>NC_133413.1:25822500-35822500 GCF_049350105.2 Macaca mulatta
GGAAAAAGCCAACTGTATCCAGTTGACAGAATTCATATGAAGGCATTAGGATACTTGAGCAGAGTTTCTAACAGGGAAAAATCTCAAGACGTTTATGTTTGCAAGTATCTTTGGAAGCCCGGTACCACAGAAATTTGAGGGTAAAAGGATATGTCCAGGTTTCTTCCAGACTGGTAGTTTTAGAGTACCTATCTGAATTTAAAAATCTGAATTAATAATTACTTCGAGGGAATGAGTATGTGCTACAAAAAGAACACTTGGATTGCTGTGGGGAATCAGATTATCATTCATCCTAGTATTTGTTTTTTAATAACCTTCCTAAAACGTATCTGTTGGGTGTCACTCCTCACACCAGGCTTAGCTGGGATGCATACTGGGCAGTGTACAATCAGACAAATGAGAGAAGAAATGGACTCAGCTGTGCTGCTGGCACCACATGGGCAACCAGAGTCAGGCATGCTCTGTGTAGTGTCAGCTGGCATCCATATTTGGGAAGGCTTACTCCAGCAGGTTGAATTAGCATTGAGATACAGGGAACAGGGGCCAATGGCCAGCAACTGAAGGTATTTGGGAGCAAGACCAGCTCTTCAGGAGGATTTCAAGAATGTAGAACTAGATAAGCTGGAGTCAGGGAATGAAAAGCACAGTATTCAAGGTGGGATCAGTGGACTGGGAACTTGGGCTAGGGGAAGGCTATTTGTGTATAATAGGGAGGTTGGGGGAGGGAAGAATGCACAAATAGGAACAGAGCTCGCTTAGACATACTAGATACCATTTGATGAGCATGAGGCTACTTTCAATTGCTGCTGCTGATGTACTATCCTTATAGTTGAATTTGGGCTTAGAGACTAACCAGGGGTAGGCCTGCAAAGGTGAAGGTAAGGCAGCCCAAAGTTGACTTTAGGTCTTATTCTAGCATCTAATTTCCCTCATATTCATTATCCTCACTCCTTTTACATTTTCTATTTCTTGCTTGGATTACATTTTGCTGGTAACAGTTGGCCGTGAAAAGTATAATTTAAACTCTTCCCATTTGGAGTGTTTCTCCACACATCTCTTTTCAAGACCTGCCGAGGGCTAATTTTCCAATCTTGTTTCTTCTAAGTCCCTGAAGTCCAGCTAAACCATTGGTCACTGTGCTTGAGTCACATACTTCTGGCCATCTCTGCGACTTCAAGATGTGCTTAAATTTTTTCTTTTATACCACTTTATTTGCTGACAGAATGCTAACTTTTTGGCTTTGTAGGTCAAACAACCCCAGGATATGATGGGCAGCTCAAGTCGCATGGTGATTTAAAAGCCCACGGCTAAGCATTCCTTCTCTACCAGGGCCCAGTAGTAAGCCAGAAGCTGTTTCTCCAAAAAAAAAAAAAAAAAAAAAAAAAAAAAAAAAAAAAAAAAAAGATATCCATAAAGGATGGTATAGTTTTGCTTCAAAATTCTAAAAATCTGCAGTGTGATTCACCTAGAGATTCTTGCCAAATGCCTATCTGCCCCAGACATTTCAAGCACCATCAGATCTGCTGGGTCGTACAGCCTGACTGACAGAACAGCTTGCTTGACAGCTGGACAGGTGCAGAGCCTTTTCTTATTCTGACAACAACAAAAAAATCTGGGGTTGGGCTTGTGGCCAAAACTGATCTTTTAAAATTCAGTAGGCTATGAAATACCTCATGAAGCCTTTAGAAAAATAGCTAATAGTTTTTCCTTGCCAATGAAATAAATTGTTTTTTTCCCCTGAGAACTTGGAGAGTTATGTTTTTATTATTTTCTATGTTTTTTTGAGTTTGCTACCAACTGAAACCCTTGGAGCATTTTTTAAAGATGTCATTAGGCCTGTATAGTAATCCTAACCAAGGGCAAGTGTTTAATCCTTTAAATTTGTTGAATTATTGCATAAGCAAAGAATCAGCCAATAAATACTTAGGAGACAAATGTTCATATTGCACAAATAGGTAGGATATATGGATTCAATATATATAGAATGGTTTATATAAATACTGATACCCTTAGATACCTAAAGAAATAATTCAGTTTTTGAAAATTTATAATTTGTGTTCTGTTATACAGAATGGAGGTGAAAGATTGTTTATATATTTTAAATTTTATTTTTGGTTTTAGATTTACAAAAAAGTGTGCCAAGATAGTACAAAGAGTTTCCATACCCCACATACTGTTTCTTCTCTTATTAGTACCTGTCAGTACTATAGTACATTTGTTACAGCTAGTGAACAGATATGGATACATTATTCCTAACTGATGTTCAGATTTTTAAAGATTTACTTAGGGTTTTTTTTTTAAACCTAATGTTGCTTTTTTGTTACAAAATCCCATCCGGAATACCACATTACATTTAGTCATCTTGTCTCCTTTGTCTGTCTTGGCTGTGACAGTTTCTTTGTTTCTGATAACCTTGAAAGTTTTAAGACATCCTGCTCATGAATTTGGTAAAATGTCTATCAGTTGGAATTTGTCTGATATCTTTCTCATAATTAGACTGGGATTCTGTGTTCTTGAGAGGAATACCAGAGAGGTAAAGTGCCATTTTTGTCATATCAAGTTCAAGGATATATACCATCAACAAGACTTATCTCTATCATATTAACCTTGATTATCGGGCTGAGACAGTGATTGTCAGATTTCTCTACTCTGACATTGTTCCTTCCCCCTCTTGCTCTACTCTACTCCTGGGGAGGAAGTCACTCTGCAAAGCCCACAGGTAAGGCATGGAGAGTTATACTTCCCACTTGAGGGTGGAGGATCTACATAAATTATCTGGAATTCTTCTGCATGGGAGATGTGTCTCTTCTCCTTCCATTTATTTAAAATGAATTCATAATTCAATTATTTATTTAAATGAATATGTATTCATGAATATTTATACTTTGGGTTGTAATCTAATACCATATTTTGTTCAAATTGTCTCAGCTTTGGCCATTGTTGGCCTTTGTGTTCCTTTGATATGCCATAGTCATTATGGGTTAAGTACTTCCTTACTTTCTATCCCTGCAAGATGCACTGGTCTCATCTTGTGTGTTTCCTGCCTTAGTCCTAAAATCAACCTTTTTTCCAAGGAGTCTTGGTAATAGAGGATGGTATTTTTGTTGGAGAATGGTATTGGAAACCAAGATCTGGATTCTAGGTGTACTCATTACTATTTGGGTGTCATTACTTTTAGGTCTTTTTGGCTGACAAAGCAAGAACATACATGTGTGCATGCTATCCTGGCACTCTCTCTCTCTCTCTCTCTCTCTATATATATATATATCTATATCTATATATATCTATATATCAATATTGTCTCTCTCTCTCTATATATAGATATTTATCAATATCTCTATATATTTATTAATTATCAATCTCTATATATAATTATCAATATTTATATAAATATATATATAAATATTGCTGTATGCAATCATTTGCATTTATATTAAGCTAAACATGAGGTTATACTAATGTCTCTATACCTTGCTTATCTGTAAATACCCATTCCAAAATATGAGAAACTTGACTTCTACCTTCTATCATAAATTCACTTAATTGTTCTATTCCTGTATATGTATATAATGGTTTGGAATTGTTAACCATGGGAAATAACTTATCAACTGGAGTGCAGTGCTTCTGCACACTTTCCTTTGCTTTACTCTTAGTTACTCGGGTCAGCACTTTCCCCCCATTACCATCAATGAGATTATTTTACGTATTTGTAGTAAAATTGATTCTTTTGTGACTGTCTACTTCTATCATAGGATTCCTCAACATCCTAAATGATTTTTAAATTTTTACATACATTAAGGTTCAATCTCTGTGCCATAAAATTTAATGTGTTTTGACAAATGCATAGTATCCTGTATCCAGAATTACAGTATTACACAGAATATTTTACTGCTCTGAAAAAAATATCCCCTGTGCTTCACTGATTCACCTTTGTCCACCCATAATCTACTGGTAATCACTGCTCAGTTTACTCTGTCTTTTGTTTTGCCTTCCCCAGCATGTCATATAAATGGCATATATTTGGCATTATATAGACTGATTTCAGACTGATTTTACTCAGCAATATGTATTTAAGATTTATTCATGATTTTGCATGACTTTTATAGTGCAATAACCATATTTTCTAGTTTCTGTATTTGATACTTTGATATCTTGAGATCCTGGAAACCCTGGAGGGATCTGCTGTGTCAAGCTAATTCCTAGACATAGCAGATCAATCTTTACCTTTCGTATGGAAACTAACCCATCTAGACCCTATGCCCCACAACCTCCCTCTTTATCCTCTCACATTACAAGCTACAATCTCTTCTCTAATCATTCTAGGGCAAAGTAATTTAGGTCTATGATCTACTTGGGTTAATATTTGTGAAGGGTAAAAGGTGTTTGTCTATGTTTTTTTCTTTCCCCCATTTTTTTGCATATGAATGTCCAATTGTTACAGCAACCTTTGTTGAAAGGTCATTTTTTTTCTTTGCTGAATTGCCTTTGCACTTTTGTCAAAGATTATTTAGCTACATTTGTCTAGATCTATTTCTGCACTCTATTATGTTTCACTAATCTATGTGTCTATTTTCCTCAATGATACCACACTGTATCTGTATTGTAACTTTATAGTAACTTTTGGAATAGAATAATATGTGTCATCCAGCTTTATAATTTTCTCCTTTTAGGATTGTGTTGGCTATTCCTGGCGCTTTAATTTTTCATGTAAAGTTCAAAATTAGTTTGTCAACATCTAAACATAATTTGCTACAATTTTGGTTGGGATTGTGTTGACTCTATAGATCAAGTTGAGACAAATTGCCATCTTAATGCTACTAAGTCTATTAATCAATGAACATGGAATATCTCTCCATTTATTCATGTCTTCTCGGATAGTCTATTATTTTTCTTATTCCTCCTGCCTTTCTCCCTCCCAAGAGAAGTTCTTGGCCTTCTGAAGCTTCACTGAAAAATCAACTCTCAAAAGGCACATTAATAGGAGAAAAGACATACAAATTTATTTAACATGTATACACAAGAGGCTTCAGAATAGAGACCCAAGCCCCCAACAAGGTACAGAAGTTTATAGGCCATCTTGAGGTTAAAATAATGGTCTCAGAGCATGGCCAAAAACATGTTATGGCAGTAAATCAGATTTGAGGGTCAAGACAGGTTATGGGAGAGAGAAAGGAAGAAGCTATGCTAGCAAAGTTGGCCTTGTTACGTAGATGAAGTCTCATAGGCCATAGCCCTCAGAGAGAATAGATGATAACTGTTTCTTTTCAAACTTTGAAAGATATCAGGCTCAGTCTCTACTAGAGCTGGGAAGGGCTGAGAAAAGAAAGACCGGGCTGCATTAATGGAGATTCTCCACAGATGCAAATTTCTTCTGCAAAAGAGAGCTTTGCAAGGTTACTTCTGTCTTCCGACCCCCACCAGAAGCCATTTCAAAATGTGTCAAAGATAGATATTTTGAGGTAAAATACTTTTATTTCCTTCAAAATCATTTTTCATTTAGGTTAGAGTTTTTTATATCTAGTATTCCCTTTGATTCTTTCTTAGAGTTTCTCTCTGCTTACCTTTCCTATTTGTTCTTGCATGTTGTCTATTTTTTAATTACAGTTCTTAATGTATTAATTATAGCTATTTTAAATTCCCTGTTAGTTCCAAAGTCTGTCATATCTAAATTTGGTTCTGATGGTTGCTTTGTCTCTTCAGACTGTTTTTTCTTCACATTTATCATGTTTTCTAGACAATGTATCAAGTAATAGAAACCGAGTTAAACCTCTAATGTGACTTTTTATGTTATATGGGTAGAAATTAGGTCGTGTTTAATGTTTGGTGTAGTTGTAGGTGCCAGAGTCTTCACATTCCTATAGTAGCTTTGTTTTTGTCTTGTTTTGTTTGGGATTCTCCCAGAACTCCATTTTTTTTTTTTTTTAAATTTTGTTTTTGAGACAGGGTCTCACTCTGTCACTTGGGCTGAAGTGCACTGGCATGAACACACCTCACTGCAGTCTTGACTTCCTGGACTTACACATCCTCCTTCCTCAGTCTTCCATGTAGCTGAGACCGCAGGTGCTTACCACCATGCCTGGCTAACTTTCTGATTTTTTTGTGGAGACAAAGCCTCATTTTGTGGCCTAGGCTGATCTCAAACTCCTAGGCTCAAGCAGTCCTCCCATCTCAGCTGCCCAAACTGCTAGGAATACAGGCATGAACCACTGCACCCAGCCAAAACTCCATGCTTGATAGAGTCTATATCTTGATATTCTTTGAACTGTCGTTCACTGCTACTATACTGGAGACCTAATGGTGTTGCGTAAAGTCTGAGGGAGAGGAAGTATTCTATAATCTTATGATAAAATCTCAGTGTTGTAGTGGGCCTACCTCCTCAAGTTGTATTCTTCACAAACGTTTCTTAGCTTCCCCCTCTTTAGATTGAACATGAAAGCTAGAAGGGGCTTGAGTCAGAGAAATGACTTTTTCCATGTGAGATGAGACTCTGGTAAAGTCTTTACTTTGGAGAAGTAGGCTTTCTTATGGATAAGGCTCTGTGTATTTCACAATGTCTTTTCTTGTCTGACCCCTGCCACAGCCATCTTTCTTGAACTTTCACATTGAGAACCTTGTATTATTTATGGCAATAAAGCCCAGAAAAGAGTGACAGTCCTATCAGACTGTTAACCCCAGGAGTTTCTCTCTTTCATGCTAATCTGCACGTAGCCTCCAGGAATTCATCAAAGTTGCCATTGAAGTGTTCCTCCCAGCTTTTGACTCCAGAAGGCTTCTGTTCACAGTAAGCAGATATCAGCTGTAATTGTTGGGAATTACCTGTGTGTCCAGATTTTGCAGGGGTAGTTTGGCATGAAACCTGTCTTATGCATCCAGTTCATGTTTTACTTGTTGTAACATAGGAGGGTTGAGTTCCAAACTCTTTACATGTCATAGGTGACATTAAGGGAATTACTATCTTTATACTATTGAGTCTACCAATCCATGAACATAAGATGTCTCTACATCATTCACATTCTTATCCTTTTTGATATAACAGAGTAATGCTGAGGAAACATGTTTTTGTTTCCTAATGAATATATTAATTATCCCAAGGAATTAAAATCAACTATAGTATTTTTTTTTACTTGATGCTTTACTTGGTTTTCTGACTTTAATAAAAAATTACCGCTTTCCTCTCCAAATGGTATGCTCAAGCATTTCTTTTCTCTGAACTGATGTGCCTATATTCAAAATGTTTTCCCAGTTGCGAAAAATCTTTATCCCTAAGTTGATTTATATCTCTAACTTGGGTTATAGCTCTAGGAAGTGCCTACTAACTTGGGGAATGTAAATAAAGTGCCTTTCCTATAAAGTTTATTTTTTAATCCTATAAAAGTTAAATTTGCCATAGGAATAAAGAAGAAATAAGCCAGAGGAACTAAAATCTAAAACACTTGAAAACTTTTCTCCGTGTGACAAAGCATACATCTGTGTCTTTATTAAATGAAATTATTGCCCAGCAGATCGTAAAATTACATGATATAATTTCCCTGTACCACGAAACTTCCTATGACTCACACACATGAACTACCTTGTGTTTAACTAGCACTTGTTTTTTCTAATACAAACCTACAGCCAAATTAGTTATTAAGCTTCCAGGAAAATGAACAAGATTGTCTTTGCTTTTATTCTCTCTCTTTAAAACCACAAATTTACTTAATGTTATTTCTTCTTTCTTTTCAAATAAGAATTCCTTGCCAATTTTGATAAAAATCCAAAGCAATTGGCAGACATTGGTATTTCCTCCCTCCTCTGCATGTCTTATGCAAAATGACCCACCAATATGTCTTCAAGTAATTTACCTCCCCATCTCTGGAAGCACCATTAATAATAGGAGTCCTCTAAGAAATTTCAATAGTTTCCCCTGCTTTTCAGGTAGCTTAGCAGTAGTCAACCAGGACAATATTCAACAATCTTCTTGTTACAATAATTCTATCACACCTTTTTGTGTGGAGGATCAGATTTTTATATCTTTAAGAGGACAATAATGATGACCATAATTCATTAAGCAACTCTACTCTTTCAGAAATTTTGCATATGTAATTCTTATTTAAGTTTCACTGTAGTTTTATGAGTTAAGGGCTGCAGCAGGCCCAACTAGATATGGCCAGACATGTTTTAGCCAATATAATCCAATTTTAAAGATGAGTAAACTGTCTAGAGACTATTTTACCCAAGATCTTTTAGCTAATAGTCAGCAGAACTGACATCTAAACTGAGGTGTCATGTCCTGCCAGGTTATCTTTGAACCCTTCACTTTACAGAAAGCTAGCAGCTTTCGGTGGGCAGTAAGTGTTTCAATTGGGCTAAAGATTTAATGCCAAGAGTCCCTAGAATAGTAATATAAGTGCAATTTTTTGATGCAATATTGCAAAAGAAGAGTAGATTAAAACCATCTACCTGTGAATCAAAAGAAACACAATTCGTGATCAAAACCAAGACAATTTCCTTATGATCAAACTTACAACTTAAGATTTCTTGGTTGAAGAGAAATATGAGCACAACTTTCTTGAACTGTGGATTTTTTTTCCCCCTTCCCCACCTTTCCTCTCCTTTTTTTCCCTCTTTTTGCTTTCTTTCTTCCTCTCTGCCTCCTTTTTTTCCCACTCTCTATTTTTCTTTCTTTTTACTTCTTTTGACTGCTTTGGCTTTGACTGGGAAATTATAAGAAGAGACTGCATTTGGCTACGTGGGCTAGCAGTGGCTGATGTGCGAAGTTTGAGGACCAGAGCATGCGTCAGGCTACATACTACCCACTGCTTGTTTTTGTATGATTCTATGAGCTAAGAACGCCTTTTATATTTTTAAATAGTTAAAAAAGAATTATATTTTGTGACACATAAAATTATATGAAATTTAAATTCAGAGTTCATAAAGTTTATTGGAACACAGCTACGCTCATTCGTTTACACATTGTGTCTGACTTCTGTTCAGCTACAATGGCAAAACAGGACAGTTGCACCAGAGACCACACGGACTCTATAGCCTAAATTATTTACTCTCAGGCCATTTATAGAAAAGTTTGGTGACCCCTGTTTTAAAAGGTTAATTCTAGCCTCCAGATCTTAGAATTTAACAAATGCTTGGAACGGAACCAGTAGGCCTCCCTGTTTTGGAAAGAGGAATTTTTGTTTGTTAAAATGCAGATCTTTCTAGAAGACAATTAAGCCTATTAGTCACTAGAAATGGGTTAGACTTTATTGGTTAGATCCTTAGATGGCATGTAACAAACAGCCAGGACTAATAGATGAAATATGTTGGAGAACATATGGTTTTCTCTAGGCCATTCTGACAAGATGGGGTAGACAGGCTCTGGAATGGGGTGAAAAAATACAAAACACAGACATTTAATGCAGACTTACGATGTGTCTAACTCACTATAGCATTTTAGTGTACATTTTCTATTTTAATCTTCATAATCCTACCATGTAGATATAACAATATTAATTTGTATTAAGGAAGAAATGGAGCATCAGAAAGATTCTCCAGGGTATCATGTTAGTAGGATGACAATAGTTTTGAAACAGGATTCAACCCAGGTCTAACCAATTCCTCTGTTACCATGATCACAGGTATAATTTTCCTTTCCTGTTAATACAGTTTTGCTTAGAACTGACTCTATTTACGTAATTGTGATACTGGTGTAGTTTCTATACTATCAAATTGCTACTTGCGATAATGAACGTATTACTAAGCAAAGGGTTTTGCTTTTTGCAGGAGGGAGAAGAGACTTGACCCAACCCAAACAGCTTTGGTGTAGTACATGGTTCTCTGGGGGTGGGGATGAGAGATAATGACTTAAAAAAATCACACCGTGTCCCAGCCTTTCATCCTGTCTTTCCCAGTTTACTAGGTCGAATCTTACAGAATTCTCATTCGAAGATAAAAATGGCTTGAAATTCAAAAACAATTTCAGAAGATGCAACCTGATATATTTATGTGCTATCAAAGAAAATTAACATCAAGGCTTGACAACTTTCAAGAAGGTTTTGTGGAATTGAAAAAGGCTGAGTAATTCTCTTAGCATGTTGTTGAGGCAGTTTCAAATCCACACTGACGTCTCTTACTGCCGTATGCATACATGTTCTCTTTACTACTTTGATTTCTTCCCTAAGCCACAGGTTTCTGCAATATCTGTCATGTATACCTATCCTCCAAAAACCCAATGGACCAGAATAGTTGCTTTTATTTATTTGGCTATGATGTCCTATTACGATGGAAGTCATATGATCTAATGTGAATCCATGTCTGTAGCTATTTCCCACATTAAGGATGGGACATGTCTAGATTCACTGGACTTAATTTTCACACCATTTCCTGCCCAAAATGCCATGGATCGCCTATTGATGTCTTCTCTATGTTTAGAAGCAATTAGCAATTGAAGTAAATTATAAGGTGTTCCATAAGCTTCCTTTAAAAATAGTTCCTCCCTCTCTGTGTGTTATTCCTTATAACATCCTTTTCACTTCTTCCCCACTCTGTGTGGGGTCATTTGTCATTGCAGTTTTTCTCATACACTGTGTTTTTTTCTTTTTTAGCTAGTCATTAATTTTGGGCTGCTGCTACTGATTTAAATTGTGGTTTTACTTTTTTCCTGGTTAAAAAAATAAAACAACATGCAAGGGAAGTTATCCATACAGATGAGTTAATGTTTACAGATTTTTTGTGGAGATAGAAAATGCTTTGCTTGCTGGCACAGGGGAGAGAGCTGGAGGCTGTGTGGACGATGTGGATCTTGAGAGAAGAAAAGAGAATTTCTAACTTCTTCCTTGGTATGGGCTTCCCGGAGAATCACTATGGTTCAGCTTACACAAAACCAGTCTCTGAAGTTTTGCTGTTCACAGCCTAGATGTGTGGGTGATGAGAACCTGATGTCTCAGCCAAATAAGATAAGTGAGCAGCCGTCAAGATTAAGTCAACCTATTTGTGATTTTAACTTTGCCGACTGGACTCAAGTCACTGTTAGTTGCTTTTTCTGTGCTCAAGGTTAAATAGCAGCTGCAGGTACTTACTTAAAATTCACAAATAAGATCTTTGGTAATTTTACCTAAAATGTACAATTTAACTGAAAAGAAATTGTATAACCTCTTCTGATTCTTTGTTTACCTAGAATCACTGTTTAAAACATAAAGGGCTTTCAAGATACATATTTTTGCACTTTATATTAAGAAAGTGTATTAACAGGACAATGCTTTAGTAGGGTGTGAAACTCTTAGTAAATCTCAGTATTTCCTTTTTTTTTTTTTTTTCAACCTCAAGTATTAAAGTCATGAAATATTAGATAGAAAAGAGGTCACAGAACATGGGATCTGGCCGGGTGTGGAGGTTCACACCTGTAATCCTAGCACTTTGGGAGGCAGAGGTGCGCGGATTGCCTGAGCTCAGGATTTTGAGACCACCCCGGACAACATGGTGAAACCCAGTCTCTACTTAAATATAAAAAACAAGCCACGCATGGTGGCGGGCACCTGTAGTCCCAGCTACTCAGCTGGCTGAGGCAAGAGAATCGCTTGAACCCAGGAGGAAGAAGTTGCGGTGAGCTTAGATCACACCACTGCACTCTAACCTGGGCAACAGAGAGAGACCCTGTCTCAAAAAACCAAAACTAAACAACAACAACAACAGCAGCAACAACATGGGATCTAAGGACAGGTTGGTGAGGAACCCCAGCTCTAATTTGTAAAAATCCCAGTGACAGGCTAGACACAGAGGACTGACTGGCTTAGCAGCTTTGCCAGTCAACCTTCCCTTCAACTGTCCATCTGAGCAGGAACTCAAGCTATTACACAAGCAGACAAGGAAAAGAGCTTTAACTTAGAGAGAAATTTGAAAGTGTTCCAGAAGGGGGTGTTGGGTCCAGAAAATGTGATATTTTTGTTTTCTAAAATAATAAGGAAGACACAATGTCTGTATTATTTAATCTGTTTATTTTACCAAATCATTATACTACAGGTAATATATTTTGGCAGAAGTAGCATAGATAAAGGGAAATACAGAAGAACTTCACTAGGGAATATGCAGTCAATTTTGCATAGTAAGCGCCAACATTAACTGGTGTTCAGATGACTTAGAGTGAAAGGTGAAAAGGGCCTGGGATCCATTTACCTGGTCAGTGGAGTTTGGAAACCAGCAGCAACTGGAGAAAGGACTTTTGTTTTGTAAGGGGAGTGACCAAGGCAAATGCTGAAGATGGAGAAGGATGTGTGTGTGGCTGATTTGCTTGTGGGAATGGCAAGAGGCTGGTGAAGTGGAGTGAGCAAGGGAGAGGACAGTAGGTGAAGTAAGACAAATAGCAGGGGAGCTACAACACAGGGACCCTGTGCCACTCAAGTGTGATCCTGAAACCCCTCAGCATCAGCATCCTCTGCGAACATGGTAGTAATGCAGAATCTTAGGTTTCATCTTGACCTGTTCAAACACAACCTGCATTTTAACAAGTCCTCAGGCAAATCTCAGACGTTAAATTTCAAGGAGCATCGTCCATTGAAAAACTTTGGATTTTACTTTGGGACAGTGGTTGGCTGCCAATGATTGTGGTTGGATGAATGGGGGGATGTGGTCTTTTAAAAATACTGATGCCTTAGCCCCACACCCAGAAATTCTAGTTTAATTGGTGTGGAGTGAGCCTTGGGCATTGGGATTTTTAAACTCTCCTGGTGATTCTTATGTGCAGTAAGGCTTGAGGACGGCTACTCCAAATAACATAATTTGACTTTGTTTCAAAAAGGATCACCTACCCTTGCTGCTGTGTTAAGAAAAGATTGTGTGAATTCAAGAATAGAGATAAGCATGAGAATAATGGGCAAAATCCAATTCATACCAAGAAGAAAAGTTTTAAATTGGCATAGGACTTCTATTACTATATCAAATAAAAGTGGCAAGAGTGGTCATCCTTCCCTTGTTCCTTATTTTGGAGCAAAATCTTTTTTTTTTTTTTTTTTTTTTAACAATTGAGATCATGTTAGCTGTGAGTTTTTCTTATACAGTCTTTACTGTGTTGAGGTAAATTCCTTCAATGACTGGTATGTTGAGATATTTTATCATGAAAGTGTGTTAAATTTTGTCAAGTGCTTTTTCTGCATCTGTTAAGGTGATAATGTGATTTTTATCCTTCATTGTGTTAATTGTAGATCTCTTGCATTAATGAATTTGCATAGATTGAAACCATCTTTGCATCCCAGGGATGAATTCCACTTGTTGTGTGGTCCTCTTTGTGTGCTGTTGAATTTGGTTTGCTTAGCATTGTGTTGAGGGTTTTTGCAGCTATGTTTCTTAGGGATATTGGCTAATGGGTCCCTTCCTTCCTTCCTTCCTTCCTTCCTTCCTTCCTTCCTTCCTTCCTTCCTTCCCTCCCTCCCTCCCTCCCTCCCTCCCTCCCTCCCTCCCTCCCTCCCTCCCTCCCTCTCTCTCTCTCTCTCTCTCTCTCTCTCTCTCTCTCTCTCTCTCTTTCTTTTCCCCTGTAGGATCTTGATTTGGCTTTGGTATCAGGGTAATGCCAGCACCAGAAAATCGGTTTGGAAGTGTTTTCTCCTCTTCAATGTTTTGGAAGAGTTTAAGAAGCATTTATGTTAATTCTTTAAAGTCTTAGTAGAATTTGTCAGTGAAGCCATCTTGTCCTTGGCTTTTCTTTGTTGGGAGATTTTTGGTTACTAATTCGATCTCCTAATAAATTCAATTAGGAGCAATTAGACAAGAAAAAGAAAAAGTATCCGAATCTGACAAGAAGTAAAATTATCTCTGTTTGCAGATGACATGATCTTATATGTAGAAAAACCCAAAACTCCACACATACAAAAATGTTAGATCTAATAAATAAAGTTGTAGGATATAAAATCCCAACATACGAATATCATTTACATTTCTATAGACTAATAATACACTATCTAAAAAGGAAATTTAGGAAACAATCTAACTGATAATAGTATTAAAAATAAAATCTATTGGAATAAACTTAACAAAGAGGGGGGCTTAAACACTGAAAACTATAAAACATTGCTGAAAGAATTTAAAGAAGACACAAGGAAATGGAAAAATATCTTGTGTTTATGGATTGAAAGATTTAATAATGTTAAAATGTCTCTACTATCTATAGTTATCTACAAATTCAATGCAATCTCTATCAAAATCCCAACTGTGCTTTTTATAGAATAAAAGAAAAATACTAAAATTCATATGGAACCACAAGCGACCCCCAAATAATCAAAGCAATCTTGAGAAAAAAGAAGAAACCTGGAGGCAAAACATTTCCTGATTTGAAGATATATTATAAAGCTAGAGTAATTGAAACAGTATGGTACTGGCATAAAAATAGATATACAGGCCAATGGGACAGAAGAAAGAACCCAGAAATGAACCCACAGATATACAGCCAACTGAGTGGTAAGAATACACCATGGGGAAAGCATAGTCTTTTCAACAGATGATATTGGGAAAACTGGATAACCACATGCAAAATAGTTAAATTCGACCCTTCTTTTATGATACACACACAAAGTCAACTCAATATAGGTTAAAGACCTAAATGTAAGACCTGAAACTATAAAATTCCTAGACAAAAACATAGGGGAAAAAACTTCATGACATTGGCCTCAGCAACAATTTTTTTTTTTGGACACCAAAAGCACAGGCAACAAAACAAAAATAAACAAGTAGGACTCCATCAAACTAAAAGTTCTGCCTTAAAAAATAAGAAACTTCTGCAATATGCAACAACATGAATGACCCTTGAGGACATTATGCTAAGTGAAATATGCTAAAGACTTAAATACTGTATGATTCCCCTTATATGAGATATCAAAAGTAGTGAAATTCATAGAATTGAAGAGTGAAATTGCTCTTCCCAGGGGATAGGAGGGAAGGGGAAATGGGGAGCTACCAGTAAATGAACACAGGTTTCAGTTGAACAAAGTAAATAAGCTCTAGAGATCTGCCGTACAACATTGTACTCAAGGTTAACAATACTGTATTGTGTATTGTATATTTTACTTGTATTTTTTATTCCTTTTTTCTTTCTTTCTTTCTTTCTTTCTTTCTTTCTTTCTTTTTTTTTTTTTTTTTTTTTGAGACAGAGCCTCACTTTGTCACCCAGGCTGGAGTGCATTGGTGCGATCTCTGCTCACTGCAACCTCTGCTTCCCAGGTTCAAGCAGTTCTCCTGCTTTAGCCTCCTGAGTAGCTGGGATTACATTTGTGTGTCACCAGACCTGGCTAATTTTTGTATTTTTAGTAGAGACAGGATTTCACCATGTTGGCCAGGCTGGCCTCAAACTCCTAACCTCAGGTGGTCTGCCTGCTTCTGCCACCCAAAGTGCTGGGATTACAGGCATGAGTCACCGTGCCCAGCCTGTATTGTGTATTTTAAAAAGTAATAAGGTGGATATAATGTTATGTGCTCTTACTACCATAAAAATAAGTAAATAAAATTTATTAGGCATCATAGAAAAATATGTAACTTTGCTGAGGGCATTGATAAAAATTTGAAAATAGAACTTCATAGCATCGTCTTACGATTCAAATTGTAAAAATGTCCATTCTGTTCTTATTAATACATTCATATAATTCAATTCTCATCAAAATGCCATAAGGTGTTGTTGAAACATGATAAAATGTTTCTAAAACTCATCTAGAAGCTTAAAAATAGGGACTTAGAGTTTGATAAAGAAGAATGAAATAGGAAAAGTAGTGGTAGGAGGTATTAACTTTTTTTTTTTTTAAATCAACCCAAAATAGTTTTTTCAACAGATTTGTCAGTGTAGATACAATAGAAAGTTGGGAAACAGACAGAGTATAGTATATATAAGAATTTACTGTTTCAAAAAGGAATATTTCAAATGAATGATTATTTCATACTTTTTGGGATAACTATGTCTCTTACACATTTGCATACATTATAGACAGAAGAATTAAAGACATACATGTTAAAGCAATCTCCAAAATTGTGACTATGCATGTATATGAGTAAAAATAATTTTGATATGGGTAAGGATTTCCTGAGGGCAGGGGGTAAAATTTTTTAAGTGTGACAGGCAGAAAGCATAAAGGAGAAAATAAATTTGCTTTACAAAAGCAACTTATACATTTAAAAAATAACCATAAATAGGCTGAGAAGTGGCTCACACCTGTAATCCCAGCACACCGGGAGGCCAAGGCAGGAGGATCACTTGAGGCCAGAAGTTTGAGACCAGCCTGGCCAACATGAAGAAATCCCATCTCTACCAAAAATACAAAAATTAGGTGGGTTGGGTGGTGTGAGCCTGTAACCCCAGCTACTTGGGAGGCTGAGGCACAAGAATAGCTTGAACTTGGGATGTGGAGGTTGCAGTGAGCTGAGATTGTGCCACTGAACTCCAGCCTGGGAGACAGAGTAAGACTCTGTCTCAAATACATAAATAAAATGCGGATAAGACCCCATGTGAAATATTTGTCTTATATGTGTTAGACACGTATGTGTCTAATATGTATTTGAATTTCTGTCTCTCAGAAATACAAAATTCTTACATTTGTATTTCTACCTCTGAATTTTCTGCCAACCATTTCACATTGCACTACTAGGTGTTCCAACAGTAAGTTCGAACAGTAGTTTGAACATCTAGTAATGCAATGTGAAATGGTTATCAGAAAATTCAGAGGAAGAAATACAAATGGACAGTAAATATACTGTCATATGTCCAACTTCAGTACATTAAGAAATTCAAGTTAAAGGATGATAAACTACTTTTTGCCTATTAGATGGTATTTTAAAATTATCTCATATTAAAATTATGATATTTGATCTGGGCAAGGCTATAACAAAATGGATATTCTCATATACTACTTTTCAAAATGGATATACCCATTAACTCAAATGATAACTTTATGATAATTCTTATTAAAATAATTATGGCAGTGAACAATAATTTGGCTCCTGGTGTATATTTCATAGCATTAAAAATTAAAAATAACATTCTATAATTTTTGAGTATTATAAAAATTTATGATATAAGTAATAAAATATAGACATTTTATAGAAAACAGTTAATATTATTGACTATTGGGAAGATAAATGTTCTAAATCAATATTAGGCATGCAAATATACTCACCACTTTGAAATAAAATAGAAGATAACATGTATAGCATGAATTAAGAATAACTTTATAAAGAAAAAATCTGAAAGTGACAAAATTTGCTAAGTCATTTTTGAGTTCTTCCTCATAATTTTGTTAATCTGTACTTTCTAAATCTTCTATAATATGTAATAGTTGTTTAAAAATAAAAATTTTGGAATAATTTAGGTATAGAAAAGTTGCAAAGAGAGCAGAATGCCTGTGTGCTCTTCGCCCAGCTTCTCCTAATGTTAACATAATCTGTAATTACAGTACAATTGTTAAAAATAAGATATTGAAATTTATACATTACTATTAACTAAACTGGATACTTTTTTTGAATTTCACCAGGTTTTAACTAGTTCTGTTCCAGGATTTAAGCCAGGATACCATATTGCATTTAACTTGTTACTTTTCTAAAAAGAGGGAAAAAAACTCCAAAACTCATTGAAAAACAGTAATAACAACATGAAATTTGCAAATTGAGGGAAACTATAGCATTTGAGCATAAAATGGGCTTTATCTGGCTTCCTACTGTACAAGAAACTAAAGGAAAGATGATAGCGGACATAAGCACTCCTTGTCTGGTACCATGTTAAGTCTACATACTTGAAGCAGGTAACAGTGACCAGGGATGGGAGTAGGGAAGTGAGGGTGGGATATACACACCACTATTCCAAACAGCCCCATTGAAAAATGTTTCTTCTCCTGTGCAAAGGTTATCTATAGCAATGGATCTTTGCTACTGGTTAAAACTATATCCAACTAAATATACTTATTTAATTCTGCTCAGAAACTTTGATTGGCTGTCATTCCTTATTCATAAGAAATTGAAAAATGATGTATTAAATGCAAATTTGTAGACTTTTGAGTTCTGTTGGGGGAAACAAGAAAGATATTTGGTAATGAAATATTTAGGACTACTTACAGGCTAAAGAGATATTTATTGCCAAGGTCTTGTCTAAGATCTTGAATTGTGCTGGTTTCATTTCCATTTCTGTTGCTTGGCCCCTCAGTGACAAGGGGTATATCTTTGTACGGTAGCCAGTGTAAGACTTCCAAGCAGAGTAAACTTTGAAGGACAGTTTAAGTTTTGCATATCTGAGAACTACCTTTTGAATGGATTTTGTAACCATGGTATAGACTCATTTTGTCTCCTTCAGTATTTGACTGGGTATTAGGTGACCTACTCTTTGCCTCCCTGTAGTGCTCTATGATTTGGGGTGTTACCATTCACCTATAACTCTGGATTTATCTGACTTCATGAAATAGAGGATTTAACTGAGGGAACTTCAGAAACTCAATCTTATTGACTTAGAGAGTCTTCTTTCTATCAGAGTTCTTTCAATGAGTCGGGACTATAGGAAATTGTCATTGTGGAATCAGGCTAAGTAACTGAGTGTCAGATATGCTTTTAGGGCTCTCTGGAGCCTGAAATAAGTGGTTGACTGATTTCTTGAGCACATTCAGTATATTGATTTTCCTGGTAACCCACCCATTGTGGGTTAAATGAGCACCTAAGCTCTTTTAATCTAGGCAGTATAACTCTGGATAGAGCATATATAGTAAACAGTAGTCTCCAAAATCTAGGTATCAACAAACACTACTGAGGAAAAGGTGTATGTACAGACTTACCTTGGTTAGGAGGCCCCCACTGTGTAATCCACCCAGCACAGGCTTTGGGGTAAGGCAGAGCTGGGTTCAATTCTGGCTCTGTCACTTACTGTGGGATTTCTGGTTTATTCCTTACCCTCGCTGACTTTCATTTCCTCATTTATCGAATAGGAATTCTAATATCCTCTTTGCAGAACTGTGAAAGTTAAAAGAAAAAAGAATACAAGATATTTGACGCATACAATCATGCAAAAATGGATGCTTTAATTATTCTCTCAGCCCTGCTTCTTCCCTAAAAAGAATGAGCTATCTTGGTCACAAAGATATAATTATATAATCATTTTGTTTTGAAGCAAGAAAAGGTAAAAAAAACAAAACAAAACATGTTTCCCAATGGAGACAAGCAAATTGAGAGTTTTGGATGTCAACATCAAGGTACGTCCTTTTGGATCAAGGGATTTCAGAAAGGCAGGGTAAAATTGTACCGTGATTTATACTCCTGTCAAATTGAATTTTCAGAACCAGCTACTCTGCAGATACTTGGTGCTGATAAGTTAGTTTTTAGGTTCATTTAATCGGTTCTCCCACTAAGCCAGAACTAAATGAATCCCAAATGATTTCTAGCTATTCTAGGACATGTGTCATTTTCCTTAATGCCGGTCATTACACTTCTTCCCCCGTGTATTCCACGATTTTCTTGCCAAACAATTTCTGTAACGAAGACTACAAAAACCAAAAGTATTTACTTTCAAAATATTGCAAGCTACCTTAATTGAAAGAAGATGAGATATAAAAACATTTGATCTAAGTACACACTAACCCTAATATGATATAGTCATGAAACTTAAAATGAATGTAAAAATGAAATTAAGAATTTGTTTCATTGCATTGTTAGAAGTAAGGTAGGAGTAACTTTGTGATACAAATGTACCTTTCTTTAAACAAGTACACTTATTTTAATATTTCATGTTAAAAATCTTGATGCATTGCTTAATAAAAATGTGAATTTTTAGGTTTCACTAACAAAGATTCAGAATCAGTGGTGCTGAGGTAGAGCCCCTGGAAGTATGCCTTTCAAGAGAGCATGCATGTGACCTTCAAGCAGATTTCTTTATAGAATATTTTGTGAAATAATTGGAGAATGAAATTGTATTGCAGATGTCTTCTAGAAATGAAATTCCACTAACTTTTCACAAACTTGCCCCATTGGCTTGAGATTGTGAACTGTTTCAATCAACGTTAACATTCCACACTCTAGCTTCCTATGTTCCGAGGAGTTCAAGATGCTCTGAAGTCAATAATGAAACCAATGAACATTTTAAATTGTGTTAACAGTAAATATCCTGATGTAGGGTATATGGAAATGTTTCCATTGTTAAAAAAAAATACTCTGTGCAAGATTATAGAGATGCTTCAGAACTAGCAGAATTAGTACGTAAGAGAAACAGTTGACTGGAATTACCTAGAAGTACAACTGACATTAGAGAATGGCATCTTGCACACTGAATCTAGCCGTAACTTAATTTTTTTTACCTAGAGCCTGTTCATATAAACTGGGGCTACTCAAAATGTGTTCCATGGGCTGGTGCCATCTTTGAAATCCTTGTTACCAGTTGGTGACAAAGTCAGTACAGAAATTAAAAGTAAGCTTTCAGGAACTTTGAATAACACTTTAAAAGAGTAATTTTATGTTTCTTAAATCTAAGAAGTAAAATACATTGGGTTCATGTTTGTGTATCTTTTCTTTCAATTTCATTTTTCTAGTAATTCATGTTGATTGCATTTTACAAGGGTGTTGGACCATGATGGACTGGGAATTTTAAGTAAACTTGTTCTTTCACCAGGAGTAGGTTGAGAAGTCCTGATCTAGATCACTTCATTTGTGAAAACACCTCTTTGTTTATGGTTTTCCTTGAGATGGTGATTTATGATTGCTCAGAAATTGACCATTTTTCCCTCTCTGAGTCAAATCATAGCTGTTGCCAAGCCTGTTTGTAGTTAAAAGTAGACAGTGAACGTAAGGACAGATATGTATTGTATTTTTCGTGTGTGTGTGTGTGTGTGTGTGTGTGTGTGTGTGTGCGTATTTACCTTGTTCTGGAAAAAAAAATTCAAGGAGACTGGCTTAGGGACTAAGAAAGCTGAGATGGAATGAGGCTCTCTAAATTTAGGAAACATTTATTTTGTTCTTGAAGAGTCCAGTGGCATTTGGAGGGGAGCTTCCTTTCCTTTCTCCCACCCTCCAAAAGATTATTAGCATCTGGGAGCTGGTCTTGTTGACAGTGTGCTTGGATCCAGGTGGGCCTCAACTCTGGCTCTCATTTTGATGATGTGCAAGGCCACTTCTGAGGTGGAATGCAGAAAAAGCTATCCTGAAATTGAAGTATGACTCTTGTTATGCATTATTCAGTAGGTGACCTGCCTTATGTACAATTCTTAACTCTCAGAAATTAAGTTTTGGGAGGAGAAACATCACCTACCCATACTAATTACCAACTACACATTTATTACATCTCTGAGTCTCATGCCCCACCTAACCACTATCCCTAGTAGAAAGTGGTAGTTAGATTAAGTCCACGGCCAATATTTTCAGAGTTCATTGGACCGTTCCTGTTAACCTGCAATAGCTAGGTGGATCCAATCTAGCTCTCCAAAAGATGCTTCCATAGAGTACTGCAAATGCTATATTTTTTATTAACCAATATTAGGTTTTTGTTATTATTGAAACAAATTATCACAATTTACTGCCTTCACAAAAGACATTTATTTTCTTACAGTTCTTGAGACCAGAAGTCGGAATGAATCTTATAGGGTGAAAACCAGGGTGCCATCAATGCTAGTTCTCTCTGGAGGCTCCAAGAGGAAATTATTTTTCTACCCTTTTCTGGTATGCGTCGGGGGTCTTTCCCAGCTTCTGGTGGCTGTATCACTCCAATCTTGGCTTCTGTCATCACCCTGCCTTCTCCTCGTAGTATCTCCCTCTACCTCTCTTGGAAGCACTTTTGTGATTACATTTAAGGCCCACTTGGCTAATTACAGATAATTTCTCCGTGTCAACATCCTTAATTTAATCACATCTGTAAAGTCTCATTTGCTATATAAGATAACATATTCACAGGTTCCAGGGATTAGGATCTGGGCAGTTTAAACAGCCACTGTTCAGCCCACTACAGACCTCAGTAAAAATCCCTTAATCCCTTTTTCTTAATCCCATCACATTTTTAAAATGTCAAAGCAGGGCTTTTTTTTTTTTTTTTTTTGTATGTGAGAGATTTTATTGGCTGCAAAATTAATATTAAAGCAGAAAAGCAGGTAAGAATACAAGCCTTAGTATTAGACTAAATGGGTTAAAATCCTAGCTCTGCCACTTAGTCTGTTTAACTTTGAAAATAACCACTTTGTGCCTATTTTTCTCACTTGTAAAGTGGATAAAGTAGTATCTACTCCATAGGCTTCTTATAAAGATTAAGTGAGTTTATACAAAGAACTTAGATCAATATCTACATACACAGGAAGTGTTCAACAAATGTTAGCGCTATCGTAGTATTTTAAAGCAAATATGTGTTGGTTCACCCTATGCCAGGCTCTGTGACAGCTCCCAGGGCTATTTTCACATGAATTACAGGATTGAGGATTTGTAGAAGTTGTGGTGAGTATTGAGAACTGGCTTCTTCAACCTCTGTTCCACCTACATCCAATGTGTCTGCCTGAGGTCAGGCCCCTCAGCAAACTGACTCTGAGGTGAGTAATTGCATAGGGGAAGTTTATATTGGAGAGTGGCCATCATAGCAGCTGTGGGGGAATAAAAGACATAAGATTGTGCAGAGAAAGGAATTAACCTATAAGGCAGTCGTAACGCAGGATTATTCAGTTCATTCTATGAGGGCCTCTGTTGCTGGAATGATCCTGCCTCGAGCCAAAGGGTCCTTCCTGTCCTTCATACCCTCCTGCAGACCAGCAATTAGATGCAGTGTGTCCCCAGGACTGGGCCTCATCTGGATAAGTTAAGTTTCTCCAACTGGAGGGAACTTCCAGAGAAAGATTCAGCCTAGACAGGTTGGCCACCAATAACATCAGTCGCAGGAGGAATGAGTGGCTCAGTCCCACATAAGCATCTGTGCCACCCACCTGGAGGATATCATCTGCAGTGCTCTCCTAAACTAGACATTCTGACGTCCAAAGTCTTAGGGTTTCACACTCCCTTGCGGATGAAGAGCTGTGTGTGATTTTGGTTTTGGTGATCAGAGGTACTCCACGGAGGTTTTGATTTAGAACTGAGTGAAGTAAGGGACAGAACAGGCAGACATTCATTTGCTGAGGGGATCTGTGGCATAGACAGCATGATTTTTCAGTCGGAGGCTTCCTTATCTGGCACCTTCTCGCACTGATGGTGACAACTCTCCTGCAGTCGTGGTAGAGACAGTGTGATACTGGGGACTGGGAAGTGTTTCAGGGAGTGAGGTTAGAGCTGGCTCTCCTAACCTTCCTGTGATTTTTTTGTAAGCCACTTAATACCTGATAGTAAATTATTTCTACTTAATTCAGCTAGATGCTAAATTTGTGGCCACTGTACCATACCAAATTATAATAATTTTATTGTCATTTGTTATGCAGATAAGAAAACCAAATGTCATCGAGGTGCAGCGATGCTCATAGCACCATAGAACTTGCAACTTGCAAATGGCAGAACCCAGATTCTGACTCCAAATGCTGGGCTCTTTCCCCGTAGAGAGGTTAGAAAATATACATGACGTATGCTGCCCCTCATCTGTCAGCCCATGTCCCGAAATGGGCTTAGAATCCTTAGCACAGAGCTCCAGAAAGCCACAGCCAGTTAATAGAAGGTAACATGTAGATAAGTCTACTTCAAATTTAGCTCCATATCACACAATATTTAACTACAATAAAGGAGCAAGTCCGATTTCTTGGTTCTCTTTCTACCTTTGTTTCTCAATACATTTCAGGGCCTCTTCCAGTCAAATGCTCTCAGATGTCAGTAGTCCTGCCCCTCTGGAAAGGTGTTGTCAATCTAACGTGTTATCCTCACATCAAGGATTTTGACACTTAAAGGGTGACCTCCAAAAAAAGGCAATACTTAACCCTACAGAAGGGACTAGTAACAAAGTAATTTAGAATACTCGAAGGGAGATGTTTCAATAATATCTGGGTACTGGCACTTCCTCTAGTACAGCACTTTACACCCTTTTGCCAGTAAATACTTTTTGATTGGATGCTTTTCTAATTTGTCTGCTAATGGCTGTGTGGGCAAAGGCAGAAGACTTGGATTCAAAACAAAGAGCAGTATTAGGGTTAAAATGATTTCTTCCAGGGACAGCTCCCAGGGTAATATTCTAGAGCATAAATTTAGCTTGGCTGATATTTCGTGAAGGAAGTAGAGGAGTCTTTATTTATTTTGAAATGCAATAGCCAAGGATTCAGCCTTTGATTTCTCTCCAGATATGGTTGGAAGTTCTGAAAAGGTCTTCTGGGTGCCTGGATCTTGCTGCTCCAATGCGAATCTTCTTGGTGTCTCTCCTGGGTAGCTACAATCTGCCTTTGATCTCGCTCCCTAATTCTGGGTGTGTGTGTGTGCTGACATTTATAGTTGTAGACTTGTTTGCTTCCTTCTGCTTGCCTAATTGATCCATTTTCCTGCTGGGGGTCAATACCCAAATGCTATGACTTTGGTGGTAATGCCACTCACCCCATTCTCAAAGTGAACACGTGTGTATTATATAAACAGCATGGTGTTATCCTCACTGCGGAACTTATACCAAAGCTGTGTGTTTTTACAAATGTATTAAATAAAATGCTGCTTAACTACATTGGTGGTTTGACAATGAGTTTAACCTTGAAGCAGCCATATTTTGACCTCATCTAGTATGAAATGGGTAAAGGAGGTGACATTTATTGAGTTTTATTTATGCTAGGCACAGTGATAGACATTGAAATACACAAATTTCATTTCATCCTCACAATGTTTTATGAGGTGGGGATTTTTATTCTGGGGGGTGAAGTAACCCAAGGGCAAAGAGGTCTGAATCCAATTGTGACTGCCTTGTCAGGACATCAGTTTGCCTGCTGGTGGTCTAGGTAGTCCCTGGTAGACCTGCTGGAAGTAACTGTGGAGATCTGATGGCCAGGGATGGTCTTGAGTTTTACCTTCACTCTATTCTTTTATTTATTCATTCAAGTGCAAGAAAAAGTGAACCTGGGGCGAGAAGTCATGGATTCTTGCCCAAACATTGTCATTAGCTTGCTGTTTAACGTTGAACAAAACACTCCACTTGTCTGGGCCTCTCTCTTAACATCTGTTGGAATGTTTTGAGCTAAGTTGCCACTGGATCTCCCCTCCAATCCTCCTGGCTGCCTGGGAGTGGGAAATGCATCACAAAAAAGGTATTCCACTTGATCTTGGTCTTTAAGGATGTACAAGAGTTTACCAGCAAAGACGGAGAATAATAGCTTTGCCGAGAGAGAAAACAGAATGTTCACGTCTGTATGTATGGTGTGATAGGACACAGTCTTGGGGAATAGTGAGAAGTAAAGTATGCTCTATGGATAAGATACACTATGAGGTGGGGACAGAGAGGAAGTTTGGGACCCAGTTGTAAAGTGCCTGGGGATGACAATTTAAGAAGTTATAATTTCACCCTGGATGTAGGAAATCAATGAAAGTCTTTAATGTGAGGAAGTCATCGTCAGAGCTGTATTAAAAAAAAAGTTTTTCTAATAGCAGTACAGAGGATGGATTGGAGGGAGAAGAAGTGAGATGGGAAAAGCAATAGGTTTTGCATATTAATGTTCCAGAAGAAGATGATGAAGACTAAATTAGCAGAAAAAGAGAAAAAAGGAATGAGTTTCTAAAGATATATATGAGAGACAATACGTTCCCTGTCATACTGATCTGAGTTATCTTGTATATTTAATATATTCTAAATGTACATTTAAAAATATGTAAAGATGTTTGAAATTTAGATTCATGTTACCATTGGCTATCCTGGTTTAATTGCAGAATATTTTTTCTTCTTTCTAAATGCATAAACACACTGGTGAGTGTAACAATTCATGGAGCCATAGATTCAGCAAAATGAGATAAGTTACTGTCCAATTTTCTCATGTTCTCTGTATAAAATCCCTCTAACATCTTCTGGTCCAGTAGAGGTAAAAATCATTGCCCCTTCCTTATTAAATGGAGCAAAGTAAAAGGATAAAATCCACCTGGCTTTCCTTAGTAAGTAAAGGGTCAAGTTGGTTGGTTGTTGAAAATACAAATCCACTCTTTATTGTAACTATTTGTTTCTAGGTGAAGTCCATTCTCTGTCCTAAATGAAATGGCAAAATACTCAGATTCAGCAGAAGAGAAGTAGCACGAGATAATACAAAAATAAATCTGCTAAAAGCTTTAATTTCAAGTTCTGCCTGTGGGGCATTAGTTGTGTGACCTTGGGCAAGTCATTTCAGTCTCTCCAAGCCACTCAGTTGCCTTCTTGGTAAATATAGTTCCAAGATCAGTCTCATAAAATTGTTGGGTGGCTCAAATGAAATAATATGTTTACATAGATAGTGTAAGAGATAATTTGTTTACATAGATAGTGTAAGAGAATTTTTTTTGTTGTTGTTAAACCATTATCTTGTTTGAATACTTTGTAAGCTTCAAATTGCCATGCAAAACTTTATTGCTACCCAAATCTGCATGCCCTGGTGGTGTGTTCATAGCCTATCGAAAACCTAGTATCTCAGACCTCCAGAGAGTCATCTTGTTTAACCTGTTTTGTAATTTGGCTCTGAAAGCACATTTTGATGGCGGATGTGGTATTAACAAATGTTCTAGAGGGGAGAGTGGTTTGCCAGGAAGCTTTGCCAATTAAAAGCAAAGTGAAAATTCAGAATTACAGAGATTTAATTTCCTGCTGAATAATTCTCCACAAGCTGTGTAAACTTCTCCTTACTGAACAAATACTCAGAATAAAATACCTTAGATGCTCTTTTCCTTTTTAATAAGAAAATGTTCATATTATTTGCATGTGGAGCCAAGGGAAGAAGAAGGTCTGGCTCTCCTGAGCTGAGTTTGTATAAGTCATCAAGAATCCTGCTGTGCCCTTGACTTGTGGAGCTTGGAAGGCTGGGTGAAAAGAGCCATTTTTCAAGGGCCTTTTGCCAGCAAGAGCCCCATAGATTGTCCCTGGGCTAGTTCCTTGCAGTCTGTTTAACTCGATACTTTTAAAAATGAATTAACCATTAGTGGAAGATGCTTTAGAATAGTGTTTGAGCACCTACAATGAGCCAGTCCTGAGGTCAAGTGGACAGCAAAACAGACATGGTCCTTGACTTTCCAGAACATAGCTTGGAAGGGGAGTCAACCAACAGATGTTCACATACATAAATATAAAGATAAAAATTGTGATAAATGTTAATATTAATGCATCCAAAAAAAGGCTATTTAAGAAAGGACATTTGAACAGGAACGTAGTGTAAGTGGGAGGTGTTCAGCTGCCTCCATCGTAGATGAGTGTTCAGGCAGTGGTAGTCTCTGTGCAAAGTCCCTGAAATGGAAACGGCTGGGTGTCCTTGAAAAGCTGAAATGAGGCCAGTATGCAGGAGATAGCATGAGGGAGAATGGTTCAAGAGAAAGAGAAATAGTCAGTTCCCAGATAATAAATCTCCCCTGGACCTAAGCACAGTGGGAATCCATTAAAGGGTTTAAATCAAGGGAATGGCCTGGCCAGATTGTATTTACAAAGATCACTTTGCCTGCTGTGTGGAAAACCACTGAAGAGCAAAGTTTGCAAGCAAGGAGAGTAATTAGCAAGCTCTTGTAATCATTCTAACAAGTGATGGTATTGAGGTGGACTAATGTGGTCACAGAGGTGGTTGGAGAACAGTGTGCAATTTTGAGATATATTTCACAGTCAGGATCTGCATGACTTGATTCTGAATTGGAAGTGAGAAGTGAGGGAGAAAGTTGAGACTCATAGTTGAGTCTCAGATTTCCAGCTTGAACACTAGCTGGGTGGATCATGAAGACATTTACCAACTCAGTTCCATAGAGGAAGGAAGGATGGACGGAAGACCTTAAAGCTGAGCTACAGGTCTTAAAAGTCTATTTAACTTTATATTTCATATAGACTTCTTATGGAGTTTGAGCTTCCCAGCACAGTCATAGAGTGCATACTACGTAAGTCTGGAGCTTTCAGCAGAATTCAAGCTTGGAGATGTAAATTCAGCAACTCATTGGACTATGGAGAGTTTTGAAAGCCATAGTATAATGGGACTCCAGGGCATTGTCACTAAGGAAGTTGGAGCCTCCTTCTGATGACTATGTAAAAATTAATTGAAGGGATTAGGTTAAGAGGACACAGGCCATGATCAGGAAGCTCAAATCGATCATTAAGCAATGAGAGTAATTGAGAATCAGAGCACAGACTTCTGTTGTTGGGGGGGGGGGGAGGGAATAAAAGCAGCTCTGTCTCTCACGTAAAACATATGATAAAATAATAAGCATGTACCATGTAACAGGCACCACACAAAGCATTTTGTAAACCTTTTTCCAATGTAAACTTTTAAAAAAGTTTACATTGTTATAAAATATATATATACACATAGGTTAAGGGGTTGAATAGGTCTACAAAGGCTATTATGAAAACCACTGTTTCCTCTGCCACTATTTCCAGCACCCACTTCTCATAGGCAGCCGCTTTCCATTCTTTTAGCTTTTTCTCTTGGTATTTCCATGTATGTCCTAAATAACACATTTTATGATGTTAATTCCTGATTTTTTTTTTGTTTGTTTCAGGCATTGTATTTTAGCTTTTCACCTGAAAAATGAGAACTTAGCCTTTTTCTTCAGGCTCTTCCTCCAAACACAAAGGCACTGAGAGAATAGACTCTAAAGCTAGACAGTGTAGAGTGGAATGCACTTTTAAAAGCTTTCTGGTAGAGTTTGAATTGCCAGTTGCATCTCCAGGTAAAAGAGATGGCTTGATAGAATGTGAGGGCATAGCAGCAATGTCTCACCTACAGAGGACGCTTCTCACCTGGACAGGAGTGGTAGAAGGCAGTTGTGACAGTGACCACAGCACCTTGCGTTTCAAACTTTTATGTCTTTGCAATGCATTTTCCCACTGACTTTCTAAACGGCTTCTGACATTCCAGTGAAGTAGATCGGGCAATATTATTCGTATAAATTTTTCCCTCAAAAAAGAAATTGAAGTTAAGAAAATTTGGGTGATTAAGCCAAGATGAGTGACAATTGCAGTTACAGCAATGAGAGAAATCATTGATTGATAGCTATGTTTCAATACTAAATGAACACAGTAATCTTTACGTTTTTAATAAGCAGTATAGAGTACATATATGTATGTCCATAATAAATGTGTATTTGCATATAAATTATATAGGTATTTAACAGTGTACATATTTCACTGGCTATTAAAACTGTACATGTGTATGTATATATAATATATAGCATAAATTGGTACAAGACTAGAAGAAAATATGTAAAAACTGAAATAATTTAGTTGGAAAGATCAGATTGTGAGTGGTAGCTTAAAATTATTTTTTCCCTGCTATACTGTAGCTAAGCAAATTAAAATATTTGCTAAGCAAATTAAAAAGTAGTACAAGTTAGCAGGCTAAAATAATTTTTTCTTTTCTTTTCTTTTTTTTCTTTTTTCTTTCTTTCTTTTTTTTAAAACATGGAGTCTTGCTCTGTTGCCCGGCCTGGAGTGTGGGGGAGTGATCTTGGCTCACTGCAACCTCCGCCTCCTGGGTTCAAGAGATACTCCTGCCTCAGCCTCCAAAGTAGCTGGGATTATAGGCATGTGCCACCAAGCCTGGCTAATTTTTGTATTTTTGTAGAGACAGAGTTTTGCCCTGTTGCTCAGGCTGGTCTCAAACTCCTGGCCTCAAGTGATCCGCCGGCCTCAGCCTCAGCCTTGGCCTCCCAAAGTGCTGGGATTTCAGGTGTGAGCCACCATGCCCAGCCAAAAATTCAGACTTGTTATTATAAATGCCATGGACTGCTGTTTAGAAATCCATATGAATTAAATTGTTTTAAGAGAAATTACCAAGTGAGCATGAGAGCATAAGAAAGGGTAGGGATAGAATATTTCCTCATTTTACAGTATGCCCTTCTCAATTCCTATTTCACCATATATATAAAAATTGTAATTTTTTGGAGTATGTTAGCTAGTGAATCATGATTATTCATGAATCAGCATGTTAACTCATAGACTTACCATTGCCTGTCACACAGCCACAAGTGCACACCTGCTTAATTCACTGTGCCCTTCTGCAAGGCAGTCATGAAACTGCTAGCTGGGAGAGAGGCACAAAAAGATCTGTTGCTGTGAATTAATCATGAAGGTGATAATGCCTGGACAAGGGCATGTATGGGAAAGAGTAAGGCAATAATTTGAAGACATCTATTTTTCCCAAAGAAGTTAGTTGGAAAAATCAGTATTCTGAAAACTGCTTAATATGAGTTTTGTTTTTCAAAATTTGGGCAGTGTAGCAGGCATGCCATTGGAAAACAATTGAATTAGCAATTGAAAGCATTGTTGAGAATGCCAAGTCTCTTCCATGTGGATGTCATGTCTATGAAAAATGCAAAGGTGGCTTGGGATGTGAAAACCTGTCTAACCCAAATCCCTGGTGAGAATATAATGCCTCCTTACTAAATATAATTAAATCAAAATATAATAATTGTATTTAATTTTATAATAATAAATTTATAATCTATACTATTTTTATAGAAATAACTTTATAAAATTATAAATAAATTTGTAGTAATTAATACAATTACTTTTGTTAATATAATAAGTCATAGAAGGCCAAATTGCAACTTTCTAGCATAACCACTAGAACAGTAAATTGAAGAGGAAACTAAGCCTTTCTGCATCATTCCATAATGGATGTGACACGCATTCAAATGGCAGTATCTACTCTGGGTGACACAGTATAACCTGCTCTCTGAATAATTCCAAGAAAATGGCTAGTTCTCCTTTTTTCTCTGTGGTATGCTCATCTCTTGCTGATAAATGCATTATTTATCCTGTAATGCTATATGAGTACTTACAAATGAATTCCACCCCCTACCTCCAAATAGCAGTATGCTACCCTCTCCACTGTGAAAATTTGATTTGGTGAGGAAGTTGATTGAAGAATATCCAAATGAAAATAACAGGTTCGAGCTTAGAATGATTAAGGAATTTTGCATTTCATCCATTTCTCTTTCTCTATTGTTTTAAAGAACAGTTTTCATCCACTTTGGATTAAAAGTTTCATGTCTTATTGATAAGTGCTAATATAAAACTAATATAAAACTGATATAAAATGTGCATTTCCTTCCTCTTTGTATCAGTGATTACTGGTAAACAGTGGTCAGAAGACTTCCTTCTATGGACTCAGGCTCACTTTATTCTTCTTATAGGCATTTTTTTTTCACATTTCTACAGTGTAAGTAATGAACCTATAGGGGAGTAGATTGATGAAGAGTCACAGCGTCATGCTGAATGAAATGGGTACAGAGAACTGTTCAAAGTGGGACCAGTCATCAGAAACAAGTGTCTCCTTAGGCCAGACCCCAGGACCTCCTAAACCAGAACTGAGGAGTGGTTTAGGTTTTTATGGCCCTGGGTTAGTTGAACATAGCTGTGTCACCCACAGGACAGTAGGCAGGAGCGTCTGTTCATTTTCACAACAGAACAACCAAGGAATCTTTGACTTAAGACAATCTTGAACTCTAGAGTTAGATGGCAGGGGTACCTCATTTGGCCCTGGAAGGATGATAAAGGAAGGCCATTGTATGTTCAGTAGCACAACTGCCATCCAGTGGGTAACGACCTTTGCAGCACTTTGTCCTACAGTGGGTGAGCCTTGCTCCCTTTGTTGTGGTTTTTACAATCATGGAAGAAGGCAAACTGGTGAGGAGAATTAAAATGTTCTCAGCAATTTCTTTCTCAACAGACTCTTCCAGTCCACCATTTGTCCAGCCAGTGCTATTTTCAGGGTGACTTGTGTTTGTGCTTTTTTTGGGTTTAAAATCCACAGTCTGGCCTATTTCCCTGGCTATTAGCCTCTTCCTTCTTTGCTCTTCCAGCAGAAACAAAGCTGCTTTTTTTTTTTTCTTTTTTTTTAACCTCTGTGACTTCCCAGGGACAAGTGCCCAGTCACACTCCCATAGTGTGTATTGCTCTTCTATAGTAAAATTAAGATTTAACGTACACACACGTACACACTTACAAGTCCTTGTCGCCGATGTTTGCAGTTTGGGAATTCAAGTTCATTTTTTTTTTCATTTTTTACACAACTCTCTTTGAAGGTATAATTGCCAATTACTGAAAGCCATTTTCAATTACTGATCCATTTTCTTGATCAGTCACATAAGACAGTGTGTGTGTGTGTGTGTGTGTGTGTGTATGTGTGTATTTAAATCTGATGGGCATAGATATAATCCTCCTACCGAAGATGACTGCACACCCTCCCCCTTTTCCCTAATGCAGCTGTTCCCTGTTTACTCTCAAGGATGCACCATCCTATGCCATGCCCCTCACAGACTTGAGCATAAGCTACTGAACTTGGATTTGACCATGTTTGTAGATGCTGCAGGCTGTGGCTTATTTCGTGCCAGTTATAATTTCACAAGAAACAATTTATTTGATGTCTTAAAATACCTTGAGCAGGTATGAACGCAGTACCTCTGGCAGGACCATTTTCTGCAGAACATTGGCAAAGCTGAATGGCTTGAGAAAGGTTCAATATTTGAACTTCCTATTGGGAGAGTTGGGCTTGGCACTGTTTTAAGAGCAACCAAGGAAGTTGGAGGAAGAAATAAAAACAAAGTTGATGATTTGAAGCAACAGGCTAAAGCTTGGGCAGTGTCATACCAGTTAAATTTTCTTCTTAAAAAAATCCAAATAATTTTTATTACCCACCTTTTTAAAATTACATCTCCTCTTGAATTATGGAAAGTGATACAATATACATTAAAACGTTTGGAAAATTCAGTGAAACATTAAGAAGAAAGTAAAAATCACTTGTTACCCAAATTTTAGAAGTAATTCCTGTTAACATTTTGATACTTGTCTGTGGATATTATACACACATATATATCCATGATGTGCAGCAATATTTATATGCATAATTATATTTGGTTATCCTGGTATGTGTTTATATATATGTGTATAAATTTGCATTGCACATAAGTACATTCATGGTTTTGCTATGTACAATTTCAGTGCATTTGTATTAAAGATGTATTTATATATGAATCCTCTACAATAATTTTAAATAGTTAAGTAATATTCCGTCTTCTAATGTATTCTAATTCAATGTCGGGCATTCATGGAATTTCAGATATTTTATTATAAAAATAATTTGATGAATATAATAGCACATTTATGTTCATTAAGGGCTCTATTTCTACAAGAAATATGGTTAGCTCAAAAGGCTTTTTTGTTTTTTAATTCACATTCTTAAATTTCCCATCAAAATTGTTCTTACTGATGTCCCAGCCAAAAAATTTATGTGATACTTATTTCTCCACAGCCTTGCTGACATTTGGTATTAACATTTGTGTTGATAATTTTGTGAGCAACACATTTGTCTTTTCTGATGATTATTGAGTTGGAATCACTTTATTCCCCTACTTGTTTCTTACTTTTTCACCATTTGAACACTTTATGTCTTTTACCCATTATTCTTTTGGGAATATTTTTTCTCAGTGTTTTGTTTATTTGTTTTTATACTCCTTATAAGACTGTAGCTCAGATATTTTGCCAGAAACGGTGAAACAGTCAGTGTTGTCTTCAATTTCACTGGGATGTGACAGACTTTCTCAATTTCATACAGAAGTGTTTTACTAGAATAAATGTCACTGTATTATAGCTCTGTTACTTAGAATGTAATTCATTCTTATACAACCAATCTTCATTACTCTTACACTGTGTATTTGTGAATTTGCTTACTTGATAAAATTTATTCGTAATCCCCATATACTACTTGCAATGCTTTCACGGTCATTTGCAGACATGAACATCATGTGCTTACCAGTGAACACTTTGTTTTTTTCAGTATATTTAGTGCCACTTTTTTTTGTTTTTGTTTTTTGTTTTTTTTTACATTTTTATGCTTTTCCTTGGTAATTTCTCCATTTAAAATGGTCTCCAAACATTGTACTGAAGTATGTCTGGTGTTCCTAAGTGCAGGAAGGCTGCAAGATGATTAAGGGAGGAATTGTGCATCTTAGATAAGATTATTTCTTTTTCCAGACATGAGTTGTAATGCTGTTGGCGGTGAGCTCAATGTTAATAAAAATTATATAGTGAATAAAGTGTCTTTAAACAAAGGCAGACATAAAACAAAGTTATGTACTGATGGATTCGTGAAGATACTGTGACCAGAGGTTCACAGGGCAGAAACCTCACCATGTATTTTACTTAGGGGTACTGGTTTCTTATTCAGTGGTTCATAGCCACTTTACAGAATATAAGTACCACAAATAATAAGAATTTACTGTATATTCTTTAGGGTCATTGGTATTTTGAATCACTGAGCATTCGTCTGTTTCTACCAGTTTCTCATGTTTTTTTAAACTTTTGATCTCTCAGCCTTTTTTGAGAGTGTTGCAAATTTGATGCCACACCAGTGATTTATTATACCTCCAATGAGAATGATCAGCCTTCTGTTTTATTGTTTTTGTGAGTTTCATCTATCCATATCTCTCCTCTCTCCGAGTATTAGTGTAAAGAACCAGGGCAAGTCTTACCAGGGCTTACCAAAGAAACATGATTATGAACTGAATGTTTGTGGATTATTTTGGTTTTCATTTTAATTCTTCAATGCATCACAAGGCATACTATACCAGAATGATATGCAGAAACGAAAATATTCTCTTCAATTTCTCCAATGTAAACAGTGCTACTGAAGAGTATTTCAATCAGCAAGATAAAGTGTAATTTTCCCCTAAAACAGAGTTATTTATATATACTCCATTATGGTCCCACTCTTAGAAACTGAAGGTCAATCAGTATCCTTAAAATTAATTGATCCACAGCAACATTACTCTTTGAGTATGGAGTAAAGTTGGGGGTAAGGGGCCAGGGAAGGCATCCATGATTTTCTTTTACCAAAAGAAACTCACCTTTATTGATTATTAATAGGCATTTAAGTATATTATCTTAATGATTACACACCCCAAATGGTATAGGCATTTAAATAGTCAGTGTAAGAGCTGGTCTTTGGTGGCGACAAAAGCTTATATTTGGATCTGGACTCTGGTATTCATAAAAATCGTAATTGGGTGTAGTTTATAAGGTTATTGTGATCATTACATGAATTAATCCATGTAAAACATCTAAAGGAGCTTCTGACATGTAGGAAAAAATAAGTGTTACTTTTATAACTATAACCTTGATTCAGGTGAAGAAAATAAAGCCCAGAAAGATGGAGTAACTCATTCAAGGTCATACAGCAAGTACATGGAAGCACCAAGACAGATCAAGTTGGTCTGTTTTTAGATTCTTCATTTTTCCTGTACCATTTACTATTTTTCAAGACAGTAAATATTGTAAACCTATATTTGTATTATAACTGCATGCGCTGCAGGATTTCAGAAAGGCAAGCATCAGTGTCTTCAAAGTGATTACTTCTCAATCATGATAAAATTAAATGATCATGCATTTAAAAGGATTACTGGTATTATGTAAATGTTTACACACTTTCTCTGAAATGATGGGCTTCTGCTAATTTCCTCCTTCACTTTTGTGCCTGTCACCTGCTTACCCTACTGTGTAGCATGAATCTGCTATTAGTGCTGGCAGTCGAGATCTCTTTGACCTTTTCAGCTTGAGGGTTGGACTGAAGCATTTTCTCAGGAGGTAGAATTTGCTGTGCCATGATCCTGTGCTCCTTGGGGTGGATAATTCATGAAACCCATTTTGAAATCAGCTGTTCACCAAGCACAGAAACTTCCTGTATGTCCCACCTTACAGATATTACAAAAGAAATCTAGTTGTTATGGAGGTATTGGAAAATGCTTCCTAAATCCTAAAGGCCATCTTCGTGGCTAATGTAGCCTTCTCCCCAGCCTTCTGACTTAATGAGCGGGGCTGTAGAATAGCCAAAAGACTACAGGCTGTAAATACCATAGTTCTGGCTACTTAATACATGAGAGACCTGAGGAAAATTACTTAATCTCTGATTAGCAAGTTTGTCATCTTGAAAATAGTCTAATGATGACTATGATTTAGAACAGTTGCACAGACTTACTGGGATAACACATAAAAGCACTCACCTACGGATTTGTATTTTAAAGATACTCTGTTTATCTTCTCATTGTGATTCCCACAGTCACGTGTGTGCAGAGCATGTTTTCTCTTTCTCAGAAGGTCTGATGAAACTGCAGCCTTTTTAAAGATTCAATGACAAAAAGAAAACCAGGATCCAGGAAGGAACTAACAGAAGGTATCACTTCAGACTAAAAGATTCTTAGGTAAAATGATGAGCTGAGAAATTTCTCCTGAATGCAATGATTGATTGCTGACTCTGATTTCCACATTTAGGAAAGTTCTTCTTGTTGTGGGAGCATAATTATAATGGACAAAGTATATAGATATGCTGTTTCTACTATCATGTAAGTTTCACACCAAGTTTCATGACTTGGACTGTATGTGCATAAAATAGAACACATCAATAATCAATGTAGTCACCTTAGTGGAAAAAAGAAAGAGGGTTTATTTTAGCCTCATGTGTTTACATATTTACACATATTTACATATTGTAAATATGTGTAAACAAAATATTGGAACAATATTATTCCAATAATATCTCCCAAAGAACAATGTTATTGGGGAAACAATAATTCTTACACAGAATTAGAGGTTGAGCACCTCTAATCTGAAAATTGAAAATTTGAAATGCTCTAAAATCTGAAACTTGGTGAGCACTGACACTATGTCACAAGTGGCAAATTTCACACCTGACCTCATGTGATGGGTCATAGTCAAAACACAGGTACATATCACACAATTGATTCAGCATTCTCAAGGGAACAAAAGCCCTCCCAGTCCCCTTCGGCTATGATATATTTTTTCTGTGCATGCCCAGATTCCCCCATGCAAATATGCCCCAGAAGTGTAATAAAATGGTATGTGTGCAGGCTGGACATGCCAATGGTAGGTTCACGAGGATGATCCACATGGGGCCAAGACCTATGTACATTACTCATTATGGGTTTTTTTTTTTCTTATTCTCTTGTCTGTGGTGTAAAAATGTTGAAAATGTCTACAAATATCCATATGGGTAATGATAAGAAAAGAGGAAGCATTTATGATGATGTATAGCACAGAAAGTCAAGCTGTAGGAGAAATCGGACAGTGGTGTAAATGTAAAACACCTCATAGGACAGTATGGTGTTGGAATGACCACTCTGTATGACTTGAGGAAACAGAAGTACACAGTTGTATAGTTTTATGCTGAAAGTGATGTAGAAAAATCAATGAAAAATACAACAACACTGCATAAAGCTAAAAACAAAGATCTCCGTTGTGTGTTGAAAGAGTAGATTCATCAGCATTGCAGTGAATACATGGCACTTAATTGTTTACTGATCATGAAACAAGCAAAGATCTATAACAGTGAACTCAAGATTGAAGGGAACTGTGAGTATTCAGCAAACATTGCAGAAATTTAAGAAAAGACATAATTTATTTTTTTAAGACTTGTGGTGATAAAGCATGCACTAATTATGAAACAGTAGAAAAACTGATGGATGAGTTTGCCACTGATGAAAATATGATGCCAGAACAAGTTTATAATGCAATGAAGCATCACTGTTTTGTGGTTATTGCCACAGAAAGCCATTGACTACAGCTGATGAGACATCCCCTACAGGAATTAAGGATGACAAGGACAGCTTTACTGCTGAGATGTGCTAATGCAGCAGGCATGCCTAAGTGTAAATTGCTGTGATGGGCAAAAGCTTGCATCCTTCCTGTTTCCATGGAGTGAATTTCTACCAGTCCATTATAGTGCTCACAAAAGATATGGATCACCAAGGACAACTTTTATTTTTATTTTTCTTTGAGATAGGGTTTCACTGTGTTGCCTGGGCTGGAGTGCAGTGGTGTGATCACAGCTCCCTGGAGCCACAAACTCTCAGGCTCTAGTAATTTTTCTGCCTCAGCCTCCTGAATAGCTGGTACTATAGGCACATGCCACTATGCCTGGATAATTTTTTTGTAGAGAATTGGGGTCTCACTATGTTGTACAGGTTAGTCTTGAACTCCTGTACTCAGGTGATCCTACCACCTTGGCCCTCAAAATGCTGGGATTACAGGTATGAGCCACCAAACTTGGCCAGATATCTTTTCTTACTGTTTTCACAAACATTATGTACTAGCAGCTCGTGCTTACTGCTGGGAAGCTGGACTGGATGATGACTGCTATATTCTGTTATTACTTCACAACTGTTCTTATCCTCTAGCTGATATTCTCATAAAAAATACTTGCATCATGTACTTTTCCCCAAATGTGACTTCATTAATTCAGCCATATGACCAGGGTATTCTCAGATCAATGAAGAGTAAATATAGAAAACACTTTCTTGAACACCATGCTAATGACAGGGAAGAGAGGCATGGGCATAAAAGGTTTTCAAACAGTCGAGCATGTAGGATGCCATATATGCTGTTGCAACACTTAGAGCACGACTGAAGATGTAGTTGTATATGCCTTGGACAACCTCTGATTTGAGACTATGTTTGGTAATGATGAACAATGTGGTAGCGTTGAAGGATTCTGCATTTCAAGTAAGAAAAAAAACGGTATCTTACCTTCTTATATAGGTAAATGTTATACCTTCAGAGTCCATTAGTAATCTGGAAGAAGTGGATACCAAAGAAGTTTTTTTGTTTGTTTGTTTGTTTTTGAGATGGAGTCTTGCTTTGTCACCCAGGCTACAGTGCAGTGGTGTGGTCTCGGCCCACTGCAACCTCTGCCTCCTTGGTTCAAGCAATTCTCTGCTTCAGCCTCTTGAGTAGCTGGGATTACAGGTGCCCATCACCATGCCTGGCTAAGTTTTTGTATTTTTAGTAGAGACAGGGTTTCACCACCTTGGCCAGGCTAATCTTGAACGCCTGACCTCGTGATCCACCTGTCTTGGCCTCCCAAAGTGCTGGGATTACACTAAAGAAGTTTTCAACCTCGACAATGAGGCTCCAGTTGTTCATTCATTGGTTGGTGGTAAAATAGCCAAAATGGTTTTGAATCAAGGTGATTGTGATAATAGCAATGATGAAGATGACATCCTTAACACTGCAGAAAATGTGCCTGTAGACAAGGTGGTGAAAAAGTGTCATGGGCTTAGTGAAGGGCTAGAGCAGCAAGCATTCATAACAGAACAAGAAATCTTGTCAGTTTATAAAGTCAGAGATGTCTAAGACAAAAACTATTGTTAGTAAGACCAGTGACTTGGGAGAAAAAATTTAAAGAGCCACCCAGCAGAATGCTTCCTCATTCCTAAACTGCTCTGATGTTTCTTTTCACCTAAAACCAAAATACAGCATACGGTAACCTTTTAACTAAAACCCAGCATGGTAGTTGGAGACTGAAAACCTCCCTTTGCCTGTTGTCACTGCTGTCTAACAGCTGATCCAGGTACTCTGGGGATGACACCATGCTGGTTAGTTACCCTGAACACATTTTTATTTCCTGTATTTTTTTTTTTTTTTTTTTTTTTTTTTTTTTTTGAGACGGAGTCTCGCTCTGTCGCCCAGGCTGGAGTGCAGTGGCGCGATCTCGGCTCACTGCAAGCTCCGCCTCCCGGGTTCCCGCCATTCTCCTGCCTCAGCCTCCTGAGTAGCTGGGACTACAGGCGCCCGCCACCGCGCCCGGCTAATTTTTTGTATTTTTAGTAGAGACGGGGTTTCACTGTGGTCTCGATCTCCTGACCTTGTGATCCGCCCGCCTCGGCCTCCCAAAGTGCTGGGATTACAGGCTTGAGCCACCACGCCCTGCCTTATTTCCTGTATTAATGGTATGTTTTATATATTTATATATATATATAAATTTATTTTTATTTTATTTATTTATTTTTGAGACAGAGTCTTGCTCTATCGCCCAGGCTGGAGTGCAATGGCGTAATCTCAGCTCACTGTAACCTCTACCTCCTGGGTTCAAGCAATTCTCCTGCCTCAGCCTCTCGAGTAGCTGGGACTATAGACACATGCCACCATGCCTGGCTAATTTTTTTATTTTTAGTAAAGACAGGGTTTCACCATGTTAGCCAGGCTGGGCTCGATCTCCTGACCTCGTGATCTGCCTGCCTTGGCCTCCCAAAGTGCTGGGATTATAGGCATAAGCCACTGCGCCCGGCCTGTATGTTGTATTTTTTACTGTTAAGTACTTATATGTGAATAAATGTAAGAAGTTACTGCTTATCAGTAGCATATAAATTCAGAGTTAGGAAAAATGGTGATGCCAAACAACTACAGATCATCCACATGGGTGTCTGAGATAGTGACACCTTTGCTTTCTGATGTGCACGAACTGTGTTTCATGCACAAAGGCATTAAAACTGTTGTATAAAATTAATTTCAATTGATGTGTATAAGGTACAAAACATAAATTAATTTTGTGTTCAGATTCAGTTCTGTCTTCAAAATATCTCATATATATGCAAATATTCCAAAATCCAAAAAATTCGAAACACTTCCAGTTCCAACCATTTCATATCAGGGATATTCAACATGTGGCTGGTTTTAGAAATAGGATGTGATCCTCAGATAACTAGATAAAGATGAAGACAAGCGTCTTTCAAGAGAGTGCCCTTAAATCAGAGATGTAGGAAAGAATTTCCTGTAGAATCTTAAATATATACTCATCTCTGGCATCCAGCCTCATAATTTCTTATTTGATAAATGTGGATGAGGCCTCAGTACCTGTATTTCATTTTATAGCAGCTTCATTGCTATAATTCAAGCTACCAAGTGGATTCTAGAATGCACATGTGACTCTTGATTTAGGTTAGCAATATATATGTTGCTTATCCATGTTCAATATCCATTCTTTTCTATCTTGTTCTATGATGGGGGAAGTTGATCTCTAGAAGTATTTATTCCTTTGCTCCTTCCCTGTCAAAAGTTTCAGTTCCTAGGCATCCCTTAAACTCTCTAGGATATGCTAAGGTCTCCCTCCTTCAGGCCCTGGAGTTGTAATGGCTTTTCACTGCTCATGGACCAGGATATATATATTATTTCTAACCCCAGGGCACTTGGTTTTCTTAAACTCAATCAATACCTTGTGTGATTAGTTTTGTGTGTCAGCTTACTGGGAGATAGGAAAAGTTATCCTGTATGTCTGTGAGGGTGTTTCTGGGTGAGATTAACATTTGAATCAGTGGAGTAAACCAGATTAGCCTCCCTAATATGGGTGAACTTCCTCCAATCAGCTGAAGGCCTGAATAAAACAAAAAGACTGCATAATAGGAAACTTCTGCTTGACTCCTTGAGCCGCGGCATTAGTGCTTTCTTGACTTCAGACTCATTCTGAAACATTGGTTCTTCCTGGGTCAGGAGCCTGCTGGCTTTGGACTGAAACTTACACATTTGGCTCTCTTAGTTCTCAGGCTTTTGGTCCCAGATGGGAATTGCAAATAGGCTCTCCTGGGCCTCCAGCTTACTGGGTGCAGATCTTGGAACTTCTTAGCCTTCATAATCACATGAGCCAAGTCATTGGAATAAATCTCATATATGTATATATACATATTATATATTATATAAAATTACCTTCAGGCTCTATGATTAAAGTGCACATAAAACACACACATATACACACACATATATACTATTGGTCTGTTTCTCTAGAGAAACTTGACTAATATATCCTGTAAATACTTTATTAAATTCTCCTCAAGTATCACATTTGGTGTGTAAAATGTGATGATTAGTTCTTTCAAGACCCTGCCTGATACATATACTGCGGTCCAATGAGCAATAACTAATCAGTTACTCCATAACTTTTGTTTTGACTTTTGACCATATTTTATAAAAAATTCAATAAACCTATAAGAGTTGATATCATTGACATTACAAAATGATTTGTATTTCTACGCCAAAAAAAAAAAAAAAATCTACTGAGGAGTTTTACAAGAATTTTTGGAGAAATTGATTTCCTTCAAGAGGGAAGTAAGTCTTTTAAAAATAGAAATTAGCTTCTTTCTAAAAGTGTTTTGCCTTTTTTTTCCCCTAAGTCCTAAAAGTAAGGGTAGATTTTGCTTCTTCAACATTTATTTCCATTTGTTTGTTGTCAGCTCTTCTAGTGCAGTGGTACGTGTGGGTCTTAGTGAAAACAGCTTAATTCCCAGTAGGAAAAATGTCCAATTGTTTTAATTTCGTTTATCACAGCTGTTAAGCAGCTCTTTTATCTTTGCAGTGGATCAACTTTTGTTGCATTTGAAATCCTTCAGAATGAAATTTAGTTCACAAAAAGAATATTGATCTTGGAACACACAGGTGCTGATTAAATGTGCAGGGTGGAGTAGGGAGATAGACTGACCACTCCATTGAGGGCTCTGGTGACTGGAGTTGTTGATCTCCTTGGAAAAAACCTGAACTGTCATCTGGGATTTTTATTGAATATTCAGCTCCTTACTCTCCCTGGTTCAACTCTAGTCGGCTTAAATTCTGTCCAGTATGAATCCCCATATTTTTCTTTATTTCTTTTTCAGAAGTGGCAAAGTTAGTTCAAGCAATGAAGGTGAGCACAGTTCTCTGAGCTTCAGTGATCAATGGTCTCCATTTGCCATATGTGTTACTGAACAGAGTTATTTTGTCTCTTTACGTTTATTTTCTCCATACATAAAAACCTAACTTTTCTACTTCAAAGAAGTCTATGCAAGGATAGGCATAGACTCTGGATGTTAGAAAAAGTAGGAATTAAGCTATTATCTAATGTAAATGTTCTCATTCTGAGAGACACAGGTGGACATTAGGTGTCTGTGAACCCCTGGATTTAAATGTGTGAATGTGTGATGTGTAGGGGGAAGAAGTTGGAAAATCCAGAAAAGCAACTGGTTGGTTGGTTTCATATATAGCTCTCTTTGAATCCTTGTCTTCCACATAGGAATCTAGGGATCTTCTGAGGAAAAGAAGAGTAGAATCAGGTCACATACATATACATACACATACACATACAAACCCTTGATGAATAAGGTTCAAGTGATATTGTCCAACCCGTATGGGATTCAAGGAGTGATAAGAAATTGGTCAGTCTATTTCCTGTTTAGAAAAAAAGGGCCTCTCTCTTGATATTTGGAGCACTCCATGCAGGCCGATCTCTGTCAACAGAATAACCTTATTTATGTTCTGTTTCCTTTTTCTCTCAGTCCCTCGGTCCCTTCAACCTCTTCTTTTTCTCCAAAGTTCTCGTCTCCTTGTTTGTTTTGGCATTTCCTCTAGTTCATGATTATTCTCTAGTTCTCTTCTGGAGAGGAAAAGAAAACCAGTTTTTGTACATAGAGAAGAATGAAAGGCAAGACACCAGGAATCCTGGCTTCTGGGTGAAATACCTAAAGACAACGAGACACTGAGCTTCCTTATCAACCAAATGATTAAATTATAAAAATGTCTGTTTCATGATTAACTTGATCTCAGAATATATATATGCCAGCCTCTAGGAAATAATGAGAAAACATAAGAGGAGAAACATTTGTCCAGCTTTGTGTATTATTCTGTTGAAAGGTTTACCTATCTCAAAAGAATATATGACCTGAAAGGGTTTGAGTACCACTGCTTAAATGGAAAATTTTCTTGTTACAGATAAGAAAACAGGTATTCAGAAAAATGGAGAGAATTGTCCAAACTCACACAGGAAAACACAGAAAGGTAGAGCAGAGCTATAATCCACATTGTCAGACTGTGTTTGTCATTCCAGTGCTCTTTCTAAAATACACTGAAGACTCTAATATCATGTGTTAAAGGAGGATGAAAAACAATTTCTTGAGGAAGATGATTTCTTTAAGAACCAATCCACCGGGGCCTGCTGGGGGGAGGGGGAGGGATAGCATTAGGAGATATACCTAATGTAAATGACAAGTTAATGGGTGCAGCACACCAACATGGCACATGTATACATATGTAACAAACCTGCACGTTGTGCATATGTACCCTAGAACTTAAAGTATAATAAAAAATTTAAAAAAAGAAAAATATATCATCTATTCTTCATAAAAAAATATCTAATTCATTTTCTTGTTAATATGCATTTTTCAAAATTGATTGCTAAGAAGTGAATGACTTTTTAGAGGATTTTTGGTGGGTTTATCAGAATCAGTTAAAAAAATTCTACCCATAATTGAAGGCTCTAGTTAAGCCTCATGTGCTTAACTAGAGCCTTCTCATGCTCGCTTCAGCAGCACATATACTAAAATTGGAATGATACAGCGATTAGCATGGCCCTTGCACAATGATGATGCTCAAATTTGTGAAGTGTTCCATATAAAAATATATAAAATTTAAATTTAAAAAATATAAAAATTGAAAGAAAAGAACCTATCCTTAACAATTTCTCAGGGATTCAAGTTAAGGTTCTGGTTAACAGAGGACATAGGACTTTTTCTAATAAGACCTAAGTCAGAACCCTACCTCCTTTCCCCAATTAGGGAATAAAATTTTGGAATTAGTTAGTTTTTTAGGGAAGATAGTATAAGTAATAGTTACAAATGAGCAGCATCCCAATATTTAATCCATAATGGGAACTCAAGAGTGTCATCTTTTGTCTTGACAGCAGGGGCCAAACAATGGTTTGTAAGTGGGAGGGAGAGAGGAGAAGAAGAGAATTTCATTTTCTTTTTTCTGGCTTAAATTCCAACAGACACAAATTGATAAAATATTCATTTGTTTTCCACTCATGACCCATAGTTCTATGTTTTTAATGGATGCATATTGTAATTCACACACATAATCACAATTATAGACCTATATAGAAGCAAATTTGAAGATATTACCACTGCTAAAACTCCTCAGTGATATCTTTTAACTCACTGATCTCTGATAAATCAGGCATCTGTAATGCTTCCCAAAGCTAGCTAATGTGCCTGTAACTACTTTTAGTGCTACTCCATTTTACAACAAAGCACTTTTTTTTTCTTAGATCATAGCTTTCATTGGAACTACTTTTTGATTGCATAAGAATCCCTAAACTAAAAAAATGTTTACTTCCGTGCTGCTTTCTATCTGCGAACCAGTTGACTAAGGCATATTTGAGACTTCCCAAACTACTACTGAGTTAGTGCCTAAGGCACATGTGTGTAGAGTGACTAGATATACTTTACCCATGCATCTGTCTGAGTATAGCTGAGTCATACTCAAGTGATACAGGCTGGTCCTACTAAGCAAATTTATTCTGGCTAGAACTGAATGGTTCACATATACCACTGGAGCAATGTCCAAGATTTGTCTGATTCTTCCAGCTGCCTCCAGAAATTACATGCCAACCACAATGCAATGCGATTATGCAGATCACAGAGGGCTGTCAGAATGTGACCTGGGCATCATTTACAGAATGACTGAAATAAGATAGTTTCTTAAATGCTTCATATGACCCCTCTTCTTCCTCTTTACATATAGACACCTTTTCCAGGAGTCTCTCTAACAAGGAAATAAAGGCTTAGGCCATGACCTGATGCTTTGGTAGGAAGATCCAGGGCTGGGACGATACCACTGGTGCTCAGGGCATTGCTGGTTGACACCTCGTGATCCAGGATGACTTCTTGATTTCTCAGGAACTCTACAAATTTTATTTTAGTGTTCCTTCTAGAGATAATATAAACCCCTAATTTATCACTGTATACCTTGAATTAATATAATATCATTTCACTTATGTAGTAAGAGTCTTACAGCAATGTTTCAATTTACACTTCTATTTTTTGTACTATTGTCATGTATTTTATTGCTATAAATTATAAACCGTAGGTAATGTTATTATTTTTGCCTTCCAAGAGCCAACTGACTTTTAAAGACTTTTTTTAAAAAGAAAACTGGTTCTTAATTTTTCTTACATACTGATCATTTCCATTGTTCTTTATTCCTTCCTATAGATTTATATTTCTATCTTATATTTTATTTTACCTTTCTCTGAAGAACTTTCTTGAGCATTTTTTTGTAACGTCGTGTTACAGAGAACAAAGTCTGTAAGCATTTATCTAGGAATGATTTTATGTTGTCTTCATTGTTGAAGTATTTTTTCCCCTGGATATAGAATTGTAGGTTGACAGTTCTTTTCTCTCACCTCTTTAAAGAAAATGTTCTCTTGTTTCGTGGCCTCCATAGATTCTGGGGAGAAGTCACCTTTATTACTGTTACTATCTCTCCAAATGTCATGTGCTCTTTTCCCTTGGTTTCCTTTAAGATTTTTCTTTTATTTTTGTTTTTTAACAGTTTGACTATGATGTGTCTATGTGTGGTTTTCTTCGTGTTTAAACTGCTCAGGCTTCCTGGATTAGTGGTGTGCTGTTTCTGAACAATTTTGGGAATAAAATCAGGCAAAATTTTTTGAAGTATTTTTTATGCCCTATTACCTTTGCCCTCTCTTTCTGGGATTACAATTACATATGTGTTAAACAACTTAACACTCACCTGCTTGTCATTGAATGCTTTAATTCTTACCATTTTAAAATTATTGTTTAATGTGCTTCGATTTGAAAATTTTCTATTGACTTGTCTTCAAGTTCACTGGTATTTTCTCCTGTTGTGTCTAGTTTGCTTAAAATACCATCCAGCAAATATTTCATTTCAGTTGCTAAACCATAATTCTCAGCAAACTAACACAGGAACAGAAAACCAAACACCGCATGTTCTCACTCATAAGGGGGAGTTGAACAATGAGAACACATGGACACAGGGAGGGGAACATCACACACTGGATTGGAGCCTGTTGGCGGGTGGGCGGCTAGTGGAGGGATAGCATTAGGAGAAATACCTAATATAGATGACAGGTCGATGGATGCAGCAAACCATCATGGCACGTGTATACCTGTGTAACAAACTTGCACATTCAGCACATGTATCCCAGAACTTACAATAAAATAATAGTTTTAGAATTTTTATTTTGTTCTTATTTAGTTTCAAAACATGGAATATAGTTAGAGTATGTGAAGTTCTGTATTGTCCTGAAATTTCCTATTTTTTTGTCCATTATTTTTTTTCTATAGCTTCTATAACATATTTATCACTGTTACTTTGAAGTCCTTATTTCTTTTCTTTTCTTTTTTTTTTTTTTTTTTGTAGTTAGCTATTTAATGAGGTTCTTAAGACATTTAGAACACCAATTTTTGAGGGTAAATTCCATTCATCAGGGCAAACACAGATTGCAGGTAGCCCTGGAGCTGAGGAACAGCTTTGATTTTTGGTAAAATTTGTGAGTCCACAGCTTTCTGATCAATCTCGCGCTGCTCTGTAATCTCGTATTTCTCTTTTTCTCTGTCGAAGATCTCACCTTCCTGGTGTCTGGGCTTCCACAGCTGCTGCTTCTTGAAGTAAGCATGAGTAAGATGTTTTGGGATTTTTACATTGCTGATATCCATTTTGGTTGAGGGGGCAATGACAAATTTCTGGCGTGTTCTTCACAGAGGAACTCGATTGAGGACCAGAGGTCCAGTCACAAGTAACAGGCCACTAGCCAGCTGCTTCAGGAAAACCACTCTCTTGCCCCTGTGGCTTCCAGTGAGGACGATCAGAACGGTCCCCAGGGTAATGCTGACTCGCAGTTTTCTCATGTGCTAACTGAAGGGTTTTTTCCTGTGGCTCAACAGCTTTCGAGGCACATCTTCAGTAGGATAATATCTAGGCATTTTGTGAAGTTTAACCACCAGGGTACCGCCGTTCTTGTCACCACCAACTGGTTTTGTAAGAGTTGCAAGAACCTTCTCCTTCTTTTTCTTTTCAACCTTGGATTTAGCGGCTGAGTACTTCCTCTTGTACATGGCCTTTCTGGAATACATGGCAGATTGGGAATACCTGCCAATTCCTCTGACAAGGACAGGGTTGCGGCTGCAATGGGGCTGCCTCTTCTTGGGCTTCTTAGCCTTGAGGTTACCCTTTTTCACCTTGCCACCAGCATCAGCCTTCTTGGCTTCGGGTTTCTTCTCTTTAGTATCTGGCTTCTCAACTTTTTCACCCGCCATCTTGCAAGATGGGAAAGAGCTGAAGTCCTTATTTCTTAGCCCGATCTGGAGCACTGGGGGGCATTTGTAGTTTTATTCTTACTAACTCTTTTTTCTTTTTATCATAGGCCATGTTTTTGCAAATCTAAAGATACTTTATCTGAATATTGTAGATTATGTGTTTTAGAGACTTCGGATCCTGTTATAATTCCCTGGGGGGTGTTCAATCTTGTCTTGGGCTCCTTGGAGTCTCATCCCATGCATACAGTGTTCAGGGTCCACAAAGAATTTGAGGGAAGTTTGCATCCAGATTTTGTAGGTCCCCTTCTGTGACTCCTTTCTTTCTTAAACTTTCTTAAACTCCATTCACTTCCAGCTATGTTGGCAGGCTCACATTCCATCATCTGACTTCTCAGACCGGTAATGCCATCTATGATTTTCCTTTCGGTTCTCTGCTTTAACTGCACTGTAGAAAAGGAAATACCCTCAGCAGAATCAGAAGGAGGGTAAGAAAGGCAGGCAGCTAGGTTGTTAAGGTATGAGGAGGCATTCTTTCTCAGGGTCATGAAGAGCAGGGTCACGACTTGACAGCATGTGCCTCCTTACATTTTACACCCCAGGTGCCTCTCATTCTTACTTTATTCTCAGCCCTGTCTGACCTTCAGAGAGAAAACTACATAAACTAGAAAAGGGAAAATAAAACTACAAAAGAAGACAAGAAGAGAGCAAGAAAGAAACTAAAGAAACATCTCCCTTTCCTAATAAAAATCTACTTTAAAAACCTCATTATATATCCATGTATCTATACAGCGCACACTCTCGCTCTTACGCTCACTCGTGCTCTCCTCTCTTTGTCTCTCTCTCTCTCTCTCTCTCTCCCCCCCTCCCCCTCCCCCCTTCTCTCCCCCCCTCCCCCCCCTTCTCTCTCCACAAACAGAAAGAGAGCTGAGGGAGACTATGAATTAGAGATTTCAGTGGATTTGGGGCAAAAGAAAGCAGTTGGATAAGTGGGACGTGTCTTGCATTTTGCAGAAAGCTGAAATGCATTCCAGGGCCTTTAGAGAAAATGAAAATTAGAAGTAAGGCTATTTGAATCATAGAACCCTGAAAAAGCTGGGCAGGAAGGAGTGAGAGACACCACTAAAATCAGGGGGTAGGAAGTCTGTGTAATAATTAGTTAAACCTTAGCATCCCTCCTGCTTTCCCAAATAGATGATCATTTTTCTAAATACTTCAGAAGACACAGGATGTTATTCCTATGGAGAGGTGAGGATGCCCTGTCTTTGGCCAGAGGTTAAGCACTGTATAAGAAGTAAGAGGATTGAAAGAACATATATCACTAGTGGGGATGTTCTTGGCCCTCTTTTAATACTCTTCATCCAGCATGCTGGCAGCCAGCCTTACATATCTCTTGGCAAGGAGCTGGAAGATTCTTCTCTGTAGAAGCTGGTCCAAGAGGAACGCCTACAGATACTAACATTTGAAAATATTCCAATGAGATGGTGGGGACCTGGCCAGATTTACAACAACAATCTGAGACCTAAACCCACTTATCTCAGAAACTAATAAACCAAATAGGAGAGAAAAAAAAAGACTTCAATTATATGAGAAACAAGTGAGATACATAACATCTTGTATTTAATAAACTGAGACTAAGCAAAAATTGTACTATTAATAAAATTCTACTGTGTTAGGCCCCAAAGAAAAATAATCTCCATAAATTTCCATAAAGGAAAATTTTTATAGACAACATTTAGCTATAAAACAGGAAATTATAAATTACTAATAAAAACTTCTTCGTTGCAAGCAACAGAACTTACTATGACTCTTTTAAGCAGTGGAGAAGTACATTGGAAAGATAGCAGGGGGCTTACAGAATCAACTATAGGCTGGAGAACCAGGCAAGATGCAAGAAAGTCCAGGTCAGACATCAGGAAAGATGGTCAAGGTCTAGTTCAGATGTCACATCGTGCATTGCTATTATTAGACACTTGCCACTACTGGAGTCTTGCTGCAGCCCTCACCTCTGCACTCTATACATCATTGCCCTTACCACTGTAAACAGTTCAACTGTCCCTATACTTTTTTCCTCCTTCCATATTCAAAATCTAGGACAAGAGCATTGAATTGGCTAAGTCTAAGTCATGGCCATTCCATAACTATCCTGAGGTGAGCAGAGAAAATGACAAGGCCATTCCACTGGGACCCACACAACATGTGCTAACCTGAAAATTAAAGGGGTGATTTGATGCTAGGTAGCACAAAACAACAAGCATGCACTATTAAACATAACAAAATAAAATAAAGATAAATGCCCTGTACTATCCATGTGAATTTTAAAAAATAAAATTTAAATAATTCAATGGATAAATGTTTATTATTTGGGAAAAATGAAAATGTGAGCAGAACATCAAAACCGATGAAGAAATACAGCCATGTGTCACTTAATGAGGGGATACGTTCTGATAAATGTGGCATTAGACAATGTTGTTACTGTGCCAACATCACAGATACAAACCTAGATGCTGTAGCCTACTGCACACCTAGGCTACAAAACTGTGCAGCATGTTACTGTACTGAACACTGTAGGCAATTATAACACAAGGTAAGTATATGTGTATCAAGCAACTTCTAAACATAAAAAATGTACAGTAAAAACATGATGTGTTAATGTTATTGGAACCATGGTTTTATATGTGGTCTGTCATTGACTGAAACATCATTGTTTGGTGCATGACTGTATTTAGAGTCCAGTTTTTAACAAAATGCATATATTAGGAAAATGAAGATAAAGCATAACACTCCACAAGCCAAAAAAAAAACAAAAACCAAAAAACAAAAAAACCCAAAAAAACCCAAAAACCACTATCTCAGGAAGAGACAGAAAACCTGAAGATATTAAGAAAAAAGGAAAACAGAAAACATAATTGTACATTCATTACCCTAAGGAGGCAACCAATCCCAAATTATTGGAAAGAAGAGTCCTATCAAATCTTTTAGGAACAGAGAATTCTATTGACACTATTCAAATGGAAAAGAAAGTTCCCTAAATCATTCTATGTGGCTTATGTGGTTATATAACTCACATGAAAATAACTGGATGAGAATAGCATAAAGAAAAAATAGATCAATTTCACTGTGCGCATCAATGCAAAAAATATGAGTGTGCTATTTTCAAATTAAATGCAATAATAGATTAACAGAATAACCACATTCCAAGCTTGGCTTATCCCAGGATTGCAAGAATGATTCAACAACTGGAATCTATTACTCGAAATTAACATATTAATTGAAAAACAAATACATTATATTATCTTCTCATAGACGCCACAAGGGTTTTGATAGCATTTAACATTCATTTCTGATTTTAAAAAACCTCATCAAGTCAAAAATAGAAAACAGCCCTTCAGGCTGATAAAACTCTGTATCACAAAATTACAGTACACATCCTAACAATTACTGAAACACTAAACATCCCTTAGAAAGTCAGTGTGGCAGACAATATTAGTTGTCTACTCATTATTCATTGCCCATTTTTTTGCTAGCAAAATATCAATGTCCTTTCTAGGGATCAAGGTCTAGTTGAATGCTCATTTTCTCAGCCTCTGTGGCTGTTAGGGCTGATCATATAATCAAGTTCTGTTTGCTTAATTGTGGGTGGAAGTCTCCTGTGCGTTCTGAGAATGTGTCTTTCACTTTCTTGATAAAACGTGGTACCAGACGGTCCCTACTTGTCTTTCATCTTTTTGCCTTGATTATGAGAAAAAGCCATGCTGCAACCAAAAAGTAAGAAGCCTGAAGGATAAAAACCAACATAGTAAAGATGATGCAGAGAAAAATATAAACAGCTTGACTCAGTTTTGGCAGTTTTATTAAGCAGTTGTATCATAACCAGCAACTTATGGACTCCTAATTATAAAAGAAGAGAGCAGAGAGGCAAGGGAAACTTTAGTTGAGTTAATCATAGCGGAAACATTTCTAAGAGAAATACCCAGAAACAAGACAAGAATGCTTGCCATACCCAATACTATTTAGTGGTGTATATTACAGCCAATATAGTAAGAAGAGAATCATTGAATAAAATCTACAGGGACCGGCAAAGAGGCCAATTTCCACTTTTAGTGAACCAATATATGTTGCTAGAAAATTCAAGAAAAATTTAAAACCAAAATAATGAAAGAATAGTAAAGTGGCTGGTTACAATATCAACATAAAATGATCAGTAGCTTTCCTAACCAATATTTGCAATAAGCAAATATAATAAATGGTCCCATTCACAATAGTAACAAAATTATAAAATAACTAATAGGAAGGGTACAAGATCTGTTTGAAGACAACCATGAAGCTGTACTAATGACTAAAGACAGATATACTATGATCCTGGAAAGAATGATTCAATGTCTTAAAGATGCCAATTGTTTAAAAAATTATGTTTAAAACTCAGTGGAACACAAAGTTAAAGTTCCTAAAAGGTTTTTTTTCAAAACTTGGTGAGAAGTTTTTAAAGTTCCAGAAAAAAGATGAATTGGACAAAATAGGCAAGAATATTTGAAAACAACATTGAAATATGAATAAATACACCCTACCATACATCAGCATACTATAAAACCATAGTAATTAAAGCAATATGGTTTTGTCGCAGTAATAAATCAGTTCAACAGAACTGAATAGTCAATAAAGAGACCCATGTTTATGATCAAGTTGTGCGTGTGGATGTGTATACATGTGTGTATGCTAGCTCCTATGTCTAGAGTTAAAGACAACGTGACACTTTGGAAATTTTGTTATTAAGGAAACATCATTCAAGTGGTTATATAAAAGTAAGCTACCCATTGCCCTGGTGGAGGGGTATGCAAAGGTACTGGTGAGAATATTGTTAAATTCGAATATGGGAGAAAGGCCAGACCTCTGACCTCTTCGTTTTTGTGGTTCCGTGTTGTTCTGAGCTCTCTGGTGACTTGAGATTGTCTCACTCAGATCTATTGGAATCAGAAGACACCAAGAACCTCAGAAGGTGGTCATTGGGAAGGAGATTGCTTGTGAGCGGTGTGTCAGGTCGGGGAGGTCTTTTGAATTGCTGACCACAGCTCTGTAGCAGAGCTTGGATCCCCAGAAAGAATGGGAACTCTTTCACGCACCAACTGTGGCTGAGACTGGGAGCTCTAATGGCTGTAACACTCTGGCAAACTGCTATGATTTGGACATGAGATCTGAGCATGTGAGTGTGCACTAACAGATCTGTACTGTTGGAGGGCAAAGCAGCCACTACTGCAGACTTTGGGACTCTGTACCAGTCCAGGCATAAATACAGAAGTGGACAAATGACCATCAGATTGTATAGGGATCAATGTTTAAGAGCAACACTCTGTGGCAGAGACAAAAGTGCTGATGGTGATGAACTGATCAGATGTTACAATGCTCTCTGCCTGGTATTTGGAAGTAGGCTTGAGAAAGACCCCTTTCCCCCATGCTGTTACAATTTAATGCTAGGAAGGTGGGAGGCATCAGGAAGATACTAAGTTTTTTACTGGTAAGATATTTAAGGCTTGATGAATGGAAAAACAGATATGACTTTGTATGTTTCCCTAATTGATAAACTCACAAAGGTGCAAAAAATTATAGATAAAATTAGATGTAATCTGTATTTTCCCATTAAAATTGTAAATGGAATCATAGTACGAATGCATTGTTATGAGCTTAACTGTTTACATTCCATATGTATCTTAGACATTTTCCTATATCAGTATATGTAGATATTATCTATTCTTTTAAAGTATTTTCTGAGATCTTCTTATAGGGATATATAAAAATGTATTTATTTTGCCCACTATTGATGAACATAGGGATCCTTTCTACATTTTTGCCCTAAAAAAATGCAGCAAAGAATATCTTTGCAAATATATCTTTGCATCATTGTATAATTTTATTCATAAGTTGAATTCCTGGAAATAAAATGGCTATATCAAAGTGTATGTATAAAAAATTTTAAAGCTACTGCCAAATTGCACTCTAAAAATTTGTTTTAGTTTGTAGTAGCCAAAATAATGTTTAAGTGGGCCTGTTTCTGTATTGGCAAACATTGGATATTCTCAAACACTTAAATCTTTGCCAATCTGATATATGCAAAATTGTATCTCTTTATCACTTTGTTTTGAATTTCTTAAAACATAGGCTGAGGATATTTTCAAATTTGTTGGCCATTTGTATTTCTTCGTACATGAGTTGCCAGCAGTGTTCTTTACACGTACTTTTACTGAGCTAGTATTATCATTTCTAATTTTTAAGAATTTGTTTTACTAATGCATTCTTTCCTAGATTTTAACTTTCTTCTGTCATTCTGTTTTATGTGTTTCCTTTGGAAATAGCAAAGAGCTATGTTTTAACCTAAATACAATTCTTTATTTTTACTAAGTAAATTGTATTTATGTTAATGATGACTTTTGATCTGTTTGATCCCTTTGTGGGGGGGGGATATTACTTTATTTCACTTGATTTTATTTAAATTATGAATATCACATTTAAAATTTTATCTCCCAGCCCCCCTTTCCTTAATTAAATTAATTTTCTTTGTTTCTTCTTTGTTCCTTAAGTGGTTTGGAAAGTATACATCTCATGTGTATTCAGGTAATAGTTATTCTTCAATATTTAACAGACATGTTTGAATTACCTATCAAAATGAAGAATTATAGCAGTAATAGCCTTCTCTTTTTGAACAAGAGAACTTTAGATTTTAGCCTGTTTTAACTTACTACATTGCTAGTCTCACCCTTATCTCAGTGCACCACTCAGGTTTTGCTGAAATAATTGAAATTTTAGCTTCAGGTTGCTATTATTATTACAACTGTTTTATATTTCTCACTTCAAATTTAAAAAATAGCAGTTAATTTCACAGACATTATGAGCAATGGTTTAGATGCACTCTGTTTTACTTGTTCATAACTTACCACTATTTCTCCTCTATCACGTCTTCTTTCTTCTTGAGGTATTTATTTCTCAGATTCAGTTTTGCTTATTTAATACAGTTTTCAAGGTCTTTACACAGAAATATATTTAGAGTGTACTCTTTTAGTTTTTGTGTATCTAAGAATATCTTTATGCCTCCTCATATGGCAAAAAGATCAGCCTTTTCTGTTTGTAACTTTTCAATGTCATTTTCCTTGACCTGAGTCCTGAGGGATGAGTTTGAATTCTAGTGTTCATGTGACTGGAGAGAGGAGACATTCCAGACAGAGGGAAGAACATTTGGAGAATTTTTAGAAGACGAATGGCCATTAGATTTATTCTTGGATATGAAGGAAGAAGAAAAGGAACATATCGAAGGTAAAAATGTAGTTAAGGAGGGAAAAAAAAGAACCAAAGGTATAATATTTTATGACATAATTTTGCAGTTGAAATTGGTAGAAGTGGTGACATCATATAAGAAGCCAAAATTATATAAATAAAAAGCCAAGATCAAAAAGAAGAATAAGAAGTCTAGAAATCAAAAAGAGAGTGAGAAAACTGTAGACTTATAAAGATACATAGAGAAATAGGGAGGGAGAGATGGAAAGGGAGGGAAAAAGAATTGAATTTGGCTGGCAAGATGTAACTGGTAACTCAAAGAAGACAGTGAACATGAAAGCTATGGAGTACTCATTTGAAAAGCTTAGTTTAAAGGAAGGAAAGATTGAGACTGGTGTTTGGAAAAAATAATCTTCATGAAAAAATGGTGAAACAGCTGTGCATCCTGCTTCCCAGAATGTGTAGAAGATAAATCTGGACGTTTGAGGAGGTCTGATGTTGGGCTCTATCTACTTTTCCAAATCTTTCCTCACTCTTTTAATGTGTACTTAAAATAAACATTTTAAATAAAAAAAAATCATTCTGATGATTTCCCATGAACACCAGGAAGAAATGTAGATCCTACTACATAGGAAATATTTCTGGCTGAGGCACTAATTCCAGTCATGTGACAGCACCGACTCAGAGGAAGACTGCTCCAACAGGCCTCCTTTGCTTGTCTCTACTGACCACACACATTCATTTCCAGAGTAAAATAATTACTGAAAATACAAGACTCTTCCCAATAAATTTCCTGTGACATTCTTTGACCTCAGTTTACCCCCAAGCGAGAAATGTGAAAGTAAGAATGCCACAGAGACTGGGTTTAGCACAGCTCTGATTATCTGTCCTTGGTAGTGGAAAATATTTTCTCTCGATTTGGATGCTTGGATCTGGCCCCATGGGCTTTTTCTCTTCGATGAAGCAAGGACATCAGGCTTAGTTACAGCTGGGGTCTCCTTAGCTTATCTTAAATTGCTCAGGGATAGAGTAAATGGCATTGAGATGTCAAAAGCCAACGGGGCCATCAAGTAACAGTGTGAGTATTATATTCTGTTTTATGTGTCAGGCATTACAAAACTACTAAGCAATCTTCCATAATTTTTCCCTCTGTTTGCAAAGGAAAATCAAGTAAAGGTAATGAGTACATATTGATTCTGAGAGACAGGTATTTTAATTTTGGGAGCTACTCTATAAGATAGAGAGTTTGATATAACCTTGTCTTACTCCTGCCCCCTGATCTCTGGGCAGGGAATAGCCTGTCATTGAGCAAACACAGAGGTGATTTTGAGAACATTTTCTGTTCTGTCCTGGGGTACTATTTCTCATTGGGTAGGTTTCCCTCCATCTCCCCAACACCACCACCTTTTTAAAGCAGTATAAATGCAAATGAATTGAGTGATTTACAGCTGCCCTCACTCATAGCAGCTGGAGAAAATTGCTTTTGTACAGAGCTGGTTCTCAGCACTCTTAGATATTTTCTGATTTTTCCACAAGCAAGCTGTGCTGACCAGGGAGAGGGGCTGGGCATAATCCTTCATTAACTTGACAGGAGAAAAGCATATTACAATGTCACAGTGTCCCAATTCTGGGCAGCATGTGAGAGGTGCCCCTGTCTCTTTAGAAGGGAGATGAAAATGGGAGAAGGTATCTTTTCCCCTGAACAAAAAGCTACAAGGAAAGAAAACATGTATTTATCTCTTATTCTGTATCAGGAACTGTGTCAAATGCTTTTATTTGCCATTGGTTATTCCTTTGAAACTCTATGAAGTAGGTGATAGTGTTCCCAACTTTTTAGATGAAGGAACATCTATAGGGAGTTTAAGATACTTCCTAAGGCCACGTGGCAACCTTCTTTCACCTATAGCAATTGCCCTGTCCTGCAGAACAGGGAAACTAATCAACAGACCGGTTGACTCCTTTGGAGGGAAGAAGGGCTGTACTCATTCAGGTCAGGAAATGACAGGGTTCATTTGTTCCAAAAAAGATTCAAAAAGAGTTGAAAAAGCCTCTCCCACTTCATAATGCACACAGTATGCATCTTCTAGGTCAATGGGCTTCAGACTTTTTATAGAAACACATTTTATGATGTGACCCCTAACCGCACATGTGCATAATGTCTCTCAAAGTTGCTTATTTGATTAGAAAATGCTGGCTGGTGCTCCACTAAATTGATTTTATGATCACTCACACAGTGATCTGTCATTCAAAAATCACTCCCTAAACCACAAAAATGAACAAGTAAAACATTCAATCCCCACCCTCACCTAATTTTTAAAATTTTTTCTCCAACTTTCTCTGATCTCATACAAATTACTCATTTCAAGACCTAATTACTCCATCCGCTTTTTTCTTCAGTCTTCTCTGATCATTGAAAGTCTTTGACCACATAGATGTATTTAGTAGAAGTTAAATCCTGGACTTACCTAATGAAAGGTTAAGTTTAGACTTGGCCTCTCAGAGCCATATATAACATCTTAATAAAAGGCACAGGCATTTGGTTTAACTTAGCTTTGTGGATTCCTCATGTCAGGACCTTAAACCACATAGCATATACTCTGATCCCTTGCTAGAAGATATCACAGATTTTTGAACTTAAAAATGCCCAATGGATGAGAGTTATGCAATGGTAGGAAGACCTAAAAGTGGAACAGAAACTGGTAACCTGTGTGGCCTGATTGATGGCTTCCAGTAACTATTTCGGTACACCCATAGGTTATCCAGAGCTCCTGGGTGCAAAGCTTAGAAGTCATGAATTATACTGTGAGGCTTATTGTGAGGTAGAAGGCTCAAGACTTCTCATCATGTTTCTTTTGTTTTTAATGATTTATGAACAGTCTTTGACCTGGGCCTCACCATTCTATTTCATTTAGAGAGTATAATAATTATAGAAGTGAACTGTAAGGCAGAAATAGTCCTATATAAATGCTACTATAAATGTGTGCCATTCTTTGCTTAAGTTGGGTCCTAGACCAAGCCGCAGAACCAAAAGGATTTCAAATGCATGTTGTTGGTGGCTCCAGGGGTTACTGGGGTTTCTGGTTTGCAGAGGCCCTTTAGGGGGCCAGGAAACAGAATCAGAAGTTCCATATTCCTCAGTGGTGAGGGTCTTATCAGACTCTAGTGCAAATCCTTTTTGCTTTTCTTCATGGAATTCCATCCATCTTACAAGCCCCACAAGTAAATGTCTATTCATAAATATATTAAGTACTTGGCTTTTAGAAGCAGAAGAAAGAAAAGGGTATTAATTCTACTAATGTTTACCAGGATAAGGAATGTGAGGTACAAGCTGTGAGGAGCTTTCCCTAGATTTCTGCCTAAAGGAAATGTCCAATAAACTTATTAATGCTTGATTTCTACCTTCCTGAGGTTTTCAGGATTTCCTGGGCTGCCATCTCCTTGCTCCATCCATGTACTAATAAATCCATTGATTAATTGTACTTACCTGATATTTATGGATACCAGATACTGGCTAGGTTCTGCTAAGGAAAAATAATTTAATCACAGTCCCTTCCTACATGTAATGCAGAGTCTAGAAGCATGAAAATAACTCTGTAGTTCAAAATAGCATTCAGATGAGTAAAAGTCTATTAGAAAAATATGGGGACAGGAGAATCCCACAAAACTTCCCAGTGACATTGCTGCCTCTGTGGGGACAGATCCTCACAGAACTGTGAAGCAGGTAACATTTATCTGCCTGAATATGTTCCAGGAGTTTAGAGGATAAGAACAGGGCAAGTCCAAGCTGTCATTGATCTTTCAAGACTGGAACTATAGGAGGGCTGATTGAATGCTATTACTGATAATAATCAGAATTCAGAGTAAATGGCCCTGCGCTTTCAAATGTAATGCAGATAAAAACTAAATGCCTAAGTGATTTTTTATCATTAACACAGTCATGGCAGGCTATTTGATAAAGCTACTAGTTGTCCTGTTGTGGAAGCCCTTCTCCTAAGACACGGCAAGAGGTAGAATAGATTTTTTAATCCTCCATTTACGTTTCTTTTAACCTGGACCAGAGTAACTTACCCAGGCTTGGATGTCTTCCTCATACTGGTTTCTTACAAAGGACAAACGTTATTTAACCAACGATCTGCAAATGACAGGCTTGTTCCTGCAATCTATTTTTCTTTGTTGCCTTGGAAATAGATTAATATCTAAGGGAGATGAAAACTTTCTTAGAACTGATTTCTCTTTTTTGAATCAAGAGAGAGAAATAGGATGAAAAACTATAATGCCATATGTAGAGGCATTCAAGTTCAAGAATTCCTTGAACTTTTACTTAAAACTTGATTGAATGTGAGCTCTACATGGACAGGTATCTTTGCTTTGTTCACATTGATAACTCAAGCATCTAGAACCATGCCTTATACACAGCAGATGCTCAATTATACAAACCCTTGAATCTTCAACAGTCCAGTGTGATCTTCCTCAGGGACATGAAAAAATGCAACATGGACTTAGAGTAGAAATTAATCATCTAGAGGGAATTTATGAAGCATTTATATGTACTCATTCTATATCATTAAAAAATGTTTGTTGCAAGGAAAGGCATTGAGATTGCTTTTGGGTAAAATAGAAAATAGGAATATTTTCACTTCTGAATTCCTTTCTTCTGCTTCCTTGCGAAATAAGTGTCTTTTGCTTATCATCCCTTTTCCAACCCATATCCCACCATTTATTCTTGTTCCAGGGAGACATAGCTCAATCACATACTACATCATACTATGAAATTATGGTGCAAGGATAAAGAATAGGAATGTCTAAGTAGGTCCAAATAAGTACATATTTTTTAGGGCAATGTTTTCTAACTTTGTTACTACTGACATTTTAGACCAGGTAATGCTGAGAGGTCCAACATGTGCATAGAAGAATGTTCAGCAACATCTCTGGTTTTCACCTACCAGATGCCAGTACCACCTCTATTTGGTCCACTTCTTCTCACCCTGTTGTAATAATGAAAAATGTCTCCAGACATTGGTCCTCTGGGGAGGGGGAGAAAAATGTCCTTTTGGTTGAGGACCACTGCTTTAGAGAAATGTTTGGTTTCTCCAAGGGTATTTATCATTATCAAGCTGAATATCCTGCTAAAGGAATTTCAGAGAACTGCAATACATATAATTGAGAGGAATTTGTTAGGAGGTCTTTTGAAATGCCTTTAAGGTGACTGTTTACTTAATTTACCTTTGTGAATAGCTATAATACAAAGACTCTTTCACTCTTGGACCTCGGGTTGGGGTTGAGTAAATCAAGCATCTATGGGTTATCTGAGGACTCTTTTGATTGTATATATGGGACTGGACCTTAACTTCACATTCGTCCCACGTGACCTTACCTCATTTTTAAGCTTGTTGGAACATATCATGTTTCTGTTCTTAATGATGACATAATGGTGATGTTCAGATTATGATATCATCATGATAACTATAATAATGAGAATAATATTGATGAATGCTTTATATGTGCCAGCCACTGTGTTAAGTGCTTGATATGGAAATAATTCACATAATTCTGTCAGCAACACTGTGATGAATGATAACAACTGTGTTGTGTAGCAGATAAAGGAGATTGTATGCTCATTGTCATCATTATTAATAGCTGACTGCAGAAAATATGTTCCTGAACAATTGATATGGGTAGAACACACTGGTAAGTAAAAGAAAATATATCATACTCTGGCTGTTCTTAAATAGTTTGTTGTATTATTCATCTTTCTGCATTGTAATTATTTGTATACAAGTCTGTCTCTCTTCACTAGACTCTTAAACCACTTGTGAGGGTCTGACTTATTGCCTTTGGTATCCCCAGTACTTACCACATAACAAGCACTTCAATGTGTATTGAATGCGTAAAGGAATGAATAAGAGAATGGAGGCTGTGCTGTGTTAAAGAGGACAGCACAAGTGAAGGAAGCTCTGCTTGTCATTTCCAGATTACTTGATTCAGCCATCAGGACTCAAAAAACACTGTCTTCCACACCTCTTGTTGTGGGGATAAGAAGGTCTTAAAGGCTTACTACATAATGCTATACTTGTGGGTCAAAACGAAAAAGAGAGTAACATTTTTGGATCACATATTATGTGTGTGAAGCCCATTCTCAATTGTCATCTCATTTTATTCTTGCATAGACCTGGATAGATGGGTATTATTTCCATCATTTTGAAAATTAAACAAGTAAGGCTCAAAAGTGCTATTAAATTTATTTTCTTTCAGATTGATCACTGTTCTTACTGGAGATAGCACTTTTACTGAATTCTTTACTTATGATGCAAGATGCACATTGATCTGACCTGTATCCTCCCCCAGAAAACTCTGTCCTGAAAAATGAGTGTACATTCCAATGTGTGAACTGAATTTCATTATTGCCTTTCCCTTACTGTGGCATTCTGTACCATTCCCTTACTGTGGCATTTCATTATTGCCTTTCTCTTACTGTGGCATTCTGCTGTCTCATTGTTTTCATTCTTAAATGAGCATTGTTCATTTCTGCCATCAGACCATGTCAGCGACTACTTTGAAATCCTTAAATGAAAGACCCTGCATAAACAACAAATATGGTATTCCAGTGACAGTAAATAATCAAAAGAAAGTAACTTTTGATTACTAAAAAGTTAGTAATCAAGGGCTAAAGTGTCAAGTTTAATCCTTTGCATTCTTTTATCTCCAAGCAGAACCAGGGTGAGTGTATCTTTCCCCAAACTTCCTGAGAACCACACACTAAAGAATTGGGAATTCTGTTTAGTTCTACAGAAGAGTTAAGCAAATCACACCAGTACTCCAATGCATGGCTCCAAGGAGTCTAGGTACATCAAAGAAGATGTTCAGACCACTGAGCCATGCCCTCCAGCTGTCCTAGGAAAACATTTCTTAGACTAAAAATGAACATCTTACTTGTCATCATTGGGCATCATGTAGCTTCCAGGAAAGCAAAGGCTGGTACTTCTTTTAATTTGTTTTGCTATTGTTAAACTTTGTTCATTCTTGTGGTCTATTTTATTTGTGTGTGAGAGAGGCTTAAAAAATACATGTTTTCACTTTATCTCTCTTTTGGTATTTATTTTCTTGGGGACAATCTTATTTAAGGACAATTGGGGATTGCCCAATGGTCAGTAGAGTCATGAGACTGCTATCTAATTTTCCAGTGGGAGGATAAGGTTCAGTAACTGTTTCCTTCTGAAAACTGCCAACCTGTGGGAATTTCCAGTCCCAATTTTTAGGTGTTATCTTTAATTTTGTGGAAAATATCATTTTGGCCCTTTGATGTTCCAGAGCACCTCTACCTTCTGCTATTTCACCCTGTGTGTTGATTGAGACTTTACCAGTACAAAGATGTAACAGCTGGAGCACAGCATTAATAAAAAACAGAAAAAACATCTGAATTCGCTTAAGCCTCTGGACATCTGCCTCTTCCCTTGTGTCTAATCCAGTATGCATGCATGAGTTCTGGGTACCAGGTTAGAGAATAAAATGTCCTAGGACATTGGTGTCTAAAATATTTTCCTTCTTCATTGTATCAGAAAAGATGAAATCATTCAAAAGGCATTTTTCCGTCTGTCGACTAACAATAGTGCAATAGGAATTAGGTTAAGTTCTGAACCAGCACTTTGGTAAAGCAAATGCCCAATCAGATTCATAGCGTTGGTGACATTCCTTCCCCCAACCCTCTTTGATGGCAGTTTTGACAATGGAAACATTAGAAATATGCACCATTGCGTAAAAAGCTTTTTTATCTTGGGACCAAAAGAAATGCTTTTATGGTTATAAATACACTAAAAGAAACCTCAAGAAAACCTGGAGCAAATTAGTCAATTGCTGTCAAAATGACAGAGGCTGGTATATTTGCCTTCTTACTGTCACTCCCTAGCTGTAACCTTCTCAGTTCTTTTCTAATAGCTTTGCTCCACTTAACCTACAATATTCACTATATTTTTATTTTTGGATATTAGGCATTCTTTACTTTTATCATTTGACATGCTAGTTGAATATTTGGACAAAGATGATTTTTGCCCCAAAATGATATAGCGAGGGGAAGTATACCATTGCCATTTAAATCCTAGTCTTCTCTGAAAGTAAAACTGAGTGTCAATAGTATTCTCTTTAAAGAAATAAAAAATCTCTGCACATGAAATCTGCTTGCATTATCTTGAATCTTTGAGTATCTGTGGTCTCCTATCAGTTCACAAAATACATACTTGTTCTGGTATTCAAGACCCAGGAAACCACCTTCTGTTTCCAAACTGGGTGACATTGAAATTCTTTCCCCTTGCCTACTCATCTGAAATTAAAGTTTTGGAAGTTACAGGTGGCCTGACAGTGCCCATGTGGGGCAATTAATAATAGAAGACAAATACCTCTAAGGAATGCTTGCTCAAAACAACTTGGTTCCAAACGTTTTGAGGGACAGGAGAAGTCCTGGGGCTGAACATGAGTCCAACAGCATATTTTCCTGGTTGGTTGCCCTCTCACATGGCTCAGTCTGTCTTCCACTATTCTTATATTCTTTCTTTAGACCATACTCAAATGCATTGGCTTTTGGTCAGCATTATGATTCAGAGATGTTCTAAACAACAAAAACCTTAAAAATAATCAAACATATTCTGGGTAATAGTACATTTCAATGAAAACATGAAAGTTTAATAAACAAGTTTTCCTGCTGAAACTTGTCTTTCCTCCTTGCCTCCATTGGTCATTATCTCCTTCCTTAAACATTTATTGGTTCCACTTTCTCTCTTCTTTTTTACATTGATTCTTATAAGAATCTGAGATATGCCATTATTTTGATATGGATATTTTAGATGAAAAAACTGTTCTTGTTGGAGACTTGTGACTTTTCCATCTTGTCATTGATTGACATTAAGATTTATTAGGGCTTTAGCAACAAGCTTACCCTTTAGGTTTCTTTATTAATACTAAGAAGGTCTTAATTATAATCTTATCTGAGGTATTATGCTATGTAAAGCCCAGAACACAGAGCAATTTAATAGGACCCATTGCCGCAATATGAGCATAATTATGCTCACAGATGCACTTCAACATGACCTAGTAGGGATAGAAGTTGGATTAAGAATTATAACCCAACTCTTCTTGCTCTTAGTTACTCATTCAAGAAGTATTTATTGAAAAGATAGCCCTATGTGGCCATATCTTAGAGCAAGTCCTTATGTACACATAAGAATCACATAGAAACTGTCAAACCTCCTAGACTGGATCATGGGATATGCAAAAACACAAAGACCACTTCATATCATCTCCTATCATTGTCATATGAGAAGATGACATGAAATTCAAAATATCGGTACTCTTCATGTCAAGCCTATTAGAATGAATTTGGGGAGATAAAAAAAATTAGTTTAATCAAGTAGAAAATACAGGGGGAAAATCCATAATTCTTCATATATTGTGAAATTACAATGTCATTAAAGAGTAATGAAGAGATCAATATCGTGATTATGGGTCTGAGGATCCATGTGCCTATTGAAAGGCAAAAATGCTCAAGAGACTTTAATCTCTGAATGTGAAGCAAGTTTAGACTTAAGCATGTGGATATGCAAAGATAGCGGTTATATTTATATGAATTAATATTTACATTTACTTGTCTCATATGTCTCATAGACATATGTCTGTGTTTAGTATTATCTCTAAAAAACTTATAATTTAAATAGAGGGTGCATTGAAGAAATAAAAACAAATATACTCTCTGAGGATACAACGGTGACAAAGGTCTATGCTCTTGCTCGTGAAGTTAATCTCATCAGAGAATACAAGAGAGTAAAGGTTTTCCTTCATTAGTCCATATTTTATTGACTTAATAGGTAAGAAAAAATATAAGGACATGCAATTTGGTAGAACAGGCTACAGAACATATAAACGAAGCTGTCCAGTAAGTTCTTTTGTTTCTCTGAGCCTCAGTTTCCTCTTCTGTAAAAATAAAGGTGTGATTTACCTACTCTTTAAGCTTACTTCCAGTTCTACAGTCTAAGGCTATATTGGATATGTATACTAATAAAATACACAAGCACACATAAATGAAAAGAGAAGTATAAGATGATATTGTTACCCTGGGTGTAGTCAAAGGAGCAGAAGGTGGACAGTTGCTGAAAGGTGTTTATGGAGAATCCAGTGCTGATGATTCACATCACCTTCCTCATTTTAGAAAGGAGAGCTTGGAGGAGAAGCAGAATGCTCAGAGATGGTTAGAATATTTGGCCAAAAGCTGACAGGTTGATATGGAGAGAGCAGCATAGGCAAAATCAAAACTGGGTGAGAATTCTCAATGTATTTAGGGTGAGTAAAAGAAAATGTATAAAGAAAAAGTTGGGGGAGGATGAAGCTGGAAAACTGATTATGAGAGAGTTGCAGCAGTCTTACATGTTTTGATAAGGATCTTTAATTTATCTTAGTAGACAATGGGTAAACATTAACAGTTTAAGCAAAAAGTTAAGGTAGTAAAAGATAACTGGTAAAGGAAGGATGGTTAGATTTGAATTTGTTATCTAGGTCAGGGTTGCCATAATAGTATGCTCAACTTTGGTCCACTGGAATAAAGTAAAAATATATTAGAACGAATATTTGTTATAATGCTTTATTTTTTACTTAAGAAATTAGCCTTTTGGGCCAGGTGCAGTGGCTCTCACCTGTAATCTCAGTACTTTGGGAGCCCAAGGTGGGTGGATCACTTGAAGTCAGGAGTTTGAGACCAGCCTGGTCAACATGGTGAAACCCCATCTCTACTAAAAGTACAAAAAATTAGCCGGGCGCGGTGGCAGGCACCTGTAATCCCAATTAGGCAAGAGAATCGCTTGAACCCAGGAGGTGGAGGTTGCAGTGAGCTGAGATCACGCCATTGCACTCCCACCTGGCCAACAAGAGTGAAACTCTGTCTCAAAAAAAGAAATTAGTCTTTGTAATATTGCCTATACAGATTAGATGTAATATATATGCATCATTTATAAATTAATAGACATATATTGATATGTACTCTTTTTTTAAATTGAGGGTCATGAGAAAATTAAGTTTGGAAATAGGATTTGTCTAGATAGGTGATATTTACCTTGAGATCATTGACCCATTTTGGAATGTGATAATATCTATGGATCTTCAGTCAAAATATTTCCCATTTTATGTATTTTTATTTGTTTGAAATATAAACTAAAAGGAGAAAAGACGTATTTAAATATAATATTTTAAGTACAATTTTAGCAGGTTTATAAAATATCTGAAGCCAAAATAATGAGAGTTTGATCTGTGGTTTAGGAAGTTTGGGGTGGAGAAAGTAGAAAAATTAAAGAAATATTTATACAGTCAGCAGAGATTTGTTAATAAATTGGGCTTTGTGAGTGGCGAAAAGAAGTAGCTGTGGTTAAATCTCACATTTCTCCTTTGAGCTTATGTAGAGACAGATGGTGATATTACATTAGATAGAAAAGAGAAGCATGTTTTGGGGGTATATGAGTTGGGTTTGGGATATTTTGAGTTTGTGAAATTGGAGAATACCAGCGGGAGTGAAAAGATCTGGGATTTAGGAAAACAGTGAATTTGGAGCTATATATTTGAAAATGAATTGCACATATATGATAAAATCGTGGACAAAGATGAGATCCCCCACAAACAAAAATGAAATGTCCCAAGAGCATGCGAAATGTGAGAAATGATGAGGGTTCTAGTAAAGAACCCTAGTAAAAACCACATTTAAGGGGAGGTCAAGTAGGAGGAATGAGAGTAAAAGAGAGAGACAATGCAGGGAAGGAAGAAGAGAACTAGAGTAATAACATCATAAATGAGTCAGTAGAGTAGACCATCTGTGAATATAAGGCCAGCATGTTCAAATGCATAGACATCAATTAGTAAGAAGCTATTAGGTTTAAGGATCCTAAAAAGAACATTCTCAAAACTTTAAAAGATAATTTGTTATGACCAAAGAATAAAAAAGTAAACAGAAAATGTAGTTTATGTTTTAAGAAGATGGATGGTAAAGGAAAGAAATACATTAGGTTAGCACCTAGACAGAGAGGAAGAATCAGGTAATGTTTGTCTGTCTGTATTAAATAATTGAGCACATTACCCATGAGCTTTTAACTGTGAATCTCTGGATATATAACTCTTATTGATGGCAACTTCTCTTCACTCCCACAGCTTTATTTGATTAATGATGCTTATTCTTCAGGTCTGAGCTAAATAGTTCATTCTTTTTAGGATGTCTTCCCTGACTTCTTGAAATGGGTTAGAACTCTAGAATCTCTTTGGTATTCACCTGTAGGTCCCTCTAGCTTGTATTTCATGGAATTCATTATACTGGCCCATTGTAAGTTTTCAGTAAATGACAGCTATTACATTGAGTCATAGGTGTCCTTGAGACTTCTAAGCAGAGCTATCAAATACATAGTCGGATTTATCATCTTGGACCTCAGAAGAAATGGCTAGCTGGAGATAAAATTTGTGGGAGACAGAAAAAAAGGGACAATTGGAGCTACTGGTTTTAACAAGATCTCTAAGAAGACAGTGGGATATAAGGAAGCCTAGGATTGAGCCTTGGCCCACACAGTTAAGTAACCCTGTAATCGAAGATGATTGTCCAAAGGAAGGGAGAAGCCAATGAGTTCCAATTCCCACTTGTTTATTTTTGTTTCTGTTTCCTGTGCTTTTGGTGTCATATCCAAGAAATGGCCAAGGCCAATGTTATGAAGCCCCCTCCCCCAGCAATCTTTTCTTCTAGGAATTTTATAATTTCAGGTCTTAGGGTTTTAAGTCTTTAATCCATTTTGAGTTGATTTTTGTGTATGGTGTAAATTAAGAGTTCAATTTTATTATTTTACATGTGGACCCCTGTTTTCCTACCACGATATGTTGAAGAGACTATCCTTTCCCATTGTGTATTCTTTATATTCTTGTTAAAGAGCGGTTGACTTTATATGCATGCATTTATTTCTAGACATTTCTCTGTTCTGTTCCATTGATCTATATGCCTGTATTTATGCCAGTATCATACACTTTTGATTACCAGAACTTTGTAATATGTTTTGAAGTCAGGAAGTGAATTGCCTTCAACTTTTTCTTTTGCTTGACTCTTTTGGCTATTTGGGGTCCTTTGTGATTCTACATGCATTTTATGATTGTTTTTTTCTATTTCTGAAAAAATAACATTGGGATGTGGATAGAAATTGCACTGAATCTGTAGATGACTTTGGGTAAAATGGATACTTTAACAAAATTAAGTTTTCCAATCCATGAACATGGAATGCCTCCCTGTCTTTGTCTTGGTTAATATCTTTCAACACTACTTAGTTTTTAGTGTACAAATATTTCACCTTGTCTTAGTCTGTTTTGTATTGCTATCACAGAATATCTGAGACTGGGTAATTTATAAAGAAAAGTTTATTTAGCTCATGGTTCTGTAGTCTATGAGATTCAAGGGCACTAGCTTCTGGTGAGTGCTTTTATGCTGCATAATAACATGATGTAAGGTTAAAGGGGAAGCAGGTTTGTGTGAAAAGGGACCAAACACAAGGGAAAACCATGCCTTATAACAACTTACTCTTGTAAGAACTCATTTATTACCACAAAAGTGAGAACTCATTCCTGCAAGACGGCATTTAATTTATTCATAAAGGATCCACCTCCATGACCCAAACATCTCTCACTAGACTCCATCTCCCAACACTGCCACATACAATTAATTTTCAACATGAGTTCTGGCAGGGACAAATCACATTAGAATTATGGCACACATCTTGGTCAAGTTTATTCCTAAGCTTGTTTTTTTTTTTTTTGATGTTATTATAAATGAAATTGTTTTCATTTTCTTCTTGGATTATGTTATAAATTCATAGAAATTCAACTAGTTTTGTGTGTCAATTTTGTATTCTGTAAATTTGCTGAATTTATTTACTTTTAAAAGTTTTTTGTGATATTTTTAGGGTTTTCTACGTATAAAATGATGTCACCTGTAAATGTCATCATTTTACTTCTTCCTTTCAGAGTTGATGGCTTTCATTTCTTTTTCCTGCTTAATTGCTATAGGATTTCCAGTGCTATGCTGAAAAGCTTTTAAATTGTGCACATTGCAGTTGTTAGCTGTGAACTTTTCAATATGGCGTTTATTATGTTGAGGCAATTTCCTTCTATTCCAATTTTTTTGAGGTTTTTTTTTATTATAAAAGAGTGTTGAATTTGGCAAAGGGTCTTTCTGCATCTATTAAGAGGATCATGTTATTTTTATCCTTCATTCTGTTAATAAGATTTATCACTTTGATTATTTTTTGTATGCTGAGCCATCCGTGAACCTTAGGGATAAATCCCACTTGGCGATGGTGTATAATCCTTTTAATATCCTGTTGAATTCAGTTTATTGCCTTTTGCTGAGGATTTTTTTTTCACCCATATTAGGAACGTTGGCCTGTAGTTTTATTTTCTTGTAGTGTTTCTGTCTGGTCCTGGTATGGGAAAAATGCTAGCCTTATAAAGTGAGTTTGGAAGTGTTTTCTCTTCTTCAAGGTTTTGGATGAGTGTGAGAGGATTGGTGTTAATTCTTCTTGAGTGTTTGGTGGAATTCACCAGTGAAGCCACCTGGTCCTGGATGTTTTGTTGCTGTTATTGTTGGGAAGGTTTTGAATATGGATTCTTTCTCATTATTAGTTATAGGTCTGTCCAAATTTTCTATTTCTTCAAAATTGAATTTTATATTTTTCTAGGAATTTATCTATTTCTTCTATGTTATCCAATTTGTGGGTGTATAATTCTTCATAGTAGTTTCTTATAATTCTTTATAGTTCTATGGCATCAGTTGTAACATCCCACTTTCATTACTGACTGTGTTGATTTGAGTCTTCTGTCTTTTTTTCTTAGCTAGTATAGGTAAAGTTTTAACAAACTATTCTTCATTTCATTAATTTTTTCTGCTTTTTTTCATATTCTATTTCACCTATTTCACCTGCTTTAGACTTTATTATTTCTTTCCTTCTGCTAACTTTGGACTTAGTTTGTTCCTTTTCTAGTTCCTTAAGGTGAAAATTATGTTGGTTATTTAATATTTTTCTTTATTAATGTAGGCATTTACCGCTATAAACCTCCCTCTTAGTACAGCTTTATTGCATCCTGTATGTTTGATATGTTGTATTTTAATTTTCATTTGTCTCAAGATACTTTCTAATTTACCTCTTGGTTTCTTTTTTGATCTATTGGCTGTTCAAGAGCGTGTTGTTTAATTTTCACGTATTTGTGACTTTTCCAATTTCCGTCTGTTACTGATTTCTAGTTTATTTATACTGTAGTCAGAAAAGTTAACTGGTATGATTTGAATCTTCTTAGAATTTTAAAGGTTTGTTCTGTGGCCTAAATTGTGACCTACAATGGAGAATGATCCATGAGCACTTCAGAAGAGTTTGTGTTCTGCTGTTGTTAGATGATATATTCTATTTTTGTCTTCTAGGTCCCTTTCATCTAGAGTGTTGTTCAAGTCCTGTTTCCTTATTGATCTTCTGTCTGGATGTTCTTTCCATTATTGAAGCTGAAGTTAAAATCTCCTATTATTAACTGTAATTTATTTCTCCCTTCAGTTCTATTAATGTTTGCTTCATATATTTGAGTGCTCTGATGTTGGCTGCATGTCTACTTAGAATTTTTATATCTTCCTGGTGAATTGAACCACTTACCATAATATAATGTCGACATTTGTCTGTTGTGACAGTTTTGATTTACAGTCTATTTTTTCTGCTATAAGTATGGCCCTTTTAGCCTTTTTTGGTTACAATTTTCACGGAATATTTTTTCCATCTCTTTACTTCAGCGTATATGTGTCTATAAATCTAAAGCAAGTTTCTTGCAGACAGCATATGGTTGAATCATATTTAAAATCCATTCAGCCTTTTCATGTCTTTTAATTGGACAATTTTATCCATTTACATTTAAAGTAATTACCGATGGGGTGGATTATTATTATATTTTGTTAACTGTTTTATGTCTGTCTCTTAGTTTTTTTGTCCTTCTCCTCTCCTGCTATCTTCCTTTGTATTTTATTTATTTGTCATAATTATGTGCTTTGATTATCTTTTCTTTTTGTATCTTCTATAGGTATTGTCTTTGCGGTTATCATAGGGCTTACATAAAATGTCTTATAATTATAACCATGTATTCTGAGGTGATAACAACTTTAATTACATACACAAGCTCTGTACTTTTAATTTTCCCAATCTGGAACACTTTATGTTATTGATATCACAAATTACAACTTCGTGTATTTTATACCCATTTTACATATTTTATATGCTATAGTTGTTTATACTTATTTTTAACTTCTATACCAAAACCAAAATCGATTTATGCATTATTACTGTATAAGTGTATTCTGTGTCTGTCTATATATTTACTTTTACCCGCTAGTTTTATACTTTTAGATACTTTTGAGTTTCTGTCTAGCATTTTTAATTTCAGCTTGAAGGATTCCATTTAGCATTTCTTGGAAGGCAAGTCTGGTGGCGATGACATTTCTTTATGTGAGAAATTTTTTATTTTCCCCTATTTTTGAAGCATAATATTGCTGGCTGTAATAGTCTTGGTTGACAGTTTTTTTCTTTTAGCACTTCAAATTCATTACCCATACCTCTGTTCTTTAGAGTTAGTTTTAGAGACTTATTTTATTCATTTGAATGGGCTATGTCTTCTGTTTCTTCATGTGCCTCATGACTTTGTGTTGCAATCCACACACTTTAAAAAACAGCCTTCTCTCCCAGTCTTTATGGAACAGCTTCATACAGGAAAAGACCTTTACTAATTACTCTGGCTGGAGATTATGGGAACTTGTCTTTTTGTGTGTGTGTGTGTGGATGCATCTTCCCTGGATTGTGCAAGTAAACTCCTGATTTCAGAGATTTGCTGGTTTCCCTCAATGAAATTTATAATATCTTGTTCCCTCTGGTGTCTGTCGATGGTACTGCGGTTATGTGGAGCTATTGCAAATTCTTTTGTTTGCTTTCAGTGTCCTCCAGGCTTCTAAAATACACTAGATCTCATCAGTGATACAAATTGGGTGAGACATAAAACAGTTTCTTGGGTAGTTCTCCTAAAAGCTGGAATGCTGGATCTATACTCCACTCCCCTGTCCAATGGAAAGGGCCATTAAGTTGCTTTAACTTCTGTCTGTTGTACCACACATCCTCTGGAACAACAGCAAATCATCTAGGTTTCTTTTGTTCTTGGTGGCTTCCAAGCATCTAGAGTATGCCAGGTCCCATCAGCACTCTGAGATAGATGAGACAGAAATAAGTTCCTTGGACAGTCCCCTTGAAAAACTGGAATGTTGGATGTACACTCCAACTCTTTCCCTCCCCAGGGAGAATCCAGGAGTTCGGGATGTTCTCCTGACTATTCCACACTGAGCTGGGGAAAGGGACTATGGTAAATGAGTGCATACTAGCCCAGTCTGTTGCCTTTGTTATCAGTATCGTCAACCCTGATGCCCTCTCCTGCCAGCTCTTAAATTTAAGCAAGATAGAGCCAATCCCTTGGGCAGTGCCTCAACTGCAAAGTATGAACACTGGATGTGTGATCTAGTCTTCTTTTTTCTCCCCAGGAAGAAGTTAACACCTGGGAGTTTTCTCCCATATCAGTGCACTTTGGCAAGGGTAGGGACTATCATGAGTACTGTGAATTTTTTTACCGGTGTTGATGTGGCTGAATTTGCATTTGCCTGGGATTCAGTAGCCTCTTAACAGGTTTCTGGATTTTTCTCAGAGGGAATCAGTCTGTGTATTGTTCAGTGTATTTGCAGAGGATCTGGGGTTTCCTATTCCACATTGCTGATATCACTTCTTATTTTACTATTTATATTTGGAAAATTTTAGCAATCACTTTTTTAGGAAGCATATGATTAATATTTGATATCACTTAAAAACTTAAAGTAAAAATATTTTAAACTGCATTTATTATTTTAATGTTTATTTAGTTTTTTAAAAGTACTTTAATTATACTGACAAATATTCCCAAATGCTTAAGGGGATTTTCTAATATAATACATTAAACTTTTTCTAAAGATTAGTTTTCCCTAAAGTCTTAACACTTTTATTTTGTATGTTATAACTTTATGAGATTTTAAAACTTAAACATCAATTATTTAATTAAACATCGTAAATTTGGAATCATAAGACTGATTAGCCACATTCATTTTATATTGCATTTAAATATCAAATGCCTATCTTTTAGGACCACAAATTCATAATTCTACTAACAATTAAAAAATGGAAAGTGATTATGTACAGCTCTTTTAAGCACTTGTTATCAGATATTTTCTCAGGTATCTTGCCCCCTACCTACCCAAATTGTAACTTATTCCTTTATGGGACTGAGCTTAATCTAGCATGACTTGGCTTTAGTGAAATGTGATGTTTTCTATTGATCAGAAATTGGTTTCCCATATCTTGAGATTGGATTTTCTCTTAGTCATGTTCTACACTTTGTGGCTTGAAAAGCAAGCTCCTTTGATTTCAGATTCTCAGGCTTCTTTTCTGCTATCAGCCAGCAGCAGGGACTTCAAGTCCCTGCCGAAGGGAATTTTGCTCTTGTAACTGGCAACAGTATCCCTGAGCTTGATCTCTTACATGGGATGCCAGTGGAATGGTTTAGGTGGTTTTGATATTTTCAAGGGTAACATTCATCATCTTTCTGGCTCTTCTGGCACTGAAGAGTTCTAAGAGTGGCCACTCTCCCCTTCTGCCCCTTCAGTGGCAGATGGACTTCAACTCCTCCAGATTGAAGTAGGCAGAGACATATCTTCAGCATACTTTACACATCTCTCTGATGTCCTTTTGAAAATCTTAGCTTACCATAAAGCTACCCATGCAGCCCCATTATATTCTTTAGTATTTCTTTTTCTTTCTTTTTAGAGTTTTTTCTACCATTTTCACAAAGTTTGGTTGACATTTGTTTCAGATTTGCAATATTCTGTACACTCTTATATCATTAACCAATAATTTGTTGATATAAATATAAAATGAATATTTTAATTTTTGTTTCCTTTTCATGCTGATATATACAATGGACTTTAAGGCACCCTAGGAATATACCTGATAGATGTGACTTTGGCAGCATTAGACCTTGATCCTTCCCCTCCACATTAATTATATCATTGTTAAATTTTGTTCTTCTAAAAGTTCCTCTGGTATCATTATCTGCAGCTTCCATGTTTACAAAACCAGAGTCTTACATAAATAAAAAAATCTTTATCTCTTATCACATGTGAGATTTTCTAAATGCAGTTAATTTTTTCTCATTTGTTAAACAATCTTCGTGTATTATTTGTTCTCCTTTGCACATAAAATGCTAGTAGGTAGTTAGAAAAGCAATATAATATTAGAAAAACAATTTAGGGTAATTCTTTTTTAGCATATGTAAGATTACAATAAAAAAGATGTTTCAGATTGAGCACGGTGGCTCACACCTGTAATCCCAGCACTTTGAGAGGCCAAGGTGAATGGATCACTTGAGCCCAGGAGTTTGAGACCAGTATGAGCAACATGGCAAAACCCCATTTCTACAAAAAAATACAAAAATCATCCAGGCATGGTGACACACCTGTAGTCTCAGCTACTTGAGAGGCTGAGGTGGGAGGATGACTTGAGCCTGAAAGGTTGAGGCTGCGTGAGCTGTGATCATGCCCCACTGCCCTCCAGCCTGGGTGACAGAGTGAGATCAAAAAGAAAGAAAGAAAGAAAAAAAAAGATATTTCAGAAGAGTGCCTGACTGTTCTAAAGCCATGAATTCTAAAACCATGTATTCTAAAATAAGTACTGTCATAAGAATATGACTATTCTAAAGCCATGTATTCTAAAATAAGTACTGTAAGGCATTTATAAGAAGGAGATGTGGTATCAGGGTGAACATGACATATCTGGCCTCAAGGAAGAAGCAAGAGTAAAGCCAGTGGAAGGAAAGTGAGATGCAGAGAAGCAGAGTAACAAGGAATATGAACAAAGACTTGAAGATCTGAAAGCATAAGGTGAGATTTGGAAAAAGTTGACCTATTTGGCTAGACTGGAGCATTTGAAGTGGGTTGATGTAAGATGTAAACCTATATGAGTTCAGGTGCAAGAGGAACAGAATCCCAGAGATGGCTGAAGTATTGATGCTTAGAGTACTGAAGCCTGAATGACACTGATCCCTGTGAAAGGAAACTTTTGGTATGTAGAGAGACAATGTGGATAAAGAACAGCTTTGGCTCTGTGATATTTAACATCACCTGGTGTTAAGCCATTTCGTTTGAGATCGCTTACAAACTGGAAACAAGACAGACTGGATGAAAGAGACTGTTCAGGGGTTTATCTGTGAACGTACTGTCTACAGCCATTTTAATACACTCATTATGTCTTGCTTGTATAAATTTTTAAAAAAATTGTTGATCTTCCTTCTCATCCTCATAGTGCTTTGCTGCCCACCTGGAAGGTTATGGTGCTCATACAAAAAGGGCTCGTGTCATGCTCAGCATCTCAAGAGCCAAAGATGGATCTTATATTAAATCTGAGTTTGGCTTGCATGGAGAGATGAAGAGATGTTCTTGTCCAAGTTTGGCAGCCGGTTAGATGTTGAGGTCCCAATGTTTCAAACGCAGCTCAAAACCCTTTAGTGTTTTGAGTTTGGCTCTTGGCAAGGCATGATTTCCTGTTTCTAAGAAAAAAGACACATGAGAGAGCCTTAATAAAGCTTCTTGGACATCAAAACAACATTTTGATGAATTAATTGTAAATGAATCAGAAACATATGGATTCATTCTCTTGAGACACACACATGTTTAAAAAGAGGGGGGAAGGGTTGTTGCTCAGGGCTAAATGTGTTTTGGGTTTTATCAAATGAAGAATGCTTAGGGGAAACAAAAGTAAAAAGGATGAATTGGAACTTCTGCTTTCTCTTTAAATAGACAAACCATTTACAGTCTTATTTGCTGCCACCTATTGTTGTTCCTGAAGAAATTCAACAGTGATGACAAATCACAACCAGCCAGGCCTCACAGTTTATATCAGTACATTGTATAGTTAGTCATAGAAGCTTGAAACCCAGGGCGAGGCTTTGGGAGTTTAGGAGAGAATAGGTTTTGTTTTCATGTTATTAACAGAGTTCAGGTCAGACTGTCTGAAAGAATTGTTTTCTCTTACAAATCACTTGTAAATCTACTAATCTTTTATCGAATACTTCTCTCTCTTAAACATCCTCTGAAATAGAGAATGGTTTTCTGAAAATTCTATTTTCAAAACAAATGGAACCACAATAAGATATTACTTGCACTAGGATGACTATTATCTAATAAACATAAAATAACAATTGTTTTAAAGGATGTGGAGAAATTGGAGCCCTTCTGTACTGTTGGTGGGAGTGTAAAATGGTGCAGCCACTATGGAAAATAGTACCATATGATCCAGCCATCTCACTTCTGAGTATAAACACAAAATAATCGAAAGCAGGGACTTGAAACGTGCACACCCATGTTTGTAGCACTATTCTCTACAGTAGTCAAAAGGTGGAAACAAACCAGGTATCCACCAACAGATGAATGGATAAACAAAATGTAGTTTCTATATACAATGGAGTATTATTCAGCCTTAAAAAGAAATAAAACTTTGACATATGCTACAACATGGATGAACCTTGAGGACATTATGCTAAGTGAAATGAGCCAGTTCAGAAAGACAAATACTGTATGATTCTATATCTATGAGGTACAGAGAGTAGTCAAATATATAGAAACAGAAAGTAAAATGGTAGTTCCCCAGGGACTGGCTTGGGGGAGGGGGTAATGAGGAATTATTGTTTAATGGGTACACGGTTTCGGTTTTGCAAGATGAAAGCATTCTGGAGATTTGTTGCACAACAATGTGAATGAGCCTAACATTACTGAACTGCAAATTTAAAAGATAAGATGGTAAATTGTGTGTTATAGTTCTTGACCACAACAAAATTTAAAAACAAAACAACTAATGAAACTTTATTTGAATATTGTTGGACAGAGTAGTCTCCAGAATATGTGACTCCTACAATCTCAGGAATTTTGTCTTATGGCTCTATGGAGTATGATTTCTGGACTAGAAGAATTTGGCTTGACCTGCGAGTAGATGAATACACATGTGGGCACACATACACACGCACAAACACGTATCTCCTGCCCCAATCCCCTCATACTACAAGTTATGTGACATTTCCCAGTACATGCCACTGGTCCCAGAGACTGTGCTTAGTGTTAATTTTAATGAACTGTCACCTGGAAATTGATTTTGTGCTTGGAGGAAGGAGAACATTTTGATTTGCCAAGTTCCACTCATTTGAGGGTATTCCTATATCTGCTCATTATCATGGAACACAGGTAAATTCCCCACAAAATCACCTACATCCAGAGAATAAAGGAGAATAGTATAGCTTGGTCAAACTTCATGAATAGCATTCTCGCCACTGCATAGAATACACTTTCCCCTTGGGGTTTCTTTTCAGCATGTGCCCAGGAAGAGAAATAAGATGTATGGTTTGTGGATCATATGTCTGATTTATATTATGCCTCACTCCAAAAATGATTTGAAATTATAAGTCACAAATAAGGGAGAGTGAAAAAGAGGAGAACAAGTTGGAGCTAGGGTTAAGATTAGTATAAAAACACATGCAATAGACACTATATTATTGCTAGAGAGAGGCCATAAATTTGACTGAGTTTTCTATTAACACAAGGAGGAAAATACACATTGTAAGATTTACAGAGATGAATTTTTCTCTACCTGACAAAAAGTTATCTTGAAATAGATACACAATGGAAATCTTTGTCTGATTTTTATTCTTCATCTTAATCCAGTTCAACAAAAAATTCATTTGGTGCTACTAAGTGGCTGAAAGACCCTTGGTTTACCAAGGTTGGCTACATTGGAGTGGATTCAGTCTAAGCATTATCTAATTTTTTGAAAGTGATCTGAATTTTTAATTTTCCTTTTACTTCCTCATTCTCCTCCATTTTTTATTATTAGTATCTCCTGGAAAGGAAATAAAGGTTGCATGAGAGGAGAAAAAATCAAGTATGTTATTTTTTTTTCTCTCTGTTTACCTGATTCCTGGAAAAAAAAATCTCAATTTAGTCAGTACTTGATTCTTCTTGCCTAAAGTATTTGACTTGAGGTCTAAACAACGAAGTGGCTTAGGCATCTTCTCTCATCTTGATTCACTGCTAGGTCAGCAACTTGGTAGACTGGCAAAGTAGAAATGGCGTTAGATGAAGAGTTATCTGGGGCTAGTGCTTAAGTGACAAGTTAGCTTAGAATAGAATAATCTGACCATTGAAGCCTTGGCAGTGCCTCTTTGCTGGTCTTTAACACAAGAAAGGTGAACTAGGCAGTCTCTTTGGACTTTCTCAGCCCTGCATTATATTAGTTGTTTAATTTTTCTACTCAGAGATGACTCAAGTACATGGAAATATACTTAGGTGTAGTGTTATCTTTCAATAGTATCTATTCAATAATCTCTAGCTACAAAATGTTGATAATAAAAAGATCCCTTAAAAATGCTTCTGAGTTCTTTGGGGCAGAAGTCCAAGAAGAATGCTTTCTGTAATTAAAAGGACAGGGGCATTGGTGAGGGCCAGGGAGAGGAGGCTGGGATGTCACCCTAGGCTGAAAATGACTACTATATACACAATGGAACTTGGCAGTCTAGATTGTTTTGGCTTTATTTCCATTCACTTAAAACAAGTCTGTGTGGGAAGGAGCTTGTGGGAAATGGGAGTGGAAGAGATATAATTTATTTTGGGTATTGTGTATTAGTCATTTTTTTGTCCACGAAGTCACCACCTGAAAGAAACAAGACAGCAATAGACGTCATTCATAAGCAATACGTTTTGTTTTAAGAGAGACTTTTATGGATGTGATTAAGCCCTGTTAAACATCCTATGCCACTGGGGCCGGAAGCATTCTCATTGTGTATTCTCACTTGTGAAATGTATGACTCAGGAAATACATGAACTTTTAAAACTATTCTGGCTGAATCCATATATGTTTTGGAAACTAGGAAAGGGCAATAGAATAATCTGATCATTGAAGCCTTGATTATGTAAAAACTGAGTCATAAATCACCCAGATAATTTCCATAATTTGCTATATCTTTTTTTTTTGAAAGTAAATAATGTTGCTTTCACATTCAAAAGCAATTTTTTTATTTAACTGTAATACTTCAAATTCTGTCCACGGTAATTTACTGGTAGGTACATTTGGAGCAATCATTATACACACATTTACAGTAAATCTTCACAATGTTGCATGTAATGGTCTTAATCTAAAACTGGTGGACAGGATTATTTTTGGAGTAACCTCAGTATTTTGCTAGAAGGAAAATAAAAGTCTTTATAAAAAGAAAGAAAGAACAAATAGCTTTTTATTAAAGTAAAGCCCTGTGTTAATATATGTATCCAGAGAACTTACTGACTAAACAGATACTGCAGAGGACAATCTGAAAGGGTAACAACAATGGATTGGGTGTGTGATGTGAGTTTTTTTCCTTTTTCAAATATGGCCATAATTATAAAATATTCCAGACTACATTGACACTCTAAATAATGAAACCCACATTTGATTTACATTTTCAAATTTAAAAACACTTTAACATTCTTTTGAGAAACAGCACATGGTAAATAACACCATTTTTTATAAACTTGAGTAAGTAGTGACCTGTCACTTCATTTGGGCATAAAAATCTCTCTTACAGCCTAGAGGTATATATGCATCACATGATGTTTGTGAAATTAGTTCCAAATACTAGATTGATTTTTTTTACAACTGGTTCTATCCACAGGGTATATAACTAAATGTAAAATACAAAAATATTTAATTTGACCTACCACTCCTGAGTTTAACAAACACTGTCATGTAATGAAGATCCAAATCCAAAGACAATGGCAAAAGCCAGAACAAATAAATGAGGCCATGTATATCCAAAAATCAAAAGAAGGCACTTAACATGACTTGTAAGTTTAATGCTTTTATACATCTTTTATTGATTCAAAGAAAACCTCAAGTATAATAAGTTCTTGTAGAGGATCTGAGGTTCGTTGGCAGCACATGTTATCTGGGTACTCTTTGACATACTCAAGATATAAAATTGATGAGTGACTTTGTGGAGAGTAAGATACAAGGTGCTCCTGGAAGGTCTATTTTTGTAAAGGTTTCAGGCTATCTTTTGATCGATTTTTTGTGTGTGTGCCAATCCCTCATTGTATCATACTTGAAGTTATAAACAAATCTTTGAAAGGTTCATAAACTGAGAATTGTTCAAGGAACTTTCTAAGACTGAGCTTTGATTTCCAATAATTTGTTTACCTTCACCATCTATTCTGGAAGCATTGCATGTAGTTGAATTAAAAGTATATGTCCTCTTATTTTTTTAATATTTAATTTTGTTAAAATGTACATAAAATGTACCATCTTAGTCTTTTTTAAGTGTATAGTTCAGTGGTATGAAGCACATTCACATTGCTCCAGAACACTTTTTATCCTACAATCAATCTCCAGAATCCTTTTCATCCTCCAAGACTAAAATTCTGTACTCATTAAACAATAACTCTAGATTCCCCTCATACCCTTGTCAGCCCCTATTCTACTTTGTTTTTAGGGATTTGACTATACTAGGTACCTCATATAAATGGAATCATACAGTATTTGTCTTTTTGTGACTGGCTCATTTCACTTAGCATAATGTCATAAAAGTTCATTCATGTTATAGCGTGTGTCAGAATTTCCTTCCTTTATTTCATTGTATACATAAACCACATTTTGTTTATCCATTCATCTGTTGGTAGACACCTAGGTTGCTTCCACCTTTTGATTATTGTGAATAATGCTATTATTCACAGTAGGATGTGAACAAGAGTATATAAATCTCCTGGAGACCATATCATGTATTTATTATATTTTAATTTCTGGGATACATGTGCAGAAGTTGCAGGTTTGTAACATAGGTATACATATGCCATGGTGGTTTGCTGCACCCATCAACCCGTCATCTACATTAAGGTATTTCTCCTAATACGATCCCTCCCCTAGCCCCCCACCAACCGACAGGCCCTGGTGTGTGATGTTCCCCTCCCTGAGTCCATGTGTTCTCATTGTTCAACTTCCACTTATGAGTGAAAACATGCAGTGTTTGGTTTTCTGTTCTTGTGTTAGTTTGCTGACAATGATAGCTTCCAGCTTCATCCATGTCCCTGCAAAGGACATGAACTCATCTTTTTTTACGGCTGCATAGTATTCCATAGTGTATATGTGCCACATTTTCTTTATCCAGTCTATCATTGATTGACATTTGGGTTGGTTCCAAGTCTTTGCTATTGTGAACAGTGCCACAATAAGCATACATATGCATGTGTCTTTATAGTAGAATGATTTATACTCTTTTGGGTATATCCAGTAATGGGATTGCTGGGTCTAATGGTATTTCTGGTTCTAGATCCTTGAGGAATCACCACACTGTCTTCCATAATGGTTAAACGAATTTACACTCCCACCAACAGTGTAAAAGCATTCTATTTCTCCACATCCTCTCCAGCATCTGTTGTTTCCTGACTTTTTAATGATCGTCATTCTAACTGGCGTGAGATGGTATCTCATTGTGGTTTTGATTTGCATTTCTCTGATGAACAGTGATGATGAACTTTTTTTAAGTTTGTTGGCCACATAAATGTCTTCTTTTGAGAAGTATCTATTCATTTCCTTTGCCCACTTTTTGATGGTTTTTTTTTTTTCTTGTAAATTTGTTTGAGTTCTTTGTAGATTCTGGATATTAGCTCTTTGTCAGATGGATAGATTGCAAAAAATTTTTCCCATTCTGTAGGATGCCTGTTCACTCTGATGATAGTTTCTTCTGCTGTGCAGAAGCTCTTTAGTTTAAATAGATCCCATTTGTCAATTTTGGCTTTTGTTGCCATTGCTTTTGGTGTTTTAGTCATGAAGTCCTTGCCCATGCCTATGTCCTGAATGGTATTGCCTAGGTTTTCTTCTAGGGTTTTTATGGTTTTAGGTCTTATGTTTAAGTATTTAATCCATCTTGAATTAATTTTTGTATAAGGTGTAAGGAAGTGGTCCAGTTTCAGTTTTCTGCATATGGCTAGCCAGTTTTCCCAACACCATTTATTAAATAGGGAATCCTTTCCCCATTGCTTGTTTTTGTCAGGTTTGTCAAAGATCAGATGATTGTAGATGTGTGGTGTTATATCTGAGGCCTGTGTTCTGTTCCATTGGTCTATATATCTGTTTTGGTACCAGTGCCATGCTATTTTGGTTACTGTAGCCTTGTAGTATAGTTTGAAGTCAGGTAGCGTGATGCCTCCAGCTTTGTTCTTTTTGCTTAGAATTGTGTTGGTTATGCAGGCTCTATTTTGGTCCATATGAAATTTAAAGTAGTTTTTTTCTAATTCTGTGAAGAAAGTCAATGGTAGCTTGATGGGATAGCGTCGAATCTATAAATTACTTTGGGTAGTATGGCCATTTTCGTGATATTGATTCTTCCTATCTATGAGCATGGAATGTTTGTCCATTTATTTGTGTCCTCTCTTATTTCCTTGAGCAGTGGTTTGTAGTTCTCCTTGAAGAGGTCCTTCACATCCCTTGTTAGTTGTGTTCCTAGATATTTTATTCTCTTTGTAGCAATTGTGAATGGGAGTTCACTCATGATTTGGCTCTCTATTTGAATAAATGACAATCTATCTGATTGTCAATTATTGGTGTATAGGAATGCTTGTGATTTTTGCACATTGATTTTGTATTGTGAGACTTTGCTGAAGTTGCATATCAGTTTAAGAGGATTTTTGGCTGAGATGGTGGGGTTTTCTAAATATACAATCATGTCATCTGCAAACAGAGGCAATTTTACTTCCTCTCTTCCTATTTGAATACCCTTTATTTCTTTATCTTGCCTGATTGCCCCGGACAGAAATTCCAATACTATGTTGAATAGGAGTGGTGAGAGGGCATCCTTGTCTTGTGCTAGTTCTCAAAGGGAATCCTTCCAGTTTTTGCCCATTCAGTATGATATGGGCTGTGATTTTTTATAAATAGCTCTTATTTTGAGATACATTCCATCAATACCTGGTTTATTGAGAGTTTTTAGCATGCAAGGGTACTGAATTTTATCAAAGGCCTTTTCTGTGTCTATTGAAATAATCATGTAGTTTTTGTCATTGGTTCTGTTTATGTGATGGATTATGTTTATTGATTTGCATATGTTGAGCCAGCCCTGCATCTCAGGGATGAAGCCAGCTTGATCGTGGTGGATAAGCTTTGTGATGTGCTGCTGGATTCAGTTTGCCAGTATTTTATTGAGGATTTTCGCATTGATGTTCATCAGGCATATTGGCCTGAATTTTTTTTTTTTTTTTTTTTTTTGTCTCTGCCAGGTTTTGATATCAGGATGATGTTGGCCTCATAAAATGAGTTAGCGAGGAGTCCATCTTTTTCTATAGTTTGGAATAGTTTTAGAAGGAATGATACCAGCTCCTTTTTGTACCACTGGTAGAATTCGGTTGTGAATCCATCTGGTCCTGAACTGTTTTTTTTTTTTGGTTGGTAGGCTATTACTGCCTCAATTTCAGAAATTGTTATTGGTCTATTTAGGGATTCTACTTCTTCCTGGTTTAGGCTTTGGAGGGTTTAAGTGTCCAGGAGTTTATCCATTTCTTCTAGAATTTCTTTTTTTTTTTTTTTTTTTTGAGACGGAGTCTTGCTCTGTGCCCCAGGCTGGAGTGCAGTGGCGCGATCTCGGCTCACTGCAAGCTCCGCCACCCCGGGTTGACGCTATTCTCCTGCCTCAGCCTCCTGAGTAGCTGGGACTACAGGCGCCTGCCGCCTTGCCCGGCTAGTTTTCTTGTATTTTTAGTAGAGACGGGGTTTCACCGTGTTAGCCAGGATGGTCTGGATCTCCTGACCTCGTGATCCGCCCCCCTCGGCCTCCCAAAGTGCTGGGATTACAGGCTTGAGCCACCGCGCCTGGCCTCTTCTAGAATTTCTAGCTTATTTGTGTAGAGGTGTTTGTAGTATTCTATGATGGTAGTTTGTGTTTCTATGGGATCAGTGGTGATATCCCTGTTATCACTTTTTATTGCATCTACTTGATTATTCTCTTTTCTTCATTAGTTTGGCTAGCAGTCTATCTATTTTGTTGATCTTTTCAAAAATGCAGCTCCTGGATTAATTGATATTTTGAAGGGTGTTTCATGTCTCCTTATTCTTCAGTTCTGCTCTGATCTTAGTTATTTCTTGTCTTCTGCTAACTTTTGAATTTGTTTGCTCTTGCTTCTCTAGTTCTTTTAATTGTGACGTTAGGGTGTCGATTTTGATCTTTCCTGCTTTCTCTGGTAGGCATTTAGTGCTATAAATTTCCCTCTAAACACTGCTTTAGCTGTGTCCCAGAGATTCTGGTACCTTGTGTCTTTGTTCTCATTAGTTTAAAAGAGCTTATTTATTTCTGCCTTAATTTTGTTATTAACTGAGTAGTCATTCAGGAGCAGGTTATTCAGTTTTCATGTAGTTGTGTAGTTTTGAGTGAGTTTCTTAATCCTGAGTTCTAATCGGATTGCAATGTGGTCTGCGAGACTGTTATAATTTCCATTCTTTTGCATTTGCTGAGAAATGTTTTACTTGCAATTATATGGTCAATTTTAGAATAAGTGTGATGTGGTGCTGAGAAGAATATATATTCTGTTGATTTGGGGTGGAGAGTTCTGTAGATGTCTATTAGTTCTGCTTGGTACACAGCTGAGTTCAAGTCCTGAATATCCTTGTTAATTTTCTGTGTCATTGATCTAATGTTGACAGTGGGGTGTTAAAGTCTCCCATTATTATTGTGTGGGAGTTCGAGTCTCTTTGTAGGTCTCTAAGAACTTGCTTTATGAATCTGGGTGCTCCTGTACTGGGTGCATATGTATTTAGGATAGTTAGCTCTTCTTGTTGCATTGATTCCTTTACCATTATGTAATGCCCTTCTTTGTTTCTCGATCTTTGTTGATTTAAAGTCTGTTTTATCAGAGACTATGATTGCAACCCCTGTTTTTTTTGCTTTCTATTTGCTTGGTAGATCTCCCTCCATCCCTTTATTTTGAGCCTATGTGTGTCTTTGCACATGAGATGGGTCTCCTGAATACAGCACTCTGATGGCTCTTGACTCTTTATCCAATTTGCCAGTCTGTGTCTTTTACTTGGGGCATTTAGCCCATTTACATTTAAAGTTAATATTGTTATGTATGAATTTGATCCTGTCATTACGATGCTAGCTGGTTATTTTGCCTTTTGATGCAGTTTCTTCATAGTGCCAATGGTCTTTACAATTTGGTATGTGTTTGCAGTAGCTTTTACCAGTTGTTCCTTTCCATATTTAGTGCTTCCTTCAGGAGCTCTTGTAAGGCTGGCCTGGTGGTGACAAAATCTCTCAGCATTTGCTTGTCTGTAAAGGATTTTATTTCTCCTTCACTTATGAAGCTTAGTTTGTCAGGTTATGAAATTCTGGGTTGAAAATTCTTCTCTTTAGCAATGTTGAATATTGGCCCCCACTCTCTTCTGGCTTATAGGGCTTCTGCTGAGAGATCCGCTATTAGTCTGATGGGCTTCTCTTTGTGGGTAACCCAAACTTTCTGGCCGCACTTAATATTTTTTTCCTTCATTTTAACCTTGGTGAATCTGATGATTATGTGTCTTGGGATTGCTCTTCTTGAGGAGTATTTTTGTGGTGTTCTCTGCATTTCCTGAATTTAAATGTTGCCCTGTCTTGCTAGGTTGGGGAAGTTCACCTGGATAATAACCTGAAGAGTGTTTTCCAGCTTGGTTCCATTCTCCCCATCACTTTCATGTACACCAAGCAAATGTAGGTTTGATCTTTTCACATAGTCCCGTATTTCTTGGAGGCTTTGCTCATTCCTTTTCATTCTTTTTTCTCTAATCTTGTCTACATGCCTTATTTCATTAAGTTGACCTTCAATCTCTGATATCTTTTCTTCTGCTTGATTGATTTGGCTATGGATACTTGTGTCTGCTTCACAAAGTTCTTGTGCTGTGTTTTTTTTTTCTTTTAGCTCCATCAGGTCATTTATGTTCTTTTCTGAACTGGTTATTCTAGTTAGCAATTCATCTAATAACCTTTTTTCAAAGTTCTTAGCTTCCTTGCATTAAGTTAGAACATGCTCCTTTAGCTCGGAGGAGTTTGTTATTACCCACCTTCTGAAGCCTACTTCTGTCAATTCATCAAACTCATTCTCCGTACAGTTTTGTTCCCTTGCTGGTGAGGAGTTGTGATCCTTTGGAGAAGAGGCTTTCTGGGTTTTGGAATTTTCGCCTTCTTGTGTTGGTTTCTCCCCATCTTCGTGGACTTATTTACCTATGGTCTTTCATGTTGTTGACCTTCTGATGTGGTTTCTGAGTGGATGTCTTTTTTATTAATGTTGATGCTATTCCTTTCTGTTGTTAGTTTTCCTTCTAATAGGCCCCTCTGCTGCAGGTCTGCTGGAGGTTCACTACAGATCCTGTTTGCCTGAGTATCACCAGCAGAGGCCGCAGAACAGCAAACATTGATGCCTGTTTCTTCCTCTAGAAGCTTTGTCCTAAGGGGCACCTGCCAGGTGCCAGCTGGAGCTCTCCTGTATGAGGTGTCTGTCTGCCCCTGCTGGGAGGTATCTCCCAGTCAGGAGACATGGAGGTCAGGGACCTACTTGAGGAGGCAGTCTGACCCTTAGCAGAGCTTGAACGCTGTGCTGGGAGATCCGCTACGCTCTTCAGAGCCAGCAGGCGGGGACATTTAAGTTGGCTGAAGCTGGGCCCACAGCCACCCCTTCTCCCAGGTGCTCTGTCCCAGGGAGATGAGAGTTTTATCCATAAGACCCTGACTGGGGCTGCTACCATTTTCTTGGAGATGCCCTGAATAGAGAGCCAGCTCATATTTTAAATAAAAATTTTATTCCTAAATATTGGAGAAGAAACAACTTTTGAGACAGTCAATCTAAAATATACACTTAATTCTTTCTTAATAAATTCTGAGTAGGTTATATAGATCTATTCCCTGAATGATCAGTGTTATGACCTCGCTTTCTTGTGAGGACTTCCTGTGTGACTCACACAAACTATATTGACCTGATATTGACCTTTCCTTTGCATTTAATGCATGAACAAAAAAAGTTGTAGGTGAAATTAAATGAGATCAGTTGAGACCCCTGATTTTTAAAGCAAAATCAAAACCTGTACTTGATTCTGCTTTGAGAATCATGGAATAATGGGAATGAACATTGGAATGATCTTTAAATAGATTAGATATGTTACCAATGAAGTAAAATGTGTTCTCATTTCACCTTTTAAATTTTACCTTACTGACTTAACAGCACTCCTTCCATTATCATTTCAGTAATTCAGTCATGCATTCTGTTACATTCATATGAATCTTTATAGAACTCCCACTGTTTCGGGCACTTTTCTAGGTGCTCAGCATATAGCTATAAACAATACAACAAGGTCCTAGCCTATATAATTACTTATGTTAGATACTGACATAATAGATAATAGATTATTGCTATTTACAATAAACAATAATTCATAAATAACAAATCGCTTGGTGGAAAGTGAATAAGTCTTACAAAGGAAATAGGGTGGGCGATATTGTAGCTTGCATTTTATTGGCAGTGCAATAGAAAGTTCCTGGCTAGTTCTGAGAAGGAGAGTACCATGCTCTGATTTAAGCTTTTAAATGCCGTTCTGGCTTTTGAATGGAAAGGAGAATTTGAGGGCCCAAGAGTAAGGGCAGAATCCCAGGGACCAGTTAGGAAGCCTTGCATTAGTCTAGATTAGGAATAATAGTGACCTATCATGGGACTTCACCTTGTGATCATGTGAGTCAATTCTCCTTAATAAACTCCCTTTCATATATACATATATTCTATTAGTTCTGTCCCTCTAGAGAACCCTAATACAAGCATATTGATAGTAGTAGTGACAGTTACACATGCCAGTTAAATTTGGGGTGTCTGTTACTTGTGGCTCTCCAGTCCCACGATAGGTCATCGGCAAGCTGAGCAGCAGGGAAGCCAATAGTGGCTCAGTCCAAGTCCCAAAACCTCAAAAGTAGGGAAGCCAACAGTGCAGCCTTCAGTCTGTTGCCAAAGATCCACGAGCCCCTGGAAAACCCCTGGTGTAAGTCCAGCAGTCCAAAAGCAGAAGAACTTGGAGTCTGATGTTCAAGGGCAGGAAGCACCCAGCACAGGAGAAAGATGAAGGCCGGAAGACTCAGCAAGTCTGCTCTTTCCACCTTCTCCTGCCTGTTCTTTTCTAGCTGCACTGGCTTCCAGTTAGATGGTGCCCACCCAGTTTGAGGGTGGGTCTGCCCCTCTCAGTCCACTGACCCAAATGTTAATCTCCTCTGGCCACGCTGTCACAGACACACCCAGGAACAATACTTTGCATCTTTCAGTCCAATCAAGTTGACAATGTTAACCATCACAATGCTTAAATGTGCGTTTGGCCATTTGTATGTGTTTTTGTTTTTTAATTCGCCTCCTGTCAGATTGCTTTATTTTTCTGGTTTAGTTTTTCCTTATCAACGTACAGTAACTTTTAATATATTAAAGAAATTAAACATTTTGAGTGAGGTATAATGAGAAGCATTTATTTTTCAAATTTTAAAATTTGCCTTTAAAGTTTCTTAATGATTTTATCATACAGCTATTTTAAATTTTTATATAGTCAAATATAAAAATACCATTTTGAATTCTTTTCAGTTTTTCCTGAAGGTGGAGGTGGGGAGGAAAGAGAGGAGCAAAAATAAATAAATAAACAAAATAACTGTTGAGTACTAGGCTTAACACCTGGTTGATGAAATAATCTGTACAAGAAACCCTTAGGACACGAACTTACCTATATAAGAAAACTTCACACGTACCACTGAATCTAAAATGAAAGTTACATAAAAGAAACAATAACCCTGTCTACCTAGAGGAGACTAAGTAAATTCATATGTGTTTCTTCTATCTTAAAAGATTTATTTGATTATATTTATAGAAATATAAATGCACATTAAAAGTAAACGAAATTATCTTTAATCAAAGACAATAACCCATTACCTTGATATCTATAATTTCAAAGTTTGTAAACAATGTTATATTGTAGTCTGTTTTAACGTATTTTCGCCAAACACATATATTGCACATTTTTTATATCATCTCATACTTTTTTATTTTAATAACTTCAGTATTTGTCTTTATTTTACCTATTATATTCAGGTATGCTCTTTGTGTTGGGCGTTTTCAATTTTCTTCTATTGCAAACAGTGTTGCTAAGACACATTGGCAATGAAATCTTTATGGATGTTCATGACTATTTCTTTAGCATCTACTTCTAACGTAAGTCTGTATGTCAGCAGTACTTCTGTTGTAAAACCTTGAGCAGGGTGACAGAAGAGCAATTTTGAAGTTAGATCCCTGGTCCTGCTAACTGTGTCACCTGGGCATGTCACAAACACCCTCTGTGTGCCATTTTTCTTACTTCTATAGTGTCTACCATCTATAATAGTACCTACACTTCAAGACTGTTATGAGGATTAAGTGAACTAATGTACACAGTAGCTTAAAAGAGTGTCTTGGCATTCAGTGAGAAATTTATTTCTTATTATGTACTGCTGAATTGTCCTAAATATGGTGTCTGCTCACAATTTTTAAAAATACATAAAAATTCCTATTTATACAGTCTTGTTATTTTATTTTTAAAATCCCATTTGGAAATTTAAAATGTTATATTACTGTTTTAATTTGCATCTACTTAGCTTTCTAGCAAAAATGAACATTTTAAATCTATGTTAATTGCTGATATATATTTATCCATCTCTGAATTGCTTGCTTAGATATTTTCCAAAATTTCCATTGGGATATTTATTTGTCCCTTATTAAGATTTTAAAGATTGATATTAACTCTTAAATGCTGCAAATATTATCTCCTGTCAGATGTTAATTTGTATATGTGTTTTCACCCAATATTTTTTAGGGGTAGAAACTGTGGTATAACACTCTTTTATAAAAATGCTTTAACACCAGCATGTTCACTAAATTGCTGGAAACTTGTAGACATTATATGAGTTAAGTATACAGTTGACAGATTCAAGTTAATAAGGCAAAAGCTTGAATTTAGAATTATTTTTTAATGAAAGAATATTTAGTAATATATTTTAAGTAGGATATGTATATGAGAGAGAGAGATAAGAGAAAATTGAGTCTTCTTGGCAATTCTTGATAAGATTTAGACCATACCTAGTTGACTCTATAAACAGAGACTTCCAGGTGGCTGTCTGGAGTAGTTCTATGAAATAAGATAGGCACTTCACCAAAGCTGCAGTTGTTTCAGTGTTAAGATCTGCAAGGGGAAGTAGAGTTCCTTCCCTGGGAAGACAAGACCCAATTTTCTTGGAGACACACAGGCAGCCAGATTAAAGTCTAACCTCTTTTCCATTGGTGTGCACCAATTCAGCCGAGAGTGTGAAAATCTCTATTCCTCTCTACTATCTTTAGCTACCACTCCCTGCCATTTCATTACCACATGAACAGTCTAGGAGGAAAAATTAAAACTTGCTTTGTTTCCTATCTTGTAAGCCTATATTTCCAGTGTAAACTCCCACTCATTTGAAGGACAAAATACCCTCTAGATCCATCTTTGAAATTTAGAAAGCTAGTCTTTATTACAGTAAGGCAAAAGTAATCCCTAAAGCTGAAATTTTAGAAAGATTTACAAATATATTCATCTTAAAAATTAATGGTTCCATTATTTATATGTTTGTCTTCAGTTCATCCGCTGCATATTTGGGCTGATGGCAAAATAAGATTCTTAACTTACTTTCAAATGATTAGTCAATCTTTCCAGTTCCATTAATTTGAAACACACTAATTCAGCATGCCTTCAGAATATAATATTGAAATGCATATATAAAATGAACTTTATTTTATATATTTAGTACACCAGTATATATTTAGTACACCAGTACACATACTGTTTTTATCATCATGAATTTGCTGTATGTTTTACTGTCTGGGAGGCTAGTAAATACCCTCTTTCTGACTCTTGTCCTTTAACACTTTATTAGCTGATTTTTCTATTCTTCCCCAAAAGAAATGTTGAACTTCTTAAGAGAAAAAGGAGAAAAAAATTACAACTGTTCCAGAGGGATTTTTTCTCCTAATTTTTGAAAAATAATCTATATAAATGTGTTGAGGATAGCTGTTTATGGCATTTTCCCATCTGAGATTATTACACACATATATCATTAAGATGTTATTTTATGTCCCTGAAAAGAATGTAATCATACTCTGTATATTTTGATAATATATGGATATACAAAGACTATGCATTTTTGGATATTAATATTTTAAAATTTGAATAATCAATGAGATATGGTCTTTCTCATGTGTTCTACCAGAGAGTTACTGATAAATAGCAAGAGTACTAGTTGTCACACATGTATTTTTCATCTGGATATATGAGCACATTACCTTGGTTTAAATAGTACATTATTCTCTTTAAATTTCTAGATAGATATATATCATCTGCAGACAGGTGATGTTCCTCTTTCCTTTTCTGATAGCAATTACTTGTTTTCTTTAGAACTCACTCACCTAGCATGAACTTACAAGATACTGTTAAGTAGCTGCAGTGAAAATTAATTTACCTTAAAGTTTTGCTGTAGTGTTAAGACTTTTTATCATGTTAAAGAAAAATAATCTTCTTTAACAGTCAGGAATGGGAGTTCATTCTTATCAAATTTTAATTAAAAATGATTATTCAGTCCAGGGACAGTGTCTCACACGTGTAATCCCAGCCCTTTAAGAGGCTGACATGGGCGGATTGCTTGAGCCCAGAAGTTCTAGACCAGCCTGGGCAACATAGCGAGATCCTGTCTCTACAAAAAGTATTAAAACTAGCCAAGCATGGTGGTGCACATAGTCCCAGCTACTTGCGAGACTGAGGCAGGAGAATCACCTGAGCCCAGAAGTTGAGGCTGCAGTGAGCCATGATCACACCACTGCACTCCGACCTGGGTGACAGAGTGAAACCCTGCCTCCAAAAAAAAAAAAAAAAAAAAAAAAGATTATTCAGTACTTTCTATGACCTGTATCCTAAGAACTCTACCTGCGTGATTCTACTGCATCCTTACCTCTATAAATCAGACACTCTTATAACCCCAGTTATACAAATTAGGATATTATAAAGAATTGTAAAAAGAAACTTTTCAAGTACCATGTTTGAAAGTGGTTACTGAGTTTCAGAATTCTACTCTTAATATCCTATGCTCTTTCTTTTTGGGACATTTATAAACACAATTGTATTATTTATCTCCTTTGATGTATCACTGTATGTAGTAACTAACATATCTATTAAAATTTTTTCTTTGAATTTCCAAAACTGGCCATGCTACTTGCTATCTACATAGTATTGGACTTAGGTTGAGAGCACTTCCAGGTAGTAAGTGAGTCCCAAAATTCTGTCTTCATTTGGCTTCTGAAACCAAACACTTCCAGGTTTTCTTTCTTGCTCACACACTAACTCTTTCAATTTTCTTTTCTGGGTCATTTTTGTCTTCCTTGTGTCCACATGTTAAATATTCCTAATGCTCAGGGCTTATATTCTTATTTTCTCAAATTATACCCTCTTTGTAGATCATCTTTTCTGGTCTTATGGCTTTAAATGTCACCTGCATGCTAATGATATTTACATGTTTCCAATTTCAGTTTATCCACTGAGCTCCAGGATTGTTTATTTAACCAACTTCTTGATTTCTTCATTTGGATTATCTAAGAGAAATTCAAAACTGGCATAGTCAAAATAAAACTTTAGATAAGTATATATTTTAGTGATTAAAAAGAAAACATGTTTTATATCTACATTATTTTTACCATTTCAAACACTCTTCCACATATCTGTCTAGTATCATATGCCTTCTTCATAATTTTCTTTTTTTGTGTAGCTCAGATATTTTGGCAAGTAATCCTTTAAGATTTTGCTTGTCTGAAAATATTTTATATTTTATCTTCATTTTTGAAGGATACCTTTGCTGGGTATAGAATTCTACATTGCCATTTTTTTCCATTATTTTAAAAAATGTCACTGCACTATCCTCTGAATTAAATGATTTCTGCTGCTGTTCTTATCTTTGTTTTCTGTAAGCAATGTGTTTTGTTTTTTTCCTGACTTAAACAGATTTTTTTATTTTTCTTTGATAGCTTTACTATATGTTTGTCTGTTTGGTATTTATCCTGTTTGGCTTTCTCTGAGCTTTTTGGATCTATGGTTTGATATCTTTTATTATTTTTGAAAAACTCTTCGTCATTGTCTCTTCAAATATTTCTTCTGCTTCATTTTTCTCTCCTAGTATTTTAATTACATGTTAATTAGATAAGGAAATATCCAATATTGGGTGGACTCTTGTTTTATGATTTTTTTTCTTTTTATGGTTCAACTTGAATATATTAAAATTTATACTGACATATTTTTAGTTCACTGATTATTTTACAGCTTGTGGTAAATCTACTGGTGAACCCATCAAAAGAATGCTTTATCTCTGATATTGTGTGTAATGATATGTATGTGTATTTAGAAAATGTCAAATGAAAATATTATAATTTTTCTGCTAAAGTTTCCCCCATGTTTATTCATTTTTTCCATGTTTCCTGCTAAGGGTTTTGGCATATTAGTCACAGTTATTTCAAATTCCAGACTCTGTCACTGTTAATCCCAGTGCCTAAATTATCTCCGAATCTAGTTATATTGTCTGCTTTAGCTCTTGACTCAGTTGTTTTTCCTTACTCTATTTTGTGTCTCAGGATTTTTGATTGAATTCTGAACATGATGTAGTAAAGACTGAGATAAACTATACTCATGGCTGGAAACAGGCATGTCAGGCTGTTGTGGAGGATTGACTTATTCTAGTTAGGAGTTATCTTTGGGTTTTGTTGTTGCTGTTATTACCTCTAGTAAACCACAGGTTTCAGAATTCTCTAACAGTGGGCTGCTGTTATCTTGTGGTAAGAGTGGGGAATGGGATACCAAAAGGTTTCTATGAATTCCAGAAATCATGGGTAGTACCAACCCCATACCATACATATTAACACTATACCATATTTTTTCCTATACACACATACCTATGATAAATTTAATTTATAAGCTAGGCATAAGAGATTAACAACAATAATAAAAGAAAAATTATAACAATATACTGTAATTAAAGTTATATGAATTGGTCTCTCTCTCAAAATATCTTCTTGTATTATACTCTCCTATTTTCAAACCATGGTTGACTGTGGGCGACGGAAACTGTGGAAGGTGAAATCATGTATAAGGGGGCACTATTGCTTTTCTTTTCCACCTTTTCTTCAGTTTTTAACCATCCTGCCATGACTCAACCAGAGAGAGGGCTCTTCCGAAGCTCTTTCCCTCTCCCAAATGTAGACTGCTCTTGTTACTCAGTACTAGGTTCATGGTAGGGGAAGCAAAGTCCTCTGTTACCCTGCTCCAGTTTCAGGCTTAGCCTCACTCAGTGCATATAAGTCTTATATTTAAAGCTATTTAGTTTTCTACCCATCCTCTCCATTGCAGAAATTATCTGTTTTTATCTGTAGTCAATTTTGGGCAAGAGAGAGTTTACTGCCCTTCTGCTAGTGATAGCAGACTTCTGCTTAGCATTGGTGTACAATCCTAAATCAGAGGAGATGTCCCACCCTTCTTCCAGAGGTAGAATAATATTTTTTGATGTATTTCTTCAAGTGTCTTTCTCTGGAAACAGCAATGTGTTCTATGGTTAGAAAAGCTTCCTGATTCTCCCCAAGAGGGAGACAGATTTTTTTCTATTCATTTCTCAGAATCAGTCATTCTTTGCCTGTGCTGTGAGTCAAAAATATTTGCTGCTGTCTTCCAGTAGCTTATGTGTTTCTTCTGATGAGAGTGTTATGTGAATAGTCCAAAGACCTCTTCTGTCTATTGGCTGTAGATTGTTTATTTCTTCAAGGCTCATGATAATAGTATCATTAGTCCAGAGGCAAACTCAAATTTTTACACATCCAATTGCTCAAAAATGTAGTCCAAATAAGCATATTTTTAGTGAGTTAGAGTCTGCCTGCTTTGCATATCCCAGAAAATTTCATTCAACATCTACTAGCCTTAGCTAAGACCAATTCTGTAGTTATAAAAGACTCCAAGCCACTGCTGTCCTTTGAAAATCTTGGTCTTAGAGACTCCTCATGTTGCTGCTTTGTGACCTCATGTAGACACACAATCCCCTCACCAATTATCCTCTCTTGCCCTTGCCCTATTTTCCTTCTGGATGGTAGTCCTGTGCCATTGTCACTGGAAGGTCTCATGCTGTAATATGCGCCCCTCCTGCCCCACCACACATACACATGAAAACCTGTCAAGGTACCACCCTAATAAAGCTCATTGTTTGTTAATGCCCCCTGGCTATCATATATATATATATATATATATATATATATATATATATATATAGTCCTGAAGTCCCTGAACTCACTTCGAGTGGCAATGAAGATGAGGTGATTTTGGTTATGATCAAGGAATTCATATGTGGGTCTACCCAGTTAGTGAAACAATCATTGGTTATATTGGTTCTGGACAGCCTTAAGTGATTGGGACTCAAACATTGGAAAGCCCCATACATTAGTTTGGTATGACATTGTTGTATTGTACTCTTAATATTTTACATGTACCCCCATACCTTATTAGCCTGGCCAAGCAGGAGTACCAATATCTGAGTGAACCCCACCATTAGAATTGATTTTTGGAGTCAGAGGCCCAAGAAAAGTGGTTAGTGCACCTGTCTGGGTCCCCCACTAGGAAGGTGCCAGATGTTGTAAGACCTGCAGCCCTAAATAGAAAAGAGGGAGGAGTACACATCTCTAGACGAAAGGCGGCCTATCTGTGACCCTGTAACAGGCTACAGTGGCAACAGCTCCTTGTAGTCAGTGATTTGGGGTATGCTGAAATAAAAGAATATCCTTATTCCTGGGGACTGCTACAGCAGGTAAATGAGCCAGTGAGGCAGAGACATCAGGCTGAGGCCAGGCTCCTGAGCCCAGCTGGAGGAGTAGCCTTTGTAAGCAGCTAGCACACCTCCATGATACTCAGTTATGTTGTCATTATGGTTTCTCCTTGGAGGGATATTGAGATCCCAAACCTTGGGTCAAACTAGCCTAAGTGTTACTTCAAGTGAGTAAAAGCAAGACAATCTACATCTTTGTTCTTTCCAGAACTTTAAAGAAGCCCACAACTCATGTGCTGGTCTTTGTTCATGGCAGCTTCTTACCAGGAGGCCACACAGAGAGTGAGGAGGGACCTGAAGTCCTGGGGGAGATCATATGAAGAGAGGAACCTGGGCAGGAGGATTCGTGCTCTCTAGCACGGTGTCACCAGGACTGGGAGTGAAATAATTTACCCTCTACTTGCCAGTGACCACCCGCTAAGTAATGAAGACAGAAAAATCAGGAGAGGGCCAAGAAGGAGGAGAAGGTTATCACTTGGATGAGCAAACATGGCCTTTCTCTTACACTGAGACCCAGTTTCTCTTTCAGGAGCTAGCCTGGGAAACAAATGAAAAGGGGTAGCCTGGCCACATAGAATGTATTTGGTGGGGAGTAAGCTCTACCTAACAGGAGCTAAATGTAAACCATTGGCTGCCATAGTTTTAGATGCAAAAATAGTATTCCTTTTAAAGGATCCTGTAAAATTAGTGCAGAAGGTAGGAATGACCCACATAGGAAGCTCTAGTCTTCATCCACAGATGCCTTGCTGCTGTGGATTTTCATGACTTGGGCAGGTATTCAGCCTACCTGAAACCTTGTAACAGCCTGGGCAGAGTGTCAATGGAAAATTTTAGCTGAAGCCAAAAATCCTCTCCATCAATTGGGGATATTAGAACGGACTTATCAGTTAACAGATGGCATGTAGTATGATGACCTGGCAAGTCTGGCTGAGTCTGAAATAGGTCGAGTCTATCCAGCTGTTTCTCAGAGGGGTCCTGAAAAATTTAAGTTGTCCTTACTGGCAATGATTGCTAATGCTAAAATAATTTGAGACACCATACAAACCCTGGATTTAAAAGAAGCTCAGATAGCCATGTCTCAGGATAACCCACAAAAATCAAATAGCCCAAGGACTGGAATTCATGGCCAAATCTCATGCCTGGATTACTTACTGGCAGAAGAAGCAGGTTTACTTGCTAATACATCTTTCTGTAGGTAACACTCACCAAGTTTTACAGGTAGCCAGGAACAGGTACCAAAGGGGCCATGATGATACTCTGTTCACTAAACAATTAAATGAATCAAAGTCTTTTCCTCTTCTAATCTATTCTCCAGACTTTCTTCCACTAAATGGGCATAATATCCGAAAACAGAATTTGAAACTGTAGCTTGTGCCCTTATAGGACTCTGGGTCATTAGAATGCTTTACCACTCACTGGCTCCAAACTCAGGCTTTATGAGGTAATATACAACTTGGATTGTAAAACAACATGGGGCAAAGAGATGGGTTGCTATATACATGAGCCAAAAATAGCCCTGTGTTGTTTACTTCTTCACACCAGGCTGGGACCACTGAGCTCAAAAACCTGTCAGAGCTCAATTCAAATTTGTATGTATCCAGTTGCTTTAAATATATCCCAAATGAGCATATTTTTAGCTATTTGTGAACCTGCCTTTGCATATTCCATAAAACAGCATCCAACATCTGCTAGCCATGGGTTACAAAAACCGTAGGATTTAAAAATACCCCAAGCTCTAGAACTCTCTGGCCTAGAGACTGGCCATCATGCTGGACACTTAAATTCCCTTTCCAATACCTCTCTCCTGAGAGCTCTCTTGTCCTCTTGCACCTGTGTGTAGTCCACCCCACCCCATTGTCTTTGGAAGATCTCTTTCAGAGAGGGAATTTTTCCTCCTCAGGCCAACTTATCAAAGCACCCTCTACCCCCCAACAGAGCTCCTGTGTGTTACTACTGCTTGGCGGTCCTATCTTTCCTGTTGATCAGCCTGCAAATCCCTGAATTCCACCACAGGAAAGAAAGGTCTGGGGAAGTAGACAGGGCTTTTTACTGTCTCATCCCTACCCCAAAGCCTGTCTGCTAAGACCCAAAAGTGGTAGAGATTCCCAAAATAAATTGTGAGACAGATAGATTATGGGGACACCTTGGGAATGACCAAGTTTCCATCCACTTTAAGTAAATGATGAGAGATAAAATGAAGCTGCATTTTATTACATACCATGACTGGGCTTAAGTTCAATGGCTAGCTTATATTCACAGTATCTCCTGAGTTTGATCACATTCTACTTCCTCTGCTATCTCTCTAGATTAAAGCACTGTGATCTTTTCCTTGGACAATTACAACAGTCTTCCTGGTATTCCTATGAAAAGATCCTGTAAAATTTGTGTCCTTGCAACTCAGATACCCTACTCCCGTGATGTCTGATGTCTATTCTCTATGTGACAGTTTTTAAAAATATAAGTCAAATTATTTCACTTGACTGCCAAATCTCCCCCAAAGGTTTCTCATTATACTTGGTGAAAGTTTCAAAGTCTTTACCATTTGTTCTCCCACTTTATCTCCTATCACTTTCTCCTTGTGTTATGTTCCTCCTTGGTTCTCTTAAACATATCTTCCATGTTCTTGTCTTAGGCATTTGCATTGGCTGTTCTCTCTGCCAGAAATGCTCTTTCCTACTTATTTCTGTGGCCTTCCCCAGGACCTTATCAAGAATAACCTTCCTCCTGTCCATTTCTTACCCTGTTTGCTTTGTCTTCATAGCATTTTAGACATCCAGCGTGCCTTTGTTTCTTTCCTATCATCTCCCACTGGAATATAAGCATTGGAAGGATGGGAACAGCATCTTGGTTTTATTCACTGTCTCTCAAAACCCTGATACTTGGCAGGTCCTCAGAACATATCTTTGGACTTAATGGGCCAGTGCTTAAAACCCATATTTAGAAAACGCAAATAATACTTTCAGAGAAGAAACTTCATGATATGAGAATTAGAATATCAACGAATTAACTATTGTTACAATTTTTAAATTGTAATTGAATAGTCAAATTTTATAAGTTTGGCACTGAAATGCAAGAATGTTAATTTCCCAGTACCTTAATCTACAAGCTTGCTTCTGTTACTGTACTGAATGTCTGCCTTACTAAATACATGCTTACTTTCAACTGAAACTGTTGAATGACCAAGATCATTTTTTACTCCTGCCGCTGACAGTGTCCAACTGGTAGTGATGCTATCACCCATCTCCTAACATAACCCTCAACTTGATTTGTATTATATAATGTAATTTCTTTGAAGCAACCTTATAAACTAAAGTTTGACACAGTATTTGAAAAAAGGATGTTTTCTGAGTATTTTCAGATTTCAGGCTTAGAATTATTGCCCTCACTTATGTCTAATATTGTTTTGCATTCACTTGCTGTTTCACATAATCACTGTGGGGAAAATGCCCTTAAACTACAGACCCAGAAATGCAGAAATGAAAGCAATGTAATTAGTTTTCAAGATAACAAAATTGCCTTTGATTTATTGTTTGTAGCTCAGTTTCCATTAAATGAGTATTAATTTTAGCATTTTACCTGAGTGGAATAATAGAAGGATGTTTGCGGCAGATAAAAGTTTTGAAATTCTTCTGTTTGATTACTTCTTCAGCAGTGCCCATCACACTCACTTCATTTTCTGTAAGAAACTATTGATGAAATAGGTCATACTGGTTGGTTATGGCTTGCCTGTAAATGAATTAAATATTTATTTCAGCAAGTCTGTCTTTTTGACCCGTAATTGCAATTTTGCCACATTTGAATATCTTGCATAGGTATTTGATAAGGCAGTACTCAAATCTCTTATATATTATGTAGTTTGTCTTCAGCTAGAAAAAAAAATGCAAAATTCCCCGTACATTCCTGATAAGCCAATGGATTTTTTTTTTTTTTACATTATCTTGTACTACAATTTCTTTCTGAATATACAATTAATGAGTGTGAACAAAACAATGTATGCTTTTGGCTTCTTAATTACTTAAAGCTTAGACCACATCTGTGCCATTTTCAACATCGGTTGCATAACATTGTTTTTTAGAAATTATTTTCCATTTTATATGTATTTCTTCAATGAAATTCACTGTTTTAGTTTATGTTGGATACAAAATTCTCTGAGCAAGCAAAGCAGAGGTGTAGTGGAAGTCATTATTATTCCACTAAGCTGTCAAACCTTTAATATTTTCTTCTAGAGTCAGAAATATAAGACAGATATTAAAATACTTTTGTAATAATTGTTTTGAAATTTACTTAGTGAAAAATAGCGGTGCTTGGGATACCTTTGTTTCTAATTTTTTTTCTTCTTCAGACTATTTATAGTGTTTATTGCTTTGAATCAAAGTAATTTAGTGTGAATATTTTGTATATGATTTTGGAAATTTTTCTTTTCGTGGAAATGTGGCTTTTAATACATCCTTATAGATATGAAAATTCATGAGTAGGATGCTTTTAAAAAAGCTTGAGTATAGGTGGAATTAAGTATCTAAAAAATATTAAGCATTATTTTATATACTGTTAGGAATGCCAGGCTATAATTACTCTATAAATTATTTTCTTTCTACAATTTCTATTATATAGATTTTTAAATATTGTTTTGTATTAAACTATGTTTTCCATATAGTTAGATAGTTCTGCATAATCTAGTATTCTCAAATTAACTATAAATATATTACTCTATTCAACTACTTGAAAGTTTTTAATATGTTTTTATATGTAAAGTTAACAGCTTTCAGTCATTAATTATAGAACCATTTTTCTTGCAATAATACTAGATATATTTGTATTTCATTCAACTGATAGAATTTTAAAATATAACATATAAAAGGGTTTCATTCCAAGTTATAGCTAGAATATTTACCTTCATTTGATTATGAATATTTAGATATTAATAAATTCAATGGTATATGTATTCATATTACTGAAGCTGTTACATTGATTAGATATAATTATAGCAATGGGTTATGGATCATGTACAAATTTGTAGATACCAGTAATAACTCTGGAGTAGAGTTTGAGCCTCCCAAAGAAGCCACATAGCAGCTTTTGGCAGGATTCCACCACTGAAGGTGGACTCCAGTACACCAATAACCAAGTGTTGAACTAAGAATAAAAGAATGGGCACACATTTCTCTTACCTACAATTCACACCAGGAGAAAGGTGATGAGACATTATCTCAGCATACATACCAGGAACGAATATGTTTGGGAAAAGCGTCTGTTCATTCTGCAAAGCTTTACATGCACCTTCTCCATGTCAGGCATGTTCTGTTAGGCAGTGGGCATACAGCCCTACAGAAAAGAGACTAAGACCCTATTCCAGTGGAGTAGACAGACAATATACAGATAACCAATCAGTGTTTTCCCAGTCAGTTTCTATGAAGACAAATAATACAGTTCAAGGAAACAAAGTGACTGCAGCTTTGATATTAGGGGTGAGGGACGATCTCTCTGGGATTTTCTGATAGTCGACTAAAGAGCTAAATAAAGTAAGGACATGAATTTGTGAATATCTGGAGGAAGAGTTTTCTAAGCAGAGAACAGCATGCACAGAAGCCTATGGTGTGAACATGCTTAGTGTATTTAAATAACTGAAAAGAAGCATATTTGAATAACTGAAAATGGTTGTAGTATATTACAATTTTCAGTTACAAGGCCTTTTACAATGTGTCAACCCCAGAAACTTTAAGAAACAGCACATTCCATGCTCATGGATAGGAAGAATCAATATTGTGAAAATGGCCATACTTCCCAAAGTAATTTATAGATTCAGTGCCATCCCCATTAAGCTACCAATGACTTTCTTCACTGAATTGGAAAAAACTACTTTAAAGTTCATATGGAACCAAAAAAAGAGCCTGCATTGCCAAGACAATCCTAAGCTTAAAGGACAAAGCTGGAGGCATCATGCTACCTGACTTCAAACTATACTACAAGGTTACAGTAACCAAAACAGCATGGTACTGGTACCAAAACAGAGATATAGACCAATGGAACAGAACAGAGCCCTCAGAAATAATACCATACGTCTACAACCATCTAATCTTTGACAAACCTGACAAAAACAACAAATGGGGAAAGGATTCCCTATTTTATAAATGGTGCTGGGAAAACTGGCTAGCCATAAGTAGAAAGCTGAAACTGGATCTCTTCCTTACACCTTATACAAAAATTAATTCAAGATGGATTAGAGACTTAAATGTTAGACCCAAAACCATAAAAACCCTAGAAGAAAACATAGGCAATACCATTCAGGACATAGGCATGGGCAAAAACCTCATGACTAAAACAAACACCAAAAGCAATGGCAACAAAAGCCAACATTGATAAATGGGATCTAATTAAACTAAAGAGCTCAAGCACAGCAAAAGAAACTACCATCAGAGTGAATAGGCAACCTACAGAATGGGGGGAAAATTTTTTGCAATCTACTCATCTGACAGAGGGCTAATATCCAGAACCTACAAAGAACTCAAACAAATTTACGAGAAAAACCCCATCAAAAAGTGAGCAAAGGATATGAACAGACACTTCTCAAAAGAAGACATTTATGCAGCCAACAGACACATGAAAAAATGCTCATCATCACTGGCCATCAGAGAAATGCAAATCAAAACCACAATGAGACACCATCTCATACCAGTTAGAATGGTGATCATTAAAATGTCAGGAAACAACAGCTGCTGGAGAGGATGTAGAGAAATAGGAACACTTCCACTCTTGGTGGGAGTGTAAACTAGTTCAACCATTGTGGAAGACAGTGTGGCAATTCCTGAAGGATCTAGAACCAGAAATACCATTTGACCCAGCCATCCCATTACTGGGGATATACCCAAAGGATTGTAAGTCATGCTGCTATAAAGACACATGCACACATATGTTTATTGTGGCACTATTCACAATAGCAAAGACTTGGAATCAACCCAAATGTCCATCAATGACAGACTGGATTAAGAAAATGTGGCACATATACCCCCATGGAATACTATGCAGCCATAAAAAAGGATGAGTTCATGTCCTTTGCATGGACATGGATGAAGTTGGAAACCATCATTCTCAGCAAACTATCACAAGAACAGAAAACCAAAAGCCTCATGTTCTCACTCATAGGTGGGAAGTGAACAATGAGAACACTTGGACACAGGAAGCGGAACATCACACACTGGGGCCTGTTATGGGGTGGGGGGAGGGGGGAAGGATAGCAGTAGGAGATATACCTAATGTAAATGATGAGTTAATGGGTGCAGCACACCAACATGGCACACGTATACATATGTAACAAACCTGCACGTTGTCCACATGTACCCTGAAACATAAAGTAAATATATATATATAAAAAGTAAATATATATATAAACATAAAGTAAATATATATATATATATATATATATATAAAGAAGCAGCATTGTATAGTATATATAGCTGTATAGCAGCAGTTTTCATAGTTTATAGCTATAAAGTTAAGTCTGTCGGGGTGCCATAGAGGCAAGAAACTGTGTTTTGACATCGAACCAACTGTGCTGATGGAAGGACAAATGAGTGACACTTTGAAGTAAAAATTGGAGGTGTGGTGTGAGATTGTGGCATTTAATGATTAATTACAGTAGGGTCAAATTGTACCTAAGTGTTAGTTTCTTTGTCCCAATCTGTTGCTTACTTTGTTGTAGTTCTATATTTTAATAAAATTACATATATTCATTAAGGCAATATATGGCAATGTTTTATATGTTTAATCACCTAATGTTCAAGTGTGGCATTTAGAGCCTTGTGAGCAAATTACCTACTACTTACTTGTATCACATGTTCAAATGCAAGATAAAATAAAATGAATATAGTTAAAAAAAAAAAAAAAGCAGAAAGGCCACTCTGTAAATCTATCAGTCTAAAACAGTAATGCTACTGTCACTGAGAAGATCTCAAACATCTGACCTTTTTATGAGTTATCTCCCTCAGTAAAACAATTACTCTAGCTATATTCTTAACCCAGATCAGAGTAACTGGTTTTATAAGATCCTCATTCTTCTGTCTTTTCTGCCTTTGTCTGGTTTACAACATGGATGTACCAAACTCTTTGAAAGGAAAAGAGGGATTAAAATACTGTTGAAAGACTTCTGGTTTCTGGGCCATCAGAGAAGGAGCTTAGAAGCTCCCACTCTACCCCAACAATAAGTAAAAAGCTGAAAAAGTAGTAACTCTTCTTATATTTGTCAGAGCACTGAGGTCACAAGGCAAACTTGCTGCCCTGAGAAATGGAAAGACAGATAAGCATACCCAGAGAATCACAGCTGACTTGAGCAGACATCCACCTGCAGGACCCACCCCAGAACCAACGCTGGCATGGGAATATCTCAACTATAGTTGACAAACTGCTGGAGATGCAGTGTGGACAAGTCTGAGAACTTCCAGGGAGTTTTTCCTGCAAACTTCCAGGGAGATCCAATTGTAAGGGGTCCCACACTCTTATGAGTTTTACTTCCAGGAGCTCTGCTAGCTTCTCACAGTGAAGATTGTTGAAAATTCCCTAAGGCTTCCAGCAGGGGTCTGGCGGAAGAAGCCATTCCTGACATGCAGAACGCTCTGCTCTCTGTCACTAGGGCTGCCTTCCAGAAAAACTAACCCACTGGGGTTTTATTAGAGCATAATTTACCTGGGGAAGGAAAATGCCTAACTTCTCTACCCTTCCTGGACCACCTAAGAAGGTGGGGATGGGGGGGTGGAAATCCCAAACAAACTGAAAAGCATTAGTGAAGTTTCTGGTCCAAGGCACAGACTTACTAAAAGACTGAGACCTAATCATAGGAGTATAAAATGGTTCCCCTCCCCTACACAGTACATCATACTACTAAAAGCTTATTTGTCACTGTTCTGTTTAGCTAGTGCATCATGTCTTCTATCAACAAGAAATTACAAGGCACACCAAAAAAAAAAAAAAAAAAAAAAAAAAAACCAGCTGAAACAGAGCAAACATCAGAACCAGATATGGCAAGGATGTTGGAACCATGGACTTAAAGCAAGGATTAATACGCTAATGTCTCTAATGAAAAAAGTAGACAACATGTAAGAAGAGATGGGTAATGTAAGCAGAGTGATAGATATTCTAAGAAAGAGTCAAAAAGAAATGTTAAGAATCAAAACACTATAATAGAATGAAAAATGGCTTTGATGAACTCACTAGTAGATTGGACATGGCTGAGGAAAGAAACTCTTAGCTTGAGGATATGTCAATAAAAACCTTCAAAATTGAAAAGCAAAGAGAAAACCAGAACAAAAAAGGAACACAATTCCAAGAACAGTGGAATAACTACGAAATACTCAAAGTGGGAATACCAGGGGAGAATAAAGAGGAAAAGAAACAGAAGCACTATTTGAAGCAAAAATGACTGAGAATTTCCACAAATTAATGTCATACCACAAACCACAGACCCGGGAAGTTCAGAAAACACCAACCAGGATAAATGCTCACCAAAACTTTGCACAGAGGCACATTTGCAGGCATGCTGTATTTGAAAGTAGTCTTGGATTATCTAGTGAAATGTAACCACTCAGGCAAACCCTGAAATAAATTATAAAAAGTAGTATAATATGCTAAGGAAGGAGAAAAAATAAAATCATATCGAATAATACAGATCTTACGATACTGATAATCACTTTGAATGTCAATAGTCTAAAAGCACCAACTAAAAGACAAAGATTGTCAGAGTGAATAAGAAGAAAAAAGACCCAATTATATGTTTTTCATAAGAAATCCATTTTAAATAAGACACATATAGGTGAAAAACAAAAGGATGGAGAAGGTTATAGCATGCTAATTAAAAGAAAATTGGAGTAGCTATATAAATTTCAAAGAGAACAGACTTCAGAGCAAGGACTGTTATCAGGGATAGGGAAAGGGATTATAAAACAATATTGTAGTCAATTTTCCAGGAAGACATACCCATTTTTACTGCTTATGTGCCTAAAAACAGAATATCAAAATATGTGAGGCAAAAATTAATAGAACTGTGAAGAGAAATAAATTAATTCATGATTATGATTGGAGACTCAACACACTTTTATTCAAAATGTACAAATCCAGCAAGCAGAAAATCAGAACATAGCTGAATTCAATGACTCCATCAATCAACTGGATATATTTGACATCTACTGAATATAATTGATATTAACTGTATATAATTCACAAACCACTTTTTTTCAACAACAACAACACATCAGTCTTCTAATGCTCACATAAAACTTTTACCAAGATAAGCATTTGGGGCCATAAAATACACGTTAGCAAATTTAAAAGAGTAGAAATTATAGAGTGTATGCTGAGACCACAATAGAATTATATAAGAAATGAATAACAGATAGCTAAAAAAATTCCCAAATACTGAGAGATTAAACACATATCTAAACAACACATGGATCAGAAAAGAAATCTCAAGAGAGTTTTGAAAAGATTTTGAGCTAAATGATAATGAAAATACCTTAAAGGGGATATAGCAAAAGTAGTTTGTACAGAAAAATTTGTAGAATGGAATGCATATATTAGAAAATAAGAAATAGCTAAAATCAATAAGCTTCCATTTTAGAAAACCTGAAAAATAAGAGCAAGTTAAATCCAAAGTAAGCAGAAGAAAAGAAATAATAACAATTAGAGCAGAAATAAATGAAATGGAGCAGAGGAAATCAGTAGAGAATTTAATGTAACCAAAAGCCAGCTCTTTGAAAAGAGCAGTAAGATTGATAAGCCTTTATCTGCCTAAGAAAAAAGGAGAGAGGACACAAATTACTAAGATTAGAAATGAAAGAGGAGACATCACTATAGGTCCCATGGACATTAAAAGAATGATCAAGGAGCACTGAGAACATCTCTATGCCCAAACACTGGATAACCAGACGAAATAAACCAACTCTTTGGAAGACGATCTTCCAAAAGATTATTATTTCTCACATAAGAAAAATTTATCTTCTAAATAGGCCTGTGTCTATCAAAGAAGTTGAATAACTGATAATCTTTCCAAACATAAAGTGCTAGGTCCAAGTGGTTTCACCAGTGAATTCTACCAAACATTTATGATAGACTCTAGACGAATTTTTTTTTTTTTAACAATCTCTTCCAAAAGGTAGAAGCAGAGGGAATACATCCTAACTTATTCTATGAAGTCAGCATTACCCTAATCCCAAAACTAGACAAAGGCATTTCAAGAAAAGAAAATGGCAGTTCAATATGTGTCATGAAGATAGAGGTAAAAATCATCAACAAAATATTAGTAAATTTAATCCAACAATGTATAAAAAGAGATACATGCTGTTACTAAGTGAGATTTATCTCAAGTACATAGGACTAGGTCAACACTTGAAAATCAGTGTAATCCATGACATCAACAGGCTGAAGAAAAAAAATCACATCATATCAATATGTACAGAAAAAACTTGACAAGATTCAACACTCATTCATGATGAAAGCTCCCAACAAACTAGGAGTAAAGGGGAACTTCTTCAATTTTATCTACAAAGAACATCTCCAACAACTGGCTAACGTCATATTTAATGAAAAAATTTGAAGCTTTTTCAATAATATTGGGGATAAAGCAAGTATGTCTCCTTTTGTTTTTCTTTTCTTTTTTTTTTTGAGATGGAGTCTCACTCTGTCTCCCAGGCTGGAGTGCAATGGCTCAATCTCAGCTCATTGCAACCTCCACCTCCCGGGTTCAAGCAATTCTCCTGCCTCAGCCTCCCAAGTAGCTGGGACTACAGGCACATGCTACCAACACCCAGCTAATTTTTGTGTTTTTATTAGAGATGGGGTTTCACCATATTGGCGAGACTGGTCTCGAACTCCTGGCCTCGTGATCTGCCTGCCTCGGTCTCCCAAAGTGCTGGGATTACAGGCATGAGTCACCGTGCCTGGCCTATGTCCCCTCTTTTTTTTTTTTTTTATTCTACTTTAAGTTCTAGGGTACATGTGCACAATGTGCAGGTTTGTTACATATGTATACAATGTAACATATTGATGTGCTGCACCCATTAACTCGTCATTTACATTAGGTATATCTCCAAATGCTATCCCTCCTCCCTCCCCCCGCCCCCACAATAGGACCCCGTGTGTGATGTTCCCCTTCCTGCGTCCAAGTGATCTCATTGTTCAATTCCCACCTATGAGTGAGAACATGTGGTATTTGGTTTTCTGTTCTTGCGGTAGTTTGCTGAGAATGATGGTCCCCTCTTGACATTGCTTTGCAAAATTATACTGGAAGTTCTAGCACATGAAATAAGACAAGGAAAGGACATAAAAGATATACAGACTGGAAATGAAGAATTAAAACTTTCTTTGCTGTTGACTCGTTTGCCTGTATAGAAAATAAAAAAGAATTGACCAAAAACTCTTGAAACAAATAAGTGTTAGCAAAGTTGCAGGATGCAAAGTTAATATGCAAAAGTCAATTCTTTTCCTATACACTGTCAATAAATGATTTGAATTTTAAGTTGAAAACACATTACCATTATATTAGCATTCCCAAAGATAAATACTTAGGTATAGATCTAACACAATACAAGTATGTATACAATTTACATGAGGAAAACTACAAAACTCTGATGAAAGAAATTTTAAAAGAACTAATTGCAGATTAGTACTAATTCACAGATTAGCTGTGAATACACAGATGTTCCATGTTAACAGATAAATATTCCATGCTGTGTTGTAAAGATGTCAATTCTTTCCAACTTGATCCATAGATTCAGTGCAATCCAAATCAATATCCCAGCAGGTTGTTTTAAAACTAGCTTTAAAGTTTATACAAAGAGGCAAAAACTTCAACTCAATATTAAAGGTGAACAAAGTTGGAGGGCTGATAAATTTCAAGACTATAAAGTTATAATAATATGCTTTGCAGGATTGGTTAAAAAAAAAAAAACTGGCAGAAAACATTTACCAGATGTGTCTTTTCTGAAAGACTACTATCCAAACTGTGCAAACAACTCTTAAAATGCAACAATAAGAAAATGCATGACCTGATTAAAAAATGGGCAATAGAGCTGAACATACATCTCAGTAAAGAATATATACAGGTGGAAAATAAGCATGTGCAAATATGTTCAATATCACATGTCCCTAGGGAATTACAAATCCAAGTAAAACAACAATGAGGTGCTGCTACACAACTATCAAAAGGGTCAAAATGCAAAACAGGATGGGGAGCAAGAGGAACTCATTCCTTGCTTGTGGAAATAAGTGCAAAATGGTTAGCCACTTTGGAAGACAGTTTGATAGTTTCTTAGAAAACTGAACATAATCTTACCATGTGATCTGGCAATTGCCCTCCTTGATATTTACCTTATTGAATTGGAAAGTTACGTTCATATAAAAACTTGCACACAGATGTGTATAGCAGCTATATTCATGATCAGCCCAATTTGGATGCAACCAAGATATACTTCAGTGGGTAAATGGATAAACTGTTGTACATCTCAATTTGGAATGTTATTCAGTGCTAAAAAGATACGAGCTATCAAGCCATTAAATGGCATGGTGAAAAATATATATTACTAAGCAAAGAAGCCCAATTGAAAAGTCTATATACCGTATAATTCCACCAACATGACATTCTGGAAAAGGCAAAAGGCATCATCTGTGGAGATGATAAAAAGATCAGTGGTTTCCAGGGGTCACAGGGAGGGATGGTTGCAGAGGCAGAACACAGAGGATTTTCAGGGCAGTGAAACTAGGCTGTAAGATACTGCAATGGTGGATTAATGTCATTCCACAGTTATCAAAATGCATAGAATATACAACACCAAGAGTGAACCCTAATATAAACTCTGGACTTTGGATGATAATAATGTGTCAGTGTAAGTTCATCTATTATGACAAATGCACCGCTCTGGTGGGGGATGTCAATAGTGAGTGAGATCGTGCATGGATGGGTACAGGGCCATGTCTAGGAGAACTCCCTGTACTTTCAGCTCACTTTTGCTATGAACCTAAAAGTGCTCTAAAAATTGTCTATTAAAAAATTGTACAGTACAAAAAGTACTTTTCAAAAAACAAGTTTTGGGAGTTTTGTTGTTATTAACTGCATTTTATTGCCAGCTGCCGAAAATAGTAATGTGGAGAGTAGGGGAGCCATTGAGTTTTTGGTCAAGGCTTTCTGGCTTTCTTCTGACTTTCTCTTCCCCTTCCCCAGCCCACTTCTTTGGGACCTGGTTTTTTTTTTTTTGAACTGGCGGACTATAGAACACAGTGCTTTACAGTGGTATCAGTGTCAGACTGACTACATTCAAACCCTGGCTCTGTCCCTTACTTATTGTATAACTTTAGGAAATTTACTGACCTACTGTAACCCTCATTCTTCTCAGATACACAATTTCAGGGAAAAATATACACTTCTTTTAGATACCGAGGAGCACTCGGCTAGTTTTTGGTTCATAGCAGCTACTGTTAATATGGATGTTGCCACTGATGAGTAAAATGGGATTGTCCTGGAGAAATAGGTTCATTGTATAGACACGTCTACTGAAACCCCTGATGAATGTCCATTGCTCAGTTGTATTTAATTACCCTAAAGAGGAAATTCTGCCTTTTAGTTTAGACCCACTTTTCTATCCTTAATGATTTATTTATTGCACAAAAATTTAGACTTGTTTTGGGACCCCAAAGACTGAACTAAGAAGAACGTTTTGACTTCACAATAAGCAGGAGATTTGTAAGAATAATAATAATTAGTTTTTACTGGCTTTAGAGCCTCAAGAAGCTTCCAGCAGCTTTCTGAACCTCATCTTCTTCTTTAATATAGTTAGAAAGATGAGAGCAGTCTCAGAACATAGTTGCAAAGATTAAGATTTACAGTGCCAAGTACTAACTGAAAATGTTAGTTCCCTTTGCAAATCCTTGTGATTATCTTCCCTTTGGCGTACTGCAAGGAACATATCTCAATTTCCCACCTATCCTAAACATCTATAGTTGTCAACGTATAATATATTCAGTGCAGAAAGGTCCTATTTTCACCGTCTGCTTTAACAGGGCACCTATTCTAGTGAAGCTAAGGCAAATATAAAGATAGATGCACATACTTCAGCATAGAACTTTGCTGAAAACTTAAAAACATTCCACCATCATCCTCCACTATATTCCTGTCTTTCAGTGGTGGTGGTGTGTGTGTATGTGTGTGATAAGAGTGTGGAAAGAGAGATTTAGACAAATACAAACTTCCCCTATCAAGGAAGGGGGCAGTATTAAGTACTTCACGCAAGCATGCATGAAGATGAATGGCAGAGCAGTCAATGAATGAAGGCCACAGACAGCAGAATTCCTGTACATGCTTCCTAAGTCTGTCTCAGAATGAGAGCGTTCTCCCCTGTCTGGGATCAGCATGCATCGTTGAAATAGCCATTAAAGAGTAAGTGAGCTTTGCAGTCAACAAATCTGGGTTGGAATTATAACACTGTCACTTAGCAGTTATGTGGCCATAGCAGTTTCACATATGTGAACCTGAATATCTTCATCTGTGAAAATAGTAATACCTGCTTCACAGTGTCAAGGAGAGGAGTAAGTGAGATAAAGCATGTGCATAGAAAAGATAAATGTTTGTTTGTTGATAGAACTCAGCAAGCCCTATGTAAGCTTGTTAGAATATACACTATCCAAATGGGAGAACATTTCTTAAATTCCTCCCTGGATGCTGTTACAATGGAAAACCCAACTTTCAGACCAGCCCCAATTAAGACCTGATTAGTTCCCTTAGTATGAATAGTTGATTGCAGACTAGCAGCAGTTTTATGTTTCTAATTTCCCTGTCAAAAAGAATGTTTGTAAGTGAAAACTGGTATGTGTTTCTAAGCAGATTGTTAATAAGAAAGTGAATATTAGAAAAATCCATTCACCTCTATGTGTCCAGAAAATATTAGATACGGACATTTAGCCCTATGTGCTAGCTCCAACAGGGGTGTTTTGTGAAAACATGTGATTATCTTCTTGATAGCTATTCTGTAAATTTAGAGAGTTCCTTGCCCCCAATTTTATGTCCTTTAGTAAGTACATATGGTGCTAAAATTGATTAATTTATCACATCCCTTAAAATCTTGTCTAGCTGGGTGTGGGGGCTCACACCTGTAATCCCGGCACTTTAGGAGGCTGAGGCAGGAGAATGACTTGAAGCCAGGAGATGGAGACCAGCATGAGCAACAAAGCAAGACACCATCTCTACAAAACTAAAAAATGATCTGACCATGGTGGAGTGTTCCTGTAGTCCCAGCTGCTTGGGAGGCTGAGACAGGAGGATTGCTTAGCCTAGGAGTTCAAGGCTGCAGGGAGGCATGATTGTGTCACTGCACTCCAGCCTGGGCAACCGAGTGAGCTCCTGTCTCATTAAAAACAAACAAACACCTCCCCATAAAAGCCAACCTTCTTTTCTGAAGAGAAGCAAAATAGTACAGGGTCGGGTGGCCCATTGTGACACATGAATCATTGCTTCTCCCTCCTAAGCCTGTAGCAGACATCAATGATCAATAAAGAAACTCTTATTCTCAGAATTCTTCGGAACCTACTGTTTCAAGCGGCCACCATCAATCTATATGTTTGGCAAGTAAAATGAAACCTGGGTGTTACCCTGTTTACAATGGAAAGAATACCTGGAAAGTTAATAGGATTTCTTTATTCTCAACTTCTTGAGAAATCTTAGCCATATCGCACAACCCATCCAAGACTGACTTTTCACATCCATAAAGCAAGAGAATTATGGTGGCTCTGTGACAGGTCAACTTGGGTGGGCTAAATTATTAGGTTGGTACAAAAGTAATTGCGTTTTTCTTTCATTAACGGCAAAAGCCGCAATTACTTTTGCACCAACCTATTCATTTCCCAGCATTTTCTTTCCTATATGTTTCCAGTTAGCATTGACTAGAAGAGAGATTCTTGTGGGAGATCTGGAGGACGCATGCGAAGCAGCAGCCATTTAATAGATCGCAGGCATTGCGGCAGATCTGCTGACTCACCTCGCAGGCATGAGGCAGCAGATAGGCTCGCAAAGGCTCCGCTTTGCCACAGTCCGCTCCATTTGTTCAAAGCCTAGGCCAAGTGTGTGTGTGTTTAGCCCTGTGACAAAGGACCCCAGCTTCTGCAGGATATCCTCATCATCAAGTTCAGTGGCAACAAAAACTGATGTGGGTTTCCCATTGTCTTTCCGATTGTGCATGAGTGTTCCCGCTTGATCTTGCTCTCACTCATCTCACATCCAGCTTTCCTTCCCAATGACCTGTTCTGCGATCTTCAGACTCCAGCATTAGACAAAGACAACAACCTTATGGAGATGTCTAAACCAGACCCACAATGGCATAAGGTCAAGTCTCTGCAACAAATCTATCTATATCCTAGTGATTCTGATTCCGTAATTGAGCCTTGACCAACGTAAGAATTCAAATGACATGGATAATTTCTGAAATTTATTCCATTTCCTGATCCCCCTTACATAGCGGGAGGACCAAATTAGCAGAGTGTTTGGGGTCCCAGGCTTTGTAGTCAAGGTTAACCCAGGTTCAAATCTTAGCTCTAACATTTGCTGTTCATGTGTCTTTAGACAAGTTTTAAACCTCTTTAAGCCTGAGATTTCTTGTCTGTAATAGAGAAGTAATAATGTTTACTTCTATCATAACATCATTATGAAGATTAATAAAAATCATCTTTATAAAATGCTCAGAATAGTGCCTGGCACTTAACAAATGGTAGCTTTATAAAGCTATATGTGTAGGTCTAGTCTTACAATACTTTGAATTGACAGAGGAGGCTAAAATAATAAACCTAAAATTTATTTGATTACCTCAGCTGAGAATAAGCAATGTAGGAAAAGAAAAAGAAATCAAAATAATTTTATTGACAAAAAGAACATATTGCTTATATTTCCACTGTATTTCCTTTAAGTCATAATTTGATATTGGACTTATAATGTTATTTAAAACAAATTAGCTGCTTTGCATTTGGAAGCAAAATGCTTATCTCTTGATTACTACTTCTTTTTTCTGGGGTCCTAAGTCTGTGTTTGTGTGTCATACAGTAGAAAGTGTATACAGAGGACTCCAAAGTCCTGGATTCAAGCTTGACTTCACTACCCTCGTAAGTGACTTGCACAAATAATGTAGCATTGCTGAAACCTGCGTCCTTATCTGTGAAATATGAGGATCATATATTCTATGATTACCTGTCTTGAAGGGTTTCAATGAGGGTTAAATAGGAAAGACCTTTGGTAAATTCAAATGATATACAAATATATATGATATTGTGATTCTTGGATGTGTTCTCATTCAAGTCCAATTTGAACTGTTCTCCTGGCTCTGTTTAGCCAAACAGCAGCACTATTTATTTTCTACTTTTAAGAGATGATGTGGGAAGCGTAGAGTTTAAAGGGAACCAAGTCTTGCTCCTATTCCCAAAAATGATATAGTCACATAACATATTGTGTCTATTAATTGTTTAACCAACTGGAAAATGTGGGGAGAAAAATAGAACCTCCAAGTTTTCCCATTATACTTATTGCAGATTATAGGTGTTTATTTTGAATAAATGAATAGCTGAATGCTAGCATGAGGAAAATGAAGTTAGCTAGCACACATTTTTTTTTTTTAATGCTTAGAATGGCCAAAATACTTGATGAAGTGTAATAAGAACTCCAAAGATGATTTGATAAAATCTCTGTCTTCAAAAAGCAAGGGACATAACAGAATAGATCACACCACAGGTACAAGTACATATAATTAAATCACAGTAGAAAATGAATGTCAGCATTCACAGAAAACCCGTTTAAACAATCTTTTTCTCACAAAGGGCAGTTTTATACGACTTTACACTGTTACTATGCATTTACTAAAATTGAATTAGCATGTATAACTGAACTCTAAGCTAGACAATTAGACTAAGGCCTGATATCTTGATCAAAAAGAATAAAAATAGAAAATGAAAGAAAAGATGGCTCCACTGTGTGTGTGTCTTGGTGAGGCTGTACAGAAGCCTGGGAAAAGATCTTCAATTTAAACAAATCTATTTCTTGATCCTGTTGATGTAGAGAAGAATACTATGTTCGATAAATGTAGGCCATTTCGATAATTACACTGGCTAATGAGAGGAAAAATTTTCTTAGTGTGATCAGAAATATTTAGGAGAGGAAGTCTAACCTTGGGAGTGGGCAACAGGTCTTAGTGGAAAAAAGTATTTGATAATTTCTCATATTGATAATTCCAACATAGTAGATACGACATCCAGCTATTAGAGGCACAGCTGGTCTGCCTCTACTAAACCCAGAGGGCATATGAGTCTCCAATTTACTGTCTTGACACGGAGTCATCCACTCTAGATTTCTCCAACAACCCCCTCACAAACCTTAAAATACTTTCACATAAACTAAGATTCACTTTATCTCTTTTAATCAAAACTTCCAATTTGTTACTGCTGCAACCTAGGGGCATTACCGATTTTAATTTCTTAATTTTTGGAAATATTTCCCATAGTTTGTCAATTCTCATGAATTTAAAATTTTTCAAGTTTGTGAAATATAGCACATATTCAAAAAGTGAAGGCCTAAATGTCCCATATAAAACGTAACAAAAATAAATACCTATATCATCATCATGTAAGTGGAAAGAAAAAAAGAAAAAATATACTGTCATTATCTCAGCTCTTCATATGTAATTCTCTTGAATATTCTATGTAGAAAATTAAATTGTCTACTCATAGAAAAAATTTATTTCTTCCTTTTCAATTATTTTACCATTCATTCTTGCTTTGTTGAACTGCATAGGACCTAGATTATTACACTGACTAATAATTTAAGTTTCCTGAGTCTATATTTAAGTGATGTGAAACTGAAGTAGAAATTCTGATATATATATTTCCCAGGCACAACCTGGCTGGTGGCATCTCTCTTATGGTGGTTAGAAAATCTCTTTCAGTATTGTGGATTAGTAGTGACCTATTTCTCATTTACTTCAGTATGATTACTTTTCATGTATTAATTATGGTAATTTTCATTCTTTTATTCAGTAAATATTAACTTAGCAATGAATCAATGAACTCATTCATCACAAAACTTTTGATATGGCTAGAGATATAAAACATATACATATAACCTTAAAATTTTTACTTAATTTTAGACAATGGTGTACTGTAATTACATAATATAGGCAATAAATGCTTTGAGTTTTCTGGTAAGGTGATATGTAGAGAGAGAGCTGGTTTACAGAGGGACTGAAAATACTTTATCTTTATCCTTGGGGACTGCTGGATGTCTGGTTTTACTTTTGACTAAGATAATGGCAGTGGTGTTTATGATGTACTACTTAGAATCCAAACTCTCCCAGGAAACCCCCAAGGGTCAGTTTCTTTACTGAGGGTTTGCAACTGGCCTAACCGGTTTGATAACCTGGCATGACTACTTAGAAAGCTAGAGAGCCTTTTGGGGGGATTTCTCAGGATTCCTTGCATGAAGTTGGTTCAAGCCAGATCCCTAGTTTACAAAGACAGGGCCCTGGGGAGTTTGTGCCTCCTGATGTTTCTCCAACCTCCCAGGTATGTCTGTATTTCCTTTCTCCTGCTGCCTTGAATCTTTTGCCTTGAAATAAAACCTCAGATGAGTATACTCTATGGCAAGTACTTTTCAAAATACCCAAACTGGGGAACACTATACGGTGAGTAACCCAGACCAGACATTTGAAATGACCCTTTCCATTCTGTAATTTAGGTAACGGCTAAGGCATTGCTTAGGAGAAGGAAAGATGAGCTGAGTTTGGGGGGATGAAAGCATTGGTTTCTGCTGGCTTCTGACCGCCCACTCCTAGACTGAGGTCACAAAAATATTCTGTCCACAGATGGGTAGAAAAGCATTTGTGGACCAGGGCCAGGGGAGGTAGCTAAATGGGTAACAAAAAAGGTTTACACTGAGGAGAAGTCAGCCAAGAATAGGTGTCTTGGCTGCTCCCATCTGTTCTAGCTAAAGTGACGATCCCAGAGAGGCAGAGTGAAGCTGCAAGAGCCTCAGTGTTAGGCCCTGTATCTGCCTGTGTGGAATGGAGTGTCCACAGGGGACTGGTCAGATATTTGCTTTGGAGTCTTGTCCATTATAAAAGAGTTAAGCCACTTTTTAGGTTCATTTTGCAGCTCTTTTCACAATTGCTTTTGCAATGGAAATTGAGTTTGGGGGATCCTGGGTAACTTCATGTTGGATCTTACTCAGGATCCTAAATTGGCTTGCAGCTTTCACAGAATTATGGTCCCACTCTGTTAAGTTGCATAAAGGCAAGAGTATGTGATTCATGCCCTGAAAAGGAGAGTTGTCTCACTCCTCTCTTAGATATTAAGTGGAGTACCCCAAAGGTACTGAAATGCTAAAGACGCAGGTAACTTTATACTGGTTATGTGATGATGCATAACTTAATGCTATGACTCAGGGGTTCCCAATCCCTGGGCCACGGACCAGTCCATGGCCTCTTAGAAACCAGGCTGCACAGCAAGAGGTAAACAGCAGGTAAGCCAGCATTACTGCTTGAGCCCCACCTCCTGTCAGATCAGCAAGGACACTAGATCTCACCAGAGTGCAAACCCTACTGTGAGCTGTGCATGTGAGGGATCCAGGTTGTATGCTCTTTATGAGAATCTAATGCCTAATGATCTGAAATGAAACAGTTACCCCTACACACACTCTACCCTTACTGGTTCATGGAAAAACTGTCTTCTATGAAACCATTCCCTGATGCCAAAAAGGTTGGGAACCTCTGCTACCACTGGCGTAGGTGAGGGTTGATGTTGTAATAACAAAAGTTGCAACTTCCTGGACTCCTTGGGTGCCTACATTGTTGGGGGGACAAAAAGATTTGAGGAAAATTGCAGTTTATCTCTTTACTCAGCTCCCCCAAATAGGGTATTTAATGACAAGAAAAAGAGCAGGATTATTCAGAAAAAATTAAACAATAAGAATACAGGAGTTGGAAAAAACTTTGGAACAATTGAACCAGGCAGAAATATGTTATTGTTGATTAAAAAATGGCATGAAAAAGGAGGAGATAGAGTAGTCACTAAAATGTTAATGAATTGCTATAAAACATTATAAAAGCTGTAATACCAACTCAGATGATAAAATGAATGAGACCGATTCACTCAATGTATCCTAGAAAATTTATCCCAGTAAGTTCATCCTAGTAAATATATCCTAGTAATAATGTTATGGATTAAAAATTTGAATGTTACACAAAAGAGTCTAAAATCTCTTCAGAGCTTACACCAATGTCAAAAGTGCAATGCAATGAGAGAGCCCAAGTGTCTTGGAAAAATCCTCAGCCAGGGACCCCTAGCTGTTTACATTGGTATAGGTAAAATGGCTCATGCATAGTGTAGAAACTTTATCAAGATTGCTGAACATTGGTACTTAAACCTGCGAATGAAGTGATAAAGGGCAATGTAGTTAAATTAGAAGTTTGTGGTGTTGCAACTCATGAAGGCGAGCAAGTGAAAGTATGGCTTAAAGTGGAGATTTATGGATGAAAATGTGCACAGCGTTGACCTACTCTGATCAAAGTATCACTGCAATGGATGTGATGTCTGAGGACGTTTTTCCCTATCAAAATCACTGGGCAAGGAATTTTGTTCAGGTTTCCTCCTTCCCCTGTTTTTAGGCATGCTGCTTCACAAATTGTTAGAATGAAACCACTTAAATTGTAATTTAAAACAATAGAGGATACCCTGGTGGGCATAAAGTTTGCCCTTTATTGCAGATCTGTTATATGCGGTAATATTAGTACCCCTGAATCCCTTATGACACTGTTTGTAATGGTCTATATTCTTATAGAAAAGAATATTCTACATTCTTATAGAAAAGCTGATGGATCCAGGAGGTGAACTGTAGATGAAAAGAGAACTGAATGAAATGATTTGGGAAGTTTCTGCTACTTGCAGCTCTGCTGACTGGAGCTTCTGATAAAGGCCTGTGACTGCCACCCAGCGGCAATAGCTAGGATTTTGAGCTAGGAACTAGCTGGCTGGCAATATGATTTGGAAAATGGGCCTTAGATGACCAAAAGATAGAAGGAACACCTAGTGGGATGCTCTGTTATAGAAAAATCTGCAGACTTGAAGGGGAAATTAAAGTGGGACCCATGTCCATGCCCGTTAAAAAGCCCCCTTGTTATTTCTGAGGAGACTGGGACCAATAAGCAAATGTCCTCCAGTGCACCTTGGAAGCGGCCTTTTAGGTACGCAAATTGAGCTCTGAGCAGCCATAGAAGCATTTGAGCAATGCAACAATTACAAGGAGAGAGACGTATCCAAATGTCTCCCTTAGCAACTTGAACAATGACTAAAAATTGTTCTATTTGTTAACAGGAACATCAGAGATGGAATACAGTCATGGGCCTCATACCAAGGTGATCTGGGCCTGCCTATAGCTGGCAAGTGGATTCCCAACTTTGTGGTAGATACAGTGGGTCTTCACTGGGATGGATATTCATTCTGGATTTGGGTTTGCATATCTGACAGCTGAAGCAAATTCCTTTAACACCAAAGAGGCCTAGAGCAAATAATATTATTTCAGTTTGGACTTCCTGCTTATATACTGTCAAATCCAGGAATCAATTTTATTAGAGTGCCCTGCACTGCGAGCTAAAAAGTGTCATATACAAGGAAGTTGACTACCTACAAAGTAGCAGACTGACTGAAAATGGGAATGGGAAATTGAAACACTGGCTTAGTAAATTGGAGGTGCTAAGAATTGAAGTGATGCTTACCATGACTGAATATATATGTGCTAAAATGTAAAATGTGTGGAAGTAAAGAGGGTTTGCCTTTGAATCGATTGTTGAGATATTGTGGGGAAGATGGGGAAGAAGGAATGGGGCATAGGAAGTTACATAAACTTTTTCTTTATTTCTAGTTTATCTTCTTCTTCTCTGCCTGATCTTGTAATGCCAGGAGTTGAAATGCATTCAAGAGTTCCAGAATAAGGATCAATTGCTAACACGACACCATGACAATGTCCCTTAATGTCACTGTACAATTCCCTCAACGAATGACAAGTTGTGTTTCTCCTGACTTGTCTGAACTGGATCGGTTTCTGCTTTCCTACCTAGCAGGTGAGCCAGTGTTATAAGCATGTACTTATCCAACCCTAGTCTATTGGAATGAAATGAATAAAGGGGAAGGCATTGGCAGGACTCATATTGCCTCCCCCTCTATAGGTAAGTCCTCTGCTGATCCTTATGTCTTTACTTCAGGGGTAGGAGGAGGATATGGGTGAAAATCAATCAAAGAAGGAGAAGTGCTTGCTAAATCTAAAGGAAGCCAATAAATGGATAATGCTAACAAGGAAAAGCTAGAACGGAAAATGATATTTACTTTTAGATATATTTACAAATGCCCATGAGAGTGAATGTGTAAGCCCGCAGAAAACTCCTCCTTTGCTTGAATCTGAAGGTCCAGGATGGGCTTCAGGGAATTAAAGAAGCATTACCATGTGTTCATGTATATGAAGCATCCCAATGACATTATCAACACCTTGTGAAAGACAACTTTTGGGAAATACCATGCAGGAAAGGGCCATAGTTCACTGTGTAGCAGTTAAACTAAATGATGGCCTGTTGACGAAGATGCCTAAACATGATGAACAAATTTGTTGCATGTTCAATTTGTCATAGTATTATGTGGCCTAATGCATATAATCCACGCTTATGTGGATGGAGGGAAATCATCAATGTAAAGAATACTTTTCGAACAGATTTCAATGTCTGTTTAGGGGTGACTTGGTGGGCCCATACCTCCTGCTGATAGCCCCAGGATCTGCTAAGGGAGTATATAGCAAACTCTGGCACAGTCAAACTGAAGTGTTTAGGGGGATGACTACTGATTAAATGACATTATCCTGAGGAATTCACCATTTTTGTGTCCTAAATATGTACTCAACTTGTATGTACTCTATAAGACTCTATGGCAACAGTATATGCAATCAGTAAACCAACATTGTCCAAAACACTGTAAAAGAGCCCTGGATGAAATTGGTATAGTCCTAGGATTCCTAGGACAAGCCAAACTTACTTTTACTATATATAGAAAATATACTGAAGAAACAACTTATTGGCCCATATTAGCCTATTAGTTTGGATGTTATTTCAAGAGAAAGGGAAAAGGTGGCAAGAAGCCTGGGCAGATAACACAGCCTTGGAGAAGTAGGCAAACAGACTCAATAGATAGTTAGGCATACACCCTAGGGAACAAAGGTAGAAAAGGGCATGCACAATAACCAAAGAGGAGCTGTGAAGTATGCTCCTCCAGATGGTAGCAGTTAGCTTAAGGGCAATGTTCTGGGATCCAGGGATGAGTTACAAGAGACTTATGGTCTCCTGAGTGCCTGGAAATTTCTAAATGGAGAATACAGTCTACATGCATGCTTCTTAACTGTCAAAGTCCCGTGCATAAATCAAAACAGATGTACCCATTGGTGAAGTCAGTTAAAACTAATTAAACTTCAAGATTTTACCAGTGGGGGAAAGACAGACATTTCTTAAAAATAAACACCTTGGGAACCTGCATCCGTAAAACTTTGTAGTATGAAACAGACCATATAACTATGCCCATAAGGGACTTGGAATCCAGAACTAACTGCAACTTGCCTCTTGATTTATACTTCAATCCACGACAACATTAGGTATATGGACAAAGTCACTTTTTTCTGGGAAAGCCAGGGAAATGTGAAAATAATTTTAACTGATTTGTTTTGTGGTGATCTTAATCTAATTCGTAATTTAACTGCTAATTGGTGTAATGCTGGTATAATTATAAGGTTAATTTAATGGATTTTAACTAAACCCATAACACTGATATTGACGGCCAAATGTATTGTCAGATTGAATTAAAACCTCTACAAGATTTTCTTCCAATAGAAGCTGATTGAGCAAAGGAGGAGCTAGATTTAGTTAACAAAGAATTAATCGTTCCATTGGATCAATCCATTGATACCCTTTATAAAGTTTACATTTCAGTGGCAGAAGGATGTCAAATTGTTGTCAAGCTTGTGCATGATTACGAAGAAGTTGGCCCTGGAATCTTCTAGAATCTTTGGCAAACTGAAAGCTTTCTTTACAGTTATACCCCACTTGTTTGTTGATACAAATAAATAGTATTCTAGCAGTTGTTCTTTTTTTTTTTCCTGTAAATAGTATGAAAGATACAAGGACAGGAACACCCATCAGCAATTTGTACTTGCAATGCTTTGACCAAGAGTTAGAAGTCTGTTGGAATAGAGCTGATCTACAACTGTACTGGAAATGTTCTGTTTTTAATCTTTGGGGATATTTAGACACTGGATGATTTTTACTCTTAAGATAAGGTCAGTGGCATTTATGATGTACTGTTTAGGGACTGAAACATCCTTGGCATATTCCAAGTTTACCTTCTTAACTTATGGTTAGGCAACAGGACTAAGTGGTTTGACTAAAAGAGCTACTGAGATATTTTTGGAGTGCTCTCCGGGAGCCAAGATTTTTTACACAGATGACAGTTCAAATCATGGACACACTAGAACACTGCCCAGTCCTAGTATGCAGATGGAGCCCAGGGGAGTTCAAGCTATGGGATATTTCTGGGGACTTCTAATACCTGCTTGCATTCTCTTTCTCATGCTACCATGTATCCTTTAAATAAAAGCCTCAAGTGAGTACATATTGAGTGGTGACATTTCTTTTGAAATATCCAAACTAGATATGTATATACATACTGGACATGATGTTTTGTTGGAAAAGGTAGGAGTCACCAAAGCAGTTTCTTATAAAACACAAAAGATTTGGGGCTGCTTATTTTTAGACAGCAGGTATTATTCACTCATCAGAACCAGTAATGCCCAGGACCAAATAGGTTTAGGATCAGTCCCAATAGCCTGCAAATCAGGTCAGTAAACAGAAAAAAATAAGGAAAATAAAACATAACCTCAGGGGAGTCCTCTAATGAATCTGGTTTTACAAATATTCATTTATTTAGAGTCTTCTAATAGTTGTTTCTGTATTCTGTTTGAAGTGTTAAGTTATAATTATCAGGAGAAAAGAAGTAGAATGCTCTTAATCTCATCCATCATTGGAAGCCCCATGGAAATCTACTTTAAAACGTAACTCAAATTATGTGACTCTACTTTTAACCCTCCAATGGATTGCAATTACACTTAGAATGAAATCCATCATTTTCCCATGGCTTCAAGGACTCTGCTGAATGGCTCCTGCCTACTTCTTCACTTATGACAGCTCCTTCCCTAGCTCTGTGCTCTCCTACCACAGTGGAATTCTTCCTGATCCTGGAAGATGCCAAGCTTGTTTCCACGTAGTGATTTTATACCTGCTATTCCTCTGCCTGAATATGTATCTTTTCCCAGATACATAATCACATACCTGGCTTATTCCTTTCAGTGGCAAAGGAATAGAACTGGAAGATAAATCCTCATTAAAACTATATATAATATTAGATGCAGATGGACTAAAAGTCAAATTTTAATGGTAAACCATAAAGTTATTAGAAGATAATCACAATGTATTTCTGTAGAATTGATGAGCAACTCCTTGACGTTCAGGATCAGGACATAAACTAAAATATTCTCTTCAACACTTAATTAAGATGCTATTTGAAGAAAAAAGCACACATTAGGTACTCAGTATTCTACAACTTTATCAAATCTCAAGTGTTAATTATTTGTAAAAATCTCAATTGCAGAAAGCATAAATGCAAAATTACATAAAAATTAAAGATTTATCTTAAATATAGAACATTATGGAAAATTTAGACTGAGAGAAGGTGTTTGCAATGTCTAAAATTGACAAGGGATTAATATATAAAAGTTAAACACTTGCAAACAACAAGAAAAAGACATGAACCCTAATAGAAAATGGGTGAGAGGTTTGAATAGGAAATTCGCAGAATAGAAAATCTCAAAGAGATGCTCAATTGTATTAATAAAAATAGAAACATTCATAATTATCACTTTATGTCTATCAGAGGGTGATAAATTAGACAGTTGGTATTGGGAAGTGTGGCTGTGGATATATTATGCCTTGTTCATGGAAGGTTGGTACAGCTTATTTTGCATAACCACCCAGCAATGTTTACTCTAGTTAAATCCATCTATTCCCCACGACCCAGGGATCCTTCTCCAAGGCATATGATCCTAGAGAAACTCAAAAACGTGCCCTCTGATTACTCATTGCAGCAGTATTTGTGTTAGTGGGTAGCAGAAATGTAGAATGTCCATCACTGGGGAAGCAATTAGGTAGCATGTTATAGGTAAACTCCATGGAGGATGAGTCTGAGTTAATAACACACTAGATGTACACACAGAAACATGGATTGACCCTAAAAGCAGTGATGAAGGACAAAACTAGGAAGCTTAACACAATCTTTTTAAAAAATATTTAAAGCAGTCATGAAGGACAAAACTAGAAAGCTTAACACAATCCTTAAAAAAATTAAATTTAAAATTCAAAATTACACGTCTACGAAACAGCAATGAATATTTATAAAAACAAGTAAAAGGCTACACATCAGAATAGTTGAGACATAGTGAGATATGAGGAAATTGAATAAATGCACAAATAAATCAATGGATGAGTCAAAAACAAGAAACCAGAAGAACAGGGTTGTGCAGATCAATGATGATAATGTTCCATTTACTGAAGACTATGATTAAATTAGCTCTTTGTACCAAGGATTCCTCCTACCCACCAAAATACACACACACATGCACACATGTCTGCTATCTCAAAGAAACAGCCAGTATTAGTCCCTTTACATTCAAGATTAAGACAAAAATGAAGATTCTCTTCAACACTTAATATGCTATTTGAAAGACAATACATTAGCTACTCGGTAATGTGACAGCTTGGAAGTGGGGTATTATGATAATTTGGCCATATTCATTTTGGCCTATTTCATATTTACTTGTTTTACAACTTAAAAATATAAGTAATCAAATATCATTGAAAACCAATATATAGCAAATACTGTCTTTAGAACTAGAAATTTATCTGTGTACAAAATAAAAAATATATTAAATGAATTTTGAATGGTATGGAGATATGATCAGGATGTTTCTAAATAATTTCACTCTTATTTAGAAATTGCATACAGTAACACTTTCACTGTGTGTATGTATTTCTCAACTGCTTTATTAAGGTATAGTCCACAAAATTTACAATTCACTCAGTTAAAGGTTAAAATTCAATGGCTTTTGGGAAATTCCCAATTATGTATCCCTCATGACAATAAATTCTAGAATATTTTCTATATCCTAAAATGAGACCCTGTATGCCTTAGATGTCACCCACCAATCTCTGCATTTCCTTGATAGTTGTAGGTCCCTAAGAATCTCATTTCTGTCTCTATAAATTTACCTATTTGTGATTTTGTCTAAATGGAATCATATGTGGTCATTTGGGTCTATCCTCTCTCATTTAGTATGTTTGCAAGGTTCATCTATATTATAGCAGGTATCAGTACTTCATTTTATTGCTGAATAATATTCCATTGTATGAATATTTATCCATTTATCAGCTGATAAACACTTGAGTTGTTTCTACCTTTTGGTTATTATGAATTATGCTGCTGTGAACCTTTGTGTACAAGCTTTTATATGAGTGCATTTTAATTTCCCTTTCATTTAATCTCTCTCGCATATATAGCTAGAAGTGAAACTACTGGATCATATGATATGAGGAGTTACCATACTGTTTTCCAAGACAGCTGCACCACGTTACATTCACATCAGCAATATGTAATTGCAGTTTCTCCACATCTTTCCAACACTTGTTATTCACCTTTTGGATGATAGCCCCCTTAATGGATGTGAAGTGGTATCTCATCGTGGTTTTCTGCATTTCCCTCATGTTTAGGGATGTTGAGCATTTTTTCGTCAGCTTTTTGGCCATTTGTATATTTTCCTTGAGAGAAATGTCATTTCAGTTCCTTTGCTCATCTTTTAATTGGATTATTCATATTTTTATTATTGAGTTGTAAATTACAAAAAAAAAAAATCTATTCTAGATGTCAGGAGCTCAGCTGAGCTGGGAGATAGGCTGAGCTGCCATGCATGAGAGTAGCCAGTCAAAGCAGCAAGTCCAGTATGAAAGTGTTAAGCATTTAATTATTTACTGTAATGGCATAACAAGAGGCTAAAACTCAAGAAAGCACAGAACTGCCTATTCCATCTTCCTCTCTGGAAGGATGCATCAATGACTGGTGATGAAGAGAGACAAATGATCATTTCTCATGTTGGGATAAGGCTATGCTCAAGTTTTACTCCTCCCTGTAGAGTAGGACTTTGTTAGAGCAATGCTGTAAGCATATTTCACAAATGTTACTTTGCCCTTTTCCTTGAGAGATCCAGGAGAGAATCTTAATGTTTCACCAGGAGAGCCCCTGGTCAGGAGTTTATTACAGGCTATCCAAGTCATGTTCCAGGAAAGTAGCTATTTGGGTGTTACTGCAGCTCCAGTGGCTTATGCTCTGCAGGTAGGCAGGCCTCAGCTGCCACTGTCTGTCCAGATTTGGTGGTGGATTTTTATTTTGCTCAATTTTTTATTGTTGTAAAAGATGAGAATGATGACTTGCAAGCTCTTCGTGTCAGAGATGCTTGAAGACTTATCTTGGATTGTGGACTATTAGAGTGTAAATCTTTATTCTCTAATTTTCAATGTGGATGCATTATTCCCTTTAAAAATATCTTATTAAAATTTGTTTTTGATTGGAAGTGGCTGAAGGTGATATTTCATGTCACCCCAGGCAATATGTACTGCAGTTGAAAACTTGACTCTGAAGTCAAAATATGGGATTTTGAATTCTGGCTTCTCTTTTTACTCAGGTGTGTAACTTTGAGAAAAATATTTCACCTTGCTGCTCCTTAGTTCCTTACTCTGTAAAATAAGGTGACAAAACAGGTAGTAACCTTCTCTCAAAAAGAGGTTTCATCGTGTTAATACCTATAAACAGAATAGTGCCTGGTAGTAAATAAATACTGGCCATTATTAAATTTCCTAGATGTGTATTTTTTTCTATATTGGTGTGAGAATACTGCTATGTTTTTAAGATGTCTCACTTCACCTTTAGAGTTTAGAAACCAGGCTCAGATTGGCATAAAAACTGATGTAAGTCACCAGGCAATTTCAGATAATGAGGCCAGGCTATAGCAAAGGGTTATCTAGTTGAGAGATACGCCTTTGTCCCCTGACAACACAGGGCAAAAATCCAACAGCTTTGTCTTATTTTTGTTGAAATCATTGTGTGTTTGGAGAAGTCTCTTCATGAATAGTTTATGGATTTTGGAAAACTTCCCACAAAAATAAGACTCTTTGATCCACGAGAATGTTTTTTTTTTCCATCTTAAAAACGAAACAAAAGAAAAAAAGACCACCACAATGAAATAAACCTCATACAAACTCTAAAGTAAAAGTTTTTGAAGAGCTCTGAGGGCCTATTCTTCTTCCTAGAAGTCTTCTCACTATTATAACACAAAATTGCCTTGCCATGACTGAGAATGTGACCAGGTCCTTCAAAAATACTGGAGATGTCTGTAAATAGGAGAATTCTCTGCTCTGATTTGACTGTTTGGTTCCATATTGACTTTCTTACCCATGCCAAGACTGTCTAAGATCAAATCTCGAAATAAAAAAGATTATCTTCTACTGTACCCAAACTTTCCTGTTCTCATCTCACCTGTTTCATCCCATCCTCAAGTCTATCAGCTTCTAGTATCATCAACAAGAAAAACTGTTAAGTGCCCATAAGTTGCATTTTTTACATTTTACATCTAGGGAATGTAAGTTTCTAGTCAAAATGTTCTGAGTGAATGCAAGTTATCTATTCTGTGGATATTAAAGAGTTCTAGTCTATGGAATGTGAACAAAATTGGTACAAGTCATTTTTAGATCTCACTCCCAAATCATCCTACAAAATATTTCATGCTTTCTCCCTGTTTGAAAACCAAAAATGAAGGATGCCAAGATGAGACAGTCACAATATGTAAGGAAATGGTCCCTGAATTACTTTTTGGCAGAATGCCACCCCGAGTGAAACCCAAGAGTCACCTGATATAGAAAATCCTCTTTGGACTTTGTGTCATTAGAACATATATTTTGTTATGTTAACTCTCAAAGTTTTGTAGTTGTTTGTTACAGTGGCTATCATTAAATAATACAGTTGTCCCTTGGAATCATTGGGGATTGGTTTTAGCATTCCCCACAGACACAAAAATCTGCAAATGATCAAGCCCCTGCTATAAAATGGTGCAGTGTTTGCATATAACCTATGCATATCCTCCCATATACTTCAAAGCATCTCTAGATTACTTATAATGGCTAATATAATGTAAATGCCATGTAAATGGTTGTTGTACTCTATTATTTTTCTTTGTATCCTTTTTATTATATTTTTTATTTTTTCTGAATATTTGTGATCCAAGGTTAGTTTAATGCATGGATATGGAACCCATGGATATGGAAGGCTGGTTGTATACAGATAGAAAAAGAAATCTCAGAGAGTTGAAATAATTTATTCTAGGCAACATATGGCTTAATGCCAGGACTGTAACTAGAAGTTTCCAATTCCTAGTTTAATGTATTTATAAATCTCTACTATACTACTTTTATTGTCCAATCCCAGCTAGTTATAAAAAAAAGAAAAAAAAAATCAACAGATAAGGAATGGAAACTGAGTTATTTAATGTATACTAATTACACTCAATGCCTCTCTGCATTCAAAAAACTACTGAATTTTAAGACATTCATTCTTTTGGATACTTGCCATTGCTTATCCCAGCATGTTTTCTGAAATTGTCGATTTCAAGTGGTATAGCTAACGCTGGGGGAGATCTGTAAAAACACTGGAGTTATTCAAACTCAAACCACAAGAGTTACCACCAACTCTGTAGACTAAGTCCATTTTCAGTTTTCAGAGGTCACATCTCCCTTTAGACTAAAATGATAGTCACATGAGATTGTAAATCTTTAATTCCATTTAATACTCTATCCATGCCAATGGGATGAGTTGGACAGTGAAAGGTATCTGACTAACGGAAATGACTTAGGGCCAAAGTAAACTGTCAAAAGGAGGCTAAATTTAGCTTTGCAACAAAGCAGATGTAAATCTCAGTGAGTTTCTCACCATCAGCTAAGAAAATAACATAACATCCGTGTCCCACAGAAGCATTTTAAAAGGTTGAATACAGACAGGGCAAGGTTTGTACCCTGTTTCCTCTAAGCTGCAAGTTTGAGATCAGTTCCAGTAAAAGTTGAAGGTTACTTAAAGGAGTCTGACCTATTTCACACTGGGTACATAAAGTGTTCCCAAATAAAACTCGTTAGTTCCATGGCTCTAAAAGTGCATGCTTATGTCTAAATCACAGAACATGACAGCTTTTGGTAGCCATGCTGTTACCTCAGATGCTCCAGGGAGTTTATAAAGAATTCCAGAGGGAGGAAAAATGATTCTATTTCCCAATTCTCTTTTCCAGCGTAGTGAAATATTTGCATACAGTGACTCAATCACAAGCAAGCTGAATGTCTGTTGTTATGAAATCTTACATTCTTCCACAGTGATGGGAGAAAAAAAAAATGAAAATAAAGCATAGGGGAGGGACATTTTCACTTTACAAACAAAAAAAATACACTCTCGTTCGGTAAGCCTTTCCTTAGAAAGTTGATGGAATTCTATAGCTGTTATTAACTATATTTCAGTTGTGATTGTTGAGTTTTGGGTTTTGCATTTTGAGAAAATTTCCATGTTCAGATTTCTTAGTTTTCTTTTTTAACATTTGTAAAGTAATTGCGTGAAATAACTTTAAAAAAATCTTTCCAGAGTTCTCTGCCAAAAATATCTGAGCAACTTTTCCCACTGTTGCATTCCTACAGGTCTTCAGAGCTGATGAGTTACTCATTTGCCCAAGGACAGGGCTACATGACAAGGTAAACATTCTATGGCTTTTGAGAGGTATTAATGCATACTATTTGGGGATTATATAAAAAATACAATGCACAGCACAGTATTTCTGTATAGTAATTATCTCACAAAATATGTCTATGTAGTATAAGAAAAATTACTACAAAAATCTCAACATGGGGAATATTCTAATATGAGCCTTGGGGCAAGTATTTCAGAATAGACTAAAATATATACAGTATATATATGTTGCGTAATGTTAATTTACATATTCATAGTATGTATAATAAACACTGAGCTGTGAAGAAGATAGTAATATATATGTCTTATACTCCATTAAAAGTAAAGAAGAGTCTCATTCAGTCCTTAGAGGATAGGAGAGATTTGCTACTAATGCCCTTATAAATGCTGACAATCAGGCTGACTTTAAGCTTTGACCTAAAGGGTAGTAGCCCTATCAACTAAGGAAGCAACTTCAGTTGGGACAACCAGAACCCCAAAGGAAAGCCACGCCTGTTCTTCAAGGGAAAAACAGATGAGGACTAACATGATGGACTTTCTCTCATAAGCATTGTCTTTTTTTTCCTCTTCTGTAATTATTCAGACATAGGCGGTCCCCAACCTGTAAGTTCACAAAGTTCACTTATCAAGAGAACTGTTGGAACACAGAACACAATGTTCCATAAAATCAGTGTTATGCTGCTGGTTTCTAAGGTGCATGAGTTTTCTTTTGTTTTGTTTTGTTTTTCTGCCTAAACCCCTCCCTTTGTCTACTGTTGACAATACCCCTTTCTCTCTCTCTCACTCTGTGGTTCTCTGAGAGTGCCTCCAAACCCCTTGACCTCCAGCTGTTTAGTCAAAGTTTAGTAATTAGTCAAAGGAGTGGACACAATTCAAGTTGGGGCAACCATAGCAGCTCCCTGCTCAGCCACAGTGATTTATCCAATGGTGGCCAGGTAGCTTAAGCTGGTCCTGGCTAACCTGATTCCTTTCCAAGAATATTTTCAACTGGAGTTATGGGGACTACCCCCAGTTTCTCTAGTGTGAGGTTATGAGGTTGTGAACCCCTTGCTGTTAGAGTCGCATCTCCCACTGTGTGAAGACACCATCTTATAATAAGAAAGAATAAAACTATCAGGCCAAGAGAAACAGAGATGAGAGAAGAAGCGAGGGAGGGTGATGACAACATTGGAACTCTGTTTTTTGTTTTGTTTTTTTTTGTTGCCTGAGGACCAGAACTGCTTTGATTACAAAGTTGACTGTTTAACTCTTTGAGGATGGAAGCTCTCTGTTATCTTAAAACAAGACCAAACAAAACCTCTCTCCCTTTTCCATGTTTGTTTCCCCTAAGTCTATTTTTAATTGTATTTCTGCCTCTTATAAACAAGTGTTCTACTTAAAACGGTTGGATTCCCAGGGAAGGATTTAGAAGGCTATTTTGACCACGATGTAAGAAAGCGAACCCCTAGTATGAGACTGGGGACCCTTTCCCTCTTTGTTCCTCTTATCTGCTTTCAACAAGTGTTCAGTAAGATCAGATCACTTAAACAGAGAAGGTTCAGGCCCAGGATTTTGAACTCAATATCTCCTTCTCTTGCTGTAAACAACTGTTTGGTGTCAAGGGAGCATACAGATTCACAGAACTCCTCTAATTTTCTGGGGACCTCAACCCAAGTAAAGAGCATAGGAAGACCTTCAAGTGACATGGTGTGACTCGCTAATAAATTCAATATTGTGCTGGCTGACTATTCATAGCATAGCTTTTATGAAAGGGTGTGTGTAACAGTGGAAACAGCTGAGAGGGTCATAGCCTTAATTATCTGAGGAGGGCATTCAGGTCACACTCATCCACTCATTTGTACTCTTATTTTTCTTTAAATAGCTGAGTCATCTCAGTCATGGAAAAATTTTAAAAATACTGCTGAAAATAGCAATTACATTATGGCGATGATAATGATTGCTAATCAACACTATTAGACCGATTCAGGTTGCATGAGAATATTCCTCATTTCTGGAAAGGCATGAATTTTCCCAGTTTCTGGAATCAATATTTTATCACACCCTGAAACAATTAATTTGTATTATTTTTTAAAGTATACATGTTTATCTTATACATATGCTCTATCATCTTCGAGTCCTCCTGGAAATATACACACAAACACACAGACTAACATATGTCTATTCCCCTTTTCAGCCACAGTCTCCATATTTCTTAGTATAACCACACTCATACCAGATACATCTTCACAGTAGCATATTTGGTGAAAGGTGGAGACATGTCACACTTTTGCATTCATTTATTCCTCCCACATGTTTTCTAATTCTCTGTCACTGGGGTGGGTTATCCAACTTTCTTTGATGGATATGTTCACCTATTTAATAAATCCTACCAAGTACCTGTTGTGTGTTAGATACTATGTTACACTCTAGAAATTGAAAGATTAATAGAATAGAGTCCTTGGAAGTAAGTTATCAGCCCCGTGGAGAGACTGTCACGGAATCAGAAAATTTTAATAGTCACAACAGATGATTTGAGAGTACAGAAGAGGGACACCTACTGCCTTCTGAGGTCAGAGTATGCTTTCTATAAAGGGGATAGTTTAACCACTACATAGAGCATGAGTAGAAGTTATTAACTCAGAAAAGGCTGAAGAATAGAGGGATAAGAGGTTACTGACTGAAAGGAGGACTTGGGGGAGTGTATTTTAGGAATAGGACAGAGTATAGAGGGAGTGACATGGTATAAAAGTGATCCTCAAGCAATTCCATGTTGCAGAAGTGTAAAATGAGGAATGGTTAATGACTAAAACAGAGAACTAAGAGATAGATAGGGGACAGATGATGGAAGGATTTACCTGCCATTTTATGGTATCTGAGGTTTTTCTTTGTTGATGGGACTCACTAAGGGGATTTAAATAATGGATAAGTAGCATAAACAGACTTGCTGGTTGGATCAGTTGCTGTAGCATAGGCTTGAGGATGGATCTGAATAGGATGTGAGAACCTTACCTGCTCACATGGAAGGAGGCTTATCTGCTACGATTCAACAGAAGTCCAATAACCATTGCAAAAATAGTCAAAGTATATGAACACAAAGCTTATGGAAAAGGATATACAGATGACTTCTCACATTAAAACTCGGTCTCATTTATGATAAAAGAAAATTAAAATTCCAATGAAATGTTATTTTTTCCTGTTGGCAGAGGTCAAAATTTATGAGCACACTGTGCTTATGAGAGCAAGAAAATAGACACATTCTTGCATTTGTGATAAACTTTTAAATCAGTAAAATCTATATAGAGAAAAAAATATATATCTACATATATAACATGCATGTATACTTTCAACCATAATTCCGCTTCTAAGAATTAGCTTATACTCTCATATGGAATAAAAGTGGTTATATACAAGGTTCTTATTGCAGTGTATTTTATTTGTAAAAGAAAAAGATTGAACACATTGTACATGTCTTGGAATAGTAAGCCACACTAAGAATATTGATAATTCTTTATATATGCAGAGAGAACGACCTCCAAAAAGGTATTTTAAGTAAAGAAAATGGTACACAAGATGACGTATGGCATGGCTACATATGTATGGGAAGAAACCCACATGAGTGTGCCTAGAATATTTCTGGAAGAATACATAAGAAATTGACAATGAGGGTGGCCTCTAGTGGGGCTTCAGGGATAGACAGTGACTTATTTTTCATAGTATGCTCTCTTGTACTTTAAAATCTGTATCACATGCATTTATTACCTAGTCAAGGACGGAAAAGAAGGGAAAGGGGGAGAAGGAGGAAAGCAGAAAGAAAATAACGAAGAAAGAAGAAGAGAAGGAATAAGAAAAATAAATTAGGGAAATTGATGTGTAAACTGAATTTCTGCCCTACACGGGGTCAAGAGCTGAGCATTGGAATCCACGTGGAGTAAAGAAATGTACTTGAGGCAACCATATCACACTCTGATCCTCAAAGTGCTACCTCCTCACATCCTCAGACACACCGTGGCCTAGCAAAGGCACACATATCAGCATTATGACATCTTTTCTCACTTATAGAATAGAAAAATAAAATTTTCCTTATGAATTCATAATCATAAACTTGTCTTTATTTGCATTTGAAGACTACTTTGTATTAGGTATTCTAATGCCAAGAAGGTAAGAGAAAAAGAGGTTTGGGGTAGGTAATATCTTATGATACATAGCAGAATCAAAAACCATTCTAGCAGTATACAGCATTAGTCTAAATTTCTTAAAGTCTTCATTGATAAATCCCTTAGAATAATGACCACATGACCTAAAAATGGCCAAAGACACCATAAAACAAAATATCACGAATGAGAGATGAAAAGTTTAGGATTTCAAGAATGTCACATAACAGAGCTATTAAATAAGAATGTTTAAAACTATTAAACACATTTTTTCAAAAAGGACTCAAAACCAAAAGATAACATAAAAACACTTGGCAGCATGTTAAAAGAAATCAAACAGAACTTCTAGATATAAAAACGGTTTTGGAATTAAGTAAAGGGAGAGACATGGAAAGTATGAAAGCTGTTAAGAGTCATGAAGGAGATCATATTTTCAGCAAGTAACTTTTCCTTGCATCAACTAAAGAAATTTAAAACACTGATCTGGAAGAATGTCAAATTATTATCCTGTCTAGAAGATATTTGTGGGGCCTCAGTAATAGTAAAAATGCAGGTCTATATAATGTATGTCTAAATATTTAAAATTTTTCAATCAAGCTAACAAATTATTGAATGATTTATATCTTTCTTCCTTGACAGAAATACCTTTATAACAATATAAGACTTTCATATGACCAAAAGAATAGCACAGTTAACTAAATTACTAATGTGCATGTTTGGATTAAGATGTTTGAATATATAATATACAAGAATATACATAATTTATGAATTATATAATACATCTATAAACATTTCTTTTTTCAAAAAATCATTAGTTATGTTCATAAAAATATTATTATATAATTTTGTTCCATTGACAGTAATGTCAGACAGCTCTCCTTTATTGTAGTTCTTCTATAATATACTTAAAATTATTTCATTTTCAATAATTAATAGATTTGGAAATAATCTAAGAACTTTATATTACGTTTAGACTTTTTAATAAGGATGCCTATATTATTGTTGCAGAAAAATGTTAAACATTTTAATTAAACGCATTGCTCTCACATAGTTTCACATCTCTTAACGTGATATCTAGAATCCTACACTAATAAAAAACAATTGTTATATCCAGACATACATGAATACAAATTTCAGAATAATATATTAGTCAAGGTTCTCTAGAGAAACAGAACCAATAGGATATATATATATATCTACACATATACAGAAGAGGAGATTTTTGAAAATTGGCTCACATGATTATGGAAGTCAAGACATCCTACAGTATGCAATCTACAAGCTGGAGAACTAAAAAAGCCAGTGGTGTAATTCTGTCTGAGGCCAAAGACCTGAGAACTTGGAGAGCCAAGACCCAGGTGTTGAGCCAAGAATCAATAGCTCTGATGTCTGAGGGCAGCAGAAGATAAATGTCCTGGCATAAGAAGTGAGAGAGAATTTACCCTTTCTCTGCCATTTAGTTATTTTTAAGGCCCTCAATATATTGAATGATACCCACCTGTATTTGTGAAAAAGGAGCTTCTTTACTCAGTCTACTGACTTAAGTGTTAATCTCTTTTGGAAACACCCTCACAGGCATTCCCAGAAATAATGTTTACCAGCTATCTGGGCATCCTTTAACCTGGTCAAGTGGATATGTAAAATTAACCATTCCACAGAAATTGCTTGGTATTGCAAAATGTTGCTCAGAATAATAAGGTTTGGCTCTGTTTCCCCACCAAATCTCACCTTGAATTGTAATCTCCATAATTCCCATGTGTCAAGGGTGGGGCCAGGTGGAGGCCCCATGGGGCCAGTTTCCTCCATGCTGTTCTTGTGATAATGAGTTCTTGTAAGATCTGGTGGTTTTGTAAGTGTCTTGTATTTTCCTGTCTTGCACTCACTCCACCCTGCTGCCCTGTGAACAAGGTGCCTATTTCTCCTTTGCTTTTCACCATGTTTGTAAGTTTCCTGAGGCCTCTTCAGCAATGCAGAACTGTGAGTAATTGAACCTCTTTCCTTTATAATTTACCCAGTCTCAGGTATTTCTTCATAGCACTGTGAGAATGAACTAATACAGTCACTTGGTTCAACTGTTGCTAACTAGGCTAACTGCTAGGTATCTTGGTACTATGAATTGAAATAAGAAGATAAGCAAGAGAGTGGACTCAAGACACTACTTGGAAATGTATTGTGTTACCCAAGAATCTCTTGTATTCATCCTTTCAGAAAAGATGGATTTGGCATGTTAGGTAAGCTTCCTGCTACCTCAAGTCTTCTATTGCTCAAATCCTCTTTGCATTTCAAAGCACCATCCATCTTTGACACTGGCTGTCACACAACCCACAAAATTTAATAACATTTCAAATTAATAGCTTTTTTTTTTTTTGCAAGAATATAATCAAGAAGATTTATTGGGGGCTAAGTGGTGCTAATTTTAAGACTATAAGTTAAATTGTACCAACATTGAGTACTGAATCCCAAGTGATGATACTTGTTAAACATGAGTGAGAGAGGGATGACAATACATGTTAAATATGAGAGAGAGAGAGGATGGAAGGGAAGGAGAGAGAGGAAGGAAGGGAGGGAGCGAGGGAAGGAAAGTGTGTGTTGTGAGATGCAGAACCTCTAAGACATGAAATCCAAGACCAGAGCTCCTCTTCTCTAAGTCTTTGAGTAGTGTTGCAGATTGGAATTCTGGAAGGACAGAATAATAAGAATGAGAAAAACAATATTAAAGAGGTAGTGGGTAAAATTTTCTTTTTACATTTTTTTTCTTTAAGTTCAGGGGTACACATGGGCAGGTTTGTTATATAGGTAAACTTGTGTTATGCATATTTGCTGTACAGATTGTTTCACTACCTAGGTATTGAGCCTAGTACCCATTCGTTATTTTTCCTGATCCTCTCCCTCCTCCCACCCTCCAGTAGGCTCCAGTGTCTGTTGTTCCTCTCTATGTGTCCACAAGTTCTCATTATGTAGCTTCCACTTATAAGTGAGAACATGTAGTATTTGGTTTTCTGTTCCTGCATTAGTTTGCTAAGGATAATGATGTCCAGCTCCATCCATGTTGCTACAGAGAACATGATCTCACTCTTTTTTATGGCTACATAGTATTCCATAGTGTCTATTAACTACATTTCCTTTATCTAGTCTACTACTGATGGACATTTAGGTTGATTCCATGTCTTCACTTTGTGGATAGTGCTGCGATGAACATATATGTGCATGTGTCTTTATGATAGAACAATTTATATATGCAGTAATGGCATTATATATTTGGGTATATATGCAGTAATGGGATTGCTGGGTCAAATGATAGTTCTGTTTTTAGCTCTTTGAGGAATTACCACACTGTTTTCCACAATGGTTGAACTAATTTACACTCCCACCAACAGTGTATAAACATTCAATGAATAGAATTTTTTCGAAATAAAAGAAGGCATAAATAGCTTCAATTATAGAAGCCTAAGGAATGCAGTGAAGGATAAATACAACTGAATTTAGACAAACACATCACAGTGAACTTTGAGACACCAAAGGAAAAGAGGTCCTTTAAACAACCACAGAGAAAAAACAAACTTTTTACAAAGACCATGTTTAACATTAACATACACTTGCTGAAGAACATAATCCTGGAAGAAAAACAATAGAAACCAAAGGGAAGACAGGATATGTAACATAGAATGGTAAGCAAATAAACTGGCAAACACGTAAAACATAGGAACTCACATTAACTGTATAAAATAATAGTAGTAGTAAAGGATATATAAAGGTGCAACTAACATACTGGCCAAAATATGATGCAAAATGAAAGATAGGAAATTGAAATTAAAGCATTCTAAGGCTCTTGAATACTTTGAGAGACAACTGGCAATTATAATTTAGGCACTGTTTAGGAAAGATGTGTGCTACAAAGCTGAGGCAATCAGCTAACAAATGAATACTATATACATCATTGAAAAAAAGATTAAAAAATCTGTAGAAATATCATGATAAATAGAAACACAAAACAAGAGAATAAACCTAAATTTTAAAATATCAGTCAGACTAAGCTTATCAACTGAAAATGTCTAATTTAATACAGAGAAAAAAGAAACAATTCCAGTTGTAGAAATACGTCTAAAACAAGAGTATACTGAGAAGTTAAAAGTAGAAAGATAGGCCGGGCACAGTGGTTCAAGTCTATAATCCCAGCACTTTGGGAGGCCAAGGTGGGCGGATCACGAGGTCAAGAGATCCTGGCTAACATGGTGAAACCCCGTCTCTACTAAAAATACAAAAATTAGCTGGGCATGGTGCTGCGTGCATGTAGTCCCAGCTACTTGGGAGGCCGAGGCAGGAGAATAACTTGAACCCCAGAGGTGGAGGTTGCAGTGAGCCAAGATCATGCCACTGCACTACAGCCTGGTGACAGAGCAAGACTCCATCTCAAAAAAAAAAAAAAAAAAAAAAGTAGAAAGATGAAAGAAATTACACTAGACAACTCACCAAAAGAATGCTAGTGAAGCTATAGCACTATTAGGAAAAATATTTTAAGGCAGAAAAATCATCACTACATAATCATAAAAAGAACTTACCAAGAAGATGTAAATCTGTATGCAACTAATAATAAAGCTTCAAATTGTATAAGGCAAAACCTGACACATTTACAAGAAGAAAAATTTAAATACATCATTATGATGACAGAATTCAGAGTTTGTCACTAAGTGATTAAGAAGAAAATATGTATGTGCATATATGTAGATATATACATATTTATTTAGAAATTCTCACTATTCAAATATTCTTGATAAATGAAAACTGACAATTTCATAAACAGAAAATTAAGTCCAGTAATTAAAAAGTATATATTCTTTTCAAGCACTCATTATAATCACTGCAATTATTGTAACAAATAAGAATTTAGTAAAGTAAAATTAACTGCTAATTATATCCTATTAGTCAAAAGTAAAATCTAAGAATATGACAGGAGAAACACTCATTTCCCAATGTCAATTAAAAAAAAAACCTTAAGATATCTGTAAAAAGTTTAACAGGATATATGTAAGACTACTGATGAATTAGTAAATTTAATTAAACAGTGGAATAAATGATAGAATAAATATGGTATTCTATTTAAAAAAATAAGAATAAGGATTATAAAAATGCCAGGCCTACAAATGTGAAACACTGTTAATGTAGTTACGAGGAGATTTTAAATGAACTTTGATAAACTGAGCCTACCATTTATTTAGAAGAGGAAATGCTTAAAAATAGCATAGATGTAAATATGGGGAAAATTGCCCTATGAGCTATCAAAAAATGATGCAAGGCAAACTCAATTAATATGATATGGTTTGGTATAGGAGTAGAAAGAGATCAAGAGAAAAACAAGTCCAAAAATGTTTAAAAGAATATGTAGAAACAATGAGATGTAAATATTTAAAATAATACTTTGATGTCTCTTGATAGGAAAACTCAAAAAATATTTAAAAAATCCAGATCTTCTTAAAGTTATCTATAATATTAGAAATACCCCATGTTTTCATTGGCTTGGTGTTAGCAAGGAAAGATTATTTTACTTTATTTACTTATTTTTAATTTAGAGGTGGGGCCATTTTATTTAAATATCTAAATGGAATCTTCAGTGTTTCACTTATTTCATGTGTTGAATTCATTTACACTGGGTCCTGTGTCAGTAATTTCTAGACTTCCTAGACAAGATATAAAAAGGATTCAAATCCACTCAGTAACATTTATCCCTCTTCATGTGACAAGGATGAGAGAAACTTCTGCTTCCAGTATGGGAGCTACAGTAGGAAAAGAATTCCTCCTAATCCACTGGCAACAAGCACATTATACTGTAATTCAGGATAAAGACTACATACTTGAGAATATTCACATCCTGATTCCTGTAAACAAGGACTGACTCCTTTCAAAACCCAACTATGGTGGAGAAGTGCAGATTCACAGAGACAGGCGTGGAAAGATGAAATAAGAAAATAGAATGGCCAGAAAACCTCGAAAAAGAATATTAGTAACGGGAAGATAGTCCACAAATTGACGTACTAACCTATCAGAAGATAGCCCAGAAATAAACTAAAAATAATGTTGTGGATAATAAGTGCTGGAAATACTGAGTACTTACTATGTGCTTTCATGCTTTTAAGTCCTTTAGAAATACTCTCACTTAAGCGTTAAATCAACCCTATAAAGTAGATGCTATTATTATCTTCCTCTTAGAGAGAATGAATTGGGGAAAAACTTTGAATAAATATGAATAGATGGATTTAGGAAATAGTGATGGGATCACAGATTCACTTTCTTAAAAAAAATATAGCTATATCTATAGTTTTACCCAAACATAAATTACAATGCATCAAATGTTTAAATGCAAAAGATGAAATCATGATAAAACTTTGAAAGCATAATAACAGAATACTGAAGACTTTCTAGTGGAGACAAAGTTCATGGCTTTTTAAAATTACTAGATGATTCATAGTAAAGAATATTAAAGTGGCTAAAGTATGAGAAAAAGTCAAGATAAAGATTGTTTTGTTTTGTATGTGTATGTGTGTTTTAGGATGAAATAGACCTTTTCTTGAGAGGTAAAACCCATAGAGAAAGATGAAATTTGTAAAAATTTATGAAACAAAAATATTTGAGAGACAAAGAAGAACATAAGCAGGAATTAGATTGGTTTTGAACTAGAAGACAGAACTCTTACATTCTAAAGTGAGTGAAGCCTGGGAGCAGTGGCTCACGCCTGTAATCCCAGCACTTTGGGAGGCCAAGGTGGTCAGATCCCTTGAGGTCAGGAGTTTGAGACCATCCTGGGCAACAAGGTGAAACTTGGTCTCTACTGAAAAATACAAAAATTAGCCAGGTGTGGTGGCACACACCTGTAATCCCAGCTACTTGGGAGGCTGAGGCATGAGAATTGCTTGAACCCAAGAGGTGGAGGTTGCAGCGAGCAGAGATTGTGCCACTGTACTCTAGCTTGGGTGACAAAGCCAGAACAAAAATAATAAAATGAATGAAGTTCTGTGTTGAAATTTAAACTTTTGTGGTGACTTACAAATCATATATAAGGTTGGGTCTTTCTCTCTCTCTCTCTCTCTCTCTCTCTCTCTCTTTCTCTCTCTCTTCTCTTTCTCTCTTTCTCTCTTTCTCTCTCTCTCTCTCTCTCTCTTTCTCTCTCTCTCTCTCTCTCTCTCTTTCTCTCTTTCTCTCTTTCTTTCTTTCTTTCTTTTTCTTTCTACCAATGCTTAACTGAGAGAGGAGAGAAAACACCATAGAAGGGATTTGGAGTAAGAAGTTGTGGGTGCAGAAGGAAGGGGAAGAAAGAGTTGAAATTTCTGGTGAAAGGGGAAAGGATTTCTTTTGGGGCCCAGCTTGGGTAGGATTAAGGGTTAACTGAGGACTGAGAGATTAGGAAAAAAATAGATGTTTCCTAAAACGTCATGGCAGTGCTAATGGAGACTAAAAGAAAGGTTTGAAACTGGAGAGTTAAAATGGGAGGAAATTGTGATGAAGTGAATGTGGGGCTTGAGGAGGGGAGGCATCTGGTATGACTTTCATGTTACTGTCTTTCTTGGACAACTTGGTACATTTATAAACTTAGGAGTATGGAAAGGGGAGCAGGACTAGGAGAAAAAGGATAAATTGAGTTGGAGACAAATTGAGTTTCAGGTGCATGTGTTTGTCCAGATGACCACATTTAGTAGGCATCTGTGAAAGTGAATTACAGGTTCAGCAATATTTTAGCTCAACTTCCCCAGAAGCAGATGCTGAGACAAAATTCATGTACCTGTGACATTCAAGAGTTGCTTGTAGTTCTTTCAGTAAGAAAGGAGTCAGACAAGAGTGAAGTTTTGGTGACGTTTCAGGCTTCCCCAAAGCCAAACAGAATTCTGAGGAATGAATCACACCACAAAGCTGGTCCTGCTCAAAGCAAGATATCTGGGCTTTTATACCATTGCATCAGTCATTAGCTATGGTCTGCCCCAAGGGACCAACTTCCAGGCACTTAAGGCCCTTGGTTTATTTAGGCAAAGTGGCTCCAGTAGCCCAAGGAATGCCTTCTGAAGAAGGTTGCTGGAGCTAGCCTTTAGGATCAGAGAAATGCAAATCAAAACCACAATGAGATACCATCTCGTGCTAGAGTGGCTATTATGAAAAAGTAAAAAAGTAACAGATGCTGGTGAGGCTACAAAGTGAACGCTTATGCACTGTTAGTGGGAATGTAAATTTGTTCAGCCACTGTGGAAAGCAGTTTGGACATTTCTTGAAGAACTTAAAAACGGAGCTATCCTTACTACCTACACCAATCCTGTTACTGGGTATATACCCAAAGGAAAATAAATCATTTTGCCAAAAAGACACATGCACTTGTATTTTCATTGCAGTATTATTAATAATAGCAAACACATGGAATCAACCTAGATGCTCACCAGTGGTGTGGATTCAATAAAATAAATGCAGTACGTATACAGTGTGGAATACTATGCCGTCATAAAAAAGAATGAAATCAAGTCCTATGCAGCAATAATGCAGCCGGAGATCATAATCCTGAGTGAATTAATGCAAGGACAGAAAACCAAATACTGCACATTCTCACTTATAAGTGGGACCTAAGCACTGGGTACTCATGAACATGAAGATGGGAATAATAGACCCTGGAGACTGCTAGAGGGTGGGGAGATGGAGGGAGGAAGGGCTACATATTGCGTACCATGCTCACTACCTTGGGATCACTCGTATCCCAAACGTCATTATCACACGATATCCATGTAAGAAACCTGCACGTATACCCCCTGAATCTGTGAAGAAGAGACACAAAATGAGTGAAGGGGATCTGAATGTATCAGTCAGGACACTGAAGCATCTAGAGACAGATCTAATTCTAGGATTCACCAATCTGCTGGGGAAAATTCAGACAGGAAGTAGGTAAGTTCCTGAAGAGAGAGGGTGTAAGAGGTCAAAATGATCCTTGGGAATTTCTGACATCCAAAAGGAAGAAAGGCTTATAAAGAAGCCTGACAATTGAAAAAAGCATCAAGAAAAATGAGTAGCCGACCACGGAAATATCCTGGGGTGCAATCATGACTGGGTTTTACTTGTTTGTTTTATGATAGGATATTTCACACACACTGCTGTTTTCAAAGAGCCAATAGTGAGGTGACAGCAGAGAGTCCTGGTGAGTGGCACAGATGCGTCTCCTGGGAGAGTCCAGTCACCAGCCCAAGGGGGACCTTCCAGCTCTCTGCCTGCTTTCCATGGAGCCCCCCCGAACCCAAGTCAAAAGAACCCTCACCACTGTGATGGATTTAGCCCTGTTTGAAGAGCAGCAGCCTACAAAAAGCTCATCATCTTCTTGACCAAGTGCAGAGTGTTTTCAATCTGGCAATTCTGGCAACCCAGAAAGCAATAAGATAATAAAGCACAAGTTTTCTGAAGGGGCAAAGGAAATTGCCTTAGGGGCTGGAAAGAGCCTGGGGTAATATTTACACAAACAGAGGCTGAATCAGACTGTGCTGAGACCTTCTGGCTTAGCTCCCAAACAGGAAATAAAGGAAATGAAGCTGCATGCATTATGGTGACTCAGAAGCCAATCTTACTACCTACTTACCTAGAGAGAAAGAGCGAGACCAAGAGAGCGAGAGCAAGAGAGAGAGAGACTAAGGACTTACCTGGAAGGAAGAGATGGGGACCACAAAGCTGGGACTAGTGTAAGGAATCTGGTGGGAGTTCTTTCTCTATGCACAGGAAAAAGCCTTCTGGTGCTTTGAGAGGATAAACCTCCCCAATTCGTCTTTTCTTTTCAGGTCTAGCACTCACCATTTTTAAAGGGCAGAGTTAGTCAGGTCTATTATCACTGTTATTGTTATACAATTAATTATTACTGAAATAATATATGCTTACTTGGGAAACATGATAAAATCCTAAACATGATTTAAAAAATATTCCATATTCTCAATCAAATATTGCAGATATTTCATGTGCATAAAAATATTAATCTAAAATGACATTGTGCTTTTTGTGTTAACACATTTTTAAACATCATTCTATGGCCATAGAACTTCGCTTTGTACACATGTCACAAAGTGTATTCAACCCCTTGAGTATTGTTTGATGTATTTACTAGCCTCCTGTTTTTAGATTCAGGACAACAAATGGCTTTACCAAAAAGGTAAGGTCCTAAGACCTACCAGATAGGTCTCAGGTATTCTGCAGCATGGTGGGGATCTACCGGCACTTGCATATTCCAGGCATAGCCATTGATTGTATTTGGGGAAAATGCACCACTGGTAGATAGGATGAGAGTGCAACTGGAAACTACAAGAGAAAGAGCTGTATCCACACATAATACCTTCAACCAAGTTAACAATGCAAAACTATTCTCTGGTTTTATGAAAGTATTGAAAAGCTAACTGTGCAGGTCTAATATGATAATTGCTAGTTGAAGCCCCTGTGAAATCTCAGAATCCTAGGGAACGTCTCCAGTAACACCACATACACTACGCCACCTCACCCCATTTCTAGATTAGGATAAGAAACAAATGTGAAATATGCACCTCGGCCTGAAAGAAAATATGATAAAGCTAGAAACACAAGATGATGTAGGCAAAATTTATATATATACAAATATAAATATATAAAAATATAATTGTATTTATAAAATATATATTTCATATACATATATAAATGTATATATTTACATATTATATATAATAAAAATATCTATATTCCTGCCATTCCCTCTACTGTATGAATAGATGTTCTTCTGACATTCTTAACTTCTTTACATCCACTGCCTTTACATCCTAATTTACTCAGACTCCCTCTGCCATGTCTATGCTTTGAGGTAAAATGGTTTCATATCAGTGAACTTAGATTTACTTAATAAAATTTCTTTATTTCCTTTATCCCACCTGTTCATTCCATTTTTTTCATCCTGATCTCCAGATAACCAGAGCTGTACTTTTTTTCCTCTGTTAATTCTTGTAACTCATGGCTGCCTCCGTTACCTCCTAAAGTTCTGGATCCCATCATCAGCCATCCCACACCTTTTCCATGAACATCCTAGCATTCTTATTTCCTTCCATACTCCACATATTAATTTACTTCTGATTCCTAGACTGCTATGTGTTGCCAAAAAACATCTCAGATTTAGGATATCATGTTCTCTATAAATTCATGCCTTCCCAGCTTCAATGTTGCACAGACAGCTGCCCAGTAATCCTTTTATTCACGTCTTATGGATTTCCTATGACATTATCCGTGCAGCTGCTATTCCAAAACTTTTCCATGCTCACTTGAACAATCTCTGCAGGTTGCTTACCCTGAATGATTCCCCTTTATTATTTGCTAACAGAACCCCACTTTTATTCAGGTAGCACAATGCTTAGCCTGGAAGTAAAAATTATGATTGGTCTAAACCAGCTATACTAATCCCATTTTCTTTTTTAAAACATTTTACTTTAAGTTCTGGGATACATGTGCAGAACGTGTAGGTTTGTTCCATAAGTATACATGTGCCATGGTGGTTTGCTGCACCTATTGACCCATCCTCTAAGTTCCCTGCCCTCACTCCCCACCCCCAAACAGGCCCAGGTGTGTGTTGTTCCCCTCTCTGTGTCCATGTGTTCTCATTGTTCAACTCTCATGTATGAGTGAGAACATGTGGTGGTTGGTTTTCTGTTCCAGTATTGGGATTGCGGGGGCAAATGGTAAAATTTTTGGTTCTAGATCCTTGAGGAATCACCATACTGTCTTTGCCATACTATATGGTTGGACCTTATACAAAAATTAAATCAAGATGGATTAAAGACTTAAATGTACAAACCCAAACCCTAAAAACCCTAGAAGAAAACCTAGGCAATACCATTCAGGACATAGGCATGGGCAAAGACTTCATGATGAAAATCCCAAAAGCAATTGTGATGAAAGCCAAAATTGACAAATGGGATCTTGTTAAACTAAAGAGCTTCTGCACAGCGAAGGAAACTATCAGAGTGAACAGGAAACACTACAGAATGGGGGAAAAATTCTAGGCTTCTTATTAAGTGAGATAACTAATTGCCTTTAAATTACTGTTAGCTGGGAGTTATGCTGTTTCTGGGCAAAAATTACCCTGTTGAATCCACTTCTTAATCTACCTATCTGACAAAGGTCTAAGATCCAGAATTTACAAGGAACTTAAATTTACAAGAAAAAAAACCCCATCAAAAAGTGGGCATAGGACATGCACAGACACTTCTCAGAAGACAATTACGCAGCCAACAAACACATGAAAAACTCCACTCATCATTAGAGAAATGCAAATCAAAACCACAATGAGATACCATCTCACACCAGTCAGAATGGCATTAACAAGTCAAGAAACAACAGATTCCGGCAGGCTGTGGAGAAATAGGAACGCTTTTACACTGTTGGTGGGAATGTAAATTAGTTCAGCCATTGTGGAAGCTAATCCCATTTTCTTTGGTAGTTGCTGATGTTGGAATAACCCCTGACCAGTTTTGGCTGCTGAGATTAAGGAGATAGTTGCTGGCGGCTTCTGAAAAAAGAGTGTATATATATATGTGTGTGTGTGTGTGTGTGGCGTGTGTGTAAAGTATATATAACGTATTATATATAACATTTTATATATATAATCAATGTTATATATATTTATATATAATATATATAATGTGCTGATTTTTTCCCTTCTTTCTTGGCTTTTTGGTGATATCCTGTAAAACAGTGATGATTGACTCTTCAACCACATCTTGCCACTTTCAGGGAAAGGTGAAGGAAATTTCCCAGATGACAATCCTGTATCCTTATATTTATAGAACATCCTTACCCCATCCTGCAGCTGCTTACTTCTAGGCTTCTTATTAAGTGAGATAACTAATTGCCTTTAAATTACTGTTAGCTGGGAGTTATGCTGTTTCTGGGCAAAAATTACCCTGTTGAATCCACTTCTTAAGGCCCAACCCTTATCACTGCTTCCGATCTCAGCAGCTGACATCACCTCCGACTTGACTAACAAGCCCCAAACTATCCACACAGCTGGGTGGATAGTCGCACATCTGGGTGTGCCACAGATGGCACAGCTGGGTCCTCTCTCATTCTATCCTGGGTCAATCCCATTCTATCTGGGTCACATCCCATTTGATCCCACAGCTGTGTCATATCCCATTCTATCTGGGTGGATAGTGACACATCTGGGTGTGCCACAGATGGCACCCTTTTCTATCCTCCCTCTCTCCCATTCTATCCTCCCTTTCTCCTGTTTAATAGAAGGGAGTGCTTTTTCTTAGCAAATTAACTCATTTATCTGTTAGAGTCCATCAGCTTGTTCTCAGTCTAGGACATGGCTCTACAAATTCCTTTATTTCACCGGAACCTTTCATCTTTTTGTTTTATTTGCCTCCTCCTCTTCCCACTAGTGAGGGAGGGATTTCCATCTTAGGGTTGCGGGGAGGACCAAACCCATGACACGCAGCGCTGTGCCTATGAGATCAACAACCGTGTATTAGTCACAAACACTCACAGCCTAAGGGAAGAGGACATCACATGCCATGCATGGGGCCACGTAGGGATTTCACTCAGGGAAATCATAAACAACCAGAGGCTGTGGGACGTTAGTGGGGCTTTGTAGCATCAAAGGGGTGAGGTGCCCTCTGGTTCCTGTAGGAGCAATGTGATGGGCTTGTTTGATATTTCTGTGCACAGGCTAAAAACTGAAGCCTGCTACTTAGGGATAAGTATTAAGTATCCTTGGTCCCCATGATAAGGAAGGTTGTTTGATGAGGGAATCTTGTCCAGAAACAAATGTGAACATGTGGCTTTTTAATTCTAGGCAGACATGATCATAAACTTAAAATATGCTATTTATATATTTTAAAACTTGTTCTTTTCCAATTTGAGGAATACTTTTCTATTCTTTGAAGCAAAACTGCAACTGCTTTGCACCAACGTAATACATCAGCAGTATGTGATTCATAATTTTAATGTCTTTACCCCAAGGTCACGTTAGATACTGAATTTGTGATGATACATTATTGTTTTATTTTTTGCTGAATATTCTTATGGCTAGATATTTGCACATATAGATAATTTTTTCCTTTGGATACATTCTAGTAAACAAATTTTGTCAGAGTTTACCAAAAGCATTAACTACCTGCATTCAATTGTCATACAGTTTGCTCTGACTTCTCCTTTTAAAAATATTCTAGAGTTCATATTTCCATATATTTTTGATAACATCAAGCTTTATTCTATTTTAATTAACTCCAATGGAATAAGTTAAAACTGTCACTCTTGTTTAAATTCTTGTTTTCCCACTTCTTTACTGGCAATTTATATTTCTTCTTTCATAAACTAAGTATTACTATTTTCCATTTTCCTATGTAAAGTTCATGTAATTTTAGGATGTGCATATAATTTTTTTCTTCTCTAAATAATTTTTAAAATGTTCCTGTAACATATTTAGTGATAAAATATTGGGGGATGTGGTTATTTTTAATTAAAATTACCTAGTTTTTAGTAAGAGGCCCTTCACATCTAAATATTCGGGTTTTATCTTAGAACAGTTTTCTCCTCCCTTTATTATGCCTTCTGAGCTCACTTTTTTGGAATTCCTCTTACAATGACATCTGACCTCCCTCTTCTGTTACCTATATTTCTGATTGTTTCTTAACACTTATGTATTTATTGTCTTACTCTGATTTTTCTAGGTGACTTATTAAGATTGTCCTCTACTTTAAAAATTGTATTTTAAGCAGTTCACTGCCTCCACTGCACTTTTTCTATTTAGTAATCATGTCCTTATTTTCTATTGTGACTTTTTTTCCCCTCCTCTTCTAATTTCATAGCTGCCATATGCTCTCAGATTTCTTTGAAAGTTCGAGATTTTCTGAAGTCCTCTTCTGATTATTTCAGCAGCTTTGTTTCACAAGACACATTTACTGACTTCTCCTTTATTTATATGGATGTTTCTGTTCACTGCCCTGATACTAACAGATGATATTTTTCCATTTTTTTATTTCAATACCTTTGATACAAAATATTTTTCTATTTCAGAGAGTCAAAATGGGTGCTTTTAGAAATACATCTTTCGAGTCTCTCTTTTAGTTAACAAAACTCTGCAGGAGGTGAAAAAAATCAGTTTTATTAAGGTTTAACTATGTCAGATCATATATCCAGGACTTTGGGTGAAAATAATGGGCAGTATTCTGCACAGTCAAGTTTGCTTCTGTGCTACAAAGTTTCTCTTACATAGTTGTTATGGCAGCTTGAGTATAACTTAGCCAGTGACACCCTCTCCAAATTACTTCCTTAGTAGCCAATCAGAATATCAACCATATTTCACTTAGATTCTTCTTCACTTAGCAACACAAATGAGTGACTTCAAAAGAAGACTCCCTAGTTCTCCAAGAAGCTAGTAGGATAGATATTAGGCCTTTACCAATTGCCCCAAGGAACATCTGCCCTTCTAGTGTTTTATTTTTTAAGCTAGAAGATGGTATTGTAGTTCTGCTAGGTAATAAGTGCTATTTTCTCCAAACACAGACTCTTGAATAGTGATGAACAGCAGTTCACTCAGTAATTTCATCAATCATTTTTCACCTGTGGGTACATTGCATATAGCCTTCTTCAACACTTTTCAAACATTAAACTATTCCCTGTATAGTATCAATATACATTTTCCGCATTATTTCTTAGGATTCTTTTTCCAAATAACTTTTGTTTTGTTTTGTTTTTGTTTTTGTGAGATGGAGTCTCGCTCTGTCACCAGGCTGGAGTGCAGTGGCACAATCTCGGCTCGCTATAGCCTCTACCTCCCGGGTTCAAGTGATTCTCTTGCCTCAGCCCCCTGAGCAGCTGGGACTATAGGTGCGCACTATCATGCCTAGCTAATTTTTGTATTTTTAGTAGAGACAGGGTTTCACCATGTTGGCTAGGGTGGTCTCAATCTCTTGACCTTGTGATCCGCCCACCTTGGCCTCTCAAATCAAATAACATTTTTTATAGAGATAACAGGTAGGTCTCTTCTTTTTATACTAAATAAGTAGTTCATACCCTTTCCCCTAATTTTTTTTTATCAGTGACTTATTGTTTAAGTCTTTCAATCTACTTCCTTGTTATTTTAATTGCTTCCTATCTAATAACAGGTTATTACTTCTTTTCACTCTCTGTCAGTCAGAACAGGCTAGTTAATGCTGTAGTAACAAATAATCCCACAATCTGTGGCTTTAAAGAACTAAGATGTATTTCTCATTCATGCAACATGTCCTTTGTGGGTTGGGAGAAGAATCTAGTTCACATTACACAGCACCCCTTGCTTAGTCCCAAGCTAATGAAGCAGCCGTTATCTAAACATTCCGTCACTTAGCAGTGGAAACAAAAGGAGACATGGGGAAGTTCTCACTGGCTATCAAAGCTTTCAATGGAAAATAACACAAGTCGCTTCCAATCACATTTCATCCACCAAAACAAGTCAGGGAAACAGTCTTCAATGTACCACAAAGGAGAGAGAGCGCTGGAATATTTATGGACAGTTCTAATAACTACCACATTTCCTATCATTTTTAACCTTTAACACTATTGCCAACCCAAACTTCTAAAAATGTCCTCTCTGTTTTCCACAACACAAAATACCGATGGCCTCTTTCCCTAGCTCTCTGATTGTTTATCATAGTTTAATCCAACTTCTTTTCTTTTTGCAATGACCTAAGTGTAGTTGATCCCTACATTTCTGTCTTTGTTCATTTTCCATTTTATCACTTTTCCCATCCTCGGCTGACCCTATTTGTGCTTGATTCTTACAGACACTCATCTATCTACTCAATCTTGAATTATTCATTTACCATGCATTTATTTTTAGTTTTACATGTGCTATGAGACATAAGGATGAATGAAACAAAATCCCTATAGGAATTACACCGATTACTTAGGCAAAAATCAAAGTTTCCGTAAAATGTGCTTCGTGTTTTTACAGATGTGTGGTATATGTGATATAAAAAAATCGTATTTCCAGTGATTAGCATTACTAAGGAATTTGAAATCTGGAAATATTCAAGATGATTTTCATAAACTTATGCTCAAAATATGAAAAGTAATGACTAAAGCTCTCAAAACTAAAATGACATTTTTTATTTCATTACTTCCGGGTAAAACTTACTTTTTGAATTTTCTCCAGAGGAAAACTATCATAAAGAGGAAGTACCAAGAGGGGTGGCCATGGTTATTTAATACTGCTTGTGGGGTTTACCTGGATGTGAATATATTTCTAATCAGAAAATGTAAAATTACAGATACCAAGATTTAGTCTTTTTAAAAAATTATCGAAATTAATTAGAAAATATAAGAAATAGTTCTGAGTCCTCAGAGGTCCAACACTATGTGTATTCACCTCTGTGTTAAATAGAACCCTACACACAGTAGTGTCTCAAAAATATTTATGGAATAAAATTAATTTATTAAGAGAATTGACTTTTTCATCCTATTTTTTATGTAGAAGTTAAACAGAAAATCCCTCTGGAATATTAAGAAGATTAATGAAAATAATAAAGGCTACTTTAAGAGACCTAGGTTAGTGACTTTGAGCTGCCACTGACTCTTTATGAGCAAGCTACTTAACCTTGCTGTGGCTTGGTTTTCTAGCAAACTCACATCAATGAGAAATCAATGATTTCAAACAGGAATTAAATGGTGATCAGGATGAGTTTAAAGTAGTAATACTTTACTTTTCATACCTTTAGATTCATGTGTGTTTGAGTTACTCAGTCTAACATGCTTAAAACCCCTAACCTCCAAAGCCAAATCCTATATGTTTTTATTATTTTGAGGGTGAGAAATGATGTACAGTGGTTATAGCCAGTATGTAGAAGTCGATCTACCCCATTCCTAGAAAAGTAGACATGTGAGTAAATATCCAAATAAACAAGGTAAAAACAAATATTTTCCCATAAAACCTGTATTAGGATTATCTAGAGGGACAGAACTAATTATATATAATATACATATCATATATATTATATATACACACATATACATGTATATGTATGTGGGAGTTCATTAAGTAGTATTAACTCGCACAATTACAAGGTCCCACAATAGGCCATCTGCAAGCTGAAGAGCAAGGAAGGCAGTCCAGGGCTCAAAACTGAGGAACCTGGAGTTTGATGTTCGAGGGCAGGAAACATCCAACACAGGAGAAAGACGTAGTGTAGGCTGGGAGGTTAGGCCAGTCTAGACTTTTCACATTTTGCTGCCTGCTTTTTAGTCACTGGCAGCTCATTAGACGGTGCCCACCCAAATTAAGTAAGGGTAGGTCTGTGCCTTCCCCAGCCCACTGACTCAAACCTTGATCTCTTTTGGCAACACCCTCACAGACACACTTAGGATCAATACTTTGCATCATTCAATCCAATCAAGTTGACACCCAGTATTAACTATCACAAAACTCAAATCAATCACTGGCATTTCTCAAATTCAACATAATGTGGGAGAGGGAAAGAAGTAAGTTAGAAAGAAACATATTTTGATTTGTTTCCATTTCAGGACATGCAGAGTCTCTGAAATGTATATTTTCATAAAATGAAGATCAGCTAATTGCAAACATATTCATCCCCTCACACTTTTGGACAAACCCTTTATATGACAGGTATTCATTAAGATCATATGCATTATTAAGGAGGCCATATTCAAGCACCATCTGCAATGTCAAGAAAAAAAAAATATATATATATATAGTGAAAACAGATGACCCTCGAGAGTGTAAACTTGCAAAGTCACAATCTCAAACATACCTGTGAGTAAATGCCCACGTACTAATTTTGAAGTTAAAGACCATGCTTCATACTTTGAGAAAACTCAAGACCTTGCATTTGTAGCAGAGACCCAAAATGACTCTGGAGGAAGACAGCATCTTAGTGGTGTATTACATATCAGTCTTTGCAAATGCTCTCATTGGAGGCATTCACTATAGCAATATTCATCGTTGATGATTAAGCCACAGACCGAATTGTCTGTTAATCAAATGCTCTTTCATAATGTTTCTCTACTAATTCATGTTGGCACATTTGTTTGTTTTTATTTATTTATTTGTTTTGAGATGGAGTTTCGCTCTTGTTGCCCAGGCTGAAGTGCAGTGGTACAATCTCGGCTCACTGCAACCTCCACCTCCTGGTTTCAAGTGATTCTCCTGCCTTAGCCTCTTGAGTAGCTGGGATTACAGGTGCCTGCCACCATGCCCAGCTAATTTTTGTATTTTTAGTAGAGATGGGGTTTCACCACGTCAGCCAGGCTGATCTTAAACTCCTGACTTCAGGGGATCCACCCACATTCACCTCCCAAAGTGCTGGGAGGCATATTTATTTAACACACTAAACTCTGGAATAATATATTCTTTTGTAGTACAAAAGTTGAGCTTTTTAAAGTTCAATTTGTTCTTTCTTTTTTTTCTTTTTCTTTTTTTTTTTTTTGATACCGAGTCTCGCTCTGTCACCCAGGCTGGAGTGCAGTGGCACGATCTGGGCTCTCTGCAACCTCCACCTCCCAGGTTCAAGCCATTCTCCTGCCTGTTCTTTACTTTCATTGTCATTTTGGATGAAGAAAAGATGAATGACTTACATTACAGATTTGAGCATATTTGTTTAAGGATGTAGCTGTTTTTTAAGCTATGTTGTTTTCATGATGTGCTTTGCAAAATAATACATTCCACTTGACATCTTATAATTTGATTATATAATTTTTAAAATTTGGTTTTAGTTCCCTCCTTGACTCTGGGAGGAGTGTGATTTCTTTCCCTTGCAGAATGAGTCTTTCCATTTAATCTATTCGAGTTTGGGACTCTGACTTCTCAGCTTATTGTTTCTAAGGAAATGTGCAGGAAACGTCACATATCAGCTTTTGAGAGTAAAAATAATGAATGGACGTGTGAAATGAGTAAAAATTAGTCTTACCCTCTGTCCCACCTAGGCCACGTGTTTGCCTTGTGCCTCATTTCCCACAACTGGAAGCTCCCAGCTGAATAATCATATCCCAACATGCTGAGCTAATTGAAGAAAGGTGCTATATAAACATGAGGTACCATTATTATGGTCATTTTCCCAGACCTTGGGCTTCCCCACCCACTTCCTCTAAACTTACAATGAAAAAAAAAAAAAAAAAGTAGCCTCCAAGTGGATGCAGATTTGAGAACAATGCCTTTGGCGCCCTCTAGTGGTCTCCTCTATGTAGAAATCACTTGGATGATGGAGGCTTAGTTCAAGACAGAAATTTCCTTCAAGCCAATTTAGAGGGGGAACAGATATGGTAGAAGCACATAAATCCTTCACATTAATATTTTTAAACAAAATTATCATGTATAAAAATGTCAGGCAGTCTTCACTAACATTAGCATCTTTTCTGAATGGGAAAGGCACAAGAAATATTTTTCTTGACAACCTAGTCACTCCACAAGTTGCTGCTAGGGCAAATCTTTCTATCCTGAAACTGAAGGCTACATTATGGATGCTCGATAATGTGTGGAAGTACTTAGCAACCAGGACATCTAGTAATCAGCCAGTACTTTATGAATGCTTCTTGAGTCTGTGTCTTGTTTCAAATCCACCATGATCTAGCTGGGTGAGGTCAAACAAACCATTTGTCCTAGCTGACCTACAATTTCTTCATTCCTAAAAAGAAAGCATTGAACCAAATTGGTGGTTTCTAAAAATTATCAATTGGTTTAATCAGCTGAGCCCATTTTTATGGATGAAATATTCCACAGAATGCAAAAATATAAAATAAAATGAAAGACTGTGGAACCATTCCAGCTCAGGCTGTGTCGAGGAGGCTGAGCTTGGTCAACTTAGATCTTCTTTTCATTTCCCCCAGAGTCTCTTCAGAAGCCTGATACAACCCTAGAGCTCCATGGTACACAGTTCAAAAATCATTTTTACTTGTCATCTCTATTGTTTAAGCTCTAACTTTAAAAATGCCTTAAAATATTGTTTTATCAGTTTGCTAATAGGTAATTATTATTATTTGAGACAGAGTCTCCCTCTGTTGCCCAGGCTGGAGTGCAATGGCATGATCTCAGCTCACTGCAACCTCTGCCTCCCGGGTTCACGTGATTCTCCTACCTCAGCCTCCTGAGTCTCTGGGATTACAGGCATGCACCACCACGCCCGGCTAAATGTTAGCCAGGCTGGTCTTGAACCCCTGACCTCGTGATCCACCCCCCTCAGCCCCCCAAAGTGCTGGGATTACAGGCGTGAGCCACCAAGCCTGGCCGGTACTTAAATTTTTGACCTTTCTGTTGCTCTCTTGTATTTTTTTTTTTTTTAACTTCAATCATTAGTGTGTGCACAGAGGTAGTGAGGTTAAGTAAAAATGTACTCCCAAGCCTCCTGTGTATCCTCATAATGCTTTTAATATTTTATGAGTCTACAAATACTTCTATTTAATCACACATACTCCTGAGTATCAGATACTCAACTTGATGCTGGATTTTAGCAGGATAAAGAAGCTGATTGAAGTGTAATCCAGTGGACAGAATTTTGAAGGCTAGAAAGTACTATCACATAATATAACTGGATAATGCCAAAAATGTATATGAATGCTGACATTTATGTGACAAAGTAGTCTACATTTTATAGCTGTTCAGAGAAAAGGGAGAACAGTATGTTTTGAGGAATCAAAGGACAAAGTGAGAGGAACTTAACCTATAAGAATAAATGACCTTGGATACTCAAAAGGATCAGAGGCATGTTTTAAAAGTCTTGATAAAATGTGGGCAGGACTGAATATACAGAACCTAGCTTTGTGAGGCCATGGGCATGCAGTGGGACCATAGGCTTTAAATTCAACGGTTCCATTGCTTCACCCTGGCTCTACATTTTTGTCAATGAGAGAATGTTCATGAACACACAAACAATATGTGACACTAAATATTAATCTATTTTCCTCCCTTAAAGGATGATATAAAGAAAAAAAAACCCTACTCTGTTCCTATATATGTACTTTTTATCATGTAAAACATAAGATTACAACATATTTACAGTATAAGTTCACAAAGTATATTTAGAAAGGTTATTTAAGTTTTAACCTTTAAGCAGATAATTCATTTTTAAAATTTATTTTTAATACATAAATCAATGATGTTAAGTATTGGTATAACACTTAGAAACATGAATATATATGGGCATATGAAAAGTTTCTCACTGTCAGGTAAGCATGCCTCAGGAACTCTACTGGCTAGGTAAGTGCTACCCTAAACAGACAGCGCATGTCATCAGTCATCACCTACCCAAGAAGTAGACTATGTCATAATATTGGAAATCTCACTTTTCAAATGGAACATGGCTAGATGAAAGGTCTTTTTTTTTTTCTTATGTCATTATAAAATTCCATCTTCAGGGAACAAAAGTCAGATAGAGAAGGTAAGAGGTAACCTGAAAGTTAGCTGATTCTTATAAAATAATCACCACTTCTAGTTGATTTTCACCAAAATACACCACACCCCTCACCTATTACAAAATTGAGGAAAAAGCTGTTTCTTCTCATAAGTTGCTATTGCTGCTCTTTTTCATTTCACACCCAGGCTCATGTGTTTTCTGGCTCTGGAAGGGAGTAAATGGGGGCAGGAAACATGGTTTTACCTACTCTACTTCCTGCCAGGTCAGCCCTGGGAAGTGCTAAGTACCTGGAGCTGTGGGTTCAAGTCAGGTCCTGAAATCTCCCTGAATCAATTTGATTCATGCCCTGGAGAAGGAGACTTGCTGTTAATAAAACATATAGCCAGACTAAGAAAGAACACTGAACATCTTTCATCACATTTAAGTCAAGGGTAAGAAAAACAGAATAATCCCAAGGATGCTGGAAAGGTATTTGAATATGAAAAGTCAGCATCTCCTCTCTATTGAAAAATATTTTAGTGCACTTGAAATTAAAAAATTATATTTGAATATGTAGGTAACATATTTTCTAGGGAGAAAGGACATATAACTATTGGAAAGAAGGACAGATAATTACTATTATGCAGAGGATGTACCTAAGAGGAAAATAAAAACATTGCTTTGACAACTGTGTAGAATCAAGAGATTCAATTTAAGCAAATGATTACAATATTTATATATGAAATTTCATATATGTTCTTTAAAACAGCCATAACAACTTCTACTGTGAATGAAAAAATAGTCCATTCAAAATATAATGGGATACACTCCATTCACAATAGTAAGAAAAATGAAAATACCATAAATAAACCATAACAAGAAATATTTTAGACAAAACTTGAGAAGATATAATAACAGAAATGACATAATGGGGATATGGTCTATTGTCTTTTGGAAACATGCAAAGTTTATTTCTTGGCCATCCCAGTCTGATGCTGCAAGTGGTAAAAGATTATTTTAACACAATTTTATATCACTGTTACTAACTTTGAGTCCATGCCTTGAGCAGAGAATTTTGGACTTTAAAGTTTGGAGTTTTAGATTGTGTACCACTATCAAAAGCAAGCAGCTCACCTCAAATCCCTTGATGTTCTCAGACTTACATCCTCTTCCATTCACCAGCCACCCAGGCTTCCAAAATTTCTGTTTAATAGGCTCTTTATTACAGGTGACCATAGAGAGCCTATGCATGTCATCAGCTGCCAGCTGCCAGAGAGTTCAAGCCCTTAATTGTACAAAAATTTTTTATGGCTGTCAGCACCAACAAGACCAGGTCATAAATCCTGAATTTCACCAACTTCTTTGCTGGAAAGGCTCTTGGCTACAATTTTTTTCCAGCACTACTTTTCGTATTAGTTTAGTCCTAAGTACAAAAGTCCAACTAAGAGCATCCAGTGTCAAAAATACATTATTGTAAACAAAAGAATGGTGAGTTTATGAAGGTAGAAATTATTAAAGGACAGTGATAACTTACAGAATCTTTTGACATGCCAGGAAAATAAGTTTGGAGGTTACACAGGCAGAGATAATGTCTCAAATCAGAAGAGGACACATTCTTCTGCCACTGCTGAGATTTAGGTGGCACATGTAACTGACACTGGACACTTATGCCACTGGAATTTCAGGGACCAATTCCTGCTTATCCTGGGTTACCTATCAGTCTACAGAGTTATTCAAACAAGTCCATCACAATGTTTTATAGGCACCAGGGAGCATCCTGTTTCTTGATGCTGTTTCTAACAGTCCTTGGTTGTGCACTTGATTCCTGAATGCAACCTCTGTGTGGTGTAATGCTCTCCTCTCCCAGGCTGACTATATGTGACTAATAAACTGATATGGTTAGGCTCTGTTTCCCCACCCAAATCTCATATGGAATTGTAATTCCCACTTTGGGGGGAGGGACAGGGAGGGAGGTGACTGGATGATGGGGGTGGATTTCCCCCTTGCTGTTCTTGTGCTAGTGAGTTCTCATGAGATCTGGTTGGTCAAAAGTGTGTAACACTTCTCCCTTCCCCTTCCCTCTCTCTCCTGCTCTGCCATGGTAAAATGTGTTTGCTTCCCCTCCAACTTCCACCATGATTGTAAGTTTCCTGAGGCTCTCCAGCCATGCTTCCTGTACAGCATGTAGAACTGAGTCACGTAAACCTCTTTGCTTCATAAATTACCCAGTCTTCGGTAGTTCACTGACAATTTCATCTGTCCATTGTGTTGGGTGTTTTGTTTGACCATCCCCCTAACCCTATGGTGAGAATTATTTCCTCATTAATAAAATGAAGAAGAGGCCAATAAAATACCTTTGTATAGTTATATTTTGTTTTCAATGCCAAATCACAGTATAATCATTTATAATTTTTTTAAAAATAATTAAACTTAGCATATGTAGAATAATCCACAAAACTTGACTGAGAAGAGAACAATACAGATGTCTGTGATCAAGTTCATGTGTGTGGAGACCATGGCAACTTTCCCATGACTGCAACTTATCCAGCAGCAGGTGCAAGAATAGCAAGTGCAGTACAGGATCCAATGTGGTCTGCAGCCTGTTTTAGAATGCCTGTGAACTAGGAATTATTTTTACTTAAAGGGTTGTAAAAACAAGGAAAGAATAATATGCAACAGACACCAAATGTGGACTGCAAAACCTAATATAGTATCTAATCCCTTATAGAAAAAGTTTGCTGACCTCTAATGTAAAGTAGTACAGGTTTGATTGTGTTAATTACCAATAGGTATACTTTTGAGTGATGATTTATTTATTTGCAGAGATAGGGTCTTGCTTTGTTGCCCAGGCTGGTCTCAAACTCCTGACTTGAAATGATCCTCTGGTCTCAGCCTCCCAAAGCACTGAGATTACAGGCATGAGCCCCCATATGCAACTTTAGTGATTAGTTTAAAGGTTCTGAAGCTGTCTTCATCCACTGCATCTTTTATCACCCAATCATTTTTCATTGTACCCTAGGCCCAAAGAAATACCTTTAAGTACTACTTATTAAGTAGTTAGGTACACAAAATACTTATATTCTAATGACTTAATAGCCATTTGAAAATGATAAAACTCATAAATTCAAAGAAAAATATTTTTACTTCATTAAAAAAGTGACAGTTACTTAACTTATTGAGTGTGTGAACTTCTTAGGTCTATATGATTTCCTAAAGCCCAGAGTGAGATTGGACGCTGTATTAGTCTGTTCTCATGTTGCTAATAAAGACATACCCAAGACTGGGTGATTTATAAAGGAAAGAAAGTTTAATTGACTCACAGTTCCACATGGCTAGGGAGGCCTCACAATCATGGCAGAAGAGAAAGGAGGAGCAAAGTCATGTCTTACATGGCATCAGGCAAGAGAGCTTGTGTAGGGGAACTCCCCCTTATAAAACCATCAGATCTCATGAGACTCACTATCACGAGAACAGCATGAGAAAGACACGCCCTTATGATTCAATTACTTCTCACCAGGTCTCTCCCATGACACATGGAAATTATGGGAGCTACAATTCAGGATGAAATTTGGATGGGGAAACAGACAAACCATGTCAGACACCATCACCCTCATTTTCTATTCTACAGTGATTCACACTTGCTTTTTAATACAGCAACTACTGAAAACCCATCTTTACAAAGATGATCTAATGGTGAAATTGCAAGCAACTACTACTACTACTAGAAAGGAAGAGACCACCCCTCATATTGTCTTATGCCCGATTTCTGCCTCCAAAGAAAGAAGAGGTAAAAACTAAAAGGCAGAAATAAAATCCACAGGCAGAGAGCCTGGCGCCACGCTCTGGGCCTGGTTAAAGATTGACCCTGACCTAACCGGTTATGTTATCTATAGATTCCAGACATTGTATGAAAAAGCATTGTGAAAATCCCTGTTCTGTTCTAATTACTGGTACCTGCAGCCTCTAGTCACGTACCCCCAACTTGCTCAATCGATCACAACCCTTTCACGCGAACCCCCTTAGAGTTGTAAGTCCTTAAAAGGGGACAGGAATTACTCACTCTGGGAGCTTGGTTTTTGGAGATGTGACTCTACTGATGCTTCCAGCTGAATAAAGCCCTTCCTTCTACAACTCGGTGTCTGAGGCGTTTTGTCTGCAGCTTGTCCTGCTACATTTCTTGGTTCCCTGACCAGGAAGTGAGGTGATTAACTGACGGACAGTTGAGGCAGCCTGTAAGGCAGCTTAGGCCTGCCCTGTGGAGCATCCCTGTGGGGGACTCCGGCCAGCTTAAGTGATGCGGATCCTGAGAGCACTCCTGGGTAGGCCTTTGCCCCAGTGGAATGCCTCATCAGAGGGGTGCATGGCAGGCCCCCATGGAGGATCAACGCAGTGGCTGAACACTGGGAAGGAACTGGCACATGGAGTCCGGACATCTGAAACTTGGTAAGACTGGTCTTTGGAACTTGCCCACTCCATTTGAATGGAAGTGTGGCCTGATCGCCCACACCGTGCCTTTATCGGCACTTTGGTTTTGGTTTTGACTTGGTTTGAATTGCTTGACAGGATTGGTCTTGGGAACTTGTCTACTCCATTTGAGTGGAAGCGTGGCCTGATTGCCTATGGTGTGCCTGTACTAGCACTTTGGTTTTTGTTTTTGACTTTACTTGAATTGCTTGATACTTTGGTTTTGGTTTTGACCTGGCTTGGATTTCTTGATACTCTGAGTTTGGTTTTGATTCTGGTTTGGTGCAAACCATAAAAGTGTGTGTGCCCTTTTTACCCGTTCTTTGTTTTGTGGTGTGAGTGTGGTATTTTTTCTAAAGGAAGCATGAGTCAGGGACAAAGTAAGCCCACCCCACCAGGAACTATGTTGAAAAATTTCAAAATAGGATTTAAGGGAGACTATGGAGTACTATGACACCAGGAAAACTTAAAACTTTGTGTAAGATAGACTGGCCAGCATTAGAGGTGGGTTGGTCATCAGAAGGAAGCCTGGACAGGTCCCTTGTTTCAAAGGTATGGCACAAGGTGACCTGTAAGCCAGGGCACCCAGACCAGTCCCTGTACATAGACACTTGGTTACAGCTGGTTTTAGACCCCCCACCCCACAGTGGATGAGAGAACAGCAGCATAAGCGGCTGGAAGAGGCAAGGAAAGACCAGCAGAGAGAGAGAAAGGAAATAGACAGGAAAAGAGGCAAAGACAGAGAGGAAGAGACAGAGAGACAGAGAGGGCATCAAGGAGACAGAGAGAGAGGCAGAGAGAGAGACAGAAAGTCAAAGAGAGAAAGAGAGAGATACACAAGTAGTTAAGAGAAAAAAAAAAAAAACAAAGCAGTGTACCATATTCCTTTAAAAGCCAGGGTAAATTTAAAACCTATAATTGATAATTAAAGGTATTCTCTGAAACCCTATAACACTCCAATAGCACTTTGCTGTCAGTGTAAACAAGGGCATAGCCCGAAAGCACTGAGGTCACTGATAACTTGTAGCCTTCCAATCAAAAATCCTTAACCTATCTGTGGATGGCTCAAATGAATTCATTCTGTAGTGACAACTGCTTTGCTAACAGAAGAAAGTAGAAAAATAACTTTTAGAAGAAACCTCATTGTGAGCATACCTCACCAGTTCAGGAGTATCCTAAGGGGGAAAAAAGAAAAACAACAAAAAAAACAAAAAGGTAGCTTACTAACTTAAAAATCTTAAAGCATGGGGCTATTCTGTTAAAAAAGATGATTTAACATTAACCACTGAAAATTCCCTTAACCCAGCAGGTTTCCTAACAGAAGATCTACATCTTAATTACCACACAAATGTCTGACCAGACCTAGGAGGAACTCCCTTCAGGACAGGACAATAGATTGTTCCTCCCGCATAATTGAAGGAAAAAAAAAAGTCATCTATACCAATTCTAAGTTAATTTGGACTAAACAAGGTCTTATTAATAGCATAGGATAATTGAAATCCCAAACTTACAAGGTTTTCAACAAAAGTAAAGTTTGCTAAAAGTTAACAGTGTAACATGTATTATAGTAACTTCTAACCTTGTGGCCTTAGACAGTGTAGTCCACAGACATAAAGGAAGTTTGCTTTGAAAAAGAATGGTTATCTTCAGAAAAAAAAAAGTGGGGCGGGGGAAGCAGGGGCAAAATTTATGTAAAAAAATGTTATATGGTAAATTATTGTCCTGAAATAATTAACTGGTTGTTTAAAGAAAGAAATGTTTGTAATAAGTCAGAAAGTTAAGGCATGTTGAAGAATTGCCTGTAAAAGTTGTGAAATAAAAAAAAGTTATAAAACACGTGTGTAAGAAAAAGAATTTATGCAAGACATGTTGTATAATTTAAAAGTAATTAGGTCTCCTGAATGTAAAACTATTGAAGAGACAGTTTATGTGCAAGGTGTATAAGGAAAGCAAAGAACCCCTTTGGTAAAGGGGTTATAAGGAGGCATAAGAATGTTGATTTTTACTTACATTAAAAGGTTACCTACATTAAAAAGTTACCTATATTTTTACCTACATTAAAACGTTAATTGTGTGTAAATTCTGTTTGTAAACATATTAGCTAAAGTTAAAGGGGTATCATCCAGTTTTTCTGTGAACTGGACATTAAAGTAAAACCACAATGGGTTTTTCTTAAAGCACTAACCTGCTCTTCAACAAAGATTATAAAAGGTTAAAAAAAGGTCTATAAAAATCTTACCTTATGGTCCAACATTAAAAATTGAATAAATATGTCTATAAAGTTGTATTAAAACTAAGTTTAACATTAATAACATACTAATATAAAGGTGAAATTTAACCTATCTGGTATACAAATCATACAAAAAACATTATCAAATAGAAAATGGTGTTTGGCTTTCTTTGGTCTAAAAACTAATAAAAATAGGTGCTAAAGGAAATTTATCAGTCAGAAGGCACCAAAGACTATAAAGTCCACTGTTGGTGACCCCACATTTAAAACAAAAGATCAGTTTCTTAGAAATTATATACTTAGTTTATCTTCCACTTTCCTTTCCCTCAAAACTAAGTCTTAGCACAGCTACCACCCCTAGAATTTCCAGTAAACCAGTGCCAGCCTGAAGATCACCTTCTCATCAAAGGGTGAAAAGAAAACTCAAGCCAGCCTGGGAAGGACCCTACCTTGTGCTGCTAACCACTGAGACTGCTATCCATACAGTGAAAAAGGGATGGACTCATCACATCTGAGTCAAAGTGCCACCCCCTCCAGAGTTGTGGGCCACAGTCCCAGGGGAAAAGCCTACCAAACCAAAGCTAAGAAAAATTTAACTCTTTCATCTATTCTATTACTCTTTCTTCTTTCATCGCTCTATTGCTGATCATCTAGTTATTAACATAACCAAGTCAATTTCACCTCAAACTATTGCATTTAATGCTTGCCTTGTTATATACCCTGTGGGGACTTGCCAAGTCAAAGACAGCTCTCTACTTCAGAAAAGTACCCCTGTCCCTCCTGACTCTCCTCAGACTGGGCATTAGTCAATTAGGACCGTTTAATCTGGGGAAATTTTGATAAAGACCCCAGTGCCAACCAGGAGTCTTGCCCCCCGATGTAGAGCTTTCATGCCATAGTTGGTCCAACGTTCTGTGGACCACTAAAGAGCAAGGATGGACTTCCCCAATTGGGTTTTGTAATTTCCTAAAATCATACATTCATTTTACTAGAGGATCATATAGATTAAAGACTTAAAACAAACTTTGGCAATTAAGACAGAATACCAAGATGCAAATGCCTGGTTGGAATGGATCAAATATTTCATCCGCACATTAAACAAAAGCAATTGTTATGCTTGTGCACATGGCAGGCCAGAGGTCCAGTCCCCTTTCCACTAAGGTGGTCCTCCAGTTGACCAGGTGTGGGCTGCATGGTAGCTCTTTTCCAGGATTCTACAGCCTGGAGTAATAAGTCACACCAAGCTCTTTCTGCTATATCCCAAAGTCTGGCACCCTGCGGCTCAGCCCCCGAGAGCCATCCATCTCCATCTCCCAACACTAAGTTCATTTCATGTCTCTCACGACAGGGAGGAAACTTAGCGTTCCTTGGAGACCTGAAGGGATGCAGTGAGCTTAAGAATTTTCAAGAGCTTATCAGTCAGCCCTTGTTCATCCCTGAGCGGATGTGTAGTGGTATTGTGGTGGACCTTTACTGGGCACTCTGCCGAATAACTGGAGTGGCACTTGTACTTTAGTCCAACTGGTTATCCCTTTCACCCTGGCATTTCATCAACCAGAGGGAGGAAAAATAAGACATCGTAAAGCAAGAGAAGCCCCTTGTGGGTCTTTCGACTCTCATGTCCATTTAGATGCAATTGGAGTCCCATGGAGAATATCAGCTCAATTTAAAGCTTGAAATCAAATAGCTGCGGGATTTGAGTCAATACTTTGGTGGGTGACAGTTAATAAAAATGTTGATTGGATAAACTACATCTATTACAACCAACAGCAACGAGCTTTTCATGAGTTAAAAGAAAAACTCATGTCGGCCCCAGCCCTGGGGCTACCTGACTTGACAAAACCCTTTACACTCTATGTGTCAGAAAGATAAAAAATAGCAGTTGGAGTTTTAACCCAGACTGTGGAACCCTGGCCAAGGCCAGTGGCCTATCTCTCAAAACAACTAGATGGGGTTTCCAAAGGCTAGCCCCCGTGTCTAAGGGCCCTGGCAGCAATGGCCCTGTTAGCACAAGAAGCAGATAAACCAACCCTTGGGCAAAACCTGAATATAAAGGACCCCCATGCTGTGGTAACTTTGATAAATACCAAAGGACATCATTGGTTAATAAATGCTAGATTAACCAAGTACCAAAGCGTGCCATGTGAAAATCCCCATGTAACCATTGAGGTTTGCAACACCCTAAACCCCACCACCTTGCTCCTGGTATCAGAAAGTCCAGTTGACCTTAACTCTGTAGAGGTGTTGGACTCAGTTTATTCTAGTGGGCCCAACCTTGAGCATCAGTAGACTGTGAGCTGTATGTGGATGGGAGCAGCTTCACCAACCCCTGCAAAGTGACTCTGAAGAAGACAACAAGCCCTGCTCCAGTCACACCCAGAAGCTTACTGGTCCACACACAGCTGAAGCATGAGAAAACTCATTGCAGGACTCATTTTCCTTAAAATTTGGACTTGTACAGTAAAGACTTCAACTGACCTTCCTCAGACTGAGGACGGTTCCCAGTGTATACATCAAGTCACTGAGGTAGGACAATATGGTCCTATTATTTTATGGTTATTATAAGTGTACTGGAACTCTAAAAAGAACTTATTTGCATAATGTTATTCTATACAAGGTATGTAGCCCAGGAAATGACCAACCTGACGTGTGTTATGACCCATCTGAGCCTCCCATGACCAGTTTTTGAAATAAGATTAAGGACTGAGGACTGGTGGGGGCTCATAAATGATATGAGTAAAGTGTTAGCCAAAACAAAAGAAAAAGGGGTGCCCAAACAAGTCACCTTGAAATTTGATGCCTGTGCTGTCATTAATAGTAATAGGAATAGGATGTGGTTTTCTTAATTAGGAAAGAGGCTATATGGCAGAAAATAAGTACATTTGACATGAATTAGGACTGTGTGGAAATGAATGTAGATACTGGTCTTGTATCACTTAGGCTACTTGGATAAAAAATGAAAAGGATCCTGTCCACCTTCAGAAAAGAAAAAGTGGCCCTTCCTGTACCAGTGGTCAGTGTAACCCCTTAGAACAAGTAATAACCAACCCCCTTAATCCTCGATGGACGAAAAAGGGGGTGTGTAACCCTAGGAATCGATGGGGCTGGACTGGATCCTCAAGTAAATATCGTGGTTTGAGAAGAAGTTTATAAAAGCTCTCCTGAGCCAGTATTTCAAACCTTCTATGATGAAATGAATGTGCCAGTACCAGAAATTCCAGGAAAAACAATAAATTTGTTTTTGCAATTAGCCAAGCATGTAGCCCAGTCTCTTAATGTCACTTCATGTTATGTATATGGAAGAACGGTAATTGAAGATCAATGGCCATGGGAAGCCTGAGAATTAGTACCTACAGACCCAGTTCCTGATGAATTCCCAGCTCAAAAGAATCACCTGATAACTTCTGGGCCCTAAAAGCCTCAATCATTAGACAATACTGTATAGTAAGAGTGGAGGACTTCACCCTTCCTACGGGAAGACTCAGCTGCTTTGGGCAAAAACTGTATAATAGTACTACAAAAACAGCCACCTAGTGGAATTCAAACCACACTAAGAAAAATCCATTTAGTAAATTTCCAAAGTTACAAACCATGTGGACCCACCCGCAGTCCTACCAGGACTGGACAGCCCCCACTGGATTATACTGGATATGTGGGCATAGAGCTTATGCCAAATTACCCGACCAGTGTGCTGGTAATTGTGTTATTGGCACTATTAAACCATCTTTCTTCCTACTGCCCATAAAGACAGGCGAACTCCTGGGCTTCCCTGTCTATGCTTCTTGTGAAAAAAAAAAAAAGAAGAAAAAGAAAAAAAAAGCATAGCTATAAGAAATTGGAAAAATAATGAATGACCCCCTGAGAGAATCATACAACGTTATGGGCCTGCTACTTGGGCAAAAGACGGCTCATGGATCTGGATCCCCATTTACATGCTCAACTGAATCATATGGTTACAAGGTATCTTAGAAATAATTACTAATATTACTGGCAGAGCCTTGACTATTCTGGCCTGGCAAGAAACTCAGACGAAAAATGCTATCTATCAAAATAGGTTGGCCCTCGACTACTTGCTAGCAGCTGAAAGAGGGGTCTGTAGGAAATTTAACCTTACTAATTGCTGTCTACACATAGATGATCAAGGGCAAGTAGTTGAAGACATAGTTAGAAATATGACAAAACTGGCACATGTGCCCATGCAAGTGTGGCATGGATTTGATCCTGGGGCCTTGTTTAGAAAATGGTTCCCAGCACTAAGAAGATTTAAAACTCTTATAATAGGAGTTATAATAGCAATAGAAACCTGCTTACTGCTCCCTTATTTGCTACCTGTACTTCTTCAAATGATAAAAACTTGTAAGCCCTTAAAAGGGACAGGAATTGCTTACTCGGGGGGCTTGGTTTTTGGAGACGTGAGTATGCCAATACTCCCAGTTGAATAAAGCCCTTCCTTCTACAACTCGGTGTGTGTGAGGGGTTTTGTCTGCGGCTTGTCCTGCTACACTAGTATAATATACCATGTTAGTCAGGTAGCCAATATTACTGTGTTTGCCTGGAAAAAGTAAAATATCTTGTTTTACCCTGTGAGTTGCTATGTCAATGGGTACACAATATAAAATAATGTAAAGCAAGATTCCAATAGCATAAAATGTGTATGCAAGAGGAGAGGGGAGTAAAACTGTAGAATTTTTTATGTTATTAAAATTAAGTTGTCATTAGCTCAAAATAGACCTTTGTAACTACAGAATGTTTTATATGAGCCTCATGGTAACTGCAAAGGAAATACCTCTAGTAGATACACAGAAAATAAAGAATAAAGGATCAAAGCTTGCCATCGGAAAAAATTAACAAATCTCAAAGAAAGACAGTAAGGTTGGAAGAAAGAAAAAATGAAAATTGAGTATAGTATATATCTTTAAGTATTTTCCATTTCATTCATATTTTGCTATTTATGTGCATACAGTACAAAGTTGTCTTCTACATATCTTTTCCTGAATTTTTGTGGTTTTCCATCTTTTCAATCTTTATTTGTGCAGCTTGCCTTTTTTCTTGATTAGATTTAGATGATTATTTTGTTAGAGAACTATTTTTCATTTTCATTATTTTCTCTTTTCTGGTATATTTCTGCCTTTAGCTAACAGTTTCTCTTTTCATTTTCCTTCAGTTGATTTTGTTTTTTCTTTTGTTCTTTTGGATTTGTAGGTTTAATTCATTCATTTTTTTAGTAAGGCTATATATTTTTCTCTGAACTGTACTTTAACTGTAGTCCATATACAAGGGTCATTAGATCACTATTTGGGGGTACATGAAATTTTTGTTTTATTTCATCACTAACTCACACACTATTTGAGATAGAGTTATTTTTATTTCTGAAAAGAAGTCTTTGTTTTCTGGATTTTTGGTAGTTTCTAGCTTATTGATAGAATCTTTTTGAAGATGTTTTGCTATACCTGTTAGAAGCAGTTGAAATAGTCTGTGGGAAACTCATTGAGAATGTCGATGACATTGCCAGTAATATTTTGGCATTAATTTCAGGGTCCCACTCATTCTCACTCAGACTTTGTCATAAAAATAAAATGTGTGAAGCTTAGGACTTTTAAAATAATGTGAAATCAAATAGGGATTACTAAATTTAATAATATAGGTTTTTCCTTCTGGAATGGTTCTAAAATTCATTCCAAAATAATTGCAAGACATGATCTAGGGCAATGGTGGAATATCTTTAGAATAATTTAAAAGGGAGATAACCTCCTATGGTGGATCCTTTGAAGTAAAAAACACATGGTTTTGCAAATGCTGCATTGTTTGAAAATATTCTCATTTTGTCAATTCAGTCTTATTCAAAATATACTAAATTTGAAGTCAGCTACTTGAGTTAATATCCTGCCTATATAACTCATTAATTGTGTTATCTTGAGCAAGTGCCAGAACTTCACTGACTCAGTATTGTCATAGTTAAACATACAGTAACAAAGACTTTCTTAAATGCATGATTTGAAGATTATAAATATTATTCATTTAAAGCACAAAGCTCATTGCCTGCCATAATGAAGACATCCTGCAAATGGTAGTTATATCAATAACTATTAATACCATTTGCAGGTAGTTATTGATATAACTACCATTTGTAGGTATACACAAACTCATATGGTTTGGCTGTATCCCCACCAAAATCTCATCTTGAAATCCCACATGTTGTGGGAGAGACCTGGTGGGAGGTAATTGAATCATGGGGGGCGGGTCTTTCGTGTGCTGTTCTCCTGCTACTGAGTAAGTCTCATGAAGTCTGATGGTTTTAAAAATGGTAGTTTCCCTACAAGAGCCCTCTCTTTGCCTGTCGCCATCCATGTAAGATGTGACTTGCTCCTTCTTGCCTTCTGCCATGATTGTGAGGCTTCCTCAGCCATGTGGAACTGTGAGTTCTCCATTAAACCACTTTCTTTTGTAAATTGCCCATCTCGGTTATGTCTTTATCAGCAGCATGAAAATGAATACACATATTGATATCAAAACCACCAAAGTAGGAGCAAAAGTATAAAGATCTTGTCCCTCTCATACTGTATTGTACTACTTTCAATTTTGTGAATCAGTAGATTACAAACTTTTTTAAGGAATAGAGTTTATACATCTTCCAAATAACCCATATATATGATGAATATGAAATTGTTATTCAATAAACTTTATGAATTTTTGCATTCCTATTGAGCACTTTAGATTGTTCACATAAACATTAAAGCAATCTGAGAGTCTTATATTTCTCTTATTTTGGTGTTTCACAAAAATATTTGATCACTAGGTGGCAGCAATACATAGGGAAGGAGCCTGAAGATCTGACATTCGCTTGCAAAAGTTGGCTCTTCTGCATAAGCACAGCCAGCCTGTCAGCCTCCCAGTTGCTGTGATTGACCTGAGTTACTTCCCATCACTAAGAGCATTTCCCAGCTGAGGACCCAAGGCCATAGTATCCCTCTTTACCACCTCAACAGAATAGTCAGCGTGTCATTTGGGGATTTCAAATATTTTTAGTAAAAAACATTACTGAATAAACAGTGGTACCTCAAAAGTGCTGCCCATTGCTCTTAGGACTGCTTCTATATCAACTCCAATAAGCTTGTCCTCTGTTGCTGTAGCTACATCATAAGCTGTTTCTATAGCTGTTTCTGTAGTTTTACATCATGAGCCCCTGTGAGGATATTTATTTTGACCTTTCAACATTTTTTACTTATACGTTCTCATCATTCTCCAAATTTAGTTATAATGGTCTATAGAAGATTATTGTTTTAACCAGTCATAACACAGAGTATAGAACTAATGGAGATTTAATTTTTTAAATTTTAGATTAATTCACAGAGTAGGTGCAAAGATAGTGCAAAGAATTCCCACATGCTTTCCTGGTAAGGACATTTTACCTCTCTGCAATCCTGGTGGCTAGCAGTATTCCTCATACTATTGAATGAATGATTTAATAACAGTGGCCCTATAAAATATTGTACCTGTTAATGGATGATGAAGATGATGTTTCAGTCAGCTTGGGCTGCTACAAACAAATATCATAAACTAGATGGCTTACCAACAAAAGAAACTTATTTTTCATGGCTCTGGAGGCTGGAAGTCCAAGATTATGGTGCCAGCATGGCTGGGTTTTGGTGACAGCTCTCTTCCAGGTTGTAAACAGCTGACATCTCTGTGTGTCTGCATATAGCAGAAAAGAAGTGAACTAGTTCTCTGGCCTTTTCTTATAAGGGCACTAATCCCATTCATGGAAGCTCTACCCTCACGATCTATTGCCTCCCAAAAGCCCCACCTCCAAATTCCATCATATTGGGAATTAGATTTCAAGGAATGAATTGGTTTTAAGGACATGTCATGGTCCAGATAAAGCTAAGAAACTAGTCACTATCCAAAGAAACATACATTTGAAAATCATTTTCATTTTCTTTTTTTTTTTGAGATGGAGTCTTGCTCTGTTGCCCAGGCTGGAGTGCAGTGGCATGATCTCGGCTCACTGCAAGCTCTGCCTCTGGGGTTCATGCCATTCTCCTGCCTCAGCTTCCCAAGTAGCTGGGATTACAGGCGCCCACCACCACACCCAGCTACATTTTTTTGTATTTTTAGTAGAGACAGGGTTTCACCGTGTTAGCCAGGATGGTCTCGATCTCCTGACCTCGTGATCTGCCCACCTCAGCCTCCCAAAGTGCTGGGTTTACAGGCATGAGCCATCGTGTCGGGCTCATTTGCTTTTCTTATTTCAAATCCTCTTTCACATCTGCCTATTTGCATTTTATACCAATTTTCAACCATTTTTACACATTTACTATTTACTGCAATCTTTACTGTGGTCTTAGGTGAAACAGACATTATTCTGTTGATTTTACAGACAATTGAGGTGACAATTAGAGAGGTTAAGTAACTACACGATAATTTAAAAGTATAGAAATTTAAATAGTTTGACTCCAATGTACTGTTCTTTCTTCTTTGCCTCATTCTTCTTACCTCAATAGAAATATAACGAGTACTCCATTGAAAACAAATTTTATTCTGAGGTAAAAATGAGTTAAGCACTAAGGCTCTGAGCAGCATTTAATCTGAAAGCAAGAACCTTAAATACAGTCTCTCCTACTTTTTGAGTAGATTGGCTCCAGTTGTCTTCGCAGGGATAACCCCTTGTCAACAACTTTTCAGAGTTTAGAGATTTAAAGAATTTATTTTCACCTGACATGCATGGTATACCTGAAACCACCTTTGCAAAAATTATAACAGTGAGAAAATTATGGCAGTAAAAGGGATTTGACCCAACTGACTCCATTTTGCTTCTAACCTCCAAGCTGCACTTAGGCAGAGGCTAAAATCACTTTGGGAGGAACTTAGTTTATAGCTTAACTTTGAAACAAAGATAATAAGTCCTTTCTGGAAACAAGCCCCCTTCTAGCCTGGGGACTAGACTGCCTTGTAAAACTAACATATTAGCCACAAGATTCGAAATTATGGTTTAGGAAGTTATGAAGCTAGAGGTCACAGGATTCCATACATTCCCAGTTGCTCCTAGGGATAGCATCACAATGGTAAATCCTAAGATTGAGGCTTGAGATGTTTTTTAGACCCTTAATTCTGATGCAACAGCTGGCAGCAACCAAACCAGTAATCTGGCTCAACCAGTTGTGCAATCCCACCCAGGAATAGAAGGCAGCAAGCAAAACCCACTGGACCTCATATGATTTCATCTCTGACCCCACCCGTCAGCACTCCTCCACTCCCTGACCACCCCCCACCAAACTATCCTTAAAAAACACCCATCTCCACGTTTTCTGAGAGACTGATTTGAGAAATAAAACTCCAGTCTCCCATTCAGCTAGCTCTGTGTGAATTAAGCTTTTTCTCTATTGAAATTCCCCTGTCTTTTAAACAAGCTCTATCTGGACAGCAAGCAAGAAGATCTCATTGTGTGATTACCTACTTCTTGTAATAGTTAGGGCTCATTTGGTCTCAAGTATCAGAAATTCCAAACCACCCTGACTTTCACATTAATGAAATCATATCAGTTTCTAACTAAAAGTCCACATATGGGACTAACTTCAGGAGAGACTCAACTCAGACATCCAGACCATGTTACTCAGGACCTGTCCTCACTCTCTTTATCCTGCCTTCTGCAGCATTGACATCCCCCTCAATGTCCACCCCTCCTTACTCCAGCCCACCCCACTTACCCCAAGACAGCACTAAGCTCTCAATTCATGGTAGCAAAATGGCTGCAGTGGCTCCGGGTGTTAACTTCACTCTACATTATTTAAGAGTACAGAGAGGTTCTCTCCTGGTAGATCCCAAGCAAATGCTAAGATGTATCCTTCCTTTGGCCTGAATTGGATATTATACAAACCTTACAGAATGGAAGGCAGGATCTGCTGTTGGCTATAAGCCAACCAGGGGCCATGTCTGCAGCTGGGAGTGGTGGTCCTTCCCAAGCCTCCTGCTGGATGATGGCAGGGTGGATTCTCCACCATCTTTTGGTAGAAGAATAGCACAATGAATTCTGGGGAACAATTGGCAAATTATACCTCCTTCTCTGTGCCACTGTGGCTCAACCTAATACTTTATCAAGTATTTATTTCTCATATGTACTCATAATTTATCTCCTCTCTGAATTAGATTTTGAGTGAGATTTTTAATAATTGACTTCTTCTGTAGTATCAAGACCTTTCATCAGGAATCATATCTGCTATGGCTCCCAGATGTAACAGTTGCTAACTATGTGATTTAGTTGCATTATAAATTCTCTGAGTCAAAGGTTCTTCAACAACAAAAATAATGAGTCCTATACTACTAAATTCTTGAGGGCCTGAGATAGCAGAGGTAAATTACCTAGCAGAGAAATAATTCTCTTCTCTCATGAGCTACCTAAATAGGCAGCTCAGGTAGGTATGGCCCAACCAGACACTAGTCCCTCACCTACCTGAATTCTAATATGATTTGGTGCTAAAATGCATCTTCCAGAAAACACGCTGTGCAGCTCAGCCAGGTGTGCTCAATAACTCACTCAACCTTATATAGTTATATTAGGGTTTTCCACAGGAACATCAGGTAACTGCAGGAATGAAACCACCACCTACCATCTCTCCCCCAGACAGACCAGGAAGAAGGATGGCTTTTGGCTAAGAATTCACTTGGGTGTTTACAAGTGATCATTTCAATAGTTTCAATGTGCTTTTATGTAACTAAGAGAATGTACATTAGGATACTTATTGCCCTACATTGGGTTTATTTCTTGGTACCTTCAAGTCTGAGGGATTGGTTTTCTGAAAATGAGGAAATAAAAGGAAAACAACTAAAACTTCTATTCATAGTAAAGTTTTCACTCTAGAGCAGTAGTTATGAACTGGGGAGAATCCTCCTTAGGTGATATTTGGCAATGTCTGGAGTCATTTTTGGTGGTCACAAAAGCACAGGGTTAGTCAGACTGACACCTCATGGATGGAGGCCAGAGGAGCTACTGAATATTCTACCATGCACAGGGCATCCCCTGACAGCAAAGAATTCTCTCTCTCGGCTCAAGAACATCATGGTAGATTATGGACAGGAAAACACATTTATTTTCATTTTTAGGGTTCTACATTCTATAATATGTGAGATTTGATATTTTTCCTTCTGGAAAGATTGTGTGTGTGTGGTTACTTGTGATTAGTTACTTGTTGGAGAATAAAGAGTATCTGTAAGTCGCTGGAGAAGATTTTGATTTAAATTTGAAATGTCATTGGCTTCCCTAAGCCTGTTTATAGAAGGAGTTAGAGATGCAGACCAATGTTTTCCTCCTGATTTGCCAAATATATGGTATTTTGTAAATTACACATGTGTATTTCCAAATATAATTCAGGCTGGGAAAAATCCACTTCATGAGGGAGGAATGTGCATTGTGGGTGTGATGGTAAAGCCCAAAAGGCAGAAAGAGAGTCACATGGCAGAATTTAGAAGAAAGGGCCAATTTCACAAAGAAGCACAAAGGTAAGGACTCTGGGCAGGTGACCACACATGCCAAGTGCCCAGGAGAGTTCTAAGTTATACCCCTTGTCCAGATGGCTATTTATAGTGCCCTCTTTCATCCTAACTATGGAGCAAGCTTAGACCCTGGAGTGAATACATATGGAGCCAACTTAGGGAAGGATTCTATTTCTTGAGTTTCTTGCCATACGAATAAAACTACAGTTTTAAGTGCTTGCCCTCCTAGGTTGTTACTCTTACTTTCCTTAAGTCTTCAATAAAATCTGATATACTTACAAATTTGTGAATGGAGAATAAACAAGCCTGGCTGTTTCACCTTCATTGATAAGTAGCAGCTGGTTGCGGAGTTTAATGACAAGAGGCAAAGCTGGGAGAATAGAGCCGTAGGAAGGAGCTTGGTGGGCAAATTGGAAGGGTTCTTTTGAATTAAGTTCTTTTGATTGGGGACTTAAAAAGATGATTTAGTTATAAAAAATTTATTTGTACCTTAAGCTCACTTTCTGTGCACTTCTTGGCTCTATTTATGTCTTAGTTATTTACTTATGTGTAGTCTTCATTCTTTGAAAAACTCCAATTTATCCCTGCCTGAATTTTGGATGCTATGCTCCATTCTTCGGGTGAGATGACTTTTTCTCGCATGTCTACTTGGCATTTTATTTGCTCTTCACATAACTCTTGACTTTAGTTTTGTTTCATGGCCTAATTTTCTAAGTTATGCATCCAGTTACTACTCATGTTCCTCCTTGCGTCATAGGAAAAAATAAAAGCAGAGTCCTATCTGAGTTTGTGTGGTTGATATAAAAGAGAAAATGATAGTTATATTTCTAGATGGGTCCAAGATCTGAGAATGCATCTGCCAGGAAAATAGATTTTGAGAGAGGTCCACCAGGCATAAGCAGACGGAAGACCAAAAAATGAATTTATGGCCAAAGAACAAATAGAGGGTGAAGTAGCTTGAAGCAGGATGTTCTCACACCTGGCTTGTCACTGGATTTTCTGTAGAGGTTTATAAAACATAGATGCCACGGCCCCATCATGGACCTATTCAAATGAAAATCATCCAGACTGGAATCTGAAAACCTGTATTTTTGAAGTTCTAGATGATGCTGGTGATCAATCAGGTTCGAGAAACTGGCTTCTGGGGGTTTCTGGTGAATAGCTGGTTTGCAGGCATGGCTACACTATGGGTCCTGCCACCTTTGAGGATAGGCTTGTGGAACCTGAGAGATTCAAAATGCGTTTTTGACTCATGAGTTTTGCTTAGGCCCAGCCTAATTTGTATCCATATACCCTCCTGCACTCTAGCCTGTTACTGTTGCTTCTGTTTCTGGCTTTATTAGAGTACTGACTTAATATACAGACCCTATCAATTTGGACTGGATCTTTATTTCCCTTGGTTTATTCTAGTGGTACAAAAAGCGATCATTTAAATTTGACACAATTATATATAGTATGTAAATATATATGGTATGTAAATACACACACACACACACACACACATATATATATATATATTTTAAGTAAAATTTGTGCCACAAGGAAGAAGTGGTTTCCAAGTCTGTGAGGCTTCTAAGTATTGGCATATGAGTTTTTGTTACTTAGCTGCTTCTCCTGAGTGGTTTGGCTCATCTCATTATTTGTTGCTAAAGAGTTTTGAACTGCATGACATATGTATAATGGTTTTCAGAAAATTGGCCACTTTTACACAATGTGTGGGACCTCAGTTTAAAAAGGATCTTGTCTCCAATCCATACATGGTGTGTCTCTTAGCCTCCCATTATAAAAATCTAAACATTCTTATTTGTTTTCTGTTTATCTAATTTTCCTTGTTTTTAAATATTTTTCTGTTATTAAAAACACCTTCCTGTTATTAGAAACATCAATTATTACAGCAATGTATGACTTAGAAGTATAGTCTTCCCACAGTTCCTTCTGATTTAGGTAAATTTAGTATTCCTTGGTGGCTCTGCTATATACTAAGTGTAATGTGTACATATATTTAAATACATAAACACAAAGTCTCATTGCCAAGTCTATCCTGCAGACGCTGGCTGAGCAATGGATGAAAGGAGTATGCAGACACAGGTATTTTGTGTGAGCATGGCTAGGGGACTGCTCAGCTTAGAGAGGCCAAAGAAAGAGTGCAGCTTCGATAAGCTGGAGTGGCTTACATTTATTCAGTGCAGATTTAATGACAAAGGCCTGGAGCCAACACAACCTGGGGATAATTAATATTGTTATCCCCCCACTTACAGGGAACAGTCTGGCATGTGGATGATCAAAGGTTGGCTTCCAGACAACATAAGTAAATAAACTCCTTTACCCTCCCTTGCACCTATTTCTTGCCCTCTGCCTCAGGGTAAGGGAATTAGCTGCTTTCAGCTTTTATTCTCTCCCCAAGCTTTGCAAAACCTCCCGGCCTTCCAAGAAGGTTTGCGTCTTACCCTGTAACTTTTCCCACCACCCTGACTGATCTCCTACATCTTATAATTTTAAAAGTTAAATATAAAAGCTAATCTCAAACCTGGTGAAAAGTAGGCTTAGGTGTGTATCATTAAGTAGATTCTGAGATGGCACTGATACATTAGTTGTATGAATTAATGTGTAAAAATATAAGCTTACTCAAAGCATCTCAGGATCATATCTTTGGAATTTGGTATACAAATATGTCTATATGAGGTAACAATGAAACTCCAAGGGTTTCAATAGTATTCTATACCTGGTGTAGTATTCAAATATAACTGGTACCTAGAAAATTTATTATATCATGACCTTGCTCCAATATCATCCTTACATGCTCATAATCCATGTGACAAGAATTGAAAGTATTTAGCTCATTATTCTCAGCACCTTTCACAATCTGCCGTACTCACTCTTTCAAGCTTAATTTTTCTCCAGCCTGCTCTATGAACCCTGTGTTTCATCTGAACCGACACAATTTTCTCATTCTCGAGGAAAATACCTTGCTCACAATTCTCCACTCTTTAGAAAGAGGAACCAAATTCTGCTTCATGTTTCTGAGTCCTACTTATAATCGAATACCTCGCATCTTAGTCTGTTTTGTGTTGCTGTAACAGAATACCACAAGTTGGGTAATTTATGGAGAGAAATAATTTAGGGAAAACAGAGCCTGGGGCGGGGGGGCGGGGGCGGGGTGTAATTTATGGAGAATGGAGGCCGGGAGGTCCAAGGTTGAGGCGCCCACATCTGGCGAGGGCCTCTTGCTGTGTCATCCCCATGGCAGAAGGTGGAAGGGAAAGAGAGTGCACGTGAGAGATACAAAGAGAATAGGGAAGGGGAGCAAACTCATCTTGCATCAGGAACCCACTCATGGTAAGTAACCCACTCCCATGGTAACTAACAAACTCCCATGGTGAGTAAACCTCTCCCGTGACAAAGCATTATCCCATTTATGAGGGCTCTGCCCTCATGACCTAATCACTGCCTGTAAGTCCCACCTGTCAACACTTGCACTTGGGATTAAGCTTTCAAACATGAACTTTGGGACACATTTGGGGAGACTGGGGAACATTCAAATCATAGCACCCAGTTTACATTGCCCCTGAACCCAAAAGCCTTTCTCAAGCTCCCAAACCAAATGTCATTTTTCAGAATTGTAGGCTCATTTCATTTTCTTGGGTCTTGACATTGTCTGCATTGCCAGACACTTTTTCTTTCTAAATTGTTTACATGTTGTTTTTTCAGCTCTGTTGAAAATAAGCATAGAAACTTAGATGTTTGCCTCTTTTATATTCTCTCATAGCACACAACCAGTGCCTTTCACACTACACTCAATAGGAAGTTAATGTGAGTGCAGAAAAATGGGAATAAAGATATTCGAGGCAGAAGTGTTCATAATAGTTATAAATGGAAGAATAGTTATTAAAATGTTATTTAAAATGAGGAATAGTGAGATAATGGAATACTATGTAAATATTTAAATGACATTATAGAATATCATGTAATGTATAACATGATATGCTATTTATAAATGTGTTACTAAATCTAAAAGCAAATTACACATTAGCATTGTATGATCTCAATTCTGAATAAAAATGTTATATATTCTAAGAAAAACTGAGATTATAACAAAACATGAATAGTGGTCCTTAAATATGGATGGGAATAAGAGGTTTCTTTCCTTTTTTTTTTTTCAATTACATTTTTTGCTTTCAAATTATCTGTGATATTATCTGTATTTAATTGATTGTACACCCAATAGAAGTAGAAATAATGTAGCTTTAATTGGATTTCTAACTGCTTATTTATAACAGCAATTTTTTTAATATCTGAAGAAAACCCTGTTGATTTTTATTTCAATTTTTTTGTTTTTATAATATCTTTGGATAACATCTGAGTTTCAGTTGACTTTAATAACCCTTCATTTTAAATGTTCAAACATAATTTTTAAAGGTGTTAAATAGTAATTTGGGCTAAAAAAAATAGGCTTTATTGATTGGGTCAGTTCCTATACTGAATTTTGGAAGAAAAAAATTAATAGTTTTTCTAGAGCTTCTTGTTAAAAGTACTATTAACACTCCCAGAATTGTGAAGTATAGTACAGTCAAGGATGTTTGCCCAGGAGCCAAATAATTAAAGGAACATATGTTGGGCAAGTTGGTGGGATGTCAGATAATGGATTTAAATGACCATATGAACATCTTTGCTGAGTTTTCCAGAATTCAGAGGTTCCCAGATGAATGAGACTGGGATCAAGGGACTAAGGGAGTGAGCAGAGCCTGTAATTGTGGTCGTTTATTCTATGTTGTTTATGCTTATCATAATTAACTGTTCTGTAACAAACAGACATCTGCTATGTAATATTCTGTTACCTACTTGGAAAGTAAAAACACCTTTCTAGGATTGTTGTAGTATATTAGAAGCAATCGTCCCAGTACATTCTGCCTTCACAGTCAATTACTACCATAAAGACATTACATATATCTCTAACTTAACATTCCATCAATTACCAAGGTGATGTTTTTCAACTGTTTTTGATTTACCTAAATAACCTGAGAGAACCAGACAGAAGTACGGGGATCTCCATTCAGAGTCATCAGGAAATAATTCAGCATTTATTTGTGTCACTCTAAGAATTCTACTCTCAAAAACAGAAAAAAAGCATGGTTTAAATTAAAAATGTAATACAAACTTATCACAGATAATTTGAAAGCAAAAAACGTAATTTAAAAAAAAAGGAAAGAAACCTCTTATTCCCATCCATATTTAAGGACCACTATTCATGTTTTGTTGTAATTTCAGTTTTTCTTAGAATATATAACTTTTTTATTCAGAATTGAGATCATACAGTGCTAATGTGTAATTTGCTTTTAAATTTAGCAACACATTATGAATAGCATGTCATGTTATACATTACATGATATTCTATAATGTCATTTAAATATTTACATAGTATTCCATTATCTCACTATTCCTTATTTTAAATAAAATTTTAATAACTATTCTTCCATTTATAACTATTACAAACACTTCTGCCATGAATATCTTTATTCCCATTTTTCTGCATTCATATTAACTTCCTATTAAATTTATATTGTAACAGATAAATAAGTTCTTCGTTCTCCTTTTCTTTTAATGCATATACTTTTCCTCTGAGTTCTAAAAAAAGTGTTTCTCTAAGAATGATGGTTTCCAGCTGCATCCATGTCCCTACAAAGGACACAAACTCATCCTTTTTGATGGCTGCATAGTATTCCATGGTGTATATGTGCCACATTTTCTTAATCCAATCTGTCACTGATGGACATTTGGGTTGATTCCAAGTCTTTGCTATTGTGAATAGTGCTGCAATAAACATACGTGTGCATGTGTCTTTATAGCAGCATAATTTATAATCCTTTGGGTATATACCCAGTAATGGGATGGCTGGGTCATATGGTACTTCTGGTTCTAGATCCTTGAGGAATCGCCATACTGTTTTCCATAATGGTTGAACTAGTTTACGACCCCACCAACAGTGTAAAAGTGTTCCTATTTCTCCACATCCTCTCCAGCACCTGTTGTTTCCTGACTTTTTAATGATCGCCATTCTAACTGGTGTGAGATGGTATCTCATTGTGGTTTTGATTTGCATTTCTCTGATGGCCAGTGATGATGAGCATTTTTTCATGTGTCTGTTGGCTGTATGAATGTCTTCTTTTAACTATCACAAGAACAGAAAACCAAACACCACATGTTCTCACTCATAGGTGGGAACTGAACAATAAGATCACTTGGACTCAGGAAGGGGAACATCACACACAGGGGCCTATCACGGGGAGCGGCAGAGGGGAGGGATTGTATTGGGAGTTATACCTGATGTAAATGACGAGTTGATGGGTGCAGCACACCAACATGGCACAAGTATACATATGTAACAAACCTGCACGTTATGCACATGTACCCTACAACTTAAAGTATAATAATAATAAATAAATTAAAAAAAAAATAAAAATAAATAAAAAAAGTGTTTCTCAAGCTTGCTTTCTAATTCCCTGTAGTATCCAATCTGATGGATCCTTCCTTCAGTGCACTTTGGTAGATATTATATTTTTCATCTCTAGAAATTTCCTTGAGATTTTCTCCTCTCCCAGAAAATTATGGTCTAATTTTAGAATGTAATGGTTTCTCAGATAACCCAATGAACAAAAATTAAATACTTGCTAACATTTTCTTCTCTTACAGTGTATCTGTTTCATTGAGGGCTATTTGTTGATGCCTCAATTCAACCTCATCCTTTAAGTACCTTCTTCTTTAAGTATTTTCATGAGTACTTCATAAATAGGTGAGTTCATTGAGATTAATAAGAGGAAGAATTATTATTATTAAATGTTAATTATTCAGTAAATTTTGTAAAGTCATTAATATGGCTTATAAATATAATATTAGAAATAGTTTTTAAGAGGCAAAACTTAAGAAAGCAAGAAGTTGATTTTATTTTGTTGGAAACTTTTTACACTTTCAAATCTGTCCTGTTTTAATCTCAAGACATTCAGTTGCTTTTAAAAAATAATTTGGGTACAGATTTTTAAAAACCTCTATTAATGGCTAATTTTTGATTAGCTACAAATTTCTTGAGGTTCTTTTTGTTTTGTTTTGTTTTGTGGGGAGGGGGTCAGGGATGTGTGTATGTGAGGGTGTGTGTGTGTGTGTGTGTGTTTCCTCCCAGAAGTGTAAGAGGGAGTAGGAAGGAAAAAGGGGCAGGAGCAAAGAGTGAGTTGTTAAGAGAAACTCTTGGTAAACAGTCTCAACAAGAGACATAACGTTTATATTGACATCACCAGGAATGGTAGCATTTAAAATAAAGTCAATGAGGAGAACAATAAGTGACTTGGCAAGCAATTATAAGAAACAATGAACCAAGTTATTCAATGTAACACAAAATTATCACAGATAATTTGAAAGCAAAACATTAGAAAAAAGAAAATACATCTTTCTTATTCCCATCCATTCATACTTTAATTCCAGTTTTCTTAGTATACATAATATAAACTTTTTATGCAGAATTGAGAGAGATCACACAATGCTAATATGTAATTTGCTTTTAAATTAAGTAACACCTTATGAACAGTATAACCCACCAAATTATAACCCTTTGGGGGAAGGCAGATTTGATGCATGTAACTTAAGAGGCCTGTTACACCGGGGCATTGGTTGCTAGTGATAGTTTATGGCCTACCAACAACAAAATGTCTCATCCAGTTTTATTAAAACTCATTTAAAAAACTTCTATTACTGCCATATCTTATATATTACTACCCAAATAAGATGTACAGAAAGTTTTTTTCAATTATTGGAAAAACAGGATACATGTTGTTTTGTCAGCAGCTGAAAGAACCACCAAATAAAGGTTATTATATTGACCTGTTCTGAGTCATGTATTCATTCATTCATTCATTCATTCATTCATTCATTCATTCGGTGATGAGTTTCTCAATTTACCAAAAGAGTAGGCACTATGTTAAATAAAACTTTAAAGGATTAGAATAATCCACTAAGACATTTTGTTCAATTATAGTAGTGGCAATTTATATTATAAATCGAAGTATAGAAAATATTCACCAAAGTGCCTGAAAATGGCTTTTTCTTCCCATCCAAGAGTCAATAATTAGTGCTTAGAACGAAAACACGAGTTCCAAGTTACAACAGATTAGAGGTGGATATGAGAAAATGGTTTATAGAAATCAGTTGAGTTTTGTTTCTCTTCACTTTCTGTAAAGGTTCTACATAATCTGAAATGGTTTCACTTGTGTCTTTTATGATGATCAGGTTTCTCTTTAATACGACTAAGTCCACTTTGGATTGTTCATTATAGATTCCAAGTACTTATTAATGTGACTGAATTGTAATATTTGATCTTGATGTTGGAGACTTGGGACAGTGTCAGAGAAGCCTATACTTGAACCTTCCTAAATCCTCCTCAAAGTATTTGTAAACTTTTCCTGTAAGACAACTTATTCTTTAACCACTTCAAACCAGATTTTCTTACATTTTGCTTTTCAATTTTCCAGGGGGTGGCTTTCCCAGACAAGCTTAATGAATAAGCTTTTGCTCTATTTCAACATTTATAAAACATGAGTCACTTCCTACTATAAAATTATTTGGCAATACTCAGGGAAAGTTATAATGGTGAAACATAAAAATGGGAACGATTTACTCAAGGAGAAGGGAGGATTTACAAAAAGAAGTAAGGAAGCAGAGAAGACAATCATCCAAAAGGAAAATTCTTCCTCAGCGAGGTATTTTAACCAAGTGGACTTACGAACTGAAAAGCTGAGATCTGTGATCTTCAAAAGCCTGGCCAAGTCTTAGAATCACTTGGGGGAGTTTTTAACAAACACCAAAGTCTGGGTTTCTCCCCTGGGGTATATGATTTAATTTGCTTGGGGTGACATCTGAGCATTGGTGTTTATTAATCGCTCTCCAGGTAACACCAATGGACAGAGTTGAGACCACTAGCCTTGATCATTGTCTCAACTGCCCATAAGAAATATACAGATAATGTAATCAGAAGTGCATTTTATTTGTATTTCTACAGAAAGTGTGGATTAATTGATCTTTAATTTCTTTTGAGTTCCAGAAACATTGCAGTTAGAGGTTAAACACACACAGGCACGATAAAACATCAAGCTGTCAGATCTTTAAAGCAAAAGATAGGGTTTGGTTGTTAACACAGTCTTTAAATGCCATTGTTCAAAATCTCTAAGTAGTAACATTGTTGCAGTAATAATCACTGATCTTTAATAAAAATAAAATTGTGTAGTTTGTTCTAAGATTAAACATTAGCCAAAACTCTTAACTTTAGGAATATAAATAGGAATTGGCAAATTCTTTGGAAATAGCTGCCCAGTATTTTATTTCATTCCACTTGAAGATGAAAGTGATAACATATGAAGAGCGATGTAGGAACGTAGGGTGATGTGCAGCCCTTATCAATATTTTCCTCCATGCTGAGAAAGCTGCTACAGTTTGAGGTATGGGCCAGGTGTGGTTGATGAGTCCTGGGGAATATGTCTATAAGCTCCACAATTGAGGAATAAAACAATTGATATGTGGGAATAGGGCTGCATGATTCAATACAATAAGGAAGGAGGCAGGGTCTCACTCCTCAAAAATAGCAAATCTTTCTTTTACTAAGCCTTGATTACTTACTTTTATTATAGTATTAATACACTTACAGGGATTAGTTGGAAGTCATCTCCGAACAAGAATGAAACATTAGGTAACAGAGTCCAAGCAGAAGCACCACTTCCACCAACATATCTGAAACCACGGTGCAGACATAGCCCCAATTCTTTCTGTGTTGCCTTCTCCTTCCCAACTGTTAACAGGACTGAACTTCACAATATCCTACTCTCAAATCTTACTGACACTTGAGGTTGCAGTCCCTTCTTCCTTCTCTATTTCCATTAAATCGGAATCTCTTTCAACCATTGTCAAGGTGCCTAACAAATATCCCATTAAAATTTTGGCTCATCTGATTCATACTTAATTTTTGTTAACTTCAGTTCCTTTGTTGGTGAAAGAAGAGTATTACTTGTCCTATAGTTTATTATTATTATTATACTTTATTATACTTTTAGTATACTATATTATACTTTGAGTTCTGGGATACACGTACAGAATGTGCAGGTTTGTTACACAGGTATACACTTGCCATGGTGGTTTGCTGCACCCATCAACCCATCATCTATGTTAGCTATTTCTCCTAATGCTATCCCTCCCCTAGCCCCCGACCCCCCAATAGGCCCCGGTGTGTGATGTTCCCCTCCCTGTGTCCCTATGTTCTCACTGATCAGCTCCCACTTATGAGTGAGAACATGTGGTGTTTGCTTTTCTGTTCCTGTGTTAGATTGCTGAGAATGATAGTTTCCAACTTATCCATGTCCCTACAAAGGACATGAACTCATCCTTTTTTATGACTGCATAGCATTCCATGGTGTATATGTGCCACATTTTCCTTATCCAGTCTATTATTAATGGGCATTTTGGTTGGTTCCAAGTCTTTGCTATTGTGAACAGTGCTGTAATAAACATACGTGTTCATGTGTCCTTATAGTAGAATGATTTATAATTCTTTGGGTATATACCCAGTAATGGGATTGCTGGGTCAAATGGTATTTCTAGTTCTAGATCTTTGAGGAATCGCCACACTGTCTTCCACAATGTTTAAACTAATTTACACTCCCACCAACAGTGTAAAAACATTCCTATTTCTCCACATCCTCTCCAGCATCTGTTGTTTCCTGACTTTTTAATGATCGCCATTCTAACTGGCATGAGATGGTATCTCATTGTAGTATCTCAGTGATGATGAGCTTTTCTTCATATATATATATATATATATATATATATATATATATATATATATTTTTTTTTTTTTTTTTTTTTGCTGCATGTCTTCTTTTGAGAAGTGTGTTCATATCCTTTGCCCACTTTTTTGATGGGGTGGGTTGGTTGTTTGGGGCAAAGGATATGTCCTATAGTTTTTACTAGAACAAAAATTTGACTATTTTATGGGAAAGTATACCATAAACTTTTGCTACTCAACCTACAAAAATTCACAGGGTTTACTTTCTTTTTTTCTACCACCAAGTATGAATGCGGTATGCATTTGATAGATGCTTCTCCTATTGGAATATTCAATGCCAGGTTATACTCATTGCCGTCCCATAATTACTTCAACTTTTGTGGCCTCCCTGTTGCTTTGTCCAAATTACTGTTTATAACTTTTCTACTTTCTTCAAATCTCTACTTTTCCCCCATTTCAGCTCCTGTAAGTAGATGATCTTCTATTTATGAGTCCATCTGATGGGATGTGCCTTTAATGTTTCTATATTTTATCCACCTATTTCCCTGGGTTTTCATCCTTCTTATCTCTCCTTGCTCCTGCCAAAAATTTCTCCTAAACTTGACTGAATTCTATCTCCTCCTTCTGTGAAACCTACTATTTCATTACACGCTCTCTGTCCAGCCTCCTCACTATGTATTAATTTGCCACCTTCAGAAACATTCTGGTTTCACCATCCTAACATAAACTCTCCTTCACCCTGTTTCTACTTATATTACCATCTCTCTCTCTCTCTCTCTCTTTTTTTTTTTTTTTTTTTTGAGACGGAGTTTTGCTCTTGTTGCCCAGGCTGGAGTGCAATGGCACAATCTGGGCTCACTGCAACCTCTACCTCCCGGGCTCAAGCAATTCTCCTGCCTTAACCTCTCCAGTAGCTGGGATTACAGGTGCCTGCCATCATGCCCAGCTAATTTTTGTATTTTTAGTATAGACAGGGTTTCCCCATGCTGGTCAGGCTGGTCTCAAACTCCTGACCTCAAGTGATCTGCCTGCCTTGGCCTCCCAAAGTGTTGGGATTACGGGTGTGAGCCACCGTGCCCAGCCTACCATGTCTCTCTTTTACCAGTATCCCACATCTTCTTAGTAAGTAGCATCTTCTCATCCTCTTTTGCTTTTAACTCTTATCTCCCTTTATCCCCTTTTCAAGTCTCATTTTCTGTGACTTCTTGGTTGCATTTTCCACAGTTAACAATTCCTACCTTTATGATGCCAGCATTCCCTTTGTCTCTGTGATAAAGGCTTGTGTCTTGCATTTCACTCTTTCACTGACTCTCTTATTCTTCCTTGGCCTCCAAGTGCAATTTTACATACATCCATTCCATGGCTATCTTCTCTCCCTACAATTTCTCCCGTAAGTCCATAATCCATTCCTACAACTTGTAATATATACATAACTACCAACTTTGTGTGTTCAACACCACTCTCTTGAACCCCATTCTTGCATGAAAATTGTTTGGTGATCACTCCCACCAAACTCATATTTAAAACTGAACTCAGTATGTTTCCCTCAAGCACATTCATTTTCCAGTACTTTTTATTTATATTAATGGCATTATCAATTACTTAATATTAATGCTTCGTTCTCAATTACCCACTCAGCCATATTTAGTCTAAATGCAATTAGATTCATATTTAAAAATTATTTAATCAGTCTGGCCTATGCAATAACTATTAGATATACACACATGATTCTTTATTGTCATTGTTTAATGATATGGATATTTTGTAAAAATTAGTATGAAATAAATTACTAGAATTGTTCCAGTTAATGGCACTATATTTATAAGAAGAAAGGAGTTCATTTATTGCAATCTGATATGCAGTTGTTGCCCTGGAACTAAACAAACCAAATATCAAGTGTGGTGTGAATCTCTTTATGATGCTGTTAAATCCTATTTGAAGTGTATCTTAAAATTAGTCTTAATGTTAAGCTATAGCAAGCGCTATGTCCCATTTATTTCGATTTTATTTAAAGTTCCTAGCACAGTGCCTATATCTAGTAAGTAATCAATAAATAATCACTAAATTCACAGAGACATTCAGGACTTGAGGTAAAATGACAAAAGTCACCCCAAAAATGGAATGACTGTAGGGAAAATTGCTGGTAACAGAGTAGAGAGACTATAAAAACTTTCTTGGCTTACTTCTACATTATTGCTAAGCCCAGATAAAGTGATGGCATCTTCAGCAAGAAAAAAAGGAAATAAATACAAGAAGTACATAAATTTCTACCCTACATTGTCATCATATGTTTCTTATATCTTTTTTCTTTGTGATTGGCAAGCCTACATATTTAGCTTAACTGTTCATTTTGGTAGTTCTTCCAGAAATATCATAAGATTAGCTAACTTATGAAACATGAGCAATTTTTCTCCATGATTTTTACTAGTAACAGCAATTAGTTAACAGAAGGATTCAATGCAAGCAGAGCTAAGGAGTCATTTGCTGGTAAAACTTTACTGGAGGTGGTGATGGGAGAGCCATTTAATAGAGTTTACACATTTTAAAGCAGTTTGAGCCAGGAATTATGAAAACATAGACCTTAAGAGAACTAATTTCCAACTTTGTAAATTTTATCATAAAGTTACAGAATTACTTTGAGATTCTTCATAAAATTCCAGCACTTTTGATTTTATCTTGAAACTGGAGTGGCTTGGAGTCAAGCCACAGTTCTTGTGTATTTTTTACAGTTGGTTTTATGCTGCCTCCTTGTTAGTTTTATGCTGCCTCCTTGTTAGTTTGACTCTATGACATGCCTGAAAATGTGTCAAGAAAATCCAGTCTCTTGCTTTCATTAGCAAGATAATATACCTTCATAGAATGCTTATTGTGCAAATGACAGTCTCCCTTCACTGTAAGAATGGGAATTATATTGGAGTTTTCAACACAGCCATTTGCTGAAAATTAACTTGCTGGTGTGGGCTACTTTTCCACCAGCAGGATGTAGAATGAAAAATGCATTGATGGCTTGGTATTTGATATCTTAGACTCACACATGATATGTGGAACACAGGGAAGAATTAAGGTGAAAAAAGGAAAAGAAGTGAGAAGAACTTTGCTTTGATTATGTCTCTTTTAACCTATACAGGCAAAGTTCACATTTCACTATGAATTATTTATCCCATTAACTTAAGTCAAATTAAATGAAGAAATGGTAGTAACAACATTTTGTAAAATGGCAAATAGCTATATAAAAGGAAAATATTTTCATTATATTACAATATCATATGTAGTAATATTATAAATGCATCTATATTGTAAATATAGTAATACTATAAATACTATAAATTAGCATATATAGTATGGATAGTATAAATTTATAAATACCATACATACATAAATACAAATAACATATATATTCTTTGTGAAGTCCTCAATGCCAAGAGAGATGTTTGTCTTTATTTTTGTGTCTATTGAGGGGGTGGCATATTTTATGGGTGTATGTGCTTAGTTTATAAAGAAGTAGCATCACCTTAAGATTATTTCATCATCACCTTAATAATCACAGCTGGATGTGTCTATTAGGGTGAAAAAAAACCTAATATTTTTCTTTGGAAACACAAAGAGTTAAATTTTAAAAAGTAAGAGAAAGAAGGATCCCAGAATTCTCCAGTGTGACATTCTGGAAATACTTCTATAAAACAGAAATATCTATGGATTGATGTGTCTTACCTGAGAGTATCGCTCTACAAAAACAATAGGATGACAAAAATATCTTGGGGACTCGTCTATTCCCAATAGATGCTCTATATTCTACAATGTATTCTAAATAGAAGGCATGCTTATTCCAAAACGCCATGCCCAAACTCTAAACACAGTGAAATTTATATGTCCGTTTCTTTATGGAAAAATTTAAAGCCAGCTTCTAACATATTCTGGAGAATTAATAAAGGCTTATCAACAATGTAGAATTGATTTTTTTTCCTGCTTGTGAATCCTGGCAGACTCTCCAGTCCCAGGTCTAATCTCACCTTCTTGTGGAGATGTCCACAAGTGCAGAAAGGAAAATTAAAAATAATCTTACGGCTGGGCATGGTGGCTCACGCCTGTAATCCCGGCACTTTGGGAGGACGAGGTGGGTGAATCACCCAAGGTCAGGAGTTTGAGACCAGCCAGGCCAACATGGTGAAACCCCATCTCTACTAAAAATACAAAAATTAGCTGGGCGTGGTTGAACGTGCTTATAATCCTAGCTACTCGTGAGGCTGAGGTGGGAGAATCGCTTGAACCTGGGAGGCGGAGGTTGCAGTGAGCCGAGATCACATCATTTCTCTCCAGACTGGGCAACAGAGGGAGACTCCATCTCAGGAAAAATAAAAAATCATCTTACTTGGCTGTGTTATTTTTACAGAGGAGAAAATTGAAATGTACAGAGGTTAATTGAATTGCCTAAGCTCACACTGTCTAGTTCTGAGGCTAAAACCCAAATCTTCAAGTCCAAGTCCGCTCACTTTCCCAACTTCCTGACTGTCTGTAGTGAACCTCTCAGCTTTGAAATTACTAAATGAATGCAGTTTAGGAAGATAGTGTTCTAGGAAATGGGTGAAATGTTCCAGGACCAGCTCCCTGACTGAGCATGTCTTTCTGACAAAGGTAATAGATGTAGGAGGCTTGCTGGACTCAACGCCTCCCTCTGTCCCGCCTGGTTAGTTTGAGGGCGTTATGATGGCAATTACAACACAGGGTTGGAACAACCTCCTTGCCAAGCTTATCATAGATTCCTTTTGGTACCAGGAATCAGTGTATGTTTCAGAATACTGATCTTGAAACTGGGTCTATAAGTGGACTTCAGGGGGTCAGGAAAGCAGCTCAGCTCTAGCACTGACTCTGGAGGTGCAGATGGGATAGTGAGACAGTGGACAATTGGTAAAAGATTCAGATGGCCAAGGAATCAGGTATTTAGAACCAAGTAGGAAAGAATGTAGGCAAAGGAGAGTTTTCAGATTTAGGCCAGAGGACAGGGAGGCAGTTGTTATTTCTGAGAACTGTACATGGCTGGCAAAACCCTCTACACTGACTTGGATCTAGAAAAGTCTTAAGGTGGGCCTGAAGGCATCAGGACACCTCTATTAAAAAAAAAATCCCTCAAATCAGAAAACATTAGAAAAAGGACTAGGGATAGAGGAGGTGTTCTATCAGCCATATAACTTGTATCCAGAAATCTCCTCTGGCAACAACAGCTAGTTCTGGGCAGCAAAAGAAACTCAGAGAATACCATACCAATCCATCAGGCAAGATAGGACCACTTATTCCTGAGTCTAGAAAGGGTCATGATTCCTTCTCACATCTGCTAAATATGGAGAGGAGCAGAGACTGTGTTTTGCATCCTGTATTGTTTAAGATGGACTCAAGTGCTGCATGGGACAGAGTGAGCCTTCGGGTGGCACACCAGTAAAACTGCTGTGAGGAGCTGGGGTTGTCAGAGGCAGGGATGTTGCTGAAGACTTTAAGAACAATCAAAGTGATGTTTTGGAAAGATCTGTCTGAATGGGGAGCACAGAATGGAGGAGAGAATTTGCAGACTGGAAAATTGCAGAAGTCCAGGCATGGCAATGTAAATGGAAGTCAGGATGAGCATAGTATAGAAACTACAGGTGAATAGAAAGGCTTGCAACTATTAGGTGGGTGCAAAAGTAACATGTGGTTTTGCCTTTAAAAGTACTAGATTGAGAGCTTAGGAGAGCCACTGCATAATTTACTGTGACACACAATTCTATTAACAGAGAAAACCAGGACACTCCCACGGAAACTCAGATGTATGGTCACCGTGGATATGGGGTTCAAAGCACAGGAAGAGTCCAGGTGGATTTCGGGTTTGGTCAGCTCCTGGAAAACTTAAGTCCAGCCTACTTGGAAATAGAACAGTGCTCTCATACACTCCGTATGATATGACACAGGATCACAGGGTGTGAACAATCACCTAACTAGGTATTACTGTCTTTTTGTTTAGCCCTTTTTTTTTTGCTTTAGTTAATAAGTTAATAAGACTCAAATGTGAAGTATTAGCACTGTAATACCCCAGACTCTTACCAAAAGTAGTTTCAGAGTTTCCCAAACTATATTCTGAAAAATACTGCTGAAATGATGTGATGATTCAAAAATATATTCTCAAATTTTTTGGCATTCTTCCCATTAAGAGAAGCAGTCTAATTCGGGGGTCCCCAGCCCCGGGCTATGGACCATTACTGGCCTGTAGCTTGTTAGAAATAGGCTGCAGAGCAGGAGGTGAGCTGTGGGTGAGTGAGCACTACCACCTGAGCTGCACCTGCTATTTGAGACTCTAACGTAGCCGCCGATCTTAGCATGGCAGGTCAATTCTCCCTGACAATCACACAGACAGGCCTGCATAGCACCCCGTTACACAAATTTCCCTAGTACTGCCTTAACATCGAGCAAATAGTTAAACCTAGGGAAACCGGTGCCCAGACATCAAAGCTAGAAATGAAACATATGGCCAGTAGGAACCTTGCATGGGCTTCTCCCCTTGCTGGAGCAAGTCAAAATAATAGAAACAGTTTTACATTCCTAATACCAGGACCCGTCTTAGGTCGACAAAATCTGACACAAGTCAAAGTAACAGAGACTGCTGTTTGAATAGATTCATTGGAGAGTCTAAGGCAGCCCTCAGGACCAAGCTGTAAAGGAGATACGATAGAAATAATCACTCCAGTACCACAGCAGACAGGCCTTGAAGGCAATGGAGCCCTTTTAATCGAACTTAGCATTTTTTTTTTTTTTTTTGCTTCTTACCTTCTACTTGAAACAAAATTAGTTACCAATAGACTTAGGCAAATGCTATACTGCAGGTCGGCACATAATCCCAACCTACATAAGCACTAACACAATTATGACACTTTGAGTTGGTCTGGTGGAATTATCTCCAGCCTTCTCCCTGTGTCTGGTTACAGTGGTTAATTTCCTTCTTTCCTAGTTTGTCTGCTTCTCGTTATTGGGCCTTGAGAAAATGCAGCTGAATCTGGCTTGGTTCAGGGAAGAACAGGAGTGTGAACCCTACTGTGAACTGTGCATGCAAAGGATCTAGGTTGTAGGCTCCTTATGAGAATCTAATGCCTGACGTGGAAAAGTTTTATCCCAGAACTGTGCCCCCCACCTCCATGCCCCTGTTCCCCAGTGGAAAAATTGTCTTCCATGAAAGTGGTCTCTGGTACCAAAAAGGTTGGGAACCATTGGTCTAATTCCTCCTCCCTTCAGTGTGAACAAGAACAAGACTTAGTGTCTTGTTTCTAATGAATAGTATGTCGTGAGAATGAAACTGCAGAGCTTTTGTTTTGCTTTGTTTGAGACAGATTCTTGCTCTGTTGCCCATGCTGGAGTTCAGTGGTGCTATCTCAGCTCACTGCAACCTCCACCTCCTGGGTTCAGGCAATTCGCGATTCTCCTGCCTCAGCCTCCAGAGTAGCTGGGACTATAGGTGCATGCCACCACACCCAGCTAAGTTTTGTATTTTTAGTAGAGACTGGAATTCACCATGTTGGCTAGGATGGTCTCAATTTCTTGACCTCGTGATCTGCCTGCCTTGGCCTCCTCCCAAATTGCTGTAATTACAGGCCACTGTGCCTGGCTGACACTGCATGGCTTTTGAGGGTAGAATATAAAAGACAACACAATTTCCACCTGGTCTGTCTTGGGACACTTGCCCTTAGAACTCAGACGCCAGGGTCTAAGGAGAGCCGAGGCCACATGGAGCGCTTTTGTGAGGGTGGCCCAGATGGTGCCTGGTTTGGCTTGGGTCCCAGGTAGCAGCCGCAGTAACCACCAGACATATGAGATGTTTCCAGACCCAACTACTGACTAATGACAATTGCATGAGAGGATCTAGGCAAGAAAGTCCTGGCTATACCCAGGCACATTCTGGAACTGTGGGAGATATAATACTCATAAATGTTTGTTTGATGAGTATTAAAGTGTGTGTGGTGGTTTGACCAGCTGTCATAAAGAATTAGAACAGATAGTAAACATTTTTCCACCAGAAATAGTTCTATGATCAAATATCTTCTGAAAATTCTATGTATTATTTTGGCATGTCACCAGGCAAGGTAACTGTCAACTGAAAAAATCATGATCTATAAATTTGGAAAGAAGACTTTATTTCTTGTCAAGAATTACAGCCTGCAAGGTGACCCTTCTGATAGGCTAGGAAGCGTAGCCTCCAGCAGAGACCCAAAGGCAGGCACTCTGAAGAAGGAGCTGGAACAGGGATTTGTGCTGAATAGGTTGGCCAAATATTCAGATTCAACAGCCTATAGGAGGAGTCATTAATATCCACGAAGGGGATCCTGCTGCGTGTGTATTGAATAAACGTGCATGTTACCTACCTCCCGTGTTCACTCTACAGTACAGACTTAACATTTAAATATATAATGTTACATTTAGGACCTACACATCACAAGGTGAAGCAAGGATATTATAAGTGCTCAACCTCTGTAAACTGGCTAGAGACAGTCCACGGTTGGTAATCATCTTATCAGAGGAAAGTGACTGAAATCACTCTCTTGTCTCATCAAAGCCCCTGGTGGAACAGGGGCTTATGAGTCAGGGTCTGATGGTTGGTGAGTTGCAAATGTTTTGATAATGCTTATCTCAAGGCTAGTGCTCCCTTAGCTGCTAGAGAAAAAGGAAAAACTTGTAGCAGTTACAACACAGTTTATTATTTAAGCGTAGAGGTACAGGATGTAACCCTTGCCTACGTGAGCTTAGGTCTTGTTTATAATTTAGTATCTTATTGCCACAAAGAGTCCATTCCGCCAGTCTTATAATCTCTATTTTAGCATTAATGCTGGTCAGTTGTTACGTCTAAGGCAAAAGGCTTAGACAACAAAGTGTGTCTGACCTTCCATCCCATTGTGACATAGGTTTTAAGGTTTCTCTGAGGTTCTCTTGGCCAACAGGGGATCTGTTCAGTCAGCTGTGGGGTTTAGCATTTTAGTTTTCAAAACACATTAAAGTTTCTGAGAATTTGTCATTGCTTAAATGGTGCTTTCAGTGACACCATCCTCCCCCACCCCTTGCCTTTTTTGGTAGCAATAACTCTTAATGTCTCAAAAATCACAATGTTTCACTCAGCACAGTGAAAATACTTAGAAACACTCTCTGTTTCAATGTGGTGTTGTACATTGTTTCTAGAATATCTCATTAGGGGCTAAGTTTATGATTTTGTGTGCATTGCTATCTTTCTAATTTTGCCAAAATAGATCCTCTGCAACTTAAATAAGAGGTTTTGATCCAAGCCACCAAACATCCTATCTGGACAGTAAAAACCTTTAAGAATGGGCTTGAGCTGAGCTAGACAGAACCCAGGAGTGATAGCACAGATTATTAGGCTTCGATGCAATAAAACTCAGGCCTCTAGTTAGCCTGAGCTCAAATGTTCTACCTGGAGGTCTCCTGAATATCTAATTCTCATGTAGAAGACAACGTTTGCTGAGGTGTCATCTGAAGTTCACCAAAAGTAAACCCTACAATTCTGCAACACAATAGATCAACAGTAAGGAGTACAGAACTGTGATTAATATGCATGTAGGGCTTTTGAAGAAAACATGAGTGTGATACACAATTGGCTCTGACGTCAGGCTTTGACAAGAAGTGATAAAGGGAAGTGTAAGTTGATCATGACTCACTTGGTAATCTGGTTCCAACCACTCCCTCCTGTGTACAAACATGGCAAGCTCTATCCTTCTTTCCTATCCAGAAATGGTGGGAACAGATGGCTTTGGAGAAATTTGTTTTGTAAGAGGAACTTCTGAATTGTCCAGCATGATATTTTTTTTTCTTTTAACATGAGCCTTAGCTCCAAACAGGCTTACTAGAGGCCAATCTTCTATCACATTGTTGGGAGATGCCACCTTCTCTCTGACTACACTAACAAATCTCTGGCCTTGGCCCTGGTACATTTCTGCCTAAATTTCACAAATGAGAAAAGCTATAACTGGAGCAGAGGTTTGTAGCAAAACAAAACAAAATAAAACCAAAATAATACAATTAAGAGACAGAACTGAGTTGATTTCCTGTTTTGGCATTAACTGGTAGTGGAAGTTTTTTCAAAAGTAACTTGGCCTCACTGATTTCGGGTTTCTTATTAGGAAAATGTGTGGGTTTGGCTCAGAGGTTAAGAATTCTTCTCACCTAACTGGTTATTCTGCAGCTCAAATCTCTGGCACATTCGGCAGCATCTCTGCTGGAGTCAATGGTGGTGTGCTGTAGAAAGCAGGTCTTTTTTTCATAACATCTATCTATACCTTCTCTGGTTCTGTCATCTTCCTTTTTTCCACCTATTTCAAAAAATCTTACACATGAAATGACCACACATTATTAGTGAACTTTGCCTCAAACAGCATCTCTAGCCTTCTCACCCCATGTAGTTTTCATTTGTTCTAAATGCTAACTACCCTTAAACTGTACATTCCGTCTCCTTATTTCCTGGTTGACTCTTCCCTCTCAGCCCTCAATCTTGTCTCCAAGTCACTGGCAATCAGTAAACTGTTCTCTTGTGTCTTCAACCAGCTTCTTCCCCTCTAAGCACAGTTTATTCTTATGAGAAGTCGTTCTTTCCAGGACAGAAAGACCAATTCAAGCCTCAAATGAAAATGTTGCCTGTCATCTGCCATCTTCTCCCATATATGTGCTACTGAATGTTTTATTTTCCAGTATTTTGGTTGCCAGTTCTTGACTGCAAAATTCACAGAGAATGTTCTGCACTTGAGCAGGGTTTATGAGATAACTGAATTCTCATGCTTACTTTGTTTTTTGCTATGTGTTCTTCTGCAAGGGATTGCTGTGTGGCTTATGCAAATTCATTCATTAGTAGAACCTGCCCCTCAGTCTTATGGTATCCTCATATTGTAAATTAGCTCTGTTCTTACCTTGCTCTACTTTTTTCTAAACTGTACACATTAGGAGCTTATGTGAACTTCACTGGCCATCAGAGAAATGCAAATCAAAACCACAGTGAGATACCATCTCACACCAGTTAGAATGGCAATCATTCAAAAGTCAGGAAACAACAGGTGCTGGAGAGGATGTGGAGAAATAGGAACACTTTTACACTGTTGGTGGGATTGTAAACTAGTTCAACCATTATGGAAAACAGTATGGCGATTCCTCAAGGATCTAGAACTAGAAGTACCATATGACCCAGCCATCCCATTACTGGGTATATACCCAAAGGATTATAAATCATGCTGCTATGAAGACACATGCACACGTATGTTTATTGCAACACTATTCACAATAGCAAAGACTTGGAATCAACCCAAATGTCCATCAGTGACAGACTGGATTAAGAAAATGTAGCACATATACACCATGAAATACTATGCAGCCATAAAAAAGGATGAGTTTGTGTCCTTTGTAGGGACATGGATGCAGCTGGAAACCATCATTCTCAGCAAACTATCGCAAGAACAGAAAACCAAACACCGCATGTTCTCACTCATAGGTGGGAACTGAACAATGAGATCACTTGGACTCGGGAAGGGGAATATCACACACCGGGGCCTATCACGGGGAGTGGGGAGTGGGGAGGGATTGCATTGGGAGTTATACCTGATGTAAATGACGAGTTGATGGGTGCAGCACACCAACATGGCACAAGTATACATATGTAACAAACCTGCATGTTATGCACATGTACCCTAGAACTTAAAGTATTAAAAAAAAAATCTGGGGTGTGTGTATGTGTGTGTGTGTGTGTGTGTCAGAAAGAGAGGAAGAGAGAGAATATATGTGTGTTTTGGGTGTTTGGTTTTGCCATCTCCCTGCAGAGAGGAAGGTAATGAATAATCATTTATAGTATAAGTGGATAAAATTGGTTAAAAGATGTGAAGATTAGTGAGGTTATAGCAAGTATCATTTTCTATTAATAAATAGAACAGGGAAACATACCTACTAATTCACTTTACTTACCTAAAAAAGCCAAAGTTTTAAAAAATTCAACAGTATTTTTCTGTAACTTCTATTGTTCAAGGTTTAAGATTTGGAAAATTCCAAAAGAAATATGGAATGTTTACTTATGGGTTTAAAACGTAAGCAAAATAAATCCTGGCTTCTGGAAAATATTACTATGTGAAGAATTAGTTGATTTCAAATTCTCAGACAATTCTGTTAATTCTCAGTGGATGGTGACTGTGTGAACACACTGTACTCAGCGGGGTTAGATTTACCAACAAGAAAGACATTATTAGTTGCAGTACATTGTGCTGTCCACTTTGGCAAGAGTGAAATGAATTTATTACTAACTTACAGCACTGCTGTTTTGCATGTAGATCCCAGTAAAGAACCCAGCTAACCAAGACTGCAATCCAATTTGCCAGTATCAATAAAAATTGACTGAAAAAAAATTCTCTTCTGAATTAAAAAAAATATTTTCAAGGGGACTATTTGCTTCTATTAATATATGTTAAGGGTCAAGGAAAATCATGCCCTCTGCATAAGAAAATGTGTATAGATAACCTGAGAAAATGATTCACGATGTAAGTGACATATATAAAAAATTGAGCTAATTTACCCTTTCTTCAGCAGTGGCATCCTTAGGAATACCTGTGAAAATATCATTTCATTACCATTTTTTAAATCTTTGCCAATTTGATGGATGAAAAATATGATTTATATTTTACATTTCAATCTTTAAGCAATCTGGAATGAGTGGATATAATATTTCAAGTTTACGTTTTTCTTTTCCATACATACCTATTAATTACTAAGCCTGCTAATTAATATCATGTTTTGAGCAATCTCGGCTCACTGCAATCTCCACCTCCCAGGTTCACACTATTCTCCTGTCTCAGCCTCCTGAGTAGCTGGGACTACAGGCACCCGCCACTGCGCCCAGCTAATTTTTTGTATTTTTAGTAGAGATGGGGTTATACCATGTTAGCCAGGATGGTCTCGATCTCCTGACCTCGTGATCTGCCTGCCTCGGCCTCCCAAAGTGCTGGGATTACAGGCTTGAGCCACTGCGCCCAGCCAGAAATTAAAAACTTTTGAAACTTTGTTTCAAAGCTGGAGAATTTCAAGTGACAAGCAGGCCAAGAATGAAACCATTTCCGAATGGCTTGGGAAGTGATAAGAAAAATGCAACTCATTATCAAGGAACTGAGAGAGAAGCATTTTCTATAGGATTGTATGGACATTGTTATCACTCAGGACGGTGACAGGAAGTGGGGATTAGAATAGGAAACCTGTGAAATGAGCAGTAAATCCCGGATGAATAGGGAGAAGTAGCTTGGAGGTTAAGCAAATGTAGAAGGGTGCCTAATAGAAAAACAGGTGCTTGCACACATGTAAAAAGCATAACAATAGAAGTGGGAAACTGAGAGAAACCAAACACTGGATCCTAGGCTTGTCGTTCTTATAAAGTGGTAGAATGAGGGTTGTCTACTAAAAGCCTGCAGGTGCATGTTATCCTTGGTGTACCCAAACAAGGTGAAATCATGCTAAAAGTGAGGCATGTATGGTAAACAAAGGAACAGTCCTTTCAGAAAGCACAGTGAAACGTCTAGAAGAGAGAGCCATGGTGTGATGACAAATTCCCACAGGAAGCACAGGGAAATACTGAGGTAAAAGTATAGGAAAAGATCGATCAAAGTAGTTTCTATTTTGAAAGCTGATGAAGGCTGGCAGACTCTTGAGAGAAAAAGGTATAGTCCTAGGAAGAAATTCTTGGAAAAATAAGAGCACAGAAGTTGGAAGGTGGGAGTTTTATCTCCTCTATGCAGATCACAGAACCTTGCAGAAGCTCTCAAATGTCTACAACAAGCATTTCCTAATTATCCACTGCCCAGAGTTGCTTGGCATACCATACCTAGTGGGTACACTCTAGAAGGTATTATTATGGGAAAGTATTTATCAGAAACAGCGACATCTTGTGAACAGGCCCAGAGCAACAGAGTAAGTAGAACGAAACATGAACCACACGTTCCAAGAAGCTCCAGGGGTGCTCTCCATTGTTACTGCTTGTCCTTAGGAAATAAGGAAATAAGTCAGGGCAGGGAGTAAGGACATCTACAGCAGGGAAGCTGATCAGGAGAAATACTGGTCTGCAGAAGAAACATAGTCTAGAGATGTAAACAATTCGTCATGAAATTACTGACGCAGAGACCTAGAGAAATACATCAGTTTACCTGCCAAACCTTGTAAAGGGCCCAAGAGCGCTGTTATTCATGTTCTCAACTGTATTGATTAATAGTTCTCAATTCATTTTAGCAAACAATAAAAAGAGAGTCTAAGTGAGTGTACTTTTTTTTTTTTTTTTTACACCAGATGTTAAAATCGATCACGAAGCTACAAAATTTAAAGGTCTTCTACAGGCATAGTAATAGACAGATCAGTAGAGCAGAAGAGAAAGTCCAGAAATGCACCAAAATATACCTAAATATTTAATGTATGATAAGATTATAGTTTCATATTAGAGGAGAAAGTTTAGAGGACTTAAAACATGATATTAATTAGCAGGCTTAGTAAACTAGGTATGTACGGAAAAGAAAAATATAAACTTAGAATATTCTATCTACTCATTCCAGATTATTTAAAGATTGAAATGTAAAATAAAAATATAAATCATATTTTTCATCCATCAAATTGGCAAAGATTTAAAAAATGGTAATGAAATGGTATTTTCAAAGGTATTCCTAAGGATGCCAGTGCTGAAGAAAGGATAAATTAGCTCAATTTTTTATATATGTCACTTACATCATGAATCATTTTCTCAGGTTATCTATACACATTTTCTTATGCAGAGGGCATGATTTTCCTTGACCTTTAATGTATATTAACAGAAAAAAATAGCCCCCTTGAAAATATTTTTTTAATTCAGAAGAGAATTTTTTTTATTTTTTTTTTCTTTATTTTACTTTAAGTTCTGGGATACAGAGAGGGAGAAGAGCGGTGATTTTCCCATTCTTGGAAAAAATATTTGCACAGCCATTTTCATCATTTCTTCCTCTATCACATCTTAAGTGGTAGAAAGGGGAAAAGGAGAATATGTTCAACTATAAGTGGAATGTTGTATCCAAAAAAACCTCATTCCCATAGGAAGCAAAGGGAAATGAATAGTTTGTATGCATCAGGGCTCTCCAGAGAAACAGAATCAACAGGGTGTGTGTGTGTTTGTGTGCATGTGTGTGTGTGTGTATATATATATCTCTCACATATATATCTCTTTCCTATACATATGAAAGAGATTTACTTTAAGCACTTGGCTCACATAATTGTGGAAGCTTGGTAAATAAATATTTTGTTTTCCCTGGAGAACCAGAGAAGAGCTGCAGCTCAAGTCCAGAGGTGGTCTGCAGGCTAACTTCCTTCTTGTTCAGGTGAGGTCAGTGTTTGTTGTACTAAGGCCTTCAACTGATTGGTGAGGCCCACCTGTATTATGAAGTGCAATCTGATTTACTCATAGTCCTCTCATTTAAATGTTAATCTCATAAAAATATCTTCTCAGAAATGACCAAGAATAAGATCTGACCAAATATATGGACCTTCTGGCTCAGTCAAGTTGACATATAAAATTACCATCTACCTAATGCATATGGGGCTTAATGCCTGGATGTGGGTTGATAGGTGCAGCAAAGCACTATGGTACATTTATACCTATGCAACAAACCTGCATATTATGTATACGTATCCCAGAACTTAAAGTAAAATAAAAATAATTCAATGCCAAAAAGGAAAACAAAATTAACCATCACATATTTATATGTTAAAATTCCAAATCTTAATTTCTTCAAACTTTTCTCTCTCAGTTAAATGACACTCCACTGAATTTATTTTCTCTCTTTTTAAGCTGTTCTCACAAATAACTTCCTTCTCGACCTATCCCCATCTGCTTAATACTAAATTAACAAAATACGAATATTTGAATGGTTGTCATTCATACACATTGTGCATAAATAATCACCCATTTTTAAGAGGATGGGTTAACAACTTTCTTTGCTTGCAAATTGAGAGAGAGATCAGAATTTCCCGGTCTTGTATTTTGATTCTCTCAGCTGAGCACCTCTTATCAATCCAGAAGCACATGACGAGAGCAGGTAAGATTGTAGAATGACTCATTCCTAAAGAGATCAACATGTTGAATATATTCTTGTCAGTGTTCTCCTACATTGCTTATTTAAAAGTGAGGATAGTGCTGTCAGTCTCAGAATCTGTTGGTCCTCGCTTGTAAGATTTTATCTGATCAAAAGATGAAGAATCAGTATATATGTGTGTGTGTATATGCACACACATATATATACACACATATATATAATTTTCTGAATATACATAGTAGGTTCATATCTATATACACACATATATATTTTTATGTTTGATATATAGTACATTTGAGAGTATATATGCGTGTGTGTATATGTACAAATATATGCAAAATATATGTAAATATATATAGTACATCTGGGAGTTTGTATATATACACACATACATATACACACATATATATGTGTGTGCACGCACGCGCGTGTGTGTGTGTGTGTGTGTGTATATATGAATTTACATACTCCCAGATGTTTAAAGTACATTTTAATCCACTTGTGATATCTTTGGGCATTATTGTTCATGTGGGTGTCCATTACTTTGTAAAGTGGATCCAGGATTTTCTACCCAAAAAAGCTGATCCTCTTTGTCCTACAAAGGATCCACTGAAGGGCCTTCTTAGTTATGCAGAGGTAGTATGGTGAGCAGTCTTATCTGCTTTTATTTGCCCTGTTGGCTGGGGAAGGATTCCCATCCTAGGGTTATGGAGATGCTGAACACATGTTGCCTGGTCCGAGACAGATAAGGTTGACAAATGCTCATGTCACATACACTCATGGCTCAAGGAAGAGGACACTGCATGCCCTAAAGGCCACATGAGGAACATAAGTACAGGGAACAGGGAACAACTAGGGCTGTGGGAAGCAGGCTTTCTAATTAGTATCAAAGGGGTGAGGTGCTCTCTGGTTCCTGTGGGAGTATGTTATTGCCTTATATGAGTAATTCTGTAGCTGGCAGGGAACTGAAGCTCACTACTCAGGGTTAAGCAGGAACTTTGCCTAGTCCCTGCGATAAGGAGAGTTGTTTGACTAGTGGACATTATCCATGGGAGAAAGGTGAGGAGCAAGATTGGTGGTGAAGCCATTCCAGGCCCTACCAGTTTTCCCCAGATGTCATGTCATACATAACACTGAACCTTAATTTTAGTCCTTATATCTCATCATGCCAGTGGGGAGTGTGGGGAGAAGAAAGAAAACGTAGAAGAATTATAAAGATGGGTGGTGTCTATCCTCATTCTACTTGGAAGGCAGATTGTTCTGCCAAGCCCTGTCTGCTTGTTAAGTGCATCAAATTCTGCAAATGGTGCATCCGCTGACTGTCCACAATATATTAACATCTCTGCTGATTACCTATTGCTTTAAAACTTAGATATTGTACGATGAGAGGATGGGCTGTTTCATGTTACAAAGGACCTAATAGCATGTAGCATGTCTTAAATACACAGCTAGTAATTCAGGGCCTGAGAGGTTATTAACTCGTTATAAAATAGCAACCTAAGCAAGAGGGTAGAAACTTATGTAAATATAGTACCTGAAAGGTGATAACAAAATCTCTTGGCTTTCTTTTGTGGAAATGTATTTACTAATCTCAAAAGCAAATAGCTTTCTTTTCTTTGTGCAACACTATCTACTTACCACAGGTGGGAACATAGCAAGTTAGACTACGACACCCTAATAGCTTTTTTCCCCCTCCTCTTCTAAGACTCAGCAGTTCATGACTTGTGGTTCTGAGGCTCTACTTGTTTTTGAAGAGTGATCCTCTTTCAATTATTAATTTAGTGTGCAAATATTTAGTAGCTGCTATTTTCTAATCACTGTATTTGTGTCTTGGGGATTTAATGATGAATAACACATATATCTTTAAAAGAATCTTGGTTTAGAGGAGAAAAAGCTTGTTTTGTTAAATTTGGAAAATATTTATTTTTCATGCTTATTTTTACATAATTGTTAAGTTATAAAAGTGATACCAACCACTGCTTAAAAATTAAGAAATACAGAAAGAGAGGAGATAAAAATACTTATCTTCTTACCACACACACATGCACACGTCTCTAAATATTTTGGATTTCTTTTTCTGTTTTTGGTTTTTATTCTTAATGAATTCTTGATGTTTTTATTTAGTTTTGATCATTTTTCATATAACCGTATTACTTCATTTTTACCCTAACAGTATAAGGTAAACATTTTCTATAATATAAAAATTCATTATAATGCTAATTTTACATTATGGTTCAGTATTTTATTGAGCAAACAAGCATGAAACATTTACGTACCCATGTTCTTATTTTGGGACATTTAATTTTGCTTTTATCCTGTTTCAATAATATAATTAATATCTTGATACATTCTACATTTCAGACAATTTCTTTAGAATGATTCTCAATGGTTGAAGTATTGTTTAATATATAAGAAAATATTTTAAAATCTTGTATTTGACACTGACCAGTCTGTTTTTCTCTTGGAGGTTACTCTCCAACTCTAAGTTTGCACTTTTATCTGTTTTGCTAAACTCAACAGAGGTACGGAAGAAATCAGATACATTTTCAGCACATATACAATATATGTAGCGAGCAGATAGAAGGAATGTGGTCAGTCATGTTAAAGTCCAATTTCCTGAAACCCCACCAAACATGTATTAAAAGCATCACCAAAGCATTCACTCAGTGCCAATTCTGTGCAGGTCATTTCTAGGTACTGGGAAACAAATACAGTGCCTTGGCACTACATGACTGTGGTCTGCCTTTGGGTTGAAGGAGTGGTACTTTTCTGTCCATTCCAGGAGCAATTGTAAGAACACAGCTGTTAGTCACTAATATTTTAACTGAATAAAAACATATGTTGAAGATCCCACACCCAGTGGCCCCCAAATTTGTCACACGTGATCAGAAAATGTCTATTGTCTTTGATATTTCCATGATATTTCCTTCTCAGCGTTATGGTGAAGATTGATATGTGCTAATATAAACCATCTGGCACATTCCAGCTGCCCAGTGAACATGTGATCCTGTCTTCTTTTGCCCTTACCAAGACTGTGCACCCCCTGACCTGAGGCTGGGGCTCAGTAGGTGTCATCCTTTTTCTCTCATTCCCAGCCTTCAATAAAAAAAAACATTTACTCTTCTTGCTATATGGCCTTCTTTGAAATAATCCAACTGGCAAGCAGAAAGAAGGGAAAATTCCGGGCTGAAAAGAGGTGTTTGTGAAGTTCTTTGGAAAAGATATAATCTTTCACATGTACAGCCCTTCTTCTCCCCTAAGTGAATAGAGCACCTGGGAGCATAGCTATTTTTTTTCTGGGAGTAAAAGAGAGTTACAGTGAAGTCCTTCCGGTGCTTCAGTAGTAAATCCCCTTGTGTGGAGTTCAAGAGACTGTTTCTCCCACTCAAAACCACAGGACTACATGGAAATTGAACAACCTGCTCCTGAATAACTCCTGGGTAAATAATGAAAATAAGGCGGAAATCAAGAAGTTCTTTGAAACCAATGAGAATAAAGAGATAGTATACCAAAATTTCTGTGATGCAGCTAAAGCAGTGTTAAGAGGAAATTTAAAGCATGAAATGCCCACATCAGAAAGCTAGAAAGATCTCAAATTGACATCCTAGCATAACAACTAAAAGAACTAGAGAAGCAAGCAAGCAAATCCAAAAGCTACCAGAAGATAAGAAATAACTAAGATCAGAGCAGAACTGAAGGAGATAGAGACACAAAAAACCCTTCAAAAATTCAATGAATCTAGAGCTGGTTTTTTGAAAAACACACACAAAAAATTGGTAGAACGCGAGCTAGAATAATCAAGAAGAAAAGAAAGAAGAATCAAATAGACACAATAAAAGACGATAAAAGGGATATCACCACTGACCCCACAGAAATACAAACAACCACCAGAGAATACTATAAACAACTGTATGTGACAAGCTAGAAAATCAAGAAAAAAATGGATAAATTCCTGGACACATACACCCTATGAAGACTAAACCAGGAAGAAGTCGAATCCCTGAATAGACCGATAACAAGGTCTGAAATTGAGGTAGTAAGAAATAGCTTACCAACCAAAAAAAGCCCAGGACCACATGGATTTACAACTGAATTCTACCAGGGGCACAAAGAGGAGCTGGTACCATTTCTTCTGAAACTATTCCAAACAATTGAAAAGGAGGGATTTCTCCCTAACTCATTTTATGAGGCCAGCATCATCCTGATACCAAAGCCTAGCAGAGATACAAGAAAAGAAAACTTCAGGCCAATATCCCTGATGAACATCAATGTAAAAATCCTCAGTAAAACACCAGCAAACCAAATCCAGCAGCACATCAAAAAGTTTATCCACCACGATCAAATCAGCTTCATCCCTGGGATGCAAGGCTGGTTCAACATATGCAAATCAGTAAACATAATTATCGCATAAACAGAACTAATGACAAAAAACACAATTATCTTGATAAATTCAGAAAAAGCCTTGATAAAATTCAACATCCCTTCATGTTAAAAACTTTCCATAAACTATGTATTAATGGAACATATCTCAAAATAATAAGAGCCATTTATGACAAACCTACAGGCAGTATCACTGAATGGGCAAAAACTGGAAGCATTCCCTTTGAAAACCGGTGTAGGCAAGGATGCCCTCTCTCACCACTCCTATTCAACATAGTATTGGATGTTCTAGCCAGGGCAATCAGGCAAGAGAAAGAAATAAAGGGTATTCAAGTAGGAAAAGAGGAAGTCAAATTGTCTCTGCAGATGACATGATCCTATATCTAGAAAACCCAATCATCTCAGCCAAAAAGCTTCTTAAGCTGAGAAGCAACTTCAGCAAAGTCTCAGGATACAGAATACATGTGCAAAATTTACAAGCATTCCTATACACCACCGATAGGCAAGCAGAGAGCCAAATCATGTATGAACTTCCATTCACAATTGCTACAAAGAGAATAAAATACCTAGGAATACCGTTAACAAGGGATGTAAAGGACCTCTTCAAGGACAAACTAGTACTTGTAGTTCAGAGGAAATGATAGAGGACACAAACAAATGGAAAAACATTCCATGCTTGTGGATAGGAAGAATCAATATCATGAAAATGGCCATATTGCCCAAAGTAATTTATAGATTCATTGCTATTCCCATTAAACTACCATTGACGTTCTTCACAGAATTAGAAAAAACTACTTTAAAATTCATATAGAACCAAAAGAGAGCCCACACAGCCAAGACAATCCTACGCAAAAAGAATAAAGCTGGAGACATCATGCTAAATGACTTCAAACTATACTACAAGGCTGCAGTAACCAAAAGAGCATGGTACTGGTACCAAAACAGACACATAGACCAATAGAACAGAATAGAGATCTCAGAAATAGGATCACACATCTACAGCCATCCAATCTTCAACAAATCTGACAAAAATAAACAATGGGAAAGGAGTCCCTATTTAATAAATGGTGCTGGGAAAACTGTCTAGCCATATACAGAACATTGAAACTGGACCCCTTCTTTACATCTTATACAAAAATTAACCCAGGATGGATTAAATACTTAAATGTAAAACCCAAAACTGTAAAAGCCCTAGAAGAAAATCTAGGCAATACCATTCAGGACATAGGCACGGAAAAAGATTTCATGAGAAAAACATCAAAAGCAACGTCAATAAAAGCAAAAATTGACAAATGGGACCTAATTAAAGCACTTCTGCACAGCAAAAGAAACTATCATCAGAGTGAACAGACAACCTATACAATGGAATAAAAATTTTGCAACTTATCTGACAAAGGTCTAATATCCAGAATCTACAAGGAACTTAAACAAATTCACAAGAAAAAAATAAGCAAGCCAATTAAAATTGGGCAAAAGACATGAACTGACACCTCTCAAAAGGAGAAACTTATATTGCCAACAAATATGTAAAAAGTCTCAACATCACTGTTCGTTAGAGAAATGCAAATCAAAACCACAATGAGATACTATCTCATGCCAGTTAGACTGGAAATTATTAAGATGTCAAAAATCAGCAGATGCTGGTGAGGCTGTGGAGAAATAGGAATGCTTTTATACTGTTGGTGGGAATGTAAATTTGTTCAACAATTGTGGAAGACAGTGAGGCAATTTCTCAAGGATCTTGAACCAGAAATACTATTTGATCCAGCAATCCTGTTACTGGGCATATACCCAAAGGAATGTAAATCATTCTATTATAAAGATAGAGATATGTGTATGTTTATTGCAACACTATTCACAACAGCAAACACATGGAATCAACCCAAATGCCCATTAATAGTAGACTGGATAAAGAAAATGTGGGACATATACACCAATGAATACTATGCAGCCATAAAAAGGAATGAGATCATGTCCTTTGCAGGGAAATGGATGGAGCTGGAAGCCATTATCCTCAGCAAACTAACATAGGAACAGAGAACCAAACACTGCATGTTCTCACTCATAAGTGGGAGCTAAACAATGAAAACACATAGGCACAGGGAGGTGAACAACACACACTGGAGCCTGTCGGGGGGACAGGGAGGGAGAGCATCAGGATAAATAACTAATGCATGTGGGGCTGTGGGACTGTGGGACTTAATACCTAGGTGATGGGTTGATAGGTGCAGCAGACCACCATGGCACACATGTACATATATAACAAACCTGCAAATCCTACACATGTACCCTGGAACTTAAATTAAAAAAAGACAGTTTCTCATTCATATAAATTGATGGTTAGTAATTACTCTTCAAAGTATTTTAAGCTCTTGAATATAATAAATATCCAGAGAACACAGCATTACAATTATGTTTATGATACCTATTGTTTTTTAAAAATAGATCTCCATCCTGAATTCCAAACATGTTTTTTTCTAATTAATTACTGAATATTCTGCCTGAATGTAACATGTCCCAAACTAAACTCACGCATTTTTTTCCCTTACCTGCTCTCTTGTGTGAATCTCCACTCTAAGGGAACAAGGCAATTATCTAACTCAGATTCCTACACAAAGATCAGAGAATTAAGCCATAAGCAAACGTTGGCATCTCTACTGCCTAAATATGTCCCTAACCTGAGCACTGACCTCCATTTTCACTGCTACCTCACTGACCCATTGTTTTCTGGATGTGTTTTAGCAGCTTCTGAATTGGTCTCTCTTCTTCCACTCTGTATTTCTGTCTCTGTGGATAAATTTTAGAAATGTACTGAAGTTCCACCAAGGGTGTTCCATTGCACTTGAAATAAGCCAGTTTCAGGCTCAACATTCTTACCCCCTTTCCCCACATCTCCCACTGACTCTTCTCCTTCAGTCGCTCCAGCCACCTGGATTCGCTTTTTGTTCTTGGACATGTTGAGTGTGCTTCAGCCTCAACCTTTTGCATTTTCTGTTCCCTCTACCTGAAATGCTCTTCCCTCATGTTTTTTCATGTTTAGGTTCTCATCATTTAGAGCCCACAACATCTGTTATCTCCCAAAAGAGGAATAAGGAGCCCCAGCTCTCCTTCCTTCCTACCCCTTCTTGTTGGTCTTTAAGATAAAGCAATTAAAAATATTCATCTTCCTCACTGTATCTCTGAGCCATCTGAGAAAGCAGGCAAGGAAAATAAAGACTAAAACATCCCCCTTGTAATTGTTAATGCTGGATACGACCAAAATGTGGTTTATAACTTTGGACTAGCATGTTTGCTAGCACTGGTCCCCAGAATTCAGTGGGCTCATCTACCTTTCCCAGGAATTTCATGGGGCTGGCTCTGTTCCACACGAGGACAGCTCTTCACTGCGCCCCTGGACACTTAAGGATGGAGAAGCAGAACACACATGTGCTCCCAAGAGAAGGAGAAGAGGAAGAAGCCAGGTAGATGGGTCCCTCTACTTGCCTTGGCAATATAAGGCAAAGGTCAGAAAGGGGCTAGGAGGTTATGCTACTGGGTAGTCTTCCCATGGCAGGAAACAGTGGGAATGAGCAATGGATGTTTGTTCAGAACTTGTCACCTAGTTTTATTTTTTTCATAGCATTGATTTTGCTCACGTTCCCATTCCAATTAGATTCTCATCTCCAAGCAAGTATACATTTTGATCTCTGTGTTCAAAGCCTAATCCCTAAAACCTATTCCAGTAGTTGGCACATAGTAGACACTACATATTTAATGAATAAACTCTTTTTTATTTTAGCACCCCCATATCTAATTAATAACTGTATCTCTCCAATATACTTAATAAATATTTCTCAAACCTCTCCCCTTCTTTCCATCCCTATTGTTTCTACTTAAATTCAGACTCCTGCTTTCTTTCATTTTCACTTACAACTGGTTTCTGTTCTCTGATCTAATCAGACTTTAGAGTCATTCTCTACACTGCTGCCAATGTAATTGTTCTAAGATTTAAATCTGATTTTACACCATTCCATACTTCCTTTTGCAACACTCATACCTTGTAGTATTATTTCTGAAATACTATCCTAAATATATTTATATTTTTATACACATATACATATATACATACAATTATATGTGATGATGGACCACTATCATAAGAGCAATCCATTGATGACTGAAATGTCATTTATGTGGCACATACCTATGTATAATAGAAAGAGGGTTTAATCCAGGAGGCAGAGGTTACAGTGACCTGAGATCATGCCAACGCACTCCAGCCTGGGCAACAGAGCAAGACCATCCCCCAAAAAAGAGAGGGTTTATATATATTTATGTGTGCATATGTGTGTATATTTATGTGTGTGTATATATACACACATAAATGTATATAGTTATGTACCACATAAATGACATTTCAGTCATTGATAGATTGCACATATGATGTGGTCCTATAAGATTTCAATATTGTATATAATTTCTACACTTAGATATTATTTAGTTTCGTGATACTTACCATTGTATTACAACTGCCTACAGTATACAGTACAGTAACATGCTATACAGGTTTGTAGCCTAGGAGGAATAGGCTACACCATACAGCCTAGGTGTGTGGTAGTCTGTAACATCTAGCTTTGTGTAAGTATACTGTAACACAAACCAACGAAATCATCTAATGACACATTTCTCAGACTGTATCCCCATTAAGTGATCCATGACTGTTCATGTGTGTATAATCAGTCAATAGTAATGATATGTATATATGCATACATTATTCCTGTGTATAATTTATTATATACATATAGAACATTATTGAATGTTTTAGCACAGGTTTTGAGTGCTGCCTTATGCTTTTTCTCATTCTATTGTACTCCTCTTCATGTATTATATGTTTTTTCACTCATGTGGCTCTTCTTTCTGCCATTTATATTTTATATTCTGGCAAAGAGTTTGACAAGTCATGACAATTAAAGATGTCAACGATAATGCTGTATTTATCACAAAGAAACAAAGGGGAAAATTAAGCTGACTGTCCAAATTCTACTTTTACGCTTGCTTAATACATCTTTGATGAAATAACCAGGGAAGCAGAAAATAAAATTCATTTAGAGATTGGTATAAATTCTTTGACAGTAAAGGGAATTATAAATTTAACTCTGGGCTATGAAGAATGATAAAAAATTATGAGAATGATAACTGGAACAAACTGTGATCAAAGGCAAATAACGACTACAAGAGAATTGAAAAGACCTGAAGAACAAGTGCCAATTTAAAATTCCACATGGATCAGTGTGCAGACTGTCATCATTCACAATTTCCAGTGCACTCCCCTCCTCAAGAGGCAAGCAGGAAAGTTATACTCCCTCTCATTCGATCCCATCAGTGGTGCCCATTCACCAAAGGGTCAAAGTCAAGCATGAACTCTTAACGCTTAGCAGGGTATCTTCCCATTCTCCCAGGCGTTCTTTGCTCCAACAGTTCCAAACACTACCAGCCATAAACTAATGTGCTATAATATATCGTCCTTACTTATTCTCATAATTAATTCTTTTTTTCCAACTTTTATTTTAGATTCAAGGAGGTACATATCCATTTGTTATATGGATATATTGCGTGATGCTGAGGTTTGGGATACAAATAATCCCACCACCTGGGTACTCAGCATGGTATCCAATAGCTAGGTTTTCAGCCCTTTCCCCTCTTCCCTCCCTTCTCCAGCAGTCCCCAGTGCCTATTATTATCATCTTTATGTCTGTGTGTACCCAACGTTTAGCTCCCATGTATAATTGAAAACATGCAGTATTTGATTTTCTCCTTCTGCATTAATTCACTAAGGGTAATGGCCTCTAGGTGATCCAGGTTGCTGCAAAGAACACAATTTAATTCTTTCTTGTAGCTACATGGTATTCCATGGTATGTATGTACCACATTTTATTCATCCATTCCACCACTGATGGGCACCTAGCTTGATTCCACGTCATTGCTCTTGTGGATAGTACTATGATGAACATACGAGTGCATGTGTCTTCTTGGTAGAATAATTATTCTTTTGGCTATATATCCAGTAAAAGGATTGTTGGGTCAAATGACAGTTCTATTCTAATTTCTTTGAGAAATCTCCAAACTGCTTTCCAGACTGGCTGAACTAATTTACATCCCTACCAACATTGTCTGAGTGTTTCCTTTTCTATGCAGCCTCACCAGTGTTCGTCATTTTTTGACTTTTTAATAAGAGCAGTTTTGGCTGGTGTGAGATGGTATCTCATTTTTTAAAATTTGTAGTCTGATAATTATGTTGGGCACTTTTTCACATGTTTGTTAACTGCTTGTATGTCTTCTTTGGAGAAGTGTCTGCTCATTTGACTTTTTTGTTTTTGTTTGTTTTGAGACAGAGTCTCGCTCTGTGACCCAGGCAGGAGTGCAGTGATGCAATCTTGGTTCACTGCAACCTCCTCCTCTGGGTTCAAGTGATTCTCCTGCCTCAGCCTCCCAAGTAGCTGGGACTACAGGTGCCTACCACACGTGGCTAATTTTTGTATTTTTAATAGAGATGAGGTTTCACCATGTTGGCCAGGCTGGTCTCAAACCTCTGACTTCAGGTGATCCACCCGCCTCGGCCTCCCAGAGTGCTAGGATTACAGGCATGAACCACTGTACCTGGCCTTTTGCTCATTTTTTCAATGAGGCTATTTGTTTCTTGCTTGTTCAATTGTTTAAATTCCTTATAGATTCTGGATATTAAAAGACTTTTGTCAGCTGTGTAGTTTGCTCATATTTTCACCCGTTATGCAGGTTGTTGGTTTGCTCTGCTGATAGTTTTTTTTTTTTTTTTTTGCTGTACAGAAGCTCTTTAATTTAATTAGGTCCCACTTGTCCATTTTTGTTTTCATTACAATTGCTTTTGAGGACTTAAGTCATAACTTGTTTCCTAGGGCCAATGTCCAGAATGTCATTTACCTAGGTTTTCTTCTAGGATTGTCATAGTTTGAGGTCTTATGTTTAAATCTTTAATCTATCTTGAGTTAATTTTTGTATATGGTATAAGGTAGTGGTCCAGTTTTATTCTTCTGCATATGGCTAGCAAGCTGTCCCAGCACCATTTATGAAATAGGGAGTCCTTTTCCCAGGACTCCTGCCTCCAGAATGCGCTCCCTGCCCTGTTTGGTGTAGACCTCTGATTTCTATTGATAAATCTATTGTAACACTAAACACCTGGTGATATTGTGATCATTTATAGGTGGTACTCACTTTGTGCAATTTTATAGTAATTGAACTTTTCTCATATTGTGAACATCTCAATGAAAGTGATTGTGTTTTTTGTTTGAGGCAGTGTCTTGCTCTGTTGCCCAGGCTGGAGTGTGGTGGTGCAATCTCAGCTCACTGCAGCCTGTGCCTCCTAGGTTCAAGCAATCAGTCAATTCTCCTACCTCAGCCTCCTGAGTAACTGGATTACAGGTGCCTGCCACCACACCCAGCTGATTTTTTAATTTTTAGTAGAGGTGGGGTTTCACCATGTTGGGCAGGCTGGTCTCAAATTCTGATCTCAGGTAATCCGTCAGCCTCAGCCTCCCAAAGTGCTGGGATTACAGGCGTGAGCCACCACACCTGGCCATGATTGTGTTTTTTTAACTGCAATCTCAGTGTCTGACACATAATAGCTATAAGTAAAATTACATTGAATTGATGGAGGAAAAACATGTAATAATTAAAAAGTTGAAGTGTCCTTTATGTTCCCTGGGAAAGATAAAGCAATGGAACTTGGGTTGAAAAGGCAAGAAATCCATGAATCACAATCCTGATGGTTAAAATGCTCAATAACTAGACTAAAAAATTCCCTTGTGGTTTTTAGTTGATGACTTTATGATCATTTGGAGATATCAATCATCACTGCAATCTCTGTAGTATGAGAATGTGTTTCAGAATCTGTAAAATGATGCGTGATTTTAGTGGAGTAGGACAACATTTTGTGGTAATAACTGGTCCTCGGTGTTATTTCTATTCCTTAAGAATTTCATAGTTATTTTTATTCTCCCAGAATCGTATCAATAGAAATAAGACTGGGAGTATAAGTCAGCTAAGCCAAGGGAAAGCATTAGAGTATATGACTAAGAGCCCAGACAACACATAGCTCAGATTCCACTTCTACCACTTACTGAATAGGTGACTTTATCTGCTTAATCTTCTTAATCTATACAATGAGGACAACCGAGTCTTAATCATTTGAATTTTGCCTTTAAAACCTCAATTTTTCACCTGAAAAATGAATGTAAATGCATAATACATATCATAAGGACTAATAAAATAACAAGTACAGTAGATTTAGGAGAGTACCTGTATTAGTCCATTTTCACACTATTATGAAGAAATATCTGAGACAGGGTAACTTATAAAGAAAAAGAGATTTCATGCACTCACAGTTTAACATGGCTGGGGAAGACTCACACTCATGGTAGAAGGTGAAGGAGGAACAAAGATACATCTTACATGGAGGCAGGCAGAGAGAGCCTGAGCAGGGGAACTGCCCTTTATAAAATCATTGGATCTTATGAGACTTACTCACTATCACAAGTGCAGTGTGGGAAAAGCCCACCCCTTGATTCAATTATCTCCCACTGGGTCCCTCCCACAACACACGGGGATTATGGGAGCTACAATTCAGGATGAGATTTGGGTGGGGACACAACCAAACCCTATCAGTACCTAAAACTTAATAAGCAGCTCAACTGATTAGTTATTTTATTGGTTATAAATATGATTTTTGGACATGCCCAATTTAGCCTTACTACCACCAGTGACAGATCCTAAAATTGTATCATTTGGGTCTTGACTCCTTTTTCTACACTCCTGTTGTCAGTTATGATACAAATACCCCCAGGGATCTAAAAATTCTTGTGCTTATATTGTCAGACATTCTTATTTCAGGATAGTTAAAGCTTCCTGAGAGTACCCTTGTGTGAGAATAGAACATAAAGGAAAAGAGAATGCTATATAGTAATTAGGTTGAATTAGGAATTGCTTTACATAACCACATTATGTATGTGGGGGAAAAATAACATTCTTAATAACTTTTTTCCTACAATTTTACATATGTAAAATATATTTAAACATATATATTTATATATTGTATCCATATATCCATAATGTAAATCAATGTCTGGCATATTTTTCAAGACTGATTAATGCTGTTGCCTATTTCCTTGTAGCTTATCTGGCTATAATAATATGTTGGAAATGTACTACTTTGGAGTGGGGAGTATGGAGAAGGAGAGTGAAACAATAGTTCAGATCAAGGAATCTTACAGCCAGGAGGCAGCCAGCACTTCCTCCTGCTGTCCCATTGTTGCAGGACCACAGCTTCGAGGTTGTGCAACACCTTTAGTAAACACTTCCTGAATCAGAGTCAAGAATGAACCAGGGAGTTTCATTCTGTCTCACTGGAGAGGAGGCAGGGACAGACCCAGCAGCGCCCATCTGAGCGAGAAGAGCAGACACTGTGCTCCTGGAATCACCCAGCATGTTGCAAGCTCTCCTGACAGTCAGTCTCCTCCTCTCTCCTGTTCCAGGTACGTGTTTAGCTCTTTTTCAGGTTCTATTGAATGCATTAGCAAACTTTTCATCATCTCCTAATAGTTTTATTGTATAAACTATTTTGACTTTTTTCTTTTTCTCAACCAATTTTACTAACTAGTTGGGCTGGTTTTAACCTGTTGTTTGGGGGCTGTGAGTGATATAAAGACAATGTTAAAAAGAGGCAACAAGAGGTCTTGAACCAATATGTATGCATCTCATCTGAGAATATATAGAAATAAAATGGACAATTTCATACAGCACAATTTAAATAATGAATATGAGTTCTGGCTGAAAAAGTGGAATTAATAAAACCCAGCTTGTCATTTAAAGAATGGTAAAGATGTGGCAGATTTGACTATTACTGTGTACAAGGCTTAGGAAAATACCTGCTATTATTATGGGAGCCAGTTTGGCTCTTTCTGCTTGAGTGTATATTTTTGTATTTATTCATTATTAGCAATAATAAATGTGACTAACTGGAAATAATTAACTATCTTTTTTAAATTTATAAGGTATTAGGATATTATGTAACAAAACAATATTGCTATTAAGCTTAACTTGATAATTTACTTTTATTTTGCTGGTTATATCAAACATTTAAAAATTTGAAAGGAGAAAAATACTACCTTCCCAACAAGAAATTATGTCTAGCAAGTCTCTCTATTGCTGGTAAATTCTCTAATTAGATTTTGGTTAAATTAGATTGGGTATCGTGATTCTTCAGCTTATTTCTATTTCCAGAGCTTATTTAACTCAGCACATGAACTGCAGTGCCTCGAATTCCTCCCCAGTAAACCTGTTTGTGGGTCTTAGAATGTTTGCTGGGACCTGGGGATAGGAACAGATTATCAGCTAGAGGTATGGGGCTTAGGGAGGGAAAACTTTCCCTTGTCCATGCACCCTCTTAGTACTTTGTTGCTAAAAATGATTTTCCTGCTTCTGACTTGTTTTTGATTTGTTTTCAAGACTTATAAAAATTTCATCTAACCTAATATCTTTAATTATCTGATTATTTTCCATTTCTGTATATTTTTGCTTCTATGTTTTTGTTTGCACTCACTTTTAATATGTACCTATATCTGAACTGAACCTTTTATCACTGTGCAGTGATCCTCTTCATCTCTAATGCCTTTTGCTTTGATATCTATTTTGTCTGATGTGAACGTGTTACACCAGCTTTCTTTTGGTAAAATGAGCCTGAAATATTAAAAAAAATAAAACTGATGTCAGGCATTTAATATTGACCTGAAATTCCTACTTTTTGAGTCAAACTTAATAGAAATATTTTTTCTCTCCATTCTCCAAGACTGCTATCACCAACAGCTTTTCAGGAACCCGCTCTTAGCTGAAATACAAGAACTGCTTGGACACTAGCTTTGTTGAAGAGCATAAAGATCAAGCTGGGCCGGGCGTGATGGCTCAAGCCTGTAATCCCAGCACTTTGGGAGGCCGAGATGGGCGGATCACGAGGTCAGGAGATCGAGACCATCCTGGCTAACACGGTGAAACCCCGTCTCTACTAAAAATACAAAAAATTAGCCGGACGTCGTGGCGGGCGCCTGTAGTCCCAGCTCCTCGGGAGGCTGAAGCAGAAGAATGGCCCGAACCCGGGAGGCGGAGCTTGCAGTGAGCGGAGATCACGCCACTGCACTCCAGCCTGGGCCACAGAGCGAGACTCCGTCTCAAAAAAAAAAAAAAAAAAAAAAAAAAAAAAAAAAAAAAAAGATCAAGCTGGATCCATTAACAGATTCGCATGGCTAACACTGGGTCCCATGCACATTACAACCCTTCTGTGCAATTGGGCACACCAATCGGTTCTGCTGCCCTGACGGTGCCTGTACAACATGGCACCAAGAGACGCAGCTTCCTCTGATGTCACGCCTAGAAGTGTGACGCCACCCCTCCTTTAACTTCCAGCTTGCATTTTTAAGGGTGTCTTTTTTGCCACTGAACTATCCCTGTTATGATTCCCATTTGGGTGGCCTTTCTAGTCAGAATCTAAGAAGTAAAGCAATTTTCATTTCCCACCTCTTCCTCTTTGTTCTCTGCCCCTATCATCAAAGCAATAAATACATGCCCCTCTGACCACGACTTCTACCCAATTCCCAAACGGTTGACATAAAAGAAGGAGATGTAAAATAAGGCCGGTTGTGTGTAGTGAACTTCACAATCCCCTGAGAAAAAATGACTTACGGGATTTCATCCTACAAAAAGGAAAAGCAAATATTTAAAAGGATGTGACAGGTGTTTGCGGGGTGAAGATGTAAATGAGTGCATCAATATAGAAGAAAGGTCTTTACCTTATTACAGTAGAATACCCGGGGGTACAGCAATTTTGAAATTATTTTATTTCAAACTACCAGTTATTCCTTGCCTTTATAAGGTGACTAGAAGACTGAAAAGGATATATACAATTTAATCAAAATAGCCAAAATAATAGACTTAATTGAAATGCAGTTTTTTCCTTTTGTTTGTACTCACTTTTAATGCATGAAGTTTAAAACCACAAGATGGATTGATGAGATACAGAGAATCCCAGAACGTAAGTCAATATCCTTGTGTAAACCCTAATTCAGCATTTAATGTGATGTGTTCAGTTTGGAAAGAAGACATTTCTTTGAACAGTTTCAAACACATTTGAACAAAAATGAAAATGTCGATATTACATACTAATGTTCCCATTTTCAAAATGACCCCAAACACATGAACAAATAATGAAGCAATCCAGACTAATGTTGATCATATTAATGTTGTTAATGAGCTTTGGTTTTTCTAAAACTCAAAACAGTCAAAAATAATTATCCAATCTAAACCAAAATAACAGTTTTCTTTTTCCTGATCTGGTTTTGCTATTCAAGACTAATCCAACATGTGAGTTCTGTGGGAGAGAGAAGGCAAGTATTAAAATGAATTAATAGAACCATATTGTGTTACACCCTGGATTTGTGTAATCCCTGGATGGCAGTTGGTTGTGTTTGTTCCTCAAGCTTCAAAATAATTAACATGATGTTATTCAGTGGGGATGAGACTGCACCATCTCCATTAAACTTGAAGGCGGATGAGCTAAACAATATTAGGTTTACAATGGCTGTGTAATTTCTTGTATTCCAGATCTCATTATTTCAGGGACTTCTAGGTTTCCGGAAAATGAGAGCCTTTAAGAGAAATTCTATTTGGTTTCTTTAGAGAATATATGGAGTGGCAAGAGTTTGGAAGGAGCTGGAATTCCATTCACTTCAAACTGAAGAGATTGAGAGGTTGCCAAAGACTTTTAAAAGAAATGCTGTGGGTTTTTGTTGTTGTTGTTGTTGATTTTGTTTTGCTTTGCTTTGTCTTTGATTTCCATTTGGAAGTGGTTCATCCACCAAAAAGTTAGTAAGAAATTTTATAACTAACTTACATATTTTGAGCCCATAGTCAAGAGCTAGTTTGTAATTTCTGATTTCATGAAACATTAGGATTCAGATACTAACTAGAAGCATAGAGGTCAGTGTGCATGTGAGAGAAAATTTGTGTTGGCTAGATGGGCCTGTTTTCCTTCTCACCATTTCTGAATGGTGTTGAGAAGGAAACTCACTTCATTTTCTGCTTTTATACAAAAAATCAGGAACACAACTATTATTTTATTCTACGAAGGCAGCTTGGACTAGTATTTCCTGTTAGAATCATGTGTGTTCTAATATAGCATTTTAAAAGATTTGTGTTGGCTGCAACATTGGTGAAATTTGGCTTCGCTAACTCTATCTTTAACAAGACTACTCGCATTGATTAGCTACTGTAATCTACTAGGCAGCATGTTGGTGCCTTATGGTATGCTTGTTTTGTGTCCCTAAATTAAGGAGGCAGCAGGGAATTGTGTCAATACCATCAGTTAATTTCTGGCAGGAGTAATTTTCTTACCTCTTGGCATCTTACAGTTTCAAAATAATTACAAAAATTAGAAAAATTTTAACTCAGAAAAAGAATCATCAATTTAATATTTATTTAGGTTTTCGAACTTATGTTTCAAAAATTTTTTATAATTGATGTTATTCTTTTCCTTTACCAAAAGTTAATTTAATAGAAATCAAAGATGCCCAGGGATTACCTCTGTGAGAGCAAGAAATGAGGAACTGAAGAACCTCGTGATGTTGTTCTTGAAGTGTGACAATGTAATGAGGCTTATTTTATCACAATGGATCAGAATTCAGCTATCCTAATGATCACTGACTCTTCAAAGAGGTTATAGGGGATTCTGTATTTATTTGCATAAATCATAAACCACTTGAACTGGCTTTAGAAACCATTTATTCGGCCTCCTTTTTTCAAACTATTTAAAGACTCAAACCAAATAAAAAAATAAGGTACTGTCAGTGCCATGCCTTTAAGTAATTTTGATATTTTTTAGAGTAACTCTTAAGCCACTGAGAGAAAAGATAGTTCATTACTTTAACACTCTTTTTGACTCAAAGAGTTCTTAGCTGGTTTAAACCCTTTTTCTGTTCTTCAAAGTTAAATACAAGTGACTCTTCAGTCATTAAATGAAATAAAGCCATTCTCAAATGATTAACAATAATAACACTAGTTTTTGAAAGTTTATACTTTAGTTTCTGAAGAAAACTTTAAACAATGTTTTGCTCTGTGATAAATGACTGGAGTAAAAGCACAGCCCTCCTAGGTAAGCAGTAAGTAATACTTAAGTGCTTCAGTTATGTTTGTTAAAAGATCAACCACAGTAACATAAATGTATCTCACCATAGAACTTTAAGATTTGAGTACTCTGAGCTAGGGTTACCTTTAGAGACCCTCCTAGTCCTTACTCAGAGAAGAGAACAAAACCTTTTCAGTTCCAGTCTTAGAAAGTTGTAGAGTTAGGCCCCATTCTGTTACTGCAGTCCACATTTTGGTTAAGCCTGTAGCCACCTTTAGCAGTTAAGGAGCAGATCTATTGACCTCATGCAGAACAGAGACTAGACCACATGGGCAAATCAAAAAGAAAATAGAAAATCTAATGTTAGCTTTGACAAAATTGAATCTCTCTCTAAAATGAGTTCCAGGCCGGGTGCCGTGGCTCATGCCTATAATCCCAGCAGTTTGGGAGGCCAAGCCAGGAGAACTGCTACAGCCCGGGAGTTCAAGACCAGCCTGGGCAACATAGCGAGACCTCTTCTCTAATAGAAAAAAAAAAATAGCCAGGCATGGTGGTGCACACCTGCAGTCCCAGCTACTCTGGAGGCTGAGGTGGAAGGATGGCTTGAGCCCAGGAGGTTGAGGCTGCAGTGAGCCGTGTTTGTGCCACTGTACTCCAGCTTGGTGACAGAGTAAGACCTTGTCTCAACAAAATAAAAAATAAAAAAAAAAAGACTTCTAAAGACAACATGGAGAGGAGCATTTAAGATGCAGACAGGTTGGATCAAATCACTTTTCAATTCTCTTTCAGTATGACTTGCAGGCTCAAAAAAGGCCTTCCAGGCCAGTGATTCTGTTTGAATTATCTGCTTCTCTAATTTTCATTTTTTAAATGTTTTGTATGCAAAACATGAAGGTTTTTCTGCATTGCTTTTGCCAGCTCATTCTATGAACCTAGTATTGGAGCCTTTTCTTACTGTGACATAGTTTTATTTCACTAGTATAAAACATTGCTGTTTTCAAATCCAAGAAAAATAGAATTAAAATTGTGTACATTAGTTATTTTTTTCTAACCTTGTATGGTTTCCAGTGCTTTAATGCAATTTTTCTGGGACTGATTAGTTTCTCAGAGGATTACTTTCGCTTCTGTCTTTTTTGTTTTTTTTTTGGCTGGGCTGTTGCTATTTCCCTGCACTGCAGGGATCAAAGATAATGAGAAGTGGCAAAATCCAAAAGAAATACTTTCTCTAAATACGGTAACACTTGTAAATTTTAATGGGGGACGTATCTGAAGATACAGGTTAAAGTAAAATGTTAAGAGGAAAGAGTAGCCTTCTGAGGTTGTCGCTCTCTGCTGGTGTCAGCCCATTAATAACTCTGACATTCGTCACTTCAGGCTTCTGTGTGTGGTATCGTTCATTGGGAATGCAGTAAGGATGGCCATTACTGGCCAGCCTACTTCAGTTCTACCTGGATAAGTCTTTTTCTTTTTTCTCAGTAAGTGCTATAAAAGAACTCCCTGGGGTGAAGAAGTATGAAGTGGTTTATCCTATAAGACTTCATCCACTACATAAAAGAGAGGTCAAAGAGCCAGAGCAACAGGTACAGCTTTTGATTTATCAAAGAATCTTGATTTGAGATATATATATATGTATATATACACACACACATACACATATATATACATTATATATATATCTATGATGATAGATGAGATTTATGTGTGTGTGTTTATATATGTGCATGTGTGTGTGTGTGCCTGTGTGTGTCAAGTGGAATTTGTGATGTTTTCAGCAATTACACCTTGGAGTTAAATAACAATGATTATATTTGTATTTCTTTTTGACCTTTTAAAAAATCTTTACTATAACCCGAAGTTATATTATTAACCTCATTCTACAAATCAAGTTTCTGAGAAGTGAAAGAAACTGTCCAAGGTAACAAAGAGAGGAAATTTAAATTTTTTTGAGACAGAGTCTCATTCTGTCACCCAGGCTGGAGTGCAGTGATGCAATCTCAGCTCACTGCAAGCTCCGCCTCTCGGGTTCACACCATTCTCCTGCCTCAGCCTTGAGTAGCTGGGACTACAGTGGCCCGCCACCATGCCCGGCTAATTTTTTTGTATTTTTAGTTGAGATGAGGTTTCACTCTGTTAGCCAGGATGGTCTTGATCTCCTGACCTTGTGATCCGCCTGTCTCGGCCTCCCAAAGTGCTGGGATTACAGGCGTGAGCTACCGCCTGGCCGTAAATTTAATATTTTATGATGATTTATTCTATGTACTTCCAAAGAAAATTGGATTCTATCTATCTATCTATCTATCTATCTATCTATCTATCCATCCATCCATCCATCCATCCATCCATCCATCCATCCATCCTTCTAAACACAACTATGACAATTGAAACAGAAATAGGAAACAAAATACAGCAAGTGAATGCATGTATACACGCACATTAACATGGAATTTATCTGTCTTTTCTGAACAGACTCTTTTTAATGTTTGTACATTTCTTACTGCAAATGAAACAACATATTCTCAGTCAACATTCACTCAATAAACATTTATTAATTCTAAGAAAAGCTAAAACATGATTCATTCAATTATAACAATGTTATAATTACCTGCACTCTTAAGTCTTCTTCTGGGAGCCAGGAAGATACAGATAAATGGGACACAAATAATAGTTTACAGAAATACTCTGAAATCCAGCACACTCGGTGCACATATTCCCTCACTGTATGCGATTTTCCATAGCATTTCTTCTAAAGCAAATTTATGACAACAGAACCTGTATTTGACCCCATTTCCTAAAATAATTATCAACCAAATGGTTTCACTAAATTCAGATGGAACCCAAATGCATTGGATTCCCCTTCAATATGACTTTCAAGTGCCTTCTGAGAGTTTCTTTAAAATGTCAGACACCTTTTTTCCTGTAGTGCATTATGCTTATTATCTGGGTGACAAAGTAATCTGTACACGAAACCCCCATGACATGCGATTTACCCATATAACAAACTGGCACAGGTATCCCCTGAATCTAAAATAAAAGTTGGAAAAAAATATAACGATTTTAAATATATCTTCATATTTAGTCCTTTCAACAACCATATAACATAAGTGTATTTTTACAGTATTTTATTTCTAAGTGGAGAGGTAGGGGCTCAGAAAATTTAAGTACCCTGCCTAGGAGCACATAGCTTTTATGTTTTAGAGCTTGGATTCAAACCTGTTTGACTCCAAATGACAACTTTATGTGTTAGTATTTTGTGGCTGCCTATCCAAGCAGCCAAATTGATTTAATATGTGGGAGAGTCTGTATGTTCTCCTGAGAGCCTCTGTGGCATCAATAGAGGCTTTCTGGCCATTAAGGTAGCTCAGGTTCTGTTACACTGAAGTCTAAGAATCAGTCTGTAACCCTGAGACACTGACCAGTTTGTTGTATCATTTACTGTTAAAAATAAGAGACTCGTCAGTTGAATTTTTTTCTAATAACTTTTTATCTTTTTTGAAATTCTGTTTTAGGTTCTGGTATACATGTGCAGGATGTGCAGGTTTGTTACATAGATAAATGTGTGCCATGGTGGTTTGCTGCATCAATCAACCCATCACCTAGGTATTAAGCTCAGCATGCATTAACTATTTCTCCTGATGCTTTCCCTTGCCCCGCCCCCTAACACACCTCAGAGTATGTTGTTCCCCTCCCTGTGTCCATGTGTTCTCATTGTTCAGCTCTGAATTGTGAGAACATGCAGTGTTTGGTTTTCTGTTCCTGTGTTGGTTCGCTGTGGATAATGGCTTCCAACTCCATTCATGTGCCTGCAAAGGACACGATCCTGTTCCTTTTTATGGTTGCATAGTATTCCGTGGTGTATATGTGCCACATTTTCTGTATCCAGTCTCTCACTGATGGGCATTTGGGTTGATTCCATGTCATTGTTATTGTAAATAGTACTGCAGTTAACATGTGCATGCATGTATCTTTGTAATAGAATGATTTATATTCCTTTGGGTATATACCCAGTAATGGGATTGCTGGGTCAAGAGGTATTTCTGGTTCTAGGTTTTGAGGAATTGCTACACTGTCTTCCACAATGATTGAACCAGCCTTGCATCTATTGTTTCTTGACTTTTTAATAATCACCATTCTAACTGGCATGAGACGGTATCTCATTGTGGTTTTGATTTGCATTTCTCTACAGATCAGTGATGTTGAGCTTTTTTCATATGTTTGTTAGCTGCATGAATGTCTTCTTTTGAGAAGTGTCTGTTCATGTCCTTTGCCCACTTTTTAATAGGGTTGTTTTTCTTGTAAATTTAAGTTCCTTGTGGATTCTGAATATTTGACCTTTCTCAGATCGATAGATTGTAAAAAATTTCTCTCATTCTGCAGGTTGTCTGTTCACTCTGATGATAATTTCTTTTGCTGTATAGAAGTTCCTTAGTTTTATTAGATCCTGTTTGTCAATTTTTGCTTTTGTTGCAATTGCTTTTGACAATTTGTCGTGAAATTTTTGCCTGTGCTTATGTCGTGAATGGTATTGCCTAGATTTTCTTCTAGAGTTTACATTTAAGTTTTTAATTTATCTTGAGTTAATTTTTGTATAAAGTGGAACAAAGGGGTCCAGTTTCAATTTTCTGCATGTGGCTAGCCAGTTCTCCCAGCACCATTTATTAAATATGAAATATTTTTTCCCATTGCTTGCTTTTGTAAGGTTTGTCAAAGATCAGAGGATTATAGATGTGTGGTCTTATTTCTGACCTCTCTATTCAATTCCATTGGTCTATGTGTCTGTTTTGTACCTGTACCATGCTGTTTTGGTTACCGTAGCCTTGTAGTATACCTTGAAGTCTGGTAGTATAATGCCTCCAGCTTTGTTCTTTTTGCTTAAGATTGTCTTGGCTATACAGGCTCTTTTGTGGTTCCATATGAATTTTAAAGTAATTTTTTCTAATTCTGTGAAGGATGTCAATGGTAGTTTAAGGGAAATAGCATTGATTCTCTAAATTACTGTGGGTAGTATGGCTATCTTCACAGTATTGATTCTTCGTATCCATGAACATGGAATGTTTTTCCATTTGTTTGCATCCTTTCTGATTTCCTTAAGCAGTCGTGTGTGTTCTCCTTGAAGAGGTCGTTCACTTCTCTTGTTAGCCATCAGCTCGAATTTCACAGATTCACCTGTATTTTCTGTGTCATCAACCTTTTGCTACTAAACCAGTGATTGTGTCCTTGTGGAAATTTATACTAATTATCTACTCTTTATGTGTTTTTGACTCACAGTAAACAACACTTCCGAGAAAAGCCAACATTTACTTACACACGCGCACACACCACCCTTTTTTCACTGAACATTTTGAGGAAAATTTAAACACAGGTGAACTATTTTTAATCAGAGCTGTAAAATGATTTCCTCACAACTGAAAAAATAAATTTGAGCTTTGAATAATATACTTTGATTAACAAAAGCCACAGACTAGTTACTGGCTCATACTAGATGGAAAATATTAATTTTTGCAATGATTGACTAGGTGGATGAGGTTGATATAATGTGCTTGATATTTATTGTGTTTATATTACTTATCTAGTCCATTACTAGGTTAAACGGCTACATGAACCTTACATTTTCCTGATCCACAGTGCAAGTATATAGGATCTGAATTCAGAGGATTAGTTTGTGTTCACCTGTAAATTTTGTCCATTCTCTCTGTATAAATTTAGACAAACATAAACGTTAAGTTTCTTGTCTTAAAGTAGAGATGATCATGATAATACTTATACAAATATTTTGGGATAATGTATATGAAAAGCAAGGAAGGATCCAAATTTTAACTCCCTATTCAAGATTATGCTATGTTCTGGGTGCGTTGGCTCACACCTGTAATCCCAGCACTTTGGGAGATTGAGGCGAGTGGATCACCTGAGGTCGGGAGTTCACGAGCAACCTGGCCAACGTTGTGAAACCCGTCTCTACTAAAAATACAAAAAATTAGCTGGGTGTGGTGGTGGACACCTCTAATTCCAACTACTCAGGAGGCTGAGGCAGGAGACTGGTTGCAACCCAGGAGGCAGAGGTTGCAGTGAGCTGAGATCATGCCATTGCACTCCAACCTCCAACTCCATCTCAAAAAAAAAAAAAAAAAAAAAAGAGAGAGAGAAATTATGTATTATGTTATGGCATGGCCCTGTGTAGACCATCATATTCCATTTCTTATGACTAATTTTCAGTTTTTGTGGCTTCATGTCCCAGTTAATAAACCTTTATTTTAAAATTCTTCTTTTTGACATAAACTGTCAACTTTGGTTTGCTTTTCTTAATAATATTCTTGTTTCTACTTCTATGCTTTTTTAAATGGATTTCTTGCTACTTAAAATACTCTCACTACATTTAGAGTCCCTCCCATTTAGGGGACTCTACATTTAGAGTCTCTTATAGTCTTTGTCAAGCCAACTTGCCATATTCCTATATACACGAATACGTCCCTATCCTGAAATCGTGTATCAGTCACAGTCAGTATTATAAAGTTTAGCTACTGATTTTAAAAAGAAACGTGTCTGTAGCGATGGTGTGTTCACAAGTGTGTGCATGTGTTTCTATGAGAGCAAGTGTAGCCTTCACTTCCGGTTTGAAACTGTCCAGGTAAATTTTTTTAAAGGTTTTTTTTTTTTTCCTTTAAATATGTCTATGCCATGTCTCTACTCCTCCTTCACCCTCATCTGCCAATCCTTGTCCTGGAACATAAATACTTGTTTCATTAATACATGTGGGTCCAAATAAATACTTGTAAAGCACATTAATTTTTATCTCTAAAGGAAATAAGATTATTAAAATAAATACCATAGATAATTGAAGAAAAAACTACCTAAATAATTAGAACCTTTTAACGTTTCTTCAAAAGGAAAAACTTTTATTTTTTTAGTTTCATCTGTTACATTTCCAAGTTCTCTCCTGCTCCCTGTGGTTGTAGAGAGTAGAAGAGAATATATTATCAGGCCTGATGAATATAATGGAATAAGCACTGAATGCTTCCACAGCATCTCAGAAATAAATATAACTCTCCCATGTTTACTTTTTAATATATCAGGTGTCAGGTGACACCTTTGAATTACCCCACAATAACCAGGTGGCTAAACCATTAGCAGTAATTTTTGTTAGGGTTTAATTCCAGCTGTTCACAGGAAGATATCAAACGTCACATGATAGGGTTGCCAGATGAAATACAGAGTACCAGTTAAGTTTGAATTTCAGACAAACAGTAAAAATCTTTTTGTATAAATATGTCCTACACCACTTTGGGAGGCCAAGGCAGGCAGATCATGAGATCAGGAGTTCGAGACTAGTCTGACCAACAAGGTAAAACCCTGACTCTACTGAAAATACACACAAAAAAATTAGCTGGGTGTGGTGGTGCGCACCTGTAATCCCAGCTTCTCAGGAGGCTGAGGCAGGAGAATTACTTGAACCCTGGGAGGCAGAGGTTGCAGTGAGCTGAGATCATGCCACTGCACTCCAGCCTGGGTGAGAGAGTGAGTCTCTCTCTCTCCTTCTCCCTCTCCTCCTCCGCCCCCCGCCCCCCACCGTGTGTGTGTGTGTGTGTGTGTGTGTGTGTATATATATCCCACACAACATTTCTGATATAATTGTAAAGAAGCATTCCAACAGAATGAATCTAATTTTCCCAGCTAGTGCATTTGCATCTCTTTTTCTTAGTCACTGATTTCTACTTTCCATTCTTTCTCCTATCTTCTAAACTCCTCCATGTGCAGGATTGTCACATTTAGCAAACAGAAATATAGGATGCCCAGTTAAATTTAAATTTCAAGTAAACAACAAATATTTCATTAGTATGTCACAGTGGTCATAGGGGGCACATGTATTTATAAAGTATTATATGTATTAACAAAAATATTCTGTTTATCTGACATTCACATTTAACTGGCATCCTGTATTTTACCTGGCAATCCTATCCTGTGGCTTTTGATATCACCCTGTGAACATCCAGAACTAAACCCTAGCAATCTCTCCATGATTCCAGATTCTGTCCTATCCATGACCTAAGGCTTCTAATGCTGCTGCATGCCTCATATCTCAATCCTGCCCTGTTGGGGTTATTGGGTTCTGCCATATGATACTTGTTTTACAAACATAGACTAAAGAAGTTAGTGACATCTTTGTTTGCCACACAACAAATATATGATTTCCATTGGCATAGACTCTTCTATAGTCTCTCAGGCACACCTTACGACTAATAAGAACGCTGTCTTCCAGGTATAAGCCAAGTTCTTGGGAGTTATCTTTGCAGTTTCTGTGTTGAGACTATTGGTCTTCCCTGTGCAAAGACTTGATTAGCAAATACTACTTGTAACAATCCACAATTCATAGTGCAGTTGACCACCCTTATGATCAAGGGGATCTCTGTATCCCATCCCATAAAAGCTTCATAGGCCTCACCCTAGATTAAGTGCTTCACTTCTCAAGACAATGAACAGATGGAGGACTTTTGTAGTTATCATTATACAACTGTGCCCTGTGTTGTTTTATTATACAACCAGAGAACTGAGGCACTGGCTTCACCTGTCAGCTATGCCAGGGGTGTGACACCATCTTTCTGACTTGATCACACATGCCACATCTCTTAATATTTCAGCTAGACTGAAATAATCCTTTGTAAAAAGTTTTGGGGGCTGGGGGTAAAGAACAAGGTAGAACTTTGAATATTTTATTCATAATTATATTCACGATTGTATTTATATGAATGATATAAGGACTAAATAAGTATGTGTTAAATGACCAATGAATAAGTAAACTAATGGACAAATGAATAAATGTTTATGACTGGAGCATATTACCCATAAACCTCCCTAGAGACATATTTAACATATACTCTGTGAAAGTCCCTGATGCTGGGAACTTACATTCTAAAGACAGTAACTATTCTTCATAGAATTCAGCATCCAGATTGTACATGTTCTTGGAGGCCCAAACCATCTTGGTATTGGCCCATGTCATAAAAGAAAATATCTTACAGCACAATTCTTCCCTCAGATTGAGAACTCTTTCAGGCCCATTAGCTGATTTAGCAGGGTTTTTAGAGCTCATGGATTCACTGAGAGTTTTGAATAACTGTTATATTACTAGAATTAAGAATCTCTCTGTCTTCTAGGGCTTCTCTTGATATTTCCTGTGTGCCCATTGACATGTCCTTGAACTTACAGATTTGCCCCATCCCAGGACCATCCAGAACTGTGGCTTTCACAATCCACCCTCTAAGTAGGACCCATGACATTATTTTTAGAGAAAATTTGGATCTATATGTTTCTGTGGCTAGCTAGTCTTCCTCAGTAAAACCGAAATCATTTCCTTCTAGTGAGTACTCTCCAAATCAAGGTGCACCTTACTTCTCTTGATGCATACTTCCGAACCCACAGAGTACACAACTAGAACAACACTTCTTATCCTCAAACCTTGCTCTCCACAAGGGAACTCGCTTTCAAAATATTATTATTATATTACCCAGTGTACTCTCTTTCATAGAGGCTCTGGCTTTCTTCCTTGATCTTTCCTTCCATCCATAATCTTTATGCCAGTGTTGACCAAAACTCCACTCCAAAAGCATTTATTCTTTTCTAAAACAACCTTCAGCTAAAGTTTTAGTAACTAAATCTACTAAAAATCCATTGCTGAACAGGAAGCAGATATCTGGAAGGCCATTTCTGGTAGAAGACCATATTTGGTATCGTTCTCCTAGCTTCATTCTAGCTAGCCTTTCTTAAACCTGAACAATAAGAGGTTATGACTACTCTGCATAACTTTTATTTTCAATGCCCTGTCTCTTTCCAGTTCCCGTCGTCCATGAAAATAAGCTGAGTCCATCAACCTCTACTTATCTAGGCCCACATTGGGGGATATTTATAGCCTGGGATTATTGACAGCAGAACAGACCTCAACAACTGAGGATTTAAGGAAAGTATGGACTGTAACAATTGACTTTGGAGAGGGCTAAATCCCAGAACAGTACTCATGATCTGATGACTCTAACATGCATTGTCCCTCTATGAGCTCAGATACCATACTGGCCAGAAGGGGAGGGAGAGAAGGAAGGCTTGACGTTAGGTGCAACACAGCAGAAGAAACAGAACTCAGTCTATAATATATGTTTCTCAACCACCTTTTGTCTACCATATTTAGATATCTTTAATGACAGTAACGAGGCACTTCCTAATAACTTTTTAGATATTGAGTGCAACCACAGCTAATAACCCTGTTTTATAGACGTAAGTCAGAACTTAGTACCCCAAAACATCTTCTTTAAAAGAATTCTGTGTAGTCCTCAACAGCTCTCCTTATATACCAATATCCAAGTTTAAAATAATTCTCCTTCTACGTGGTTGACTTGAGGTAATATTTCTTCCTCCTAAATACCTGGGACTGTGGTTTCTTCTTGATGGTTCTTCCTCACATTACAGTATATATTCCTGTTATGTTTCTCACAGTTTATGTTCCACTTAGTCTTGAGAAGACCTCAAGACCAAAAATCATGAGATGTGATAGAAGTTTTTAGGCGTCTGTGTACACTATTCTTTCTAATCAGATAACTTCACTTTCTCACTTCACCTGGGTAATTTATGTGTCATCTTAAACATTACTTCCTCAGAAAAGCCTTTCCTGGCCTTAAGATGTTAGACATCCTACTATATACATCCATCATCATGCACATAACTCACGTCAGTGTCTGTCTTTTCACAAGATTATAAGCTCTCTGACAGTAGGTAGCAATTTTTCTTGCTTAGAGTCGAATTTTCAAAACCAAGCAGTATCTTACAAAGAAACAGCACTCGCTCAAACGATATTTGTAAAATGCAAGGATGGATGGATGGAAGGATGGATGGATAAAAGGCTCTCAGAAAATTTGTTTATTTAGTTGCCAGAGTTGTTTGATCTGTTAAAAGGGGAATAGGCAAGCATTTGGTATTACACTGCTAAAAAGCAGATATTGCTTGCTAATGACTACACAGATAGAAGTATAATATTCAAGTGAATATTTGTGTATGTTTTTAATTACAAGTAAATGTTTGTATATTTTTGCAGGAACAATTTGAAACGGAATTAAAGTATAAAATGACAGTTAATGGAAAAATTGCGGTGCTTTATTTGAAAAAAAACAAGTAAGTACGTTTATCTGTGATATTATCCTCAGCAAGAGAAAGGCAGCATATGGAGAGTGTGCCGAGTCTGTTGCTGCTTATGGCTGGCACAAACCTGGACTAATCAGCTTTTGCTCTCGAATGACTTAAGAAGTTCACTGGACTTAGCAATCAGCACAAGTAACCACAACATTTTTGTCTTTCTCTAGGAACCTCCTTGCACCAGGCTACACAGAAACATATTATAATTCCACTGGAAAGGAGATCACCACAAGCCCACAAATTATGGTATAACAGAGTCTCTTCAGTGCTTTAATAGGGGTTTTACCCAGAGCCCTAAAGGTAGTGTCCTTGCTAGGCAAATAATAGAAGTGAAACTGCATCTGTAACATTAGTGCTTTTTTCAGCAGTAGCCCTTACCCAATTGATCTTCCACTTTTCTTTTTTTAAAAATATATTTTAACAAGAGCAAAACAATTTCTTGGCAACTCTGGTAAGTTTTTCCAGCCTTTAAGGACTCCTATAGGAGGGTGGGTAGAATGAGCATGAAGAGTTACATACCTCTGATGCTCTCAATCAATTTCTATCATTTCTCTGGATTTGTGGTCTCTTCAACCAAGACTGTTTCCTCAATGGCAATTGCAGAATTGTTTTTCTTTAACAGTTTCTCTTGACTCCTATTCATAGCCCATCTTTTCTTAGAGTGAGCAGATGACAGTGTGTAGCCATGTGAGGCGTCATGCACCATTACCTCTTTTTCTAAGCTCCATTTTCCATGGGAAGCCCTTCAAGCATTGTTCTCTGTAGCAATAATACCAGAGTTAACATGGGCCAACACCTCATCTGTCCCAAACTGGAAAGGTCCTTCATGGAACACCCACACGAAAAAATGTTAAGAAGGGCATTTTGCTCCAAATGCAGGCAAGAAATATGCTGATCCAACTAATCTGATGGAACACTTCAGATAAATCAAGAAAGAAAAAACAAAAACCCAATCTGAATAACCCGTCCTTTGGAAAAAGGCTTGTAGATCTTTGCTAGAAAAAAGTTAATGAGAAATCAGCCAAAAGGAAAAATGAGTGCCCAGTGTTTTAGGAGCTCAGGTTTTAAACTTACATATCCAAGTTTATTCCATCTAAATATTATTGACATTCATCCTACTTAGTCAACACTGACAGTTAATACCTTGTAAACATTTTGGGATCGTTGACTGACATTAGCAATTTCAATTTATATGAAAGCTTTTAATTATTTTTTAAAAGTCTCTAAGTGTACTGTTGTTCAGCAGAATATGGTTTGAAAGTATTTAAAGTATTTAAAATCCTGTTTCAAGATTTCAAATGTGGCTTTAGCAGTGGCACTAACATTCACATGTACTTCTCTTTACAAAACCCCTTTTCCTTTAGGATGATTGTTACTATCAAGGACATATCATTAATGAAAAGGATTCTGACGCTAGCATCAGCACGTGTAGGGGTCTAAGGTAAGACTTCAGGAATGTTTTGCATGCACCTGTGATTGTGGTATTTATGTATATATCTAACCAACCAGATAAGTCCCAAATATCATTAATTTTTATGTAGTTGCATATGAATCATAAGGGCCATAAATGTTGAAATTTGAAGCAACACTGCTTCTCTTGATAGTGGTTTGTAAATTACATATCTGAATTGCTTTCAAAGATATTTTTGTTAGCTTATTTTTAAAATACAGGATTTTGAGTCCCAGTTTTGGAGTCAGAATCTTTCGGGAATGGGAGCTGCTCTCTCTTCTCGCTCCTCACTTTATTTTACTTATTAACTTAGATGGAGTCTTGCTCTGTCACCAGGCTGGAGTATAGTGGTGCGATTTCAGCTCACTGCAATCTCAGCCTCCGGGGTTCAAGCAATTCTTCTGCCTCGGGCTCTCGAATAGCTGGGATTACAGATGCCAGCCACCACACCTGGCTAGTTTTGTATTTTTAGTAGAGACAGAATTTCACCATATTGGCCAGGTTAGTCTTGAACTCCTGACCTCAAGTGGTCCGCCTGCCTCAGCCTCCCAAAGTGCTGGAATTACAGGTGTGAGTCACCACCCCCAGACTCCCTCCCCACTTTAAGCTCTCTCTCTAGACCGTCTTATCTGTGTTATGACATATGTTTCTATCTGTTAATGATATGCTATGCATCTGTCTATAGTAAGGTGGCTCTTCTGATGTCCAGACTTGATTATCTAATTTTCTTTTTCATATTTTCAGTTGGATATCTTAAAGAAATCTCAATTTCAGTGTGCCTTAAACCAAACTAATGATTGTCTCTTGAGTCTGGTACAGTTTCCATGTCTCTGTCTTAATCAGTGGTATAATCAAATAATCACTTGCCCAGTTCAGAAACCTAAATTCCTTGAGGTTTGCTTGCCCCTCAGCCCTGCAGTTTCAATCCCTTACCAAGTCTTGTTGATTTTATCCTCTGAACGCTTTCTGAAATTGTTCATTCTGTCTCTACTGCAATATCCTAGTCCATCTACCATGATTCCTTATGCAGACCATTGCAATAATTCATCTTCTCATATCATCTTCTCAATTCATGCATCTCATGGACATGAGATGCATAGCATATCATTAACAGACAGAAACATATGTCATAACCACAGATAAGACAATCTAGAGAGAGAGGGAGCTTAAAGTGGGGAGGGAGTCTGGGGGTGGTGGCTCACACCTGTAATTCCAGCACTTTGGGAGGCTGAGGTGGGCGGACCACTTGAGGTCTTGCCATTATCTAGTTTTATGTACACTTAATTCAGTCTATTATATTCTCTTGTACTTTTTCTTCACATCAATTATCTATTATAATTATATATAAGTACTTACTATATAGTTATATATATTCTGTAATTATTTGATACATATCCATCTTCCTCATTTGAACATAAGCTCCATAAGAAAAGAGACCATATCTTTATTTTTGCTCTCTACCCTTAGGTCCAATGCCTAATGAATAATGGGTACTCAGTGAATATTGGTTGAATGAATCCTAGTTCAAGGTTTTAGCAGAGAAAATTAGGAAGTTGATAATATTTATTTGTCATGTGCTTTACATGTTCTCACATTCAATCTTTACTATCACAATATTAGGAAGGTGTCAGGACAAATAAAAGTGAGAAACTGAGGCTTGTGAGTTTAAAAAATTTTCCCAATGTGTCACAGTGAATGAGTTATAAAGCCAGTATTTTAACAGTTATCTATAAAACTCTAAAGTCTCTTTCATTTTAAGGGTACCTTTAAAACAAGTATAGCGTTAAAATTGGAAGGATGCTGGATCAAGTGTCAGGAAATATTCATTCTAGTGCCAGAACTGATAATGGTTGGTTGCACGATATTGCAGCAGTCACTTCTCCCTAATATGTCTTACTTCCTTGTAGAAAATAAGTTTAGATAATCTCCAAGGTATCTTCAGCTGTAAGTTTTTCTGTATTTTATTGCCATGAGCTGAAATTGTTTTTGACGTTGACTAGGAATTTTAAAGGTCCTCTTTTGGATCTTATAAATCTGTATGAACCTAATGCAGTAATACTTCGTTAAGAAACCAGAACTCTGTTTTTTTCAGGGGCTACTTCAGTCAGGGGAATCAAAGATACTTTATTGAACCTTTAAGCCCCATACATCGGGATGGACAGGAGCATGCACTCTTCAAGTATGACCCCGAAGAAAAGAATTATGACAGCACCTGTGGGACGGATGGTGTGTTGTGGGCCCATGATTTGCAGAACATTGCCCGACCTGCCACCAGACTAGTAGTATGTGTAACTTCATTTTTATTTGAAATGCTTTCATGTATTCTGCCTTGGTTTCCAGAATTAGCAGTGCAATTTACTGAAACTATCGTCATTTTCGAAATTAGTAAGTTATAGAGACACTAATCCTTAAATATTGCTAGACATTAATGATTCATTTAACAAATAGTTAGGAATCAACTATTTTCTTTTTTTTGAGATGGAGTTTCACTCTTGTAGCTCAGGCTGGAGTGCAATGGTGTGATCTCAACTCACTGCAACCTCCACCTCCTGGGTTCGAGTGATTCTCCTGCCTCAGCCTCCTGAGTAGCTGGGATTACAGGCATGTGCCACCATGCCTGGCTAATTTTTAGTAGAGATGGGGTTTCACCATGTTGGTCAGGCTGGTCTCAAATTCCCGACCTCAGGTGATCCACCTGTCTCAGCCTCCCAGAGTGCTGGGATTACAGGCGTGAGCCACCGCACTTGGCTGGAATCAACTACTATTTTCAGCAATGTACAAAGGTTAAAACTAAGTGTAAAATGTAACTGCCCTCTAGAAGCAGGAACCTGTCACAGTATTCCCTGTAGCCTATAATACACCACAAAGACATAAAGTATTATTATTAATTTGCTATTTATTTTAGCCAAAAAGCTATGAAGTGATTATTATTATTTTGAAATAAAACATCCTCCTGTCATCATAAATTCATTCAACAAATCTCTCTTAAAGTGCTGTCACAGGTGCTGGAGGGATAGAAATAAGCAAGATAGACATAGAATTTGGCTATAGGAACTTAGAATATCATTTTATGTGTGGAATTCTGCTTCTAGTCATAGGAGAAAAATGAATATAGTGTTGTGTTTTAGTCTGTAGAGTACATATCAAAATATCTTTGTTGACATTAGTTTTATTTCCTTGTTGATACTACTTTTATTTCCAATATTTATTTCAAATCCAATCATTTCTTTTAAATGTTCTCAGAGTCTGTGAGCACAGGGCATAAGTGGTCTAAATAAAATTTCTAGTCAGTTTAATTTTCTGTAGGTTTAAATTCTACCAGCAAGTTCAGTGGTAAAGGTAAATATGTAGTCAAACCCAGAATACGCCAATACTTTTAAGTGCTCTGTAGATCACACATATCTCTAGTATGAAACTTAAAAACCAAGTGAGTCAAAAATAATGATACCCATAATAATTTGTTAAGAAATATATAATATATGTATATTATGACATTAAAAGTATAAATTGTCAGGGGGAAGATAAAAGTCTAGAGTTTGTATACATGACTGAAGTTGTTATTGGTATAAGATACTCCATTACAACTATAAGATGTTTTATGTAAACCTCATGGTAAATACAAAAAAAAAAAAAAAAAAAAAAAAACTACAGCAGATACAAATGATAAATAGAAAAGAATAAAAATGCAGCACTACATAAAAATGACCAAATCACAAAGATAAACAAGGGAGGAAGAAATAAAAAAAAAAAAACCTATAAAAACAAAAATGGCAGTAGTAGATCCTTTCCTATAAATAATTACTAGGAATATAAATGGATTAATTTTTCCAATCAAAAGATAAAGAGTTCCTGAATGGCTGAAAAAAGATCTAACTATATGCTGCCTCCAAGAGACACTTTTAAGCTTTAAAGACATACACTGGCTGAAAGAAAAAGAAAGAAGAACATATTCCATGCAAATGGTAACAAAATAGACAAATTCTTAGGTAGACTAAGAGAAAGAGAGAGAAAACTCAAATATATAAAATCAGAAATGAAAGTGGAGATTTTACAAAAGATGTCTCAGAAATAAAAAGATCTTAAAGGACAATATGAAAAATTATTTGTCAATAAATTTGATAGCCTAGAGAAAATAGATGAATTCCTAGAAAAATACAACCTATAAGGGTTGAATCAGAAAGAAGTCTGTTTCAAACTGTTATTGATCTGTTCAGGCAGATCAATAACAAATCAATAACAAAGAGATCAATAACAGATCAATAACAAAGAGATTGACATAGTAATTAAAAACCTTTCAACAAGGAAAACCTAGGACTAGATGACTCTAGAGCTGAAAAGTATCAGACATTCAAAGAAGAATTATTACCAATAATTTTTAAAATTTTCAAAAAAATAGAGATGGAAGGTGTACTTAATATTTTTTACAAGCCTAGCATTACCTTTATACCAAGCCAAGACATAGACACCAAAGAAAGGAAAACTACAGGCCAATAATTCTGACAAACATTGAGGTAAAAATTTTCAATGAAATATTAGCAAATCAAATTCAACAACACATCCAAAAGATTATACATCATAATCAAATTGGATTTATTCTTGGCATACTGACAACATACACAACTTGATCAATGTAATATATCAATCATATCAACAGACTGAAAGACAAAAAATACATGATCATATCAATTGGTGAAAAGGCATTAAACGAAGTTCAACATGCTGTCTTGATTAAAAGTTTAGGCAGTTAAATAATGGTGTGGAGTTAATGGTTCTTGATCTGAGAGTTTAGACATAGAAGAAAAGTTCCTCAACATCATAAAGGCCATTTATTTATTTATTTGTTTATATATTTTAACAGTCAAATATGCCTTATTTTATTAACACACAATGTTACCAATTCTCTTGATTTAGGATATTTGTAAACATTCTATAGCAGCTAGTTTCCCAAAACTAAATCAACGTTGATAGTTTATAATCAGAAAACTTTTTTACATGCCAGTTACATTTCAGAGATTTTGTCATTCTTATATTCTTCTTTCTTCATGGAAGTAAGTGCTCACTCAAATATGTGGGTCTTCTTCTGAAATTCGTTGAATATGTAACTTTTGTCCTTCGCTTACTTGGAATTCGAGTTTTGATAAGAAAGGTGTGGTTAAGTGCACATAATCATAGGCTTTCAGCAACCACACAAATGTCGATAGTGTACAATGCAGTTGTTGATGATTAAACCATAATGAATATTTAAGAACACTTTTGCATTATTTTATTTGAAGCTGGAATGATGTGAAACTCTAAAATATGTTTCAGCCCAAGCAATAAGGTTTACCTGCCCACTCTTCTTTCTATTTTTTAAATTAAAAGCCATTTATGAAAAGCCACTGATAACATCATAAGCAATCAGAAAGGAGAAATAGAAAGCCATTCTTCTGGTACCAGGCAAGGATGCCTACTTTTACCACTTCTGTTAAACATGTACCAGAAGTACTATCAAGAGCATTTAGAAAAGCAAAGGAAACAAACGTTCAACTTGGAAAGGAAGAACTAAAATTACCTCTATTTGCAGATGAAATGATTCTACCTATAGAAAACCCTAATGATTCCACCGAAAGCCCATTAACACCAATAAATAAATTCAATAAAGTTGCAGGATATAAAATCAACATACACAATCTGTGACATTTCTATCCACAAAACAACCTAGTCAAAAATGAAATCAAGAACACCATTCCATTTATAACATAAGTAATACTTGGGAATAAATTTTACTAAGGAGGTGAAAGACCTGTACACCGAAGGCTATGAAACATTGATGAAGGAAATAGAAGAAAATGCAAATAAATGAATATTCCATGCTCATGAATTAGAAGAATATTGTTAAAATATTCATACTACCTAAAGCAATATGTAGATTCAATGCAATCCTTATAAAAACCCCAATTACAGTATTTACAGAAATAAGAAAAAATCATAAAATTTGTATGGAACCACAAAATATTCCAAATAGTCAAAGGAATTCTGAGGAAAAAAAGACATCATACTACCTGATTTAAAGTTATATTACAAAGATATAGTAATTGAAACAGTATAATGGCATAAAAGCAGACACCTACACCAGTGGATCAGAATCGCAAGCTCAGAAATAAATCCAAACATATACGGTCAATTAATTTTCAACAAGGGCACCAAAAAGACACACTGGGGAAAGGATAGTCTCTTTAATAAATAGTGCTGGGAAAACTAGATATCCACATGCAAAATTATGAAATCGAATCCTTTTCTTATACCATAACTAAAAATCAAATCAAAATGAGTAAGAAACCTAAATGTAATATCTTAAACCATAAGACTCCTAGAAGAAAATAAAGAGGAAAAGCTGTTTGACATTAACCTTAACAATGACTTCTTAGATATCATACCTAAAAGCTAAGGTTATAAAAGTAAAAATGTAAAAAAAAAAAGAGACTATATCAAACGAAAAAGCTTCTGCACAGCAAATAAAAGAAACAAAATGAAAAGGAATCTAAAAAAAGTGGGGGAATGAGTGTCAAAGATATAGAGGTAGAGAATAAAACAGTGGTTACCAGGGTCTAGGTAGGGACAGGAAATGGGGAGATACAGGTCTAAGGATACCAAGTAGCCAATGTGCTGGGTGAAGCAGTTGAAAGATCTAACATACAATATGAGGACTGTTAAGGACAAACTATAGACAATTAACAGAGTTTAATTGAACAAAGAATGGTTTGAGAATCCAGCAGCCCTCAGAACCAGAAGAGGTTCAGAGCAACTCTGTGCTACTCGATGGTTGGAGAGGATTTATGGACAGAAAAATGACGTACAGAAAATGTATTAAGGTACAGAAACAGCTGCATTGGTTACAACTTGGTGTTTGCCTTATTTGAACATGGTTTGAAGAGTTGGCCACCTTTGATTGGCCAGAACTTGGTGAAACTCCTAGCTATATGAATATCGACTCCTGGGTTTGCTTGTACAGGCCTCTTATCCGTCTGTCTCCATTCCTTGGGTAACTATGTGGAAAGAGCCTTGCTTTCGAGACATTTTATCGTTTTGACTTTCCTCTACCTCAGGAGTGCTATTCCTTCTCATTTCCTTTCTGTCACCCTTGCTCTGATTGACTGGTAAATATTAGAGAACCTCACATAACTCAATCCTGGATCTTTTTCTTTATCTACACATTCTTCCTAGGTAATCTCACCCTGTCCTGTGCCTTATTTAAATAGGAACTGTGCACCAATGGCCATCAGATGTGTATCTCTAGCCTGTGCTCCTCTCCTAAAGGCCAGACTGTTATAATTATCTTTTTAATATATCTACTCAAACATCTGATATCACAAACCTAAAATATGTCCCGAAAAGAACTACAAATTTCTAAACCACAAACAAAACCTACTCCTCTCTTTTTCTCCCCATTTTACTTAACACTACCACCACTCATCATTTGTTCAAGTTTGGATCTAGAAATTATCCTTGATTCTCTTTTTCTTCATCCCTCCTTACATGGTATCCACAAGCAAGTGCCTCCAACATATTTCAGATCTTTTACTTTGCTCCCTTTTCTGACTATGCCAAGGTACCATCTCATAATAACCATGACAACAGCCTCTGCCTGACCTGCCCATCCCAGTTCAGCAGAATCCACACTCCACACAATCAATCCAGTGCTATTTTTATTGTAAATCACATCACATCTCTTTTCTGTTCAAAGCCCTCTGATGTCTTCCCATAGCATTTAGTATAAAAGTCACACAACTGACCACGGGTCACAAAACCCTGTATGATTGTCGTCCCATCAACCTCTCTGGTCTCTTCCTACTCTTTACTCCCCATCTCTCGGTGACCTGCCCCATTATGTTACACAGAACACAAGCATTTTTTTTTCCTATGCTCTAAATATGCCAATACTTTTCACCTTAGAGTCTATTTACTAATTTTTTTTTTCTCTGCTGGAATTGTCTTCGAATTTATCTTTCCTTGCCTGGCTTCTCATTCTCCTAATACATTTGCTAGACGACCAGCTCTTTAGATAATTTCACCTATTCTGAAATAACTACCTAGTAACTCAGTATCACATGCCCACTTTAATCCTCCATATAGTACTGGCCACCATCTGATATGTTTATGTTTGTCTCTTGTAAGCTTTATCAGCAGATAGACCATGTTGATTTCACTACTGCATTTGCAGTTCCCAGAGCACTCTCAGTGTATTGTAAGTGCTAATAAATATTTTGTTCCCATGGAGGGCAGGAAGTAAGTACATGTCTCATGTCTCATGTCTCATTAGATAACATCTAAAAGTCTATCTTCAGGAATTTGTTCTTTGTAATTGAACTTTAGTTACCTACTAAAAGATGTGCACTTCCAGAAATGCAATCTAATAAACTTTGGTGAGCTATTATTTAGTAGGAATAATCTATTGGTCGCTTTTCAATGAGACAATCCACTATGTAACTTTTCTTTTCTTTTTCTTTTTCTTTTTTTTTTTTGAGATAGAGTCTCACTCTATCGCCCAGGCTGGAGTGCAGTGGTGTGATCTTGGCTCACTGCAAGCTCCGTCTCCCCAGTTCACACCATTCTCCTGCCTTAGCCTCCCAAGTAGCTGGGACTACAGGTGCCCGCCACCACACCCGACTAATTTTTTGTATTTTTAGTAGAGACGAAGTTTCACCGTGTTAGCCAGGATGGTCTTGATCTGACCTCGTGATCCACCCGCCTCGGCCTCCCAAAGTGCTGGGATTACAGGCGTGAGCCACCACGCCTAGCCTTTTTTTGTTTGTTTGTTTTTGTTTTTGAGATAGAGAGAGGAACAGAACATTGTTAAGTCTGAAACATGGGAAGGAGAGAAGAGAAAAAAGTAGACTAGAAACAATGGTGTCTCTGCATTGCACCATTGATAAAGGAGCAGGTATTTCACCAGGATATGAATTAAAGGCTACAAAACAAAACAAAACAAAACTAACTAAAAACACTAGAAGGATGCCAAAGGCAAAGTTCCTCTATTTTGTGTCAGGATGCTGAAGAAGTCTACTGTTCAAAACAACAGAAAGACTTTGGTTTTATTTCTAGCTCCCCTACTAGTAACATAATTTAGACCCCTTGATAAAATGAAGAAGTCAGACCAGAATATTACTGGGGTCCCTTCACCTCCAAATTTATGAGCCTTGTTGGTAGATAATCCTGCCTGTTGAATTGGTGTTAAAATGCTAATATTGTCTGCCTTTACTCCAGATATAAACCAACTGCTTATAAAATTACAGATATCAAATAATATAAGAACTTTTGCAGAAAAAGATGTTGTATCAGTAATTCTCCTCTTTATATTTCAGAAATTGAATGATGGGAAGGTTCAGAAACATGAGAAATACATAGAATATTATTTGGTCCTGGATAATGGTGAGGTAATTGTATGAGATAAATGTGCTGTCTTCCAAAACTCCCATTCATATATATTTATTTATTATGTGAGACATTAAATATCTGGATGAGACTTAAAGAATCATGCATATGAGCTATGGTTACATACTTTTCTAAAACTATGAAATTTGACATTTGTAATTAAGTTGATATGATTTCTTCTTTTCAGAGCTATCAAGGCAATTGATACGATACGCATAAATTGTTGGGACCTATAATACTATTTTCTTATTGACTTAAGAGCACCTAACTAGGTTTCCAATTATATTCTTCTGTTATTTTGTCTTTTGTTGTTAAATCATTTGTAAATTAAAATTTATTCTCATTAGGGAGTCAATATAAAAGCTTACTTGGTCACAATGAAAGCTTAGTGAATGGAATCCTCTGAAAAGGCAAATCTTTGGTGACAGTCACTGTTTATCTTCTACTGTAAGACTGCATTTTCATATACTGGGTTTTCTAAATTTAAAATGCACATGTGTATGAAAATATAAGTCAACTATTAGCTCAGACCCTAAGCTTTGGCCTTACTTATTGTGCTTAATTCATGTACTGTTCATATACATATCTCTTAAATTAATAAGGTATTCCTTTTGCTAATTCTGCACAGCTTAGAAAACTATAGAATTTAAGTGAAAATACATTCGGAATAATTCTTTAGAGCTTTAAACTGAGCTAGTACTTCAGAAAACATCATATTCATCCCCAAAGTGCTTTAATGTAGCTAGATGAATAGGAATTTGATTCTAACTTTTAATTAACTCTAATAACTAATTTTAATTGAAATCAATAATAAGTAATATAAGAGAAGATACCTTTTTAACCTTCCAAGTATATTAATTTTTATCAATGCCCATATTTTTTCTTAATTTTTCTTTTAGTTTAAAAAGTACAATGAGAATCAAGATGAGATCAGAAAGAGGGTGTTTGAGATGGCTAATTATGTCAACATGGTAAGACATATTTTATTACCTGCAGTTTTAAACAGTTTGCTGGGAGATGTCTTTGGGTTTTTCAGTGAACGCACCTGAAGCAGGGAAGCAAAGTCAAGACACTTGAGACCAGTGTGGCTGACTGGCTCCCGAAGGATGACCACGACTTTTGCTACACGGGTGAACATGAATATTAATACCACAAACCAACACTTCTTATTTACCTGCCACACTATTCTCAGGTATAAGAAGACATAAAAACTGGTTTTACGTGGGTGCATTGTGTTTTCCAAAAATCCACTAAGAAAATGCTGAAGACCAAATCCCGACAGAAAGCTGATCCAGAGGCGAAAAATAATTTTAAAAATGCAAAGCACTGTCACAGTAGCATATTTCATAAATAATTATCTCATGTAATCCCCAGAACAATCCTAAATGTTACTAAAGCCTAATGTATAGCTAAGGAATCATATTCTCAGAAACAAAGTAACTCACCTAAGATCACGAAGTGAGAAAAGGATACCATGAGGTTTGAATATAGATTTGTCAGATTTCCAAACCCATTTGAGTCATACGACTGTTGACTGTGTTCTTTAGACATGATTGAGTTATCTAATTTCCAAAATATTTTTAAAATGATTTTACAACCTTTAAGTACTAATTCTTAGTTTTCTGTTTGTTGGATATATAGTTGGCATACTTATTTTGAAATTAATGAGTCTCTTTGTGGTATTCTATAAATGCTCTAAAGATAATTTTTTGTTGTACAATATAATGCTGTAATATACTTATTTTGATATGCATATGCATAGTGAAGTGATTACCAATATATATGAAATAAATATGTTACCAATATATATGAAGTCAATATATATGAAATAAAAGAAGTAATAAATTTCCTTCTTACACTGATGGGAATGATTTGTGGAGGGCTAAACATTGATAATGCAGGAAAGACAGAAGAATTGTTGGAATAATCTTGATGGGGGCAGAAATAAGAGATTTAGTACGTACGTGGAGAAACTGGTCTTAGACTCAGAGGTTGTTCATTTATATAGTAGATGGGGAGGCGCAGGATGTTTGGACAAGAATAGGTGAGGGGATAGGCCAACGGTGGGAGCTTGCGGATGTTCTCTTCAGATTGCTCTTATACTCTCAGTGCATGTGGAGCGAGGACAACTGTGAAAGTCAGATTTAAAGGAAATGTTAGAATTACCAAGAAAAGAAGTATAAAAAAAGTGTGCAGAAAGCTGCGTGTGAATGGAATTTGGAAATACAGCAGTTTTGCTGGAAAGCGTTAAGGACTACTTGAGGTTGGTAGTCACAGCTTTAAAGTGAGAGCAATCAGGGTCAGGTGCAGTGGCTCATGCCTGTAATCCCAGAGCTTTGGGAGGCTGAGGTGGGCGGATCACGAGGTCAAGAGATCGAGATCATCCTGGCTAACATGGTGAAACCCTGTCTCTACCAAAAAAAAAAAAAAAAAAAAAAAATTAGCCGGGCGTGGTGGTGGGTACCTGTAGTCCCAGCTACTCGGGAGGTTGAGGCAGGAGAATGGCATGAACCCGGGAGGCAGAGCTTGCAGTGAGCCAAGATTGCACCACTGCACTCCAGCCTAGGAGCCAGAGCAAGACTCCGTCTTAAAAAAAAAAAAAAAAAAAAAAAAAAAAGGAGAGCAATCAGAACAATGTGTTTTCCCCTGGTTCAAGGGCAGAAGGAGGAGAGGTTTAGAGGCAAGTTGCTTTAACCAGGATTGGAGTTTTGTCAGGTGAGTAAAATTAAGCAAGAAAGGAACAAGGAAGTTAAGGAAGTTGAGGGAATAATCAAGTGAAGGATGATAACATGGCTGGATTTTAACTTCACTCTCAGTAACTGCATTCCTTAATGCTTTTCTTGTTTTCCAACCTACCTTTTTTTAAGAAGTATTTAAGTTTCTTAGCAGAAAGTTGCTGGTGAGAATGTCACTGTGCACTTTTAGAAACTATAGTAGTAATTTAAGCTTTTATCTTTAGAGTAAGCATATTGTCTCATAAGCTTAACTCATTATTTCTAAAGTTTATCCCATATGCATTGTGGATTATTTGGTTAAATTCATGTTTAAGATTAGATGACCATTGGGTCATTCTGAAAATACATAAAATGGGTGGCTCAAAAATGACAGCAATTTATAGCTCACAGTTCTGGGGGCTAGGAAGTCCAAATCAAGTTCCATCAAGATTTGGTTTCTGGTGAAGATTGTCTTCCTGGCTTGGAGACAGCTGCCTTCTCACTGTGCCTTTATATGGTGGAAGGGACAAAGCAATTCTCTGGGGATCTCTTTTTTAAGGGCACTAATCTCATTCATGAGGGCTCCACTCTCGTAACCTAATCACCTCCCAAAGGCCCCACCTCCTAACACACCATCACCTTGGGGGTTAGGATTTCAACACATGAATTTTGGGGGACACAAACATTCAAACTATAGCAACTACTTAGCTTATTGTAAATGCATCGATGTACATTTGATCATATTGTGTTACTACTTTAATGCCTAAACCGGCACTGAGCAAACTTTGCTAATTCTGAAATATTCTCACTCTGAGAGCACTGAAAAACATATAGGCAATTGAAGCCATAGTAATGGGCCACTGACACAAAATTGTAGTATTTCTTAAGAGCACAAACAGGAATATTTTGTCTTAACAGGGCCTTTTCTACACCACCCCACCCCCCAAAAAAAATAAATTTACAGACCTGAACTATCTTAGGGTATCTGTCTTTTGTTTTGAATGGGAGTTTTAGTGTCTACAAAATAGTCAATACATTCTGTTTCACCAATGTGCTTGGAAATAAGGTTTTTATACTGCTGTGATGAATGTTTAAAAATACAAAATACATTGAAAATGTTTAATATGATATCACCATTATAAGTAATTGCTTTGCCATTTATTTTCTTTGGACAGCTTTATAAAAAACTCAATACTCATGTGGCCTTAGTTGGTATGGAAATCTGGACTGACGAGGATAAGATAAACATAACCCCAAATGCAAGCTTCACCTTGGAAAATTTTTCTAAATGGAGGGGGAGTGTTCTCCCAAGAAGAAAGCGTCATGATATTGCTCAGTTAATCACGTATGTACAGATTTTCCCCCATTGCACACTATGTGGTATTTGGTGGACGCTTTTCTGAACCTTGGCAAAGTGAGGTGTACACATAGGGGAGTAGACATTTATAGAGCACTTACTTGGATTATATGTCAAATATGCTCTTATTTTGGATCCAAGTATTTTCTTTTTTCAAAAAAAAAAGCAATGATTCATAAAAAGTTTGTTTTTATTGGGTATACAGGAAGAAAAGACAAGTTTATATAATGGAAAGATAGTTTTTGATTCAGTGTTTAATTAAAGAACTGATTGGCTTTAGGCTCAAGTTAGAAGAAACCTCTAAGATATTATTAGAAGAAAAAATAAGTATTATATTCTAACCCCACATCTTCATTTATTTCCTGCTGAAATATCCAGTTAACAACAATAGGGGAAATAAATCTAATGGCTATAAATTATATGAGACTGGAGGGTGTGCCTCAAAACGGTCAAGAAAATGCTGCTGGTAGCTGGATAATATTTAGTTGAAATCAGATAGAAGGAAGCAGTAAGGATTGACTTGAAGTTACTGGAGAGTCTATTATCTAAGAAAACCATGAATTTCATGGGAAATCAGTGAACTATGTCCACCAGAATTAGTTAATATTCCTGTGCTGGTCATCTGTTACTGCATGACAAACAAGCTTGACTTTCTGGGCTTGAAATAAGGCTTCTTCACTTACATAATTGGCATGTGGGCTCATTTGGCTGGAACAGTGAGTCTGGTTGGTCATGTTTCTGTCTATATCCCCTTTCATGTGCCCAGCTTGAGCTTCCCTTCAATATGGCTATCTTAGAGTAGGTGGACTTCTTACTAGGTGTCTAGTTTTTCTCGGACTAAGCATTTCAAGAAGGCACAAGATAATGCATCAAGGTTTTTATGACCTAACTACAAAAGTCACAGGGTGTCATTACTGGTATATTATCTTAATCAAGGGTAAGTTGTAGGGCCAATCCAGATTCAAGGGGAAGGCACTACTCAGGCTGAGAATACTGCAAGGCTGGTTCATTGGGGGGTCACCTTTGGGAAGTAGCCTACACAATTTCTTAATTTGGAAAGGTGAGTTTTAGACTCAAGAGCCCATTCTTTGTGGAGGGGTTTAGTGATTTTCCAAGGTCTCATAGCTGGTAAGTAATAAGGGAGCCAGACAAATTACTGAACACTCCATCACTGTACAGTAATAGTGTAGAAGCTTAAAAATAATAGACGAGATGATAAATGTATAGGTAAAAATAAACAATGATACAATGTCAAGAATCAGAAAAAAATGAAAACAGAAAGGAAATATTTGTTCTTCCAGTTATGCAATTAATGTCTTACCATTTACCAAACAAATTAACAAAAGATACCTATACTTAGGTATAAGTAGTTAAAAAAATTAGAGTCCAAATATACTCTGTTCACTTAAAAGATAAACCAAAATATATAACTCCAAAATGAAGGAAATGTTTTTGCAAATGAGCAAGTGGGGAGAACTGAAACCACAAAAATGTAGAATGAAGTATAAATAACTTTGTGATATAATTTTAAAAGAGATTACAGGTATCATAAACCTTTTAAGTATGTATAATGTAACATATATTTTCAAAATAAATATCTGAAATCAGACTAAATGGATAAAATCTGCAGGGAATGAAAAATTGAGAAGTTTTCTCATTTATTTTACACAGCAGAATCGATACTTTCTATTTTTAATATTGTTTTATGGAAAATACAGGTTCAATTTCCCATGTAAATGCATCTACTAAGGAAATTAAAAACCTGATGCAAATTTGGCAGATTTCCAGAGACAATTAAGGGCCAGGATCTTGTACAGATAGGAAAAAAAAAACTAAAAGGAACGAGTATGAAATTATTGAAGATTTATAGAAAAATTAAAAGGAACCAATAAAGCAAATTAAAATTACTAAAGGGTGCTGACGAGTTGATGGGTGCAGCACACCAACATGGCACAAGTATACATATGTAACAAACCTGCATGTTATGCACATGTACCCTAGAACTTAAAGTATAATAATAAAAAAATTAAAAAAAGAAAAAAACATATTATCTATGTAAGTGCAAATGATTCAAACCCCTCTCTAGTATAAAAATTATTTGAATAATATAAATGATCACTAATACAAATGCTTTCAAAATGGGCCCAATCCCTAAACCTACTGTACTAAAACAGTGCTAATGTAAAACAAAAGTATGTGATATAAAAATATGAGTAAAATATAAATAAAAACAAAGCCTGTGTGCTAATGCTAATATCAAAACAAGATGTATATGGAGAAATACTTATTAGGACCAAAAATAGCCTTTCTTTTTTCTTCACAAGGGATACATATCACAATGAAAAGTGTTATAATCAGAAATGATAGAAAATATTCAACATAATTCTATCTAGGTGTTTGGATTTTAAGTGACACAAAAGCCATTCTACAGAAAAATGCCTTATGCAAATTCAAAAACTGAAGAAAAACATTGAGTGATGGTTCACAGTGAGTTTTTCTGGTAACCATTTACGGTTTTGGATGAATTGTCTATAAAAATAGAGCTTAGCATTATAATTTTTTATATCAATTTCTTCCTTTCTTGCAGAGCAACAGAATTTGCTGGAATGACTGTGGGTCTTGCATTTATGTCTACAATGTGTTCTTCTTATCATTCAGTTGGTGTTGTTCAGGTCTGTATGACGATAAACTGTTGGTACTATGATTTACTTTTACCAAATGCTTTAAAAAAATCTATAGAGAAGATCATGATAGTTTTTCTCCTTTAGTCTGTTAACATGGTAAATAATATTGATTGAATTTCAAACGTTGAACTAATTTTGCGTTCCAGGGTAAACTCAACATAGTGATGATGCATTATCTTTTTAATATATTGTTTAGCATGAAGTTTTTGGCTAAAAACTCTCAATAAACTAGGTATTGAAGGAACATATCTCAGAATAATAGCTATTTATGATAAACTGACAGCCAATATCATACTGAATGGGCAAAAGGTAGAAGCATTCCTTTTGAAAACCAGCACAAGACAAGGATGCCCTTTCTCACCACACCTATTCAACATAGTATTGGGAGTTCTGGCCAGGGCAATCAGGTAAGAGAAAGAAAGAAAGGGTATTCAAATAAAAAGACAGGAAGTCAAATTGGATCTGTTTGCAGATGACATGATTGTATAATTAGAAAACTCCATCGTATCAACCAAAAATATCCTTAAGCTGATAAGCAACTCCAGCAGTGTCAGGATACAAAATCAATGTGCAAAAATCACAAGCATTCCTATACACCAGTAACAGACAGAGAGCCAAATCACAAGTGAACTCCTATTCACAATTAGTAAAAACAGAATAAAATACCGAGGAATATAACTTACAAGGGATATGAAGGACCTCTTCAAGGAGAACTACAAACCACTGTTCAAAGAAATAAGAAAGGACACTAACGAATGGAAAAATATTCCATGCTCATGGATAGGAAGAATCAATATCATGAAAATGGCCATACTGCCCAAAGTAATTTATAGATTCAGTGCTATACCCATCATACCATTGACTTTCTTCACAGAATCGGAAAAACCTACTTTAAATTTCATATGAAACCAAAAAAGAACCTGCATAGCCAAGACAATCCTAAGGATAAAGTACAAAGCTGGAGGCATAACACTATCTGACTTCAAACTATACTACAAGGCTACACAGTAACCAAAACAGCATGGTACTGGTACCAAAACAGATATACAGACCAATGGAACAGAATAGAAGCCTCGGAATAACACCACACATCTAGAACCATCTGATCTTTGACAAAACAGACAAAAACAAGCAGTGGAGAAAGGATTCTCTATTTAATAAATGGTGCTGGGAAAAGCGTACAGATTTTTTAAGAGTATGCCTCTCTTTCTTCCCATCTATTGTGCTATTGTTATATGTTTAACTTTATATCACATAAATACACAATACATTATTAATTTTGTTTTAGATATCCATCTTTGATTGCAATTTAAAATTAAAATATTTTTCATTTGTACAACAAACCCCCATGACACAGTTTACCTAAGTAATGATCCTGCACTTGTACCTGTGAACTTATAATAGAAGTTTAAAAAAAGTTTTATATTTACCATCACTTTATTGCATTTCCAGGACTCTTTACTTCTCTATAAAAGTCCAAATTTCTATCTAGTACATATTTTTTCCTTTCAAGGGAATTTTTTAAAAACATTCCTTATAATACAGTAAATTCTTTCAGTTTTGTTTGTCTAAGAAAGGCTTTATCTTACTTTCATTTTGAATATATTTTCACAGACTTTTTGGATGTCCTGTAACCCCAACTTACCGGTGGATTCAAGGGAAGTTATAGTTATCTATCTGCCTTATCCTTGTTAGTGTAAGAATAATGTTCTTTCCAGCTTTCTACATCCTAGATAGAAATGGAATTAACATACTTTTTACTTACTATCTTTTGAGTCTCGGTTTGTGATAGGCTTCATGGATATACCGAGGAAGTAAAATACATATTTTCAAATTTGAAATAGCTTGCCATAAAGTTGGAAGAGAAACTGGCCTACCTAAAGCAATAGTTCTAACATATAGTAGGTAGCTTAATACTACTTAATGGAAGTGAAAACCATGCTAGGAATTCATAAGAGGTGATTGTTGATGAATATTAACATAGTCAGGAAAGGTTGCATTAAGATGGACCTCAGCCTGTAATCCCAGCACTTTCGGAGGCCGAGGCAGGTGGATTACCTGAGGTCAGGAGTTCAAGACCAGCCTGGCCAACATGGTTAAACCCTGTCTCTACTGAAAATACAAAAAAATTAGCTGGACATGGTGGCTGGTGCCTGTAATTTCAGCTACTCAAAAGGCTGAGGCAGGAGAATCACTTGAATCCAGGAGGCGGAGGTTGCAGTGAGCAGAGATTGCACCATTGCACTCCAGTCTAGGCAACAAGAGTGAGACACAGTCTCAGGAAAAAAAAAAAAAAAAAAAAATGGACCTCAAAGGGTAGGTAGGATTTAGAGTGGGGCAAGAGAGAATGGAGATCATTCGAGGGCAAAAATCATTTAAGTTAGGAAAACCATTATTTAAAGAAATAAACCATAATTTGAAAGGATCTTCAGATAGGCCTCTAAACACATTTTTTCTTGGGCTTTTTGGCTTGCGTTTTTCCCCATTTGGAGAGCTCTATATTTCTATATAGGAGGGTTTACCATGTTCATCTCAAAAGAATGAAAGAATATACAGTGTGTAGGTATCAACTTCCCAATTTACACAGCTGTTCCTTGTTTGCCACTCTTGTACTGTTCCTCATCAAACTCTACATTTAGTTCTTTGAGATGAAGTAGATAAGAGAATCAGACTTCTGTAGGTGGATGTTACTGGCAGATTCTTGTCTCCTCAATAGGACATTTTACCCTGCAATGGTTCTCCTGCATTGTTTTATTGCTCCTGGACAATTTATAGCTGCAAGCTCTAATTTATCTGCAAGCTTGGAGTTGAGTCCAAGCACCTCAAACCAGAAACAATCTGGTGATCAAGTTGGCTATAGGCTGATTTCATGCAATGGGCAAGTTTTTAAATGACTGATGTCTACTCTTGGCAATTACGGAATTGAGAAAGATACAAATAGAGCTAAAGTGCTAGGCTGACAAACAATTTTAGATCCCTAATGGCCAAATGCATCAAAGACTTCTAAAAGGCAAGCCAAAGAGGTAAGGGAGATATATCACTTTTAAAAAGTTCTTATTTCTTATTGTTGATGAAAATTTGCCATCTTTCTTGGAAGGAAAACTGGAACAACTTCCTTCATTATAGGAACCTACTCAAAGAGCAAAGGGCAGACTGTATATGCTGTGATGGGCATTCAGTTCCGTTTAGTACTGTGTGTGTGTGTGTGTGTGTGAGAGAGAGAGAGAGAAAGAGAGAGAGAGAGATGGCGAGTGAAGTATAATTTCAGTCGAAAATCAGAGAATCTCTTTCTTCTTTCATACCCTTAGGACCATAGTGACAATCTTCTTAGAGTTGCAGGGACAATGGCACATGAAATGGGCCACAACTTTGGAATGTTTCATGACAACTATTCTTGCAAGTGTCCTTCTACAATATGTGTGATGGACAAAGCACTGAGGTGAGGCTCATCTGGGCTCTGGGGACATGCTATGTAGCCCTGGTTTTGATCCACCATGGGCTGTACTACTTTAGGTCATCTTCAACAACGTGTTCAAGTTTTTGAGTCATTAAATAAATGTGCATTTGTGCCAAGCCACCTCATCTATATGTAATGTTTTTTAATAACTCAGACATAATTTAAACATATTGTCTCTTTGCTGTTGGGGCAATTCATCATTTTATCCTCATCTATACAAGACCTGGCTTCAGAAAAATCATTAGCATTTATCAGATTTTCCATGAATTCAGAATAGATGGTGGTCAGAAAAGAGTTCTAGAATAAAACTCTAATTAAAGAAGAAACTGCTCATAGGACAATGAGGACAGTCTATGAAAAGACATCACACATTTCTACCCTGAATTAGGCAAAATTTTTAGGCAATCTTATCTTTTAAAATCTCACCATCTTTTTTATATATTCATGTCCTCTTTTCTATACATACAACTCACTCTATAAACTCTATTTCCTCTTTTCTATTTTCATTTCCTCCCTCAGCCCACTCAAGCTAGGGTCATTCTCCAAAGCCCCTGCACGAAACAGCATATGGCTGCATGCCAGTTACAGAGCTTATGTTACCTCTCCCCTCTATTACAGCAGTTGTAAACCTCATCTTTATCTGTATAATGAAGAGATCCTATCAGTAGGAATTCCTCTAAAGGAAAGTGAATTCTGAGACATGTAAATACATATTTTGGTACCTTTAGGTCTTTATAACACCCAAATGATCTAATATTATCTGGAGAAGTCAGAGACGTATTTGTTTTATTAAAAGTGGCCCGGATGCTATACTTTGAAATGTGACTATATTTTCTCATGAAATTGGAGGTGTTTGTGTCCACCCAGGTAGGTTAATTCAGGCATGCAAATGAGCTTACAATCTGGCAGTTGGTCAGTGGATTGGATTTTATCTTTTGGGGCAGGCTGTGGGTGTAATTGTGCCTAATGTCAGATACTGCTTCCCACATTTTAAGCATGACTATATTCCAGTTTTTCTTTCCTTATCTTCACAGCTTCTATATACCCACAGACTTCAGTTCCTGCAGCCGTGTCAGCTATGACAAGTTTTTTGAAGATAAATTATCGAATTGCCTCTTTAATGCTCCATTGCCTACAGATATCATATCCACTCCAATTTGTGGGAACCAGATGGTGGAAATGGGAGAGGACTGTGACTGTGGGACATCTGAGGTATGACCAATCACTTTCTAAAAGGATATAGTTGTTTTTCAATTGCTAAGAGGATAAACTATAAAATAATGCGTGGCCCACTATAACATTGTAGGTTTTTTGGGTAGTTTTGGGTATGTCCATTTGTAGGTATTTTCCAGGAAAATCTTTCTGACAATGAACCCTGAACTGCTGAACAGACCTTACTATTTTCTCTCCCAGGGTTCTATATTCATTCCTTTTTATAAGGACTATTTACTAACATGGGCTTTGTATCCTCCTCCCTCCCTTTCTAGGTGAAATACTTGAAGTTCCCTATGTGACTATGACTTACCCTGTATTACTTTAGACAGAGCACTATGAGTGCTCAGAGTACAAAGAGCTTGCTGGTTCAAGGTCACTGGGCTGGCAAATGGAGGAGCCAAGAACTGATATCAAATGTATCTGTTTTCAGCTCTGAAACACAAGACCACCCAGCACAGGGATCTGGTGCATCCCTTACTGCTTTGGGACTCAGGAGTTATTACCATCAGAAGTTCTGTGCTGACCCTCTTCAAAGGGCAGCTGGGATTTTGAATGGGACCTCTGCTTCCCTGTTATTAGTGCTTAATATAAGTAATGCATCAAGCCTTCAGAGTATTGGCTTTCAGTAACTTTGAAATATGATTATATATTTAATTATGTATTTATTCAATCTATGAGAAAAAGTAGTCTGTCCTGATTGATGACTGTATTTGAACTAAGGGCCAGAGTTTTAACCCTAAAATGTTGTAACTCTAAAACTCTCAATCTTCTATGGGAATCTAGACAGCTGCAGGGAACAGTTTTGAGGTAGGAGTTTCTCCAATACTTTTTGCAGGTAGGATTCTGACACAAAGCAGAGAGACTAAGACAAAGTATTTGCATCAAGCACAGTTGAATTAAATATTAAAGTTTGATAAAGAGCTATATCTTTAGCTTTTCAGTAGATATCCTAGCAATTGGATCTACTGTTAGATATGTACATAACTGATGAGTTGAAGGAATTATATTCTACAATTAGACAAATCTTATTGTAAGAACTGTGTTTTTTCTTCATGTTTTACCAAAAAGAATAGATCTTTCCTTAGTATTATTGGAGACCGAGGAAACTAGTTAATAGAAAAGTGACATAAGTGGAATTCAGATAAACCATAAGCCATCAGTTGCTCCAAAATTTCAGGGTTTCTAATTTTTTAATCTTTATTTTTGAAAAAGTCATATTTAGACTCCACGAAAGTAACATATGCCTGATGACTGTATTGTGTTACAAATTGTGCTGAACTGGGACCAAAAAGTAATGTTGCATTTACATTTGTTTCTCATATTTCTTAGGAGTGTACCAATATTTGCTGTGATGCTAAGACATGTAAAATCAAAGCAGGTTTTCAATGTACATCAGGAGAATGTTGTGAAAAATGCCAAGTAAGATTATTTTATTCTATTTTAATAATTATTACATTTTTTGTACATTAACATCTCAGTGATTATGTTAACCAAAACAAGCAATGCAATATTTTTCTTTAAATAAAATGATATATTTACTATATACGAAGCACTTACTTAGTGTTCTACATACATGGCCTATTGAATCTTCCAATGATCCTCCATAGTAGATATTTCATTTTGGTTTTGAGAATAAAATGCAGAGTAGAAAATGACCAAAATAATATGGCCACTATTTGTTACAGCCTGGATAAACCTGAGAACATTATGCTAAGTGAAATAAGCCAGCATAAAAAGACAAAGACTGCATACTGATCTCACTTATATGTGGAGTCCAAAAATGTTGAATACATGCATAGTAGAATGGTGTTTACTAAGGGCAAGGAGGCTCGGGAAATGGGGAGATGATGGTCAAAAGGGACAAAGTTATAGTTGTTTAGCATGAGTAAGGTTAAAGACATAATGTACAACATGACTATAGGCACAGGTACAACGTGACCATGTTGTATATTAATAATTTGCTAACAGAGTAGATTTTAAGTGTTCTCACCACACACACACACACACACACACACACACACACACACACACCCCTATGTAAGAGACCAATACATCAATGTTTGACTGTAGTAATCATTTCTTTCTAAAATTCTTTTTAAAGTTTTGTGGGCACATAGTAGGTGTACATATGTAGTAACCATTTCACTATGTACATATATGTTAAAACATCATGTACACCTTAAATATAGACAACAAAAAAATGTAAAAACAAACGTGGCCACTGTTGAGTGGGATAACCCCAAGTGTGACCATCTCCAAAGCCACAGCTAGTTACTCCTACCTGCTGCTGTTTCTCATGCTTCATGGCTTTCTCAGGTCAAATCTCACAAAACTGATTGTATCTCCCGTTAACAATGTGTGTGATGGAAGAAGTTTTATTCTGAGTAGTGTGGAGGTGTCCCTATCTTCAATCTTTGAAGTCACTTCAGGGTGAAATTCTACTAAATAAGACATGTCATGTTCTCTGTGGTGCTTTTCTGAATTGTCCTTCAAGTTTAGTATTTAACTTTCTATTGTTGCATATCCTTTTACATTGTGAGGGTGTGTTTGTTTCCATAGTTAGATTGACTCCTAAGGCCAGAAGACTGATTCACTTTCACCTAGCACAGAATTTTATACATTTTAAATGATCTGTAACTGCAGCATGGATGTGTAGATGGCATACCAGGTTATAAGGAATGCTTGGTGTAATTTTGTTTTTAATGTTGGAGAGAGAGGAAAGAAGTCCAAAAGGAAGTAAATTTGAGAACTTAAGCAGTACTCAAAGAATGTTTAGTAAATGCTGTTTGTTAGATTATGGTACATAAAAAAGTATCCAGTTTCTTACTATTTATTTAGAGCAATGATATACATATATGAAACATATGAAAATATAATGTGTGGTTCAATGGCCATGTAGATAGCATAATGATATATTAAACTTTTTTGTACAGTCTCACTTGATTTTCACAATGGCCCTGTAAAGTAGATGTTGGATGGGGACAGGGATTTTCAGAGAGATTAAATCCATTTTCCAAAGTTCAGCACTCAGACACGCACAGAGCCAAGATTCAAATTCCCATCCTCTAAATCTGAATTCAAGGCTCTTCCCAAGCACATGAAAACAGGAGCAACAATTTGTATTGAAGATGTCAGAGGAGACTTGGTGGGAAAGGGGCTTTCAACTGGACTTAAAGTATTTTGGACAAAAGAGATTTAGACATAAAACAACAACAACAAAAAAAGAATTTCCAAATGAGGACACAGAAACAGCAAAGACATAAGAGGAGATACAAGCATGGTTTGTCTGGTATCTAGTAAGGAATGGTCTGGCTGGAGCCATGGGTTGAATTTGGAGGATCTCACATGCTTGCATTGAAATTTGGATTTGATCCCATCACTGGCATTAAGATATTCAAAGTTATTTGATGCAGTAAAAAACCTGCTCCTGTTAGAAAGGAAAAAACAAACAAACAAACAAACATACATGCTTTCTCAGTTTTGCAGGAATGGCAGAATGTTTCACTAACATTTCTCTGAGCAAATAAGAGTAAGATTTGCAGTATCTGATTACAATCGAGTTAATACAGCAAGGGAATATTTGGTTATTTCTCCCTCATGATATGTCATTCTATGAAAGAAGTGAGTTGAAAGGAACCAGCTGAACTTACAATAAAAGGAATTAAGGATTAGGAAACTCGAGGCCTGGGAAAGCCCGAGTCTGCTGATCTGGTGTTTGTAAACTTATCTCCTTGAATACCGAAGACCCACTTCACCAGTACATCTCTGAAGTTGCAGATTTAAATCTCCTTGGAGTTCCTGATAGAGATGCATTCAACCAAGGGAGAAATAACTCCCTTCCTTATATCTAAGTTGTTGCCTGTTTTTTTTTGTCCCTGTACTTTTCTACATTATGTTTCTTTGGTGTTTTTGGTACAAATTCAGAAATATTGATTGCTTAAAATCTTAGGGCATTAACCAATATTAATAGAAGTGATATAGCAGATGATGGCTTTAATTTATAATGACGATGTAAGCTTCAGCGAAATGACACTTCAAACTACTATGCCCAAAAAGTCCAAATGGAAAAATCTTTGTGTTAATTTGAGGTATCGGGGTAAAGCAGGTAGGGAAAACAAAAAGCCTTCTATTTTTGTTTTTCTACAGTTTAAAAAGGCTGGGATGGTGTGCAGACCAGCAAAAGATGAGTGTGACCTGCCTGAAATGTGTGACGGTAAATCTGGTAATTGTCCTGATGATAGATTCCGTGCCAATGGCTTCCCTTGCCATCACGGGAAGGGCTACTGCTTGATGGGGGCATGCCCCACACTGCAGGAGCAGTGCACTGAGCTGTGGGGACCAGGTAGGAAGACAAATCTTTTTTTTTTGCATGTGCGAAAGAAAACAAATTTCAGATGACAGTGTTTAACCATGGCCAAAGGACCATTCTGCCCTATCCTTCTTAGAAACTTCGAACTCAAAATCATGGAAAGGTTTTAAGATTTGAGGTTGGTTTTAGGGTTGCTAGATTTAGCAAATAAAAATAAGGATGGACCAGTTAAATTTTAACTTCAAATTAACAGCCAAGCTTTTTGTCTTAGCATCAGTTTATCCCATGGAATATTTCAGGTATGCTCCTACTAAAATAAATTATTTGTGTATCTGAAATTCAAATTAAACTGGGTGTCTTTTTTTTTTTTTTTTTAAATCTGGCAAACCCTAACTAAGATCATGAACCCTTGGAAATCTGTGTGTGTGTGTGTGTGTGTGTGTGTGTGTGTGTGCACGTGCACAGGTGTGGCAGAAGCACTGGGGGATGGGATAGAAATAAGGAAAGGTGGAAAAAGGAAAAGAAGAACTCTGGAAATGCAGAAAGGCAATACAGAATAGTGAAAGTTCTTAAATGGTCACTTTGTCCATAACACCAAAATTTTAGAGACCATATTCTCTAATTTCACCAAGAAGAAAACTTGGAAAAATAAAAGATTAGAGAGATATCTGAAAATTTAAACAGCAATTTATATAGTATTAAATAACTTTATTAGAAAGGCAATTTTAGATCATATAAGTGATCTAGCTTATATGTGAAACCTAAAAAAGTTGAACGCATAGAAGTAGAAGGTAGAAGGCTGGTTTCCAGGGGGTGACAGGGAGGAGGGGAGGAGGGGAGGAGGGGAGGAGGGGAGGAGGTGGGGAGATGTTGGTCAGAGGATACAAAATTTAAGTCGAAAACAGCAAGTTTTTAAAAACCAGTTATTTGGACTTTCTGGATGTGATGTGTATTGTGTACATGTATGTAATTTCCATACCCCCTTCCTAATACAGTTTCAGATTTCTACTTAAATGACTGAAACAGTATTTATTAAAATAGAGAAAATCTACATATTCCTAAAATTATTTGAAAGGGGTCATCGCATACCAGAAACTTTTCGTAATTCTTGAAAATACAGCTAAAACAAGATTGAGAAAATCAACAAAAATTCCTGACTTACAATGCACTGTGAAAACAAGAAACCTGGGAAATAAATAGACAAGACCCTAGAAAAACCTCCCTGTAAACTTCTGTCTTTGGCTACAGTGGGTTGAGACACAATTTGAGGAGCAAAGCTCAATGCTGTTAGTACGTCAGCAAGCTCACTGGTGTCCCGGAACCAGGCCTCAGCAATCCTGCCTCCAGTTCATGGATGTGCAAGGTTAAAAAGGTGGAAACAAAATTGACTGTTGGTTAAGAGGCTCATGTTTCCTTGGCTAACTTCAGTATATGGCAAAAACCAGGAGAAAGAAAATCTTTAGCACAGAGGTGAAGTTCTGAGCTTCGCCTTTATTATCTTGTAGTAAATATTAACTGCAAACAATATTAACTGTTACCCTCCTTTTTCGGACTTTACGATTAGTCTCCTCAGCAAATCTGTAAACTTCCTGGAACAGGGACATTGTCTACATTGTTCACAGTTGTATTCCCAGTGCCTCCCAGCACAGTACCTGGCTTTAGTAAAAAGCTCAAAATTGTCTATTGAATATATTTATCTGATCATGAAATGGAGTAGACCTCTTAAGTCATACTTTTAAATACAGCCATTACAAGAGGCCAGAGAAAACAATTTGCCTAAATAAAATTCCAAATTTTATAATTCACAGAGGATTACCCATTTATTCTAAATAAATCTGGGAAGTTTGAAAAGTCTTGCAACTTTGTAAGTAATTTAAAAATCATTCTTTTTGGCATCAAATCATTCCCACAAATCAATTGTAGTTCCAAGTATTGAAAATGTGGCTAAGGCATGAGCAGACAATTCATCATGAAGAAGAAATACAAATGTGCCATAAAATTAAAACCATTTTAACTCATTAGCAATATACAAAACCTAAATGAAAACAAGTTAATCTTCTACATTTGCTAATTGGCAAAAGTTTGCTACAGATGTTAATGTTCAGTGTCAGTGAAAACATAATCAAACAACTCCCCTCCTACACTGCTGGTAAATATACGAATTAGCATCATCTTTACCGAGAGAAAAATGCATGCACAAAATCTAAAAATAGTTGTTTTTTACTCTTTCTCCTAGCAATTGCACTCAAATATTTACGACGATTTTTCAGCCAGCATTTTTAATGATAGTAATTGAAAAACATCTCAAAATCCAAAATATACGGATTAAATAAAGTGTATTATTTCAATACAATTCTTGCTGCTGTGGTGCTTTAGAAAATTTAATGCCTGGGGAAAGGACAGCTGTATTGTTAATGGGCAAGAAGTTACAAAACAGCATGATGCCAAATATATGAATGATACAGTCTACAATATTAGCAGCAATAACTTTGAAGTCTCAGATTAGGAATTTAATGCTTTTCCCTGATTATTCATAACTAATGATTCTTCTGTGTAGATATTGTATAAATATCTACACAGTAGATATTAAAATGAATACATTTTACTAAGATACAAATAATAAAAAAGGCAACAAAACTCATTTTATCTTGCACACTGAAACACGGAATTCATTTAAAATGTTTTGAGTTTACAAGTCATCATAGTAGGTTTAAAAGTATTTCTTAAAAACAATTCAGTATCTTCATAGGTGTCTGCTTATTTTAACTTAGTTTGCTGTTTGTCAAAGGCTAGACTCAAAATTTCCAAACGTTTAAGACAGAATTACTTATTGTTATTGAAGAGGGGGCACCTCAGCACCAAGAAGGAACATAGGTCTCTGTGACTCGACATGATTCTGTTTCCTTATTGATAAATTGAGAATGGCAATAAGCATGGCTAGTATTTGTCAACCATGTACTGCTGATCAGGCCCTGTTCTCAGTGACTCACCTGTATTAAGTGATTTAATCTTCAAAACACCTCTGAGGTAGGTACTGTTATATGTAATGTGTATATATACATTTTATATATGTGTAAATATATTAAATATATATATATATATTCACATATAAATTCTACACCATTTTACAGATGAGAAAACTCAGGGGTTAAGACATTTGCCCATGTTCACACAATTACTCAGTCTTGCTTAAAGCCTGAGCTCTTAACTAACATGTTTTGTCTGATAGAGATCTAAGGAAGATTACCTGAGACATGAAATATGTGATGATGCCTATTTTTGTACTTGGCACATAGTAGGAGTTTTTTGTGGAGTAACAGATTACTTAAAAGATTATTTGTAATTCCAGCCAGCTCATTTGATACCAGATTACTACACCCATGTTTCTAGGAGTGGTCAATGGAATTATGCTAAAATAGTATTTTTTTCTTGCTTTATATTTTATAAATCCCTTGCCAGCACTGAATTTTAAAAATCTCTTTTCTTTTCAAATATCTCTGGAACCTCAAAAATCGATTTTCTTTTCCCTACTGACTGATCCTGGTCCCAGGAACTAAGGTTGCAGATCAGTCATGTTACAACAGGAATGAAGGTGGGTCAAAGTACGGGTACTGTCGCAGAGTGGACGACACACTCATTCCCTGCAAAACAAAGTAAGTGGCCTTGTCTGAACCTTCCTGCTTCACAGACTAGAGCAATGGTGCACTTCCAGCTGCACATTCTAATTTATTCCAGTTAAAGGGAAAGCGCATTTGGCCATCAATCATTTGACATTTATTGAGTAACTACTATGTGCCATGATGTGGGCTAGGTACTGAGTCTGAAAAGAAATGAGAAATGGCTTCTTTCTTCAAGTATCTCATGGTGAGTGCTTCAGATGACACCAAACACAGTCATTGTTGGGTAGAATGAATGGTTGATGATGGAACAGGCAACGATGAATGGGTCTGGTTGGAAATTTGTCCAGGGATTTCCCAGTATAAATCAGATGCTTTCTCAATCTCACGTTTCTCCTTGTAAGATTCAGAGTAGAAATATTTATCTCCCCAGAGGAATAACAGATGCAGTGCTTGAACAGTTTTAAATTGTCAGTAGAATTACATAAAGAAAAAATACAGTAAGAAAATATTTTCTTATTGACAATTCATGTGAAGAGTTTGTTAGTTTTAGTACTGATTATCTGGGAAAATACTATAGAATAGCACACCAGATGAACGTGAGACTTTTCTATGGTTTATTTTTAATTCGGCAATTTTAAGGTGGCTTTTAAAATTCAATTATAGTAAACTCTTTGTACCTGCTCCAAATTTGACACATGCAGAGTAATTTATAACAAGAGATTGCACAAGATCAACATTTCCCAAAATTTGTCTATTGGACATGAATTTGCTGAATGACAGATATTACCAAACTGCTTTGGATATAGAGTTATCTCTTGGGAGAATCTGTTCCTAAAGAACAATCATTTTCTGTGGTCTTGTGGTCTCTTCTCTATAGGAAATCAGGGCAGATTCAGAAGAGGAAATTATGTAAAAGGCAGTATGTGAGGGCCAGAGGAAGAGCAACTGTAGGTGGTGAATGGGAAGAGAGTGGGCCTCGCCATCTTTCCTCTGCACACACCATTGTCCCATATAACTCTCTGCGTGAGCATTAGTTTCTGCAGCTAGTGGCTCAAGCAGCTCCTTCACCCTACAAACTGCCATCCTAGTCACTTCACAGTAGTCATTGGCTATAGTGAAGGGTTAGCCTGAAATTCCCTGTGCTCTAAAGCCATCCTTTATGGCTTTACCTAAATGATTCAAGAAAAACACACTGTTGCGTTTAGAGAGAATATATGCCTTTCTCCTCTGCTCAAACATGTTTTCTACAGCCAAGAGATATCAAAAAATCTGATGCCATCACTTTCAGGATACTTTTTCACAGCCCTCTTCTGAATTTTGCATAAAGCAATTGACTTCAATATTATTGTCTTTTAGTCCCGTTGGCAGTAAATGAATGGCTTGATTGAGTGTTGAGCAGTTTAATCTGCACCTTCAGGGAGACAGTTCTTTTAGTAACTCCACTTGATGCCTTGCAGTATCAAGGGAAGCTCAGCTTTGTTCCGACAGAATTATAGTGGAGACATGGGCTTTCTTTTGGTGGAATTATTCTGCAGCCAGTTGTACAAATAAATGAGTAAACTATCTGAAACAAGATAGAAATTGATGTCTCAGACGCCTCCATGATGTTAGGAACCCATGTTTTATCTCTAGCTCCATCATCCACATGACCTTCATTTCCAAGTGTTTCTCTAGGCCTCTGATGGCTTCTCCAGCTATCATACTCCAATCAGCAAAAATGAGAAAATGTTGAGAAACAGAAGATAATTCCTCATTTAAGGCCACCTTCTAGAATTTGTGCTTAAGATTGTTTTCTTCTCATGCGCCAGCACTTAGGCAACTGGCAAAAATTAGGTGTACAGGCATCTGGGTAATGCTGTTTATTTGAGCAATAATGTATTGTGCTAATGTTCAGGCATCCTGTTACTGAGAAATAAGGGAAAATGAGTGTAAAGTACAACTAAAAGTCTCAGCTACAGGGAAAAATACATCGGTTAAGTATCCATAGTCCTAGAGCTGATTTGCATTTATATAAAACTGCAGTTTGAATCCTGCAATAAATTTTGGCTTTTTCCTCAGTGACACCATGTGTGGGAAGTTGTTCTGTCAAGGTGGGTCAGATAATTTGCCCTGGAAAGGACGGATAGTGACTTTCCTGACATGTAAAACATTTGATCCTGAAGACACAAGTGAAGAAATAGGCATGGTGGCCAATGGAACTAAATGTGGCCATAACAAGGTAAGTTGACATTGTGGCTTTCACTCAAAATAGTGTTTCTTACTTTGATGTGTTTTGTTGTTTTGCCCCTTGGTTATTCACTACGTGCCTTGTTTCCCAATTTGGGGGTTCACCATGCCATAATAGAACCCACAGAGTTTGAATTTGGAACACAGAAGTGAAAATGGTGCAGAACCTAGTAAATAGCAGGAATAAGCACATCGACATTAACATTCTCAAACCCTATGGTGAAATTTGGAAATTGACTCTCATAGTCATGATTTCAAGAAGAGTATCATATTGTCATGTGGATAACACATGGTAGCATCCGTTTAACTTTCATAGACAAAGTCTGAAAACTCACTGAAAGTGCCAGTGTATGTGATACTGGGCTTCATTTAACAGACCTGTATATCATTAATAATATAATGAACTTATCTCAAGTACAAGTACTGTTTAGCCAGGGCCAACCAACTCATGAACTTTGACAATGAGGAGGTTTGTCTCTCCTAAGAGATTAGAATTACCCTATTTATCTCACTAAGATATCCACATGACCAAAGAATTCCCCTGATTTTTCACTGTGGTAAAGCCAGTCCTAAAAACATATCTTATTTACTTAAGCTGATTTCGCTATTCAAAGGTAAATTTATTCAATGGTGAGTCCAAAATTATCTTAGTGGTTCAGTGTGGGTATTGCTCATACAGTTTTAAAAAGTAAATATAAAAAAGTGAATGAAATTGATGTGGTCTCTGAGCCCTTGGAGCTGAAAATAAAAATTTAGCAAAGTTTATTGATGTTAAAATATTAGGTCTTCCCTATAAGAAGTACCCACAATATTTAAATTTATCCTTACCCCAATTTTTCCTGAAATATATGCCAGCATCAAGGGCAAGGAATTTTACATAAAATATAATCTTTAATTGGGTTTTCCAGGTTTCAAATACAAATTTCCTTATATTTTCTAGTGCTGAAGACTTTAAAGACATTGAGACGTTACCACATGACCTGGCACGAGTGTTGCGGTGCTTGGGTGTTAAGGGAGGACGGTACTGGGACTAGGGCAGAATTGAGGTGTTTCAGGGTCCCCTGGTATTAAGATCATCTCATTATTGCTTATCCCTGAACTTCTTGCATAGTCATTGCTTCTGGAATATAGAGTTGTTTGGATTTATTAAAAATACATAAATGCTTAGATGATTTTATCAACGTTTTTGGGTTGGTTTAAGAGGATAATGTAAGCAACAGAGCCCATCTCTATTTCCCTTCCTCTGCACCAGCCTCCTGGCAGAGCCACCTTAAACAATATCTGCTAGCCTCTTCACACAGACCTCAACTTTCTCATCTACATGCAGAGAGGATGAAGCTTCATGTTTTCTACATCACTTTCAGGTTTGCATTAATGCAGAATGTGTGGATATTGAGAAAGCCTACAAATCAACCAATTGCTCATCTAAATGCAAAGGACATGCTGTAAGTTCTGGAAATATGTTTCCCTAAGCTCTCTGACTCTTATGACATTCTAGGTCAGTCATAAGAAAGCTAAAGGAATGTTTTCAGCATTAAATGATGAGAATTACTAAGTTTATCCAAGCCTTCAGTAGCATGGTTCAAGGAGAAATTTCTTCTGAGAATCATTCATGAAATGCCTGTCATTCATTCATACTTTACGTAGATAGATGGAAGCCTGGAGATTGGGGTTATTCCTTTTTCAGCATGAACTTTATTATGGATGATTAGGGATTTGAGTTTGCGGTCAGTCTAGCGGGGACAGTAACAGGATCATTGCTACCCTAGGTGTGTGACCATGAGCTCCAGTGTCAATGTGAGGAAGGATGGAGCCCTCCTGACTGCGATGACTCCTCAGTGGTCTTCTGTAGGTAACATTACACATCTAACCTGAGAAAATTGCTCTCCTCTTCCAAGCCTTTATTTTGTATTACATGAGATTTCATTGCCTCTTTTCTCTTTTCTTGAGATTTCTGTTCTGTAGACATTGAATCCACAATATTTATCCCCCAAATCTCCTTAACACATTTTAATTATATTTTCCATGTCTTTGTTTTCACTGCACATGCAAAAAAAATTTCTGCAACTTTTATATTTGTAATGTTATTTTACTTTCACACATTTTCTTACTTTAGGACTGTTCCATTTTCATAGCAGCCTCAATGGAAAAGTATAATATCCTTATAAAACTCTCTAAGAATATGATTATTTTTGTACATTCAGTTCTATTCTTTGAATTATCTGTTTCTTTTGAGTTGGTTTGTTCTGTTCTGTCACCATGTCACTTATATTCTGTTGTATTACTTTTCTTCAGGATATGTGATCCTTAGTTGAATGTGGAATTGGTAGACCTGGATTAGTTCACATGGGATTTCTCTGCATTTGTGTGTGCTGTTGTACCTACTGATATTTTTCTTGATGGGGGAATCTGGCTGGGAGCTCTATGGGCAGGTAGGTAGGTCTGCCTATGGCTCTTTAGGGTGGGAAGGAGCCACAGTGGGGACCCACCTCCAGTTGTTATGATGAGGAACATTTTACCCTGAGGAGGGAGCTCATTTCCTGAGAGAGCTGCTTTTCCTCATCATCTTCTCCTTGACCCTCCCTTCTCTGTCTGATATATAGCGTACGAATCTAGAGGAAGCCTCTATCCTCCTTTTGGTGTTCCTGCATCCTCTGTTGGCAGAAACAGAGAAATTCTTAGGATTTTGATCTCAGGTTATGAGCTCAACTTGTTCTATAAACACAGGAGATGAGGTAGACCTGAGTGAGATATGTCCCAAATTCAGATTGTTAGACTTTCCAAGACAGAACATTTATTTCTGATGTTTAGGCTATATTTATTCTGTTTTCATCCACATAAATCCCTTAACTTCCTATCTTTAAGATTTTTAAAATTATTTTTTCTCATGTCCTATGATTTTATTATATACACATGTATTTGTCATGTATTTTGAAAGGAGCATGAGCACAATCAACTATTTTAATTAGAAAACTCTTTAATGGTTTCAATGCTCACTAAAAATCCTTTTGAACTATGACTTTGACTGCTTTATTTTGATATATCTATTGATTTGCTAAGTCACCTCTATGAGTAATTTCTTCGTGTTGTAACAATGCATCCACATAAAACTTTCTAAGTTGTATTTATGAGAATGTATTTGTTGCCAAATATTTTTAATATTTTAATTAATATTCTATATCATAGCATGCATAGCAGGTTTGATTGAATTTGATTTTTTAAATCACAAGTTTGCATTCATGACTATTAAAGTAGATGCTTATATTTAATGTCAAAAAAAAAAGCCTGATTTTTTGTTGATGTTAAATAACATCCCTTTAAAAAGTCGTTAGGTTTGTTTTGGCTTAAATGCTTTTAGAATTACTACTTAATCAAAACAAATCATTATTTTATTCCTGGGTGATGTTCTCTTTCCATTATCATGTTACCTAGTGAGTTTCTTCAAACTGAGGATTTGTTTTTTTTTCTTCAGTTTAAGAAATATTTCTATTGTTTTAGGTTTTAAAATTTGTTTCAGTTTTCTGGTTTCTGAATCAGAAATGTAAATTATTTATACAAAATATCTCTACTGTGTGATCCCCATATTATATTCCACATTGGGTCATTTTTCTTGTTAATTCTGGGAAAGTTTTTCAAGATTATTCTCTGTATCATAATATAAACTTTTTAGCAATGTTAATTCTCTTGTTACTCATAGTGACATTTAAAAGTATTCAGTGGCATTTTTACGTCTCTTTGAAAGATTTTTTTATCCCAGTTGGTTTTGTTTCATAACTAGTTTTTTTGCAGTCTATATTTTAATTGCATTAAGAGTACCCCAAATTTGATTCCTTATATTTTCTGAAAGTATATATTTTATGTATACTTCTACTTCTATGTGTTATTTTATACCTAATCTTTTGATTCGACTGACGCTTTTTCTTCTTTAGTTATAATCCAATAAGGTTGAATTAATTCTGATAAGCACCGTTAAAAAGTATTTCTCAAAATTTTTAACTTGGAGGACTAGTGATACAAATTTACAGTATATTACATGAAATTTGTATTTCAGCAGGATGAAGAGGTAGCTGGAGAAGTTCAAAATACATACAGTGGAAGCTTGTCTCAACTTACTGTTTGTTGAAACCACTGTATCAGAATTCAACTTTATCCCCCAAGCCTTGTTTTTTTTTCAGGGCATTGTGTTAGTGGGTTCGGTGCGCTTTCAGTGCTATTTCTTATCTAACAGTCAAGAAAAGCCTCAGATAGACTGAGGAACATTTCCTAGTTCAGAAGTGTCCTTGTACCAAGAAGACAGACCCTAGAGGATAACAATTTTTACTATAGCTAGGGTCCTAAATCTAAATTTGAATGGGAAAAAATTACATTTTTATTTTCATTAAATTCTAAAGTTTAGAATTTTCTACAATTATGGGAATGTATGGCTTATAAACCATAATACTATTAGCAATATTCCATGACTTTGTCACCAATATAAATTATAAATACTTCAATATCTCATTGCAGTTGTTGGATGTATCTCCAATTACCACATAAGTATCATTTGTTTGAAATTTTGGTAGTTACTGATCCACTGTTAGAACTTATTATTTCAGAGGTTAATAAACACATACTTTACTATATCATGAATTGTTTTATAATACTTTGACAACTGTATCCCACCATCAATAGCTTCCTTTAAATCTTGTGCCTTTTATGAATGAATTTAGAAACACTCAGAAAAGGGGTTTATAGACTTTATCAGATTGCCAAAATGATTTGCAGCATAACAAAGGTTAAGAGCACTGCCCTACAACATGACCATACACAGCCATTGGCTTTCAAGATTATTAACACCATCTTTTTGTTTGTAAAATATAATAAACATGTAAATATAAAGGCAAACCTGATGATTACAAAATGAACATTCATGTAATATAATAAGGGCCAAGAAATAGACCCAGACATCTGCTTTCCTGCCTCTTTTCAGTATGAACTCCTCTCTTTCTCTAAGGGTTGGCCATTCATCTGTCTTTGATCATAATCATTTTGTTACTTTTCTTTGTAGTTTTGTTTCCTAAATACACATCCTTAAACAACAACTTTTGGTTATATAATTCCATGTATATAAAGTTTGTAAACACAGGAAACACAGCTTCCCTCACTATCAACATCTGTCACCAGAGAGGTACATTTGTTACGTCCATAAACATACCCAGACACATCATTATTACCAAGCCTTTAAAGTTTGTATGTATGAAATTTTTCTATGCTCATTTTCTTCTTTTTCTCTACCTTATGCTTTCAATATCATCCATTCTAGTGACTGGATTAAGGAAGTCCACTAGTTCTCTTTCAAGTTTCTAAGAATTCTATCAAATACTTCCTTATTTATTAAAATGTTTTCCCCTTTATTAGTACTGTCAAATAAATCAATTGGTTTGTGAATATTTATCTAACTTTGCAACCTTTGAATAAACCTAACTTAGAAATAGTATCTTTTTTATATATTGAAGGATGTTTACTTTTATTTTATACTCTTGGGTGATATTGGACTGTGATTTTTTCATATTGAAAAAATTGCTGAATTTTGGTATCAATGTTATGCTAGTCACATAAAGTGTATTAGAGAGTGTTCGTTTATATTCTCTGGAAGAATTTGTATTTTTTTTGCTCTTAGTTTATATTCATGGTTCATAATTGGACTGTGTTTTTTCATACATGTGTTCTGTAGTATTCTCCAGATATTATGTATAAAGTTTATTAATTGTCTAATATATAAATTAATCCTAACATTGTTTGTTTGTTCTACCAATTACTGTGCTAGGAGTGTTAAAATACCCCCACTGTAACTGTGAATTTGATTACTACTTCTGGCTCTATCAACACTTTTATACTTTGAGAGCATATTATTACGTACATACAAGTTTAGGGTGTTGCATCTTCCAAATTAATGAACAGCGTATCATTATGAAATGGTTGTGTGTCTATCTAATACACTTCTTACCTTTGAGAATCTACAGTTCCTGGAGACCATAGAGCTGTAACGTATTTCTTTTGGTCTGTATTTGCACTGGAGTAACATTTTTCCCTATTTTTATTTTTATCCTTTCTGAATCATGCTTTAAATCTGTCTTTGTTTTATTAAAGAAAGCATGCACATATATTTTTTAGTAGTACTCACATCTTTGGTTTTTGTTTAACTGAGGTACATAGTCCCTTTAAATTAAATGTAATTACTGATACACTTGGGTATAAATCCACAATTATATAGTTTCTATTTGTTTTTCCTGTTTATGTTCCCTTTTCTCTCCTTTCTTATACTTATTGATTCTATTATTTTGATGTTATGCATTTCTTTTATATTTTAATGATTATCCTGAAACTTCCCACTTCATTTGCTTTAAAAAAAAAAAAATTTCTTTCGTAGAGCAGTTTTAGGTTCACAGCAAAATTGAAGAGAAAGTACAGATAGTTGGCATATACCCGGCACCTCCCGCTCCTGAACAGCTTTCTTCACCATCAACATCCCCCACTCCCGTGGAGTATTTGTTGATGGTAACAAATATTCCATAAACCTACATTGACACATCATTATCACCTCAAGTCCACAGTTTACATTAGGGTTTGCTATTGGTTCATTTGCCTTTCATTTCTTTCTGCATTTCTGAACTTCTACCTAGGATTATTTTCTTTTCCGTCTCTCTGGGTTCTTGACCACTCACTAATCTCTACAAAGTAATTTTTTCTAACTTTTAAGTACTTCTATACTTTTAGGAAGCTTTTGTTTGCAAAAAATTTAAAGATATTTTTAATGGGCAGGTTGGTCTCAATTTCCTAATCCACCATTACCAGAAACAAGAAGAGGCTACACTTACTCTTCAGTGATTTCTATCTTCACCTGCAAACCTTCTATCTTCACCTGCAAAACCGTTATTATACTTTCATCTGTCTTATGCCCCAACTTTAGTTAGCTCTTTTCAAGTTCGGTGTGTTTGTAAAGTACTGCCAAATTCCCATTTATTTCTCTGCTAATATGTCATTCTTCTGAAAATACAATTCTGACATTTGTGCAAGTAAGTGTGTATTTTTCATTCTGAATATATCTACATGATAACAGAATGCTTCATGTTTTATTTTCCTTTGACTTTTTGGATTGGAATCTTGTGGAGGGTGGAGAGTAGTGAATATTTGAACTAAAGTCATTGTCTTACCTAGAATTCTGCTTCCGATGTGTCTACCTCTATTTACATGTGTGTGTGCTCAAACTTGTGAGCTTTTCTTGCATTTATACAAATATTCACCTTGCTATTGGTTTGCTAATTTCTGTAAAAAGAGAATGGTAACTGTTGGCATTACTCTTCAATCTTTTACTTCCCGGTCTCTTGTGGCTTCCAATTATTGTGAGAGAAATGAACAGTTGAGAGCAAAAGATTGAAGTTATATGCATTATTTAAATTTGTCATTAAAAGAAAAAACACCACGAGGGCCCAGGAATATTTGTTTAAAGCATTTCCTCATTCTCAAGGTCACATAACTTCCTGTCTGTAATTCCAGTGTAGACCAACATCAGTGAAACACTCAATTATTTGTGTATCAGTTCTCTTAGTCACACCTCAGCTTCTTATTTACTACTGACAGGAATGTATTTTCAAAGTTTTAGTTTCTTTTTCTCTGTTTTATTCCAAGACTGCTTTTCAAAAATGTTTCATTTCTTTTTTGCCATCTTCCTTACTGTATATTCTCTTCTAATCTCCCAGCTCATTTTCCAATTGTTACAAACATTATCCCTTCTAAGTATTCTCAATATTATGATTTTTAAAACTTATTTCATGTTAAATGTTTCCTATAGATTTCATGTATATTTCTTCTATCCAAATATTAATGTAATTGCCTAATCAAAATACATTTTCATTTTACTGGCTGTGGCAATTTATGCTCATTAGAGAAAAGGGTAGCTGGAATGTGTGCAAAGTAAAGAAACAAGGACTAGTGTGATGTGCAGATGCGTGTTTCTGTAGTTCTCAGCGGGTCCCTGTTCTCTGCTGCAGACTTCTCCATTGTGGTTGCGGTGCTGTTCCCAGGGGCTGTCATTTCTCTGGTGGTTGCTATAGTAATCCGCCAACAGAGCTCCAGAGAAAAGCAGAAGAAAGATCAGAGGTGATCCTTTATCTTATCTTGCTGTAGGGACTCTTTGACCCTTATTTTACTTTAAATTCAATGTATAACCTACCCTTTCAAATTGAATTGGTTTACTTCTAATATTCAGAAATACATGCAGATACAGTCTTTTTGGACCAGAAGCTGAGTTTCCCTTTAACTGGGAAAATCTTCACATCTAGAAATGTTTTTCCTTCTGTTAGTCACCATATTTATAATTAATAATAAGAGATATTAACTCATAATGATGGATTTTTGAATTTATTATAAAAATATCTAGCATTAATTGATCACTATATGATAAGCACTGTGCTAAGCACCGCCCCCCTCCCCTTTTTTTTTGTTTTTTGACATGGAGTCTCCCTCTGTGGCCCGGGCTGGAGTGCAATGCTGCGATCTCAGCTCACTGCAACCTCCGCCTCCCAGGTTCAAGCACTTCTTCTATCTCAGCCCCCTGAGTAGCTGGGATTACAGGTGTGTACCACCACACCGGGCTAATTTTTGTATTTTTAGTAGAGACAGGGTCTCACCATGTTGGCCAAGCTGGTCTTGAATTCCTGAACTCAAATGATCCACCCACTTTGGCTTCCCTAAGTGCCAGGATTACAGGTGTGAGTCTCCACACCCGGCCCTGTGCTAAGCCCTTTTATATCTATTATCTCATTTAAATGTCACAAGAACTTCATAAAGTGGTTATTAGTTTCATTTTAAAGATGAAGAGTGTTTTACGTTAACCCTAACACAATTGTGCAAGGTTAGGAACTTCACATTTTGATGGATGTAGAAACAAACTCAGAGAGATTAGCAAACATGCTTTCAAGTCTTGCAGAGTAAGTGGTAGAGCCTGGGTTGGTCTCACAAATGTGATTCTGGTACCACAGTGTTTTTGGTTTTTTTTTTTAGTATTTTTAAAGAAAGAATGATTTATTTACCCATGATGAGTTTAATATTGAATATGACATTAACAAAACAATTTAGATAAATTTGGATTCAACACTATCATTTTTAGAAGTCAGGATCTGTAGAGAACAAAAAGAAAATGAGTAGTGATTATGAATGACAGGGCAATGAAGGAGGCTGATAGGGAAGTAAAAACTGAAAAATGACCCAGAGAGCAGATACAAACCCAGGCAACAGGCAAGAAAGACACAATGGGAAAAAGAAGCTGGGAATCATCTACTGAGTTTCCCTGTCATGCTGACGGAGCTGCTAAGTCAATTGATACCACATGTTTCTCTCTTACAGGCCACTATCTACCACTGGTACCAGGCCACACAAGCAGAAGAGGAAACCCCAGATGGTAAAGGCTGTTCAACCACAAGAGGTGAACTATATAGTTTGGGCTGTGATGACCATGGCCGCACTTTGCGTTTCTCTCACACTCTTATCCTGACTACCTATCCTTTCTACCCAGCAGTGTTTTGCAATTCCACATTCAGAAGTGTCTCCTTTGCCTTTTATTAAATGCAAAAGAGAGTCCCTAAAATGCAGAGCTGCTTTGCTGGGGTTCATGAAATGCAAACAGAAGGAGGAGAACAAAAAGGGACATAGCAGATGTCTGTCTGTTCCTGTCTCTCTGTCTCTGCCTCTTTCTCACACACACACACTCCCTCTTGCTCTGACTCTAGGTTATTTCTTTGCAAATTGACTAATAGATCCAAAAATATGTATGTCTGTATGATAATACATGTAATATTTATAACCCAAATGTCCTACTCATGTCCTGTAAATTTAAAGATTTTAGCTGAAGTTGGTTAATGATAACATTGGTAATCCTTTTTTGATGACAACTTTTCATTACAGCTCTGGGAAATACTTCTATGGAATACACCAGCTGGACCACTGTGGTTTTCTATCTGGTCTCTTGGTGTCAGCTTAGTTCCAAGCTTCCATGCCTTGAAAAGTCTGCTTCCTTAAAAACTGTGCTTATGAAACTAATGGTTCATTTTGAAAGATTCATTCTTCTTTTCAGATGAGTCAGATGAAGCTCCATGTGTATGATCTGCCAGTAGAAGGCAATGAGCCCCCAGCCTCTTTTGTGAGTTTGCAACTTCTCTTAAATATCACCCTAGTTCAATCTCCAGGAAATATCGGTGAAAGTCATAGCCCACAACACTTCATTATTTCTTCGGGACAATATTGAAATCTATGTGAATATTAATATAAAATACAAATTCTTCTGCAAAATAGTTTGAAAATATAAAATGTGAACATGTACGCCACTCCATGCCAACTTGTGACAAGAAGAGGACTAATCTGGTTAATACAGTACCACTGTTTTCATCAGCTCAGGCTGCTGTAACTAAATTATCATAGACTGAGTGGCTTAAACAACAGATATTTACTTCTCACATTCTGGAGACTGGGAAGTCCAAGTTCAAGGGGCTGGCAGATCCGGTGTCTGGTAAAGCAGCCTTCTGGCTTGTAGACAGCTGTCTTTTTGTTGTATCCTCACATAGCAGAGGGAGAACATCTCTCTTGTGCCTCTTCTTATAAGGGCATTAATCCTATCACGAGAGCTACACCCTCATGACCTCATTACTTCCAACAGGCCTCACCGCCAAATACCATCATTCTGGGGATTAGGGTTTCAACATACGAAATTGTGGGGTGACACAAAGATAGTTTATAGCAGTCATCTTCATCAGATACCTACTGGCATTGGACTTAGGTCTCAATTGTGTGTGCAACTAAATGAAAGCAATCAAACTCGTATGTTTACAATATTCTCATGGGTGGGGTCACGGCTTCTCCATTTCTGAAAATGATATAAGCCTTTTCATGCGCACCTATTTTCAGGACCCAATCTTTGAATTTAATTTTTTTATCCTTTTACTAGCTAATTACAAAGCCAGATTTTTCACCACCTCCAATTCCTGCACCTAGATCATCTTCTTTCCTTGTAAGTATCAGGTAGTCACTGGTGAATTTTTAATGTCTCTTCTGCTCATTGTGAATGCTGTCTCCAAATGCATGGGTTATTTATCAGGATGTGTGCTCTTGAGGTTCACTGGAGATATCACAGCACATTTGTCCCAGGGATATCTAAAAAAGCAAGGCCCACTTACTGTCTATAAATTAGTATGGGTATTGATGTTTCATTATAAAAGCGTTACTGTTATGTAATTATTGAGAAATGATAAATAGCTCTGCTGTGTGAGGTAAAATGTCTCCTTCAAAGATTCATTTCTAGATGCTTATTTAAGAGGAGATAAAATTATATTATGTGATATTTTACATTATATATATATATTATAGATAGAATAAGGTCTATTATTAGTCATAGTTTTCTGTAGGAGGTAGGGTATGAAAAACAGGTGATATAGAGGCCAACCTGGAATGAAAGTCAGGTGCTCATGAAGTAAAAATTGCAGTACATTTACTCCTTAAATGGCTCCTGACCATGTTTCTTGTACTTGGTATTCTGCTGTGGGTAAATAAGAAAGACCAAAATTTAAGGTTTTTATCTTTCAAGGAATTTCACATTTTTAGTGAGAAAACAAGTCATGTAAAAATGGAGTACTTGATTCCTCAACTGTTGCTTGTAGTATCACCCAAGATGAGTGACACTGACAAGAAAAATATGGTGAGGAGAAATTCAGTGGGTTCGGAGTGGTTAAAGTAGGATGAATATTCATTGATTGAGTAGTTGGAATTTGAACTGGACCCTGAAAGTTGGGGAGAATTTAAATGAGTGAAGAAGAGGTAAGAAATTATTTCATTAAGGAAATAAATATAGCCAAGATGGGACAAGCATAGCATTTCTAATGACATACCATTTTTATAATTAATGTAGCATAAAGACACAAAAGCACTTCCCTCTACTCTTTTCAAGGATAAGTGAACATCTACACCTAAGGTGAGAGATCTATAGCCAAATTATCTTCTTGTATTATCTCCTACTATCAAGAAGAGAAGGCCCACCTGTCTTTTTAGAAAAAAATTTACTAAGAACAGTATCTGTATGATTTGGAGATGGGTGCTGACATGAATGTCTTCCTTCTGAGTATGGCCAACAATTAAAAAGAGAGAAATTAGAAGGGCCTCAGCTAGAAAGCTATGTAGACACCAATATTATTTATTTTCTCAGAAATATTCCGTAAGGATGAACATGAGAAGAAACCTTCTATAGAGTTAGTATCCTATAACTCTACCAAATATGGAGAAGGTCCCCTACACCTTCTCCATATTATGCTAATTACCAGATAGATATTTAGAACTTCATGTGGTGTTTTTCTCACTCCCTTCCTATCCTCTCTCGTTTCTGCTTCATTTTTGCTGTATCAAGTGACCTATGAAATAGAAACTGACTTCAGATAATTAATTTTAATTTCTTCATAGTTCAGTTTCATAATAAATATCTAAATTTTTGAAGAAAGCTGATCATTTAAAAGTTCTGTCTTTTTTAGGACTCAAATCCAAAAGCATGAGGCAACAGCTAAGCAAGAACTGATGGCTCAATTATCAACTTGGAAAACTGGAAAATCTGGATGGCAGAGAAATACACTTATTTTTCACTAGTATTTGCTCTTGACTCAAGAAGGTTAATATTTTCTGATTCGTGTTAGACTTTGAAGAGACTAAAGAGAATTTTCAAGAGGGGCATATGCCTGAGAACCTTTGCATGAGTTTAAAAATTTCAATTATCCATCCTTGTAAGAAGGAAAATGATTGTAAAGAAATATCTGGGAAGTTAAAATCTTTAATAGGAATTGATTCTCTAATGAAAACAAAACATAAAAACATTACACTAATCTTGGAGGAATAAGAAAAATTGTACATCCATTAAATGAGTAGCAACATCTTGATTGCTTTAACCATTAACTTGTCAAATTAGAATCTGAGCTAAGAAAATGATGTAAACGTTCTGTTTTGTGGATCTCTTTCCTACATTAGCTTCTGAAATCATTATTAGCTATACCATTTGAGGTTTTCTACAATTTAGTAAAACTATGAATTAAAAAATGTTTTATCATATATATTTGTATAATTAATTACTGGCATGGTTAAAGTGGTTTTCACTTTTTAAATGGAGAAAATTTTAGTTAAATTAATCGATAAACCAGAAGTTGCAAACTGGTGACCTGTAGGCCATGTTTGCACTGCAAATATATTTTATTTGGTCTGAATGACATTGGACACATAGTACTTTTAAATGTTTTGAATGTGTTGCTAATATTTAAAAATTGAGAGATCTTGCATAAACATCCAGATTCTCAGCGTTGTCAGATGTAATCAAAAAGTAATCCGATGCTTTGTCAACAATAGAATTACATTGCCCATAGCAACCGTCAGCTTAGTTGATGGGTAACATAGCAAACACTATTGGTTGCCTACCAAATAATCCCCTTCCTTCCTTGCTTTTAGAACCCTAATTTTGTTCACCTGCCCACTTCTAGGAAAAAATATCTCCATTTCATGGATAAATACCTGTCACTTTAAGTCAATTATAATAACCTCATTTTTTCCTTGCTAGTAGTTGACTTGGAGATGATTTTATTCCCCACCCCCCCCCCCCCCGCTCCATGCCCTTTTTTTTCTCAATAAGACAAGAGAGGAATTTGTTAGGACATTTCTGGCAAATTTTTCCAGATATGGGCATCTGAATACTCTACCTGGTATTGCTGCACTCCACACTGTGATTATGAAGGCTGAAGAAGATAGATAGAGCAGAAAGATGAAAAGAATAAAACCTGGCCTTTCAATGATGTCATTGAATTGGTAGATTAATGACTGCTGGAGTCACCTCACACTTTCTTGGTACTCCTTGTTATATGAGCCATAAATTTTCCTTGTTGTTTAGGCCATTTGAGTTGGATTTTCTCTCATTTTTCAACAGAGATCATCCTAACTGGTAAAGTAGTTATTTCCATAATCAGGGAACATGTTTTAGTTCGTCTTCACAGCTACAGTTTTTCTTGTATTTGTCTGCTTCACCAATTTCCATCACTCACCTCGTCCCCACAGGCCTGTCTCTTCATGAGGAACTTTATGGTTCATTTACCCTTGCAGTATGAGGTTCTAGATGAGTTCACTCTGGCCTCAAAAATGAATCTCAATCCTCAGGAAATCAAGAATCCACTGATCAAATCACTGTCAAGGATAGAGGTTTTCTTTCCATGTGGCATTTGCACAAGAACAACTTAAAAAGTAGAGCTTTATCTGCCCTGTGATGTTTCAGAAGACTCTCCCCTGACCCGGAAATAAATCCCTATTTCCTGGAAAGCCATTGTGTACTTGTGACCAACTTATGAGCCTTTTCTGTGTGTGTGTGTGTGTTTAACACCTGTCCCCAGTAATCGATTCATATAATCCTTTTTTATACTGATGGAATGGAAATCTTAAACCTGTGAATCCTCAACAAGCCATGTACTATAACCCAAGCAAAAACTAAACCATACACTCTCAAGCAGTGGCATGTGAACATTCCTGCAAGTTCCTAAATGATGTCACCAGGTCTCTGATGCAGATACACAATTCCTTTTTGAAGAGAAATAATGCAGTACAATGACAGGAAAACCGGTATTTTATCATGGAACTATGAATCCAAGTCCTACAATGTTTCCCTTTCAGCTGAACTGCAGAGGAGTTTAGAACAGACTTTGATTTCACAATACTGTTTCCACACTTACAGCCATAACTTTCTAACTTTAAGGGAATTCTGCTTATTTGACATTTAGCCACCTCAGATATGCCACCGAATGTGTTTTTATCATTATTTTTACCTTCTCTACTTTAAAACAGTAACATTATTAGGTTAAATTGTGAAATTGTGTTTTTATCCAGTTACTCTAAGACTAAGATACCATAGTGTTTGTCTACTTATTATAACTCACCAAATTGCTGCTTTTATATGGGCTTTGGGAATGCTTTTAGCTTTTTAAAAAAATAATGAAGTATGCATGGAAAAAAAAAGCAAATTTTAGTTGTTTGCAATCAGAATATGGAAAGGGTTATTATTATAATTAAGATTTTACTATTCACATTGGAAATCACTACTATGTGTTAAGGAATTGAAGGTGGCTTCTGGCTAGCAGCCATTAAGAAAATGAGCCCCTGAGTTCAATGACCCATAAATGAAGTTAAGTCTGCCAACAACCACTGAATAAGCTTGGAATTAGGTTCCTTCCCAGTTGAATCTTGACTTCAGCCTTGTGAGACACCCTGAAGTAGAGGATGCAGCTGAATTTTGTCCAGATTACACACCCACAGAAACCGTATGATAATTAATATGAGTTGTTTTATTTAAGTTGTTATGGTTTGGAGATATTTGTTATGCAGCAATAGACAGCTGACACAAGGAAGTAGAGAACAAACATTTTGTATGAGTCTGTTTTCACATGGCTATAAAGAATACCACCTGAGACTGGGTAACTTATAAAGAAAGGAGGATTAATTGACTCACAGTTCCACATGGCTGAGGAGGCCTCAGGAAACTTACAATCATGATGAAAGAGGAAGCAGGAACATCTTACATGGTGGAAGATGTGTGTGAAGGAGGCACTGTCAAACACTTATAAAGCCATCAGATCTCTTGAGAATTTACTATCACGACAACAACATGGGGGAAACCACCCCCATGATCCAATCACCTCCCACCAGGTCCCTCCCTCAACATGTGGAGATTATAGCAATTAAAAAAATGAGATTTGGGGGGGATGGGCACAGAGCCAAGCCATATCATGTTTCAAATGGTCCAGACAGGTTTAGGTATAATTAACTGTATTTAATAGGCTTTCATCACTGCAAAACTTTTTTTCCTTTCTGTGTCTCTAGTCTTTTCCATTTGTTCTCCCTTCTTTACTAGCACCGAGGATTCACTTGAAATCTCTGATAGCTAGTATTCTCATTTATCACATTCTTTCTCACTTTGTATTTCCTTGGTATTTTGGGATAATTCCTTAAGTTTATCTTCCAAATTACTGGTTTTTATGTTCTGTACTGTCAGTCCTCCTGTTCACTAATTTCAAAATTTATAGTTGTTTCTCTTGTTTACTTAATAACATTCTCTTCTTTCCTATCAGTTTAATTTTATAAAGGCTAACCAATTAACTGTTTTTAACTTCCATTTCCAGATATCATTTTAAAAATTAAAGCAAAATGTGTATAAATCTTATTACTGCTTCCCAGAGTAAATGTTTTTCAGAAGTACATGCTTTCTCAGCCACTTGACTAGTATGTTCCCCATCATTCAAAGACACCCTTATTTCTTTTTTTTTTTTTTTTTTTTTTTTTTTGAGACGGAGTCTCGCTCTGTCACCCAGGCTGGAGTGCAGTGGCCGGATCTCAGCTCACTGCAAGCTCCGCCTCCCGGGTTCACGCCATTCTCCTGCCTCAGCCTCCCGAGTAGCTGGGACTACAGGCGCCTGCCACCTCGCCCGGCTAAGTTTTTGTATTTTTAGTAGAGACGGGGTTTCACTGTGTTACCTAGGATGGTCTCGATCTCCTGACCTCGTGATCCGCCCGTCTCGGCCTCCCAAAGTGCTGGGATTACAGGCTTGAGCCACCGCGCCTGGCAGACACCCTTATTTCTTAAGTGTTATATTGCTATTTTTCAGTTGGTGCATCCAATATTATTAATATCAGGCTTTTAATATTCTTTCATTATATGTCTTTGTTCATAGAATCCATCTCTTGAGCGTAAGTTAAATAATATGCATGCACTAGTATCTGAATGTAATATGGAACAATATGGAAATGGTTGGGGTGATAAGCAAGTCTTGCATATTCTTTTCTTCTCAATTTTTTTCTCTCTCCAAAGTGGGCCAATGCAAGACTGGCATAGCTGTGTGGAGATACTGAGATCCACCTTGTCAGGGAAGATCCTAACTCAGGAAAAAGCACCTCTAACAAAATCTGTAGCCACATTGGTACATTTGCCCTTGAATTCACCTTGTCTCTTTTGCGGCTTCCATAAAAAGGCCTTCGCTTGACAATGTTAGACACTTTTTAGCACATAGGCCTGGGTAGTCTGCTACAATGCCCAACACTAATGCAATATCACTATTACTGTTAGCAGTATGCTAAGCGAATACTATTGTTATAAAAAATTCCTAAGCATGAAAATTATGGTATATAATTTATTGTGAAGGCAACTTCTTGTGAACATTAAACTGTTTATCTCCTTCACCTCATATTAAAGTCCATACTCTTGGGATATATCTGACATCTCAATATTAAATGACTAAGATGACTAAGTTGTTTATGTTGCTCCCACCTCACACAAAGTTAAAACTATTTGTTACTTTAAATAGTTTGACAATGTTATTTTAAAATCTGGACAAATCACAAATGTAAAATACTTATTTAATTTTCTTCTATGAAAAGATGTATGCTTGGTCAGGCTCGGTGGCTGACACCTATAATCCCAGCACTTTGGGAGGATCACGAGGGTCAGGAGTTCGAGACCAGCCTGGCCAAGTTGGTGACACCTTGTCTCTACTAAAAATACAAAAATTAGCCAAGCAGGATGGCAGGCACCTGTAAATCCCAGCTACTCAAGAGGCTGAGGCAGGAGAATCACTTGAACCCAGGGTACGGAGGTTTCAGTGAGCCAAGATCGTGCCACTGCATTCTAGCCTTGGTGACAGAGCAAGACACCATCCCCCCCCCCCAAAAAAAAAAAAAAAAAAAACAAAACAAAATGAACAAAGCTGGAGGCATCACATTACCTGACTTCAAATGATACTGCAAGGCTACAGTAACCAAAACAGCATGGTACTGGTACCAAAACAGAGAGATAGACCAATGGAACAGAACAGAGACCTCAGAAACAACACCAGACATCTACAACCATCTGAACTTTGACAAACCTGACAAAAACAAGCAATGTGTAAAGGATTCCCTATTTAATAAATGGTGTTGGAAAAATTGGCTAGTCATTGCAGAAAACTAAAACTGGACCGCTTCCTTACACCTTATACAAAAATTAACTCAAGATGGATCAAAGACTTAAACGTAAGATCTAAAACCATAAAAACCCCAGAAGTAAACCTAGGCAATACCATTCAGGATGTAGGCAAGGGAAAAGACTTCATGACTAAAACACCAAAAGTAATGGCAACAGAAGCCAACATTGACAAATGGAATCTAATTAAACTAAAGAGCTTCTGCACAGCAAAAGAAACTATCATCAGAGTGAACAGGCAGCCTACAAAATGGGAGAAAAATTTTGCAATCTATCCATCTGACAAAGGGCTAACATCCAGAATCTACAAAGAACTTAAATTTACAAGAAAAAAAAAATCCCATCAAAAAGTAGGTGAAGGATATGAACAGTCACTTCTCAAAAGAAGACATTTATGCAGCCAACAAAACATGAAAAAAAGCTCATCACTGGTCATTTGAGAAATGCAAATTAAAAACACAATGAGATACCATCTCATGCCAGTTAGAATGGCGATCATTAAACAGTCAGGAAACAACAGATGCTGGAGAGGATGTGGAGAAATAGGAATGCTTTTACACTGTTGGTGGGATTGTAAATTAGTTTAACCATTGTGAAAGACAGTGTGGCGATTCACTAAGGTTCTAGAACCAGAAATACCATTTGACCAAGCAATCCCATTACTGGGTATATACCCAAAGGATTGTAAATCATTCTACTCTAAAGACACATGCACACGTATGTTTATTGTGGCATTGTTCACAAAGCAAAGACTTAGAACCAACCCAAATGCTCATGAATGATACATTGGATAAAGAAACTGTGGCACATATACACCATGAAATACTATACAGCCATAAAAAGGGATGAGTTCATGTCCTTTGCAGGGACATGGAAACCATCATTCTCAGCAAACCAACACAGGAACAGAAAACCAAACACTGCATATTCTCACTCATAAGTGGGAGTTGAGCAATGAGAGAACACACAGACCCAGGGAGGTGAACATCACATACCGGGGCCTGTTGGAGAGTGGGAGGGTAGGGAAGGGATAGCATTATGAGAAATACCTAATGTAGATGATGGGTGGGTGGGTGGTTGCAGCCAACCACCATGGCACATGTATACCTATAGTAACGAACTTTCATGTTCTGCACATGTATCCCAGAACTGAAAGTAAAATTAAAAAATTTAAAAATGATATATGCTTAATGTAGAAAAGTTGGGATACAAGTGAAAGTACTAACATAAAAATTTTTCCTCATCTCACCAAGTATGATTTCTATTAACACTTAGAAATATGACTTTTTCCTCTCTTTTATGTCTGGTATATAATTAATATTTATGCTATTTGTATTACTTTTAATTTTGTTAGTAATATGACACAAATATATAAGAGATTATGCAGCCATCAATACTATTTTATGAATGAATAATGCTTTACTTAATATCTGATTCAACAATGAATGAAGTCCATTCTCCAAAATGTTTATGGCTAAAATAATGCAGTGATGAACAATGGTGTATATACCATCTTCAGGCAGTTCTCTGTATCACAGTTTGGGTTCTTCAGCAAGCAGAATCTGAGATGGATTTTAGCATGCAGGAAGTTTATTATGGAATGCTTTCAGGTCAGGTCCCGTATTTGTTTAATGGAATGGGAGAAAGCAGGATTAGGCTGGAGGAGTTGGGAATGAGGCTGCCTCAAAGAAGGCTTTAGCTGGCCTACCCAGCCCTAAACCTGGGTAATCCTTCAGAATGCAGCCAAGTTGAGGTAAAAGGGAAAAGCTTTTACTCCCTCATGTCAACTAGTCACAGGTACAAATTGCTCTCGAAAGAGCTGTGACTTTGGGCAAGATGACTGTATTTAGTGAAAGCATTTTCAAAGGCAAGTTAATGGCTGTCTGCAGGTAGCACAGCCAACAATTGGGAGATAAGTTCTTCTGTGCTTAATGGGGACTTGTGCAGCCCCAAACAAGGCTTTTTTTTTTTCTGGAGTCTGGGTTTCATTGCATTGCTCAGGCTGGTCTCCAACTCCTAGACTCAATAATCCTCCTGCCTCAGCCTTCCAAGTCACTGAGATTACAGGTGTGATCCACCACACCAAACATCTATTACTTCTTAATTCCTTTGGATAGCACTCTATGTTGGTTAGCTCCCTGGAAGTTTTCCAACTTTTTTGCTACACTTTGCAAAAATTTTTCTCTAGTAGGCATATATGAATTTAAATTTCCATTAGTAATTTATGAAACTGTTTCTACATAGGCAGATATTAAGAATGAGAATGCCTATCTTAACACCTTTCCTTGCTTACAGGATTCCCACATTGCACATCTTGGAGATATAACTCCTTTGTTATTTGTAGTGGCAACTGGAAGTATTCTGCATGTTGTTACCAGATTCTTTTTTTTTTCTCCTGGAGACAGGGTCTTGCTTTCTTGCCCCAGGTTGGAGTAGAGTGGCATGATCTTGGCTCACTGTGACTTCAACCTCCCAGGCTCAAGCAATCCTCCCACCTCAGCCTCCAAAGTAGCTGAACCATAGGCTTGTGCCACCACACTCTAATCTTTGTATTTATTGTAGAGAAGGGGTCTTGCCATGTTGCCCAGGCTGGTCTCGAACTCCGGGGTTCAAGTGTTCTGCCTGCCTTGGATTCCCAAAGTACTGGGATTCCAGGCTTGAGCCACAGCACCTGGCCAACCCTCTTTTGCACCTATGACATAGTTATGGCCAAGGATCTAACTTTCAGATGCCCCCTCCCAGAACTTTGAATCAGAAGTATGTAATATAAAGCAGAAATTACAGAGAATTATCTTTGGTGATGCAGGATGTCATAATAAGGCTGAGTTCCTCAGGAAGTCTTGAGACTAGCTCCAGTTGCTGGTTCAAGGCTGATGTGGTGCAAAGAGTATTAGCAGTGTCAGTTAAGTGACAGTGGCAAGGGTGAGAGAGACATTCTGTATTATTCAGCTCCACAATACAGGCTGGAATTCCTAATTGCATAGCTACCAAGTTTGGTTCTCCAGTCCTCATATTGAGTCCTTTAGCTACCTAAATTTTAACTCAAATATTGTACTTTATTGTGGTAAAATATACATGATGTTGAATTTATCATTTTAACCAGTCTTCAGTATACAATTTCAGTGACATAAGTACATTCACTGTACTGTTCAACCACCACTACCATCTATTTCCAGGACCCATTCCTCATTCCAAACAGAAACTCTATACCCACTAAACAATAATTCCCTATTACATTTTCCCCTCAAACTCTGGTAACCTCTATTCCACTTTTTGTCTCCGAATTTGTCTATTCTAGGTAGCTCCTATCAATGGAATTATACAGTATTTTTCCATCTATGTGTCTGGCTTATTTCACTTGGCATCATGTCTTCAAGTTTCATCCATATTATAGCATGTATCAGCATTTATTTTTAAGGCTAAATAACCTAGTAATCTTTTAATCTATTTTCTACTTGAGATGGCTGGACATAATTTCCATTGCTCCACATCATCATTCGAATTCACATTGTTTTTCTCCTGCTTTATACTTTTTAAATTTACACTTTTTTGATAGCAAACCTGTTTTAAAATTGATAATGATACATACTTTATTCCTAGTACTTTAGAACCTCATTTAAATCAGTTATTGTCCCTCTCTTCTTCATGAGAACCACATCCATTGTTTCTTTCTTGTTCTTAGTTGACCAAGCACAGGCCTCAGGCTCAATGTTGAAATCTTAGCTGTGCAATCCTGATGGGAACAACAATTTAAGGAAGTTCAGAAATGTATCTAAATGAAAAATAAAATGATGATGATATGACTAGAGATAACGGTCCCCTCCTGATGTCCCAATAGCTTTTGAGAAAGCAGGCATCAGCTGCTAAACCGCAAAAGTTATTGCATTGCTCGTAGAGAAGACTCCAATTCACAGGCCAAGTGCTGTGTCTCAGCAGATAATTCTGTTCCCTTGTACATCAATATGTGTTGCAAATTGGCCTAGATCTCTCTAACTGCTGTGCAATAGCTCTCTGAGATTCGTGGGTCTCTTGAGACATGGTGTAACTATAGTTGAAATGGAGCCTGCAGGAGCCAGTTCCTGGCAAGACTCCATCAGTTCTTTTGTGCCCATGGCAGGGCTGAGTAGATCCACTGGAAAGCTACAGTCTCAGATAGGAAATAAGGGAAGAAAAAATGTAGCAGAAATATAAAGACAAGAGAATAAGAGATAGAAAAGTCAGTTTATGGTACAGGAGGGTAAGCCACACACAGAAAATGAAACATAGATAGTCCTCCTGGCTCTGCCAAAAACTAGTTCTTTAGCTTTATTCAAATAATTTCAATTTGTTGAGCATCTGTACATTTACTCCCCTATAAAATGAAATTAAAAATGTATGACTTACCAATATTCAAAGAGGATATTTTTTTTCTTCAGACAGAATTTCACTCTTGTTGCCCAGGCTGGAGTGCAATGGCGTGATCTCAGCTCACTGCAACCTCCGCCTCCTGGGTTCAAGCAATTCTCCTGCCTCAGCCTCCCGAGTAGCTGGGATTACAGGCATGCACCACCACACCTGGCTAATTTTTTGTGTCTTTAGTAGAGGGGGTTTCACCATGTTGGCCAGGCTGGTCTCGAACTCCTGACCTCCGGATCCCCCACCCCGGCCTCCCAAAGTGCTGGGATTACAGGCATGAGCCACTGCGCCCTGCCCCAAAGAGGATTTTCTAAGAAACATGTAAGGGGAACATGAAAATATAAAGAGAAAAGAGGGAAATGTCCATCATCTAGAAAGGTAAGTAACATGTATCCGTCAGTGCCTACCTGAAGGAGGATTCCATTGTTGGGCTTGTCAGCACCAAGACCCTCTCTGAACAGTCTATTGTGTCATATGTCTCTGAGCAGAAAGTAAGGTTTGGGGAAAGAATTACTTGCTGTTTGAGCAGAAAGTAAGGTTTGGGGAAAGAATTATTTGCTGTTTGTATATATTTCATTGGTGAGTACATATTTCGTTGGTGAGTACATATTTCGTTGGTGAGTACATATTTAGTTGGTGAGTACATATTTCATTGGTGAGTACATATTTAGTTGGTGAGTACATATTTCATTGGTGAGTTTTTGAGACAATGTCTCTCTCTGTTGCCCAGGCTGAGGTGCAGCAGCATGATCATGACTCGCTGCAGCCTCGACCTTCCGGGCTCAAGTGATCCTTTCACCTCAGCCTCCAGAGTAGCTGCAACTATGGGCATGCACCACTACACCTGGATAATTTTAAAATATTTTTTAGTGACAGGGTCTCCCTATGTTTCCCAGGCTGGTCTCAAGTTCCTGGGCTAAAGTCATCCTCCTGTCTCAGCCTCCCCAAGTGCTGAGATTACAGGCATGAGCTGCTGTGCCCAGCCGAGTCTTTTTTCCTTGGTCTTTTATTCTCCCTCTGACATGCTTTTAGAGTTTTCTCCGTAATCCTATTCAGTTTTCTCATCTTACATTAAGTTGAATCTCAGTCAGAACTTCTGGGCCAAATAAAATACTGTCATAGATCCGAGGCTGCATTGTGCAAAGACCCTGGATTCATATTTTGGGGAAATTAATATGGACTGAAGTCATATAACTTTTAGAAAATAAAATCATAGCCAATTTCAAATTTGATTATTTCTTAAAGAAAGGATATCATAAGGTAATAACAAAAGTACACAGTAGCACATTCTGATTTATGCAAGTTTGTGTGTATTTTTGTATGTTTGTATGTGTGCATGTATAATATCACTTAACATTTGTGACAGTGTTGCACAGGAATCTTACTTCCTTCCACACAACCACACTGCCTGCAGGAAAACTATTTTGCACAGAGAAGCACATTTAATACTATATTATTAAGTATGAGAATTCTACTTTATCTCCAGCAACAAATTCTTCTAGGCAATGTTTCCAATGAAAGTATCTGAAATTGCAGTCGAATCTTTTTAAAATTTTTTCATTTCCAACTATTATTTTAACGTCAGAGGTACATGTGCAGGATGTACAGGTTTGTAACATAGGTAATTAAACAGGTGCCATGGTGGTGTGCTGCACAAATCATTCCATCACCCAGGTATTAAGGTCAACATCTATTAGCAATTCTTTCTGATCCTCTTCCTCCTCCCAAACCCCTCTGACAGGCCCCAGTGTTTGTTGTTTCCCTGCATATGTCCATTTGTTCTCATCATTTAGCTCCCACTTATAAGTGAGAACATGCCATACTTGGTTTTCTGTTTCTGGCTTAGTTTGCTAAAAATAATGTCCTCCAGTTCCATCCATGTCACTGCAAAAGACATGATCTCATTTCTTTTTATGACTGCATAGTATTCCGTGTCGCTTATGTACCACATTTTCTTTATCCAGTCTATCACTGATGGGCATTTGGGTTGATTCCATGTCTTTGCTATTGTGAAGAGTTCTGCAATGCAGACAGTGGATGTGTCTTTTTTTAACGGAACGATTTCTAGTCCTTTGGGTATGTACTTAGTAATGGTAGTAATGGGATTGCTGGGTCGAATGGTATTTCTGCCTCTAGGTCTTTCAGCAATCGTGACACCATCTTTCACAACAGTTGTGCTAATTTATACTCCCACCAATAATGTAAAAGCATTCCTTCTCCAGAGCTTTGCCATCATCCGTTGTTGACTTTTTAGTAATAGCCATTCTGCTGCAGTCAAATCTTATGCCTCTTCATTTTCTACTCCTGAAAATCAGTTCTCATTTTTCCCCTCTTGTTACTAGTGATTAGCAGAGAGCCTGGGAAATAAGTACTCAATAAATCAGCTAACAAAAGTCTTCCATCAAGATTCTGAGTTGAATACATTGTGTAATTTACACTTAGCTGGTTGTTTTAATTCTGTAATACAAACATTTACAAAGTCTCTATTTACTAAGTGGACACTGGAGCTAGAAAGATTAACCTCTTTCCCTGCTGTCCAGGGATTCACATCCTAGCTCTAGAGACTGACATAAATATAGAAATAAAATAATCACTAAAATAAATTGCTAAAATGTGAGTACAAGAAAGCACAGAGTAAATGTTTACCAAGAGAAGGCATGAGAAGTTTCTCAGAGGTGTCATTTAAATCTTGAACTCTGCAATTTATCAGACCTATAAAGGAAAAAGAGAAAATTCTTCTAGAAAATAATGGAGTTAAATAACAGCCTTGCAAAGTCATGATTCCAGAAGGGCTATGACATGTTCAGGAAACTGTAAGCAGATCATCAGGACTATAGAAAACCAAAAATTGTTATTTTTGAATATGTTTAGGTATTTATATATACATCATGTTTCATCAAAGGTACATACATATTTGTACATACACAAATTCAGGAGATTTAGAAAAGTATAACATGCCCAAAAAATGAACATTTAAGAACATTAGAAAGCAAGAAAGTTCTAGAAACCATAAAGCCATGGGTCAGATGAGACTTGTGAAATATAAAATATACAGCCCTACGTGTTTGATAAATATGAGCTCCAAACTATCTAAGAATAAAACAGTAAACAAGAGAAGTAAACAGGATTTATATGAGACTCACAGTGTCTATAAAGAACAAACATAACATCATGGAAGACAGCAAAACCACATAAACAAAACAAAATCAGCCAAGTGAATAAAAATTAATGGATAAGACTGAGCCTAGCTCTTTCTAAGACCTAAAATTTGCACTCAGGATGGTGTTGCTGTTGTATCCAACTAGAGAACCTGTCTGTACCTTTTGGCTGACTCTCACCCTGGGAGCCCCTCAGTACTTCATGGATACAGTCTCTTGGCTGCCTGCCCTAACCACACTGCAGTCACGTACACAGTCATAAATAAACCCCAGCAGGAAGCAAGACATAGGCTCAAATTAGAACACCCTCTCAACCTTTTCATCAATAACTTTCAGCACTGCCCAGGGTAATGGAATAATGGATATGAGCTGCATATCCTGAATTTGGAAGCCAAGTAATAGCTTGGCTATTCATATCATCACTGAACAAGTACAAGTTATCTTCACCTACTTTTAGAATACTTACAAATTTTTAATATACATCATAGCATCTTTAAATTTTCCTTTGAGGGAATTCAATATCTGAAAACACAGTGGCTTTAGTGACATTGGTTACATTTTTTTATCACTGCCTAATCATTAATTTTTAAAGATTCTCAGTTGATTATTTGAGGAACTGAATCTATTTTCCTACAGAGTGATTCCTAGGCATATTGGATGATCTTTTCTGGTGACTGAAGTATATATAAGGGTGTTACAATATTTGTTCTCTTACCCTTTATTTTATTTGTAATCAATCCAGCATGGAGTAAAAGAAACAGTAAAGTTACATATATATATAAAATGAAATATATATATATATTTCATTTTCTAAAAATCATTGTTGAAAGAGTTCATGTAATAATGGTTCCTGACAAAATATGTCAAGAACCATTTTATATCAACCAACTTATACCAAAAAAGTCTGAACACAGAGGGAAGGAATCGAGACATATTTTAGTAAGTTCTAGAGATGAATCTAATGTGTACTCTTAAGAACCAAAGATTTAATGGAAATATCTCAGCCGTAGTTGGCTACCAACATCTTATCCCTACTATTATCTTAAGAGATTAATTGTATGCTGTAACTGTTGATCTTGATTATTCATGCAAATTAGCATCCAAAATAGCAAAAGTAATTTGATTACAAAAATTCAAATTCACAAATTTATGTTTTAATGTCAACTTTTTATCCAAAGAATTTTCAAATTCTAAACATAGGATATTTAACTGGTGGTACTGCTAAAGCCTCTGACTTTACCTGGAATATAATTATTACGTTTTATTTTTATTACAGCCGTTTTTGGGGAACAGGTGGTGTTTGCTTACATTGATAAGTTCTTCAGTGGTAATTTCTGAGATTTTGATGCACCCGTCACATGAGCAGTGTACACTGTACCCAACATATGGTCTTCTATCCCTCACTCCCCTCCTAACCTCCCCAAGTTTGCCAAGTCCATTATATCACTCCTATGCCTTTGCATCCTCACAGCTTAGCTTCCACTTAGCACAGGGTATTTGATTTTCCATTTCTGGGTGACTTCGCTTAGAATAATGGACTCCAGCTCCATCCAAGTTGCTTTAAAAGACATTAGTCCTTTTTTGGATGGAGTAGTATTCCATAGTGTATATATATCCTATTTTCTTTATCCACTCATTGGTTGATGGGTATTTAGGTTGGTTACTTATCTTTTCAATCGTGAGTTGTGTTGCTATAAACGTGCATGTACATGTGCCTTCTTCACAGAATGGCTTCATTTCCTTTGGGTAGATACCCAGTCGTGGGATTGCTGGATCCAGTGGTAGTTCTACAAAGTAAAATGTTTTAAAAAGGCAAATTGGCCAGGCGCGGTGGCTCACGCCTGTAATCCCATCACTTTGGGAGGCCAAGGCGGGCGGATCACCTGAGGCCAGGAGTTCGAGATCAGCCTGACCAACATGGAGAAACCCCGTCTCTACAAAAAATACAAAAAAAAAAAAAAAATTAGCCGGGCATGGTGGTGGACGCCTGTAATTCCAGCTACTCAGGAGGCTGAGGCAGGAGAATCACTTGAACCCGGGGGGCGGAGGTTGCGGTGAGCCCAGATCGTGCCATTGCATTCCAGCCTGAGCAACAAGAGCGAAACTTCGTCTCAAAAAAAAAAAAAAAAAAAAAAAAAAAAAAAAAAAAAAAAAAAGCAAATCATCTTGAAAAGATCAGCTTGTAAATCATGAATAAAAGAAAATATCCAGGCTTGAGGTTACGATTTTTCTCCTGGTGGTTGCTGAAAAACTTTGTATAAAAATATCAAGCATAAATAAGAAAATGTTCCCGACTGTAGCAGAATCCAAAGCATTTTGGGAGACTCATAATAGGCGCAGCTCTCTGTCCTTTCATTCATTTGAGGTTCATTCCTATGACCATGCACCAAAGTCATGGCTTTTTAAAAATAGACTGTATTTTAGAGCAGTTTTAGATACTTAGAAAAAACTTGTATTATATAAATTTGTATGTTTTTCTCCTGTTTATCTGTTTTATATCAATTTAATCTTCAGGACCAGTTGAAAAAACAAACTCTAAAGGGTACAGGTAAAAATTTCACCCTACATTCTGCAGTGTATTTATCAATGTGGTATTAACCTACTGAAAGACATCTTAATTGCATCCAAGTTCTGGCAATTATGGATAAAGCTTGTATAAATATTCCAGTTCAAGTTTTTGTGTGGACGTAAGTTTTCAACTCCTTTTGGTAAATACTAAGTGGTGCTAATGCTGGATTATTAAGAGTATGTTTCGAGTTTTAAGAAACTGCCCAACTGTCTTCCAAAGTGGCTGTGTCATTTTACTTTTATACCAGTAAGAAATGAGTTTCTGTTGCTCCACATCCTTACCAGCATTTGGTGCTATCAGTGTTCTGGATTTTGGCCACTCTAGTAGTGGTATTTCATTACCGTTTCAATTTACAATTCCTAATGACATATGACGTTGAGTATTTTTTGTATGCTTATTTGCTAGACATAGGCTTCTGAAGTAACCCCAGCATCCTTTACTTTGTTGCAACTGGAGATTCTTTCACAAATAGATCCTATAAATACTGACTCAGATGACCTCAAATAACCCCTGCATCAGCAATTTGTGAAACTGTGCAACAGTGTCTCACCACTAAAGCCACAAGAACTGTCAGTTTAGAATTCTGTTTTCTTTTTAAAACACAAAATAGAGAAGTAAAGAAGAAGAAAGGTAGCTAGGCTGATATAACTTAGTTTTATACTGAAAGGGGGGGTTTAATGACCCACTCAACTGAATGATGTAGTTGTAAGTAAATTTAATGATAAAAGAAAACATGTCTATATTTGCCTTGGTTAAAAAGAATTCAATGGTTTAAAGCAAATTGCTCATTTTTCACAGAGGTCTTTTTCTTTAGTCTCAGAAAGTACTGAGAAATGGAAAAAAAAAAAAAAACCATAGAGGATATGGGAATGGGAGTGAGTTTAATTTTGGACCCTGGGCTGTGCGGTGCTTTGGATTTGGTCACAAGGCAGTTTAGGGAGTCTGTGAGAGAGAAAGAATGCATTATTGTGCTTCTCTGGCTACTTGCCAACTTTGCCTTGGACACAGTGCTGTGTGCATACCTGCAGAAGCTGGAACTAGTCCTAGTGGACTCTGAGATAAACTTAGGGCAATAGAGAAACCTTGTGCAATGTGGCACCAGAGAAAATGAAACTAACCTCTGGCAGTTGCTTTCTCACTCCACCACCTCTACACCTCCAAAAGGAGTAAGTTTATGTTGTTCACTCTGCTTCTCTAAGGACAAAAGATGAAAGTCTGACGAGCTCTATTTCTGGGTGGGGAGTGATTGACTGGTTTTCTGGTCCCCAGGTTTTGACACCTATGAGGAGGATTCATCAACTCCCAGCTCCATAAGCTTTTCCAGTTGATAATATCTGATATGCACTGCCCTCCATATGCATTGCTTAGTAGTATAAGTGAGATTGCTTGCCAGAATAACAGTACATTGAGAAGCACAAACGTTTGAAAAGAAAAATATACTGCATTATAGATTCCAATCTAAGCATAAATATCAAAAGAGAGGGGCCAAAAATAACAATACACATATTAGCAGGCATAATAGACATTTGAAATATGAAACCATAAGAAAAAACAAAAATGAATTAAGGAACATTTCGGGTATAAAAAATGGAATAGTTGAAATACAGGATAAAATAGGTAAAATGAATAATAGAATAGATAGAACTGAGGAACAAATTAGCAAACAGAAAAGATCAAATAGAGAAAATATTCAAGAAGAAAAGAAAAATTAGCAAAGAAATTTTTTAAATAAGAAAAAGTAAAAATTACTTTTTCAAGGTAGAAGTAGAAATGCTAAAATTAAAATATGAATTCTACAAAAATTGATATTTCCAAAAAATGGACATAAGGAAATACTTGAATAATGGAGATAATTTATTTAGACTTGAGGAAAAAAAAAAAAAAAAAAAACAGGGCAAGCCAAAGAAGAGAAAAGGAAAAACAAGGCACAAAACAACAACCCTGGCCTCCAAGAACATCATGGCACTATAAAAATATCTGGTTCAAAAGATTAGAAATCATTCTACTATAAAGACACATGTACACATATGTTTATTGTGGCACTGTTCACAATAGCAAAGAATTGGACCCAACCAAAATGCCCATCACTGATAGACTGGATAAAGAAAATGTGGCACATATACACCATGGAATACTATGCAGCCCTGAAAAAGGATGAGTTCATGTCCTCTGCAGAAACATGGATGAAGCTGGAAACCATTCTCAGCAAACACAAGACCAGAAAACCAAACACTGCATGTTCTCACCCATAAGTGGGAGTTGAACAATGAGAACACATGCACGAAGTGGGAGGAACAATGCACAGTGGGGCCTGTCAGGGGGTCGGGGGCTGGGGAGGGATAGCATTAGGAGAAATAGCTAATGTAGATGACGGGTTGATGGGTGCAGCAAACTACCATGGCACGTGTATACCTATGTAACAAACTTGCACGTTCTGCACATGTACCCCAGAACTTCAAGTATTATTTTTAAAAAAGATCAAAAACAAAGAAAAAATTCTATAATTCTAAGTGAAATGGATTATAACATAGAAACAAAGGAAGAACCCATGATCTCAGAATTTTTGAAGCAGGAATAGATTCAAGAATAAAATAAAATAGTAAAATATTGAAGGAAAGGAACTTAGACTCTAGGATTTTACATCCAAATTGTCACTCAGTTATAAGGGTTTAGTTAAAAAATATGCTCAGGAATACAGGGTTACAGAAACATAACTATGTAAAGAACCATTGGAAAAGTATTTTGTATAAATTAACAAATTAGAAGAAAGATAATTTACAATATGCTGCAAGAGACATATGAAACATAACCAAATACCTCAATAAAATTATGTATCTTAAATAAAATTATTTAAACCAAATAAAACCAGAAATTACATCCATAATTACTCTGAGTTGAAAGCCTAGATCAGTTCTGTGCAATAGAACTTTCTGTGATGAAACTATTCTGTGTCTTCACTGTTCCATATGGTAGCCGCTAATCACACAGCTACCAAGGTTGAAATGTGGCTTCTGTAACTGAGAAACAAAATATTTAAATTGTATTTAATTTTAGTTATTTAAATCTTAATAGCCACATAGGATTAATGGCTACTTTTCAGGCATTATAGGTCTCAATAATATCAATATGTTGTAGGGCTTGGGGAAAAGTAAGGAATCTGAAGCATGGTGGGTAAGTTATAAGGCAAAGATTGATGGACTAGATAAAATACAGACACACATTATTTCTAAATAATACATCTAACAGAATTTCTTGCAAAGACTGAAAATGAATGGCTAGCAATAGACATATCCGCTCATGTAGGCACCTAATTATCAAATACACATACTTTACAGTGGAAAGCATCATTAGGGATGGAGGAGGTAAGTGACAGAGTCACTGTATAATTTTAAAAGGTACAATTTGCAAAGACAATATAGGGTTTTACATATCTTTATAACTAATAAATTTATAAAATTAGGATAAGTTGATATTATCCACCTTCATTGTGTCAGATTCAACATTTCCTTTTTGGTTGTGAATAGTGCAAATAGGCAAAAAGCTAGGCAGAATATACAGGTGAGCTGAACAATAGAATTGTCAACCGAGATCTACTGTACATATGCACCCAACAAGAAAAAAATCTATAAAAGTATTACAGTATATAATCAAAAATGCAATAAAAGAATTAAAAATACCAAGAATATTTTAATAACACAAGGAGGCAGGGAAGAAAAAGACAAATAGAAAATAATGCAATAAAAGGAGAGAGATAAGAAAAAAAATTCAAAAAAGGAGAGATAAAAAGCAAAATAGCATATCCCTTCATCATACCAATAATTACATAAAGCACAAATAAGCAAATCAACTAAAATAAAGACACATTTTAGAAACAGTTTTAAAAAGACTGGGTTAAACCCTAAGAAAAATATATTGTGTTAATGTAAAGATAAAATTGAATGTAAAAAGACATACCATGCAAATATTAGAAGAAAGCTGATGTGACTATAGGAATACCACAAAAAGTAGATTTTAGTAAAAAAAATATATATATTAAAAATAAATATATTTTATGTATTTGTTAGAGACTATATATATATATATATATATATATACACACACACACACACACACATAGATAGAGAGAGAGAGAGAGAGAGCTGGAAAAATAGCAGCATTTCCTACTAATTAATTCATCATGAAGACATGATAATTCCAAATGTTATATACTTGGTAATAAAACTTAAAAAGCTAGGGGCCTAGCTAGTTCCCTCCAGTCCTTTTATAAAAGCACTAATCAATTCCGGAGTGCTCCATCCTCATGACCTAATCACTTTTTAAAGGCGACACCTTTTAATAACATTGCATTAGCTATTGCATTTTAACATAAAGTTTGGAAGGGATGCAAACATTCAAACCAAAGCATGCATTCATTATTTAAAAACACTTCAGAAAAAAATAGGAATGGAAGGGAACTTTCTAAACTCGATAAAGAACATTGACCAAAAACCTACAGTTAATATTAAATCTAATGATAAAAGATTGAATGCTTTTCTCTTAAAACTGGGAACAAGGCAAGGACATTTGCTCTCAACACTTTTATTCAACAATGGGCTGGAAGTTTTAGCCAGTGCAACGAGATAAGAAAAGCAGGCAGTCAGGGGTGGGGAGGGGTGGAAAGCAACTATATGATAAAAGATGAAATAAAACTCTCCTGTTTGCAGATGACATGATGGTCTATTTAGAAAATCCGAAAGAATCTACCACAAAAATCCTAGAGCCAGTAAGTGAAGTCAGGTTACAGATTACAAGATGAATACAGAAAAATAAATTATATTTCTCTATATTAGTAATGAATATAAGAAAACCGAAATGAAAAATTCAATGCCATTTACAATTTTTTTTAAAAATTAAATACTCAGATGTAAACCTAACAAAATATATACAGGATGTATAACCCTGAAAACTACAAAATGCTGATAAAGTAAATCAAAGAAGATTTAAATAAATGGGAAAACATTCCCTGTTCGTGGTTTAGAAGACTAAACATAGTAAAGATGTCAATTCTTTGCAAATTAATATATATGTTTAGCACAATTCCTATAAAATCTCATCAGGAATTTTTCTGCATACAGATAACACTATTCTAAAATTTACATGAAATGCATAGGATCTAATATAGCTAAAACAATCTTGAAAAGAACAAAGTGAGAAGCATCAGTTCACTTGATTTTAAGACATTATGTATATATACAGTAATCTAGTTGTAATGTATTGATGGAGGAATAGACATATAAATAAATGAAACCAATTAGACAACTCAGACATAGCCACATGCAAACACATCTGATTTTGAAAAAAGAGCAAAAGCATTTCAATAGCGAAGAAATTTTCAAGTAGTGCTGGAGTGAATAAACATTTATAAGCAAAAAGGAAAACAAACCCCAATTTGAACTTCACAACTTATATAACAATTAGCTCAAAATTGACTAGGGACTTAAATATAAAATATAAAACTATAAACTCAGAAAAATACATAGAAAAAAACTTCAAAATCTGGAGTAAGGCAAAGAGTTCTTAGATTTAAAAGCAAATATACCATCTATCAAAGAAAAAATTGATAAACTAGACTTCATCAAAATTAAGAACATTTATTCTGTAAAAATCTGTTAAGAGAATGAAAAGACAAGCTACAGCCTAGGAGAAAATGTTTGCAAGCCACATAACTGACAAAGGACGAGTATCTAGCATAAACAAAGACTCACGACACAGCAGTAAAAAAGATAATCCAATTAGAACACTGGAAAAAGACAAAGAGACATTTCAATGAAGAAGATACATGGATGGAAAATAAGCACATGCGCAAAATCGTGGTCAAATTTAAACCACAATGAAAAATCCTAAACACCAGACAGAATGGCTAAAATGAAAAATAGTGACAACATTGAAAATAAGCAAGGATGCAGAGAAACTGGATCATCCATATGTCACTGGTGAAAATGGTAAAATGGTACAGATTCTCTGAAAAATGGTTGGCAATTTCTCAAAACAAACAAACAAACAAAAACAAATACAACTAACATGATGCTGAAATTACACTGCTGGGTGTTTATCCCGGAGAAATGAACAATCCCAAAAACTTACATACTGTATGGTTCCACATACATAACATTTTTAAATGACAAGAGTGTAGAAATTGAGTAGATTAGTCATTGTCAGGGGTTGAGGAGGATGCAGGGTGGGTGGAAGTGGCTGTGGCTATAAAAGGTCAACAGGAGGCATCCTTGTGGTGATGGAATTATTTTGTATTGTAACTGTACCAATGTCAATGTTTCGATTGTGGTATTGTACTAGGGTTTTGCAAGATGTTACCACTGGGAAAAATGAGTAAAGGGTATATGAAATCTCTCCATATTACATCTTACGCTGCATATGCAAGTATAGTTATTTCAATATAAAAAATTTAAAAACACATTAAAACTGACTCAAGAAATTCTAATTCCCCTATATATGTATCTACAAATTGAATTTTAATTAAAAATCTTCTCACAAATAAAATTCTTGCTCACATGGTTTCACTGATAAATCCTATTCAAAATTAATGAAGAAACTATCAGAATAAAACAATATCCTAAAGACTTAAACATAAGACCCCAAACCCTAAAAATCCTAGAAGAAAACCTAAGCAGTACAATTCAGGACATAGGCATGGGCAAAGACTTCATGTCTAAAACACCAAAAGCAATGGCAACAAAAGCCAAAATTGACAAATGGGATCTAATTAAACTAAAGAGTTTCTGCACAGCAAAAGAAACTATCATCAGAGTGAACAGGCAACCTACAAAATGGGAGAAAATTTTTGCAGTCTACACATTTGACAAAGGGCTAACACCCAGAATCTAAAAGAACTTAAATTTACAAGGAAAAAAAAACAACCCCCATCAAAAAGTGGGCAAAGGAAATGAACAGACACTTCTCAAAAGAAGACATTTATGCAGCTAACAAACATGATAAAAAGCTCATCATCACTAGTCATTAGAGAAATGCAAATCAAACCACAATGAGATACCATCTCACACCAGTTAGAATGGTGATCATTAAAAAGTCAGGAAACAGATGCTGGAGAGGATGTAGAGAAATAGGATCACTTTTACACTGTTGGTGGGAGTGTAAATTAGTTCAACCATGTGGAAGACAGTGTGGTGATTCCTCAAGGATCTAGAGCCAGAAATACCATTTGATCCAGCAATCCCATTACTGGGTATGTACCCAAAGGATTATAAATCAACCTACTATAAAGACACATGCACATCTATGTTTATTGCGGCACTATTCACAATAGTAAAGACTTGGAACCAACCCAAATGTCCATAAATGATAGGCTAAAGAAAATGTGGCACATATACACCATGGAATACTATGCAGCCATAAAAAATGAATTCATGTCCTTTGTAGGGACATGGATGAAGCTGGAAATCATCATTCTCAGCAAAGTAACACAGGAACGGAAAACCAAACACTGCATGTTCTCACTCATAAGTGGGAGTTGAACAATGAGAGTACATGGACATGGGGAGGGGCACATCACACATTGGGGCCTGTCGGGGAGGGGGGTGCAGCTAGGGGAGGGATAGCATTAGGAGAAATACCTAATGTAGGTGACAGGCTGATGGGTACAGCAAACCACCACGGCACATGTATACCTTTGTAACAAAATTGCATGTTCTGCACATGTACCCCAGAACTTAAAGTATAATAAAAAAAGAATATCCTAAAGAAATTCTTTTAGAATATGGAAGAATAGGACTCTATGCAGTTTGTTTTATAAGATCAACATAATTTTACTATATCACAATCTTAAAAAGGCATTACAAGAAAAGTAAATTGTAAGAAAACATCTCTAATGAATATGGGTACAAAACTCCCTAAGAAAACACTACATATTTATGTACATATACATCATATATATACATACACACATACATAAATCTTATTCATTCTAGAAGATTTTCAACGTAAACTATCATGCCACCTGTAAAAAGCAAGTCTCACTACTCCTTTTCAACATGTATGCTTATTTATTTGCCCTTTTATACTTCTAGAACCAGTAGAACAAATATTTGTAAAATATGTTCAAAATTTCATCAACAAATAAGTTATTGTAAGTTTTATTTTGCCCTTTTTAGATTAAGAAGTTCCCCTTCTATTGGCAATTTGTTGAGTTTTTGTGAAAAATGTTGGATTTTTTTCTTTTGGAACTTATTGAAATGGTTCTATGGTTTTTCTCCTTTATTCTGTCAATAAGGTAAATTATGGTCTTTGCAATTAACAAACAATCTTGCATTCTTGAAATAAACTCCACTTAATCAAGATTGTGTTTGTTGTATTGCTATATGCTATCAATAAATAATGGAGAAATAATTTTATTTACAATACCATCGAAAAGCAAAACATATTTCAAAATACATTTGATGAAATTTGTCCAAGTCCTCTATTTTAAAAAGCACAAACCATCAATGAGACAAATATTTAAAAAGACCTAAGCAGAGAAATACACGCTTATGCATCAGAATACCAATACAGTTAGAATATCAATTATTACCAATTTGACTGAATGATTTGATGCAATCCCAATCAAAATCCTAGTAAGCTCTTTATTGGGACTTAATAGGTTGAATTCAAAATTGGTATGAAAATGTAACAGACCCAGAAGAGCTAAAACAAACTTATAAATAAGAATCATGGATTACATACACTACTTGATTTTAAGTGTTTTGTTGTTTTAAATAGAACTACAGTTATCAAGACAGTGTGATATTGATGAAAAAAAGGGGAAACAGACCTACACAGAGATCAACTGATTTCTAATAAAGTCACTAAGTAAATCAATGAGTTACTTATGATTTTTTTAAAGTCATACAACTGTATGAATATATGAAAAAACAAAGGAAGAAATATCAAAAAATTAAAGACAAGGTAATTTTATAATAGTATCAGAAATTATCAAGTAACTAGCAATAAATATGAAATAGTCAACTGATGGAACATGCGAGATGTACTGTATTACTTAAAATATTTGTTTTAAGTAATTCCTAAGATACTAATCTTACGAAGGGGTTAAAACATTGTGCTTCTTCCAGGAATAAATCTAAATATATACAAATTCCAAATGATATATACTTGTAAAAATTTGCTATAGTGAAAGCAACAGCTCAACCGAATAGTGGTTCCTGGAAATTTTTTTTTCCCCCAGAATGGAGATTTCCTAACAGCCTATTATTTAAAATGCAGCCATAACTAGTGAGATATATTTTCTCAGCTTCATGTATTTATTCAAAAAAGTGCACAAAATATACAATGGTACAGCTCAATGAATAATCACCAAGTATATATCCCATGTAGATACCAGTCCAATCAGCAAATATAACATTAAGAGTGTGCCCTAGAAGACAGCATATCTCTTTGCAGTCAATGTAATCTCTCCTTCCCAAAGGAAACCACTACCTGATATCTAAAACCTTAGATCAATTTTACCAGTTTAGGACTGTATTTCGGTGAAATCATAACCTTTTTCAAAATGTATTTGTAATATTTGCGTGATTCTGCATGTAGTAGATCACACATTTTCACTGCTATCTAGAATTTCACTGTGTGGCTATACCAAAATATACTTTACTTTTGGCAAGCAGTTAATCTCAAGGTAAATCACTTTAACCCAATCTGGATTGAGTTAATCAGAAGCTAGTTTTCAATTTTGTTAAGGTCTAGAGTATTTCTGACTTGCCTTAACTGGGCAACTAGGGTTGAGAGTGTAGACTCTCCTTGGTCTCAAACTATTCTTAGGAAATGTATTGGACCCATCCTCCTTCTTGAGAGATCCTTCATTCCAGTTTTTGTCTTTGTAGCACTGTGAGGCTCAGAGAACTCTGCTGGGATTCTTTTTTTTTTTTTTTGGGGGGGGGGATTATTTATTTATTTATTTTTTTTTATTATTATACTTTAAGTTCTAGGGTACATGTGCATAACGTGCAGGTTTGTTACATATGTATACTTGTGCCATGTTGGCGTGCTGCACCCATCAACTCGTCAGCACCCATCAACTCGTCATTTACGTCAGGTATAACTCCCAATGCAATCCCTCCCCTCTTCACCCTCCCCGTGATAGGCCCCGGTGTATGATGTTCCCCTTCCTGAGTCCAAGTGATCTCATTGTTCAGTTCCCACCTATGAGTGAGAACATGTGGTGTTTGGTTTTCTGTTCTTGTGATAGTTTGCTGAGAATGATAGTTTCCAGCTACATCCATGTCCCTACAAAGGACACAAACTCATCCTTTTTCATGGCTGCATAGTATTCCATGGTGTATATGTGCCATATTTTCTTAATCCAGTCTGTCACTGATGGACATTTGGGTTGATTCCAAGTCTTTGCTATTGTGAATAGTGCCACAATAAACATACGTGTGCATGTGTCTTTATAGCAGCATGATTTATAATCCTTTGGGTATATACCCAGTAATGGGATGGCTGGGTCATATGGTACTTCTGGTTCTAGATCCTTGAGGAATCGCCATACTGTTTTCCATAATGGTTGAACTAGTTTACAACCCCACCAACACTGTAAAAGTGTTCCTATTTCTCCACATCCTCTCCAGCACCTGTTGTTTCCTGACTTTTTAATGATTGCCATTCTAACTGGTGTGAGATGGTATCTCATTGTGGTTTTGATTTGCATTTCTCTGATGGCCAGTGATGATGAGCATTTTTTCATGTGTCTGTTGGCTGTATGAATGTCTTCTTTTGAGAACTGTCTGTTCATATCCTTTGCCCACTTTTTGATGGGGTTGTTTGTCTTTTTCTTGTAAATTTGTTTGAGTTCTTTGTAGGTTCTGGATATTAGCCCTTTGTCAGATGAGTAGCTTCAAAGAGAATAAAATACCTAGGAATCCAACTTACAAGGGATGTAAAGGACCTCTTCAAGGAGAACTACAAACCACTGCTCAGTGAAATAAAAGAGGACACAAACAAATAGAAGAACATTCCATGCTCATGGATAGGAAGAATCAATATCGTGAAAATGGCCATACTGCCCAAAATAATTTATAGATTCAATGCCATCCCCATCAAGCTACCAATGAGTTTCTTCACAGAATTGGAAAAAACTGCTTTAAAGTTCATATGGAACCAAAAAAGAGCCCGCATTGCCAAGACAATCCTAAGTCAAAAGAACAAAGCTGGAGGCATCACGCTACCTGACTTCAAACTATACTACAAGGCTACAGTAACCAAAACAGCATGGTACTAGTACCAAAACAGAGATATAGACCAATGGAACAGAACAGAGTCCTCAGAAATAATACCACACATCTACAGCCATTTGATCTTTGACAAACCTCAGAAAAACAAGAAATGGGGAAAGGATTCCCTATTTAATAAATGGTGCTGGGAAAATTGTCTAGCCATAAGTAGAAAGCTGAAACTGGATCCTTTCCTTACTCCTTATATGAAAATTAATTCAAGATGGATTAGAGACTTAAATGTTAGACCTAATACCATAAAAACCCTAGAAGAAAACCTAGGTAATACCATTCAGGACATAGGCATGGGCAAGGACTTCATGTCTAAAACACCAAAAGCAACGGCAACAAAAGCCAAAATTGACAAATGGGATCTAATTAAACTAAAGAGCTTCTGCACAGCAAAAGAAACTACCATCAGAGTGAACAGGCAACTTACAGAATGGGAGAAAATTTTTGCAATCTGCTCATCTGCTCGGATTCTTAACCTCTTAATTGGAACACAAGAAGTGCTAAATGCCTAGAGGGAAATTTGGGAGGAATGTCAAGCTCATGCCATGTACTTCCTTCCTTTCTGGGACCTTGATCTCTCAACCACTTTTTGCCTTTACAATTCTCACCTTTCTAATATTATATGTATGTATTTTATTTATATATTATATAAAAATATTTGTAAATATAAATTATATTATATATTTTATATATTATATACATAATTATATATTAAATATACATTATATATACAACCTATGTACACTATATATATAAAATGTTAGAAAAAATGTGATAATTATAAAGGCAAAAAGATAATGTGTTATACATATATGTATTTTTTTCTAGCTCATCAAGGTATCATTAGTGAAAGATTTCACTGAACTCCATAGCTAAAAGTATAATTTATGTGCATAAAGTTGTATCTTTATTTTTGCTCTGAATATAACACTAAGTTTTTGCTATGTTACTTCAAAGTCTTAGCAGTTATAATTTTAAGGTAAAAATGTCCATAATTAGAAAATAATAGAAAAACTGGATGTACTGACATTATATGGGTCAGCAAAATTGGTAGGATCCAGGCAAGATATTTAAACATGTTTTTGTTTAAATATGTTTTAAATAGGGTTGTAATAAACATAAAATGTTTGAATGCATGCAAGCCACTTAGAACAATGCCTGGCTATGTAATTGTCAGCTAATATTACTATTAACACAGCTTTCTCCAGTAGGGATTCCTGGTGGGTTTGGACAAGCTCAAATTGGAAAAAAAATATCTCATTAGATAATTCCAATACACTGATAGACCACCGAGGTAGGGAACATGACCCCTCCCCCAATGTCAGTCATAAGCAAATAGGGATTCCTGAGTATCAAAGGAGTTCAGAGCATGGACACCACTATGTTACTTCTCATCTCGAACTTCTGACTCTTACACTCTCATATCCTTGAGATAGCCTTCTTTGAAGCAGTTGAAGCCATCCTAGAGATCTCCCACAGTAAAATATTTGAAATTCTTTATCAAGCACGTCTTTTCCCACCTTAATGACTTTGGAGACATCTATTACATTTCTGGGTGATTTGAAGTATAATACATCACCTAACCTCTGAGTCATCTATAAAATGGGAACCAAAATCTTTGAACCGACTGCTTATATCTATTGTTATATGACCAAAGAAAATCATGTATGCAAAAGTTGTTACTTGTGCAAGATATTACCATAATTTTTGTCCTTGTTGTTCTATTTTCATTTGTAGTTAGACAACATTTAAACATCTGCCCCAAATCAAAGATATGTTATTATGCAACTTTCCAAAATGTTAAGTTGCAAGCATTATGGGAATAAAATTCTCGGTAATCAGGATGTTGGTTGTGATTTCTTAGTTTTAGGATCATAAATTAAATCCTATGTTTAGTCAATCCTTAAATATTGTCTTCATAAGGCTCTGTATATATTCTATTTCTCATTCCCTCCAGATGCACTGGGTAAACAATTTCTTCACTGTTATTCCCACAGTTTTGATTTATAAGCTGATATTCAACTATCTAATAAACAGCATCTGTATCTTATGCAGAGTTTAGTTTTCAAATTTTTTATGGTGTTCATATATTCAATGAATATCTTAAACATCTATTACCATCATGGTGCTGTGGTCCTGAAGGGTGCCCCAGGATATATATTTCCTGTTTTTAATGAATTAACAAACTGCAACTTCCATCAAGACGCCAAGTTGGAAGACTTATATAGTGGCTCAAGCTGAACCTTAGAAGTCATTCTGGATTCCTCTGTCTCTTCCAACTGTGAGTGGCTACATACAATCAATCAGCAAGTCTGACACTTTTATAAGCTAAGTAGTGCTCAAATATGTACCTTCTTTAAGATCATTTGTTCCCCCATAACTTGGCCCCTGCATATATTACAAGTTTTATATCACATACCTATTACTTTATTATACTTTAAGTTCTGGGGTACATGTTCAGAACGTGCAGTTTTGTTACATAGGTATACACATGCCATGGTGGTTTGCTGCACCCATCAACCCGTCACCTATATAAGGTATTTCTCCTAATGCTATCCCTCCCCTAACTCCCCATCCCCCAACAGGCCCTGGTCAGGCCCCAGTGTGTGATACTCCCCTCCCTGTGTCCATGTGTTCTCATTGTTCAGCTCCCACTTATATGAATGAGAACATGTGGTGCCTGGTTTTCTTTTCTTTTGTTAGTTTGCTTAGAATGATGGTTTCTAGCTTCATGCATGTCCCTGCAAAGGATATGAACTCACCCTCTTCTTATGGCTGCATAGTATTCCATGGTGTATATGTGCCACATTTTCTTTATCCAGTCTATCATTGGTGGACATTTGGTTTGATTCCTTTATGTTATGTTCAAGTCATGAGGAACATATGCTTCAACAAACACCATGATTTTCTATACACTCATGGCTTTGCTCATAGTACCAGCTCTACTATTCCTTTTCTAGTTATTATCTGATTATCTCCACCTATCAAGTGATATGTCCCTTCTAAAATCCATCTCAACACAATACACAAACACCAATCATAATACTTCATATTTGTACAGACTACCTGTTTGTGGCTGTCTCCATTATTAGACTTTATTGCAGGAATATCTGAATAGCAAGGATAGTGTCAGAATCATCTTAGAATTCTTAGAAATGTAGTAGTAATGTATTAGAAACAACTTTAATATGATTTCAATATTCAACTGCCCTAGCACTACTACTTATATAATTCCATTGAATAGCCAGAAAGCAAAATTGTCCACAGCAACAATGGTCACCGAAAGATAGCAAAATTTCACCCAGTAATGAGATTGCTGGATCAAATGGCAGTTCTACTTTTAGTTCTCTATGGAATCTCCACACTGTTTTCCATAGCAGCTGTACTAGTCTGCATTCCAACCAGCAGTGTAGAAGTGTTCCCTTTCACTGCATCCACACCAACATCATCTATGATTTTTTGATAATGGCTATTTTTGTGGGAGTAAGGTGGTATTTCATTGTGTATTGCATGTTTATAGCAGCATAATTTGCAGTTGCAAAAATGTGGAACCAGCCCAAATGCTCATCATTCAATGAGTGGATAAAGAAACTATGGTATGTGTGTATGCATGTGTATGTGTATATATACACATATACATATATACACACACACACCACACATATGGTATATATGTATGCATGTATAACATATATATACACCATGTATATACCATATATGTATGACACAATACTACTCATTCATAAAAAACAATGAATTAATGGCATTTGCAACAACCTGGATGGGATTGGAGACTATTATTCTAAGTGAGGTAACTCAGGAATGAAAAACTAAACATTGTACGTTCTCACTCATGAGTGGGAGCTAAGCTATGAGGATGTAAAAGCATAAGAATGATACAGTGGACTTTCGGGACTCGGGGGGAAAAGAATGGGAAGTGAGTGAGGAATAAAAGACTGCAAATTGGGTTCAGTGTATACTGCTCAGGTGATGGGTGCAACAAAATCTCACAAATCACCACTAAAGAACTCAGTCAAGTAACCAAATACCACCTGTTCCCCAAAAACCTATGGAAATAATAAAAATGAATATGCTTAATGAAGAATTAAAAAGAAACAATAACTGATGCTAAAAGGACCTGTGAGCAAAGAAGTTGGTACACATGAATAATTTCAAACATCTGTAGAAAACACAAAAATAGTGAGTAACATGGGGGTCAAAATCATAACAAACTGAAATACTTGACAACTTCCAAGGTGGCAAAGAGTAAGGCACTGATAAGAGTTCACCATTCCAGGATTCTTTTATTATTTGATAGAGACATAATTAGAATTATACTTTGTTAAAATATTCAAGGCGGATCACAAAGGATATAAGAAGAATGCTTATCTTCTGGACCAGAAAGAGAAATGCAAAATAAGAGAAAATGCTACTATTTTAAAGGAAGCTAGAACAGCAACAAAATGAAGAATAGACATAGAGAGGGGATTTTTAGACTTCCTCTTAGATGCTAAGAAACTCCCAGATGTATCAGTGGAAAGTAAGTTCAGCAGTTAGAAGGTATGGGTTTTTAGATTGGGAAAATTCTATACATAAGAATTTAATTTGGCCCTAACTTTCTGAAAAGCACTGAGTCAATGTTTATCAATAATCTCAAGTTGATTCAACCTTTTTAGCTAAGTAACACTTCTAGACATTTATCCTGAAGTCACCAGAAATTCTATTAAAGAAATACACACAACCACACATTACATGGACACTCAACACAAACGTATGCACAAAATATGATAGTCATTAAAATTACATCTTAATATTCAATGTCATGAGAATGCTTAATGCTAATGTTATAGTGCCTTGAAAAAATAAGTTTCTTAAACCCTTTGCCCAATAAGGTTAGCTTTCCTTTTCTCCATAAAAAGATGAAAATACATTATAAAAATGTTAACAGAAGTTATTTCTTGATGTCAGATCATTGGCAATCAACTTTTTTCCCCATAATAAACTTGTGACATTATGATCATGAAAATCTACCATATTTGTCAGAGAAACATTGTTATTTTATAAGGTAGAACTCAAAAAGTACACCTGAAACATATTTCATAGGTTGTAGAGTTTGGTCAAGGATAGCACTGTCAAGGTTATTTACATTTTTTGCACATTTCTTATACATGCACATTTCTTTACAATTTTACATGCATGTGCACATGTGTGTGCAAATGCATTTGAATTTTATAAGAATCTTGAGGTAGTTAATATTATCAGCATCCCCTGTTGACTCATAAGGAGACTGAACATTTGAGAGATTTGCAGTATCTTGGTTTGTAGGACTTTGCCTGGTGCTTTTTAGATTGTGTTCACTGTGACAGTTTCTCGAAATATGTACAGAATGCTGATATATGTCCTAAATATGCAGATTTATTTCTATAAAGATACTGAACAGCAATCGTGATGGTCCAGTTTGGCGAGTATGTAGATATGCACGCGAGCACCTCAGTCTCAGTTCACACATTCCCACTGCTATAGGAGCACCAAGGGCAAACAGTGTCCAGATGTGAGTCCTTAATGAGCTATAACCACAGCCGTAAATATCTCTCAAAGATGAGGAACATTCTCATGATGTTGACACTGCAATTTTTTGACAATTTCCCAACCCTCTTAAGAAACATTCCCCAATCTCACACAAAAAGTGGGAGTTTTCATTTTCTTGTTCAACTTCTAAAGAGAAATTGGGGAAGATAAAACTGGACACTGGGGAGACCACAACTTCATGCTGTGTGGGACCTCCCAGCTACCTGCAGTAGCCACCATGTCTTGGGTCCTGCTGCCTATACTCTGGCTCATTGTTCAAACTCAAGGTAAGTACCATTACACCAGCATTTTACATAAAAGTCAAATTATTTGATGAATGTTTAAAGTGCTTTTTTTTTTTAAAAAAAAAAAGGCATCTGTTTTTATGGTCAAAAGATCACTACTATTTGCATTTTGGTATATTTTCTACCTCTCTGCAAAAGCAAACTATATATACATATGTGTGTGTATCTTTTTGAGTGAAGATATTTTAAACCACTATATGAAACATGCATTCTAAAATTTGTCCTATTTCCTCCAATTGTTATATATTTTAACAAATAAATTTTATGTCTGCACAGTATTTTCCAAAATAGAGGAACAAAAAGCTACATGTCGTTCCATTCATTATGTCTTTTCTCTAGTAAATAAAGTTTTATTAACATCTTCATGAATCACGGCTGTTTAAAAATCTGCACTTTGGGATATTTCCTTGAGAAAAATTCTTAAAAGCAGAATGACAGGGTCAGAATTACTAGTTCTGGAAAGGAAATCCCTTTTGTCTTTGAGATTGATTATTGATAGATGAACCAATTTGATGACACTCTATACACACCCTAAAAATAATTTTCAAGTCACTGGTTATTGTACTAGTGATCACATAATAAGCATGTTAAAAGTCAAGCTGTAAACTTGCACATTTCCATGTTAAACATATTTGTGCTAAACCCTGTATTGAAACAGGTAAAGTACATAGTTGAGGAGTTATCCAAACTCCCCACAAAATTCTCACTTGCCTAAAGGTTGCTGAGCAAAAGCTCCACACATATGGCTGGCTCTAGCTTTCATATTCTTTTATATTTCCTCATTGTCCATCACCAATACTATACCCCAAAAAAGGATAAGAGTATTATACTAATAATTATGTGATATATATACATAGCTTACTGAAGTCTTTGCAATTATTCAATCCATATAAATATAAAAGGACAGCCTTACAGTCAACAGTTTGTGATTTGCATAATGATTTGGGAAGGATGTCTCTGGAATTGTATTTCTTATTTAATAACCCTACTAGATCTATTTTCTTTTCTAAAACACACCATCCCAATGACAACACAGAACTAACTTCCTGGCCAAAAATCAAATCCATGTATTTAAGACAACTTCCTAATCATACCTTTGCTAGGATGAATAACAGGGAAGAGTTTAAAATAGAATGAGGGCTAAATCATATATAATTCCATTATTAAACCAAAATCAGATATATTATAATTGCATTATTAAACAAAAGAAAATATTAATTGACCAACTGAACAACTATGCCTGTGCTGTCTGATGAGAATTGTATCTAAAGTCACACAACATATAATGAAATAGAATTTGATTGAAATGAAAAAAATCATCTACACATCTTTTTCCCCCATTCCTCAGAGGCCTCAAAACAGTCATTGATACATTTCTAGAAAAGTGAAACTTCTTTTTATTACTATTGTATTGTTCTCTCAAAATTCTGCTGAAAAAGTCACTGAAATACTTCTGAATTTGATGAGAGTCTACGATATCCATAGTGCCCAAGCAGCCCTACATTTTTAAATGTTCCTCCCTATTACTTTACATAACCCAATAGTTAACAATAAAAGCTATTATTTTAGAAGATATTCATTAGGTTGCAGTTAATTAGATAATTTTATACCTCGTAATGTTATGTTTACTCACACACAATCTTATCTAGTAAATTATTCTTCTTTCAAGCTCACAACTTTCTGGAACTTCCATAAAATCTTACCATCATTGTGAATAGTACATGAAACAATCATGTTCCAACAAACTTGTACTCATTGAACTGCTAAGCAAAATGAACTTCAGCATTACATTTGTTTTGCTTTATGTATATAAAAAACATGCCAGAAGTTTCTGGGGAAAATGGGAGGGATTGTAAGAAGGTTTTACTTTGTGTTCCACCATATTCACCAGTCTACTGCTTCTTGTCCCTATATGATCAGCCTTACCTTCTGCTCCTCTCTCTGACCTATCTGTGCTGGCTTAACACCTCTATTTGTTTTCTAGATCGTATCCCTTCTCATACAAGGACATTGACCTAACATTTTCCCTCCTTCCTACTGTATCTATTCCATATTCCCTATGGAATCATTCCTGTCAGCATATAAATTCTCCCAACTTAAAATGAATATCCTTTTTCTTTCTCTTCTGCCAATTAACGTCCTAAATTTTCTCTCTCCTGCCAAGTGTGTCCCACAGACCCTGGCTGATGGATGAAATGAGTACTCAGACACAGGTATGCAGTGTAAGAGCAGCTAGCTAGAGCTGCCTGGCCCTAGTGGCCAGAGAGCAGCTGTTACGTTTTGCCAGGCCAATTGATTCTGGTTGGCTTGTTGTTCGCACAGCTCATCATATTCTGTCTGCCAGAGGGGGTATTGCCTGGTCTCTAAAGTTGTTTTAGCTAGCACTGACCGGTCCCATGGGGTCATATGGAAGTCTGCTACGGCCTCAATGAATCCTTTCATAAATGGGCTAGCAGCTCTGTTCTCTAATGCTTTTTCTTATTTCTTTAGAAGTGTTGAAAGCAGTGGGTTCATGTACCTGTTTGCCTTGTTGATCTTGCATCACAGGACAGGTCAAGAGTTCCCCTTCTAATTCCACTTGCCTAAGACAGGGTCCCATAACGGTAGTGTATCCCTTGTATTTTTTCCATTTTATTGGGGGAGGGGGCTCAGAGAAAATATTTGTTTCACTCTGTGGTACCTTTACCCAGTAATGGTGGGGCTGAGGGAGGAGGAGGCGGCGGTAAGGTAGATAATGGTTCTTCCTTCCTTCCCTTTTAAGGCTCTTCTGTGTAGAGTGGGGACAAAGCAGCCCTGACTAAGGCCCATAATGTTAAAGATGTTACTGGGACCTGTTGCCCTTGTGCATGATGTTAAGATTTCTCCCCCACTTGTTCCCAGAGCTCTAGGTTTGGCATGCCTTCTTCTGGGAACCATGGGTTATAGAAAGCAACAGTTTGCATTAGGTCCTTTAATTGTGCCTCTGAGACACAGGCTCCACTAGCTTTAAGCAGCTGTTTCAATACTTTTGTATACTGTTGCTGTTGAGCTGATAACTTTGTCCCATGATGAAACCCTAGCTTGAAAATCCCCTCAAACTTTGAAATCCCCACCAATCACCAATTACTTACTTTGCAGTCACTTCACTTTCATTCTCGAGGGTTTCATCGCCATCCATTGCAGCATTCCTCACGTGGGGCACCACCTGCCGGGTCTGTCCCGCAGATGCTGGCAGATGGATGAAATGAGTATTCAGACACAGGTATGTACTGTAAGAACAGCGAGGTGACCGCCCGGCTCTGGTGGCCAGAGAGCAGCCCTGAGAAGCTGGAGCTGCTTGCTTTTATTCAGTGCAAGCTCAATGCCGAAAACCTGGAGCAAAAACAACCTGTAGGTAATTAACATTTATTGTTCCCCTTTCAGGGAACGTCAGGTGCGTGGATGATCAAAGGTCAGTTCCAGGTCAACATAAGTAGAAGAACCTGTTTAAGAGAAAGCCCCCTATACTCCCTTGTACCTGCTCCTTGCCCTCTGCCTCAGGGTTATAGAACAGCTGCCTTCAGTTATTCTTTCCCGGGGCTCTGCAGAATCTTCTGAACTTTCAGAAGGTTTGCGTCCTTTCCCTATAGTTTTTCCCACCACTCTGACCAATCACTCACATTTCCTTTTGCATAACAAATCTTCAAAGGTGCTGTGTATACACTTTTTCTCTAGTTAGTCTCACCCTATTCTCTTCTATCCTACTTCTACAGAGTTTTCATCTCCAGCACTCCATCAAGACTGCTCTTACGGCTTCAAGGATGTTTAATCCAGTGGTCATTTTGGGGGCATCGTATTCTCATGTTTTTCAACTCTTTCTTTCTCTGCCTTCCTCTCTCTTTCCTTTTCCATGGCCTGAAACACACCATTTCATTTGGTGAACTCCTACCTCACACTGGCCTCCTTTACTGGTTCCTCCTCTTCTCCTCAATTTCCTAATGTTGGAATAGCCCAGGGCTCAGTGCTTGATACTCTTTTCTTTTGTAGCAGTGTTCAGTCATTTGGTGATTTATCTAATCTTTAGCTTTAAGTACCATCCACAAGAGGACAACTCCCAACTTTTTGCTTCCACACTAAAATGTACACTTTATTTCTAACAAACCCACTTAGATGCTGTTCATGGTGGGCAGGTCTATGCAAACCGCCCCAAAGCCCAAGGAAGTTGAGAGGCCAAAGAAAGAGGCTAAAAGATCCAGTTTTTTAGAAAACAAGTCTTAATAAGGGCTTACAAAGATAACTCATGTCTGTGTCCTGAGTGGTGACGAGACAACACAGACAGTGGATCCCTATTCCATTACTCTCCAGATCCAGGGCCTTTATACTGTAGGGGAGGGGTGGTTCAGAAGGCATGTACGGGACAATTGAGGTATGATAGCATCACAGCTGTTTGACCTACAGGCAACATTTATGATAAGTACCTGCTCTTACACAACGAACAATGGATACACTGGAAATCTTAGAGGGCTCCCAGAACAGGGATTAATCAGAAGCCAGCTTGCCAGATTAGCATCCAAGATGGAGTTGCTTTGGCCTCTACAGATGCCTAGTAGATATCTCAAAACAACATACCCAGATCCTTTCCCACATATCTATTCTTCCTTCACCTTTCCCCAAGTCTGTCAATGGCAATTATGTTTGCTCAAGGCAAAAATATCGAGTCATCCTTGATTCCTCTCTTTCATGTTCTATATCCAATTCTTCACCAATTCTATTGATTTCACTTTCAAAATATATCTAGTATCTGACCACACCTCACTGCTTCCGCTGATACCACTTTCATCTAAGTCACCACCACCTCTCTCTTAGATTATTGCAGTATCCTCCTAAATGATCTCTCTGATTCTACACTTGCCTCTTTGCAGGATATTCTCGACAGATCAGACAGGGCAATCTTATTAAACAAAAGTCAGATTATGTTACTTCTCTGCTCTGAACTCTCCAGTGGCCCCCATTTCACACAGAGTAAAAGCCAAATTTTGTAAGAGTCAATCAGGTCTTGCACAATCTATTCATTTCCATAACCAACCTACTTGCATTCTATTATTCACTCTTCTCATTCCATTCCAGCTAGATCCCTGTGGTTTCTTAAATGCACTCTCTGTCCAGGATCTCACATTAAAACCTTATTACTAGCTCTTTCCTCTATCCGGAACTCTTTGTTCCCAAAGAATGATATTGTTCAGTCTCACATCTTCCTGAAATCTTGGCTTAAAAGTGATCATCTCGATGTGACTATCATTACTTCCCTATTTAAAATTGCAACACTCACCTCTAATCCGGCATTCACAATCTCCTTTACTCTGATATATTTCATCACCATAGCATTTATCATCTTCCAACCTGTAAATAATTTAATTATTCATAATGTATACTTCATATGTATAAATATATGTAATATAACATCATTTCCCAATAGAATGAATTTTATAAGGGCATGGGTCACTATCTATTCTATTATTTCATTTAACCTGACTGCCTCAAACTGTGCTTGGCCTAAAGTCAGCATTCAATACATATTTGTCAAATGAATACTTGAGTTTTAATATAAAAGAAATATCAGAGAAGATAAGTTGCTTACTGTCTAGAAAAGAATGTAATACTTTTACATTATTTTTCTTCTATGTAAAAAAATCAAATGTAGTGATCTGACACATCATAGTTAAGAGTATAATATTGACCCAATGTCTCCGTTTTTAAAATATGTTTTTAAGAGGTTGAAATTTCACTCAACCTTGTTTTACTATCATTTTGATATTCATTAAAAATACACTGTTGGGATGGGCACAATGGCTCATGCCTGTAATCCCAGCACTTTAGGAGGCCAAGGCAGTGGATCACGAGGTCAGGAGTTCAAGACCAGCCTAACCAACATGGTGAAACTCCGTTTCTACTAAAAATACAAAAATTAGCCGGGTGTGGTGGTACGCAGCTGTAATCCCAGCTACTCAGGAGGTTGAGGCAGGAGAATTGCTTGAACCCAGGAGGCAGAGGTTGCAGTGAGCTGAGATCGGGCCACTGCATTCCAGCCTGGGTGACAGAGCGAGACTCTGTCTCAAAACAAACAAACAAAACAAAACAACAACACTGTTTGATTTGGGTGGTTTTTGTTGTTGTTGTTGTTGTTTTGATTTTTTACTTTATATATCTTGCAAAGGTTTTTGTCTAAATCACATTGTAATCTACTCTTATAAAGTTTCCCCAAAGACAAATAAGGTAGGTAGAACAAGAAGTGAGGAAGGAAAACAGAGATTTTGAGGGCTCTTCCAAAATTGCATGATTAGTGCTAGCGTTGGGACTAGACATTGTTAAAATTCATTCTCATTCCAAGCGCATGGCTTTTTCCACTAATGGACTCATATTCTCTTTTAATAAAAGATCATTTACTCATACATTTGTAGATTTCCTGTTTTAGTGTGTGATGAATCCTGCTCGGGAGAGTATTGCAGCAGAACTTTGGGAGCTGACTAGGAGGGAATTCTTGCTTTGTGATTTCCTTTCATTTTCTGTATCAGCCAGGTATAAAATATCCTGTTTTCCCTAAGATCACTCTGTCATACTGAGTGGAAAACTGTCTCTAAGCACAGATACGTATGTATGAAAATGTGAGCATTTAGAAATAAGACTGACCTTATAAGAATGATTGAATAATTAAAAGAAAAAATAGAAAAAGTATGCTGCCATCTTCCTAATAGGGTGCTAAATAATTTTATATATTTTATCTTATTCAAGTTTTACACTAACCTATACCTTAGATAATAAACTGGTACAAAGCTGAAGTGACTTCTATGAGATTATTTAGCTAGGGCATAAGACCACATCTTTTGGCTCCAAGATAATTTCTATTATTTATAAACAATGAAAATCTGTCTATGTAATGTAATTTCAAGTACATCAAGAAGAACATTGTGTCCATAAACAATATTTCTCCTTCCTCTCTAAGGCTTTAAAACTCTTCAAAGAGAGGCAAACAAAATCTTTATTTCTTTGAAATCTAAAGTCTTGAGGGAAAATGCTGAGAGAAAAAACATCATGGCTTATTGTCACACTGAGGAATAAAATTACTGCTAGTAGAGTCTTTCCTAAAAGTAAAGTATTATATACAAAGGAAAAATTTTATTTTTAGAGTGTATAGTCGGGAGTTGTGCTTCAGAGGGAAAAGGGTATAAAAAAGAAAAAAAAAAGTCTTGGAGGGCATTGAGAGAAAATTTCACGATTTTTAAGAAGACTCTAAAGCAAGAAGGAAATAGATTACTACAGGCAGAATTCTAGGCTCACACAATCCCTGTTCTTAATCCATAACCTGTCCTTTCTGGGTATGGTGGTCCAGCATTTGCATGCACTGAGAGATCATCTGAAGAACTGTTTTGTAATCTTCATGTCTTTTCAGAATGCGGGGAGGGAGAGCAAAAAAAAAAAAAAAAAAAAAAAAAAAAAAAAAAATCCTTGTCATCAAAGCTGAAGTAGGAGAATCAATTTGTTATTCCTAATGTTTGCTCTCTACATAGGAATGTAGTCTTCACTGCCCTTTTAGCAACCCAACAAATGAAAACAAAACACAAGACGACTAAAACCGAAACCTTTAAATCTTTTATGTGAATATTATTTCTCTTTCTGTAGCAATAGCCATAAAGCAAACACCTGAATTAACGCTCCATGAAATAGTTCGTCCTATAAAACTTCACATTTTACACAAAAGAGAGATCGAGAGCAACCAGACAGAAAAGCATGGCAAAGAGGTAAGCAAGGTGAATGACTGTGGTAGATGTTACAATCATCCAAAGAGGCAATAAAAAGCCTTTTCACTAACAGCAGTGATGTTACAGTTACCATCTAATAGTTTCATATTGAAGCCCATGTATACAGCTCCCCTGTGTTCAGGAGACAGCTCACAATTTCTCAGAATGCCGCTATGGTTAAGCAGCAGAGTCAACAACGTCACTTGATAAGAAAGGATAAAGCTGCTTAGACATTTCTCTCAGTTTGAGAGTGAGGAGAGAAGCCCAGGAAGGTCAGCCATCTTTAACTGAGATGTTGTTCCTGGCCAGCCTCACCACCACCCCTTTTCTCCAGTGAATTGTCTTTTTCCTCAGCCGTTTTGTCAATAGTGAAGAATTAAATTTTGTATCAGTAGTTAACACAATATTTCTACTATTGATTAAAGATATCAATTATTTGACTATTACATTGTTGCAAGTATTTCCCTCATTTTGTAATTGTTACCTAATTCTTAGTGGGTTGTGAGTTTTTGTTGTTGTTGTTGTTGTTTTTAAGCGTATTTAGTTTGGTTTTAAAGTAAGAAAAATACACACCTTGTTTTGATTCCCTGGCTGGGGGATCCTGACACAGTATACTGTACATTAGGACAAATGAGAAGTCCCTATCTCATGTATTACAGCTAGTTTAATCTATAAGTGTTATTATCACATAATTCTACTTTTTGAAAGTCCATTTTAGTGCATAATGTGTTTTGTCTTACATATTTTGAAAACACCAGACAACTGATTTTATCCTATATGCATTTGTAATTGTTCTTCTAATATATACTACATATATCATTACAATTATTTTAGTTATGTTCAGAAATATAAATTGTTTGGTGTAATTAAATGTTTTCAGGAAAGGTATGAACCCGAAGTTCAATATCAGATGATCTTAAATGGAGAAGAAATCATTCTCTCCCTACAAAAATCCAAGTAAGTTGTACCTTCCAAAAGTCTAATCACTGGATTAGGTTATGAAATTGGGGAGCAATCTTTTTCAGGCTCCATTTAGTGTGGTTTGACATAGAACACATGAGGCATTTTGAGCTTTACATGATATTAGTTTGTGCTAAAAAGGCAGATTTCCTAGGAAATTATATACAAAGTGTAAAACAAAAGGAATGGCATATGTAAATAACTTTCTTCCTTGACCTTCCGGGAACTTACTGAACATCTTTTTCTACTCATATAAACTCAAGACTTTGATGATGCTTTCTATTCTTTTATGAGAATGTATATCCAAGGCTGATTCAAGATGCATGACCTAGAGATAGATTCCAGGGGATAGGGTTCCTCCTAGTTTTATAACAGTTAGTAAACTTCTCCCTGAATGCAGTGGGCCTATAAGCATATTTGTGACTCAGCACCCTTCAAAGGTTCTGTAGAGGTTGTGTCCTTGGTGCAGGAAATCTCAAAATGACTGGTTTGAAGACAGGGAATCTACAGATGAGAAGGAGATGAGGGGACTTCCTCCCTCAGATTTAATAGGAAGAACTAACTCTCTGATTTGCTTCAGTAGCAGAGCTCCAATATTGGAAGAGGATTAGTAGGTCAGAACCTTAGCTATTTCTCATTGTAGACACTATCACTTTTTTAGTGCTGAAGTTCAGGAAGTTCTGCCTTTCTTACCACCCAGAGTGGTTCATGCAGCTCTCTGCTCTCTACAGGCATCTCCTGGGGCCAGACTATACTGAAACACTGTACTCACCCAGAGGAGAGGAAATCACCACGAAGCCTGAGAACATGGTAGGGTCCGAATCCTTTGTGAGACTCTTTTGAGTTTTAGATGTTATTAGTTTGTGCTAATGTTAACTAAGATCCCCAAAGGACTCAATTATTTTATAAAATTCATAGGTCCAAGAACAACTTCAAAAAATAATCAAAGGACTTGAAAGCAAGGTGCTCATCTGTGACCAATGAGACAACAGTTTGGAAAATCACATTCAGCTTTTAAAACATAGGAGCAGCAGAAGGCTTCCAAGTGTCACATTTTTGGAAGCAACCAAAAGTCCACTTGTCCCTGGACCATTTTATCCATAGGTTAGAAAAATTCTTCTCTATGGGTACTTAAAACCTCATGTCACTATTTACTATTTTCTGGAGATATATGCATTTATCCTGAGGTCAGCAATGAAATATCAATTATTTAATTAATATTTTTATATCTGATTAAATCATTATCCTGTAGATAATGCCAGGGCCAAATGTCAGACATTAAGAATCATGGCATATAGTATCAGAAAGAGAATACAACAAATCTCAGTCAAGAGATGTTCACGTTCCCAAGCTAGGAGAGTTTCTCAGAGCCATCCTACAAGGTACCCTCAACGTGTATTTCTCTATTAAAAAAAAAAAATAGACTTCTACCACAAAACGGTTCTTTGTTCCCCATGCTCATCAAAACTTATTTCATGAACGTCTGAATTTTTGCTAACACTATCTTCAGCGGACAGTGTCTGATAAATTAATTCATGCTTAATTGTTAATAGCTGATGATACATTAATGAGGAATATTCTCAAGTCTTCTATGAAAAAATGTTTATGTTGACAAGATCTCTTCCAAACAGGGAGAAAAGACCACAGATGGAATTTCAGACCCTGAGGCAGGTCAATTTATTTCGCACCGGAGTTTTTTCGTTACCTTTTTTGGATCACTCCACATAAGTGGCCCCTTAACTTTGCAGATGCGGGCCAGCAATCATGTCTGAATCTCTAGCTGTAGACAAGTAATTTTGAATCTTTGAGGCTGATAATGGGATTCCACTAATAGATCAATTAAAACAGTGATTAAATAAGTTAGTCTGAGGAGCTCAGGAGTGACAGTGTGAAGTATTGAGAATTCCCCAGTCTAGGAAAATAGACGTCTCATTTTACTTATTTGTAATGCACAGTGCCTTTGGGACTCAGGACAGGGAAGCCAAATTCTTGAGCACTGACCCCCAAACCTGAGGACCCACCGGGAGTACTGTAAATCCCTAGAGTATTGGCCACTTCTCAGAGAAAACAACCCCCTTCACTACGAGCCCACCTAAGTTTAACTTCCCTGGACTCTTCCTTAGTGTAAATTAATGTCAGAAAAACAGCTCAGCCACCAAATATACAGAGCTTCCAGTGAAGCAATTCTGAAAACCTCGGAGGTTCTTGCTGTTTGTGTTTCTGAGAATTGCTCTGGCCACAGTCACTACTTGAAGAATTTTTACATATTCAAGACAGTAGCTTTCCTCACAACTGTGATACATGTATTCTCATAGTTCATACATTTTACACACACACACACACACACACACACACACACACACACACATTTCTGAAGCATAATTTCTTTTTTCCACTCCAGGAACACTGTTACTATAAAGGAAACATCCTAAATGAAAAGAATTCTGTTGCCAGCATTAGTACTTGTCACGGGTTGAGGTAAGAACTACTATCAAAATCATTCAAGATCAAGATGCTTTTTGTTACACAGAATTAAGGGCTACTAGATATTGTCTTCTTACTATTTTGGTAAATTTTTCATTGCTGAAATGCGGAATATATGTGGTTAAAGTGAAGAACAAAGTATTACCCTGACAGTCATTTCATAATCTGCTGCTCTAGGAGAAGTCAGGCCTAGAATGGTAAAACAAGAATGCTACACTGTGGACCTTGATGATATCTGGATCCACTTCCATGTTTGTCCACCCTACTCTCTGAAACAGTTACTTCTTGTTTTCTAAAACATTCTTCCCTGCAATTGTCACAATTGAACTTAATTGTAGAAGCATATGTGTTTCTGTTTACATAGATAATTCTTGCCAATGAGAGAAAGTTTGGAAAGTAAGAAAAAGCACAAATAAGAAAATAACAGGCCAAGCGTGGTGGCTCACACCTGTAATCCCAGCACTTTGGGAGGCCGAGGTGGGTGGATCATGAGGTCAGGAGATCGAGACCATCCTGGCTAACACGGTGAAACCGCGTTTCTACTAAAAATACAAAAAAAAATTAGCCGGGTGTGGTGGCGGGCACCTGTAGTCCCAGCTACTCAGGAGGCTGAGGCAGAAGAATAACATGAACCTGGGAGGTGGAGCTTGCAGTGAGCCAAGATAGCTCCACTGCACTCTAGCCTAGGCGACAGAGCGAGACTCCATCTCAAAACAAAAAAAAAAGAAAAAGAAAATAACAACTACCACAAAAGTTGACCTCTAAGTGATCAGTGTTATTAACATTTTGTCATGTTGGCACCCTTATATACACATATAGACAAATGTATCTTTCACAGCATTGAAATAAAAATATAGAACACATTGTTCTTCCAACATGGCTCATAACACACATGACAAGTTTTTCACATATCATAACATACCTTCAGGAATATAATTTTGAACAGTTATGTTGGATTGTAATATTTTATTATATGGATTCACCTTCTATTTATGAACAAATTATCATACTATTATGATTATAGAAACAGGGATTCTTTAAGCTACTTCTAATCCCAGCATGTTACTCTGGTTGGCCTGTTGATCATTCATGTTCCCCTCTGGCGTTCTTGCTATCTAAACATTCCCTTACTCCATTTTCCATTATAGTCCTAGGATCTGCCATGAAATATTTGTTAAATGAATCAATAAACTATGGAAAAATATTTACCATGGTGCAAATTCCAAATTCTTTGGGGTTGCTTCATCTTTATAATTCTTGTTCAGAATTATCTTGGTAAGTAAGCTAGGCTTCATTTTATATCGACAAATAGTGATTCTAACTTACGTTACCAAAAGTTAGCTGAAAGGTCTAAGAATGACAAGACTGTGTGAAATTGGGATGGAGGGGCAGACATCAATCCATTCTTGGATGCAAATATGACTCTGTGTGTCAGGAATCCTGAAATACAAGTCTCTATATCTCCCAGAGGATACTTCACACATCATCATCAAAGATACCTGATAAAACCTCTGAAAAGCACAGACGAGAAAGAACATGCCATCTTTACATCTAACCAGGAGGAACAAGACCCAGCTAACTACACATGTGGTGTGAGGAGCACTGGCGGGAAACAAGGCCCAATTCGAATCTCTAGATCACTCAAAAGCCCAGAGGTGAATACAATTCCATTACCTCATCATTTACTTCAATTGTCTCAGCAAAGATAGGCGATATACGACTATTCTTAGAAATGAGTAACATGTGTCGTCTATAATTTATTTACTTATTTTTCTATTTATCTTCTATTTTAGGGGAAAAAATTCTCCTTTTAAGCTTTAGAATCTTTTAGGATAAAGACAGTGACTAACAATGTTCTTTTATTCTTTGTAAAGCAAGAAGACTTTCTTCGGGCACAGAAATACATTGATCTCTATTTGGTGCTGGATAATGCCTTTGTGAGTATGAAACACACAGGCCTCTTGGCCAGTTCAGTCACCTTTTAAGTTTACTTATCAAGCAAAAGCAAGCAATAAACTATTTTAGCTAATAATGGGGCATTTGTCCACCTGGGTGTCTTGGCTGTTTACTTGCCTTGCCAGCAATAGTTATTATCTCCTCATCCCCTTTAATATCCATCTGCCACGAACATATTTAGATATTGGCGATATACTTAACACCAGATAGCTACAGGAAATCAACCAAAAAAAATTAAAAAGAATGCATTATTAAAATATTACAATACTTCATATCTTAATATAAAATTAAATATATTTAATATAAATATTATGTCAATATAAAATCAACACAAAACTCTATATAACTTAGAAATTATATTGATAGATACAGAGGAAAATACTAGAATCTACATTTCTATCTAGCAAATGTTGCTTTGTAATCAAATTTTAATCACATGATTCTGTTTAAAAACCTTAAAATTGTTAATTTGATTTATTCAACTTAAAATCATAAAATTATAAGAACATTAAAATTTTACATGAATGTCTCACTTTTATCAAAAAACTCTTAACATTTGAAATAGAATTTGCCAGAACACAGTCTTACATTATTTAATTATGGAATGCACGGATGTTCATTGTAGTGAAATGCATAATTTTTCTTAAAATGTGAAATCCTGTATGCCATCAGCTTTCTCAGTGTAATTTGCCATTTCACTATACTTTGTGTTTTGTATTTTACAGTATAAGAACTATAATGAGAATCTAACTCTGATAAGAAGCTTTGTGTTTGATGTGATGAACCTACTCAATGTGGTAAGACATTAGTCATGTAAACCTCGTGTTTCTGCATAGAAGCCTGGAACTTCCCTATGATTTCACCAACAAGAAGTTAAAAAGGTCACAAATGCCTTAAGTTAAACAGTTCAGGGAAATTTTAGCAGAACAAGGATCAACATCAAGGTGAAATTATATGCATTGCAACAAAGACAATTTTTAAAATTTTTACTTTCAAAATGGAAATTCATTACTTACAGTCTGTCACTTTATCCATCACTTGGGGTCAACAAAAGTTCTCAAACACAAAAGGAATCATGAACATTTGTATGAAGATAAATGTTCTTTCTACAGATTTATAACACCATAGATGTTCAAGTGGCCTTGGTAGGTATGGAAATCTGGTCTGACGGTGATAAGATAAAGGTGGTGCCCAGCGGAAGTACCACGTTTAACAACTTCCTGAGATGGCACAGTTCCAACCTGAGGGAAAAGATCCACGACCATGCTCAGCTCCTCAGGTGAGCACATGCTGGCCAGGTGAATGTAGGCAGAATGGATCGCTATCCCCAAGGTTCCTTAGCAAGGGTTTCAGCTCCGTAATAGTTCCCTGATCAACCGTCAGAGTGCTTGACATTGTACCACTAGCAATTCACCTCTGAGATTATTGGATCAATAATCAGATGATAGAATGAGCTCTTGGATATAAGATAACCATCTATGGTCATTATAACACGAAGGAATAGAAGTTTTTTTGGGCCTAGTCCATATAAAAAGGCTAGGGCAGTGAGGCAATTCATTAACATAATTAACAAAAGCTAATTGTTACAAAGGCTCAGATTGTGACAGTAGTATCTGTAACTTTCATACAGCGGGATTAGCTTCAACAATCGACGCGTGGGACTGGCAGCTTCAAATTCCTTGTGTTCCCCATCTTCGATTGCTGTTATTGAGGTGTGTAAATTTATCGTAAGCCTCCCTGTGGTTCTGCATCCTCTATGAAGTCCAGCATAACACCTTATATAGAATGAGCAAAATGAACATTTGCTGAATCAATGAATCAAGGTAGAAATGAAACTACTGGTAGGTCATTGCACTGAAGACCCCTTGGATTATGAAACAGAACATCTCCTTACATCAGCCTTGCTAGAGCATGCCATGTCATTCTTTAGTTCATGTTAGAAAACCAGAGTAGGAATATTGGAACAGAAAGGAGATCCAATACCCTCTGTGACCCGGGTTAACACTATTCATCCCCAGTATCTGTGGCCAGAGAGGCCAGACAAGGAAGAAAGGTGCATGCAGATGTCATGTGTCCAAGCACTCCAGTGTCATAGATATCATAGCAATAGGTTTTGGAGACCTCTGATATGGTGCCTATGAGTACTTCCTATGAAGAATGTAATTAATTTAACCATGATTTACTGGTAACTTAGTATCCATTAGTTCAACAAATATTTACTGAATAAAATATATTGTATCCATAGGACCCAATCACTTCCAATGCTCTTTCAACATTTTGCAATACACGGGAGCAAATGGTTCACTAGTTTTCATCTCTTAAGCCATTTTTAAAGACTGCACATTGGCAACAATTGAATAAAAACAGAATAAATAAATGTGTCTACTTTTTTTTTTTCCAGGCTAAAAAAAAGAATAGTGTGGCTCTTGTAGCAGTGATGTCACATGAGCTGGGCCATGTCCTTGGTATGCCTGATGTTCCATTCGACACCAAGTGTCCCTCCGGCAGTTGTGTGATGAATCAGTATCTGAGGTGAGACCTCGTCATCCTAGAAGAAGAGAGATGTTTTCCAAATCTTAAAGAATTCGGAAGCAGTCTACAGATGTTGGATGGGCATATATTTTCCCAAGGGTTGTGTATCCCATTAATTCAACCTCCGGTCTCTTGAGGCACAAATTTTAAAAACTACCAGGGCTCATTCTTTAAGATTTATAAATATGCCAAGATAGAGCTTGCAAGTATGGTGACCTTATAATTTTAACTTAAAATGAGTCTAACTTAAAATGAACCCATAGTTTCTAAAAATATTCATCTCATTATGATGATGACAGGATCGTCTTATACTCCTATCATCAATCAACCAATCATCTATTTTTGCCGATTTATGAATTACCTGTGAATGCCAGGCACTTTGCAAAGACTTTGGGATAGAAAAATAAATCAAACATACTTTGTTCTTGAAATGCTCACAAAGAAGAAAAGAAATATTTCCATACAGCCCAGAAGCCTGCAACTACTTCCTTTCACTGATTCATTATTATTATCTCTTGCCCCTCATTTCTCAATGCAAAATGAGTGGATTATTACAAATGGTGATAGCTGTCACTGCTGTCCTTTAGAACAATACTAAATGGCCACATGGCAATGGAAATCCTTTCAGCTCTATGACTTAGGCTCTAGGAAAAAAATTTCCAAATACCACAGTATGCATGTTCTATCACCTACCACATTTAATACAGTACAGTCCTAAATGGTTGCCAAATTTGGAATTTCCATTGAGGTCGATAATACAGTTAGATAAGCCAGAGTCTCGTGTTTCTTTATCTTCATTCTGTGTTTCATGCAGAAGGCACCACACTGTATATCATATTATTTGAGTTTTCTTCTGATTACAGTTCAAAATTCCCAAAGGATTTCAGTACGTCTTGCCGCGCACATTTTGAAAGATACCTTTTATCTCAGAAACCAAAGTGCCTGCTGCAAGCACCTATTCCTACAAATATAATGACAACACCAGTGTGTGGGAACCACCTTCTGGAAGTGGGAGAAGATTGTGATTGTGGTTCTCCTAAGGTATTATTTATTAGATTTTGACTGGGGCGGAAGAATTATGCAGTTTTCTTTTTGTTTTCCAATATTCTTTCGGAAATTCTTTCTAAAGACAAACTGCGCATCATAGTAAAAAGTAGATTTGCACTTGTGTTTTTGCTACTGAATTTAGTAACCTTTGAAAGGCATCTCAAAAACCAGGACATGATTTTGATGTAATTATATGAAGTTAAATGTAAAGAAGTTAATTGTTAACTATAACATGTCACTTATGATCTTTCCAAAACGTGTATTAGTCAGAAATCCCTAAATGACATAATGTCATAGTTGATCATCTGTTGAACAGGAACAATTAGAGATCTAGAAGTAAGTTCTCCTCAGAGGGAGAGTTGGTCTTTTCTCATCAAGCCAACGTGTAAACCAGGTTGTAAACAAAACAGAGAAGAAAGAGGAAAAGAAAAAATAATCACAAAAATCTGTAGAAAATGGGCTATTAACATAGAACATCCAGAATAAGCACTATGATTCTGTTAATTTCTATAAATCAGACTCTTTCAAGGCATTTGTATACTCTAAACAACGCTGACCACTTGCAATCCCATTGGCTTCTAAAAGATATTTCTGTTGTCATAACAAGTTTCTTTTACTTTTAAGACAAAGACTAAGAATTCTTATTTGAAGATATTGCACATATCAGATAATCTGAAAATTACTTTCATATACACCATCTCTTCTGTTACTCACAAATATACAAAATATTGCCATTGTCCCAATTTAGAGACAAAGTGAGGCTCAGAAAAGTTAACTAGTTTCAAAGATACACAGCTAATCATTGGTGAAGCAGGATGCAGCCCAAGAAGTATCCATTACTTAAGATGGCTCTGTGACAATGAGCATGGTGTCTAAACTCTCTATGCTTCAGTTTATGTATTCAGAAATTTTAGGTGGTTAGATCACATCAGAAGTCTATGCAGCATAACTTAGTCATTTGTGAAGAATATTGTAAACTTTCTGTTAATTATAAAGAAGCACGGAATTTTACAAAAGATTTGATATTTTATAATAAATTAGAGTTATGTTTATCTCATTCTTACTTGCTTAAATTCCTCTATGGTTTCTTGGGTGGAAGACAATTGAAGATACTCAAAACCCTAGGTACTTCTGGTTTCAGCAAGTAAATGGTATGTATTTACAGAAAGGAAAGGGGGAAAGAAGAAGGAAGAGGCCAAGAGAGGACCATTGTATACAGAATATGTAACATCTAAAATTCTTGAATTATGTCAGTCAACTCCTGTATTATTTTCATATCTTGTTGATATTTTTCTTCTGTAATTGAATAAAACTAGAGAGTTTGGGTTTAGGAACAACTGAATTTCTAAATAACTGTTTTCTTATCCAAAAAGTAGTATATATACTTTATACAGTATTGTTTATTGATTAATCCAATTTCTCATAGATCTGATATGCCAGTTTATTATTCCTAGGTATATAATTAGGAGTTTTTTTCTATTTTAAAAATAAGCTTTCTGTCTACATATTTCTCCCAGGCATGACACTATTTTAAAGATTGTAACTTGATAATGCATTTTAATGTCAAATCTTTTCATTATTTTGTCATTACTGTTGTTATTGCAAACTTGTCCTCAAATACCATTGAGATTTGATGGAAATGCATTAAATTTATATTTAACTTTGAAGGGCACTGATATTTTTACAACATTAAGCATTGTCTTAAATGACAAGTTGCCTTTAAATTTTCTGAGGAAATTTATATATATAAAGTTCTTCATGGAGTTCCTGCACTTTTGAAAGGCCTTTTAAATTATTTTCATATTTTTCTTTCTGCTGTATGTCATTCTTTTTTTTAGTTTGGACATACACATCATACATCTAGACAAAATTTATTTTTGAAAAATTCTTGAATAATTCTATTTCTCACCTTCTAAGGAGTAGTCTTCATTGCTGATGATATTTTGTTTTCTATTTTTCAATGTCCTTGGTCATTGTCACTGGAATTCGCCTATCAGAGTAATTTAGCTTAAAAAGTAAACTTTCATTGCCATCTTGTACCAGAATTCTATCACCTAGTCTATGGGAAGAAAGTGTTGAACCACCTTTTTCCATTGTGTGTGTGCTTTGAAGGAATGTACCAACCTCTGCTGCGAAGCCCTAAAGTGTAAACTGAAGCCTGGAACTGATTGTGGAGGAGACGCTCCAAACCATACCACGTAAGACCTTTTGCTTTCTTTGTTCCAAAACGTTTTCTCACTTTTATTTCACATTTGAGAAAAATATGCCACTGGGTTCTATAATACACTAAAACACAATGTATTTTATATTTTTCAAATGACTCAATTTTGGAGAGGAAAACTAGCAACCATTATGAACATGACGAAGGATTGTGGACAAACACTCATGAAAAGTAGCTACTTTGACCCTTGTGAGATTAGGGCTGCTGGAATCTATGCCAAAACCTGTTTAAATTCCTGTTAGAGAACGATGAGTTTAATACCAACCAAAATGAGAAAAGAAAAGTGTATTTAAAAACAGCCTCAGTTAATGAGCTCGTTTTATTCTTGGTTAGAAGTTGGTAGTTTTAATTTGCAAGGCTGTCAGAAAATCAATAGCATTTAAGAACATGCTATAAAATTTGACAATTTTACTCCATTTAAAGTGTTTCAATGAGTCATAACCTAGGTAGTAGATCTGTGTCTTATACAATTCTATATGAGTTGGGCTACGGAACCCAATTACTTGGAAAATGGTACTTGTTTCAATGAAAAATAACCTCTAAATATAAAAATGGCAACAAGAAAAATCAAAAATAGGAGAAAGACTCAGGATATATTTTCTTTACTCCCCTTTCCCGAATCTTTTCTGGAATAGAAACTGCAGAAAGAGTATAAAGAAAATAATTGACTCAAGCACCATCAATTATCATTTCATTGGGAATGGATCGGCAAGGTCAAAGATAAGGACCAACGCTTGGTTATTTACCAAGCACCATTTAATGCAGCCTGCGTGGATCATGGAATGATTCCACTCTGCAGGAAATTCTGGAAATTGTGCCCAGGCCAGAAACATAGCATCGCAAAAGAAAAAGAATCATCCAGCAATTTAGGGACTTGGAACCCTAGGTGAACATGCCCCTTACTGTGCAAGATACGCAATTTATACCATGGAAAGAAAATTGGAGGTGTTCTCAGGAAACTAAAATTCTAGTCTTTTCTGCCCCAAACTAGCTGTGGGACTTTAAATGCAGTTAAACTAGATTTTTTTTTCACTCATAAAATACAGCGAATAATATTGTCTCTTAAATAATATGAATTCTTATTCACATAATTTACATTCTGTACATTTTCATTATTGTTATTACATAATATTTTATAACTTGTAGTAACCCTGGCTTCCAAACTTTATTTTTCCTTTAATCAGACAGTGAATCCAAAAGTCTGCTTCACTGAGATGCTGCCTTGCCAGGACAAGAACCAACAACTCTAACTGTCCCAGGAATCTGGTGAATTTTCACCTGTGTACTTAGACATAATGGTCTTTCACTTGTTATTCTACTTTCTATATTGTTATCAGTCCAAGAAACAGGTAAACAGATGTACTTAGAGACGTTGGCTGTTTGTTTAGGCCTAATCTTTCATTTTTTTTTTTTTTTTTTTTAAAGATCATGAATTTGTGACTTAGTTCTGCCCTTTGGAGAACAAAAGAAAGTAGCCTTCCATCAAAGCACCTTAAAATGCACCGCTGAATTATTCAGAGTTAACACTCTAGAATTGTTAAATTACAAGTACTATGCTTTAACGCTTCTTTCATCTTACTAGTATGGCCTATAAAAAAACAATACCACGTGATGGGGGAAGGCTTTGGCAATAGAAAGAAGAATAGAATTCAGGTTTTATGTTATTCCTCTATGTTCACTTTGCCTTGCTCTTGAATGTGCAGTATTTTTCTATCTCATGCCAAGAATGATTAAATGTAAATATTTTTCATTTTATCATTTATATCCTATACACATCTCCTTCATCATTATATATGAAGTTTATTCTGAGAAGTCTACATTGCTTACATTTTAATTGAGCCAGCAAAGAAGGCTTAATGATTTAATGAACCATAATGTCAATAAAAACGCAATTTTTGAGGCTTTTCTGTGTGGTCATTTATGAAACTGAGTATTTTCAAGCTTCTTTGTAGGTTTGTGTTTGGTGTTGAAGCCTCTCACATCAATGGAAAATCGTCGCTCTGGTAATTTAATAATATTGTCACAAATAGCCAAGCAATGCTATATGGATATGAGAAAAGGAGGTCGTGTCATCTTTTCATGCCCAAAATGGCATGATGTGAGGCCAGTCACCAGGAAGACTAGGCTTCTTCCTGAGGTTTCCTTCTCTAAATAATTTTTAACAATTAATGAAAGTTACCTAAATTTCCATAGATGTCTATGCTGGGAGACTAGAAACTCAGACATATTTTTAAAGATTGGGCTTTGAAACCAAGGGCCTCCTGGGATGCACTGCATGCTGGTGTTGGCCGTCTCCCCATTTATGGCCTCGCTGTCATTGATGGGCTGGCACTGCCAGTGTTTCCTGTGAAGCTGTGTGCCAGGTGTGGGTGTCAGCCCAGCTGCGGCCCCAGGATATGCCTTGCCAGGATCTCCACTGCCCACTGGTCTGATACAAATTCCAGCCAGTTCTTCCAAGGAAAAAGGGCTTCTTAGGGCATCCTTTCCACCCCACCCCCAACCCCTGACCTTGTGCTCAGGTAGAGGCTTCCTATAGTAAAACTGATTGAGCTGCAGGGATTAAAATCAGTGGCATGCTGGAGACTTCTAGTACAGGCTTGTGAACATCAACTGTTAAACTTTAAGGAGTATTGTGAGCTGGTTGCTCAACACAGCCACTACTGAAACCCAACCTATATAAATTCATAATTAAATAAATTCTGGTAAAATCAAAGGAAATACTCAAAACATATCACTCCCGGTTCTACTACATTTGACTCATCTATGCTCTATGGTTATTTAAGTCTCTGACACCTCTTCCCTACTCTCTGACCAGTGACACCACGTTGCAATGGTATATGATAGGAGAACTTTAGCACAGAATAGCCAAATGCTACAAATCAAGGTTTGATGTATTGTTTTACTTATTATCTATACTTAAGAAAGTGATGGAGTTTTAATTTAAAAGTAAGTCTTGTTTATAGCAATTAAAATGTGAAAGCATAGAATTTTGAGAGGATATGTTTTCATTATTTGAAAACTATCATGCAACTCAATAGTCACTCACACTTTTAATGAATGAGTGAAAATCTAACAGATATCTTTATTCTTTCAATTTTGCTAATTGATGTAAGCAAAAATATCAACCAAAATGTTGGAACTATACTCATTCATTGCTTGCCACCATAGTGACTAAGGCATAATAGTTCAACAGAAACCAATGAAAGCATTCTGTTAAAATCAGTTGCCTGTTTGGAATTATAGTAATATTGTATTTTAATTATTATTTGAAAACTGCATGCTACATATTATATCACTGAAATTTAGAATAAACACAGGTACTTATATGTACACAACCTCTTTTTCCCCAAAGAGATAGCTTTTTTCCAATCAATAATTATTAATTTTTTAAATTTTTATTTCTATTTTAATAATTTTGGGGTACAGGTAGTTTTGATTACCTAGATAAGTTATCTAGTGATGATTTCTGAGATTCTGGTGCACCCATCACCTGAGCAGTGAACATTGTACCCATATATAGTCCTTTATCCCTCACCCTCCTTCCAACATTTCCCCCCAAGCCCCCAGAGTCTATTATATCATTCTTGTGCCTTTGCATCCTTATAGCTTAGCTCACACGTATAAGTGAGAGCACACAATATTTGGTTTTCCATTTCTGGGTTACTCCACTTAAAAGAATGGCCTCCAACTCCACCCAAGCTGCCGAAAAGACATTATTCCTTTTTATGGCTGAGTAGTATTCCAAAGTGTGTATATACCAAATTTTCTTATTCCACTCATTGGTTGATGGGCATTTAGGTTAGTTCCAAAAAGGGAACACTTTCATACTGCTGGTGGGAATATAAACTAGTATAACCAGTATGAAAAACAGCATGGAGATTCCTTAAAGAATTAAAAGTAGGACTACCAGGGACTCAGATTTTAAAAATTTACCAGCATACCACAGATTACAGAACCTTAAACATAAATTTTTAAAGTTCCGTATGTAGCTACCTGCTTTAAGGCAGGCACGTGAATGTCATCAGAGTGGTCAGAGAATGCAGTTGGATGGATTATATTAGCCTAGAAATATGATCACCACCCCTTCCCCACTGACTTCCTAGCCAATGAGCAAGTACAGCTGCACAGTGTGGCCCTTCTATCTTTCTTTCAGTGTTTTACCTTTAAAAAAAAAAAAAAAATCCCTATTTTGTTTTTGTTTTTGTTTTGAAATTAACTTTGGTTAGTTAGACTTCCTGCAGTCTGTTGAACATGGATTTATAGACATAAATCTCAGAAAAAGGAGTAAGGATTCTGATTATTTCCTGCCTTAAGAGAATACTCTGCCACAATTGCTTGAGACACTATACAGATATGAGAAGGGAGGAAATAGGGTGAATCCTTTCTAATTCTACCTAATAGCATCCAACCACTGAAATCTGGTGTATATTTTGGAGCAGGAGTGAAACCTGACCCCAACTGCTTTTGGTGTCGAAGATCCAAGCCCTTGCCTAACCCTAAATGTCCTACTCAATAAATTTCAATTTTGAAATGATTCCTCACGTGTCATGAAAAGATCCACTTTTCTTTAAGAAAACTGACTTAGACATTTGGGCAATTTTTAAAGGTTGTGCATAATTAACTTATCACCAAATAAATGAAAAGTTTTCTATTGAATTTAGCATGGATCATAGAATTATTTAGGGAAACATAGTCATTTCTTTGATAAAAAGGTAAATACTATTTTTGGAAACTTCCAGAGGATCGGTATGTTGGTAGACGAAACATCTGGATGGTTTGCTTTTGATGGTTGACAATATGCATACAGTTTAACAGTTAAATGCGATGTGACTTTTAACATCTAGCAATTACTTTTCACAGGCATAATTGTTTCCAACCAAAGCAGAAATAAAACACTATTAATTATCTGTTCAATGGATAAGTCTTTCAAAGTATTTTCACATCTTTTATCTAGTTTGATTCTTAATGAAATCAATGAGACATACATGATGATAATCGTTATTATGTAAATTTTATAGGGGCAGAATCTGTGGCCAAAGAGGTTGTTACATGATTTATCTAAGGTTCTATAGAAAACTTACGGCAAACAGAGGCCAGGCATAGTGATTCATGCCTGTAATGCCAGCACTTGGAGAAGCGGAGGCAGAAGAATTGCCTGAGCCCAGGAGTTCAAGACCAGCCTGGGTGACATAGAAAGACCCTGTCTCTATAAAAGATTAAAATATTGACTGTGTGTGATGGTGAGTACCTGTAGTCCCAGATACTTGGAAGGCTGAGGTGGGAGGATCATTTGAGTCGGGAATTTGAGGCTGCAGTGAATTTGGAAGTGCACTCCAGCCTGGGCAACAGAAAGAGACACTGTAAGAAAGAAAGAAAGAAAGAAAGAAAGAAAGAAAGAAAGAAAGAAAGAAAGAAAGAAAGAAAGAAAGAAAGAAAGAAAGAAAGAAAGAAAGAAAGAAAGAAAGAAAGAAAGAGAAAGAGAGAGCGAGAGAGAGGAAGGAAGGAAGGAAGGAAGGAAGGAAGGAAGGAAGGAAGGAAGGAAGGAAAAAAAAAAACCTAGAACACAAATTCAAACAGTCCTAAAGCTAGGAATTCTACTACTTATCTTCCATTCTGATGGAATTATCTCTTGAGGTGGATGAATGCCACATATTAAAGCATTCAGAAGCCACTTCATTAGTTGACACATATAAGGTGTCATAAATCATAAGGGAACTGAGGATGATGTTAAAAATGAATGTGAGTTTGAAGCACGAATGCCTGCAGATAGTGCTGAGTAATTTGCTTTCTAAAAACACTGACTGCTCCTTGACCAGATTGCCTCACACTAGGAGTTCACTGTTAAAGTAAAAAATATTTAGCCTTATAATTTACATATAAAATTGAAATGTAGTTAATTGGAAGAAAATTGGGTCCACACAAGGATAAACAAAATTTCCCATTTTTAGTGATTAAAAAACACATATATTGAGTTTCTATAAACAAACAGATGCACCATATACTGGAAGCTTATTGAACACATACTGTATACTTTAGTAATGTACCTGCATATTATTAAGTAGGAAGTATAGAAGATAGCTAAAGAATATTTTTTCTTCCAAACACTTTTTTAAACTTGTATTTTAAGTTCAGGGGTACATGTGCAGGATGTGCAGATTTGTTACATAGAGAAATGTGTGTCATGGGGTTTGTTGCACAATTATTTCATCACCCAGGTATTAAGCTCACTACCCATTAGTTGTTTTTACTAATCCTCTCCCTCCTTCTACCCTCCACCTGCCAATGGCTCCACTGTGTTGTTACCCCCTATGTGTACATGGGTCTCATCATTTAGCTCCCACTTGTAAGTGAGAACATGACATATTTAGTTTTCTGTTCCTGCATTAGTTTGCTAAGGATAATGACCTCCAACTCCATCCATGTCCCTGCAAAGCACATGATCTTGTTCTTTTTTATGGCTGCATAGTATTCCATGGTATATATGTACCAAATTTCATTTATCCATTCTATCAATGATGAACATTTATGTTGGATCCATCTCTATGCTATTGTGAATAGTGCTGCAATGAATGTACACATGCATGCATCTTTATAATAGAATGATGTATTTTCCTTTGGGTATATACCTAGTAATGGGATTGCTGGGTCAAATGGTATTTCTGCCTTTAGGTCTTTGAGGAATTGCTGCACTGCCTTCCATAATGGCTGAACTAATTTACACTCCCACCAACAGAGTATAAGTGTTCCTTTTCCACCACAACTTTGCCAGAATCTCTGATTTTTTGACTTTTTGATAGTAGCCATTCTGACTAGTGTGAGATGGTATTTCACTGTGATTTTGATTTGCATTTCTCTGATACTGAGTTTTTTTCCCTATGATTGTTGGCCTCATCTATATCTTCCTTTGAGAGGCATCTATTCATGTCTTTTGCCTACTTTTTAATGGACTTGTTTTTTTCTTGTAAATTTGCTGAAGTTCCTTATAGATGCTGGCCATTAGACCTTTGTCCAATGCATGGTTTGTAAAAATCTTCTCCCATTCTGTAGGCTGTCTGTTTACTCTGTTGATAGTTTCTTTTGCTGTGCAGAAGCTCTTTAGTTTAATTAGACCCCATCTGTCTATTTTTGCTTTTGTTGTAATTGCTTTTGACATTTTTGTCAAGAAATCTTTGCCTGTGCCTATATCCGGAATGGTACTGTATAGGTTGTCTTCTAGGGCTTTTATAGTTTTGGGTTTTACATTTAAGTCTTTAATCCATATTGAGTTAAATTTTGTATATGGCATAAGGAAGGGGTCCATTTTCAATTTTCTGCATATGGCTAGCCAGTTATCCCAGCACTGGTTATCCCAGCAACATTTATTGAATAGGGAAACCTTTCTCCAATGCCTGTTTTTGTCATGTTTGTCAAAGATGAGATACTTGTAAGTGTGTGGTCTTATTTCTGAGTTCTCCATTCTGTTCCATTGCTCTATGTGTCTGTTCTTATACCAATACCATGCTGTTTTGGTTTATGTAACCCTGTAGTATACTTTGAGGTTGGGTAGCATGATGCCTCCAGCTTTGCATTAGAGAAATGCAAATCAAAACCACAATGAGATACCATTTCACACCAGTCAGAATGGATACTATTAAAAAGTCAAAAAAATAACAGATTCTGGCATGGTTATTGAGAAAAAGGAACACTTATACTCTGTTGGTGGAAGTATAAATTAGTTCAGACATTGTGAAAGACAATGTGGCAATTCAACAAAGACCTAAAATACCATTAGGTCCCCCAATCTCATTACTAGGTATGTACCCAAAGGAATATAAGTCATTCTAGTATAAAGATGCATGCATGTGTATGTTCATTGCAGCACTATTCACAATAGCAGAGATGGAACCAACATAAATGTTCATCCATGATATAATGGATAAACAAAATGTGGTACATATACACCATGGAATACTATGCAGCCATGAAAAAGAACAAGATCCTGTCCTTTGCAGGGTTATGGACAGAGCTGGAAGCCATTATCCTTAGCAAACTAACACAGGAAGAGAAAACCAAATACAGCATGTTCTCACTTATAAGTGGGAGTTAAATAATGAGACACATGTACACATAGAGGGGAACAACACACACTGGGGTCAAATGGAGGGTGGAGGGTGGAAGGAGGGAGAGGATCAGTAAAAACAACTAATGGTAGTGGGCTTAGTACCTGGGTGATGAAATAATCTGTACAACAAACCCCCATGACACAAATTTACTTACGTAATAAGCTTGCACATCCTGCACATGTGCCCCTGAACTTAAAAGTTAAAAAAATAGAATATATTTACCATGGAATACTACCCACTCATAACAAAAAATGAAATGATGTTTTTGCAGCAACATGGCTGGAACTGGAGGACACTGTCTTAAGTGAAATAATTCAGAAACAAAAAGCCAAATACCTCATTTTCTTACTTATAAGTGGGAGCTAAATAATGTGTACACATGGGCATACAGTATGGAATGATAGACACTGGAGACTCAGAAGGGTGAGGGGTGTGACAGGGGTAGGTAATCAGAAATTACTTAATGGCTACAATGTACATTCTGGTGATGAATACAATAAGATCCCAGACTTCATCATTTAAAAAAAAAAAAAAAAAAAGAGGAAAGATGTTAGATTTCTTACACAGTCCCAGCATTGTGTTGGGATTTCAGCTCAATGGATCCTAGCACATAGGAATCTCTGTAAGCTCTCATAGCATTAACAACTGGCCAAGAGAAAAATAGATATAAAGTGCTCTAGAGGTCATGTCCTATTTTTTAAATGTGGTTATTATTTTGGTCTAGAAACAAATTGAAAAGGAAATATGTACCCTTAATAATTAGACTAGATGAAAAGACTAATCCAACCAAGCCTTAGACATCACAGAAACCAAGGGATATGTCATATACATGTGCATATGTGTCTGTGCACACATGTGTACACGCATGTGTGTGCTTCTTTGGAGTACTCATTTGGAACAGGGAATGATCATGACACATCCAGAGAAAAGTCTGGGAAGCCAGCTGCCCTAGAATGTCAGTGAGTGAGGATGCTGGGTAAGGTCAATGCAGAGTTCAGTCACCCCTGAGGAGACCTAAGAAGAGCACAGATGTTGGCACAGGGCTATGGGAAGGAAGGTGGCAGCACGTGGAAGATTTCACTGATTAAACTGATTAGCTGTGGATGGTGACAAATGAAGATGCGATGGAGAACTGATGAAGAGTTCGCCGATTAAAGTAGCATTGCAAGGTAGAGGAGGGAACAAAATTAGAACCAAGAAAGGACCTTCATTAAGGAAGTCATGTAGCAGTATACTTTTTGGAAACGGAAGAAATTAAAATGTGGCCATTTAAAAAGGAAGACAAATATTTTGAGCTTTTACAGAAGTCAAGTTTGAAAGAAACACACGAAAAAAATGTGGCTATTTATTGGAGGTGATGGATACCCCAATTACCCTGATTTGATCACCACATATTGTATACATGGATCAAAATATCACATGAACCCCCGAAATATGTAAAGTTATGATGTATTAATTAAAAAGTAGAAGAAAGTTTAAAAAGAAGGCCACTGTATGAAAGACATAGTTTAGAAGACAATTTTGCAGGGCTGAGATTCAGAAAATCAATACCAAATGAGAAATATCTATGAATAAGAATGTTAGAGAGGACTTTACCTGCTGTGATGCACTCAAATGGAGAACAGATGAAAAGTATGGAACAAATGCTGTGTTTCAAGGGAGGTATTCTAAGGTGAACATTTAGAATCTTGTGCCAGACGATATCCCTCAATTGCACTTTCTTCCTGGAGTTTTCTTTAGAATGAGGGTTTGAGAAAAAAGGAAAAGGGTGTCCACAGGCCCATCTCCTCACCACTTAGCACATAGCACATACCTTGCCCTCAGCTAGACACCAGAAAAACGAAAGAAAGAATGAACCAATGCATCATGAGAGAATGGGAGAAGAGGACTGCACACAACTTCTTGCTAACTTTGTCCACCCCCAAACCCACCACCATCTAGTAACAACCCTAAATTGGCAGAATGTTTCATTCTGAAATCACATTAACCTATATTGAGGATAGGAGGCAGAAGAGAGAAACCTGCAAAAAGAAGAGACAGTCCCCCTACCCATCATGGAGACTTTAAAAAAAAATTTAAAAACCCAACACGCTGTTATCTCGGGTATAATAATGGCCCCAGGATACAAGAAAACAGTGAGAAATCAGAGGAAAGGGAACATAACGAGGTTTTCATGGACATCTGGGAAGAAGATGAGAGGAAGAGTCAAGGCGTGAAAATTCAGTACCGATGAATTAAATTAGCAGAGGCATTTAGGAGAAAAAGGCAAAACTTTTCAAATACTGTGAAGAGAGCCTCTGACTGCCAGGTTGAGCGTGGTCTGAGTTCACTCCCTCTCCCTCTGGGAATGCACCACGTCGATTCCAGAGATAGTTAGACTTCCTTCTTGCAAATGCATCTTCAATCACAAAAAAGCAAAGCAAAGCTAAATAAAGAACTTTCTGAAAAAATAATTTTACTCTGTCCTCAATAAAAACAAGAAAAAATACTGTGATAACACGCAAAACTTAAATAGAGTCACTTTTCCAGGGTGCAGATCTCTGACCTTAAGACAAGCTCCAGGCCAAAGGACTGGCCAGTCTTTATGTATCATGCCCGCTTCCCTTTCGGCTCCTGCATTTCCAGGTAGGAAACTACATTTTATTACCGATTTCCTAATCTTTCCTCCTCAATTCCTGATACCCTGCATTTTTAAAAATCCTGCTTGTGAACCGTCGGCAAGGCCCTTTCCTATCAGCTTCCAGGAAAGCCTCTGACCTCCGTGGATGCTTTCCACCAGGAGCCCACTTAGCAGGTGACAGGGAAGGTGAACCCACTTCTTCAGCCCCACAGGCCTCTGTGCCCACAGAACAGGGTGGGAGCGGAGCGCCTTCAGGACCAAGGACTTCTTTCCTTTCTTTGCCTTTGCATTTCCTCTGCATTCCTCATGCATCAGAGGGGCTGTGACTGGTGTACTGTAGGTAGGCACAGTAGGAGATCCCTGAATCCTGGTATGGCTCTGACTCAGAGACAGGCCTCTGTGGGCAAAATCTAGGACCTTGTACGCCCTCGTGTGGCCATAATGTTGACAGCAGCAAAGCCCAGGTCTCCATCTTCTGTTGAATCGTAGGTGACAACACAACCCGCCGACAATGGCTTTATTGCAGGCCTCTGGCTGTGCTGGTCCAGCCGTATGTGAGCACGTGACCGTGGCAGAGAGGAGAAATCCAGCTTTACAGACAGCTTCCACTGGACCTGTCCCTGAACAACAACCTGCCCACAGCCTCTACCCTCAGCCACTATGCATGTCTTTCAGGTCACCTTAACAAAAGCTGAGCTTCTTGGGCTGAAAACTGCATCTCTGGCCAAGCCTCATTCATTTAGTTCAGCACAACGAACTCCTCCCTTGTTACCTGTTGAATGAAGAAATAATCAATCTCTGTCTTCCACCCAAATATCTCCGTTCTACTTTTTATTTGGAACTGAATTTGAAATTAAGGGTTTGCAAGGATTCTCTTCCTTATTCATGGCTGATTTGGCCAGTTTTCAGCCTAAGAAGACTCTTGGAAGGAGAAAACATGCATGCTCTGGAAACAGTGTCTCTGGGGCACTGTTAACATGCCTCATGCAGACACATATTCACAAGCTGAGTGCCACCAAACCACCGCAGAGACCTTCCACAGAGACGCACAGAGCTGTCACCTGGAGTCTGTGCAGGGTATGGTTGACTACAGGTTTATTGTCTCTACTCAGGAGTGCAAAAGGAAAAGGCCAAATACCAAGGAGATTCTGGCTTATTGTCCATTGGTATGAAAAGAAAGGGTAAAGGGGAATTAGAGGAATCAGGGGTCCAGGTTAAAGCTTTTGGGGGCAGATCACCGGCTCTAGACTGACATATCTCACAGTCTTTGAGCAGAAACAGACCTCCTGCCCAGACTAGCAGGCCAGGCAGGTAACCTTAGTCCAGCTGGCCAGAAAGATGCCTGCTCAGGCCTATCAGGTGGATTTCCAGGTAAGGGATTTTCAGGAGTTTAGGGCTAAAATCCCTGAGTTTCATTACTAGGGCAATAACCGGCAAGATGACAACATCATCTGTTCCTCTGAAGTATCACAATTAGTCCAACCACAGTGTCTCCTATCCTAGAGTTCACTCAACCTTTTCTATCCCCTTTTACTCAAAGAAAAAGCTACCTTCTCATTACCTTCTGATATGGTTTAGATATTTGTCCTGCCCAAATCTCTTATTGAAATGTAATCCCCAATGTTGGAGGTGAGGCCTGGTGGGAGGTGTTTGGGTCATGGAAGTCAATCCCTTATGGCTTGGTGCTGTCTGTGATAATGAGTGAGTTCTCCTGAGATCTGGCTAATAGTGTGGGGCACCTCCCCTCCACCCTCTCTTGCTCCCTCTCTTGTCATATGAGATGCCTGTTCCTCCTTCACCTTCCATCATGATTGTAAGCTTCCTGAGGCCTCCCCAGAAGCCAAGCAGATGCTCGCACCATGCTTCCTGTACAGTTTGAAGAACCATGAGCCAAGTAAACCTCTTTTCTTTATGAATTACCCAGTCTCAGTTATTTCTTTACAGCAACACAAAGAGTGGCCTAGCACACCTTCTACATAATCTCCCTCCCTTCTCCTTAACCTCAGCCTGAAGCCACAGATGCGGGATGGCTTGTTCCTTTGCTTTTTCCTTGATAGTTCTACTTGCAACTGTAGGCTTGCCTCATTTCCCATATTTAGATAAATCTCTTGGATCATGACTACCCTGCCTACTGTCATTTTTGAGGATTCGAATTCTAGGCACAAGTTCTTTGTCTTATAAACATTTTTCAAATATTCCAGATATGTCACATATATGTACGTACATAGAGCATTTCCTCCCAGGCTGGGGCTTGCCTTTTCATTTTCTCAATGTCATGTTTTCAAGGTTAAAAATGTTCAATTTTGGTGAAATTCAATTTATCTTTTCTCTTTTATGCTTTATATTTGCTCAGTACTAACACACCTTTTCTTCATCTTGGTTGATAAGAATTTCTTTTATGTTTTCTTTCATAACTGACATTCTTTTAGATTTTATATTTGGTTGTATGATGTATTTCAAACTACATTTCATATATGGTGTCAGGTAAGGTCCAACGCTCATTTATTCCATATATATGGTGAGTTGATCCAGCGCCTTTTACTGGAAAATAATGCATCCTGTTTTTATTGCATTGCCTTGATACATTTGTAAAATAAAAAAGTCATTAAGCATATATGTGAGAATCAATTCTTGGCCTCTCTATTCTGTTCTATTGATTTGTATATTGATCCTGCAACTTGCTAAACTAACTTATTCTAGTAGCTTTTATGTAGGTTCTGAATTTTGACATTGCTTTTCCTTGATATACCTTGTCTACCGGATTGTAAATCCAGGACTCTCCATTGACTTGTCACATTATTTAGACACCGATGACTGTTCCTAATCACATTGTGCAGCCAACTCAGTTATCAACAACCCAGATTGGATCTGGACTCTACACGTGTGTCCTGTTCCGTATCCTGAAGCTCTCCCCTAATCCTGCCATGTGATGGCCCTCTGGTCCATACTCAGTTACTTCCTCCTTGCACCAGGTTGGTGACCTGAATGTCATTCTCTTTTCTTCATCCTCCAAGTCAGAGGCATCATCTATATTTGCTTAGACAACAGTTTTAGCACAGAAATTCAATTTAGCAAATGAATCTTTCAGCGTTTACCCCAGAGGGGGCTATCTGTATGTGGTGGTGCAGGGAGAATCCCTTGTCCTTTGGTAACTGAGCGTTTAAAAGATTAATACTTTTTTAACTTTAATATTATTTATTTATTCATTTGATTACTTATTCCTTCTCCAGTGGGTTAAAGAGACATACAGAAGAAATATTCAATTGGAAGAAGATGGACTTGTGTCTGGGAATTTTACCGCTCAGCTACTCTGAGGACATCTTTTTGACACAGTAGATATAGACTTCATACTACAAAAGAACATTCACCAAAACAGATGTAATAATCTTAGCTAAAATGAAAGGTCCTGGGTTGAATGCAGAGACATGAAAAACTGAATACTAAATTACTTTTTTAAAGGAAAGAAAAATCCAGACAGTATTCAATGGTAAAGTCCTCTCTAAGCATGTGAGCACAGGAAGATAAAAACTTCGGCTGAGGCCGGGTGCAGTGGCTCATGCCTGTAATCCCAGCACTTTGGGAGGCTGAAATGGGCAGACCACCTGAGGTCAGAAGTTCTAGATCAGTCTGGCCAACATGGTGAAACTCTGTTTATACTAAAAATACAAAAATTAGCTGGGTGTGGTGGTGGGTGCGTGTAATCCCAGCTACTCCAGAGGCTGAGGCAGGAGAATCACTTGAACCTGGAAGGCAGAGGTTGCAGTGAGCTGAGATCACAGTACTGTACTCCAGCCTGGGCATCAGTTGAGCAAGACTCTATCTCAGAAAAAAAAACAAAAAATTGTTTGGTTAAATGCTGGGAAATGAACTTTCTCATGGCCTGCCGGGCAACTATCACCAGCTAGAGATTGTTAGTGGTTGTGTTTTCTCTGTGTTTGTTGAGTTTCCCCTATGGCCCTAGACCAGGACAACAGGCATCTACTAACTATAGGTTCTGATTACAAAGAACAGAGATAATTCTTTATTTCCCTGCTAATTACTCTTAAAACGCACGTTGAAAGAAAGAGTACCACCTCCTGTATCCATCAGCAAATAGGACTGTGCCTACCACCATCCTTCACCACCCAGGGCCCGCTGCCTCAAAATTCTCCATTGTTGTCATGAGTCATTGACCAGCAGGGGCAATGGCACCTTTCCAGAGTTAGCCTCTGTGCAAAGAAAGCAGAATCGGGCAGAGAGACACCTGGCAAACTGGAAAGCATTGGCAGGGATGTGTGACTCACTGGGTACCTTCCAAATAGCATGTGGTTGGTTACCATATTTCAAGTGCTTTCACATTTTAACATACGTGAAATTGGGATACTGCTTGTAGTATATATGTATGTATATTTTTTGCACATATACGTATTCATATACACATAGAAACACACACACTTTATAAGGTACTATTGCCCTTTTTCATCTCAAAAAGTGTGATGAAATAGATGCTGTCTATTCCATGTCTATTCCAGCATGCTATCTGTGAATGGAGGAACTGTACTCATTACCATGGCTGTTCCAATATGTTAATGATACTAACTGAATGAGTCTGTATTTTTAGGTGTTGGTGGCTTGCTTTTTTGCATTAGGAAATCTTGCAGCTTTCTTCTCTTTTATTAGGCAATTGTGACACCTGCTGTCAGAAACAAAGAACTTACCCTCTTCTCAAAAGCAGGCCTTTTCTGTGGAAAAGAAACACTGCTAGGACATGAAAACTTCTGGGGGAAGATGAACAAATAAGTTATTCTTTTTTTTTTCTGACTATTTAAAGTCCAGTACTAAGCAGCCTGTTAAAAGTCCAGTATTAAGCAGGAAGCATTTTTCATTGAAACATTCTAAACAGCCCCAAACCTGTCTCTCTACCTCTGCGTCCCTGGCTTTTTCCCTGAGGATGTGGTGGTGAGCCATTTAGAGACCAATAGTTGGACTAATATTTGCAGGCATCTATGCAACCTTTGGGCAGGTAGACAGCACTCTTTTCTAGTTTCTAGCTACCTACATACGTTTGCCTCTCATTTTTTTGGAAATATTTCTTTATTAAGGTATAATTTATACACAATAAAATGCAGTTCCTTTAAGGGCATAGTTCAATGAATATTAACAAATGTAACAGCTTCTGCAATCACAATATAAAACATTTCCATTACCCATTCCTTTATGCCCCTTCCTTGTCAGCCCAACTTCACCCGGGGTCCCAGGTAATCACTGATCTGCTATCACTATAAATTAAGTTTGTCTTTTCTAGTGTCAAGCAAAAGGAATCATCCAGAATGCATGTTTTGTGTCCAGCATCTTTCACTCAGTGTAATGTTTAACAGGTTCATTTATTGTTCCAGTTACTATTGCTGCATAACTAGTCACCTCAAACTCAGTGGCAGGGAACAATCATTTGAGCATGCTCATTGATCCCATAGGTCAGACTTTCATCAGGCCACAATAGGGACAGCTCAATGATACATAGGGCCTCAGCTGGGAATACGGACAGACTAAGGGCGAGTAAACGCTTGGGGGTCAGAGTAATGGGGATGATTTCACTCACGTGCCTAAGGATTGATGCTGATTACTGGTAGAGACCTCAAAGGCATGTCTGGGCTGGAACACTTTTATGCGGTCTTCTCATAGCTTCATGGTCTCAGAACAGCAAGACTCATTACCTGGTAGGTCAGGATTCCAGGCAGAAGCCATTTGGCCTTTTCTGACGTAGACACGGAGGTTACGTAGCGTCACTTTGATTGCGTTATGTTGCTTTTAAGTACATGATCATGGTCAGTGTAGATTTAAGGGAAGGCCCAAAAAATTTGACAAAAGATCTGTGGATATATATTAAAACTGCCACATTATTTAATTACAATGGAATCATTTTTAAAAATCATTTTTAAAGATGTTTTAAGAAATCATTTTTTAACTGTTCATGGGTAGTGAGGCAGTTTCCAGTTTTTGGCTATTACGAATATAACTGTAATGAACATTTGTGTACAAGTCTTTGTGTGGGCATATATTTTCATTTCTCAGAGTAAATACCAAGAGTAAAATTTCTAGACCATATGGCAATATATATTTAACTTTATAAGAAACTGACAAAATGTTTTCTAGAATGATGTCACTTTACATCCCCGACAGCCATATGTGAGAATTCAAGTTGCTTTACATTTTCAACAACAGTAGTATTGTCAGTTTTTTCAAATTTTAGTCACTCAGTTGTATATATAATGTTGTCTCATTGTAATTTTAACTTTCATTTCCTTAATGACTAATGTCATTGAGCACGGTTTTCAATGCTGATTGACACAAATGGGTTGCAATCATTCGCATGTCTTTAATGAGTTCTTTGTCCTATTATTGAATGATTGCAGTTCTTTATATATTCCGGATATATTAGATATCCACACTACACAAATATCATTCCCAGGCTATTGTTTTTCCCTGTTCATTTTCTTAATGTTATCTTTTCAAGAAGTTTTCGATGAAGTCCAAATAATTTTCTTCTGTTGTGTCTTATTTTCTCTGTACTAAGAAATCTTTGCTTCTCTTTGGTTGCTAAGATTTTCTCCTATATTTTCTTCCAGAATTGTATTGTTTTAGCTCTTACCTTAGATTTCTGAGGCATTTCCAGTTAATTTTTATGCATGATGTTAGATATGGTTTAATGTTCATCATTTCAATACCTATAACCAGTAGTTCTGGCACCATTAATTGAAAAAAGTATCCTTCCCTCATTGAATTACCTTTGTACATTTGCAAAAATAATTAGCGAGCATAGACATGAGAGTCCATTTCTGTCGTCCTTATTCTGTTCTGTTGATCTGTATGTCAGCGCTTCAGATGCTTTGGCCTTGCTGAACTAATTTATTAGTTTCAATTGCATTTTTTAGACTCTTTAGGATTTTCTACATACAATATCATGTTGTCTGCAAATAAAGAGATTTTTACTTCCTTCTTTCTAATAAGCACACCTTTTATTCTTTTTCTTATTGTATCACAATGTTAGGTACTCTAGAAAAATATTTAGTAGAATTGTTGAGAATGAATATCCTTGTCTTATATTTGATCTTATGGGGGAAACATTCACTCACTCACTCATTCACTCACTATAAAGCTTTCTCAATCCATACGGATGAGGTTGACATATGGAACTAGATAATTCTTCATTGTGCAGGCAGCTGTCTTGTGTATTATAGGATATTTTGCAGCACTTCAGGCCTCTACTCACTAAACACAGGGGGAACGTCATCCCCCACCCTAACTGTGACAAGCAAACCTGTCTCCAAACATTTTCAAAAGTTCTCTAGGGGCAAAAATCACTCCCAGCTGAGCAACATTGCTATGAAGTGTGATTTTAACTGTAGGTTTTATGGAGATGCACCTTACTAGGTTAAGAAATTTCTCCTCCATTTCTGGTTTGCTGAGAACTTTTATAACCAATGGGTGTAGAGCTTTAACAAAGGATTTTATTGTTATAGTAAGTCATTTGATTTTGAAGCGGGATTGCTGTCTGGGGTAAATACCCAAAATCCATCGTCTCACACCAGGGAAATTGAGGATATGGACACACAAGAAGTGAGTTTAAGAGCAGAGGTTTAGTAGGCAAAAGAAAGAGAAGAGCTCTCTCTCTTACAGAGAGAAAGGGGTTCTTGAGTGGGTCTTCTGGTTCTGCGGTGAAATGCATGGGGTTTTATAGATGGGCTTGAGGAGGCAGGGTCTGATTTGCATAGAGCCCAAAAGATTGGTCGAGCCAGGTGTGCCATTCACATGGTGCGAAGAAGCTGACCATCCTAACCTAATCTTTTATTATGAAGATGGGGTCTCTACCTGGCCATTACCAGGTTGCCTGCCTCTTTTTTTTTCTTTTTTTTTCTTTTTTTTTTTTTTTGGCAGAGTCTCTGCTTTGGCCCAGGCTGGAGTGTGGTGGTGTGATCTTGGTTCACTGCAACCTCAGCCTCCCAGATTGAATTGATTCTCCTGCCTCAGCCTCCCTAGTAGCTGAGATTACAGGCGCTCGCCACTACGCCCAGCCAATTTTTGCATTTTTAGTAGAGACAGAGTTTCACCACATAGGCCAGGCTGGTCTCGAATTCCTGACCTCAGATGATCTGCCTGCCTGAGCCTCCCAAAGTGCTGGGATTACAGGCGTCAGCCACCGTGCCCAGCCTTCCTGTCTTTTTACTGTACACATGGCAACAAAGAAAACAGAAGAGGGAACCTCCATTTTGAACATACCTGCCCCCAGGTAGCCTTTTCCTATTAGCACAGTTGCCGGCATTCACCTGTACAAGCTTCCAGCTTGCTTATTTTTGTCTGCAGCTCAATTTTACAGGCTGCTCTTTGTTAGAAAAGAAATTATTTGGAGGAGAAGATGCGGTTTGGTTTTTGGCCTCAGAGATAACACCACACATCTACAACCATCTGATCTTTGACAAACCAGATAAAAACAAGAAATGGGGAAAGGATTCCCTATTTTATAAATGTGTTGGGAAAACTGGCTAGCCATATGCAGAAAGCTGAAACAGGATCCCTTTCTTACACCTTACTCAAAAATTAACTCAAGAAGGATTAAAGACTTAAACGTAAGACTTAAAACTATAAAAACCCTAGAAGAAAACCTAGGCAATACCATTCAGGGCATAGGCAAGGGCAAAGACTTCATGACTGAAACACCAAAAGCAATGGCAACAAAAGCCAACATTGACAAATGGGATCTAATTAAACAAAAGAGCTTCTGCACAGCAAAAGAAACTATCATCAGAATGAACAGGAAACCTACAGAATGAGAGAACATTTTTGCAATCTATCCATCTGACAAAGGGCTAATATCCAAAATCTACAAAGAACTTAAACACATTTACAAGAAAAAAACACCATCATCAAAAAGTGGGCGAAGGACGTAAACAGACACTTCTCAAAAGAAGACATTTATGCAGCCAACAAACATATGAAAAAAAGCTCATCATCACTGGTCATTAGAGAAATGCAAATCAAAACCACAATGAGATACCATCTCACATCAGTTAGAATGGCTGTCATTAAAAGTCAGGAAACAACAGATGCTGGAGAGGATGTGGAGAAATAGGAATGCTTTTACACTGTTGGTGGGAGTGTAAATTAGTTCAACCGTTGTGGAAGACACTGTGGCGATTCCTCAAGGATCTAGAACTAGAAATACCATTTGACCCAGCAGTCCCATTACTAGGTATATACCCAAAGGATTATAAATCATTCTACTATAAAGACACATGCACACATATGTTTACTGCGGCACTGTTCACAATAGCAAAGACTTGGAACCAACCCAAATGCCCATGAGTGATAGACTGGATAAACAAAATGTGGCACATATGCACCATGGAATACTATGCAGCGATAAAAAGAATGAGTTTATATTCTTTACAGGAACATGCATGAAGCTAGAAACTATCATTCTCAGCATCATACACCAGGACCTGTGGCAGGGTATGGGCCTTGGGGAGTGATAACATTAGGAGAAATACCTAATGTACATGACAGGTTGATGTGTGCAGCAAACCACCATGGCACGTGTATACCTATGAAACAAACCTGCATGTTCTGCACATGTACCCCAGAACTTAAAGCATAATAAAAAAGATATTATTTGAGGGCTGCTTTTTGTTAAAAGGAAAACCTTACCAAGAATTCTGACCCTTCCTATCTGCCTAAATAATTTGTTTCTAGCTCCTGTATCAGTTTCTCTTTCATAATGATGAAATGTAGGGGTTAATTTTTGAATGTTATTCCAAACTTGTATTTCTAGGATAAACTCCACTTGGTCATGTTATATTATTCATTTATATATTGCTATATTTCATTTATTTGTATTTTTAACATTTTCTTTGAACTATTTTCTTTCTAAGCCAACCATTTTTAAAAAATGTTTTTGTATGGTTTTGGCAATAGGTTAATTCTGATCCCAAAATGTAATTGTGAACATTTTCCTTCATGCTCAAAATTTTAGAAGAGTTCATGTAGAATTCTTAAGATGCTGGAATGAATTTCACCAAGGAAGTTATCTGGGTCTTGAGTTTGCATTGTGGGAAGATTTAAAACTACAAATTTCATTTTTCTAGTGGCTATATCTATTTAGATTTTCTATATCTTGTTTAATTTGTTTTAACACCTTGAATCTCTTAAGGAATTTTCCCATTTCGTGTAGATTTAAAATATTTATTAGCATAAAGTCATGCTGATCATAATCTCAAACACTTGCCCAACGGTGTTGCTATTCAATCACCAGTATTGTTTGCACCAAATCTGTGGTCTGCACATGAGGGTTTGCGAAAATTCGTTTCACAAAACAACACAGAAGCATGAAAGTTCAATAGGAAATGCTGACATCAATGCACATCAATTCACAGAAAAATTTCAGAAAGAACACAACCACATAGAAAAGGAATGTGAATGTATTTTCCAAAAACTCTGCCCTAACAGAAAAAAAAGAGCAGGTATTCATCATTATATAAAACTTCAAAAAATAGTTATTGATCAGAAAAGTCAGTCAGTTCTTAGGGACTACTTCTGTTCCTACCATAATCTGTCTCTGTAGTATACTTTCTCACATGTCCAATTTTTCTAGTTTTTACCCCTCTGTTTTAAATGGTCAGTGTTACTTTTTACAATTTGCTACGCTATGTATTTCATTATTACATCATTTCCGATACTGAAGGTGTAAATTGTGTAAAGACTTTTAGAAAGTTTTTATATCTAAAATCTATCTAATCCATAGAAACATAAAAAAACATTTTCTCCATATTCCACAGAAATATAAAAGTAAGATCATAAAACCTATACTAACAAGAAAAATAGGTTAAAGTAGCACCAGGTAAAGTTCTTAAAATTCTCTTTTCTTGTAAATCCCATAGATCAACTAGTTTTCTAGTGAATTAATTCTCCCTGCATGGTAAAACCCATTCACATGTAGGCCTGCGCATGTACACACGTAGAAAACAAATGAAAAAAAATCCATTATTTTTCCTAAAAAAAAGTGACTCTATTGTTTTATGTTTCTGTTTTACTTTCACCTGGGAAATTAAAAAAAGCTTCACAGAGTTAGAGAATCAAAATAGTTTGTTGTAAATTAGGAGGAAACATTCATTTGATTGACCTAAAATGTTCTCTCGGTAATTTTACTCTTCAGATAAAGTGCTTTTTCTCAGGGCATATGGTTGAAGTCAGATTTCATTATTAGAAAAAGAGCATTTTAGAGCTAGAAAAGAACCTCAATATTGAACAACCTTAATGGATTTAGAGCTAATTTTAGAAAAAGGTATATTTAGGACACATATTGATTCCTAGTACTGATTAAGTTCGTGTTTCTTCAGAAGTATATATTGCCAGTTACCACTCTATTTTCCTATTCCCTAAATGAGACTTCTAACTGCTTTGAATCATAAGTCTTGGCAAGAAATAGATACTTGGTATTTTTTTAAAAGTTATTTACTTTTAGTAGAGTTACTGTGATATCCTGAAAAACAATTGGATTTTTAGGACATGGACTCAGGAGTCCTTATTCTGCCACTTACTATCTGTGTGAATTTAAAAAGGAAAATTAGTTTTCTTATCTATAAAATTACCACCCCATCCTCCCATTTTAAAGATGAGGACATAGGATATGCAAGCCCTGGATAAGGCATGGTTATGTTTTACCATCTTTGAAAGGTTTAATAGAGATTGCTTAGCAGTGTGTGTGAGACACAGTAAGCATTCAGCAAATGGAAGGTAACATTAGTAACTCTCAATAATAGAAATGATTTTTGTCTTTGTTCAATCTCAGATGTAATGTCACAGCTCTGCTGATTTTCTACTGCACTATTATCTCCCTGACCTAAACCGGTAGCCCAGGGCACATGAGCACCTTCTTTAAGTCCACTTTTTGGGGCCTACATTCTTCTGTGTCCCATGTACTGACACAATCCTTTACACACTTTTAACAAAGAAGGGTGCCCCAGTGTCTAAGTAAAGAATTCTCAGAAGTTTATTATGAGGTTGGATATTCTAAGAGACAAACTTGGCTTTTTCTAACAAAAAAAAAAATACAGCATTAAGTTACACAGTAGGTCAAACAAATTATTTTTATCTTTGTTTCTTGCTTTGTCTGTTTAAAATGCTCTTCTGTTTACATGTGTGTATGTGTTTGCACATGCACGTATCTGCATGTACATGTGCAGTGCTCTGTTACTTTTACCATTTGAGAGGCCTTCTATACACCTTCTTTCTTCAAATTTCCATTTCAGTTCTTAAGAGCTCTTGATAGTAAAATGTAATGCAGTAAACCTCTGGGGACGACAGATACTTTGAGCCAGAGAAGTATGTCCTTAAGAAAATGATTCCTCCTTCTGTACACCTGCCTTCTTGTAATATAATAGAGTTTTAACTGCAGTTGTACAATTGGTAGAAAATCTATTTTAGAAGGAATATGATTTGTTTATGCTCCATGTTTATTTCCTTGGAGTTTAATCTCTTTTTTTGGTGGGCCAAAACCTGACCCAGAATCTGGTCGCCCTAAATAAATACTATTGAAAATTTTTCTTTTGAGTTGTTCAAATATCTCCCCAAATTTAAAATGCTTACAAAAATGGAAAATAACACTAACATAAAAAAAAATCGCTGAAGCCAGAGGTTGATATACATTTCCTGTAAAGGCCAGATAGTATATACATATTTTATATCTCACAGGCCCTATGGTTTCTCTTGTAACAACGTTGCCATTGTATCATGAAAGCAGCCACAGACAAGTAGACATGGCTATGTTTCAATAAAACTTTATTTATAAAACCTGTGTTCCATATATTGCAGTATCCTTTCCCCTGGCTTAAGAAATGCAATGGCTGTCATTTTATTTCTTAATTTTGGAGAAAATCATGCAGCAGTCTTCCAAATCACTGAGAAAATCTTCCAAGATTCCTTGAAAATCATCACATTTAATATCCTATATTAAATACAGTTTGGGTACCCTTTCTCCAGCAAAAGAAAACTCCAGGAATAAAATCTCTGAGCCTGAAGGATAAAAATAAAATATGTCAGTGGGAGAAAAAACTAAATTAAGATGACATCAGGCATAATAACAACCATTTTCTTCTTTCCCCATTCCAATCCATTATTCCAGATATTCTTATCGTTCCAAAAAAAAAAAAAAAAAAGGTTGAACAATTTTATGTCTGTATTTAAAATCTTTAGCAGCTATTGCCACCAGGATAAATTATCTTTTTACCCTAGCAAACTGACTTCTTTTTTTTTTTTTTTTGAGACGGAGTCTCGCTCTGTCGCCCAGGCTGGAGTGCAGTGGCGCGATCTCGGCTCACTGCAAGCTCCACCTCCTGGGTTCACATCATTCTCCTGCCTCAGCCTCCTGAGTAACTGGGACTACCGGCACGCACCACCATGCCCGGCTAATTTTTGTATTTTTAGTAGAGACCGGGTTTCACCATGCTGGCCAGGATGGTCTCACTCTCTTGACCTTGTGATCCACCTGTCTCGGCCTCCCAGAGTGCAGGTATTACAGGCCTGAGCCACAGCAACTGGCTGTTTGTTTGTTTGTTTGTTTGTTTGTTTGTTTGTTTAATCTTCTTAGAAGACTATTCAATTGCTACAAGCATGTATTACTCAGGCAAAGCAAAAGAGAAAGTCCAGCAAGGATTTTGATGGAAGCCAATGCTGGAGGCTTAAACCATAACAACAAACAAAATAAAGCAAAAGAAACAAAAAAGAACAAAGAAAACAAAAACCTACCTCCTGACTTCATAGGGAGTGAGAATAGTTTTTTTGTGAATTCTCCTTAATAATTAGGGATACATAAGCATGATCTTTTAAGGAAGAATTTTGATGAAAGAAAATTTAAAAATTCTTAGATTTCTGAGGACAACCATGAGCATGAGCAGACAGCAGCACCACCAACAAGGTACAGAGGAAGGCAGAGGCTCCAAATACGCCCTTGACCTTTGCATCATTTGCGGTTAGAGTTTGAAAGTGGAAGAAACTGGTTTCCTTAATTTTAAATCTTGTGCAGGTAGTGGTTGCCTTGAGAAGCAAAAACGTTTTTCTAAAGACTATCATTGATAAAGGGTTTCTCTGTGATGCACAGAAGTGAGAGTTAGAATAGTGGAAACCCAGCAAATTAATTGTCTAAGAGACTTGGGCTAGGACAAAGCTCCCCCATTTGCTGGTTTTCCTAGAGTGGGTGAATTTTTCTCTTGAGTCTCAGTTTTCTCATTAGTAAAATGGCTAAACAATAACTAATATGTATTGTGAAAATGACTGAGACTGACAGAGGGAACGCTCAGGACATCGGCTATATTTCATGGTTAGCTAGAGGGGTTAATTTCAAACCTGCCTCAAGTGCACACTTTCCAACCAAAGGGGCATTCTGGGTACCAAATACACTCCTTTACTTTCTCTTCCCAGGGGACAATCTTAGCAGCAGGGAGCTTCTGGCACAAATTTGAGGGCCACACTCAGCCTCTGACCCATGATTAATGGAGACCTGCTGGTACAGGCACACAGAGATCAAGCTGTGCCCAAAGGAACAACTGTGGGTGAAAGCGATCTTACAGAGTTTGAATGAGCAGACTGTAGAGATGCTATCACATTCATTTCTCTTTTCAAGACAACAAAACAAAACAGAACAAAACGATTATGGATATTCAGGTAGTTACAACTATCACTATGGCCTTGGCTCTGGTGTTCAATGGCTTATGAATAGCTCTGGATCCCAGATAACTCTGGAGATTTTCAGCAGCCTTGGGCTAACTGTAGAGACCCAGAGCAGTATATATTCTTAGGAAAATAAAGGTTACAGTGGTAATTGCTTTTCAGTCATATCAAATCCATAATATTTATCATCTATTCTATAAATTGGGTGTGGCAATAAAGTTATGATAAATCCATAAACTTCTTAAACTACTAGTTACTGAGTCCCAACAATGTGCACGGTCTGGTGTTTTCAGACCCTGCAGAAGACACATGAATGTTAGCCATGGTTTCTGTCTTCAAAGAGCCTACACATATTGTAGAAAATAATATGAGAATGTGACCTATGATTCCTGGCATTGCAAATGTTCAGAAGCAGGAATAGGCAGAGGACTTCAAATTAAGATTTATCACTTTATTAAGGTCTAAACAAACAAACTAACTGAATACCTCACACCTCACTACAACTAGTCCACAATAATGAGGAAAGAAAAGATTAAAGACTCACTCAAAGACCCTCACACACCAACAGGGAGACTGTAGAGCAGAGGGAGGCAGAGTATTAGGAGACAGGGAGGGGTAACAGAGGTTTCCTGGAGAATGTGATATTACATGTGTGGGTTTGGGGAAAGTGATGGGCATGGGACAGGGAGCCCCTCATGCCAGAGGATGATTTATCATATTGTCAGATTGGAGGAGAAAGGGGACATGGAATCAAAAATATGATTAGGCTGCAAAAGGCTTTACAGGTGCCCTCGGAGTTCTGTTCAGTCAACCTTGAAAACGATCTTTCAGTACAATCTGTAGGAAGATGAAAGCAAAGACAGCTGCATGGGAGAATTCACACAGACATGCCATAAAAGGAGCAGGAACATCAAGAACTGAGCAGACCAACCAACCAAGTGATCGTTGGCCAAAAGTAACATCTCTACTCTTTCTTAGTTGATGATTTTAAAACATTTTCCAAACAGTGACTGGGCGTGATAACCTATGTCTCCTTATACTTGAGCATTTATGAGAGTAGGAAATTTTCTTCAGAAAGCCAGAAGAATCTGGAGTCTTGGTTATTTATTAATAATACTCAGTTCTTGGAAAGAGCATGTAAGCTATTGTAAGGAATGCAAGAAAATGTAATATAAGGACAATATCCTTAAAATGGTCAATTTACACTAAAAGTATTTATTGAGAGGCTACTATATGTGAGGAACTATACTAGACATTAAGGGTGCAGCACAGAACAACAGATGAAATTCTATGTTTTATTGTAGTACAGAGGGATAGATGAAGAAATACACAAATAAAGTTTTAATCGAGCAGGTGTTAAGAAGTGCTATGATGAGACATCAAGCGGGGAGAGGGATGCATGTTTAGATGCATGTGTGTTGGGGGAGTGAAATCTAAAGTAGAGTGGAAAGTGCTGATATTTTCTGAAAAGTGGGAAGGTCTTACTGCAAAGGTGACATTTAAAGAAAGGACTAAAAGAGGTAAGGGATAGAGCCAGGAGGAAGGAGCCCTGGGATGACAACATGCTAGCATTTGACAGCAAGAACACAGCATGTTACATACAGCAACAAGGGCAGAGAAGGTGAGCAGGGGATGGGTAAGGGTAAGGTCCATGAACAACAAGGCCCCAAAGCAAGTGGGGACTTGGAGATCATTGCAAGGAATTTAGCTTCTACTCACCTACTCTCAGTGGGGTGGGAAGCTATTGGAGGATTTTCAGCAAAGAATGGCATAGTATTGTGCCCATTTTAAAAGGAATTATGGGAGAGAAGCAAGGACAAAAGTGATGACACTGCCAATAAAGAGGCTATTGCAGAAATCCTAGTGAGAGATGATTATGGATTAGCTGAGTGGGGGCAGTGCAGATGAGAAGTGGTTAGATTCGGAGTATATTCTGAAGGATGAGACCACAGGATTTCCTTACAGATTATGAGGTGTGAGGGGAAGCAAGGTGTCAATGGTGACTTCAGCATCTTTGGCTTGAGTAGGTTTATTGACAGCATTGCCATTTACCTGAGGTGAGAAAGACAAATGGAGAAAGAACTTGGAGGATGAAGATCACGACATTGGTTTTTGTATATATTAAATTTGAAATGCCTACTAGAGACCAAAATGAAGAGATGATAAATAGATAATTGAAGTCAAGGAAATATTTCTGGGTTCTATGAATTTGACAATCAACCACCCAGCTATCGTTTTAAAGACATGCAATTGATTGAGATTCTCCAAAAGAATAAGTGTAGACAGAAAGGAGAATAAGCAAAACGAGTGAGCTTTGGGGCTCTCCCCATGTTTAAGTGTCTGGAGCATGGGGAGAAAGTGGGCAGCTAATGAGAAAGAAAACCTGAGCTGAAAGTCACATAGAGAAAGTGTATCCAAACAGCAGATGATCAATAACAAATCAAACTTGAATGAGAGGTCAAATGAAGTCAGGACTGCTGAGAACAGACCACTGAATGTAAAATCTGGGGATTCTTGGTGACCTTGATAAGTAGTTTCAGCAGAGTAATGAGGGCAAAAACCTGTGGGGTGGCCTAAAGAGCAAATGGTGAGAAGAACTAGTGACAATGATTATAGATAACTCTTGGAGGGGATTTTGTTATAAAGAGATCAGAAAACTGTAGGTAGCTGGATGGAGATGTGAGATCAAGAGAGTTACTGTAAGTTTTTAAAGATGAAGGAAATTGCGACTTGTTTATATGCTCATGGAAATGCTCCAGGACAGTGGGTAAAGGATGCAAGAGGGGGTGAGTTGCAGCTGTCAGTTGAGAAAAATGACTAGACAAGTCTCGATCATTTTCAGGAGGTTTATTTGCCAAAGTTAAGGGCACGCACCCACGACACAGCCTCAGGAGGTCCTGCAGACATGTGTCCAAGGTGGTTGGGTCACAGCTTGGTTTTATACATTTTAGGGAGATGTGCGACATCAATCAATATATGTAAGAAGCACATTGGTTCCATCCAGAAAGTCAGGGACAACTTGAAGCAGGGAGGGGGTGTCCAGGTCACAGGTAGGTAAGAGACAAATGTATGAATTCTTTGAGTTTTATGCATCTATCTCAATGAGCAGAGGGATGACTTTGAATAGAATGGAAGGCAGGTTTGTCCAGAGCAGTTCCCAGTTTGACTTTTCCCTTAGCTTGGTATTTTGGGGTCCCAAGATTTCCCCTTCATATTGCCATAATGTCCTTCCATAGGGAAGAAGAGTGGGAGTCTAATGCAGAAGTGGATGTATCAGCCTTTGATAGAAGCATGACTCGTTCATTCTCAGTAACTGTAAGACAGAGGATCTGGGCACAGACAGGTGGGTAGATGTGGCAGTGGGGGTTTGTAGAAATGCTTTTCTGATTCTCTTTGTTTCAGTAAATTGGAAGCAAGGTAATTAGCTATTAGAGATGAAGGAAGAGCCACTGGAGGATTGAGGAGTGAGGCGAAGCTGTGACTGAGTTTTGGAAGATGAAACTTATGAATAGAAGCATGAATGCCATCACCTTGGGCCCAGTAATTCAACAGGGGAAAAAAATCTAATTATACTGCCTTCTATACCCTGTCACCACTTGGCTTTAAGCCTGTGTTATTAAAACCATTTTGACCTTAGTGAACTTAGTGAAATTCTTAAAGCTGTTATGAAAGAGTCAGATGGAAAGTGAGAAAAACATCAACCCTTTCATAAAATTGAGAGTTATACATGTGCTATGCGCTATTCATTAATTAGCTTGTTTAATGTACACAGTGATCCTGTATAGAATGCTAGGATAACTGTGTACATTAAACAAGATCATTAATGGAAATATCAAGTAGTTTGTTCAATGTCGCTAGCTAAATAATACGATTACCATAATTAAGAGGTAAAATTGTTATACACTCTGTTTACTCTGGGCCTGCCACTCCCTAGGAATAACCTTGTCCCTTTGGGCAGCAGAGTGAGTCAAATTTTTTGATTCTTGTTGCATTTATTATTTGACGTTTACTATATATAAATCAATAACTTTGTGGTTGGAAATGGAAAACACGATAGTGATAAAATGACCTCAGTTTTTTATTATTATGATAAGTTAAAATCTATACTTACAATGAAGAAGGTCTAAGAGAAGAAAAAAATCAGTAAAGAGATGCAAACATTTGAACAATAGAGTGATGGAAACATAGCATTTTGTTGTTAAAACAATCTACGGGATCAAGCATAACTATCCCAATTTATAAATAAGGTTCAGGGGCCCCCAGAAATAAGTGACTTGCTGAAGTTTGCTGAATTAGTTAGAGAAGAATACAGGGCTTCTGATTTAGCATCTGGTATTCTTTTCAGAATACTTAAACATAATTACTGAGCTGAAAAGAGCTTCTGAATCTATGAAGAAAATTACAAATTCTCCTGGAATAACATGTCTTTAGAGTACTTTATGATATTTATTGTAAAGTCAGATAGAAAATGCTGATTTTTATTCCAGTAATTCTATATGAACCTTTTTTTGCCATTACAATTATAATTTAAATAAGATACTTTTATTCATTCTCTTCAGTCTCTCCATTCACTTGAATATATTGCAGCTTTCCTTCATGCTTCTTTTTACAAAGGTGGCACAAGGGTAAGCATTTTGGGTCCACAAAGTGGGCACCTTTCCATTTCTGACACAGAATATATTCTTTATCAACTGCCATTCTTCCCAGGCCTGCATTATTGTGAATTCACTCTTTTAAGTCCTGAAGAAGGTTGATGAGATTGCTCTCCAAGTTGCTAGCTGGGAGTGGGAGTGGGAATGAGGGCGCTAGAGAGAGAAGGAGACTTAGGAGGGTAAGCCTGAAGGAGTATCTGGGTTGTGAGAGCAATCGAAAGGAGGAAAAGGCAAGCTGTGTGCAGAGCTGTGAGGCCTCCAAGACAAGTACTCCTGGCTGACTATTTTGTAAAAAGATGATGCCAGTGGCGATAAGGAATGAATGGAAGAATCTACGGCTTCAAAACTCCTCAAGGAAACCTAGATGGGACTCAATCAGAGCACCTGCTGTGAGAGGTTGCTTCACTAATTTACAGCAGAGAATTAAGAAGAGAACAGCGCGTTCTCATACTTGTTTCATCTTCTCTAAAATCTGCTTTCGTTTGGCATTTGGACTCCACAGAGTTCCTTTGATATTGAAATGCTTCAGGGTTTTTTTTTTTTTTAAAAGCTTTGTATACTTTAACAATATCATTAATTTAAATATAGAAAGCTGTGACCTGAGATGAGAATCTACTATGGGCTAGTTATAAAATCTTCATTTTTTTTTTTCCTATCCCATACCAATGACCTGGTAGAATTTAGAATTGAGGGATCATATTCCTCAAGTTGGAAAAATTGATCATAGTGTGATTGTGAGAAGGAATAAAGCTTCTCCTCTCCCAGATCAAAAAAGGAAGGCCTCACTGTATATTAAAAATAACACAGCGCTAGGCAGAAATTTTCTTTTCATCTCTGCTTTCCACTTATTATGTTGTTTGAATAAGTTACAAAAACTTTTCTGTGAATTTCCTTAAAGTTCTTGGTTGTTTCACCTGGGGTAATCATAGATAATGTCATATGTAATATTTCAGATACACTAGAAAGTTGGCTTGACCATAAGTTGCCGAAAGACATCAGACAAATGCCTTAAAATCTTATCTTTTAATACGACACTATAAATAACTAAGATTCCATGACTGGTATTTTAAAAATTGACTTATTTCATTTTCCACAATCTTAACTCTAATAGAGGCAAGTTCAACATATTTCCCATCACCCAACATAAAATGTTCTTTTCAATGGTCACTGAATAAAGCTGACAATTTCCACTTGATGCATGAATGAATGTTTGTTTGGTGAAGGGTCAGATACACTCAGTAGGCCCATTGGCCCTCAACTGTCTCTTCTATTGACCTGAAAGAATCTTAGAAATTCTACCAGTAAAGATGATAATTTGGGTTAAAGCTGTTTCAAGGACAGGTTCAAAATTTCTGGAAAGAAAATATGTAAGGATCTAATCAGAAAATAATTATTTTGCAAATTAATTTAGTAATTCGTTTAACAAATTTATATTGAATGCAATGTCTATATGCAAGATCTTGTTAGGTTTGTGGTACTAGAGTAAGCAAAGCAACTGCACTTTTTACTTTATGGAGCTTTGGTTTTCTGGAAGAGACAAATATTCAAATATTTAGACTAACAAGTGTGGGACACACCAACATAAATTTTCAGATGTAAAGGAATCTTGTTTCACAGAGAAATGTGGCCTAGACTTAGGCATTGGGGAGACTTTCTTGAGATAGTGAACATTGAACTGAGAACTGAAAATGGAGAAATTAATTTGGCCACAAGGAGGAGAGGACAAGACTACAGATAAAAAGGTAATTGTGTCTAGAGGCCCTTTAATGGGAGGAAAGCATTGCATATCGAATAAAGAGGGGAAACCCGAAAACCTGGAGCTCAGAGAGCAGAAGAGAGAAAAAAAATAGTAGCAGATACAATTGGACCAATAAAAGTAATAATATCAAAAATCGACATTTATATAGCTCTTAGAAAATCAACACTTATCTATCTATTGACATATGGGAGGCATTGTTTTCAGTGATTTACATAAATCACTTCATTGAATCCTCACAACAATTGCTACAAGTTAGATAACATTGCTATTCTCATTTCAGGAGATAAAAGAATACTGAAGCAGAGAGAGATCAGATATGCCCAAGGTTTACAGGTAGGAAGGTTAAGTGCTGGAAATTGAACCCAGGTGGTGTGGTTCTTAGTGTGTACTTTTATTTACTCTACTCTACAACCACCTCATCATTAGAATCTAAAATAATCATAGCTTACTGTCTTTATTTTTGAAGTAGAGTTTTTAATAGGCAAGAGAAAGAGAAAGGAATACAGCTCTCTCTCTCCAGTGAGAGGGGACTTCCTAGAGGAGAAGGCCCATAGTTTACTTTTATTGGGTGTTTGCTATGTACCAGGTACTTTTCCAACTTTGCAAATGTATATTATACGTTCATTCAATAAAACTCTATTGCCAATCTACTGTTCTGGGCAATAAAGATACGGTGGTAAACAAAACAGACCCAATTTTTATTCTCACAGAGCTACATTTTAAGGAGAGGGGTCGGGCTATGAAAAATAAGTAAACAAACAAGTAAATGTATAACATTTTAGATGGTGACTAATACAAGGCACAAAAGGGCTTAGAGGTGCCAGGGCGGGAGTGGGCAGGTCTATTTTGCATAGGGTGCTTAGAGAAGATTCACAGAGTGATGCATTTTAATAGAGACCTGAAAGGAGAGGAAAGGATAGACGTGTGACTGAGAAGGTTACATTCCAGGAAGAAGGAACACTGAGCAAAGACCCTTGAAGCAGAATGTGTTTGGCATGTTCAGTAGATGCCAAAAATACTTGGCAATAGGCTCAGAGTGAGGGAGGGGGAGAGTAGTAAGATATGAAGCCAGAGAACATCAGGCTAGATCATGTAGATCCTGGAGTCTATCAGAACTTTGCCTAATACTCTGAAAATGGAAGTTATTGAAAAAGTTTGGACAGAAGGAATCACATAAAGTGATGCATGTTAATAAGACCATTCTCGGTGATTGGTGGATAATACATTGTGAGGGACCAAGAGAAAAACAGTAAGACTAATTAAGAGTTTAGCTTCAATAAACTAAGCTAGAGATGATAATGTCTAGATTATCCAAGAATCAGTTTAAGTAGCAGTAAATGTGGTAAGACATGGTCAGAGCCTTGATGCCTTTTCAGGATAGTGGCAACTGGATTTGCTAAAGAATGGGATGCAAAAGGTGAAGAAAAGAGACGAATCAAAGATGACACCTGAGTAACTGAAAGAATGGAGTTGCAATATCCTAAGATAGGAAAGACTATGGAAACACTAGGTTTGGAGGGGGAGAGCAAGAATCTGGCTTTGTACTTATGCTTGAGAAATCCATTAGTCTTTCAAGTGAAGATGTTGAAAAGAGAGTTCCTTCTATGAGTCTGAAATTCAGAAAAGATCATGTTAAACAAATAAATTTGGCAGCCATCATATTATAGATAACATTGAAGACCAAAAGATTGAATGAGGAACCACCTCATGAGTATATAGAGAAGAGGAAATTCTCAAGAATGAAGCCATGGGAATCTTTAGCGTTTACACATCGGGCAGAGAAAGAGGACCAACAAAGGAGACTAAGAAGATGCAGTGAATAAGTATGGAGGAAATCCATGGTGCACCAGGGACTCAATTCCTTTTAAAAAATTAGAATAATCGACTGTGTCCAATGCTGCTAAAGGATCAAGTGAGTGAGGATTCAAAATTGATCACTGAATTAAGCAAGGTACAGATCATTTGTAACGTTGCCTTGTTGAGCAAAGGGTAAAAAGTCTAACAGGACTAATCTGAAGAACAAATAAGGAGAAAGGAACTGGAAATAAACTGTAGACATTTATTTATTTATTTTAGAAATTTTACTGTTAGAATCCAAGAATGGGTGGTAACTGAAAGGAGAGTGATGTAAAAGAATAAATATTTTTCAGAGGATAGAAAAAAATGATATTTTATATATATATATATATAAAATGAGATGATAGAGTAGAGATGGGGAACAATTGGTGGAGTGATGACATTGAGGGGACAGGAAGGAATAGAATCCTGCATATTAATGGGAAATAGACCTTAGAAGCATGAACAGTGCATGCATAAAAACAGGAAGGAATGAGTCTATATGGGCACACATTGTAAGGTAGATGTCATAATGAGAGAAAGTGAGAGTTCCTATGATGGTTTATTTTTTTCCAGTGAAATAGAAAAGCAAGACGGTCAGATGAGAGTGATGAAGAGAAGATTTAGAGATATAGGGAAAGAAGAAAGGGTATACAATAGTTAAGAGAAGTGGGGAGTGAATTAACTAGGGAATAAAAGATGGCTTGTCAGTATGAATTCATTTAATATTCACGTCATTCCTATCAGATTTATATTATTGTGCCCATTTTATAGATGAGAAAACAGAAGTATAGAAATGTTTCATACCTTAACCAAAGCCACAGAGTTAATAAGTGTCAGGCAATTTAAGTCAAGTGAGTCTTTTTTCTAACACCAGTGAAAAACTATTGAAACATTTTTTTAACAGGCATGTGACATTGTCAGATTTACCTATTAAAAATATCACACTTGTGGCCATGTGCAGTGACTCATACCTGTAATTCCAGCATTTTGGGAAACTGAGGCAGGTGGATCACTTGAGGTCAGGAGTTTGAGACCAGCCTGGCCAACATGGTGAAACCTCATCTTTACTAAAAAATACAAAAATTAGCTCGGTGTGGTGGCACACACTTGTAGTCTCAGCTACTCAGAAAGCTGAGGCAGGAGAATTGCTTGAACCCAGGAGGCAGAGGTTGCAGTAACCGAGATTGCACCACTGCACTCTAACCTGGGTGAGAGAGTGAGACTGCATCTCAAAAATAATAAAATAAATAAATAATTACGCTTGTTGCAATGTAACCAAAGAATGTCTTGGACTAGAATGGAGGCAAAAAAAAAAACTTAGTGGTGGACTGATTATAAGGGATGTCAATGATGATCCTGACTTTCAGAATTGCAATGCTGAAGGGATGATGGCACTGCTGGCCAAGACAGAGGACAAATTGGGGGGAAATGTATTTTAAGTCTTGCACATATTGATTTTACAGGGACTTTGATCCTTCCCTTGAAGACGTTAAGTAGAAACTTCGTTGTAAAGATCTGTTGCCCAAATGGCTAAAAATATAAAATGTGAAGCATAGCATAGCAATAATTAAACCATAACTGAAGATGAGATGGCTTTGGAACAAGCATAATTGGGGTAAAAGAGGGTATTGAATAAATACCTCCAGGAACTCAAAAATTTAAATGCTACATAGAAGAGGATATGCCTACAAGTTGCCACTGAACCAGGAAGAAGTTAAGAAGGCTATTGTGACAAGGGAGCTAAATAGAATAGTTCAAGGGGAAGGATGTGGTCAACAGTGCCAAAAATTGTCAAGAGGGCAAATGAGATGAGAAACAAAATATCTCTTGGAAATCGTAAAATCACTGGAGATATTGACCATTTCAGTAGAATAATAAAAGCAGATGCTAGAACTGGGATGTGGTAGCACAAGTTGGAGGTAAGAAAATTGCAAAAAGTCCAGATAATACTGTGTAAGAAATTTAGCTGTAAAGGAAATGGGAAGAAAGTTGATAGTAGGGGTATATGAGATATAGAATAGAGAGAATTTTTCAAAAAGGAGAGACTTTTGTCTTGACTTAAAATGGTAGCCCCATTTTAAGCCAATGGACTCTGATTTCTTTGCCTCCTTTCCAAGGTTGCTTATATTTTCCCAATTTGTAAATATCAGTGTCAATTTCCCCACCTGCAAAGTGGGGATTATATTTTATAATGTTGCTATACTTGGCTGCTAACTGGGAGCAAGTGAAAGTATGAGAACAATTCTGTTTTTCAATCACAATGGATGAATGTTAATGTCAGATGGATTTTTCCCCTTATGTTTCCTTGTAGAAAAGGTTATCCTTGGAGTAGAGGGTCTAAATATCAAAAGGAAGCGTCCAATTGACATAGATTGGTTCAGTTTTTGGAAATATTAGAGAGATATAGATGCAGGCAAGACATAGAATCTCAAATGAAGATAAAAAGATTATATTGGCCTTGAGATAACTCTACTAACATAACAAGAGAACACAGACATACAGGTAGAATTATCCAGGCCTTTTGCACATTTGTCAATTAGTATTCTCCTTTTTGTATTTATTTGAAAGAGTTCTATATTATAAGGACACTTACTCCCACCTTTTAATTATTTATTGCATACATTCCTGGAGTTTGGATATTTTAATTTTAATATGTGATTTATGCCACATAAATTTTCAATATTTTTCATTTATTTTAACAAATGTTCCTTATAGTTTTTATATGGCAAACAACCAGAGCATATATAAATATTTTTCAACATTTTTTTCCTAAGACATTCTTGATTTTTTCCCACTTTTGAAATTTTCAGATATCTGGTATCAAATTTATATTAGACATGAAGTAGGAATCTATGTCTAGCCAACCTTCACCACCACCACCTTGGTCGTCATCTTTAATTAGAACATGATGTTCAACCTCCAGGTTTTAGCCTCAAGCACCTAGCATGTTGTGTAACTCCCTCAAGGAACACTTCCTTGTGCTGGATCAAAACTGCCCACCTATCTGTGAGGTGCTTCATCCCTGCAGTGGAAGCAAGGAGGAAGAAAGGTGAACACCTTTTCTCAAGCACTTGTGCTCTCCTCTGCCAGAATCACTCAGAATGCTTCCCGGGTGTATATTCTTGATGATTTTACTCATTCTTCAGGTTAAAGGTATGTCTTGCTCCTTTTATCAGGACTTTCTTTTTATGCTATGAGGTCATGTTAGTCACAAACTTTAAATTGTAAGTGATAAAGACACTAACTATGCATTGGTGATTTTGCCGAGAGCTTCGACTGGATTATGGCTAATAATGAGAGTCCATGCATCTGTGTAATACCATATCACTCTTGAACACTCTGACCCACAGTAAGGAGGAGAAGGGAATGGACAAGTACTGCATACCTGCAGCATGGCAGGCACTGTGCTGGCCATTAGCTGTTTTGTATGTTAAAGTGTTTAAAATTCGCAATTAATATCCCCACTTTACAAGATAAAGAAAATGAGATGAGTATTTACAGATCAGAGAGATTAGATATGCTACTCATGACCACACAACTAATAAATTGGTAAAGCCTTGATTCAAATCAGAGCATATTCCACAAAGCCCCCGCCCTCTCCTCTTTATTGCTCTTTAAGTACCATACCTTAATTAAGCAGGGCTCACCTCAAAGATGACTATTAAGGTCATGAATGGAAGATTATGGTTAGCACTGATTCAGGACCAAAATTCTTTAACAGGTAGAGGCCTTATACTTAACTATGGAAGGTAAGAGTTTAAATGCAAACATCCCTGGAAGACCAAATTCAGTAATTTACATTGAAACAGGCCAACAGTGCAGGCTTTGACAGGAGACAAAATCCAGGGGTTAGCATGAGGATAATAAAATGACAGCTGCAGGTGGGGCATGGTGGCTCATGCCTGTAATCCCAGCACTTTGGGAGGCTGAGGCGGACAGATCACCTGAGGTCAGGAGTTTGAGACTACCCTGGCCAACATGATGAAACCCTGTCTCCACTAAAAATACAAAAATTAGCCAGGCATGGTGGTGTGTGCTTGTAATCCCAGCTACTCGGGACGCTGAGGTGGAAGAATCGCTTGAACCGGAGAGGCAGAGGTTGCAGTGAGCTGAGATCATGCCACTGCACTCCAGCCTGGGTGACAGAGTGAGACTATCTCAAAAAAAAATAAATACAGCTGCAGAACATGGCAAAAATATGGAGAAAATGGAGGGACATTGATTTATTTGGCTCCTTTCCAAGTTTCCTCATATTCTCCTGATTTGTAAATATCAGTGTCAATTTCCTTGCCAGAAAAGTGGTAATAATATTTCATAGTGTTGCTGTCCATGGCTGCTAATTGGGGGCAAATGAACTGTATTATAACAATTCTGTTTTTCAGCAGCTGTGGATGAATGTTAATGTCAGACCGATTTTTCCCCTATGTTTCCTTGTAGAAAAGGTCATCCTTGGAGTAGAGGGTCAACAACTGGTTCATCCTAAAAAGCTTCCTCTGATGCAGAAGCGAGATATTGGACACACCCATGATGATGACATAGAGGTACAGGTTTTGATTTAGTAAATAAGACTCATTGCTTTCACAGGCATGTAGACAGTTGTCTCTGGCTCCAACCAAAAGCAAATAGGGAGAGAGGAGTTTCAATTTTTCTAAGGACTCCCATTCAGCATACAGTATGTGCTTAGGAATAAGCAACCTCTCAGTGGGTTAGAAAACAAAAAGGAGTAAAGCTCAGGTTTAGGGGATACCATTCTAAATTTTCCAGTTTATGGAGTTCCACCAACGGCTTTTCAGGCTGACTTATAACAACCTCATTTGTTCTGAGCCAGTGCCTGGCGAATGTCATCTTGAGCATTTTGCTTTCCAGAGGTCTGGTATGCAGGTTTTGGTTTGTAGAGTCTGCAGCAAAGATGTACAACTTTCAGAGGAACTCAAAGACCTGCTTGGTCTGTTGCCTAGAAGGGTATTTATTCAGATTTTAAAAATTAAATAACAATATGTGAAATATTACTTTCAAAAGTAACAAATGCTTGTTATAGAAAATATAGAATATATATAAGTGGGAACAAGCTTGAAAGTTAGGATGTTTTCAATTTCCACTGTTATAAAAGACATTAGATTAATGTCCTTAGATATTTTTTATTAGGCACTTGATTTTTAAGCCTTAGGTTTTAATTTAGCTCATGGACAATATTGACAGGCACTTTGTCCAAATGTACTATGGAAGTCCCAACCCTTCCCAGTGAGTTTCTTCTGTCCACCATTAGAACAGCCAGTTTTTCAGGTTCTCACTTGTTGGGTTTCTCATTCATACATTAGATACATTTTAATTTTCTAAACAGTCCCATTGAGATCTCTTTCCTATGACTTGAGATGATTAAAATAAAAAAGCAACTCTCCATCTCCTCTCCTTTGGAAGTAACACATAACTATTTTTCTTCAACAATTCTCTTTGAAAGATTTCTCTCTTAATATCCAACTCTTTTCTCACTGTCTCAAACTTTGTCTTGGCTGAAGATTGGTACTCAGCTAAGGGGGCTTTCACCAGTTGTCTAACACCCATTGTGCATACACTGGTGGGCTCTTCTCACAACTACTGTCTTAAGACTTAATCAAGACTGATGTTAAAAATCTCATTATAGCTGGGTGCAGTGGCTCACGCCTGTAACCCCAGCACTTTGGGAGGCCAAGGTGGGCAGATCACTCAAGGCCAGGAGTTCAAGACCAGCCTGGCCAACATGGTGAAACCCCATCTCTACTAAAATTACAAAAATTAGCCAGGCATGGTGGCGTGCACCTCTAATCCCAGCTTCTCCAGAGGCTGAGGTGGCAGAATTGCTTGAACCCAGGAGGCAGAGGTTGCAGTGAGCTGAGATTATGCCACTGGGCTTCCAGCCTGGGCAACAGAGCAAGACTCTCTCAAAAAAATAAAATAAAATAAAATAAAATAAAATAAAATAAAATAAAAATATCACTATGAATATGCCAGATAAGCTTGGATAAGGGCAAGAAATATAAACAATGAACCTAAAGCTTCTTGTAGTACCAGAACGTGCTCAAACAGACAAAACAAAATTCAAACCACATTGAAGGGGTCTTGTCAAAAGAATTCAGAAGCCAACAGAAAGAGCTCCCAATGCCCAAAGCTGGGATAATTTGAAGAACAAAATAAATAACAGTTTTGTGTTATAACATGAAGTATAAATAAATATCATGAGCCCATATTGATCTAAATAAATCATTGAATAAATTATAATACATAAATGGAAAAAATGGACAATTCTCCTGGGAGAAGAATCAAATAATTTATGTAGATGCTATCCTCTCCAGGAGGTGGAACCTAAATCTCCACCCGTTAAGTGTGGGCTGTAGGTGGTGACTTCCTTCCAGGTAGTACAGTATTGAAGGGGGGAAAGAGTAATTTTACAGAGAGAAAGATGGTAACACCACCTCAGCCACGTGATCAAGTTTAACACTTGTTAAGTCCTGTGGCTCGTAGGGTGTAATAAAATGGCATTTTCTATTGTGGTTCTCACCTCAAAATCCATAACATCAGTCTAAGCATGAGAAAAACATCAGAACAAAAACAAATTGTAAGACATCCTACAAAATGCTTGACAGATACTCCCCATAAAGGTCCAGATCATAAAAAATAAAAAAATAAAAACCTGAGAAACTGAGAGACTTGAGGAGGCTAAGGAGACATGACAACTAAATGTAGTGTGGGATCTGGGATCAGATCCTGAAAGAGTTAAAGTACATTAGGGAAAAACTATGAAAACCTGAATAACTATATACTTTAATTAATAATAATATATGAATCTGGGCTCTCATTCGTTGTGACAAATAGACTATAGTAATGTCAGATGTTAATAAACAGGGAAACCTGAGTGCAGAGTATGTGGAACTCTGCACTATCTTTCCAACTTTTCTATAAACCTAAAATGATTCCAAAATAAAAATTAAAAACCAAATTCTTATTAAAAACAATATTAATGACACAATTTAAAATATATTAACAATATTGACAATATTAACAATCTTTTAATATTTGTTAATATAAAATCCACATTTGAATTTCCAAAAATTTCCATTACACCCATACATGCATGTACACATACACGCAGACACACACACATACACACCTCTACACACACAACTCATCATGTTGCAAAATGTGACCAAACGCTTTCTACCTGATTAAGTACCTAGCCTAGTTTCTTGGCTCTCCGCCTGGGAATTCTATGTCTTTATGATAAAACTGTGATTTTATTGTTCAACTTGCAGTCAAAACAGCCTTAACTTATGCACACTTAACATTGAGCAAATACAAAACTCTCCTTCCCGACTTCATAGCTGCCCCTCTTCAGATCCTCCTTGCTATAGTAGCATAGCTCTACAAGTTAAACAAATCAGAAATCTGGGCTTAGTCTTGATTAGTCTCTCTTACATCATCTAACTATCACTGAGCCTTGTAGATTCTCAGGACATAGGCATGGGCAAGGACTTCATGTCTAAAACACCAAAAGCAATGGCAACAAAAGCCAATATTGACAAATGGGATCTAATTAAACTAAAGAGCTTCTGCACAGCAAAAGAAACTATTATCAGAGTGAACAGGCAACCTACAGAATGGGAGAAAATTTTTGCAATCCACTCATCTGACAAACGGCTAATAATATCCAGAACCTACAAAGAACTCAAACAAATTTACAAGAAAAAAACAAATAACCCCACCAAAAAGTGGGCAAAGGATATGAACAGACACTTCCCAAAAGAAGACATTCATACAGCCAACAGACATATGAAAAAATGCTCATCGTCACTCTCCATCAGAGAAATGCAAATCAAAACCACAATGAGATACCATCTCACACCAGTTAGAATGGCAATCATTAAAAAGTCAGGAAACAACAGGTGCTGGAGAGGATGTGGAGAAATAGGAACACTTTTACACTGTTGGTGGAACTGTAAATTAGTTCAAACATTGTGGAAAACAGTGTGGCGATTCCTCAAGGATCTAGAACTAGAAATACCATTTGACCCAGCCATCCCATTACTGGGTGTATACCCAAAGGATTATAAATCATGCTGCTATAAACACACATGCATATGTATGTTTATTGCAGCACTATTCACAATAGCAAAGACTTGGAATCAACCCAAATGTCCATCAGTGACAGACTGGATTAAGAAAATGTGGCACATATACACCATGGAATACTATGCAGCCATAAAAAAGGATGAGTTCGTGTCCTTTGTAGGGACATGGATGCAGCTGGAAACCATCATTCTCAGCAAACTACCACAAGAACAGAAAACCAAACACCGCATGTTCTCACTCATAGGTGGGAATTGAACAATGAGATCACTTGGACACAGGAAGGGGAACATCACACACTGGGGCCTATTGTGGGGGGGGGAGGGGGGATAGCATTAGGAGATATACCTGATGTAAACGATGAGTTAATGGGTGCAGCACACCAACATGGCACATGTATACATATGTAACAAACCTGCACATTGTGCACATGTACCCTAGGACTTAAAGTATAACAACAACAAAAAAATAGCATGTAAATGTCTTTTAAAGTTATCTACTCATTACTCCTCTGCTCAAATCACCTGCATTCATCAATAGCCTTAAATGGTTTTCCTGGCTACAGTACTGAGTTTTGTTTATCCATTATCTATAATAAGTAAAGTACTAAAACACCATGCTTGCTACCATACGTTTCTGCCTAGATATTTAGCTTCTCTTTGTCCTTAGCATAAGGCCCAAATCCTTGACTTACTAGGTTGTGCATGATTTACTCCTTCCCACCTTGTCATTTCATTTCTATTCAACTTACATTTGATTTTCCAGCAATATTGATCCTCTCTTTGTTCTTCAAATGTGTCATGTTCCTTCCTGGCTCAGGGCCTTGGCATGTACTGTTCCCTGCCCCCACCCCCAACTTCTTGCAATATTCCTGGCACAGTACTCGCACTTCTCCTGTTATAATGCTCATTACACTCCACTACGTGTGCTTGGTTATCCAGTGTTTTTCTCTGCCAAGCAGGGTCTTCCATGAGGGCAGAGACGTCCACCTTCTACACTATTGTATTTTTCATATTACTGTGCCTGAAATAGCAGGCATTGAATAAATGAATGGACAGTCATCTCAAAGAAATGTGCAACACGTATGACCAACAACTGTGAATCTTAAATTATAGAGAATTTTTATGAAGCATGAAGAAATAAGATACCACAAAAGAAAATGGTGAAAGAACATGAATCAGAATCCATTTGAAAACTACAAATAACTCAATAAATAAAGGAAAAATACTGATGTGAATGATCATCCAGGAAAACAATTTATCACAATAAGTTATCAATTCATTGTCTGAAATATTTGTATTAATCATAATAGCTATTACTGGTAAGAAGGCAAGGAAACAGAAACTGCTATAAATTGATGGTAAAGTTCTAAATATGTCCACTTCCTTTCTTCATGATAGTTTGGCAATATTTATCAAAAGCTTTACATTTTTTTTTTCATGTCATTGAAAATGCAGCTCTGTCCAACTACAAGGAATACCCCAAACCAAATTTCTCATAGTAAATATAGATTAAATAAATGAAGTTTCACTCACATTGTGCTTAGCTGCCTAAAGACACAGACTATGAAAAATTTATTAAAATAGGAAATAGTCATGATTTATCATCGAGTGGAAAGTAGACGAAAAAACAGTATGTATAAAAATTGTTTCAAAAATGCGTGAACAGGATATCTGTGTATAGGGCTGCTGCATGGACATATCGTAAATGGTGTATCCTTGGATGAGGAGAGAATCTGCATTTTCCATTGTATTGTATTTTATAACTAGAAACTATATATAATATGCTATATATTATTTATAATTATATTAAACTATAATATGCTATATTATAATATGAATAGCTATAATATAAATATAACTAATAATATAAACTATAAAATATAACCAATAATATAAAATATAAAAGAATAAATATAACTGAATATATTTATATTTTATTCTAATATAAATACAACTAGAAGAAATCAGTTCTAAAATATAACTAGAAGGAGGTTTGTAAAATCTTCCTTCTAGTATTAGTTCTCTTTCAATTCATCTTTATCAGTATTTTGCCTTTTGGCTGAAAGGACTGCTGGGTGGATTGGAGATAGGGAATGTCCACCCAAAGCACTGCTTGCTCCAGTACACACTAAATGAGCCCATGTTGAAGTCATGTGATGCCTCTTGTTTCTCAGGAAACGTATGAAGAAGAATTGATGTATGAAATAAAACTAAATAGAAAAACCTTAGTCCTTCATCTTCTAAGATCCAGGTAAGTTCTATTGTGATTCCAGTACCTTATAGATTTTAGTGACTATGGTATCCGAATTTTCGTGAAAACTGCCAGTGAAGTGGATTCCTCAAGTCATTGTTATTTGTATGTAATCTGAATTTTTCCTCTTCAAATAAAAGCTCTTCATGTGTAAGCCAATCACATCTCAAAAGCTTAAAGGCAATCATAGATGCCGCTCTTCTTCTCCCACTCCTAAATAACTCCCTACTTTGGATACTTGGAGTTTTTTGAACTCCATATAGTCACTCTAAGAACAGGGTTAATACATCACTGTGTTGGGAATCAGTGGAACAAAAGAAATTTGAAAAACATGGTTTTTAAAGTGACTTCTAAGTTGTGTAAACTAGATATCAAACCAAGTTCCATTGCAGAGTAAACTACGAACTGTAGAGCATTTGCTTTGTCAAGACATCTTGTGTAGCCAAATACTGTAATTGCAATGCCTATAACTTTCTTCAAGGTGTTCTTCAAAATAATCTCTCTTGTTGCTGCTGTTTAATTTTCATTGTTTCTCCATTGGCCCATTTCTACACATAATAGCTCTGTCTCAGTGTCCCAAATATTAAAAGGATGAGGAGCTGTCAAATGCTAAGTAGAAAGAAAGAGTGATACTGCTGGGGAATTGAGACTCTGGTCTATTAGCTAAAAGTAAATAACAACACACACACACACAGACACACACATGTGCAGAATAATAAACTTAATTCCATAACTATATTGATAATATATTTAGACTCTGCATATTTTTACCTTCTCAGCATGAAAGAAGCTAACATTTATTGAGAGATTTCTCTTTCCCTAAGTTGCTTTTTAATTCCTGAAAAATGTAAATGAGACAGATACTGTTTAATTTGCACTTTATTGAGGAAGAATCATAGGTGCACTGAAAAGATAACTTGTCCGGGGTCACAATACTCATAAGCACACGATGATGCAGGTGGTCTGACTGAGGAGTTTCAAGTTGCTTTCACAATTCCCCCAGGCTGCCTAGGCCTCTGAGTCAATTTCATTGTACTAGCCATTGCTTGATCCTGCTAATCAGCCTGGCGTGGCCTGTTATTGGGTTGCACACACACAGAGCAGTTTAATATAATTTCAATGTGTGTAACAGGCAACACTGCCTCATTCCCTCAGTTCTACAAAGTAAATGAATTTAATGCATACCACAGAGCCTCCAAACCTGTGAATATTATGTAATTGGATGTTTTCATAACACAGTAATAAACAGAAACTGATCTTATTTAGATTTCTATTTGTCTTTTTCTCCATGACCACACTTTTCAACGTTTCCCCTCTAAGTTTCATTCAGCTTGGTTTTGATAAAAATACGTACTTATTTTATAAACTCATGTTGAGAAATAGTGATGAATTTTTCTATGATAACAATGTCAAATCAGATTGTATATTCATTCCGTGGAAACATTGATTGGGTCAACTTTCTGTTTGCTATAATAAATCTATTAATAGATGAAGAGTTTTATTTGTATATGTATATGACTCCCCAGAAATATTAATTTAGAATCTGCTATACAACCAAGCAATTTATTATAAAATTTATATTTGCTCTTTCAAAACAACCACAAAATAATTATATTCTATTTACCTGTTGCATCTAGTTAATGTTCCCAAAAAGTTTACTATGATAAAATTTTAACACACAGGGCAGAATTGAAAAAATCCATATACCCACTAACATATACATATACCCATAGACCCATTAAGGTACACATACATACACATATTCATTCATATTTTACTATTTCTGTTTTATATCGTCTTCCTCCTCTATCTATTCATCCATCGATCAATCCATTCATCTTCCATGTTATTTTTATGCATTTCAAATTATATTACAGACATCAGTTTACTTTCCTCTCAATACATGAACAAGCTTAGCATTCGAGTTTAGTATTTGTTTTTGGTTTGTTTGATTGTTTTGAGATACAGCCTCACTCTGTCACCCAGGCTGGAGTGCAGTGGCACAATAACGGCTCACTGTAGCCTTGTTCTCAACCTCCTGGGCTCAGGTGATCCTCCCACCTCATTCTCCCAAGTAGCTGCAACTACAGGCCCATGCCACCACACCCAGCTAATTGTATTTTTGTAGAGATGGCATTTCACCATGTTATCCAGGCTGGTCTGAAACTCTTTGGTTCAAGCAATCCTCCTGCCTTGGCCTCCCAAAGTGCTAGGATTACAGGTGTGTGCCACTCCACCCAGCCTAATATATAGGTTTACAATTAATTTTTTATTTGTGTAACATTTTCATAAAATGAAATGCATAAATCTTAAATGTGCATCTACATATTTGTTGAATTTTATGTATGTATGTATGCATGCATGTATTCATTTATTGTAATTTGACAGACTATGATTGTATATATTTATGTGGCCAAAGTGATGTTATGATTAATGAATACAATGTGAAATAATTAAATCAAGCTAATTAACATATCTATCACCTCAAATACTTATTTTTTTGTGGTGAAAACATCTGAAATTTACTCAATAAGATTTTGTATCGTAAAACACACTATTATTAAGTAAACTCACCGTGCTATGCAATGGATCTCAATAAAACACAAACTAACTTATTCATCCCATGTAACTTGGGCTTTGTACCCTTTGACCATCATCTCCCCCTTTTTCCTACAGCTCCAGTCACTGGTAGCCGCCATTTTACTCTCTGTTTCTATGAGTTCAATTTTTCTAGATTCCACATATCAACAAGATTATGCAGTATTTGTCTTCCGTTGCCTGGCTTTTTTCATTTGGCATAATGTTCTCCAATTCCATACATGTTGTCATAAATGACAGAATTTTCTTCTATTTTAAGGCTGAACATCATTCCATTGTGTATCTTTACCATATTCTCTTTATCTATTCATCTGCTGATGGACACCTAGGTTGATTCCGTAATTTGGCTATTGTGAATAGTGTTGCAATGAACATGGGGAGGAGACATAGTGATTCCAAATCTTTTACATAAACAACCAGAAGTGGAATTGCTAGGTCCATCCGTTGAGTTCTGGCAAATGCCCATACCTATAAAACTCCTATAAAAATACAGAACTATCACTCAGAAAAGTTCTTCACGCTTCTTCTTAGCCACCTCCTCTCAAAATCTGTCCTCGGAAGTTTTTTTTCGCCACGGATTACTTTTGCCCATTCTGGAAAGTTTTAAAATGAGAATCATACTACATGTACTCTTTTGTGTAAGACTTTTAAATTTTAGCATACTGATACTGAGATTCATTCATGTTGCTGCATTTATCAGAAGTTTGCTTTATTTTCTGGTAGTATTCTGTTGAATAAACATAATGCAGTTCGTTCATCCATTCTCCTATTGATAGACATGTGGGCTGTTTTCAGTGTTTGGCTATCATGAGTAAAACTTCTATGAGCATTCATGCACAGCCTTTTTATGAACATATGTTTTCATTTCTCTTTGGTGAACACCAAGGAGTGATACTCCTGAGTCACAGGATATGTATATGTTTAGTTTCATAGAAATCTGACAGATTCTTTTCCAAGGCATTTGTAAAATTTTAGTAACTACCAGCAACTTACGAGAATACTAGCTGCTGTATGTATTCTTCATCATTTTATATTGTCACTTTAAAAAATTTTAGCTATAGTAGTTGGTTAGTTTTAATATTTAATTTCTATTAAATGTTCTGTTTCCTGTTGAAAACTCATGTATGTGCTTATTTTATCATTTTTATATCTTTTTTACCTTTAAATATTTACCCATTTTTATTGGGTTATTTGTACCGCTATTATTGAGTTCGAGGAGATTTTTTTTTTCTTGCTCTGTCATCCAGGCTAGAGTAGAGTGGCGCGATCTTGGCTCACTGCAACCTCTGCCTCCCGGACTCAAGTGATTCTCGTACCTCAGCCTCCCCAGTAGCTGGGACAACAGGTATCCACCACAATGTCCGGCAAATTTTTTGTATTTTAGTAGAGATGGGGTTTCACCGTGTTGGCCAGTCTGGTCTTGAACTCTTGAGCTCAGGCGATTCACCCACCTTGGTCTCCCATAGTGATAGGATTACAGGCATGAGCCACCATATAATTTGGATACCAGTCCTTAGTCAAATATAGTTCTTGTTATGCTTTGTTCCTGTCTGTGACCTTTTAATTCATTTTTTTAAAATTGTGTCTTTTAACAAGTAAAAAGTTATAATTTTAAATAAATTTCAATTTATTAGTTTCTTTCTTTTTTTTTTTTTTTTTTTTTTTTTTTTTTTTTTTTTGAGACGGAGTCTCGCTCTGTCACCCAGGCTGGAGTGCTGTGGCCGGATCTGGGCTCACTGCAAGCTCCGCCTCCTGGGTTCACGCCATTCTCCTTCCTCAGCCTCCCGAGTAGCCGGGACTACAGGCGCCCGCCACCTCGCCCGGCTAGTTTTTTGTATTTTTTTGTAGAGACGGGGTTTCTACCGTGTTAGCCAGGATGGTCTCGATCTCCTGATCTTTCTTTATGTTCATCACTTTCTAGGACCTAAGAAACATTGCCTAAATGCAAATCACAAAGATATTGTATGTTTGCTTCTAAGCTCTTCATAATTTTAGCTTTTAGTTTTGGTCTGTTATGAACTTAAATTTGTGTATGTGCATATACGTGTGAGTGTGTGTGTGTGTGTATGTGTGGGTGTGATTTGCTGGAGAAGTCAATATTCTTGTTTTTCCATATTTACCGCCAATTATTCCGGTCCATTTTGATGAATTGTCTTTTTGGTGCTACTGGATTACTTTGGCACCTTTGGCCAAAATCAAATGACTGTTTATCAGCTCTCTATTCTATCTTATTGATCTATGTACAGTCTGTAAGTCATGGCCAAACTACCTTGATTACTGCAGTTTTTTAGTATACCTTAAAGGCACAATGTGTAACTCTTCTAATCAGAATTGTTTATTTATTCTAGGTCCTTTGCATTTCTCTACAAAATTTAGAATCACCTTGGCAATTTCTATTAAAAGGCCCGCTGGAATTTTATAGAATTTCATTTTAACTTATTGAATCTATAGATAAGTTTGGAGAGAACTAACTTCTCAATAGTGTTGAGTATTCACCTTATAACTCGTCTTCTTTAATGTTGATCAACATGTTTTAAAGTTTACAATGTGGAGCTCTCACCCGTCTTGTTAAATTTATTTCCATATATTTACTAGTTGTGGTCGTTATATAAGCTGAATTTTTTTTTATTATTTCATTTTTCTATGATTTGCGTCTATAATAGAAAAGCAAAATTGATTATTTTATTTAGGCTTTGGATTTGGGAAGCATTAGTAAATGAATTTATTGATTGTTTTATAGAGTACCTAGAAATCTTCTAGGAAATTTACCATCTTGTCATCCGAAAATACTGATATTTTTATCTTCCTCTCTGATTATTATTTATTTTATTTCTATACTTTATTTTATGACAATGGCTAGGACCTTCATTACAATTTTACTAGAAGGAGTGAGGGCAACCTTACACTTTTCCTGATCTTAAAGGGAAAGTATTCAGTATTAAATGATTAATACGACAGTACCTGTAGATTTGCCGTTTATTTATCAGATTAAGAAAGTTCCTTGAAAAGTTTGCTGCAAGTATTCTGTCTGAATCCATTGAAATGTCCATATGGCAGTGTACATTCATTTTTGATCATTATACATTATATATTATTTTACAGTAAATTACTGTATTAAATTTGTCAATATCTTAAGGGTTTTTGAAATTATGTTACTGATGGCTATTCCCAAAAAAACTAAAATTTTAGTTTTTATGATAGATTTATCAAATTTTGATAATAGATTATGTTGGGATCCTGAGTTGGGAAATATTTTCTCCTATATTTTCTAAAAGATGTTATTTATATTCAAAGTGTTTGATAGAATTTACAAGTGAAACTACATGTGCCTTGAGCATATTTGTGTGTATGTGTAGGAAAGAGGTTTTATAACAAATTCAAATGTATTGATAAGGGGTTAGTCAAAGTTTCTATTCTATTATGTATCAGTTTTAAATTACAGTTTTCAAGAAAAATGTCTATTTCAGTTAAGTTGCCCCATATTTGGCATAAAGTGTTTTATAATATTATAATTATTTTAAAAAGTAATAATTTATTGAGTGATAACTCTTTTTTAAATTTCTAACATTGGTAATTTGGGTTTTTCTTCTTATATTACCAATCTAGAAGGGACTATCAATTGTTGACCTTTTATTTAGTTAGTTATTTTTATTTTTATTTTTTGTTTTTGAGACGGAGTCCTACTGTGTTTCCCAGGCTGAAGTGCAGTGGTGCAATCACGGCTATTGCAGCCTCAACCTCCCAGTCTCTAGGCATCCTCCCACCTCATCCTCCTAAGTAGCTGAGACTATAGGCATGTGCCACCATGCTTGGTTTGTTAAAACCCTTTATGTAAAGATGGGTTTTCACCACATTGCCCAGGCTGGTCTCGAACTCCAGGGCTCAAGCAATTCTGCCTTGGCCTCCCAAAGTGCCAGGATTATGAGAGTGAGCCATCATGCCTGGCCTGATCTTTTCTTTAGCTTTGTGAATAATTGTAATTGGTTGTCTATTTATTTCACTGATCTCCTTTATCATTTGTATAATTTTCTTTTTTCTTCTTATTGGGTGTTTATTTTTCTCTGGTTATAGAAATGTTTAATATTTTCTAAGTATTTAAAATATTGAAGTCATAGCATTTTTCTCAAGTCTTCATTTAGATACATCTCAAAAGTCTTGATTTTTTTTATTATCATTCATTTCAAAATATCTTCTTATTTCTTCTGGGATTTCTTCTTTGAGTCATGAATCATTTTAGAGTATGCTATGTAATTGCCAATGTTTGGATTTGTTTGATTTTTTAAAACGTATCTTTGGGCCAATCATTTGTGTATTTTGCAGTTTGTTATCTGATATTAACACAGCTATTCCAGCCTTCTTATGTTTATTATATAAATAAGATACTATTCTTTTATTCATTTCCTTTCAACATATCTGTGTCTTTACATTTAAAATGTGTCTTTTGTAAGATGGAAATTAGTTTGGTCCTGATTTTTAATGCATTCTAATAATCTCTGATTTTCAATAGGAATGTTAACATTAACATTGAATGTTAATGTTATTCTTTTTTTTTGTTTGTTTGCTTGTTTTTGTTTGTTTGTTTTGAGACAGAGTCTTGCTCTGTCACCCTGGCTGGAGTGCAGTGGCGCAATCTCAGCTCACTGCACTCGGTTCCCAGAGGGAACCTCCGCCTCCCAGGTTCAAGCGATTCTCCTGCCTCAGCCTCCCGAGTAGCTGGGACTACAGGCACGTGCCACCATGCCCGGCTAATTTTTTTTTTTTTTTTTTTTTTTTGTATTTTCAGTAGAGACGGGGTTTCACCGTGTTAGCCAGGATGGTCTCGATCTCCTGACCTCATGATCCGCCCACCTCAGCCTCCCAAAGTGCTGGGATTACAGGTGTGAGCCATCGCGCCCGGCCTATTCTTTTTTAGTAGGTTAACATTTAATGTTAATGTTACCATTCCTATTAACATTACATTAAATGTTATGATTCGTATGGTTGGAATTATTTCATTTCTGTTTATCTCCTCTGTTACTATCCTTTTTCCCTTGATCTTTGGCTTACTTTATTTTTCACTTTCCCTACTGGCTTCTTATTAATCTTTTAAATTTGTAACAATGACTCTCTACATTAGATTTAATTTTCATTTTAGAAATTGCAGCATATATTTACAATTAATTAAGTTATTATTTATAGTTAATACCATGTCATTGTACGTAAAATGTAAAAACATTGCAGTAAGTTCACTTACAGATACTACTTATTTGTGCAAATTTGCCATATACATATATTTATATATTTATATAGATTATTAATCCCATGATGCATAACTATAATTTTGACTTTAAACATTTATATGTATCTTATGTGAAAATATAATGTTTTAGTTTATTCATTTATTTATCATTTCTTATCTCTCCCTTTTGTTAGAGGTTCAGTTTTTCATGTGTTACAATTTCATTCAAACTAAAGAACTTTTACCAACTTTTCTAGTATAGATCTGTGGCAAAAATTTACTTCAGTTTTCTTTTATCTGCAAGTCTATTTAGTCTTCCTTCTTGAAGGCTATTTTTTGCCGCATTTTGCTGCATATAAATTCTGGGTTCACCAATTTTCTTTTTCCTTTTTTTTTTTTTTTTTTTTTTTGCGACAGAGTCTTGCTCTGTCACCCAGGCTGGAGTGCAGTGGTGCGATCTTGGCTCATTGCAAGCTCCATATTTTTAGTGGAGATGGGGTTTCACCATGTTAGCCAGGATGGTCTTGATGTCCTGACTCATGATCCACCCACCTCGGCCTCCCAAAGTGCTGGGATTACAGGGGTGAGCCACTGCACCTGGTCCATTTTCTGTATTTTTTAAGAAAAGATGATGACTGATGATGTTCTCCTCTCTTCTGGCTCACATGGTCTCTAATGCAATGTTAATAGTTGTATAAATTTCTGTTCCCCAGTCGTATAAATTTCCCCAGAAAGACGTGTTGTCTTTCTCTTGCTGGTTTCAAGATTTTGTCTTTATTTCTGATATGCTGCAATCTGACAGTGATGTGCAAAGGAGTGACTTTCTTCATATAAATGCTGTTTGATGTTTGCTGAACTTCTTGAAATTACAATTCATGTCTTTCTCCAAATTGGGTTCATTTTTTGCTACTACTTTTCCATTTTTTTCTATTATACCCTTTCTCCACTTTCTAGCACTCCACTTATCAGTATATTAGTCCTTTGATATAATCTACTTGACTCTGAAGCTCTACTTCTGTTCTCTTTTTCAGATTACATAATTTCTATTGAACTCTCATTGAGTCTGTCAGCTCTTTCTTTTATCAGTTTTGTTCTCATTTTAAGGATATCAAGTAAAACTTTTATCTAAGTAGGTTTTAGTTATAACATTTTCAGTTTGTTTTTTAAAAATATAACTTCCATTTATCTGCCACAGTTCTACATTTTTGCATGCTTTGCAAATAACTTTCTTTTACTTTGCTGAGCATAGTTATAGTAGCTGCTTTAAAAGTCTTATCTATAATTTCAAGTTCTAGGTTAACTTGAGATAAGTCTCTGCTGATCATCTTTTCTCTTGACAATAGTTCAATGTTTTATGTTTCTTCATTGTATGAATTTGAATTATGAACTGAACAATTTGAATATTATGTGAAACGGACTCTGAATTCTGTTATGTTCTGCTAAAGAGTTCTCATATTTTCATTGTATTTGGAGATTAACTTTATTGGGCTTAAACTGCAAATTCTGTCTTCTGGGTGGCAGCTCAAATTTTAGCTCAGTTATTTTATTCTTAGCGTGGCTACTTTTAGTCTATCCCTCACAGGTCATAGTTCAGGGAAAATTCTGAATTTCAAACTGAGTTTGTTTACAGAACTGAGGATTCTCCCCACTCTCTCATTTTTTTTCCCATGATTACTGTGTACATTCCTGTTACTGTCATTACTCTAAACTCCATTGTATGGCTTTTCAAATCAGAACAACTGTGGTTTTCTAGCAGAGTTTTATCCATCCTCTATGAGGCAGACTTCAGCCTGACCTCAGGCTAAATGCTGTAAAACTGGAAACTTCATCTCATGCTGTGCCTTCTTCCCTGTGCCTCCTTCCCTTTCCTGGAGGATGCTGTTTTTGCTCCATACCTAGACCCTTTAGGTACTTTCTTTTTATATGTTATCCAGAACTAAATAACTATATACAGAATGTCTGTCTGATGGTAGCTTATTCAGCCATAGCAGTAGTGAAATGCTATATTTAGTTCATTTTAAACATTAGTTCAGCATTTTTTGACCACTCCTAGTATTCCAAATACTACCTTAGAAACCAGGAGACACAAATAAATAAAAATGAAAAAGTCCCTTTCCTAAGGTAGTTCACAGGTAACCTTGAAGACTGACCTGAAATACACCAGGGGTGAACAAATGAAATTGGTACAACAAATTGGACATGTTTTGTATGTATGCATATCCCTTAATCTAAGAGTAATGCTTAAATTTGGAATATCTGGAGCATAAACAACAGCAACAATAACAAAAAATAAAATCAGACAAAGAACATGTAATAGCAGCCATGTGTGTGGCCCATGTAGCCTTGAATGTGTATTTTTAAAAATCTTTATTATTTTTATTTTATTTTTATTTATTTATTTATTTTTGAGACGGAGTCTCACTCGGTTGCCAGGCTGGAATGCAGTGGTGCGATCTTGGCTCACTGCAACCTCCGACTCCCTGGTTCAAGTGATTGATTCTCCTGCCTCAGCCTCCCCAGTAGCTGGTATTAAAGGCATGCACCACGCCCAGATAATTTTTGTATTTGTAGTAGAGACCAGGTGTCACCATGTCGGCCAGGATGGTCTCAATCTCCTGACCTCATGATCCACCCACCTCAGCCTCCCAAAGTGCTGGGATTACAGGCGTGAGTCACCATGCCCGGCCGCTTCAAATGCTTATTATCTTCACCTGTACAGAAAAGGTTTGGTGACCTCTAAAATACATAATAAAAATGTGGCAGACATGAAAACGAACACCTTTGGAAGTGTGAAACACACCTTAGGAAGGGATCTCAAAATCTGCTTGATGGCGTCAGGAAGTATGTTTTGCACTGAGTTTAGAAGAACTTCTACAAGTTTCTTATGTTCAAATTGGGATCAAGAAGTGGCCGTGGGTAGTGCAAAAAGATGTTAAAGAAAAAATTATTCAGTGACAGTTGTTAAAGCACCATAAGGCAGGCTTTATTCAGGCCCATCACTATAGATATAGAGACAACTGCAATGGTAAGGTCTTGCCACAGGGGAGAGAGATTGGGCTCAGTTCCAAATACAGCATGGCTAGTGTGAATTTGTTATAATTAGTATATATTGCGTTTACCTAAATATGTAGCTGTTAGGTTACTATGTATTAAGACATATTCACCACATATATCTTATGATGTGATGAATATAAGACATTTTCATCACATATATTAGTGCATGTATTTTGCATTAATTTTGGTCTCAGGTTTTTACTTAGATAACATTTTCGCCAAGCTTTTTAAAAAATACTGGTTTGCTAAAACTGCCAGAATCTATTTTCTAGTTTTTCTACAGTCTTTATGAACCATTGTATTTAGTTAGAAAGGCTTTTCATATGAGTGGGCTTGATTTTGCTTTAATATTTTTAGCAGAAGAGGATCTTGCTGAGATGTGGAAGCAAACTGGACACTTCTCCATCACATTATTGGTTGTATCTGTCAGATTTTTAGAATGAACAAGTCTCACCACCTGTCTGCCCTCTTTTTCAGGGAGTTCCTAGGCTCCAATTACAGTGAAACATTCTACTCCATGAAAGGAGAAGCGTTCACCAGGCATCTTCAGATCATGGTATCTTATGGAACTTTCCTGTGTCTCTTCTCTAAAAGTAGTATTTCCTGATGTGATTTTGAAACCCTGTTCTATCTGTGCAAGCTGCTCCAGAAAGTACTACATCAGAAATAAGTTCTGAATTGATTACTCTCACCAAAAAATTATAGTATAAAAATACGATTGTGTGGACCCTAACCTCTTACCGTGTGACAAGCAAATCATTGACTGCTAATATATCTTTTCTTTTCCTAAACTGATTTCTATACACTCAGTATGGTGTTAAGTCTGGGAGAGGGTAAAGCAGGACACCAAAAATATAAGGCACCTTATGAGGCTGTGATCAAGCTACATGGATAAAATCTGAAGCTATGAAACAAGTTTAAAATCTCCATTCATTGATCCTTTTGTGATTCTCACCCCTTTACCCAGTTTTTCTGATGCACCAATATTGAGGTCTTTTTTTCAATCCTCAAATGACTTTTTGTTCATTTGTTATTAATATAATTCCATTAATTTTAATAAAATCTAGATATAGATTTTATTTTTATACCCCCATTGCTTTTTTGCAAAGCAGGTCCTCTGTAACCTTCCAAGAACATTACATTTACCAAAACTATACATTTAAAAAAGTATTTCCTCCATTTAAAGCAACAGTCAACTTTTTTTTTCTTTTTTTGAGATGGAGTGTCACTTTTTTTTTTTTTTTTTTTTTTTGAGATGGAGTCTCACTCTTTGGCCAGGCTGGAGTGCAGTGGCACAATCTTAACTCACCGCAAACTTTATCTCCTGGGTTCAAGCGATTCTCCTGCCTCAGCCTCCCGAGTAGCTGGGACTGCAGGCACATGCCACCACGCCCGACTAATTTTTGTATTTTCAGTAGAGGCGGGGTTTCACCATGTTGGCCAGGATGGTCTCGATCCCTTGGCCTCGGGATCATCCCGCCTTGACATCCCAAAGTGCTGGAATTACAGGCATGAGCCACTGTGCCCGGCTGCAACTTCCAACTTCTATGAGAGCTAAGTCTTTATGCAATCTTCAAAATAGGACAAGAGGAAAACTGGGTAACATTCTTTGATGCAGGGGGTGGGTTATTTGTGAGAGTGTGAGGTCACTGGAAGACCATAGAAAGTGTCATCCACAGGTAGGATTTGAACACATGGAAATGATGGGAAAAATAATTATCTGATTGGACTACCACGGGCAGAGCATCAAGGAAGGAGTAAAGAAGACACCAATTTGATTGAAACAGGCCAGAGAGAAAGGCGTTAGGGGAGCTGGTTGGAGAGGGAGACCTAGTTTTCATGATCATCAAGCATTTGTCTTGATTTCATGGGCAACTGGGAAAAATTATAGTATTATCACAGAAGGGTTAGTTTGATAAAAATTATAGGGTGGATTAAGAAGTTATATTTCTAAGGAAAATGGTCACAATTCTAAAACTACTGTCATCATTAATATACTATAAAACTTGTAGCGGAAGAATCTATACTTTGCTTTACACAAAATAATCACATAATTAAGGTAAAAGGCCTCTGAAGCAGGCTCGAATATTTCCAAATGAAAAAATTTAATGAATGAATGCATGAACAAATATCAATGCAATTTGTCAAAATAAAATATTGATATATTCCAAACAGAAAATATTTAGATATTAATATCTATATAATACCAATATTTATCGATATAGTAATAAAGTCTTCTTCTATTTTAGGATCACTGTTTTTACCAAGGATCCATAGTGCATGAATATGATTCAGCTGCCAGTATCAGTACGTGTAATGGTCTAAGGTAAGGCAGAATATCTTTCATTTTCCTTTATGAGTTTTCCTATGGATTTTCAAAGAAATTAACTGCGTTGATTTTCTTTTATCACTCCTGGTATACAGAAAAATGAATAAGAAGAAAGTTGCTGTGCACTTTTAGCAGTTTCAGCTCTAGCCTATGATTTGAGTTTTGACAAACAGATGTCCATTGCATAGTCCTGAACGAGACATGCTTTGCAGTATATAAATAAGGGATTCATATTTGGAAGATTACTGATAATCATTTAGTCTGGCCTCTCATTTTATTGATCAGGATACTGACTGAAATTAGAAACTGTCTCCTGAATATTTCATTTGCTAGTGGTAAAATTGAGTCCAAAACCCAGGTCTTTTGAATACTAGTTTTGTGAATTCCCATTATGCCATGAGGCTTGACCCATTTAGTTTTTACTAAATCCAGCTGTGTTTGCAGCCTCGTGAAAGTAAAAATTCAGAAGTAAGGCCTATAGTTCTCTATAGATCATAGGCTCATGAACAAAGAAGGATGATGTAGAGAGGTAAAGAGTAGAAGAACAAGGAAGTTTTGTCTTTAATTATGGGAAATTTACTTGACTAGTTCTTAGTATTTTCAAGAATGAGAACCCCTTTAGTGACACAATTACCACATATTAGTATTTTTACTTTCATATATTTACTTTTATATATATTCCACGTCGTGATAGACATAGAAACTCACATAATTTTTGCAATAAGTCATAAGACTTGACAGCGGTCCACAACCACCAGTGGGACTTGCTACCCTACCTGTACTCAAAGCAGATATTAGGCTGTGCAACTTCTGAAAATCTAGTAAGTTGACTCTTAGAAAAAAGTATTGATTCAGTCAAAGGCTATGTATCATCACATTTCCTTACCACTGAAAGCACCCTCCTACATGTTCATGAGGCGCTGGCTTTGTAGTTTCTCTTTCTTGAAAAGACAAAGTCAGTGCAATGAAATAGAGCAACTATAGACCTTGAATATACATTGTGTTCCCAATTTCTACAGGGGATTCTTCAGAGTAAATGACCAAAGATACCTCATTGAACCAGTGAAATACTCAGATGAGGGAGAACATTTGGTGTTCAAATATAACCCGAGGGTGCCGTATGTTGCCAATTATTCCTGTACAGAGCTTAATTTTACCAGGAAAACTGTTCCAGGCGATACTGAATCTGAAGGAGACCCCAAAGTGAAAGTGAGTATTATTAAGTCATCTTTACCCAAATGAAACACCTTTTATTTTCTTGATGATGTCTAGGGAGAAAGCATGAGTGTAGCTAGTGAAATGTATGTGTTACTTTGAGTCTGGCACTTTATCAGATATTTGAAATTTGAAAACTTTTGTTTCAGTTATCTATGTAAAAAGTTTATTTTCATAGAGTAAATCTGTTTGTTTCATGAGTTTCAACAAAGGATGATTCTACAATCCTACGTATAGATTGATAGCACTGGGGCTATGAGTAGTTGGAAATAATGGAATTTTCAATGTCCTAAAACATAATCTAGAGATATTATCTTTCCTTGTCTTCCCTGACATTTTTTTTGCAGAATTATTGATGGCAAGCTATGGTCAGCCCTTTTTATCATCCAAATATTTTAATGGTTAAGGACAATTAAGGATAAAACAAGTTCAGTTTCTGGTGGGATGGTTGTATAAACATAGTCCTTGGAGCTTTAGGTTTTTCTACACAACTAATCTATATCTCCTTAAATTCCCGTGGATGTTAGCCTGTAAACTACATTGTTGTTTTTCTTTTTCATATGTCCTTGATCCATATAGTGTCTGAAACATACTATATGCCTAATGGATGTTTCTTGATTGAATAAATCAACAAATAAATGATTACCTAGTCCATAGAAAAATGATTTAGCCAAATCTTTGAACAATTTACCTCTGGTTTGTCCTCAGAGAATGTGTACATACCTCGGTGCATGCATACTGAAACCTGAACACTTAGAAGAATCTCCTGGTATTGGTGTTTCATAGACATAAAAGATCAGCCAGGCATGGTGGCTCATGCTTCATGCCTATAATCACAACACTTTGGGAGGCTGAGGCAGGTGGATCATTTGAGGTCAGAGTTTGAGACCAGCCTGGCCAACATGGTGAAACCCCGTGTCTACTAAAAATACAAAAAATTGGCCAGGCAGTAGTGGAGTGTGCCTATAATCCCAGTTACTTGGGAGGCTGAGGAAGAAGAATGGCTTGAACTCAGGAGGTGGAGGCTGCGGTGAGCTAAGATCTTGCCACTGCACTCTAGTCTGGGTGACAGAGTGAGACCCTTTCTCAAAAGAAAAATAAATAAATATATAAAAATAAAAATAAAAGATCTATAATTAGCAAAATTTATACATGTTTCCTTGGAATTGAGACTACTGAAAATTAGAAAGTTGAGAGGCAGGGGAAGGAGTACAAGAAATGCAGTCGGTCCTATTACTCCATCCTCTGTTTTAACTGTCAGGTACAGATGGATGTTTTTCACACAAGCTTACTAATGAAGCATTGACTCAGTAAATGAAGAAAACAAAACCTAAATGTTAAAGTATGAGTTTATGATTCTTTACAACTCTTATTTCACCTGAAAGCCTAAACAAAGCATTAGGAAAAAGAGCTAATCCATGCTGGACTTAATACCAAGTGATGGTTTGATGGGTGCTGCAAACCACGATGGCACACATTTACCTACATAACAAACCCACACACCCTCACATGCAGCCTGGAAATTAAAAAATAAAATAATTTTTTTAAAAAAAGAAAAGATAAAAAGAACAAATAGGAAATACTACAATCCGATATATAGGACCCCATGTTTAATCATATAGTAGATCTCATTTAGATAAATTTATATAATTTTTATATATTCATGTGCCTCCCCATTTTGTATCAATAATATTAACATTTCTTATCTTGAAAATATTAGTTTTTTTTTCCAACTTAAAGGGTTAAGATAAAAAGTGTTTAATATACTTCAACTGGATTTTCCTTAAATTTACAGGCTATCCATAATGAAAAGTACATTGAATTGTTCATTGTTGCTGATGATACTGTGGTAAGTTTTCAGCTGAACATATCTCTCTTTATTCTTCCTTGTAGAACTTGTAGTTATGATTCTAGCATAGAGAAAAAGGTATTCTAATCAGAGTTCCATTGTAGGCTCAAAGTCCTATTTTTAGTTTTCCAAAGCAGATGTACATAAGAGACTATAGGGTCCTTTGCCACAATAGCAGACAAATCCAAAATAGAACACCTGTCCCCATTAAGAATGTATGGAAATGCTGAATGACATACAAAAAATTGAAAACATTTTAGCAACCTATTGTTAAGCTCAAAAGAAAAAGTGGAAAATCTACAACTACTAAAAACGAAGAAGAAAATCTCTGTCAGAACAGTAAGTAAAATTTAAAGGCTTGGTGATCCCGATATATAGAATGCAAAAAGAGGCAATTAAGAAATTAAACCCCTGAGAAGCAAAATACTGAAATTTGGAAAGGAGACCTCTGCATCATTCTCAGAGTCATAAAGGGCTGCCCATCTCAGAAAAGGGAACTAGAAACGCTCCACAGAAACTGCAAGAAATAAAGGAAATTTTCTGTCTGCCTGTAGCCATGAGCAGGTAAAATGTTACACATGGGAAAACAAATCTGTTTGTGTTATGCACAGATGTGGGACATGATATTATATATTTCTTCAGATGCAGCATTGCCAAGCAAACTTTTTAATATAAAAACTTATTAGAGGCCTGCTAAACTGCTGGAGGTCAAGTCAAAAATGCCCTAAAATGACTCTTTAATAATCTAAGATAAAATGAACTACATAAGGAAGCCAACCAACTTAAAGAAAAGGAAAATAAGCTCTCCAGGATCTGTAAATCATCCAGCGATATTTCAGACTATGCTATAACATTAAATTATATATTTTAAGTTATTAAAGATGTAAAGATGAATAAAAATGATGTTAAAATAACTAGAAAAGACTGGAAAACAGGGCAGGCATACTTGAAAAACTACCTGTTTTAACATTTATAAAAGGAAAAAGTATATACCCTTGGAAAAATTAAACAGAAGATTAGACGCATGTGAAGAAATAATTAGTGAATTGGAGAGTGGAGGAGTTAGAGAAACAACCATTTCTCCAGAGAAATAATAAGTTGGAAACTGTAAAAGAGAACATAAGAGATATTAATTCAGAATATGAAGTTTATAAAGAGTGAATGGGAATGACTGGATGACAGATGACAAATGAGAGGCAATTCTTGAGAATCTTCCAGAAGGAAAGGAATAAACAAATCAGGTAACATTGTAGAAAAATTTCTGAATATCAAAGACAAAGAAAAATCTTTTAAAATCAATTATAAGAAAGAGATAGATTGACTATAAGTAAATCACAAACAGAGCATACCTTTCAAACAACAGAAGACATAGTTTCTAGAACAATATGTTCAAACAGCTAATGCAAAATGTAAAATTTAAATTGAGTACTAAAATATCAGGCAAGGATAAAGGTTGGGAGAAAGAAATCATACTTAAAATGTTCTATGGGAATTTTAGATTAGGAATGTAAAGGTAGTCACAATTTTACACTTGGTAAGTCAAGTATGGGTGTTAAAATTTTATTTGTAATCACTATTAACCTAGCAATTAGAATGTAAATATCCCAAAACAGTAGAGGGGGATAGATGGATTTGAACATTAAAAAAAAAAAAAAAAAAAGACCAACAGAAAGTCTCAAAGAAAATACACACATGCACACATATGCCAACAGTCATGCACCGCATAACAATGTTTTGGTCAATAGACCACATATATGAAAGTGGTCCCATTGGATGATAATGAAAAATTCCTATACTAGTGACATCGTAGCCATCATAAAATTATAGCACAATGTTTCACTCATGTGTCTGTGGTGATGCTGGTGTAAACAAACCTACCACATTGCCAGTTATATGAAAGTACAGCACATACAATTATGTATAGTACACAATACTTGATAATAAAAAACAACTATGTTGCTGGTTTATGTATTCACTATGTTATATTTTTTATTGTTATTTTATAGGGTATTCTTATTGATATATTTAAAAAGTTAACTGTAAAAGAGACTCAGGTGGGTCCTTCAGGAGGTATTCCAGGAGAAGGCATTGTTATCATAGGAGATGGCAGCTATATGTATATAATTGCCCCAAAGACCTTCCGGGGGGACAAGTTATGGAGGTGGAAGACAATGATATTGGTGATCCTGATTTTGTGTAGGTTTAGGCTAATATGTGTGGTTTTTGTCTTAGTTTTTAACAAAAATTTAAAAAGTAAAAATAAAAATTAGAAAAAAGATTACAGAATATAGATATAACAAAAAATATTTTTGTACAGCTGTACAATGTGTTTGTATTTTAAACTGTTGTCTAAAAAGTCAAAAGTTCAAAAATTTTTAGTTTATAAAGTAAAAAAGTTACAGTAAGCCAAGCTTAATTTATTATTAAAGAAATAAAATTATACTTGTATAAATATAGTGGAGCCAAGTGTACAGTGTTTATAAAGTTCACCGTGAGGTACAGTAATGTCCTAGGCCTTTACATTCACTCACTGATTCATTCATTGATTCACTCAGAGAAACCTTCAGTCCTGTAAGCTCCATTCATAATTAGTTCCCCAGGAGGCATACCAGTTTTTTATTTTTTATTTTTTGTCATTTATAACATTTTTTGTACTTTTTCTAAGTTTACATATACAAAAAGCATTATGTTACAATTGCCTACAATATTCAGTATAGTAACCTGCCCTATAGGTTTGTAGCCTAGGAGCAGTAGGCTATACCATATGGTATACATGTGTAGTAGGTTATAACATCTAGGTTTGTGTAAGTATGCTTTATGATGTTTGCACAATGATGAAATCACCTAAGAATGCATTTCTCAGAATATATTCCCATTGTTAAGCAATGTATGACTATATTACATATATACATACATACATATAGAATTGTAAATACAAAAATAAAATATGTGAAAGTAATTCCAAATGTGTCAGAAATTAGAGTAAATGTAACAATTACATCTGCCTGTTAGAGGTTAGAAAGTCTTGACCAGGCATGGTGGCTCATGCCTGTAATCCCAGCACTTTGGGAGGCCAAGGCGTGGATTATCTGAGGTCAGGAGTTCAAGACCAGCCTGACCAACACAGTGAAACCCCGTCTCTACTAAAAATATGAAAATTAGCTGGGCGAGGTGGCACGCGCCTGTAATCCCAGGTTCTCAGGAGGTTGAGGCAGGAGAATTGCTTGAATCTGGGAGGTGGAGGTTGCAGTGAGCTGAGATCACGCCACTGCACTCCAACCTGGGTGACAGAGTGAGACTCCCTCCATCTCCCAAAATACAAAACAAAACAACAACAAAAAAAGAAGTTAGAAAGTCTCAAACTGTATATATAAAAAAGGATATTATGACATTTATAAGAAATATAGCTAAACTTCTCAGAAACTTGAAAAATCTCATTAAATAATAACATAAAGTAGATCTTCCCCCCAAAAAGATATCTTATTATTTTAATAGTATGTAAAGGATAATTTATGATTTAAAACGTTATTTGAGATAAATTGGAAAATTAATTAGAAAAAGAGTACCAGAAGGACATAAAATATGAAAACACCTAAAAACAAAGTATAAAAAGATAACAAAAATGTAACAGGCTTGCCAGAGAAAGCAGGGTATTTTTTAGCTCTTCTCTATCAGAAAATTTTAAGTCAAGAGGAATAGCTTCAGCAAAAATTGATAAGATTTGAACTACAAAAATGTAAGTTGGATCTAACCAATTGATATACTACCTTGCATTTTTTTAAAAAGAATATGTATATTTTTCATGTACAAATAACATATTTGAAAAAATTAACAGGGTATCTGGCCACAAAGAAAATAAATAGAAATAACAAAGAGATATCATAAGATCACTTTTTGCTTTTTTACCACAACCAAATTAGAAGTTATAACAAAAATTGTTTAATTAGACCATTAAAAGACAATTGGTTGGGAAACTTAAAGCAAAATATATTTCCAAATATTAATTGTCTAAAAAATTAAATCTGAAATTATGGACTATTTATAACCGACCAAAACCAAAAAAACACTAAAGTAAAATTTACTCGATACAGGTAGCATACCAGTATTTAGACATTTGTCAATTTAAACAGTTTTATTAAGAAAAAAGAAAGAAAATAAAGAGACTAAGAGTCCAACTAGAGAGATTTGAAAACAAAACAGTATAAATCCAAAGAAGATAGAAAGAGGAAAGTAATTTAACAATGAGAAAAATCAATAAAACCACAAGGCGAAACAAAAGACAAAAAAAGTCCAGTGGAGTAGTTCAACAGAGCCGAGTACTAGTTCTCTGAAAACATTAATGAAATAGACAAGCTTCTGACAATGCCGATTAAAAAAAATAAAAATATATGTAAAGTTAGAAAATAAAATATAATTATAAATAAAATTAAGGTTACACATCATTAAAATATACGAAGAACTATGTACCAATAAATTTGTAAACAGAAGTATGTAGTTAAATGTTATCAAGCTGACTCAACAATAAATAGGAAATCCCAAAAATATTTACAACAAATTTTGAAAAATTACATAAGTAGGCCACAACCTATCAACAAATAAAGACACCAGGCTCAGACTAGTTTGGTGACAAGTTTTACCAAAGTTTGTTGTAATAAATAACCTTACCTTTTACAAACTGTTCCAAAGAATAGGAAAAGAGGAAAAAATCCCACATTTTATATGGTTATTCTAATCTTTGTATTATTTATCTACCACTGTGTCATAAACTAATCAAAACCTGGTGGGTAATCAATGACTCATGCAGCTGCAATAATCTATTGACTCCACTGACTGGCTAGTCTAAGATGGCCACGGTCATTAGCCTGGGACGTGGTATTGGGTTTCAGCTGGCCATGTCTCTCCAGTAGCCTAGCTGGTTGTGCTTCCTTGCATCATAGCTGGGCATCAAAGCATCAAAAGAGAGGAGAGGCTCCAAGGTGCAAGAGCCTTTCAAGCTTCTGTTTGTACATGTTTACATGTCTCACCCAAAGTAAGTCGTATGTCCAAGCCTAGAATCAACGTTGGAGGAAACTTATAAAAAGATACAGATACCTGTAAGAGTGATTCCTTGAGTCATTACAATAACAATCTATGACAACTGATAATATTGGTAACAAATCTAGACGTGATCTTATGAGAAAGTAAAATTATAAGCTAATTTCACTTATAAATGCAACTTCAAATGTCCAAGAAATATTTGCAGACCCAAGCCAAGATATATCCATAAACAGTTTACATGAGAGTGATGGTTTCCTCCAGTGATGTGAATATTGCTTTGCTTTGACATGAATAGATATTTTTAAATTGATAATCTCATACATATATATATATATAGTAGGTATTTGTGTATGTATACACACATATAATTCAACACTCATTCATAATAAAACTCTTAGGATATAAAAAATGGAAGAAAATAAAGTAAATTTACCAAACTCCTGTTTAGTATAAACATTAAACTTATTAATAAAATGCTGGCAGTTTTCCTCCAAAATTGGGAATAAGGTACATATGCTCATTGTCACCAGATGTTTTTAGCATTTTTACTGAAATTCCCAGCCAATGTAATAAGAAAAAAAAGGTAAGACCCATTTTAATTGAAAAGATATAACATTTTTACACATTAAAAATAGAGGAAACTGTAGTTAACCTATGAAAAAAATTTTAAATTGAAATTGTAAGTTCTAAGCACTAAACAGATAGGCCTACACTATCATGTTGCTGAGAAATTTTAAAAAGAGTGCTAAGAGACACTATGCTCTTAATAATAATACACGTGTTATCAAAGACTAAGAACAGGTTATTAAAATTTTTACTCAGATACTAGGAGAAGGGTTGCTTGGTGTTATTTTAGTTGCATTAAACTGGGCTTTATGTGTATAGCTCTTGCACGTGCTGCTTTAATACCGTCTTAAAATATTTAAGGGTTTCTTTATTTACGTAAGTTCCTATGGTAAATCATCCATTTTCATTTGACAAATAGTTAATGTGCGTTCAGTATGCTAGGTTCTGAGTATTAATGATATATATGATAGCCAAACAAAAAGAGCAGCAGAGGTCAGGTGCGGTGGCTCACACCTGTAATCCCAGCACTTTGGGAAGCCAAAGTGGGAGGACTGTTTGAGACCAGGAGTTTGAGACCAGCCTGGGCAACAGAGCGAGACCCCATCACTACAAAAAAAAAGAAGGAAAAAAAAATAGCTGGGTGTGGTGGTGCGTACCTGTGAATCTAACTACACAGGAGGCTGAGACAGGAGGATCAAATGAGCCCAGGAGGTCAAGGCTGCAATGAGTCATGTTCACGCCAATGCACTCCAGCCTGGATGATAGAGCAAGACCTTGTCCGGAGGAACAACAACAATAAAAAGGGCAAGAAAGCAAGAGAAGGGTAGAAAATGTGAGCATTCCGATCAAATAAAATAAGGAAACCAAAGGCAGTCTTTGGAAACATGTTGAGAAGTTTACATATCTTGAAGATAGTGTGGAATTCTCAGCAGGGAAGTTAAGTGAGGATATGGATGATACACTGACAGCTAGCAAGTTGAAAAAGAAGAGCAGAACACAAATGTCTGAATCCTGGGGAACACCAACTACTAAATAAAGATTTGGCAATAAAAGTACAAAGCTCATACCTAACCATTCCTCCTCCCTCTCCTCTGGTTGAAAATCACTGATTGATAAAGTACCTAATCTTTGTGATCCCTAAAATAGCCTCAGAATCTCTCTCCACAGTGAATTTTAGGCAATGACTTTTGGGTAATTCTTATCTATCAAGCAATCAATGGAAATCCTGTTGGGAAACATATTTGTCATCCAGTATTTAAAAGGATAATGGGAATGCACAATAAAATAGCAGGAGTGTACGGGGTAATAGAAACCAAGAAGTTAAGAAATTTATTGAAATTGAAAATGGTCAACATTAAATGTGGACAAGATGACCAGAAAGGAAAATATATTCACAATTTATTTGATAATTAAGAGAATATTTGTGGGTTTTAAAAAATAGTTTCAATGGAATAGTGGCAGTTATAATCAGAGTGTAGTAGGTTGAGTAGGTGGGAGATGAAAATTGAAGAATGCTATATCTTAGCATTATTTTGATATTTAACGTAACAGGAGAGCAATGGGATGGTAACAAGCAGATACTTGTAAGATTCAGGAAAGACAAGTTAATTTCTTATTTTTATTATGAAAGAAGTTTGACCATTTGCATTTATCCCTACAGTACACCTCATGTTATTAAGTACATTTGATCAAGTCTAAATTGATAATTGATACAAGATCCCAATGGTACAAAAAGGGAATGCAGTTAAAAGGAGAGAACAAAAGTCAGAATAGACGGGACATGAAAGTCTGGTTTGCCCTCATAGCTGTTTCCTGGAGGGAAGGGGTAGCTACACTTTCCTTTCCCTGTTCAGCATATCTCCGGCTCCAGTGGGGTTTTTTTTATTACATATTCTTTACTTTGTGAACACCAAGGACACAGAAGGGTTAATAAAGTTGCTGTTCTTTGCCATATATTGATTGCTTTGTAGCTTTAATAGGTTTGTTTCATCTATATGATAAAAAATGGACTCTAAAGAACACTAATCAGTTGGTTTAATAAATTAATGTAATGTAGTATAATGTAATGTGGAAAGGAAACAAAGTTAGAAGGAAAAACTTGAAGTAATACTAAACCTAAGCACGTCTTTAGGAGAGCTGTATTTAGTTATTTTATATCAAAAACTTATTTAAGTTGTCTGGTGTTTAGCTGAATGAAAGGAGTTCTCTTTCTTCATTAGACCAATGATTTTTTTTTCTTTGTAATAGCTGACGATGAATGAAGTATTTTGTTGAGCTTTTATGTAACTCCTATTGTTAATGAATATTAATATGATATTTATATTTCCAGTATCGCAGGAATAGTCATCCTCACAATAAACTAAGGAACCGAATTTGGGGAATGGTCAATTTTGTCAACATGGTAAGGTTTGATATAGTTTTTGAATCAAGCCAATAATATGAGTGCAAAGAACCTTTCAGCACAGATCTCTGCCGGACTATTGTAGTCACCTGATATTAAGGGAGTACAAAGCACAAAGATTCACCAAGTAGACTCATAACAAAAATCCACGGGAAAAAGTAATAATAACAAACCACAGCTCTGAATTTTCAATTTTCGATGTAAATGGCATTTAATATTGAAATAAGTTTCAAAACTTGGTCTCTAACCACAAAATTTATGAAGCAATGTACAAAGAATATGAAAATCAATCACTATAAACCAAATCGCACTACTTTAAATCACTGCTCTGTGAAGTTGTATAATGAAAAGTCTTTTAAGCTATAATTTGTTGTCCATGGTTTGGCATAGAAAGTGGAGTGTTTCAGTAAAATATATTAAAATGCTTAATTTGTCTAAATTAGAATGAGGTATACAACCCTTTTAAAAAAACAAATTGTGAATTGCAACACATTTTTTTTTTTTTTTTTTTTGCTGACTCATTCTGAGACACCTCAGCCCTATTACTAGGATAAAGAGACCCCATAGGAAAAAGCTGTAAGGAAGGCCCCTCTTGGCCAATGGTTACTAATTCACCAGTTGAGGGACATTTAATCTGCTTGTAGTTTTTGGCTATTGTAAATACAATGGCTTTAAACATTTGTGTATAGTTGTATGTGCAATTATAAAATTTCATTTTTCTTTGGTAAATAATGAAGAAGTAGAAATACTGGGTCATATGGAACGTGTATGCTTCTTTACAGTAATATATTCTTTGAAAGAAAGTTACTATGCACAGCTCACACTTAAGTGTAAATTATGCTCTTCCTCCTTGACAATGGAGCATCTACATAAATTGCTTGAAATTTTTCTACGCAAGAGATTTATCTCTTTTCTTCCATTAACATGTATTTAATAATTTATTTATATCAGTGGATATTTATTTCGTACTTTGAGTTACAACCTAACACTACTTTATTTTGTTGCTCAAATTGTTTCACTTTTGTCCATTGGGCAATATTTCAGCTGGTCTATGTGTCCCTTTGGCATACCCTCATCAGTGTATGTGTGTGTGTGTGGGGGGGGGGGGTATTTATAGTGTTGGATTCTATGAACTTCTTGGATCTGTGATTTGCTGTTTTATACTATTTTTGAAAATTATTGACCATGATCTCTTCAAATATTTCTTCTGCCTTCTTATCTCTCTTCTCTTTGTTGTATTTCTATTATATGAATATTAGATCTTGTGGTTTTCCCACAGCTTTGGACCTTCCCCTATGTGGTTTTCACTCTTAACTCTTTGTGTTTCCATTTGGCTAATATTTTTTGGGCCAACAGGATTCTTTCCTCACCCATGTCTAGCTTACTGATGTACTCATCAATGGTATTCTGTGTGTCTACTATATATGTACTCTGCTATTTTCATCCACTCTCTTTTATAGTTTCCACCTCTCTGCTGAAATTCCCTCATCTTTTCAAGCTTGTTTTTCAATATATTCATTTTTTTTATTACTACATAACAAGTTACCACAAACCTAGCACCTTAGAACAATACTCATTAACGATCTCACAATTTTTGTAGGCAGGAATCTGGGTACAGCATAACTGGGTTCTCTGCTCAGGATCTCAGAATGAGGAAATCGGGCCTGGCGATCTCAGCTTGTTATTGTTAGCAGAATTTAGTTCATGTAGAGTTGCAGGATTGAAGTCCTCAAATTCTTGCTGGCTGTCTGCTGGGGCCATCTCAGTTACTGGGGCCCCTGACAATTTCTTACCACACAGTGCTCTCTTGGACCCTTTTACAACATGTCAGGTTTCTTCTTTGGGCCACCAGGAGAAATGCTGCCGCTTCAAATTACTAGACTTGTTTTAAAAGATTAAATTAGGTCTACCTACAGTAAGTTCACTGTTATTCAACTCAGAATCCTCTGATTTGGGTACCTTAATTGCATCTGAAAAGCTGTAAGCTCCCTTTATCTTTGTGCTGTATCATAACCTAAATATACTAATGAAATTCATCATACTCACAGTGCTGCCCACATTGAAAGGGAGGTCATTCCACAGTGTGTTAGTGTCCAGGAACAGGAATCCTTGGGGGCCATCTTAGAATTCTGCAAACCACATCCATCTTTTCCATTAGAGCCTTCAACATATTACTGATAACTAATTTAAATTTCCCATCAGACAATTTCAGCATGTGGGTCATCTATGAGTTTAGTTTTGTCAGCTCTTTTCTCTCCAACAGTGGGTTGTCTTTTCATGCTCTTTTGTATGTTCTTTAATGTTTTATTGGATAGTAGACAGTATGCATAGTAGAGTCTAACAAAATAGTATTTATGCCTGAAATGGTGCACTTCTTCTTTTGCTAGGTCATTAACATGTGGAAGTCGATTAATCTGGTCAGAAATTGAGCTGGTTTTGCTGTTGCTACTGCTACCTGCAGTGAACTATCAACTGCGTATCCATCTAGTGTTACTTTGTGCATAGGATGGGTCCTGCATTGTTGGAGAGCTTTTCCCCTTATTTCTGTTCCATTCTCAACTTTAGGCTTTGACAGCCAGCACCTCCCTTCACATTCTCACCCCTTCTTCAATAGTGGCCTGTTGTTTGCTCCTCAGTGCCTTCTAGCCTAGTTATGGGGCCCAGAGCACTTTCTATTATCCGGATTTAACCTCAGTCTTAGGGAAGCCCTGTCCATGGGTCATTGGCTGAGTATTTCTCAGTGTTCATTTTCCTCTCCATTGGTAGGAGATCCCGAATGGTCTGGGTTCAGGACAGTTTCCCACCTCTCCTCCAGGAGTAGAAGTCTATTTTTGTTTTGATTTGCTTTGTTTTGTTTTCCTTTTCTTCAGCTGTAATAAATTTTGATTTGAGTTCTGGGGGGAAAATTTGCTATAGCTCCCTTGGCAGCTTAAGGCTTGTGTTCCTTGGGGAAAGAGTTCGGTAGATGTTATAATTTTTTGCAAAGCAGCAATTCTCCCCTTCTTCAGGCCCACCCCACTGAGAGAGGTCATCTTGAAACTCCCTCTCTGTCCCCCACTGTGGTTGTCGGCATCTACGGAGGCCCATGGAGATCAATCTGTGTGCGGACCTGAGATCCCTGTGTCTGGATCTCCATGGGGCTCTGCATTCTCCTTCTCTCCCATACTTGGCCTTAAGCAATTCATTAATGATATTTGGTCAATTATTTCTACCCGTTAATAAAGTGCTCACCATCTTTCTTTCTCGTTATCTGCCACAAGGGAAGTGTTCTGGCACCACCTCTCCTTGAAGGAGACTGTCTTTGCCTAAGGTTCAGGCACACTTGTTGGCCCTGTTGCCTCAGTTCTCAGGTGGACTCAGAAAAAAATATATGATTTTGTAGTTTCTCTGGCTTGTCCTTTTTGTCAGGGTAGAGGCAACATTCTTTCTAACTTCATACATTGTAGGCAGAAGCAGAACTTCTCCCAACTATTTCAATTTATGTCTGTGGAAATTGAAAATTTTCCCCATGCCTTTTTGTAAGAGGGAGGAAGGAACAGTGTGGAGTGCAATGATTACATCTCATAATCACTTCTGTTTTCTTCCATTCCTTTTATCTTACAATTATGTCTTTTATCACTTCCCTGGCATTGACCCCAACTCAAGATTAAAACTCTCTCCTTGGTTTCTAATCTTCAAATAAACATACATATAAAACCATTGCATAGTGCTGAACTTTTACTGAAGATTTGTAGTTTAGATTGGGAGGTTACATAGCACATTATAAAACAAACAATTTAAGGTAACAAAGTCTAAAAGCCCGTGTGCCTGGCCATTGTGTCCCTTCTTACTGACCCTTTATTATCCTTCACAGAGCCCATACTCATATTATTTCACTGGGTCCTTTCTTATTTTGACTTTCATTATGTCTTCACCCCTTTTAACTTAGAGATTCCACAGTTATTTCCCTACTATAAAGAGCAGTTCAATTCTCCACAACCTTCCATATGTGTGTATCCAAAACTATCCAAGAATTTAGCAGATAAAGCATGGCTTTTATTTTATAAGATTTGTTCTTATGAGAAGAAAATATAATCAGAATGACAAATAATATTTCCTTTTGCACTTGTGTGTAGTCTTGTAAATGTAAAGCCCACTTATGAATAGAGAGGGTCCGAAAATCCCAGGTTAAAATTATTGCTATGTCGTACTTAATTTCTAAAGTTTACCACACATTAAGATTAGGGCCAAGAGCCTGGTGTGGTGGCTCATGCTTGTAATCCCAACACTTTGGAAGATCAAGGCAGGAGAATCACTGAGCCCAGGAGTTCAAGACTAGACTGGGCAACAAAGTGAGACATCATTCCAACAAAAAAAAAAGAAGAAAGGAAAGGAAAGGAAGAAAGAGAGAGAGAGAGAGAGAGAGAGAGAGAGAGAAAGAAAGAAAGAAAGAAAGAAAGAAAGAAAGAAAGAAAGAAAGAAAGAAAGAAAGAAAGAAAGAAAGAAAGAAAGAGAGAGAAATGAAGGAAGGAAGGAAGGAAGGAAGGAAAGAAAAAGAAAGAAAGACAGGTGCAGTGGTATGTGCCTGTAGTTCCAACTACTCAGGAAACTGAGGTGGGAGGATCCTTTGAGCCCAGGATTTCAACTTTGCAATGAGCTATGATTCACCACTGAACTCCAGACTGGGTGACAGAGTGAGACCCTATCTCAAAAACAAACAAACAAAAAATTTAGGGCCAAGAGGAATAAGGATGCATATCACAGGCTTTGTAGATTTGAAGTCAGAGTTTGACTAGATGTCTAACTTCAGGAGAGTTTAAAAGGCATCTAATTCTCATGATTATGAACTGACCTTTTTGGCCTCTATTGACACATGGAATTGAGTATATTCATATCTTGCAGGTTACGAAAAGTAGAATATTAACACAAGTTTATTGTTACAGGAATGATATAAGTATTACCCTTCTTATTGACTAGTTACATTGCCTAGTAACATTGTATGAATGATCATTCCATTTCCGTTTATTCAGTGTTGATACTTTATCATTCACTGTCTTTCAACCTACTTGTACTGACTGTTGTGGAATATAAAACTGATACAACACATAGTCCTTTCTCTCAAAATTCCCATAACAATTGCATAAACTCCAACTTCTTTTGTCCTGCATAAAAGTACCTATCACCCAGGTGTTTACAAAGCAGGTAGAAATAGGTGTGAGGTTTATAGGCTACAACTATTTCTGCCTGCTTAGAGCAATCCCTAGTAACATTTCTCAGATTTAAAAAAAAGGTAGTTACAGAAATCAAACATAAAGATCGAACACAGCAGGTAAGTTTTTGAAAACCAATACCAACTTTCTAACCTGTCACAGAACGAACCCTTGGCTTAAAGTATGAAGGTGAATAAGGAGCAGTCACACCACCTGACACTGTTAGTAAATTTATGCTTTTAGGCCAGTTCTAAACTCAGAACTTTAATAAATTTTTCCAGCACATCTTGAGACAGTGCCTGTAAGACTTATGATAGTTTGAGGAGGTAGATCTTTCTGATTAAATTTCACTGTTGCCCAGAAAATTCACCAGGTATTCTGGGCAATGCACTCTGTCCCCTTTTGATATATCTGTTTGTAACATGAGGCTTGCACTGTTTACTTATATACCTCACAAGTTCAAATTATTGTTTTTGGGAAAATGTGAAGGAATATAGTAATATTGCAGAATCTTTCCAGCAACCTGACTTTGTGAAAAATGGTTTCTTCTTTGAACAGATTTATAAAACCTTAAACATCCATGTGACGTTGGTTGGCATTGAAATATGGACACATGAAGATAAAATAGAACTACATTCAAATATAGAAACTACCTTGTTGCGTTTTTCATCTTGGCAAGAAAGGATCCTTAAAACAAGGAAGGATTTTGATCATGTTGTATTACTCAGGTTGGTAATTGCTCTATTTTCTTGCATACCTTCGGTGGATTATTACAAAAGAAAACAAAAAAATTAACAGAAAAAAAAAAAACTGTTTAAGCAGTTGACTTTTGGCTAGTACATAGGGACAAAATGTTGTTTGTACCTATACAGAAAATTTCCAAGCAAGGCACAGTGGCTTATACCTTTAATCCCAACATTTTAGGAGACCAAAGTAGAAAGATTGTTTTAGCCTAGGAGTTCAAGACCAGCCCCAGGCACCATAGCAAGACCCTATCTGTACAAAAAATTTAAAAATTAGCTGATCACAGGGGCATGCACCTGTGGTCCTAGCTACTTGGGAGGCTGAGGCTGGAGGATCTCTTGAATCCAGGAGGTTAAGGATAACATGAGCTGTGGTTGTGTCACTGCACTGCAGCCTGAGTGACAGAGTGAGACCTTGTCTCAATAAATAAATAAATAAATAAATAAATAGAAAGTTTTCAAGTGGGCTATTTAATGATCTTTCTAATATTAATACTAGAAAAGAAAAAATCTGATATATTCATATTCCTTGGTAGACTTAAAAATGCCATTAGGTAAGCAAAATGCTTTTAGAATCCATTTACATTTTTTATGAACATCCAGAGCTAACTCCTGTCACCCTCCCATGTTGTACCATTCCAATATTCTACCAAAATCTGCCTTTTTGGGAAAGCACCTCACTCTCTGAACATTTCCCCTCATCAAAATCTGCCTGCCTGGTGACCAGCCCTTCAATACCGTCTTCTCTACTCTACAGTTGAACAGACAACTAATCTGATAAGTGAAACCTGTCAGAGCTTTAATATTCCTAACTAAAAGCATAACTTTGTCTAGACTACTCAATCTTTAATTTCTTTAAAAAGGGGACCATTTTTATCATTTTTGTTATTCAAGATACCTAGCACAGTACTTAGCCCGGAAGAAAAGGATAAGTAATTATGGAACTGAATGTAATACAACCTAATATTTAGTACAGTCCTGTTATCCTAAAGAATGCTAAATTGTGGAAGAAGTCCTTTGGAGTGATGCCATCTTTTAGCATCTCTTCTGATGCCCTTAAAGCTACTGTATTAGAATAGTGCCCACTTTTCCTACTTTATATACCCATAATATCAGTATTTCTCCTAAGGTCTGCAAGCCCAGCCTGCTAATCTTCTATTATTATTTAGATGTTGACTTTCCGTCTGAACTCAGAAACCTGAAGCTTCTGATACCTGTAGTTGGAAGTCAGATTCAGTCCTTTGGCAGATTAATGAGAGTGAATCAGACCTCCAAAGTAACATAATTCCTGTTTTTTATATCTGGGATGGCCCATAGCGTATATCTCCAGAGGCATAGTTGTGCCTGGCTTGTGCTTGAATATTCATGCATTAGCATGCCCCAAAATCATGGGGAACGGAGCGTAGTAAAACATCGCCATAAACTTCAGAGTGGGCAAGATTAACTCTTTTGCCCTCTCCTTATACGTGTATTTTTAAATATTTAATAAATAAACCCAAAAATATTTGAATGGGTGTAAGTAGAAAACTTTTAACTACCTTAGAACATCTCCTATTCTAACCAGTAGCTTCTCATATCAATAGGATGTCTGCAAGTAAGGAGATGGGGTGAAATGCTACTAAATAGCCAATTGAGCATCATATTTGGGACTTCTTATGTGTTAAGTTTCTTGGGTATCTGTCCTTCTGTATTCATTAGATGTAGAAGTGGCAAGACAGTATATACAGCATTATCATGTGTTACTTGATGTCAAGCGACCATGAGAGAACACTCAAGATTATTCTTGTCTTGGTGCTTCCCCTCTATATATGTGGTTTTCTCAATATCCCCAGAGTTTAAAACGACCAGAATTCTGTCTTTCCAAGAAGCATAGTCAAATATTGATGCCTAAAATGTAGGAAGAGAAACATTTCAGTAATAAAGAAAAAAATGGTCAAAACAGGTCTAGACTGAAAGGGGTCATCTAGTCTGACCACCTTTTTTGTCTTTGAGTTCTGTTACATTCCAGGTGTGACCCTTTAGCCCTTAATGGCTCTTTTTAAAGTGGTTCAACTCTAAATAATATCCCTGAAATCAAATCAAATTTGGATTCCTATAATATAAATATCTACATTTGTCTTTTCAAGTAATCCAAGAACAGTTCTCATTTTACCTGACAACTCATTTAAGTGTTTTATTGTAGCTATCAAACATACCTGAGTTTCTATGGTTGATTAAAAGTCTTAACATTTTTCAATTGTAGCTAATCAATCATGGTGTTAAGTCCATTCACTATGTTACTTTGTTTTTCCTTCTAAGCACTTTTAAATTTCATTAATTAATTAATTTCTGGTCTTGTAAGTGGTTTTATCCAAGGCTGAGGGCAGAGTAGACAGAGTCAAGTAAAATGGGATTTCGATTTTATTTTTTGATTTGTATTTTTTGTTTTATACTTTTCTACAATTTCAGTTTAAGATTGCACTGGCTTTTTTTTTTCTTTTTTTCTTTTTTCTTTTTTTTTTTAATTGAGTTGGAGCCTCACTCTGTGTCCTGGAGAGCAGTGGCACAATCTCAGTTCACTGCGACCTCCCCCTCTCGGGTTCAAGTGATTCTCCTGCCTCAGCCTCCCAAGTACCTGGGACTACAGGTGTGCACCACCATGCCCAGCTAATTTTTGTATTTTTAGTAGAGATGGGGTTTCACCATGTTGGCCAGGATGGTCTTGATCTCTTGACCTCGTGAATCCACCTGCCTCAGCCTCCCAAATGCACTGGCTTTTTTAATGCCTCGAATATCCCACAGGTTAAAGATGAGCTCAATATCAACTAAGGTCAGCCTCAATTCCAAAACTCCAGAAATAAGAAGGCATTTTCACATGCAAAAGCATTGACATTGTTGGGGTTCACTGCAATTTGATCTTTGTGTTAATTAAACTACTAACTCAGATTGAAGAGTATATTTGCATCTTTTTCGTAGTGGGAAGTGGATCTACACACATGTGCAAGGAATTTCTTATCCAGCGGGTATGTGCCTGCCCTATTATTCGACCAGTATCATTAAGGTGGGCTGTGTTTTATTTATATTACTTAATAATGTTTGAATAAAATTTTTGTAAGTCCTGGGTTCCATGGAAAGAGATTATGTGTTCATTTTGTCATATATACTCACTACAATATGTCATGAACAGACTGTTATGTTTTCTTCATTAAATGAATAAAAAATGTTTCATTAAAAAATTATAAATGTTGAGGGCAAACTCATTTTGTTCAGAGTTTAAAGATCAGCATGCAATGATTAGTAAAGCTCTTTTGCTCTTTTGCATATGAAATATAGCTACTTATAAGGACAAATAACGTACACACAAGTTGATGGCTCATTTGGCAAGTGAGGATAATTGTCCTTGTGCTGATAATAAGGTACATAAACTACTTCCTGTATCATATCAAGACGACCTGTCAATTCGTTTTTAGAAAGCATAAGACCTAAAAATTGTTGACTCCTTTTTTTATGTGATCCTTTCCAAGTCTCTAAGCTTCTAGTAAATGATATATGCTGTTAGATTATGCTACTTAGACTATGATATATGCTACTTAGATTATGATATTATAATCACTCCAGGACACATTTTAAACTTTATATGAGTAAGATGAGATGACCAAATTAGGTATGTTTTATTAGCTTTATAGTAATCTGATAGCCCACCTCTTTTTGGAAATTAATTTTGTATTAACATAGAAATTAAAGCATACAATAGAACTATGAGCCAAGTTAACCAATTCTTCCATGGATTTGATATATCTGACATTTAAGTGTTTCTCGTAATAGAAACTTCCTCTTTAAGATTGTATAGCATTGTTGTGCAATGGGAGACTATAAGCTGAAAACAAGAACCTCACGTTTCTGTTTGTATAGAATTTGGATATCTAGTACAAAGAGGACAATCAATATTACTTATTATATTGTGTAGGATATTTATCTTAGTTCGTTCTAGCTGCTGTAACGAAATATCACAAATGAACAGGTAAGAAACAATAGAAATTTATTTCTCGGAGGCGGCTAAGAATCCAAGATCAAGTCCTTAGCAGATTCAGAGTCTGGTTAAGGCCTCTCTGTCTCAGAGTTGACACCTTCTTGCTGTGTCCTGACCTGGTAGAAGGGGCAGGGATCTCATTCAAGCCTCTTTTATAAGGGCATTAATCCCACTTATGAGGGCTCTGCCCCCAAGACTTAATGACCTTCCAAAGATTCACCTCCTAGTGTCATCACCTTGAAGTTAGTTTTATACCTTCAACATATGAATTTTGAAGAGGTAAAAATCATAATAATGTTAGTTAATAGTTTTTAACTATTTATAAGAATGAGCTTCTATAAATCTAACAACAACTATCACCATGCCACAAAGAAGGAATTTCAAAATGTTAGAGCTAGAGATATTTAAAAAGTCACTTTCTTGGGCTTCTTATATAATTAAGGAAACTTAGGTACAGGGGAGAGAGGTAACTGAGTCCATGCCTTTTTAAATAGGTACCAGTTAACTAGGAGCTAGAAGCCAGGTCTTTCAACCACTAGTTTGAAGCACTATGTACTACAGTGTGCTATCTTTCAAAAATTTCTAATGCAATTTTTTTTTCATTAGGATCTTTTGCCTGACACAAACATAATTGCAAACAGAATGGCACATCAACTGGGGCATAACCTTGGGATGCAGCATGATGAGTTCCCATGCACCTGTCCTTCAGGAAAATGTGTGATGGACAGTGATGGAAGGTGAGGTTCCAACAACACACAGAATACACTTAAATAATTCAGAAGTGGGCTGGGCGTGGTGGCTCATGCCTGTATTCCCAGCACTTTGGGGGCCAAGGTGGGTGGATCACCTGAGGTTGGGAGTTTGAGACCAGCCTGGCCAAGATGGAGAAACCCCATCTCTACTAAAAATACAAAATTAGCCGGGCTGGTGGTACATGCCTGTAATCCCAGCTGCTTGGGAGGAGAATTGCTTGAATTCGGCAGGTGGAGGTTGCAGTGAGCCGAGATCACGCCATTGCACTCCAGCCTGGGATACAAGAGCAAAACTCCATCTCCAAAAAAAAAAAAGAGAAAAGAAAAGAAAAGAAAGAAGAAAGAAAGAAAGAAAGAAAGAAAGAAAGAAAGAAAGAAAGAAAGAAAAGATAATTTCAAAAGTGGATTTTGAGTCAAAACCCATTATTACAGGATATGTTGTAAAGCTATGGAATTTCCTAAAATGTCTATTACATAACCAGACATGAGAGTTTCCTTTCTGGGGCTAAATCTTACCAACTGGTAGTGTCTCTCTCTAGTGATACCATGAGAGAAATCCCAAAACTCTTTCTGGGCACATTGCAAAAGTACACCATGAACAATTATTACCAATCACTACCAAGGCAATTAGGGGAGAAATAGACTCTGCATGCTTTGTTTTGTCATCTTCTCTATAAGCTACAATGTCTTCCTTCACATCTTTATTCAAATGTTATTCCCACCAATGTTTTCCCTGGCCACCTGTTTTCTAGATCACACACATATCCTGGCATTTCACTTCCCACTCCTTTTGTTTTTTGTCTTCTCCTTAGTACTTATTACTATCTAGCATATTCTCTGTTTCATGCATTCAGCTTATTTATAACTTTACTCTTCTGCTGAAATATAAGCTAGTCCCACAAGGTCAGAGGGTTTTGTCTGTTTGGGTCACTGTTGTATCACCACTCTACTGGAAAAGTCCCAAACACATATTAAATACTCCATAAATAGTTACAGAATAAAAGCACGTCCAGCATTCCCCACTGTACTGTAAATTGCCAGGCAGTCAGGTGCTAAATCTCGCACATCTTTGAATCCCTTCAGAGCAAGTATACATAAAGCATTGTATATAGTAAGAAAAGTTTCTTGGTGATCAATGCTTCCACACATTGATTAAATGAAGTAAAGTGGCTAACAAAGCCAAATGAGATTACTGGCATAGAATAAGAACTCAGTAATTAATATTTAGTTTACATTATTATTTACATAATTAGTAATATTTTACAGAGTCCTACCATCTCAGTCCAGTGTAATCAAGACTCTAAAGTCCTACTGTATTTAATCGTTATGTCAATAACAATGTTAAGGAAGTCAAAAGAAAAGGAAGATGGAAGGGAGATAAATTTCAGGTTAAGAAGTATATCACATTCCTATGGATATGTACATTATTAAATAAACCGCTTGTCTTAACAAATTTATAGAGAACCACTTTGTGCCAGGCACTGTGTTAACTAATGTTTATTTTTTAAAATCGCACATGATATAATTATTGCTTTGAGATGCTTATAATCTAGTAGAGATGATAAACAAGTATATAGGTTATTTCAAGAGGACCAAATTAAAGAGGATTTGGAAGCAATAAACATACACAATCAGTCTATAATGTGGGCTTCAGGAAGGATTTGCTAGAGGATCTATAGCCAAGATATTTTCACTAAAATAGCATGTGTTCACTGTGTTTTGAGAAGATATTTTCTGTAATAAAGTAACCCAGTTACTTCCCTGCTCTAACAGTAAACATTTACATTTGTTCTTTCTAAATGCTTCATAAAATGCTCATAGCTGTCGCACCACTATGCATTGATAGGATTAATATTTATTTTTACTTCATTCTATCTCTAGCATTCCTGCACTGAAATTCAGTAAATGCAGCCAAAACCAGTACCACCAGTACCTGAAGGATTATAAGCCAACATGCATGCTCAACATTCCATTTCCTTGCAATTTTGATGATTTCCAATTTTGTGGAAACAAGAAGTTGGATGAGGGTGAAGAGTGTGACTGTGGCCCTCCTCAGGTATTTGCAAACAATGCTATCTTTAAATTGCAAAATTTATGATCAGGTAGAACCTAGGTAGGGATGTGACCATTAATCAAACCAACCATGGTGTTCCTTGTAAAGCTTTTAAAATTTTTGCTTTCCATTTTTATTTTTATTTTTTAACAAATTATTGGTGCAGCCTCATTCCAAGGCTTCTTATCAAGTCATGAAACATGTGTAATGACCTTGCTGGAGATCAGCAGCATCACCTTTCCTTGTTTATATACAAGTGGTTCTGCTTGTGACAAGGGCCCATAAGTGTCCTTAAGTCTGATGTCTCATGCAGAGTCTGCTCTACAAAATCTCTTACTCAGTCAAGTTTTATTTATTGACTTTTGAGGCTAGCCTGTATCACAGTTGGATAGTTCCTGTTATTGGAAAACTCTTAATAGAGCACAAACGTTCTAATGTTTCATGTATTTATCATAGTTGTGGTCTCTGGAGCATTTAGGGAAAGCCCTTAAGCAAATTTTAAAGTAATTCTTAATATGCTTTTCTCCATCATAGAAGCTATTTCTTTCAAGAGCTTATCACATAGGTATGTGTTCTACACAACTGCCTCTCAAATTAATAAATGCAGATGAATCACCAGGGGACGTTGTTAAAATGTGGACTCAGATTCAGTAAGTATGGAGTGGTTCTGAGATTCTGCACACTTACCTAGCGGCAAGGTTACAGTGTTGCTGCTGGCCCAAGGACCACAATACCAGGAGGTCTAGTAGGACAGCAGTTAGAGACTCCATAATCAGACTGGGGACAGTGACCTGTCCAAAGGTTATAAGAATGTCTTCAAATGTCTCAGGTTAAACGTAAAGAGGCTCTTAATTTTGGAAACTGATCCTCCTGTCCATATGCATTCTTTGGAATGGTTCCATGGATTCATTCTAACACATGAGGTACCTTATCTGGCCACACTCCGTTTTCTTTGAGGTTTTAATTTTGTTTGAGAAAATAGGGCACAGATTACCATTTTGATGCTATTTAATGATACATTAAAAAATAAAAGTCAGCCTGAAATTATGAGCAGCTTGAGCAAAACGTAAAATGAGATCTTCAGCAGTTGAACTGTCTCACATCATACTTCAGTACAGGGAAGCAGTAAGGCCCTTCAAGGAAATGGAGATCGTTAGGATAATTGAAGATTGTAAATGTTGGACTCTCTAATTCTGTCAGTGAGAATCCATTATCTGTAGTGTATCAAACAGCACAAGAGAAGGAGAAATAGTAAAAGTCCCAAACACCAGTTCTAAACAGTTATCTGTATGTATGTACCACAGTCAACAATCATGCATTAGCATTTAACTGTAACAGATTACACAGAAGCACAACTAATTAATTCTTCAAACAGGAGTCAAAGCACATATCAACTTCTCATATTTCTTTTGTGGTTATTGCCAGGAGTGTACTAATCCTTGCTGTGATGCACACACATGTGTTTTGAAGCCAGGATTTACTTGTGCAGAAGGAGAATGCTGTGAATCTTGTCAGGTAAGGTCGTGTGCCAGGAGAAGGTTTTTGTTTGTTTGTTTGTTTTGTTTTGTTTTGTTTTGTTTCAGTTTAAGAATGTGTAGGATCTAAGAGTTTTCTAACCACTGGACAGCCCTGCACCACTGATTCCAGAATGAAGCTAGGCTTGCAAGTACCCAACAGAGATTCTTGTGAGATGCTCCAACATCTGAGCATTGGGCTGTGCTATGGCCTGGGGAGTGGAGAAACATCAAGTAGCAATTGGAGTTTTAGGAGGGAAGTCACATGACCAGCTCTATTCTTGCTCCTTTGTAAATAATCACCAATCTGTTTAACCTCAGCTGGGAGGATGGTTGAAATCCCAAGGGTGAGCTAAAAGGGAAAGGGGTATATCAGGATTGGAAAGTGGTAGTGGCTAGTAAGTGGAGAAACGTTCCTGAGGAAGACAACCAGAAACCCCAGTGGCTCTGTCCGAGGGTTTATTGACACTTCTTTCACCCAACTTTATTGTGAACTCACAAAGAAAACAAATGTGTCTTATGCATCTTCAAATTCATCCAGAACCCAGCATAATTAAATTCATATTGAACGGCTGGATGAAAGAATATCTCTATGCAGTTCCCTCCAGCAATGAAAGCAAGGGTATTCTTCTCCACTTCATATGCAGGAATCTGATTTGTTAGGACTGGAGATTTCCTCGTTATAGGCAGGGGTTCCCAGTTTGAGGTAGGTAGGGGGTAGGCAGGGCGTGTACTGGATCCCTTGGAACAAAGAAAAGACAAGATAAATGAGAACACCTGCCCATTTCTTCATTTGATGTACATCCCAACTCTCCCTAAGGCTGTTCGAATACCAAATTTCAAAAACATCATTTTGTCGTTCCTAAAATTACATGAGTGCCAACACATTTACAAATGAGAATGATTCTTGGTGGAATGTAGAAGGAAGCTATGATCCATCCTTAAAACCTTTTTTAGATGAATGGGTCAACTTTCTGTCTACTTACTAAACCTTACCTACCTAAATGTAAACAGGATTTAGTCTCTTTGTATTTCCTCAACAGATTAAAAAAGCAGGGTCCATATGCAGACCAGCAGAAGATGAATGTGATTTTCCTGAGATGTGCACTGGCCACTCGCCTGCATGTCCTAAGGACCAGTTCAGAGTCAATGGATTTCCTTGCAAGAACTCAGAAGGCTACTGCTTCATGGGGAAATGTCCCACTCGTAGGGATCAGTGCTCTGAATTATTTGATGATGGTGAGAGATAATCACAGTGAAGGATTCACATAGATGATGGCCTCTATTTCTCTGTTATTGCCCTGTAGGAATTGGGTCAAGATCAGAGATAATGTCATTTGTGGCATTATTCCAAGATAATGCTTAGCATTTCTCTGTATATTACCTGTCATATTAGTTGATCTTAAGTCTAATATTAACTATCTCAGTATATGAGTTATGTATATTTGTTACTGTTTTATATCTCCAGCCTAAAATATTCTCCTGAGGCAATAGGATGGTTTTTAAATAATGTATTCCATTCTACTTCACTATGACATGATTCTGAAAGTTTAATTACATTAGAAAAATAAGGTCTTTTATGATTCATGATAGTCATGCTTTTGTTTTACTTTTAAACCATTTTTTACCCCAGAGGCAACAGAGAGTCATGATATCTGCTACAAGATGAATACAAAAGGAAATAAATTTGGGTACTGCAAAAACAAGGAAAACAGATTTCTTCCCTGTGAGGAGAAGTAAGTGCCCCATGGAAAAAAAGTAATTTGCCTTCTTACAGCACTTTGTCAAAATCAGAATGGCTCCTGTCCCCAAAGCTGTTAACCTCTTTTTACTGAGATCGGGAGAAGAGGGAAATAAGGAAATCTTGGTGTCCTGATTAAAATCATGCTAATTCAAATTACTAATAAAAAAAAATTCCCCTGTAAACTTAAGCCAGTATTGATTTGTGAGGTTCACAGGGAAATCCAAAAGAAATACAATAATTTTACATTTTGTACGGACTCATCTCAGTTCTCAGGGCCAAGACTTTGCTCACTGGTTTTCTCGGCCCATTCCAGCCTCCTTAACTTGGTGAGAAACCTGGATCTAGAAAAAGAGTGACTGGGAGGCTTCATTGCCAGCCTAGTCTCAAAAGTTGTATTTCTAGTTCCAAGTTGGAATATTCTCCCTTTCCTTCAGAGATGTCAGATGTGGAAAGATCTACTGCACTGGAGGGGAGCTTTTCTATCTCCTTGGAGAAGACAAGACCTATCACCTTAAGGATCCCCAGCAAAATGCTACTGTCAAATGCAAAACCATTTTTTTGTACCATGATTCTACAGACATTGGCCTGGTGGCGTCAGGAACAAAATGCGGAGATGGAATGGTAAGACAAAAGACCTTTGTTTTATTAAAACGTCTTAGTTCAATCCTTTAAAAACATTATTGGATACTGTAATTGGTTCCAAAGAGGCCTAGATATGGAAAAGGAAAAAATATTGACAACTATTTTTTAATGAGGAGCAGAGTAGCAATAACACTGTAATAAATATCCATTTTGCCTAATTTTAGTCATGCCAAATGACACATAATTGTTACAAATGTGCTTAATTAGTAACTTACAATGGATATCTAATGAAATTATAGACATGGATTTCTCTAATTAATGTGACTATAAAATAGCCTCACGTCTTCATTTATTTTATTCATTCAATCATATTTACTGGCCATATACTATGGTGCCACTGACTGTACAATAAAGATAAGCATACATGAGAATTTCACACAGTAAAAATTAAATGATTACAGTTCAACAAATTGCTTTCTTAGTGGTGTGAACAATGTACATTGATGTCTAAAGGAAAAGTGGCTGACTTTGCTTAGAGAAGATGAAATGGCATCTTCAATGAGTAACAACATTTCAGCTTTGACTTGAACATTTTAAAACACAGGAAACAGGAGAAGACATTTTAGCAAAAAATGCCTGCACAATATGCAAAGGTACGAAGTGTATGGCATAATTCAGATAACCAGCAATTTCAAAGTGGCTTGACCTTTGGGATAAATGGCAAAAGATGCAATTGAAGAGAAGACAGAATGGGACCAAATTGGAAAGAGTTTTTTATGGCAAGATGACAATATTAGAATGCATACTCTAAACAATAGCTGGCTCATAAAGAATATATGGAAAACACATGATATTTTGCCCCCAAAATCAGCTATCTGAAACTGAGTAGTTTCTCTGTGTGATATGTCTTCCCCTCTCTCTCTACACTATCACCAAAAGTATTACAGTGATATTTGTATAGTGTGACAGAGAAATAACTTGGAAAACCAAAGTTCAGAATGTAAAAAAAAGAGAACTAGAACTAAATATTTAATAGAGATTTATGTTTTGAGTCTATATATTTAACTATACTACTTCCTGTTAAAACGATTAAATGAATATCAACATGCTAAGAAATCTATGTTTGTGAAGATTAAGGTACGTATGCTAACCGCAAGCTAAAAAATTCAAAGCTATTCAGCAAGACAAAGTGTGAAGCCTTAGGTAGATGAAAATACCAAAAGATTTGCTATTCACCTCAGTTATGAAAAACCAGCCTGAAATACAAAGCGTTTCCTTCTTTAAGAGTGGCCAGGACTGAAGAAAGGGGCTGATAGAAAGGCAGTTGTGAAGAAATCCACCTCCATCTCCTAAGTACACTGTGACCATGTACTCCGCATAGAGAGCTCATTCCTTCAAGAGAAGGCTTAGGGCAGAAGCACATCCATCACAGCAGTGTCAGTTCTTCAGCCAAATTCTAAGGAAGAAATTCATGCATAGTTAATGCTGGTCTATGTAGGTATCACAATGATGTGAACGGAAAAAAAATCTTCATTTTGGCATTGATATGCTATTTTTAGACTATGAGTTATGGGACGTTATTCAAATCTGTTGTTTTAGCAGGGCTTCTCTAAAACCAAAGGACAAGAAAAGGAGTAGGCTAACAAGACAGAAAACATTTTGGTAATAATTGTCCCACTCCAACCAAACAGCCGTGAAAAGTTCAGTGGTCTGACTCCTTCTACATCAGCAAGGATCAAGTGGGAAGCCTAGTCTTCCATTTTCTTCCAGCTCTAACAGATGCCCTGGCTCCAGACAGGGTTTCAGCGGAGGCTTATGGGGAGTCAGGACATTCACCACAGCTCAGTGGTGATGAATTCTTCCAGCCCCACAGTGTCATGAAAGTATGTGAGGAGGCTGGGTTTCCACCCCAGCTGGCATGAGTGAGGCAATGATTCTGTTAAAACAACAGGTTTGAATAAGATCCCATAGGTCATAGTCCCCAAAGTATCCAGAATACAAATGAGTCACTCTTCATACAAAGAACCAGGGAAATCTCAATTGAAATGACAAAAGACAATCTCTAGATGCAACAACAAGGTGGTACATATGTTGGAATTACCTGACAAGGAATTTAAAGCTGCCTTTATAAAAATGCTTCAGTGAACAAATACACACACACTTGAAATAAATGGAAAAATAGAAGGTCTCAGCAAAATAACAAACTTCCAGCAAAGATGTACAAAATATAAGTAAGAGCCAAATGGAAATTTTAGAACTGAAAAATTACAATATGGGAATAAAAAAATTCAGCGAATGAGTTCAACAGAAGAATGGAGGGAATCAAAGAGAAAGAATCAATGAATTTAAAGAAAAAAATAAAAATTATTCAATCTCAGTTGCCATTTCAAGTAAAGGTGAACATAAGGTAGAACTGGAGCAAAGATGACTCTTGTTATGTTTTTAGCAAACAGACTGGTAGCATTTTGCCCCGGCTCTAGAGATTTGTGGAACTGTGAACTGAAGAGAGATGATTTAGAGTATCTGGTAGAAGAAATTTCTAAGCAGCAAAGCGTTCAAGAGGTGACTTGGGTGCTGTTAAAGGCATTCAGTTTTATAAGGGAAGCAGAGCATAAAAGTTCAGAAAATTTGCAGCCTGACAATGTGATAGAAAACAAAACAAAACAAAACATTTTCTGAGAAGAAATTGAAGCTGGCTGCAGAAATCTGCATAAGTAACAAAGAGCCAAATGTTAATCCCAAAGACAACAGGGAAAATGTCTCCAGAGCATGTCAGAGGTCTTCATGGCAGCCCCTCCTATCACAGAACCAGAGGCCTAGGAGAAAACAGTTTCATGGCTCAGGCTCAGGGTCTCCGTGCTGTGTGCTGTGTGCAGTCTAGGGACTTGGTGACCTGCACCCCAGCCACTCCAGCTGTGACTAAAAGGCACCATGGTACAGCTTGGGCTGTTGCTTCAGAGGGTGGAAGCCCCAGGCCTTGGCAGCCTCCACGTGGTGTTGAGCCTGCAGGTGCACAGAAGTCAAGAATTGAGGTTTGGGAACCTCGGCCTAGATTTCAGAAGATGTGTGGAAATGCCTGGCTGCCCAGGCAAAAGTTTGCTGCAGGAGTGGGGCCCTCATGGAGAATCTCTGCTAGGGCAGTGTGGATGCGAAATGTAGGGACAGATCCCCCACACACAGTCCTTGCTGGGGCACTGCCTAGTAGAGCTGTAAGAAAAGGGCCCCTGTCCTCCAGACCCCAGAATTGTAGATCCACCCACAGTTTGCACTGTGTGCCTGGAAAAGCTGCAAACACTCAACGCCAGCCCATGGAAGCAGCCGGGAGGGAGGCTGTACCCTGTAAAACCACAGAGGCAGAGCTGCTCAAGACTCTGGGAACCCACCTCTTGCATCAGTGTGACCTGGATGTGAGACATGGAATCAAAGGGGATCATTTTGGAACTTTAAGATTTGACTGCCCTGCTGGATTCAGACTTGCATGGGGCCTATTAGCCCTTTTGTTTTGGCCGATTTCTCCCATTTGGAATGGCTGTATTTATCCAATGCCTGTACCCCCATTGTATCCAGGAAGTAAGTAACTTGCTTTTGATTTTACAGGCTTATAGGTGGAAGGGACTTGCCTTGTATTGAACAAGACTTTGAACTGTGGGCTTTTGAGTTAATGCTGAAATGAGTTAAGTCTCTGGGGGACAGTTGGGAAGGCATGATTGGTTTTAAAATGTGAGGACATGAGATTTGGGAGCAGCCAGGGATGGAATGATGTGGTTTGACTGTGTCTCCACCCAAATCTCATCTTGAATTCCCACACTTTGTGGGAGGGACCCACTGGCAGGTAAGTGAATCATGAGGGTCTTTCCCATGCTGTTCTCCTGATAGTAAGTCTCATGAGATCCAATGGTTATTATAAGGTTGAGTTTTCCTGCACAAGTTCTGTCTTTGCCTACTGCCATCCATGTAAGATGTGACTTGCTCCTCCTTGCTTTTCACCAAGATTATGAGACTTCCCCAGCCACGTGGAACTGTAAGTTCAATTAAACCTCTTTCTTTTGTAAATTGCCCAGTCTCACATATGTCTTTATCAGCAGCATGAAAACGAACTAATATAATGTTCAAAAATGTCCTCCTTTATCAAGAAAAAGTTTTTGAATGAAATTTTAAAAGATATTAAATCTATATTAAAACGTGTAATTTGAGATCAAAGAGCATTGCTTTCAAAGTACAAAATATGATTACTGGTTTATATGTAATGTGGGCAGTAAACCACTGAATGGATATTACAAAAAAAATCAATAAGTTAGATGCTAAACTTCTTAACACAATAAGATAAAGGAATTTTAAAAATCAAAGAAAATAAATAAAAACAGGAAATAGATTTCTAAAAAATTCATCACAGATTTAATCTGAATTCTAAATTTAAAAAAACAGAAGAGAGGTGAAAATATAATTAATGAAATAATCACAATGTGTCCCTGATCTGAAGAATGTATGAAAAAATTCACTTAGTACCAGGAAAAATTTATAGAAAGAGATGAGTGCTTTTACTTACCCTCATGCCTTGAATGTCAAAAATAAAGAATACATGCCATAAGCACAAAAGAGAAAAGGTCATTAATTTGCTACAGAAAGAAATATCAGGTTACCATAATACTTGTCTGCAACAAGTATCCAGAAGACAATAGAGCAACATCTACAGAGCTTTGGAGAACATAATTGTTGAGACCCTAAAACTATATTTACAGCCAAGTTATTATTCAGACAGAAAAGCAATAGAATAACACTCTCACACATATTATAACTAATAAAATACATAGTAATATAGACTCCACCTGTTTTTTGAAAAGACAAATAGTTCAGAATGTATTCCAGCCAACAGAGAAATAAATTTAAATTTAGAAGGTAAAATAAGGAGATAGGATATTAAAGAAATGATTGCAAGCAACAAAATCTATAAGACTTTTGAGTAAATTCTAGTTATTAATTATAATATATTACAGCAATGTAAAAAATCTCAGGAATAATAAATAATTTTGACAATGTAGAATCTGATTTACTCAATCAAAAACTTGAATGACAGAAAGAGGAAAGAAGCAAAAACATGATAAATTTCTTATCTTACAGAAGGAGAAATTAATGGTGATTTTTTCTTGAAAATGATAGAATTATTTAGATTCAAATATATTAATGTTAACCAAATCAACCTTTAGAAATTAGCATATATAGCTTTCAAATTAGAGAAAACAATAGCTGAATAAAAGTGATAAGTATAGTAAAAGGTAAGCTACAATGTCTGATGTTGGAAATCAAGTAATTAAAATGAAAGGAGTAAGAGTGTATATATATCACTTATTCCAATAAATATGGATGCATTAAGTTCTCCCTACAGAAAATGTAAATATAATATGGATATATTAAGTTCTCCCTATAGAAAATGTAAATATAATCTTTGAATTGGTGGCAATAAATGTTTAACTATAAATAAAATTAAAAATAACACTTAAAAATTAAATAAATGAGTAAGGATGAACCAGGCAAAGACCAAAAATAACAAAACCAATAATATTTTGGTGATTAAATTTGCCAAGAGAAAGGAAAATTTAAAGCAAAAATATTAAACACAAATAAGATTAATTGATATTAATAAAATGCCCAACCATCAATTAATAAAATGCCCAACTGTGATATAATAAACATACATTGTTAAACCAAATCAAAAGAAAAACTTCATTGAAACAAAAGAAACTGTTGCAATTACAGTTGTAGAATCTTTGACAGACTAATATTGAAATAATTACTCAGAACATAAATATTTTAATGAGCTTAAAATATTTGTTTGCATGAATAGTACACTCCTCAAACATTTATAGAGGATTTCTCTATCCACAGAAGACACTACATGTGGAATTTTACAATAGGAAAAATTACCTAACTTACAATTAAATCATGTAAATTGAAAAATTTCATATGTAAATTACATGCAAAATTGTGTGCTTCACATGCATTACATGAAATTACAATTTCACATTAAGTCATTTTAATTCATGCTTGATTACTTCATTTCTAGGTGTGCAACAATGGTGAATGTCTAAACATGGAAAAGGTCTATAACTCAACCAATTGCCCCTCTCAGTGCCATGAAAATCCTGTAAGATATGACTGCTTTTAAAATTAATGTCTTATCAGCCATATATTTACTTTATTCCTCAGCCTGTATGTGCATGTATATGTATGTATATATGTATGTTTGCTGTTTTCTAAGTCAAATATATATTTGGGATTCATTTTTTCATGTGTTATCAACAAAATTGATCCAAGGAGCTAAACCACATATTATTATACACAGATATAGCCAGTGTTACAAGTAAAGCTTTCATTATGGTACTGGTTATCTAGAAATTCAGTGATTAATGTATGTATAAAGTTTAAATCCGATGTTTAAAGTTGAATCTATTACAATATGTCTTATAGTTAAATTACACCAATGTCAAGTTAAGCTTTTGAGAAAATCGGCAAACATTGTATATTTTTTCACTTAATAAACACTAATACCAGCAATTACTAACAGTTTATGCCTAATATCACTCATATGCTGGGTTAATCAGTAACACTTATATAGTAATACACACACACACACATATCACACACACACACATATATATATCAGGTTACCATATTTATCACACATATCATATATTTACCTAGAAAGATAAATCATGCTGTCTTGTTCATCTGCCTTTGAATTTGTCAGTATCATTCTCTTATTCAAAGGCCATTTTCAAAGACGGCTGCTTCTTGTATTTTGTTTACTTATTTTTATGCATCATTGATTTTCTTAGGCAGTTTAATTAACTAATAAAAAGTTCGTGCTTGTGCTTGTGTGCATGTATGTTTGATGTACAGGTAGTACTAAAGTAAGTGAGTTGCAGAACACAACTTATATCAGTCATTTGAGAAAATATCATTGACTGCTCTTCCAGATGGATGACCATGGACTCCAGTGCCACTGTGAGGAAGGACAGGCACCTGTAGCCTGGGAAGAAACCTTAAATGTTACCAGTGAGCATCCTAAAACAAAATCTTTCATATATCAAAAGCCTACCCAACGAAAAAAAGTTGTTTTTCTTATTTTTCAAGTCTGCTACTTATCTGTTGTGTTTTGATATGGATTTGTATGGTCTTCATATTATTTTGCATGAATACCCAAATTGATTTTACTGCAATTCCCTTTTATAGCGAGTGTAGTCTCTTCTAGCTCAGTTAGGTTTTCTTAGGTCTTCCACAAACCCTCAACACACAAGGGCTTTTCTGTAGTTAATAACTGACAACCAAATCTCTTCCTGATTATTGTGGTTCCCTTAAATATAATGGAACACTGGGTGGAGCGTCAGTTGCAAATACAAATGGTAATTTGTATAATGTTTGGGCTTTTTACTTTACATAAAAATAATTGAAAGGAGAATCAAAGTCCTATAGAAAGGAATAAGGAGCATTGTAACAGCTCCATTAAATGTTAATATTCCACTGTTTTACAACTGATACCCTGGCTGAAGTCCGTGTTTTTTCATGTTGCAGATGTTGCCATCTTGATTGTTGTGCTTGTCCTGGTTATTGTCGGTATCGGAGTTCTCATACTATTAATTCGTTACCAAAAATGTATCAAGTTGAAGCAAGTTCAGAGGTACATATGCATTTTCTATGTGTTGAAGGGAATTGTTACTGAGAATATATAAGCTTTGTAGTTATAGAGGATATTCGATGGGGGGAAGTATAAGCTTCTTACTGAAGATGGGGTAAGAATAGTAGTAACTCAAGCTTTTATGTACTTGCTCCTATCCAGATGCTAATATCAATGATTCCCAAACTTTGTGCATGTTGAAATCACCAATGGATCTTTCAAAAAATACCGATGTGGGTTGAAGACATTGTGATTTAATTGTCATTGGGTATAACTTGAGCATCAGTATTTTAAAAATCTTGTAGATGATGTAATTTTAGCCATAAGTGTATACCATAGTTTGTTTATCCCATAGTTTCTGATTCTTCCCACATCAAGAATCAGAAAGGTGACATCACTGAAGATTGTATAGTATTAAGTTGATAATTAGCCAATATAAAAAGTTCAATATATCTAACATTGTAATGAAATGGAAACTTTTGAAATATAAAAATTGCTAAAGCTTACTCATGAAGAAATAAATAACCTGAATAGCCCTATATCTAATAAATTAGGTGTTCAATTTCCTTCTTGACAGCCCACCTATGGAAACCCTGGGAGTGGAGAATAAAGGATACTTTGGTGATGAGCAGCAGATGAGGACTGAGCCAATCCTGCCAGAAATTCATTTCCTAAATGTAAGAAACTTCCATTTGCAACAGTTAGTTAATTGATTTTTTTAAGTAGCTGTGTATGTTTAAAATGGAACCCATCCTAAGCTAAGTGACGTGGCAGGTGCAGAGGAGCAACTTAACATGGTTCCACACACACGTGAAGCTTTGAATCTACATGTAGGGAAAGAAAAGAGGACAGGATTCAAAACAAATGTGGAACAATAACCAAGATACTATACCAGAGCAGAATACATTGGTTGAATAAAATACTAATTTGTGCACTATTGTAAAAATTTACAAGCATAAACCACAGTACGGGCCATAAAGCAAGTCTTAACAAACTTGAAAGAATTGAGCCGGGCACAGTGGCTCACGCCTGTAATCCCAAAACTTTTGAAAGTCAAGATGGGCAGATCACTTGAATTTGAGACGAGCTTGGCCAACATGGTGAAACCCCGTCTCTACTAAAAATATAAAGAAAAAAGAAACAAGAAAGAAAAGAATTGTAGCCACACAAAATATATTCTCAGAATTAAATTCCAATAGAAATAAGTAATGGAAAGATATTACTAATTAGAAAAATTCTCAGTTGAAAATTAGATAACAAATTCTAAGGAACTCAAATTTCAAAAGAATAATCAAAAGGGAAATTAGAAAGTATTTTAACATGGATGAAAATTAAATACCACGTACCAAAACACGTGGGTGTAGTAAAATCAGTAAAGGAAAATTTATACCACTTATCTGCTTATGTTTGAAAAGAAGAAAAGTAAAAGATCAATGACCTCAGCTTTTACTTTAAGAAACTAGAAAAGTAAAGAAAATGAAGCCCAATATATGCAGAGGAAAAGAAAAAGTAAATATCTGATTGGTCACTAACGAAATAGAAAACAGAAAAATAACAGAGAAAATGTATTTTGAGAAGATTAATAAATTTTATAATCCTCCAGCCAGTCTAACTAGTTAGTACGTATTATTAACATCAAGAATCAGAAAGGCAACATCAATGAAGGTACTATAAATATTAAATTGATAATTAGAAAATATTATGAAAACCCTTATTTTAATAGATTTGACAGTGCAATGATATGGAAATTTTTGAAAGATAAAAATTACTAAAGCTTACTCATGAAGAAACAGATAATCTGAATAACTCTGTATCTAATCTGTTAAATTTGTAGTAAAAACCTTTCCATAAACAAAAAAATATTTGACCCCTAAGGCTCTACTGGTGAATTCTATTTAAAAATTCATGAAGACATAACACCAATTCTACATAAACTTTTCCAGATAATTGGAAAGAAGGGGGAAATTCCCAATTTATTTTTTGAGGCCAATATTTCTCTGACACCTACTTATAAAAGTCATTACAAGAAGGAAGCACTACTAACTAATACACTAACAAATATAGGTGCACGAATTATTATTAGATTTTAGCCAATTGAATCTCATGATAAATGATAATGCATCATGATCATATATAAAGGATAATAAATCATTATCAAGTGTTACTGCAATAATGCAAAGAAACTTTAACATTCAAAGAAGCAATGAGGCTAATTTACTCTATTATCAGGGAAAGTGTAAAATCATATGGTCATATCAATAGATGCAGATAAATTATTTGAAAAAATTATATCTATTCCTGAGAAAATTCAGTAAACTAGAAATGTAAGCAATATATGAAGATCTAAGAAAAATGTTGAAAATCCCACAGAAGTCCCTGCAAATCATAGCTTGTTCAATAATTGTAGCAACAGCTATAATTTCCAATACATTCCACTCACTTAAAAAACTGTTAGAATGGTGATCATTAAAAAGTCAGGAAACAACAGATGCTGGAGAGGATGGAGAGAAATAGGAACGCTTTTACACTGCTGGTGGCTGTATAAATTAGTTCAACCATTGTGGAAGACAGTATGGCAATTCCTCAAGGATCTAGAACTAGAAATACCGTTTGACCCAGCAATCCCATTACTGGGTGTATACCCAAAGGATTATAAATCATTCTACTATAAAGATACATGCACATGTATGCTTATTGTTACACTATTCGTAATAGCAAAGACTTGGAACCACCACAAATGGCCATCAATGATAGACTGGATAAAGAAAATGTGGCATATATATACCATGGAATACTATGCAGCCATAAGAAATAGTGAGTTCATGTCCTTTGCAGGGACATGGATGAAGCTGGAAACCATCATTCTCAGCAAACTATCACAAGAACAGAAAACCTAACACTGCACATTCTCACTCATAAGTGGGGGGTGAACAGTGAGAACACATGGACCCAGGGAGGGGACCATCACACACTGGGGCCTGTCGGGGGATGGGGGACAAGGGGAGGGATAGCATTAGGAGAAATACCTAATGTAGGTGATAGGTTGATGGGTACAGCAAACCACCATGCCACGTGTATACCTGTGTAATAAACCTGCATGTTCTGCACATGTACCCCAGAAGTTCAAGTATAAAAATAACATAAGATTAAATAAACAAACAAACAAACAAACTGAGTGGCCAGGCACAGTGGTTCACAGCTATAATTCTAGCACTTTGAGAGGCTAAGGCAAGAGGGTAATTTGAGGCAAGGAGTTCTAGACCAGGCTGGGTAATATGGCAAGCCTTTGTCTATATAAAAAAAGAAAAAAATAGCCAAGCATAATGGTGCACACCTGTAGTCCCTAGCTAGCTGGGAGACTGAGGCACCGAAAACCTCTGGAGCCCAGGATTTCCAGACTGCAGTGAGCTATGATCATGCCACTGCATTCCAACCTGGGCTACAGAGTGATACCTTGTCTCAAAAAAAAAACCAATAAAAAAAGATCAAGACAAAACCTGTAAGCAAAGATTAAGAAACTACAAAGGCATTAGCTTTTTAAAAAAAAAAAAAATAGCTGATGAAGAAAGCATGATTCTTGATAAGATTATCTCTTTAAAATGATGAAACTGCCCATTAGGATTTAAATCATGAAGAAGGGATCAAAAGGCCCCAATGTTAAGGTTAATAATTAACTGACTGTTGCTAGATGCAAGTGCCAATAAAAATATAATATTGCCAGTATTTTAAAATCAGGATATTTTTGGTTGGTGGGGTGGTCTGGTCTGGTTACACAGTTCCAGAAGTTTTGAACGCTTTGCCATGGCTTTAGGCATGCCAAAAGCTGTGTGATTTTTACTGCACAATGTTGCAGAGCATATCCCCACTCTATCCCCCAGAACACATATATGACATTTTAGTGGAAATGCCTCTGCTGAATTTCACTGGAGTATAGAGATAGTGAATCTTTCTCTGGTTATATATGTTTGTTAGTTATCATTTTTATCCATTTTTACTCTTTATTATGCCGGCTGTGACTCTAAGAAGGTAAAACTGAGTCTTAATTGTCAATTAGAATGAACAAAAAAAAATGTATGATTTTCTTTTAAGTTTACATTGAGATTTTCAGGAATGAAACCACATGATGCTAATATAATTCTCATTCATTTGTCTTGAGGTTTAAATGAGAAATTGTATGTAAATATGCCTAGCACAGTGATTGGTATATACTTGGCACTTAATATGTGTTATTTTAATCTACTATGCCTCATGTGCTGTTAAAGTTACTTTCCTAATTACATTTTCCTTAAATTAATATGTTAAAATAGGTGGACTTCCAGAGAGAGGAGTCAGGAAAGGTAGGCTGAGTACTGGTCAGTGATGAATAACCATAGAGCCTAGGACATATTTGTTACGATTCTTGATTCTAAGCTTCCTGTAAGGGCTTTCGGTTTTTTGGTTGAATGAGGGGCACCCAGAAGAGAAGAAGAATAAGTATCTGCTGAATATGTGAATAAATTCAATTTACTGCTGATAGCATATACACCATGATATTAACACAGATAGCAGAGCTGGATCCTCAGACATCACATTTAGGGTTTTTATATTTTTTGGCATGAAATATTATAAACAATAATGATTTAACTGATGCTTATTTGACACAGTTACCCATCAAAGACCAGTCCTCAGCAAAACTGGGGTTTGGGGGATGTCTGTCTTTGGCATCTTTTACCTGTTATGTTAATGATGCTTGTTTTTTTGTTTGTTTTTACTCTCCCTGCTCTGGCATCCAGATCCTGCCTCCACTGGACCATGCTTTCTAGTTGTATTAATATCTACTGGGGAGTTAACAGAACACACTTTAAAGAGGGAAACTTCATTTAGGAATTTTTATATTTTAATAGGAAATTGTGGAGTTTCTCAAAGACATTCAAGGCCCAAAAGACTGTGGCTGGTTGGGGAATTTCAGGTATACAGCCAAATAGCGATAGTAACATTTGGTGGCTAACAGACCTGCCTCATCATATTCATATCACAACGTATAAATCCCCACTCTTCTTATATGTAGGTTTGTCTTATAGACAGGTCCTGAGATAGACTCATGTGTTGTAGGATAACAACCTAGGCAAGAATATTAGGTCTGGGTCTTTTAGTATTTGTATACTTACTAGGAATTGCAGATTAATAGTATCTCTTTTCACTAGCAGAGAACTCCAGAATCCTTGGAAAGCCTGCCCACCAGTTTTTCAAGTCCCCACTACATCACACTGGTATGTCCCCCGCCCTTTCCTCTTGGTGGCGGCCTGTGTCCTTTCCGATAATAACTTTCATGAAACTTATCTGTTGGTTCCTTGAAAAGGACCAATAATATAACATGGATAGCTCTCTGATTGGCGGTAGAAATGGGACATCCTGACACTCTGGCATAGAGACCTACTTCTTAACAGGGTGGCAGTTAGGGTGAGGAGGGGGAAGTGAGTCAGGCAAGTCCCAGGACAGACTCAGTTTTTTGTTTAAAATGTTGGCATTTTGTTTATCTTGATACATTCATTTTCTTGCAAATTAATTTTGATATTTTAAATTAACACATTAGCACATAATTTATCTTAATTACCGAATTAGTTTTCTCCCCTTAAATTCTGCCCCAGAGACCAATGCCTCACTCACCTCACTCTAGTCCTGGCCCCTGTTCTGAAAGGTAAAACACAGCAATGGTTTTCAGTGAGCCAGAGTCTCTCCCCTGGAACCCTTAGTTAGCTGAGGCAGTATAATCCCTGCATCTTTATTTATAAGGGAGAAACAAAATACTAGCACATATTAGCATACGCATGCATTAGAGACTGAGTCAAAACACACACACACACACACACACACACACACACACAATACAACCACTACAGGATTTCTATGGATTGCCCAAATGACTATAATCTCTATCTCTACATCCTCAAGGTTACTCAGTAGAGCACTTCTTACTCAGAACTGGGTGCTGAATGCACACAGATTTTCAACTCTGTATTTTTAAAAGCAGCCATTCTCGTTAAGCTTTCTTTATGGACGACTAAAATGCTGTGATTAGTTGATTCGTTTATAATCTGTGGTTACACACGATCCTCGATCACACAAAAGGATTACAGAAAGTGGCAGACAGCTGGGGGAGTTGTATGAATGAATTCTTCCTTGAACCCATGCAGTCCATGTTTAAAATCAATTTTACTGAGATTCCAATAGAGATGTTATCAGAATGAAAGTGCTAATACTTAAAAAGTGTTTGCAAATCTCTTACCTAATATATTCTAGGGAAGATTCACAAGTTTTACAACCAATAATGGTTTCTGATACAGCTTTGCTTAACCAGCACTATCTACCCTCCACTCCCCCAGTCCCATAGGAATTTACAAACTGTCTTAAGCAATTTGCAAACAGTCTTGGATTTTTCAAGGAGCAAGTAGAGGTGGTCTGTGTGTATGTGCTCACATGTATGTGTGTACAGGCATGTCCGTGTGTGGATGCACATGCATGTAACATCTGGTGCAGCTCCTAAAACATAATTTATTTATTACAGAAACCTGCAAGTAAAGATTCAAGAGGAATCGCAGATCCCAATCAAAGTGCCAAGTGGTAGGTTACCCTGACAGATAGTACCTCCCGTTTTTATTTTTCAAATGCTGGCATAGTTTTGTGTTCTTTACCTACTCATTGATTCACTGGGGACATCCTCTGTACTTATCAACAGATTAGGAAGCCTAGAATTTTTTTTTTTTTTTTTGCTGATATGCTTAAATTTCTAATATATAATTCTGCTAAGGATGTTTTAATCCAAAACTTTCAAACCGGACCAACGGAGCAATCTAGAATTCAACAGTGCCAGAGTCTCGATACAGGTTAGGAATAATGAAAGCAGCACTATTCTTTCAGACTTTTGTTGGTCAGAGTATACATACCCACAGATTTTCTTCAAGTATGTTAAAGGGCTTTAGTAATGCTGGAAATCACAGAAAAGAAACAGTTTCCTTCATGATTGCTTTTCTAAATTTTTTACTTATCGAATCAATAAATGGGAGGGCTGACTTCACATTCGACTTAGTGTGTCTATATTAGAAAATTTATTCAAAAATTGTGATTTATGTCAAAGGGAAAGAAAATGAGCATGGCTTGAGTACATTTTGAGTTTGTTTTCATTTCTTCCTCCTTCATTTTTGCTGAGTTTTCACAGTGCAGTAGGCACTGGATTAGTATGAAGGTTCTTTCACAGAGCATTCTTATGAGGAATCTTGCTTAATACAGACCTATCGCCCCCTCTACTGAAAAGCAGGGTATTTTCTAATGATCCTTCCACTCCACAATGACAAACCTGTCCCCCAGAGAGTAGAGAGTGAAGACACTCCTTAGTGCCAGCAAACTGTTTGGCATCCCATAATGGAAAACAAAATTATTTTCTTTCTTTCATAATAGGCCTATTTGTTTTATAACTGCTTAATTAGCAATGGCTAGGGAGAGCTATAAAAGCATGAATAAATGTAAGACTACGGAATCCAGAAAGGTTATTCTAATTAGTAGATATAAATGAGTAATGGAAATACATGGTTCACAGATTTCATAGTAAACAACTTATCTTTAACCATCTGTTTCTATTTAGAGCTTGACGTTGGATATCCAAAATGACTGTGCAAGCCTGGGCTTGGGATTCTGGATGCAAGATCTTTACAACCTTACCTAGATATCTGCTACTCAAATTTTTGGTAGTTTTTCCAGTGTCCTCTATCCAGACAGAAAATGTTTAAGAGAAGCAACTTCTTCCTGTTAATATTTACCGGTAGAATTCACACCCTCTATCATAAACATACGCTGCAGAAAAACATTTCTCGTGGTCTTTCAAATGCTCTTTACTGCAATATAAAAATTCGTACTCTTGCCATAGTATTTTCCTACAAAATGTTACTCTAGTTTATTTTAAGAGTCCAAACTTTGAGGATGATAACTTACAGTCTAGGAAGAAAACATTGCATATAAAAAGTTACTTCTTTGGAAATGTAAAAGTACTTTTTAAAACTTGAAATCATTAGCACTAACTCTGGTTTAAATGAAATTCCTGCAGAAATGCCAAAGAAGGCAGGGCTGAGTGGCATGGATTCTACTAGGTAATTGAAAGTGAAAGAGGCAGAAGAATAGTGGACAGAACTGCAGGATAGTCCTTAAAATAACGGTGGAAGGAAAGGAAAACACAGAATACTCCTGGCAATTCTAAATTCCTAGGTTTACCTCTCTAGAATTCCTTAAGAAGCTGACAGAGAAATCAGAGGGTTACAAGAATTTCAGAAAGGGTACTTCAAGTGAGGACATACTCAAAACTCCTATGAAGCGTTTCTAAGGTCTTTATCATGTGCTACTTGACAATGTGCTATTTCTGTGCCGTCTCCACCCCCTACCTGTCTGTCTGTTATGGGATGGGGGGTTACCCTGGGAATGATTTCAGCTGCTGCTTACACAGATGCCTCTCAAGGTATTCTTTTGTGTCCTCTATTTTCTTCTTGCGAACTGTTAAAGCTACATGCAATATTTTTTTTCCATTTACTGAAATAAAGTTTTCAAGTGCTAAATAAAAATATTCTGACTCGATGAAATAAATAAAGGCTACAACGGAAGGAAGAAAGACTGTTGTCCTTGTTGACATTTTTGTTGCTCTGCTGACTTGTCTTTTTCCTGGAGCGGAGCCTGCCTGCAGCATAGCACGGCAGTGACTCAGCACTGGATACCACAGGAGCTTTCTTTCTGCATCTGTTGTTCTAATCAAAGCTGCCACTTTAAGAAAGAGTGTTGACAAATGTGTACTTAAAGCCAAGGAAACTAATTTAAACGTTTTATGTAAATTTGAGGGGAAAGAAACCCCAGAAACTCCACATCTGATACATGCTTTCCTCATTAAAGCAAACAATAAGCCTCTGATGTCCAAAATTACAGAACAGCCACATCTTCCTATTCTCCTGAACACTGCATATGTGGATAAACAAAGCACAGTTTGATGATATTGTATTTCCTTTATAAAAGGATCACCTTTCTGATTCATTATTTTTGTATTGTCTCCATATCTCTTTCAGACAAAATCCTCCCTCCATTACTTCTGTCTTGGGCTCCATATTTAACTAACTGCTACTTTCTGGTGATTTTTTTTTCGAAGTTCTCTCTCCAATAATAAACATCTCTTATACTCCCTCCATTCTCCCAACTCATTGCTTCCTGTTCAGATCTCTTTAGATTTCTAATTTGCTTCCCTTTCCTTTCAACAACCTCAGAAGCCTCTGACAGTTAAGCCCCTTTTCAATTTTAGGTCACGTTCTCCAAGTTTTGTCCATATGTAGACCCCGGGCCTTAGGACTTTCTATTCCTTTTAAATGCTGTTAAGAAGCCTCTCCTTCCAATGTCTACAGAGCAGAATCAAACATCACAGCTCCTCGTTACTTGTTGACCCCTTGTCAGCCCAGTTCTGCCATGGCCGTGGAGCCAGTTACTGGCCGTGATTTCCCGGGAATGGATATCGGGAGTCCCCACCCCATACATGGACATAGCTGGCACTTGCCCAAACTCAACTTGAGTTTGTTGTATTTGAAGATGGTGTGTTTTAGGGTATGGGGTTGTCCTTGCAGTTGGGTCATGTCCCCTTTGCTCTGAACAGACACAGATGTAACTGGAAGCAAATGATCTTGCCCTTTAGAGCCCATAATACATACTGCCCTTTTCAACACCATTTTTCTAATTGTACATTTACATTTCTAATGGTCTTCCATGGACTGGATTTGGGTTGGGAAGGAGAAATCCAAATGATTTATAAGCAAAAATACTAAAACTTATGGAAAATAGGACAAAGATGTGACTTGGCTATCCTGGGACTGGAGGTGCAGCTGAGGTGAGGAGTGGACCAGCCATGGATGGAATTAGGGTCGCAGTTGGGGGGGCATTCTGAGAATGAGAGAAGCATGGAAGGGTTGCCAAGCTCTCCACTCACCCCTGTGACATGCATGGGAGTGGGTATCTGAGAAAGCACCACGGAGAGTAAAATCCAAGAGAGGACTGAAAGCTGATGGGCTTCGATTACACTCCCAACCCATACACAGATCAGTGGCCTGAGGGCTGAAGTTTTACAGGTCCCTGGGGTTTAAGCAAAACTTCTGTCCAAATTACTGACCACTATAACATGCCGACACTAGGGCAACCCATAGGAAAACAAGATAAAATATAAACATGAGAATTAAAACCTGAGCAGAGATGTCCGTGGCTGTACACTTCAAGCAGAGATGTCCGTGGCTGTACGTTTCAGGAAGGGAGTTAAGGGAGAGGATGGGGGAAATCGGTTGTGCAGTTTAAGTCCAGTTCAGCCACTTTTTAAAACACTCAAAACAATAAATCGGAATCCATACTTGCTATATGATATTATCAAACTGCTGCTGTACCAAGGAATCTTCATGTGCATATTCACATCAGTTCTGCCAGGAATACACCAATGACGACACAAAACAAAACCTTCGCCGACGGATGACCTGTCATCAGCATTCCCAATATACCAGCAATCATTCCCAAATATCAAACATCTCCCCATAGCTATTCTGCCTTTTTCTCGAAGTGTCTGTCCTGCTGGATGATTCTAGAATTCAGAAACTCACATCGCATGTGCTAAAATTAGGAAGTCATATTCCAAGAAAGATATTAACTTCTTCATTAGTGGACGATTGTCTGTGTACCTGACAATCCATCAGTGACGTTCATGGAAGAGCCACTAGGTGGCCACATAGCTAACGAAATTCTTGTTAGCTGGAAAACTGATCAAGGCTGCTGCTGTCCCTTTTCCGGAGAGCACTAGGCCCTCAAAATCATGACTTTCAGTAAATATCTTAAGGAATTTGATGAATTCCATTCTTGATGATTACAGATGGAAATCTGGGTGAATTGTTTCAAACACTGCTTTCATCTCTGGCAGAGCTGTGGATGGAAACAGACAAACAGGGACCATATCCCTAAACAAAAGGGAAATTGGGCTCTCAGCTAGAAAGCTTTGAATGGAGATTTTAGACTGAATGCATAAATCTTCTTTACTCTCAGTCATGAAGTCCAATTTTCTTGACATTGGCATTTGGATAGACCCAAAGAAAACCCAGGCTCCTGAAAACTACTACGAGTGGGTGTCTAGTTTTTTTGTTGTTGTTTTTTAATTATGTATTATCTGTTCATTTTGTTTGAAGGCCATCAAATTAACTTGGCTGACTGCTGCCATGGAAACCTGAAGCTCTCCCACCTCCTGGGGGATGTATAATGGATGGTGAATGTCAGAAGCCTGCATCCTGTGTTACTTATCTGACATTGTGGTGCACTGTTGATGTCCTCTACTAATCATCACCATTGAGTGAGACATATTGATTAGATTCCTAGGCTTTTTGAGAAGCTTCCTGATCACTTTCTAACTGAAGGTCAGGCTTTTAGGAAACTCAAGAGCTGATGTATAGGGAAGTGAGGGTCTTTTGGGTTGGACAGAATCCATTAACATCTGTTTCCAGGAAAAGTTATAATTGTGAGACATATGTAATGGGTATTGATTGCTAAGGAAAGAAGATACACATAACTTTAAACCTTAGAAGTCTCCAAGGACAAAAAAATGGAAAAGGGGGGTCTTTGGGATTGCAGGAATGCTGGCTGGGAGGAAATTACATCAGAGCTGTCTTAGAGGATCTTAGATAAATAAATTCAAAAGCCAAAGTCTCTTGCTCAAGGATACCAGGGATATGCTACTACAGCAGCTAAAACAAACATAGCATTTTGTGAGTGGACACTATTTGTCAGATATTATTCTAAGTACTTCATATGTATTATTTCAGTTAACTTGAAACAATGAGTTAAATACTACTACTATTTTCATTTTACAGCTTAGAAAATTGATATAAAAAAAGTCAAATAATGTGCCAAAAGAGATAGCCGATTAAGTAGTATGTTCACAATTCTAAGCCAGGAAGTCTAACTCCAAAGAGTATGCTTTTAATCATTATTATGCTGCTGATACAAATACAACATTGACAGGAAAAACGCACAGCCCTCACCCCCAAAATTCAGAACTGTGTAAATATCTCACTCCCATTCTCTTCTTCCATCTACGGTCCACCATACTTCCCAACCACAGTAACAATGGTGCATGAGTTAACATATCAAGTAGGAAGAGCAAAGCTAGGCAGCTGTCACCTCCCAGTTCAGCCAGAGCATAGCTGAGATGCTGTTGTCCAAGGAAGAACTGTATCTGGGGATGGACCAAAACTTAAACGCCCTTTGCAGCTCTCATTAGTCACTTCCTAGCAGGGACTTTGTGATCCTTGAATCTTTCCCTTGTGTTATAGTGACTCAATTTCTGGATGATCCTTGCTTAATAGAATAGACCTCTACCTGGGTGGTGCTTTAATTCAGCTTAGTGTGTTTGGGCAAGCTGTGTGTTGTTGTCTCTGCCATCACTGTGCACAATAGGGAAGACAGTGGGCCAGGGGATGGCAGGGGCCAATCAAGAGATAGAGCCCTCTGCTAAAGCGTCCTTCCTTGCTTTAATCAAATGAAGAATGCACCAGATGAGGGTCACTTGGAACACACAGGGAAAGGTAGAGCACCTACAAAGCATCTTCCAGACCCCAGGCACCTGCAAGATGCTATTATATTTCCATGAAATGCACAAGGTCCATGGAAAGGATTCTTTTACAAATGAGGAGGCTAGGGATAAGAGGTCCTCAAACACACAGCCAAGAAATGGCAAAACAGGAATCACAAGCCTCAGACCACCAAAAATGATAAGTCACTCCAGTTTTAAGAATGACAACAGCATCACAATTGGCCACTGGATGACCTCAGAGTTCAATCCTGCTAAAAGTAGCTTAGGATTGAGACCATCCTGGCCAACATAATGAAATCCCATCTCTACTAAAACACAAAAAATTAGCCGAGTGTGGTGGCATGCACCCGTAGTCCCAGCTACTCGGGAGACTGAGGCAGGGGAATCCCTTGAACCCAGGAGGCGGAGGTTGCAGTGAGCCGACTGCACCACTGCACTCCAGCCTGGTGACAGAGCCAGATTCTGTCTCAAAAAAAAAAAAAAAAGAAAAAAGAAAAAAGAAAAGAAAAAAGTAGCTTTGATGTTGAAAGTGGCTGGTAGCAGAGATCAGTTAGTGCTCCCTCCCCAATCCTAGCCAAAAGGAGCACAGTATCCATTTCATTTTCACATCTTCAGGTTCTTCAAAGTCATGCCCAAAGCAGGGAAAGAATGAAAAGATCTACTGTCATTCTAACAGGATTCAAAGAGAGGAACCACTGGATGGAAAAATGTGAATTATTTTAGACAAAGCCTTTAACATTTAAAATACTCCTCCCATAATTAATCTATTCATTTCTCTCATGTTATCAGTGTCAGTGCCTTGATGTCAAAGTGTATGTCAATAAGCCACAGATGGGAAAATAATAGTTGGAGTGACCTCCTGAGCTTCTAGGTTGTTCTACTCTCTCCTTTAAAGACCTGGTTCAGGGGCGTGCCTCCTCAGGTCCACCTGTGAAAGCAGTTGGAGAGTAATCTGATCTTCTCTGAAATGTCCCTCATGCTGTCTCTGAAGAAGGACATTTCCCAAGTTTAAGCTATCATTGCCTACTGTAGTCTTCTGTCTGGCTGGAGGAAGGAAGAAATAATCTCCTAAGTAGCACATTGTGCAAATCTGATGCCTCAATCTTGAGGCACTGCCAAGCAATTCAGGAGAGAAATAAATCAATTCATTCCATCTCGTTAATGCTGCCATGTCTAACAGGTTTCTATGCCGAAAATATCACCAGCTGGACACTGCGACACTTAATATTGCACCTTCAGAAATGAATTATCAGGCACAAGCACAGTCTGATGTCATTCTCCTGACCTGGTTCGCTTGAATCTTCAACAGAAAGAACACTCAGGCTCAGAAGGAACAATGTTAAAATGGCAGAACCACATGACGTCACCTCCCGCATCACAAAACAGGCAAAGTTATTACCCTCTTCACTAGGATCCCTCTTAGACTCCTCTAAATAGAAACAATAACAACAAAAAAGCAGAAGCAGCGATCAAGCACGCTTACAGATTTCAGAGGAAAAAAAACTTATAAAAATAAACAACAAATATGGACTGATACCATATAGGTTCTGTTTACTTATCCATTAACTTCTTTGTTCAACATGTACCATCGCATATTGGCTGTGTTAGAGGTATTATTCTAGGGACGTGAAGATATGCAGGTGTACACAGCCCTGCCCTAAGAAAACCAAGCTCCGTGAGCAAGCAAAACAGGCTTCTAAATGGATGGTCATAAATTATGTGATGTCTGTAAGAAAACATCTTATGCATCCTCTGAATATATATACCTACTATGTACCCACAAAAATTAAAAGATTAAAAATAAAATTAAAATAAAATGCATTGCCACATACACATGAAAAATGAAATTCTGGAAAAAAGTTAGAAAAATAAATTAATGTGATACATGGCACCAAAGAGGAAGGCAGTAGGTGAAATTGCCCAGGGAATGAAGAGAAGCCTTGTAATGCTTGCTGGAATGGAGAAGGCTTCAGAGAGGTAACTTTTAATCAAGGTCTTAACAAAGGTACAAAGGTTTGCCAAGCAGAGAATTAGCATTCCAGGGAGAAGCAGCGAGTCTAAGCATACCTGAGTTTGGTGGGTCTGATCACAGAAAGTAGGTTAGTGTAGTTATATCATAAGTTATATAGGAAAGCATGGTATGAGAGTACATTAAAGATAGGCTACACTGGATATTCTATGATGTGGTTATCTGTTGTTGTTTGAGACAAAGTCTTGCTACGTTGCCCAGACTGAAGAGCAGGAGCACAATCTCAGCTCACTGCAAACTCTGCCTCCTGGGTTCCAGTAATTCTCTTGCCTTAGCCTCCCGAGTAGCTGGGACTACAGATGTGTGCCACCACACCCAACTAATTTTTTAATTTTTTGTAGAGACAGAGTTTCGCCATGTTGGCCAGGCTAGTCTCGAACTCCTGGCCTCAAGTGATATGCCTGCTTCAGCCTCCCAAAGTACTGGGATTACAGGCATGAGCCACTGTGCCTGGCCTGCTGTGGATATCTTAAAGGCAATTGACTTGGTAAAATAACTTAAATGAAAGTAACAAGGTAAAATTTGTGTTTTAGGGGGGGAGAAGTCATGATTTTGAAGGTTGGATGAGAGAAGGCTACTGTACTGTCCAAGTTAGAAGATATAAAACCTCAGAGAGACCAGGGTGGTAGAAACATAGATTAAAAGGAGGGCTACAAGAAGTTCTTTTTTGATTGGGTAAGGGAACAGGGATGAGGTCAAGGGCAGAGTTGATGCTGTCTTCTATGTTTCTGATTTGTGTAGATGAAGTTTTATTGGTTCCTTAACCAAGAAAAGAAAGTAAGAAAGAAGCAGGTTAGATTGGAGATGACAATGGAGCTTAAGTTTGATGCATTTTTAACTTTCTTATGTAAATAAATATAGTGAATTAATATAATGATAAAAAGTATACTGGTAAGTTTATGTAATCAAATTGGGGTAACTGGGATATGTATCACTTTAAACATTTATCTTTTTATGCGAGGAACTCTCAAATTATTTTTTTCCAGCTACTTTGAAATATACAATTGATGAATGTTAAGTGTAGACACCCTACTCATTATGCTGAAAATATGTACATGTGTATCAACCAAAAAATCTAAAAAAAATTATACTGAGAAATACTCAGATAAGTTTTCATTAAAAAATTACTTAAAAATGTGCATTCAATTTTACCCAGTTATTGTGCTAACAGTTGACTATCTAGAACCTTGGACTAGGAACAGAGGGTATGTAGTACAGGGTAGGTTTATCAAATATTGTTTTAGATTTAAAAGCAACTTGTTCCCTTTAGAAGTTTTGAAAACAAAGCCCAGTGAAGTTAAACCACTAGTGGAAAATAAATAAAATATGGATAATTGTGCAAACAGGACCCAACTCTCCTAGCTTCTTATGTAGTACATGGTCCCTGCCCATCTGCAGACTCATTGGTGAGATAAAGACTATTAGGCTATTCCAAAAATTCTCTACAAACCCTAAAGACTTTATAGTTCTCCCGAGTAAGCGCCTCTGTAACTTTCACTCTAAGCCCCAATAAAGGCCTCTCAAGGGAAAAGTTAAGGTCCCCTCAAGCAAGAAAGTCATTCTATTTGAAAAGACAAAATGACAATTTTGTGCTATTCTACCCAACACAATCTTCCTTGTTTCCCCGACTTGAAACACTAAGTCCACTGCAAATGTTTAATATCTTTTATATCTTCCATGTCTCTACTTAAATTTTTGAACATATTGAATATTATTTTAATGAGTGTTCTGAGCCTAGTCTGCTAAATCAAATATCTGTGTCTGTTCTAGGTTAATTTTAAGTTTTCTTTTCATATAAGACCCCCACTTTGGCTTTACCTTTTGCTATCAGTAAAAGCTCCCTGAGGCCTCACCAGAAGCAGATGCTGCCGTACTTTCTGTACAGTCTGTGGAACCATGAGCCAGTTAAAACTCTTTTTTTTTGAGAGGGAATCTCGCTCTCTTGCCCATGCTGGAGTGCAGTGGCACAATCTCGGCTCACTGCAACCTCTGCCTCCCCAGTTCAAGCAATTCTCCTGCCTCAGCCTCCTAAGTAGCTGGTATTACAGGTGCCACCACACCAGGCTAATTTTTGTATTTTTAGTAGAGATGGGGTTTCACTATGTTGACCAGGCTTGTCTCAAACTCCTGACCTCAAGTGATCTGCCTGCCTATGCCTACCAAAGTGCTGGGATTATAAACCTCTTTTCTTTATAAATTATCCTGTCTCGGGATGCCCTCTCTCACCACTCCTATTCAACATAATGTTGGAAGTTCTGGCTAGGGCAATCAGGCAAGAGAAAGAAATCAAGGGTATTCAGTTGGGAAAAGAAGAAATCAAATCGTCCCCGTTTGCAGATGACATGATTGTATATTTAGAAAACCCCATTGTCTCAGCCCAAAATCTCCTTCAGCTGATAAGCAACTTCAGCAAAGTCTCAGGATACAAAATTAATGTGCAAAAATCACAAGCATTCTTATACACCAGTAACAGACAAACAGAGAGCCAAATCATGAATGAACTTCCATTCACAATTGCTTCAAAGAGAATCAAATACCTAGGAATCCAACTTACAAGGGATATAAAGGACCTCTTCAAGGAGAACTACAAACCACTGCTCAGTGAAATAAAAGAGGACACAAACAAATGGAAGAACATTCCATGCTCATGGATAGGAAGAATCAATATCGTGAAAATGGCCATACTGCCCAAAGTAATTTATAGATTCAATGCCATCCCCATCAAGCTACCAATGAGTTTCTTCACAGAATTGGAAAAAACTGCTTTAAAGTTCATATGGAACCAAAAAAGAGCCTGCATTGCCAAGACAATCCTAAGTCAAAAGAACAAAGCTGGAGGCATCACGCTATCTGACTTCAAACTATACTACAAGGCTACAGTAACCAAAACAGCATGGTACTGGTACCAAAACAGAGATATAGACCAATGGAACAGAACAGAGTCCTCAGAAATAATACCACACATCTACAGCCATCTGATCTTTGACAAACCTCAGAAAAACAAGAAATGGGGAAAGGATTCCCTATTTAATAAATGGTGCTGGGAAAATTGGCTAGCCATAAGTAGAAAGCTGAAACTGGATCCTTTCCTTACTCCTTATACGAAAATTAATTCAAGATGGATTAGAGACTTAAATGTTAGACCTAATACCATAAAAACCCTAGAAGAAAACCTAGGTAATACCATTCAGGACATAGGCATGGGCAAGGACTTCATGTCTAAAACACCAAAAGCAATGGCAACAAAAGCCAATATTGACAAATGGGATCTAATTAAACTAAAGAGCTTCTGCACAGCAAAAGAAACTACCAACAGAGTGAACAGGCAACCTACAGAATGGGAGAAAATTTTTGCAATCTACTCGTCTGAGAAAGGGCTAATATCCAGAACCTACAAAGAACTCAAACAAATTTACAAGAAAAAAACAAATAACCCCATCAAAAAATGGGCAAAGGATATGAATAGACATTTCTCAAAAGAAGACATTCATACAGCCAACAGACACATGAAAAAATGCTCATCATCACTGGCCATCATAGAAATGCAAATCAAAACCACAATGAGATACCATCTCACACCAGTTAGAATGGCAATCATTAAAAAGTCAGGAAATAACAGGTGCTGGAGAGGATGTGGAGAAATAGGAACACTTTTACACTGTTGGTGGGATTGTAAACTAGTTCAACCATTATGGAAAACAGTATGACGACTCCTCAAGGATCTAGAACTAGAAGTACCATATGACCCAGCCATCCCATTACTGGGTATATACCCAAAGGATTATAAATCATGCTGCTATAAAGACACATGCACACGTATGTTTATTGCGGCACTATTCACAATAGCAAAGACTTGGAATCAACCCAAATGTCCATCAGTGACAGACTGGATTAAGAAAATGTGGCACATATACACCATGGAATACTATGCAGCCATCAAAAAGGATGAGTTTGTGTCCTTTGTAGGGACATGGATGCAGCTGGAAACCATCATTCTCAGCAAACTATCGCAAGAACAGAAAACCAAACACTGCATGTTCTCACTCATAGGTGGGAACTGAACAATGAGATCACTTGGACTCAGGAAGGGGAACGTCACACACTGGGGCCTATCACGGGGAAGGGGGAGGGGGAAGGGGGGAGGGATTGCATTGGGAGTTATACCTGATGTAAATGACAAGTTGATGGGTGCTGACGAGTTGATGGGTGCAGCACACCAACATGGCACAAGTATACATATGTAACAAACCTGCATGTTATGCACATGTACCCTAGAACTTCAAGTATAATTAAAAAAAAAAAAAAAAAGAAAAAAGAAACTATTGGAAAAGTGAAACACAAGCCACAGGTTGAGATAAAATATTTTCAAAACACACACACACACACACACAAATTATCCTGTCTCGGGTATTTCTTTATGGCAGTGTGAGAATGAACTAATACATACTGTGAAATACAGCTGCCTTACTCTACTTGGATCCATAGCTCCTTCTCTTTACCTCAGGGAATCCGCTGGGCTCTGCCTGGGTTCCCCCTTCTGTGTGCCGCAGCCTGAAAACTCTGAAGACAGTGAGTTTGGGGAACCAGATAGTTCAGATCCTTCATTTCCAGTCTCTCAGGATTCATCATCCTTCATTGTTGGATGGCTTGTGCCTTAAACTGTTGTTTTCATACTGTTTGCCATTTAAGTTTTTACAGTTGTTCCAGATAAGAAGGTAAATCTGGTTCCTTTTTCTCTAGTTAATGCCCGGTTGGGTACAAGTAAAGAGTGAAGTTGAATTGTAGCTTCCCTAGTTGGCAAAATAGTGAACAAGAAAGCTAAAGAAACATACCTGGTACAAAACACCAGAAAGTTCTGAAAAGTTCTGGAATTTTTTTTTTTAACTTTTCAATGGATTGTTGTTTTGATAAGAAAGTAAAGGTTATTCTCAGAGTCCAGAAACAATGAGAAACATAAATCCAGAAATGTAAGTTAAATACAAACCACTTTAATCACAACCTCAATGTTTCATCTCACAATAAGGTTCCTGTGAACATGAGACTGTTTTAGGAAATCACAGAATGGAACTGGAACTAAGTCATCCAGAACAAAGGTCAGTAGAAAAAGTAAACAACAATGTTAAGACTCACAAATATGGCCAGATGTGGTGGCTCACACCTGTAATCCCAGCAGTTTGGGAGGCCCAGGCAGATGGATCATCTGAGATCAGCAGTTTGAGACCAGCCTGGCCAACATGGTGAAACCCCATCTCTACTAAAAATACAAAAATTAGCTGGGCGTGGTGGTGCTTGCCTGTAGTCCCAGTTACTCAGGAGGCAGAAGGATTGCTTGAGCCTGGGAGTGGAGGTTGCGGTGAGCCAAGTTCGCACCATTGCACTCCAGCCTGGGTGACAACAGTGAAACTCCATCAAAAACAAAACAAAACAAAAAAGCCTCTCAGATATAATCAATTTTGGGATAGACTCAAAATATAAAATAAGTACATTCATTATATTTAAAAAGTTATGGGATGATCAGAGAAATAGAAATAGTGAATAAAAGTAGTCTGTATAATGTATAACACACATAACATAGTTGAAATTTAAAATGCAATCGATGTGTTGAACAGTATTTTGAACATAAACAAAGAGATAATTAGTGAGCTTTATGACAATTCTGAAGAAGTTATTCCAAAACACAGCATATAGTTGAAAATAAATATAGTTGAAAAATAAAAGACTAGGAAAGATGTAAGAGAAAGTGAAAAGATGTAACATATCTAACTGAAGTGATGATACAATGGATTGACATTATTCAAGTAACGATGGATATATATATTCCAGTAACGTTAAAAAGAAAGAGATGAAAAAGAAAAGAAAAAATGTTTTCAAAACTAGAGCGTGTCAGTTTCCAGGTAAAAATACTCTTCTTAAAAGTCATACTAAAATTTCAAATCATAGGGTTTAAAGTGAAGAATCCAATACCTCCAAGAGAAAATGCAGGTTATAAAAAAGGGATTAAGAATAGGATGGCATTATATTTCTTAATGCAGCTTGGGAAGTTAGAAGAAAATGGAGCAAAGGTTTCAAGAGTTGAAGGAAAACCATCAGACTGCACTTTCTTTGTTGCAAGACAGCATATAATTCCTAAAACCAACAAAGGTACAAATGGAAATAGAAGTAACTTACTTAGAAATACAGAGGCAGCTGGTAGTGGGAATAGGAAAGTATGGAATATCTAGTATATAACAAATGAGCATCAGAAGTGGTAACATACGGGGCAGAAGCTCCTGTATTTCATTATAAACCTTTGGATATTATTTGATATTTTAAACTATGTGTACATTTTATGAAAAAAAATATTTTCAAAGAAGATAAGGTAGCTGTCCATCACAAGACACAGTGAGCTATTAAGACATTCGACTTCTGGTTCATACAAATGAGTAAATAACTTAGACAATTTTGCTAAAAACTTAATAATTTTATTTTCTGGTTGAAACACCAAGAGATGCAATTTTTTTGGTCTTCAATGTATAAAGATCAAAATATCTAATATTATATCTCATATATATATAGGTGCTTATGGATGTGTGTATAGATAGATAGATAGATAGATAGATATAGATACAGATTTTTTTTTTTATTTCAAGTTGACTTCCCCGTTGGAGAATTCATACAGGGTAGGATGAGGGGGTATGTCCACAAGGTTGACATAGAAGTCCAGGGAGGACCAGGACTGTCCCTTTGTCATCTCTACTTAGTGCCAGAAGGACAACATGAAATTGTGACTGAGAGAAAAGTTGAGGCTGAGCCAGAGAGGCATGTGCAAAGTGGGCCCTTAAAATTGCAATAGAGGAAGCGTCAAGAGTCCACATATTGAGATCAACTGGAATTGGAGAGCTAGGCAATTTGGTGAGAACTGGCTGAAATGAGGGAAGTAAATAAGAAGTGGCCTGGAGTAATTCCAGACATGAGAGCCAATGTCTGCCACTAGGCTTGTACAAATTCTCCATATACGTTTGCATAAGTGAGTTCTTCAGTTTAAAAAGGATGGGACAAAAAATGACTTTCGTGTGTCGTATGATGGGAGGCCTCAAATTTAAAACCAATACATATATACCCAAACACCCAAACACACAAATACACAAAGGATTGAATTTTGACGTTCAATCCATGGCTTCTATGAGCCCTCCAAATAGATGAAATAGATGACATTACCAGTCTGCAAGTGATCAAGACAAAGCTCTTTGTTGTGTTGATGAGCCAGCATCACTGGATGACAGCATCACTAGTATCTGACTAACTTGACACAATATCTGCATCCTGCCTTTGACTAAAAAGCCTAGCACTGAGGGTTCATTTCTTCTAGGTAATGGGCACATTTCTTTTCTTTAAGGAGCACTGTTAAGATAGGAGTGTTAAAATCAAGGCTTTAACAAGAACACAAGGATTTTTAAAAGAGATTTACTATTTTAATTAGAACCAATGATTAGAATGGCTTGCATTACATTGCAGTACTTAGAATATGAGAATGCAATTTTCCTTTAGTCACTAAGATAATAATTTTTATGTGTGTATTCAGAGGCTGTGCATATGTATAAGAGAAGTGGAAGATGGTTTTTAGAATAGTTAGGCCGCAAGAAAAATTTAAAACTTCACTAAGCTAGTGATATTAATACTTGCATTCATTTGTTAAAATCTTTCTCTTTTTCACAGTCAAATTTCCTACTTATGCATGTGAAATGTATAGTTTTTCCCCCATTACAAGAGGTGCAAAGTTTCTCCTTACGAAAGTTGCATTTTGGCAAGACATTAGAAATAAAAGAAACACAAGTGGTGTTTAGTTTTAGTTTAGTTTTTTTTTTTTTTTTTTAAGAAAGTCAATGATAGCCATAGAAATACTAGGATTTCTAATAGGTCCTCAGAGTATGATTGAAAAGGTCATGTCAAGACAGGGTCAGCAGTACACCTTGGCACTGAGTGAGTTTGAATTGGCTTAGAAGATGGGATCGTATTTACCTGAAAGGAAGCAGAAAAGATACTCTAAATCATTTTTGTTCTCGGGAACTTATATTGGCTTAGGAAGAAGGACTAATATGTACAAGAAAACAATCCCATGGTAAAGCGTGCCATTAACCTTAAACAAACTAGGTGCACAGGGCGATCTAGCCCTATATGTGAGTTTGTGTGTTTGAACCTGAAGGACATTGTGAAATACTATTTTCTAGGCTCTAAACATGGGTCATTGTGGGAAATAGAAAATGAAAGAGGCAGAGATGTTAAATTTCTTTTTACAAAGTTGCATGATTTACTAGTTAAAATCAATGGGGACTACCTATAGTAATGTACAAATAAATAATTATTTTTAAGATAGAAACATGAGACACCTGACTTGCCATCCTCATTCTTAGAGCAGCAAATGGCTCATCTGAGATCTTAGAACAGATGCAGAACCATAACACAGGGTCTCCTTCCATAACAAGGGCATCACATACTCTTCCTCTAACACAGAATATGGATCATGAAGGGCATTGCCAACTCCACTGCCCACCACTTCTGTAAGTAAAAAAAATCAACTCGGAGTTTTCAAAACAGCTGTGTATTATTGGAGAGGAGGCACTTAGGATGAAGATACCTGATGAAGCCTACTTAAATGTGTCTTCTGTATTGAATATTAAGCACAAGAGTAAAATCCTAGTTTAAAGAAAAATTTGGAAGAACACTATACTAAGTAGGAAGTTTTCTATATCCAGTTGTGGGGAAATTTTTGGCTTGTTTTATTTTCTCAGTTTTTCATCACTTGATTGTGAATGAGAATAGCCATTTCTCCTGTTATAATACTTTGTATATAACACTGTAATATATAATTACTGTGCTATGCAGTAAGCACTCATTTATAGAACATAGTACTAGATCTGCTGTATATATATCTCAAAGCATTGGTTCTTGCTTTGGTGATCTTTCCCTTCAATTCACTTTACATAAAAAGTCTCAAGGTAATTGTAATTCCTGTTCTTGACATTCTAACATCCTTACCAGTGAGGCAATATATGCCATATATAGAAAATGTAACAGTTGTTCTTCCTCATGTTAAATGTATGAACACATGGAAATTGAGATACACAGAAAGTAGCTTCAAGCAAGGATACTCATTGTCATTGTCTGTGTCATTCATTAGAAGTTCTATGGGGGTAAAATAGCCATAGTCAGATAGTTGTTTTTATTTATACATAACTAAATTTTATAAAATTCAGCTTTCAAAGGCTACTAAGCCATCAACAAATATTTAATTGGCACCTACTATGTGTTCAGCCCTCAGAAATACTACTACATATACATGACAACTATTGTTAATGTTAAAATAATGAGATTTATCAATTTGGAAAAGAGAACTTTATTTCTCATAAAGGGTTGCAGCCTACAGGGTGACCATTCTGACAGACTGGAAGCGTAGTCTCTGGTCAGAAGCCAAAAACAGACACCTCAAAGGGAATAGGAATTTATGCTGAACAGGGTGGCCAAATATATATAGTTGGTAAGCTGTGGTAGCCATGTATATTTATGAAAAGAGAAATGTGTGCATGCACAATTGAGTTTCATGTCCCTTTATGAGTATAAATGGCTGCAAGTGCCATGACCCCAGAGCGGAGTTTTCAGCCCTCTAATGGCAAATGGTGAAGCAGAGAACATGAAAACCCTCATTACACATTCTTTGTAGACTGGCCAGAGCCACTCCATGGTTGGTGGACTCTTATCAAAAGGAATGTGGCTGGTTGTTTTGTTGAAATTGCAAAAGGGTGGACCAGTGTCCAGCAGTTGGTTTACACTATTGGTAGAGTCTTTTGAAAGGGTTGGTTTCTGTTTTTCCCTTAGGGAAGAAAGCTTAATAGCAGTTTGCAAAGGAAGGGGTATAACGAGGCACATCTAACCTTCCATCTCATCATGCCTGCTAATTCAGTTTTCAAGGTTTCTCTGAGGTCTCCTTGGCCAAGAAGGGATCTGTTCAGTCAGTTGGGAGGCTTAGAATTTCATTGTTATTTCTCATGATAAAAAAGATAAGCAGTTTTTATCCTTCTATTTGGATTTTGAAAATAAGATCTACCTATAAATAATACAAAGTATGTCATTCAAAGCTGGATGTTAGTGCACAGTATATAAAGTGTTATATAACGTGAATATCCCAGGTCTCCCTACACTATGACTTCAAAATAGAGGTAGAGGAGTGAAATCATTAAAACTGCAGGCTCTGCAGTGAAACCACCCAAGTTAGACTTCTCAGCTCTGACACATACTAGGTGGCATGTACCTTTCACTGCCTCCCCATAAGCTTCACTGGTAGGTATTATTCTCTCATTTAAATTTCCTCAATTTATAATAGTTCTGGGAGTCCTATAGGGATTCTCACATACATCCAACAAATCACAGAATTGGCTGCAGTCATGCAAGTTTATGCTGTTTGTCCACCCAGGCTCAAGCTTGCTCCTTTCTGCTGTCTCATCCCAGCACTGTGCACACCCCTTCTCCAGATCATTCAAAACTTTCAATCATCAGGATGCCTCCTAGGTGATTCTCAGATTCACTTTACACCCTTTTTTCATCCTCAAGAATGCTGTGGACGACAGCAATGAGCATTTCCTTTCTGTGGCTTCCTTTGGAGTTTGTCCAACAGGAGACACAATAGGCTGAAGTTTGGAAAGGAAAGACTGGGATTGGGCTTTGCATTCTCCCAACTCCTTTTGCACAGGGCTATGGCTTGGGAAGTTGCCGTGCTACTCTATTAAATTCCACAACACTTGTCAAGCGGCCTTGTCCCTAACAGCAACTCCCCCATACCTTTCTCTTCCAGCAACAGTTCACTCCCTTTGCCCTTTAGGGTGAGGGTGGTAAGGGCTACCTGCTGTTGATAGTCTTGGGGTTCTTCATCATCCTTTTTGATTTTCCTGAAACTCTAAGTATACCTTTTTGCAAAATGGGACATCATCCTTTTCCTGCTACTCCTCTCATTCACACTTATCAATTATCCCCCATTCAAGTGTAGCACTTATGACCTGCCTGGACTCTGAATGTCACAATGTCAAAATTCTGCTGCGTTTCATGCCAAGGGAGGGGAAGGAGAATATTCATCCTCTTTTCCCATTTGGTGTCACATGCAATTATATGGAGCCCAAAGCAGATCAGCTTATATTCAGATAAGTCAAATAGTTACACCAAATCTCATAAAACTCAATTCTCTATAATCTTAGAAAAGAGGCAAAAAAATAAAAATGAGGAATCAAGTTATTCTTCCCATCCTCTATCCTCTTCATAAACCCTGCTCATAATCACAACATTCCTCCCAGGCATAAAACAAAAGTTGCATTGCCTGCCTCTGGATACAAAGAGGCTCAGCTGATGGGAGCAAGAGTTGGGAAGGCTTGGCTTACAGAGCATTAGCTTATCCAAGCAGAACGTTCTCAGTTCCAATAATAGAAGCCAGGAGGAGTAAGAAACATAATTACAAAGGTTGGACAAATCAGAAAAGATAGATAAGATGAAATTGACCTTGACAAATAGAAAGGATTAAGAAGTTTAGAGAGTATTTCAGGGAAAGGTAACATTTGTGCAAAGATAATGAGATAGGACATTAATACATTGAGAGGAGTGGGGTTTAGGGAGCAATGGAAGATGAAGTCAGATGGGTAGAGAAAGCCACTCGAAGGCGGATCTTGAAAGTTACATAGAAGTATTTACATTCGATGTAATCAGCAATAGGAAGACATTGAAGGTATAAAATCAACCTGAAGAGACAAGTGACAGGCCACTGGAAGGAATTCTGTTCTAGTAGTTTTGGTTAATTAATGAGATCTTGGAGCCCTGGTAGTGCTATCTTCAAAATCGCCCTTTTAAACTTTCTGGACAATGTAGAAACCAGTAGAAGCCAAGCCCATTCTTTCATAATGGCAGCTGTGGAAATCTTTAAATCTTTAGTTAAGAGAGCCTTACAAAGAATTATGGCACTTTGCTAAAGCTCCGCTCAGTAGAAGAGAGATGACAGATAAATAAGCCTTCAACACAGCTCTGCACTTGGAAATTGCAAAGCTGACAAAATGTTCAGAAACTCACCCAGAAGTAGTTTCCATACAAGAAAGTTTCCTTAATTCCTATTTCTTGAAAAGTGAGTAGATAATAATTCTTTAGGCCCAGGCTACCTTTGTGATGGCACATGGTTTTAAATGTAGTCTAAAAGAAGCAATAATAGCCTTAGAAAAAGGGCAAAGGGATGAAAAGGATCAGAAATGGCTACAAAGTCCATCTGACAAGGACTCCAATAAGATTACAGGCCATAAAGTGGTCTATACTTTCTGATTATCTAAATGTTCTGCATATGATACTTTCTTTTTCCTTTATGGCCAACTGTAAGAAATACAAAATCTTTGGAGGAAAATGGAAAGCTAGCATATTTAGAATATTTTTAAAAAAGGTTATGCAATATTCTGTGCATTTCCTTATTTAGTAACAACTTTATTAAGTCTATGGGTGTTTAGTAGTTTGCTCAAAATCACACAAAAAGATTTTAAATTAGGACACTCAGTCTTCATAATCAATACCTTTTACATGTTACTCGCCTGGTATAACTAACAGAAATCATTTATTTGAATATATATGTGGTCAGCCCAATTGATCTGTTTTCCTCTAAGAATTTTCAACAGTCATACTGCTGAGCTAAGTCTCTCTGAATTAAATCAAGCCTATAGCTAAAGGAGATGCCCTCTATAGTCCTTTCCTCTTTTCTAACTGGTTTTACTCATTGTTTTATTCATTCACTGTGTGTGTTTGAAGGAAGCTAAGCTTTGATATCATTTATTCATCCATACTTTCATATATTTCAGCACCTCTTATATGGAGGGCATCAGTGAGAACCAAAATAAAAACTACAATCCCTCCCTTGAGAAGTTTAAAATAAAGTGAATGGACAATTGTGATCTTCTAAAGTTGTATATTCGATAGTGAATATTGTATGTTGAAAGTAACCTTGCAGAATGTGTCATGTCAAATGTAATAAATTGTATATTCTGACAAAGGAATGGAATGCCAGATTTAAGGAACTAAAGTTTATCTGGGCACCGGACAGTCATTTTATATTTTTGAGGAGAAAGGTCATTTTAATATTCCTTGAATATGTGTAGTTTCTAAATACAATATGTATGTAGCATGAAAGTACCGAATTTAGAACGGAAAGATGCCTTTACAATTATGTTGTTCTATCCTCTTATTTGACAAGGAGGACATGCAAGCTTAGATAGGTGAAAATTACTTACCTGGATCTGATAGGGCCTGAATTCTACATTTTCTAAATTTAAACTTCCTGGCAGATTGTCATTGAACTGAATGTCTGTTAACTCCCAAATCAGTACTTCCTCAGATCTTTGTGACCCAATATTGATTCTTTATCTTATTTGCCAAATAAATAGTTTAAGCAAAATGCTATGTGCTGGGTGTAAGGAGAAAAGTGACACACAGTCCCTGACCTAGAAAAATCTCCTTAATGTGGGAGAGGGTAAAATGCAAAGCAATACATGTGTTAATCCATTTGGATTCACAGGGGTATTAGGAGAGAATAATAAATATATTGTGGCATCTTAATTATCCATTATGCTTATTAAAATGCACGAGTATTATATAAAACATTCCAAATGAAATGCTATCAAATTCGTATGACATTGTTGTAAAACCCTCAAGATATTGAACAGCTTCATTAATGACACTGTTAGAAAAATACTGCTGCATTGCAGGCAATATTCCCATTTGGAATAAACTCATTTGCACTTTTCTCCTCAGTGATGGAGCCACTGCTTTGCTATCAGCCATTGCTCCAGAAACTCCTTAAGCTAAACCCACATTTGGGAAATAATAGAGAAAGGTTTTTTGACTCCTCTAAAACCTTCTAAATCTTCCATAGCAGTTGGTCCATTTGCTGAGCTACAGAACTCACGCTTTCATAAAGGAATTTTACTTCACAGATTCAAAGAGTGGTTCAGGGTTGTAATGGTCATTGGGCCATTTTTCTCATTTTTCAGGTGTGGAAACTGACACTCAGAGAAACTGGATGACTTGCTAGCTAGCTGCCAGATGAAACTAGATTCCTAAATACCTAGCACCTGTCTGGTGTTACTTCTGCTACAACATATTATCTGGATACCTGTCTTACTCTGTTTTGTGCTGCTATGATAGAATATCTGGGACTGGGTAATTTATTAACAAAAGAAGTTTATTTGGATAACAGTTCTGGAGGTTGAGAATTCCAAAATCAGGCAGCCCACCTGAGGGTTTCTTGCCGCTTCAACTCATGGTAGAAAGAGGGGATGGGGAAGAGAAGGGGAATGTGTAAAGAGACCAAACACAAGAAAGAACAATCTGGTTTCTGCTAACTAATCCAATCCTGCAAGAGGGAGAACTCGCTTCCCTAGATGGTATTAATCTACTCATGAGGGATCCATCCCTGTGACCCAAGCACCTCCCACTAAGCTCCACCTCCCAACACTGCCATATTGGGAATCAAATTTCAACATGAGCTTTGGCAGGAACAAGCCACATCTGACCCACAGCAGTATCTTCTCCAATGTAATCTTTCCATTATCAATAAACTCACAGTGACCCATTATGGCATGAGGTTCAAAATGTGTTCCATCTATTCATTAAACACTATTATGAGTACACATGGATATTTATTCCAAGCAGGGAGCTCGAATGAGAAAGAATGACACAAACAGGGTTTTCTCTTTGTGGCACCTCTACTGGGATGGGTCACCTTAGTCTGTTTCTTGTACTGAACATGATCTCTTCTAGTGATTTATATAGAAAACCTTACGGAAACTGCAAGAGAGAAATTCTGCTGGGTACTTTGCCTAAGTTATCTCATTCAGCCCTCACAAATCATGATGAGTGTGTATGTGGTGTGTGAGAAACTTTGGTTTCTCTGAACCCAAATTCGTGCTGCTTACACTGTACCAGGTTACTCATTGAAATCTCCAACTCTGCCCTGAAATTAAGCAAAAGTAATATTTGTTTTCGTATAGTGTAAATATATGTGTATATTTCAGGCTTTCAAATTAACAGAACCATGTTTGAACTGATATGACATTTTGTATTTCCCAACTGTTCCATAATTTTTTGTTTGATCAATGAGAAAATCTTTATAAGTGACTTTGCAAGTCATAGTGTTTGTTTGTTTTGTTTTGTTTTGTTTGTTGTGTTTTTATGGCAAGGAGTAGTGGCCTGAACAGATCTGACTTTGTCATTCTATGGCCTCAGAGGCAGGGATGAATTACAGCTTTTAAAGTTTCCGGGGTTTTGTCCACGTCCTAGGTTGGTAAACCCATCCATCTCAGCTCCAGAATTGTTGTAGACTCCTCAGGGCCACTGGGAGCTATTGTCTAAAATACCAGGTCTCGGCCAGGTGTGGTGGCTCCTGCCTGTAATCCCAGCACTTTGGGAGGCTTGGGCAAGCAGATTGCTTGAGCCCAGGAGTTTGAGACCAACCTGGGCAACATAGCAAACCTCGTATCTATAAATAAATAAATAAATAAATAAATAAATAAATAAATAAACTGAGCATGGTGGCTCTTGCCTGTGATGTCATATACTCAGGAGCCTGAGGGGGGAGGATCATTTGAAACTGGGAGTTTGAAGCTGTAGTGAGCTGAGATTGCATCACTGCCCTCCAGTCTGGGTGATAGAATGAGACCCTGTCTAAAAAAAGTAAAATAAAAATAAATAAAGTACTAGGTGTCTCTTTTACAGAGCAAAGTGAAAAACATTACCAAGATTGATGTGAAAGTCACAGACACTGATGTTTGTGATTTGTGGAAGACTCATTACCTCATTGAAATGTCAATGCCTCCATGCAACCTAATGAATGCTTGGCCTTAAGTCACCCAGTATTATGTAATGTAATAAAAATCTACTGGGGTTCAGTGGGGTAGGTGATAGTGTCATGGTGTTAGAACACTTTTGTACAGTGGCCAACACAATGACTGCTTTCATATTCATTTCCTTCGGCTTCATTGATTATGTTGTGTGACTATGCATAAACACGGCATAAATGTTAGTCTGATTTACACTGCAGTGACCTCTAGCAAGCAGCACCAATTTCCTTACAACTCCAGTCTTGCAGCTCCCAAAACTCAATATTTGGGAATGGTACATATAAGCAAAGCCAAGGTGCTAAAAGGTGTATCTAAAATATAGGAGTTTACTCATCTAACCCCAGCTACAGAAATAGATAGTCAGTGGAAACTCAGTTAGACTGTGAGCAGAATAAGAACAAGAAATGAAATCGCAACAAAGGAATTTTACCAGCAGATATGAGAGAGTTGCAGGAAGAAGTTCTGTAAAATATTGTGGTTAAAATCTATGAGGCTACAGTTAAAGTTTAAGCCAGGTGCTGAAAGAACCATAGATTTGCTCCTAGCTCTGCTCTGATTCTTTGAAAATATTGAACATAAAATTTGAACTCAAGTGCCTATTTTCACATCTGTAGTTTGAAGCATATATCTATCAATTCTAGTGACAACATGTTTTGGTCATATTTACCACACTTAGATCACAGCATTCTCTAATTCATAGATGACACTAAGGTTAGGTCTATTGAATAAATTAGGGTTTAGTCTTCTTATTGCCTGTGGTGCTCACACATAATTAAAAGGCAGCATAGAATGGTGGTTAAGTGCATAGGTTGAACCCAGAAAACCTGTGTCTGACTCTTCACTACACTACTTATACATGTAAACCCGGTTAAGTTCCATAATCATTCTGTGCCTCACTTTCATCAAGGGTACGTTGTAATAATGGTACCTACATCATAAGATTGTTATAATAATTAGCTGAGTAAATATAAGTAAAGCAATTAGGGCAGAGCCTGGCATATAGAAAACACAAGTACATGTTATTAAATTTGACCTTGTTAAAAAGATCTTTATTAACTCTATGATTTCCTGTTTATTCCCTTCTTGACAATATTCTATTAAAATAATTTATGAATACTGAAATTGCCCAGTGAAGAGCAGGGGAAAGTGAAGGTAAAGATTCACAATCAAGGAGCAAGAATAAACATTTTACACATCCCCAGATCTCCCAAGTTGCTCTCATGTCCTAGAATACAAACCAATCAATGCATTTCAAGGAGGCTCCTTTATAAAACATAATGCATTACTCATTAACTTAGGAATCTGGAAATAGAATGCACTTTCTCACAACTGCAAAAGGGAACAGAAAGGCAGGTATGCTACTTAATTCCCTTGTTTGAATTCAGTATTACAGTGTGCAGCATTTTTTACTAGAAGACCCCAGGCATAACATGTTTATCATAAGCTTTCTCTTTGAGGCCTTTAATTTGCCCACACTCCCTCCCCTTGAGTTCCCATTGCAGTTCCACTAGGGAAGCAACTTTCTGATCTTATAGCCTACACATAGCTTAGAGGTTTGTCTCTCTTACTTCCACATTCCACTGAGCAAAGGAAATTGTTTCCAAAAGAATAAGGCAATAAATTTCCTATTTTTGCTTTTAAAATGCATAGGTAATGTGTTTAGAATGATCTCTCTTTGAATACATAAGTTTGAAACATCTTAGGGTATCGTGATTATGAGCTAATTCCTGCTCCATTCTTCCAGGCTGGACTATAGCTCTTAGGTCTATCCTGTAAAGACTCAGCTCTGAGCCAATTTAGATTAAACCAAAGGATACCATAATAAAACTGGTAGCCACCCTTGGATAGGGTCAAGAATTGGTCATGCTTCAACCAGCCCATGGTTTGTTCTGCAGTGATTCATAGACATCTGCTTGTCAATGAGTTGCAATCTTGCATTAACCTCTACTATGAGTTTCCAGACCACATACCTGGGCTTCTGCCTGTTTCCTGAATTGCACTCCATTTGTAATCCAGTTTCCTGATAGCATTGGAAATTGGAACTGAAATAGAGAGGACCCTGACATACAACTTTACCCCCATTGTTATTTGCTTTGGGGACTGGACTACTTTTCTCTATTTCTTATGTTGGTTTTTATTTTGTTCAAAACCACATGGACCACCTGGAACCATGACATTGATTTCTATTTACCAGTCATATCTCCACTATATCGAAGTTCTTTCTTCTGCACCACTCTTTAGATCAGACTCCTCTGTAAACTGACAGCTCAAATCAAGAAATAATTAATGCTACTTGTGGATACTCTCATTCTTATTTAAGCTCTCAGAGATAGCACCGCATTTGGGTTTGTTAGTTCTGGCCTGGCTTATGTCTACTCACTCATGTCCTCACTGAGCAGCTACAGATGGTTAGTTCATCATGACCCATGGAAGGGCCTAATGCAATCCTACTTCATTAAAAATTAGAATCACATACTCACAGACACACACACACACACACACACACACACACACATATGCACACGCACAAAAATAATATTCCCAGAGTTACTCACAATAGAAATACATGTACATATGCACAAAAATGTCATTGCAGGATTATTTCAAATCATTTAACAACAATGTATAAATAAATCATAGGATATTTATACAATAGGGTACTACACAATAATAAATAAACATAATTTATCAATACATGCAACATTATAGATAAATTTTGTAGGCATAACTGGGCAGAAAAAGCCAAACATGAAAGGATATATTCTCAGTGGTTGTGTCTATATAAAGGGCAAAAACAGACAAAACTAAGTGGCTATAGTGACTACCTCTGGGAAACAGAAGAGAAGACACAGAGAACAAGAGTTAGAAAGTAAACATGAGTAAATCACAAACTCCATCTTCTAGGAGCTAGCAGCCCTGCACAGAAGAGGAAAATGTACACAGAGGTTTATGAAATTGGAAGTAGCACCTTAGGGGGCAGCAAGCAGAGAGCCTTTCCTTTGACTCCTAAGGCTCCCTAGAGATCTGGAAGGCTTTTATTTTATGATAGAGTTTATATTACAGTGAGTCCTGGAAATTGTCATCCATCTGCTATAACTTGACGAAAGAAGAACTTGAGGCATCCCAGGATGTAGATAATGTTTCATTGCAGTCTCTCAGTAAAAAGACAGACATTTTCACATCCAATATCTGTGCACTTTTCTGACTATGTATTCTAATTATAACATTATTAAAGATAAAAATATGACCTCCTGTAGTTAAGGTTCCTGCTATTTAATTTTGGGGCTACAGACTTATAAATAGTACCTAATCTTCCCCTTGGCTATTCATCTACCCTCATTCTACCAATATTATTCTGTGGGCAGATGATGCCAAAGTCTATAGCTGTAGCCCTGAGATCCCTACCCTGCTGTCAAGCACACTTGCTACACGGGACCACTTGAACCCTTCCTCACCTTTGACAGCGTGTCCACAATACTATTATTTCTGCCTCTACAATCTGTTGAGTCCATTCTCTCTTCTCCTCCCTGATAATTATCATTCTTTTTGCCACCTCATGCCTTTTCCTGGACAATTGTAGCTACCACCTAATCGGTCTTCACAACAATTTGTATCCATCATAACTGTGACTCCTTCAAGACCATAAACATGTTGACACCATTCTTTTGCTTCTAAGTGTTAATGTCTCCCAATTGCTAATTGAATGAAATCAAAGCCCCTGGGCCTGGCCTTCATAGCTGGTTTCAAGCTATCTCACTTAGGCCTTTTGCTGCTCTACTTCTCATATCTGATTCTTGTAACTAGATTGATTTCCTCAACATTTGCTGCATCTAGTCTTACTAATCATATTTTGTTTCTTTTATTCATAATTGGCCCTCTGCCATAGATTTGCATCCTCCTATCTTCAGAGACCTAATTCTACATATACCACAATGTCTAATTCAAATGTTACTTCTTTGATAAAAGTTTTTCCTCATTCCTTCCAGGTGCAAATTCTCCCTCCTTTCAAGGACTATCACCACTTTATTTTTATATCTTTTATATGTGCTTATCAATGTTCCCCTTTTATCAAGGGTCTAATTTCAAAAAAAATACTAAATGTAGAATGAGAAAGCAGTAGTTTGAATCCTACCTTTGTTGCTTACTAAGTGTGTGATTTGAGGGAAGTCATTTAGCTTCAATTTTTTCTTTTTTTTTTTTTTTTTTTGAGACGGAGTCTTGCTCAACTGTTGCCCAGGCTGGAGTGCAGTGGTGTGATCTCGGCTCACTGCAACCTCTGCCTCTTGGGTTCAAGCAATTCTCCTGCCTTGACCTCCCGAGCAGCTGGGACTACAGGCATGCGCCACCATGCCCCGCTAATTTTTGTATTTTTAGTAGAGACGGGGTTTCACCATGCTGGCCAGGCTGGTCTCGAAATCCTGACTTTATGATCCACCCAGCTCGGCCTCCCAAAGTGCTAACGTTACAGGTGTGAGCCACTGTGCCCGGCCTTTTTTATTATGTCAAAATATGGAAGATGGCTGCAAATTTTCAGGACTTACTACAGTATAAACTCCATTCTAAAATGAAAGCCTTCCAGAACACTACAGAGCCTTGGGAGTCAACAAAAAGACTTTCTGCTAGGTGCCGTCTAAGGCTACTCCCTGTTTCGTAAATCTCTGTGTACATTTTCCCATCCTCTGCAACGTTACAAGCCGCTAGAGGATGGAGTTTGTGATTTACTCACGTTAAGTCCCTTAACATAAGCACCATGCCTTGTACACAGTTAGTGCACTAGAAATGTGTGTTCTTTAAGTAAATCATGCAAAAGAATCATATAATGAGAGGGTGGTATTTTACACAAAGAATTAGACAAGTCTAAACTTATTGGGAATGACCGAAGAAGTTGTATTCACTGATAACATCAGGATCTAAACCCAGGTGTCATGTCTCAAGGCTAAGACTCAAATAACTTGACGGTTCGTCTAATCATAAATAAAACAGTGAAAGGAATTCCAGTGATCATCTAGTTCAAGCACGTCGTTTTATAGGGGCATCCCTCCAACTGCTGAAATGCCTTTCCCACTTAATATAACCAGAAAAGGCTGCAGCAAGAAGGCAGGTTTCCTCTTTTCTCTAGAGATCTCTTCAGCTTGTCATTCTGCTTACCTCTGGAAGCCCTGTTGCTAGGCAACCATGAGCTCTTTCTACCACTTTAGTTTTAAGTGCATTTTATGAAATTTCTCTGCTTCATATAGTTGAATGATGGTGGAGTTTACTAGTGAGAAACAACAAGCCTGAAAACAGCCAGCTTGTGAGCTTAGGGAAGTTAACTCAGTCCGGTTCCTCTAACTGGACAATGAGATTGTCTTACTTGATGTGAATAATGAATAGGGGATTGGCATCACAGCATCAAGCATCCCGACTCCACACCAGCTCTGGGCATGTGGATGAAAGTGCTTACATCTTTTTCAAGTGTAGTGAATATTACTCTCACTATGCCCTTTTAAAATACAGATTTTTCCATGAAAATTATACGTTTTGGTTATTTGTTTTAACAAGATTTTCACTTGGAAACTTCCACATTTAATCTGATTTTTATAGCAACTGCATATAGTAGAGACCTTTTTCTTGCGCCTGATTTATGATCTTTCCCTGGAAATTGCCCTGGGGACGCCTCTGGCCTACTGCTGAACTCTGGTACTCTTGGTTTAAAATGAGAATTAAAACTGACTTCTTTAACTGGTTTCAGCCTTGCTATTCGTATTTCTCTGCAATGCAGCACAGCATTCTCTCCCAAGCACAACGAGTTCTAACTTTGACAGTGTTTTCATCATTTATAATATATTTTAATATCGGGACTCAGTTTACACATTTGGGAGGATTCAGTTAGTAGTTTCTCAAAGGCTTGGATATAATGAGACATTTGTAGCCAGTCATTCTTCTGGCCATTATTTTGTCTCACAAGCCAACTCTGAACCCAGTTTACTTCACGAAAATTGACAACAGTGGTTTTATTTTTAGCTCTTGAGCCAACTCTGCAATGATAAATCAACCAGTTATTTCAAAAGTGATACAAGAGCTAGGAATTATTATTCCAAAATATTTGAAAGTTGTCAAGGGCCATACAAACTTTATTAAATCATTTATAATAAAACATGTTAGAATTAAAACTTATAATAATTTACTTTTATATATCACTTTTCAGAATATAAAATACCTTATCTTGATGCTTACAATGACCTTGTGGGATAGGCAAAGCTCTCTGAAGGTAGGTATTAGCTCCAATTTATACACTTGAGAAGCTGAGACTCAGGGAAGTAACATGACTTGTTCAGGAACATTCTGTGGAGGAGTTAGGACTTTAACCCAAGATGTTCAGTTCCAAACTCACCATTCTATTACTAATGATACTCTTTGCAAAATATCAGAAGATTATACGTATTGAGCTACTTATTCCATACCTTGCGTGGTAGAAAGTAATGATAATTCTAATCAATGCTAATACTACACATTGTGAATACATTTGGAATTCAAGTTCTATGACACACATGCTATTATTTTCCACATTTTATTGATAAAGAAATTCAGGCAAAATCAAGTTACATAACTTGCCAAATATCACACGTTTAAGAGAAAGATGAGGATTCAAATCGAGGCCAGTTGGTGAGTCCTGAGCACCGCTATGACTGATGTAACAAATATAAGGCAGCTAGCTGCAGAGAAGGGGCAGTGGTGACCAAGCAAGTTCACAGGTTCATTTGAGGACCCGTCTTGGGACCTCATGTTCATTAACACAGTATTCACTTGCTATAAGCTTCAAGCAAATAACTGGTTGGTTTATGACTATGCAGCTAAAGAATATTAGACTCAAGAACTGTGGGTCTAAGAACACAGCTGAATCTGGTGGGTTCAGGGTCATAGAGATGGCTCCTCCCCTAAGTTACTGATTGAGACACTTGCCTTTGACCCTGCTCTAAATCATTCCTATATCTTCATTTTTTCCCCATGGGACATAACTTAAATAAAATCTGATAGGTAGGATGATCTTATGTCTCCATTTTCCCAGGTCCTTACTGTTTTACTTCTGTTGTTTCAGAGTAATTATTGACAATAGCCCCTTTCACTCTCAAAGGCTTCCCAGTTTGGATAGTAGATTATATGGTAAGAAACCCATAGTTTCCAAACTATCGAAATTTCAATTGAGTGGAAAACCTCTCATTTTGTTGTATAATTGACTTGAATATGGATAGTTAGTAGCTATTTTGCCTTGATTGGATTGAACTTAGCTCAGTCTCATGTCTTTCATCTGCAAGATGGAGGTACCAATATGAATCTTGCATACTTATTATGAGGATTACATTATACACAAGCATTGGCTCCCTGTGAATTTGTTCCCATTATTCACTTCCAGTATCCTTTATTTAACACTTAACTGAGGACTGACAGTTGTTCTTTTCTGTATATGCCGCTTGTCTTTTAAAATAGGTAAGCCCCTCAGTGGTCATGATCCAACGTTAAATCATTGTAATTCCCAATCACTTGATATGCTTCCTTGTAGTTGTTTTTTGTGTAATAAATGTTTGCAGATAGTAGATTTCTCTATGAATTGATCTTATTGAAATATTTAAGCATTTCTAGTATACAATAGTTTCGTGGAATCAATGTTAATGTCAGAAAGTCATGCAGCCACAGATCTTACTCTCTTGGGTAAGCAAGTTCATCCTGGTGGATACAATGCTTCTTTTATGCTACTAGGGTATTCCTTAGCAAATAACTGCAAGAATGCTTTACATGTCATGGTGCATTGCAGCTAGAAGTCTTCCCTTCTTTCTGATCCTTATATCAATATTTGTTTTCTTCGTTTTGTACATGATAAAAGTTCATCCTTTATTAAGGTACTAAATAGTATATTGGTGGCTTTAGAGTGATTTAGGCTCTCTGTAAGAATTTCCAAGTTCCTTAAAGAAGCACTGTATTGTATCTTAAGAGTTACCACATGGTTTGGCTACAGAGAAAGTCAGTTCCAAGTTAAAATTTATATGAAGATATGTTTGCAGGGGTCTTTGCAGCCTTCAGGACTGATCTGCATAGGATCTGTATAATATGCAGCTGAGAGGGAGAGTAAGACATAATGGCTGGCCTGAAACACACACACACCAGAGCCATTCTAGAAGAATCTGACCTTGCTAGAAAGGCCAGCGGCAGAGATGACCAGGGAGGTCCCAGCACAGTGAAACTGGCCTCAGTTACGGTGTTCCAAGTGTTCAGTGTTGAGGAACAGAATGAGGTAGTGAGAGCATAGTATGGAAAAATCCAAGGATGAGGGAGTAGCATTCCTGGCAATCAGAGAAACTGTTGCTATGAGTTCAGGAAATTTCCTCATTGAGAACTCTAGGCCTACCCTCTTTAGGGATTAGGAATTATACTTCCTCCATAAACATTCATCACATTTTATAGCAATTTCTTGTTAATTATCTGTCACCTCACTAGACTGTAAACTATGTGAAGGTAAGGGGATCTCAGCCTTATCCTGCGCTAATCCAGTACCCAGCAGGCACACTGTAGCTGTTCAATAAATAATTGTTATATAAACAAATGAACCAACAAGCTACACAAACAGCAGTATATTAGCCATAAGTCTAGGTAGAACACTAAAGCAAAGCTTCATAAGGGAACTAATTAATCAGGCAAGTACCAGGTTGAAATTGTGGATGTGATATGGACTCACCTCCATGGACAATACCCAAGGTCAACCTGGCAGAGACTCCACGGGACCACTGAAATTCAGGGTATAGCATATGGCTTAATCCCAAGTCTAACCAAAGAGAAGACACTACCACTGATATCCCCTGTTCTTGCTTTGCTTAGAGAACACAAATATGGTGTTAATAGGTCAAGCCTTGGGGAGTCACAAAAGGCTCTGGGGTATTTGTCCTTGCATTAGGTCATTTTAAACAGATGCTTCTGGCAGATTCTGTAAAATCTACGTATTGGTTTTATTTTTATTGTAATTTGATGGAAAGCTGGGTATTGATTTTTAGAGTAAAAGCAAAAAAAAAAAAACTTGGAAAGGTTTTCATTCTTTCCATTAACTTCATTAGGACTATAACAAATCAGTCATCTATTAAGACTACAGCATTTGTATAGAGAAGACAGAGTCCCACATTAAAATTGTTTTGTCCCAATCTCTGTCTCTCCCTAAACAAACACAGTATGTTGCTTAACTATTCTTCTAAAGATTTTTTTTTTTTTACTTGGGCAGGGCATGGTGGCAGTGGTCTCAGTTACTCAAAAGGCAGAGGTGGGAGGAACCCTTAAGCCTGGAAGATCGAGGCTGCAGTGAGCTATGCTCACACCACTGCACTCCAGCTTGAGCAACAGAGTGAGAACTTGTCTCAAATAAATAAACCAATAAAAATAAAGAGATTAACAAAATAATAATTTAGAAAGACAAAAAAATGCTTATTTATTTTTTGAGACAGGGCCTCACTCTGTCACCTAGACTGGAGTGCAGTGGCATGATCATGGCTCACTGCAACCTCGACCTCCTGGGCTCAAGCAATACTCCCAACTGAGCCTTCTGAGTAGCTGGGACTATAGGTGTGCATGACCATGCCAAGCTAATTTTTGCATTTTCAGTAGAGATGGGGTTTCACCATGTTGTCCAGGTTTGTCTTGTGCCCCTGGGCTCAAATGATCCATCCACCTCAGCCTCCCAAAGTGCTGAGATTATAGACATGAACCACCATGCCTGGTCAATATCTTCATTTTTCATGTAAATAATTTCACTTTAAAAAGATCATTTGCTTATTTGCTTCGAGGTAAATTAAAGACTTCAGGAAATATCAAAAGTACTCTATATACATTTGAATCTATTAACACATCTTCATTTTCTATTTGAAAAAATTTTAAAAAGCACTATGAGGTAGTTTTTAAGGATACTTCAGGCTGAGCTATGAATCACTCTGGGATAAGTACAGTTCAAGGTGAAGCTGAGGCATGGTCAGATCAAAACCATTGGAATGAACATTAATATATTTAGCTCTGTATCCTAGGGCTTAGGCAAGAATTCGAAGTAGAGAATGTGCTCAGAAAGTGGATGAAACAACAGATGAAAAATTTTTAAAGTGAACAAATTAAATAATCTTGAAGGATGTGTCTGTTAATCAGCTAACCAGTGATACCAAACAATGCCCAAATCGGCCGAGGCATTTGACTTAGTATTGGTACTGATAACATACAATCAGGTCAAACCTGTGGTTCCTGGCATGAGTTCCCATAGTTTGAATGGATGGCACAGCTCAGAAAAGACAAGTGACAGGACCGATGTCTAGATTCTAATAATGCTGAGCCACAGCTGAAGTTAAACCTCTTATCTTACCATGGAAATGAAAAGTTAAGCAGGAAGACAAGATAAAGAGGAACAAAGAGGCCTACACCTCAGAGGCAAAGGTGAAGGCTGTAGCCCTGTGGCTTTCAGATGCACGTGGCTCATGAGAGCTGAAGCAGATCAATGACAACAAATCTAATTCATGACCTATGCTGTCACTGAACTTCTTTCTGTCCTGATGGGGATTGGCTACAAACTGGGAGGGAAGTTAGGGCGAAGTGAGGGCTTCAGTATCCCATGGCAGAAATAAGTGGGGAGTCACAAAAGGCACCGGGGTATTTGTCCTTGCATTAGGTCATTTTAAACAGAGGCTTCTGGCAGATTCTGTAAAATCTACATATTGGCTTTATTTTTATTGTAATTTGACAGATAGAGAGTAATACTAAAAAATTCCTGCTAAGTGTAACATGTTCTTTCTCACCACCTAGGATGAATGAAACTTATCTAGAGTAAAGAGGAGATGGTAAAGAAGATGCCAGAGAGGGTGGGTCTGTGTACGTGCCTGTCATCCCTACAACTGCTCTGTGATCTAGGTTTCGTTTCTCCCAGTTTTACAACAAGGAAACTAAAGCTCATGGAAATTAAATAATTTATAAAAATGTATAATACAGGAAGAGACAGAGATAGGTATCGAAGGTAGATATTTTTCAATCTTACAGCACTTACAGCTAACTTAAGACTCTGAGAATCTAAGTCTATGAACTGCAACAAAAACAAAAGACACTGTCTGCCCTTCTTTTTCGGACTGGGCTGTCCTCACCTGTTAGCTATTAAGAAATGTGCTCATTCTCAGACCCTTACTCTGTAGTCTGACTCCAATCATCATCCCTATTAACCAATCTTCAGATGCATATTGTGCTAGGTTCTGAGAGAGACTGAAAACTTATAACTCCTAAATCTTGACCTCACAGGGTTTATAATCTAATTGGCAACACAAGATAAATATTGTAAATAGGTCACCATATTAGTCCAGAAGCAGGACAGAAGAAAAAACGTAAGCAGTCAAAAACGCGAACTCAGACTAATAGGAACTGCTTTAACTAGAAGAGATGAGATATTATTATGACCTAAAGGATTCACGGGACTAGAAAGAGAGGTAATGGCAAAAACATTCCTATACCAGAGAAGATTGAGTAAGCTGCTCATGGTTAACTATAGGAGATTTTTTTTTCTTTTTCTTTTCTTTTCTTTTTTTTTTTTTTTTTTGTGATAAAATCTTGCTCTGTCACCAAGACTGGAGTGCAGTGGCGCGATCTGGGCTCACTGCATACTCTGCCTCCTGGGTTCACGCCATTCTCCTGCCTCAGCCTTCTGAGTAGCTGGGTCTACAGGTGCCCGCCACTGTGCCCAGCTAATTTTATGTGTTTTTAGTAGAGACAGGGTTTCACCGTGTTGGCCAGGATGGTCTCAATCTCCTGACATCGTGATCCGCCCGCCTCGGCCTCCCAAAGTGAACTATAGGAGATTTTTAATTCACGGATCCTTCCAATGCTGCTCTAATCCTTTAGCTGTATTCATCCTTTTTGTTCCCCCATGCATAGATTTCTATTCCCCTCTCCAACACTAACTCCCAGTTTACCAAAGACAGATGGTTAAGGAGGTGTAATCCATGGGAAATAGATGTTTCTGAAGTCACAAGGTTTAGTACATATAGTAGATCATCAGTCTATCGTTCTCCTTGCTCTTTTATATTTTTCAAGAACTGAGATCTTTTTAGCATGCAAATAGAGGTATTATGAGTCAGCAAAAAGAAAATAAAGTTTTTGTTATAAGTCAAATTGACTATTAGTATTGTTGTATGTTTTGAAAGGAAATAAATGGCATTCACTTCTTTAATCTATCCATATGCTCTATGTACATCACCGAAAAGTCTTTAGAATCAAGAGTTAGCTCCAACACTGTACTACATAGATTTATACACACAAGGGTTAAAGTATTAAAAACTATCTTAAAGCTACATGGAAAGCGAACAGCCAATGAAACGCTCTTTTGATGAGGTAATGCTATTTGCTTAAGCTTCATTGGTTGAGTCTAAAATTTCTGTTTCCAGGAGTTGGAGGACAAGTTTCTCTGCAACCAGAAAGAACTGGATAGTCTCCAATTGCTTATATAAGATATTTTATGATCACTCAGTAAAAGCAAGTCCCTCCTCGACTTGCCAATAGCCTAGAATTATTTCCCAACAAACTCATACATAAACTAGCCTGCAGGGATTTCTGCTTGTTCCAAGAGAAAATCTACATAAGAGATTAAGAAATGCAGAGTAAAATTCTAAGTAATTATATTTGTGTACTATGTTGGAAAGAATATTAAACTATAAGTTAACACACCTCTTTCCTAATCCAAGCTCTGATACAATCACCTTGGCAACTTTGTGCTTCTACTTACCACTTCTAGGATTTAGGTTCATCTTGTTTTTGTTTTTCAAAATTCTTATTTCTTTCTGAAAAATGATGATAATTGTGGCAGTCCTACCTATTCCACAGAATTTTTGCATGCAAGGGCATCCAATGAAATATCGAACATGCAAAGGCTCTGGAAGATATCACATCTACTTCAACTTCCATGGTTTCCTATAATTTTAGGGACAGATGACATTATGACCCCTTTTTGAGGTAACATTAGTACCCTTTATAAGCAAACACAGAAATCCTCTTAGCTAGATGTGATATGTCCATATGTTAAAAGAAAAAAAACCAGAAACTGAGAAGGCAATCTGCCTTAATGTTAGGGAGGAAGATACAGGTTTTCTTGAGGTAGAGTTCTATCCAAGACAAACTGTCTTGAGACTTAATTATCTTATTAGAATAGCTCTCTTAACTTTGTGAAATATAGTTAGGCTGATTGACCCATTGGGAGTTTCAAATCCTATCTTCAAGCCCACGAGACTTTGAAGCAAGTATCCCACTACTCATTGCAATGTCTAGCCATCTAAGTATACAACCCACTGCATAGGCACATCTATAGCTTCAAGTCTGTTGCTATCTTGGCAAGAAAAAAAAGTGCAACAGATTTATTTCCTAGGAGAGAGTTCTAGTTATAGATCTTAACATATTTAAAAGCAAAATTCTTGATATTCTTTCTACCCAACTCTAGCCTTCCCAAATCCCCACCTCTCTCATCTCAGTAAATGGCAATTCCATCCTTCATGTTGCTTAAACAAAACATCTTGGAGTCATCTTTATTTCTCCTCTTTCTCCACCCAACCTTGACTCTATCAGCAAATACAGGGGACCTACTTTTGAAATCCACTCACAATCCAGCCTCTTCCACTCATAATCACCACTGTGATTATCACTCTGGTGGAAACTGCTGCCATTTTTCCCCCTGGATTATTGCAAAAACCTCCTAATTACTCTCCCTGCTTATGCCCATCTCATACAGTCTATTGTTCAAAAAGCAACTTGAGTAATTCTCCTAAACAGTTAATGAGCAATGTCACCTCTCTGCTCCAGAACCTCAGAGGTCCCATCTCACTCAAAGTGAAAGTCAGAGGCCTTACACTGACCTGGCCCCAACACTATCTCTCTACTCCTCTTCTACTACTGCCTTCTTCTGTTCCTGGAATACAGCAAGCATCGGCATCCGCCCTCTGCACCTTTGCACTGCGCGTTTCCTCTGTCTCGGATGACTGTCTTCCAGCAAACTTCCTCTTGCTCTCTCTTCAGCTTTATTCTCAATTATAACCTTTTCAAAGGCGTTCTTAATCTTCTCTCATTGCAATGGCTAATTTTGTGTGGCAACTTGACTGGGTTAAGGGATGCCTAGATAGTTGATGAAACATTATTTCTGGTTGTGTCTATTTCCAGAAGAGAGTAGCATTTGACTCAGTATACCGAGTAAAGAAAATCCCCCCTCACCAAGGTGGGTGGGCATCATGAAATTCATAGAGAGACAAGATGTAACAAAAAGGTGGAGGAAGGGAAAATTCACTCTCTGTCTCCTTCTCCCTCCTTCCCTTCCTCCCTCCCTTCCTCCCTCTTTCTCTCTCTCTCACACACACACACACACACACACACTTCTTGAGCTGGAGCATCTATCTTCTCCTGCCCTCAGAAATTTTAGCTCTTGGTCTCTGCATCTTCAGATTCCAGGACTTACACTAGCACAACCCTAGCACCCCCTCCAAACACACAGCCTGTTCTTAAGACTTTAGACTCAGGCTAGGAGTTACACCAGGGGCTTCCCTCATTATCAGTCCTTCAGACTCAGGGTGGGAATCACACCGTGGGCTCCCCTCATTCTCAGACCTTCAGACTCAGGGGACTCAGGATGGGAATCACACCATGGGCTCCCCTGGTTCTCAGGCCTTCAGACTTGGACTGAATTACACCACCAGCTTTCCTTGTTCTCCAGTTTACAGATGGCATGTCATGGGTCATCATCTTCACAAATGCATGAACTGATTTGTATAATTAATCTCCTCATATATATTTTGTTTTTCTATAGAACCTTGACTATTAAACCCATACAAAATTACATCTTCTACACACACCCTTTCTTTTCTGCATTGCTATGTTTCTCTCTACAGTTCTTGTCACTGTCTAGCAGATTTTAGGTTGTCTTGTTTGTTGTCATCCTTTTGCACGACAACATAAGCTCCATGAGGACAAGGATTTCATCATTTTTCTTCTATATTCACAGCACCTAGCAGTAGGTGCTGAAAAATATTTAAATATAGTACCCAGGAAAGGTACTGTATTCATATCTTACTTGAAGTAGTTATAAAATATTTAATACTTAAGGAAAAACCAAAGTGTTATTAGGAATTCTTAAAATTGATCCTAAAAATATTGTAATTTATATGTTCCCAGAGGAGGCATTCAGTCAGTGTCAGTAACATTGGACTAAGTGGATAGCTGCTCAAGGACATTCTATTGATTGGAGAAACAGGAAAAAGTAATGTACAAATGAATGCTTAGAATTACTCAGACACTGGGCGATTTTCTTTCTTTAGCATTTTGATCTAATTTCAAGAATCTCACTGATGAATAATCATTTATATGTACATATTCTTATGCATTCATTATAAAATCAGTCCTTTCTGTTTATGTATAAACACATGTGTACCAACAAGATACTGAAATATCATTTATTATCCTGATTACAGACAGTGAAATTCTGATACATGAGTAAGTTTCTCTCTAAGCCCAAGTTAACCAGTTATTCAGGCAGGTTGAGAATTCATCTTAGATAGAAAGAATTTTTAAAATGATCTAGAAGAATCAGTATGTCTCTGAGAACTTTACTGATGTGCAGAAGGAGTACCTTCATAAGAAACAATATGGTATATATTATAGAAAATATTATTCTGATACTTGTTAAAAGGATATGAAAGATTTTAATCAGGACTATTACCATAGATATCAACACCATTAGAGTAGAGGAGAGAGATGACCTCTGAATACAAAACAGACCTTTAAGGATTTATAGCCAAAGAGTGGAGTGAGGGAATCAGTGGATAGAAAATTACTGGCTGGGTGCAGGGCCTCATGCCTGTAATCACAGCACTTTGGGAGCCAAAGCAGGCAGATGGCTTGAGGCCAGGAGTTCAAGACCAGCCTGGCCAACATTGCAAAACCCCGTCTCTACTAAATATGCAAAAATTAGCCAAGCGTAATTGTGCACATCTGTAATCCCAGCTACTCGGGAGGCTGAGGCAGGAGAATCACTGGAACTCAGGAGGCTGAGGTTGCAGCGAGCTGAGATAGCACAGCTGCACTATATCCTGGGTGAAAATCTGTCAAGAAAGAAAGAGAGAAAGAGAGAGAGAGAGAGAGAGAGAGAAAGAAAGAAGGAGAGAGAAAGAAAGAAAGAGAAAGAAAGAAAGAGAAATGGAGACAGAGAGAGAGAGAGAAAGAAAGAAAGAAAGAAAGAAAGAAAGAAAGAAAGAAAGAAAGAAAGAAAGAAAGAAAGAAAGAAAGAAAGAAAGGGAGACAGAGAGAAAGAAAGAAAGAAAGAAAGAAAGAAAGAAAGAGAAAGAAAGAAAGAAAGAAAGAAAGAAAGAAAGAAAGAAAGAAAGAAAGAAAGAAAGGAAGGAAGGAAGGAAGGAAGGAAGGAAGGAAGGAAGGAAGGAAGGAAGGAAGGAAGGAAGGAAGGGGGAAAGGAAAGGAAAGGAAAGGGAAGGAAGGAAGGAAGGAAGGAAGGAAGATTCCTAGGAGGTGACAGCTAGGACTACAGCCTGGGTGACACAGTGAAAATCTGTCTCAAAAGAAAAAGAAAAGAAGAAAGAAAGAAAAGAAAATTACTAGGAGGTAACAGCTAGGATCCAGGGTAGTGGGATTCTTGCTAAACTGACTTAACAAGATTCTTACTGAAGGTAAGCCAAGTATGTATGCACCAAAGGCTGAGAATGAGAAATCCGATGAGTTATCGAGGCTGATTGGATATCAAGGTTGGGGAGATTCTTGCTAAAGTGACTTAGCAGGATTCTGACTAAAATCGCACTGAGCAGGCCTAAGATAAAACCCAAGAATGAGGCTTAGTCTTAAAGGCGACTCAGAGGAGCCTGGCTAAGGTCTGGTCAAGGAGAGAATCTTTATTACACAAAAGGTCATTATCAAGAGCCCTTCTGAAGTTCATTTGTCTCCAAATATCATAAATAAGATTCGGCCATTATTTAATTAAACAGTTTGCATCCACTGACCTTGCTGTAGGCACTGTGCTCAATATAGAAGAAATAAATTCAAATATAATGCAATTTTGACCTGAGAACTCCCACTCTAGTGGAGAGACCAAAGTGTGAATTAATCATCACAATGTAATACAGCATATGCTTTAATAGAGGGTAAAGAACATATTATGAAACACAAAGAGGAAAGGGAATTGATGTTGAACAAAAGGGAAAAATACAGGGGTCATGGAAGTCTTCACAGCAGTTGATTCTTTTGGTTTGGGTCTTAATGGAAGGGTAGGAGTTTACAGATCAGAAAAATAAAATTGAGGAATATCATTCAAGGAAAAAGTAACAACACTTACATAGGTTCAGAAATACAAAACAAATATGATAGCTCATTGAGAGATGCAAGAAGAGGCTGGACCCAGATGGGGTGTCTGAAGAAGAATGGAAATGAGTAAGGCAGGTAGTCACCTGGATCCAGATTGTGACGGACGCTGTACTCTAATTGCGTCCTTGGGTTTGACCCTAGAGGAGGAACAGAGGAGTGAAAGTCAGATTTATAGTTTAGAAAGATTTCTCTGACACAAGTGGAAGAGGGAGACTGAAGTAGAAACAGACCAAATAAAAAAGACTACTTTGTTGGTTTCTAGAGTCTAGGAGAAAAATAACAATGAGGGTTTCAAGGAAGGCTAATGAGGTTGCAAAGGAAATGACAAATTTAGAGGGGACAGATTTTCATTAGAAATCCAGTGTTAATTATAAGGTAAGACTTCTGAGTGCTTATGAAGATAGTGGTAGTATTAATACATATAAAGAGTATAGAAAAATGAAATAAAATAAAAACATGTTGCCTGTGGGATATATATAGAGATTTGTTTCTAATATGTTGAATTTAAGGTGCTCAAGTGACCTCCAAGTCTAGATGTCTGGGATGCAGATCTGTGTGTGGGCTTGTGACGCAGGTGGAGGTAGAAGGTGAGACAGGAACTTGCAAATCACTATAATAGAAACAGGAGTTTGAGCCACTAGAGATGGAGAGCGTACACAGGAAGAACACTGTGTGAGAAGATAATGAAAAATGGAACCCAGGTGCACTCATGCATAAGAAAAACCATTGTGTGTTCAATTAAAAAGAAAAGGCTTATGTTATATAACCCCAACTGTTCCTAAGGAGGATGAATTATGTTAATAAGAAAAGTCCTGTTTTGAGAGCACATTGATAGGTTTAGATAAGCAAATAGGAGAGATGCAAATCGGCTAAATTACTCTGCAATTGAGAACAAGAGAATTGAAGTTCTTTAGACAAAAATAGAGACAAAAGAACACAAAAGGAAGGCTAGATGCTTAGGGAAATCAGAAAGCAAGACTCTGGCAGGAACTTTAGAAAAAATATATTTCGGCAGGGTGCAGTGGCTCATGCCTGTAATCTGAACACTTTAGGAGGCCGAGGTGGGCGGATCACGAGGTCAGGAGCTTGAGACCATCCTGGCTAACATGGTGAAACCCCGTCTCTACTAAAAATACAAATAAATAAATAAATAAATAAATAAATAAATAAATAAATAAGCCGGGTGTGGTGGTGGGTACCTGTAATCCCAGCTACTCAGGAGGCTGAGGCAGGAGAATAGCATGAACTCAGGAGGCAGAGCTTGTAGTGAGCTAAATAGCTACTGCACTCCAGCCTGGGCAACAGAGCAAGACTCTATCTCAAAAAAAAAAAAAAAAAAAATTTGAGGTTCTATGTTGTGATTTACACTCTTCCCAAATGAAAACTTCAGTAATTCCACGGTTTACTGATGTCTTTACACCTGTGGATTCTTTGGCCTGGGATTGTGTGGAGGGGGTCAGTTCTCTAACAGCTATTGATTTCCACTTTTGGCTACTTAGTACAATTAAAAGACTATGTTTATAAGATAAGATAGAGGAGGCCATGAGAGACTAGGCAGCAATAACTGACACACAAAAAATTGTGAGGAGGACTTCCTACTTCCCCCAGGGGCAAGAAGGTTCCTGTTGATCTATGTGCTACACAGTATAGATAGACATACATGATACATGCCAATAAAACACATCTAATAAATTTAGCTAGCTAGCTAGCTAAATGATCTTAGGCAAGTGTCCAATATTTACTCATATATTGACTCACTTACATATGCCTCTTATTCTTATAGCAAATTCAAATTCAAAATGATAGCCTCATTGACATGCATAGCATGTCATAGCATGTTTGTCTATATATTTAACCTCCTTTCTATCAATACATTCCCTACCACGTGTATATGCAAAATGTTGCTTCACTGTACATCCCCAAAAATACAGGAACAGTATATGTATTGCTTTTTGTTTGTTTTTTTAAGCTACATATTGGTGTGGTGGTGGCCAGGTGTGGTGGCTCACGCCTGTAATTCTAGCACTTTGGGATGCCAAGGTGGGTGGATTACCTGAGGTCAGGAGTTCAAGACTAACCTGGCCAACATGATGAAACCCCTTCTCTACTAAAAATACAAAAATTAGCCAGGCGTGGTGGCACACACCTGTAATCCCAGCTACTCAGGAGGCTGAGGCAGGAGAATTGTTTGAGCCTGGGAGACGGAGGTTGCACTGAGCTGAGATCGTGCCACTGCACTCCAGCCTGGCCGACAGAGCAAGACTCTGTCTCCAAAAAAAAAAAAAAAAAAAAAAAAAAACCCAAAAAACTACATATTAATCTCTGGTTTTAGAAAAAGATAATTTTTTTAATTTTATGAGGTTTTGTGTTAGGCAAATCATGCAAAGCAGATACAAAAAGCTTAAAAACATTTCCATAATGCAAAAACATAAATCAGAAGGCTTTTTTATGAAAATCAATGCAGCCAAGCAAACCTTATGTGCATTCTGCAGGCAGCTGCTGTCAAGTTTCCATGTTGCCCTATGGGTCTCAGAGGACACCCTTATTCTTGCTGCAGATACTGCAAAGATGTGGGTGTGGTTTCCAATACAGAAGCTAACTGTCTATGAATATTCATAGACACACTCTAGCTAAAACCTTCTAAGGGTTTTCTGGGAACAGTTAAAATAGCAACAGTAAATTTTAATCTTACCAGATAAAATAGATAAGGAAGGATGCTGAGTTATTTGAAAATGAATATATACAGCACCCCACTCCCAAAGCCTGTTCAGCACAGAGCCAGTTTCCTCCAAATCAGTCCCCTCTGAGTTATGAGGGTGTGTTACTTGAAACAAATTGGTAAGGAACGAGAAGCACAATTCACAGAAGCTACAAAACAATAGGATCCAATGATTTCTTAAGACGGTGTCTATAATTGGATATTTCTGAATCCCTAGGAAAAGTTCCAAAACTCAGATAGCCTCAAACTTTCCTTACATAGTATTGATCTTTTACAAAATTGTGCACTTAAGCATCGTTTTCCCAATCATGAACTGATCTTTGCACAAAATGTGAAAAATACAAAGTTGTATAAAGAAAGCCAAAATACATTTAACTTCTCAATCCAAAAATTATAAATGCTATAAACATAGAGACAACTATTTTACCTCACATAAATCTTTTTGTGCAAATTTATCTATGTATCTATCTACCATCCATCTAACCTATCTATACGTATATATACATACATGTCACATAAATCTCTTTATACAAATTTATCCATATATCCATCTATCTACCATCCATCTAACCTATCTACACACATATACACATACACACAATATTTTTAAATGGATATTTTATATATTTAAAGACAGTGGTAGTTTATCTATATACTGTTTGATATCTCTCTTTTCAGGTTATATCAAGGTCACTTTGCTACATTTTTACAAATGATCTAAAATCCCACATTATGGATATGCTATCATGCATGTAAATAAACTTTAATTGTTGGATATTTAGTAATTTTTATTGTTTGCTATCATAAATAAGAATATAATAAATATTATTGTACATAATAAAGTCTTTATGGGCATTTCTGATTATTTCCTATAAATAAATTTCTTGATTAGAATTAGCCTGATAAACTTCCACAAAATTTTAGAAAATGTATAGAAATTTTTGCTCATAAATGAACATTTCTTATTTCCCCTCATAGTCACGACTAAGATAATAACTATGATCACAATAGCAAAAAATCTTAATCTGCATTATTGGATTTCTAACAAAGGGGAACATTCCCATACAATTATTTATTTCTTTTTCTATCATTCGGTAATGGTCATATTATATCCTTGATCATGGTCTTTAATAGTGCAAAAATTAATTTTTGTAGTATTTAGTTCTTTCACTCTCTGTTTCTACCTTTATCAAATATAGTTTTAGCGAAATGTAAATTTTTGTTAAATGAATTGGAAAGCTTTTGATCTTATTTTCTTTTAACCTGGCATAATTAGTTACAGACATTAAATCTTGGAAATTCAAAATAAAAATAGACCTGGAATTACTAGTTGGGGCAACAGTATTCTTCAGACGTAATTTTTTGGCCAAAAAATAAATCTCATTTTTGCATATCCACAATCAATTCCTATCTTCTATTTCTTCTTAAATCAAATGAAGTCATAACATTTTCTAGTAATTATGTTTATTCTGTCAAGATTTCAGGTGAAATAAAATTTATTGGCAGACTAGTCTACATATGTTATTTATTAAATATATATATTTTTATTAGTCACATATCCTTTTTATTTGTAATGTTGTGGGGTTTTTTTCCTTATCTTTTCTTAAAAATAGATGATAAAAGTTTAGTTAATTAGTACTTTATTTTCTGGGGAGTTATCATTTTAATTTATAAGTGATCTTTGTATTCCCACTTAAAGTTTTTGCCCTGGAACCCTCTAACTATAACTAATGCTAGGTATACTTTGCTTTAGTATTTTATAAATTTTTGGTCCAAAATATACTCTCCAACAAGTTACTGATAACAATTCCATTTCACCTTATTTTGGAAGAGTATTATTAAACAACAGAATTGTTCTTTACTTTTTGTCCAGTCTATAATCAGGCTATTTATCTTGGTTAAATGTTTCATAAAAACTCATGTCGGGTCTTTTATTACATTTTATTATACCTTTTTTTTTTTTTCTATTTTGCTGTTTGAGCTAAGATTTCTTATTGGATTTTGCTTTTCTCCAATAATCTGGAGAACTTACAACCATTTCACATTTTATGTATGTATGATTAATTCAAACTTTTAAAACTATATTGGAAATTTATGTTTCTAATAATAAGTGTTAGAAATGGGAAAATATTAACTGACTTCTATTTTAGAAGATAAGGTGGGGTTTTTTTTATTTTTTATTTTTTTGTTTTGTTTTGGTTTGGTTTTTTGAAATGGAGTCTCGTTCTGTCGCCAGGCTGGAGTGCAGTGGCGTGATCTTGGCTCAGTGCAACCTCTGCCTCCGGGGTTCAAGCGATTCTTCTGCTTCAGCCTCCCAAGTAGCTGGGACTACAGGGACAAGCCACCATAAACTTCCTATACTATTATGCTTTGGGTGCTATTTTCCCAGATACACCAATGATATTTTTTAATTAGTTGTTTGACTTTCTTTTTGTCACTAGGTTTTAATTTCCTAAATTTACCTGATTATCACAATCACATTGGGCTTTGGTTGCAATTCTGAATGTTTTGGTTCCATCCAAACCTACCTAATCATACTCTCTAGGAGCAGGCCTAGGAATTAATATTGTCAGCATGTACTTGAGGTATGACTTTGAGCTTGTTTCTTTTTAAGAGCTGTGAGTTTACATTCAACATTTTTAGAGTTTGCGTTCAACATTTTTTAATTTATTGTTTATTTTTTTTTTTAACCATGGGACCTGTTTGATCTGCAAACTAGAGAGTATCATTCAAGAGTCTTTTTCTTTTCTTTTTTTTTTTTTTTGAGACAGAGTCTCTCTCTGTCGCCCAGGCTGGAGTGCAGTGGTGCGAGCTCGGCTTACTGCAAGCTCCGCCTCCCGGGTTCACGCCATTCTCCTGTCTCAGCCTCCCCAGTAGCTGGGACTACAGGTGCCCACCACCACGCCCAGCTAGTTTTTTGTATTTTTAGTAGAGATGGGGTTTCACCGTGTTAGCCAGAATGGTCTCGATCTCCTGCCCTCATGATCCGCCTGCCTCGGCCTCCCAAAGTGCTGGGATTACAGGCATGAGAAGAGTCTTTCTATGTTATCTATATATGTATTATTACTGTTCTGGTTTTTTCCCCCTTTTTTTTCTTTCTTTAAATAAGAATGCCAATTATGTGTAGATTTTTTATTTTTTTCCCTTTTTTATTAAGAATGCCAATTATGTGTAGATTACCTCCAGTTTTTATATGAAAACTTTTACCTTTTACCCATTTGAATGTTTTTGCTTTTAATGGTGAGAGTTTTTGTCTATCATGGTTCCATTTAGTAATCTGGATTTCTGCCATTGTGATATGTTCTCCCGAATATGATGCAGATTTTAATTCTTAGCTCCTACTGTTCTTGCTGGTTTATTTACAACTTTTTAAAATAATTTCATGTCAATTTTACTGAGAAATGTTTTACTTTCATCTTTCTTTATTTTATGTCCTGTTTGCTATGGTTATTCAATCTCAAAAATGTGTTCTTTCCTTAAGGGCACCAAATTGTTGCAGAATCATTCAACTCTGTGGTTTTGTTTGTTTTGATTTGACTGGGCTTTGTTTCTTTACTCCCAAGTGAGAGTGAGTAAAGGTCTATCCAAATGATTTTCTCTATAATAAGGTGGGTGAGACCTCCTGGGTTGTTCTCTTAGTTTACCTGACTACTGCTTAACTCTCTTTATTTTTAATTCAGGGCCTCCTAATGCAGTGTTTTTCTTACTAACATGCTTGTAAATCACTAGGAATCTTCTTAAAAAAACAGATTCTGATTGAGTAGCAGTGGGTGGAGCCTGAGGTTCTTCATTTCCAATCAGCTCTCAGATATTACTGATGCTGTAGCCCTAAGACCCACAGTTTCAGTAACAAGGTCCGTAACAAGATAGATAGTCACTAACTATCTCTTAGTGTTTCAGACTTATAGATATGAAATGGAATCAACTGATAAGGTTTCAGTCTTCTGTAAAACCTTCCATGAACTGTAACACTTGCTTCTCCAAATTTGGGGGCATGTAAGGGATACAGGTTGTATGCAAGTTGTTTTGTTTTTTAATTTTTTTTATTTCCATAGGTTTTGAGGGAACAGATAGTGTTTGCTTACATGAGTAAGTTCTTTAGTGGTGATTTGTGAAATTTTGGTGCATCCATCACCCAAGCAGTGCACATTGAACCCAATTTGTAGACTTTTAGCTCTCATCCCCTTCCCACCCTTTCCTCTTGAATCCTCAAAGTCCATTGTATCCTTATGTTTTTGCATCCTCATAGCTTAGCTCCCACTTATACTGAGAATATATGATGTTTGGTTTTCCATTCCTGAGTTACTTCACTTAGCATAATAGTCTCCAATTTCATCCAGGTTGCTGTGAATGCCATTTATTCATTCCTTTTTATGGCTGAGTAGTATTCCATTGCAGATGTAGATACAGATATAGATATAGATATACACACACACATATACCACATTGTCTTTATCCACTCATTGATTGGTAGGCATTTGGGCTGGTTCCACTTGTTGAAATTGCAAATTGTGTTGCAATAAACATGTGTGTGCAAGTATCTTTTTCATATAATGACTACTTTTCCTCTTTGCCATCCTCTCTCCCCACTTGTAGGTGCTGCATGAACCAAGTGGCCTCATGGTGACTTTGAGCCTACAAGTGTGTACACTGTCAGGCCTCTGATCTGCCTCAGCCACAGGCTTTCATTGCTCCAGATAAGATACTGAGGGTGAAGTCTACTGTGGTCTCCTCTGTATATTTCCTGTAACAGAACACTCTCAAGAGTGAATAGTGCATGTCAGCCCTGCCTTCCTTTAAACCCAAGTACTTTTGTACTCTATCCTGCAGATTTCTTAACTTTTCAGGACTATGGATCACTCCTATTTCTTATCAAAGCGTTGATGGTGATTTTTCCTCATTATATTTTGTTGATCATTTCATTAAGGTACTGTGAAGAGGGTGGAAAAAATGGAGGGAGAGCCATTTAGAGAAATACATGAAGTTTTCTGCTCATGTTGCCATCTCATCCAGAAGTCTTACAAACTCCTGTTTGTATTATTTGTATGTTTGTGTGTGTTTTCTGTTTCCCATATAAAAATAACCCTATTAACTTTTATGGTTATATAAGTAACACTTCTTTATTGTATGTTTTATAGATAGTACAAAAATGTATAATGATAAAAAGGAACTAAAATTGTCCTTGCTATGGTCTACGTCTGTGTCCCTCCAAAACTCATATTGAAACAATCTCCAAGGCAACAGTATTAAGAGATAGGACCTTTAGGAGCTGATTAATTAATGAGAAAGAAGCTCTCATGGATGGGGAGTAGGCCTTTAATAAAAGCCTTGAGGGAATGGGTTCCACTTTTCCACTTTTCTGCCATGTGAAGAGACATGCATCCTGTTTTGTGCTTCCACCTTCAGCCTGCATGTGGAGCACTAAGCTAAATATATTATATGCCTTATCTCATTTTAACCTCATCATAGCCCTGTGAGGTAGGAACTTCATTATTTCAGTTTTGCAAAGCAGGACACTGAGCTGCAAAAAGCACAGTGGATTGGCCAAGGTCATTGAGCGTGGTAACTGGGCAAAGGCTAAGGAATGAAAGGCCATATGTTCAAAGTCAGACAGAATTTCCTCCTGAAAGCCATGAGGAGATACAGAAGGATTTTTACCAATACAGTGACATGATCTTATCTGAATTTTATAAAGCTAGACCTGGGGTTAGGGACTGAGGAAGAAAGGTGGAGCCATGGGCAGAGGAAAGGAAAATAGAGTAATTTAGAAAGCTTTAGGTGAGATCTAAGGGTGAATACTGAATCAAAACACATGCATCTGGTGAGAAGGGAATTGATTTGAGAGAGAAAAGCAAACTGTAGTGGACCATCGAAGGGTAATTCAAGAGTTAAAGTACTGAACCAAAACAGATATTAAAGATGCTTTATTAAATGCAAAAAATTAGCCAGGCGAGGCGGCGGGCGCCTGTAGTCCCAGCTACTCGGGAGGCTGAGGCAGGAGAATGGCGTGAACCCGGGAGGCGGAGCTTGCAGTGAGCCGAGATCGCGCCATTGCACTCCAGCCTGGGCGACTAAGCGAGACTCTGTCTCAAAAAAAAAAAAAAAAAAAAAAAAAAAATGCTTTATTATTGTATATCCCCCCAAAGGATGATGGGAACCTGTGCAATTATACAGAATTTATACTATGATAAATATTGACTTGGCAATCTGGAAAATCTGATTAGTGATTAATAGCCCAAGTTAGTTTAAACTCATGGGTCACGGTCATTAAGAAGGGAGAAAATTGCCTCTCTTGTTGCATTATACTTTAATTCCAACTGAGAAGAATCGTTTAGCAGTCTCTGTTATGCTGCTTATAAATATCTTTTGAAAAATCGGATAGCATCAACACAGTATTCTTCTGACACTTCATGACACTGCATTCAGCTGCTACCAAACAGGACAGAGTCCTACAGTCCCAAACCAGGACCCAGAGTTTCCAGGGATGAAGGCCCAGTTCCTGTCTTCACTTCTTGGCTCATGCCTTTAAGAGGGTGGGTGGGGGGAAGATTACAAAAAGAAATCACTTGGTTATCAGCTCCAGAACAAGTTTCCCTCAATTTCTCTCTTTTATGTCCACAAAAATTGGTCAAGGACAATTCACTAACATCATGGTTTTCCTCCTAAAAGGACAATAAAAGCAGTAGCTACTTACAATCTTCCAGGGAAAATAGGACCAGGGAAGTGTGAGAACAATAGCTCAGTTTGCCTGTCTCTAGGGTACCTTTCCCTACAGACACAAAATGAGCAACACTGTAGGGGTTCAGGCCATGAAATAGAATGATTCAGTATCTTGCACAAAGTCCACCTGGAAATTAAGTTCCTGCTAAGTCCGGTTCTTTTTAATTATAACCTGAAAAAAAATTATTGCATGTGTTAAATTTTCATAAATCATGTCCAAAATAAGGCTTCATGTTTGGGAGCCTGGATGACATTTTAAGAAATACAAAATAAGCCTATTCCAAGGTAGGAAAAGTGATCAGAATTGATGCAGGTTGCCTTGGCACATTTCCTAAATCTAAAAAAAAGCAAGAAGTTATAAATTTATAATGTACATAAAAAGGACATCCTGTAGAGTTTTTAATTTTACATATTTTATTCATTTTTAGAGATGGGGTCTCACTATGTTGCCCAGGCTGGCCTCGAAATCCTGGGCTCCAGTGATCCTCCCACCACAACCTCTCAAGTACCTGGAACTACAGATGTGCACCACCTCACTCAGCGAGGGTATTTTTGTTTGTTTTTTTTGTGGTTTTGTTTTTTTTCTCTTGAAAATGGTACTAGGGACGGAATGCTTTTCTCCTGTCCTCAAATTTGTATGTTGAAACCCTAACCTGCAATGTGGTGGTATTTGGCTACAATATTAATATTTAGTAGATGAGGCCCTTATGATGGAATTAGCACTCTGATAAGAGGAAATAAAAGAGTACTTGCTGTCTTTCCCTTCACATACAGAGCAAGAAGACATTATGAGAGTACAGAACAAGAAGAGGTTATGAGAATACACAGTAAGATGGCAGCCACCTGAGAGCCAAGAGACCTCAGAATGAAATCTGCCTTGCTGACACCTCAAACTTGGACTTCTCAGCTTCCAGAACTGTGAAAAATAAAGTTCTGCTGTTGAAACCACTCACTCTGGACAGCCCAAGCCAATAAAGACCAATAGTAACTACTTATCTGAATTCTAACACTATAGATTACGTTTCCTTGGTTTAGAATTTTATATAAGTCGACTTACACTGTATGCATTAATTAGGTTTGGTTTATATAAACATAACGAGAAATTCATTCATATAAGGAAATGCTTTTTCTTTTTCCTTGTTTCTTGAGAATTTACTTTCCTTGTTTGTTGTTGTTGTTGTTATTATTGTCTCGTTGGCTTGTTGTTGTTGTTTTACTGTGAATAGTATTGGCATTACTCAAATGTTTATCTCCAGATGGAGAAAATATCATTTGATCCCCACTCCCCACCAACATTTTTCTAGTAATATGAAAGAAAACATTGGTTGATTTTCAAACATTAGCTTACTCTAATATTCCTGGAATAAGACCAGTTTATTCAAGATGTATTCTTTTTTTAAAATATATTTTGTTGGATTCACTAAGCTTAAATGTTATCAGAATTATTACATCTATATCCCTGAGAAATATTGGTTTATAATGTCCTTATCAAGTTTGGGGATGAAGGTTATATTGGCCTCATAAAAAGAGTTGGGGAGTATTCCCTGTGTTTCTATATTTTGAAAGAATTTTTTAATATTGGTATTATTCTTTTCCTTAAGTATTGAAAGAATACTGGCAAAGTTATATGAGTATGTTTTGGTTTGTTGTTATTTTGTGTATATGGAAGGTATTTAGCAACAGATTCAATTTCTTTACTAAATATTAGGCTAGAGATTTTTTTCCTATTGCTTTCAGTTTATGTTAGTTTTTTCTTAAGCAATTTATCTATTTCATCCAAATTGTCAAATTTACTGGCAGAAAGTTATTTCTAACATCCTGTTACCACTTTAAATGTGTATAGGAGATGTGGTAATAGTCATTCTTACTGCTGGTAACTTATGTTTCCTCTCTCTTCTTTCCTTTTTCCTTTTCTTTCTTCCATACTTTCTTCCTTTTTACCCTTTCTTCCTTTCTGTTAATTGCCCTTTCTAGGTATTTATCAATGTTATTAATTTTTAAAATAATCAATTTATAATTTCGTTGCTTTTTACTATTGTACTCTAATTTTATTTATTTCTGCTTTTAACTTTACTATTTTTCTTCTATTTTATTTAGTTTAGCTTTGTGAGTACTTTGCTTTCTTTCCTTCCTAATATAGATACATAACACTAAAAATTTGCCTTTGAGCCTTAGTTGAGTTCCACAATTTGCTTTTTTAAAAGGTTATATCTTTGCTGAAACTGAATTCAAAATACTCTATAATTTTGGTTGTAACTTCTTTGGTCTACAAATAATTAGAAATGCATTGTTAAATTTCTAAGTTTGGAGATTTTATTTATTTTTCATTTTTTTTCTTTCTTTTTGACAGAGTTCCCTCTGTCACCCAGGCTGGAGTAAAATGGCACACTCTTGGCTCACTGCAGCCTCTGCCTCCTGGGTTCAAGCAATTCTCATGCCTCAGCCTTCTGAGTAGCTGGGATTATGGACATTCACCGCCATGCCCAGCTAGTTTTTGTATTTTTGGGAGAGACGGGGTTTCGCCATGTTGGCCAGGTTCGTCTCAAACCCCTGGCCTCAAGTGATCCATCCACCTCAGCTTTCCAAAGTGCTGGGATTACAGGCATGAGCCACTGTGCCTGGCCCAATTTTTATTTTATTTTTTATTTTTTTAGACACATCCTGTCACCCAGGCTGGAGTGCAGTGGTATAATTATGGGTCACGGCAGCCTCCGTTTCCTGCGCTCAAGCGATCTTCCCACCTCAGCCTCACAAACTCAAAGAATTTTAAGTTATTTTTAATTATTTATTTCTAGCTTGATTTCCCTGAAGATCAAACCTCATCCTCTGAATATTAATCCTTTGACATTTGTTAAAGCTTTCTTTGTGGTTCAGCACATAAAACAGTTCAGCACACTAAAATAGTAAATGTTTTAGTAAATGTTTTATGTGTACTTGAAAATAATGTGAATTTTGAATCAGTAGCATTTCTATACACCCATAACGCCCAAGCTGAGAGCAAAACCAAGAACACAACCCCATTCATAATAGCCACAAAATGAATGAAATATCTAGGAACTCAGCTAACCAGAAAGGTGAAATATCTCCACAATGAGAATACAAAACATTGCTGGAAGAAATCAGAGATGACATGAACAAATTGGAAAAACATTTCACACTCCTGGATAGGAAGAATCAATGTTGTCATAATAGCTATACTATCCAAAGCAACTTACAGACTCAATGCTATTCCTATCAAAATATTCTTTCTGAGAATAAAATATTCTAAAATTTATGTGGAACCAAAAAAGAACCCGAATAGCCAAAGTAATCCTAAGCATAAACAACAAAGCTGGAGGCATCACACTACCAGACTTCAATGTATCCTGCAAGGCTACAGTTACCAAAACAGCATGATACTGGTACAAAAACAGACACATTGACCAATTGATACAGTCAAAGAATACAGAAATAAAGTGGCACACCTACAACCATCTGATCTTCAACAAAGCTGACAATGAGGAAAAGACCCCCTGTTCAATACACAGTGCTGTGATAGCTGCTAGCCGTATGCAGAAGATTGAAAACGGGCCCCTTCTTTCATTATATAAAAAAATTAACTCAAGATGTATTAAGGATTTAAATGTAAGATCTGAAACTATAAAAACACTAGAAGAAAACCTGGCTCATACTTTCTGAACATAGGCCTTGGCGGATAGTTCATGAAGTCTCCAAAAGCAACAAAACAAAAATAGACAACCGTGTAGCAACAAAACAAAAGTTGCCACAAAAACAAAAATAGAAAGGTGGGATCTAATTAAACTAAGAGCTTCTGCACATCAAAAGAAACTGTCAAAAGAGTAAACAAACAGCGTACAGAGTGGGAGAAAATATTTGCAAAGTATGCATCCAACAAAGATCTAATATCCAGAATTTATAAGGAACTTAAACAAATAAATACGCAAAAAGCAAACAACCCCTTTAAAAAACGAGCAAAAAACATAAGTGACGCTTATCAAAAGAAGACATACACATGGCCCACAAGCATATGAAAAAATGCTCAACATCACTAATCATTAGAGAAATGCAAGTCAAAACTACAATGAGATACCACCTCATATCAGTCAGAATGGCTATCATTAAAATGTTAGAAAATAAAGTGTTGACAAGGTTATAGATAAAAGGAAACACTTACATGCTCCTAGTGGGAATGTAAATTATTTCAGCCACTGTGGAAAGCAGTCTCGAGATTTCTCAAAGAATTTAAAATAGAACTACCATTTGACCCAGCAATCCCATTACTGGCTACATACTCAAAGGAAATAATGTCATTCTTCTAAAAAGATACATGAATGCATATGTTCATCACAGGACTATTCACAGTAGCAAATACATGGAATTAATCTAGATGTTTATGTATGGTTGACTGGATAAAGAAAATGTAGTACATATACATGACAGGATACTATACAGTCATAAAAAAGAATGAAATCAAGTCCTTTGCAGCAACATGGATGCAGCTGGAGGCCATTATCCTAAGTGAATTAATGCAGAAACAACAAAAAAGAAACAACAAAAAAGAAATGCCACATGTTTTCACTCTCGTAAGTGAGAGCTAAACACTGAGTATACATGTACACAAAGAGGGGAACAATAGATACCAGGGTCTACTTGAGGGTAGAGGGTGGAAGGAGGGTGAGAGGTGAAAAACCGACTGTTGGGTACTATTCTCATTATCTGGATAACAAAATCATTTGTAAACTAAACCCCTGTGACATGTGATTTACTCATGTAACAAACCTGCATGTGTACCTCTGAACCTAAAATAAAAGTTGAAAAACAAAAACGAAAAGAAAAGAATGTGAATTCTATTGTGATTTTTATGGGGTGTTCTTCATGTTAAATGCCTAGTGTTCCATTATTGGAATGCTAAGCTTGTGGAATTTATTTATATCCTACTGCTCAAGGTCATCGCCCAGGTCTGATTGCAAAAATTCACAAAATTGCAACCTCAGGCATAAATGGATAAATCAGAGCAAGTTTACTGAATGTGTTGTTAATTTCTTCTATATTCTCACTGAGTTTTATCTACTTGTTCTATAAGCTATAGATGTTTGTTAAAATCTGTCTATTAATTTGGTTTGTCTATTTCTCCTTTAAATTATGTTAATATTTTTTGCTTTACATATCATAAAGATGCACCATTGAAGGCATACAAATTTAAAATATTGATACTGTTTTGACAGATTTACCCAGTTATTATTATGAAATATACCCCTTTATTTTTAGTAAGATTTCTTACCTTAAAGTCTGTTTTGTTTGATATTAGCAAAGTTACTAGAGCTTTCTTTTATTACATATTTACATGGAATATAGTTATTTTGATCCATTTATTATCTTTATGTTTAATGTGTTTAAATATAAGTGCTTAATCCATTAATACTCAATTTAATTACTTATTTAGTTCTGCTTCTATCTACCACTTTACTGCTTGTTCTCTATTTGACCCAATTATTTTAATTTTATTTTTTCTCATTTTATATTTTATATTATTTAAATGTTATTTTCACTATTCCATTTTGCTCTTACTAACTTCTTAGTTATTTTCTGTTTCATTCTTTTTTAGTGGATACTACATATACCATAGCAGGCATTGTGGTTACTACGTATATTATAGCAGACATTTTTGAGTGAATGTAATGCAGTATAAGTATTACTTTTATCACTTCCTAATAATTCCGGAACTTACAATTCTTTAACTCAAATTACCCCTTATGCATTTTGTGTTATATTTATCACACATTTTAATTCTATATTTTATATATATTAAATTATACTTTAAGTTCTAGTGTACATGTACACAACGTGCAGGTTTGTTACATAGGTATACATGTGCCATGTTGGTTTGCTGCACACATTAACTCATCATTTACATTAGGTTTTTCTCCTAATGCTATCCCTCCCCCTGCCCCTACCCCATGACAGGCCCTGGGGTTTGATGTTCCCCACCCTGTGTCCAAGTGTTTTCATTGTTCAGTTCCCACCTATGAGTGAGAACATGTGGTGTTTGGTTTTCTGTTCCTGCGTTAGTTTGCTGAGAATGATGGTTTCCAGCTTCATCCATGTCCCTGCAAAGGACATGAACTCTTCCTTTTGTATGGTTGCATAGTATTCCATGTTGTATATGTGCCACATTTTCTTACTCCAGTCTATCATTGATGGACATTTGGGTTGGTTCCAAATCTTTGCTATTGTGAACTGTGCCACAATAAACATACATGTGCGTGTGTCTTTATAGTAGCATGGTTTATAATCCTTTGGGTATATACCCAGTAATGGGATCGCTAGGTTAAATGGTATTTCTAGTTCTAGATCCTCACAGACATTAGGAGTTTTCTTTTCTGCAGTCAATTTCCTCACATTTATTCACTTATATACTCTAACAGGTTTCTCATTCTTTCCTGCTTTTCCATATTTTCACTGAAATCATTAATTATTCCTGTAGACCTCCCTTGTATTTTGTTTAATGTAGGTATGCTGGTGACAAATTTACTTGGTTTTATTCTGAATATGTCTTTACTTTCACCTTCATCTTTGAAGGATATATTTGCTAGGTGTAAAATTCTAGGTTGGCGGCTGGGCGTGGTGGCTCATGCCTGTAATCCCAGCACTTTGGGAGGCTGAGGTGGGCAGATCACAATGTCAGGAGATCGAGACCATCCTGGCTAACACGGTGAAACCCCGTCTATACTAAAAATACAAAAAAATCAGCTGGGCGTGGTGGCAGGCGCCTATAGTCCCAGCTACTCGGGAGGCTGAGGCAGGAGAATGGCGTGAACCCTGGAGGCGGAGCTTGCAGTGAGCCCAGATTGCGCCACTGCACTCCAGCCCAGGCGACAGAGCGAGACTCCGTCAGAAACAAACAAACAAACAAACAAACAAACAAACAAACAATTCTAGTTTGGCAGTTATTCGTGTTTCAGCACTTTAAAGATGTCATTGTATTTTTTTCTTACTTCTTTTATAGAAAAATCAACTGTCAGTTGATCCTTTAAAGTTAATGTGTTGCTTTTTCCTATGACTACTTTTAAGACTTTCTCTTTCTCTTTGGTTTTTAAAAATTTCACTAGCGTGTGCCTATTTTTTAACGCATATTTGCCAACCTGGCTTTCACTAAGTTATCTGAAGTCATAGGGTGATGTTTTTTCATAAATTTTGAAATATTTTTAACAATCGTTTCCTTAAAAACTATCTGCTTTCCATTTTCTTTTCTTTCCCACCCAAATACCAAGTACGTGTTACACTTTTTGAGCACGACTCATATGTCTCTTTTACTGTGCTCTATTTTTTCAACTCATATTTCTCTCTGAATTTTGGGTATTTTCTATTGGCTGTTCCTCTTGGTCATCATTCTGTCTTCTGGTATATTTAATTTGCTGTTAAACTCATCCATTCAGAAATTCTATGGAAATCCCATATGGAAAAATTCTATTTTTCATAGATCTGTAGTTTTCTGACATTATTCAATCTATAAAAATTGTATCTTAACTGTTTTGTCTAGTTTGTCTTAGTGGGAACATTGGTCTGCTATGAAATTCTCCATCCCATCCCTAAGATTTTCTACACAGATTCCAATTCCATGGTGAAATTCTGCACTCTTTCCGTTTTTCTCTTTTCCTTTTTTGAACATCCTGATCAGTTAAAGAACTAGTGTGCTAAATTTAATACATGGATTCCTTGTTGGATTGTTTCTACTATCAATTTCGTCTTAGAGTCCGGTCCTATGATCCTATCTCCTCATATATCTAGGAATTTTTTATTGAATGACACATAGTGGGTTAAAAAATTGTAGATACTTTGAAGGGTTTTCTCTTCCAGAGAGGCTTCCCCTTTATTCCGTTAAATGGTTAAAAGGAGACTAATTATTTCAAACCAATCACAGAATACTCCAGCTAACACCGTGTTGCAGTTTGTAAAAATCTAGCCAACTTCTTTTTTGTAGCTGTTCCTAGGATATAGCCCTTCAGGGATTTCAATTGAAATCATTGTGAGTTTTTGTCTCCTCAGCAATGAGAAGCTGCAGGAATCTCTGCTCTGATTTTCACAAGGTTTTCAGCTTAGTGCTTTAGTCTCCCATCCCACATATTAGAATTTGACAATGGTCTTGAGGAGGAGACCAGCTGTGTTTAAAGGCCCTCGACTTTCCAATTTTATCACTCAAGTTCTGAGCAAATGTCAAACATCCTTCTGGCTTCTTTGTCTACTGCAATGTCTGCTTCTAGAGGTCAACCTTGAATTTTAAGACTGTAGCGATATCCAGATATTCAAGTACCTCCATGAACAAAGAAACTGGAGTTCTGTATCCATGTCAGTTTACCATCATGGGGGGCGGGGATTTTAGTTCTCCTCTCTTACTTTCATTATGTGTGTACTGTCCCTAGTACATATTTGTTTGGTAAGTAACGAGACTGAAAAATTCCACCCAGCGTTTCTGAGATCTGGGCTTAATTCTTTAGCCTCCTCTCCCATGCAGATTTTGAGTGCAGCAAATGTATGAAAAGGGAAACTAGCCATCTGTTTGAGGACTTTCGCACCTCTAAATCTGTCCCTGAAACCCTTCATGACTGCTAAGATTGCCTCTGCTTCACAGCCTGGACTGCACCTCGAGTCTCAGTTTCAGCACCATGGACAGAATCAGATAATGTCCACAAAGAACTGAAAGTCCTAATTTCACCTTCTAAAAGTGTTTCTCTCCCTAGAACATTACTCTGTAGTCCTCATAGTTCTGTAGTTTTCTGACATTATTAAATCTATAAAAATTGTACCTTAACTGTTTTGTCTAGTTTGTCTCAGTGGGAACATTGGTCTGCTATGAAATTCTCCATCCCATCCCTAAGAATCCTGACTTGGCTTTTTAGATAAATAAAATAAATGTCATTCTTCATTTTTTTTACTTCTACATGGAGTCTGCTTTCAGACCTTCTGAACTCATATCCAATGGCTGTTACTCACAATCTCTTTGCACATAGATGAATACTGACAAAATAATTTTATTTCAAAGTAACCATAAACCATAATTCATGTCATCTTTTTCAAAAGTTTCTGGGTGTTTTTAGTCTATAACCAAAAGAAAAAAAAAACACCAAAACTAGCTTATTAGTTTCCTATAAATGTTAGCTTTTAGACAATAGGATATTTATGATCATATTTCTGACTTCTGAGTAGGAATTTCTTTACTCAAACACTTTATGAAAATGTCTTCTAATTATCTGTCTAAAGATTGGTAACATCTATCTATACCACTCCTGGCTTCTCTGTCCCTATCCCCCTTCACTGACAGTGGTTGCAGGTTAACTTCACTCCTGCCCCACACTGTATCCAAACATCCCTTTCTTCTCCAGTGTTGTTAATAAGGTGTTTGGATAGTTTTGTCTTCCATAATGTAATTTGTTTGTAAACATGTTTGTAGAGGGATCTGAGGCTTTTAAAATATACAGGCATTTGATACCAGCATTTGCATGTTATCATGAGATCAAGAAGTTTTGACACCTCTTTCCTTCTGTAGAACAATTATGTTAATGTTAATATAACATTTTGTGCTTACAAAATGGCTTTATATAATCTCATATTTGCATCTCAATAAGTGTATAACAAAGTCGTTATTGGTATCTCTATTTGAGAACTGAAAAACTGATCATCTGAGGGATTAATTGATTTCCCCAAAGTAAGATAGCTAGAAATGAACTGAACTAGAGCTCAACTCCAGGTCTTCCTATTATAAATTCCATGCTCTTTTTATGTACTTCCTTGGTTTAATCTGGATTACTAGCATATGAGATAGTGTGCTAGAAACTGGGAAATGTAATCTTATGAGATCCTACCCTCGTGTTTGTACAGTCCATGGGAAGACACACAGTAATAACCCACCATTTCCAGTGTGTAATAGATATCATACCATGTAGGTGGCCTATGTGAGCATAGAGGCCTTGCATTTAAATAAAAAGAAGATGTCAGTAAAAGCTTATCTGAGAAATGACGTATGTTGAGTTTTGAAGGTACAAAGACTGGGTAAAGAATAAAGAAGAACACTTGTCCAGAGGCAACAGCATGTAGAAAGATACAGAGGTGTAAATCACAAATTTTCCAATACTCTAAATATAATTTACTTGGGGAATGGTTTAGAAGGTAATGATTAACCTATATTCTACTAAAGATTCTTGGAGCTAGAGGGGTTCCCCAGAGTCTGCCTAGACTTGTTAGCTACCACACAGTATCCTAATGATACCAGTCAAGTGGGTCATCAGCTCATTAAATAAAACTTTACAGCCTCTCTAATAATGTTTTTCATTAGCTAACAATACTTGGTTAATTTTTTAATTATTATAAGAAATATTCTTCAGAACTTACATACTACCTGTTTCTGTCTTGGGTAAAATAGTCCCTAGATCATCACAGACAAGTGAGAGTACAAAGAATCATGTACAAATGCTTCAATTTGTTAAACTCATCCTACTTTTTTCTCAACTATTCTTGAAAAAGTCACTGCAACTTTTGAAGACATCAATTTCTCTCTATATGTTCATCATAAATTCTCAACTAAATTGTGTTTATGTTTAATGGGCCAACATTTAGAAGTTTGCATTTTATCTACTTCCAGATCGTTCTCTTTTATTTATTGACAGTTTTCTAATCTGAGAAAAAAAGATATATGAAACAATACAATTAGCGTTTCCATATTATGGATTCTATTTCAAATTAGAATAATTCCTCAATCATAACTATGGATTTTTAATTGAAATGTGTACTTTTCAATGATGAGGCAAATATTACGGTTTATTTTATTCTCATATTGTATGAAAGATCCTGAGGCTCAGGCAGACAGTGTTGTCTTGCCCTCGGTCACAGTGCAGAACCAGAATTTAACTTAGTTTCTAATCCAGTGATTTTCCCATTACCCCATGCTGCCTGATCACTGGTCTCCTCCCTCTCTCTCTCTATTTTCTTCCTCTCACTGACTACATTCCAGAAATCTTATTACTTCTTGTTAGTTCTACAATGAATAGGTGAGGGTTACTTTCCCTGGAGTTTATGCTGTTGATTAGAATTCCTGAATTCCATAACCAAATGACAAATGACTTAGACTTTAGGGAGCTCTCTCTTCATGTCAATTACTGAATAACCCCTTTCTGAATCTTAGATTCAATTTTTATCCTTGACACAGAAGTAGGACCTGACCTACTTTCTAAATTTATATTACTGTGCATTTTATCCCCACTTCTAACCACGCAGTTTATTTCACTGCTTTGAAGGAAAAATAAAATGACATGAACACATTTCAGGGTGAATTTTTAAGTTAAGCTCTTAGTAAGACTATCAGTTCAAGATAAGGTGTATGGAACTATTGAAGAGACAGAGAAAAAAAATAAAATTTATTATAGCTTGTCAATTAATTGGAAAATAAAGCATGGTGAAAATAGGCCCTGGGGTAAAGCTCATTCAAACCAACCCCTCTAAAGCTAGTTTGGGGAGTAACTCTGTAGTACATAATTTCCATCTCCTTAGTAAAGATATTGTAGGATGGAAATTAGGGTTAAAATATAAGAAAACTAAAAGTTTATTCCAGTAGAATTTTAAAACAAAGTAAAAGGAGAGGGAAAAATCATAAAAGCAGTAATATAGGAAAATTCCTAGACTTGAAGAAATGAGTTTCCAGATTTAAAAGGTCTGCTGAGTTATAAAACTTTATATAAAGAAAATATTGAAAACTTCTAAAGAAAATGATCATATGCCAAACATCTGGAAACTGAATGTTTTCAGATTCCTAATCAATAATGGTTTCACACAGATAAATGATATATCTGATTTATAAATTTATAAAATGACTCTAGATGATATGTAAATAATGGAGTGGAATGAAAGCAGCGAGACAAATTAGGAAGCTGTCACACTCATCCACCCCCAGTGGGATGATGACAGTGGGGATGGAGAGCTGTCTGTAGGTGTGAGCTAGAATCAACAAGGGTGTGGAACTGAGAAATCCCAGGAGACAGAGACCTACCAGTTCCCCAAATCCCTTAGATACTTCCTACATAGTCTCTTTGTGACTATAAGCAGTACACAGATTGCATCTGCAGAAAAGCATAGTCTGAAGATTTGGAATTCCTTCCCCAGACACCAAACAATCTTTATTTTTCTATCCTACATTTCATATATACACTGTTTTAGCCGATTATATGGAAAATTTCCAGGTGGCTTCAGGTGACTTTCTACTGTTTCCCTTTCTCCCCCAACAGTACCAAACAAAACAAAAGAAGACAAATTACAAATATAGTAATCTAAAAAAGCTCATAGTTCCTATCCTCAAATAATGTAAATTCTAAGTGACATAGAAAGCTAACTAATATTATAAGGATATGTATGGCTATATACATTAAGTGGAAAACAGTCATAAGATAACGATATTCCTTAGGCATTTGGAGGGAGGGCTTTGCTGTTTGAGGGGTCATAGAGGTGGTACTCAGGTTGAACCTGGAAGTTTGGGTGTCAGACAGGTGGAGGAGAAATGACAGACATCACAGAGAACACAGCATAAATAATAGGTGAGACTTAACAACCATGCTTGGGAGGTGGAGAGTAGAAAAGACTTGTTGGAGAGATCTTTATGACCGTGTATGACACATAAGAAGAGCATTTTTTTTTCCTTAATAGTACTCTCCCCACTGACAATTTGAGTGCACATTCATATAAGAGCCCAGTGTACCCATTCCTGTAGCTAGCCTTGGGCTTGAATACAATAATATGACCAATATAGATATAATTTGGTCCCACCCTTATTTGAACATTCATTATATTTTATATTGTCCTTATGTGGTAACCGTGGGATTGATCCACTCAGATCTCACTTCAAGAGAATCTGCTGTGGACAGCACAGGTGACTGGCAACCTCCAGCTGCCGCACTTTGGGATATATCTTCAGATTCACACCGGGACACACTTCCCCTGTTTCACTTCCAGCTGATAAGTGGGCCTAGCGGAGATAGTAGCCCTGGGCCAGTCCTACATATTGACATGGCCGACGTTTTCTTTCCAGAATTGGATTGAGATCTGAGGTTCTCCCTATCTAATCCTTCTCTTTCTCTGCACAGATATCTGACTAGCACCATAGTTTGAAAGCTTTCCCTTTCTTTCTCAGGTATTTCCTGTGAATCTCTTGTATATCTAACTCTATCTTGGTGTCTGCTGCTTGGAGGACCAAACTGGCATGTTGGACATGTATCCCTAAGAATACAAATCAACCATTATTGCTATCAGAGACATTGGAAGGTAAAAATCTTTCAGGAAACACCATTCTGAGACAAATACAACCATTAATTCAAGTTTCCATTAGTTCTCACTCTAGCATTAAAAGGAACTTTTAAAGATCATCTAATTCAGCTCTACATTCTGACATGTAGTTACTGAAATAGATTAATGACAAAAATGGCCTGTTTCTTCACCCTTTCCCTGTATCCACATCCTTTCCAGTGTAACCTTGCAGCTTCTCTCATCAAGAGAACACTAATTATTGCCCCACCCCTTGTATTTAGTCTGGCTTCGTGACTTGCTTTGGTCAATAGAAAGGAATGGAACACTGAGCTCAGGACTCCAGCAACCTTGCACACTTCCACCATTTCTCTTGGACTCTGCCTCCAAGATAACATGATCAAGATCACTGGGTGGAGGGTCAGAGACCACATGAACCAGAGCTGAGTCCAGTCATCCCAGCCAAGGCATCAAGCCTGTGAAAAAGCCCAGCTGAGATGACCACAGCTGCCCAGCTGACCTGCAACTAATCACAGACATATGAGAGGGGCCCTACTGAGTCTAGAAAAACTGTCAAGCTGACCTATAGACTTCTGAGCGATAAAAAGCATTGGCTTTAAGCCAGTGAGTTTGGGAATGGCTTGTCATGTAACATCATTGTGTTAAATTTAACTAATACATATGTTCTCTAAGATCATCTTTATTACAGAAGCATCCAGATTCTGCTAGGACTACACCAGGGGGAGGACATAAACAACTGATCAGAACTTTTTGTCTTCATTTTCTTCTTTTTCCTTAGATTAAATGAGATCATGCGGTTATTTCAGTGGACCTCAATAAATACTTAAGAGTCACAGATGTCACTATGCTGTATCCCTCCTGTCTACCCCCAATCCATTATTTTTTAGTTTCTTTCAATTCCATGACACGCCCAGTTATCAGGGCTAATTTTTTCTACTTCTGCTATATCCAGTTCACTTATCCAATTAGTATAATTGGAAAATCTGAGTCATGTATTTGGGATATAGTTTATTGCACGTGTTCCTCAGGATCAGAGATTCTTTTTGAAGGGTGGGGATATTTTATTAGTGAATTTGGTCATTTTCATGGAATTATTTATTGCAACTTTTAAAGTGATTATATGTTGTAGCTAAAGCTCTGGGCAGGGATGGATATTAGGATAGCACAGAGCTGCCAACACCTGGAAACCTGACTATCATGACATCAACAAATGAGAGCTTTTTTAAAAATTCTCACCAATGAAAAGTTTCACATTTAATTGGAACTGTCCTAGCAGCTTAACCATAGAAGTTACAGGGTCCCTGGGGTTCTCATGAATGCGAGATGACAATTCCAACTTCAGGTATTTCAACAAAGTGAAAAGAAGAGAGGAAAAGATAGTACCAAAGTTGTTTGTTCTTTTTATCAGAAATGAGACGCCCCCAGAAGATTCTGTTTCGTGTCATTGCCTAAGATTGTACCACATGGCCACCACTGCTGCAGGGAAGGTAGTGAACTCTGCAGTTAGCTTTCCCATTCTCATTGTGAAGGCAGCAAGGGCTAGCAGTGCCTGGAAATGGGTACCAGGTTAGGTAACAACAGTGTCTGTCATAGTACGTACACTAAAGCAAAGAGTAAAATTGGGGAAATAGACAATGCCTGTTTAATCAACACAGGATTTATCTGTAGGCGGACAACATGCACTTCAAATTTCTTGAAAAATAATAAATATTCTGAGACTTTGCTCCTCAAATTAATTGTTGTAATTTGGGGAAATATTTATGTTATGAATAAGTAACTTTATCTGAGAATATGGAGTCAAAGCAGAGCACCAGAACATGTATACTCGAAAACTTCCACATGTATTTTTGTATATTCAAGCGGAACTTACATCCACCCCCCCAACTCCAGTAAACCAAGTCATCATCTTCCTCACCTCTTAAATCTATCAATTCCCAAGTGCAAGCAACTCAGCCTCCCACATAGAACTCAACCCACTCTTACTGTGTGTGCATTCTTGTTGATTACATCATAGGGCAGCTCATTACCCACCTGCATTACTACAATAGAGGCCTTGCTGCTTACAATAGAGGCCTTACTGCTTACTTACGTTAGCATTTTTTACTCAAATCACCACCCAACAATCCTGTCAGAGTAATATATCTAAATTCAAACTGATTTTTTTAACTAGCTACCTTAAAATGTATTTCCTTTGAAATAAAAGCAAGTATCCTTTTGGCAAGACTTAAAAGGTCCTTCATGATCTGGTCTTCACCATCCTCTCCTAACTCTTTATCCTTTCCAAAGGACCCTTTGCCCTGAAATTCCTAGAGTTCCCTAGATATGGCAGACATACCACATGCCTTCTTCTCCCCACATTTTCTCATATGTCCTTGCACTAGGAATAGCTTTAAGGTCCATTATTCACAAGGGCTACTCCTTATCATGTACTTCAACTCTCACCTCATTGATAACCTGCTCATGGGACTCTCTTGTGAGCTCCTGAAGTGACTGTGCATTTGTCACACTTCCTTATCATCTCACTATTACTTATCACTGCAATTGTGTGCCCATATGTGAGAAAATAAAATTTAAAAGCTGTTGGAACCTCTAAAACACTTTCAGTCTTGAGAGGCATGTGACTGTGTGATCTGAGTCATATAGCATGTAGTTGTAACTTCTGCTTCTCAGATTACATATTTACTCTTTCTTAGTGTTCTTATTTTGAAAGTGACTAGGAGAGACCAAAGGCCAGACATCCTCCCCTTCTAATTATTTACCTTTGTTATAGTTTAACTGTTGCCCTTACTGTCCTGTACCTAACTCAGACCAGGTGACACAAAAGACTTCATGACTGTTACATCTTCAGTGTGGAATGTTAAACATACCTCTCCAAAAATAAAAAAACAAACAAACAAACAAACAAAAAACACCTTGACCAATCAGATCATTATAACTATGCAGTAAGCCTATATGGAAACATGTTGAAATTCTGGTAAGTTTCCCTAAACCCCATCTACATAGACAACCCCAAACTTCTACACTTCAGAACAGTGATGCCAAGTCTGAAGAGTCTGTGCTTCCTGTGCAGGAATCTTCAAGCTTTTTGCATGAATAAACTGCATATTTAATCACATATTCGTAATCTCATTATTTAAGGTGTGTGTGTGTGTGTGTGTGTGTGTGTGTGTGTGTTCAACCTTTTAAAATTCATGACCATCTAAGTAGCCTGGCAGAAGACTGAAATGCTACAGTGGCACCTACATGCTACCACTACTCTTCCCTTTACCTTGCCACAGAAGTCAAGGGCACAGAAGGAACTATACAATCAAGGTTGTGAGTTCAGGACTCTGTCTTTGTGCGTTTACTCTCTTCATTGGCAACAGTTAACACTCTTCCTAATGCACTGTGGGTGCATTTGTTGAACTGGTGAAAGGAGAAAAGTTTTTAAAGTTTAACTTCTAACAAAATGTTTATCTCCCCGGGAAAAAGTAGAAACTACATTCTCTGAGCCTCATCTCAAAAAGTATGGCTTTGGTTGACCTTCAAAATGTTAATTTCCAAGGAAGAGGCAACTTTTTACATCTCAGTGGTAGAGTAAATTGTATATCTTAATGTGGGCTCTGAGTCTCTGAGGATTGATGGGCCAGTGAGTGAGAGAGAGGGGGCTCGTTAGGTCCTGGACAACATGAAATGACAGCTACTGGCTTGTTTCACTTTCCCCCAGATTTTTCCTATATCCTTTCAAATGATTCTCTGTACTTCTTTTTAAATTGAGTTAAATTTTTGCCCTCTTTCAGATTATAAAAATAGCAAACCCAACAGTCTTCAATAGTGAAAAGGCAAACTTCAGCCTCAACCCACATGATGAAAAATATCAAATTAGTGGCCTTTGGATTAACGAAGTTTTACTGAAGTCATATTCCTAATTGTAACTTTGCCATTGCTGATACTGACAGAACAAATTGAGAAAAAGCAATTTGGTTTTGCATTCTCATGTGTCAAATTTCTTGAAGTCTAAATACAGATTCCTAGGATCTCTTGCAATTTGGGAGTAGCACCGTGCCAATCCAGATGAACAATTTTCCCTTGGGAAGCTCCTGAAAAGGTTCTGAAGGGAATCCAGTGCTGTTTCAGAGACCTCTAGTATATATTAAAAACCAAAACAGCAACACTTAAGATTTATATATAGACCAAGTATTGGTGCTTCAGAAGTTTTCTAGGAAAGAAAAATGTAAATTAGTTTTCTTGCTGAATCAAGTCACAGGAGAGTACTTTATGTCAATTACAAAAGCAGTAAGTGAACAACAGCAACAAATGTGTATTTGATATCTTTCCTAAAAATGAATTTTATATTTTGTTTTAGAGAGACAGAATAACTGTGACTTGCCTATTAAGTAAAAAAAAAAACAACAACAAAAACAAAAAACAAAAACAAACAAACAAAAAAACCACCAATGTAAAAATAGTGTTGTTTGTCATTCAAACGTTAGGATGACCTAAATCACTCACAAGTCACTTCGGCCCAGCCCTGAGTCACTACTTAGGACACGCTTGAACTCTCCCACATGGGGTCTCCCTTCCAATTTCCCAGGTATGTTAGAAACTGAAATCACACCACTAATACCAGATACCCAATCAGGAGCAATTATTCCAGGATTTTTGAGAGTTAGAAAATAGTGCCTCTTCATCACGCTAGCTGACTTCAAACTATACTATAAGGCTACAGTAACCCCACAGCATGATCGTGGTACCAAAACAGATATATAGACCAATGGAACAGAACAGAGGGCTCACAAATAACACCACACATCTACAACCATCTGAGCACTGACAAACCTGACAAAAACAAGCAATGAGGAAAAGATTCCCTATTTAATAAATGATGTTGGGAAAACTGGCTAGCCATATGCAGAAAACTGAAACTGGACCCCTTCCTTACACTTTATACAAAAATTAACTCAAGATCGATTAAAGACTTAAACGTAAGACCTAAAACCATTAAAGTCCTAGAAGAAAACCTAGGCAATACCATTCAGGACATAGGCATGAGCAAACACTTCGTGACTAAAACACCAAAAGCAATTGCAACAAAAATCAACATTGACAAATGGGATCTAATTAAACTAAAGAGCTTCTGCACAGGAAAAGAAACTATCATCAGAGTGAACAGGCAACCTACAGAATGGGAGAAAATTTTTGCAAACTATCCATCTGACAAAGGGCTAATATCCAGAATCTACAAGGAACTTAAACAAATTTACAAGAAAAAACAAACAACCCCATCAAAAAGTGGGCAAAAAATATGAACGGTCACTTCTCAAGAGAAGATATTTATGCAGCCAACAAACATGAAAAAAAGTTCATTATCACTTGTCATTAGAGAAATGCAAATCAAAATCACAATGAGATACCATCTCACGCCAGTTAAAATGGCAATCATTAAAGCCAGGAAACAACAGATGCTGGAGAGGATGTGGAGAATTAGGAACACCTTTACACTGTTGGTAGGAGTGTAAATTAGTTCAACCATTGTGGAAGACAGTGTAGAGATTCCTCAAGGATATAGAACCAGAAATACCATTTGGCCCAGCAATTCCATTACTGAGTATATACCCAAAGCATTATAAATCATTCTACCATAAGGTCACATGCACATGTGTGTTTATTGCAACACTATTCACAATAACAAAGACTTGGAACCAATCCAAATACCCATCTGTGATAGACTGGATAAAGAAATGTGGCACATATACACCATGGAATACTATGTAGTCATAAAAAAGGATGAGTTCATGTCCTTTGCAGGGACCTGGATGAAGCTGGAAACCATCATTCTCAGCAAACTAACACAGGAACAGAAAACAAAACACCGCATGTTCTCACTCATAAGTGGGAGTTGAACAATGAGAACATATGGGCACAGGGAGGGGAACATCACACACCAGAGCCTATCAGTGGGTGGGAATGAAGGGGAGGGATAGCATTAGGAGAAATACCTAATGTAGATGACAGGTTGATGGGTGCAGCAAACCACCATGGCACATGTATACCTACATAATGAACCTGCACGTTCTGCACATGTATCCCAGAATTTAAAGTATATATATATATATATATATATAAAGCGTGTATGTATATATACACACACACAATATACCCGTTTTGGAGGCTGAGGGAATAGAAGGTGGTGCTCCATTCAGGCACTGCCCCTGGACAAATTTTCTAGCCTTGCAGGCATCACTTAACTCATCTGAGCCTCAAATTCCCCAACCATGAAATAAGAAATGTGAAACAGAAAACATCACCCTGTATTTGTACAATATTAAATAACTTGCAAAGCACTTCAGCTGTTTTCTCATGTAATCTTAAACAAAAATACGTGAAAGGCTGGCCTGGGTTGAAATTAATATCCTTTTGTTGGTCAAGTGTTGAAGACTCCTAAGGGAAACTAACTTTTCAACATTTACATCAAGTAACTGGCTTAAGCAAATAACAGCAATCAGACAGATGGAGGAAGAGTTCCAGGAGCTAAGGGATATGAACAGCCTATGGAAGCTAGAAAAGTCAACAAAACGGACTCTCCCTTAGAGCCTCCAGAAAAGAAAGCAGCCTGGGTGACAGCTGACAGCTGGGTCTTAGTCTCATGGCACTTGTATCAGACTTGTGGCATACAGAACTATAAGATAATACATTTGATTTTGCTTTGGTTACTAGTTTTTTTGGTACAGGTTGAGAGTCCCTAATCTGAAAATCCAAAATCGAAAATGCTTCAAAATTCAAAACTTGTTGATTGGCAACATGACACCACAAGTGGAAAATTCCACAACTGAACAACTGACACCTTTGCTTTCTGATGGTCAATGTACACAGTTATTTTGTGTACAAAATTAAAAATATTGTATGAAATTACCTTTAGGGCATATGGATATGATGCCCATAAAACACAAATAAATTTTGTGTTTAGACTTGGTTTCCATCCCCAAGATATCTCATTATGTATATGCAAATATTCCAAAATCTAAAAAAAATCTGAAATCCAAAACACTTCTGGTCTCAAGCATTTTGGACCAGGGACACTCAACCTACACAAATTCTATAATTTGCTACTGGCAATAGAAAACTATTATATGATACAACCACTTTAGAAGACACTTTGATGTTTTCTTAGAAAGTTATGTATATCTATAACATGACTCTTCCATGCCACCCATTTATTCATATTAACCCAAGAGAAATGAAAAAACATATCCGTATAAAGACTTGTACATGAATATTTATGGCATTTTTTGTTTGTTTGTTTGTTTTTAGAAACTGAGTCTCGTTTTGTCATCCAAGCTGGAGTGCAGTGGCATGTTTATAGCAACTTAATTTGAAATGGCTAAAAACTGGAAATGATCAAAGTGCCTATCAACAGATGAATAGATTTTAAAAATCTGGTAAACCCATACAATGAGGTCCTAATTAACAATTCAAAAGAATATACCATTCATCTATATAACACTGGAGATGAATCTCATATTACACTGAGTGAAAAAAAGCCAGAGAAAAAGAATACACACTCTATGATTTCATTTATATATTTTCTAGAAAATACAAACTCATCTATAGGAACAGATCAGTGTTGGTGACAGGGAAGTGGCTGTGGGTCAAAGCAGGAGTGAGGAAACAAAAACATAAGTAAAATTCTGCAGGTGATGGATATGTTCACTCTACTGATGGTGGTAATGGCTTCACTGGTATAGAAATGTCAAAATTTACCATTTGAACACTTTAATCTGTCAATCGTATCTCAATAAAGTTGTTTAAAAATGATGTAAAATATCAGGTTTCCCAAGTTTATATGTTAATAGCAGAGATAAATACCATTTTTCACAAATTTATTATATTCAAGCTTATATGTTAATAGCAGAGGTAAATATGTTAATAGCAGAGATAAATACCATTTTTCACAAGTTTATTATATTCCTAAAGGTCATGACCTAGCTGCAAATATCAGCATAGTAACAATCAAGAATAAAATTAGTTTTCTTTAAGGATCCAAGATTCTGGGAAAATATAACGCTGTTTGGCATGATGGATTTCCAATCTGGAGGCTGTGTTCACCGGCCACTTCTTCACCTCATTAAGCAACTAAATATTGGCACAAAGGGATGGATCAATGAGAGGCCTGCAAGATGTCCCCTGGAGGCAAGGGGTACTGGGAAGAAAATGAGCAGTCTTTGCAGGAACCCCGAATACAGATGAAAACTGAGGACCATTTGAGGTGCCAAAATGGGAAGACAGCCATCATTTGGAAGCCAGGTATGCGGCAAGAAGCCCCCACTCTTTTCCTTTTTTTTTTTTTTTTTTTTTTTTTGAGACGGAGTCTCGCTCTATTGGCAGGCTGGAGTGCAGTAGCACGATCTCGGCTTACTGCAACCTCCGCCTCCTGGATTCAAGCAATTCTCTTGCTTCAGCCTGCCAAGTAGCTGGGACTACAGGTACGTGCCGCCACGCCCAGCTAATTTTTATGTTTTTAGTAGAGACGGGGTTTCATCATGTTGGCCAGGATGGTCTCAATCTCTTTACCTCGTGATCCACCTACCTCAGCCTCCCAAAGTGCTGGGATTACAGGCGTGAGCCACCATGCCCGGCCTGAAGTCCCCACTCTTTAAGGAGGCTGGCATGCTTGAAGGAAAAGAAAAGTTGTCACCATTGAGTTGTTATTTAGGGAAAAATATAATCTTTCTGGTTGGGCACCATGGTGTGTGCCTGTAGTCCCAGCTACTCAGGAGACTGAGGCAGAAGGATAGCTTAAATCCAGGAGATCAAGGCTGCAGGGAGCTATGATGGTGCCACTGCATTCCATCCTGGGAGACAGAGCGAGACCCTGTCACTTAAATAGCCCTTCTACCTACCTCCAGTAAAAACGCAGGAAGGGAGAGTGAGGGGAGAAAGAGAGAGATAGCAGTTCTCACACCTTTCATTTATAAACTGTTTTTTGTGCGCTCAACTAAGGGTGGTGTCATGGATGGATGATGTCTTCCTCATATATTGAACTTCTAATCCCCCAGTACTTCAGAACACGACTGCATATAAAGATAGTGTCTTTGGGCCGGGCGCGGTGTCTCACGCCTGTAATCCCAGCACTTTGGGAGGCCGAAGTGGGCAGATCACGAGGTCAGGAGATCGAGACTATCCTGGCTAACATGATGAAACCCCATCTCTACTAAAAATACAAAAAATTAGCGGGGCGAGGTGGTGGGCGCCTGTAGTCGCAGGTACTCGGGAAGCTGAGGCAGGAGAATGGTGTGAACCCGGGAGGCGGAGCTTGCAGTGAGCAGAGATGGAGCCTCTGCACTCCAGCCTGGGTGACAGAGGGAGACTCTGTCACACACACACACAAAAATAAAAGCAAAAAATAAAAATAAAAAAAGTAGTGTCTTTAGAAAGCAATTAAGTTAAAACATTACGGTGGGTCCTAATCCAGTGTGACGGGTGTCCTTACAAGAAGAGACAATTTGAACTCAGACATGGATAGAAGAAAGACCACGTGAAGACATAGGGAGAAGATGCTGTTGCAAGCCAAGGACAGAAGCCTCAGAAGGAATCCACCCTGCTGGCCCATTGATCTCAGACTTCAGGCTTCCACAATTGTAAGAAAACGATTTTTTATTGTAGAAGCCACTCAGGGTGTGGTACTTAACAAAGTACCTGAGCAAATTAATATGGCTGGCCTGATCTGAGACAGGATGATTGCTGACTGACTGAAGCCAATGTGGTAATGTGTGATCTTTTGAGGAGATATTAGGGACAGTTCAGGTGGGTGAAAACTGTACATCTCCCTATCATATTCTTACTATTAAGTTATAAGAAAAGTAAACTTCAGATCACTCAAACCGATGAAACGGAGATTGCAGTGAGCGGAGATCTCACCACTGCACTCCACCCTGGGTGACAGAGTGAGACTCCGTCTCAAAACAACAACAGCAAGAAAACAGCACAAAATAATTATGCAACCTGTTCTGTAATCTTTCTGCCCTTTAGAAAATAAATCACTACTGGGTAGGGATGGGTCACTCAGGAAAGCAATACTCTAGAGACAGAATTCAGTTAGCTTATAGTTCACATCAGAAGGCAGAATCCTCTGAACATAGGATATTTTAAAATCAAGCTCCATTCTAAGAAACAATAGTAAAAAGCATCATGCAATCTTACACTTTGTTCACTCAGGGCCAGAGAGTATTTCTACACATTTTAGCCAAGATATTTTCATGTCTTTAACACTACTAAATTTTCTAATGACTATGCATTTCTAAAATAATTTTTAATTTTAGAATTAAAAAATATTTTTGAAATAATTACAAGTTGTTTTAATGGGTCTGAATCTAATACCTTTTCTCTGTCAACATTAGTTCGCCACTAAAAAAAAAAAAATCTTAATGGGTATGGTAAGAAGGCCTCATTCAAAGATTTATAGAAAAATTTCTTTCTATAACCATAGATGCATTTCAACAATGGATTTAGAATTTGTAAAGTAAAAGCTATTGTAAAATGACAATGACCTCTCTAGTTCCCTGTCACCTAAGTATTTTTAATACATTGGTTTTTTTTATTGGTGTAATTTTACAGGCCATCAATATCAAAAGCATTATATGAAACCTAAATGCATACAGTTTCTGGCAGAGTTAATGCCATATACAGAAGTGCTAACGTAAAATGTGTAAATCACTCCTTTTAGCATCTTCATGTTTTTTCCCCTTAGCATATTTTCAGAGGAAAGTCTGGAGAAATAAATCCATGTTTACTTGGATGTTGACTCTTCTTTAAATCCATGCTACCATTGGATGTGGTTTGCTTTAAATTTCTTGCCACCCTATGGGATAGGACACCTCCAAACATTATGTGAATTTTATGTTTTAAAATTTTATTTCTTAGTGTTACGTTTGTGAAACTTACTTTTTGACAAATGGCAAAGTTGACCTCTTGTCATCTAACTACTGAAAAATCAAGGTAATTGTATTATGCTGCAGCCTTTCTGCCTGGTTGTACATGCCACCAACATAGCAGGTAGAAAAGTAGGTCATGCAGACATCCTATTGTCACCTGATGCCTTTTCTTCAACAGAGAAATGTCCTAATAAAAGTGTTTCCATGCCTAGGTGATTACAGATACAGATATAGATATTTGATTTTAATTTTATTAGGGAGACCTCAGTTTTCCTACCAACTAATGTGGAAGATAGCATCTTTATTGACTTCAACATTATATTTTGAGGCTCGACTCTTCTTAAATTTGGCTTATATTTCATAGTTTACCATATCTTAATCTTGAGCCGGGCACTTTAGAATAATATTAGAAAGCCAAATATTTCTTAGGAACTTTCTTATATAAAATCTACTGCCCAAGTGTTGTTACGTCCTCTAAGAAAACTTGAAATTGCCAGAATGCAAATCTTTCTAGAACAACATAAGTAGAAGTAGAAATTATTAGTGATTCAAAATACAAATTGAGCCTAATTATTTCTTGATTGGGGTATCTTTCTACCTTTTCACTATGTACCATGAGCTTATTGTGTCTATTCACACCCAAATCCAGGAAGGCCATCCACTCCCCATGAATGCCCTGGATTCTCTGCCCTGCTCCCCTAAGTGGAGTTGACAGCTCAGTTTTCTGAATTTCTACAATATCTTGTCATGTCTCAGTTATATGCAAAGTGTACATACAGAATCTATCTATTCAGCAGCACATTATGTGTCAGTAATGTATATATCCACTACGTGTATGTCCATTAGTACCCTATGAATTCCTTGAAGGCAGAAATTGCTTTGTAAAAAAATTTTTGACCAAAAATGATCATTAAGTGGTTAATGGAAGAGTAACCAGCATGAAATGAACATGAAAGTAGCACTTGGAAAGTTTAATAATAATACCGGTGTTTAAAGAAGAACTTTAGACAATTAAATTTAACAGAGTTTAATTGAGCAAAGAATGATTTGTGAATGGGCCAGCCTCCTGTGCCGTGGTAGGCTCAGAGAGACACCAGCACAACCACATGGTGTAAGAAGACTTACGGACAGCAAAAGGAAATGTATAGATGTATAGATGTATAGAAAATGGGAGTGAGGTTAAGAAAAAAATAGCTAGAATGACTACACCTCGATCTTTGCCTTATTTGAACATGACTTGAACAGTTGGCCCCCTTTGATTGCCCAAAACCTATGACTGGCACAAGAGTAGGTTACAGTCTGTTGATGGATCCAGTTAGATTTCAGTTTACTACGTATAGAGAAACCTTTAGGCTGAACTTAAAATGTTCAAGGAGGCAGCTTTGAGCTAAACTTGATTTAATACAAGAGAAATATATTTTATGGAGAATGAATGACACCAAAAATACGTTCTATAAGCTCAAAGAGTTAGCTTAGAAAGATTAGGTAAGGGTTTAGGAAGAAATTGGGAATTGAAAAATGACTTGGAATTAGTGTAGCTATGGAAGAAGGAAAACAGTTCGAATCTGGAATTATTGGAGTTTTCATGGTAATAAATCACAAATTATTTACCAAGTAAAAATATCCTTCCTGGGATGTTAAGTTGGAAATGACAGACTGCATCTTAAGTTTTACAAAATTGGTATACTATATCTTAATCACTGGGATGATATAGAACTTTCAAAACCAGGAATTCACCCAAGAGGATACTGAAAATGACAGCCCTAGGCTCACAGAGTTTTGATATAGATTGTAAAAGTCTTTTGTTTTAGTTCGTCCTTTGAAGAAGGGGATAAAAACTTCATTTTTCCCCTTACTGCAATAAGTCATCAATGTGGGGCTATCCTGTGGCGAGGGCTTTAGGCACTTACGTTGTCCTCCATGCATTATATGTCAATAGAATAAATGTGAATGTGTTGGAGCTGTACAGTCTGTCAGCTCTGGCCCATGTGTCACCTGGTTCCATTAGACTTGATAAATCATCAATGACCTTTGCAAATCTTCTACTTTTTTCTTAAGAGCAGGTACATACTGATTCATAACAGGCACAAACCAATGAGAAAATTAAATGTGTTAAGTGTTCAATGCGAAGGAGAAAAAATGATTTGAAAAACAAAAAGAATAGAGGTACATTGGTTAATTTTATGTGTTAGATTGACTGGGCGGAGGGATACTAAGATAGCAGGTACACATTATTTTTGTGTGTGTTTGCACAAGAGATCCACATCTGAATCTGCAGACTGAATAAAGAAGATCACCCTCATCAATGTGAGTGCATTGCACATCATCAATGTTGGCATCACCCTCATCAGTGCAGGTGGGTATCATCAATATTGGCATCACCCTCATTGATGAAGGTGACCTTCATCAACATGGGCATCACCCTCATCAATGTGGCATCATTCAATCTGTTGAGAGACTGGTAAAAAAATAAGATAGAGGAAGGGCAAATTTACTCTCACAGCTTGAGCTGTGCCATCCATGTTCTCCCACCCTCAGACACCTGTGCTCTTAGTCCTTGGGCCTCTGGACTTGAAACAGGATTTATGCCATCAGTTTTCCTGGTTCCCAGGCCTTTACACTCAGGTTGAATTACAGCACTGGCTTTTCTGGGCCTCCAGCTTGCAGACGTCAGCTTGGGGAACTTCTCAGCCTTCATAATTGCAAGAACCAATCCCTCATAATAAATCTGTTTTTATATATCTATATATATATCCTATTGGTTCTATTTCTCTAGAGAAATCTGATAAAGTGAGTTGCTAGAAAACCTGCTTTAATACTTCAGTGCAATTCTAGATACACTAAAGTAATGAAGAATAAGTGGTTCCTTGAAAGCTTTCATTAATGCTTGGATCCAGAGGTCAAGCGATGATTCATTTTCCCAGTTACACATTAGTATTGATATTGATATTGACATGGATATTACTCTATGGCAGAAGCCTTTGTTTACTTCAGGGAAATGAAGAAAAGTGAAATATGAGTGTTCCAAGCCCATCTGAACTATATAAAAAAAAAATCCTGAAAAACCAGACAAAATCTTCACTATACTAGTCAATATTTTCAGCCCAGATTGACTGGTAAAGTTGTAAAATTGTCAGGCCTTCTAGCATTCCAATTTGAAGTTTTCTTTTTCCCCATTGATAGTATTCCTTACATGTCTCAACCAAGTCTTTGTGGAAAATCATACTCCATGCTTCTAATAATGGTCAATATTTATTGAGCCGTTATTATGTGCCTGACTTAAGTATATTTTAACTCTTTGCCACGATAATGCTCATAATTACTGTATTATCTTACTGACTCTTTATGCAGATATGAAATCTGAGGGGCTAATGAAATTTTATTAAATGACACATCAAATCTTAGACCACACAGCAAATACATGAAGAGACCACAATTTTTAACAGAAGTTCATAGGCTCTTGATCTCTATTTTATACTCATATTTGGGACCCCAGAAAAAATCATTGAACAGATAAACCTATGATATTAATAGATTGAATAGATACACCTATGTGGTTTATCACATAATCAGTAACAGTAAGAAAACATAATAGTTTAAGAAAGAGTAAATTAATTCTTTCAATTTAAGAACATAGTATTTCATTTATTTGTATCTTTTTCAGTTTCTTTCATAAATGTTTTACAGTTTTCACTGTACTGATTATTTCACCACCCTTAAATAAATTTATTCCTATTTCGCCACCCTTAAATAAATTTATTCCTAAAATAGCTACACAAACAATAAAACAATTTTATTGTTTGTGTAGCTATTTTAAAGAGGATTAGTCTCCTACTTTCTCTCTCACATAGTTCATTTTTAGTATATAGAAACACAACTCATTTTTGTATGCTGACTTTTGCATGCTGCAACTTTATTGCATTTATTTCTAGCAGTTTGTTCAGTGGATTCTTTAGGGATTTCTGAACATAAGATTATATCATCTACAAACAGAGGCCATTTTACTTCTTCCTTTCAGACTGGGGTATCTTTTATTTCTTTTTTCTTATCTAATTGCTCTGGCTAAGACCTCTAGTACTATGTTGAATAGAAATGGCAAGAATGGGCATCCTTCTTTTGGTCCTGATCTTAGAGAAAAAACTTTCAGCTTTTCACCACTGAGTGTTAGCCATGGGCTTGTCATCTATGGTTTTTATTAGATTGAGATACATTACTTCTATACTTGATTTCCTGAAAGCTGTTATTATGAAAGGATGAATTTTGTCAAATGCTTTTTATGCATCATTGAGATGGTCATATGATTTTTGTCCTTCATTCTGTTAATGTGCTGTATCATATTTCTGTTATTTATAAATGACCCACTCCGTGGTGTTTTGTTACAGCAACACAAATGGCCTAAGACAAACCCTCATATAAAAATTATTTTTGTTTTAAATTTTTTCTAGGTAATTCTAACATCTACATCAATGAATCTGGTTCTAATGATTGTTTTGTCTCTTCAGACAGTGTTTTTTCTTGCCTTTTGCATTCTTTGTAATTTTTAGTTGAATGCCTCATATATTGTGTTGGGTAATAGGAACTGAAGTAAATGGGCCTTTAATATTTACTTGTTTGTTTTTTAGATAGAGTCTTGCTCTGTTGCCCACGGCTGGGGTGCAGTGGTATGATCTTGGCTTACTGTAACCTCTGCCTCCCAGGTTCAAGCAATTCTCCTGCCTCAGCCTCCTGAGTAGCTGGGATTACAGGTGCCCACTACCCTGCCTGATTAGTTTTTGTATTTTTAGTAGAGATGGGGTTTCACCATGCTGGCCAGGCTGGTCACGAACTCCTGACCTCAGGTGATCCACTCGCCTCAGCCTCCCAAAGTGCTGGGATTACAGGTGTGAGTCACCGCACCTGGCCTAATGTTTGGCTTTATGTTAATCTTGCTAGAAGTCAGGCTGTGTTTAATGTTCTCTGTAGCTTTAGGTACAAGAGGCTTCAAATTTCTCTGGTGACCTTGTTTTTGTCATCCCTTATACTTTTGAGCTCCTGCAAATAAATATTCTTCTTCAGAGAATCTCTGAATCTAGCAGCTCCTTCAGCTGGAATCCACTGTTATTATAGTGGAGACTTATAGGTTTTAATGGAAAGGTTTTGGAGAGGAGGAGTGCTCTCTAATATTATGATTAACTCTTGGTCTTTTAGTAGACTCGTGTCCCTGTCTGTGACCTTCATAAGTGTTTTTCCAATTGTATAAGTTTTTATCCCTTCCTTTTACTTTCTTTCCTGGCTGCAGAGTTCCCAAACCATTTCTTTGAAGTCCTGACCTCGATTCAGTATATATATGTATATATTCTCTCTGAGGTAAGACAGAAAGTAGGAGATGACTGGTGTGGCAGAAAAGAATTTCCTTCTCCCTGCTGAGATTAAGTTTCAGACATAAGCCTAAGGTTTCTCTATCACAGTGTAGGCCTTTGCTATGGAGAATGTTCTAGGAGTATTTCACAATGGTATCTTTTCCATTACCCTGCCAGAATCAAGAGGGTCTTTCTTGAATCCTCATGAAAACCTGGTGTGGTTCCTAATGAGAAAGCTCCCCACAAACTGGGACTCCTAGAATTTCTCACTTTCCTGCTAGTCCACAGACAGCTTCCAGCAATGTGTCAAAATTGAGTCTTTCTACCAGTTCATGGCTTCAGTTGTCTCCCTTGCAGTAAGCAGATTGTGGTCAGTGTCTCTCTCTGGATATCCTTCTCTTTCCAGATTCTGGGGTTGGCATTTGGCCTTGTGTCTGGATTTCTCTGATGTGTCCGAGCAATGTCATTGCTTGCAGACTGTCTATTTGTTATTGTAAGGATGGGAGTGAAATCTCCAAGCTCTTTATGTTTGAGAGCTAAAATAAGAAGTTTGTGGACTTGAGGTTTAATTAAGTACAAGGAACTTGGGTAGAGGTTTGACGCTGGGCGTGACAAAGACCTTGTGAGGTCATGACATTGTCTGATCTGAGAAGTGGATTTGTGCTTTAGGAGACCTGGTAGGACTTAGCTATTCTCCACCCCTACTCAGGAGTCTCTTCAAAGGAAGTTTTAAGAGTCTCATCCAAAGGGGAAAAAAGACTCTCGGTGAATATGCTTTGCATAAAGACAAGTATTTGTTTTTGGAGAAAATCACAGAATGGAGCCTGCCTTGGTCAATCAATCTCTTTGCTCAGGCCCTAATTTCTGTTCAAAGCCTGCAGTTACATGGTTGTAGTAAAGAGTGATGGAGAGTGGAGGTCAAAATTGCCTGTTTCACTAATAGCTCTATAGACACTGAGAACACAAAATAGCTCTCTTTTGGGTCATCCTTATAATTGAAAGGAAGGTTGGGCTGAGATACAAGAGGATCTTAAAAACAGATGGGATAATTTGGATATAATGTAGGGGTTAAAAAACAAACATGCCACTAGAGACTTTTAAGTAAGAAAACAGTATAATATTTTCACTACATCAGTAACAACTTTTGAGTCTGGGCGCATGGCAGGTTCTATTGACGCCTTTGCTCACAGGTCATGCAGCATTAAGGAGACCCTGACTTTGAAACCAGGTATTAAAGAGATTAAATTTTGGTTCTAGTACTTATCAGCTGAGCCACTTGGCAAATTTCTTTGCAAGTCATTTTCTAAATTACTTCCCTGGCCCATATTTTCACCTGTAAAATGAGGATAATATATATTCAAGGAGTTTTGAAGATTATATCAGATGACATATGCAGTGTACAGAGATACAGGAAATGTACAACAAATAAGTGCTTTATTATACTTTAAAATGTATTAGTTAATATATAATTAAATAATAGCATTTAGTTATACTCTTAAAGTTTTTTGAAATTTATTTTAGTAAGTTAATGGTAGTGAATGGGTAACTGGGGTATCTCTCCAGTCTCATAAGGTTAACAAAATGAATTCTAGTCTCTTTAAATGAGCTGAAAATATGTCATAAACTTCTGTGTGGGGAATGGAGAAATGACAGAAACCAGAGGAGTCTTCACATCAAGGAGAAGCTAGGGAATGGGAGAGACAGTAAACTCTTGAATAACTGGAGAACTCCAGCGGTGAGCTTAGTCCAGGAGCTTTAGAACGATGGGACAGGGGCCAGGTGTAGTGCCTCATGCCTGTAATCCCAGCACGTTGGGAGGCCGGGGCGGGCGGATCACCTGAGTTCAGGAGTTCGAGACCAGCCTGGCCAACACGGTAAAACCCTGTTTCTACTAAAAATACAAAAAAAAAAAAAAATAGCTGGGTGTGGTGGTGCTCTCCTGTAATCCCAGCTACTCGGGAAGCTGAGACAGGAGAATTGCCTGAACATGGGAGGTGGAGGTTGCAGTGAGCCGAGATTGCGCCATTGCACTTCAGCTTGGGCAACAAGAGCAAAGCTCCGTCTCAAAAAAAAAAAAAAAATAGAACTCTGGGCAGGAACATAAAACTCCCCAAAGGTTTAGAACCATCTTTAGAGGTATACATCCTGGAGTCAGAAAAACAGACAAATTAGATTTACCATGAGAGGACCAGACAGAGGGGAGGACGTGGACAGGAATCATGAACCAAATTGAATAAAGCAATTTATGATGTGTTCTAAATTTTCTATTTCTTTAAAGTTTAAGTGATAATTTCGGGGAACTTTGTCCTTCAATTTTAGGGTCACAATCAAGCCAGGCAGGAAACCATCTGAGACAGCGTAGAGTAGAGGGAAAGACTAGACTTTGCAATCAGACCAGCTTGGATTCAATTTCTAAATTTTACTAATGATAGAGACCTGTGTCCTCTTGCCATTGGCCATATCCTTAAATTTCTTAAACTACATTTTGGTGGCACCAGGATGTGTCATCAGGCCTTAGACCTCATGAAACAGCTGGAAGGAGCTGCCAATCATACTTTTTTCATTCTTCCTAAAGTTTCATGTTGAGCTGTATACTGGGTGGGGTGATGAGGACAGGGATGGCTTTTCCCTAAAAAACGATAAAAGGAGAAACATAAGGCACTGATGTTTACCAAATGCTTACTAACTTCTAAGTCATCCTTTTGCATTCCTGCATTTTTTAATGCCATGTTTTGGGCTTTAAATTGTGAAAAGCTAGTAGGAGAAATCAGGAATTCAAGCCTTCAAGTAAGACAGCCCTAAGATAACAGAATAACAGAGTAATCATAGAAGCTAAGAGAACATAAAAACTTTACTAGAGACCTAATATGTGAATGTTTTCCAATTAACCCGCTTCAGTTTTACAAAAATGATGAATATTTTTAATAAAACCTGCCAATCATCAGATACCTTGAATCCTCCTTAGAGGAAAACATGGGATAAAGAGAATGTAATTATTTTCTATTATGCCCTCTCTTCCTATTCAGTGGGCACCCAAATCAACTCACATTTATTAAAGACCCAAGGAGAGAAAAATGTCACACAGTGAAAACACAATGCAGTAAGAAACAAAAAATCTGGGTTTCAGACCTGTCACTGATGCCAGCAGTCTATAACTTGGAACAAGTCACTTAATCTGTAATGCCTGTGTTCCTACATCTATAAAATGATAGGCTGAAAGAAATGACCTCTAAGGTCCCTACTGCTTTTATAAAGTGATAGGAGAATGAGATGCTGTCTAAAACAGAGATAACCATGGATGACGGAAGGCCTCTAGGTTACAACTCACCTCTACCAACACACTCTTTTGGAAGGTAAGCTGAATGTTTGCACTGCCAAAGCAATATGATAATTTGTAAATAAAACAGGGCTCCACAATGTGAGTTAGGTACAAGCAACCTGGAAATGGCAAGGTAATTTCTCTGTATTGACTCTTCATTTCACACACTGAAAGTAAATACATTTACAAAGTTGATTCTGAAATAAAGCCAGTCATGATTTCACAGTTAACACTGTCCAAAAGGTGCAAATAATCATGCCATTTGTTGATTAATAACAACTTTAGGCAATGGTCTTCACTATACTGGTGTCAACCCATTAGTGAGCAGAGCCTCTCGATAATATTTCAAATAGAGGAGAATAAAATAGAAAATAAAATATAAATAGGAAATAGAAATGAATACAAAAGAAAGTACGTGACATAGAGTAAGAAGCATTATTTTGTAAAACAGTTTTCATATACATCACATGTGCATCTATAGCATGTATTTAAATATGCATATACATGCTTATATGTGCACATATGAAATGCATATACATGCTTATATATGCACATATAACACATATATTATGTTTGTGTGTGTGTATATGAGTATATTGGGTCACATTGTAAAATTTAATTTTTTACTCTGTATCAAGGTCAAGAAACTATGAAAGCCACATTTCCATGGCAGCTCAAGTCTTCCCCAGTCTCACTCCTACCCTATACTGCAGAATGAGAAGACCTCTAATGTTGTACAGCTTTTTGCATACAAATAGATCCTGTGTTAGGAATAAAGCATTTGTATCATAAAATATGCTAACTTCCTTTAAGTTCTACCTTTTGACTCTTGGGCTTGTGCTCTTTCCTGGAAGCTCTGTTGGAATCTTTAGTTTTTAGTGGGGCAGGGAATGTAACACCTTTGACTCTTCTTCTGTGTAATTGATACAAAAAGAATAGCCATGACCTATTTTGCCTTCCTGAGTGAAGGTACTGTCCTCTGTCTCTTAGACTCAGGAATGAAGTGGGAAGCAGTGAGGAGACCAATTGCTGATAACAGCTTGGCTCATGGCAGGAGGATACAGCAGTGAGAGATGGTGAAGGCTTGAGACAGGTAGGGAGGTGCCCTGAACACTGTGCTAAGGATTTGGGACATGATGCTTTGGGAAAAAGGAACACAGGGTGGTGGGGGAGGCCACTGGAATTTTTGAGTCAGAAAATGCAGAAATGTATTTGCATGTAAGGAATTACTCTGAAGACAAGGCACAGCCCCATAGACAACTAAGGAGATCACTGCCTTAGCCCAGGCAAGAGAATGAAAATAATGAAAGTGTGAACTAGGGTACCAGCAGTGAGGATGGAGGTATAATCAAGACTTTGAGAGATAAAATACTTGGTCCCATACCTCTAATATATTTTTTTTTCAGTTTTACATTTTACTACTTAACTAAAATCATCAAAAACAAAAATTCATCTTTCCAGAAAAAAAAAAAAAGCTTTATCCCTACTAACTTATCACTACTACAAGCATCATCTGGTCAAAGGAGAAAAACAATTATAACCTTTTTTAGTTCATGACGTCTTTTGTCCTTTCTCTTTGATTAGTTGCCAAGAAACTCAAATTCTCAAATGTCAATTTTTCTTGTTTTTTATTTTTTGGTTTTGTTTGTTTGTTTGTTTTTGCAAACATCTTCCTCTTTTGCTCAAGCCATTATAAACCAGTGGAATGTACTAAGATAATTTTTCAACTGGTTTTCTTGCCTTTCCTTATTCCTTTCTCTCACTTTTAATTCCCTGCCTTCAAACTAATCTTTCCATGGTGATGTTTTTTTTCCCCTGGTTATAGACTCACAATAGGTTCCAGTGACCAAGAGGATAAAGTTAAAATGCTCTGGTTCCCACTTTATCTCTCCTACTTTATTTTTCAAACTCTCTTTAACAAACACCGCACCTTTTATTCATTCAACAAAGAATCTCTGAAAACTCACTGTATCCCATACTATTTAAACTGTAGACAAGAGCAATGGTAAAAATAATTAAATTTGTTCCAAAGTAGGAAGTCATCAGAGGTGTTGTTTTGTTTTTCAAACTTGTTTGATTGTGTTTTTTAAACAGAGACTGACGTGCTCTGGTTCTGCTTTGAGTCTTTAGGGGCTCACTCTGGAGGGTGGGTGGAGAATGGATTCTTGGGAGGCAAGACAGATGCAGGGTGACTATTAGAGTATCTGGGGAAAACTATTGCAGCCTAGACTAAGATGTTAACAGTGGAGATGGAGAGAAGTCAGTGGATTTTCAATATCTTAAGAGTAGACCTTATAAGATCTGGATTATGAATTCAACATAGGGAACACGGTAAGAAATAATTCAACAAGAACTTTGGAGTCAGAAATAATTATCTGAGCCTGAACAAATTTTTTAACTTTTCTGAGACTAGTTTCATTTATCTACTTAAAAAGGATAATAACATTGTTATTACACATACATAATTGCCCATATTGACTGTTAGTAACCTACAAAAATTATGAACTTATATGGTTCAATTTAATATTGACTCATAGCATTACTGGAAGGATTAACTGAGATAAAGAATGCAAAGACACTAACTTAATACTGTATTTAGTAGATGCTAGTTTCTTTCTCCCCCTATTCTTCCTTCTTTCCCTTTTAGGATCTGAATACAAATCTTCATCGCAGTCTTCTTGGATCAACTAACACTTATTGATCTCTTTATCCTCAAGACTCTAATTTCTCCACCAGATTGCTCTAGTTTAACAATTCTCCACAACTGCCTTCTTTTGTGAGAGTTCAGACAAGCCAAAAGCTTTCATTATGCTACATTGTAAGTTAATGACAGACTTAGGCCAAAACATAATTTTCTGAACTCTGGGATTTACCACATTGATCCTGCTTTGCTGCATATTTACTAACCTGTATATTTTATCTCTTCAAATACATTATAAGCTCATAGACAACCGTGCAAGTATACAGTTGTTTGGAATTTAACATTGTCTTGCACCTAGTGTATATTATGTAAATACTTTCTGAGGTACTTCAAACTAGATATAATCTACAATATATAGGAATAGAACAGAGAAAAATAAGAACACATGGAAAGAACATAGAGTTTATTATCAAATCCGTGCAAACGAAATTACTCTAGAAGAGGAGAAATAAAGGAATAATCAGAATAAATTTTTGTTAATTAGGGAAAGTCTCCTAAAGAGAAAGATCTACCAGTGCTACTAATTGTAGTTGTTTTATTAAGGTCTTGGAGCAATTTGTTATTTATTAAAAATGCCCCAAATGCAGTAGGTAGGACACATTGAGTCAGAAGCAATTTTTATCAGTGGATTTTCCAATTTGTAATAGGCATCTGTTAAAACAGCTGGAATCTGAAAGTATCTGCCCAGTAACTTACTGCATAGCCTCAATCAACACCACGAAATGGAATAGGTCTCATATTTAAGTTATGTGTGATTTTGTTTGAATGTAACAGTACTTTTTTCATCAAAAATGCCTGCAATTTTACACATAACCAGTTCAGCCAAAATGACTAATCAAATCAGACAAAATACCCATGAAACTAACTTGAATTAATGGGTCAGTATTATTTTTCAAACCATGCAATGTTAAATAAAGGCAGTCAAGTAACTAGGATGCAAACACCATGAAATAACTTTTCTTTAGCATTTCTAACGAAAAAGAAGAGAAGGATCATGAATAAGTCAGTAGCTAACAATTGCCCTTGAACTTTACAGTCTACTAAACATTTCAGGTTTCATGTTTCACTTGACCTCTACGAGTCTTATGATAGCTATTATGCTTTACAATTTTGCAGATTCGAAATTAAAATTCAGAGAAGGTAGGTGTTTTAGTCCGTTCTCACACTGCTAAGAACTACCTAGACTGAGTAGTTTATTAATAGAGGTTTCATTTCCTCACAGTTCCTCAGGCTTAACAGGAAGCATGACTGGAAGGCTTCAGGAAACTTATAATGATGGCAGAAAGTGAAGGGGAAGCAAACATGTTTTATGGCAAAGCAGCGGGGAGGGGAGAGTGCCACCATCAGATCTCATGAGAACTCACTATTATGAGAACAGCATGAGAAAAATCCACCCCCATGATCCAATCACCTCCCACCAGGTTCCTCCCCTGACATGGGGATTACAATTTGACATGAGATCTGGGCGAGGATACAGAGCCAAACCATATCAGTATGTGAGTTTCTCAAAATCACAGTTCTAGTGCATTAGGAAGCATGGCTTCAAAACTGAGTTTTTTCCTCTACAAATATTACTCCATTTATATTGCTGGTGAGTTACAAACATTGCTGGATGTTGGAATCACCTGGAATTTTGTTAAATGCAGGCACCTGGGATAAAATGAGGCACACCCTGGTTGATATTGTGGCAGGTGATACGAATATCGTACTTTCAGAAACACTAAAAGGAAAGTGGTTTAGAAGGAGTTGGATGGGTACCAAGTTTAAAGTGTGCATCTCTTAAGAAACAGTATGAGGAATATTGCATTTGCTTGTAGGAGTTTCATTTACTACAAAGGCACTAATATGAACATTAATCTACTTAGAGAAGAAAAACGAAGGTTAGCAAGAATACAAAACCAGATGTAAGTTAGCCACATTACTAATAGCATGCCATATGTCTTGCTAACTCACAAAAACAAGCAGCGATTAACTCACTACTTTAATGATACTGGAAATCCTATTCATCTCATATGCGTCACAATTAACCAAGGCTAAGATTATTGCAAATACCTGGATTAGGGGAGAATTAAGGTATCATCGACACCGAGCCAGTTTTCAGGACTATGCAACACTTTATCAGATTTTACTGAATGGTTTAATAGAATAAATGACAATAGTGACTACAACAGATGAAACAATCAAACTTGTCTTATTAAAATCTAATTATTTTTCACATGTACATATGAAATAAATATATGGAACATAGGTTGATTTTCAACTCCTTTAAAAAGTATGACAGTGTCCCAAGAATAGGGTGGTCAGCTCTGTTTATTTGCCCAGGACTCAATAGGCTCCATTTTAAAGCAAGGACAGTCCTGGACAAACCAGAACAAGTTTGTTCCAGTGTGAGATTTTAATTGAAATTTGAGACTTTAAATTAAAACAGTGAGGGATTTAACTTACATCCCCCAGTGAGGGATGTAAGTCCAGGGTAAAATCAAGTAGGTGACTAAGTGGAGTGGCCAATGTGGAATAAATTAAGAATCTATAGTAATTAAGGACTATTTGTGTAGTAGAATAATAACAGGGCATAGGAAGGAGACTAGGAGCTTAGCATCTGTAACAATTTTCAGCGAATAAGAGGTATTCAGGATATTCAGGAAGTCAGTGACAGTGAGGGGTAAGCATACAAGCTAGAAAAGCCAGCTTGAAAAAGGCTCAAAGGCACAATTAGGAGGCAGTGGATAAGGCTCTGCTAACGTTTAATTACAATGGAATGGAATACAGTTTAATTGCAGAAGACATAAGGAACAGTTTGTGGAGAAAGAAGAGGACTGCGACTTGGGCTTAGAAAAGAGAATAAACAGAGCAATGTACGAGAAATATGTAAGAAAAAAAGTGAAAGCTAAAATAGATAAATGGATCCTTCTGTTTGTGCAGTGGCCAAGAACTACTGAAACACAAGGCTTCCAAAACAAGTATTCTCAGGAACTGTACTTGGATGGGCTGTGCTACTGAAGGAAAGTTTTCCTAGGATTAACTCATCAGAGGTTGCAAGTTTTTGAATTTTTGCAATCAGACCTTGGCAATGACCTTGAGCAGAATGATATAAATAAATTCCACATGCTTAGGCATAAATGCAACATGTTTATTAGCAGTTGACATCCTTTCTCATCTGTTTTTCTTTCATGACTGTGTATCAGGGCCTGGAAGTCTAAAAACTCTATTTCTGACTCTCTTGAGCTTGGGCTCTGAATGAGATCTAAGCTTCAACGATGAAAGTGCACTTGAAGAAGTTCATGAAGCAGAAGGGAGCCAGAGACAATAAACTTGCGTCTGTGGCAGGAAACAAGCAAACTCCCCTAGGCATGGATGTTTGTAAGGATTGGATCTTGCATTCTCCGGCCTAGTCACATTCTACTGGCAGTGGAAGGGGTGGTGGCAGTAGCATAAACAGTTTCCTGATATTTGTATCTAAACATTCAATTATAACCCCTTATTTCTACTTCTCCAGTATTTCTAGCGATTCTGTAAGTATTCAGCTTCCTTTATCAAACCCTGTATGTTTGAAAGACCCAGAATGATTTCAGTTTTCTACCGCCATAGCCAAGACTATAAGAATAGTCATCTCTCAGGATCGTCACTGTGTGTTGAAAATTGAACAGGTCTTCATAAACGGAAAGGCTACGACTTCCTTGTAAAGAGTCCATTTAATTTTAATGTAATTTTGTTCTAAATGATCTCCTGGCCCAACTAATTTCACAGTTTGTGAGAATGTTACACGAGTTGGAAATCGCAGCAACTTCTAGTGGATGGCAACATAAAGGTATCAGAGAGGACCCAAGGTACAGAATGAATAACACTCTCCTCATGGAATCCTTGGCCCAAGATAGGGAATTAATTAGTTTCCAGGACCCCCACCCTTTTTTTTTTGTACTTTAAATTGGTTCAATAGTTTTAACCTTTTATTTTGAAATAATTATAGATTCATAGGAGTTTGCAAAATGTACAGGAAATCCCTGCATGCTCTTCACCCAACCAAAGCGAACTTCTTACACAGCAATATAATATCAAAATCAGGAAGGTGACACTGGTACAATCAATAGAGCTTATAAACTTACTCAGATTTCACCAGTTATACATCTACTCAGTGTGAGCGTGTATCTTTGCAATATTACCATGTGAACCTTCCTAATCACCACCCAAACCAGATTGTCCACTGTACCATCACCACAAGACTTCCTTGTGTTCCCTTTTACAGCCACGTCAATCCCTCCCTATCCTAACCTTGGCAACCACTTTATTTTTTTCATCTTTAAAATAATGTTCTCAAAAATGTTACACATAAGGGGTTGTAGAGCATGTATCTTTTGACAGTCTTTTGTTAATAAAAAAAAAGTTGTCTTCTGCCACCCCCAGATGTTTTTCACATTTTAAATAGTGCAGTATTCTGTAAAGAGGATGATATCTAGAACAACTTTAGTTTCTGGGTATAAAAACACCTTGAATATAAAGTATTTGCTATTTTTAGCTACAGTTTTATTTAAAGCTTAGGAATGACTTTCAAATAATTAAACAAATTCTAAAAACAAAAGATGATCAAAATAATTTTTAAAAACAGTTTAATTATTGTGGGATGCTACTTCATTTCCTACCATAAATAAATGTACAGATCCAATTATAGAGACTTATAAATATGCTATCTCCTGTTTTCAATATTCACCCTTTCAGGCAAATGAGGTCCTAGTTACTAATACAACCTTAACACGTACGGACCTTGATAATACTTCTTTTGGAATACAATATATTCCACCCACCTTGCTTTAAAAAATTGAGGTAAACCCAACAGAATTCAGCAAACTTTCTATCCATGTGGGCAAAGTTGAAATTAAAATAGAAACTTTGAGGAGGAAGCCTATAACACTGTCTGATTTAGCTCTAAAGAAGAATTCAGAGGAGGACTGCAGTGAATTAAATTATTAGCAGGGGCATATAAAGTTCAGAGCCTTCTCTTGAAAACTGTTTCTCTTTTTCTCTTCTGTTGGATCTCCATCTCTTGGGACAGATCTCAAAGCTACTCACCACTCCAACCTAGGAGCCTAGCAATCCTCTCAGAAATTTAATGCATATTTTTTATGTGAGCATTATTTTCTCCAAGCAAATAAATGACCCTATGTTATTATAAAGGGCCTCTAGGCCACTTTCAGCTAGGTAGGACAATTTAGAGTATTTTAGTTAAGGAAATATTAAAATCTTCAAAGATTTTTATGGTTTATAATGAAAACAATTTCAGAACTATTATATAAGACGTAGGATGAGTATATAGACAAATACAGAAGTTTAAGATCAAGGTTTTGGCAGTGTTGGTTCCTTCTGAGGGGGTGAGGGAAGGAACCATCTCTGGGCTCTCTTTTTGGCTTACAGATGATTGTCTTCATGTCTGCATACTGTTCCTCCTCCCTGTATGTGAGCCTGTGTCCAAATTTTCTCCTTTTATAATACCAGTCATACTGCATTAGGACCCACTCCACTCCAGGAGGACTTCATCTTACTTGACTAATTACACTGACCCTATTTCTAAAGAAGATTGCATTCCAAGGTTCTGGGGGTTAGAACTTAAACTTTTCAGAAGATAAAATTCAACCCGTAGTAGGATTCATATTATTTTAGTAAAACAATATTTCCCTCTAGTTTCTCCAAACTATTTTTCCCACATAGATTCCTACCTGCAGAGGACATCCTGATTGGACAAAACTATAATAAACTGCAGGTCACTTTCCTTTAGGGTTGGAGACAAGTCATCTTGGATCAGATTTCGTTTAAGGATACAGTCATTTGTGTAGCTATTTCTAGTTATGTAAGTGTGAGATAAGCAGATGCTCATTAAATTGAGGATAAAATGCAACTGATCCTTCACTGATTAGTCTGACAAAAGTGACTCATTTTGATAACCTTCACTGACCCTTGCTTTCAGGGACAAGATTGGTAAATGTGTGTCATGGGGTATCCTATAAGAACAGTAACTGAGAACCCAGCTCCTGTGTTCTGTGGAGTCTGATGTACTAAGAATGCCAAATGAGGTTCATTGATATTGAAGACACCAATAGGCCCCAAGGAGAACATTCAATAAGGATAGGAGCTCTCTGAACAAGACATCTGGTTTAACAAAATAGAAAGTTACTGTGAGAAGGATTTGTTCAGGCATAATATGAATCTACCTCAGACCCAGCTGTCCTATGGCACAAGGGATATCAATGCATATGAGTGTAAACTCAAGAAATAGAAGTACTGGGAGACCAAGGGTGGAAAGGCTGTTGGCATGCATGATGTCGGTGAAATTGTCCCACCCTAGAAAATCACTGAGGGCTTCACAAGGAGGTAGACAAGCAAGACGATTATTACAGCAGTGGATAAAAACTTCTTGAATAGTGCAACAATGACAGAAGCAATTAAAGACAAAAGTCAGTACACACTATTGACTTTTCACTCAGTGTCTGCAAGTAGGAGTGGTGCCTTTAGACGTAGTCAACCTCTTGCATTTTTAGGCAAATCAGGGAAAAATGTCTATGGTTGCAGAGTGTGGTAACTATCTTGAAACATGATCCTGCTGCATATTGTACTAACTCAGGTCGATTAAATGAATAGTGTTGATATTTTCAAATGTGTGATTTTACTTATATGGCAAAAAGTGTAACATACATATGCAGATATATATAAAGAATAACATCTATTCACACTCTATTTCAAGAATGTGAATAGATGTTATTATTATTCCACATACTTCTTTCTCTGTTGGAGGATTATACTTCCCCACCACTTTGACATCAAGCTTGGCCATATAGTTTGCTTTGGCCAATAAAATATGAGCAGAAGTAATGTATGCCACTTTTGAGTTGAAGCTTTGAGAGTTATCTTCTGGTTCTGCTTCCCATTCCCCCTACCCCCTTGTTTTCTGCCATAGGACAAGAGATGCCTCAGATTGGAGGTGCTCTTTCAGCCTGGTCCCAGAATAAAGACAGCACAAGGCCATGCCAGGGCCAATCCTGGTGGTCAAAATGTAGGGAATATAACATGGTTGTATAAATCCAATATCATTTGAGAGGACTGCTTGTTACAACTTAATCTGCCATGATCAAAATAGAAAGCCTTACCATTTATAATTTTTCATTATATAAAGAAGACCTAGAGTACTAATGTTTTGGAAGGTAGTCAAAACTTCAGTATAGGGTGTGAGGGCTCACGCCCGTAATCCCAGCATTTTGGGAAGCCAAGATAGGAGGATTATCTGAACTCAGGAGTTTGAGACCAGCCTAGGCAATACAGTGAGAGTTGTCTCTACAAAAAATAAAGTTAGCTGAGTATGGTGGCTTGCAGCTGTAGTCCCATCTACATGGGAGGCTGAGGTGGAAGGACTGCTTGAGGCTGGGAGGTGGGGGCTACAGTAAGCCAAGATCTGTCGCTACACTCCAGCCTGGGCAACAGAGCAATACTCCATCTCAAAAAAGAAAAAAGAAAGAAAAACAAAAAAACCTTTAGTACACAATATTCTGAGTATTAGAGATTTGGGCTGCAAATGGTAGAAACCAAAAGCAAAGTAGCTTAAGATAACTTTTAAGGAAACTATTGATTTATAAAACTGAAAAGTCCAAAATAACTTGTATTCTGGAGGTTCACTGATGTCTTCAGGACTTTGTAGCTTTCACTGTACTACCTGGCTTTGATTTTTTCCTTCATCTTCCCCTTCTTCACCCATTCTTCCCTCCTATCAGCAAGACGGCTCTCACATCCTATCTTTTCTGCAGAAAAGCTTCTGTTTAGTTCTGACAAGTAAGATATTCCAAACAGCTATTGAGTATTGAATTTTAATTTGTTTATTTTTATGTTTCTTTTCCCTTCCAAGGTCATAGGGAATTCTCAGAATGATTAATGTGTGACTTGGGGATGGGGAAGGGCTCCACTATGCAAATAAATATGAATTAAAATCCCAACCTGAGGGTGGCACAAGCCAGGGTTTCTGATCTATTGCAGAAGACTCATTCTCCCCCCATTTATTTTGCAGATAGGACTCTAAATTGTTCATAGATGACTCAATATCAGCTCCCCCTGTGCACGGAGCCTGCATCCTGGAGACCGCCTTCTGGATGGATATCAGAACCTCAGGCCCTATGCACAAAGGCTTAGATCAAGTTCATATATCCCCATGAGCTCTTCAGTCTTAGTTCTTGATTACTGCTCTCACAGTTTATCCATCATAGCTGACTCCTGGGGATTTTTCTCTTTCGCTATACATCAAAAATTACTACGTTCTATGTAGTAATACTTGCTTGGCTCAGAAGAGGTGCTTTCATATTAGCTCAATGTACCAAGTTTTTAGTGACCTCTGTAATTTGTTTGCAGTGCTTACTAATCTTTGGTCCATGCAAGATCAGGTACTGTAACTATTGTGTTCACTCCAGAACTTAATACAAAGTTGAGGAAATAGTAGGTACTTAATACATATTTCTCAAGTGGTGAGAGGCAGTAGAATACAGCAGTTAAAAATTTTGGCTGAAACCGGGTTGCCTGAGTTCAAATCCTGATCTGTCACTTCCTAGCTGTGTGAACTTGGACATGACTCTTAACCTCTGTGCACTTCAGCTGCTCATAGGTAAATAGAATAATGGCATACCAGACTCATAAGGTTGTTGTAGGTATTCAATGAGGTAATGTTCATAAAACCTGTAAAGACCAATGCCTGTAATGTGTGTAATCAGAGCTATGAGAGTGTTAGTACATATTATTTGTCTTTTCATCATTAATAATAAATTTTATTTGGAAATAGGTAAGCCTTTTAGTAGGACACATAGTATAAACAGCTATCTCCCTTGCCTATGTATAGGGCTGGCTCTGGGATTAAATCTTGTTGAAGAATGCTGATGAATGAAATAGCTCAGAACAGAGACCTGATGTTGGAAAATCAAGCAGGATAAATTGCAGTGGGCACGGCAAGTTATTGTAGGGCTCAGGGCTGTGTTTTTTCATCCCAGCAATCAAGTGGCCCATGGGGTGGGGAGCGTGGGATGAGAGGGGAAGAAGAAACTGGAGCTAATAAAAGGCAAAAAGAATGTCCTAGTGTCTTGGAATCAACCCAGAAAATATTTTTTTAATTATATTTCCCACCAGGCATAGAATTCACTTTGCAGCAATAGTCTATTTGTATCAGGATCAAAAATTTCAAAATCTCTTAGTGAATGTGTTGGTAAAATAATCTTTCTTGGTTAAAAAAAAATAGACATATAAATAGAAACGTTGATTTGGAAAAGGTGCTTCGGTCACAAGGACTGCCGAATCTTTGTTTGATAAATTCAGTAATTACCTACTTAACAGTTTTGAAATACTCTTTCTCTTATAATATAGAATTTGCAGTGTGGAAAGTTCTACTGCAGGATCCTGACGATTTAGTTGTACCAATGTTTGAATCCTGTCTCAAAATAGAAAAAGAAAACCAGGCATGGTACAATTTATGTGTCAATGATAGTGATGCTATTCCTACATCTAAAACCAACAGTATAAAATGTTGACATCACATACAGATGTTTTCACCTTGTGGTTTTCAAAACTCTTTCCAGCTGATAAATTTAGCAAAATAAATACGTTATCTTCCCTAGATTACGACAGGGCACCCAAAACTAAACTACCCTCTCTGGTGATTAAAGGGTTTGAGAAAATAGCATGCTGGTCTCCCTTTCTTTTTCAGCAGACAAGGGCAATCACATAGAAAAAAATTAAAAATTCCATAAAATTTATTGAGTTTGTGTCTTTTTTGCTTTCAGAAAACAAATGGCAGAATGGAGGTGCCCTAACTAACGTTACTGAGGTTTAAATAAGTTTTTTAAAAAAGCCTGTGAGGGTGGTAAAATCAGTGAAGAAGGAAATTAATATACAGATTCTAATATTTAATAGATTCAGACTTAGCTTCATTTAGGCAAATATTAACATAATAATTACTTGTGCTTGCTGAATATGATTCTGTAGATTATTTACTTCTCTGCAAGTCATTAATGGAGAAAAGGTATCCACCTAATGATTATCTGGAATATATTTAATTACCCAATTTAAACACGTTAACACAGCTGTAAATGTTATCTGAAAAGATGATATAATGGATGGTGCAGAGTCAGAATAGCTTGTCCCCAATGAATTATTACTATTAACTATAGAGAAATTTACTAGTATATTGATGAATCAAGCCCTAAGTTATGAATATATTTTAAATAACTATTATTAAGCAAATATTTTGAAAAATACTCAAAGATTATGTTTTATTGTTAGAATGGCACAATTTGAGAAACTAAAATTCCGAGAAATAAATGTAAACATCTTGGCCTACAAATTATATTTAAACTTGACTGGATGGAATGATAAAGCTATTGTACTTTACTAAAAGCAGAATGGGTTGATGAACAACTTTAGGTGATTTTTATGAACACATGTACATGTCTATTTCTAGGACATTCTACACTATTCCACTGGCCTAAGATCTATTTGTGCCAATCCCACACTGCCTTGCTTAAGGTAGTTTTATAATAAGTCTTGAATCTTGAATGTAATCCTGCCCAGGTATTATTTTTCAAATTTGCTTTGGTTATCCTTGTCCATTGAATGCTCAAATATATTTTATAATCATTTTGTCAATATCACTATTGAGATTTTAATTTGGATTACATTTATTTTATAGAACAATTTTGGAAAAGTAAACATCTTTGCAACATCTACAATATTCTAATCCATGGAAATGGTTATTGCCTACTGTTTTTGGACTTCAAAAAAAATCAGTAACATTTTAGAATTTCCAAATGTATAGATATTTCAGTTTTCATTAGATTTACTTATAGATATGTGATAGTTTTGAAACCATTATAAGTTACAAATTATAAGTTTTTTATGTCATTTTTATTTGTCATTTGTATGTAATTTTAAAAAATCTTATGTTGGCTTGTATCTTGCAACATTAATTCACTGATGAATTCGAATATTTTACTTGTAGATTCATTCTACATCCAGTCTTATCACCAGTAAATAGAGTTTTATATTTTACTGTTTAAGCCTTATAACTTTTGCTTTTTTTTTCTTACTTTATAACAATAAGTAGGATATCTATACAATGTTGAACAGAAGTAGAACTAGACATCTTTACTCATTTCCAAATTCAGGAAGAATTTTAAATTCACACTAATTGTGAATTCAGAATTTGCTCATTACAGAAATTTGTTTGGTTGGTTACTTTGGTTTTACAGATTATCTATTACTTTAAGCAGGTTTATTTTCATTTCTAGTTTGCCAAAATTGTGAGTAGTGAATTGAATCACAAAATGTCTTGGCATCTATCATTATAACTCTGATATTTTTCTCTGCTTTGTTTCAATGTAGAAAAGTACAGTGACTTTCATTATATATTAATCTTTTTATATACTGCTAGAATTAATCTTGCTTTTATGAAAGCGATCAGCCCTATAATTTTCCACAGCGCAAAAAAAAAAAAAAATCAAAAGCCAAAAGACAGTTCATTAAAAAGTCTAAAAAAATGGAAAGATCTTTAGCAAGTCTGATCAGGAAGAAAGAGAGAAGATACAAGTTACCAGTATCAGGTTTGACAAGAGAAAGTTGCTACAAATAGATCCTAAAGAAATTAAAACTTTAATTAAACAACTTTAAGACAATAATTTTAAAAAATTATTGAAAGAGACAAATTACTGTAAAAACACGTTATCAAAACTAAAACAACACTAAAAAAGATCTGAGTAATCCTATATCTAGCAAAGAAGTTATAATTAAAAACTTGCCCACACAAAAATCTCCAAGCCCACTTTTTAAAGAAAAAGCCTTAAAAAAAAAAAAAGACTATAATGTCAATCTTTAAAAATGCTTCTAGAGACTAGACAAAAAAGAAAGATTGCTTCCTCACTTGTTTCAGGATTCCATCATAATTTCAAAACCAAAATCTGAGAGAAGCACTAGAAAAGAAATACATAGAAATTACAAGATGAGCTCTGTAAATTTGCTTATTTCCCCACTTTCTAAATAAAAGGGTAGTTTTAAAGAAAGGGGAAGGTTTGAAATGACTGCCACTGCAGAGGAAAGCAAATGTTTCTGGAAAATATTGGATAACTTTCCATAGTACCAGAGTTCCAGCAAAGGGTAGAAATTTACACCTGTAGTAAAATCAGTTTGCATCTGGTAGGATTTGTTTTTTGTTTTGTTCTATTTTCCTCATAGCACTTGGCAACCTAGGTGAAAATGTGAAGTCATACTTTTGGATTGATCCAGGGTTGAGATATTGTCATGTAAGTGTCAAAAGGAGGAGGACAAGGAGGAAGAGGAAAAAGGAGAGGGGAAGGAGGGGGAGGAAGAGGAAAAAGAGAAAGAGCAAAGGGAAGAAAGATAACGGGGAAGAAAGAGGAAAAAAAGGAATGGAAGGGGAGGGGAGGGAAAAGAAGGGAAGGGCCAGAAGATCCAGGAAACAAAGGAAAAATGAGAAGTATATACACCAGACACTGGAAGCATTATGAGAAAAAAACAAAAATAAAACAAATAACAAATTAAACATAGCAATGAAACGACTAGTGATGGAATGAGATTGCCATCCTCCACAGAATGTGATGTTTAAAAGATCAGAAATGGAACAATTAATTTCAGTTGATTTGTGACTATGTGTATGGGTAGCTCAAGTTAGGTGAATTCATTAGAACTGAGGAAGTCATGGAAGTTAAAGGCTAGTATATGGGCTGGGTCATCCACACAGCTGTTGTTTACCTGATGGTGGATTGGAGCAAGGGGAACCAACCCGTCCATCAACCCATTGTCTATGGGAGCAGTGGAAATAGAAACATTCACTTGGGAAGGACGAGGTTAAAGTTTTCTTCTGGGAAAATTCATGTTTCTATTATGGAAAGATGTAGAATAGAGTTCCATGTAGAAAATGACTAGACAAATTCTATATAATTCTAGACAGTTGAATTAAAACAAAAACAATGGTGGGGTTTGGGGAAAATAATATTCTTGGACTCACTAGACCTACTATATCAGAATTTCAGCAGAATAATCTAGGAAGATATATTCCTAGTAAATGCCTCAGGTTATTTTTTATTTATTTTTTTGAGACGGAGTCTCACTTTGTCGCCAGGCCGAAGCGCAATGGTGCCATCTCGGCTCACTGCAACCTCCACCTCCCGGGTTCAAGCGATTCTCCTGACTCAGCCTCCCAAGTAGCTGCAATTACAGGCACCTGCCACCACTCTCAGCTAATTTTTTGTATTTTTAGTAGTAGAGACAGGGTTTTATCATGTTGGCCAGGGTGGTCTGGATCTCTTGACCTCATGATCTGCCCCCCTTGGCCTCCCAAAGTGTTGGGATTACAGGAGTGAGCCACCGTACCAATCAATGCCTCAGGCTATTCTTATGCTTAGGTATGAGCAGAAATTTGTATGATACAGGGGGAATTTTTGTTTGGTTTGCTCTGATAGGAATAAAAGATTTCTAACTAAGGGACTGGGCTGATCCAAGCAGGGGTGACTTCCCCATTGCTGACCCTGGGGCATTCACTCTTCAGACAGTTGGAGCACTTGTGCTGTGCCCCAGGCTCTGCGCTTAGGGTTTTATCCCTGCTCTGGGAGGGCCAACACCCTCGCGGAGCAGACAAGTAATAGCAGAATAAAATAAGGTGTGCTAAGATCATGATACTTGTTTTTAAAAGAATCTTATAAGAGCACAGAAGAAAGATCAACCAACTCTGTCTTGGGAGTCAAAAGGAAGTTTCTCCTAAGAAAGACATTTAATATGAGTTTTGTAAAAGTCCGTAGGAAACTGCTAGGCAAGGATGAGAGGGATAGGACTGCAGGTAGAAAGAATCAATGTACAGATGCAATGAGAGTAGGAATAATTATTCACTCTCTTTGTGCAGGTTCTATTCTGAGTTGAATTGTGCCCCTAAAAAAAAAAAAAAAAAAAAAAAAGGCATGTTAGAGTCACTACCATTAGCACTTCAGAATGTAACCTTATTTAGAGATAATGTCTTTACAGAGGCAATCAGGTTAAAATAAGCTCATTAGCATGGTCCCTCATCTATAATAGTGTGACTGGTGTCCTTATAAAAAGGGGAAATTTAGACACAAAGACAGACATGCACTATGTGAAGATACAGGAAGAAGATGGTCATTTTCAGGCCCAAGAGAGAAGCTTGGAACAGATTTTTTCCCACAGACCTTGGAAAGAACCAACGTTTCCAACATCTTGATCCTAGACTTCCAGCTGCTGGAACTGTGAGACAATAAATTTCTACTGTTTCAGCTGCTGAATTTGTGGCACTTTCTTATGGCAGCCCTAGCAAGCTCATGCACAATTCTGTTAAAAAGTAAAATAAAATGATAACATGCCATGGAGTGGATAGGGGGCTTCTACTTACTTACTGTCAACCACAGTTTCCAGAATATTGTGTGGTCTGCGAATTAGCACTATATTGTTACATTTCCTTAGCAATATTGAAAGATCATGAGTCACTTTAATTTGGAATAAATACAATAAAAATAATTACATGGTAACTATTAGACTCACATTATAAGATGACTTACTTATGTAAGTCATAAACATTTACCAAAGTAGTAGTAGTATATAAACGTTTACCAAATATGTGTGCGTAACAGACCACAATTCTATATTCATCTGCATTGATTGTGCAATGCTATAATTAACATTTCCTGAAGGACCACTCTTGATGTTCATGGCCAAGTGGTCCTATGAAGACTCTTTAAAAAAAAAAATCCCGATTCTCAGAAACAAAAGAATGACTTTAAATAAATTTATTCTTGATCAGCTGTAGTGAAAGCCCACACCGTTTCACATAAATCTTTCTTTGTGTAACAATAATAAAACATTTCCATTATCTACAAATGCTTAAGTATCAAGATCTAAACTACAGACATAATTAACTCAATTTCTGTGCATTTATCTGTTTGTTCTTGGATGCTTCAGCTCAGTCCTGCTATTCCTGAACTAAAGAAGATTCACCACTGCATCCTTCCAACATGTGCTCTGCAAAAGTGCTTGCCTCAGCTGCTTTCTAATGTGCAGGCAGATTTTGATTGCTGGTGCTGCAGTGGGTGGGCTTTATAGCCACTCTTAGCCTCTGGCTGGAATTCATCAGTGTGTGCTGCGATCATTCAAAAATTCCCTTTAATTTTAAACAAGTGAACAAACAAGAGCAACAACAAAGACACAAAAGTCCCTGTTTTCTTCCTATGTTATGCTACAAACTATGCTCTCTTCACCCCACCCCTAATAAGCAACAATATCTTTGTGTTATTTACTGTTTCATAATCACTTAAACATAGACTTCAAAATACTAAAGAGTGTGCTATACTCAGGTGGTATGAGGCAACAAAGAAAAGTTGTAGTTAGACCCTAAAGTATATTGCTTAATCTCAGCACTTTGGGAGGCCAAGGTGGGCAGATCACTTGAGGTCAGGAGTTCGAATCCAGCCTGGCCAACATGATGAAACCCTCATCTGTACTAAAAGTACAAAAATTAGCTGGGTGTGGTGGTGCATGCCTGTAGTCCCAGCTACTCAGGAAGCTGAGGCAGGAGAATTGCTTGAACCCGGGAGGCGGAGATTGCAGTGGGCAGAGATTGCACCACTGCACACTCCGGCTTGGATGAGACTTCATCTCAAAAAATAATAACAATAATATTGTTGCTCTAGGCTAAGACCTTCGGACTGTATTATTTTATAATATATGTAACAGGCTTGGGTTGAAGAATTTTAAGCAAATGAATAACTTCACCAGATTTATAATTTTTGTATTTGTAAGATAACCCCAATGAGAGGGTAATCTGTGGATATGCATGCCTTTAGGAGATGTTTGCTGTACTCCAGGAGGATCGATGAAGGACTGTGCTTAAACAATGGCTATAGGAAAGGAGAGAAGTGAACGGACCAAGAAATATTAAGAAGGTAGAAGTAATGGTATTCATTCATTGATTGGGATATGAGAAAAGGATATATACTATGATACTCTGTTGCATCAGTATAAAGTCAAAGAGATCAGGATTGAAATATTGGTTTCTCTATTGACTACCTGTGTGAATATTCTGAAACTAATAATAATACCTACTGCATAAGACAGTTGTAAAGACAAAATAATATAACACATGCAAAGCACATAGTACTGTGGGAAGTACAGAATTATAAGTCCATTTATTTAGAAATAGAATGGATAAAATCTCAAGGATAACTCTGAACTTTCTCACAGGGCATTCAATCAGGAGTATCACAGAGGAGATTAACACACTGAGCTTGATGGGAATTCATGATTCAATGGTTAGAAGTAAATATAATTTCTCTGACAGATTTTTAAAAATTACAAAGCAGTTTTTTTTAAAATTGCTTTTAGTATCAATTAACTGCATCAGAATCTCTAGTTGCTGATCTCACTCTGAGTGATCTGTCTTGCTTCCTTTGATGAATTGATCCTTGCGGAACTCTAGAGGAAGGCATTGGCTTCTGCAGCCTGATAGGCAATTCCTTGTTTCAGTAGTGGCTGATCATTGTGAGCTCCATTTCCATCCTCAGGTCATGACCTTGCCAGAGCATCCCGGCTGCTCCACAGCAGGAGGCACTTGGCTCTCCATTAAATGCATCCTGCAAACCTCTAGTAACCATGGTAATAATCATCAGAAGACACAGCCCCAAACCCATCCTGACCTTTTGACCATCCATGGTGGAAACCACAATTCCTTCCTGTTTGAATGTTTTAAATTAGACACTCATGAGATTTTCTTTCAGTCAAGGGAAAATACCATGTGCCAGTGACAACGGCTGCCTAATATCAATCAAAACAAGATATCAATGACAAGATGCTGTTCTAACAAATTCAGGGCAAAATGCAATCACTGTTTTATCTCCAAAGGACAGCCAACATTTTTCAATACCTGTGGTATTCTGGGATTTGGGATGTCTGCTTACTTTAAAAAAAATATTAATTGCATGAAGGAAATATTTGTAGTGTTTCTCTAAGAGGAATGTAAGAAATATTAAAAACTGATGAGTGGCATTATAATTAAAATTAATGGATTTTATAGTTCTTCTGCCTGAGTTTAAAAAGAAGAAAACTGAAGCGCCAAAAAAGGGGTAGGAGTACTACCCAAGACAGCAAAGCTTTAAGGGATCATAATACTGAGACTTATAGAATGGTGGTTACCATGGGTTTGGGTTGGCAGGGCAGGGGCAGTGGGGAGTGTTGTATGGGGAAGATGTTGGTCAAAGGATTCAAAATTTCAGTTAGATGGGAGGAATAAGTTGAAGAGATCTATTGTACAACATGGTGACTATAGTTAATAACAATGTATTATATACTAAAAAATGCCAAGAGAATAGATTTTGAGTGTTCTCTTCATAAAAAATGACAGGTATGTGAAGTAATACATATATTAATTAGCTCAATTTAGCGATTCTACAATATATGCATATTTTAAAACATGTTTTACCCCATAAACATATACAATTTTGTTAATTAAAACAATTGAAAATAATTATATCATTCATTAGTTATACTGCATTGATTGATTCATTCATGCATCACACTTAAAATGGCACTCTGTACATGTCTGTCTACGCTTCTTTAAAGGGGATGCCTGTCTTTACATGTGACACTGTGTGAGATGGTGCTTGGGCCATGGGATAAATATACCTCATCTCCATAGACTGTCAATTTTATTAAAATATATCTAAGGGGCAATAAAACAACTAACCCAAATGTAATATGGATTGCAATGAAAATTTCACATGAAAGAGAAAAAAAGAAAATTTGAAATAATTGTCTATTTTTGGCAGCCCTGGTTAGTCTTCTATACCAAAACCTCCAGGATTATTTATCTCCCTTTGATTGTCATTAGCAACACAAACTTGAGAAAAAAAAATGGAGAAACTCTATGCCAAGAATAAAACCAGCATATAGGCCAGGCACGGTGGCTCACACCTGTCATACCAGCACTTTGGGAGGCCGAGGCGGGGGGATCACCTGAGGTCCAGAGGTCAAGACCAGCCTGGCCAATATGAAGAAACCTGTCTCTACTAAAAATACAAAAATTGGGCAGGAGTGGTGGTGTGCACTATTCAGGAGGCTGAGGCAGGAGAATCATTAGAACCCAGGAGGCTGAGGTTGCAATGAGCTGAGATCGCTCCACTGCACTCCAGCCTGGGTGACAGAGTAAGACTCTGTCAAAAAAAAAAAAAAAAAAAAGAAGAAAAGAAAACCCAGTATATAATACAACATATACAATATAATTTCTGGTTTGATATAAGCTCTGATTTGATTATATGAATTTTACGTAACACATATAGAGAGATATAGGATTTAAATATATAAAAAGACCTGATAGCAAAAAAAAAAAAAAAAACTCAGTTGCGAGCTGAAATACACCAAAAATGTTTACAGTAGCTGTCTTTTTTGTTGTATTATTAAAAGTGTTTGTTTTATTCTTGATGTTTTTTCTGCACATATAATTTTTCTTAAGTATATGTACATGGCATTTTTAAATTAAATCTTAAAATTTCTTGAATGAAGAAAATGTATATAAATCCACTTCTATTATTAATCACCATAGAAAGACTAATTTCAAATTTAATAAAGTAGTAATCTTGGCTATGTTAAATAATAAAAAATCAGCATTAGATTTTATGAGATTTCTTGGGTTTATTAACAGTCTTCCTCTGGAATAAATCATTTAACTTTCTAGAATTGGTAGAAGTTTAAAGAATGGAAAAACTTATAATTTCTTTTTCTTAGTTGTGTGGATATATTAAATCCTACAACTGAAACTGAAAACTACACCTTCTCCCCATGTGGAAAATATTTAAGAAATAATACTTCAATTTCCCTATATTCAAATGGAGATATTAAATGTCCCACAGATTTATTCATTATTAACTACAAAAGTACTTTAACATGTGATTTGCATCCTCCTTTTGAAAAGTAGCTTTAGTTTTATTTGCAGGCCATACTCATCAGTGTTAAAAAAGAAAGAACATTTCAGTAAATACCAAGTAACTATAGCATCAGTCTCCAACGTGCTACCAGAGTGTTTTAGTACATTAGTATGTTTTGAGCCTCTGGTTCTGCATCTGTAGTCCAACAAGATTGTGGAGGATTTAAATTCCCCTCTATGCATTGCAGGATACCTCTGGAGATGAATGATCTGGCAATGTGTGGAGTCCGGCAGGCAATCACTGTCATGTGCAAACTGCACTGCAGGCCTGTGAAATATCAAAACGTCTTTTTCACAAAACCTTTCTAAGCCAGCCTAAAAATTGGAGGTATTCTTTCAATGCTGTCTCTTCAATTATAAAAATGATGTAAATCATGAATATAAAGCATCTTACAGGCTAGGCGTGGTGGCTCATGCCTGTAATCCCAGCACTTCCGGAGGCCGAGGTAGGTGGATCACTCTCTGAGGCCAGGAATTCAAGACCAGCCTGGTCAACATGGCGAAAACCCATCTCTACTAAAAATACAAAAAAAAAAAAAAATTAACTGGGAATGGGGGCGGGTGCCTGTAGTTCCAGCTACTAGGGAGGCTGAGGCAGGAGAATCGCTTGAACCCGGGAGGCAGAGGCTGCAGTGAGCCGAGATCATGCCATTGTACTCCAACCTGGGCAACAAGAGCAAAACTCCATGTGAAAAAAAAAAACAAAAAAAAACCAGTGTCTTACAATATGTTTTGAATATAGTGGAGATAAAACACTTTAAGGCCGACAATTAAGTGGCTTGGATCCTGAGCTCGAGTTTGCCACATTATATGACCTTGAATAAAGTTATTTGACCTTTGAATATCTCATTTGCATCATCAATAAAATTAGGCTAATAACATTGCTTTTCGCTACCTCACTAGGCTGCTAAAAGACTCAAATGACTGGAAATATAGCTTGAAAAGGATAAAAGAACAATAAAAATAAGGCCATGCGACTTTTTAATCTTCAAATATCAAATTATTTATAGACTTTTTTCATGTTTGAAATAAGAAAGTGCTTTTTTTTAAAAAAACATGATTTTTAAATATCTATGATATCTCTTAAAGAGGACAAAGCAATAGAATCACTTTTTTACTTTGGACAACTAAGTTTTTTGGATTTTGTTTTTGTTTACTGTCAGACAGCTGTATCAAAGGACATATTTCAACTCTATGATAAACTTCAAAATAGAAGTTAAATATTTGCCTTTTTTCTACATGCACATAGGACTGGAAGGTCTAGGTAGCCATCTATCCCCAGACCCCAGGAAGAATGATATCATTGAACAGCCCTGAGGATGGAAGTGAAAACAAGCAGACTTGGTTCAATTCGGCCTTATGAGGTTGGCCATTTACATACCAAGACTTCCCTCTGCATTTTCTCCTAAACTTGCTCCCCCACAGAACTGTAGATTCCTTGGGAGCAGAGAAAGTATCATATTCATCTTTCGACCCCTCCCTGTTTTATAATAAAGAACTTTGCAAATTGTAGATACAAATTGTAGTTTGTGAAGTGAATGCATAATTACCATCTCTCTGCCTGTAGTTGTATTGAGAACTAGCATTTGCTGAGCATGGGTTAAGTGCTTTGTCACTATTCTAACTACCTTACAGACAAGTCTTCCTGAATCTCCAGGCAGATGTTACTAGCAAAACTTAGGATCTAGCTGGCACAAAGTAAATATTAACTGTAATTAAAACAATGATCATTCTTTTTTTTTTTTTTTTTTTTTGAGACGGAGTCTCGCTCTGTCGCCCAGGCTGGAGTGCAGTGGCGCGATCTCGGCTCACTGCAAGCTCCGCCTCCCGGGTTCACGCCATTCTCCTGCCTCAGCCTCCCGAGTAGCTGGGACTACAGGCGCCCACAACCGCGCCCGGCTAATTTTTTGTATTTTTAGTAGAGACGGGGTTTCACCGTGGTCTCGATCTCCTGACCTTGTGATCCGCCCGCCTTGGCCTCCCAAAGTGCTGGGATTACAGGCGTGAGCCACCGCGCCCAGCAACAATGATCATTCTTATTATTATTATGCCCTTTTAAGAGATGAAGAAACTAGTTTCAGAGATGCAAAGCTGGCCAAGGTCACAGGGCCAGTTAACGGTGTAGCAAAGTGAGGACTTAAAAGCAGACCTATGTGGTGTTAGACCTTGTATTTAGCCATTTGACCCTACTGCCTGCCCACAGGAGATGAGGTTATGAGTGCAATATTGCTCCAGGACAGAGGTACCACCTTTGTCTGTTATGACAAAAATTGCCCATCCCTCTCCATAGCTTGGCAGACTTTCCAAAGAGTCTATGAATTGTGGGGAGGTTTTACTAACTGTGTGTCTCCTCCATGGCACCAAGTTTGGGATTGCTGTCTTCTCATTCTGCTGCTCTCACTTACTGGGCTTCACAATGTATTCTTTGGGAGTTCTCATTGCAAGCAGATCGAATTTCTTTATAAGTAGGTGGTGATACTCACCAATTTATGTGCTATGATATTCCTTTGTATCACTGAAGAGAGTCTCAGTCTTTCTTATTTCATGGAATATTAATTATATTCTTTATAAAATGAATATGATGTTTATTTTAGAGAACTTACTAAGACAGAAAAGCAACAAGGAGGAGAATCAATACTCATCCATAACCACACTACTGACTGCTGTCTACAAGTTAGTAGATGTCCTTTTCTATGTATAATATGATGTGTGAATGTGTATAAATGTGTAAGTTTTGTATATATACAAACTGTACACACAATGGTGTCATATCTTAAAAACAGATGTGTTACGTAATTCTTTTTAACTCAATAATACATTTTGGGCCTCTTTCCATTACCTAAAATATTATTTAAAATTATCATGTAAGTGGTTAAATAATAATGCTTTGTTTAAACGTGTAGTTTAAGCCATCCTCTCTTTTTAAATTTATTTTTTTAATTATAAACACAATGCTGCAAAGAATATCACTGTAGCTGAATATTTATCCACATCATTAATGATTTCCTTAAAATGACTTGTAGATTTTGTCTCCTCCAATTTTATAGTTTTTACATAGAGGGAAAGATTATACATTTGTTTTAATCTGTAGTTGAGTACACACAGCTGAGACATATAGTGGCTTGGATTTTAACTTCCAATCTGTGTGACTTCAAGTCCCTATACTTCCCAATATACCATATGGTACACTTCCCAGAATACTGATCAAAAAACTATGTACAATTTACATGTCCAAATTGTACAAGGGAATTTTTAAAGGAGAAGTAGGAGTACTTATCTCAGGGAAATTGTCATTTTGATGATGTGGTTATATTTCAGAATCATACTTGCACTTAAATTTTTAATTTTCAAAATGCTAGAGGGAGCTTGACACGCAACCTCTAAGCTGCAGAGGTCTAACCATGAAGTATATTGGCCTTTCTAATGGGCTCGGCAAATTTAAGGGGAAGAAAAATACATCTATTGATTTGGTTCAGCTGTCTCAATTTGGGAGCTGTCCCAGTAATCTCATTACTAGGGTGTGTATGCTTTTATTCCCTCAGCAACAGAATTAAGTCTATATATAGAGCCAGCAGCTGCATTCTCAGCAAGACCTCAAGGTATTGAATGCCCTCCGGAACTCTCTACTACTCATTTTCATTAACACAAGGCACTGATGACAAATATCTTTTTCTTGACCCACACGTTATTTTCAGTCCAAAGATCTATTTTCTCCTTTGCCTATCTTTGTCTAAATTAGCACAGATTTTATTTTAATCACTTCCAGATTCAGGCCTTATATGCTTAGATTTTGGCAGAGATTTAAATATATTCAAGCAAATCTTTCTTTTTACCTGACTCATGAAATCACCAGATTGGCCCTCAGAAGATTTTATGGATCAAATACAAAGAAAACTGTAATTATTAATAAATAAATAAATAATAAAAATAAAAAACACATAGTAATTTAATTAATGTCCTTTCCATCACAGAAATTAATTTTAAAATAAGCATAAAAATGTTTTTGCTCACCAAGAACCTTTCTTTTTTTATGCTATTCCTTTATATTTTTCTCTTTTCTGCAAGAAAAAATATGTTTATGTGCAGAAAGTCTGGCTTCCTCAAGTCTCCATTTCACCCTCACTTGCCATATGCAATGCATAAATTTATAATGTGTTAAGCTTGGAGAACAGCTGACGACAAATTTCAGCTTTCCGACCTGGGTTTAATTCCACCTAAATGCTCTGTCCCCTTATATCAGCTCTATGTGTTGTGAAATGCTTTTATGACGAATCAAATATCTTCTGCTGCAAAGATTTCAAAGGCTTTTAGGGAAAATGAAAACCTGTATTAATAAGAACTTGAGAAGTGCTAATGAACTGTGTTTGTCTCAATGCCACTCTTTTTTTTTTTTTTTTTTTTTTTTTTCTGTCTTATCCTTGAAAGGTCATGAGCTTTCAGAGTGGAGATTTCCTCCATGACCAAATTCTATGACATTTACTTGAAATGTTGGGTTATAAAATACCTGTTTAAACACTAAGATTAGTCGTCACACTATTATCTTTTGCTTTCTAGTGTCCCAAGCAGAAACAGTGTTTACTCCCATGTGCTCGAGGCAAAATCTCTTTTTAGTAGCAAGAGATTTATATTTAATTTCTTGTTATATTATATTATTATATTATTAAATATAAATCTCTTGCTACTAAAAATTAGGCCACTTTAAAGGAGGAATAGATTATCCAATTCAACATCATTGTATTAAAAAAAAAAAGGAAAGTTAATGCCACACAACCCAATCATAACAGAGCTGCTGAAGCTTAAATCTAGGGATTTTAAGTATCTTCCTCAATAATAACACACAGGATATCTTCTATCTTTCTTAAATACTAAAATATAAATAGAAAATCAGTTTGCCTATTTAAATTATCTTGTTTTTTTGTTTGTTTGTTTTTAAAAAAAAGCAGAATGAGAAGATCACGATTAGTAGCCCAACAAAGAAAAGTGTTTTGCTTATTTGGTTGAAAATCTTTTACTTCTAACTGGTTGATATTCTGGAAAAGGTAAAAACAATGGAGCTAATAAAAAGATCAGTGGTTACCAGGGGTTGGTAGAGAGAGAGGGATGAATAGACATAGCACAGAAGATTTTTAGGGCAGTGAATCTATTCTGTATGATACTGTAATGGTGAGTATATGTCATTATCCATTTGTCCAAATCCATAGAATATACAATACCCAGAGTAAACCCTAGTATAAGCAATGGTCTTTGTGTGACAATGATGTCACCACTCTGGTGGGGGATGCTGATGCTGGGGAGGCTATGCCTGTGTAGGTGCAGGGGTAGATGGGAACTCTCTGTACCTTCTGCTCAATTTTTCTGCTAACCTAAAACTACTGTCTAAAATGTCTTTTAAAAATATCTTACAAACTAATATGTCAAATCAAATTAAAATTAGGTACCTGTAAATTCAAATAAAAAGAAAGATTTAAGGGGATTCTAAACAATACACCATCATGGATTTGAGAGTTTGAAATAATGACAGAGATGGTCAGCAGTTCACTAAGATACCTAAACAAAGTTTTAAAACAGAAACTTAAGGGGACTTCCTGACCTGGCGTGGTGGCTCACGCCTGTAATCCCAACACTTTGGGAGGTGGAAGCGGGCAGATCACCTGAGATCGGGAGCTCAAGACCAGTCTGACAACCGTGGAGAAACCCTGTCTCTACTGAAAATACAAAAAATTAGCCAGGCATAGTGGCGCAAGCCTGTAATCCCAGCTACTCAGAAGGCTGAGGTAGGAGAATCGCTTGAACTCGGTAGGCGGAGGCTGCAGTGAGCTGAGATCACACCATTGCATTCCAGCCTGGGCAACAAGAATGAAACTCCATCTCAAAAAAAAGGGACTTCCTAAAATGATGGCATCTAGAATAAGAACATCTCAGTCTCTCTCTTAAAGATATATTGAAATGATCAGAGGATATAAAATATTAGGAGAAAATATGTATCAGCCCTGGAAACTAAAAAATGCTGTCCACATACTCTAAGACATAAAGGTGTTTTCTCCTAAATTCAGTATAAATAGGAACATGCTGAGTAGAGACACACCAAGGGCCAACTCACAACTATTCCCCTCAGGAAAGTACTATAATTCCAAATATATTCACAAAAGACATACTAGCAGAACACGGAAAACAAATCCCAATTTGCAAGGGCAAAGGTAAGATATTAATATATAGCAGAATATTTTGACCCAACTGTGCTAGGAGACCCCAGGGAGAGGTTTGCTACAGCAAACTGTGAAAATAGACCTTTATTTCTACAAGAAGATAGTTGTACCATGGTAACATACAAAAATTCATTTTTGCTATTTCCACTCCATGTGACCTGAAGCTAAGTAAGTATTCTTTTTGTGTCTTTCATTTTCTCAAAGGTAGAAATGATAATAAAGATACTGATTTCACAGGTTTGTGAAAAGGAAGAAATGAAACCATACATGCAAAGTTTTAATCAAGGTGCATAGTTTTAAAGCAACACACAATATGTGGTAGCCACTATTATCATTGTTGTTGTCATCATTATCATCATCATCATCATCATCATCATCATCTTCATGGTGTTTACCACCTTCAGAGGCATGGACCTTGCATTTTGACAGTAGTGAAAGGAAAAAAGCTGGAGGAGCTCTTCTATGCAGAGACAGCACAGAACAGAAAATTAGCTTCAGAAAGCTTGCTGCTAGTCATAGATTTCTGCAACAACGTGGTATGGAAACTAGAAGTCCCTCGTGCTTTAACTGAATGTAGGTGCCTCATCACTACTCGAAATTTTGGGATCAAAGAAACAGTGACATAAATACAAATCAACCAGTCCTTCAATTTGAGATCTGAGAAAGTATTTGAAAAGCACTTAAGAAGGGGCTCTGTCTTAGAACACAATACCAAAATAGAATTCTCTTCATCCTATCTAAATATCAAAGAATACATATACAAAACCAATACAAAGCCTATAAGAAGCTGAACAATGTCCATCCAAAGATGTGCACATCCTAATCTCAGAACTGTTAAGTATGTTGCTGCCTTACATGGTAAAAGATAACAATGGATGTGATTAAGTTCAGGATCCTAAGATAGGACGGTTATCATGGATTATTCAGGTAGACCCAATGGAATCAGGAGGCATCCTTATTCAAGAGAGACAGGAGGATTAGCGTTATCAGCAAGAGATGTGACAACAGAAACAAGAAGTTGGAAGTGGTCACTAGGCAAGGAACACAAGTTGATCTCTAGAAATGGTGAAGAAATGGATTGTTTCCTCTGAATTTCCATAAGGAACTAGCCCTTTAAAAATGGTTCTTTGAAAAGATAAATAAAATTGATAGATCATTAGCAAGATTAACCAAGCAAAGAAGAGAGAAGATCCAATAAACTGAATTAGAATTAAATGGGAGATATTACAACTGACACCACAGAAATACAAAAGATCATTCAAGGCTACTGTGAACACCTTTATGTGCATGAACTAGAAAACCTAGAGGAGATGGATAAATTCCTGGAAAAATATATCCCTCCTGGCTTCAATGAGGAAGAATTAGAAACCCTGAACAGACCAATAAAAAGCAGTGAGATTGGAATTGTAATAAAAAGAATTACCAACAAAAAAAGTCCAGGACCAGATGGATTCAATAACTGAATTCGATCAGACATTCAAAGAAGAATTGGTACCAATCCTGTTGACACTATGCCACAAGATAGAGAAGGGGAATTCTCCCTAAATCATTCTATGAAGCCAGTATCACCCTAATACCAAAACCAAGAAGGACATAACAAAAAAAGAAAACTACAGAACAATATCTCTGATGAACACAGATGCAAAAGTCCTTAACAAAATACTACCTAACCAAATCCAACAACATATGAAAAGGTAATCCACCACGATGAAGTGAGTTTCATACCAGGGATGCAGGGATTGTTCAACATATGCAAGCCAATAAATGTAATACACCACAAAAATAGAATTAAAAACAAAAATCGCATGATCATCTCAATAGATGCAGAAAAAGCATTTGACAAAATCTAGCATCTCTTCATGATTAAAATCCTCACCAAAATTGGCATACAAGGGACATACCTCAATGTAATAAAAGCTATCTATGACAAACTCACAACTAACATAATACTGAATGGGGAAATGTTGAAAGCATTCCCTCTGAGGAATGGAAAAAGACAAGGATGCCCACCCTCACCACTTCTATTCAACATAGTACTGGAAGTCCTAGCCAGAGCAATCAGCAAAGAGAAAGAATAAAGGGCATCAAAATCAGTAAAGAGGAAGTCAAACTGTCACTGTTCCCTGAGGATATGATTGTTTACCTAGAAAGCCCTAAAGACTCCTCCAAAAAGCTCTTAGAACTGATAAATGAATTCAGCAAAGTTTCAGGATACGAAATTAATATACATAAATCAGTAGCTCTGCTACACACTAACAGCAAGCAAGCCAACAATCAAAAATTTCAACCTTTTTACAATAGTTGCAAAAAAAAAAAAATGAAATACTTAGGAATATACCTAATCAAGGAGGTAAAAGACCTCTTGATTAGAAAGACCTCTACAAGAAAAACTACAAAACATTGCTGAAAGAAATCATAGATGACACAAACATATGGAAACACACTCCATGCTCATGGATGGGTAGAATCAATATTGTGAAAATGACCATACTGACAAAAGCAATCTACAAATTCAGTGTAATTCCCATAAAAATACCACCATCATTTATCACAGAACTAGGAAAAACAACCCTAAAATTCACATGGAACCATAAAAGAACCTGCATAGCCAAAGCAAGACTAACCAAAAAGAGCAAATCTGGAGGCATTACATGATTTCAAACTATACTATAAGGCCATAGTCACCAAAACTGCACGGTACTGGTACAAAAATAGGCACATAGACCGATGGAACAGAATAGAGAACCCACAAATAAACCCAAATACTTACAGCCAACTGATTTTTGACAAGGCAAACAAAAGCATAAAGTGGAGTAAGGACACCCTATTCAACACGTGGTGTTGGGATAAATGGTAAGTCACATGTAAGAGAATGAAACTGGATCCCCATCTTTCACCTTATACAAAAATCAATTCAAGATGGATCAAGGACTTAAATCTAAGACCTGAAATTATAAAAATTCTAGGAGATAACATCAGAAAAACCCTTCTAGACATTGACTTAGGCAAAGACTTCATGGCCAACAATCAAAAAGCAGACGCAACAAAAACAAAAATGGGTAGGACTTAATTAAACTAAAGAGCTTCTGTAAGGCAAAAGAAACAGTCAGCAGAGTAAACAGACAACCCACAGAGTGTGAGAAAATCTTCACAATCTCTACATCCAACAATGGACTAATATTTAGAATCTACAAGGAACTCAAACAAATTAGCAACAAAAAACAATCCCATCAAAAAGTGGGCTAAAGACATAAATAGGCAATTCTCAAAAGAAGATACAAAAAAGGCCAACAAACATATTTTAAAATGCTCAACATCACTAATGATCAGGGAAAAGGAAATCAAAACTACAATGTGATACCACCTTACTCCCACAAGAATGGCCATAATCATAAAACCAAAATATAATAGATATTGGCATGGATGCAGTGAATAGGGAACACTTCTACACTGCTGGTGGGAATGCAAATTAGTACAACCACTGTAGAAAACAGTGTGGAGATTCCTTAAAGAACTAAAAGTAGAATTAACATTTGATCCAGCAATCCCACTACCCAGAGGAAAAAAAAAAGTATCTACCCAGAGGAGAAAGAGGTCATTATACAAAAAAAAAAGATACTTGCACTCACATGTTTACAGCAGTACAATTTGCAACCGCAAAAGTATAGAATCAGCTCAAATGCCCATCAATCAACAAGTGGATAAAAAGTCTGTGGTATGTACATATATACAATGGAATACTACTCAGCCATATAAAGAAAAGAATTAATGGCATTTGCAGCAACCTGCATGAAATTTGAGACTATTATTCTAAGTGAGGTATCTCAGGAATGGAAAACCAAACATTGTATGTTCACACTCATAAGTGGGAACTAAGCTATGAAGATGCAAAAGTATAAGATTGATACAATGGATTTTGGGGACTCAAGGGGAAAGGGTGGGAAGGGGTTGAGGGATAAAAGACTACAAATTGGGTTCAGTGTGTACTGCTCAGGTGATGGGTGCACCAAAATCTCACAAATCACCACTAAAGAACTTACTCATGTAACCAAATGCCACCTGTTCCCAAAACCTATGGAAATAAAAAAATTTAAAAATTACAAATTAAAACAAACAAGATACACAACACCAAAAAATTACTGAAATAAATGGAAAAAAGAGACAAATTCACATACTCTCTTAATAGTTGATCTAACAAAAAGACAAAAACCCAGTAGGGAGTAAGCATAGAAGATCTAAATAACAAAATTTAAAATTTGGTATCATGGACATATTACTGTATCCCATAATAACAGAAGTTATATTCTTTTCAAGTTCAGACAGAATACCTACTAAAATTTAATAAATTCTGGGCCACCAGAGAATAAAAAGATTAGCAAATGATCACATAAAAAAAATAAATAAAGAGCAATCATCATGTCCCAGCTGGCTGATGCACCAAGTAGCCAACAAGGTCAACATGTTTAATTCTTCTCCCACCACCACCCAGACCAGAGAAATCAGTGGTCCTTAGCTCCTCTAATCCAGCCTCATGTATTTTATCAGGGAATACCCTACATACTCTTTTTTTTTTTTTAAATTTATTTTTTTAAATTTATTTATTATTATTATACTTTAAGTTGTAGGGTACATGTGCATAACGTGCAGGTTTGTTACATATGTATACTTGTGCCATGTTGCTGTGCTGCACCCATCAACTCATCATTTACATCAGGTATAACTCCCAGTGCAATCCCTTCCCCCCCCCTCCCCATGATAGGCCCCGGTGTGTGATGTTCCCCTTCCTGAGTCCGAGTGATCTCATTGTTCAGTTCCCACCTATGCGTGAGAACATGCAGAGGAAGATGTTAGTTACACTGAATTTGGAAAATGTATATACTCATGGGTTAAAGTGAGAACTTTCTTCACAGCATAATCTTTCACTTTAGAAGACAAGACCATAGCAAAAGATAAAAGCACAAATTGCAGGCCTACTATATTACTATCTATATTAATACTTCAATAAACATGAAAAAGGTCCAGGATAAATTGAAAAACAGATGAGACATTAGAACAATTGTGAACTGAGACTTTCAAAGATCAACCAGGACATATGGTCATGCCAATCTTGCCCCACCCTAAAAAGCAGTGGATTTTTTTTTGCAGCTTGCTTATTTATCAATAAAGAGAAGCAAATGTATTGATTGCCTCTATCACTGTTCTCTCCCCACCATGCATAATGGGCAAATTCTCTTTTCAGTTTAACAGCTGGGGACAGGATGACAGGCATAGCTGTCAGCTAATTTCCTCTTCTGAGTCTTGCTTCTTGATTCTCATTATTTTAAGCTAGAATAGTCTGCATGTGTAAGACTGAATTCCCAAATATCATTCATAGAGTACATTAGAGATTTAATTGAAGAAACTAAATCTCCTAAGATGCTATCAGTCTTTATTCCCTCCTTAAATGCAAGTTTTCTAGGTGCCACAAATACATATCTTCATTTATGAAAGGAAGGACAAAAATAACCTGAATGTTTGAAAAGCAGCACCCATACCACAGAGGGACCATTTTCCGGCAGTAACAGATTTGGGATGTTTAAGTGTGTATGGCAAAGGGGAATTGATTACAACTATTATAACCATTACGATTACAAGTATTACATTGCAACTATTTTCCAAATAGTTTTAATACTCTTACTTGGCATAGATGTTTTTATTGACCTGGTTCAGTTTGCTTCCCCTTAATTCCTTATAGATGCTGGTAGGCTATTTGCAAGGCTTAAGTATAGGTTCTTCTGTGGTTTCATGTATTTTTGCCTCTGTGGGTATTTTAGTGAGAAATTGGGGAAGATTAACCAGAGGTTCATAGCTGGATTCCATTATAAAGTGGAAGTTCCTGAATCAATGATTTTCAATTAAGGGACATGAGTAAGGTGCCCTAAAGCTGATTAGAACTCATTAAAATACCGTTTCTTTAAATACAGTGTTTCTGCTTCACTCTGTACCTCTATTGTAGTGTCACAGACCATCAGATATGCTGAGAGATTACTCTAGTTTCCAGAATTAAGATTGACACCACTTAACTACAATTCCCTAGTATGGTGGTTTACAAACAATTTTGGCTCTCCCTGCTCCACACCAAGACAAAATATCTTATATTTTGCAATACATTTGACTAATTGCAAAAATAATTTTAAAACTTGATTTAATCAAAGGCTCTGAAAAATATAATTCACAGTAGTTTTACTCTTGTTCCCACATAGAAAACGGAGGTAAAGTTCGTTCTATTTTTTCTTTCTTTCCTTGGTTTTGAGACAGGGTTTCACTCTGTCACCGAGGTCAGAGTGCAGTGGCATAATTATAGCTCACTATAACTTTGAACTCCTGGACTGAAGGGATCCCCTCATCACAGCCTCCTGAGTAGCTGGAATTACAAGCACAGACCACCACGCTTGACTAATTTTTTAGTTTTTGGTAGAGACAAGGTCACATGTTGCCCAGGCTGGTCTTGAACTCCTGGCTTCAGGCAATCCTCCTATCTTGGTCTCCCAAAGTACTGGGACTACAGGTGTGAGTCACACCACCCAGCCTATTTTTTCTTTTTTAATTGTTCATTTCTTCCAAGAATTATCCTTCACCAACCTAAGCCCTCTCAATATTTAATAGGTCCCATTTTAATCATGTGAAAACACAGACTCATGTATACATTGACTCTATTTACTAAAATTTACACAAATTTAATTAAAACAGAAAATTATTACACCCTCTATATTAACAAATTCTATCTTATGATTCTATCAATGTACCGAATTATTTAAATTCTCTTCCTCTGTGTCATAAAATATGAGTCATAAGCCATCTCTCTAATACGGAATACATTACTAGAGACATGACATTTCCTGTTCTCGTGTGTCCTGGAATGTGTAAAATTTCATTTTATAGTTGAGGGATTAGGTGATAGTCATCCTTTTTCTTTTTTATTCACCCATTGAATTTTCTCAAAAATTTTAAAAAGATACACCCACTCATTTTAATAAGGCCTTCCAGGCCTTTGGAAGGGTAGTGTGAGGGTCCTTGGTCTGATAGAAGGAAGGAAAGTACACAACAAAAAGAGAGGCATTCCTTTTGACCATATCGCCCTTTCTCAAAAAATTGCAGAGATTTTTACTTGGTTCTTTCTCTTTCTTTGCTTTTTCTTTCTTTCTTTTTCTTCCGTTCTTTCCTCCTTTCTAACCCTTTTAAATAATTAGGGTCTTGCTCTGTTGCCCAAGCTGGAGTGCAGTGGCGTAATCATAGCTCCCTGCGGCCTCAAACTCCTGGACTCGAGTGACCCTCTGACCTCTCAAAACCTCTCAAAGGGCTGGGATTACTGCATTCAGCCACAATGCCCAGCCTAAAACCACTTTTGGTCAGTTAAATAACAAATATACATTGTACATAATATCATTGAAATCATTACCAATCTTATGAATTTTTCTTTCATGTGTGTTTCTCTGAAACAGGAAAATTTTAAATGTTATTCTATGTATACCATTATTTGTAGCATATTTGTAGGGTACTTAATAAATGTTAGTACTGTGGGCTGAAAATACACACAGATACTGTCTCATTTTTCCCATAAAATCTCTCTGTAAAGTAGGAACTTTACTTTTCCATTTTACAGAGAAAAAACTAGACTCAGAGAACCTTGATAATTCACATAGGGTCATCCAGCTGTTGAATGACAGAGCTAGAACCATCCTTCCTAAGGTGGCCTGATGCTATTAATGTCAGAAAACCATAATTTCCCAGCCAGTTGAAAAAATACAGATGTTTAGCGCCTCCATGCTGCCTGCTGCTCTATGTCAGAGTCTAGAAAACTTCAGTTATCTATCTGTAAGTTTTCTAATTACTGGCTTTGTTATACGATGATCTACCATATCAATTCTACTTAGGTTGTTTTATTTTTTGACTTCAGCAATTTCCACTAGTTCAGGCAAATTAATCGATTTCAGGAATAATGAGTCTTGACATTGATTTTTTTCTCCAGTGATCCTCTAATGATTTTATTTTATTTTATTTTATTTAGTTTTTTCAGACCGAGGCTCACTCTGTCGCCCAGGCTGGAGTCCAGTGGCGCAATCTCGGCTCACTGCAAGCTCCGCCTGCCAGGTTCACGCCATTCTCCTGCCTCAGCCTTCCAGGTAGCTGGGACTACAGGCGCCCGCCACCACGCCCAGCTAATTTTTTGGTATTTTTAATAGAGACGGGGTTTCACCGTGTTAGCCAGGATGGTCTTGATCTGCTGACCTCGTGATCCTCCCGTCTCCGCCTCCCGTAGTGCGGGATTACAGGCGTGAGCCACCGCGCCCGGCTGATCCTCTCATTTTTAAAGCTTGCTGCTATTCTCTGCAAATGTGCCTTTACAAAAACAACTTCTCTGACTGGTGTGAAACAAGATTTTGTAGACCTCTTCAACTTTGAAAAATAACATCTCACAGCTGAAAGGCTTGCTTCTGTTACTCAGATGACATTTACTTTTTGTAGGCTTTTGTTTCTTCTTATAAAGTAACCTCTTTCCTGCTTCTTGATGAAAGTTTTGGCAGGTTCTTGACTCACATCCATTTTCATGTGACTTATCTTTATTCAACATGTCTGTGATGTGTCAGTGACTAATCAAAGCACTAGGGATATATTAGCAGTAACAGAAATGACTGCTTGCCTTCAGGGAGCTTACATTCTAGTGGGAGAAACAGACAAAGTGATAACTCAGTAAATTAGATAGTAGAATAGAAAGTGATAAGTGTGAAGAAGTAAAAAAACAAAGTAAGAAAAAGATATCCAAAGGGGGGGTGAAAATTTAGGTAGTACAGCCAGGAGAGACCTGAATCAAGTGATTTCGGATCTGGAAGAAGGAAAAGATTTGGGATTTGAGATAGGTTTGAGTTGATGTAGTTTATTTTATCACCCAATGGATCAAGGGCATGTAGCAGACAATAGTTGAAAACCTGCAACAGTGTAAACTTAAGTATCCTAACGGAGATCAAATCCACAACCTTGGTCTTACGTGTTCTGTAGTTTAACAGAACTCACCTGCCAGAGATGACCAAGAGACTGGCTCCATTGTATCTTTATTAGTATCTTACCGCTATTTTATCTGTGACTTGGGTAGAACCAATGAGTACATATTTTATGAAGCCCAAAAATTTATTCCAGTATTCTCAATTTAACTGTTCATTAACTGCCCCCAAAGTATCCCAGTTCTTTCCTAAATGTTAAAAGTGTAATGACTCCAACAAATATGAGTCAGGATCTTTCACTTTACACATGATCTTTTTTTTTGAGAAATGGAGTCTTGCTCTGTCGCCCAGGCTGGAGTACAATGGCGCAATCTTAGCTCACTGCAACTTCCACCTCCTGGGTTCAAGCAATCCTCATGCCTCAGCTTCTTGAGTTGCTGGGACTACGGGCGTGCACCACCACACTGAGCTAATTTTTATATTTTTCAGTAGAGTTGGGGTTTCACTATATGTTGGTCAGCTGGTCTCAAACTCCTGACCTCAGGTGATTCGCCCACCTCGGCCTCCCAAAGTGCTGGAATTACAGGCGTGAGCCACCGTGTCTGACCACCTTATCTTATATAATCCTTACAATTACTCTCTCAGGTCTGTATTATGTTCTTATTACCAATGAGGCCAAAAAGTTCAGATAGGTTAAGGAACTTCCCTAAGTTAAAGTGATAATAAACTGATCAGAAGAATTCACACATAGATACTGTTTTAACTCTAGAGTCTATGTTCTTAAATACCAGGGTTTATTCATTAACGTGGATGCATCAGACATGAAAGAAACCTAAGAAGGAATCTACTCCACATTAAGCCCCACAGAGATGGAGTTATTTTTCCAGTGACTCCAAATCACAAGCAGTTTGGACTAGAAATCAGATGTACTAGTGCTTAGCCTAACCATCTTACTTCTACGCCATGCAAAGATTTATTACTATAATATAAAGCTTCAGGAGAAATAAACAATCTGTTCCATGCCCCATTGTTTCTTGACTGGAATGACCACGGCCTTCTGGTGAATATCCTATTCTTCTATTCTTTCTTTAAAATCCAAGGAGATGGTATCCCTTTTGCAAAGCCATCCTTGATACTTCCAGCTACTGCTACTCTCTCTGTCCTCCATACATCTATTGTTATCTTCTCATGCCATTTAAATCATACCATAATTTACAAATCACATGTCCTTATCTCCTTGAAGACTGAGCCCCTCTTGAAGGACATCATGTCATTCTTTATAGTATCTCCAGTGTCTATAGCAAATACTAAGTATTTCTGGCAATGAATTTTTTTGTATTCCCATTTCCTTGAGCAAACTATGATTAATATGGCCTTTTAAGTTTTATATAAAGAGAACACAAATAGAACTTTATTTTTTTTTTTTTTTTTTGAGACGGAGTCTCACTCTGCCGCCCAGGCTGGAATGCAGTGGCCGGATCTCAGCTCACTGCAAGCTCCGCCTCTTGGGTTTATGCCATTCTCCTGCCTCAGCCTCCCGAGTAGCTGGGACTACAGGCGCCTGCCAGGTCGCCCGGCTAGTTTTTTGTATTTTTTAGTAGAGACGGGGTTTCACTGTGTTAGCCAGGATGGTCTCGATCTCCTGATCTTATGATCCGCCCATCTCGGCCTCCCAAAGTGCTGGGATTACAGGCTTGAGCCACCGTGCCCGGCCACAAACAGAACTTTAAAGAAAATATTTTGTTTATTGTTTTAATGCAAGTTTTAATTCAATCATTTGTTAAATAGATAACTCAATGTTTAATTAACAACCGAAATATAAAATTATTTTCAAGGAGACACAAGTTGTTCTTTAAATTAATTTTTATAGGGGCTTTAGTACTTTACATTTCTTCGGAGGAGACACCCTTTGTTCAGCTTTCCTCACTATCCCTATTAGGGCACACACCACTGGAACTGTTCTGAGCGAAAACAGCTCAGCCTACCCGGGGGACAGAGATTATCCTTCTGCATTGTCTGTCCATGTAGGTTTCTATTCCTTCCTGATGCAATGTGAAATACTGGAAAAAGAATAAGATCTATGGTCAGAAAACTGGTTTCAAGTTCCAAATCTTTCATTTAATTTCTAATGAATGTGTATAAATCTCTCCAATATTTTTAGTTCACCAAAATGGGGATATCTGCTCCATCTACTTTCTGACAAGGGAGTGAATATCAACTGAGTGATATTTGTAAATGTGCTTAGTCCGCTAAGTACTACATTAGTCCTAGTTATTATTTGTCCAGAATTTTGCTTGGATGCATAGCATCTACCATTCTAATATCAGCATCAGTCTTTTCTGCTATTCCTAGAGAGAATAAAAACATAAATGTAACAGAAATCTTATTTTGTCTCAAACTTACGGGAACTCACCATATTATTTACCTTATTACATAATTCTGTCCAACTGATGGTATGGAGAGAAATTCCTCTTCATGAACAGGTGGCAGATGACATAATAAACTTTGCAATGTTTGACTTAAATAAAAATTAGTAGTTTAAGTTGGTGGGGTCCTCCTCCACAGTCCTAGGTCTGTGTCTGTGTTATGTTAATTTGGTGAGTGCTATTAGCGTTTACTGATTCCTGATGAGGGTGTTGGAGGTGATTGGTTTGGAGACACTTAATAAGCATTAATAGGAAACTGTTTCTTGACTAGCAGCACTATTAGTATTCCCCCATCCATTCCTTTTTCACCCATAGCACAATTGGCATAAAGATTCTTCAACAGGCTTCTCACCAAGACTAGTAAGAATAGAGCAACAGGCCGGGCGCGGTGGCTCCCTCCTGTAATCCCAGCACATTGGGAGGCTGAGGAGGGCGGATCACGAGCTCAGGAGACCGAGACCATCCTGGCTAACACAGTGAAACCCCGTCTCATCTCTCCTAAAAACACAAAAAATTAGCCGGATGTGCTGGCAGGCACCTGTAGTCCCAGCTACTTCAGAGGCTGAGGCAGGAGAATGGTGTGAATCCGAGAAGCGGAGTTTGCAGTGAGTTGAGATCGTGCCACTGCACTCCAGCTTGGGTGCACGGTGAAACTCCATCTAAAAAAAAAAAAAAAAAAGAAAGAAAGAAAGAATAGAGCAATTAACTCTGCATTGTGGTACCTTGTAAAAAGATAATGTCCCCAGATCAGTGAAGGACTCTTTCTATAGGCAAGCACAGAAAATGTCACCTTGTGGTATCAGAGACTTCCTTGAAATTACATTAAATCAGATTTAATTTTCACATATTTTAGCTGCTAATACTGAAATAGAGATGAAGAGATGATTGAGATGTTTAGTGCAGATTTTTTTCTAAGGCACAGAGCTTTTAAAAAAATTATTCAATTTTCCAAATTGCACCCTGCCATTAAGAAATCCTTCCAGGATATGAAGATTGAGTTTTAGAGAATACTTAAAACCCAAAACAAATAAATCAAGACAGCTCATAAGAATTTCGTATGTCAGTGTAATTTACAAAGATAGATACTGCACTTTTTTCCTGAATGGCAACAGAATGGGAATTGCATTGAAAATTCTCCATCTACAATTCCCGAACCATGGACTTGGGAACATAGTGATAAAGTTCATTTTTTAATGACATCTTAATGAAACTTATTCATATTTGGATGGTCAGGAGCAACCAGAAAAATCAACTCCTTGTATATTTATGTCTCACTCAGTGCCCCTTCTCCTCCTCACTCCCTGCTTGAGAACTTCTGTCTTTATCCAGGTGTCTCAAGCAAGTTTTGGAAATTCAGTATTCCTTCAACCACTGATTATTGATGGGACCTTACGAAATGTCAAAGAGCATTTATTTTATGAAAGTAAGAATAACAGTAAAGAGTAGAACAATTTAGTCAACGTGTGTATACTCAGACACTATTATAATATTTAAGTTTCATTGATAAAAAGCCCTGCTAGAGGGGACAATATTCTTGTGGACATCAATTTTTAAAATAATTTGAAATGCCATGATGAATCACTGTGGTTGGTGAGACAAAGGGGAGCGACTTGCATAAAGAAACAAGATGAACTGGTCAGGCGCAGTGGCTCAAGCCTGTAATCCCAGCACTCTGGAAGGCCGAGGCAGGCAGATCACCAGAGGTCGGGAGTTTGAGACCAGCCTGACCAACATGGAGAAAACCTGTCTCTAGTAAAAAAAAATAAATAAATAAATAAATAAATAAATAGCCAGGTGTGGTGGCGCATGCCTGTAATCCCAGCCTCTTGGGAGACTGAGGCAGAAGAATCGCTTGAACCTGGGAGGCACTCCAGCCTAGGCACCAAGAACAAAACTCCATCCAAAAAACGAAGAAAGAAAGAAACAAGATGAGAGAGAAGAGGACCAAATTTCACTTGCATATTTGAGGCCACTTGAGGGATATAAGAATAGAGTTGAAGCTTAGATAAGAAAGTCAATATCTTAATAAAGATTGCACTATGCCCATGCTACTCCTAGTAACCCATGACAGGATTATCTTGTCAATTTATTTATATTATAATTAAACACATAGATATGTAGATAGATAGATAATAGATATGGAAATACTGATACATAACGAAGTAAAAACAGCACTCTATTGTGAAGTACCATATAGTTTGGTATTTCCATTTTAGGTCAAAGGTTATGCATAACTTTTCATAGTGGATTAAAAGAAGTTTATTTCCTGGTGGGATGAATTTGAATTTGGTAAATTTTTATGGCGACTCCTGGTGGCATGTCTCTCCTTTCATCTTGCCATGTCCAAGGAAGAATAATAAAAATGAAATTTTATTTCTGTTGTTATCACCTAATACATACTGAGAGCTTGCTGGTAGAGGCCATCACATGCATTGTTTCATTTTATCCTCATAGTACCCTTGTGAGGTGCGAATTATCTCTTTCCTCCACCTTATGAATGAGTAAATAGTTCAGACATAATAAATAATTCACTCCGAGAAAGTGTTAGACTTTCAATTTGAACTAAAGTTTATCTACTAAGACTTATGCTTCTTTCCAAAATCACATACTGATCATTTTTTATTCATTTAACTGGGATTTATTAAATTAGGTGTTGTAGGGAAAATTATATGGTCATAGTTAATTGCATGGGCTCCAGAGTCAGACAGTCTGAGCTAAAATTCTAGCTTCATCATTTGGAAGCTTGTTAGCCTTGGGGAAGTTACTTATCTTCTCTAAACATTAATTGCCTCATCTATAAAATATGAATTTTAAAATGGTGTCTATTTCAGAGAATTTGTTAGATAATTAAAGAAGATATTGCATACTAAATACTTAGCTCAGTGCCTAAATCATAGTAAACGTTCAGTAAATGATAGTTGCTCTAATTGTGATAAGTATACCAGGGCCTCTGCCCTCAAGAACCATTGATTTAAGAAGGAAAGATTTGATATGCACCAAGTGACTGCAATACATAATTCAAAATGACACTGTGAGAGGTGAAAGGACAAGTGATAAGTTTGGTCTAGTGAGATCATAGGCGTCATTGTCGGGGAGGACACATTTTATTAGGGCCTTGAGGAATTGGCTTACGCAGATTCAGCAGAAGGGCATCCCATGGAGGGGCATGAACAAAACTGGAGCCAGTAAAATACAAGCCTTGGTTGATAAACAAAGAGAACTGAGACTGACTCGAGCGTGGGCTCTATGTAGGAGCTCAGTGGGAGACAAAACTAGGAAAATACATCGGAGGCTGCAATGCAAAGCTAAGAAATCTGGTCTTTATTAGGGGATAACCTAGAAGACTTTTAACAGGGGAGTTAGAGGAATTTCCCTGACCTCTTAAATAAGATGCAGATGTAAAATGTAGTAATAACTGAGAATATAAAATACAGTAAACAGATCGGCCAATTAAGGAGACTATATGGAAGTCAAAATGAGCAATAATGAGACTTAAGCAAAATAGAGCAGTGGAGAGTTATTGCAGAGAAACAAACTGTCTCTGAGGGGGATAAACACATAAAATGGATGGTAGTTGTCAAACTGGGCACAAGAGACAAGGGAAAGGAAGTAATTTAAAAAAAGACTCTGAAATTTCAAGTCCGACATGAAAGGACAGTAGAGGCAGTGAAAGAGAGAGAGAGATCAGAACGCGGACCAGCTTTGCAGAGCAGGTGATGAGCTCTCTTGTGCACATACTGCTTTTGAAACCAGACGGCTATATGGAGATGCTGACAGGTGTTGAAAGATAAACCTTCGATAAATTCAATTTAACAGAGTTTAATTGAGCAAAGTACGATTCACAAATCAAGTAGCTTCCAGAGCCAGCCTAGGCTCAGAGAGGCTCCAGAGCAGCCATGCAGTGGAAAAAGGTTAATGGACAGATAAAGAAAGTGAGGCACAGAAAACGGAAAGGTGGTGCAGAAACAGTTGCTTTGGTTACAGCTCAGCATTTGCCTTATTTGAACATGGTTTAAATAATTGGCAACTTTTAATTGGCCAAACCTTGGTGATTGGCACAAAAATAGTTTAGTCTCTTGACACACCTAGTTAGGTAGGTTTCCATTAACTATGTATGGAGAAACCTTTAGGTTGAACTTAAAATATGGAAGGAGGCAGCTTTAGGCTAAACTTAACAGAAGACAATCAGAATTGTGAGACTGCAACTCAGAAGAGATTTAAAATCATAGTGGTAACTGATTTGAGATGAATCTCCACAAGACTGAGAAGTTAAGTACCCTATAAAAAGTGCAATTGCTGAGAGAAAGAGAGGAGAGCCAGGAGCACGGCATGCAGAGAGGGGACAGAGTCACAGAAAATACAAAGAATAACAAGAACAATGTGAAAGTATTCTCAAAGCCAGTAAATAAGTAGTAAATAAAATAGATGGTCATCAGTGCAAAATTGTGCAGTGACGCCAATGCTACAAATTAATAAAAGACCAATATTAACAATGGAAAATAAGAACTCATTGGTGGAGCCACTTTGGAAAATACTTTTGGTAGCTTCTCATAATTTTAAACATATAGATACCATATGAGTCAGCATTATTCTCACAGATATCTACTCACAGAGAAGAAACATATTGTCCACACAAACTGTGCATAAATGCTCAGAGTGGCATTATTCATGATAGCCCCAAAATGGAAATAACCCAAATATCCAACAATTGAAATGGATAAACAAAATGTAGTATATCCAACGATAAAATATTATTCAGCAGTAAAAAGGAACAAAGCACTGATATTTGCTACAGCATGGATAAACTTTGAAAACACTATGTTAAGTGAAAGAAGGCAGTCAGAAAAGGCTACAGATTGTATGATTCCATCTATATAAAATGTCCAGAATAAGCAATTCTATTGAGATAGTAAATTAGTGTTTGCCTAGGTACAGAGGAAACTGAGAAGAATGAGTAGTGACTGCTAATTGGCATTTGGCTTTTTTTTTTTTTTTTGGAGTGATGAAAATATTCTAAAATTAGATAGTGGTGATGACTGTACGATTATGTAGATATACTAAAGCTATTGAATTGTATACTTAAATTTGCTGAATTCTATAGTGTACAAATCAAATCTCAATAAATCCATTAAAAAAGAAAAAAGACAAAACAATGGAAAAAGTAAAATTGTTAGTGGGTAAAAAGATGGTAGCACAGAGAATTTTTACAGCAGTGAAAATACCCTGGAAGGTGCAATAATGGTGGATATAATGGTGTCATTTTACATTGTCCAAACCCATAGAATGTACAACACCAAGAGCAATCCCTAGTGTAAACTATGGATGCTGGGTGATGATGATGCATCAGTGTAGGCTCATTGGTTGAAAGAAATGAACCACTCTGGTGTGGGATATTGACAGTGAGGGAGGCTGTGAATGTGTGGGGGAAGGGGGCATAGAGTCCGTTGGTAATGTTTGAAAGAGCTATTTCTGTGAAATAGTAGGATTCAAAGGAATAAAAGCTTACAATACGAACCACATTTAAGAAAATGTTCAGTAAATTACAGCCAGGACGTAAGTCAAATGAAACCTTAAATAGGATACCATCTAAGATGCTGTATCATGTCTCTGCAAATGAAATTCTGACAATCCATTCATGTTTTACCCCAAGGAGAAGATGAAAGAAAGGTGGTTGTGTGGCTCCAAATGCTAAACTTATTTTCCGCTGACTTAAACTCCTTCTGCATAACAACTCACTGATCTGTTTAGAGACGTCTAAGGTTTACTCATGAGTCAAACACTTTCGTTATTTACTATGAACATCTTGCACCATATGCCTTCCAACACTCAGAATGACCCAGTAGGGCCTTCATCATAGATTTGCTTGTCTATCATACAGTGAAGCCATTGAGAGAAGAGCCTGGTGGTCTACACGATAACTGCCTTGACTCGCCTGGTGGTCTTACTGTGGTGGTAACACCCAGGGCACCCACTGGGGGGTATATCACCCCTGTGTGTTATGTGGGCTGCTCTCAGGTGTGGCACAACTGATCAGCATCCTGGGGCATTTGGCTGAACCTGGTGCTCTAGGCACTAAAATGACATCAAAAGTCATCATAAAAGAATTAATATGTCTTAATACAAAAGCAATAGCAATAGTAATTGAATAATTTGTGTATATGGCCCAAAATTTTAAGGAATGAATATTAAGATTAAATAGGGTTGTGACATTGAAATAAACATACATACTTTGAGCAATAGAAATCCTAAAAATTAGCAAAACTGTTTCAAAGCATTAGTATAGGCCCTAATGAAAAAGTGATTTCTCTTTCAAATATCATGTTTTTGGTTCTTCCAATATGAATAAGTAAATAAAAGGGAATAAATGATAAGTATTTTTATTTGTAAATAAACAAATAAAATATTTTATTGTTAAATTCCTTAAATCCAAATCATTTTGACTTGCAAAAAAAATGGCTTAGGATATTATTTGCTTCACAACTGATTAGTAACCCAAAATAATTAATGGTTGAAGAAAACCCCACTCTCGGCAGATTTTATGAGATAAATTCATGCTTCTGACATTATAGGACATGTACTCAACACCTCAGAAAATTTCCCTCCAGGCCCAATCTCCTTTTACCTTCCCACACTAGCATTTTGTCCATTACTCAAGGAAAACAGAAAGGATTTTTGATGGATAGTTAATGGCTAAATACCATTTATTTCCAATCCTCTGAGTCATCTCATTAACGTAATAAGATTGAGACATTACAGCTTCAGAGCTTACATTACCTAAGATTCTGAGACTGATGTGCCAAAGAGAGCCCTTCAGAACAAAATGCACAGAGCAGGAGCACACTGCAATTCATCACTTCAGTGGACTGAAAATTGATTCCATTCAACAAATTTGTATTGAGTGCCTACTATGTGCCAGACAGAGGGCTCATTGTTCTAAATAGCACTGTTCTAAACATAGTTACTCTATTCAAGAAGGCATTAATATAGTAGAGTGGGTTAGATTTTAAAAATTAATAAATTTAGTATTAGGTAACCTAAATACTAATAGGGCATTAAAAGAAAATGTAATAAAGTTTAAAATAAGACCTGTATTAATCCGTTCTCACATTGTTAATAAAGATAAAAATTCCTGAGACTGGGTAATTTATACAGGAAAGAGATTCAATTGACTCACAGTTCAGCATGGCTTGGAAGGCCTCAGAAAACTTACAATCATGGTGGAAGGGGCAGCAAACACATCCTTCTTCACATGGTGGCAGGAAGGAGAAGTGCCAAGCCAAAGGGGAAAAGCTCCTTATAAAACCATCAGATCTCATGAGAACTCATTCATTATCACAAGAATAGCAGCATGGGGGTAACTGCCCCATGATTCAATTACCTCCCATCAGGTCCTTTCCATGACACATGGGGGTTATGAGAACTACAATTCAAGATGAGATTTGGGTGGGGACGCAGTCAAACCACATCAGAACCCTATTTGGAAGATTAGAAAAACTTCCAATTAGAAATATATCTTTGATATAATGATAGAATAATTTTTTTAATGTTTACGTGACAAGCATGTCACATCTATTTTCTCATTTAGTCACAGAAATAACACTAATATAGGTAGGAATATTTCCATTTTTATAGATGAGAAAACAAGTTACAAGAGAATAATGAATTTCTCACATTCATTCACAGTCAATAAATAAGTAGAACCTGGCTTCAAACCCAAATCCGTCTAGCTCCAAAAGTATAAACCAGGTCATAGGCTTTTAAAACACAGAAAATTTGTACAAGCAGAATGGGTGCCAAAATTTCTCATAATTAGAGGGTTAAGGTGAAAAGATATCTACATAAAAGACTATGGGGATGTTGATGGATTGTCAAAAATACACTGCATGTAAGCACAGTAGGGAAGAAAATAAGGGTACATGCACTGGACTGAATGTTTGTGTTCCCTTAACATTCCTGTGTTGAAACTCTAATCCCCAAGTGATATTATTGGAGATGAAGACTTTGGAGATGATTAGGTCAAGAAGGTAGAGCCTTCATGAATGGGATTAGTGCCCTTATAACAAGAGGCTAGAGACCTAGTTCTCTTTACTCCACGTAATGACACAGCAAGAAGACAGTTGTCTATAAACCAGAAATACCACCCTCACTAGGAACCCAACCTTGCTGACAACCTGATCTCAGACTTCCAACAAACTCTAAAACTGTGAGAAATAGACGTTTGTTGTTAAAACCACCCAGTTTATGGTATTTTGTTATAGCAACCCAGGCTGACTAAGACAGTGCACAACTAGAAAGGAGAAATTTAAGAACCAGTCAAGAAATTTGTACCTTTCTGGTTTAAAAAAAAAAAAATTGAAAGCCGCTGGGAACTTTTCATAAAAAGAGCAGAGCATTAAGAACCTTAATTCAAGAAGATTGTCCAGACAACAATGTGTACAAGAGATTGCGTATTGAACAATAATGGTACATACACATAAAGAACACTCATTATCAAATAAAAATGCTTAGTGCTAATTAGCAGGTTGTTTTATTAGAAAGGTTGACTATGGGTAACAGGAGGGAAGGTTTGGAAGATATTTCATATAAAATAATTACTCAGGGTGGCCACTAAAAGAATGTTAAGTATTGTTTTGAGTTAAACACTGAGAAATAAGATGGCATTAAAAATATTTTTAAAATTCTGCTGCACTCACTCTGTCTTGAGCTGTTTATCCATATTGGGCTCATAAAGCCAATATCCCCCAGCCCACACAAATATTTTTCTCTTTAAGAGTTGCTGTTTTGTAGAAGGGCACAAACACTTTTCCTTCAATAGTTCCATAGATACTTTATACATTCATCCCAAATTTCAAACCTATTAAGCATTGTGCCCTCATTTATTTTCAGATCAGCACTCATAATTCATTATTCATTATATACTTTCCAAGCTAAGCACTGTACTAAGTATTGGGGATAAAAAGGAAAAAAAAAAAGTAAAAAGGTTATATAGCATGCTGGGGGATGTACACATGTCAACAAATCACGACAATACGTTGTATGAAGATTGTCTAATAGAAGCATATGAAAATTACCCTACGGATATTTCAGGATGTCAGTATAGCCATCTCAAGTATTTATAACAGAGAAAATGTAATGCAAATAGTTGATTACTCAGAAGATGAGGATATGTGAAGTTAAATGATGGACAGTGAGGTGGCCTGGCATTATTCACTGCAGATAGCCTCTACCACTTCAAGACTGGAGAAACAAAGAGAGAGGTGGTTGTGGTGTGTTAAATGGTGGTCCCTAAAAATATATATTCATCTTTGGGAGGCCGAGGCAGGCAGACCACCTGAGGTTAGGAGTTCCAGACTAGTCTGACCAACATGGAGAAACCCGATCTCTACTAAAAACACAGAATTAGCTTGGCATGGTGGCATACGCCTGTCATCACAGCTACTGGGGAGGCTGAGGCAGGAGAATCACTTGAAGCCAAGAGGCAGGGGTTGCGGTGAGCTGAGATAACGCCATTGCAGTCCAGACTGGGCAACAAAGGCGAAACTCCATCTCAAAAACAACAACAACAAAAAATACACACACACACACACACACACACATATATGTGTTTCACTCAAAACAGTGTTTCACTCAAAACAATACTTAACATTCTTTTAGTGGCCACCCTGAGTAATTATTTTATATGAAATATCTTCCAAACCTTCCCTCTTGTTACCCATAGTCAATCTTTCTAATAAACAACCTGCTAATATATATGTGTGCGTATGTATATATACATATATATATATTCATATTTTAATACCTGGATCCAGTGAATATTACCTTATTTTGAAATAAAGTTCTTTGCAGGCATAATTAAATTGTCATTAAATTAAAGATTTTGAGGCTGGACATAGTGGCTCATGCCTGTAATCCCAGTACTTTGGGAGGACATGGTGGCTGGATTGATTACCTGAGCCCAGGAGTTCAAAACTACCATGGGCAACACAGCAAAACCCCATCTCTACTAAAAATACAAAAAATTCACCAGGCATGGTAGTGCAAGAGAAGTTACAAGAGAATAATGAATTTCTCATGTTGATGTACAGTTAATAAATAAATAGAACCTGGATTCAAACCCAAATCTGTCTAGCTCCAAAAGTATAAACCAGGTCATTATAATTGCCTGTAGTCCCAGCTACTTGGGAGGATCACCTGAGCCCAGGAGGTCCAGACTCCAGTGTGCTGTGATTATGCTACTGCACACCAGCCCACGCAGCAGTCAGACCCTGTCACAAAAAAAAAAAGAAGAAAGCAAGAAAGCTAGAAAGCAAGCAAGCAAGAAATAGAAAGATTGATTTTGAGATGAGATCATTCCAGATTACTCAGGGGGACCCTAAATCCAAAGACAATCATCCTCATAAGAGACCAAAGAGAAGACATAGACCGAGAAGAGGAGAAGGCCATGTGAAGACAGAGGTAGAGATTGGAGTGGTGTTGCCATGAGCCAAACAAAGTCTGGGTCCATCAGAAGCTGAAGAGGTAAGACGGAAGTCTCCCCTAGAATGGTCGGAGGGAGTGCCCTGCTGACACCTTGACTCTTCTGGCCTCCAGAGCTAGGGGAGAATACATTTACATTAAGTCAGTAAATTTGCAGTACTCTGTTGCTGCGGCCCTAGGAAACGAATTCAGCGGTGTTACCGGAGCTGGAGTTGGAACCAGAGTAAGCATATCTACCGGGAGCTAGAATTTCACAGTGGTCAGAGTTACTTCTTGAAAATCACTCAATGCAGGGAAGGAGGACAAGACCCTGGTTTCTGCTCTCCCACCCCCATTTTCTGCCAGAGTCACTCATTGGCCGATACCAGCCCTAGGTCAGCTGACACAGGAGCCTGGAGGAGTCAGTTCCCACCATGCGGAGAAGAGTCAGGGAGAATGAAGAAGTTGTCTGAGGGCCACAGGCTCAAAGGCAGCATATTATGGAGCACACTTGGTAAGCAAAGCTTGGTTATATCAGGAAATCTTCACAGAGAAGATAACATTTAAGCTTAATCTAGACGAATGAGTAGAAATTCATTAGGCAATGGAGGAAAGGCATCCAAAGGTTGGAAGAAGCACATGCAACGTCAAGTTCGTAACCCCATGGCATCTTCCTCCACTCGTGTGCTCATGGTATCTGAAACACAAACATGAGCAGGATGTAATCGCTAGGGGCAGGCACCCACTCTTCTTCAGGGTAGCAGCCTGGGTAATTGGCATAGGATCTAATCTGAAGATTTAGCCATTTTAGGTTCAGAACAAATGTAGAACATTCCACTGGGTTTCTCTGGATGAAGTGGTTGTATTAAGGGTTATGTTAAGGCTATGTCAGGTAATTGCCAATCTATAACAAAGCAGTATTATCCTTGCTATTTGGATTCTCACCTGGCATGCATAAATATCTTCAGCTCATATATGAGAAACTCCAATGGAGGTGAAGTAAAGAGGAAGAATTTCAAATCTGTTCCCTATTCCCAAAAATAGATGCTTAGTTTTAGATCAAATGATATATTCATATGTAAACATCCATTATGCAGTTGAAGTATGTTTCTGAAATTCAAAGCAAATATTGGACATGGGATAGAGGTTTGGGAGTCATTAGATTTATAATTTAAAATGTGGGATTGGATGAAAACATTGAGGTAGATGCTAGATGAGGACTGAGGACTTTAGGGAATCTCCAGTGATGGGCAGACTTCATTGCTTTTAGGAAATTCTGCTGCTATTCACTACTTATCAGTCACCTGCAGCCACCTGGACTCTCCCACTTTACCTCAGACCTGAGCCAAAGTTATCAATGGAAGCTTAATTTTAAAACATTAGATAACTTTATTGAAATACCTAATCTACCTGGTATCAGAATGGGTTAATCAGAAAATAACACTGCCAAGCCTTCAGAACATGTTAGCTCTTTTTTAAATCCACCTATTCTACCTGGACTTCAACCAGAATTAAAGAGAAAAGTTGCTCTTATTTTACTGGAATTGCACCTCCTGCAACTATAACTCCATCTTTAAAGGTTCTGCTTTTTATTTCTTGCATATTTTATCCTTCAAATTCTTGCTCAAACAAAAATATAGTGTTATTTCCTCATTTTAGCTCCCACCTTATGTAACCTCAAAAGGCGAAAGAAGACCTCATCGTAAAGTTTCTTTTCATGGGGTGTTGGTAAAAGAGGAAGAAAATGCTGCCATGTCAACTAAACAGCACTGGATGGTTACAAATGAATGCAGCCCTCCTAAAGGACAAGCTTGTATCCAGGCAGAGGATGGCAGTGCTACAGCATTGCACATAAATGAGTGATGCACTGCAGATAAAATGCAAATCAACTTGTCTTCTAGGCAGTGAGCCCGTTCAAGGAAGAAACCTTGCTCTTTACTGGAAGCACACCATCCTTCTTGTCCACACTCCCTAAGTGCCTGTCATTTATTCAAGAAAATATTACATGAAGAACTGGTCTCATTGAAAGAGTACTGTCCAGGAGGGAGGACTTTGACCTTTCAAAGCAGTCATCAACTTCCTTTGTCTAGAGATAGAATCAGCTCCCTGGATTTAGATGTAATGGGAATTATTTTTCCTTTCTTGATTCACTTCCAAAAATGTTTATAAAACATCCCAGGTAAATTTGAGAACATCTGTGTCCATTTTCTAGCGTTTGGAATGATGATTGTAGCTTTAAGATCTATAATTCTATACTAACTATGATATTAAAGACAGAAAGGATTTTAGAGATCATCTAGTCTAATGTCATAATATATCCCTACCAGGCAATTTTCTTTGCAACATGTCTGGAAAATTCTGCTTTAAAATGTTCAAGGACAGGAAGCCTACCAGCTATTAAAGCAGATCATCTCTTTGAAAGCTCTAGTTGACCAAAAATCTCTCCTGATAGAAAACTGAAATATGTATCACCTATTTCATCCTATATGCATCACCACCACATACCCTCTACCTGGCTACACTTCATTAAATCACACCTGCTCTTCTACATGAGAGCTTTTCATGTATTTCAAGGACACTTTTGCTATCACAGACACATGGCATCCATAGTTGTACATGTAATGGGAAGAATATGCCATACCATGAAATTGACTAGTACAGTGCCTGTCCTACAATGCTGCATCCATTCAATATATGCTAGTGCTTCTGTAATAACAATCTCTGAAATTCAAGTAGGATTTTACAATATAAAGGGACTTTGAAATATTATTTTATGTAAATGACTCCACAAAATGAAAATGAGAAGGTAAGTATTATGATCTATTTTTCTTGGATAAGAATATACATACATATGTATTTTCAGAGAAAGGGTTTTGCTCTATCACCCAGGCTGGAGTGCAGTGGCATGATCATAGCTTACTACAAACTCAAATTCCTGGGCTTAAGCAATCCTCCCACCTCAGTCTCCTAAGTAGCTGGGACTACTGACACATGGCACCATGCCCAGCTAATTAATTTTTTTTTTCCTAGAGATAGAGGCTAACTGTATTGCCTAGGCTGGTCTCCAACTCTTGACCTCAAGTAATCCTCCTGCCTTAGCCTTCCAAAGTGCTGAGATTACAGACATGAGCCACTGTGCCCGGCTGAGGGTATTTTCTTATTCAACAATTATCTATCACATGACTAATAAGTGACAAGCACTGTTCTAGGTATTCAAATTGACACTAAGGGAATAACATGTCTGCTTAACTTCATACAGCTTCTTAGCGGGAGATTCAGGACATCATATAGAAATCTTTGGATACAAAGTCCATCGTCTTTCTACCACATGACTTATCTCATCACTCCAGAGAGAGAGGAAGACAGAGCTCTGGGGTCCTGGGCAGTGACAGACAAATAACTCCACCTATGGGTACGTGGCATCCAGTCGGTTCATTCATGACCCACTCCTGAATAGGAATTTACAGTCAACAATTACCACATATTTGAGAAAAAAAATGTACTATAAAAGACATAAACTGAAACAAACTGAAAAAAAGCAATAGGATGGACACAGAGAGAGTATGGGGAAAACAAATTTAAAATCTATATTAATAGCCCCCCAAAATAAAATATGTTACATCCATAAAGTAAAAACAAGCAACATCCAAAAAGACTACTAAAAGAATAACAAGAGATGTTAAGAATTAAAATTTTAAAATGTAAACTTGAAGAAGTCTCCCAGAAAACAGAACTAAGATATATAGAATTTGAAAAATGGAGAGAAAAGATAAGAAAATTCAGTAACCTTTGCAGAATGTCCAAGATACAAATAGAAGAGTCACAGAAAGAGAGGAAACAGAAAGTGGTAGGTAGGAAATCACCCATGGGATATACTTGAGGGAATCTCTCAAGTTTTTAGATTGGAAGGGCTTATTTCATGCACAGCACAACAGATAAGCAGTGGCACCATTGTAGAGTTTCAGAGCACTACAGACTAAGAAAATATTCTAAAATCTTCCCAGAGAAAACTGGTTTCATACAAAGAATCAAGAACCAGATGGTGTCAGATTACCCAGTAGCAACACTGGGAGTCAGAAGATCGTGGGCCAATGCTTTCAAAAAGAGATTTGTTCCGATACAGAATTGTATTCAGCCAAACATTCGATCAGGTATGAGAGTAAGGGGGAAAAAAAAGACATTCTCAGACAATCACGTATCAGACAAAAATTTAAAAGAAACAAGAACTAGAGAGTAGGATGTATGACACAAAGGAGAAGCCCAGAGAATCACCAGGATTAGGGTAGACAGAGATACCAGCGCGGTAGCAGTGTGCGGTAGAAAGAACAGGTCAAAAAACTCTGGGGATCTTTATTTGTTAAAAAGATGATATTGTAAAATAGCTGACGGATTGGGGCGTGGTGGCTCACGCCTGTAATCCCAGCATTTTGGGAGGCCGAGACAGGTGGATTACCTGAGGTCAGGAGTTCAAGACCAGCCTGGCCAACATGGCGAAACCTTGTCTCTAGTGAAAATACAAAAATTAGCCAGGAGTGGTGGTGCACACCTGTAATCCCACCTCCTTGAGAGGCTGAGGCAGGACAATGGCTTGAACCCGGCAGGCAGAGGTTGCAGTGAGCCAATATCATGCCACTGCACTCCAGCCTAGGTGACAGAGTGAGGCTCTGTCTCCCAAAAAAAAAAAAAAAAAAAGATATAGAAAAATACCTGATGACTTTGAACACATTGAGAGAAGAGTTACACCATTAAAAGAGATTTCACTTTTAAATTAATAACAAGAATATAAAACCAATCAAATGGGAAAGGACAATTATTAATTTGGGGTTGATAAGAAAGAAAAAGCAACTATGACATACTACACGTCTCAGCTATCAGGTACATTTACAATGTGAAGATAAAATGTTTATCTCGTCCAATGATTCACAAAGTATGGTCCCTAGACCATCCAAGCAGCATCATCGACATCTCCTGAAAGTGTGGTTGAAATGCTGATTTTCTAGATTCACCTTTTTTAGTCAAAAGAGGGAGTAGCCAGAAACTTGTATTTAAACAAGCTCTCAAGATGATTCTGATACATGCTAAATTTGAGAATCACTGATATAATCAAAATTACAATATCTGTATTAGACAGGGTGACACGCTGTTTGCCTGTGTGTGACTGGAATGAACAGAGGAAAAATTTAGTAACTGATGCTTAAACAAAATGAATAATTAGTAATATCAAGAAATACCATCTAAGCATGATATTTAGAGATATAGAGTAACATCCAGAAGAATTAACAACAAGTCCATCACAGCAGCCTTCAGGTGCTGGGATAGGTGAGACAGAACAGGTTGCTGCTGTAAGCTTCAGGTACAAGTCCACAGGACAGTTGTGCTCTAAACTATGTGCTTATTTCAATTGATAAAAAGAAAAAGTAACTTACAGAAGGAGCTGTGACCTGCTCAGTGCAGCTGACCTGATGTTCCCCAGCCCACCGAAATTAAGGGTGGTTTCCCTTTTCAAATTATAAAAAGAACATCTGATCTACTTAAAAGGCCTTGGTTAAGGACATTAAGAATATTTAAATTAAGAATTAAGAATATTTGAATTATCTTCATACATATTCATTTAAAAATCATTCTTACATCATAAACCATAGATCTCATGTTCCAAAATATTCAAATAAAAATTCATATTATTTTTAATCCTATAGGTGAGGTTTTTAATTGAATGCCAACCTTTGGGGGAGTGCGGGGGGGGAAAGCATAGCTTTTATTAATAAGCATAGTATAATACGTCATATTATATATACACATACATATGCCATCATGCATCACTTAATGATAGAACTGTGTTCTGAGAAATGCATCATTAGGTGATTTTGTCATTGTACTAACATCATGTAGTGTACTTACAGAAAACTAGATGGTATAGCCTACTATATGCCTAAGCTAATAACTATATATATACTGTGTATGCCATAGCCCATTACTCCAGTACTACAAAACTGTACAGCATGTTACTGTATTGAATACTATAGGCAATTGTAACAAAAGAGTAGGTTTTTAAGTATGTAAACATAGAAAAGGTAGAGTAAAAATGTGGTATTATAATCTTGTGGGACCACTGTCATATGTGGTCCATCAGTGACCAAAATATCATGGGGCATATGACTGTATGCATACATATACATCATACATGCTTGTGCGCACACACACATATTAAAGATCTCATTTTATTCTCAAAACCATTTTAGAAAAGTGGTTACCTCCAGTTTAGGGATGAGGAAATGCTGACATGAACAAGTTATCGAAATTGTTTAACATCACACTACCTTTCATGACCTCCTGTTAAACTATATTCAGGTTGTAATTATTTGTATTTCAACTAGTCAGGTTTTATGTAGCATCTGCAGACACATAATTGTAAAAGACAGTGGTCTCAATCTTTCTACATTGATGTGAGGAGCTCAGTAAAATAAAATGAGCATGTGGCTCTGCAATTTTCTCTTTAACAAACAAAATAAGCTATTGATCATCAAAATGTCGAAGTCAGTTTACTAGTCAGTGGAAATATCTTCTTTAATAAAAAGTCAGAAGCAACTCTAAACATAAAAAGCAAATGAGGAAAAATTGAATTCTTCAATCTTATTTTCCTTCTCAGAACTCTGCTGCAGGTGCCTCCTGGCAGGGTGAACACAGCCCTCTCTGACTCAGTATTAAACCTCCCTCCAGAGCCTGCCTTGTTTCCTTCCTGTCTTTTTTGGCATACCTGCCTGACTCTAAATAATACAACGTGATTAAGGATCAGCCCTGATTGTGAGAATTGACTGACCAGAGCAGCCCAGGAGATTGTGTAGACACTCAAGCTGACTGCTGGACTTTTCTCTTTTTAGAATAAGTATCACTGGAATCATTTATATTCTGCACACACTCAAATCTTTATCCTGGACCTCAATATCATGTATTTCCTGAGACAAGGAGCCTAAGGCCGTAACTTTTGAGACAATCTTACATTCCCAGGGTGAGCAGCTTCCTAACCAATGCTTGTGGGTCTCTGACTTCTACCCCCTGGCCTCCTTTGCTGCTTCTACCTGACTCCCCATTCTGAGTGCAGAGCTTTCTTTTGTCCTGGACAGCCACCCTCAAGCTGATTTACTCCAAACTTACATCCACCCTCAAACCCTTATGCTCGGCAAATCGGGAGCAGACACTTAATTTTCCAGGTGAGCAGGACTTCACAGCAATCTCAGCAACTATTGCAAAGTGACTATTATTGATGATGAAATGGAAATAGCCTGGGTTTAAGAGTGAGACTCACCTGATGTTTTGGGACAGGCTAAAAATAAAAGTGCTTTCTCTTTATATCCGGGTGTAGCTTTGTTCTTTCTATTGAAGTGAGAGAGGAATTGCAGAATCCTGAGAGACAGGCCAGCTAAAATGTTTCACTTTCCTTTTATTACCTCGTAAATATAGTGTCAAACATTATCCAAATCATTTCCAGCTCTTTTCCTGGCTTCTGCATGAAGGAAATGTCCAGGCATTTCCCCAGAGGCCCAAGCCCCATGACCAGCTCAACTTGCTATGTGATGAGGCAGACAGCATGGGGTCACCACTGCTGCACAGCTGTCCTGGCCTGACCTGGCATCCATTCCAATGGGGCGAGAGAGCAGAAGATTGAGTGGGAGCCATATATTCCAACTCCTTCCGTTAGTTCTTTCATGCAAGAATTATGACTACTCAGTACAAATTCCTATTTCTGTTTAAACCTTTTTAATTGTGAAATATAAAATATGATCTGCATACAGAAAAGTGCAGAAAATATAAATGTATGGTTTAATAAATTATCTTAAAGTAAACATCTCTAAAACCACCTCCAAGGACAAAAAAGAGAACATTGCTTGCACCCTGTAAGTACTCAACACACCGTTCTTCATCTAAATTCTCATCCTTATCCTGGAGGAACCCTGACCTGAATTTGATGGTAATCATCTTGTTTTCCATGATACTTTTAATATTTATGTATGAATATTTAATAATATAGTATGGTGTTGTCTATTTTTGACTCTTATGCAAATGGAATTATACATAATTCTGTATAATTATACAGAAATATTATACAGAAGTCTGCATTTTGGTTTGTGGGTTTTTTTGCTTGTTATCATATTTTTGCGATTCCTTCACATACTTGTGTAATGAATGGTTAGCAGACATTCATTCATTTTCATCAGCATAGAGCAAACATTTCCTTATATGAAATATTAAAGCATGCCCCTTCATGTTGATGAATATTTGTTGTTGCTTTTTACTAAGTTAGGTCATTATGAATAACGCTTCTGAGAATATTTTCATACATACCTCAGGTCACTCTTAACATCATTAAGGGACACATAAAAAATGAGTAAGTCTGAATCCAAAGCTAAAAGTGACGTTTAAAAGGGAATTTGTAGACACGCCTTTTTCTCTCGTTTCAGATGTATCATTGATCCTGAAGAGAAATATGCAGGTCTTCATTGCCCAACTATTCTATTTACCCCATCTGCTTTCTGTGAGCTGGAAAAATATTTTTATGACAGGGTCAGAGAAATCTGGGGTCCTAAAAGCCTTATTTCCTCATAAGTGGGTTCTGGAACCTTTCCTGTAAAGTTCAAAAGGGAATACATTATTGTTATTAAGCATCAATTATATTATGCACAAGAATTTTGCCATCCATGTAGTTAACTATCTTATTTAAGCATTTCAAAAACTTGGTGAAATAAGTACCCACATATTCTATTTTACTATTTTGTATCTCCCAGAGTTGTTTTGGGTACTAAATGAAATAATGTATGCAAGTGCTTTCACAAAGTTGAAATCCAACCCATATTCATTACATTGATATTGCCTCATCACAGTCCGTACATTTTAAAAAATATTTTTGATACTAAGTATATTTTATGCATATCTGATTAAATCAGCACACTGATTTTGTTATGATATTTATGTCTGATCCCCTTGTTTTGATTCATTTCAATTTAAGGTATGGGAAGAAGACAATAGGAAGCACAATGAACATTAAGAACTAAATTGAGTTTCCACTCAAACTTAGTAACTGTCTTTAAAATGTCTTCAGTCCTCTGAAGACATAGTGAAAACACAGTGAAATTTGGAATCCAGATTTTTAAGTGGCCTTTATTTAAATAAACCCCATGTCCTTAGAAAAATACTGTATAGAGATGGCTGTTGCATTGGATCTTCATTTAGATCACTCAAAAAATAAAAATAAATAAAAGAGAAAGATGTGAGAATTTTTGTGGCTACACTTAATGTCTATTCCTGCTTCATGTTTCAGGTTTGGGGCTTTAGCACTTTATTTCACTTTGGCAACAAAGTAAGGAATATTCCACCACCCTGGTTTACAAAGCTGGTTTTGCCACAATATTCAGGAAGAGGCGCTCGGTCACTTTGATTCCACTACTTAGAAAAAAAAAAAAAAAGGAGCAGTCCCAGAAGAGGAATGAGAGGAGCACAGTGGCTGAGAAATAATTAGAGAGTAGCTTTTCTTCCCCCACCCAGCCTGGCTGCTTCCCACATTCTCTGCTTCAATCTTTTGATGGCCAGCAAGACAATACATCTTGTTAACCAGCTGAAGACTCCTTGGGTATCACGGCTGATAACTCAAAGTCAGAGAAAAAAAGGACATGAGGGCCATTGTTCAGGGAAAGTATTTAATGAGTGCAAACCCTATATAATGCATCATATAAAACAGAAGATCAGCAAGCATGATTCACTTGTCAAGTCCTCAAGTTATTGCATGGATTTCACCTTTGCCACTCAGCATTAGAGATAATGCATAATACTGTTTTAAAAAAGAAGATTGAGAACATCTATCTCCCAGTAACTCATACTTCCTCTGGTACTGCAGTTTCTAAAATCTGATTTTCCTTGGGTTTTTTTTTTTTTTCTGTGCAAATTTAATGCCTTGAAGCCAATCCCCTGAGCAGTTATGTCAGAATCTTTAGCTCATGTCTGTCTGGAAGACTGATTCCTGAGGGTTCTTTGATATCATGTGCTGGGAGATGATAGCATGCAGGAGAGCCAGGAGCCAGGAGGGGCAGAGGTGATGGTGTTCAGAAGCTAAGAAGAAAAGAGCATGTCAGCAGAATCCAACATGAAGTTACAGCCATTTTCACTTGGCTATGTACCAAGCCAATTCTCTAATTATCAATGCAACTCCATTTCCCAACCCTGGAATTAGACACTATACAATATAATCCCTGGCAAAGACTTGTCTGTGGCAGCAGTGGCTGTGAAGTAATGGGGTTGAGCAAATTGTAGGGCTTATGTAATATGTCTTATTTCTTTCTGGCTGCAGTCAGTCCTCCTGCCTGTGATTAAGTCATCTACAGTATCCCTGAAGACTGGCTAGAGGATTTTACTCAATTCCCAAAAATTCACTAAGAAAATTGTGAATATCTAAGCTTTAAGAGGAATTTAACTATGATATCATTGAAATTTGTTTTCCAAGTTGAAGATTCAAATATTCATAGCAGAATCCTACCTTCATTTTATGAATATGCAGTGTATCTTTTCTCTATAGGTCCAGAAACCAGAATGCACCTATTTCAAGGGGAAAAGGCAATACCCAAGAAAAAATAACCATTGGAAAATAGCTGAGCAATATTGGGGAAACCAAGTCTTCCATACTGTCAGACACCAAGCATTTTTAGTGCTGCAACAATGAGTCTAGAGACCAAAATACACCACTGTCTTCTGAGAAACCAGACATTCATGAATTATCACCCATCTTGAGGTTAGAAACAATGTCATTAGCAATAGCTGCAATTACTTAAGTACGTACTATTTCCAAAAAACAAACAAACAAACAAAAGTACCAGGAATTTACATGCCCAACAGTTAAGCCTCTCCACAAGTTTGCAGGGTTTCTATTATTATACCCATTTTACGAATGAGCAAACTGAGGTCCATAGATGTTAAAAACCTTACATGAGATCACGTAACTGATAAGTGGTGGAACTGGTATTGAAATCAATTTCTGCCTCACTCCAAATCCTATTCTATTTATGTTCATTATGCTATGTACACTTCTTTTTCTGAAAGAGAATTCATTCATTTACTCTTTCACTCAAAAATTACTAAATAGCTGGACGTACTAGCTCACACCTATAATCTCAGCACTTTGAGAGTCCGAGGAGGGTGAATCACTGGAGGTCAGGAGTTCGAGAACAGCCAGGCCAACATGGTGAAACCCCATCTCCACTAAAAATACAAAAATTAGCCAGGCATGTTGGTGCACGTCTGTAATCCCAGCTACTCAGCTGGCTGAGGCAGGAGAATCATTTGAACCTGGGAGGTGGAGGCTGCAGTGAGTTGAGATCATGTCACTGCACTCCACCTGGGTGAAAGAGCAAGATTCCATTTCAAAATAATAATAATAACAATAATAATAATCAATACCTAATATCTATCAGACACTGTTCTAAGTGCTAGGATTACAGCAGTTGTGAAACAAAGTTCCTACCCACATGGATCTGACCTCCTAGTAATCATTAATCTACAAAGAAATGTATGGTAGGACTGGGGATGAGACTAAAGGCCCACTACTTCAAATAAGGTAGTCCGGAAAAGTCTCTCCAAGGACATGTCACTGAGCTGGGTACATGGATAAGGAGGGAGCAGGGCAGGTGAATATCTGGGAGAAGAACTTTCCAGACAAGGGAGAAAGGATGTACAAACGTCTTGAGACAGAAGCACACTTCCTACAATGAAGGAACAGCAAGGCTGTAAATGCTGGAGCCAAATGAGTAAGGGGAGAGTGGTAGAAAATGGAGAGAAAAGGAGGCATCAGGGGACCAACCTTGCAGGTTCTTGCTGGCTTCTTCTTTTTATGTTTAATGGGAAGCAACTGGAGGGTTGAAAACACAGGGACAGCTGTGATCTTACTCTATTTAAAAAGGGTTACCTTGGCGGTTGTGAGAAGAATTGGCTTTGGGGGTATAGGTTAAGAAAGGAGGCAAGGAGAGGCATTAAGGGGCTGTCTCAGTAGTACAAGGGAGTTATGATGTTTAAGAATTGGAAACAGATGTGAGATAAAGAGAACTGTCAAGAAAGACTCCAGAGTTGGTGGCCTGAGCAACTGGACAGCCAAAGCAGTCTTGAAAAAGAACAAAGTTGGAAAACTCACACTTTCTGACTTCAAAACTTATTACAAAACTATGATAATCAAAACATTGTGGTACTGGCATAAAGATAGACATATAGACTAATAGAATAAAATTGAGAATATAGAAATAAACTCATACATCTATTAATATGACCAACTGATTTTTGTCAAGGGTGCCAAGTTCATTCAATGAGGAAAGAATAGTCTCTAAATGGTGCTGGGACAACTGGATAGTCACATAAAAAAGAATGAATTTGGTCCCTTATCTAGCACCACATACAAAAATTATCTCAGAATGAAACAACCTCATGTAAGAGCCAAAACCATAAAATTTTTAGAAGAGTGCATAGGATAAATCTTCATGGCCTTGAATTTGATAATTGATTCTCAAGTATGACAACAGAAGCACAAACAACAAAAGAAAAAAAGAACAGATGAGACTTCATCAAAATGAAAATCTTTTCACGTCAAAAATCTTTATCATTGAAAAGACAACATATAGAATGGTAGAAAAGATTTGCAACTCATATAACTGACAAGAAGCGAGTATCTAGAACATGGAAAGAATTTAAAGTGAAAAGACAACTCACAGAATAAGAGAGAGTATTTGGAAATCATATAGCTGCTAAGGGTCTAATATCTAGAACATATAAAGAATTCTTACAACTTCACAAGTAAAAGATAAACAATTGAATTTTTTAAATGGACAAAGAACTTGAATAGACATTTCTCCAAATAACCAACAAGTACATGAAAAGATGATCAACATAATTAGTCATTAGGGAAATGAAAATCAAAATCACATTAAGGTTCCACTTCACATCCACTAGGATGTCTGTAATCCAATAAACAAAAATAACAAGTGTTATCCAGGATGTGGAGAAATTGGAGTTCTCCTATATTGCTGGTGAGAAAGCAAAATGGTTCATCCACTGTATAAAACAGTTTGGTGGTTCCTGAAAAAATTAGACATAGAAGTACCATATGACCCCATAATTCTGCTCCTAGGTAGACACCCCAAATAACTGAAAACAGGTACTTAAATACATGTACACCCATGTTTATAGCAGCACTATTCGCGATAGCCATAAGGTTGAAACAGTCCAAATGCCCATGACCAATGAACGGGTAAACAAATTATGATATATACATACAGTGGATTATTCTTCACTCATAAAAAGGAATTAAGTACTGATACTGGCTACAATGTAGGTGAGACTCCAAAACACTGTGCTAAGTGAAAGAAGCTGTATACAAAAGGTCACATGTTATATGATTCCATCTGTATTAAATACCAGTAATAGATAAATGCACAGAGATAGGATGCAGATTAGTGCTTGTGAGGCATGGGGAGGAGCAGGGAATGGGGAGAAACTGGTTAATGGGTAAAAAGGAAAACATGCTATGAAATTAAATAGAAGTGGTGGTTGCATTGTGAATATACTAAATGCCACTGAAAATGGTGAATTTTATGTTATTTGAATTTCACCTCAATACATTATTAAAATACAAGTTTTTTAAAATCTAGGAACAGTCAGGCTCCAGGGCCCACACTGTTAACTATAATGCTGTAGTGATAGTGGCAGTTGTGCTGCAGGATTGGCTTTCCACGAGCAGGTCTTAGTGTGCTGCTGGTTTTCTTGCAGCTGTCCTCAGATCGTGCCTGGTTACTGGCTTCCTAATCAAGGCATGAGGGCTTCTGATATGCATGGAGTGTTTTAAATATTAAAGGACTAATGAAGTAAGGTATTCAACTAAAGTGAATTAGCATTGATTCATGCAAGTTAAATATCTGTCTCTTAATGGAAGCTTAGAGCTTCAAACTTGATCAATGAGATTGAGAACTGACAATTAAATCCACTCAATAAACACTCACCACCTGCCATTACCTTTTACTCGGTCCTTGCTTCTCACCAACTCCTCTTCCTTTTCTGTCTGAAAACCATGACTGTTGAGAGTTTGTGTCTACCTTTCCAAACCAAAGTGAAAGAGAGACATTCTATGGAAAATACCTTGTCTACTTAGAAAATGAAACCTAGTTCACCTGTTTTCAACACTATACCCTGCACCAAAGACAACTGATATGAGGCAGCCACAAACAGCAGGGAAGGCTCTGGCATTGCACACCTCCTTTGTATAAATGCTAGAATAAGCCAGGTGTAGTGGTACATACTTGTAATCCCAGCTACTTGCAAAGCTGAGGTGGGAGGATCACTTGAGCCCAGGAGTTCGAGGCTACAGTGAGCTATGGTAGGGCCACTGCACTCCAGCCTGAGTGACAGAGTGAGACTCTGTCTCTAAAAATAAAGAATAAAAATGACAAGATAGTCTTATTTTGGGTAGACTTCTTGGTGACTCACCAAATTCATAGCACCAATGTTTTTATTTTCACAAGGCTCCATTCCTCAGTTCATTCAATAGATGTTTACTGAGCATCTATCAAATGCCAGGCACTTCTGAGTAACGGCAACACAATGGCAATGAGGCATAGGCTTTGCTCTTGGAAAAAAAATATTCAAATTAGTAATGATTGTGCAATGAATAAAATTATAGGTATTTACTTAGGATGCTATGGTAACATAATGCCTTGGCTAGATTGTTACAAACATCTTTATAGAAACATTGGTGCTCATTTTGAATAAAAAAGATATATGGATATGTATTCTCAGCCAAGTAAAATTATATCTCAGGACCTTGGTTTTATCATATGTAAAATAGTTTTAAAAATATTGTCTCTTCATCATCAGAATCTTTACAAAGCTAAAATTTAAAGAAGACATAGGGAAATGAAAGATCTTTGTAAATTATAAAGTTATCTGCCAGAACAGAGTTAAATAACATGGTGATTTTTCTAATGCTTGACTCTGAAACAAATTTTGCACTTTTGACATTCTCATAGGAGATGCTTATATTTTCCCCTAAATGAAAATTCCCATATCGGACACTGCAGCTATAGCTAAGCCAGCTCTCTTATAGTTGCAAGTGTGCTGGAGACCCTGTTGAGTAGCACTTAACACTCTTAATGCACATAGCCTGTGAAGGAATTGTTCCCAGATGTCTCTTTAGTGCTATCCAAACTACCACCATCCCACCCCTGGCTCCCACAAGCTCTTAATCCTCTCTCTCTCTCTGTCTCTCTCTCTGTCTCTCTCTCTGTCTCTGTCTCTCTGTCTCTCTGTCTCTCTCTCTCTCTCTCTCTCTCTCACACACACACACACACACACACACACACAACACCATGCAAACACACAAACAATTCCTGTCAAACAATCCCTGTCTAGTCTTCTTCACTCTTTGTAGAGGTCATCCTTTTAAGAGGCAAAAATGACCTGACAAAAAGGTAACTAAAGAGAATACTTCCCTAAAAGCCCATTCCATTAGCCTCCCTCACTTCCTTAAGCTCCTACCCGTGTGTTGAATCATATTTAATTCTCCAGCTTCCATGAAACCTCTCTTGATTATTCCAACACATATTGACCTCTCCTTTCTTTGAATCCTGGTGGCAGTTAAGGTCCGTAGGCCACAGCCCCACCAACAGTGGGACTTCCCCTCGATAACGTCCACACCACATTCTTTTGCACACGATTGTTCTTGGGTGACTCTTCATCTGTAAAATCATCACCTGTAAATAAAATCCTTACTTTGCAGAAAACTCTCAAAACTAAAGAAAATAAAGTGCTTTAAAAATAAATATTACAGCATCTGCTACACAGAAGGTGCTAAATAAATAACGCCTCTTGCTTCCCTCTCTTTTGTATGTCCAGCAATCAGCACAGTTCTAGGGTAAATAGTAAATGTGTCAATAAATAGAATAAATAGGTATCGATTTGCTCTATCATATTGTGTGCCACTCTTTTCTCTTCCCTTTGGAATTATAGAATTTTTTAAAGCTATAGTGAAAGAACTCAGTGTTCTTTATGCTCCTCCCCTTGATTAATTTCCTCTCAACTCTTGTCCTGCCTAATTACATACAGTCTCTTTAGGCCCTTCTCCAGTTACTAGCTGATTCAAAGGCGTGTTTGTTTGTGGATTTCATTTAAATTTCTACTTTACAGGCTAATTGCTGATGATGTTATGAAAGTAAACAGTTCAGGAAAGCTGCCAATGTGTGTCCTATGAATTCATCACTGGTGAAAGCCCTTATTCTGCCAAGCCTGTGCAGAATGTATAAAATATTCAGAATGGAAGGCACTCATGTAGCAGAAAATATCCCAGCAGATCTGCAGCTCAGCATAGAACAGCGGGCAATGACTTAGAGCCCAGAAGAGTTTATCACGCAAGCCTGGTATTTCTATTTATGGTGAAAAAGGAGACAAAACTTGGCTTTCTTAGAGCGTGACCTGAAATCTAGGAACTATGAGAAGTCCGGTGAGTGGATGGGAGTCTCTTGCTCACTAATGTGGCAAGAGAATATAAAACACACTGCACCCCTGTATCTCTGTTGTCAAAGGCAAGGAAGTCAGTTACCCTGCCTCACCCCCAATCTCTGATAGCCACGCATGACAACCAGCCATTCTATTGGTCTGCATGTCAAATGACCATACCATATAGATCACGGGCTTTATGCACCAGAGGATTCACTAGCAGGCTCTCCTTTAAGTCCATTCTCTTCAGGAATGCGCTATTGACTACTAAGAGACTGGCTCTTTTGAACACTAAGGACCATTCTGAAGGTCTTATGTGAGTGAGTGGTAAAGGTGTTGGCAATCACACTGCATAAAGTCAACCAACATCGTTCATTAAGCCCCTGTGAGTTGTCATTTCTGCAGGACTGGAAAGCCTTCCAATCTTTGACACTGCAACTCCTTTCTGCCTGAAACACCTGAAAGTCACCCATGAAAGTGGTAGCCCTGAAAGTTGCATTCTTTAATTAAAAATAAAGATCAGATGCAATTGCACCTGGGCTAGGTGACCCAGTGACTTCTATTTATACCAGAAAAAGATCACAAGGCTCCCCCTACCTTGGCTGTGAGCCTTGTACAACTGAGAAGTCGTCGTGAAAGACGACATGCATTGATTCCTTGTCTATCTCAGAGAGTGCTCATTAACTCTACCGCAACATTACTGAGTGCTGCAACAGAAAACGGACACGGGCATAGGCAAATGTGGCTTCTAGAAACAACTACTGCTATTTTCAGTGTTCTGGCTTCCCCTCCTTCGACTCTAAATTATAAGATGCACAGGACAACCAACAAATGGAATTGACTTTAAAGATTTCTGATTCAAGGAAAAAAAAGAGTCCGCATTCTCCCTACTTCTCAAATACCATTAATATAATAAAAAGAATGTAAAAAGATACTAAAATCTATACCTGTGCTTGAAAGCAGGGAAAAAAAATGTCATTTACATACACAAAATTTTAAGACATTTCTGCAAGAAACAGTGCTGGCAAGACCAAGGTAAAGGGTCACCTGATCAGCACCCAGATCCCTGCATGAAAGGAAGAGTCCCTCTTGTGAGGCACACAGGGAGCCTGAGCGGACCACACTAACTATTAAGGTTGGACCAGGGGCAATCAGTGCAGATTAAATCAAATACAACCACCGTCTCTGGAAAACACATCAGTATTGATGCCCAGAGCAATGGGCTGCACTTCCCTTCACACCTTTCTTTGGGCACCAGCTTTGGTCCAAAGAAGGACATGGGAACCCGTGAGAGAGTTGACCAATGAGAACATTCAGTCAAGTTGCAGGTAAAAAAACAATAAAGATCAAATCCATCACTTCCTTATATGCCAGCAATAACTGCATAGAATATATAATGTAAAAAAAGGCCTCATTTATAACAATAATGTAAATTCCAGCAAGTTCAAGATGTAAAGGTAAAAAAAAAACCGAAGCCTTAAAGCAAAAAATAGTCTATTAAATATATAAAATAACCTCATCTATAAACAAAACATTAGAGGAAAATAGAAACGTTCATATAATATCATTTGTATAACATAATTTCTTCCAAAATATGACCCTAAAGGCAGTTTCTTAAAAGAAAAGGGCAATGATTTGAAAAAAGTTACAGATATATGTGTGTAAATATTAAAATATTAAATAAATAAAATTGTTACAAGTAGGTATACAAAATTTTAAATGTAACATAAAATTAAAATATTAAAATATTGGGGGAGAGAGTGAAATCTAAATGATCAATCTCTGATATATAAAAACTACTAGTGAATTAATATGAGAAAAATAAAGTCTTGATGCCTTCAAAAGAAAACACTAGTAACTGTGAAATACATTAATAAAATGTTTACACATACTACAAGCTAATATGAAACCTCATTTTTGAAAATATCAGATTACATTAAAATATAATTCATTGACAAGAGTCAGAAAATGAGCCCTGCCATGCACTGCCTGTGATAATTTCAGTTGTTACAATCTTTATTAGCATTACACGAAGGTGTGTCTCAAAAATCTTTAAAATAAGCTTCTCATTTATGCAGTATCCCATGTCTAGAAAATAATTTTGATATAATAATTATAAATATAGCCAAAGATGTCACTTAGAAAATATCAATTACAGTACTGTTTTAAATTGCAATAGAATTAGTCATAGTTCAGCTTTGGGGACTGGTAACATTTTTGATACAAATCAAAAAGTTATATGTAGTCATTAAAAAGTATGTGATAGACATATGCTTAATAAAAACATATTTTATGATAAAACAGTATGTTTAAAACGGTGTGTAGGTTTTAATTTAAGTCTGTTAAATATGCATTCATCCATTCAATTGCCAACTTATGGCCTCATCGAACTTACACTTTAGAGGAAAAGCATATATCTGACTACATATCTATTTGGAAGGCTAGATGTTAAAATGTTACTAGTGATTATCTCATAACTATCTCAAGCTGAAAGACGGTTTATCTAAGTTTCATATTTTTCTCTAGTAAATGTGTAAAAATAAAAAAGGTTATTCTGAATGGCACTCAAGAAATAATAGTGACATGATTCAATTCAGTCAAATTACCAGTTACTAAATAGATTTCTAAACACTAACATTTGAATTCAAACATGTACTTTGAAATAAGCTTCCATGTATAGTTCACAACTAAATTTATAAGTCGTTTTACATAATTATTCTGAGTGAATTAATACTATGATTAAAGCTTTTTCCTCTACAAACATGTGTGAATAAAAGAAGGAGAACAAATTTAAAAAGAGATGAGAAATTAAAATTAATTCTTATTGGTGAATCACTATTTTCTCCCAGCAATGTCTCTCCCTTCTCTGTAGAAAGATGCCTCAGTTCATTAAATAAATGCACACATATTCCCCACAAACTCAAGGGATATTTTTTAAGAATACATGTAAATCACACAAAAATTTTCTTCTAAAATAATGAAAACAGAATACAGTCTTCACATTTTTAAAAATGTGCAGATTCTGTGCTATTCTCACTTAGGGTATTTATTTGCGGATGCTGGAATGAAGAGAAAATTGCAAGTTTATATAAGGAGCTTTATATATAAATATTGCTTCTTCTAGATTGCCATCCCTTGCATTTTCTCCCAAGAGCCTTACAATTTTTGTATTCATTTCATTATCACTTCCAGTGCCCTTCCTTCAATGCTGTATCTTGGTTTAGTCAGAATGATTTGCAAGGAATCCCTAGCAGTGGGTTCTGGTTTTAGCCCCACCAGAACTGAATTTTCACATTTGAGCAATCATTTCACCTCTCAGAAGACAGTACGCATATATCTGAGAATTCTTAGAGTGTTATTAAGTATTATGACTCATTCCCATATTGTGCATCAGACTAATTTTTGATTCAAGAAATAAATATGAATATGGTTAGACTCTGTTTTTAAAAAATCTGTAAAAGAGAACCGTAGTCCTTCTTTTTCAAACAAGGATGCTTCAAAATAGTTAATGAATATATGTATTGTATGCTTGCAAAACTATTTACACCTCTATGCAACATGAGGAATACACAGAGGCAAATTGCATTATCCCTGCTTTCAAGTTGGAAAAAAAAGACAAAGCATAAAAAAAGGATTCTAATATGTATTCATGTGTTATGTGTAATATGAGATGTGCCATCCCAGCATTCCTGGGAGGTATATATTTGTAGCTGTTTTGCAGATTGAGAACAAGAAGCTTGAAAATGGTAACTGGCATGCTCAAGGCCCCAAGACAGTGGTCACTAAATCAACCCTATTAGTATAAAAGGGAACAGAAAATATTTTAAAATTTAAAATAAACACCTACCTTATCCCAACCTGCCAGATACACTAATATTCAAGAAGAAATTGCTGGGAGGTTTCTTCTGTCCTCTGATTCTCCTTAAATCTATAATATTGGACTTGTACATCTATGTTTTGCTGGCCATTCTTCTAATCCTTTTGTTGGTAGAAAGCCAAGTCACATGAATATAAGATTATAGGATGACAATTATTCCTTCTTTTTCAGTCCCCATTATCATTCCCCACCCCTGCATTTCAAAGATTTTGCAGCAAATCTTAAAAAGAAGTCACTATCTGGTCATTTTTTATTCAACTCTTGACAGGCTTCTTAAAAAAAATCAATAAAATGTGAAAAGTTATTGCTTAACACATGCATTAACTATATTGGAAATAAGAAAGTGCTTGTGCAATTGCTTTTCTATGTGTGTATATGTGTGTGTGTATATATATATTTCTATGTATATGTGTGTGTGTATATATATATTTATATATGGAGAAAGACACACACGGAGACAGAGGGAGACAGAGGGAGACAGAGTGAGAGAGTGAGAGAAATCAGAGCTTTAGTGGGGAAACAGGCATCCTAACTATTCTGTATGGGGTTCAATGCCATCTGATTTGAGCACTTGTCTGTCCACCTATGAATTTCAGTGACCCATCTCAAGTTTTATAGTGATTGTATCCACTCTATGAAAATGTCTTTGACACCAGGTAATATCTGCATTTAGGACTTGATTTCTTGAAAACCTAGTTTTTTCTTAAACCTTCTTGACTCTCAATTTACCTGTTCAGACTTTCTCCACCTTGTCTCTACCTACTAATCATGATGATAATGCAACTGTGATTGTTTCTATTCACACAGCCCCACCCACACCCATGGATTGTTCTACACTACACAAGCCTCCTAGTATGGAAACTTCTGCATTCATTATTAGACTGGCTCCCTTTCCACACCCTTGCATTCTCCCAAGAAATATAAAGAGTCTGACAACTTCCCTTTCGCCTTTTTATAGCTGCTCTACCCTATACCTCCTCTCTCTGTCTTTCTCTCTCTCTCTCATTCTCTCCTCTCCTCTCTCTCTCTCTCTCTTCCAATTCCATCGTCAAATTTCCCTCTTCTCTTGTTTCTTTCCCATTAGCAATTAGTTTTCTCTTCTCCTTCCCAGCCATACTTTTTTTTAAAAGGATCCAATTCCCCTTCCTCAGATTCCATTCATTCTTTCACCCATCGCACACTGGCCTCTCCCACCACAATGCACTGGAAACTGCTCATGATCAGGTTGCCAGCAACCTAGTCACTGATAAATTCAGTGGACTCAGCACAATTCTTTTTTGTGCCTAATTTATTAGTAATTATCAAACTCTTTGGCACTATCATTTATCTTTTAAAACATGTAATGCAACCATGTTTTTTTTTTTTTTATCACTGAAAGCCAGATATTATCAAAGTCTGAATTCAACCATTGTTGCAAGATCTCCTTTCCTCCACTGTTTTCACTTTTTGAATATTTAAGCACGTGGCTTCTCTGAAAATATTCTATTTCTTTATTTATATTTTGGGGTTTTGTTGAGTTGTACTTTCAAATTTTCTGTTTCTATTATGATTCTGATATATAATCATCCTAAATGATCTAAGAATTAAATAATATTTTTACATAAAATATTTTTTAATTTTAGTTAATTCTTATAAATACATATTTCAAAATCATTTGCAAAAATGGAATTCAGTGTACATCTAGTTGCCATTTTAAAGAAAAATTATCATGCTTCAAACATTTCATATCTGCTCCTACATATGTACAAAATTCAGAGAATTATGAATTGCTTCATATTGCAGCATACCACATAGCCTGTAAGTCATACGTACAATTATTGAATGCTGCACTAACTCACACTCTAGAATCGTGAAACTGACCCGATAGGAGCAAGAAAATGAATGAGCAGCACAACTGGGAAATGAAATGTTATTATTCAACCTTCTATTCCATTCATGTGATCTGAAAAGGTGTGACAAGTCGAGTTGTTTTCTCTCTTACCTGTCCTCCTACCTCCCAGCTCCTCCCTGCATTCTGAAAGTGTCCAGCTCTGATAGCAGCACCATGACTCTTTGAGCCTTAACAGCATTAGGACATAGCAACCTTTGTACTGAGGACATACAGCCAACATGGAGCAGCAGTCTCTTGGGGCCTGAATGGCGTTAGTCATGAGAGCAGATACTTAGAGGCACAGGTTGTACCATGCCAGGTCTGACACTGGATTCTGAGTGACAAATAAGCCAACAGTATGCTTGGCATACCCTTCCTGTCTCTTCCTCAGTTTCTCTGCCTCTCTCTTAATTTCTATGGCAGGTCTCTTGAGCACTTTGGTTACTTGTGTTAATTGTAATATGGGAACTTCTAAAGTATGAGGAAAAAAAGGCAGGTCTTGCCCAGGTCTAAGGGCAGTAGTTCCAGCTAAAATACCATTATCATCTCAACTTTGCAGATGAGGAAAATGAACCATAAAAAGATGAAGCATTGTGGCCTAATCACAGATTTAACCAAGGACAGAACTGAGATATGAATCCAGGCAGTCTGACTCTAGATCTGTTTCTTTTTGGTTTATATTATTTCTAAAAATATATATTTTTTTGTTGTTTTGAGACAATAAAAACTCAGGATGTCTTAATAAAATCCAACAACTCAGAGCAAAACTAAGCTAAAACTAAATTGTCCTTTTTGGAGGTAGCTTTTACAGTTACTCTTTACTCTGAAAATTAGTAATTAAAGGGAAATAATTATGCACCTATCTTGTCTTTCCCAACAGGAACTGTGTTTCAGGATAAACAAATAACAATGAAGAAAAAGGAAAACAAAACAAAACAAACACCAATGTTCTTTCTTGTAATAAAATATTATTATAAATACCTGGTCAAAGGAAGGGACTGTGGCTTAAGACTCAAACTTATTTTAGATTTCCTTTTTTTAATCTTCTTTTTCTCTCTTTTTGCCATTCCAAAGTATCTCCTTTGCAAATGTTGTATAATATAATAGCAGAGAAATTACTCTAGAGGGAGTCACTTACCCACTTTCCTCAGAACCAGAAGTAAGCAAGTTACAAGAAGAAATTAATTTATGCTAATGTCTTAAAATTCTGCCAAAATGTTTCTTGCTACCTCCATTAACATTTAGGATCTGGGCCATAATTCAGAGTAATATATTCTAGTGACATTAATATAAATTTTAGTATTGATGTAGTCATTAAAGATATTTTTTTAAATTGCTTTTATATTAATCTGCATTAATGAAAGGCAAGGTGACCAAGCTATTATTAGCCTGAGAAAAGTCTGAGTCTGCAACACACAAAAAATATTCAAAAGGAGAAGAATGAATGGGAATCAAAATCTCTTCTATGACCTTGCTCAAGTTTTCAGATCTTAATAGATATTATTGCTCCAATTCCAAAAATTTCCCGAGAGAAAAACGGAGATATTTGGTAAATGATCAATATTTTCCACAGTCAGTATTTAGATGTTATGTCCACATCCCTGTCACTGTATCTTTCTACATTCCTGGTTTAGCAACACAGCATTCTCTCAATTCTAGAAGCATCCTTTCCATTTCCGCTAGTATTCTCAGTGAGTCTAATTCATTCCCGTGATTTAATCAACACCTGTTATGACTAAAAATTGTGAAAGAATATTCATCTGCTGCTGTACTTGCAATTTAGCATGGGATTCCTAAATTCCCTCAAAGTCATGAATATTGATAGTGAGACTTCAGATGTTACGCAATCTAAAAGGAGAAGACTGAGAAGGAAGGAGTGGAAGGAAGCTGCAGTCTCCCTCAGACCACCCCATGGGAGTCCCTGTCCCACTAATGTATAGGCCAAGCCATTAGCCAAGGAAACCGCAAATGTTGTTAACATTCTTGCTTTCAAATCACCTCTTTTCCCTGAGTGCTGCAGTGCATGACATCATCAGCCATACAGTAGCCTATCAAGCTTTTGAAGACACCATTGTGTACCTAATGTCAATTGAATTTTTGTTTAGAGGTACTTTCACTGACACCAAGATGTTTAAAACAAACTCTCACTTTGATTTTTTTTGTTTGTTTGTTTTATTTTGTTTTGTTTTTTTGAGATGGAGTCTCGCTCTGTCGCCCAGGCTGGAGTGCAGTGGCACGATCTTGGCTCACTGCAACCTCTGCCTCCCAGGTTTAAGCGATTCTTCTGCCTCAGCCTCCTGAGTAGCTGGGACTACAGGCACACACCACTATGCCCAGCTAATTTTTGTATTTTCAGTAGAGATGGAGTTTCACCATATTGGCCAGGCTGGTCTCAAACTCATGACCTTGTGATCTGCCCACCTCAGCCTCCCAAAGTGTTGGGATTACAGCCATGAGCCAGCGCGCCAGGCCCAAACTCTCATTTCTTTAAGGCTTAAGATAGCAAATGCATTATCTTCTTATGAGAGATAGCACCTGTTGTTACTAAATAGCATTTGTAGATTTGCAGAAAGTTGCACTGAGAAGACTCCATAGGAGCTCATCTAATTTACCACATTTTCCAAATTATCTCCCACCTTCCACCTTATTTTTATGATAAAGAATCTGAGAGGGAAAAAAAAGTTGGAGGAAGTTACAGCATTCCACTAATTCTCATCTTGCACCAGAAAATGAGTGGGAAAACATATCTCTTTGCTGTGGAAAAGAACCAGGGATGACTCGCTTCTGACGCCTCTTGGCATGACAGAGTAAGCAGAGGACTCAGGATACCAGACAGGGAAATTGAGGGAGAGACAGGCCAAGGAAGACTGTGCCAAGCTCCAGTGCCAAAGATTCCAGAGGATCAGCGAGAAGCAGGCAATGGGAGTAGGAAAGGACATAGAGCAGAGATTAGGCAAAGGGATGAAGGAGGCCAACATTTGTTGCCTCTGTCCCTGTTTCTTGCATCCACTTCTGAATGCTCTGTCCAGGTATCCTGGTGACAGATTTTCTCTCAGTGCTACCAGCAAAACAGAGAAATGCCTTATTGGCTAGGGCTCCACGATACACCCCACCTGAGAAGCAATCTCTTTAAGCCACAGCAGGGCTTAGAGGAAGATTCTCAAACTTGCCTTGTCCTCCAAATACTGAAGTATCTATTTAAAATACAGAGTTTCAGGCTTGTCCCTTGGAGAATTTGATTTAGTAGGTTGGAAAGGCTCTGAGGAATCTGTATTTTTCACAAATACTCTGTGATTCTAGTATCAAAAAGTTGGGGACATAAAGAAAGAATAAAGAATTTGGCCGGGCGTGATGGCTCAAGCCTGTAATCCCAGCACTTTGGGAGGCCGAGATGGGCGGATCACGAGGTCAGGAGATCGAGACCATCCTGGCTAACACAGTGAAACCCCGTCTCTACTAAAAAAAATACAAAAAAAAAAAAACAAAAACCAAAAAACTAGCCAGGCGCCTGTAGTCCCAGCTACTCGGGAGGCTGAGGCAGGAGAATGGCGTGAACCCGGGAGGCGGAGCTTGCAGTGAGCTGAGATCCGGCCACTGCACTCCAGCCTGGGCGACAGAGCGAGACTCCGTCTCAACAACAACAACAAAAAAAGAATTCAGGCTTTGCTGTGGCAGAGATGAGGCCTACTCATCATGTACCTTGGGCAGGGATTTTGTAGTTTCTGAAACTCAGTTGCCTCATTTATAAAACAGAGATAATAATCACAGGACGGAGCATTCAATGGGATCCTACAAGTAGTCTCTAGTTATAGGCATGGCATGACCTGCATTCAATAAATACTAGCATCTAGTTCATACCAGCTATTTTCCTTGGCAGTACCTCTAGTTTTAAGACTCAGGGCACAACAGATAGTTCCTCATTATTTAGATAGAAGACTAGCCTGCTTAAAAAGAACAATGTTGAAAACTTCCACCGAGTGGTAAATAAGAATTACTGAGGTAAGAACCCAGATGTCAGGCTATATTTGCTGAGCACAGCTACCAAACATAGACAAGAGGTGACCCCCAAAGAGATTCCTATGTTGTAAAATATAATTAGCCTCTCTTTGTCTCTGGACTGTGTTCTGCATAGTTGTATCTACTTCTGCCTCATCTACCCCTGGCTGTGTTTGACTTTATGTGATGTGGCATCCATCACCCAGAATTTTTTTTTCCAGCTGGCTTCAATTTGGGATTTGGAAGTAATGCATTGACTACACTTTGCCTCACCCTTGACCAAGGATTCCTTCGATCATGCTGCCCTTCCACCACTGTCCATGGCTCCAGCTTTTCAATTCCAGGCTTTCATCCTAAAACAACTTTCTCTTGAGGGCAATATCAGAGTAACAGATACTAGGAATGGATTGAGGTTGAAAACAGTGTCCATGTGTTGTGGGCTTTCAATCTCTTCCTCTCAAAAGATTAACATCTTTTGTTGGGATTCCACTAGATACAAAATGACAACGTAAACGTAACGGGAATTTCTATGGGAACTAACGTAGCGCGAACTTAAATCTCTATTTAATTGTCAGTTGTTGATATGACATCATTTTCCCAGGTCAGGTTCCGAAGAAGATTAGCAAGAAAAGGAAAATAGGAGAATAAGAAGAAAGAAGAAATAGGAAAGGCTCATAATGAGGAAGATGAAATGTTTAAAATCAAATATTTCTCCTCCAATCTTGCATTACAGACCAATCACGTGCCCTTAGCAATCTATTGGAGTTTAGGGACTTTTGTTTACTAAATATCTGAAGGTAATAGTCCAATGAGATGAACAGAGATGGGACATGTGATACCTATGTCATGTAGCTCAGTGAATGTATCTCTGTAATATTCACCTTCTGTAAGAAGAACAGGAGGATGAGTAGTGGTAATACTCCAGTGTCTTGGAAATACACTGCACAGAATTCCAGAAATGATAATTGTATGCAACAGAAAATAAGATAAATCACTTCAGTGTTTCTATCTGCATTTATGTAAAAATTATAGACTATCATCTTCTTTGCAGAGGTTGGGTAGGAAATAGGTGACTGTTCAATTTCATTCTACAGTTACTATGTCTTAGAAAATACTTGTCTTTGAAGCATTTATTTCTAAAAATCTGTCTCAAATATAATGGCCCATTTTCTTAAGCTAGCAAGTAAAATATAACAAGCCCTGACAGGAAAATGAAGGGCAAAGAAGTCCCACCTACCCTTGAAAAAGTTGAAAATAAAACTATCTGATAGGTGAAAACTTCCAAGGAAAAGGAGAAAAGGTTTTGAGAAGATATTTTTGTCAGAGGAGTCTAAGCTATTTTTTTAGTATATCTTTGTAATTTTCTTGTCTACTTTCTCTCCCATTTCCCTCTATTCCTCTACCAACCAGTATTTCCCACTACTTATAGACTTAGTGTTTATTAACATACTATTTAATTTGGTGTTTAGCTTAGAATTTGCACTGAAGGGAAAAGCAGCAGGAAGGAAGTAAAGGGAAAAAAAAGAACAGAAAATGGGCCTTGTATTAGTCTGTTCTCACACTGCTAATAAAGACACACCTGAGACTGGGTAGTTTATCAACGAAAGAGGTTTAATTGAATCACAGTTCCACATGGCTGAGGAGGCCTCACAATCATAGTGGAAGATGAAGGAAGACCAAAGGGACGTCTTACATGGCAGCAGACAAAGAGAGAGCATGTGCAGGGGAACCCCTCTTTATAACACCATCAGGTCTCATAAGACTTATTCGCTATCACAAGAACAGCAGGAGAAAGACCCACCCCCAGGATTCAATTACCTGCCACCGGGTCCCTCCCACGATACATGGGAATTATGGGAGCTACAGTTTGATATTTGGGTGGGGACACAGCGAAACCATTTCAGGGATCAATATATTTTATGTGCCTAACATGTTTCAGGCATTGGCTACTGGTTTCTAGGCACATTAGCACATCCTAAGCTCACAGCCATCCTGTCTTATGGGTACTCTGGTTTCCATTCTGCAGCTGAGAAAACTGAGACTCAGAGAGACTGTGGCTTATCCAAAGTCACAAAAATGCTGAATACAAGTGCTGATATTTTACTTCTAAATCCAAATCCGACTTCTTCTATTTCATCAGATGTGATTGGCTTTTAAACAAACAGCTGCCCACTTCACCTTCCTGGCCAACAGAACCATAGTTTTATTCAGAGGACCACTCCTTGGGAAAAGTTATTCTATCCCAGCTCAGGCATTATTTTGGATAAGTTTAAACCAATCAGGCAAGTCCCAGCTCCCTTGCCAATGTTAGTTTTCAGGGTATGTATACAACCCAACTCAATCCATTGAGATATTTGAAAAGTTTTCCAAGAGAGTTCTGGGAAAAAGTTACTTGCTCTTAAAAAGTGAGCAAAGATAATATTATTATTTGATCAGATATGGTTGTAATGCCTGCAACAGTGGCAACTATATTTTGACCATGATGGCTCAAGCCTAAGAACAAAGTGAACACATCAAAGACAAAAAATTATAAGGTGAAAGAAAACCTGTCATTGAGCTACTGAATTGACCAGCCATGAAGCTGCTCTACCCTGACACTCTCACCATGTAGCATAACAAATACCCTAAGATGTTAAGAGCTGAGTTATCTGTTACTTGCAAATGAAAGTATCCTAACAGATAGAAGCCTCATTGTGGGAGATATAACAGATGCAGTGTCAATCCAATATAGAAGCAGAGAACACTGCCAGTTTATGAATAACTAAAATGGTATGAAAATAAAGAAGCCACATGTGGAAGCAAGTGTATAAACACACATAATACTAGAACAGCATCTCAACAACATCCTAGAGCAAAATATTCTACAAATGTTAACAGTTCATCTCTCTCCTTAAGTCTCAAAGTCTCACGAGGCTCCATTACATTGCTTCAGTTTTCCTGAGATGTCAGGAAAGCTCTGAAAATACCAAAGCCTGGGCTATCTCTAGGGATTCCAATTTAATTGGTTTTGGATACAACTTGAGCATTGAGAGGTGGTTAGGGGTCCCAAGGTGGTTGGTTCTAACATGATGTTTATAGAACATCACTGTTCTATAAACTTCAGCAGTGGCATTGTTTCAAATGCTTGATTACCTCCAGAAGATATCTGAGGCTTGCCCCTACTGAACTACATACATCTGTATTCCCTTTCCCCAAGAATATTTCAATTTTTCATGGAGCAGGGGTGGGGTAAGAAGAGACTGGAGCAGATAACAGTCTGCTGTTCATGGCACTTGGAGGTCATGGCACTTGGAGTTCTGGGTGGTAAACGAGGAGGAGCACTGGCTTAGAAGCCAGGAAATCTAGGTTTCATTGCCGGTGTCATCAGTTACTTGGGATCATGGAAATCACCCGCTGACTCTGGGTAATCATGTCTTCAAGGATAAGACAGAGCTAATTATTCTTCTGCTTCCCTCTTGGGTGTTGTGAGGATCAAATTCACTATGCATGTGAGAGGTTTTGTAAAAGGTAAAGCATCACACAGGTGTGAGATGTTGTGCTTTGTGAATGAACAGCTCCAACTTTAGAAGTTTCCAGGTTGTCACCCACTAGTTATTCTAGGCTTGAATTACTTTGCAATAGCTCAGGTTTTCTTCGTCTTTTTCCTCACTAGAATTCCTTGGGCAGTTTTAGAAGTCACCAGTGTCGTAACCTGCCCTCCAAAAACTCTGATGTAAACTGTCTGGCGTGGGGGCTGACAATTAGCACTTTTTAAGGCTTATATGTTGTGTCTAATGGCCAACCGAGGATCTCCAAATCCAAATGCTTGTAAATAGCAGTGTTTTGTTAGGTGGTGTGGGTTTGTTCTGTTTTGATTTTTGCCTTCCTCATCCCTGACCGCCTACTGGAGACCGTGAGTCAGCTGCAATCTCCCATAGTCCTGCAGAGGATGGATGGCTCTGGGAGGCTGCCCTGGTCTCCTGCTGCCTTTCTGATCTCAGCTCCAGAGTCAGGAGGGAGCGTTCTCCTCTGAGTCATCATCCCCTATAAACAACTCTAGAGTTGGGTTGCCAGTCACCCTGACCCAGCCACAGAGACCTCCTGCGTGGTTTATTCCATTCATGGGCTCTGCTGAGGCAGCTCTTGCCTGGGCTTCTAAGATGTGCAGAGCCTATCTAGTTACCACCTGCAGGTCATTTAGAGGCCATGCAGCAGAGAGAAAGAGGAGAAAAATAGAGAAAATCTTTACTTCCCTATGCCCTATAGTTCTCTGCAATTGCCTTTGTTCCACCAGGCTCATCATCAATTCATAGAATAAAAGGCATAAATAAACCCTAAGAACAGGTAGGGCATTTCCTACCAATGCAGGGTCTTCTAGTCCGTTTACCTTTCGGTAAAAGAGTTTACCTTTTCACTTGGACTTTATAGAGGAGGGACAGGGAATAGGCAGGTTAGGAAAACCTGATGGCCCAGGAAAGTTTGGGATTGAGAAGTCCTCTTCTAGGGAAGATGCATCCTGGAGTATCTTTTGATGGTTAGGGAAGACAGAGACCCCTACCTCCCACAATGCTGAGAGAGGACTTCCTGAAACCCCAAAGTCCTGTGGACCAGCTCTTCTCACTGAACTCAGGCACCCTGTCTCTTCCTCCTCAGTAGACTCACCAGTAGTTTTCTTCCGATGATTACTGATATTCAAGTCATTAACTTATTCACTGGACTGTGAACTTCTAGGCACATCTTTGATTCATCTTGGAATATCCAAAGGGGCTATCACAGCCATAGACCCTCAGTAAAAATTTGTGAATGAGTGGATGGTGAATAAATAAAGGAGCGAATGAATGGGACTAATCAAATTGTTTTCTCATTCTTCTCTAAAAGCAATAGTTACTTGTAAGGGTTAAGTGTTATCTTACAAGTAGATGAGTAGGAAGAGAGAGGATTTGAATGAGTAAATGAGTTTTAGGAAGATAGGCCCTGCTCTCTGACTGCTATTCTGACCACATCTCACCGTTTCACCAACCCACGGATTCTCTGTCCTTTTACTTATCCTTAAGTGAATGAATTTTGCTCTGTCCTGGGCTTCTTGCACAGACACTAGACATGTTCCCTATTGAATTCTACTGAGATTCTTTGCAGATTCCTACCCACTCTTCTACTGCAGTCAATTGTGGTAACTCCAACCTCAGGGAGAAGGCTTTTTCAGTTGTTTTATTTTGTTTCCTGTTTTATATTTTCTCCCTGTTCATTTGCAGCATATTTTGGCTGTCACTGGCAAAATCACTTTAAGGCATTTCCATGTCAGGACTAAATCTGGAGGCAATGTTCTAATCTCCACTGTCATTGCACAGAGACGGTGAAAACCAGTTCCCTGGGGAAGGTGGCGAACTGAACATCGAAACCTGCTCTCATCTGGCATTTTCCTAGGTAACTATTTGTAGCATTTCCTAGGAAAGTAACACAGTAATACCTCATGCCAAACACTGACCTTTCCTTATTTCCTATCAGTAGTTCATTTTGCAGAGTAAAGAACCATACCTAGTTTTATCATGGGGCCACTTTATTTGAAGAGTTTACTTTTTTACTTGGGTTGGCAAAATAGCAGAGTTTAAATCTTAAGAAGATATGATTACCTAGGGCAGTTTCCACCCTTACTTTTCCTCTCACATTTCTTTAATCAGGAATCAGAGTCTAGTTGTCTTTAGCGCAAGATATGTCTCAGGCTACATTTTTGTTTTTGCTCTCCTGGACCAATACTTTTGTAGAAACAGAGCAATTATTAATGGGGTAAGGCACAAAGATTTAATTTCAAGCCCAAACACTGATGTAATTCAAAATTAATTAACATTTACGCAGCACCTACTATGCTTCAGGCAGTTTCTATCCGCATGTTTCATAGAATCCTGACAGGTTCTGAGGTAGGTATTAGCATATCTGATTAACAAATGAAAATACTGAGGATCAATATAATATTACACACCTACTTATTTTTAAAGAGCAAATAAAATTATATATGGGAAAATGACAAATATGTACAATGATAAGGAAACACAGGATAATTGTAATTATTTCTGCATGATAAAATGTGAATCCTAGTGAGTTTATTCTTTATATATTTTTGCTCCCACTTAGTGATTATGTATTATTTCAAAAGTGGCAAGTGATATCTATTTTAAAGAGAATGAAAAAGCCAAACAAAACTCAGAGGCTGTGGTTGTTCATGAGTGCACTCTTAGTAAGCTTCTGAGCCAGGATTTTCCTTTTTCTAATGGAAAGCACTGCTCTCTATTCCACAGTGCCTCTGAAAAGGAAGTAGTTTGTGAGGAGCAGGGGCACAGGAAAACACTCGCTGTGGACCTGCCCTGCCCTGAGACTGCACCATATTGAGCTCTGGGCCTTACCTGAGAAAGCAGATGTGAGAAGGAGCTTTTCTCCTGTTATCAGAAGTGTTTGACCAGAGCAACTCCATCCTGAATAAGGGCTGGGTAAATGAGGCTGATACCTACTGGGCTGCATTCCCAGACAGTTAAGGCATTCTAAGTCACAGGATGAGATAGGTGGTCAGCACAAGAGACAGGTCACAAAGACCTTGCTGATAAAACAGGTTGCAGTAAAGAAACCAGCCAAAACTCACCAAAACCAAGATGGTGATGAGAGTGACCTCTGGTCATCCTTACTGCTACACTTCCACCAGCGCCATGACAGTTTACAAGTGCCAAGGCAACGTCAATAAGTTACCCTGTATGGTCTGACACAAGGAAGCATGAATAATCTACCCCTTGCTTAGCATATAACCAAGAAATAATCATAAAAATGGGCAACCAGCAGCCGTTGGGGCTGCTCTGCTTGTGGAGTAGCAATTCTTTCAATCCTTTACTTTCTTAATAAATTTGCTTTCACTTTACTCTATGGATTTGCCCTAAATTCTTTCTTGCTCAAGATCCAAGAACCTTTTCTTGGGGTCCAGATCCAGACTCCCTTCCAGTAACACTGTTGCCTTCCTTAAGCTTCCTGATGCTCTCACTGCTGGATTTAGTGTGATACAAATTATCCCTATTATCCAAAATTCCAAATCCAAATGACCTTCCCTTTCATTCAGAGACATTGAGTCAAAGCATTGGTATGTGCCACTCCAAGTGCAAATTCACTTTCAAAGTATATTATGGAATGAGTTCTGAGCTCAGAAATGAGGGCCAGACTGAAGAACATTTGAGAGGCACTCACGTCATGTTGGTGGCTGCTTGTTGCTATGGCTGGACTTAGCTGACTTTTGTACAGCATGTCTGGTTTCCCAAAATTCACTCATTTGCATTACCTGATCTTCATGAGCCTTGGAAATAGGCAGGCATTAGTCAGATAAGGAAACAGAGACCTTGAGAGTCTAAGTGACATTTTTTACTTAGTTCAACTCCTCTGTCCAAAAACATTCAAGATGGCTTAAATAATACATTTGTACAATGATAGTAGTCAAATAGAAATTTTGAAATCACAGCCATAAAAAAAAAGAGAAGAAAGTGGATAATCCAACCAGGCAAGCTGATATACATGAAGTACAGATATTACCCTGAGTTTCTCTGCATCCAGGACAGAAAGGGAAACATGGGAAATTAGCACATTCTTATTACTGGAGAGGAATGGGGGAGGGAGAAAATGCCATTTTCTCAGAGAAGCAGAGTTCTTTTTAACTTGGTTGTAAAACCTAAATGGAATTCTTTATAGGAGACATTGAAAATTGGCAATGACCTTGACAACAGATTTTTACAACAGATTTTACAGCAAATACACCAAAATGAATTTCATATGGCTTTTTTTTAAAGCTACAAATTTTAAGCTACAAATTATTTTTAAGCTACGGGGACTTCTTTTTTTTTTCCCATGAACTAGATCATTAAAATCTTACAAAAGCTCTATGAAGTATTTACTATCACATTTTCCAAATTCAGAAATGGAAGCTTAAAGTGATTAAGCTGCTCTCTGAACATCCCACAGCCCATAATTGACAGAGTTGGGGCTGGATCCCAGGTCTGACATCTTAAATTCTGAGGATAAGTAAAACGCAATCACATAAAGGCAATCTGGCAAGTTGTCCAAAATGTCTCCTAGTGGACTGACCTAAGCCCAAAATAAAACTTAGATCCCAGAAGTAAATGAACAATATATTGCAAATTACTTTAAGAATTATTTCTCTAGCTGAACTTTTAATAAAGTCTAAAAAGCAAACACTTAGGCATCGTATACTGGCAAAGGCTGCTGGTTGATGTTACCCTATTTACCGAAGATCATGCAGGTGGATTGTGCCCTGCCAGGTTAGAACCCAACTCCCCCACTACTAAGTCACAGATCTTATTATAATCAGATCAATCTCTCCCCAACTATGACCTTAGACTCATAGTTTCTAAGGTCAAGGAATATACATCCAATATTTTTCCCATATTTTTAAAATCTGATATACAATAGTCCTCCTGTGTGTCTGGTGATTCACAGGGAACTGAGATTACTGAAGCTGAAGAAGCTTCAAACAGGATGGGATTATGTAACAAGCCCTCCTGGATACTGAGCAGTGCTAGAAGTGAACTGGGGACATTCTCCCTAGGAAAAAGCCAAGAGGCAAGATTCACAGGGAGATAAATTTCCATAGCCTTAGTGTTCTCTATTTTATTGTCCACACAATGGTTTACATCCCTGAAAACCTGCCACTGAGTCCTCAGCTGCATCCCTGAGGCACTAAGGCTTAATGAACTCAGCTATGACTCAGTCAAATCGCTCCCAGAGTAAAGGTTTCACTGAAGAATGTAAGAGTCCTTTCGCAAAGTTAATTCTTTCTGAAAGAGGAATATTAGAAAATAGTCAACCATAAATTAAGTACTTACATGACACCAATATTTCCAACTTAGTGTAGAAAAGAAGTATGTTGCAGGGATTAAAAGTACATACTTTGTAGCTGAATCGCTTTGGTTCAAATGCATATCCTGCCAGGGTCTGAATTTGTTACACTCGCAGTTATTTCTAGGCCTCAGTTGTGTCATCTAGATAATGATTATAATAGTATCACATTACTGAGTTGTTCTGCATTTCCACTTAATTATTACACTTAAAGCAATTAGTAAGTGCCTGAGACATAGTAAATGTTCAATAAATGTTAGGTATCAAAATTCAAGGAATTGAAGTAAAAGCTGAATGAGCTGTAAAATTAACATAAGACTTAATTCTAATCCTCAAGGAATGATTTTAAGCAAAATACAAATGATGGAGTAATTAGCTTCTAATGAGGCTGTATTTGTTAGCTTTTACTGTGTAACAAACCATCCCCTAAATGTCATGGCTTAAAGCTATAACCATATTTTAGCACACATTTCAAATTTGTCAATTTAAGTTGCACTCATCTAGGCAGCTCATCAGGGCTGAGCTCAACAGATGTCAGCTGGGCTTGCTCATGTTTGATAGACAGCTAGTGGGTTGCCTGGTTTACCATTGTCTTTTCTGGGACACCCAGATTTACTGGGACTTTTCTCTCCATGGTCTTTCATGTCGTAGAAGGCAAGCCCAGTATTATTCACATATCAGTAAAAATGTTTCAGGAACGGCATAAAAACAAACCCTAAGGTACAAGTAACTGTCAAGTTGCTGTTTGAATTAAGTGTGCTATTGTCCCATTAGCTTATACTCACATAGGACTTTCCAAAGGTTTGAATACAGGGGGATGTTAGTAAATGGAGTATCACTGCATCAGCACACTATAGGGGGCGTCAGAAAATAATTTGTGGGAGGACATAGTGCTGAGTTCTAGTACACATAAACAAATTTTGATCAAGAAAAATGGGAGGAGTATTCTATATACAGAAAGTATCATGACCTGGGATACATTGGGATGAACACATATAGCGTGAGGCACACTGAAAACTCCCAAGGGGAAAGAAGTGAGGTGTGAGCTTTGATGGTCATCTCTAGCTCCAAGCTATTCTTTCTGTCAAATAGTTTATAAACTGTCTTATCACCTACTCACATAATACCTGTTTCATAGTGCAGCATTCTAAACAAGAATTCCAGTTGGGAACTAGACATCCTTCTTTCAAATATTTTTTGGCTCTTTCATCACTGGAGACTATTTTAAGAATCATTTCTCTAGCCTGACTTTCAATAAAGTCTAAGTAGCAAACACTTAGCTGTTGTACTGATACTACCACTCCATGCCACACCCCAATAACTAGGGTCCTCAGGCCTTCCTCTCTTTTCATCCCCTGCCTGCTGAATATATCCCGAATGTGGCTTTCCCCAGAAGCTACTTCAGACACAGCTCTGGCCCTGTATTTGCTTGAAAATAAATTAGGATTCACAACACAAAGGACTTTTCATTTAACAGGGTTCACGCTTCTAAAACAGTTGTGGGTTTTTCTTCCTGTTATTAGACAGTATTTATGTTGCAATTAATATTCTATCTTTATCAAAGAAAAATCAACAGTAGTACAAGAATTATAGAGCCAAAAAATGCATGATAACCAGATTTAACAATGCTGGATCATGGATACTGTCACTTCCTGATACTTTCCCCTTATGTTCCCCATCCCAATATTCCAGCTCTACTGTTTCATAAATACATGTGAAAATCTCACCCTTTGATAGAGATTTTGAAAGAATTTTTATATCATGTACATGTCCTATGGCACCTGGGGATGAATCTAGTCCTCTGGGAACCCATGAGAATAATGAGCATCAGGTTGTCTATCAAACTCATACAGCAGGAAGAAAGTCCGTGTGGCTTGTCTTACTCTATCCTGATAAATTCTGTTTCCCCTATTCTTCAAATCCACTCATAAAAGCTCCCTGCATGATGATTAAGACTATACCCTGAAGATTCAAATTGACTGAAAACTTGGGAATTTATGCTCAGATTTAGGAAACAAAAGACATAGGAGTTTTAAGTAAGAGCCATTTCAATATAGGGCACGTGTGTCTTATATTGTGACTTATTCTATTAAATAAGTCTGGGCTATGATATTTCAAGCATGGGTTCTCCAAAGCAAATCTAAGTTGCATGTAGGTAGGGTTGATGTGGATTTTCCAAACTACATGATCTCTCTCTAAATATTAGTGATATATTACCAAAGGAGCCATACAGACCAACCTGCAGCCCAGCTGTGTAATAGAAAATGAGATGTAACATTCCTCAAATGGCCAGGAAGTACAGACAAGAGAAATCAGTGAGGAGAAAAATGTCCAGGTGCTGCCTGTTGATTGACATTAAATTTGAACATACTTCACCTTATTTATTGATGGACAAGAGGAAATCAGAGCAAAATAAATTAGACATAAGTACACTACAAAATATGCAGAAAAATGAATTAACTTAGAAACATGAAGATTAAAATAATCTACTCTTTGTTATTCAAGAGGGGAGAGGGGAGGAAACCTATTTGGCATTCTCAACAGATTTTTTAAAACACTAACAAAAAATAAAATGATCTGATATTAGCAAAAAGATGGAGTAAGGACTCTGAAAGTTCATACCTTCAGAAAAATCAATGAAAAATCTGACAAAAACGTCAGAATCAACTTTTTATACAAGCATATCAAAAGTTTGAAATAATGCACAGAACACTTATTTTAAAACACCAGTTAAATCTTGGTAAGATCTTGTGGCTTTTTAATTTACCATAATTCTAGATCTCACTTTCAGCTCAGAGCATTATTTAAAAAATTCTAATTTCTGGTACTTGTAACAGATGGAGCAGAAGCCATTTATTTTCAGAGTGTTGAACTTTTATGTTTTGACTCGTCTGTTGGCTCCTTGGAAGACTAGATCAAAAGGCTTGTCTCTATCTTGCCTGATTCAGAACCCACCTAGTGCTAAAGCTACTACCTGTAGTGTGTTTACAGGAAACATTCACAGGCAAATAAATATTTTAGTGACTGCTGCCTCAGGTAATGGATGATACCTAAAAGAAAACAGACTAACCAAAAGGTTTAAGGAAAGACTAGAAAATAAGATGTGTTGGAAAATAAGGGCTTTGATAAGCTCCAACCTATTTCTGGAAATTTTGAAAGCTAAGTGCATGCTCAGAGCTATGTGCATGCTGAAGGAAGACCCAGTAAGGGCTGAATCAATCACCAATGGCTGACCTTGATGCTCTATGAAAGCAGGAAGGCAACAGCAGAGTTTTAAACTGCCTGGCTAAGTGCTGAAAACACACCACACACACACAAACACACACACACACACACAAACACATACACAGCTCTGCGTAAAACTGGAAGATGTTTTGGTTTCAGGATTTGAAGAAAATTTCTGCCCTATCATTACTTGACCACTAAGCTAATGAAACAGAGACCTCAGTGGCCACACATAACAAAAATGAAAACTTTACAGATTTGGTTCTGAAAGTCACTAAAACAAACAAAATGTTACCAAACAAACAACTACTACAACAATCAGCAACAACAAATCCTGAAAAAGAGAAGAATCTGGTTATCAGAGTTGCCACCTTACAATTCTAAAAATGTTAAATTTGAAGCAATAAAATATCAGGCATGCAAAGAAACAAAAAGGTATGGTCTATAAATAGAGAAGAAAGTAATCAATGGAAACTGTCACTCAAAGAGTTCAGATGACTTATACAAATACCTTAAATTATCTGTTTTAAATCATTTAAATATATTCAATGATTTAAAGAAAATCATGTCTGAATAACTATAGAAACCATGAGAATAATGTCTCACAAAATAAAAAATACCAATAAAGAAACAGAACTTAAAAGGTAAGGAGAAATTCTGGAGTATAAAAGTACAACAACTTAAATAAAATGTCACTAGAGAGGATCAAGAGCACACTTGGGCAGCACACTTGGGCAAGCATAAGAAAAATCAGTGAAATTGAAGATAGGTCAATTGAGATTATCCATTCTGAGAAATATAATTTTTTAAATGAAGGAATTAAATAGAGCCTAAGAGACTGTAGTACACCATCAAGTATACCGATACAAAGTCATGAGACTCCCAGAAGAAGAGGAGAAACAAAAAGGAAAAAAAATTTGAAGAAATAAGGGTCTAAATCTTCCAAAATTTGAATTAAAAATAGTAAAATACACATCCAAGAAACTCAAAGAACTTCTAGTCAAAAAAAAAAAAAACCTCAAAGAGATCCATACTGACACATAATAATCGAAGTGTCAAAAGATAAAGATAAGGAATCTTGAATGCAGCAAGAGAAAAGTACGTCATCCTGTGGAAATGACCCTCCATAAGATTAACGTCTATTTTCATAAGACACCACAGATGCCAAAAGCAGTGGGATGACATATTCAAGTAGCTTAAAAATAAATGAAAAACTATAAAACAAGAATTTTATATCCAGTAACACTTTCCTTCAAAAATGAAGGAGAAATGAAGACATTACCAGATAAACAAATACAGAGAGTTACTAGCAAACCTGCCTTCTAAGAAATGCTAAAAATCTTTCAGTGTGAAATGAAGAGATACTATATAGTAACTTAAATATATACAGAGAACACCAGTAAGTTATCTACATAGATAAATGTAAAAAACAGTATTAATGTATTTTAATTTTTTTCTTTTAGAGATGGGCTTTCACTATATTGCCCAGGCTGGCCTTGAACTCCTGGGCTTAAGCAATCCTCCCACCTTCGCTACTCAAAGAGCTGGAATTACAGGTTCTGAGACACTGTGCCCAGCTGTAAGAGGCATTGAACCAGAATGACTCCATCTTAAATAGGGGCTAAGTAAAACAAGACTGAGACCTGCTGGGCTGCATGCACAGTAAGTTAGGCATTCTAAGCTACAGGATGATAGGAGGTTGACACATGATACAGGTCATATAGACCTTGCTTATAAAAAAGGATGCAGAAAAGCCAGCCAGCCAAAACCCATGAAAAACAAGATGGCAGCAAAAGTTACCTCTGCTTGTCCTCACTGCTCATCATGCTAATTATAATACATTAGTATGCTAAAAGACATTCCCACTGGTGCCATGAGAGTTTACAAATGCCATGACAAAGTCAGGAATTTACATTATACAGTCTAAAAAATGGAGGAACCCTCAGTTCAGAGAACTACCCACCCCTTTCCCAGAAAACTAATGAATAAGCCACCCCTTGTTTAGTGTATAATCAAGAAATAACTTTAAGTGTCCTTAGTGGAGCAGCCCACACCACTGCTCTGCCTATCGAGCAGCCTTTATTTATTCCTTTACTTTCCTAATAAACTTGCTCTCACTTTATGAATTCACCTCAAATTCTTTCTTGCACAAGATCCAAGACCCCTTTCCAGCAACAAAGCCATATGTAATTTTTAAATTTGCAATTCCTTTGTTTACATCTGATTTAAAAGACAACTGTGCACAATGATAATTACAAGTCTGTGTTGGAGAACACATGGTGTAAAAAGATGTATTAACAATTTGTGAAAATAACAGCACAAACGGGAAGAGGATCTAGGTTATAGCAGTAATGCTTTAGTGTACTATTGCAGTTAAGTTGGTATTAACTCAAAAAAAATTAAAATGGTACACTAGGAAATATCTATTTAACTCAAAAGGAGACAATAATGGAGGAAATGTGGAAGAAAAGATAATAAGACACATAGAAAACAAATATCCAAGTGCAGAAGTGTATTTTTATCAGTAATTATTACATCCAACATACATAGATTAAACTTTCCAATTAAAAGGCAGAAACTGGCAGAAGGGTTAAAGGAATAATAACAACAAAACACGATTCCTACAGACTATATGTCATCTATAAGAATCCCACTTTAGGCCGGGCGCGGTGGCTCAAGCCTGTAATCCCAGCACTTTGGGAGGCTGAGACGGGCGGATCACGAGGTCAGGAGATCAAGACCATCCTGGCTAACATGGTGAAACCCCGTTTCCACTAAAAAATACAAAAAACTAGCCGGGCGAGGTGGCGGGCGCCTGTAGTCCCAGCTACTCGGGAGGCTGAGGCAGGAGAATGGCGTGAACCCGGGAGGCGGAGCTTGCAGTGAGCTGAGATGCGGCCACTGCACTCCAGCCCGGGCGACAGAGCGAGACTCCGTCTCAAAAAAAAAAAAAAAAAAAAAAATCCCACTTTAGATTCAAACACACAAATGAATGCAAGGTAAAAAAAAAAAAAAAAAAAAAAAAGGAAAAACATATCCCATGCAAGCAGTAATCAAAAGAGAGCAGACAAAATGGACTTTAGGGCTACAGTTGTTATGAGAAGCAAAGAAGGACATTATATAAAGATAAAAGGATCAATCCATCAAAAAGTTTTAACAATAATTAAAATATATACAACTAAAAGGAGCGCCAAAATACATACATCAAATCTGACTAAATGAATGAATAAACAGTTTGATAATCATAGTTGAAGACCTCAACACCCTGCTTTTAATAATGGACAGAATGATGACACAGATAATCAAGAAAATAAAATAATGGAACAACACAATAACCCAACGAATCAATGGAACATTTCACTCTGTGACAGCAGAATACACATTCTTCTCAAGTGCCTCTGGAACATTCTCCAAGATACACTCTGAGTCAATTCACAAAACACATCTCATAAGTTTAAAAATGTTGAAAGCATACAAAATATGTTTCCCCCCATGATGGAATGAAATACAAATTAACAACTGAGGAAGTTTTGAAAATTCATGAATATAATGAAATTAAACAACCCACTCTTAAAAGATCTATGAGTCAAAGACATCATCATAGCAGAATCAGAAAATACTTTGAGATGAACTAAAAGAAAAAAAGCATACCAAAACATGGGAGGCAGTGAATGTAATACAGCAAATCCGTAGTTGCAAATGCTTTCATTAAAAAGGAATACAGGTTTCAAATAAGCAACCTAAACTTCTTCCTTTAAGAAAAAGAAGAACAAACTACACCCAAAATCAGAAGATGTAACTAATAAAGACTAGAGAGGAGATAAAACAGAGAATTTAAAAATCAATAGAGAAAACGAAACCAATAGTTGGTTCATTGAAAAGAATGACACAAGTGCTGAACTTTTAGTTAGATTAATCAAGAAAATAAGAAAGAAAACACAAATTACTAAAATTAGGAATAAAAGTGAAGGCACTCGGCTCACGCCTGTAATCCCAGCACTTTGGGAGGCTGAGGCGGGCGGATCACAAGGTCAGGAGATCGAGACCACAGTGAAACCCCGTCTCTACTAAAAATACAAAAAACATTAGTCGGGCGTGGTGGCGGGCACCTGTAGTCCCAGCTACTCGGGAGGCTGAGGCAGGAGAACGGCGTGAACCCGGGAGGCGGAGCTTGCAGTGAGCCGAGATCGCGCCACTGCACTCCAGCCTGGGGGACAGAGCAAGACTCTGCCTCAAAAAAAAATAAAAAATAAATAAATAAATAAAAAAGTGAAGGCACTCAAACCTACTTGAAAGAAATAAAAAGGATTATTAGCGAGTACTCTAAATGATTGTGCATCAACAAATTAATCTTCTCATCTCTCTTAGGTAGCTTAACTTTTTAAAAAATGCTGAACTATTCAAAACTATATAAATAATCTCGTAAAATATGTAAGGTCCTCCTTTCTGAACTAAGTAATATTTTTTAAAATCCTATTCCTAAATACACTTTGAAAAACGCAATGATAGAACATGTGGCTAGTGAGGCTTACTATATCATTTTTAGAGCTTGGTCACTTTGGATAATGGCCCAGATTGCCCTGGGAACTGAAAGGTCCCACCAACACAAACACACTCATGCTTATGACATTCCTAGGAAAATCTGAATATTTGAGAATTTGAAAATTTGACAACTCAATTCCCATAACATTTTTCATGATCAAATATTCAAAATTGGATTTGACATATTGATGGACCCCCAAAAGAATGACTCAACATTGTTATTTTTTAATGCTTTGTTATAGTATCCAGCAGGCAATGGTTGTTTTTCTAAAGCTTGGAATAAAACTGCAACTGACTGGGAAGCTGAAAGGACTCATCCCCTTTATTATATCATAACATCTCTTGTTTCTCCTGACTCATGTTTTTATTTGTTTTTTTTTTTTTTTAATTATACTTTAAGTTCTAGGGTACATATGGAGAACGTGCAGGTTTGTTACATAGGTATACACGTGCCATGGTGGTTTGCTGAACCCATCAACCGGTCATCTACATTAGGCATTTTTCCTAATGCTATCCTTCCCCTAGTGTCTCCATCCCCCAAAAGGCCCTGGGGTGTGATGTTCCCCTCCCTGTGTCCGTGTGTTCTCACTGTTCAACTCCCACTTATGAGTGAGAACATGCGGTGTTTGGTTTTCTGTTCCTGTGTTAGTTTGCTGAGAATGATGGTTTCCAGTTTCATCCATGTCCCTGCAAAGGACATAAACTGGGTCATGTTTTTAAATCTTATAATATTGAGAATTAAACAATTCCTTATAATTTAAGCCAGTTGGGTGTCATTCACTAGGCATTAAAGCATGTATTAATCTTTTCTAAATTTAGTTATTAAAAGCTCTGAGACATTCGGAAATCAATAAAAGTAGAATCAATTATCTTTTTATCTCCTTGTATGTTCAGGAAATGAATCAGCAAGCACAGCAGTGAGAAGTTGTTCGGCTTTTTTATGAGTTAACTATGCAAGCAGTAAAATGTTTGAGAGAGATGTGGAGATTTAAGCTGCCGAACTCACATTTAAAATGTAATCAACAAACATTCATGACAATTAGTATTTGCAGAAGCTCTTACCATTTATCAGGTACTTTCACATGCATTACCATATTCAGTCATCACAAAAAAACCTGAAACAGGTATTTTTGTCTTGAATTTAAGGTACAGAAAGATTACATGGCTTGGTAAGAGACACCAAATCAGAAGCAGACTCCTGGTTCCATGCCAAAGCTCTTCCCCGTTTTGCTGAGTCATAGCAGAATCCATACAGCCATTATTGAATTTTGTCTCATCACGAAATATGTTCTCATAAATGTTGATTATAAATGCACTTTCCCTACAGGACATTATCTTTCTTGACAGTTTTTAGTTCTTAGTCACACAACTTAGAGAAATTATATTTGGCCACATATAATTAATATCCCCATCAAATTATAAAAACTTGGACTTTGTAAACTTTGTTGGGCATTTTAAAATCATAAACTTTAGACAAGTATAACTAAAATTAATTATCTGCAATATCAATTATCACAAATGCATGAAACCAATTCTCAATTACTCATACCCATATCATCTATGGCATTTTTTAAATCCTAAAAGTATTTATTCCTGTCTCCAAGAATACTTCATATTACAACACCCGAATCAGGAAATATAAATAAGTATAGATATTGGCTTAAAAACATAAAATTAGGATAAAGGGCATAATATGTCTGTTATATATGTACAAATACCTTTTGCTACTTTCTTCCAACTGAATTGATAGTCAAGAGTTGACAAAAAAAGTTATTAAAATATACATTAAAAACACACAGAATGTATATGACTTGTATATATGCACATATATACACATAAACATAATACATAAATATGAATACATATGATGGATATGTACATACACACATTATATAATTATTAAGAATGTATATACATATATATACACATATGCATGAGCTCATACTGAAACCTCCAATGACAAATCAACAGCAACAGAGGATTCATTCTAGTCTTCCCCTTTTCTATAACACCTTTCATCAAAAGTGAGAAAACTAGCTCACATTATACTCAATATATTTACTTGATTTCCCAGTCATAAAATACACAGAAAGCAGTTTTAGAATTGCTAACCCATAGCAATACAAAAAAGCCAAACATAACCTAACTAGATCTCAATATTTGCACTTGGTCTTAGTCAAAAGGCTGAGAAGAAATGACATCTCAATATTTGTGTATAGCTTCTTTTTCTCTTTAATCTAAGGTCAGAACTCAAAATACTACGCTCAGAAGCTGGTAGGGTTAAATTTTCTCTTCATTCAGTTTGATAATGTTACTCATTTAAAATACAATTACATTAAACTTATTTGGTTCCTATCTTATTTTATGGTTCTTTTGTGCATGTACATTATCTTGACTGCAAAGAGTCAAAACTATCTAAAAAGTATACATCTATCCTTCTCTATCCACAGATTCTGTCTCCCCAAATTCAACCAACTACAGATTGAAAATATTTTTAAGAATGATAAAAAATGACAATACAAAATAAAAAGTATAAAAATACATTATAACTATTTACATAGCATTTACATTATATTAGATATAAGTAATCTATAGATGATTTAAAGTATATGGGAAGATGTATATAGATTATATGCAAATACTAGCCATTTTATATAAGAGACTTGAGCATCTGCAGATTTTGGTATTCACGGGGCTTCTGGAATCAATCCCCCAAGGATACCAAGGCACAACTGTACTTAGAAAAGTGTCACCCCCATGCTATCTTTTCCACCTCACTCCTATCTGACAATCCCTGTAGGTTGTCAATCTCATTATTTTCTAGTTTGCCTTACCTACAATTCATTTTGCAAAAGTAAACAGATACAGGTATCATTTTATATTTCCTTTTTTTTTTTTTTTTTGCCCAAAGTTAGCATGCTATACTCTTCTGCACTTTGTGTCCTGCAAATCACTCTATATACACTCATAGCGATCTTCATCATCCTTTCATAGCAGCTTCAGAGCATTCTGGTAAGTGCACATACTATAATCTGTTCAATTAATCTTCCATTTATGGCCATTCAGGATGTTCCAGCATATTAAATTACAAAAAGAGTAATACAATAAACATCTTTGTGTAAATGCATTTTTACACTGTGGGAGATACGCCTTTAGAATAAACTCCTAGAAAGAGAATTTCTTGGTGAAAACGTAAACTAGTATGTAGTTTTCTTAAATATTCACTTCTATAATGGTTAGACCAGTTAACATTCCCATTGGCAATGCATGTCAGTGCCTTCTCCCATCCTCAGCAAGTCTTGATTAAGTTTTTATATTTCTGGACGTCAGAAGTCAAGAATCAAGATTCCCTGAGCTAAAATCAAGATGTCAATGGGGCTATGTTTCCTCTGGAGGCTGAGGGGACAACCTGTGTAATTGGGTCATTGAGTTTTCCAGCTACTACAGCTCCCTGTGTCCCTTGAATCCTGCATTCCTTTCCCTCCATCTTTTTTTGTTTTTTTTTTTTTTTTTGAGACGGAAGTTCACTCTTGCCACCCAGGCTGGAGTGCAATGGCGCGATCTCAGCTCATTGCAATCTCTGCCTCTTGGCTTCAAGCGATTCTCCTGCCTCAGCCTCCCGAGTAGCTTGGACTACAGGTGTGTACTACCATGACTAGCTAAGTTTTGTATTTTTAGTAGATATGGGGTTTCACCATGTTGGCCAGGCTGGTCTCGAACTCCTGACCTCAGGTGATCCACCCACCTCGGCCTCCCAAAGTACTGGGATAACAGGTGTGAGCCACCGTGCCCAGCCTTCCCTCCATCTTTAAAGCCAGCAATGTCACATCTCTCTTTCCCTTCTTCTACCCTCATACCTCTCTCACTGCAGAAAAATTCCTTACTTTTAAAGAACTCACATGATTACACTGGACCCACCCAGATATTCCAGGATAATCTCTCCACCCCAAGTCTTTTACCCTTCATCAAATCTGCAAAGTCCCTCTCATCATGTACGGTAATGGATACCTGGTGATTAGGACATGGACGTCTTTAGGGGCCATTGTTTTAACTAACACAGGTATTTTATCATTCAGTGTCGAAATTTCTCCTTCTGGAGATGAATTTGCGTTTCATCTGAGTTCCTTCTTCTCTCCTTTTGATAGAATCTCTTAAGCCTCCCATGTCCTTCTTTCTACGCCCACAGGCTTGAGGGGCCATGCAGCTCTGATGAGATTTGGGTTTATTTTTCTCAGATGTCATTTTAAGTTCATGGTATTTTCTGCCTCCTACTAACATAATGGTGAAATCATAAGACATGTGTGGGTTTGTGTGTGTGTGTGTGTGTGCTCCGTGTTGTACTTTTTGTTTTTTATTTATCTGTACTTTATGTTCAGGAGGGATTGTATATGGAGAGATTTAGATTCAGTTCACCACAACATTGCAGATTTTATGACTATGAATGTATGATTTAGGATATTTCTTAGGACTGTCCTAGGTCTTTGATACTGTTACTATAAATGCATTTTGAAAACCAGAATACCATATTAGCTCTGATCATCAAATATGCCCATGAAGAACAAAGTTCCAGGAGCACTGTTTACAGAATAGAAGGGATAAAGTAATGCTGCAATCAAGCAATGAGAGCTCATAACTACAATGTACTGCAGGCACCCACTAGAAGCAAACACCCACTAGAAGACAAGACCTTCCGATGAATTATAATTGTCACTTCACACCTACTCCCTACAAGGAGGCTTTTATCTGCAGCTGCTATAATCAATACTGCTTTGTTGCTGGCAAGCATTATATTTTTATAGCTGCAAAATGGAAACAGAAAGTTTTAAAATCTCTCAATATCTATGTTTGAATAACTCACTATCTTTTCTCTGTTCTCTTATTTGCAAACACTGTTCATGTTCTCTCTGATCACTTTACAGATGCTTTCTTATTTCAAGAAAGATTTCATTATTTTATCTATTAAGAGAAATGGGCAATGACTCAAGTTTCACAAACCAAATGGGCACACTGTATTAAAAAGTTGATTTAGGCAAGTTGGGTTTTATAAAAATTTTTGTTAACGGTGTATTTTCAAGGAATATGTGAAAATAAAATGACACAAAGAGCACACCATGAAGAGCAGCTTTGAATTCCCACTTCCTACTTTTAATTCTTAGTTCCTCAGTTTCATACTCAAAAGAACCCCCTTGCTATTTTCCTATTTATATTTTTCAAGGTTCATTCAGTTACAATTGCATGTTCACATGTTCTCCTTTATAATATACAAATACGAGCCAATGATACTGCTGAGTCTTCATTCTTTATACTTAGGTACCTTGTGATCTTTCCTTATGTGCATATATAAACCTATCTCATATCTTTTCACAGCTGCATGGTTTTACTCTGTGTGATGGTTAATACTGAGTGTCAACTTGATTGAAGCATTGTTCCTGGGTGTATCTTTGAGGGTGTTGCCCAAGGAAATTAACATTTGAGTCAGTGGACTGGGAGAGGCAGACCCACCCTCAATCTGGGTAGACACCATGTCCAGCGCAGCTAGGATAGAAGCAGGTTAGAAGAACTTCGAAAGACTAGACTGGCTTAGTCTTCCAACCTACATCTTTCTCCCCTGCTGGATACTTCCTGCCCTCTAACACCAGACTCTAGGTTCTTCAGCTTTGGGACTCTCGGACCTTCGACCACAGACTGAAGGCTGCACTGCTGGCTTCCCTGTTTTGTAGATTTTGGGACCCAGACTGGCTTCCTTGCTCCTCAGCTTGCAGACAGCCTATTGTGGAACCTCACCTTGTGATGGTATGAGTCAATACTCCCTAATAGACTACCTTTATACATACATCTATCCCATGAGCTCTACCTTCTAAAGAACCCTAATACACTCTGTATTAATAATCTATAATTTATTTTAAAACTGTCCTATTAATGGATTTAAATTTTTTATTCAAACTTCCTATTACACACATTTATTTACTCCAAATCAAGTGTTTTTTTTTTTCTTGTTAAGAATAGTAAAAACTCAGAGCACAAAACGGAATCTGTTTAGCAGAAAAATAATAAAAAACATGGGGTCCATTTCTGACATGCAAAAGGTTTTGGAAATCAGCACTCTCATCCTGACAAAAAAAACAGCTCAGCAAACTGAAAGATCACAGAGAAAACCGCTATCCTGAAATCAGTAGATATGGGTGAAAAGAGAGAATCACTGGAAAAATTAGCTTACTCTGAGCAGAAGCTACTGGTAAACTGGTAGGAACACTTAAATCATAATTTTTACAAATTGCTAGAGGCTGAATGTGAACTACTCTGCGAGGTAGAAACACGAGACTGTGAGAGTAAGATCATAGCTGTGGAGCTGTAGTCTTTAGGGGACTTTCCATTTTTTATGGGTTTCGCCTCCAGGAACCCTACCAGATTTTCACAGTGAAGAGCCAAAAGATTCCTTCTTGGTTCTGGAAGAGAAGGAGAAAAAGTAATCATTTCAAAATATGCCAAGATAGTTCTCCATAAAGAAGTCCTGCTCTCCAGGTTAGCCCACCTACAGAGAGTTCTGATGTCCAAGAGAAGACAGAGAATGGGGCAGTAACATACTTGGTAAAAGCCGTAACTTCATAGATTTATAAATTTGAGGTCATCACAACCCAAACTGAATAAATACAAAGAAAATATGCCTAAGCACATCATAGTCAAGAGTGTCCAAAAACAGTAAATTCTCAAAAAAAAAAAATAGAGAAAAAGAATACATTATATACCTGGAAACGAATTCAAATGGCCATAGACTTCTCATCAAAAATTAAACAGGCAGGTAGTGTTATTTCAATATAAATTAAATTTTCATTCTGTGATCATTATTTTCATGCATCAACTTGACTGGACTAAGGAATATCCAGGTCACTGGTAAAGCATTATTTCTGGATATGTCCATGAAAGTGTTTCTGGAAGACACTGGCATTTGAATTGGTGAACTGAGTAAGGAAGATGCACCCTTACCCAATGTGGGTGGCTACCATCCAACTGATTGAAGGCCCCAGTAGAACAAGGCAAATTCTCTGTCTCTCACTCCAAGCCAGAACACCCTTCTCCTCCTGGCCTTGCACATCAAGTTCTTTTGCTGGTGTAAGTACTGGAATTCAAAGGCAAAATGACTTTATGTGCAACGCCAGGAGAAGGGTGCTTTCTTTTCCTAGGGTTAATTTATTTCCATTTTGATTCTCAATTCTGTGCTCTCTACTCAAGGCCCTGCATATTTAATGAGCTCTTTTGACTTTGGCCAGAGGAACTTGAATGTTTCCCACCCTGGTGTGAGCTCCGGAAGTTGTTCATTTTACAGCTTTCCAGGAATTGCTTTTTCCTCAGACATTACTTTAGTCTGACCTCTTGGGGTTTCACTCTACCCATGTGCAGAGTCTTCAACCAAAGACCATGAGGACCCTTATCCATATTCCTAGGGTTCTTTCTATGTATCTCTCTCTTATCTTGGGTGCTTTTCCCAGAAATTAGAGTCACTTGGGCTTCCCTAAACTTTGGTCTTTGTCTTTTTGACTCGGTGAGATTGGCTAGACTCTGCTGGAGGCACGTTGCTCTGAGCCATGGTCAGGAATCATCTCCATGCAGAAGGCTTTGTGATGAGTTCACCTCACTTGTTTTCTTGATTTCCTTCTTTGCAGGAATGACAATCATGTGCTGTCTGTGGTCTCATGTCTAAAACCTGTCATGTCTTTAAAAAAAAAAAATAGTTACTCCAGTTTTTAGGTTGTTTACACCAGTAGATCAGTTCTGTGCCAGTTTGCTTTTATGCTAGGAACAGATAGTCACTTTTACTGATTTTAGTCATGTTAGTCTACCTCTTGGTTTTACTAACTTTATAATAACCTGAAACTTTTCACTGCCTTAATGCTTGTTTTATATGAAATTACTAGATTCTGAGGCATCACGGGTAATTTACTTCTCTTCCACACCCACACACTGCGTTTAGTGCCCAGCTTCTGTAAGAAGCTTTACATTTTCTACGTTGTTTGTGATCATTCCTCGCCTACACTCTACTTCCATGTAGCCATGCAAACTAGCAATGGGTTTTTGAATATCCTGAGAACTGTTAGCATCCCCCACCTGCCAGCTGATTATAGAAAAAGCATCCATGCAGAATTCCTATCTCTGAAACTGTTTGGTTTACCTTTTGATGTTGGGAGTTGTTTGAACTCTGTCCCTTCAATATACCAGGCATTGAAGATAAAATTGTGAGCCCAAACAGGGTCCCTCCTTCTGTGGAAATTACAGTCTAATGCAAGACAGCCATTCATCATCACACGAACCAGTGGATATTTGGAAGTAAGGATTATTATAAAGATAAGATAAGCTGTGCTGTAGGAATATAACCCAGCTCTATCTGAGAAACCCAGCTCTCTCTAAGAAATGCAGGGAAATCTTGGTGAAATTACTATTGATATGAAATATGAAGCTCGACTAGGAATTATCTTGATAAAGGTGATGGTAGGAAGGTGGGTTGAGAGAGGTGTTCAGGTAAAGGGAACATCTTGTACCCAAGGCCTGTGTTTAGAAGAAGCATGGTGCATTGAAACAACACAAAGAAAGGAGACATGGCTGAAACCAGAGTGTAAGGTTACACTGGTGAGACAGGCAAGCACATGGTGGTTTATGCTAAGGATAATGGCCTTTACCTTAAAAGAACAAGAAAATTGCCAAGGTGGGAGGATTGCCTGAGGCCAGGAAATCAAGGCCAACTTGGGCAACACAGCAAGACCTCATCTCTACAAAATAATAATAAATTATCTCAGGGTTTTAAGCAAGGCATTTATCGGGGGAAACCCACCCCCGATATTCAATGTGGGTCCTTTTATATTTTCCCTAAGTGTCGGCTGCTCTGAGAAACAAAGGGAAAGAGCACAAAAGAGATAAATTTTAAAACTGGGTGTCCTGGGAGACATCACATGTTGGCAGGTTCCGTGGTGCCCCTGAGCCATAAAACCAGCAAGTTTTTATTAGCAATTTTCAAAAGGGAGGGAGCATACAAATAGGGTGTGGGTCACAGAGATCACATGCTTCAAGGGTGACAAAAGATCACAAGGCAGGAGGTCAGGGTGAGATCACAAGGTCAGGGTGAAACTAGAATCACTAATGAACCTCCATGTCCTGCTGTGCATGCACTGTCAGGGTTCAAGAGCAGAGAACTGGTCTGACTAGAATTTGCCAGGCTGGAATTTCCTAATCCTAGCAAGCCTGGGGGTGCTGCAGGAGACTAGGGCGTGTTTCATCCCTATCTACATCCGCATAAGGCAGACATCCCTGGAGAAGCCATTTCAGAGGCCTCCTCTGGGAGCGCATTCTTTTCCCAGGGCTGTAAATTATTAATATTCCTTACTGGGGAAAGAATTCAGTGATACTTCCCTTACCCGTTTTCAGTAATAAGAGAAATATGGCTCTGTCCTGCCCAGCCCACAGGCAGCCAGACTTCAAGGTTATCTCCCTTGTTCCCTGAATATCACTGTTATCATGTTCTTTTTTCAAGGTGCCCAGATTTCATATTGTTTAAACACACATGCCTTATGAACAATTTGTGCAGTTAACACAATCATCACAGGGTCCTGAGTCAACATTCATCTTCAGCTTATGAAGATGATGGGATTAAGAGATTAAAGACAGGCATAGGAAATCACAAGAGTATTGATTGGGGAAGTGATAAGTGTCCATAAAATCTTCACAATTTATGTTCAGAGACTGCAGTAAAGACAGGCATAAGAAACTATAAAAGTATTAATTTGGGGAACTAATAAATGTCCATGAAATCTTCACAATTTATGTTCTTCTACCATGACTTCAGTCAGTTTCTCCATTCGGGGTCCCTGACTTCCCACAACAGGCATTGAATTGATCAATTTGAGTTATAAAAAGATTATCATGAGTTTGGTATTAGGGAGAGATTGAAAAGAAGAATGATGGAAACAGAATAAATAGACCGGCTGGACACAGTGACTCATGACTGTAATTCCAGCACTTTGGGAGGCCAAGGTGGTTGGATCACTTGAGGTCAGGAGTTCAAGACCAGCCTGGCCAACATGGTGAAATTCCATCTCTGCTTAAAAAAAAAAAAAAAAGCAAAAATTACCCGGGTGTGGTGGCACATGCCTGTAATCTCAGCAACTCAGGAGGCTGAGGCAGGACAATTACTTGAACCTGGGAGGTGGAGGTTGCAATAAGCCAAGATTGCAGCACTGCACTCCAGCCTGGGCCACAGAGAAAGACTCTGTCTCTCCCCACCCCCCAGTGCCCACCCCCCCAACAAAATAGCTAAACTATTAATCCAGAGAAATAATGGTAGCCTGAACTTGAGAGTTAGCAGTGGATGGGAGGGAAAGGTTTGGGAGATAAAGTTATCAGGGAGTGAGTTATTTTAAAGAAGCACTCTTGGGCTCTCACCTGTGGAAGGGAGGAAAGCAGAACAGGGTAGAACAGAGGGGGATGTGGAGTTTTGATGTGGGGACTTAACAAAGAGGAAGGATGAGAAAATAACAACTCGGGGGATTAACCAGGTAAGAGTGTCATCTTCTAAGAAAGGGAAAGAAAGGCAGGGTTAGTGATGTCTGGGGAGAAGAATGAATCTAGAAGAAGAAGACTGAGTCTAGTTTGTATGTGCTGAGTTGGGGATGCTGTGGGTTCACTGAATTATAGGTGCTTTGTGGACAGTTGGGAATATAGAGATGGAGCTCAGAGAAGTCAACGTGATGATTATGGATGAGTTTTGCCAATGGACATAACGTACAGTCTGTAGAGATGCTCCCACCCCATGAGTAACTCTTTGCCCTACTACAGGAAGTGCCACTGACCAAGGACCTTCAGTTATAGCTACTTCAGGAATATTTCCTTTTTTTTTTTTTTTTTTTTTTAACAAAGATTGCCTTGTCCATGGTTATGCCTATTTCCAAGTTGGCCTTTGGCCAATGACTCACAAACGGTGGCATATAAAGGCCAGGGCATCATGACCATTCTAGCCCCAGTGCTTCTCACATGGTTGGCTGAGGTAGTGACTGGGCCCTTATCATAGCACAACTTCCTCCTTTACTCAATCTTGCCTCTGTTTCCTCCCTTCCACAGGTGAGGGCCCAAAAGTGCTTCTTAAAAAACAGACCACATGCCAACTCTGGGGAAACCAACTTTAGTCACAGTGAAAGTGCAAAGAGATCTTGACTGAGCTTTAGTAAGTCCAACATGTTAGACCCTGATAAGAAAAGAATCATTAAAAAAAAAAAAAAAAAAAAACCAGAGACAATATGACTGGACTAACAGACCTAGAAGTAGGCAAGAGTAGATGTCACAGATGCCAAGAAGCTGAAGGACTAATTACTGTGTAAACTGAAAAATATATTTGTATTGGATATATGGGTGAGAGTTCTTTCAGAGCAATTATAAGAGTGGAGAACCAATCCACAGTGGGTTGAGAAAGGAATAAGATACACAATGAAGAAAACAGTGAACACAGACACTTCTCTTGAGAAGCTCATCTGTAAGGGGAAAGAGAGAAAGAAGTGGCTGGCAGAGGTCAAGAAGATCAATTCTTAAGAAGACAAAGTTTCATGTTTAGTTGTTCATAGAAAGAAAACAGTTGAAATGGAGTTAAATTTTTAGAAGAGATACAGAGAGAACAAGAGAGTAAGTTGTTATATTTGGAAAGCTTAAAAGGTCAAGAAAAATTAATTAAAACCAACAGGGTAAATTGAGGAAGGGGCTCACTGCAGTCAGATTTCAGCAGAGTGAGGAAGAGAGGAAGATAAAGGGCTCTCCAAGGTCAGTTTTTGTTTGTTTTAATCCAACTTCAGTATGTATAATAATCATTAAAGGGCTTGATAAAAACAAAGAGTCTGGGATAATTCCCAGAGATTGGATTCAACAGAAATGCAATGGAGCCCAGATACTGCATTAATAAAACCCCTAAGTGATTCTGATACAGATGGCTCCAAACTGTCAGAGGAGGACACTAAGGCATTGTAGGTGCCACTAGTGAGCCCTCCAATGCTTCTCAGGGGAGTGCCAAGAGACAGTACCTGTGTGTAAGGAGGAAATAAATATATGTTAACAGACCCCCAGAGCCCTCTGGGTAGGGGATTGCCTTGACTTAGCAAAGTACTTGTCTGGGAAGTAGAAGGCAATTCCCAGAGGCCTTGGGGACTGGGAATGGAAAGTAACGAGGAAGTAAAGAAATAGGTACATTGCCAGGAGTTCGAGACCAGCCTGGCCAACATGGCAAAACCCCGTCTTTACTAAAAATACAAAAAAATAGCCAGGCATGGTGGCAGGTACCTGTAATTCCAGCTACTCAGGAGGCTGAGACAGGAGAATCGCTTCAACCTGAGGGGCAGAGGCAGAGGCGGAGGCTGCAGTGAGCCGAGATCGCGCCATTGCACTCCAGCCTGGGCAACAAGAGTGAAACTCTGTCTCAAAAAAAAAAAAAAAAGGAAAGGAAAAAAGGTAATAGGTACATTGATACATCAAAGAAATAAGAAGGGAGGGAACGTGTGGAGAAAAAGTGGGGAGACTTTAAAAGGTTACCATTTAAGGGAAAAGATAGCCTCTGAAAAATAAAAAATGATGATGGAGTGACTTTTCAGATCTGAGTTGCTACTATTAGGAAGGCACCCTTTGACTCCAGACCTTCTCTAAAACCTGACTTGTCTACAAGAGACACATGGTGACTAAAGAATGAGCAGGTGAGGGGAAGTGTGATAGGCCCTGTGTGGGTTTCTCTACTGAGCCTCCTGATAACTGGATGGTCCAGGCCCTGGTGTGAGTGGGTAGACAGTGTCTGCAGAAGAAGGAAGTGCCATCGAGTACCACGTGCTCCATGGGACCAAATCTTCCTTTTCCCACACTATTCGAAAACTCAATTACATATTTATTCATCTATTCAACAAATATTGACTGTAAATCAATGGTGCTCTCTATAGGATGGATTATAAAGGGGCAAAAGCAGTCATAGTCTCTGTCCTCATGGAACTTGCAATATAGTGAGGAAGATAAAAGTGAGTAACTCTACAAATATAATTACAATAAGGTCCTAGGAAGACGAGACACATGCCACAGTGAGTTATTAATAGAAGATGATCTAACATAGGGGATCAGATCAATTTTCCAGATAATTGAACTGAGAGCTGAAGGATGAGTTAGAGTTAATGGGGTTAATAATATCTTGTCATAGTGTCCTTGAGAGGTTTAACTAAAACACTACAGGAAAAGCCTCAGGCCATGGCATAGTTCCTTGATTCTACTATAGTATGAATGAAGACACACTGATTTAACAACAGATTTGTGAGGGGTAAAGAAACATGGTCTCTTTATAGGCACACATTTAATGTAAGATTCACTTCACTTCCGTAATATGAACACCATAGGGACTGAGTCTCAGTATTCTTGATATTTCAAGCGTGGCATAGTGCATGCCACATAGTAGATACTCATAAAACATTTGTAAAATAAATTAACATCTGTTCCTCCTTTGTCTCTCTTTCATCCTTCCTTCTCTCTCACAGGTTATCTCATTTCTCTTGTCAAGCACAGATTTGTTAAATGCATTCACATTGAAATTTTAAGGATTTATGTATTCATCTTTCATAGAGCATTCTCACCTTAAAAGCTACTACGGAAAAGGTAATGATCACACTTGGGAAATAAATGCATTACTGTGGAATTTTAGGTATTTCTACTAGAATTATTTTGAGGTGAAAGTCTACTCAGAGATATTTGAATTAGAACATGTAAAAAGAAACATGTATTAGGATATCCATTACTTAAACAAAGTGTCGGTTCCTTTTTTGGTGACAACACTGTCCAGTGCAAGCAGACAGAGTAGCACTCTGCTCCACGCAGTTATTCAGGGATCTAGGCTCCTTTCACCTCTGGCTTCACCTTTCTCTGGGTTCTTGAGTTTTCTCTATTCAATAACAGGATAGAAAAAAGACTGTGGAATTTATAATGAGGATGTTTAAGGGTCAAGTTGGAGACAGACACACATCAAATCAGTTCACATTCCATGAACCAGGACTTGGTTTCATGGTCACGACTAACTGCAAATTGAATTTAAAATGACTTCTAGCCAGGTATGGTACTCACACCTATAATCCCAGCACTTTGGGAGGTCAGGGTGGAAGAATCACTTGCGCCCAGGAGTTCAAGACCAGCCTGGGCAACATGGCAAAACTCCATCTCCACAAAAAATACAAAAATTAGTTAAGTGTGGTGGTGCACACCTGTATTCCAAGCTACTTAGAAGGCTAAGGTGGGAGGATCACTTGAGTTTGGGAGGTGAAGGCTACAGTGAGCCATGATTATACCACTGCACTGTAGCCTAGGTGACAGCTCAAGATCCTGTCTCAAAAAATACATATTTATATAATGAAGTCCAGGTAAGGACTCAGTACAGAGAAGGGAACACAGATCTTGGTGAATCCTAGAATTCTCTGCTATGCTTCTATTCCATCTGTATGAGACGGTCACTGCTATTGTGCATTTATTGGCAGTTTTTTTTTTTTTAAGTTTCGTTCTTACCATGTGACAAAAGTCAGGGGTTACCCATAAAACTATCTTGGGAAAGTTTTGTAAATATATATATATCCCATATATATTATATATGTTATATATAGATACATATTATACATTTATATTCATATATGTTATATATATCATATATTTTTTCCAGGTTCAATTGACACGTCTAACCGGATTTAATTGACTCTCCAAAAGTAGATGCTAGAAAAGTCTCCCCAGGTAACTCTGGTTCAGTTATTTCAAGTATTGGCATTTCAATACCACTGAACTAAGTCATTCATAATCCCATGCAAAATCTTTTGAAGGAAGGAAGAGTGAGATGAATCTGAGCCAAAATCTTTTAAAGTGTAAATTGAAATCAGTCAAAAAATTGAAGGTAAAGGAGGAAATAAAAGATAGACCAAAAGGCTGAAAACAAGAAACAAACCCAAGGTTGAGTATTAAGAAGCATAGGAAGAGAGTGAGAGCAAGTTAGGAGTGAAGAGCTAAGGGTCTTGAGCCACTGCACATAAGGGAGAAAGGGGATTGCGAGACTTGGGACTATTTGGAGGCACATAGATGAGCCAGTCATGCAGATAATCACCCACCATTTTGCAAATATAGACATTAAACATCAAAGACATTATTTTCCATTATAATTCAAGATTCAAACCCATCTTTGTCACATCATTTTCTATACATTTATACCAGGACTGACCTGAGATTAAAACCTAATTTCTGGCCACAAACAAAGTACCACTAACTGGCCACATAAGAATGGATTCTGAAACAGGCAGTATGGGGACACACTCTAAGGTGGCCCTCATGGTCTCCACCTCCTGGGGTTTGCTCCTTTATCTAATCTCCTTCCCGTAACTGTAGAAAAAAAAAAAACCTTTGACTTGCTCCTGATTGATTCAATATGGCAAAGGTGATAAAATGCCACTCCAGTGACTACGTTAGTCAGGTAAGACTTTGTCTTATAGTAGAAGGGCTTTTTCCCTTTCTAGCTTTGAAGAAGTAAATAGCCATGTTATAAGAGATCCTACATAGATGACCAGTGGTACCCAGGAACTGAGAGAAGCCAGAATGACCAGTGGTCCCTAGGAACTGAGAGAAGCCAGAGAAAAACTGGTGTTCTGAGTCTGACAGCTTCAAGGAAATCAATTCTACCAACAACACGAGTGAGCTTGGAAGCATATTCTTCCCCAAACAGACCTTCAGATGAAAACATGGTCTAGGTGACACCTTGATTGCAGCCTGGTGAGATCCTGAGCTAAGGGCCCAACTAAAAAGATCCCAGATTCTTGAACCACAGAGCCTGTGAGATTATAAATATGCATTATTTTACACTGTTACATTTGCAGTCATCTGTTATGCAGCAATAGAAAATTAATGCAGGGACCTCATTTGTTCCTCTGAGTCATGCAGGTCTGACATAGATTGGTAATTCTAATCCTTAAAACATAATTGTTCAAAATGAGTTCAAAAATAAACAGCACACACATCAACCTAAGTGTCAATTCTTGTTTCCTGATTCCCCAGAAAAGGGCCTTGCTGGGTCTGCTATGCTCATCATCCTTCCACACTGATGGTGTTTTCTTCTTGACAGATTTACTAGATAAACCCTCAGTTTTCTTGTCTGTGTAGTTATTGAAATGCTGCCCTAAATTAACTTCATGCCTGATTGGCTTTTGAATGTACAAACATCATTCCAAACTTCACACAGATGGATCATGAAAAAAAGAAGATGGTAAAATGAATAGAAATAAGCCCAACATTTCTTATTCAATTGTCTAAGGGTCTAAGGAGCAGCACAGCACGAGGTCTAGTGGCTGCCAACCCCATGTACCTGGGCTGCTGAGCTGAGGAACACTTGGCTCTAATCCCTTCTCCATGGCCAGAAATATCAGGTCCTTGGAGAGCAAAGAAATGTTCAGAAACAGCCTGGAGTGGGGCTTTGAACTGCTGTACTCTTCAGCTGCCCGGAACAACTGACAGATGGAGCAGGTTATAGAGCCAGGTGGGGAGGCTGAGTTGCTATGTAGCTTCCCGCCCATCAGCCCATCCTTCTGTTGCTCTGGGATGTCCCACAGGAGCCCAGACACAGCAGGGACTTGAAAGGATGGGAAACACCTTAGCAGTAGCTTCTAAGTCAGTCACAAAGTGCAGCCAGCCTTTGGGAATGGGACCAACTGCCACCTTTGCTTTGCAAAAAATTAGTCAGGTTGTACTCTCCACAACAGGAAGAGGGAGCTATCCTAGACTGTGGGGGAGGAGTTGGCCATATGTTGGCTTCATCCTATAGGCAGGATTAAAGAAACTCCCCACAGAGGCCCATAACATCACCATCTGAAGCAAATTTAAGTAACTTTTGGAAAAATTACATTTTATAATTTTAAAAGATTTCTTTATTGTGGTAAGAACACTTAACATGAGATTCACGTTTCTAACAAATCTAAGTGTACTATACATTGTTGTTGACTATAGGTACAATGTTGTGCAACAGATCTCTAGAGTGTTTTAATCTTGCTCAACTGAAACATTTTGCCCACCGATTTGCAACTCTCGATTTACCTCTCCCCTGAGTCCCTGGAAACCACCATTCTGCTTGGCACAAGAAAAAAAATTTTTTTGACTAATCAACACCATTTCACCTACCTTAACCCCCAAATCCATCTTATCACCTTAATTCCAAGCCTTAACTTTCTATCAGCCACTAGTTACCCCACCAAAACATGAAGCTAACCTTGTATTTTTTCCTACGCTTTACACCTCTTCCTTTCATTTTTCTCTGTAGTCACATCTTCATCTATGCAACAAATGAAAACTCACACACGCATACCACTGACATTTGAAAATATATTTTCCTAGAATGAAAAGGGAAAATCAAAGGAGTAGAAAGATACATTAAAGTTCAAATTGATAGAAAAAAAAGAAACATGTGGCAATACAGATAAAGAACTAGAAATAGATCCTAGAAGGAAAACCACTTTCATCTGCAAATCAAATCAGCAGATGTTTAATGAACACCCACTACAGTCAACACACTAAGCTAGATGTTAAGATATAAACACGTTTCAATTACAATTTCTTCCTTTAAAAGTTTATGATTTGTTCAGGGAGCTAAAACAAAGAGATTAGAATGACAACATAGTATACATCGTATAGTGCATTTTACATGGATTACTTTTCATAAACCATTTTTACATTTGTAATCTTGACTCACCCTTAGTGAAAGCTTGTAGTGAGGGCTTTTTTTTTTTCCTTTTAAATACAGCCTCAGAGACATTGTGATGTGCTAAAGGTCACATAGCAAACAAGTGTGTGACCCGAATCTTAAACACAGTTGTAACTAAATTCAATGCCTTTTGCAATGTATGCATCTGTTTCTAAATGAAACAAACTATAGGTAGGAAAGATATCCACCAATGGGACAAACTATGTAGAGTCACATAAACAAGCTTGGTGGCAGGGATATGGGATTTGAGCTGGCCCTGAAGAATGAGTAGCTTTAGGAATCAGGACAACTGGAGAGGGCACTTTGGGTTGGGGAAATGCTGAGAGCAAGGGCTTAGAAGCAGAAATAAGAGTTAATACATTTAAGGCCCTCTGAGTATTTATAAGTTATTGAACATCACCCACATTTCATACTTGCAATCATTTTCTGTGTCTGTAAAATAAGAAAATATCTTTTTACTGGGTACATGCAGCATAGGGGTCGTTTTTCTCCTTCAAGGCAGGAGTAGAATGAGGACAGTTCCAACCACAGCACAGAGTGCTGGAAACCCCCAGCTGCTAGAGATCAGTGGTTTCAGAGTCAAAATGGATTCTGAGTAAACCAAGTTTTATATATCTAATTAGAAAGTATAGCTTTATGGCTCCAAAGAGTATGGAAGACTCATCTGCGCATGTTTTATACGGTAGTCATAAAAATTAATTGAAAGTCTTTCTTCAGCATCTAAAGCTGTGTTTGGCTCTTTATTTCACCTAAACATTTAGTACTTATCATTAAAGAATCAAGTTCTGGACACATTACTTTTTGTATTTTGAACCCTTCAAATTCATAAGTGATTCAGTATGTTTTTCTTTTCCTTTGTTTTTTTTTTTGTTTGTTTGTTTCGTTTTTTTGTTTTGTTTTGTTTTTAGACAGAGTTACGTTCTTGTCACCCAGGCTGGAGTGCAGTGGCGTGATCTCAGCTCACTGCAACCCCTTTCTCCCGAGTTCAAGCAATTCTCCTGCCTCAGCCTCCCAAGTAGCTGGGATTACAGGCACGTGCCCCCACACCCAGCTGATTTTTATATTTTTAGTAGAGATGGGGTTTCACCAGGTTGGCCAGGCTGATCTGAAACACCTGACCCCAGGTGATCCACCCACCTTGGCCTCCCAAAGTGCTGGGATTACAAGCATGAGCCAACATGCCTGACCATTTTTCTTTTCTTTTTTTGGATATATGGGCAAATACTTTTTGTATTTTGAACAACTTGAATTCACAAATGATTCAGTATTATGTTTTTCTTTTCTCTTTTTTTGATATATGGGCAAATGCAGTCATTGATGTTCACAGATGTTCACTATATTTTATGGTTTCCATTAATTGCAGTTGTGATAGCAAAAATCTTCAAAAAGTAACAGAGTCAGGCTATAGATACTTCAACTGGATATAAACCGTCTCTTAGCATCTGATGCACTGTGCATATGCTCAATGCTGAGCTCATTATTGAATGATTAGCAGAAGCGATAGAAAAATGGGGCATGGAAACAATAAGCAGATTGTCTCAACTGAAAATAGAAATTCATGGATCTTTCTAATTTGTTAATCTATCAATAAAAGATGCACAATGACATATTAATTAAATCAACCTTACTTACCTGTTCAGCTAATCACCTTTTATTGAAAAGAAAATCATTATCTTACAAAAGACTTTCTTTTAAAGATGTATGTTAGTTAAAGTAAACTTTGAAATCAAGTTTGCTCAGATAAGACATAGCCTTGAAGTAGGAAAGGGAGTGCCAGAAGGGAAGGATGACACCTGCGATGCCTGCTCTGTGCCTAGTGCTTTCTATGCATGACTTCAGTTCAGTGTTCCACAAGCCTGGGAAGCACATCAAATTATTGTATTTCCAGTTTCCAAGTAATCTCACTGTGATGCATAAGAAAAGTAATTTCTGCAGAGCCCAGATCTAACATGAAGCTATTCAAGCCCATGCTCCCTTGCTATCTATGGCCTCCCAAGAAGAAATGAAAACAGTGATCCTTTCTGGGAGGGGGCACGTGCTCCGTGCTCCAACCCTTCAGTGTAGTCCTTGCCCACTGCCTACATTGGTGTAAGATAAGGCCTCATCCAAATAGAGAACTGACTTTTCCTGTTATTGCCCCATTAGGAATTACTACTATCATTACTTAAAAAATCGAGAAGATTCTGGAAAATTCTCCATTTCATCATAAGTTCCTGAATAAAATTCAGATAGGAAACAGATTTATATGTGTATGTATAAACACATAAAGTTAAATGCAAATAAAAACATAACAGTAGGCAAAATCTTGCAGTTATTTTTTCCTTACCTAATTGAAGGATTACTCTAAAAGCCACTACTACAAATACAGAAGTGGACACATCTATCTTCATCACAGAATAGTGACACTGATACAAAATTAAAATTGTAAAACACAAAATTTTACTGAGCTCCATATCAAACTTTTAAAACATGTCTGTAATTCAGTTCCTTCTACTCAACCCTATGGACAATTACTGCATTTGCAAATTTTCTGGATGAAAAAAGAAGATATGATTTGGATAATGGGATTCTTTTACAATGATTTATTTTCATGCAAATTTTAGTGCCAAGAAAATAATCAATATGTATTTTATTCAAAGAAAAAAACACACAAATGGCTAAAAACTGAATAATGGTTAGGCAAATTTAACAATAAAATATTATTGTCATTGAGGATGGCAGGTGAAATAGACTGGTATATGAAAAAAATATGCAATACAAAGTAGACAGTATGAAAAAGAGGGTCTTGGCTTAATGGAACTAATGTCCTTAGCACAGGATAAAGGGTAATGCTTTGTCTGAATTGTAGAAAAATTACTCAATTCCCATCCCACTCCAGTTTGAGAAAATGAAAATCTCAATACCAACCCAACATAGTACATCACCTTTATTCCTTCCAATATATACTTGACTGCACCTGATTTTATGACCAGTGTTGTGGCATCAATTTTGGAAGTATGAGAGTAGCACCATCACTTGGGGTCAGTCTTTAATAAGATTAGTAAGGGAGGGGCTACCCTTGCCTTCGATTCTACTCAATGCAATCTCATAGTCAAAATAATGTGAGTAGAAGAGCAATTTGAAAATGAAATTAGGAAAGCAATTCCATTCACAGTTGCATCAATAAAAATAATATACTTAAGATAAAATTAACAAAAGGAATTTAACCCTTGTACACTGAAAAGTGCAAAAGTACAAAATTGTTGAAAGAAAGTTAAAAAGACCTAGATAAATCAAAAGACATTCCATGCCCATGGATTGGAGTAGTTCATTTTAAGATGACAAGAATGCCCAAAATCGATCAACAGATCCAACTCAGTCTCTATCAAAATCCCAGCTGGTTTCTTTGCAGAAATTGGCAAGCTCATCCCAAAATGTATATGGAAATTCAGGGTACCCAGAATAGCCAAAACAGTCTTGAAAAAGAACAAAACTGTCAGACCTAACATTTCCCTAATTTCAAAACTTATCATGAAACCACAGTAATAAGAAAGTATAGCACTGCCATAAAGATAGATATATAGACTATCGAAAAAAAAAAAAAACCTGAAAGACTAAAAATAAATCGATTTTCAACAATAGTGCTACAACAATTCATTGGGAGAAGGAATAGTCATTTTAATAAATAATGCTAAAATACCTGTGCGAGAATGAAGTTAGACCCTTAGCCTACACTGTATATAAAAATTAACTCAAAATAGATTATAGACCTAAACATAGGTGCCCAAACTATTAAACTGATGGAGAAAACATAAGTGAATATTTGAGACCTTGTGTGAGGCAATAGTTCTTAGACATAATAGCAAAAGTACAAGAAAAAGAAAAAATAGGTAAATTCAACTTCATGAAAATTACAACTTTTTGTGCTACAGAGAACATCATCCAAAAAAGTGAAAAGGTAATGCACAGGAGAAAATATTTGCAAATCATACATATATTCAATAGTGAATTTTACCCAAAATATATAAAGAATTTGTATAACTCAATAATAAAAGGAAACATAATTTAATTTTAAATTGCCAAAGGAATTAGATATTTCCCCAAAAAAAGATGTACAAATGGCCAATAAGCACAATAAATGATGCTTAACATCATTAGTTGTTAAAGAAATAAAAATCAAAACCACAATGAGACGTCATTTTCCACCTTCTAGGAATTCTGAAATAAGAAAGACAGTCAATACCAAGTGTTTGTAGGATGTGGAAAAACTGGAACCTTCATGCATTGCTATTAGGAACATGAAATGATACAGACTCTTTGGAAAACCATCTTGCATTTCCTCAACATGTTAATCACAGAGTTACCACATGACCCAGCAATTCTGTTACCAGGAACTGCAAGACTCCTCAGCTCTTCTCTAACTTGAGATGAAGAATTTGGCCAAGAAGCAACTAGTAATCTAAGTGAAAGGATTAAGAAGAGGACACTGCAAAAGGGGAGCAGACTGACCCCTCTGGAAAACAGCTCTGAACTGGTCTACTTGGAATAATAGCAGAAGCAGTGTTGATTTAAAGAGACAGTACACTCTGAAAGAAAAGTAAGAGTGGGCTGCTGGAAAGAGAGTATGAGCCAGCAGCAGCCAGTGCTGAGGGACTCTGTAAGAATCTTACATAATTATTCATGATGGGGTATGAGGAGGTGTCACTTGTAACCCTGTTTTAGTCAGAAATATCTGAGACTGGGTAATTTATAAAGAAAAGAGGTTTAATTAGCTCATGGTTCTACAGTCTGTACAGGAAGCATGGCCAGAGTGGCCTTAGGAAACTTACAATTATGATGGAAAGTGAAGGGGAAGCCAGCACATTTTACATGACCAAATCAGGAGGAAAAGTCAGGGAGAAAATGCTACACACTTTAAAACAATCAGATCTCATGAGAACTCATGCACTTTCATGAGAAGAGCAAGGAGGAAATCAACAAAACATGATCCAGTCAGTCACTTCCAACCAGGCCCTGTCTCCAACATTGGGGGTTACAATTTGACATGAGATTTGGGCATAGACATACACCCAAACCATATCAGGCAGTCCCCTTGTGGGCACGTGCTCTGTAGTTGTGCATGCTAATACATATGTCACATGTGTCCTTAGCATTTAAAATCTCCACCCAGGTGTGTGACTTTTACCATTATAATGAGCAAAAGAGTACTCTAGGGCAAGTTATTGGAGGAGTACACATGTTCATCAGTGCAAAGACCCTGCACCATGATTATCTCCAACTAGAGTCATCCCCTTCAGGGCTGGAGGAGCCCAACCACAAGACCATGCATAGCCAATGTAGCCAATGTCTTTTTTGCTGACTGTCAGTGGGCAGTGTTGACCATCAGTGGGCAGCATCTCTAGGACTTCTTTTCCCAGGGGCTCTCTCGCCCTGCTCATTTCTGGCTATCTGCCTATTCTAACAGTTCCACTCCTAGATATATACTCAAGAGAAGTAAAAACATATGTCCACACAAAAACATGGACATGAATGTTCACATCAGCTCTGTTCATAATAGTCAAAAAGTGAAAACAAACCAAAAACTCTGTCAAGTGATGAATGAATAGAATGTGGTATAACTATACAGTGACATATTATTCAGCAATAAAAGGAAATATAGTATTTATATATGCCACACATGGAAAAACCTTATAAATATTATGCTAAGAGAAAGAAGCAAAACACTTGAGCCACATATCATATGATTTCCCTTATATGAAAAGTCAAAAGGCAAATTCATAGAATTGATAAGTAGTTCCCAGAGAATAAGAGAAAAAAAAGAACTACGAAGTGACTGGTACTGATAAGGACTTTCTTCTAGGGGTGATGAAAATATTCTAAAACTAAGTAGTGGTAATCCTTGAATAACTCTGTGACTATACAAAAGCCAATGAGTTGTTCACCTTCAATGGGTAAAATTATGTCTCATTAAATGTGAATTATATCTCTTGAAAGCTGTTATTTTATAAAAAGTATGAAACATCAAAGAAAAGGTTTAAAATTTGAATATATTACAGCTAAAGCCTTTAGTTTATCAAAAGGGCACCATTACAAGAATGAAAGGTGAGCCCACAGAACAGAAGACATTCACAAAACATGAAGGTCTGGAAAATCAGTCATCGCCAGAATTTATAGGGAATTTTTAGAAACTAAGAAAAAGAGAGAAAAAGCAAGCCAGTAGAAATATGGGCAAGACTTACACAGATACTTCACAGAAGATGTCAAATGAAAAATAAACCTAATAAAAGATGCTCAGCATCATTAGTCATCAGGAAAGTAAAAACTAAATTCACAAAGTGAAGCTGCAACACATTGATTAGAATAGGTAAAATGAAAATGAGAGAAAACATCAAAAGTACAGGAGGATTAGGAACAAAGGGAATTCTGATATACTACTTGAGTGATAAAATTTTTTATTATTTATTTATTTATTTTTAATTTTAAAGATGGGAGAATCTCACTCTGCTGCTGGTCTCGAACTCCTGACCTCAAGACATCCTCCCACCTCAGCCTCTCAAGTTGTTAGGAATATAAGCATCTAGGAAAACTCTAATTATCTACTAAAAGTTAACATACACATACCATGATACAACAATTCCTTTTTTTAGGTATATGTGCAACAGAAACTACATCCAAAAGGCCAGGCATGGTGGCTCATGAATTTAATCCCAGCACTTCAGGAGGCTGAGGCAAGAGGATTGCTTAAGGCCAAGAGTTTGAGATCAGGCTGGACAACACAGTGAGACCCTGTATTTACAAAAAATAAATTAGCCTGGCATAGTGGCATATGCCTGTCATCCCAGCTACTCAGGAGGCTAAGACAGGAGGGCTGCTTCAGCCCAGAAGGTTGAGGATATAGTAAGCCATGACTGCACCACCACACTCCAGCCTGGGTGGCAGAGTGAGACTGCATCTAAAAACAAAACAAAACAAAAAAAGAAAGAAAGGAAGAAAGAGAGAAATTACATCAAAAGAGAAACGTGAGAATGTTAATAACAATACCATTTGTAAAAAACCCCAAACTGGAAATAACCCCCAAATCTATCAAGAGTTAAATCAATAAATAAGCTATGAAATATTCACTTAATAGGATGTAAATGAACTGCTATGTACAACAAACTGGATAATTCTCACAAACGTAATTTTGAACAAAGAAACCCATTACCAAAATGAACATAGCCTATGATTTTTATCCAAATAAAGTTTAAAATCATGAAAACTTGTCAATAGTAATAGAAAATGGGACAGTGGTTACCCTTATAGAAAGGGGTTTTGACTGGGAAGAGATACAAGGAGGGTTTATTGAATACTAGGGATGGTCTATTTATTTCTCAGGGTAGAAGTTAATCAAGCTATACACTTAGATCCCTATATTTAACATATGTATATTAACTTCAACAAAATGTTTGCCTTAAACATTCATACAGTCATTACACAAGTTTATCACATATCACATATATTTTAGAAAAGTATTCAAGAGTTTGCCAATACATTTTTCAAGACAGAAATCATTTAGGTCATGAATCTCTGAATATATAACTTACTTAATTTGTTAAATCTGGATTAGTAATACAAGTTTTATAGTGTTTAAATCCACCTAGAAATTTCAATTCACTATTATAAATAACTCCCAGATAAAAGTGGAAATTAAATCAGCTTTTACAGAAAATATAGAAAATGATACAGAACATCTTATTCAGAACAATCCATGGAGATGTGGCCCAAACTACACATATAATCAAATTATTTTGACTTGTCTCATAACTGTAAGAGAAAGATAAAAAATAAATGAACTAAATTTTCAAGTCAAGAATCTATAAGAACAACAAAAAAAGTCTAAGGCAAGTAGGAGGTAAACAATATTGAAAAGTAGAAATTAATAAATTTGGAAATAGAACATCATCGATAAATTCTCCCCTAAACTTTAAAAGCTAATAATAATATCTTTAAAAACACAGAGACAGGAAGAGAGAAAAAGGGATCCTGTGTTCCTAGACACCACTCTTCTCTCTGCTCCTCCCTAGTAAGAACAGTGGCATTCAATCTGTGATCCAAAGAAGGGCTGAACCATGTCTGTAGAAATGCTCCCTAGATGGATTGGACATTGCGTCTGTCCTGTTGATAATTGCTTATTTATGGAGAGATATGTTATCTCAGAATTCTACTACTCACATGACCTTAGATATCTAACAAATTAAACAAAGTAAACAGGTCTGTTCTGAATCCAGTTCACATCACTTATATGATTCAAGTCTACACACTTGAATTAAGTGTTTGGGTAGCAGCTAAGTTAGATAAATACTTTGGTGGTGTTGAAAGAGCAGTGAGTTTAGACCAGAGTCAGAGAACTTGGGACCATGACTTTTTCCTTATTTGTATCTTATCTTGGACAAATCACTGTCCTTATCATTGTACTTTATTATCCTACTTCCCTCTCAGGTATCTTTGAACACTGCCCCAAAGACGGGATGAACTGCCATTTGTGAGTAGAGGGAGGAGCAGAGAGAGAAGTGTGGTGTCTAGGAAACACAGGATCCCCTTTTCTTTCTCTTTCTCTGCGTGGTTTTTGAAAAATATTTTTATTAGCTTTTAAAATTTAGGGGAGAATTCATTGATGATGTTCTATTTCCAAATTTAATGATTTCTACTTGAACCATCATAATAGAACAGCATACCATCTCTTCGTCAGATATTTATCAAATGTCCTTGTTCAGTGCCATGGAATACCTCGTTTGCAGGATTTTGTCAGAGATTGGTGACATGTTTTACCCACTGTTCACTTTTTTCAGAAGCCCAACATGGACAAACAATCTCCAACAAAGGCAGTCTCAATGGCATGTTATTTATATACATCTCTAGGCATTTTAAGTGGATAATAGTTACAAGTTAGGTTATAGACATATGACATACCTAGATCACACTAACTTAGCTTATTGCCCAGGAAAGAATCATGTTTACCATAATATTTGCAACTAATTGGGAGGTTCTGGCATATGTCTTAGACTCAAATGAAAAATAGCTCTACGAAGAAAATAACTTTTTATTCATTTAGGGTTATTGTTGGGACATTTTACACCATGCTATTTATATTAGTTCACTTTTACACTGCTATAAAGATACTACCTGAGACTGGGTAATTTATAAAGAAAAGAGGTTTCACTGGCCAAGTGCGGTGGCTCACGCCTATAATCACAGAAGTCTGGGAGGCAGGCAGATCACCTGAGGTCCAGAGTTCAAGACCAGCCTGACCAACATGGTCAAACCCTGTCTCTCCTAAAAATACAAAAAATTAGCCGGGCATGGTGGCACATGCCTGTAATCCCAGCTACTCAGGAGGCTGAGGCAGGAGAATCGCTTGAACCGGGAGGGGAGGTTGCAGTGAGCTGAGATCTCACCATTGCACTCCAGCCTGGGCAACAAGAGCAACACTCCATTTCAAAAAAAAAAAAAAAAAAAAAAGGAGAGGCTTAATTGACTCATAGTTCCACATGGCTGGGGAGGCCTCAGAAAAATTACAATCATGGCAGAAGGTGAAGGGAAAGCAGAAACCTTCTTCACAAGGTGGCAGGAAAGAGAGCAAGTGAGGAGGCAACACACTTTAAAATTATCACCTCTTGTGAGAACTCAGTATCACGAGAACAGCATGGGGGAAACCGCCCCCATGATCCAGTCACCTCCCACCAGGTCCCTCCCTCGACACGTGGGGATTACTATTCCAGATGAGATTTGGGCGGGAACACAGAGCCAAACCATATCACTATTCAATACTTCCTGCCTGAAGCCCACATGACAAGTTCATTTTGAAACTTAGCAAAACTTTGTCTTCTTTGAGGTATGGATATCTGACTTGTATGTCTTTCCATTAGATATTAAGTATTATGTAAAACAGGTTATTTCCCATTTTAATTTCATTAGTCAGAGCCTTTTAAGTCAAATTCTGTGTTCAATGACATGGTTAATACTCTGGCCAATTTATCTATTTTTGTTGGAGAATGAATACAATCTAGTGGCTAAGAATGAGCTCTACGGAATCACATTACCTGCATTCAAATTGCAGCTCAGCCACTTACCAGCTCTACGACCTTTGACAGTTTATATAGCTGCTCTAACCCTGATTTTCTTTTTCTTTTAAATTGGGATAACAATAACACCTACCTTATGGGATTTTGTGAAGATTAAATAAGCAAAACCAGGTGAAACACTTATTCTCAATACCTGGCACATTGTACTCCATAGTTTTTTCTCATTTCATATTTGTCCTTTATTATAAGCTACTTCTAATTTATTTAAATGCTGCATTTTAACAGCTAACACTTACTGAATGGACACTAACCACCAGCTGAGGTTACAGTGTCTTCACTGCTCTACACCGAATCTCCACTAATCATAAGTTAATTAGTCATGAGAAATAATTTTATTAGCTGTTAGGTTTGCAGCAAAAAATTCCCTGCAAGAAAAAAGACCCAAAAGGTAAGATCCTATAAATCATGTAATTCTCACCATCTGATGGGTGGAAATCATAAAATTTGCTATCTCATAAATTTGTGGGAAAAAACAAAAGACATTATATATACATGCTAAAGGGTGTTAGGAATATTATTCTTTTCTGGTTTAATATGGATGAAAATACTATAAAATATGAGTGCAGAAATAGTCATTCTGTATAAGTAAAAACAATCCTAACTAAACAAAACAGGAAAAAAAAAGTTGTAAGGAACTGGATGAGTTTATCCAAAAAGGAAGAGAAAAGGTGAGGAAAGCACATTCTCCCCAATTTCTGGGGAGAGCACCAACACTCAAAAACATGATTGTAGGAGAATCATCTTTTATTTGTATGAACTTGAGGCCAAGGCATCAATGTTGACTGATCAGGAATCCTATGTTTGGTGAGAGTATGTATTTCCTTGCTGTTGGTCGTGTATGTCAGGGTCCACAAACACAATACCTTAAGGCCTAATCACTTTTGTAACAAGTATAATCCCATGGAATTCATGTTCATTATTTTTCAGAAGACAATCCAAATTATTTAGCATTCCACTCTTTCTTTTTTTTTTTTTAATTGTGTTACACCATTTATAAAAAATATGTAGAATAAGAAAATCCATAGAGACAGAAAGCAGATTTGTGGTTGCCAGGGATTGGAGGCAGGAGGGAAAAGGCAGTAACTGCTTAATGGGTACAGGATTTCCATATGGGGTAAGGAAAATGATCTGGAACAAGATAGAGGTGACGTTTGCACAACATTGCGAATGAAGTTAGTACCACTTAATTGTACACTTTCAAATGGTTAAAATGGTGACTATTTAAGGTCCTTCTTCTTTTTATTAAGGCAAAATCCACAAAACGTAAAATTAACCATTGAAAAATGTGGCCGGGCTCACGCCTATAATTCCAGCACTTTGGGAGGCCGAGGCAGGTGGATCACTTGAAGCCTGGAGTTCAAGACCAGCCTGGCCATCATGGCAAAACCCTGTCTCTACTAAAAATATAAAAATTAGCTAAGCGTGGTGGCACACACCTGTAATCCCACCTATTTGGGTGGCTGAGGCACGAGAATCTCTTGAACCCAGGAGACAGAGGTTCAGGGACACGGGATCATGCCACTGCACTCCAGCCTAGGCCACAGAGCAAGACTCTGTCTCAAAAATAAACAAATAAATAAAAATGAAATGTAGCATTTAGTGGCCTTTTGTATAGAGTATAGGCTTAGCATAAATATACCACTTAGTGGCCACTTCAGTGTAACGCTTTAGTATAAAATGTTAAATTTTATGTTATGTACATTTTACCACAAGTAAAAAAAAAAATTTACTCATTCACTTGTTCATCCTAGAAGTCTGGACTATTTTGGACAGATGCTGAGTGACCCAGGGGTTTACTATTTCTTTTTTCTTTCTTAATTTCAACAGCTTGATGGCTTTGGCAGATCCATTAGACACCAGTTAATGGCAATGCCTAAAAATCTCATTCCAGCAAGGTGGTCGGGCATAGTAAAAACAATAATCAAATGTATTCAAATTGCATTGCATGTCCACATATCACACTCATTATTTTATTTACTAAACTCTTATAATAATAAGAGCTTACTATGTACTAGGCACCACTTTTAAGTGCTTCATATATATTATTAACTTTGGCAATCATAAGCCTATAAAGCATGACCACTATTATCTTTCGTTTTATGAATCAGGAAACCAAGGCACAGGGAAGTTAAACAACATTTCCAAATCACACTCCTGTAAGGAGTAGGGCTAGGATTTGAAACCAGGAAAACTAGGTCCAAAGCCCACACTGTCGACCACTACTCTCTACTGGCTTATGTGTGTTAGTGTTTGAGATGCAAAATGAAAACGGAAACAAACACAAAAATTGAACTTCAAAGTAACTGACTGATCTGTCCTTTTGTCTTTGTTTATCCATATGATTAACTCCTCCTGTTTTCAAGCTCATCTAACGTAAATGCTGCTTTACCCTCAGATAGAAATAATCTTTCCTTTCTTGTGTTCCCACGAAATTTGTACATTCTGCTAATCATAGCACTTTCCACAACTGTTCATAATTTTGGTTTGTCTCTTTCTTTCCCTACTGAGCATAATTTTTTTATTATTGTAGAAACTGTGACTTCATGCTCCTAGTACCTAGCACGGAGAAACAGAGGAAGATGGGAGGGAGGGAGGGAAAGAGGAGAAAAGAATGAGGGAAGGAAGGAAAGGGGGAAGAGAGGATGGGTTTGATTCTTATTTTCCCCATATTAAACACTGTTTTTTAATATACGTAGTATTCAGAAGTTCTTGCCGTTTCTCCATTTAGATGATTTATATGTGAAGAGGCTAATTCAGTGTTGTAAATTTAGAACCAATGCATGAAAACATTTGTTAAAGTGAAAGAGAGAGAGACACACACAGACAGACAGCGACCTGGAAGGAAGAGGAAGAAGAGAATAAAATAAGGGAACAGGCAAAGGAGTTTTGAGGATACTTTGAAACTGCTTAGCCAAAGAAAAGAAAGATGGCTCCTTCTTTCCTCCACTTTCATCCAAAAGAGATACTTAGCTGATTAAAACAGGAGCTGGTTCACTTCCAAGAGACTGCATTAGTATTTATTAACTTTTACCCTATCTACAGATTGAGGTATGCAAACATTTCACTTCTTCAAACACCTCATGTCCTAGAGACAGACGTCAATTGCAATTAATTTCACCCTTTTGCTGACTACAGCTATGATCCCTCTGCCCTTCACCTGTCTTGCTCTTTTCTTTCCGTTTGCAAATTTCACTGACCTAATCAACAAAATCATGCAATATAGCCTTAAATTTCCATTTTCTCTGTACTCACAAGCATCATCTCTTCTCCAAACAAAAATTCTCGCAATTTCTACTTCTAAACATCTTACCCAGTGGTGCCAGGAAATTACTGTATTTTATTTCTCCTTCATCTAAAACATAGTCATCTGCACCAACCTGCAGCTGCCTCACCCATGATACTACTTGTGCATCTGCTTAATGTGCTGCCAAATTCTCTTCTAGCTGTATGTTTAAGCAACATTTTCTACTTTGAGAGTTTTTTCAGCTGGGCCAAAGGTTTGTTTAACTTTCCTATAAATGTCATTCCAGTGGCTGAGATGGATGGGTTTGGAGGCACCCAGAGCCATTACCAGGCTGACCCAAGAGACCCAAGAGTCTAGCAACAGAGCCCATGTCTTGGAGCTGGCAATACACAGCCTCTATGGATTTTAAATAATGAAATGATGAAAGCTATTTAGTACTGCAGTATATTTCATGCATTAATCTAATAGCATTTTTAAAGCCAATTCCCTACTCTTGTCTCCCTGGAATAGAAAAGCCATCTGTACCAACCCAGAATAATTTATAAAAGACTTATGAAAAAACAGAGGTATATTTTCTCTCCTTTATGATTTCCCTTGGTTTTATTTTTTGGATCCATTTTCACCATATTTTTTCTATGTATGATTTTATTTTTCTGGTTTAATTGTCTCATGAACATGACTTTAAAATAAAGTCCATGAAACCGAGCTCTAAGAATTGAAAAAAAGAAAGCCCAACATTTCCCACTTTACCATACCTCATATTAAAACAATGGGATTAAAAAAACACAGGTTTTAGAATTCGGCAGCTTTCTTCTGAGATGAAGTCACTTAACCTTGATAAGCCTTAGTTTTTTCATCTGTAAAATGAAAATGATAATACCTACTTTTCCAGGCTATGTGAGAATTAAATTCAATAATGAATATGTACAAAGTCTCTGGTGTCAGGCACATACGCAATTCTCTATAAATGAAAGCTGATACTGAAGAACACATGGTTCTCAGATAATTTTTGAAACTCCCTTCTCTCTGATTACTGTTTTAACATCTCAGCGAGTCATTAGGGAGTGGAGAAAGGACGCAGGGCACCAACATCACAGCAGTTTACTAATGTGATAGTTGCCCAGTCTGCAATAATTTATCCCTTCTGGACTGTCCAGGTGGTCACTCCAGCAGCAGGTCAACTGGACTTCCCCAGGGGAGCCTTGGCAAGGCAGATAGGGGGAGAGGGGAGATAAGCTGGTGAACTGAGGAACAAGTTAGGCTTTTTCAATGAGGCTTCTCTTTCAGGCCATTAGGAACCCACTTTCCTAAGCTGGGTTAGAGTAGTATGCGGGTCTCCAAAGACTTTTTTTTTAAATTTTTTTTTTCACCTTAGTATAAAACGAATCTTAGTTTTCTAAATTCATTTTCAGCATGTTTGGGGCTCTAGAATTTTCATTTAAAAAGTCCTCAAAGTTTCAGCCTTTCCAATATCTGTTGCATATGTTTCTTAAACATCAGACAATTTAATTTAGGATATACTAAAAACAACAAAGGTAGTTGAAGTTCATTGCCACCTGGTTTTACACTCTCAGGCCATAGTGTGTTAGGCATCTGAAACTGAATTCGTCTAAGAGAATGAAGTCAGTGCCTCCTCCTTACTGCACTCTGCTTATAATTGTGGTTATGTGTACCTTAATCATCTGTTGGATGAAATGTATCTTGAAAGCAGGGCTCATTTCTAATTTACTTGATCAGCCTTCACAGTCTCCTTACAGTACCATGCAAAGTACAATGAATGCTTGCAAATGAATTTTAGTTACTCAGAACACGGAAGTGAGATGTCAGCCTGACCAAATTTACATACCCTTATAACCGTGTTGGCAATCTGTGCTTTATTTACGAAAAAAATTGAGGAGCTATGAGGTTGCACCTGTTTCCCCTACTTAATTTCCTTACTTCTGCTATGAGCAAAAGCCAAAAAAAAAAAAAAAAATTCATTACCTCTATTACCTTACTTAAACTGGAAGAAATCCAGTTTAACCTCTTCACTAAACATTCTAGCACCCAGTGTAGTGCAGTGTATTAACCATGACCTTGTGGGCAGACAGATCAGATTACAAAGGGGGCTTTGTGTGAACTTAGATTAGTGACATAATCATCTAAGCTTTGGCTTTCTCATCTGAAACAGGAGAACAGCAGCAGCAATGCCTCCAGCACAAATTGGTGGCATTAAATGTGTAAAATACACATACATAAGGGATTCAATATGAGTTAAGTTTCCTTTAATTTTTTGTAGGGCTTTGGCAAATAAGCATGGGAAGAAATGTTCAAATTCTCCAGTAATCAGAGAAATGTAAAATAAAACCACCCTTTAGGTCCATTATAAAATGCCAAATGTTGGCAAGGAATATTTAGACAGGAATCTTGTACCCTACCCAGGAGAGAGTAGACTGGAGCAGCCATTTGGGAAATCAGCCTGTCAATCTTTGTGAAATTGAGTTTGCATAGCTATGAACAACCTGACATCCCAACTCTGCTAACATGTCCCAGGGAAATTCTCATACAAGTCCGCAAAGAAACTGAAATGAGAATTATTGCAGTGTTGCTTATAATAGTAGGGAATTGAAGTTAAGTGGAGTGCCCATCACTGAATACACTGTAGTGGATGCCTTCTGTAGAGTTCAATGCAAAACCATTGAAAGAAACAAACTAGACATATGTACAGCACATAGTCTATTATAAGAAAAAGAAATTGACAGGTATCCTTTACATAAATGAAATACACATGCAAAACAGTACTGATATTTTGCAAGGATCCATACAAATTCAACATCATGTATGAAAGACTTTACAGCATGTGGCCACAGGGAGGAAATGGGAGCAGGTATTTAATTGTGAAGGGAGACAAATTTTTAGAAGTCCATTATACAGACCTGTAATGACGACAGTAAGTCATAAACTGAGGGGGATGACAAACTCAAATCTCTACACCTCGAGTTCAACAAACAAAAATGTGAAAAAATAATAAAAAAGACATGTGTTGAGAGGGTGGGAATGTGGTTGTGTGTATACATATGTGTGTATGAGCTACTATATACATGAACACTTTCCTAGGAATATACACGACAAACTAAATGTTGGTGACTTTTGGAAAGAGGAATTGGAGATTAAAAGAGAGGGAAAGAGGAACTTTTTGTTACTTTCACATTGTTAGAATTTTTACCTTATGTCTATGTAACATCTATTTAAATATTAGTTTGGCCTTTTTAAATTAACTTCTGCTCTCTACTCTTCCAATTTCACCTTCAATCATTTATCCCCACATTGGTATTGGAATCGTTCTATAATGTGCATGTGATCCTATTAAGTTTCTATTTAAAAACCTTCTGGTGGCTCCCATTGCTGATAAAACAACATCTAAACTCCTAGCATGGTTTAAAAGGCCCTTTGTAGTCTGCTCAAAACTTTCTAAACTTGAGCCAATCTAAGTCCATGAGACTTTTACTTTAGGAAAATCAGATACCCACCTATTTTTATACTGCCAGGTACTATTGCATTCTAAATTTTTGCTCATGCTTGTTCTCTGTCCAGAATGCTATCCCCTGATTTTACTGTCAGATAAATTCCTGCATACCCATCAATGCCTACAACATATCTTCTTTTTATTAATTTCTCTCTGGCTCCCTGATTTCTTGACCAGGCATTATGACCTGCTGCTCCCACATCTGTTTCTCTGTCACACTTTAAACAAGCTTCAACTAAAGCCAAGCCTCAATGACCTGGGGTTATTTGCTGCCATGTCTGTCTCCCTGGTTAGAAAGTGAGGTTATGTTTTTCTCTGAATGTTGAAATCCTGATACCTTGCAAGGCAGAGTTCAATGCAAAACCACCGAAAGAAACAAACTAGATGTATATATACAGCACGTAGTCTATTGTAAGGAAAAGGGCCTGACTCACACACAATGGGTACATAACTGTTTGTTGAATTAAACTGGAAATTATCTTCTCAGGTTGTGCCATTAAATGAACTGTAAAACCATCCACCTGAGCTAAAAATAGAAAAAAGTCAAGAGTTATATCCTAAGTTTAAATTTTAAAAGACTTTGATGAGGCTCACACGTTTGGGGGGAAAAATAGGTATAGACTCACTTATCCCTGCTCCTCTCCTCTAAATACAATTAAACATTCTGGAAATAATCAAACAATGACAAAAGGACTCTGAAAGATAGAAGGAGGAAGACAAATTTACTAGAGACCTCAGGACTTAAAGAATGACATGGGAATGAGATCCCTGGTTTTCTTTCTATCTGCCCCGTATCCCAGACTAGGTGCTAGAGAGCTCTTCCCAGAGCTCCAATAGTCAGAGACCAGAAGAAGAAGAGCCCAAAGAACGGGAAAAGGAACAACTCAGCAGGGCAGAAATCTTTTTTAACAAAAGTAGTCCTGTGCTAGGCAAGCACCATGAACGACCACCTGTGCCCACGGCTACAGCACTGACAAAGACTGAGTCAGGAGCCTCATCTCCTGATTGCCACCTCCCCACAGTGGATAGGCCAGGCTAAGCCCCTTCCTCCAATATTGGTACTACAAGTAGAAACCAGGCAGGGGATTTGACATCCCACTTCCCCACCCCCGACAACAGCAGGAGACTGAGTGCAGCGCGCCGCTTTCTCTACTAACTTACTATTGGAGACAGACAGGCAAGGGTGGACTCCCGACCCTGCCCGGGAGTAGCAGGCAGCATCCATCACCCTCCAAACGAAAGGGCTGGGTGAGGATCTTTGAGAAGAGACAGCTGGAGAAAGAATTCCTGAATCTGTATAGGAAGGCCTGATAAGTCAAACATGCAATTCTCCAGGATCAACACACCAAAAGGTTTGAGAACCAAACTATGGCAGGGAATTCCACTTAGATTTTCAGAATGGCCTCCAAGGAGCACAAATATGAAGCAAAACCAATTTTAACTGCAAGAGCTGTGAACACTAAAGTGCTATTGGTATTACATTCCACAAAAGCAGGACAGGACACATGTTCTAAACCTAGACAAAGTAACATTTGGTTAAAATAGCAGAAAATACAAAGAACTAGGAAGACCACAACTTGACTGAGAAAAGACAATTAACAGATACCAACACTGACATATTGAAATTATCTAACAAGGATTTTAAAGTATCCATTGTAAAAATACTTCAATAAGCAATTACAAATTCTCTTGAAACAAATTAAAAAGAAGAAAATTTCAACAAGAAATAGGCATTATTTCTTGTAAAATAGGAACCAAAGTAAAAAAGGAACCAAATAGAAAATACAGACCTGGAAAATGTAATAACTGTTTTCTAATTTACCAGATGGACTTTATCGTAAATAGTATCGTCATTGGCAAGGTAAAGTATCACCGAACTCGAGGACAGATCAATAGAATACACCCAGTTGGAACAACAGAAAAGAGACTGATTTTAAAAAGTAATGAAACAGAGTCTCAGAGACCTGTCAGACAGTAACAAAAATAAATTAACATTTATATCATCCGAGTCACAGAACAACAGGGGAAAAAGTGTGGAGCTGAAAAATATTCACAGAACTGGACACAGAAAGGGGAACATCACACACTGGGTCCTATTGTGGGGGGGGGAGGGGGGAGGGGGAAGGGGGGAGGGATAGCATTAGGAGATATACCTAATGTAAATGACGAGTTAATGGGTGCAGCACACCAACGTGGCACATGTATACATATGTAACAAACCTGCACGTTGTGCACATGTACTCTAGAACTTAAAGTATAATAAAAAGAAAATGTACTTTAAAGCATAGGCAAATAGACTAATAGAAACAAAGCCATGACTCCAGGGGAATTTACACATGCTCATTGTGAAATTTCAGATCAGTGGAGGCATGAGCTGCTTCATAAAAGGCAGAGAAACAATTGGTTATCAATGGGAAATAATAGAAAAGTTAGACTTTTACCTTAGATCTTTCACAGAAAAAAAAATCTCAGCTCTATTACACGGCTAACTGTGAAAAATAAACTTTTTAAAATATCAGGAGAAAATATAGGTAGTTATGTTTATATGCTAGCAAGTGTGAAGGTCTTAAACAAGATGCCCAATGCAAAAGCCATAAAGAAAAAGTTTGGTAAGTGTGGCTCCCTAGCATTAAGCAAATTTCCAAACAAAAGATTTCAGGAATACAGTAAAAAGACAATGCTTGCAACATAAATAATAGGCAAAGTATTAAAATCAGAATACATGAACCTTCAGAATACGTGAAACTAACTCCTGCTAATCCATGAGGAAAAGTGAAGTTATCCAATAGAAAAATTGGCAAAATAGATGAATAGACGTGTATGAATCGGTAAGTGTATAAACAGAATAGAAGAATAATTTAATACGGCCGGGCGCGGTGGCTCACGCCTGTAATCCCAGCACTTTGGGAGGCCGAGGCGGGCGGATCACAAGGTCAGGAGATCGAGACCACGGTGAAACCCCGTCTCTACTAAAAATACAAAAAATTAGCCGGGCGCGGTTGTGGGCGCCTGTAGTCCCAGCTACTCGGGAGGCTGAGGCAGGAGAATGGCGTGAACCCGGGAGGCGGAGCTTGCAGTGAGCCGAGATCGCGCCACTGCACTCCAGCCTGGGCGACAGAGCGAGACTCCATCTCAAAAAAAAAAAAAAAAAAAAAAAAAGAATAATTTAATATGAAAGACATATTAAAAGATGCTTAATCTCAATCATCTTAGACGTTTTTTGTGAAGAAAATGTAAATATTTTTTATAATCCAACTAGTATTTCTCATGTGTTCCCACTCTAACAAGCAAGCGTGGCAGGAGTTGGGGAGCACTGAGACACTGGTCTGTGGGTGCCTCATCTAGCTAACCACTGACCCGTGGCACCCATTTCCACTGAGGTATTGTGGGAACACTGATGGCTTGTGCTTTCGTCTCCATCAGAGCCAATACTGACTTGGCTTCCACTGACTCCATCCTCCCTAGAGCTAGACCTGTGCCTCCCCCATGAAGCCACTGAGCACACTGAGATGTGCTGTAAGTGTAAAATACTATTGATTACATGTTGAAATGATATTTCTGACATGTTGGGTTAAATACACTATGTTGTTAAAATTAAAAAAAAAAAATTCACAGAACTAATGATTGAGGATTTCCCAAATTTGTGAAATACCTAAACCTACAAATTCAAGAAATTGAGAAAATCTTAAACTACTTTTGCTCATGGAAATTCGTACCAAGACACATCATAATCAAACTTCTAAAAGTAAATAGAAAGAAAAATCTTGAATGTAGCTAGAAAGAAGCAACACACGAGGGAGAACACTGATGTGAATGACTGTGGATTTTTAAGGTGAAACCACGAAGCCAGAAAGAATTGGCACATTTTTCAAATGCTGATATAAAAGAATTACTAATTTTGAGCTCTATATCCAGTAAAAATATTCTTCAGCAATGAAGGAGAAATAAACACTTTCTCAGATAAAAGAAAACTAAGAAAATTTGTAGTCAGCAAATCTACCCTAAGAGAAGGGCTAAAGACAATTCTCCAAACAGTATTTTAGTATAACAGAAAGAGACTTGGAAAAATTCAAAAAAGGAAAAGATATCAATGGAATGAGTAAAAATGGGGATAAATAAAACATGTTCTCCTTCCCCTCTTGAGTTTTTAAAGCTACTTTGATGGTTGGGAAAAATATAATTCCTTCCAATGGGGTGCTCGGCGTACTTATGTAAATACTTAAGGTAACTATATTTTTAAAGGGAGGAGGGTAGAGTACAGAAACGGAAGTATGATTTCCGTACTTCACTCAAGGTGCTATTAGTAAAACTTTATTATAAATAGGCAGTGATAAGTTACACATGTATATTGTAATATCTAAAACAACCACTAAGAAAGCAATATCAAAAGACATATTCCAAAACACTTTTAACAAATAAAAATAGATTCTTAAAATAATTCAAGAAAACCAAAGGAAATCAATAAAAGGGTATCAGAGAAATGAGAAGTAGAGGGAACACAAGCAAAAATGAATAATAAAATGGCATGCTTACAAGTTAGCAAGTCAATAATTACTTTAACTGTAAATAGTTTATTTTTATTTTTTATTTTATTGTATTGATTTTGTTTTTGAGATAGAGTCTCGCTCTGTTGCCCAGGATGGAGTTCAGTGGTGCCATCTGAGTTCACTGCAACCTCTGCCTTCCAATTTCAAGCGATTCTCCTGCCTCAGCCTCCCAAGAAGCTCAGGCTACAGGTGCCTGCCACCATGCCCAGCTAATTTTTGAATTTTTAGTAGAGATGGGGTTTCATCATGTTGGCCAGGCTGGTCTTGAACTCTTGACCTCAAGTGATCCACCTGCCTCAGCCTCCTAAAGATCTGGGATAACAGGCATGAGCCACCGCACCTGGCCCTAACTGTAAATAGTTTAAATGCACCAGTTACAAGACAGAGATTGTCAGAGTAGAGTAAAAAGCATATCCCAACTATATAATGTCTACAAGAAACTCACTTCAAACATAATGACACAAGCAGGTTGAAACTTGAAGGATGAAAAAACATATCCCATGTGACCATTAGTGAAGGAAAAGGAGAGATTACATTAATAGCAGATGAAGTAGACCTCAGAGCAAAGAAAATTACTAGAGGCAAAAAGGAACATTATGTAATCATACAAGGGTCAATCTACATAGTATTCCTAAAAATGTATGCATCAAACAGAGCATCAAAATACATGAAGCAGACACTGATAGATCTGAAGTGAGCTGGGTGAGGTAGCTCACGTCAGTAATCCTAGAACTTTAGGAGGCCGAGGTAGGCAGATCACCTGAAGTCAGGAGTTCCAGTCTAGTTCAGCCAACATGGAGAAACCTCATCTCTACCAAAAATACAAAAATTAGCTGGCTGTGGCAGCACCCACCTGTAATCCCAGCTATTCAGGAGACTGAGGCCGGAAAATCGCTTGAGTCGGGGAGGTGGAGGTTGCAGTGAACCAAGATTGCGGTACTGCACTCCAGCCTGGGTGACAGAGTGAAACTGTGCCTCCGGGAAAGAAAAAGAAAAAAGAAAAAAAGAACTAAAGTAAAAAAGAACTAAAGTGAAAAAGAAGGCTCTCAACTAATGATTGAGGATTGAATCCTAGAAAGAGTAGAGGAAATCAACAACAATCTCTCACAAATTCCTCTTTGGAAGACAATCTTCTGTGTTAAGGGCAAAAATGCTCTATAAGGATTTACTAATCTCCTGGATCAAATTTTAAAAACAACAACAACAACAACAGTGGTTCCCCTAAATTAGAAGAAGTCTGTTCATAATGATAGAGCAAATAACCTCCTATGCCAGATATTGGTATGTCACAAAAAATTATACTGTATTAATAAATAGATGGATGATAAACGCTGACTGGTAACTCAAGAGCACTGCCACTTTAAAAAAATAAATGAACGGGCATAGAAATGTTATGGAAACTTAGTCTCTGAGCTAGCATTCAAGCACCTGGGTCCTTATTATTTTGTCTCAACCCATCTCTTTATCTGATCCGGCAGCCATCATTAGCTAGCTGTTGTAAAATGATATTTTTCTTGGCTCCAGCCTCTCTTGGTCTGATTTGGCTTTTGACAATAGCTTTATTTAACTTATTGGTTCAAGTTTCTATTGCTCATATAATCAAAATGAACTTCTACTTCTGGCTAAGATATGATAACAGGGACCAGATTTACTGTCCTACCTGAAAGAACATCAACAAGACAAAATATAGGAAAGGACAATTTTAAGAAAGTGTACATCAGGCAACAAAAGACAGTGCTGCCTTAGAGAAGAAAAACAAACTACATCAGACCTATGCTTTCCCCAGGTTATTTCCTTGAAAGTCCCTGGACTCCAACGCAGGGAGGGGAATCGAAGCAGAGGCCCCAGACTCTGTGAGTTAAGGAGACAAAACTAAATCTAAGGAGAACAAGAAGATCAGACATCTCAGGACAGCATATCAAAGATGAGATACTGCACAGAGTGACTTGGAGATCTGCAGAAGGTCCTGCTGGAATTAATAACCTGCACACCCATGAGGAAATGGTGGCTGGCCAGAAGAAAGAACCCTCCGAAGGATTAGAGAAAGCTGTACCCAGCGGTCACACAGGGTCTAGAGATCGTTTCTGTTGTCATGAGATAGATTGGAAAACCCTACGTTTCATGGAGTGTTGGGTAGAATACTCAGAATCATTTTGCCTCAGGAGTGGGAAAAAGTACTGTTCTGATCCCACCTAACAAATCTTTAAAGCCAGATTCTAAAGAATCAAACTATTTCCAAATAACTGCATGCCGAAACAAAAGTAAAGAATATTCATAGTCATACAAAAATATCCAGCAAAAAAGGAAGGAAGGAAAAATTCTCAATGTCGGCACCCAGTCAAAGGTCATTAGTCATGAAGAAAGCCGAAAAGTAGGACTCATAATGAGATGGCTAATAAGCCTGCCTCTCCCCATCTCACCACTCATAACCATGGCAACTGACATTTACTGTTAGCCGAAATTAACAATAAAATTGGTGTCTGCAAGTTATGACTTCAATGTTTTGTTGGGTTTTTTTTTTTTTTTTTTTTTTTTTTTATGATCTCCTCTTTAGGAAACAGCACTGAAGCCATTTACAGTCTTGCATTGCATAATAACATTTCAGTCAACAATGCACCTTATATACAGCTGTGAACCCATAAGATTACAATGAAGCTAAAAATTTCCAATGGCCTAGTGATGTAACTGTAATGACTTCGTGGCTGTTACAGTGCAATGCATTACTCACGTGGTTATGGTGATTCTGTTGTAAACAACCCTGCTGCATGCTGCCAGTAGTTTAAAAAGTTAAAAGAATAATAAATTATAAAAATAGAGAAAAGCTTATGCAATAAGGATATTAAAAAATAATATTTTTGTACAACTGTACAATGTGTTTGTGTTTTAAGCTATATTATTACAAAAGAGTCTAAAGGGTTTTTTTTTTAAAAAAAAACTATGAAGTAAATAAGTCACAGTAAGCTAAGGTTAATTTATTATTGAAGAAAGAACAAATATTTTTACACATTTAGTGTAGCCTAAGTGTAGTGTTTATAAAGTCTACAGTAGCATACGGCAATGTCTTAAGCCTTCACATTAACTCACCACTCACTCACAGACTCACCCAGAGCACCTTCCAGTCCTGCAGGCTCCATCCATGGTAGGTGCCTTATACAGATGTACCAATTTTTACCTTTTATATCATCTTTTTTACTGTACGTTTTCTGTGTTTAGATAACACAAATACCATCATGTTACAATTACCTACAGTATTCAATATAGTAGCCTGCTGTACAAGTTTGTAGCCTAGGATCAATAGGCTATGCCACATAGCCTAAGTGTATAGTAGGCTATACCATCTAGGTTTGTGTAAGTATACTTTACAATGTTCATACAATGATGAAATCACCTAACAATGCATTTCTCAGAATGTATCCCCATCATGATTGTACTTCATGAGTGGTTTTAAGACTTAAATTTTTTCTGGTAGCAAGACCCCAACAATTCCTCAAGGTCAATGGTGGCTGTCAATTTAACCTCTACTTCAGCATTTTAAAAATAAATGGCAACACATATTTCCCCACCACTGGATAGAAGGTCAAAGTCTTATTCTTGTCAACTCCTAATCAGAAGATCTCAGCTTTGAGAGGCAAAAATTACAATACACTTGAGTGGTTCTGAGGCAGCAGCTTGTATCTGAAGAACCCCTGTAGGTAAGCACAAATTGAACAAGGAGAATGAAATCTGCCCGTGACTATGCTTACCTTGCCCAGCTATTGAGAAGGGCCAAGAGAAAAGTCAATGCTGACCCTGTGTTCTGAAGATTGATAGTGTCAATAATCTGATTACCTCCTGCAAAAATTGTTTTTGCTGAAACAAGCTCTCAAGAATATGCAGAAAGGAGATCTTAGGTACTGCATTAGTTGGATGACTTGAAAGTACTCTATGACCATTTAATTTACCTTTTTGATTATGACATAAGATGTCAGCTTTCACTCTCACTCTCCATGACCTTGAGCAAGTCATGAACTATCTTTGAGTTTGTGTGAATAGATGCAGAGCTGGAATACAATCTATTTTCCATGAATATCCCTCAGAGAGAAAAAATAAGAGTGTGTATTCAGAGCTTTCCTTTGCCAAAAAGGCCTCTGACAGATATATAATACATTATTGTTCTTGGAACCAACTGCAGCCTGCTGCCTTGTAAACGAAAGCGCTCAATCAATACTGTTGGTTGATAGATCGGTTCACCAACTGAAGGTGTCCATGTGAGAAATCTACAGTACAAAACAGCCCCCATTAAAACAGATTCAGCAGAACCTCCACCAAGTGTGCAGATGTAAATGTCTCCTCTTTTCTGAGTCAAGAGAGACATTGCAGGGACAAAGTAAGATACCGAGAAACAGTGTATCTAAAACCCAAGTCATCCTGGCAAAATAAGTAAATCCAGTGACATAAAAGGACAACAGAAACTAGTAACATTAACATATATTTATAAAGGGCAAAGTTCCATTTACAGGCAAAGCTGGTTTTGTTGTGCTTTGCTTTATTGTGCTTTGCAGATATTACTTTTACAAATTAAAGGTTTGTGGCAACCCTACAGCCAGCAAGTCTTTCAGCACCATCTCTCCAACAACGTGTGCTCACTTCATGCCTCCATGTCACATTTTGGTAATTCTTGCAGTAGTTCAGCATTTTTGTTATTACTTTCTGTTATGGTAATCTGTGATCAGTAATTTTTGATGTTACTATTGTAACTGTTTTAAGGCAGTATGAACTGTGCCTTTATAAGATGGCAAACTTAATAAATGCTATGTATGTATGCTCTGACTACTCCACTGATGGGCCATTTCCCCATCCGTCTCCCTCTCCTCAGGCCTTCCTATTATCTGAGACACACCAATATTAAAATTAGACCAATTAATTACCCCTACAATGGCATCTAAGTGTTCAAGTGAAAGGAGGAGTGAGTCCCTGACTTTAATCAAAAGCTAGAAATTGGCAAGGTATGGTGGCTCAAGCCTGTAGTCCCTGTACTTTGGGAGGCAGGGGCGGGAAGATCATTTGAGGAAGGAGTCTGAGACCAGCCTGAGCAACACAGGGAGACTCTGTCCCTATAAAACGTTAAAAATCAGCTGGGCTTCGTGGCAGGTGCCTGTAATCCCAGCTACTTGGAAGGCTGAGGCAGGAGACTCACTTGAATCCAGGAGGCAGAGGTTGCAGTGAGCTGAGATTGCACCACTGCACTCCAGCCTGGGTGACAGAGTGAGACTCCCTCTGAAAACAAAAGTTAGCCTAGTTGTGAATGCAAAGGCGCAGCTCTTGAAGAAAATTAAATGCACTACTCCAGTGAACACATAAATAAGAAAGCAAAACAGCCTGTTGCTGATATGAAGAAAGTTTTGGTGGTCTGGATAGAAGATCAAACAAACCAAAAAATTTTTTAAGCCAAAGTGTAAACTAGTGCAAAGTCCTAACTCTCTTCAATTCTATTAAGTCTGAGAAAGGTAAGGAAGCTGCAGAAGAAAAGTTTGAAACTAACAGAGGTTTGTACATGAGGCTTAAGGAAAGAAGCCATCTCTGTAACATGAAAGCGCAAGTTAAAGCAGCAAGTGCTGACACAGAAGCTGCAGCAGGTTATGCAGATCTAGCTGACAGCACTGATGAAGGAGGCCATGCTAAATGACCAGTTTTTGATACTGACAAAACAGCCTTGCATCGGTAGAAGATGCCATCTAGGACTTTCACAGCTAGAGAGGAGAAGTCGAGGCCTGGCTTCAATGTTCCAAAGGCCAGGCTGACTTCTGTTAGGGGCAGCTGGTGACTTCAAATTGAAACCAGTGCTCATTTACCGTTCTGAAAATCCTAGGGTCCTTAAGAATGCTGCTCAATCTACTCTGGCTATGCTCTTATAAAGGTAAAAAACAAAGTGCAGATGGCAGCCCATCTGTTTGCAGCATGGTTTACTGAATATTCTCAGCCCTCTGTTGAGACTTACTGCTCAGAAAATATATATATATATGTATCTTTTTATTCAAAATATGACTGCTCATTGAAAATGTATCTAGGCACCAAAGAGCTCTGATGGAGATATACAAGGAGATTGTTTTCATGCCTGCTAACATAACATCCGTGGATCTACAGTATCTACGACCCATGGATCAAGGAGTAATTGCGATTTTCAAGTCTTATTATTAGTGATTCTTTTGATGGATTTGAGCAAAATCAATTGAAAACCTTCTAGAAAGGATTCACCATGCTGGATGCCATTAAGGACTTTTATGATTCATGGGAGGAGGTCAAAAAATCTACATGAACAGCAGTTTGGAAGAAGTTGATTCCAACCCTTATGAGTGACTCTGAGGGGTTCAAGATTTCTGTGAAGGAAGTAGCTGCAGGTGTGGTGGAAATAGCAAGAAAACTAGAATTAAAAGTGGAGGCTGAAGATACGATTGAATTGCTGCAATCTTACGATAAAACTTGGACAGATGAGAAGTTGCTTCCTATGGATGAGCAAAGAAAGTGGTTTCTTGAGATGGAATCTACTCCTGGTAAAGCTGCTGTGAACGTTATTGGAATGACATCAAAGGGTTTGGAATATTACATAAACTTAGTTGATAAAGCAGCTGCAGGGTTTGAGAGGATTGACTTTAATTTGAAAGAAGTTCTACTGTAGATAAAATGTTATCAAACACCATTACATGATACAGAGAAACCTTTCATAAAATAAAGAGTTCATCAATGTAGCAAACTTCATTGTTGTATAGGGGTTCTAAGATATTTCTACACCCACTCTAACCTTCAGCAATCACAACCCTAATCAGTCAGCTGCCATCAACACTGAGGCAAGACCCTCCATCGGCAAAACATTTACAATTCGCTGAAGGCTCAGGTGACCATTAGCATTTTTTAAGCAATAAAGGATATTTTAGTTAAGGGATGTACGTTGACTTTTTGTTTTGTTTTGTTTTGAGATGGAGTCTCACTCTGTTGCTCAGGCTTCAGTGCGCTGATACGATCTCAGCTCACTGCGAGCTCTGCCTCCCGGGTTCATGCCATTCTCCTGCCTCAGCCTCCCAAGTAGCTGGGACTACAGGCGCCTGCCACCACGCCCGGCTAATTTTTTGTATTTTTAGTAGAGATGGGGTTTCACCATGTTAGCCAGGATGGTCTCGATCTCCTGACCTCGTGATCTGCCCGCCTCCGCCTCCCAAAGTGCTGGGATTACAGGCGTGAGCCATCGCGCCCGGTCACATTGACTTTTTAGACTAATGCTATTGCACACTTCATAGACTACAGTATAGTATAAATGTAAGTTTTATACGTACCAGGACAGCAAAGAATTTTTTGTTTTATTTTGTAAAATTTCTATTATTTGTAATTAACAGATAAAGTTGTAGGTATTTATCATGTGTAATGTGATTTATTGAAGTATATATACATTGTAGAATGACTAAATCTAGATTTCATATGACTCACTTTATTGTGATAGCCTCTTCGTGTGGTGCTCTGGAAATGAACCCACAATGTCTCCAAGGTATTCCTGTACTAGAAGGAATTCAGGACTCCAATAAAAGATACCAAGTAAGTGGAATATCTCTGTGAGCTAATTCACCTAAACTCAAAGGAATCATTACCCACTTAGCATATGGTAGTTTGCTTTAATAGTTCTGTTTGTTCTAGAAAAATATAATAGAGTATTTTGCTAGACTCAGAGTCTAAGAAACAGTTCCAGCAAAACAGCATCCTTCCTTTCCATGTATGTCTCTTGTGAGTCATAGTTCATTAAGCCCAATGTAATAACGAAGCTATAGATCTGATAATTTTAAAAGTTTGAATGAGAGTTTTAGAAATTATTCTCTAGGTTATATTGTTATCCCCACTGGAGTCAGATAAGCTTGTTTGGTTACACTGTCATGATGCCTCCATTGCAGTATTTTAGGACCATCTGCATCCCAAAATCCCTCTCTCCTACCTGCACACATTCTTCTACAATCCTGTCTGTCCCTGACACAATTAGTCACATTTCTCAGGACCTTTGGGAGGTACACATACTAATATTTCCAACAATGTAAGTTGCATGATTTAAAAGGAACTACATGGTGAGAGCTAAAGTCAGCAGAAATCATTTTCTTGGATTAACTTAGAACTTCTTCTTATTGTTTAGCAGACAGGAGCTTGGAAATAAGAAGAAGAAAGACTCAGCAAGAATGAGAGTGGAAAATCAGCTTGTGATTTTGAGCATATTATGTGAAAAGGACAGTATTCTAAAAAGACACAGAGGGAGAAATGAATTAGAAGCGAAGACAGATGAATTCCATTTTCGCTTTATAACCTTCACTAAGATTTAAGTGCATTTAAATGTTTGTAAATATAATATGATTTAGATAACAGAGAACTGGAGGATCACAGAGTGTATGTTTAGAAAAGATTTTCCATTATGATTTGAATTATTATTAGATGAGATAGCCCCTTAGCCAAGAGAGAAGTACCCTATTACTGTAAATACAGGCTTCTCAGAAACACAAGCATGTTCAAGCTGTCCTCTGGCTACCAGAGGCAATGGCAGCAGAAACCTGAAGGACTGTTTGCAAGTGAAACAGATGCTTCTTGCCAAAAACAATTGAAATCCTCCAAGATGAAGATAGACCCAGAGGCTGACCTTGTAGTATAGGAGATAAAGAATGGAGTGATGCCACTCAAGTGGGGAGAAAACTCTCAGGCAGCCTGACTTTGATAAATGATTTTAACTGTGATTCCAAAACAACAGGAATGCATTAAGTGAGCGCTGGCAGCATCTAGGGACAAGCAACGCTGCACTTGTATTAATCAATCCAGCCCGGTCGACTGCCAATGTGATTCATAGGCAGTGCACAGCATCATGGAAAAGCGGCCTGATGTTGTGGAAAAGGCATGCTGCAAGAAGTCAGGAGCACCAGGAGGCACATGCAAACATTACTGAACACCTGCTGTTTTCCAGACACCATGCTCAGCACTTTACCAGCAGAGTTTTACTGAGTCCTCCCAGAACCTTCTGTCATAGGCTTTTGTGTGCTGGAGCCAGCTCGTACCGGCTAATGAAGGCGTCTTTTTGTTGTTTGCATTTCTTCCCAGGTCCGTGGTGCAATGATGTCACACTGGTAGCTTGTACAGCATTTTGCATTCAAAGGCTTTAATCTTGTTATGATGGAAACCTTGATGGAAATGAAGGAAAGAAGCCTGTGTTCTAGAACAATCATCATCTGAATGGAGTGATTAATCCTTCTGTGCCTTCTCTCATCTTGTGATCATAGGCATTCCTCTAGTTAAGGCAGGCTTTGCCGAAGACCCCTTAATAAGTATGACAACAACCTGGCAAAGATTGCAATACTTCTGAGTGATAAGCAAGAAAATAATACAGATATAAAGATGCAGAAACCCCATCCACCATGTACGATCATTTGTATTTGCCAATGCTTACTTTTAACACATTTTCATATGATTCACAATCAAATGTCACCATTCAACACTTTAGTGCTTGGGAGCTCAGCCCCATGCCAGAGCAGATGAAAGGAGTCTTTGATACTTGGAAGCCTCATTTTCGTCCTGATTCTTTGTTCTCTTCTGCCTTTCTTCTCATTTTGTGAATGCCCTGCTTCCCCTGATTTGATCTGATTTTCTTCTCTATTTCATCTCAGTAGAACACCATGAGTCCCTATTTTTTCAGAGTGTACCTTTGCTTACCAGAGTACCTGTTAAGCTAATCTGAGTATCTTTACTTTCAAGAACATTATATTAATAGTTCTTTTGTCTGATCATACAAGTAATGTATGTTCTTCATTTTTTAAAACTATAGAGAAGCAAACAAGAGGATAAAAATCTATCTGTATCCTCATTACTGCAGAAGATTATCACTGTCAATAATCTACAATATTCTATATTGGTTCTGTATTTTTTTCTAAATCGGCAAATCTTTAGATCAAAAGTTTAAACCAGTGATTTTCAATCAGTGATGATTTTGCCTGGCCAATTCTTTCCTTCCTTTTACCAAAAGATATTTGATAAAGTCTGGAGGCATTTTTGGTTGCCACAGCTTGGAGGGGGATGCTACTAGCATCTAGTGGGTGGAGACCACGGACGCATGTAAACGTACTAAAATGTTCAGAATAGCCCCCCACAGCAGGGAATTATACAGTCTAAAATGTTGATAGTATCAGGATTGAGAAAGTTTGGTCTAACAGAAAGCCTAACACATCCTAGGCTTTCCAACAACACCTATTGTATTTCTGATTCCTCTAATACCTTCAGTCTATATTCTGGTTTCTCATTTGTCTGTTTTCCTCTTGGAGCCCAACAATTATGATTCACCCATAGAACTGTCAGGCAATTAGTGAACACACACTAGGGAATGAAGAACTCGCTTCCTCTCTGTCTCTCCTCCAGTCCTGTGTTCCTCTCCAGATCTGCTTAGAACTATGTTGTTTTTTCATTTTCTCTCTTTTAGTTGTGACTTTTTCTCTCTGTGTGTGTGTATGTCCCACACTCATTTTTGTACCCAAGTACTTTGAATTGAACATTTCCACATTTTATTATGGGCTTGGTTATGAACTCTTCACATTCTATGAAAGGTTTAGTCTTCAAGATAAATTAACAAAAAGTAGTGGAGCCACTAGAGAGGAAGCCTAAGGGGACAGGAGTGGTGCTCCAGGGGGCTGTGGCCTCCTAGGATAATAGAGAAGAAGGACAGGGCAGTGAGACTGCCAGGGAAGTCAAGGCAGGCTCCCCCAGCTCAGGTAGATCCAGAAGTATAGCATGCATGGGTCCTAGGGCCCTGAAACAAACTCCAAGCATCCAGTGTCTAAAAGACTTTTTCCCCTTCTCAAATGCCTGGAAGGACAGGGTCATATTTCTCTGTCATTTCCAAGAGCCTGAGATATTGTGGGACTTTCAGAGATATTATGCATATGTAGAGTTTACATTTGTATAGGCAGTTTCCTTTTAATGAAATATCTTTCATTGTGAATATAAAACGTTTCTAAGACCTGGATGCTGCGTAACTACGGGGTTTTGTTGCACAAATATTTGAGCCAACAGAAAGTCCTTTTCCGTCATATTCCCCTATCCCACTACAAACATCCTGGGTACCAAAAGGGTAACTCTTCACCAAGAATTATGTTTCCAATAATAAATGTGCTGAACAGTTAAAATTTCATCATCACGATGGCTAATATTCATAGAATTTTGTAGACTGTAAAGCATTTCCACAGTTTATGTTACTTGCTTCTCACAATTGTGTGAAGTATTTGGGGCACTTGATTTTACATTAGAATTGAGGTATATTCCTCTCTCTGCCACTTAGTATCTATTTGGCTTCAGGCAAGCCACTTAGCTTCTTTGAACATGTTTTCTCATCTGTAAAATTATTCTTGTTTTATTTGGTTCTAGTGAGATTAAAATAAGAAAATGCAGTACGGCAACATTTTTGTCAGCAATAAAGCATGTTACCAACACAAGCAACTGTTTTGCAGATGGAGGGACTGAAGCTGGAAAAGACTGGTAATGTTTTGCATGTTATATACCTAGTAAGTCCTCCATGCAGATCTCTGATATTAGTATACGGATGGTGCTCAACAAAATGATGGCTTGATTTACAATTTTTTGACCTGATGATGGGTTTATTGAGGTATCAAATGCATTTTTAACTTACAATGTTTTTGACTTAGGATGGATTTATTGGGATGTAACCCCACTGTAAGTCAAGGAGCATCTGCATTCCGATACTGCATTCAGCTCTTATTCCACTAGGTGCTCTCTAAAGCTCCCATCATTGCTCCAAGGTGATCTTAAAACTCAGTAACTCCATAATTTATATTCTACATTCTGCTTAGGTTTTAACACAATAGAACTGATGCCTGATGCAGTGATGGCCACAAAGGCTATAAGTACTGAATAAATATTCTGTCTGCTTGAGTGATTACCTTAAATTAATAAGGAAATAAAATACACATTCCCAACAGTTTTAAATGATAATTCCTTAGCAACAGTAATCATTGCATAATGGATATAAAGTGGGATTCTAAAATCAGACAATCCCAGGTTTAAAACCAAGCCCTGACCTTCATAAATTGTGCAACCCTGAACAACTTCCTTAACATCTATGAACCTTTAGTTCTGAATCTGTAAAATGAGGACAGTGACATTTCATAAAATCTCTGTAAGAATTAAAAACATGTTGTATCAAAAGAGCTGAGCACTATGTCTGGCATATTATGTGCACTTAATAAATGTTACCTTTTTCTATTATTTGACACCCCGTGTCTTCTTTTCTGTTCTATTGAACTCATGTTATTTCAAGGAAGACTATTTGAAATTATGAGAGAAATATTTATTCCCCTTGCTAAGGACAAAGATTTGTTTAGGAGGCAGGAGGGAGACGTAAAATTGGAAGCAAATTTCCCCTTGAGTTGGTGGCTCAAAGGGATTCATTTCTTTGCAAGGAATTTTTTTAAGCATAAAGAAGTTGATTTTTTTTCCCTATAAGATGTATTAGTGAGCAAATAGAATTCTTCCTTCTAATCTGGTTCAATATAGACATAAAATATATCAGTTACAACATGCCCTGATTAAAAACACACTTGCCTCTAAGATAGAAAACATTTGTCTTGTTCAAAACCTAAGAGAAAAAGGAGAGTTCTTAACATAGAAATAATTAATGGTGAACCATGGAATGGGCCAGGGCCAGAAGATTTTTGGAAGAACAACTTTGAGTCTTATTTTTAACTACTAGGGCTGAAAAGCAGAAGCTGAAAAAAATCACACCCCCTACTGCCCTTAAGTAATGAAAAGGACCTCCTGTTTAATTCCTTTCTGTCACTTACTCCCAAGGGCTTCCACCTCCAAACCTGCAGTGCAAGAGTAATTTTCTGTTAGAATCCATCTGAAAAAAAAAAAAAAAAAAACAACTGTTCTGTTGCTGGATTGTGTCTTGCCTGCTACAGCGTGGGGGTTGTTTTCATGCCAGGTCTCAGCAAACACCTGAAGAGACAAGTGTATTTTGGAGGAGCTGACGTCCCAAGGTATCAAGCTGTAAGCTCTTTCCTCTACCAATCTTCGCACATCGTGAGAATAAAGTCAGCCAAGGACTCAAAATAAACTTTCTAAACACTCTTTTCTCATTGCTGTCCCTGCTGTGGTGCTCTATTCCTCAGCCATCTGACCTTCTTGTTCAAAGCTTCCAATCAATTCCCCAGCTAAGCGCTGTCTTTCTGGAATTGAGAACACTGTTGAAATCTCAAAGATTGACATTTTTGAACACCTGGGTGAGAACCTCCTGGTGAGATAAGACAGAGATATAATAGAGTGGGCTCGTCAACATACTGAAAACCTTCAGTATTCAGGAGATGGATATACAATGATTTAAAGGGAATGAGAGCTTAATACTCGCGGCCAACATTCTTTTTTTTTTTTTTTTTTTTTTTTTTTTTTTTTTTTGAGACGGAGTCTCGCTCTGTCGCCCAGGCTGGAGTGCAGTGGCCGGATCTCAGCTCACTGCAAGCTCCGCCTCCCGGGTTCACGCCATTCTCCTGCACCACATTCTTAACACCAATCCAAATATATCATACATTCCTTAATTGTGATGTGCACAGGTAGACTGAAATTTTCTCAGTGTTCAAAGATTTTATGCTGTTCTACCTTCATAACCAGAGATAGGTGATCCTTAGTTCTGGTTGAGACTTCAAGACAGAAAATTTTTAATGACAAAGTAAATATCTTTGGAGTTTTACTAAAGTTTATGTCACAGAAGTCCTGAAAGGGAGTTTCTACCATAGGGAGAAAAAAAATAGGGTAGGCCTCTAGGAATCCCAATTGCACGAGAAACAAAGGAACCTCCCTGCAGAAAGAGAGATGAGAAATTCAAGTCACACACTCACAAGTGTCAGAAGCAATTTTCTCCTGACCTCATGGTACCTGAAGTATTTTATTATGGTGGACAAGAGAAGAGATTAGTAACAGCACCCAGTGGGAAACTGGGAAAACTGACCAGGCAGTAGGAGCGTCTCCTTCCTGAAGGGAACAGCAGCATGAATGTATGTACTCAAGAGATTGGAGAAAATGAAAACTCAGCATAAGTAAAACTCGATGAGCAAGATGGAGTCCACTCAAAGACAACCCAGGAAAGCAATATCTAGATTGTAAGGCAGGAGCCATTCTCAGCAGGTAAAATAAGCCCATTTAAGATGGGACAAGGGAAATGTAAAGCCAAATAGAGCTCTACAGAAAAGAACAGGTAAACATAAGATGAGAAGGCCATGACTCTTAGTCAACTCTCAGGCATTCAAAATGAGGCTCCATTTTCCAAAGGTAACCACAGAAGGGCCAGGCAGCAGGTAGCTGAGTTAAGGACCATTCAAACAAACTAACCCACACATGGTGGGGGCAGATTCATTAGGCAAGTTTCAGGATTCACGTGGGCACCAAATTCCAAATTCATCATTAGGTCTATGACACTAGGAGTGCTGGGAATTAATGCTGGAAGAATGAAAGGAACTGGGCTAATAAGGTTAGTTCTAGCTAATATTTGCTAGAGAATGGTTTTCAATTGTACCATCAGGTTTGGTTCTTATGAGCCTGGTCCTGGGTAAGCCTGAATTGCCTTACTTTAACCATTTTATCTACCCTCTTGGAAACCATCATCACGGTAGCACACGGTGGAGTGATTTTCATTATATTTCACAATTCCGCTGAAGATTTTCAGGTAAGATGACAACTAATGACATTTACAAAATGACAACTATGACATTTATAAAATGGCCATAGCATGTCTACCTTTCAAAATTGTTAAGAAAATTAAACATAAGAATTCCTGTATGTTTTATAGCTATGGTGTCCAACAACACCATGTACTCATTACACAGTAGTTATAATAATTATAATAATTATTATGAAGCATAGCATCTTTCTCCCTCTTAACTAATAATTAAAATGCCCAAAGAAATATAAAAATAGGCCAGGTACGGTGGCTCACACCTGTAATCCCAGCACTTCAGGAGGCCAACGTGGGCTGATCACTTGAGGTCAGGAGTTCAAGATCAACCTGGCCAGAATGGTGAAACCTGTCCCTACTAAAAATACAAAAAAAATAGCTGGGCATGGTGGCATGTGCCTGTAATCCAAACTACTTGGGAGGCTGAGGCAGGAGAATCAGCTGAACCCGGGAGGCAGAGGTTGCAGTGAACCAAGATCATGCCATTGCCATTGTACTCCGGCCTGAGTGACAGAGCAAGACTGTCCCATAAAAAAGAGAAATATAAAAATATAGAAAAACCCAGCATCCACAATGAAAAGTAAGCGAAAGTTCAATCAAGTAGGTAGATAATCTAGTTGTGTTGCAAACAACTAACTCACAAAGTTCATTACAGAGAAAGCAGGATGATGCCTCAGGTGGTAGACAGGACAAACATGCAAAATGTCATAAATGTTCGCATTTGGAAAAAAAAAAAAACTAAAGACAAATAAAGGTTTTCAAATGAGGAGCAAATTCCACTTAACATCATTTTCAACAGCACACAAAAGCAATTGTTCTAGGAGAGCTAAGGAGAACATCAGCAGGTGATGAGGCCTCTGCCGCAGTAACTCCTAGGAGTCCGTTCACAGCCACCCATTGTCATGATTCTCAAGTCCAGCTATGTGACAGAAGCATTTAGGATCTTTAAAAATATTCATGCCTTGTTATTTTTTTCCCAGACATTCTGATTTAATTTTTGCAAACAAGTTTGAGAATTGTTGAATTGTAACTGTAGGCCAAGATGAAGTAAAACCTAGAAGAAGGTTGGCTTCAACCTTCTTTTCCTCAACAGAGGAAAGAAACTGCAGTTCAACCACGATCTTGGTCCCTCTCCACTCCCTTGGGCAGCTGGATCATTGACTCACTGAATGCAGCCTTCCATGGAGCAGAGTGTGAGGGGATCCAGCAACCCAAGGCCAACACGGTCATAAGGCAACAGTCCAGCCACCCTGCAGTAAGCCAAGTATCAAGCCAGGAGAAAGCTCTCCTGAAACAAAGACAAATGAACAGAGCAAACACAGCAAAGCACATGAAAAAGTTCTGCATCATAAATGGAGAAAATAGTATACTCAAGAGAATAAGAAAAATATTTTTGAAAAGAAGAAAAATGACAATTTTACATCTACTTTGTGCTACCAATAAAATTTCAAGACAAGGAAAATTTTATAAGACATAATGATTAGGAGTTAAGACAGAATAAGGTGGCAGAAAAGAAGTTTTTAGAATTAACTGTACAGAAATGGATTATATCATTGCTCCAGTTCTGTGCTGTCCTTAACATTTGTTTATTTAAGCAAATGCATTAAATTAAAAGAAGGTTGCAGGGCAAAGGTTGTGATCTGGAACTTATAACACTCAAAATTACTGCTTAATAATTTTGCATTAATTACTGTCTTGCATTCTCAAAATGCAACACATCAGAAAATATACCACCTGAGGTCCTTTCCAAAAAGGCAGAAAAAAGAAAAAGACAAAGTCTCCAAAATACAGTCCTGCCAGTCAAAAGAGACCCATATTTAGAAGTGGTATAAATCCTAGACTACACTAACATAAATGAGGAAATGAGAGGGAAAAAGCTAGAAGGAAATGTACTTATACCAGTATCTTCATATTACATAGGGAAGAACTTAGATATTGCTTGTGTTAATATTATTAAAGGAATAGATATACTAAAAATGTATGTATACTTTCTAAAATTACTAAAAATATTACAAAGCATACTATTTTTAAAGAACAAGAAACCACACAAAAATATTAAAGTTGGTGACACAAATAAAAGTAAACATATTAATTCTATTATCTGATGAGTTTTCTCAGATGGGATTATAAGTATATATATGCTTGCCTGCAACAGACACATCTCAAATAAAGTGACAAAGATAAGAGTAGTAAAGGAATGAACAAAGATATACAAAACAATAAAAAAGAAAATGGAAGAAAGGTAGAGTATTAATGTAAGGCAGAATTCAAAGCAAAAAAGCATTAAAAGACATAAACAGTACAATTATGTCTTTGATAATAAATATAATCCAAAATGAGAACATATATCAGCCATAGATGTTTACGCATCAAATTGCACAGCATTAAATCAAAACAAAAATCATTAGAAACACATAGAGAAATAGAGAACTAAAAAAGGTATGGGAGACTTCAAAGGAATAGAAATCATTCTATTATAAAGATGCATGCCCACCTATGTTCATCACAGCACTAATCACAATAATAGCAAAGACATGGAATCAACCCAAATTCCCATCAATTATAGACTGGATAAAGAAAATGTGGTATATATACACTATAGAATACTATGCTGCCATTAAGAAAACAAAAAAAGCAAAAAAACAAAACAAAACAAAAAACACAAGATCATGTCCTTTGCAGGGACATGGATGGAGCTGGAAGCCATTAACCTCCACAGACTAACACAGGAGTAGAAAACCATGTTCTCACTCACAAAAGGGAGCTGAACAATAAACACATGGACACAGGGAGGAGAATAACACATACTGGGGCCTGCCAGTGGGGCAGGTGGGTAGAGGGAGAGCATCAGGATAAATAGCTAATGCATGCGGGGCTTAATACCTAGGTGATGGGTTGATAGGTGCGGCAAACCACCGTGGCACGTTTACCTATGTAACAAACCTGCACATCCTGCCCATGTACCCTGGAACTTAATAAAATAAAATGTACGGGAGATTTTAACATAACCTCTTGTAGTTGATTAATCAAGTAGTTGTGTGTGTGCGTGTGTGTGTAGAAAGAGACAAAGAATAAAAAGGATGTCAATAACTGAAGGTCCTATTGGCCTCAAACCAAGAAATATATTTAACAGCATTAAAAGTGGCAACACCAGCAGCAGAGAGGTCAAGATAAGAAACACACAGGAACAGTAGACGTGACAGCAGCAATGAAAGAGGGATTCCACTGTATCCCACAGAAGATACCTGCTATGTTTGCAGTCCTGAGACAAATGTTACTGAAATGCCTTGGCCTTCCAGGCCTTCCATTTTTCTACCCAGGTTGGTGGCTACCATGCTTATTTATACCGCCACTCTGTTACTAAAGCTAAATGTGATTCTTTACTTCTCTCCTTTCTATCCAACACCAATGTCAATGTCAGTGTGGCCTTCGAAAATGAGATCTGCAACTACAATAAAACTTTGTTCAATGCAACTACCATGCTACATATTACGACCTTGTGATACTGTGAAATATATATTTGGTTTCCTCCTCTGTTTCCTCGCACACAATACCTAAAACTCTTGGAATCTCATAAGTGATAAGTGCCTTTGTGAATGCCAGTGAGATGACTGGTGGCTTTGGTTCCTGGATAGCCCCAGGATGGGGTGTGGTTGCCACAGGAACCAACCAAGTGACTAAAGGGTTGGGACTTTCAGCCCTACCCCCACCTGTGGGGAGGGAAGAGAGGCTAAATATTGAATTGATGATTATTGGCCAGTGATTTAATTAGTCATACCTATGTAATGAAACCTCTGTAACAACAACAACAAACTGGATCTAAGGAGGTTCCAGACAGCTGAACATATAGAAATTGCTGAATGATAGCAAACCCAGAGAGGTGCTACTGCTACCCAGTCTGACCAACACTAGCCCTTGTAGCTTTTGAGCTCTTGAAATGTGGAAAAACTCAGATGTCACATAAGTATAAAAAACACACTGCATTTTCAAGACCTAGTGCAAATAATTTAAATGATCTCACTATTTTGTGTATACTAGATTAAATATATTGTTAATATAAATCATACATGTTTATTTCTGCTTTTCTAATGTGACTACTAGAAAATTTTAAATTACATGTGTGGCTTGCATTATATTTCTATTAGAGGTGCTGAGTTTTGACTCTTGTGAATACCACTTGCGAAATTCTAAGCCATATTAGGAATCATCAACTTGCAATGAATTGAAGTGCACCAAAATATGTCATATCTGAAACATCCATTGAACCAAAAGCTGTGTGTTCTGTGATTATTTTTAAGGCACATTAAAATGTTGCTGTGACTTGGCATAATTGCAATAAATATTTGTTTTTACTGGTGGTGAAAGAGAGTAAGAACATGTGAATTGCATGGCATATGGAGTATGCTACTCCCAGTTCTTGATTGCAAGTAACAGAATCCACTCTGGATCTTTTAAGCTGAATATTAAAGATGTTAGTTAGCTCACAGAATCACGAGAACACCTAGAGTAACAGACTCAAGGCTACATTTTCAGGAGCATTGTGCCAAAACCAAAAAAGGAGTACATCTACAAGCAAAATTGAAGCTTGTTGCTGAGCCTGTTCCCCTTATTCATTTCGAAAGCAAAGCTGCCTGAGAGAATGCCTGCTAGGAGGAGCTTAAATCGATGTCAGCATCCTAGCAGCCAAGAGGCTGATTCTAAGTTCTGAATTATGTATTGGAGATTTGGGACTCACAATGCAGGAATTTTGCTCCAAATTAGAAGGGCATTCAAAAGATGATAATCAGGCCTGGCACGGTGACTCACGCCTGTAATACTAGCACTTTGGGAGGCCAAGGCGGGCAGATCACCTGAGGTCAGGAGTTCAAGATGAGACTGGCCAACATGGTGAAACCGTATCTCTATGAAAAATACAAAAAAACTAGCTGGGCATTGTGGCACACCCTTGTAATCCCAGCTACTCAGGAGGCTAAGGCACAAGAATTGCTTCAACCTGGGAGATGGAGGTTGCAGTGAGGTGAGATTCCACTACTGTGCTCCAGCCTGGGTGACAAAGTGAGACTGTCTCAAAAATAAATAAATAAAATAAGGAAAAAAAGATGATGATGATCAGGCACAAATATGAAAATTACTACGTGGAATTAACTTTTCTGAAGGACAAATCTCTTTTGGATATTTGTCATTTTCCTCTGTCATATGAAGCGAAATCTAAAACACTATTCATAGGAAAGCAAACTGGTACAACCTTAAGGCGCACATACACACTCCAAAAATCCCACCTTCTGAATGAATCTATTTATACAAAGTACAGGAAAAGGCCAAACTAATCTACAGTAAGAAATACTAGGAGAGTGACTGTATATGCCAGGTGAGGACTGACTGGAAGGGGTAATAAAGGAACATTCTACATGATGGAATCGTTTCATATTCTGATTGAGGTCATGGTTAATTCTATGTATGCATTTATAGAACTCACAGGATTGTGCGGTCTGTGCATTTCAATGTATGCAAATTTTACTTCAATGAAAAAAAAGTTTAAATATAGAAAGAACAGCTTTATAAGCTTTAGCTTAGTTTTCCAGTTACCATGACTCTAGATGCAGAACTTTCCTAAAGATATTAACCCCACAGCTCAGGCCTCCGCAGGCCTCCAAAATTCCTAGTACTAGGAGGCACATGAAGTAAACCAACAGGGAAGAGAGAAGAAGGGGAATAGGAATTGATAGTAAAAAGACTTGAGGACTCATGGATGTATGAGCAGCTGTAACACCAACATAATCAAGCCAGAGCCAGGAGAACTCATAAATACATTCATATTCAAGCCTCCAGAGACATTCTATTACTATTTATCTGCCTAAAATGTTTTCTTACTACTCTTTTCGTTGATCCAGATCCACAGTGGTCATTTGTGGTTCCGTCATCGAGGAACAAAATACCTGAGAAGATATTTTAAAACTCAAGGTCAGCAGAAAGCTCCTCAGCACCCTATGTGCATTTATTAAAATTTAAATTTAAATTTGCTGGTGGGGCTTATGGTGGGATTAAAGTACTTTCTGTGGTGCTAGTCTGGAATAGAGCAGTTATTAATGAATTTTTGTTTGTTTGTTTGTTTTGTTAAGCTGCTTCTTTCCTTAATCTTTGCTCAGAAATCAGGCTTTGGTTGGGGCATTTTTTCTTTTTTTCCTGCACCTGTTGGCACTTCTGGATTTCCAGTTTCTCCAACTCCAAGTCTGGGATATATGAGACAGAAAGAGAACCCAAACTCAACTCACCATGGAAGCATCTGGGTCACAAGTACCCTCAACTGTCTGCCTTCTCTACACCTTTCCAAGCCTTCTTATGTTTGCTTTAATTTAAAGGCCAGTGCTTTTAGCTGTGTTTATCAAGAGGACTAGGGAAAAATGACTCCACCTTTTCAGAAGCAAAAGTCTCCCTGGTGTGCATTTTATCACACCCTTCCTCACTCTGTATTTTGGTTGCTTACTTATCTTTATCTCCCACATCATGTGGTTGTCATAACAGTGCTGTACGACAAACCCCTCAAAACTCAGAGACTTAAGAATTCCTGCTTTTATCTAGCCCATGAGTCCATGGACTGGTGATTTAGAGTTGACACTTCTTCTGAGCTTTGCTGGGCTCATTCACGTATCTGAGAGTGAATCAGCTGTCAGCTAGAGTCTCTTGGCTTTGTTCCATATGTGTTTCATATCCCTCTAGGAGGCTAATCCTGATGTATTCTCACAATTGAAGGCAAAGGTGTAAAAATAGAAACAAAAGAGCAAAGATAGTTCTTCAAGCCTCAGGTGACTCCCATCTGCTAAAATGTCATTGATCACAGCAAGTCATATAGCTAAATGCAGAATGAGGATGTATAGAAACAGACTATCATTTTAGTGAGAGGAACTCAAAATCTCCTAGCAAAGCAAACATAAACAGATAAGGTGAAAAATTGGGGCCATTCATACAGTCAGTCTACCACATTGCTCAAAACATCAAATGGTAAGCTCCTTAAGAACAAGGTGAGATATTCTGTCTTTTTTTTTTTTTTTTAGATGGAGTGTCACTCTTTCATGCAGGCTGCAGTGCAGTGGCACAGTCTCAGCTCACTGCAACCTCTACCTCCTGGGTTCAAGCTATTCTTCTACTTCTGCCTCCAGAGTAGCTGGGATTACAGGCCCATGCCACCATGCCCAGCTAATTTTTGTATTTTTAGTAGACACGGGGTTTCACCATGTTCACTAGCCTGGTCTCAAACTCCTGGCCTCAAGTGATCCACTCACCTTGGCCTCCCAAAGTGCTGGGATTACAGGTGTAAGCCACCATGCCCGGCCTATTCTGTCTTATTCATTCTTACATCACCAGTACCTAAAGTGCTAAAAGGCTCAGAGTAGTTCTCAATAACTACTCTGCATGAATGGATGAATGAATGAATGAAAAGCAACATTTAAATTTACTTGCCAATCAGTTGAAGATAGGAAGAAAGATTCCCTGGTTTCTAGAGTTTGTTTCTCTGTAAATTTTCTTCTCTGTTGTCTAGAGAAACACTGGTAATACTCATTTTAACAGGACCTTTTCTACTCAGGAGATTCTGGCAACATTTTTTCCCAGGAATTTTAACTATCCACTGCAACAACTTTCCTTGCCTTGCATACAACTCTCCATCTAAAAGGTCTTGTCTGTACCAGCAATGGCCATGAGATCTGTCTAGAAATTTCAAAGCAGGCAGCATTGTTCCTAACCTCAGAAGACCTGTCTTATAACATATTAACCTGACAGCTGCCTGGAATGAAGCAAAGTCTTTCTACATTCATTGAGACTTGTCTCTCTTGGTTTGCAGATGGGGCCTCAGCTTCTAACTCAGATGTTTCTCCAGTCATCTAATGTTCTCTTCTCTTAAGCTGGTCTCTTCTACCTTGTTCACAGCATGAAAGGCACTACTATCTAATAATGACTCTCATACCTCTGGTGGCATCCTCTTGTCAAAGTTCATAAGAGCATATACTTAGGCAATTCCTAGATATGCCCATGGGTCTTTAAAATGCTCCATTATGCATAAACCAGCTTTCATAACATATTTACATAGCAAATTCTAAAATTATAGCACTCATTTCTCTTAAAGTTGTGCAGGCTAAAAATAAAATTTAAGACAATCATAGACATTTCCAATTTTTATACATAATACTGTTTGATAAAGAAAACTATCTCCTGACCTCGTGATCCGTGTACCTCGGCCTCCCAAAGTGCTGGGATTACAGGCGTGAGCCACCACGCCCGGCCATCCTGGCTAACATGGTGAAACCTCCTCTCTACTAAAAATACAAAAAATTAACCAGGCATGGTGGCGGGCACCTGTAGTCCCAGTTACTAGGGAGGCTGAGGCAGGAGAATGGCTTGAACCCGGGAGGCAGAGCTTGCAGTGAGCGGAGATTGTGCCACTCTACTCCAGCCTGGGCGACAGAGTGAGACGTCTCAAAAAAAAAAAAAGAAAACTATAACACATGATTTTCCCCTGCACTCTTGAAGTCAGTGCTACCTTGTTCTGCTCCAAAATATCTCTCAATGACTATGACAAAAATTATTTACAATCACTCTTGAAACCTCTCATTTCCTTTCCAAATGTACTGGTATGTGGTAAAAGATACACAGCAGATTGTGTCAGAGGCAATTTGAAAAAGTTACATTCTGGTAAAAATGAAAACCAACTGCTGCAAAAAGAAGTGGTCTTTGTTTAAGTTTCGAGAAATACCTAGAATGCAGCTCGTCACTATAAAGCTGTTTCTGGAAATAACCTCAACCCACTGAAGAGAAAAGATTAACTTACTCAGATTGGAAAGAAAATAAAGTTGCTGGATTTTATAATGCAGAAGAAAGGTGATATGCCTTTCTTCCTGTAAAAAGAATAAAATAAATGGTAGAAAATAAAGAGAATATGAGAAAAACTTTTCTTATTTCCTCTTTCCACTTTTACATCTCTAATCTTAATTATTTCTAGTCCACTACCTAGCTGTTTTACATAATCAGAGTGATTCTTAAAAACACCTGAATTGAAAGCAAAACCTGAAGTGGTTACAAGGATTCAGTTTGGGAATCCATAATTATTAGAAAATAAAAATCATGTATTATGCATCAATGACTTGCAGGGATTTTTGTTCATTGACTTACAAGTAAATAATTAATGAATAGCTGTTATAAGTAAGATATACTGATATGGCAAGGAGATATAAGGATAAATCAGGGAACAAGGAGATTAGAACTACTAGAGAAAAATGAAACGAATAGAGGAAATTTGCTAGATTAGATATAGATAGATAGTTAATATAGATAAAAGATAAATAAAGATGGGGAGAAAAAGTATAAAATACAAGAGAAAAGAGAAGAAGACTGAAATGATGGAATGCAAGTACCATGGGAGATCAAAAGAAATTTCCTATGTCCATAGGAAAGTTGCCAAGTTGTGGGTTAGAATCCAGAAGCAGTAAGAAAAAAATAGTTTGGACATGTAGCGATGAAAAGTGCTCTTTTAGAGGACAAAATGGAGCTCGAAGGAGGAGAAAAAGCAGGGAAAGCTACAAAGCAGGAAAGTGTGAAAATATTTAGAGAAAAGGAAGTAGTTCTGTTTGGTGGGAGCACAGAGAGTATGAGGAAATTGCCAGAAACAAGATTTGCAATGTAGTTCAAGGGAACTTACAATTCCATGGTGAAACATTACATACACAAAAAGTGTCAGAAACAAAAATTAAAAATTTTATTTCTCTTGCCTACTAAATTTTTAGTATAACTAATTATAAAGTTTCTACGTAAACTAACTAGGATCATGAAAAACCGTCACCAAATAAACACCAAGGTATTTTAGAAGTAAAAATGTATTCTTGCCTTTGGGAGGCCAAGGAGGGTGGATCACTTCAGGTCAGGAGTTTGAGACCAGCCTGGCCAACATGGAGAAACCCTATCTCTACTAAAAATATAAAAATTAGCTGGCCATGCAGATGCCTGTAATCCTAGCTACTCAGGAGGCTGAGGCAGGAGAATTGCTGGAACCCAGGAGGCGGAGGCTGCAGAGAGCCAAGATCGTTCCACCACACTCCAGCCTGGGTGACAGAGGAAGACTCTGTCTCAAAATATATATATATAAAATATATATAAATATATTATATATTATATAAATGCATAATATATATAATATAAAAATATATATATTCTTGCTTTATTCCCAATACTTTCTTGTGTATAATGCCAAAAAGCTACTTGAAGTTTTCCTCTGGATATTTAGATGATAAATTGAAATAATTTTCCAATCCTACCAAAAGATATATATCCCAAGGCAGAGCAAATAGTAAAGGCTAAATAGAAAAATAAACATGCACAGCGAAGAGAGGCAGGGAGAGAAATCAATGTTGATCTCGAAGTCAAGAAGCTATCTGAAGAATTTCTGGTTCTTGCTGTATTTCAGCCTCTATTGAAAATTGGAAGAAATAATCCTGTAGCATCCAAACCTGTGTAGATAGACTTGTATTGCAACTTCATTTTTTTTACCAGCAAAACCAGAGCAAAGAGACCATAAACCTTTCCATGTAACCCAGATCTTTGGAAGGGTGTGTAAATGGAATATAAAAATTGTACTGAAAACTGATTCTTGGCAGCCTGTCAAGATGTCTCCATTTCTGAAATTAAATGGCATGGCCTCTCCAAGAATGGGAGATCAGGGGACAATCAAAATCCTGCTGCATTATTCCTGCAACTATAAGCCAGATGGTTTTAAAAGTCAAATGTTTCACACATGAGTAAGTCATGGCTGTAAATGAATTACTTTGGGATCTGCAAAATAGAACCTGAGGTGTCCACACCATTGAGATATGTTCCACTGCATCATCAATCTTAGAGTAAAATACTTACCAGCTCATTCAACCTTTTACATAAAGAAAAATCAGGCTGACAAAAGCCCCAAAGAGCATGTTTAGGAAAAGCATAATGTAGTCTTTAGCATGCACAGGGAATACAGAATCCCAAAGCATGTGTGAAAAAATCTTTTCATTCAGGGAGGTGGGGACCAATAGACCAGTAACAGGTGTGTGTAAAAGAAATGGCTCCTAATAAAGTGAATACTATAGAAGTAACACGGGTTTAATAAAGTACAGATTCTAGAGCTAAAGTCTATTTAGTGAAAATAACAGGCCTAAGAAACCTCAGCCATTCTGCACATCTGATTAAAACACTCTGGCTATCACCACTGCCCTTCTGGCGGTCCCTGTCCCTGATGCATTGCTTTCATACCTGTGAGTGCAGGTGCCCCTGGGCTACCAAAACCCCCAGCTTCTTGGGCAAAAAAGAGCAATGGCCTTTTCATCTGTGTGACTTTTATAGCTGTGTCATAGCTGTAAATGGTGAAGGACAGAGTAACAGCTGTTAGTATTCCATCTGTAAAATAAATACACACGCATATAAATATGCACACACAAACACACACACACAGAGGATTGTTTTCCCTAAGAACCAGTCTGGGCACCATCATCTAAACACTGTTCTTAGAGACCAGCTCTCCTTGTATTCTACCAAATAGTACACTGCCCTTCTCCAATGAAAGACAGGAGTCCCAGCTCTTTAGAGCTTCCTCTAGGACAAGATTTCTTCCTTGATGGTTCTAAAGGATTTACTATCTAGAGCACGGCTGCCACAGTTACTACCACTACTTCCAGGGAAGTCTTGGTCATGCTTTTCTTTCTCCTCTGGAAAGAAGGACCAAGTTCTCACCACAAAGCCAGCTCCAGGGTCTCTCCCTAAAAGCCAAGGGTAATTAGAAGTGGAAGAAGCCCTGCGCCTCTTCCAACCTCAAGGCCTGCCTTGTGGCTCATCCCACTTTTAGGATGATTGCCCATGGGAATACATAGCTCCTTCCAGAAAAGCCCATCACCACCTACAAGGATAGAGCCATGCCTTCACGGCTTCAAAACTCAATCCCAAGGTAAGACTTAGGAACATGGTTCCTTGGGAGCTACTTGCTTATTGTATCTTATTTAGGATCAATTGTTTAGACTCCATTAACTACATTTTGCCAGACATCTTCCTGAAAGCATGTGAACCAGCTTTCATATCATCCATTACAACATCCAACATAACAAAGGCCCATCTACTGTCTATTATGAACCAGGCCATCTATGAGGGATGGGGAAGAGAGTTGTATAAGAAGTAACCCTGCTTTCAAAGCTCACATAATTTGGTAGGGAAGATGAGACCCGTGCATGAAAAGACTTGTGAAATTAAGGGAGTACAGTGTGATAAGAAGTAAAGGAAAATGTAGGCAAAAAGCTCACCTTGCAAAGAAGGAAAATTGTCTCCTGAGTATCTCATACAAAGGTCTTTGAAAGTTAATAGCATCCAGTGAGTGCCTGTGTTGCATTTTTGGGTTTTGACAGATCAGAAAGAAACCAAAAAGCATTGTTTATTCTTTTTTCTCCTTGAGGATAGGATTAGGTAATGAGAGGATGTTTAGGAGGGAAGCTCTGAAAATCCTTCATAAAAATGCCTTCAGCAGTTCTCTGTGTACCCACTGATGCCTCTTCTTTGACCAAATTTCTTCTTTGACCAAATTTGATTTTAATACGCAAAGGGAATGCAAGTTAATTACACAGCGGAGTTCATGGAAATGGCAGATTGAGAATTATACTTTGACTTGCTGTTAGAGTAAATTTCATCTGATCATTATTGAAAGAGAACAAATAGAGAATTCCTTCAGGATGTTTTAAAGGTCTTTCTTCCTCCATTTCCCCAGATCTCCCCTCCAGCCTGTTCTTTCTCCTAACACTAAATAACATGCTTGGAAAGTGATAGGAGATTTTGCACAGTCATTCCACTTCTAATATTTGAACATCCACAATAGAAATCCTTTGTTTTCCATTCACCTTGACTTGTTTGACCTTAATACAGCAAAGCATAGAACAGATTAAGAACCAGGAAGTTCCATGATTGTGAGAGTAATTTTCCCATCTCCTCCATGGAGTCACAGGCTAAAAGGGATTCTTGTTGATTTGATTATTTCTGTGTATGGAACAGTAACAGTGCTTGGGGATTGTTTTACTAAATGAAGCCGTGGACTATTTCTGTACCCTGTGGTTTGCTTTAATTGCCTGTAGAATATCATGCCTCCTCAACTAAAATGGAAGCTTCTCAAAGGCTCAAGAACTTGCATTTATTCTTTGTTCTTCTCAACATATGTAACACTGGGCAAAATTATGGTAGATATTTATTAAACATTTAATGGACTTACTGGTTGAAATACATTCTAAAAAGTTTCTTTTTAAAAAATAACATTTTGGAAGTTTGCTTTTATCATCCTTTTAAAGGTATTTTACACAATGGGTGCAATATTTCTTGGTAGATCACAGCATTTGCCTACAATTTTTAAAGCCACATTCCCATTTTTCAACAACTACCTTTTTATCTCTCCTTGTACTATTTAATGATTTATAAACTAATACAATTTCATTTTGAGAAAAAAATTCAGAATCTATCTGTGTCTGTTGAAATTGTTTGTCTTAAGACAAATAATGCTTTTAGAATATGAATAGCCACTATCACCCGGGATTTATTTCTTTGTTTCTTGAGATTTGTAAAGAACATATTCTTAAAGAGCGTAAGCTAAAAGGCAACTAGTTGATTCTACAAAGGCGAGAAAATCGGCATGCATGTAAGAAGCGTCACGATATAAGCTATGAGCTTTGGGATCACTGCTTGAATTCATGCCGTCTATCAAAATATCTTTATCCTTTTCCCCTTTGTAGAACCATGAGTCCTAAGGGTAAATAACATACAAAAATAAAATAAAATCAGAAGCTTCAAACACTCACTATCTTCAAACTAATAGTGCCTATAGTGTCACAACCAGAGAATACAAGGGCAGCCAGCAGGTGGTGGAAATATCAGGAAACAAAAGAAGGTCAGTGTAAACCAGCTGGCCAGAGTTCTGTGGAAAGACAATAGTTGCCAAGAGGAAGAGCAATTAAGTCTATTTTTTTCTACCTGGAAACCACAAACAGAAATGCCTTTTATACCAGAAGTAACGTGGAAAGTAGAAGGTTGGTAAGGAAGTAGGGATGTCATTAAAAAGTTTTAAAAGCCCCTAATATTCTTCTTAGGAAAACTTCTCACTCTTCAAGAAAGCTTCAGGAGTAGACCCAGCCTGGGCCACAGGTATCTAAGATTACTCAGATCCAGCTGGTTCCTCTTTGACACTTTATGGCAAACTGAAGTCTATCTTCCAAAAAAACAATGAAGCATTGACCTTAGATATTTAATTGCCTATTGAGATGACAACTCAATGAACTTGTCTAGTTTGGAAAATACAAAGAATCAGTCATTTAGGTAACTATATATGAGCCAGAATTTGGTGGAATCTAATCTTATATATGGCCCTAACTCTGACCATTAATAAGATGTTGTGTTACATTAGTTCACTTTATTTTTAAAAATGGAAAACATATTAATACTCTCAATACTCTAATCTCTATGCAAGCAGGTGTCTCCTTGCATACGAAAATCATTAGACCATAGAGTTGATGGCACTTTGACTTATAAAAAAATGACATCCAATGTAAAAGAAAAAAAAAAGAGAGAGAGAGAGAGAGAGAGAGAGAGAGACAGTGTTGATTAGGTCTCGGTTGCCAAATCCTAAAGATTCCAAGCCCTATAAAATGAGACATTATAAGGATTATGCACCATAATAAGGCCATTCTGGGTAAAGTCATTTCTATTCATCTCTATTACTTCGAGAGTAATCTGTCAAAGACAAATTAACTGTCAGAGGAAACTTATTAAAAAATATTTGTTCCCAAAAGCTGTGACATATTTATTTTACCTTTAGTCTCCACTTGCCAAAACCATAAATTACAGAATATCTCCATCAAAGCTCATGCCAAATTACAAGTCTCTCCTCTGGCTGTCATTTGTGAGATGGCTCCTCTTCAGGTTCCTATTAGCTATGTGCAAAGACAGTCGAGGCAATGAAAAGTCAAGAGATAAATAGTTTCTGAGATTTCCTGAGTTGATTGTTTTGATCCCAGCCCTGCTCTTCATTGGAATTGCTAAGTCCCTCTTCCTACAACAGAACTATCAGCACCAATGTGCGTGGGGGCAACTTATCTGCTCCAGATGTTAGCACGAGTTAATATGAAGACTCAAGGCTGAGACTTACAAAACTTGGGTTCGAGTTAAGCTGTTTTTTGTTTGTTTTGTTTTTATCAAATTGGAGTATGACTTGGAGTTTATCACCTCACATCCTAGGTAGATTATCTGATCTGAGTAATTTTTCTTTGAACATGCTCTTGAGATAACATAAATATAATCTCATTGTTGGGAGAGATCTCAGATCCCAATTCCAACCCACTTGTGCTTGAACCTTCTCTAAAACAACCTGAAAAAGAATGGTCTTGGAGCTTATGCCTGAAAGCCTCCATGCCGGAGAACTTGCCCCCCACCCACCACCACCACCAAAAAACCAGCCCTGTTGCCCTGTTTGTTTGGTTTGATTTAGTTGTAAGGGAGCTTTGTAAAGAGTGAAGAGCAAGATACTAGAGTGTACACAAGCTTCAGTGTTAGGGAAACTTGATTTTATTTCTATCCTACAACTACTTGTCCTCACTTTTGTTTGCAAAATAGAAGGCTATTATAACCTTGTCTCTTACAAGTTTGATAATAATTACAAATGGGTTAAGCATTCAGTAAAACGTCATTTTTCTCCTATTTGCTCTAACTGAAGACAGGATGACTTCAAGCGACCAGAGCAGTCGTATGCTTGCAATAGCTAATTTGCAATAACTCTAGGGTTTTTGAAGTTTGCCCTAGGACATTAAAGATGCTGAACATGGCCTGTGAGAAATATCAAAGCACGAGACAAGACCATTCAATAAGAAGAGGTCAGAAATTTCTCAACTGCTGCAAAATTTTTAGCAATAAACTCATTTCTGGTAAGTCTACATCACCCACTCCTACCCTTACATACAAATGTGAATTATTACCTAATTTTTGTATCAGTGAAAGAATTTGAGGAGAGCCTGAAATTATACTGTGGGTTTTGGAACTTACAAATCTTGGAGAAAACTTATCTCAGAGTCAAATGTGGCCTGATGATTACCTGATTCCCAGGTAGGCCTGTAACGTCTCATCTGAGATCCTGCTGTCAAATGCTGTCTTCATCACATGAGACCAGCCATAGACACAAAAGGATATCAGTTATCTTAACTCCAACTCTTAAAAAGTGTTTTTAAGTTTTTGATCAAATGGATCTATTCATATGGTTTGAAAAATTAAATCAAATAGAGAGATTAAAATTAAAAATAAACTTCCCTGCCCCATGCCTAACAGTCTCTAGTTTTTCTTACAGGGTAACTGTTAGGCTGTTTTTGCATTGAATCTGAGGCTGGATAATTTATAAAGAAAAGAGGTTTAATTGGCTCCCAGTTCTGCAGGCTGTACAAGAAGTGTGGTGCCGGCATCTGCTTAGCGTCTGGTGAGGCCTCAGGGAGCTTTTACCCATGGCAAAAGGTGAAGCAGAAGCAGGCATGTCACACAGTGAGAGTGGGAGCAAAAGAGAGAAGAGAGTCGGGAGGCACCACTCTCTTTTAAACAACCACATCTCATGTGAACATATCACCATTCATTACCATGGGTAGAGCACCAAGCCATTCATGAGGGATCTGCCATCATGATCCAAACACCTCCCACCAGACCTCACTGCCAGTGCTGGGGATTACATTTCAACATGAGATTTGGAAGGGACAAATATCCAAACTATATCAGTAACACTACTTAACTCTTAAAACTATTTCTAAGCTGGGCATGGTGGCTCACACCTGTAATCCCAGCACTTTGGGAGGCCGAGGAGGGCAGATCACTTGAAGTCAGGAGTTCGAGACCAGCCTGGCCAACATGGTGAAACCCTATTTCTGCTAAAAATATGAAAATTAGTTGGGCGTGGTGGCGCACGCCTGTAATCCCAGCTACTTGGGAGGCTGAGGTGAGAGAATTGCTTGAGCCTGGCGGGGGACAGAAGTTGCAGGGAGCTGAGATCATGCCACTGCACTCCAGCCTGGTTGATAGAGCAAGACTCTGTCCCCCTCCCCACCCCCCACACACACAAACTATTTCTAAACTTACATTTCTGATTATCATCCACTTTTAAATAATCTGTTATTGCACTATATTCCTTGATTGATGAATCTGAAATAACATTTACTGACTCGCTATTCTGACAAAAGATTTAACTCTCTTATATCATCCCAAGCCTTCCCTTAATACTCCTGCCAGTATCATTCTTTGCTTGCTTTTTTTTTCTATTAACTACTTTTGTAACTTTAAATAAATGTTCACCATTTCTTTTTACGGCAACTATAGGAAATATCTCTTATCTAGTTGAGATAAAGGTTATTCTCTAATTTACTAATGTTTCAAAGATCACCTGATCTTATTTGCAGAGATAATGTTTTCTTAAATCTCAACCTTGTAAATTGTCAAGGTTGATAATATTTGCATTCCTTTCCAAGGCCATACCTGTCTTCTATGCTTTATCTATGGTTTATTATGAAAGCAGGAAGTAAATCATGTTTTGTTTGTTACTCCTTTCCCGAGTACTATTTGCTGTAGAAACAAGTCGTTGCTTAGGATTGATTTCACTGGTTTTGTATAGCTTTTTGGATTTGCCTGGAGTTTCCAGTTGTCTTATTTTTTCATATGGTCTTTAATACATTTTTAGGCAGTTCAACCTTCCTAGGGATCAGACGAAATCTATGAACACTATTTTTTGCTAAATGCCTCCCTGTTGGAGCCTCTGCTTTCTTTCTTCTGTCTGGACTGCTGCTTCCAGGCCTGCTGCAAAGCTGCATCCTGGTATTCCTGCTTCTCTTGGTCACCCTGGATCCACCTTTCTTTGGATCCCATGTCTTCCACACTCTTAGCCTCCTCATTTTGCTTAAGAAAATCCTCCAGTAACATCCTAAGAAAGTTTGAGAAGTAACTTCTTAGTTTCTGTACATGTCTCTATTTTTTATTCTCTACTCATCCAGATTGTTTGACTTGGTATTTTCTTAACAATCCTGGAAAATAATTTTCCCTCAGACCTTCAAAATCACTTCTCCATTTCCTTTCAGCATCTAGTATTGTGGATGTGAACGTAATACTTGTCTGAGTCTCATCTCTTTGTATGTGACCTGGTTTTGTTTTCTGGGAGCTTTGAGAATCTCTCATTGACTTTGACATTCTAAAGGTTCACAGCAATTTGGGTGCAGGCCTTTCTGCAGTTCCTTATGTGCTTCTCTCCTCACTGAATCCTTTCCATCTTTAGGCAGTACACTTTGGCTCTTAAGATTTCTCTTTTAATACTTTTCTATAATGTCCTTCTGTCTATTTTCTCTGAATCTTCCCTTAGTCAAACATTTACCTCCAGTTTCAGTCTTCTGTGACCCTCATCTTTTCATTTATCTTTCTCTCTACTTGTCTTTTTCTGTAGCTAGTAAAATTTTCCTCAAAATTACATTGCAACCATATCACTGAATTATAGATTCCTAATAATTTCCCAACACTAATTCTTATTCTCTAACTTACTAATGTTTCAAGGATCATCTGATCTGATTTGCAGAGTTAATATTTTTCTAAATCTTTCTGAGGGCCATTAGTTATTTTAAAATTTTTTTCTATATCCTGAGTTACTTTTTGTTAAGGTCTTTTTCCTGTGAGTTTTGTTTTTTTTTTTTTCCCCTGGAATATTGCAAACCTGCCTCACGCTGATTGGTTAATTCTGTGTGTGCAGATAAAAAATCCAGCATTAGGTTTCACTTCAGAGTCATTTAGCAGGTAGCTGGGGGGTTCCTAAGTGCCAGGATGCACAAGTCTTCATGAAGCGGCACCACAATCAGATCGGCTTCCTTGATTGTTGCGAGATAGGTTATTCAATTTCTTCCAGTGAATCCTTTCTTTTTCTCCTTTTTAGTTTGGCCTAGGAAAGGCATAATACTTGAATGTCTAATATGCCACACATGGAATAGGGTAGCAGTGATGGGAAACGGAGTGAAGGAAATTGGGCTCTAAACTAGACGGGGCTGATGAGGTCAGCTGAAAAGGGAGCAGCTCGCCGTTACAGAATTGTAGAGCAGCGATTCTCGAAGTGAGGTTCCCAGATCAGCAGCATCATTGTCACCTGGGTACTTGCTAGAAATGCTGACTCTCAGGTCCTATCCCAGTTCCACTGAATCAGAAACTCTGGGGATGAGCCCCCAGTAACCTGTGTTTTACTACACCATTCAGAGGATTTTGATGTAGAGTAAAAGTTGAGACTCATGCTGGGCATGGTGGCTTATGCTTGTAATCTTCACGAAGTTGCTGAACTCCCTTTTCTACTAATGCTCCACCACCCCAACCCTATGTTAGAGATGATGCTTTGTTTTGGTTTGGTTTTCCTTATTGTTTAATTCTTTGTTATCATTTTAATAACTTTTGGAGAAAGAGAAATATAAACATGTGATCAGACTGCCTTGTTGAGCCAAAGTCATACTCATATTTCAATGCATCAATACGTCCCTAGCACCAACATATCTTTTTTCCAGATCTTACATCCATATGTGTCCATAACTCTTACGTAAATTTTTAAAAGTAAAATTTTAAAAAATTTGGTTCTAGTTGTAAAAATTTTAGATCTCTGACAGCATAGAAAAGGAGGTTTTTGGGGAATTGAAGCCATTTTAAGTAACTCAAAAATAAAATGTTGTATAGGTGGGTTGGCTGTTTACCAAACCCAGTTTCTTTTCTTTTGGGACACCCAGAAAGTCTGCCTTGGTTACTAGTTCTTGATGATGGGCTGTGAGTGGAAATAACGTATGTCATCTTTAGGCCAATGTGGTTAAGAAGTAGAAGCACCTTCTTTACCCTTTCCCCATCGGCCAGCTTAGCATAGTCCTCTGAAGCCCCGGAGAAGAGGCAAAGACATAGATGAAAGGAAACTGGGTCCTTGAATGACTGACCTCAAGGAAGGGCATAGATCACGAATGATTTCATTGGACTACTCTGTGCTAAGCCACCGAAATCTTAGACTTCACATTACATCAAGTTGCTTTAGCCTAACTAATAAATTGATAAAAGAAAGTCCTTCTTGAGTCTATAAACATGTTTGGGATAAAAATTAACTTGCACTGAGGTATAGTCTATATGGACTTCTGTGTTATGAAAGTCTCAGATCCATATAGAATTTCACCACCGCAATGCATTAAAGCATTTGTAGCTGGCATATTGCTTAAAATTTGGTCTGATAAATCTACAAGAAAAGTTCTTGTTTCATTTGTAATTTAATAAATAAAACCTGATACTTAATTATAATGAATTGAATGGACTGTCAATAGAAAAGTGCTTTCCAAAAATAAAAATACCATTTAAGTGCCACATAATAATTAACTTTTCTTAGAAGCAAAGGTGAATTCTTGACAATTTAAAATTTTTCTTTGTATCGATTTGTTAATGAAACTTGCAAATTTCAGATTCTTCCCTGGCAAGTATCTGATTCAAGGTTGTTGGAGATTTTTAGTTAGATTCTTCAGCTCAATTTATAAGTTAGTGCCGCTGCATTGCTAAAAGATGCTTAATTTTTGTATTATTCAACTTTTAAAACACTAAAAGTTTTAATTAAACATCATCAATGCTTTTAGCCTTTGGAAACTCTGAGGATCTAACTGCAGTATGTCGTAAGTCTTCAAACAAGATTGAAAACCCTGCAGGCCAAATGAAGCTAATCAGGCTTATTCCCATTTTGGTAATTGAACCACTGGCTTCATTCCACCTACATACACTGGCCTCTCAAAAGTGTGAGTTGTTATTCTCTAGCACTAAGCTTTAATATTAAGATCCTATCTACAAAGAGCTAGAAAGAAAGATAATTTAAAAGCACTTCAGTTCTTCCAGAGGTGACATTCAATAGGGCATTTACAAAATATTATATTTCTACATTTCAGCTAACAAACGCATATTAAGCAATATGATATACCCCATTATTATTAGTTATAGTATTATATTCAAAACTAATTAACAACAATAGTCAACAAATGACACTCAAATGACACAATCAAGTTCTTTTAGAATCCAGAGGAGGCAAAGATCACTTCCACTTCCAGATTTCTCAAGACCTGTCTTGGAGAAACGAAATTTCAGCTGAACCTTAAAGCTGAAGGAGGTTGCCAAAGGAAAAGAGTAGAACTTTTAACTTGCCTTGTTTGCAGAAAAGTCATTTCTCAGTCCTAGGTTTACAAGACAAGTTTACTATCTTCTGTGCAACAAAGCCTAAAATATTCATGCTTCTCATCTGTACCAGGAGGATTTTCAAAGATTCCATAAAAGCTCATCAGTTCAGATTGGGTCCACTTGTAATTATTTTGACAGGAGCTAGACTGGCATTTACTTTAGTGCTGTGTAGAAAGCATATAAAAATGGAGTGAGCAAAGAAATATTGTCAACAGAAACAGAAGGAGGGAAAACCTTAATTTTTAAAAATGAGAAATATAAGGGCTTTAAATTTTATCCACAAAAATAATACAATAAGTGGACTAGGACAAATTGTCAGTATTACAGAATTCAACCAGTACTAGAAGAACCTCCATTTGGCAACCTTGTTAGCTTAGCTGATGTTGCTGTCAATAATTAAAATGACATAAGATTGCTTATTAGCAAGGTCTGGCCTTCTGTATGTCTGGACCTAATTAGTTGGTCACTAATTATTCCCTACTTGAATTTAAACAATATTTATTGAATGTCTGTTCTCTGCCACTGTGCTTGTCATTGAGAAGAGATTTAATAGGTGTGGTTCTTCACCTCAAAAACCTTGAACTAAATGGAGAAATTAAAAAGTCACACAAAAATAATACACAGCAATAAGCAACAAATGACACACAAATGATACAACCAATTCTGTTAGAATGCAGAGGAGGCAATGATCATTTCCAATTTCAGTTTTCTCAAGATCTTTCTTGGAGGAATGACATGTCAGCTGAACTCAAAGACCAGTAGGATTTCAACAGGCATCAAGAAACAGGAAGTACTAATATTTCAGAGGACAAAAATATGACCATAGAAAGACAAGAAAGCCCAAAGCAGTTTAAGAGCCATTGAGGGGTCAATGTGAATTGAGTGTCAGATTCATGAGTAGGAGACTGGGGAAGAAGGATAGAAAAGGAACACGAAGTGCACAACATTTCAAGCAAATCTGGAAACATTATAAGCAAGAGAAATAGTGTATTCAGAAATATTAGAAAACCTGCCACTAATTAGCTACTTAAGTTTTCTAGATTTTAATTTTTTCATCCATACAATGAAATGAATAGATTTCCCCTACCTAAGGGTCGTAATTGTTATGAAAACTAAAATGTGATAACAAAAGTGAAATTGCCTTGAAAGTTACATATACTATAATGGAAAACCAATTGGTTCCTTGAGTCACAATCTACCATACTGAACATTCACTCAGAGCCATTCTATGTAGCCGCCTCAGAGAGATCACTCTTCACACTCTACTTCTAGCAATTCATGTGAACCCACTGCTCAGGACCCTTTTTATCATCACAAAGTAGCTCTCGGCATATGTCTTTGCACTAAATCTCTTTCACATAGTTTCTTTCTGAAAATTGTTCAGAAATTTGTTCATCTCCATCAGTTAGCTGTAGAACCGCATTTCCAAGTTTATCTAGGCACCGAGATCACATGGAAAGCTGGATGATATCACGGGCAATGCACAGCCTTCAGAATTAGGCAGAATGATTTATGATCTCTGATTCACCTGCACTTTTGAACAACTTCCTTAACCTCTCTGAGGACTTCTGTGTGAAATGGGAAAATATGGTTTTTTATAAGCTGTCAAATGTAACACTTAATAAGTTTTAAATGTTTTATTCCTTCTGTCTTCCCTACTACATAAACTAAAAATTCAGTTCTACTTTACAACTTTAAAGCACTATTATTAATGTTAATTTATAAGCCCTTGACTGCTGCAAACAATGTTCTCAACTGCCGTGTTAGGATGATGATGAAGAAGGAAGAGGAAGAGTAGAGGAGAAAAGTGAGGGGAAGGAGAAGAAGAGGGAGAAAGAGAAGAAGGGTGAGGAGGATACGAAAAGAGCTAACAGCAAAGCACATCACTAAAGTAACTTGGAACGGGACTGCATTCAGAATCTTAATCCTGTGTGTGTGGGTATTTACATATATATGTTTTTTTACTTATTTCTGTATATACATTTACACTATATTGTATTATATGTGTATATATATGTATATACATATATGTGTGTGTGTATATGTATATACGTATATACATGTATATACATATATGGCATGGTCTCAGCTCACTGCAACCTCCACCTCCAGGGTTTAAGCAATTCTCCTGCCTCAGCCTCCCAGGTAGCTGGGATTACAGGCACATGCCACCACGTCCGGCTAATTTTTTGTATTTTTAGTAGAGACAGCGTGTCACCATGTTGGAGGCTGGTCTTGAACTCATGGCCTCAAGTGATCCACTCGCCTTGGTCTCCAAAAAGGCTGGGATTACAGGCATTAGCCACTGTGCCCAGCCTTAGTCCTGTGTATTTTTATGTGATCTCAGGGCTATGTATTCCTCCTAGTATCCAATCCAAACTAAATTAAATATAAACCTCAAAACTGACAGCTGTTGCTAAAATTATTATATCCCATTTTATTTTTATCTCAGTAACCACTCCTAAGCTGGATGAAATGAATGCATCTGAAGTTTAAACAGGTGTCTGTGCTAAATTTTGCACTCAATTTATAAAGAGATTAAGCATGAATTTCAATGGGGTTCCATGGACTTTTGCCCTTTCTTCATTGTTTTAGAACTGAGGTTAACTTACTCATGAATAATGAGATAATGTCAGAGAAAACATTTTGCCTTTCAGATGATGAAGGTAAATTATCTGGTTCATCCTGAAAAAAAAGATATCACTTTGGTAAATATAAAAATTAAAAAGTTTTACACAGTAAAGTACCATCTTGTGTCTTTGTCAATAGCACTAGTTACATTTTTTCACCAACCAAGTTTTAACCAAATATTATAATTTTTAAATGAAATTTTATCACTATATTTATGTATCAAATAATAGTTCATGTTATTATCAAATAACTTATTTATTATGTATAGTATTTACAGTGAGTACTGACTTCAGCCGTAATCAAAATATAAATTTAACCAGTCTATGGGGGTCTTATTATACTTTAATGATGAAAACATAGGGTTCAAATCCCAGCCTGTTTCACCCAGTATTTCACCAATTTTATTCTCTAATACATTGCTGTGTAAAATTGTAAGTGGAGATCCTTTCCTCTCTTTTAAAATGAAAATGAACTACTGAAGATCACTGTGATATTTTTGAAGAGCTAGGGTCTTTATCACTGGGGAGCATTTAAATGTTCCTTAAACCACTCTTGTTACAGCTGGACCCCTTGACCACAGTCTATCTCTGAGGTGTTGCTCTAACTTTCAACAGCCTCCTCCTGTTGCACCAGATAACCTTCTTCCAACATCACTGTGTTTTCCAAGGTCATAACAATTGAATCATAAGCAACACCATAAATTTACAATGCAGTCACCATTATGCTGAGACAACCCCAGAGCAGTCCCTTTTCTGAACTCACACTCCTCCTAGTGTCTCATCAAACCTTTCAAATCCTTCCTACAAGGACTTCCTTTCTTCCATTCTTCTGCATCTCAGCTCTGTATCACCTACACAGAATGGCACTAAGATCGTTGTGACCATAACTCCACAAGAACAGGAAAGGAATACAGGTTTGGAGACACAAAACTAAACAGAGGAGAAAATATCCCAGTTGTAAGTATAACCTACAAAACTGCAATTTGGTTAAAAGAAATATTCATTCTGTATCCTCAGAGGAAGACAGCCAACTAGAAGGAAGGAAGGAAGGAAGGAAGGAAGGAAGGAAGGAAGGAAGGAAGGAAGGAAGGAAGGAAGGAAGGAAGGAATTTTTTAAAATGCCATTTCAACCAAAACAACTAAAGGAAAGCTGTGGAGAATAGCAAACAAGCAACACAAATCCTGCAGAGCACAGAAATCCAGGATGGCCACCTAGGAAAGAAGGAAAAACACCTTGCACCCAACACCCCATCTCCCAGTCAAGATCAGCTTGGAACCAGGAATGACTCCTTCCCGCAGGGAAAAGGTAAGCAAGAGGATGTCAGCAGCCCCAGCCACCACTGCAGACACTTGCAGTCATCACTACCAGAGACTTGTGCAGTCCTCATGGACTGTGAGCCCAGCTGAAGGAGCTGCCCAGAGTCCAGAGACTGAATTACTCCCAAAGAAGGAGTCAATGCTGTGCCCACTCCCCACCCCCTTGGCCTGTACTGCTGTTGTGCTGCACCATCTTAGAATCAGAGCTACTTCTAGAGTGGGTTCTGCTCCAGGAATGAGGATCCATGCATCCCTCCATCCCTGAGGCTTTGCTGCCCCTGCAAAATGCTCACCTGGTAGTATGCCATCCCTGGGCCGAGCTTCTGCTATACCTTACCCCATAGGGCCAAGCCACTGCAGAGTTGCTCCATATCCCCCCAATGCAGTCATTGGTTCCCCCTCTTCTGTACATCTCCTGTACACCCAAGCTAAAGTGGTGCCCTATCCCCAGGAACCGCAATCCTCCTGCACACTAGAACAGTCTACCCCCAGCACCACAACTGAGGCAGTGTCCAATCCCTAAGGGACCTCAGGCTCCTGCACACCAAAGCAGTGACTCCCACACACAGGACACAAATGTGGCAGCACCATACCCCCAAGGGCTCTGGGCTTCTGCCACACCCAAGCAGTTGCACCCCTCAGTGCCACAGCTGACATAGTGCCCCAGGTCCTACGAGACAGAGATTCTGCCAACCTGTGTAGCTATGCATTTTGGGCCAAGCAGATACAGCACCTCATATCCCAGGGAATCAGAGCCTAGGCTGAACTGTGTCATCTTCAGTCTCCAGGCTGAACAGCCATAGTGCTCCTCCTACCTGGAACTGGACTACATCCCCCACAATAGTCCGAGCTGCTGAGGTGCCCCACCAATGAATAGAGTCATTGTTGCACTGTTCCCCTCTCCCTGCAGCCCAAGAAACAGTGGCATTTTGCCATTCTTTGATCCTTACTATTGCTGCATCTGGCCTCACAGAGCCTGAGCTATGACTGTGCCCCACCATCCCAGAGTCACTACTGCATGCTACCTCATCCCCTGGAGCCAGAGCTCCCACTGTGTCCTGTTGATTAGTTCTGAGTTCCAAGTTGCAGCAGTGCCCTGCTCCCCAGGACCCAGGCCTCTGAAGTGCCCTTTCTTCTCCTGAGCCATACCAGTGCTGCACCTTGCCCCTCAGAGTCAGAATCATAGCTACATTCCAGACCTCTGGGCCGCAGCTGCTGGAATATGTCCCAGAGCAACAGATCTTAGCTTATTAGCAGATCTGCATCCACCCAAGCCTTGGAAAGTGAACCTTTCACTTCAAATCCCAGATGCTACCGCAGTTTCAAAAGACCCTGAGCCCAGGAATCCAGCTCCACAGCTGTTCCAAGCGTCTGTGCCCTGGATCCCAGTACCACTGTGGCTGCCATGTCAGACCCAGGACCAAGAGAGATCCCCTCATCTAAGACTCCCCTTCAGGTAAGATGCCCTGTTCTAGGAAAGACAAGAACAGGAGGATCTCTAAAACTTTTACCCTAATAACCTGTGCAGCACCATCACTGCCACAAACTCCTGCAGACTAGACCACTGAGGTGATTGCAACAGCAGATGCACAGACATTAACAGAGGAATGCAAGAAACATGAAAAAGCAAAGAAACATAACATCACCAAAGAAACACAATAATTCTCCAGTAATTGATCCCAAAGATAGAAATTAATGAATTGCATGAAAGGGAATTCAAAATAACGATCTTAAGAAACTCAGTGAGATATAAGAGAATAAAAATGGATAATTCAATAAAATCAGGAAAATCATTCAATATCTGAATGAAACATTCACTAGAGATAGATATTTTAAAAAGAACCCAACAGAAATAGCTTCAGCAGCAGACTAGATCAAGCAGAAGAAAGAATCTGTGAATGTGAAGATAGATAGTAATTTTGAAATGATTTAGTCAGAGGGAAAAAAATAATAAAAAGAGCAAAGACAGACCATGGGACTTATCGGCCGCCATTAAGTGAACAAATAGTCACTTTATAGGATTTAAAGAAGGCAAAAAGACAGAGAAAGGAACAGAAAGCATATTTAATGAAATAATTGCTGAAACTTCCCAGAAATTGGGAGAGAGATGGACATGCAGATTTATGAAGCCCAAATTTTCCCAAATAGATGGAACCCAAAGAGGTCCTCTCCAAGGCATGTTATAATAAAACTGTCAAAAATCAAAAACAAGGTGAGAATTTTTAAGGCTGCAAGAGAAAAATGTCAAGTCACATATAAATGAATCCACGTTAGGCTATCAAATTTCCCAGCACAAACCTTGTAGGCCAGGAGAGAATGGAATGATTTATTCAAAGTGCTGAAAGGAAAAAAGCTGCCAGAGAAGAATGTTATACCCAGCAAATCTATCCTTTGGAAATGAAGCAGAAATAAAGTCTTTCTCAGGCAAGAAAAAGCTGAAGGAATTTATCTTCACTAGTCCCACACTACAAGAAATGCATAAGCAAATTCTTCAAGAAGAAATGAAAGGATGATTCAAACGATCATAAATACACGTGAAAGCATAAAACTCAGCAGTAGAGGTGAATACATAGTCAAACCCAGAATACTCCAATACTGTACTTAGGATGTATAAACCATACATATCTCTAGTATGACAGCTAAAAGTCAAAATGGTTAAAATAACTAAAGCTATGCTAAATGTTAAGGAACATAAAATATAAAAAGATGTAAATTGTGTCATCAAAAACAAGTAGTTGTTGGGAGGGTAAAAATCCCGATGCAATAGAAGTGAAGTTATCAGCTTAAAATAGATTATAAATAAAAGAAACTTTATGTAAGCCTCATGGTAACCACAAAACAAAACAAAAACCACAGAAGATATACAAATAATAAAGAGAAAGCAATCAAAGCTTACCACTACAGAAAATTATCAAATCACAAAGATACATTGCTACAATTTATACCTTAAACTGTCAATCATATTTTTATAGTGTAAAAACAATAAAAATGTATTTACATTGTCTAACTTGTTCAGCATGTGCAGTAATCTTCATTCCTTTGTATAGATATGAGTTGCCATCTGTTTTAACATCCTATCATTCTGAAGAACTTCTTGTAACATTTTTGGTGCCAATCTGCTGGCACTAATTTCTCTCCTTTTTTAAAAAAAAACAAGAATATTTTTCCTTACTATACAACTTTAAGTTCACAGCTTTTCTCTTGGCACTTTCAAGTTCCTTGTCTTATGGCATGCATTGTTTCTGACAAGAAATCTATCTTAACTGTTATTTCTGTTAACATAATATAGCATAATATAATATAAAGAAGTTTCTCTGTTATTGAGATTTTTGCTTTATTATTGGTTTTCATCAGTTTGATCATAATATGCCTTGTGGTTGTCTTTGGGTTTATCCTACTTAGGATACAGTAAAATTTATCTATCTGTAGCTGATATTTTGTATCACATTTGGAAAAATGTTGGCCACTGCTTCTTTCAATAATTTTTCTGCCCCTACCCTTGCCCCAGTTGTTCTCCTTCTAAGATTATAATGACATGGATAGACTGTTTTTGCTCAGAGGTCAATAAATCTCTTTTAATCTTTTTTCAGCCTTTCATTATTTCTATGTTTCAGTTAGGGTAATTTTATTATACTGCCTTCAAATTCTCTGATTTTTTTTTTTTTTTCTGTTTCAGTGTCGCATCTGCTGATAAGACTTTCTAGTAAAGTACTAATTTCAGATATTACCTTTCTCAACACAAAAATCATTTTTATATCCTTCTGTCCTCTCCTTATTATGTTTATGTTTTCCTAGAAATCCTTGAGTACATTTCTTACAGCTGCTTTAAAGTCCCTTTTCTGCTGATTCTATCATGTCTTGATAGAGTTTTATTGCGGTTATTGGATGTAATTATTGCTTCTTTGCATATCAAGCATACTTTTCTGGATGCAGAATAAATGTTACTCGATTGAGTATCTGGATTTTAACTGCTTTTAAAACGTCAGTTTTTTGTTTTGGTGCCCCATTAAGGTACATGTGGGCCTCCTCAACCCTTCTGAAACTTATTTTTAAGGTTTCTTAGGGTATGTCAATAGCACCCCTTACTCTGATGAGTTCAGAACTACTATTAAGGCATGATCCTTCTAAGCCATCCACAGACTACTTTGTTCCATGAGGTATCTCTACTATGGCTCATAAAAACTTAAATATACCGCACTCCATTGTGAGCTCATGGACTCTCAACCCTCTACACACATACCTCAGTGTTCAGCCAAGATCTCAGTAGGATCTCTGGAGATTTCTGGAGATCTTTGTCTAGCTCCCCCCTCTCCAGTTTTCTTTCCCACATACCCCAGATGCTTCAGGCTCCCCAAACTCCCATCTCTGTCTTTTCAGCTTTGGCATATCTCCTTTCTCTGCTTGGATTCCTCTTTCCCACACTACAGTTAGAACGTGCTTTTAAGCAGAAAACCAGGGTAATTTTCCTGCTCATCTTGTTTTTAACCCTTATCTCAAGGATCTCAGTTCTGTGCTGTTTTCCAATGTCAACATTCGTTTTTTCTTTATGTTTAGTTTCCTAGTTGTTTGTGGCAGGAGGGGGAAACTGATAGCAGCTACTCCATCGGGCTAGAAGTGAAAGTTGAACTTTGTATTATCCCATAATCGTGTTTTCTAAATTTTGCATAAAATTAAATTTGACTCACCTCTAATTTCACTACTTTGAGCTATCCACTGTCATTATCATACATAGTATTTTTTCTATAAATATGTATAATTCTTACACTGTTAAACCTAGACCATAAAAACTATAACTATCTTTGTTAAAAAAAAAAAACTCCCCATTTTCTCATTCTATTCTTTATATTCATGTTTACTAATGCTTTTATCTTATTAAATCATACAAATATATGCCCCAAGAATTATGAAATATATGGACCTTCTTGGCCTCCACTGTAATTTCAAGGAGAGCACATTGCTCAAGTTTAAGAACAGATTAAGACTGTATTTTTCTGGCAGTGATGTTTCAAATGGATAGAGTCCTCCCTGTTCTCAGCCATTTCCATTTTTCACTCTCTCTCCTTTCTTTGAAGCCACGTTGGTCCAAGCACAGCTTCTTCTGAAAATGGCAGAAGATCCCCTCATATGTTTCTCTAATTCTCTGTTTCTCCCAAGTAGAACCCATGCTTGGAAAAGTTACACGAGACTCTGAACAGCTGAAGGTAGTAGCCTCAGTTAGGTATTAGGTCTGAAGATAGTTATTGGGAAGAACATATTTATATTTTTTCTTTCTCTTTTTTTCCCTCTCTCTCTCCGTCTTTCTCTCCTCTAGCTTATTCAAGCTTATTTGGTAAAACAGAGTGTTTCTGCATGTCCCAGACCACCTGAAGTTATAGAGTCAGAACCCAGCTAAAGTATAACCTTGCCTCACACTGCCAGTTTTCTTTTCCTGCATGTGAGAATGTAATTTCCCTCTGGTATTCTTGGAGAAGAGAGGTGATGAAGCCAAGAAGAAATGACTCATCCCTGGGTCCCATATTTTAATAGCAAAGTAATAACTTCCCAACCTGAACTTACCTTCTTACAGGTATTTATTTGTTTTCTATTTCTATTTGAAATTGAAGTTAATATATTCATATTGAGTCTTTGTATACTACTTTCATTACGTCATGGTAATTGATTTCTGGAAGTTGAGTTGTATTGTCAAAAAATATGAACTTAGAATTAAAGTTTTCACGAAAATACCAAATTTCCCTGTAAAAAAGTTGTACTGATACATGTTCTTATCACTATAAAATGTGTTTATCTTTTTATTGTAACCTCATCAATCCAGGTTAGCATTTATAAAAACCAAAACAGAAACACTTTGCCGCCAGAATCACAGAAAAAATAAATCTTATTTCATTTAACTTCTATATCTTTAATTACTTTTCACACCTATTGAGCATTTGTTCTTTCAGTTTTGAATTGTCAGTTCAAACTTTCTATTTTTTCTATTAGGGTTTTCACTTTCTTAATGATTGTCTATTTTTCATAATTTTCTATTTTCATATTTTCTGAATCTTACTATTGATTCAGAGTTTGTCATTTGCTTATTACCTTCATTTAGTGAGCAGTGCTTTTCTTATGCATTGAAATTCTGCCATCACCCTATTTTCCCATCGTAATTGACCATCCAATCTACTTATAGTTCCCTTTCCAACACCTGACTTGTTACATATCACAAGATCTTATGCACAGTTGCAAATTTAAAGTACATCTAGATACAGTAGTCCTCTAAATCACCTTTGCTCTCTTTTCTTCTTGCGATTTGACACCATCTAGCTCAAAATGCAGATCATGTGCAAAGCTCCAAGCCTTAGTTAGGAGGCAGAGAGGGAATCTGGTGAGCAAAAGCACATTAACTTTCCATATCCCGCTTTTTTTTTCTTTCCTGTCTAAGTTCACACTTTATTCCCCTTTCCCAGGTCTGTCAAAGACATGGCGCTGGTGGTAGCTCAGGATTCCTAGCAAATAAAGTTCTCATAGGCCTTTAGGTATGAGATTATTTAACTGAATGCTTGGCTGAGAAGGATCAGAACACACGTTCAAATATCTTGATGGAGTAAACAAGAGAGAAATGTTAAAGTGTGCAGTCATAGAAAAGACACCCTAGTCCAGGTCTCCAGGCAACTGCATTTAGCCTGAAGGCACTGGGTTCCTGCAACTCAGGGTGAGAACGGCAGGGCAGCTAGAGGACTTTGAGTGCTGAAGGTTGCCCAGGCTTTCTTTCATGGGTTCTAGGCTTCTGGGGGTTTTCTATTGCTTGTGCTAGTTTTGTTTTGTTTTCCAGACACAAACAAATAGCAACATCTAAAATGCCAGTCTCTCTGAAATTTATTCTTTTAAAATTAGGCTTATGAAACAGCAGGATCTTTACTGTGTAGACTGATATGCTATGAATACGCCTTCAAACTTAGGACCTCATACAATATACCATATTAAACTAAGACAATATGCAGTATTGCACCAATACAAGAGTAAATGAAAACATGATAGGCAATGCTTTTGAGCACATGCAGGTCATCTTGCTCTAAGTATGAAAGACAACACGAATCTGAGATACAGCAACGACAGACAGACATCAGTAGAAAGATTCACATGCATGTACAAGAAGAGATTGCCAACAGACATCTCTAGCCTGTGATGATTCTCCTTTCATTAAGCATTGCTAATCCATTGTCACTGTTACATTTGTAAATGTTTATGTAACTGAATTGGGATAAATAATTCAAAGCGATATTAACTTTGATGTACAGATGGATTTTCCTCTGAGGGCAACTTGGATGGTATTTGGGGCATTACTGTCTTAACCAGAGACTATTTTGATGTGGCACTTCTTGTGGAGGCTGGAAAAGACTCTCTCAGGGTTAAAATGATTTTAGGAATACATAATTCCAGTGCTAGAAGTAAAGATGGATATCCTTATATTTGGAGTGAAAGACAAGGCATCTTCACTAGAAAGGAAACTTGATCTCTGTTGGAAATTGGTGGGGGAAGGGGGCAGTTGGTAATGGGGGACAAGAATCTCTGCAAGCCGAGAAGGAAGGAAGAGAAGGAAGGGGAGGAAGGGGTTAAGAGGATGTGAAAGAGACAAGACAGCGATGAAGATGAGTAATGTGTGTAGGGATACATAGCCCACTCTCCCCAGAGGAGTCCAGCTTTTATCTAAGGCCAGTAATTTGGAAATTTGCCCTCCCATTTATTCTGTAATGACCTTGGAGTCTCTGGAGAGAAGAATACTGGCCAGTGGGGACCACCGCCTGTGGAAACTTGTTTGCCCTGGCCTCAGAACATGAATGCACAATCAAGCCCATCTTTAATATGTCTGCCATCAGCATGTGAAATATTCTCTCTGCAAGTGGCATCAAAGATGCTCCTTACTCCCCAGTAAAAGTCCTCTAAAAATCTAAGACAGATCAGTTGCCTGGCCTGATTTACCCGTGATGTATCCTAAGCAGTATTGGAGACTCAAAACCTCTCCAGATCCTCCCAGAATGAGGCTCCTGTGACAATGTGTCCTGCTCATTTCCTCCCCCTGAGCAAATTGCTACTGGTGACTGCCTTTTAAGGAAACTGTCTCTGCAATCATAGACTCCCCCTGGGAGACAACAAAGAAGCAGGAAGCTGGAAAGCAAAGGATGCAGAGTACAAATTGCATTCAGAGGCAGAAGGGGAGGGGAGCCCAGCTGGGATTTCAGCTCCGGAGCAACAGCTCCATTGACCTTTGCTTCTCTCCTTCTTTATTTTCTACTGCCCCTTTTAAGCTTTGTTCCTTTTATGCAGGAGTGTACGCTATATAGGGTATGAGCTAAACCATCAATAACCGAGACACAATGTTCCCCAAAACTCGACAGAATTCTTAAAAGGATGAAGACACAGGAGCAAGCTGGTCTTTAGTCACCTTCCTTATTCCCTCATTGAAAAAAAAAAAAAAGAAAGAAAAGAAAAAAGCAAGTTACCAACAGCTGCAGAGAGCTGCTTCCACAAATTGCAAATAAATTCAGGGTCCACATGAATGAAGTATTTCCTGGTGGGCTGATCTGTTCACCTGCCCCTGTGAAGGGCAGTTTGTCTGAGCCACCTATCTGGGAGGTACACAGGTACACTTGCTCTCTGAGAGCAGAAAATTGCTGCAAGCAGGGCAAGGTAGTTTTTTCAAATCCTTTATCTGTGCAAGCCAGGTTGTTCCAGTTACAGGCTGCTCAATTGCTGCATCAAGTCTCTGCTTCCGAGAAAAAGAAAAAGGAAAAACAATCTTACTTCTGGAAATCTAAAATCTTGTAAAAACTCATCTTAGAATTTGCTTCAGGCAGAACCCACAGGAATTTCTGTTGGGGAGTGAGGGGGCAGACAATTGGATGTATAGCAGAAAAATTCAACTCAGGCCCCCCGTTTCCCAACAGCAGCAGTTCTCAGAATTTTAGATTTAAAACTTAAGGAAGAAATGCTTTATTTGAGCAAAAGAAACTCTACTTAGCACCTCCACCTTGCCTATACATCTGATACACCAGCCCATCATCACCACAACCCTAATAACTCAGTGCACTGACTTAGAGGCTGGTGTTGTTTTCATGAACCAAAGATGAGCTTCCAGTATGTTTTTAAAAATTAAATAAGCTGTATGAATTATTCATCATTTACACCCCCTCCCAAAGAGTATGGATCTGATATTTTAAACATTATTACTTCCCCAATCCAATAATCAATTTCCTCCACAAACCTTGTCATGATAACCTCAGTAGGAGGGACATTTCTGCTCTGAATTACTATTGCATTTTGGATCGGCCCCGCTACATGGGGTGCTGCATGGATTGTCTTACAGCTAATTATGAACACAAAGACCTTTTTGGTGGTGCCTGGAAAGCCACCCAGGAAACAGGAATAAGCACTCCAGCCCAAGAGCCCTCATTCATCTTGATCAAACTAATACTAGGGGACTGCATCCGTTCACCTCCTCTCTGACTAGGCGATTAAGGGGGCATAACTCAGAGACATTGAATACAAGCTTGTCAAAAGCTGGGCTGATGAATTCAAATCTAATCTAAAAGTATAATGGGTAGAAATGGTATTTATCTTAATCAGTGCTAAAGGTTAATGTATAGACATGGTTAGCTCCATAGAAATGAGAAAGGACATTTTGTTTTTTTCCTGGCTCTTTGCTAGGAAAAGAAAATTCATCATGAGAAGCCAAGAGGAGATAATTAAAAAGCAAATGTCAGCCTGCTTTCAAAGCATCCATTTTCTGTGCTCAACCACATGCCTTTGTTCTTCCTGCAGTGAGTGTCCTTGACCAGGAGATCACCTGAGAGAGGTGCGGGAGGAGGTGATGCTGACTCAGGACTTGGTGGTGGTTGCCTGAACTGTAGGCTCCCCTCTCTTATGAGTCCACCACACCCCATTTGCTCAATCGGATGAAGATGAGTTACCCAGTGTCAACCAAAGGGTCGGTGCCTAGCCCATCTTCTCTCTTTTGCAATGCCAAATTCCAAAGCAAAAAAAAAAAGCATTGCAATTCTTTTGCAATTTGAAAGCAAGCTTCTAGAAGGCAAAAAGCTGAGAGGGAATATCAAGCTGCTCTGATGGGTGATTCCCCAGCCCCAGCCCTTTCTCTGGATCAAGTGCAATGAGAAGGAGCATGGTTCCAGGAACTCCACAGAAGTTCTATGTCAGCTCTGTAGACAAATAGGGGCAAAAGGAATGGATGGCTGGTCTGCAATCCAAATCCCCAGGAGGGATTTTTTTCCCCCACTTAATACAGGGGACATATATTAGAGGCAGCAAATGAGAGGAAACAGATGAGACAAGGTGTACCAGCTGTCAGAGGTGGGGCAGGGAACCAGCCCAGCAAAGCTGCATAATAAGTCAGCAGTCTTCCCTGTATCCAGGCAGCAGCATCTGTGAAATTGAGCTGTGGTTATTTATTGTTTCATTGTATCACATGGAAGTAATCTCTTATGCAGGTTTTCTTTTTATAATTATTAGTATAATGCTTATCACCATAGAACTCATGCAAGCACTATTCCAATCCTTTTTATAGAAGAAACAAAGACACAGGGAGGAAAAAAAGAAAAAGTCACAGTGCTGGGCGAACAGAAGGCCAATGTTCTAGACCCATCTCTGCCACTAACTTCTCACATAATCAAAAGAAACCACACTCCCTCTCTGCATCTTAATTTGGAGGCAGACATTATTGGTTGCCAAGAGGTGTATCAGTACCTCCACATGCTTCTTGTTGACAGAACCCCAGTTTTGTATGGATAGTCAGCCTCCCCTGTGCTCAAGGAAGATGACTACTTCGTGGCCCCAGGAGAGGAATATCAATTATGATACTTTCATTCCCCTCACTGCAATTAGTTTAAGCATGGATATGTTATGTAATCTGACAAATAAGATATGAAACTACAGCAGGCCTCTGAGGATGTTTTTGTCAATCTTTAGAAGGGGCACAGATGAGGACTTGCTTCTCCCTGCTTCTGGTTCTTCTCTTATGAGGATGTAATTCATGTTTGGAGCTGTGGCAGCCATGCTGTGACCATGAGGAAAAGTACCATCCTCACACCAAGGATGGCAGAACAAGATAATGGAAGGCACCTGTGTGCCTCAGCATGATTACCTTACAGGACTCCCCGACGCAAGGTAAAATAATTAACCTTTTATGATTAATCCACTCTTAGTTGGGTGTTCTGTAACAAGCAGCTAAAATGATCCTCTGAACCCATCAACCCTGCTTTTCTCCCTCTAGTAATCTCCATATTTCTTCCCTGCCCTGACCAGTTGGGTAGCAGCAGAGAAGTGAAAGAAGGATGGAATGCTGGGTGACTGTCAGGGGCAAAAGAGGAACTTGTAAAAGAGAAAAGAGGAAAAAGCCATGTAATGTTAAAATTGAACATGTAGTTTTATGTGAAAAAAAGTTGTAAGAAATACAAGACTTCATCGAAAGGAAATTAGGGTTCTATTCAGAACAAACCATGACACGTGGTGGAATACAATAGTCCTGAAGGTCCAGCAAGGACATAGGAAAAGAGAACTTTGCACCATCAGCAACCACCATGAGCATCCCTGACCCACTGGGGGACACAGATAGGAATAAAGAGCATGGTGGTGTGGCACGGAAGGCTTCCAGGTTAAACAATCACTTTATGTTCTACTCAAAAGGGATGTTGCCGAGGTAGAGATCAGCAGGACTTGCTTTCCAAGCACCAGTCAAAAGACCCCGCTGAACAAATCAGGAGCTGATTAAGACTCAACGCAGCAAAGAAACCGGCCCAAATCAGCTAAAACCAAGATGATGACAAGAGCAGCCTCTAGTTGCTCTAACTGTTCATTATACACTAATTACAATGCATTAGCATGTTAAAAGACGCTCCCACCAGGACCAAGACAGTTTACAAATGCCATGGCAAACCCCAGAAGTTACTTTATATGGTTTAAAAGGGGAGGAGCCTTTGTTCTGGGGAATCCCTGCTCCTTTTCCAAAAATATTTATAAATAACCTGCTCCTAATTTAGCGTATAATTGAGAATAGCCTACATACAGTTAGCCAGCAATCCACGAGGCAGTAGCTTCTGCCGCCGCTGCTGCTGCTGCTGCTACTACTACTATTAAGACTCCTCTGTCTACAGAGCGCTCATTTTGCTGTTCTCTGTTGCTCTAATAAACTTGCTTTCACTTTTCTCTGTTGTCTTCCTCGTGAATTTTTTTTTCCTGCGTGAAGCCAAGAACCCTCCAGGCTGAGTCACAATTTTGGGGTTCATCTGCCCCAAAATTGGGGTTCATCATTAGCCACAAACAACACAAACAGTTGAGCTAGGGCTTTCTCAGAGTGACAGCCTTCAAGAGCAGCCTAGAACTAAACTATGCTTGGCCTCTAATTTGTCAATTTCTGACCCACTGGAGTAGAGTTGATGTGGCTTTGGAAGTTGTTTGTGGAACCAGTCTAAATCACAAGGCTCAGAGTGACCCCTCAAGTGTTTACTTCTCTTAGTAACAGTGGCCGTCACCCTGTTGAGAAGAAATATTCCAAACCAGACATAGCTGCGGCCTCCTTAAAACTGTTCCTGAGTGCTCAGGGACTGAATTAGTTTTCAGTGGCTGCATAACTAATTACCACAAACTCCGTAGCAGAAAATAACACACATTTATTATCTAACAGTTCCTGTGGGTTAGGGGTTGGGATTTCCTCAGCTGGGTCCCCTGTCCTGGGTCTCACAAAGCACCTCCTTCCCTGCTTATGTGGTTGTTTACAGCATTCATTTCCCAGCAGCTGCAGGAGTCACGGCATCTTACTTCTTCAAAGCTAGAAAAGAGAGAGAAAGGCTAGCAGAAGGCTACTAACGAGCCAGAGACTTATATGAGGTAATCATGGAATGAGAGACATATTCCGCTGGTTAGAAGCAAATCACAGGCCCCACACACACACAGAAAGGGGTTTACATAAAGGCATGAACACCAGAAGGCATAGATCATGGAAGCTACCATAGAGTTTATCTGCCACAAAGACCCAACCTGGTAATGCCAGTGAGTTACAATGGTTGTGTTAAATCACAGCTAGATAAATAAAAGGAATATGTTCTAGGATTCTATACCATTGTAGAATGACTATCATTAATAATATATAGTTTTGAATAGCTAGAAGGATGTTGAATGTTCCCAGCACAGAGAAATGATACATGTTTGAGATGATGGATATGCTAATCACCCTGATCTGATCACTATACACTGTGTGTATTGAAACATCCTTATGTATTCCATTAATACATACACTATCATGTATAAAAACTAAAACTAAAATTAAATATTAAAAAATAGTTGTGTTTTGAGGTCCTCCCAGAACATAGACTGTTCTAATCCTCCCTTCAAGCCCCATTTTTTATTAGTTTAAGCAGTTGGGTATGGGAGCTGCCAGGAAGTGTCATAATTATGAGATTGAGCAGAATCAGGAACAAAATGTGAACCCAGAGTGCAATCAGTCAAACGGGGTAATTTAAATAGTTCACTAAAATGGGCTTAAACCAAGTGTGAAAAAAGCTGCAACCCTTTGAGATCAATGTGAAGTAGTTTTGCAAATAAATAAATAAATAAATAGGAAAGATATCATGGATACTAGGGTCCACGTTTGAGGTCTAGTGTCCCTTGCAAGTTGAAAGTTTTCACTGCATATACTGGAAAAATATTGCAGTATTTTATTAAAGAACATAAAAGCAACAGTAATGAGTAATAAGTAACTGATCAGGTTATTATGCTTAATTGGTCTTATCTGTGGGTCAACATCTGTTTGAAAGATCTTAGAAAATCGGGTCTTGACATGAGATCCTAGGAATGAAGGATGAAATCTAACCTAAGTATAAGGAGTGGGGTTCATCACCCTATAGCAGCACTAGATATTGGGAGGGAATGGAAGCTTAGGAAGAGATACTTACAAAAGTATCTTACTTAGAAAACAGATGCTTACAAAAGCCATACCACACTAGACAGCATGGGAGAGGAGAGAGACCAGTGCAGCCCAAAGCAATCGGAATGACTGTGGTTTTTTTAAAAAATCAATGGTTAATGAAACAAGGGCAAAAAGCCAGCATTCCCCAGCAACATCTTCCCCTTACTGGAGAGCACCTCCACCTAAAAGAACTAGGTAATGCTGAATCCTCATCTAAGGTCACTGGTGTCCCTGAGGAAAGGATTCAAACAGCACACTCACCTTTTACTCCAACTTTGAGGAGGGCAATGCAAAGATCTTTTCCTTGAGGCCTTAACTGGACATTTATAGAATTATAGCAAAGAGCATTAAAATGGTGATTTGTGCCATACTTTCTTTGGAGTATTAACTCTGGATTACCTGTCTCTCAATGTACTCATCTAGGGATGTTCTTATAAGCCAGATGCTGCACCTGCTGGGTTGGCGTTTTCTACAATAAGTAGCATGCTTCTGTTGGCACTTGCCTAGGTTGTAGGGGGAAAATATTCTCTCTTTAGTATCATTTTACTTAGACTTGAATTTATTTCCCTGTGGCAAGACAAAACAAGCTGCGGATCTAGGGAAAATGGACAAGGAGTCTCCTCAGCTTCCCTCTGGTAAAGGTCTTAGGCCAGAGGCCCAAAATAAGCTTCTGAAGTTCATGAATGATCAAGCCCAACTTTTCAGCCACAAGAGGTTCAGATTCAAAATTTATCAGTGCCCATTTTCTCTGTGTCTGCCCTCCTTATGAAACTGACTCAATAGTAGAAACCAAATCAACAATCTTAGGATGAAAGAGACATCCTATCACTCTTTTAGCAGCACTATTTTCCAAGCACTCCCCCGTTCTCCCAGACACATAGTAGAATCACATTCCAACACATAAATTTAAAATGTGAGGCTGAGTTCTACTAGAAGCCGTAAGAGCCTATGCATGAGATGTCATCCTCTTTTCTCTGGGGCTTGTGAAGCATTATTCAAGAAGATGACTGCTCTGTCATCCTGAGAGGCTGCAGGGAACAGGGCCCAGCTGACCTACAATGGGCATGCCAGCATTAACAAGAAACAAGCCTTTGTTGTTTTATGCCATTGAACTTTTTTGTTGTTGTTTGCTTGCTTTTGGTTTTCACAGCATAACCTAGTTTATCCTGACAGTTGCAGACCCCACTGCCTGTGTCCTCTAAGGCTGTATAGACACAGGCAGAATCTTCACAAGAACTGTGATCCCAGCTTCAATGTTCTCTCTGAAATTGGAATGCTCTAAGCTTTCACCCCATAAAAAATAGTCTGTTGGGTAGTTTGTTGAGCTTTGCAGGCTTCTATGAGTAATAACCAAAGTGGCTAGGATGAAAAATTTACCCCCATTTACGGATGGCTTACAAGAAAATTCCCCCAGGTTTTCATTTTCAAGCTAATATATGGAAAAATGCCTATTTAGGGGGGAAAGGGGAGGGCAGAGAGAGGGGAGAAAAAAAAGAGGGTGCTTTGGCAGAGGTAATTTTTCATAGGTCATATATTATATGCTGGGTATGAGGCAAAGCTTTGCTGATGTCATAGAATAGTCAACCAGAAGACTTGTTATGAAATTTATATTAGAGAGTTGTCTAATCAAGTCATATTTACTTCTCTGACACAGTAAAATATAAGCATTTTTGGAATATATAATGAAAGTGCTTCACAAAACAATACAAAGTACCAAAGGGAGATACCCTTTATGCTGCCATTAAATTAAATGAAGGGTGAGAATGAACTATAAGAAAAAAAAGAACACTCATAAAAAGAGCTGGGAATAATACTGAGATGATAACACTTAAATAGGAATATTACCCAAAACAGACTTTTAAATTGAAAGTAAATAATGACAAGATAAAATTTTCTTCTTCTGAGTAGAAATGGGAACCCATAAAGGAAATTAAAAATAAAGGAAAATGGAGTTTTGGTTTTGTATAAGTTTGATTTGTGACAGTTCCATTTATATTTGACACAGAAAAAATAAGGTACTATAAGAAATAAAATAATTATACCAAATAACTTATGTAGTAGCTAGGCCCACATATGAAAATAAATGTTGGAGCCCTACTTCCATAGAAAGGTAGGAAGGGGTCACCTTGTTATTTGTAGAGAGCATTGAAGCAAGAAAGATAGAACAGGAAACGGAGATCCTGACTCCACATAAAGTAAAAGTTTTTCCTGGTCCAAGTCCCAGGATCACAGAAGCTCTGGGTGATTAAGCTAAAACCCTCTTCATGTTTGCAAAATTCAAGACTGTCTTCCCTTGGAAATAGGAATGAATAAGATAATCAACTACAAAGTTGATAGACGGAAACCCCTCCCAATGCAGACCCCACTCTTTTTATGTTAGATGGAGGGATTGCAACAACGTTAGGGGAGTCTGAATCCCTCTGGAGCATTCATTCAAAGCCAGATGGCTCTGGGACCCAAAGAGCTAAGTATCTTCCCTTAACCAGATGCTTATTCAATATCCTGAATGAATAACCTCCTAGTGTGACTAAGTTCTGCAAGAATTATTTCACACTCAGACCTGTTGGAGGTACTGATAGATAAAAGTGGCCCCAGAAAAGAGGCCAAGCCAAAGACAACTTTTTCAGCATTCTAGGAGGAAATATAGTACAGTGGTTGAAAGCATAAACTTCAGCATCAGACCGACCTAAATCCTGTCCTATTTCTGACATCTACTCACTGTGTGACCTTGTGCGAGAATGTCACTTAATCTCAATATTCCCATCAATAAAATTGAGATAATAGAACCTACTTCATAGGGATGACTCTGAAGACTAATCAATATAATGCATGTAAAATGTTTAGTTCCTGGCATCCAGTACAAAATCAATATATACTTGCTATTGTTAGAATTTAAAGTTCTGTGGGGTTTTTTCTTTTTCTTTTTTTGCTCAAGGAATGTCCCAATCTCTTTCCAATATTAGCTCAACAATCCAGTGTATCTGGAGCATTTAACCAGCTTGTGTTGTTAATCTTCAGCCCAGAATATGTAATCCTACTTAGAATATCTATCAGCTGTTCCAGGACTGAGTCAAACAATCAGCAGAATTAGGAATTACAAGGGATAATATCATTAGAAAGAACAGAATAAAATTGCTCCCCTAGGACAAGGTGGATGCTGCAAAAATCTGAACAGTTCTCTAAACCCAGACAAAAGTTAGAGATCTCCTGAAATTGGCCTAACACTATTGGTCGTTTAGTCTTTGTTTGGGACCTTAACATCCCTTTTGCTGGAAAGAAAGGAAATCAAATAAGCACATCACAATTTTGCATTGTCCCAGATTATGGACAAAGGGGCTGTGATAGGGCTGTGCCCACAGATACCTGAGATACAGGAGAGAGACTCTCAGAGCAAGAGCAAGAGAGTCACAAGAGCTCTGCTGTGAAAGTCAACATGTAAGCCCACATCTGCTAACAGTATAGGAGTGCTTAGCATCACTCTGCCTTAGGGAAGATCAAGTGTTTTTTAAAAAACATCAGGTCTTTGAAGTGGTTAGGAACCATGAGGAATTATAATCCCAAATTTTAGTGCTCAGCACTGACTCTACAATAGTTGACTTAATGATGAAGTATCTTAGCATATTTCATTGTGATAGGCAAGGACATCTTCAGGACACTTTGAGATAAAAATTAAGAAATTTGGGGAAACTTTGGCCAAAAACTGCTCCCAAGAGGGGGAAGATCATAAAGAATGTTGCAGCACTGACCGCAGAAAAATAAACCCCAGTGCAACCTTTTTAAGATCCTGTAAGAATACAGCAAGCCATGTCTTAGAAGCCAAATTATCTATTTTTGTTCATCTTTGAATTCAGTCATCGTTTATCTCATTATCTTTTAGAAAGTCACTTACAACTCATATAATTAACTTCACTTGCTTGGGGTACAAATATAATATACATTTGTTTTAGTTTTCCAATTCACATCTCTAGCCATACCATGACTTTATTAATATGAAGTTCAATGTTGAAGACTTGTCCTGAATAATCAAAGATTTATATTGAGCATACAAGATGTTGATAAGAATGATTCCTGCTCTCCTGAAACTATCACTAAGTTACAGACGTGAGCGGGAAAGTATGCTAAGGATCCTGCATTTCAAGGTTGAGATGTATCAGCAGCTAGACCTACCACTTCCCAGCAAAATTTACCAAGATGCATCAGTACAGAAAGAGCTACCCATCGCTAACCAATCTAAGAAGACTTAGGGAAAGGGGACAGATTGCTGGTCTTTTGGGGAGAACATTGATCATGGAGAGAGATTATTCCCTTCTCCCTAGAAAATCAAGGAAGGAAGCATCCTGGAGAATTGAGAATAGTAGGTGTGCCTAAAGCATGGCAAGTTGAATTTTTCTTTAGATATTGAGTTATACAGCAACACTTTCAATATGTCCCTGTGCTACTTACACAGATGAAAAGAGAACTGGGGAGAGATGGTGTAGATGAGAGGGGGGACTGCAGTGAAGGAAGCTGCAAAGCTACTCTTTCATGTAGAAAGGACTTTTGAGGTTTTGGGGGATTACATGCACACCCAGAAAAGTAGCTGGGCTTGAACGTTCTTAATGGCATTTTAGTGAATGAGGAGACTCATCCAGAAAATGCTTGTTTCTGGTGGTAGAGCAGGGAAGAGGCTTGTGCAGAAGAGGAGGTGGAGCCAGAGCTGAATTTCTCACATTACATAAATGGGCAATGAAGAGATTCTACTGAACTCTATGAAGAATCCCACATATGCCCCACAAGAGATCCAGGATTTAGATGAACTCCATGAATATTCAGGGACATTGCCACATTAATGAAAATTTTAGAGTTTCAGTAATACCTCTTTAAATTTGGGGGAGTACCATACACCACTATGGAAATATTTTTCTAATCCATTTATTGGGTGGCAAGGAAGTTTACCTATTTTGAGTGGGGCCCAGCAAAGGAAGACTCTGCAGAATGTCTTGCAAATCGAGCAATAGAACATGAGCTGCTGCTAGAGAAATTTGATGATGATTAAGAACACTCTACGGAGTCTCTAGTAAGTTCCAGTTGGATAATTGTAGCACAGATCCTTAGTATTCTGGAGCAAAGCCATGCCATCTGCAGTAGAGACTACTCTTCATTTGAAAATCAACTCTTAGTATATACTGTTACTGATACCTAGAAGAGTCTGTGCCTCTGACCATGAGATTTAAAATTATTGAGCTACAGAAGCTGCCCATTATGGACATTATTAGATCTACCAAGTCACAAGCTAAAGAACATATAGCAGCAATCATTATATAGGATAAAGTGGTATTTCTGAATTAGGCCTAAGCAGACCCACAAGACAAAAACAAATTATATGAAAAATTGGCCTAGACTCTCAGGTCACCTACCAACGTTGTAGAAATGACTACATCTTAACTCAAACTTCTGTCCTCCTTAGATTTTCCTATGATCAAATGATGACAGGGAAACTAACTTGGGCTTAGTTTACAAACTGGTTCATGAACTGTGCTGGTGCCAGCAGGAAATAGACTGCTATAGCATTGCAGTGCCACTCAGGAGTGACCCTAAATAATACTGGTGAAGGGATATCAACCCAGTAGTCATTGTACTACTGCTGAGAGCTGCAGTCATTGGTAGGCCCAAGTTCATTTTATTGGTAGGCCCAAGTTCATTTTATATAGGGGTCCAGGCTACCTGAGGTATAGAAACTCACTAACCATGTGGGAGATGAGAGGGAGTGACAAATGACTTATCTGATTATCCAGAGTTCTGAAAGGACAATGGAGTTAGAGACAGATTTATCCTGCCTGAAGTGAGATGGGCAGAAATAGGAAATACTGAGCTTTGAATGAAGTTTGTGATTGCATTTTGCATGTGAACAGAACTGAGTCACAAACATTGACTTGAAACTGATCTAATAATAGAACAAGCCTGAAAAGTTTTAGAATCTGCCTAGATGTTATTAAGGGACCTACTACACAGTGAGAAGGTAGGTTCCACATAGCACCATGGAGTTCAGCAACTGAAGAAAAATATCTTATTTATATATGATTACACTGAGGTGCTTTGATCATGGATCACTTTCTGCAGGAGGCATTCACTAACTCATCATTCTGGGGCAATTAGATGTATTCAGTGGTATGCTTGCGCATCCATACTAGCTGCATTATTATACTATTATTGATCTTAAAGGTTATAGTTATTATTCACTACTCAACACATTTATATTGAGGTTCTACTATGTGACAGACAATATTCTAGACACCAGTAATCTGTTGTTGAAAAAAGTAGAAATAGTTTTTACCCTTATAGATTTACAGTATAGTAGAAGAGATAAATATCCATTGAATAATCATGCTAATATATGTGGTATATATAATACATAATATATATGCTAATAATATATGGTATATATACCTATAAAATTCATAGAAATAAAGAAAAAAAAAAACCAGGTCAAATAGTAGCGGCACATGACCAAAATAGGAGATTAAATAAAACTTCCTAGGGAAGTGAAACTTCTGGGCTGAGAATGGAAGGATAAGTGTGTGTTAAGCAGAAGTTAGAAAGGAACACCTTCCGGCTGGGCGCGGTGGCTCACGCCTGTAATCCCAACACTTTGGGAGGCCGAGATGGGCGGATCACAAGGTCAGGAGATCGAGACCATCCTGGCTAACACGGTGAAATCTGGTCTCTACTAAAAATGCAAAAAAGTTAGCCGGACATGGTGGCAGGCACCTGTAGTCCCAGTTACTCGGGAGGCTGAGGCAGGAGAATGGTGTGAACCCAGGAGGCAGAGGTTGCAGTGAGCCAAGATAGTGCCACTGGACTCCAGCCTGGGTGACAGAGCGAGACTCTGTCTTAAAAAAAAAAAAAGAAAAGAAAAGAAAAGAAAGGAACACCTTCCAAGTGAGGGAAGAGTATATGCAAAATTCCTGTGGTTGAGAAAGGATTAAGTGGATATTCAGTAGGTAAAATCAACAGAAGTTAAAGATAGCTTAAATATAGAGGAAAAGGAAGGCACAGTACGTGACTTCTGTCCTACATAAAAAGGACATTGAGGTAAGAAGATTTGGGGAAAAACATCATGTGTTTGGTTTATATATATTGAAGTTTAAGAAGCTTTTCTCCTTTAAGATTGTAAAATAGATGCAAATCTACTTGTACCTTTTAAAACAACTTTAATTAATGTGTTTAATTCTGTGCTAAACATAGCATGAAAGAAATTAAGCACAGTTGGAAACTCATATGGATTGTACTTAATGCCATATTCTCTGAAAATTCAATTACTCAGGACTTAATAACCTTTTAATGTCACAAACTCGCTTTTTCCTTCTTCTTTCTTGCTTCCAGAAATATTTTTTGAACACCTACTATGAACCTAGAATTGTTTTAGGTGGTGCACACATAGTGGCAATGGCACCTGTCTTCAGGTTTACAGTTTGGGGAATAAATTTTAAAATATAGACAGTTATCATCCTGGCTAGCATGGTGAAACCCTGTCTCTACTAAAAATACAAAAAATTAACCAGGCATGGTGGCGGGTGCCTGTAGTCCCAGCTGCTTGGGAGGCTGAGGCAGGAGAATGGCATGAACCCAAGAGGCGGAGCTTGCAGTCAGCCAAGATTGCACCACTGCACTCCAGCCTGGGCTACAGAGCAGAGCAAGACTCCATCTCAAAAAATACAAAAGGACAGTTACAACACAGAGTTAAAAGTGCTTCCACAGAGAGCAGTAGAAAACTCCGTGAGAGTACATACTAACCGTGGCCCGTAGCCCATCCTTGGAGGGCAGGATCAGTAAATGCTTCAAAATCAGCGGGTGGTAATGCCTGAGCTAAAACCAGAAGATGAAGGAGATTTGTCCCATCAAATGAAAGGCGTGGAAAGGAAGAGAGATGCAAACAGAGGAGACTAATGAGAGAGAGATAGAAAAAAAAAAGTCACGGATCATTCGCGGAATTAAAACTAGTATAATAAGACTAAAGTGTAGAGTTGGGTAAGAAGTGATAGCAGGAGATAAGACTGTTATGTGCCACATTAAGGTGTTTGGATTTTTCTTGAGGGTACTTGGATATAATGAAAGGTTTGAAAGTAGTGGTTCGGTTGGGCACGGTGGCGCACGCCTGTAATCCCAACACTTTGGGAGGCCAAGGCAGGTGGATCACGAGGTCAGGAATTCAAGACCAGCCTGGCGAAGATGGTGAAACCCCATCTCTACTAGAAATACAGAAAACTTAGCCAGGCATGGTGGCGGGTGCCTGTAATCCCAGCTACTCAGGAGGCTGAGGCAGAGAATTGCTTGAATCGAGAAGGCGGAGGTTGCAGTGAGCTGAGATCGCACCACTGCACTCCAGCCTGAGTGGCAAAGAGAGATTCCATCTCAAAAAAAAAAAAAAAAAAAAAAAAGAAAGCAGTGGTTAGTGATAACTAGATGGGCATTTTTAAAACGTCACTCTGTTGTCTGTGCTAGAAGAAACCAAGACTGGAACCAGACATCAAATGAGGTGCTGTTGACATGATCCAGGTGACAGCTAAAGTTGTCAAATGGAAATAGAACCCAGTGGTTTATGAACAACTTAGAAGATAGAAACAACTGGATTTTTTAATTCGTTAAATACACAGAGAGGCAAGAGCAAAAAGTGTACAAGATAAATACAAGGGCTTTGGCTTGGGAGCTGAATGAGCAGTAGGATCGATTTTTTCGGAAAAGTTTGTGTTTTGGACATGAGTTTCAGATGTCTGACAAGCTGTCAGGCAGGGATGTTTGGAACATATGAGTCTGGAACTCAAGAGGGAAATTAGGGCAAGAGATAAAAATTTGAGAACCATAGTTGAAGATGACGATGGCAACAAGGACAGCATGAGATGGATCAGGGAAAGTGTGTGGCGAACTTGGGTAGGGTAAGAAGAAAAGCAGACTAGGTTGAAACACTGAAAAACAGAGGCAACTAACAGACAGCTGGGGAGCAATACCTGTAAGAATACTTAGGCAATGGTTGATGCCTGTAATCCTAGCACTTTGGGAGGCTGAGGTAGATGGATCATTTGAGGTTGGTAGTTCAAGACCATCCTGGCCAACATGGCAAAACCCGGCCCTACTAAAACATAGATACATAGATAGATAGATAGAGAGAGAGAGAGATAGCCAGGTACGATGGTGGGTGCCTGTAATGCCAGCTGCTCAGGAGGGTGAGGCAGGAGAATCACTTGAACCTGGGAGATGGAGGTTGCGGTGAGCCAAGATCACATGAGTGCACTCCAGCCTGGGTGACAGAACAAGATTCTGTCTCAAAAAAAAAAAAAAAAAAAATAGAAAAGAAAAGAGAATACACTTAGAGAGAGGTACGAAAACCCACAAAAGGTCAGAGTCAGAAAAGTCAAGGAAAAAGACTGCCGAAAAGGAGAAGTGTCAAGGATAGGTCAACTAAGACGAGGACTGAGAAGCGTATATGGATTTTACAACAGGGAGGTCATCAGTGACTCCCACACTGTTATGATGAAATGAATGAAACATCTTACGTGGGATTTCAGAAACTTGCTAATACCTTGTTTTACAGAAGGTGAGCAAGCACTGTCTAGAACTCAAAACCACGTATCAAATAAAGGACCACCTCAACCACAATGCAAAAGGATTGCCCCCGTCTACCAGCCTAGATACTTCACGAATAGCAGTGTTTCTACTAACTCACCTTTTCTAAGGAAACATTTTTACTTTTGTCCACCTCAGCAGTGACCTTTTAATCTCCATCATTCTCAGTGACTCTGCATCTAATCCCCTTTCTGAACCATTTGTCATTGCTATACAAAAGATTCAAATCCCCAAGATAACATTTCTGAGGGAAAATGATTCCTATGTTGCTTGGGAGTATCCATTCAGGAAGCTTGGCTTAAGTGTTTTTCATTTTCTTCTTTGGTATTGATTATTTTGCAGGCAGAAGGGAGATTTGGTTTATCTGTCTTCCACTGAGATCAGGCCACAAAGATTAAAATGTTTACCATGCTTCCAGAAATAGTGCTGATGGCTTACATTAGTCAGGGGGCATCCCTAGAGAATGTAATAAGGAAAAAGGGTATCAACAGAGAAACACATCAGCAATGGATTTGTCTACCTTTCAAACATCTCCTGAGTCATTAGACCCTCATGCCACTCTCTGCAGCAGTACATCTGGGATGAAAAATGAATAAAGCAAAATAAAATGTCAGATTGATGTAACTCTCGTTATCCAACATGAAGAAACACAAAGGAAACTGACTCGTAAGTGGCCCTCCAGGTTCATATCCCTGTGATTCATTCACCACAGTGAAGCCAGAGTTGTTGGGTTTTTTTCAGTTATTTTTCTGAAACACAAAGTTGATCTAGTGTTGCCTTGCTTAAAATGCTTTAATGCCTCCTTTAAAATATAGGGTAAGGGAACAAGCTACTTGTTGGGATAACAACAACAATAACAATAGCTAAACGCCGCATGCCAATGATTATCCTGAGCTTTAAATATACCACCTCCTTAAACATTTTAAGGAACTTACGATGAGAAGATATACAAATGGCCAGTGAGTACATGGGAAGATGTTCAATATCACTAATCAGTAGGGAAATGTATACTGAAACCACAATGTGATACGATCTCACACCCATTAGGGTGGGGACCACTATTTTAAAAGAAAAAGAAAAAGTGTTACGGAGGATATGAAGAAATTGGAACCCTTGCGCACTATTGATGGGAATGCAAACTGGTCAAACTGGTGGAGCCCCTATGGAAAACAGCATGGCATTTCCTCAAAAACAATGAAAAACAGAATTACCGTATGATCCAGCAATCCCGCTACTGGGCTGTACACCCAAAAGAACTGAAAGCAGGGTCTTGAAGGTACATTTGTATATCTAAATTCATAGCAGCATTATTCATAGTAGCTAAAACATGAAAGCAACCCAGGTATCCATCTATGCACAAATGGATGAGCATAAGGGCAGTGTATCCATTCAACACAATGTAATTCAACTTTAAAAAGCAAAGAAATCCTGACACATACTACAATGTGAATAAACTTTGAGAACATTATGCTAAGTGAAAGAAGCCGGTCGCAAAAGATGAATATTTGTATGATTCCCCTCATATGAGGTACTTAGAATAGTCAAAATCATAGAGACAGAAGGTAGAATGATGGTTGCCAGGCTCTGAGGGGTGGGGGAGAAGGTAGATAGGAATTATCATTTAAAGGTTATAGACTTTTAGTTTTACAAGATAAGAAGTTTTAAAGATGAATAGTGGTGCTGGTTGTACAACATTATGAATGTATTTAATACCACTGAAGGTATACTTAAAAAACTTAAGATGGTAAATTTTGTGATTTGAATTTTACCACAATCAAATAAAAATGTTAAAAAACAAAACAAAACAAAACCCCACGATGTGGTGTTTATTAGTAACCACAATTATTTATTTATTTATTTATTTATTTATTTATGTATTGTTAGAGTCTTACCCTGTTGCCCAAGCTGGAGTGCAACGACGCGATCTCAGCTCACTGCAACCTCCGCCTCCCGGGTTCAAGCAATTCTCTTGCCTCAGCCTCCTGAGTAGCTGGGACTACAGGTGCCCACCGCCATGCCCAGCTAATTTTTTGGTGTATTTTTAGTAGAGTTGGGGTTTTACCCTGTTAGTCAAGATGGCCTCGATCTCCTGACCTCGTGATCCGCCCGGCTGGCTCTCCCAAAGGATTACAGGTGTGAGCCATTGCGCCTGGCCTTTATTTTATTTTGATTTTAATTATTTATTTATTCATTCATTCATTCATTCATTTATTCGTTCATTCATTTGAGACAGAGTCTCACTCTGTCGCCAGGCTGGAGTGCAGTGGCCTGATCTTGGTTCACTGCAACCCCTGCCTCCCAGGTTCCAGCGATTCTCCTGCCTTGATCTCTTGACCTTGTGATCTGCCCACTTTGGCCTCCCAAAGCACTGGGATTACAGGTATGAGCCACCATGTCTGGCCTGGTAACTACATTTAACAATAACCTCATTTTACATGTGAGAAAACTGAGGTGTGTGGGCATAATGTGTTCAAAAGCAGATAGGTATTAGGTGGTAAAGACAAATCTGAAACTTGGAGATGATTTTAGAGTCTCGGGCTCTTAAATACTAAACATACTCCCATTATGAGCTCAATCAATCTCCCCGGCATTGTCTTCCACACTCTAGTCGTTATATTTACAACTATACCAACATTCTAATGCCCTTACCTTTTCCCATAAAGCGTAATAATAAAGAAAAAACAACGGCAAAAATATTACCCTGCTTTTCCCTTCCTGTCTTTAATACACTATCTTTTCTTACATTAAGGGAAAATTTTCCTTCCCCTTTATGCTCATAGAATAATTCTAAGTATCCTTCAAGCCTCAAGTACTCCGAGCGTCTCTTCAGCTTACCACCAACCCAGAGTTCTCTCACGTATCTGTATAACAGTTTTGCGACATAAGGAAATGCACTAATCTAATTTGACAGGCAGAGCAACTGAGCATTAAAGAAGAAAACTACCTACCTGAATGTAGCAAATTTGTTAGTTGAGTCAAAATTATATGGCTGGATTTCAAAACCCAAAACCAAAACTTGTTCATTATTCTATTTTGCATAATCATGCTATCAGAGGCTGTGAGGTGTGTTAAAATCTCCGACTTGTCTGCCATTTGATGTCTTTGCATACTTCTACATATAAAAGATTTATTTGATATGTATTCTGATTACATATTGCCTGAAATGCAAACTATTTTGACATATTTGTGGATTGAATTTTTTAAAATTCTTAATGACCTTTCTTTAAATATTACGATATTAATATGGCAACCACTGCATTTTTTATTGTATTGGGTTCATATGTCTTTCTACAGCTTTTTACTTTCAATCCCTGAGTCAATAAATTTGGCTATGTTTCATAAATAATATATTTTGGTTTTATTTTTGACACAATCTAAGAATCTTCAAGTTATCTTTTTTATTCCACATACCCATTTTATATATTTTCTTAGCATAAAGTGAGTCTTTGTTGTAGAAAGTTTAGAAAACATCAAAAAGTATCAAAAACTTTGACACATGTAATGTCATCAAGATATAATCATTACAAATATTTAATTTTTCTATACTTTGTATGTAACATATAATTAAACATTAACATTTAATATTTTTATATCTAGGTACTCTGCCAAGGGTCTTACACAGGTTAAATCATTTGTACTCCACAACAGCCATATGTGGTAGATTTGTTAGTATTTTCATGTTAAAAGCAGGCCCAGAAGCAAAAAGAGGTTCACAAATTTCCCAAAAATAGACTTTGGATATAAATGCAAGGAGCTCCACCTCCATGGACCACACTCTCATTGCGCTGTAATATCTTCTCTCCTGATAGTCCAAACAGAGAAAGATTAAATAGGTCAATGGATAGCTACGTGTGAGTGAAGGAAGATTCTCTCTGCATATTGTTTTGTTACCTGTTTCTCCACTTAAAATGTACATAACTTTCCTTACTAAATATTTTCCAATCATGATGTAAGTGACCATGCTATTATACAATTGTACCATCATTTCTTAATTTCCTGTAGTTTAAATTTTTTTTTAACTGTGCATATTTAATGTCTACATTTTTATATACTTGGGGATAAGCATACACCCATGGGACCATCACCACCATCAAGGCCATAAATATATCCATCACCTCCTAAAGTTTCCTCCTGCCACCTTTATTATTAGTGTGTGTGCATATGCGTATGTGTGTGTGTGCGTTTGGTAAGAACAGTTAACATTATATCTACCCTCTTGGGAAATTGTAAGAATATAATAAGGTATTGTTAGCTACAGGCTCTATGTTAAAAGCAGATTTCCAGAGCTTATATATCCTGCATAACTGACACTTTGTACCCTTCAACCACCACCTCCCCATTTCCTACTTCCGGCAGCCCCTGGCAACCACTATTCTACTCTCTGCTTCTGTGAGAGGGACTAGTTTAGAGTCCACACATAAGTGAGGTCATATAGTACGTGTCTTTTCATGTTCTGCTTATTACACTCGACATGACCCTCCAGTTCTATCTATGAGGTCACAAATGGCAGGATTTCCTTCTTTTTAAAGCTGAATATTTCATTGCATGTATAGACTACAGTTTCTTTATCCATTCATCCATCCAAGGACATTTAGGCTGTTTGCTGGCTATTTAAAATAGTGCAGATATCTCTTTAGGATTCCATTTTCAATTTATTTGGCATATACCCAGTAATGGAATTGCTGCGTCATATGGTAATCCTATGTTTAGTTTTTTGTGAAACTTTCATGCTATTTTCCAAAAGGCTTTGCCACATTACATTCCTACTACCCATGTACAAGTGTTCCCCTTTTCTCCACATCCTTGCCAACATGTATCTTCTGTTTATTGTTTACTAATAACCACCCTGATACACAAAGTGAAACTTCATTGTGTTGTGATTTGCATTTCCCCGATGCTTAATTATGTTGAACACCTTTTCATATCCCTATTGGCCATCTGTATGTCTTCTTTGGAGAAATATCTATTAAGGTTTTTTGTCCATTTTTCATTTGGGTTATTCAGGTTTTTTGCTATACAATTGCATGATTTCCATGCTGCTATAAAGACACATGCACACGTATGTTCATTGCGGCACTATTCACAATAGCAAAGACTTGGAATCAACCCAAATGTCCATCAGTGACAGACTGGATTAAGAAAATGTGGCACATATACACCATGGAATACTATGCAGCCATAAAAAAGGATGAGTTTGTGTCCATTGTAGGGACATGGATGCAGCTGGAAACCATCATTCTCAGCAAACTATCACAAGAACAGAAAACCAAATACTGCGTGTTCTCACTCATAGGTGGGAACTGAACAATGAGATCACTTGGACTCGGGAAGGGGAACATCACACACCGGGGCCTATTATGGGGAGGGGGGAGGGGGGAGGGATGGCACTGTGAGTTATACCTGATGTAAATGACAAGTTGATGGGTGCAGCACACCAACATGGCACAAGTATACATATGTAACAAACCTGCACGTTATGCACATGTACCCTAGAACTTAAAGTATAATAATAATTTAAAAAAAAAAAACCAATTGCATGATTTCTTCTTTACTTTGAATATTATTTGGATAGTAAAAACCCCTTATCAGACACACGGTTTGCAAATATTTTCTCCCAATCTGCCAGTTGCCTTTTTTGTTGTTGTTGATTGTTTGCTTTGCAGGAAATTTTTAGTTTGATGAATTCCCACTTGTTTATTGTTGCTTTTGTTGACTGTGATTTTTTGTTTGTTTGTTTTTTGTTTTTGTTTTTGTTTTCAGTCAGAGTCTCACTCTGTCCCCCAGGCTGGAGTGCAGTGGCACTATCCTGGCTCACTGCACCTCCGCCTCCCAGGTTCAAGTGATTCTCCGACCTCAGCCTCCCGAGTAGCTGGGAATACAGGCGTGCGCCACCATGCCAGCTAATTTTTGTATTTTTAGTAGAGATACGGTTTTGCCATGTTGGCCAGGCTGGTCTCGACCTCCTGAGCTCAGGCAACCCACCCACCTCGGCCTCCCAAAGTGCTAGGATTACAGGAGTGAGCTGCCGTGACCAGCCACATTGCCTGTGATTTCTAAGACCTTTACTTTGCCTTTTTCTCATTGAAGTACAATGGTCATTTTTTTAAAAAGATAATCATAATTGGGTACAACCAGGACAAGTAACTGCTTAATTCTACCACTTCTTAAGCAGGTTAATATTCTAAAAGTTACAGTCACTTTTGTTTCACTGTTTTTAGTCTTTTATAATTTAATAACAAATTATTCTGCAAGTCCAGGGTTTTATTTGCTTGTTGGCTTTTTTGTCTGTGTCTGTTTTTCCTTTGGGTTGATACATCTCCGTTTCAGTGTTCTCACCTGAGAAACTCATGCAGTGCCGGCCCACCTTCACACACCCTCCCCTTCTCTCATTCTCCAGCTCCATCCCCAATCCTGTGGAATTTTATTTGTGTTAAGGATATACACCTCCTGACTCATAGCCAAGCCTCACAGTAAAGCTGCTAAGAGGTTGTCAGGGGCACTCATCTCCCAGCACAAGCTAAGAGTGATCTCATTGTCCTCAACCATCTCTCCATCCTGGAGAAATCCACCACTTCCAAAAAGCCAATTCCACTGGAGGAAGTCATGCTCACTCCAAGAACTTCTGTTTTTATTCTATTGTTGATGATGTTATCTTTTTCGCTGTATGTCTTTTTGTTTGTTTTTGTTAAGACATAGCCTTGCTCTGTTGCCCAGGCTGATGTGCAGTGGTGCAATCTCGACTCACTCCAACCTCCACCTCCCAGGTTCAAGCGATTCTCCTGCCATAACCTCCTGAGTAGCTAGGATTACAGGCACACGCCACCACGCCTGGTTAATTTTTTTTTATTTTTTGTAGAGACGAGGTTTCACCATGTTGTCCAGGCTGGTCTTGAACTCCTGACTTCAAGTGATCTGCCTGCCTTAGCCTCCCAAATTGCTGGGATTACAGGCACAAGCCAACGCACCCGCCCCCTTTTTCACTGTATGTCTATTTCCAGTTACTGATTCACAGAAGAAAAGTTTGGTCAACATTTTTGTAATCGGTAGCTCACCCATTTATTTTCTTTCATCCCAATCATAATTCTCATCATGTTACTTGATTTTCTCACTTCTTACCAGTTTTCCAAACTCTGCCTTTTGTCCACATACCCATTGATACCTTTTAAAAATCAACATCTAGGCTGGTCATGGTAGCTCACACCTGTAATCCCAATGCTTTGGGAGGCTGAGGCAGGAGGATCACTTAAGCCTAGGAGACCAGCCTGGGCAACACGGTGAGACCCTGTCTCTGCAAAAAATAAAAGTAAAAAATAAAAAAATTAGCAGGAAATCATGGTGGTCCCAGCTACATGGGCAGCTGAAGGGGAGGATCACTTGAGCCTGGGAATTTGAGACTGCAGCGAGCCATCATTGTGCCACTGTACTACAGCCTAGGCAATAGGTGAGACTTTGTCTCAAAAAAGAAAAAAAAAATTAACATCTAGAATTGCTGAACTACTTACATATTATTAATTTTTTGATATAAGCATCTGCTTTTCATCTTTGAATGAGACTACGTCTAGCCTGTCCTGGCATTTACTCTCAAAGGGTTATAAGTAGCTTCTGTTTCTCCATCCTATTCCTTTAGTTTTTGTTAGAATTCTCTGTCTTTGTCTGGAGGTTGGATGATGTCAGCTTACTTAAAGTTTTCTGATCCATGACCTAGCAGTATGAAGAGGACAGAAAGAGAACTGACGCTAAGGACGGTCCCAGCAGATAAGTTTCGTCTCTTTACAGCTTCCTCTCTGTGTTTACTGAAAATAATATACAGCAAGGAGGTTTTCTATACCTAGCGTCTCTTCAGCCAAGCCTCCATCTTGGGTACACTCTGCAACTTGACTGGTGACTCCCACACCCTACCCACAATTCAATGCTTTACCAATACTGGAGCTCGTTGTGACTTTCCCATTTTCCATGGAAGGCAATTATGAGCCAGGCTTTTTGACTGCTTTCACACCAGTTTCATCCACCGGAGAACCAACAGACTTGTTTTTTGAGGCAATGAATGGCACCCCTTCTCAGTTTCCATCACTGATTCTGACTTTCTTCTATTTTTGCATTTCTTTGTTCATTTCAGCCAATTCTAGCGAGAGAGAGGGAGCCCAGTGCTGGTGCCCTCACCACCAGTCTTCCCATAACTCTGACAGTGTGTGCTCCTTTTGATTTAGATAATCAGTGCCCTTTGGAGTAAATCTGACTTGACCATTCTGCTGACAAAGACACTCTGGTTTTTCTAACCCTTACGAAGAAGGCACTATTTTAAAAGATGATGCTACTGACACATATCATTATTTAATAAGGTATATTTGAAAATTTAATTGCCCAAACATTACCTCCTCAGAGACACAGAGGTCAGGATCTCCCTGAGACAGAATGTTTATCCAAAGAAAATGAAGATTTGATTAAAATGAAACATAGAAGTTCTCTTGAAACTGTTTTCCCACTGCCTGGGGGATAGAAATTTGTCAGTATCTTCTGAAAGCAGTGCTTCTCAAACTGTGTGCAGTAAAGAACTATTATTTCCCCAATCTGTCACAGATGGATGTTTTCTAAAATATAATAAATGTTAATTGGAAAAATTATAAAGGAAACATGTAAAATACAAGCACTTACTATTATTATACTCAACAAACATTCTATTGCTCTATCAAGTACTATAAAAGTTTCTAAATGCTTAGTCACAATTTTTGTGATTCTTTCAAATCTGTGTAAATCATAGCGGGACTTTTAAAGGTAGGTACATGCTAATGACCTCCAGTCTAGGTTCAGTGTCGTCCTGAACTCCAGAACTATAATGATTTTCATTATTTGTGGTAGTTATTGTCTATAAAGTCACCATAATCACTGAATTAGCAAGTACTGAATCTTTGCTCCTGAGGGAAATACAGAGTTAAGTTTCTCTGAGACTCTGGTAACAACACTTTAATCTACTTATCTATACATAACCTTGTTTTATATGTGTTTGTTTTTAAAGACACTTTATTTAACATATTGTTTGTTAATTAACATCAAACTTATGCCCAATATCACTATAATTTACGCCTGAATGAAACTTATGTAACACAAATAATTTCCATAAGGCACGTTGCAGCCTGATCACATTTAGGGACAACATACAGCACTTATAGTCCATTTGGGGGCTCTTCAGACATCAAAATCTGGAAAAAAAAAGCACAAGCATGGAAAATACATGGTGCTAAACAGACCTCAAAGAAGACAACTGTTTACAGTATAAGAGTTGAATCAAGGAGACAGAGTGTTGCGTTGCACAATCTCAGCTGGGAACTAGGCATTATGTACTAATCTGTTCAAATTATCTACTCTTCTGAACATGTCCATGAATGACTGTGAACATACTGAAAGCATTAACTTGGGAGTTACAAATGAATTTTATTGAATAGTCAAATTCAGAAATATAAAATCTGTAAATAATTAGGATTGACTGTGTGTATGTGCGTGTACATATACACAATATCTCCCTTTGGAAGTTTAAAAGGACTCTCAACTTTACCATATGCAAGACAGAACACTGACTGTCCCACCAAAACTCTTTGTCCTGTGAATCTTCCCATCTCAGTACATGACAATTTTTACTGTTGCCAGGACCAAAACACCTTAAGAGTTTCTTCTTCTCTCACCCTGAGTATATCCAAAGTCTGATCATTGCCCACATGCCCATCTGGTCCAAGCACAATGACCCCTTTGCCTGTTTTACTGCCATAGCCTCCCAAATAGTCTATCCTCAATTAAGCAGACAGAATTTTCTTTAGACAATTATTTCATGTTATGTTTCCAAAACATATTTTTTGGAAATGGTAACATTTCTGAAATCAGGATGAGAATTACAAACAACAATGAAGAAAGTTTTGGGCCATAGTTTAAAAGACAATTTATTTTCCAAGAGTACATAAAATAATGTCAGGTCTTACATTTTAAGGTATCTTAGATGCAATGAATATAGTAGGATAAATTATATTGCTTCACTGTCAAAAGCTCCCAGTGGCTTCCCACCTCATTCAGAGTAAAGTTTTTATTGAGGCCTGCAAGGCCCTGTCTGATCCCCTGTCTCCCACTTCTCCCATCTCATTCCTAACCACTCCCCAACTTGGCCACTTGACTCCATCCACTCTGGTCTTTTTGTTGCTGCTTCAAGGCCTTAATCCTTGCTCTTTCTGCCACTTGTATGTCTCCTCGCTGTTCGCTCACTTATTTATATGTCGTCAGTGCTGGCTTCTCAATGAGGTCTTCTCTAACCCCATCCCCTCTGAAATTACCACACCCCCTGACATTCTTCTCCACTTTATTTTTCAGCTTAGAACTTCATACTAACTGATAGAGCATACATGTTTACTGCTTCCCCCTCCAACCCCAATGCAAGCTTTTTAAATCTGAGCTGTGACTGTTAGAGGATTGAGAAAAGGTAAACTTCAGTGAGTTAAAACTATATTATCAATTAAGTTTGCAAGCTGGGTGCCTTCTTCTCCAGGCTCCTGGGAGCTTATTATTTAGAAAATTGAGTAAAAGTTATACGTGGAATAAAGAACTATCCCCAAACCTGAAAACAGGCAGTGCACTCTTGGAGAGTCCATTCTGACAGTGTTCACTTTACCACACCAGGGTTTTTTGGTTACAAAAACCATTAACCTTAATTACTCACAGTCTTCTCCTCTCACTGCTTAATATGATAACTCCATTGGCCTGCTTGTTCATACTCATGAACTTGGTATTAAAGGCCTTGAACAATGGAACTCCAGGCTTTCTTTCTGTTTCTCTGTTCAGTAGCCTTCCTTAAAATCACAGGTCTCACAAACTGGCTCATCTACGACTCTCTGCTTTTCCCTCCCTCTATAGTTTTATTAGCGAGGGCACACTGACCCATGAGGTCCTTGCCTGTCTTCCCCACTCATGCTAAGCCCATCCACACCCCATCTCTGCAAACATCTCCCAGATGATTCTTGCTTGAAGTTAGAGCCACTGTGCATCTGAGTTTGGAGCAAAATTGTTGCTTGAGCAATTCATTGACTATTATGCATAGTGACATTGATTTTATTGTTGTCTTGAATTATTCAAGGACTTTACTGTTACTTAACTTACCATCTTTTTTTGAATACCCTTGGCACTTAGACAGCCCTTAAATATAGAAGGCTCTCACCAAATATGAAATGAGATGAAGATCATAACTTTTAGAAGGTAAGTCAATTGATTAGCACACTAAACAGCATTAGCATTATGTAAGTTTTGTCTTGTCTGACTTTCTACTATTTATTTTGTCTGGTATCTCCAAACTGTTAACAAGAAAGGGTTAGACCTTCTCAAAAATCAATTAGAATAGTTACTCTGAGATCATGTTTGTTCTCAAAATCATACTGTAACTATCACCTCTTTGCCAGTTTGACATAATGTAGGAAAACAGAGAAACATCTTAATGGCTTTTCTGTGGGGGCTAGCTGGCATAAACTATTGACTTTAGAAATCAACTGCCAAAGAAATTAAAGCAAATGGCCCCCAAAGTACAGAGGCTGTACTTTTACATATGCTGTTTAGAGTGTATTAAAAAAAGAATTATTCTTTTTTTTTTTTTTTTTTTTTTTTTTTGAGACGGAGTCTGGCTCTGTCGCCCAGGCTGGAGTGCAGCGGCCGGATCTCAGCTCACTGCAAGCTCCACCTCCGGGGTTCACGCCATTCTCCTGCCTCAGCCTCCCGAGTAGCTGGGACTACAGGCACCCGCCACCTTGCTCGGCTAGTTTTTTGTATTTTTTTTTTTTTTGGTAGAGACGGGGTTTCACTGTGTTAGCCAGGATGGTCTCGATCTCCTGACCTCGTGATCCGCCCGTCTCGGCCTCCCAAAAAAAAAAAATTATTCTTATAATCATTTTGAGTTAACTAAGTATGCCATGTCAAACTAATTGCATTTTCTTATTATTGGACTTCAAACTGTAAACTCAGGGAAATTCCATCAGTATAATAAAAAAAAAAGATTTTTGAAAAAGGCATTGACACGTTCCTTTATGGTATCTTTGTGGAAAAAAATAGAAACATATGCAATACACTCAAGTTTTATCATATGCATAATTAACTTACTCAAACACAACACTAGGCAAAAGAGAAAAAAATAAATTTAATAGTGACAGGTGGAGAGGAAGAGCAATTAACAGAACGTGTACAGTACCCAGCCTCAAGGTCTCATCTTTCATTATATATTTAACATACTTATTACTGTATAGGATTTAACATAAAAATTCCTGTATATAATTCTTTCACATTATTTAATAATATTCAAGAAACAATTTTGACTACACATGCATTTTCCCCTAACGTTATACAAGATGAAACTGTCCTGAAGTTAACAGATGTTTGAATATTTCTATTAGAAGGCAATTCTCTCTGCGTCTCTGGCACTTTTGCAGACTGTGGGTGTTTTGAGCAAAGACATTTACAGCCAACTGGACAATGACTGTATAAGGAGATACTCCAGGAGAGTGAAACTTCCCTTCTTTCCCTGGAGTAGATTCGTTTATATTCCAGAGAAATAAAGATATAGTCTGGAAGGGATGATGGACATATTTGCTAGGAGTTCTTTATAAAATGAGGAGTTTCCTAAACTGAGTGTCCCTCAGGTGGGATACAGATATACTTTGTATAGCATCCTACCCTGGCCCACTCCAAAGCACCCTCATGAGATGAGGAAGGCAAGAACTGCTGTGAACAAAAAATTCCTGCTGCTTGCTGTGCCAAGGATAATACACCACCTATATTCACTAGGGCTGATTGTTTCCTTACCAATAGAATCTACAGAAATGTGGCACACAAACCTAGCAACTGCCTGCTGCTTAGGGACTACTTCGCCACTTGGCAATTTGTAGTTAAACCAGATACAAAATATTTTATTAGCATTTCACAGTTAACCAAAATATTAGTCTTAATTACTCTGCAGTTGCACAATAACATTTTGGCAAACACTTCAATTATCACAAAGAAGTAATATTAAAGAGTTTGAGAGTGGCAAGAACTGAAAAGGAGAATTGACATTATGGATAACAAATTTTAAAAAGACTCTATAGGATAGGATAATGGTGCAAAACAAAATGGACATTCATAGAAATAAATATGAAGTCCCAAACTTTAGTTCAAAACAGTTTCCCAGAACAGAAGAGGAGTTCAAATTAGCAAGTCACATGGGGGAAATAAGAGAAAAGTAAAAACACATAGGGAACTTACATTTCCAAACATAAGAGAGTAAAACTATTAAGAATTTCCCTCCTGCAAAAACAACTGAAAAATTGCCTGAAACATAGAAAATGCCTATTTTCAGACATTGGACAACAGGCAGTGGAGGACAGTGATCCTAACGAAACAGAAAAATAGTTCCTGCCTAGGCGGTAATACTGAATGTGGGCAAGGAAATTTAAAAATAACAGAGTCTAACAATCTTACAGAGTTTATATTCCAGACCAATAAAGATAGAAGTTGGCGTTTAGAAAAACAGAGGCAGAAGAGTGGGTAACACAGAGAAAAGATTCCAGAAATCTGCATAGGGGTCTCCTTGAGTCTTTGGTCGAAGATCATTCAATGCATGTACAAGGTAAAACCCAACAAGCATAGGCCAGAACAGCCCTCAAGGGAAGAACTATTATGAGGAAGCTGTAAGTCTAACAATTTCCAGAGGTCACCTAGAACTGACAGTCTCTTGTGTTTCCTCTAATAGGTGTGGAGACATCCTGTCTAACCAATTCAGTAGGGACCCTAGAAAGACCAAACCTTTAAAAAAAATCTAAATTATCTCTAGAATAATGGCCGCTCTAGACTTACTCCAAAAAAGACGTTAAAACAACTCTCAAAAGGCTCAAACTAATGCAGATGCAATTTAACTGACTGCAACAAAATAAAAGGTCAATATGCTTTAAAGATGCACAACAAAGTCTAACATTTAACAGTGTAAAATATACAGCAGCCAATCAAAAACTACTGTATATACAGAAAAACGTGTTTCACCATCAATAGAAACAAACCCAGAAATAACAAGATAAGGCAGAAGTGGACATTAAAACAGTAATTATAAATGCATTCTATATACTCAAAATATATAAGAAAACATGAATGTAATAAGGTAGGAAATTAAGAAAATTTCCAAATCAAATTTATACTGATAAAAAATACAAGACTTAAAATGAAAATACATGAAGGATTAACAACCAATTAAACATTGTATAAAAAGATCTAAGAACTTAAAGATATAGCAATAGACACTATATCTATGGAAGCACAATCAAGGAAATAACTTAAAAACTAAAGCCTGGGGACTGTGGAACAAAATCAAGTGATTTCATGTATGTCGAATCACAGTCCTAGAAAAGAGGAGAGAAGAAAATATTTAAGTAATGGCCAAAATTTTTTGAAATTACGTGAAAATTGTAAAAAAAAAAAAAAAAAAAAGAAAGAAAGAAAGAAAGAAAGAAAAAGTAATTATACCAATAAAAGAATCACATACCTGCAGACATACTGGAGCAATGTTATTTTTAAGAGTTTTTTTTTCACCTCCTTATTCTCAGATTATTAATGTATTAAGGAAGAAATGAGACAAATTTGTGTAGGCTTTTTCAAAAGTCCAATAGTCTCTGAACTGATTTTAGATTCTCAGAATAAATGTTTTTCACAAATAAAAAAAAAAATCTTTGAGATCTAAGGCTTGATAGAGTTCTTAATATGACATCAGAAACATAATCCGTAGAAGAAAAAAATTAATAAAATGGGCTTCATCCAAAGTAACTTTTACCATGAGAAAATCCTTGTTAAGAGGATGAAGAGACCAGCTACAGACAGAGAAAACATTTGCAAACTACAACTCAATTCAGAGAACCCATATGTAGAATATATTTTTGAAATTCTAAAAACTCAACAGGAAAAAAAGAAATCAGTCCAATTAGAAACTGGGAAACAGATATCAACATTTCACTAAGAGAATATACAGATGGAAAATAAAAACATGAAATGATATGCAGAATCATTAATCATTAGAGAAATGCAAATTAAGACCACATGGAGAGTATGCAAAGAATACATATATTCTCATACCTTCCTGTGTGAATGTAAAATGATGTAGCCACTCTGGAAAACAATTTGGCAGTTTCTTTAAAACAACTAAATATACACTTACCATGTAATCAAGAAAATTTACATTTACGCAAAAACCTGTACTCAAATTTCATAGCAGCTTTGTGTATATTAAATACTAGCCCCAAACTGGAAATACCCAAAATGTTCTTCAATAGATTAATTGTTGAGTAAACTAATTAAAATTGTTAAAATGGTAAATCTTATATTATGTGTATTTTACCAGAACTTTTTAAAAATGAAGGGGAAATAAACACTTTTTCAGACAAACAAAATCTGAAAATATTGATCAGCAGCATACTTTCACTACAAGAAATATTATGGAAAGCTAAGGCAGATGGAAAATATTATTAGTTGGATACTGGATATACACAAAATAATAGAGAATGCTGGGGAAAGTAAATATATGTGTTATGTATAAAAATAAAAGATATTTTATCATTTTTAGTCTCTACAAAAGATATTTGATTGTTTCAAATAAAAATAATGGCAATGTGTTTTGAGGTTGATAGCACATGCAGAGGTAAAATGTGCTATAAATGTGAAAATAGCTTAAAGGACAGGAGGAGAGAATTGGGTGTGTTCTGTACATTTCTTATACCATATGTGAAGTGGAATAGCATTGCTTGAAAGTTAAACCCTACCTTTCAAGTGCCAAAAAATAAAGCAAGGTACAGATAATAAATGAGTCATTTAAAAAAAAAAAAAAAAAAGCTAAATCCAAAAGGAGGGGAAGGAAGGAAAAGCAGATGGGAGGAACAGAAGAAATAGCAAGACGGTAGGTTTAAATTAGACCATGTTGATAATTACATTAAACATGCCTTTATGTCTTCCCAGAAACAGATGCCAAATTGGAATTAGGATGAGCAAGAGATTTATTGGGGGAAATGTGCATGAAGGAGCAAGGGAAGACAATTGGATAGGTGGGAGAGCCTTTTGATCACAACGCAGGCCTGTCATCTGTCAAAGAAGAGAAAGAAGAAATGAGAATTGAGTAGGAAGAGCCTCAGACTACCACACACTTCTGAGACTACCACAGCCAGGCTAATGGAGGCTCACTGAGGAAAGGTTGCCCATTAGAAGCAGAAATTTCCCAACTCTCATAACCCCATCATGCTGGGAACAGCGTGAGCCCCATGTTGCATCTGAAGATACAGCTGGAGGTGACTGACTACCTATGCTCCCTAGAGAAGATTTGCTTGAAGAGAGATTGAGCAGCAAATCTCCATGGCCACCATAGCCCAGCTTTGTTCTGCACAGATTCACACCTCCACACATCCCATGGTTCCACTGACCTCCTTTCCTTTGGGTAAACTTAGCGAGATAAACTGCAGTCCCTGTTGTTGTAGTTGGTCTCAGGGCCACAATTAATACCCATCATCTCCTCCATTCACTCTAAATTTCCCTCCTCTCAGCTAATACCTATGCAGGTCATTTCTAAGGATCTGAGTCCCTGGTAACCTTACCATCCTCAGGGGTTGCTGCACATGTTCATTCACAGTTATGATTCGGCAAGGAAGCCCTAGGAGGCATCCAGGCAGATCGCCTGGGTGCCACAGCTATTTCTTCCTACCTCCATTGTATAAAAGCAGACCTGCCTCTTCCTACTGTCAGGATCAATCACCCCTTCCAAGATTATTACTCTTCTTTTTACCTGGCCCTTATATAAAGGAGTCCAATATGCCCTGGCAGCATATATAGTAGTTCAATAAGATCTTATTGCATCCTCTAGCAAGATTATGACTTGTTTGGGGTGTCAAGGTCTCCAATCTTGCAGGACTCACAGTTGCAGGGGTGGGAAGCAGAGACTCTTCCAACGGGACATTAGATTTCGTTCAATGTTTCTCTAAACTTAAAACTGTTCAAAAAAATAAAGTCTATTAATTTTAAAGCTGGAGGGGAGGAGTCAGGTCATGTCTCTACCCAAAATTTTAGTCACTCCCTATGTTATTCAAAATCTCAACCAAAGATTTCTATAACGCCTACAGGACGTCCTTTCCATTATCTCTATGACTTAATCTGCTACTAATTTATCTCTCACTATGGTGTTCCAAGCAGACTTCTAGACTAGGACCTTTGCACTGCCTAGAATGCACTTCACTTAGATATCCCCATGGCGAATTCCTTCATCTCCTTCAAATCACTACTCTAAATAATACATATAACATATAACCTATACAAAACAAATAAAAAGTTCTTGTAATCTGTCAAATACCTCAATTGGAAGAAAATGGGCACAGAATTTGAATAAGCTCTTCCCAAACAGAATACCCAAATGGCTCCTATAAAAGAAAGCATCATCAACTCATTAGTTGATCCAAATCCAAATTAAGGACACAATGAAAACTCACCAAATAGCCATTCGATTGGCCAAAATTGCAGTACCTGATAGTTTTAAGTTTTAGTAATAGAGGAATTGGAACTCTCTTGTAGGAGTGAATACTGGTACAAATACTTTGGAAATAGTTTGGCACTATCTAGAAAATTTAAAACTATGCATGTCCTGTCATGTAACAGTTTACACTTAAATATAAACTCTGGAGAAACTCTAGTATATAGCCAGGAGATAGATACAGTTTTATTCATAGCAACATTATTCAAAACAGCTCTAAAACTGGAAATAATCCAAAGGCATCAAGATAGAATCAATACAGAAATTAAGTATTAATATTATACCATACATCCATAAAAATACATAAACTATAAATACACCCATCAACATAAATGAATCTTACAAATATCCCATTGAATGAAAGTAGCAATCACAAAAGAAAAACATTTTATGATTCATTTGTGTACATTTCAAAGACAAAATGAAACTAAAATTTTTAGTGGGCAAACTATGGAAAAGATAAAATCTATAGCGATAAGCAGGGACTCATGGTCAATTTCATTGGTTGATGTTGCATCAGGAGGGGGAGATTCTGTTCTGACTGTGGAGACAGAGCAACAATAGCAGATTTCTACTTGGTCTGAGTCGTTCACGATGCTTGCTTTGTAATTATTTTTTAAACTGTACATGTGTTTTATCCACTCTTCTGTATGTGTAAAATATTTCACAAGAAGTAAAACAAACCAATTTCAAAAGGGCAAATTGATAATGGACCTAAATCCACAGCCAGCAATGTGAATGGAAGATGCAGTCACAGAATTAAGAAAACACCTTGGTATTTTTTTCTTCACATTTCACACAGCTTTGGCTTACATTAAGTGCTAATTATCTACTGTTTGTGTTGCCGCCTATGCATTTTAATAGCTGTTCACTGATCTGGTCTGACCTTCTGCTTAGCAATTTTGAATAGTCAGCAGGAGTCATTAAATTGCATCAAGACACAATGCATTATGTAATATTGTAAAAACTAAAATAAAATAATGCTATAGCTTGCAAAGCAGCAAAATGTAAATTAGACCCCTTGGATGTAAGACATCCCTTTAATTGGAACAGAAATGTCACACAATTGAAGCGCAATGGTCTTCGGAGATAAAAGACTAAGAACATCTTGCTTTTTCCTGTTCCCAGGATTCTGAGCTAAAATTCCTTTAATCTTTTTTTTTTTTAACTTTTGAATTTCAATTCTGAGCAGAGCTAGTACACAATTTGGCAAATTGGTGTTAGAGAGACTATTGCCAAGGTTATTTCCTAAGCATGTAGGGTAGAATTGTTTGAGGAATAAACTAAGGTCAAGCCAGGATTTGAAAGCAAATCTCTCTATTTTCGGAAACTTTATTGTCAACTGTCATGTCAGATGACCTACCTAAAAGTGCTTTGTGTGAACAAGCCTTTAGAACCAGCTATTCTAACTCCTTCAGATGTTATATCCAAGTTTCATAAATCTGATTTTGTGTGTGATTGAAACTATAGACGTTGTATGAAATCTGCCATCCCTAATCAAATCAAAAATAAAATAGAAATAGCATCAACAATATAATCAAATTTCTGTTGAAATATTTCTGTAGGTACAAGTCAAGAAACCAAATGTAGTGTGATGTCATGGAAAGCCTCCTGGATCCGAGTTCAAAGACTTTATAAATTATGTAACCATCATCAAGTCATGTAATCTCTATATATAATTTTTTCTAATCTGAAAAATGTGATAACACCTGATAACCTGTGAAGCCAAACACATGCTGGATGAACCAAATAAGATGGTGAATATGGAAATGGTCTGTAAATCTTAAATATTGTACTACGTATTACGCAAGCCAAATAAAGAAGATGTTCAAAATTTCTGCTCACTAAAGTTATCAGATATTGTATTTATCTAATGGCAACTCTCTTCCCAATTACATAAGGCAGCTCATTTCACCAGGTTTAATTGTACCAGTCCATTAATCGTCATCTGTAAAATTTGTAACTCCATGGAGACCCACTTTATAGAAGTGTGGCTAGGAAAAACGAATAGCGAGGCAAAATGACATCGAGCACAGGACCAAGGCGTTGGGTTTTTATTTTCTTCTGTGGGACCACAAGTTAGAACAGATGATTGTTCATGACTTATCTATTCCAAAACTTAACATAAAGAGTGCATGGAGGGAAGAGTCCTGCTGAGTGTCCAGCCCAGAACATATGCTTTCAAGTTTTCTATGATAATATTGAGGGGCTGGCTCCAACCCAATTCTCACTAGGTCCTCCAGCATGAATTCATTTTCAAGATGGGTCTACCAGCATTTGCAGTTGCAGACTATGGAAACAAAACAAAGTTCTTCCTTGTGTAAAGTGAATTGGATCATATGGGGTCTGAATCTGTGACCTTGGCCTCATTTGCTGTGTTCTAACTAGGGGAGGGAAGAGGCCCAGATGGTGACAAGATGTAGAGTACTCTGGAGAAGTCACTCTGTACTTAACATAGATCAGCAATGACTTCTGTAAACTGAATCTTTTGATGGCATGTGCCGTTTCACCCCTAGGTACTTAGTGCATGGTTCTACGGAAGTAATAAGAGGGAGACAGATGGTCAAGCTGGAGGGAAGGAAAAAGAGAACAAACATAAAGGGAAGAAAAAAAATGCTTAAAGGAAAAGGTTGGGATTCTGGCCAATGCCCAGAAATGTGAAATATAAGAGAAAGCTTATAAATCTCAATGCCTGAGAAACTTAAGCAGAGACCTTAGCTGCTGCAGTACAAAGTTTAGCAATCAAAACGAAATATCCCCCAATTCAACAAAGCACATTATCATCAAAACAAAATATACTACACAATTGATTGGTAAATAAATATTCATGAAAGGACTCCAACCATAAAATACATGAAGGTGGAAGAAAATGATACTGAACCTATGAAGACTTGAGAAGAATTCCAAAGTTAGAGGAATCAAGGGCAAAACTACTGGCTGGGGATATTTCTAGCAGGGGAACAGAGCTCTTCCAACCCTTGTTACTAAGGAAACTGTAGATCCAGTCTAAAAATAGCTCCTTACTATTAGCCCCAACAGAAATGAGGTTCTGTATCAACACTGCAGTTCTTCACACTGCTGAAAGAAATTTAATTCTAACCATTTATTTGTCTTTCTTTTTTGGGGAAAGCAAGAAAGAAAAAACACCACAAGAAAGAAAATGAAGGAAAAAGTTGATAGATCACAGCATAGCTCAAGAACTGCAGTGCTTCTATTTCACAGGAGTGCTCCTGAAACTCCTGCAGCTATGGAAATAATGTGTGTGTTGCTCCCAGTGTTAAACTAGGTAGGTGGTCAGTTCTGATACTTCGGGGTTGGCATCTAATGCCTGCTTTCTATGGGTCTATGAAGAAAGGATTGATACAGTAATCTAGTATCTTTTCTTTTATTGAAAAGCCTAATTTCCTTGCAAGGGTTCTTTCACCCAAAACATTTACATATAAATTATTTTAAAAATTTGTCAGTATTCTTGTTGCATTACTCTCTCTTTATTGTAAACTCCTTCCCCCACACATCAGCATTTTTGCCTTATTTCCCTGACTATCTGTTTCTGTTCTCTTTTGAACTTGTTTTTACCAAATAAATGAGTAATTTGAGAACATCAGTTTATTTCAATAGAGGTCAATATCAGTGTGGGAAAAAATGACTGTAATACAACCTTCCATTCCAGCCAGTAGTTTCATCAAAATTACTGCACTTAGAACCTCCAGGTCTAATTTTGGTAAGTGTATGGATAAGGGGAAGCTGATTTCAGTATCTTTCCCCTCTCTTCCTGTGGAGCTCTCCTACAAAGGAGTTTCTATGACAATGCCTTGAAACCACAGGACCAGCTCACCTGAGCATATATAGGGTGCCATGCCCTGTGTTCTTCTTTTCCTCTCTGAGATAAAAATTGAACTGTTTCCCCAAATTAATCTATAAATTTAATGCAAGCAAGGCCCATAAGAATTGATAAACAGATTATAAAATTCAGCTGGAGGAGTGAACATGCAAGAATAGCCAACAAAATTTTAAAGGAAGGCTAATGACACACAAGCAAATCAAAGGGACACAGAAGAGAAGTCATATGTAACTATATATTTACATACATATATGTATACAAATTTAAAATGTGATAAGGTGACTTTTAAAGCAGTGAAAAAAGTTATTGAACAACAGGCTATTCATCTATCAAAATAAGAGTTAGATTCCCTACCACACACTTTATACAAAATTAAACTCAAATTAAATGATTGAATAATCAAGTTCTAAAAATAAAAATTTGAAAAATAATATAATAAAATATAGGAGACTAACTTTATAAACTTCAGGTGGGGTGGTAAAGAAGAAACCTATGCAAACCATAAATCCAGAATTTTAAAAAGAAAATATGACCAGTTGTGTGAATTTAAAAATCATCAATATAGTAAAAGATACTTGAAATGAATAATAAGCTACAGCCTGAGATAAAATAGTAAAGAGCTATAACAAATAATACGCTAATGTCCATTATATAAATCCTAAAAACTAATAAGAGAAAATTAAATAACTTAGTAGAAAAAACAGCCAAAGGACATGAACTAACAATTTATAGAAGTAGAAATTCAATAGTTGATAAACATATGAAAAGATATTCAGTTTCACTAGAGTCCAGAAAAATGAAAGCTAAAATAAAGATTTCATGTTTTAGCTATTATAATGACAAAAATTAAAGATTGATAATATCTAGCACTGCTGAGATTATGGAGAAATGGAATTTCTCATATGCTCCATGTATCCTGGTTAAACACGTCTTTCTGTGTACTCACAGGCCTCAAAATAATCATCTTAAGTAATCTCAATGAGATGCAAACAAACAGAGAGACAAGTAAGTGAAATTTTAAAAAACAATCCATGTCACAACTTAGAAGTCTACTGAGGAAACAGAAGAGTGAATCTTCTATCCATGAAATTGTGAAGAAGAAAAAAGAATTTTATGCTAGTTTTGCTGTCATTCCTCAAATTACAAAATTTACATTACCATACATGATAAGTGCTTACTTAAGATAGAAAAGGCATTAAATTTGTGGATGGAAGGCATGAAAAGAAACATGTTCTAGTTGATGGCAATCAGGTTCAGTACTGTTTGTGGTTTCAGGCATCCACTAGAGGTGTTGAAATACATCCTCCCTGCATAAGAAAAGACTACTGTAATCAAAACTCTCCCAACAAAGAAAAGTACAGAACCAGGTGGCTTCCTTGGTGAATTCTACTAAGCATTAAAGGGTGAACTGACACCAATCATCCTCAAACTCCTTCAGAAACTTTAAGGGGAGGGAACATTTTCAAACTCATTTTATCAGGCTGGCGTTACCCAGATACTAAAGCAAGGTAAGGATGCTTCAAGAAGCAAAATACAGGCCAAAATCCCTTGTGAAATTAAATGTAAAATTTCTCAACAAAATTTTAGCAAATTAAATTTAACAGCACATTAAAAGAATCATACACCCTGATCAAGTGGGATTTATACCTAGGATGCAAGAAATATACACAAATCAATAACCTAAAGAATGGGAGAAAATATTTGCACCTGATATATTATCAGAATCACCTTTATTGTTTATATTTCTACCAACAATCTCTTCAAAGCAATCTTGACCTTTTCTTTTGTTGTTGTTGTTGTTGTTGTTGTTGTTGTTTTTAAGTTCTGGGGTACATGTGCACAACATGCAGGTTTGTTACATAGGTATACATGTGAATCTTGGCTTTCTCTAGCGTGCACCTTAAAACTCTTCCAGGCTCTATTCACAACCCAGTTCCAAAGCCACTTTCATATTTTGAAAGGTACTTGTTACAGCAGAATCTACTTCTGGTACCAAAATCTGTATTAGCCTGCTTAGACTGCCATAACAGAATATTACAGACTTGGTAGTTAAACAACAAAAAGTTATTTTTTTCACAGATCTGGAAGCTTGAAGTCCAAGATCAAAGTGTCTCAGGGTTGGTTTCTGGAAAGACCTCTCTTCCTGGCTTGTAGACAGCCACCTTCTCACTGTATCCTCACCTGGCCTGCTCTCTGTCCTCATACAGAGAGAGAAAGATCTCTGGTGTCTCTTCCTCTTCTTGTATGAACAACATTCTATAGGACTAGGACCTTACCCTTATGATCTCATTTAACCTTGATTATATCCCTAAAGGCCCTATCTCCAAATATACAGAAACATTTGAGTTAGGATTTCAACATTTAATTTAGGAGGGATGCAAATTAGTGCATAGCAGATGTTGAAGATAATCCCTATGGTAATCACACAATCTATAGAATGTGCACATAGAAATAAATGGGAAGAAAATCAACATTTTTTACTATAAAAAACAAAACAAATTAACCAAATGCAAAAGCCAACGGTAATGTAGGAAATGAGGAACAAAATCACTATAAGGCATGTGGAAAATGAATGGAGAAATGGCAGCAGTTCCTCCTTACCAGTAATTATGTAAGTATAAATAGATTAATATAATAAGCAGAATGGATTTTTTTAATGATCCAGCTATACATTGTCTACAAAAAAGCCCACTTTACATCTAAAGACAAAATAGATAGAAAGCAAAAGGATGGAAAAAGATATTCCATGCAAATCATAAACAAAAGAATGCTGGGTGGCTATACTAACATCAGACAATATAGTCTAAATCTAAAAAGCTTATAAAAGATAAAGAATGACATTATATATTAATAAAAGGTTCAATACAGCAACAAGATATAAAAATTATAAATATGTATGTACCTAACAATAAACCTTTAAAATATATGAAGCAGAAAGTGACACAATTGAAAAAAGAAATAGACAGTTCTCCCTTGAATAATATATAAACCAACCAGACAGAAGATAAGTATGAAAAGATAAGAAGATAAGGAAAGAGAAGACATGAACACCACAATAAACCAACTAGACCTAACAGAGGTTTACAGAACACTCCACCCAACAATGGTAGAATATGCATACTTCTCAAAAGCACATGAGACATTCTGCAGGATAGACCATATTTAAAGGCACAAAGCAGTTTCACTAGATTTTAAAAGGTAGATATCAGACAAAATATTTTCAACCATAATGGGGTAAAGTTAGAAATAAACAGCAGAAGGAAAAAATAGAAAAGGTATAAAAATGTATACATTAAACAACACACTCTTAAATAACCAGTGAGTCAAAGAAAAAAGTCACAAGGGAAGTTAAAAAATACTTAGACATTAATGAAAACAAAAATACAATATACCAACATTTATGGTATGCAGGGAAAATAGTGCTTTCAGGGAAATTTATAGCTATAAATTACTACATTAAAAAAAGAAATATCTCAAATCAATACCATAATTTTACACCTCAAGAAATTTAAAAAGAAGAGCAAACTAAACATGAAACTAGCAGAAGGAAGAAAACAATAAAGATTAGCATAAACATAAACAAAATGGAGAATAGAAAAAAAATAGGGAAAAAATTATTGAAATAAAAGTTGGTTCTTTGAAAGGGTCTATAAAATTTGTATCCACAAAATTGACAGGCCATTAACTAGATATACAAAGAAAAAAGAGAAAAGATATACATAATTCAAATCAGAAATGAAAGTGAAACTTTACCACAGGCCTTACAAAGATAAAAAGAAGTATACTGTGAACAATTATACAACAAAAGATTAAATAACAAAGAAAATAGATACATTTCTAAAAACATGCAAATTACCTGACTCAAGGAAAGAGAAAATCCCAGCATTGGAAAGAAGGGAATATTTTCTATCAGGCTAGCATTATTCTGATATAAAATTCAGATAGTAACATCACAGGAAAATAGAATTACAGACCAGTATCCCTTATGAATACTGATGCATAAATCTTCATCAAAATACTAGCAAATCCTATCCAATAGCATATTAAAATAATTATTCACCATTCAAAGTGAAAATTTATCCCAATAATGCAAGGGTGGTTCACCATAAGAAATTAGTCGATGTAAATACATCAAGACTGAAAACTTCTCGCCTATTATCAGGAACAAGACAAGGACACCCACTTTCAGTGCTGCTACTTAAAATTGTACTAGAAGTTCTAGCCAGTGCTATTGGATGAGAAAACAAAATAAAAGGCACCCAATTTGGAAAGAAATAGGTAAACTATCTCTATTCACAGATGGCATGATTCTATATAAGAAAATGTTAACGTGCCCAAGAAAGCTAGAACTATTAGGTTGGTGCAAAAGTAATCACAGTTTTGCAAAACCGTGATTACTTTTGCACCAACCTAATAGTAATGTAATTCAGCAAAGTTACAGGGTACAGGATCAACATATAAAAATAAGGTATGTCTATATACACAGCAAAGAAAAATCCAAAAAGAAAATTAAGACAGCAATTCTATTTAAAACAGCATGAGGAAGAAATACTACAGAATAAATCTGACCAAAGAAGTGAAAAAGACTTGTATGCTGAAAGCTACAAAACATTGCTGAAAAAAATTAAATACCTAAATAAATGGAAAGACATTCTATGCTCATGAAGATATAATGTTGTTAAAATGTCAATGCTAACCAAAGTAATCTACACATATAACACAATTCTTATCAATATTTCAACAGCTTCTCAAACTGATCCTTAAGTTCATATGGAATTGCAAGGGGCCCTGAATATCCTAAACAATCTTGAAAAGAAAAAATAAACCTGGAGGATTCACACTTCCCAAATGTAAAACTAACTACATAGCTATAGTAATCAAAACAGTATGGTACTGGCATAAAAACAGACATATAGACCAAGGAATATAATAGGCAAGAAATAAACCCTTACATATATGATTAATTGATTATTTTAACAAGGGTGGCAAGAACATTCAATGAGGATAGGAAAATCTTCAAAAAACAGTGCTGGGACATCCACAGGCAAAAAAGAAAGAAATTGGATCCTTCCCCCACACCAAAAACAAAAATAAACTCAAAATAAACGAAAGACCTAAACAGAAAAACTAAAACTATAAAATCTTAGAAGAAAACATTGGGGAAAATCTTTATGACCTCAGATTTGGCAATGATTTTATTGATATGACACCAAAGGCACAGGTAAGAAAAGAAAAAATAGATACATTGGACTTCACCAAAATTAAGAAATTTTGTATATCAAAGGACACTATTAAGAAAGCAAAAAGATAGCCTACTGAAAGGGTGAAGATATTTGCATATCATGTATTGGAAAAGGCATTCATACCCAGATTATATAAAGTGCTCATACAACGCTACAACAACAAAAGTCAAGCAATTCAATTCAAAATAGCCAAAGGATTTGAATGAACATTTTCTTCAAAGAAGATATACAAATGGACAGTAAGCCCTTGAAAAAAATGTTCAACATCATTAGTCATTAGGGAAATGCAAATAAAAACCACAATGAGTTACCACTTTATACCTATTAGGATGGCTATAATAAAAACAAAAAAACAAAAGTAACAGGTATTTTCAAGGAAGAGGAGAAATTGAAACTCATGCATTGCTAGTGGGTTTGTAAAATGGTGCAGTTACTATGTAAAATAGTTTGTCAGTTTCTCAGAAGGTTAAACATAGCACTACTATATGCCCCAGTGATTCCACGCCTATGTATTATGTTGGTGCAAAAGTGATTGCAATTTTTGCCATTACTCTCAATGACAAACCACAATCAATTTTGCATCAACCTAACATTTATCTAGAAGAATTGAAAGCCGGGCCTTGATCAGATATTTGTACAACAATGCTAGTAACAGAATTATTTAGAATAACCAAAAGGTAGGAGTCACCTAAATGTCCATTAACAGATACAAGGATAAACAAAACATGGTCTATACATACAATGGAATATTATCCAGCCATTAAAAAATTAAATTTTGATATACATCCTACAACATGGATGAAACTTGAAAGCAAAGTTAATAAGCTAGACACAGAATAACAAGTATTTGTGTAATGTCACTTATACGAGGTACCCACAGTAGTTAAATAGAGACAAAGTGGGTTACCAATGGGTTACCAACGGCTCAGAGCAGAGAATTATATTGCACACTCTGTACAAAGCTTTTGTTGGGACTTACGAAAAAGTCTCGGGTGCAGATTATCTTGATGGTTATACAACATTGTGAATGTATTTAATGCCACTGAATTGCACATTAATAAATGGCTAAAATGTTAAATATTATGTTAGGTATATTCTATGACAGTTTAAAAAAATGATTGAAAAGATAATAAATGGCAAGGTAATTATGATAGATGCAATCTGTTGAAAAGGATGATAAATCCTTCCAGACACCATTCTCTTAAAAAACAGTAGTGTATTATCTTAACAAGGCATGGCTTCAAAAGAATTCTGGGGTCATTTGGGTTACAGCTCTATTTTTCGGACTGCCACAAACATAATTGGCTCAGACAATTCATCTCTACCTAATATTTACAATCCTGGTCCAAAGCAGTTTCATGAAACCAAGACTCTGAGTCTTAGGCTGTTTGAGAGAGAACACTAAGAACAATAACAAGTATAGTGGTCATCATAATTAAATGTAAGGATTTAAATATATAATTATGTAAGCTTAAATTTGAAAAATGGACCTTCACCATCGTAGACATTTTGCTAGTGATAAAACTGAGTCACTAACACATTTTCATGATGAATTTAAGGTCAAATGATTATTTTTATCAGAGCTATGTTTTCTGACTTCTAATTCAGAGACTCCTCTACTTTGCCAAACTAAACCAATTTTTATTTATCCAGATGCATAAATACAACAGTTCTGAAAGTTAGGTACTGTATGGTCATTTGGCAAAATAAAATACATAACATAAAAGTGCTGGCCGGGCGTGGTGGCTCACGCCTATAATCCTAGCACTTTGGGAGGCCCAGGTGGGTGGATTACCTTAGGTCAAGAGTTGGAGACCAGCCTGGCCAACATGGCAAAACCCCGTCTCTACGAAAAAATACAAAAATCAGCTGGGCATGGTGGCACGTGCCTGTAATCCCAGCTACTTGGGAGGCTGAGGCTGGAGAATCACTTGAACCTGGGAGGCAGAATTTCAGTGAGCCAAGATCACACCATTGCACTCCAGCCTGGGCAACACAGCAAGACTCTGTCTCAAAAAAAAAAAGTGCTGAATGACTCTTAAATGAAAATTAATTAAAATTAAACTGCACTGAATTTCAAATAACCCAGCATACCCATGAAAGTATATTGGGATCAGAGAATAAAGCTTTCATAGGCATAAGCACTATTCCAGGAATTCTTCTGACCACTTTGGTTATCTCTGACTCCTACTGCTACTTGCTCTTGGCTTTCCTGATGAATCTATCAATCATCTCCCCATTTGGGCTCTGTAGATTGATTTTCTAGCCTTTGTGATTAGCAACCAAATATTGGCTTACAGCAGCATACCATTCTTCACCTACCCAAATTGGGCAAGAATATTTTGCTATGCGTTCTGTATATCCATAAGCCACATAGATAAGAGGCAACACATACTTAAGGATTATTTGTGCTACCTGGGACTAATGAGCTCCCCTTTCCAGAGCTTGTCAGAGGTTGTTTGACCTGTTGAAAGAGAAACTAACAGCCACCTAGTTTCAAACTGCAATCAATATTCAAAATTACTCTATTACTTCAATAATGTAATAGCCCAGCCCTGCCTGTCCACTGGGATCTTATAACTAGTCTTGCTATTTCTGACTCTTAGAAGATATTTTCTTTTATTTAACTATATCATGTCTCCTAACTTTTATTCATTGCTTTTAGTTGCATCCCTTAGGGTAAAACAGAATTTACCTGTTCTATTTTCCACATGACAACATCTTCAAATATTTTGAAGATTTTACAAGTATTCCTCTACATCGGCTATTCCCCATTCTGAGATAACGGACAATTCAAATTTCTTCGGTAATTTATAACTTTTTTCAGTCTCTTAACGCCCTGTCACTCTCTGAAAGAGTCATCTAGTTTTACTATGTTCCTCTCCAAGAGTGATGTACAGAGCGGATACAGCCCTCCCCATTAATTGTCTGACACCACTGAGAGGAAGAGGACTGAGATTGCCTGGGCTTCAGATATTTCTCCATTCTCCACCTGTGTGATGCATCTTGCTCCACTTACATCCTCATCCTTCTCCGGCGCCTACGGTACTGCTTCTTCCCTAGCGGGTTGCAACTTACCCTCCTGGGGAAGAGCTCCTCTTTCCTTCCATGGAAATTCAGAGTTGTAGTTTATGCTCCTTACCTTTCTTCTTCGTGGAAAAGAGGTAACTCCAATTCTCCCAGTAAACCTAATTGAGAAATATGTGTCGAGCCTTCAGAGTGCAGAGACTAACTTGCAAAATATACCTATGGAGTTGACCCCTGAACAATATGGGCTTGAACTGCTCCAGTCCACTTACAAGCAGAAGTTTCTCAACCAAGTTACAATGAGTGTGTCCGCCCCTCCTGTCTCTCCTTCTACTTCCTTGACCCCTTCTGCTTCTGCCACCCCTAAGACAGCAAGACCAACCCCTCTTTTCCTTCTCCTCCTCAGCATACTCAATATGAAGACTTTCATGATGATCCACTTCCACTTAATAGCAAATATATTTTCTCTCTTATGATTTTCTTAATAACTTTTTTCTAGTTTTATTATAAGAATGCAGTATAAAATACATATAACACAAAAAATATGTGTTAATTGGCTGTTTATGTTATCAGTAAGGCTGCTAGTCAACAACAAGCTATTAGTCATAAAGTTTTGGGGGAGTCAAAATTTACATACAGATTTATGACTGTGCAGGGGGTCAGCATGTCTGTCCCCCACGTTGTCTAAGGGTCAACTGTACAGCTAGCTTATCATTGTCTACCACCAGAAGACAAGCATATCTCATCTCCTAAAGGCCACTGAAAGAACCATTCATTTCTGATTGCTGGTTATACTCTAGGACTTTTCCAAAACTAGAAACGTTCTATAATGCCACTAACCCTCACCCACACCTGTCAGTCCTGGCCACCTGTGAGAGCTATCTGTGGATCTTCTTAAAACTAAAGATGGCTCCTACCCCAAAGATTATTCAATAGGTCTTTATTACTATTGCTGTCATTGATAGAGCTGTTTTTAAGCTTACAGGTGATTTTTAATTCACAGTCAGAATTCAGAACAATACTCGAGGCTCTGAAGTTTTACTCAGTCACCTATCAGTTATGTGATATGGGCAAGTTGATTAAGAAGTGTGAGCTTCAGTTTCTCATCTGTGAAATGAAATAGCAACTGTCCTATAGGACTTTTTATATATTACCTATAAAACATTTAACACAGTAACATGATTACACTCAGTAAATAAAATTAATATTTAATTGGTAGGTACCTCTTGGCAGATTCTACCATGCAAATGTCTATTTACCCTATCTGGTTTACCTTAAACACTTTCTCCACCCAAAGACAGAGTTAAGGGCTCCAACACCAAGGAACTAATAGTATCTCATACTCTTTCAATTGTAGTATTTTTAATATAATTGGATTATAAAGACCTAGCAAGAAATATACCTCTGAGAATTTTAGGTAAAATCAGTATTCTGGAAATTTTTAACTCTGACAAATACTTTTAATAACCATTCAAATGTATTTATCTACCTTTACCAAGAACTCTTCATAAATTATGTAAAATAATCATCAAAAAATTATTTCCTAAAATATCACTTAGGGGTCCAAACCAATAGCTAGAGAATGAAATGCTATTAAAACACAACCTGTAAGGTCTGCTTGGCATTTTAATCACTTTTGGGTGTTTTTTTCTTTTTGTTTCTTTATCAGAGAGACACAAAGAAGAAGAAAAAGCTTCTATATTCTAATTGCAAATCCATCACATAAATTATTGGCAGATTCACTTTTGTTGGATGAGCTAATGTAATTTTCAAAGCTCCCAACTGAGCTAACATGATTACACTCAGTTCCCATTAACCAGGGTCAGCCAGGCCAAGCCCCTGCCCCCTGATTTATCACGAGCTGGAGTCGATAATAGAAGGAACGGCAGCTGCTCAAAAATGAAAGCATCACCGTCATCAGATTGTACATAGAAAGGCAAAGCTGTGTCAATACTGCTCTCTCTTCATTTACAGAATGCCCAAAGCAAGGTATATAAACATCCCCAAAACAGCAAACCTGTAATACAAGGGCTAGAAAAATCTCAAAATTGAACACTCTTTTATATAGGAAGCTGGGGCCTAGTAAGGAGACACCACTTACCTTAAGTTACCCAGTGAGTTTGGAGCAGGTCCAGATGGTATGACCTTTCCATACACCATGCCATTTCAGATGACTTTCTAGCAAAAATGCGACTGTGCCCAGTGTGGGGCTCATAAAGAAAGTACACCTCCTATGCTATCGATCTTAAGGATGAATATGCTATAGATCTTAAGGATGTATTTCTTCTATTTCCACCCCTTCCTCCCAAAAAAGTATAGAGAATTATGAGCAACTTCAAACTAAAACTTATTTGCAGTTTTCTTCTAGTAATTAATATGCTTATTTCTCTCTCTCTGAATTACTTATTATGCACCATGGAACATTGTTTCCTCTCATGTCTCTCCTAAACCAAGATGGTCAAACCGGTTTCTTCTTCCTTGATTCCAAGCTGCTGTGAATACGGGAGTTTTGTTCAAATATAATAGCCACAAAAAAATGGTTTGCATTGACAGACCAAATGTGTAAAATACTTACCTCCAAGGCTATGTTGAGTACCTCACCCTGCATACATATCACACTCACATCCACTGTTGTGCAGTGGCACAATCTCAGCTCACTGCAACCTCTGCCTCCCAGGTTCAAGTGATTCTCCTGCCTCAGCCTCCCAAATAGCTGAGATTACAGGCACACGCCACGACGCCAGACTGATTTTTATATTTTTAATAGAGATTGGATTTTGCCATGTTGGCCAGGCTGGTCTCGAACTTCTGACCTCAGGTGATCCACCTGCCTTGGCCTCCCAAAGTGTTCCTTCTCTTTTCTCTTCCCATACTTCTCCCTTTCCTCATCACCATATTTCTTAGTTTGTGTGTCTCCCTTACTTTGTCCCAAAATTGCTCTCAATTTTGTCTTAGATTAGTTAATGTATACCTATAAATCAATTTCATATCTAACTTATGATGAACACTGTTAGAGAAATAAATACAAGATAAATGTATTAACTGTTAAAACTTGAATTTTGAAAAATTGGTAAAAATTGATCAAAGAAATCATGTATTCTTGATGAATTTACATCCCAAAAAAGTGACCAAAGCATATTAGACTTAGAGGAAATAATAGCCACTAAAGCAGCTCTCCATGGCAGAAAGCCAAGGTGAAGCATTTGATTGATGACTCAAATGTTAGTCTTAAAATTCAAACTGAAACATTTGATTGATGAATTAAATGTTAGTCTTAAAATTCAAAGTGAAACATTTGATTGATGAATCAAATGTTAGTCTTAAAATGTAAATGCAATAGGATTCTGAGAAAACCAATTTAATGAAATAAAAATGAAAATGGAAAAATTGTAAGTGGCTTAGCTGCTCTTTTTAAAAAAATCAGTCATGGAGTTAAATTGATTTGATACAATTTGCTCTAGAAATGACTGTCATGGCAAAAAATTATCTGTGGCATAATTGTAACTAAAATGTTTTCATTAAAATGGCTTAGTCTAAATATTCCATACCCCATGAGCAAATGTCAATGATAATAAAGTTTAAGAATTGTCTGAAAACAACTCCACAGCTTCTACTGTGAGGCAGATAATATTATCTTCAATTAAAAGGATATTCAAGTATTTTGGTACCAAAAACATGCTATGCTCCAGAAACTGGTACCAGCCTCAGTTACGAATGAAAGATTTAAACAGTGATTAAGGTACACAGGCAGGTCTGTGGATCGCAGAACATGACTTAGCCTCAGGAATCCTATATGGCCCTTATAAAGCAAAACTTACTACTCCCTTATATTGTCATTAATTTATAAAGCAACTAAACTGGTGTCTCCTCATTCCTACTCCCTTTTCACTGAGTTATTGAGAAGGTATCATCCTAAGTCCTTGATCAAAACAACACAACCAGAGGAACCCACAGCTGAAAGGAAATATATAGGGGAGAGTTTATTGCTGTCTCTCATCAACTGAGGCTGCTATAGAAAATGACTTAGATTGACAGTTATTCATATGGTGAGTGTGTGAGTGTATGTAAATATGTGTGTGTGTGTGCGTGTGTGTTACATTTAAACACTAAATGTTGGGGAATATAGAGAAATAATATTATATTTGTGTATGTGAAAGTGCGTATTGTATCATGTAACTGACATACACACAGCTCCACACAAACATACACACTCTGCCACAGGACTTAGCCTGGCAAGGTGATTCTGAGAGAGTGGGCTTTCCTGGCAAGGGTGACAGCATGTTTCAAGTTTCTTAGGTGAAAAAGCAACACGCACAGTCAACAGAGGGAGTTCCGAGTGGTTCTGAGTGTCTGGAATGTGGAAGACAAAGCCAGCAAGTTTCCTCATATTTAAGGGGACATGATAATCTCAGAGAATAACTTACTCATTATTTTTCCTTCCATTATTACAAGCTCAAAGCTTGATATATATAAAAGAAGCTGCTTTATCCTAGGTTAAAAAATGCAATATCGAGAATGCCCTGCTCTATTGTATAAAGGATCCAATAAGAATAAAGTCAGAGATGGCAGGGGGAAATGTGTATATGAAGATAAATGGCTTAAGCTGGGGTGGAGGGGGAACCATGCCCCCGTGAATGGCCTCAGGCAAAACTGTCAAGGCTATGAACCTGTTTCCAGCCACCCTGAATCTCTGCCTTTGTTGGATTTCCTGTTCCTCTGCTTCCCCTGCTCCTCAGTGCTCTCAGACTGTCACCAGGGTCATTTTTGTGTTTCATTTCTAGTGTTGTGAGTTAGAAGTGGACATTTTCATGCTGAAGTTTTTAGGAAGAAGAGATCTGATGGCTGCAATTGACTTTAAAATGCATCCAAAAATAAGATAGGTTAGCAGGTGGATAGCTGGATAGATGTGCAATGAAGCCAGTGTAGTAAAATGTTCATGGTAGAATCTAGGGATGCAGGAAGAGTGTGGATACTTTGCTCTATTTATGAAACCCTTCCTAATAAAATGTTGAACAAACAGTGGGCATATGGGCCCAGATTTGACCAGTGGAAGCCTCCTCAGTTTTGCTCCTGAGTCCTTTTGACATGAATCTAGTGGTCTTTGACAGCTTGCCTGCTACTTGTAATGACATGATTATTGCAGGCTCCTCTTATATATTTCCTACCCTGACCTAGAAACAGACAATTCAGTGGGAAACAATATTTTAAGGCAATAATATCAGTGTTAGCAATATTCACTGTGACTGGTCTGGTCATTTTTTTATGGCCTCTTCCGAGGACAGAGCTAGGATACAGACAAGGTGATAGGTGAAGAGAAAAACAGAGAAACGATGAGAAAAAGAAAGAGAGAAAGAAAAAGAGAAAGTAAGATATCCTATGAGTTCACACAAACATTTCCTCTTCAAATTAATGCAATGGGAATTTTCCTACCCTGTCCTATATTACTTCTGTACTGTCCTTCTTCCACAGTGAGAATTCTGGTTCTCAAGACACAGATGATGTAGAATTAGAATGCCTCATAATTCATCTATGCTCTGCCCCACATTATACAAACAGTTTCAGAAAGATGATAGTAATGTAGTAAATTCTGATTACTGAAACCAATTAAAAATGTTTACATATGCTTTCCCCAATCTGCCCTCCTTTTTGACATTGTATTTTATCAACATTGTCAAAGCATGTAGTCATTGCAGACTATACTCTCTTTTAATCCTCATTTATCCTTACTTCTAAAGGTAACCCCTGTTTATTCTGCTTTCTAAAGATAACTACATATTCTATGCACATCATCAGTCCTAATGTTGAGGTCTCCCTTGTCATTTTTGTCTGGAATGTTCGTTAGTAGATTCCTCGGGAAAAGTTTATGGAAATAATAGCTCTTTATTTATTGCATTTTAATTATGGATTGTGTCCTTCATCAACAAAATTCAGTTTCTAATAAATATTTAGCTCACATTTTCTTTCCTTGAATATCTTAAATATATTCAACACCATTTCCTTTGTCATAAAGGATTGCTGCTGAAAAGTCTGAGGATAATCTAACTTTCTCCTTAAATATCACATGCTCTTTTGCTTATATGCCCACATGATTTTTGTTTCTCTTTAAAGTCCAATAATTTTACTAGAATATATCTTGGGGGTCATAGAGATTCATTCCGGATCTATATTTTCAGGTGCATGATATGATCTTTCGGTTTGAGCATCAATAAAAATACAATGAATTGAAGTCCATAAAATTATATATCAAATCAGGAATTTATAATGATACAAAAAAATTAACTGATCTTAAGACAGGAAACAAACTCATTACCTTAAAAACTGGTAAAGAGAAGAAATCATGCATTTCTCCTTCATTTTCCATGTAATCAATGAGTAACCAAATAGTAAATAAGAAAAGACATACTCATAAAAATATTTTCAAATAAATAAAAACCAAATGATTAAAGTATAACATCAGCATTTTGCATGTGAGAAGGCTTATTTTAGATTCCATCCAATTCTTTTATGTTGCCCTTGAAGATGACTGCATATAATTTAATAAATCTGTAGTCATCAGCTATCTTAAGTGATTTGTTATTGATGCGAGATAGGTAGGATGAGACATTTGTGGAGAAAGAATATATTAGCTTTCTTTGTGGAGGCTGTGCTATCCAAAATAACCTTTCAATCTCTTTAAAGTCTCATCCAAAGGGCATATGAATTTACAGGTGACCCACCAACAACGGAGGCAGCATCAAAGCAGGCCAAACTAAGATCTTAAATATGGATTTCCAGGAACAGTGACTATGTGAACAGAAAAAAAGCTGAATAAAATGGCATAAACATGAAAATTAAGTTATGCCCACTATGGACAATAAGAGCTAGAATTTTCTAAGAGTTTACCATGTGCAGCACCAGGCTAGTCTCGTTCAATCCTCACAACAAGCCTTTGAGGCACATACTGTGACTTTCCCAATTTATAAGTCAATTGTAAGCTTTCCTGGATTATGAAATATTCCTGAATGCTTCACATTTTTAAAAAGGATAAGATTTTACTGATTGTTTCATACTGAGATTCATAGGAATATAGAAACTTCTCTATAGCCACATATGTAACAAACATAGTAATAAAGAAAACGGGCATCAGCTTAAGAAATGACGGATAGACAGTGTGAGGGGACAGGCATCCACTTGCAGCAAACCTCACAGGCCTTACCAAGGGGCAACTCACAATTCCTCTTCCTGAGAAACAAGCACAATGTCACAGGAGGTAGTCAGAGGGGAGAAAAGTGAGATCTCTATCTCCACTCCCTGGACTGAAGGGAAACAGGGAGGAGTCTTTATAATTTGCCACATGATATGTTTTGGCTCTGTCCCCAACCAAATCTCACCTTGAAGTGTATCTCCCAGAATTCCCATGTGTTTTGTTGTGGGAAGGACCCCTGGAGGCAGTCATGGGGGCCGGTCATTCCTAAGCTATTCTCATAATAGTAAATAAGTCTCATGAAAGCTGATGGGTTTATCAGGGGTTTCTTTTTGCTTCTTCCTCATTTTCTCTTGCCGCTGCCATGTAAGAAGTGCCTTTCAGCTCCCGCCATGATACTGAGGCCTCCCCAGCCATGTGGAACTGTAAATCCAATTAAACCTCTTTTTCTTCCCAGTTTCGGGTATGTTTTTACCAGCAGCATGAAAATGGACTATTACAGTAAATTGGTACCAGTAGAGTGGGGCATTGCTGGAAAGATACCCAAAAATGTGGAAGTGACTTTGGAACTGGGTAACAGGCAGAGGCTGTAACAGTTTGGAGGGCTCAAAAGAAGATAGAAAAATGTGCAAAAGTTTGAAGCTTCCTAGAGATTTGAATGGCTTTGTTCAAAATGCTGACAGCAATATGGACAATAAGGTCCAGACTGAAGTGGTCTCAGATGGAAATGAAGAACTTGTTGGGAACTGGAGTAAAAGTGATTCTTGTTATATTTTAGCAAAGAGACTGGTGGCATTTTGCCCCTGCCCTAGAGATTTGTGGAACTTTGAACTTGAGAAAGATGATTTAGGGTATCTGGCAGAAGAAGTTTCTAAGCAACGAAGCATTCAAGCAGTGACTTCAGTGCTGTCAAGGCATTTAGTTTTATAAGGGAATCAGAGCATAAAAGTTTGGAAAATTTGCAGCCTGACTATGTGATAGAAAAGAAAAACCATTTTCTAGGGAGAAATTCAAGCCAGCTGCAGAAATTTGCATAAGTTGCAAGGACCCTAAAGTTAATCCCCAAGACCATGGGGAAAATGTCTCCAGGCCATGTCAGAGATTTTCACATCAGCCCCTCCCATTGCAGGCCCAGGAGGGAATAGGATTTCATGGAATGGGCCCATGTGCAGCCTAGAGACTAGGTGCCCTGTGTCCCAGCCACTCCAGCCATGTCTGAAGGGGGCAAATGTAGAGCTTGGGCTGTGGATTTAGAGGGTGGAAGCCCCAAGCCTCCAAGGCTTGGCAGCTTCCACGTGGTGTTGAGCCCGCAGGTACACAGAAGTCAAGAATTGAGGTTTGGGAACCTCTGCCTAGATTTCAGAAGATATATGGAAACACCTGGATGCCCAGGCAAAAGTTTGCTGCAGGGGCAGGGCCCTCATGGAGAATCTCTGCTAGGGTAATACAGAAGGGAAATGTGGGGTTGGACCTCCCACACAGAGTCCCTACTGGGGGAACACCTAGTGGAGATGTGAGAAGAGGGCCACCGTCCTCCAGACCCCAGAATAGTAGATACACTGACAGCTTGCACCATGAGCCTAGGAAATCCACACTGAATGTCAGCCTGTGACAGCAGCCATGAGTGGGGCTATATCCTGCAAAGCCACAGGGGCAGAGCTGCCCAAGACCATGGGAACCCACCCTCTTACATAGTGTGACCTGGATGTGAGACCTGGAATCAAAGGGGATCAGTTGGAGCTTTAAAATTTCACTGCCCCGCTGGATTTCAGACTTACAAGGGCCCTGTAATCCCTTTGTTTTGGCCAATTTCTCTAATTTGGAATGGCTGTATTTACCCAATACCAATAATTTACCCAATTACCCAATACCCCCATTGTATTTAGGAAGTAACTAGTTTGCTTTTGATTTTATAGGCTCATGGGTGGAAGGGACTTGCCTTATCTCAGATGGGAATTTGGACTGTGGACTTTTGGGTTAATGCTGAAATGAGTTAGGACTTTGCGAGACTGTTGGGAAGGCATGATTGGTTTTGAAATGTGAGGACATGAGATTTGGAGGAGCCAGGGGCAGAATGATGTGGTTTGGCTGTGTCTCCACCCAAATCTCAACATGAACTGTATCTCCCAGGATTCTCATGTGTTGTGGGAGGGACCCAGGGGGAGGTAACTGAATCATGGCCCATCTTTCCAGTGCTATTCTCATGATAATGAGTAAGTCTCATGAGATCTGATGGATTTATCAGGGGTTTCTGCTTTCGCTTCTTCCTCATTTCTCTTGCCACCGCCATGTAAGAAGTGCCTTTCACCTCCCACCATGATTCTCAGGCCTCTCCAGCCATGTGGAACTGTAAGTCCAATTAAACCTCTTTTTCTTCCCAGTCTCTGGTATGTCTTTATCAGCAGTTTGAAAATGGACTAACACGCCATATAAAGTTTCATAATCAATTGCCTTCAGAATTAATGGTAAGTGCCAGGAGAGCAGTTTTAACACACCAGGAAGAGAAGGATATTTACACAGATGGAGTTCTCTGCTAGAACTGCCCATAGCCCAGATCCTTCCACAAACCCACACCCTACAGAAGATGAGTCACGGCTTTTCAGTGTAGGGTACTATAGAATATCATCAATTTCTGTTAGACTAATTCTGAAGTCCAAAGAGAAGTCACTCATATCAGGACAAGTATCAGAAGAGAATAGAACTTTTCTCATTTAAAAATAAGAAAGCAGAAATAACAGCAAAGTCTGAAAAATAAAAAAGCAGTATACATGAGAAATAAACACAAAACACACCAGAGAAAGAGCTTATTTTTGAAAATTATTTATTCTAGCAAACACCTGCTTTATGCTCTCAAAGTAAGTAAAGAATAACCAAACATAAAGGAAAGACAATATGAAAAACTATGAGACTGAAATGGAAACTGAGAAGCTATTGTAAGGAAAGAATGTAGGTAAATTATGATATAATAAGATTTAAGATGACATTGAAAGCAGTAAGAAACAATCTATATTCTGTTGTAGATTACAAAGATCGAAATGAGAAATTCTATCAAAACGCAGAAAAAAATGTTATGAAAGCAATCAGAAAGAATACAGATTAAGAAGAATAGCTCATGATTTAAAATATCAATAGTCAGTGTTTCCATAGAGATCAGAATCCGTATTACAAAAGCAATCATCAACTACATAAAAGAAATATTTTCCTATGCAGAAGACCTACACCTACAAATTTCTAGGACAGAATATCAAGAAAATAATATTCTGAAAAAACTAACATTTAGCTTTATTCCAGTGATTATTTCTCTTCAAGGATAAAAAAAAGTAATCATGGTATAAGAATTCAGGCAGCCGCAAAGAAGAAAATACAGAGCTGGACTCCCATTTCTCTTCAAACAACTCCAATTGTCAAGGAGATTTCTAATGGCTTTAAGCCATTCACTTTGTCATTTAGATGGAAAACCAACAGAAAGGTGTTCGTATACACAAGGACTCACGAAATAACATCTATAATGTTTCGGGGTGGGGGAACTATTATCAAAGTAATGGAGAAAAGTCAATATTAATAACTAAAAATGATGAAATACGTACTATAATAAGGGCTGGCAGTGAGCACTGAAAAGGCTAAAATGTAGAATTAAATCTAAAAATCTCATATAAATATGTTTTATTGTGCATATCATAACATTTGAAGAAGATACTTAATTTTGTGTTAAAAAATGTTTAAAGGTGTTTTAAGGTAATATTCACAAGCCACTAAAAATTTCCAAATTTTTCAGACTTTAAAAAAAAAGATAAACTGAAGAAAAAAATACAGGTAGTAAAAGTTTACTAATTGATTTTTATGATACAAGGAGTTTTATCATTGATATTGATAAAGAAGTATAACTTTCTCCAGCCTGGGCAACAATGCAAGACTCCATTTCAAAAAAAAAAAAGGAAGTATAACTTTAATTATAGTTTTCTTCTTAAGGGTAATTATGACAGCTATATAAGAAACTTCTCTTTGAAATTTAAAATACAGTACTTAAAATAGAAAACTCAACCCAAGACTGGAAAGTAAGAAGAAAATTAACCAGAACATGAAGTGAAAACACAGAGTTCTAAAATATGACAGAAAGTTTAAGAGATGTGAAGAGACCAAAAATTCATTAAGTCAACAGGCGTTTAAAAAGAAAAATTAAAATAGAATGGAGTAGAACAGAATTTGCTAGTACTAAAGAAAGACAGGAGACTTAAGAAGACTGATAAGAAGAACTTATAAAATTTGAGAACTGCCAAGATGGACACGATATTCTAATTTTCCAGAGAGATAAAGAAATTGTTCGCCTACAAGGAAAGACAAATGCATCTAAATGTAAGCAGCAGGTACAGAAAAGGAGACACTGGTCACAGGATGCCAAGAGAAAATCACGTTAAGTTTGATATTCTGTGAGCCATGCAGATCACACAACTGAATTGGGAAGTCGTTTGAAATATAAAGCAAATAAAAAGTGGCGTGATTTTAAAATGTGGGGAAATAATCCTTTTACACCGCCCTAGGAATATTCCTCCTGCATTACTACAGAAGTCCTGCGAAGCGAATGCAATTCTAACACACAGCTTGATAAAGCCTTTAGTAGATTTAAATATTCAATATACAATATTTTATGTTGGCCTTAAACTTTTAGAACCAAACTGTAGACAAAATAAAGCTGAATTCAATGTTGTAAGTGGAAACTAAGAATAAATAAATAAAAATATGGCAGAATTCACTGGGGCTTGCTATGGGCTTAATTGTGCCCTCTCAAAAAAAAAAAAAAAAAAAAAAAAAAACCATACAGATGTTGAAGCCTAATCCCCAATTCCTAGAAACATGACTGCCTTTGGAGATAGGGCCTTTAAACAGATGGTTAAATTTACATGAGGCCATTAGAGCAGACCCTAATCCAATCTGACTGTTGTCCTTATAAAAAGACGACATTTGAACACACAGAAGAGACACCAGGGACGCACGTGCAAAGAGAAAAGCCATGGGAGGACACAGCGAGAAGCAGCCATCTGCCAGCTGAGGACAGAGCCCTCAGGAGAAACCAAACCGGCTGACACCTTGATATTGGACTTCCAGCCTCCAAAACTACAAGAAAATAAAAATTTGTCATTGAAGCCACCCAGTCTGCAGGGTTTGGTTATAACAGCTAATACAGAGCTTAAAACAGAAGGGATGTTGTTGAGCTTAATATTATAAAGACGTGAAACAAGGGAACAAGTGGAGGGGAGGACAGCAGCTCTACTCCTTTTTCAAAAAGGAGGAAATCAAGGATATTGTCTAAATTTTATAGAGCAAAAATTAAAGTTTTAAGTATATCATTTAAAGTTAAAAAGGCAAGAGGAATAATTAATAGTATAATTGTCAAACTCTGAAGATAGGGGGAAAAAGGAGCAATGAGGGATATGGTAAGTGGGCTAAAACTGTATTTTATTTGAAGCCACAGCTAATAATCATTAAACTTCAGCAGATATTTACTGAGCATCTATTATGCGCCAAGTTCTGTTCTGGGCACACAGGATCCATCAGTGAACAACAGACAGAATTTTGCCCTCGTGGAGCTTCCATGAAAATACAGTGAAACAGAGAGTAAACAATTGATGTATGATGATGGAGGAAGCTGTTACAGAAATGTAAAAACAGGATAAGGTCACCTTACAGGATCGTGAGCGTGGGCCAGAAACTCAGCCAGTGTGTGATGATCCTGCGCTGAGCTCGGGTGCTCACAAGCCGGCCTTTAGGGTATATATACAGCAAAGAGGTGTGAAGAGTGGATCCGGAAGAATACACAGAAGACATCCGGTACAATATAATAAGTAAACACATTGTCAGAGTTGTTTCAAGATGATGCCTGCTATAAGGAAAAGGTGAACTCAGAAAGATAAATGAGAAATGACAGGGGGTAGGAAGGGGACTGCAGTTTTAAAGAGAGGTGCTCAGATACGTCGCACCGAGATCTTATTTGAACAGATATTTTAAGATGATAACTAGGGAAAAAGTATCCCAAGGAGTGAAAGCAGCCAGTGCAAATTTCCAATGACAGGAACATGTCGGACCTAAAAATGAGAAGTTGGAGGGAAGAAGAGAGAGAAGCAGCCTGAACCCAAAATGCAGAGAGGAAAAGTCTTTGGGGCCTGAGATGTTGGCCTGATACTAACAGTAGATACAGTTTTCCTGAGAGTTACTATCCATCAGTAAGAGTATACATTGTAAGTTATTAAGACCAGAGCACAAATAAGTTTATAAGATTGATTTACGAAGGGTCAGAGAACTGAGGGAAATTGTTCGTGATAATAAAAGAAATGCACGTGGAGAAAACAAACATGGTGGACAGGTTCTAAAACACAGTCGCTACTGATCAGGACATGGGCAGATACTATAAAACAATAAAAGGTACTAGGATGTGAAGGAGGACAAGGAAGCCGGCTCAGAAATGCAAAAACAGTGAAGGCTGGCTTTTTACAAGGGGAGCCTCATTCAAAGAGAAAATGAAGTGTCCAGTAAGTACTTTAAAGAGCAGCACAGTAGTGCCTACGTTTTCGTGAATGGTGTTGGAAAGCAGAAAGAACTGCAAAATAGAAACTGAGCCCAAGGGTCAAACCCTGTTGGCCTGCCACTTATATGACACACTGTCCTTAGGACTAGGAAGTGGTCAGATTTCATGTAACCTACTCACTTATGAGGTTAATAATGAATGGGAGAGATATTATCTGAAAACACATTTTAAAATGCAGCAGATGCTTTAAAAGGGCAGTATTTTCTGCACCAAAGATAAAGTCTGACTTAAAAATTCATGTATTAAATGTCACCTCAAAAGAGTAAGGACAGCTGCACAGAATAAATAAAATTAAAAACAATTTGCAATATGAACAGAACTCAACAAAGACCCGAAACAAAACAAAAGAAAAGGGAGGAGTGGGAGGATCACATTCAACATTAATTCATGAAAATAAAAAGATGATTTATTTGCAATAACTTTATGAAAACATATTTCCTAGAATAGAAGTCATTGATGTTTAATTAAAGGAAAAACAAAACAGGGTAAGAAATGAGTCACTAATAATAACGTAAGGTAACAGTTATCCCTATTCACATTTTGATAATTCTATTTACACCCATGTTTCTGTGCATATATGTACCCCCAAAGTATTTTACATACTATAAAGCTTATAGCCTAGTTTTTCTCGTTAAAAAATATCAGAAACATTTCCTCTGCATTATTTTTCTAAAGTGTATTTGATGACTATAAGATTCAATTAAATCAATATTGCATGCCTTATGTAAACATTACCTATTCTTATGCATTTATGGTAACTATTTTTGTTATTGTGTACAATGTTATTATGAACATACTTACAGCTCATTGTTACATACTTTTATGATAAAGACAAGCCCATCCCTCTCAAATCATATTGTGTATGGTGGTCTAATCTCTTGAAGTACTCTCTGCCCAAAAATGGTTCTATAATCAAACAAAAGTTTAGATGAGAACTTTTAATATATTTTTTGCAGTTTACGATGTACATTAGCACATTTCAAATCCTGAGTTCTGTTACTTTAAAGCTTTAAGTTAGCTTTTTGCCAAACCACAGAAAATTCCTCATAGTCATGTATATCCATTAAGATGTCTCAGAAATACACGTCTTAGAATGCCTACAAGTGAAATTGCTGGGTCAAAGTGCAGGAGGAATTTAAAGCTCGTGATATTTATTACTAAAGAATCTTCAAGAAGGGTCTGCAAGTATGCAAGACTTTCTCTTTTCCCTTTTTTCTTTCTTTTTTCTCTTCTCCAAGCTAATGATAACAATGACGGTTATCACCTGTTTGACTTTCTCAGTGTTATAGGAGATGGATTAAAACATTTTCATTGGCATTTCTTATTTATTAATGAGCTTGACCTTTGCCTCACATTTCTTGAAAATACTTATTTCTTTTTGTTTGGGTAGATTGTTTATTTATGACCTTAGCCTTTTTTTTTCTGTTATGGTGATCATCTTTTCCTTTGTTTATTATGAAGCCCTTCACCTGTAAGTAACATCAGTATTTTTTCTGTCTTGTGTATTTCAAATATTGTCTCACAGTACTATTTTTCCATTTATGTTTATGGTGTTTTATAATCTTTATTTTTCTGCAGATAAAACTAGCAAAATCAGTACACATGGCTTCTGCTTTACTGCCCTAGTAGCAGGCTTTTCCCATCCCCCAATCACATAAACTTTAATCATTAAGCTAATTAGAAAGATTACAGCAATAAAACCAGATATAAGAGCAGCATACCACAATCAATATATTTTCTATAAAATGATCCTCTTTACCATAAAAGAATCAAATACTATAAAGCTTCTAGGAATAAACTTTATAAGAAATACACAGGACCTTTTTTGGAAAATGTTATAAAACTTTATTGAAGGACATAAATGGAGGCCAGAATAAATGGAGAGATATTTGGTGTTATTGGATAGGAAGACTCAATATTGTAAAGATATCAAACTTTCCAAATTAATCTATAAAGTTAATTCAATTATAATAAAAGTCTCAATAATTTTTAAATAAAACTTGACAAGCTAATTCTGAAATTAATATGAAAAAGTGAATGCATAAGAACAGCCAAGACAATTATGAAAAAGGAGAACAAGGAGGGGTGATTTTCCCTTCCAAATATTAAGATGAATTATAAGACGATGGTAATTAATGCATGAAACTAGGCAAATAAATCTTTGTTATAGAATAAAGAGTCCAGAAACAAGCCCATATGCATATATGAAACATTATTATATTATAAAAGTGGTATTTCAAGTTACTAGGAAAGAAACAACTACTAATAGTGTTAATACAAGTGATGACATGCCCAAAAATAAATTAGGTCCCAACTCATGTTATTTGCACAAAACAAAAAGCTGAAACAATTAGAGGAGAATATATATTTTCCTACTAAAATAGGAAAGGTCTTCTTCACCAAGAGATAAGCAAAGAAAATTTATAAATTAAAATTGCTAAGTTTGGCCACATCAAAATTCAAAATCTCTAATAAACGATTTCGTTACAAATATGTGAAACATATTTGACATATTTGCAGCAAGTGCCAAAGAGAAAACAATAGCTAGTATGATCGATGTTATAGATTAACCCCCTGAACTTCCATTATGGCGTATTGTAACTGCACCCTTTAGAACAGGAAAGCCAAAATTTCATCTCCCAGATTCCTGTACAGTTGGAGTTTGATACATAACCTAGCTACCACCAAGCATTCACATCCTTGTGAGATATGGAAGGAAAAAGGGAGGCAGAAATTGGATTTTTTTCTCCTTCTACTGTGTCTCCTGGGAAGGTAAGTTGTGGGAATAACTGAGCTTTCCTGTGGCAGTATAGCAGTGGTCCCCGTGTCAAGGCCCTAGACTTATGCCCTTTGAGAGCCAGGCTATTGTGCATCCACTCTGCTAGAAAGGATTACAGCTAAGATGGCCAATTATTCTGGAAATGGCTTGCTCCTGTTTTCTGGAGCCAGCAATTTAGATAATGGTTTCATAATTCCTCAGCAGCATTAGTCCGTTTTCACACTGCTATAAAGAAATACCCAAGATTGGTTAATTTATAAAGGAAAGGGGTGTAATTGACTCACACTTCAACATGTCTAGGGAGGCCTCAGGAAACTTACAATCATGGTGGAAGGTGAAAGGGAAGCAAGGGCCTTCTTCACCTGGTGGCAGGAGAGAGAACTCTGTGTGTGTGTGTGTGTGAGCACAGGAAAAGCTACCATTTATAAAACCATCAGATCTCTTGAGAATTCACTATCACTGTCTTGAGAATTCACTATCACAAGAAATTCACAATGTCACTATCATGACAGCCCGGGGAAAACTGCCCCCATAATCCAATCACTTCCCACCAGGTTTCTCCCTTAACACCGGGAGATTACAATTCCGGATGAGATTTGAGAGGGGACACAAAGCTAAACCATCAACTTTCTAACCACTCTTATATTCTGAATATGGAAAAGGCAACTGCTCTCTTAGCCACTTTTCCAGTGATGTTCTAGGAACCATTCCTGAAAGATCCTGGAAAGCTTCCACAGAGCTCTGTCTTCAGCTACTCCCACAATTTTAAGAGTACCTAATATGTTAAATGCCTTTATTATTAAAATAGCTAGAGTGGTTTCTGTTATCTACCACAGAACTCAGCATTAAAAAGAATTTAGTAGCAGAGAAGATTACAGGCGACAGACCAACAAGGACAGGAATCTAAAACTATCTTCCCTGCTTCTTGGATTTGAAGGCTTTAAAGTTTGGACTCCAAATAGTGGCATAACAGCCACTTAAACAATTACTTGTGGTCACCTGAATGATAGTGCTTTTTGATGTTATGATTTAATCAGACTGGATGTCAACTGTTATAGCATAGTGAAAAGGTTGTTAGGACGATTAGAATTGTGTGAGTGAGTTGGCTACTCTGGCTCCATTGGAAAGTTTAAATAAACAAAATGACATATTTTGCTGTTTAAATTTTCTGCTCAAGACACAGTAAGAAAACCAGGCAATTTCTATGATTTTCTTAAATAAACTTCAACTTGCAGCTCCATACAGCTGGTGTAACTAAAATCAGAATATGATTCTGCAAAGTAATTGCTGAGTAATAACATAGATGAAATTCACAGCCTCTCTTATGTGAAAGTTAAGGTTGTGATTGTAAATGAGAGGGTGCTGAGAATTGGAAAGGTGACATTTAGAGGAGTACCCCAAACCTGAAGTCCACTAATTCTTCCCTGCCAGCAGAAGTAGCCATTGTTCCCTTGTCTGATAAGGCTGGTCATGACTTGTGAAGAGCCCACATAATAATGTCACCTAAAAGACTTACTATTTAAGGAAATGATTATTTTCACTATGCCCCTACCCTTGACTGCCCCTCATTGCCTTCATCTCTGTTATTATAATTGATCTCATCCTTCTCTAGGATCCTAATTACAAAGTCAAACCAGAGAGAAGAAGGTTTATACACAAATAGTAACAAAGTTCTGCAAATTTACTGTATTAGTCCGTTTTCACACTGCTATAAAGAACTTCCCTGAGACTGTGTAATTTATAAAGGAAAGGGTAGGGAGGCCTCATGAAACTGACAATCATGCCACCTTCTTCACAAAACAGCAGGAACTAAAAGAAAGCCAGTGAAAGAGGAACTGTCAACACTTGTAAAACCATCAGATCTCATGAAACTCACTCACTGTCATGAGAACAGCATGATGGAAGCCACTCCCATAATCCAATCACCTCCCACCAGGTTCCTCCCTTGACACATGCAGATTACAAGTCAAGATGAGATTTGGGTGGGGACACAGAGCCAAACCATGTCATTTATATTGAAAAACAACTCAAGACACTTATGTCAGAATGGATTTTGAATTTACCATCATGAGAAATACTGGATTTGATGTTTTGGCTTGAGTAGCTAAGAGTAGTTCTCATTGTTTAAATACATTCAGTTGTTTTGACTGTAACCTGAAGTCAATAATGGCCCACACTAAATAAACGTGAAATGCCAGAAACTATCTCAATAATTAGGACAGGAGGGAGCTGTCAGAACTGTGAACAACACCTGCAGCTCTGGGGAAAGAACTCCCAAAGAGAGGAAACAGCAAGCACTCAGCTAAGGCACTACACAGGAGCATAGCTTGGTGTTTTTGTGAACCAGCAACAAGGTCAAGAAAACTGGAGCAGAATGAACAAGGGGGAAGATTAATAGAAAATGAGGCCAGAAAGGTAGCCTGGGGACAGATCATGAAGGTCAAAATAGGCTGTGGAAAGGACTTGAGAGTTTATCCTTGTGGCAGAGATAAGAAACCATTGGAGGGATCTGAGAAGAATAGCATGGTGAGCTGAATCGAACACATATACCACATTCCCCTAATATCCCAAATTATTAGACATAGGATAAAATATGTACTTACAAAAATAAGAAACCTATAACATAAGGAAACAAGAAAGAGTGTCATCCATGAAATAGAAATTCTGTAAAAATTTTGCAAAAATAGAAATCAGACTGTATTCATCTGTTCTCACACTGCTAACAAAGACCTACCCGAGGTTAGGTAATTTATAAAGAAAAAGAGGTTTAATGGACTCACAGTTCCACGTGACTGGGGAGGCCTCACAATCATGGCAGAAGGCAAAGGAGGAGCAAAGTCACATCTACACGGCGGCAAGCGAGAGAGAGCTCATGTAGGGGAACTCTCCTTTATAAAACCTTCAAATTTCATGACACTTACTATCACGAGAACAGCATGGGTACGGCCCACATCCATGATTCATTACCTCTCACCGGGTCCCTCCCACAACATGTAGGAATTATGGGAGCTATAATTCAAGATGAGATTTGAATGAGGACACAGGGTCAGAATGACAAAGAAAACTATAGCCAAAGACACCTGCCAGAGGCAAGTGTGTAGGTAGATGAAAGTGGAGGCAGAGGTTCTATAAGCAGAGAGTAGCAAGTAGATCCCTACTATGTCCTGAGTTTGTGCTGAGCAGCCAGCAGCAAAAAGGTTGATGCGCTTTCCCCACCCCACACAAAACGGCAGCTAAGACCTGGTTGGAACACCTGGGTAATGCATAATGGAACACAAGCTCCTACATTAGAAAAACAGGATACCCAGAATAATATCTCACCCTTCCTTAATAATCATCTGGAAGAGATTAACATTTTAACTGAAGGTGTAAATAAAGCAGATTGCCCTTCCCAGGGTAGGTGAGAATCAACCAATCTTTTGAGAACCCAAACAGGGCAAAGGATAAGAAGTTTGAAATCTCTCTTTCTGCATTAGTCTTCTCCAGCCCTTGAACCAGGCTCTATACCATCTTCATTCCTGGTTCTCAGGCCTTCAGGTTCAGACTGAACTATATACCACTGGGTTTCCTGGGTCTCCTGCTTGGAGATAGATGATCATGGGACTTCTCAGCCTCGTAATTGTGTGAGCCAAGTCTTTATAATAAATCTGTGTGTGTGTGTGTGTGTGTGTGTGTGTGTGTGTGTGTGTGTGTGTGTGTACCTTGGATTCTGTTTCTCTGGTGAACTCTAATATCTTTCACTGTGACATAGTCAACTAATTCAACAACTGGGAGAACTACATTTTGAAGAGAACATGTAATAGAACAAGTAGAATAAATTTAATAAATGTAATTGATAATTTCATATTTGGGAAAATACCAAACCCATGAAAAAAACAACTAGAGATCTTGGAAATTTAAAAATGATTTTCAAACTTTAAAAAAAAAAGTAATAAAAAAGAGAAAGAATGTATAGTTGGGCTGAATTATATAATGAACACAACTGAAGAATGAATTAATGAGTGGGAGGACTGGGCTGAGGACTACTCCCAGAGCAAAACAGAAACAAGCAAGACAGATTGGGATGAAGGAAAAAGTTAAATTAAATGACATAGAAGAGATATCTGGAATTCCCAGATTCCATCTAAAAAGAAGTCAAAAGAGAAGAATACACATGCTGGAGAAGAAATAATTAAATATCTTCCAGGAGAAAATTCCTCAGTGCTAAAAAGTATCTTTATCTCAAAGAATGTCAGACAATGGGAATTTAAAAGAGCCATGTTCTGTAATTAGAAAAAAAGGCAAATGACATTTGAAAATGCCCAAAATAAAGGAAAAAGGTCATGAAAGCCTTTTCAAAACAGGAGAAATCAAATGGAGAAATTAACCACTAAGAAAAAAGAAACAGACCTTCATGGGCTATCTAATTGGTAGCATTGATCACCAGAAGACAATGGGGAAACTGTATTACTTCTTAAGGAAAATTACATGAGGCTGAAATCTTAGACAGTCAAGCTAATATTCAAGTAGGAAGGAATAATAAAGACTATTTCAGATTTCTGAAGACTCAGAAAGTTGCCCAATCACAGAGCATCTCTAAAAGAAATATTTAGGATATACTCCAGCAAAAATAGAAAAAGAAAAAAGGATAATTTGGGCTTAAGCAAAAAATGGTAACAAATAAACCAGTAAAACCTATAGTTAGGTCAAAATAATTATTGATGCATAGTGAAAACATAAATATTCTGAATTACAACAACAAAAAATAACCCTGGGAATAGGCTGGTCTGTAGAAATCATTGAGAAGAGCCTAGAGAAGAGTGAACACTTGACTCCAAAGAATGGAAATGCTTGGAACATTCCCAAGTGTGGAGGTAAGTGCATCCCTTCCAGGAGAAAACAGACCTGAAGCTACATAGAAAGCTGCCCTGCTAAGGAATTTTGATGTCAAATTTGCACCTGTGGCCTTAGTGTCCATTTATAGCACCTCTGAACCATAGTTTTGTTGACCCAAGCCTTAACCAAAGCCTTGTTAAAAATCATAGTTGTGGTCTCAGTTTTGCTGAAGGGAATTAGGAATTACCTTCTGCCCTCTACATGGCTAAGAATGAGTGAGAAAGGCAGAGAGAGAAAGTGAGAGAAAATCAGCCATATTACAAGCTTCAGAAGCAGCATATTAAGTTGAAAGGACCAGAAAGAGATATCTGAGAAATTTGTTGCAGGACACACACTAAATTTCAGAAACTACCAGCTATAAAGAGGGGCTAATTTCCAGCAACTTGGTGGGAAATTATACTGAAAAAAAAAAAGGTACTAAAAGGAAGTATAACCTATTTTGTGGCCACATACTGGGAACCTTTATGGGCTACAGTAAGAAATTTTATCCTAGTGCCAGCTTAATTATTCAGGAAGCCACAAATGCCACTGAGAACATAAGATGCTCTCAGAAAAATGAAACTATCATTTCTACATTCTGTGGCTCAATTAGAGACACCATTACGTCAGGTGAAAGCAGATTCTCATCAATCTGAAGCTGCCATGAGACCCCAAGCATCCCTATTTTCTTGGGCCCACATAAATCTAATTACATGCTGACAACATGGGTAACACAAGACTCCCCACAGCCCATCAAAGAAAGGACATGTTGAAATTCTGCTCGGATTATAATCTGAGTTACAGGGCAAAGAGCTAAAACCTAGAGAAATTAAGAGTTACTAGGCTCTTAGCAATCATGTAGTCTAACCACATGTTCTTCTGCTGAAGAAATTGAAGCTCAGAGGATTACAGGGGTTTTCCTAAGGATTGACATCTAGAAAGAAAGAAGCAATAAATAACAAAATGTTTAGCTTACTCTATTATTAAATCTGTAAGAAAAAAAAAAAAAGAATATGTAATCCCCTGTCACCCAAGCTAACAAAAATCAAATGATTTCCCTATCTGCTGTCTCTTTTTTTTCCGTTTTTAGGTTTTTGTTTTATCTTCTTTGTTGATTCTTTTCACCATAATATTTTGTATAATTATTAGTGGTTTCTCTAGAGATTACAATATGCACCCTTAAACACGTTTTATCATATATTAATACCACACCACGTCATGTATAATGTGATAATCTTTACACAGTGAATTCCCATTCCCCACTTTTCACTGTTATTACTAGACATTTTACTTCTCCCTAAGTTAGAAACTCCACAATACATTGTTACCATTTTCTGCTGTAAATAGAAATTATCTTTCAAATAAATTGAGAAACAAGAACATTCATTAATGTATACCCACATATTTACCATGCTAATTTCACTTCATCCATTCATGTAGGTCCAAATATCTTCTAGTATTATTTTCCTTCAGCCTGACAGCTTCTTTTAACATTTTTTGCAGTGTAAGCCTCTGGTGACAAGTTCTCTCAGCTTTTGTTTATTTGAAAACATTTTTATTTTACCTCCAATTGTTTTTTAAAAAGTTTGATGAACATAGGACACAAGATATTTTTTCTTCTTTCAGCATTTTAAAGTGTCATTCCATAGCTTTTAGGCTTGCATTGTTTCTGACAAGTCAATGGGATTTTTAACATTGACCCTCTATAAGAAATATGCCTTTTTTCCCTCTAGCTGCTATTAAGATTTTCTTGTTATCCTTGGTTTTCATATATTTTACTGATTTCACATGTTTACCTACTTATGGCATTTTTGTGTTTATGCTGCTTAGAGTTGCTATTTTTCTTTAAATTGGAAGCTTTTAAATTGTTATTTTCTCAACTTTTTTCTGAATAATCTGTCTTCTGTCCTTCTGAGATAAAATTCTACATATGTTATGACACCTAATGTTGTCTCACTTGATATTGGTTCAGTTTACTTCAATTTATATTGTTTTTCCCTCAGTGCTTCAAGTTCTGTCTTATCTTCATGATCACTGGAATTTCTTTATAAAGGTTAATCTTCTGATAAGCCCATCAGCGAAATTTTTATTTCAGATATTGTATTTTTTAATTCTAAAACTGAAAATCCCTATGTGGTTTGTTTTTACTTCTACTGAGATTCCCCATTGTGTGAATGTTTTTCTTTAAATCCTTGAACATAATTATATTCATTATCCAGAAGTTTTTGTTTACTAATTCCTACATCTATCATTTCTGTCTGTTTCTATTGAGTTCTTTTTGCTGATTATGGGTAACACATTGCTATTTTTTTAAAGTACAGATGGGACAAATTGAAAACAACTAGAAAAATGATAGACAAACCTAACCATAGCAAGAATTACATTAAAATAAACACAATAAAGGCTCCACTTGAACTTAGAATATAGAAATTTACAAGAGAATCTCTCTTCCTTACAATAAAAAAAAAATCAAACAATTCACAAAATCGTGTATTTTATTGAACCCATCAGGGAACTGAGGTCTTAATGCAACTTTTAAATTCCAAAGGTTTAGAAGGCCTTCAGTCAACTTGATTGGATTTAAGGATGCAAAGTATTGTCCCTGAGTGTGTCTATGAGGATGTTGGCAAAGGAGATTAACATTTGAGTCAGTGGGCTAGGGAATGCAGACCCACCGTTAATCTGGTGGGCATAATCTAATCAGATTTCACTGCCTGCCAGTGAATATAAAGCAGGCAGAAAAGAGTGAAGAAGCAAGACTATCCTAGCCTCCCAGCCTACATCTTTCTCCTGGGCCAGATGCTTCCTGCCCTCAAACATCAGGCTCCAACAGTTTGAGACTTGGACTGGCCCTCCTTGCTCCACAAGCAACTAGTACTGAAAACCTGTTATATCGCAGAAACTGTTTGAGGAACTTCTGCTGCAAGAGGGAAATAAAATGTCAAAAATCCATGTTTTGCTCATCTCCCAAGGTTTTATTCTAGTGGAGACAGACAATAAAGAATACATACAATTTTAAAGTAGATAAATAATAAAATGTATAAGCATATAGAAGTAAGTAAATATAGAGTGTATTAGAGATTGACAAATGCTATCAGGGAATAGTGGGCAGAATAAGGAAGATTAGGAGTGCAAAAGATCTGCAATGAAATAGATTGGAATTGCCAACAGGAAAAATAGGATTACCTCATTGAAAAGGTAATATTTAGGGTCAGGCCTCATTGTGTGGCTCATGCCTGTAATTCCAGCACTTTGGGAGGCTGAGGCAGGCAGATCACTTGAAGCCAGAAGTTCAAGACCAGCCTGGACAACATGGGAAAACCCCATCTCTACTAAAACTACAAAAATTAGCCAGATGTGGTGGTACACCTGTAATCCCAGCTCCTCAGGAGGCTAAGACAGGAGAATCACTTGAACCTGGGAGGCAGAGGTTGCAGTGAGCCGAGAATGCGTCAATACATTCCAGCCTGGGTGACAAAGCGAGACTCTGTCTCAAAAATAAAAATAAAAATAAAAGGTAAAACTTAAGCAAATACTTAAAGAAGATCTAAGGGATGACCATTCCAGCCAGAATGAGGAATTATTACAAATACCCTAAAATATGACGGACCTCGTATGTTTGAGAAACAGTGTGAAGGCCAGAAATGGCTCAAAGAGAATGTGTAAGAGAGAAAATCATAGGAGATAATATACCTGAAATGGGAAAGCAAGTCATTTAGGGCCTTTTAAGTCTTGAAAGGTTTTAAGAATAAGAGTAATATGATCTGGATTACGTTGTTAAAAAAAGCCATTCTGATTAATGTATTATAGAAATATACATGTATTTTTTGCACATATTTATGTTTCATGTATTTATATTAACATATAACATTATACACACATTTTTATCTTTTATATTGAAAGATACTTCTGACTATGTATCTCCTTGTCTTTCATTCTCAACTCAATATAAATAAGATCTCTATCATGAACTCAACAAATACTTAATATTCACTAGGTGTGTGGCACTGTTTGTGGTGCTGAAGATCCTGAACAAAGAAGTCTGAAAAGATTGTTTCTCCCACGGAGAAGATTAAGAAATAATAACTCTGTAAGTAAGCAATAACATAATAAATTATAATACATAGTGTGGGGAAAAGTATGAGGCGGATGAGATAGAGAGTCACTCGATGGCTGCTTTAGAGGGGAAAGCTGGAGAAGTCACTCTGCAGAAATAACAACTAAGCTAAGACCTAACAAGCTAATGATGTAATGGTCAAAGGAAGAGAATCCTCAGCAGAGGATATTACTGGCTAAAAGATCTTAAAGCAAGAAAAATAAGCTTCCTCTGGTCTAGTAACTCAAACATTACATGTGCTAGATCATAGGGGTTACGGGAAAACTGAATACTTGACAATATAAAAGTTATGAGCCCAGGTGGTGGTTTGAACTAGGATGATAGCAACAGAGACTCTGTTAACTGAGTTCAGGTTAGGACTTGGTGGAACTGAGAAAGAGAGGTCTAAGGCTTTTATATTGACTGAGTCATCCATGCCTTTTCAAAGTCTTTTCTACGTCTTCCTGGAAAGAAGATGATTTGCAAACCTATGGAATCTTTATGTGTTTATTTGGTAAATATCTGTGTCTAAGTCATCATTTGAAATTCCATGTAGCTGCCTTTCATGAGTACTTAAAGCTCACTAGAAAAACTCCAGATATAGCATATAGTTTTTAAATAAAGCATATTCTTTTCTTCTTGCCTCTGAAACTGGGACATCATGCCCTAGGTTTGTGTGCCAGGTCAATGGCATCAAAAGTAAAACGGTAAAGGTAAGTCCAGCCTAATGAAAGTAAAACAAGATAAAAGCAGAACACTGCAGAGGCTCAATTTTTCCAGTAGCACTAGAATATAGGTGATTCTGTGTAAGTGATCTTTCCAGCTGTAATTGAACTACACAACCAAAAGTTTCAAAGAAAACAGCTCTATTTAGGTTAGACTTATTTGAGTGTCTTATTAAACAGAGTATGGGTTTTGAAGTCGTTTGATGAAAACATGAATGCTCTCTCTTCTTTATGTGTCCGTGAACAAACACTCAATGTCTCTAAATCTCTATTTCCTCACAAAGAAAGTAATCTATCTACCTTATGCATTAGTTGTAAGAATTAAATAAGCTAGTTTGTAAATAACCTGTACGTAAAATGCAAATACTCTATGACGTCCAGTTGCTATTTTGTAATGTCTTCTCTAGAGTAAAAATGTGCTATCAAGTTGTAGACAATATAATTTTGCTAGAATATTATGCAATGGGGAATTTTTTCAACAGCTAGTAGGCTAAGGTAAATCACAGAAAAGCACCCTACTGTTCCCTTGGTTGGAAAAGCCCGTACTTTCTATGGTCTGAATATTTATGTTTCCGCAAAATTCATACACTGCATTTCTAACTCTCATGCTATTAAGAGGTGGGGCCTTTTGGAAGGTGATTAGGTCACATTGGTGGAGCATTCATGAATAAAATTAGTGTCCTTATAAGAGAGACCCAAGAGATAACTACCCCTTTCTACCATCTGAGAACGCAACAAGAAGATATCATCTATGAATCAGGAAATGAGCCCCCCAGCAGACACTGAATCTGCCAGTGTCTTGATCTTGGACTTCCCAGCCTGTAGAACTGTGGGAAATATCTGTTGTTTATAAGCCACCCAGTTTAAGGTAATCTGTCATAGCAGCCCAAACCGACTAAGATAGCATCCTAATAAGAATGCTGATTGTCTCATGTATTATTAAGCATAAGGGTTGTTGATGACTTAGTATTAATGTTTTCAAAAATTAAGACCACCTCCCAGAGAGAAGAGGTGGTGGATTTGGGATATTTCCTACTACGAAGTTCTCCAACTTCTTTCTTCCCATTCAATACTTCCTATAGTTGAGATACAACAGAAGCATAAAATGTTGATATGATCAATGTGATAGACTAACTGATCATAGAAGCAACAGCAGTAGGGGAGATGGAGAGAGTAGTGATAGTGACACTGAATATATTGAATAAAAGGCATGAGCTGCAAGCTATTCGATTGGTGCAAAAGTAATGGCAAAAACCAAAATTACTTTTGCATCAACTTAATATATCATTTTAATTCTTCCACCAAATCCTTAAGGAGGAGGCCATTTCCCATATTGTACATTGGGGTTAGTGTGTCCGAGGTCATACAGCTGTGAGGAGGCAGAGCTGGGATTTGGACCCAAATTTATCTGACTCCAAACTCATGTGATTTCCACTACATCAAGACAAAAGAAACAGCTATCCTGGGCAGTTTCAGTGAAAGACAACCAGCAGCCTCAAGGGTGGGTGTGAGTAAACAAAATTTAAGTGAACGTAAGATAACTATTTTGCATGAGCTGCTTTTTTGGTTTTTGTTTTGTTTTGTATTAAATGGTCCTTCTCTTGCATATTATATGATCCAACACTGTCATCCCCATTCTCCCTCCTGACCTCTGTCACCTGATCACTAAGCAACTCAGCCCTGGCCCTCCCCATAGAGAACACCCTCAGCACCGAGAACCAGGAACATTGCTTTTTCTTTTCCCCCACACCCAGTCTGGTTGAGGTCTGTGAACTTAGCAGTCTTACTCCAAACCCTTTTCTTCCTAGCTTTTCCCATGTGACCACTCAACTCTGACCTACAAACCAACAGCTCAGGCAGAGAGGCAGCTTCTCATAAAATACAGAAAGAAGGATGACAACTTTTCCAAAGGAAATTCTCAGTGGAAAAAGCACAAGAGCCCCAGGAGAGCAAAGGATGCTTTCTCTATCAAAATCCTAGAACATTGATTAACGATATTCTAGGAGATGCAGTCACCTTGTGACATCTGAAATACTGTTATGTATTTAGTTTGAACTGTGTAGAGACCTCATCTCCCTCCTGAGACATATTTACTGCCCAATCTTCTTTCTGACAAAAGTAAGATTGACTTTCCAGAAAACCATACCTCGTATTATTATCATTAGCTCATTTTAAAGTTACCCGGGGCTTGTCTAGAGGAAATTTAACTGGTGAGAGCCACTCCAAGCCTCTTCAGACTCATAGATCAAAGCTTTATCCATCAAGTGCTCTTAGTCACAATATCATGTTAAAGGAGGAAAAATAAAGAAAACAATAATTTAGTGCTTTTAATAATTTCTAAAGATGATTCAATTCCAAAAAATACCTTTAGAGAACACATTACAAATAACACTGCCTCCTCCCCTGATTAAATCTTATATTTAAATCACCACTTTTCATTTTCCAAAGTGCTTTCATACCCATTGTATGATTTTATGTTCAAAACCATAAAATGGGGGGGGGGCAGAATAATATTATCCCTGATTTAGATCAGAAAACTGAGACAAGAGGCACTGTGTGATATTTTTTTTATTATTATTATACTTTAAGTTCCAGAGTACATGTACACAACGTGCAGGCTTGTTACATATGTATACATGTGCCATGTTGGTGTGCTGAACCCATTAACTCGTCATTTACATTAGGTATATCTCCTAATGCTATACCTCTCCCCAACCCCCACCCCATGACAGGCCCCGGTGTGTGATGCTCCCCTTCCTGTGTCCAAGCGTTCTCATTGTTCAATTCCCACCTATGAGTGAGAACATGCGGTGTTTGGTTTTCTGTCCTTGCGATAGTTTGCTCAGAATAATGGTTTCCAGCTTCATCCATGTCCCTACGGAGGACATGAACTCATCCTTTTTTATGACTGCATAGTATTCCATGGTATATATGTGCCACATTTTCTTAATCGAGTCTATCATTGATGGACATTTGAGTTGGTTCCAAGTCTTTGCTGTTGTGAATAGGCACTATGTGATATTTCTAAATCCACATGACTGGTTACTGGCAGAGCTAAGCTGAATCATTTATTATAACTTCTGAAATTATTTTCTTAGATTACTTATTATTCCCATCATTTTTATTTCCATTTATATAAAAGGGCACCATTCAGCATTTATTCAACACATACTTATTGAGCACCATTATCTGATTGTTGAGGATTTAGGAGGAACAGATATATCGATGAAGACTTATTTCTCCAATTGCATGAAGCATACTTTCTAATGAATAAAAAAAAAAGAGATAAAACAAAAGAAATAAACTAGAAAGAGAAGAAGGCAGTTCTAAGTGCTCTGACAAGGGTGACATGTGGGACAATCATTGGGGACTGTTTCTGTCTGGGTAGTCAAGATACCAGCATCCTCACAGATCCCCGGGTTTGTAACCTCAAGCCTTTCCTCCCTTATCACTCACATCCTATTTGTTGTCGTGCCATATCCTGTTAGCACATTTATAACTCCTTGATGTCTTTTGTGTTCTCCTCTCCTCCAGTCCCACAATGGCTCCCCTGACTCCTTAGCCTCTGTCAGGTGGGCTTTCCAAAGCTTGCCCAGCTGGTCTGTCTATCTTCAGTCTCTCCTTTCCAGTGCACCTTGTCCATTCCTATTGATCTTTGTATCAGGTTGTTTTGTATTACATTAAAAGTAATGGCAAAACCCACAATTACCTTTGCACCAACTGAATAAAATCTCCTGTTGAATGCCATGGAAAGCGGGGGAGACTTTATCCCAGCATTCAAGATTCTACCCAATCTAATCCAAACTTCTCTTCAAATTCTTTTTATTGGCCGGCTGCAGTGGCTCATACCTGTAATCCCAGCACTTTGGGAGGCTGAGGCGGGTGGATCATCTGAGGTCAGGTGTTCAAGACCGGCATGGCCAACATGGCGAAACTCTATCTCTACTAAAAATATAAAAGTTAGGCTGGCATGGTGGCACACACCTGTAATCCCAGCTACTTGGGAGGCTGAGACAGGATCATTGCTTGAACCAAGGAGACAGAGGTTGCAGGGAGCTGAGATCACACCACTGCACTCCAGCCTGGGTGACAGAGTGAGACTCCATCTCAAAAAAAAAAAAAAAAAAAAAAAAAAAATTCATTTTATTCTCAGCAAATGAAACCATTCACCATTCTTAATGTCACATTTGCACTTTTCTACTTCTACATCATGTTCCTCTCACTTCCTCCATTTAAAATCCCCATCCTCTCCTAGCCAGTTTCTAAGGCACACCTCTTTTCTGGGGCTAGCTCCACAGATACCTCCTCCATGAATGAATGAATAAATGCACGAAGAAACTGAAGTGACTCTGGTATCTCTCCTGCTCTGCTCTTGTCATCCACCTAGACTTTCACCAATTAGCAGACCTTTGTCTCTGATACAGCCCCTTGCTTCTCTAAGTGAGGACAATTTTCCCTACTCCTCCACTAGCACGTGGGCTAATTTTGTTCTGTGGTATCCCTTATGAATGGCAGTCAGCTTGTCAGCTGTAGATCTCTGCTCTTCTGCCTTCCTGTGCCCCAAAGCAAAATCCATTGACCCCAAGATATCTGCCAGCTGATGGCATCTGCTGTCTAGGAATAGGCTCCGAGTTCAGGCCTCTCCTGACAATGCTTTGGGGTCCCCATAAAGCTCAAATAGATCTCTAAATTCATGTCCTTTCAGAGCCTCCTGTGGTACATTTCTTTTCCTTGTAAGGTTCAGCAAAAAGGCTGTCAAGAGCACATGAATGAAAGGAACAGGGAGAACAGGGAAGCATGATGCATAGTTTCTATAAGAAATCAATGGCTACTAAAAATATCCCACATGAAATACCCTGAATGAAGCATTTTTAGTCTCAGGGAGAAGCCTTTGGGGAGATCACAGGGCTTTGGCTGTCAAGTCTCATGGGAACTGTTCCTAGAGTAGAAAAGTATTTTTCTTTCAGGCAATGACTTTGCTTAAATCATGCACCGAAGCTAACATTTAGGTGTTCTTCTCTCAGGTAGGTTTATGCTAAGATCTTTATAATGCTGTATTCATATGGCCATTGATGTGGGAAGACTCGAGAGGAAAAGTTTAGTGCCAAATGGCTGAAAATTTCATATCGATACTTCAGTGGTTATAGGAGTCTGCGGAATGTCACTGGATGCTGAGAACTGAAAAGGAGAAAAAGAAAGAAACCTCCTGTGGCAAACACATATGGATTGATAGAGACTTTATGATGTCAGGCAGATTCCTCTTCCGATTTTCAAAGTGGAAAGAAGGAGTTGTCGATTGTTGTAACTACAGATTCACCAGATCCTCGTTTCCATCTACAAGATCTTGCATTTCCCCAATTAACTCTTGCTCTGAGTCTCCCCAATGGCTATTTCAAAACTTAACCTGCTCTCATGAAACCATCTAAGCAGCTCATCTATCCCCTCCACTCTAAGTACTCATCTTCCACTTCATTGAAAAAATTGGAGCTGTTAGGCAGGAATGCCCTCACCTGCATCCATTTTGACCCTTGTCTTCCTGTTTTTGTTACAGAGTTGCCCTCTTCCCTAATGTTCACATCTCCATCTGCTGTCCTCCAGGTCTCATCCCCGCTTTGAAGAATGGTCCTTGATCAAATATCTTTAAGCCTCTCCCTCTATGGTTTCTTCCATCAACATGGGAGAAACATACTCAGGTCTCATACATGTTGACAAACTAAGTAAATTAAAACCTCTTTGGTTCTCTCTCTTCACAACCAGGCTTCCTAAATGAGCCATCTACACTCACCATTTTATTTTCTCCTTCCAGTCATTCCTCATTTGATTGAAATCTGCTTTTTCCCCTTTACTCCATTGAAACTGCTGATGCTAAGATTTACTGTAGGTCTGATTCTTTTTGTCATGTACATTATCTTTGAATCACTGAGTGATCTCATTGCTTCAATTGTCATCCACTGTGATGGCACAGAGGCCCAAACATCTCTAATGTAGACCTCCCTTCTAGGCTCCAGACCTGTGTACCCACCTACTTCCTGAACACCTACTTCCTGCCACTATCACATGTACAAAACTAAACTCAGCAACCCCTCTCACTACAGTTCCCCACTAAAATGGCTATTTTGTCACTCCTCTCATTAAGTGACACTCCACTCGCCCTTATTGCCCAAGCAATAGAACTGGGAATCATCTTTGCCTTCTTTCTTCTTCTTTTACCAATTCCACTGCCATAAGCTATCACCAAAGCTTATTGAGTCAGCTCCTGAGTTTATGTAAAATTTATCCAAGTGACACAATATAATATCCCAAGCAGGATCTGCTTCGGGGCTCCATAATCAAACACATTAATATTTCTGCAGTATAAGAAAATACACAATAAATGGGATATATAAGGATCCATAAAGTAGACCTGCACAAGAAATGCTAAGGAACATTCTTCAGTCAGAAAGCAAATGATAACAGATGGAATTAGGAATCTTCACCAAAAAATAAAATGCATCAGAGTCTTTAAATATCTGATAAAAAAGAAAAGATCATTTTCCTGTTCATTTTTTAAAAATACATACGATTCTTTAAAGCAAGATGAAAATACCACCTTGTTGCTTTTATAATGTTCAATACATGCAATAACAATAGCATAAAGGCATGGCAAAGGGGATAAATAGACCTTAAAATTGCAAGGTTTATATATTTTATGGGAATTGGTACAACATTAACTCTGAGTAGAATATGAAAAACTAAGAATTGTATTTTAATCCCTAGAGCAATAACACACAATAATACAATGCAAATAAGAATAATTTAAAAGCCAGTGGATAACTTCTAATTACATTAATAATAATAGCAAATACTTATTGAGTGTTTCTATATGCCATTATCTCATTGAATCTTCAAAATATCCTATGAAGTACACATTATTTTTCCCACTTTACAAATGAGTAAAATAAGACTGAGAAATAATTTTCCCAAATTTATAACAGGATTAGCCTCAGAGCTGTCAGATTATGGTATATGCTCTCCTTTTAAAATTGACAGATAAAATATAGTGCATGGCATGAGGTTTTAAAATATAAGTATATGCTTTTCTATAAAATAAATACAATTTTTGGCCAGACACGGTGGCTCACACCCAATCCCAGCATTTTGGGAGGCTGAGGCAGGCAGATTACCTGAGGTCAAGAGTTCAAGACCAGCCTGGCCAACATGGAGAAACTCCGTCTCTTCTAAAAATACAAAAATTAGCTGGCTATGATGGCACATGCCTGTAATCCCAGCTACTCAGCAGGCTGAGGCAGGAGAATCAGCTGAACCCAGGAGGTGGAGGCTGCAGTGAGTCAAGATCATACCACTGCACTCCACCCTAGGTGACAGAGCAAGACTCCATCTCAAAAAATAAATAAAATTTCATATTTTTAAATAAGGATAATAAATAGACATGTGAAAAAATTAAACAGAAAGTTACACATCTTCATTCCACCAAATTCCAGTCCTACTCCCCAAAAGTAGCCTCTGTCAATGGTTTCTCTGATTATATCAGGAAAAGAAAAAGCTGCAAATATACATAGATCTTTTAAAAAAAAAAATCAAGCATACTTCTATAGATCATGTTTTCATCTAGCAATTCTTGAAATCTTTCCATATATATAGATAAAAAGCTACTTCTTTCTTTTTAGTGGCTGCATCCTATTCCATTGTATGGATGTAAGAAAATACATCACACACGGCCACTCTTGATAGAAAATTATTTCCTGTTATTGTTATTGTTGTCATACAATAGCAATTAGCATATTGTATAATACATCAATAAACACATTTGTACATTACAAATATATATGCACAATCAATTCACAGCAGTGCAGTTGCTAGATCAAAGAGTTTGTACTCTTTTATATTTTGAAAGCTAAATGTTTCATTGACTTCATCAACTCTTATTTTCAAAAAGAAAACAGATAAGATTATGTAGAGTCTGTGATCTGACTTACTATTCAACCTTCCTTTCAGAAACATTGCTTCTGGTACATTTTGACTTACAAAGAGGATTGTTGTTTTTTTAAGTGTGGTCAAAACTATTGATCTTTTCCTTTTTTATTTGTTTACTATGTTTTGGCAGACAACATTTTTCTCCATCCTACTAAAAAATATTCATCTGTATTTTCTTATATTTTTATGGTTTTGGCTTTTACATTGACACGTAAGCCACACTGGTGTGTTTAACGTAAGTTTAACATGAGTCACTAGAGTTTGTCACAGAGTCAGTTTTCTCAAATACACACTTTTGAAAAATGTATTTATTCCATTTTGGTTTGCATTTTTTCTTTATAATACATTGATAATTAGCATTAATATTAGTAATATCAGTAATTAGTAAGTAGTATTAATATTAGCAATCAGTATTAATACTAGAAATTGGACGTAGGGTTCTAGATCCACGAGTTTTCTATAAGGGGAGGGACAATAGACAAAAGACAATAGGCCAATGGCAAACAAAGTACCACTTCCTTAATAGCTGAACAAGCAATTTATATACAAAACTCAGAGCTTTTCTGGTGAGCCCTGAGGCATGTGGCTTAACTGGAGACCTAAACAAGGCTTTCTACTTCTTCCCTTCTTCTAAAATAGCCAAACTGCAGATTAAGTCTGTTTACCCAGCCCACAATGGACAAGGACCCGAGCCTGCCATAAACCACCAAGCCCAGTACTCTGACGTCTTTGACGTGGGAAGTGGAGCCAAGATGCCAGCCTTTAAGACCTAATGGCCTCTCACTCCAATTAATACAGGGCTGTTGCACCCTGAATTATGTAAGATATTGAAGTACTACCATTTCGGTTGTCATTTGTCTCCACTTCATCGCTGATAAGCAGCCAACGTAGCCTATTAAAATTTCCACCGCATTGGTGGCAATGCCTCTCAGGACAGCAGACCCAGAGGATATAGTGGAAGTAATAGTTGCTCCAAGCAGAAGACCTTGTCGCCAGTAGGAAATAGCAGAAGCAGTGTAGTGTGAGGTCCTGGATGTACTGCAATATTTAGCAAGAGTAACAGTAATGTATGGCCTGAAAAGAGACCATATTCCCTGGCAAGAGACTGCTGTGCCATGTGTGAGGATGGAAACAGAACCAGACAGAGGTGCACCCCGGAAGCAGTAATGATGAAAAGTACTTGCAGCTGTATCCAGCAGACATCACAGGGAAGCCCTCCAGAACTGTTCAGAAACCCTCTGGGAACACCCAGAGTTACTGTAGAGAATAGAGATTTTGCAAGACTGTTTTGCATAAGCAGCTGGAAGTAACAGTTACTAAAATCTGCCTTAAGCCTGCTCATGTGACTCTGTTTATAGGACTCAGCTGCTAAAAATGCTCCTATTTAGATATGTCTAACATGCATATTTTGTTTTTCAAAATACGTATTAACATCCTGTGGGAAAATGTCCCAAGATGTATCATTTTGGGAAATTCTGCTATGGAGCTCAACTTTCAACAATGACATTTCATGTCTGGGTCATGTTTATTTACACACTAGGGCTCCAACATGAGCAATTGCTCTGAAGACTATTGGGTGACACGACACACATGGATATGTCCGATTCCTGCCCACGAATGCACTGTCCCTAAATGATACTTCTTTTAGAAGTATTTCCAGGAGGTATCTGGGAGACACACAGCAGGTACACTGTAGACCCAGACAAACTTCAATTCTACATTAAACCCTTCTTAGGCTCAAACTGGGATTTCTGATATGTGCATAACAAGAACTAGGCAATTGGCTAGGACTCTTTTTTAATATTGGTTCCAGGAAGTCCAGACCCAAATTTATAGCTCAAATACAGTATTTACGCTGTCTTTTATGGTTCAAAGTTATATTCTTTTTTATTAATGTGATGGCTTTCCATTTTTTATTCATATTTTACTGGTATTGTTTCCCTATTTCTTTCATAGTCTAGCTCTGCTTTATGATATACATTTTTGTTGCAGTTCTACCAAAACCTTTGTAGACCAGGTGGCCAGGAGGCCTCAGGACTAGAGAAATTCTTGCAGTCTATTCATCTCTTTGTTCATCTCTTTATTTCAAATAGATTCTGTCCCTTTTCATTCTGCTTAAATTAATGAAACTGATTGTTAGAAATACCAACTTCTACACCCAATCAGAAATGATTCAAAAGGCAAAGTGAATTAATAAAGAAATGTATAACACAGTATTGGGGATTTAATATGCCACTCTTCTCAGGAAAGCTAACATTAAAAAATGTTAAAGAATATTGTTAATGAAAGTTAAGCAATTTATGAAAGAGATTTAAGAGGGCAAGACCTTCCCAAAACTCCTGAGAAAAGTTCTCCATCCAGTAGTTTTTTTTAAACTCACTTTTAAATCCTCATGTAAAAGCCAGATTATATGAGCATGTTTAAAATTATTTTATTAAGTAGAATTTTTTTTCATTCTTTTCTATTATCCAGAAAAGTAATTAAATCATGCAGCTTGTAGATCACACTTGGGCTCATGGAGGGGAAACTAGAAAAAATAACAGCTTTGCCAAATTAGCAGAGTGTATGCATGCAAGGAAATTCACAAATTACAGTGATTATTCTGAACATCTGATTCCAGAGGGAATCACATCCAAGTAATAGAAATAGTTGAAGATGAAAATTCAAGAGCAAATCCTGTTGACTGCCATATATTCACTGCATCTGTCTGAGCTGCATCTCCAGTGCCATCACCCTTGTTCAATGACTGTGAACTCTTGCCTGGAATACGCAAGAGTCTCATACTTGGACTCCTTTCTTCCCTGCGTTCTTTACAATCTATTCTCCAGAGAAAACTCAAAATGAGTTTTCCAACATCAATTACATCACATCACTGCCCTGCTTAAAACTCTCCAGTGGCTTCCTACTGCATTTGGACTATAAAACCAGCCTCTTTACCACCACCTAAAATGCCCCCTAATAGTGAGGTCTTGCCTACTTCTCTGACCAGACCTCATAATAGTCTGTTTCTCACTCTGTCTGATGTGTTCCTCAAGCTAAACAATGACCACGTGTTTCTCAAAACTCACAGTAATATACTAAAAATGGTAAGTTTTTCTCATGTAAAATATATTTTAAGAATAAATAGGATGGTATCCCTATGAATACCAATCAACGATGGATATTTTTAATCTGAAAAAGATAATTTAAATAACAAAAGTTAAAAGAACCTATAGCAGCAACTGCTAGTACATCCCATATTTACTTTTTCTTTTCTTAATAAGAGAACTTTTTTTTTTTTTTTTTTTTTTTTTTTTTTTGAGACACAGTCCTCCTCTGTTGCCCAGATTGGAATGCGGCGGCACAATCTCAGCTCACTGCGGCCTCTACCTCTCGGGATCCAGCCATTCTCCTGCCTCAGCCTCCCAGGTAGCTAGGATTACAGGCACAGGCCACCACACCTGGCTAATTTTTTTGTATTTTTTAGTAGAGATGGGGTTTCACCATGTTAACCAGGCTGGTCTTGAACTCCTGACCTCAAGTGATCCACTCACCTCGGCCTTCCAAAGTGCTAGGATTACAGGCATGAGCCACCACACCCAGCTGAGAACTCTGATTTTATTCAGAGTGACAATATATCCAGCTGAAAAACTCTACCTTCCAGCCTCTATTGGAGGGAAAATTTTCCAATTTGGTGTGAGCAAACATCATTGGACAGGAATCCCTTTTTGCCCTTCTGCACTCCTTCCTTCCAGCCTCTAGGAATCAGACACTACAGCGGAAGTTCCAGAAACCATTTGGGGACCATGACAGAAAAGAAGAGAAAATTCAGAGACCTTACCCTTAGCATTTGGATTCAGTGAGATACCAGCAACTACCTAACTCTGGTTTCTTCTATTTAGGGGGTTGAGCTCTAATATTTTAAAGATACTGAAATAAAGGTCTCTCTCTCAGGCAGCCAGGCAATTCCCAACTAATATAAATATCTAGGTATGTATCTAATAATGTATAAAATATTTATGAAAAGTATAGAATATAATAAGACCAAAAGGAACGGAGAAATAATCCATGATTAAAAATGAAGACACTTGATATTATGATTATTGAAATCTATAAATTCAATGCAATTTGAATCAAAATCCCAGTAAGATGTTTTACTGGAGACTTAAATGTGTGTGAAAGATTATGGCCAAAAAGATCCAACAATATTGAAGAAGAATAGTGACAGATGACTAACCAGATATCAAGTCTTAATTTAAAGCTTTATATTAATTAAGAGACAAATATATCAGTTAATAGCTATAATTAATATAGCAGTTAATTAAGAGATAAATATACCAGTAAATCAGAATAAAGAGCCTTGAAAATTTTGTTTAATATAGTGAAGGCATTCCACAGTGCTGGAACAAGTGGTTACCCATGTGGAAAAGGATATTAGATTCCGTTCCTCACATCATAAGAAAAAACAAATTACATTTATTAGAAATCTACATGCAAAGAAAAAAATTTAAAACTTTTATAGGAAAATACATGTTCTTGGATAGGTAATGATTTCTTAGCTATGTCACAAAAATACAGCAATCAAGGAAAAATGTGATTAAAATGGCCACGTGAAAATGAATGACGTGATTGCAAGCACCACAAGCAATGTGAAACTATTTGCAATGCATGTATTTGATAATATTCAATTATTTCAAGTAGCATGAACTTGTATTCTATTCCATGGATTATAACCCATTATTTTTATTATTTTATGCCTCAAATTGTCCCAGATTTTGCCCCTGGGAGCCAATTCAAGCTGGTGTCTAGTCTTTCAACACTGTTGAGCATTTTATTACTTTCTGGCACCTGGTTGCTCTCTTTGGAAAAATGGTATAGAGAAACTTACATTTGTATGCAAGGTGTATCAGCACAATTTTTAACAAGAAAACATAGAAGCAACCTAACCATCCTTCAGTTGAACGCAAAACAGCATATAAAAGGCATGGACTAGGCTGGGTACATTGCCTCATGCCCGTAATCCCAGCACTTTGGGTAGCTGAGGTGGGTGGATCACCTGAGGTCAGGAGTTTGAGACCAGCCTGGCCAAAATGGTGAAACCCTGTCTCCACTAAAAATACAAAAAGTAGCCAGGTGTGGTGGTGGGCACCTGTAATCCTAGCTACTCAGGAGGCTGAAGCATGAGAATCACTGGAACCTGGGAGGCAGAGGCTTCAGTGAGCCGAGATCACGCCATTGCACTCTAGCCTGGGCAAGAGAGTGAGGCTTTGTCTCAAACTCCCCCACAAAACAAACAAACAAACAAAAGACATGGATTAGATCTTCTATTATCAAGCTAAGCTAATCTCACACTATGGAGTAAAAAAATGCTACAGCATATTATAATCCATTCAAACTAAGACACACAAAATAATAATATATATTGCTTATGAAGAAATATATACGTAGCAACAAAGAAAATATAGCTGCTGATATCCAGGAGCCTGGCACTCACAGCTAGGCCTTAGTATCCTCCTGTTGACAGTAAACAACTTCAAAGAGCATCAACATCAGACAAGGCCGTTCTGTGACCATCATAGGACAAAACAAAAATACAATCACGCCATCATTTTATTTGAACACTAACAAAAATACGCACCACAAAAATGACCAAATAACCCTCTATCCTAGCTAATGCATGACTGTTGCTTCTTAAACAATCACTTTAGTGTAGCTGTAGGCTTGAGATTTGTTAAGATATATAATCACAGAATTACCCTACTTCCTGAAATCATCAATGCAGAGTAAAACCCTGTTTCCTTAAACCCTCCCAAGAATCACCTACTGCAAGCCCAAATCCTGCTCTAAGTCCTCTCTGCCATCATTGTGTTGAGACACCTCACACTTTTCCACAGTTTGCATACAACTACAGATGTGTTTCTAATCGTCTTTGGAATGAGGACATTGACTGTAGTAAAAGTATTTTTAAATGCATAGAAATAATGCACCCAAACTTTAGGATAGTACCTCTACCTGATAAGAAAGAAAAAGGAGAAAAGTCTGAGGCAGAGAGAAGGGAGGCATTCACTGTATTATAGCATTTTTTTTCTTTAAAATGAGAGAAATCTAAAAAACATATGACAAAACACATATATCCATGGTTGGAACATGGTAATCTCTTTTAATTTCTATTTCATTTGTATTATTTTTATTGTGGTAAAATATGCACAGCATAAAATGTGTTATTTTATCTGTTTTCAAGTATACAGTTCAGTGACATTAAGTACATTCACATCGTTGTAGTACCATCATCATCCCCAGAACACTTGTCATCTTGTAAAACTGAAACTGTGCTATTAAATAACAACTCCCTATTCCTTTCTTCTCCCAGCAACCCCTGGCAACCACCATTCTTTCTGCCTCTGAATTTGACTATTCTAGGTACCTCATGTAAGTGGAATCATATAGTATTTGTCCTATGTTCTTATATGATTGAAATATATTATTTAACTAAAGATTTCTCTAAAATAGTGATACCACCCAATCACACCCAGAAGAAACCAATTTTAAGTGTTTTCATTTAATACATATACTCTTCTAAGATTGCATATAGAGGGATATGATGGAGCAGATACTTACTGGCAGCTAAGTCTTATCTGTGCACTAATGTTTTGATTATCTGCATATAGGTCCATCTTGCCCACTAGAAGACCCCGTATACTTGATAATGAGGAAGGTGCCTTATTTCCCTTTTCACTTCCAATGTCAAGCATGGTAGTTGGCCTATAACAAATGCTCAATAAATGTGTGTTCAAAAAAGAATGAATTATTGTGTTTTGTAATTGTCATTTTCAACTTAATAACTTAAAAATCTATTTTAAAAATACATAATTTGCTCCAAGTTATCAGTTTTAAGACTTTCTGTTTATCTTTCTTTGTTGCCCTTAGAGTAACCTCAACTGTTCTCGAAGCTTCATCGGCACAAGGAAATTAAGGAAATGTCTCTTCCCTGCAAAGACAAGCTTCACATGACTGATCTGTCCTCCCCACAGCCCTATCTTCATGCATCAAGCATTTGAAACTTTAAGTAATTTTCAGGCAGCTGTAATTGAAGAGATATTACAGCTGTTGAAGTGGTGCCAGTTATCACATTAACGTAGCCATAACTCAGGCAAAGCACAGACAAGAACAACTTCACGGAAAGGGGGCTTATTTACTATTTTAAGTCAATTGCTTCCTTTATTATTCCAAGCCTGCCATTGCTAAGAATACAAAGGAAAAAGAATTTATCATAATGGATCATAAACTCAAACTCAGGGGGAAATATTAAATGAAACAAACCAGAAAAGAAATTATTTATCCTTGGCTAATTAAACTCATCAGCAAAAATGAGCCCAAATCTAGCACATTTCTGAGATCCAGGAATGTGAGCCAGTGAAGGATCATAGACTCTGAATGGAGAAGACCAGAGCGCATATCCTTGTCTTGACTTTTACCAATAGTTTGACCTTGGATCATTCCCATAAATTTGCAAACACTTGTTTTCTTCAAGTGGCAAATAATATTATCCACCTTAGAAGGATGTTAGAGTATTAAATGAGAAAGTTAATGTCAACATTTTTATATACTGCAAATTACTTGACAAATAACATATTTATATTAAGAACTTGTCACAGAAATATCTGAAGACTAAGAAGTAGGGAAATCATAGGATGAAACTTGAATTCATAGTTTTATGTGTTTAGAATATTGACTTCTTCTGTGGCACAGCATTTTCTTGTCAGTTTTCTGTGTTCCTGTAACACACCAATGGTGTGGGGAAATGGTGGTATTTTAGATCATGTGCTCTTAAGATGCAAAATGCCCAAAAGACACTTCAGTGGGCTAACAAGTCTACATTCAGAATTCAGCCGAGTTCACAACATAGTTCTATATTCCTACTACCGAATTTCTTTAGTCAATTAATTTTTCCATGCTCCTTGGTGACTGTATTAAACCTTTTCCATTCTCTTCATCCAAACCTCTGTTACTGGTGGAGGGTGTCCAGGTTCTTGAGGTTTTGAACAACAAATTGAATGAAACACAAAGGAATGAAAGAAAAGCACAGATTTATTGAAACAAAAGTACACTCCACATGGTGGGAGTGGGCTCAAATAAGCAGCTCAAGAGCCCCATTACAGAATTTTCCGGGGTTGAAATATTCTCTGGACGTTTCCCATTGGTTACTTGGTGTACACCCTATGTAAATGATGTAGTAGCCCACGACCATACTGGTTGGTTGTGGGAGGGGACCAATTAGAGGCTGAAGTGAAGTTATTAATACAAAGTTACACTCCTATGCAAATGAAGACTTGGCCTGTGACCAGTCTGATTGGTCACAGGAGGGAACCAATCAGAGGTACTTTCAATTTTTCATCTACCACGCAGAGAAAGGGGGATGGGGGTGTTGCAAAGGGTGTAGCCTATGGTCCTTTTGTTACTTGGGCATGGAAAGTTGGAGTTTTGTTTAATTTAGTTCTAGGAAGTCAACGTGAATTGGCCTTAGGTTCCCTGCCTCACCACCACCCTAAAAAGCTCTCTCACCAAAGATGACCTCACTTCCAACCCCACAGAGAAATTTGAAGCTGCCAGAGAGGAGCTCTCAACTTTCCAGCACCTGCTTTCAAACCTACAACCTATCTGTATCTTCTCTCCTTTCTTCAATTCCTGTGAAAGCCAGCTCCCTTCTTCCTAGTTTTGGTCCAATATCTCTCTGTTCTGTAGCCCACTTCCTCAAGAATCATCTCCTATCAATAATTTCTTCTCTCTTCTGTGTCTTCTAACTCATCATCTTTGCTTGGTTCCCCCATGGTCATTCAAACATACTTAATTCATACAAAAAAATTAGAATGAATAAGACCTACTATTTGATAGCACAAGATGACTATAGTCAATAATGCCTTACCTGTACATTTTTTAATAACCAAAAGAGTATAATTGGATTGTCTGTAACACAAGGGTAAATGCTTAAGGGAACTGATACCCCATTCTCCATGATGTGATTATTACACATTGCATGCCTGTATCAAAACATCGCATGTACCCCATAAATATATACACCTACTATGTACCTACAAGAATTAAAAATTTTTAAAAATTAAATTTAAATTAAAAAACAAGTATGTCGAATTTTTAAAAAATCTCTAGGCTTACCCTATGTCTTCTGTCCTTTTCTCAGTCACATTTCTAAAAGGAATTGTCTACACTCACTGTCTCTATTTCTTAATTTCTCACTCATTCCACAACCCACTGAAACCTTGCATCTCCCCTCAACAGCCCACCCAACCACTGAGCTAAGTTGCCAATGACTTCTGCAAGGTATGCTTTTGACCTGGGCCTCCCTAGCCTCTCAGCAGCGCTCTCTGGAGTTCTAACTATTTGGTTCTCTTGTCTTTCATGGTAAGGTGTCCTCCTGGGTATCCTCCCACCTTTCTGAACAGTCTTTTAGTTTATCCTTCCCTGTTTCACATTCAAAGGTTAGAGTTTCCCAAGATTCATTCCCAGGCTGCTTCTCCTTTTCATTCTTTCTTCTACACAAAATCAGCCACTCTCATATCTTCATTCACCACCTGCATATTGACTATTTGTGAACATGCATCTTTAGATCACACCCATGTGTCCGACTTGAGGTCTCCACTTGGCTATCTGATGCAGGCCAGAGCCTGCAGAGCACACACTGACCTGGAGTATGGATAATAAGATGTTTCCTTTATGAACCTGTCCAAGGAAGAAGCTGAACATCCTTCAGTTTCCCCTTGAACCCTAAGCAGGGAGCTCTGGAGCCAATATTGCCCACAGAGTGTCCCACCTTACTCATTCACCAGATGTGAGCTGCTCCAAGAGGAGTACGCCCTCCAGGGAGGCAGCCCTGCCGCTCAGGCAGACCCTGAAGTTGCTGACTGCTGATGACTATCTGCAACCTGCCTTCCCCTGGGCTGGATAGCAAGTCCTTCCTTGAAGGGGAAACTCAGTAGCACGTTTCTTCACCTACCACAATATCTCATAGGCACTTTAACCACAAAACAAAATTGAGTTCATTCCCTCAAAACTCACTTTCTTCCAAGTGTTCCTGACCTCTGGAAACAGCACCCTCATCTATGCAGTTGCACGCACCAGAAACCCAACTCTGATCTTAACGCCACTTTTCCCTCACACCCTGCCTTTAGCCTAACCTTAGTACTGTCTCTGCTCAGTGATTGAAATAAGCTTTCAACTGCTCTCCCCACATCCTCTCAGCCCCATCTAGACCTTTCTTTACACTCAACCAGAGGGAATGACCCTTTTAAAATACAAATATATACCATCTCTTAGCCTGGCTTCCCATCACTCTTAGAATAAACATCAAAATCCTTTACTGTCCTAGCCTTTGGGAGGCCAAGGCAGGTGTATCACTTGAGCCTAGGAGTTCAAGACCAGCCTGAGCAACATTATGAAACCCCATCTCTACAAAAAATACAAAAATTAGGTGGGCATGGTGACACATGCCTGCAGTCCCAGCTACTTGGGAGGCCAAAATGCGAGGATCAACTGAGCTGGGGAGGTAGAAGCTTCAGCGAGCCATGATTGGGCCACTATACTCTAGCCTGGGTGATGGAGTAAGACCCTCTCTCAATTTCTTTTTTAATCCTTTACTGGAGTCACAAGTTCCTGCATAATCTGGTCCCTCCCTCCCCATGAGTCTGGGCAGTTCAGCTACAAGGAACATCATTCAGGCCCTAGAAATATGCAATGCTCATTCTCGTCTCAGACCTTTGCACATGCTATTTGCTCTGCCTGAAATAGACCATCCTCTTCCCCAGTCAACCCAGCTAACACCAACTTGCCCTTAAGATTTCAGCTTTAATGTCTGTTTCTCAGAAAACCTTCTCTGACCTCCAGACTCCCTGTGAAAGGATATTGCATCATTGTAATTGTCAGTACGATTGCAATGGCATAGAAACAATAACATACGGTCAATGTCTGATGCAGGTTGGTGCCTTAATTCAAGGATTTCACGACTGCAAATTTGCCAACTCACTAAAATTTAGTTGTAACCTCTAAATCAATATTTATGGCGCTTTCATGGTCATTCATAGATATGCACAGAGTGGCAAAAATTTTGAGTTGTCTGATGCACATGCCGGACCAGCTGAGGTCCAACATGGTGACATTCTGCCTTCTTGTTTCTACTCTCATACTGTAAGTATTCTTTTTGTGATCTATTTACTGCCACATTTTTCACATTTTTGTGCCTTTTTTGGTGATTTCACTGTTTAAAAAAATGGTCCCCAAGCATTAAAGTGCAGTCTAGTGTTTCTAAGTGCAAAAAGGTTGAGATGTGCCTTACAGAGAAAATGTGTTAGGCAAATTTTGTTCAGGCATGAGTGATATGCTGTTAGCCCTGAGTTCATGTTAATGAATCAACTACATTAAATAAGGTGTCTTTAAACAGAAACACACATAAAACAAGCTTATATATGGATGAGCTGACAAAAATGTCGTAAGCAGAGGCTCATAGTAACCTAACTCTGTTTCTCCTAAGAGCAATGGCTCTGTGTTTGCTAATTTAGTGTTCCGGGTGACTTTATAGAACATTTAGAACATTCCTACCTAAAAAAACAAGAAGCCCTTGCAATTAGTTTTTTTATTTTCTCTCCCCTGACAAAATGTAAACTCCAAAAGAATAGGAACAGTCTGTCTTAATTATAGTTGTATTCTCAACCTGGGGCCTTGTACATAGAAGAATCTTGGTGAGTGTTTGCTGAATGAATGAAAATGAACAGCATCTTCTAATAGCAAGAATATATTTTTTAAAACAAAAAAATGCAGGTTCTCACTGTTGCCCATGCTGGAGCGTACAGATGCAATTATAGCTCACCGCAGCCTCAAGCTCCCGGGCTCAAGCCATCCTCTCACCTCAGTCTCTCAAGTATAGCTGGGACTGCAGGTGCACGACCATGCCGAGCTAAGTTTTGTATTTTTTTTTTTTTAACAGAAACAAGGTCTGAAATATGTTGCCCAGGATGGTCTTGAACATCTGGGCTCAAGTGGTTCCCACCTCTGCCCCCACTTCAGCCTCCCAAGTGCTGGGATTACAAGTGTGAACCACCTCGCCCAGCCAGGATATGTTCTTGTACCTTTTACTTCGAAGCCAGGACTACAGCGGCCCTTCTGTGACACACAAACCTCATTCTATGAATTTCAGAAAATAGGAAACCGGAATTCCAGTCCTACCCTTGTGACAATGACATGAGGAAGAAGTCCCTCACCGGAGTCTTTGTTTCCTCATCTGTAAAATAGATTTCTGAGTTCCCTGCCAGCTCTATTTCAGCTTGCCCAGCAGTGCAACCCAAGTCCCATTCTGCTGCTAGAATGTGCCTCTGATATTGTACGTAAGCCCCACAGAGCAGGGGCTTTGGAAGTTTGACTCTGTTACATCACCAGTGTCTTGAGAGCGTCCACACAATATGTATTTAGAGAATCTATGAGTGAATCTGTCTCCTAAAAATCCAGACTTCTAGTTCCCAATTTTAAGCCTATCCCCCATTATATTTGCAGACACTTAAGAGCATGTCACTATATTCAGATACCATCCTTCAGATTTCAGTGTGTTATTATTAATAGGAAATTGCAAGCAAGGTTTTTCATGTCTTAGGTTTTCCCTAAAGGTGTAAGTGCTACATGTTCTCTAGAAAATTTGGCAAATATATAAAGGAAAATACAAAGGTAATTTAATAGGTTATCATCCAAAACTAAGAAATATTACCAATGCATGTTGCATCTTTTCTAGGGTTTTTTTTTTTAAGCTTTGTTTCTAATCCATGAGGATTCCATTTTTGTATTTGTTATAAGCCTTCAATAAATTCAACTAGTTAGCCAGCGATGCTTATTTCATAAAAGACACAAATATTCGGTACATGTTTAACATGTATCCAAGTTAATTCATCACCTCCTACTGGCTCTGCAAACATACTTCTCACCATTCTCCAGTGGCCCAAGTCAGAATCCTAGAAGTCATCTTCACATTTTCCAGTGGTTTTTACTATGTCAAATAGGTGTCTAGGTCTTCTTTAAGATCTCTTTAGCAACCAAAAGTTAAGATCTCCTTAACTTTGGTGTTGCCTGTGTCTCCCAGCCTGCATTCACAACCTTCCCCAACTGACAAGGACCAGATTGAGCACTTCTGGCTCCGCAAATGTGCTGTGCCCTCCCCGGACCTCAGGCCTTCACACCTTCTGCTAGCTTATTTCAAAACGCCCTTCAGAATCCTTTCCCCTGCTTACCTCCTACTTGCCCTTCAGAATCCAACTCAGACATCACTTCCGCAAAGAAACTGAACTTAGCTCTTGAGGCTGCATCAAGTTTGTGCCTTCCCTGTAATGATGCCATAGCTCAGGTGATTTACGTTTTCTAAGTTTATCTTTATTTATCTGTCTCCCATAAAGACTAAACTTTTTGAGATCATAGGACTTATATTCTTAGTTGTATCTTCCAGTGTCAGACACAAGAAAGTTGCTGAAAAATGCTAATTGGAATGAACGGAACATTCCTTTCTCTACTGATTTGTAATTCTACCTTTATGATATACTTAATGTGATATGCACTAAGATCTATTTCTTGGCTTTATTTTGTTAAAGCTGTATCTCCCTATCATTATCACATTATGTTACTTTAATGTATCACATTATTTTAATGTACTATGTTCTCATAATACATTTTAATATCTGATAAGGTACACTCTACACACACACATATTACTTCCATTTTCTCATCTGTTTAGTCTACGAGATGACCTTGAGAAGTACATGTTAGGTTTTCTTAAAGTCTTTGTAAATTTCCCTTGGCATTTTAATGGGATTATACTAGATCTAAAAGGATAATTATATTATCTGCAAGTATATTTTTATCTCTTCCCCTGAAAATTTTTAAGTTCTCATTTATGTTACTTGGGTTACTGAATTGGCTAGAACTTCAGGGAACACTAAATACATTCATGATAGCAGATATCCTGGGAAATGTACCTTAATACCTAGATTTTATCAATATTATAAGCTATAAAATGCTTAGAAAAGACTAATTTACTCCAGTATGGCATTAAATAACAAAATTATTTGCAGGGGAAAAAAAAACCAGGAGCCTAATTGTCTAAATAGGTTTTTTATCCTAAGGGCTTTGATATTGCCTCAGAAACATAAAATAAGGTAAAATATCTCAGAACTGCTAAGTTTCTAATCACATTTCAGATTTGTATATTTTTCCACCATTGACCAATAGGAAGAAAAATTTATGTGATCTTGACAAGAATGATTAATAGATGTTACAGCAATTTTTGTTTTGTTTTGCATTTTTGGTTTGTTTTGTTTTGCATTTTTGGTTGGTTTTGTTTTGCATTTTTGGTTTGTTTTGTTTCTGAGAGTGCAAGTTGCAGTTCAGTTTGTCCACAGCCTTTCTGGAAAGTTGGAGGCCACACCCTTAACCTTCACTTTATTATTTGTTGAGCTCTTAGTCTGTGCAGAAACCGTGCTGTGTCTTACATGCATTGTTTCAGTTAATCTCATTTAATGCTTTGCCAATCAGGGCTCTTTGAGAACAGAACTAACAGGATATGAATGTCCTATTGCATGGAAATCTCCTCAGCTCAATATCCAAGTTCATTACTTGCAAGTTCTACTTTCCACCCAGTGACAGAACATAATTCAGGAAAGTTTTCCACCAATTTACAACGTTTCCTCCAGTGTTCAATAATGTTCCTTATTTCCACCTGAGACCTCACCAGAAGGTCCTTTAGTATTTCTATTTCTAGCAATGTTCTGTTCATGACAATACATATATTCTCTTAGGCAACAGAAGCTTCTCTACAACTTTCCTCTCTTCATTTTGAGCCCACACAAAAAAATTGCTTTTAATGTCTATATATCTACCATCAATTCTTCAAGGCAATCTAGGTTTCTGCTATGAACTATTTCAAAATTATTCCAACCTGTAACCATTACCCAGTTCCAAAACCACTTTCACGTTTTTGGGGTTTTGTTATAACACCACCATACTTCCTGGTACCAAAATCTGTATTAGTTTCCTCAGGCTGCCTAAGAAAAGTACTACAAATTGGGTGGCTGAAAACAAGAGTAATTTATTCTCTCACACTTCTGAAGCCTAGAGGTCCAAATTACTCAAGGTGTTGGCAGGCCCATGCGCCCTCTGAAGCTTTGAGGAGAGGACCCTTCCTTGCCTCTCCCAGCTTCTGGTGGCCCCAGGCATTCCTTGGCTTGTGGCTCCACCACTCTCATCTTTGCGCCCATCTTCACGTAGTCATCTTCTCTCTGTGTCTGTGCATCTCTGTATCTTCACATGGCGTTCTCCTTATGTGTCTGTGTCCAAATTACCCTCTTCTGATAAGGACGTCAGTCAAAATTGAATTAGGGCCTACCCTAATGACCTCATTTTAACTCCATTAAATCTGCAAAGACCTATTTTCAGATAAGGTCACATTTGCAAGTACTGGAGGTTAGGACATTAAAACATTTTTTGGGGGGGGGTATATAATTCAACCTATGATTTTAAGATCATTAATTTTTGTGGAGGGTGTTATTTCATTTTTAAATGCAAACACTTAGTCTCATAGGGACCGATCAAAATTGCATGGTTTGTAAATTATAAAGCTGTAACTCATACCTAGGTATGACTAACACTAAACCCATATTCTAACTTATTGCCTAAGAAATTGTTAATGCTATGCCTAAAAATCTTATCAGCAATATCAGTCAGTGCTTCTTGGTTGAATTTGACACAACTCCATTCACTCCTTCCTGAAATAATTTCACTTGGCTTTCCTGAGAACTCACCCTATAGACAGCCGTTTTGTCTCACCATAACTTTCTCACAGTCCTTTCATTTGCTTTAGCTTTCCTGTTGGAGCTCCTTGTGTAGTAGCGCCCCAGGGTGGGTCCACTTCTCTATGAGAAATCTCCCCTTCAGTGCTCTCAGCATGACTTAAAATACCACTCTATGCTAGTGTCTCTCAGATATATAACTCCACCTATGACCTGTCCACTAAACAACAGATTCGTTATTTCCATTGCCAGGTTATGTCTCTCCTTATATGTCTAATACTTTTCTCAGACTCAACATGGCAGAACTATTTGAGGTTCTCGTTGAAAACAAGCAAAGTACTAATCTGATCATTTATGCACATATGCTATTTTTAAGGTATTAGATAGCTGGCAAGATTCCTAGGAGGACAAGAGACTCAGACTTAAGGGCCAACAGCCAGGGACAATCCCCATATCACAATGTGGAACTGCTGGAGGGAGATACTAGTACCACCATTGCTGGGTACAGACACTGGACTCAGATGCTATGCCTAGAATCTCTGCATTTGCTGCCTCTGAAAACTGATGAGGCTGCTGACTCCATGGCCAGAATGGATGCCAACTTGGAGCTTCACATGTGTGTCTGATTGAGCCAGGGTCACAAGCTGCAACCCAGCCCTGGGGGTTACTGGTAAAGCAGGATTCTGATTTATATCTTAGGGAAATATGGATTCCTAAAGTAGGGGAAATCCTCATACATAGGAAGGATGCTCAGTCGTGCTCAGTGGCTAAGAAGAATGACGAATGTCCACCACAGTGGCCAAGTAGAACTCCTGACTCTCCTCAGTTCACCCACATCCTCAAGCTCTGCACCACAGAATCATACCTGATGGCACCTTCCCTTATCCTCCACATCTAACTTGTCATCAAATTGTCTCATTTCTGTCTCTAAAATATTGCTGGAGTTCATCCCTTTCTCTCCATCCAAGTTACATGCATCATTTGCTTGGACGATGTGCTACAGTTGCCTCAGAGCTGGTGCTCCCACTTCCACTCTTGTCCCTAGACAGTCCAGTCTTTACACAGCAAACAGGCTGGTCTAAAACTATAAATTAGGTCAATTATTCTCTGCTTTAAGCCCTCCATAGTATTACCCTGGTATACAAGGTGCTGCAGAGTCTGGTTCCTGCTCAACCCTGTAGCCTCACTGCATGTCTCCATGCCTGCCCTTGCTGAGCTCCAAGAACAGCCACACAGGATTCTTTCCTATCCTTGGCTACAACAGGCTCATTCCAACCACAGGATCTTTGTGGTTGTTTCATCCACCCCAAAGTCTTTCCATAGCTGGATCCTTTTTGTCTTTCAGATCTCAGCTCAACAATCACCTCTTCTGAGATCTATCATTCTAAGAGAGTTCCTATGCACTCTGTCCCATCCTTAGTTTTATTTGCAATAGCATTTCTTATGATGTGACATTATCTTTCTTCTGTTTTATTGGCTGCCTCTCCTGACCAGCTTGCAAGTTTATCCAATTTTATCTACCTGTGTATTCTTAGGGCCTTCAACAGTGCCTGGCACAGAGTACAGATGACAGATATACGTATGAAGTATCATCAGGGACCAAATAAATTGCATTGACTAAGGACTCTATGGCCAAAGAAAGATAAAATCACTAAGCTCTGTGGTGTTCAGAAAAGATTCCATTGAAGTATTGAATCCTAAGCTTAGCCATGAGGAATGGGTCAGATGTGGACTTTCAGTTTGAATAGGATCCTGAACAAATAGGAAACAATTCAGGTGAGGAAGAGGAATTAGGAAAGGTCCAGAAGTGTAATGGGGAATCACAGTGAGAAAGCTTAGGATTGCAAGAGGCCAAAAGAGAGCACCATTAAGCATAGAGGTGGCCACCCCCTACTTACAACTGGGCTCAAGGCCAGTCCTACTGGAGCATGCTGTCATCTGCAAATCATGTGCAGTCATGTGCTGACATCTTATTATCTAGGAGGAACCTCAAAGTCCCTTGAACATCTCATCAGGCTAGGATCTGGAGCTGATGGTCACAGCACCAGGGTGAACACACAGGGAGCAGAGACACACAGGACTCACAAAATAACAGGAAGTCAAACTGTTGCTGTTTGCTGATGATATGATCGTATACCTAGAAAACCCTAAAGACTCCTCCAAAAAGCTCCTAGAATTGATAAATGAATTCATCAGAGTTCCAGGATACAAAATTAGTGTACATATATCAGTAGTTCTGCTGTATACCAACAGCGACCAAGCTGAGAATCAAATCAAGAACTCAACCCCTTTTTACAATAGCAGCAAAACAATTGAATGTTTAGGAATATACCTAACCAAGGAGGTGAAAGACATCTACAAGGAAAACTACAAAACACTGCTGAAAGAAACCATGGATGACACCAACAAATGGAAACACGTCCCATGTTCACGGATGAGTAGAATCAATATTGTGAAAATGGCCATACTGCCAAAAGCTCTACAAATTCAATGCAATTCCCATCAAAATACCACCATCATTCTTCACAAAACTAGAAAAGACAATCCGAAAATTCGTATGGAACCAAAAAACAGGCCACATAGCCAAAGCAAGACCAAGCAAAAAGAACAAATCTGAATGCATCACATTACCTGACTTCAAACTATACTATAAAGCCATAGTCACCAAAACAGTACAGTACTGGTATAAAAATAGGCACATAGACCAATGGAACAGAATGGAGAGCCCAGAAATAAATCCAAATACTTAAACAGTTAACCAATCTTTGACAAAGTAAGCAAGAACAAAGTGGGGAAAGGACACTCTATTCAACAAATGGTGCTGGGATAATTGGCAAGCTACAGGTAGAATAATGAAACTGGATCCTAATCTCTCACCTTATTCAAAAATCAACTCAAGATGGATCAAGGGCTTAAATCAAAGACCTGAAACCATAAAAATCCTAGAAGGTAACATCAGAAAAATGCTTCTAGATATTAGCTTAGGCAAAGACTTCATGACCAAGAACCCAAAAGCAAACACAACAAAAGCATTGATAAAGGACTTAAACTAAAAAGTTTCTGCACAGCAAAAGAAACAACCGGCAGAGTAAACAGACAACCCATAGAATGGAAGAAAATCTTCACAATGTATATATCTGATAAACAACAATATCCAGAATCTACAGGGAACTCAAATTAGCAAATAAAAAACAAACAATCCCATCGAAAAATGGGCTAAGGACATGAATAGACAATTCTCAAAAGAAGATACACAAATGGCCAACAAACATATGAAAAAATGCTCAACATCACTAATGATCAGAGAATAGGAAATCAAAACCACAATGTGATACCACCTTACTCCCACAAGAATGGCCATAATCAAAAAATAAAAAAAAAAATAGATGTTGGCAGGGAAGTGGTAAAAAGGGAACACTTTTACACTGCAGGTGGGAATGTAAAGTAGTACAACCACTATGGAAAACAGTCTGGAGATTCCTTAAAGAACTAAAAGTAGAACCACCATGTTATCCAGCAATTCCACTACTGAGTATCTACCCAGAGGAAAAGAAGTCATTATACGAAAAAGATACTTGCACACACTGTGTATAGCAGCACAATTCGCAATTGCAAAAACATGGAAGCAGCTCAAATGCCCATCAATCAATTAGTTGATACAGAAATTGTGGTATATATACCATGAAATACTATTCAGCCATAAAAAGGAATGAAATAATGGTATTCACAGCAACCTGGATGGAATTGGAGACCAGTATTCTAAGTTAAGTAATGCGGGAATAGAAAACCAAACACCCTATGTTTGCTTCACTCATAAGTGGAAGCTAAGCTATGAGGATGCAAAGGCTTAAGAATGATACAATGGACTTTAGGGACTTGGCAAGGGTGGGGGGGGGTGAGGGGGTAAAAGGCTACAAATTGGGTGTAGTGCATACTGCTCAGGTGATGGGTGCACCAAAATCTCACAAATCACTACTAAAGAACTTGCTCATGTAACTAAACACCACCTGTTTTCTAATAACCTATGGAAATTTCTTAAAAAAAAAAAAAAAACAGGAAGAAGGAAAGTAAATCCAGAAACCTCGAAATAGAATCACATTGAGAAGCACACAAAAGAGGAATGTCAGGCCCATGAACCATAAAAGGGGAGAAACAGAGGCAGATATCCAGGAGGGAGGGACAGCCTGGACCCCCTGAACGCACAGTGGCATAACCCCCATGCAACAGTGACACCCACCTCACTGCCTGCTCAGTATCATCTGCTTACCCTTAAAGTCCAAGTCCCTGAGCTTGGAGAGGAGGAAGCAACAATACACATTAGCAAATTGAGGAAGAAATAATTTTTTTACTGCTGCAGTCCCCCCATATTAATTAAGCTGGTAGTTAGATGCAAGTTTCTCTCTAAATTGCATATTCATCTTCTTCTAACAGCACTTAATGACTACGATCTGTACATTAAAAAGTTCAGACTACCAACTTGCATAAATTCCTGTATTTGTGCATGGTCAGCAAGTTTCAGAAGCTGGATAAAACCCAAAGTCTCTTCTCAGGAAGCTGGGGGATGGGTTTTTTAAGGAACTTATAAATTCTAAGAACCCTGCCTCAGAACAACAATCTATGAATTTCCTAAAGAGTTGGTGTGCAAATTATCTGCCTCTGGGTTTTCTCCTCTCTGGATTTTCTATAATATTGCCTTGGTCTCAGTACGGGTTAATTCACTGTGAACTATGCTTCTTACCAGCTGTCCCCCATCCCTAACACTGCACAATTTCCTGACCCACGTGCTGAGGGGATGCAAACTGGAGTTAACAACCTGAACAAGGAAGCAGGCCATCAACATCATACTGTGTGCCTGTGAAGAAATAACATACCTTTACCTGTAAATCCTTGTTTCCTATTTCAGAGGTGTTTTATATTATTAACGTGGGATCTGTACTAGGGGTGAGGCTGTGGGAGGCTGGTGAGTTTCCACTTGGAGAAGGAGGTCAACCAAATTAGGAGAGGGGCTTGTCCCCAAAGACGTGGCTCTAGGCAGGCCACTAAGATGAATTATGTGGCATTCTGTATTCCTTGTATATAACAAAGATTTCAAATTTAATAAGAAAAAAGGCAGAATGAGGTATTTTTAAAATACAAGACACCTCAACAAAAAAACATACAAATAGCACATAAGCATATTGTCTCAGTCTATTTGTGTTGCTATAACAAAATATCCTGGGCTGTGTGGCTTATAAACAACAGAAGTTTTTTCTTACAATTCTAGAGGCTAGGAAATCCAAGATTAAGATGCTGGCAGATCCAATACCTGCTGAGGGCCACTTTCTGGTTCATAGATGGTGCCTTTTTGCTGTGTCTTTACATGGTGGAAGGGGCAAACAAGCTCCCTGGGGCCTATTTTATAAGGGTACTAATTTCATTCATGAGGACTCCACTCTCATGACCTAATCACCTTCCCAAAGGCCCAAGCTCCTAATCTTACCAAATTGATGATTAGGTTTCAGCATTTGAATCCTGGGGGGCCACAAGCATTTAGACCATAGCACATATGAAAATATGCTCCACATCATATGTTATTAGGCAAATGAGAATTAAAACAATCAGATACCACTATGCATCTGTTTGTCTAGTAGGATGGCCAAGATACAGAACACTGACAACATCAGATGCTGACAAAGATACAGAGCAACAGGAACTCTCATTCATTACTCGTGAGAATGCAAAATGGTACAGCTACTTTGGAAGACAAGAGCTTTTCTTACAGAAACCAAACATATTCTTACCATAGGATCCAGAAATTGTGCTCCTTGGTATTTTCCCAATGGAGTTAAAAACTTATGTCCACACAAAAGTCTGCACACATTTATAGCAGCTTTTTTAATCACTGCCAAAATTTGGAAGCAATCATAATGTCCTTCAGTATGTGAATAATAAAATGTGGTGCACCCAGACAATAGAATATTCAGAGCCAAAAAGAGATTAGCTATCAAGCCATGCAATGGCATGAAGGAATGTTAAATGCATACTACTAAGTGAAAGAAATCAATCTGAAAAAACTACATACTGTATGATTCCAATTATATGACATTCTGGAAAAGGCAAAGCTATGGAGATGGCAAAAAGATCAGGGTCAGTGGGAAAGGAGGGATGAAGATCAAGGGTCAATGGAGAGGGAGGTGGAGCGGAGGATTTTTAAGGCATTTAACTACTTTGCTTGATAGTATAATTGTAGGGAGATACACTTATACATTTGTCCAAACCGATGGAATGTCCAACATCACAAATGAAATCCAATGTAAACTGTGGACTTTGGGTGGCAACGATGTATGAAGGAAGGTTCACCAAATGCACAACTCTGGTGGAGGATGTTGATAATGGGGGAATCCTGTGTATGGGTGGGAAAAGGGATATATAGGAACTTTCTGCACCTTCTGCTCAATGTTGCCATGAACCTAAAACTCCTCTTAAGAAAATAAACTCTAAAAAAAACGGAGAATACAAGAACAGGAGGGAAATGGGAGAATTATTTTCATGTTGCAAGTTATACCTTTTATCTACTAGCTGAGGTTATCAAGATGAATGGCCTCTTGATAAGTGAAATTGAAATCCTGCCATCCATCCCTTCACTAAGAGAACAGTGGTTATTTTTGCTTAGTCATTATATTATTGATGTATTTGCTGCCTTCCATTCCAGATCATGGCGGGTTAATCCTATGGCAGAGTCTTGAAAGTCATTCCTGGAGGGCACGTGTCAACCTATTCTCATTGCAAGTAAGAAAAACAACCCTAGGAGTTGAAGAAATAAGAGAGATTACTAGCAGGCGAACCCCTTCACCACAACTAAAAAACTTCTCCCAGGAAGTGAAGTTATTAAAGTTTGATGTACTTGACAATTTGAGGGCGGGGGTGAAAAGTGCTGCTGTTTCTTGAGGCAGCAACAAATCACCACCGCCTGCGGTAATGATAGGCCTTCTCCTCCTCAGAGCTGAGAAAGACAACCACGTAAAGAAATGCATCAGCAGAGTGGGTGAGAAAAAATGACTCAGGTATTGTATTTTCTGAATGTTTTCAAGAAATGTATCACTCTACAGATAGATCTGATTTAGTAATATTATAGAAAATCATATATGGTTTTGGTCCCTAACAGAACTATTATTTATCCAGAGCCTAGTGCGTAACAGCTATGGTTCACATTACCTCACTCAATTCCTCCACGTTATTTTCTAATTTTATTAATAAGTAAACTGTACTCTGGGAGATTTTCATTAAGCTAAGATCACAAAATTAGTGTTCTTCTAACTAAACTACCTTACCTACCCTTACTTATGCTAAAAGGTCGTGTTGGTAAACTAAAAATCAAATCCAAAAAAGCCTAGGCTTTCTAACTAATCCCCTTCTCTGCAGGTGGCTGAAGACCTAGAAGACAAGAATGTTTTACAATATACGAGAGGTGGGATATGCAGGAATAACTTCAGTGATAATAAGCGATATGTTAAATAGTAAAATCTCAAAATGTTATAGACAGAAGCAGTATTTTCAAATAATCACAAGGAATAAAATGCAGTAGAAAATAAGTTGACATGAATGGAGAGCTATTCATTCAAAAAGTGCCATCTAGATGCCACTCTTCCTAGAAAAATGTAGAGCTCAACCTTCCCATAGCTTCAGCTGCTCACTGTTAACTGGGAACCCCCAAGTGCTAGGAAAAACAGATCCTTTTCCTATCATATGGTAAGTAACTAGTGTCAGACATTCTGTAGAACATATTGGAAGAAGAAAGCCTCTTTTGAAATTGAGTGAATACAGACACTGTATCACAATTGAACTGTGAGAAATTTTGGACCAGACATTCAGTATTCTCTACAACCATCCTAAGTTCAGAATAGATCTAACACAAGAACACAGAGGAGAAATCAGCAGAACATAGACAACAAAGGTGAAGAAATGTGATCCAATAAGGCCCGAGTCAGACCTAATGAAGCATCTTCACTAACAACCTAAAGATAAGTTATTCTGCTTGTTATATATTCATTTATGTTGCTTGTTGAATATTGAGCCATGCTAACAGTGACAATGGAATAAATGGAATGTGGGAACTTGTTCATAGTGCAAAAGTCCCCATTTTCAATGAGCAGCTTCTGCCACTGTTTACTGAGGAATAAGGGACCTCAGAGTAGACACTTGACTTACCTACTGGTTTACACTAGGCCCTTGTCTTGTTGCATTTTATACTTTTCTCTTTCCATCTCCACCCCTGCTCTCATCACCCTCCTCCTCTCCAATAGACACCCACTCTAATGAATTTGATACTTCTTAAATATGCATCAGTGTAAAAACACAGTTTTGTAAGTATATGTGTGTTCAATTTGAATAAAGGTTATTATGCCTTGTTTCTTCTGCTGCTTTTTACTATTTCTTTTTTCACTATGTACTATGCTATTAACATTTCTTTATGTAGCTGTATACATTATTACATGATAGATGTATGTGTATACACATGTATATATTATAGTATTGCTGCATAGTATTCCAGAGAATGCATTCTCCTCTTTTCACTTATCCATCCCACTAGTTGTATTAGTCTGTTCTCATGCTGCTTATAAAAATACACCCAAGACTGGGTATTTTATACAGAAAAGAGGTTTAATGAACTTCCACATGGCTGGGGAGTCCTCACCATCATGGTAGAAAATGAAGGAAGAGCAAAGTCATGTCTTACATGGCAGCAGGCCAGAGAGAGCATGTGCAGGGGAACTCCCCTTTATAAAACCATCAGCTCTCATGAGACTTATTCACTATCATGAGAAGAGCATGGGAAAAACCCTTCCCCATGATTCAATTACCTCCCACCAGGTCCCTCCCTTGACATATGGGGATTAGTACAATTTAAGGTGTCATTAGGGACACAGAGTCAAACCATATCACTAGTGATGGATAATTAGGTTGTCCCACCTACATAAACAGTCTTACATGGATTCACATATAGAAACCTGTGAGTTCTCTGCAGCAAATACCCAAGAGTGGGATTTCTGGGTCTTAAAGTATATGTTAACTTACCTTCAGTAAGTTCTGCCCCAAGCACCTTGGAAATGACTGTACCAATTCCTACTAATGGATATGCTTATCCAGTCCAACCAGAAGTGGTTACTGTTTCCCTACGTCCTTATCCATTCTTTGTATTGTGCAATTTGTCCATTTTTGCCTAACTTATATATGTTGAATAGTATCTTACCATTTCAGTTTGCTATAAACTGATTACAAAGGAGGTAGATCTTTCTATACTTGTTAGCAAATTAACATCTGTTCTTCTTTGAAATTCCTAGTCTTCTTGAACTGTCCGTTTTTAAAGAAGTTTCTGTCTTTTTTGCTGATTTGTCTACAATTTTTATATTCTTTGTCAGTTTTAAACATCTCAAACATCTCCCAGTCTGAACCACCTTTCATTTAACTTATTCTGTGAAATCTTTTGTCATGTATCTAAAGTTGTAAGTTTAAAAAAAAAACTTTAAATATTGTTATAATTATATTTTAGATCAAGGTGACTGCTGACAATTGCGGTAAGGATTTGGTGTTCACAGTGGGCAGACCAGACAACTGTTTTAGAGTGTGGCCCTAGTTAAATATATTCCTGTCTGGCTGCCACATTTAGAAGCACTTGGGAACTTTATTTAATTCACTTAATTTATTTTATGGCTGATGTTCACCTGCCTTCACTTCCCTAAGACAAACTGTCTTGAAGCCACAGATAAATTAGCCCATGGTTTATTGGGCACATCATCTCTAAAAGTAAACTAAAAGCTGAATTTCTCACTATCTCATCCCCAACCCCTGCAGCAACAGGGTAGCTCCTTGCTCAGATGGCTTACATTTCTTCAACTTATATTTTATCTTTCATGATGATTGTGACATGAAAATCATTGTCTCTCCTTATTCATCACAAGAATGTGCATCTTTTCTTAACAGTTCTCATTCCATCAACCTCTCTGTATGTTTGTGTCATAGACACTTGACCTTCTAAACTCTAGTTGCTACAGAAGTCTATACATTTTCTTCATCTGCAGAAGCTCCTTATGTCATGGATGGATCTCAATCCCTTGTCTTTTTTGCCTAACATACATGTTTACCACCATATTATACTGTCTTCACTCATCAAGGCTGACTTCAGTCATTCAAAAAATATTAAATAGCACCTTAACGTAGGAACTGCCATCTGGACCAGACAATCGTGCTTTGAGAAAAAGTATGAGTTATACTAAGCTGTAAAAAATAAAAATTAAAATTAAAAAACACTTTGTTTAGCCAGGTGTGGTAGCTCACACCTGTAATCCCAGCACTTTGGGAGGCCGAGGTGGGCCGATTACAAGGTCAGGAGTTTAAGATCAGCCTGGCCAACATGGTGAAACCCCATCTCTACTAAAAATACAAAAATTAGCCAGAAGTAGTGGCACACGCCTGTAGTCCCAGCTACTGGGGAGGCTGAGGCAAGAGAATTGCTTGAACCTGGGAGGCAGATTTTTAAAATTCCTACAACCAGCTATTTCTCATTCTCATTTAGTATTTCTCATTTAGTAAAATGTGATGACTCCACATAGCATCTGCATATTCTATTGCCTTCTGCCTCTTTCATCACAGAATGGTGAGCGCCACTGTTATGCTACACAGCTGAATGCACTTAACAGGTGTATACCCCAGTGCCCTCCAGTCCTTTTATCCTGAGAAAGAGAAAACTGTCAGGGGCTAGCCTGATACAGTTAGCCATTAGCATTCTCCTTTCAAACACACAATTTCTTAGAACATGAACATCAGACAAGGCCACTCTGCCACCACAATGGCTCAAGACAAAAACAAGATCCCTCGTAATCACGTTTGAACAGACACTTAACGGACATTGTCCAAGACACAAAATACCAAACATCCCCTTCTAGTTAATATATGACTATTGGTTCTTTGCCAGTAACAGCTTTAGCTGTTTAACAGTCTGCCCTGCCTAGACAAGTTATTAAAATACCCAGTCTCTGCTTCCTAGCAGCATCAAATGCAAAAAAAAAAGCTCTGCTTCCTTAAGCCTTCCCCAAGATCAGCCAACCCAAGCCCAAATCTTAGATAAATTCTTCGTGGTGTGTGTTCTTCCTCACTGCAAGGAGTAATAAGCCCAAGTTGTTCAACTACAGATGTGCTCCTCATGGTCTTTGGCTCGAAGACATTGCCAATTTCATTAAACCCATGAAATAATATATAGCACACTAATAAAAGCAGAGGCTTTAGAATTCTGACTCTACTACCCATTGGTACTATGGCTTGAAAATGTTAATTACTCCAAATCTCATATTTTCTCTTCCATAAATTAAGATAACCAAGAACTCAAAAAGTCCATGCAAATATACGTCATAGGGTTTCTGTGAGCAGGACTTCCATGAACAGTGACGCATACTGGGCGCTGCACAACTCCAGAGAACCTTCACATACACTGGATTTGTTCACATGGCAGTCCTGGCTATGAAATAATGCATGTCAAGTGCTTGGCACCATGTCTGCCAATTTGAAAGACTCAATAAGTAACAGCTATAATTGCTAAGCATGCTTAAGCCTGTAACAGAGTGAGCATTGTCCTCAGTATTAATGTTGCCTTTTTGGCTGAGCAAGTGGCTCCCTCCATAATGTGATTAGATCAGTAAAGCCAATTTGAAAAAGGTGCCAGGAACACCATCTGCCATAGATCACCCCCATTGGACTGTGAAATGTCTCGCATTCCGCCATCCCAGGCTCTGTGTGCTAAAAGCTGGTCCCTTGTCCTTGGTGATCGGAAGTCACAGGAATGATAACGCTGGTGAGGCATCTCCGATTTACAAAGCTTTGCCTTTCCTTATTTCTTTTGGTTCTCATAAAACCTTGTCAGAATAAGTGTTTAGGAAATATTATTAGGATGCCTATTTTATAGATGACAAAGTTATGTTCAGAGAGATGACTCATCCAAACACACGTCAACTAAGTGGCAGGGGCATGATACCAATGCAGACCTTCTGACCCCAAACCAGTGCTCATTCCATCAAGACACACTGACTCTCAGTGCTGGGAAAATGTGGTTACAGGTGCCAGGCATCTGAAATGCGAGGGAAAAACTAGGAGAGGACCCTTGCTGATGGCAAGATGTATTCTATTCACGCTGTGTCCTTGGAGCAAATGAAGAAGACACTGGCACACCATACGACGTCATTTGGGATCCTAGTCTAACATCTGTCAGAGGAACTACATTATCTCCCAGCTCTATATGTGAAGATCTAATGATACTGTTTTGAAAAAAAAAATCACCCAAACGGCGTGCTTAGTACCCTCATCAATTGTGTCTCCTTTGCTGGCATACTTGAGTTCCCAAGTAAATTCTCTCCAGGCTCCATTACCAAGGGGCGAAGGGGACAAGAAAGCTAATGCACAGCAAGCACTTGCTACAGAGAAAGTACAGCAAGAAAAGCATGTTAAGATGTGCTAGCCACATATTTATTTTGTCAAGAATTACCTCATTCGACCAGGCACGGTGGCTCACACCTGTAATCCCAGCACCTTAGGAGGCCGAGGCTAGAAGATTGTGTGAGTCCTGGAGTTCCAGACCAACCTGGGCAACATAGTGAAACCCCGTCTCTACAAAAAAGAAAAAAAAAATTAATTATCTGGGTGTGGTGGCTAATACCTGTAATCCTAGCACTTTGGGAGGCTGACAGAGGAGAATTGCTTTAGTTCAGGAGTTCAAGGCTGTAGTGAGCTATATGATAGTGCTACCGTACTCAAGCCTGGGTGACACAGCGAGAGGCCGTATTAAAAAAAAAAAAAAATTTATCTCATTCACAGGAACAATAGACACCGGGGACTCCAAAAGGGAAGAAAGAGGAAGGGAAGCAAGCATTGGAAAACTTCCTATTGGGTACTGTCTTCACTGTTTGGGGATCAACTGAAGCCCAAACCTAAGAATCAAGCAATATACCCTTGTAACAAAAATGCATGTGTACCCCTCGAATATAAAATAAAATACTTACACATACATTTTAAGGGATTACCTCATTCAATTCTCACAACAACCCTATGAGATCAACACGATTTCCCCTCAGGTAACGAATAAGGAACTCAGGTTCAGAGATGTCAGGGAACTTGGCCAGGCTCACAGTGTACCTGGGGAAGCTGGTGTTTTAAAGCAGCGTTCTGCTACTTTACACTCCAGGCACTTTGCATTTACCACGTGGCCTCTCACCTGTGTGAAGGAGCCAAAACGTGTTCAGCTGGTTTGAAGGGGCGCGCTAGGAGCTGACAATCATACATTGCATTACCTTTTCTTCTTCCAAATATCTCTTCCAAAAGTATTTTATTTTCCGGTAGTGTCAATGTTCTTATTAAAAGTAGTGAATGGTGATGGGAATTGTAAGCAGGCCAGTGGGAAGAGCAAGGACAGACCCTGAGCTGAAACCACTCAGCTAAGCGGCTTCCAGATTCCTAACCCTTAGAAATTACGTGATCCTGGTGCAAATCCTATTTGTTAAAAAGGAAATAAAATGAAAGAATCTGAGATAATAAGCCTTTATTGTTTAAAGCTGCTAAGTTTGGAGGTAATTTGCCACACAGCAGTAGATAACTACTACAGAGAGATAACTAATGTAGGGAATAAGGAACCTGCCCAATGTCATCCACAGATTTCCAAGAAAAGGAAAATTAGAATAAAATGTTAAATAAATAAAATAAAGTGGCCCAAGATGGCTATAGGTGAGACATATGGGTAATAAACACTAGGCCTATAAATTAAATCTGAACTCTCATCTGCAAAGCTAGAGTCTGTCAAATATTTTATTGACAGGTATTGATTATAGTTTTGTTCATTAGATAGAACATAAAGGCAAGATAAAATCAATCATCCCTCTCTAGACCCTAACACATCTACATGCTCGTTAACCTTTTACCTTATATGTGCTAACCATGTATTTGTTTTGTCTTATATCTAACGTCACTGTGCACCAATCAAAATTATGAAAATATCACCTTTACTTCACTACCCCCATTCTTCTATTTTCTATGAACAAAACGTATAAAGACCACATCTTGTGGCTGGACACAGTGGTTCATGCCTCTAATCCCAACACTTTGGGAGGCCAAAGCAGGGGGATTGCTTGAGGCCAGCAGTTGGAGACCAGCCTGGGCAGCAAAGTGAGACCTTCATCTCTACAAAAAAATGTACCAAAAAGAAAAAAAAAGCCAGGCATGGTGGTGCACACCTGTAGCCCTAGCTACTCAGGAAGCTGAGATGAGAGGATTGCTTGAGCCTAGGAGGCTGAGGCTGCAGCAAGCTATGATTGCATCAGTGAACTCCAACCTGAGCAACTGAGAGAGACCCCATGTTAAAAAAATTAAAATTTAAAAAATACTGTGTCTTGTGTAGGCCACTCCGGGACACATTCTTGGTTTGTGCTGAGTCTGTGTTTCCTGGGCTATTAGTACTCCAACTTGGCTCAAAATAAAAAGAACTTTAAAATTCTTTAAGTTATAGTATCCGTTATTTAACCTTTCAGTGGACAACAGTAAGGACAAAATGTCAGGCCCATCATCCTGGGTGAGAAGCTCTTTTGAACCACCCCCAGTCGCCTCCATGGAATGCCCATTTCCCCTCCTACATTTCTTTTTTCACTTCAGAATGGACAAGGTCTTCTCCAAGTAGAGGGAACGGAGACTAACGGTATGGAGCGTGGTGGGGGCTGTGCTGTGGGATAACATGGAGAGATGGGGTGTGTTAAAATATGAGAGACACCTTTGTTTTATACTCATCTCTGATTTGTATTTTCTGAAATTTAGCCCATTTTTCAGAAGAAAGAACAAATGGAGAATCATTAGAATAAAATATTCCAAGATGGAGAAAAGAGGAAACCACGTCTGCAGATTGTAGAACCATGGCTGGCCACTAATGAATTTGATTTTTCAAAGCAACTTACAACTTGATTGAAGAGCAACGTTCTTAGAAAACTCATCTTCTGATTATACCTCAATTCCCAGGTCCTTAAAATATAGTGTATCTTTATTACAGACCCATTAGTCAAGCCTCTATTCGATGTAGAGCTATCCTCATTAGGTACTGGTTTAATTTGTCAAGGTCTTAAAAAGAATAATTCTATTAAATATTCCATTATGTAAATCACATGAAGAAATTTATTTGCAATAGCCAAAAGCAGCTAGATGTAACTAAGACCACATAAGAAGCCTCTGCAAGATATCTACTACCTTGAGCATGTCTTTCATTGTATCCATATTGAGAACTGCAAGTCATTGTCTGTCTTTACCAGAGACAACATTAACATGTAGCCATTTCTTAGAGGAAATAAGGTAGTAACCAGGAGTATTTGGACAATATAAATTTGCATCTGTAAAGCGTCTGCCTAGAAATTATTGATTTTCTCTTCCCCGAAAAGCCTATTAAAAGGAAACATCTTTTCTAATGCTTTCCAGGGGGCCTCCAGGAAATCATTACTGGTAGAGACTGTTGTTTTATGGGTCTTTGGATGGGAGCTTTAAATATGAACATGAAATGTGAAAAGGAAGGATGTGATAAGCAGACTCCTGCTGAGAGCTGGCTTTTATTCATTGCCTGTCCTCTCATTTATTTCTCCAGGCAATTAGCCCAGGCTGTCGCTCTGGGAACCATCCTTTGAAAGACTCCTCCTCCTGCAGAAATTTTTACAGAGTCAAAAGCTGGATTTCATTCCTACTCCTCACCTGCACGCCACCCTCGACCCTACCCTTTCCATCTCTTCCCAGGAGCCCCCTCCTTCCTGCCACCAGCCTCTCACCAGAGTTCTCACTCTCTGGTGTCCGGGCTAGAGCTTGGCACTCGCTGGGACTGGCTGCAGCATGACAGCCCTCAGAGGGAGACCAGGAGCCAAGGCCAGGAACAGTCTGGAACGCCTGTGAGGCAGAGACTGTCTCTGCCTGAGATGGGCAGGTGGGACAAAGCATGGTACCCAAAAGTGTTGCTTCATCAGAAATGGTTTAGGCAGGCACTGCAGGCCCAAACACAGTACAAGAAACTCCCCAGCAACCTTCAAGTGGGAAAACACAGTCTTAGGAATGACGGTTTGATGGCAAAAAGGAGGAGGATAAAAGTAGCTGTGTTCTACTGATCACTGACCATGTGCATTTACTCTTTCGGTGAATCCCTACAATTCGGGGAGGTAGGCACGATTACCCTAATTTACCAATGATGGGTACAATTTGCCCTTGATTACAGGTTTATGAATAGCAGAGCTGGTTTTCAAATCCAAGTGCAACGGACTCCAGAGCCCTCACTCTAAGCCACTGACCTCCTCTAAGAGGTTGTACTTAATCAGCTTTGCTTTTGCTCACCATCAAATTCACAGGAACATCAGCCTCTTTCAAAGGCTCAAGACCTACACAAATGAGTTTAAGCGTTGTCTATTGTGAGTCCTCTCAATAACCTTGAGGTACCGTCAGAGGGAACATGTTTAATTGAATATTTAGTTACAAAACATTCAGTTTGTGTCAGGAACTGTGCTAGTCGATGAAGATAAAGATCAGAAACACTAGGACAGTGGGGCAGCGGACAGTAAGTCAACTGTCACCAAAGTAAAGATAAAGTACCATCTGGGGTAAGGCCATGGAGACATATTCAGTGTCATGAGAGACGACAACAGAGATGTAATGTATATGAGGTAGTCTGGAGAGGCCTCTCCAAGGACAGAAGGGTGAGCAGCAGTTAGGAGTTAACCAGGAAGGGTGGGAGGAAGGGCACTCCAGGCTAAGGGAACAGCATGTGTGACAGCCCTGAGGAGGGCAGGAGACTAAAGCATTTGAGGACCTAAAAGATGGTCCAAGTGGCAAGCAGGGGAAACAGCAGGTGATGGGCTGGCCAGGGGGCAGGAGGAGGATCATTTAGCATTTTGAGGGATTCCTATTCACCTCCCAGGTGAAATAGGAAGCCGTTGAAAGACTTGGTATGGGAGACACACTGTTGGAAGCTCACAGGGGCTGTTATAAGGATTGGGATGAGAACAAGGTCATTAGGGAGGCTATTAGAGTGACACGGAAGAGACATACAGGAAGGTGGTTTATACTGGGGGATTGGGTTACAAAAAGAAATAGAGAGAGGGCTGGGCGTGGTGTTCATGTCTGGAATCCCAGCACTTTGGGAGGCCGAGGCAGGTGGATCATGGGGTCTAGAGTTCAAGACCAGCCTGGCCAACATGGTGAAACGCCATCTCTATTAAAAATACAAAAATTATCTGAGCATGGTGGCAGGAGCCTGTAATCCCAGCTACTCAGGAGGCTGAGGCAGGAGAATCACTTGAACCGGGGAGGAGGAGATTGCAGTGAGCTGAGATCGTGCCACTGCACTCTAGCCTGGGCAACATAAACCTGGTGGCTCAAAACAACAGAAATGTATTTTCCCACAGTTCTGGAAGCCGGAAGTCCAAACATCAAGGTGTTGGCGGGGCTGTGCTCCCTCAATATCTCTAGGGGAGGATCCTTCCTCTTCTCCTCCTAGCTTTGGTGGCTCCTGGCCCTCCATGGCTTGCAGATGTGTACCCCAAGTCTCTGTCTCCATCTTCACATGGCCCTCTTGCCTCCAGGTCTCCTTTGAGACTCTGTATCCAAATCTCATTTTTTTTCCCCCTTATAAAGATGCCAGTCAATGGCTTTAGGGCCCACCCTGATCCATTATGACCTTATCTAACTTGGTTACATGAGCAAGAAACCTATATCCAAATAAGACCACATTCATAAGGACTGAAGTTCAGGACTTGTGAATGTGACCCTATTGGGAATGTCTTTTTTGTGGAGGAAAGGGAGAGATGACATAATTCAAGCCCCCACAGGAAATAAAGATGTCAAGTATAACTTCTGAGTTTCTCTCAGGAGTAACTTGGTCAATGGACATACTCAATTATTAAATTGGGAAGAATTGAGGAGAAGCAGGATTGGGTCCAATTTAGAGCATGTTACATTTGAAATACCAATGAGTGTGAAACTGACGGGTAAATTTGATCAGGGCTGCCTGCCTGCCTGCCTGCTTTTGGTTGCTTGTTTTTCTTTGTTTTTGTCTTCATTTTTCTATGAAGCTGAAGGCTGTAGTAGCTAAAGGCCACACCACTGAACACTGAAACTTAACCTTCACTGGCCACTGTATAGATAACATCCATGGGTCGCCATGGCAACAGTAGATTCAGTTGTTATTCAGGAACTTGGGCCACCTCCTATCTCATTCAAACTGGTTGAGACCACCAACCCTTCAACAGGGCCTGCACAAGTATCCAAGAGGTGGCCTTTTGACATCAGGGGGCAAAAAACTCCTCCAGATCATGCTAACACTGCCATTTTCTGTACATATGTCCTATGAAATGCCATGAACTCTGACTACACTAATGTAGAATGAATTGGTTACTTCACTTGCCCCCACTACCAACCACCTCTTCCCATCCCTTAGACCACCCACTCCCCTAACCTGTCAATATCCCTAAACCTTATCTTCACGAAGGCAGATTTGACAGCTGTTCTCTTACCTCCTTGCTTGGTGGTCTTACAGATAAAACTTTTCTCTTTTGCAAAACCTATGCCACAGTGATTGATTCACTCCATGTAGGCAGAATGGACCTGAACCTGGCCAGTAACAAATGTAGATGTCCAACTAGTAATTGATAGGAAGGTATTAAGCAAAAAAGAAAATTCTCGGCCAGAAATATACATTTAAACTCAACGAAGTCAATGAGATCATTCAAGGAGGGAGATTACGCACCAAACACAATTTTCAATAAATTGTAATGCCATCAGAAAATATGCTTTTTGAGTGAAAGACAAAATATGCAGAATTACATATATGTGGCAAAGTATTTATATATAAAAGTATGTGAATACAAATATGCAAGCAAATTAATTTTGATATATATAAGAAGAAAGGAAATTGACAAGTATTGGTAGTGTCTATCTCACAGCCACTTTTCGTTTATCCTTATGCTTTTCAGAATTTTCCAAATTTTTATCATTGGGTATGCATTTTTTAATAAAATTGTTTTAAAATACAAACTATTCAGAAATTTAATATGACTGAAATATGGAATATAGAAAAAGAAGACTGGGAAAAAAATGAAGCTAAATGGTAGTCTTTAAGCCTAGTCTAAATTGCCAAACAAAGCAATTTGTTTTTCATTCTATATGCAACAGGGAATCCTAACAGTCTTGAAAAAAATGGACATGGACTGATTATACCATGGAATTTAGTTATAGCTGTTTTTTTGACTGAAGTTGTAATATAACCTCATTATAGAAAAAAAATGGACCTACAGGAAATTACAGATCCACTGTTAACATTTTTTAGTATTTCCTTCCAACACTCTTTTTGTGCCTATTTTGTACAGGTTAGATCAATTTTTAAACAGCTTCCTTTTTTAATTTACCATGATATGAAAAACCTATCACCATGAATTTGAACATCCCTCAAAGTATAATTTTATTGACTAATAACTGGCCATGCCATGGAGATAACATTATTCACTTACCTGTTCCTCTATGTCTGAATACATTTGAATACCTGTTCCTCTATGTTTGATGCTGTTATCAACATCTTTGTTCGAAAATTTCTATCAGAATGTTCATTGAGAGTCAAGTATTAGCAGGTACTGCAGTAAATGTTAAGGAAACAAAGATGAATTAAATAAGGTCCCTGCCCTCTAATAAAAGAAAAAAGTCTAAGATAGAAGGACTTCCAACATAAAGTGACATAGAAAATACCTATGTGTCTATCTCTCCATCAGAATCATTTCTTGCTAGAGGAACAGACAATAAGCTGTCACTTTCAAGGTAATATGGTAACGAAGAGGCATCCACACAAGTCTGGGCTTTTAAATTAAGCAAGTGGGGGGCATAATGAAAGGTTGCATGGCAAGATGACCTGGCTACAATGAGAGACCAGAGGCACAGAACAGGCCTTGGGCTACTGTCTTTGTCTATCCTGGAGGTTACGAGAGGATGGAATCAGGGGGACAAGAGGAAACTGGAAGAGGAAAGAAGCCTGTTCAAAGGAAAAACTGAAAGAGGGACACACGTGAGAGCTCTTCCCAGCTGGTTTCTGTATGCATGCCTGGTCTTCCCAACAAGACAATAGGCACCTGTCAGACAGGAGCTCCTTGTCCTATCCCAGTGCACACTCAGCACTATCAAGCGATTGGCTGAAAAGACAGTGTGATGGCCAGATAAAGTAAAAAGAGAAATGTAATAAAGGAGCCAGGGGTAAATGCACATGAGTTGTGGGGTGATCTGTAGTCTCATTGGGGTGCCTCTCAGAAGCCAGAAAATCTCACTGCCATCTCTATTTCCACCTGGTGCTTGTTATGCAATAATAGCATCTTCCCAGTAGAGGGAACTGTCTGCATATTTAATTCCTAATCTGGCTACTGAGCTGAACCTGCAAACTGGCAGTGCTAACTGTAGAAATGTTTTCCTAACTGTCCATTGCAGTTCAGCCCCATTTGTCTCACACTCCAGGCTGCTGGTTCCCCTGGAGCTGGCATCATTTGGCTAACTTTGTCACTAGTTCTTTTGACTCTAGCCAGCTACCTTCAATCTTACTCTTGCAACCACAGATGCCGAAATGTGCTGTGAACCACCTGCAAGCCCTCAAGGGCCCTCTGAAGCATTCTCTCCATAAGATATTCGAACTTGCTGGAACCACAAGTTAGCATTCATCTGCTTTGCTCACCATTTCATCTTCAGTGCTGAGATGGATGCCTAGCACATATTGGGCATGCAATAAATTATTGCTATGTGAATGACTGAACCAGACAACCCTCCTAAAATGCTTTGGTAGCCAGAATGCTTTGATAAAGATAATAATCTCTCTTCAGTTCCTGAAGATTTGTCCCTGAAGTCAAGTCTTTCTGGAAGATTCACTCTGCACTTCATTCAGCCCCTGACAAAGGGTAATTTTCCTCTCTGCACCCTCATTTCCTCAGTTCTTAGGATGCACAACGCTACCTGTTTAAAGTACTTGGACAGTGTGAACAAGAAAAATTAGTCAGTTTGTTAATTAACCATTGAGGGTACTTTATGTTTTCACAATCACAAGAAGTATTTTTATGGTGCAAGAAGGCAGGTCATTAATAAAATCATCTAGAATTTTTTTTTTCAAAATAGTAATCTCTATCTGACACCCTTATCCCTTCTCTCCTGACCCCATCACGCTGCAATGAACAAAGACAATATCTCTGATACACCCACGGGAGTGAGGCTTGTTCAAAATATTCTTTGAAAATCTGGTAGGTGATTCTGGTGGGCGTGGGTACACACACACACACACACACACACACACACACACTCATAAACACACATCCTACTCCTATTTCTGGCATACTGAGAGCCATTACTATTAACCAGTGATTCTACCTATTAGAATCTGGTTTATAGTGTACATCAACATCACCCAGGGAGATTTTTACAATTATACTAATACCCATGCTAAATCTTAGGCAAATTAAATCAGAATATCTCAGAGTGAGCCTTGAGCCTCAGGAATTTTATTGGGCTGCCAAGACTGAGATGCCCCATTGTGGACACTTGGAAAAACCAATACGAAGAGTCAGCATAGCCCCTGGCCACAGTACCTTCCAACCAAACGTGGAACACAGTAAGATTAATGTAAAATTACAACCACCCAAAGTGTCCCCAGAATGCAGAATTGTGACAAAAGACTTGCCCCTCCCCCCAATTTAGGAGAAATGACCTTGGGGCCCTGAAGCATCATTTAGGGTCTCTGAGGCTCAGTCTCTTTATCTATAAAACAGAAGTAGTTAACATCACCAAGATGCTGACAGGACAAAATGAAATTGTGAAGCAAGAATTCTTTGTAAGTTATAAATGATTATGCAATTAAAATGGATTATTACAGGGAAATAGCAAATAAATATTTTTAAATAAGTCATTGTAGTCCTAAAATTGATTCAATATATTTCATGACATCTGTCAGAAGATTCCCATTTTCTAGCCTTTCAAGCAACAGCCAAGCTCCCAAAGGTTTTTCCAATCTCTTTTCTCCCCAACTGATGTACTCTCAATAGGCACAATTACAATAGTCACTGACATTTTCTCACCAAGTAGACAGAATACCTGTCTCTTATCACTATTTTATTCATATTATCACAAACCCCTCTTGTTTTTCTTTAATAATATTTGCCACTGCTAAGGTGTTAAAGTTCAATGAAGTACTTTATGTTAATAGCAGGCTTTTAAAGTTCCTTTCATGGTACAGTTTCTGACATCACCAACGAGACAGTCGGAGAGCTGTTTTCAAGTAAGTATCTGTCCTTGACCTCATAAACAACGTCATTTGGGGAAAGCAAACCACGTACAAGAGTAGCCAGCATAAGAAATTTGGAAGCCAGGCGTGGTGGCTCATGCCTGTAATCCCAGCACTTTGGGGGCCAAGGCGGGGGGATCACAAGGTCAAAAGTTCGAGACCAGCCTGACCAATATGGTGAAACTCCATCTCTACTAAAAATACAAAAATTAGCCAGGTATGGTGGTGCACACCTGTAACCCCAGCTACTCAGGAAGTTGAGGCAGGAGACTCGCTTCAACTCAGGAGGCCGAGGTTGCAGTGAGCTGAGATTGCACCACTGCACTCCAGCCTGGGTGACAGAGAGAGACTCTGTCTCCAAAAAAAAAAAAAAAAAGAAAGAAATTTGGAATAGGACAGACTTACCATGGAGCCCATAGACTGGCTTTGTCTTCAACAAGTCTATTAGATTTAACTTTGAGACATGCAGTTAATGTAAGCATTAATGAAACCAGCACTGCAAATGCTTACCTATGTCATTCAGGTTTTTATTTCTAATTTGCAGCTTTGCATAGGTAACTTTTGGGGTCCTACCAAAAAAGTTTTCTTTAGTGACATATCAGTAAAATTATGTAAACCATGGATGTGGAATGAGAAGACAGAAGGTTAGTACTGTCTGAAATATGGGCAGTCAAGAGAAAGCTTAGCATGAACAATGTGAGCTAAGGAGCTACTGATAATAAGGTGAAATTTGCTCCTTTACATATTTGACAGCCCCACGATGAAGGAAGTGCCCCTTATCTCAGCCCCTAAAACCCCTGCTTGTGCTCTACCCACAAGGAAGAAAACCAATGAACAATTAAAGAGTTGTCTAGGTTGATGCTATACACTGAATGTTTGAGCCCCCTAAAATTTACATGTGGAAATCCTAACCCCCAATATGATGATATTACGTGGTGAGGCCTTGGGAGGTGAGTAGCTCATAAAAGTGGAGTGTTCATGAATGAGATTGGTGTCCTTATAAAACGGACCCCAGAGCAGATCTCTCTTCCCTTTTGCCATGTGAAGAGACAGTAAGAAGATAGCTGTCTATGAACCAGGAAGCAGGCCCTCACCAGAGATCTCGATCTTGAGCTTCCCAGCCTCCAGAACTGTGAGAAATACATTTCTGTTGTTTATAAGCCACCTAGTCCATGGTATTTTGCTACAGCAGCCCAAACACACTGAGATAGTTGGGGTAGAACAGAGAAGACAAGGTTGAAAGATGTTTGTTATCAGTTGTGTTTAGGCTTTGATCTCCTCATAGTTTACAGATATTCATTTTCTTTTCTTTTCTTTTTTTAATTGGAAGACTATATTTCGCCAGAGCCATCCAAATTTCCAATGTTATAATTAAATCAGAGAGTAAATTCATTTGAAAAGTGGAATAAACTCTATCCTTGAAATCTAATTAAGTCTACTATTAAAATTGAAATATAATACAGGCATATAAATAAGATCCAACCCAATTTCAAGAAACAATCAGTGATTAAGTAAAAAGCTACAACTCTACTGAATTAATTGGCAAGATTAAAATGCAAGTGATTTTGCTTTACATTGATACATTTTATCAGAGCCATGGTAGACATAAAGGGCATTTCTCTCCTCTCATTAGAATGGAGCCTCCAGGCTGGGTTTGGTGGCTCACACCTGTAACCCCAACACTTTGGGGGACCAAAGCAGGAAGATTACTTGAGGCCAAGAGTTCGAGACCAGCCTGGGAAGCATAGCAAGACGTAGTCTCTACAAAAAACTTAAAAATTAGCCAAGTGGGGTGGCATGCATCTATAGTCCCAGCTGCTTGGGAGGCTGAAGTGCAAGGATCTCTTGAGCCCAGGAGTTTGAGGCTGCAGTGAGCCATAATTATGCCACTGCACTCCAGCCCGGGCAACAGAGCAAGACCCTGTCCTTTAACAAAATAAAATAAAAGGAGTCTCTGGAGATCAAGAGATGTCTTATTCACTTTATATCCTATATAGCTCCTACTATCATCATTATTCAACATAGGCTGCGTATTAGAAATTCCTGATAAACTTAAAAACAAAGTACAAACTGTGTCCAGACCCCACTCAACTCGGACTACAGGGGCCAGGCATGGGTTTTTGTTTTCCGTTTCTCACATGATTTTTCAGTTTCTGAAAACAGCTATTCAGCCATTTTCTCAGCCCACTTTGAGGTAAATAGAGTATAATTTAAAAAATCGTGGCTAGGAGTCAAGAAGTCTGAATTCTAGGTTGGACTCAAATACTAAGAAGCAAGTTCTGGCCTTTTGGAAGATCAGAACTTTGCAATTGCCCATTTCCTTACCTGTGAAATTATAAGTTCAGACTAAAGAATATATATTTAGACCCCTTCCAGCTCTCAATTGTCATTATTCTGTTCAATAAATCAGGCTTTTTACAAATTAAGATTTGTCTCTCTTCAGTGAGTGTGAGAAGAATGTGAACTAGGCTTTGAACTCCTGGGAGTTGAGACGTCTTTACTCAAGTCTGCATCTCTGGCTCCTCTCACAGTGCCTGTCACAGAGCTGATTCAATAAAATATTGGATAAATAAAGAGTTTCTATGGCTCTGATATTTATAGCGAAAAGAAAACTGAGAAAGAAAGCCTAGCTCTTTCCTTTTTTCTTCTTTTTACAAATGAGCAAAGTAGCTTTGGAGACTGTACTTACAGGTGCCTATAGCTGGGTGTGCATAGCAGAAGAATGTGAATTCATACACCTCTGTCTGTCTTTCACCCCACCACGTACATGCCGGTTCTCTTCCATCACATACTGCACTGCACTCCCCACACTGCAACTTAGAAGATAAACAAAAGCGAGTGTCAAATAAACAAAGTCCCATCTCTGGAATTAGGAGACAGGCATTTGAATTCCAAAATCAACTGTTTTCTAGGTAAATACACCTGAACAAGACATTTAACTTTTTCATTTTTTCATGTACAAACTGAGACCAGATGATCCTGAATCTATTTTCTTAATGCTGCCAAGAGCCTGTGATTTGGCAAGACAAAGCTAACCACATCTTCCTTCTGATCCAACATTTTTATGTCGTACAGCATTCTATGTGGATCAGAGGCATAAATGGACAACCCTGCTAATATCAACAAGAGGATTTTCTCCTACAAAAAAAAAAAAAACTCAGAAAATGCAGAAGAACATCAAGAAGTTGATTATTCAGGCTGTCTTTTGCCTAAGGAGACTACAAGTGGGCAGGTCATTCTCTGTCCCTGTTGACATAGATACTGTGGGTGGACTGTCTGACACACAGTGTGCTGGTCCCAAATCTGCCTTGATGCTGAGGACATTTTTATTATCTGACAGATACATCTTGAGTGAAGCCTAGGAAGAAATGTTATCTATGTAACGACATGACTAGACCAGTTTGGTGGTAGGAAAACTAGGGAGTGAAGCATCAAATATGATACCCAGATTTCAGGCACGAATGATGGAAAAATGATGGTGACATGAAGAGAGAAAGGAAGAGTGGTGAGAGAAGACAAAGAGTTTGGTTTCAGATAGTTGAGTGTTTCTGATCAGCAGATCATCCTGGAAAAGTCTTAAGTAGTTCAAGGTCAAAATTTAGTACTAAGGGTCCATTTATCCATAAAGATGTAAAAACTCTTACAACTTAATGCCTTTAATTTATCATCTTACAAAACGAAAGTACACTTTGAACTAGTAAAGTGGATTCCAGAACATACACCAAGCTATATGCCCTCTGTATATTCAGATCTACCCAGGTATAGGTCTGTATTTTACCCACGTTGGTAGCCTCATTCCTCTCACTCAACCTCCTAACCCCTTGATGACCTAAAAAGGAGAAGTCAGAGTGCATAAATCTTATAGCTTTGGGGGCTCATGCAACTTAAGTGATTTTTAAGCTCATCATGCTGTGGGAATTCTCAGATGATCTCCCAGCCCAGTGACCCTCAGGAAAATGGCCTAATCCTAGAACAAGAGAAGCAACATATGAAAATCACCAGTTTTTCAGAACAAAACTGACTATGTGGATTTGTGGCCAAACTACACTTGAGCATATCACCCCCGCAGGCATAGGATAATTCCACCCACCAGCCTCCACACAGAAACTGCAGAAGTGCAGAGGAAAAATGGCTTCAGTGAGGGAGGAATGGACATGCTCCAATAGATGAATGAGTGAAGGTAGCATTCACAAACTAGAGAAAATCCCCACGCACCTCTTCCCAGCCCACCCTTATATCCACACCAGCCCCCAAATACACACACTCACCCATCTGATCATGTTACTTGATCCAGACAGAAGACTTGAGCTGGGGGGGTGGCTAGGCTCCAGCCTTATAGGAAGGAACCAGAAAAATACAGCCTGTGTTTTATTTTTGTCATGCTAACTCCAGAGTATTCCCCAGATTGGCGTGAACTGACGAATCCACAAGAAAAATCATATACGTGAGAAAGACATGCTCCAGTTCCAGCTCTTTGGTTTACTAGCTGTGACACATTTCTTGGAGCCTATTTTCTAATCTCTAAAATGGGAACAACAACACTGGCCTTACAGTGTCAATTGGAGGACTAAAGCAAATCTACATAAAGTGTCTCAAACACGATTGTCCTTCCTATATGATTGCTCTCAGCTGGAGTTCTCCACCTAATGATATTACGATGTATGTCTCCACTGTGGTTTCTTCAGAACAGAGGTTAAATGTTATTTGTTTCTAATTTTCCAATGATGACTACAATGTCTAGCATACTGTAAGAGAAAATGGGAGAGCAGTTGCTTTGAACTGTAGAAGGACTCTATACTTAGTCACTTTTACATGCTGAAAAAGAAACAACCCTTCATTGACAATCAGAAACTTGTCTGACAATACTCACTTTTAAACTTTTTAACTTCCAGCCCTTCACCCTGGGGCCTATGGGAAAAACCCACGGCTCCCAGCCCAACATATTAATCATGATTGGACTCCAAGGAATGGTAACTGACTGTTTGACTGAATGAATAAATGAGTGAGTGAATTAAAAAACAATTATGTGAGGCAGTTTATTAAGATGAAAGTGACAAAAATCAAGAAGTGATTTGAGCAATGTGGTGGCTCAAATTACAAATAACCGTCTTTTGGAGCAATTTGTATTTTAGTGACCTAATTGGTAGCAGGCAAAGAAAGGGTTTGGGCACTAGAAAAAAAAATGGGGAAATTCTTCAATTGTAAGAACTACAAGTTATCACAAAATATGATGAACAATGACCACAAGTGGAACCAGAGGAATAGTACATGAAAGGAAATAATTATCATATTATAAACTAGATGGAAAAGAATGGGATAAATAATAATGTTTCAGGATCTTTCATTAGGTTCCAGGGAGAAAGGTATCAGTGTTTCTGGGGGTAAATTTTCTACATTGTGATTTTTAATGAGGTATTTAGCATTACCCCAAGAGATATTCCTGTATTTTTAGTAGCTTTTTATTCACCCACTTAAGAAAATGCTTCTTTTTAATTCAAATGTAGACTTTTCTTCTTAATAGGGTTTTTTTTAGAGCAAGACAATTTTCATCTATCTAGAACCATTTTGTTACCATTATGCCTAGAGTCAATTAATCTTTCAAAGGCCTTTTCCGCATCCTCGGACTCTACATTTTCCTTTATCAGTTGAAGCAGAGCAAATCAGGAGCTAAGAAAAAGTAGGACCCAGCCAGGAGCGGTGGCTCACGCCTGTAATCCTAGCACACTGGGAGGCCAAGGTGGGTGGATCACGAGGTCAGGAGTTCAAGACCACTCTGGCCAACATGGTGAAACCACTATTTTCACTAAAAATATGAAAAAAATATATATATAGCTGGGCGTGTTGGTGCGTGCCTGTAATCCCAGCTACTCAGGAGGCTGAGGCAGGAGAATCGCTTGACCCCGAGAAGCGGAGCTTGCAGTGAGCCAAGATCTTGCCACTGCACTCCAGCTTGGGCAACAGAGTGAGGCTCTATCAAAAAAAAAAAAAAAAAAAAAAAAGTAGGACCCAAGAGTGAGTTCCAATGCTGCTCACTCAAATCTCTTTAACATTAAGGTAGTTTTAAAATGCTTTCACCAATATGGCTCACAAAAGCATTGTCACTGACAACGAATCTGAGTGCTTCCAAATCATTTTAGAAATATAAAATGATGTAAATGCTTACTTAGAAAAAGTTACATGTGACACAGTTGCTATTTTTACTAACTGTCTATCAAGAACCCACGCAGATTTGTCTAAAATAGCTGAGTTACAGGCCAAGAAGAAATCAGTCAAGGTATCAACTGCTGCACTTCGATTTCAGAGGCAATGCATGATTGGAACCCATTACCACTGTCCTTGACACTCAGGAATGGGGCAGATTCCTTGCGAGAAACCACTAGTTTTTTGGGGTTTTTAAAATTTATTTAATTTTATTATTATTTTTTTTTTTTTTTTTTTTTTTTGAGACGGAGTCTCACTCTGTCGCCCAGGCTGGAGTGCAGTGGCGTGATCTCGGCTCACTGCAACCTCCGCCCCCCCGGGTTGACGCCATTCTCCTGCCTCAGCCTCCTGAGTAGCTGGGACTACAGGCGCCCGCCACCGCGCCCGGCTAATTTTTTGTATTTTTAGTAGAGACGGGGTTTCACCGTATTAGCCAGGATGGTCTCGATCTCCTGACCTCGTGATCTGCCCACCTCAGCCTCCCAAAGTGCTGGGATTACAGGCGTGAGCCACCGCGCCCGACCGAAACCACCAGTTTTTAAGGCGTCCCCTCTTAGTCTTCCTCTGAAAGCTGAGGTTCAAGCTGTCCACAACGGTCCAACATCAACACTCACCAAAGGACTTCCTCCCCTTTTCTCTTCCTCTGTGCAAATCAGCTTAGAATAGATACAATGCATGATTTCAACTCCAGCTCAGCAACAAGGGAAAATCAAAAGGGCAATCAATACAATTGATGGGTGCCTGTAATGCCCAGCGTGTAGTATATACAACACCTCAAAATAAGCAAATCCAAAAGGTCAAAGTCAACTGTTTTCTACATATTGATTGGAAAAGATCAATTGCTTTCCAGTTTACCATCTGGTCACCAAACATTAATTGGCCATTGACTATTTAAATTAAATGTGGAAATGCATAATCATCCCCGTCATTGTTCCCAGTTAAAATATATTTTATAAAGGTGATGTGGCTGTATACAGCCTTCATAATTATGGGGGATAAGCAGAAATATGGAGAGAATCCAGAAGTGCCATTGTCAACAATTAATTCTAGTACAAGCCACATACCTGGAGGGCCACAATTGCTGGCCAGCTTGTCTTTAGACTACCTGACCTACACTTTGGGCCTTAGGAAAGAGTTCCCAAGTGATGTCATGGAGAAGTCTGATCAGGACATCAGGAATCCAAAATCTAAATTTAAGTAAAACTAACCATGTTATCAATAAAAACAAGGAAAAGGGTCAAAACCCTCTGTTTCCTCTGAGTCTGGGAAATCACAACTCTAACATGCTCTTTGATTTTGTTTAATTCGATATGTCTATTTATAAGACACGTACATTACATGCTATTGTTCTACACACCAGTGAGAAAAGGGAAGTGGAAAAGGATAAAGCATCAGTAAGAAGAGGTCTTTGCCTTTAAAGAGCCTATAGCTTAATTGCAGAAACAAGATTTCTTTGCATGTGTAATATAAAACAATAGGAGCTGGGATAATTACCAAATCACGTGATGCCAACTACGTGCTGGGAGAACTTAAGAGGAGAGGGGAGGCAGGGAAGTCTTCCTGAGAAAGCAGAAATGGAGCTGTGGTCTGGTGGGTAGAATCTGGAGAGCAGGTGAGTAATGGATGAAATATTCAGGAAGAACAGAGTACCATAATATCAGAATTCCAAGCATGCCCTCTGGCCCAATCAATTCATTAAAATCTCGTTTTCTGAACCCCGATATGGTGGATGCATTTCCAACTAGAATCACAAGATGACAACACAGTGCAAAACAGGCCACCTCCCCACCAGAATCAGTACACAAAAGAAGAATAAGCTTCTTTGTTCTTTTAGCCACTGTAATATTGGCTATATTGTTAATCAAGCTTAGCCTTTTTACCAACTAATGCAAGATCTCACTTATTCTTTGAAAAAGCAGTCTCATTTAAGTAGAATAGATATCATCTCCCATTAGGCAGATGAGCAAACTAAGGCCAAGGGAAGTTCAAGGTCACCCAACCTTCTGATGCTGTCCTGTTCACTGATTCCCAGAGTCTTAGTCTTTGCCTTTGATAACTTTGTCACTTGTTATTTCTGACATTGTGAACAGAAAATCCATTTAGATTTAAGTGTTGATGGAAATTTGACAGGGTTGAATTTCACATTTCAAATATAGAATCATGAACCTAGATTTTAAATTAGCTGCACACAGCAAGTGGTTTTCATAATTATTAGTCTTACACATTTGTTACCACTATAAAATGTAAAGGAGCACGAAAGCCATAATTGCAACACACAGTTCTGGAACCCAGGGCAGAAATGTTTGGCATTGGGGGTAATTTACACCCATACTGTAATTAAACAGGAGGTAATTTGCATTCAGATTTGCACATTACCATATTTTTTTCTGATTATAAAAATAAAATAAAATAAAAAAGTCTGGCAAGCACAGGAGGTTTTGGAGTGTTCTGACAATTAGTATTTTAGACAAATGACATTGGAGAAGAGGACTTTCTCATCCTTCTGGATCCTTAGCAGTTTGCCAAAAAAAAATAATAAGCTGTCTGTTAGATATTTTAACATGAAACATGTTGTGATAAATAACTATTTTCCCCTCCACACTATTTTTGCTAAAATGTATTTATCATTTCTCTCTGATTCTCATCTATTGATAAGATCTGCCTATAAATAAAAGATTTGAAAGGCATAAATCTAAGCATTCAAAATTGATAAGAATCTAAGGGTTACATTAGCAAGAAAATTAGGATTCAGGTTATCAAAAAATTCATAAATTATACCAAATGCTTGTTACGGTATATCTGTGGTCTATATCTTTTTGTAACTTCAGCTTCGTGCTTTGCCAGATCTGTCACTTGTGTCACTGAGACAAAAGAGTTCATCTATATTCAAGGCTAAATGCAGATTCAGGGTTACATGTTGTGTTCACTTTAAGCCAACATGCAGCTCCTACGAAAGAAAGAATCTGCAACCTGGCAACTTTCTATCTCATTATGTATATCCATATGCAAAAAATTGAGTGCAGGGGAAAGAAAGGGTGTCCCGTTAAATACATGCACATACTCGGTCTTATGAAAAAATATTTTTTTCCTCTTACCTTGATATTGAACTATGTGCCTAAAATCAAGCACCAAATAACACTCTGGCTGAATAGGTCTCTAATCATCTTCATTCTAACACTTTTATTGCCGAACCTGGTGAGCTAAAGCACATCAATTTCCTTCTCTTTCATCCTAGGTAAATTCTTATCTCTCTGACAAGTCTTTAAACTTTTCATGTAAAGGTTATGTGATACATGTCTCGTTAGCACAGTGAAAACCTACCACATGCCCAGAGCGATGCCAACCACTACAGGTGAGATTTATGCGCATCATAATGACAATAATAACTACTGTATATCTGGCACTGTCAAAGGCACTAAGCAGTTTATACACACTATTTAATCCCCTAAACCACATTATGAAATAGGTACTATTATCATTGCTGTTTCACAAATTAAGAAAATGAAGTTTGCAGTGGTTTAGATACAGCAGAGTAACAAGACAACAGCACCAAGGGGCTTGCAATTTAGTTAGGAAATCTAAGACCAACTGGGGCAAGAAAATCATTGAAAAATATTGTAGTAGGATGGTGCAAAAATAATTGCGGCTTTTGCCATTACTTTTCTTTTTTTTTTTCTTTTTTTTTTTTGAGACGGAGTCTCACTATATCACCAGGCTGGAGTACAGTAATGAGATCTTGGCTCATTGCAACCTCCAACTTTCTGGAAGCGATTGTCCTGCCTCAGCCTCCTGAGTGGCTGAGATTACAGGCACGCACCACCATGCCCAGCTAATTTTTGTATTTTTAATAGAGACAGGGTTTCACCGTGTTAGCCAGGATGGTCTCCATCTCCTGACCTCGTGATCCGCCCACCTCAGCCTCCCAAAGTGCTGGGATTATAGGCATGAGCCACCACACCTGGCCTGCCGTTACTTTCAATGAGAACTGCAATTACTTTTGCACCAGCCTAATATGTAACTAGGCCCTACACTGTGTGCAGCATACAGAGTGGAGAGTAGGGTCTTTCTCTATAGTCAAGGAAATTCAATCACTCAGAAGATTCTTTCCTTGGTTGCTTCATAAACATCCCAGATTTGGCATGTATAAATTCCAGGATCCAGCCTCTAACCCCCAGACTTTGTTTTTCTCCTGTACTTTATATTTTGGGGGATGTATTAGGCTGAAAAATGCCCCCTTTCTAAAGGTGTTCACATCCATTCCCCACACTATGAATATGTCACTTTGCATGGCAAAGGAGACTTTTCAGATGTGATAAAGGATCCTGTTATGGGCTGAATTTGTCCACACCCGAATTGATATGCTGAAGCCCTAACCCCCAGAACCTGTGAATATATATAGGGCCCTTAAGGAGGTAGTTAAATTAAAGTGAGGTCCTTAGGATATGCCCTAATCCAATGACTAGGGTCCTTATAAGAAGAGAAAATTATGATGCAGACACATTGCAGGAAGACCACATGAAGACACAGGGAGAAGACCGCACCTACGCAAACTAAGGAGGTCTCAGAAGAAATCAATCCTGCTGACACTTTGATCTCAGACTTCCAGCCTCCAGAACTGTAAAAGTAAATAAATAAACTTCTGTTGTTTAAGCCGCTGAGTCTGTTATGGCAGCCCTAGCAAATTAATATAGATTATCGGGGGGGCAGTGTCATCATGAGGGTCTTAGAGAAGGCAGGGGGGTCAGAGTGAGAGAAGGGCATGTGAGATGGAGCAGAGGTCAGTGAGGTGAGAAGATGCTGTCTTCCTGGTTTGGAAAACAGAGGAAGGGGCCATGAGCGAAAGAAAGCACGCGGCCCCTAGAAACTGGGGAACATAAGGCAGGGGATTCCCTCCCAGGGCCCCCAGAAGGAACGCAACCTGTCCACTCCTTGGTTTCAGCCAACCGAAACCAGTATTAGACATCTCACCTCCAGAACTGTAAGAGAGTTAATGTGTGTTCTGTTAAGCTGGCAGGTTTGTGGCAACTTGTTACAGCAGAAACAGGAAATAAACGCAGGGGATGGCATCGCCATCTCCCTTTGCCCCCAAGCCCTTCCATTCCACTCTAGTACCTGCTTCTTCTCATCCACCTTTCTTAATTTGCATCTTCCTCTAATCTGATCTGGATTCCTGCAATAGTCTCCAAGTTTATTTTCCACCTTCTGATCCCTTTCACCCACCAAAGTATTCTGCTCCCTTCTACCAAAGTAATTTTTCTAACAAACCAGTCTGACCAGGTCACTATCCCACTTAAATACTTCAACTGCCTCTAATCAGCTATAAGACGAATGCAAAGGTCTGGTTATGACATAGGAAGCCCCCTATGGCCTCTCCTCTGCTTCCCTCTCCAGCCTGGGCTCCATGTTTTCTGTCTTGTCAATTTTGGCTAAATGTTCCTTTTCTCTGCTGAGCTACATGTCCCCCCGTTCTCTCCAGCCTGGACTCTGGGTCCCATGCATTCCAGCCTGTGCTATATAACCCCTGCTATTTCAGTCACTTGCAGGTTTTTGATAACACTGTGCCTACACTGCCCCCCTCTTCTTCCCTATACAATTCCTACTTATGCCCAAAACTTACCTCAGATGCCATCTCCTCCAGAAAGCTCTCACAGAGGGTCTTCTATTCTTAACAATTGGTTTAGTCGCCCATCCTCTGTGCTCTCATGGCACGTGTTGTTTACCTCTAGCTAGAGATATCTAGTTAGAGATATTTCTCTCGAGTTACCTAGGTCTTTACTTGCCTGAATCCTCCAGTAGACTGTATCCATCCAAGCTAAGATCCTGCCTTTCATGTTTCCCCAGTGGCCAGCACAGTGCCTGATACTGAAGACATTGTTTGTTGAATGAAAGTTTTAGGGGAAAAAAGGTAGGACTTCATTTACTCATTCGTGCAGTAAATATTTATTGGGCGCTCGCCATCAGTAAAACACGGTGGGATGTACAAATATAGATAAGACTTAGAGTCTGCAGTTAGAATTTTGTGGTCAGTGTTGAGACATTATCTAAATGACCAGCAGATGGTAGTATCCAGCTAGACCACAGGCAATCAAGTTCAGGAACTGAGAGGACGAACTCATGGGTCAAAAATAGGGAAGGGTAAGTGGAGGTTTCCTAGGACCCGGTTGTGGAAGCATACAAGAGACTCGCTAGCCAGAAGGAGATGAGTTTTGCCAATATGATATAAGGTCTTCACTAAACTTCGAATGGCTTGATGGTAACATAAGTATACCTTGTGCAAGAAAGTATACAAGTGTCTCACCCTTAAGAGTTTCCAAAAGTGCAGGTTTCCAAGGTATACAGAGCATGAGAGAAAGGGCCACAGATATTACCAAGAGGCAAGAGAAAACACAACAAATTGTATGAAATGAGTCACGTTGACTGAGGAAGGATTTTTATCACTAGGCATTCATTCCTTAATAATTTTAGGTAATCTAGATCCAGGCAGAAGCTGCTTGCTGCCATGACTAGTATAGCATAGATGTTTCTTTTCAAGGCCAACTTTTGCTCAAGAAAAATGAGAAACAGTTCTCTTCTTTGACCCCATCTGATAAAGCAGAAACCAACGCAGATTTATACAAATGAAAATAAGGTTGAGTCAGAGCACTTTGTCCCATAAATAACAAAAATGGATTAAGGCTGACTGGTCTCCAGGCAACCTATGTAAGTACAGTCACATAACCCTGATTTTAGTATATAAAATAGAAGATCAAGAGATTCACTTAAAATTATTCAAGGCTGGCTCTTCACTGTTTCAATAGATTTTAAAAGCTGCTTCCTTGCCAACCATCCTATTGTAAACCTTCACTGCTGAAGATTGTGGGCCAAGCTTTTTCTTCTGCCAAGATTCAAAAGCTTGTTATTGGATCTCTCAAAGTAGATTTAGTTTAAAGAGTCTGACATCTACAAAAAAATTGTGAATACATGATTAAAAGATTGTCTTTTCAACTGTGTATAAATATATACATAAATGTAAATAAATGATATCATGATAAATTAATGTACAGTACAAATTAAAAATATCCTAAAAACCAAACCAAAAGTGTATATAAATGTGAATGATAAATATATACCAGAAAAAATAATAGCTACATGATTAGAGATATCATCCATAGAGCATGGACTAGCAGAATGAATTTGATGTACTTCAAATTACATAGAAGATTAATTTAGAATAAAATATAACAAAGACAAGTAATTCAACATTTTTATTCTTAATGTCTTTAATAAAGTCACAAACCATGAAATAATGTTTAGCTGGAAAAAAAAAGATGTTTTATTTTTATATACATAGTAAAAATGCAGCAAAAGAATGTATAGTGGCCCTTGAATCTTTTTGTTTGTTTTTGTTTTTGTTTTTGTTTTTGAGACTGTGTCTCGCTCTGTTGCCCAGGCTGGAGTGCAGTGGCACGATCTTGACTCACCACAACTTCCGCCTCCTGGGTTCAAGTGGTTCTCCTGCCTCTGCTTCCCAAGTAGCTGGGACTACAAGTGCGTGCCACCATGCCCAGCTAATTTTTGTATTTTTAGTACAGATGGGGTTTCACTCTGTTGGCCAGTTTATCTCGAACTCCTGACCTCGTGATCCACCTGCCTCAGCCTCCCTAAGTGCTGGGATTATAGGCATGAGCCACAGTGCCCAGCTGGCCCTTGAATCTTTTTAACATGACCTAGCAGTTCAACAATTCGCTTTTAAATGAGAATTTTAAGGTGGGTATAGCCTCCTGATGATCGTGCTGAGGACTGTCCTCTAGAGTCAGAGTCTCCTAAATTCCTGTCTTCATTCCACCACCTCCAAGCTGTGTGTGGTACTTAACCTCCCTGTGCCGCTGTGCTCAATTGCACTTTCCACAAAAGTGTCATCTCCAAGGGCTGTAGTGATGATTAAATGAGATAACACAGTAAAGTTTTGGCACAGTGCCCAGCACCTAGTGAGTACTTGATAAATACCAGTTATTTTTATGGATATGACTATGATCCGCCTACTTTTCTTTATTTTTCATGCTCATTGAGACTGGATTTTATAATCTACTAAAGAAACTTGTTCTAATGTTGGCATGGATGTCAGAAGATATGAGTTCTGGCCTAGGCTCCAGTGCTTTCCAGATGTGTGACCTTGGACAAATCAAGCAATTTAATCAACTCTAAAATAGAAATAATAATTTGTGCACAGCTCAGATGAGAATACATTGTTTTGTTTTGCTTGGTCTTTTTGATAGAAAGCATTGTCCAAATGTAAAAGTCTGATAATGGTAGAGACGATGATGGCTTGGGACTTAGGGTACCACTAAGTGTAAAAGAACACAGTATTCAGTCCTGACTAGACCACATTACAAGTTATTACAAGTTACCACCTCCAGCTGTCACACCACCACCCTCAGCTTCATGATGACATTCCTCTCAATAACCAAAGGGAGAAAGAAGCAGGCAGAAAGAAGACAGAAATTAATATCAGTCCTGATTAGGCTTTCTCGATCTACTATTGTTATTAATAATCGCTATTATTATTATATCATTCTTGATCTAAAGGGTCTTTACAAATCTTTTTTTAAGAGAAAAATGCAAGTTAAATACCCAGCTACAGTCCAGCTCTCATGGCAAACAGGACCATATTCTTTCCTCTAAAGATAGCAAACTACTTATTCAGATATATTTACTTTACAAAACAGGGCATAGAATTATATAAACAGAAAAATCCTATTTATATTTAAATTACAGAGAAAACAACTAGAAGAAAATACTTAAATTATTGTCTCTCTGCATTTTGTAAATATCTACACTACACATATATACAAATTTTAACCAAAAAAGTGAGTTAAGTATTCTCAAATAGACGCCCTTCTTAGTAAGCTTAGTGACAAGACAGAGCTATGACAGTGAGCCCATTTTCAAAGGATTATGAAAGAATATTGATTTTCTAAATTGCAGAGATTGAAAACAAAATGCCCAGTCCTGGGACAATGAGACTGAATTATTAGGTGGGGCTTTTTTGTGACTTTATGTTCCCAGGTTTAACTCTTTTCAAAAATTTGGTCCAAAGATCATTGATCTGCTCTAGTTTTACAAAGCTCATTTTAATTAAGAGTTTCTAATAAAAGAATTATGTCTCTTGCTAAGTCAGGCCTTGGTAAGCTTGGAATAAAATATGTTATAAATATTTCATAGCTGCACTGGTGCAGTTACGTGCAATGCAGGGTTTTCAAAATTCAAGTGCATATCATCAAGATCTGTTGCTGCTTTATAGGTAAAACTAACGGGTTCAGTTAAAAACATGCTGAAAATTAATACAGTAGTACTGTTTTATTATGCATCTACTGAACTTTATTTTTAGAATCACTTTTAGCAAGGTTCTATTAAGTACTTTTTAAAAATTCTAAATCTTTCTCCCCTGGCTTTCACAGAACTGATTCACAGTGGAGAGGTGAAAGCATTACACAGCAAAAAAATCAGCAAGCTATGTTAAAACCGAAAGCTAAATTTTTCCCCACCACACATGAAATTTCCAGATATAGAATTTTAAAACTGATTAACATTTGGAATAAAATAAAGACTAAATGTTTTAAGTTTTGTAAATACTTCAGTTAACTTCATAATAACAGTAACTGAAAAATAGAAGGCAATATTCAAAGAATAAAATATTTGGCAAAGGGAACACCATTTCAGTGGCTTAATGACAGAAAAGGAACACTGTGGTCCAGATGGATTTGTTTTGATTAAAGACAATAGGGACATACATGTACATCCCAATTTCCCTGACAAGAAACAGCCTTTCTCGCCTGAGGATATTTTTATTTTGCTTTCAACTTTTGACAACAAAAACAAAAGTCAACGCTGCTTTTAAAGTTTGACATCCCGAGGATCAAGTAGAAATATGTAATATAGCTTCCTTTTTCTTATGTTCCTGCTTCTGCAGACTAAGTCCCTAGCTTCCTACATCAACAACCCATTAAATGATTAGCAGAGGACAGGTTATAAATAGTTATTATGAGTTCTAGAACCAGATCCCAGGCAAAAGGACTAGGTTCAAGACACAATAGGTTGAAAGAAAGTACAGATCATCTCATCTTGGATGGATTCAGCCTACCAATTTGACAGTGACGTCGTCCATCTGGAGTATCTTGCTTGCTATTCGGTTCCTACATCCCATCCTCCTTGCATTTTTTTATATCCAAAAATACTATTTAAAAGAAGAAATGTGAGGAAATAGGGAAAGATGGGAGAAAATGCTCGACTCCTTATCTTTTTTTTTATTTTATGACCCAATAAATATACCCCCTTTGCAAACAATACTTTCCCATTATTAGATGACACCCTAAAAAATTTGACAGTGGCTATCTCTTAGCTACAAAGTTAATATTTGCACTTTCCCTACTGAAGGAACATATAGATTGAAGCATGCCTTGTATTTCTCTATAAAGTGATTCAAAACAGACTACCTTATGAAACAACAGTTCAGAGATAATTTCATTTAAAATGTCTTACATCTAAATCATATGAGTAACTTTTCTGTTTAGAATAAATTACAAAAGTATTGTAGTCAAACTTAATTCCATGAATGCAGTGTGGTTAACCCAGGTGAGTTGCCATGATTGTTTTCTCTCTTTTTAATATTTCAAGAAGATTTCATAGCCTTAGTATCGTTAGGGTTTAAAAAATGCAAAAGCATTTCTTTCTGTGAAAATTATTAAGGTTGCAAATGTTCTTCAAAACTATGAGACAAAAAGGGAAAAACATCTGTTATAGCTTTTTTTAAAAAGTGTTTATACTAAATTTACTGATGGGTATAACCTTCAAATCACCTTTAGGAAGAGTAAAGTGGAAGAGTTTAATATAAAAGAAAACGTTTTGCTAAATGTGAAACTGGATCCATCGTTTTTTAAGCCATGGGAACTGTTTTTTCTTAATAAAGCAACTGTTTTAATTCTTTGCATTATCCTGTAGTGCCCAGATTGAACAATATATCATGTGACATTGAAGTTACAATTTTAAGCTATAGGCACTAGATGTAGCCTGAGTAACTGACTTATTTTATTTGTATGCAACACTTTCCTCCTTCTGTAACCAGCTGGAAGCTGAACAATTTCTGAGCTACTTTAGATACAAGGCAAAACTGGGTAATTGTGAAGTTAGACATGTGTTTCCTTGTAAATGTCTCTCTGCAGAGTCATCTCATTTCCAAAGCCCTAAAGAAAACTAACAGCAGAAGCCTGCCGGTTAACCATGTACTCTCATTGCAGAGTTTGCAGTGAATGTGCATCATGAAATTGCCAAACAGTTTAATATATTTCAATAAAAGCAGAAAGTAATAAGCAACAAAGGCAAAATTACTGCATACTTAGCATTTGGCCTTATCTAGATGGTATCCTGCTGAGTCCAGCCTGACATCTGCAGTACTTTACAGAAGGTAGGGAGTTTTCTTTCTCTTTTCCTTTATCTATATAAAACCAAAAAATCCTGCTTTTACAGTATTCACAAGCCAATCCCCTCATTCCATCATCGTCTCTCTCAACAACTCAAGATATGGATGGGCTCAGCTTGCCTAAGGTCTCTCAGCAAACTAGAACATCCTTCTCCTACATGGCCTACGATGCTGCAGTTTCATATTAATAAACCAAAGTAACTCCCAAAATTAGCACCTCCTATTTAAAACATTATTTATATTTTAATACAAATGGGCCAAGGGAGCTGATAAAAATTAAAAAAATAAAACCTCTAGAAACCCACCCCTTTCTTGATTACTTACTGATGAATATGATCCTGTCTTTTAACAAAACAGTGACTTGAGAAAACATGCTGTGAAAAGAAGCCATTTCAGGCTGGAGTGCCTGCTTTTTATAACCGGTAGTTTCTTCTCACCCATAGCAAGCACTTCACATTCAGTCACTTGTACCTGTGGCCCCAGCGCTGTTGTTAGTTCTGCAATTTCTTCTTCACTTTGTCTTGTAGTATTCTGAATTTTTTTAACCTGAATTACCCCCAAAGCACTACACAAAATAAAGAGACATTCTAACAGTTAAGAGTACACCAGACAGCAAGAAGTCTGTGTAGAGTCCTTGTTTGCATAAACATGTTTAATGATATAGAAAATCTATTCCATATAAATCATTAAAATCTAAAAGGAAAAATATATTACATTTTAAATGGAGGGAAAACATCTGGTTTTATTCAAGGTTGTGGTGAATCTGTTTGGCAACTTTTAAATCAATTTAAAGTTAATTCAGATGCCTTTTCAATCACTGCAGTTACACATAGGGGATACTGAACCGAAAGATGACAAGGCAGTTGTTTGTGTCCAAACTTATCAAAAACTATATTTCCCTGGACTTTTCATCCCAACAGATTTCAAATTCTCCTTTCCAAGGAGTATTTGACCTTCACATTTCAGGCCCTGTATCTCTTCATCTCCTATACAATCATACGTTAGAAAACTCAAACTGGGCTGCAAGTACATATTTCTGTTAACTGACTTCAATGAATTTTGGTTGTTTTCAAAATCTGCAATCTGTTCATTGTGCCAGCCCTGCATTGCAGAGAAGTCTTAGCCTGCGATTCCAGCTTCGCTCCTGCAAAGAGAGTCACTACAGGCAGGTTTAAATTGTATTTGCTCGGAGAGAAGAGGGGGAAGGGAACCCCCTACCCCCCGCCAACCTGACAGGCCAGGCTGGGTGACAAGCCCCTGGGAGGCTGCACCTCCCGCTCGCCCGACCTGGGCGCTGTCCTTGGTGCTGCCGGCGCCATAGCGAGCACAAGCGCCTTACCTTCTGCCCCTGCGGAAGCTGCGGACGTCCCCCAAACGTTAAAAACGCAATATCCCACTTTTTATACAAAAAACTACCCTGGCCTGTTCTCTTTGTCCCCTTCCCGAAGCCTTCAGGCAGACGGTTCCTCAAAGTATTTTTTTTCTTTTCTTTTTGTCTTCTAGACCCAGCTCCTTGGCGCTCATCTCCAGCTGCTTTAAGACAGGAGTGGGGGAAGGGGAGGGAGGCAAGAAAAGATGAGGGTGGGGGAGGGGAGAAGAGGGAATGCAGGGGGAGGGGAAGCAAGAGACGGAGAGAAGGAAAGATTGGAAGAAAAGGGTCCGCGAGGAAGGGGCTGAGAGAAAGGCAGGGTGAAGCGAACTAAAGGCCGGAGCAGGAAGGAGAAGAGGGGCCAAAAAAGAAGGGGATGGGATTAAGCACAGAAGATGGGTAAAGAAAAAAGTATCGGGGAAAGGGTAAAAGAAGAGAAAGGCTTGAGGGTAAGAGGGTAGAGGGCTAAAGAACAAGGAGACCAGGGGGTCGGGGAAGCGCTGCCCGAACGGTGGGACAGTGACAGGCAAAGAAAGGGCGCTGGCGATATTTGTACCAAGGGTGCGAAACGCAATCGGGAAGTGAGAAATGGAGAGAAGGCGACTGCCCGGCGACAAGTGGCCTGGGACTGAAAGGGAACCTGGGGGAGGGGCTGGGCCCAGGGCAGCAAAGTCCGGGTTCCCATGCGGCCTGGGCCCACGTGGAGCGGGCGCTGAATCACCGCTCAGCCGCCCCCCTCCCCTCCTCCCCGACCGGTGCCCGCAGTCCCCGCCTCCTCGGCCGCCGCCTCCACGGGGCGGGGCCCTGGCCCGGGACCAGCGCCGCGGCTATAAATGGGCTGCGGCGAGGCCGGCAGAACGCTGTGACAGCCACACGCCCCAAGGCCTCCAAGATGAGCTACACATTGGACTCGCTGGGCAACCCGTCCGCCTACCGGCGGGTAACCGAGACCCGCTCCAGCTTCAGCCGCGTCAGCGGCTCCCCGTCCAGCGGCTTCCGCTCGCAGTCGTGGTCCCGCGGCTCGCCCAGCACCGTGTCTTCCTCCTACAAGCGCAGCATGCTCGCCCCGCGCCTCGCCTACAGCTCGGCCATGCTCAGCTCCGCCGAGAGCAGCCTTGACTTCAGCCAGTCCTCGTCCCTGCTCAACGGCGGCTCCGGACCCGGTGGCGACTACAAGCTGTCCCGCTCCAACGAGAAGGAGCAGCTGCAGGGGCTGAACGACCGCTTCGCCGGCTACATAGAGAAGGTGCACTACCTGGAGCAGCAGAATAAGGAGATTGAGGCGGAGATCCAGGCGCTGCGGCAGAAGCAGGCCTCGCACGCCCAGCTGGGCGACGCGTACGACCAGGAGATCCGCGAGCTGCGCGCTACGCTGGAGATGGTGAACCACGAGAAGGCTCAGGTGCAGCTGGACTCGGACCACCTGGAGGAAGACATCCACCGGCTCAAGGAGCGCTTCGAGGAGGAGGCGCGGCTGCGCGACGACACTGAGGCGGCCATCCGCGCGCTGCGCAAAGACATCGAGGAGGCGTCGCTGGTCAAGGTGGAGCTGGACAAGAAGGTGCAGTCGCTGCAGGATGAGGTGGCCTTCCTGCGGAGCAACCACGAGGAGGAGGTGGCCGACCTTCTGGCCCAGATCCAGGCATCACACATCACGGTGGAGCGCAAAGACTACCTGAAGACAGACATCTCTACGGCGCTGAAGGAAATCCGCTCCCAGCTCGAATGCCACTCCGACCAGAATATGCACCAGGCCGAAGAGTGGTTCAAATGCCGCTACGCCAAGCTCACCGAGGCGGCAGAGCAGAACAAGGAGGCCATCCGCTCCGCCAAGGAAGAGATCGCCGAGTACCGGCGCCAGTTGCAGTCCAAGAGCATCGAGCTAGAGTCGGTGCGCGGCACCAAGGAGTCCCTGGAGCGGCAGCTCAGCGACATCGAGGAGCGCCACAACCACGACCTCAGCAGCTACCAGGTAGGAACCGCGGCTGCGCGGCCAGCCTGCGCCAGCGCCAGCGCCGCGCGCCCCCGACACTTGGGCGCGTGCCCAGGAGCCCTCTCCGCCGCGCTCTCTGGCGGCCGCTCGCTAGAGCGCGCGCGCCGCAGACTTAGGGTAGTTTCGGATCAGCATTCTCGCCACTCTCATTCTCCATACTCCGCCCCCACCCACCTGCCCCAGCTGCTTAAAGGTCTTGACCTTTTTCAAAAACGTACTTCTTTTCCAGTTCTAATTTTGCACGCTTGCACGTTTAAAGCAGGAGGGATAAATTCGGTAGTGGATAAATCAGCAACTTTAGGATAGCTTATGCAGAAACCCGTGTATTCTCTACTTTTCCGGCAGTGATCGGAAGAGCTCTAAAAATTGGCTTCAGCCCAAAGGGCTCAGATGGGAATGGCCAGGTCAGCCATGGAGTTTCCCCATGCATGTTTGTGTCCTGTTGAGACGTGTTCTAAGTCCACTGATCTCCGTGCGTGATGTGCCCAGGAAGTGTCCTATTGTCTTACTGATCTTGTATGTTCCTTGAGAATCCCTTAGATTTAAAAGAAAAAGGGGGTGGGGGAGGGGGGCTGGGAGTCGGGTGTCAGCGAGGTTTGCAGAAGCGGATAGAGATGGGAGGAGGCGAGAGGGAAGGGGTAGCAAGTGGTTTGCGAAGGAAGTTGCTGTTTGCAAGGATGAGTCTAGGGAGACTCTCTGTGTCTGTTTCAGGACACCATCCAGCAGCTGGAAAATGAGCTTCGGGGCACAAAGTGGGAAATGGCTCGTCATTTGCGCGAATACCAGGACCTCCTCAACGTCAAGATGGCTCTGGATATAGAAATCGCTGCGTACAGGTACGGTGCTCACTACATGCGTATCCGGAATACTAACCACCATGCAGAGGCTGTTCGGGCAGAGCTTTCACCACTAAAGTTAAAGCAGGCAGGGTGCAGGCATCAACTCAGCGCCTGGTTTTCTTGCTTACTTAGAAAAAAATTATTCTAAAGAATTGCAAGTGTAGTTTTCTCTCTTTTTATGCAGCTTTAAAAGAATAAATACTAGTAGAAGCAAAAGATTTTTGAATTAGACGAAGGAGGTGCAGATTAATATCAATGCATATGCTTAAACTTTTTATGAAAAAATGTTTTCAAATGTTGGAAGCATGAACAGAGTTTTGGTTTCTAATATTTCATCTAGTGGTTTCAGCTTTTCAAATTTATAATGTCAAGGACAAACACCAGGACATTCTATTTCTCTGTTTCTCTGTTATACAGCTTACTATTGCCATCATCTGGCTGAGAATAGATATAGAATGATATATTAGAATATAGATACAGTTATTTTATATATGTAGATAATTTATATGTATTATATTTTATGCTAGACTATAGTATAAATTATATCTATATCATGTATAATATTAATCTAGATCTATAGATACATATATGTGCATATGCATATAAATCTAGATATACAGACACAAATGTGTATGATCTTTTTATAGATAGAGAGATACGTTATAGGTCTATTAACTGATGTGACCTTGCTGTTGACTAAGCGCAAAGGACAAAATCGTTGATTAAAAATTTTCTACTACCAATAAAGTAGTTATAATATAACAAGAATAAATTGCATTTACAGAGCTATCTCTCTTTTCAGGAAAGCTGAATAACTACATTAAATAGACAATTTATGGTAAAAATTATCGACCAATTTATAACTTGATACACCCATATTAACACCTGGCTAAGTTCTGAAATATGCTTAACAGCAAGATTTTTATGAAAGTTATATTTGCTTTAAAAATAGTACGTATCCTGAAAATCTAAATGTTTAAGAAAGTGACTACTCTCAGAAAGCTTATTTGGCTTTGGAGTTTGGGGGCTTTTGTTTGTGGCTTTTTGTGTTTTTGTTTTCGTTTTTGTTTTTTCCTATTTGGCCACTAACAAGTTTTTCAGCATATTCTTGTTGGACCTAATGGATCTCTACTGCAGGGCCAAGACTTAGTAGCTGGGTGTGGTTAGTGGACTATTGGGCAAGGTTAGTCATTGTAGGGGGCAGTCCAGGAGAACCTTTCTCTGTCACTGAGTATGACGTAATATGCAAGTAAGTGATAGCAGGTATTATAACAAATTGATAGAATATTTTACTTATGTAATTCTATTTCTTCAAAGGTAGCTACTACAATACCCAGAATGTAATGAAACTCAGAAGGCCCAGAGAAATTTTTACTATGTCTTATGTTCTTTGATTTTCTCCTTAGAAAACTCCTGGAGGGTGAAGAGACGAGATTTAGCACATTTGCAGGAAGCATCACTGGGCCACTGTACACACACCGACAGCCCTCAGTCACAATATCCAGTAAGATTCAGAAAACCAAGGTGGAAGCTCCCAAGCTCAAGGTCCAACACAAATTTGTTGAGGAGATCATAGAGGAAACCAAAGTGGAGGATGAGAAGTCAGAAATGGAAGAGGCCCTGACAGCCATTACAGAGGAATTGGCCGTTTCCATGAAGGAAGAGAAGGAAGAAGCAGCAGAAGAAAAGGGAGAGGAGCCAGAAGCTGAAGAAGAAGAAGTAGCTGCCAAAAAGTCTCCAGTGAAACCAACTGCACCTGAAGTTAAAGAAGAGGAAGAGGGGGAAAAGGAGGAAGAGGAAGGCCAGGAAGAAGAAGAGGAAGAAGAAGATGAGGGAGCTAAGTCAGACCAAGCCGAAGAGGGAGGATCCGAGAAGGAAGGCTCTAGTGAAAAAGAGGAAGGTGAGCAGGAAGAAGGAGAAACAGAGGCTGAAGGTGAAGCAGAGGAAGTCGAAGCTAAAGAGGAAAAGAAAGTGGAGGAAAAGCGTGAGGAAGTGGCTACCAAGGAGGAGCTGGTGGCAGATGTCAAGGTGGAAAAGCCAGAAAAAGCCAAGTCTCCTGTGCCAAAATCACCAGTGGAAGAGAAAGCCAAGTCTCCTGTGACAAAATCACCAGTGGAAGAGAAAGCCAAATCTCCTGTGACAAAATCACCAGTGGAAGAGAAAGCCAAGTCTCCTGTGACAAAATCACCAGTGGAAGAGAAAGCCAAGTCTCCTGTGACAAAATCACCAGTGGAAGAGAAAGCCAAGTCTCCTGTGACAAAATCACCAGTGGAAGAGGCAAAGTCAAAAGCAGAAGTGGGGAAAGGTGAACAGAAAGAGGAAGAAGAGAAGGAAGTCAAGGAAGCTCCCAAGGAAGAGAAGGTAGAGAAAAAGGAAGAGAAACCAAAGGATGTGCCAGAGAAGAAGAAAGCTGAGTCCCCGGTAAAGGAGGAAGCTGTGGAGGAGGTGGTCACCATCACCAAATCCGTAAAGGTGCACTTGGAGAAAGAGATCAAAGAAGAGGGGAAGCCACTGCAGCAGGAGAAAGAGAAGGAGAAAGTGGGAGGAGAGGGAGGGAGTGAGGAAGAAGGGAGTGATAAAGGTGCCAAGGGATCCAGGAAGGAAGACATAGCTGTCAATGGGGAGGTAGAAGGAAAAGAGGAGGTAGAGCAGGAGACCAAGGAAAAAGGCAGTGGGAGGGAAGAGGAGAAAGGCATTGTCACCAATGGCCTAGACTTGAGCCCGGCAGATGAAAAGAAGGGGGGAGATAAAAGTGAGGAGAAAGTGGTAGTGACCAAAACAGTAGAAAAAATCACCAGTGAGGGGGGAGATGGTGCTACCAAATATATCACTAAATCTGTAACCGTCACTCAAAAGGTTGAAGAGCATGAAGAGACCTTTGAGGAGAAACTAGTGTCTACTAAAAAGGTAGAAAAAGTCACTTCACACGCCATAGTAAAGGAAGTCACCCAGAGTGACTAAGATTTGAGTCCACTGCAAAAGGTTAAGCCATATGACAATTTCAAAATGCATGTGATTGGCAGCTTCAAAACAGAACGGGTTCTCCCATGGGGGCTCCAGACATTGTATTTACTTTGTGCAATATGAGGGGACTGCATGCAAGCTCAGGGTGCTCCCTCCTCAGTCTTTGGGGGATTCAAATGCATGATATTGTATGTACCTGGGAAATTTGCCAATTTCCTAAGCTGTTGGAAGGGGGTCACTTAAGGGGGGATGTCTTGAGATGTATTATGCAAAGTACCAACTGAGCCAAAAACAATAAATGAAACACAGAACTCTCTTAGCCTTAAGAAAGCTATATATGAATAATTATGTTTACCTCACTGGTGCGTTTAAAATGGACTTTTGCTCATGGGAGAACCTCGTTGACATGCACAGTTTGCAATCTTATGTTGATTGATGTTAAACGTCACAGCAGTACTTGCTCAATAAAGGTCATATTGGAAACATAGTCAATTGCTGAGTCTTATGTCATTTCTTTTTTAATTTTTATTTATTTTTATTTAGAGATGGGGTCTTGCTATGTTGGCCAAGTTGGTCTTGAACTCTTGGCCTCAAGCAGTCCTCCTGCCTCAGCCACCCAAAGTGCTAGGATTATAGGCATGAGCCACCATGCCCAGCCTGTTATGCCATTTCAAAGTGAGATCTCCACTACCTGAAGCTTTCTTGCCCTAAAATAGATTTTTGGGGGGAAATCATAAGTAAACTGCACTTCTTATTGCTATTTCCCTGAGAGCGATTACTTGGAAAATGTAATTGCTGAAGATATTTTCAGGTGTCTACATCTTCACTGAGCCCGGTCTTCATCCCATAATTTTAAAATCATATTTTTGAAACAAAAATAAAAGCATCAGATACAAATAGGAATCCGGTGGGATAGAAATCTTCAGTGTTTCTATCCCAAAACAGAACTCAGAGAACCTCTAGGTAAGAGGACAAATGAAGGAGGGGTTCATCACTTGTGCCTTGGAGTTGGGACAGAGACAGAGGAGCTCATGGCATTTATGATGATGTGTCCAGAGGGGACAGGACTGACATCACTAACACTCCTACCCATAACTATCCAGCCTCAGAAGCATACCTCCTGCGCACACACACACGTACACATTGTCTGCATCACTAACACTCCTACCCGGAACTATCCAGCCTCAGAAGCATGCCTCCTGTGCACACATACACACGTATACATTGTATGCATCACTAATGCTTGATTTGCTTGACAGAGATTTATACCTTTAGTATTTTACTAATTGGGGAAAATAATATAGAAAATAAATAAAATACCCTACTTGAGAAAAGAAAAATGAGATTCTATGACATAGGCAATAAGTGTTTTTTAAAAAAAGACACGATCTTGACAAGGAAATACTATCATTCCCTTTTCAAAACTTGTTTCAGGCCTTGAAGACCATTAATATATTAATTAGCACATTATCTTGTCCAAGTCCATGTTTTCTCATTAATAGGATCAGCTCAATAATACAATCCTTGATAGTATTTTCAATGACTTTTTCAAGATAACTCTAATTTTAATGTCTAAACATATCCAGGAAGCTAATTGTTAATGGCAGTTTTTATTGTGTTTCCAATCATTAACCATTTGCTAATCCTCACAATTTTGGTTATATCTGAGTATCATCTGTAAAATTATGTATTCAGATTTCTTTCTTTAAAACAATTTACATTTTTTGTTAAGATGTTAATTTTTCTGAAGCAAAAATATCCATGACACACAAAGTGGATCAGGATTATTTAAATATAATCAACAACAACAAAAAAACTGATCTAGTGATACAAAATTTAAAAATAAAAAAGAGTGTATTGGAAGGATACAGGGTAACTCCTAGAGGGAAAACATCAGCAGAGGAGGCAGGTGCTGGGAGAGAGGAGCTCGGACAGCCCCAGGGACAGAGGTCGCAGGAATCATCACGCAGTCATAGGGCGATTAAACTGAAAACTCAGTGACACTTCATTGGAATTCCAGGAACACAGCATCACCTATTTGCCACACACCTTCGCCAGCAAAGAGGAGCACCTTGATTGATAGTCCCACCCAAACTGACTCCAATGACAGAACAGCAACGCTTCACAGAAAGTCTGGGAGCTGTTATCAGAAGTAGGAATAGAGGCTGGAGTCATATGATATGATCTATGTGAATTTTTTAAATGCCCAGTAAATATACAATCATTACTATAACAATACTCATTGGTACCTAAAATCATCTCACTTACCAGCACTGGACCCTGAGGCTTAGAAGACTTTCTTTTTTGGTTGTATATATTGTTTTAAAATGACACGATCAATCAGCAAAACTGTCCAACACAGGCACCAGAAACTTAACTCTTCAGCTCTAACTTTGTTTTCAACCACTTTGTTTTCTTTCCTAAGAAGGTAAGACATTCAGTAATATTGCTACATATTCCATAGAACAAAATCACGATTTTGTACTCTTTAAACATGGCGGAATACCTCTGGCTGCAGTGGCACAGGCCAATAGTCACAGCTGCTCCAGAGGCTGAGACATGAGGATCACTCAAGCCCAGGAGTTCGAGTCCAATCCTGGCAACGTAGGGGGAGTCCGACTCTAAATAAATAAATAGAACAACATACCTTTGATAACCCATGCAAGTATTTCTAAGTCAATCAATTGCCTGGTTGATTCATTAATTCAATAAATGCATATCGAGGACTAGAGCCTGGAGATACAATGGTCTTCTCCTATAAAATTACTTATTTTGTTGTCACTGCCAGCCATTACACTATTATTGAAAGAGAAAGCAATTTGAAATTCATGTTTCCAAATATGTTCAGTGACAGGGAGAAACTACATTTAAATTAAGCACAAATCTCCAAGAGTTTAGGATATAAGAGTACCTTTCCTCTGACGACAGTCGGTCTCTGGGCACATTAAGCCATTGAAAAGCAGAATTTCTACCTTGCCAGTAGACTGTCTTTGAGACACTATTTTATTTTAAATATTGTGAGGATTATCAAAGTTCATTTATTCTCAATCTTCAAACATATAAGAACAGATTTTTTTAAAAGAAAAATCTTCCTCTGGGTCAAACACTAGTAGATGATAGAACTGGGATTTAACTCAGTTAGTAAAAGTCCAGAGTATATACTCTTTTTTTTTTTTTTTTTTTTTTTTGGACAGGCTTTCACTCTGTCACCCAGACTGAAGTGCAGGGGCATGATCATGATCATGGTTCACTGCAGCCTGGAGCATCTGGGCTCAGGTGATCCTCCCACCTCAGCCTCCTGAGTAGCTGGGACTACAGGCACATGCCACCATGCCCAGCTAACTATTTTTGTGTTTTTTTGTAGATATAAGTTTTGTGACATTGCCCAGGCTGGTCTCAAACCCCTGGACTCAAGCAATCTGCCCAATTCAGCCTCCCAAAGTGCTGGGATTACAGATGTGAACCACCCTGCCAGCCCAAAGCATATACTCTTAACCCCTGTCCTATATTAATCCTCAAATCCATCCATGGCAGCCATCTCCAGTTATAAGGATGTTAAGCTAGGGTCATTTATTTCTTTTAAAATTGAAAAAAAGAAAACAGAGGCATACTATAAATCATTCATTTAATATACTTGCATATCTCTTTACATTTAAAAAAAGATACAATTTCACTTCTCTATGGCACTGTGTTTGCATCATGAGGAAAAGAATAAATACTCAAATGCAAAATAAGTGGTGATTCCTTCTATCACAACAGCTTGCAAGTGTCAAACACTTTTCTCATAGTAACTTTCATGTTCAATAGACAGAGTTATTTCTAGTGCATTTCCTTCTATTGCCAGTCAGTGCAGACAGAAACAGTATTAAAACATTAGGATATTCATTTCCACAACAAATGGGTTGGTTGTTCCAGTTTGGAACAAGCTATCTTTTTCCTAGTGTTTTATATAATTTGCCGAAAGGGAACGAGGAGCTATTTTTAAGTGAATTATTCTATTAGATCTGCAGAAAATTTGTCTATTTTTAGGGCTCCTCAACCCTTAGAGCTTGGCAAAAGTAATAGTTTAGCGTTCAAATCCCGGGCTGTAGATAGCAAAATTGTGTGTCTTGGGTCCATTATATTTACCCTCTAAGCCTCCACCTCCTTATCTGTAAAACAGGGCTGCCGAAGTAATGGGGTGTTACCTATGAAAATGCTCCACACTGTAACAGGGCTGCAGGGCTTTAGGCATTTGGTAGCCAATCAAAACCATTTATTAAAGATTATGAATTTTAAATTGGATCACAGCTATAGGTACAGAATTTCTAATTCAAAGAGACGAAATTAATTGGTACCTTAATTTTCTTATATATAATTTCAATACAGATTGCAATGAGTTTACCGAAATAAGTACACAACATGAATATAAATATACTTAGGTGCACAGATATTTCTTCATCAGTGTACACATAATTTCATTACCCATATAGAGAATTTGGGTGGAAATTCATTGCATTTTTCTTTGCATTAATCTATATAGGCTGCTTAGACACCCAAGAATCCATCTACATAATCACAGGGCTTAAAAGTTTCTTGACCATCATGTAATCTTGATTACATGATGGCTCACACGTGTAATCCCAGCACTTTGGGAGGCCGAGGTGGGCAGATCACCAGAAGTCAGGAGTTTGAGACTAGCCTGGCCATTATGGTGAAACCCTGTCTCTACTAAAAATACAAAAATTAGCCTGGTGTAGTGGCGGGCACCTGTAATTCCAGCCACTTGGGAGGCTGAAGATGGATAATTGCTTGAACCTGGGAGGCAGAGGTTGCAGTGAGCTGAGATTGTGCCACTACACTCCAGCCTAGGCAACAGAGTAAGACTCCACAGCACAAAAACAAAAAAAAAGTTTATTGATGCAAATGATTTAAAACCATATTGAGTGTAAGAGAGAGAAATATTTTTGTGCCAGGCCTCTGAAGACAGCATGAAATCCCCAGATCCATGCTGACTGTGCTCAACACCATACTGCAGGGCTTTCAGGATTCTCTTTGACTTCTTATTTGAGGTATTTTGAAAAGTTACCACATAATATCTTCAATAAGGTATTCATTTTAGGTAATGCTCCTTAAATCATTCCTTAACTCTAATTAGCATTCTTATCTTAGAAAAGAACAGAGTTGAAAAAAAATTAACAGCCGACTACATAAAAAGGCTTTTTTTTTAAGTTTATGAAAAGCATAATCATTCTAAAGCACTAAGTAGGAAGGACCACTTACATAGGCCCATGCTATAGTCTTGTTTTGTGTGTGGGTGGGTGAGGTGAGTAGGGGGTGGAGAGCAGAGAATCAAGGGCCCCAGAATTTGAGTGACAACATTGTGTCCAGAAGGCAAACACCAGGAATTTTTGATTCTGCCTTGAGATCGCAAAATCACAAGTCAGGGGCCAACTTCAAGTATCATAGGTTCTACTTTTGGTGTTCTCACATTCCTAAGAGAGTAAGCTCCGACAACAGAAAGAGATAAGGATTGAAAAGGGCTCCTTTTCCTATTGGTTCTCAGATTTCAAATAAATTTCGGAGAGCAGGGTAAAATTACTGGTTTGCATTAGGGCTTTGGAATATGCTTAATTGTAATTGCTCATCATCTCTTCTGGAAAATCACAGATTAGTTGAAACCACAGAGTATAGCGCAAAGAGCCTTCTTTGCCCTGGGATCTAGAAGGCTGGGCCCTCCATACAAGTCATAACACCTCCACATCTCCTATTTTAACTTGGAAAATTCAAGTGTATGTTGAATTCTGTGATGATTCTTTTATATCTTCCTCGATTCGTATGTCAAAAACTTACTCTTATCCAAAAAGAGTAATTCAGCTTAAGGAGAATTTGCACTAAAATACTGTGTGCGCCTGTAATCCCAGCACTTTGGGAGGCCAAGGCAGGTGGATTACGAGGTCAGGAGATCGAGACCATCCTGGCTAACACGGTGAAACATCGTCTCTACAAAAAATTAGCCGGGTATGGTAGTAGGCACCTGCAGTCCCAGCTACTTGGGAAGCTGAGGCAGGAGAATGGTGTGAACTCGGGAGGTGGAGCTCACAGTGAGCCGAGATCGAGATCGTGCCATTGCACTCCAGCCTGGGCGACAGAGCAAGACTCCACCTAAAAAAAAAAAAAAAAAAAAAAAAAAAAAAAAAAACTGTGTGCTAATATTTGGAAGAACAAAAAGTTAAAAGTTATTAACTTTTGGGCGAGGAACCGTGGCTCAGCACATTGGCAGTGTGAGGCAGGAGGAGATCTCTTGAGCCCAGCAGTTTGAGACCAGCCTGGGCAATACAGGGAGACCTGGTCTTTACAAAAAATTAAAAGAAAAGTAAATTAGCCAGACATGGTGCCATGTACCTGCGTCCCAGCTATTCAGGAGACTGAGATGAGAGCGCTGCTTGAGCCTGGCCTGGGAGGTTGAGGCTGCAGTGAGGCATGACTAGACCACTGCACTCCAGCCTGGGTGACAGAGCAAGACCCTGTCTCTTAAAAAAAAAAGAAAAAGAAAAGTCATTGACTTATCTATGTAAGTATATAACATATGAATATCAGAAAGAGAAATAGAAAACTGACCTCCCTCTTCCCCAGATTTCTTTTTAACTATGGCTGCCTAGTTGCTTCTGAACTGGATTTCTCAGTAGCCCCAAATAAAATTATAAATATAAGATACAGAATAACAATGTCTGACAAATAGTAGGCATTTAATAAATGGTAAATTTTCATTGCCATTAATATTTATTTTAAAAGTAATAACTAAAATAGTTATGTATATTAATTACCATGTCAATAAGAGACACACACAAAAATTCAACCTGTAGCAAAGCTTCAAGAAGTAGAATAGTAGATACCTTTGCACTAAACTTTACTTACTATATGCTACTCAGAATCATAAAATCCTAAAGGTTGAATTAGCCGATAATATTTAACCCACCTTTCTTATGCCTAAAAGGCAGCTGCCTAACATATAATTGAATATCTACAGTGACAGGGAAATTACTTTGCTGCAAGTCATCCAAACAGATAACTTGGACGGTTTGCAAAACCTTCTTTACATTGTTCCAATTTCTGATCCCCTGCAACGTTCACCCACTGATGCAAATTCCAGGGAGTCATATAAATCCCACTTCCCTTTTCCCCAGAATGGACTTTCAGAGAAATGAAGGTGGTATAGTGTGGATATTTGTCCCTCCAAATCTCATGATAGGAGGTGTTTGGGTCATGGGGGTGGAACTCTCATGAATAACCTGGCACTGTCCATGCCATAGTGAGTGAGTTCTCATGAGATCTGGTTATTTAAAAGTGTGTGGCATCTCCCGCCTCACTCTCTTACTCAAGAACTCTCATGCAATATGTTGGCTCCCCATTGCTTTCCACCGTGATTGTAAGCTTCCTGAAACCTCAGCAGAAGCAGATGCCAGCACAAATGCTGCTTATACAGCCTGCAGAACCGTTAAACAATTAAACCATTTTTCTTCATAAATTGCCTAGCCTCGGATATTCCTTCAGAGTAACGCAAATGGACTGAAACAGAAGGCCATGCCCAAATCCAAGCAGCTCATAACAGTAATGACCATTGTTGAGTTTACTACCTACCAGGTAGTCTTCTAAGCACATTACCTGTAATAAATCCATGATTTCTCATAACAAACATACATGCAGGTATTATTTTATCACCATTTTTTGTGGAAGTTTGGGCATAATAAAACCAGGCATTTTTTTAATATCAAACCCATGACTTTTCTACTTCATACTTTAATAGACAAAACAGCAAACATATGTAACTATATCTGTTCACCGTTCGAATGAACCTTCTACCTGTTGAGCCAAACTTGTCTCAAGTAGTCCCCATTCTCCAGTTTTTCATTTATGTCAAAATTAACTGATTTGGGGAAAGTGTTACTTTAAAACTCATTGCTATATAGACGGCAGGAACTTAAAACTCAACAATGAGTTATCCTAGGTTACCTTCTAGGTTTCACTAATCTGTGCCTGGATATATAACACTATTTTGTGGTATCTTCTTTACAAAATAAAATATATTAAAATTCTGATTGGTGCATGAGCTATTTCATGTCTCTATTTTTCCATTTCTCGGATTCTTAAGTAGGCAATGACCTAACAAATAAGTTTTTCTTCTAGTAGTTACTCACCTATAACACATAACCAGTTTCATAGGGAACAACAACATGTATCTGCCTATCACCTTTGATCAACACTTAGTTCTTCGGCGAGAGCAACTAAGGAAGTATTTAGGTTGGATTAAAGTGATTAAGCATCAAGTGAAATTATTTCTATGCATCAGCAATTAGACAGGCTTGGACAGTTCTCATAAAGAATGCCTTGAATGTCACATGTTAGAAATTTGGACAAATTTGTATGGCACTTGCACATCCCATACGCTGTCATCTGTTACTATCATAGTTTGAGATTAAATTTCCTCTGCTGGGCATTATTGATCATGAAGCTTAATAATCACCATGTTCCTGGGAAAGCAGTTGACCATGTCCACCCACTGAGTTCATTCCCTTGGCATATTCGAATAAACATTACCATTAGAAGCAAATCGTGTGTCCATGACATTTGGAGAGCTAATGCTGATCTCCATTCTTCATCAACCACCCATTAAATATGCCATAAATGATTCTAAAGTAACACTTTCTCATTGGCAATTAGCAAACTGCTTTGCCAATTCTTCGTAAGGAATTTGCTTACAGCATTTGCTCAAGAAAACATATGAATTTCAAAATCCCCATCAAGACATATGAAAAAGTAAGGCCAAGGAAGGACAAGTGAATTAAGTCACCCAAAGTACATGCTTCCTCCTCAAATTTGGTGGACAGAAGTGTTAGGGGAAAAGGAGCACAGGAGAGCCAGGGTGCCAACATTTTAAAAGCAACTCCATCTTAAAACTAGCAAGGGACATTCCTCACCTGTTGTAACCCATGGTCATAAGATCTTTATGGCTAAGGAAGCAGTTTAGTCATGCCTGCAAGGACAAACTCCTGTGACAGCAGAATGTCCAGATGTAGCAATATTGATGGCAGCAGTGAACCATCTGCCATCACGCTGCCCACTGCAGGGAGGGCACGGGAGGAGGCAGACGGCACCCTCTCCCTAGCAGTCTCTGCCCTGGGGCCACTGAGATGGGGCCAAGTCAGGTCATATGCCTGGTGACGGGGAGCTTTCCAGGTGCAACTGCAGCCACCCAAGTCAGAGCTGCAACCCCAGCACCCCTATGCTCTTGGGAGCCAGGAGCACACAGGAACCTCATCCCCCACCCTGCATAGGTGTAGCCACCCAAACCAAGGCTGCAGACCCAGGCATCCCTGCACTCTTACCCCTGCAGGCTTGGAGGTGCCTGCTCCTGCTGCTTACCCTCTCCTTGGCACCCACTTCAATTTCAGAGCAGAGCTGGGGCCAAACCTGGGTGCTGCCACAGCCTGGCTGGGTATGCACATGCTTGGGGAAGTATTGACATGCCAGCCTCCTGCCATCTTGACCCCTCCAGACTTTGGGTGCTGATCAGCTGAGGACATGAGAGGGGAAGCTGAGGGGAACTGAGGGCAGCTAGGTGCCCCTTGGTGCAATGGATGGCTGTGGGAGGCAGACAGGCTCCTGGGTGGAAGTGGGTAGGTCCCCAGAGAAGCCCCACCTTCAGGCTGGGGCAGGCCTAAAGCCTGGGGACTGGGCTTCCAATAAGGCCGAAGGGAGGGGGAACTCATGGTGCTTTTTCCTAGGCCCACCCATGTCGGCCCATGGACCAATCAGCATGCACTTCCCCCCTCTGATGCCCATAAAAGCCCCAGGCTCAGCCAGAGCAGAGCAGAGGACAGGAGGACCAGCTGCAGCAATGAGTTACCCTCTCCAGGGCCTCCTCTCTTCTGAGAGCTGCAGAGCGAACAGGACAACCTACCTGCAGAGAGGAGCCGCCCACTCCAGGGCCTCCTTTCTGCTGAGAGCTGAACACTGAACAAGAGGACCTGCCTACAGACAGGAGCTGTCCCCTGCATGTATCCTCTGAGCTGTTCTAGCACTCAATAAAGCTTCTCTTGGTCTTGCTCACCCTCCACTTGTAGGCATACCTCATTCTTCCTGTACACAAGATAACAACTCAGGCAAAGGTGCCACCAGCCACAGAGGTTTCTGGCCAGAAAAGTGATACACTAAAGATCCTATAACTTTAAAGATAAAGTTATATGATACACTATCACACAACAGTGTGTGCTTTTATGATAGCTATCGTCATGGTTTGATCCACTTACTCACTAAAATGCAGAGGAAAACTTTAAGTCAGCAAAGTATTAATGTTGTCATGCTCTCAGTCCACCTGCACATAGACATAATTTACTGTTACATAGAGAAGACCCCTATATAAGGAAAGTTTAAAACAAAGATGGCATATCCCTCCTCTTGCTTTCTGAGGATGCTCTACTCTGTTACTGAGCAGCTTACAATAAACTCTGTCTTCTCGCTGAACTCAAGGACTTGCCTTTAATTCCTTTCTGCATGAGATCCAAGGACCCCCTCTTGAGGTCTGGATCGGAACCCCTTTTTCTGGCAACAAATGTAAACAAGATCTTTCTGGGGAGAAATGAAATATTTGTCAAAGAATGAGAATAGTTAATAACATTAAAGACATGTACCTTGCCCACATTAACAGCCTATAACTCCATGTGTTATCAGAAAATAAAAACATATATATTCACTGCCAAGCTAATATATATTTCAGGGCTTGGCATGCCATATCATGATATCATTCAAGATGCTGTCAAGGAACAACAATGTCCACATTCCATCAGTACAATATCCCTACCCCTCTTGCTGTCCATGACAGCAGGGCCACTAACTGGAATGCTGTCTCTCCACAAAGACCCCCAAACTCCAGCCTGTCGTTACAAAGGATGGGTCTAAAATGTCACATTTAGAACCACTGAAAACTTTAAACTTTTCCCCATTTCCATCCCTCTTAGTGCCATTAATCAAACAGAGCCTCTTTCATATTATTTACTTGGTTGTTCCTCAAATCTCTGCAGACAACCAAAACAATCCAGAAAGTACAGTGTAGCTTTTAAGAACACAGATTTTGATGTCCAGTTAGATGTTGGTTCAAGTTCCAGTTTTAAACTTCCTAGTGGACTTAGCATGTTAGGGGCCAGTCAAGAGGAGGAGGAGAAGGAGGAGGAGGAGGAGAAAGAACATTCTAAGAGTTCCAAAGAGAATGGAATGTAATACAAGGAGATATACCACAAATTAAGGGAAAGGGGAGAAACAAATTCAACTCTAGTCAGTGTGGGCTGACATAACAAAATATAGACTCAGTGACTTAAATGACAGAAAGGTCTGGGTGATAGCAGTCAGGTTCTCGTGAGGGCTGTCTCCCTGGCTTGCAGAGGGCCACCTTTTCATCATGTCCTCATATGGCAGAGCAAGAGTGAGCTCTGCAGTGTCTCTTTTTATAAAGACACTAATCCAATCAGATCAGGGTCCTACTGTTAAAGCTCATTTAGGCTTAATTACTTCCTTAAAGGCCCTGTATCCAAACACAGTCACGTTGGGATCTTAGGGCTTCAACATACATATTTGGGATGGGGGAGAGGGAACAGTTCAGTTTATCGCAGGGGACAATGAGGCAACCCAGAAATTAGCAATGGAAAAAAACCATTATCACCCCTGGGGTTGCAACACACAAGAAGTAGATGTTGCTACCAGAGCCCAGAACACAGGACCACCCAAAGGGAGCTAGAATTATGGCAGCAGGGGCAGCCTGGTGAGAACTGAGATCATGGAGGGGAGAGGTGTCCAAGGGAAGCCATACTCAAGAACGCAAGTGGGAAAAGGAGACACAACCTCTGCTGGACGTGGGGCATGGAAGCAAGGTGGGGAGGCAATGGTGGCAGGTATTCTCTAATTTGTCCCTCCTCCCTTTTCTATCCTTTCTCTGGTTCCTGCCATGAGCCAGTAGCATCTGAAATTTAGTCAAGAAGGGAGCCTGAACTATGCAGTTGCTGTGATAAAGAGTAGAGCAGGGTCAGTGTGAGAAACTGAGCTGAGAACGAGCATTGACAGATGACTGGCACACTCACCATGTGACCTTAGGCAACTCATCCTAAGAGAAAAGGGATTCTTCACATCCCTTTTCTCATCTGAAACATGGGGCAAATAAAAGATAATCTGATCACTGTTAAATCAAGTTTAGCCTAAAGCTGCCTCTTGGCATATTTTAAGTTTGGCCTGTGAAAAGAAAATAAATCTTGGAGCCCCAAAAATCACTAAGCTAAAGGGAAAAGTCGAGCTGGGAACTGCTTAGGGCAAACCTGCCTCCCATTCTATTCTGCTTACTGAGACAAAAGCATATCTGATTGCCTCCTTTGGAGAAGCTAATCAGAAACTCAAAAGAGGCTGGGTGCAGTGGCTCACGCCTGTAATCCCAACACTTTGGGAGGCTGAGGCTGGTGGATCACTTGAGGTCAGGAGTCCAAGACAAGCCTGGCCAGTGTGGTGAAACCCCGTCTCTACTTAAAAATACCAAAATTAGTCTGATGTGGTGGCACGTGCCTGTAATCCCAGCTACTTGGGAGGCTGAGGCATGAGAATCACTTGAACCTCGGAGGCGGAGGTTGCAGTGAGCCAAGATTGCACTACTGCACTCCAGTCTGGGCAACACAGTGAGACTCCATCTCAAAAAAAGGAAGAAGAAAGAAGAAGAAAGAGGAAGGAAGAAGGAAGAAGGAAGAAGGAAGAAGGAAGAAGATGAAGAAGAAGAAGAAGAAGAAGAAGAAGAAGAAGAAGAAGAAGAAGAAGAAGAAGAAGAAGAAGAAGAAGAAGAAGAAGAAGAAGAAAAGAAGGAGGAGGGGGGAGGAGGAGGAGGAAGAGGAGGAAGGGGGAGGAGGAAGGAGGAGGGGAAGGAGAAGAAAAAGAAACTCAAAAGAATACAACCATTTTTTCTTTTCTACCTGCGACCTGTAAGCCCCCTCCCTGCTTTGAGTTGTCCTGCCTTTCCAGACCAAACCAGTGTTCATCTTACATATGTTGATTGATCTCTCATGTTTCCCTAAAGTGTATAAAACCAACCTGTGCTCTGACCACCTTAGGAACATGTTGTCAGGACCTCTTGAGGCTGTGTCACAGGTATGCATCCTCAACCTTGGCAAAACAAACTTTCTAAATTAACCCAGACCTGTTTCAGATATTCAGGGTTCACAGGCCTAAAGGTCTATGTCTGTTTATACCTCCACTTGTTAGAGTTGTGTACATGATGAACTATAACAAGTGGAGGTATAAGCAGACTGTAGCCTACACTTGTGCCAACCACCAAGTTAGGCCAGTGAAATGTAACCCACTGTTCAAACCATGTTCAAATAAGGCAAATGTTGAGCTGTAACCAGTCCGGCTGTTTCTGTACCACACTTCTGTATTCTGTACATCACTTTCCTTTTTCTGTCCATAAATCTTCTTCTACCACCTGGGTGCACTGGAGTCTCTGGGCCTATTCTGGCTCAAGAGACTGCCCAATTCATGAATCATTCATTGCTCAATAAACTGCTTTAAATTTAATTCAGGTCAGGTTTTTCTTTTATCAGCATTAGGAGTAAAATTATTTGGAAGCTCTTAGTGCAGTGTAAGTTCTCTAGTATATGGTAGGCACTAAATAAATGCTGCTTATTATTAGTTAGGGAACTTTCATTTTAGCTAGTTTCAGGAAAATCCAAATATTGGTTTGAACCAAACTGTCTAGCTGTTTATAAAGGGAAGCTTCTGGGAAGGTTAAAACAACTTCTGAGTGTCCATTCATGCTTCCTTTCTGCTCTCTACTTCTTGTCCCTTTTTACCTCCTTCCATTTGAGCCTCATTTTTTCCTCTCATCCACAAGTCCCTTCTTGTGCAAAGGTTCCAAGACTGTGTACACGTGTGCCTGTGTATGATAATCAAGATGGTTAATCAATGGATTGATAATTAATGGATTTTTAATCCATTTAGACATTTCCCCCAGCTGCATCCTTAGACGCAGGGAATGCATAGGCACTCTATGTAGATATCTTCTTTATGGAATGGCTCACCTTGCTCAGGACTGAAGGTCTTAGCAGACGTCCCTTGATGACAAAAGACAAATAATGGACACTAGAAGACCCTCAGCTTATGCCCCCTCCACATGAATTGCTCTGACAAAAGGAAGGTCGTATTATTCTACCAAGGTCATATCCTTCCCTACGAGGAAGAGACAGTGCGGCAAAGACGGCAAATGTGAATGGATCTCAACCACTCTGCTTCTCACTTTCTAGAAAAATTGCACATTGCGGACAAAAAGAGACTAAAAGTCACAATCTCCAGGAGAAGGCTAGGGCTATTCCCTGCTTTAATCAAGGCAAGAGCATCTGCCCAGCTTGTAGAACAACAACAGTGATGGGCATCAGATACAAATACAGTGAGTAATCAATTAGGATACAGCTGAGTGACCACGAACAGGAAACCCAGAGTAAACTGATTCAAAATCGTTTTTAGCCACTCAAGGAAAGTCTCAATAAGGAATTGTTTCAGGACAAATGTGCCAGGAAAGACAGAATCTTCTTGGAATTAGTAGTAGTTTTTATATTCCAGGCCTCTCTCCTGAAGAGTTGAACATGAGCACATCAAACATGTTTGCCCAATGAGACCTGACTGTGTGCAAAAAAAAAAAAAAGAAGGTCAGAAGGTATGAGAGTTGTATATCCATATGGCAATATAACATCCGTCTCCACAGCAATGCCAATAACTAAAACACCTAAAACTCATATATTTTTCTCCAGTTTAGAAAGTAACTTCAGATACATTGATATGGTGTGGCTGTGTACCCACCCAAATCTCATCTTGAATTGTAACTGCCAGAATTTCCACATGTTGTGGAAGGAACCCAGTGGGAGGCAATTGAATGATGGGGGCGGATCTTTCCTGCACTGTTCTCATGATAGTGAATCTCACCAGATCTGATGGTTTTAAAAATGGGAATTTCCCTGCACAAGCTCTCTCATTGCCTGCTGCCATCCACGTTAGGACGTGACTTGCTCCTCCTTGTCTTCTGCCATGATTGTGAGGCCTCCACAGCTATGTGGAACTGTAAGTCCATTTAACCTCTTTCTTTTGTAAACTGCCCAGTCTCATGTATGTCTTTATCAGCAGTGTGAAAACAGACCAATACATACATCATCCTGTTTACACCTTAGAGTATGTCAAACAGATATTGTGCTCTCTCCTTTCAATCTGCAGATACAGAAGCTGAGAGAAGTGATTTACTTCTATCAGAAGAAAGTCACCAGCAGGACCTACCATATGCATTATTAGGACTTTTTTACTTTTTAATTTCTAAGTATAACAAATATTCGCTGTAGAATAATGGCATTGTATTTGCCCATATTCCTGCCACCTTAGATAACTGTTATATTTCAGCATATTTCTTTCTGATATTTCCATATGCCCAAATTTGATATGGCTGTGATCATTTCTGATAATTTCATTTAGTAACTCATTTGAAGACCATGTTACCAGTGCATAATTAACAGATATTTATTGAGCATCCAGTTTCTGCAGGAGAAATACCAGCTATAGGAGTGAGGGAGCTGGTATTTGACTCATCCCACTTAAATCTGAGTCAGCATGAGCAATCTGTGGTGGGAATTTTTAGGGGTTCACAAATTTCATTAGACAAAATCAATATCAGAGGCAAAGGTCAAGAAATAAGCAAGATAATGATAGAGTTGAGATATTCATCCCCCCAAATCTCATGTTGAAATGTAATTCCCAATGTCAGAGGTGGGGCCTGGTGGGAGGTGTTTGAGTCATGGAGGCGGATCTCTCATGGTTTGGTACTGTTCTCAGGATAGTGAGTGAGTTCTCATGAGATATAGTTGTTAAAACATGTGGCATCTCCCCACCACCACCTTCTGTCTTTTGCTCCCACTCCGGCCATGTGAAACACCTGCTCCCCCTTCATCTTCCACCATGATTGAAAGCTTCCTTAGGCCTCACCAGAAACGGTTGCTGACACTATGCTTCCTCTACAGCCTGCAGAACCATGAGCCAAATAAATTTATTTTCTTACAAGTTGACCAGTCTCAAGTATTTCTTTATAGCACCACAAGAATGGCCTAATACAGATAGGTTTGAGAAAAAAAATTCAAGATAAAGAGCAATTTTAGAGACCAAGGGAGGATCAGGAGAGTCAGGAATCTTAAAAGACTTAAAGAAGGAAGCCTAAAGGAAAAGAACTAATAATTTATTTGGCAGGAAAAACATATCCCAACAAATAACCAAAAAGTCCATTCACATCCTGGGTAGCCTTGGGCCCATCCTTTCGCAGATCCTCAGAATCCAGAGGCTGGAAGAGACATGATTGTGCTTGGCCCTTTCTTGAAGACCACGCTACCAATGCATGATCAACAGTTTATTGAGCATCCAGAGTATGCAGGAGACATACCAGCTATAGGAGTGAGATAGGAGTAAGTGTACAGTTAATGTTTGCCACACTATTAAGTAAGTGTCAGGAACTAGGCTAAACATTGTACATGTGTTCTCTGGTTTGTATTTTTTTTTTATTTATTTGTTGTTTAATTTTATCATCATAACCACACTATGAAATAGAAAGCATAAAATCCCTTCCAACAAAGAAACTGAGATTAGGAGAGTTAAATAAATTATCCAATGTCACAGGAGTATCAGATAAAAAACTCAAATCACTTATCTCTGACACACGCTCTCACCTCCCCCCCGGGCCCCCGCCCCGCCACCATGCTGCTGTCCTTTTAAAGGACATCTAACTTAGTCCAACCCTTCAGATCATTAGGTTCATTTTATAACATAGAATAAATATTGGAAAACCCCAAGTGTCTACTATCATCCAAGGAGGCCCATTCCATCTTTGGATGGCTCTGAATTCATCAACTTATTCATTTAACAAGTATTGGTAAGCACAAAAATTGTATGAGAGAGGCATAGCTCAAAGCTCTGGCAATACAGCAGTGAAAAAATTAAGTCCCTGCCTTTGCAGAATTTATATTCCTGTAGAAGGAAGTAGGAGAAAAGCAAAAGAAAAATATAAAGGATTCAGATGGTGACAATTGTTTTGGATAAAAAAGATAATAAGATTAGGAAGGGTTGAACAGGGAGAAAAGGGTTGGTCTTTCATATAGGAGAGTTAAGACCTCTCTAATAAATATATAGGTTATTTATGAGCCATATATATGCAGATGTCTATGAAAGATACATGGATATATATGAGAGAATCTATTCCAGTCAGAAAGAGTAAGTACAAAAGCCCTAAGGCAAAAATTATATTGGTGAGTTATAGAATAACATCTAGGCCACGTTCATAGGAGGGAAATGGACAAGAGGGAAGCCAGGCCAGTGATAAGAGGGGCTCAATCATGGAGAATCTTGTAGGCCACAGTACATACGAGGCTTTGGAGGGTTATTAGCAAAAAAGTGACACCAGTAAATTTGGGAAGAAGCACTCTAGTTACTCTGTTGAGTGTCTACTAGGGGACAGGAAGAGTTGAGGATGATAGGGTTAGTTATGAAGCTATGGCAAAAATCTAGGTAAGAGATTTTGGTGTCTAGGACCAAGTATTGGTGATTAAGAGAACTACTAGGCAGCATTTTGAGCATATTTTGAAAGTGACGGCCATGAGATTTGCTGGTGATGTGTAGCGAGTAAGAGAAAAGAGAGACCAAACAAAGGTTAGCCCAGAATGTGTGTTCTGGAGAAGAAAAAGGATGGAGTTCCCATGATATGAAAATGAGTGAGATGTCTTTAGAAGTGGACAGGGTTAAGGAAGAGGAAGGGAAACCCAGACAGTGGCTTTGCCGTGAGAAGTTGACTGCCCATGCAACATTAAAGTGGAGATGGCATCTCAAGAGAGACCAGTTGCCATTGGCCCTGTTCTTATTCCACCTGCAAAATGTGTGGAACACGTATCCTCCAGATTCTCTGCATTGTGGGAAAGGATGAGAGTGCTTCCAAAAGCAAAATACACCATCAAACCTAAACCTGATGATGGTGATAATTTTTATTATCACTGAAATTAAAATCTCAACTGTGAAGAACAAAAGCAATGGACAGATGGGGAATTGGGCCCCATATGGATAGTAGGTTGGGACAGAGGAGAAAACAAGCTTGATCCCACAGATGTAAAACGAATGTGTTGGTTTTAACAGTGTAATGTGACTTTGGAGATGATGTGTTGGGCTGCTGGCCCATGTGATTTTTGAGTCTTTCAAAGTAATTTTCTTGTTTTGATGTTTCACAATCAGATTGTTCCTAGTCCGAAAAATTTGTTTTTATTCCTTAGGAATTATGACCAGCAATTTGATTGCTCAAGGAAGAAACAGTTGGCTTTATTTCATGGTGCTTTAGCCTCATTCAGTGACATGCCCCACATGTGTGTCTTGAGGGAAGGGAACTCTTACAACAGGCAGAGCTCCAAGCTTGGTGTCACTGGAGTGACAGCTCCATCCTTTCCAAGATCACCAGTGCATGGACTCCACTCGTCCTCCTCACTCTCCATCCCAGAATGTCAGGATTCTTCTGCAGGAAACAGCACAAAATGAATCCCAGTGTGTGAAGTCCAATGTATTTAACCAGTTGATTGGATTGAAAACCAATTAGTTAAATTCAGATCGACTATTTCCAAAGCAAGCAACCATTAAAAATAAGAAAATTTCAAGTGACTTCTTAAACTGAGCATTTTGTTGTTGTTTTTGTTGAGATGGAGTTTCACTCTTGTTGCCCAGGCTGGAGTGCCATGGCACAATCTCAGCTCACTGCAACCTCCACCTCCCAGGTTCAAGCGATTCTCCTGCCTCAGCCTCCCAAGTACCTGGCATTACAGGCATGCACCACCATGCCTCGCTAACTTTGTATTTTCAGTAGAGACGAGATTTCACCATGTTGGTCAGGCTGGTTTCAAACTCCTAACCTCAAGTGGTCAACCTGTTTCAGCCCCCGCAAAGTGCTGGGATTACAGGTGTGAGCCACTGCACCCAGCCTGAGCATTTCTTTCACATAAACAATTCATTGTTGATCTAAAGAGCAAAAATACAAAAAGATGAGGCTCGCAATTGATACGGTTTGGCTGTGTTCCCCCCAAAAATCTCATCTTGAACTGTAGTTCCCATAATCCCCACATGTCATGGGTGGGACCCACTGAGAAGTAATTGAATAATGGGGGCAGTTACCCCCATGCTGCAGTTCTCATGATAGTGAGTGAGTTCTCATGAGATCTGATGGTTTTAAAAGGGGCTTTTCCCACTTTTTCTCAGCACATCTCCTGGCTGCCACCATGGGAAGAAGGACATGTTTGCTTCGTCTTGCACCATGATTGTAAGTTTATTGAGGCCTCCCCAGCCCTGAGGAACTGTGAGTCAATTAAACCTATTTCCTTTATAAATTACCCTGTCTCAGGTATGTCTTTATTAGCAGCTTGAGAACAGACTAATACAGCAATACTCAGAATTTTTCTGATTTGTACATTTACTTCCAAGTCAATAAGTGACCCTTGATGGAATTATTTCATGGAGTAGCTACCAAATTATCAGTAATAAAGCCTAAAATTCAAGAAAGAAATAAAGAAACACAGAAAGATAGGATATAAAGAAAGGAAGAAAAAGAAAGAAGAAAAAGAGAGAGAGGGAGGGAAGGAAGGAAGGAAGGAAGAAAGGAAGGAAGGAAGGGAGGGAGGGAGGGAGGGAGGGAGGGAAGGAAGGGGAAAAAGAAAGAGAAAGATAGAGAAGGAGAGAGGGAGGGAGGGAGGGAGGAAGGGAGAGAGGGAGGGAAGGAGGGAGGGAAAAGAAAAGAGAGAGAGAAAGAGATAGAGGGAAGGGAGAGAGAGAGAGAGAGAGAGAGGAGGGCAGAAGGGAGGGAGGGAAAGTTCCATGTTAAATAGTAGAGACCACCCATTGCTATACCAATGTTGTTGTAACTGAACAAGACTATCTTTCACTCCACAGTCTACTTGATCTTGGCCACCAAAGAAAGAGCAGGAATAATAATAACATCATTTCTTGGGAGGCAGTGCTGTCTAGTGCAGGGAAAATGCACTGAGTTTTGGAATCTAATCCCAGCTCTGTTATTACCAATTACATCATATTTGGCAAGTCACTTTATGCTCCCCCTGCCCTGAATCTCAATGTCCTCATATGTAAAATTAAAAAAAATATTTCTTAAGTAGCTTCTATAATTTTGGAATTCTCTAATTCTATGGCACTATGCATTCACGGAGAACTTTCTTATAAGGGCTTAGAGTGCTGAGGGAGATAACTTTAAAACACTATTGAGATTTATATCTCCTGCCATACATCTGCCTCAAATGTAACATGTAAAAAATCTGACCTTTGATGTCCCTTCCCCCGCAACTCTGCAACTCCCACAACTTTACATCCTCTGTTTTCCCATTGTGTTACATGGAAACTTCATTCTCTCAGTTTCTCAGATCAAAAACTTTGTAGTCATCCTTGACTCTGCTCATTCTCCCATATCCAATCTTCTGGCAAATTCCAGTGGCTTTGCCTTCAAAATACATGCAGAGTCCTACAATAATCCACCTTCCCCACCACAATTACCCAAGAACAAATCACCATTGTTTCTCACTTCCACTTAAGTCAGTAGCCTTGTAATTGGCCTTCCAGCCTCCACAGCTTATCCTCAACACAGCAGCCAGAGTGATCTTTTTAAAATATAAGTGACTTCTTGCCACAGCATGGCTGGAAACCCTCCCAGGGCTTCCCATGGTATTCAGTCTCCCACATAGTAAAATCCAAAGCCCTCGCCAAGCTTGTAAGGCCCCACCTGATCTACTCACTTCCTCCCTGACCCCATCTTGCCTCATTTCTCACTATGTCTATTTTGTTCTGGCCACACCAGCCTCTTCATTCTTATTCCAACACATTAAGCATGCTCCCACCTCAGAGTCCCTGGGCTGGACTTAACCCATTGTCTGCGCAGCTTTCCTCTTCCCTTCTTCCAGGTCTCTGTCCAAATGTCAACACAGAAAGCTTCCCTGACCAAGCAATGCATAATTGCACCTTCCTGCCAACTCCATCCCATTTACCCAACTTCAGTTTTCATTATAGCCCATAGCCCATATCATCTACCATAGCACGCGCGCACACGCGCGCGTGTGTATGTGTGTGTGTGTGTGTGTATTTGAGACAGGGTCTCACTCTGCTACCTAGACTGGAGTGCAGTGGTACAATCACAGCTCACTGCAACCTCGACCTCCCCAGCTCCAGTGATCCTCCCACCTCAACCTCTTGAGTAGTTGGAACCACACAGGCAAGCAATAGCACACCTAGCTAAATTTTTGAATTTTTTGTAGAGACAGGGTCTCATTATGTTGCCAGCATATATTTTTTAAAAAATCATCTGCCACTGTGAAAACAGAAAATTAGTAATGTAAACACTGCATCCCCAGGGCCTAAAGATGGTATCTGGCCCATAATAGTTACTCAGAAGCTATCTGATGAATGAATGAATGAATGAATGAATGAATGAATGAATGAATGAATGAATTGTAAAATAAAAATAAAATCCAACTCCCCTCACCTTCAGCAGATGAAAAAGAACCCTCTCAGCCAAGGAGATCCCAGAAAACCTTTAAGTTTCCCAGCCATGACAAGATGGGAAGTTGGTCATGCCTCACGATGCAATCTTTCTTACTAATCTTTACCAGATTATTTCCTAACAGTTAAACAGGAACTGGCCCTGGAGAAACAAAAAATGGAAGCTTTGCTCCATCCCTGACTTCAGCCAATTGCCAGATAGATACCATAGCCAACTCCCCTCCCTTCTTGTGGTTTTGACACAGCAGGTAACTGGTTTCACCATGCATTCCTTTCAGACAAAATTCTCCTTTCTATGGACTGCTTTACAGATGCTGTGCACAAGACACTCTGTGTCCTTTGCTTCACCTTTTGACTTATAGAGCCTAATGTTAGCGCATTTAAATGTTGTCTCCACGTCAAAGTGAACATGGGACATGCATAACATGCATGTTTGCTTACAACATATGTTCACGATCCTCTATTCATGAATATTCATAGCTCCTCCTGTAACCTGATGAATACTATATTATATTCAGCCCATTTAGCATAAAACTCCTGTCCCACCCTTGCTCTGACAGAGAGTGATTTTAGTCTGCGCAGCAGACTCCGCTTCCCAGCCTGCACGTTGCAACTTTTTCTAAGAAATAAAACTCTGCTTTGCAAATGTATGGATTTGTGATTTTTAAGTCTACAGAAAGGATGTTATAAGTTTACTGGATCCTTACTGGCTGATATAGCCTACGGTAAGCCTCCAAACCTGGCATTCAGCTCCAGAGAAAGCGTCCATGTTAAAGGTGATAAAAACTGACCAGCTTGTGAGCTCTCAGGCCCTGAGGTCTCTTTCACATCTTTTCTTCTTCCTAGGCTTGCGCCTTCCAAGCACCAGGTCTGCTTGACCCTGGGGCCAGGCTAATGCTCTCCCTGGGATAGATACAGGGTCCAGAGAAATATCTGGTGAATGTTTCCCAACTATCACCACCCCAACCTGGGGGGAAGGCAGAGTTGATATTATATGGGTGAAAGTTGCTTGAAGAGATGAGTGAGGCCTGTCTTATGGAAGTAACTGGCAAGGAGCTTTAGAGATGGCAACATGAAGCCAGATAGAATTTGCACCTGGGGAGTGGGGAAAACATTGCCCTGCCCATGAATGTATATTTTCACTTGGGTTCTGTCCTACCCCACCCGTTGCCCCCAAGAGTTTACACTTCTCCCACACAGGGGCTTGGACTGTCTCAGCAAGTCAGGGGGCTGAGGGTCCTGGAACATCACATAAGGAGGTGCCCAATGGCCTGACTTCCACAGGCCTCCAAATGGAAGCCAAGTGCTGACCCTCAAGGGTCTACAAAAGCTCCTTTACCAAGCTCTGTCCAGGATAGTGAGGGGATGTTTAGAAGACTGGCAGGAATGAGCTCTTCCCTTGGCCAGGCCTTCCCCTTGCTTATTAATTATTATTATTATTATTAATATAGGATCCTGCTCTGTTGCCCTAGAGTACAATGGCTCTGTTACAGCTCTCTGCAGTCTCAACCTCCTGGGCTCTATGAATCCTTCTGCCTTGGCCTCCCAAGTAGCTGGAACTACAGGCGCCACTACACCCAGCTAATTTTTATTTTTTTGTAGAGACTGGGTCTGCTATGTTGCTCAGGGTGCTCTGGAGCTCCTAGGCTTAACCCACCCTCCCTCCTTCGCCTCCCAACGCTCTGGGATTATATGTGTTAACCACCACGCCAGCCCTGCCCTTAGCTTATAAGGCAAAGGGAGAAACTGCTCCTCTTCTCGCCTTTCTTCTGTTATGAAAAGCAGCCTGCTATCTCCTTTGCCTCTCCTCTCTACACTCCTGTGTAAGAGTGAGCTGCAGATAAGCGTTATATGTTTACCAGGGCATCTCACAATGTGCACAGGAATCGCCTGCGTGTCCGGTTAAAATGCAGATTCTGGTTGGGTGGGAGCCCTGGCGGGGAAAGAGGGGGGCCAAGACTGCATTTCCAACCAGCCCCTGAAGGATGCAAAGGCTGCCAGTCCACACTCCACTCAGGAATCCGTTGGAGGCCCCACCCCGGCTGCCGGTGCCTGGTGCCTGGCCACCCTCCCCTCCTCCTTCCTCTCTCACCTCCTTCCTCCTCCTCCTTACTCCTCCTCCCTCCTCCTCCTCCCTCCTTTCTGCCCACCTTCCTCCCCTTCTCCTTCCCCTCTCTTCCCCACCCCCACCGCAGCCTCGCTGCACCTCTGAGTCCAGCTTCTTCACATTAAACTCAGATTCCAGAACGGCTGGGACTTGGCTCTCCTGGTCAGGCCTCGATGAGGAGGGTCACTGTCCAGAATGACTGTGGATGCCCCTTCCCCAACCTCATGTTGGAGTCTGGGGTCCCAGAACAGGCCCGACTCTGGAGGAGACACCTCTGGGCTTCCGGTATAGGGCAGGCAGCAGAAGTTCCCTAAGAGGAACCCCGCCACACCACGATGCCCACACCCCGCCTCCCCGCGCTGCCCACTCAGTCCTCTGGCCAGTGGGTTTCTGGCCGCGGATCTCGCTGCCGCCTCCTCCGGGCGTGGCCACCTGGAGAAAGATCCAGCAAAACCCTGATTCCCGGCGCCTGCTCCTTCCCTCGCCCCGCTCCATCTCCAATGGAGGAGCTTTCTGCAAAGGCGCGTGGCTCCACCAGCTCTAAAGTATTTCAAAAGTCTTGGAACTTGTTCTTTTGCAGGATGGGGGTCTTAATAGTTAAGGAATTGGAAGCTGCAGCATTTTGCACCTTAGGAGGAGGGGCGGGATCTCTTACTGCAGGGGCTGCGGGGGTTGCACCCCGCACAGGTTTTGCCCCCAGGAGGCATCCTGGGGTCGTGCCCACCCACTAAGGAGACAAGAGCCGCTTTTTTTTTTTTTTTTTGAGATGGAGTCTCCCTGTGTCGCCCAGGCTAGAGTGCAGTGTCGCGATCTCGGCTCGCTGCAAGCTCCGCCTCTCGGGTTCACGCCATTCTACGGCCTCCCGAGTGACTGAGACTACAGACGCCCGCCACCATGCCCGGCCAATTTTTTGTATTTTTAGTGGAGACGGAGTTTCACTGTGTTAGCCAGGATGGTCTCGATTTCCTGACCTCATGGTCTGCCCGCCTCCGCCTCCCAAAGTGCTGGGATTACAGGCGTGAGCCACCACGCCTCTTAAGCTCTGTCTCAGCTCCGGTCGTCAGTCTCCAGGCCCCCGCTCCTCCTCCCCCGACCACACGTGCATCCAGTCTGTCCTTGCAGGGCGGAAAGAAACAAAGAGAGCAGCTGTGACCAGTGGCGATGCGAGCGTGGGTGGCGCCCAGGCAGAGCTGCAGGTGCAGGAGCCCAAGGGGGCGGCTCCAGGCAACAGCAGTGATAGCGGCAGTGAAACCAGAAAAAGTGATATCTGGCCATTTTGATTTTTCAAAGCCTTTTATCTCAGCTTATTAGATTTTCACGGGTTTAGGGAGGCGTGTTTAGGTTACTTTTTAAAAATACATTCGAATGATCCGTATGTTCGGTGTAACCCTAAACAGGATCTGATGTGCTCCGCCCTGTCCAGGAGCACAACTCAGCCCCTCTAGAGGGACCCCCAGAGCTGGCAGTCACGAGGCCCCAGGTAAATAGAAATAGGGGCTGGGCCGGGCGCAGTGGCTCACGCCTGTAATCCCAACACTTTGGGAGGCCGAGGCGGGTGGATTATCTGAGGTCAGGTGTTCGAAACCAGCCTGACCAACACAATGAAACCCCGTCTCTACTAAAAATACAAAAAAAAATTAACCGAGCGTGGTGGCAGGCGCTTGTAATCCCAGCTACTTGGGAGGCTGAGGAAGGAGACTCGCTTGAACCCGGGAGGCGGAGGTTGCGGGGAGCCGAGATGGAGCCATTGCACTCCAGCCTGGGCAACAGAGCAAGACTCCGTCTCAAAAAAAGAAAACGAAAAGAAGAAAAAAAGAAAAGAAAGGAAAAGAAAAAAGAAGAAAAGAAAAGAAAAGAAAAAAGAAATAGGGGCTGAGGTCCTACGACCCTTCCTCGTTCTCCACACTGATTTGGAGGAGGTGGGGAGCAGTAGACAGGGGAGGGTAGCCTGCCCTTACGGGTCTGCCCTGGGAAGGCAGGAAAGATTTCTTAATCCACAAACAGGCTTTCATCACCTCGGGAAACCTGCTGCCACTGGGTGCAAGAAAGTTTTTTGGGTGGTGGTGGTGTTGTTGAGATGGAGTCTCACTCTGTCACCCAGGATGGAGTGCAGTGGTGCGATCTCTCCTCACTGCAACCTCCGCCTCCCAGGTTCAAGCGAATCTCCTGCCTCAGCCTCCCAAGTACCGCCACCACGCCTGGCTTTTTTTTTTTTTTTTTTTTTTTTTTGTATTTTTAGTAGAGACTGGGTTTCGCCATGTTAGCCAGACTGGTCTCCAACTCCTATGATCCGCCGGCCTCAGACTCCCAAAGTGCTGAGATTACAGGCGTGAGCCACCGCGCCCGGCCTGAAAGGAAGTATTTTTCTACTCATTTTGCTTAAATTATGCATAAACTTGAACAAAGTGTTGTTTCCTAAGCCGGCTGGAGAGAGCCGCTGGGCTCTAAAAGCGCCTGGGCTTCTACTCCCTGAACAATAAGATGCCTGTCTGGCCCTCTTATACAAAAAACAAGCGAAGGGTATGGTGTCTAAACAACACACACTCACCGGCGCACACCCCCAACACTTCAGGTTGCTTGCTTTGGCTGAGGAGGGGGTCACTTGTTTCACGGCTGTATGCCACCCCAGGAAAACTGCACCCGTGCTGTAAGTGCTGAAAACAATTTCCACTCACTCCTGTCTAGAGGCTTCAGCTGACTTCTCAGAAGTCACACTTGTCTTTTCTAGTTTTCACTGCTCAGGTGGGACTAGGAGGACCTGAGGGCAGGTGTTAGTGTTCACAAGGGAAATTGAGAACATGCGCTAAGTCCCAGGTGCTCCTAATAAGTCACTAAAGTGGCCCTTTGGGGACTTGGTTCACACTCAGAAGTCACTTCCACAGACACATTCAAGGGGAAGCCACTCTCTGGTTAAGTGTCCTGTAACGGGAGTCCTGGGTTCACGCTGGGATCCTGCTGACCATAGGGGCCAATTAACAAACCCACTGGGGAAGGCATTGCATTTTACTTTCACCCTTGGGGCGGTTGAGGTGGCTCACACCTATAATCCCAGCAATATAGAAGGCCAAGGGAGGAGGATCACATGAGCCCAGGCATTCCAACCAGCTTGGGTAATATAGGGAGGCCCCTGTCCCCACAAAAAATACAAAAATTAGCCAGGCATTGTGGTGTGGGCTGAGGTCAAAGGATTGCTTGAGCCCGGGAGGTTGAGGCTGCAGTGAATCATGATCGCACCACTGCACTCCAGCCTGGGTAGCAGAGCCAGACCCTGTTTCAGATAGATAGATGGATAACAATCCTTAGTTTCACATGTCTGACACCAATATTTCTGCCTTAAACTCTGTGAATGATTTGTGGCTTCCAGGTGAGATTCTCTCACACATATTCTCCTTTGCGTGCCTCTAGGATGGGGAGGAGGAGAAAGAGAGAAAGCCAGCCTATCTCTCTGTCTCTCTGTCTCTCTCTCTCTCTCTCCCCGTCGCTGTATATGTGTGTGTGTGTGTGAGAGTGTGTGTGTGTGTGTGTTAAAAAGATGGAGTTCTCCAGCGAATAAATGATTCCAAACAAAATAACAAATCAGAACAAGCAGATCATTCCTTCCTCACAGCTAGAGATGATTAGGTAAAACATAGAGTTTGTAACGTAGAGTTTCTGTCTTTGCTGGTAGGGGAGATACACAGCAAAAGGGAGCATTAATTTTGCTGCATCAAAGCATCCTGCTAGTTGCTATATGTCTGTTTTCTAATGATCATGTCAGGAAACAACCCATACCCCACATTAGCATGTAAGGATGTGGGGTGGTTATAAATTGAAAGGACATTTACCTAAGAGTAAAAGGATTAGTGACCACCAATATACAAATGAGAGTGTCTTTAATAGCTACGAGAAGCCTGAACCTCATCTGCAGAATCTCATGTTTTTTGTTTTATCATTTTATATTAAGATTACGTGTAATTAACAAAAAATATTATTTATTAAAAATCTCCTATTTAAAATCATGTGCAAATGTATTTTTAAAAATTAATTGTTTAAGCTTCTCGAGTAGCTAGGACTACAGACATGTGCCACCATGCACAACTAATCATTTTTTTTTTTTTTTTTTTGAGACGGAGTCTCGCTCTGTCGCCCAGGCTGGAGTGTAGTGGCCGGATCTCAGCTCACTGCAAGCTTTGCCTCCCGGGTTTATGCCATTCTCCTGCCTCAGCCTCCCGAGTAGCTGGGACTACAGGTGCCCGCCACCTCACCCGGCTAGTTTTTTGTATTTTTTAGTAGAGACGGGGTTTCACCGGGTTAGCCAGGATGGTCTCGATCTCCTGACCTCGTGATCCGCCCGTCTCGGCCTCCCAAAGTGCTGGGATTACAGGCTTGAGCCACCGCGCCCGGCCCCAACTAATCATTTTTTTAAAAAATATTTTTTGTACAGACAAGGTCTTGCTGTGTTGCCCAGGCTGATCTCAAATTTTTGGCTTCAAGCAACCTTCTTGCCTCAGTCTCCCGAAGTGCTGGAGTTACAGGCATGAGCCATCATGGCAGGCCCTAAAAATAAATTTAAGATGTCAACTGGGATGTGTTTGATCTCCCAACAAAACAATAAACAGGTTTTTTTTTCTGTCACAATTTACCTTGTCACATGTTAGCCGCCACCATATTTATTCCAATTAACTAGAGTAATATACCTTTCATTTAAAATGAATGAGGGGAGGGATAGCATTAGGAGATATACCTAATGTAAATGATGAGTTAACGGGTACAACACATCAACATGGCACATGTATACATATGTAACAAACCTGCACACTGTGCACATGTACCACAGAACTTAAAGTATAACAAAAAAAAGAAAAGAAAAAGATATTTTGAAAATGAAAATAAAATAAAATGAATGAATGCCGGAAGTAAAGCTCTTAAAATATAGCTATCACCTTTTATAGAATGGAAATATGGGATTACACATCAGGTGCTATGAAAATGTACATGATATCTCTTGAATACACAAACCCACTGAGGGAATTATTAAAGAAACACTTCGCTAGAAGAGTAAATGTGAAGACATACATTGAATATTTATTGCCATGCTGTCTAGAATTTTTATGAATATGTTTTTAAACTTAAATTGGGACACACAAATGGATAAGAATGAGTATACTGGTGAAATTAGAGCAGAAGAATATTTAAAACTGGAATTATTTCAGAATCTGTGAAATGTACACCTGTTGTTCATAAAAGAAATATCCACACGCCCAGCTATCTGTGGTAGCCTCTAATGATCTTCCCTTCTTGCTACTGGTCCTTGGTGTGTGCTCTCGTGTAGATCTCTCCCACACTGAATCAGGCAGACTAGTCTCTGTGACCAATAGTACACAGTGTTAATGATGGTGTGTGACTTTCAAGCCTTGGTCATAGGAGACATTGCAACTTCTGCCTTGGTTTCTCGGAGGCCTTGCTCTTGGGAGGTCCAGCTACCATATAGTAAGGATACTCAAGCAGCTCCTTGGAGAGGCCCACATGGAGAAGAAATTGACAGCCAAGTTGATAAGCCACTTTGCAAGGGATCCTGCATTCCTAATCAAGGCCTTCAGTTAATAATACCCTCAGTCAACATCTGACTGCAAGTCCATCAGCAGCCAAGAGTCAGAAAATCCCAACGAGGCCACTCCCAGATTCCTGACCTGCAGAAACTAAGAAAGAATGAGTAACTGAGGTGTTCAAAGTCACATAACTTTGGAATGATTTGTTATGCAACAACAAATAACTGATACATACTATATATTAATGTGTTGAAATATTATGTTATCAAAAGATACTGTTTACAATTTTCCTTCTTCATTCATTTATTCTGTTAGTAAGAAATACGTTAAGAATTCCTTGACTTATACCATGTAGTGCCGTGTCTAATGCCACTGCCTATTCTTATCTGGACTAAAACAGTCTCTCAGTCTCTTTACTTTGATTCTTGTTTTTCTAGAGTCTATTCTCCACACAAGAGCCTGAGTGGTGTTTATAAAGCGTAAATGAGATAATATCACCCTTCCCCTGAGTAACCTCTTCAAAAGTTTCTAATTGCACAAGGAATAAAATCTAAATTCTTTGGCCTACAAGCCCATGCATAACTTGGCCTTTGCCTGCCTTTCTCAGTCCCATCTTCTACTCTCGTTTATAATCTCATTTGTATCTCATTCATAAGACTGAGCAAAAATGAGCTTAATGCAGGTTTCTGGGTTCAAAGAAGCCAAGCTTGCTGTACTTCCAGTTCCCGCCACCTGGAGCACTCATACCCCATACCCTTATATGCCTGGCTCTGATCAAAGATTGCCTGCTTGTTAACCTGCTTACTTGTTCACTGTCTGTTTACACACACACACACACACACACACGTAAATACACACCATTATTAAGTCCCTGAAAGCAGGGACATTTTCTGCTTTATTCCTTGTACCTTGAACAGCATCTGGCACTTAATGAATGATTAATTTTGTGGAATGAATGGATGATCAGTGTCAAAATATACATAACTAGAAGCAAGAACTAAAACAGAACATATGAATGAAAATAACTGGGTTTAAATGGAGGAAATGTGTTTTCTTTTCAAATTTGTTTTTAATATCTTTGTTATATTATTTTTTAAATCCTCATATGCAAAAAATTCCCTATGTTGAAGTAGAGTTAAAAGATTGGTTAAAAATACTATTTATAGTTACTTTCTAGGGCTGCTAAGGATTTTTTTTTCTTCTCATGTTGCCTTATCTTTTGATGCTCCAGTTATTTAAGACTCTTCACTGGAAATTTTCTAGAAGACCTCAAACTGGAAATAGTCCTCACTGCCTAGCTTGTATAACTCACTGAACTTCACTCTACTGGACATTTTCCTAAGATATAAGTATTCTGAATTCTCCACTGGGAGCCCCTTGCAAATGAATCACGGCTGAACCAATTCTGACATCTCACACTGTTCCCAAAAGAGAAAGAAGAAATTCTCTATGCTGCTCATGTTTATGGAAACTTCTCACAAGTATTAAACCATTGCCGTTCCGGAAATGTATGCCCACTCAACCCAAGGTGCTTTCTTGGGTGTTGTGAATAGAAACAAAGACATTTATTTATTCAGTCAATCTTTATTCCTCTCTGCTCCCAAAATGATTTGAAATTGCTTGCAGTAAGAAGACTTGCAAGAAGGAAGAGGAAAAGGAAGAAGACGACAAAAAAAAAAAAAAAGAAGAAGAGCAAAGAGTGAAGGGAGGAAAAGAAGGAGAAGAAAAACTTGAGGATGACTAAAATGTCAACAGAACTAGAAAATTGTGGCCAGGTAGAAGAAGAATAACATCATGAGAACCAGCATCACCAGAATGTTGGTGATCCTTGAAGATAAATGTCAAACTCATCTCTGTTTATAAGACCTGACTCCTGCCTTCTGAAAGCTTCTATTAGCAGGGGAATTAAGATATGGACATAAATCATCAAAGAGGTGAAAGAAAACATTGATCCTAACTACAATGGAACATTGTGAGTGTATATGTGGCTCTTGAACGATACAGGACTGCCTTGTAAGGATTCTGACTATTGTGTGAACTCCCGAACCACTGTCACAAAACACGCCTGTGGAAACATACGCTGATGCCACAAGTGTACTTTATAAGCTGGACCACGAAGGAGAGGCAGTGAGGTGGGTGAGTCTGAGTCTCAGCCCTGCCACCAACCAGCTAAATGACCTTTGTCGAGTCACTTAACCTTAGTTTCTTATCTGTAAAATGGGGATTATAGGCTGCTGGCAGTGGCTCACACCTGCAATCCCAGCACTTTGGGAGGCCAAGGTAGGCAGATCGCTTGAACCCAGGAGTTCAAGACCAACCTGGGCAATGTATGAGACTCTGTCACTACTTTTAAAAAATACAAATAATTGTTAAAACAATAATAAAATGGGGATGATAATCATACTGGACTCAGAACGTTGTTGTATGTAAGGAAGAAATGAGTTAATACAGAAAATATACTTAGAACAGCATCATGGGACACAGTAACCCCTCCAACAGCACTGGAATCTCCATATGGCTAGAAAAGTGACCAAGTTAATTGCTTACCAATTTGAGCAATTAAATTGCTAGCAATGAAACTTCACGCTAAGTTTAGCAATTTTCTGTAGGGGATGTATTTTTAGTGAGGACATGAGTGTCATATGTGTGTTTTCCATTCAGCATTTAGCCTGGACTTCTAAAATAGAGCAGTGAGGGTATTTCAGACTTTGAATTATAAATCTAGAATGGATCTGAGATGTCCACCACCCAACCCTTGTGTAGATAAACAAATTGGGGTTGGGCAGGGATGGCCAATGTTCCATAATAGTGCAAAGCGAGGACCCAAGATGGACGCTTGATTCTTGGTTCTTTGCTCTTTCCACAAAAAGGTATGGACTAGACTGGGACTTATTATTGAACTTTTGACTTGCCAATCATTTTGAAGGCATTTTAATCGATGGGGAAAGTCACTCATTAAATACATATCCATTGTGCTTCTACTATGGCAGGAACTATGCTGGATACTGGCACTAAATTAATGAGCAACAGAGATCTGATTCTAATACTTATAAAGATCCCACTGTAATGGGGGAGGCAGACATTCATCAACCGATCACACAAATAGATGCCAATGGCAAGAATTAAAAAGTCTACAAAGTCTTATGCACATATTTCAAAGAATTTGACCCACTAGAAGAGGTCAAGGGAGGCTTCCTTTAGGGAATGACACTTGGGCCTAAATCTGAAGGCTCAGTAGGAACTGGCAGGTCAAGGCTGAGGGAAGGAGAGAAAATATGAGTGTTCCAGAAAGAGGAATCACCAAAGATCCTGTGACAGATGGGAGAACAGAATACTGGGGTGACAGGAGTACTGGAAGTGGAGGGAAAGGGGTGTACAACGGGATGAGTTAGAGAAGCAGGCAGGGGTCAGCGCCAGGCAGGCCTTGAAGATGACATTTGAGATTTTGGTTTTCATATTAAAAGTAGGAAGCTATTACAGGTTTTATTCAGGGGGATGCCATGATCAAAATTTGCTTTTTAAAAGATTAGCCTGCTATAGGATGCTAATTGAAGGAGACCAAGAGTAGGCCCTGGGAGGAGAGTTAGAGTGGTGGCAGCATCAACTGAAAGATGTGGAAGGATTTAAGACATGGAGGTGTTCTCACTGTAACTCGGTGATAGGTTAGTCTAGAGGGGTAGAGGAGAGGTAATGGGAGGTAGGATGTTATTCAAGGAGTCTGTTTAATGGAATCAGATGATTATAGAGAGGGGGTCATTCATTAGGAGAGAGAATACTGAAAGAGAACTGCAGGTTCAGGGGGAGGAGAGAGAAAAGTGGCACTGACCACAGTACCAAATTTGGGGAAATGTTAAAAAAGACTTTAAACTCAATTTAGGTTTTTTACTATTTTATTATGGCACACAGGATAGAGTATGGTACAGTTTCCTTACTTCAACCAAGTAATTCTCAGAGCATCCAGTTATTTCCATTTGGCTAAAGTCACTTTTTGCATGTAGCTTGCATCTGTTTGAGACTTGCCATGTACATCATCCCAGGTCTAGTAAGCAGAAATGTGGAAAGCTTTGTTTCTGAGGAGACACCTCATCTTTACAGAAGCCAATACACTGAGAGCCTTCATAGTTTCAATCCATACCATCATGGCAAAGAAGCACTTTACCTATTTGCACAGCAACCTATATTTAACTAGAAATAGGTAGTACAAAGGGATTAAGTAACTTTAATGGAGACCACTTTGGTTTCAGTTTAAATTCATAACTTATAAAGATCATCTAAAAAAAAAAATTGAATCAAATTAGCTGACAAAGCAATTGTTTTAGAACAAAGGCAGAATAGCAGATACTCAGTAATATCATCTATATTTATTCCACATCAAATGCAAGTGCAAGAGCGTTCATAACTTTACAATGGACAGAGAGGACAGATGGGGTGTGTATTTGATGCAATGTCCAACCAGTCAAGCTATCACTGAAATCCAAATATTTCCCAATAGAGACATGCAGAGCAATGTCAATGTAACATACAAGCATATTACCTCCCCCCTTAAGTGACTCGTAATTTCATTACTTGTGTCTGTAGCTTTTACAGGTTTAAAAATGTGTAGCATCAAATGCTATTTACTTGAGGCAACAGAATTACGCTTAACAAACACTAAATCATGAGCTCAGGATTGCAGGCAACATGTTTGCAGTGGAGTGGCAAATAACCTTTGGTAGTTTTAATCCCTTCTCCTGAAATTATATGTAGATAAAAAATTATTCCTTCTTATTGTACCATGTTCTCAAGTTTTAACCTCTGCCCATGACATTTAGACTATATTTTAAAATGCAGTTATAGGGATGAAAGTATGGGATTCATATTCTATCCATATTGCATTATGACATATCAGTTTGAAATGACCTATTTATCCTGGTTCCATAGTGTAATGGTTAGCACTCTAGACTCTGAAATGACCTATTTACCATAAAGAGTATATCTGTCAAATAATTTCAGAATTGCTCCCTAGAAAGCCATCCCAAAACCTGACACAGCCCCTTGAGGCAAAGTCTATTGTTATTTATAGACTTTCTCATTTACTCATGTTTATTATCAGTAACATTTTTGTGGGGAGAGATTTCACGAGTAATCACGACCTAACTGTATCCCTCAGAATTTCCAAAGAAGGAATTAAAAAAAAGCATTGGTAATTGTTAAAATTTTGACTTTTTAAAAAATTGGAGGTCAATAGTCCACTGGTATATACTTTATATTGGTGCCATCTTTAAGGTATTTTAATTAATAACCACAGCAAAAAATACATCATTCGGTATAACTTTATTTACTATTTATTGCACATAACTCAGGGTCTTTAATTGCTAACCACCAAAGGTTCAAAAGACTATTTTTCCATGAAGTTTAACATTAACATTAGCGAATTCATTTACTCATGTGGTGTTTTTTTATTGTAAACATCTGAATGATTCACATTGCCGAAGATCCTGAACTCATAAGCGTGGACCATGCACAGGCTGGCAGCAAGCCAGAAAGCCACTCTGCAAGCAAACAGATACTCTGCATAAAGAGGAAATTCATAGCACAACATTGAATGTCCAACCTAAGTCATCTCAGAATTATACATATATTGACTTTTTAATTCACATAGGATCTGGAACTCAACTGGTTGGTTGGTGATGGGGTTGACCTGATTTCGGGAGAATTATTCCTGAAATAATTAAGGAAATGGGGGTTCAATCTTTCTTCTTAGCTGCTTGTTCCTCCCCAGCACCTTCAACTTTCTTCTCCTCCTCTTCAGCTTCTTTGGTTTCCTCTCCTTCTTCACCTTCACCTCCTTCTTCTTCTTCTTTTGCTTCTTCAGACTCTTCCTTGGCAGCTTTAACATAAAAAGAAAATGTACAAAATCCAAATCCAGGGTAAGTCCAGTCAAAACATGTCTGCAAAGGTTTTATCTGCAAACACAACTGTCAGAATGCTCACCAAAACCTCCCAGCTCCAAAAGCACATGTTAACAGACAATGCTTGCCATGAATAATTTGCCACTGAACACATATTTAAATTGAATGAGATCACTCCTAGGTATGGGAAACTCTGCTCCTCTCTAAGACTGAACCTCAATATTTCTTTCATTATGTGTCTGGTATCTATTTTCATTCTTTAGGACACCAACCTGCTATGTTAAATGATTATATTAAAAAATGAAATTTTTGACCAATTACCTCATTCAGAGTAAGTGCCTTAGGAAAGGTTTGCTGAACAAACAGAAAAATTATTTATGATTCTAATGTCATATATGGCAAGGCTTCATTTGTCTTATCTACCTCCTAACAAATATCCACACGCAGTTTGCACTTGAAGTTGCAGGGGTTTGTTTCTTATCATACCTTCTTCCTCTTCAGCTGCCTCCTCTTCCTCGGCCTCTTCCTTGTCCTTCTCCTCCTCCTCGGCTTCTCCTTCAGAGGGGGGCTCATCCTTGGCTTCCTCAGCCTTGGCAGCCTCAATGGTTTCCTCCACTTCAATCTGCTCCTCTTGGACATGGCTGGTGTAGTAGGACGGGAAGGAGCGAGTGGACATCAGATAGGAGCTGGTCTGTAAACCACCGTAGGCAGATCGGCCAAAGACCTGGGAGCTCTGGGAGTAGCCACTGGTTATGCTTCCCACGCTGGTGAAACTGAGTCGGGTCTCCTCACCTTCCAAGAGTTTCCTGGGGATGCAGATAGAAGGTGAGGTTTTTCTAATTCAAAATACTATAAAAAACTACGTTATACTCTGTACATTACAATTCTAAGACTTGCAGTATTTTCTAATAGTCAGAAAATACTGCAAGATTAATCAATTAAAAGTAATTTTTGGAAATGCTCTAACCAGAAATAAACATTTTAAAATTAAAAAAAAAAAAAAAAAAAAAAAAACCACCTGTGTTTCACGACTTGCTCTGAGCACCCTAAAGACAAAGGCAAGCAGGAGCAGGGTTGGGATTTACCAAAACTTAATGCCTGGGGATTTTTTTGATGGAGACCAGAAAAAAAAAATTAAATCATCCTATTAGATTTAAAATGTAATGAGAAGCTAAAAACAGGACTCCTCATTACAGGGTTAAATTCTTATATATCTAAATACCTTCTTGGAAGAAGCCAAAAACTAACACTTCATTATTTCAATAGGACTATTCTTGAAGGTTTCTGATCCAACATAACTTTAAATGGGATCTGATTTTCTTCCTAAGGTTTAATGGCTGCTATCTTTGCCCCTCTGTTTTCACCTGTAAGCTGCAATCTCAATATCCAAAGCCATCTTCACGTTGAGGAGGTCTTGATATTCTTTTAGGTATCGTGCCATTTCACTCTTTGTGGTCCTCAATTCATTTTCTAATTTGTTGATCGTGTCCTGTTTGAAGACAAAAAATTAAAAAAAAAAAATCCAAGCATAAATCCCTTCTATTTTACTGTAGTGTAGTTGCAAAGGCCTAGTTTCGATTAAAATCAAGGTGCACACAAGGTGATAAAATCTCCCCTAGAATAACTTCCTGTATCTTTTTAAAAACCTTCTTGCCTAAAATACCCAAGTTCATGAAGCCTGAGATGAAAAAAAAGATAGAAGAAAATTCTGTTCTTTTATTTCTTTACTTAATACTGTTTAATGATCATCATAGAATGCCTGCAAACAAACTAAGTTGATGGAAAAACTGCGTTTCTCATTCACTGATTAACTATTCTTTAGCTGGGTTACATGCCAGGAAACTAACGCCTTTCTTTATAGGAGAAGAAAATAGCCAGATGTTAAAAAAAAAAAAAAAAAAAATTCTAAAATATTTCCTATGTATCTAAATTATTTTTTCTACTCCCAGAAAAAGAAAAAAATTTCTACTCCCAAAAGAAGAAAAAAATGTCTACTCCCCAGAAGATGGAGATCTTTCAAAATGGACATCTTTTTAAAAATTTATTTTTTCTACTCCCCAGAAGATGGAGATGTTTAAACAGAAATGTTGTAGAAGATTTTACACATTAAAAAAAAAGTTAAAGAAATGCTTTACTATGAATATCACTAGTTAACTACCTAAAACAATGTTGACTATTTTCCTGTCTACCTACTAAATAAAGGAAGGGAGTGGTTGGTAAAACTAGTCATAAAGCATGCCGGTCACAGTAATCTTTCAGAATTAATTGAGAGTTGTTCACTCTAGTATTTATTAACCAGATGATCCCATAGTTGCTGCAAAGTAACTTGTAGTTAATGCAGGTCAGTAGACAGCAGATCTCACTGCAGGCCGGAGGCAACGCCCAATTCCCATGTCTTCCCCTCCCCCACCCAACAGGGGCCGGGCAGCTTTAATGCGGAACTCGGGTGCAGCAGCACCGAGCACACTCCCAGACTACAGTCGCGCCCTCACTGACGCCCTCCAAGTGCCCCACCCCTCCCACACAGTGGCCAAGGAGCCAAGCCCTATCCCTAAGAGCTGCATGCAGCCGCACCACCCCTAGTCTCCACTTTCTGGGCGCACCAACTCTCCCCGTTGCTCGAGTCCTCCGCCCCCTTGTGTTTCGGGCGGGTGCCTCACCTGCATAGCGCTGATGTCGGCGTTCTGTTTGTCCTCCAGCTCCTGCAGCTGCTTCTCCAGCGCTTCGTTCATGCCCCGGCATGCTTCGATCTCCAGGGTCTTGGCCTTGAGCAGACGACGGCTCTCGGACACCTCGTCCTTGGCTGCTCGCACGGCGTCAGTGTTCTTGGCGGCGCTCTCGGTCAGCACGGTGAAGCGGCTCTTGAACCACTCCTCAGCATTCTGCATGTTCTTGGCGGCCAGCTTCTCGTACTGCGCGCGGATGTCCTTGAGCGCAGCGGAGAGGTCGGGCTTGGACACGTCCATCTCCACGGAGATCTGCGCGTACTGGATCTGCGCCTGCAGCTCGGCGATCTCCTCTTCGTGCACTTTCTTCAGAAAAGAGATTTCGTCCATCAAGCTGTCGATGCGCTTTTCGAGCTCGGCGCGAGCGAGTGCCGCCTCGTCGGCGCCTTTGCGCGCTTCCATCAGCCGGCCCTCGGCGTCCTCGCGGCTCAGCACCTCCTCTTCATAGCGTGCCTGCAGGTTGCGCAGGGTCTCTTCCAGCCCTTCGCGCTCGCCCTGGAGCGCCTGCTTCTCGTTGGTAGCATCTTCCGCCGCCAGGCGCAGGTCGCGGATCTCCTGCTCGTACAGCGCCCGGAAGCGGGATGGCTCGGAGTGCTTCTGGCGCAGCACCAGCAGCTCGGCTTCCAGGACCTTGTTCTGCTGCTCCAGCTCGTGTACGCGCTCGATGAAGCTGGCGAAGCGGTCATTGAGGTCCTGGAGCTGCGCCTTCTCCTGCGTGCGGATCGACTTGAGGTCGTTGCTGATGGCGGCTACCTGGCTCAGGTCGAGGTTCTCCAGGCTGGGCATCAACGATCCAGAGCTGGACGAGTAGCTGCGGCGCACGGACAGCGAGGAAGACACCGGCGCCGAGTAGCTGGAGTAAGCGGAGCGCGCGGTGCTGTAGCCGCTGCGCACGCTGGAGATGTGCACCCGGGGCGTCTCCACGTAGCGCCGCTTGTAGGAGGTCGAGTAGTACGGCTCGTAGCTGAAGGAACTCATGGTGGCTGCCGGTGGCTCCCCGGCCCGCGGCGGCGGTGGGAGCCCGGAGAGAGAGGACAGGGGAGAGAGGGAAGTGGGAGGATGGATGGCTGTGTGCGGCTAGGCGCCGTCCTGCCACCCCTATTTATACGCCGGGAGGCTCCTGACGCAGCCTGCGATCGATCACTGCGCGCCGGCCAGTGGGGGCAGCGCGCTGCTGCAACCAAGGCAAGGATTCTGCGCAAAAGGGAAGGCGGGGGCGAGCTACGGCCAGGGTAGCTGCGGCGCTCGTCCTTTCCACTTTGCTCAGAGGCCCCTGATTTTCTCAGAGATCCCATGCCCCCTTACTCATTTCCCTTCTGTGCCCTCCCACGCAGCCCCTCCCTTCCTACATCGCCCAAACCCCGTGACACTTGGATCCTTAAGTGTCCCCAAAACAGGTTCTTGCTCCCTTTTGACACCCGAGTTTTCGGTATCCCGGCACCTCGCACACACCCTGTCCCCCCAACTCTCCCTTTTCCCACCCGGGACCTCCTTAATTATTCCCCTTGGTGTATATGGTGATAGTGCCGCTAGGGGATTTTACATACAAATAAATAGGCCTGGTTGTGTGTATGCAGTATGTATGAAGAACTTTTAATTTCTTTCCAGTTTTCTGGCACTTTCTGCAATTCATTTTCTTTCTCCTGATTATTTTTCTTTTTCTTTAATGCTCTGCTTCTCAACACATAGGGAATGTGCGCGCGAGTGCGCGCGGGCGCGCGCACACACACACACACTCGTGAAACTGCGGCACTACGGCAGGTGTTGGTTTAGCATTTCTAAACCTTTAGAGCAGTTAATCCGCCTCTTGGTGTTTCTAGATTTTCACATTTCTTAACTGGGAATGAAGCCGCGGATGCTTTTAACGTGTTGCAGTGTGTGGGTGGCGGAGGGCAGAGAAAGAGTTGGAAGCTAACACGGAGACTGACTTGCTGAGGCAGCCGCGCGCTCCGCGGCGGGGAGCTTCAATGTGCCTGGATCCTCACCAAGCTAAATTCCTGCTTGCTTCCACCAACCGCAGCACGTTTAAAGTCCGCTTCCGTCTTTTTACACATGTGTAGCTCACAACCTGATGATTTCGACAAGCCTTGCAGGTGGCTGATTTTCAGGGAAGCCGCTGCGGCCAGCCCTGAGCGCCGGGTGTGGTCTCAGGGGAGGAGAGCTCCGCACCCAGGCTTCTTCAGGAACAGATAGAAAATAGCTATAGCCGCGTGATTCTTCCCCCGATACACTGTAATAACCCGAAAACAGATGCAGTCAGGATTGCATGGATTTCCTTCAGGAAGCACCCAGATACCTGAAACTGGTGCACGCTGTAGCGCACGTGGATACAGCCATGCGGTTTGCAGGGCATTTTCACATGCGTGATGTTAGGAGTCCCCCGGGTTTCATGGAGGGATTGCAGAGATTTACGGGAAACACCTAAGATTTATCTAAGCAAGCATTTAGTTTTTGTTTTGTTTGTATATCGCAGCATTTGATGTGCAACTTATGTTTTTTTAAAGAGGCAAACTGAGGGGAAATATGGTAACTGTTTTCAAATAGAGAAGCCGGGATGGCTTCCCCTGTGATACTCGGAGGGTGAAGTACTTGCAGCGGTGCAGTTGCTTCTGGAGACATTTCACTCCTCTCCCGAGGAAAGGATGGGGGGGAGGCCCTTTCTGACACCCCCCCCAAAAAAAACCTTTGATTGTGATAGCCCACCGTCCTCATGATAGAAAGACTGCAGCAGATAACTTTCCTTGGGATTCTAAACAATGTCTGTTGTCGCAAATAATGCAAATTCAGAAATATTGAGATTAGTAGTTTAAATCTATCAAGACTAAGTGATCTCAGAGGACCATCCATGTCCAAATATTCTAGACTTCAAGCCTAAGGTCATGAGGCTGTCCTGAATATTGTTTGTCCCTGGCAGACTTGGTAGGTTACTTACTCTGTTGACTTTTCATAGCCTACCTATCCTTGGTCTTTTCACTCATCAAATTCAAGAGTGGAATAGGCTTCTGTGGGGGCGGGGGGTGCAGCAAGGACCTAGATAAGCCATAGAGTCTCCTCCCAACTACCCTTATGTAGATGAAGTTTGGCAGAATGGATTGTTTTGTTAACCTGCTCCCTGCAAACCACCTTGTTTCACACGCAGTGTGTGTGAGTCTGCATAAAACACACTCTCAGGTATTTATGAATGCATTTACTTTGTGCCAGCTCTCTTTCCCAGGAGTTTCAGGTCACCCTCAGACCTTAAGTCCATCAGCGTTTTTTTTTTTCTTTTTTTTTTTCTCTTTCTTTCTTTTGTTTTCTTTTTTCCGCGGCTCCTCCCTGAAGCCTTTGACTGCAGAGTAGGCTGCCCAGAAAGGAGAGGGGCGGCGGGTGCTGCAGGGGGATGCTTCGGAGAGAAGAAACCATTGGGGCACCTGCTGCCTGCCGTCCCCTGGATAGCTGGAAAAAATACAGGAGCCAAGGGTGAGAATGGGACCCTTTCCTGTGCTGAACCTGGCCCACAGAGTGGGGGAAGGGGCAGATCCACCGCGTTTAGGCTTATCAATCTCTGGTCTTTTTTAATAGCTCCTGGCCTGGCCACCTCATACTCCATGACAGCCTTGCTTTGCCGGACTCCTGAACCCAGCCTGGGTCTGGGTTTTGGTTACCCTACCTTCAGCCTTCCTCTGCCAGGTGCCTGCCTCTTCTTTAATATTCTGTCCAGTCATCCTCCTTTTTGAATCCTCTTCCCAGCGTTTTGCTCTAAAAGCCCACATGGCATTGCTTTGTGTGGCAAAGCAAAGTGAGCAACGTTAGAAAACCTATTTAGGAAGAATACATATATTGACTTTTCCTTTCCCTTGCCATAAGTGTTTCTGATTAGTGCTGTTTATAGTAGAGTTGCAGTCTCTTTAGAAGGAGGCTTTTGAGTCTTGTCACACCTTTATGCATTTATTCCCCTTTAAACTTATTCTCTGCAAACCTGAACTTGGTTGAGGGCTGTCAACAAAACGTGCTCCTGGGAGATTAAAAATGTAGAAGTATGTTGATGAACCCTTTAACAGAATTCCTACCACTCTGGTTATCCCTAATACTTCTGTAACCCTCTAAAGAACTGTCCCAGCTCATTTAGTTAAAAAGTAAATGTCTTCACATTAATAATGATAATAAAAAACCCCATAAGGCATAACTCTTTTAGAAACACTGAAAACACTTGACTTCTTCTCCAGTGCCAGCAGAGTCTGAAAGCTTCAGATAGATAGGACCTGGCAACTGATGACTTTTCATTTTATTATTCTAAAGCTGTTTGGGAAAGCAGGAAGTTCTATATTGGCATGTGTTTTTGTAAAGGTCAGCTATAGAGTAGGGCCCATGAAAAGCCTCAGTCCAGGGGTCAAAAGAGCCAAGTTCTCCTACCACCAATAAGCTCTGGCAGAAGTCCTAGGATAGAACAGCAGATGAGTCGGCCGGGCGCGGTGGCTCATGCCTGTAATCCCAGCACTTTGGGAGGTGGAGGCGGGTGGATCGCAAGGTCAGGAGTTTGAGACCAGCCTGGCCAATATGGTGAAATCCCGTCTCTACTAGAAATACAAAAAAATTAGCCGGGCTTGGTGGCACATGCCTGTAATCCCAGCTACTCGGGGAGGCTGAAGCAGGAGAACTGCTTGAATCTGGGAGGCAGAGGTTGCAGTGAGCCGAGATCGCACCACTGCATTCCAGCCTGGGTGACAGAATGAGACTCTGTCTCAAAAAAAAAAAAAAAAAAAAAAGAACAGCAGATGAGTCTCCATCCATCTCACCACCAGGTAGATACATTAGCATCACCAAAGTTGGCATCAGCATGTGGATGCAAGGAAACCCAGTAAATAAACTCATGCAAGATACCTACTATATAACAGGCATTTGCTATCTTGTATTGAATAATGACAAGATCACCTGGGGATGTTTACTATTATTCAGAGCAAACAGCTGAGGCCCAGAGAAGTAAGTAATTTGCCAACTCACACAGCTCCTTCAAACCTAAGCTCTACGTGCTTTCCAGACTGAGGGTTCTACTCATTCCACAAACTGCAGCCATTGACATTTACTGCTTCCTTATGTCTCTGTGGACTTTGATAAGCGAAGCCTGCCATCTGCAGAGTTTAGCGTGCATATAATAAACCTCTCCTGCTTTGGGGACACCAATTGCACTCTTCTGCACCATGAGGAAACCATTAATGAGCATGCTCTATTTGGGCAGCTAGTGGCAGCAAAAAACTACATGGTTGTTGTAGGTTTCTCAAATATCCCAATGTAAAATAAAATGGGTGCGGCCAGTGGAACATGACACGTAACTGGCATTGTAACATTTTAGATACAACTCTAAACATCAATTTACAAAACACCTTTTCAGGAATTAATAAGCTGAAATGCAAATTAGCTGACCTAACTCTTTAAAATAGCCACACCATGACTTCCACATTTTTTTTCTAATTATAGTATCTTCATTTTCCACGCTTGTAAATGGGTTTTCTTTGGAAATGTGACCTTAAAAATTGCTCTAAGGAATAAAAGAAAAAAATGCTGGCACTGAACACCTCATTATTGGAGTTTATAATGCTTTCTGCAAGTCTTTAACTTTCTCAAAAGCAGCATGAATAAAGTCAATAGAAATATATAGCTTGTTGAAACCACAAAGATCTTTCATCTCTGTTTCTTGTAGCCAGTTTATTTCTTTGTATATTCAGCTCACCACAGGAATTATGCATGAATCTCCTTCATCTCTTGGGAAATATGTTTGTTTGAAAGAAAACTTTTCCCATTTTAATATCAAGTATGCCTATTTTACAGCACCACGTTTTGAAGTGATACATCATAAAGTATGCTATGTGGCTATATAAAATTTAGATTGCAGCAGGAATGAGAATGTCATTTGAATGGATTAAGGATGGAAAGCACGTTTATATTCAGAACACGTGCAGCATGAGAAATGATGGGAACTCACCACTGTCCAAGCAGAAATGATGGTGATAGGTTCAAACCCCTAAATGCTCGCTCCAGAAAACTAGCCGAGGTAATGTGTTTTCTTCCCAGAGGCCTGCTCTACTATGCCTTGTCCTTAATCATAGTCACCAGACTCAGAGGTAAGAGGGTTACACTGGGGACGGCCATTTCAGGCAGGTCACAGGGATATCAGTTAGAGCCGACAGTACTAACCCTGTTTGTTCAGTTATGCTTTCCCGACTGCAAGGAAATACATGCTGCTTCTACAATTCGGGCACTAATCAGCCACAAAAAAAAAATATATATATATATATTCCATGCAGCACTTGAATTTCTTTGCTGACCTTTACAGTGGTTTAATAAATCAATGGGAGGAATGTGAGCTTTAATGTTTGCAAAGATAGAGGATAAGCATTTCTGTCTGCAAGAGACAAAGCCCCGAGGTTGGCTCTTTCACAGCCACGCTGGATGCTGTCCAGGGCAGGAGTTCAGTTTCTCGCCAGTACTTCACTGCTGCATGAATGCAGCAAAGGCTGCAGAATTGCATATGGGCGGATCCCTGGATTCCTACAGTAAAGGAGGCAGGCTTCTGAAGCCAGGATATGTCACGCCGGTGTATGGTAAGTTGAACATGAAAAAGACTGTCCGAATAAGAAAAGCAAAACTTGATCGTGTCTAAATGGCTTATTGATTGATTATATAACTCAAATGTTCATTCATCCATTGACTCACCAAATGTTGACTGAACACTTACAAGGTACAAGTGTCATGGGAGATGCAGGGAGTTTTAGCCCAGTCCCAGTCTTTGAAGGCCTTGAAAAATATCTGAATACAATAAAAAGAAACCAACTACTGCTACAAACAACATGGATAAATTTCAAAAACAATGTACTGATACTGAGTGGAAGAAGGCTTAGATAAAGTATACATGTTGTATAATTACATTTATATAAAATTCTAGGACAGGCAAACTAATGTATGGTGGAAAAAATATCAGAACAGTGTTTTCTTCAGGGAGTGTGGAGTAGGGAATGACTGGGAGGAGGCACAAGGGAACTTTCTGGGGTGGTGGTATTTTTATGTGTCTTGAGAAGTTTGAATTGTGCAGATGTATCCATTTGTCAAGATGCATAGGATGTACCAAGATTTGTGCATTTTATTAAATGTAAATTTTACATCAAAAGAAGAAAACGAAACCGAATGTGTATATACACATTTATAGATTACATATCATTATCAAAATAAATATAATTAAAAAATTTATAAATATAAATGTATAACAAATCATGTTAAAATAGCTAAACAGAAAAAAATGCACATGGAATTTGAAAGAACTATGCAGAAGTTAAATAATAAAAGAAATCTAGGAGGTGTCAGAAGGAAGAAGAAAATAGTACAAGCAATAACTGCTATGATTTTAGAAAAGGGAGCAGCGACTATGGGCTTGAATCAACATTTCTGCGTCTATGGCTGGTTACTATGCCAGATGCTTTGAAGGTATTGTATTTAATTCTCACAGCTGCTGTATGAAGTGGATGTTCTTATTTTTGCTCTAAAGATGAGTAGTTACCGTATTAATATTTCTATTAGTTCATCTTCATCATGTATTAAAAATGTTTAGCAATCTTACATTGCTGCCTCATATTGAATTTGCATTGACTTTTATTAAACATTGAAAATGATTTATACTGTGGCTTTCTAAGAAATCTAAAATATAACTTTCCTTTATTTTCTTTAAATCTAATCTTTAATATAAATACTTCCAGTCCATTTTTCAAACCTGCTGAAATCATTTTAAATCTTTTGACTTTAGGTAAAGTTTGATAATGAATGAATATGCCAATTGCCAATTTTTTTTAACTTAATACATCAGCAATGTGCTTTATACGCTGTGTGTCATAGACTCTTGGGAATGGAAAGTGTTTAAATGTCTTCCAGTCAAGACCTTCACTTGCTTCTTTGTCAGGCCTTAACCTTTGACGGCTTTGGTTATCCTTCTGTAAAGTGCATTATCTTCTTTCTATACCCTGCACTGCAGCCATTGGGCACGACTTCTGAACAGAGCAGAAATTTCTAGGGAAGCAGAGGCATTGATGTCCAGAAATGAGCTTTGGTTTTTTACTTTCACTTTCACACTTAAATTTCTTTTCCATGTGATTCCCATGGCATCCTCACATAACAGAGATGATGTCATGATATTTAAATGGGGAGCTGAAGTTTCCCAAGCCTTCATGAGTTGTATCACTGGTTTCCTGTAGCAATCCTTTGAGGCTTCTGCAAATCTTGCAGATGTCACCATCCTCACAGGATGTATGAGTATGGTGAGAGGGCTGGAGAAGTAAGGGATGCACCCCAAACCATATCTCCTATAAGCAATGGAGCCACGACTATAATCCAGCTTTTGTGTCATCAAATTCACTGGGAATTTCCCCCTAAATCTTTCAGTTTTATAAGTACATGTACAAGGTCAATCCTTTTTTTGGATCCTTTTATGGTACAATTCCAGAAAGAGAGGGAAGTCCCAGTTGCTGCTCACTTTCTGATCGGATACTTGATGCGTAACTACCTAATCAGAGCTTCATCTCTTTACCTTCAATCATTGTTAATATGCCAATATCAGTGGAAAAGGTAAGGGCTAAAGCTGACATACCTAAGCTTTCTATCTAAGATTGACTAGGCTGATAATAGTTTTGAGAAAAAACAAAAAAAAGAGGGGAAATCTTGAGGACCTTGAGCAGTGAGCATGGGGCAACAAGGGAAAAAGGAGACTCAACACTTCCAGGATGAAGTGGACAGTCAGAGAAGAAGCCGGAATGGTGATGGGGCTGGAAGCAGAATATTCCTCATAGGCTTCGAGTCTGCCGTACCTAAAGCAAAGGCCTCTACTTCCATCGTATGATTGACTAAGCTATAATTCATATGTCAGTCAATTAATCCTTGACATATTTAAATCAAGGGAGAACACTAAAGCTTTATTTTGGGGTGTCTTTCCCCACCTGATGTTTGGCCAAAGAAATTCTGTACAAAAGCCAGGCATGGTGGCACTTGTGCCTTACTCCTATCTACTCTGAAGGTAGGAGGATTGCTTGAGCTCAGGAGTTTGAGGCTGCAGTGAGCTATGAATGTGCCACTGCACTCCATCCTGGGCAACAGAGCAAGACCCTGTCTCTTGGGAAAAAAATAATCTGTACATTGACAGGCATTCATTCAAGCTCGTTTTCAACTCTTACATACTCCAGCAAGGTGCTGGGCAGCCAGGAAAAGGCCATAGGGAGTAGGAAATAGAAAGAGTAGAAGCAAAATGGCAGAATAACCCACATATCAGGTAATTAAACCTAAGGAGGATTGATGGAAAATGAAATCATAATCCTGTAAGTTAAGAGGATAAGGGAAAGGGAAATTTGCATTCATTAAGCATAATTATGTGCAATAATATTAATAGTATCTTTATGTCAAGCACCGTGCAAAGTCATTTGCTTGGATAATTTCATTTAATCATCACAAAGTCCCAATGAATTGGGTATTAAAATCGTGTTCATTTCAAAGATGTAATAATGAAGGTTTCAACTAACAGTATGCCAAAGGAACTCTGCCATATTATGTCATTAAGCCCTCACAGAACCCTACTAAGGTAAGCATTATTTTCACTTTACAATGAGGAAAGGGAAATTCAGAGAGTTAACGAATATTGTTCAAAGTCACACAGCGAGGAGAAGGTCCAGCTGAATTCTCACACTTCCTGCTATGACCAAAGTACAAGATTCTTGAGATGTGATATGCAAATAAGATCTCTCTTTTTTATTTCTCCTACAAAATTTAAATTTGAATATTAATGCAAAAAAAAAAACCCACTGCAATAATCAGAGTCAAGAACGCTGAAATCACATCACTCATCCATATAATCGTCTTTTGGGCAGAGCAGCACAGACAGAAGCCAAATAAGTCTACACTCTGCTTTATTAGCAGCCTGCAAAAATAGACATCCATCACTAAAATAACTTACAAGAGCCAAACTGCATTAGAGCGTCTCTCTCCAGATACAAGTCCAATGCCTTATTGCTAACTGGCAATTCCTTTTGTTATTATATTATCTGGAAGAGAAAAAAAAAAAAAAAAAACACTAACAAAGATTCCCTGCACCTTTCAGGATCACTTCATCCTACAAATCTAATAAACTGCACCACCAAATCACATTAGGAAAACAGATGTGCTTTTGAATAGGCCTTAGATATTTCAATTTGCAAAGTGTTTTTTTCTTTCTCAGGCCAAAACAGTTTTTGCCCATTACACTGATTAATACTTACTTTAGAAGCTATCCAAATTAAAATTGCCTTCCAAATTAGTTCCCAAAATGAAATTTAGAAAGATCACTTAAGTAAAGCCCATAGCTCTGTTTTAACACTCTCCAGTGTACAAATGGATGGAAGCTATAGGGAGAGAAGGCTCAGTTGCATGTAACTTGCAGAGCTGTCCAAAGGTGGAAAGAACTGCTCCAAGTACGAGGCAAGAGCATTTTAGAAGGAAAAAAAATAGTGCTTCACCTCTGAGCTGGCCTTGACCCTAGATGGCCCCTCTGGTCGTCTGCCAAGCTGAGAGTCTCTGATTCAAAAGGACTAAAAAGGTTTAAAGTACTGAACAAGCTAGAGCCAAGCAGTATTCCTATCCTGCCGTGATCATGAATGAGAGCTTAAAAGCATAGCATTTGTCCCCAAACCGAGACTTGCTAATATCGTAGTTTGGAGATGAGTCAAAAAGACAAATTATGAGCAAGAGCCAGCAGAATGAGATTTTTGAGGGAAGAAAGAGAGCTACTAACTGAAGCTTTGGGGAACATATATTTGCTTATTTGCATTGAACTCATCTTTCCTACAGAGTTAGGCTAAGTAATAAACAGCTGAATATTAATCAGTTGAATCGGTTTCCATTCATGTAACACAACAATATTCACTTTCCTTCTTCCATTTTTTTTTCTTTTCATGGGTTCATTATGAATGAAAGGGGAGAAAAGCAGATGCTTCTCTTACTCTCGCTTTCAGATGAAGTATAGAAAGAGCATGTATTCAGATCCATTCACCTTTCTCATCTAAGACTCAAACCCAAGCATGAGGAATTGAATAGTCTCTCTCCCAATCCCTACTCTCTAAGTCTTTGGTTCTTTAACTCTTCCTAAAATGTGTGTGTTGCTGATTTCCCTTTGAAGAAAGTAACCTATAAATTGGTCCGCAAAGTCCAGGGAATAGCAGATGGTGGAGCCTGGGGTTTAGAGAGAGGACACACCAACAATCTCTAGGTGTTACTATGATGACACGTCCTAGAGGTTGAGTGATGAGCCTGCTCTTACTTCAAAAAAGAAAAAGTGTCACTGAAGCCAGCCAAATGCACAGCATCTTTACCTGACAACTAAATGTTATGGATGTCATGTTGCTCTGTGTATAATTGTGAAAGTCTATACAGTTTTGGGAATAGCATGAAGGGTAGAAATGGTACCGGATTTGACGTTGAGGTGTCCATTCTAGACCTAGTTCTGCCACTAACCAAGAGCAACTGTCTTTAAACTGGGCCATATGTTCCCCTGGGGAGACTGGAGGTCTTTCAAAGGGGTTCACAGGCGTAGATAGTACAAAGGGAATCTATTACTAGATCGCCCATTGCCACATGTAGTTTTTTGGTAAAATCAATCTGTTTTCAAACTTGCACATATTCTCCTTCCCACGTCTACCCTAAAGTGAATGAGGTGAATCTTCAACAGTAAGATTTTGACAAAAATGCATTTAAGTCACATAAGAAAATAATTTTGTAATATTGCATTGATAAAGATGCATTGAAATTAAAAGTATTCTTATTCCAATTGTTTTAAGTCTAATGGGTTAAATAAAGTATCTTTATACCCTAGGTATAACTAAGGGTCATTTATAAGACTTGGTAAAGCCTCTTCTTGTGTATTTCCCAGAAATGGAATAACTTACTTTAATCAGCTAGAGAGAAATTCCTATGCAAGCTAAGTGCTTCCCAATTCTCAGCTTTTAACAAATTCAAAGGAGTATTTAATCAATTAATCCTCTGATCATGAAAGTATTTCTACAGCACTAGGCATGGTGGCTCATGCCTGTAATCCCAGCACTTTGGGAGGCTTAGGCAGGTAAATCACTTGAGATCAGGAGTTTGTGACCAGCCTCGGCAATATAGCAAGACCCCATCTCTACAGAAAAAAAAAATTAATAGCCTAATGTTGCGGTGTGCCTGTAGTCTCAGCTACTCGGTAAGCTGAGGGAAGAGAATGGATTGAGCCCAAGAGTTTGAAGCTGCAGTGAGCTATGATTGTGCGACCGTGTTGCAACCAGTAACACTCTGTCTCTAAAATAAATAAAAATAAATAAATAAATAAATAAATGCATTTTATAATAGGTCAACATGTGCTTTTTGGTTTAAAATTTGGAAACATTTCAAATATTGAGTGACATTGCTATAACTTAATATAAAACTTGCATTCCTGTATACTTATATATATTTATTTGTATACTTGTATGCTTACATACTTATTTTTGTAAACTATGTTTCTCAGTAATTTTATAGTACATGTGTATGCGGGCATATCTGGAAAAAAAGAAAAGTTTATTTTTATTTTAATAATTGCTTAATAAAATTTATAAGGTCCTGTTTTGCACAAAAGATTTGCAAACGTAAAATATGTTAAAGGTAAAACAATGTAGGGAAGAGTAATAGAAATAAGAGTTCAAGGAGAAAAAGGAAGTATAAAATTGGTGAAGGCTGAAGAAGAGCTTATTCATGCATATGTCAATTGGATGATGATAGGTAAATGTTGGTATTATATTTAGGTTCCATTTGATATGTCGAAAAGAGTAATTTCCCATTTTTAGAGATGAGGTCTCACTCTGTCACCCAGGCTGAAATGCAGTGGCATGATCATAGTTCACTGTAACCGCAAACTCCTGGACTTAAGGGATCCTCCCACCTCAGCCTCCCAAGTAGCTGGGACTATAGGCATGCACCACCATGCCTGACTAAGATTTTTATTTTTTGTAGAGACAGGGGTCTCACTATATTGCCCAGGCTGGTCTCAAACTGCTAGCCTCAAGCAATCCTACTGCCTTAGCCTCCCAGTGTTGGGATTACAGACATGAGCCACCACACCAAGCCTAATTTCAAAATTTTATTTTAGAATACCTATACTTAAAATACACTGGAGCCAGGTATGGTGGCCCATGCCTGTAATGCCAGCACTTTGAGAGTCCAAGGCGAGCAGATCATTTGAGCCCAGGAACTTGAGACCAGCCTGGACAACATTGTGAAACCCCGCCTCCACCAACCAACAAATACAAAAATTAGCCAGGCATAGTGGTACACACCTGTAGTCCCAGCTACTCAGGAGGCTGAGGCAGGAGGATCACCTGAGCTCAGGAGGTGGAGGTTGCAGTGAACCATGATCATACTGTTGCACTCCAGCCTGGGCAACAGAGCCAGACTCTGTCTCAAAATAAAATAAAATAATAAAATAAAATTGGAAATTACATCTTTTGCAACTATCTAAACTTAAATCAAGAAAAGAATCAAATGAATTTTCAATAGTTTGACAGTTTATAAAAATATTAAACACAGAGTTACCATGTGATCCAACAATTCCACTCCTAAGTGTCTACCCAAAAGAAATGAAACATATGAACACACAAAGACTGGTGTGTCAATGTTCATAGCAGCATTGTTCTTTTTTATTGATACATAATAGTTGTACATATTTATGGGGCACATGATATTTTGATATATGCATACAATGTGTAATGATCAAATCAGAGTAATTAGGATATCCATCACCTCAAACATTTATCTTTTCTTTGTGTTGAAATCATTGCAATTCTTTTCTTCTAGCTATTTTGCAATATACAATAAATTATTGTTAACTATGATCACCCTACTGTGCTATTGAACACTAGAACTTATTCCTTCTATTTAACTGTATTTTTGTGTCCACTAATCAAGTCCTCTTTACCTACTCCTTCCCTCTACCCTTCCCAACCACTGATAAGCACCATTCTACTCTCTACCTCCATAATATCTGCTTTTTAAGCTCCCACATATGAGTGAGAACATTTGATATTTGTCTTCCTGTGCCTGGCTTATTTCGCTTAACATAATGACCTCCAGTTTCATCCATGTTGCTACAAATGACAGGATTTCATTCTTTACATGGCTGAATAATATTCTATTGTGTGTTATTACGTTTTCTTTATTCATTTATCCATTGATGGAGACTTAGATTAATTCCATATCTTCGCTATTGTGACTAGCACTGCAAAAAAACATGAGAATGCACATATGTCTTTGATATACTAATTTCCTTTCTTTTGGATATATACTCAGTAATGGAATTTGTTGATCATATGGAAGCTCTATTTTCAGTTTTTTTGATGAGCCTCCATACTGTTCTCTTCAGTGGTTCTACTACTTAACATTGCCATGAATAGTGTCCAAATGTTCCCCATTTCTCCACATCCTTGCAAGCATCTGTTATTTTCTGTCTTTTTGATTAAAGACATTCTAACTGGGGTGAAGTGATATCTCATTGTGACTTTGATTTGCATTTCCCTGATGACTAGTGATGTCAAACATTTTTTCACATACCCATTGACAATTTGTATGTCTTCTTTTGAGAAATGTCTAATCAGGTCTTTTGCCCATTTTTAAATCAGATTATTTGGAGTTTTTTGCCTTTTAGTTGTTTGAGTTTCTTACATATGCTGGTTATTAATCCCTTCTCAGATGGATAGTATATTAGTTCAGTCTCGCACTACTATAAAAAACTACCTGAGACTGAGTCATGTGTGAAGAAAAGAGGCTTAATTGACTAACAGTTCCACAGGCCTAACCAGAAACATGACTGAGAGGCCTCAGGAAACTTATGGTCATGGCAGAAGGGGAAGGGGAAGCAAGCACATCTTACCATGGCGAAGCAGGAGGGAGAGAAAGAAAGAGAGAAGGCGGAAGTGCCACACACTTTTAAACCATTGGATCTCTTGAGAACTCACTCACTACCACGAGAACAGCACGGGGAAAATCTGCCCCCATGATCCAATCACCTCCCAACAGGCCCCTCCCCCAACACTGGGTATTATAATTCGAGATGAGATTTGGGTGGGGGCACAAAGTCTAACCATATCAGATATTATAGTTTGCAAATAATTTCTCCCATTCTGTAGGTTGTCTCTTTGTTGATTGTTCAGCATTATTCTTACTATCCAAAATGGAGAAAGAAGTCAAATGTCCCTGAGCTGGTAATGGAAAAACAAAGTGTGGTAAAACAATGGGAAACTATTCAACATTTTTAAAAAACGAAGTACTGATACATGGTACAACATGGATAAACAAAAACATTACACTAAGTAAAAGAAACTATCACAAAGAGCCACGTACTGTATGGTCTATATGAAATGTCCAGAATAAGCAAATCTATAAAGACAGAATGTAGATTAATGGTTGCCTAGGGCTGAAGGGTGGGAGGAGGAATGGGAGTGGCAGCTATTGGGTGTAAGGTTTCTTTTGGGGGTAAGGTTTCTTTTGAGGGTGATGAAAATGTTCTAGAATTAGATTATGTTGATGAGTACACAACTCTATAAAAAATTCATAAATACTGGTTAAAAAGGATAAATGAATGTTCTTGCATTACTTTAACTTCTTTCGCTGGAGATAGAAAGAAGAGATCAGACTCTCTGATACAGCAAGGTGATGTTATTTATCCCTCCCTAGGCACCAGCAAGGTAGCCAGGACAGCCAGATGACCCTGCCTGAAGCCCAGCCCAAGGCAGGACAGGGCAGGGCTGGCCGGAGGCCCCTACAGATCACTTAATTTGTTAATGCTTTATGGCCAGAGTCATGGATTTCATGCTTCAAACCAGTTATCTATTCTGTCACCAGAGCTGAAAGTAACTAGTGGAAGCTCAACGTCATTTCCTTTTGCATAATTTCCTTCTGTTGCCCTCCATAAGTAGACAAGACTGATTTTCCTATCAGGTTATCAATAATAGAAGGAGAACTACCTGGTTTCTGTGCACCTAGGAATGTGAGAGGGGAAATAAGCAATTAATACTCAATCTTTCTAGCAGCAAGGATAGCTTCTTTTGTGTACATCTCACCTGAAAAGACTAAAGTCATAATTTCCAATTTAAGTTTAGAATGTATTGACTATTCTCTTTCTAAATATGTGCCTTTATAGTTGAATAGTGTAATGATGTTGAAAAAGGGGCAATAAGCTTGTACACTGGAGTGCTGTAGAATAGGCACAACATAATCTTTGGAAGGCTACATACATATTCTAGCTCTTCTCTCATTGTTTGAAACTTGTTTATAGTTTTATAGCCAGTTTATAAGCCACACAAGGAAACCAGTTACCCTCATTTTATAGTCACATCATGCCTTTCTTCCACTTTTATCTTTGACTTTATATGCTAGTTTGGGTTCTCAGTGACTTTGACCATTTTCAAAAATCAAAAGGTAAAAATGTGCCACTGATAATTTTCAAAATAATGGGGTTTATTACATTCTACAGACATTTCACACAAAAATGTTTCTGGTCTGATTATATGAAATGTCCAGAATAAGTAAATCTATAAAGATAGTGCTACAGGGCAGCTGCACCCCAATGTCCCAGGATTTCCTTTATTTTTACTGCTGGTTTTACTTATTCTTAGGTCACATATATTCCCTTTTCTCTAGTTGCAACCTTGTTTTTCTAAAACATATCCTCAAGTTATTTTGTAGGAATTAGGAAGTAAACTTTCTGAATCCATTCATGTCTAAAAATGCCTTTGTTTGCCCTCCCACTGCACTGATACTTTCCCTGGGTATAGAGATTTCATAAAACAATACATCTTACCACACATACTCACTCACACACACACACACACACACAATTTCTAAAGAGCTCTTTCTTGCTGTCTATTATCGTGGTATCTGGTTCTTGTTTACAGGGATGATGTCTTATTCCATTCCAGCTGTTATAATAAAATATCATGAACTGGGTAGCTTGTAAACAACAAGAAATTATTTCTCATAGTTCTAGAGGTTGGGAAGTCCAAGATCAAACTGCCAGCAAATTCAGTGTCTGGGGAGGGGCCTCTTCACAAATCTGTCTTCTTGCGGTGTCCTCACAGGGTGGAAGAAGTGAGGGAAGTCTCTGGGGCCTCTTTTTTTAAGAACACTAATCCCATTCATGCGGGCTCTACCCTCATGACCTCATCACCTCCCAAAGAACCCACTTCCTAATACCATCACCTTGGGGTTAGGATTTTAGTGTACAAGGCGGACATAAATATTTAGTCCGCTGCAGATAATATAGTCTCAAATTTGTCTTAATATAGTAATTAGGTTAAGAAAGAAGGTAGCTTCTCCCTATTGCATGATTATTTTCTCCAGTCAGATTTTCCATTTCCTTGGCTTTCTTTCTTTTTTTTTTTTTTTTTTTTTAAGACAGAGTCTCATTCTGTTGCCCAGGCTGAAGTGCAGAGGTGCAATTTTGGCTCACCACAACCTCTGCCTCCTGGGTTCAAGCAATTCTCCTGCCTCAGCCTCCCAAGTAGTTGAGACAACAGGTGCACACCACCATGCCTGGCTAATTTTTATATTTTTAGTAGAGACGGGGTTTCACTATATTGGCCAGGCTTGTCTCGAACTCCTGACCTCATGATCCACCCCCCTTGGCTTCCCAAAGTGCTGGGATTACAGGCATGAGCCACGGCACCCAGCCAACTTTCTTTTCTCTATCACAGGCTTTCTTCAAAGATCTGTTGCACTCTCTTGTTCCTTGTATTGTCCTGTAAGCCATCATAAGATTACATATTTTTAAAATTTATTCATCATCATTTCAGTGGTGTCTCAGCAACGAGGATGAATATGGTGGTTTCAAAACCTCAAATTAGATAGCTTTACTATTCTATTATTACATCTCATATGTATTATAGGAACAAAATGTCATACAGAGCATTTAAATCAATGACCTGCATTTTAGTGCCCAATGACTGGTATCAGATGAGTTGATAACCAAAACCAGTAAGCATCAAGGGCTTAAAAAATAGTAAAAAATACACCCACTTACCCACCCCACCCCCGACACATATATGTATGTAGATATATTTCACAGGTCATAGTTTGTGTTTATATTTTAAAGTCACACTGTTCACAGCTTTGTTTCCATTCAGGATCGTACAATGGTAATGTACCTTTAAAAAAAATAACAAATTTTTTTGAAAAACTTTCAGGCAGGCATAACCAGGTTTTGGCAATTTTTTTTATTACAGCATGCAGAAAAATATTAAAAAGTATTGGGACAAACGTTATGTGTCTCCTGCTTAGCTGTCAATATCGACATTTCATCAGATTTACTTTGGATCTTAAAACAAAAAATTGTGGGTACAAAGACCTTTCCATAGCTTTCCCCAATCCCTTTCCTCTTCTGTCTTTCCCAGTAGTAACCAGCAGACTGAATTTAGTATGACTCATTCTCTTGCATGATTTAGAAATTCATATCTATAAATAATATGGATATATATAATAATATAGACATGTCAGTCATAAATAAATATAATTGTATTGGTTCCTTTAACACCTTGAAACCTTATAAATCTTTTTCTCAACTTATTTACAGTTCCATACTCCATTGAACAAAATTAACAATAGCATGTTTCTTTATTTTTTTGCTGACTTCAAAGAAAATGTTTTTAATTTTTCCACATTAGATATGCTTGCTACAGATTTGGCAAAATATTTTCCATTAGATTAAGAGACGAGTTAATGGATGCAGCACATCAGCATGGCACATGTATACATATGTAACAAAACTGCACGTTGTGTACATGTACCCTAGAACTTAAAGTATAATTTAAAAAAAGTTCTTCTATTTCTAGTTGGATAAGAAGTTTTATCATAAATGAATATTGGATTTTATGGAATAAATTTTATTTAATGTGATAATCATATGTGTATTTCCTTTATTCTGTAAATGTGATGAGTTTTTGTTTGTTTGGTTGGTTTTTTTTTTTGAGATAGAGTCTCGCTCTGTTGCTCAGGCTGGAGTGCAGTGGCGGGATCTGGGCTCACTGCAAGCTCCACCTCCCAGGTTCACGCCATTCTCCCGCCTCAGTCTCCCGAGTAGCTGGGAGGACAGGGGCCCATCACCACGCCCTGCTAGTTTTGCTTTTGTATTTTTAGTAGAGACAGGTTTCACCGTGTTAGCCAGGATGGTCTCAATCTCCTTACCTCGTGATCCGCCCGCCTCAGCCTCCCAAAGTGCTGGGATTACAGATGAATTTTATTAATAGGTTTTCTAATGTTAAATCACTTCATCCTGTGACTAAATAGATAGATAGACCATAGACAGACACAGATATAGATGTACATTCATTCATTCTTGGATTCAGTTTGTCTATATTTATTTCAATGTGTTGCATATATATTCATAAAGTGAGGTTAATCTCTACTTTCCCCTACAGTCTTTATCTGATCTTTGGATCAAGGTTCTACTAACCTCATTAACTGAGTTTAGTAGATTTCCCTCATGTTTTATTTTTTGGAAAAATTTGTATAATAGGTTATTTCTTGGATGTTTAATTAAACCTGCCTATAAAATAATCCAGGTATGGTGTTTTATTTTGTATAAATCTAAACTACTGAAAAAATATCATTACAGTTACAGGACTATTCAAGTTCTCTATTTCTTCTTGAGTAAATATTGGGATATATATTTTTATAGACAGATAATCATATATTGTAAGCTTTCCATTTTATTAACATAAAATCATTGGTGTTGGTGATATTCCTTTATTATTTTCATGTTTGTGTTTTATTGGTAGTTATGCCTCCTTTTTCATTATTCATCTGTGTCTTTTACCTAAAAAAATTTAATTGTGGTAAAATATACATAAAATTTACTGTATTAACCATTTTAAAGTATATAGTTCAGTAACGTTAAGTGTATTCACATTGTACTACAACCTATCTCTAGAACCTTTTCATCTTCCCAAACTGAAACTCTGTATTCATTGAACAACTTCCCATTTCCTCTTCCCCCATCTTCTCACAGCCACCATTCTACTTCGTATTTCTATGAATTTGACAATGGATATGGTCTGGCTCTGTGTCCCCACCCAAATATCATTTTGAATTATAATCTGAATTCTAATCCAAACATGTTGGGGGAAGAACGTCATGGGAGGTGATTAGATCATGGGGGAGGTTCCCCCATGCCGTTATTATGATAGTGAGTGAGTTCTCACAAGATCTGATGGTTTCATAAGGGCTTTTCCCCTGCTTGCAACCATTCTCTCTCCTGCTACCCTGGGAAGAGGTACCTTCTGCCATGATTAGAAGTTTCCTGAGGCCTCCCCAGTCATATGGAACTGTGAGTCAGTTAATCCTCTTTTCTTTATAAATTATCCAGTCTTAGGTATTTCTTCGTAACAGCATTAGCATGGACTAATACAACAACTTTAAGTGCCTCATAGAAGTGGAAGCATACAGTATTTCTTGTTTTGTGACTGGCTTATTTCACTCAGCATAATGTTCTCAAGGTTCATCCATTGTAGCGTGTGACATTGTAGCATGTACATCCCAGATTGTTGTAGCATGTGACAAAATTCTTCTTTTTAAGGACTGAATAATATCCCACTATATATCACGTTTTGTTTATCCACTCATCCATCGGCAGACATTTAGGTTGCTTCCAACTCTTGGCTATTGTGAATAATGCTGCAGTGAACATTGGTGTGCAAATCTCTCTTAAGAAACCCTGGTTTCAGCCTGGATGAAATTGGAGGTCATTATTCTAAGTGAATTAATTCAGGAATGGAAAACCAAACATTGCCATGTTCTCACTCACAAGTGGAAGCTAAGCTATCAGGATGAAAAATACAATGGACTTTGGGGCCTTGGGGAAAAGGGTGGGAGGAGGAAGAGGGATAATACACATTAGATACAGTTACACTGCTCAGGTGATGGGTGCACCAAAATCTCAGAAATCGACACTAAAGAGCTAATTTATGTAATCAAACACCACCTCTTCCCCAAAAAAATCCTATTGAAATAAATAAATAAAAAGAGAATAATAATTTTTAAAAATAAAAATGAAAAAAGTATAAACAATAAAATAAAATTGATTGAAATATCTTTTATTTTTTTTTTTTTAAAAAAAAGGAGATCTTCCTTTCAATTCTTTTGGATACATACCCAGAAGTAGAATTGTTGGATCATATGGCAATTCTATTCGTAATTTTTTGAGGAACCTCCAGTTTTCTAGAGAGGCTGCACCATTTTGCATCTCCACCAATAGTGCACAAGGGTTCCAATTTCCCCACATCCTCACCAACTTCTGCTATTTTCTGTTTCTTTGTTTTCTGATAATAACCTTCTTAAGGGGTGTGGAGTGCTATCTCATTGTGGTTTCAGTTTGCGTTTCTTTAATGTTTAGTGATGTTGAGCCTCCTTTCATATGTTTGTTGGCCATGTGTCTCCCCCTTTTTTGGATTATTTTTACCAAAGTTTTATCTGCAATTAGATTCTTTTCAATGGACTGAATTTTCATTTTGTGATCTTTTCTATCTTCTTTCCTGGGTGTTTTAATTCATTAATCTCTGATTTTTATTATTTGATTTCCTCTATTGTGGGAAGTTTTACTTTAATTCTTTTTCTAACTTCTTGAAGTGAATTTTTAGCTTAATTTTTCATATTTTATTTTTTTAATATAAGAAATTACGGCTGTAAATTTCCTTTTAACTATATCCCTTTAGTTGTATTATTCAAAGTGACTTTTGTAGAATTTTTATTATTATTCAGTTCAAATACATTCTAAGTGCCCTCTTATTTTATTCTTTGACTCAAAGATTATTTAGATGCATATCTTTACATTTCTGAACATATGGATTTTTTTCATTTACACTTTGGTCATTGATTTTAGCTTGTTTATGTGGTAGTCAGAGAATATGGTCTGTGGGGTTTTTTTTTTAATCAATGGTGTTAAATGTTAAAAATTGCCTTATGACATAGTATTTTGTCAATTTTATATACATACATACACACACACACACACATATATATACACATTCTACAGGTTCTGAGAAGACTGGATATATTCTCTTTGGCAAGTACAGCACTCTGGACATGTTCATTAGACCAAACTTGACAACTGGATTTTTAAATCTAATCGTAGCTAAGAGACAGGTGTTAAAGCTTGGAATTGTCAGCTTATTTTCAATTTTTCAACTTTTGCTAATGTATGTTTCAACATATTAATAATATATGTTTCAACTTATGTGGATATAAAATTGTTACATCTTTTTATTAAATGGTTGCTTTTAAAATTATGTGTTAATAATCTTTACTCTTTAGTAATTTCTCATAAATAGCATATGGCTAGATTTTTCTTTTTATCCATTCTGACAATCATTGGCTTTTAACTGGTAAGGAAGTCTATTCGCATTTATTATCATTAGTAATACACTATTTCTTTCTACCATCTTGTTTTACACCATTTACTCTGATTTTTCTATGCTTTATTTTCTCTTCTTCCACCTTCACTTGAAATTGGACAAGTTTCCTTTTTTTCTCTTTTCAGTGACTAAGACTTAACACAAAGTTAGAGTTACTGAAGCCAAAGTTAGTGTTGCCCATCGATGCCTTCCTCGCATCTGTCATTCAGGCAGCTGCAAGTGGCTGTGTGTTTCCAGTTACCTGATTCTCTCAATGCAAATCCCTACATGGTTAGTTGTAGTGTGGAGAAAGGACTCTGATTCAGAGTAAAAAGCTTTGCATTCACATCCCAGTTCCACACTGTACTAACTGGAGGGTCTCAAATAACTTTCCTGAGTTTTACTTTTCTCATCTGCACACAGAATCAAGCATGCCTATTTCATAGCTGTGCTGGGAGCATTAAATAAAGTATCATATATAACTATGTATTACATTGCCTGGATAACAATAGCCAATTAATATTTGGCAGTTTCCCTGTTGGTTTCTTTTATTTGAAAGTCTTGGTCCTGAGAACCAAAAGATTCGTGAAGTAGCAATGATTTCATGTTTTGATTCCTTTGTAGGTTAAGGATATGTTGTTCATTTTGTGTACTACTCATCATTTTCTTTTTGTTTTTGTTAGAAGAAACCAGAACTAGTTTCCAAGCTATCCACTTATCTGTCATCTTCTAATAAGAACTGAGATTTATAATCAATGTTCTCTTCTTCCAGACTCAACTACTAAAATTTTTCCAGCTTTCCTTCAGCTTACTAAGTTTTCCTCCATCTAAACAGATGTGATTGTTCAGAAATTATCCTGATGGACTAAACAGTAAGGCCAAGAATCAAGAGAGAGATTCTTTTTTTTTTTTTTTTTTTTTTTTTTTGTATTTTCAGTAGAGATGGGGTTTCACCATGTTAGCCAGGAATCTCCTGACCTCGTGATCCGCCCGCCTCGGCCTCCCAAAGTGCTGGGATTACAGGCGTGAGCCACCGCACCCAGCCAAGACAGGTCCATTTTAAGCTGACTTATTTTTCAGTTCAAGTTGGTTGCTGAAAGGAAAGAGAAAAACTGAAAAGACAGGCTCATTAAATGAACTGACAACAATTTAATTCAAATAACTTAAGTACCAATTAGCTAATTGCAAGCCCTATGCTGATAAGGCAGAAGATCTTAGCTTCTGGGCAAACCTGTGAGACACAGTGAGATTTTGGGATCAGAGGCCCAGATTACGTGAAATTCATAATAGATCATCCAAGTAATTCATGTATAGGATTCGGAATGAAAAACTAAGTAAGCTTTAGAAAGCACTAGACAGAAACGCCTTGGCTTGAATCTGTTGGATTAACTTTTATACAGTTTTCTATTTGTTTATATAATATGCTATTATTAAGAACTAGTTAGTTCTACATAAGAACTAGGTAGTTTGATCTTTTTATAAAGAAGTGTTCTATACCTTAAAAGGTACATTGATTTCTGAAGGACAACTTACTCCAGTTGTCAAAACGACAAGTCCGCCATCTATTGGTGAAATTAGTACACTGCAAGATGAATTCAGGCCTGTACAAATGTTAGCAATTTATGGATCTCTTCCTGGGTTTTGCTTTCAAAAAAACCAGGATTTCACTTGAGCTCTGGAGTTCGCGGTTACAGTGAGCTGTGATTGCTCCAGTGCACTCCAGCCTAGGCAACAGAGCGAGACTGTCTCTTAAAAAAGACAAACAAAACAAGGATTCCTGGAGAATCATCTCAAAAGATTAAATTGTTAGTAGTAGGATTCCAGGTATTTTGGCTGGCAAATAGGAGAGGTATTTGGCAAAAAGATAAGTGTGGTTTTTTAGTGTCACTTCATTTATATGATAAAAAGCAAATGATTATTCAGTTTATTTCTGGAAGCTCTCCAGGGTGAATGTTACTATACCAAATTTTAGAGGAATTTTATATCTGTGTAGAAGATACAGTTTACATTTAATCTTTCTCTTTTACTGATGGTACTAAATGCATCTGAATTATGATTTCTTTAAATAATTTTTAATGTATAGATTTGCTTCTAATGTGGGAGTTAATTTATATATTATTTTAAGAAACAGGCTGCATTAGTAAATAAATCCACGTCTCCTGAATCCATAAAATTCATTAGCGGCACCTATGCAGTGTGCTCCTCATAATTCACATCTTACGGTCATTATTCATCGGGTGCATGAAATTTTTCCATGGGGGCCAATGGAGGGTTAAGCATAGGACGGTAACTCTGAGGCCATCTGAAGGACCTCAGCTGTGCCAACGTGTTCCCAGCGATCCCTACCTGCCTTCTCACTCTTCTTACACTCTGGATTTGCAGAATCATTCTCTGCTCATCCACCAGTAACCCAGTTTCCAGGCCCGTTCTCCCTTCTCCATAAATAGGCAGATAAACTGTAAGAGTTAGACTAGCATGTGACCCTACACCAGTCTAAGCAGACGCAAGATGATGGCATGACAATTCTTAGCTTACAGAACACAAATGTAGACCTCAGACTCCAGCTTGCCAGCCTTAGTTGGTTTCCCATGAAGAAAGCATCGCTTCATCCAGTTAGAAAGCTCTGTCTGCCTATCCCTGGAAACAAGACTAAGAGCATCCACTAAATAATTTTCATTCTAGGCTTCCGTCCTGACGTTGGCTCTGACCTGAGCAGGTTGTGGAGGTTGACTTGCCTCAGCTGACTTTCTCATCTTCACAGACATGAGAATTAGAAGCTCCTTAGTAAATAGTACAGGGGAGTGTTGAATGGTGGTTATTTAACAAGGCTTCTTCCATCTTCATTAAATGTGCTTTGTTCAGCCCATACATTGAGAGAGAAATAGGGTGCATTTTAAACAGATGGCTCTTTTCCCCAGGCTGTTTTTCATTGGCTTGGTATCTCTTGCTTCAGTTACTCAGGGGCTAAGGAGCTGTGACTTAGCCATCACATGGCTTTTCATCACTTCTCTAATCATTTTCTTAATTTAGACTTTGATGTTAACATTAGCAACGGAATGCAGGATGGTCCAATAGAAGAACCAGTGAGAGAGGTGAGGAACCTGGTTTCATGACTGAGGATGAACCACTTAGGATCTCTTTAAAGACATGGTTCATCTAAAGGTCTCTCTGCCTCAGTCTCCCCTCAGCCTCAGTTCACACCATCCACTGCTGTCAAAGGTCTGCATGGATCCCAGATCTGCCAATGCCATCAGACCCTGCTCAGAAGAGTCCTTAGCTTCTCATTGCCTGCTGTCAACTCCTGTGACCCACCCCAGGCTCTGCTGTGTCTCGCCGGAACTGAGCTGGAAGGTGCTCCTGACTTTTTCTGCTCATTGCTATCCCAGACACTGTGTACTTTTCCTTTACTGTATTTCCTCACCTTTCAAGGCTGATTCAAATGTTTGCCCCTTTCTCTCCTCTGAATTGCTGTAACTCATCTCCCATAATGTTCCATGTGTCTTATGATAATTTCCTTATAGGTCTGATTTTCCTTTTAGTTGCTTGGAGCTTATACAGTTCTTTTTCTTTATCTTTGTCTTGTTTTTTTGAGATGGAGTTTCGCTCTTGTTGCCCAGGCTGGAGTGCAATGGTGTAATCTCAGCTCACCGCAACCTCTGCCCCCTAAGTTCAAGAGATTCTTCTGCCTCAGTCTTCCAAGTAGCTGGAATTACAGGCCTGCACCACCACACTCAAGCTAAATTTGTATTTTAGTAGAGACAAGGTTTCTCCATGTTGGTCCGGCTAGTCTCAAACTCCTGACCTCAGGTGATCCACCAACCTTGGCCTCCCAAAGTGCTGGGATTACAGGCGTGAGCCACTGCACCCAGCCCACAGTTCTTTTTCACTTCTGAACTCGCCAACCAAGCCTGATTCTTACTGGCAATTGAGTTTTACTTATTTTATTTCTTTCTTTATTTATTTAATTTTATTTATTTATTTTTTTTGACCGAGTCTCACTCTGTCACCCAGGCTGGAGTACAATGGCACTATCTCGGCTCACTGCAACTTCTGCCTCCCAGGTTCAAGTGATTCTCCTGCCCCAGCTTCCCGAGTAGCTGAGATTACAGGTGTCTGTCACCACGCCCAGCTAATTTTTGTATTTTTAGTAGAGACAGGCTTTTGTTATGTTGGCCAGGCTGATCTCGAACTCCTGATCTCAAGTGATCCACTCACCTCAGCCTCCCAAAGTGCTGGGATTACAGGTGTGAGCCATGGCCCCCCAACCTGAATATATGTTACTTTAATTAGCAAAACTATTTTTTTCTCCTAAGTGCGGAGGTTCTTGTAATTGTTGGAGCCTCTTATAGCACCTATGTCCATTTGGATGCCTTGGAGGCAGTGCAAAAGGAAAACAGAGTACTTCATCCTCTTCACTGGTGAAGGTATGTCTCATTCTCCTACATCCTTGACACATTGATTCCCACCCTTCACTTCCTTTCCAAGTTAAACTGTGGTAATAAGAGCTGAACGTTAGACACATTGGAGAACCCGTCTGCGACTACCATAAATTAAATGGCTGGGAGGTGCAAAATAGCCAAGAGGCAGATCGAGGATGTCTCCAGCTCGCTGAAGGTCGCTGGGAAGGAAAAGTGTAGAACATGACCTGCGCTGTCCTTATCTTTCTTTGCAGCAAAGTGCCCTGTCATGTAGGTTTAGGGGACAGGACACCCTCTCATGGGCTTTGTCTTGCTTAATTGGATTGACTGTTTTGAGGATCATGACGCATTCTTGAGATTTTGGCATCTGTATTTTAATGAGGGAGCACAGTTTCATCATCATAATTATGGTTGCCATGTGTTGAGCTTTTACTATGAGCCTGGTGCAGGAGTATGTGTGAAATAGATACTCTGCTTACCTGCATTTAAGGACCAGGAAATACATGTTTTGGACCAAGAGTCGAGGCACCTGCAAATAAGCTTAAACTCGTCACTAATGTACCATAGAAGGTCATTCCATTCTGTCCTCAGCTATAAAATGTTTTCTGCTGTAGCTATCTCATGTGAGACTCAACTAAGTAAAAGGCAATGAAAGAAAGTACAAATTTTTATACCAAAGTTCTTTCCTTTTCTTTTCTTTTCTTTTTTTTTTTTTTTTTTTAAACGGAGACTCACTCTGTCACCCAAGAGGCTGGAGTGCAGTGGCACAATCTCAGCTCACTACAACCTCTGCCTCCAGGGTTCAAGTGATTCTTTTGCCTCAGCCTTCCGAGTAGTGGGGATTACAGGCATGAGCCACCACACCCGGCTAATTTTTGTATTTTTAGTAGAGACGAAGTTTCATCATGTTGCCCAGGCTGGTCTTAAACTCCTGACCTCAGGTGATCCACCCACCTTGCCCTCCCAAAGTGCTGGGATTACAGGCATGAGCCACCACACCTGGCCTAGTTCTTTCCTTTTTTCCCTTTTTCTTTTCTTTAATTTTTGAGGCAAGGTCTCACTCTGCTGCCCAGGCTAGAGTCCAGTGGCATAGTCATAGCTCACTGCAACCTCAAACTCCTGGGCTCAAGTGATCCTCCTGCCTTGGCCTCCTGAGTAGCTAGGACTATAGGCATGTGCCACCACACAAGGCTAACTTTTTAAATTTTGTAGAGATGGGATCTCACTTTGCTGCCCAGGCTAGTCTTGAACTCCTGGGCTCAAGTGATCCTCCCACCTCAGCCTCCCAAAGTGATTACGAGCATGAGCCACTGCAGCTGGCCTTCACAATTCTTTTATACCCATTCCTTTGTTTATTAAATGCTTGCTGTACATCAGATACTGTACTGGACATTTAAAATGAAGAATTTAGATTCACAGTTCCTGTCCTTCAAGAGTTTACAGTCTAAAAAATGAGAAACACAAACTGACACTAACCAGTCAGTGTAGAAAGTGCTTCCCTAGACATAGCACAAGTTGCAATGCAGTCATAGAAAGGGTGCAGTTACTCCAGCTTGAGAGTGGGAAAGGCAGTGGTAGGGAAGGCATTTTCCCCTAACAATCAGAGCCAATATTCACCAAGTGCTTAGCTGTATGCTGTTAATTATAGTAAGATTCCCATGAATCATTTAATCCCAACAGCCTTTCTATATCATACTCCCATGTCACAGAGGGGAAAATGGAGGCTTTCTGAGGTTAGGGTCCTTGCTCAGGTCACAGAGGCAGGACTGTCAGTAAGGTCTGTCTAATACCTAAGTCAGTGCGTTTAGCCATTACACTGCCGCAGCTCTTCCTTTCTCCAAAATCCAGAAGCAACTTGAGTCTCGACGAATGCACACCAGGTGGTCAGGTCAACAAGGAAAGGCATTTCAGATAGAAGAAACTGCGGGTGCAAAAGCATGGGGGTGAAACTAGGGTGAGTTTGAGACTTGGAATGAGTCTTGGAGAGTATAGAGAAAGGCCAGGGTCGGGGAGTGGAGAGGAAGCAGATGCCTGACCATGAAAGCTGTCATACAGTACTCGCTAAAGCTATGAACTTTGACCTTTTAGAGTGCTCCTGGTTCTCCAAAAGAAATGAGATTAATCAGAAGACTCTAGTACATTTGTCCACAGACATTGCTTAAGAAAAGATGCTGGCAATAGCAAACACATGGAATCAACCTAGGTGTTTGTCAGTGTAGATTGGATAAAGAAAATGTGGTACATATACACCCATGGAATACTAAGCAGCCATAAAAAGGAATGAAATCCTGTCCTTTGCAACAATATGGATGGAGCTTGAAGCCATAACCCTAAGCAAATTAATGCAGGAGCAGAAAACCAAATCCCACATGTTCTCACTTAAAAGTGGGAGCTAAACATTGAGCACACATGGACAAAAATATGAGAGCAATAGACACTGAGACCTTCTGGAGCGTGGGAGGTTGGGTTTAAAAACTCTCTATCAAGTACTATGTTCACTACTGGGGTGATGAGATTTGTACAGCAAAGTTCAGCTTCATGCAAAATTCCCATGTAACAAATCTGCATGTGTATCTAGAATAAACACTTAAATTTACTTAAAAAGTAAATATAGAAATGATTTTTTTTTTATTTTTTTATTTTTTGAGACAGAGTCTCACTCTGTCTTCTAGGCTGGAGTGCAGTGGCGCCATCTCGGCTCGCTGCAACCTCTGCCTCCTGGGTTCAAGTGATTCTCCTGCCTTAGCCTCCCGAGTAGCTGGGGTTCTAGGCGCCCGCCACCATGCCTGGCTAATTTTTTTGTATTTTTAGTAGAGATGGGACTTCACCATATTGGCTAGGCTGGTTTTGAACTCCTGATCTCAAGTAATCTGCCCGCGTCGGTCTTCCAAAGTGCTAGGATTACAGGCATGAGCCACCGTGCCCAGCAGAAACAATTTTTTAAAGGTATTGGGATCCCTGAACAGAGGAGAATAAACAAGATTCTTGCCACCTTTTTCTCCTCGAGTGCCTTAAACTTTAATGTTTTAAAACTTAAAACATGAAAGCAGTCATCAGAATTAATTATGGCGTGAAAGATCAATTGGAGCCAAACACATAATTTCTAAAATTGCAGATGTAGAAATAAAACAAAATACTGGATCACTGAACCATTCATTTTGGAAACAGAACTTTGACAGGTTTCTCTGTTAATGCACTTTTCCACTCTTCTGCCAAGCTAGGAGATGCCAAAGCCCCTGCCCTCAGTCCAGGGCTCTTCATCACAGAGTGTGTGGCCCCCTGTTGAGAAAGAAGGCTGGGCTCTGGGGCACTCAGGTGACTCAGAATTCACCTCTCCCACTTACCTTTGTTATAACCTGGACCAAGGGAGGTCACCTAACTGCCATAAGCCCTTGTTTTCAGGTCCATAAGTTGGGCTAACTATAATGGCTAACTCAGAGGGTGGCTGGGAGGGCAACAGCACATGTAATGCCAGCACAGTGCCCAGCACATTGTAAGGTCCCAATCAATAACAAACATCAGTACAATCATCAGTCTATACAGCCTCAAGTACAATTCAGATTCCCAAACCCCACGGAACACATTTTGACCGTGTAATATTAGCTCCACATAGCAAGAGTCTTTTAAAAAATGGTCCTATCTGCAAACTTGCATTGCAAGACACTCTTCTCTGTGGATAAGGACAAGGGCAGTATTATTGTCACACTCCACCTACCCCCAGCTATAATCAGTATGTTATATGCTGAATTCAGTAGCTCAAAGAAGTGCCGTCGATCTGCACTGCAGCTACTTTCCACGGCTCCGGGAGTTCCATTTATGACTGTCTCAGGCATAGTTCCTTCACTATATCTCAGGTTCAGCTCTTACTATCTTTTTAATTCAACAGTGGGATAGAAAGGCAGGAATCACTCATCAAGGACATAGAGAATGCCAACAAAGTAAAATTATGTAGGATTCTGTTAAAAAAAAAAATACTTGCAGCCAAGGGTTTAAGTTGAACTTATACTCTACAAGTGACTCCAAAAGTGAGTCAGTGGAGCTCAGCATATTCTGATCAACATTCACTCAGCATCCTCAGTACCTACCATGTGCCTGGATGTCTGGAAAATCCAGAAATTATTGAGATAGCCATATCACCTTCCAGCAACTTTATCTGTAGAGGACTAATGGCATACAACATAAATTGTCTTAAGTCAAAATGGAAAGCAAAAGTAGAACCACCAAGTTGAAGTTCACAGAATTGAGGAAGAAATGATGTCTGGTTGGAAAATCTGAAAAGGTGTCATGAAAAGCCAGCATTTCTGTTAAGCCTTGGTGGAAGGAGGAAGACAGTATAGGAGAAGGGAACAGGGTGTGGGGGCAGAGAACTGGAACATCGAGAAGTGCGGTTCAGTTTGGAAGCTTAACAAAGAACAAGGGCTACTTCTGAGTAGGCATCCAAGGCAAACTCCAGGAGAGGCCTTTGCCACCAATGGACAGGCTGGATTGGGAGAGGGGAGGCTAAGGCAGAGAAACCACTGGGAGAATGATATGCCTCAAGGATCAGAGGACTGGGAGTGCCAGGGCTTCCATAAGAGGTTGGTACTCATTCATGGAATTGGGTTCCTACCTCTGTTTTGGTTCTTTAGATGAACTGCCCAGAACTCTTCTGTTCATAAGAACATCAAAATCCAAGTAAGGAAATACAGTAAGAGGAGGCACAAAGAACTTCTCTGAAGACTCTCCAAGGTCACAGTCCTCTGCACTTGGCCAATTGAACAAAACAGGTCTCAATCCGTTAAATGACATACCACAAAATGAAGGAGACCATTTGTTTAACTGGCCGCATGTTTCATTGTTGAAGACAGCCATTTGTTTCATTCTTAAAAAAATGGGTTTGATATATTGGTGCATTTTAAGACAGAAATGACACGACTAAACAACCCCCGTAATATTACTTAGCCCCACCCTTTAAGGACTCTGAAGCACATTGTACACTGGCTATAGAGGGGAAGGCAGCCTGTAAAGTAATGTGGGAAACCACTGTGTTCAGAGTGCCGTGGGGGTTTTATGGAAACTACTTAAACCTGATATTTTTATGTCCTTAATTTTCTCTCTCTCTTTAATTGTGGTCTATAATATACAATTTACCATTTTCACCATTTTTAAGTGTACAACTCAGTGGCATCAAGTATGTTAAGTGCAATCATCACTGCTATTCACCTCCAGAGCTTTTCATCTTCCCAAACTGAAACTCTGTACCCCTTAAACACTAACTCACTATTACCCACTCCCCACATCCTCTAGAAACCACTACTCTGCTTTCTATCTCCATGAATCTGCCTATTCTGGATATTTCAAATAAGCGAAATCATATAATATTTTTCTTTCTGTGACTGGCTTATTTCACTCAGCACAATATCTTCAAAGTTCATTCACGTAGTAACACATATTACAACTTTCTTCCTTTTTAAGGCTAATATTTCATTGTAGGTATATACCATGTTTCCATTCATCCATTCATCGATGGATATTTGGGTTATCCCTACCTTTTGGCTATTGTGACTAATGCCGCTGTGAACATTGGTATACACTGTGAATCCATTGACCCCACCATTTTCTTTCTCCAGTCTACCCTTATTCCTGTCTTGACTGTCTACTTTATTCAGAATAGATTCCACAACCTATCACACTCAATTATTTGCCCGATTCTCCCTCTGCTGCATGAACATGACAAAATTCCAGCCACGGATAAACCCAGATATCTGACTTTTCTGTCTCAAGCATCTATTCACTGGAATGTTACTGAAGACAACCGTACTACCCTTCATGATTACCTTTCTCAAATGGGCACTCGACGCTGCCCAGAAGTCCTAACACGATAAACTTAGTCTCACATTATCCATTGATTAAAATTTTCTAATTTTTCTTTAAGTTTCAAACTTCCAACCTATATTCTATTCATTTCCCCTCACTTTTAGGTACTCTTCTGTATTGCATGAATTCATTTATTTAAAAAAAAAAAAACTATTTATTAAGCACCTCCCAGGAGATAGGTACCATGCAGTCACTGGAAATACTGCAGTGAACAAAATTAAGTCCCATCTCCCATTGAGCTTCTTTTCTAGAATTTTAAGAGACCATAAGCAAATAAACACATAAATCTATAATAATGATAGGTGATATCAACTACAGAAAAGAAAACTAAAGCAGAGTAGAGCATCAATCAAAAGACAGACTTTACACAAGGTATGCAGGGAAGACCTCTCCAATAAGACTATATTTGAGCAGAAACCTAAATGCAGAGAGGAAGCAAGCTATGTAAATGCCCTGCTCAAAATTGCTCATTACTTCTTCATGGCCCACTTCAGTCTATGTTCTGCATCTCTTATGAAATTGTCTCAAAATGTTCCTTATGCTTTAACCAAGCTCAATGTTGCACTCTGTTTTTTCTGTTCTGTATTTTCCCATACTACAGATGCTCCTCAACTTATGATGGAGCTATGTCCTGACAAACCCATAGAAAGTTGAAAATATCATAAGTTGAAAATGCATTTAAAAACATCTAACCTATTGAACATCAGGCTTGGCTTAGCCTACCTTAAACGTGCTCAGAACACTTACTTTAGCCTACGTTTGGGCAAAATATTCTAGCACAAAGCCCATTTTATAAAACATGTTGAGTAGCTCATGTAATTTTTTCGAATAGTATACTGTAGAATATAATATCAATTGTTTACCGTCATGATCATGTGCCTGACTGGGAGCTGCAGCTTGATCCCACTGCCCAGCATCACAAGAAGGTATACTGTGTATCACTAACCCAGAAAAAATATTGAAATTCAAAATATGGTTTCTGCTGAATGTACATCACTTTTGCACCATCATAAAGTTGAAAAATCATAATCGAGCCATCAGACTTGGAAACTGTCTGTAGTCTCTTTCTCTGTAATACCCTTCCCGTTCCTTCAATATGCAACTTCAACTCCTGCTCTTTTCATGATCCATTCATTTCTGGGCTTCCAACTTTCTGAAATTTCCTCTTCTCTTGGCTTTCACAACATACCACTTTCCTGGTTTTCTTTCTTTCACTATTTTCTTTTCTTTTCTTTTTTTTCATTACCTTGCTACACTTACTGATTGGTTCTAATAAACCTTCTTAGGTTGTTTGAGTTTTTCAGCTAGACAATCCTATCATCTGTGAATACAGTTTTATTTCTTTCTTCTTCATATGCATATGTTTTATTTTTCTTGCCTTATTGCATTGGCTAGAACATGCAATATAGTGTTAAATCAGCGTGTGCAAGGTGGACATCTTTATCTTTTCCCTGATTTCAAGAAAAAAGTATTCTCTGCCTTAGCACTAAATATTATATTCACTGGAAGTTTTTTCATAATAGCTGTTTATCAGGTTAATGAGATTCCTTTCCATGTATAGTTTGCTGAGAGGTTTTTTTTTTTTTTTTTTTTTTTTGCTAAGTAGTTTTATATGTATTATTTTAATGTTCATAATAACCCTATGAAGTAAATACCATTATAATTTTCATTTTGTAAGCAAATGAACTTGCACACAGAAAACTTAAATAACTTTCCCCAAACCAGGTATATTTGCAGCCAGGATTTAAACCTAAGGAGGTTAATTCCAGAGCCTATGTTCCTTTTAAAAACATTTATTTTTATTTTTAAATTTATTTTTTAAAAATATATATTGATCATTACATGTTGCATTGACGTGTATACATTGTGGAATGGCTAAATAGAGCTATTTAACCTATTGATTACCTCAGATACTTATTTTTTTTTATGAGAATATCCAAAATCTACTTTCTTGGCAATTTTCAAGGACACAATACTTTGTTATTAACTACAGTCACCATGCCATACAATAGAGCTCTTGAACCCATTCCTCTTGACTAACTGAACTCCTGGTTTTCTTTCTACCTTTCAGGCAGTCCTGCTTCCTGTTTCTCCCCACATTGGCTCCCTGGGAAATCTCATCCACTCCATGGTTTAAAATATCATCTATGTGCAAGAAAGGCAAAATGTGTGGGCCCTGTCCAGATTCCTTTTGTGAGTGCAAGATCACTGTACATCTTTAATTGGATTTCCCCAAAACTTGCATCTCTACAGTTTAAGTCTTGAGTGGATTTTTTTTGTCTTTCTGTTTACTTTCATTTATCATGAGTGCTGATTTTTGTCAAATGCCTTTTCTCTGTCTATTGAGACAATCATATGGTTTTTTTTCCTTTATCCTATTAACATGTTTTAACTGATTGATTTTTATAAGTTAAAATAACTTTATATTCCTTGGATAAGTCCCACTTGGTTATGGCATAGTACTTTTTATATATTACTGGATTCAGTTTGTTAGTATTTTATTGAGGCTTTTTTTGCAGCTATATTCACAAGACTTATTGGTCTGTAATTTCCCCCTCCCCCCAGCTTTATTGAGGTATAGTTGACAAATTAAAATTGTATGTATTCAAAGAATACAATGTGATGATTTGATACACATATATATTGTAAAATCATGGCCTCGATCAAATGAACTAACACGTTAATCACCACACATATCTACCATTTGTGTGTGTGTGTGTGTGTGTGTGTGTGTGTGTGTGGTGAGGACATACAGTTTGAGATTTTTTTTTAAGATACATAGTCTTGCTGTGTTGCCCTGGCTGAAGTGCAGGAGTGCTATCACAGTTCAACACAACCTCAAACTCCTGGGCTCAAGCAATTCTCCCACCTCAGCCTCCCAAGTAGTTGGGACTACAAGTATGCACCAAAATGCCTGGCTAATTTTTTATTTTTATTTTTACTAGAGATGGGGTCTTGCTATGTTGCCAGGCTGGTATCAAACTCTTGGCTTCAAGCAATCTTCCTACCTCAGCCTCCTAAAGCACTGGGATTACAGGCATGAGCCACTGCACCTGGCCCAGTTTAAGTCTTGACACCTCACTCTAGACATCTTCTCACTCCTGTTCTCCCCACCTCGGTGACTGACATACCAGAGACCTTGGAAGCAGCTGTGTTTCTATCATATTTGGTATCCTTTCCCCACTCTTCACCCACCCAAGCAATTCTCAGCTTAAATTACACTTACTCAGAGAAGATTTCATTCATGACTGCTCAATCAATGGCAAGTTCTTCTTCACCCTCTTATTTTCTCTCATCATATCCTGTTTCCTGCATAGAGTTACTGAAATTTGCCATTACACACTTTGTTCATTTCCTTTTTTATTGTTGGTCTCTCCTAATGACTACATGCTTCATAACGACAGGGATCATGGTTATTTGTTCACCACAGATGCATATGGCCTGGCTTAGTGCCTGGCATCTAGTAGATATTTAAGAAATATTTGATGCATCATGAGACCAAAACATTAACATCTTAGGATTCATACACTTTCAGTCCCACCTAGCAAATCATAATATTCAGGCAGTGCCTGCTTAACTTTCTTATTTGCTTTTGATCTCTGATAATTAAAAAAAAACAAAACCAGAGTCAAAGCCTGAGAAATTCTACTTCGATTCTTTGTTATTTTCTATTTAGATCTTCATTTTGTCTCATTGATGTTGTGAACCCAGAACATTTGAGACAGGTCCCAGTTAATTTAGAAAGTGGTCAGAGCACAGTTTGGTTTTATACATTCTAGGGACACATGAGACATCAATCAACCTATGCAACATGAATATTGGTTTCTGATTAGCCTCTCCATATTTGAGGCAATCAGATACTCATTTATCTCAGTGAGCAGAGGGGTGACTTTAAATAGAATGGAGGCAGGTTTGCCCTAAGCATTCCCAGCTTACCTTTCCCCTTTAGCTTAGTGATTTGGGGGCCCCAAGATTTATTTTCCTTTCACAATGTGTTAGAGTTATTTTCATATTTCATTTTTTAAAATGTACTTGACCACTTTTGTCCATCACACTAGCAGCAAATCTTTGTTCAGTTTGTTGTTTGCCTTTCAACCTTACTTAAGATGGTGCTTTAGTTTGGGTATTTGACCCTCCAAACTTCATGTTGAAATTTGATCCCAATGTTGAAGCTGGGGCCTAATGGGAGGTGTTTGGGTCATGTGTGTAAATCACTTATGAATGGCTTGGTGCCTTCAAAAATGAGTGCATTCTCATTCTAATAGTTCTCAAGAGAATGCCCCAAGAGCTGCTAGTTAAAAAGAGCCTGGAAGCTCTCTTCTCTCTCTCTCTCTCTCTCTCTCTCTCTCTCTCTCTCTCTCTCTTTCTCTTTCTCTCTTGCTTCCCGTCTCACCATGTGATCTCTGCACACATCAACTTCCTTATCAGAAGCAGATGTTGGCACTATGGTTCTTGAGCAGCCTGGAAAGCCACGAGTCAAATAAACTTCTTATCTTTACAAATGACCCAGCCTCAGGTATTCCTTCATAGCAACACAAATGGACTAAGACAGATGGTTTTTGACTATAACAGCTTAAATATTTCCTTTATTCAAACCATCATCTCTTCCTTTTAAAAAAATCTTTGCATTAAAGCTTGGAAAGTCTTGCATCTCAATGGCCTACAGTGTTCACCTATATTTTCTTCTAGAAATATTTGTTTCATCTATCTAATTTTCTTTCTTTTTTTTTTTTTTTTTTTTTTGAGATGGAGCCTTGCTCTGTCACCCAGACTGGACTGCAGTGGCATGATCTCAGCTCACTGCAATCTCTGCCTCCTGGGTTCAAGCAATTCTCCTGCCTCAGCCTCCCATGTAGCTGGGATTACAGGCACGCAACACCATGCCTAGATAGTTTTTTTATATTTTTAGTAGAGATGGGGTTTCACCATGTTAGCCAGGCTGGTCTCGAACTCCTGACCTCAGGTGATCTGCCCATCTCAGCCTCCCAAAGTGCTAGGATTACATGTATGAGCCACAATGCCTGACCTCATCTATCTAATTTTAAAAATATATTATAAGTGTTTTTGATGTATGAAGGAAGATATGGTTAGCCAATTACTCCAGCATCATTTATTAAATAATCCATTATTTCCTAAACAGATTAAAACTGATATTTTTTATCCTATACCAAAATATCAGATACAATAGAGTCCATATTTTTATTTTCATTATCTTTTGTCTAACTCTAGAATCTTACATGGTAAGTCCTCACCACTATTTTTTTTCCAAAATGCTTTTCTTTCTTTCTTTCTTTCTTTTTTTTCTTTTTTCTTTTTTTTTTTTAGACGGAGTCTCGCTTTATTGCCTAGGCTGGAGGGCAATGGCGCAATCTCGGCTCACTACAACCTCCCTACCTCAGTCTTTCAGGTAGCTAAGATTATAAGCATTTGCCACCACACTCAGCTCACTTTTGTATTTTTAGTAGAGGCAGGGTTTCACCATGTTGGCCAGGCTGGTCTCAAACTGCTGGCCTCAGGTGATCTGCATGCCTCAGCCTCCCAAAGTGCTGGGATTACATGTGTGAGCCACTGCACCTGGCCCCAAAATGGTTTTTATCAGTCTCAAGTGTTTGTTCTTCCAGAAAAATTTTAGAAACATTTTGGCAAAGTTAAAAAAATTTTGGTTGGTCTTTGATAGTATTGTACTATATAATTTATTTCTTGTAGAACAAACATTTTTCAATATTGATATCACCATCAAGAAGCATGCTTCATAGTATAGCATGTTATCCACACAACAGGTGAATTCCGTCACCTGGCCAGTATCAACTCAATGACCACAACCAAGGAAGGTTTAGCAAGGGGGTTTTATTACTTGTAACGAGTAAGAATAGTTCCCAAAACAGTGTCTCCCCAAGCAGGGGTTGGGGTAGGTGTTATAACCATAGGGTCATGAGTGATGATCTGATTGGATTTGGTAATGAAGTGATGCCAGGGGTAATGATCTTCATGACTGGTTCCTGCCATGAGGTGACACCTGAGCTCGATCTGATTGGATCCTGGATCCTGCCATATGGTGTCTGCTTCTTAATTCAGTCCCTGCTTCTCCATCTAAGCACTTAGGTTCCACCAGTGGCTGCACACTTGGTTCTTCTGGGTATACTCAGGTAATACGACCTTTAACCTGGGGGTCCATGGCAACTGAAAAACAACTCACAATGTTGCTACATAAAAGTGGAATCAGATTGGTGTGATGCAGTAACAACACAATGAAAGAACAAGACAGACATGAATACTTGACCCCTGTAGCTTCTGGTATCCTCATCCTCCCGGATCCTGACATTAGGCTGAACATCTGTGCTGGATTTGGAGGTGGTGTATTCTCACCTTTTAAGTAATGGATATTTTAGTGAAAAGGTGGTATTGGGGCCTGCTACTTAGATGCCATTTTTAGGAAGAAGTGTCAGAAAGTTTTTAAGACTGCAAGGAAAGAGAACACTCTCAGGGGGTTGATGCCAACAGGGGTGGGAGTCAAAATGAGGACAAAGTGAGGCCCTGAGCATCAGAGATCAAGGCCAAGAGGGCATAGCTGAGGGAATCCAGTTCCAGACAGGCTTGCAAACATGGATAATCTATTATTTCCTGGGAGGAAACACTGGGAGGATTCCCCCAGGAGACTAGGGATGTGGTTCTGGAAGGCCAGAGTGATAGTGCATGGAAAAGGCAGTTCTCACTAGAATCCGTGAGTTAATATGTCAATAAAGGACTCATCTCCATAACTGGGGGGAGGTCAGCACTATAGGAATATAGGAGGAAAAAAAGTTTTAAAAATTACATTAAAACAACAACAACAACAGGGGCAGCGCCAGTGCCCAGGAATGGACAGCAGCCAGGAAAGGTATAAGGAAACTCCAGACATCCCCAGGACCACATCTCGGAGACTTGGATCTGGTCCTAAGTGCTACTGAAGCCCAAAGTGATCATCCCATAGGTAACTGGAAACAATCCACGCAAAGGAACATGGAGCATTTTAACTCAAGCCTAGTGACTGCTCTATGGCTGCAAATCACATTGGTGGATGGTGGGGAGCTACTTCTAGGGCTTCTGCCTTTGAATCCATGGCAATATGGAAGCAGGGACTTGGGAATTTTAAGCACAGAGGTCTACTATCTACAGAGTAAACACTAATAACACTTCTGGGAGAAATGTAAAACCTTTGTTATTTGTTTAGACTCAAGCACCCTCTCGCTGGATTTACGATATATGAAGAGGCTCTTGCTCACATTGTAACGAGTCTTACAAAGTGCCTGTGATCAAAATATAGGTGCTCTGTAATTACCCAAGTATGATTTTCCCTACTGTGAGCCATAGATGACAGGATGGAGGTAATAAAGTTCCAAGGATTGCATTTTCAGTCAATTATTTTTGATAGTCTTCAGGGGCCAGGTCATCAAGTTGAAATCACTCCGGACACTGTGGAAATGTCTCATCATGCATCCTGTGAGACCAGGACAAAGGCCTCAAAAAGACTTTTTTTTTAAGCAACTCTTTTTTATCTGATTATAAAAGTTATATATGCCTATTGTAAGAAGACATGGAACTGTAGAGAAGAAAAAAAAATATTATGGTTTTAACAATTTTTTACTCTAAAATAGTAACAGCTCATTTTGCTGGTTTTTTTAAAAAAATGCACAAACATTATAATCAATTAGAGACATATACATCACTGAGTCTATCCATCTATCTATCATCTCTATCTAATCTGTCATCTATCTGTGTGAGACATTTTCACTTAACATCATAGCAAAAGTATTTTTTAAAAGGGTTGGGGGTCTACTTAGAACTTGAATTCTACAAAAAGCATACAGCGTTGAATTGAATTACATAGGATCTCCTACAGATACTTGGATAATACTAAACTAATTTCACCACTGTGACCATAGAAAGTGGTAATAAACCCAGATATGTCACTGGAATGCCAAGAAAGTGACCCCCAGAAATGAGTGATGGATAGCCATTGTCTTGGTGCATCTGGAAATAATCTCCTGAGCCTAAAAATAATGGGTCACATTAGCTAAGGCAGAACAGTTATGTGGCTAAATTAAGCTTCAGTTACTATCAAGAGACTCATTCCAAAATGGGATTTTTTTAAGTAATAATAATAGTACCTTATTAATTATTTATAAAGTAATTATATTTGAGCCCCTGCTGTTGCCATTCATTCAAATGATTTCAAAACTGAGAGTGAGGGAAGAAGGAGGGGACAGATACTATATTCACATTTTTCTAGGCTGAAAATACTGAGGGTGGTTTTCAGCAAAGGATGTAACCCAGGATTTTTACATGGATGTGTTTTGTACAGATGGTGTTCCATTGCGTGTACTCTGCTGTATTTTCTGACATTTATGGTACCATACGCCTTTCCTTAAAACCACAGCCGGCCGGGCGCGGTGGCTCAAGGCCGGGCGCGGTGGCTCGAGGCCGGGCGCGGTGGCTCAAGCCTGTAATCCCAGCACTTTGGGAGGCCGAGACGGGCGGATCACAAGGTCAGGAGATCGAGACCTTGCTAAGGTCACAAGGTCAGGAGATCGATCCTCGCTAAGACGGTGAAACCCCGTCTCTACTAAAAAATGCAAAAAAACTAGCCGGGCGTGGTGGCGGGCGCCTGTAGTCCCAGCTACTCGGGAGGCTGAGGTAGGAGAATGGCGCAAACCTGGGAGGCGGAGCTTGCAGTGAGCTGAGATCCGGCCACTGCACCCCAGCCTGGGTGACAGAGCAAGACTCCGTCTCAAAAAAAAACAAAAAACAAAAAACAAAAAAAAAAAACACCACAGCAAAGTATACAGAGAGCAAATGGGCTGAAGGCAAGACAACCACAGTGCCTCTAATCACAGGACTGTATTAGTTAGGACTTCCATGACTGCAGACAGCCAGTGGTGTGTGCTATAGGTGAAAGTGCTATTTACTTCTTCTCAGAAGAGACTCAGGACAAAGAAAACATACGATGCCCAAACAAGCCCACTAAATGAAGATTTCATCAGCCCCCTTGTCTAAATACCCCAATATTAAAACTCTGGAACACATAAATACCACACTGAGGCACAAACCAACAAAAGATCAGGCAGCCAGCTGTCTGTGACACAAAAATAAGGCCCTGGAGTCAGAAGTTGGTTTCAGTGTCACACAAATACAAATGCCTAATAAAAACTAAGTGAGTGATCGTGATGAATTCCTCTGGACTCTTTTAAAAATTTACTGGCCGTGGGGGATTGGGGATGAGTGAAGAGGTGGCTTGCAAGGGGTTGGTTTAAAAGTCTCACATCTAGTGTAGAAAATTCAAGTTAAATCTTGCTGTCTAAGGAGATCACTATTAACATCTCTGCATATTTCCTTCCAGACCCGTCAATGCATATGTATATGTTTATATAAAATTGTATCTACACTGGTATCATGTTCTGGATAATATTATATCTTGCTTTTAAATTTGATGTTATATTTTAAAATCATGTTTTCAAGTAATTAAATATCCCATGACTCATTTGAAAGACTGCTTAATACTCTTTCGTATGAATCACAATGTATTTAATGTGTCTCATCATGTCAACCGTGCAGATGGATTCCAGGTTTCTTATTAATATAAATTAGATGGCCACAAATATCCCTATACACAAATGTTTGTCCCACATTGTACTATTTCTTTAAGATATATCCCTAGACCTTGTTTTCTTTAGTGTCTATGAACAATTTTTAAGCTCATACTCCCTCCATCAGAGTACAAAGGCTTCTAGTAACCCCCCATCCTCACCAATGTTGAGCATAATGAACATTTACATCTTTGTTATATGATAGCATACATCGTTGCTGCTTTAACCTATTTATTGAACAGTTTGTCTGATTACTACTAAGCTAAATAATTGGGATTTTTTTTTAATTTCTTGGCCATTGTAGTTTCCTTTTGGAAATTGAGTTCTTATGTCCTTTCTCTTCTTCTCTTTTGGATTTTTAGTCTACATTCTATCAATTTCTAATCAAATGTTTCTCCATCATATTTATGATCAAAAACTAACTTTTAAATGGGTGTTTTCCCTTTTTTCATTTGTTTTACTGCTTTCACATGCAAAAGAATTGCCTCATGCTGAGATAAGATACATCTCTGCAGTTACTTATCTCTCTCTCACACACACACACACGCACACGCACACACAGAATCTAGTGTGATTTTGTATTACTTTTGCTTTGCTCTTTAGTATCTAGAAGTTATTGTTTTCAAATGAGCTGACTCCGTTTCCCACCCTGAAGAAAGCTGTCAGAAATATCTTCCTTTTTCTTATGTCTGTATTTAGTGGAATCATTCACACCCCCACCCTTGCCTGTGTGTACGCATGCACACTTCTAAATTCCTCCCTGCTGGTAGCTTCCAGCAGCCAGCAGATATATTAATTGTATTAAACCATCTGGGGACAATTTAATACAATGCAGGATTCAGCCATCTCTTCTTTTGTGTGCTTGGTTGAAGATCTGATAGAAGAGATCATTTTTATTCTGGAGAACTAAGAGATTAAGGAAATTTCAACTATTCTAAATTTAGAACTAGTATTCCAAGAGAATTTCCCCCAACCCCTCCCTTGCCACCAAAAAAAAAAAAAATCCAGATTTAAGTTTCAAGAATGTTTATGGATTGAAATCCTGTCTTAACTAGCTCACTACTGTGTGATCTTTCATGAGGAACTATGTCACCTCTTTAAGCTTTGGTTTCCTCATTTATAAATCCCCAACAATCATTCCTACTTTACATTACTGCTGTGATGTTTAAATGAGATAATGTTTCCAATGCAGCACCTCAATAAATAGTTGCTTAATAATGTGTATTGAGTTTTAATTTAAGGGAGAGTAAATAAAAGTAATGGCAACTACAAAACTTTAAATTCTAGCCTGGCAAGATTAAAGGTCTTTATTCTTTAGCATATTTTAAGGTCATTCTCTAGAGTGTAATTTATTGTCAGTGACTGGCACAAGAACTGGGGAGACTGGAATGGTATGTTTGCCAAATGATTTGACAACTTTTAAAGAAGAAAATTCTCAGAGAAATAAAGTCCAGGTAAAATTCAGAAAGGCTAGTCTCCTCCCTCCTAGGTTTGGGGTCACTTGCCACAGAAAAATATTAAAGACTAGGATTTATCGAAGACTAATCCTACACTAGACCCTGTGCTAAGCAGGTGGGATCTCTTTTCTTCCTCCCACTAGTCTGTATGTGGCCAGTACTCTTAGAAACACTCTATCACAGAGGAAAAGAAAGTCTTACCCAAATCACACGAGTGCTAACTGATAAGTATGGGGGTTCTTTCATCCCAGTCTGATGCTAGTGCTCCTGCTTTTAGCACCCAAATGCAGCTGTGCAAGCTGGGCGAGTGTATGGGCCCTGTAAGAACTTGTCATCAGCCAAGAGCACCCTTCCAAACTTGCCTGGCCTCCCATGAGCTGCCCCTCAGTGGGATTGTTTCCAAGTTGTTTCGGAAAGAATTTCTGCTTCCCAAATATCTCCTCCATTTCCTCTTAGGATTCAGAATGCTTTATATTCTAGAGTCCAAGCTTTTTTCATTTCAAACTCAGATATGTCTTAAAATGTCACTGTCCCGGTGGAGTTCCTATTTCAAGGCACATTCCCATTGAAGTCTAAGTGATGGATATGAGATCCTTTCCTAAGGAAAGGTTTGGCTGGGTAAGAGGAAGAGGATGTGGGGAAGTAAGAATCAGGATGGGAGAGGCCAGAGAACTCCAAAAATAAAAAATGTTGAGAATTTCACAAGCTTGCTCTGAACTGCCCTGATAAAAATATATAATTTTTTAGATGCATTAGAACCAAATTGCAATTTGCTGCATAAGAATTCATAGGAAAGAGAAAACCTACTTCTACCTTATTTGAGTGCTTTTTATTTTTCCTCTTAATTAAGGGTTAGAGTATACAAAATCCTTCATTAAAATCTTTGGTTTCTTGAAATTGGCATTTTTACTAAAAATGGAAGTATATAGAAAAAAGAATTTTGTTATTTGAATATTCCCTCCTCTTTTTTGTGCTACTCCTGGTGTCACATAAATTTTATTTCTTAAAATTTTCTCTGGAAACTTTCACGACAGAGTATATTGAGCCCCTCATTCTATGGTTAAAAACACAAAATCATCAAATGGCTTTTATATTTAACCACATCTCTAGCCAAAACCAAATCTGAACAACCTTACTGCCTGTATTATACATTAAACGTGGTTTATATGTTTTCCTCCTCCCATAATCTTACCTAGGCATTATAAATGAATTATGATTAGGCATTATTGGAAGTAGGGTAAATTTTAAGATATCTTTCCAGAGCAAATATATTGTTTTAGCCAGAGAGGTGATATTATAAGACCCAACAGGACCGGAGGAGGTGATGAGTATGGGCTAAACATCTATGAATTACTGGCAACATGGCTGTATGCTGATCATTTTAATAGAAAAGAAAAACTAAGCAGTGGTCAGGGAACCCATATTTCTTAAATTATGCACATGCCTTTCCTCGTCCCTTCTGGATTTCATAAAGCTGGATGGTTGACAGAAGCTTAGCATTATTGCCTATAAAACTCTGACTCATTTCAAGAATATAAAAGCACACTGAGGACTAGGCAAATTGCTGCGGAAAAAGTCTGCATTAAAATTCAGGACTCGAAACCCAAATGCCATTTTCCTGGCCCGCCCACTGCAGCTGCCTTGCACAGCCCCCACTTTCCACATCTCCTAGGCGCAGCAATTGCATTTGTTCTGACAAGGAGGCCTCTTAGCTTAGCTCACCTCCTTAACACTGACAAGTGACTGTCTGCAGCCAGCTCATTTATGAAGAGAGCTTTTAGATGGATTAAAATGTCAGACGTTCGGACAGTTTAAATTGAAAGCTAGGGGTGTTTTCCTGAGTGTGAAGCTCCCTACTGCTTAATGAGCCCCCACTCATCCACTCCATGGGGTAATGGCAAGAGGGGAGACAAAATGACTGAAGGGTCATGAACAATACATCTCAGCATATTGTATAAACGATACACATCAGCCGCTGTCTGAGCAGCACTCAGACCTGCCCTAAGAACTGCTCTGTCTTCCAGCCAGACTGCACATTAGGCAGGACGCTGTCTCCCATATCCTCTTGCCTTCCTGCCTCTCGTCCTACCTGCTACCCCACACTGCCCCCATGTGCCAAGTGGATCGCAAAAGATGCCACTGTGGCAGTATTTTTCACTACCCACTTCTCCATGCAACTCTTTCCTTCCTCGAGGCATTTCCAGATGATTAACTTACTAATCTGTGATACTAAAATAATTCACACTCAGATATTAATGCATTAGTGCATTAATCCTCCCAAAGGGGTGTAGGGGTGCATGTGTGTAGGTAGGTAGGTAATAAGAGAGCATCCTAGGCCACAATAGGAAACAAAAGCATTGAATGGTAGCAAAGACACAGCACAGAGAACCAGGAGCCTTGGATTCTAAACTTGAACAAGCCCCTTAGTGTCTCCAGGTCTCAGTTTCCCACTTGGGAAACGAGAAAACTGAACCAGTCCACAAGTGGGGTCTTCAGGCATATCTCAGGCTAATGAGAGGAGTCATAGAAGCAAGGGGTCCTGCCTGTGACAGTACCTTTGTCATGACCATGTAGCACTGGTAAATGACATGCATGTCTGCTTGTGACACGGACACTGTATATATTCTGGTGGGGTCCGATTTGTGTTTTCCTCAGATAGCATATCTGTTAATCAGAACTGCAGCAGAAGAAAGACACCGATGTTTCTCGGACTTGTACCAGGGAGAGTCCATAAAGAGACCTGAGGTTGGGTGGGACCATTAACAGGTTACAGCCCAAATTCCTCTTCTCCCCCGCCAGAGACATTATCTCATCGGTAGAGTTTGCCAGAGGCTGAAGTTATATCTCATTAAGAGTCTCCTAAGCACTGAGATTCTGCACTGTCACTGACACCCATTTAGTCTATAGTTCTGCTATGTCATTAGGCAACCTTTTCCTAGGGACACAAGAGAGAAGAGGCTACAATTAATTCAAGATAGAAAGGAACAAAAAGAATGATAGAACCACAGAATGTCCAAGTTAATGTCAGAAAAGGAAAGATCCAAACTTCTCTAAAAGAGACCCTAAAAGTATGAGCTGTAAAGGGACTTTCTGGCGCATGTGAGAATGAACGAATGAATGAATGACCCTTTCTTGGCCGGGCATAGAATGAAGGGGGCAATTCAAAGCATTAGAAAACAAGAGGGAGTCATGGAACCTGGGACCCCACCCTAAGAAAAATAAAACAAGTTGAAGAATTAGTGAGAATGTGCATCTGGATAGACTTTTTCAAATAAATTCTTGGTGGGCCCTGGGGATAAATATTTAAGCAAGCTGGGCTAGAAAGTGACATAATTTAGAAGGAAGCAAGTGGCCCTTATTTATGTATATAACATTTTAAATTAACTGGTTGACTGATAAGACTTTCAGACTGACAACTAAATAACAAGGAGAAACAGCTACACGTCTCCAGGGCCTTTCTTCCGGACAAACTTTTCGGGTCCCCTCTTCCCTGAACTGGTGCAGCCATGCAAAGAAAGCTCCGTGCCACTCCCAGCGGCCTCCATTCTTCGGTAGAACGCACCGCCGCAATCGCCGCCAAGTCCCCTCCTGGGTACAGTACAGGGGGCTCCACAGCGCCCCTGCTGGTGACTTGGGAAGGGCGCGCAAGCCGAGAAAGCAAGTGTCAGAGGCCGGACTGGCCTCCCAGGGCATCGCCTACGGCTTGTGCTCAGAGAGTCAGGGTCATCATAGTTGCACTGTTCGATGGACAATAAATGCAGGACATCTTTGTTTTACATTCACCCTCCCTCCCGCGTGGCAGGAGACCTGCACTGGCACCCAAGCCCTCTTCCACTATGCGCGCTCCGCCGCAGCTGCCGCTGCACCATTCATTCCCTCCTGCAGAAGTTCAATATTGCTGCAAATATCTAGGGGAAAAAAGCGCTGAGGGGGGAGGGGAAGGAGGGAGGGAGAGAGGGAGGGACAGCGAGCCAGCGGCCGCTGCAGAGGGGCGAGGCAGTCCCGCGGTCAGGAGGGGCAACTGAGCTTTCCGCCCGCCTGTCATCCGAAGCTGCGGACTGGGACAGGGTGGGGTGCGCCAGCTAGGGGCCACTGACCCTGCACAGACCCAGGGGTGTGGCGTGGATGACCCGGGAAGCCGCACCCGGAGCCGGCAGCATGTCAGGCCGTAGAGAAAAATGGATGTTCCTAGGCTAAAGGATACATTGGGACTGGGGATGACATCCCAAAACTCCCAGCGCCAGGGAGCTCGGGCTCCGGGCGGTGCCTGGCTCCCCTCCCCCGTTCCCGCCGCAAGAGGCTGCTGAGTCACTTCTGCCTGAGCCCCGGCCGCCCCCAGCCCGTCAGGCGATTGGCGGGTTAGCCCGGGCGCAGCGCCTCCTTCCCAGCTCCGGCACCCCCAGGGCTTCTCACAGGCAGAGGGCGGGAACCCCAGCGAGCGACCAGTTGGGGCTTGGCAGGAGCCCCCTAAAACTACGCCCCACTTGATGTGCATTCCTGCATGGGCGCGTTTTGGGAGTAAACAATGCATAACCTTCTTCGCATTCAAAGGGTCTGAACTCAAAACGGGGCTCAGCCTTGCTCCTTGGGAGCAACCCTTGTTTTAAACCTGGGAAACGGTGATGTCGGAGAGGAAAGGGCTTCCCTGGGCCCAGGACTCGCGAGCTCCTGGTGCCAGCCGTGCTGCTCTGGCTTTTGTATTTTAACTCCCTGGGCTTTTGTCCCCATCTCCGTGTAAGGCTAGAGCCCCCTTCCGCGCTTTGCCGAAAGTATCTTCCACGCCCGTTTATAAAACTATGTCTGCGATTTCTCCATCTCTGCCCTTTCCCAGTTCCCCTCTTTTCTCTTCTTCAGCCCCGCCCCCCGCCCCTTCCCTCCTCATCATTTCACTGCGCGAGTTCAGGCCCTAGTTACTACCGCAGGCACCAGTCACACCCGGGGAGATGTGTGCTGTTTTGTACAAGACGCTGCGGTCACCCAGTCCGGAATTCTGCTGGTCTACACCGAGTTCCGCAACACCACCACCACCTCCACACACACACGTCCGTCCCTCCTTGAACCTCTTCCCCATGAATGCTTTGGCTTTTAAGGAACTTTGTGGCGTTTCTGCTCTTTCGGAGGCAGCTTCCCAAGGCAGAAGAGGGACTGACTGCTGAGGTTCGGCAGGGTCGGGGAGGTGGAGAAGCCGATTCCCAAGCGGCTCTTGGCAGGTGTTACAGTCCCTTGTTACTAAGGACGCCGCCGCCCGCGCGCCAGGCTTGGGGACCAGGGTGACTCTGCCCTTTCTGGGCGGAACACAGGTGAAGGCTGTCTTTGGGAATCCAGGGCGATGTGTGCCGTTCTCATTGTATCCTCAACTCCCATCCCTTCCAGGCTAGCCCGATCCCTTTAATGCAAGCATCGGTGCCGGGAGGAAAGGGAGCGTGGGCCGCTCTGGAAAGGAGACTGGTGTTTTGGGCGAGCGGGGAGATCCTGTAGCCCACGCATCTCCATGGTTCTGGCCCAATTTCTCCACTTTTTCACTTCGATCTAATTGGTCTTCAAGGTTCCCGAGGCTGCGCACCAGTTTTTGATATCGATTGAACAGGGCTCCGGATTAATCACTTGTCCTCACGGCCCTCTGGAATAAGATTCACCCTCTAACTGTTTAAAGCTTTTCTTTCTTTTCTAGGAAACAGCTTATTTTTCTGCTTTTCTGATAAAACTTTGACACTGGACTGTAGATTTTTCCTATGAGTTTCTGCATATCCCTTAGACAGGCTTTATTATTTACAGAGTTGGGTGGGGGAAGGCTACTCTGTCAGCTGTGGTTGGTTGCCTTATCTTTGTTCTTGAGAGAACAGCTGGGACTTTTTCACCACACATGAAGATTTTATTTGAGAGCAGAGATACTTGCCTCTGCCAGCTACCCTCAGATAACATTAAATAGAAGGCCATACTTGTATCTCTAGGGTGCATGCTTAGTACCTACAATCATATAAGTAATGGGCATTTGACCATCTTTCCTGGGCTCGTACCCTTTTAACTCTCACAACTCTGGCAAAATGTAAATAATTTTCTTCATTTTTATAGTGTTAATATCTGGATTTGAACCCAATCCTATTTCAGGCTCTTCTACTGTCTCATAAAAGAGTATGGGCATGGAGGCTGAAGCAGCCAATATTGTTTGGAATTATTTTGAATTCCAAGATTAGGGAATCAAAATTTTTTAGGGTAGATGCAGTTGCAGTTAGAAATGAGTATAGCGCAGAGGTTGAAAGCACAGACAGAAATGTTACAGCCTGGGTCAGACCCTGATTCTGCAGCTTACCATCTACTAGAAATTACTTAACCTCCCAACTTTATTGTTTTATTCTAAAAATGGGGCATAGCAATAACACCCACCTCACAGTTTCACTGAGGGGATTAAATTAGATGCATCTGCAAAGCTTAGCACAGGGACAGACAGAGGTGCTTAATCAATGACAGATGATGTTCTTATAAATACTAAGATCAAAGAAGAGGAATGAAAATTTGGCTTCTTAAACCAACAACACTTCTATTTCCATTCTTGGCTTCTTCTCCTGTATGCAGACAGTCTGATTTCAGTTTAGGAAAAAGCATACCATGTACTATTTCCCATCCTAACATTTTTATGCAAGTAAAATAAGTTTAAACCAAGAACAGACTTAAAAGAGTAAGTCACAAAACTTGTAGCCTTATAAATTGTGCATGTTGGGGGTTACCCTTTTTGGTGAGGTCATTTGATGTTTGGGAAAGAGTTCTGAAGTCACACAGACCTACCTGGCTTTAGGACTTCACCGTGGACTGCTGTGAGCTAGTATAAATTATTTAATCTCTCAAAGCCTCAGGGTTTTTATTTATTCAAGATGAAGATTAATAATATCATCTTTTCAAAGTCACAGTAAGAATTAAGCCGTATTATGTATGTAAAAGTGCTTAGCAGAATGCTTGACACATCACTGTTCCTGAATAAATGAAACTTTATTTTCCCTCTTTCCTTTGTCATGATGAGAATTGACTGGGTTATCAATTGATTATTTTGTGCATTAGCCTGTGACCAATCATTGTTCTTCCACAGATGGAAATGTGCACGCATATTGAGGTTAACAAGATTTTTGGTTGTGAAGTATAATTCTAAAGCCTCACAGGCATGAAGGGTGTGTGTACGTTTTCCTGAGTCATCCTAGGGAACAAAAGGGAGTGGGCAGAGCTGGTTACCAGAGTTGGAAAGGGATGCATCAGTCATTGCATTCAGGGGCTGTTAGTTGGTTCATTTTACAAATGGGCTGTGAACTGCAGATGTCCTTGGGAGAGAAAATAGAAAATTACTAGCAAATTCCTAAGAGAACCTGGCCTCTTTAAAGAAGAGAAGACACATTGAGCTGGGAGTTGGAGGAGAAATGAGAAATTGAGCCACAGACTCGGAAAGATATCATCTGCCAAGAGAGAGATAAGGCTTTAAAAAGAACTTTAAGGATTTGTACATCTAGTCATGATGCAGTAATTGGTACTGGACTAGTTTTTTAGCTTTAAACAACTAGAAAGCCAGGAGAAAATATTTGAGACAGGCAGTGGACAACAGACAGCCAGAGATGGTTATTTCTGAGAGAGAAAAACTTACAAGGTGAATCCCGAAATCATCCCGCTCTCTGCCGGAAGAGATTTTTCTTACTGTAGCACAGAGAGCTGAGATCCAAGCAGGGCTCAAGAGTTGGGCTGAACAGACAGAGAAAAGAGTTTAGCAAAGCTGAAATAGCTGAATCTGCAGGGTGGAGTATCAACAAGGAGGTCGCTTTGTAGAGAATACTACCCAAATCCCATATGAGGGCCCCTTGAGAGGCCATGACTGAGGACTGGGCTGTAGATGAACAGAAGGAGACCACCTGGGACTCACAAGATAGCAAATATTTGTGGGGGAAAAGATACTAGCAATGTTGGGGGAAGAGCTGTGCCCAAAGACTTCGGAATTCTGACCTGGAAAGAATAGAGATGTCAAAAACACTTTACTAACACTCCTGAAATCTAGCTAAGCCACCAGAACTGCTTTGGTCTAGCAATAAGGGCTAACCTCTACAGCACGGGTCAGCAAACCTTTTTGTAAAGGGCAATATGTTCAATATTTTTTTGCTGTGCAGACTCTATGGTCTGTACTGCGGCTACTCAACTCTGCTGTTGTAACACAAAATCAGTCATTAAAAAATACTCAAATTAATAGCATGTCTGTGTTCCAATACTGATTTCCAATATTTTCAAAAATAGAGAGTAGGCAGGATTGGTCTGAGAGTCAAAACATGCTGTAGAGTAAGACCTGTTCCAGAACTACAGTAACCCAGCCTAAAATGGAGCCTTAACAAATAATTGGGGGATGGGAGGTGCAGAATTTGAAGGCCAAGTCACATCAAGGTAGAGGAATTTGGGAAATAACTTGATTAAGGTGATCAGCCAGTAATTGAACTGCTTGCTACACAATAATTAGCACTCTTCAGAGGAAGATAACAGAATTTAGAATTTCTTCAACATACTAATCAAAATCTAGTATTCAGTCAAAAAAATCACTAGCCAAGCAAGAAAGTAAGAAAATATGCTCTGTATTCAAGAAAGATAGCAGTCAATAATAACCAACCTGAAATGGCTCAGAGATTGGACTGAGCAGAAAAATATTTTATATCAGCTTTGATAAATATATCCAAAACATAAATAAAAATGTGTTCAAAGAATGAAAGAAGTTGGCATGGTGGTGCATGCCAGTGCATCCTAGCTAGTCAAGAGGCTGAGACAGAAAGATCTTTTGAGCCCAGGAGTTCAAGACCAGCCTGGGAAACATAGTGAGACCCCAATACTTAAAATAAAAAATTTTAAATGTAAGAAAAAGCAAGGTCTAAAACTGAAGAAATAGGAAATCTTAGCAGAGAAATGAAAATAGTAATAAAAAATAACTGTCTCAAAATTCTGGAACTGAAAACTACAATAACTAAAATGAAAAAATCTATTGATGGGCTTAATAGCTTATTAGAGATGGCAAGAAAAAAGAATCAGTGAACTTGAAGATAGATTAGCTGAAACTATTCAGCCTGAAGGAACAAGAGAAAAGAGACTGAAAAAATTAAACACAAACTTAAGGAACTATGGACAATACAAATAGTCTAACATACATATAATTGAAACTTCAGAAAGAAAAGAGAGTCAGATTGGGCAATTTTGAAAAAAAAAAAAAATCCCAAAACTGATTAAAAATATTACAGATCCAAGAAGTTTGACAAATACAAAACTGGATAAATATTTTTTAAACTACTTGTACGCATATTACAGCCAAATTGCCGAAAAATCAAAGATGAGAAAGAACTCTTATAGCAGCCAGAGAAGGCACACTACGTACACCGAACCAAGGATAACAATGATCACTGATTTCTTACCAGAAAGTGTCTGGAAGACAACAAAAAGACATCTTTTCAAGCTGGACCCACGGCGTGTGCCTGGAGTCCCAGCTAGTTGGGAGGTTGAGGCGAGAGGATCACTTGAGCCTAGAAGGTTGAGGCTACAGTGAGCTATGATCAAGCCACTGCACTTCAACCTGGGCAGCAGAGTGAGATCCTTTGTCAAAAACAGAAGGAAGGAAGGAAGGAAGGAAGGAAGGAAGGAAGGAAGGAAGGAAGGAAGGAAGGAAGGAAGGAAAGAAGGAAGGGAGGGAGGGAGGGAGGGAGGGAGGGAGGGAGGGAGGGAGGGAGGGAGGGGGAGAGGGAGGCAAGAAAGAAAGACATCTTTTCAATGCTGAAAAAAAAAAGCAAAGTCATAATTATGTGTCCAATGAAAAGATCCTTGGGGGAAAAAAGAGATCAATAAAGACATGTTCTGATAGATGAAATCTGAGACAATTTGTTACTAGCAGACCTGCACTTTAAGAAATGGTAAAGAACCAAGGGCTAAGGAAAAATGGTACCAGATGGAAGATCTACAGGAAGGAACAAAGAACGTGGAAGTGGTAAATTAATGGATAAATATCAAAGAGAGCCCAGGTCCAGACATTCTTAGAGAAGCCTCCCCAAAATTCCTATGCCCTGGCTGGTACAACCGCTGCAGATGGGATGCTAGCCTATACTGAGTGCTTCCTGCATGATAGGTACCAGGCTCGACACTTTCTATCTAAAACCTGATTTAATTTACATATCAACACTGTGGTGGAAATTACTATTTCCTACAGATATGGTCCATAGTTGAGGAATTTGGAAGCAGGTCCTGGTAGGATATTGCTTGAGTCCTTTGGTCCCAGTTCGAGTCAGTTTCATATCTACTCAAGACAGAGAAATTTTAGCACAATCTGATGGCTTCTAGAATCATCTCGGTATAATCTAGCAAAGGATTTAGAAACTGTGATGGACTATTCATTCCTTAAGCACTTACTATGTGACAGACATTGCAGTATACACAATTTTATTTAATGTAGACTTTGTGCACATTGTTTTTCTTTTCTTTTTTTTTTTTTTTTTTTTTTTTTGAGACAGAGTCTTGCTCCGTTGCCCAGGCACAATTTCTGCTCACTGCAACCTCTGCCTCCTGAGTTCAAGCGATTCTCCTGCCTCAGCCTCCCTCCTGAGTAGCTGGGATCACAGGTGCCCACCACCATGCCTGGCTAATTTTTGTATTTTTAGTAGACATGGGGTTTCACCATGTCGGCCAGGCTGGTCTTGAATTCCTAACTTCATGATCCATCCACTTTGGCCTCCCAAAGTGCTGGGATTACAGACGTGAGCCACCACACCCGGCCCTGGTTTCATTTTTTAATCCCCACAACAAATGTAAACTGATACAATTATTTCCATTTTACACACGAAGAAACTCAGGTTTTCAGAGGTTAGGTCGTATTCTCCTGGTCACACAGCTGGTAATGTTAAAATTCATGTCAGTCTGATATCAAAGCTCATAACCACTAAATTGTAACATTATCCTAGGATGAGGAAAAAAAAAGTGAAAGTTTACTGCTAATGGATGACAAGGAGGCAAGTAACTGAAAGCATCTCAGACTTTAAATTCATTCTCAGGAAGACTTGAGGGAGATGACCCCTGATGCATGTGTGGTAGAAGCTCCGAATTTTACAGAAATGTAGGTTAAAGCCACTGGGGCCTGTGTGAAGGAGAAAAGAAGAGGGATCACATCGAAACTGCTCCAATTAGGAGTGTCTCTACAAGGGCTTAAACCGGCAGTGTCCTTGGATAAATCTCTGATTATTTTTCATATCCAGTGTTTAAATCATGAATGGAGCCCTCAGGGATGGCACTGCAGTTAGCCATGCAGACTTTCAAGGGTAAAACATCTTTACTGATTGTTTCCTTGGAAACGGTTAGGCTTCCATTCTGCTGAATACCCCCCAGCACTCTCCAAGTTCCCTCTGTGTTGAAAGTCTCTGTTTAGAGAGGCAGGAGGAAACATGTATCAGTTGCAACTTTCTAAAATGTTACACTTTATTGCAATAAATGCCACTATTTCTGAAGCTGTCACAAATGTTGCAACATTGTCACAATAAATAATCACTATTTCTGAAGCTGTTACAAAATGTTGTGATACTGTTAAAATAAATATGTTGTTTCCGATACTGTTGCATTTATTAGAAGTGTACATTGGTGGCCGGGCACTGTGACTCATGCCTGTAACCTCAGCACTTTGGAAGGCCAAGGCAGGTGGATCACGAGGTCAGGAGATCAAGACTAGTCTGGCTAACACGGTGAAACCCCGTGTCTACTAAAAATACAAAATATTAGCCGGGCGTGATGGCGGGCGCCTGTAGTCCCAGCTACTCAAGAGGCTGAGGCAGGAGAATCCTCGAACCTGGAAGGCGGAGCTTGCAGTGAGCTGAGATCGCACCACTGCACTCCAGCCTGGGTGACAGAACAGAGACTCCGTTTCAAAAACAAAAAAAAGAAATGTACATTGGAAAAGGGAAAGTGTGTGGGGGGTATTAGGCATAGCAGAATTCCTTCTTTCCTCCTTAGTGCTATGGAGATACGAAGTTCAGGAACACAACATGCGTGCTTCGAGGAGCATATCATTATTCAGGAAGGCAAGACACTGGTGAATGAAAAGAAAACTCACTTTCTGCAATAGCGCAAAAGAGCAGTGAAGACGGTGCTCAGATGAACTGTAAGTGTTCAGATGAGGGAAGCCATGGAAGATATTATGGAGGAGGTGAGACTTGTGCAGGAGGTGAGAGTGAGCAGTTGGGAAGATATTCAGAATTGAGGGGCAAAGAGATGGGTAATTTTCATGGGTGGACTTCAGGAGATTTGTGATCCATCTGAATTTATACACAAACATCCACGTATTTGTGTATTTTTCTGGAAAGAGCAACTCGTTGCATACAGTTCTCAAGCAGTCTTTAGCAACCTAATAAGTCAGACAAAAACGGTACTGTAGGGGCTAGAAAATTATCAACAGCTTTATCACGGGTCTTACAGAAAGACACCATCGCCTTGGGCTACTTTTTTTTTTTTTTTTCTGATTACCTACAAGCAATTTAAATGTGGATAATTTCAACATTATGGGGAGGGTCTCAAGGTCAGCAGAGGGGGGCACACTGGGGATAGAGAGGTCTTTTGGCACTGCTATACACTGAGTAGGCGACTGCCTCTTGGGGAGCCCACTGTCTCATAAATTCTGGAATCAGGGAACACTTGGGGTCTCTCATAGGGAACCAGGTTCCCTGATTTGTAAAACGTCAGCTATAGTAATTTCCTGGTATGCATATATAAATAATGTTTGACCTCTGTGGAAATAAAAAGGTTTTCACCTTGCACCCGTAGTCATTGGTCCACCTATGAAGTTTTTTTTTTTTTTTTTTTTTTTTTTTTTTTTTTTTTTTTAGACGGAGTCTCACTCTGTCACCCAGGCTGGAGCCTCCCGAGTAGCTGGAATTACAGGCACCCACCACCACACTTGGCTAAATTTTTAAAATATTTTTAGTAGAGACGGGGTTTCACCATGTTGGCCAGACAGGTCTTGAATACCTCATGGTCTGCCAGCCTCGGCATCCTAAAGTGCTGGGATACAGGCATGAGCCACTGCACCCGGCCACTTTTTTTGTTTTTCAAAATTTTTGTAGAGATGGTTCTCACTATGTTGCCCAAGCTGGTTTCAAACTCCTGGCCTGAAGTGATCCTTCCTTTTGTGCCTCCCAAAGTGCTAAGGTTACAGGTGTAGCCACCACAATGGGCCTAGGAAGATAATTTAATACTAACCCCCTCTCCCTCTCTGCCCACAGCAACCTCATCTTCCATTCCAATTCCAAATTTCTTCTGTTCCTGGTAGCATTGTGAGATACTCCATCTAAATTCCAGCTTTCAAGAATATAATCTGTCATCTGAAAACTTAAAGTCTTCTTTTTAAAAAAAATAGATCAAAGCCAAGAGAAAATGATTTTCAAGTTTCTTTACCAAACTTGTCATGTTCTTTTGAACTGAAAACTGATGGGGGCTGGAAGCGACTTTTATAATGAAAATGAGGCTGGAGTAATTAATATTGTTCCAGGGTTCTCGTTATACGCAGGAGTGAATCATGATACCCAAATTACAATGACTCATCACTTCTGAGAGAAAGACTAAATTGTGATTCTGTGAAAGTTTTGCTTCACTAGGAATTTTGTAGAAGGGTTCTGTTTGTTCTAGTTTAGAAACCTACACAGGCAATATGGGCTTTGCAAAGGTATAAAATTTTCTTAAATAAAACTAAACAAAGAAGATCTATTTTGATTTTCAGGGTTGGATTTTTTTTTTTTTTTCCTCCCTCTCCTTTGCTTCTGGGAGAAAGTATCTTCAGACAGGAAGCTATGAGCTACTCATAAATTCTCCCTAACACTGCAGAAACATATTTCACTATGAAATGGTGGGGATGACAGTAAGAGCCTCTTGTTTGAGGGGCAAAGCTGAGACATCCTGAATGCTATGGAAGTTTAATCTTCCACCCTGATGCAATCACAGGAATATTGTGCTCCTGGGGTTTTCTTTATTGCCAGCTACTGTCTAATGCCAGGACAAAAGGAATAATTTGATTACAGCCAAGGAAAGCACAGTTTGTTCCTGCTACTTTTAAGTTTCTTTCTGTTTTTCACTTGTTTTGAAATGAGAGATTGAGAACCCAGAATGTATTTGGTACAATATGAAAGATAACTACTGCCTAGAGCTACGTAGCAAATACTGCAATATTTAGGGTGGCTCGAATAAAAGGAGCTCTCTGCTTCTTATCTAGTTAACAAAATGATAAAGGGATCCTGTCTGGCATATGTGATTAATTCTCCCTTAGGAAAGGGACATAAATCATTCTTAATTGCCGAGTGATGGGTCTGTTATAATTAAAGTCTGTTACTGGGGGAAAATGACACCAAGGGAGCAAAGACTGGACAATCTGCCTGCATGGGAACGTGTCTTCACCTGAACTTGGACTCATTTGTGAATGAGCAAAGCTTTAGCTTTCTTCCTCCATCCAGTGCTCCTTCTGTTGTGAAACACCTTTGGCTCCATTCTTCCCAAAAGCTTGTTTCTGTCTGTGAACTTTCCTACCCGTGTTGAAGTCATATTCTGTCAGTGGAGAGAAGGACTGAGTCTCTTCTCTTTTGGATGGAACTTGAACTCCTGAAATCTGAAAAGGTTAGAACATTCTCCAAATCTACAAATAGCAGATTGGCTTAATTTTCAAGCCTTCTTGTCCTCAAAAGAAAAAGGGGTGGGGACAGGGTAGAAAGAGTTATGCAGTCATTTTAGGTTTTGCAATTGGGACTAATGAAGAAGTTTGTTTGGCTTAGGCTGGAAAAACCTTTTAGAGCCCCCTGGAGTTCAGTGGGCCAGATAGGTGATCAAGTCTCAGGATGAAGCCAATGCTACAGGTACTGATGATAACATCAAACAGGTCTCAGGGTCTCCTAAGTTTAGTATGGACCTTGAGACACCATGGAGACCACTCCTATACTTTCCCAACGTTTGTATATTCTCAGACAGCTAAGAACCCCTCAGCTTTATGAAGCCTTCCCGAAAGAGAGGTTCTGCAGAAATCTTATCTCACCAACTGACATGTTAGTACTTCATGGGAAGAAAGTGTGTATTGGATTGATTTTTAAATTTTTAGTTTTTAACTTTTGTGGGTACATAGTAGGTATATATATTTATGGGGTACATGAGATGTTTTGATACACGCATGCAATATGTAATAATCCCATAATGGAAAATGGGGTATCCATGCCTTCAAGCATTTACCCTTTGTGTCACAATCTAATTTTATTCTTTTAGTTACTTAAAAATGTACAATTATTTTATTTGTACAATTAATTTATTAAATTATTTTTACTCTGACATTTTTATATCACCATTGTGTAGTAAAGTTCTGTGCACAGTTTAGATGTTTAATGCATACTTAAGGCCTAATTGAACATGTTCCTTGACTCTTTTTCTGGCACCTGCCTTCCTTAACCCACTAAGTTTGAGAAGCAATTGGAGATGAAAGATGGTCCAACTACCTTCCCATCCCTCAGTTTGCATCCCGCCATGGTAAAGTCATGGCATCAGAAGTATTTATCCTCAACCCTCCAGGCTCTGCTTCCTAGTATCCCCTCTTAACATCAAATAACCAATAAATAGAGGAGTAGGTACAGACTAGAGAGCCTGGGTTCAGCTGCAGCCCAATTTAGCTCTGTTTCAGCTGAAAAGAAACTTCTTCTCAGAGACCTTACTTACACTAAGACATAAGTAACTAATACGAAGATTCCCCCCAAGTAAGGGCATATGCACTTTTAATATGAGGCTGAAACAACAATGGTGAGGTTTCAATAACCAAACAACAGTTTGGGTTAAGGCTATCCCATCCATTCTCACACCACATCAGTCCAAATATTGGCTTCTACATGTATGTTTTCCCTGAGTTTCAGAAATAAACTGAAACGCATGCATTTTTGTTCCAAGACCAATAATTTAGTGTAATTTGCCCCATTCAAAAAGTTTGAACCTTCATGTCCAACTCATAGTTCACGCAACAGGGATAAAGTACTTGATGTCACAGGGGATATTCCAAGGGGGAAATGGAAGCATTATAGCTCCAGGCCTGGTGCAGAGGCTTACTTCTGTAATCCCAACACTTTGGGAGGCCCAAGCGGGTGAATCACTTGAGGCCAGGAGTTTGAGACCAGCCTGGCCAACACAGTGAAACCCTGTCTCTACTAAAAGTAGAAAAAATTAGCTGGGTATGGTGGCATGTACCTGTAATCCCAGCTACTCAGGACGCAGATGCATGAGAATCACTTGAACACAGGAGGCGGAGGTTGCAGTGAGCCAAGATCATGCCACTGCACTAGGAGATAGACAGAGTAAGACTCTGTCCAAAAAAAAAAAAAAAAAACTAAGTTCCTGTGAAGAAGCCACCTCCTCTTCCCTTGGTGTAAATGACCTGGTGGCAATCTAACTACCACGTCAAGTAACCATGTGAGAGAGTGTGGAATCAGTCACCAAGGTGTCCTGAGAACTGAAGGAAAACGTAGCACTTTCATTCAGAGTTTTATTTACCATCCTTCCAGGACCTCTACTCGCAGACCCCCTCAGTCCACCCAGCAGCTGATCTTGGCCGCTTGATGCATTCTATACAGAGAATGCCACAGGGATATCTGCACTGCAGGCTGGAGACCACTAAACCTCTATCGGCTCTGTTGAGAGATTCTCAATAAGAGAAAAGTATCAAATCATCACACCCTTGGAAAAAGGAATCTTTACATGCTTCACAAAAGACTAATTACTATATTGTGCATAAAATAAGGCATACATAGTGCCATATGGCTGGGAGAAGTCCTTCAGATCTCAAGGTCTAGGGCATATGAGTTAAGATAATTTTGTCCTATAGCACTAGAGCACTAAAGTGTGCTAATCTCCTATGGTCCTCTGGAGCAGGTGCTAGAACAATGAGATTTGCACTTTCTGTAGGTCTCAGGAAGCTCTAGCAAACACTGGTAAAGAAGGGAGCAGGGGTTGTCCTAACATGAAGGTCAGGATGTAATTCTTCCTGGAGATATAGCTGTACCATTGATAGGCTTCTCTCTAAACAGGCCGAAAGAGAGAAAAATCAAGGCATGGCTTGGAAGAGTGTCCACAGGCAAGTAATATGAGAAAACAAACAAATGAAATTTCCTATGTGGCCTGGAGCAAGTCACTTCATTTCTCTGAGTGTAAATTATTATTATTATTATTATTTCTTCTTCTCTTCTCCTTCTTTTCTTCTTCTTCTCTTCCTCTTTTTCTTCTTCTCTTCTTCTTCTTCTCTCCTTCTTCTTCTTCTTCTCCTTCTTCTCCTTCTTCCTCTTCCTCTTCTTCTTCTTTTTTCTTTTTTTGAGACAGAGTCTCACTCTATCACCCAGGCTTGAGTACAATGGCGTGATTTCAGCTCACTGCAACCTCTGTCTCCTGGGTTCAAGCAATTCTCCTGCCTCAGCCTCCCGAGTAGCTGGGATTACAGGCACACACCTCCATGCCCGACTAACTTTTGTATTTTTAGTAAAGACAGGGTTTCATCATGTTGCCCAGGCTGGTCTCGAACTCCTGAGTTCAGGCTATCCACCCACCTTGGCCTCCCAAAGTGCTGGGATGACAGGCGTGAGCCACTGTGCCTGGCCTTCTCTGAGCATCAATTTCTTTATCTGCAAGAGATAAAGATGTGTCTTTTTGTCTTGATATATCTTTATCTCTAAGATCCATTCCACTATATTCTTATTGTCTTAGTCCATTTTCTGTTGCTTATAACAGAATACCTGAAACTGGGTAGTTTATAAAGAAAAATAATTTATTTCTTACAGGAGGCTGAGAAGTCCAAGGTCTGGGAACCACATCTGGTGAGGGCCTTCATGCTGGTGGGGACTCTGAAGAATCCTGAGGTGATGCAGAGCGTCACATGGCAAGGGGGATGAGCATGCTATCTCAGATCTCTGTTCCTCTTCTTATAAAGCCACCAGTCCCACTCCCATGATAACCCCTTTATCCATTAACTCATGAATGGATTAATTCATTCAGATGGATGAGCCCTCATGATCCAATCATCACTTAAAGACCCCACCTCTCAATGTTGCCACACTGAGGACTAAATTTCAGTTTTGGAGGAGACATTCAAACCATAGCACTTATAAATTGACATTTATGGGATTTTCATTTACTAAATTGTGAAAATATATTCTAAAAACATGTGCCCTATAGAGGTTGGGAGAGTCCTTAAGCTATAAATCATCAAAATAAATAAGTCAATAAATAACCATAGACAGTTGTTATATTCATTAGTTAGAACTGCCATAATAAAGTAGCACAAGCTGAGTGCCTTAAACAACAGAAAATTGTAGTGTCACAGTCCTGGCGGCTAGGAGTCTGAGGTCCAAATGTTAACAGCAGGGTGGGCTACTTCCTGGAAGGGCTGTGTCTATCCCATGCCTCTCCCCTAGCTTCTGGTGGTTTGTTCACAGTCTTTATGTGCCTTGATTCATAGAAACATCACCCTGATCCCTTTCTTCATCGTCTCATGGTGTTCTCCCTTCATGTGTGCCTTTATATGTTGAAGAAGTAATGCCCAATCCCTCAGCATACAACATTACTTGGAAATAGAGTCATTGCAGATGTAATTAGTGAAGATGAGGTCATTCTGGTTTATGGTGGACTCCTAATCAAATATGATTGGAATAATATCTGATGAAAGGTAGGGGTTTGGACACAGAAACATGCACACAGGTGTTCACGTAATGCCATGTGAAGATGAAAGCAAAGATTGGGGTTATGCTTCTACCTAAGTCAAGGGATGCCAAAGGTTGCCAGCAACTACCAGAAGTTAGATTATAGGCATGAGACAGATTCTTTCCTCACAGCCCCGAGAAGGAACTAGCTCCTCCCACAACTTGATCTCAGACTTCCAGCCTCCAGAACTGTTAGACAATAAATTTTCGTTATTTAAGACCCCACTTGGTGGTATTTCCTTACAGCAGCCCTAGCAAATTAATACATATACTATATATTTACTTTTCTGTTGTCTTTCTCCTCTTACTAGAATGTAGGCCCCATGAGGCCAGCATCTCTAAGGAATTTAAGAACATAAGGCAGATGAGTTTCCAGAGTTTATTTAACACACATCTATAAGGCTACACCTGTCTTGGCTCAAAAAAGATAGCTTAGAACACAAGAGGATAAGCAGAATTTCATTAAAGGGTACAGCCAAAATTAGCAACTGAGAAATATATATGCTTTGGGCTAGTATGACCAGTTGGAGAAATATGGTTCAATGGGCAAGGACAGGAAAGCTTGGGTCTCTCCACGACCAGTCTTAGAAAGGTTAATCCTTCCAGAATGGATGAAGGAACTGACTGCAGTTCCAACTCACTAAAGCAAGGTGGGGAAAGAGGAAACACTCTACAGTGAGAGGGAAGACTAAGAAGCAGGGCTTGGGTGGTCTCAATGTACCTTCAGTAGTGCAGGGCATGCATCCACTTAGGGCAGGAGCCACATTCCTCAACCACACAATGTTACTGACATTTTAGAGGGGACAAATTGTTTAGCATCCTTGACCTCCACCTACTAAATAATAGCAATGCCCTTCACTCCTTGTGACAACCAAAAATGTTCCCTCCCTTTTTCTCTCTATCCAATATACATTTCCATATACTACTTCCTGTTGAGAACCCCTGGGCTAATGTAAGAAGGGCTTGGTGTACCAGCCATTTACTATCAGGCTTGGAAAGGGGAACAGCAAAAGCAAGGAAAGACTAGTCCAATGAAAGGAATGTGATGCTCAGCAGGCTGCTCACATGAGACCATAGGGACAAATATGGCAGTAGACATATCATTTCCTTCTAGTATAGTTCAAGGTCAGGGCATACCCAATACTGAATCCCAGAACATGGAGCTAGAGCTGCTTAAATATCTTCTGTTGGCCAGGCGCAGTGGCTCACGCCTGTAATCCCAGCACTTTGGGACGCCAAGACGGACGGATCACGAGGTCAGGAGATCGAGACCATCCTGGCTAACACGGTGAAAACCCGTCTCTACTAAAAAAATACTAAAAAACTAGCCGGGCATGGTGGCGGCGCGTGTAGTCCCAGCTACTGGGGAGGCTGAGGCAGGAGAATGACATGAACCCAGGAGGCGGAGCTTGCAGTGAGCTGAGATCCAGCTACTGCACTCTAGCCTGGGCGACAGAGTGAGACACTGTCTCAAAAAAAAAAAAAAAAAAAACTTCTATTTTAGGTTAGGTCAAAATTAGTTCCAGAAAGAGATTGGGGAAGAACCTGAAATGGATGAACAGGTGTGGAAACAGGAACAGTGTGGAAAAGCAGTCAGGGCAGGCATGTAGAGAAGTTAGGAGGTTGAATTTCCCCTGCATTTCACCTGGTTGCAGCCAGCAAAAAGAGAGAAGATTGTCTTATTCCTGTTTCCCACAGGGTTATACCACTCTTCTCCTCCCTACCCCTCCCTTTCTTCATTCTGTTTTTTTATTCATCCAGAAGAGATCAGATCATTATAAACAGGGGAAAACAAGTGATCAAAGGGCAAGGCTGATGGCTCAGTGGATATTCCCACCTGCTTTGCCTGGGAAGGAGGAGGCTCACTGGCCAATTGTGCCTATATGTGAGTCTTTGGTGCATTTTAGTTGCAGTGGGCAGAACCATGTCCTTCTCTTCATCATCTCCCAGAGTCCTTACAGTAAGGGAGGAAACCCTCTTAGGTATCTAAGGAGATACCTAAGGAGATACCTAAGAGGGAGATACCCTCTTAAGTATCTCCAGCCAGGCCCAAGAGTCAAACTAACATATGACAGATGAATAGGAGAAAAGCATACAAATTTCAGTATTTTTTATATGTACATGAGAACCTTCACAAAAAAATGAAGACTCAAAGAAGTGACTAGAGCAGAAAAACTTTTGACAAATTAAATTTATAATAAGAGCTTATCTGAGTAAAGAATGATTCATGAATTGGGCAGCGCTCAGGATCAGCAGAGGTTCAGAGAGCTCTGCCCTGCAGTGTGATCAATGTGCACTTACGGACAGAGCAGGAAGTAAAGTACAGAAGTAGCCTGGTTACAGGTATGCATTTTGCCTTATTTGGATATGGTCTGATCAGTTGCCTGCTTGTGACTGACTGAGACTCAGCTGTTAGTTACATTCCTAAGTAAGGTTTTCAGTTTGTTTATGTACTAAGTCAGGTTGTGATTCCATACACAGAAATTTCAGGTACAGAGATATCCTCAACCAAATTTAATTTAACGAACTTTTAGAAAATGAAAGATAAATGTGTGAAGCAATGACAAGACAAAGGGAGTCTGGGCTAGGGGCAGTAAATTGTGGGGAAGTGACTAGGAGATATATGGGGAATGGGAGAAACTAGTGGAAGATAAGAGTTATTTTAGTAAATTTGTACAGATCCATTTCAGTGTTGATTCCTAGTCTCTGATGATGAGGATGTTCATTTCTTCCTGCTATAGAGAGAGCACTTTTCTGGCTGGGTGTGGCGGCTCACGCCTGTAATCCCAGCACTTTTGGAGGCTGAGGTGGGTGGATCACCCGAAGTCAGGAGTTTGAGACCAGCATGACCAGTACAGTGAAACCCCACTGCCTTTACTAAAACTACAAAAATTAGCCAGACATGGTGTCATGCACCTAAAGTCCCAGCTACTTGGGAGGCTGGGGCAGGAGAATTGCTTGAACCTGGGAGGCAGAGTTTGCAGTGAGCCATGATCGTGCCATTGCACTCCAGCATGGGAGACAGAGCAAAACTCCATCTTGAAAAATAAAATAAAATAAAGGAGAGAGCACTTTTCTCAGGGGAAATTTTCTGGTCTGCTTTTAGGTAGAAAAGAGGAAGTCAGAGGGCTCTTCCTGCATCTGCTGTTTCTCAAAATATTCAATATGCCAAAGCATCGTATTTTAGGGTGGTATGTCCTAAATTCCTTCATCATCCAGCTAATGAAAGGCTAACATTTTCCCAAAAGTCTGGACCCTAAGCCATGCCCTAGCATGATAAATCCCAGGAACAGCTGCTAGGATGATACCACCAAGAATATGACAAAAAGGAAATTCTGGACCCCAGACTGAAACCAAGGTCAGTAGCTAAGGCTCAGAGACCAACTTTGCTGTTCCCACATTGATATAGTTTGGCTGTGTCTCCACCCAAATCACATCTTAAACTGTAGCTCCCATAATCCCCATGTGTCATGGGAGGGACCCATGGGAGGTAATTGAATCATGGGGGTAAGTTTTTCCCATGCCATTTTCATGATAGTGAATAAGTTTCACAAGAGCTGATGGTTGTATAAAGGGCAGTTCCCCTGCACACACTCTCTTGCCTGCCACCATGTAAGACGTGCCTTTGCTCCTCTTTTGCCTTCCACCATGATTGTGGTGCCTCCCAAGCCATGAACCGTAAGTCCATTAAACCTCTTTTTCTTTATAAATTACTCAGTCTCAGGTATATCTTCATTAGCAGCATGAGAAAGGACTAATACGCACACCCAGTCCCATGAACTGAAGGCATGAAGTGGGAGGGTGGATAAATACTTCCTCAGTAAGGAAGACTCAAAGCAGAGGATGTGCAGGGGTAAACAACTTCCTGGTTACCTTTCAAACACTTAGAGAAAAATCATTCTGATTAAAATTCTTCAGGGGCAACACAAAAATGAAAAAGCACTTCACACAGTAGAAGCAAGGAGCCCATGTAACACCTGACTCTTCCTTGCAGTTAATTTTCATTTAATATTTCTTATGGGAACTGAACTACTGTGTAACAGACACCAATGGGTTACTCCCCACCACCTTGTCTTTTTATTCTAAACCACATAGTGAGTGAGAAAATTAGAACATAAAATTCTTCCATTGCTCCTGGGGCAATGACTGTGCATTTATATTCCTGTTTTATGGTGGAGAGGAGGGCCCTGCTCCCTCTGTAAAAGAATCTTAAAATCTATTATGCATTTACCAGAATGTGGGCAAAAAATTCAAGATAAAAGCCTAATCATGTTCTGAGAAGGACATAATTATACAGTAATAGTTTGATAGCCCCTACTCTGAGAAAGCAATCACATTAAAGCAGACCCTCTTCATACAACTAATAGTCCTTTGTTTCTGGATTAGGGAGGATGGTAACAGTGCTTGGGCACGGAAGACCTCAGAGTGCCATCATCCATTTTGGTTTGCAAATAGGTTAAAGAAGAATGTAGAGACGAGACCAAAGATTTTTCTTTCTGGAAATGCAACATGGCTGTTTGTGTTCTGTTTTTCTTTTCATCAATCAGAAAGATCAGATATTGCTCTACAGAGAAGAAATATTAAAACTTTAGTTTCTAAGCCGAAAAAAAAGGTCCCGAAGACTTGATAATCTCTGAGTTTTCTCTTTCCACCCCCACCTCCTCACTATAAGCAACTTTTCCTTTGTAGGCTGAGGGAGGGCAGCAGTGGAGGCTGGAAAGCCCGGGGAGTGGTAAAGGAATAGCCAGATGTATTAGTCCATTCTCATGCTGTTAATAAAGGCATACCCAACACTGGGCAATTTACTAAGGAAAAAGGTTTAATGGACTTACAGTTCCATATGGCTGGGGGTCCTCAAAATCATGGCAGAAAATGAAAGAAGAGCAAAGGGACTTCTCACATGGTGGAGGGCAAGAGAGCTTGTCCAGGGGAACTCTCATTTATAAAACCATCAGATCTAGCAAGGCTTATTCACTACCACGAGAACAGTATGAGGGAAACCACCCCCATGATTCCATTATCTCCACCTGGCCCTGCCCTTGACCTGTGGGGATTATTACAATTCAAGGTGAGAGTCGGGTGGGGACACAGCCAAACCATATCACCAGAGTTAGTGAATGATGCTTGTGGAGGCTTTGAAAGGAAACAGGCTGAGTTCTAGTCTGTGCTGCAGAAACTGGGTGGGGCAGCTCCATGTACTGGTCCCCAGCCTCCACCTTTATATTAGGGAGTTAGTAGAAAATGTCTTTCAATCCCAATATCCTATGATTCTGTAAGTGTCAAACTTTCTCTCCCATGTATGCTGCTAGTGAGGTTCCCCACTGCTCCTCTCCGCACACACCAAAAATCTGTTCCCTGGCTTTCTATTAATAGGAGAAAGAGGATCTAATTTATTTTGGAATGAGGACCACAAGGGGGTTGGCGCCTCTGTGCTGTCAGGGTCTGGAGGCTGCCTGGTCTCATCTGGGCCTCTTAGTTGCATCCTGAGCCCTGACCCAGGAGCCAGAGTGACTCAGGCATTTCTGCAGCCTCCTATCTCCTTGCAGCACCACTGTGGCATTCTGGGAGGCAGTGAGCACCCATCTAGTAGCTGGTTGTAAGGTACACGGATCATAAAACAAACCATTAGCTCTGCAGGATCGGGCCACCTCCTAATCATGTAAATGGACCTCATTGTTAGGGTAATTTACTCCACAAGGAACCAAAATAAAAAAGGCATTTTCTCACAGCAGAATGTTAGAGCTGGTGGAAATCTTGGAAGCTAAGCCCCTATTTACCAATTTTGCTGATTAAAAAAAAAAAAAAAGAGGCCCAAAGAGAGGTGAGACTTAATTGCTCCAGATCCTACTCCTGGCCTGGCTGGGAGCAGAACCTGAACAGAAGCAGGTGGCCTGATCCTGATCTCTGTGATGGCTCCTTCCTTACACTGGGATACCAGCAGAAGGAATGCATTCTGCACACCCAGGAGAATGGCCCCAGTATGGGACAGAAGGATGGAGGGGAGGGAAGCTGCCGCAACTGTGAGCAGGAGATGCCAGGTGCAGCAGAGCACTTTGCAGTGTGTTGCTCTCAGGATGCAGTAGACGGAGTGCTGGAGAAGCATTTCGGAAGTACACAGACCTGGAATCACAGCCAAGCTAAGTTCTGTTTTTTATGTGCTTTGTGTCCAGATAATTCACTTTTGAGTCCCAGTTTCCACGTTCAGCAATTTCCTGGCAACATAAAAGTACTGAAAAGATTAAATAAAATAACTTGTGTAAAAAATGTCTCACACACATGAATAATAAACATTGGTTCCCTTCCCCATCTTTCTTTGTAACTTCTTTTTCTCCATTTTGTTGTTGTTGCTGTTTTGAAAGAGAAGAGGGATATCATGCCTGTTGCAAACATTGCATGGGCAGATACCATCAATCTGACTTGTGCTTCTGCAAATCACTCCTATCATAACTTTCTATTATGAATTGAATGAATCCCCCTAAAATTCATATATTAAAATGCTAGTCCCTAAAGTGATGGTATTTGGAGTGGGGGTTCAGCAGGTGATTTAAGTCAGGAGAGTGGAGCCCTCAGGGATGAGATTAATGCCCTTATAAAGAGCATTATATTAATGCTTTATAGAGAGTTCTCCAGCCATCTTCCTGCCATGTGAAGATACAAGGAAATGACAGTCATCTGCAACCCAGAAGAGAGTCCTCACCAGAATCCAGCCATGCTGGCACCCTGATCTCAGACTTCCAGGCCTCAGAACTGTGAGAAATCAATTTTTATTGTTTATAAGCGACTTAGTCTATGGTGTTGCATTATAGCAGCTGTATTAGTCAGTTCTCACACTGCTATACAGAAATGCCTGAGACCGGGTAATTAATAAAAAAAAGAGGTTTAATTGGCTCATGTTTCCACAGGCTGTACAGGAAGCATGGCAGCATCTCCTTGACTTCTGTGGAAACTTACAATCATGGTGGAAGGCAAAGGAGAAGCTGGCACTTCACATGGCCAGAGCAGGAGGAAGAGAGAGAGGGGAGATGCCACACACTTTTGAAAGACCAGATCTCACGGGAACTCACTCATTATCATGAGACAGTACCAAGGTAGAAATCCACCCTGTGATGGTTAATACTGAGTGTCAACCTGATTGATCTGAAGGATGCAAAGTATTGATCCTGGGTGTATGTCTGAGGGCATTGCCAAAGGAGATTAACATTTGAGTCAGTGAGCTGGGGAAGGCAGATCCACCCTTAATCTGGGTGGGTACCATCTAATCAGCTACCAGCACAGCCAGGATATAAAGCAGGCAGAAAAAAAAAATTGTGAAAAGACTAGACTGGCCTAGCCTCCCAGCCTACATTTTTCTCCCATGCTGGATGCTTCCTGCTCTCAAACATCAGACTCCAAGTTCTTCCCTTTGGGACTCGGACTGGCTTCCTTCCTCTTCAGCTTGCAGATGGCCTACTGTGGAACCTTCTAATCGTATGAGTTAATACTACTTAATAAACTTCCTTTTACATGTATACCTATCCTATTAGTTCTGTCTCTCTAGAGAACCCTGATTAATACACAGCCCCATGACCAAATCACCTCCCACCAGCCCTCATCTCTGACATTACAGATTAAAATTTGACATGAGATGTGGGCAGGGACACAGATCCAAACCCATTATCAGCACCCCACTTAGAAAGTGATGAGAATACTTTCTATGCTGAAATGTAGCACTGCTAGCTATTGCATCAGTAGGATGCTTGTGTAAAAATAATAATAATAATGATAATCTTCCCATACTGTTACTGAGAACTCAAAATTTAGGCCTTAGGAAACCATCCAGGGCATTCACATTGTGCAAGGACCAGCCATTCTACAGCACATTGTATGAATATGACTACCCCTCCTTTTATTGTTGAGACAGAGTTTCACTCTTGTCGCCCAGGCTGGAGTGCAGTAGTGCGATCTCAGCTCACTGCAATCTCGGCCTCCCAGGTTCAAGTGATTCTTCTGCCTCAGCCTCCCAAGTAGCTGGGATAATAGGTGCTTGCCATCATGCCACACTAATTTTTGTATTTTTGGTAGAGATGGGGCTTCACCGTGTTGGCCAGGCTGGTCTAGAACTCCTAATCTCAGGTGATCTGCCTATCTCAGCCTCCCAAAGTGCTGGGATTACAGACGTGAGCCACCATGCCCAGCCACTATCCCTCCTTTGACTAGACTCTAAAGACATTAGTTATATACTGACACACCTACAATGTTTTCATAGCATAAAATGGTCCATTGAACAAAGGGAAGGCTGCTCAGCATTCACTGCTGTCTCGTGGTCTTGCTATGTAAAATGCTTTAAGATGATCAAGCATTAAGTACAGAGGAGGCAGCTACTGCACACCAGCACTGAATAGAAGCAAGGAAGGTAGAGCAACAAGAAAACTATTCTACTTGTCCTTGAAAATTCTAGTAAATCTCTACTGTAAAAATGTGACAATTCTTCTGTAAATGTAAATGTCTCTTTTATACTCTGTCCTAGTCATTTTGCACTGCTATAATGAAATATCTGAGATTAGGTAATTTATAAAGAACAGAAACTAATTCCTCATAGTTCTGGAGGGTGGGAAATCCAAGATAAAGCCATCAACAGATTCAGCATCTGGTGAGGGCTGCTCTCTCCTTTTAAAATGGCCCCTCATAGCTGCATCCACTGGAGGAGGTGGATGCTCTGTCCTCACATGGTGGAAGAGACAAAAGGGCAAAAAGGCCCAGCTAGTTCCCGTGAGCCCTTTTATCAGGGCACTAATCCCATTCATGAGGCCAGGGCCCTCATGACTTAATCACCACCTGGTCCTGCCCTTGACCTGTGAACACTGGTGCACTGGAGATTAAGTTTCAACATGCGTTTTGGAAGAGACACAGCATTCAAACACAGCACACCCTCAGGTAAAGGACTGGCTGTAACATTTTCTACTGCTTATTTTCTTCCTTTGTGTTCCATGGCCTTTTGAACAAATCTCTACTGTGGACATGGTTATATTACGGTAATTTTTTGCTTGTCTGTCTTCTTCATTGGAGGAAGCTTGTCTAACTCTTGTAATGAAGTCCTCAATTTGAGCCTACCATGTCAGCAAAGAACAAGCATCAGGTATATCAAAGTATGGGGAAAACGTAAAGTTTTCAGTATGGTTGGAACATAAGGTACAAGGGGTCAATGAGAGAGATAAGGATGGAAAAGTAAATAGAAGTCAGAATAGGGTCTGGGCATGGTGGCTCCTGACTATAATCCCAGAACTTTGGGAGGTAAGGTGAGCAGATAACTTGAGGCCAGGAGTTCAAGACCAGCCTGGCCCACACGGCAAAAGCCAATCTCTACTAAAAGCACAAAAAATTAGCCAGGCTTGGTGATGCATGCCTGTAGTCCCAGCTGCTAGGCAACAGAATCACTTGAACCCAGGAGGCAGAGGTTGCAGTGAGCCAAGATGACACCAGTGCAGTCCAGCCTGGGTGACAGAGTGAGACTCTGTCTCAAGAAAAAAAAAAATGTACAAGTCAGAATCAGAAGGACCTTATATGTATTGTTAAGTTGAACTTTATCCTGAAAATAACTGAGATCAAATGGTACATTTTTAGCAGAGGAGGGAACGACTGTTCATGTTTTCAGAGGAATTGTTCTGACACTAAGAGGAAGAATGAATTGGGGGATGAAAAGTACAAAGACAAGAAGATCTGGCCAGGCACAGTGGCTCACACCTATAATCCCAGCACTTTGGGAAGCCGAGGTGGGCGGATCACTGAGGTCAGGAGTTTAAGACCAGCCTGGCCAACATGATGAAACCCCATCTCTACTAAAAATACAAAACTTGCATGATGGTGCATGCCTGTAGTCCCAGCTACTCAGGAGGTTGAGCTGGAAGGATTACTTGAGCCCAGGAGTTGCAGACTGCAATGATCCAAGATTGTGCCATTGCTCTGCACCACTGCTCTCCAGCCTGGGCAACAGAAGGAGACCTTGTCTCATAAAAAAAAAAAAAAAAAAGTGACAAGAAGAGCTAATGGAGAACATGAAGGCAAGAAACGATGAGATTCTAAAGTATATCAGTGGCATCGAGAAGAACAAGGTAGAAAAGTATTATACATATATTAAAGAGATAGAATAGATAGGTCTTTATGAACTCTTTGCTACTATCTTAGTCTACTCAGTCTACTCTAACAAAATACCATAGACTGAGTAACTTAAACAGCAGAAATGTGTTTTTTCACAATTCTGGAAGCTGGAAGTTCAAGATCAGGGTTCCAGCATGGTCATGTTCTGATGAGGCCTCTCTTCCTGGCCTACAGACAGCTGCCTTCTCACTCTGTCCTCACATGGCCTTTCCACAGTGCATGGGCATGAAGAGCAATAGAGATGTCTCTCCCTCTTTCTTTTCTTATAAAGCCACAAATCCTATCAGATTAGGACCCCACCCTTATGACCTCATTTAACCTTAATTACTTCTTTATAGTCCTGTCTCCAAATATAATCACATTAGAGCCCAGGGACTCAACCTATGAATTTGGTGAGGGGTGGGTACACAATTCAGTCTAAGGCAGATGGGAAGGAAGAGTTAAGGGTGGCTCCTAGGTTTCTGGCCTGAGTAGGTACATGGACAGGGTGCTATTCACTGATATAGAAAACACAAGAAAAGGAACAATGACTGATTTTGACAGGAGTAGTGACAAATGCAGCTTTGAACATATGCATGAGCCATCTGTGGGACAAGTGAGTGGGGAGGCCCACAGGCAGCTTAATGAATGCATGGGGCTTCCAGCAGACATATCTGGGCTGGGGCCCAGACACCTGAGCATTGTCAGTGAACTCATAAAGTTGAATCCAACAAACAAATCAGAAAACCCAAGAAAAATGATTAGAAGAAAAAGAGCAGTGAGTCTAAATCAGAACTTTGGAGAACACCAGTAATTAAGGATTTCTGGGGACATCAGAGCCCTGTGTTACTGAGGTGGCAGAAACGAAAGAAGAAACCAGGTACAGTAGCTCATGCCTGTAATCCCAGCACTTGGATCACTTGAGGTCAGGAGTTCGAGACCAGCCTGGCCAACATGGTGAAACCTCGTCTCTACTAAAAAAAACAAAAAACAAAAAAAACAAAAATTAGCCAGGCTTGGTGGCATGTGCCTGTAATTCCAGCTACTTGGGACACTGAGACAGGGGAATCACTTGAACGCAGAAAGTGAAGGCTGCAGTGAGCCGAGACTGTGCCACTGCACTCCAGCCTGGGTAACAGAGTGAGACTGTGTCAAAAAAAGAAGAGGAAGGAGGAAGAGGAGGAGGAGGAGAGTTGGAAAGAGGAAAGAAAAGAAAGAAGAAAGTCAAGTGGGAGTGCTGACTCCAAAATCAAGTACAGAAGTTTCCAAGTATAGTGCCTACAGGAGTGTCCACTGTCCTGAGAAGGCAGGTGAAATAAAATGTCCATGAGGTCTAGAGACCGCCACGCCATTGGGGACCTTAGCAAGTCTTGCTTCATTGGAGGGATGTGGGCAGAATCTGGGTCTCAGTGGGTTAAGGAGGCATTAAGAGATGAAGAAGGGAGTAATAGACACGTCTTTACATGCTGATTAACATCAATCCATGTGTCAGCACATTCTGTAAATGGCCCTATAACCAGTTATTAATCAACCTATTCATTTATACATTTCTCTAACTATTCCACAAAGATCTCATGAAAGCCTTTATCACATACTTGGCTGAATCCCAGATGTACTATGGAAACAGTTTTGCTCCAAACTGCTTAGTCTGGTTACTCTGTTCAGAAAAGGAATGTTAACTTGGCATTATGTGATTTTAGCTAAATACTTCAGCCACTAGTTAAACAAATTATTTGTTAATTGATCTCACAATCCAGAACCATGGGCAGAGTCCATGCCAAAACTATTAGCCTGGCATTTTAAGAATGCACCTCCTTTACTATTTCGAAAACAGAACCAACTGTGCCCATCTCGAGTATTCTGGTACCTCTTCTGATTCCAAGATTAATAAAAAAAAAAAAAGTAATGCACATATATTCACATATATTCCTCAGGGCAGCAGTTTGTAAACTTCATTTTCAAGATATCTCAGTACTTTGGAAAACAGTACTTCTCAGCATAAAGACTTGGATTCATTTCACTTAATTGGATGTTCTTCTACCTTTGTGGGCTTCCATTATCACTTCAAAACACACCCTTCCTCTTTGGAATCTCTCACAAGTGCACATTCAGAATTATATGTGTGAAAGCTTTACGTGTTACATTCCCTTTCAGAGTTTTATGCCACAAAATTATGCCAAAAAAATTCAGTTTTCAATCCGACATTCTAAAAATGATGGAAACACATCAGCTTGTCTTTCCCTCGTGAACTCCAAAATTGTATAATCATTTTTGCTCAAACTTCCACCACTTCTACTTTGGGAAAAAGTTTTATTTTTGTCGCATTTAGGACCAGAATAACCATCTCTCTAGTCCTTTTCCTCCTCTGGGTGTTTTAAGATTTGATCTTTGATTTTTACGAGTTAGAAAACTAGGACAATAACTGGATATGATATTTATGTGATGTTTATTTCTGAGAGAGTGAAAGTCCTTTTCTCTGCCTGCTGGTAAGGTTGAGGTGGGGGTTACAAGTCATTCAGATTTCTGCTAGAGCTCAGTAGGGTTGGGCTGGACCACAGATTTAACATGCCTTTGTGCAGATATCTTTGTGTTGATTTTGCTTGGGGCTTTCTGAGCTCCTTGGGACTTTGAGTTGATATTTTTCACCAAATTTGGAAAAACTGTGACTCTTATTTCTTCAAAAGATTTCTCTCATTTCATTCTTTCTCATCTTTCCTGGGATTTCAACTACATGTACGTTAGACCATGTGATAATATCCCACAGGTCCTGACATTCCGTTCATTTTTTTCCCATCTGTTTTTCTTTTCTCCTTCAGTTTGAGTAATTTCCATTGACCTTTCCTCAAGTTCAGTGCTTTGTTCCACAGTGGCATACAGTTGGTTATTGAGCCCATTCAATGATTTTTTAAATGTCAGATATTGTATTTTTTAATTCTAGAATTTACATATTGTTCTTTTGTTAAAGTGTTGATTTCTCTCCTGAAGTGCCTCATGTCTTTACATATTATGTCTATCTTTTCCTATAAATTCCTGAACATTTTTTAATACTTGTTTTATTGTTTAAAGTCATTGTCCTCTAACTCTAGTAACTGGATTTGCTTCTAGTGACTGCTTTGCACTAATGGAAGGTCATATAATGGAAGGTCACATTTTCCTGCTTCTTTGCATGTATGTGTATGTCTATACATATATACACACATACACACACACACACACACGTATTTAGAGACAGGGTCTCACTACGTTGCCCTGGCCAGATTTGAACTTCAAACTCCTGGGCTCAAGCAATCCTCCTGTAATTGCCTGATATGTTCTTCTTACCCACTTCACAGGTAAACCGAATTCACTGAGACAATAGTATTGCAATAGGGGAAGAGTTTAGTTACCACAAGACAGTCAAGCTAAAGGACGGGAGTTTTCACTCAAATCTGTCTTCCCAAAGCCTCAAAGGTTACAGTTTTTCAAGGATAGTTTGGTGGGCCGGGGGCTAGGGAATGGGTGCTGTTGATTGGTGGGACTGAAATCATAGGGGTGCGAAAAACAGTTCTTGTGCACTGAGTCAGCCTCTGGGTGGGGGCCATGGGACCAACTGAGTCATCAGTCCTGGGTCTGGGTGGAGTCAGCCGGTTGCATGAATGCAAAAGTCTGAAAAACATCTCAAAAGACCAATCTTAGGTCCTACAATAGTGATGTTATCTATATATGAGCAATTGGAGAAGTCACAAATCTTGTGACCTCCAGCACAGTAAATGATTATGAAAAGGCAAGCTACACCTATATTTTGCAGAATTTGAGTCCCTCCCATAATCCTAATCTTGTGGCTTTCATTAGTCTTACTCTGGTGTCAGTTTCCAAACAAAGAGGGAGTCAGTTTCAGGGAAAAACTATTTTCATCCTTGCTTCAAAGTTAAACCATAAACTAAATTTCTCCCATGGTTAGCTTGCCCTATGCCCAGGAATGAGTGAAGACAGCCAGCCTGTGAGGCTAGGAAGAAAATGGGGCAAGCCATGCTAGACTTCTCTCACTGTCATAATCTTTGCAAAAGGCAGTTTTACTCGTGCTACAATCTCCCAAGTAGCTGGGATTACAGGCTTGCACCACTGTGCCCAACTCAACAGCTTTTGTTATAGTCCTGTTTAAAAAAGAGTGGAGATTGGAGTATTATATTTTGTTTATTTCCAAGCAAGTGAAAGTCCTTTTCTCTAGCTGCTGATGAGGGTTGAGGAGAGAGTGCTGATTATTCAGATTCCTCCTAGAGCCAGCTGGAGAGCTGGAACTGGAGCTGGACCCTGGTTTTGAGTAGATTGAGTTAATCTCTGATTAGCCCAATCCCCAGTGTTGCACCCACTGCCCAGGGGCTAATCTTTTTGGATCCTATCGATATTTCAACTGGGAGTAGGTTGGGTTTCAGCTTCAGATAATTTTGGTTTATAATTCAGCTCCAGTAGTGCCCTAGAATCTAGACAAAATTCTGGACATATAGTCTTTCTGCTTTGCATCCCTCCCAGACTGTTGCTTTCTCTGAAAAAATCAGGATGGAAGTGTCTGTGTGTGTGTGTGTGTGTACATGTGTGTGCGTGGTGGGGAGGGGGAGTGAAAAGGATCGTTGGATCAAGTCATTTGACTTTGCATTTGGATTTCTTCCAAAGTCCAACCCAGTCAGCCAGCCCTCACTACCATTCAAGTCTTGGGTGTCTTTCTCATCCATGCAGACTCTCCATGCACAGCAGACTTGTTTCTTTCATTTCCACCAGACTAGGCATCCACCCCCAAGGATGGACCCTTCTGCTCCTCTCCACTCATTGATGAGGAGCCCATTTTCTTTGGACATCAGCTCATCATGGCTTCTTTTCATCCACTGCTCTTAGCTAGATCATAGAAAACTATGATTTTTCTTTTGCCTCTCTTTCTCTTTCTCCTTCCTTCCTTCCTTTTCTTTCTTTCTTTCCTTCCTTTCTTCCTTCCTGTTATCTTAGGAGCAAAGATTGTTTGTATCCTTCTTCATTCCAACTGTAAGCCGATTTCCCTTCAACTTTTAATGAGATAAAATTATCAGTCTGTCACATAAGAAGTGGAGACACTCCACATTTGTTCAAATGAGACTGCCAACAGATAGCCAGTTATAAAAAGGCTTTCCCTCACCCCACCAGCCCTCCATAATAATGCATCTTTTCCTCTTTTATAATCTACATCCTGAGGCACTACCATTCCTGACAGCATCTGTTACTGAAATGCACAGCTGAAGCAGAATGTCTGAATGCAGACACTGGGTGCTAGGAAGTTATAGGCTGAGAGTGGGACAGCTAAACACAGCCAGGGCAACAATCTTGCTGCCAAGAATGGCCAATGTGATAGAGACCAGTGCAAGATGCCAAGGATGATGCAGTTCACACAGAATCACACAGAGTATATTTAAACCAAGTCCAGAAGATATAGTACTCTAACTATGCTTTTGAAAATGCTTTCTTAATAATTCAGTATGAAAAGATCAATAAGGGACAAGAGAACAAGAATATAATATCTTACATATTTTTGTTAATTTCCTTTAAATCTATATGCATACATTGAATAGATTATATCTTATTCAATATTGTAGATAATCTTTCTGGTCTATGTAGTGTTTGGTTTTAAAACTTTATGTTATTTTTAGGCCAGGCACAGTGGCTCATGCCTGTAATCCCAACACTTTGTGAGGCCAATGCAGGCAGATCATGAGGTCAGGAGTTCGAGACCAGCCTGACCAACATGGTGAAACCCTGTCTCTATGAAAAACACAAAAAGTAGACAGGCGTGGTGGCACATGCTTGTAATCCCAGGTACTCAGGAGGCTGAGGCAGGAGAATCGCTTGAACCCAGAAGGCAGAGGTTGCAGGGAGCCGAGATGGCACCACTGCACTCCAGCCTGGGCGACAGAGCGAGACTCCGACTCAAAAAACAAGAACAGAAACAAAAATTTTATGTTATTTTTAAGAAAGATTTGTGTCTACTTAAGACACAAATGACATATGGTTATTATCTTGACTACTGGTGGAAGGGAATAGCTCTAAACAGGAATCATTCTCAGTTGGTGCATTCAGATAATAATAGCTACAGAATATTTATCCATTTAACCACATGCCAGGTACTATACTGAGTGCTTCAGTATAATATCTTGGATACCCATAAAACACAGCCAGATTGCTAGGTTTTATCACCATTTTACATTTGAGGAAGCTGGCTTAGAGAGGTTAAGTAATTCATACAATGTCATAAATATTTACGGAATAGTCATTATATGTAGGAACTGGGCTGGGTGCTGGGGTTACATTGGATAAATAAGACAAACTTATAATCTAATAAAAATTTTAACATATTTTTTCCCCTTTCAAGCTTTGTGCTAAATGAGAAATAAAACAGCAACCAAAGCAGCAAACATCAAAATGTCCACAATATTATTGACAGGCCTATTGGATGTTCCACCACCAGGTCACACATCCTGCTAGACAAATGTCGCCCTTCTATCCTTTAGGGATATACCTCCCACCCAGGGCAAAGCAATCTAGGACGTGGTTCTTGCCAACAAACCAGCAACAGAAAAGAGAAATTCTCAAGGGGTTAAGCCACGCATGCCCAGTTCTTTCTCCCAAACTCTCAAAGCTGAAAAATTACTACTGAGAAGGGGTGTAAAGAGAGGCAGGAGGATTACCCTGGTGGAAGTACCTGCACAGAGAAACAGGGTCAGAGGAAAAGGTATTCCCCTGAACAAAATCTAATGTGGAAGACAGACATTAAACTGAACAATAAAATTTATATGCACTTAATTTATTCTAATTTTGATTTGCATCGTCAAACAGAGGCACAGAGTGCTATAAGAGTGTGTAATAAAAGAACTCCCCATGGCTTCCCAAGGAAGTAATACAACTGAATAGGAAGCATCTAGGCAAAAAATAGGAGAGTGCTCCAGGTAGAAAGCAAAAGAACATATGCTAAGGCCTTGAGGCAGGGAATCATGTGCAGTATGTGGAAACCAAAAAGCCCGTGGGCTGGAGCATAGGGAAAGAGGGACTACCATTCCTGACAGCATCTGTTACTGAAATGCACAGCTGAAGCAGAATGTCTGAATGCAGGGACTGGGTGCTAGGAAGTTATAGACTGAGAGCAGGACAGCTAACCACAGCCAGGGCAACAATCTTGCTACCAAGAATGGCCAATGTGATAGAGACCAGTGTTAGAAGAAGCTGCAAAGTTAGACAGGAGCATCTCATGCACAGCTTTGTGAAATGAGAAGGATTTTGAATGTTGTGTCAAGGGCCATGGAAAGTTATTATAATGCTATAAGCAGAGAATAGACGTCATTAGAGTGCCCAAGAGTCCACAGCCTCCACCTAAACAATTATGATTAACGCTGCTACCAGATTATTAATACTAGAAGTTTAAAAACGCTTCAGATTTCCTTTGCAACCAGGTACTAATTCCTCTCATACTGTCTAATTCATTTTCAGCAAACTCACAAATGAGCTGAGTGCTTGGAGGATATTTTTAGTTTCATGATTAAGTGGTATCCAAAGTGGCTTAATGTGTATTCTGGAACTTGCATGGATTCATTTTCATTTAATAGGCCTGCTGTCAAGTAACTGTTTCATTTATTCATGCCTTCCTTTTTAAACTTTAATTTAGCAAAGCATACTAGATGCCAAAGCTTATTATCTTTCTCAGTCTGTGATTTAGCCAGTCTGCCTTTGCTAATAACATGTTCCAATCAATCAACATCACTGTAAATCCGAGATCCCTAGGTCTGAGATGGTTGCTTCTCCTGCTTTCCTGATTTCACGGGGAAACATTTCCTGCCAGCAAATGGGCCCTCCTTTGGGGAATTGTATTTGTGCATATTTGATGCCTTGTTTTTCAAAATGATACTATTCCGAAATATGAGTAGTATCTGAGGAATCCTTCCTAACCTGTATAAACCAATCAGTTAATCACCTAGTATTTGTTGAGCCTCGATTAGAAATAACGTAACTAGATGCTGCAGGAAATTTTGCAGGGAAAGTGTATGTTGTAAGTTTTGCCGTATTTCTCCTTACATTCTAGCTGGGAGAGAAAACACAGATATATTAAAAGATAACCAATAACACAAGGCCCTAGATGATACCTGCCAAATAAATGATTTTAATCCCAAATACTGCAGGAATGCAGGGGAGGGGTGATCATTGTGGTAAAGGGAATCTTTATTGAGTAAATGGGTACAAAGGGCTGGGTAGGGGTCAATGTAAAAAGCAGGTAGCTAAAGCATTCTAGATGGAAACAACTTTTTTTTTTTTTTTTTTTTTTTTTTTTTTGAGGTAGGGTCTCGCTCTGCTTCTCAGGCTGGAGTGCAGTAACATGATTACAGCTCACTGTAGCCTGGAACTCTTGAGCCCAAGCAATCCTCCTGCCACAGCCTCTGGGGTAGTTAAGACTACAGGCATGTGCCACTACACACAGCTAATTAAAAAAAAATTTTTTTTTTTTTTTTAGATGGAGTTTCCTTCTTGTTGCCCAGGCTGGAGTGCAGTGGTGCCATCACCTCGCGGGTTCAAGCGATTCTCGTGCCTCAGCCTCCCAAGTAGCTGGGATTATAGGCATGCACTACCACGCCCAGCTAATTTTGTATTTTTAGTAGAGATGGGGTTTCTCCATGTTGGTTGGTTTTTTTTTTTTTTTTAAATTTTTTTATAGAGACAAAGTCTTGCTGTCCTACCCAGGCTGGTCTTAGACTCCTAAGCGAAGTGATCCTCCTACCTTGGCCTCCCAAAGTGCTGAGATACAGTTGAATGCCACCACACCCAGCTGGAAACAACTTACTTTTGTTTTGTTTTGTTTCTGCCATCAAATACCCATGAAAACCACTTTGTAATGAGAGGAGATAGTGTAAAAGGAGGACTCGGAAAAGCTGTAGGGTTTGAATGAGGATGTAGTTATTTGGGAAACAAACAGGATTTAAATGGTAAGGGGACTTGGGACAAGATTATAGAGGACATTTCATGTCAGAATATGATTAGATTAATTAGCAAATCAAACCTTTGATTGCATGTTTGTTGAAAGTGGAAGAAGCCTTAGAGACAATGTAGTCGATTCCAAATGAGACTGTTTAACAACTGGAATCCTAGCAGTTTGGGAGGCCAAGGCGGGCAGATCCCTTGAGGCCAGGAATTTGAGACCAGCCTGGCCAACATGGCGAAACCCTGTCTCTACTAAAATTACAAACATTAACCAGGTGTGGTGGCACGTTCCTGTAATCCCAGCTACCCAGGAGGCTGAGGCAGGAGAATTGCTTGAGCCTGGGAGGCAGAGGTTACAGTGAGCCGAGATCCTGCCATTGCACTCCAGTATGGGAGACAGAGTGAGACTGTCTCAAAAAAAAAAAAAAAAAAAAAAAAAAATTAAAATGCTAAATTCCAAGATGTTTGTTGTTGTTGTTGTTTTTGAGATGGAGTCTTGCTCTATTGCCCAGTCTGGAGTACAGTGGCACAATCCCGGCTCACTGAAACTTCCACCTCTCAGGTTCAAGCAATTATTTTGCCTCAGCCTCCCAAGTAGCTGGGATTACAGGTACCCCCCACCACACCCAGCTAATTTTTTTTTTTTTTTTTTTTTTTTTTTTTTGTATTTTTTAGTAGAGACAGGATTTTGCCATTTTGGCCAGGCTGATCTTGAACTGAGCTCAGGTGATCCACCCACCTTGGCCTCCCAAAGTGTTGGGATTATAGGCGTGAGCCACTGCCAAGATGAATCTTTAAGTTTTTATTGCTCTATAGTTTATATTTCATCTATTTGCAAAAGACTTTTGGGAAGTTTCCAGTTTGTCCCACCCATGGCTTTGGTTATTGTACAAACCAAGCAAAAAGGTAATTTCAAAATAAGCCCAGAACATCACAAAACATTGAATACGGCTGTTGCACACACCAAACTTACTTGGTTGGCCTAAAATGTTTACTATGCCTTATCAATTTTTCATTTTTAGGTTAGAAAAGAGAGATATTTGATTGAAGTATACCTCTAGTGACTCTCAGAGTCATGAAGAGTCATAGTGCCAGTGTGAGCTCCTGAGATTTAGAATTACTACAAGTTTTCTGCATTGGTTGGTCTAGGTGAAACCAACCACCACAACCATTCCATTCCCCTATAAATATTAGTCATTCTGCGGGGTTCAGGTCCTTTTCTGCCTACTCTTTGAATCTTACTCATCCAGACTTCCTGTTGAGTCATTTTTCTCTGGTGAGTTCCTGCAACTCTGATCGTCTGTAGCAGCTTTTGTTGCACTCATTATATGCTATTTCTTGGACCTTCTTGAGAAATCGTTTATAAGCAGTAAAATTCACAAATCTTAAATGAATAACTTGATGCATTTTTACAAATGTATAACCATTATTCTGACCAATATTTCCATCACCTGCCCCTTTTCAGCCTATCCTCCTCCCACCCCAAGGCAACCACTATCCTGACTCCAATCATCATAGATTTATTTTGACTATTCTTGATTCCATATAAATGGATTAATATATTGGAATAGAATCATACAATGTATGTACTCTTTTGTGTCTGTCTTCTCTCATTCGATGTCATGTTTTTAAGATTCATTCGTGCTGTTGTACATATCAATAGTTTATTTTTTGTATTTTTGTTGTATGTATCAATTACTATTTTTATCAATAATAAATAATAAATAATAAATATTTATTTTTTATTACTTTATTACTGAGTAGTATTCCACATAGAAATATGCCACAATTTGTTTGTTTTCCTATTGACGAACATCTGGGTGTTGCCAGTTTTCACTTTGAATATTTTGTGTAAGTCATTTTGTGGACATATGTATCATTTTCCTTGAATAAATACTTCAGCATGGAATTGCTGGGTCATAGGTACATATGTATAGATAGGTATCTAACTCTATTAGAAACTCAGTTTTCAACAGTGGTTGTACCAATATGTACTTCTACCAGGAAATACAAGTACTGCAATTGCTCATCACCCTCACCAAACTTTATATTGTCACCCTATTTAATTTTACCCATCCTAAAAATGTTACCTCATTATGGTTTTCATTTATATTTACCTGATGTTTAATGATGTTTCATGACAAGAATCTATTCATATTAAGCCTACAGACATCTTTATTTGTTGAGGTTCTTCAAATCTTTTGCCCATATTTAGGTTGATTTGTCAGTTGAATTATAGGCATTCTTTATGTATTCTCAATACAAGTTCTTTGTCAAATATATGGATTCCAGCTGGGTGCAGTGGCTTACACCTGTAATCCCAGCACTTTGGGAGGCTGAGGCGGGCAGATCACCTGAGGTTGGGAGTTCAAGACCAGCCTGACTAATATGGAAAACCCTGTCTCTTCTAAAACTACAAAATTAGCTGTATTGTATATATCAGAATCATATATATATATATATATATATATATATATATATATATATATAAAATGGATTCATAATATATATAATTATATATATAATATATCCATAATATATATATAATGGATTCCAATATTTTCTCCCAGTTTGTGGCTTGCCTTTTTCCTGTCTTGACATTGTCTTTTGATAAGCAGACATTTTCTTAATTTGGCAAAGTCCAATTCATCACTGTTTTTCCTTTGTCGCTAGCACTTTTTGTGCTTAAATAATCTTTGCTATCCAAAGATCATGAAGATATTCCTCTAAGTTTACTTCTGAAAATTTTACAATTTTAACTTTTACTTTTAGGTCTAGGATCCATGTCAAACTAATTTTTATGTGTGTGGTGCAGTACTGGTCAAGGTATTTCACATGGTTACCCAGCTACAGTGTCATTTATTAAAATTAAGTTTGTTTCCCTATTAAATTGTTTATGTGTTTGACAAAAGTCAACTGATGGCAGTAACCTTTGCAATCTGACAAATAAGTCCTCCAGTTGTGTTCTTCTTCTTCAAGCTGTCCTGGCTATTCTATATCCTTTGCATTTTTGAATCAGCTCATCAACTTCTATAAAACTTCTCCTGATCTCAGATGAGCAGCTGCCTGGGCCTCCCAAAGTCCTGGGATTACAGGCATAAGCCACTGCACCCAACTCTAACAGATATTCTTTATCAAATTGAAGAAACTTCCTTCCATTCCTTGTTTCATAAGAATTTTAACCAAGGTCAGTTGTTGAATTTTATCAAATGATATTTCTGCATATATTGAAATAATCATGTTTTCCCCTCTACTCTGCTTATATGGTAAAGTACATTGATTGATTTACAAATGTTAAAAGTCTGTTGGGATTTTAATTAGAATAGCATTGCATCTATAAATCAATTTGATAAGAATTGACGTCTTAACAATTTAAAATTTGCAGTCAATGATTATGATATATCTCTCCATTTATTATATCTTCCTTAATATCTCTTAACAATGTTTCATACTTTTCAGTATAGAGGTCTTAGACATCTTTTGTTAGATTTAGCCCCAGATATTAGGAGAATTTCTCTGATGCCATTGTAAATTGTATTGTTTTTAAGTCTCATTTTTTGATGTTTATTGTTAGTATATAGAAAAATAATGGATTTTAAAATATTGACGTATATTTCTCAATTTTGCTAAATTTACTTATTGGTTCAAGTGGCTTATAGATTCCTCAGAATTTCCTAACACAGAAACATGTCAGCTCTCAATTGAGGTATCTTTGCTTTTTCTTTTTCAGCTTTTGGCTCTTTTATTTCTTGTGGGGTACTTTTCCACTTCCACTACTTTGTCTTCCAGTACTATGTTGAATAGCAGTAGTAAGAGCAGACCTCACTTCTTTTTACAGATCTTTTAGGGAAAGCAGTTAATATTGCATCATTAAGTATATTAGGTTTTTAACAGATATTCATAGATTATTTTTTGTTTGTTTGTTTGTTTGAGGTAGACTCTCACTCTATCGCCCAAGCTGCAATGCAATGGTGCAATCTTGGCTCACTACAACCTCTGCCTCCTGGTTTCAAGCGATTCTTGTGCCTTAGCCTTTTGGGTAGCTGGGACTACAGGCACGTGCCACCATGCCCGGCTAAGTTTTGTGTTTTTGTAGAAGCAGGGTTTCACCATGTTGGCCAGACTGGTCTCCAACTCCTGACCTCAGGTGATCTGCCTGCCTGGGCCTCCCAAAGTCCTGGGATTACAGGCATAAGCCACTGCACTCAACTTTAACAGATACTCTTTATCAAATTGAAGAAACCTCCTTTCATTCCCTATTTCATGAGAATTTTAACCAAGGTCAGTTGTTGAATTTTATCAAGTGATATTTCTGCATATATTGAAATAATCATGTTTTCCCTTCTATTCTGTTTATATGGTAAAGTACATTGATTGATTTGTAAATGTTAAGCCAATCTCTATTTCTAAGATAAACCCTATTTGACCACTATGTATTATCTTTTTCATATTATTGCTGGAATTGATTTACTAATAATAGTTGAGAACTTTTCATATATATATTCATGAGGAATACTGTACTATAATTTTCTTTTTTATAATCTTTATCAGGTTTTGGTATCACAGTTGTGCTGTACTCATAAAATGCGTTGGGAAATGTTCTCTCTTCTTGTTTTTTTGGAATAATTTATGTAAAATTGGTAGTTTTCCATCATCAAATGTTTGTTTTGGGTTTTTTATTCTTTCTTTCTTTTGTAATTCATCAGTAAAGACATTTGGTCCCAGAGTTTCTCTGTGAAATCTTAATCTTTTTAAAAATTTTAATAGATACAAGACTATTTGGATTTTCTATTTCTTCTTAAATACGTTTCAGAAAGTTGTTTATTCAAATAATTTCTACATGTATTCTAAGTTGTTAAATTTATTGACATTAGTTATATATTTTTTATTACTTAATGTCTATAGGATGTAATAATGTTCCATTTTTCATTCCAGATATTACTAGTTTGTGTTTTCTCTTTTTTCTAGAGTAAGGGCTTTTGTTAGATTTATTAACAAATTTTTATTAAGCAATTTCATTAAAATTTCCAAATAACCAACTTCTGCTTTTGTTGATTTTTAAAAATTGTTTCCCACTTTTATATTTCACTGATTTCTGCACTTTTCTTTATTAATTTCTTCTATTTTCTTTGGGTGATTTCATGGTATATCTTTTTTCATCTTTTTACTTTCCACTCATATGTCTGCATATTACCTTATGTTATATAATTATTAGCTCTGCTTCCTCACATCTATGAGATACCGGGATTGTCTCTTAATGGTACCCCTGGTTCCTAACAAGCCCAAAAGTCCCTGTAAAAGAGGATTTTTATTCTGATTATTTGCTATTAGCATGTGCACGGTTCTTCCGAGGGCAATATCAGTTAAGGTTTACATCAGAAGAAAGAGAGGTTAAAATTTAGTTCTGTTTGCAGCATTCAAAACCATGGTCTGGTAGGTTTTCACTTTGCAGTACCCTACCAAAGGGCCAGTTTCCTACCCTGAAGATCTCTGGAGCTCACAGAGCAGTCACCAGTTGCTTCAGCACTTTCCCAGCAGCACTGAAGTAAGTTTCATGACTCTCAGGTTTTGAACATGTGTTTTAGCCAAATGGAATGGTGCCCAACTTACATGGGTCATGACACATAAATGGTGTCGATCTAATCACATTATAAGAGCTCCCACTATCTACGCCATACTCCTGTGACATTTTTTGTTTTCAATAAGATTATTGAAGACTTGTCATGTCTGTGTTCTCAAGTTGTGAAGCTAGGAATCACTGCACCTGTTTGCATTAGAGAAGTGCTATAACTACTGATTGCATCCCACTCATGGGTATTTTCTAGAACTGGGGATCCCAGAACCATTACTCTATATCATTGACTGAGATATTACCTATATGAAATACATTATTCATAAATATCTCCATCACTGGGTTTTAAATATTTAGAAAGCATATAACATATATGCAAATAAAGCATGTCTCATAGTTCCTAGTCCTGGGCTGGGCAGATGCAAAGAATGTTTGTTTTCACTTATTTGGCTTCCAGAGTTCTGCTTTCTTTATGAGATAACCTGGACATTTCTGTTTCTGTTGGAAATAATTTACTGAAGAGAACAGTGGCAGATGAAGTGTAGATTCGTATGCATTTTTGCAATGCAATTTTGAAGAGGAGGAGGAAGAAGAAGAGGAAGAAGAAGAAGAAGAAGAAGAAGAAGAAGAAGAAGAAGAAGAAGAAGAAGAAGAAGAAGAAGAGGAGGAGGAGGAGGAGGAAGAAGAGGAATAGGAAGGAGGAGGAGGAGAAGAAGAAAAAAAGAAGAAGGAGGAGGAGGAGAGGGAGGAGGAGGAGGAAGAGGAGAAGGAGGAGGAGGAGGAGGAGGAAAAGAAAGAAGGAAAAGAAAACAAGGCCAAGCAGGACCCTGGAACAATAGTATAATTCGTAGAGAATAAAAATTAGCTTCCTGGCCAGGAACAGTGGGTCACACTTGTAATCCTGACACTTTGGGAAGCTGAGGTGAGCAGATTACTTGAGCTCAGGAGTTTGAGACCAGCTTGGGCAACAGGGTGAGACTCCATCTCTACAAAAAAAATACAAAAATTCACAAGACATAGCGTCATGCATCTGTAGTCCCACTACTCGGAAGGCTAAGGTGGAAGGTTGGCTTGAGCCCAGGAAGCAGAGGTTGCAATGAGCCAAGATGGCACCACTGCTCTCCAGCTTGGGTGACAGATCCAGATCCTGTTTCAAAAAAAAAAAAAAAGAACTCTATATATATGTGAAGTTGTGTGAGGCAGTATTAGCATAATAGTTACATCTACAATGTTGATGAACTCTTTCCATCTTATAAACTACACATTGACCTAACATTATGATATATATACATACATATGTATATTAAAAATATCTTTATATAGCATACATATGGCATATCTTTAGGAGATTGTAAGCTTTTCATAATAGTCAGTACACAGTGCTTTCCTTAGAGGTAGGGTCTGTGTTTTACTCACCCTAGGACCAGCCAGAATATCTAGAATAGTCCTGAGCACACAGCATTCAGGCAACACCAAGAATGAGCTTTCTAATCAGTCAAACAAGCTACAAGTTCATTTCCATGACACTGTGTAAGTTCGGTCATTATCAATTTTGTGTGAAGCATTTGCAAATCTGCATGAAATCTGATCATCGCTCTCATGGAGCTCTCAGCATAGTATGGAGACAGCGGTATACATGCTTACATGCATCTGCTCAGGCTGCCATATAAACACAATAGATGGGATGCCTTAAACAACAAAAGCTTATTTTCTTGCAGTTTCAGAGGCTGGAAGTCCAAGATGAAGGTATGGGCAGGGTCAGTTTCTTCTGAGGATTTTCCCTTTGTCCTGCAGATAGTTACTTTCTCTCTGTGTCTTAACACGGTCTTTTCTCTGTACACACACATACCTAGTGTCTCTTTGGGTGTCCAAATTTCCTCTTCTTATAAGAATAGTCAGAATTAATTGGGGCCCATTCTGAAGACCTAATTTTAACTTAATCACCATTGTAAAGTCCCTATCTCCAAATATAGTCACATTCTGAGGTATACTGGGGATAGGACTTCAGCATGTGAATTTAGAGGGAAATAATTCAGCCCATAAGAAAGCTTACATTACAATGTGAGAGGTTAAACAACAAGGTGAGAACGTTTAGGAACACATAGACTTTATTGAATAAAGGACAGCGTGATTTTGGAAGACACAAAGCTCTTGGAGGCAAAGTAAGAAGAATAGTGTTACCGCATTTTTCACTTACTCTCTAAAATCCATTTGGTACTAAGTAGAACCCAGATTGGCAGTACCACTTGTCCTGGTTTCAGAAATAGTATTCTTCTCTTAATTTAAAGAGAAAAAAAAAAGATTTGGTGTTTAATATATCACTTCAAGGAAGAAAGCCAGAGTTTAAGTTACCTTTTCATTAAGATTTATACTGTCTCTTTGATGTTTCAATGCAAAAATCATTTGGCTTGCTCTGTCCTTAACACACAGATACTAAAATTCTGCTCCCTATAATTGCACCTGGAAGTGATTGAAGACATATTTTGATCCCACCAATTTATTTATGGGAACCCATTCCAGGAATTGTTTAGAAGTGGAAGGAAATAAAATATTAAGCATTCTTCACTGCTCAAATTAGAGTGCAGAAAACTGAGCACAATATTGAATGGAATCAATAAACAGAACCAATCAATCAGTCAATCTTTGATTTATTCACCCAATAATTTATTCAGTCAAATGAGTGTTTGTTAAATTAAGGAGCAGTAAATCAATGAAGGATTTATTGAACACATATTATTTTCTAAGACTATGCTGAGCTCCATGGGGAGTACAAGAACTAGCTGAAAGGACACCTTCAACAAGGAATTTATAATTAAAATGAGAGAGAAGACTACCGAACATAACCCAGAGAATAATTAATGATTAACTGCACAGTAGCAATAATAAATAGATTGAGAATAATCAGTAAAGTTTTCATAGGAGAAGCGACTTGTGAACAAAACCTTAGATGATGATTAGAATTTGACTAGATGGGCAACAGTGGAAGGGACACTCTAGGTGAAAGTGATGTCATTACACAACATGAAGGTAGAACTGAGCATGGAGAGTGAGCGGAGCAGTGAGGCCACTTGACTAAATCAGATGATTCAAGTTGAGGAAGAGTGGTAAATAATGTTGGAAAGGTTGACAGATGGTCTTAAACAGCAGAGTGTGCCACTTTGACATGAAACAATAAAGCAATAATATATACAGATCTCCTAAATGTCCTTTTCCGGGAAATAGACATGGTGTCACATGTATGTCTCAGTCTATAACAGAACACCTGAGAATGGGTACTTTATAATGAATAGAAGTTTGTTGTCTCACAGTTTGGGAGGCTGGGAAGTCCAAGATCAAGGCACCAGCACCTGGGGAGAGCTTTTGTGCTGCATCATTATGTGGGAGAAGGTGGAAGAGGAGGTGCTCAAGGAGCAAACCCACCTATATAAGCCTCTTTTATAATGGCATTAATCCACTCATAAGGGCAGCACCTCATGACCTAAGCATCTCCCACTAGGTCCCACCTCCCAGTACTGTTGTTCTGGGGATTAAGTTTCCAACTCATGGATTCTGGGGGACATGTTAAAACCACAGCAATGTGTTTAGGCAGATGAGAGAAAAAGAAGCAAGAATCTGCTAGGGCAGCACGAAAGTTACAGCAATTTTTGCAAGTGGTCAGAAGGCCTGAAAATCAATCAATGGAAATAGGTTGGGGGACAGTAGATACAAGATACTGTGAAGGAAATGTAGGCTTATGTCATAGGAAGTTTTACATCATTAAATCTGAGTAACTTGCAAAATGATGATGCCACTAACAGAGTGGAAAGGAAGAGACTGGATCTTTTTGGGAGAAGAAGGTAATGAGTACAGTCAGATCGGATTGAGGTGCTTTGAACATTGCAACTGAAACAACTCATAGACTCTTAAAGATAAAAATGAAGGTTTGGATAGGAAAACTGACTTGGAGATATAGGAGTGTCTGAAGGCGGGTATTCAATACGTTGCTCTGTGATGGAATAGAAGGTATCTATACATTTGAAACCCAACTTATACATTTTAGGGTCAATAGAGTAGCAATGACAACTGAAGTCATCAGGACGAAACAAGCATCCACAGACAAAAAAAGAAGAGCAAAAAGTCGGTTCAGGGGACTGAGGAAACAGTCAGAATAATAGTAGGAAAACTGAAAGAGTGAAATGTAATGAGAGCCAAAGGAGGATAGAGTTTCACAGAGACAGGGAGTAGCGAGAGGTGTGGAAGGGCTATGGAGGAAGAATCAATAGTGTCAGATTCAGCCAAGATTCGAGATAATTATGAGTTAAGAATAGATGGATTTATAAAGCACCATGGGTGTCCTTCAGAAGAGCTGCTATAATAGGGTGTCAGAACTGGGACCCAGATGTCAAGGGTTAAAAGTAAAGAATGAGACAGGAAGAGAGATAGGCATCTCCTTTAGCATAAACCATGTCAATCAAGTGTAGATTTGAGAATGGGAGCTCAGAGACCCAATGCTATGGTCTGAATGTTTGTGTGCCCCCAAAATTTATATGTTTAAACCTAATCCCCAATGCAATAGAGGTGGGGCCTTATGCAGTGATGAGGTCATGAGGGTGGAGCCCTCATGAAGGGGATTAGTGCCCTCAAAAAAGAGGCTTGAGGTCCAGACGCGGTGGTTCACGCCTATAATCACAGCACTTTGGGAGGCTGGGATGGGCAGATCATGAGGTCAGGAGATCAAGACCATCCTGGCTAATACAGTGAAACCCCGTCTCTACTAAAAATTACAAAAAAATTAGCTGGGCATGGTGGCAAGCACCTGTAGTCCCAGCTACTGAGGAGGCTGAGGCAGGAAAATGGCCTGAACCCGGGAGGCAGAGCTTGCAGTGAGCTGAGATAGCGCCATTGCACTCTAGCCTGGGTGACAGAGCGAGACTCCATTAAAAAAAAAAAAAAAAAAAAAAAGGCTTGTGGGAGTGTGTTCACCTCTTGAACCATGTGAAGACACAGCAAGAAGGCACCGTCTGTGAGGAACGGGCCCTCACCAGACACCAAATCTGCTGGCACCTTGATCTTAGACTGCCCTGCCTCTAGAACTGCAAGAATTTTTTTTTTTTTTTTTTTTTTTTTTTTGAGACAAGGTCTCACACTGTCAGAAAAGCTGGAGTGCAGTGACACCATCATGGCTCACTGCAGCCTCAACTTCCTGAGCTCAAGCAATCCTCCCACCTCAACCTCCTGAGTAGCTGGAACTACAGGCATGGGCCACCTTGCGTGGCTAACTTTGGTATTTTTTGTAGAGATGGGTTTTGCATGTGGCCCAGGCTGGTCTCAAACTCCTGGACTCAGGTGATCCTCCTGTCTTGGCCTCCCAAAGTGGAAGAATTACAGGTGCAAGCCATCAGACCTGGCCAAGAAATAAACTTTTGTTATTTACAAATGACCCTGTCTAGTGTATTTTGTTAAAGGAGCCCAGCCGGTTGCAGTGGCTCACGCCTGTAATCCCAGTACTTTGGGAGGCCGAGGCGGGCGGATCACCTGAGGTCAGGAGTTCGAGATCAGCCTGGGCAACACGGTGAAACCCCGTCTCTACTAAAAATACAAAATTAGCTGGGTGTGGTGGCACATGCCTGTAATCCCACCTACTCGGGAGGCTAAGGCAGGAGAATCATTTGAACCTAGGAGGTAGAGGATGCGGTGAGCCGAGATCGTGCCATTGCACTCCAGCCTGGGCAACAAGAGTAAAAAAAAAAAAGCAGCCTAAATGAACTAAGGCACCACCTTATTTTAGACATTATGAAGAACGTCACACACAAGTGGCTGTCCCCTCTGAGAGGAGATATTTCCATTCGGGACTATAGACGTGGTAATAATCTAAAGCTGGTTGTGCCAGGAGTCTAACTTGTGAGATTCAGACTCTGGAGGAGAACAGTTGAAGTCAAAAGGCAGAATTATAAACATTGAACAAGTGTTGTTTATTTGTTTACAAAGTAGTTTGAGAGATCCAACAAATAAGTATAATTATCTCTATGAAACAAATCCAATAGCAGGACATTAGCAAATCACAGCAATTAGCAAATCAATTGTTTACTTTATGTACTGCTGCTACCTTGATGAAAGCTACTGGTGATGGCCCTGAGTGGTCTGGAAGCCGACACTTGAAATCAACCCATGCAGCTTCACTGAAATTATTTAACTAATGTTAACAAAGTGGCTTTATCTCATGTGCCAACTCTGAGAAGTTGGTTGTGGCTACAAAGTGTGCAGGGTCGAGAAAGACTCTGAGGCTTTTCAGGAAAGGGTGCCTTCAATGAGCAACTTTTTCCGAGGGATTGGGAGGGGGGTGTGGAAGCATTGATGTTTCCCATCTTCTATCTTCCATTAAATCATTATCTCTTTGAGTAGAAGATTCACTAAATCCATAATACTTTGCATTTTTCTCTTTATCGTCTCGGCATGTTACGTTTAGTTAAGCCAAAATCTTATATTACAAATGCAAAACAGCCTAATGATCAGGAAGAGCAAATGAAAAGGAAAGAGTCTAGAAGTGAAATTAGGAGTACATAGGGAGTAACTTGTGGGTGGATTAGAAAGAGAGATGCAGGAGAGAGAAAGAGGAACCAACACAGAGGAACAGGGAGGGACAGAAATAGAGAGGGAACACGAAGATGGGTCTCCATTTCCTTCCCACTATTTTCTTTCCCACCGAGTCTTCTTTTATTTTCCCCTCTTTTGTTCTCATGCTGGATCTGGCAGTCTGGGGTTCACCAGGCCTGTATCAATCTATCTTTAGTGATTCAGCAGTTCCTAAGAGCTCTTTAAGTCTCAGATGACACTGACGTCACAGGACAACTGCTTTAAGAATTCCTCTAATCAGTGACTAAAATCTGCTTTAATTTAAAACTTGTACCTTTCCTAAATACCAGAGGAACCAGCAATCCAACCACGTCTTTGGTTCCTTAGGTTTACCTAGGCTTTTTATTCAAAGCCAGTACAGAATCTCTATTTAAATTTTAGTCTCAGTCCTTGAAAAGGTCTGTGCTCCACATATGCAGCTAGAGGTACTCTGAAATATTTATTTAACCTTCAACGCTAGGACTTTGCAGCAAATTGGCTAGTTCTGACCACACTAAAAGCTTACAGCAGTCATTGGTGGCCTTTTTAGTTTAATTCAGTGTCACAAAAGCAATTCAGACCAGGAATGCAACAAATTCAAAACCACTGCTTGTCTTGATATCTTAATGTAAATTATTTATAATTTCTCATCCTGAAGACAGTGAGAAGAAGAATAGAATGAATCAGCAATTTTCTTTGCAAAGCTGTGCAAAGAATAAAAAGTATCCACCTAGCAGGGGCGAGAGAGAAAGCTATATATTCTTTACTATAGTACTTAACTTAAAATCACAAACTGGCCTACCCTTACTTGTTTTGTTATTGTTTTTCAGTTTTAGGGTTTTTTTTTAAACGACCAGACCACAGTCCAGTAACAGGTGCTCTAATTATGCAGCAGTTTATGTGAGGCAGCATAGCTCTTCCATTGCTGCAAGAAACAAAATGATGTTCTGAGTGGCATCGGAACAAGATGTTCCCCACGAGTGGTGGTGCTGCCTGCATTTTATGTGTGGCCTTGCCACTTATGCAAATCTCTAGGATCTAGTCTCCTTTCATCCATGGGGCCAAATGAGGGTAAAAGAATGAAATGGGGCTGGGTGCGGTGGCTCATGACTGTAATCCCAGCACTTTGGGAGGCTGAAGCAGGTGGATCACCTGAAGTCAGGAGTTCAAGACTAGCCTGGCCAACATGGTGAAACCGTCTCTACTAAAAAACAAGAATACAAAAATTAGCTGGATGTGGTGGTGTGCTCCTGTAGTCCCAACTACTCATGAGGCTGAGGCAGGAGAATCACTTGAACGTGGGATTACAGTGAGCCGAGATTGCACCATTGCACTGCAGCCTGGGCAACAGAGTGAGACTCTGACTCAAAAAAAAAAAAAAGAAAGAAAGAATGCAATGGGATTACAAACGTTCAGCAGGCTTCAGGAGAAATGAAGTATTTGTTATGGATGGCTGGGGTCTGGCTTATTTGCAAATGAAAATCTTATTCTGGGGCTATAATAATAATAATAATAATAATAATAAAGTTTTCTAAGATCCTGAAGCTGAATTCATTTAGGGTCCTCTCAGGGATTGAACAGTATACCCTGAGAAATGTCTTCTAGCTAAAGTAAGGGCAAGGCAGACAGTCCCCTTTAATAGGAGTCTGGGGACGTATATCCCTTCCAGGAAAGAGAGAACAGTGATAATAGCTTCCAAAGAGGGCAGCTTTTTATGCTATTGAAACCAACTTGAACCCAAAGCCACCATGAAGATATTCATTGTCTGGTGCCATTTACTCATGAATTCTGTCCCTGACTCATTCAACAAACATCCTTCCTAAGCCCCCTATAAAACAGACACTTCTGTGAGTATACAAAGAAGCTAGGGAGTTACAGCCCCCACCAGAGGAAGCCCGTGACCTAATGAAACAGATACTTATAGGGGATTATAAAACACTGTGGCAAGTGGCCGTGGTACCCTCAAAGTGCCAGGGAAGCTTTGTGCAGGGATGTACAGCCAGCAGAGAGGCCAGAGGGCTCCGCAGTGGGAGGGATGCCTGAGACAGGCCTTAATTTCAATGTGATTTATTCTTTTCTTTTAAATTCTCAAAATGATATGTTCGCTATCAAACACTTGGAAAATAAAGAATAGCACAATAAAGGTTAAAAATCACTTCCAGCTAGAAACAACACCTCATTTGATGTAATCCTTTTCTTTCCATGTGTGTCTGTGCATGTATTGTACTCTACTCAGTGGTGTCAATCTTAAAGCCAGAGAGACCAAGGGACACATCCTTTCATTCTAGCTGAAGCCGATGGAGTCCTACACTGAGAGCTGGGAGATGGGGACATTTGGGACAATCAGCTTTGTAGCTTTAGGCTGATCATTTATATATGTTGGCCTCTGTTCTCTTGTTTCTATTATTCAAGTGGGTGGATGACCTCTCTAAGGTCCCTGCCAGCTCTCTGAGTTTAAGATCTTTCCCTAAAGAGATGTTTAGGTTGATCCTAAAGATCAAGGCTGGCCTATGTAAAAGTAACATTGTCCAGGTAAAAAGGCACTTACAATTCAATATCCATACATGACATGGTTAAAATGCACAGGCATGATGTATAGATGAGGACTGGGATGAAGCTTTATTTAACAGTTTCTCTTAGACTTAAGAATTTTCTGTAAATAGCAACCTGGGGTGAGTGCTGCTTAATAATAGAAATGATTTACCTTGATGTATGGATGAATTAACTTCCAAGGCAGGGCTCCTCTGAATTGCATTCTGAACAAAAGCCCCTGTTACAGCACAATCTCTCCCTGCTTCTGCCTGACAACCTCCGCCCTGCTGCAGTGTTTTGCTGCATGCCATTAGCATTCAGTATCAGATCTCCTGCAGACTGGGTCTCACATGCTGCAGTAGCCACTTTGAAATTTCAATTTGTTAAGAGGAATTGACTTTGGCCTGAAGAAGGTGACAGACCATAGGAGCTTTTAGCTAATTGCAGACATCACCCAATGTCTTGTTCTCAGCAGACAATAATTAGTGAAAACAAAGGTGAATGTTCATGGGCATATTTCTGCTTGCCCTTTACTTCAAACCCTATGGCTGTGAGGATGGATAAAAGGCTACAAATTCATAAGATATCAGATTGTACTTCTAGTCTGAGCCTTTTGCTTTGGGTTCCTGCAAGCTTAAGCTTTATGATCAATTACCACCCCCCCACACACCCTCCTTTATTTTCAGTACTTATAAAGCAGAATTTGTGAAAGAGCCTTTGATGTTAATAAGCCTGGGTCTAAACAGCATAAAGCTAAGTAACTCTAGGTAATTTGATTAGTAGGGATGAATCAGCCGAAACTGAACATTCAACTATAGATGCCTATAGTTTATTCATCTGTCCCCAGATAAGCTCTTTGGAAGGTTTGCCAGTTACAAATGCAGATAGCTTCTCTCTGTGCTCAGCTGAATCTGGAAACCCCAACAGGAGACTCTAATCTCCAGCAAATATGTTATTCTTGGCAATTAATTCCACCAAAGAATATGTTTCTTCCTTAGGTCTAGTGGGATTTACTGTCTTTTACAAACATTGCTTTTAAGGAGAATAACCCTCTCTCAAAGTAAGCAGCTGCAGTTCTAATTTATTATGCTGGTATTAATTTGATCATCTCACTAATAATTTTTAAAGAGGTACCCAGATGCTTTTTAGAGCCTGCTGAATATGTATGATTTAAAGATTAATTATGTTAATCCAGGCCAATTGGTCACCTCCTCACATGTGATTAACAGTATGTGGGCTTAACAGGAGGTCCGTTATTAGATTATTTCTTTGTAAAGAAGAAAGGAAAGGAGACGGATGATGGATTTGTAGGGCTCTCTAGAGAAAACATGCAATGGCCTGAAAGCATTTACAGGCCATGAAGTTAGGAAGCGTTCTGTAAAAGCCCATCAAGTTCTCTTCTTACCCGGGCAGTCAAAAGCCTCTTTGTTCAGAGCATGGTAAATTGCAGTCCCTGATAGGATGAAGCAAATGCCTGTCTTGCTGGCCAGTTCAACGTTAAACACAGGTCACTTCCCATGCCTGATGCCTCTGGTCCAGAAATGAGTTTCTTTTCGGTGGAGCTTATATTTTTCTTTCATGTTTCTGACCATCCTAAGTGAAGGTAATGAAACACCTCCAGTAGTGGGGTACCAATCTCACATGATCAATATCTCCGGGCAGAATTAGGCTAATGAACTTGCACAAGTTAATTGCCTCTATTACTCTGAAGCACAGCATTCCCCAGCTTGTTGTAAGTTCTCCTCCTAGAAACTTTGTCTGCAGGCAGAATTGAGTGCCCTCTCTGGTTGAGTCATGTGGCTTCATCAGTGGCCCTGATGCCACTGCCAGCACTCACCCTCTCTGTACCAGGCTGCATCCTGCCCCTTGTGAAAGGAGTTGCTAAGTCTTTTTTGCTAGGGGTTTTCAAATGAACTAGAGTTACCCATATGGGATGGTGTAAGTGGCTAGGAGGAAGCGCCATGTCTAGAGGGCCTCACCTGATAGAGGTGTTTTTTGTGGTTATCTTTTTCCTGAATGCCACTGTAGTATTTCCTTTTATTCAGATGGAGTAGACAGAACAATGACTTTGGTCCCCATTTTTTGAATGGGGAATCTGAAAGTGAGACAGCGGACCCAAGGGTTAGTCTTGTGTCCACTGATGCAGTGAGACGGGGGCTACCCCCGCTCCTTCCTAAAGGCTAGAAAGGAGAACCCTGCTCAAACATCTATAAGCTGAACTATGCTCTCTCTGTTTCCTGGAGGTGGACATTTTCCATGAAAGAATCACAGCACCACAAAGCCCCTGCCTTCCCCAGTCTGCCTGGCTAACTTGAGAAACATGTTGTGTTATATCTGTGTCCAAGGACCTAACCCACGATACTGAAATTATTTGTTCAAGAGTCTTCTCTCAGTAAACAATAAGATGTAAAACCACAAAACCAGCTATCAGTAAATATTTGCTAAATGGCATATAAGTATAACCTAGAAACTGCTCTTTTGTAAAAGTGCTCACTGCTAAAGAATTGAAATCAAAATGCGATTCTTTTACAACCTTGCATCTGACAGCTTTGGCTTTTTTGCATGGGTTATGACAGCTCTCTTAACCTATTTTAATAAATGGTTTGTACTTGGTGCTGAGGCTTTTCATCATTGGAAGCATTTTTATAGATCATATGATAAACAGGGAAGCGGGTAGGAATCACTAAAAACACTCATCATTTTCTTGAAGAAAAGATTTAATGTGGATACTTAGACAAAATAATACTATGATGTTGAGCACGCTGCGCTGTCAGGCAGTAGATATTAAAAATTATTGGAGATTGTTATGTTATTGAAACGCCACTCCTGGCCACCTTCAATAATAGAATCTTAATTAGTGTAAGTAGAAAGTGACACATGAGGAGAGAGTACCATCTGTGGGGAAAGAATGATAAGAGAGGAAGGAATGGAAAGAATAATAGAGAATTCAGTGAGTCAGCTGTTTGCCTGAACAGTCTTCTCAATGCTGCTGCAGTAGAATCCCGTCTCTCCAATACCTCTGGTTTTCAGTACAGATGCACTGTTGGGTATTGTGTATGTGTGTTCTTACACATGTATGCACATGTTCAGAGATGCCAGGAGAATCACAATAGCAAATCAATGAACTTTCATGTATTAAAAGTTCAATCCCCAGAAATGACTCATTTCTTTCAAAAGAACCTTCTCTTCATGATTGATAGGTAGTCAATTCCTGTCAGCTAATGTGTGCATTCCCTGAGGTCCAAGAAAATAAAGAGATTCTGTCTAAGGAAGGACATGACAATAGCTCTTTCATGGTTACATGCAGAGGGAAGACGGAAATGCAATTTGGGCATGGTGAAAGGTGGGAAGTGGAAGAACTCAAATCGTAGAGCATCAAATTAGTCAGAAGACTGTGTTAGTCCACACTCTGCTGTTAGCTGACTATAAAACCTTGGGCAAAATATTTCATGTTTGTGAGCCTCAGTTTCCTCATCTAACAAATAAAGGATTAGACATCATGATCTTTAATATCCCTTCGAGGTACATAATCTTAGAGCTACAATGCATGTCCTCTCGTGAATTTTGAGCTGCTATTTTCTAATAGAACTTCTTCTAAGTTACAGTCAGCTATTTCATTCATTCATTATTTGTTCCTTCACCAAACTCATATTTATTGAACACCTATCCTAGGCCATACCCTGTCATATCTCCACCTTATAAGATCCCTAAAAGCAGTTTGCCTTCAAATTTTTTACTGTCTAATCTACTGTCACTAGATGTTAAGTATTTGTTGGATTGAGTTGAATGGTGTCTTTCCATCAAAACCAAAGCTTAGATACTCTCTCTGAATGCCTTCATACCTTGTTGTATTGGGAATAGCACAGGTCTTTAGAGCCAGACAGACCAGAGTTCCATTCTCAACTCTGTCACTGACCAGCTGTCAAACCTTGGGCAAATCACCCAACTACAAAGTGCTTCATTGTTTCCTCCATTGTAAAATGGGAACAGTAAAGGTAGTTGTTGGGATTCGATAAGAACATCCATGTAGGCCGGGCGCGGTGGCTCACGCCTGTAATCCCAGCACTTTGGGAGGCCGAGGCGGGCAGATCACGAAGTCAGGAGATCAAGGCCATCCTGGCCAACACAGTGAAACCCCGTCTCTACTAAAAACACAAAAAAGTAGCCGGGTGTGGTGGCGGGTGCCTGTAGTCCCAGCTACTCAGGAGGCTGAGGCAGGAGAATGGTGTGAACCCGGGAGGCAGAGCTTGCAGTGAGCCGAGATTACGCCACTGCACTCCAGCCTGGGCGACAGAGCGAGACTCCGTCTCAAAAAAAGAACGTCCATGTATAAGGGAGGAGACCACCCCTCATATTGTCTTATGCCCAATTTCTGCCTCCAAAGAAAGAAGTAGTAAAAACTAAAAGGCAGAAATGAAATCCACAGGCAGACAGCCCGGCGCCACACCCTGGGCCTGGTAGTTAAAGACCGACCCCTGACCTAATTGGTTCTGTTATCTATAGATTACAGACATTGTATAGAAATGCACTGTGAAAATCCCTATCTTGTTTTGTTCCGATCTAATTACCGGTGCATTCAGCCCCCAGTCACGTACCCCCTGCTTGCTTAATCAGTCACGACCCTCTCACATGCACCCCCTTAGAGTTGTGAGCCCTTAAAAGGGACAGGAATTGCTCACTGGGGGAGCTAGGTTCTTGAGACAGAAATCTTGCGGATGCCCCCAGCTGAATAAACCCCTTCCTTCTTTTTTTTTTTTTTTTTTTTTTGAGACAGAGTCTGGCTCTGTGGCCCAGGCTGGAGTGCAGTGGCCGGATCTCAGCTCACTGCAAGCTCCGCCTCCCGAGCTTACACCATTCTCCTACCTCCCCCTTCCTTCTTTAACTCAGTGTCTGAGGAGTTTTGTCTGCCGCTTGTCCTGCTACATGTAAAATGGTCCTCAAAGTGGTTGAAACATAGTAGGCTCTTAGTCAATGGTGGTAATTCTTTTTCCCTAAATTCATCCAGGTTTTGGGAGTTCCACTTTATCATCACTGCATTTACCTTGTATCTGTCCTCTGGATGAATGCTCTCTGGTGCACTGAAGGGTTAGCCTGAATCTTAGAATCTAACTCAATAAGAAAATCGGCCTGCAAGGGTTCACTAGTAACATGAAAATTCATCATACTGCAGTGGAAAGGCACCAGCCTGGGAGTCAAATGACTGGACTGAAACCCAGATAGGCCACTGTTTTTTTGTTGTTTTTTTTTGTTTTTTGTTTTTTGTTTTTCTTTTTTTGAGACGGACTTTTGCTGTTTGTTTCCCAGACTGGAGTGCAGTGTCATGATCTCGGCTCACTGCAACCTCTACCTCCTGGGTTCAAGCGATTCTCCTGCCTCAGACTCCTGAGTAGCTGGGATTACAGGCATGTGCCACCATGCCCAGCTAATTTTGTATTTTTAGTAGAGACGGGGTTTCACCATGTTGGTCAGGCTGGTCTCGAACTCCCGACCTCGGGTGATTCACCCGCCACAGCCTCCCAAAGTGCTGGGATTACAGGCGTGAGCTACTGCTCCCAGCCGGGCCACTATTAACAAGTTATTAGCAAATTACTTAAACCTCTCTGAAACTCCATTTTATTGCCTAAAAATACTAGGATAAAAACCATCTTCCTATATTCATATTCACTTTTCCTTCAACAAATGTTTATTTTGAGTCTTCTCTGAGTGGCAGGCATTTGGGGTACGGATAAGAAACAGTTGATCACTGTCCCTTTTGACCTCATCACCTAGAGATATTGCAAGGACCAAACCAAACCAGATGTTACATGGTCAATGCCTGGCACGTACTTTGTGTCTGATAGATGCCCACAAATGCATTCTGCTGCATGGACCAGGTCGTTTAGGTCAATCTATCTCCCATTCTCCCGACCCCTTTCAGACCTAGAAAGGGAAAGAATAGTACAGGGTAAGGACTCCCTCAGCTTTCTGTCTATTATCATTAGCCTCTTCAGTTTCAAGCCACTTACATCATCTCATAGGTCACATGATGGGGAAAGCTCATAGTTCATGTGATAGAGAAATTTCATGGAAACCCAGGAAAGCCAAATGGCTTAGTTTAGTCAGGTCAAGAATTGCATAAAATCTGGGCTGCAGGACAAACAGAAGCTGCAGAGATAGGCTCTGAACCTTCCTTCCCAGGCTGGGACAGGGGGCAGGTAACTTTCTGGCAAAGAGAAGCACCTGAGATCCTCCAGATGTGGCTCAACACTGTCCTGTTTGGTAGGTGGGGATGGCAGGACAGGGGTTGTACAGTGTTGACTTTTTAAAACATACTGATCATACTAATTGGTATTGCATATGTACCTTGGTAACTTCCAATTTCCTTAATGATAATCAAATCCTGATCCTCCAAGTTGCAAATGCTGAGCTTTATAGGGAGTGGGGGTGGGCCTGGACATCAGAGCCCCTCCCTCTGTCACCTGAGACTTGTTTATTCTTGAGGCTTTCTCCCTAATTGTCAATCTTGAAGATTGTGCAAACCTCACGCATTCCACCTAAACATAATATACTTCCCAGAGAATCAATAAATATTTAGTTCTCCTATCAATTAAATTTGAAGGATAAAACAGAGGACTTTTTTTTTCAACTTTTTTTTTAGGTTCAGGGGGTACATGTGCAGTTTTGTTACGTGGGTAAATTGCATGTTGCTAGGGGTTGGTGTACAAATGATTTTGTCACCCAGGTAGGGAGCAGAGTACCCAACAGGTAGTTTTTCAACCCTCAATCTCCTCCCACCGTATGTGAGGGTGGAGGCCCTGGTGGAGGCCCCAGTGCCTATAGTTCTCCTCTTTGTGTCCATGTGTACTCAATGTTTAGCTCCACTTATAAGCAAGAACATATGGTGCTTGGTTTTCTATGCCTGTGTTAGTTTGCTTAGGATTATGGCCTCCAGCTCCATCCGTGTGGCATGATTTTGTTCTTTTTATGGCCACATAATATTCCATGGTGTATATGTGCTACATTTCTCCATGTGGTCTACCATTAACGATCACCTGGGTTGATTCCAAGTCTTTGCGATTGTGATGGACTGGGATGAACATACGAGTGTATGTGTTTTTTTTTTAAGTAGAACAATTTATTTTCCTTTCCAGTAATGGGATTGTTGGGTCAAGTGGTAGTTCTAAGTTCTTTGAGAAATCTCCAGACTGCTTTCCACAGTGGCTGAACTATTTTATATTCCTGCCAACAGTGTATAAGCGTTCCCTTTTCTCCACAACCTCACCAACATCTGTTATTTTTTGACTTTTTAGTAATAGCCATTCTGACTGGTGCAAGATAGTATCTCACTGTGGATTTGATTTGCATTTCTCTGATGATTAGTGATGCTGAGCGTTTAAAAAATCTGTTTGTTGACTGGTTTATATGTCTTCTATTGAGAAGTGTCTGTTCATGTCCTTGGCCCATTTTTAAATGGGGTTGTTTATTTTTTCTTTGTTGATTTAAGTTCCTTATAGGTTCTGGATGTAAGAGCTTTGCCAGGTGCATAGTTTGCAAATATTTTCTGCCATTCTGTAGGTTGTCTGTTTACTCTGTTGATAGCTTCTTTTGCTGTGCAGAAGCTTTTTAGTTTAATTATGTCTGGCTTGTCCGTTTTTGTTTTTCTTGCAATTGTAAAGCAGAGTACACTTATATGAGTCCAAAAATCTCTGGCAATTCTAGTTTTTATTGACTTTAGGGAACACTAAATTATAACCTCAGTGTTCAGATTCAACTGACCACATTCATCAGCCTCATTTGACACAAAATCCTATACTTCAAGAGACAGGACAACATTTCAATTGCTCTCCCAGCATCAATCTTTCTACTTTGAGGGTTTTGGGCCTAAAATAAGAATTTATTTAAATTCTAGCCCATTTAAATTCTAAAGAAACAGGATTTGAAGGTTATTCTATAATTTTTTTATATCATATGGTAAACAATTTTTACCCTATTATGGATCCAAAACTAAAGGTTTTAAGTAGTAAATAAGTATTTATGTTAAATTTTTTTCTGAGGAAGAAACTAGTTAATATACTACAGCTTTTTATATAGCATCTCATTTCCTCTGATGGAATCATTTTATTAAAAATGTTTTTCTATAGTAGTATATCAGTGCACTTTGTTTCATTAAAATGTTTAAACTTCTAATCTTATAATACTATTATTCAAACACATTTTAGATTTTCTCCTTATCTGCTCTTTTCTTCTTCTTCTTTAATAATGCAATTCTGCCTGGACACAGTGGTTCATGCCTGTAATCCCAGCCCTTTGGGAGGTCACAACAAGAGGATCACTTAGGAGTTCAAGACCAGCCTATGCAGCAAAACAAGACTCCTCTCTACAGAAAATACAAAATTTAGCCAGGCATGGTGGCACACACCTGTAGTCCCAGCTACTCGGGCGTCTGAGGCAAGAAGATTGCTTGAGCCCAGAGGTTTGAGGCTTTGGTGAGCTATGGTTATGCCACTGTACTCCAGCGCGGGCAACAGAGCAAGATCCTATCTCAAACAAACAAACAAACAACAACAACAACAAAAACCCACCACCATGCAATTCCAGTGGGTTACCTCAGAGTTGCTAATTCTTTCTCAAATTTTATCTTCAGGACATCTTCTCATGGGTGCACCAAAGCAAAAAGTCTTTTTTCCCATCCACCTTCCCAAATCATTTGTATTTCATTAAAAATACATTTTAAGGCTGGGCACAGTGGCTTAGACCTGTAGTCCTAGTGTTTTGGGAGGCTAATGCAGAAGGATCACTTGAGCTCAGGGGCTAGAGGCTTAAGTGAGCTCTTATCAAATCATTGCGCCCCAGCCTGGGTGACAGAGCAAGACCCTGTCTCTAAAAAAGTATAATATAATATAAATAGATAAATAAATAAACTAATATTTTCTTTTAAGCCCACTTTCTCCCCAAGATTCAATGGAAATCTTTGCCTCTTCCAGTTCAGTCTGGACATCAAGTTCCTGATACCCTCTCATGGTCCTCAAAATGATTATTATTTTTTTCTTTTTTATGAGCTCCACCACGCATCACCTGCCACAGAGTCCTCGAATAAGAAAGTCAACTATTGTATAAAACAGAAAACACTGGGTCAGAAATGAAAGGACCCAACTTCCAATCTACCGTCTGTCATTTGCAAGCTGTTAGAAGTTTCACAAATTATACAGCCTCTCTGAGCCAGAACTTCGTTACATGTAAAAGAGGGGTAAATATTCATCCTTGCACAGATTTTTTGACACCTGGAAAAAATCCTACATGAGGTATAAAAGCACCCACTGTAGTTCTGGGAACACAGTAAAGGGTCAGAAAGCTGATTGACATTGAACATAAGCACAGTTGCATTTAGGACTCACGTGTCTGTGGCAATAACTTTCTAATAGATAGGACTTCTTTTCCTTTTTAATAGCTCCTGCACCACAGTACCAGATTAATCAGCTAAAAGCATCATTGTCATCATGCCACCCTTGGCTTAAGGACATATATAAGAAAAGCATAAGAATCCTCACTCTGCCATTCAGGGTCCTCTGTGACCTTGAGACAGCACAGAATTCCACCTCCAACCTGGCCAGTCTTCTCAGCACCCCTGGTTTTCCCCACCCTGATCCTTCCCATCTTCTTGCCCTTTATCCTCATTTGTTGTTGAAAATCCTTTCCTCTCCAAGCCTTCCTCATTCTCCTATCTTGTTCATAAGCCTTTGCAGCTAATTTTATCCAAATAGCTCTACAATCTCTTATCCTCCAAGAGCCCCACATGCACACATAACACACATCTATCCTGTAGTGTATATTGATACACTTGGTACATATATTTGGTACTGTATATTTTGTACACACACATTAATCAATTAAATATATTCAATTTATTAATGAAAATATAACATGGCATGTGTACCTCTTTGTTCATTTGTTAGGGGTGAAAACTCTTTCACCCCCAACAAAGTTATGAGCTACCTGAAGGCAAGAACTATACTACTGTCTAGGACAGGCTAATTAAAACACACTTCTAAAATATATATATATACCTCCATCACCTACTATGCTTTTTTTTTTTTTTTTTTTTTTTTTTTTTTGAGACAGAGTCTCATTCTATCACCCAGGCTGGAATGCAGTGGCACAATCATGGTGCGCTGCAGCCTCAACCTCCTGAGCTCAAGCAATTATCCCACCTCAGCCTCTCAAGTAGCTGGGATCACAGGCATGCACCACCACACCCAGTTAATTCTTTTTATTTTTTATATTGCCCATGCTGGTCTTGAACTCCTGGCTTCAAGCAATCCTCCTGCCTCAGCCTCCCAAAGTATTTGGATTACAGGCGTGAACCACTAAACCCAGCCTACTATGCTTTTTGAGAACCAACCTCTTCCTTTATTCAGCAATCAAAATATCTGTTTGTGCTTCTATCACATACGTTCCCTATCCTCTAAGAATTCATAGCCTGAGAAAAGCAGGTAATTTTTGTAAATGGAGGTGCACTAGTACTGAATGTCGAATAGTAGAAATAACAACCCTTCTACTGGTAACTCTCATTTATTGAGTGACTACTACATGCCAAGCGCTGTAGCACCTGTAACCGTAACAGAAACTTGAGTGCAGGTTATTTCATTTCATCCCCTTAAAAAAAAAAAAAAAAAAAAAAAACTTATCAACTCCTCGACTGGGTGTGATCCTCATTTTATGCAAGCTCAGAGCAGTAAAGAGAACTGTCCAAGGTTACGGGGCTGGTAAGAAGCTGAATTGGAACCCGACACCACGCCCGTCTGCACCTAAAAGGTTTTCCACCTCTCTGCAGAATGTTATATTCATACCCAGGCGCACTTTTCTCTTTCCTCAAGGGGCAAATGTGCTGTCCCTCTGCCTTCTGAATGCATCTTCCCCTTCCTAGGTGGCTCTTTCTTGTACTTTCCTAAGGCCTTTCTTCCCCTGACAGCAGGGGCCTGCAATCTCCTCTCCAGATCGGTCACAGGCCAGTCTTCTGCACTTGCTGTAAGCTGATGCCCAGCCAGTGCTGCCTCTCCTCTCTGCCGATGCTCCTGACGCAGACAACTGCAGTGACTACACCCTTCCTCAGCCCCCACACTCTTCAAAAAGTGCTTTTCTGGGTTTCCACGACTGCCTCCCTTCCTCCCCAAAACGATTCTCCATCCGAGGAGTATTTGAAACCACGGCTGCCCGTCCTAACGCGCCAGGGCTGAGATTGCTGCTGGAACTTCCCAGGGCTGCTGCAGTAACCCCGCCCCACTCTTGGGAAGAAGATTCTAGGCGAGTGACCGCTTCCACCCTCTTTATGGCCCTGGTCTGGGGTCAGAAAAGAAGAGGACTGGTATGAATTGAATTCTTCTTGGGTGCCTGGCAACTGCTAGCACATGTGTGCATGTTTCTCATTTAAGTCCTCACAATTATTTGGCCAGAGAAGTATTATTACCCTTGTTTTTGCATGAAAGGGAACTGGGCTCAGAGAAATTAGGGGACTGGCTAAACTCACACAGCAGGGCAGGGGGTCAGAAGCCCAGTGCACCTGCCCCGTCTCATAGCGTCTTCTTATTGGAGCACACTGTGGTTATATGTGGAGCCCAACTGGCAAAACTATGTAGTCCGTGAAGTGAAAGTTGAACTCAGCATCCTTCACCTCTCCCTTGCAGGAGCCTCTCTAGCCTCTCTTCTATCAAATCGCCCCATGCTGGGCACTGTGCAAGCGCTTTATGGGTATTGTCTTATTTGGTTCGGCAAACAGTGCTGTCAGCCTATGTGTTATCATTAACTTCATTTTACGGATGAGTTAAGTGAGGCATCCAGGGGCTTCGTGCTTGCCCAGGCCACACAGTGAATACATGCAGAGCTACACTCTCATTTTCAGTAACTGCATTAAAAAAAAAAAATCAGCATTCCTCTTCCAGGTACTCAGTGACAACGGTCCCCTGAAGCGATCTCTAATCTCCCAGCTTCTTGGCACTGCAAGGGAATTGAAAGCCAACATAGCCAAGTCAGGAATGCTTTTTGTCCTTCCCTTTTTCTCTCCTAAATTCAGCTTTTTTCTTTCTTCTTCTCAACTTGGAAGCCCTCCTTACTAAAGTCGGGGCAAGGGGTGCTGCAGAAAGTCTACTTTTATGCTAACTGGGGAGGAAACACTGAAGTATTTATTTTTGTTTTCAGAGGAAAATGTAGGTAAAGGCTCTCCTTGCATTGTGAATGTCCAGCCCAGGGGAATACTTGGCACATGGTAAACGCTCAAATATATTGTATGAATGAATGAAGACAATGAATGAATGAATGAATGAAATGAATGAATGAATGAGATAAAAAGGGAAGAGGATCCAGTTCCTGGGAAGTACATGAATAAAAAATTTAAAATAATAATTAAAAAGGGAATAGAAAAAAATCAGTACTCTCATAGCAAACAAATCAGACTTAGATGGTAATATCTGAGGATAGCAGGAGGATTCATTTGCATACATTATTTACCTCCATTTGGAATATCCTCCCTTGAACTTGCTCGCAGAAAGGCCTTCTATTCTTTGAAACATTTCAAATGCTAACTTTAAAAAAATCTTCTTCAGTTGGACGTAATTTCTCTCCTCCTTGGCTTCTCATAGGACTTTAATTTCTCCTGGCATTTACTCTCTTCCACATCAAAGTCTATTTATTCATATGGAGACAGGATTCCATAGTGGTTAAGTAGATTCTAGTCTGGTGCCAGATTCCCGGAGTTTGAATCCCAATTTGGCACTTGCTAGCTGTGTGACCTTGAGCAAATTACTTAACCTCTCTGTGCTTCATTCACCTCATCTGCAAAATGGGAATAATACTAATCCATTTTATATGTGGCTATTATGAGGATTTAATGAGGTAATATACTAATATATGAGTTAATTTCATCCTTAAAACAGGTCTAGCCGCACAGTCAGCACTACATAAGTGCTGGCCATTATTGTGGATCTGTCTGGCTGGAAGGCAGTAGCAGCATCTTACTCAGTTTAATGTTTCCTTTAGTTCTGACCACACGGCTCTGGACAGAGGTTTATTGACCATCCTAATTGTATTTGGGCTTTAAGAAAACACATGTCCTTAATCAAAGTGCCTGGAACCTGAGCCACTTTGGGTCTGTGACTTCCTAGCCCCTCTTCCAGGAGCTAAGCTCTCTGCTCTTCTCAGAGGGAGCAGCAGGCAGCTGCTCCACCAGGAGGAGCTCAATACCTTCAGACCCAGACCCTGCAAAACCTCAAACCCAGACCCTGCAAGCCTCAAACTCAGACCCTGCAAAGCCTCGCCTCCATGCCACCACCTGTGCCCTCCCTAACCTCCTTCTGCACCAAAGTTTCTGCTGTTTCCCAGTATGCCGGGCTCTCTTTCCACTTTTCACCCTGCATATGTATGCTCTTCCCTCTGTCTTGTTGAATCTCTGTAAGGTTTGACACCTGCCTTTCCCACCTACCCAATGTCCACAAAAGCGTATCTGCTTAGACTACGCGTGTAACACCAGCTGCGGTCCTGCTTGGCTCCCTGCTTCTTGTAAACACTCCACATCAGCAAATGTAGACCTGCTTCTATCAAATTCCACTGCATAAATAGACCATCTTTATTTAACTACTGAGAGATAGAAAAACGGTTTCCAGGTTTTTGTGTCTTTTACAATAGAAGTACCCCCAGGAAGAATAACTCAAGTTCCCGCTGCTTTGTTGTGAACAGGTTTACCAGATGCTCTGAAAGCAGACAGCAGGTAGGATGAGCTTAGGGCAGCCTGAGAAGAAGAGCCCTGTGAGGACAAAGAGGACTGCCCGAGCCTCTCTTAGGATGCAGGTTGTGCAAAAACGCCAGGATCTCACTATCCCTTTTACAGACAACTTCACTGGGACCCGGTGGTCACTAGCGCAGGGAATACAGCGGTTGGCAGAGATTCTCAGAAAGTTTAAAATGAGCTCGAATATACGCAGGTGGAAAGTTGAAAGGCATTTCCCCTTGGAAATAAGACTGAGTTTTCAGCAGTCACAAATCTAAGATTTCCAAGAAGAAATGTAACCTAAAAATACCCTCTTTCTGCCCTATACGCTTTACAGCCCTGGAGGTTGGAATCCTCCTGAGATTTAAGGGTACCCCTTACTGAAAACCAGCCCTTCTTCCCATGGTGCCAGAGCCTCCCCAGGCACAGCCAAAGATGGAGTTTGGCTGGAGGGAATTCAGCACTGCGACTTTAACAGGGCGTGCCAGGCCGCTGCTGCAGTCTCTACTGCAGTGAGCTCTGGGCAGCAGCAGCCCCAGGCTGGGCGGAGGCTGTCCCAGTGCCTGGGCTGAACCCAGTGCCTGAGGTGCCACCCCTGCAGAGACCAACCAACAGAGCCACCCATGAGCTACTTGGCTTCGGTGATGACACCATGACCTCCTGGTGTCTACAGATTAATACACAAGAGAGAAATAGCACAAACTGCTTTTTTAAAACAAGGCTCCCAACAGATGTTCAATAATTCATTAGAGACAAAGCACCTAAGAGGAATAAGCAATTTCTAAAGCTTAGGTCAGAGATGCTTCCAGATACATACAACATTGGGCTTTTACAGAATTTTGAAGCTTAAGCTCTGAATGCAGATGGTTTTTTGTGTTTTTTTTTTCCACTTTTTGCATTTTTCACACTTTGGGAAATTTTCTCTGCTCTGATTGTGCTATTTTGCGAGGGTTTATTTAACCTTGTTATAGCAAAAACTTCACTCATTTGAGGACTGTGACTCATCAAGAACATGAGACCACATGAGCCTGTTAGAAAAAGGTTTTCGTTCATGGTCATGGCCACGTCAGTGACACTCCTAGCAGAATTTGTGTGCCATTGGAGCATTTGCCTGCATCCTCCCTTGATTAGACTTCCTCAAGTACTTTATATAAGATTTTCCCCCTTTTTCAAGAGCCTGCAGTTACATAAAGATATATAGAACACAGCACCAATTAAGTGTCTTCCGTCTCCTCTTAAACTTCCCACCTTCCAGATCTTACTAACAAAGATGACAAACCCAATTAGGTGGTTTAAAATAGCAGGTCTCTGCGATAGCCCCATGGAGGCAGCTATATATTACTTTACAGCATCTTATACCCTAAGCGAAAGGTCCAAAAAAGGAAACAAAGATAATAATATGTTCCTGCTCCTGTTGGATCGTAATTTGGCTTGTTGAGCTAAATCGTCATAGAAGAGCTGAATGTTCCAGCCCATTGCAGGGTGCTCGATATATATTTCCCTCCCACTTATTTCTTTATGGGGGAAGCAAAGCACTAGGCAGAGAGGGAAAAAAGGTGAGCGTTCCATCAACTTTTGCTTTATTGGAGAATTTGTCCTCATAGGATTCCTTCTATAAGTGGTTAGTTACAGTGCCCTTAGAATAAGAGTCAAAAGAGTGAGGGGACTTTGTGTTCACTTTGGCAGCACATATACTAAAAAAAAAAAAAAAAAAAAAAAGTGAGGGGACTTAATATGCTTGCACATACATGCAGTATTTGCACAGACGTACTCAATGCCTTTTTTTTCCCCAACTTAAATTTTCTCTCTTTGGAGGCTCCTGCCACCTAATGGTCAAATTGCATCACGGCAAAGCACCAAGCGCAGGCCTTGCACAACCTGGTAGGCTTGTTTCGTGGACCAAAACTGCTGGAAGACGTACGAATATCTTTCTACACCAAGTTCACATGCCCAAGTGGTAGAACAGTAAGTTCGAGTGTGATCTTCCAAGTCTGCTGAGGAGAGATTATTGAGTTCTGTCTTCAGGAAAACTAGATTTTGGTTTTGTCTTTGCCCTTAGCCTGACGTTGAGAAGCTTAACCATTCTAGGTTCACATACATAATGTAGAGATTGAGCAGATCAAGATAATGTCTTATTTCCTTCTAAACTGGTTTGAAAAGAAAATATTGGTGGACTCAGGTAGGTTGCTGTGTATTACTTTACTGCCTATTACACCTTGAGAGAACTATGCAAGAAAGGAAGTATATACTATATCTTTTTGATGAATACAATAATACCTTAGACATACAAGTTGAAAGCTTACTAAGATAGTGGTCTATTTGAACTTAGAGTCAGTTTAGACCATCATAATACAGCTGATTGTGCACAACTTCATTAGATCAATATAATGATTAGTATAGCATATGTTTTAAAAAATATTTATATGACATATAAATTGTGGCAATAAAAGTGACAAATAACAAGAGTAAAATTCTTCCAGTGTATTGTCTATTGTCTTTAGAGCTAAGGTTGTTTTGTTTGTTTTTTTTTTTATAGTGTCTTCTGAATCAGGAATGTGGCATGACCTTCTTTTCTACCCTGTTCTCCTAAAATTGTCATGGATTTATAGCGTGGTTGTAGGCTGGTGGGCAGTAAAGGGGCTGACATCTAAGATACTCTGTATACTGGACACTGTGAGTGTTCTCAGATATGCCTCCTCCTTTTGCCTCCCAGTACCCTGATAATAAACGATTTGCCTTTGTTTTTACAGAGGAGGAAATGGAGACATAGCCATTAGGTGACTCAACCAGTTAATATGGTGAATAAGGGAAAGAGCTGGGATTTGAACTACAGGTAGGGTAGAATGCCCTTACGGGATTTTAACTGTTGTACCATGGTCAGACTCAACAGGTAGCATTTAATATGAGAAGTTAAAAAGGATCTGGCATATAAATGCTCAAATATTACAACTCAGCTCCCCAAGGTGAATGTATAAGAATTGCACGTGCCTAGTCATGCTCACTTGGCTAACCCAGGAGAAGGCAGTGGTCACCAGGGATTGATCAGTATCTGCCTCTGAACCTGATTAGAGTTGACCCCAGCTCTGATGTTAGGATGGTGAACACTGTAGACATAAGTTAGGAGGTGACTGGGGCTTCGCCAGTCCTTGAAGACACCGTGACACCCAGGACAGTCACAGCAAGTGGGGATGGATACTTTGTTTCGAATATTCAGAGACATCTCAGGAGGTAAGTGTGGTCATCGGTCCATAGCCAGAGGAGCCCAGGTAAAGCAACTCCCCCAGCCCTCAGATGGCATATTCAGTAACACCACTTGACTTTATCCTGATCAGAATAGACAGCCAAGCCCACAGGGAGGACAGCAAACCTCAACTCAAGGACACAAAACGACCCAGCAAGGGTGACATGAATGCAGTGACCCTGGCATTTGCAATGGCTCTGTCTGGGGGGAGATGGGAGAGACAGTCTGCCTCCACTGTCACAAGCATTTTATTTTAAAATGCAGTGCGAGTAAAGGAAATTGAAATCCACTTGCCACCAGACAGGATGACACTGTTGTAGGGCATGAATCAGGTTATCTGAAGGTTGTGATGGATTAGGAAAGGCTCTCTCCTGCTGACAACAGGGAAAGTTCCTGCCAATTCACCAATTCTGCAGTGATCAGAGGAGACAGTCAGAGCTTTTTTTTTTTTTTTTGTCTTTCTTCTGTCTTTTCTGAGCATGGAAGTGGGAATGGGCAGAGGTGGAGGCAGGCCTTCAAACTCAGTAGTCCTTGGCTGTGGCGGGCAGAGTCATTTCCCCACTTCTTTCTTTGCTCTTGCTTCCTCCTGCTGTGAGGTGGGGGCGTGGGGGACAGAGACCGGCCCCCATCTCAGCAGCTGCCCCTGAATAACTGAGGAAGGGCGTGCTCTATTCTATCTCCATTTTCCAGGGAGGCCCCAGCTCAAGCTGCTGCTCCAACAGCACGGTCCTACCACACAGGTTTTGATCCGGGCCAAAAGGGGTACAACTGATTCTGCGGTGCTCAGATTCTGGATGCAGTAGGAGGGGACATTGTTCCTCTGCAGATGCTACGGCTGCTGGTAGGAACCTCCACCTACCTATGTCAGGGTTTCAGCCTGGGAGACCCGAGGAAACAGATTTCAGTATAAGTGGATCCTGGCTTCAAAAGAAAGGAATAGTGAGACCCTCCCAGCCCACGCCTTTCTTCCACGTGCCTAAGAATGGCTGAAAAGCCTTCCCCAGAAGAGCAACCTTGAACGCATACTAAAGTGAAGGCTTCAAGCTATGACGAAATTTTTAACCTTTCTTAGTTTTTTTTCCTCTCTTTTTTCAGTCGTTTAAAGAAGCCTATGAATCCCATCTGAAAATAATGTTCTAAATTCCATAAACGAAAATAATAGAAAGTCAATTATATTGCAAGGTCCTTCTAAGAATCTTTGGTTTAAAATATAATTATGATCTAATTACTTCAGAAATAAATTCTGTCTCCCCAGTAAAATTATAATACATTTTTGGTTCAGCTAAACCTCCCCCCACCTCTTTTTCTCCCTAAAACTCCCCTTTCGAAGAGTCCCTCCAGACCTCTCCCTCAAGTAGAGTACCTAGCATAGTTTTCGTGTTCGTTAAAGACATATTTCTCTTTAATTCGTTATAAATTATAGGTTAAAAAAGGTAACTTAAAATACCTCAGTTTCTCATTGCTCCTTACTCATCCTCTGCTGATGGGGAAAATAAAATTCCACCCCCTTAATTAAATCAGTGAATGTGAATAAAAAACATCAACATGTTTTTATCATTGAGAAACCTGCACTAAGTAATGAAGTTACTCCTGGTTACTTGTTAGGACTTTTTCAGCCAATGGTCTCTGAACTCATGGGCTCTGTCCTGAGACCATCTGTAGAATGATCTAAGGTTTTCTGTGTTCAACATGGGAAGAGCTCACATGCTGAAAAGGACAGAGGCTTGTCGGCGGGGTCACTGCTTACCCCTTACCCTAACAGAAGGCACAATATGGGGTCCACTCACACACACAAAGATGTAAGTTGGCCTTTGAAGGCATTCAGTGATTTGCTCCTCGGTCAGGCCAATTATTAGAGAAGTGTCTTCTACTGAAGGCTTCACCTGGTGGAAAACCTCAGCAATTGTTTATTAGATTAGAAGACATTCAAATTATATATTGAGCTTGGAAACAGCTATGACAGGTAGAGCGACTCCTAGGTGTCAGGCTTTCTTCTAGGTATTTGTGTTGTTTTAGGTAATTTTCATCACAACTCTGTGAGTAGTTACTGTTATTCCCATTTTTCAGGAGGAGTAAGGTTCAGAAGTCAGATTGGGAGAATATAGATTTTTCACTCCCCAGTCTGCTTAGGTCCAAAGCCCACATACTTCCTTCCTCCTTCCCAACTCCCCACCAATGTCACACAGACAATAAGGAGACCAGCTGTGCAATGTAAGGGGTTGGAGGAGCTTAAAGTAAGGGAGTCCCTGCAACCTCTGCACCCAGCAGAGCATCCTTGCACATGGTAAGTGCTCAACTGAGTATATGTGTTATTTATTATTCTTGTTATTATTAGGTTTATTTTTCTTCTGCGTTTGAGGAGGTAAAACTGAAAAGGCAGTTTGAGTTTCTTTTATAGGACTGGGAAAGGCTTTTGGAATGCCCGACTGAGCCTCAGATTTTCTTCTGAAGTTTATAAGAAGTCATTAGCTGTCTTTTATAGGGGATGACATTAAAAAAGATTAGCATGGGTGCCACACGGATGGAATGAGAAAGCTGATATTACAGACAGCCAGAATCAATTGTATAAGAGTTTGGACTTCAGGGCTTCTGCAAATCTCCTGATACACTCAAAATTTTGTATGCCTATGCACAATTACATTTTTCTGGGGAAGAAAAGATTCATAAATTTTAATAAAACCTCAAAGGAGTCTATACGCACAATAAAGTTTATGGATCACAAGATAAAAACCCAGACTGAGCTAACAGTGGCAAGAATACAAAGGCAGGGATCAATTAAAATGTTTCTGGGTAAATTAATAGGATTTAGTGACTGATTACTTGTAGGCAACAAAGGGAAGAAATGAACCAAAGATAATAAAAATGTTTTAAATTTGACTATCTCATATTGTTGTCATCAGAAATGAGAAAGAAAGGAGGAAAGGAAAGGAAAGGAAAGGAAGGGGAGGGGAGGGGAGGGGAGGGGAGGGGAGGGGAGGGGAGGGGAGGGGAGGGGAGGGAAAGGAAAGGAAAGGAAAGGAAAGGAAAGGAAAGGAAAGAAAGGAAAGTCAGGAACCTGTTGAGGTTGTAATGACAAGGAAATATTCAAGAGGAAGCCTTTCAGAACCTTCATACACTTGGTGAGAATGTAAATTCGTACAACCACTATGGAGAACACTTTGGAGCTTCTTCTAAAAACTAAAAACAGAGCTATCATATGGGGGAATACAGCACTTCCCTCGCTGGGTAGAGACCTGAAAGAAAGGAAATCAGTATGACAAAGAGATAGCTGCACTCCTATGTTTGCTGCAGCACTGTTCACTATAGCCAAGATTTGGAAGCAATCTAAGTGTTTACCAATAGATGAATGCATATAGAAAACGTGGTACAAATATACAATGGAGTATTACTCAGCCAAAAAAAGAATGAGATCCTGTCATTTGCAACAACATGGATGGAGCTAGAGATCATTATGTTAAGTGAAATAAGCAAGGCATGGAAAGACAAGCATCACATGTTCTCACTTACTTGTGGGATATAAAAATCATAACAGTTGAATTCATGAACACAGAGAGTAGAAGGATGGTTACCAGAGGCTGGGAAGGGTAGTACGAGGTGAGGGTGAGTGAGGATAGTTAATGTTAATGGGTATAAAAAAAAATAGAATGAGTAAGACTTACTATTTGATAGCACAACAGGTTGACTATAGTAATAACTTAATTGTACATTTTAAAATAACTAAAAGAATATAATTGGATTGTTTGCAACACAAAGGATAAATGCTTGAGGGGGTGTAATTCTCATTCTCTATGATGTAATTATTATACATTGCATGCCTGCATCAAAACATTTCACTTACCCAATAAATATATACACCTACTATGTATTCACAAAATTAAAAATAAAAAAATCTTAAAGAATCTTCAAAAATAATAGCAATAACATAAGCAAAATATTTCATAAATAATATTGATTACATGTGGAAAGATACTATTTTTTATATATTCAGTTAAATAAAAAACATTCAAACTTAAAAAAAAAACGAAGAAGAAACATTTCACTTTAGGGAAAAGTAGAAACAAATCCTGAGGAAGACATGATTTTACTGTTATCTCTGTGGAAATGTTCACCGGGAGTCTTGAAAATGAGATACCCTCTGGGTAGAAAGAGACCAGAACGGTGTAGGATCCCAAGAGCTAAGAGAGTTTTGAGATAAAAAGAAATAATCAGGCCGGTCACAGTGGCTCATGCCTGTAATCCCAGCATTTTGGACAGCCAAGGCAAGCAGATCACAAGGTCAGGAGTTTGAGACCAGCCTGACCAACATGGTGAAACCCCATCTCTACTAAAAATACAAAAATTAGCCGGGTGTGGTGGTGGGCTCCTGTAATCCCAGCTACTCGGGAGGCTGAGGCAGGAGAATCACTTGAACCCCAGGAGGCGGAGGTTGCAGTGAGCTGAGATCACACCAGTGCACTCCAGCCTGGGCGACAGAGCAAGACTCCATCTCAAGGAAAAAAAAAAAAAAAAAGAGTAAGCAGATGCTTTTAAGAGATCAAGGAGATTGCTGGCTTGTGAAACCACCACCTGGACAACTCGTTGATGAGACAAAGCTAAGTCCACTGGTGAGGGAGAGTACTATTTTGATAGAGCCTACATAGCATCTCAGAGGATGGGGCAAAGTCAGAATATATATGAGATTTGGCAGTTTGGTTTAAGGTGAGCCTTTTTTTTTTTTTTTTTTTTTTTTTTTTTGAGATGCAGTCTCACTCACTCTGCCACCCAGGCTGGATGCAGTCACACGATCTCTGCTCACGGCAACCTTCGCCTCCTGCCTCAGCCTCCCAGGTAGCTGGGATTATGGGCAAGCACCACCACACCCAGCTAATTTTTCTATTTTTTGTAGAGATGGGGTTTCACCTTGTTGTTCAGGCTGCTCTAGAACTACTGACCTCAAGTGATCCACTCACCTCGGCCTCCCAAAGTGCTGGGATTACAGGCATGAACCACTGTGCCTGGCCAAGGTGGGTCTTTTAATGCAGGTTATTTTTAGGACAGTAGTTATCATATAGTTATTAGGATTAGTGGACATAAGAAGAGGGTTTTCAGATGAAGGTTTTTAAGAGACTTGTACAGTAAGCAGATATCTGATGCTATCTATTAAAAGATGGAACAGTCTGATGTTCACTTAAATGAGCTTTTCAGGAAGTTCCTGAAGAAAATAATAAAGTTGTTAGCAATTTTCTTCTTATTGGGCAAGAGTTTCCAGTAGAGGGGAGATAAATCTTTCCCCTCTATCCTCTTACATTCCGTTTCTGAGGCCTGCTAATTAAACTGATAAAAGAAAAGACAGGTTAACAGGAGAAAGGCATACTTTTGTTGTTGTTGTTAATATTTTAATCTTTATATGCACAAAGACCTTCACAGAAAGAAGTGAAGGCCCAAAAAAGTGGTTACAGCTGGAAGGCTATATACCATTTTAACAAAGGGTAATAAATTGTGGTGAAATGGTAACATGAAGGAAAAGAGGTTTTGTCTTCTTGGAATAGTAAATGGTAGGAAGGAGGAGCAGTCTAGTGAAAAATAAGGGCAGTTTTAATAAGGTTTGTATGTACAGACCCATGTTGGTACCAAATTTCTGTCTCCAGGGATAATGGTTGTTTTTCCTCCTCTTGTATGTGAGAGTGGAGGGGGAAGAACTTCACAAAGGGAAGTTTATCCCCCACTTCTAGAAAGATAGGGGAGGACAGAGAGAGAGCTCCTTGTGTACTTACTACTTAATTGACTTCAGCTCAAAGCAATCTTTATGCCCAAGTGGCATAGTTTGGGATGTTATATGCTGATCCACTTCACTGAAATAGTAAGGCACATCAGTGAAGACAGCATGAGAGTAAAGTCATGTTAGTGAAGATGGCCAAATAATACAGTGATGCTTACATAGTCAACAAGTTGTTGATGTGGATGGTTTTGAGTCTCAGAAGTAACAAATTGCCAGCAAAGCTAGTTAGTGGGAAGTTGTTGATGCTCTTTGAAGCTACCGGGGTTTGAATTGCTCAAGAATTCACCCAAATTCCTTGTCTCCCTTCACGGCTGCCACACTCTCACTCCTCAACCCCTGAGGTCTGCCTAGATGTAGTCCAATCTAGTCCTACAGCCAGCACCGTGCTCTACCATCTAACCTCAATCCCACACAGAACGGGGCCACCAGATTGTTTTCAACTCTTCCATCATCGAGGTCCTAATGTGCCTATTATTTGAACACATTTGCAGTGCTAACTTCAAAACACTCTATCTGAGAATCAAAAGAACAAAATTTTTTCCAGCCTGCTGCAATTTTTCACAGGCCAAACATTCACCCTCCCTGCCCCCAGAAAAAGTAGAAAAGAGGATTTTAAGTCACTACCAAGAGTAAGGAAGAGAAACTCTTCGCTTCCCATATTTGGAATACTTGTACGGCTCTGAAGCATGCGGCAAGGGGGGCGGCTGAGCGGTTTCTTTCTCCCCCTAGCCTTCGCCTTTCCTTCTCTCTGTCTGCCCACTACTGGCAATTGTAGCAGGAAGCAGCCTGCTCCCAAACAATTTCCTGAAAATAGAACAAGAGGAACAAATGATTTATTCCCTGAAACAAGGAATCTCAGGAATCTTCATTCATCTTCATTATTATTAGATATCTGCATTCCCTCCCAGAGAGAAACAGAATGTTCCCACCCTGAGGTTGAGCAAATATACCACACCATCTGTGATTACAGGAATATTTTTTTCTCAGAGGATTTTTGTTTTCCTTTGAGAATTTTTGTCTGCAGGACACAAGCCCTGCCCTGTTAAAGCTTATTGCAGACTTAAAGCCCTTACTGCTGTGTGTGGTGCTCACCTTTCATGGTGAAGGTCAAGGCAACAATTCAGATACGTACATCTCCATTGAAACTGTCAGCTTGCTGATCTTACTCTTAAGGGTGTCTTGAATGTCTGTGTTAAAATATTTTATTCTCTGCACCAGTTCCTGCCTTGAAAATGGCTGAGATGACGGAGAATTGCACCATGAGTCAGCTAAAAAGAATGCAGAGAAGTCAGAGGTTCTGCCGTGGGTTTGGATGCCTCTAATGCATGATCTTAGAGCTGACAAAACAAAGACAAGCTATTCTCTGAGGGTGGCATCCACATAATGTTAATATTCACAATGACTATAACGCACTGGGTCAATTTACATGTATGGCACATATGAATTGCAGTCCATAACATCAGTGTGCAGGAAATATCACATTTTCCCCTAAACCAAAAACAGTCTGATGTGATCTGCCATCCATTAAGTCACCAGAAAATTTTATTTCAGTTATGACATGGGTTCCCACTCTACAGCCCATTGTTTGAGAAGGCCCCAGAGTCTGTAAACAAACAGTACAGGACATTTAGGAAAATGCCCTCCGTGTTTTAGATCACACAGGTCACTTCTGATTTGTTCTTTGTCCACAACTGTAGACGGATGAAAGACTGAATCCAGCTGTCCAGTTGGGTAAATTATTTAATCTCCCTAAGTCTCAATTTTCTTTTCCACAGAATAATTGTGCCTACCTTGTAGTGAGGATGAAACGAGAAGAAAAGGGAAGTACATAGTGGAGGCACTCAGAGTCTTTTCTTTCCACACCTCCCCTCATAAACCTTCTGCCTCCAGTCATGCTCCATTTATCTTTCTTTACTTGGTTGCCAGTACTCTTTCTACTGGGGGTACACAAAAGACAGTTTGGGGTTTGTTTTTTGTTTTGTTTTAGAGACAGGGTCTCGCCCTCTTGCTCAGGCCACAGTACAGTGGCATGATCATGGCTCACTGCAACCTTGACCTTCTGGGCTCAAGCAATCCTCCCATCTCAGCTGCCTGAGTAGCTAGGACTACAGGCTCATGCCACCACACCTGGCTAATTCTTCCTTCTTTCCTTCCTTCCTTCCTTCCTTCCTTCCTTCCTTCCTTCCTTTCTTGATTGTAGATATGGGGGTCTCACTATGTTGTCCAACCTAGTCTCAAACTCCTGGACTCAAACAATCCTCCCACCTCAGCCTCCCTGAGTGCTGGGATTACAGGCATGAGCCACTATGCCCAATCAAGACAATTATTAAGGCTTAGCTTTGGCCTCAACAAATTCTGCCATCATTTTCACTCCTGTGCTATCCAAATACTGGAACTCCACACATCTGTAGCGATGCTGTGAATTATGACAAAAATTGCCTTAAAAGCATGGGATGCCTGGGGAATAAAGAAAACTAGGAGGTGTAAGTGACTATGGAGAAGAATCTGTGATTGTTTCTCTCTCCAGGTGATATATCACAGGGACTTCCCTCATCTAGGAAATGTGGGTCTTCTGCTGGGGCAGACATTTCAGTAAATCACAAAGGCACCATCAGAAGACACAAGCAAGTTATTTAGACAAAGGGCTTATTTATCTTTATCAAAACTGGTTACCGTGTTTTCTTTTCTGGCACTCTAAGCAGGTTCTTTGACACTGTGATTTTGCAAACCTAGGAAACAATGAAAATGACAAATGGGATGCACCAAAACAGAAGCTGGAGGTGTGAGGGGAAACCCTTTCCATTTCACATCACAACTGTATACACTTCATCTTCTCTCGCACCTAACTCTTCCTCTTTTCTCTATAAGGAAATTAATTTTTCGGCAGAGTGCTACAGAAATTTTTCCCATGGAGATTATTAAAAATCTGTCACTGGGTGCGGTGGCTCACGCCTGTAATCTCAGCACATTGGGAGGCCGAGGCAGGCGGATCACGAGGTCAGGAAATCGAGACCATCCTGGTTAACATAGTGAAACCCCGTCTCTATTAAAAGTACAAAAAAGTTAGCCAGACGTGGTGGCGGGCACCTGTATTCCCAGCTGCTGGGGAGGCTGAGGCAGAAGAATGGCCTGAACCCAGGAGGCGGAGCTTGCAGTGAGCCGAGATCGTGCCACTGCACTCCAGCCTGGGCAACAGAGCGAGACTCCATCTCAAAAAAAAAAAAAGAAAGAAAAGAAATCTGTCATGCATTGGGCAAAAACTGAGCACCTGGATGCCTGCAACTATTAAATCAGCAGCATTTAATTTCACAGTTATACTGTTTGCTCATTGCTACATGTGCTCTTTTAATTAGTCTTAAAGGATCGTGTTTCTTGTAGCTACAAAGCCGTATCTGTAGCAACATTCCATTACAGTAGGTGTTCAGCACTTTTTGATTAAGTCCCATATTGGTAAAACTGCACATGGAAAGGGGAGCCCTATGTAGCACATCTGTGCAAAACCAACAAACCAAAAATATCCCATAAAGGCAGGGCAAGAACTCCAGTCTGTAGTCTATTTAATAGCAGGGACTTTGTCTTCTGTCATCACCACAGAATCTAGCACAAAGCTGGGCATACAGTAGGTTTCCAATAAATGCTTGCTGAATTGAACCTTCTTCTGCCACAGGTGGCATGGAGACAGAAATGACAATTCAGGTTTGTCACACCTCCTGGACATTCTGTATTTCTTTTGAAAGTTGGTCTGAGAAAAAGAATTCATTTGCTGCAAAAGATGATATGTCAAAATTTCCACTTTGAACTCTAAAGAAAAAAAAACTATCAAATAATGTAAATAAATTATTCTGATAAGCATAATAATAGCTTCAGGAAGGTAAATCACAGCTAGCGTGTTCATTGTTGACAAGGAAGATGGCAATAAGAAAGCAGCGTAATAGTAAACACAAAATAAAAATACCCCAACAGCATCTTAACCAGCAAACCACAGCTGTTCTGAGTGCATTCAGCACCCAGGGCTGTCACGTCCTCACATGTTTCTCATTCTTCCTGATTCACATGCCTAGTGATGAGTTAAGATATAAATTCAGTGGTTATAACAAAGGCTCCACAACTTAAAAATGGCTTAGACCAGATTTAGGTACATTTCTCTTTTATCTAAAACACTATGTAGGCACTTCAGGGTAGATACGGTGGCTCCATAATCTTGAGGGTCCCAGACTATCTCTATCATATTTCTCTGCCATTCACAGCTTCAGGTTTCATCTCCTATCCCAGTATGGCTTCTTTGGCTCCTACCATCACAACTGCATTCCAGCCAACAGAAATAGGAGAGGTGAAGCTTAAAATACGTTAATACTTAAAATACGAGATTTTTCATATTGGTTCCTCCAGAATCCAATGTTTTTGCCTTCTACAAAGGAGGCCTGAAAGGAAGAATTTTCTGTGCATTGTTAAAATTTGGGAGTAGTATTATCAAAAGAAGAAGATGAGAATGGATTCTGAGGAACAATCAGCAGTCTTTGCCATACTATGCCTACTGTTCGGTAATCTCCCAGGTTTTTCTGGTGACATAGAGCAGTCATTCCCAAGTTTGTTTAGGAGATAAAATACCCAGGAATCATTAGCTAAACATGAACATGAGATGCTCAATATCAATGTTTAAAACAAATGAAAAGCCTTCTATGAAACAATAGCCCCACAAGATAGAGTGGAGAAAAACTATGGTGCTGAAGTCAAATATGTTTGGAAAATGTAGCTCCATTTTTTCCTGGAGATATGTAAGGTACGATCTCATTTCACAGACTCTGAGGAAACAGTTTAATTTTGTTTAAACCAGTATTCCCCAAACTTATTTGACTGAAGAGTTTTTTATATAAGCCCTGAATCCCACAGAATTAGTACGCTACACAATACGCATTGGAAAACAGATTTCATTTCATCCTCCAAAATGGGAAATGTAATTGCTAACTATTGTAACCGCCCAATGGGTTCACCTTGTCCACCACCTAGACAGAGCTGATTTATCAAGACAGAAGAAGGGGGAATTGCAGTGGAGAAAGAGTAATTCATGCAGAGCTGGCTGTGAGGGAGACTGGAGTTTTATTGTTACTGAAATTGGGGATTGGAGGGTTTGTTTGTTTGTTTGTTTTGCTTTTGTTTTTTTGACATGGAGTCTCGCTCTGTCTCCCAACCTGGAAGGGGATCAGAGTTTTCAAAGATTAATTTGGTGGGTAGGGGCTTGGGAAGTAGGGAGTGCTGATTAGTTGGGTTGGAGATGGAATCATAGGGGGTTGAAGTGAGGTTTTCTTGCTGTCTTCTGTACCTGGGTGGGATGGCAGAACTGGTTCAGTCAGATTACCTGTCTGGGTGGTGGTGATCCATCCAGTGCAGGGTGTGCAAACTATCCCAAGCACTGATCTTAGGTTTTGCAGTAGTGATGCTATCCCCAGGAGCAATTTGGGGAGGTTCAGACTCTTGGAGCCAAAGGCTGTCTGACACCTAAACCACAATTTCTAATCTTGTAGTTAATTTGTTAGTCCTGCAAAGACAGACTGGTCCCCAGGCAAGAAGGGAGTCTTTTCCAGAAAGAGCTGTTATCAATTTTGCTTCACAGCCAAACCATGAACTGAATTACTTCCCAAAGTAAGTTCAGCCTATGCCCAGAAATGAACAAGGACAGCTTAAAGGTTAAGAGCAAGATGGAGTCGGTTAGGTCTGATCTCTTTCACTGTCATAATTCCCTCAGTTATAATTTTGCAGAGGCAGTTTCACTGTAAGAAGAAGAAAATCACAACTGTAAGCGCTAGTGTTCCAAAATAAAACAAGCCCTTGGACTAAGAAAAATCAGGTGTTTCTGACTCTGTTGTTTTATGTGTGTGTGTATGTGGTACTTTTTCACTCATTTTATCCCACAAGGGTAGCAGGTATAAAACGTTTGAGTAACAGTGTAAGAGACTGACTTGCGAAAACTCTTGTTGATTAAATTCTACCAGGAATTGGGAAATTTCCTCATTAATGAGTGAATAACACACCTGAGTCCATGTCACAAAATAATTCATAGGGGAGTAGCTTAAAAATCCATAGGCTTTTTTTTTTTTTTTTTTTTTTTTTGAGACGGAGTCTCACGCTGTTGCCCAGGCTGGAGTGCAGTGGCGCAATCTCGGCTCACTGCAAGCTCTGCCTCCTGGGTTCACGCCATTCTCCTGCCTCAGCCTCCTGAGTAGCTAGGACTACAGGCGCCCGCCACCGCGCCTGGCTAATTTTTTGTATTTTAAAAATCCATAGGCTTTTAAGACACAATTTCTGCTTTCAAACGCATGTAACCTATATTGGAAGCCATGACTCACCCACAAGATCAGGCACATTTGAGGATTCTTTTCCCCCCAAGTGCTGGTTCTTCACACTTGTACTGCTTTCCAATTATTATTGACTCTTGCCTCTCAAAAAAGTTTAAATAAATAACAGCGATTTTGCTGACTCATTAGATAGGGACAGCAACTTCACATAGTAATACGCAGGCTGTCCCACATGACCCCCACTAAGAACTGTAAAGTGTCTGCATGCCTCATGTACTAAGACATGGTCTCCTTTTTCCCCTCAATATACTAGCAGTAGCAATAGTTTCAAAATTTGATCACACAGACCCTGGATCACCCATAGTTTTGAAGATCTATTGGCAAATGTTCCCATTAGCCAATAGATCTTTCCCTATAAATGGAATGATTCTATCCCTATAAATAGTTAATTTAAGTGAAGATTTCCTGTTTGCAGAAGACAATTTGGAAGGTAACTAAGTTATTATGAGGTAGATAACCTGAATCTCAGCCCATTTGTTTCCTCCTTTTGCCTTTTGTCTTTGAGAGATCTCATACATAACTGTGGCCTCAATATTTGTCTACACCAATGATGTCAAGTCTATTTCTAACTCAAACTTCCCTCCCCTAAATGCCAGTTTTCAATTTAGACATCAAGCAAAACTAGTACCACAGCATACCCAGTTCTCCTAACCACAAACTTGAATGTCATCCTATTGCGGGATCTGGCCAGCAGCCCACAATGCCATGGGGCTCTTTCTTTGTTCCCAGGCGGATCTTCAGGTCGAAAAATAATAGACACACCCAAGATAGTGAAAGCTGGGTCCAGGGGGGTCACCGCCTTCTGGTCCCACGATGCCACCAATGCACTGGATATGCCAGCATTTATTATTAAGTTTAGTGAGAGCAGGGGTAAGTTAGTGAGGGATTTAGGGTCATTTGATTATGAGGTGAGATGGCCATATGGGCATGACGTAATTCTTTAACATAACATCTGTACGCAGAAGTACAGTATACAGAGGTAAGAATTTACAACGCAGTGTGTGCATCAGTAATTTCTAACAGAGCCTTAAAACAGAAACACAGTCTTTCCGTAACCTATGATTAGCAAGATATTAATCAGCAGTAACAGTTGCAGTAAAAACTGGTTACAAACAATCCATAGAAACAGGATGTGAAGCTAGACAACCGGTTGGACCAGAAATTCTCAGAAGGGAGTATGTCTTAACCCTAAAGAGGCCTAGAAGAGCTGTGGCAAGATGAGGGCATTTACAGCCCTATCTTATCCATATGAACAGGCGCCCCTCATGCGTCCATTTATAGGCTCTCCACAAGGGTCACATTCTATTCCCAGAGTTATGAACATCTGCTTTTCTGGGATAGGAATCTTGGTGATGTGAAACCTCCCTGACTGCACATCCATTCATAGGCTCTCTGCAGGGGGAAGTACATCACATGCTGTTGGCTCATTCTGGCAGTCCAACCTGGAATTGTCTTTACACAGTCCTGCATACAACTTTGTATTTACAATAATCAGGAGCATTTCATCTTTTATTCTGTAGCAATAGTTTCAGGGGGTCTCCCTACATCATCCAAGACCCTATCTTGTTTTTTAAAAAGCATTGTTGATTCTTCCTCCTAAAACGACCAAATACATCCTTTACCCCGAAACTTAACTTGGCCCTGCTCAAGTTCAGATACCCTTCTTCTCTTGTTTGGACTATTACAATAGCTTCTCTTTTTTTTTTTTTTTTTCCTGAGATGGAGACTCACTCTGTCACCAGGCTGGAGTACAGTGGCACGATCTTGGCTCACTACAACTTCTGCCTCTGGGTTCAAGTGATTCTCCCGCCTCAGCTTCCCAAGTATCTGGGACTATAGGTGCACGTCACCACACCCAGCTAATTTTTGTATTTTTAGGAGAGATGGGGTTTCACCATGTTGGCCAGGATGGTCTTAATCTCCTGACTTCATAATCCATCCACCTCGGCCTCCCAAAGTGCTGGGATTACAGATGTGAGCCACCGCACAATCTCTCTGTCTATAATCTTCACCTTTTCCAATTTACACTCCAATCCAACTTATCCTTTCTAACACTTAATTCTTAAATTCCTCCTCTACAACAACATTTATAATAGTTGTCAATCTCCTAGAGTAGTGATTCTCAAATTTAGAACTGTAATGTCTCTTTATAAGCAAAAAAGAATCCATGTGAACTGGTCTCATTTTGCTACTCTAACGAACTCCTGCAAACTTGGTGGCTAAAACGACACAAATGTATGATCTTACAGTTGCAGGGGTCAGAAGTCTGATATTGTCACTGGGCTAAAATCAAGGTGTCAGCAGAACTGTATTCCTGCTGGGGAATCCAGGGAAGTGTCCCTGTCCTGGCCTTTTCTAGCTTCTAAAGGCTGCTGCATTCCTTACTCCTGGCTCTCTTTCATCTTCAAAGCCAGCAAAGGCCAGGGGAGTCTTTCACATGCTGCGTCACTCTGACATTTCCATTGTCACGTCTCCTTCTCTGACTCGGACTCTCCTGCCTCCCTCTTTCACTTGTAAGGACCCTGTGCTGGGCACGGTGGCTCATGCCTGTAATCTCAGCACTTCAGGAGACTGAGGCGGGTGGATCACTTGAGGTCAGGAGTTTGAGACCAGTCTGGCCAATATGGCAAAACCCTATCTCTACCAAAAATACAAAGATTAACCAGGCATGGTGGTACATTCCTGTAACCTCAGCTACTTGGAAGGCTGAGGCATGAGAATTGCTTGAACCTGGGAGACAGAGGTTGCAGTGAGCCAAGATCATGCCTCTACACTCCAGCCAGAGTGACAGAGCGAGACTCTCAAAAATTAAAATTAAAAATTAAAATTAAGGACTCTTGGGATTACATGGGAGCCATCTGGATAATGCAGGAGAATCTCCCTGATATAGTCTGAATATCTGTCCCCACCCAAATCTCATGCTGAATTGTAATCCCCAGTGCTGAAGGTAGGGCCGGGTGGGGCAGGGGAGGGTAGGCAGGGAGGTGTTTGGATCACAGGGGCAGATCCCTCATAGTTTGGTACTGTCTTTGTGATAGTGACTTCTTGAGAGATATGGCCATTTAAAAGTGTGTGGTACCTTCTCCCCCCGCTACTCTCTCTGTTGCTCCTGCTTTCACCATTGAGGTACAAGCTCCCACTTAGCCTTCTGCCATGTGTAAAAGCTCCCTGGGCCTCCCCAGAAACTGCCCAGAGCCAAATGATGTCAGTACCATGCTTCCTGTACAGCCTGCAGAACTGTGAGCCAATTAAACTTCTTTTCTTTTCTTTTTTTTTTTTTTTTTTTTTTTAAGACAGAGGCTCTGTTGCCCAGGCTGGAGTGCAGTGGCACGATCTTTGCTCACTGCAACCTTTGTCTCCCAGGTCCAAGCAATTCTTCTGCCTCAGCCTCCCAAGTAATTGGGATTACAGGTGCGTGCCACCATGCCCAGCTAATTTTTGTATTTTTAGTAGGGATAGGGTTTCACCATGTTGGCCAGACTGGTCTTGAACTCCTGACCTCAGGTGATTCGCCCACCTTGGCCTCCCAAAGTGCTGGGATTACAGGCGTGAGCCACCAGGCCCGTCTCTAAACCTCTTTTCTTTACAAATTACCCAGTCACCAGTATTTCTTTACAGCAATGCAAGGACAGCCTAAGACATGCCTCATCTCAAGATCTGTAACAGAATCACACCTGCACAGTCTTTTTGGCCATGTGTATTAGTTTGCTTGTGCTGCCATAACAAAATACCATGAACTGAGTGTCTACACAACAGACATTAATTTTCTCCCAGTTCTGGAGGCTAGAAGTCCAAGATCAAGATGTTGGCAGGATTGGATTCTCCTGACGCCTCTCTCCTTAGCTTACAAATGGCCATCTTCTCGCAGTGTCCTCACAAGAACTTTTCTCTGTTCATATACACACCCCTGGTTCCCTCCCTCTTTTTATAAGGACAGAAGTCCTGTTGGAATAGGGCCCCACCCTAACACCTTATTTTAATTTAATTGCCTCTAAAGACCTTATCTCCAAATGCAGTTACATTCTGAGGTACTAGAATTATGGACTTCAACATATGAATTTGGGGGGAACCTGATTGAGCCATAACACGAATTTAGCCCACTTATGAGCTACTTAACTTTGATCAAGCTGATTGCTCTATTTATGAGTTTCCTAATCTGTAAAATTTGGACATAAGAGTGCCTACCCCAAGTGCTTATTTTCAAGAGTAAACAAGATAAATCATGACTTGGAACAGTTCCAAACATGTAGCATGCTCTTGGTAAATGATACCTAATTAAGACATAAAAGTAAAAAAGTTATCTGTTCTCACTCCCTATCTTTACCTTTGGTTTAAGCTGCCCCTTGGGTGCATTCTCCCATTGCGTTAGTGCTGACTCTCCAAAAATAACAGTAAAAACCGATGCCAAAGAGAAAACATAAGTTCTCTCTTAGTTCTGGCTTCAGGAAATGAAAAGTAACATAAAGAATATGAAGAAATAAGAGTGACCTTTGAGATACAGGACTGCTTGGGAATGTGGTAATGGTTTCATGAATGTGTTCCTCTATCAAAACTCATCAAATGGCACTGCTGAGATCTGAATGTTTTACGTCTTCCCAAAATTCATGAGTTGAAACCCTAACTCCCAATGTGAAGGAGACAGGGGCTTTGGGAGGTGATTAGGTCAAGAGGGTGGAGCCCACATGAATGGGACTAGTGCTGCTATAAGAAGAGACATAAGAGAAACCCCTCACCCCTTTTACCATGTGAAGACAAAGAGAAGACACAAACTGAGCCATGAAGTGTGCCCTCACCAGACACCAAACCCATCAGCACCTTTATCTTGGACTGTCCAACCTCCAGAACTGTGAAAAATGAGTTTTTGTTGTTCATACGCTACCCTGCTACCCTGTCTATCACATTTACTTATAGCAGCCTGAATGGACTAAGACATGCCCTCAAACTAGGTCCAGTTCATTAGGGGGAAAGTATTTACCAATAAAAAGCATTAACAGCTATATATTTGTATCAATAATTTAAATTATTTAGATGTTTAAAGGCAATTATTTTCAGCTTAGAAAAAAAATAATTCTAGAACTGCTGGGAGGGGTGATTTACACCTGTAATCCCAGCACTTTGGGAGGCCAAGGTAGGCCAGGAGTTCAAGACCAGCCTGGACAACACAATGAAACCCCGTATCTACAAAAAATACAAAAATTAGCTAGGCATGGTAGTGCACACCTGTGGCCCCAGCTACTTGGGAGGCTGAGGTAGGAATGTCAATTGAGCCCAGGAGGTTGAGGTTGTAGTGAGCCATGACTGTTGTGCCACTGCACTCCAGCCTGGGTGACAGAGCGAGACCTTGTCTCAAAATAATAATAATAATAATAATAATAATAATAATAATAATTCTAGCACCCTCAAGTGGGGCGGGAGGGAAGAATGCTACTGTGTGCGTACCCATTAGGACTCTTTCAGTTGCAAGCGACTGAAACCCCAGTCCCAGCTGGCTTGAGCCATAGGGATTTTAATGGCTCAAGTAAATAAGCAGTGGCTTTAGGTGCAGCTGGTTATGGACCCAGCTGATGTAAGCAGGATCTGGTTTCTCTCTCCCCATCTTGGCTTCTTCAGCATTACCTGACAGTTGCCAATTCAGCAAGAGCCAATTTCACTGCAGTTGCCTCAGGGAGCCAGGAAGCACACAGATGAACTTTCCTTATGGTGCTAATTTGAACATAAATTAGAAACAAGTAAATTAAAATTAAATCGTTAAAAGAAATAAAGAAATCTGGAAAAGTGTTACGGGCTAAATTTTGTCCCCTCAAAATTTATTTGTGGAAGTCCTGCTACTCAATATCTCAGAATGTGACTGTATTTGGGGATAGGGCCTTTTATGAAAAAGTAATTAAGGTAAAATAGGACATGTGTGGTAGCTCACGCCTGTAATCCCAACACTTTGGGAAGCCGAGGCGGATGGATCACCTGAGGTCAGGAGTTCAAGACAAGCCTGGCCAATGTTGTGAAACCCCATCTCTACTAAAAATACAAAAATTAGCCTGGTGGCGGATGCCTGTAGTCCCAGCTACTTGGGAGGCTGAGGCAGGAGAATCGCTTGAAACCAGGAGGCAGAGGTTACAGTGAGCCAAGATCACCCCATTGCACTACAGCCTGGAAACCAAGAGCAAAACTCTGTCTCAAAAAAAAATAAAAAATAAAAAGAATGTAAATAAAGTCTTTAGGGGTGAGTCCTAATCCAATATGACTGACGTCCTTATAAGAAGAGATCAGAACACAGGCACAGAGGGAAGACCGTGTGAAGACACTGGAAGAAGGTCATCCATGAACCAAGGAGAGCGGCCTCAGGAGAAACCAACCCTGCCAACACCTTGATCTTGGATTTCCAGTCTCCAGAACTGTGAAGAGATAAATTTCTGTTGTTGAAGCTGCACTTTGTTATGGCAGCCCTAGCTGACTAATACATTTGGCCCATGTGTCTTCACTGTCCAATTCACCCCCACATAGCAAGACGGCTGCTAAAGGCCAGACATGATGGCTTACGCCTGTAATACCCACACTTTGGGAGGCAGAGCAGGGAGAATTGCTTGAGCCCAGGAATTCGAGAGCAGCCTGGCAAACAGTGAGATCCGGCCTGTACCAAGAATAAAAAAAGATGGCTGCCAAGACCCTGGGCTACATCCTTCCCGGTTCACAACCCAACACCAGCTGGGATTCTGAGTGTCACTCTGATTGGAGAAGAAAGATAATGTGTGTCATGAAATAGTACTTCACATTTATATGAAAATTCTTTTTGTATTTAGTTTGTACTTGCACCTAAGTACAATTCTCTAAGGCAGAGTCAAGTGCCCACATTTTGACTTCCAAAAGAGACTCTTGAAATCTGTAAACCATAGCTGTAAAAACTGAAGCATTTGTTTTGTATGAGCCAGGCATTGTAGGAGGAAAGAGGAAGGCTTTTTTCCCTCAAAAAGGCAAAGCTTGAAAGGAGCAGGGCATAACGTTCATTCACTAAATTAGATGGAAAATAGAGGTTCAGAAAGAGACCTCCTTTCTCTGCAGAACATGAAGGTTTTTCTGGCTGAAAGGGCAAGAAGACAGAGGAGAGAGGAGACTGGAGGCTCCTCAACCTAGAGCACCATGTGGAGGAGTGCAGAGTCAATGTCAAGGAGAGCCAAATGCAGGCAGACGACACCCTCAGTCTACGGTGCTGAGTCTCAGGGGAGCTGTTGCAGAGGCCAGAGCCCGTCCAGGCAGGGCAGTGTGCCACCCACCTGCGCTGAGCAGCAAGGCATTGCTAAACTACTTACGCCAGGCTGGGAAACATCCAGTCAACAACAGCCCACCCAGGACCTATCAAGATTGTGATGGGCTCATCAAACTTTACTTCAGTACACTGCCCATGTCAGGACAATTCTAATCCTCCCCGCACCCCAAAATAAAGGGTGATTCCTTAAATATTGAATACTCAGAGAACGCAGAGATGTTGGGGAAAGGAAAGTTCTAGGACCTGTACTTGTATGCCTGTGTGGGACTAAGTAGAGCTAGCTACATATTTCTGCCCCATCGCCCTCCTACAGCAAGCTGACAACCAACCTCCTTTATACATGTACACTTCTGGTCCAGGAACTAGGGCAGTACCCCAACTGACTTAGGCTTGGTCCTGTGCTCCACCACCACTTCCTCTGAGTGAGAAGCAGATCCCCCAAGTACATAGAACAAAGACGAGAGAAGCATCAAATGCAAAAAAGTCAGGTACCAAAATGAGGCTTGGCTGATTTGCTACTTTAGCAGCAATGTTTTTCACTAGACCCAATCATATCTTGTTGTCATACTTTAGATTTTCCCAGAAAAGAGAACAGGTTTTTTTCTCTCCCAAACTCATATATGCTATTGACCCAGAGGCTCTTGACCTTCCTGGAATCTTTGACGAATAGTTATAGTTAATGCACAATAACTGTAGACCACAAGTAAGAGACATCCAGTAATTGGATGACAAGGCCAGAGAAGGTCAGTGTCATAGGAGTAAATAGTAATTCAAACAAAGAAAAGAAACGAGCAATTTATGTAAATATTTCTAGTGTGTCGACCCCATTACATGATATTTTGCAAATGTGGTTAGGGAGAACAGTGTGTCTCCCATACATCTTCCAAATTCCAAGGGTGCCTCCCGGAATCTCATCAAGAAGACAACAAGAAGATATATTGTAAGTAGCGATCAGAAGAGAGCATGAGGGGAGCCCCTGGGGTGCTGGGTGAGGTTCTGTTTCTTGATCTGGATGTCACTTATCAGAGGAATTGAGTTTATGAACATCATTGAGCTGTATGCTTATGATCTGTGTTCTTTTCAGTATGTGTTTATATTTCAATTAAAAAAAAATTAGGCCAGTTTCGGTGACTCATACCTGTAATCCCAGCACTTTGGGAGGCCAAGGCAGGAGGATCACTTGAGGCCAAGAGTTGGAGACTAGCCTGGGCAACATAGTGAGACCCCATCTCTACAAAACATACAAAAAGTAGCCTGGTCTGGTGGTGCGTGCCTGTAGTCCCAACCACTTGGGAGGTTGAGGTAGAAAGATCACTTGAGCCTGGGAGGTGGAGGCTGCAGTGAGCTATGATCATGCCACAACACTTCAGCCTGGGCAACAGAGCAAGAACCTGTCTCAAAAAATATATGTGTATATATAAAGAGAGAAGAGGAAGAGAAAGAGATGAAAATAAAGAGAGAGAGATACCCTTGTAAATCAAGTTATGATTCGATGTCTAAGAATTTTGAAGCAGTCCCCCAACAATAGAAGTCATTTGCCATTACTAGGGAATATGGACACACGACAGTTTGGTGGTAGGACAGTTTTGGGGTTTATCCAGGTCTTTGTATGGGAAAAACAAACTGACAGACTGAGTGGTCTGGTTAAAGAGTAGGCTCTTCCGTTATAAGCAAAGAGGATTCTTACAGTTCCTTTAAGAGCCTGGTGCTCAACCAGCTTCTTCGGATTGGGTGCCATGTTCCCCTGCTGGCTTGGGGTCCTGTTTCTCAGGCACTTTGACACTAGCGAGGGGTTTCACCCAGGGCTGGGTGTAAGGCCTCTGATCCTTGGCAGCACAAGCGCACTGTTCCTCACCTGAAATCATTGGGACCAAGTGTACTTTAAAATGCATTTATTTTTGAATTCTATCTATTGTGTAGAAATAATACACATATCAATTTTGTGTGTACATATATACATATGTATAGTGTATTAATTATGTCCCAGCTCCAGCAGAAATGAAATGAAACACATATTTTTGGAATGCAGTTCATAAATATTCACATGAAGGAAGTTGAAAAGGAAACTTTAAATACCTCATATCACTTCAGGAAAGTTTTCATCCATAATAAGTATAAAAATGGTTTTTTAAAGATATGGCAATTACAATTTGCAAAAAAAGATTCTAGGCCCGTATATACTTACCATTTTAAATCAGTAAATTAACGCCCTGGGTTTATAATTTTTGCATAACTGTTATTAGTGTGAATTCATGTCCTAGAGTCTAATACTCACCCACTCTCACCCCAGGTAAATTGATAAAATAAAACAGCTGGAGTTGGTAAAGCCAAGTAAACTGCTGGACAGTTTGCCCCTCTCTAGCGAGTGGCTGGCCATTCTGGGCAGGAGAGATAATGCAGGCCTGCCAGTAGTCTCTTTCCAGCTTCCCACTAGCCATCATTAATTTTTGGATATTGTGGCCTGTCTATGACTTTCTCTTTCACCCCTTTCTGGAAAAATCTTGTAAGAGACCTCAATGGTCGAGTAAATCATTGCTGAAGAAAAAGTCATTGAATTCAATACAGTTAACAAATACTTGAATCTATGCATTAGTACTGTGCCATTTTACCCTATATAATTTTGATTCTTAAGTTGTGATAATGTACCCTAACAGAGAATCAATCTCAATTTTTCTAAAACTTGGTGGCTAGCATCAGGATTTGGCTGTAAGTCTAAAACTGGGAGTTTTCTGCCTTTTTGTTTGGGGAGAGTTAGGAACCTCATTTGGAGGGTTTCCTGAGAAAGAAAAAACAAAGGGGATGGGGAGGGAAGGGGCAGGGGAGGGGCAGGGGAAGGGAAGGGGAGGGGAAGGCCAGGGAAGGGGCAGAGGAAGGGAAGGGAAGGAAGAAGGGAAGGGGGAGGGAAAAGGGGAGGGGAAGTGAGAGGGGAAGGGGGAGGGGAAGGGGGAGGGGAAGGGGGAGGGGAAGGGGGAGGGGAAAGGGAAGGGAGAAAATCCCAGTTCCTGCTCAAGAATGGAGACTTTGGGAAAATGTAGAGCTCAGCTGCTCTGTTTTCATTGTGCATCTCTGCAGGGCAGGACAGGGAAGGGAGAGAATCCCAGTTCCTGCTCAAGAATGGAGACTTTGGGAAAACCTGGAGCTCAACTGCTCTGTTTTCATTGTGCAACTCTGCAGATTATCAGGCTGTCTGGAAGGCAGTCATGAAATGGGAAGAGGTTGTCTCCCTCTCTTTAGGCTGCAGAAAGAAAAAGCACGTGAAGAGGAGGACGTGGTCAAGGCAATCCTATTGTGGAGGTTGGGCTGGCCACAGCAACATGTCACCCAGCCAGGAGCTAAAATAGAGAGGTGGCCAGCAGAGGGATGGCCTAAGAACTGTCAGCAAAGGCGTCCATTTTTAGGTTGTTTTATGGTTTGGTTTGGTTTTGGTCTTTTTGGGTTAGTAATTCCCTTTAGCTATCTATTTGCCACGCTTTGTTAAACATTTTGGAGGAGAGTGCTGGCTTGCAAAGAAAATAAATACAACCAAAAAAGAAAATGCTGAGACCATGTATGAGAAGAAGAGGTCAGATAGCTGCAGTGCAGCCCATCCCATTTATTGACTGGAGCAGGCAGCCAACAGTTTGTACAGAGTATTAAAAGAAAGGACAGACTTCTGTAAAATAACTAACTAAATAAATAAACAAATATCAATGGATGATGACTTGGCGCTTGCAACAGTGCAGGTGACAGCCCGTCAATGGAAAGGGTAGTGGAGTCACAGAACAAGAGGCACAGCTTCTTCCTGGGACATACAGGATGGGACAGTGTGAGACCCACAGAATAACCAGACTGTACCACCCCAAGATCGATTTCAAATCTTGCCTTCACCTAGAAGCTCTGTGACTTGGAAGTGTCCTTGAAAACTCCAAGTCTGTTTCCTCATCTAATAAATAAATTTACTTATTCCTACTTCACTGGACATGTATAAGATAAAAGATTGCTCACATAAAGTGTTTAGCAGATATTCAATAAATAGTAATTATCATTATTGTTTATACACTAATTAAGGTTTATTAGAGATTGAAAGTTGATAAATCCTTGAGCGTTTATGATGTATAAAGCTGTTCATAAGTAATGCCGTTCTCATTACAGAATGGACTCAGTATTTAGAAATAACTGTGTTGTAATGATGAAGCCTCAGAAAAAAGAACATTTCAAAACCTATCAGAGTCTGAAAAAATGTAAAGATCTGATGTGCCAAAAGTGTTGGTGCCTATGTAACTACATAATGACTCCCAAACACTGGTTTTGGCAATGAAACGAGGAACAATTCAGCAACATGACCCAGCATTTCTATCCCCAGACACATATCTTCTGGGAACTCTCATCCAGGCAACAAGGAGACATGTGTGAGAATCCTCACCGTAGCATTTCTAATCAAAAATAAGACATGGTGGCTCACGTCTGTAATCCTAACACTTTGGGAGGCCAAGGCAGGCAGATTGCCTGAACCCAGGAGTTTGAGACCAGCCTGGGAAACATGGTGAGACTCTGTCTCTACAAAAAAACACAAAAATTAGCCAGGTGTGGTAGCACATACCTGTAGTCCCATCTACTCAGGAGGCTGAGGCAGGAAGATAGCGTGAGCTTGGGAGGTCAAGGCTGCAGTGAGCCATGATTGCGCCACTGCTCTGCAGCCTAGATGACAGAGCAAGATCCCCTCTCTAAAATAAATAAATAATAAAACAAACATCTAAGATAACCTAATGTCCATGAATGGAAGAATGAATAAGTAAATTCAGTTGGAGACAAACAGAATACGATTTAGAAGTTGAAATAAATAAACCACAAGAAAAGCATGTTGCAGGAGGATATGTACAGCAAAATACAATTCCTAAAAAAACTTACAAACATTTAAAGCAATAATGCATTGTTTAGAAAACTATAATATTTAGTTAAAGTAGGAAAGCATATGTGACCATTATAAATATTGAGGTCAGGAGGGGAATTTGACCAGTGAGAGCCACAGAGGAACCTTTAAGTGTATCTGTGAAATATTTTTCTATTAAAAGAAAAGCAATCTGGCAAACATAGCAAAAAACAAATTAAGGAAAAAAAGATGGGACTTAGTATCAAGTATATTGTTATTCATTATATTATTCTCTTTAATTTTCTGAATAATGAAAATAGTTCACACCTAACAGAATCAGGATTTCAAGATTCGTATAGAACAATGGGGACAACTGAAATCTAAATTCCTTCACACCCTGTTCAAAAACCATGCAGATGAATTAGTATGAAAGAGATAAAACCATCTATCACCAAAGTCTGCAGCAAAACCAGGAGACAAAGAACATTGAAAATCTCGTGCATGCAGGAAAATTAATATCCAACACCAGTAAGACAGCTGCAGAGCTCATGTCAGAATGAAGAGTCAGGTTGCGAGTGCATGGAAAGAGGGGAAGCCAATTGATATGATAGTCCATCTGAGAAAGCCAAGGAAATCAATGGCAAGGCTAATGTAAACAAGAGAACTCAATAAGACAGCAGGCTATGAACCAAACACTGAAAAATCAGTAGCTTTCATATTTACAATCAATAACCAGTTAGAAGGTGTGAAGAAAAAGAAAACATCATTTTTGATACCAATAAAATAAAAATAAATTTCTTAGGAATAAACTGAACAAAAAGATTTGCAAAAGCTGTACAAGGGAAGCTTTCAAAGCCTGCCTGAAAGATATAAAAGTTGACTTGGACAAAGAAAAGGACATTCTTTGTTCTCGGATAGGATAGCAACATCTGAAAGATGTCAGCTCTTCACTAGTTAATATGTAAGTTTAAAATGATTCCAATAACAATAATAATTTCTTTTTCTAGAGATGGACAAGTTTTATTTAGAGTCTGTAGGAAAAAAGCACACACACACACACACACACACACACACACGCACGCACGCACAGAAGAAAACCAGGAACCAGTTGAAAAAGAAGAGGAAACAGGAGAATTGGCCCTACAAGATAGTGGAACACAGTGTGAAACTTCTATAATTGAAACTGCACTGGCACCGAAGACAACAATCCAACAGAATAGAATAGAAAATACAGGAATAGTCCTGAGTACACGTAAACATTTAGTATGATGATGATAGCATTTCAAATCACTGAAAAGAAGACAGACTTTTTGCCAAATGATGTTGGAACAGGAGACCCATTTTAATAAAAGGCTAAATGAGACTATATTTCATGTCATTAAAAAGTACAGTGAAAGAAAAAGGTACAGGAACCATGAAAAATATGAGCAAGTTCCTGGATGTAGGATACAAGGAAAGCTGTTCTACCTATGACTCAACATCTGGAAGCCATTAAGAGAAAATTAATAAATTTGACCATGTAATAACAAAGTCCAATTTTTAACATGGCAGAATCCCATAACAACAACAACAACAACAACAAGAATGGCAAGCTAGGATAAAATATTTGCAACCAGCCAGGTACGGTGGCTCACGCCTGTAATTCCAGCACTTTGGGAGGCCGAGGTGGGCGGATCATGAGGTCAGGGGTTCGAGACCAGCCTGGCCAACATAGTGAAACCCTGTCTCTACTAAAAATCGAAAAAAATTAGCCAGGCATGGTGGCGAATGCCTGTAATTCCAGCTACTTGGGAGGCTGAGGCAGGAGAATCACTTGAACTGGGGAGGCAGAGGTTGTAGTGAGCCAAGATCATACCATTGCACTCCAGCCTGGGTGACAAGAATGAAACTCCATTTTGAAAAATATATATATATATTTGCAATCTACATAAAGAGATCTTAAAAAAATAAAAAGGATAATAAAAAAAACTTGAGAGAAAGATGAATAGAAGACAAGAACCAACATATCACAGAAAAAGACTCACAAATGGTCCTCGGGCATGTGAATAGAGGCTCAACTTCATTTGTAATAAGAGTAATGAAAATTAAAATCTCACAAAGGTACAATTTTACATATGTCAGACTGACAAACTTTCAAAAGCTTGATAACACACTTTGTTGGTGAGAAAATGGGGAAACAGGCACTCTCAAGCCTTGCTGGTAACACTACACAATGGTATGCCCATGATATGGAAGGGAATTTGGGAATAGATAATAACACTTCCCCTTTGACTCAGCAATCCAACTTTTAGAAATTCACCCTGAAAATATACCTCCAGAAATTCTAAACAACTTATACACTATTCACCCAACAGTATTTGTAATTCACTAGGTTTCTAATTTATAATTAGAAACCACCAAATTCCCAAACAGGAGACAGGTTTTACTAAACCATGGTACAATCATACAATAGAGAAATCTGTATAAAAACAAAATAATGACTCTTTTTGAACTGATACGGAGTCACTCAGAGTAGCAGTCAAAATCTCTAAAGTGGCAAATAAAAGCCCCCCTACTCATTGCCCCCACCACATCCCTGACCTTATCTCTTATTTATTTCTTTTTTGTTTTTGTTTTTGGAGATGGAGTTTCACTCTTGTCGCCCAGGCTGGAGTGCAACTGCGCGATCTAGGCTCGCTGCAACCTCCACTTCCCGGGTTCAAGCGATTCTCCTGCCTTAGCCTCTGGAGTAACTGGGATTACAGGCACCTGCCACCATGCCTGGCTTATTTTTGTATTTCTAGTAGATATGGGGTTTCGCCACATTGGCCAGGTTGGTCTCAAACTCCTGACCTCAGGTGATCCACCCACCTCAGCCTCCCGAAATGCTGGGATTACAGGTGTGATCCACAGCGTCCAGCCCCCTCTTATTGATTTCTCTCTGGATTAGTCCATGACAGCCACTGGTTGTAGTGTCAGTCAGTGCTGGGTGCGCCTGTCTTCGGTCGCTTGCACTTGATCGAGAGGTCCACATGGCTTCTCCTTTATTTCTTGTAGAACTTACTAAACCATAATCGTCTCAGTGAGACATTCACTGGCTACCTTATCCAAAACTGCAAGCTCTCCTGCCACTCTCCTTCCTTTACCTGCTAGATTTTTCTTCCTTAGCACTTATTAATACACTATTTTACCTATTTCTTTAATCGTATTATCTGTCTCCCCCATCAGAATGTAAACTCCATAAAGACATGGATTTTTCATCTGTTTCATTCGCTGCTATATCTCTTATATTTAAGAGAATATGTGACACTCAACAAATATTTTTTAGATGGATGGATAGACAGATGGATTCTCTGTCCTTCAGGTATTATTTCTAATTTTTTTTTTTTTTTTTTTTGAGATGGAGTCTCATTCTGCTGCCCAGGCTGGATAGAGTGCAATGGCGCGATCTCAGCTCACTGCAACTTCTGCCTCCCAGGTTCAAGCAATTCTCCTGCCTCAGCTGCCCAAGTAGCTGAGATTACAGGCACCCACCACCATGCCCAGCTAATTTTTGTATTTTTAGTAGAAACAAGGTTTCACCATGTTGGCCAGGCTGGTCTTGAACTCCTGACCTCAGGTGATCCTCCCGCCTCAGCCTCCCAAAGTGCTGGGATTACAGGCGTGAACCACGGCACCCGGCCTATTTCTTTAATAATTTATTCATCTTCATTTTCTTCAGTTTCTCTTTCTGGAATTACTATATCAGAAATTAGATTTCTGGGCTAGATCCTCTAAGCTTATACTTACCTATTATTTTTCAATGTCCATGTCTCTTATCCTTAGTATCTATTTTTTAATTTCAGTAGCATATTTTTACCTTAAGACATTTCTTCATTTTCTATTTTTCATAGCAAATTTTGTGGGAGGTTTCCTTTGAAAATATTAATTAGAAGTTATTGATGCTTTCTCTGATTCTCAGCATTATGTCTGAAATTTTAGGATCATTTTGTCTGTTTACTATAATCTCTATTTTTTATTTTGAGGGTGATCCTCACCTAGCCTTTAAGAATGAGACATTGAAAATCAATTGGAAACTGTTCCTGGGAAAAGCCTGTTGACTTCTGGGCTTTGTTACCTGGTGGTTGGGAGAGAAACCAGCCATTTCATTAGAAGACCTCCAGATGTTAGTGTCTTCTCTCTGGGGCTGTTTGTTTTCTCTAGAGAAGAATCCTTGCATTCTCCTCTTGTTCCTGTGTTCCTGAAGTGAGGCAAGAAAAGAAATCCAAGGAGCACATCTCAACCATTATCAACTTTACTCAATCCACCTGCTTTCTGCCATCACTGTCTCCAATTCTTAAGTATCTATCGGCCAGTTTCTCTCAAGAATTTCTCTTTCTTGCCTGATGGTGTGACCAGCTGAGAGTGAGCAGGGGTAGAAGACCTGAATGTCTAATAACTCTGTTTTCGGCTTTTCAACCAAGTCTCCTGTTTTCATTCCCTCCTCTTGCCCCTCACGCCTGCCTTCTTTGGTGAATCTCTCAGTGATTCTCTGAAGCAAATCAGTTCTGCAAGCACTTTAGGGTATAGCTTCTTTTGCTCAGTGAAATCAATTGCCATTCATTCATCTACTTTCCTTCTTCCAAAACTCTACTGCAATATTTTGCTTCCTCCTGCCTTTCTTAGATGCTCTTTTCCTTTGTCTTTTCATTCCTCATCTATCATTTTAGATGAGTTTTGGGTGGCAGAGATGAAAAAATTCTTGTTGCTAATCTATCATTTTAAACTACAGTACTGTCTAGGCAAGATTTAAAATCTGGGAACCCTGTATACAAGAGACCCTAATAGTTAGGCAGTAATATTATTACTGAAGGTGAATCTTCATCCTTCTACAACCCTTAAGTATTAAAGGTTCTCTTGTAAAAAGGAGGGGGAAAATATGTCAGAGGCATTTGAACTGGAGAGGCTCCGTCTTGAATAGGGGCTAGGCAAAATGAGGATGAGATCTACTGGGCTGCATTCCTAAGGTTAGGCATCCTTAGCCACAGGATAAGATAGGAGGTCAGCAGGACTGGTATCACAAGATATAGGTCATAAAGACCTTGCTGATAAAACAGGATATGGCAAAGAAGCCAGCCAAAACCCACCTAAACCAAGATGGTGAAAAAGCAACCTCTGGCCGTCCTCACTGCTCGTTATGCCCTAATTATAATGCCTTAGCGTGCTAAAAGACTTTCCCACCAGTACCATGACAGTTGACAAATGCCATGGCAATGTCCAGAAGTTACCATATGTAGTCTAAAAAGGGGAGGAACTCTCAGTTCTGGGAATTATCCACCCTTTTCCTGGAAAACTCATGAATAACCCACTCTTTATTTAGTGTATGATCAAGAAATAACTATAATAACAGCCAACCAACAGCCGTTGGGGCTGCTCTATGGCGTGGGTTCCCAACCCCTGAGCAATGGGCCAATACCCAGTGGCTTGTTAGGAACCAGGCCACACAGCAGGAGGTGAGTGGCAGGTGAGTGAGAGAAGCTGACTTCTGCTTCCTGTCAGATCAGTGGCAGCTTTCGATTCTCATAGGAGCTCAAACCCTATTGTGAACTGCAAATGCAAGGGCTCTAGGTTGCGCACTCCTTATGAGAATCTAATGCCTGATGATCTGTCACTGTCTCCCATCATGCCCAGATGGGACCGTCTAGTTGCAGGAAAACAAGCTCAGGTCTCCCACAGAGTCTACATTATGGTGAGTATGTAATAATAATAGGAACAACGTGTTTGAATCATCCTGAAACCATCACCCCCTACACTGTCCATGGAAAAACTGTCTTCCACAAAACTAGTCCTTGGTGCCAAAAAGGTTGGGGACTGCTGGTCTAAGTAGTGGCCATTCTTTTGTTTCTTTACTTTGCTAATAAACTTGCTTTCACTTAAAAAAATTCTGGGTACCATGTATACAAAGATTAAGTCAACTAAATCCTGGCCCTTTCATAAGTTCCACTCTGGGGAGGAAATTGACAAATTGCAATAACCATTAGTTAAGGAACCCAGCAACTCTATTCTACTGTCTTATTTCTGTTATTAAAATGTTTCCATATCTTAGTTTTTCTATCTGTAAAATGGTTGAGAAAATTCTCGGTAAGACACATCAGACATTTTGAAGGGAATTCTTAGTATTGCTTTCACTAATTGGCCATTGAAATTATTCTTTCATGAGGAGATGCAGAGAGAATTGGCATGGTTTAATCACCCCTTCCATGCACAATTTTCCTAATGCAGAAAAGCAGAGAGCCCAATATGAATGCAGGCACCTGACACCAGCAACATGACAGCAAGGGCATCTCTAGGTAGTCAGGGGAAGTAGAGTCAGAAGGAGACAGAGTAACAAGGGGTAGAAATTTAAGTGGGGGTAAGGACCAGAACATGGCTTGCTTTTTGCTATCTTCTAGAATATAACACAGGGACCTAAAGCAAATGTCTAGGGCAAAGCAAGCTGTGCAAAAGAAAAAAGTTGAAAATTTTATTTCAAATTCATTCATTTCCTAGCTCTCCTTCTTAATTCTAACTAAAGCCATAACGTTTCTCTATAACAATCAGAATTTACCCAATCACAATGAGCTTCCAAATGGCAAAGAGACTAAGTGAGCCGGTCACATTGAATGAACTTCTGAATTTGCTTTACAGATGTTTGAGACTGCTCAGGGAGGACAGATCAGGGGCCTGTGTGCAAGCTCACTGTCATTGTGCAGTACACAGCAGGCATTCACCAGAAGACCTCAAGGTGGATGGCAGTCCCTGGAATCATGCAACATGAAGCCCTGATGGGGATATATCTGGACAGGCAAAAACTCATCCCAACTACTTAGAAAGAATCAAAAATAGGATATGCTTCACTGTAGCATCATCTTTTGGCAGGAGAGGCACCATTCTGACTTCTATCCATCCTGCTCAGTCCTAGAAATCATCTCCCAAACTCACGCCTTTTTAAGTAAACTTTTACTCTTCTGGGATATTTACTTTAAGAAATTGTTTAGATGGTTTAGGTGGGAAAGAGAAGGTTGCACTTTTCCCAATTTAACCATTTCTGTCTCTGTGCTTACAAGAATAATTTTTTTACATTCACTAAAGTGTCATTTAAATAAGACGGGCAAGATGATCTCCAGGTACTAAATTATGAATGAGAACTTTTTCTTCTAGACGGAAATTAAATGAATAGCAAATAGTCCTATTATTAGATTTTAAATGACTTTAATTTCTTAACACCAATTGGAAAGAAAATAGCCAGTGTTAGAATGTGTAATTGCTTATAACAGTAACAATAAAGATTTTATTTGAATCTTATTATTCAGTGAGAAGGTTACTAAGCAATTTACCAGAGTGTGGGCCAAGGATTATAAAATTTCATTTACACACAAATGATAAAATGTGTTGCCATGGTGAAGGTCTGGTCAAAACAGGATAATGTTCTAGCTCATTTGAAATTTATCAGTGCAACGACTGTCTGATATAAAGAAAGCAACTTGATTCTCATAATCCATGAACCTGCTGGAAATAATGCAAAGAATAGCTGAAAATTAAAAATTCTTAATTACTCTTTCTCAAACTTGCACTTTGATACTACCTGTAAAGTTTTTTTTTTTTTTTTTTTTTTTTTTTGAGACGGAGTCTCGCTGTGTCTCCCAGGCTGGAGTGCAGTGGCGTGATCTCAGCTCACTGCAAGCTCCGCCTCCCGGGTTCACGCCATTCTCCCACCTCAGCCTCCCAAGTAGCTGAGACTACAGGCGCCCGCCACCACGCCCGGCTAGTTTTTTTTTTTTTGTATTTTTAGTAGAGACGGGGTTTCACCATGTTAGCCAGGATAGTCTCGATCTCCTGACCTCGTGATCCACCCGCCTCGGCCTCCCAAAGTGCTGGGATTACAGGCTTGAGCCACCGCGCCCGGCCACCTGTAAAGTTTTTAAATATACTGATGCCTTAGTCCTTTCCCAGAGATGCTGATTCAATCAGTATGGAGTGCAGTATGGGAACTAGAATTTTTATATATTTTTTTATTTATTTTTAGAGTCAGGGTCTTGCTCTGTTGCCCAGTCTGGAGTGCAGTGGTGCAATCATAGCTCACTGCAACCTTGAACTGGACTCAGGTTCAAGGGATCCTCCCACCTAAGCCTCCCAAGTAGCTGGGACTACACATGCGCACCACCACGCCCAGCTCATTTTTGTATTTTTTGTAGAGATGGGATCTAGCTATGTTGCACAAGCTGGTCTCGAACTCAAGCAGTCCTCCCACTACAGCCTCCCAAGGCACTGGGATTACCAGCATAAGCCCCTGCGCCCCGCCTCGGAATTCAAATTCTTAATGCTCCCCAGGCGATTCTAATATGCTTCAAGTTGGAGAAATTTATTCAGGTGACACATCCTTCTGCCCAAAGACTACAGTAAAAGTGAAGCTTATTTATCAACAAGGGCTTTGCTTTAGAGATATTGTATTGGTGTGTCTAAAGACAAATGAAGAAATAGAAATATAGAAAGATATATAGAAATAAAATAGAAATAGAACACTTAATAACATAATAGGCAGCAGCATATTATTTATTACTATAATAGCGTTATATTTTATATAATATCTATTAACATATAACTGAAATATAAAAGAAATCAAAATAAACATAATCTCAGAGTTTATAAAGACTTACATGCAAATAAACTTATCAGAGCTATATTAGTACATAACGAAATGCATTTTGTTTCCAGAGAAAGTTCAGTGTTTATGCATTTTAAAGAATACTAATTCCGCTGTGCGTATACCAAAAGGAATATAAATCATAAAGATGCATACATGTTATGTTCATTGGAGCACTATTCACAATAGCAAAGACATGGAATAGGCCGGGCGCGGTGGCTCACGCCTGTAATCTCAGCACTTTGGGAGGCCGAGGTGGGCGGATCACCAGGTCAGGAGATCGAGATCATCCTGACTAACACGGTGAAACTCCACCTCTACTAAAAAATACAAAAAAATTGGCCGGGCTTCGTGCCAGGCGCCTGTAGTCCCAGCTACTCAGGAGGCTGAGGCAGGAGAATGGCATGAACCCGGGAGGCGGAGCTTGCAGTGAGCCGAGATTGTGCCACTGCACTCCAGCCTGGGAGACAGAGCGAGACTCCGTCTCAAAAACAAACAAACAAACAAAAAACATGGAATAAACCCAAATGCCTGTCAATGATAGACCAGATAAAGAAAATGTGGGTACATATACACCATGGAATACCATGCAGCCATAAAAAGGAGTGAGATCATGTCCTTTGCAGGGACATGGATGGAGCTGGAAGTCATTATCCTCAGCACAGTAATACAGGAACAGAAAACCAAACACCGCATGTTCTCACTTGTAAGTGGTAACTGAACAATGAGAACACATGGACCCAGCGAGTGGGGAACAACACACACTGGGGCTTGTCAGTGGGGCAGGGGAAGGGGGAGCATCAGGATAAATAGCTAATACACGTGGGGCTTAATGCCTAGGTGATGGGTTGATAGTTACACAAACCACCATGGCACAGGTTTACAAATCTGCACATTCCGCACTTGGATCCTGGAGCTTAAAATAAATAAAATTTTTAGAAAAAAGAGTACTAATGCCATCCCATCATAAAATCAGGCTGTAGCCAGGTAATACAGGTGGTTTGGATACAAGCAGAGGCAACAGATTTAGTTTCTATTTAAATCTGAATTAGCCTCATTGCGTTTCATGGAGTCAAACTATTACATAGATGTTAGCAAATGATCCCAGAAATGTATGGATTTGATCACAATGGAAATCAAATTTAAATCAACTACCACCAGTGAGAAAACAGCTCACTGGTATCAAACTTCATGTATCCATTCACAAAGCATTTCTTGAATACTTGCAAAGCAATGAGCTTTGCAAAATGGAATAAGGATTCCAATTCTGTCTGTGAAGCTTTATTACTTAAAAAGAGTCTAAAGCAAGTATCAGCAAATTATAATATTTGTTCAGTATGACTGACAAATATATAATGTTTGCTATATTATTCTTCATACTTCTCATATATATTTGAAATATTTCACTTAAGAAAAGTTGAATTTGGCCCAGGCACAGTAGCTCATGCCTATAATCCCAGCACTTCAGGAGACCGAGGCAGGTGGATCACCTGAGATCCGTAGTTCGAGACCAGCCTGGCCAACATGGTGAAACCCCATCTCTACTAAAAATACAAAAAAAAAATTAGTCGGACACGGTGGCGGGTACCTGAAATCCCAGCTACTTCAGAGGCTGAGGCAGGAGAATCACTTGAACCCGGAAAGTAGAGGTTGCAGTGAGCCGAGACTGCGCCATTGTATTCCAGCCTGGGCAACAGAGCAAAACTCCATCTCAAAAAAATAAATAAATAAAAAAGAAAAGTTGAATTTGAAGAAATCTACAATCAAGGAGACAAAAGAGCTTATGAACAACAATAACATAAATTTGAAGGTAATAGGGTGGTACATGGTACAGGGTAGTAATGTATTTCTCACTCTTTCAACAGTTCAAACAGTTGAGTAGGCAACTCTATATGATGGTATAGAGACCCAGGTTCTGTCATCTCATGGCTCTGCCATTTCCTACAACCTCTTGGTGCATCACTGGACCCTCAGCCTCCAGCTGGCATTCTGGGGAACAGAGTGGAAGATTGCACAGAAGATGTTTTATGAGCCAGACTGAGGACTCACATACATCACATCTGTTCACATTCTATTGTCTAGGACCCAGTCACGTGACTGCCCCTCCATGGAGACTGGGAAATGTGGTTCAGCCCTTTGTCCAGGAAGAATAAGAAAAGGGTTAGGTGAGCATCTCACCGGTCTCTGTCGGTGGTGATTGCATAAGAAAGTAGATAAAGTGCTGAGGTAGCTCAAAGGAAAGAAAGACTGCTTTTGGCAAAAGGGATTACAAAAAACCTCACAGGAAAGGTGACTTCCGAATTGGAACTTGAAAAGATTTGTAGGACTTAGAAGTGCAGAGATAAATTTTATTTGGGGTGGGGTTATAAACTATGTACAAAGGTAGGAGGGTAGAAAAGTAAAAGTTCATGCAGGGAGCAGAGAACAAAAGGGGGACAGCAGAGTACAGACAGGCTGGGCTGATACTCAGCTGTTACATACAAGATGGCTATGCAGGTTGCTCAGAGAATGAGATGCTTCTGAACTATTTGTCATCAAAAGTCACCAGCCCCAGCTCTTGAGCGCCCACATGGCCATCCCAGCTGCCACTTGGACATCCTGAGCTTCCCCCACTGTCCAATGAAATGCCCCCAACACAGCAGACTCCTGCAGGACCCTGCTCCAGCACTGTGGTCATGTTAGTTTTGATTGTTAGTGTCTGCATTTTACTGACTGTTACATATTTTTCACATCATCTTTGAACACAAGACTATAAGTAGAACTAATGGCAGGATTTGGAGAGGTCGATGGAGCTGGTTCAGTGTCCTCAAATGCCACACCATGAAGTTTGGATTTTACTCATTAACAGGGAAGTGAGTGTTCATCACAGACCTTTTCTGAGTAGGCAAGTAATATGATCAGAGGTCTATTTAGAAGGATGATTCTGACAGCAGTTAATTTAGAATTATATGAAGAGAGAGAAAGTAGATTACAAAGATTAAGTGATCGTTGTAAATGAATGACACCAGGTTATTAAAACAGCTCCATCTAATTAGTTACTATAGTTACTAAGGAAAATATTGCCAACAAATTACATCAGACCTGACCTTATTACTTTGTTCTAATAATCAATGTTTATAACTGTAGTTGCTATTGCTGTATCTGTAAGAGTGGACATGTTGGCCGGGTGCAGTGGCCTATTCCTGTAATCCCAGTACTTTGGGAGGCCAAGGCAGGCGAATCACCTGACGTCTGGAGTTCGAGACCAGCCTGGCCAACCTGGTGAAACCACGTCTCTACTAAAAGTACAAAACTTAGCTGGGTATGATGGCAGGCACCTGTAATCCCAGCTACTCGGGAGGCTGAGGCAGGAGAATCTCTTGAACCCGGGAGACGGAGGTTGCAGTGAACCGAGATCACACTATTACACTCCAGCCTGGGGAACAAGAGTGAGACTTCGTCTCAAAAAAAGAGTGGACATGTTATTCTGATACATGTCTGAGGGTGAGGGCTCTAGTACCATGATTCACAGAGCATCATTGGATAACCATCCTTCATACTGTCCCTCAATTATCTCTGTAAGGGCAAAAATCTACTGGTTCTATTATTTAAGGACAATATCTGGACTTTACCCATCCTTATATTTTCCGCTGCTTTAATTCCCTACATACACATACACACACACACGAGCAAGTGCACACACATGCACACACAGAGACACACATATACACATGAGCAAGTACGCACGTACAACCATGTGCATATAGATGCACACCCATGCATGCATGCAGGCACCCACCAGGACACTGGCATCTATGAGGGATCCTATGCCTGGCTCAGCGTGATGAGAACCTACTTGCTTGCTCCATCTGTGTCGGCTCCATATCCTAGACAGACATGCTTTCCATTCTTTTCTTTCTAGCTTTCAGACTGCTTTTCTTTGACTTAAAAATCAAAGCCAGGTTGTCCTTGCCATGTAAGTGTATAGTACTTCCTACTGAGGCCACAGTTCATCCCACTCACCTCAGACCTGATCCTTCCCTTCCCACCTCTCCCACCCAGGCTCTTGGAATGAATGGTGTTTGCCCTGCCCATTCTTGGGCTCCAGCTCCATCTCCATCCCGTCTGAGCACAGAAGCTTCTGAGCCCATGGAGTTGGAGTGCACCACCCTATCAGCACATGGATGCATTCACCAACCTGGAAGTTTTTCAAACTCCATCATTTTTTTTTTTTTTTTTGGAGGTACCATTACATAGCCATGATTGATTAAATCATTGGCCATTGGTGATTAGCTCAATTTCCAAACCCTCTTTTCTCCCTAGAGGTCTGGAGTTTCAGCTGAAAGTTCCAACCCTCTTATCATACCTTGGTCCTTCTGGCAACCAGCTCCTACCCTGAAGCTATCTAGGGGTCTACTCTTTTGGTCTAAAAGTAGCCTCGTTAGATCAAAAGATGGTCGTATCACCCAGGATATTCCAAGGGATGTGGGAGCTGTGTGCCAGGAACCAGGGATAAAACACAAAATACTTATTTATCATACGTACTGTCCTAACATCAATTAGTGCAGGAAAGTCATCTCTCCATTATCATTTTAAAATGTGTACTAAAGTCATAACTGTGCTAATTTTAACAAGACCAATCCCTGGTATATTAGTCCATTTTCATGCAGCTAATAAAGACATACCTGAGACTGGAAGAAAAAGAGGTTTAATTGGACATACAGTTCCATGTGGCTGGGGAGTCCTCAGAATCATGGCAGAAGGCAAAAGGCATTTCTTAATGGTGGCGGCAAGAGAAAAATGAGGAAGAAGCAAAAGCAGAAGCCCCTGATAAACCCATCAGATCTCGTGAGACTTATTCACTATCATGAGAATAGCATGGGAAAGACCAGCCTCCATGATTCAATTACCTCCCCCAGGACCCTTCCACAACACGTGTGAATTCTGGGAGATAAAATTCAAGTTGAGATTTGGGTGGGAACACAGCCAAACCTTATCACCTGGACATAATAGTACTGTATTAGTCTGAGTCAAGTCAGGAAATTAGAAGCCACATTAGGCTTTTCAAATACAGGGCATTTAATACAGGCAATTTGTTATATGGTGTTGGAAGGTTGAGGCAACTCAGATATGAATAACTGCAGGAAGCAGCTCCCACCCCAGGTTGGAGGAACAAAGTGAAGAGGGGCTTGAAGGGTAGGTGGTTAGATTTCTGGTTACATTGGCCAGTGCTTAGATTTCTGAGGGGGTGCATTGCACAGCTGCTGCAAGAAAAGACTTTTGTAGGGTGGGACCACACGGCAGGTTCCAGAAGTACTGAAAGAAGCTGGGACCCTGACATGTGCTGCTGGCAGGATGCTAAAGGGAGCTAGAAACAGGACGTCTCCCCTCGTCTTGCTTTCCTGCCTGCCACTGAAGCTCTACTTGGTGACATGTTACCATGTAACAGGACACCAGACAAAACAGAGTCCAGGATATCTAGTTTGCACAGTCCAACCCTAACCAAGACAAATGGCTGCCACATGAATACAAAATGAGGTGAGGCTCGACTCAAGGTGGCTGATTGGAATGGTCATATTGTAAACACTGGGAGGCAAGAACCCCAGATGATAATGGCCAACATACCCTTTAGTATTTACAAGTAGGGCCAGGCACGGTGGCTCATGCCTGTAATCCCAGCACTTTGGGAGGCCGAGGTGTGCAGATCACCTGAGGTCCGGAGATCAAGATCAGCCTGGCCAACATGGTGAAATGCCATCTCTACTAACAGTACAAAATTTACCTGGGCGTGGTGTTGGGTGCCTGTAATCCCAGCTACTCAGGAGGCTGAGACAGAAGAATTGCTTGAACCTGGGAGATGGAAGTTGCAGTGAGCTGAGATCATACCATTGCACTCCAGCCTGTGCACAAAGCGAGACTCCATTTCAAAAAATAAATAAATACATAAATAAATCATAATTTGGCTTCCCAGATGTTGTTTTCTATTTGAGTATTATGATTTTTTAACCTAGCATGGAAGCCAATTTGTATTTTAAAAAATCTATGTTTGGACACATTTTCTTATGTCCTTGTTAGTGATGGCAAGGTAAAATTATTTCAGGCTATGAAACTAAATATGAAATTTTTGCAACACTGAATATATTCATGGAAAATATGTAATTTCAGTTACTATATTCGAATATCAGAAATGCTATTTCCAGTTTAATTCTTTGTTTTATAAATGTGCAAAACCTTTCTATAGCAACCCATTGTTTCAAAGACTGTTCTGATGCAAAGATTTTGAAACATGTGAAAAAAAGATACTTTGCCTCTTGGGTATAACACAAATGTTAGCTCCCAGAGTTTCTACATTAAAAGAAAAAAAGTCAATGTAGTGTTCAGATTCTGGTTTTCCTTTTTTTTTTTTATGGATCATAACATTTTATATAGCACATACATTAGCTGTGCCTTTAAGGGCAAACACGCTTCAATGATCTTCCCCGAGATTTTGCTGTCATTACTTAATTACAGTTTCATTTAATAAGATGTTCCTCCAGGATGAGTTTCCCAGTGATTTTATCACATCCAATTACACCACTGAAGGCTCATAATGAATAAAGTCTCACAGAGTCAGAAAAACATTTGTTATTGGTAAATGAACACTAGAATGTCATGAAAGACAACAATGGAATAATTTCTCAACAAGTCAAGTGACCACGAGGAAGCCAATGGACCAGCAGAGGGAAAATGCTTCCGAAAAATAAATGTTGGTGCTGTGGCTCACGCCTGTAATTCCAGCACTTTGGGAGGCCAGGGTGGGCAGATCACCTGAGGTCAGAAGTTTGAGACCAGCCTGGTCAATATGGTGAAACCCTATCTCTACTAAAAACACAAAAATTAGCCAGGCGTGGTGGCGCACACCTGTAATCCCAGCTACTTGGGAGGCTGAAACAGGAGAATTGCTTGGATCTGGGAGGTGGAGTGTGCAGTGAGCCAAGATCACTCCACTGCACTCCAGCCTAGGCGACAGAACTAGACTCTGTCTTAATAATAATAATATGTTGGGTAAGGATGGCTTCTCTGCTGTTCCTCTGTATGAGTCAGCTTGGGCTGCCATAACAAAATACCACAGAAATTTTCTCCAAAAGGAGGCTAGAAAATCCAAGATCAAGATTTAAACAGGGTTCAGTTTCCAGTGAAGGCTGTCTTCCTGGCCTGCAGGTGGCCCTGCCCTCTCCTGGCCCTTCCTCTGAGCACGGATGGACTGGGTAAGCTCTGGCATCTCTTTTTCCTATAAGGGCATCAGACTTATTGGATTACAGCTCCATCCTTACAACCTAATTTAACCTTTATCGTCTCCTCATGGGCCCCATCTCCAAATACAGTCACTGATATGGTTTGCATCTGTGTCCCCACCCAAATCTCATGTTCAATTGTGATCCTCAACGTGGGAGGTGGGGCCTGGTGGGAGGTGATTGGATCATGGGCGTGGATCCTTCATCAATGGTTTAACAGCATCCTCAGTGCCATTCTCGTGGTGAGTTCTCACAAAATCTGGTTGTTTAAAAGAGTGCAGCACCTCCCCCACCCTTTTCTTCTGCTCCAGCCATGTAAGAGGTGCCTGCTTCCTCTTTGCCTTCCACCATGATTGTCAATTTCCTGAGGCTTCCCCAGAAGCAGACACTGCTATGCTTCCTGTACAGCATGTGGAATCATGAGTCAATTAAACCTCTTTTCTTATAAATTACCCAGTCTCAAGTATAGAGACTTTATGGCAATGTGAGAACTGACTAACACAGTCACATTTGTGTTAGGGTTTCAACATAAGAATTTGGGGAAGACACACACAGCCAGATCATAGCTCCCTTCCTCCTGAATAGTAAAGTCATTTCCAATGGAGTCAACAAATAGGTTAAAATAAAAAATAGGCCAAACTGTCAAGCAAATGAATCCACTAGAAGTTACTCCAAGTTACTCGATAAAGGTCAGAACAAAAATCAGAATCCAGGACAGGACATGGTGGTTCACACCCATAATCCCAGCACTTTGGGAGGCTGAGGCAGGAGGATCACTTGACACCAGGAGCTCAAGACCAGCCTGGGAAACACAGTGAAAGGCCATCTCTACAAAAAATTGTTTAAAAATTTTTTAAATGAGCCAGGCACAGTGGTATGCACCTGGGGTCCCAGTTACTTAGAAGGCTGAGGAGGGAGGATCACTTGAGCCCACAAGCTCGAAGTTGCAGTGAACTATGACCACTCCATTGCCCTACAGCCTGGGTGACAGAGCGACTTCGTCTCTAAAACAAAGAAATTAAAATTAAAAAAATCAGAGTCCAAGAAAGAATTAGAGGACACACACACACACACACACACACACACACACACACACACACACACAGATGTTAAGCAGGAGACTGTTGGGACAATTAAGTTCAAGCTCACTACCTGTTTGAAAATTAACAAAGTCAAAGGGAAAATCCACCAAGAGGGGCAAGAATGAGGCTTAAACATCCACCACCACCAACCCTTGTTGTTCCCTGGAAGGCCTGACAAGTTCTTGCTATGCTGTTGGGCCCTGTGCTCTCAGCTTCCTGTGTCAATTCCTTGGCAGCCAAATTAGTCTCCACACCCCTCAGCCCAATGAGACTCTCAACCTCATTCTAAAGTCATGTCTCCCTGGTGCCCCTTCTGTTGTGTCACAAAAGTCAAGTACATTTTGGAAATAATGTACAGGGAGCATTCTGAGCTGCCTGGCTCCTTCAGGTCCCCTTCAGAGTCAAACACCTAGCTTAAACCTTACTGCCACCCTCCCTTCCATACTGCCCAGAGGGACACTGATTGATGATTGATTGATTGATTGACTGCTCATCATCTGAACCCCCTTTCTGTGTCTGAGGACTCTCATTGTGTGACTTTTGGTGGTTGGTCAGATGCCATCTCACCTTGGAAACCCACAATTTGGAGAGTTGTTTTCTCAGACCCTGGCAGCTGTAACTTGGGCCTGGGATGAGGCCTCAGCCAATTAGATGTCCCCACTGGGAATTTGCTCTGGATTAAGTGATGCAAGCAATCAGGGAATTCTCAAGAAGTTTCCCTGGTGGCAGTGTCAGCAGCAACCTGGAAATGGCATTTAGCTTCTCCTGGTTATAACAGTGCTGGGCCCAGGTCCATACTCCACAAAAGCAGTGGAGATACCCCAGCCAGCTTCTCCCTGCGGCATCCTCAAGGGCCCTGACCCCCTGGTCTCCTTTGACTATTGCATGATTTCTGTTTTCTCCAGCTCCCTGTCCTTTCTGTAAGTTTTCTGATACCCGCCTAATAAATTCCATTTCTGCTTAAACTAATCAGAAATGACCTCTATCTGCAACTAAGGAGCCTCAATGTCATACCTTCCCTGGCTCTGAGCGTTGAAATTGAAGTAAAATTCTAGGCCAGAAGAATCTTTGAGAATTGAACATAACAATCATTGAGTAATAAAGCTGGACACAAACTTAATTTGGAACCAATTAAAATACAAATGCAAAATAAGCCACAAGCAATTCTTTTTCTTTTGTTCCTGAGGCTTTGTGAAGGTCGTCTGGACTTTTCAACAGCAGACTTAAGACATTCCCTGAATCAGAATCTGCTCGGTTAGGAATAGAATATCTTGTTGATTTGCTTGGCTAGTTCTTGAAGCCAACTCTGTGCAGTGTCTTGCAGAGGCCAAACAACTTTAAAACTTAGATTGCGTCTAGAGTGCAAAGCTTAGCCAAGTTTTGAGAAGTAATTTATTCTCGGCCTCATGTGTTCCATCAAGGAGAAGCCCAAGGGTCCCTTTCATATTGAGTGTGTCAGGCACAAGTGGGCTTTGGTGGATTCCAAAAAACAAAGACATTTTGGGAACAATTTTGGAGGGGAACATTCAAAACTTTCTAACACCACAGGGCCTAATTTGCTCCTATATTGAATTTCAGCAATCCTAATTTTGAGAGTTTTACAACACCTGCTGGTGAAGCCATCCAACTTTTTCTAACTGAATTGATAAGTAGGTAAGAAATAACGTGGCCCCGAGGGTTGGGTAATCAGAAAACTCAGGAAAAAAAAAAGATGAATTGCTCTTTCTCTCAGAGATAAACCCACACAAAACAGCATGAGATGTCTACATGTTCACACAAACTAATTAGAGTTCCTTGGCCTTACCTCATTAGACTAAATTCATCTGAACTAAACATATGCAGAGACTCCTACAGTCAATGCACTTCAAATAATACAGGATATGAGGCTGGTGTAATTGCCAACTTAGCAGAGGGGCCTGTCTTTGCAAAGAGTGTGGAATACTGGTTATGCAAATTCACGTATTTCCTGCCTAACGTAACCGCTAATTAGATGAAGGGGTTAGACCCAAAGGTAAATATAAAAAGAATTGCATTGCAGGCTGTGAGCTGATCACAGTGGACAAATCAGTGCTGATTACTTTGATTACAAACATAAATGATTAAACCAGAGTTCTGTTTCCAACTACCCAAGCCTTCAACACTTCCTTTTAGTTGAAGTTTTACTTTTTATTTATTTTGTATAATAACAAAATTTAAAACTTGTAAGCTCAGGGGGTTCTGGATGCCAATGCTGTGTTAGATTGGCTATTTGATATTGAGGATCTGATATATCTGATTTGTCTTTGATGTTTCTCCTCTACTTGCATTATTCCTTTTTTCTACTGCCTGAAACAAAATTTCCTATGAGGTAACCTGAGGAAAACCACAGCTGTTGGGCTCTGCTCTTAATTTAGACTCTGTTCAGGTTTCTGTCTACAGGGTGGGCATTTGTCACAGTGAGAAGCACATAAAGAGATTCTGGCGGAGACAAGACTGTGCCTCAGAATCAAGGTCTCCTTGGCGTTTGTCGCAATTTGCTCTGCGGCGGGCGGGTTATGTGCTGCTGCAAGGTGGCATTCTTGTGAACACAGGGACACTAGTGAGGGGAGGGACATGGCGGCAGAAGCAGAGGAATCTTAAGGAGAAACAGAGGCAATGAGCAAGTCCAAGCAGGGCTGCGGCCTATTCAGCCCTAATTCTAGGCCAGCACCAAGTCAGCTGACCAGCCAGGGGCTAGGAGTGGGGCAAGGGGGAAAGGAGGGAGTTTGGGAGGAGGTCCCAACTTTTCAAGTGAAAGGCAGAAATTATTGAACATCAGGCAGAGTCCAGGTCAATGCAAGAATTATGTCTACAAGTCAAGGGAGGGCAAGAAGCAAGGTTAAGACCTGCAAATGACTCTGGAAGAGACCAAGGAGAACCCCAGACCCCTGCTCTTAGGTACAGTGCAAGGCAGGACTCCACTCTCAAGTCAACCTGGCCCCAGTACCTTCAGGAAGACCCCCCAACTCTGAGCACCTCACCCAACAGGACCTGGTGACAAGCTGGCCTCCATAGAAAGTTATACTGTGAGGGAAAGTGTGGTCTGAAACATGGCAGCTTTATAGAGACTTTGCCTTATAGCTCAGCAAAGCACAAAGCAAATATTTTCAACAAGCAAGAGATATTGTTATATACTGGCCTATCAGGCACTAGGTTTTGGGGTCGGTTTGTTTGTTGGCTTGCTTGTTCTTTGGTTTTGTCTTTTTGCTACATAGAACATAACAATATATTAGGCAGGATTTGGGGTAGCAAGCGACAGATATCAAATCTGGCTAACTTGAGCAGGAAGAGTAATGTTTTAAAAGGGTAATAGCTAGCTCATAGAATTACTAGGAAATCTAGAGAGCCAGACCAGGAACAGCACCCGAAAACTCACAGCAGAACTGGTTCCCAACTCCAAGTTAGCAGTCCTTTCTCCTTCATTCTTCATCCACTTATCCCCAGATGCCACAGGCTACACTCCTATCACTGCTACCATGGAATCTTCATCTTATTGCATCCAGTAACCAGCAGTCCCACAGCCACTGCTGCAGTGGGGAGATGGTCATGCTGCAGCCATTGTCACCACCAGAGGATTCACTGCAGTACTTGCTTCTATGTGTTCCCAGATCCTGGTTCAAAATCAAGGAGTGTGTGAGGTTGGCAAAGCCCAGGTTGCATGCTCATGGCCTCACTGCAAGAGAGGGTGGGAGAGTGAGTACCTGCCGATCTTTGCTTCCATCATGGTAGATGAACTCACTCCCACCACAACACTCATAAGGCAGAGAGTTCTGCACACTGGAGACACTAGAATGGAATTCAATCAATGGGCAACCGAAGAGAATGACCAACATCTACTGCAGACATCTATTACATCTGTAACAGTCGGAGTGGAGTGAGGCCCCATCAGGGGCTGACAGTGCTGGGTCTTTCACCTCTAGCTCACCTGGTCTTACTCTTCCTGTTCCATAGTTATCCCCCTGCCCAGCTGCCTACTGGGGCTTCTCAGTGTTCATGTCATCTTTGATCTTATCTGCCAACTACCTAGTTCCTGATCTGTCACTCCCTCTTATCTCTAGAATCTGGCTTTAGCTTCCTTTCCTGGTTGCTAAAAACATTTCTGAGTCTCAGATTTTGGCCTGTTGTGCTATCTGAAGGTCCTACCCCTGCAAATGATGCTGATACCGCTTCTGAATGATGACTATGCAGTCCTCAGTGATCAAATGTTCTGTACCTTAGAACTGTAGCTCTGTGAAGTTCCATTATAGTAAGACCCTATAAGTAATTGAGTTCCCACAGATGGAACTATGGTATATGTGGTTCATGCCAAACCCTGTGTCTCAACAGACTGCATTAAGCCAGCTACACTGTGCCATTTAAGAGACATTTTTGCTGACTTGCAATAATCAGCTCTCCAACCAACCATCCCCTTCAAACATGTCTGAATTTTCAATAAGTACATTAAAACATTACTTTAAAATACTTCCGTTGAGCACTCTTTTACAGCAATTGCCAAAAATCTGACAAGAAGTTTGAGGGAAGAAAAAGTGGCCACATCCACATCTCCGCAATGAAGTCTTGTGTTCCCTGATACAGCCCCTTATTTGACATATTGGCAAGCAGAGCCTCAGCCTGCAGTGGCTGAATTTCTTCAACCACGAAAATACTAAGGACACACCTCAGAGCACTGTTAGAAGAGATCATTCAAGAATGTTTGGCAAGACTTTTTTTTTTTTTTTTTTTTTGAGACAGAGTCTTGCCCTGTTGCCCAGGCTGGAGTGCAGTGGCATGATCTCGGGTCACTGCAAGCTCCACCTCCCGGGTTCAAGCCATTCTCCTGCCTCAGCCTCCCAAGTAGCTGGGACTACAGGTGCCCACCACCACACCCAGCTAATTTTTTTTGTATTTTTTAGTAGAGAGGGGGTTTCACCGTGTTAGCCAGAATGGTCTCGATCTCCTGACGTCGTGATCTGCCCGCCTCGGCCTCCCAAAGTGTTGAGATTACAGGCATGAGCCACCGCGCCTGGCCATTGGCAAAACTTTTTGCAAAGCAAAATGCTAAGTAAATAGTCTGGGATGCATGTTGCCATTCAGAAGGCAAACAGACAGAGGAGGAACCATCACATCAGGACCAGTCATGTTCTTTTCATCAAGAATCAAATCCGATATGGAATACACAATGCAGCAGTACTGCCTTCTGAACGGTACCAGAGGTAAGCAAGGAGTTGGACTACTGGGAAGCAAAAACAGGAAAAGAACCAAAACCAGTATAGAGATTTGTTCTCTGGTCACAAGTAACTGATAAAACCTCTGTAGGGCAATTTTACACAGCTGTCTTCTTCATCTACCCTGACTGCAACAAAACTCTGCACTGTGAACTTGGAAATCTGTTTTCTAGTGTGTTAACCTTTGTAAGCTACTGTTTCTGATGCTCTCAAGCACAGCCACTACGGAATTTAAGAAATCTGCATGGTATGATCCTCTGTATTTCCAGTGCTTTGCAGTCTGCAAAACTCTGCAAAATTCAAACTTTGCAGTCTGAATCTCAGAGAAGCTCAGTGGATAAGCTGAGGAGATAAGGGGACAGGAATCAAAGCACAGACACAAGGTCCCTCACTTTCCCAAGATATCACAGAGTCAGAGGTAGTCAGTCGAGGTCCAGTAATTCCTACTTCGTGACTGTGTCCCCCTGCTTCCCTCCTCATTTCAAGTAAAATATGTTATCTCCTCCAAGGGGTTCAGAAAACAGATTTTCCTCCCTTGCCTTTCAAGGAGACCTTGGCTGCTTTTATCTACTCAGCATCTCTTCTTTTCTTTGGAGAACTAACCCTTCCCTATGTTTGATGGTTATGGTGTCACTGTCATCAAAGGCTGTCCCATCCCAGAGCCTCCCTCCCCACTTGGTGTATTCCAAATAGGTAACATACAACTGAAAACTGGGATATGAAAGGCTTTCTGCTACTCCCAAGAGAAAGAACTGGCTTGCTTCTGCTCTCAAGATCTTCAAACATCCCTGGTGCTGTCCTTCTTAAGGCTGGAAATTCATATTACGCTATAGTTTGCTAGCCTATGCCAACCTAACTCATTCAACTCCGTCATTGCCATTAATCAACCACATTGGGAGATGGGAAAGCCTTGGTTTTTAAGTCCTAGAAAAGCCAACAAACAAACTAGTTTCTGGGAAGCATAACAAAAGTCCTTTTTCCTGCAGGCAGGCAGACACTTTTGATTTGAGATTTGGCTGTAAGTGTAAACTTCACCTGACATCATAATCTAAGCTTACTCAGGCTCTTCAGCTTCAGCAAAAAAGGCCTCACAAATCATTCATCATCTGAAACACATTTCAGATGGTCACTTGTGGAAGGGCAAATACTCATTAAACATCTTCACTGTCTTTACTAGACAGATGTAAATGGCTTCTGAGTCCAGACTGACGGGTATCTCAGGGGATCTTCAGTAACTACCTTGCTAAGCATTTCCTTTTTCTGTTCCTTTTTTTTTTCTTCTTCTTTTGAGACAGAGTCTTGCTCTGTCACCCAAGCTGGAGTTCAGTGGCATGATCTTGGCTCACTGCAACCTCAGTCTCCCGGATTCAAGGAATTCTCCTAACTCTGCCTCCTGAGTAGCTGGGATTACAGGCACGCACCACCACACCCAGCTAATGTTTGTATTTTTGGTAGAGATGGGGTTTCGCCATGTTAGCTAGGCTGGTCTCAAGCTCCTGGCCTCAGGTGATCTGACTTCCTCGGCCTCCCAAAGTGGTGGGTGAGCCACCACACCCAGCTGCCAAGCATTTTCAAATGCACATCAAGTCCCCTCAAGTTCTATTTGGCCAAAAGGCTGAAGTAGGCTCAATTGCTCCTTCTCTGCCCTTGGAGATCTTCCCTCTCTTCCCAGTACCAGCCTTAAACAAAAATGAGTTTGTTTTCTCCAAACTCTTTTCTACACTGGGAAAGAACCTCTTCCTGGCTCTCCTTCTTAACAGAGCTTGCTTGCAGCAAAAGAGACAATATCCATTATTAATTCTGCAGCACACATTTCAAGGAGCATGACCTGTCCAGAGTATTAGCATGATCGCTTTCAGCTATTGGCCAGCAGGGAAGGAAGGAAACATTAGGGGGAGTCACTGGCACAAATGAGGTCAGACCTCTATGCTCACAGACAAGCCTGGTCCTGCCTTCAGAACTAGTCTAAGAATGTAGCGCCTGTACTGAAACCACCATAACCTCTTCACATTCAGAGATCCTTACTCCTAACCCCCAAAATGAAAAAGCTGCCAGACGGATATTATGTTTCCTTGTATTATTGTATATTCCTTCAGGCCTATATCAGTTTTTATTATTATTTTTTTTTTTTTTTGCAAAGGGACAAATGTGCCCATTTGCAGAGCAGAGAGACTCAAATAACAAATAGAAGAGTTGACAAGATGCCAGAACCCGATTTCTAGTCCTCTCTTCCATCCATGCAAGCAAATCACTTATACCTCTATGTCCCACACACCTCATCCTTCAGAGGCATTTCCACGAGTGTCATTAGCAGCTTTAAAAAGTGGGGGGAGCATTAAGTCATTCCAGAAACATTTTCCCTTTTGGAAATGATCCTTCAAAAGCACCATCTTGAGACAAAACTTTAAAGGTGTGTTGTCTTTGATTCCCCTGCATAGCTTTAGAGGCCCGGATGTCACTTTGTCCTACTGCCCTCATGATAGGTGGGGATGAGAACAGTGGGAATCACTGTGCTGTGGAGAAGAAAAGGAGAGCAGGGTTTCGTTCTGTTTCTTTCAGGACCTCCCACAACCTTGGCCAGGTCACTCCCCTTCTCTGGACTTCAGTGTCTGCATTTCCCAGGTGAAGAGATTGGAGATAACGAATGCTAAGGTACTTTCAACTACTAACCTCCTCTCCAGCACCATCTACACTCTACAGACAGCTGCTTCTCTTCTCTGATGGCCAAGCCTGGCTAGAATGTGAAAAATGAGAATAAAGCCAAACAAAGCAAACCAAATACCCCCTAGCAATGCTCGTAAATTATAAGCAATTATTTTGCACAACTAAGAAAAAGACAAACTTTTGTTTTGAAATATAGTACATTAATGGTGCTAAGAATTAGAAAGAGACCCTCATTGTGTATCTGTGGTACTTTTATTAAGATTAGGACAAAAATTAAAGACATTAGTCCATTTCCATAAGCAAAGTTTGGGGTGGGAGACAACAGTGAGGAGAAGGGAAGGGAATAGGGACTATTTATGTCTCACTCAATTATCTCTGAAAAAGTATAAATCATCTGAAGAAAGTAGGTAACTTTCATATTTTAATCCTTAGTTTGAAATTTTAAAAACGGATTCTCAATATTGTGATGTGCAGTAATTTACACAAGGCTGCCAACATGTTAGGTAGTGCAGTGAGCTGAATGGTGGCCTCAAAAAGATACATGCGTATCCTAGTCTCCAGGGCCCGTGATTATCACCTTATAAGGCAAAAGAGTTGATGTTACTTAATATAGCAAAATTGATGTAATTAAATTAAGGATCCTGAAAGGAGGTGCTCATCCTGAATTATCTGGGTGGGCCCTAAATGTCATCATATGTATCCTTAGAAGAAGGAGGCAGAGGCCAGGCACGGTAGCTCACACCTGTAATCCCAGCACTTTGGGAGGCCAAGGCCGGCGGATCACCCGAGGTCAGGAGTTCGAGACCAGCCTGCCCAACATGGTGAAACCCCCGTCTCTACTAAACATACAAAAAATTAGCCGGGTTTGGTGGCAGGAGCCTGTACTCCCAGCTATTCGGGAGGCTGAGGCAGGAGAATCGCTTGAACTCAGGAGGCAGAGCTTGCAGTGAGCAGAGATCTTGCCATTGCACTTCAGCCTGGGCAATAAGAGGGAAACTCCATCTCAAAAAAAAAAAAAAAAAAGGAGGAGGCAGAGGGAGTTTTCAGAGACACACAGAGAGAAGAGGACAAGCCATGTGACCACAGAGGCAAGCACTGGACTGATTTGACCACGAGCTAAGGAAAGCATAGAGCCCCTGGATGCAGGAAGAAGCAAAGGAATGTATTTCCCCCCCGGAGCCTTAGGAGGGAGTGCAGCCCTGCCCACACCTAACATCAGACTTCTGGCCACCAGAACAGTGAAAGAATACAATTCCATTGTTTTAAGCCACCTAGTTGGCATCATTTATTCCAGCAGGCTAGGAAACTATTATGGATAGCAATTGTACCATAATAAATAGATAATAATTATTCATAATTATCATAACAAAACAATAGCCTAAGTATCAGAATATGGCTTATACTATTGTTCTAACAATTTGCTTAGAATTATGGCTGCATAAAATCTCAAGATTTTTATGAGGCTGAAGAGGCCACCTAACTTTCTCTACATACTCTTTAAAGGCCTGAAAAATGAGTTCAAGTTCAGTTTCAAATGCCATCTGGTTAGCATGACCTAATACCGTCTTTCCCCACTTCTCTCAAATTAACCTCAAAGATCCTGGAAAAAAAATGCCAAAATCTAAAATTTAAGGCTAACAGATAAACTATTGTAAACTCCTGGGTTCAAGTGATTCTCCTGCCTCAGCCTTCCAATTAGATGGGATTACAGGCACGCACCACCATGCCTAGCTGGGAATTCTTTTAAAAGAAATTTGAAATGTCTATGGTTTCAAAGGTAAATGCTTGAATCTATTAATAAACATAAGAGAACAGAACAGGTTCAAGAAGTTTACCACTTAAAATATCGCTTCTAGGAGTCCCCTGCCCTGGGGTAAGAGCAGGGCTGGACCCAAAGCCCCTTCCTCTTCCATGGAAAGAAGAGTGATCTGGCTTCTCCCTGGACTTCTGTGAATATTTATTCTATTTATGGTTCCTTGGAAGTTGTTTGGTGAAGGAAGCCCCTCCCTGGGCACTTTCTACCAGTGCTGGAGCAGGCTTCTCTTCTGGACCTGGCTCAGGAGGCTGGGATTTTAACATATTTTTTAATACAAGACTTTGTCTTGGCAAAAATGAAAATAAAATATAGAAAAAGATACAATTTTTCTCAAATAGAATAAAAGCATATAAAGCTTTCTATCCATATTAGGTATTATTTACAAGAGACATAATTAAAACCTAATAGTATGTAGAGATAGAAAGTAAATCAATTAGCATATGCACAGACACACACGCACACTCACACACATGAAACACATACACCAGGCAAATGGTACCCAAAAGACAACTGATGCTGCTCTAACTGGGAAAAAAAGCATTATTAGTGATAAAGTTAATCACTACTTAATATGGCTCACGCCTGTAATCCCAGCACTTTGGGAGGCCGAGGCGGGCGGACCATGACGTCAGGAAATCGAGACCATCCGGGCTAACGTGATGAAACCCCATCTCTACTAAAACAAATACAAAAGAATTAGCCAGGCATGGTGGCGGGCGCTTGTAGTCCCAGCTACTCTGGATGCTGAGGCAGGAGAATGACGTGAACCCGGGAGGAGGAGCTTGCAGTGAACCGAGAGCTGGCCGCTGCACTCCAGCCTGGGCGGCAGAGCGAGACTCCATCTCAAAAAAAAAAAACAACAATTCACCATGAAGATTTCAGAAATTTAAACACGTATATACCTAACTATATATGCTCCAAATATATAAAACTTTTTAGATTATGAGAAGAAAATGATAAATGCATTATTGTGGTAAGAGATTTTAACAAAATTCTCTCTGTAAGTGATACATTAGAGAGACAACAGATTACTAAGAATAAAGTTGTATGGCACGACTAACAACCTTTATCTAAGTGACACAGGGATAGAACCCTGAAGCCAATGATGAGAAATTTAAAATCTCCTAAAGGTGTGTGGAACGTTCACAAAGATTGATGATGCATGAGGCTAATATTCTACTAACAAAATTCTCTGACCACAATATCCTGAAATTCAGAAGGAATGAATAAAGGATAATTCCAAAATATGTATAATTGGATATTAGAGAACATACTTCCAAATAATTCAAGAGTAATTGAAGAAATAAGTGAAAACTTAAAAATAAAAAATACATATAAAAAGCATTAATATAAAGCTTAAGCAGCATTAGAGAAAAATACACACGCTAAATGCATATTTAGAAAAATGATTGAAATCATGAACGAAACATCAAATTTGAAGCTCTTCAGTATAAATCCTAAGAAAGAAGAAAAAGTAATAAAGAGAAGAAACACGAGTATAAGAAAAGCTGTTTTTTGAAAAGATAAAATAGAAACACACTGATTACTGACCTAGAAAAAGAGAAAGAGATAAACAATCTCTCTCAAAAATGAAAACAAAGACATACAAGTAGAATAGAGATTTTATTAAGTATAATATAAAATGTTCATGCCAATAAATTTGAACTAGGATAAGATTTATAATTTATTAGAATTTATAATAAGAATCCTAAAGTAAATCAAAGAAATATATGTGAATACATAGAACCACCTCAGAATGGAAAAGGATTGTATAATCATGACGCTAGAGATGAACTTGTAAGGAAAGAGATTAAGTTGAAAGATAATAAATTGAAAAATAGAAACACTAAAAATTACACTGTAAGTTTAAAATTAACCTAAAATATTTTAAATTTAAAAAAAAACCAACTGGGAAAATTTTCAATACATATGACAGACAAATGTTAATATATTAAATATTCAAAAGAGTTATTTCTAATACCTAAAAAGACAAACATCCCAGTAGAAAATAGAAAAGGTATACAAGCACACAATTCACAAAAGGAAAAACCAAATTGTCATTGAATTATTTAATATATTTTTTGAATACATATTGAAATATATATATATTTTTTTTAATCCACCTTTGGCACACTAGTAATTTAAAAAACAAAAAAAGAATGGAGAGACATAGTTTGCCCTCAGCCCAAACATAAATTTACAGATAATTTTAAAGAAATGTATAAACATTGGTATAAAGATGCACTGTCATGTAATGTTGGCAGACACTTAACTTGATGTTTCTGAATAGCAATCAGAAAAAGTATAGGAACACTTAAAATATGTACATTCCTTAGATTCAGCAATTCTAGTTCTGCAATTTATCCTATGGGGAAAACAAAAAAGTCATGGATCTGCATAAGAGCCTATTTCTAGAGATATTCATGCCTACAAAAGAGAAAGTTTAGTAACTAAATAACAATGGGGGAAAAAACAAATAAGCTTTGAAATCATTAAAAACAATGCTGTAATGCCACAAAGATAGATAAATAGACCAACAGAACAGAGCGAAAAAGTAGACCCACACATACACAGCCACCTGACTTACAACAAAGGCACCAGTGAAATTCACTGAGGAAAGGATGATCTTTTCAATAAATGGTGCTGGAGCAACTGGATATTATATGGAAAAAATGAACTTTGATCTCTAGCTCACACCACACACAAACATTAATTTATGATGGATCATAGACCTAATTGTAAAAGGTAAAACTATCAAGCCTCTAGAAGAAAACATAGATGAATGGCTTTATGACCTTGGGGTAGGTATAACTTTCCTTTTTTTTTTTTTTCTTTCTTTCTTTTTTTTTTTTTTTTATTTAAGACGGAGTTTCACTCTTGTTGCCCAGGCTGGAGTGCAATGGCGCGATCTTGGCTCACTGCAGTCTCCACCTCCTGGTTCAAGCGATTCTCCTGTCTCAGCCTTCCGGGTAGCTGGGATTACAGGCATCCAACACCACGCCCCCCCCCCCCGGCTAATGTTTGGTATTTTTAGTAGAGACAGGGTTTCACCATGTTGGGCAGGCTGGTCTCTAACTCCTGACCTCAGAAGATCCGCCTCGGCCCCCCAAGTGCTGGGATTACAGGCAGGAGCCACTGCGCCTGGCCTGTAAAACTTTCTTAAACTGTAGACTAAAAGCTTTAACCACAAAAAAAAAAAAAAAAAAAAAAAAAGGAATCGATAACTTGGACTTTATTAAAGTTAAAAACTTCTATTTACCAAAAGGCATCACAAAAAAATGGTACTTCACAATAGAGGATGTTTAAACAGCCAGTAAGCATGAAAGGAGTACAACACCATTACTCATCAAGTGCATACTCATTAAAACAGCAATGATACCACCACATACCCACTAGAATAGTTACAATTTGAGAAACTGAGAATACCAAATGTTGGTGAGGATGTGGAAAAATTGGAACTGCCCGACATCGCTGGTGAGAGTGTCATTGGAAACATACATCTACCCTGAGATGTGTTCTTCCTAGGTATGCAAGAGAAATGAAAACATATGTCCACAAAAAGACTTATACAAGAATGTCCACAGTAGCTTTATTCATAATAGGTATTGAAAATGAAAACGACCCAAGTATTTGTCAATAGGAGAATGAATAAAGCAAATGCGGTACATTGATACTCTAGAATACTATACAGCAACGACAAAGAAGAATGAACCATTGGTCCATGAAACAACAAAGATGAATCTCTTTTAAAAATTATGCTGAGTAGAAAAAAGGCAGATCCAAAAGGGTACTTTTAAAAAAAAATCCGTTTATACAAAATTCAAGAATAGGCCAAATAATCTCTGGTGAGAAAAGTCAGAATAGAGCCACCTACCAGGATGTTGAATGGGAAGGGGCTCAAAAGCGCCTGTGGAGTGATGGAATGTTCTATGTGCTGATTAGGGTGGGGCTAATAGATGCACACAGATGTAAACATGCATTGAGATGTATATTTAATATACGTACAATTTCTGTACATAACTTTATACCTTAAATATTTTAAGAGATGCTATAAAAGAATAATTATATGGAGAAATGTTAACATCATTTTAAATGTTAAAATGTTTAAGTTGTTCATTCAACAGACATTTGTTAGGCATCTACTAAAAATCAGACATTATCCTATGACACAGAGAATAAAAATGAATAAAACGGAACATATCTCTAACCCTTGGCAGCTTACATTCTAGTGTGAGGTTTGTTATACAATAAGTACATACATTCAGAATAGTGTAGGTATTATTTTGTGTGTGTGTGTGCGTGTGTGTATCTGTGTATACAGTCATTCTTGTCAATGTATGTTTAAAATACACATAGAAAAAAGAATGGAAAATTTTTACAAGGGCATCTGTTTTGGTGATTTCCATTTTTATTATATTTTATTATATTCTTTGTGCTTCCATCATGTTCTACAATGAGCATGCATTCCTTTCGTAATCAGGGAAAAAACATTGCTAACAAAACTCAAATACAGACATATTGGTTCCTGCAGTTACTCAGCAGAGGGAGAGCCACAGCATACTCCCTGAGAACTTGTAGCTAGTGAGTTTCAACAGCTGTGTAACACCTGGAGCATCTGCATACAGCTTGAATGAATCTCTTCCAGGCAATTGATGTAGAAAGTTTTATTAAGAAAGGAAGGAGAACAAAAATGTGGCCAGGAAAACTTTTTAATTGGCATCGTGAAATGGTCTCTGTAGGGATTATTTACTAAGCCAAGATTTTTCACTGAACATTAGGTCAAAGTCATTAAACCAGAGCCAGGAAAATATCTGAACTGCAGTGGAATGTTTGCCCAGCCTGCTGAGTTATATCCTTCTGTCATTGACTTGTAGAATAATACCCTTATGTAAATTCACACAACTTAATTTCCTACCTATAAAATGGGAATAATCATCTGTATATTAGAGGTCTACCACAGTTTTTCCCATGGCTCTCACTGACCTAAATTATATTCTGACATCAAAAAATTAACAGTAGAGTATGCTCCCATCTCCCCAACTGACCACAGTTTATTTCTTACTTAAATCCCTGCATGTGACATATTCCTGATTGCCAAACTCTATGCTAGGGAAAAGTTACTCTGTGCAAATATGTTGGGATTTAGGCTACTTAGAAATCTATATTCTGGCCAGGAACAGTGGCTCACGCCTATAATCCCAGCACTTTGGGAGGCCGAGGTGGGTGGATCACGAGGTCAGGAGATCAAGATCATCCTGGCTAACATGGTGAAACCCCGTCTCTACTAAAAATAGAAAAAAATTAGCTGGGCATGGTGGTGGGTGCCTGTAGTCTCAGCTACTTGGGAGACTGAGGCAGAAGAATGGTGTGAACCCGGGAGGCGGAGCTTGCAGTGAACCGAGAGCCACTGCACTCCAGCCTGGGCAACAGAACGAGACTCAGTCTCAAAACAACTGGACTCAGTCTCAAAAACAGCTGGAAACCATCATTCTCAGCAAACTATCACAAGAACAGAAAACCAAACACCACATGTTCTCACTCATAGGTGGGAATTGAACAATGAGATCACTTGGACACAGGAAGGGGAACATCACACACCGGGGCCTATTGTGGGGAGGGTGGAGGGAGGAGGAATAGCATTAGGAGATATACCTAATGTAAATGATGAGTTAATGGGTGCAGCACACCAACATGGCACATGTATACATATGTAACAAAACTGCATGTTGTGCACATGTACCCTAGAACTTAAAGTATAAAAAAAAAGAAATCTATATTCTACAATTAATTAGATAATTAGATACAGAACAATTAAGTGGGACATGAACTCTAAAGTGTTAAATCTTGCTGTACCTGCATCATCATTTCTTTATATCCCAACACATAAAGATATTCAGTATGTGAATCTGCTTCACATGTAAGCCCTTACTTTCACAACAAGTGTCTAAATATATTCCAGGTAGTGCTGACATTAATTGTAAAATATACAGATATAGAAAAAATATATGTATGACTGGGCCATGAGGTGCCCAGACATTTGGTTAAACATTATTCTGGGTATGTCTGTGAGGATACTTCTCAATGGGATTAACGTTTAAATCTGTAGATTCAAGGGAGAGTCTCATCCAATCATTTGAAGTCCTGAATAGAACTGAATAAGGCTAAGAGGGAATTTCTTCTGCCTGACTGCCTTCATTCAGGGGCATGAGGTTTTTTTCTTCCTTTGGACTCAAACTGAAACACTGGCTCTTCCTAGGTCTCAAATCTGCCAGCTTTCAGACAAAGAACTACACCATTTTGTTCCTGGGTCTCCATGTTGTCAACTGCAGATCTAGGGACCTGTCTGCATCCATAATCACATGAGCCATTATAATAAGTCTTTTCATACTTATATATTTTTATTTGTTTTATTTCTTTATATATACTATTGGTTCTGTTTCTCTGGAGAACCCTGACTAATCCATATTTGGTAGTGAGAGGGGTTCTAGAGGAATAGAATTTTAAGAATGAGTTCTCTGAACTAGCTTTTGGGTTTCTGAAATTGGCTAATCTGATTATGTTTAAAGATATTAACAACTCAATTTCCAGTAGTAAAGAGAGCACTGATTGTGGTAATGATCTGGCAATAAAGATACACAAAATAACATCATTGGATATTCCTAATTTATCACTTATAAGAAGCAACTCTCTGGGTGACTGTATATTTCAAACATTTTTAGCAAACTAATATACATACAATAAAATTGACTGGTTTCTCCTAATGTCACTGGACAAAGTGGAGAAAGAAAAATATGAGCTCAGAGATTTTAATTCCCAGCTCAAAAACCACATAAATGATTTGAAATCTTCTATGGGTGCCTGAAGGAGACCCTTACATCCTGTAGCTGCAGGGCTGAGATTGCTGAAAATCAGATTCAGAATCTCATCCCAATGACTAGTTAAATCACAACACAAGTTGAATTTCCAGCCTCTTAGGGATCTACTGTTAAAGTGAGGTAATTGACTGGGAAGAAATGGGATAACAAATGTTGGAATGGGGATGTGAGTGAAGACCCTGATGATGCTGGAGACATTGAGCCCTTAAAGTCTAATAAGTTTTCTTTGCCAGGAGAAGAGGAGGCCTCTCCACCTCATGGAGCTTCCAAATCCCCAGTGAAAGCAGCCTTTCCACCTCTGTATGAGGAAACTAACCCTACATTTCCTAAGGAAAATGTAATGGTCTCTCCTGAGGCAGCTGCTGTGCAGGACAATGTCAAGTCTCCTCAGGACCCACCCCCATCACCCTTCTTTGCTTCTAGACCTGTAAACTAAACTTAAGTTCCAGCAAGCCCCTAAAGGTCGATACAAAATGTGACCCATGAGGAGGTGTGCTATACTCCAAAAGAAGTACTTGAGTTTTCTAATTTATACAAACACAAATTTGGGGAACATGTTTGGGAATTAATAATATTAAGGGTGCAGAATAATGTCAGAAGACACATCAAGTTGGATCAGGCTAAATTCATTGATAAGGGTTGCCTAAGCAGTTTCCACATTTCATGTTGCAGCTTAGGGAATTAGAAAGAACTCTAACTGGTTGGTTGGTTGGTTGGTTGGTTGGTTGGTTGGTTGGTTGGCTGACTGGCTGGTTGGCTGACTGGCTGATTGGCTGGCTGGTTGTTTGGTTGGCTGAAACATGGACCAAAAGTGAGATGAAAATGCCAAGCATGCCTTGGCTTAATGTAGAAGGGTTCCAAAGGAGATTGGAATGTTAGACTAGATTTGTCACTAAAGACCTACTTACCCACACAGGGAGGATCCAGAAAACTGGATCACAACTGTGAGAAATAAATTTGTGAGAGGAGTCCTGGTATCCTTTAAAAGTTGTTATTGTTCTCCTCTGTATGCCAGATCTTACAATGCAAACTGTGGTCATTGAACTGGGAAACGTAAATGCAGTGGGAGTAATTGAATCCCAGGGTGGGAGGAGCCAATTCTGGGTACCCAACTGTCAAAAGCAAGATGACTGTGGTTATAATAGACAGCAGAGTCAAAGCAGCAATCAGAATAGTCTGACGCATGCCTGGTTAGTTGATCACGTATGTCTACAAGTAAAATACATAGGAAGCCTGCTAAATTCTTACTTGAATTCTATCAGCAGAAAACTTCTAGGTCAAATGAACAAAAGTCAAATATGAATCATGAAAACAGACTTCATCCAGTTTATAGACCCGGAACCCCTTGAAGAGGAACCTGAGTTTCTGAAGTATCTCAGTACACCACCAAAAATGGATACTGTTAATCTTTCTCCTAGCCTGCCCCAAAGGATCTATGGCCTTTTACCAGATTTACTGTGCATTGGGGAAAAATAATTAATCAGATCTTTTAGGGATAACTGGACACTGGCTCTGAACTGACACTAATTCCAAGATACCCAAAAAACAACACTGTGGTCTACCACTCAGAGTAGGGGCTTATGGAGGTCAGGTGACCCATAGAGTTTTACTCGGGTTTATCTTACTGTGGGCCACGTCAGTACTCAAACCCATTCTATGGTTATTTTCCCAGTTCCAGAATTCATACTTGGAATAAACATACTCAGCAGCTAGCAGAATCCCCATATTGGTTCCCTGACCTGTGCAGTGAGGGTTATTACAATGGGAAAGACCAAGTGGAAGAACTAGAACCACTTCTACCTAGGAGAATAGTAAACCAAAAGGAATACCATATTTCTGGAGAGAGTGAAAAGACTAGTGCCAGCATCAAAGATTTAAAAGATGCAATGGTGATGATTCCAATCACATCCCCATTCAACTTGCCTTTTTTGGCCTGTGCAGAAGACAAACGGATTTGGGAGAATGACTGTGGATGATCACATACTTAACAGGTTGGTGACTCCAATCACAGCTGTTGTACCAGATATGGTTTCATTGCTTGAGCAAAATAACACATCTCCTGATACCTAGTATTCAGCTATTGATCTTTCAAATGCCTTTTTTCTCCATCTTTGTCAATAAGGACCACCAAAAGTAGTTTGCTTTCAGTTGGTAAGCCCATCAGTACACCTTCACTGTCCTATCTCAGGGGTATACCAACCCTCTAGCCCTATGTCATAATTTAATTTGCAGGGACCTTGGCCACCTTTGCCTTTCACAAGATATCACACTGGTCTATTACACTGATAATTGGCTTACTGAACCTAGTGAGTAAGAAATATCAACTAGTCTAGACTTATAGTGAAGACTTTTGCATTTCAGAGGGCAGGAAATAAATCCAACAAAAATTCAGGGGCTTTCTACCTTAGTGAAGTTTCTAGGGATCCAGTGGTGTGAGTCATGTTAAGATAGCCCTTCTGAGACAAGGAACAAGTTGCTGCATTTGGCCCCTTTTACAACAAAGAAAGAGATACAACACACAGAGGGCCTTTGGCTTTTGGAGACAACATAGCCCAATTTGAGTGTGTTAGTGCAACCCACTTATCAAGTGACATCCAAAACTGCAGTTTTGAGTGGGGACCAGAACAAGAAAAGGCTTTGCAACAGGTCCAGGCTGTGGTGCAAGCTGTTTTGCCTCTTGGGTCATATGATCCAACAGATCCAATGGTGCTTCAAGTGTCAGTGGCAGAGATACTGTTTGGAAACTTTGGCAGCCCCTCATAGGTAAATCACACTGCAGTTCCACAGGATTTTGGAGCAAAGCCTTGCCACCCTCTGCAGATAACTACTCTCTTTTTGAGAAACAGCCCTTGGTCTTCTACTGGACCTTAGTAGAGACTGAATGTTTAGCCGTGGGCCACTAAGTCACCATGTGATCTGTGTTCCCCATCATGAATTAGGTGGTTTAACTGACCCCGCAAGCCATAAAGCTGAGGTGCGCACAGTAGCACTTCATCAACAAATGGAAGCGGTATATATGAGACTATATATATATACATATATATACATCGAGAGAGAGAGAGAGAGAGAGGCCCAAGTAAGTCTTGAAGTCACAAGTAAGTTGCATGAAGAGGTGGCCCAAATACCCACGATACCCTATCCAGCTACGCTGCCTTCTCTCTCTCAGCCTGCACCTATGACCTAATGAGGAGTTCCCTACAATCAGTTGACAGAGCAAGAAAATATTTGGAACTGGTTTATAGATGGCACTACTCAAAAGTGGGCAGTTGCAACTTGGTATCCGCTTTCCAGGAGATCCCTAAAGGACAATAGTGAAGGAAAGTCCTCCCAGTGGGAAGAACTTCGAGCAGGTCACCTGGTTGCTTACTTTGCTTGGAAGGAAAACTGGCCAGACATGAGTATCCTGAGCAGAGGAGGATTTTAATAATCTGGTGGATAGGATGACCAGTCAGCATGATGTTATGTAAAAGAAGATATACTGACTTTATATCAGTATTGAAGTGCTGTTAATTTTACATTACAGTTTTTAAGTTATTGCATATCAAAAAGAAAAGTCAACATTACTCAAAGGCTCCACCTCCCCTTTGGGGGAAGGAGTTAGTATATTTTCATTTGTACACAAAATAGTTGTGTCAGGTTAGGCAGAATTATGACATTATTATGCTCTCCATTTGGAGATTAAGTATGGGTTAAGTAGATATATACGGGTGACAAGTTGACAAGGGTTGAGCCTGTGATGGATAAAGTTTTATCAACTTGATTGGGCCACAGGGTACAGAGTACTTAGGTATTTGGTCAAACATAATTTTGGATTAACATTTGAATCAGATTGAGTAAACAGAGGGTTGGCCCCATCCAATCAGCTAGAGGCCTGAGTAAAACAAAAGGGCTGAGTAGCAGGGAACCTCTTCTGCATGATGCCTTTGGGTAAAGAAATCAGTTGGGTTTTTTCCTACCTTTGGACTTGAACTGAAACACTGGCTCTTCCTGAATTTTGAGCCTGCTAGCTTTTGTACTGGAACTATACCATCAGTGCTCTCTCTCTCTCTCTCTCTCTCTACCCTCTCCCCATCCCACCCCATACATACATAAATTTTTTTTATTTTTATTTTTTAAGAAGGAATTTTGCTCTTGTTGCCCAGGCTGGAGTGCAATGGCGCTATCTCAGCTCACTGCAACCTCTGCCTCCTGGGTTCAAGTGATTCTCCTGCGTCAGTACCCCGAGGAGCTAGCTAGGATTACAGGTGCGTGCCACCACGTCAGGCTAATTTTTGCATTTTTAGTAGAGACAGGGTTTCACCATCTTGGCCAGGCTGGTCTCGAACTCCTGACCTCATGATCCACCCACCTCGACCTCCCAAAGTGCTGGAATTACAGGTGTGAGTCACTGCACCCAGCCATACATATATATATTATCCACACACAAACACACACATATGCATATATATGTATGTTCTGTTTCTTTGGAGAATCCTAATATACATACATATATATGTATATACACATATATATGTATGAATATGTATTTGTATGTATATATGCACATATGCATAATTTACACATAATATTAATAAATATTTTAAGTCACTGTGGTGGCTAGAAATATGTCTCCAGATTTGTCAAATATAAGCAGTGTTTTTATAATTTCCTCACTTGGCAGGTTTTAATCTTATAACTGCTAAAATGACTGTTAACCAGCTATGTGAATATACTACCTCATAGAATTCATCTGTAATTATTGGACCTATTTCAGCTTAGTTTTCTCTAGAAAATAAATTATATAAGTAAGATTCTTGTGACTGTCTTTATGTAATTACTTTTATTAACATTTCTTTGTGAGTTACTCATCTCCTTGATCTCTAAATGTTGGAGTAGTCCAGTGTTCTAACCTTGGACCAATTGTTTTTTCTATCTACACTCACTCTCTTTGTACTTACATCCAGTCCCATAGGTTTAATTACCATTTTTTTGCCATCCAAAATTTACTTTCCCAGCACAGACATTTCCTTAGACTTTAAGCACACATTCCCACTTACAAGCCTCATGAACATTTCAAAATTATTTTTTTCTAAAACTGAACTCCTGGTATTTGCACACTGAGTCCCCCTCTTTTCAGCCACTGGCAATTCCAATCTCCCAGTTGCCTCTTTATCCTTAATATCCTATTTGTCAGTAGATTCCATTAATTCTGCCTATAAAATATATTTAGAATCTGACATCTGCTGCTACAACCCTGGTCCAAGCCACCATTACCTCCTGCCTGGACTATTGCAACATTCTTATAACTGCTCTGCTTATTTTTCTCCCTTGACTCCAGTCAAGCCCACTCTCAAGAAAGCATCTGTCCAAAATCCTTTCAAAGTATAAATTATATCATGGCATTCCTCTGCTCCAAACCCTCAGTACTTCTAATTGCAATCAGAGAAAAAGCAAAATACTTGTAAATTCTTTCAAGTCTGTATTAGTCTGTGGTCTTAGAGAAGTAGATGCAAAGATGGGATTAAAATTACAAATATACAAGTTACTTCAACAAAATGGCAAACTGGGAAGATCCAAGCACCCATTTCTACCTAGAAAAAAATAAAGAGTTAGAACCTCAATAAAATGACTTTTTGGCAGGGCATGGTGGCTCACTCTTGTAATCCCAGCACTTTGGGAGGCCGAGGTGGGTGGATCACCTGAGGTCAGGAGTTTGAGCCCAGCCTGGTCAACATGGTGAAAACCCGTCTCTACTAAAAATACAAAACTCAGCCAGGCGTGGTGGCACACACCTGTAATTCCAGCTACTCGGGAGGCTGAGGCAGGGGAATCGCTTGAACCTGGGAGAAGGGGGTTGCTGTGAGCCGAGATCGTGCCACTGCACTCTAGCCTGGGCAACAGAGCAAAACTCTGTCTCAAAAAAAAAAAAAAAAGAAAAAGAAAAGACTTTCTAGACTTTCTAGGATTCCTGGAAACCAGTGAAAGATCCACAGCAACCAAGCAAATAACAAATCAAGGAAACGCTACAAGCAAAACAGTAGGACAATTTCATGGTGTTTCACTCATCTTGTTCTTCCCCCTTCCCAGTGTGGTGCAGTCTGGAGGAAATGTTGACCTGGTTCCCAACCCTCTCCCATTAACCAAATTTTCACCTTTCTAGCCTGTCTGTGGACTGCCTGAAGTATTGTTCTTTGTATTGACTCAGAGCCCAGACAGCCAAAAAGCAACTCAGATTTCTGGCTAGAACGAGCAGTGGGAAGCAGTGAGCATGGTTCCCGAAAACTATAAGAGGACTACAGACCCACAGACACTTGGGCAAGAGATTACTGATTGAGGAATACAATAAAACAACAAAGGCCCTGAAAAGAATCAGGGGTGAAACTCTCAGGCCAATAAAGACATTTAAAAGTAGCCATGAATTTAGGGGAATTGGAGGGGGGGAAGGCATACACATGGCCCATGGAAGATGCATGCCCAAAAATTTCCTGAGAAGACCTTAAGCCTTTGTGCTATGCTAATCGCTGAATGTCTTCTCTTAAAAGGAGCCAGTCTGCAAAGACTAGTGAAGGTGGCTGTTTCCCCAAATGCCCAACTTTCAACAGAAAGTCACAAGGTATACAAAAAAAAAAAAATACTATCCATGCAAAGGAGCAAATACATTTTCAGAAACTGTCCCTGAAGACACACAGGCATCGGACTTGTTTGACAAAGGCTTTAAAACAACCATCTTAGCCAGGCATGGTGGTGTATGCCTGTAATCCCAGATACTCGGGAGGCTGAGATAGAGGATTGGTGGAGCCCAGGAGCTTGAGAGAAGCATGGAAAACAGTGAGACAGACAGAACGAATGAAAGAATGAATGAATGAAAGAGAAAGAGAGAGAAAAAGAACAGAAAGAGGGGAAGAGAAAGAGGGGAAGAGGAGAAGACGGGAAGGAAGGAGGGAAGGAAAGAAGGAAGGAAGGAAGGAAGGAAGGAAGGAAGGAAGGAAGGAAGGAAGGAAGGAAGGAAGGAAGGAAGGAAGGAAGGAAGGAAGGAAGGAAGGAAGGGAGAGAGGGAGGGAAGAAGGGAGGGAGAGAGGGAGGGAAGAAGGGAGGGAGAGAGGGAGGGAGGGAGGGAAAAACAGCTGTCTTAAATATGCTTAAAGACCTCAAGGAAAACTTGAACAAAGAGCTGAAGGAAATCAGGAAAATGACTTATGAAAAAAATAAGAAAAAATTTTTCTGTCTCAGAGAGAAAATTATAAAAAGAACCAAACATATTCTAGAGTTGAAAAAATATAACTGAACACTAGAGAGTTTCTACAGCTCACTTGAAACAGGCAGAAGAAAGAATCTGTGAATTTGTGAGTTTCAAGTCAGTGAAAAATTTATAATTTTAATAAAATTAAACTTTTAATAAATTTATAATCTTATTAATTTTAATTTGATTTAATTTAATTAATACTTTTAACAAAATTTTTTAAAAAGATGGCCCACTGGACACAGCCATGTGCAAGAGCTGCCATGCAGAAACGGAGAGGACTGGCACACTCCTAACATCTTCAGAGGGAAGTCACTGAGAGTGGACAGAGGGAATACAGAAGCTGGGCTGAAGCAGGAGGAAGCTGGGAACCCTATATGGGGCTACCATGCGCCTGGACTTATTTCTGGCCCCCAACCAACTAATCTGGAGAAATGGATGAGTTGAACTGGCAAGGAACAACCCGCTCTCACCAGAAGCCTCTGAAATCTCGGCAGAAGGAGACCCTTCGACCGTGAGTTGATCCGCTCCACTGCATGACACTGCACGGAGCAATGTGTAGTGTGTGGACTCCAATCAGAGATCAGATGTGGATGCTCAGGGATTCACCGAACTAGATTCCTGATTGATTGACCACTGGGTGGACTCTGGGGAACACGACTGAGAAATGCTTACTTTGGGAGTGAAAACTGGCCCCCGGGACAGGAGGGAGTGTGGTGCAAGCTGTCTTCTCCGTGAAATCCACGCTGTGTCTGGCAGCTTGAATTTCATGGACTTCGTTCCGCTGTGACAGATATTGCCACTCTGAGGTCGTGGGTCTGGAGTCTACTCTGAACTGCTGCTTAGAGAAGTGGTAAGGGCAGCACCCCAGCTGGTGCCTAGTCCAGGATTTGGTGCTGGTGCATCTGTAGCCCACCCCAGCTAGGGACACCCATTTCCCAAAGCTCAACTTGCTCCCTTAGGAGACTTTAGTCCCAGGGGGACTGTCCAACCTGAACTCTGCAAGGTGGTCTTGCCCATCAGATAGGATCATCCGACCTGAGCACTCTTTGGTCTGCTGGCCTCCTCACGGCCCCAGCCTGGCTGTGCCTGCTTACAGGGTAGCCTTGGGTGCCCTGGGGGCTCACACCATAGCTCTTGTGCTGGTGGATCCTGCCTGACTGATGGGGAGCTCCAGCTGGGCAACCCCACAGCCACACAGCCTGCCAGCTCCTTCGCAACACTACAGCCTTCCCTGGGCCCACGGCAAGCCCCCACATGGCTTTGCTGGCACATATGTGCACAGGGAGGTTTTGCCTTCCTTGCCCCACCAGCATATGTGAGTGCATGCACCCTGCCCTGCCACTGCTGCAGCGGGAGTACACTCTGGCACCCCCGCACAGGACTGCCATTGCAGTTGGAGCCAGCCCCACCAGTGCCCCGCCCTTGTACCAACACTGCTGCAGGAGTGAAACTAGGCACAGAGAACAGCTGACCATCCCCCTACGCTGAGCAACCACCCCTGCCTACTGTGCACAAAAAGCACACACAGACCTGCACCTGCCAACTCCCTCACCCCCATGCTAACACCACACCTCCACCAGCACAACCGCACCAGCCAGATCCCCCAGTCCAACCCCCAAGTCATGCTGCCTCTGCCACTATGAGTGAACACTGGCATGGAAGAAGGCACACCAGCATTCACTACTTAGGTCTTAGGAATTGATTTATTGATTTCTTTTTAATTTTATTATTAAGGAGATATTATTAATAAGTACATTATTAAGGTGCTCCAACACAGGAGCTCCCAGGTTCATAAAGCAAGTTCTTAAAGACCAAGACCTTCAAACAGACTTGGATTCCCACACAATGATAGTGGGAGACTTCAACAGCCCACTGACAGATCATTGGGGCAGAAAATTAACAAAGATATTCAGGACCTGAATGAACTTAAACTGGAGCAAATGGACTTGATAAACATCTGCATAACTCTCCACCTCCCCACCCCCGCAAAAAAAAAAAAAAAGAATATACATTCTTCTCATCACCACATGGCACATACTCTAAAATCGACCACATAAGCCGACAAAAACACTCCTCAGCAAATGCAAAAGAACAGAAATGGTAACAACCACTCAGACCACAGATCAAATTAGAAATCAAGACTAAGAAATCTGCTCAAAACCATACAATTACACAGAAATCACATAACCTGCTCCTGAATGACTTTTGGGTAAATAATGAAATTAAAGCAGAAATCGAGAACTTCTTTAAAATGAGTGAGAGCAAAGATACAACATATCAGAATCTCTGACCATGTGAAGTGCCTAGATCCCCCTTTACCTTCTGCCATGATTGTTGATTTCCTGAGACCTTCCTAGAAGCCAAGCAGATGCCAGCACCATCTTTCCTGTACAGCCTGTGGAACTGTGAGCTAATTAAACCTCTTTTCTTTATAAATTACCCAGTCTCAGGTATTTCTTTGTAGCAATGTGAGAATGGACTAAAACTCCTACCAACCAAAAGAAGCCCAGGATCAGATAGATTCACAGCAGAATTCTACCAGATGTACAAAGAAGAGCTGCTACCATTCCTACTGAAACCATCCCAAAAAGCTGAGCAGGAGGGACTCCTCCCTAACTCACTCTATGATGCCAGCATCATCCTGATAACAAAACCTGGCAGAGACACAACGATAAAAGAAAACTTCTGGTCAATATTCTTGGCGAACATCATTGGAAAAATTCTCAACAACATATTGGCAAACCAAATCCAGCAGCACATCAAAAAGTTTATCCACCACAATCAAGCAGGCTTTAATACCTGGGATGCAAAGGTAGTTCAACATACACAAGTCAATAAATGTGATTCATCACATAAACTAAAGACAAAAACCACATGATTATCTCAATAGAGGCAGAAAAGGCTTTTGATAAAATTCAGCATCACTTCATGTTAAAAACTCTCAATAAGCTAAGTATTGAAGAAACATACCTCAAAACAGTAAGAGCCATCTATGACAAACCCACAGCCAACATCATACTGAATGAGCGAAAACTGGAAATATTCCCTCTTGAAAACAAATGCAAGACAAGGATGCCCTCTCTGACCACTCCTATTTAACACAGTATTAGAAGTCTTGGCCAGAGCAATCAGAGAAGAGAAAGAAATAAAGGTCGGGCCGGGCACAGTGGCTCATGCCTGTAATCCCAGAACTTTGGGAGGTGGATTACCTGAAGTCAGGAGTTCGGGACCAGCCTGGCCAACATGGTGAAATCCTGTCTCTACCAAAAAATATAAAAATTAGCTGGGCATGGTGGTGGGCACCTGTAATCCCAGTTACTGGGGAGGCTGAGACAGGACAACTGCTTGAACCTGGGAGGCGGAAGTTGCAGTGAGCCAAGATGGTGCCATGGCACTCCAGCCTTGGAGACAAGAGTGAAACTGCATCTCAAAAAAAAAGAAAAAAGAAGTAAATGTCATCCAAATTGAAAGAGAGGAAGTCCTGAGAGATAAGGAGCTCTTATTTTGTGTGTGTGTGTGTGTGTGCGCGCGTGCATGTGCGCGTGTGTATCTGTGTATACAGTCATTCTTGTCAATATATGTTTAAAATACACATAGAAAAAAAGAATGGAAAATTTTAACAAGGGCATCTGTTTTGGTGATTTCAATTTTTATTATTTTTTTGTGCTTTCATCATGTTCTATAATGAGCATGCATTCCTTTCGTGATGAGGGAAAAAACATTGCTAACAAAACTCTGAATACAGACATAATAATAAGTAATAGTAAGTAATATAGAATACATATTTGAGGAAATAATTTAAGAAAATTTCCCAAATCTTCCTTGAGAGGTAGACATCCAGCTACAAGAAATCCAGAGAACACTGTGTGATACCATACAAAATGAACATCATCAAGGAATATAGTCACCAGACTGTCCAAAGCAAACACTAAGGAAAATGTCTTCAAGGATACTAGAGAAAAGGATCAGACATGTACAAAGGGAATCCCATCAGGCTAACAGCAGACTTCTCAGCAGAAATCTTACAAGCCAGAAGAGATTAGGGACCTAGTTTCAGCAGTCTTATAGAAATAATTTTATATCCCTACCAAATTAAGCTTCATAAGCAAAAGAGAAATAAAATATTTTATAGACACAATCAAGAGCTAAGGGAATTCATTACCACCAGATCAGCTTTACAAGAGATCCTTGTAAACACAAAAATGAAAGAATGATAGTTGCCAGCACAAAAACACACTTAAGTACATAGCCCATTTACACTAGGAATCAACTATACAATCAAGTCTACATAACAACCAGCTAACAGGATGATAACAAGATCAAATGCTTACATATCAATATTGACCTTGAATGTAAATGGACTACATGCTCCCCATCAAAAGGCATGGAGTGGCAAGTTGGATCAAGAAACAAGACCCAACTGTTTGCTATCTTCAAGAGACCCATCTCACAAGTAACAACATCCATAGGCTCAAAGTAAAATGATGGAGAAAGATCTGTCTGACAAATGGAAAACCAGAGATTGCTATTCTTATATCAGATAAACAGACTTTAAACCAACAATGATCAAAAATGTCAAAGAAAGGCATTATGTAATGACAGGGGATTCAATCCAATAAAACTTAACAATCATATATATATATACATATATATATATGGTGTATATATATATATATACACCAAATATTGGAGCACACAGATTCATAAAGCAATTACTTTCAGACCTACAAAAAAGATTTAGCTACACAATAATAGCAGGAGACTTAAACCACTACAATGACAGTGTTAGGTGGATTATTGAGGCAGAAAACTAACAAAGAAATTCAGGACTTAAATTCAACACTGGACAAATTGGACCTAACTGACATTTACAGAATACTCCTCCACCCATCAACCACAGAATACACATTCTTCTCCTCTGGATATGGAAAAAACTCTAAGATCGACCACATGCTTGACCATAAAATAAGTATGAATAAATCCAAGAATATAGAAATCATACCAACCATACTGTCAGTCCACAATGGAATAAAAATAGAAAAATAGAAATCAATACCAAGAAGATCTTCCAAAACTACATAATTACATGGAAATTCAGCAACTTGCTTCTGAATGTCTTCAGGGTAAATAATGAAATTAAGGCACAAATAAGAACACTCTTTGAAATTAATGAAAATAGAGATACAACAAACCAAAATCTCTGGGATGCAGCAAAAGCAGTGCTGAGGAAAGTTTATGGGTATAAAAAGAAATTAGAAAGACCTCAAATTTGGATCTAACATTACACCTAGAGGAACCAGAAAAAAAAAAAAAAAAAAAGAACAAACTAACCTGAAAGCTAGAAGAAGAAAAAAAATTACCAAAATCAGAGCAGAACTAAATGAACTTAAGACCTAAAAATCTATACAAAGGATCAACAAAACCAAAAATTGGTTTTTTTGAAAGAATAAACAAGATCAATAGATCATTAACTAGATTAACAAAGAAAAAGAGAGAATATCCAAATAAGCACTTTCAGAAATGGCAAAGGTGACATTTCAACTTATCCCACAGAAATACAAATATAAAAAAACCCTCAGAGACTACTATAAACACAGTTATAGTCATCTGATCTTTGACAAAGTTGTCAAAAGTAAGAATGGAGAAAGGACTCCCTATTCAATAAATCTTGCTGGAATAGCTTGCTAGCCATATGCAGAAGAATGAAACTGAATCCTTACCTTTTAAAATATATAAAAATTAGCTCAAGATGGATTAAAGATTTAAATGCAAGACCTCAAACTATAAAACCTCTAGTAGAAAATACTATTCTTGACATCAACCTTAACAAATAATTTATGATTAAGTCTTCTAAAGCAATTGTAACAAAAACTGACAAATGGAAACTAAACTAAAGAGCTTCTGCACAGCAAAAGAAACTATCAACAGAGTAAACAGACAACCTACAGAATGGGAGAAAATATTTACAAACTATGCATTCGACAAAGGTCTAATATTCAGAATCAATGGGGAACTAAACAATGCAACAAGTGAAAAACAATAACCTCATTAAAGGGTGATCAAAGAACATGAACAGACACTTCTCAGTAGAAAACAAATGGCAAAGAAACATATGAAAAAGTGTTCAATATCACTAATCAGAGAAATGCAAATAAAAACCACAATGAAATACCATCTAACAGGCAGTATGGCCATTATTAAAAAGTCAAAAAAAAAATCAATGAAAAACACCATCTTAGTAGAATGAAGGGTAAAAACTCATTATTATCTCAATCAATGCAAAAATTTTTGACAAAATTACTGCCTTTTTATGATAAAAACACTCAACAAACTAGGAATAGAAGGAAACCACTCCAACATAATAAAGTCCATAAATGAAAAAGACAAAACTAACAGCAAACTCAAGGATGAAAGACCAGAAGAGTTTTTCCTCTAAGATCATGAACATGGTACTGAAGTCCTACCCAGAGCAATTATGCAACGAAGATAAATAAAAGGTTTCCAAATTGGAAAGGAAGAAATCAGATTATCTCTGTTTGCAGAGGACATTATTATTTATTAGGGGTCATATCTGTGAGAGAGAATGGGTGGAGAACTGGAGGAATTTGAGAGAGCCATCACCATGGAGCTAGTCTGAACCTAAGTAAGGGAGAAAGGAAAAAAGGTTGAGTAGAAGGATACTAGACCGCCATGCAATCTAAGGAAGGTTTAGCAAGTACATTTGCCAATGTCACCCATTAGAGAAATCCCCATTGTCTCCTAGAAATGGGTCTACTGTAGTATTCCTGCCATACTTAGTTATAAGCTAAAAGCAGTTCTGAGAAATATTGGTGGGTTTCAGAATGCAGCAGCTGGAGCCCCTGGTCAATTACACTCTCTATAGTTGGAGGTTCACAAAGTATATTCTCATTGCCATCCCAAAAGCCTCACATAATATGCACCCACTACTGTCTCTTGATGCCCTAACCTTCTTCCTCTTGAACCCTTTTTTCCAGCCACACTGGCCTTGGCAATCGTTGACAACACCAGGCATATTCCCACTGCAGAGCCTTTGTACACATTACCACACCTAAATTTTCTTCTCCCAGATATCCACATGATTTGTTCATTCACTTCCTCCAGGTCTTTTACTCCAGTATCACCTTCTCAGTGAAGCCTGCCCTGGCCACCCTCTCTAAAAATTCAACACTTTACTATTCATCCTCATAAATGTACACATACTTCTCTCTTATTTTTCTTAGCAATCATCACTAAAAAACATATTATACTCACTTATTTATCTTGTTCTTTTCTATCTCCCCTACTACACTGTAAGTTTCATGTCAGCAGGAGCTTTGATTTGCTTGGTTATTGTTGTTTATTCAGAAAGTGGAATACTATATTGAATATATTAACCACTCAATACATATTTGCTGTATTAAAGATTGAGCACAGAAGAAAAAAGGGTTTTAAAATAATACATTTATTGCTGGTGTACAGATGAGTTACTACAAGAAATCCAGAGGGACATTTTGGCAGCATTTTTTTCAGTTAGTCCAAGCCTCTATGAACACTTGAAAGGAAGAAACTTCATGAAAAATCTATAATGCAAATGTTTCTCAAAATCAGAATGGTTTTTCATGACAGAAATGAAGAAGTCTTTCAAGATAAAAATGACAAAACTAAAAGATAATCTTCAAATGGCACCAAAACTAGCCTTCATTAACTTCTTTGACAAAGAATGGAAGAATTTATGCATCAAAACAGTTAGTAAAAGCAATCAATTTGAACATATTGACTTATTTTTAAATAGCCATTTTTTTTTTTTTTTTGTATCTTAATTATACCAAAAAAGGAAGAAAAGAAAGAGAAAGTCAAATAAAGGCAACATCAAAAACAAAAACCTGACCCATGGGAAACCGGTAGGAAAGACCAGGAAACTAACTTTTTACTCTGAAGATTTGTAATTTAAATACAAAGATTCATTGCTTAACCTAATTTTAGGATAACCGAATAGCTTAGGTGGATGAGAAAAAAATCTCTCTTCTCAGAAAACATCGAGCTAATCCATGAAGAAGTGTAATAACTTTTCTAAACCATCATTTTGCAACCGCTAGTGAAATATCATCAGTAGGGAAAACCATTAAAGGATAAATTGAGGGCCGGGTGCAGTGGCTCATGCCTGTAATCCCAGCACTTTGGGAGGCCAAGGTGGGTAGATCACCTGAGGTCAGGAGTTCGAGACCAGCCTGGCCAAATGGTGAAACCCTGTCTCTACTAAAAATACGGTTGTGGTGGCATATGCCTGTAATCCTGGCTACTTGGGAGGCTGAGGCAGGAGAATCACTTGCACCCAGGAGGCAGAGGTTGCAGTGAGCCAAAATTGTGCCACTGCAGTCTAGCCTGGGCAGCAAGAGTGAAATACCATCTCAAAATTTATAAAGGGGGATAAATTGATGGGGAACTTATAATGCAAGTTTCAAGCCATCGCCCACTAAAACGAGAGACGAATCTTAGCATTACTAAAGGTTAAACAAGCAGACATTTGTGTGCCTTCTGTTATGATGTAATACAAACACAAAGCATCACCTGTGAAATTGTCTGGCCAGGAAATCAGAAACTGAACTTCAGCAAGCTCTATGGCTAACTTCTGTGTACGAGAAGTATGAGGAATAGAAGAACAAATTAGGTGGCAGCACCAGAAAAAAAACAGACAAATTCAAACCATGGCATGTTCGTATGACAACTGACCCAGTTTCTGAAACAAGTAAGTAGCATGGAAAAAGGTGAGGAGATATTGTTCTAGAGTTTTTGCTTAACTTAAGAACACTAAACAACAAAATATAATGTGTAGATTTCTTCTGGGATTCTGCTTTAGACAAACTAAATATAAAAATACTTTTGAAGGTCATTGAAAACTTCTAGTTGTGATCTGGATACCAAAAGACATAAAAGAGTTGTTAATAATGTTACTAAACATGAATAACGTCATAGTTAGTTCAGAAAATATCCATATTTTAGACCCACACCTAACTATGGAAAGGAGACTGACATGACTTACTGAATCATATTTTAAAAAAATACTTCAGGAAAAGGGGAAAATAAAGCTAGTAGGGCAAATTGTGATAACTGAATCTGTATAAAGCATGTATAAAGGTTTATTTTACACTCTCTATTTGTGTATGTTTGAAGAATTTTATGATAAAAAATGTAATTGTGTATTCCAATTAATTCTAATGAATAACTGTTTACTATAAGTTACAATTAAATTATCTACTTAATCAACTTATACTCCAAAATATTAATTTCATTAAAGGAAAAATATAGCATGAGGATATTTAACCTTAAAACAGATATTTGGAAGATATGATATCCATTAATTCAACCTATATTTATTGAGCCTTTATTATGAAACAAGCATAGTCCTAGGTGCTAATACGGAGGTGAGTAAAATTAAGTCCTCTTCCTCCTACAGTCTATATACTAGGAAGAAGGAGAGTACTAGTAACAAATAAAAGATAATAGTAATCCCATAGTGATGAATAATCACAGCTAATAAGTGCCATGAAGAAGATAAAGCAAGGAAAGATGACAGAGGGACAAAAGGAAAGGAGGCTATATGGGAAAGGTGGACAGGGAAGGACTTTCTAAAAAGGAGGTGGGGAAGAGCAAGTATGAAAGCACGGAATTGTTTAAAAAAAAAAAAAAGCAAATTGTATTTAATAGACAGTGAAACACAAGAGTGGAAAGAGAAGGGAAGAGGGTAGGAGGAATCAGAGGGCCAAGTACGGAACAAATCACGTAAAGCCTGATAGAGCCATGGAAAGGCATTTTGATTTTATTCTAAATATGTCAAACCACTGAAGATCCCAAAGCAAGGGATGGCCATGATTAGATTTAATATTTTCAAAAAATATACATTGCTAGATTTAGACTTTGTGTATCTGTATTCATGGCAAGATTAGCCTAAAACTTTCTTTCCTCTTATTGCCTTGAATGGTTTTGTTGTCAAAGTTTATTAGCATCATAAAACGAAGTTGAGAAAATTCCTTCATCTTTTGTTCTCTAGAATATTTTGTATGAGACTAGAGTTATCTGTTCCTTGAACAATTTATAGACATTGACTGTAAATCTGCCTGATCTTGATGTTAATTTCTGCACAGACTTCAGTTTCAATTTATTTTGTAGTTATGTATCTCTTCATATTTTCTAGTTCTTTAGTTAAATTTGGTAAGCTATATTTTTTAAAATCATACCCCATTTCTGAAGATTTAAAAAATATATTTACATAGGCTTATATTTCTGACCAATATAAACTAAATGGGTACATGAAATAATTGTTAATAAGTAGCAAAATCTATGAAACAAAGTTTGTAACACATTGAACATCAGACAACAAAGAGGAGTGACCCCAGAGAGATAGAAAACTAACAACAGGAACATTATGATTGACCAGATTACGGCCTTGAGAGAACTTCCAGGATGCAGCACAGGGTGGAAAATCCTTTGCAGAGTATACGGGACTCCCAGAGTTTAGAAGGTAGAGCTGAGTCTAGGGAGACCAGGGTGGCTACAGTTTATGGGCAGAGTACCAGAGAGGAGAGAGTAGGAGCACACGAGAGAGAACTCCAGAGATCTGCAGACTATCGGCTAGCAAAGCACAGATGGGCCTAAGTATGTGAGAAAACTACCCCAGGCCAAAGAAAGAATGTCCCGAAATGAATAAAGGGAACAGTGTGCAGAGCTCACACGGGGCTGGGAGTTGTGCCTGTTGCCACCAGCCAGTCAGGAAAGCCTCATAATTCATGGTGCATTAGGTAGACCATTCAGAAGAGTCTCGCTTTCATAGTGGAAAATGATTAACTCCAGATTAAACACTGCTCTCATCCTACCTAATAAATCTTAAAAGCAAGGACCAAAGAATCAAACAATTTCCATGTAACTCAATAGTCTATCAGAATAAAACTCAAGAATGTTTCTAGAAATGCAAACATATCCAGCAAGAAAGTATAATTCACAAGGTTTGGTATCCAGTCAAAATTTACTAAGTAAGTGAAGAAGCAGGAACATATGACCCATGATGAGGAGGAAAATGAATCCATCAAAACCAACCCAGCCTTGGCATAGATATTAGAATTGGCAGAAAATAATATAAGAATAGTTATAACTGTATTCCACGAGTCCAAAAAGTTAGATAAAAGAATCAACATACTAGAGATTCAGAAGACAAAAAAAAAATTCAAATTAATAGTCAAATGCCAATATTTTTCAAAGATCCATAAAAGTGATAAGCCTCTAATCCAATGCTTCTCATTTGGAGGTGATTTACCAATGTCTGGAGATATTATTAATTGTTACAATGGAGAGTACTGCTGGTATCCAGTAGGTAGAAGCCAAGAATACTTACTAAACATCTTACAATGTACAGGAAAGCCCCCACAACAAAGAATTATCTAGTATTTGGTTTCCTGTTCCTGCATTAGTTTGCTTAGGATAATGACCTCCAGCTGCTGCAAAGGACATAATTTGGTTCTTTTCTATGGTTGTATAATATTCCATGGTGTGTATGTACCATATTTTCGTTACCCAGCCTATCATTGATGGGCCTCTAGGTTGATTCCTTGCCTTTGCTATTGTGAATAGTGCTATGATGAGCATATGAGTCCATGCATCTTTTTGACAGAACAATTTATTGGGCTTTGGGTATATACCCAGTACTGGAATTGCTGCGTCAAATGGTAGTTATGATCTCCCCACTGCTTTCCACAGTAGCTAAACTAATTTACATCCCCACCAGCAGGGTATAACTGTTCCCTTTTCTGTCCATCTTCACCAGTACCTGTTATTTTTTGACTTTTTAATAGTAGCCATTTTGACTGATGTGAGATGGTATCTCATTGTGGTTTTGATTTGCATTCCTCTGATGATTATGATGTTTGGTATTTTTTCATATGTTTGTTGGCAACTTGTATGACTTTTTTTTTGGAAGTGTGTGTTCATGTCTTTTGCCCATTTTTAATGGGGTTATTGATTTTGTGTTTGTGAAATGGTTTAAGTTCCTTACTGATTCTGGATATTAGACCTTTGTCAGATGCGTAGTTTGCAAACATTTTCTCCCATTCTGTAGGTTTTCTGTATATTCTGTTGATAGTTTCTTTTGCTGTGCAAAAGCTCTTTAGTTTAAATAAACATGAAGTCAAACTAGATTACTGTAAGCATGCTAGTGGTAATCCAGGGCAACCACTAAGAAAATGACTCAAAGTTCAGAAAGGCTTCATTATAGAAAGTATTTGAGGGCAACTTAACATGACTTCTTATTCAGGAATGGCCCAGAAAGAATGCCATTGACCTCTCTGTCACTTGACCATAGCAACCCAGATGGGATCTTTCAATATGGAGGGCAGCTGGCTTCATGGTTTTCCACTTGCTCTACCTGACTTTGGGAAGTCTGTTTGGGAACTTGCATTCACAGAGCAAAATTGTCTGTGCAGACTGGGCCAATCATTATCGAGCCAAATCAGGCCAGAAATGTCTCTTAAGGATCTCCAGAAAGATGCAATGGACAGCCCAGATTATCCAAATTGTGGTAAGTGAAAAGATTAAAGACATCAATGACTGCCCAAAGAACAGATTGCATATGGTGTCCAATGGCTTAACTGAAAGGACTTGTAAGATGTGAAGACTTAGAGTAGAGAAGGAAAAATTTTAAGGGGTAAATAGGTAATTCAAATTCAAAAACAACAGTTAGAGTTATCAATATCCCATTTTCTTTCTTTTTTTTTTTCTTTTTTTTTTTTTTTTTTTGGAACGGAGTCCTGCTTTGCCACCCAGGCTGGAGTGCAGTGGCATGAACTCAGCTCACTGCAAACTCTGCCTCCCAGGTAAAAGCGATTCTTGTGCCTCAGCCTCCAGAGTAGCTGAGACTACAGGCGCCTGGCACCATGCCACGCTAATTGTTGTATTTTTAGTAGAGACAGGGTTTCACCATGTTGGCCAGGCTAGTCTCAAACTCCTGACCTCAAGTGATCCACCCACCTCAGACTCCCAAAGTGCTGGGATTACAGGCATGAGCCACCGCGCCCAGCCAATATCCCATTTTCAATAGTGGGTCAAAAGTAGGCTGAAGAACAAAAAGAAGACTTAGATAACACTATAATCTAACCCTACCTAACAGACATCTATAGAATAATGTGCTCAAAAAGATAGAACACAAATTCTTCTCAGGTTCACATGGATGATTCTCCAGGATAGACCATAGGCTAGGTCATAAACCAAGACTGAATACATTCAGGAAAGTTGAAATCATACTAAGTATGTTTTCTAACCACAGCAGAATAAAATAAACAAACAACACAAAGAAATTTGGGAAATGCACACACATTGAATTTAAACAATATACAATTAAATGGCTAATAAATTGAAGAAAATTGTAAGGGAAATTAGAAAATTTGAGATTCATGAAAATGAAGATACATCATATCAAAACGTATGGGGCACAGCTAAAGCAGTGCTTAAAGAGAAATTCGTAGGTATAAATTCCTGTATTAAAAAAGAATAAAAACCTCAAATCAATAACCTGATGTTCTATTTTAAGAAACTTGAAAAATAAGAGGAAGCTAAATTAAAAGCAAGCAGAAGAAAGAAAATAATAAAAATTAGAGTTGCAATAAATGGAATAAAATATAAAAATAATAGGGATAAAACAAAAGACATTTTATTAAAAAGAACAACAAAACTGACGATTTTTTAGCTACACTGACCAAGGGAAAACAAAAAAGAAGACTCAAATTACTAATTTCAGAAATGAAAGAAGAGACATTACTATTGGCCTTACAGAAATAAAAAGGAATATAAAAGAATATTTTGAACTATAGTATGCCAATAAATTAGATAACCTAAATGAAAGGAGAAATTCCTAGAAAGCCAGAAACTCCTGAAATGAGTTTTCTAAATCTAAATAGAGAAATCTAAAATCTAAATAGACCTGTAACAAGTATTAATTTTAAAAAATGAATTAGTAAGAACCAGGCCTAAATAGCTTTACTGGTAAATTTTACCATATGGTTAAAGAATAGCTAACACCAATGCTTCTCAAACTTCCAAATAATAGAAAAAGAGGAAACACTTCCCAACTTATTCTAAGAGGTTGATCTCATCTTGAAAGCAAAAGAAATCTGCAAACAAATAATCACTTATGAATATATTTGCAAAATTTCTTGACGAACTACTAGCAAACCAAATCCTACAACACATAAAAGGATTATACCATTTAAGTGTGATTTATCACAGGACTGCAAGGTTGGTTCAACCTATGAAAATTAATCCATATAATAATCCATATTAATAAAGCAAAAACCCACATAATCATCTCAATAGACACAGAGAGTCTGACAAAATCCAACATCTCATAATACCAACACTCAATAAACTAAAAATAAAAGGTAACTTCCACAACCTTATAAAAGACTTCTGTGAAAAAGTCACAGCTAACATTATATTTAATGCTGAAATATTGACAGATCTCTCCTTAGGTGAGGAACACCACAAGAATGTCCAATTTCAGCATTTCTATTCAACATCCTAATGGAGGTAATTACACCACAAAAAGAAATAAAGGGCACTTTGATTGGAAAGGAAGAAGTGAAACTATCTCTATTTCCAGACTGTCTTGAAACTCCTAAGTAATTCACAAAAATCTATTAGAGTCAATAAATGAATTTATCAGTTTTCAGGATACAAAATCAACATACAAAAATGAATTCTATTTCTATGCACTAGCAAAGGACAACTGTATTAGTCCGATCTCATGCTGCTATGAAGAAATACCTGAGACTGGGTAATTTATAAAGGAAAGAAGTTAATTGACTCACGGTTCTGCAGGACTGGGGAAGGCCTCAGCAAACTTACGACCACGGCAGGAGCAAGCAGTACAGCGCAAAGCAGGGTTTGAGAGGGAAGCCTCTTATAAAACCTTCAGATCTCACGAGAACTCACTATCAGGAGAACAGCATGGAGGTAACCACCCCATGATTCAATTACCTCCCACTGGGTCCCTCCCATGACACATGGGGATTATGGGAACTGCAATTCAAGATGAGATTTAAGTGGGGACACAGCCAAGCCATATTAACAATCAAAAATGAAAACAAGTGCATTTATAATAACATTGAAATAATAAAATACTCAGAAATAAATTTAACAAAATAAGTGCAAAGCTTATACTAACCATTATAAAATGTTGAAAGAAATTAAAGAAGACCTAAATATATGGAAAGATATCCCATGTTTATGGATCAGAAGTCTCAGTATTATTAAGATGGTAATACTCCCCAAATTGATCTACAGATTCAATGCAGTTGCTATTAAAATCCTAGCTGCCATTTTTGCAGACACGGACAAGCTGATCCTAAAACTCATATAGAAATGCAAGAGACCCAGATTAGACAAAACTATCTTTAAAATAAAGAACAAAATTGGAGGACTCACACTTTTTTCTTCTTTTTTTTTTTTTTTTTTTTTTTTTTTTTTTTTTTTTTTTTTTGAGATGGGGTCTCGCTCTATCACCCAGGCTGGAGTATAGTAGTGCAATCATGGCTCACTGCAACCACAAACTCCTGGGCTCAAGCAGGCCCTCCACCTCAGCTTCTCAAAGTGCTAAGTTTACAGGTGTGAGCCACCATACCCGGCTTACACTTCTTCATTTGAAAATGTATTACAGCTGGGCAAGATGGCGCACACCTGTAAACCCAGCATTCTGGGAGGCTGAGGTGGGCGGATCACGTAAGGTCAGGAGTTCAAGACCAGCCTGGCCAACATGATGAAACCCCATCGCTACTAAAAATATAAGTTAGCGAGACCTAGTGGCACACGCCTCTAATCCTAGCTACTGGGGAGGCTGAGGCAGAAGTTGCAGTGATCCGAGACCGCACCATTGCACTCCGGCCTGGGTGACAAGAGTGAAACTCTGTCTCAAAAAAAAAAAAAAGACAAACAAATTTTTAACATTCACAGTCATAGTCAACTGATTTTCTTTTATTTTTAACCAAAATCATTCTGCTTTTTTTTAATCACCAACAATGTGGAACAATGTCACTAATCCTCCTTCCTGCCAAGGTAAACTGCTGCTACTGACCTCTCCCTTCATTGTATGGCATTGCACTGCACTGCATATATACCTGCACATGCAAAAAACCCAGACCCAAATAGGCGTTGGAAATATGTGAAGTGTTCATATTAGCCACCTAGCCAGGCCATGTTACCACATCCTCTCTATAAACATACCTTGAGTAGTCAAAATCAAACATACCACAAACACCCACATCAATGTGTATCTTCCTAGAATTATATTTATCTCAAATAAAGATTCTCATCCCAACCAGTCTCAAAACCATCTCCAGCGGAAGCCATTGGCGACTGACATCCAATGCTATAACTTCTGTGTTTTCACAGGCTCACCAGGAACAATTCTTGCTCTTCTTCTGTGCCTGGGCCATCTGGCATGTGCTGGGAGGGGTAAACACCAAGGGATCTTTAGCACCCACCCATGTGTCCAAAAATCACACGGACAGTGTCACACAGTAATTTTTGGTACGTTTCCCGGACAGGGTAACAATCCTTGACTGTATAGATGCCAATCCAGATTTCCTAGGATCTGGCTGACTTTCTGTCCAATGACACCTGGACAGTGGTCTGTACTTGGGGGCCCCCAATAGAGTATTGATCTTCAAAGGTGGAGTTCTGAGGAATGTCAGGAGGCTCCTAGGGCTCCCTCAGGGTCATCTTTGAGCACTGCTTCGTAGCTTGCTCAATCTGAAACATGACTCCATCCTTATAGAGCAAAATATATTCAAATAATCTCTTGCAGGGAATTATTGCACCGTCCTCTCACCCAGCACCACATGTGCTGGTTCAGACTATCCTAGGAGAATGGGGCACAGCTGTTGCAACTGTTGCTCTGCTGGTACACAGCCTGGTGACCATCTGATTTTCAATGAATGGCCATGAAATTTACCCATGTAACAAACCTGTACATGTACCCCCTGAACCTAAAATAAAAGGTGGAAATAAAATAAAAAGTTGGAGAAATTGAAAAAATAAATAAGAATGTTAAGACACTACAATAGGGGAAGAATACAACAAACGTTGCTGGGACAAGTGAATATCTACAAGCAAAAGACTGAATTGGAACCTCTACCTTACACTGTATTTAAAGATTAACTCAAAATGAATCATAAACCCAAATGTGAGAACTAAAATATAAAATTGTTAGAAGAAAACATAGGAGTAAATATTTGTGACTTGGGGTTAGGCAAGGGTTTTTTTTAACATATGACACTGAAAGAGCAACTGACAATATTAAAAACAGATGAATAGAACTTTATCAAAATTTAAAACTTTTGTGCATCAAAGGAACCATCAATAGAGTGAGACAGCAATCCAGGGAATGGGAGAAAATATTTGCAAATCATACCTGAGAGGTGATTAATATTCAGAATATATAAAGAACTCCTAGAAATCAACAACAAAACCCAAACGACTCAATTTAAAAAATGGACGGCAGCCTGGGCAACCTGGCAAAACTCCATCTCTACAAAAAATATAAAAATTAGCTGGGCATGATGGCACACACCTGTAGTCTCAGCTACAGGGGGTGGTAAGGGGAGGGGCGCTGAGATGGGATGACCACTTGAGCAAGGGAGGTGAAGGCTGCAGTGAGCTATGATCTGGCCACTGCACTACAGCCTAGGAAACAGAGTGAGACCCTACATTTAAAAAAAAAAAAAAAAAAGACTTGAACAGACATTTCACTACTAAAGGAGAAAAACAAATGACCAGTAAGCACATAAACACATTCTCAAGATTATTAACCATCAGAGAAATGCAAATAAAAACCACCATAACATACCATTTCATATTTACCAGACTGGCTATAATAAAAAAGACAGACAAGTGTTGGTGAGGGTGTGGAGAAATCAGGACCCTAATCTTTTGCAGATGAAATTTTAAAGTGGTGTAGCCATGTTGGAAAACAGTTTGGTAGTTCCTAAATTTTCACAGTTATCTAGACCCTCAAAATTTTCTGAGTTATTAGCGGGGCATGGTGGTGGGTGCCTGTAATCCCAGCTACTAGGAAGACTCAGGCAGGAGAATCGCTTGAATCCAGGAGGCGGAGGTTGCGGTGAGCCGAGATCGCGCCATTGCACTCCAGCCTGGGCAACAAGAGCGAAACTCCGTTTCATAAAACAAAAACTCAGAGTTATCTAGACCAAGTCCATTCTTAGGTATATATCAGAGAGAAAAATACCATATGTACACACAAAACTTGCATATAAATGTTCGTAGAGGAATTATTTATAATAGCTCAAAAGTAGAAACAATCCAAATATTCTCCTACTGGTAAATGAGTAAACAAAATGTGGTGTATTCATACAATGGAATAATATTTACCAGTAAAAATTAATGAACTATTGATATGTTCCATAACACGGATAAGCATTGAAAACGCTAGTTACAGAGGTCATATAAGATTTCATTTATATAAAATGTCCAGAATAGGCAAAACAGAAAGTAGATAAGTCATTGACAAAGTCTGGGTGGACCTCAACCTCCCAAAGTCCTGGGATTACAGGCTTTAGCCACTGTGCCCAATCCAAACGCCATTTTATAGGAAATGCAGAGGACAGGAGAGCTTGTTCCATTTACTCATGTAGATGGAATTAACAATATCTAGTGACATTTCTGTAAGAAAGCCAGAAAAAATGCTTATTTTCAGTTTTAAGAAAAACAGTATTAAAAACAATGAGTTGACTCCCTATCACCCTTCAAAGAGAGCCAAATTTTAAAACGTCATTATGAACTCACGTATTTAGTTTCACTTAAGATTAGTATAAAAATTGCAATTTGTGTTTTTCAAAAAATTTTTCAACTTTGTCTAAATTTTCAAACTTATTGCCATATAGTTATTCATAATTTTGGCTTATTATACTTTTAACATGTAGGATCTTTCTGCGTATGTGTAAAAATGTGCCCAGATATACATCCATGATTTTTTACTCTTGTAGGTAGGTTTTATTTCAACAATAAAAGTTATTTAAAAATAAAAGAAAGAAGGCAACAAATAAATAAAAGAAAGAGTCTTCCTTAGCCTGCTTAATTCACCCTTCATTTTTTATTTTAGGAAATGTTGCCTTTCGGTATCATCTGTGTCATGGGAGAAATACATAATTTCATGCTCAATTTAGAAAGAGTCCAGATGCTGTTACATTATTTAGTTGGCACTGGGTGGAAGTGTTGCTTAAAGAGAGACTTTCGGTGCCAGAAATTTCTTTGCAATATATCATGTTAAACACTGGTGATTTGTGTTTTAAATGTTGCCTAATGCTTTTTGTAGTATTTGAATTCTTATTGTAAACTATAGGAGCGATCTGCAGGGAATCTCAAGACCTTTCCTGTTTCTCATTTCCTTCATTTTTGGAGATAACATCACAGTATGGAGAGAGAACCCAGTTATTTCCAAATCCATAGATTCACTAGGGCTAGGCAATGTCAAATCAGCACCTGAATAAATAAAACATGAGCCCATTAGTGCAAGCTTGTATGACCTGTCAGCATCATTAGGCTTTGCTGTGCACAGGAAGCCAGCAGGGATAAGGCCTTTCATAATTATGGCATCTCTCGAGAGAGCCTAACAAATCCAGGCTCTGCTTTTTGAATAAGCATTCCGGTGTTTACTTTCCAGGCAAGGGTCTCACTTCATTTTTAGGTTGCTGTAATTCAAACCCTGCCCTCCTAGGAGTCCTCCTGCCCTGCTGTGAATGGATGCACCCAACTAGATTCCATGGAAATTCAATTCCACCAACTTAACACACATAATGACCAAGCAGTAGCAGAGCTTATTCACCAGGGTTTACCTCCCTGATACTGGTATTCTCAAAGGTAGTCTCTGCAAGAACCCTCTCATTTGACAGGATAAACTTGTTAACTCTACAATTCAAGCCCATGTAGTGCATGTTAATGTTTAGGAGTGCAAAGCTTAGGAGCGTGGACCTGCACCCAAAATGTCCAGATTCAAATCCAGCCTTGTCACTTGTATTAGTCCATTCTTGCATTGCTGTAAAGAAATACCTGAGACTGGGTAATTTAAAAAGAAAAGAGGTTTAATTGGCTCACAGTTCTGCAGGCTGTACAGGAAGTACGACAGCATTTGCTTCTGGGGAGGCTTCAGGGAGTTTTTACTCATGGTGGAAGATAAAGCAAGCAGTTTACATGGTGAAAGCAGGGGCCAGAGAGAGCAAGGCTATTCTGACATTACAACACACTTTTAAAGAACAAGGGCTCGCAAGAACTCACTCACTATCACAAGAATAGCATCAGGTGGATAATGCTAACCATTCATGAAAAATCCACTCCTATGAGCCCATCACCTCCCACCAGGCCCCACCTCCAACCCTGGAGATTACAATTCAACATGAGATTTGGGCAGAGCTGCAGATCCAACCCATACCACCACTTACTAGCTGAGGAGCCTGAGGCAAGTTTCTAAACCTTCCTGGGCCTCAATTTACTTATCTATCAATGGGGGCCATAATATTGTCTGTCACACTGGGTTCATGTGAGAATTAAATGGCATTATTATATATAAAGCACTTACTTAGAGAAGCGCTCTAATATAGTAAGTACTGTATGTATTTGTTTATTATTCTCATTAGCTGTGTGAGCTCGCACAAGTAATAAGCTCTTTGTGCTTTAGTTTCTTATGTATAAAATGAAAATAATAAAAACAGTACCTGCTCTATAGGGTTGTTATAAATAGTGACTTAGTTAATTCATATACAGTATCTAGTGAATTGCCTAGCACATAGTCAGCACCCAATGAATTTTAGCTATTCTCATTAGATCTTTTCTATTTTTTTACATATGGAAATGCAGACAGGGTAGGTTGAATGTAATTTATGCCAAGTGTTTGCCGATTTTCAGGAAAAAATACTGCTTTTTTAATACATCTGTTATATTTTTCCTATGATCAAGGAAATACATTTTTATAATAATAAATTTGTAAAAGAGAAAAAAGTAAAATGTTCACAATCTTACTCTACAATTACTTGTACTTTATATTTTTTGTATTAGTTGATGGAAAAGTAAGTGCAGGTTTTTGCCATTAAAAGTAATGGCATTAAAAGCAAATGGCCATTTACTTTTGGCCATTAAAAGTAATGGCAAAAATCGCAATTATCTTTGCACCAATCTAATATTATATTTTTCTTTCCAATCTCTTCTTTACCATGCACAAACTCAGAGCAGGGTAAAAGACAATCATAATTTTTAAATTTGGCCACTGATTTCCTTTTAGAGGAGAATAATTTCCGCTTAGCAAAATTGCTTTAAAAAATCACTTGGGTGGAAAGTGAGACTGTCAGGGCATAATAAGTGGTTAAGAACACAGATAGAAAGCTAAGCCACCCAGCATTAGGAATGAGCAGTAATCTGGAAATACAGAGTGAGAAAAGTAAAGATAAAAGCAGAAGTCGAGTTTAAAAACATAATGAGGGTCTTTAAAGAAAAAGAAAGTGCTGGATCGTTACTGCCATATGATCCAGCAGTCCTGCTTCTGGGAATTTATCCAGAAGAATGGAAATCAGGACCTTGAAGAGCTACGTGCTCTCCCATGCTCATTACAGCGCTTTTCGCAGTAGCCAAGATACAGAAACAACACAAACTTCCATCAAGAGATGAGTAGCTTAAAAAATGTGGCACATGCACACACACATGCACACACACACACACACACGAATGTTATTCAGCCTTAAAAGAGAAGAAAATTCTGCCATTTGCAACAACAGGTATGGACTGGAAGACATTATGCTAAATGAAATAAGCCAGACACAAAAGGACAGACACGACATGATTCCATTTATGTAAGGTACCTAAAATAGTAAAACATAGAAGTAGAAAATAGGATGGTACTTTCCAGCAGATGGGGCCAAGGGAAGAATGGAGAGCTGTTCAATGGGTGTAAAATTATAGTTACACAAAATGAGTAAGTTCTAGAGATCTGCTGTACAACATTGTGCCTATAGTTAACAATACAGTGTTGTACACTTAAACATTTGTAAAGAGTGAAGATTTCATAAGTGTTCTTAACACATACACACACACACACACACGTCAAAGGGACATAAGGAAACGTTTAGAGGTGATTGATATGTTTATTATCTTGACTGTAGTGTTGGTATCACTGGTGCATGTAATGTCCAAACTTATCAAATTATATACATTCAATGAGTGTAGTTTCATGTATATCAATCATACCCCAGGCCAGATGTGGTAACTCACACCTGTAATCCCAGCACTTTGGGAGGCCAAGGCAGGAAGATAGCTTAAGTCCAGGAGTTCAAATCCAGCCTGGGCAACATGGTAAAATCCTGTCCCTACCAGAAATACAAAAACTGAGGTGGAAGAATCACCTGAACCTGAGAAGGCTGAGGCTGCAGTGAGCCATGACTGTACCACTGCACTCTAGCTTGGGCAACAGAATGAGATCTCATCTCAAAAATTTTTTTCTCAAAAAAAAGAAAAAAATTATACCCCAATAAAGCTGTTTTTAAAAAGTCTAATATCATAACTTTAATCATGTGTTACATAATGCCATAAATTTGCCCAAACTAAATAGTCTATTATCACCAACAAAAGCTTTGTGTGTGTGTGCATTTATATGTGTACGTGAATCATGGAATCATGCTGAGGTCCATGTTTGAGCCAGTGTGGTATATCTGAGAGACAGCCTGCCCTGGTGTGACAGAAACTGACTATTCATGAATATCCTTTATCTAATAAGAGATTCCTTAAGTTTTAGCCAAGGACAAAGCCATCCAGCTGAAGTCTACCTTTCCTACTCTTGCAGTCAGGTATGGCCATGTGTAAAGTTCTGGCCAATGAATTGGGAGAAGAAATGGTGAGTGCTAGTTCCTAGAATAGACTATAAAGCCTCCAACACATCATTGAAAAGACTGTGCATCAACCTGAGATCCTGGACTTTGAACCAGATACAATAGTTTGATAAGACTTTGGATTGCCTCCCCTGGGAAGAGCTGAGTGTATCCTGCACCAAGAGGAAGCAGGTGGTGAAAACTACACAGACTTCAAATGGGCCAGACTCTCTAATGTCTAGTGTCACTGCAGAATTAGGGGCCACAGAGAACAACAGACAAGACGATTCTTCCCAAAGAGTAGAACCAGAGTCCAGCCAAAATATCACTCCATTGCTAGCTAGGGCAGGGAGTCTTCACAATCAAATGCTTCCAGATTTGATCATTGCTATGGACCACTGGTTGCTGTGTACTTTACATTCTTTGCTTTTCCAAGTAAGGATCTTTATAACAGTTGTGCTGGTCCTAGTCTGCCATTTCAAATTGCATACATAGGAAGAGATACAGATGATGTGATTTTTTGTAGGTCATAAGACCATGCGTAGCCATCTCCAAACTTGGTGGAGAAGAATGCACATCACCTTGAGATCCTAGCCATTAAACTGGATTAGATTTTGAGATGTCTCACTGAAGGAGGCTCTGCACAGTGGAAGGGAAGAGTGCATTAACTTTTACTTGTCCAAAAGGAACAATAGTGGCAGACTGCCAATAGTTCCCCCTAATCTCCATGTTTCCCTCCTTCCATAGTAATAGCTGTTACTGGATCCATGTCAGCCAGCTAAAGCTAGATTTTCCAGCCTCCCTTGCAGCTAGGTATGGCATGGGATATAAACAGGATTGATATGTGCCGCTTCCAGATAGTTTCTCAGGAAAGTTCAGCATGCACTGTTTTGGCTCTTTTTGCCTCTTTCTCAATGCTTGGAAGATGATGAGAGCTGAAAGCACTTACCAGAACTAGACTTTATATCTCTAGATAAGTGCTTTACAAGCTATCTGTGGTATAGGACAATCTCTCATGAACTGATGCTCTTAGGAAATATTATAAAATTAAATTATTAGAAATCATGAAGTAGATAAAAAATAAAGACAAACCCCAAATATCTTATTATTAGAGTCAATAATATTATATTTCAATAAATATAACAAATAATACATAAAGTTTTTTTAAATTGGCTACATTAAATTTACCAAAAGACATGCAAGACTTCTTCACTGAAAAGAATAGAATATTGTTGAAAAAACTTAAAGAAGACCTTAGTAAATGGAGCAATATAGCATGCTCAAGGATAGGAAAACTCGATATTCTCAGTTCTTCCCAAATTGACTTAGCGAGTCAATGGAATCCCCATCAAAATTCCTGCAAGTATCTTTGTTGAAATTCACAAGCTAATTCTAAAATGTATGATTGGAATTCCTGCAGACCTAGAACAGAAAAGTCATTTTTAAAAATATAAAGTTGGAGAGGCCAGGCATGGTGGCTTACAACTGTAATCCCAATATTTTGGAAGGCCAAGGTGTGTAGGATTGCTTAAGCTCAGGAGTTTGAGACCAGCCTGGGTAGCATAGCAAGACCTCATCTCTAATAAAAATTTAAAAAATCAGGCAGGCATGGTGGCACATACCTGTAGTCCCAGCTACTCAGGAGGCTGAGGTGGGAGGATCACTTGAAACCAGGAAATTGAGGCTGCAGTGAGCCATCATTGTGCCACTGCAATGCAGCTTGGGTGACAGAGTGAGATCCTGTTTCAAAAAGAAACAAAAAAGAAATTGGAGGAAAATATCTGTTTTCAAGATTTACTATAAAGCTACAAAAATTAAGACAATGTAGTATTGGTGAAAGCAAAAAGATCAATGTACAGAATAGTGAATTTAGAAATAGACTCATTTATATATGGTCAATTCATTTTCTACAAATGTACTAAGGGAATTCAATAAAGAAAGGAAAGTCTTTTTCAGAAATTGTGCTAGAACAATTGTATATCCGTATAGGGACAAAAGATCATTAATCCTTACCTCACACAATCACAAAACCTAGAAATATATTGTAAACCTAAATGGAAAAACAGCAATCACAAGACTTTTAAATGAAAACGTAGTAGAGAAAATCTTTATAACATTAAGGTAGGCAAAATTGTCTCATATGGGACACAAAAAGCTTAACCTATATAAAGTATATTTATTTTCTTTTCAAAAGTCATCATTAAGAAAATCAAAAGACAAGCCACAGGATGGGAGAATTATTTGCAATTATTTATAATATATATCTAACAAAAGGCTTATACCAGAATATATATCTTACAACTCAATAATAAAAAGACAACCACATTAAAAAAACTGAACAGACACTTCACCAAAAAAGATATGCAAATGACTAATGAACATATGAAAAGATGCTCAAGACCTCATCTCTATAATTTTTTTTTTTCAATTAGCCAAATGTAGTGCCATGCACCTGTAGGGTCAGCTACTTGGGAGGCTGAAGCAGGAGGATCACTCAAGCCCAGGGGGTCGAGGCTGCAATGAGCCGTGATTGTGCTACTATACTCCAACATGGGCAATGCAATGAGACCTTGTTTCAAAAAAAAAAAAAAAAAAAAGTAACATTATAGTACATTGATTGAAATAGGAATCTTGAGACATGTATACATATATACACACACACATACACACACACACACACACATACAGAAAGAATTCTACCTTATGGTAGAATGCCAACTGATAAATGTGGATGGGGCTGGGTGTGGTCACTCACATCTGTAATCCCAACATTTTGGGAAGCTAAGGCAGGGCAATCACTTGAAGCCAGAAGTTCAAGGTCTGCCTGGGCAACATAGTGAGACCCCATCTCTACAAACAAATAAATAAATAAATAATGTGGAGGGAATAACGAAATTTAAAAATCAATATTTAGCAACCACTGTAGTAACTGCTGATTAAAGCAAAGAATCACAAATGGACACTAGAACTAGTGGGTGAGATTTTGATAAAGAACAGAAAATTTACACAAAATAAAAAGTAAGATATGTGTATTAACTTTACAGCTGAGAACTTAGCAGGCACAATTTTAACCAAGCAATAAACAGTAAAATCATCTGCCTCCTAATTTAATGCCCGGAGAAGAACACAGAAGCACTCCTATAAAACTTCTGGAAAAAAGTACATAACCTGAGGAAACCTATGAGGAAATGAAGAAATATCCATGAACAAATGTCAGACAAATCCAAACTGAGGGACATTCTACAGAGTAAATTGCCGTGTTCTTCAAAACTGCTAAGGTTATGAAAGCCAGATGGAGGCTGAGTTCCAGATTGAAAGAAACTCAAGACACCAAGTGCTACATATGGTCTGGATCAGAGCCTAGAGCTGGATGGGACACTGTTGGGACGACGTGAGTGGGATCCATGGATTCGAAGGCGGTATTGTCTCAACATTGATTTCCTGATTTTGATGGCTGCTCTGTGGTTATGCAGGAAACTCCCCTTGCTTTTAAAAAACGTTAAGAGGTAATGAGGATCGTATCCCTAACGAATTCCCTTAATGGTTCAGAAAAAAGAGAAAAAAGATTATTAACATGTAGTTCTAGTTAACATGGCTGAGTAACTACCCCAAAAATGCAGTGACTTAAAACAACCAGTTACTATGCTTGTGGTTTCTGTGTATCAGGAATTTGGACAGAAAACAGCATGGGAGGCTTGTCTCTGCTCCACGATACCTGGGGCCTCAGCTGGAAGCCACAAAGGGTTGGGGATGGAATCGCCACTCCCTTGTCTGGTGGTGAATGCTGGCTGTCCGCCAAGCCGATGCTGATGCTGTTGACTAGAAAACCTACCTGTGGCCTCCTCATATTTCCTAGGCTTCCTCACTAAATGGCATTTGGGCTCCTAGGGTGTCTCAGGAGAGGTAACAAGGCAGAAGTTTTATCCTTTCTAGGACCTAACCTCAGAAGTCGTGTAGCCTCACTGCGGTCATATTCTACTGGTTGTAGCAGTCTCAAATCCAAGAGGAGGGGCTAAGATGCATCTCTTAATGGGGACAGCAAGATTCTAGAAAAGCCTGTGGGACAATGGCTACCACTGTGTCCATTCTCAGAAAGTACCATCAGCCACGTATGTACATACAGAGAAACAAAGGGAAAATAACACAAATGTGGTAAAATATTAAAAGTAACAACCACAAAATATGGCTAAAGAGTATACAAAGGTGTTCTACATTTTCTCACAACTTTTCTGTGGGCCTGAAAGTATTTCATAATACAAAGCTAAAAAACAAGCAACAAAAATATGTTTATCGAATTGAGCTAATAATGTTAAACTGTGAATTTCAAATAGAATTGATTAAAAATAGAATCATTATTAAAAGTAGCACATTATAAAAATGTTTAAAATGCGATCACAGTTTCCCATACTTAACTCAGTATTTTCACATTCAGTTCTTACTTGTAAAAGAGTCCTACTGCCCTTGACTAGCCTGTGTAGACCCCATGACCATCACCACACCACACGTGTCCTCAGCATCCAGACGGCAACATACACTGTTCAGCAAGATTGGCCCAACAACCACACACATGGAGATCACTGCAATGTAAATTCCTCTAAAAGTTTCTAGATGCTTACACTCAATTTTAGAACCTACCTCATCATGGCCCTTGAACAGGCTGTGGATCAACATCAGTGTGTAAACCACACTTAGAGTAGCACCATTTTAGGCTGCATTTTTGGTACTTTTGTTGAAGCAGCTCATGCTACCATTTTAAAAAATATTTTAGCCTTCTCCATCTAATTTGAAATGTCATTTTACCATAAACTAAATTCTCATGTGTACTTGGCCTTGTTGTAGGTCTTAGTTTTATTCCACTAGTCTTCACTGGCATCATGTTGGTTTAGCTACTATAACTTTAGATGATGATTTACGCACTACTCTTCATTACAAGGTTTTCAGAAATCTTCCTGATTACCTCTAAAATACCTTTTCAGGCCAGCTGCGGTGGCTCACCCCTGTAATTCCAGCACTTTGGGAGGCCAAAGCAGGCAGATCACTTGAGTCTAGGAGTACGAGACCAGCCTTGCCAACAAGGTGAAACCGCATCTCTACTAAAAATACAGAAACTAGCGATGCATGGTGGCATGCGCCTGTAGTCCTAACTACTTGGGAGGCTAAGGCAGGAAAATCATTTGAACCTAGGGAGCGGAGGCTGCAGTGAGCTGAGATCACGCCACTGCACTCCAGCCTGGGCGAGAGAGCAAGACACTATCTTAAAAATAAAATAAAATACCTTTTCAAGTTGGAAAAGAATTAATTTTTACTTTTATTGGAATGTAGCAAATAATTAATTTAGAGAGAACTATTAAATTTTCCCTTTCAGGAACATAGTACCTCTTTTAATTCATATGCCTTCATATATTTCCTTCAGAAAAGTTTTACAATTTTTATTTCTTTTTTATTTTTGTTTTTTTAAGTTTTTATTTCTATAGGTTTTGAGGGAACAGGTGGTATTTGGTTACATAAGTAAGTTCTTTAGTCGTGATTTGTGAGATTTCGGTGCCCCCATCACCAGAGCAGTATGCACGTGACCCAATTTGTAGTCTTTTATCCCTCACCCCCTTCCCACCTTTCTCCCCAAGTCCCCAAAGTCCATTGTATCATTCTTATGCCTTTGCATGGTCATAATTTAGCTCCCACTTATGAGTGAGAACACACGATGTTTGGTTTTCCATTCCTGAGTAACTTCACTTAGAATAATAGTCTCCAATTCCATCCAGGTTGCCGCAAATGCCATTAATTCATTCCCTTTTAGTATTGTTAGTAGTATTCCATCATATATATATCACAGTTTCTTTATCCACTCATTGATGGATGGGCATTTGGGCAGCTTCCATATTTTTGCAATTGCAAACTGTGCTGCTATAAACATGCATGTGCAAGTATCTTTTTCATATAATGACTTCTTTTTCTCTGGGTAGATACCCAGTAGTGGGATTGCTGGATCAAACGGTAGTTCTATTTTGAGTTCTTTAAGGCTTCTCCACATTGTTTTCCATAGTGGTTGTACTAGTTTCCATTCCCACCAGCAGTGTAGAAGTGTTCCCTTTTTACTGCATCCATGCCGACATCTATTACTTTTTTATTATGGCCTTTTTAGTGAGAGTAAGGTTATAATTTTTATTTCTCATTAGATTTGTGTTATTCCTGGATATTTGAGGAAGCACTAACCAATACTGAAAGGAAGAATGAACATGTCATCAAGGCTAGCTTGAGCTTCAGCTGTGATGGTGGTAGGAATCAGAGTGCAGACCACAAGGTATCTGCAAGAAGGGTCATGTCAGAGTCCAGGGAGTCTCCTAGGGTACACTCATCCTAACAAAGAAAGTAAGGTGTGTAAGTTTGGTCTTGTGACAATACTTATGTCATTAAAAAAGGAAGAGTGTATTAGAGTGTCTAAGTCCTGAAGAAAAAGACTGGGTATAGTGGCTCACACCTGTAATCCCAGCACTTTGGGAGGCTGAGGTAGGCGGATTGCTTGAGCACAGGAGTTCAAGACCAGCCTGAGCAACATGGCAAAACCCCATCTCTACAAATATAAAAATTAGCCAGGTGTGGTGGTGGGTGCCTGTGGTCCCAGCTGCTGAGGAGGCTGAAGTGGGAGAATCACTTGCACCCAGGGGGTCCAGGCTGCCATGAGCCAAGATTGTGCCACTGCCCTCCAGCCTGAGCGACAGACATCCTGTCTCAAAAACAAAATGAACAAACAAAACAAAAGCAACAAAAAAAGTGATAAGCAAAAATGGAAAACTTGTTTATATAATAGACTTCTGGAAGAAACTGAATCAAAAGTTTATATAAGTAAATAAGAAAGCAAAAAGAGGCTAGGTGCAGTGACTCACATTTGTAATCCCAGCACTTTGGAAGGCTGAGATGGGAGGATTGTTTGAGCCCAGGAGTTCAAGACCAGGCTGGGCAACACAGCAAGAGCCCATCTCTAAAAAAAATAATAATAATGTAAATATGAACTTAAACTAAACTGAATATCATTTTTGACCTTCGACTTTGACAAAAATCCGTACATTTGGCAGCACATTCTACCAGTAAGACTGTAGGGAAATCAGCATACTCACAAGCTTCTGGTGAAAATGCAAACAGTTTCCATTCTCATCATCAGCTGTCAGGAACATCTATTGGCGTCAGAGTACTGAGTAGCAGCAATGAATGCTAGAGGAAAATGAAATGACAATTCAAATTTCTGAGAGAATTGATTTCTCACCAAGTATTCCATACCCGGCCAAACAATTATCAACATTTCCAAAGAAGTAAAGATGCAAAGAGTTAACCTCCAATGCACCATTTCTGAAAAAATTACTTCAGGTGTCATTCTAGCAAAATGAAAATGGAATCCAAGAATGAACACGAATCTAACATGAATAACTTTCTTTTTAAGTGGCATTTACAAAACATACAGTTTGAATAGGACACTAAGATATTTTTTTTCTCTTCCTTGAACATGACAGTCAAAAAAAAAAAAAGAAAGAAAAAAGAAAAGAAAAGAAAAGAAATAGAGTACCCTGTAAAAAAAAAAAAAAAGGCTATCCAAGAAAGTCATGGGTCTGTATAAGGCAAATTAAAATGTAGACTGATAATGAGTAATTGCTCAACAGGAAAAAGATTCCACTTGATTTTGATGCTTACGATCTTTTTTTTCCCAAGCAGTACAGTTTCAATGATGTAGGATTGTATTTTCTTTTCTATAGGTCTAATACTTCACTTGATTCTTCAGTAGTTAATATCTTCATCATCGTTATATTGAAAGTCCCACTGATTAATGTTCAATTTGAGAATAAATCTACACACAAAGCACATGAAAGGTTTAATTATAATTACAGAAAAATAATCTTTAACAATGTACAACTAATGATATCACTGACAGAAGCTAAGCGTAGAGGAGTCAGAAGGAAAATAGAGGAAAGTACAGGTACAATAATTTTCACATCTTATGTGTGGGTAATCAATAAAGAGTGCTGAAAGTCAGTGTCAAAAGTTATATAAAGCTGGGTGTGGTGGTTCACGCCTATCATCCCAGCACTTTAGGAGGTTGAGGTGGGAGGATCACTTGAGACCAGGAGTTTGAGACCAGCCTCGGCAACATAGTGAGATGCCATCTCTATTCTTCACATTAAAAAACGGAAAAAAGAGTTATTTAAGCCAGGCACGGTGGCTCACGCCTGTAATCCTAGCACTTTGGGAGGCTGAGGTGGGCGGATCACGAAGTCAGGAGTTCGAGACCAGCCTGACCAACATGGCGAAACCCCATCTATACTGAAAGTACAAAATTAGCCAGGCTTGGTGGTGCATGCCTGTAATCCCAGCTACTCAGGAGGCTGAGGCAGGAGAATCGCTTGAACTCAGGAGGAGGAGGTTGTGGTGAGCCAAGATCATGCCACTGCACTACAGCCTGGACAACAAGAATGAAACTCTGTCTAAAAAAAAAAAGTTGTTTAAACTATAACTAAATTAAAGAAGTAAGGAAGTGTCAAGGGGCAAGAGAAGGGAGGCAGGTGTGTTCAGAGATTCAATAGATACTTTTCAAACTTTCATTTTAGGTTCAGAGGTACATGTAGAAGTTTGTCATATAGGTAAATTGCATATCACGGGGGTTTGGTGCACAGATTATTTTGTCACCCAGTAATTAGTTTTTCAATCTTTACCCTCCTCCCATCCTCCACCCTCTAGTACGCTCTGGTATCTGTTGTTCCCTTCTTCGTACTCACGTGTATTCAGTGTTTAGCTCTCACTTACAAGTGGGAACCTGCAGTATTTGGTTTTCTGTTCCTGTGTTAGTTCACTTAGAATAATGGCCTCCAGCTGCATCTGTGCTGTTGCAAAGGACGTGAACTAATTTTTTATGGCTGTGTAGTATCCCATGGTGTATATATGCCACATTTTCTTTATCCAATCTATTGTTGATAGGCATTTAGATTGATTCTATCTCTTTGCTATTGAACGCAATGAACATATGTGTGTATGTGTCTTCTTGTGGTACAATGATTTATATTCCTTTGGGTATACACATAATAATATGATTGCTGGGTCCAATGGTAGTTCTGTTTTAAGTTATCTGAGAAATTGCCAAACTGCTTTCCACAGTGACTGAAGTAATTTACATTCCCACTAGCAGAGTGTAAGTGTTTCCTTTTCTGTGCAACCTCAGCAGCCTCTGTCATTGTTGTTGTTGTTGTTGTTGTTTTAGATGGAATCTCACTGTGTTGTCCAGGCTGGAGTGCAGTGGCACGATCTTGACTCACTACAACCTCTACCTCCCAGGATCAAGTGATTTTCATGCCTCAACCTCCCAAGTAGCTGGGATTACAGGCATGCACCACCACGCCTGACTAACTTCTGTATTTTTAGCAGAGATGGGGTTTCACCATGTTGGCCAGGCTGGTCTTGAACTCCGGACATCAGGTGATCCGCCCGCCTTCACCTCCCAAAGTAATGGGATTACAGGCATGAGCCACTGCATCTGGCCGCATCTATTGTTTTTTGACTTTTTATTAATAGCTAATCTGACTGGTGTGAGATAGTATTTCACTGTGGTTTTGATTTGCATTTTTCTAATGATTAGTGATGTTGAGCACTTTTTCATATGCCCATTGGCTGTGTGTATAGCTTCTTTTGAAAAGTGTTCATGTCCTTTGCCCACTTTTTAACGGTTTTTTGTTTTTGTTTTTTGCTTGATTTGTTTAAGTTCCTTACAGATTCTGGATATTAGACCTTTGTCAGATGCCATGGTTTGCAAATATATTCTCCCATTCTGTAGGTTGTCTGTTTACTCTGATGATAGTTTCTTTTGCTGTGCAGAAGGTCTTTAGTTTAATTAGGTCCCACTTGTCAATTTTTGGTTTTGTTGCAGTTGCTTTTGGCATCTTTGTCATGAAATCTTGGCCAGGGCTTATGACCGGAATGGTATTTCCTAGGTTTTCTTCCAGGGTTTACAGGGTTTACATTTGAGTCTTTAATCCATCTTGAGTTGATTTTTGTATATGGTGTAAAGAAGGGGTCCAGTTTCAATCTTCTGAATATGGCCAGTTACCCCAGCACCATTCATTGAATAGGGAGTCCTTTACCCATTGATTGTTTCTGTCACAGAGAGTCAATATATACTTTTTAAGTTGATGAATCAAGAAATAGAGATATAGAAGCAAGTTATGTAGCATTTTGTGTCAAATAAGCAGAAGAACTAGATAACAGAAGCAGTTGAAATTATTGGGGGTGATTGCACTTTTTACTTTATATCTCTGTGCTTCTATTATTATGTTACCAAGTGTGGTAGACAGAATAATGGTTCCTAAGATGTCCATGTCCTAGTCCTAGGAACCTGTAAATATGTCACCTTACATAGCAAAAGAGATTTTGTGGATATGATTAGGCTAAGGATTGTAAGATGGGGAGATTATCCTAGAGTCTGGATGGGCTCAATGCAATTACAAGGGTCCTTACAAGAGGGAGGCAGGAACATGAGAGTCAGAGAGGAGATGTAACTATGGAAGCAAGTTGAAGCACTGCACTTTGAAGATGAAGGATAAGGCGATGAGCCAAGGAATTTGGGTAACTTCTAGAAGCTGGAAAAGGTATGAAAATGATTCTGCCATAGAGACTCCAGAAAAAACAAAGCTTTGCCAACATTTTTATTTTATCCCTAAAGACTCATTTTGGACACCTGACCTCCACAACTTCAAGATAATAAATTTGCATGGCATGTCAGCTCATGCCTAAATCCCAGCAACGTGAGCAGCTGAAGCAGGAGGATTGCCTGAACCCAGGAGTTCAAGGCTGCAGTAAGCCGTGATTGCACCACTGTACTCCAGCCCGAGTGACAGAGCACCCATCTTTAAAAGTTAATAATAATAATAATAATAATAATAATAATAATATTTTAAGACAATAAATTTATGTTGTTTTAAGCCACTAAATTTGTGGGAAAGGGAATGGAGTCCTACTTTTTTTCTTGGTGAAGGTAGGAAGGGGCATATTTTCATTTTGCATGTATTAGTTTAAAAAGCTTTAACCAGCCAGCAAAACTTCAGGAATATCCCTTATGTCCCTGACGGCCCAAATACTAAATTATCAGACACAGCTCTATCCTGAAAGACTTTCACATGGAAGAATGTTTTGCCATCCTTCCCACCTGCAGCTGACCCAGGAAGCAAAGCAATGTCCATACAGAAGGACAGCTCTGAGAAATCTAGACCCTGTCCCAGGGTTGCAGAGGCTAGCTCTCCCACCTGCTCCTGTCATGGCCATCCATTACGAAATTGATGTCGCCATCAGTCATAGAGATTGCTAAGAAGTCATAGGACATTGCCTAGGAAATCCAGGACATGGCACTATTTTAGTTAGATACTTCTTGTATCACGGCTCCAAGTCACCATTCTCGGGGGGAGGGGTCCTTTTTTATTTCTCTCCCAGTGCCAGAACTTTACCCTTTAGAAGACATGTCCAGCCGAGTGACTTCCAGACACATCGCTAACTTAGAGCAACATGGTGCTTTTTTTTTTTTTTTTTTTTTTTTTTGAGACAGGGTCTCACTCTGTCACCCAGGCTGGAGTGCAGTGGCATGATCACAGCTCACTGCAGCCTCTACCTTTCAGGCTTGAATAATCCTCCCACCACAGCCTTCTGGGTAGCTGGGACCCCAGGTACAGGCCACTATGCCCAGCTAATTTTCTGATTTTTTGTAGAGACAAGGTATCACTACTTGGGCTCAGGTGATTCTCCTGCCTTGGCTTCCCAAAGAGCTGGGATTACAGGTGTGAGCCACTGCACCCAGCCTATATGATGATTTTGAAAGCACTGCAACTCTTGGTCTGACTAGTGGCCATTTATAAAGGCACCCTCACCCTAGCCTTCTCACTTTTTATCACATCTATGTCCTTGGTGGTCTTAGCTCAGGAAATCTGGTTGGTACAACTCAAGTGGAATACAATCTTTCTTCCACAGAAGAAGGAAAAGCAAGTGACCAGGGCAGGTGAAGAGCTCAACTGGGAGTTCTGAAATGCAGCATGGAGGACTTGAGGGGGAACTAAAACAGTGCATTGCAGCTCCTTTTACAAAATGTCTCCATCAAAACCCTCAACACACTCAAAAGAGTCTGCATTTATCCAAGATCCTGAGGTGTTGGTGTTTCTCCTGCACCTTCCAAGTCACTCCTGAAACAGCGTTCTTTTTTTTTTTTCTTTTTCAGCCAATGGAATTGTTCTGTTAAAAATTAGAATGAGTGGATTTTTCGCTGCTTTGGTTCATGGAAGGAATATTCATTTTTAGGGGGAAAAATCCTCAACTTAATGAATAAGTACTGGAACAAATACAAAATTTAATCAATGGGACACATACAGGCAAAAAAGGACTCAATTTAGGACAAGGCGTTCTCTATTAAGAGATTATTATTGTGTGGTTGATCCGTGGTATACTACAGCAGGATGAAAAGACAATGTGACATCAGTACAAATCCATCATTTGTACCCATTCTCCCAATGAAGAAATTGATGCCAACTGAAGCCCAGCAACTGGCCCTAGGCCTGTCAGGTAGTAAGAGGCAGAGCCAGGAATTGAATCCAGATGTCCTAATTCCAAGCCCTGGGCTTCCTTCCTGGTCAAGCCGCCTCCCTGTTAGACGCCTTTGTGGATACTAGTTGCCTTACCTCTGTATCATATGACTCAACATAGAAGTAATGTATATCACTTCTCACATATTATTGATCAAAGCAAGCCACATATTAACAACGTATGATATATACTTCCCTTACTGGGAGGGCAGTGAGTAATTAAGGACAATACCAGCCTGGGCAACACAGTGAAACCCCCTCCTTACAAAAAAACAAAAAATTAGCCAGGCTTGGTGATACATGTCTGTAGTCCCAGCTACTCAGGAGGCTGAAGCAGGAGGATTGCTTGAGTCCGGGAGGGTGAGGCTGCAGTGAGTAGTGAACACGCTACTGCACTCAGCCTTGGTGATAGAGTGAGATCCTTTCTCAAAAAAGAAAGAAAGAAAGAAATTGGGGGAAAAAACCCCAATACAATCCATACCACCTCTTCCCTCTGTCCCTTAAGCCTAGCAGTGGTAGCGGCTGGTTATTATCTCTAGGTGAACTTGCTGTTCTGTTCCGCTGTTTCATCCTCTGAATAAACAGTCCCTGCATTGGCATCTCTCTGTTTAAATGCTCAAGTGGTTTCTGTTTCTTAGTTAAGCCAACAGTCTCTGCCACATCAAGTTTTGGACGCTTTCTATGTTTTAGGATATGCTAGACACAGAAAATAATGTGTGCTGTGGATTTTTAAAAAGTAGTGTATGTAAAAATAGCATGTGAGAAATAATTATCAAGATGATCTTATATCGGTTGGGATTTGGTTCCATTCTGAGCTGCCGTAGTGGTGCGTGCCCATAGTCCCAATCACTTGGGAGACTGAGGCAAAAGGATCTCTTGAGCCCAGGAGTTCACGGCTGCAGTGAGCTATAATGGCGTCACTGCACTCCAGCCTGGGTGACAGAGTAAGACCCCATCTTTAAAAAAAATTAAATAAGTAAATTGATAGATAAGTAAAGATGCATGTGGCTCCATTCTGAGTGACAGAAAATCTAAAGCAACAGTGGTAGCTGGGTGTGGTGGCGTGCACCTGTATCCCAGCTACTTGGGAACTTGAGGCAGGAGACTCGCTTGAACCCAGGAGGTCAAGATTGCAGTGAGCCGAGATTGCACCACTGCACTCCAACCTGGGCAACAGAGCAAGACTCGGTCTCGAAATAAATAAATAAATAATAAAAATAAAGCAGCAGTGGCGTAAGTAAGAAAGAACTTTATTTCTCTTGCACATAAACCATGCCTAGAGATGAATGGCATAGGGGGCTGATTTGAAAACCCGCCAATCATTAGGGACTCAGATCATCACTTGGCTTCCACTTCATGTTCCAAGATACACAGCAGCAATGACAAAGTGTTCTGGAACTCGGTAATTCAAATGGCAGGCTTCTACTACCGTTCACCCCTCAAATGTGTATATATATATATTATGTGTATATATATATATTATGTGTATATATATATAAATGAATGTGTATATATATTATTTTTTTGTAATGTATATATATATATGTGTGTGTATATATATATATATATTAATTTTTTTTTTTTTTTTTTTTTGAGACGGAGTTTTGCTCTTGTTGCCCAGGCTGGAGTGCAATGATGCGATCTCATTTCACTGCAACCTCTGCCTCCCGGGTTCAAGTCATTTTCCTGCCTCAGCCTCCCGAATAGCTGGGATTACAGGGGCACGCCACCTTGCCCAGCTGATTTTGTATTTTTAGTACAGACAGGGTTTCTCCACGTTGGCCAGGCTTGTCTGGAACTCCTGACCTCAGGTGATCCACCCGCCTCAGCCTCCCAAAGTGCTGGGATTACAGGCATGAACCACAGGGCCTGGCCCCTTCAAATATTTTGAAAGGGGGCAATTAACTGCCTGGATAAACCTTTTCTTTTTTTTTTTTTCCTTAAAAAAGTACAGAAACACGTATCATTTCAATAGCCAGAGCTCAGCACCTAACCACATTCTAGCCACATGGGAAGTGGGGAAGTACTAGCCTTTATTCTTGACAGCTTTTTGTCCAGCTAAAAAATGGGATTTCTGTTATTAAGGAAGGAGTGGGGAGAATGGACATTCAAGGAAAACTAGCACTCTCTGGCACACCCCACAAATGTTCTCATTAATTAATAAATGTAGAGTAACCACTTCGTATTTATGGTAGCTCTAAACCCCAGTGAAGACACAGGCCTCTTTCCATTAGGATTGAGAGGGGAGAATTATCCTTCCGATCCCTTAGAGAGATCTGATAAAGAAACTCGCACAGAGTTATAAAGAGAAAGGAAGCAGCTATTAATAAAAGACAAGTAGAATCAAAAATGTATTAGAAATGCTATGCAATGATAGCCACTAAAACTAATATAGACATTATTTATATAAAACTTCTTTTGGCCGGGTGTGGTGGCTCATGCCTGTAATCCCAGCACTTTGGGAGGTCGAGGCAGATGGATCGCTTGAGCCCAGGAGTTTGAGACTAGCATGGGCAACATAGCAAAATTCCATCTCTACAAAAAGTATAAAAATTAGCCAGGCATGGTAGGGGGCGCCTGTAGTCCTAGCTACTCAGGAGGCTGCGGTGGGAGGATCACCTGAGCCCAGGAGGTTGAGGATGCGGTGAACTGTGATGGTGCCACTGTACTCCAGCCTGGCTGACAGCATGAGACCCTGTCTCAAAAAAAAAATAAATAAATAAAGAGAAAAAGAAAAAAAAATTAAAAACCACTTAATTTAAAATTTACAGTTATTCTTATTAAATCCTTACAAAAAATGTGTAAAGTCTTTCTTATCATCCTCATTTAACAAATGGAAAGCTAAAATGTAAAGAACTTAAATGACTTACCTAAGTTTGAAAACAATGGCAGTGTTAGGACTAAAATTAAAGTCCTCAGAGTCTAGAGTTCAGAATCTGTGCCCTTTCTTCCCCTTCAGGCAGTTTGACAGAGCACATGTCTCCAAGTTGGAAGTGACTGATTCCTACAAACTCGCTGGGTGAGAAATGATGACACTGGAGATATGAGCTATGTGACATGGTTGGAACATTGGAAGAAAGATCCACCCCTTTGTGGCAAGACAGTCTGCTATAGTCTGAATGTCGGTGTGCCTCCTCCTGCCAAAATGCCAAAATTCCTAAGTTGGAGCTTAATTCCCAATGGGAAAACATTGAGAGATGGAGCATTTGGGAGACGGTTGAGTCTTGAGGGCTCCACTCCCATGAATGAGATTTGTGTCCTTATAAAAGAGGCTCGAGGAAGTTTCCTGGGCCTTTCTGCCATGAGAGGATGCTCGCAGCAAGAAGGCACCATTTTCGAAGCAATCACCCAGACGCTGAACCTGCAGGAGCCTGATCTCCCACTGCTCAACCTCCAGGCCTGTGAGCAATACCTTTTCATTGTTTATATGAATAATTATCCAGTTTAAGGTACTTTGTTTTTTTCTGTTTGTTTGTTTGTATGTTGAGACAGGGCCTCACTCTGTTGCCTAGACTGAAGTACAGTGGTGCAATCATGGCTCACTGCAACCTCAACCTCCTGGGCTCAAGCTATCCTTCCACCTCACCCTTCCAAATAGCTGGGACTACAGGGGCATGCCACTACACCCAATTAATTTTTTTGTTTGTTTGTATTTTTTGTAGAAACAGGGTCTTACTATGTAGTCCAGGCTGGTCTTGAATTCCTGGGCTCAAGCAATCCTCCTGCCTTAGCCTCTTGCTTCGGCCACGTGGGATTACAGGTGTGAGCCACCATGCCAGGCCTAAGGTATTTTGTTACAGCGGCAGAAACAGATCAAGACATTGCCTTTCTATAAACCAGAGGTCACGCTAAAAGCCAAACTCTTTTTCCTAACTGAGATGTACAAGTGTTCAGGCAATGTAAGCCAAGAATTCTCCCACGCAGGCTGCTTCCTGAGATATTTAGCCTGCTACTGCCCAGCACCAACTTTTTGCCTCAGTTTTCATATGTTCTCCCTAGACTGCTAGACCTCCAGTTACTATGGAGATTTTGGTTTTTAAAAAGTAAAAGCAACACACCCATGTTCATCTCAATATTATTCACAGTAACCAAGAGGTGGGAGCAACTCAAACGTCCATCAACAGATGAATGGATAAACAAAATGTGGTATATCCATACAATGGTATATTATGCATCTTAAAAAGGAAGAGAATCATATCTCACTACAACATGGATGAACCTCAAAGGCATTAGGCCAAACAAAATAAGCCATTCACAAAAGGACAAATCTCATATGCTTTCATTCATATGAAGTATCTAGAGTAGTCAAAATCATAGAAACAGAAAGTTAAAAGATGATTAACGAAGTCTGTGGAAAGGGGGAGGAAGAATTAGGTTTAATGAGTACAGAGTTTCTATTGCATAAGATGAAAAAGTTTTAGAGATCTGTTGTACAACCATGTGACTATACTAAACACTACTTAACTATAAGATGTTATGATTTTTGCCACAATTTATTTATTTATTTATTTAGATACAGGGTCTTGCTCTGTCATCCAGTCTGGAGTCCACTGGGACAATCTTGGCTCACTGCAACCTCAATCTCCTGGGATTAAGAGACCCTCCTGCCTCAGCCCCACTGAGTAGCTGGGACTACAGGTGTGCAACACCATGCCCTGCTAATTTTGATAGTTTTGTAGAGATAAGGTTTCATCATGTTGCCCAGGCTGGTCTTGAACTCCAAGACTTAGCGATTCTCTTGCCTTGGCCTCCCAAAGTGCTGGGATTACAGGCATGTGCCACCACGCCTGGCTGCGACAATTTTTAAAAAGGAAAAAAGTTACAACACAAACACACACACACACGTATGAAGTAGGGTTTTCCAGGCAAGAGGTAAGATGCTGGCCCAGCAATCAATTGCACAGCTTATTGTTACAGCTTCCAGCTACAGCTCAGCTGTAACTAGATAATTGGGCTGTGGGTCTTGGGTTCAGATTGAAACTCAGCAACCCAGGTTTTTAACTATTTACAGCTGGATTGAATCAAGTGTTGTCAATGGTAAACCTGTGGAGGAGAAGAAAGAGAAACAATATGAGGCAGATTTTTGACTACTCATAGCGTGCAACAACAATGCTTTTCACAGCAAAGACACTGGATAAATCTTTATCCGGTTGAACTGACTGGACCCTAATGATATCTGACGTTGACTCGCTTGCCTTCAGGAATGTTCTCCTAAGAAACAACACATTGGCATGGGGTTCCTGACTACTTGCCTCAAATCTGCCAGAACAAGGAATGATTCTAACTATTTGAACTGCATCTCTACTTCTACTCTTCCAATAACTGGCTCCTGGGGACACTTTCCTGACTTTTCTGCTCTTCTCCACTTGGATTTATTAACCTGCCTATGTCTCCCTCCTGGTTTTGCCCCTCTGCCCTACTGGACTCCAGCTATTGCTATATTTTTCCATCTGCTTCATTCCCTCTCTGTTTTGTGCTTTCAATCCTTGGACACAAAATATCATCACATTTAGCAACAAACCCTTGGACTCACTAGAACACGGTGCTAAAAGTTCTTGGCATGTGCATACAATAATCAAAAAATGTTTTACAGCAAGCCATGTGTATTACACCAAGCAAGGACCAATAAGCCATTCCTGTCACCCTGATAGAAATACAACATTTGTATCATCCTCAGTCTAAGGGAGTGCCTTTCGGGGGAAATATAATTCATCTTCTCATTTCTAAACTAGGTTACCCTGAAAATATAGGAGTAAAAGTTATTACTGTCCACTATGCAATGCAAATTTGTATGACGGCACATAAAGGCCCAAAATTTGATTTAAAACTTTTGGGTTTTTTTTTGCTTGTTTGTTTGTTTGGAAGACAGAGTCTTGCTCTGTCATCCAGGTTGGAGTGCAGTGGTGCAATCTCAGCTCACTGCAACCTCCACACTCCCAGGTTCAAGTGATTCTCGTGCCTCAGCCTCCCAAGCAGCTGGGATTACAGGCATGGACCACCATGCACAGCTAATTTTTGTATTTTCAGTAGAGATGGGGTTTGACCATGTTGTCCAGGCTGGTCTCAAACTCCTGGCCTCAAATGATATACCCACCTTGGCCCCCCAAAGTGCTGGGATTACAGGTGTGAGTCACCGCTCCTGACCAAGAATTTTGTATTAAAATGTGAAAGACAGAACAGGCACAATGGCCCACATCTGTAATCCTAGCACTTTGGAAGGCCGAGGCAGGAGGATTGCTTGAACCCAGGAGTTCAAGATCAGCCTAGACAACATAGTAAGATCTTGTCTCCACACACACACACACAAAATGTAAAAAACCACCCCAAATAACCTGCAGAACCTTTTTTGGGTCTAATAATGTTTCCTAATAATCCATTCCACTAGATTAATCCTTTTGAATACAAAAAACTAAGGCTGAAGTGATAAAAACATAAATTTTCTATAAGATCTACCTGGTACAGGCTGGGCGCGGTGGCTCACACCTGTAATCCCAGCACTTTGGGAGGCCGAGGAGGGCGGATCACGAGGTCAGGAGATCGAGACCATCCTGGCTAACACGGTGAAACCCTGTGTCTCCTAAAAATACAAAAAAATTAGCCGGGCGTGGTGGCAGGCGCTTGTAGTCCCAGCTACTAGGGAGGCAGAGGCAGGAGAATGGCGTGAACCCGGGAGGCGGAGCTTGCAGTCAGCCGAGATCGCGCCACTGCACTCCAGCCTGGGCGACAGAGCGAGACTCCATCTCAAAAAAAAAAAAGAAAAGAAAAGAAAAGAAAAGAAAAAAAAAGATCTACCTGGTAGAGTTGTTATGATATCTAAATGAGAGGATTTGTGTAAAGCTCTTGGCACCGTAATTCTTAGCACATAGTAAGATTTGGATAAGTGAAAATAGTGAAAGCAACATAAAACTCACGGTTCCCGCCATGAGAGGGCAGGTTTTAAAAGAATACTGAATATTCAGAGCAACCAGCTATTAGATAGCTGCAATTTACAGCTACAACAGCAGGTGGCACTAGCACCATATCTATCTAGTTTTACCTTGAACCTATTTTATTTTTATTTTTATTTTTTTGAGACAGGTTCTCCTTCTGTTCCCTCTATTGCCCAGGCATCCAGTGGTACAATCACAACTCGCAGCAACCTCGGCCTCCCTGCGTTCAAGTGATCCTCCCACCTCAGCTCCCAAGCAGCTGGGACCACCGGCACACACCACCATGCCTGGCTAATATGTAGTTGGGTTTGTTCTCCAAACCTGTGATACGAGGGAATCCCAAGACATGCTATAGTCCAAGCCTGATCACACAAGTCAGTAAAAATCTGTGGCTTCCCAAGCGGGCCTAGAGAATGAACTATCATCAGTTGTAAGGGCAGCAGCGTACGAAATTAAGTACGTGAAGATACTTGTGAAAGCAACAGAAATATAATTGGAAAATATAATTACAATTGCTGTTAAATTAACCACGAGCATATCTATCAAGCAATTTAAGAGCGATTTCAGAGACGTTGGTAGTTTTCCCGTCACGATACTCAAAGTCTTTTGAACATTCTTTCTAACAAATGCATATCCTGTACTATCCTAGAAAAGGTTGCTTGACGGTTCCAGGTTTAAAAGAGGCCACAGATGTGGAATATTCTTGTTTCAGTGGCCCATAGTAGAATAACATTATCTATTTTTTTAAAAACGAATTACAAAGCAGGCAAAACCTCAATAAATTGTAAAATTTCATGAAATCAGTCCATGGCAATTCATTGCATTTTGAAATAGCAATAATTTATCATATACTACTGAAAATAGCTTATGAAACTATGTAAGAATAACAAAAACTAAAAAAGATCAAGGCAGAGTGGGAAATGCTGCTTTTCCTGAAAAAGAAAGCTGAAAAAAAAAATGCTTAAAAAAGAAAAAATTAAGACCACGCCTATAATCCCAGCTCTTTGAGAGGCTGAGGCAGGAGAAGAAGAAAAGTGAACTCCGCCGGGCACAGTGGCTCACGCCTGTAATCCCAGCACTTTGAGAGTCTGAGGTGGGCAGATCACGAGGTCAGGAGATGGAGACCATCCTGGCTAACACGGTGGAAACCCGTCTCTACTAAAAAATACAAAAAAAACACAATTAGCCGGGTGTGGTGTCAGGTGCCCGTAGTCCCAGCTACTCGGGAGGCTGAGACAAGAGAATGGTGTGAGCCCGGGAGGTGGAGGTTGCAGTGAGCCGAGATCGCGCCACTGCACTCCAGCCTGGGCCATAGAGTGAGACTCCGTCTCAAAAAAAAAAAAAAAAAGAGTGAAAGCAATCAATAGGGGGAAGATGCTCTCTGTGCAAAATATATTTGTGCAAACACCACCACTAAAGTCTCCATTGCAACCAGACTTCTGTGGTTAGTGCAGAAAGGATGATGTTGACAGAGACTGCAACACCATCCCAACCACAGGGGCAGGGCTGTCAGCTTCCACTGGGCTGGGAGGTAAACTGTGAGGTCCTGCAAATGCCTTTTTTGGGGGCCTTGGCATCTGCCTTGCTGGAAGGGTTCAGAATGACACCATGTAACCCACTGCAAAGGCTGATGCCACCCAGAGAGTACCACATTGACGAGCAAAAGAACAACAATTGGGTTGACCTGTTCAAACTTTTCCATAACAAATTAAGTTATTTACAGGTTAGAGTCTCTTCTGTGTTTAAAGATGAATAAATTCAGAGAGGAAAACTGAATTTGCAGAATTAAAATATCATACATTACAGTAGTAGCAAATTAGTAAATTTAATGAATCACGTTAGTATAATATCTATCTATCTAGCCTGTGAAGTTCCTTTACATGTACTTCAAAACAAGAGGAAAAAGTTAAACATGATAAGATTCTGATTTATTCAGCCAGGAACAGTGGCTCATGCCTGTAGTCCTTGTGCTTTGAGAGGCCAAGGTTAGGGGATTGCTTGAGGCCAGAAGTTCAAGGTTGCAGTGAACTATTACCATGCCACTGCACTGCAGCCTGGGAGACAGAATAACACCCCATCTCTACAAAAAAATTAAAAAATAATTAGCTGGACATAGTGCCTCTTGCCTAAAGTCCAAGCTACTTGGGAAACTGAGGTGGGAGGGCCGCTTGAGCCTGGGAGGTCAAGGCTGCAGTGAGCTATGATTGTGCCACTGCATGGCAGCCTGGGCAACAGAGCGAGATCCTGTGTCAAAAACAAAAAATTGAATTCTGATCTAACCAAAAATATTCACTGTTGATTCTACTAGTTAATTATGTCATCAGCAAATATTGATAATTAATGTCTCTTATTTCCTTGCATGGAATAGAGCAACCTCTGCATATTGCTCTCACTATAGTGTGATAGGACCTTCTTTTCTTATTTCTGATTAATAGGAATTCATGGCAATTCATGTTTAAGTGTAATGCTAGCTGCTTGTTTCTATTAATAATATATACTCTATCATGTTGAGGAGGTATAGCCTATTCTTAGTTTACTAAGGGTTTTGATCAAGAATGAGTGTTTTCAAATCCCTTTTACATATCAATCCAGATAATCATTTGGTTTTTCTCTACTGACCTTTTGATGAAATAAATTCTATTGATAAGTTTCCTATTATTGAACTGCTCTTGTACTTTAAAAATAAAACTTATAGCTGGGCGCCGCGTGGCTCATGCCTGTAATCCCAACACTTTGGGAGGCGGAGGAGGGCAGATCACCTGAGGTCAGGAGTTTGAGATCAACCTGGCCAACATGGTGAAACCCTGTTTTTACTAAAAATACAAAAATTAGCCAGGCATGATGGCAGGCACCTGTAATCCCAGTTACTGGAGAGGCTGAGGCAGGAGAATCACTTGAACCCGGGAAGCGGAGGTTGCAGTGGAGGTTGCAATGAGCCGAGATGGTACCACTGCACTCCAGCCTGGGCAACAGAGTGAGACTCCATATCAAAAAAAAAAAAAAAGAATAAAATGTATTTAGTCATCCTGTATCATTTTTTTCATGCAGAACAATATGAGATTCACTAATATTTTCTTTAGTTTTGCATCTCTGTTTATAGTTGAATTTGTATTATATTTATACAAATACATGTTTCTATTTATATTTTTGGCTCCGTATTTTAGCAGGCTTTACTGCCAGGGTTAGGCTAGTTTCATAAAACACACTTTTTTTTTCCTTTTCTTTTGAGTCAGAGTCTCACTTCATTACCCAAGCTGGAGTGTAGTGATGTGATGTTGTCTCACCGCAACCTCTGCCTCCTGGGTTCAAGTGATTCTCGTGCCTCAGCCTCCCAAGTAGCTGGAATTACGAGCACATGCCACCACACCCAGCTAATTTTTTTGTATTTTCAGCAGAAACAGGGTTTTGCTATGTTGTCCATGCTGGTCTTGAACTCCTGACCTAAAATGAGCCACCCATCTCGGCCTCCCAAAGTGCTGGGATTACAGGCGTGAGTCACCACACCTGTCCTCACTCTATCATTTTCTACGGAACAGTTTATATTACATTCAGCTGACCTGTTCCCTGAATGTACAAAACTATTTGCCTTTATAGCTAGGCCTGGCACATTTTTTAGCTATAATATTTTGACCACACTTTCGATTTCTTCTATGCTGTTTGGTTGGCTCAGGTTTTCTATTTCTTGGCTCAATTTTGTTTATTTACATTTTCCTAATGAGTTCTGTTTTCACTGTGATCTTTACAATGTATTATATAAGAACTACAATGCACATCCTAGTCTTACGTAAGTGGCTTTTCTATGGTCCCATACCCTTTTACTTCATTATATCTATTTGTGTTTTTCTTTTATTCTTGACTAGATTCCCTAAAAATATATTCATTTTATTGCTATGTTTCTACTTAAAACAGCCTACAGAATATTAAGTAAAACACATGGCCATTTGAATCTCCTATTTTTCACATTCTAGGAAAACGTAGGTGGAATTTCCTGTCTTCAAATAATACACCATCCTGAAGAATTCTAACATGTGTACCCAGGCAACACATCACAACAACAATTTTACAAGTAAGAAGACTGTGTTCAAGAGAGGCCTTTTTGGCAATTCACAGGACAAATAAAAATGCAACTTCCAGGGCCAGCGTTTGCCCAGCTCTTGCTGTGTGGGCCAATCCAAAGTTAATAAGGACAGACATTAATCACTGGATCATTTCTAAATGGAAATCATTTCCTCATCCAGGAAGAATCTAAATGAGTTTTCTCTCCTCTTATGAGACTTTTTGCATATGTGGTATAAGTCATTCAGGGGAACAAACCCTGAGGCATAATTTCAGGGGAGGGAAGGGCTTAAGTAAGAACTTTATGCCACAGTACATGACTAAGAAACTATGTAAGTAATGAACCCTAGGGCCTTGTCCTCCTGATTCAGCCAAGCCAGGTAATTGCTGCAAAGTATTTAAAGATTCCTTGTTATTTTGAAAGAAGTGAGTTCAGAAATATTGCTCAAACATGACACAGACACACAGACAACCCTGGGATGAAGCTACACTTTGAGATTGGAGATTATACCAAAAAAAAAAAAAAAAAAAACCAGAATAAAACCCCAAAATCCCAAACTGTAATAGCGTAGCCTACATTTTAATATTAAAGATTTGTAGTTTGGCTATTATGAGTATTGTAATCACATAGTTGCTTAATTAAAACACTGCCTTTCAAAATATCTATTAAGAAATTCAAAATGTGGCCGTCCAAATGAACGTTCTCTAAAACTTTAAGTCACTTTTATTGGTGCTATAACAATTCTACACTAAATGTAGTTTCTCCCAGGAGGGTAAAGATTGACATTCAAAAACATGAATTCTGAGGACAAGGACCAATTAGAGAACAAATAGCAGTCCCAATCTCAGTGAGCTAATGAACACGAAAGTGTTTAGGAACATTATCCATCTGGAGCTGGTTCTACAATTTCATCACCCCCACCTCCCTTCCAAGCCTCCTTCAGGTATTTCTGGAAGATCTCAGGGTGTATATCTGAGTATTCATAAATCAACTGGGCTATTTTGGTTTTTTCTGCTATGACCTTCACCAGGTGGTATCACCAGTATCTACTTGGTCTTGCAAATATTTTAATAGATATTGTCATACCTCCTTCTAGCACCCTTATCTCAGGCAGGCCCCATGTCATTTCCACTGGGATATCCATGAGAATGCCACCCCCCCGTAGAAGCCTGCTTGTTCAGTGGGTACCAAAGCATTGTTTGTGCGCTGCTGTCTTACCAGGGGTTAGTAAATTTTTTATTTTTTATTTTTTTTATTTTTTATTTTTGAGATAGAGTCTTACTCTGTTGCCCAGCCTGGAGTGCAGTGGTACAATCTTCCCTCACTGCAACCTCCATCTCCTGTGTTCAAGTGATTCTCCTGCCTCAGCCTCCCAAGTAGCTGGAACTACAGGCATGTGCCACCACGCCCTGCTAATTTTTGTATTCTTAGTAGAGACGAGGTTTCACCATGTTGGCAGGCTGGTCTCAAACTCCTGACCTCTAGTAATCCTCCTGCCTCAGTCTCCCAAAGTGCTGGGATTACAGGCGTGAGCCATTGCGATGAGCCAAGTTCTCTATTTACAGTTCTTATCATTGGAAATAGAGTTCAAAGGGCCAGGCCAGTAGACAATTCCTCAACACAGATATTCACTGCTTTCAGAAGTGCCCCCATCCTCTGATTTCTATGGCAACTTTTACTAGTGGAGGCCTTCTCTTCCCATGACTTCTCTTCCAAGGGCTTCTCACAAATCCTTATGCAAACAGACTTCCAGTGGGAAAGTACTACCACACGCTTCCTTAGTTATGCTGCTCCTTCTGGAGGCCCCCAGCCTTCCCACCCACCAAAAGGGATGACAGTCATAGTGTAGAGCAGGGATTGGCAAACTAAGGCCCAAGGGCCAACTGTGCCTCACCACCTGTTCCTGTGCAGCCTGTAAGATAAAGATAAGATAAGGATAAGATTTTTTTTTAATTTTTTTTTTGAGACAGAGTCTTGCTCTGTCACCAGGCTGGAGTGCAATGATGCAACCTCTGCTCACTGCAACCTCTGCCTCCCGGGTTCAAGCCATTCTCCTGCCTCAGCCTCCTGAGTAGCTGGGATGACAGGCACGCGCCACTACACGCAGCTAATTTTTGTATTTTTAGTAGAGACGGGGTTTCACCACATTGGCCAGAATGGTCTCCATCTCCTGACCTCGTGATCCGCCTGCCTCAGCCTCCCAAAGTGCTGGCATTACAGGCGTGAGCCACCGCACCTGGCCAAGATAAGAATGTTCACTACATTTTCACATGAGACAGAAAAGAATCAAAAGAAGGATAAACAATGATATCTCTTCCCCTTCTCCTTCCCCTTCCCCTTTCCCTTTCCCTTCCCTTCCCTTCCCTTTCCTTTTTTTAAGATAAGGTCTCACTCTTATTGCCCAGGCTGGAGTGCAGTGGCACAACAATAACAGCTCACTATAACATCGACCTCCCCAGGCTCAAGTGATCCTTTCACCTCAGCCTCTTGAGTAGCTCGAACAACATGTATGTGCCAACACACGTCTAATTTTTGTGATTTTTGTAGTGACAGGATATCTTCATGTTGCCCAGGCTGGTCTTGAACTCCTGGACTTAAGCAATCTGCCCACTTCAGCCACTCAAACTGCTGGGATTACAGGGGTGAGTCACTGCACCTGGCCAGAATCGTATTTCATGTGCATAAAAACTACACGAAATTCAAATTTCTTATCTACTGTGAAAACCTTAGCCAAATTAAATTTAGCATAGTTTAATTGAGCAAAGAACAACTTGAGAATCAGGCAGCCTCCGGAGCCAGGGTAGGCTCAGCAACTCCAGTGCAGCCACGTGGTGGAAGACCACTTACAACAGAAGAAGGAAAGTGATGTACAGAAAACGGAAGTGAGGGACAGAAACAGGCGGATTGGTTACAGCTCAGCATCTCGGCGTTTACCTTATTTGAAGACAGTTTGAACAGGTTTGCCCCCTTTGATTGGCCAAAACTCAGTGATTGGCACAAGAGTAGGTTTTGGTCTGTTTACACTTCCATTGAGGTTACAGTTCACTATGTACACAGAAATCTTTAGGCTGAACTTAAAATATGTAAGGAGGCAGGTTTAGGCTAAACTTGATCTAACACAACTAATGAAGTTTTACCGGGACACGACCACACTCAATTCATTGTACATATTGCTTATAGAGGCTTTCCTGCTATAACTGCAGAACTAAATGGTTGCAGCAAGGCCATATGGCCTGTAAAGCCTGAGAACTATACATAGTGGGGCCTTTATAGCAAAAGCTTGCCGACCTCTGCTTTAGAGTGTGGACCCTGGAGTCAGGCTGTCTGGGTCTGGATTTTGTTTTGCCACTAATTAATTATGTAGGTAATTTCTTGACATCTCCGAAGCCACATTTGTGAGGTGGGAATGACCAGAGAGTTATATTTACCTCATTAGGTTGTATGGGGATTAAACAAGGTGATTTAGAGCCAGTACTCATTACTTCATATGCAGTTATTATTGTTACTTTACAGTTGGTGGCTGTGAACAATAAAATCGTTCCAGTATTAAATACAAGTTCTGGATTAAATGCTTGTTTTCTTAACTGATCACAAATAGGAAGAAACATCTGCTGAATGTGACAGTCATCTAAACAGGATAGTCACAGTGTCCGTGTGACCAAGGAACCGAGATGTGAAACTTCACTCTTGTCACAAAAAAATGATCAGATTTAGGCAAATAACTTCCTGCTCTTGCTACATAGCCCAGAGATTTCGGCAATCAAGTATTTTTCTTTATTGTATCAAGTATATTTCTTTATTTATCAAGTATATTTCTATATTGCTTTGAAGAAGGTTGAATAAAATCTTTCATTTATTCATGTTCTTCATGGTCATTTTCCCTGTAAATCTATGACTTTCTATAGTTACAATCATTCTGCAGCATAGACAATCTAATTATTTTCATTTACACTTACATAATACATTTTCCACATTTCTTCTAAGTTTTCATCATCTCTCTCTCTCTTTTTTTTTTTGGCAGGGGGAATAGGGTGTTACTCTGTCACCTAGGCTGGAGTGCAATGGTGCCACATCAGCTCACTGTAACCTCTACCTCCTGGGCTCAAGCGATCCTCCTACGTCAGCTTCCTGAGTAGCTTATACTACAGACGCACACCACCACACCCTGGTAATTTTTGTATTTTTTTATAGAAACAGGGTTTCGCCATGTTGCCCAGCCTGGTCTCGAACTCCTGGGGTCAAGTGATCTGCCCACCTTGGCTTCCCAAAGTGCTGAGATTACAGGCGTGAGCCACTGCATCCAGCCCATCCTCTCTTATTTTAAACAGTCTTATGAATATTAATTTTTCAATGCATATAGGAATCAAGACATATGGTAAATAAACATAGTTTTTTAAAAAAATCAGGTAGTTTGATTTTATCTCACCTAAATATGGATCTAGTTTTCAACAAACTAATGCCTTCTTACTGCTCACATCATCAACCTCTCCCAACAGTGGAATCAGCTCATTTAGACACAGCAAAGAACATTCCAGAAACAAAACTAGAAAAAAGAATTTTGCCATGTTCATGAAAAGGGTAAATCATAAGTATAAATCTCCTTGTGACAGGGATGAGGAGATAATAGCACTGGAGCCCTGAGCATTTTCTTCCCATTCATCAGAGAAGCCAGACCCCCACAGCCACATGGCAGAGCCTGTGCAGACTCAGAGATGCTCACAACCTAAGTCACTTGTAGAGTGGAGAGTGAATAATGATGCTGGAATCCCTGGGGCCTATGAAAAGTTACTTCTGGGACTAGAGTGATTGATGTTTCCTTTGTCCTGCTAAGCTCCTGGGTCGCAGAATTACAACGTATCACCTACTCCTGGCTTACCTAGAACCATCCTTAGGAGCCTGCAAAGCTCTGCTTAGAACCAATTACATTATTTTTATTATTATCATTTTTTTGGTAGTTCCACTAGCCACTCACTCATATAGGATCAAAGAATAATCTTCCTTTATCTAGAGAGAGAGAAAAAAAGACACTTTAAACGAATCCACAGCATCTCACAGAGAAGCCATCAGATCAGCCTGATTTGACAAAAATAAACCTGGTAATCAACAGGGAAGGTGAGGCTCTTGCCAGTTCTCTTCACATCCTGTCCATTTATTCTCTAAGGCATTGTAACGGATAGTCACAATACTCTTGTCAAACTAACCCTCAAAGTCACTTACCCTCATTTCTTTCTCCATGGCTCCTTCAAGCAGAGCCTGAGTGTCTGTGCGTGCATAAGTGTGTTTGTATTTGTGTGGGTTTTAGAGTTTGAAGATCTCTGGTCGTGGAACATGCTTAATGTTTCTTCTGAAAAGATAACAGAGGAAAAAGAAAAGGATATTTCTGGGCATCATGCTGTCGTTCCACCTACCTGGTTGACTGTCTAATTTTAAGCCTCATTCTAATAAAAGACTTTGAAAAGCTCTGCTTTTATGATTTAAAAGGACATTCAAACTGGGATTTAGCCATCTGATATAGCAAAGTGAGTAGATTTCAGTTTTCAGAAGGAAATGATAAACATACTGAAAGCTGTAATTAAAATTTTCCATTTTCCTCTAACTCTCTTAAAGCAACTGTCAAATTTGAAATCTCTGGCTCCCAAATTCAAGGATCTAGTTTTGGAAAAAGACTTCAATGCAAGAGTGGGATGAGGCAGTTGAAATCTCTTTGGTAGAAACCCAGTTCCACTGGATAATAGCATTAACATTCTGATGTATATTGCATTTGAAATATACCTGTGTTCAGAGAACAGAGGTCATCCAATTTCCCTAAGCACGGAGAATCCATGTAACTTTGAGAAGACCTGAGTCCACAACAGGCAGGTCATATAATTCAGTGCAGAGCGCTTTAGCTCCTAAGGGGCCACATGGAGAAGTTGCTGAGGAAGGCATGAAGAAGTGGGTCGTAAAGAAATATTGAAAGGAAAACTTTGATAGAGAGCAACTGGGACAGGAAAGGGTGAAGACAAGATAGATATCAATGGTGACCAAGACAATGGCAACTCTACTCCCCAGCTGTTCAAGCCCCAAACCTTAAAGTCATTCTTTTTGTTTTGAATCAATATTTGTTTAGAGACAGGGTCTTGCTATGTTGTCCACGCTGAAATGCAGTGGCAATTCACAGGTGCCATCAGAAGGGGAGCTTTATTGATCAGAAGGGGAGCTCAAGAGAGGATGCCACCTGGAGCCCAAGGCAATTCAAATGTGAAGTCCTGGCTACGGGATCTTTGTCAATAATACAGTCGGTGACAGAGAAAAGAGAAGGATGCATCCAGTCGCTTTCTACACAGGGATGCTCTCTGGGCTGCTGGCTGGTTGGAAAAGGGAGGTCTTGGGATGGATTTTCCCCCCGGATATGTGGGCCTGAATTTCTTCAGCTAAGGAAGAGTACCGAAGTTTTGGGATACAGGGCTTTCCAAATAATTGACTTGGACCAGTTCACCCCTCCTTAGGCAACCTGGTGGTCACCTGCTCCCAGGATGTCCCTATATTGATGTGGAACTTAGTGCAGACACCTGATCAGCATTGCTCACTACAGCCTGGAACTCCTGGGCTCAAGCAATCCTCTTGCCTCAGCCTCCCGAGCAGCTGGGACTACAGGCACATGCGACCTAGCTGGCTTTAGCGTCATTCTTGACCCAGGATGTATCTCACATGCAGGGACAAGAACCAAGGTGTGTGGGGCCTGAAGTGTGTATGATAGGGGTAGGGCTCTTAAAAAAAAAAAAAAAGAAAAATACAAGCTTATCTCTTTCTGGTGGAAAACTTCCCAAAAAAGATTGAAGCACACCAAGAACATCAGAAGCCTCACCGTAGAAAATACCCCGCCATTCATGTGTTCTTTTTCATGCTGTGATGCAATCATAGCTCACTGCTAGCCTTGACCTCCTGGGCTCAAGCAATCCTCCCACCTCTGTCTCCTAAGTAGATAGGGCCACAGGCACAGCCACCATGCCCAGGATATATATATAGTAGAGGAATGTCTCACTATGTTGTCCAGGCTGATTTTCAACTCCTGACCTTAAGCAATCCTCCCACCTCAGCCTCCCCAAATGCTGGGATTACAGGTGTGAGCCACCACATCTGGCTAGGTTCTATTTTCACATATATTAAGAACCCAACTTCTTTTTCACCTCCACCCCAAACCTCCTGGTCCCAACTACCTTCATGTCTTGCCTGAATGACTGAAATAGCCACCCACGTCCATCCATGTGGGCCTCCCTTGCCCCTTTACAATGGATTCATACCACAGCAAGTAAGTGCAATATGTCCCAGGTTGGCTCAAAGCCCTCCAAACCTCTCTTGTAGCAGTAATACATAAAGTTCATATTCCTGTCAGGGTTCTGTTCTATCTGGCACCCCTCTGCCTCTTAGACCAAGTTTCCTCTCACCTCTTACTCAGCTCTCACTACCCAGGATCCCTGGCTGACTTGGGAACCTGCCAAACCAGCTTGGTGTTCTTTGCCTTTGCTGCCCCTCTTTTCCAGAACACTTTCTCCTGGAATCTTCGCTTCCTTCAGGTCTACACCTCAACCTCAGCTTAGCAGAGCTGCATTGCCAGAGCACTCCATACAAACAGCATCACCCTACATGCCCTATCCTCCTTGCTTTGGAATTGTCTCCAATGTTTACCCTCATTTGGTGTACATTTCTTTATTGTCTTACTCTCCCTGTCTAGACTAGAAGCTCTGTGAAGGGACACATTTTACCGTATTCACCGCTGCACCCTCATTCTTAGAGAGATGCCTGGCATTTAATTACACATTAATGTGTAGGCATTTAATATGTGTGTGAAGAAGGAAGAAGAAATTATCTAACCTGGGAAATTAGAATCATGATATACTAATGGAGGAAGATAAATTATTTTGGGGAAGATGGTGGAACTCTTTCTGGATGTCAAGTCTAAAGTGACAGAGGAATTTCTTAAATTATTGTTAAACATGGTGAATAAATACCTATTGGTTGATGGAGAAAAAAAAAGCCAGCTCTAGTAGTTACCCACCGTGAATAGGACTTAAAAAAAAAAATTCAGACCTGGTTTTGCAAAAAACCACCAAAGTTAAAATGCACCAATTCTCCAATGAAACTTTACTATCTTGTTATCTCGTTTGCCTATCTATCTTTACTGTCTTTTTTCTTCTTCTTCTTCTTCTTTTCTTTCTTTCTTTTTTTTTTAGACGGAGTTTTGCCCTGTTGCCCAGGCTGGAGTGCAGTGGCCCGATCTTGGCTCACTTGTAGTCTCTGCCTCCCGGGTTCCAGCGATTCTCCTGCCTCAGCCTCCTGGGTAGCTGGGATTACAGGAGCACACCACCACGTCCGGCTAACTTTTGTATTTTAGTAGAGAAGGGGTTTCACCATGTTGGCCAGGCTGGTCTGGAACTCCTGACTTCAGGTGATCTGCTCGCCTCGGCCTCCCAAAGTGCTGAGATTACAGGCGTGAGCCACCGCGCCTGGTCAACTACCTGTCTTTACTACATGTTAATCTTCCTTTCTTTTACGTTCCTAAAAAGCCTGAAAACCTTCACAGACTGCAAAGAGGATATAATTTCTCTCTAGAGGCGTCTTCTTCGACGGTGAACGTAATTAAGCTGGTCATTTACTCTGCTTGCAATGTTACTTCTCAGTACAAGGTAGCGAGAAACGCCTGGATCTTCATTCTCCAGGTCTCTCCAGGAAGAAATGAATTTCAAGAGGGAGCTCCAGAGAGGGCGCCACCTGGAGCCCAAGGCGGTTCAAATGCGCAGCCCCTTTGGGATCTTCGTCAAGAAAATGCAGTCGTTGACGGAGAAAAGACGGAGATGCGCCTTGTCCCCTTTCCGCGGGGATGCTCTCTGGGCTGCTGGCTGGTTGAGAAAGGGAGGTCTGGGGGTGGACTTTTCCCCTGTGCATGAGGGTCTAAGTTTCTTCAGCTTAGGGTTGGGGGGTCCCCGGAGTTTGGGGATACAGGACTTTCAAATTAGGGCTTTCTAAACAATTTCCCTGCAGAGGATCCCCTAGCAAACGATCTGATACTTCTGAGGAGCCCGCCTCCCTTGCACCAGCTCTCTGGTGATAGAAGTTCTGCTTTCCAGGCTCTAATTGGTGGCCCCAGGAGATCCAGTATGTCCCGGGTACGGCTTCCCGCGCTTGCGGCGAGGGTTCAAGCTCCAGGGGGTAAAGGCAGAAGTCAACTGCTCATTCATTCAACAAATATTTATTGCGCGCCCGCTTAGTGCCAGGCACCGGAGGCGCCCCGGGGCAAGAAACCGCTCTTGCTGATCCCTTTCCGCTCCCCAAGCGTCCGGCGCGCGCCGTGGGAGCGCAGCCCGCATCCCTCGCCCACCGGCCGCCCGGCGTGGGTGTGCCCGGCGCCTCCAGCGCAATCCTCGGTCGGGAGCCCGACCGCAGGGACCCCGCCTCCGGGGTATCAGCCGGGTGGGGAGGGCAGGGGAAAGGCAAAGCGCCGCCAGCGCCAAAGTCCCGCCGGCCCGGGAAGCCGCTCCCGGGAAGCGCGCGAGGCGGAGCCGCAGTCGGTCCCCGCCCGGCAGAGCTCAGAAAGCGGCGCGGGCGGGAGAGGCCGGGCGCCCGCGGCTCGGAGGCGGCCCCGGCGGGCGGAGGGCGCGGCCGGCAGGAGGGGCCGGGGCGGCGCCGGGAGGGGCGCGCAAGGCTGCGCTGCAGCCCGGCCCAGCAGGTGACCGCGGGCGGCGCGGGCACTGGCGCGGGCGGCGCGGCGGGGAGGCGGCCAGCGCAGTCCAGCGAAGTTTGGCGGAACATGGCGGAAGCGCCCGGGGCACGCAGGAGCGCGGCGCGGCGGCGGCCGGAGCCGGAGGAGCTGTAGCAGCCTTAGTCGCCGCCGCCGCGGGGCGAGGTCGCCGCCATGGCCCGCTGGATCCCGACCAAGAGGCAGAAGTACGGGGTTGGTGAGTGCGCGCCCCACCTGGTCCCTGCCCGGCCCACGCGGCCAAGTTCGCGGACAGCGGCCCTGCCAGGTTTGCCCAGAGCCCGGCGGAGGACCCCGGCCGGGGGCTCGGCCCGGCTGCGCAGCTCTGGGATTCGGGGGCGGTCGGATCCCTGACCAGGGAGCGCCGATGGGGAAGTCGCCCAGGGTTTGGGGACGCCGAGTGCTTCCAAGTGCAGTTGAGCTTCGGGACAGTAATCCCGCTCTTGCATCCCAAGCTCCGGCACTTCACACCGGAGAAATGTCAATGCGAGGGGGCGCGCCTGTGTGCCTCGCCCCCGTGCGCCCAGCGTGGGTTTCACCCGGGAGTAGGTGGCCCCCGGGGTCGGCACATGGGCTGGTGCTCGTGGTCCCAGTGCTTTCTGGCCCCACTTTCGTAGGTTCTTCTCAGACGCCCCTTAAGTGAGGAGTTGAGGGTGGAGAGCCGCCCTGCCCCCTTTCCTCCAGACCCTGGGATCTTGATGACAGTTGTGAACTGGATGGAAACTAGAGTCGTGGTGTGGAAGTGATGGAAGGGACAGGAAGTTGTGGCACGGGAAGGGGGTGGCTGGCCCCTGGGGCTGTTTGTGCGCACTCATCTCCTAACGGAGCCTGGCTGGAGAGGGTGTAACGCTGCCTTCCGGATCCTGAGTTTTATCCTGGAGACGAGAAGAGGACATTTTTATTAAGGAAACGGTGCCAGACCCCGTGCTGGGCACTTGGCATCACGAACAGCGGTGCTGGAGAGCCCCGGGTTGTGCGCAGGGGGTTGCTGGTGGTGGTGCTTTGATTCCGAAACAATGAATGTGCGGGCGTTTTGACCCAGGTGGAAAGTCAGGCTCCTTTGGCTTTTTATCAAGGATTGAGGTTATTGAGGGCCTGTGGGAAGACTTCTGCCCTGAGCGGGGTGATTACAGTGGCCGTTAGACCTGGGGTGATTCCCTACAATAAACACAGCTGAGTGTGTTGCGAATTTTATCACTTCCTCTCAGGTCCATTTGGCCTGTTTGTAATTTAATCTTTGACTTTACTCCCTTACTGAAGTCCTGTTTTTCCTCACCTCACTGGTTAGTGAAGTGCAGTCTCAATTAAGAGCTACTCTACGTGCCTAGGGGCTTTTCAACTCTGTGGCCAGGAGTCAGGGTTTTTTGTTGTTGTTTGTTTTGTTTTTTAACAGTCTCATGATTACTACATTATTCTTAGGTTGCGATCCTTTATATATTTATTATTCTTTGTTTTCCCTCAGTTCAAAAAGTATTCTTTTTTGCTCTTAAGTTGCTTTTAGAATCTTAGTCTCTCCCTTAGCTGCACCTCAGGAAAGGGCTCTTCTTTTTTTTTGGTTGGTTTGTTTTTGAGAAGGACTGACTGACGAGGTAGTCATACTCTATTGCCCAGGCTGGAGTGTAGTGGCGCAATCTCGGCTCGCTGCAACCTCCGCCTCTGGGTTCCAGCAATTCTCCTGTCTCAGCCCCCGCCCCCCGCCCCGAGTAGCTGGGATTACAGGCTTGCATCACCACACCTGGCTAATTTTGTATTTTTAGTAGAAACCGGGTTTAGCTCTGTGGGCCAGGCTGATCTCAAACTCCTGACCTCAGGTGATCCGCCTGCCTCGGCCTCCCAAAGTGTTGGGATTACAGGCGTGAGACACCTCACCCGGCCACTAGATGAAAGCATATTTAACAATGCCTAATAACTATGGCAATGTTATCAAATCTAATTTTAACAGGATTAAAAGCCCTTTTCAAAACTGTTGAGGGTAAACATGTTTCACAAATGTGGTTTTTATTGCCATAGTCCTAGGAGCAAGTATAATATGTTTTTAATTTTTCGTTTGCATGTTCTGGAGTCAGTTTACTGTGTCACTTACAGGTCAAGAAAAATATTTGGGCCAGGTGCGGTGGCTCACATCTATAATCCCAACAATTTGAATGGCAGAGGCAGGAGGATTGCTTGAGCCCAACAGTTCGAAACTAGCATAGCAACATAGCAAATGGGTCTTTACAATAAATACGAAAAAAATGTAGCCGGGCATGGTTGCCTGAGTCTGTGGTTCTAGCTACTGAGGAGGCTGAGGTGGGAGGATTGCTTGAGCCTGGGAGGTTGAGGGTGCAGTAAGCCCCCATCACAGCACTGCACTCCAGCCTGGGTGATACTGTGAGACCTGATCTAAAAACAGCAAAAACAAAACAAAACAAAAAGAACTATGTGTGTGTGTGTGTATATATACATATGTATATGGAAATATGTGTGGAAATTGTGTGTGTGTGTGTGTGTAAAATATTTGGATTGCATTTCCAGGGCCTAGGTGTTAGGAAAATTGCTCCAGGATATAATTCTGAACACTTATTTTACCAGACATAGATTCTGGTTGGTCTGGGTTTGGCAAAAGGACCCACAGTTAGGATAAATTAACTGAAGAGAGTAGTGTCCATTGCTTATTCCTAAAACTCATCATTGTTTTTTGTCACCTTCTTGCTTACATTTCTGTCACCTCTCTGCTTGGAAGCCTCTCATGGTCAACAGGATAAAGTCTGAGCCTGACTTCCAAGGTTCCTACAATCTGGTTCAGCCTATCTTCAGCATTATCTCTCAAGGCTTCTTTCACTAGCTCTCCAATGCAGACCAACTGCCCTTCCCACTGTTGTGCAATATACCCTGCAGAGTCCCTCCTTTGGGACTTTGCTCCCATTGTGCTTGTCCCTGCCAGGAGTGCCCTCCCAACTCTGCCTCAGACAGCTCACCTTTCCTTGAGGGCTCAAATCCATTCCTACTCTCTCCTTCAAATTTTCTATTTGTCAGACTGTCCCAAACCTTCATGCTTCTTCTTTACAGTTCCTGGACTGTGCCATCCTTGGGTTCGGTGAATCAGACCATTATGGTTTTGTATACCTAGCACTCAACGGGTGTACCAGGTATTGGTACCTTCAGTCTGCTTGTCCTTGATGTTGGGGTGCTGTTCTAAAGCACAGTAACCTAGCTTCTCTGGTGATTGAATGTGGTTTTTTTCTCTTCTTTTTCTTCCCATTAGGCATAACATCTCATTCACCCCAATATGAGTTTAATTTTGTTTGGTTAGATGGAGGAAGGGAGAGCCTCCACTCTGTCTTTATCTCTGCAAGTAAGAGAATGAGATATTCTGCTGAGAAAACAAGGAAGCATGGAGCAGACAGACTTGCTTAAATATAGTTGGGAAAACTGGCTTTTTGGACTTTTCTAAGTGTCTACTGGACAGATTTGGTTTCTGGGTGAAGAAACCGTAGAATAGTCATGTTGAAGCATTTGGATGACTATTCCGTGCTAGCTATGACTTTGCCTGTTGTGCTGTAAGAGAAGTGTGCCTCTGCAGAGCTTCTCTGTGTGAGGATAGAGCTTTGGGCTCAGTTTGAATTGTGCCTGCTGAAGCTGGCAGTCGCTACTGTCATATTTTATCTTGGTGCCACTCTTGGCTGTTCCCGACGTATCCTAGACGTTTCTACAGGGACTGAAATGCAGCCTGTCTGGGCTTTCTTAGTTCTTAAACAGCAGTGTTGGCTCCGGCTTTTAGCATTAAGTGGGTCTCAATGGTTTGTGTGTGTTATCAAGTGAGGTGACTGATCCATTTGATTCTTTAAACTGATGGTGCTCTAGTACCCCTGTGTGAAGTGCTCAGTGGCTAAGTGTTCTTCCCTGGAGATGTGGAAAATGTGCTTTTTTCTCATCTTTTTTCTTTCTTTGTTTCTGTTTTCTCTCTCTGTTTTTTTTTTTTTCTGTCTGAGCATATGAAGATATAAAACACTTTTAAGCAAACATTAGTGATAAATATCCAGAATAGTCTGATTATAAAAACATTTATTTTCAAGTTTGCTTCCACACAAGCTGTTTATGTAAAGAACAGCCCCCGATTAGATTGACTATGGATTCTTTGCAAAGCTTTTGTTTTTCTTTTCTTTTCTTTTTTTTTTTTTTTTGAGACAGGGCCTCACTCCACAGCCCAGACTAGAGTACAGCATGATCATGGCTCACTGCAGCCTCCCACCTCAGCCTTCCAAGTTGTTGGAACTGCAGGTGTGCACCACCATGCCTGGCTTAAGTTTTTTGATTTTTTAAGTTTTAAAAAAATTATTTTAAAGATGGGGTCTCTCTCTATTGTCCAGGCTGGTCTGGAACTCCTGGCCTCATGTGATCCTCCAGCCTTTAGCCTCCCAAGTTGCTGGGATTGCAGGAGTGAGCCGTGAGCCTGGCTGATTTTTTTTCTTTTCTTCTGAGACGGGGTCTCACTCTGTCACCCAGGCTGGAGTGCAGTGGCTCAATCTTGGCTCACTGCAGCCTCCACCTCCTGGGTTCAAGCAATTCTCCTGCCTCAGCCTCCTGAGTAGCTGGGATTACAGGCGCCCACCACCATGCCCGGCTAATTTTTATATTTTTAGTAGAGACGGAGTTTCACCATGTTGGCCAGGCTGGTCTGGAACTCCTGACCTCATGTGATCCGCCCACCTTGGCCTCCCATAGTGCTGGGATTATGGGTGTGAGCCACCATGCCTGGCCCAGAATCGTGCTTTTTGCTAATGTCCTCAGGTATGTGGTTTCCCACCTGATTCTTCTCCACTATGGATATCATATTCCATAGACTATAGCTGGGGTGGCAGAACTGGGAGCGACCTCAGGGAGTAAGCATCCTTTCCTTTAAAAGAGAGGAACTTGGTGCCTGAAGAGATTAAGTGAATTGCTTAACACCAAGGATTCTTGCCTTTTTGGTCACATGAATCCTTGGCAATCTGGTTAAGCCAGCAGACCCCTTTCTTAGAATGTTTTTAACTGCGTAAGGTATGATACAAAGTTCCAAGTCACTGCAGAAATAAAAATTAAGTAAAATACAAAGGATTGAAAATGAAAACAGCTGTATTGAAATACAGCTATGAAGATGTTTTCCAAAGTTCGTGATATTGCAATATGTGTACTTCTTTATTAATGCATGAAGTACCAAGATCTAGTGACAGGTGTAATAACTACCATAATTTTGAATTAGTTATGAGCACATATGATTTTTCAAGATATCTGCAGTAACCATAATATGATATAAAAATCCCTGTGATTTTTATTGGTGACAGTATCACAGGCGCTACTAGTGCAATCATGGTTTGTTGGTTACAGTCGTAAAGTAAGTGCTGAATGTCAGAAAATAGAGATGTAACTTTTTTTCTTATTCAAGTCTGTGTATCCTCTGGATTTGACAGATTAAGTATCCTTGGCTGAGGATCACATAGCTAATTAGTTACAGTACCATCTGAGCAACACAGTGATACTTGCTGACCACCTCTTTACACATAACACTGTGCTGGATATTATGTAATTATAATGACCTGAAGAAGGCCTGGCCTTAACTTGGTCATGATTTAACAACATTGAGGCTAGGAACAAAAGGAAAAGAGAATTAGTATTCACTGAGAACTTCCCTTGTGAGGTACCATTCTGAACCCTTTATTTTAGTATGTTCCAGGGACATGTGGAGTCTTGGAGACACTTTCGGAATGTGTGTGTGGGGGGCGGGGGGGGGGGAGTGGTCCATGAAATTAAAACTTTCTTTTTGCCATAATACTAAGACATTATCGGCCTGTTTACATTCTCATTCTCTTGTTAGTGTCTTGTGGAGTTTTCCAGAGGCTTTGCAAAGTGCGATATGGCCACCGATGGAATGCAGAGGCAGCTATGAAGACCCAGCTGCCTATAGTGAAGTCAGACATTAAAGAGACTTCCAAATATGCAAAACAAAGCCACACTTCTAAGTGTTTTTGTTTGAGAAAATAGTTCTGTTCATTGAAAATATGTATTTTTATAAACATGTATTGGATTTATCATAGTTATTTTAAATTAAGTACCAAATACTTTTTTAATGTTTCAGTTTGAACTTCTGATATGGTAAGTCGTGATAGATGTCACCCACATAGACAGAAGCTCTTTGGGGGTTCTCAGTAACTTTAAGCAAGTAAAGGGTTCTGAGACAAACATTTGAGCTGCTTTACCTGATATTTCATTAAATCATGGTGGCAGTGATATGAGATGCTGTTGTCCCCTGTTTCTGAATAAAGGAAACAAGGTTTGCAGAAGATGAGTTTCTCATCCATGGCCATGTAATCTCCAAAAACAAAATCTTTATCCCATGTTGTATTTCCCAAGTTCCACTTGTTCATCGTCATCTTGGTTTTGTCATGTCCAGGTACCACTGTGTAGCAGCTTCAGGGCTATTGCCATACCCATTTCCATCTGTATTTTTTCTTTCTGTTTTAGGAGACAGGGTCTTGCTCTGTTACCCAGGCTGGAGTGCAGTGGTGCAATCTCAGCTCACCGCTGCCTGGACCTCCTGAGCTCAAGTGATCCTCCCACCTCAGCCTCTGGAGTAGCTGGAACTGCAGACACACACTACCATACCTGGCTAATTTTTGTTGTTGTTGTTTTTGTAGACATGGGGTCTCACTATGTTGCCCAGGCTGGTCTTGGACTCCTGGGCTGAAGCAATCCTCCCACCTTGGCCTCCCAAAGTGTTGGGATTACAGGCGTCAGCCACCACGCTCAACCTATACTATTTGCTATGTTATATTTTCTTCATATTGTCTGCTTGTTTTCTTTTTTAAATTTTAGCAGTTACTGAAAAAGAAAGCCTTACATTTCTACCACTACTTGCTGTAGGAAAGAAACAATTGTAAAAGTGAAAGCAACAAAAATAAGAGCGGTGTATTAGATTCTGGTTAGATACTGCTGCTGTCAAGCCTAGAGCCTCAGACCTGCTTTTTCTTCATTAAAAAAGGAGGAAGCTGATGCCCAGTGGAATCTTTCTCTTCGGTATAGTGTCCATTCTCATTTTTCATGGTAATTATGTTCTTTTTAGTCACAGTGAACACTGAGTTAGTGAATACTGACCCGTTGCTCCTCGGGGAGAGGCAGGGTTCCTGTGAGCCTCTGGTCACAAACTTTTCATCAGCCTATCAACACATAACCTTATTTTATGTGTGTTCATGTTTAAAGGTATCTTATTTAACATATATAGTTGGTTCACTAACATTGAGCTCATGGCAAAAAGCACTGTAACTCATGCCTGAATGAAGAAACTTACCTAACGTGTATTTTTTTTTAAGGCACATTACAGCTTTTTTTGCATTTAGGAACTTAGCACTGTAGCACTATGCTTGGGATCATTTTAAATAGCAAAATCACCAGCAAAAAGCACAAACATGAGGCCAATGTGGTGGTTCACACCTGTAATCCCAGCATTTTGGGAGGCTGAAACGAGAGGCTCCCGTAAACCCAGGAGTTTGAGACCAGCCTGGGCAACATTGTGCAACCCCGTCTCTACAAAAAAATACAAAACATAGCTGGGCATGGTGGCATGTGGTTGTGGGCCCAGCTACTTGGGAGACTGAGGTGGGAGGATCATCTGAGCCTGGGGAGGTCAAGGCTGCAGTTTGCTGTGATTGTGCCACTGCAGTCCAGCCTGAGTGAGCGAGTGAGACCCTGCTCAAAAAACAAACAAACAAACAACAACAACAACAACAAAAACACAAAAATAAGTAAAATATGGCAGTAAATAGACCACAAAAAGACACTTCTTTACAATATGCGAGCTGAAACAAGAATGCAGAGCGTCACCTTGCTCACTCTCAGCTAGGAACTTGTGTAGGAGTATTGGTTTTAAGGTTTCATATGCATTTTAGTGAGTAGGTGAATTCACAAATATGGAGCCTGTCAACAATGAGGATCTACTGTAGTTCCGCAAAACGATAATTGAAGCTGGGCGCGGTGGCTCATGCCTGTAATCCCAGCACTTTGGGAGGCTGAGGCGGGTGGATCACCTGAGGTCAGGAGTTCGAGACCAGCCTGGCCAACACGGCAAAACCCCATCTCTACTAAAAATGCAAAAAAAAATTAGCCAGGTGTGGTGGTGCACACCTGTCATTGCAGCTACTAGGGAGGCTGAGGTAGGAGAATCGCTTGAGTGCAGGAGGCGGAGGATGCAGTGAGCCAAGATCACACCCCTACACTCCAGCCTGGGTAACAGAGCAATTTCATCTCAAAAAAGTGAAAGATCATTGAAAATGGAATCACTTCCATTCCCTATGGGTGTTTTTGTTCACAGATTGGATGCAGTTGATTTTACTTCTGGAAACATTTTCTTCTCTAGACTTTCTCTAGACTTTTGATCCCATTTCTCCATGGTTTTCCTCCTATATACCCACCATCCCTCCTCCCTGCCTTCCTTCCGCTTTGCCAGAACTTTAAGTCTTGCCATAGCCTGGCTGGCTTTTCTGTCTCCTTTATCTACCTGCTACCAAGTGATCTCATCCCCTGCCCTGGCTCACTCCCATTCATTTGCTGCAGCCTTCCACATTGATAGCCCCAGACCCCTTCCCTGTGCTTTGGAATCACATCCAGCTGTTCACTGGGCATCTCCCAGTGGCTTTAACAGGCAGTCCCTGCTTCCAGGACGGAAGTTTGGATCCTCTCTAACCTCAGAACTGCACTTTCCCCAGTTCTTTGCTATCTGTCCAGTGGCCCAGGCAGAACACTAAGTCACCCCACATTCCATCTGTCATCAAGTTCAGCCCTTCCTCCAAAATACGTGCTCAGATTATCGCTCCTGATGTTTCCATTTCAACGCAAGCCTGCATTAGCTTCTGCAGGGCTACTGCAATGGTATTTATTTATTTATTTTCTTTTGGAGACAGAGTCTCGCTCTGTCACCCAGACTGGAGTGTAGTGGCACATTCTTGGCTCACTGCAACCTCCACCTCCTGGGTTCAAGTGATTCTCCTGCCTCAGCCTCCCGAGTAGCGGGGACTACAGGTGTGCATCACCACACCTGGCTAATTTTTGTATTTTTAGTAGACACGGCATTTCACCATGTTGACCAATCTGATCTTGAACTCTTGACCTGAAGTGATCCACCTGCCTTGGTCTCCCAAAGTACTGGGATTACATGCATGAGTCACCACGCCCAGCTGCAGTGGTCTTCTAACTGGACTCCTTACCTTTTTTTTTTTTTTTTTTTTTAAGATGGGCGTCTTGCTTTGTCGCCCAGGCTGGTCTTGAACTCCTGGTCTCAAGTGATTCTCCCGCCTTAGCCTCACAAGTGCTGGAATTACAGGCATGAACCACCAAGCCCAGCCAAGAGGAACTTTTTAAAGGCAAGAACTTGACGTTGCCACCTCCCTGCTTCCACTTTCCCATTGCAGTTGGGATGACACTGAAGTTCCTGGTCATGCCCTCCAGGCCCTGTGGGATCAGACCTGCTGCCTACCTCTTTCCCTTCTGCATTCCAGCCACACCAGCTTTATTTCTGGTTTTTGAACTTGCCAAGCTCAGTTTGACTCAGGACCTTGGCACTTGCTCCTCCCTCTTGTGGAATGTGTTTCCCTAGATCTTTAGATGTCCAGTTCTCTGGTCGTATTCAGATCTTCCTTCAAATAATCCCTGCTTAGAGAGAGCCTTCTCTGAGAAGAACCCTAGCTGCATGATCCCGCCTCCTTGCCGACACCTCAGAATGTCTAGCCCTTTTCCTTTATTTACTTGTTAGTGTTTACTGTCTGTCTCCCATACTAGAATGTAAAGTTATGAGGACATGAACTCTTTTTCATCGGTATGCCCCAGCCCTTGGAATAGCACCTGGCTCATAATAAGTCCTCAGTAAATATATGCTATGTGAATAAAGGAATGCTGACCCCATCATCTATTTAAATTCATCTTGCTTACCAGCAGCAGGATTTTGCCTACACTTTGGAAAATACCACCCTATGTGTGTTGCCCATGAGAGAAGATTCGAAGGCATAGAGAAAGGGATGTTCAAGTAATAGAGAAAATAGATTTAATAGACTGCATAAGCAAGAGATTATGTGAATCCTGTGGGGTGGGCGAGGACCTAGAATCATAAATGCTGCATTATTAGATGGAAGTGATGGGATTTGCTTTTTTATTTTTTGGTTATTATTTACGGAGGCTTTATGGAGGAAGGGGCATTGCAGACTTGGCTACCAGGAAAGAAAATGCTTGACCATGTGGTGCACAGGGTTTAGGAGGTTCTGAGTCATTGGGTTGGTGCTGTGTTGAGCACGTAAATTGGAAAGGAAAGAAGGTGCGATCTCATGGAAGAAACAAGACATTTAGATTTATCTGTTATTTCCCATTTCCAATACAAGGAGTTGAGATTCCTTATAAAAAGAGCATATGTACTGTACACTCAGTAATTAAAGAAAAGGTCTGAGAAATCACAAGTAATTTGGAGAAGAAGAAAAAGTAATTTAGAATACTGTTTGAAGCCATGGTTACTCAAACATTAGTCTGTCTGTCATATAGCCATCATGTTAGCTGAAAATATAAATTAATTTGTGTTTTTCTCTTCATCTAAATTTCAAGAGACACATCAGTGGAGCTTGAATGTAAGGAATCAAATCTCATTGTACTTAATTTTACCATAAATCAAAGTTTTCTAACTTCTAGCCTATTTCCAGCTGTATTCAATGCAATGACATTATAATTATAATGCAATGCATATAAAAGATTTTGGTACTTTCAAAAGAATTTTTTAAAAAGGAACAATCCAGTTCTTTGGAATGAGTTGGAGTGGAATTGAACCACATAGTTTGTTCTTCACTAAATATTTTGGCTGGGCACAGTGGCTCATACCTGTAATCCCAGCACTTTAGGAGACTGAGGCTGGAGGATTGCTTGAGCCCAGGAGTTTGAGACCAGCCTGGGCTACATAGTGAGACCCTGTCTATTATTTAAAAAAAAAAAAATTAGTAGAAGGAAAAATCGTTTTCCCCTTCCTCAAACAGGTAAAAACACCCAGAATATGCCTACTCTCCGAGGACATTACAGGACATAATAAGCCCTTTGGGAGTCCTTTGACTGATTTATAGCTACACCAGCATACCTCAGGAATAATGGATTTTTTATTGTCAAGCTTTATAAAAGTGTTTTTTGAGAAATTATTTTGAGGCAGAGATGCGGATGAGCATGTTGATTGTATTTTTCCAAGTAATGTTTGGGCCATGTCCTCTCAGAGCCTGGGCTCACTCAAACGATTGTGTGAATGCTGGCAGCCACTTCCCAAGCAAGAGACAGAAGTGGGCTTTGTCTTTCACAAAGCTCTGTGCCATTGCAAAGCCACTGTTGTTCGAACGGGTTCATGGTCATTATCCACCTTTTCCCAAATGTGCCATTTGCTCTCATATTTCCATAGCTGATTAAACCCTGTCACTGTCCACATCAGATGATAGTTGGACCCCAAAGATGCCCTCTCTCTAATGATCATGAATGTCTTTGTCTTTTATTATTATTGTTATTATTGTTTTGAGAGGGAGTCTCGCTCTGTTGCCAGGGTGGAGTACAATGGGATGATTTCGGCTCACTGCAACCTCCACCTCCTGAGTTCAAGAGATTCTCCTGCCTCAGCCTCCCAAGTAGCTGGGACTACATGCATGTGCAACCATGCCCAGCTAATCTTTTTTTTTTCTTTTCCCTGAGACAGAGTCTCGATCTGTTGCCCAGGCTGGAGTGCAGTGGTGTAATCTTGGCTCACTGCAAGCTTGACCTCTCGGGTTCACTCCATTCTCCCACCTCAGCCTCCTGAGTAGCTGGGACTACAGGCGCCTGCCACCACACCCAGCTGATTTTTTGTGTTTTCAGTAGAGATGGGGTTTCACTGTGTTAGCCAGGATGGTCTCGATCTCCTGACCTCGTGATCTGCCCACCTCAGCCTCCCAAAGTGCTGGGATTACAGGCGTGAGCCACCGCGCCGTGTCTTTGTCTTTTAAAGCTGCTTGAGGGAAGGAAAATGCAGTGGAGACTGATTCCCTCTTGAAAATAACTCTTTGCTGACTCAGCCGAGGTGCATTAAAATGCACCCTCCTGATGGGTTTGTTACCTGTGTACCTGCAACAAGTTGCATCGTATTTGGTTTGTACTTTCTGTGAGCCTGGAACAATGTGGCTCTCATGACCCAGTCTTCCCTGCCAGAGACCAGGTATAAGACTAAGTCACGGCCAGACATGGTGGTTCACACCTGTGATCCCAGCACTTTGGGAAGTTGAGGTGGGTGGATCACCTGAGATCAGGAGTTCGAGACCAGCCTGGCCAACATGGTGAAACCCCCATCTTGACTAAAAATACAAAAATTAGCTGGGCACGGTGATGTGTGTCCGTAATCTCAGCTACGCAGGAGGCTGAGGCACAAAAATCACTTGAACCTGGGAGGCAGAGGTTGCAGTGAGTTGAGATTGTGCCACTGCATTCCAGCCTGGACAACAGAGTGAGACTCCATCTCAAAAACAAACAAACAAACAAACAAAAAACTAAGTCATAGGTAAGACTCAGTTGTCAAAATCTAACAGTTTTGCCCTCTTGTATGTAGAATCAGAAGATACTAAGAGCCAGAGTTTGTAAGTATTACCTCTTGGTTAACACCCTTGTTTTATCAGAAGAAAAAAAGCCCCAGAGACATCAGATGACTTATCTGAAAGTCACACCGCTAGTAGCAAATTTTTGTTTCAACTTGCTGTCTTCTAGCTGCTCTCTTTATTTACAGCTCTGGAGAGAGGTTTGTTAATCAGATCTCCTTAAAGGTTCGAAGAGTAAATTCTCCCCTCTCCATCTGAAGGGGAAGATTCCTGTGTCTCCTGGGTTTTTTCCAGGTGGAGGTTTTGTTATAAGTAAGGTTCAGCTGTTAAATACCTTCCCCTTTTTAAGAGTGCTGGGAAGGAAGTATGTTTGGGGAGGTTTGAGCCTGCAAAGTGGAAGTGACACTGTGGGTTCCACGGTTTGGCCACTGACTTCTCACTAAGGTTTCAGCCCTTAGCACTGTGGTATTGACGTGATATCAGTTGCAAAATTAATAAGTAATGTGGCTTTGTCACTATATCACAGGCATATTTGAGAATGAACATCACTGTGTTTTTGCAAAGTTTAAGGAGTGAAGAAAGGGTCGTGTATTGCTAATAAAGGATTATTATATTAGTAACCTGGATGTGAGAGAACATTTCTACTTTTTCAGACCTGTATTTCAAATAAAATGTGATGCCATCTTCTGAAGACTTAGGAAAAGTTTGAGTAAGTACCTTCTCCCTCAGCTTCCATTTCTGCTGTATTCTCTTTTTTTTTTTTTTTTTTTTTTGAGACGGAGTCTTGCTTTGTTGTCCAGGCTGGAGTGCAGTGACGCCATCTCAGCTCACTGCAACCTCCACCTCCTGTGTTCGAGCAATTCTCCTGCCTCAGCCTCCGGAGTAGATGGGATTATAAGCATTTGCCACCACACCTGGCTAATTTTTGTGTTTTAGTAGAGACGGGGTTTCACCATGTTGGCCAAGCTGGTCTTGAGTTCCTGACCTCAGGTGATCCTCCCGCCTTGGCTTCCCAAAGTGTTGGGATTACAGGCATGAGCCACCATGCCCGCCAACTTCTGCTCTATTCTCTTTGCTGGGAGTGGACAGCTTTACCCTAGAGGAGGAGATGCAGCCTCTTCTCATGCAGAGACAACCACTGTCGTTCTCCATCAGGAGCAAACTCCTGAAATGGGGCAATATCTATCCATGTGGGACCAGAGGTGCTGGTGCTGGTGCTGAGCTTTGAGCTTCCTTCAGAACAGAAGTAAACAGCAAGTTGCCCTTGTTCTTTACCATAAGCAGAGAAGGCCTGTCTATCCATTTGTGACTGCATGACTTGTTTTAGATTGTTAATGTACATTTTGCAGAATACTGAGGCACATTTTTGTGAACTGATATGGTTCTATATACTTTCAATCAGTGGATACCGGAAGCATTGTTAAACATTTGATGTCTTTTATAACATGACATTCTTTTGGAAAAGAATCCTAAGGACCAAAAATGTTGGGAACTTTGGTGTAACTGAAATGGCAATGTGCTGTAGCTTATAATACTTTGGAGTTCATTGTGACTTGAAAATTCCAATTAAAATTGGTATAATCTCTATCATGTATTGATTAAAAATGCACATACCCTTTGACTTAGCAACTCCATTTCTCTGAGTTTATGTTACAAATATACTCCACATGTGGGGAATAATACATGGACAAGGTTATTCATTACAGCATTATTGATACTAAAAACATGGAAACTCTCAAGTGTTGACTGATTGGGGATGGATTTAGTAATTTATAGCACATGCATACAATGGAAAACTATACAGCCATTAAAAAGAATCTGGCGCAGTGACAGACAAAGTTGACAAAGGTGGCAGTGGCATGTAGTGGTTGAAGGATGATCTTTTCAAAAAATGGTACTGAGTCGTTTGTTTATACTGAACAAAATGTATCAGGACCCCTTCCTAATACCATATAAAAAATTGATTCCAGCTGTATGAAAGAGAAAACAGTGAAAACTCTTAGAAGAAAACATAAGAGCACATCTTCATGACCTTAGAATAGACCTTCTATAATTTAATACATTTAGCTTTCTGCCATTCAGTTAGTTACTTATGACCATCTCTTTGTTAATCAACAAAAACCAAATCCAAGATTTTTACTTGAATAAAGGGCAAAATAAAACATGCCTGTGCTGGTCTGACCTCTTTATAATCCTAATTTTTAAAACTCGTATAATTACATCTTATTAATTGTAATCTTAATTTGTTGGTTGTTTAAGGATCTAAATGCCTACTTCTTCTTCTTTTTTTGTTTTGAGATAGAGTCTTGCTTTGTTGCCTAGTCTGGAGTCCAGTGGCGCAATCTCGGCTCACAGAAGCCCCCGCCTCCCGGGTTCAAATGATTCTCCTGCCTCAGCCTCCTGAGTAGCAGGGATTACAGGTGCATGCCACCATGCCCGGCTGATTTTTGAATTTTTAGTAGAGACAGGGATTCATCATTTTTGTCAGGCTGGTCTGGAACTCCTGACCTCTGGTGATCCGTCCACCTCGGCCTCCCAAGATGCTGGGATTACAGGCGTGAGCCACTGTGCCTGGCCTAAATGGCTATTTCATGGTGAATAAACCATTAGCCTCAGGCTTCGTCTACTCTCTCTGTTTAAAGACAATAAAGTATGATGTAATTGTATTATTTTGATAAGGTAATACTTAGTCCCGTGACATACAAAACACTGGGTGTAGCATTACATAAAACAAAGTATTTCAATAATGAAAGAGAACATTTATATATAATTATTTCTATAGTCTAACAGTTTCACTAATACATGCCTTTAAAAAAATATGTTTGAGTTACCGAAGAAGATTGAGATACAGATGTTGACTTGTTTAGGGCAACAGGTTAAGCTAACATTAGAACGCTGCTTACTACCTTTAGTCCTGCAGGCTGTGGAGCTGGGCAGTCAAGCCATGCTTGAAATCAGAATCGTCAAGGTAGATGCAAGAGCTATCGGCTGCAGAGTGAAGTTTTGGAGAGTAGTTGCTTGTGCCTGGGATTTTTGAAGTCCAAGTCTCCTAACTTTTATTACTCTTTACCTTGTGAAGTCATATAAGGCTCTAAGCCAAGTAAGAAGGAAGGAATAAGATTAGCACACTTCCTGGTCCAGTGGGCAGTACGTGATCGCAATCTGAAAGTTTGCTCAGTCGCAGCCTCCCTGACAGTACCCTTGCCTGGCAATCAGGTGCCTTTGTTTGCAGAGTGGGACTGATTACCAAGTAGTTAATATTGGCTGGCTCAGAGCCTGTCCTCAGAGTTCAGAATAGATTTGAGTATATTTTTGATTTTAGAGCCTTATGGCCAGAAATGGCCTTATCTTGCAAGAATCTTCCTGGAAAAAAAAATGTGTATATATACACACACACACACATATACATATTTTTTTCTCTTTGAGACAGAGTCTCACTCTGTCATCCAGGCTGTAGCGCAGTGGCGCGATCTTGGCTCACTGCAACCTCCGCCTCCCGGGTTCAAGTGATTCTCCTGCCTCAGCCTCCCCAAGTAGCTGTGACTGCAGGCATGCACCCCCCCACCCCCCAGCTAATTTTTGTATATTTAGAAGAGACAGGGTTTCGCCATGTTGGCCAGGCTGGTCTTGAACTCTTGTCCTCAAGCAATCCACCTGCCTCGGCCTCCGAAAGTGTTGGCATTACAGGTGTGAGCCGCTGTGCTCACCCCTGGAAAATATTTGAATTCCAAGGGATCTCTGGGTGATGGGACTGTTGCTTTCTTCTGATCCTGTGCTTTTAGGGTGGTACTCACTCGCTGGCTTAGAACAGCCTGGAATCCTAAGAGGAATGAATGAATGAATTCACACACAACAAACTAATGTGAATGTTTTGAGTCACGCCACCTTGCGTGTGAATCCCCACTCACTGTGGCTAACCCCTGCTCTGAGGAAGCCCATGTTCACTCAGCACCTTCTATGTTCCAGGGGCTTGCTGGGCTGCATGGTGGTGAGGATCACACAGTAGTCCCCCTTATCCTCAGGGGATGCCTGAAACTGGGCATGGTACCTAAGCTTGTATATATGATGTTTCTTCTATACAAATATATCTATGATAAAGCTGAATTTCTAAATTAGGCACAGTAAGAGGTTATCAACAATAATAATAAAAAAGAACAATAAACACAATATGCCAGTATTACCATCCTTGCATTTTGGGGCTATGATAAAGTAAAATAAGGGTGACTTGAACACCAGCACTGCAGTACCATGGCAGTTTATTTTTGAGAATTTTTATTTAATATTTTTGGACCTTGGGTACCTGAAGCCACAGAAGGGGACACTAGGAGACTACTGTGTAAGATAAAGAGTCTATAGAAACACAGAAGCAGTAGGAAGGGATTCATAATGACTGCTTTCCTTTTCTTTGGCTTGATAAGAGTGCCACAAAATACATCTCCAGTGTCATGAATTCATGGACGTGTGACCCAGTAGCTCTTTACCAGCCATTTCTGGTCTTAACATCCAGATTATCATAGAATCTGAGGATAGGAATCCATTGAGGACAGAATCCTGAATGACTGTCTTATGTGCTTGAAAGCCTGACACAAAGAAGGCTGATATCTTCTTGAATTAAAGAGTTGCTTGCATATAGAATATACTGGAGTCATTTTTCAGAAGATCCTTACATGGCTTGGCAGAGGGTGGCATCCAGTTTATCTTTGGCGGAATTAGAATTGCTGCTCAAGAATGTTTTCAAATTGTTTGATAGCTTCAGGGAGGTCTACTGGTAAGCTCACAAATTCAGAAATAGTTTGAGGCTACAGAAGAATTCTTTTCATGTTTGACCTGTGATTAAGCCAAGAGCCTTGGAGATTTTGAATCTGTCTTATATTTTCTTTCCTGAATGAGAAATGGGTATCTTTGCTCAGTTCCGATTTTGGCAACATGACTTATTTCAAAAACAAATAGCTCACTCTGTGAAGCAAACCCTGTATCACTCTCCTCTGGGGGCCTTTCGATTCTGATATAATGCGGTGGCGTGGGGGATAGATTTTAGACCAGGAAAACAGAGAGCCTGTCATTTGTTGCCCAAAAGACTCAGTTTTAAAGATCAGTTTGGAGTCTGTCAGGGAGGACATATGGACATACTGATTTTTTCTTTTATTTGCTTTTTTCCCCCCTCTCTTTACTTTTGGTTTAATTTCTTTTAGGACTCAAGGTACAAAATTCCATGTCGTGGAGGCATTAGCTAACAGTTGTAAAACCTTAGGAAAAGTACAGCATCTCAGTGGTCCTGCCTTCCTAAAATTGCTCCTATCAAGACATACAGATGGAGGAAATAGAAATATCTAAAATGAAACATGTGTTCCTTCATCTTAGATGTCTTTATCTTCTTGCTTTTATCAACAGCCTTGAGTGACAGGGTTTTATACTTTTGGAAGATTAGAGGGTTTGTTTGTTTTTCTTGCAGAAATAGTTACTTATACCATGTTCATTTGTCTGCTTCAGTTCTGAGAATTCTTTGCCGATTTTTTTAATAGCATGTGTTTGGATGAATTATAGACTTCATAGAGGTAACTTCAGGAGTTGTCGACTTCATAGTCAATACAACGTGATGAGACCTTGTCTGTACTTTAATTAACTTTTTAATAAAAGAAATTTTAAAAAACTTTAGGGGCATTTAGGTTTTTGGGAGATAGTGCATGGAGTGAAACTAATAGAGAAGTATTGATACCAGGATTAGGAAGTTGGGTTTGTATTTCAATCTCTGTTACAGGACCGACCAAGTGGTTTGACTCTCTTTAGCTTAGTTTTTCCATCTGCAAAACAGAGATAATATTTTCTATTACCTTCTAGATTCTCAGAGTGTGATGAATTTTCAGTTGTTGAAAATTTCTGCAAATGAAATAAGCAATGCCTGTTAGGCCACATTAATGGACTAAAAGCTGCTAGGATCTAACGTTGACATGCCATTGAACTTTCTGTCTGAAGACTTATTCAGGAAACTTTGTCTCCAAAAGCTTTGGTGCAAAGAACCCCATTACTTTATGGCCAGATTTTCTTTACATGCCAGTGGTAATCCAGTAGTTTTCCTTCTAACTTCTTGGTGGCTTTCATATACTCTTCAGACTGGCTAAGTTATACGCAATAGGAAGAACTAATTTTCTCCCCCTGAGGCTGAACTTGTGATCTTTTTCATCTGGTTTCCAGTTCTCAGATTTCCCCAAATCTCTCAGTCGTCTTTCCCAAAGTATTTAAAGGAAGATTGGTTTTAACAGGGTGCTATGGACTGAATTATGTCCCTCACAAATTCCTGTGTTGAAGCCTCAGTCCCCAGTGTGATGGTATTTGGAGATGGGTCCTGGGAGATGATTAGGTTTAGATGATATCATGGTGGGGCCCTCATGAGGGGATTAGTGCTTTTTTTTAAAAAAATTATTTTAAAAAAATTATTAAAAAGTTAAAGTAGAGAGAGGGTCTTATTATGTTGGCCAGGTTGGTCTTGAACTCTGGCCTCAAGCAATCCTCCTGCCTCAGCCTCCCAAAATGCTTGGATTACAGGTGTGAGCCACTGTGCCTGGTCTCTTCTTTTATAAGGAGAACGCTCTCACTCTCATTCGCTTTCTTTCTCTCTCTTTCTCTTTCTCTTTCTCTCTCTATGCCATGTGAGGACACAATGAGAGGGTGGCCATCTACAAGCCAGGAAGAGAGCCCTCACCAGAAACTGACCATGATGGTAACTTGATCTTGGACTTCCAGCCCCCAGAGCTGTTAGCAAACACATTTCTGTTATTTAAGCTACATGGTCTGTGGTATTTTGTTATGGCAGCCTAAGCTGACTAAGACACAGGGAGTTGAGTGTTATTTGAAATACGAGCCCACTGTTGCCAGATCAAAGTTTAATCTCTGTAATTTAATCCTTGATTTTCCCTCCTCTTTTACAGGGATTTGAATCTAGTAAAAGTAATTCACATGCACATCAGGTCATGCCTTTAGCAGCCTTCTGGCCTTGAAAATCCTGCTGTTGCTGATTCAGTTGTCAGGGCCCAAATCAGTTGGGGAACTCATGAGTATGAAGGTCTAGAATTCTAGGTGTGGGAAGGTGGGAGAGAGACGTGGGTTACTGAAGGCTTGTGCAAATAAATGCTCTGTGTTCATCTTCACCTATTCACCAGGTACCTGAGTAGCAGGTATCCACTTAGTACTTGGAATACTCAGAGATAATGCCATTGCACACTTAATTGATACTTCTGCTAACACTTAAGTGGACATAGATTCTGTTTTTGGGAAGTTTATAATGAATTAAAAGACCACAAAGTATAAAAACCATAAATAACTCCAGGGAAAGGAAGGCTGAACAGGAAAAAAGTTGCAAAAGAGTCCAGCTGGGGTTATGGGAGTTTAGAGAAGCAAAGATTATTCTAATTGAGGGAGCTGGGGAAGCTTCAGGGAAGAAGTTGAACTTTACAGAGATGGACATCAGGTTTGGGAAGGCTGGGTACCTGGCACAGCGTGAGCCCTGGCCCAAACGCAGGTATTTGTGGCAAGTGGATAATGAGGAAGTTGTCCATTCTGGCTGAAGCAAAGGGTGGGTGAAGTGGAAAAGAGGGAAATTATATAGATTGTGTCAGATTATGGGGAGACTTGTTTACCTTGATTTTGTTTCTTCCTCTTTAACCATTCATGCTGCAATAGTGTGCTGGTAAACTAGCTCTCTAGAGTGGGGGAAAAAAACTGAGTTTGTAGCATTTGCCAATATCTATGGTGTAAATACTCCCACAGTGGCCAATTTCAGACCAGTAGTGGATTAGCAGATAGCTCATAGAATTCCTGAAAATGTAACAGTTGGCCCTCACAAACTAGTGCAAGTTTGCTCCAGTATTCTGTGAAAGACCTGGGCTAGTTCCTACATGACCAATAGTTACAGGGCCTGCCTGCCCACAGCCTGGATAGAAGACCCAGGGAAGGCCTAGGTAGCCTTGTTTTACACCATCTAAGATTCCTATGGCCATCAGTGATTGTCCATGGATGGACACACTACCTAGAAGCCATTCCATAACCTGGATAATGACATATGGTTTGACACAAAGAAATAAGTACTCAATCAGGTTCCTTCTCTTGGGAATTTGAATGAAGGAATACCAATATGTTTTGCCACAGGGGCAAAAGCTAAAAGGATGTCATTTGGGAGTTGAGTCGGTGGCAACCTGAAGTCATGTGGAAGCCAGTGTTGTGAATGGAAACCACAAGGAAACTGAAAAAGCTGATTAATAGAGAGGAGCAGATGTGGAGAGACCCTATAGCCCTAGAGTGGCCCCTGTTCTTAGCAGCTTTCCAAGTCCAGGTCTAAAACATCCCTTTTCTGAGGCAACTTGAGTGAATCTCTGTTCCTTGCAATACAGTGGCATCACTGAAAAAGTTTCTGTGGCAACTCAGGGTACTTTGCAGAGCTTTCTATGAATGCAGACATAGGATTCATGGTCCATCAATGAAGCAATGGTTCATGAAGTTTGATGAAAGAAGTTTAATAAAAGAAGCCATCACCATAGCATAGAAGTGCAAGGTGAGGCAGCAAGTGCTGATATGGAAGCTGTAGCAAGTTATCCAGAAGATCTAGTGAAGATATTGATGAGAGTGGGTACACTAACAACATATTTTAAGTGTAGATGAAATAGCCTTCTATTGTAAGAAGATGCTGTCTAGTACTTTCATAGCTAGAGAGGAGAAGTCAATGACAGGCATCAAAGGATAGGCTGACCCCCTTGTTAGGGGCTAATGCAGCTGGTGACTTCAAATTGAAACCAGTGTTCTTTCACCATTCTGAAAATCTGAGGACCCTTAAGAATTATGATAAATCTACTCTACCTGTGCTCTATAAATGGAACAGCAAAGTCTGGATGACGGTACATCTGTTCACAGCATGGTTTACTGAATATTTTAAGCCTACTGTTGAGACCTACAGTTGAGAAAAAAAAAAAGATTCCTTGATTCAAAATATTACTGCCCATTGACAATGCACCAGATCACCCAAGAGCTTAGATGGAGATGTACAAGGAGATTAATGTTTTCATGGCTGTGGCACAACATGAATACTGCAGCCCATGGATCAAGGGATAATTTTGACTTTCAAGTCTTATCATTTAAAAGAGTACATTTCGTGAAATGGTGGCTGCCATAAATAGTGATTACGCTGATGGTTCTAGGTGTAGTACATTAAAAACCGTCTGGAAAGGATTCCTTGTTCTGGATGCCACTAAGAATATTGGTGTTTCATGGGAGGAGGTCAAAATGTCAGTATTAGTAGGAGTATGGAAGAAATTGATTCCAATTCCCAGGGATGACTTTGAGGGGTTCAAAACTTCGGTGGGGGATGTCCCTGCGGATGTTGTGGAAATAGCAAGAGCACTAGAATTAGAAGTGGAGCCTGAAGATGTGACTGAGTTGCTGCAGTCTCATGATAAAACTTGAGCAGATAAGAGTTGCTTCTTATGAATGAGCAAAGAAAGTGGTTTCTTGAGATGGACTCTATCTTGGTGAAGATGCTGTGAACATTGTTGAAGTGACAATCAAGGATTTAGAATAATCCATAAACTTAGTTGACAAAGCAGTGGCAAGGTTTGAGAGGACTGATTCCAAATTTGAAAGAAGTTATACTATGGGCGAAATGCCATCAAATAGCATCACATGCTATAGGGAAATATTTCGTGAAAGGAAGTAACAATTGATCTGGCAAACTTAATTGCTGTCTTATTTTAAGAAATTGCCACAGCTGCCCCAGCCTTCATCAACTGCCACCCTGATCCATGAGCTGCTATCAACATCAAAGCAAGACCCTTCACCCGCCAGAAAATTAAGAGTCCTTGAAGGCCCAGATGATTATATGCATTTTTTTAGCAATAAAATATTTTCAAATGAAGGTCTGTACATTTTTTAGACATAATGCTATTACACACTTAATTGACTGTAGTGTAAACATGATTTTTATAGGCACAGGGGAACCAAAAAATTTGTGTGATTGGCTTTACTGCAATATTTGCTTTATTGCAGTCTGGAACTAAACCCACAGTATCTCCTAGGTATGCCTGTATAGCAAATTTCTTAAGAATAGAGGACAAATCACGTGCTTCTGATTGAGGTTAAAATATGCCCCTGACCGGCTGGGCGTGGTGGCTCATGCCTGTAATCCCAGCACTTTGGGAGACCGAGGCGGGTGGATCACGAGGTCAGGAGATCGAGACCATCCTGACTAACACAGTGAAACCCTGTCTCTACTAAAAATAGAAAAAATTAGCTGGGTGTGGTAGCAGGCACCTGTAGTCCCAGCTACTTGGGAGGCTGAGGCAGGAGAATGGCGTGAACCCGGGAGGCGGAGCTTGCAGTGAGCGGAGATCACACCACCGCATTGCAGCCGGGGTGACAGAGCGAGACTTCGTCTCAAAACAAACAAACAAAATATGCCCCTGACCTTCATTTCTTTGCCTTCGCTCCCTACCTCCACTCCTCCCAAATGGCTTGTGAATATTATTTTTCCATTCTTTTTCATTCCAGCAGAGCTAGTTTGGAATTCATGATGTTGAAAGAATAGCCAGTAGGAACATGTGGTGGGGTGATGTTTTGTTGGCATTTACCATTACAGAAAATCACAAGAAAATTGGAGCCATTAGCAGCAGGGAAAGGAAAATGAGTTCTTTATCTGCTGAGGGCATCTGGTGAGGGAGGGTCTGTGAAGATGCCGGGGGTGCACTGCTTTAGTATGAAATGCCATTTGAAGGAGGTTCAGAGCACATTAGCGCTTTCATCCCTGTCTGATGTTCTCACTGCACGCAAGTTCGTGAATAATTAAATTGTTAGGAAGGGGAAAGTCATGCGTGGTGGGTCTTGCCCGAGGCTTAGGCAGACACACAATGATGTCGCTACTCTGGGAGGCCAGTGGTCCAGGATGCCAGTCTGGCAGTGCCAGGGAAGGAGCCTTCCTTTCAATAAGCGAACATTGTGAGGGAGTGGGGAGGAGGCAAGAGACTGCTTAGAAATCAGCACATGTGAATTCTGTTTCAAACTCTGCCACTAACCAGCTATTTGACCTTCCAGAAGTTGCTTCTTCATCTATAATAAGGCTGTTGCCAAGAGGATTTTAACTTTTTGAGAAATAAAGCTCCTTTGAGACTGTCCTGAAAGCTGTGGATTCTTTCCACAGAAAATGGTGCATATGTGTGTCGATGACATTTCACATACAACTCTAGAAGTTTACAAATCTTTGGGGACTCAAGGATCCCAGTTTAAGAAGAAGTCTTACATGAGATGATGTCTGAACTTTTTTTGTATCTCTACAATTGCATTTTTCTGAGACTTTGGATCTTGGAAGGAACCTAGAATGTCAGCTGGGCTCTCACTTCTGCTCTCAACAAGAGGCAAGCCTGCCCTGCCAGCATTTCGTGCAGAAGACGCAAGCAACATGGGAGCCTCCTGTGTTTTCCTCAAAAGGCACCATACTTCTTTTCCATTAGAGACGGGGTCTCAGCCTCGCTCTGTTGCCTAGAGTGCGGTGGCGCCATGATCCTCCCCACTCAGCCTCTTGAGCTGCTGGGACTACAGGCACATGCCACCATGCCCAACTAATTACATATATGTGTGTGTATGTATGTATGTATCTATCTGTCTGTCTGTCTATCCATCCATCCACCTATCCACCCATCCATCCATCCATCCATCCATCCATCCATCCATCCATCTGAGTAGAGATGGGGCCTTGCTATTTTGCCCAGGCTAGTCTTGAACTCTTGGCCTCAAGCAATCCTCCTGTCTTGGGCTCTCAAAGTGCTGAGATTACAGGCATGAGACACTGCATCTGGCCCTCTATAACCTCTTGATGTGTGCATTCTAAGTGAGAAGAAACAGATAGTAAATGCACAGTACATATAGCATGACGTCAGCGATCAGGGCTTTGAAAATATTGACGAAGCACAGTGACGCCATAGACAGTGATGGAGTGAAGTGCTGTTGTCAAGTTGGGGTGGTCAGATAAGGGCTCTGTGGAGGGGATGTGTGGGAAAAGATGTGAATAAAAGGGATTGAGGCCGGGCGCTGTGGCTCACATTTTGGGAGGCCGAGGTGGGTGGATCAGTTGAGGCCGAGTTCAAGACCAGCCTGGCCAACATGGAGAAACCCCATCTCTACTGAAAAATACAAACATTAGCCAGGTATGGTGGCACACGCCTGTAATCCCAGCTACTTGGGAGGCTGAGGCAGGAGAATCGCTTGAGCCTGGGAGGTGGAGGTTGCAGTGAGCTGAGATAGCACCACTGCACTCCAGCCTGGGCGACAGAGCAAGACTGTCTCCAAGAAAAAAACCAAAAACAACAACAACAACAACAACAACAACAAAAAAAAAGAGGGACTGAGCCATGCGAATCTAAGTAAGAACATTCTGGGCAGAAGGTGTGACACAGTTAAGGAGCAGTGGAAAGTGCCAGTGTTCCCGGAGCTGAATGAGGGGAGGGGAAGAGAGGGAGGGAGAAGTGGGAGACAGGTTGAGAGATTGGCAGAGCTGAGGTGGGGGTAGTTCTTTGTCTACTGGAAACACAATTATCTGTACTCAAATGACATCTAATAATAATGGTTATTCATAAGCCATCCATTCATTTCATAGGCTTGGTTCATTACCAGCAATAGTCTGCTTTAATAAGACAGTGGTCCTCAAACCTGGTTCTATCAACAGCACCTGGATAGCCTGCTTTCCAGGGTACCATTGGAATCAGATATCCCCGTCTTTAGGGAGCTTAGAGTATAGCAGAGGGGATAGGATGATCTCTCAATTATTTTGTGCACATGGGAGAATTACTGTGTCTCGTAAGAGAAGCACAGAAAGTGCCACATAGAGTTTCAGGAGAGGAAGTGAGTACTTTCTATTGGAGAGGTCAGGAAGGCCCCAGGGAACAACTACACCAGTTTTATCACCCATGCACTGGGGATGGTATTAGAACCTCCCACAGCATTGTATGCACAAAGTATATGAGTGCCTAGAAAGCCTTCCATGTAGGGCCTGGCACACACCTAGTAAGTGCTCAATAAAATTTGGGCAAGCATTTGACTTGGGTCTTAAAGAAGGGTTAAGATTTCTGAAATATAAAATGCTGTCTATGGCCAGGCACAGTGGCTCATGCTTGTAATCCCAACACTTTGGGAGGCTGAGGCGGAAGAATCACTTGAGCCCAGGAGTTTGAGAGCAGCCTAGGCAACATAGTGAGACTGCATCTCTGCAAAAAAAATTAAAAAATTAGTCTGGTGCAGTGGTGCATGCCTGTAGTCCCAGCTACTCTGGAGGCTGAGGCAGGAGGATCGCTTGAGCCCAGGTCAAGGCTACAGTGAGCTACGGTCACGCCACTGCACTCCAGCCTAGGCAACAGAGCAAGAGCTTCTAAATAAATAAATAAATAAATAAATAAATAAATAAATAAATGCTATCTACCTAATTTATCATCCAGATTTTTTAGAAATGCAGCTTCTGCTGGGCACGGTGGCTCATACCTGTAATCCCAGCACTTTGGGAGGCTGAGACAGGTGGGTCATAAGGTCAGGAGATCGACACCATCCTGGCTAACACGGTGAGACCCCGTCTCTACTGAAAATACAAAAAAAATTAACCGGGCGTGGTGGTGGGCGCCTATAGTCCCAGCTACTCGGGAGGCTGAGGCAGGAGAATGGCGTGAACCCGGGAGGCAGAGCTTGCAGTGAGCTGAGATTGCACCACCGTTCTCCAGCCTGGGCGACAGAGTGAGACTCTGTCCAAAAAAAAAAAAAAAAAAAAGCTTCCATGTAAAGAACTGTTCAGGTCAAAATAGCCAGCTATTTTTTAAAAATCTGGCTGTTAGCTTTATGAATAGTATTAATTAACAAGAGGATCAGGATTTTTCCAAGTCTAAATCCATCTGTATAGCCTTGTTCAGGAAACATTTTGTTCTTGACTTTGGCTTGTGTTTGATACATTTGAACTGTCTGCGTTATTTATTGCTTCATTAATTAGAGCAGCTTTTAAGGACCAACTGTGGGCCAACATAGTGCTAAGGGCCATGGGCGAGTTTTATGTGGGGTCCTGAAAGAGCTTACATTCTAGTCGGGGAAATAAGAAGTATACACAAAAGTCAAATTATGTTGAGTCTTTATTATGTGGTACCACCTAGGAAGGGGACTGGATGTACCTCTGCTCACAACATCTGGATCCCATTTCACTTGCAAAGTCTGTTTTGAAAGGAAATATCCAGATGTGTCACGTGACTGTGACCAATTCATCTGAAGTAGCTAGAGAGTGTCTGAATAATTTTATTTCGATGCTTGTAAGAGAAAGGGTCGAAAACCCCTTTATGCTGGACTAGAGAAAAACCTCGTCAAGGGAGGTCTGTGTCAGGCCAGCGTGATTCTAGATGGGACTGACGCCGTCCTCTACCCTCCCCAGCCATTGCGGGGAAATGCTCAGGAAATAGATTAAGGCATGAGGGCTTCACACGGCTTAATTGACCCGAGTTTTGACTACCAAAACCCTGAATAAGGATGAATCTGCTGTTTGGAGAATATTCCCTGAGCGATTTAAAGGCTAGTTTCTGGGTTCCCAGAAAAAGGCAAGGTTCACTGTAAGTGGGGTCTTGGAGGTTGCCCACCAGGGTCGTGGGTGGGCAAGTTTGTTGGAAAAGCCCCTCTGGGCTCTCGGTAGAGTGGCAGGGCGTGTGTGTCGGAATGGAAGATGGAAAGTTAAACCTTCGTCTCAGTGGGCGTCTAATCGAGAGAGAAGTTTCCTGTGCATCAGGCCCAGACCTAGGAAACGGGGAAGGTCCCGGTGTTTCCAGCCTCAACCTCAAATGAATGGGCACCAGGATGGGCCACAGTGGCTTCCCTGGGGTCTCTCTGATGTCCAAAGCTCTCCCCACCCAGACATTTTTGTTTCACAGGAAAGTCAAGAGCCTCCTGAAAACAGACATGAAATGTAGCAATTAAAAAAAAAAAAAAAAAAAAAAGCTGATAATCTCTAGGTTTCAGCCCCCTTCTGACTGGTGTAGCTATTTGTAACTTTTCCTTCGTGTGCATCTGGTAGTGTCCCCTTTTTGAAGGCTTTTAGCATTTGAGAAACTGGAGACCTGTTTTTTTGTGTTTTTTTTTTTTCCTAGTTTTTACTCTTGTTTAGGGTCTGGCGTTTTCATTTTCCTCATGCTACATCAGGGTTTAATTAGCAACTGTCTTTGAAGTAGCCTTCAGGGAGGAATAAACTTGCTTTGTGAATACCTCCTCAATCCCCAAAGAAAAGCAGTAATGCAAATTAAATGTGTAGCCGGAATTGTAGTCACTCTAATCCTGACATCATAAACACGTTTGTTCTTGGAAATGACGGCGGTGGAGCCGGATAATTTTATGCTTCTTACTGTGGCTGTCGCAGAGTGGCCTCTTTAGTGGCAATAAGAGACGGGGGAGAGGTTGATACTTTGATTAGTAAACCTGTTACAGGTTGTGTATCCCTTATCGAAAGTGCTTGAGACCGGAAGTGTTTTGGATTTTGTATTTTTTCGGATTTTAGAGTATTTGTGTATACATACTGAGACATCTTGGGGATGCGACCCAAGTCTAAACACAAAATTCACTGGTTTCATATACACCTTATGCATGTAGCCTGAAGGTAATTTTCTATAATTATGTTCAATAATTTTGTCCGTGAAGCAAAGTTTGTGTACATTGAACCATCAGAGAGCAAAGGCGTCGCTCTCTCATGGCAACGCTCTAACGGTTTCAGATTTTGGAGCATTTTGGAGGTTCAGGTTTCTGGATTAGGGATGCTCAGCCCGTAGCAGGTTCTGTTTTCTCCCCCACTGACCCCTCTGCTTTTAGAGAAGGAATTCTCTGCTTTGCCTGTTCCTCTTTGATCGTAACCTTGGATATTTTCCTCTTTCTCCTGGATGTCTGGTATCCAGGAGGGCACAGAGAGGTGAGCCAGGACCCCGTGTGGGGTGTGTCTTGGGGTCAAGGGATCCTGGGCACGTGAGTGGGGAAGCCATTTCTGAGCACCTCTGATAAGGGGGAAGTGGCATTTTCCCACCAAATAATAGGTTGTGTCTAATCTGGTAGTTCCCAATTTCAATCTCCTGTTTACCTCTTCAACATCCAGGCGGGTGACACACGCCGTCAGTATCTGTAAGTATACACGGTGATTCCTGTACCTTCACTGTAAGATTCTGCCAGCTGCCAACCCTCAGCCCCCTGACCCCCAAGCCCCACTGCCGCTTCTCTTAAAGTGTGCCTTAAACACCATCCCCCGGCATCTCTTTTATCCTGTGGGAATAGAGTCTTATCGATTCAGCAGCCATCGGTTGGTCATTAATCTTCCACAAACCATGCACTTTGTCATCGAGAAAGGGGACAGAGAGGATCAGGATATTGGGTTGTGACACGCGAGGGAGCCCCATCTGTCCCTGGCTGCTCCGCTGAGGTCATGGCACAGCACGGAGGACCAGATGGGATGGGTAGAATCTGTGTCCTACCCTCACTTTGTTTTTATCCCCTGCTGGCCAGCTGCAAATTTGCTCTTGCCAGCAGAGGCTAGGGCCTGGAATGAAAGACTTCCTATACTCCTGACTGGACATATTTCTCCCATGCATCAGCAGATGAGCCTCTGGAAGGGTGAGACATGATCTGTGACTAGAGGCTGTGGGAAAACATGTCTGTCCTGGAGCTGGGGGAATCCTGGACTCCATTTTGGAGAGGGAGTCATCCAGCCCCCGATGGGATATGGTTCTTCAGGCCAGGGAAGGCCATAACAATGGCTCAGCTGGACTCTTTGTGTCTGTTTGAAAAACAGGGGAATTGGGTGACCAGTTTGATTTCAGCTTTAGAACGTGGATAGGCTAGGGTGACACTACCATCAGCATATTCCGTGGGAACAGAGGGCTTTTGAACAAGGCAGTGTCCCTGGGTGAGGGTAGGATGGGGGTGGGGACATGTCTTTTCTCTGTCCTGGATCCCTAGAGGCTGGGGGGAGAGAGAGAGGCACAGAGCTTGCAGTGCTTCAAGCACAGGAAGTGTTTCTCCTACACCCTGATCCCCAGCACCGTGGCCATCATCAGAGGCCGAGTAAGGTCACTGGGGCAACTTGTCCACTATGTGACAGTTGCCATTTACTGTGAAGGTAGGACAGTGACTCTCGGGAGGGCACAGATAAGGAGAAAGGAATTCTTCCCAAGCAGGGCAGGAGAGCAGTTTGCAACCTACTCAATCCCTTGGACGTCGTGTTATTTCAATTTCTAGCAACATTTCTGACAACAGTATGTATGATTAAAACACATCTCTTTTTTTCACCTTTAAATATTAAAAAAACTTTATTAAAGCAGTGTTGTTCTGTTTTTAATGAATATATAATAATTCCTATTACAATAATAACAGAAAGTGATAGCTATTAACTTTGATATTACTTCCCCCAGTTTGGATAGAAAAAAAGGTTATTGTCATTTCTATATTAGACAATTAAAAGTAACACTTCATATTTTTTCTTAATCTTTTCAAACCCTGGAAATATATACATGTATACACACACACACACGTATACAATATGTATATATATGTGTATACAGTATGTACAATATGTATACATGTGTATACAATATGTATATATGTATACAATACGTATACACGTGTATATAATATGTATATGTATATACAATACGTATATATGTGTATACAAAATGTGTATATATACCTATATACATATTTGCATATAGATACGAATGCAGGAGAAGGTGATAGGATTGTTCACTTTCCTGCTGTAGGGATATATATATAAAAACACACGTATACATACAATATGTATATATGTATACAATATGTATATATAAGCATATATGTATATACACACACATATGCTTATATATACATATTTTAAATTTATGGATATATATGCATAATAAATTTAAAATACATACATACACATGCATATACATAGACATATAGATGTGTATATATACATAAATATACACATTACACATACAATTTCATATTAGTGGGAGATTTTTAACACTAGTTTGTACTTAATTAATTATATTGATGATCTCTGGACACCTTAGTAATGAACAACTTAAAAACGGGGAACTGAAGTTAGGGGTTTGAGTCACCATGAGTTTACTGAAGTTACTACTCATGGGACTTGCCCTGACCAGTAGCATTCACTTGTTGGAGAGTTTGAGATTCTTCTTTCTGTGCCAGCTGATACCAGCAACGCGTGTGCCAGACATCAGGCAAATAGAGTTGTTCTAATGCGTTTAGTTCCAGTGACCCAGAAGTCAGCAGTCAAGGTCTGGTGCTTCTTGGGTGGGTTATGTTGGTGGAGAACAATGTGTCAAGGTCGATGGGAGAATATTATTGCCCAGACCAGCACTTGCAAGAAGGGGACCATGTCTGTGATTTCAGGGAGCCATATGACAGTATGCATGACATTAATCTAACATTGAATCATGTAGTGAGGAAATGATTCTTTAAAAATTATCTTTCAGTATTTCTAGTTTCACCAAATAGAATGGGACATGTTAGTAATGGCTCTCTAACGTTGGCAATCCCAGTCTTGCAGGCCACTGCACCTACTAAGATTGTTCTTTATTACCTTTTATTCAAGGAGAGTGGTGCTGGTTTTCCAATTACTGTAAAGAAATCAATTTAAATAAATTGATTTCAAATAAATCTAAATGATGTACCTATGAGAAAAACAGTGAATTCGTTTAAACAAATAGTAAGCAAATAAGTATCACAGGTGGCGTGCTGATGGAACTGAAATCATGGAGGCAGGTACATGAACAAACAGAGCCTGGGAAATCCTGACCTAGGTCATTGGCATCTCTGGAATTTGTTTTCAAGTGGGTTTCGTGAATCTTTTCTTCTATGAAAGTGATACTTTTTTAGTTTTTTTCAGAATGGTTATGACGTGATTAAGTGACAGGGACTCTCCTGCCTCCGTGGACAGGAATGGAGTATGGAATCCCAGGGTGCCTTCAGGTTGGTCACACAGGCTCTGATTATCATAGAGCATCCTTCCAGGGCCGGGGGTGGCCGCAGAGCTCAGCTTCTGCCCTGGTTACCACACACATGCCTCCATGGCCACTGTGCCCTTACAGTTCTATTTCATGCTGCTCGCCTCCGTAGTGCCTTTGTGTCATGTCTGGACCTTGCCATGGGCCAGGGACAGCTGGATTGTTACAAGGGGGCATCACCAATGTCACCTTAGTAGTGACTAGGAGATGTTCCTAGTCCCTGACTAGTAGGATCTTTTAAGTCCCTCCTGTGGTGTTTATGACACATTCAGCTGTACGCTGGGGGCAATGGGCAATGCAGGAGAAGGTGATAGCATTGTTCACTTTCCCGTTGTAGGGATACATCTAACATAGAAGGAAACACTAACTGATTTGTCACAATTAAGGACTGTCTTGTGTGGAGCTTCTGTGGCAGTGCTGTGACTCTTCTAGGGAGAGGCTTGAAGGCTAGAGCAGGAAGACAAGTTTCCAGGAAGAGAGCTTAGGTGGCAGGTCCTTGAAGGCTGGGTAACGGAAATAATAATAATTGTAATCAAAATAATGCATGCATGTAGTTTTTAAAAATCCAAGGAGCACTAACAGGCTTATAATGTATCAAGTAACACTTTCCTTCCTCTCCTCACCCAAATCTCACTGATACTCGTTTTTAAAGAGGATTCTTTTGGTATTCATATGGATGACTCTAAACATGCTTATTTTGCTCTCTTCTGATTGATCAGTTTTAGGCATTATTTACTGACTTCCGTTATCTGTTGGCAGATGAGTATCCACTCTTCTACCTGGCTACTTCCCCTCCCCTCTGAGTCAGAGTTTTTTTGTTAAATTCACATTCCGTGTTTATGATATTATGACTATGCAGATATTCTTGGCTGAATAAAATACATATTATGACCCTGAGCCCGCCCTTGTACAATTTTCTTTTTCTGGAATTAATAATTGCTTCATTTCTATGTCCTCCAATATATCCCCTCTGATAATCTGTCAGTGGCATGTTTTTTTTATTAAAGACCTCATCCCTGGAGCACTTTTCCTGTTAATTCCAATTTGGCATGGTTGCTCTTTATATCTCTGTCCATGGCTATCATCCGAGACCTCCTGTCCTCCTCATTTTGGGACCTTCCTTTTCCTCCCTGCATTGTTGGCTTTTGTCTTTCCCCTTCTTGGTTTACTTATTTGTTTTTCTGGATTGCATCCTTTAGTAACTCTTTGAGGAAAGGTTCCATGGTAACTTTTGAGAGCTTAAATGTCTGAAAATAAAGGTTCCATGCTTAAATGTCTGAAAATATCTCTATTCTATTCTTCCACTTCTTTGATAGTTTGCACATAGAACTTGAAAATGATTTTCTCATGGGAATAATGCATATGTAGTAGTCTGTTGTCTTCTAGGTCCCATTTTTTTCTTTTGTTTTTTGAGATGTTCACAACCACCCTTGACTTTCTGTCCCCTTCAACTGTGACCTGGTTTTTCTTTCTGGAAGGTTCTAGAATCTTCTCTTTATTTCTGTGTTGGCATGCCTTGGTAGGAATCTTCTTTCCGTTATTTGTGCTAGATATTCACTGATTCCAGAAAGTTATGCTTTTTACCTGGAAACTGTCTTGTATCATTTAAAATAATATTTTCTTCTTACTCGTTTTGTATATTCTTTGTGAAATTTCTAACAGATGATGGTCTTTGGGGATTGACCCTTTAGTTTTCTTCTTTTTTTTTTTCTATTGTCCTTCTCTTTGTTTTACAGACATGATATTTCATTTTCTCTGCAGGTATCAATGATCACGTTGATATTATTATTATTATTTTAATTTTTCCTCTAATATGTACACTACCTCTTTTTCTGCCAGGTTTTGTTTTGTTTTGTTTAATTTTTTTTTCTTTTCGTGTGTGTGTGTGTGTGTGTGTGTGTGTGTGTGTGTGTGTACACTTCCTGTTAGAGAATTTCCCCAATGGTTTCCTGGTCCTTGGCCGCTTATTCCTATATAAAGGTGAGAAACTGAAAGTTGATTCGATGCTCTGTGTATGGCTAGGGGTGTTGACGGGGGGACTTCACATTTAACTGCCTTTTTTGTTCTCTAAGACTTTCAAATGCTTTTATCCGTAGACATTTCTCTGTGGCAATTCAGATTCTCCAGGAAAAGATTTTCTAATTTCATACTGAGGCAGGACACACCTGCTGCTAGGGCTGTTTGTCTGCAGCAGGAGGGGCTGGGGTCTCAGCACATTTCATGTGTCTTGTTACTCTGCAGCTCTCCACAGGTAATGGGTGTCCCTGGGGCTGGAACATCTCTCATTCAGTTTTGTTTTGTTTGTTTGAGACAGAGCCTTGCTCTGTTGCCCAGGTTGGAATATAGTGGCGCAATCTCAGCTCACTGTAACCTCTACCTTTGGGGTTCAAGTGATGCTCCCACCTCAGCCTCCTGGGATTACAGGTGTCCGCCATCATGCCTGGCTAATTTTTGTATTTTTGTAGAGCTGGGGTTTCGCCATGTTGGCCAGGCTGGTTTTGAACTCCTGACTTCAGGTGATCCACCCGCCTTGGCCTCCCAAAGTGCTGGGATTACAGGCATGAGCCACTGCTCCTGGCCTCTCATTCAGTTTTTACAGAGGATGAACTTTCCTGTCTCCTGTGGGAGTGGAGAAGGGATTGTTATCTGGATGTGTGGAGGGGGTGGGTAGCGATGGCGGTCATTTGTCCCATCTCTCAGATTTCCCCGTTTCTTAGCAGTCTACCTCTCCAGTCTGTCCCTAATTGGGGCCAAGCTACCTATATCACTTTATTTCTACAGTTCATTTTTCAGCCTCCCCATTGTTGGGTATTTAGCTTGTTTGCTGATTCTCCCAATTATTACTAAACTTTATGTTTAATTTGTCTTGTCTTTCTCTTTCCAAAGGAATATATCCGATACGTGAAATTATTAGATCAAAGAATTAAAATATTTAAAATACTTGAAGCTTTTTAGAAGCTTCAGCTACATTCTACCAAATCTTTTTTGTGTGTTTTTTTAAGATGGAATCTCGCTGTGTTGTCAGGCTGGAGTGCAGTGGCACAATCTCATCTCACTGCAACCTCCGCCTCCCGGGTTCAAGCGATTCTCCTGCCTCAGCCTCCTGAGTAGCTGGGATTACAGGCGCCTGCCACTACACCCGGCTAATTTTTGTATTTTTAGTAGAGATGGGCTTTCGCCAAGTTGGTCAAGATGGTCTTGATCTCTTGACCTTGTGATCCGCCTGCCTCGTCCTCCCAAAGTGCTGGGATTATAGGCGTGAGCTACTGTGCCCGGCCCATTCTGCCAAATCTTAAATTCCACTTTTGCTACCTACCATCATCTCCATCACCATCCCATCATCATCATCATCATCATCATCATCATCATCATCATTAGTTGAGTACTTACAGGGACCATGCTGAGCACTTTTCGTTCTCATCTCATTTAATCCTCACAGCAATCATGCATAAAGTGTACAGTTATTCCCCACATTGGCAGAGGAGAAAATGAAGGCTTAACGAAGTGTAATAGCCTGTCCAGGGTCCCATGGTTAGTGGGTGCTTGGAGCTGGGGTTCATGTCCAGGCTTACTGGATGACATAGTAACGCTGATTGTGTCAGCTCCCCACTGCCAGGCCTGTGCTGACCCGTGCCAACCAAGACTCACCTTCAGGGCCTTTGGGAGTGAAGAAATGTGCACTGAATCTTACCTTCTCTCCTGCTCTCAGCCCTGCGAGTTAACAGAGAGCATTGCTTTTTGTGAGGGGTTTTTGCTGTTTAGGACGCTGTTTTCTCTGAAGGAAAGAGGATGAGTTGGCGATCTCGCTTTCTTCCTGCTGGTCCACTCTGCACGGTTATTAGATAGAACCATACTCTCCTCGAGGTCCTGGCATACGGTTAATGCTTTGGTTTGCTTTCTAAGGTGCCTGTGGATTTGTCTTTCTTTGAATAATTCCAATATTATTTCAAACGGGATCTGAGAGGCAGACCATACTCTTGAGGGCCGTGCCTTATCACTTATGAATTGTTCCCAAAGCCTGCCTTTAAAGTAAATGGAAATATAATTCAGCGGGCCATATTATGTTCACTTCTAGGCTGGGGGGATATGAGAGCTCTCCTAGGAGTCAGGTGGCCTGAACCGGCCCCTGACTCAGATGGTCCTTTATTTTCTGAGCTGTGAGTAAAAGCATGATATGCCCCGTCTCTAGCTGTTTCACAGGAGTTCCATGAGAATAAGTAAGAAGATCTCTAAATTCATTCTTTTACCCTCTAATCTGATAGGATGAAGACCAGGAATCATAATTATTGCCACATTAACACACTTAGGTAGAGCACGTTAGAAATCCTTCCTTCCTTTCTAATCTCCCTTTCTTCTACCTGTTCCTTGACGCCAGCAGAGGCTCCTGGCAGCTCTGGGCTGTGTGTCCTCATCTTCAGCCAGTACCAGGCCCATGGCAGCTCAGTGAGACCTTCATAGAGGCTGTGGGTCCTCAGCATTTCCCTGCCTGCAAGCAGATTCTCATCGTCCAGTGAGGACAAAGTGTGTGAAATTTGCCCAAAGTGTCTGGCATGCTTGGTGCCCTTGTCAGCTACCTGCCCAGCAGATGACACCCCAAGTAACCCCCTTCCTAAGGGGCTTCTCACGCTACCTGGAGTACGGCTCGCCCAGGTGCCCATGAAGTGCTTCCATGGAAAGTTCTGGAACTGAGGAGCTAATTAATCCATCCTTGCTCAAGCCCAGTGGCTTACCTGGGAGCTAAGATTGGGAATATGTAATTCAGGGTCTCAGTCCGTAAATAAAGTACATGTGCTGGAATGTTTTATGACTGGGAATAGTAATATGTGAAGGTTATTTTTTTTTAAATATGAAACCTTATTTTAAATATAAAGACAAGGTCTCACTACATTGCCCAGGCTGGTCTTGAACTCCTGGCCTCAAGTAATCCTCCCACCTTGGCCTCCCAAAGTGCTGGGATTATAGAAACAAGCTACCACATCCAACCAGAATGCTTGCTTGCTTGTTTTTTCTCTCTCTTTCCTCCTTCCTCCCTCCCTCCCTCCCCTCCCCTCCCCTCCCCTCCCCTCCCCTCCCTTCCGCTCCCCTCCCCTCCCCTCCCTTCCCTTCCCTTCCCTTCCCTTCCCTTCCCTTCCCTTCCCTTCCCTCCCCACCCCACCCCACCGTCCAGGCTGGCATAAAGTGGCACAGTCACGGCTCACTGCAGCCTTGGCTGCCCCGGGTTGAGTGATCCTTCCACCTCAGCCTCTTGAGTATCTGGGACTATAGGCGTGTGCCACCGCGCTCAGCTAATTTTTTAATGATTTGTAGAGATGAGGTCTCGCACTGCTGCTCAGCCTGGTCTCCAACTCCTGTCCTCAAGTGATCCTCCTGCTTTGGCCTCCTAATATGCTAGAATTATAGGTGTGAGCCACTGCTTCTGGCACTGGCCAGGATTTTTAATACAACCAACAATGGGCATAAAAAATGAAATAAGGAGGAGTGATAAGAACGGTTTGCTATTATTGTCAAGAGAAATAACTTTCTTTTGTAAAAAAAATATGTTGAGTACACATTTACTTGTTAAGATGGATTTGGGCCCTTTTGGGTAGACGATTATTTAGTTTTATTAAAATCTCTCTAAGATTAAATTTCTGTTGAACAGCGAGACCCTGTACTTTATGGATGAAGCATTGAATTCATGACCTGTCAAAACTGAGGCTTATCATAACACAGTTTCCCTGACCACCCTTTGTACTATTTTGTACAGCACTTGTCACCTCCAATTTCTGTTTTACTTACTGCTGTATCTCCAGCAAGGAGAACAAGGCTAAGTTGCACTCAGTTAATATTTGTTGAATGGATGAATGAGGCATTTTTAACTTTATCCTTTTTTCATGCTTTCCACATTTAAATACTATCCTTGAGTTCCAAATCTTTGTTTTTGTTTTTTGTTTTCTTTTTCTGAGACAGAGTCTTGCTGTCTTGCCCAGTCTGGAACATAGTGGCGTGATCTCAGCTCACTGCAACCTCTGCCTCCTGAGTTCAAGCAATTCTTCTGCCTCAACCTCCCGAATAGCTGAGACTACAGGCAGGCACCACCACGCCCAGCTGATTTTTATATTTTTAGTAGAGAATATAAATGTTGGCCAGGCTGGTCTTAAACTCCAGGCCTCAAGTGATCCACCCACCTTGGCCTCCCAAAGTGCTGGGATTACAGGCGTGAGCCACAGCGCCTGGCCCTAATCTTCTTTGTCTTTTCTGTATGTAAACAAATACCTCCTTTTCACTATGTGGCACATATTATGGACATTCTTATATCCATGAGAAAAAGTGCAAGGAAGTGTGTCACTCTGAATCTTACTAACCTGTAGCTGGAAAAGGTACAAATGAAGTAAGAACACTTCAACTAGGAGAGAGAAACTTTTTTTAAAAATAGATACGGTTGAGGGAAGATGGACTGGAAATTGTAGGGGTTGGCCTGAGGCTCTTCTCTGCATTGAAAGACGTGGCATCATATTTTCTTCCTATAATGCATTAGATATAAAAACAGCCAGAAGGGCAACCCCCATGTGTTTTATAACAAATCAAATAATACAGAAATGTATAAAGAAAAAGTTACTGTGTTCATTGGCCCCACCTCTTCTCTGGGCCACCCTGGCACCCTTCTCAGGAGACTGATGTTAAGAAACTCATCTGCCCTACAGCTTAACCATCAAAAAACCTCATAACTCAATTAACAAATGGGCAAAAAACTTGATAAGATGTTACTCCAAAGAAGATATGTAAATGGCCATGAGCATATGAAAAGATTCTCAGCACCACTAAGCAGTCTGGAAATGCACATCAAAACCACAATGAAATATCACCTCACATCCATTAGAATGGCTGTTATCAAAAACAAAAAACAAAAAACAAAATAAATGGTCATCCAGGATGTGGAGAAATTGGAAATCTTGTGCTCTGCTGGTGGGAATGTAAAATGGTGCAGGCCCTATGGAAAACATTGTGGTAGTTCCTCACAAAATTAAAGATAGAATTACCATGTGATCCGGCAATTCCACTTCTAGGTATATCCAAAAGAACTGAAAGCAGGGTCTGGAGGAGATATTTGTGTACCCATGTTCATAGCAGCACCATTCACAATAGCAAAACATGGAAGCAACAAAATTGTCCGTGTACAGATGAATGGAGAAATAAAATGTGGTCTGAACATACAAAGGAATATTACTCAGCCTTAAAAAGGAAGGAAATTCAGCCGTGGTGGCTCACGCCTGTAATCCCAGCACTTTGGGAGGCCGAGGCGGGTGAATCATAAGGTCAGGAGATCGAGGCTATCCTGGCTAACACAGTGAAACCCCTGTCTCTACTAAAAAGACAAAAAATTAGCTGGACGTGGTGGCGGGTGCCTGTAGTCCCAGCTACTCGGGAGGCTGAGGCAGGAGAATGGCGTGAACCTGGGAGGCAGAGCTTGCAGTAAGATGAGATTGCACCCCTGCACTCTATACTGGGAGGCAGAGCGAGACTCCGCCTCAAAAGAAAACCCGTCTCTACTAAAATTACAAAAATTAGCTGGGCGTGGTGACCTGCGCCTGTAGTCCCAGCTACTCAGGAGGCTGAGGTAGGAGAATCACTTGAACCCAGGAGGCGGAGGTTGCAGTGAGCCGAGATCTCGTCACTGCACTCCAGCCTGGGCGATAGAGCGAGACTCCATCTCAAAAAAAAAAAAAGAGGGAATTCTGACAAATGTACAACATGGATGAACCTTGAGGACATTATGCTAAGTGAAATAAACCAGACAAAAAGATACTGTGTGATTCTACTTATATGAGGTCCCTAGAGTAGTCAGATTTATAGAGACCGAAAGTAAAAAGGGAGTTACCAGGAGGTGGGATTCTGGAGAGTGAATGGGGAGTTATTGCTGAATGAGTATAAGTTACAGTTTTGCAAGATGAAAGAGTTCTGGAGGTTGGTTGCACTACAGTATGATTATACTTAACACTACTGAACTGTACAATTGAAAATGCTTTAAGATGCTAAATGTTATGCTATGTTTATTTTACAACAATTAAAAATTAAGAAAAAATACTGAAGTCATTTAGCAGGTAAAATCAAGAAAAACTGAATCTTTATCAGTTAAAACAAAACAGAGATAAACATACAAATAAATTAAGAAAAAAGTAAAATAAAATTTAAAAAGAGGGTAGTATGTATCCTCCACACTAGTCTTAATGCTTATACCTGCCAAATGTGTGTATAGGCTGCTTTGTGCTTCTTGTTTACTTTTAAAATAATTTTTTAAAGGATCATATTACATACATTAGTCAGCAACTTCCTTCTCTCCCACCATTTTTTTGTTTTTGGACAGAGTCTTACTCTGTCACCCAGGCTGGAGTGCAGGTGGCATGATCTTGGCTCACTGCAGCTTCCGTCTCCCAGGTTCAAGTGATTTTCTTGCCTCAGCCTCCTGAGTAGCTGGGATTATAGGCTTGTGCCACCACGCCCGGCTAATTTTTTCTATTTTTAGTAGAAACAGGGTTTCACCATGTTGGCCAGGCTGGTCTCAAAATCCTGACCTCAGGTGATCTGCCCGCCTAGGCCTGGGATTACAGGCGCAAGCTACCATGCCTGACCTTCCACCCCATTTTTTTATTTTTATTTTTTATTTTTTGAGACAGAGTCTCGCTCTGCCTCCCAGGCTGGAGTGCAGTGGCGCGATTTCGGCTCACTGCAAGCTCTGCCTCCCGGGTTCGCGCCATTCTCCTGCCTCAGCCTCCGGAGTAGCTGGGACTGCAGGCGCCCGCCAACACACCCAGCTAATTTTTGGTATTTTTAGTAGAGATGGGGTTTCACTGTGTTAGCCAGGATGGTCTCCGTCTCCTGACGTCGTGGCCCGCCCGCCTCGGCCTCCCAAAGTGCTGGGATTACAGGCGTGAGCCACCGTGCCCAGCGCCCCCAAGTTTTAAATCCATACCATGGACATCTTTCCAGGTCAGCAAATACAGATCTGACTCACTTTCCTTTAGAAGGTGACTAGTTAGTTATCTATGGGATGTGTGTACCATGATTTATTTTATGTTTCCTTTTTCTGAACCTTCAGGTTATTTCCAGTTTTGTTGCCACTACAAACAGTGTCGCAATAAACAGCCTTATTCATATTACCTTTTTATTGTGGTTGTTCTGACTTCAGCCGAATTTCAAAAAGTATTGGTAGGTCAAGAGTAGTGCCAGATTATTTTCCAAAAAGACCAGAGCAGCTCAGGTTCACATCACACTTGGTGAGAAGCCTGACTGCTGACCTCCCACGAGGGCCATATGCTGTAATCTGCAGGTGGAAAATGCCTTGCTGTGATCTTTCATACATGAAGTTAGGAAGTTGAGTAGCTTTTATAAATTTATTACTTGCATTTTTTTTGGATGTGATAGAAGATATGGAGTCTGATTTTTGTTTTTTCAAGTGAGTAGCCAGTTATACCCATGGTGTTTATTAAATCATTTTTTCCACTAAATTAAAATACATAATTATATGCATTTTGGATATTTTCTAATTTGATTCCAGTGATTTTTTTTTTTTTTTATTTCTGTGTCAGTGCTAGATTGCTTTGGGTATGCAAACCTTATAGAAAGTTCTAATGTCTTGGGAGCAAAATCCCTTGCCATTTTTCCTTTCTCAAAATGTTGTCAAGTCTCAGATACTTTTTCCTTCTTATGAACTTTTAAATCATTTGTTAGTTATTTTAAAAAGTCCAAGTAAGGTTCTAATCCTATTTAAATCTACTACATATAATCTGGTGTGTGTATGTATGTTTCATTGTGTTTTATGACAAATCAAGCAAACTATAAAGTATTAGATAATACTTTCTCCAGTTTTCTAAGCATCCATTAATAATTTATAGTATGGACATGAAGATGTTTTTCTGTGCTTTGTTGTTGTTGTTGTTGTTGTTTGTTTTTTGAGACAGGGTCTCACTCTGTCGCCCAGGCTGGAGTGCAGTAGCAGGGTCATGGCTCACTGCAGCCTCCACCTGCCAGGCTCCAGTGATCCTCCTACCTCGGCCTCCTGAGTAGTTGGGACCACAGACACGCACCACCACACCTGGCTAATTTTTTGTAGAGATGGGCTTTTGCCGTGTTGCTCAGGCTGGTCTCAAACTCCTGGGCTCAAGTGCTCCGCCTGCCTTGGCCTCCCAAAGTGCTGGGATTACAAATGTGTGCCACCATGCCTGGCCATTTTCTGTGTTTTTGAAACACACATTTAATTATTTAATAAAAATAGAACATAATATACTAAAATATTTCAGCATAGTTTTGCTCCACTTAGGAAAAATTATGGCAATTTTATCAGTAACTGTCCAATTTAATACCCATACGTGATGCAGGGCAAGTGTGTCCCCAAATTGGGGCTTAACCTGGGAGGGTTCTTGGCTTCACTCAGGATGGAATTCAAGGGCAAGCCAGTGGTGTTAAACAGTAACTGATTGAAGTGGCAGTGTACAGCTGTGGCAGAGGGACTGTTACTTGTGGCTACCCCACAGGCTGTGTGCCCACAGTGGCAGCTCTGGTTCTACAGTCATATTTATACCACTTTGAGGAGTAGACAAATTAAGGGGCAGAGTATGCAGTAATTTCTAGAAAAAGGGTTGCAGCTTCTGGGTCATTGGGTTGTTGCCATGGAAACGGGCAGTAACTTCCAGGTGTTGCCATGGCGGTGGTAACCTGACATAAATATGCTGAGGCAAGTCTCCCTTTAATTTTTCATTTTCAAGCTATTTTAAACTATTTTTTAACTTTTTTCACATGTTTATTCTTCCAGATACATTTTATTACGTTTTTTTTTTTGTATCATTTTCTAAAAACCTTTTTTATTTCAATTAGAATTTAATTTGGTCTATGTTTTATTTAGAGACTTGAACTCTTTGTAAGATTACTTTTTTTCTTACAAGAACATGATGTGTGTCTGTTTTCTTGGTTCTTCTTTCAATCTTTTAAACAACAACAACAAAAAATTGTGAGCTGGGCACAGTGTCTCCACACCTGTAATCCCAGCACTTGGGGAGGCCAAGATGGGAGGATCACTTGAGCCCAGGAGTTCAGGACCAGTCTGGGCAATGTAGTAGGACCTCCTGTCTACCAAAAAAATCAAACAACAAAAAAAATTTTGATGCAAGAATTTTAAACTCAGTTGAACTTGAAGGCAACAAAAAGTCACAGATGTAAGAACCAGAAAGAATGCCACACATACATTTCTTGAATTAAATTACTAGGAGCCAGGTGCAGTGGCTCAAGTCTGTAATCGCAGCATTTTGGGAGGCCGAGGCAGGCAGATCACCTGAGGTCAGGAGTTTGAAACCAGCCTGACCAACATAGTGAAACCCCATCTCTACTAAAAATACAAAAATTAGCTGGGCATGGTGGTGGTCACCTATAATTCCAGATACTCAGGAGCTGAGGCAGGAGAACCTCTTGAACCTGGGAGGCGGAGATTACAGTGAACTGAGATCGTGCCACTGCACTCCAGCCTGGTCAACAAAGCTAGACTCCGTATCAAAAAAAAACAAAAACAAAAACGTGCAGTTCAGGTGAATTTAAGTTTTCATTTCTTCTAAAATTAATTAATAGAAATACTGATTTACCTTTCTTCAGACTGGAAGAAGAAATGAGATTGAAAAGAATTTTTCCTGTCTTTGCTTTGAATTGATTGCAACCAATTGTATCTCAAAACGAAAATTTTATTTGGTTGCTTATATATATAAATGAAGAAGGTAAACTGTTTTTATTGTTTACTTTAAAAGTATACTTTAATACAGGGTAAAATTTATTATAAAGATCACTAATGTGGCCCTTGAAAAAAATGGTTCCAGCTTGCTCATCCTAAACTACTTCTGATTCTCTGTATGATTTTAAGCAAGCTACTTTATTCGGGTCATAGTTTTCTTATAAGTGAAAACTGCAATTGGATCTATAATTACCTTCAGTAAGAATCAGCAAGGATAGAGCCAGGGTTGGATATAAACAGTCTGAGTCCAGAGCTGGTGTGATTAAATATTATGTAATACTGCAGACCTCTTAATCTCCCAGAGATTATGTTTCTTTATTTGTAAAATGAGGACCATGAGCTCTTTCTTCTCTGCTGCTTTGCATGGGGCTCACATATAGTAATGCAGGGGTTTTACAATGTCATCTCTGAAGCAGGAGCACCAGTGATATCTGGGAATGTGCTACAAACACACATTGTTGGGCCTTATTTCCAACCTACTGAGTCAGAAACTAGGTTTGGGACCTCGCAGCCTGTGTTGGAGCAAGCCTCTCACGTAATTCTGATGTGTGCTAAATGTTGCGAACCACTGGAATAATACCCGTAGGTAGGTTTGTGCCATCAGTTATGTAAACAGGTTTTCTTTTGTCATTGTGATCCTCCCCTGCATACATATATAAATATCTAACTGGTTTTTGTTGTTTTAATTAAACACTGAATGCATAAAGAATATTTATACCAGGCTGGGCATGGTGGCTCATGCCTGTAACCCCAGCACTTTGGGAGGCCAGACTGGGAGGATTGCTTGAGACCAGGAGTTTGAGACCAGCCTGGCCAACATGGTGAAACCCTGTCTCTACTAAAAATGCAAAAATTAGCCAGGCGTGGTGGTACACACCTGTAATCCCAGCTACTTGGGAGGCTGAGGCAGGAGAATCACTTGAACCTGAGAAGGGGAGGTTGCATTGAGCCAAGATGGCACCACTGCACTCTAGCCTGGGCGATGGTGTGAGACTCCGTCTCAAAAAAAAAAAAAAAAAAAAAAAAAAAAAAAAAAAAATTTACGCCATTTGAGAAGAGTATGAATAAAAACAGTAATAAAAGTACCTACATATCTCTGTCAAATGAATTGCAAAAACATGATTCTCAGTATGTTAATCCTATACTCTTGCTCTTCCCTAATTTCTGACAGCTTGACCCCACCCTGGGTGTAAACATACCCTCAGATTAGTGTGTTTCATTTCCTCCTTTTTTTTCTGTAGTTTTATCATCCATACACATATGTATATGCAAAGTCAGTTCACTTAGTTTTGTAAGATTTGGTATTGTATGTAAAGGCATCATCCTGTGTATATTTTTATATAATATTTTAATTTGCTCTACATTCTGTTAGTGTCATGCCTGCACTCCTTTTCCCTGCCATATAGAATTCTCTATCTGAATATGCCATAATTTATTTATCCGTTTTTCTTTCCGTGGACATGGCGGGTGATTCCCCTTTCAAAGGGCTGTCACACACAGTGCTTCCGTGAACTTTCTGATACGTATTTCCTGGTACACTTGTGCAAGTGTTTCTCTGGGGCAGTAGTCTTCAGATTACTACACCTGCACTTCATAGGAAGAAATGCACTTTTTATCATAACCAAGAAATTTCATATTGTTTGTTGTAGTATAGAGAAATGCAATGGATTCTTATACATTGAGCAAAAAAATTGGGCCCTAAAACCTCCCTAAAAACTCACATATTAGTTGTAGTAACTTTTTTTTTTGCGAATGCCTTAAGATTTTCTATATAGATGATCATGGTATTTGCTCATAAACACAGTTTTGTGTTATCCTTTCTAATTAACATGCCTTTTATTTCTTTTTCTTACCTTATTGCACTAGCTAGACCCACCCTTAAAATGTGAAATAGAGTGATTCAAGCAGATATCCTTGCCTTGTACCTGGTATTAGGGGAGCACATTTAATATTTAACAGTTCGTTATGGTGTTTGCTATATGTGTATCATGGGGTTTTTTTTCTACTTTGCTGACAGATTTTTATTATGAATAGAGATCAGATTTTACCAAATGCCTTTTCTGTGTCTATTGAGATGATCATATTGTTTTCTTTTTTTCATCATAATATGTTGGGTGATGTTGATATTGGAATGTTCCTCAGGTTATTTAGAGGTGTGTGTTTAGTTTTCAAATATTTTGAGAGTTCCTAAGTATCTTTCTGATACTAATTGATAATTCAATTCCATTGTAGTCAAAGAAAATGCTTTGTATGATTTTCATCCTTTTAAATTATTTGGGATTTGTTCTGTTGCCTGATCTATGTCATTTCTGAGTCTTTTTCTGAAAGTCTCTTTTCTCCTAACTATGAATAATATTTTTCTTCTTCTTTGGCTGCTTGGTAATCTTGAACTAGATGTCAGACATGAATTTAATCCTCTTGGTAGTTTGAATCTTGTTCTTCAATGCAGATGCAAGGCAGTGCAGAGCAAGGCTTAGCTAGTTATTGGGAAATTTATTCAAGGTTTGCATTTAAGCTTTGTTATGCAGGACCAACACAGCCTTTATTCTGGGGCCAGTTTGGCTACATGTCTAAGTCTATTTGGGGTGCTATAACAAAGTCTCATAGACTGGGTGGCTAATAAACAACAGAAATACATTTCTCACAGTTTTGGCAGCTGGAAGTCCAAGGTCAAGGTTCCAGCATTGTCAGGTTCTGGTGAGGACCATCTTCTGGTTTGCAGGCTGCCAACTTATCACTGTCTCCTCGCCTGGTGCAAAAAGGGCAAGTGAGCTCTCTGGGGTCTTTTGTAAGGGCACTAATCCCATTCCTGAGAGCTCCACCCTCATGACTTAATTACCTCCCAAAAGTCCACCTCCGGATACCTAATACCATGGGCATAGATTTCAACATAAACACTTAGGGGGACAGGAGACAAACATTCAGTCCGTAACATCGTGCTGCCGAGTACTCAGTACCCTTCTGATCTCTCAGCCCAGTACCCTCATATTCCAAGCTTTCTCTACTCTGGTTGTGAGATCTGTAAGCTGTTCTCATCCATGTGTGTGGGTTGGGAACAATGCCTCTTGCTCTTTCCCAGTGATGTTTTTCTTAGCCTCGGGTATTTTCACACGCATGCACTGACCAGTAATCAACGAAAGACTCGGGGAACCTTCTACACATCTCTAGCACTCTCTCCGAGCAGCCCTCTTCTCTCTGGTTCTCTGCTCTGCACATTCATAGCCACCTTGACCCCCCTGAATTCTCCACTCTCTTTCCTGGTCTCAGAGTGACCACTGGCTGCCTGCACAATAGCCTGGAAACCCTGTTTCAGCAGTAAGTGCAGGCAGGTGTAGATTTCATTCATCTGTTTCTCTCCTCTCAGGTGTCACTCCCCACATTGCCTGCTGTTCAGTGTCTGAAAACCAATGTGTCGTATACATTTTGCCCAGTTTTTAATGCTTAAAGCAGGATAATTCATCTGGTCCCTGATGGGTTGGTTCCCTGGTCCACCTGGGCAACAAGTAGAATTGAAATATGTTTTTTTTTTTTTTTTTTTTTTTTTTTTGAGACGGAGTCTCGCTCTGTCTCCCAAGCTGGAGTGCAGTGGCCGGATCTCAGCTCACTGCAAGCTCCGCCTCCCAGGTTTACGCCAGTCTCCTGCCTCAGCCTCCCAAGTAGCTGGGACTACAGGTGCCGCCACCACTCCTGGCTACTTTTTTGTATTTTTAGTAGAGACGGGGTTTCACCGTGTTAGCCAGGATGGCCTTGATCTCCTGACCTTGTGATCCGCCCGTCTCGTCCTCCCAAAGTGCTGGGATCACAGGCTTGAGCCACCTCAGCCGGCCGAAATATGTATTTTTTAGGTAGAAAAAATCTCAAATTCAAACTGATATTTCCAACCCACATCGTCCCAGAATGAGTTAACTTTTTTGATTGTGTACTTGTCTTTGCTGCTGAAAGATCTTGGTTCCAAAGACATAAGCAATAATTGCTCGTTTTTGTTTCTTCTCGTTTTATTCTTAACCAGAAGAGTTAAGTCAAACACAAGCTCGCTTTACTGATGGGGGAACAGAAGCCTGCAAAGATTGAATCACTTGCCCTAAAGTTCAGGATGGTAGTTTTTTTGGCCACAGCATGGAAAATATCTTCAATGGCACAGCTATAATTTTGTTCACCTTGGTCTATTACTTTTCTTTCCTTTTTAAAATTGTAGTTATTTTTTAGTGCTTCACTTTTTAAAAAATTTTGTTTTGTTTTTAATTTTTATAAGTACATAGTAGGTGTATATATTTATGGGGTACATAAGATGGTGTGGGTTTTTTTTGTTTGTTTGTTTATTTGGTTTTGTTTTTTGAGATGGAGTCTCACTGTGTCGCCCAGGCTGGAGTACAATGGCCGGCTCACTGCAAGCTCCACCTCCCGGGTTCACGCCATTCTCCTGCCTCAGCCTCCCAAGTAGCTGGGACTACAGGCATCCGCCCCCACACCCAGCCAACTTTTTCTTTTTTTAGTATGTTTAGTAGAGATGGGGTTTCACCATGTTAGCCAGGGTGGTCTCGATCTCCTGACCTTGTGATCCGCCTGTCTTGGCCTCCTAAAGTGCTGGGATTACAGGCGTGAGCCACCACGCCCGGCCATAAGAGATGTTTTGATGCAGACATGTGAAATAATCACATCAGGTCTGTCACTTTGAACTTCACACACATGTGTACGGACATATGTCCTATTCTTCTGTTTCCTCACTGCAATTTAAGTAGGGTGTGATTCTGGCATGTATAAATACCCAAGAAGTTGAGATTCAATTCTAAAATCCTCCTGAGTAGGATCCAGAGGTTAAAGGAGTCAAGTAAGAGCTTGTCCTCAGACTGGCCCAGGGCTGGAAGCTGCTATTGTACTTGCATTTTTAGGTTGATATTGTCAAAGTAAAGACTTTTGTAGCCTGTTTGGGGATCATTACTTTTCTCAGTGAAATGTGTTTGTCTCATTCATGTAGATATGGTGAAAATAATTGGTGACATCCTCGACTATCATTTAAAAGTGCTTTTTCTAGATTCCACGGTAACCTCTGGCATTTATCTTCAGATTCTCTATTCTTCAGTGATGATTTCTGTCTGTAACAGAGTCTTAGCTCAACAGAGTCTTAGATGTGACCATCTTAATTTAGATCTGTTCACCTTTGGTTTAATAAGGATGTGTACCAAGAAGAACCTGATCAGAAGACTTTATTTGCTTTGGAAAAGATGTTCTGGGCTGGGTAGTCAGCTATTTTCCTTAAAGCCCTGCAATAGTTGTTGTCAGATTTTTTTCTGTTTCACTTTTTCCTATTTTGCTTAATAAGGAAGACACTTATTGAGAAAAATGGAGGCTAATAGAACTATAGGCATGAATAACATTAGTATGTGTACCTTTGATATTATATACAGCCTGAGGGTCCTGTAGTGAGTACATGACCAAGGCCATCTTTAGTATTCTGAATAATACCCTGGTTCCTCATTGAATTGTTGCAGAGATGCTTGGAAGGGAGAGCAAGCAATGGAGAATACATTAAAATATTCCCTGCGCCTGGTGCTGCTTCTTAGAGGAGCTCTGGATTTAGTTGCCTGCAATACAATGGCTTTGCTCTAATCAAGGACACCTGTATTTCATTGTCCGTCAACTGTTGCCTTGGAAGGACCATTGAGGCTGATTTGTTCTGTGACCTCTCCTCTCCAGTCCTTCCTGATTAACTGTTTTCATTGACCGACTCCCACTGTTTTATTGATGAGAGGGTAGTGTCCATCTTTGAGGATGTAGCTGTCTCCATGTCCTGAATGGGAAGCTGGACAGGGCAAGAAAGGGGAAGGAGTGGAGGGGAGGAGACTGCTCTTTACTCACTGTCTGCCAGGTGTTAGTCATCATTTTGGCCCTGCACAAATTCTCCTTTTGAGGCTTCACAAAACCATAGGAAGAATGTACTGTTGCCTCCCTTTTTCAGATGAGGAAGCTGTGGGAAAAAACTCATGATTATACACCTCAGACTTTTTGTTCTGTAATTTTGTGTTTGTTTGAGAATGGGTCTTGCTGTCACCTAGGTAGTGCAGTGGTACAATCTCAGCTCACTGTAGCCTGGACCTCCCGGGCTCAAGCAATCCTCCCACCTCACCCTCTCGGGTAGCTGGGACCATAGGCACACACCATTATGCCTGGTTGATTTTTATTATTTTTTGAGACAGGGTCTCCCTATGTTGCCCAGGCTAGGCTCGAACTCCTGAGGTCAAGCAGTCTTCCTACTTAGCCTCCCAAAATGCTGGGATGACAGGCGTGAGCCACCATGCTGGGCCCTTGTTCTGTAATTTCGAATTGCCTTGTTTCTGCTTTCCTGCTGTAACCATTTCATGTAAATTTAATCCCATATTCATGTAAATGAGGTGGCTTCTAAGTCATCACTTGCTGCCAGTGAGGCAATCAAGAAACAATATTTGAGTTCATATCTGAGAAATGTCCCTCCAGTTCAAGATATTTACCTATTCCCTTCACAAATATATATAATCTTCAAGATAGAGATTTTTTTCTTTTCTTTTCTTTTTTTTTTTTGAAACAGAGTCTCACTGTCATGCAGGCTGGAAGGCAGTGGCGTGATCTCAGCTCACTGCAACCTCCGCCTTCTGGGTTCAAGCGATTCTTGTGCCTCAGCCTCCCAAGTAGCTTGGATTACAGGTGCGTGCTGCCATGCCTGTCTAATTTTTATATTTTTAGTAGAGACTGGGTTTTACCATGTTGACCAGGCTGGTCTTGAACTCCTGGCCTCAAGTGATCCACCTGCCTCAGCCTCCCAAAGTGCTGGAATTACAGACATGAGCCACTGCACCCAGCCAAGATAGAGATTTCTAAATAGTAATCAATGCATTGATTATGAAATTCTCTGTTCTCCTAAACTATCTAGAAAATGAAGTTAAGAATCCTGTGAGAGCTTGCTCTTATGGAGTGCTGTTGGTGAGAAATAGAACTGATGTCCTAACCTGATAGCCCCTGTCCTGGATAGATCTGAACAGAGAGATGGCGTGATGGTCATCTCATCGTAGAAAGACCGATTTGGAACCTACTTATAATTATCAGCCTGAAACCACAGATTTGACTTCTTGGTGTTATACCTATTATTGAATATGATTTTCTAGTCCTTATAGTACAGTGTAATTAAAGAGCACAAGAAAATGAAATCTGGCCTTCCAGGATATCACTGCAGGAAAGCCAAGATGAAGATCAAAGATGAGTTGTGCCTCTTTAGTTTTTATGGAATGCATATCTGAAGCTAGGCACATCAAGATCATAATGGAAAAGAAGAATTGTAACCATTTTTTTTTTTTTTTTTTGAAACAGAGTCTCACTCTGTTGCCCGGGCTGGAGTGCAGTGGTGCGATGCTGGCTCACTGCAAGCTCTGCCTCCCAGGTTCAAGCAATTCTCCTGCTTCAGTCTTCTGAGTAGGTGGGATTACAGGCATGCGCTACCATGCCCAGCTAATTTTTTTTTTTTTTTTTGTATTTTTAGTAGAGATGGGGTTTTACCATGTTGGCCAGGCTGGTCTCGAACTCTTGACCTCCGGTTATCCATCTGCCTCGGCTTCCCAAAATTCTGGGATTACAGGCATTAGCCACTGTGCCTGGCCATAATCTTCTTTGGAATATTATGAATGATATACGCCTCCAGTTGGGATCTCATTTTGTGTTTGCTGGATCTTTCTTTTGTAAATTCTATCAGGTGACCAATAAAAAATATAATGTTGTGGCTGTTCTTCAGGGGATTGTAATTTGAGGATTCATGAAATAATCTCATTCATTAGAAATATTCATTACTTGGCGGGGCTGGGTGTCCCATGCCTGTAATCTCAGCATTTTGGGAGGCCAAGGTGGGTGGATCACATGAGTCCAGGAGTTCAAGACCAGCCCGGCTAACATGGTGAAACTTCATCTCTACAAAAAAAAAATAAAAAATTAGCCAAGTGTGGTGGCACATGCCTGTAGTCCTAGGTGCTTGGGGGAATGAGGCAGGAGGATCACCAGAGCCTGGGGAGGTCAAGGCTACAGTGACCCATGATTGTGCCACTGTACTCTGGCCTGGTTGATAGAGTGAGTCCCTGTCTCAAAAAAATAATAAAAATAAAAATAAATTTACTTACTAGCTACAGACTTTTCATTGTCAAAACTGATCACTCAGTTTGCAGCCAGTAAGTCTGTTCTGTTGGTTTCTTATTGCATAATCCCAGGACTCAGTTTTCTTCTCTTCTGTAAGCCCGGTTTAAAAGAAAGAGCCAAATCAAGGATTCAGTAAAATGCAAACTATTTTGTCTTGTCTACTTGGCTCTGCAAAATTATACTTTCCTGTTATAAACAGTAAGCTGCTTAGGGAAGAATTCCAGCAATTTGTCTTTCCCAATGCTGTTCATGGCTGCCAGCGAGGCAACGTATGTACAGCAACTCCCGGTTCTTGTTTAATTGCCTCAGTCAAAACAGGAGTTTGTGGTGGTGCCTGCCGGTTCAAAAATGGCACTTGTTTCTTTTGCCTCTTCTCATTACCCCGTGAATCAGAAGATATTAGAGCCAGAGGGATCTTTAAAGCCAATCCTGCTTTACAGATAAGAAACTGAGGCCCAGACTTAGTAGCTTATTCAAGGTCATGCATTGTGTAAGTGGTAAAGTTGAGTCTTGAATCTGTTTTGCTTACCCTGAAGTTTTCCTTGGTTTCCCATCTCTGTAGCTTTCTCTATAACAGCTATTCATGTTCTAGAAAGAAACTATGGGCCCACCAAGTGCATTACTTGTATTCTCATTCTTGAAATAGCATCAGACTAGTAGACAATGTGATCATCAGTCACTGATGTGTATGAGAAAGCTTGGTTTGGGAAGTAGGACGGTCATTTAAAGAGAGAAATCTAGGCTCTTCCCTTTGTTTCTGGGCTATTCCAGGGCATATCTTCACCATTATGGACTGGCTTGGTCAAATGCGATGAACAGACCACCTTTATAACAGCTTTGCTGCTTGCAAGCTGGGTTTAACCCTTCTGAGTCTCAGCTTCCCCATTAAATAATGTGACACCTGGCATCCACTCTATACAGTTACTAAGATATATATGAAAGTGAACTATAAAATACACTGGAAATATGAGGTATGTTAAGATATGGAGGGCATACTACCAAAGCCAAGAGTTGGAATGAATAGATGATGGCTGTAAGTGATTGGAAATCTTGTTTGTGCTTTTGCCCAGAGACATGAAACAGATTGTACAAACATCCTCTATGCGGTGCCTTTTCACTCCAGTGAAAGGCGTTGTTGAAGGGATGTGTTTCTAACATTAATCTCTTTGAAAGCTTAGGTTGGAGAGGCAGATTCTCTTGTGATAAACCAAATGGGTGGAGAAGTGATTTTAGTAACCCTTTCTTGAGTGATGGGAAACCACAGCCTCTGCTCTGGAAGAAAGCAGAAGTGTGTTTGAGTTTGGGGAAGAAGTGGTGAATAACTGAACTTTTTGATGGATTTTATAGAAAGAATAAAAATATGTGCCTTTTAAATATATTCTTTTCTGAAGTCATTATTACACCTTGAGTACTTTCTCTGGGACTAAGCCTGTGCCTTGTAATGAGAAAGACACAAAAGTAATGTGTAATGAGGGCCCCAATCATAGGGGTTTCCTTCTAATTGATGGTAGACAATTACACGAGATTGTCTGCGATTAAAAACCCAAGCTGCGCTGGAAGGGCAAATTGTTGTGGAATGTCAGAGAAGAAGGCAATCCACACAGGTAATCGGGAGCTAGTAACCATTTGTTGAATTGAATTGTGAATGCGAAATTTGGATTGTTAAGAAGTCAAGACAGGCCCTTGTTCTGGGCAGACACAAACCATGGACTGAGCTCAGAATTTAGGGGAGAACATGTGAGTCTTCACTGGAGAGTAGGTTGGAATTTCGCAGATGGAGACAAAGATGGATAATTACGGGCTGGGACAATTTTGGAGGTGTTTTGAGTCAGGCTTAGAGATCTAGGTTTTAAGCAAACAAATCAGTCTTTGGGGTGTGTGTGTGTGTGTGTGTGTGTGTGTGTGTGTGTGTGTGTGTTTCCAGCAGTCCTTGGTAGGTGTTTGTGTTTGGAGCTTCCAGAGCAAGGTACAGCCTTTGAGAGCTTCTGCTTACTTTTCTAATGACCGGAACCAGGAAGAGGTGAAGCTTGGTCATTACACAATGCATTGTGACTCAGTGACCTCACTACTTCCTGTTTTCATTTGAGAAGGGGGCCAATGGAAGGGACCGTTTCAGTACAAGGCCATGAATAGGGACTAGGAGATATCAAGGATGTGAGGTCTACCAGACTAGCAGGCAGAGCATGCGTGTAAACCAGCAGGCCAAGGAAGGAGTTGAACTCCAGTGGAATGGCAGCGGTGGCCCAGTGATCTATGAGCAGGTCTAGGAATTGAGAATTACTCCTACTTCTGAATCATGTGCGATTTCTCCTAACCTGTGTCACCAGCCAATCCTGGTTGTGAATTCATAGCCTAGTCCATAAGCTCAATAGTAAAATAAATTCCAACATACTTTGTCCAGGCTTCTGTGCCAGGAGTGCAGGAGAGCTCTACTTGGATGACTTCTTTCGTCAAGGAGAGGCCACTGGAAAACGGGTGGCTGGACATGTGCTCCTCCCTGCTCACTGATAGGTTGACTGTGATATCAGCCAAGCTGCAGGTGCACGGTGCACTGCAGGCTCAGGGAAGAGCTGGGAAGAGCCGGGAAGACCCGCCACGGGCAATGTCAGGGACACCTTTCTTCCCTGTGGGATATACTGATGGATTGAGTGACTATCCATTCATCAGTGTGGATGGTCACTCATCAGGCCTGCAGAGATGGGAGCCTTATGGGTTCCTTGAATTGTCAAGACCATGGCTAGAGCTGAATCTCTAAGGGGGTTCTTTTTTCCTGGAAAGATGTAGTTCCCTCATCAGTAGAGTGAGAGTAAGAAGTAAATCTACTTAAAAAAAAAATCCAGCTTCCGTCAAATGTAATTTACATACCATAAAATCCACCCATTTTAAGCATATAATTTAATGATTTTTAGTAAATTTACAGAGTTGTGTAAATATCACCACAACCCAGTTTTAGGATGTTTTCACCTCCCCAAGAAGCTCCTTAGGGCCTTTTGTGGTCAATCACCATTCCCTCCTCACAGCCCCAGGCAACCAATAATCTCCTATACTGCCTTTGATAGATTTGCTTAATTCTGGACATTTTGAATAAATGGTATCATAAACTACGTGGTCTTTTGCATCTGGCTGCTTTCCTTTAGTGTAATGTTTTGAGGTTCATTCACATTGTAGTATGTGTCTGTATTCCATTTCTTTTCATTGCTGCATAGTATTCCATTGCATGGATATACCATACTTCATGTATCCTTCCATCAGTTAATAAATTATTTCCATTTTTTTGGGCTATTGTGAATAATGCTACTGTACTGGATTTCAGTGGCTGCTGTGACAAATTATACACTTGATGTCTTAAGACAGTAGGGGTTTATTCTCTCACAGTTCTGGAGATGGGAGTTAGGGAGTCAAGGTGCAAACAGGGCTGTGCTCCCTCTGGAGGCCCTCAGGGAGATTCCATTCCTTGCTTCTTCCAGCTTCTGGTGGATGCTGGCCTTTGCTGACTTGTGGTCACGTCAGTTCAATCTCAACCCCCATCTGCACGTCAGCGTCTCTCCAGTGTGTCCTCTCAGCTCTCTCTCTTTCTCTCTTGTAAAGATATATGTGATTGCATTTTTTAAGGCCACCGTGATAATTCAGGGAAGACAACTCCTCTCAAAATTCTTGTCACTGGCCATTAGAAAAATGCAAATAAAAACCACAGTGAGATACCATCTCACGCCAGTTAGAATGATGATCATTAAAAAGTCAGGAGGCCAGGCGTGGTGGCTCACACCTGTAATCGCAGCACTTTGGGAGGCTGAGGTGGATCACGAGGTCAGGAGATCGAGACCATCCTAGCTAACACCGTGAGACCCCCATCTCTACTAAAAATACAAAAAAAAATTAGCCAGGCGTGGTGGTGGGCACCTGTAGTACCAGCTACTGGGGAGGCTGAGGCAGGAGAATGATGTGAACCCGGGAGGTGGAGGTTGCAGTGAGCCGAGATTGTGCCACTGCACTCCAGCCTGGGCAACAGAGAGAGACTCTGTCTCAAAAAAAAAAAAAAAAAAAAAAAAAAAGTCAGGAAACAACAGATGCTGGAGAGGATGTGGAGAAATAGAAATGTTTTTACACTGTTGGTGGGAGTGTAAATTAGTTCAACTATTGTGGAAGACAGTGTGGCGATTCCTCAAGGATCTAGAACCAGAAATACTGTTTGATCCAGCAATCCCATTATTGGGTATATACCCAAAGAATTATAAATCATGCTACTATAAAGACACATGCACATGTATGTTTATTGCAGCACTATTCACAATAGGAAAGACTTGGAACCAACCCAACTGCCCATCAATGATAGACTGGATAAAGAAGATGTGACACATATACACCATGGAATACTATGCAGCCATAAAAAAGGATGAGTTCATGTCCTTTGCAGGGACATGGATGAAGCTGGAAACCATCATTCTCAGCAAAGTAACACAGGAACAGAAAACCAAACACCACATGTTCTCACTCATAAGTTGGAATTGAACAATGAGAACACAGGGACCCAGGGAGGGGAACATCACACACCGGGGCCTGTCAGGGGTTGGGGGCCTAGGGGAGGGATAGCATTAGGAGAAATACCTAATGTAGATGATGGGTTGATAGGTTCAGTAAACCACCATGGCACATGTATACCTACGTAACAAACCTGCACGTTCTGCACGTGTATCCCAGAGCTTAATTAAAAAAAAAAAAAAAAAAAAAATCCTTAACTTAATCAACTCTTTTGCCTTACAGGGTAACATACACAGGTTCCAGGGATTTGATGTGGATTTATTTTGCGGGGGGCACCTTTACAGCCCACCACCACAGCTCTGAACATTCACATAAGGTTCTTATGTAGACACATGGCTTCATTTCTCTTTGTAGGTACCTAGGAATGGATTGCTAGGACCTATGGTAAATTTATGTTTAACTTTTGAGAAGTTGCCCAACTGTTTTCAGAAGGGGCTGTACCATTTTACATTCCTACCAGCAATGCAGGAGAGTTCTAGTTTCTCCACATTCTTGCCATTTGTCTGCCTTTTCTTTTTCCTTTATCACAGTCATTCTAGTGGGTGTGGAGTGGTATTTCACTGTGGTTTTAATTGGTATTTCCCCATGACTAATAGTGTCGAACATCTCTTCATGTGCCTGTTAGCTATTCATACATACTTTTTGGCAAAATATCTGTTCAAAGCTCTGGCCTGTCTTAAAATTGGGTTGTCTTCTTTTTTTGAGTTATGAGTTAGTCTGTCGTTTTTCACAACCTGGCCCAGCCGTTGCCAGTTCTAAGGACTGTGGTGGCTGAGGTCACCTTGACTAGGAAGTGCTGCGGTAAACCCACTTGCCCAGGGTGCCTTGGGCTGGGGCCAGGCACCGTCCCTGCACCGTGCCCTGTGTCAGTTTGTCACTGGAGGGTGGATGGGCCTCACAGGTGGCCTTTCGCCATCAGATACTGTGTTATGGAAGCCGGGACATGGCTCGCCTGTGTCCTGGAGATCATTAGTTCCGTGTTCTTGCAGGCTGGCTGTTGTCTGATGAATAAGCGCACTGACCAACAGAATCCCACAATATATTCTCATTGTAACCTGATTGTTTCTTTCCTAACACTTATCACAACTTTAACTAGTTATTTCTGTGATTATATATTTGATGTCTTTCTTCCTTCCACTAGACTGTTAAGTTCCTTGGGGACGGGGCCATGTTGATGTGATTTGCTGCTCTATCACTGCTCTCTAACACAGTTCGTGATATATAGCAGGCAATTGATCAATAGTTGTTGGATGGGGGAAATGAGGATCCATTCTCTGCTTTACAATGGTTGATTCACATGAAATTATTAAATAGAGAGTTGTTTGTTGACCAAATTGTTCACTAACCCCTGCATGTATCTTTAGTGACGTGTATTCTTTTTTTTTTTTTTTTTTTCGAGATGGAGTCTCATTTTATTGCCCAGGCTGGAGTGCAGTGGCATGATCTTGGCTCCCTGCAATCTCTGCTACCCAGGTTCAAGCAATTCTCCTGCCTCAGTCTCCCAAGTAGCTGGGATTATAGGCGTCTGCCACCACGCCCAGCTGATTTTTGTATTTTTAGTAGAGATGGGGTTTCACCATCTTGGCCAGGCTGGTCTTGAACTCCTGACCTCATGATCCACCCACCTCGCCCTCCCAAAATGCTGAGATTATAGGCGTGAGCCACTGCTCCCGGCCAAGTGACATGCATTCTAATTTGCCTTTTTTATTTCTCATTTCCAGCAATCTATAACTACAACGCTTCTCAAGATGTGGAGCTCTCCTTGCAGATTGGCGACACAGTTCACATCCTGGAGATGTACGAGGGTAAGTCTGGCTGGCCTTTTGCCAGACGAGGGCAGGGGAAAAACAATGTGAGTTACTTATTAAAAAGGCACTTTGAGTAAACATCAGCATGCTTGACTTCCTGAAACAGTGCTAGTAAAAATTCAGGAAGTAGTTGGGTGACACAATTTTGAACAGAGTGATTTCAAAACCGCCAGCTGAATACATGAGCACAAACCTGCACAGACACCAGAGTGAAAGCTCATGCATATGTGAAGGGCGCTGGTGTGGCCAGGCCACTTGGGCACAGAAGGATCAGCGACACAGCTGGCTCGCGAGGAGACACTTGGGGCGTTGGGCTGGCAGTAGCTCAAAGGAAGCACTGCTGATTAAGGGTCTGTTTCTATTCAGCACTAAATGTTCCCAGGTTGGGGGAGAAATGAGGGAGAGTCTTTCTGGTGTTGCTGAGATTCTTTTAGAAAATTAGGTCAGGACTGCAGCAGGTCCAGAAAGCCTGATTGTATATTTCCTTCAACTAGGTCAGACTAGGGCCGTGGTTCTGTTAACCTGTTAGAGGGCTGCGGGGTAGTACTTAGGACTGCCTGTTTGTCTGCAAAGCACTGGTCATGTCTGTACCCACTCCACTGCAGGCTTCCAACTTCAGCTCAGGTTCTCTAAATCCTAGAAGAAGTCTTCCTCCATATGGCCACATTTTTAATCCAAACCTCCAGAGCACAACAAAAGCATAGCCAGGCCACTGAAGTTGAGGACCAAACCAAGAACAACTTTTACGGTCCAGTTATTCTCTCAGAAGGTTAGGGTACAAATGAGGTAGAAGTTAGGTGGATTTTATAGGGACCGTGCATTTTCCGGGTCTAGCCCCCATGTAAACCCCTGTGATGGTGAAATGGCAGAGATGGTCTGCTAGGACCCCATGCAGGTTCCTAGGGTGGAACAGGATGACACAGGATGAGAAAGAGGAGATGGGAAGGCAGGAGGAAAGAAAGCAGGATTTGGCCATAAAACAGCTAAATTATCTGCCTGGTTGCATGGAAGACTCTGCTATTACTGCTGCCTCCCTTCAGTTTTTGGCAGAGGGCTGGGGTTTCACATTATCCTTTTCCCTTCCACACAACTCAGTGTAATCGTGTAGCTCCCAGGGGCAGAGAGAAGACAGAGAGGGCTGTGTGAACTCCTCCCTTTCTCTCTCTACTGCTTATTCTCACCGTCTCAGGCCCAGCCAAGCATCAGTTCAAAGTCTCCAAGACTCTAGGGCAGTAACCTTATCTTTTCCAGAATCCTTTGCTTATGGAAACCACAGCTCTTCCAATCTTATCAGCTCATACCTCTTTTGTCAGGAGGCCAGGTTAATTCACTTTGTCTAGCCTCAATGGATGCACATTTTCCTATTGTGCGGGTAAAAAGCGTGTGTTCAGTTTTTCTAACTCTTCCATGTGGGCTTGGAAAGAATGTATATTTAAGGATCACTGGGTGCAAAGTTCTTTTTTTCTTTTTCTTGAGACAGAGTCTCACTCTGTCATCCAGGCTGGAGTGCAGTGGCACGATCTCGGCTCACTGCAACCTCCGCCTCCGGGGTTCAAGCAGTTATCATGCCTCAGCTTCCTGAGTAGCTGAGATTACAGGTGTACGTCATCACACCTCGCTAATTTTTGTATTTTTAGTAGAGGCGGGGTTTCACCATGTTGGCCAGGCTGGTCTTGAACTCCCAAGCTCAGGTGATAGCCCCATCTTGACCTCTCCAAGTGCTGGGATTACAGGTGTAACCATACCTGGCGGCAAAGTTCTATATATGATAATTAGGTTCTAATTTCTGAGTCATTTTTCAGGTTTGCTGTATGCTAACTTTTTTTTCTGCTTTTTCTGTTATTGATAAAACTGTGTTAACTCTTCCACCATGATTGTAGTTTGTGTGTCTTTACGGTGATGTCAGCTGTTTGCTTTATGTATTCTGAGACTTGTTTTTAGGTGCCTGCTATTTTAGAATTGTTGTGTTAAACAGTTCTAACTTTTAATTCCTATTTATTAAACCTTTACCATTGTCTTAATCAGTAGTAACATATGTCTTACTCTGTGTTGTGTAAAATTGCAGCCAATTCACTGGCAAGTCCCAGGGCTTCAATTTTTGTCCTCCTGGCTCCACAAGGCCGTTAAAAATGCTGCTCAGCTTCTCAGCCACTCAGGAATCCTTTCTTTCTTTGTATTGTTTTGTTACGTGTTTTGGAGACAGAGTCCCGCTCTGTCCCCCAGGCTGGAGTGCAGTGGTTCAATCTTGGCTCACTGCAAGCTCCGCCTCCTGAGTTCACGTCATTCTCCTACCTCAGCCTCCTGAGTAGCTGGGATTACAGGCACCCACCACCACACAGGGCTAAGTTTTGTATTTTTAGTAGAGACGGGGTTTCCCCATGTTGGCCAGGCTGGTCTCCTGGCCAGCTCCTGACCTCTGGTGATCCGCCCGCCTCCGCCTCCCAAAGCGTTGGGATTATAGGCGTGAGCCACCGCACCTGGTCAGAAATTCTTTCTTTCTTTTTTTTTGAGGCGGAGTCTCGCTCTGTCGCCCAGGCTGGAGTGCAGTGGCGCGATCTCGGCTCACTGCAAGCTCCGCCTCCCGGGTTCAGGCCGTTCTCCTGCCTCAGCCTCCCGAGTAGCTGGGACTACAGGTGCCCGCCACCTCACCGGCCAATATTTTGTATTTTTTAGTAGAGACGGGGTTTCACCATGTTAGCCAGGATGGTCTTGATCTCCTGACCTCGTGATCCGCCCGTCTCGGCCTCCCAAAGTGCTGGGATTACAGGCTTGAGCCACTGCACCCGGCCAGGAATTCTTTCTTCAATCGGCAGATGGATGCCCCAAGCGGAAAGCAGGCCCAGATGCTGGGGTGGTCTTTTTAGGTTTTGGTCTTTTTCAGATTTTGACCTGGTAATTCTTCACTGCCATGTTAGTTCGTGCGTGTGTGTGTGTGTGTGTGTGTGTGTGGCGGGGGCGGGGCAGCGGTGTATGAATTTATTTGTGTGTGTTGTTTTGTCATGCTTTTCTAATTGTCCTACAGAGTGTGGGAGGGAAGAATGGTGACTTGGTCTGAAATTAAGTAGGAAATGTCTTGTTTTTTGGGTTTTTTTCTTTGAGACAGGGCCTTGCTCTGTCACCCTAGCTGGAGTACAGTGGTGTGATCAAAACTCACTGCAGCCTTGAGCTCCTGGGCCCAAGCTATCCTCTTGCCTCAGCCTCCCAAGTAGCTGGGATTACAGGCATGTGCCACCGCGCCCAGTTAACAAGGTCTCACCAAGTTGCTGAGGCTGATCTCAAACTCCTGGCCTCAAATGATCCTCCTGCCTCAGCCTTCCAAAGTGTTGGGATTATAGGCATGAGCCATAGCACCTGGCCCAGAATTTCTTCAAATTCTTTTTTCACTTTTATATGACCTCAGCATATTTCTAAGAAATAGTTAATTGAAGCACTTTGTCCTGTTAGGGTTCATATCAATAGTAATTTTAAGGATGAAGGTGGTGGCTCACTCCTGTAATCGCAGCACTTTGGTAGGCTGAGATGGGAGGATCCCGTGAGGCCTGGAGTTCAAGACCAACCTGGGCAAAATAGTGAGACCCCGTTTCTGCAAAAAATTTAAAAATTAGCCAAGCGTGGTGGCATGCACCTATGGTTTCAGCTACTTGGAAGGCTAAGGTGGGAGGATTGCTTGACCCTGGGAGGCAGAGGCTGCAGTGAGCTGACTGTACCACTGCACTCCAGCCTGGGCAACAGAGTGAGACCCTGTCTCAAAAAGAAAAAAAGAAAGTATTTTTAAGCGTGCTGACTGTTTATGCTTTACCGAGAGTTCTCCAGTTGGTCAATGAACATTCCTCAAGACAGCATCTGTGTGGATCAAGCTAAGGGGGTCACTGAGCTTAGCTGAATATAAATATAAACACATTTACATTCATTTCTAATACCATGCACTTGAGTCCAAACAGTCCAAAACCCACAGTGCTTCTAGTATATTACAGCTCACACTATGATATGCTTGTAGGATGTCCTGGCCCATTTGACAGTCACACAAAAATGGTTAATTTCCTCAGTTATGATGGTCCGGATGCTGTAGTCCTGCCAGCAAGAAACTGCTCTTCTTAATTGCTACCATAACATTTTTGCTGCATCACCATAGAACTTTTTCATCTCAAAGGACGTCAGTGCTGTTTTTTAAAAGTAAGCACATGTTAAGGTGTGAAGGGGAGGGAGACTGAGAACACTCGAGTCTGCATCGTGAGCTTACCAAGTCCATTAACCACCAAGTGGCAGGTCAGCTTGACAGAGAGATTACTATATTGGATTATGTTTTTCAATAATGTTTATTTTCTGGGATTACTTTTTAAAATCGTGCCTACCTTGCCAGATGCCCCGTGATAGGTCCTTGTATCTGCTAAGCACTTAGAGTTCTTGGCTGGATTCTCAAATTCCTTTATTATTTAAGGCAGCTCGAGGCAAGGGCAGGAGTACTTTGCAAACATGAAATGCGATGGGAATGCTGAGTAATCACTTGTCTCCTACCCCTCCTCTCCTCGTCCCTCTTAACTTTAGAAAAATAAACAAAATGAAAACATCAACAGTCCTGCCGGGCAGAACTGAAGGGTGACACTGGCACTGTATTGTGGCCCTGGGATTTGTGTCTGCCAGCTTCCTGTCGGAGCTGACTTTGGGGCGCTCCCTCTGCACCCTGCCCCACCCTGCCCTCCAGATGTCTGCATACCAGATCTGTGTGTGTTTTTCCAGCGTGGACATGAATCCACCCAGACATGAAAATTTTTTTCTGCCCACCGCCCAGGACAGAATACTATTTTTGATTCTCCTTTTTCTCTTTGCTGCTGTGTGGTTGGATGAAAAATTTCAGAAAGTATTGGCTCATTGAAGGCAAAGCTTGCTCCTCCTTCATCTGCAGAGCCTGTGCCTCCCTAGCTCCTGGTATACGGCGGATGCTCAGCAACTATCTATTGAATGATGAAGATAAAATAGGAGACCAAGGCAGACTGGTGTAGAGAGTAAGGGGGTCAGGGGTCACCTCCACAAAACCCTGAATATTACAAGGCAGAGGTGCTGTTCCTTCTCTGTGAGGGAAATACAGGGGATGCTAATGTTTTTCGGTCCTCTGCAATTATAGGAGGATTTAGTCATTGCTGAAGTTTTTGTTTTTATTTTATCTATTTATCTTTTTTTTAGAGACAGGGTCTTGCTGTCCCCCAGGCTGGAATGCAGTGGCATAATAACAGCTCACTGTAGCCTTGAACTCTTGGGCTCAAGGGGTGCTCCTGCTTCAGCCTCTTGAGTAGCTGAGACTACTGGTACGTGCCACCATGCCCAGCTAATGTTTTTATGAAGCCTTGCTGTGTTGCTCCAGCTGGTCTGGAACTCCTGGCCTTTAGTGATCCTTCCACCTCAGCCTCCCAGAGTGTAGGGATTACAGGCGTGAGCCATCGTGCCTGGCCTTGTGTGTTTTTTCGTTTGTTTTTAAACGACAGTTTTCTTGAAATGTAATTCAAATACCACTCAATTTACTTATTTAAAGTATACAATTCGATGGATATTTACTAAGTTCACTGTGCAGAGGGTTGGGCAAATATCACTATTTACTCTCAGAACACTTTCATCATCCTGTAAAGAAGCTCTGTACCCACTGGTAGTCATGCCTCCCCTGGCTCTAGGCAGCTTCAAATTCATTTCATATAAGTGGAATCACACAATATGTGGTCTTTTGTGACTGGCTGCCTTCATTTAGCATCAGGACGTCTTCTTTCTCGCTCGCTCTCTCTTTTTTTTTTTTTTTTTAAAGAGACAGGGTCTTGCTCTGTTGCTCAGACTGGAGTGCAGTGGCATGATCACAGCTCACTGTAGCCTTGACCTCCTGGTCTCAAGGAATCCTCCTACTCCAGCCTCCCAGGTAGCCGGGACTACAGGTGCACACCGCTATACCCAGCTAAATTTTTATTCTTTGTAGAGACAGGGTCTCACTATGTGCTGAGGTTGGTCTCGAAATCCTGGGCTCAGGCGGTTCTCCTGCCTTGGCCTCCCAAGGGCCAAGTGTCCCAAAGTGTTGGGATTACAGGCATGAGCCACTGTACCTGGCCCAACTTTATCTCTTTTCATTGCTGAGTAATAACGTATTGTGTAGGTACATTATATTTTATTCATTCATCAGTTGATGGACATTTGGGTTGTTTAGATGTTTCAGCTACTGTGAATAATGCTGCTGCGAACATTTGCATGCAAGTTTTTATGTGGACATATGTTTTCATCTGTCTTGGGTAGGTACCTAGGAGTGGAATTGCTGGGTCATAGGGTAACTCAATGTTTAATCTTTTGAGGAACTATCAGACTGATTGAGCTTTGGCTCCAAAACAAGTGACCAGAGTCCAGATGAGCGAGCTTCTATCCATTATCTTTTCTCACTCATTTGACTCTCTGGCCTTGCCCCTGAACTTCTTTTGTTACTAAATGAAGGAAAGAAGCAGAACTGACTGAGAAGCTATCTACCGCTCATCCATTACAGGTCTCCAGGAATTATTTGTCTTCAGATACTTTATCAGGAAACAGAGTTCCTTAAGGACTGAAGCAAGCGTTCTTGCCTTTCTTCATCTTTGGCACTGGCCTGCCCACAGTCATTTCTGTGTCTTTGCTTCTTTTACTGTGGAATGTATTTGGCAGCAAGGTAGCTGTTTATTACTGTGAACACTCCTTTCCACCCCAGATCCATGGCAGAAAGTGCACTGACTTCTGGAGATGCCCAGCCATGAGGTCATTTATTCATTCAACATTATTTGCTGAGCACCAAGTATGTGACAAGTACATGTATTGAGCATGAGAGATGTTCTGGGTACTCTGTGGTCTCTTGAGTGACAAAATGCAAGTTCCTGCTCTCGTAGGGTTTACATTGGAGGGATAGGCAAAAACAAGCAAACAAAGTAAGGAAACAAAACAATTCAGACATGTGCTTACAAATGCTATGGGGAGAAGAGGGCAATACTGCAGAGGCCAGAGGTGGAGGGCAGCGATGGAGAGGGAGAAGGAAGACTACTGTAGGTTAGATGCTTTCGTCCTTGTCTAGGTTGACTGTCCCTGGGTAAGACATTGCAGCTGTCTTTGTGACAAGGACATTCCATCTAAATTGGAGTCACTTTTTGAATAGAAAGTGATCAAATGTAAGTGCTTTGAAAAGTGCGTAGTACCTTGTACGTGTCAGGTTTCAGCATCCTGTTACCATGGAGCTCCCCTCTCCTGTGATTAACCTTGCTCCAGTCACCAGTGGTTTTAGGCCTGGGGTCTGAGGTTCCTCTAGTGCTGGTTTCCTGGGTTTAATTCATATCCATCGATTAACTCTTCTTCTGCTCCATAAATCACTCACAAGCTCATGAGAAAGGGTGGCTGGTGTGCTGGTGTTAGCAGTAATTTCTGGGGTAAATACAACACAATTGACTGCTGTTGGAACAAACACAATGGGATGTCTCAAAGGTGAGCTGAGCTGTACGGAGGCAGGCACAGCACACAGTTTTATATTATTTCAGGGCAATTTGTAAAGACTCAAAGGATAGCACAAGTGCTTGGACTGGAACTAGAGGAAATAGGCAAGCCTGAAAAGTTAAGAAACAAAAATAAGTGTTTGTATCTGTACAGGAGTTCCCCAGAATACCCATGTTATTTCTTCTGTATAGAAGGAGGCCAGTTTTTGAATGAATTCTAATCAAAAATCGACTCCCCTCTAATATGAAAAGGAGTAAAAATGGATTAAGACTTGAGCTGTATGTGTTTTAAATCTCATCTTTGTAAAGCAGACCTTTGTGAGGAGGGACAGCGGGCAGAGTTACGACAGGTAAGTAACATGTCAATGAATTTTGTCTGCATGTTTGCTAAAACTTTCTAACAGAGATATAAAAAAGAAGAGAGTGGGCCAGGCGCGGTGGCTCATGCCTGCAATCCCAGTACTTTAGGAGGCTGAGGCGGGCAGATCACATGAGGCCAGGAGTTTCAGACCAGTCTGGCCAACTTGGCGGAACCCTGTCTCTAATAAATGCTCATCATCACTGGCCATCAGAGAAATGCAAATCAAAACCACAATGAGATACCATCTCATACCAGTTAGAATGGCGATCATTAAAAAATCAGGAAACAACAGTTGCTGGAGAGGATGTGGAGAAATAGGAACACTTTTACACTGTTGGTGGGACTGAAAACTAGCTCAACCATTGTGGAAGACAGTGTGGCAATTCCTCAAGGATCTAGAACTAAAAATACCATTTGACCCAATCATCCCTTTACTGGGTATATACCCAAAGGATTATAAATCATGCTGCTATAAGACACATGCACACGTAGGTTTATTGCGGCACTATTCACAATAGCAAAGACTTGCAACCAACCCAAATGTCCATCAATGATAGACTGGATTAAGAAAGTGTGGCACATATACACCGTGGAATACTGTGCAGCCATAAAAAAGGATGAGTTCATGTCTTTTGTAGGTACATGGATGAAGTTAGAAACCATCATTTTGAGGAAACTATCGCAAGGATAGAAAACCAAACACTGCATGTTCTCACTCATAGGTGGGAATTGAACAATGAGAACACTTAGACACAGGGTGGGGAACATCACACACCGGGGCCTGTCATGGGGTGGGGGAAGTGGGGAGGGATAGCAAAAAAAAGAAAAAGATAAAAAAATTAGCCGGGCGTGGTGATGTACACCTGTAATCCCAGCTACTTAGGAGACTGAGGCACAAGAATTTCTTGAACCCGGAGGGCAGAGGTTGCAGTGAGCTGAGATCATGCCATTGCACTCCAACCTGGGCGACACAGCAAGACTCTTACCTCAAAAAAAAAAAAAAAAAAAAAAAAAGAGTGCTTTTAAAAGATTTTTTCAAGCAGAGGCTTAATAATCATCCTTTAGAGATGTGGTAGTAGGAACCCTGCATTGGATTATGAGACAGTATGGTGTCTAACATTTTGAGAATGTCTGATTGTCATATTCTGCTATGCTCTATGACAATTAATTTTGTGACACTGAAATCTCTTTATTGTTCCTCCTTTCTACTTGGTCTTTCTCTACTTGGTCATCCATGCACAGTGGTTAGAAGTGAAGAGAGAGACAGAAGATTCAAAATTGCTGTTAAAAATCAATTCTTAATAGAACGTGTAAAAGTTTACTGGATATAAGCTTCAATAGGGGCATCCAAGGTATTTGTGACTTTCATTTACTTTTGTTACCCACTAATTAAAATAATTGAAAGTTTATTGTAATTCAAAATCTATACAGTCGCCATGATCTAGGTACAGATACACTGCCTTTCACATACGTAAATGGCAGTGAGCCTAACAGCTTAGATTTTATGACACTGCGTGCAAACATTTTGGCATTAGCCTGGAAAGCAGATAAGGCCATGTGGCATTTTGTTGAGTGTGCTTGGTCACTTCCCACATCTGTTTGACCTTTACCTTAAGTACAGCTTGTTAGCTACTACTGCTGGTGACATATGTTCCTGAGATGTGTTTTTCAAAAGATATGTGTGGCAGCAGGAGGGTGTTTACCAGAGAAATTAATTAAAAGGAGTGTCAGTGAAAAGTCTTATCCAGACTTAATCTTTAAAAAAAGGGAATGCCTTCTCCTATTTTTCCTTTTCAGGTATGTTTCAATACGCTTCTAAAATTCCATCTTTATTTATTTTATTGAGACAGAGTGTCACTCTGTCTCCCAGGCTGGAGTGCAGTGATGCAATCTTGCTCACTACAACCTCTGCCTCCTGGGTTCAAGCGATTTTCATGCCTCAGCCACCTGAGTAGCTGGGATTACAGGCACACGTCACCACACCCAGCTGATTTTTAGTAGAGACGTGGTTTTGTCATATTGGCTAGGCTGGCCTCAAACTCCTGGCCTCATGTGATCTGCCCACCTTGGCCTCCCAGAGTGCTGGGATTGCAGGCATGAACCACCATGTCCAACCCTAAAATTCCATCTTTAAAAATATGCATGATTCAGGTATAGGCATATATGGAATTTTCTACTGTAGAGTTCAGAACTGTTTCCTGAGTGGTATCTTCATTCAGTTATTCTGTCATGACTAAGTACTTGGAATTACCTATTTGGGCAGCTCCCATGCACCTAAGGAGGCAAACACAGTGAAAGCAAAGATGCTTTTGGGAGTACTCTGGAGGAATGTTCCCAGGAGCTTTTAGCATTGCGTAGATTTTGGACTGCAACAGATCTTGGTTGGATCAAGGGGTTGAAATGGGAGCAGAGTCCTTCCATCCCCTGCACACACATACCCGCTCACAACTGACTTCACACCCCGATTGCTGGACCATTCACATTATTTGGTGCATAACCTTTATTTTTTAAAAAATGTGTTAGGTTATCTCCACATAACATCACTGTTGGGCTGGCTAAGCCTCAGTTAAGGATTACTGTAAGGAGAAAGCCTTAGAGGAAGGTTTAAAATTGATTGAGGGCAAATGATCATAAGATATTTCTCCCCTTGCTTATATCTGGAAAAGAATGTTCAATATATGCCTCTGCTTTGTCCATAGTAATATAAGCGTCATATCTTTAAAAGCATATATTGATGAAAGAATTCAGAATACTAAATAAATGGAAGCTGTTCCATGTTCATGGGTAGGGAGACTCAATGTCGAAGTGTCAGTTCTTCTGAAGTTGATTTATAGATTCAATGCAATCCCAATTAAAATCTCAGACAGTTATTTTGTTGGTATTGACAGATGGAGTCTAAAGTTATGTGGAAAGGCAAAGGACTCAGAGCAACCAACATGAAGTTGAAGAACAAAGTTGGAGGACTGACAGGACTGACCCTACCTGATTTCACAACTTACTATAAAGCTGTAGTAATCAAGACTGTGGTTTTGGCAGAACACTAGGCAAACAGATCTCTGAACAGAATAGAGAGCTCACAGATAGACCCACACAAATATAGTCAGCTGACCTTTGACAAAGGAACAAAGGCAATACAATAGAGAAAAGATAGTCTTTTTAACAAATCGTGCTGGAACAACCTGACAACCACACGCTGAAATAAGAATTTAGACACAGACCTTTCACCCTTGACAAAATGTATTCTAGGCCGGGCGCGGTGGCTCAAGCCTGTAATCCCAGCACTTTGGGAGGCCAAGACGGGCGGATCACGAGGTCAGGAGATCGAGACCATCCTGGCTAACACGGTGAAACCCCGTCTCTATTAAGAAATACAAAAAAAACTAGCCGGGCGAGGTGGCGGGTGCCTGTAGTCCCAGCTACTCGGGAGGCTGAGGCCGGAGAATGGCGTAAACCCGGGAGGCGGAGCTTGCAGTGAGCTGAGATCCGGCCACTGCACTCCAGCCTGGGTGACAGAGAGAGACTCCGTCTCAAAAAAAAAGAAAATGTATTCTAGACCTAAATGTAAAATATAAAGGTATAAAACTCTTAGAATATAATAACATGGAGAAATATAAGTGACTTTGGATATGGGGGTAACTTTTAGATATGACACTGAAGACACAGTTATATGAAAGAAATAAGTGATAAACTGGACTTTATTAAAATTTAAAACTTCTGCTCTGCAAAAGATAATGTCAAGAGAATGAGAAGTTAAGCCACAGTTTGGGAGAAAATCTTTGTAAAAGAGAAATTTGAGGCCGGGCACAGTGGCTCACGCCTGTAATCCCAGCACTTTGGGAGGCCGAGGTGGGTGGATCATGAGGTCAAGAGATAGAGACCATCCTGGCCAGCATGGTGAAACCCCATATCTACTAAAAATACCAAAACTTATCCAGGCGTGGTGGCAGGCGCCTATAGTCCCAGCTACTCAGGAGGCTGAGGCAGGAGAATTGCTTGAACCCAGGAGGCGAAGGTTGCAGTGAGCCGAGATCGCGCCACTGCATTCCAGCCTGGCAACAAAGTGAGACTCCGTCTCAAAAAAAAAAAAAAAAAAAAAAAAGACATTTGATAAAGGACTATTATCTAAAACATGTAAAGAGCTTTAAAACCCAACAATACAACCCACTTAAAACATGGGCAACGACCTTCAGAGAAACCTCACCAAGGAAGATATATATCCACATGACATGTAAGTGTGTGAAAAGATATTCAGCATCATATATCATTAGCGAATTGAAAATTAAAGCAATGAGATACTACTGTGCACCTATTAAAACGGCCAAACTCCAGAACACTGATAGCACCAGATGCTGACAAGGATGTGGAGCAACAGGAACTCTCATTCATTGCTGATGGGAATGTAAAATGGTACAGCCACTTTGGGAGACAGTTTGTTAGCGTCTTAGAAAGCTAAACACACTCTTATCACACGATGCAGCGTTTTCTGTCCTTAGTATTTACCCAAAGGAGTTGAAAACTTATACCCATGCAAAAGCATGCACATAGATGTTTGCAGCAGCTTTTTCATAATTGCCAAAATGTGGGAGTAAACAAGATTTCCTTCAGTAGGTGAATGGATAAACAAAGCGGTGCATCCAGACAATGGAATATTATTCAGCACTAAAAAGAAATGAGTTATCAAGCCATGAAAAGACATAGATATACATGTTACTAAGTAAAAAGAGTCAATCCATATGACTCCAACTATATGACATTCTGGATAAGGAAAAACTATGGAGATGGTAAAAAGATTTGTGGTTTCCAGGGGTTAAGAGGGAAGGAGGGATGAACAGGTAGAGCACAGAGAATTTTTAGGGCAGTAAATCTACTCTGTATGATACTGTAATGGTGGAATCATGTCATTATACATTTGTCCATACCCACAGAATGTACAACACCAACAGTGGACCCCAATGTAACCTGTGGACTTTGGGTGATAATAATGTGTCAGTGTAGGTTCGATTGCAACAAATGTACCACTCGGTGGGGTATGTTGATAGCAGGGATGTCTTGTCAGGATACAAGAGGTATATGATAACTTTCTGTACCTTCTGCTCAGTTTTCCTGTGGACCTAAAATTAAAGGCTATTAAAAAATTTTAAGCATATAAGGAGACTTTTGTGTCATAAATACTAACTCTGTGCTTCAGTACACCCATTCTGTTTCACCCATGGAGCTGAATGATTCAACAGAAATGGTCATAATAGCAGGAAACAGACTGCCTGAAAAACTTGTGTTTTATTGAGGGGTCTTAGAAACCCATGAAAACTTCACTTCTCTTCCTTGCCTCATCTCCGTGTATAATTCAGGCTACAAGCAAGAATGGACAAGGCAACACAGGAAGGTTTCTTGTTACAGAAAGATTCTTAGTCTTACAATTATATTCTGTGTATCTGTTCCTAATGTTTGTCAGGCAACCAAGAATGTTAAATATGTATGTGTGTGTTTAATTTTGGTGTAGGAATATAGGATTTTAAACAACTGCATCTAGCAATTTGGTTAATCTTCTAAATGGCAGGAACAATGAGTATTACGTTACTAACCTTGAATACTTGTTTAGTTTTCACCAGTGCCAGTTTAAGAATCTGTTACAGGCTGGGCGCAATGGCTCAAGCCTGTAATCCCAACACTTTGGGAGGCTGAGGCGAGTGGATCACTTGAGGTTAGGAGTTCAAGACCAGTCTGACCAACATGGCGAAAAATCCTCTCCACTAAAAATACAAAAATTAGCTAGGCGTGGTGACATGTGCCTGTAATCCTAGCTACTCGGGAGACTGAGGCAAGAGAATCACTTGAACCCGGGAGGCAGAGGTTGCAGTGAGCCAGTATCGCACCACTGCTCCACAGCCTGGTCCACAGAGCGAATCTCCATCTCAAAAACAAACAAACAAAAAAAGAATCTGTTATAATTAGAATGGAAAGATACAAAGGGTGAAATTTTTTTTTCTTAGTGTCACTTTCATTGCTGACACTAAGTGTTTAATCAGGCCTTAGATAACCAATTTTGGTAACTTTTGAGTTCGGCCCCATTTGGTCTCTGCCAAGGCCCTGGCTACCCAGTGCCATGTTTCTCGATGATTCTAGCCACAGTCTTAGGGTTTTCCTATCACTCAAATTGTTTCTTCTTGGCTTTTTTTTTGGGGGGGTCCTCTTTCTTTGAAAGTCATCTTTTCTACCATTTTCTTGGAGTAGGGAAGTCATGTTGGAAAATAAAATTATGTCTTCATATCAGGTACTACAGTCTGGATACCCCTAGCATGGTATCCTAGCTGTTTTGTGTGTCTCAGCTTTGGTTGTTGGCGGTAATTTTAGTAGTTGAGAGAGGTTCTGCTCTTTTTGAGGAGCACAAACACATTCTTCAAAAAGTAAGTAAAAAAGAACTCCAAATAGAGCCCCCCACAGTCAGCAGCACGGGAACCAGAAGACAGCCCTAAGCACTGCAGATGATCTCTGAACTGTGCCATTGGGTGCCTTCCGTGTCTGACATTTTACATCCCCGTCTATGCCAGACATCAAGCTAAGGCCTTCCATGTACTGCCTCTCAGTTCTTACAATCCTGGGAGACCAGAGTTATTGATGCTCTTTTAATCAATGTGGAGATTTAGGTTAAGAAACTTGAAGAAATCCACACAGCTATTAAATGGCAGAGCTGTGATTCCCACCGGGGTCCTGTGTAATCCTAGTATATTGTTCTTTCCACAACATGCAGCCCTTCCGCAAATGACGTTTACACTTTGGACATGGCATAAAGTTTTCCAAAGGGGATACGGTTGTTTTGCTTTTGAAACAGCCACCTGAAAAGTTCAGCCGCATCCCAAATGTGTCTGTATTGCAGTGAGCTCTTCCTGAACTTAGCTCCCCTCCGCGGCTCTTAGCACACAAACCTGCCACTTTTACCCAGCGCTCTCCTCACTGTCCTGGAGAGGGATCAGGAATTGGGGTTATACTGTCAAACTCCTCGAGGTCCCATCGCCTCTAGCATCACTCTTTATAAAAAGTGGACCTCATCTTGGTTGGTTAATTGTATCTCTCTCTCGTTCATCTTTCAAACTCATGCTGATGATAACAAAAGCAATGTAAGAGTGAGTTGCAGCAAATTCATGGTTCCTCCTGATCAAACCACATGCTACCTCCTATCATCTCAGCTTTCTTAACTGGTTGGATAAGTTAGAAAAATGCATCACAGAAGAGGAAAGTCAGACTTTTAGCAAGAGGGACTAACCGCTGGTGAGATTACTTTGCTTTAAAAAGGAAACAAAGAAAAGCCACGTCCAGAAAATATAAAGGGAATTGGCCAACAAGTGGATGATGTCCAGGATACAGGAAGTGTCATTTCCTTCCTCTCACTGAGCTTCCAGGGCTCTGTGAAAGCACAGAGGGAGGTTTCCTTGTTTTGCAGTGGAAATTTGGGTATATCATCTCTCTATTTTGCTGACCTTGATTTGGTCCTCCTCCTCGCCCCTCGCTGCCTGGACCAGGTCTCTCTGCTTGTCTCAGAAGGTATTTGTTGGTTGCAAATAGAAATCTCTGCCATCACCCTCTATTATAGGCAACCAGAAGAAACTTTCTTGGTATTCTTTGCTACAGATATTATGGGGTAACAAGATTAAAAATACTGTAATGTTTTTGTGGAAGGAAACTTAAGAGATTGAAACCATAAGAACTTAAAATTGACAATGGAAAAAATGGAGTTCCCCGGAGCTGGTTGTTGTGGAGTTAGGATGGAGAACCAGGCCTTTTGGTGTCAGACAAGTTCTCTTTATAAAGAAGCAGTGGCTCTTCTATTCTGGACATTCTGGCCTCATGGGCAGGGTGCTTTAACCCTGCCTGTCTCTACCCACCGGGCATGGGATCCCAGGAGAACAAAGAAGGGTCACTCAGACCCTGCTGCCCAAGTGTGTCTTGTGGGTGCAGGTTTCATTTCAGATTCCTTACAGCAGTCTATTCTATACCTAGCCAGTGGCTCAAGAACACCCGCCTTTCTCATTGTTATATTCATCAGATGTTTACTCAGTGCCTGCTGCATGCCAGGCGCTACGAAGGACAGTTCTTTGTTTTGATCATTTAAAAAGTTAAATAGACTAGGCACGATGGCTCATGCCTGTAATCCCAGCACTTTGGGAGGCTGAGGTGAGTGGATCACTTGAGGTCAAGAGTTCAAGACCAGCCTGGTCAATATGGTGAAATCCTGTCTCTACTAAAAATACAAAAACTAGCTGGGCATGGTGGTGCATGCCTGTAATCCCAGCTACTTGGGATGCTGAGGCAGGAGAATTGCTTGAGCCTGGGGAGCGGAGGTTGCAGTGAGCCGAAATTATGCCACTGTACTCCAGTGTGGGCAGCAGAGCAAGACTCTGCCTCAAAGAATGAATAAATGAATGAATGCATGAATGAATAAATAAAGTCAGAAGCCTTATCTCCTGCTTTTTCACTTAGATGGTGTGCCTTTGCATGTGTGTTTTATACTGATAGAATTCCATGGCGAAGCCCACCTGACCTGAGTGGCGGTGCATTGAGAAAGTGTCCTGTCTACTGTGCCCCAGCAGGGCCATGGGCCAGCTTGGTATAAGGGAAAGCAATGAGCTGGCAGGTAGGAGGCCTGTGTTTGTATCCCCAGCTTAGGTGGTAAGTGCCTGGGAGATATGGGACAAGCCTTTTCAGTTCCTTAACTATGTTTTCTTTATTTAATTTAATTATTTACTTTTTATTTTATTTTTTAAGAGGCAGTCTTGCTCTATTGCCTAGGCTGGAACACAGTGGCACCATCATGGCTTATTGCAGCCTCAACCTCTTGAGCTCAAGCGATCCTCCTGCCTCAGCCTGCTGAGTAGTTGGGACTACAGGCATGCACCACCATGCCTGGCTGATTAAAAAAAAATTTTTTTTTTTAAGAGAAAAGGTCTCACTGTGTTGCCCAGGCTGGTCTTGAACTCCTGACTTCAAGTGATCCTCCTGCCTTTAAGCGATCCTCCTGCCTTGGCCTCCCAAAGTGTTGGGATTACAGGTGTGAGCCCCGCACCTGCCCTCCTTTGCTTTAAGTAAGGTTGTTATTTTTCAGTGATTTCTGAGTTCCCTCCAATATCTGACGATCTCAAATCCACAAAATTGAGCTCAGATAATTAACCTGGAAAACTCATTTGTCTCACCAAGAAGTATAAAAGAATAGAATCATCTTTTACCATCTTTGCATCCCTTGACTTTCTGCCTTTGAACTTATTTTCAAAAGCCCCAGTGAGATGCATGTGGGGTGTGGACATCGTGAGACCTGAGGCTCGGGAAGGTGGTGAGTGTGCTGCTCACAGGCAGAGGTGCAGCCACTACCTGTCTGTAAGGAAGGATTTTAGACCCAGCCCTTTGTCTGTCCTGTGACGAGTTTGCACCCAGCTGTTTCTGCTCACTGGCTTCCCAAGAGACAGCCAGCTTTTATTGGAAGGACAACTCACTGGGGATGGGAGGACAGGCTATGCCAATGGAAACCTGACAAGTTTACCTGGCCTACAGGGGATGGAGCCTTTGACCTTGGCCCCATTAACTGTGTTTTATCCAGCAACCTACCAGACCAGTGACACTTAAGGGAAAAACAACAGGATTTAGCACCTGCTCCTTCTCTGGGACCGCCGCCCCCCTTGCCCCCACCCCCGGCAAACACACACACACACACACACAATGCAGGTGTATAGAAACATAGCTCCTTGTCTCCTTCATAATTACCTTTAATTCCTAAGAGGTTAAAAATAATTTGTTCATCTTTTATGTGTGTACGTGGGATAAAACTAATTTATCTTGTGATCAGAAAGTAGGGAGAGATTTTATAAATCACTCCATAATTCCAGCATCTAAATGATGCTTTCCTTGTTGGGAAATCATGAGTACCTCTCAGTAATTGCTTCTGAGTTTTCAGCATATTTATGACTTTCTCTTCTGTGTGCCAGAGTCTACAAGCATTACCATTAAAAGTCCTTTTGTATTTAGTTATTTGTTTACAGATATGTTTCCTTCCTCTTTGAAGACAATGTCTGGCACAATGGTGTTCAATAAGTGTTTTCATGTATAATGAATGAATGGACCACTTTAGTAATGTAAGTCCTCAGCCTAAATGCACATCCTCAGAGAGAGACAATTTTCTTGCCTCCCTCCCTCCCTCCCTCCCTCCCTCCCCCGGTCCATCCCTCCCTCCCTCCCTCCCTCCCTCCCTCCCTTCCTTCCTTGCTTCGTTCCTTCCTTCCTTCGTTCCTTCCTTCCTTTCTCTCTCTCTCTCTCACGCTCTCTCTCTCTTTTTGTCCTTCTGTCTGTCTTTCTTGACAGGATCTCACTCTGTTGCCCAGGCTAGAGTGCAGTGGTGCAATCATAGCTGACTGCAGCCTCCAACTTCTGGGCTCAAGGGATCCTCTGACCTTGGCTTCCCTAGTAGCTAGGACTATGAGTGTGCGCCACCTCACCTGGCTAGTTATTTTATTTTTAGTTTTTTGTAGAGTCAGGGTTTTGGCTATGTTGCCCAGGCTGGTCTCCCACCTCAGCCTCCCAAAGTGCTGGAATTATAGATGTGAGCCACCACGCCCAGAGAGAATTTTCTAACCATGTTTTCTAAAGTAGCTTCATTCTCAGGAGTTGGCCTTTCCCAGGTTAGCCTCTTTTATTCCTTCGTAACTTTTAGCCCTATATGAAATTACTTTTCTTGTTTATATGCTTGTGTGTTTACACATATATTTTTTTCTTTCCATTATTAAGTAAGATTTAGGACATGGAGACATTGAGTACCCTGCTTTCCTAACATCTGTAACTAATTGTTCACTGGAGAAATGAATCTCCAATCTGCAGTTGAACTTCTGGAAATAGCAAAACTTGTTCAGAATGAATTTTGGAGCATGCAGTAGTAATTAAGATGAATAATGTCTTTGGGAAGACATAATACCACGTAAAGTAATGGAGAAATAGTTCTGTGCTTTTTCACACATGACTCAAACTTGTTTCAGAGACATTTCCAAACAAAAATATTCAATCATATTTCAGCAATGCAATTCTGTGTTACTTTGAGGTGGTTACTTTATAGACTAATATTCACTTGACAGTGTCAATTTTTACATTTAAAAAATTGCAGTAAAATTTATATGCAACACAGTGCACTCATCTTAGGTTTACAGTTCAGTGTGTTTTATGAAATGAATGCAGCTTGTATACCTAAACATTCCGATCAAGATAAAACACATTTCCCTCACCCCAGAAAATTCCCTGGTGTCTTTATCCACACGGTTCCCATCCTCAGTAAACAGCCGCCAATCTGGTTTAGATCACTGCGAGTTAGTTTTACCTGTGAGTCAATGTCATATCAGTGGAATTAGATGTGTCTTTTGTGTTTGGTCTCTTTCACTTATTGTAATGGTTTTTAGGTTCATCCATGATGTTGCACATCCATAGTTTATTCCTGTGTATTGCCAAATATAAATATATTACATATTATATATGATAGTAAATAATATAGTATGTACATATAACACTGTTTGTTGATACTCCCATTGATGTACATTTCGATGGGTTCCAGCTTTTGACTGTTAAAAATAAAGCATTCATAAACATTCTTATAAAGCATCAGAGTGAGGATGTGGCCAGGTCATAGGATAAGTGTAAGTTTAACTTTATAAGAAACCACCAGCAATGGAAGCGAGTTCCAATTGCTCCATCTCCTTACCAGTGATTGGCGCAGTCAATCTTTTTACCTTTAGCCATTCCAGTGGGTGGATAGTATCTCACTGTGTCTTTTTTTTAGAGTTATAATTTGCATGGAGTAAAATTCACCCTTTTTAGTGTAAAATTCTGCAGGTTTTGACAAATGCATGCAATCATGCAACACAACCATGGTCAAGCTACAAAGCCATTCTGTCAGACCCGAAGTTCTCCCGTGTCCCTTTTCAGTCATCCCCATGCCACCCTGAGTACTTGGCAACTACTCATCCGTTTTCTATCCCTATGATTTTGCCTTTGCCTAGTTCTGGCCTACCAGGATTTATCAGCTGTATATTTTTTAAATTTTATCAGTCATACATGTTTATAAATTTAAACATCATAACTATTTCTACAAGGTTTATAATGAAAAACAGGAGACCCTTTTTAACTCCTCTCGAATTCTGAGGAGTTTCAGCTTTTTCAGAAGTCTTTCAACTCTTTCAGCCAATTTTGTGGCATAAATCTCTTCATTTCTAAATTCATTTCTTACTGTGGAAGATAAGGATTTCACTCTTCTGTATACCCCACCATACAGATACCTATTAATCCCTCTTAGAAAAGCAAATATAGATATAATTTTTTTTTTTTTTTTTGAGACCGAGTCTCACTCTATCTCCCAGGCTGGAGTGCAGCGGCATGATCTCAGCTCACTGCAACCCCTACCTCCAGGTTCAAGCGATTCTCCTGCCTCTGCCTCCTGAGTTTTTTTCTTTAAACACTTAGGATTTGGGTTATCATAGCTATGTAGTGTAAGCAGCAGAGGCTGTGGGATTTACCTTGATTACATTTCCTTTCTTGAATAATATGTTTGTCTAGAGCTAATTCCTTTTTTTCTTCATTCTCTGTGAATGTACCTCTATTTCATACTCAAGGTTGCTGACAGAATTGTTGCCTGCCTTTTAATATGTTCAGGCAGATAAGATCATTCCTCAGTTCCTTTTTTTTCTTGGATTCGTTCCTCATGGGACCGTCTGTCCTCCTCCCTAGTTTGGGACTGGTTGCACTTTCCTAGTGACATAGCTCTTTTTCTGAGAGCTCCCTTTATCATCTGTCCTGGGGACAGAAAAGTAGGAACTAACTAGGTAATTCAACTAGGGGTAGTATGCATTTGTGTAATTGCAGATTAATACCTGTTCATTTTGACTGATCCACGTGTATAAAAAGTCATGAATTCACATGGATGCCTTCAATCCCAATCCGGCAGCACAGGGGTCATTCGAAATTTTTCCCTTCTGGGGCTTATAGCTCCATTCTATAATAGTAAGAAACCTAGCTTCCCATATTTTTAATAGATTTAGCTATTTGATCAGTTTCCTTGTATGTAACTGATCACTCATCCTCATTAGCATGCTGTCTCCCATGGGAACACCCCCCCACCCCGTTTTTGCTCTGATATCCAAGGCCAGTGCACCACCCCCAAGTCCTGTGTGCAGATACCCCCTCGCCTCACTTAGGCTCTGACACCCCATTTGCTCCCTTACATGGATGCCCAGCTCGTTCCCCCGGGGCTCTGACATGCCAAGCCAGTCTGGACCCCTCTGCGGATGTGCAGCCCTCCCCCATGGCAAATGCCCAAGTCACTCTGCTCCTCCCCATGGCTCAGGACTCAGCTGCCCAGGAGGGAGAGCAGAAGGGCCAGGATCCATCTCCTGATTCTGTCCTGATTCCCATTCCGCAAGTTTTTCCTTTCTTCAATCTTCGTATACCAAAGACTACCGTCCTCCTATTTGCTTAAGCCCAAGATACAAATACCTTTGAGAATTTGCCTTTACTCCCCCATTCATGGCCACCCGCAGCAAAGTCATGAGCAACGCCTGTTGATTCATATATATCATGTGCCTGGGTGTGGTGGCTCACCCCTATAATCCTAGCACTTTGGGAGGTCTAGGCAGGCGAACCGCTTGAGTCCAGGAGTCCGAGACCAGCCTGGCAACATGGGGAGATGCCCTCTCTATAAAAAATAGCCGGGCGTGGTGGCATGTGCCTGTAGTCCCAGCTACCAGGGGTCGGGGGTGGGTGATGAGGTGGAATCCATTGAGCCAGGGTGGCGAAGGTTGCAGTGAGCCGTGATTGCGCCACTGCACTCCAGTCTGGGTGACAGAGTGAGATCCTGCCACAAGAAAAAAACAAACAAAAAAAAACCTCACAAATATATATATCCTGCTTTTTTTTTCATCTCTCCTCCTCTCCGCTGTACCCACCACTCCCCTTTGGTGTTCCTCTTTCTACTACACCTCACATCCCACAATCCATTCCCATATAGCAGCAAGGATGCTCTTTTAAAAGCCTAAGGCAGCCAGGCACAGTGGCTCACGCCTGTAATCCCAGCACTTTGGGAGGCCGAGGCAGGTGGATCAATGGAGGTCAGGAGTTTAAGACCAGTCTGGCCAACATGGTGGAACCCTGTCTCTACTTAAAATACAAGAAATTAGCTGGGCATGGCGGCACAGCTCTGTAATCCCAGCTACTGGGGAGGATGAAGTGTGAGAATTGCTTGAAGCTGGGAGGAGGAGGTTGCAGTGAGGCAAGATTGCACCACTGCACTCCAGCCTGGGCGACAGAGCAGGACTGTCTCAAAAAAAAAAAAAAAAAAAAAAGAAAGAAACATAAGGCATGATGACGTTTGAAACCCTCCAATGCTTCCTGCTGTACTTAGAATAAAACTTGAATTTCTCCATGGCATATAATACCTATGTCTGGTAATTAATCTTGGCTACACATTAGCATCACCGGGGGACCTTTTTAGAAGCATTAAGTCTGGGCCTCACCCCAGTCCAGTTAAATCAGAGTATTTGGTGGTGTGGCCCAGGCATCAGTATTTGTAAAAGTTCCTGGTGGATCTCATTGGTGTCCAGGGTTGAGAACTAGGCCTCCTCTAACTACCTTCTTACTGCCTCTCCCCATCTCAGTCTCTTGCGCTGAACTCAGGCCATGCCATTTTTCTTCTGTCTTTGAACTTCGGGCTTACTCTTGCCTCACAGCTTCCTCGCTTGATTTGTTTCTGTCTGGAAGTTTTTTTGCCCAGATCTGTTAATGGCTCATTCCTTTTAGCTTCTTAGAGTAATCTGTCCTCAGTCACCATATTTAAAATAAATGTGCCATGTTACCAACCATTCTCTGCCATGTTACTTTCCTTGAGCATTTCTTCCTCTTCGCACTGTCGTTATCTCAGCTCATCCTACTTGTGTATATTTTTAACATTAGAGTGTAATAATCTTCATGTGAACTCTTGCTTTCCACTACATCCTGGTTCTTGATTAGTGCTTAATGAAGATTTGTAGAATGACTGCATGTAATGAGGAGAAGAATCAGGTAAGGGATCTGTTGGACAGAAAGTATGCAGCAGCCAGAGAGACATTTGGATCGGTGAAGTGAAATGGAGCAGATGAGAGTCCTGCCTCATGGAGATTACTTGAGAAGCCAGATATAAAGTAAATAATTTTGACAGTGGAATTAGCAACTCTCTGTTATTTTCAATTGGAGAGGACAGATTTTTATTCTGGATTAGAGCAATCCCAAGAAAGCAGAAATGACTTGTGAGCCTCCTGAAAGAGCAACCCTCAGCCTAGAATAAGTTGATGTTCGCTATGGTTGCCATGAACTTGCCTTTTGCAACTGTTACTTCCCCTAAATGTAGACAAGAGTAGCCCTCTGGACTCATTATGCCCTCACCACTCCCTTTATTTTAATAGTGGAATAACTTAAGAAAGCATCTGAGATTCTGCTGACCAGTTCACACCGCCCACCGATTGCAGCTGCCTCTTTGCATTATGTCTTCTTAAGCCTAATAGCAAACTATATTTAATTATGATCGTCTTACTGTAAATACGCGGGATTAATTGGAAAACTGGGTTCTTGCTTGTATGACAACCCAGGTATGTAATGTGGAAATGAGCAAACATACTCGTGAACTGTTACCATATTCTGTGCAGTTATTAAAATAGAATTTATGGAGTTCTGACAGTATATGCTTAAAGCTCCAGAGGTAGATCTGTTCTGTTATGCGTGATACAAGGAAAATGAACGTTCATGTTTACAAATTCAGCGTGATAATTTTGTGCCTTTAGATAGGGCTTATACACACACCACAATTTTAGAGAAGACATAGGAGATTAAAAAAAAAAAGTTTTTTCAACAGTGACAGGCTTAGGAAGCATAGCTCCGTGATGAATGTCTGTGCAAAATACTGTTTACAAAAGTACAGATAAATTCTTCTTTGAAAGTAGAATGAAGTTTGTGTTGTGACAGCTTGGCTTTATAGGGCACAAAACTACAAAAACTACTTGGAAAAGATGAATATCTTGTTTCTCAGCCTGCTCCCCTCGTGCTCCACTCTCGTCCCAGGGTGAATTCGAAGCCATTTAGTCATGCAAAAGCCCATTTTCATGTTTTCACACAACCAAGCAAGTATATACACATGAGTACAGACCTTGAGACCTGGGGAGCAATGCTTAGCCTTGTATCCTTCTTATTCCTGAATCTCTTACACTTGGCATCCTAAATCGGGGGAAGTGTTTCCTGTTTAGATATCTTTTTCTCAGCCGTGTGCCTCAATGCAAGCCACAGTTCCACAGCATAGTACCCCACGCCTCCCTGTAAAACGCAGCAAATCCTTTCAATGTCTGAATGCCACAGTTTAAAATATTTGTGAAATATTACTTTTACAATAATATTTGCGAAAATATTATTGAATATATGCCCAACGAAGGTAAATTCCGTTTTCTACTTGTAATATGTACGAAATAGAGTATGTGTCTATTTTCTGGTTGATTTCATGTAGAACAAATTACAAGAGAGTTCTAGGATCCTATTGGCAGATGCCTGGAGTTTTAATTACGGTTTGCATCTACTCACTGTGTGTGTATGGCTACATGTGTGCCATTACTTTTAGTGGCAAAAACCACAATTACTTTTGCACCAACCTAATACCACAGGGTTTACCTGGGTAAGATGACCACACTGATGCTTTAGTTGATGGGCATGGGGAATGAGGGAAATTATCACAGTGAACTTCCTATAGTAGGTGTTCAGCAAATAGTTAATATAAAAAATCTGTTTAGGGACAGATTAAATTGTATACTCTCTACAAGATTGAGGGTTGGAAAATATCTGTAGGGGTGTGTGCCTTTATTGGATTTTTTTTAATTTTTTTTGGAAACGGAGTCTCGCTCTGTCACCTAGGTTACAGTGCAGTGGTGTAATCTCGGCTTACTGCAGCCTCCGCCTCCCAGGTGCAAGGGATTCTCCTGCCTCAGCCTCCTGAGTAGCTGGGATTACAGGCGTGCACCACCATGCCTGGCTAATTTTTATATTTTTAGTGGAGATGGGGTTTCGCCATGTTGGCCAGGCTGGTCTTGAACTCCTGACCTCACGATCCGCCTGCCTCAGCCTCCCAGAGTGCTGGGATTACAGGTGTGAGCCACCGTGCCTGGCCGGAATTTTTAAAAAGAAGTTAAAGCCTCTACCTAAAGCCTCAGCAAGCAAACACATAAGATCTTTTTATGGGGGTTCGGGTGGGGGGGTGTTGCTTTTAGCATTACCAAGAATTGCACACAATTTCGTTTTCTTATTCATTATTTGGATTATTTTTAAAGTGCAAATATTTGCCTCCATAAGATGTGCTAGTTCAATTTAAAATTTTCCCAGAATGGTGGTTCTTAACCTGAGAACTCAGAAGAGTTACAGCAAATATAAGTTATTAAAAAAAAATTTTAATAGTATAAGGTGACATGTAGAAAGCATGTATACAATGAAAGTCCATACTTATTCATGCAAAAACATTTATTAAATGACTGTAAGGTATTAGGGTGATAAGAAACGGGCTGTCTTGGTTTTTTTTTGGTTTTTTTTTTTTTTTTTTTTTTTTTTTTAGCTGTTCTATTCTTCCTCCAAAAGAGTAGAGATGAGGCTAGGTTCTACGTGAATTTTAAATCCGATTGTTATTAAGAGAATACAGCTCTAAAATTCAGTTAGACTTTTATTGTGTAATAAACTAAAACATTCATCTTCTAACGTACTATCTGTTAATCGTCTCTGTCAATTGTTACTTCCCAGTATTGCTAATAGAACACGAGAGTATATATTGCTAATACCTTTCTGATATCCCAGAAAAACATAAAATATTTTGTGTTCTCTTTTGCTCTGACAGGTTGGTACAGAGGATATACCCTCCAAAATAAATCTAAAAAGGTATGACTTCTCATCCACTTTTTATTTCATTTGGAATCTGTCTGCTAGTTTTGTATTGTGCTGTGTGACCCTCTCCTCTGCTCTCTGCTATCTCTAGACCTAGTTTGCTTTCTCTTTGATGGCTCTTCCTTGAATTTGAAAGCAAATTCTCTGACCTCACTGCCTAAATGTAATAGTGTAAATCCCATTGACTGTATTTCCCACCAGCCAATTCAAGGAGAGAGTCCTGGAAGAATTTTTACTTCCTGTCTCTCAAGTTAAGCAAGTTGGTAACACATTCATTGCTCTAGTGGGATCTCTCTTTCAGGGAGGGGTGGACCCACGCTTCTTCCTTTATCCTTTACTTCCAATGCTACAATTCCAGACTAAAGGATCTCCCCATTTCCGCTTGATCCTTTCCTTCATTGTAAATTGGATAAACAAGAGTGGTTTTCATAATGTGAGCCTCACACCCCAGTAATACATTATGAAATCATTATGGTGGATTATAACCAATTTTTTCCAAAAAATGAAACCGAAAAGTAGAGAACATGAGATGCAATGGTAAGTACTGTTTCGTGAAACTTTTATTTTCGGTATATAATTTATTGTTTTTATTATATTTTATGTATTTCATAGGTAACACTGGTTGCCATAACAATGTATCTCTTACTGTGCAACAAAGGCACAGTTTGAAAAATACTGACCTAAATGGATCCTTTTGCCGGTGCCAAAACTACTAATCGTCAGGCTAAAGAAAATCTATTAATTATGTTAATACCCACCTCAGTTTCTTTTAGGTCTTGTCAGCACTTTTCCTTTGATACTGCTCGCTGGGGCAGCATGACATGTCAGCACTTCCTTTTGAAAGAGCAGAGTTGATAGGGCCGTATTATTTCACAATTAGTTCACATGCCAAATAGCAAATTAGGAAAGGGATGAGAGAAACGTTTTAGAATTTATCAAAAGAGGAGTGAAAAAACAAAACCAGACCCACGGTTCTTACTCTTCACGGACAGCATGAGAAAGACGTAATCCTGCACAAATAGGCTGATGTTACACACCCAACTCTCCAAAGAGTATAGGGCCCAGGAAAACACCTTTCTACAAGGTATAGTTCATTAGAAACCAGGACTGCTTCTGCATTATTGATGCTTAAATCACACTCAGTATTTGCACATGTATGTGTGCACATACACATTTTGTTTGGGATCCTCAGTGGCACAGAGTACTTGACGATGGCCACTCCTGCTTTTTTAGCCCTATTGGTGTTAATTTTACTCACGGTTATGGAAGTGGTAGTTATTTCAAAGCACAATTGGAGCTAACAGTTTTGATGTTCCGAATTTGTTCAACAGTAAGAATACTTACGTCACTTAATTCCCAGTCTTTTTTTTTTTTAAAAAAATGTTAATTTAAAAACAATAAACAAAAAGCCATCCTCAAAATTATGTGATGAACTTAAGGAACAAATGAAACTCTTGTGATTTTTCACTGGGAAATTCAATTACATTCAACCAAGGTCCTAGATCAGGTCTTCCTTTTCGCAGACTACGGTATGTAAGGATCCTTTTGAACATGGAAGACCTTGCTTTCCAAAGTATCCTATGATTTTTTAATACAGTCATTCCTTATTTCCACAGGGGATTGGTTCCAGGATCCCCACAATACTGAAATCCATGGATGCTCAAGTCCCTGATATAAAATGGCATCGTATTTGCATATAACCTCTGCGTTTCCTCCTGTGTACTTTAAATCATGTCTAGATTATTTATAATACCTAATACAATGTAAATGCTATGTAAATAGTTATAATACCGTATTGTTTAGGGAATAATGACAAGGAAATAAACCTCTGCTTACTTTTTTTTCTATATTTTTAATCATCGGTTGGTTGAACCCATGATATGGAGGGCCTTGTGTATATAAAAATCAGTCTAGCTAATAGTGCCATTGTTGTTGGCTTTGAACAGTAGATACATAGGGTGCCCCACCAGGATCTAAATGATAAATTCTGGATATGTTTTTAATTTTTTTGTGTTCATTAAAGAGTGCTTAAAACCTTTAAGCTTAAAATCTCACCCTTTAGAGGAAATCTTTCAGTGAGAATTTCTCTTTGTTCTCTTGATAGTAAAGAAAAACTTTCTAATTCAATGAAACGATGACACAGACAAGGGCCATGCATTTATTTGATGGTTGTTTTAAGTCGAAATATCCTTCGTGTGGAGAGATCCAGGGAAAATACAGGGAATTCAAATTCAGTTGCCGGGAATTCTGCTCTGCTTCTGACACCCCTTCATTAAGAGATCAGCTCATTAGAAGTGCTCTCCTGTGCTGTGTCCCTCATTTCTCCATCTTTAGGGGACAGACCTACTTGCAAGCCCTAATGTTTTAATGGAAATTCTTGGTGTCATTTATAAGCTGACTCAGTCATTTAGAGTGATGATAAAAGGAGCTAGTGGTTTTACAAGTCGAAGAAGCCAAGTGCTTTTCCGAAACTGATTATTGATCCTGGCGAAATTGTGGGAGTGTGGATAAGGGCAACATCTAGAAAATCATTCGTTTATTTTTCTACTCAAGTGAGTGGCTTACAAGGAGCAAGGAAAAGCAGAACTGAGAAATAGGCTGTAAATCAGAAACACATGACCTAGGTTTACTCTGACTTTCTGTGTGCCGTCGTGGCATAGGAGACATTCTATAAGCATCAAATTTACCAGAGCAATTCTATGACTGTAAATTGCCAAGTGTCATCATGGAAAGGTGAAGCCTACAGATGACAGAGTGGTAATATAACACATACATACATACATATATTTGAGACAGGATCTCAGACTGTTGCTCAGACTGGAGTACAGTGGCGTAATCGTGGTTCGCTGCAGCCTTGACCTCCTGGGCTCAAGCAATCCTTCTGCCTCAACCTTCTGTGTAGCTGGGACCATTGGCATGTGCCACCATTCTGTGCTAATTTTTTAATTTTTTGTAGAGACGGTGGTCTCAGTTTGTTGCCCAGGCTGGTCTTGAACTCCTGGGCTCAAGCGATCCTCTTGTCTTAGCTTCCTGAAGTGCTGGGATTACAGGCATGATCCAGTGTGCCCTGCCTTAAATATTCTTTTAATATGAAAACAATCATGTCTGAAAACCCAGTATGAATTGTCTGCTTATGATCTGCTTAGATGTCACAAAATTCATCACTGTGCATTTATGTTTCTGAATACTTCTAACTTGAATGTTCTCCGTTTATTAGGAGGGACTAGTCACCAGATTGTGAATACATGAAACTTTTAATTGGTCCTTTACTTTCTGATTTCAAAAACCTTCAGCAAGGATGTTCTTTTGTAGTAGCAATGTAACATTTCACTTTTGACTTCCAGAATTGGATCCTTGTAACTAAACAGTTTATCCCTGCTCAGCGCCTCCCCCGCCCCACTCCTGCTTTTTTATGAGTTTTGCACTTTTTTTATTGTGGTAAAAATATATATAACATAAAACTTACCATCTTAACCATTTGTAAGTGTACATTTCAGTGGCACTAAGTACATTCTCATTGTTATACAACCATCAACACCATCCATCGCCAGAAGTCTTTCATCTTTCCAAACTAAAATTCTGTCCCTTTTAGACACTAACTCCCCATTGTCCCCCATCCCCTGCAAACTCCTCAGAACCCCCATTGTACTTTCTGTCTTTATGAATTTAACTACTCCAGGTGTAAGTGGAGCCATACAGTATTTGTCCTTTTGTGACTGGCCTATTTCACTTAGTGTAATGTCTTCAAGGTTAATTCCCAACATCCCAGTTTGGTTCCCCACAGAGATGATAGTCAACAAATCATTTACCATGGTGCAGCGGCACAGCAGGCAGAAGAAACACCCACAGTTCCTTAGGCATCCTAGGGACAGGCCTAGAGCTTCCAAACTGCAGAAATCAGGCCCCAGAGGAATCGCACACAGTTTGTGAACTGAACACCCACCTTCCTCACTGCTATATTCGTCAGATGTTTACTCAGTGCCTGCTGCATGCCAGGCACTGCGAAGGACAGTTCCCTGTTTTGATCATTAAAAAAGTTAAATAGACCAGACATGGGGGCTCACGCCTGTAATCCCAGCACTTTGGGAGGCTGAGGTGAGCGGATCACTTGAGGTCAAGAGTTCAAGACCAACCTGGCTAATATGGTGAAATCCTGTCTCTACTGAAAATACAAAAATTAGCTGGGCATGGTGGTGCATGCCTGTAATCCTAGCTACTTGGGATGCTGAGGCAGGAGAATTGCTTGAGCCCGGGGGGCGGAGGTGCAGTGAGCCAAAATTGTGCCACTGTACTTCAGTCTGGGCGACAGAGCGAGACTGTCTCAAAGAATGAATAAATGAATGAATGCATGAATGAATAAAGTCAGAAGGCTTATCTCCTTCTTTTTCACTTAGATGGTGTGCCTACACATGTATCTTTTATACTTATAGAATTCCCTGGCCAAGCTCACCTGACCTGAGAGGTGGCACATTGAGAAAATGTCCTGTCTACTGTGCCCCACAGTAGACACACATTTAATTTTTATTTTCAATTATTTGATCAGTTTTCCAAAATAATTCTGAATCCCACCTCCGTAATGAAAGAGGTCATTGTCACCTTGCATCTATGTGTGTTCTTGGTCTCATCAGTAATGGGATTAGAGTCATGCTTTCTCACTCATGTTCCCAACGTCTGCCCGCTTCTCAAAGCAAGGAGGAGAAGGGATGCCTTTTTATTTTGGGGCTCTGTGTTTGGTGGGAAAGCATGTGCAGGATCCACTCTGTCATCACCAGTGCTAGGAGCAGCTTGATCTCAAATGTTCTTGCTGTTTCCTGTTTTATTGGCAATGGATTAAAAGAGAGAAAGCAGAGTATTGTACAGACAAATATAGCACATGCAACTGGACACAAAAACAACCCTGTCAATGTTCACCAGTTTCCTGTCTGAGTGGAGTAAGGATCAGTGGGTATATATGCCTCCAGGCACTGGGACATCCCCTCCCACCTTTATGATCAGCCACCCCTGATGTGTCATGTTCATGGAGTTCACACCGACTCTTCCAGGAATAGGGCTAGGAGCAATTAGCCAACAGTGCCAGCTATAAGCTCCATATAAGAGACCATGAAACAGATCAGCATTGCTGTCTCCAGATGGCATCTCCTCTGTCTGTGCATGAGCATATCACACAGTAAACAGCAGAAGCTTTGGTACACATAAGAACACTCACATCTGGGACTTGCTTCCTGTTGGTTAGATCTGGTCCTCCATTCTCTGATTTCTGTCCACCAGTTTCTCCTCTTTCTCTTAGGTCTTTCCAGGCCTAAGTGTTCCCCAGGGACAGTGTTACAATGCTGATGTGGAATTGCCTCTTAGGGATATAGAATGGAGAGCAGTTTGAGACTGTAAGGTGCTGAAAATAACCGGGTAACTAACACCCATTGATTTTGAGTGCATTTGGTTTAAGTGGGAGTGCTGAGAGGAACGACTTTAGAAAAATCACCATGTGGTTGACCCGTGAAAAACATGGGTTTGAACTCCGCACCACTTACACATGGATTTTTTTTTTTTTTTAGCCAAATGCAAATCAAAATTACAATATTCTTTGGACATGAAACCTGTGTAAAAGTACATGCAGGTTGTGCAGGGCTGCGTGCCATACTTGAGTATGTGCGGATTTGGGTATATGCTTTGTGGAAAGGGAGTTTCTGGAACCAATCCCTTGCATATTCTGAGGGATGACTTATTTTATGGGCTACTGAGTACTGCATAGTTTCCATGTCACCCCTTATGTGAAACCCTTTATGGGAAGCATCTCATGGCAAGTAACATCTGAGGGGTTTAGGAGCTCACAATTACACTCCTTCCCATTATGTTATCTCTGAGCTGACACAGCATGTTTGCCTCTTCATTCACAAAATATCCTATGCTCTCTGAACCCAAATTTTAATTTCTGCCTTTTTGATGTTTCCACCATGCTTTTGTTGAGGTAGCCAGCCAGTATAAGTAATGTCCTGCAAACCCGATCTTAGGAGTTTAGCTATTGCCTGGGTGTTCATGTTTATTCTGAGGTAGTTTTTGTTTGGCGCTTGTTTTTGTTTTGTTTTCATGGCCATATAACCAAAATTCTTTTCTCTGTAGGGCATTTTCCCTGAAACGTATATCCATTTGAAAGAGGCAACTGTGGAAGACCTGGGGTAAGTTCCAAGCTAGGAAGATTCCAAAATGATGAAGATGTAACATTATCATTAATGATAATCTTAGGGCATTAATGCCTTATATATGTTAATAGCTCTGTCATCTCAGGCCGGGCGTGGTGGCTAACGCCTGTAATCTCAGCACTTTGGGAGGCTGAGGTGGGTGGATCATTTGAGGTCAGGAGTTCGAAACCAGCCTGGCCAACATGGTGAAACCTTATCTCTACTAAAAATACAAAAGAGCCAGGCTTGGTGATGGGTGCCTGTAATCCCAGCTACTGGGGATGCTAAGGCAGGAGAATCACTCCAGCCCAGGAGGCAGAGCTCACAGTGAGCTGAGATCATACCACAACACTCTAACCTGGGTGACAGAGCGAGACTGTCCCAAAAAAAAAAAAAAAAAAAAAAAATTCTGTCATCTCGTCAGTTCTACTTCTCCTATGAGAGAGAAATGAAGAAAAACTTTTCACTGATATAATTCCTCCTTTGCATTACTTCTCCAGAATACTAAACACAGAAGTAGCAAACTGAGGGCTTTTGCCTCTACATTATTTTTATTACCTGTTCACTGATTGTGTGTGTGTGTGTGTGTGTGTGTGTGTGTGTGTGTATTTGCACACATGAACATTTGGGATGCTGACTGATAAGATCTGAGAAGCCCCCAGTTTAGGATCCTTGAGAGATAGATGATTAAGTGACAGCCTGCATGTACCAGCTCTGAGCCTTGGATGAGTCATTTAGCCTCAAGGGGATCCTGGGTTTTTCACAGCGTATTAGGGGAAAACGATCTGGCCCTACTTTGATCATGAGCTTGTCATGAGATTTGAATGAGTTAATGTATGCAAATGTGCCCTGCAGATAAGATCTGTTGGCTATGTTTTGGGTATTTGTATTTCTTGCCCACCTCATCTTGCCCACCTCATTTGTCCTGGGAAGTACTGCCTCTGTGACAGCTAAGAAGAGTGAGCTACTTACTCAAGTGGGAGAGAGATGTCACTTTGGTGGTGAGTTTCTGGACAGGAGAGTTCTGGAGGCAGTAAGGAGAGGCTGGGGTAGGACTGGAATCCTGGGGCTGATGGAGAGGAGAGTGGGGCCGAGGAGAGAATGGACAGCTGGGTCACAGAGCCATGCAGCCTCACAGCTAGAAAGAGCGTTCCCAGTTGTAGTTCAGCACCATCATTTCTTTATTATTATTATTATTATTATTATTATTATTATTATTGGCAAGCTTTATTTTGTATGAACTTGATTTCACAAAATTAGAATGGCAGTTCCACTTAAAATTAACTCATTGAAAAGTGTAAATATCACGGTATAGATAATGGTATCCAAAACTCCAAAAGGTAGTGAGATTGGTAACAGATATTGCTCCGCATTTTTGGACCCATGCAACAGCAGAACTGATGAAACTGGTTCCCAGACAAGTATGTGCCACTTGCTCCCGTGCCTCAGGGAGGAGAGAATGTTAGAACATAGGCGTTTTTGTTGCAGTGACTCGTGGATAATTGCTCCTTATTAACACTGCTAAAATTAGGTTCACATGTTTTACTTTGTGTGGGAGCTGATGACTCCTGTCCTTTCATTTTTTGAGTGGTATCTTTCAAGGCGTTGGCCTCAAACCCGCTCATTCCAAATGCGTCACAGATGGGAATTTAAGCCTCTTCACATAGCAAACCACTGGAAATTTGTAGGTAGTTGCAACATTGGTCTGTCACTGACCTCTGATAATTGGGCAACATCATTTCTTTGGAACATCATCTTCTTGATTCCACAAGAAGTGACAGGATAAGAAAACTCATAGTTAAATGAGAACAGTCTTGTTACAGGACAGTTATCTCCTAGGTGTGTGTCACCAATTCTAATTTCCGTGTTGTTGTCAAAGGGCCTATTTTCATTCTGACTAACAACCAATCATCAGAACACGTTGAAACTGTTGCTGGGTCGAGTCCAAAAGAATTCCAAGACAGTAAAAAAAAAAAAAAAAAAAAGAAGAAGGACCCGCCTAAGAGCACAGTCTTCATCACTCCAGACTCCCAGATACAGCACAGGGAACAAGAAATGACAGCACCATCCTTTCACAGACAATGGTCAAGATGTCCTCAAAGCCATGCAGCTCTTTGGTGGCAGAACCAGGACCAAAAGCCAGGTCTCCTGCCCTGCTGGAGAAGTCCTCTTTCCGGTCGGCCATGGGCTCCCTCCACTGCTGCCCACCATGTTGATGGAAACGTAGGTGGGGAGGCACATTCACACCAATTAGGGTTGTACAGGATGCCCAGTTACATTGGCAATTCAAATAGTAAGTAGTTTTTCATAGTGAGCATTTCCCAGATATTTCATGGGTCACACTTATTCTAAAAAATCTTCTTACTCTACCAGAAGTTCAAACTTAACTAGGCCTCCTGTATTTTTCCTCGTTAAGCCTGGCAGTCCTACCACCAATTCCCATTTGTTTGCTTGCTCTTGCTTTCTCCTTTTTTCTTTTTGCTAATCATAAAAATGCCAGAGAGGATTTATGTGAATAAACATAGTACATAGTACCTACCTTTATGAGAGTCTTCTGTGAGTAAGCAAGGATTTTGTTAAGTGTACATTTTCTATGTTGTGAAACTGCAGATGATAAGAAAACACTGGACTATCCAGAAAGGGATTCTGCCTCCGTGCCCTGCACCCTGACCCTGGCCCCTGCCCCAACCAGGTTCTGGGTGGAGTCATAGCCCCAGGACACTCATGCCACACACACCTTTCCATCCAGCCTCCCAAATGAAACAGCTGCTTGGTGGTACCAGCTAAAATGCTGCATATTTTGCTTCCATCTTTGGGAATCACTGAAGCCAGCCTGGCTCAGTAATTGAGCCTCCTGGAGAAATCCAAATTAGGGAGATCGAGGCTGGGCTGCAGGCTCATTCAATTGCAGAAACTGAGCCCATTTTGAGGACTGTGCTGTCTTATTCTCCTTCTCTTCTCCCAGATGCTTGGATGTGATAAAGTCCCCCGCACAACTCCTGCCCTCATGCCCAACCAGCTTCATTCTCATCCTTGCACGTTGGGGAGTCTGATCCCCATCAAGTAAAGCGGTGCCGATCAGCCTGGAATAAAGTGACCCTCATTTGGTTCTTTGCAGGCAGCATGAAACCGTGATTCCTGGCGAGCTCCCCCTGGTGCAGGAGCTCACGTCCACTCTGCGAGAATGGGCTGTCATCTGGCGAAAGCTCTACGTGGTGAGTTTCCCCTTGTGGCTTGGAGCCCCAGGTTCACTCTGGGTCCTCAGCCTGTAGGTCCTTTACAGGGTGTCAGCTCCTTACTGGCTGACTTCATGGAGTGGGATGCATCCTCCCTGGATCACACAAAGGCTGATAAGCAGCAGATTCTCATTTCCCCAGAGCTGGGTCACAGATAGCGGGTAGTGGAGTAAGTGGGCGTAATCGTTCTAGCTGTCTTTTCTCAAATGATAAACATGCTGATTGTGAAAGTACTAATGATAATGATCACCACAAACACTTCTGCAGTCTTTCCTAAGTGCCAGAAACTATGACTCCTCACAACATTCCTATAAAGTAGGGGCAATTATTATTAATTTGTTAATAAGGAACCTGAGTCATGCTCTTAGCCTCTTCATGTATACCAGTGAACTGAAATTTATCAATATCCCAGGGCTTAGCCGCGTGAGGATGACATTCTTTACCTTGGCCCACATACCTTACAGACTTAGAAACTTGAATAGTGTTAAGTTGTGGTCTGAGAGTCACCTTTTTGGCAGACTCACAGTATTCTTTCTCCCAACACTGGTTTGACCTCAGAATGCTAATACAGTGTGTCAGTTCACAGGGAAATTACAAGGAGCCAGTGCATCCTCCATGATAAACAGGAATCGGAACCAAGTCAATCTAGCGTTTAACATGATCAAACTGAGAACAGCTACCAAGGATGCTCAAAGTCTATCCGCAGCAAGCCTGCCTCATCTCCCGTGTAGAAAGCTCTTTCCTTAATGTTAACTTTGGAATCCACAAATACTTTTTATTTTTTTATTGTATTTATTTCTTTTTTGAGACTGAGTCTCGCTCTGTTGCCCAGGTTGGAGTGCAGTGCCATGATATCGGCTCACTGTAACCTCTGCCTCCCAAGTTCAAGCAATTCTGCCTCAGCCTCCCAAGTAGCTGGAACTATAGGTGTGTGCCACCACGCTTGGCTAATTTTTTTTTTTCTTTTGTATTTTTAGTAGAGATGAGGTTTTACCATGTTGGCCAGGCTGGTCTTGAACTCCTGACCTCAAGTGATCTACCTGTCTTGGCCTCCCAAAGTGTTGAGATTACAGGTGTGAGCCACCATGGCCGGCTAATTTTTTGTGTTTGTTTTTAGTAGAGACGGGGTTTTACCATGTTGGGCAGGCTGATCTTGAACTCCTGACCTCAAGTGATCCACCTGTCTTGGCCTCCCAAAGTGATGGGATTACGGGCGTGAGCCACTGCGCCCCGCTCACAAAGACTGTTTATTCTAAAGTTGCTTCTTTGCTTGCAGCCCTTGTAGTTCAGCATCACTGGGTCTTGCCTCTGTTAGTGGGTTCCAGCCTTCTGTGGCTGACCAGAGATTCCTATGGCAAATGTTTCTTCTCTCGTTAGATGTGTGTACAGGCTCAGGGAGGTTGTAGACCAGACTTGATGGCCTGGCAACTTACCTCTTTTCTTTATGTGGCTTTGTTTATCTCAATTTTTGTTCAGTCATGTGTTGATTCATTTTAACTCTCAAAAGCCAATCCTAATAAGTTACTGGGAATACCTCACTCTAGATCTTAAATACTGAAGGCAATAATCAAAAGCTCATTTTGGCGTAACTTCTAAGAGTTCATGGAAGGTGATTCATTTTCATTCAGGGCTGTTGTTTCCCTTGGTTAATCAGCAGTAGAAATCACCAACCCCTTTGGTGGAAAAGCACGTGGTATTTCTCTACTTGGTCATCCTTCAAGACCTTGTTTAGATACTTTCTTCTTTCTATTGTATATTCTAAACATAGCCATCTATAATGTTTCCCTCTGGACAGTAGAAGCACTTACTGCTGAACTCATCGTCTGGCCCTTGGGGCACACTGCTTCATAATGAAGGTGATCTTTTGATCTCTTTATGTTTAGTTGAAGAGAGAATGCACGTTAAGTTCCTAAATCACAAGGAGGATGGAGATGCTACCGTCAGCCCCGTGGCCTTCATCGATCTTCTTGCACTTATATTGAGAGTACTTTCTGGTTCTGGTTTATTGATTGGTTAGTTGGGTGGATGTAACAAGGTTAATGGATGAGGAATTGCATGTACATGGGTTGGTTCCTTAACATGTTCTTTCTGGAAATTGATGAGTGTTGAAATGCATTAGATAATCAGTATTGGGAAAGGAGTTTTTTTTTTTTTTTCTTTTTAAGATGTATGAGAATGGAGAGTATGAGTGAGGCTGAGTTTTTTTTCGTGCTGAAACACAACTGGTGTGCCCAGTTTACTACCTCTGTCCTCTACACATCCACAAGTAATTGTGCCAGGTCTACCATTGAATAGAATGAAGAAAGAGGTGAATGGGCGCAGTGGCTCACACCTGTAATCCCAGCACTTTGGGAGGCTGAGGAGGGCGGATCACTTGAGTTCATGGGTTCGAAACCAGCCTGTCCCAACATGGTGAAACCCCTTCTCTACTAAAAATACAAAAATTAGCTGGGCATAGTGGCTCGTGCCTGTAATCCCAGCTACTTGGGAGGCTGAGGCAGGAGAATCGCTTGAACTGGAGAGGCAGAGGTTGCAGTGAGCCAAGATCATACGATCGCACTTCAGCCTGGGGGACAAGAGTGAAACTCCATCTCAAAAAAAAAAAGAGAAAAAAAGAAGTGAGTGGGGATGAAGAATTAAGACTCAAATATTTTGGCTGCCAGAATCTCTTAGTAGTTAAAGGTGATAAGGTCTTGTTGAGCATTTCCTTGATGGGAGAGTTTCATGTTGTAGTAGCAGAATTTGGTTAAAAAAAGGAAAAAAGCCCGGGCGCGGTGACTCACGCCTGTAATCTCAGCACTTTGGGAGGCCAAGATGGGCGGATCACAAGGCCAGGAATTCAAGATCAGCCTGGCCAATATGGTGAAACCCCATCTCTACTAAAAATACAAAAATTAGCTGGGTGAGGTGGCAGGCGCCTGTAGTCCCAGCTACTCAGGAGGCTGAGGCAGGAGAATCGCTTGAACCCGAGAGGCGGAGGTTGCAGTGAGCCAAGATTGTGCCACTGCACTCCAGCCTGGGAGACAGAGGGAGACTCTGTTTAAAAAAAAAAAAGCCATCCCCTCTTCGAGGGCAGCACATTTCTTATTTTAATTTAGATATCTAATAACATAATTATTTTGGTATTGTGAATAATTTAAAGTGTCTTGTTGCTACTTTCGATTGACTAAAAGACATTCATTGTACAAATTCTCAATCGGTTGATAGGACTGAGAAACCTGCTTCTGCTTTTGATACATGCTCATCCAGTAAGGAACAATCTACTAAGATTTGTTATAGTTAGTGCAAAAGTAATTGCGACTTTCACCATTACTTTAAATGGAAAAACCCACAATTATTTTTGCACCATCCTAGTATTAATTGTGACTTTCTCTTTTTTTTTTTTTTCCCTGTCCCTTCCTAAAGCATTGACAGTTCATTTCAGGCAGAATTTCTGAACTTCTTACTGAAACATTTCTGTATCAAAGTAGCAAACCTCAATATTATGTTTCACTAGGAAACAAGGAAAAACGCAAATCTCTGGTTTTTATGTCCTGTCTCCTTTTACCCACTGTATGCTTTTATCGATGTTTTCGCTTTCTGATTCTGTAAGTTCCTTTAGTCCATATAAAGATAAATATAGATTTTACTAGTATGTAGCAATACTTGTATTATTTCTCTCTTGCATTTCGCCCTGTAGATTACCACACCAGGCACTCTGTTTGATGTCTTTAAAGACACTTGTGGCCAGCATAGTGGCTCACGCCTGTAATCCCATCCCTCTGGGAGGTCAAGCCTGGGAGACTGTTTGATTCCAGCAGTTTGAAGCCAGCCTGGGTGACATAGCAAGACCTTATCTCTACAAAAATTCAAAAATTAGCTGGGCACGGTGGCCCACACCTGTAATCTATAGGCTACTCAGAAGGCTGAGGTGGGAGGATTGCTTGAGCTCAGGTGTTAGAAGCTGCAGTGAGCCATGATTGTACCACTGCTTTCCAGCCTGCGTGACAGAGTAAGACCCTTTCTCCAAAAAAAAAAGATACCTGTGATGTCTTAGAAATCCCACATTTCTATAGTACATGTCCTTGTTCTTTTCAGTTTCAGTTCACCAGAAATGTACGTTGTGGATCCACAGTCTCATATGAGGGGAACATGCAATCCACTAACCAGATTAAGCCCAGCCATGTAGACACTGGTGATTATTCTAGAAAGGAAAAATATTTGCCTCACTGTGATTTATTGTTAGCAGTTATACGGTAACCATGTAGAATAATCATAAATATGTCTTAAAGGGGAGGGGAGTGTGTACACCGAACAGAGGTGAACCCACTTATCCAAAATGGAGAGAAGAGATGACTCCTCCCACGGCCCCTCTGTTCCTTAGGTATATTATTACTGTTTTCTCTTGTATTATCTTCCCTAGTGGGTGTTGGCCTTATGCTCAGGAGAGGAAGTGGGTTTTAGGAGACAGACACTGGCCCAGGAATTGGGAAGCTGGAGATCCTGTGCGGGTCCTGTTCTAACCAGTTCTGTGGCCTTGGGCAAGTCACTTGAACACTTCAAGTCTGCTGGATGTTGTTCCTCTGCAAAAGTTGATGTAAAAGCTGCCTTGTTGACCGCATAGAACTGTGAGAGTATGGAAAGAGAGAGTGGCTGTGATCTATGTTGCTGACAGACTGTCAAGGACTCCGCCAACGGGAGCATGTGCTTTTGATGTTATCTTAGCTGGAAACAGTAGCCATCTGGACACCCTCCTCCTGAGAAGCCTTGGCATAGCTTCCCTCTTACCCGACTGCCTGCCTGAGACTCTGAAGCTCCCTTCTGTATGGCCCCTTATTCAAGGCCGCTTCCTTTGAAACAATCGTCTTAGGACGAGTGGCCTTGAGCACTCAGCAGCCAAGCTAAATTTGTCACCATACATAGAGAACCTGCTTGGTTTAAATTCAAGTCCAGGAGGCCCGGGTCATTCCAAAATACAGAGAAACTGCAAATATATAGCAGTTTCTGGTGGACTTTCCCTATACTGCTGTGCCTCAGTTGGAACTGGTCACTGGGTGTGTTTTCAGTGGTTGTTCAGGAAAGGAGGGAACATTGTGATCAAGGAGGCCTCCTGGTGACGTGCCAAGACCTTGGACATTGGAGTCAGACAGGCCGACTAGTTCTGACGTTCTGGCTTCTCCCTTACTGGGTATGTACTATTATATTCAGAAAAAATAACAAATCCAGTGATAGTTACTGAAAATAAACAAACCAAAACAGAAAGAACTTGGATGCAGAAGGCTACTAGCTGATCCTGCCGCCTAAGACAAGTCTCTTGATCTCCTTAAGTTTTCTTTTCTTCTCTAAAGTAGGGATTTTTTGTGCTATGTGCCTTGCAAATTTACTGTAAGAATTCAGCGGGATAATCTGTATAAAACTCCAGAGTAGTACCTGTCACACTGTCAATACCTCACAGCCTCTGGCTAACCCCTCACAACTCTGCTCCTAGAAAGAGCTGATTGATAATGAGAAGTGTAAGAGAAGAGCTGGATCACACTAGAAGATTTAGTGACATTTGCCTTGACGTCATGTAAGGGTGCAGTTGCCCACCTACTGTGGTTATTCCTCGTCTTCCAGCTTCGGGCAGAAGGGGTGGGTAGATAATGTCTAGCCACCCTCCAGCCCTGCAGTGACTTAACCAGGTCAGTGGGCTTCAGATTTTCTATCCACTGTTCTCCGCTGTTTTTCCCAGCCTTGGAAAGCAGATCCAGCGAGCTGATCTTTGGCCTGTTTTCCTTTCTGTCAACACCTCTCCCTGCTTCCACATGGCTGAGGTGGAATCAGGGCAGATGCCCATGCAGTGACTTAGACACGGTCGGATTCGTGTAATGTTTATCTTTTCAGTAACAACTCAGTTATACTTTTTGAATATAAACAATTCTACATCTCAAGTCAAAGGATCATACTCTCAACTAAAAATCTGATCTTGAAACTGAAAAGTTGCAGTGTATTCGTGGACACAGTAGGGCAAGAGGTTTCAGATACAGGACTGTCCTGGAAATTCCAAGCTATTTGGATGCCATAAACACGCTGTGCACCATCTCACCCTAAGATTTAGTTTCGTGCTAGTCCTCATATTCCCATGGGAGGAAGGGTTCAGTGAATTGTGATCAGTCAGGCTGTTTGTAAGTCAGGCTAACTTTGGAAGACTGACTCTAATCCTACTCCTTATGGAAAAGAGATAGAAGATCATTTTTGGTGATAGAAGGTAGTTAAGGCATAGTGTTGAATCAAGTGAATTTATTATTATTATTTTTTTTTTTTTTGAGACGAAGTTTCACTCTTCTTACCCAGGCTGGAGTGCAGTAGCGCGATCTTGGCTCACTGCAACCTCTGCCTCCTGGATTCAAGCGATTCTCATGCCTCAGTCTCCAGAGTAGCTGGAATTACACCACACCTGGCTAATTTTTGTATTTTCAGCAGAGAAGGGGGTTTCACCACGTTGGCCAGGCTGGCCTTGAACTCCTGATCTCAGGTGACCTGCCCGCCTTGGCCTCCCAAAGTGCTGGGATACAGGTGTGAGCCACCATGCCGAGCCAATCAAGCGAATTTAATTGCTAAAATGTAGTTTGATCTCCCCTCACTTAAAATTTGCCAGCAATAAACAACCCTGTGGCTGTCTATAGTTCTGGAAAAATCAGGAGCAGAAAAAGTGCCTATAATGGGGAGGGGGGCAGGGGAACTTGCAGAACACACTGAATGGCCCTTTCTTCCCATCATCGCATATCTAGGCAGTTTAAAGCTGCTCGATTCTAATCTCTTTGAACCGGTGGTTATTACTGGCTGCTGGAACGTAAGCTCTGAAGCATAATTAAGCTGGTCTCATGGTTTGAAACCAGCATCTTATTTCTTATTACCAAGAACAGAAAATTCCCATAGCAAACTTTGTCCTCTTGTCAGGGCATCTTATCTGGGAGTTGCACGCCCTGCTTCAGTGTGGCTCTAACAAGAGAGCCAAGATGTGGCGTGGGACTGACTGACAGGCACCAGACATGGGAGGTGCTTTGGGTATTTTTCCAGTTTTTATTTCCTCTGACCTGGTTGCCTGGCTGTCAGGATTTCTTTTCCTTCAGGAGGCAAAAAATGGCCTTTAACTTGAATGGTTTCTTTAAAGATCAGACCTTTGCTGGTCAGACTGCGCTTTTATCTGACAGAGAGAAAAGGCACTAGAATGGATAGGAAGCGTGTTTGGGGCGGTGGGAATTCTCTTCTTTCCAGGGTCCCTGGAGTCAGTGTAGCTCAACAACACAGAAGGACCACGAAGCTATAACTCCATCTGGACCCAGGTGTTATAGCTTCGTGGAAAAGGCATGAGATTGATTGCAAAGAGCTCAGCACTGGGAAAATTTGATTCAGCGCCAGCTGAGCGTGCAAGCGAATGAGATGATCAGAGTCAGACGCAGTTAATCAGGAAGCTGCCTGGGAGGAGTAATTGAGTTTAATGTCTCGGTCACAGACTCAAAGAGGCTTATCTTTGGGAATGGATTTTAGTGCCAGTCTCTTTATTTTACACGCGCGTTTACCCTACAGGGAACATGCCCAAAGCCACATAGCAAGTTAATGATAGAATTTGAGTAGCCCATACTTGCAGCCCATACTTTCAGGCACCCATACTTTCAGCCAAGCCTGTTTCCCTCTAAGTCATAAAATCTGCATGGAAGAGGAAAGGTTGGTGAACAGAGTGAATGTCGATTCTTTCATACATGAAATGGTGGAAGACCAGAGAAAGGGTTTTTGACTGTGGTCTGCATTGTTTTTCTGTGTTGTGTTTTTTGTTTTCAGAGATAGGTTCTCGCTCTGCCACCCAGGCAGGAGGGCAGTGGTGCAGTCACAGTTCACTGGTGCCTCAAACTCCCAGGCTCAAGCGATCCTCCCACCTCAGCCTTCCCGGTAGCTGGGACCACAGGTGTGCACCACCACATCTGGCTAATTTTTTATTTTTTGTAGAGACAGAGTCTTGCCATTTTGTAGAGACAGAGTCTTTAGCCCAGGAGGGTCTCAAACTCCTAGGCTCAAGCAATCCTCCTACCCCAGCCTCCCAAAGTGCTAAGATTGTAGGCACGAACCATTCTACCCAGCCCTGTGGTCTGCATTCCTTGAGAAAATGAAGAATAGAGTCCAGGCTTTCTGACACCCAGTGCAGTGGGCCATCATCTAAATGGCCCCTCAAATTTCTATAATACTCAATGAATGACTCCTGCTTTCCTGTGAGTATTGAAGGCAAAGCTGTTTTTTCTTGTGACTTCGTATTTATCTCTAGACATTCTAAAAAAAGAAAAAAAAAGTTATAAACCTCAGGAGGCCGAGACGGGAGGATCACCTGAGGTCAGGAGTTTGAGACCAACCTGGCCAACATGGCGAAACCCTGTCGCTACTAAAAATACAAAAATTATCTCCTTGTATTGGTGTATGCCTGTGATCCCAGCTACTTGGGAGGCTGAGACAGGAGAATCGTTTGAATCCTGGAGGTGGATGTTGCTATGAGCCACGATTGCACTACTGCACTCCAGCTTGGGTGACAGAGCGAGACTCCATTAAAAAAAAATGTTATAAATATTTGGACTAAAACTACAAAAAGTGAGGCCTCAGGTATCTCCAAGTAGAAGAGGGAGAAATTCTAAGCAAATGCAGGAATATCTTTGCTATCTTGAAAAAAATATAGATTGCTTTATCTTGTGGAGCCATTCTTCACTCAAATTGAAGGCAGAGTATTACAGAGTGTTATTTTAAATTTAAGCTATTGAAGTTTGTTTTTGAGTCCCTATTGTGTTCCAGGATTGTGATGTCTTTTGTGGAGATGGTCACAGAAATTCTTGGATGGTGTGACAGTAGCTGATAATGCAGAAAAGGCTGAAGTGAGTGATGACGAGAGATAACCGAGAAGGCTTCTAGAATAGGCGGGCCTAGGCAGTATGGGATTCAGGAGAGAAAGATCTGGAAGGAGAGCAACTGGGGAGAAAATAGAGCCTCAGAGGAGCTTAGCCCATGCTCTTTTTTTTTTTTTTTTTTTTTTTTTGAGATGGAGTTTCTCTCTTGTCACCCAGACTAGAGTGCAATGGCATGATCTCAGCTCGCGGCAACCTCTGCCTCCCGGGTTCAAGCAATTCTCCTGCCTCAGCCTCTCCTGCCTCAGCCTCTCGAGTAGCTGGGATTATAGGTACCTGCCACCACACGCAGTTAATTTCTGTATTTTCAGTAGAGACAGGGTTTCACCGTGTTGGCCAGGCTGGTCTCGAACTCCTGACCTCAGGTGATCCACCTGCCTCCGCCTCCCAAAGTGCTAGGATTACAGGCGTGAGCCACTGCGCCCGGCCAGCCTATGCTCTTTTGGTGAGTGTTTGGTTTTCACTTCACCTGTCCTCATATGCTTCCCCCAAAACCCATGAAGTGTCAGGGACCAGCTATTATGTGAAACATCTTGCTTAGAATGCTCTTAGGAATGTAGCAACACAGTCCATCTCCTTGAAGTAAATGGGGAAATTGCTTCCTTTGGTGTGTTCTAGCTTGTCTATTTAGAATTCACTTGGCACAGTGAATCAGAGAAGAATGACTGTCTTCATCCTTCCTTGGGGGACGAACTTGGCAGACAAGGCTGGTATGGATGGGCAATAATTAAATTGCCACGAATAGCATCTAATATAATTGAGACTAAGAACTTGTGCACATGTGCCCCAAACAAAGCACTGTCTCACACAGAGGATCCCCGGAGCCTTTGAACCCTTTCTTTACCATATTATGAGAAGCAGTATGTTAACATTAGAAAACATTTTGAATAGCTAAGAGTGGACAAATGCGTTGCAAGACTTTCTGCCTAGCAATTTTGAAAGGCAAAAACTGATCGGCTTAATTTCTCACTTCTTTTTCCACTTTTGAAGAAAATGAAATGGAAACATTTTACGTAGGATTGAAGGAAGAAAGCAGGGTTTTACCTTTGCTCATTAAAAATAGTATCTTTAAAAGCTTCATTTTTATGTTTTGCTAAGGACTGGGGGATGAGGAAGAGGCAATTCAGAAACTTCTAAAAGCAGTAAATGTAGGTACTTTCAAAATTTTAAACAGGGTTTGCCTTCTGTGTTTTTTAAGGTCAGTGGTGTTAACAGAGCATATTGCAATCACAGATAAATGGGTTCTTCGTCTTTTTCTTTGTGTTGCCACAGAACTTTGAACTTCTGTTAGGGTTTCTTCACACTCTGCTAATCTCCGTTTTGTTCATTGCCCCCTACTTTACACCGAGGCCTCTTTCCTCCTCGTTTATTCTTTGTTAATGAGGATTTTGGATGTTTTCAGCCCTGTTTCTAGTCAACACCTGGTCCAGGAATCTGTGTTCCTAGGATCGTCATAGAAGGACATCACTAGAGAAGATTGTTGTAGAGGTGTCAACATCTCTCTCTGTGTGTGCATTGTTTTTTGGGGTTTTTTTGTTTATTTTACAGAAATAAGGTCTCACTGTGTTGCCCAGGCTGGTCTCAAACTCTGAGGCTCAAGTGATCCTCTTGCCTCGGCCTCTCAAAGTGCTGGGATTACAGACGTGAGCCACCACGCCCAGCCCGTGTGCGTTGTTTTTATAGCAGATAAGGATAATGTTTTCCTATAATTTCGGAAGTATATGGTTATATTACTATATAATGACTTTCAACTATAAAGAAGAAAGAAATGGGGCCGGGTGCAGTGACTCACGCCTGTAATCCCAACACTTTGGGAGGCTGAGGAGGGTGGATCACCTGAGGTCGGGAGTTCGAGACCAGCCTGACCAACATGAGAAACCCCATCTCTACCAAAAATACAAAATTAGCTGGGCGTGGTGGCGCATGCCTGTAATCCCAGCTACTTGGGAGACTGAGGCAGGAGAATTGCTTGAACCCGGGAGGCAGAGGTTGCAGTGAACTGTGATCGTGCCATTGCACTCCAGCCTGGGCAACAAGAGCAAAACTCCGTTTCAAAAAAAGAAAGAAAGAAAGATTCATAGTATATATGGATTGAGTGGAGTTATACGGGGTTTTGTTTAACTAACATCTCAAAAGTGATACGCAGAAGACTTTTCTCTGAACACTGTACCTAAAGTAACATCCTTCCCCTAAATACACAAGATCATATTGTCCTATTTATTCTTCTTCTTGCGTTTTTCATCATCAGAAATTATCTCATGTGTGTATATATGTTATGATATAATATGTAGCGTATATATTTACTTTCTTATTGCTGTCTTTCCTTCTCTAGAATGTTAGATCCTTGAGGGCAGAAAATTTATTTCCAGCACATAGTAGATGCTCATTGACTTAAAAAAAATTAAAATGAAGCAGTCAATCATTTAGATCAGGGGTATCCAATCTTTTGGCTTCCCTAGGCCACATTGGAAGAAGAATTGTCTTGGGCCACATATAAGATACACTAACACGAATGATCGCTGATGAGCTAAAAAACAAAAATTGCAAAAAAATATGATGATGTTTTAAGAGCGTTTATGAAGTTGTATTGGGCCGCAGGTTGGACAAGCTTGATTTAGAAGGTTGTGACGGCTTAGATGTCAAGTATTTGATTTGAAAATGATTGAAAAACAAATGATTAGTTAGTTGTAAGGTAATTTAGTTTGGTTACAGTGAGTTACTAGTTAAACCAAGATTAACAGTTTAATATGTGAATGGTCTAACAATTGTCTGGGGAAATGGGGACTTTAATATTTAAAATTATATTTTTTAGTATTATCTCTGAAATTATAATTATTTCTCCATTCATAATTCACTCAGTACATTTGCTAGAGTGCCTACTTGTACCACCTGTATACTAGGGACACACAAATGAACAGGCTCTCTGTCCTATAAGGGCCTACCAGCTAAACAGGGAGGCAGATGAGCCAGTGTAATCCAGAGTTCTCCGTGCTATCATGGGAGCAAATTCTTAGCACTGTGGGTGGGACTGCTAACCTGAAGTTGAAGTTTCAAGGTAGAGACATCTAAGTTGAGACTGAAGAAGTCAGAATTACCATTTGGCAGAGGGTGTAGTGTGAGTCAGAAAAGGATGGGGGTGGGGGGTAGATTTGGAGAAAGAGGACAAAAGAGGAAGTAACATATTGAGAGGATGTGGAGCCTTGGAGAGAAAGGGACTTGGCTTTGCATGGAAGGGAATGTAGATTGCTGGGGTGGAGACTGGTATGAAATGCAGCTGGGAATGTGCAGAAGATTCAAGATATAGAAGGATCTCTTGTGTGATCCACTGTGTCTGGAGGACATTGAAACTCACTGGAGGGCTTTAATCCCAGGAGGGACATGGCTAGAGTTTTAGGGTACATGGAAGATTTGATATGTTTATGATGTATGACCCACTGTCCACCCTACAATCACCAGTTTCCACAGTTGCAAGAGGGAAGGGTATAGAAATGGCTCAGGACAAAGCCATTCCTATTAATATATTTTCTTAAAATCCCTGGAGGCATGCAGGTTACTGTATGACTTGATTGATTAAATAACACCTTATAAAGAATCAGGCCAGGGACGGTGGTTCATGCCTGTAATCCCAGTACTTTGGGAGGCCAAGGCGGGCAGATCACTTGAGGTCAGAGTTTGAGACCAGCCTGGCCCACGTGATGAAACCCCGTCTCTACTAAAAATGCAAAAATTAGCTGGGTGTGGTGGCATGCGCCTATAGTTCCAGCAACTTGGGAGGCTGAGGCAGGAGACTTGCTTGAACCTAGGAGGTGGAGGTTGCAGTGACCTGGGATCGTGCCACTGCACTACAGCCTGGGCAACAGAGCAAGACTCCATCTCAAAAAAAAAAAAAAAAAAAAAAAAGGCCAGGCCAGCATGGTGGCTCAAGCCTATAATCCCAGCCCTTTTGGAGGCTGAGGTGGGTGGCCATCACTTGAGACCATGAGTTTGAGACCAGCCTGGCCAACATGGTGAGACCCCATCTCTACTAAAAATACAAAAAATAGCCAGGTGTGGTGGCACACACCTATAATCCGAGCTACTGGGGAGGCTGAGGCAGGAGAATCGCTTGAACCCGAGAGGCAGAGATAGCAGTGAGCCAAGATTGTGCCACTGCACTCCAGCCTGGGTGACAGAGTGAGATTCCATCTCAAAAAAATAAAATAAAAAGAATCGGCCAAAAGATGTTCCCTCTCATCTGTCTGACATTCCTGTTAAAAACAAACGAGTAAATTAAGGATGTTCCCATCCTCTGTCACACCTTTTTTTAAGAATCTTTTCTCCATCTTATTTCTCATCTTAGAACAACAAGCTCACCCTCTTCCGCCAGCTGCAGCAGATGACGTACAGCCTGATTGAGTGGCGGTCCCAGATCCTGTCTGGTACGCTCCCCAAGGACGAACTGGCAGAGCTCAAGAAGAAAGTCACAGCCAAAATTGATCATGGGAACAGGTAGGTAAACCAGGGATGACTTTTCACTGAAAACCTGGCAAACAGTGGGCACGTTCAAGCTAATGACACTGTTTGCAGCAGACTTTTGATCTTAGAGTTGCCAAAGAATAATGCTTACTGCTCTCATTTTGTCTTTGAAGACATTTAATTTTGTTGAAAAAAATGTTACAATTCCCTCCATGGCCAGACTCCGGGATCTCTGATCCCATGGAGGTGACAGATGACCAGGAAAGATGAGGCTTGGATTGAGGCTGCTCCACTCCAAATGAAGAAAACAAAAACAAAACACCTGGCTAGGCACAGTGACTCACACCTATAATCCCAGTACTTTGCGAGGATGAGGTTTGAGGAACGCTTGAGCCCGGTAGTTTGAGACCAGCCCAGGCAACATAGCGAGGCCGCATCTCTACAGTAAATATTTGAAAATTGGCTGGGTGTGGTGGCGCACACCTGTCATCCCACCTACTCGGGAGGCTAAGGTAGGAGGATCACTTGAGCCTGGAGGTTCAAGGCTGCAGTGAGCCATGATTGCATGCCTACACTCCAGCCTGGGCAACAGAGTGAGTCCCTGTCTCACAAACTAAACTAAACTAAAAATACCCTGAAAATGACCAAGCCTCTGAAGTTGTCATTTTCAGATACTTGGGACTGTATCTATTTTTATTCTTAACAGTGGATTCTAAATCAATACCAGACTGATTCTCTTTCTTTCTGTTCATCTCCCCCTAACCGGCACCATTGTCTACAGAGTATGAAAAGCAGACTTGCAGGAGTAGTAAAACATGTTTGTAGCCTGCTGATCATGTCTACAATCACCTCTACAGAGTTAATCACTTCATTAATCTTCTGATTAACTCAGGCACATATGCAGGCTGCAGATATCACTGCCTTCAGGAAAATGAGAAATTCAGTCATATATCCAAATCGATGGTGGCCTGGGATTTTTGCCTCCTGACCAGCTCTTTTTTAAAAGGCAGAAGTGGTTCCTTGGTTAGTTGTTATTGGTGACTCTTTTGGAATCTAGTTTCATTCTAAATTTCTTCAACTTATGCATATGTGATTTTTTTCCTCCTCCTCTACCCTGCTTTTCCAATCTCAGAATTCTTGGATATCCCTCAGAGACCTATTAAAATACAGATCATTATCCCACTTACTTAATGTCATAGACTGTGACAACTATATCCTGAAGTAGCTGAAGTGAACATGCCATGCAAGATTCAGATTCAACCAGTATTTAGGAAACACCTTCTATGTACATTTCATATCCATTACTTGATTATAATCTTAAAACATAGGGTTGAGGTAGCTGTTACTATTTACATCTTATGGATAAAGAAACAGACCAAGTGAGCTTAAGTGATTTACTTCCCAGTCACATAGATAATAAATGGGAAAGGTTCAATTTGAATCCAAGACTTTTTTCACCATATCTAATGCTGCCTTCTTAGGGTTAGGAATTAATAGTACCCTCCCCTACGACTTGAACACCCAGAAGACCATACCCACAGCGGCTGCACTGCCAGGCTTGCGGTGTCAGAGGACTTATTAAAAGGCCAATTAGGCCAGGTGAGGTTACTCATGCCTGTAATCCCATCACTTTGGGAGGCTGAGGTGGGCAGATTACCAGAGGTCAGGAGTTCGAGACCAACCTGGCCAACATGACGAAAACCCATCTCTACTGAAAGTATAAAAATTAGCTGGGCATGGTGGCGTATGTCTGTAATCCCACCTACTTAGGAGGCTGAGGCACAAGAATCGCTGGACCTCAGGAGATGGAGGTTGCAGTGAGCCAAGATCACGGCACTGCACTCCAGCCTGGGTGACAGTGAGACTCCTTCTCAAATAAATAAATAAATAAATGACCAATTTGGTGGGATAAGGCAGCTCTCCTTTGCACATAGGACACTTCTGTCATTTGGTGTGTTGCCATGACATTGGCCTGGAGGTCCTGTGATCTCTGGCACAGGATGTTCACACCCCACAAACAGCAGAACATGACTTCTTTCCCATTCCAGCTGTTGGAAGTAGCTCAGGAAATGGAGCTGCTGTGTCAGTGCCTCCCTGATCCAGTCTCTGAGCAGCCAGCATGGCCATCGTTCATGAGTCTGGGTGGCCTGTGGGTCTGGCTGCCATGGAAAGGAACCTGCCAGATCAAATCAGTTGATGGAGATGCTGTAAAACAGGGAGGAGGGAGAGGAGGCATTTTTGCTTTCTTCCCAAAGACTTGGCACATTTCAGTGTTATCCCTGAGTAGTCTTGCTCTTTGGTGCCGGGAATGCATGCTGGGTATTCGGATAGCAGTATCCTATTCCACCACAGTCCTCAACTTCTGGAGCCTAAGAAAATGTTTTTTCTACTTCTGTGTGCACTTTGGGCACAAAAGCCTTGAGGGGAGGGATTGCACCCACGATGTGGCCCTTGGTATTCCCAAGAACACGCAGAGCTACAACTTCACTCACAGCCAGGTGTTTGTTTCTACCAGTTGCTGCAGTAAGAGCTGTATTAGTCCATTCTCACACTGCTATAAAGAAATACCTGAGACTGGGTAATTTATAAGAAAAGAGGTTTAATTGGCTCATAGTTCTGCTGGCTACACAGGCAGCATACCAGCTTCTGCCTTTGGGGAGGCCTCAGGAAACTTACAATCATAGCAGAAGGGGAAGCAGGCACATCTTACATGGCCAGAGCAGGAGCAAGAGAGATCAGCCAGATCTCATGAGAACTCTGTCACAAGAACAGCACCAAAGGGATGGTGTGAAACCGTTTATGAAGGATCCACCCCCATGATCCAGTGACCTCCCACCAGGCCCCACTTCCAACACTGGGGTGAATGTGAGATTTGGGTGGGAACATAAATCCAAACCATATCAAGAGCTAACATTTATGCTTAAGCTGAGAGCTTACTGTATGCTACATATTATATTAGGTGCCGTACGTGCATTATCTTATTAAATTCTCACAACAGGGCCAGGTGCAATGGCTTATGCCTATAATCCCAGCACTTTGGGAGGCTGAAGTGGGAGGCTTACTTGAAGCCAGGAGTTCATGACTAACCTGGGTAACATAGCGAGACCCCATGTCTACAATTTTTTTTTTTTTTAATTAGCTAAGCATGGTGATGTAAACCTGTAGTTCCAGCTACTTGGGAGGCTGAGACAGGGATTGCTTGAGGCCAGGAGTTTAAGGCTGTCTCTAAAAAAAATAAAAATAAATAAATAAATTCTCACAACAACCTCGAAGGGTGAGGAATATATACAGATGAAGAAACCAAAGTTTTGCAGAGTTGAGTAAATTCTCCAGGGTCATAATGGTAGCAAGTATTCAAGCCAAGATTCAGATCCTGGTGTAAATGACACCAGAGCCCATGCTCTGAGTATGAGATAGCAGCAAGCCAGGACTTACTTCACTCATCTCCTTTATGACCATCTTGAATTAAGGAAATCAAGGCAAGCCCTCCAATAATTGTTCATTGGTCCTTCATAGCAATGTAATAGACAGTGAGACCACGCCCACTTGGTCTGTTTCTTTACTCATATCATGGAAATAATAACAATTACCTCCACCCTACCTCATGGCGTTATGATCAGTCAATGTATGCGAAGTGTATATAGGAGGTATGTATGTATGTATGTATGTATTTATTGTTTCAGACAGGGTCTTGCTTTCTCACACAGGCTAGAGTGCAGTGGTGCAATGTTGGCTCATTGCAGCCTCAACTTCCTGGGCTCAAGCAATCCTCACACCTTAGCCCCCCAAGTAGTTGGGACTACAGGCATGTGCCACTACACCTGGTTAATTTTTGTATTTTTAGCAGAGATAGGGTTTCAACATGTTGCCCAGGCTGGTCTTGACCTCCTGGTCTCAAGTAATCCACCTGCCTCAGCCTCCCAAAGTTCTAGGATTACAGGATTACAGTCGCCTCCACGGTGCCTGGCCAAAGGAGGTGTTTATTAAACACAGGTTGAATCTTAATTTTGTATGCTATATTTTCTTCATTTCATAGTTCCTCTTCATAATAACAGAAGATTACAGGCAAGAAGCATTGGCCAGAGGAATTTAGTCAGAATCAGTGCCAATTTTACTTTTCTCTTGAGGATCTATGGACCATATTTGCATATCCTTCTATGACTTTGGCTCACGTCATCTTGTGAGTTTTGTAACAGTGTTGAAAGGTGGCAGAAGCTGAAATGAGAAAAGTCAGTGAACTGTGCTTCCGTTGGCTTGTCCAGCATCTCCCTTGCTAACTATGGATCCTCTGGGCTCCTTGATGAGGACTCCTCAGTAAAAAGTCTGCCCCTGGTGAGGAGAACCAGCTGACTACTCCTTTCTCTCCAGAATGCTGGGGTTAGATCTGGTGGTGCGAGATGATAACGGGAACATCCTAGACCCCGACGAAACCAGCACCGTTGCCCTCTTCAAGGCCCATGAGGTGGCCTCCAAAAGGATTGAGGAGAAGATCCAAGAAGAGAAGGTACAATTCCTCAAATGTGAAATTCTGCCCCCTGAGTTTCCATTTTTGCCTTGATTTTTAAAGAAAGAAAGGGAAATCATTGAGAACAATACTACTTCTGTAGTTTGGTCCCCATTTTAAAAGTGAAACAGCAGAAAGGATGAGGCAGGTACATATATATATATGTTCTGATATGGAAAGATCACAAAGATACGTATTAATTGAAAAGATCAGGATCCATAACGGTATATATAAAAATGCTATTATTTGTGTTTCAAAAAACTGTATGTAAATCTATGCTTGCATATACATAGACTAACTCTGAAATAATAGACAAGAAATAATTATTAATGGATGTCCTCTGGGAAGGAAAACTGGGTGGGAGGGAGACTTTTTAAATGTGTAATCTCTTGCATTCATTGCATATATTGCAATTATAAATAAATAGTATTTATTTATTTATTTTTATTTATTTATTTATTTATTTTTGAGGTAGAATTTCACTCTTGTTGCCCAGGCTGGAGTGCAGTGGCACGATCTCGGCTCACCACAACCTCTGCCTCCTGGGTTCAAATGATTCTCCTGCCTCAGCCTCCCGAGAAGCTGGGACTACAGGCGCCCACCACCATGCCCAGCTAATCTTTGTATTTTTTTTTTTTTTATGGAGTCTTGCTCTGTCACCCAGGCTGGAGTGCAGTGGCCAGATCTTGGCTCACTGCAACCTCTGCCTCCCGGGTTCAAGCTATTCTCCTGCATCAGCCTTCCGAGTAACTGGGATTACAGGCACCCACCACCACGCCCACGCTCAGCTAATTTTTGTATTTTTTAGTAGAGACAGGGTTTCACCATGTTGGCCAGGCTAGTCTCAAACTCCTGACCTTGTGATCCACCCGCCTCCGCCTCCCAAAGTGCTGGGATTACAGGTGTGAGCCACCGAGCCCGGCCAATTTTTGTATTTTTAGTAGAGACGGGGTTTCACCATGTTGGTCAGGCCAGTCTCAAACTCCTGACCTCAGGTGATCCATCCTCCTCGACCTCCCAAAGTGCTTGGATTACAGGCATGATCCACTGCACCTAGGCTAAAATAAATAATATTTTAAAATAAAGTGTTTGAAAGGCTTTGAAAGTAATAATTGGACATTAAAGAAAAATTAGAATCAGTGCATGGTGGCTCATGCCTGTAATCCTAGCCCTTTGGGAGGTCAAGGTGGGTGGATCATTTGAGGCCAGGAGTCAAGACCAACTGGGCAACAGAGCAACATAGTGAGACCCCATATCTACAAAAATTTTTTTAAAAAATTAGCTGGGCATAGTAGTGCATGACTGTAGTCCCAGCTACCCAGGAAGCTGAGGCAGGAGGATCACTTGAGGCTGGGAATTTGAGGCTATAATGAACTATGATCATACCATTGCACTCCAGCCTGGGCAACAAAGCAAGACCCTGCCTCTTGAAAAAGAAAAACAAGTTCAGGAGGCTGAGGCAGGAGAATGGTGTGAACCCAGGAGGCGGAGCTTGCAGTGAGCCAAGATCACGCCACTGCACTCCAGCCTGGGTGACAGAGTGAGACTCCGTCTCAAAAAAAAAAAAAAAAGTTATTCATATCTTGATTTCTCAGACCCAAACATATTGAAATTTTGCTATATATTTTTCTTCCAGTCTTTCTGTTCTGATTTGTGTCAGTTTTCTTTGGTTTGTTGGTTTGTAGTGTTTACTTCTTTAGCGTGGTCATGATAATACTTGTGTTGTGAATCCAGTGGCAAGCCATGTCTGAAGGTAAAGCCTTTTCAGTGGAATATTTTGTTTTTAATGAGTTATTTATCTATCCAGGATAATGGATCATGATGTTCATGTTTTTGAGCTTCATTCAGAAGCTACTGTGTAAGACAAGCACTTCTTGGAGCTACCAAAACCCTGGAATTATCCCTTTTAGACAGCAATCTTTTTAAATGTCTTGGGTTCAAGGTCCTGAACAGGATAGTCTTGATCACTGAAATTATAATGATTATATTTTGCTCACTGCATTTGTCTGCTTACATACACTTTTTCTTAGCAAGTGCATTTCCTCTTGGATGTTATCTGACTGTGTTTTGTTTTTTATTTATTGATTAATCAACTGATTGATTGAGACAGGGTCTCACTTGGTTGCCCAGGCTGGAGTTCAGTGACTCCATCCTAGCTCACTCACTGCAGCCTCTTCTGTTCCCACGTGGCCGGGACTACAGGCACAGCTAATTTTTAAAAAAAAAATTTTTTAGGGACAGAGACTTGCTGTGTTGCCCAGGCTGGTCTCAAACTCCTCTAGTAGCACTGGGATTACAGGAATGAGCCACTGTGCCCAGGCTATCTGCCATTTGCAGGCTAATATATATATATATATATATATATATATATATATATATATTTTTTTTTTTTTGCCAACATTTCCCATTTGCCAAAATCAAAATGTTTTTCTCTGTTCCATCTTTGTTCAGTCAATCCTGCAGAACCTCGACTCGCGGGGCCAGTCCATCTTCAGTACCATCCACACCTATGGCCTCTATGTGAACTTCAAGAACTTTGTCTGCAACATCGGGGAAGATGCAGAGTTGTTTATGGCCCTCTATGACCCAGACCAGTCCACTTTTATCAGGTAGCAGAGACCGAGATCCCCTGCTGCTGACCTAGCAAAGATACCCAGCCTTCCCCGACCCCTACCCGGGCAGCTCTTTGCCAGATTTGAGAAGAGAAAATAGGGAAGCAGGGAAGATTTCTAAGCAGTAGAATGTAAAATCATATGGGCTGTGAAGCCTTCATATGTCACTACTGGAACAACGTGGCCAGTTTGTATACTCCCTGGGATTTAGAGATCACATAAAACTCATTAGGACTTGGAGATGGGAACAAAGAATTCAAGATGCTGCATGGGAAGGTGAGGGAGGGATAAATAGGCAGAGCACAGAGGATTTTTAGAGCAACAACACTATTCTGTGTGATGCTATGGTGGTGGATGCATGCCATTATGAATTTGTGTAAATGCACAGGACGTTCGATACGAAGAGGGAACCCTTATGTAAACTGTGGACTTTGGGTAAATGATGTGTCAATGTAGCTTCATCAGTTTTAACTAATGTTACTACTCTGGTCGGGAGAATGTTGATAGCAAAGGAAGTTGTGTCTGAGGGGAGAGAATATGTTATGGGACTCTGTTTTCAGCTCAACTTTGCTGCAAAGCCAAAACTGCTTTAAGAAAATAATGTCTATTAAAAAAAACCTTTTTTTAAGACTCTAAGAAGTGCAGTGGGCGTTGTTCAGCTCTACAGTGGCACTACTGTTTATCAGCTAAGAAAATGGAGAATTTATTTTTGAGAAGATAGTTAAAAGTAATTGCTTACAATTGTTTCTTTAAAATATATATATATATATTTTAATGTCATAATGTGAATTACAGGGGATAGATTTGGAATGACTGTTATAAAATTAAATTCTTTTTTTATTTTTTATTTTTTGAGACAGAGTTTAGCTCTTGTCTTCCAGGCTGGAGTGCAATGGCACGATCTCAGCTCATTGCAACCTCTGCCTCCCAGGTCCAAGTGATTCTCCAGCCTCAGCCTCCCAAGTAGCTGGGATTACAGGCACCTGCCACCATGCCCCGCGAATTTTTGTCTTTTTAGTAGAGACGGGGTTTCACCATGTTGGCCAGCCTGGTCTCGAACTCCTGACCTCAGGCGATCCACCCGCTTTGGCCTCCCAAAGTGCTGGGAATACAGGCATGAGCCACTGTGCCCCACCTAAAATTAAATTATTAATTCAGCAAAGCTGAAACTTCTATTCAAAGATTTTGAGATGGAAGGACAACCCGGACTACAGCATCCCATAAGCTGTACCGTGTGTGTGCCCATCAGGAGCAGTGGGTGTCCTGTATCTGTGCGGGGCATGCCTTGCAGAGCCACAGCAGGGACGCTTCTCTAATGCCAGGACACCCGGTGGTGGCCATCTGTGTGGTCCCAGTTCCCAACTCAACTCTTTTCACACTGGCCTGTTGAATTTCACTGAGCATTTCTGGCCCTTCCTCCTTCCCTTGTAAGTCTGTTAGCCTCTCATTAAGAGTAATTTGTTTTCCTTTGCCAGTGAGAACTATCTAATTCGTTGGGGCAGTAACGGGATGCCTAAGGAAATAGAGAAGCTCAATAACCTCCAAGCAGTGTTTACTGTAAGTCCTCCCTTCTGTTTAATCATTCTCTTTGTTTATGATATGAACATATTCACATAATGAATATGTGGGAAACATACAAAATGAAAAGGTTAAAGGAAAAATCATCAATCCCCCAGCAGGAATAACCCACCCATTTATTCAACATGTACTTCAATGCCAGGCACTGATTTAGACACTTGAGATATATCCATGAAAAATCAGGGGGAAAAAGCAGTTTTTGTCCTGATGGATAAGACAGATAATAAACGATAATCAATCCAGGCACAGGGACCCAGGCCTGTAATTCCAGCACTTTGGGAGGCTGAGGTGGGAGGATCATGTGAGCTCAGGAGTTTGAGACCAGTCTGTGCAACATGGTAAAACCCTGTCACTACTAAAGAATTTGAAAAAGGAAAAATGACCTCAAAGTAGAAGAGGAGTGATGCTGCCAATTCGGATATGCCAAAGAGAAGCGTGCTTCCTTTAAGTGAAAAGGTAAAACTTTATAAGTATGTATGTATAGGAAAAAGCAGCACATATAGAGTTCGGTACTGTCTTTGGTTTCAAGTATCCACTGGGGGTCTCGGAGCATATTCATCACAGACAAGGGGGGACTACTCTGTCAATGCGCCACAGTACATGTAACTAGTCACCTGGAGTCTTTATTTTTCCATTAACAGAAGCCTTGCAGACCTAGAGTGGAAATGCAGGGTGGACGTTATCGTTGATGGATATCTTGGAGACCTGAGTTAACTAAATTACAGAGGCTGGATTTGGAATGATTATGTTAAAAGTGATTCTTGCTTTGGTAAAGAGAGCTTGGGCAGCTGTTTCATATAACCAATTTGAGATGTGATTAATTTTTTTTCTGAAGTTGAACTGAATGAGAGATATCAGCTCATTCCTGGGTTTACTCACCCATCCTTAAGAATACAAATAATGGCTGGGCGTGGTGGCTCATGTCTGTAATCCCAGTACTTTGGGAGGCTGAGGCAGCTGGATGCCTTGAGCCCAGACGTTCAAAGCCAGCTTTGATAACATAGGGAGACCTTATCAAAAACAAAACAAAACAAAACAAAACAAAACAAAAAAACAGACAAGTGTAGAACCCTAGCTACAAGAGAAATAGATATTTCATTGACACTTCTGTCATGATTCAGTATACACTGATAAGCTCTCAATGGAGACCTCTCATAAATCAGGTGAATAATCCCATAAAGCAATGCCTGTCTTATAGTTGCCTCACGGGCTTGTTTTGAAGAGGAAATGAAATGTCACAGACTTGTGTGGATACCCAGTAAATGTCAATGTTACACAAGTTTTTACTTCATCTGATGCTGAAATGCATCCTGTACTGAGATACATTCAAGAAGGCTATACAGTCGCAATGATGAGGGCCCTGCTTTTTCAATACCCTGCTTAAGCTGATGAACTGGAGACTTCTGACGGACTATGATCTGATTTGTAAATTTGAAGTAGGAACCGGGGAACAAAAAAGCACTTGTTTACAAGCACAAAGTCATGTTCTCTGATGCCATAATAGCTCTTGGATGGAGATGGGGAAGAAGAGAGTCATTCTGGTATTTCAGCATTGAGAAATAAGGTCTGAACAGGATTTTGTTGTAGAGGGTAAAGAGAAAAGAGACACGGGGGACAGAGTGGTCCAGCCCTACCTCCTCTTGCACTTTCTCTGCCCCTTTAGGACCTCAGCAGCATGGACCTCATCCGGCCCCGTGTCAGCCTCGTGTGCCAGATTGTCCGCGTGGGCCACATGGAGCTGAAGGAAGGCAAGAAGCACACCTGTGGACTCCGAAGACCTTTTGGAGTGGCAGGTACAAGAGAGACCCAGAGACAAATGTGAAATAGTGCAGTGCTATGGAAAATAGCATGGCAATTTCTCAAAAAATTAAACATGGAACTAGCAAATGATCCAGCTGCCCTACTTCAAAACAATCAAAAGCAAGGTCTGGAGGAGATATTTGTACATCCATGTTTGTAGCAGTATTATTCACAATATGCAAAAGGTGGAAGTAACCTAGGTGTCCACCAGTGCATAAATGGACAAAGAAACTGTGGTGTGTACGCACAATGGAATATTACTCAAACAGGAAGGGAATTCTGACACATGCTACATACAGCGTAAATGAACCTTGAGGACTTTACACTAAGTAAATAAGCCAGACACAAAAGACAAATATTGTATGATCCCACCTATGTGAGGCACCTAGAGTAGTCAGATTCGTAGAGACAGCATAGAATGGTGAGTGCCAGGGGCTGGAGGGGGAGAATGGGGAGTTAGTGTTTAATGGGTATTGAGTTTCCATTTGGAAAGATGAAAAAGTTCTAGAGATGGAAGGTGATGATGGTTGCACAATAATGTGAATACACTTAATATCACTGAACTGTATACTTTAAAATGGGCAAGATGGTACATTTTATGTTATGTGTGTTTTACCACAATTTTGAAAATAGAGAGAGGGAAGGAAGGAGGAAAGGAGGAAGAAAGGTGGGAAGAAGGCCCAGAGATAGTAAGAGATGGATCACGTTGTCATTGTCAGTATCAGACACACGGATTTACTGCCTGGCACTGCCCGTTTTCTTTGCATGGGTTCTGTGTCCTCACCTAGCCCACGCTCCTTTCTTTCCCCCTTAGTGCCCAACACTGTGTCTTATACACAGTAGAACCTAAGTTGTGACTATTGGAATCCTCCCTGTCTGGGTCTGCATATTGATTTTAGTGGAATAAAATACTCGCTGGGAAGTGGTTTGCCTGTCTAGGAAATTAACTCTTCGAAGACAATGTTGTGTTTGTTTCTAAATGCTTTCAGAGAGGCTCCTTGGCTTACATCAAACCCCAGAACCTGCCAAAGGGCCCGGCATCTTCCTCTGTAGTTTGTTCAATTGAGGAAATACAGTTTGGGCCTTACATTGACATTTTGGTTACTCATAGATCGAAAACGATCAAGGAAATGTCACAATTCTGCTCCTGGACCTTTGGTTCCAGACTTACCAAAAAGTAACCTGATGTTAAATTTCTCAAGAATTTAGCAACTCGGGCAGGGCACGATGGCTAATCCCTGTAATCCCAGCACTTTGGGAGGCTGAGGTGGGCGGATCACCTGAGGTCGGGAGTTCAAGACCAGCCTGGCCAACATGGTAAAACCCTGTCTATACTGAAAAAAAACAAAAGTTAGCCAGGCATGGTGGCATGCGCTGTAGTAGTCCCAGCTACTTGGGAGGCTGAGGCAGGAGAATTGCTTGAACAGGGGAGGTGGAGGTTGTAATGAGCCAAGATTGCGCCATTGCACTCCAACCTAAGCAAAAGAGCAAGACTTTATCTTTAAAAAAAAAAGGAGGAGAATCTAGCAACTCGATCTTGTAGAGTTTTTAAAGTGGGTAGTCTGCAAAATTGATCCAGTAAAACCCAGACCCCTTCCTCAGCACCTCATGAGTCACTGTTTTGCTGGGCTGGTTATACTGGGAATCACCATTGGCAAAGAAATCTAAAAAAAAGTCCCTGCCTGGTACCTTTCTTCCTCCAGTGTTTTATGTTTGCTGATCCTGTCCTTTTCCATAGTAACTTACTGAGGCGTGAAGCAATTAGTTTCTTTAATGAAGTTTGTCTTTTTCCTAGTGATGGATATTACTGATATCATACATGGGAAGGTGGATGATGAAGAAAAGCAGCATTTTATTCCCTTTCAGCAGTAAGTACTTTGGCATGTGTCCCAGGTGACTTGAGACCTGGATTAGCCATTCAGTTGTGTGTTAACACAGAAACAGGTGCTAGAAACCATTTTCTCAGAGAAGGAAGGATTCTAAGCTGCAAGATTGTCAGATAGGAGCTGAACAGAAAAGGACTTTGTTCAAAGTCCTTGATGTTGGACTCCCTTTGAAGAGGGTAAACTGAACTTCCCTGATTCTATAGAAAGGACCAAAGGAATAGAATAGGGCAAGTATCCGTCTGCCCTGGAATGCAGAGAGTGGTACCGTCCTTGTGTCACCAGTGCCAAAGTATATGTGCAGTCTATTGCATGAAACAGGCATCATGGAAGACACAGAATCACGTGGGCTAGCATAGGGCTTCTCAGACTACATCATGCATATGAATCAGGGGAGCTTGTTAGGCTGCAGGGGAGTTCTGCCTCTGACAAGCTCCCAGGTGATGCTGGTGTAGCTGGTCTGAGGGCCACACTGTCTGAAGCGAGGGATTAGGAGATGAGAGAGTGAAGGGCTGACCCACCCATGGGCTGGCATTCCTGCATGTCGGGGGAAAGCCATCCTGGGAGTGTGTGAAAGGATCCCTGCAGAGCTTCACTAAGGCCCTCCATATTGAGCTGCAGGAGCTGGAGCCATGGGTAGGCCATTGAGGAGCTGTTGGGAGCAGATTCAAGCCATGTCACTCTGAAGAAGTGCAAGTGTGAACGTCGTGACCTGCTCCAGCACCGGCTCAGACAGTGTAGGCCTAGCGGAGGCCGAGAGCATTGCCGGGACCAACTCCCACCAGGGGCCATCGTGCCAGTCAGAGGGCATCATCTCAGTTCACTTGCGGCTGCCACTGCAGACAAGTAGAACAAACTGAGAATTCCACAAACCAGCCAGAATCATATATTTGAGTTAATATATCATTTGTTTACAGATGATATCACAAATTAGTGGAGAAAGATACATGATGCAAAAAAAAATTTTTTTTGGAGAAAGTTGGCCATTTAAGATCCCTAAGTTAGATTGCAGTCTCACAACTTATGCCATTGTAAATTTTAGATGATTAAACATACAACTGTAAGAGCTAGAATCTTAAAATATTAACAGGAAAATAGAAGTTTTATATGGTAGTAATGAGAAGGAGGCCATTTTAAAGATTCAGCCAAAAAAAGAAAAATTGATAGATTTAACCACCCAAAAATTGTAGAGAACTTATACATATAAAAAAATCAATACAATCTTTGCAGTGTGTTTGAGAAAGATGAGTATTTGTAATATATAAAGAATTAATAGAAATTAATAAGGACATGAAGGGAATACACACACACACACAGAGAAATGGCGTTGTACATTTATTGAGGATGAGTGAAATGTAAATTGAAACATCAAGGTTTAGTTTTTATCTTGACCACATTTTAGTGTTTGGGTAGATATAAAGAGACATACATTACTTATAGGAATATAAATTGTTACAATGCATTAAAAGCCTTAAAATTTAGATATTTCGAAAAATGTATTCCATGATTAACAGTATTTCTGTTGATATAACTCTTGGTGATTTTGCCTCTGTTTTTGTTTTCCTGTTGTCTTTTTTTAATATAAAAAATATGTATTATATGTAATAAATAAAATATAAAAATTTTAATCTTTCAATGTTAAGTCCACACCTTTGGACCAGTTTCTAAACATAATAGTGCAAATAGCTCGTGCTAAGTAGTACTTGTCTCTTTTATCCAGAGACTGCTAGGAATTATTTTAAAAATATGGCCATTGCACTCCATCCTGGGTGACAGAGTCATACCCTGTCTCAGATAAAATAAAATATAAAGTAAAAATAGATAAAATAATTAAAAAATCAAATGCACTTACCTGGTATGCTACCACCTATATATTGACCTTCCAAGACGAGACAAATATTTTATGTAGCACAGTGCTAAAGTTAATTATGTGATAACTTTCATCTCCATGAATGCTGCTCTTGTTTTGTGTATAATATAAAACACTGTATGCACACACCTATATAAATATGTATTGTATAATATATAAATATGTTTAAGTATATTTAATAAATATGTTGAATTTAATATAATGTTAATTTGTTAATTACATTATAGATATGTTAAATACAATCATGCATCACTTCATGGCAAGGATACATTCTGAGAAACATGTCGCTAGGCTCTCTTGTCATTGTGTAGACACCACAGAGTGCACTTACACACACCTGGAATGTATGGACTACTACACACCTAGGCTGTATGGTATAACCTTTTGCTCTTAGACTGTAAACCTGTCCAGCATGCTACTGTACTGAATACTGCAGGCAATTGTAACACAGTGCTATTTGTATCTTTAAACATATTTAAACATAGAAAAGGTAATGAGTTGTGCTGAGATGTTAAAACAGCTATAACATCACTAGGCAATAGGAATGTTTCAGCTCCATTAATAATCTTTTTTTTTGAGATAGAGATTCGCTCTTGTTGGCCAGGCTGGAGTGTAGTGGCGTGATCTCCGCTCACTACAACCTCACCTCCTGGGTTCAAGCAATTCTCCTGCCTCAGCCTCCCGAGTAGCTGAGATTACAGGGGCATGCCATTACAGCTGGCTAATTTTTCCATGTTTAGTAGAGACGGGGTTTCACCATGTTGGTCAGGCTCATGTCGAACTCCTGACCTCAGGTGATCCACCCGCCTCGGCCTTCCAAAGTGCTGGGATTACAGGTGTGAGCCATCATGCCTGGCCAGCTCCCTTATAATCTTATGGGACCATGGTCATCTATGCAGTCTGTCATTAACTGAAACATTGTTAGGCATATGACTGTATATTGAATAAATATAAATATACATATAATACTTACTAGATATAAATGCTGTACCATATATGTTATGGTACTCTGAATGTGTTATATTTGTATTTAAGATTATATGTACATAATAGGAGTGGCCTTCATGGATATGAAAGATGACTGAAACAGTCATCTGTATATTTGCTGGTGGCGATGTGCCTCCTGCTTAATTTCTGAACCAGCTTTCCTCCAGCAACCATATCACAATACTTAGACCTGAGATTGTCCCCACTGCATAATCCACACTTTGAGTCCCTGACGAACCCTGCCTTAATTTGATTACTGCTCACTGTGCTGCCAACAGCCACAGTGAAGTATTTACGATGTAGACTGCAGCCTCTGGCATTGAATGCCTAAGATTTACGGCAAGCACTGCCATAACCTACTTCAAAAACTTTACAGTGTTTTCCAGTAGGAGAGTGTGGTATGTGTATTTTGCAAGTCCATTTAGAGAGAGTCATTTGTAAAAAACAGGAACTCAAGACTATAGCAATCCCATTTGCCGGTCACATATTGCAGCGTGTTTTATTGTCAGGGTGCAGGGAACCCTGTGGAGAAAACTGGCCTACGTGCAGCGGACAGAGGAGACAGGAGACTATTGTACTGCCCGCCGAGGTGCAGTTGCTGATCGTGCTTCTGCCTTCAGTAGAATGGGGGCTGTGTTTGGTTCTTTGATCGCCCTTTACGAGCCACAGCCTGATAAGGTCACTCAAGTGGAGCTTGTTTGGCAGCACCCATGCCAAGATCTAGCTTGTCATCACATAGAAATCTGAGAACATCTGCCAGACACCAGGTATATACACCGTGCTCGTACATAGGGGGTTGACACTAGACAGAAGCCTTAACAGGCATGGGATCCCAGCCCATCTCTTACAGATGGAGAAACTGAGGCCCAAAGGGAGCCTCTTGCAGAGCTCACTATCAAGTAGAAGTAGACCTGGGGGCTCCTGCCCCTCCTGTGGGTGCTCTGTCTTCAATTCTATTGCAGCAGCCTCTTCTGCCTCTGACAGAGCATGGAGCATTGCCTCTGATTTTAGCTGCTAACCTTTTGTCACCAGTTTTGTGTACTCTTGGGGTTTTTCCCTCTCTCTTTGCCTCAAGTCATTTCCAAGGTGAATTTAGTATTTAAGATAGACACAAAATGGAAAACTAAGGAAAGATAGAATAGGGGTATTTAGTGTTGATATTTCCAAATTATTCCCATACGACTCACCATTACCTGAGGTTGTGCTGCAGACTTCCTTCCTCCCCCTCCCACCTTACCTCTTATTTCTCTTTTCCAAGAATTGCGATGGAAACCTACATCCGCCAGCGGCAGCTCATCATGTCACCTTTGATAACATCACATGTGACTGGGGAAAATGAGCCACTCACTTCAGTCTTGAATAAAGTGATTGCAGCAAAGGAAGTGAATCACAAAGGGCAAGGTACAGTCCAGTGCCAGAGCTGGGAGGGACTCTGCTGAGGGTGGGGGACATTCACAGCTGGGTCCTTGGACTCCTGCCCTTTATTATCTTTCTCTGATACAAAACAGCCTCTGCTAGGGACCTCAGGCTTCCTACCACAGGCTTTTAAGACTAAATTGCATTGAAATGGACCCAGCAGTGATTTGATCACAGTTGTGTTTTGTAAATTCTGTGGAACAAATTTTTATCCCATGAGTCTTTACTCTTTATTCATTTATTTATTTATTTATTTTGAGACGGTCTCATGTTGTCACCCAGGCTGGAGTGCAGTTGCATGGTCTTGGCTCACTGCAGTCTCCACTTCCTGGGCTCAAGCAATCCTCCTACCTCAGCCTCCCAAGTAGCTGGGACTACAGGCATGCACCACCGTGCTCAGCTAATTTTTAAATTTTTTGTAGAGATGGGATCTTACTATATTGCCCAGGCTGGTCTCAACTTCTGGCCTCAAGTGATCCTCCCACCTTGGCCTCCCAAATCCCTGGAACTATAGGCATGAGCCACCACTCCTGGCCTCCACATTTTTGTCTACCCTTCATTCCCAATGCCGACCCTAGATAATAATTATGCTCTATTCTGAATAAGTTTATCCCATCACATTTTTTAAAACTGAGAGGAAGGAAACCAAAGTAATACAGATGAATATGTATTAATATAAAATAATGTAAAAATTTTAGTTTTCAGTATCTCCATATCATGCTCTGTTGATAGAGTTTTAACTAAGAGAAGTTCTGCTTATTGAAACTGCATTTTGAATCAAATAAGGAAAAGCAGTTTAAAGACGCAAATACCAAGGTGATGACCATATTTGTAAAATTTCAAACATGAATACTTTGATTTTCCTTAATATTTTATAAATCTTTCACCTTTTACTAAAGATTTCCATGGAGAGGAACCACTCTGAGCTTTAATCAACTTTTTAAGACCTTGTGTTTGCAGAGCTTATGAAATTAGTTTAAAAAAACGAAGCAGCATTGTTGTCTGGGGTAATACCCAAGGGTTTGTTGTCCCATGCCAAGAAAATTAAGGACATGGACACACACAAAGATGGAGTTTAGGAGTGGAGGTTTAATAGGCAAAAGAAAGAGAAAGGAGAATAGTTCTCTGTCTCTCGTGAGAGATAGGGGCTCCCAGATTTTATAGGCAGGCTTGAGGAGGTGGTGTCTGATTTCTGTAGGGCCTACAGATTGGTTGGACCAGGTGTGACATTTACATCGCATGCAGGGAAGACTGGTCACTCCATTCTAATCTTATGCAAATGGGCTTTCCACCTGGCTGGTGCCATGTTGTCTACTTCTTACTGTACACGTGGCTCTCAAAGAGAAGGGACGATGGAGACGCCATGTTAGACATGCCTAGCTCCAGGTAGCCCTTTCCTATTGGCACAACTGCTGGCATTCACCCATGTGAGCTTCCAGCTTGCTTGTCTATGTCTGCAGCTCGATTTTACAGGCTAATCTTTGTTGGAAAAGAAAATGATTTGGGGGCTGCTTTTCATTAAGAGGAAAACCTTGCTGAGGATTTCCTTACCGTCACTATCTGTCTAAATAATTTCTTAACTCCTATTTCAAAAATATGTAGAGACTGGCCCGGGGGTGGCTCACGCCTGTAGTCCCAGCACTTTGGGAGGCCAAGGTGGGTGGATCACAAGATCAGGAATTGGAGACCCTCCTGAACAACATGGTGAAACCTTGTCTCTACTAAAAATACAAAAATTAGCTGGGCATGGTGGCATGGCTGTAATCCCAGCTACTCAGGAGGCTGAGGCAGGAGAATCGCTTGAACCACAAAGTCAGAGATTGCAGTGAGCCAAGATTTTGCCACTACTCTCCAGTATGGCAACAGAGCGAGACTCCGTCTCAAAAAAAAAAATATATATATATATATAGAGAGAGAGAGAGAGAGACTGAATTAGTCTGTACATATCAAAAATACAGAGACTGAATGACTTTTTTTCACTACCCTGTAACTGTCTTCCAAAATAGAAGCAATCAGAAAACATGTTATTTTCATAATATTTAGTTTCTTATGTACTTGCAATTATCCTGCATAGGAAAGACATGCAAGGAATCAATAAAGAATCTGAAAACAAATAACTAAATATATTTCTGTTTTTGTTTTTGTTTTTTTGAGATGGAGTCTCACTCTGTCGCCCAGGCTGGAGTGCAATGGTGCAATCCCGGCTCACTGCAACTTCTGTCACCTGGGTTCCAGTGATTCTCCAGACTCAGCCTCCCAAGTAGCTGGGATTACAGACACCTGTCATCACACCTGGCTAATTTTTCTATTTTTAGTAGAGACGGGCTTTTACTATGTTAGCCAGGCTGGTCTCGAACTCCTGAACTCAAGTGATCCTCCCACCTCGGTCTCCCAAAGTGCTGGGATTACAGGTGTAAGCCACTGTGCCTGGCCCTATTTCTGTTTTTTTTTAGAGCTCTTAACTAAGTATAATTTCAGCTGGAGTGGAAAACCCTTATACTAAATAGATAACCATGTACGTGTAATTTTTTAAACAAAACTGAAAAAAAGTCATTTCCATTCTTGCTACCTAACAGCAAAACAAGCACTTTTCTTTTTTTCTTTCTTTTTTTCCCAAATACCATACTTCATGCCAAACAAGCACTTTCCAAATGTTTTTATGCTCTTCACAAATACTTTTTTATGGCTGCATAATATTCTAGCATTTAGACTTAAGAAGAGGGAATCCCCTAGATAAACACTTAAGTGCTTTCTAATTTGTTGTTATTACAAATATAAAAACCCGTACTCTGACTATCTTTATACATGAAGTCTTTTCCATGTTTAAGACTGTCTCCCCAAGAAAATTCCCAGAAGTTGGATTTCTAGATCACATGCTGGGAACAAGCCTACACCTGGAGATATAAATATTGCCAAATCGCTTGCCATAGATTTCTACCATGTGTGAGTGTTTATCTTACTGCACTCTTGGTTATGTTGCAAACTGATATTTAAAAATCATTACGGCTGGGCATGATGTCTCATGCCTGTAATCCCAGCACTTTGGGAGGCTGAGGCAGGTGGATTACTTGAGGTTAGGAGTTCGAGACCAGCCTGGCTAACATGGTGAAACCCCATCTCTACTAAAAAAAAAAAATACAATGATTAGCCAGTGTATTGGTGCACACCTGTAATCCCAGCTACTGGGGAGGCTAAGGCATGAGAATTGCTTGAACTCAGGAGTCAGAAGTTGCAGTGAGGCCAGGCGCGGTGGCTCAAGCCTGTAATCCCAGCACTTTGGGAGGCCGAGGTGGGTGGATCAGGAGGTCAGGAGATCGAGACCATCCTGGCTAACACAGTGAAACCCCGTCTCTATTAAAAATACTCTATTAAAAATACAAAAAACTAGCCGGGCGTGGTGGCGGGCACCTGTAGTCCCAGATACTCGGAGGCTGAGGTGGGAGAATGGCGTGAACCCGGGAGGTGGAGCTTGCAGTGAGCCGAGATCGGGCCACTGCACTCCAGCCTGGGCCACACAGCGAGACTCCGTCTCAAAAAAAAAAAAAAAAAAGAAGTTGCAGTGAGCTGAGATGATGCCACCGCATTCCGCCTGGGCAACAAAGTGAGACTCTGTCTCAAAGAAAGAAAAAAAAGAAAAATGGTTTGTTCTCAGAGGTTTAATAACTATACACTTCTTTTTCCTTTTAACATTCTGCCTTCTTTTTCTATGTAATTCATTATTGGGAATTTATTTTAATGAAAATACAAGATGAGAAATTAAATTTTTTTAGGTAGCAAGAAAATAATCCCAGCATATTCATGTAATTATTGGATTTTTTTCATGATTTGTTATGCCTCTTTTGCCATATATGAAATTGCAATATACTATAGTATTTCATTGTTTCATGTATATGTCTTTTTTTTTTACCACTAGTATCACAGATCATTGTAGCTTTGCCATATATTCTGGTATCTGGTAGGGCCTATCTTTACCCTTTTCTTCCCCCAAAGTTAGCATCTGTTCACATCTCTGTCGAATTCTCAAAGAGGTCATGTTGTGATTTTAATGGAAGTGTCATTGAAATTATAGGTCAACTGGGGGAGAATTTACATCTTTATAGTAAGATTGTGACTATACAATTTAAATGTTCTTCTCAACAGTTATGCGTGTGTTATACAGATCATACAAAGAACTAAAAATTTATCTTTTATTTGTTTAAAGGACTTTGGGTATCCTTGAAGCTCTTGCCAGGTGACCTCACACAGGTTCAGAAGAATTTTTCACACTTGGTTGATAGATCAACAGCAATAGCCCGGAAGATGGGCTTTCCTGAAATCATACTGCCGGGTAAGCACTTTGCATGGCTCACCTGTTTGCTTCCTCCTGTGCAGCGATTGTTTCTTATTGGACAGTGGAGGCAGCTTGGATCCAGAAGACTTGGTTGTTTACATTCAGTGGTCCTGAGGCAACTGGGACACAAACAGAGACACCTGCAGTACTTAAGAAGCTACCCAGTGTGCAAGCCCAAGATAATGCTTTTAAACATAACTCAGGCCAGGCGCGGTGGCTCAAGCCTGTAATCCCAGCACTTTGGGAGGCCGAGACGGGCGGATCACGAGGTCAGGAGATCGAGACCATCCTGGCTAACACGGTGAAACCCCATCTCTACTAAAAAATACAAAAAACTAGCCGGGCGCGGTGGCGGGCGCCTGTAGTCCCAACTACTCGGGAGGCTGAGGCAGGAGAATGGCGTGAACCCAGGAGGCGGAGCTTGCAGTGAGCTGAGATCCGGCCACTGCACTCCAGCCTGGGCGGCAGAGCGAGACTCCGTCTCAAAAAAAAAAAAAAAAAAAAAAAAAACATAACTCAAATTTTCTTACTCTCTCTTTTACACAGACTCTCTCAGATAGCACAGGGTGCTCCGTTCAGGAGACTAATTGGCCTCATTTGTGTGTCCCTTTCTCGTTATGACGTCCCCAGCATGTGGGCGCCTTGCTCTCTCCATTCTCTGCAGCTCCAAAAGTGCTCTGGCTCTCCCTGTTCTTGTTGTGACAAGAATGTCAGCATTTTCCTGTTTCATCTTCTTTCTAGTGATCTGCATATGTGTGTGTTCTCTCAATTTGCTGACTTCACCCATTTAATTTTAATCTCCGTACTAAGAAAAGGGAATCAGTCCCTCAAATTTTATACATGTTGCTATAAACTAACTGATATTAATAGAAATTCTAGAAAAACAACCATGCCATGTTAGAAAAATTCTAGAAAACCAACTTATCTGTTGCACAAAAATCCAGGTTATTTTAGGCCAGGCATGGTGGCTCATGTCTGTAATCCCAGCACTTTGGGAGGCCGAGGCAGGCAGATCACTTGAGGTCAGGACTTTGAGTCCAGCCTGGCCAACATGGTAAAACTTGTCTCTATCAAAAATACAAAAATTAGCTGGACATGGTGGCAGGTGCCTGTAGTCCCAGCTACTCAGGAGGCCGAGGCATGAGAATCGCTTGAGCCCGAGAGGCAGAGCTTGCAGTGAGCTATGATTGCGCCACTGCACTCCAGTCTGGGTGACAGAGCAAGACTCTGTCTCAAAAAAAAAAATAAAAATAAAAATAAAAAATTAGGTATTTTAAAGTAATACAAGATCTTATTTCTCCTTTGAGAAATTAAGGGGCAGTGATAACTTGTTGCTGCCTACACTCTCTACATGTAGTGAGTCTTAAATGAATATTTGTGGAATGAATGAATAAAAAAGTAATAAAATGGAGATCACTCTTTTTTTCTTTTTCTCATAAAAGAAGATAGTTTTTTGCTTATTTTGTCCATTACATGGCCATTTTACCCTGATATACATTCATCAACATTCTGGGAAAATGTTTTGTCTTCTTGTTAAAGAAAAATTTTACTGCTACAACAAGACACAAATCTGAAAACATAAAGTAGAGGAGTTTATTCTTTGATCAAGGTGACAGCAGGGTTGGCTTCTCCTGAGGCCTTTGAATAAGGTGAGTTTACCTTTGAAATCTGGCTTGTAAAATAACATTTTTTTTGTTTGTTTTTTTGTTTTTAAGTCAATAGGATTGGTTCATAGAATGCCAAGGGCTACATCGGTTTTAAAATTCATCTAGAATATGGCCAGGCGAGATGGCTTACATCTGTAATCCCGCACTTTGAGAGGCTGAGGTGGGTGGATCACTTGAGGTCAGGAGTTTAAGACCAGCCTGGCCAACATGGTAAAACCCCATCTCTATTCCAAACACAAAAATTAGCTGGGCAAGTTGATGTGCACCTGTAATCGCAGTTACTTGGGAGGCTGAGGCAGGAGAATTGCTTGAACCCTGGAGGTGGTGGTTGCAGTGAGCTGAGATTGTACCACTGCACTCCAGGGTGACACAGCAAGACTCTATCTCAAAAAGAAAAAAAAGCCGAGAGTGGTGGTGCGTGCCTGTAATCCCAGCTACTTGGAAGGCTGAAGTGGGAGGATCACTTGAACTCAGGAGGCAGAGTTTGTAGTGACGTTAGATCGTGCCACTGCACTCCAGCCTGGGCAATAGAGAAGACTCTGTCTCAAGAAAGAAAGACAAAAAAAAAAAATCATTTAGGGGGACGGTTCCAAGATGGCCGAATAGGAACAGCTCCAGTCTACAGCTCCCATTGTGAGCGACACAGAAGACGGGTGATTTCCGCATTTCCAACTGAGGTACCAGGTTCATCTCACTGGGGCGTGTCGGACAGTGGGTGCAGCCCACCAAGCGTGAGCCGAAGCAGGGTGAGGCATCACCTCACACGGGAAGCTCAAGGGGTCAGGGAATTCCCTTTCCTAGCCAAACAAAGCAGTGACAGACGGCACCTGGAAAATCAGGTCACTCCTACCCTAATACTGCGCTTTTCCAATGGTCTTAGCAAACGGCACACCAGGAGATTATATCCCACGCCTGGCTCAGAGGATTCCACGCCCATGGAGCCTCGCTCATTGCTAGCACAGCAGTCTGAGATCAAACTGCAAGCTGGCAGCGAGACTGGGGGAGGGGCGCCCGCCATTGCTGAGGCTTGAGTAGGTAAACAAAGCTGCCAGGAAGCTCGAACTTGGTGGAGCCCACCTCAGTTCAAGGAGGCCTGCCTTCCTCTGTAGACTCCACCTCTAGGGGCAGGGCATAGCCAAACAAAAGGCAGCAGAAACCTCTGCAGACTTAAATGTCCCTGTCTGACAGCTTTGAAGAGAGTAGTGGTTTTCCCAGCACAGAGCTTGAGATCTGAGAACGGACAGACTGCCTCCTCAAATGGGTCCCTGACCCCCAAATAGCCTAACTGGGAGACATCCCCCAGTAGGGGCCGAGTAACACATCACACAGCCAGGTACCCCTCTGACATGAAACTTCCAGAGGAATGATCAGGCAGCAACATTTTCTGTTCAGTAATATTCGCTGTTCTGCAGCCTCCACTGCTGATTCCCAGGCAAACAGGGTCTGGAGTAGACCTCCTGCAAACTCCAACAGACCTGCAGCTGATGGTCCTGACTGTCAGAAGGAAAACTAACAAACAGAAAGGACATCCACACCAAAACTCCAACTGTACATCACCATCATCAAAGACCAAAGGTAGATAAAACCACAAAGATGGGGAAAAAACAGAACAGAAAAACTGAAAATTCTAAAAATCAGAGTGCCTCTCCTCCTCCAAAAAATGCAGCTCCTCGCCGGCAATGGAACAAAGCTGGACAGAGAATGACTTTGACAAGTTGAGAGAAGAAGGCTTCAGACGAACAAACTTCTCCGAGCTAAAGGAGGAAGTTCAAACCCATAGCAATTAAGTTAAAAACCTGAATAAAGATTAGACAAATGGCTAACTAGAATAACCAATGCAGAGAAGTCCTTAAAGGATCTGATGGAGCTGAAAACCATGGCACGAGAACTACGTGATGAATGCACAAGCTTCAGTAGCCAATTCGATCAACTGGAAGAAAGGGTATCAGAGATGGAAGAGCAAATGAATGAAATGAAGCAGGAAGAGAAGTTTAGAGAAAAAAGAATAAAAAGAAATGAACAAAGCCTTCAAGAAGTATGAGACTATGTGAAAGACCAAATCTACATCTGATTGGTGTACCTGAAAGTGATGGGGAGAATGGAACCAAATTGGAAAACACTCTTCAGGATATTATCCAGGAGAGCTTCCCCAACCTAGCAAGGCAGGCCAACATTCAAATTCAGGAAATACAGAGAATGCCACAAGGATACTCCTTGAGAAGAGCAACTCCAAGACACATAATTGTCAGATTCACCAAGGTTGAAATGAAGGAAAAAATGTTAAGGGCAGTCAGACAGAAAGGTCGGATTACCCACAGAAGGAAGCCCAACAGACTAACAGCAGATCACTCAGCAGAAACTCTACAAGCCAGAAGAGAGTGGGGACCAGTATTCAACATTCTTAAGGAAAAGAATTTTCAACCTGAAATTTCATATCCAGCCAAACTAAGCTTCATAAGTAAAGGAGAAATAAAATCTTTTACAGACAAGCAAATGCTGCGAGATTTTGTCACCACCAGGCCTGCCCTACAAGAGCTCCTGAAGGAAGCACTAAACATGGAAAGGAACAAATGGTACCAGCCACTGCAAAAAACACACCAAGTTGTAGAGACCATCGATGCTAGGAAGAAACTGCATCAACTAACGAGCAAAATAACCAGCTAACATCATAATGACAGGATCAAATTCACACATAACAATATTAACCTTAAATGTAAATGGGATTAATGCTCCAATTAAAAGACACAGACTGGCAAATTGGATAAAGAGTCAAGACCCATTAGTTTGCTGTATTCAGGAGACCCATCTCACGTGCAGAGACACACATAGGCTCAAAATAAAGGGATGGAGGAAGATCTACCAAGCAAATGGGAAACAAAAAAAGGCAGGGGTTGCAATCCTAGTCTCTGATTTTATAGTTGGAATCAACTATCTGATTCCAAAATTGACCACATAGTTGGAAGTAAAGCACTCCTCGGCAAATGTAAAAGAACAGAAATTGTAACAAACTGTCTCTCCGACCACAGTGCAATCAAACCAGAACTCAGGATTAAGAAACTCACTCAAAACTGCTCAACTACATGGAAACTGAACAACCTGCTTCTGTATGACTACTGGGTAAATAATGAAATGAAGGCAGAAATAAAGATGTTCTTTGAAAAAAACAAATCGGCCGGGCGCGGTGGCTCACGCCTGTAATCCCAGCACTTTGGGAGGCCGAGGCGGGCGGATCACAAGGTCAGGAGATCGAGACCACGGTGAAACCCTGTCTCTACTAAAAATACAAAAATAAATAAATAAATAAATAAATTAGCTGGGCGCGGTTGTGGGCGCCTGTAGTCCCAGCTACTCGGGAGGCTGAGGCAGGAGAATGGCGTGAACCCGGGAGGCGGAGCTTGCAGTGAGCCGAGATCGCGCCACTGCACTCCAGCCTGGGCGACAGAGCGAGACTCCGTCTCAAAAAAAAAAAAAAAAAAGAAAAGAAAAAAACAAATCATGAGTGAACTCCCATTCACAATTGCTTCAAAGAGAATAAAATACCTAGGAATCCAACTTACAAGGGATATGAAGGACCTCTTCAAGGAGAGCTACAAACCACTGATAAGATAAAATGAAATAAAAGAGGATACAAACAAATGGAAGAACATTCCATGCTCATGGATAGGAAGAATCAGTATCGTGAAAATGGCCATACTGCCCAAGGTAATTTATAGATTCAGTGCCATCCCTATCAAGCTACCAGTGACTTCACATAATTGGAAAAAACTACTTTAAAGTTCATATGGAACCAGAAAAGAGCCCGCATTGCCAAGTCAATCCTAAGGCAAAGGAACAAAGTTGGAGGCATCATGCTACCTGACTTCAAACTATACTGCAAGGCTACAGTAACCAAAACAGCATGGTACTGATACCAAAACAGAGATATAGACCAATGAAACAGAACAGAGGCCTCAGAAATAACACCACACATCTACAATCATCTGATCTTGGACAAACCTGACGAAAACAAGAAGTGGGGAAAGGATTCCCTATTTAATAAATGGTGCTTAGAAAACTGGCTAGCCATATGTAGAAAGCTAAAACTGGATCCCTTCCTTATACTTTATACAAAAATTAATTCAAGGTAGATTAAAGACTTAAATGTTAGACCTAACACCATAAAAACCGTAGAAGAAAACCTAGGCAATACCATTCAGGACATAGGCATGGGCAAGGACTTCATGTCTAAAACACCAAAGCAATGGCAACAAAAGCCAAAGTTGACAAACGGGATCTAATTAAACTAAAAAGCTTCTGCACAGCAAAAGAAACTGCTATCAGAGTGAACAGGCAACCTGCAGAATGGGAGAAAATTTTTGCAATCTACTCATCTGACAAAGGGCTAATATCCAGAATCTACAAGGAGCACAAACAAATTTACAAGAAAAAAACAACCCCATCAACATGTGGGCAAAGGATATGAACAGACACTTCTCAAAAGAAGACATTTATGCAGCCAACAGACACATGAAAAAATGCTCATCATCACTGGCCATCAGAGAAATGCAAATCAAAACCACAATGAGATACCATCTCACACCAGTTAGAATGGTGATCATTAAAAAGTCAGGAAACAACAGGTGTTGGAGAGGATGTGGAGAAATAGGAACATTTTTACACTGTTAGTGGGAGTGTAAACTAGTTCAACCATTGTGGAAGACAGTGTGGCGATTCCTCAGGAATCTAGAACTAGAAATACCATTTGACCCAGCCATCCCATTACTGGGTATATACCCAAAGGATTATAAATCACACTGCTGTAAAGACACATGCACACGTATGTTTATTTTGGCACTATTCACAATAGCAAAGACTTGGAACCAACCCAGATGTCCTACAGTGATAGACTGGATTAAGAAAATGTGGCATGTATACACCATGGAATACTATGCAGCCAATAAAAAATGATGAGTTCATGTCCTTTGTAGGGACATGGATGAAGCTGGAAACCATCATTCTCAGCAAACTATTGCAAGGACAAAAAACCAAACACTGCGTGTTCTCACTCATAAGTGGGAATTGAACAACGAGAACACTTGGACACAGGAAGGGGAACATCACATACTTGGGCCTGTTGTAGGGTAGGGGGAGTGGGGAGGGATAGCATTAGGAGATATACCTAATGTAAATGACGAGTTAATGAGTGCAGCACACCAACATGGCACACGTATACGTATGTAACAAGCCTGCACATTGTGCACATGTACCCTAGAACTTAAAGTATAATTTAAAAATTAAAAGATCATCTAGAACAAGGGTTTCCAGTGCTAGTCTGTGGATCAGCTAATCAAGATCTCCTTGAAGATCTCCATGAAAATACAGATTCCCAGATTTCTAGAGACTGATTCAGAGCTCCCAGGGTGATCCGGTGGTGAGTCAGTTCTGAGAAATTCAGGTCTAGACCCAACTCCCTGCGCTTGGAACTCCTTCCTGTTGTCCCATCACCATGTGAACTGGTTCCGGTTGCCTCCTTAACTCTCCCCTGTACCTCCTTGCCCTCCAGCGAGGAGCTTTGACTCTCTGTCTTCAGCCTCACAGGAGTGATTCTGTCCACTCTCTTTCTGTGTTCTCACCTCTGCCAGCCCCACTCCAGCCTCTCAAGAGTAGCTCTCATGAGAGTCACCCATGATCATGGTATCTCTACCTCTGATTGGTGTTTTCTAGCCTAGTGATCAGCTCTGTGACCTCTCAGCAGCATCTGACATTGTTGAAATATTTCCTTCCCTTCTCATTGGTGACCCCTCACTTCTCTCTGTTTCTCCATTTCCCTGGGGCCTCTGCTAGAACCCGTTTGCCACCTTCTCATATGCTGCTTCGCCTCTAAATGTCGAAGTTCCTTGCTTTTTGGTTCTGAGACCCTGTATTAGTGTGCTTGGGCTGCCATAGCAAAATACCACGGACTGGGTGGCGTCAGCATTAGTTTTCTCACAACAAAGGATGGGAGACTGGAAGTTCAACATCAAGGTGACAGCAGGGATGGCTTCTTGGGAGGCCTTTCTCCTTGGCTTGCAGACAGCCATCTTCTCCCTGCGTCTTCACTTGGTTGTCCCTCTGTGCATGTCTGTGTCTTAATCTCTTCGTATGAGGGCACCAGTCATATGGGATTAGGGCCCACCTATATGACCTCATTTTACCTTACTTACTCTTTTAAAGGCCGTATCTCCAAATACAGTCATATTCTGTGTTACTAGGGGTTACGGCTTCAGCATATGAATTTGGGGAGGACACAGTTCAGCCCAGAACAGCCCTCTTTCTGTTTCACCTGTATTTTCTCCCTAGGGGCGTCATCCACTCACTTGGCTTTCATCTGCCTGTCACCCTCAAATCTGTAGCCCCAGCACCAAGACCTCTTTAATGAACTCTAGGACCATATAGCCAGCTATTTCCTGCCTTAGGAGTCCCCTCTTTTTTTTTTTTTTTTTTTTTTTTTTTTTTTTGAGACAAGGTCTTGCTCTGTCATCCAGGCTGGAGTACAGTTGTATGATCATAGCTCACTGTAAGCCTCGATCTCCTGGGCTCAAGCAGTCCTCCCACCTCAGTCTCCTGGGTAGCCTGGACTACAGGCATGAGCCACCACATCTGGCTAATTTTTGTTGTTGTTGTTGTTGTTGTTGTAGTAGAGACCAAGTTTCATTATGTTGCCCAGGCTAATCTTGAACTCCTGGGCTCAAGCAGTCCTCTTGTCTCTGCCTCTCAAAGTGCTGAGATTACAGGCATGAGCCACAACACCCAGCCCCTCCTTGCTTTAATTGGCTAATTCTTATTCAGCATCCCCATTTGGACCTCATAATTCTGTGCATCTAGGCCTGAGGCACCTCTCTTGTGTTTTATCTAAGAAAATAACACCTCCATCCATTCATCCATCCGTCCATCCACCCACCCACCCACCTGTCTATCATCCATCCACCCACCCATCCACCTACCCGTTCAGCTGTCCACCTATCCATCCACTCATCCACCTATCTAACCTTGATCCATCCACCCACCCACCCACCCATCATCCATCCATCCATCCATCCACCCACCCACCCATCCATCCATCCAGCCAGCCACCCACCCACCCACCTACCCATCCATCCAGCCACCCACCCACCCATCCATCCATCCATCCGCCCAGCCACCCATCCATCCATCCAGCCAGCCACCCACCCACCTATCCATCCACTGCACAAGCAAGAAGCCAGAAAGTTACCCTCGATACCTCCCTTTCCTTTACAACTCACATAAATTAAAGACCTGTCAGCGTTATCTTTGAAAGGACTCTCAAATCACTCTTTGCCTTCTCTCCATCTCCATTGCCACCGCCTGAGTTGGAGCTACGATGGCCTCTTCCCTAGATGACTGCCATAACTTCCTACCTGGTTTTCATGTTTCCGCTCTCTCTTTGCTCATTTTCTCTTCTTCGTACTGCATCCAAATGTTCTGTTTCCTAAGCACATCTGATCTCACCCAACTCCTCTCTCACGGAAAACATCGTACTGACTTTCGTTTATGTGGAGGGTAAGTATAAAAATTCTTAATTTGCCCACCGGCCTCAGGGGGATCTGGCTTATTTCTGTCTCTACAACCTCATCTCACACCAGAACACCCCCTCACTGTGAGAATGTCAGTCAGGTTGTCTCCTACCTCTGGGCCTTTGCACAGGCCACTCTCCCTGACCGTGCTAACACCTGAAGGGAAAGGTTCGCATACCCCGCAGACGAGGTCAGGACCAGGTATTGTGCATTCACAGAGCCTGGCATGTTCCTCCGCTGGTAATGGTGGGTTTACTTGTGCAGATTATTTGACTGGTGCTTCTCTCCTGCACTAGACTGTAACCTGAGTTGGGGCAAGGACGATGAGTGGCTCACCATCGCCACCCAGACACCTAGCACATGCCTGCTGCAGAGTAGGAGCTCAAGCACTTTTTAAAATGAGTATTACCGCCATCATGTGATTATACCATAATTTATTCCACTAGTTCCCTGTGCTTGGAAATTGAGACTGTTTCCACGTTTCCACTTTTATAAACACCACAGTGAATATCCTTACAGATAAATTATTGCCCACATTTTTAATACTTTGAGACAAATATTACCAGTGGAATTGCCGTATTGAGACTTTTGACACATTTTCAGTTTCTCCATTGACAAAGAGTGTGTCAAGTAAGATTTCAAACTGTGCTGTGTGAATAAGCCCCTTTTTCTTCATCCTCAGCAAGTGTAAGCAGTATCTTATTTTTTTCCAGTTGGGGAAATGATCAAAATGATCACTGCTCTAAATATGCACTCCTGTTTTTTTATAGTGTTAAAAGGTTTTGTTTTTTACATTGGGAGGCAGTTTAATATAGTGCAGGTGTTGGAATCAGTTTTTCAATACTTTTTTCATCTAGGAGTTTAATATACTTTACATTTATTCCAAGTTTCCTTTATGTATTTCAGTAACATTTAATATTTTTCTTTAATATGTGGGCCACACATTTATTAATTAAATTTTTTTTTGTTGGGTAATGAAGAAAAAACCAGCAGAAAGCATTCTTTCATTGATAAAATCAAGTAAACTGATTTAAAGAAATGTAAAGTACTCTAGGCTGGGCATGGTAGCTCACACCTGTAATCCCAGCAGTTTGGGAGGCTGAGGTGGGCAGATTGCTTGAGTCCAGGAGTTTGAGACCAGTCTGGGCAACGTAGTGAGACCCCTTCTCTACAAAAAATACAAAACATTAGCCAGGCGTGGTGGTGCGTGCCTGTAATCCCAGCTACTTGGGAGGCTAAGGTGAGAGGATCACTTGAGCCCGCCCAACAGGCCGATGTTGCAGTGAGCCAAGATGGCACCACCGCACTCCAGCCTGGGCAACAGAGCAAGATCATGTATCAAAAAAGAAAAGAAAAACATACTCTATAGGCTTTCAGAAGGAGTGTCTATCTCATCAGGTTGTTCTATAGATGAACAAGTCAGTCTGTAATTGATTACATTAATACATATAAGACATTTTGACCAGTGCCTGGCACAGCATATAATAAGCACTCATAGACAGTTGCCTTCATTATTATCAGATGTATTCAAAATATCACACTCTGCAAGGCACTATTGAAAAACGATCTGCCACTGTAACCTAATAATATATAATATGTGTTTATTATTAGACAGAAATTTTTAATAGAGAAAGAATTACTACTTAATTTTCTATAAAACCACAGTGCAAAGACATCTTGCTATGCATGGAAAGGTAAAATGAGATAAGCTGAAGCCAGCAAATGCATATGAAAGCCTCTTGTCAGATGAGGAGTTCAGTATAAAACCAGAACATTTCATATCGTCTTTATCTTTTGCGTCATATGACATTGTGAAACTTAGAATGACTTCTCTCAGCAACACTCACAGCATGCTTGTCGTATTGCAGGAGATGTTCGGAATGACATCTATGTCACCCTGATCCATGGCGAGTTTGACAAAGGGAAGAAGAAGACGCCAAAGAATGTGGAGGTGACGATGTCTGTGCACGATGAGGAAGGCAAGCTCTTGGAGGTGCGCGGTGTGGCCCGGAAATCCTGCTGCCATCACATCCATCTTTACAATCACCGTAGACTTTTAGCCATATTTTAATTCTTCTTCGCATCAGGATGGGTTTGGTTTTTCCTGAGAAAATAAATATACAGTCTGTTAAATTTATGATTAGCAATGAGCAGTTTCACTAAGGAAGCTATCTAGATTCTTATTTTTATATTTCTCCTGTGCTAAGAAATAGCTCCAGCCCCTAATGATTTTATGTGTAAGCTTCCAATGCAGAGGTTATTTATCATTTTCAACTTATTTTGCCACATTCAAGCTTGATCAGTTACTCTGAGGCTTCAGCTAAGTGGCCTGGTTGCTCGAATAGCATCAGAAAGCACGTTTCCTTCCCTGGGTGAGCCGAACCAAAGAACATGCGCTCATCAGAGACTGAAACTGGAAGATCCCTTGGGTAGGCATCTGCTACCACTGCTCTTTAGTGGGTTTTTTGTTGGTTTGTTTTGTTTTTTTTTTTGAGACAGAGTCCCGCTCTGTTGCCCAGGCTGGAGTGCAGTGGCGCGATCTCCGCTCACTGCAAACTCTGCCTCCCGGGTTCACGCCATTCTCCTGCCTCAGCCTCCTGAGTAGCTGGGACTACAGGCGCCCGCCAACATGCCTGGCTAATTTTTTTGTATTTTTAGGAGAGACAGGGTTTCACCGTGTTAGCCAGGATAGTCTCAATCTCCTGACCTCGTGATCTGCCCACCTCAGCCTCCCAAAGTGTTGAGATTACAGGCGTGAGCCACCGCACCCAGCCTGCTATTTAGTTTTAATGAACAGGAAACTGTAAGAAACTTTAAAAGGAAGAGTTATTTTCTCTAGAAACACAGGCGTTAGTGGCAGAGCTGGGAGGGTATCCAAGTATCCTGAATTCAAGTCCAGAGTTCCTCCAGCTCTGGCAGCTTTTCTTTCTTCTTCTTTTTTTTTTTTTTTTTTTTTTTGATGGACTCTCACACTGTCGCCCAGGCTGGAGTGCAGTGGCACAATCTCTGCTTGCTGCAACCTCTGCCTCCCAGGTTCAACCAATTCTCCTGCCTCAGCCTCCCAAGTAGCTGAGATTACAGGTACCCGCCACCACACTCGGCTAATTTTTTTGTATTTTTAGTAGAGACGGGGTTTCACTATGTTAGCCAGGCTGGGTTCAAACTCCTGACCTCGTGATCTGCTCACCTCAGCCTCCCAAAGTGCTGGAATTACAGGCATGAGCCACCATGTGCAGCCTGCGTTGTTTTGCTTTGCTTTCCTCTTTCTTTTCTTTTTTTTTCTTTCTTTCCTCTCCCTTCCCTTCCCTTCACTCCCCTCCCCTCCCCTCCCTTCCCCTCCTTTCCCCTCCCTTCCCCTCTCCTCCCTTTCCCTCTCCTCCCTTCCCCTCCCCCTCCCTCTCCCCCTCTGCCTCCCCTTCTTCTATTTTCCTTTCTTTTCCATTTTCTTTCCTTTTTTTTTTTTTTTTTTTTTAACATTAAGACAAGATCTAAAGCAGGTATCTGCCAGCTTTCTGCCCACATAAAGAAGTGAGTCCTGATTCTGACATCAAAGAGGATAGGCAGGAGGTGGTCACAGGAGGCTGCATGACCTCTACTGAACTCCAGCTCTTCTCGTATGAGCCATAGTTACCTGCTTTGATAACCAAGGACCAAGCACTTGATTGACTTGACTCACAGAGTGTCCTGTTGCAGAGTTGTTTGAGGCTACAGTGAAATACAATTTCATCACTTCCCATGGATGTTAATATCTATTAAGGAAACAGCCAGGCAGTTCACTAAGTCAAGTCGTATTCTGCATGAAAGGGAAAAACTGAATGCTGTGAGCCACTGTATGAGAGTGCTTTGTTTGTGCTGTTGGTAAGAGCAGATGAGCTCATTTCAAGTAGACACCTTCTCCTGTTGGTCATTTCGTTTGATGGTGCCCCACCAAGGGCTGGTTCTACTGAGCTAAGTGGTTCATGACCAGGAAAAGATGCAGCCCTGAGTTTGAGTGAATATGCTGTGCCAATACCCCAAGTCCCTAAAACAGAATGTAGACAGGAAAGAGAAATTCTTTTCTGCAAATAGTGGCGCATCTGCATTTGTCACCTAACTTCTCATCATCATCATGTTTCCTGAGAGATAAAAGAGGAAAGAATCAGAGGAGAGTGCATGCCTGGCGAGAGAAAAGAAAATACAAGTTACAGGAAAGAATAATATTTAGGCAGTGCTGGATTCCTTAACTGCTACCAAATTGATATTATAGACCCTTGAATAAAGTGGTAGAAATTCATTCTCTGTTCTTCATCCCCCAAACTTAATCAGCCAATCAGTGCCAGTGTAGGGCATGTGTGAATGTGTTTTGGGGTAAGGGGCTTGTGCATGGTATATGGGGTCCTCTTCCTTTTCTAAACAAAATTATTCCCTTCTAATTTTTTCCTTCCATCCGAAGAAAGCAATTCACCCCGGTGCTGGATATGAAGGCATTTCAGAATACAAATCAGTAGTCTATTACCAAGTCAAGCAGCCCTGTTGGTATGAGACTGTCAAGGTGAGAATGAGTCATTTGCAACCCCTGTTATCTGTTAAACCTCAGTTAGATTCCTATCTTCTGTTTACCCCCAAATTATTCCTACTTTATTTTGAAATTTTTAGGTAAGTTGCCTATGGTGTGCAATAAGAAACAAATCGGTAATTATAATTCTGTATTAAGAGCATTTATCATTAAGAAACTCAATATTCTTCAATAATGTTCTCATTCATAAATGTATGGGAATTTGAATAGCAAAGCTGGTGGTTGACGTGATGGATATAATAGACTGCCAAGACGGTACAAAACCAAACAGAAATTTTCACACTGTGCAAACAGTTTCCTAACATTTTTTTCTTCTTGGCCTCTCACCAAGTGTTCTGGGCCTCTTTTCAACTTCAATATGTGTATTACACATTCCAAAGTGCTTTTCAGATCAGTCATCTCCTTTGAGCCCCACAAGGGCTCTGCAACTAGAACAAGCAGGTGTTGTAATGCCGTCTTTCTGATTAGGTACTGAGGTTCAAAGTTCGGTGACTTCCTAAGATCCTAGAGCTGACTGGTATCAGGGCCTGAACTAGAGTCCACTTCTTCTGAATCCCAGGCTCCATCAGCTCTTTCTGGTTGTCGAAGTCACACGAGTGCTTCATAGAAAAAAAAAAAAAAATTGTTTTAATTGCATTCATATATCTCAATTTAGAATTAATCATTTTCAACAGTTTTATATAGTTCATATGTTTTGAATGATGCTGTTGATAGAAATTTATATTGTGCTTTTTAAAACCGCTTATCTCAATGCATATAAATTCTTCAGATATGTATTTTAGATGCTTGCATGAGGTTCCATTGTATAATCATGCTGTAATTTAACTGCACACCACAAATCTCTGCTCATTTGAGTGCCCCAAGGCCCTGTTTCTTCTCTCCCCTGTGGATATGTAAGCAGCAGAAAGCTGCTTTATGAGCCCTAATTATTATCTTTCCCCCTCTTTATGGAATAATTAGGTCTTATAGATCCAATTATTACTGTATTTATACACATCTTGCAGTCTGAAAGGTCCTGTATAGACCTCAAAGTACCAGTATTTCCCCTCTGAAGTATTACTGTTTCTTACTTCAGAAAATGCTAGAAATTCACATTATCTCTATGCTCAGAATCTGTGATAAACAGCAAGATGATCTGAGATTCTTTTGATTTGAAAATAGCTCAGTCTCCTTTGAATGAAACCTATACCAAGTCTCACTCTCTAGTAATTTGTGCTGTGGAGAGTACAAAATTGAGCCTAATTCCATGAAATAAACCATGCATGCAAAGTACTTTGTGTCTGTAAACTATTAATTTCTTACTATGACACAGGTATCCATTGCTATAGAAGAGGTCACACGCTGCCATATAAGATTTACCTTCCGACACAGGTCATCTCAGGAATGTAAGTATTAAGAGGTCTATGACATATTTCCACTTAAAAAAAATTTGCTCTGGCTTGACAACCCTCTTGTGAATCTGGAGAACAAGATATTTGGAAACTAGAGACTTGGCAACTTTCTTTTGTAACTCACTGGTGCTAAGGAAATCAGCATAATGAATTTTGCTGGGCTTGCAAGGTCTGTGTTATCACTCTATATTAGGATTTCCTCAAAATGTGTTTTGTGAACATTAATATTCTCAAAGACAGCAGTCCTCAATCTTTGGCACCCAGAGACTGGTTTCGTGAAAGCCAATTTTTCCAAGGACCAGGAGCGGGGATGGTTTCAGGGTAACTCAAGCACATTACATTTGTTGTTTTCTTTATTCTTATTACATTGTACTATATAATGAAATAATTATACAACTCACTGTAGTGTAGAATCAGTGGGAGCCCTGAGCTTGTTTTCCTGCAACTAGACAGTTCGATCATCAGGCGTTAGATTTGCACAAGGAGTGTGCAACCTAGATCCCTTGCATGCACAGGTCACAATAGGGTTCGGCTCCTGTGAGAATCTAATGGTGCTGCTGATCCAACAGGAGGCAGAGCTCAGGTGGTAATGTGAGCAGTGGGGAGCAGCTGTAAAGACAGATGGAGCTTTGCTTGCTGGTCCGCCACTTACCTCCTGCTGTGTAGCCCAGTTCCTAACAGGCCACAGACTGGTATGGGTTCATGGCCTGGGCTTTGAGGTCCCCTGCTCTAAGCTGCTACTAGATGTTCTGTAACAAAAAGTGTTGTGTTTCACAATCAAATAGGTATAGGAAAGGCTGTATATACCTTGTATCCCCCTCCTAGACATTCACAATGTATGTTGCTATGTTGCAGTAGCAAGAAAACTGTTTAGTCACTTGTCCCCCCAAATTGTCATTTTTCTCGTGAAAAAACTATTTCAAGTCTTAGGTCACAGTTCTTGAAATGGCTGCACTAAAGTGTGAGCAGAGAAGAAAACTGATTTTTTCAGACCGATCACAAAATTTCTGGAAGCTTCTTATTCTCATTTAGCACTGCATAAAAATGTAACCCCTCCTTCCAAAAATGCATGTGTTGAACACCATCTACACAGCAGGCTGCAGGCGAGGCCCTGGTCTATGACAGCCAGCTGGACACTGCCACGTAGATTCTTTGTGGTCTGGTTAGGAAGATAAATGAAAAAAGTGGGTGGTTATGTATGGAATAGTGTGATGTGTATATTACAAGGGGCAAAGACTTGTAATGGATACGTAGCACAGTACCTTACCCAGTCTGGGGGATTTATGCATATAACTTCCTACATCTTAGCTGAGACTTGAAGGAGAGTAGAAATTAGCCCAGTGAAGGGTGGGGGGAAAAACATGTTTGGAGAACCCCAATGAGCTCAGTAAGGCTAAAGCAGGACCAGTGGAGCAATAATAGTATCAGGTTGAATCATGTGAAATTGCCATTTTTTAGGTCTAAATGGCCAAATATCAGCCATTTCATATGGTTCTGCATAACTAACAATTATCAATTAACAATGAACAAAGATGAAGTTTGTATGAAATAATGTGTGAGGCTGGGCGCGGTGGCTCACGCATGTAATCCCAGCACTTTGGGAGGCTGAGGCAGGCGGATCATGAGGTCAGGAAATCAAAACCATCCTGGCTAACATGGTGAAACCCCGTCTCTACTAAAAATACAAAAAATTAGCTGGGCGTGGTGGCGGGCACCTGCAGTCCCAGCTACTTGGGAGGCTGAGGCAGGAGAATGGTGTGAACCCAGGAGGCGGAGCTTGCAGTGAGCCGAGATCGCACCACTGCACTCCAACCTGGGCGACAGAGCGAGACTCTGTCTCAAAAAAAAAAAAAAAAAAAAAAAGAAATATTATGTGAAGCTATATTTGTGTATGGTCCTGTTTAGTATCCACAATAATATAATAAGGTACATTCTACTTTTATCTACGTTTATACATAAAGAAACTAAGGCACGGAGAGGTTAGGTACTTGCCCGCGGTCACAAGGCTAGCATATGACCAGGCTGGGTTAGCACCCAGGCAGTCTGATTCTAGCTAGGCTGGAGCCAGGTCACAAAGGCTGAAGATGCTTTTCAACCATGTTAAGGAGGTGCAATTCAAGGGTGGTTTCTGGTTTTGAGATTTTGGGAGGAGTTGGTCTATGTTCATAACAGCTTTACCCGTAGTACTCCAACACTAGAATAGCCTAAATCCCCATCAGTAGGAGAATGGATAAACAAACTGAGGTAAAATCATACAATGGATGACTGCTCCACCAGTGTGGGGACCCGAGAGTCACAGCAGACCACAGAGCCGTGCCTATGATGAGAACAGGCCACAGGTTACCCAATCAGAGCCACTGAAGCAGGGGACCCAGTGAGTTCAGAGACTGGCCCCGAAGACCAAGAGAGAGGTGCTCTGCCTCCTCATGAAGCCGCACCCTCCTCCCAGCCGCCACAGGGCACACAGATCTTCTTTCCTAGCACTGGAGCTGGTATTCTGGGGAGGAAGGGGGAAGAAACCTTGGGCAGCACCTTAAACCCTAGAGTGGAATAAATATCTTGCAGAGCCTGTTTTAGAGCAACATAAATTGAGATCTCTCATTCAAGTGTTTTGAAGCAGGATGGTTGACATGATTGGATTGGACTTGGGAAACCTCATTCCAATGTAGAGAATGTGTTGGCTGGGAGAGCCTGGAGACAGAGAGGTGCATTGGGAAGGTCCTGTAGAAATAAAGAGAAGAGGTGAGGTTGGCCTGAAGTCAGGAAGGGACAGCAAGACAGCAAGAGAGAGAAGAGACAGGCTCCAGAGCTATTTAGGACATGGAGCTGACATGGGGTGGAGTTGGTGTCAACACCCACATTTCCGATTTGGATGACTGGGTAGATGCTGGTCTCATTTATTAGGGGATGTAGGAAGAGGAGAGCCTACTTGGGGGTGCCAGGCAGTTTCATTGGCACACGGTACGTGTCTTACTGCAATTTGCTGAATTGTGCTTATTAGAATATGGTTGAACGTCACACCCCCAAGCAAAATGTGAAGTCATCTGTCATAGCCATCGCCTCCTGGTGTCTTTCTGCACTGCTCAGACATGTCTTTCTGCTTTTTCAGCCAGAGATAAATCAGAGCGAGCGTTTGGGTTGGCCTTCGTGAAGCTGATGAACCCGGATGGCACCACTCTGCAGGATGGGAGGCACGATCTGGTGGTTTATAAGGTGGTGCTAACAGAAAATGGCTGAGAAAAATATTTACTCCCTTTCAAATGGCGTTTAAGGCTCCTTTCACATTTATTTGTACAAACATCAGAAACCCTTCTAGAGCTATCTGTACTTGCCCATTAAAATCTAGAAACTCGGAAGGCTCTGGGCCCTCCAGCTTTGTGGTTTCCCACCTCCTTTCTGGAGAGAGTGAGTTGCATTATTACTGAGTCTTCTAAGGAGGCTGTCACCCTCTCCTGCAAATGGTGTTCCCTAGCAGGGAATGGTAAGGGGTCGGCCTCTCATCATCTGCTCTTTGCGTCCTGCATGGCACATGGACAGGTGCACCGTTGGGCTTCAGTAGCATGTGGTGGATGTGGTTTTCCCGTCACCATGAGCCACATACCATTTCTCTGCTCTGGGGGCCTTACTTCCTTCCCTGAGAGTTTTTGTTCTTCTCTTCCAACTGGTACTGAGCTCCCACTTCTACTGAGATTTTAGAGTCTAAAGTAGATGCTGGAAGATCTCATTTGTCCAACAGTGTCTGGGGGTTTCCCCACAGTTGGCTGCTCTTTTGAGATACATCTACCTGATGAATATTTTTCTTAACCTGTTAGTTTATGAATCATTTTGGAAGGGATGGCAAGCTATTTCTTCTTCCATCAACCATCAACCCAATAAAGTATAATTGTCCCCATTTAGAGACTGAAGAAAATGAAATTTAACCTTATTCTGCAATAGATTTATTTCCTCTAACAGAGACTAGGATATTCTGGTTTCGAATTCACAACTTACTCTGTTTCCATTCAATCATGAAATTATTTCTGGGCTCAGTGTTTGCGGAGACATATCATAGCATCTCAGAGTTGGAAGGGAGCTTCAGGATAATTTGATAAAGCCACGCTTCCCACGCTGGAAATGCATAATAGAAATTGTTTTTATTTGCAAATAAGAGATGTTGGCCATCATTGGGTGTTCCTAACATGCTTCCTTTTTAGGGTGACAACAAAAAAATGGAAGATGCTAAATTCTACCTGACCCTGCCTGGGACCAAGATGGAGATGGAAGAAAAAGAACTTCAAGCATCCAAAAACCTGGTCACCTTCACCCCAAGCAAGGATAACACTAAAGACAGCTTTCAGATTGCCACCCTCATCTGCTCCACAAAGCTCACCCAGAACGGTAGGATGGTGAATACATTGACACAAATAAGCTTCCCACTCAGCCTTCCTGGGCTCCTTGGTTAGGCTCACAGGGCTGGACCATATGGGGCTGAGTCTTATAAGGTAGGATGTTGGCCAGTTGGATTCTGCTCTCTGCTTTTCAAGTGGTATTCTGGGTAGAACTGATCACATTGCACAGCTTCTTCGGAAGTTTCATTGTCCACTTTAAAGCAGGATGAAAAACATTTTAGTATTTTAATATCATAAAACCTATAAAGGTATTTGTTAACAGCAACTGTAAAATTCAAAAGCCATATGTTCCTTGATAGTGCATTCTGTATAGTATATGCAGGAAGAGATGTTGGTAATAACAAGAGGAGCCCAGCAAAGAATATAATCAGTCTCCTGTCCAAAAAGTATAGCAGGGCTTCCTGTTTGAGTTCTCGCTTTCTGTTGTATATTCTTCTCTTCCCCATTTTTTCCCAAGCAGTCAGGGATTTTCATAAATTCAGCTGAATAGTTCAAAGAGGGCTTCATTTGGTTTTTCCTTCAAATCTCTGATATCAATTTTAAACTCTCTTGTGTAGATTATGGCATTTGATAGCCAATATCAACTTCTTATTTATTTAACTTAAGTGACGTGTAAGGAGCCCTACTGGATGTAGTAAACCAAGAAGGAGCTACCTAGGGGACTTGAGCTAGAAATTCTGTCTCCCGTATGCTGTGTGGAGACTGGTGCCTTTGGCCTTGTAGACAGTTAGAGTGAGGTACAGGCAAGAGCTCTGCCTTAAGGGGTGCAAAGATAGACAAAACAGTGTAGTTACAGGGTAAACCCAGGTATCAGATCCCTGATCTTTAGAAGGGCTCAGTATTAGGTTTGTTTTGACAAATCATGGTTGACAAAAAACAATAAGGATTGTATTTCAACTTGGACGAGTGGCTAGACTCAACAGAGTGAAGTTTAGGGCTAATCCGTATGTGCAAATAAAAGCATGCTCACTAAAAATGAAGCCAGAAACATAGAAGATGTGACAGAACCATCAGCAACATACCCTTGTTATGGACAAAGTGAATCTATTAACAATTAACTGCTGGTAGGTTAATGGGTGCAATATTTATGGAGGATAATTTAGAAGGCATATCAAGGATTTTAAATGTCTTCCGACCCTTTGAGCCTGTGATTTGACTCCTGGAAGCAGAACTTAAAGTAGTACAAAGTAAACGATGAGAGATGTGCATGAAGATTTATGTACAAAGATGTTATTTCCCTCTTATTTGTAACAGGGAAGTACTGGAAACCACCCAAATGTCTGATAGTTGGGATCAGTTTAACCACATTTTATAATTAAGTGACGACATATATGCAGCTGCTAAATATGGTATTTCAAAACATAGTGAAGGACACAGTGAACTTTTTAACACTGTACACAGTATGATCCCAGTTTTATTTGGGTATATGTGAGCAATCTGCAGCCAGATTGCCTGGCTTCAAATCCCAGCTCTGCTACTTATTAGCTGTTTCATCTTGGGCAAGTGACTTGATATCTCTGTGAACTGGTTTCTTTGTCTTTAAAATGGGAGTGATAATAGTATCTATTTCAAAGAATGCAGTAAATTAAAATAAAAACAAAATAGCATTCGATCTATATAGTGAACACTATAATGTCAGCTATCACGATCATCATTATTTGTACACAGAAAAAGACGAATAGGATCAACTCAAAGTTTGATAATTCTTGTTTTCTTTACTCTTTTTGGTATTTTCCAAATTTTTAACTATGAAATGTCAAAATGTTATTCTTTGAACTAAGTATGGTAGTATACTATATAAAGCATTAATATTATTTTAAAACTGTCAAGGGATATTTAAAAGGGATAACACTTACTGAACATCTAGTAGATAATCCTTTCTGGACTACAGATCAAAGAGGAATAAAGAAAACAAGAATAAAAGTTTGTGAAATTACTAGTAATGAAAAGCAAAAGGGATTTCTGTTAGCGATAACCTTGTTGTTACATTGTTTGTTATCTCCATGTCAAAAACGCAGGGTTTCCTGACAAGTTGCAGTTCTCAGTGTAGACCTTTCATTTGCTGGTATACCTACTTCACCCCAGCTTCTGAATGTTCTTAACTAGCCTGTACTGTCTTGATACGGTAGCCCCCAGACACATGTAGCTTGTAAAATTTAAATTAATTAAAATTGGAGGGTGGGGCGATTCAGGAGAAGTTGGACAAAAGGTACAAAAGTTCCACTAGACAAGAGGGTAAGTTCAAGAGATCTGTCATATATCCTCGTGGCTATAGTTAATAATATAGTGTATACTTGAAAATTGCTAAGAGAGTAGATTTTAAGTGTTCTCACCACCAAAAAATAAGTAATGTGTATGTTAATTACCTTGATTTACCCTTCTACAATGTGTGTGTGTATCAAAACATCATGTTGTATACTGTAAATATATACAATTTTTATTTGTTAATTAAATTTTATTAATAAAAACAAAGTATAAATCAGTCCGCTAGTCGCCCTAGTCACATTTCGAGCACTCTGGTCTCCTGCAGCTGCTAACTTTTGTGCTGGGCAGACGGATGTACATTTCATCATCACAGAATGCTCCTTTGGATGACACTGTATGCTTTACTTTGTCATCCTTATTCCTTGTTTTGATTTAAAAAAAGACAAACTCATCATAACACATACAAAAAAAGTCAGAAGTAATATCTTATTACAAAGAAGGTTTAAAAAGGCAAGCCTCGTCTGAATCAGAGAGGAGTGACCTGCTATCCAAATGGACTGGGAGCAGGGAGAGGGACCAGGGGACAAGAAAGGGAAAGATGGAGACTTGGCAAAGGCATCGTGAGCATCGGGGAAAATGGGGTATTCCAGGGACAAATGATTGTAGATTATTCATGCATCTGCTTTTCTCTGACTTGATGGAAATTATAAAGAATGAATTTGATTTAATAAAACGCTGAAGAGCATTAGTAAGTCATCGGCTAACTCTGAGGGCGTTGACTGAGTAGAGAGGGTAGCTGTGTTCTCGCTGAGAGGGCGAGCAAAGGCATTCCTCCTTCGCCTGAGGAGAGCTATTCAGACTCAAAAGGTTAAAAGCCACTGGAGTTTTAACAGACAGATCTTGGAGACTCTTTTTTGTTTACTTGATTTGTTTTTTCGATACTAAAACAGACCAGTTTGTGTGGGATCATTGGTTTCTGGGCCCAGTGGGAGGTAAGAATAGATTTGTTTTTCCAGGAAAAAGAGAGGAATGTGCAGGTCCCCAGAGGTGTGTGGCCTTGGGCCAGGAGATTCATACTCGTCGGTCATTTCACCCTCCAGCACCAACTTTGCCATGATCATTTCCAGCTCATTGACCAGAAAATTGAGTTTTAAAGTGGCAAAAAATCTTTCTTAAGCTCTTAAGTGGTGGACTTGGATTTTGAAAACAGCTCTTTGTAGCTCCAAACAGTTTACAGTTTGTCGTTTTGCAGTTGGAGTTTCCAAGATCGGTTTGTTACAAACTCCAGTGACTTTTAACCTTTTGAGTCTGAATAGCTTTGTTGTACTTTCCTTTTTAAAAGTACATGTTCTTAAATTCTCTTCCTAGGGTAGAAGGCAATTATTACCCTAAATTTGGGGATTCTCATGCCCTCACTTCTCTTTATAGTTTTGCCACATCTGTAGCCCTTAAAGTATATTGTTTCATTTTGCATAGTTTTTATTTTATATAAATAAATTAAATTATGAGTCAGTCCCTTAGTTGCCCTAGCCACATTTCAAGTGTTCAGTAATCTCCTGCAGCTGGTGACTTTTGCGTACCACCTTATTTTTCAGTGGTGAGAACACTTGAATCTATTCTCTTAGCAATTTTCATGTATACAGTATTGTACAGCCTACAGTATTAATGTAGTTAATAATTGAACTAATTGAAGTCTTGTGTCCTGTGTGAATTCTTGTGTAACTTTCGCTTTTACTCAGTGTTACTGAAGATTTGAAGTATCCCGAATTCTTACACATTTCTGACGAGAATGTAAAATGGGGACAGTGACTTTGGATGATACTTAATATGGCTGAAGATATTCTTCCTGATGCCCCAGAAATCCCACCTTAGTTTTCTACCCTAGAGAAGCTGCTCTACCTGTATACCAGGAGACATATGAGAATGTTCATAGCAGAATTGCTTATGGTAGAAAAAAACTAGAAACAGCCCAAGTGTTTATCAGCAGCAGAGCGGATAAACAAACTGTGTACACCCGTACAATTGAATAGACACTGCACAGCAAGAAAAACAATTAGAGCTACGTGGGTAAACCTGTGTACATCTTAGAAACACAGCGAGCCTGGGGCTCTTTCGGTAACCCTGTGTCACTGCTTTCCTGGTCCTAAGACCTAACAGTTCACCAGATGCCAAAATATTTTCCTATGTGAGCCGTGATCTGGCGTGCGGGCATCACTAGGAAATAAACCTCTGGGATGATACTTGGGTACTTTGTCGGGGCTGAAGCTGCTGGGTGAATATTCACCCCTGGTGAAGCGACTGAATTGTTTTCCTCCAGCGGCTATGAGTCAAGTGATGGAACGAGCAATACCTTTGACTAGCCTGTGGCAGAAGTCAGAGCTGGAGAATATGGAAGTGGACAGTGCCTAGTGGAAGGCCTAGCGTTGCACCTATGTTAATTACCTGCTGAATGAATGAATACATTAATGACTGGGTTAAGCATATTACCAGCTTCCTTAGAGTTGCTGGTTCCCTTTCCATTCATTCATTTATTCCTTCATCAGACATGTATTGAACACCTAATAGATATCTAGTACTATGGCGAGATAAAAGAATGAACACTATATGGTTCCTGCCTTCAAATGGCTCAAAACTATGGGAAGAGTCAAGGAGACACCAAATACATCTTACCAAATACATAGTATTTCTGGGTATTTCAGGCAAAGAGAAAAATACACACAAAGACACACAGATATTTCAGAACCTGCCATGGATGGGCTGTGGTGATTAGATTTCTCTGACTGCTAAAGGGTAAAAGAGAATAGTGGTGGTTGGGGTGTGCTGGAGTGACATAGTTGGGGCCTTATTACATTCTCTGTGTTTCATTGGAAGTTTATTCTGTAGACACAAGGAATCCTTCGGCATTAGGTTTTGGCAGTTTCCCTGGGCCTAAACAATAGGCAAACTGATAAACACCCTCATGAAGCACTTTGACTATTTGTGAAAAATACACGTGTAATGACTTATATATTTCTACAAATTCATTGGTTGAAAAATATCAACCGGGTGCCCTGGCTCCCACCTGTAATTCCTTTGGGAGGCACTTTGGGAGGCCGAAGCAGGAGGCTTGCTTGAAGCTCGGGAGTTCAAGACCAACCTGGGCAACATGGTGAAAGCCCTTCTCTACAAAAAATACAAAATTAGCTAGGTGTGGTGGTGCACTTGTAGTCCCAACTACTCTGGAGGCTGAGGTGGGAGGAATACTTGATTCCGGGAGGCGGAGGTTGCAATAAGCCGAGATTGCGAGATTGCGAGATTGCACCACTGTGTGAGATTGTACCACTGCACCCCAGCCTGGGTGTCAGAGCGAGACCTTGTCTCTCAAAAAAAAAAAAAATGTATTGCTACATTTACTAGATAATGCTCTGAATAGAAATAGTAGCTTGATGTACTAAACTAGGTGATAATACAGTCACAGTCCAGATAACTGCAGTTTCTCTGTGACACTTTTATATTTCTTAATAGAGACAGGGTCTCTCCATGTTACTCAGGCTGGTCTTGAACTCCTGAACTCAAGTAATCCTCCCGTCTTAGCTTCCTAAAGTGTTGGGATTACAGGCATTAGCCACTGCGCCCAGCCTCTTTGGCATTTTTAATAGCTCAACATTTATTAAAGCTGTAAGTGGCTTAAAGTTTCAAAATTCTCCATTGTAAGTCAAAAAATGCCTTAATATTTTTATCCCAGACTTATCCTAAGGGCTATGAATCTGTTCCACCTTTTCTTTGAAGTAGCCACCTGTCTGATTTGCTTGTCTATTTCTTCGAAGAGCTCTGGGGAAAACAGTATGATAGAATAGCAAGGAGTTGGTTTTACAAATCAGATAAATATGTAATAAAATTCCATTTCTGCCTCTCCTAAGACATGTAATTTAACTTCACAAAGCCTCGGTTTCCTCATCTAAAAGATGGGAAAAATAAAATCTGTGTGGTCATGATGTTGAAATAAATTAATGCATATATATATATATACACACACACACACATATATATGGAGAGAGAGAGAGATGCACACATACCTGTTTCTTCCTTCCCTCTGAATCCACCCAGACATAGGTAGTGATAAGGGACAAGTTAAGTAAGGCAGCAAATTAGAAGTAGGAAGGTTACATAAGCATGCTTCTTAGCTTTACTTCTTATGACCATGATGTTATTATTTGAGAAATGTTAGTTTCAGTCAGATATTCTTTTAAGTTCTTATGCATTAATAGTTAATTTTTTTCTCTTTGAAGAATGAAAGAGGACCACAAGGTTTTCCCCGACTTGGATGGGAGATAGTAAAAGAATACATAAGGCATCTTGAATTAGCCACTATTAAGAGCAATTACCTGTTCTAGAGAATTCTTTAGCTATGTCCTGAAATGGTCTGGGTTGTTCTGTCTCACCTGTGTCTAATGTTTGTGTCTAATGTTCTTCCTAGTTGACCTGTTAGGTTTGTTAAATTGGCGTTCCAACTCCCAGAACATTAAACACAACCTAAAGAAGTTAATGGAAGTGGATGGAGGAGAGATTGTTAAGGTATGTTTATATATTCATAGTTAGAAACATACGTACATACATACATATACCTATTATACCTATTATACTTAATTGGTTCAACATTTAAAATTAAACCATTCATTGTAAATATAAAACTTATCTACGTTGTTAAACAAGTGTGCCAGTTTTTTAAAAAATTGTATTTTAAACCTCTTTGATTTAAACCTAGTTGTCCCCAGATTGCTATGGTATCTATGAAAGCATCAAAATAACCTCTCTGTTTTTCTTATCTTCAGTTTTTGCAAGATACACTAGATGCACTTTTTAACATAATGATGGAAATGTCAGACAGTGAAACCTATGACTTCCTTGTGTTTGATGCACTGGTAAGCAGTTAAACATATTACCTGGTGTTTATTGCTGTAACTTTATAGTTTTCAATATTACACTATTATAAGTGATTGTGTGAATATCTTCTCACATAAGTATTTGTTTCCATCTCTCTGGTTATTGTGTTAGGCTGAATTCCTAGAATTATAATTAGAAACAATGACTTATATTTCAGGCCTTTGTTTGTTTGTTTCCTGTTAGATCTCACTTTTTGATATGCTCTTTCTTATTAGAGAAAATAAGGTGTTTTATTTTTATTAGAAATCAGGAATCATTTTAACTCACATTACCATTGTCTGGAGGATTGTTACATGTTGTGTGTGTGTGTGTGCACTGGTGTGTTTATGCAAGGGAGACTGAATTCACAAGTCAGAGGTGAATCTGAGCCTCATTAGGCAAAATATTCAACCCAGCAGACAATTGAGTTTGTCACACAAAGCACTTAAACCTTCAACCCATTGCAAGAATTGAAATCAGAATAGGGATAAGCGATATCAGAATCTGGGAAGGCCAGAGGTGAGGGTGGAGGGGAAGAAGCTGAAAGGCCCAAAGCAAGCATCATTTTCACCTTGGTGGGGTGAAAGTTCAGGACAGGATTTTTCCTGAATGCCACAGCTGAGGAGGAAGGTCAGTTGCAGCTTTAGGGGATTCACCAGCTTGAAGAAACTAGTCAGTTTAAGAAATAATCAGAGTATTAAAGCTACGGTTTAAGATAAAGAAAACGCCACCTAGTTGAGATCCAACTGGTTGGACTCGGGTTTATGGGAAAGAGAGACAGTGGTTATGGAAGCTGTGGGACAAGGAAATAGATTGCTGAGGGACAGAGCAGCTGGCAGTGGGCATAGATGGAAATCCCAAATGCCCTTTGCTTTTGACTCCTCTGTCTTAAGCAGGGCAGTGTGGCTAATTTTAGGTCATGTGCCTGATGGCAGTGCACGGGAATATACAAGGGGTAATTGGGAGATGAAACTCTGGTGAAGTTGTTATTGGGGGCACTCATAGTGTACCCAGGAGAAAAATGTCGTGGAATGTTTCATTAGCTGCATCCTTGGATTAGAGAAAACCCCTTTCCATAGCCTCCTTCCTCCTGCCCCTTAGGTTATCTGGGCACCGACTCTCCTGTCTTTGAGATACCTAGTCATCTCCCTGAGGCCGGGGATTCTGGCTTGAATTGGTTTCTTCACAGCATTTAGCACAGTGCCTGACATGTAATAGTCTCTCTATTTACGTTAAATAAATACAATCCTCAAGACTTGACATCAGCTCTGGAATGGTAGAGGGGGAATGCTGCAGAAAAGATCCGGAGAGAAAAGAAGGCACCGAGATGTTAAAATCCAGCTTGTTGACAGAATACTTGGGATTGTGCAGTGCTGCTATTTCTGTTTTTCACTTTTGGCAGGTATTTATTATTTCACTGATAGGAGACATCAAGTTCCAGCATTTTAATCCTGTACTTGAAACCTACATTTACAAGCACTTCAGTGCCACTTTGGCATACGTGTAAGTATGATCTGAGGGAACTGCGTGTTGTTGGATCTTTGGATTTGTACTTTTAGGGCTGGATTGTTGAGAAACGAGAGGGACCTGTGTTCAGTAAATGTGCCTAGTAAGGCAGAACTCTATTCTAAGCTTCTTGGTGGAAAAAGGGAACCATCTAAATATTCTAACTGTGGAAAGGGGGCTAAGATCAGGGCCTTCCTTCTGGATAAGGTGAAATCTCCTTAAGAATCCAGAATAGGCCAGGCATTGTTGCTCATACCTGCAATCCTAGCACTTTGTGTGGCTAAGGCAGGAGGATTACTTGAGGCCAGGAATTCAAGACCAGCCTAGGCAACATAACGAGAACCTGTCTTTACAAAAAATTAAAAAGTTACCCGGGTGTGGTGGCGCACACCTGTTGTCCTAGCTACTTGAGAGGCTTAGGCAAGATAATTGCTTAAGCCCATGGAGGTCAAGGCTGCGGTGAGCTGTGATCATGCCACTGCATTCCAGCCTGAGCGACAGAGCAAGATCCTGTATCTAAAAATGAAAATTAAAAAAAAAAAAAGAGCAAAATTAATGACAAATGACCCAACTCAGGATCTTAGAGGTTGGATGTCAGTGGGATTGGCGTGGGGAATCAAGGAGATCAAACCATGAATTAAACAAGACCAAGTTTGATAGAAGAAAAGGTCGTGCCCTCAACCCTGTACCACAAATGCTTTGTAAAATGTATTACTTACAGGATATGAGAAGTTTTCTTTTTCCCATCTTTTGCATAATAGGCAGTGGTCTCTACCTTTTCTGTAGTGCAGCCTGCCTTCTATCATTGGTTTATGGGCCCCTGACTAAGGAAAGCAACTAAAGTCCACTCCGTATTCCTCCCCAGAGCACTCACCATGGCATTGTATGTACCTGGCACACACACCCCGTTGCCTTCCAGTTATTGTGCAGAATGTGATAAATAGTGATAGGAATGTCGCTGGATTTGTCGATGATCTTCTTATGACAGTGGCTTAGACCACATCATGTAGATTGCTGCCCAGTGACCTGTCAGCGAGTACACCAGTGACGGTGGCCGTTCCACCCAGGAGCCTCACATCCAGGTGGGCAGTAGCTACAGATGAGGAAATCCCATCACTGGGATCAAACCGAGCCAAATACAGCACTCCAGGTGGTAGTAATCTGGGTTTACTTGCAAGATTCGATCAATGCCATATGTTTCCTGTTTTAAAAATAGTAATTCGGCCAGGTGCTTGAACCTGGGAGGCAGAGATCATGCCACTGCATTCCAGCCTGGGCGACAGAGAGACTCCGTCTAAATAATAATAATAATAATTGTTATAGTTATATATGTGATATAGATAACTATAGCTATAATAATAGTTCTTATTATAGGAAAGCTCAAAGATTCCCAGAAGGAAGGTTTAAGATGAAAATATCAGTGCCCTCCAAAGTCTAAGGGATAGCACAAAATGAAGACCATTCCTAGCCCAAAAACTCTAGAAAGACGCAAAGAGCAACCTAAAACCCCAGAACAGTTTTATCTATTGAATACTTAGAACCATGAATGTTCCAGAGAGTCTGACTGAGCTCCTCTTTCTTCACTCCATGAAGTTTCTATCTGACTCCGTATTGATGGATCCCAAGGGATTGAGGCAGAATAAAAGGAATTAGGCTTCTTTTAAGTCAACTCTTGTAGGCAGGCATAATCCCTCCTTTATGGGAGCATCTGAAGATGTCAGAATTGCATACCAGAGATTAAAATATCCTAGCAATTTGGGTCACTTCGACCATTTCATTTCATAACCCTCCTGTTTAATCCCACAAAGGGAAAGAAACCTTTTCTAGTATTTCTCAGCAGAAGGGTAGTTCCAAACCTAGATGGCAGATGAGGAAACTTAATTGGAAAAGAGTTAATTTTGCTGTTCAGGGCATATTCTAGAAGATATAATTAGTTATGACTTCTACTTCCAGTATGCCACGTTCCCCTCTTAGATAACTTACCCAAGCCTCAGAGTATCCTGTTGCTCATCGGCTTAATTTTTCTTTGTCATTCTTCTAAGGAAACTCTCCAAGGTACTGAACTTCTATGTGGCTAATGCGGATGACTCCAGCAAGACTGAATTGCTTTTTGCTGCATTGAAAGCCTTGAAGTACTTGTTTAGATTCATCATCCAATCTCGAGTGCTCTACTTGAGGTAATGTTAACTGCAGTGAAGATGTTTAGATTATGAGCCGTCACTCTGTGTAGTTTTTCCCTGACTCTGCACACTGGTGTTCAGCTCTGTGAGCAGTTAGCTCTTAGAATTGCCTTATTTCAGAGCTGCAGGGCTGAAGATGGAGGTGGGCTGTGTCTCTGTTGGAGAAGACTCATGAGAAGTTCAGCAAAATTCTGGGGCAGTAATGACCTCAGGACTTGGGGAAGCAGGTTCCTATGGCAAGATTGTACCTAATACAGCAGATGACTTCATGACAATATTGAGTGTGCAAATCTAGGATCATGATCTGCTGTCACTAGCAGAAGAAGCAGTCATCTCGGGGGAGATGTTTCCTGAGATGAGTGTTTCCTTGTTGACACTGTGCTTAGCTACCTGGGCAGCTAAGCACTAAAGATAAGATTATTCCCTGTTTGGATTTCTAGCGTAACAGTTCCATCAAAAATAGAAGAAACCACAAAAGAGCACGTACCTTTGCAGGGAACACTCACAACCCCAGTGACTTTCCTACCCTTCAGAAATAGCTGTATTTCCCAACTGTTAAAATGTGTTTCTAAGGAAGAAATAAAAGGTTTGTAGATTTAAGCATATGTATTTTTAAAAGAAACTTTGTTTATTGAAAAAAATAAAAAAAGGCAAACAACGGGCAAAAAGGTTACATTTAGTACAGATGAAAGGTTAATAGCTTTCTCAGTTAAAGCTTTTATAAATCAATAAAAGAATGATAAATAGCCAAAATAGAAAACAAAAATGGTAATTTACAAAAGAAAAATTTAAATGGTCAATACATTAAAAAAAATTTCATACTATCAAAAGAATTTTGATACACACACATGCACACACACACATGCACACATACCATCTTTTACCTATACATTTGAAAAAGATTAAAAATCTTTGTCCTTTGATGATATTGGGCAAAAATTGGCCCTGTATTTCAATTTTGATGCTAATGGAGATATAAATTCTTCAGGATAAAAATAGACAGTATGAATAAAAACAAAAAAGAAAAATTTTAAGGAAAGGAAAAAGTGTCACATTTGTCCAGCAATACCTCATCTAGAAATGTTATCTAATGGAAAAAAAAAATCTATCAGGTATGACAAAAATGAACGTGCAAGTATGTACATTCAGTCATTTCAAATGTAGGGTATGTTAATGAGGAAAGAGGACCATGATAGATTCTCTTTTTTTTTTTTTTTTTTTTTTGAGACGGGGTCTTGCTCTGTCGTCCAAGCTGGAGTGCAGTGGTGTGATCTCGGCTCACTGCAACCTCCACCTCCACTTCACAGGTTCAAGCGATTCTCCTGCTGCAGCCTCCCGAGTAGCTGGGACTACAGGCGCATACCACCATGCCCAGCTAATTTTTTCGAGATGGGGTTTCACATGTTAGCCAGAATGGTCTCCATCTCCTGACCTCGTGATCCCCCCACCTCGGCCTCCCAAAGTGCTGGGATTACAGACGTGAGCCACTGCTCCTGGCCCGATAGATTCTTAAATGATAAAACAAACGTGTAAAGCATGAGGACAGTATGATCTTCCTTTTAAAATAATACGGATTTGAAATATGTATAGTGAAGAAGACTGGATAGATAACATGCTAAAGTGGTTTTTTTGTTGTTGTTGTTTCTTTAGAGTTTTTTAGGGTTTTTTGTTTTTGTTTTTGAAACAGGGTTTGGCTCTGTCGCCCAGGCGAGAGTGCAGTGGCACGATCTCAGGTCACTGCACTCTGCTTCCCAGGCTCAAGCAATCCTTCCACCTCAGTCCCCCAAATAGCTGGGACCAAAGGTGTGCACCACCATGCCCAGCTAATTTTTATATTTTATGTACAGACAGGGTCTGTCTATGTCACCCAGTCTGGTCTCAAACTCCTGGGCTCAAGGGACCTGCCCATCTCCGCCTCCCAAAGTGCTGGAATTACAGGCATGAGCCACCATGCCCAGTCTGAAATGTCAATAGTACAAAAACTTTGGGTGACAGGCTTGTAATTTTTTTTTCATTCTTTATATTTTTATTCTTTTAGCATTTTAGTTATATTATTATATTTTTATTTGCTATTTTTTATATTCTTTTTGATTTTTAAATGAATATATACTTTTCTAATTGCTTTTAAAAAATGTTTAATGACTTTAAAACCCATCTGGCTGAATGACCATTCCTCCTTCCCAGGTGGAAGTGAGCAGTATTTTCCCCCCACATAATTTATGCACAGTCTCTGTATTTGCTTTCTTTTCAGAAGGTCTTCTTTTGGCAGGGCGTGGTGGCTGATGCCTGTAATCCTAGCACTTTGGGAGGCTGAGGTGGGTGGATCACAAGGTCAGGAGTTCGAGACAGCCTGGCCAATATGGTGAAACCCCATCTCTACTAAAAATACAAAAATTAGCCAGGCGTGGTGGTGGGCACCTGTAGTCCCAGCTACTTGGGAGGCTGAGACAGGAGAATCATTTGAACCCGAGAGGCAGAGGTTGTAGTGAGCCGAGATTGCACCATTGCACTCCAGCCTGGGTGACACAGCAAGACTCCATCTCAAAAAAAAAAAAAAAAAAGAAGGTCTTCTTTTAAAGTTGGTTCATTATATTTTCCAGTTACGGTACATTTCCATATATTGAGAATGGTTGGGGCATGCAGCGTTCTACCAAGGGAACATCCTCTTACCCAAAAGTTTGTTTGTATAGTAAACCCTGATGTCCAAAAATTAGTATCACCTTTAAACTACAGAAAGAAAACCTGAGTGTGAAATTCAAATGTATTTTCTTATGGATGGTTCACTAGTTCATTTCCTCCTCATTTGTCAAAGCACATCAGAGTCCTCATTCTAGACACCAGATAGGACAGTAAAGGATGGTGAGTGTGGAAAATGAAAGGTTAGGGCGACAGAGGACCCGTGAAATTGACTAGGAGAGTTGCTTCATTGCACCTCATCTGTGATGGCCTGTGTGTGGTTAGTTTTCCCTTATATGTTATTAAAGAAGAACCTGAGCTGGGGAAGAGACTGGCAATGTGCGTCCTCTGGTTGCTTAGATTTAATGATCACTTCAGTGCACTGGCCATGTCTGGAGGCTGCAGTGGAATGTCACCTGGTCCCTGGTCCCCCTGTTGCCTTCATCAGAGCTTAAATCTCTCTTATGAGCTCATTACCTGGCTGGAGTTCACCTCAATCAGCAAAACACCAAGAAGAAATTGTAAATTGCCCCAAAAAGGATGTTGAGAAGCTTGATCTTAATCCCTCAGCTCCCTATTATTAGTACTTAAAAAAAAAAAAAATTAAGTCACCTACATAGAGTGCCAAGTGTTCTGCATTGGTGCAGGGCTTTTGCGGCATATGTGACCAGGCTCCCACTGTGATGGTGTGTGTGGGTTCCATGGAGTTCAGGGAGGCAAGGAGTAAAGAAATCAACCTGTAAATGAGGGCGATGTTGGAGTGGTGGAGCCAACAGGGAAGGCTGCCTGAGCTGAACTGAGTGGAGGAGGAGGTGGTATCATGTGAGCTGAGACGGAAAGATGAAGAAGCGGCCTCCAGAGATGTCAGGAAAGGGTTAGTGGAAGCAGGACCTGCCCCAGGCAGGGACCTATGGGGCACCAAGTGTGGATGCGTGAGGAGTAACGAGAATCCAGTGTCAGGAGAGAGAGCGGGAGTGGCCAGCAAATAATAAATGATGTGGGGCCTTGTAGGCCATAGTGAGGAGCTTGGATTTTATTCCAGGTGTAGTGGGAAGCCACTGGGGGACAACTAGAGAAGTAATACAATCGGGCTTATATTTTAAATGATCATCTCATCTCCCACATGGACAATGGATTATTGAAGGCTAAAGGTAGAAGCCAGTGACCACTTTCAGAGGCCATTGTGGTTCAAGTGTGAGATACTCCAGCCCCATCTCAGAGGCAGAGGGAGAGAATGGACTGATTCGAGCTCGTAGGATTTCCTGTTGGGTTTGATGGGGCAATGAGAGAAAGGGAAGAAGCATAGATAACATCTAGGTTTGGGGTGGATCTAGGTTCGAGGCGGTGCTGTTTGCTGACATTTGGAATACTTAGAGTTGAGCAGGGAAATCAAGTGAGTTCTGTTGTAGGTGTGTTAATTTTTAGATACTTTGGGGACTAAATTGCAAATAAAGTTCTTTTCTAGTTCTATAAAATGGATGAATTGAGAATTACCATTAACCGTCTGATTAACTATCGCAGTGAAGTTCATATTCTTTGGGTACTATGGGTATAGGTGAATGGAAGAGACGAATTTAAACATACGTGTGTGTGTCTGAGTGTGTGCATGAAATTCTGAATTCAAACCATCCTATTCTTGACCAGTTAATGGTGAAATTGCCACCTATTATATGTGCATATGCACTTTCATTTGGGACTTTTGTGTTTCTTGGAAAGTGCCCAAATATCTCTTGATTTCTACTTAAGAGAAAGAACCCACTTTCGAGTTGATAGACAAGTATAGTACTTGAAGACAAGTATAGTACTTCAAAGAAGGCAAGCACGTATCAGTGAAGACTAAGGGGTCTTGTCCTAGAAGGCCCTTGTGGTAGAGCAGGCCAGCATCAGCATGGGCAGTTCAGTGGCTAGACTGGAACAAATGGTTTTGTAGGCTGGGCTGGGGATCAGAGCCTTTCTGGGTTGAGCAGCTTCTCTAACCCATTGCCCGAAACTTCAGATGACTGGGGCTTGATTAGGTGAGTCAGAATGATTAGGGGGATACAGTGAAGGAGAAGTCGGGGAGGCAACAAATCTATTTTAAAATTTCTTTTAACAATGGAAAGTCCAACTGCTTTTCTCTTTTTCCTGTTAAGATTTTATGGCCAGAGCAAAGATGGAGATGAGTTTAATGATTCAATCCGCCAGTTATTTCTTGCTTTCAATATGCTGATGGACAGGCCTCTGGAGGAAGCTGTCAAGATCAAGGTCAGCCTGGCGTCATCATGGGTAACTCTTCTTAGGCTGTGGTGATGATGTTTTGGGACCACTTCGAATTGGCCATATCATGGGGGAGAAACAGAATGAATCATGGTTCCTGGATAGCTTATGAATTTTAGTATGATTTACAGAAAATAAAGGGAAAGAAACAGCCCATTTTAACTTCTACAGATGCTCGTATTTTCAAATGTCAGTTTGCCAAGGATATGCTACCCAATTAGACATCCCTTGAAAGGCCATTGTGAACCCTGTTTGACCCCATGATTTCAGCAAACTGATCCCAATGCTACTATAGGTGACAATTTTTTTTATTTTTTGTCCTTCATTTTACCTGGGAGTATAAAGTCACCGTCTTTGTTATCATAATTTAAAAAATATATGAAATACATAATCCCTGAAGACTCAAATGTGAACTTTACTATTAATATTTATTCTTTGCTCTTTATGGCCATGTTGTGAGAGAGACTTCAAGAATTTAACCACCTCCTGGCCAGGCGCGGTTGCTCACGCCTGTAATCCCAGCACTTTGGGTGGCCGAGGCGGGCGGATCACAAGGTCAGGAGATCGAGATCATCCTGGCTAACACGGCTCTACTAAAAATACAAAAAAATTAGCTGGGCGTGGTGGCGGGTGTCTGTATTCCCAGCTACTCGGGAGGTTGAGGCAGGAGAATGGCGTGAACCCGGGAGGCAGAGCTTGCAGTGAGCCGAGATGGCACCACTGTACTCCAGCCTGGGGGACAGAGTGAGACTCCGTCTCAAAAACAAAAAAAGAATTTAACCACCTCCTTAAGCAGAGAAATGAACTCCAAGTGGACAGAGCCTGCTGGCAGTAGAAACCAGAAAGCTGTATCCCCTTGCATCTTCAGGAAAAGCATTTTAGGAGATCGTGTAGAGCAATGCCAGCTTTCCTTTTTATTGTAAGGGCATCTGTATCCAGTTCCCTATTTAAGTTCCAAGCACAGCCTTTTCTTCCTGGGATGAAGCAGTAAATGCTGTATTTGTCTTGCCTGGCAACTGAATTTGCCTTCGGTGTTTTTCTTACAGGGGGCAGCTTTGAAGTACCTTCCTAGCATAATTAATGACGTCAAACTTGTATTTGATCCTGTTGAGCTCAGGTAAATAGCCAAACAAAATTTTGTTCCTTGGCTCTAACAGAGAAACAGCTCCCCTGCTTGGCTGGAGCCTGGGCTGCTACACCTGGCTTTTATTTTTCTAAGAAGTATTAACTGAATACCTTTTGGTGCTCAGTTCTGTGGAAGATGCAAAAGAACAACCAAAACCTGCCCCGAGAGAGGTTTGCACTTTCTCTGGGAAAACAAGACATGCAGACATGAAATCGACTACAAAAGATAGTGTATAATGACGTGCTTCCAGCCCTACCCCTAAGTATCCCAGCAGTGCAAAGTCAGACTACAGTCAACATGAGAGTGGAGTTAGCCAAGAAAGCCATTTTCACAAAGGCGGGACTGGAAAGCGATGATGGACAAGGGTGTTCTTTGGCAATGTAAACCCTCAGCTCTAAGGCAGAGCCCTCCAGTAAGTGAGGATAAAGTCTCCCTTGCTGCCATGTCATAAACTCTCAGGTCATTTTGTAGTTTCCATGTAAATGTCTCCATGCCCGTATCTCAGAGTGGAGGAGAAAAGTTTGTAACAATGCCTTCAGCTTGGCAGAACGAAGACACTCCTAATCCTGTGGTTTCTCTTCCAGTGTGCTCTTCTGCAAATTCATTCAAAGCATTCCTGACAACCAGCTGGTTCGGCAGAAACTTAACTGCATGACCAAGATAGTAGAGAGTGCTCTTTTTCGACAGTCAGGTAAGTCTCTTTCAAAAATTCCTGCGTAAGGTCGCAGTGAGCCGAGATCATACCATTGTACTCCAGCCTGGGTGACAGAGCACGACTCCATCTCAAAGGATTAAACAAACTGCTGTGTGCTGAAATGCCAGCCCCATTTCTGCAGCTAACACTTGAGCTTTGCTTTTTTTTTTTCTTTTAAGATGGAGTCTCACTCTCTTGCCTAGACTGGAGTGCAGTGGCGCCATCTCGGCTCACTGCAACCTCCCCCTCCCAGGTTCAAGTGATTCTCCTGCCTCAGCCTCCTGAGTAGCTGGGATTACAGGTGCACACCACCACACCCAGCTAATTTTTTTTTTATATATATATTTTTGGTAAAGATGGCGTTTCACCATGTTGGCCAGGCTGGCCTCAAACTCCTGACCTCAAGTGATCTGCCCAACTCGGCCTCCCAGAGTGCTGGGATGACAGGTGTGAGCCACCGTGCCAGTCAGCACTTGACTTGTCTTTTTAAAAAATGTTGGCAGGGCGCGGTGGCTCAAGCCTGTAATCCCAGCACTTTGGGAGGCCGAGGTGGGTGGATCACAAGGTCAGGAGATCGAGACCATCCTGGCTAACACAGTGAAACCCCATCTCTACTAAAAAATACAAAAAAAAAAACTAGCCGGGCGAGGTGGCGGGCGCCTGTAGTCCCAGCTACTCAGGAGGCTGAGGTAGGAGAATGGCGTAAACCTGGGAGGCGGAGCTTGCAGTGAACTGAGATCCAGCCCACTGCACTCCAGCCTGGGCGACAGAGCGAGACTCCGACTCAAAAAAAAGAAAAAAAAAATGTCATTAGTATCCTTGCCAGTTGTTTGCTGGTATGTAAGGACCTCCTCAGAGAGCAGTTTTAAGGAGATTCTAAAGTAAGCTCAGCATTTCCAACAGTTCCTAAAAGAGCAAAATCATGTGTTCTTTAATCTTTAATTAGAGCAATCTGCAAGAGGTTCATTAATTAGAGAATTTTGTCTTTAAAACAGGAACCTCAGGAAGTAACAAGCAAGTAGGAAAAAGATGACCCTTTTAAAAGAAATTCTTCTTTAACCTGTACTTATTGCATGACCTTAAAAACCAGGGGATAGGGAAGCAGCAATGTGCTAGATCCCACAGGAGAACTGGTTACATGCATCCCTTCCCAACCCCACGTTCAGTGATATCACATTAGTAGCTGGAAATTGACCATGGTGGAAGGATTTACACCAGATACACCAGGGAAATTGGCAAACATGATAAAGCAAGCCTTTTCTTTTGTTTTCTTTCCTTTGTTTTTGAGATGGAATCTCGCTCTGTTGCCCTGGCTGGAGTGCAGTGGCACAATCTTGAGTCACTGCAACCTCTACTTCCCTGGTTCAAGCGATTCTCCTGCCTCAGCCTCCCAAGTAGCTGGGACTACAGGTGTGTGCCACCATACCCGGCTAATTTTTTTTTGTAATTTTAGTAGAGCTGGAGTTTCACCATGTTGGCCAACTGGTCTCAAACTCCTGACCTCAGGCGATCCACCTGCCTTGGCCTCCCAGAGTGCTGGGATTTTAGGCGTGAGCCACCGCACCTGGCCAAGCCTTTTCTTTAGGGGGTAGGCTGGTGGAAGCCAGATGACTAGTATTCTGCTGGGAGAGGAGTGGGGCATGGAGGGAAAAAACTCTTACACTGATAAAATACTTTTCACTTTGTAAGTAGAGTCTAGGAAATAGCCAAGTAGTTCTGTCCCAACGCTGGTATTAAACAGGAGGTCCAGCACCTGGGCCTTCCCAATCAACTCAAGACTTGCTAGAGTGAGGTCGCTGCGGAGACTTCTTTTGGTCTCTGTGGTCAGGGGCTCAGAGAGGGTGACCTCACGTTACGTATGTATATTGCCTGGAGATCCGAAGACGAGCAGGACTCCTCAACGTTGGAATTGAGTGGATCACTGGGGGGAGAGCTTTCCTGGCCTTGTCCCTGGCTAGTTATGTAACTGGACAAATGAGTGGCCTTCTACAAGTCTCAGCTTCCAGTTCTGTGGAAGGAAGGACTTGAGCTAGATCGTATCAGTAGCCTCCTTGGGCTCTGATATTTTCTGACCCTATGAATTTGCACTTAGAAATTGCAAATGTTCCTAAGACACAATTGGAGGTAGAGGTAATGCCTGCCAAAAGCTAGTGAATGCTCTTAAGTAGAAAACATTTATTACCAAAGTAAATTATTACTAAACACTTTAATATGCTTTGATAACTTTTTAAGGATATAGAAAAAGTAATTGAGATAGTAAGGATAAGGTGTTTGAGCAGAAGAGCAAGCATGCACTCGATAGTTCTAATTAGAGTGTGATCACTGTTAACAGTCATTTCTGTAGCATTCAGAGTACCTGAATTCATTATAAAATGTGTTACAGTAGCAAAGATCTCAGAAGACATATGTCATATCTTACTTTCTGAAATCCACACACCTGCACAGACATGAGCAGAATGTCATTGAAATGTACTAGGGAAGCTTAGTATTTATAGGAACTTCTTTCAGTACATTTTCTCCATTAGGTGAAAAAAATTTTGAAAAAAAAAATCTATAACTTGTTTGGTTTTATTTGTTTCATATGACCTCAATTTCATGTATTAGGTTGGCATTTTTAAAAGCTAGAGAAATTGTTAAATAATTTAAACATTTTGCTAAGTTCCCACCTTTACCTGTGGGAAGGGTCATTTTCTTAGTTTGTATAATCCAGTTGCAAAGGTGAAGTTCTTTTTTTTTTTTTTTTTTAATTCATTCATCTGCAGACTGAACAAGAGTGGAGTTCCACACCTACAACCAGGTGTTCCTGGGTAAGCTGGAGGGGCTGCCTTCCTGCAGGGCTGATTGCAGAGCTTAGAGCTGCTGGTACTGGAGAGCGTTGCAGGAAGGAGACAGGTAGTTCAGGAGGTGGCACTGCTGCGTGTGAGCTGTGTGTGTTTTCCTTCTCAGAGTGCAGAGAAGTGCTGCTGCCGCTGCTGACGGACCAGCTCAGTGGCCAGTTAGATGACAACTCCAGCAAGCCTGACCACGAGGCAAGCTCGCAGCTTCTGAGCAACATCCTGGAGGTGCTGGACAGGAAGGATGTGGTGAGTTGAGTCATCACTGATGCTGCACGGAGCTCACACTGGCCCCTTTGCACCAGACAGGAGTGACTCCATGGCCTTCCTATTCTCAGGTAGTTTCCAACTCAAGTATTAGGGCAGGCTGTGCCCATTTTAGAGATAATTAGGGAGGCCAGAGCCTCCAGTGCAAAGTCAGATTACTGCTGGGACCTTCCGCAGGCTGATTTTCCTGGCTTGCCCAGTGTGCCCACTATTGAGATCCCTGTGACTATTCTTAAGAATCAAAGACCTGGCTGGGCATAGTGGCTCAGGCCTGTAATCCCAGCACTTTGGGAGGCCAAGTCAGGAGGATCACTTGAGCCCAGGAGTTCAAGACCGACCAGCCTGGGCAACTTAGTAAGACTTTGTCTCTAAAAAAAAAAAAAAATAATAATAATAATAATAATAAATAAAGAATCAAAGGCCTTTCTGTTTTTATGTGGAAACCTCTTCCTTCTTATCCTCTGATGCCTAACAACCGGTTATTTCTGAGCTGCTGAGAAGTTCTCATTTCCATATCCTCTTGGACATTGATGCTTTCTCTGGAACCTAGTGGAAATGATGTTTTCTCATCTTGCGTTTTCTCTGTGACCTGGCCCCCATCCCTCTTGAAAACATAGGGCTAAGGCCAGGCGCAGTGGCTCATGCCTGTAATCCCAGCACTTTGGGAGGCCAAGGTGCGCGGATCACAAGGTCAGGAGATCGAAACCAACCTGGCTTCGATGAAATGAAACCCCATCTCTACTAAAGATACCAAAATTAGCTGGGCATGGTAACCCGCACCTGTAATCCCTGCCACTTGGGAGGCCAAGGCAGGAGAATCCCTTGAACCTGGGAGGCAGAGGTTGCAGTGAGCCAAGATTGTGCAACTGCACTCCAGCCTGGGCAACAGAGTGAGACTCCATCTCAAAAAAAAAAAAAAAAGAAAAAGAAAACACAGGGCTGAACCTGTCTGGATTCACCATGTCTTAGAAATAGTACAGCCCATAGGCCTAGCAGAGCCCCCACACAGGAAGCTGGAGAACTTTGCAGAATGTGTTCACTCGAACAGTTGAGGGCTGAGAAAAAAAAGGTATCTTGCCGCAAATTATACTCACCATGTCTGTGGTGGTTTCGTGGCACAGGTGTTCCCACCGAACAGGAAAACCACTCTTTGTCTTCACCTAAACTCTTTATCTTTCCAGTATCTTGGGATTCTGTTCTACCAAAGGATAAGAATACTACACCTTTTCCCATAGCCAAACTGTTAGTTCACCTGTCAGGGTCTACCACCGTTTGAACACAGCCCACCTTTTCTCGTGCTCATGGTTTGCACTGGGAAGTCTACATTTCTGTGAGTGCATGCTACAGCCTCAGAAGTATGTGAGGGTACCATTGCCATCTCTAGCTACTCCCCCAATCTCTGTCCCTCCACTTCCCTAAGCCCCTGTAGCCCACTTACTCTTTGCACTGCTCACTTGATATGTATTCATTATGATCATTCCCCCTTTTTAAATTAAGTATGTTTATAGAAACCACATTATAAAATGGAATACGTTTTCCCAAAGCAACTGGAGATTTTGTTCCTAACCAAGGACTTTGCACCAAAATCATAAATGTGACCAATCATGTCATAAACACAATACTTTAAAAAAGGAACTCTTATAACTCAGTAATTCCTTAAAATAATACAGTAAAGCTCCACGCCCTATAAATTTGGCAACAATGTGTCTGGCACATTGGTTTAGCCAGGGATCCAGTGTTCTGGAAATCATATGTTTATGATCACAGTTAATGTGAAACACAAGAATCGGAGCATTGGATTCTAGTCCCAGTATTACCACTCTGTAGCTATTTGTCCTCAGGCAAATATCTCAGTGCCTCAGTTTCCTAGTCTAGTCCGTTGTATGTAGGAATTGTTCTAGATGACCTCTTAGGTCTCTTCCACTTCTGACCCTATTTTTTAATACGTAACATCTCTACCAACCTTCTCACCACCCAGAAAGACTCTTTGGAAATGACTTGAATGTATTTAAATCCTGCGCAAGGATATTTAAATTAGCTTTTTATTTTGGTCTTCCCAATATTATGTTCCCTGTAATGAGCAGAGACAGTCAAAATTATCGATCATGGAGCTCTGGTAAAGTAGTAAGTTCAATCATTTTTGTCCATCATGGTGGTACTTTTTTTTCCTCCATATACATTTTGAAATATGTGCACTAGCTCAATATCTCTTCCCTTGTCCTCTCATCTCCTTAGTTAATTTAAAGCTCTAATTACTGACATTAGTTCTTCCTGCCTTTTGTTTTATTTTTTAAAACATTGCAGGATTCCCTCCTCTCCCTACAGCTCTGTTTTGGAATTGTCCTCTTTCTTTCAAGTCCAGCTGCAGGAAGCGCCTCTGTGAAGTTGTCTCTGGTGTGGTCCTGCCAAATTCTACTCATTGTTTCCATGCTCTCCTTGAGTTTCTTTTGAGGATTTTATCACTTTGTACACTGAGTTATGAATGCAGCTCACAAATCCTTGGGAAGCTGCTCTTATGCTCCAGGCACTGGGATCGGCTAGGACTATGGCAGTGAACTAGAGAAGCAAGCACCGTACCCCGAGGAGCCCACCTTCTAGGGGATCCTTGTGTTATACTTATTTAAATGTATGTCCTGGCCGGGTGCAGTGGCTCATGCCTGTAATCCCAGCACTTTGGGAGGCCGAGACGGGTGGATCACAAGATCAGGAGTTCGAGACCAGCCTGACCAACATGGTAAAACCCCATCTCTACTAAAAATACAAAAATTAGCTGGGCTTGGTGGTGCACACCTGTAACCCCAGCTACTCAGGAGGCTGAGGCAGGAGAATTGCTTGAACCCAGGAGACAGAGGTTGCAGTGAGCCAAGATCGCGCCACTGCCCTCCAGCCTGGGCAACAGAGTGAGACTCAGTCTCAAAAAAAAAAAAAAAAATTTATGTGCCACTCACCCCCACCTCCACAATAGAAATCTCTAAAGGCTCAGAGGAGCCTTATTCATTTCATACCTCCCCACAGGGCACAGCATGTGACCTGCACAACTATTTAGGGCCACACTAAGGAAATGCTATGTAAATGGAGTGAAAGCAGCATCTCCTGGAGAGGCTGATTTTATGAATCACTTTCATTCAGGGAAATGGGAAACAAGTAAATGACTAATAAAAAGTGAAGGAGGGAGAGAAGAAGGAAGGGACAGAGGGAAGCAGAGAGGGAGGGTGGACCTGAAATACTTGATACTGTAATGAAAATACATATAGCCATACCATAATTAAGAAATCAAAAAACAATAGATGTTGGCATGGGTGTGGTGAAAAGGGAACGCTGTTACACTGCTGTAACAGTTGTAAATTAGTACAACAACTATGAAAAACAGTATAGAGATTCCTTAAAGAGCTAAGAGTAGAACTGCCATTCAATCCAGCAATCCCACTCCTGGGCATCTACCCAAAGGAAAGTAAGTCATTATATGAAAAAGACACATGCATGTGCATGTTTATAGCAGCACAATTTGCAATAGCAAAGATATGAAACCCACCTAAGTGCCCATTGACCAATGAGTGGATAAAGTGTGGTATGTATGCATCATGGAATACTACTCACTCATAAAAAGGAACAAAATAACGTCTTTTGCAATAACTTAGGTGGAGATGGAGGCCATTATTCTAAGTGAAGTAACTCAACAATGGAAAATCAAATATTACATGTTCTCACTTACAAGAGGGAGCTAAGCTATGAGACTGCAAAGGCTTAAGAGTGATACAGTGCAGCCGGGCGCAGAGGCTTACGCCTGTAATCCCAGCACTTTGGGAGGCCGAGGCGGGCGAATCACGAGGTCAGGAGATAGAGACTATCCTGACTAACACGGTGAAACCCCGTCTCTACTAAAAATACAAAAAATTAGCCAGGCGTGGTGGTGGGAGCCTGTAGTCCCAGCTACTCACGAGGCTGAGGCAGGAGAATGGCATGAACCCAGGTGGCGGAGCTTGCAGTGAGCTGAGATTGCGCCACTGCACTCCAGCCTGGGTGACAGAGCGAGACTCCATCTCAAAAAAAAAAAAAAAAGAATGATACAATGGACTTGGTGAACTTTCTGGGGAAAAGCTAGGAGGTGAGTGAGGGATAAAAGACTACGCATTGGGTACAGTGTACACTGCTTGGGTGATGGGTGCACGAAAATCTCGGAATCACCAATAAAGAACTCATCCATGTAACCAGAAACCACTTGTACCCCAAAGACTATTGAAATTAAAAAAATTCCTGTAGCCATCCTGATCTGGCTTCTATGTGAAATCTAACAAAGTTAGACTCGTAGAAGCAGAAAGTAGAACATTCTTTACCAGGGGCTGCAGAGCATTAGGGGGCAGGATGGGGAGATGTTGGTCAAAGGGTAGAAAGTGTCAGTTATAGGATGAGCAAGTTCTGGGAATCTAATGTATGGCAGGGGTGGCAATGGATGTGTTAATTTGACCATGGAAACCATTACATGATTACGTGTATCAAATCTTCATGTTGTACATGCTGGATAAGTACTGTTTTTGCCAGTTAAATTTGTAAAAATTAATAAAAATGTTAAGCAAAATATATATATAGAGAGAGAGAGAGAGAGCGAGCAATGATTTAGTTATTTGAAGCATTAAGCAGGAGTTTCAAAATATCTATCATAAAGCAAGGACAGATAGAGGCTATGAAAAGTCAAGTTGCATATGGGTAAGTCAGAGCCAAATGAGTGTAATATCTAGCTACAAAAAAGGGAAAGAAGGTAAAAGAAGGAATACACATTTATTCAGCACACTTGATGACTACATCAGCCCTACTAATTCCTATAAGAAAACTGTTACTATCTCCCTTTTGCAGCTATGAAAACTGCAAGCTCAGCAAAGTTGAATAATTGCTCAAAGTCACACATGACAGAGTCAGAATACAAAATCATCCTTGCATTAGTCTGCTCAGTCAGCCTTCCATAACGAAATACCACAGACTGCGTGGCTTAAACAACAGACATTTATTTTCTCACAGTTCTGGATACTGAGTGTCTGAGATCAGGGTGCCAGCATGGTTCAGTTTTGGTGAGGTCTTTCTTCCCGGCTTGCAGACAGCTGCCTTCTTGCTGTGTGCTTACACGGTGAAGAGAGAGATCGATATCTGTGATATCTCATTTACTAAAAGCATGTTCATCCCATCAGTCCAGGTCCCCACCCTCATGACCTCATCTAACCTTCATTACAACTCAAGAGCCCCATCTCCTGATACCATCACGATGGGGGTTAGGGCTTCACATATGAGTTTGGAGGAGACACAAACATTTACTCCATCACAATTCCCTTGACTTGGATTTCTTATTTTTTTTTCCTACGACACAGAAGGTGATAAGTGCTTTGTATTTTTGCCTTTAATGTCCCACACATGTGCCTAATTGACCTGGGCAATTCTAATCTGCTCAACCTCAGAACAGAATACATCATGCTAATGGGGGTCCCCCAAAACTATTTGTTGAGTCAGTGGCCACAGTGAGCTCTCAGTGAACCTGAGCGATCTGAGTTAGTAGGAAGGCACTCGTCCCTGCACACCCACATTCATCTTTTAAATGTTACGACTGATCATTTTCAATTATTTTCTTCATAAAGTTTTGTACTATTCTGAGACCATTTTCCACTTTTGGACAAGAGATTACTTTGTAGGGAAGAGCCAGAAAGAGATTTAAAGACAAAACTCATCTATCTGAAGTTCCCTTAAGAAAAGCGAAACTGAGTCAGAAGGAATGGAATCAAATCCTGTATTCCCACAGGGCGCTACTGCAATGCACATTCAGCTTATAATGGAACGGCTGCTGAGAAGGATCAACCGGACAGTGATTGGGATGAGCCGGCAGTCTCCCCACATCGTGAGTATCTCTTTGGTGGATCCCACGGCTGCTGCTGCTTCTCTATCCCCACGGCCTATCAGGAAGCCTTCGGGGCCAGTGGCTTGAGGCTGTTCTTCACATGGGCCTCTCACATCATGGGTTATTGGTTATAACCTTGAGCAGATCTTTATTCTGACATGGATTTTCTATTGAGAGAAAATAATCCAGCCTAGGCAATATAGTGAGACCCCATCTCTACAAAAAATTTAAAAAATTAGCTGGGCGTGGTGGTGGTGTGTGCCTGTGCCTGTGGATCAGGTACCATACTGGCACCCTGATCTCAGGAGGCTAAGGTGGGAGGATCACTTGAACGTGGGATGTCGAGGCTGCAGTAAGCTACGATTGTGTCACTGCACTCCAGCCTGGACAACAGAGCAATAGCCTGCCTTGAAAAGGAAGAAAGAAAGAAAGAAAATGATCCAGTATGAACCACCCAGCCCCCTTGATTCAAGGAACAAAACCAGACATTTTAAAGAACCTGTGGTTAGCATGCTTGTGGAAAGGCCAGTGTTGCTCTGGCCTCTTGCTTTCTGTGTACTCTATCTAAATAGACGCCAGGTAACAACTATGATAGAGACCAGGGGTAGCTGTGGAAAGACTCATTGGTGTCGTCATTAAAGTGAAACGTCTTTTACTTGCTGTATTAAAAGCTACGGTTAGATTTTAATTAGAGGACATAGGACAAGAATTATTCCAAATTCCTGTCAGATTTAAAAAATTCATTTATTTCACAAATAGGTATGAAAAACTGCCGTAAAACAGGCACTGCTCTGGACACTGAAGATGTACCCATGAACACAACAGAAAAATCACTGCCTTTGAGGAGCTGACACCAACAATAATGACAGCAGTTATAGCAAAATAAACTATGTAGTGTTAGGAGACAACAGGTGCTATAGAGGAAAAAATAATAGCAGGTTAAGGGAAGTGAGGGTGGGGGAGTCACAGCTTTAAATAAGATGATTAGGAATTGAATACCTTTTGTTGAAATTAATTACCTTTTGTTTTTCTAAATAGAGACAGGTTCTCACTCTGTCACCAGGGTGAAGTATAGTGGCACCTTCACAGCTCACTGCAGCCTCAATCTCCTGAGTCTAAGCAAGCCTCCTGCCTCATCCTCCTAAGCAGCTGGGACTATAGGCACATGCCGCCATGCCTGGCTAACTTTTAGTTTTTTTGTAGAGGTCGTTCACTGCAACCTCCACCTCCCAGGTTCAAGTGATTGTCCTACTTCAGCCTCCCAAGTAGCTGGGGTTACAAGTGTGTGCCCTGACACCCAGCTAATTTTTGTATTTTTAGTAGAGACAAGGTTTTGCCATGTTGGCCGGACTAGTCTTGAACACCTGACCTCAAATGATCCACCCACCTTAGCATCCTAAAGTGCTGGGATTACAGGTATGAGCCACTGCACCCAGCCTCTAACCTGTTTTAAAATAAATGATATTTAATGCCTGTTCTTTAACAACAGAAGCTATTTAGAGATTATAAATGAGAAAGTCTGTTTAATTTAGTCACAAAAATATCAGAGTAAGAATAAGTACTAGTTACAAATAAATAGCCAAATAGAAATAATAACGAGGCCTGGCATGGTGGCTCATGCCTCTAATCCCAGCACTTTGGGAGACTGAGGTGGGCAGATCACGAGGTCAGGAGATCAAGACCACCCTGGCCAATGTGGTGAAACCCCATCTCTACTAAAATACAAAAAAAAAAAAAAAAAAAAAAATTAGCTAGTTGTGGTGATGCATGTCTGTAGTCCCAACTACTTGGGAGGCTGAGGCAGGGGGAATCACTTGAACCCGGGAGGCGGAGATTGTAGTGAGCTGAGATCGCGCCACTGCGCTCCAGCCTGGTGACAGAGCAACACTCCGTCTCATAAAAAAAAAAAATAAAAATAAACGTAATAATGGAGAGCTCGCCTGTCAGACTTAGAGGATACATATCAGCAGAACAGAACCATGATAAGTGAAAAGGAGATTTTGGATCGTATGAATATTTTGTTACCTTTCAAAAGAGAAAATGAAGGTTTTTAGTAAACATTGTTTAGAACATTAGTTAACAATTTGGGGCTGGGTGTGGTGGCTCATGCCTGTGATCCCAGCACTTCAGGAGGCTGAAGCTAGCAGATCACTTGAGTCCAGGAGTTGGAGACCAGCCTGAGAAACAGTGCAAGAGCCTGTCTCAAAAAAAAATACACAAAAATTAGCCAGGCATGGTGACATGCGCCTGTAATCCCAACTACTCAGGAGGCTGAGATGTGAGGATTGCTTGAGCCCCAGGGAAGTCGAGGCTACAGTCAGCCATGATCGCCACTGCACTGTAGCCTGAGTGACAGAATGAGACCCCGTCTCAAACAAAGAAAAAGAAAATTAGTTAATTTGGAAAAAATTTGTTCAACTTCGTACTATACCCACAAAATAAATGTCAGATAGAATGAAGTATTCAATTTTAAAAAATTACATTATAAAGCACTAGAATAAAATAATAGGTAACTGATTTGAGGAGGAACAGGATTCATGGATTTTTATAGTTAAAATACAAGAAAAAATCGATTTTACTAGGTAAAATTTTAAATTCCTATATATGAAGATATGTGTGTGTGTGTGTGTGTGTGTGTGTGTGTGTGTGTGTGTGTGTATGCAAATTAAAAGTTAAGCCCCAAACTTTAAAAATTTTTGTAACATAGGTGACAGGTGGCTAATAATATACAAAAGCTATTATAAGCCACGAAGCATGTTTTAATAGAAAAATGAGTAAAGAATGGGTACAAACAACAACATGAGAAAGCTAAATGGCCAAAAAGTTCATGGACAGACAGTTTAATTTAGAGAAAAGGAAATGAAAATGCGAAGTAAGATTAAGTAAACCTCTAATACCCAGAATAGGCAAGGTCTTGGAGAAACAAATTGTGTTAGACACCGTTGGGAAAACAAGCTATATGATAATTTGGCAATATATATATCAAAGGCCTTAGTACAATAAATTTACACTGCTTTGTAATTGAAAAAATTAAACCTTTGTTTTGTTTTGTTTTGTTTTTTTGACACAGGCTCTGGCTGTCACCCAGGCTGGAGTGCAGTGGTGCAATCTCGGCTCACTGCATCTCTGCCTCCCAAGTTCAAGCAATTTTCCTGCCTCTGCTTCCCAAGTAGCTGGGATTATAGGTGCCTGCCGCCATGCCCGGCTGATTTTTGTATTTTTAGTAGAGATGGGGTTTCACCATGTTGGCCAGTCTGATCTCAAACTCCTGACCTCAAGTGATCTGCCTGCCTTGGCCTCCCAAAGTGCTGGGATTACAGGTGTGAACCATGCCACCAGGCCTGAAATATAAACTTTTTAAAACAAAAGAAACAGTCTAAGGAATGCATTCAGTAAGAGATAGACACAGACAGTCTTTCGTTGTTCTGCTTGGGGAAACTTTCTCTCTGTTTTAGAAACAGCTGTATGTTCATCTCTCCTGTGCTAAATTCCTTTGTGTTATTTTCATAACTGCATGAATACAGGAGGTTAGCACCCTGAATCTTTACTCCCTGTCTATAAAACTAAGTCTATAATTCACATTTTTTTGGTCTAGGGGTAGCACCTTGAATATGTACTTCCCGAACTCACAAATGGAAGCAATGTTAATTAATCATCTAGTTACTAATTTTTTATCTTCAAGTCAGGGTCACAATTCGTGTGGGTAGTATATTGGAACAACTGGCTGATGGGCTCTGGAGTTGGAGAAGTGGTATCAGGTGGTATTAGTCCGTTCTCATGCTGCTAATAGAAACATACCTGAGACTGGGTAGTTGATAAATCTGAGTAGTTTATCAAGGGAAGAGGTTTAATTGACTAACAGTTCAGCATGGCTGGGGAGACCTCAGGAAACTTACAATCATGGCGGAAGAGGAAGCAAACGTATCCTTCTTCACAAGGCAGCAGCCAGAAATGCCAAGCAAAAGGGGGAAAACCCTCTTGTAAAACCATCAGATCTCGTGAGAACTCACTATTACGAGACTAGCATGAGTGTAACTGTTCCCACCATTAAATTACCTCCCACAACACATGGGGATAATGGGAACTACAATTCAAGATGAGATTTGGGTGGGGACACAGCCAAACCATATCACAGGTATTCTAGCAGGGAGTTTTCATCATCATCCCTTGCCCTCCTTTCCTCCATGCTCGGTGTTGCCACCGCTTTTCCTGCTAGCCTTCCTCCCCATTAAGATTTGTTTAACTAATCTAAGTATTTCGGACATTTCTCCATGGAATTCTATGCTACAGCTCTGTCTCAACAAGAAACCCAAAGCCCCACAAGTTTTTACATCTTCACTGGTAATCTCATTGAGGTGTCCCGTCTATAGGATTCCACACTTCATAGCTATTAATGGGAGTCCTTCACTCATACCTGGAAGGAGGTAGTTTGAAGCAGAAACTGCAAAGCACGTGGCCTTTGGACCTGTAGAATGCAGCGTGTTTCCAGTGTGGTGGGTTACCTGCATGGCTCGTTGGGTGGAAAAAGCCAAGTTCATGGGGCTCACATCGTGTTTTTGTCAGTTGGTGGTCTAAGGAGTCTTGGATTTGTGCTTTCCTTTTCCTTCCAGGGGAGTTTTGTGGCTTGCATGATTGCCATCCTGCAGCAAATGGACGACAGCCACTATAGCCACTACATCAGCACTTTCAAAACCAGACAAGACATCATTGTAAGTTGCCTTTACTGGTCCTGGTAACCTGAAGACTTCTTATATTTGGTTTAAAAAAGTGGCTGAAGCTGCACATCAGGAGTCCAGGCTTCTCTTCCCACCCACCTCCAGTGCTGTGTGGCTGTCCACAGTGGTTACAGAAAGGAGAGAGCTAATTCCTACTTTCTCTCTTTGATAGGATTTGAAAAAGAGTACAACACATATACCAAGAGGTTATCGCACACCTTAATCTTTCTTGGATTTAGAGAGAGTCCTTATTTAGCAATATTTGAGAGATGTTTTTTGCTCTGAAAACAGGATTTCATATGTGGTACAGTAACTACTCATGTCATGGCAAGGATTTTAGAAGGCAGGGGTGTGCAAAGTCTCCTAAGACGTGGTTGATACCATCATTTTGGAGAGGGCAACAAAAAGAGGTAATCCCTGCCCTTTACAACCTGTCCATGGCCTTTTAGGAACCTGGCTGCACAGCAGGAAGTGAGCAGCGGGCCAGTGAGCATTTAACTCCTGAGCTCCTGTCAGATCAGCAGAGGCATTAGATTCTCATAGGAGCTGAATCCTGTTGTGAACTGCACATGCGAGGAATCTGGGATGCCCGCTCCTTATGTGAATCTCACCAGTGCCTGATGATCTGAGGTGGAACAGTTTCATCCCAAAACCATTCCTGCCCCCATTCATGGGAAAATTGTCTTTCCTGAAACCTGGTGCCAAAAAGGTTGGGGACTCCTGCTTTACAGCATTTGTAAGTTATCTTCAGATGAAAATATTTTGTTCTCTATTCTTTTAAGCAGGAAAATTGTTCTTATAGTTGCTATGAAGCACTCACCTAAGAGGCTGAGTTAGGCCTCTGGCTGTGGCTTCACTGTACCTTCCCTTCAGGGGATTGTTAGTGGCCTTTCAGATGTCCATGAAGGTGTTGTTAGACTTTGCAGAGCAGTGGACAGGATGTGCCGCTGGATTAGCACACTGGTGTCATGTTGACACTAGTCTTTGGATACTTTCCCATCATCTGTGCATATTCCAGTCTCTTTGTTCTAGATTTTCCACTTTCTGCGTCTGTCATGCTGAGTAGGAGGCCATTGCCCCCATGGATTCCCAGCTCCTTCCTTGCCCATTACCCACCCTTCTGCCATGCCCACTACCCACCTTTCTGCCATGCCCACATGATGGACAAACATACAAGGAATTGGAGGGAAAGTGCTGTTTGTTATTATTCGTTGGCCCAATGGTGGACTCTCAAATCCATGTTAGACCACATGGCTTGAGCTGAAGGTCTCCATGAGCCTCTGCTTGGGCCACATCGTGGCAGGCAGCATGGCATAGGAACCATAGCAATACGTAGATGTGCCTGTGGAGACCAGGCACAAGAGGACCAGGATGAGAGGAGAGGAGGGGAGGGGGAAGGCCAAAGGTAGACATGTGTCCTCTACAGGCAGGTGGCATAGCACCTGCTTTAGCACTGGCTTTAGAACACCCAGCTCTGAGTTTGAATTCTGACCATTCCACTTCCTTGTATGCAATTTGGGGCAAGCTGTTGAACCTCACTGAGCTTCAGTTTCCTCATCTGCAAGATAGTACCCACCTTGAGGGTTAATTAAGTGTTGCTTGGCTCCATGTGTGGGAAATACCCAGCTTCATGCAGGTTGGCATGTAGCTAATGCCTATGAGGACTAGCTGTTTGTGACAATCATCGTATTATTATTGCTATATAAAGTTAAATTAACAATAAAAATTTTAGGGATTTTTGTTGCAAATTTCCTTTAGAAAGCAGGCGGAATAGGGAAGTTTTAAAATCAAACCCTGACAATTTGGCTCCTTTGTTAAGTAAGAAAAAAAGGGGCATACCTCCTGTTTACCAGCATGATGGTGAGCTCCTCCAGCTATATTATGTAATTAAAAGAGGATCATTATCCCCACAAGGGAACTAAGGCCTGGAGAAATGAGGGAACTTGCCTGAATGTAGTCCCCAGGGGCCAAGTTATGGTGCACAGCTAGGCCTTTGCTTCCCAGTGGCCTTTCAGTCCCTCACGCTGCCTTCTGAGTGAACCGCATGAAGGCCCTTGGGAAGTGGTGGATAAAACCAGGCTTTGGGATTCCTTGTGAGTTTCCTTTATCATGCTATCTCATTAATTTAGATTTCCAGGAGTTAAATGGAAAGTCTGTATCTGAAGCAAATAACAAGTATCTAAATTGAATCCTTGCTTCACAAACCATGAATTCTTATGGATATAAAAGAAAAGTTAACAGAATGGCTAATAAATTGGTGGAAGTGCTTAAAATATATTATGAGGCCAGATGTGGTGACTCATGCCTGTAGTCTCAGCACTTTGGGAGGCCGAGGCAGGTGGATCACTGGCTGGAAGTCAGGAGTTCGAGACCAGCCTGGCCCACGTGGTAAAACCCCATCTCTACTAAAAATAAAATAAAATAAATTAGCCAAGGGTGGTGGCAGACACCTGTAATCTCAGCTATTGGGGTGACTGAGGCAGCAGAATCGCTTGAAACCATGAGGTGGAGGTTGCAGTGAGTTGAGATTGTGCCACTGCACTCCAGCCCAGGCGACAAAGCAAGACTCCATCTCAAAATAAATAAGTAAATAAATATATGATGAAACGAATTTGAATTCATTAACTACGTCTAGGATTTCAGAATTGAGGGTGGGTACGTCTAACTCGCCATAAAACCAGGGGAAAATCCACAGTTGCACACACACACTTGCTGGCCAGAGAGAGTCATGCCCCATGCCGTTCAGCATCCAAAGTATAGGAAGTTACCCAGCTTGACCAGCGTCTCAGAAAAACATGGTTAGCAATAGGACCTGGACCTCCTCCTGCCTCTCACATACTGTGTTCTTACTACTGCACAACAGACAAGTGTCCAGGCGGGACTGTGTAGGTTAGTGCCAGAGAAACTGGACAGGACTTTCAGGAATCACAGTGGAAAAGGTCTAAATTTAGCTAACTAATAAAAATGCCTTCAAAACATTTTAGCTTTGATTTCAACTCTGATTGTTCTATTTTTGAATTAGTTTTTGCTCACAGCCCCCTTTGGAGCAGAAGAGCTCTGTATGCTTAAGTGATTAGTTATTAGTCATCACCAGCCACTGCTATGGTCCCTTTTCAAGGACCGTTTAGGACCCTTCTTCCAGGCTGCACATGATAACGTCCCTGGCACAGGAAGAATCGTGATTCTGCGTGTGTATCACTGTGTCCTGTTCTGACCATAATAAAGGAGAATTGAACTGAACTCTATTGAAAGTATCCATTTCCCCACAATTGTTGGTGAATTATGTTTAAGTGCATGAGACACATTCTGACAACCTGTGGTAGCGGAGGACAAAAGAGATAAGGATTACAAACTTGGGGTCCAAAGCCCCAAGTTCTCACCCAACTCTTCTCCTTCCCATTTTCTTTTTTTCTTTTTCTTTTTTTTTTTTTTTTTTTTGAGACGGAGTCTCACTCTCCTATGCAGGCTGGAGTGCAATGGCACAATCTCAGCTCACTGCAACCTCTGCCTCCCTGGTTCAAGCAGTACTCCTGCCTCAGCCTCCCAAGTAGCTGGCACTACAGGCATACGCCACCAAGCCCGGCAAATTTTTGTATTTTTAGTAGAGATGGGATTTCGCCAAGTTGGCCAGGCTGGTCTCAAACTCCTGACCTCATGATCTGCCCACCTCAGCCTCCCAAAGTGCTGAGATTACAGGTGTAAGCCACCACACCCGACCCTCCTTCCTACTTTCAGTGCGCTTAAGCGAGTCCTTTAGTTTTTCTCAGTCTCAGTTGTACCATTTGTAAAATGTGGATGATTCTTTTTGTCCTCATCTTCCTTATAGGGTCCTACAATATAAAAATCAAATCACATCATAGCTAGCTGCAAGAATGCTTTGTTATTCCTAAAACCATTGAAAGATGGGCTGTTACTGTGGCACTAGGAACATCCTGTTCTGAGGTTGTGGTTCTGCTTGTGTACACGCCAGAATAAAGACTATGAATGTAACCCAGTTTTCCCCCAACCACTCCTCTGTTCTCCGCAGGACTTCCTCATGGAAACTTTTATCATGTTCAAGGACCTGATTGGAAAAAATGTCTATGCCAAAGATTGGATGGTGATGAATATGACTCAGAACAGGTGAGACAGCCGATGGCTGGCCCTGAGGCATTTGGCGGAATACCTGAGGCTGCTGTGTGAACTTTGGGAAGTGTCTTTCAATCCCTTTGCCTCAAATCCGTCATCTGTAAAGTGAGAATCTTCCTGCTCCAGAGGTCCTAATTTATGTGCTCATGATGTTGATTTTCCCAGGGTAATTGCCTTTGCTCCACCTCGGGCTCTCTGCTCCCTTCTCTAGCATCGTGTCTTCAGTGCTGTCACGGTAATTGTCATCCTCAACTCTCCGCTGCACCATTCCGTGGCTCCACATGGCCTGTGTCATCCTGACATTCAGGGTTCACCTGATACTGTCTGTTCTATGATCTGTCCGTGACGTGTTTCACCAGATTCTTCTTATGAACATTTAGATTCTTTCCATTTTCTATTATGTGAAATAGCACTGTGATGGCCTTCCTTGCTTTACAGATTTACAGATATCCATGGTTATTTTATCAGGATACACTCCGTTTTTTTGTTTTGTTTTGTTTTGTTTTTGACGGAGTCTCGCTCCGTCGCCCAGGCTGGAGTGCAGTGGCTGGATCCCAGCTCACTGCAAGCTCGTCCTCCCGGGTTTACGTCATTCTCCTGCCTCAGCCTCCCGAGTAGCTGGGACTACAGGCGCCCGCCACCTCGCCCGGCTAGTGTTTTGTATTTTTTAGTAGAGACGGGGTTTCACCATATTAGCCAGTATGGTCTCGATCTCCTGACCTCGTGATCCGCCCGTCTCGGCCTCCCAAAGTGCTGGGATTACAGGCTTGAGCCACCGCGCCCGGCCTTATCAGGATACACTCCTAAAATAATTTACTAGTTCAAAAGTTTGGCGAAATTACAGGACTTTTGATACACAGTGCCAAACTAACTAGTCCCTTCTGCTACTTCCCTGTGTATGCTACCTGTACTCCAACCAAACTGGCCTCTGCCCAGTCCCTGCATACATGGTCTGCTCTGCCTGACACCAGTCTTCCACCAGCAGTGCCTTCCCCATAACCTCCAGCTGTCAGCATTCCAGCCGTTCCATAAGGTTCTTCTCAAGAGTCACCTCCAGACAAAGCCTTTCTGAGCTGGATGTCCTCTCTTCTTCCTTGATTTTCCATACCCCATTCAAACCTCATAGAATTGTTTTCAGATTCTATATCAGATAATAGATGTACATGTTGTTAATTTCCCCTACCAAGCTGTAAATTTCTTAAGATCAGACACTGTGTCTTTCAACACAGACCTGAGCCTGTGCCTTGCAATTGCTGGCCCACAACAGATACTTGTTGAACAAAAGTGAAATGAACTGAATATATATTATGTTAAAAGTGTTAGAATTTAATGAGATAAATAAAGCAACCCATTATTGTAAGCATTATTGTTAACTCTACAGGATATCCAATTCTGAGTAATTCTACCCTAATATCTGATTAGCAGAAGCCTTCCCTGCTATGTACAGATTAGATTTAAAAAAATTTCTCCAGAAACCCTAAGCTTAAACAGAAGCATCATAATAGAGTCTATATTACCCTGCTCTGAGGCTTAAGAGTCCTGGTTTGCAGTCTCAGATCTACCTTCAGTTACCTAAATTGGGATGTGGCCTTGAGTGGCTCTTCTTGTTAGTTCTGTAAACTGAGCTCCTGTGCCCCGTCTGTGGATGGCATTGTGCTGTTGGTCTACAAGGACACTGTTAGATTGTGAGGTCTTAAGATGCCAAGTTCAGGTTTGGTTTGGTTTAGTTTTTAACATAGTTGGGGAAAAGTTTCAAAGGACATACAGTTGCCTTCTTTACCTGGTATTTTCCTTCCCCAGGGTTTTTCTCCGTGCTATAAATCAGTTTGCTGAAGTTCTCACAAGATTCTTCATGGATCAGGCAAGCTTTGAACTTCAGGTAGGCATGTGACTCACCTACATGCTTCTGGAATTCTTGGCCATGGCAAGAGAACTATATGAATTTGGAAAGTGTCTCCTCAGATTTCACCATTTTCACATGAAAAAGGTTTTCCTGTGTTTTTTCATTTCCTAAAGCACATATGCCTGTCACACTGTCCTCCAAACACAATAAAATAGGGGTTGTTTCTTTTTTCTATAAAGGTAACATCTGTTAAAAAAAAAAAAAAAAAAAAAGTCTTAAAGAGTAATAGTAGAAGATCAAAAATACAAATAGTCCTCCTTGTCACTGTAAACATTTGGAGTTGACCCTTTGTATATTTACACAAATGCACGTAGACACACATGGCTACAAATAAGCACACAGGTAACTCTCCTACCTACAAATGAGTTTGGTTCTAAAGAATGGTTCTTATGCACAGTTTGTTGAAAGTCCAAAGGAACTGCAAAACGGATGATCACTAATTCTATCTTCATTCATTCATTCATTCATTCATTCATTCATTCATTCATTCATGTGTCCATTCATCCATTTAGCAAATGTTAGAGTTCTTATATGTACAGGGCACAGGGATATTTCCCTGGTGAAGGCAGATAAGTTCCTTGCTCTCGTGGAGCTCACCTTCCAGGGTACTCTGCATTTTTGGGTGATGTGCTTTCTGTGTTCTTTGTCTTTGTGTGTATCTGTGGAACTGTTATCAGTGGAGGTCCTTGACTACAAATTGTCCGGGTTCTTGGTGTTTTGAACAAAATGCACAAACAAAGCAATGAAAGAATGAAGCAATAAAAGCCAGATTTATTGAAATGAAAGTACACTCCACAGAGTGGGAGCGGGCTCAAGCAAGCGGCTCAAGAGCACTGGTTACAGAATTTTCTGGCGTTTAAATACCCTCTAGAAGTTTCCCATTGGTTACTTGGTTACACCCTATGCAAATGAAGGAGTAGCCTGTGACCAGTTTGACCCTCCCACCAGTTGCAGGAGGGGACCAATCAGAGGTACTTTGAATTTTTCTTCTGCCACACAGTGCAAAGGGGTAGCCTCTGATCCTTTTGTTACTTGGGTGTGGAGAGGTGGAGTTTTCCTTTTGATTCAGTTCTAGGAAATCAGTGTGAATTGGCCTTCAGTGCCCTGCCTCCAGGCCCCATTTTCCTGCCTCAGAACTTTAAAAGTTGAAACTCGTAAGTAGAGGAAAGTATACACACATACACACACAGAGATGCATATGCATATAGATGAATATATATTGTATGTATGTATATGTATATTTGCCAAAATGGAATTAAGCTGTGCCGTTCTTTGGTACCCTGTTAATCTATTTTCCTTTTTCAATGATCTATGATTTTTTCAATAATGTTGAATATTTTCTTATTTTTAATGACTGAATACCATCTTTTCTATGCCTGGTCCATGATATATTTAACCAAATTCTTCTTATGAACATTTAGATTGTTTCCATTTTCTATTATATTAAATAACACTGTGATGGACTTCCTTGCTTTAAATTTTTAAAAATATTCATGGTTGGTCAGGCACAGTGGCTCATGCCTATAGTCCCAGCACTTTGGGAGGCCAAGGCGGGCAGATCACCTGAGGTCAGGAGTTGAAGACCAGTCTGGCCAACATGGCAAAACCTCATCTCTACTAACCATACAAAAATTAGCCAGGCATGGTGGTGCACACCTGTAATCCCAGATACTCGGGAGGCTGAGGCAGAACACTTGGGAGGTGGAGGTTGCAGTGAGCTGGGATTGCACACTGCACTCCAGCCTGGGCGACAGAGCGAGGCTCCAGCTACAAAAAAAAAAAGAAAAAGAAAAAGAAATTCGTGGTTATTTCATCAGGATAAAGTCCTAAAAGTGTTTACTAGTTCAAAAGTTTTGCAAACTTGTAGGGCTTTTGAAACATAGTGCCAAACTACGTACTATAAATAGATGTACTTCTTGGCAGCAGCTTTCCTTTATCCCAGGAGTAAAGAAAAATATAATAGTTTAAATTTTTTTAAAATGCTTAACATTAGGTCTCAAAACTTAGAATTGAATAATCAACACCCAAGAAAAAGAAATCTTGTAGAGTGTATTTTGTTCTTTCATTAATCCCTGGTTAATGACTTTACCATGTGACATTGTTTTATTATGACCCTTATTAATGTTATTTTTCATTTCCTTTTACCCACACAATTACTTCTGAACAGCTCTGGAACAATTACTTCCATTTGGCAGTAGCATTTCTCACCCATGAGTTCCTTCAGCTTGAAACCTTCTCACAAGCCAAGCGCAACAAAATTGTTAAAAAGTAAGTGTCCTTTTAAAGTTAAGATCGGGAAGGGGCTTCTTCCATTTGTTTATATTGAGAGCAGTATTTTAGGTATCACAGAAATTACTATTTAGTGGCTGCCCATGTTGTTAGTGAGGTAGATCTTCAACTAATTACTTAATAGGCCTCACATTCCCCCAGGTTCAGCACTCTTTTCTTAAGGCCCAACCATCTCCCTATCAGTCATCCCATGCTTTTTATCAAATCTGTACCTAGAGACGGACTTTGACTATCAGCATGCCCATCCCCAAGAACAGCTGCGCCTCTGCTGGCAGCTTCCCCAAATTGCAGGCATAGTACTTTGTGAAGTACTATGAGTACCATGAACCACTATGAAGAGTCACTCATAGTGCTTCACAAAGCACACTCCTTCCCTGCCGTTTCAGCAGAGAAAGCCAGGACTCAAACATTGCATTAAAATGCCCTCCAGATTCCTGGCCTGGAATTCAAAATGGAATTATGTGCAGAAGTGATAAGAGATTTAGGGAAGCATTGCATTTCATTGAGAGACTAGAAATCCAAAGACCGTGTTGTTAAAAAATAACTTGAGGAATGTATTATTTGAAGACTTCGAAATTTTAGTTCTGTTCCCTTTGTTGGGATATCTGTGATATCTAGGAAAACTATTTAGTGTCCTTCTACTTCTGGTTCCTCCCTCAAAAACTGCCTCTATATATAGAAAAACAGCAAAGGAATTTTTGCTCCCAAGGACCAATTTTTATCCCTTTGTGGGCAATATCACTCCCATTGAGAGTACATGGTGTAGAGCCTTCCAATGTGAATACTTGAAGAACATACTGGAATGGATGTATATTACCCAAATATCAGTCTGTAAAGTATATAAGTATTTAGTCTGCCTGTTAGACATCAGTCACAGTACTGTATAATCATACTTCATTCACCTTCCTTTTCATCAGTGTTTGCCGTGTTTTGTTTGGCTTTGTCTGTGCCTCATTATTCTCCCTGAAGTGAGTTTGTTAATCTCATCTTAGTTATTTTTCAGTGTTTCCATTTGGCTTTTCATGCTGTCAGGGTCCCCTGGCCTCTGTGTGCCTCATTCCTTTTGGGGGCTCATTTAGGTGTGAACCTCATCTCTTAAGGCTGGGCCTTAAGAGTGACCTAGAGGGGCACAGACTGTTTTTACTTTCCTTCTTATTGTGTTTATGCAATTCATTTCCACTGCAAATCCTCCTTCTGGTTTATGATCTTCTTCCTAGATATGGGGACATGAGAAAGGAAATCGGCTTTAGAATCCGGGACATGTGGTATAACCTGGGTGAGTGTCTAGCCTTGAACAGGCCTGATCACAACTTCTGAGTGACAAGCATGCCGTGATGAATTCTTTTTTTATTTTGATCCACATAACCCTGAGATGTATTTGTCTGTGTGTCTGGAAGTGAAAGTTGATTTGTGGGTTTCATTGACAATGAACTGTCTTTTACTCTGGCATCCACATGTTATCAGAATATAATATTGAGTCACTCACTTCTGAATTGAGTTGATTTACCCACATAAACCTTTTCTTATGGGCCTTGTGGAGGAAGATTGTAACACTTTACTTTCAGTGAAATAGTTTTTTAATATCTTCATTCACTTTCATTTCAGGTCCCCATAAAATCAAATTCATCCCATCCATGGTGGGTCCCATTCTGGAGGTCACTCTGACCCCCGAAGTAGAGCTCCGGAAAGCCACAATCCCCATTTTCTTTGATATGATGCAGTGTGAGTTCAATTTCAGTGGAAATGGCAATTTCCATATGGTAAGAAGTGGTAGACCATGTAGTATTAGTAAATGGACATATAGTCAACTCATTAGTCATTTCTTTCTATGTAGAGAAGCAGTAACCTAAATAATGCAAGTCCACGTTGATCTGAAAGTTCACTTTAGATTTCATTTTATAAGGCAATTAGAGATAGAGTCAGACATTGCAACCCAGAGCCTGAAAGAGATATTTTTGCTACATGTCTTTCCTAAGGCAACACCCTGTCTGTAGATAATTAAAGAAAGTTAACTTCATGCATTTTAATTCTGGCTGTTTGAGTATAGCCCAGAGAATAATGTGGTGAATTGAATTTTAAAACCTATCTATTATAGTACAGCTGAAAGCAATTTAATGGATTAAGTTCTAATCTAATTACTCTATAGCTTTGAGAACATCATTTTCCTGATGTGTCTTCTCTATGCCTCTGTTTTCTTATCTACAAAGTGTATTAATATTGAAAGGATGATTTTGCAGCTATGAACCTCTGCAAAAGCAATCTCACTGCGGAGACTTGGACATGAAACTAAAGTAAAATAGAAAAACGAAAATTATTATTCTATTTTTATATGCATAGTTGTAACAGAAAGCAATGTTTGGGATAATATTTTTTTAATCAAATGTAATGCAAAGGACAAAGTGACATGAGACTGTGTTAGAACATTTTAATAGGGCCTTGGTGCACAGTTTATGAGTGACCCTCTGTGATCCTCCCTGTCTGTGCTGAAAACAGTTCACAACTCAATGAATGGGTTGGCCAAGTCTAGAAAGGTTGGCCATGTCTTCTTCTAAGGATGCAACATTTTCCTGTGAAATTCTACGTCTCCTTTCAGTTTGAGAACGAGCTGATCACAAAGCTGGACCAGGAGGTAGAAGGGGGCAGAGGAGACGAACAATACAAGGTTCTTCTGGAAAAACTGTGAGTATTGCAGGAGCAAAACCTTAAGTCAGTGGTGTCATTTAGTAATAGAGAAAAACAGGGGTCCTGTTGCACTGATAGAGCAATTGAGTAGTCTCAGAGTCACCAGGGCCACCCCCACTGTGGTCTTCAGTGTGGTTATGGGGTATATACCGTCCACAGCTGACATTGTTTATCTGGTGGGAGTCAAATGCCGGTATTTTCCTGGCCAGCCTGGCCCTAGAGAACACAGCAGATGGAGGCAAGGAGGAGGTGCACAGAGCGGTGGCATTTTGCCCAGTGTTTGAATTTTTGAACTTCAGCAAAAGTGTTAGCACTTCTAATTATAACTGCAAAGCAACAATTTAAAGGAAAAAATATTTCAAGGTCTGCTGTGTATGTAAAAAATACCTTATGCCCCATAAAGGACATAAAACCAAAGCAGTTCTATCTCCAGCCAGGTTGGTCTTTTTCCTGTCCTGTCATCCACCCCATTCAACACATCTGTACCTCTGTCTGGGCTCCCATTATCACCACTGTCCCTTCTTCCTCCACCGCCACACTCACCTATAACCCTCTTGCCCTTGTCATCCTCCTTGGCACATGTGGAGTAATGGAGAATGGAAAAGTGATTATTTAAAAAACACATAGGTGTTGGCCTCAGTGAGAGATTGAGCGTCAAACCCTGTTTTCACCACATATTAAGAGTTTGGCTTTATTCCAGCAATTCTGCTTATCCAACACCTCATTTTTTTTCCCTCTCCAAGAATAGCATCTATTTTTTGATATCAGTATGAGGATTACAGGAGATGATATGCTAACATAGCATCTGTTGCAGAGTTCAAGCCTAATAAATATTGGCTGCTCTAGTGTTTGTGGTGGTTGTTATTACAATTTGTTTTTGGTGTTTGTTTGTTTTTAAGAGATAGGGTCTCTCTCTGTTGCCCAGGCTGGAGTACAGTGGTACAATGATAGCTCACTAAAGCCTGGAACTCCTGGGCTCAAGCAGTCCTCCCACTTCAGACTCCGAAGTACTAGGACTACAGGCATATGTCGCCATGCCCAGCTGTTTCTTATTTTTATTTGTGTAGAAATGGGGTCTTGCCGTGTTGCCAAGGCTGGTCTGAAAATTTTGCTTTAAGTGATCCTCCCACTTCAGCCTCCCTAGTAGCTAGGACTGTAGGCTTGCACCACCATGCCCAGCTGGCTTTCATTTTTATTTTTGTAGAGATGGGGTCTTGCTTTGTTGCCCAGGCTGGTCTAGAACTCTTGGCCTCAAGCATTCCTCCAGCCTTGGCTTCCTAATGGGCTGGGATTACAGGCGTGAGTCACCACGTCTGGCCTATTATTATTATTATTATTTGCAGGCCTGCCCTTCATTCACGTTGTAACTACTCTAGACCATTGCTTTCTCATGTTCCCTGAACTTTTCTAGTATTGACCAACTGCGTCTCCAGCTGAGTGCTTGCCTGGGTCACTTTGTTGTTCACCTGTTTTGTGGGAGTTTTGTGGATGAGAGTCTGTGTTTGAGGACAGTGCTCCCAACTGTTTTCTTTTTTGAAGATTCCCTAAGGAACCAGCACTCTGAATACTTAGAAATGGAATTGAGTTGATAAATAGTCTGTATTTTAAAGGACTAGAAGCCTTTCTTATTTTGTTTTTAATGGCGATAGGTCCTTTTGTTGGTGTTTTTATCCTGTTTCCATTAAGTCTCTCCATTTGAACTTCAAACCTCCCAGTTTATATCTTTTGCAATTCTGATCTTTTGTGGAATTAAATGAAGTTATGCACATATACACAAAATATTTACACGTGATATGCTACTTTTTTTTAATCCTGCAGCTGATTTTTTTTACATAAGGATCTTACTTTGTTTTCTTCATTCTTCCTAGTTCACTAACTCAGAAAAAATATGGATACCTAGGTCTCCAGTGCCCAAGAATAACCCTAAATCTGGACTAATGTTTTGGACCCATTTCTTTCTCTTTCCCTCTCCCTCTTTTCCCAGATTTTCTTTTAATTTTCTAATCTAATGAGCCCCAGAACTTGGCTCTATGTGTGACCAAAGGGACAGGATTTAGACTGAAAGTTTAGCCTCAGTTTGCTTCTTTACAACTCTGCATTTTTATCTGAAGCTAGGACTTTTATCTAAAGAGCCGCATTGCAGGAGGTGTACTAGGTTTCCAGGTTCCTCTAGGCTGGGCATCCATACGAGGCATTCCAGAATGTTCAGAGGATGCCCTGAGTGCCAGGCCTTAGGGAGGATAGAGAGATAGGAAAAATGGTCTCATGCAACTAGATTACAGTCCTCACACAGCACAAACCTTTTGAGCAAGGGTTTGTTGACTGAATAAAACACAAACAAAAACAGACATTGAAAGAAGGACATTGCGGGCTGGGATTCTAAGTGATGGTAGGACTTGAGCTGAGTCCTAAAGAAAACTGGAACTTGAGTCCACAGAGAAGCGCAGCATAAATGAAGGTCACAGGATAGGAAGGTGTTGCATGAGATGTGTGTGTCGGCTTAACTCTGTCACTTAATATCTAACACTGACATTCTGTGTCGTCAAATCCTATGCCAACCACTGCTGAGACCCTGGTCAGTGCCGGTCAGTGCTGCTGGAATGACAGCATGGAACCTGGGCTTTTGTCTCTCCCTCCGCCCCTCCAGGCTCCTAGAACATTGCCGGAAACACAAATACCTCTCCAGCTCTGGGGAGGTCTTTGCCCTCCTGGTCAGCAGCCTCTTAGAGAACCTGCTGGACTATAGAACCATCATCATGCACGATGAGAGCAAGGAGAACCGTATGAGCTGCACTGTGAATGTGCTGGTATGTGACATGCCCCTGGGGTGATGGGAGGGGACTCAGGCTGCCCCTGCACCCTACAGCTTAGCTCTAGGTGGATCCCACAAACACAGAGGCACCCCGGGCACCTTTGTGGAGCTGGTGTCTTCCTGAGTCTAATTGGAATGGCTGGCTCAGCTCCCAGGTACCAGCAGCCACAGACCCTGAGGATAAATTTGGTGTGCTTTTGATTGTTTTAATTTTTGTTTCAGTAGGTTTTGGGGGTACAGGGGGTTTCTGGTTACATGGATAAGTTTCTGTTTGTGTGTTTGTTTGTTTGTTTGTTTGTTTTTGAGACGGAGTCTCGCTCTGTTGCCAGGCTGGAGTGCAGTGGTAGGATCTCGGCTCACTGGCAACCTCCGCCTCCCGGGTTCAAGCAATTCTCCTGACTCAGCCACCCGAGTCAGGAATTACAGGCTGGAATTACAGGCACGTGCCAGCATGCCCAGCTAATTTTTGCATTTTTAGTAGAGACGGGACTTTCACCATGTTGGCCGGGATGGTCTCAATCTCCTGACCTCGTGATCCACCCGCCTCAGCCTCCCAAAGTGTCAGGATTACAGGCATGAGCCACCGTGCCCGGCCAGAGAAGTTCTTTAGTGGTGATTTCTGAGATTTTAGAGCACCCGTCACCCGAGCACCGTACCCAAAATGTAGTCTTTTATCCCTCACCCACCTGTAACCTTCCCCGCTGAGTTCCCAAAGTCCTTTATATCATTCTTGTGCCTTTGCGTCCTGAGGATAAATATCGCCTTTTCTTATGGGGATATTTGTTAAAGGGAAACAGTGAACACTGTGGAAAAGTGAAACTGTTGAAAAGCAGCAACAGTGGTTTGGCTATTTTTGTGGTGAGCTTGTCAATAGCTCTTGATTTATATTGGGATTCTTTGATCCTTTTTTTTTTTTTTTCCTGGCAGAACTTTTATAAAGAAAAGAAGAGAGAGGACATATACATAAGGTAAGCTGAAGGAAATTTCTTGCTTCTGCTATTTATTTCATGGCTTTGTGATTGATTTCTTCAGTAAACAAATACGATGCCCAACACCGTGTTTGCTGCTTTGAGAGACCCCTAAAAGTACATGATATGCTCCATTCACCCTGAACTGACAAACTCTTTAGACAGATACATGAATAAGTATGACAGGAAGGAGTGCCTACGTGAGGTCATGTCAGGGATCAGGGGAGGGATAGACAACTTCTATCCTGGGTGGGCAGGAGAGGCTGTATAGGGAGAGGCAGGAAAACCCATGCAAGAGTCTTAGCGAATCTCTGAACATGAAACAAACTTGTACATAACCAATATGCATGTTCTTGGGGAGAGATTCTATAGCTTTCATTAGCTTCCCAGAGGGGTCCAAGACCTAAAATTTAAAAACATTAAACAGCACTACCTTAAAGACGGAAGAGAAACTAGTCTAGATGGAGTCGGAGAAACACGGAGGCAGGAGGTGCGCAGTGTATTAAAGAAATGAGGAGGAACCGACTCCTTGGCTCAAGAGGAAGGAATAGCTTCTGTACAGTAGTGGGGAAGGGGGAGTCAGGCAGGGAAGCAGGCTGGGGTCTGGTTATGGAATGATCTGAACACTATATCAACTTGAGCCTGGGCAGCATAGAAACACCCTGTCTCTACAAAACACAATGAAAATTAGCCGGGCTTGGTGGCACATGCCAGCTACTCAGGAGGCTGAGGTGGGTGGATCACTTGAGCCCTGGAGCTCAAGGCTGCAGTGAGCCATGATCGGACCACTGCACACTCCAGCCTGGCCAACACAGCAAGACCCTGTCTCAAAACAAAACTTAAAAAACCTACAAAACTCTCGAGTGACAAGATGCTTCCTTTCTCCCCTTCTTGCCAGATATCTGTACAAGCTTCGAGATTTGCACCGAGACTGTGAGAACTACACAGAAGCTGCCTACACCCTTCTCTTGCACGCTGAGCTTCTGCAGGTGAATGGCTCAGAGAGCTTGTTTCAACAGGGTGGAGTATACCGTCCTTTCAGACTAAATTCTATACATTTTATGATTTTGATGGGAAAGAACCTTATTCCAGGGATGTCCTTTTATATAAGTTTTTAAAAATTCTTTCTAAATAGGCACAACTAATTTGTACATCAAGTATGGGAAAATGTCAGTTATCTTTTATTTAAAAGTCTTTAGAAAGCAGAGCATGACTTATGAACCTTTGGTAATTGACACTCTAATTAAAGCAATAAAACACACGTTGATGAATACATTAAAAAAATTTTTAAAACTGCAGAAAACCACAGAAAGATGAGTTATAAGTGAATATAGTACCATAGAAGTACTCTGCTATTTTTATTCTCTCCGTAAATAAATGTATGTTGTGGCTTAGATATAAATACATCTATATGCTATGAGTCCCAAGTAATTATTTCTGGCCCTGAGCAGCTCCTCTAACTTTGGATTTACATACAAACTTTGATTGGCTAATACGCAGCTCAAACTGAACAAGGCAGTAACAGGAAGCTTTATTTCTCACTCTTTGCTCCTCCCCAACCCATCCTACCTCATTTTATTACCATGTTACTAATAACATTCCCATCCATTTAGTTACTCAGGCAACCTCATAGTCATCTTCGATTCTTCTCTTTTACTCACCACCTTCCATGTTCTCCACAAGCAAGAGATGTGGCCCCTCTGTTCAGAAAATGCCCCTAACCTATCCACTTTTCTTTTTATTTTTTCTTTCTTTTTTTTTTTTTTTAAGAGATGAGATCTTGCTATGTTGCCCAGGCTGGTCTTGAACTCCTGGGCTCAAGCAATCCTCCCACTTCAGCCTCCCAGAGTACTAGGATTACAAGTGTGAGCCACCATGCTGGCCAATCCACTTTTCTTTATATCCCTGGCCAGCACCTTGGTCCATCCCATCAGCATGTCACACCTTGAGCACGACAGCAGCCTCCTGTTGGACATCAAGTATGGGAAAATGTCAGTTATCTTTTATTTAAAAATCTTTAGAAAGCAAAGCATGACTTATGAACCTTTGGTAATTGACACTCTAATTAAAGCAGTAAAACACACATTGATGAATACATAAAAGAATTTGTAAAACTGCAGAAAACCACAGAAAGATGAGTTATAAGTGAATATAGTACCATAGAAGTACTCTGTCTTCTATGAGACATAGTATAGTGTCTCTGTCTCCAGTCTTGTTCCCAGTTATTAATATTCTTTTAATTTTATACTAAAGTAATATAAGTGCATTGTCCTAAGATATGAATTAAAAACAGGATTCCTATGCTTCATCACTTCCCAAAGGAAATTCACAATTCATATTTAAGTTTAGGGCATTAAAAAGCTTATTGTATAATGGGCCAGGTGTGGTGGCTCACGCCTGTAATCCCAGGTCTTTGGGAAGCTGAGGGCAGCAGATCACTTGAGGTCAGGAGTTCGAGACCAGCCTGGCTAACATGGTGAAACCCCGTCTCTACTAAAAATACAAAAACTTAGCAGGGTGTAGTGGCGTATGCCTGTAGTCCCAGCTACTTAGGAGGCTGAGGCAGGAGAATTGCTTGAACTGCAAGGCGGAGGTTTCCAGTATGCTGAGATGGCACCACTGTATTCCAGCCTGGGTGATAGAGCAAGACTCTGTCTCCAAAAAAAAAAAAAAACAAAAAAACTTATTGTATGTAGCTGAGAAAGTGAGGCTTGTTGACTGTAGATTTTGCCATTGGATGATCACAAAGAAATCCTGAGTGTCTGTAACTGTAGGTCTCTTCATTTGAGCAACTCAGTAAGTTAAACTCTCCTATCCTGCTATAAGGTATGAGGTATGAATGCAGCTTTTTTCCACCCAGATTGCTATTCAATAGAGATGCTGTTAAGTATAGTTCACATTTTGCTTATTGATATAAGACCCCATCTTTATTACTAAATTCTTATTTTGGGGGCAGGGAATCTCTTTCTAGATTGTATATGCTTTTATGTGGGTCTCTGTCTGTTCATGTACCAATACCATACTGTATTAATTATTAATTCTTGATAGTATGTTTTATGACCTGGTAGTTACTCTTGATTGCTCTTCTTTTTCAGAGTTTTCCTACCTATTCCTTTTTGTTTATTTTTCCATATGGACTTTGGAAAGATGAAATTTAAAAATTAATTTAGTGAGAATTTACATGTTAATGAAATAGAATTTTCTTATCCAAAAGCATGGTATGACTTTCCGTTTGTTCGAGTCTGTGTTTGTGCCCTTCAATGGTGTGTGAAAGTTTTCTGCATATAAGTCTTGCATATTCCTTGTAATGTTCACTCTTAGAAATGTTCTTTTTGGACTTATTTTTGTTTGGTTCCATTCTTCTATTATCTTCTGTATATTTAGTCTCCATGTATCTGAAATCTGTTTTATTCCAAGTATATTAATTGGTTTTCCTGCTGCGTAACTTAATTCTCTTACTGCGTGTCGCAGTTTCTTAGTCAACTGCCTTGCCTTGTGAGGAATACAGCCATAATGTTTGGAAATTGTGATAGTTTTACCTCTTCCTATTCGTTTTTAGACTCCTAATTTGTTCCTTCTATCTGACTGAGTTAATGGTGCCCCAGTACTGCGACAGTCATGTCAGTTAGCGACCTTGCTTTGTCGCTGGCATTTTAGGGGAATGCTGTGGGTGCTCATCCATTTGGCATGATACTTGTTTTGGAGCTGGCATGTGTACATGTGTGTATATGTAACTTTTGTGTTTCATACATAATCTAAAATACAAAATCAATGAGTCAAATATATATGCACTATTTTCTTGATGTTAGAGGGCTGAATATTTGTTGTATTAACCATGTGTTGCTTTTCTTCCTTTTCAGTGGTCTGACAAGCCCTGTGTGCCTCATTTACTTCAGAGGGACAGTTACTATGTTTATACCCAGCAAGAGCTTAAAGAGAAGCTGTATCAAGAAATCATATCGTATTTTGACAAAGGCAAAGTGAGTATTGGATTGTTTTTCTACCAGGGGAATGAGGAAAATGACCGCAGTATCGCAGTACGATTCTGATGCTCACCACCTGGAGTTAGCACCGACTACCCAGGTTCAGGGCACCGTCTCCAACGAGACTGCCCCCACTTCAGATGCCTTCTGCAAGTTTGGGGTTCCCCAGTCCATTCATAGTTCTGGGCAACTGGCTCTACATCTGGGGGGCTTCCGCTGCCCCCTCGGGTTTCATAGTCTGCTAGAACAACCGACAGAACACAGTGAAGTGCTGTATTTAACAATTCCAGTTTCATCAGGAAGGATGTAAACTGAGGCCAGCCAAATGAGAGGACCCATAGGGAACAGTCTGGGAGAGTCCCAAGCACGAGGTTTCTGTGTCTTCCCCCTGTGAACCTGCGACACCTGCCCAGCAGATCAGTGTGTTCCTCAATCAGGAAGCTCACCCAAGCCATGGGTGTACAGAGTTTTTATTGGGGTTTCTTTCTTTTTTTTTTTCTTGGTAGATATGGGGTCTCACCAGTTGCCCAGCCTGGTTTAGAACCTAGAACTCCTGGGCTCCAGTGTTCCTCCTGCCTTGGCCTCCCAAGGTGCTGAGATTACAGGTGTGAGCCACTGTGGGGTTTCATTATACAGGCAGGATTGAATGAATCATTAACTACATGATGAACTTGACCTCTAGCCTCCTTTTTTTGCCTGGAGGTCAGGCTGATATCAGGTGGCTCACGGTCCTCACCTTCTAGTCACATGGTTAGTACTTCTGGCATGGCAGACCCCATCCTGAGACTAGGAGACCGCCCTGAGTCACCTCATTAGCATAGATTTGGGTGTGATCCTGGGGTGGGGACACCAGGAACGACAAAGACACTTTTATTACTTGAGAAATTCTAAGGGTTTAGGAGCTCCCTTGCTGGAACTCAGGACCAAGACCAGGTACATGATTTAATATACAACAGTAACTCACAGCTACTCTTTATTCTTTCCTTGCGTATGCATGAATTGTGAGACTTCAGAGGGGGACACATTTTGCGAACAGTGATTTTAAAAGATTTAATTTTGAAGCGGTTCACAATGGCTTGTGGGCTCTGCACACATTCCTTCAGCAGCCAGAAACGATGGAACGTAGCACCTTGTGAACAGGAATGAAGCAGGAGGCGACCGGATGCTGCGAGTTGAATAGTATCCATCTAAGAGACAGCTCATGAGATACCAAAGGGATTAGAAGGCTCAATCTGGGCTGCTAGCCTCAGACACGGAGGACATGCGTTAGCCTGCAACTTACATCTTTATACATGCTCGGAGGCATTTCCTAAAACTCATCCACTAAGTAGGGAAATCAGTGCCCTGCATGGAAACACAGTTTGCCAAATTCCACACAACAGTACTGTTAGCCTTTTTCCATCTCCACAAACAACATAACTACACCCACACACTCCCGTACACACACCCATACACACATACAAACACAAACATACCCCTACACACACACACACACACACACACAAACACATTTCAGAACTAAAGTACCATGGAAACTTCCTTTCCCTTTTCAACAAGACTTGCATGCTCTCCAAACCTAGGCTGGCACTGCCTCCTCTCTACTTTCAAGTGCTGTGGGTGCTTTGCCTGTTAAACGCGTTATTGCTTTTTTGGGGGACACATGGTACTTATTCTTAATATCCTTGCAAACAGAACTACAGTAGATGCCCCTGGCAAAGCTGCCAATACACACTATCTATGATGTCAGGAAATAAAGGTTTCATTGATGCAAAGGATAAAGCGAGTGAGGAATATCTACCGAGACTCAATGCCCCGGACCACCTGCTCATTCCCAGTGACTCGCCAGTGGCTTTTGCCACCAGATCAATGACTGCCTTGTTCTTCACTTTTAACCCTACTTTCCTTTTTCTGAAGATGTGGGAGAAGGCCATCAAACTGAGCAAAGAGTTGGCCGAGACTTACGAAAGCAAAGTATTTGACTACGAGGGCCTTGGCAACCTCCTGGTGAGTCTGGGTCAAAATATGTTAGGCCTCTGACAGGGATGCTAAAATTAGTGCTCATGAAAATGTTTCTGTAAGTTGAAAGTCAGGATGAATGGTGTTTTTTTTACAATGGAAAAGTCAGCTTTGCTTGAAATGAGAATGAAAAAAGATGTAGTCCAAAAGTTCTCATCAATATTTCTAGAAAGTATCCTTCAGAGAAGGTTCAGGACACCTCTGGAAGTGGAGTGGGGTTGCCTCGACAGTGTGGTGGAATATCGAGTTTCAGATAATAGTGACTCGGCTTCCACATCCCTCCAGATCTCTGTCTGCAGCTCTCTCATTCTTCCTGAAGCCATTTTTCTTTATGTGGACCCTCCATATTCCCAGACATCAGTAAAGCAAAACAAAAATGAATGCCCAGTGTTAGGCAGCCACCATTCCAAATGCCCAGTGGAGGCAGCACCATTCTAAATGCCCAGTGTTAGGCAGCCACCATTCCTAATGCCCAGTGGAGGCAGCCACCATTCCACATGCCCAGTGTTAGGCAGCCACCATTCCTAATGCCCAGTGGAGGCAGCACCATTCTAAATGCCCAGTGTTAGGCAGCAACCATTCCTAATGCCCAGTGGAGGCAGCCACCATTCCAAATGCCCAGTGTTAGGCAGCCACCATTCCAAATGCCCAGTGGAGGCAGCACTATTCCAAATGCCCAGTGTTAGGCAGCCACCATTCCGAATGCCCAGTGGAGGCAACCACCATTCTGAATGCCCAGTGGAGGCAGCCACCATTCCAAATGCCCAGGGGAGGCAGCCACCATTCCGAATGCCCAGTGGAGGCAGCAGCCATTCCGAATGCCCAGTGTTAGGCAGCCACCATTCCGAATGCCCAGTGGAGGCAACCACCATTCTAAATGCCCAGGGGAGGCAGCACCATTCCAAATGCCCAGGGGAGGCAGCACCATTCCAAATGCCCAGTGGAGGCAGCAACCATTCCGAATGCCCAGTGGAGGCAGCCACCATTCCGAATGCCCAGTGGAGGCAGCCACCATTCCGAATGTCCAGTGGAGGCAGCCACCATTCCAAATGCCCAGTGTTAGGCAGCCACCATTCCGAATGTCCAGTGGAGGCAGCCACCATTCCGAATGCCCAGTGGAGGCAGCCACCATTCCGAATGCCCAGTGGAGGCAACCACCATTCTAAATGCCCCAGCAGTAGGCAGCCACCATTCCAAATGCCCAGTGGTAGACAGCCAGTCTTCTGAATGCCCGATAGAAGGCAGCCACCATTCTGAATGCTCCATGGTAGGCAGCCACCATTCTGAATACCCGATGCTAGGCAACCACAATATTAAATTTAATAATTTTTAGTAGAGGAGTTAGAAAAGATCAGGTCACCCATAGTCATGAAATGATCATTATTTGAGGAGCTGGATGTCAAGATCACTTTGTAAAAAGTCTACCGGTGTACTATACCAGCTCCTGGCTTCACATGCAAAAAACTCATGTATTAATTTCATGAACTGGACTGAGCCCGGTGGCTCATGCCTGTAATCCCAGAACTTTGGGAGGCCAAGGTAGTTGGATTGTTTGAGCCCAGGACTTCCAGACCAGTCTGAGCAACATAGTAAGACACCATCTCTACAAAAAATACAAAAAATTAGCTGGGTGTGGTGGCACGTTCCTCTAGTCTCAGCTACTTTTGGGAGGCTGAAGTGAGAGGATCACCTGAGCCTGGGAGGTCAAGGCTGCAGTGAGCTGTAATCATGCTACTGCACTCCAGCCTGGGCAACAGAGTGAGACCCTGTCTCAAAAAATAGTAATAATAATAATTTCATCAACTGAACTGAGCTGAAATATTAGTAATGTAACATGTTACCTACTGGTCTAAGAAAATAGTATTTTGATGAGACTGTCACCTAGATAAATGGCACGCTAACTATTGTGGGGGAAGGGGGTTCAGGTCATTGTTCACAGCTGCCCACATCTGGCTGGCTATTTTGCTTACTTTAAGGCTGACCTTGTGAGCCAAAGCTGGGAAGCCTCTCATCTTGTGAAGAATTAAAGATAGAGGTGGTAGCAGATACTGAAAAACAGAGCATCACCACCACCTTCTGGGTACTTATAACTTACCAGACACTTTCATCCAAACCACTGCATGAACTGCACAGTCCTTCTTTTTAAAAATGTTCTTTATTTTTATTATTTTTTCACAACAGGGTCTCACTCTGTCACCCAGGCTGGAGTGCAATGGTGCAGTCATAGCTTACTGCAGCCTCGAACTCCTGGGCTCAAGACATCTTCCTGCCTCAGCTGCTGGCTCATTTTTAAATTTTTTGTAGAGATGGGGTCTCACTACTTCGCCCAGGCTGGGCTCAAACTCCTAGCCTCAGGCAATCCTCCCACCTGCGCCTCCCAATGTGCAAGGATTATAGGCATGAGCCTCTGCGCCTGGCCTTGGAAGGTCCTTTATCTTCTCCCATGGGTGTCTGGTTAAGTGCAGCCACCTTCTGTGAATCTCAGAATGCACTTTTTAACCTTTTATAGGTCCTGAGCCCACTTTGAGAAACTGCTGAAAAAGTTGCACAGTGCCCCGTTACGCAGAAAAATGCAAATGTGCACACACTTCTGCATACACCCTCAGGGAGTCACAGCCCTCCAGTGTCCATTCATGGAGCCCAGGTCCAAAACCTGTGATCTGAGAACAGGATAATCCTTTTCTGCCCAATAGGGTGTTTTTCAAAGACCTTTCATTGCTCTGCGTTACATGGGAAACAACAAAACAAGGTCTGACTTTTTTCTCCCCCCTAACTGTGTCCTTATAACCTCCCCTTGGAATGTCTGGTTTTGTTTTCCAGAAAAAAAGGGCCTCGTTTTATGAGAACATCATTAAGGCAATGAGGCCTCAGCCTGAGTACTTTGCTGTTGGATACTATGGACAGGGCTTCCCTTCTTTCCTACGGGTAAGAAACCTGATGGTGGTCTCCCAGGCCATTAGGAGGAGGGAAGAAACTCATTTCTTTTCCAGATGGGCAACAGTGTGTTAGCAGCTGCCGACCCGTGTTCTCTCGCTGTGGGAGGTAGGGGAGGGAAAGCATTTCCTGAGCGGCTGGCCTCTTCACCCCACACCCCCAGACACCCCTGGTGTTCTGGCAGGTCTTTTGTGAAATGACTTTTCCCAGGTGCAGTGCAAAAGGGAAAAACATGCCCCGCACTGGTCAGCTGCTGTGGGTCACTCCGGGGAAGAGCATGGACTGATGTATTTCATTGTTTGTTGTGTTTCTAGCTAGAGCTAATTTGAAAGTAAGTATCCCAAAAACTAGACTGCAAGAGTCTCCCAAAATAAAACATTTTATTATAATAATAATGACAAGGATGGTATTTTTCTTCCATCTCAAAATCATCTATAATGTGATACTCATTTTATAGTTTAATAAACAAAAATTCTTAAGAAAAGTTTCTTTTAGAGCTGAGCTTTGCTTAAACATTTATTCTCCATCTACTTTCTCCTAATTTTAAAACAAGTGATCAAGCAAGCAATTTACATTCCTAAAAGTGCCTGATGAGACACTGTTTATTCATTCAGTCAGTAAATATTTATTGAGCATCTACTCTGTGCCAGGTATAGAGAAGGCATTAGAAATATTTTGCTGATTACAGTCAAACATAGTCCCTACCCTCATGGATTTTACAACCTAAATTCATGAGGGGAGATTTTAATCACACATGAATGTAAAATTTAAACTGCATGTCAGACACAGTGGCTCACGCCTGTAATCCCAGTGCTTTGGGAGGCTGAGGCAGGCGGATCACTTGAGGTCAGGGGTTCGAGACCAGTGTGACCAACATGCTGAAAAGCTGTCCCTACTAAAAGTACAAAAATTAGCTGGGCATGGTGGTGCATGCCTGTAATCTCAGCTACTCAGGAGGCTGAGGCAGGGGAATTGCTTGAACCCAGGAGGTGGAGGTTGCATTGAGCCAAGATCACACCACTGCACTCCAGCCTGGGTGGCAGAGTGAGACTCCATCTCAAAAATAAATAACTAAATAAATAAACTGTAACCAAGAAAGATACCCTGTGCTATAAGAATCTGTAACCAGGAAATATTTACCCAAGTGAAATAGAAACTTACCCTATTACAAAAAATGTACAGGAATATTTATAGCAGCTTTAATCATAGTCACCATCCAAGTGTCCCTGAACTGGTGATGTGATAAACAAACTTCAGTGTCTCCACACAACAGAATACTACAGCAGCCAAAGGCAGTGAGCTCCTGATACACACAACTGCGGGCACAATTCCCACATGCATCTTGCTAGGTAAAAGAAGTTAGACTTAAAAGGCTACATACCTTGTGGTTTTATTTATATGAAATTCTTGCCAAGGCAACACTTCCTATCAGGACAGAAAATAGATCAGTGGTTGCTGGTCAGGGGGAGGTTGGCTGCAGAAGGGCCTGGGGAAATGTTTGGCGGCAGTGAAACTGTTCTGTATCTTGATTGTGGTCCTGGTTATGTTTGTCGCAAGTAACAGAATTTTACGCCAAAAGGGGTCTATTTTACTGTATGTAGATTATGTCTTAATATTGTTTTTTATTTTTATTTATTTATTTACTTATTTTGAGACAGAGTCTCACTCTGTCACCCAGGCTGAAATGCAGTGGTGCGATCTCGGCTCACTGCAACCTCCGCCTTCTGGGGTTCAAGCCATTCTCGTGCCTCAGTCTCCCAAGTAGCAGGGATTACAGGCGTGCATGACCAGGCCCGGCTCATTTCTGTATTTTGGTAGAGATGGGGTTTCACCATGTTGGCCAGGCTGATCTCGAACTCCTGACCTCAGATGTTCCACCCGCCTTGGCCTCCCAAAGTTTTAGGATTATAGGCGTGAGCCACCATGCCCAGCTTATGTCTTCATTAAAAAAAAAAAAAAAAAGATTCAGGGTCTGGTGCAGTGGTTCACACTTATAATCCCAGCTACTTGGGAGGCTGAGGCAGGAAAATCACTTGAGCCCAGGAGGCAAGAGGTTGCAATGAGCTGAAATGGTGCCCCTGCACTCCAGCCTGGGCGACAGAGCCAGACTGTCTCAAATAAGACAAGATAAGATCAAGTCTTTCCAGGGAACCTCTATTTCAGCTGCAGTCTGAAAGGTAAGCTGGGAGTGGAGCAGGTGAAGGGAGTAGGAATAAGCATTGCAGGCAGAGGAAGCGGCAGGCAAGAGCAGGGCAGTGCCTGGGAAGGAAAGGCCGATGCAGCAGGCACAGAGAGAGCTGGGGTGCCGGCAGCGGGGAGGGGAGCCCTGGAAAAGCCTGCACAGCCCTGGGGTTTCCTGGTGTGTTCTCTCTGCATCCTAAGAGCAGTGGGAGCTGCTACAGATTTTTCGTGTTGGGAAGGTTATCTGGCTTTGGTCTCCATGGTCATCCATGGAGAATGGACGGGAGGTGCTACAGATAAACCACTAAGAGACCATTGCAGATGTTCAGAAAAGAGATGACAGGCTAGACTCGGGACGTGGGGGTGGTGGCTTTAGAGGGAAGCGGAAAGACTAGAGTGGTGGGGATGAGGTCACAGCCATCTGATGATTGATGGGCTGTGTGGGTGAGGAAGCGAGAGTTGTCAAGAATGATTTCTGGGCTTCTGGCCTGCATCATTGGAGGGGGTAGTTGAACTATTTACTGGGACAGCAGGACCGGAAAAGGCCAGAGTCACGGAGGAGAGAATGAATTTATTCCTTGAGTAAATATTTATTAAACTCCTACCACGTACTTGGCTCTAATATAGGCATGGGAGCAGAGACAAAACAAACCAGAATCTTGAAATTTATCAAGCTTATGTTCCAGCTTGGAGAGATCAGAAAATGAGATAAATGAATAAACTATTGAGTATGTCAGATGGCCTAGAACACTGCCTTCTACAGTGTAGCTATTCAGTAAGTATCATGGAGAAAAGGACTTAGGGAAGGGGACTAGAGAGGCACGTGTTGGGGATGGAGTTGCAATTTTAAATAGAGTAAACAAGAAAGACTTCAGAAAGAAAATGACATTTTTGCAAAAACCAGAAAAAAGTTAAAGAATAAGCCATGAAGCTATCAAGAGGATGAGAATGGGTCCCAGACCTTGAGAATAGCAGGTCCAAAAGCTATGAGGCTGGAGTAGTGTGTACAAGAGGGTGTATAGGAGAATGGGGCGGATGGCTGTGGGTACCAGATAGCAGAGGACCTCCCAGGGTTTTCTAAAATGTTTGCAGAAGTTTGGTTTTGCACGTACTCAAGGGGAGGTAGATTTGGAACATCCAAAAGGCACAAGTCAACCATTAGCTGTATAGATCTGGAACTCAAGTGAAGTTACAGACAAGAGATAAAAGTTGGTGAGTTACTTATATGGAGTTAAAATAACTGTGGTTGGGGATGAGATGGACCAGGCAGAGGAAAGAGAATAAAGAGTGGAAAGTCTGGGACCAACCATGGTGACTCATGCCTGTAATCCCAGCACTGGTAGGCCGAGGCAGGAGGCTTGCTTGAGCCCAGGAGTTTGAGACCAGCAATTCAAGGCCATCCTGGGCATCATAGCATGACCCTGTCTCTACAAAAAATTTTTTTAAAAATTAGCCAGGCATGGTAGCATGTGCTGTGGTCCTGGCTGCTCAGGAGGCTGAGGCAGGAGGATTGCTTGAGGATTGAAATTAGAAGCTGCAGTGAGCTGTGATCAAGCCACTGCACTCCAGCCTGGATGACAGAGTGAGACCCTGTCTCAAAAAAAGAAAAAATTAAAAATTAAAAAATAGAGTGTAGGGTAAAAATGCATCAGTGTCTAGTGTTAGCTCTGCTTTAATCCAGGTCAACATAAAAGAACAAGCCCTGCCACATCTGTGACATATGCCTGTGTGTTGCATGAAATCAGAAATGTGACCACAGAGACAGCAGTGATTCTGTGAAATCAAGAACACCAGACTTCAAGTCAGAAGCATTCTAGTCTAAATCACCTGCTGAGTGAGTGTGTGATTTTGGTGAAATCACGTAATCACCGAGTCTTGGTTTTCTGATCCGTAATTTAGAAAAATAATGCCTACATCACAGGAAAGTTTTGAGAATTAAGTAAATAGCATATAGGAGTGCTTTATAAACTGTAAGGTAGTTTATAGATGTTAACATACCTCAGAGCATACTTACAGTAGAATATAAAATCCTTGTGAGTGCATATAACGTCAGTGCCATTCTTTTCTATGGGATATTTCCCCAAACTCAGAATATATAAAATTACATCATCCTCTCCTTCCAACCCGGTGAGATTTCTTTATCTCTCTTGTTTCTGTCAAGGGTACCACTGTTCTTCCTACTCCAAGACCACTGACTTTTTTTTTTTTTTTTAAGAAATGGGGTCTTGCTCTGTCATCCAGGCTGAAACGCAGTGGCGTAATCACAGCTGCCTGCAGCCTTGACCTCCCAGGCTCAGGCAGTTCTCCTGCCTCAGCCTGCTGAGGAGGTGGGGTTACAGCTGTGTACCACCACGCCTAGCTAATGTTTTTATTTTTTCTTAGATATGGGATCTCACTGTATTGCCCAGGCTCAAAACCAGTGATCTTTGAATCAGCATCAACTCCCCTATCTTCCTCGCCCTTCTCCCAACACCAAAGAGACAAACACTGAATGCTTTTACTTCTCCCTCTCCTGCTGTTCCTTTTCCTTCTCCTTCTCCTGCTGTTCCTTTTCCTTCTCCTGCGCAGTCCAGCCTATGAGCCTTCAGTTGGACATAGATGCCACTGTTGGCTTACATTGTCTACACTTCTTCTTTCATCATGCGGCTCCTGCCTTCCAGAACCTCCAGTGAACATTCCGAGTCTTTGAAACCTCTACCTGCCATGCAAGATCATTCATATTCTGGCTCATTCTTCCAGGCCAGGCTCATGTCTTCTCCCAGGACTCTGTGCTTTCCACCCCTGGGCCTGACCCTTTCCACGTACCCGCCTGGCCCTTCTCACTCCTTCTCTTTACACTTCCTTTTCCCATTCATCTGTCTATGCCTGTCTAAGGCCCGTGTCTTCTTTGAAGCCTTCTGTTTCCAGCCAAGCTAATTCTTCCTGACCTGCTTTGATTCCTTTTATAGTTATCGTCTGCATCATACAACTAGTGTTGTATTACACTCTGATCCTTTGCCCACCGTTGTTTCACCTAAATGATGGAATTTCAACAGGCTTGAGTCCCATAGATTTTTCCTAGCTTGGAAAAGTTTTATCATGTATTCCAAAAGATCCAGTAGTTTTTACTCCCTTCATTCAGTATTTGCCTGAAAAGTGTAATTGCCTTCACGGTACTTACACTATCAGGTTTACTTATTTATTTACTTGCTTGTTTTTTATTCTCTCCTCTAGAAGGTAATTCTGTGAGAGCAGGATCACCATTGTATTCCTGTTGTCTGACTGATCTTCTGTTTGCACAACACATATTTGTTATGTGAATGGACAAGTGAGTTTCAAAGACATTTTACAAGACAACCTGGGCCCAAGCCTTGGTTAAAAATGAATCATGTGTGGGCTACCTGTGCAAACTGCTCATTTCGAACATGGCTATGTTTGCACTTGCCCAGGCAGTCACACCTGTGACACAAATTACTCCCATGCCTGCGGCCTAGGAAATCTCTTGGGGAAAAAAATTTGATTAAAGAGATTATATTTGCAGTCTAGAGTGGAGAAAATAGTATTTAATGCGGTGATTTTCTCTCAGACTTTCAGGATTGGCTGGGGACTGGTACATTGCTTCTGTTCTCTGTGACTCTGTTTCTGTGCCAGAAGGCACGTTCCTTCTCCTCATTCTCTGAGGCTGTGCTGTTTAAATGCTGGTCCACAAACTGGATCATGATGAGATCGACAGAGTTTATACCTCAATGTAAATTAATGCACTTCCTTCCTTCCTTAAGAATGTCTTGCCATGAAAATATCAGCATGCTTGGTGATGTCATTGATTTACTTGAGGGCACAAGTTCCTTATTTCCTTGCAGATGGGGGTCCAGACTGTTTGCAGACTGGCCATGGTCCTTGGGCCACACCAGAAGCGGCACCGGGCTAAGTATTTTTTATGCCTGTGATTTAACTTCTCAAATAAACCGCAGCTCTTATAAGATGTGACAGTTGCTGTCAGGCACGGACTAGATATTCAATGAGAACTTGATGGTGTGGATTGAACCTTGGCTGGGGAGCGCAATGGCTCCCTCAGTACCCGGAACTCCAGTTGCCTCTTCACTCGTCCTATGTAATGACTTCCCTTGCTGTCTCTCACCTGCAGAATAAAATCTTCATCTACCGGGGAAAGGAGTATGAGAGGCGAGAGGACTTCAGCCTGAGGTTGCTAACCCAGTTCCCCAATGCGGAGAAGATGACCAGCACCACGCCTCCTGGGGAAGACATCAAGTCCTCCCCCAAGCAGTGTATCCTTCCCGTGGGGAATATGGCCCCGAGACTCTTATGGCTGTGCACAGCCCCTGCTAAGCCAGAGAAGATGGGAGCTACAGTCCCTTCTCTGCAGACAGACGATCCTCTGAAGCGTTCTGACACAGTTTCCCATTCCATGTAAAATCTTTGGGACCCTCATAGCATTAGCTGGTGGTGATGATGTAACAAAACAGGAGAGGTAGGCCGGGCGCGGTGGCTCAAGCCTGTAATCCCAGCACTTTGGGAGGCCGAGACGGGCGGATCACGAGGTCAGGAGATCGAGACCATCCTGGCTAACATGGTGAAACCCCGTCTCTACTAAAAAATACAAAAAACTAGCCGGGCGCGGTGGCGGGCGCCTGTAGTCCCAGCTACTCGGGAGGCTGAGGCCGGAGAATGGCGTGAACCCGGGAGGCGGAGCTTGCAGTGAGCTGAGATCCAGCCACTGCACTCCAGCCTGGGCGACAGAGCGAGAGTCCGTCTCAAAAAAAAAAAAAAAAAAAAAAAAAAAAAACAGGAGAGGTAATAGACAAGTGACGGATATGAAATATACTTCCTAGCCAGATGGGGTGCTTAAGTGGAACATAGACTTCCTATTCTGAATTCTGGATTCTGTTGTAGACTTTGAAACGGTATCTCTGTCCTGGTGGGTTGGGGAGCTAAGACTTTCTAAGACACGATCATTAAATCAGAGCAGGAGCACTTACCCTTGAGCTGCTTTTGAAGCCTAACTTGACCACTTACCAGCTGTGTGATGTTGGATTTTAACCTCTCTTATCCTCAGATTCTCCATCTGTGAAAAGAGAATAATCATTTCCCTCTCGTAGAGTTGTTGTGTGGGTTAGAGATAACATATTCAAAATACCTAGCACTGTGCCCAACTGTGGCACTGGATAAACAGATGGGATCCAAAGATACAAGCAATTCCTGTTGCCTGGGCTCTGAGTCTGGTGATTTCAGGGGATGCTTGTCCCAAGAAATTGTTTGAATCCATTTCTAAGCACCTGTTTCCTGATATTGCATTGACGTCTATTTCCCTATGGCAAGGGTTGTTTGCCAGTGTCTGACCAAAAAAAAAAAAAAAAAAAAGAAGACCCTAGGATTCATTGTAATCACTGAATAAGGCATTTCGGTGATACACAAAGGAACTTCATTTTCAATGTGGTCCTGGGATTTGGGTCAAAGGGAGTGATTGGTGCTGGTGGCATTTCCGGCTGTGAAGCAGGAAGAACAGGCCTTTGGTGTCTGACAACTTCGCGGCCCCAGCCCCTCTCTTTTCCTTAACAAGTTCCTCAGACATGCAGTGCTTCACCGTAAAGCCAGTGATGAGCTTGCCGCCCAGCTACAAGGATAAACCAGTTCCGGAGCAGATCCTAAAGTAAGTGGTTTTTCATCTAAAAAAAAATATCTGTGTCTAGGCACAGTGGCTCACATCTGTAATCCCAACATTTTCCGAGGCCAAGGGAGGAGTATTGCTTGAAGCCAGGAATTTGAGACCAGCCTGAGCAACAAAGTGGGACTCTGTCTCTACAAAAAAGAGAAGGTTGTCTCTCCCTCACACTTGTTTGGAGTACATTAAAACCAAAGCCTTACATTTATTACAGTTTGCAAGACCTACTGTCTATTCTTCTTTGAGTGTAAGATAAAAGCTTGCTAATACAAAGGGATGTGGGGGTTTTGTTTTTTTTAGGCAGAGGAAAATCAGAAATTTCATGCCTGGGTTTCAGATGCCTGGGCTTTTCCCAAAAGCATCACAGAGGAGTGGCTGGTCCCCAGTGATGGAGGGGCTCATTCCTTGTCTTGAAGAGCCGAATGCTAATGGTGTTGCTAGAACTGTTATAAAACTAGACTAATGAGATCACAAACGTATGTGTGAGTGCATATACCTTTTTTTTTGAGACGGAGTCTTGCTCTGTCACCCAGGCTGGAGTACAGTGGCGTGATTGTTCAAGCAATTCTCCTGCCTCAGCCTCCCGAGTAGCTGGGATTACAGGCGCATGCCGCCACACCTGGCTAATTTTTTGTATTTTAGTAGAGATGGGGTTTCACCATGTTTCCCAGGCTGGTCTCAAATTCCTGAGCTCAGGCAGTCCACCCACTAAGAGACAGGGTCTTGCTGTCAACTAGGCTGGCATGCAGTGGCACAATCATAGCTCACTGCAACTTTAAACTCCTGGGCTCAAGAGACCCTCCCTCCCACCTCAGCCTCCTGAGTAGCCGGGACATACACCACCACACCTGGCTCTGTGTGTGTGTGTGTGTGTGTGTGTGTGTGTGTAGATGGGATCTTGCTGTGCTGCCCAGGTTGGCTGGTCTTGAGTTCAAGTGATCTTCCCACCTCTGCCTCCCAAACTGGTGGAATTACAGTGTGAGCCACCACACCTGGCCACATGTACCTTTTAAAATTGTGTGCTGTGACTTTTGGAGGCTGAGGCGGGTGGATCACTTGAGGTCAGGAGTTTAAGACTAGCCTGGCCAATATGGTGAAACCCCATCTGTACTAAAAATACTAAAAAATTAGCCAGGCGTGGTGGTGCATGCCTGTAATCTCAGCTACTCGGGAGGCTGAGGTAGGAGAATCACTTGAACCTGGAAAGTGCAGGCTGCAGTGAGCCAAGATTGCGCCACTGCACTCCAGCCTGGGTGACAGAGTGAGACTCTGACTCAAAATGAATAAGTAAATAAATAAATAAATAAATAAATAAATAAATATAAATAAAATAAATAAATTGTGTGCTGTGAAATAAATTCCTAAGTAATATAAAAGTAAGGTGTGAAATAAAATCAAATTGTGCACTTTCTCAGGCCTTCATGTGGAGGCATTATTGATTATGAGATAGCTTAGTGGGTAAAACTCAGACCAGGCAGATGTGTTATAGGTTTTGTTGAAGTCAAGTCGAGAAGTGGTTGTTCTAAGAGAGAAAATACAGCATTGCTTTGTCCTTCTCCAGCTACTACAGAGCCAATGAAGTGCAGCAGTTCAGATACTCCCGGCCGTTCCGGAAAGGAGAAAAGGATCCAGACAACGAATTTGCTGTGAGTTCACCCCTTTTGTCCTTTAAGAGGTAAAATTGATGGGCTGAGCACAGTGGCTCACACCTGTAATCCCAGCATTTTGAGAGGCCGAGGCCAGCGGATCACGAAGTCAGGAGATCGAGACCATTCTGGCTAACACAGTGAAACCCCATCTCTACTAAAAATACAAAAAATTAGCCAGGCATGGTGGCACACACCTGTAGTCCCAGCTACTCAGGAGGCCGAGGCAGGAGAATTGCTTGAACCCAGGAGGCGGAGGTTGCAGTGAGCCGAGATCGCACCACTGCACTCCAGCATGGGTGACAGCGAAACTCTGTCTCAAAAAAAAAAGGTAAAATTGGCATCCCAGGTGGAGGTCTTCCACCTACCTAACCAGCTTCCACAGGAGAAACGATGGCACCCCTGGGAATAGAGGCTTCACCTGCTAATTACCTAGACAGGAAGTGCTAATTACCTAGACAGCCAGCTGTCATCTCCATGGAAAATGCTTGACTAGGAGTCCAGAATCTGGACTCTTCCTGGGCCTGCTGCTCATAATAACCTTGGGCTAGTCGTACCTCTCTAGACCTCACATTTCCCTCTGTAGGGTGAGAAGTCCCAAGTAGATGATCCCTTTCAGCTTTAAACATCCAGGATCCTTGAATTTTATGAGAAAATTTGGCTCATTCCCTATGAGGCATTTGAGAATAGAATCTCACTTAACTGAACCCCAGGGAGTTTTGCTATTTTCCCTGGGAATTGACGAACATTTCATGTTTTCCTCCTGGGAATTGACCAACATTTCATGTGTTCCTTCTTGCCACCAGACGATGTGGATTGAACGGACCACGTATACGACTGCATATACCTTTCCTGGGATTCTCAAGTGGTTTGAAGTCAAACAGATTTCAACAGTGAGTCATTTGAAATTGGCACTTAGAAAAAAACTTTCTGTCTCCAAATATAATAACAGGCTTTGTTGAATTCCCTCTGCAGTTCACACCAGCTTGGCCAGCCTCCTCTGGCCAACTTTGTTTTTCAAAAGAGAAATAAAAGGCATGCTTGTATAATAGAGCTCCTTTGTAAAACTGATGTGACAACACCAGCCCTAAAGGTCACTCACAGTGAATGACTCTTTTATGTCCAGAGCAGTGGTGTCTGCTCAGCGATCCTGCCAGCACCCAGAAACATTTTTGGAATGCCGCTTGGAGTTTCCTGTCAATTACATCTTCCCTCCCAAAGCCTGTTCTTTTATTCTCCGCTAATCACATCCCCAATCACTCTAGACTCCTCCCTCTTCATCTCTCCCAAAAGCTGCTGTTTTACCTGTTTAGTAGTGATTAAATCTGTTTTATTTCCCACCTCCTCATTGGCCTGCCTGCCATTCATGACCTTCTCAGATCCAGTTACCTCACTGCCTCAGTGGGAATTCCATTAAGGAAATCTCACCATTTTGTCCATTCTCATGCTTAAAGCCCTTCCATGGCCCCAAGTATCTGGAGTATAAAGCCTGCCCTCCTTAGCACACACACACATGGCCTAACTCTTCTGCCTCATCTCCTAGGCAATCTATTGGAACCGTACTGCTCATCCCGTGCTAATTTCAGTCCTCCGTGACATTGGATTGTTTTCTCTGCCTGAAACACACTCTTGCAATTTCTGCACCTAAATAACTCCCATCAAGGTTCAGTTTAGGCACCAGCTTCTCAATGAATCCATCTCTGGAACATCCAAATTGGGTGACCTGCCTTTTGTCTGTCCCCTGTGGCACCCTGGGCGTGTTTCTAACCTACCATGTTTACATGTCCTGAGACCCCACTAACACCATCAGCTCCTCTGAGCCATGAAGTACATACATCTTAATCACTTTTGTATCTGTGGTGCATAGCATGACACTTAACCTAAAGTAGGTGTTCAAGAAATGTTCCTTGAACAAATCTGAACTGAAGTTCAATGTGTTATAAGTCATAGCTAGGTACAGTGGCTCATGCCTGTAATCCCTGAACTTTGGGAGGCCAAGGTGGGAGGATCACTTGAACTCAGGAGTTCAAGACCACCCTGGGCAATATAGCAAGACCCCCACCTCTACAAAAAGAATATCTGTGTGTGGTGTCATGTGCCTGTCATCCTAGCTACTTGGGAGGCTGAGGCAAGAAGATGGCTTGAGCCCAGGAGTTGGAGGTTGCAGTGAGCTATGAATAATTGCACTGCTGCACTCCAGTCTGGTCAACTGAGTGACACCCTGTCTCTAAAAGAAAAAAAATTTAGACATTATTCCTCAGTTATGGTTATGATTCCTGGATGGAGACTTTTGGAATCAAGTCTGGAATAGGAGGTCATGTTGACTGATAATAGGTAAAATGAAGAAGGAGATATTTTTTTTTTGAAACCTGATTTTGTAGACATTTCCATAGGAAGAGATCTCTGAATCTGTACTGTGTCTCATTTTCTTTTCATTCAAAATTCAGCCTGTATATTCTAATACATCCGATTATTTCTGATGTCTGATAACCATAGAATTCATACTATGTATGGTCTGAATGCATGGCCTTCAAGATCACTTACCTCCTTTCATGGAGGAAGCATCAAACATTTTGCCAGTGGACATTCTTGGTGGTGCAGAAGTGACTCAGATCTGATATCCTGCTATTCTCTTGTCATTGATCTTCTCAAAAGTCTCCAAGGAAGTGTTGCCTAGGAAATGATTCTTACTACAGGTCCCCAGTTCTTTTCTTCTCAAATTTTCTGTAGACATTTCATCCATGGAATAATCATTACCATGGCTCCCATGTTTAAGTCATCATTCTACTTTGTAAGGAGATTTTAAATAGCTTATTTTGTATCTTACCACTATTCCAAAAAATGGTGGTGTCCTTATAAGCTAGCAGTCCCCAATCTTTTTGACACAGGGACTGCTTTCCTGGAAGACAATTTTTCTGTGGACCTGGGGTGGGAAGGTCGGGGGTATTGGGCGATAGGGGATGGTTTGGGGATGATTCAAGCACATTACATTTATTGTGCACTGTATTTGTATTACTAGTATATTGTAATACATAATGAAATAATTATCATGTAGAATCAGTGGGAGCTCTGAACTCGTTTTCTCGCAACTAGAGAGTCCCTTCTAGAGGTGATGGGAGACAGTGACAGATCATCAGGCATTAGATTCTCATAAGATGGGTGCAACCTAGTTAGAGCCCTCGCATGTACAGTTCATGATAGAGTTTGCACTGCTATGAAAATCTAATACCACCACTGATCTGACAGCAGACGGAGCTCAGGTTGTAATGCGAGTGATGGGGAATGGCTGTAAATACAGATGAGGCTTCCCTCACTTACCTGCCGCTCACCTCTGGTTGTGTGGCCCGTTTCCTAATAGGCCACGGACGGATACTGGCCTGGGGTTTTGGGACCCCTGCTATAAGACTAACCTTGACAAGCAAATCTTGCCTTTTCTGTAGCTTGTGGACATTTTTACCTCTTCAAGGGAAGAGTTCAACTTTTTTCACTCTTTACTTGGAGCTGACAAGTGTCCGTTTTCTCCCATGTGCTCTGTCACTCAGGAGGAGATCAGTCCTCTGGAGAATGCCATCGAAACCATGGAGCTGACCAATGAGAGGATCAGCAACTGTGTTCAGCAGCACGCCTGGGACCGGTCCCTCTCTGTGCACCCCCTCTCCATGCTGCTCAGTGGCATCGTGGACCCGGCTGTCATGGGGGGCTTCTCCAACTATGAAAAGGTTCGCTTGGTCCCAGAACCCCCTAGGGATTCACAGACCTGGGTGTCTGTGTGCCTTCCTCTGTGCCATCTGCCACCGACAAATTCATTTCCTACAGCTGCTCTAAGAAATGTTCACTTTCCCTTCTGGCAAGTAAAGTGAATGAAACAATTGTCCCTGACTTCTTAGAGACTGTCTGCAACCCAGCCGGTATAGTACATTGCCTAGTAAAGCGTCACAGAAAAAAAACCAACATGCCTCTGGTCAAAGCACCTGTTATTCTGTCTCCCCTGAGGGTTTGCACGCTAATGGGTGGACCCCGGAACCCAGGATGCACTGGAAATGGAGCAGCATCTCTGGGGATGGCAGAGCCACACTCTCTTTAGAATTAGCTTCTAGGGGCCGGACCCAGTGGTTCACACCTGTAATCCCAGGACTTAGGGAGGCCGAGGTGAGTGGATCACTTGAGGTCAGGAGCTCAAGACCATCTTGGCCAACATGGTGAAACCCCGTCTCTACCAAAAATACAGAAATTAGCCAGGCATGGTGGTGCACGCCTGTAGTCCGAGCTACTTAGGAGGCTGAGGCACGAGAATCACTTTTAACCCTGGAGGCAAAGGTTGCAGTAAGCCGAGATTGGGCCATTGCACTCCAGCCTGGGCGGCAGAATTAGCTTCTAGGACCCCCGCCTGACTTGGTGTGCCAGAGGTTGTATGGACAACTGATGGCCCTGACTCTACAATTAAATTAGTTCAACTAAATATTCTTAGTTGAGACATGAAAGCAGTACTCAGCACAATTTAATCCATGGCATTAAAGGTTTAGGATGTAACAGCATTTAAAATACACATCATGGATTCAGTGTATGTTAAGTATAATTAATGGTGGCAGAATTTTTCATTGCTGTGGTATGTTTTCAGTTGCTAAATATTTTTTGAATATAAACTATTTGGATCTAAATCACCATTTGGCAAGGACACCCCTGTGGAGCCGCCTGGAGAGTGGGTAGAAATTAAAGGAGCCAGAGGGGAAGGGTGAGCGACATTAACTGTGTGGCACTCTTGTGTCCGTGTGTGTGTCCGTGTGTGTGTGTGTGTGTGTCCTGGGAAGAGCAGGAACTTTGCACTTAGTTGCTCCCAGGACTCAATTCTGGCTTCCCATTGGCCACTGTGTGCTCCTGGCAACATGCTTCACCTCTCTGAGCTCCGTATATCTGCAAAGTGAGAAGAATGCCTAACTTGGCCAGGCACATTGGCTCATGCCTGTAATCGCAGCACTTTGGGAAGCCGAGGCAGGAGAATCACCTGAGGCCAGGAGATCAAGACCAGCCTGGCAAACTTGGCGAAACCCTGTCTCTAATAAAAATATTTTTAAAAATTAACTGGGCATCATGGCGGGCGCCTGTAATCTCAGGTACTGGAGAGGCTGAGGCATGAGAATTGCTTGAACCCGGGAGGCAAAGGCTGCAGTGAACCAAGATTGCACCGCTGAACTCCAAGCCTGGGCGACAGAACAACACTCCATCTTAAAAAAAAACAAAAAAGAAAAGAAAAGAAAAATACCTGACTTACAAGATAGATCACAGGATGGATGGGAAGATTAAGGGAGACCTCCTGTATAGAAGAAACGTCAGACAGTGCTTGGCATAGAGTTGGGGCTTCACCATTGTTGGTTTTCTTCCTGCCTCCTCCTGCCTACTTGGAGCAGACGGTGTAATTGGAATGTTCTTCATGGATGGTGACGTCTATGCTCTGTGGCTGCCACTATAATCATCTTTCTTGTCCTTTTTCTCAGCCTCTCAGCCTTCTCTAGCCTTATTATATTCAGCAGCTGGGAAAGGCTCAACACCAGAGACAAATTCTAGTTTGTCCATGTTAGGAGCTGTAATAATATCCAGTGTTACAATGGCAGTCCATATGAAAATAGGATCTAATATACACTACTTTTTAAATACTCTGATGCTTTCAGTGTGTACTTTTTCATATGTACTCATTGGTACTAATCTTCGTGTATTTTTTCCAAGTATTAATTTTTACAGAATACCCCCAATCACAGATTTATATACGCCAATATCTGTGAATGATACGTAATGTCATATGAAGTTTTTCCAGTGTAACAGTGTTCTAATTAAAATGAACAAAAAGCAAGGATAAATACATACATATGTACATACATTTCAGGACCTTTGGCTTAAAATACTAATGTATTCATTTAGTTAATATGTATGACTGCACATTTCTAAAAGTAAGAAAAAAGTAAACTCGTTAATCACCATGATGTATTACAATCAGTTGGGAAGCCCATCATTACATGTTTGATGTAGGTGAACTATTCTAATCCAGCTCTTTATTCATTGCCAAAGTGATAAGAGCACAGGAGCTGTGTGCTGTAATTTATCTCACCTTTCTGTTCTGAGGCAGAACTCTGCTAGAAAAATGAATTTCAGGGCACTCTGCTCCAGTGTTCCCCGATCTAAGCAATACTTTGGGAACTTCCATGTATTCTACCATTTAGCCAAAAAAAAATTGTTATAACTTTCAAAAATTTCAAGTGCTTGTATTTAAAAGGTAAAAGTCAGTGAAAACTTAAGTAAAATACTCCTTTTTCATTTATGCTGACAGTCCCTGTAAATACGATCCTGGCTAGAACGAGCTGTTTTGCTAATGTATTATATTGTCATGCTTCTTTTTGTGGTAATTGCTCCATATATATTCATATTCACTGTTGTGTTAGTTTGCTAGGGCTGCTGTAACAAAGTTCTCCCAACTGGGTGGCTTAAAACAACAAAAACTTCTTGTTTCACTGTTCCATGAGCAAGAAGTCTGAAATCAAGGTGTCACAGTGTTGGTTCCTTGCAAGGATGTGTGAAAGAACGTTCCATGTCTCTCTTCCTGGCTTCTGGTGTCTTCTTGGTGCTCCGTGACTTGAGGCTGCTCCTCCGTGGCTTGTCGATGGCCATCTTCTTGCATCACTTCACATAGTGTTCTCCCAGTGTTTGCACTTCTGTCTCCGAATTTCCCCTTTTTATAAGGACATCAGTCATACGGGCTTAAGGGCCCATCCTACTCCAGTATGTATGACCTCCTCTTAACTCATTAAATCTTCAACAGCCCTGCTTCCAAATAGGGTCACATTCTGAGGTACCAGGCATTAGGACTTCAACATAGGAAGTTTGGGGGGACATAAGTCAACCCTTGATGTCTGCTCACAAGGTAGGCTTTGCACATACTTTGTTTGGCGCCCAAAATGGGCCATTCACTTTTGTAAGTCTGTCCTGTAGTTCCAGGAGCTCTTGGTTTTATGTAATGGGGGCTTTGGCTTTCATGGCATTAAAGCGGAAGACTGAAGGGGAATCTGAAGGCTGGTCTTTGAAAGCACTTTCAGAAATGAATGTTAAGGTCTGGGAAGAAAAGATGTCACTCCTATTTTCGACCCTGTCGGAAACGTTTGATGCGAACTTCTGTTTCTCTTTCCTGATGAATTCTATCTTTAAAACAGTACCCTATATAAGGCCTGTGTTTGGGATTTAAGTTTGGGTCTTATTTACCTGTTACAGGGACTTAGCTGGGGGGTCATGAGTGTTTACTGATAAGCATGGTGCTGATATGTAATAATAAGGGCAACCAGAATTTAATATTTTTGAAATATCTTCACATCTATATCTCACTTTCTTTTTAAAATAGCATTTAGGATAGGGGATTAGTAAGAAAGTGCAGATACTAACTTTCACTTAAGATAGGAAAAAAGCGTGATACAGCCAATATCACGGGAAGAGCAGAAACCCTATCACCTCCATCTCCTGTTTTTAAACTTTTTACTCTTTCCCTTATACTATCTGCGCACTTAATTTAATGGTTAGCCTTGAGATATTGCCATTTCTCCTTTGCTTTGTTCTTTGGGAAAGTTATTTTAATGAATGACATTTTGCTTTGTTGATGATGATGATTTGGTGTGTGTGTGTGTGTGTGTGTATGTGTGGTGGGCTGGTGACTGTCAAGAATGTAGTCTTGCTAAGAATTTGCTAATAAAGGAAAGACCACACAATAGCACATACTTTTTTGCATTGCCCAACATAGGGTAAGCGCTATCCCAGGAAAGGGATGCATTTTTAGTTAGACACACCTGGTTCTTCAGCACAGGACACATGCTTCACCCTTCCAGGCTTTCCTGCACAGACAGGAATGTGTTCTAATTAATACTTGTGTATGTTCTGCTTTTAGGCTTTCTTTACAGAAAAGTACTTGCAGGAGCATCCTGAAGACCAGGAGAAGGTTGAGCTGCTAAAGCGACTAATAGCATTACAGGTATAGGACATCTTTCCTCTACACTCCTGGGGAGGGCACAGTGTAGGACACCCTTTATTCTCCAGGGCTTAAGTCTACAAGCCCACTCAGGGTTACTTTTCTTTCTTTTTTAACCCTTATGGAACCACCACCTATCTATGTATTTGTTTCCTTGGCCGGCAGTTAAACTGCCCAGGGTTGACGGAGCCCTCTTAAAGCTGAGATCAGAGTTCATCAGTTGGGGTCGGGCACAGTGGCTCATGCCTGTAATCTCAGCACTTTGGGAGGCCGAAGTGGGTGGATCACCTGAGGTCAGGAATTTCAGACCAACCTGGCCAACATGGTGAAACCCCATCTCTACTAAAAATACAAAATTAGCCAGGCACGGTGGTACATGCCTGTAATCCCAGCTACTCGGGAGGCTGAGGCAGGAGAATCATTTGAACCTGTGAGGCAGAGGTGGCAGTGAGCCGAGATACGCCACAGCACTCCAGCATGGGCAACAGAGCGAGACTCCATCTCAAAAAAAAAAAAAAAAAAAAAAAAAACCCGTTGGTTTCCTGGCATGCATTTCCAGCTAAGAGATGCAGCCCTCATTTTTTTTCTCTCAAGACTTCAGTGGGCAGCGGTAGAAAACATCACTACCAAATTCGGTCTAAGACTTAAACCTCTCAGTTGCTCATCCATGGAAGTGCCCCAGGGCTCTGTTAGATTTGCCTCATCCCACAGCCCTTCCCCAGTTTAGGGCTAACCTGTATTCTTGGTGTGCACATTTTCTCACATCATTGACCAAAGTCCATCCAGTCCACAAGCCCTACACTGAGAAGTGGCCTTCCTGTTGTCCAGTACTATGTCTACCAGTTTACCTTTCCACCCCATCCCTCCCTTCCCCGCCTTCCCCAACCAAATCAAAACGATCCCTCTTCCTGAGGCACGTTTCACTCCTTTTTTGCCCTTTTCTCCAGATGCCTCTGCTAACGGAAGGGATCCGCATCCATGGGGAGAAACTGACAGAGCAGCTGAAGCCGCTGCATGAGCGGTTGTCATCTTGCTTCCGGGAACTCAAGGAGAAAGTAGAAAAGCACTATGGGGTTATAACACTGGTAAGCAGGATCTAAGTGGCCTTCACGCCTTTTCCTAGGCTCCGTGACCTTTTATGACACTGATTTGTTTTTCAGATGCCAAATGAGTTGTAATACCTCAGCTATGACATGGAAATAGTGGGGCTGGTGGGAGAGAGCGTGTTCCCCTCTTGGTGACCTTGAACAGTCCTTGTGCTGGACAGAGGTTCTCCAACTTGAACAACTATCAGAACCACCCAGAGGGATTGTGAAAATGCAGATAGCTGAGCCATCATAACCCCGGAGTTTTTGATTCCATAGATCTGGGGGTGGGGCCCAAGTATTTCTAATTCTAAGAAGTTCCCAGGTGATATTGATGCCGCTGGTCTGGGGACAACGCTTTGAGAACCACTGTACTAGAAATCAGGCCAGGTACAGTGGCTCACGGCTGTAATCCCAGCACTTTGGGAGGCCAAGGAGGGCTGATCACTTGCGGTCAGGAGTTTGAGACCAGCCTGGCCAACATGGTGAAACCCCATCTCTACTAAAAAAAAAAAAAAAAAAAAAAAAAAAATTAGCTGGGCGTAATGGCGGGCGCCTGTAGTCCCAGCTACTCAGGAGGCTGACACAAGATAATTGCTTGTACCCAGGAGGTGGAGATTTCAGTGAGCCGAGATCACAGTAGTACACTCCAACCTGGGCGACAGAGTGAGACTCTATCTCAAAACAAACAAACAAAAAAAACCAAAATAACCCAAAGTTTTCTGAATCCTAGACACTGGTTAGTCTTGTCCTGTCTGGCCAAATTCTTATATTTTTTCCTAATCTTAGAAATAGTATCTATTTTGATGAAAAGTGTACAGTTTTCTCGCCTTTGAGGGGAAGAAAGAATTGTGAATTACATTTCATATGTATGTAGCTGCTTTCATAATTGTTTTTGACAAGTTCCTCACAGCTACAATTTTCTTTTCTCCTCCTGAGCAGTTCAGTGGATAGTGCATGTACTAACCTTTTCTCTCCAGCAGGTGATGGTGTAATACATTCTAGCTGTACTTATCTGCATTTTTTTCTTTGAATTCATCCTGTTCTCTTTAATGGTCTTATTCTTTTTGTTTTGTTTTTCTTTTTGAGACAGGATCTCTCTTTGTCACCCAGGCTGAAATGCAGTGCATGATCACAGCTCACTGCAGCCTTGACTTCCCAGGCTCAAGCCATCCTCCTACCTCAGCCTCCTGAGTAGCTGGAACTACAGGTGTGCTCCACCACAGCCAGCTAATTATTTTTAATTATTTATTTATTTATTTATTTATTTATTTATTTTGAGACGGAGTCTGGCTCTGTCGCCTAGGCTGGAGTGCAGTGGCACGATCTCAGCTCACTGCAAGCTTCGCCTCCCAGGTTCCACGCCATTCTCCTGCCTCAGCCTCCCGAGTAGCTGAGACTACAGGTGCCCGTCCCCATGCCTGGCTAATTTTTTGTATTTTTAGTAGAGATGGGGTTTCACCGTGTTAGCCAGGATGGTCTCGATCTCCTGACCTCGTGATCTGCATGCCTCGGCCTCCCAAAGTGCTGGGATTACAGGTGTGAGCCACTGTGCCCAGCCCACACCCAGCTAATTTTAAAAACTTTTTTGTAGAGATAAGGTCTCGCTATGTTGCCCAGGCTGGCCTCCAACTCCTGGACTCAAGCGATCCTCCTGCCTCAGCCTCCCAACATGCCAGGATTACAGGTGTGAGCCAGCATGCCCAGCCCTTTAATGGTCTTATTCTTAAACCCCTTATTTTCACATTATTTCCTCAAACCAAAGCTCTGAGTTTCTTTTCATGTTCTTTTCTCCCCCATTCCTGTCTGCCCACCTTCAGTACAGTTTCCTCCAGGGTATCTTTTTGACCGTGTCTTTCAGCCATTAAGCGTTCAGTCCTGCCGTCTTCCTAAGATTGTGCCTCCTAACCTGCTACTACTTAAGAGTTTTTCTAGGAGCATTTGTCTTTTGCACACACATTCCTAGACAGCAAAGACTATGTCTTGGATTTAATGAGCTTAGTCATTGTTAGAATTAGGCCAGCATTAGTGAGTCAGTTTCATATGGTGGCATCTGGGGGTAATCCTACTGGTGACGTTTCTAGAGAATGTAGGATTCACCAGGTTAAGCTGTACATCTACAGTGTCAATCTAAAAATTTTCTCTTACCCCAATATTCCATGTTTTAAAAGACTGAAAGAAGCTAAGCTGGGGAAGCAGACGGAAGGTTTTGCTATTTATTGGAGAGTGTGAGGCACATCTTAATTTTTTCCTTTCTCATGTAGGTAGCAGAAAATTATGACAACTTTGTCTCTAGTCTTAGAATCAGGGAGGTTTAATCTAAGTTGTACCTATAGCTAACAATATCAGTATGTGCAATATTTAACAATAGAGGCAGCACAGGCACCAACCAATCAGAATGGGGTGCCAGCCAATACGGATGGGTACTGGTTAGCCACAAGCAAACAGGGCAGCTGGGCAAGTTCACAGGGGCTGGATTCCAGGCCCGCTAACCATGTGGAGTCATATGTTTTCAGCCACCCAACTTGAGGGAGAGGAAGCAAAGCCGCACGGGGTCTATTGTGCTGCCCTACATCATGTCTTCCACTCTGCGGAGGCTGTCCATCACCTCAGTCACGTCCTCTGTGGTTTCCACCTCTTCAAACTCATCTGACAATGCTCCTTCCAGACCGGGATCTGATGGGTAAGGGTTTGATCTTTCATCTGCAGGAAGGGTGGGGTAACGCCTTAATGATTTTGCCTTTAGCCACGCATCACTCCTTTGAGAACAATAGCCTTTGGGTCATTCTCATTGTCTTCCTCATGAGGAATGTCATGATTAGCAAAATAATACCAACAGTTACTAAAAATGAAAAATGACCAAAAAAAATCACCCACAATACCACACTATTACATACCTATAGTCATTACCTATTTTTTCATTTCCATTTTTAAAAATAAATTTTTATATCATGAATAGGTTTTATAATCACATGACATGAAATTCCAAAAGTACCAAACGATATATCACAAAAAATCTCCCTTTATTCGCAGCCTTCCCACTACAGTAGAATCCCTGCAGTACCCCCACCCACAGAGCCAAATGATACTAACATTCAGGTTCTTGGTACCCCCATGGCCACTCTTTATAGGTTCACAAACACTGCCTAATTATATCTTCTTCCCCACACTTTTTTTATATGAATGGTAGAATTTACTTTGCTTTTTTCATTTACTATTATATCTTGAAACTCATTCCATTTCAGAACATAAAAAGTCCCCTCTTCATGCTTTCTGTAGCTATAGATATATCTCATTGTATGTATGTGGCATGATACAGATTGCGTATTCCTCATCCAGAATGCTTGGGGCCAGAAGTGTTTTGAATTTCGGAAGGTTTTAGTGTTTTTGGATATTTGCGTTATACCAGTTCAGCATCCCTAATCCAAAAACCCCAAATCTGAAAATTTCCAGTAAGCATCTCCTTTGAGCGTCATGTCAGCATTCAGATGTGTCACATTTTGGAGCATTTTGGATTTTGGATTTTGGGATTAGGGATATTCAACCTGTATATTTCTACCAGTGCTTACTGGTGGTCATTCAGTTGCTTTCAGTCTTACTACTCTTCCTTCAGTGTGACAATGAATAACCCTAAACACAAGTTATTTTGTACATATACAACTATATCAATATGGGAAAAATACCATATGTGAAATTGCTCTGTCAAAGATGTATATTTGTAATTTTGAAAATTATTCCTAAACTGACTTCCATAAAGATTATACCAGTTTACACTCCCACCAGCAACACACAGGAATGCCTAGTTACTTATACCCTAACTACCAAACTGTACTCTTAGTCTTTTTAAATTTTACCAATCTGATAGGTGAAAAATATTTTCTTGTATAGTGTTTTGTTTTTTGGTTTTTGTTTATTTCTCATTTTGCCTGAAGTTGAACATCTTTTTATTTGTTTATGTTTTATTTTCTGTGACCTGTGGTCAAATACTTTTTTCTGTTGAATTGTTGGCCCTTTGTCTGTGAAATGAGTTGAAATGTTTTCTCCTAATTTCTCCTTTATCTTCTGACTTCTAATTTGTTGCTTCTAATTTTTTATTGAGTTGCACTGATTTTTTTATGTAGTCATATAATCAATCTTTTATTTTATGGCTTCTGGATTTTATTTCACAGTTAAAGGCCTTTCCCACTCTAAGATAACAAAAAAAGGTACTGTTTTTTTCATTGACTTTTAGGGTTTCATTATTCACAATTTTGTCTGTAATCCTTTAGAATTTATTCTAATATAAGATGTTAGGTATGGAGCCAACATTTTTATTTCCAAATGGCTACTCAGTTCTTATAACATTTAGTGAACACGTCCTTCCTTTTTTTCTATTTCTTGGATTTACCTGTCTACTCATGTATCAGTACTATGCAATCTTAATTATTATAGATATAAAACATTTTTTATTTCCTAATACTCCTTTTCAGAATTTAATCTGGCTAGTGTCGCTCATTGATCACTGTTGGATTAACTTGTCTAGAATCCTGTTGCTATTTTTATTAGGATCATGTTACATGTATGGACTAACTTTAGGAAGACTGATGGCTTTTTGATGCTGAGGCTTCCTTGCCAAAAACATAAAATGCCTTTCCGTATGTTCAAATTTAAAATATTTGAAAGGAGTTAATTTATAGTCATGTTCTTTCTGCTAAGATTACTATTTTTAAATAATATATTGCTAAAGTACTGGAAACTTTATTTATTTATTTATTTATTTTGAGACGGAGTCTTGCTCTGTCGCGCAGGCTGGAGTGCAGTGGCTCGATCTCCCCTCACTGCAAGCTCCGCCTCCCAGGTTTATTTACGCCATACTCCTGCCTCAGCTCCCAAGTAGCTGGGACTACAAGTGCCCGCCACCACACCTGGCTACTTTTTGTATTTTTAGTAAAGACAGGGTTTCACCCAGTTAGCCAGGATGGTCTCAATCTCCTGACCTTGTGATCCACCCATCTCGGCCTCCCAAAGTGCTGGGATTACAGGCGTGAGCCACAGCGCCTGGCCAAGTACTGGAAACTTTTAAAAGAAAACAATGCTTTATTACTTTATCACTCAAAGATAATATAATACTAAAAAAAGTATGTTTATTTTTCATACAAGTGGAAAAGCATTGCATCTGTCATTTTGTGGCCTACTGCTTAATTTAATATAGGTGATCAATATTTATACATCATTAAGTATTTAAAATAGTGTTGACTGTAAGTTATCAGTTGACTCACCATTTTTTCACAAATGTTTAATTCCATAATACAATAATTACATCTTAAAAATAACCTTCCTGAATGCCACCCTACCTGGAAATCAAATACGTAGTATTTCTTAAATTATACATCCTTTTCCATTGAAATAGATATCTTTACATAGCTCCAATTATAGCATAGATATAGTTTGGTACTTTGCTGTTCCTTCTCATCTTATTATTATAAGCACTTTTCATGTTGCTGTGTAATCTTTATTTATGTATGTATTTTTTTTGAGACGGAGTCTCCCTTTGTTGCCCACGCTGGAGTGCAGTGGTGCAATCTCGACTCACTGCAACCTTTGCCTCCTGGGTTCAAGCAATTCTCCTGCCTCAGCCTCCCGAGTAGCTGGGACTACAGGCACCCACCACCACGCCTGGTGAATTTTTGTATTTTTGGTAGAAAAGGAGTTTCACCATATTGGCCAGACTGGTCTCGAACTCCTGACCTCATGATCTGCCCACCTTGGCCTCTCAAAGTGGTGGGATTACAGGCGTGAGCCACCATGCCCGGCCGTGTCATCTTTATTGTCAGCTTTTAGCATCATTTTTTATGGCAATAGACATTGCATCATACAAATGTGCCATGATTAATTCTTCTCCTACTATAGAATATTTAAGCTGCATCCTTCTTTCTAAACAATTAACCATAAAACTTCATTGTATATTTTAATACAAAAATATGTAACTGTATCAGTATAAAATATATTTTTATTAAAAACTGTAGCAAACATATTTGTATATGTAGTTCTCCTATTAGCATGCATTCTTAGAAGTGCTGGGATTTAGATTACTACATTCTAGTAGTATGTAGTTTATGGGTAGGATTTGAACACTGGCCATCTGGCTCCAGAGTTGTGCTGTTACCCACTACATAAAACTGCCTGTTGAATCTCTTAAACATTCTGTCTTTGCCTATACATTGAATTAATACCTTCTCTTCCTGGGATAACATACTCACTCATATTTTTGTCCAGTCACCTGATGGTCTCGTTTCTGTGCATTAACACCTTGAGATGTTTGTTCGGTTGTAATTGAAAATTTAGATTTAGAATCTGAGTGTGAAGTCATAGGTCAAGAGTAGGTTGAGGAGGCCAGGCATGGTGGCTCATGCCTCTAGCCTTAGCACTTTGGGAGGGTCGAGGTAGAAGGATCACTCGAGCCCAGGAGTTTGAGATCAGCCTGGGCAACATGGTGAAACCCCATCTCTACTAAAAAAAAAACCCACAAAATTTAGCCAGGCATGGTGGTACACACCTGTAGCCCCAGCTACTCAGAAGTCAAGGTTATAGTGAGCTGTGATTGCACCACTGCACTCCAGCCTGAATGATGGGAGAAAGACCCTATCTCAAAAAAAAAAAAAAAAAAATGTAGGCTAAAGAGTTATAACTGCTGGTACTTTCATAGTGAATTTTGATTGCAAGGTGATCAGTGTTTGTGATGTTTGTCCTTGTTCCTGGCCAGTAGCTCAATTCTGGAGCCACTTTTGGAGCGCAGGGCCTCGTCAGGTGCCAGAGTTGAAGATCTGTCCCTCAGAGAGGAGAACAGCGAGAACCGGATCAGCAAGTTTAAGAGAAAAGACTGGAGTCTGAGCAAGTCCCAGGTCATTGCAGAGAAAGCACCAGAACCTGATTTGATGGTAAAAAACAAAAAAGAAAAAAAGAAATCTCTGGAGGCTTGCCCCACCTCCCTTGTACCCAGGCACATCACCATCCCCTCCCAGATTGAAGCTGGCATGCGCCTTGTCTTAGGACTCAGTAGCCTGGGTTAGTGTCAGATGGCAGATTGTGGTAAGGAAAGCACATACTGAGAAGTTCGAGTCTATAAATCAACATTGGTGAAGATCTTGTACCTACAATGTAAACATATGGGTTGATGCTTAGAGCTGTGGTTCTCGCCACTCTGTCCCCTGAGTCAATCCAAACATTGTCATTTCTCTTCTTTAAGTTTTTTAAAAGTACTTTCCTTTCTATAAACCACATCAAGTTGTTAAATGTGGCAAGAGCACCTTTTCCTGAGAATCAGGATGGCTTATGTCCCACATAAATGACGCAGCCCAACTGTGATCAGAATCCAGTCTGTGGCCAGTCAGAAAATAATCTATGGTTCAGTGGTTCTAGTCAGTGCCTGTTGGGTGGTGCCCATCATATGACAATGTAGTGAGCTTAAAAATTGCTCCTTTAGTTAAGTCCTTTTCCAAGTGTCTTCTCAGAAGACAAGGCTGTTGAGAGCATTGTTGAGCTCAGCCTTCCTCACCGTGAAAGTGTTTTGCTTTTTCTCTCTGGTCCTAGAGCCCAACCAGAAAAGCACAAAGGCCAAAGAGTCTCCAGTTGATGGATAATCGGCTATCACCATTTCACGGTTCTTCACCTCCTCAGTCAACGCCCTTGAGCCCACCTCCACTCACTCCCAAAGCCACCAGGACCCTAAGTAAGTTTTCCTGTATTCCTTATAGTCTTTATACTAGGGAATGGAGCATGTTTATGCGTCTGGGCATTTTGTAACTAAACCAGCCACAATGTATGTAAAGCCATTGTAAAACTGGTTCAATTCAGCATTCGTGTATTATACAGTTAGACTGGAGTTTGGCAAGGAGGCCACTAGGACTCATTAAACCTTTCTGCATAGTGATCCAAAGGGCATTAGTGTCTGTTTTATAATTGTGAAGGTATAAATGAGGCAGATCTGCACTAGGACTAGACAGGCAACAAGTAACTTACAAGCTAACCATTGGTTAGGTAGACCTGAACAGGGACAAGAAATAGACCTATTCCATCTACTGCTTATAGTCTGGCTTGGGGAACCAGCAGTGCACAACACTTGAGAAGAATCGGGTACCCATAGTCCAGAGGCATGGGAGAGGGATAAATCTATCAGAGCCAGATGGGAGACAGTTGTCAATCAAGAGTTAAGAGATTATCAGTTACAGTTGGGATGAAGTGAATATTTTCCTAAGCACTTGAGCTATATCAGAGAACAGAATAATACCATACATTCCAGAAAATGTTCTCATCTTCAGCTTAATAGTAAAACCCTGAACAAAAAATAAAGTTTTGGTCGGGCACGGTGGCTCACGCCTGTAATCCCAGCACTTTGGGAGGCTGAGGTGGGCGGATCACGAGGTCAGGAGATCGAGACCATCTTGGCTAACACAGTGAAACCCCGTCTCTACTAAAAATACAAAAAATTAGCTGGGCGTGGTGGCGGGTGCTTGTAGTCCCAGCTACTCGGAAGGCTGAGGCAGGAGAATGGTGTGAACCCGGCAGGCAGAGCTTGCAGTGAGCGGAGATCGTGCCACTGCACTCCAGCCTGGGTGACAGAGCGAGTCTCAAAAAAATAAAAATAAAATAAAGTTTTTGCTTCAGAACATCTTGTGGAGCTCTTGAAACTTCTGGCGAGGGCATTACCTGTGTGGTGTGGGGTGGGAAGTCTTCTTCATTCTATCCACAGAAACCACAGAATGTGGCTTCCACAAGTTGGTTGACCAGGTTGGCTTAGGTGTTACGGTGCCAGCAACATTTCCATGAGCTTTCTTGCTCAGTGCCTCTCTCTGCCCGCCTGCACTTTGTGTCATTTCTAGGCTCCCCATCGTTGCAGACAGATGGAATCGCGGCCACTCCTGTCCCACCTCCACCTCCCCCCAAAAGCAAGCCCTATGAGGGCAGCCAGAGGAACTCCACTGAGGTATGGAAATCACAGCTGGCAACTGTGGCCAGGGAGCGCCGCTTCTGGGAAGGCAGCATCAGGTTTTCCAGGCTCTTTAGTGGGCAGGTTTGCTCATAAACCTGTCACTGCAGTCGATTCTTGGCTCGTTCCTGAAACCACAGGAGATAGAGAAGTTTTCAATGGGAAGGACAGACATTCAAGCAGATGATGAAGGTAGAGCAGGTGTTCTCTGTACCTTGTCCTGGGTACCTGTGAAATAAGCCATGAGTTCTAGTTCACCTCTTCAGGGGGGCAGGGGCAGGGTCTGGCTCTGTCACCTAGGCTGGAGTGCAATAATGCGATCATAGCTCATTGCAGCCTTGAACTCCTGGGCTCAAGTGATTCTCCCACCTTGGCCCCTCAGTTAGCTGGGACTACAGGCATGTGCCACCATGCCCAGCTAATTTTTTAATCTTTTGTTGAAATGGAGTCTCTCCGTATTGCCCAGGCTGATCTCAAACTCCTGGCCTCGAGTGATCCCCCTACCTCAGCCTTCCAAAGTGCTGAGATTACAGGTGTGAGCCACTGCCTGCCCCCAGCCCTCTGTTTCACATTTGAAGAGTTTACTTCTGAGTAAAGGACAGTCATTCTGAAATGACTTTAGATGGGTTTCCTTCATTCATTCAGCAAATGACTTCTAAGTGCCTCCTATCTATATGCCAGGAACCCAAGTGTTGGGGATACAGCAGCGAGAGAGAGAGGGAGAGAGAGAGAGAGAGAGAGAGAGAGTGAGAGAGAGAGAGAGAGAGAGTGTGTGTGTGTGTGTGTGTGTGTGTGTCTGATCAGCTCACGGGAAACGAGGACAAATCAGTGTAGTTTTCCATTTCACTTTGCAAAGCCTGTGTAGATAAACTCAGATCAATTAGAAGCTAAAGCAGAATATGAGAAATGGGCGGAGAAGGCAGAATTAGGAAGAAAGCTAAGACCTGCTTCTAATTTTGTGTTTCTGCTTCTGCAGCTCGCTCCCCCACTGCCTGCACGAAGAGAAGCCAAAGCACCACCCCCTCCACCTCCAAAGGCTCGGAAGTCTGGCATCCCTACTTCCGAGCCTGGATCCCAGTAAGGATCTTGCCCTCTCTGCAACACCGAGTGCCTTAGACAGCTGCTGCCTGAGAACTGGCCTCCAGCCGATGTCCTCATTCCACGGGGCTCCCTGCTGACTGCATTTCCTGATCTGGGATGATGTTTACCAGCTCAAAACCGGTTATGTTCTTCCAAAAGCTTCTCTTTGATAGAAGTTTGAGGCCATGCCACCTCCCTTCCAGTCCACATGAAATTCCAGAATCAGTCACAGCCTCTGAATTTCTCAAAGAAGAGATCACATTCAGCATTGTTAAATGTCAGCCTGTACCACAGAGCCATGGTGGTCTGCTCAAGCCTGGACAAGTTCTTCCACATTGATGGTGGAATCTCCTCGGAAGGATTTGTTGCTTTATGAAAAGCTGTGCTGGAGACTTAGGTACTTTTCTCACGTGGACACACCCATCCCATCCCATATCGCATCTGGAAGAGATGGATATCAAATACACTTTGGTAGCTGAAATAATCGTATCTTTCTGATGTCTATCGTGTCTGCTTTGAGGAAAAGAACACACATTTTTAATGGAGATTGGCTGCTTTCAGGTATGTGTGGCTGTCATTGAAAGAGCATGGACTCAAACGTGAGTCCTGAGTTCTTGTGTCCACCCAACTCCCATCTTCTCGTGGCACAGGAAAGCTGCCCTCTCCCTATCTCACCACGTTCCTGACTTATGACCCTCATGGCACTGCAGTCATTCCTTCCCTACGGACTTCTTTGAAGCTCTTCCTTTTGCACATACGTTTTTTTTTTTTTTTTTTGTCCTATTACCACCTCTGAGCGCAAATCACTGGCTACAAGGGACTTACCAGTCTGGATTCAGCAGCTTCTTTTCCAGAACCCATTTGGATGACTCAGCAGCCCCATCTGCTACCTGATTTTACCCTGGAGAACACAGTGCAATATTTCTCTTTGATTATTTATTCCTCTTGATTGTGGAATTAATTTGATTGCTTGCTAATGGTACTAATAGTACTCCTTTCAGAAGAAAAAAATGGAGTGATTTAGGTGACCAAATATTGCATACATAAATAGCCACATGAAGTTTTAGACGTTTGGAGCTGGAAGCCTCAAAGATCAACCAACCAGCCTCCTTATTTAGTAAATGAGGAAATTGAGGCTACACATAGAAAATTGTACTACAGATTCTTACTAATAACCCAGCTTGCTAAATTAGGCTATACCCAGGTAACTTCTAGAAGACAACTCTGACAAACTCTTTAATATTTACCCCCTATTGGAACAATATTTGAAATGTCCCAGGTATTTCTATGCTACTTAGATATTTGTGGCAAAGCAGAAAGCTTTTTGACTGTGAATGCAAAGGTCAATACTGGGGGAAACTTGCTAGCAGTTTCTCCCACAACGTTGCCCAGAGTCCTTTCCACTAAGGAGGAGAAGAGAACAGAGAAAGAGATTTCCATTTCCGCTGCCAGAGCTGGCATCTGCCCGCCTATCGTCTGTGTTTCCTGTTTCACCGCCACCCTTTTAGGAGAGAACTACCAGTTCATCATGAGGGTCAAGGAAGCAAAAAGCTCTCAGAGGTGTCCAAGGCATTACTTAAGAAATGCGTATTGCAGATTCTAGAACGGGTGTGGAAAAGGCCTTTACCCCCACCCAGTAGAACCTGCAGTGTGCTCGCATGGAAAAATCATGGGCTTTGGAATTAAACCTATTTGGTGGCATTAAATCCATTTGGTTTCAAATCCCAGTTATGACATCTATTAACTTTGCAAACTCACACAAATTATTTGAAATTATCTGAGTTTTCATTTTCTCACCTTCCAGAACGGGGATAATGCCTCCTGCATGGGTGGTTGTGAGGTTTCAATGAGATGAAATATGGGAAGGAAGAGGTACTCACGTGATGGTCCTTGCTTTTCTCTGCTAGGCCTGAGTAGGAACTGGAACTCTCTAAGAGCATTACTGATACTTTTTTTTTTCTTCCAAAGTAGTTTGGAATGTGAGTGCAAGTTAGTTCTGCACATGTAGCCCTTCTCCAAATGGTGGTTTCCTTTGAAGCCTTTTACATGAATATTTTTGACTAGAGACAAACTTAGTAAGAACTCAAGAGGATTTTAAATGGAAAGAACTCAAGCTGTAGAGAATGGAGGAGGCAACAGAAAGATATGTAGGGCTTACCTAGAGCCTGGCACGACTTCTGAGAAGTCACCCAGCAGACCGGCTAGAGGGGATTTGTGTGCCACACTCTACTTTCTGGGCTGCCATTAAAATAGAAAGATATAAACTGGATCACCAAAAAAACCAAACCTCAAGGCTATCCTTCCAGAGCAGTAGAAATGAGTCCCACAGCCTCGTCTTTGAGCAGAGGCTGGGAAGATCGGATACATCACTGTCTGGATACCTTCTCTTTTTAATAGAACATATTCCATATGATTTCCTTTCCACCTTAATGGAAATAATAGCTCTCTCCTGCCTGAACAAAAGGGATTCCAGGTAGTATTGTGGCTAAGAGATTACAGCAGATGATGGAAGGTTCATTTTTTAGGGAAGCTGTTGGGTAGGAAGAGTCACATTTGACAAAATTCATAAGTAATGTTGATGTCTGTCCTGAAGTCAAAGAGGATGACTGTAAAGAAACACCTCATGATTACATTAAATATAAGAGATAAGGAGCAAGGAGGAAAAAAGAGAAAGAATTGGTCTTTATTTTTCTTGCTAAGAATTCTGGAGTATTGAAAGGCATTGAAATTAGCCCTAAAATTGTCACAACTTTTGTGAACACTGCTTTATGGTTGGAGGTGTTTTAAAATCTTTATTTCTTCTCTTTCTCTCTCTGTTCTAGTGACTTGACTTGCTCTAAGATTTTTTTTTAAAAGAATTGTTTTATTCAACATATATCAAGTTCTTATGGAATGCCAGTCATGGCACTAGTCCCTTGGGATGTAGCGGTTGCATGTGTTCGATGGAAACAGCCCCAGTATACAAAGACAGTTCACGGTGGTGTGCTGTAGCATTGGAAAGGGAGTGGTACTAGATGAAAATGAAACCCTAAATAAGACTGCTGGGCCATGGGTTGCTTCCTCTTCCTCCACCTTAATCCTCTGATTCCAGAATTGCAGTCATTTCCTCCTGCCAGGGAAACCCATTAAAAACTGCAGCCACACTGCAAATTCATAATGTAAAACAAGATGTAAAGCAGGTTTTGGGAAAACAATCTACCTTTGTTTACTCTTTCCAAGCTGGAAGAGTCCTTCTCCTCTAGTTGCCCCTAGGTCACTGGCTAATTTCTTATTTTAAAATTTAGATGGAACTCATATATAGTTAAGTGTACAAATCTTAGCCATGCAGATGGGTAATAGCGATCTGCCCATGTCCCTGCCTCTAAGATACAGACATACACTGTTTTCAGCACCCCAGAAGGTTCCCACATGCCCATGGCGCCATTTTGTGCAAGGTATTTAGAAGGCCCTTCAAATTTGTGGCTTCCTTTCTCATACTTCTCAGGTATAATAAAAAGGGGAGAAAAACCTCACCCACAAAACAAGGCTATAAAGATCGTGTACTTTTTAAAGAGTCAATTTGTAGTCAGCTCCTGGGCCTCTCTCTCTCTTTTTTTTTTTTTTAAATTTGGAAGCTACCTGAGGTTTAGAATTCCTTCAGCCCTAGCTGGTTTTATTCTCGGTAAACAAAAAGAGGGGGAGGATTTGAAGGAAACTAGTTTTCTGTACAAAGGCTTTGAGGTCCATGGACTATACTTGTCCCATTTATCATCCCAAGTGGTGCTTTGACCCTGCCATACCCTGGCTGTTAAGATAAAAAGATTTGTGGACATTAAAATTATGAATATGCCAGTAATAATCCAGCACACATTGAAATATTGACACAGATTACCATAATTTGTGCAACATCTTATAAACAATGTCATTTCCATAGTAGTCTCAGGTTTCACCAGCCTGGCTCACTGTATCTAGACTTTAGGTTCATTTTAATAATTATGCTTTCCTTTTCTGTATCATTTGGGAAGTTGATAAATATCACTTCCTTAGATACCTTTATTCAATGATATGTCTGGATTTTACAATTAAATTGGAAAAGGTAAGTTTCTGTTTGGGTGGGTTGAGAGTTGGACTATCAATTCTAATCTACAAAAGGAAATTCATGATTTCACTCTGACACCTAGGATCTAGCCAAGGTTAGTCTGCAGTATCAGATGGTCAAACTCATCTACTATTAGCCGTATTTTGTGAGTTGTTCATCTAAACTTTGTCAAAATGCCTTTGCCATGATTTTGTTGCTATCTGGGTTTCAAACACGGACAGTTAGGAAGATGTGCATTGAAGTAGGAAAATTTTGTTCAGATTTGCTGTTATTTATTTTTTAAATTAAAAATGGAAATGTATTTTAAAGTTTATTGTGTGTTTAGTTTGTTATTGCCCTTATGTTAATGAAATCATTACTGAACTTTGCAGTTTTTCCTTACCCACGCCTCTTTCATGACACATCACACCTAGCATTTTTCTGGCTTGTTTCCTTACAGGTCCTATTAGGTTAAACCTGCACTGTGGGGCCCTGGAGTCATCTTTGCCCAGAAATAAGAAAAATTACAAACCACTTGGTTCTTTTCACCCTTCTGTCTTTTTTTTTTTTTTTTCTATCTGGGCTGACAATTTTCTGATAGCAATTCATTTAATGTACGTAGGTTCTGTTTCTTTACCCATTCCCCACAGATATTTAGACAGGTAAAGAAAGAAAAAGGTTAAAGGGGGTATCTAATAACTTACATGAAAAGGATAGGAACTGGTTCTAAAATGGTTGAATGTTTATATCACCTGGGGAGAGGCCACTCCCAGACCAATTACATCAGAATTTCTAAGGGTGGGGAGTAAGATCCAGGCATCCACATTTCTTTAAAGTCCCTCCCATGTTATTCCAATGCTAGACCAAGGTTGGAAAACCACCACATAAAGGAAATAATAGGAAATTGGTATTTAAAGTGTGTTTCATAAAATCCCTGCTGGTGGTGGGTCAAGTTGGAGAGAGGAAAGGGGCAGTCAGGCTTGTATTAGTTAGCACCACTGTTTAGTCCTGAGCTTACAACTTACAATTTTTAACCCCCAAGAAAGTGTTCTGTCCAGGAGCTGTGGCTCAAGCCTGTAATCTCAGCACTTTGGGAGGCCAAGGCAGGAGGATTGCCTAAGCCCAGGAGGTAGAGGCAACAGTAAGCCCTGATCATGCCGTGTACTCCAGCCTGGGTGACAGAGTAAGACCCTGACCCTGATTCCACAAAAAAATTTTAAAAATTAGCCAGGCACAGTGCTGCGTGCCTATAGTCTCAGCTACTTGGGAGGCTGAGGTAGGAGGATTGCTTGAGCCCGGGAAGTCAAGGCTCTACAAAAAATAAAAACAAATTAGCTGGGCATGGTGGTGCGTGCCTGTAGTCCCAGCTGCTTGGGAGGCTGAGGTGGGAGAATCACTTGAGCCCAGGAGGTCAAGGCTGCAGTGAGCTGTAATTATGCCACTGCACTCCAGCCTGGGTGACAAAGTGAAACCCTATCTCAAAAAAAAAGAAAAAAAAAGTGTTCTAGTACTTTGTTTTTTAGAAGCAATAATGCTTCACTGTGTTCATATGATTTATAAGAATCATGCTTCTTGAAAACAGCACAGAATTTGGGCCCTAAATACTAAATTGACAGATCTGGGTAATCTTTTGGCTCTAAGATCCCCATTGAGAAATACTATAAAGTGTCTTCCTCTGTCAAGATCTAAGTGCTATTATCTTATGCAGTGATTCTTGGCTTTTTTCTAGTCATCTGTAAGCTACTGCAACTTCTAAAAGTTTTGCTAAAATGATATATTTTCGAACCATTCTTTTTACTACTTGATCATTTAAAGCCATATGCATTTGAGAACTCATCTCATTAAATGATATGTTTCCCTACCCTTTATTATAAAAGGCTTAGGATTTTTTTTTTTTCTTAAAGCTACATTGATGAGTTAGAGTCTTCAGATTCAGGGAAGTGTTTATGATTTTATAAGGAGGCCATTTTCATTTCGAAATGGGGTCTCACTCTGTTGCCCAGGCTAAAGTCAGTGTTGCAGTCATGGCTCACTGCAGCCTCGAAATGGGCTCAAGCGATCCTTATGCCTCAGCCTCCTCAGTAACTGGAACTGGTGTGAGCCACCATGCTTAGCTTCCAACTGGCCATTTTCACTCTCCTCCTTCTCCTTAGTTATTTGGGCCATTTGAGAATCAAGGGTACCTCCTGAAAGCCTCTAACATCAGCATCAGGCAGTTGGATGACATCTTTTTATCCCATTCAAGGGAGGCCTGCAGCTGGCCCTAAAGAAACTGTCCCAAAGACAAACTTTGGCTAAGGAAATCTGACGCTTCAAGCAGGATGTGTAAGTTAAGTGGGTGTGTTGCTTTTTGTTAATGTGTTAAGTAATGTGAAGATTGTAAAGTATACTGTTTTCATTAAAATATATATATATATATATAGTCACTGGGTAATTGGCTAATGGAAGCCTCTCATCTTGCTCACATGTATTGATTAGTGAAATAGTGCAGTTTTGCTTTTGTTTCATAAAGCAGATTGTGGATCACATCATTGCCTAATTTTATTAAAGACAGAGTGAAGAAATTATTTGATTCCACTTTAGAGACTCTTCCAATGGAGGTATTTGGGAAATCTGTCATTGTGCAGTAGCAAATACTTGTATTAAAAAGAGGCGGTTTTCCCCCACGGGATGTTTCTCACCCCTTTCAGATTTCTTAGCATAAGTCTTTCCTTTTTTGAGGGAGCAGGGTAGGGGGTAGGGAGGCGAGTTCATTTGATTAAAAGAGGAAAAGGGCTTAGATCTTTGACAGGTCCGTTTGTTACTGACACGTTGGGCAAGTTATCTGAAATTTGTTTTTTTTCCAACGGTCTCATAGCCACTTGGAAGTTATGCGGCTAAATGAGAACATCAGTGTCATAGTGCCTGGGGCCTTACGGAGGATTAGTCATTGCTAAATCTACATTGACCTATGAACCCTAGTTTCCTGTTTCAGCTCCAATGGACAAAATAACCCAGCATCCAAAGTCCAGTTCTGTTGGCTGCTCATCATAGGGCAATACTGGAACAGTGAACATGGAACCAAACATGGCTGGGTCTCCTAAACTCTCTGAGCCCCCGTTTCCTCATTTTAAAGCAAAGCCAATACTAACTACAATCCAAGGTTCTTACGATGGTTAGTAAAAATATCTGTGCACATATCTAGCACAAAGCCTGCTCCTGGTCTTTTTGGAGAAAGAATGATGGCAATGCTATCTGACCAGGGGACATGGGAACAAGAGTCCCGTCTCCAACAGTCTGTGTACTCCACTGTGTTTCTTAAAATCAAACAGATCAAGCAGAAGAACACTCTTACTATTTTTAGGTCTCAGTCCCAACCCTCAGTGTACACCACGTGGACAGATTGCGTGGGACCAGAAGGAGCACTGGACTAGGAGCCCTTGGAGGCCCCCTCCTCCTCACCTCCAGGTCTCACTTGGGTTCCACTAAACTTTCAAAGGGTTTGGAGACAGTCAAGGGAGGGAACTTCTTTCCAAGTGGGAGAAAGCCTTGGCTGTGGCCCCACCTCAACTTCTGTATAGTATAGTCAAAGATAAAGTTATAATCCCATAGAAACTGGAGCTGAATCAGCTTTTTCTGGCTGGACTAGTAGTGTGGCTATTCTGCTTGTGGGCAGATGCAGGGTAGGGGTGCTGGAGAGCCTGAGATCCCTGCTGTCAACAACAGACACTTTATCTCATCTGCCCTCCCATCTGCCACCTGTATACACACCTGGAGGGCTCCCTTTTTTGGGCTTACAGTACCCCTTCCCCGGGAGTTCTGAATTGGAGAAAGATTTAACCAGGTATGCCACTTCACTCACAACATAGCACTTTATTATGGAGTATGTGTAACTTGGTGTAAGGATTTCTGAAATTCACACAATTTACAGGTATTTAATGGGTTATAAATTTTCAATGTCAGAATTATACTCAAGCCATGTTAGTAATGGTCACTCCTTCTGGCCCAATAGATTTAAATCTTCTTCTGCCCAGTTTCCTCTTCAATCAGACTTTCCTGAAAAATATATAACAAATATATCAAGACTGACTTTACCAGCTGAATTTCATTACAGTTTTGACATTTTAGTTTCTAAAATATCAGTCTAGAAGGAATTGGTCTGTTTGATTTTGTACTCCAGTTAGCGCTAGAGAGACATGATAAATTGGGTTTGTTGTTTTTTTGTTTGAGACAGAACCTCACTCTGTCACCCAGGCTGGAGTGCAGTAGTATGATCTCAGCTCATGGCAACCTCCACCTTCCGGCGTCAAATGATTCTTGTGCCTCAGCCTCTCTAGTAGTTGGGATTGCAGGCATGCATCACCACATCTGGCTAATTTTTATATTTTTAGTAGAGACAGTTTTGCTGTGTTGGCCAGGCTGGTCTTGAACTCCTGACTTCAAGTGATCCACTTACCTCGGCTTCCCAAAGTGCTGGGATTACAGGCATGAGCCACTGTGCCTGGCCGATTGGGTCTTTTTAAGCTACTTAATATACATAAAATCTACATTAGTAGTTTAAGAGTGAGTTGTGAGGAAGGAAGTGAAAAAAGTCTGGTTATTTACATTGCTATTAAACCAGTCTTTGCTTCAGTTTCTTCATAATGTCATGTTTGGCAAATTTCACTGCTTGCCAGTTTTGTAATGCAGTAAGCAAAATTAGAAAAAGAAAGGAAATAGTCCGGGCGTGGTGGCTCACGCCTGTAATCCCAGCACTTTGGGAGGCCAAGGTGGGCAAATCATAAGGTTAAGAGATCGAGACCATCCTGGCCAACATGGTGAAATCCCATCTCTACTAAAAATACAAAAATTAGCTGGGTGTGGTGGCACATGACTGTAATCTCAGCTACTCGGGAGGCCGAGTCAGGAGAATCACTTGAACCCAGGAGACGGAGGTTGCATTGAGCTGGGATTGTACCTCACTCTGGCCTGGCGACAGAGTGAGACTCCGTCTCAAAACAAAAAAAAAAGAAAGTAAAAGAAAGGAAGTAACGATGTCTGCCCACTTTTTTCTTTGTCCGTGGGTATATTAAGTTGAAGTCACTGTAGACAAAATTATAGCTTATTTTTATATATGATTTATTTGGGCTTACCTAGCTCCTAGGCATAACTGATAATTAACTGTAATGCCTTCTGATTGCCACAAATAAGTGGACAATAGAGATCAGAGAATATCCACATCAAATCCAAGATTCAACTTAAGTCAGGCAGAGTGGCTCACACCTTGAATCCCAGCACTTTGGGAGGATCATTTGAGGCTGGGATTTCGAGACCACCCTGGGCAACACAGACCCTGTCTCTACAAAACATTAAAAAATAAAATCAGCTAGGTGTGGTGGCAAGGGCTTATAGTCCCAGCTACTAGGGAGGCTAATCTAGTCTCAAGAATTGCTTGAGCCTGGGAGGTTGAGGCTGTGGTGAGCATTGATTGCACCACTGTACTGTAGCCCAGGCAACAGAGCAAGATCCTGTCTCAACAAATATTTTTTTAAAAGGATTCAACTGATACATTCAATTCTCTTATACTTTTTCATCAAAAACCTAATAAGATTAGTGTATTTCCACTTTGGGGGGTGGAATTTGGAGATGGTTATAGTCCTATCAGGAAATTGGAAATCAAATCCATCACTCTCTAAATTATAAATTTAGTAGTTTGATAATTTTCATTCCAAAGGAGAAAAAAAACCCATCTAGAGTAGTGTTTCTCATGTGTATATTCCCCAGGGTTCTGGAAAACCATGTAAGATAAAGTGCAGTTGCAGGATCAGGTGGAGGGCTGTGGAGGAGCCTAGAGAGGAGTAGTCTAGGGGGTTTGGTGATTTTACTTGAACTGAAACGCAGCAGTGGGAAGAAATTTGCTTTGTTGGTTATCCCAAAAGCTAGAGCCAGGATTAACAGATAAAAGTTACAGAGAGATTTCAATTCAACTTCAGAAACAAACAAACAAACAAAAAAACGTTTCAGCCCCTAGTGCTGTCTAACCACTGACTGGGATTGTCATGAAACACAGTCCTACCACAGGAGGTAACACAGGAGTCAGGAACGTAAGCCCCACAGTGGCTGGGAGGTGGCTGTCCTGAGTGATTCCCAAAGGCCTATCCACCTCTAGAGCTCTATGTTATGATCACGTTATGATCACTTTAACTTACCAGAGCTCCTTTCAGGTCTTGGAGGGGAGAACGTGGCTGGTGCATGGTGCATTCGAAGTGTTGGGTTTCTGCCAGTTGACCAACCTCTTTGACTATCTGAAGAAAGAGAATGTGATTCTTTGAGATGGAGATAAAGAAATGAAACGGTGTTTTCCATTTCCACCAAAAAATCGTGGAGAGTGGGGTCAAGGGGGATGTGGGGCTGAGGGGGACTGGGAAGGTTGCAGGATTAGCATAGGGACTTTAAGGACACAGGACATTTCTACAGAATGGCATGGGGATCTGGAAATCATGGAGACAGAAGATATCATATTTTCCCCTTAAAGATGACAAGAGGGAGGCGTTTTGAGCCTCCTGAGAGTCAGTATACCCCAAAAAACAAACCCCAAGAGTTTTTTATAGTTGTAAAAAGAATGGGTTTTTATTTTCTAGGTTTTACTAAATATGTCATAGTTAAATGAGATTTGCTTCATGTATAACCTGCAGATAAGAGGCTTCAGATTCCGGGTCTTCTTTAATATTAAATTATCTTTATTATTTCTCAGAAAAGAGATAATTCTTTCCAATGATAATGAAACGATTTTAAATTTTTCCCTTTCTCAGCCCTAGGTTATTTTTCGGGTTAATCAGCTAACATAGATGGCTTCTTTCCTCACATGACCCTGATGAGTAGTCGTATTTTATAAATAAAAATCCTCCCAGCACTTTGGGAGGCCAAGGTGGGAGGATCCCTTGAGCCCAGGAGTTTGAGACCAGCCTGGGCAACATAGGGAAGCCCCATCTCTATAAAAAATTTTAAAAATTAGTTGGGTGTGATAATGCATGCCTGTGGTCCCAGCTATGCAGAAGGCTGAGGTGGGAGGATCACTTGAGCCCAAGAGGTCAAGGGTGCAGTGAGCTGTGATTGTGCCACTAAACTCCAGCCTAGATAACACAGTGAGACCCTGTCTTAGAAAATAAGCCCAGAAAACAAAAAAGCAAGTACCTCACGTTAGCGTTGGTGCCAGTTCTATCATCTAATCTTTATGAAATTAAATCAGCATGTTTTCTACTACGTTATTTTATCATCTTGAGTTTGCTAATTCCTGTATTCTACCAGTCTCCAACTTTGCTTAAATGCCCCTATCAGTGAAAAGAAATGATAGGGCATACATCGTTGATAAGGATACTCATTTATAAATTATAAAAATGTAGTGATCTAATATCACAGATATTTTTAAAAGATGAAATGAGGAGAAACACATACAAAGTTCTAACGTTTTCTTTCCAAATCCCAAAGAATCATCTTCTGATACAGACCTTGACCCTATCGCATTGTTTCTAATTCCTTTAGCAATCCCAAACACTCAGAATGTGACGTGCTATCTCACACTTGTTGCTATTAATATATTCTTTTGGAATTTTTCCAGCTCTTTGTTTAGCCCCTGTCTGAACTGAAAGTAGGAATGGGACTTCTATTTTGTCAGTGCCTTATCTCAGCTGGAGTATCTAGGGTACAACATCATAGAATATTGCCATTGGGGCTCATCCTGAATGTTTAATATAGTTAAATTGAATCAAATTGCTATGTCTTATTTTGAAGCTGAGAGAAACTTACCTCTTGGAAAGAATCCATCAAATTTTCGGCATCTCTCTTTCCTCCAGGACGCAGTCCATAGGACCAGTGCTGGCTGGAGCAGCCCTCCACACACAGAGTCAGCAGAATAAGGCCAGCTAGGAGTTTTGGAATTGGCTCCATTCTAAGGCACATGAATGCACAATCAAATTAGACGCAGCAAGGTTGAGTAGAAACTAAAAGACCTCTTTAGTGAAAAAGCTAGCATCTATATCACTAACCCTGCAGAAGACAGAAGTCAGAGTCACAGTTTTTATACACAGATACTGAAACTCAGAGACACCTGCTGGCTTGCCTTGAGTTTCTTAGCCACTGGGGACAAAATGAGTACTTAAGCTCACATGTTCAGGATCTTTTTAGTACTAAAACAGTCTATACTTTTATTTTTATTGTTTGGTTATCCAAACCCCGTAATTCATCCCTTATCAAGTTCACCATTTTGCCGTAACATTTCCCCCGTGATTGGTCTTCAACTCTTTCATTCCTGAGATAAAGAGAACTGAGCCATCTGTTAAGGAAAGTAGCTCCTACTAGAAATCTCTGGCTAATATAAAATTGGTTGACATTAAATGGCTACCCCATGGTACTAATGACATTTTTCTATTTATCCTTCAGTCTTCCTAGCGTTACTGCTGGCTGGACCATCTGTGGCTCAGGACTCAACACTGTTCAAAGTAGTTAGTCCCCGACCAAATGCCTTCCTAGCCAAGGGGGCCTCTAATTTTCTAATGAAATGTGTCTCCAAGTTAATTTTCATTTGATGGGAAAGAGGCTAAAGACTAAATCAAACACTGGTCAATAAGCTGTGTGATTCCCCAAAGCCTGGATCTCTATGGCTGGTGCTGGCAAGGACAGTGAAGAACAGAACATCATTAGATACCGTCACACCTGGATTTAGCCCTTAGGCTGTCAAATGCCCTGTAGACATACAATAGCATGCAATCTAAAAAAGAAAAACTCGTGCTAGAAATAATACAAAGCCTTTTACCTGTTTAGAGGCAGACAGCCAAAAAGATCCCAAGCTTCCCTTGAAGTAGGTTGAGTATTGTGACTTTTCTGTTTTCCTATCTTCCTTTTTATAGGGAATTTTTCCAGGACATTGAAATGTTTCCTGCTGGTAAATTATACTGCACATGGACTATGCTTTTTTTTTTTTTTTAATGGTAATTTTTAAAAATCCTCACAGAAAGCCCTTTAATGGTGTATGTAATTGGAACACCCCCTGGTGTATCTGTTAAATTTACTTAAGTGCAGCCATTAAAACCTCAGCTAAAACTGTTATAGCTGAGGCCACAATTCAAAGAGATTAAAATCCAACTAGGTTGGATTCCCTTGAGGAAACCAGCAGACCTATCGAAAGTTCAAGGAAAATAGATGTCTTAGATTAAGTGAAGTCAAATGCATACATAACTTCCACAAAGGAGGCTACACAATAAATATAGGACATTGAGTCAGGATGTCTGGAAGCTTCTGGCTCTTGGATTCTTCATTTGCAAAAGGAAGGGTGTAGACTAGATGGACTAGATCACAGAGTTGCTTCCAATTTTAAAAATCTGATTTATAAATAAGTGACACTATATACCAAGTTCATGTAGGATCCTAAATCAGTGCGTGTTTGAAAATTCCCTCATCTACCCATCAGGTTCCCTGCTTGACTTATCTTGAAAGCCTAGTTCTAAAGCATCAAAAAGGCAAGAAACCTATACCGAGAGCAAGACCATATTGAGCAGACTTACATCAGCAGACCAACTCATTTCAGTTGATGCTTATTGAGTTAAATGTGCAAAACATTGTTAAGGGCAGTGGGAACAGAAAGATGAGAAATTATAGTTATTTAATAAATAGCACATGTATAAGAGCACTCATTACAATAGCCCTGCAAAGTGGGTATCACTATCCAAATTTTATAGATGTTCCACCCCAGAGGTGTAACGGTGGACATGTTATTTACACAGGACAAGCATGTAAAACACACACACACACACACACACACACACACCCATTACTCTTAATTACATTTATTTGAATACCCATGGTTGTCTTCCCCTAATTTACCCCTAGGCTGAAACCTATAATAGTCAAAGATCCCATCTTATTTAAATCTCTCTTAAGAAACCCCTGGCATTTAGTCAGCATTCAGTAAGTACAGGTTTGAATGAATGAACGAAGGAATGAATAGAAAGCAAAAACCTTTTAACCAGGTAAGGCCTAATGCTGCCTCTATTTCTGCATCAAAGATATGCTTTATCTGACACAGAATTAAACTTTCATGTGTAATTGGCTGTAAATCCTGTTATATTAGCTAAACTGTAAGATGGCTAACAAATATAACTGGATATTGGTTCATTTTACAGCTGGGATTGGCAATTTCCCCGCAGGTAGGATGCTAAACCCATCAGTCATTGCCCAGTCTCCTCTGGAATAACTACATTTGCAGGGATTTCAGGGTAAAGAGAAATGGTGTCTTATCTAAGCAAATTCCCTTGCTTTGTCCAGCCATCTCTGTGGAGTCTGTCCAGTCCTCATGATAGGATAGAGAAGGGAGTACACTTTAAAGTATAATTGCAAATAGAGGAGAATTTAAAAATAAAACGTAAGTATTTGACTTTGTTCCATTTAAATTATTTCCTTTAGACACTTTGACTCGTGTCATTCTGACATGAAGAGTGGAATCTCATTGCACTACAGTATACAATAAGGACAGACCATTTTTCAGCAAGAGTTCATTATGGTTGAATAGTGCTAGTTTAAATTGTCCAATTGATTTGTATTTGCTGAGAGATGTGCATCTAAGTATTGCTGAAGCAGAAAATGTGGTCTCTGGATAGGACTAATGAAATGGGAGTTAAGACTTGTGGGCCGGGCGCGGTGGCTCAAGCCTGTAATCCCAGCACTTTGGGAGGCCGAGGCGGGCGGATCACGAGGTCAGGAGATCGAGACCATCCTGGCTAACACGGTGAAACCCCGTCTCTACTAAAAATACAAAAAACTAGCCGGGCGCGGTGGCAGGCGCCTGTAGTCCCAGCTACTCGGGAGGCTGAGGCAGGAGAATGGCGTGAACCCGGGAGGCGGAGCTTGCAGTGAGCTGAGACCCGGCCACTGCACTCCAGCCTGGGTGACAGAGCAAGACTCCGTCTCAAAAAAAAAAAAAAAAAAAAAAGACTTATGACGCCTATTGTCCGGTGAATCACTTATCTCTCGATTTCTTGTAGGTTATTTCTAACAGTTGAGATTAAATTTTTGAAAAATGCTTTGAAATTATTAAGATGAATACAGCAATACCGTATTAACATTCTCTAGAGGGTGAGAATATATATATACACACACACATATATATATAAAGGAGAGTTTATTAAGTATTAACTCACACGATCTCAAGGTCCCACAGTAGGCCATCTGCAAGCTGAGGAGCAAGGAAAGCCAGTCCGAGTCCCAAAGCTGAAGAACTTGGAGTCCGATGTTTGAGGGCAGGAAGCATCCAGCACAGAAGCATGTAGGCTGGGAGGCTAGGCCCATCTAGACTTCTCATGTTTTTCTGCCTGCTTTATATTTGCTGGCAGCTGATTAGATGGTGCCCACCCAGATTAAGGGTGGGTCTGCCTTCCCTAGCCCACTGACTCAAATGTTAATCTCCTTTGGCAACACCTTCACAGACATTCCCAGGATCAATACTTTGCATGCTTCAATCCAATCAAGCTGATACTCAGTATTAACCATTGCAAACATGGTCTATGAATTCATTAATATGCTGTATGTCCTTAAAGTCTCCATTAGCACTGTCTTAGGTCACACAGATCTCAAGGCAAAAGTCAACTTTGTTTTGACTTACTTTCTATATCACCAAATAGGTTATCAAACCACTATGTAATTAATGAGTTTTTGATATTGAATGAATAACTTAAAACCATTTAAGGATTCCATGGTTAGGTCAATTTACCAAAAAGTTAAATATAATAAATTGGGTTTAAATAATTGGATTTTACAGTTGTCATATTTTTTCTAAATTTGAAAGAATGGCTGTAGAGAAAAAACTGCTTCATCAACATCAAAACACCTCAAAATTATTACAGCAATGATTTCATAATCTCACTGAAATGACAGATGAAAAAAATCTTTTCTTGCCCTAATGTAAAATCTCAGCAGGAAGCACTTAAGGTTAACTCCTGCTGACACGTCTAATCAGGTTGTAAAAGGGTTTCAGAGAATTAATCCTTGGATAAGGTGCTTTATACTGAAATAATGTAACCACTTTTCTTTGTAGTAATGAATCTTTTAATTTTAAAGGTAATTCTTCCTTGGGGACTTAGTGCAATTCTAAGTTTTTCCATATATTAAAGATGATTTAAAGTTGACATAGGGCAGATTTACAATACACGTAAGAGTCATAAAATGAAATGGAGAAAATATTCCAAGTTGATTTATGATTGAACCCTTCATAAGAATAATGAATTTACAACATTTTCTACTAGAATCTCCTTGAGACTGTAGTTGAAAGAACTAGACTACAATAGATAGTATTGCTTAGGCAGTTACTTGAGTACCAAATTTTACTAATGCAGATAATCTAGCTAGCTTACATTTAAAACCTTTTTCCTGTCATCCCAACAACTATATTTTTACCTATGTGTACAGACATGTTTCCTCTCTAGGGTTAATGGAAGTTTTACTATTTTGACGGTTTCCTCCCTCCTTAAAAATTCTCTATCCTAGTTATCAGGCAAAAAATGTTTTGGGGCATACTATTTATCCAGCCTAATAAAGCTAACTGGTAATATTCATCACCTAAAGAGTGATGAATTTAACACAAACAAATTAAATGAATTATTGGGGAGGCAGTCTTTTCTTTTGTTCAGAATTCATAAGGTTTGTGTTGTTAGCATGGTGTGTTTTTTAAAAGAATGATAAAAATAATCATGTTTAAAGAAATAAATTTACTTTAATGGTACTTTCAAAAAGACTAATCCACAACAAATTAAGTTATACTGTATTTCCTTTGTTACCCAGAACCACAGGGCTGGTTGTCAACACATATTGAAGAAATGTAAGTAAAATACGGAAAGTGATGATTTTCAAAAGGAAGAGAAGAAACTCCTTTTCAACACTTTATATCATTTATTAATGCAGTATACATTAGATCTAAAATCTGCAGTTTCTAAGCACACCATGTTTAGATCTTTCAGATCCTTCTGCAGTTTTAGGTTATTTCTACAGAGGTACCTTTAAGTGAATGAATAACACATTCTATAATTCCTGAAAATATAGTACAGAGTGAAATGATTTAAATATAATTTAGGCACATATTGATTATGAAAATAGATTATCTCTCAATACAATACTTCTCTGTCTTGGTAAAAATAATAAAGCAAAGAAAATAATTCATTTCTGAAGTTGCTTTCCTTCACCTGTAAAGGTCTGATCTCCTCCCACTATGCATATGTACCCTTTACTGTTAAGGAAAGCTTTGCATATGTAGATATACAAGAATAAGCTACGTAAATACTAAAGATATGTCATTCTCCCAAAGGAGACACAGGTGGTTTTCAATGATTCCTTGCCTCATGTTGATGAGTCTGTAGAATTCAGAACCCATTTGGACACAGCTAATATCCCTGCTCTTGGGGTAGAAATAAGGACACCAGGTCATTGGTAGGGAGGTACAGGTCCTTCCTCTGCTGCTGCAGAGATAATGACTCAAGAAAATTGGGCTACAATTTGTTTAGGACACACACACACACACACATATATATATATATATATATATATATATATGTAGAAGAATCACAGGTGCTGACTGATTGGTATTACACCTTGGACCAGCCAAATGCCTTTATTTTTACTTTACATATATTTTTTGGTGGCTGTAATCAAATGTGTGTTTAAAATTCCTCATTCCCCACTGTAGGGTTCTAGCTGCAATTACATTACATTGCCTTTTAGCAGGCAACTCTACCATCTTCATTCATATATGCTTTGATTGCAGTAGCTCTGGATTTAGTATCTATTTCTAAGCTGGCCCTATGTCAACTATTCGGTATTTGAATTAAATGAATATTAATGATGCACCTTGGTTTTTTGGTTTTGAAGTGTCTTCTTATCCTTGTGATGATTGTATGAGAAAACTAGGCTAACAGTGTAAATAGAATTGCTTGGTCTGGTGTTGAGTGGAACTTGCCTAGAATGAAATTCTGAGAAATTCTCACTTATAAGTGTTGTAGTGATAGGTAAGTGCTTCCTCCATCCAGAGTCCCACTGTACCTTTGGAATGACAGTGATGTACAATGATGTCTTTCTTTCCACTCTGTCTCAATCAGTAAGAACTGGATATTACTTTAATTTAGCTACTGTTTTGTCCTAAAAAGTAAACATTTTAAAAATGAACCTGAAAAGAGTCTTAGGGAGTCTGATCTCACCATATTCATATGGTGTGACAGGTATTTAAAGAGAGGAGGCATCACTAAAGCTATTTATAAACCTGAACAACCTTTTCCAAGTTTTCATAAAGTTTTAACAATTTAAATATCCATACTGCATCTAGGTATTCAATAAATATAATTGCATATGTTGTGCTTTCCATAAATTAAAATCCTCAAATGCATCTCAAACCAAGATGGTATTTCCACATCATGCCTATTTAAAAGCAAATATAATAGATACTATTCCTGGTCATAAAACCAGGTAAACCCCCCTACCCCGTTCAAAAGGCAGCAATATCTAGTTTCCCTACATCTATTAAATGAGTGCTTTTCTGTTAAAAATCAGAAAATGGAAAAAAAGTCAGTTTTTTCCCTTATGCACCGCTCAGAACAAGCATAATCCTCTAAATGTTTTTTTTTAAATTTCCTTACGGTGTTATTTCTTCTAGACAACTGAGTGGGTGGAGAAAGAAAAGTGATAAGGAAAACATTTTCATCTTGTATATCTTCCTCCAGCCCCTAAAATTCTCATCTGACACTTTGTGACATGTGTAGTGGTGTCAGCATCTCTTCAAATATAGCTCCCTTCACGTTGGACCCTCTCAGGTTGGCTTCTTGAAGATCACACCCAGACAGATCACAATTCTGCAAGATGAAAACAATATTCACATAATTCATGTGGAAATTTCAGGCCTTATCTGTTTCTGCTCAAAACGATTTCTGGGGCAGATTAGGAAAATGTTCCTATACAATAAAACTCATTTAATTTCCGGAAAACTGATGATACACCACCCTAAATTAAGATGATATTCTATCTGTATTTGTTACCTCTAGTTAATGTTCAGGCTGTATATATATAAACAAAGGTTAAAGAGGAAGCATGTCCCTTGTTCTTGCATATTTTAAAATGAGACATTGAAAACAGAGGTCCCCAACTCCTGGGCCACAGACTGATACTGGTCCATGGCCTGTTAAGAATCAGGCTACACAGCAGGAGGTCACCAGTAGATGAAGCTTCATCTGTATTTACAGCCACTCCCTGTATGGCTCAAGTTACAGCCTGAGCTCCACCTCTGTCAGATCAGCAAGGGCATTAGATTCGCATAGGAGAGTGAAACCTATTGTGAACTGCACATGTGAGGAATCCAGGTTGTGTACTCCTTATGAGAATCTAATGCCTGATGATCTCTCACTGTCTCCAACATCCCCAGATGCGAATGTCTACTTGCAAGAAAACAAACTCAGGGCTCCCACTGATTCTACATTATGGTGAGTTATATAATTATTTCATTATATATTACAATGTAATACTAGTAGAAATAAAGTGCACAATAAATGTAACGCACTTGAATCATCCCAAAACCACCCCTGACCCTGGTCTGTGAAAATATTGTCTTCCACAAAACCAGTCCCTGGTGCCAAAAAGGTCGGGGACCATTGATTTAAAATACAAAATGGATTCCAACATAATAAATAAATAAATACACACACACACACACACACACACACACACAAACAAACAAAAAAAACGGAGTTTTGCTCTTGTTGCCCAGGCCAGAGTGCAATCTCGGCTCAGGGCAACCTCCAACTCCAGGATTCAAGTGAGTCTCCTGCCTCAGCTTCCCGACTAGCTGGGATTACAGGCACTCACCACCACACTCAGCTAATTTTTTGTATTTTTACTAGAGACGGGGTTTCACCATGTTGGCCAGGCTGGTCTCAAACTCCTGACCTCAAGTGATTCACCCACCTTGGCCTCCCAAAGTGCTGGGATTACAGGCATGAGCTACTGCGCCTGGCCCCAAGGTAATAAATATTATCAAAACAATTTTACTATGATCCAAGAACAATAACAACAAAAGGAATGAGATGGGGGGAAGACTATTTTTCTTTTAATCTGAAAAGATTTTACTTAATCAAATTGTGTAATACATTTTTCCATTCCCTAGCCCTAGTATTTTTACACCAAGGAACTGCCTTTCTTTTTAAAGCCCCAAAGGTATGTATATAATACAATGAGTTTTGACAGATGTACAAAATAGTGTAACCACTGCAATTTGAAGCTGTTTCTTAATTTCTCTTGAGATCACGGAGTGGTAAGATAGAGATTCCAGTTAAGTCCCTGGATATGATACGGGACAATGGTTAGAGAGAAGGGTGACTAAATGTAACCTCTTAGGAGAACAAATGTCAGCAGCTCACCCCTCAATAGTCAACCTGATCAGTCTTTGCAATCAGTTAGACAGAGGGAGGCTTTTGCTGCTAAGCCACTCTGAGTACATAAAACCAAGGAAAATAATATAATCTTAGGTGAAAGTGATGTAATAAATAATAAATAATTGTGTTTGTGATAGGATTATAATCTTAGGCCAATTCTTTTTGCCTTGAAGTTGAAAGGGGTCTGCTACTCTGCTACTGAGAGCTATCAAGAGATCTAGGCAAAAATATTAAGAAAAAAAACAGCAAGCTAAATTTTGACATACTGTTCTCTGCTATCCAATTTATACCAGATTTCATAGCTACCAGCCACATGTGGCTACTTAAATTTAAATGAATTAAAATTAAATAAAATTTAAAAATCAATTTCTCATCTGCACTAGCCACATCTCAAGTGCTCAACAGCTCTATATGGCTAGTAGCTACTCTACTGAAGAGCACCGACACAGAACGTGTCCCTCCTGCACAAAGTGCTATTGGATGGTGCTGATGTAGACCTATCAACAGCTATCGAGTCTGCTAGCTAAACTGGCAAATTAAGAAGACATACAAATACAATTCTTTGAAAAAGATGACTAGGCAAAATTATAATCTCAGGCTGATAAACCAAAAAACATATGGTTCCAATTTTAAATAGACTTCCTGAACCTGATTTCAAACCTGGATATCATTTAAATTTCTCAAGTAGTTTAAGAAGTAATCTAGCCCATTTAGTTCTGTTCGGAATTAAATTTTATGGAAAATACAATACATTAGATAATGCATCTATCAAACTTATTTACTTGAGAAAAACTTAAGGAAAAGGAGAGAAATGAAATCAACTTAGTCTGAATGCCAGATGAGTCTTCCAATCCAGTTTTACCAACCAACTACTTTGTTTTGATTTCAATACATTTTGCATGAGTGCTTAGTAAGTCTAGAGTAATAAAAACTCTTAAAATGTTGGTGAACTCACCTCTAAATCAGTTCCTGCCAGAGTTGCTCCTCTGAGGTTACAGTTCTTCAACTTTGCATTTTTTAAGGTAGCCACTCTCAGGTTAATTCCTGTCATCTGACTTCCTTCCATATCCACACCTTTCAGATTAGCACCTACAGTGAACACATTCTGGGAGTAGTTTAACTTAAAAATATAGTTATCTACCTTCAACAAAACTGCAAGATGACTTAATGGAGGTCAATAATGACAGTCTCTTTTGACTTTTGGAAATGAATCTAAAATCTTGTCTCTCAACGAACTTATATATATAAACAGTTCACTGATGAAAGAATGCTTTCATTGATACTTTTGAGGGAAGAAATTTAGTTCTGTCTTATGATGGTTAGCACTTTCATAATATGCCTCTACAGGTTTATGATAAGGAAGGTTTAGTCTCCTAAATATACAAGTAAACAAAGTGATCAGTCACAGATAAAACAGTAACAAATTAAGAAACAATAAATTAAATCTTAAAATGATTTTTATAAACTCCCTGGCTTTATGCAAAAGAAATTTTTCCTTTTGGTCAGTGTAAGAATATTTTATTCCATTTGAAAGTTTAAGACATTGATATTTAATTTTCCAATTAAAACTTTATTAAATATTTGAGGCTTTATTTTTTCTGAGTCCTCCGTTTTGATTAGCATTTGACTGAAACCAAATGGAGGTATCTTACCGCTTTGGAAGTTCTCCAAATATGATGACAGAAGAAACCTATTCCCTACAGCTATCCTGTTTCACCCTTAACAATTATTTTCCAGGGCTTTTTCCTTTACAGTCTGCTTCCTCCATAGAATAGGTATTTACAGAAAGGATCTCACCTTCTAAATTGGCTTTAAGACCAGAAGGATCCTCAAAATTACACAGTTTCAGGGATGCTCCTTCTGCATTAGAACAGAGCATCTTGACTCCCTGGAGATTTGCACACTGCAAAGAAAAGAGAAAAGTCCTGGTGGTAAGGTTCATAATTTTGTTCAAATTAGCTCAAACAGTAAAAGAAAAAATAGAAAAGGGGAAAAGGCTCAACTCAACACACTCATAATCAATTATTTTCTGTTTACAATAAAGGCTTTTCTAATTAAACGCAGTAAGAAATGGGAACATTTGAAAGAAATTTTTTTTTAAAGAACTGTTTTTAAAAAAATAAATGCAAATTAACAATAGCATGCTCATTTTACATGAAACATAATGGTGTAGATAAAGAAGTTGGGAGAGTCAGAACTATGACGTCTCTATCTCTATTTTTATAAACACACCTATGCATGACAATGAAGTAGTCAAAATGTATGGGTAAGGAAGGCATACACTTGTTAGGGGTATGGATTTTCTTATTACTATGGGAATCTTAATGTTCTAAGTGAAATTACTGATATTCTAAGATGCTACTACTGCCTTCAAGTCAGAGGTCAGAATACGAATGCCAGCATTTAAACGCATTATTTAGCTACAAAACACTAACAAGATGCTTTTTGAGTCTTTCTGCACCAACCATGGCTAAACATTAGCAACCCTGAGCAGGCACATCACAATGCATAATGCAAGGCAGAGAGTAAAATGGTAGAAAATATATGTTTTAAGGCTGTTTTGTTTTGTTTTGTTTGAGACAAAGCCTCACTCCGTCACCCAGGATGGAGTGCGGTGGTGCTATCTCAGCTCACTGCAACCTCTGCCTCCCAAGTTCAGGTGATTCTCGTGCCTCAGCCTCCTGAGTAGCTTGGATTACAGGCATGCACCACCACGCCTGGCTAATTTTTGCATTTTTAGTAGAGACAGGTTTTCACCATGTTGGCTAGGCTGGTCTTGACCTCAAGTGATCTACCTTCCTCTGCCTCCCAAAGTGCTCGGTTTACAGGCTTGACCCACCTCATCCAGCCAAGAGTTTTAAATTATGTTCATTTATCTCAAAGAGTTTTTGACAAACTTTTTTTTTAGGGCTTAACACAAACAAAGATGCCTCTCGACATTCCACTATTTAAAGACTAGGTCCTTCAAACTTTTTTTTGATGCTAGTCTTTTTCCTGTTTTGTTACGAACCTGACCCTTCATAAGACAGAATAAGAACAGTGAAAGTAACTAAAATGCATATTTGGTAGATTTTGTTACTAGCTCGGATACACGGCTTCATGGAGAAATAAGCTGCAGCTAATGAGTAAAACCCAAATTACAATAATTCAATAAATGACTACCAAAAGCAAGATGGTATTAATTCAAAAGACATACAGACATGGGCCTTGGTGGTAAGGAACTTAAAAGTTGTTAAAAATTAATAGATTTCATTGTTGGTCTGCATCTACCCTCTAACTTCAAATAAACACAGGTAACTGTCATGAATACATACATATACATACATATAAATATACACATATACAGAGAGAGAGGGAAAAAGCCACTGAGATGTTAACTTCCACAAACTGATGCATACCATATTTATTTCAAAATATCTATCAAATAATTCTTGAGCAGTAACATTTTCCCATTCCAGAAATGAGGTTGAATAGATTTCAAGGTTCCTTTCAGTTTTACCTTTATAATTTGCTGAAAATACGAGTCCTGACAAAGTACAGTATATTGAGGAGATCAGGAACTAATTCCAAGATTTAATTTCTTTTTAGTTGCTAAACCTTTCAGGTCTATGTTTAATAAAGGATATCAAACCTGTTACCAAATTCATTTCACTTTCAGACCCTTTAGTCTTATATCAACATAATAAATTATCTGTTTTCAAGTAAAAGCTCCCATAAAAGACAGTTATAATTCCTGTCTCAAAGGCTCTTTGAGACTGTTCAATAGACTAAACATTTACTTTTCTCTTGTAGCCTAAAATGATACTTACGTCAAGCACTGATCCAGAAAGATCAGCTCGTTCAAGATTTGCACAGCAAAGATTTGCATGTGCAAGATTGCAGCGGCTTAAATTGGCCATTTTGAAGTTAATGTATCGAAGGTCCAAACGAGAAAGATCAGCACCACTGAAGTTCAAACCCTGAAATAAAAAAGCACAAATTGTCACCATAATTAAATCGTCTGTTTGTATTAAATTTAATTACTATAGCTAACCACCAAGTTTTTTTTAGAAGCAATTGGCAGTTCAGTTACTTGGAGTTTATTACAAAACATGATCAAAATGGACTTAGATACATGAAAGAAGTGTCCTTAAATAGGTTCCTCATAAAAGAAACTCTATCAACATATACATTAGAATGTAGCCTGGCTATAATTCATTTATGTGTAGAAGTTTCTAAAGAGGTATCCCTGTTAGTCCTATACCTGCTAATAAGTATTTAAACCTAATTATATTTAAATTATTTTATTAATTCAATAATTCAAAACAGTTTATCAGGCAAAAATGAATACTGTGGTCTTTAAAATCTGAAATGCTACAGTACACATAAGTAAAGTACCTGCCACTGATCGGACCATATATTGCAAATGTACAAATAATTACTTTTAAAAAACTGCTGCAATTTCCATGCATTATTCATAAACTGCTGCATGAGGTATAATTAGGCAATTTAAAAAGGCTATTATTGCATCTCTTTTTGGTTAACCATTTCAGAACTAAATCAATGCTATGACCCATAATTAAATTAGATCTTGCACATAAAAGAAAAATAAAGCAAAATAACCCCAAAACACTAGAAGAATGTAAAATTTTATTTTGCTGATAGAAATAATTCATGTAATTCATGTAAAATTCATGTTAATTACCTGGCATCGCAGTTCTGACTTGGTTGGAGTTGCTAGCAAAAATCGGACAAATTCCTTTCGGGATATTGGTGAATGATCCTCCGGTGGCTGAGAATTCTTGAAAAAGATATTAAGAAATTAGTGGAGTCTTTTGGGAGATAGCTACAATATATGTAACAGTGGCTAATGTAAAAACAGGCTTACCTTTATTGCCACTTCCAGGTGTTCAATCAATGAGTCAATACCAAAAAACCTTGCTTCTTCTAACACACCTATCAGAACAAAAATGATTCTGAAACAACTAATTTAGTGAATGTATTACAGTCATTTTAAATTTAGTAAAATACGATTAGTTAACATAATTTTAACATTTAATTGACTTTTTAAATGGAGCAGATCTTAACATGTTTGCCACAAGTATCTTTGACATAATGAGTCAGAAAATGATGGAAATGAATAAAAGTTTAAAAAGTACAAAAAAGTATAATTCAGAAATCTTATAGGAGAATAAATTTTAAAAATATTGGTAAATACTAAAAGAGGTTTCATTTATCATTTACTTTAACTTGGTAAAAAACAATGTACATCCTTTACATGACTTGGTATGTTTACTTATTCTAATCTGTTAATAAACATCATCAGAATGTGTGGGAATACATTTGGGTTCCATTATCTTTCAAATGAGAAGACCTCAATCTGTTGGCTGTTGACTTGGTAAAAAACTACTTAGAACTCTGGAATTACAAAGAAAGTATCAGACATAATCCCTCCCTTCAAACACAAGCTAATAAGGTAAGTAGATACCGAAAACCACAAGCCGTTATTTGGGAAGAATAATACAATCTTTTCTGTGAAAACCAAACTCTATGGACGATAATACAATTGTAAAACAAAGGTCATCCAAGGTACAGCATCCGGCTACCACTCTGGCATACAGGGTCCACATTTCCCCTTCAAGAGGCATCCAAAGATTATGCCATTCTGGTCGGATATATATCCCCAGTGGAAACCCAACATATTATAAAAGAGGTTCTTGTGGGCCACGCTCTCAATTTGCCAAGATCTGAGTAAAGCAGAACTCTTAGGGAATGCAGCCAGGATACATTTCTAATTCTAGGTTTAGAAATAAATCTTTAAAACATCCAGAGAAGCCTCAGAAATACAAAAGACAGGCCAGGCACGGTGGCTCAACACCTGTAATCCCAGCACTTTCGGAGGCTGAGGCGGGTGGATCACTTGAGGTCAGGAGTTCGAGACCAGCCTGGCCAACACATGGTGAAACCCTGTCTCTACTAAAAAAAAAAAAAAAAAATATATATATATATATATATATATATTAGCTGGGCATTGTGGTGTGTGCCTATAATCCCAGCTACTCGGGAAGCTGAGGCAGGAGAATCACTTGAACCCAGAAGGCACAGTTTGCAGTGAGCGGAGATCACGTCATTGCACTCCAGCTTGGGTAACAGAGGGAGACTCTCTCAAAAAAAAAAAAAAAAATCAAAATCTGGATTTGAATCCCAGCTCTGCCACTCACTACTTTTTGGTGTTAGTGAAATTACTGTAGATTGTTTTAAAGCATATAATTACTTGGGCAATCTGTAGGCAATATAAAGAGTTTGGATGGAAACTGTACTAATTAAAAACAATGCTTTATAAAATGAATCCAGCAGAGAGCTCTGCTTTTTGAACACTTGCACAAATAAAAGAAATAGTTGAGAAACATGAAAAAGAAAAAACTAGCAAATCTTGGTAATAGCTTGGTTTGCAGATATGTGACAGAGCATGGATAAATATATTTCTGATGTTATTTTCTAGGCAAGTAGGATACAAAATGCTATCAATAATCTGAAGAAAAATTAAAATGGGAGAAATAGAAAGCAACAAGAATTTAGTTACAAAGTTATAGAACTAGCTAAAAGAGTCAAATAATGTCTTTTTTTTTTTTTTTTTTTTTTGCAATAGGTACATGTTAAAGGGAATATAAAGTTTGTTATAGCAACACTAGAAGTTAGTGGGTGTTTTGTATTTCACTACAGAAACTGTAAGCTAGCAGTCCTCAGGCTGATTCTGATGTATTCAGCATGTAATGTTTTCAAAATAAAAACATGTCACATAAAATTTTAGATACCCAGGTTTCTTCAAAAACCAAGGTTCTGGCACTCTACATCTGTCCACATTGCACATGGCAATGATCTGCTGAAGCTGGCAGGCATGTGACCTCAAGATCACCAACTGCCTACCACTCCTCAAGTACTAACATCACATCAACTTCAGTCACTTAGAGGCCTATTAGCATCCAAATGTGCAACCAGTGTTTTATAAGGGCTTTTGTCTACATCACCTCCATTAACCTTCACAAAAATCTTGTGATGTAGATAGGGTTGAGAGTGCTTTTAACACTCATTTTTCCAATATGACTCAGAGAAATTTTCCCCAAGTTAGTCTCCCTAAGTTAGCAAATTGTAGAATCAAATCTCTAATTGAGAATTATGATTGCAAGTCATGATTTGCCCTCTTGACTACTCTAGTTCTCACATAATGTGGAGAATATCCAGAACTTGGAGCCAAGTTACATTCATAATTCAATTTTTAAAAAAGGAAACAACAAAATCGTTTAAAGTCACTTGTCATATAGAATCTATATCAGTTTAGAATATAAAGTTGATATGTATGGCTTAGATATTTACCTATATGTACAAAGACTACCTACCTGAAGGACCACCTGTCCGTGCCTAAATCTATTTCTACACCTATATACACTCATATACATGAGAAAACATCTAGTTTAAAAAATAGAAAAAAAAATACTTTTACTTTATGGAAATATACTGTCACTGAGTGAAACAAAGTTAAAATCTTAAACTTACAAAAATGTGAGTAGTTACATAATTATATTGAAAGTCTACATAAACTCACCCAATAAATTAATGCCATCATTTACAATGAGCTGTCCATGACGCAAGTAGTTCAAAATGGGTTCAAAGTACTCAGGACTTCGGTCAATTAAGAAAGCTCCTCTATGATCTTGCTTATTTCCCCAGACACCTGTGTTACCATTATAAGAAAGAAAGTACCCCATAAACAAAAAATAAAGTCAGAAATGTATGAGGAAAAAATTGCTTAATATATCAGTAAGTTTTTACTCTTAAAAACTGACATAATTAGTAAGTACAGAAAGTCGGGAGTTATAAAGGCAGCACAGATACAAAACAGGTAAGACGAAATGTGAAACCAACGTATTACACTCACCTTTGTCCTTAAACATGTGGGCCAGCATACTGTCAGGTTCTTTATTCACTAAAGTGCTCCTAAGAATTCAGGGAAAAAAATTGATTTCTCCATTTGTCTTTATAAACAAACATATTTAAGTCAAGAGTATACTCGATCCCAGCTGCTCTCTCAAAAAGATGCATGCTACAACCTGGTAGGAGTAACGCTGGGAAACAAAAACGTGCAGTAAGTTGCCATTTATCAGATCCCTTCTAATCGGGTACTTCCTTTGATTTAAACATTTTTTAGTTTCCTTTGCTTTAAATACTTCTCTGTCTATCCTGTTAGCAAACTATTACATAATAATATTCTTGATCTTCCAAACTTACATTTTTCTGCCCTTTAATAAAAGCAGTTGTAGCCTCTACAAATTTCAGTACTGTTAATTTTTACTTATATTGTGTGTCTATTACTCAATATCTAAAAAGCATGTTCTAAAACACTGAAGTGATGCCTTTTATGCTTTCTCAGGAATGAACCATGTTTTTACTTTGTTCTTCAAAAAAACTTATAAAAAATGGTTTCAGATCACACAGTATATTTAAGCAGCATTTGAGTATCTTTTTAGGGAATCAGCAAATTGAAGAACAAATGGTACACAGTGCTCCTTTTGCATTCTCTTTCTCTCTAACACACATACACATACACCTACCGTGTAGTTGTAAAGTACCGCCCTCCAACATTTAATGTCAGCCAGTCTGTGTGGAATCCTAACAATCCCTCAGGAGGCTTAGAATCTGTCTGAGGATCTAGAGATGACATGTAGAAAATAATACAAATATTAAGATTGGGGATTCTGGGAAGACGGTAATGGCATAATTTTTAAAACTGAATACACACATAATAAAAGCATACCAGAGCTACTAGGACAGCAATACCCAAACCCACAGACTGCATCTAAAACAACACTAGGTGATAAGGTAGTCCCACCAATACCAACAGCTATAAGAGCAGCATGCTTTCAGCGCCTGTGAAAGAAAAAGCAGAGAGATGCAACAGGGTATATGATGAACCCATGAATGTGAAAGCCATCCATAGATACTGACTTCATTGCTTAATAAGTTCAGCTGAGAACAACAGATTGAGATGACCCCAAAAGTGAGTGATGCAAGTACTTTGCAGTAAGATCTGATAGGGCTGAAAATAAACTCTCAAAACCATGACCAAAATAAATGGTCAAAACTCCCTTCTATGGACAAAGCCCCACACTGATAACATGCTGGGAAAATAATCCAAGCTGAATGCAACAGAGACAACAGAGACTAAAAAAAAAAAGGACTCCAGACGAAAGTTAAGAGGTCTAATAGACCAAAATATATCAGAAAATGAGTTCTGTATGTTTTTAACACTTCACAAAAACAACAGAAAAGGGAACTCTAGAGCCATGAAATTAGAAAAACTGTCCTGTCAGCCCTCTTTTCAAGTTAAGAAAAACTAACTTCACATAAAAATGAGCAATACAAAAGGATTGATCAAATGTAATACAAAAGTGTTAAAATAATAATAATAATGTCCTTATAGATAATGCCAGAAATACCCACAAAATAGATCAAAATTATAATCTAATATTCCAAAACATGCTAAAATAAGTTTATACAAGGTATAAAATAACAATATAAACCAGGATTTACAAATTCAGAAACGTGTAGCAAGAACTCCCAAGAGAATTAGAAATAAAAGAAAAACGATTTTTAAAATAAAGACTAAAGCAAAAGAAATACAAGAGTGATTAAACACAATGACAGTGACTTAAGGGAAAGAAAAGGTAAAAAAGAGAATAGCTTGAAAAATTAAAAAGAAACGGCCACACATGGTGGCTCATAACCGTAATCCTTTGGGAGGCCGAGGCAGGTGGATTGCTTGAGCTCAGGAGTTCAAGACCAGCCTGGGCAACAGGGCAAAACCCCAAAATCCCATCTCTACAAAAAATACAAAAAAATTATCCGAGCATGGTGGCACACATCTGCAGTCCCAGCTACTGGCTGGGGGCTGAGGCAGGAGAATCACTTGAACCCAGGAGGTTGAAGCTGCAGTGAGCCAAGATCACACCACTGCCTTACAGCCTGAGTGACGAAGTGAGGCCCTGTCTCAAAAAAATAAATAAATAAAATACAAAGAAAAGAAAAGAAAGTTTCAAATGTAAAAGACAAGTGTAAAAGATCCACCATACATACAATAGAGTCCTGAAAGAAGGAAATCAAATCAAAGTGAACAAAATAAAAATGTAAACTTCAAGAAAACTGTACTGAAATTTTAAAATACACACACTTGAAACTATATATTGAAAGGATCCATCACATACTGAGAAAACCAATTCAGAACAACTCAGAACACCAAAAAATATTCTACTAAAATTACTGTACTTTAAAGAAAGAGAAATATCCTTTGGGTGATCTATGAAAAATAATCACATAAGAAAGATCAGATTTTTTGAGACCAACACCTCAAGCCAGAATAAAATGCAGTAACGTATTTAAGATATTCAAAGAAAAATGATGTGAACCAAGGATTTTTCAATAGCTTCACTGAGGTATAATTAACACAGAACAAATTACACATACTAAAGTTTATAATAAGCGTTGACATAAAATTTTATACCAAAATCATATAAAGATGGTGGATGGCAATGACATCTTGCCACTGGAAGATGTCAGAGACTATTGTTCTCATAGTTTCTTGGAGAGAAATCTACTAGAGAACAAGTTTCAGATAACCACTGGAAACATAACAAAAGGATGGAGGTAAATGTACGCTTGAAGAAGTAAAACTAAATGAGAGTATAAAGGGAGACAGTATGGTATACAATGGCTGTATGTTCTGACAATGCAGAAACAATACAATTATTTTTAAGTAAGGGGAGAAAGGATTTAGCATATGAAAAACATTTAACTGTTTTTAGTAATTATATTGGTACTGAAAGTATTGGGTTTGTTACGCTGACATTTTTAGATGTGTTCTGTATGGGGTATAGTAAATGAGTAATTATGTGACATTATAATTCTATTAGTCCCTGTGTCCCTGAAAGTCAGTATTATTGATATAGAAAAAGGAGACACAGATGTAAGAACAGAAGAGGAAAAGTAAAAACCTTATAATCCTTAATATAAACTTTAAGTATTAGTATGAACCCATGAGTTATTTCATCTATCCATATTGTGTTATATATGATATGTAAACTTTCTATCCTATAACATATATACAAATTTTATCTCTACCTATATATTTTCAGTTCTGTCCACCAAAAAGCATAGCAACAATGATAAACCCAATAACAAACAGCCTCCCTAGCTCCCAGATTTGTCTTGGAAAGACACTTCCCACTAAAAAAAATCAAGGCTTGTTGGAAAAATGTTGATCCAGGTCTGAGACAGGAAAAGGCTTTAAGATGAACACCTGTTATTCCAGATAATAAGAAAGCTATAAAATCCAACAGGGCTTGTTAAAAAGACCTGAAGAGATTTCCAGTGGCCAAAAATTAAGACAATCTGAACACCAATAAATGCAGAGGATGAAAATATACCAAATATTTTAAAATCCATCAGTTAACAATAAAAAAAAAACCTTAATTGATCATTTTTTATTGTGTTTGTATGCAGTGGACCAATTAAGTGATCGTTGCCTGCCAATCACTGTTAGGCCAATGGATAAAAGAAGATGAGGAAAAGTTCTTACTCACAGTTTTAAGGTAGAGACAGACAGACAAGAGTATGCACTTACTTCCAAGTTGACAATTGCCTGTGCATCAATCCTGAGAACTACTTCCACTCACCAAATACAATTAGTATGATGCTTTAAAAAATACTTAAATATTCAGTGTTGACTGTATGGATCTAAATAAATCAAATACTTTATCTTACTTTTGGCCTTTTCTTTTGAGATATACAACTATAAGCTTTCTTCCAAATCAAAGGGTAGTGTGTGTGCACACCCATGTTTGTGGTTGATACCAAGTTATTTTTTGACTGATCTGATCACTGTGAAATACTGTCAAACACTACTTATGCAAGCAATATTTACTCACAAATATGTAATACAACATGTAGAAAAATTTTGACATTTACTATCAAAGAAAAAATTCTGAAACAATTGTTTCTAAAATCAAAACTACCTTACTATGTTATAGTTAATGAATATGTACACCTTGAAAGCATTTTAAAGGCATGTAAAAGATGAAGCATCCATAATAAACTACGATCATATAGTAAAAAATTTAACACATACACCCAATGTAGAATCAAAAAGTGTGAAGATCTGAATACAGCCATAAGATCATTTTTGATGTTTAAGCTTAATAGCCCCATTTAAAGTAATTGCCATTCCATCTTTTTTTTTTTTTTTTTTTTTGGCAGATAAAACTGGCTTTTAAAGTCACTTACCAATAAATGGCTCTCCTTCACAAACAAACAAAACATCATCATCCCTGGGGAAATCAAAATTTAAAAAGCCACCATCAAAATCTAAAAATCACATTAATTATCTGTTGCTTATAGGAATTATTCCTTAGAATTATATAGACAATAGGTTTTGCTATCAATCTAGACTGCAAAGAAGCTAAGTTTCCAATGCTTTGTTTAGCTCCCTGAACTTAACTGTCTTTGAATTTAAATTCAAAAATAAGATCTTGCACATGAAAGTACTTTTGAAATGGGGGGGAAAATCCCACTACACAAATTATGTGAGTTCAGCTTTCTTATCAACTGAGAATGAATAATTATGCTCAAAGGATAGATTAAAGCCACAGCTAACTCCTCTTTTTTTCTTTACCTTTTTTTTTACCCCTAAATCATTAGCTGTTGTGTGCTTTGGAGATGAAATAAACTGTCATATTAAATCTAGGAAAAATATAGCTGGAAGTAACTCTGCTGTCAGTGTTTACCCACTACAGATCCACCATACACCCAAATGTAAATGGTTGCACATAACCCACAGTTCTAGACAATCAGTGTACATCCTCTTCCTCAACCCATTACACCAGATAACGTATTGTGAACCTAAAACGAATAAGTCGGTATTTTATAGCTCAGAAGGCTTCAGTTATAACCTTCCATTGTAGAAGTTTTTATTTCCTATAGGACATCACAGGACACATTAAATTTTTCTAAGAAGCAGAGTTTGTGCTTGTTAAGGAGAAAGTTAGGTTGATGAGGACCATCATCCAACAATGTGACTCAGTTTTCCTTAGAAACTGAAAGAAGCTGGGAGATACATATTGAAAAACTCGAAATTATCCTAATTTATTTGGATTTAAAATGTAGTATATAGTATTTCCTACTTGTTCACCATGCCAATTTACTGTTTTCAGATTAGTATAAAAATCTGGTTTTTTTTTTCATTAACAAAACCCAATTAGCTGTATGACCTGAGTGAGTCCTCAGCTTCACAGGTAATTCGTTTCCTCGTCTGTAAAATGAAGGGTCTAGAACTGATTCACTGCAAAAGCAGTATACTATATTGAAAGGTCATTTTGATCTGGATTTATACAGAGACTCTGTGTATTATTGTAACTTAAAGCATCATTATCTTCACATCATTGATAAAAAAACTCATGCTCTGCCAATCAAATGGTATAACTCAGGCAAAGCAATTATAACATAACTGGCATAGTCAACACTTAATTTGTGTTCCCTTTACCATCTTCTTTGTTAAGCATCTTCCTGCTCCAAAATACTCTGACCTCGTGAAGATGAAGTAAGGTGAACTACACACTTGTTTTAAAGAGATGAATCTGCCTGGGATATTTAAAGAACAAACAAATAAGTCTATAATTATGGTGGATCACTGGTGATATCTCTACTTAGAATTATATCATATTTATAAAGTTTTCACAAAATCTGGCCTTTGTAATATTTATAAAATGCAAAGCATTTCTTAGGAAATGATTAACAAGCAGGTGCATATAAAAGTGAAGAGATGAATTAGATTTCTAACGTTAAAAACTGCATGTCTTATTAGATCCTGCTGTAGTACCACAAAGAAGAAATTCCTCATAGCCATATATGAACTATGCAGAAAGACTATCAGTATACTGAAATGTATACTAAGGGTTTTCTAGCTGATCAATACAGCTTAAGCCCAAATGATTTAAATTCCAAAGAGCAAATTCTAGGTAATCACTTGCCAAAATCCTGTATTCTTAACAGTGATTAAACTACTGCTTAAGGGAAACAGCATAGCACCAAGAAGTTGAGGCACACTGTTGACAGCTTATAAAAAGGTGAAGGTTACCTGATCAAAGCAATATCATCAATCAGTCCACCTTTCCCATTATATACACTGGTGGCTTTTATGCCGAGTTTACTGCTGGCCACAGAAAGCAAATCAGATAAAGTTCCATATACAGCAACCACCTGTAAATACACCAGATTAATATGAACAACTTATTTAATAAATGTTATCCCAACAAGTTACAAACCATCACAGTAAAACAGGGCTAAAAAGAGTATCATATAAAAGGAGACTTCAACAGGTTCTTAACAGTGCCCCCTTTTCTTCTATGACTCATTTATTCACTTGGTGCCTAAAATTGTCGAATCCTAAACTAGAACATAAGAAATCATCTCTGACCAAAACAATCTACAATCCTAAGGTGCGTTAAATAGCACTCCAGTTGTGAAGTAAGATAGACCCACACTTCAATCTAGAGTCTGACATTTTCTAGCTGTCAACTTGAGTCAACCTATTGATGCTTCTGTTGCTTTAACTAAAAATGAAGAAAATAGTAGCACCTACTTCAGAAGGTTATTACGAATTCATGCATAAGAGCTTGGCAAAGAGACTGAGACCTAGTAAGTCCCTATTATGTTGTCCTTTTATTATTTATTTATTTGAATGGTGCACCCTTAGAATAGGAGTCCACTGGTGCTGTTTATTATATCATTATCTACATAAACTACCATAGAAAATATAACTTCCTACCTCATTTATTTAATTCTTCATTAACTAAGACAGATTTTAGCATCTAACATTAAGAATACAGCAAACAGCTGGGTGACAAGGAATTGATCTGTCCTGCTGTGAATCCAGCATTCTGATATATGTGTAAGATACATGCAACTGTTTAAGCAAGGGGGCTGACAATCTCTACATGTAAGTGAATTTTGTGCCCTGGTCCTAACTGTAACTATGGGTTCCCAGCGGCTGAGTTGTACAGTTGCACCATTATTAGTTATGACCTCTGAAAGTTAGGAATAAAAAGTAGGAGAGGGTCGGGCGCAGTGGTTCAAGCCTGTAATCCCAGCACTTTGTAAGGCTGAGACTGGCAGAGCACTTAAGGACTGGAGTTTGACCAGCCAGACCAAAATGGAGAAACCCTATCTTTACTAAAATACAAAAATCAGTCAGGTGTGGTGGCACATGCCTGTAGCTACTCCAGAGGCTGACGCATGAGAATTGCTTGAACCCGGGAGACAGAGGCTGCAGTGAGCCAAGGTTGCACCACTGCACTCCAGCCTGTGTGACTGAGCAAGCCTCTGTCTCCCCCACAAAAAAAAGAAAAAGAAGTACGTGAAGAGCTAAACATGAAGCACAATCATCTAGCTCATGGATGTCCCAAGATCATATGTCAAGATGCCATATGAAGTGAGCACTAAGGCTGGTCCTCTGTCCACCAGTGACTGGAATACAGTGGAGAGTTTCTAGTTAAATAAATAAAGTAAATGGAGGCCATAGAAAAAGCTGCTTGATAACAAAGAGTGTGCAGTTTTTCAAAAGCAGAGTACTCAGATTCCAACTTTTTTCTCTTGGATCAGAAGGATGAAAGAGAGAAGAGTGCTGGAGCATTTTGGAAAGTGTTGAAGGCGAGAAAAATGTAAGCGGAACCAAGTTCATTATTAAAAATAATGCATAACCCAACTGTCTATAAGCAGGTAATTGTATAAATATGGTATAGACATACAACTGAATATTATTCAGCAATAAGAAACAATGAGGCCAGGTACAGTGGCTGATGCCTGTAATCCCAGCACTTTGAGAGGCTGAGGCAGGTGGATCGCTTCGAGACCCACCTGGCCAACATGGTGAAACATGGTCTTTACAAAAAAAAAATACAAAAAGTAGCAAAGATGGTGGCACATCCCTGTAGTCTCAGCTGCTTGGGAGGCCAAGGTGGGAGGATGACCTGAGCCTGCCAAGTCAAGGCTGCAGTGAGCCAAGATCATACCACTGTACTCCAGCCTGGACATGATGGGATGGAAAAGAAAAAAGGAAAAGAGAAAGGAAAGGAAAAAGGAAAAAAAAGGGAAAAGGAAAGGAAAGGAAAGAAAAAAGAAAATGAAAGGAAAGAAGAGAAGAGACATGAATTCTGACACGTTACAACATGGATGAACCTTTGTGACCGTATGCTAAATGAAGTAAGCCAATAAGAAAAGGATAAATATTCTAAGATACCACTCACATGAAAGTACCCAAAACAGGCAAATTCATAGAGATAGAAAGCAGAATAAACGTTACCAAGGCATAGATGGGAATGGAGAGTTATTTCTTAATGGGTACAATTTCTGTTTGGGATGATGACCAAGTACTGGAAATAAACAGTGGTGATGGTTACACACATTGCGAATGTAAACAATGTCAATGAATTACACATTTAAAAAATGGTTAAAATAATAAATTTTGTTCTATCTTCTATCACAATAAAAAAATAATGCAAAGCACTAGGCGCAGTGTCCTACACACAGCAGGCTTGCCACAAATAATTAAAGCCTGAGTAAAATATGTCCCCCATATTTCCTATGATTGTTCACCTCTGCAACACAGTGAGGAATTCTGTAATTGCATTATACACATTCCTGGGAAAAAGGTAAGAGAAATATAGTACCTAGGGCATTGCACATGGCAAAGCTGGGGTTGTGTTAAGGCAAAGAACATGAAGAAAGTAAAGACAGAGAAGAGAGAAGCAAACATGCAAAGGAGCAAGAGACTGACCACAGCAGATGCAAAACAACTTCTGCAGTCAGAAGGTACTGAGAGGAGGGTAAGAAGCACCTCTTTCCCAATTCAATGTTCTTGGCATAGTTGCCATTATACAAATAATTTTCTAAATCTTTCGTTTCCCTCTTATTTACCTCTGGCCCTTGTATCTCAATATGGCTTTCTTTTGCCTGATATCCCCTCCTTGCCCTAACATCAACTTTCTTCCTCAGTATCACTTTCACTGCTCTTTCATCCATACCATAAAATAGATGCAAGTTGAATGCACCTGCCTGTATTATCCTTCTGTGATTAACATATTATAGCTTAAGATCTTATATGACTTATTCAAAATACACTAACTTGAATTGTCGTTTACTTCTATAGGATTGACTTGGTTTTTCTGTTGGTTAGCTGTCTTCCGATGAAAATAAAGGCCACCTGCCATGTTTTAAAGCTGTGCTGTCCAATGTGGAAACCACAAGCTTCATGAGTCTATTTAAATTTTAATGTATTAAAATTAAAAGTTAAAATGCAGTTCAGTCACACTAGCCACATTTCAAGTGCTCAACTGCCACACTGGCTAGTGGTTTCCATATTGAATAGCACAGATTTCCATCATCTCAGTAGTTCTATCAGACAGTGCCATTCTGAAGAGCAGAATAAAATGAAAAAGAAGGAAAAAAAAAAACCACTATTTTAATTCTATTAGGCTTTCCCATGACATAGGAACCCAAAGTAACAAATTGATGAAATACAACTCAAGACCTGTTTGTTGTTTTATTCAGAGGGTTAGGATGTTGCCATCTTCCATTTCTTCCCCACTGAAGTCAAATGTGACCAGATGAGAGAAAAAAAATCACACATACTATTTGGCAAGGACTATTCTCAAGGCAATCAAAGTACAATAGGTGTCTCCTTGAAGGCTGTAAAACTACTAAAGGAGCACAGACTAGGTATAAACTGAATTCAACTTTTATTTTATTGCCACTTAAATCAATCTTAATAAAGTATCAAGAACAATTTACCATATCACTAAGTATTTTCTAATCTGGCTGTCTGCCTGGATCCTAAAGGTCCAGTAAAAATATTAATTTGCAAAAAGTTGCTATGAATTCTGTGAACAGAGGTGACTACCCCTTGGTAAAGCTGATAAGCAGCACTAAAGAAGTACATCCCTGGCCGGGCGCGGTGGCTCAAGCCTGTAATCCCAGCACTTTGGGAGGCCGAGACGGGCGGATCACGAGGTCAGGAGATCGAGACCATCCTGGCTAACACAATGAAACCCCATCTCCACTAAAAATACAAAAAAAATTAGCCGGGCGTGGTGGCGGCGCCTGTAGTCCCAGCTACTCGGGAGGCTGAGGCAGGAGAATGGCGGGAACCCGGGAGGCGGAGCTTGCAGTGAGCCGGAGCTTGCAGTGAGCCGAGATCGCGCCACTGCACTCCAGCCTGGGCGACAGAGCGAGACTCCGCCTCAAAAAAAAAAAAAAAAAAAAAAAAGAAGTACATCCCTGAGTTGTTCTACTAATAACCGCCATAGGTTCAAATTGAAGGATCCACCTAGCTAAATGGTACATTACCTGGCTTATAGCAGGTCTTTGATAAGTATTTCTTAAATGTTGAGTGTTGAACTAGGACACGCCTTTTTTGTGTGACAATCAGTCATATTCATTTAAAACAGTCACACTGTCATTAGGGTAAAAAAAAACACAGTATAAATGCAATTCTAAAGCAATCTGGGCACAGTGGCTCATGCCTGTAATGCTGGCACTTTTTGGAAGGCCAAGGTAGTAGGATCACCTGAGGTCAGGAGTTCAAGACCAGCCTGGCCAACATAGCAAAACCGTGCCACCACACCCAGCTAATTTTTACATTTTTAGTAGAGACGGGGTTTCACCATGTTGGCCAGGAGGATGTCGATCTCTTGACCTCGTGATCCACCCACCTCAGCCTCCCAAAGTGCTGGGATTACAGGCGTGAGCCACCACGTCCAGCTGAGTTTGTTGTTTTATTTTGTTTGTTTTCCAAATTTGTTACAACGAACCTTTATTAATTTTGTAATAAGGGGGGAAAGTTTTAATTTATTTTAAGGTCTCCATAGCTCCAGATACTAGTTCTACAAATAAAATTAACAGTTTACAATCAGGCAGTTAACAATTTCCTTTAAGTGAAATGACCAAAGGGTAGTCAATTAGAGAAAATAGAATTAAAATTAATACAAAGAATCTTATAGTTCTAGAAATTTGAAAATTTCCCTCGATTTGGGCCAATATACTTATTTTCACTTGGAGGGCTATTCTTGACATTTGTTTTCCAACTAGTCATTCGAGCATACTAACAATACCAAACAAATAAAAAGGAGTTATATTGTAATACTAATATTCATATATTCAAAATCTCTGTATCTTAAACTAATTAGAAAGCAGATTTTAAAATATGTATCAACATAAATTTGTTATACATATAGAAAAGATGATTAAGTTAGATTGGCACATGTATTCTTTATACAACAACTCTGTTGAGAAAGAGGAACGATAAAAATCTTGTGTATCATGGGCATAAGCTCCAGTGAGTATGTACTAAGTTTGTTGTTGTCCTCATACTGAGCCAAAGAAATCATAAAATGATAGTGCTTACAAAGATCATTTGCTTTCTATGTGTTGTCTCCACCATGTGGGCCTGATGTTTCCATGTCACTGTGATTATCTACTTTAATAACTTAGGCCCTAAGAACAGAAGCATTTTACAGAGTAAATTGAGAAGCATGTCTATTAAAGTTCATGATGACTGTATTATACTACTGTTCAGAGTCAATTCTTTTTAAATTTCAGATCCCATGACAAGTGAAAGCTGTCTATGAGTTGGAAAGTAAAAGGACACCATGTCTAGTAGGATTGGCTAGTTTTAATTTGCCTTTAAACACAATTTTCAAATTGTAACCTATATTATTTAAATTTAAAAATTAAAACCTGCACACGTACATAAAATATTTTTTCTTTACCCACAATATTTATTACATAATACACAAGGAATACTTGTTGAATTTATGCAGGCTGATTTACCTAACAAAATCACCAATCACAATTAATAGCTAAATGTAGAACTCAATTTTCTCTACCTATACTTTTAGTCAAATAAATTTTAAATATTTACATGAGCTGATTCTTTAAAAGGTGAGATAATTAACTCTAAGGTGAAAAAAGAAAATATTTAAAATGGAAAATGTTGACAATACCAAGTGCTGGAGTAGTTGTAGCCCAATGGGGAAGTTTCATGCAGTGCTGGTGGGAATATAAATTACTGCAATGACTTTGAAAAAAATCTGGCATTATTTTACAAAACTGAATATTTACATTACTTAACACCCAATAATTACAACTACGTGTCTATACCTTAGAGTGGTGGTTCTCACATGTGTGATCCTGTCACCTAGAGCATCTGAATCACATTTCACCTGCAAATTAAAAATGCACATTCCTACCCCATCCCAGACCTGCTGAATATTAACCTTTGGGGATGAAGTCCAGCGGTTTTCTCAAATTCTCCTCCTCCTTCAAGTGACTCTGATGCATGCTAAAGTTTGAGAACTACTTCCCTAGAAAAATGCTTGCTGCTGTGCACCAGGATACATATATAGAAATATTCATGACAGCACTGTTAATTTAACAACAAAATATAAAGAAAATAACCTAATGTCCACTGACAGTATTTGTATAGCATGTACTTTAATAAAGCAGTAAAAAGGAATAAATTATCACTATGTCAGATATTATGGTTAGAACAAAATTATACTGAATGAAAAAAGCAAGGACTGGCCTGGCATGGTGGCTCATGCCTGTAGTCCCAGCACCTTGGGAGACTGAGGACGGAGGACTGCTTGAGGTCAGGAGTTTGAGACCAGCCTGGGCAATAGAGAAGACATTGTCTCCACAAAAAACTATATACAGTATAATATCAATTTGAGATACAGTATGTCCCGGAGCTGATTTTTTAAAAATGGCTAGGCGCAGTGGCTCACGCCTGTAATCCCAATACTTTGGGCGGCCGAGACAGGCAGATGAGGTCAGCTGAGACCAGCCTGACCAACATGGTGAAACCCCGTCTCTACTAAAAATAGAAAAATTAGCCGTGAGTGCTGGCAAGCTCCTGTAATTCCAGCTACTCAGGAGGCTGAGGCAGGAGAATCACTTGAACCCAGGCTGTCAGAGGTTGCAGTGAGCCAAGATCGCACCACTGCACTCTAGCCTGGGCAACAGTGCGAGACCCTGTCTTAAAAAAAAAAAAAAAAGGGTAATTTAGTTATGCATATATATGTGACAAAACTATTGATTTAAAAACACACACACACAGCAAAGAGAAAAACAAAACAGAGGTACAGGAAAGTGGATGAGCACATTATGTTATTGATAACATGCTACTTCTCGGGTTGTCTGGCAGACTTACAGATATTTTCTATATTATGTTCCTCTTAATTTTTATGTACATTCTTTATTGTATTCTTTACTATGTATCAAATATATTAAGAAATGTTCAAGCTTAAAAAGTGGGCTCTCACTAGGTTCTTTTTTTTTTTTTTTTTTTTTTTGAGACGGAGTCTCGCTCTGCCGCCCAGGCTGGAGTGCAGTGGCCAGATCTCAGCTCACTGCAAGCTCCGCCTCCCGGGTTCACGCCATTCTCCTGCCTCAGCCTCCCGAGTAGTTGGGACTACAGGCGCCCGCCACCGCGCCCGGCTAGTTTTTTGTATTTTTTAGTAGAGACGGGGTTTCACCGTGTTAGCCAGGATGGTCTCGATCTCCTGACCTCGTGATCCGCCCGTCTCGGCCTCCCAAAGTGCTGGGATTACAGGCTTGAGCCACCGCGCCCGGCCTAGGTTCTTATTAATGTTTAGACTTCAGAGGCAGAGGTTCACATAAAATTTTCACCTTCCTCCAACTCTAACAACGTCATGGATTCAAACTGGCATACTTACTACCAACAACACATTTCTTTTTCATTCTTTGTTGTTGTTGTTGTTTTAGAGATGGGATCTCACTCTGTTGTCCAGGTTCGTCTTGAACTCCTGAACTTCAGCAATCCTCCCACCTCAGCCTCTCAAAGTGCTGGGATTACAGGCATGAGTCATTGTGCCTGCCCCCAACAACATGTTTCTGACCTAATACCAAAACCTGAAAAAAAGTTATTTCTTGGACCAAGAATGAAAATACGGTACAGAATGAAAGTATTTCCTACCCTGTTTGCCATGTTTGGCATGATGCCACGTACTCAGAGGGCATTTACTAAGTGTTCACTGAATGAATGAATGAATGATGAATTAATCAGTATACAAAAGGCCTAGGACTTGCACAGCTCATCAATGAATATTCTGAAGTAAAAAAAGCACTCTGTGTTCAAGACATGCAGAAATTCTGCACTGACATTAAGTTGCTCAGAAGCCACACACTGCATTCAGATGCGCAAGTCCCCATTTCAATTTCCTTAATGCCAACTCTTACAGGGAATATTAAAAAGAATAATGAAAATGTTGAGGCACATGGAAAAAGGATGACAGGCACAACATAACTGACTCTTTTGGAGCAGTTTTAAAAAACAACAAAAAACCCTCAAAATTTAAATTAAATATTCCAGTGATTAGAACTAAGGCCTTCAAATGTTTCTGACCACACACCCCAATGGTAACACACTTTTGGGCATGTGCTCAAACATCTGTATATTTATGTAGTTACAAACCATATTCCACTATTAGAAAGTACATGTTTTCCCAAATGATGAGGACTTTTAGTGACTTAGACTATGAATCAGCCAGTAAGAATCTCCTAAATATTTATCATTAAATTTAGTGAAATTCTGCCAAATACAGGATTGACTTTAAACATCAAAATAAGCCGGGTGTGGTGGCTCATGCCTGTAATCCTAGCACTTTGGGAGGCCAAGGCAGGTGGATCACCTAAGGTCAAGAGTTCAGGACTAGCCTGGCCAACATGGTGAAACCCTGTCTCTACCAAAAATACAAAAATTAGTCCCAAGTTATGCAAGAGGCGGAGTCAGGAGAATAGCTTTAACTTGGAGGGTGGAGGTTGCAGTGAGCTGAGATCACGCCACTGCACTCCAGCCTGAGTGGAAGAGCAAACCGCTGTATCAAATAAATAAATAAATATAAAGATAAAAGTAAAAAACGAAAACCAAAAAATAAAATCAGAAAAGAAAAAAAATCTGAAGCCATTTGTCTTCATGTCCTAGAAAGTATTTCTAAATATCTTGCTAACTAGGATGACTCATCCTGTCAATGGCTAATATTTCAAAGAATAACATACACTTAGGGAGAGGCTGATTATTAATAGCAATTAATAAATAGGACTTCAACTAGTCTTCTTGAAAACTCAGCACTGTTTCAACTTCTCAGGCCCAAAGAGATCCACTCTTTTTTTAGTCTCATGGTTTATACATACTAGGAGAAGTGGCAGCTCCTGCCATTTCCTCATTGTTTACTTGTGCTTGCATAATTCATATTGACTTCAAGCTGCAGTTTCTTTGAAGTAATCCTTTAAGATCACTTGGCATTTTGGTGAGGGTTAATTTAGTTAAAACTAGATATAAATCTTAACGTGGCAGTTGTAAGCTTCCACAGCACAATGTCAATGACAACCAATCAGTGAAGAAGCCACTATTAATTAACCTTTTCACATGTGAAGGCCCTCCCTTCTTACAGGAGACCTGAGACCAGCTGACATGTTCAATGACTGGAGGCACCTGTGTCTTTCCAGATCCAAAAAATCACGTTTCCATATTATTTTATATTTTTAAGTGTAAGATACAAACAAAAGGTATATTTCTTCCTGACCTCCAATAAATCATCTTGGACACCGTCCGTGGTGTGCCATCTCACTCTGGAAACCACTGTTCAGAGAATGCATAGCCCTCTCTCCAACATCAAATACATTCACCACTAGTTACATTTATTCAATACACAGAAAATTCGTGGTGAGCATGTAACACAGCACCTTGGAAGAATTCTCTGCCTCTCCACACCTTTCCCCGGGCTTTATAGTCCCACAGTCTGGTAACCACTAAACAAGCTATAAGAGGGAAACTTATTTGAAAAAAAACAGATTATTCTTATAACCAGGAAATAAAAGCAGAAGCGAGGTAAAGGAGATAAAGTAAGTGGTACAGATATTCCAACTGGTGGATGGGAAATCAAATTCTGTTCTATTTGAGTAGCACTTTTCCCTAGCTTATTCTTAATGAACATTCATGTCATGATCATGCCAATCCAATTAGTCACTTTATATATAAAAATGCAAGCTGTTATGTATTATGTAGCTCTTTTGTCAAATAAGAGTAATTATAAAATTTTTTAATCAACTGAAAGGAGAGAAAGCACTGCCAACGTTATCTTAGAATATGTTCATCAGCTGAGCAGTGAAGATCACGGCTTTGTTTCTTTTTATCTAGTATTCTCCAGTTTGGATTTTTATGATCGTTGTAACATGAACATATTCATATTTAATTATTTGAGATGCATTTCCCCCAATCTTCTGAGATTCTCTAGCAGAATATTTTTAAAGTAAATAAAATTTAAATCCAAGAATGTAGTCAAAACTAGATAGTTTAAAAAAAATCCGTGTGAACAATATGGAAAGACCAACTCAGTTAATTTTTGACAACCAAATTGAGTGGATTCGGGAGAGATTTAGAGCAAAAATATTTATGACTAGGTCTAAATATTTGTCTTCCATGAGTAACATAGCAGAGATACTGCATTAAAAAGGTCAATCGGAAGTTTGTTTTTGAGAAATATTACCAATTTTGGATATACTCAATCTTTAATCTTAGAGTAACAACATACGTTTTAGATAACACCAGCTAACTACAGAACAGGTTTAGAAAAAGTTAATAGTGATGAGAAATGTAAACTTCGTGAGCATATTTTCGGGGTAGCATTCATGATAACTCGAGAACTCGAATTTATACCAATTCTGTTTTAAAATGAGTATTAAATCTCTAGGACCAGAAGAACACAAAATTATAGCCAACAAACCACACTCTGGTTCGAATTTTCAGGGCATGTTTACTCTACACTGAATAATGGGAAAGCCATTTTTAATGCCACTGGACAATTTCACTATTTAAAAATTTACAGTGTTTCCCGAATGTGCAGGCACCAGAGTATTTTGGCAACTAACACAGTGAAACCCATTTACCTTTACCTTAGACTCGTAAAGGCTGAGTTACTTCTGGGTGTCATTTAGCAACGCAGTAAATGTCTGCCTTGAACAGTCAAAATTTCCCAAAGTAGCAGAACAACTTTCATGGGTGGGGCAAAAGGCTGGGAAGGAAGAGAATTCATTTTGGCTTGCTCCAGCGCTGGAAGAACACTTAGCACCACACCCTCCGCAAAGGCCTACCTAACACAGCAAAGGCGACTGTCAAATCGATCCCTTTTGGGTCTGCTGTCCCCGTCCTCTAGGGAATCAAAATAAGGCAAAATAATAAAACGAGTACAGAGAAGTTTGGCGGCGTCGGGGAGTGGGGGCTTGAGGCATCTCAGAGAGAAGGGCAAAAATCAACAAGAAAATGCCCCCATTTTTAAAATCCTGTCTTCGACCTCGGATGGGAGATTTTGTTTATCCACGGGCAGTTTACTTCTGTCTCCCTGACCCAGCTCCACAGGCTCTGGTGCTCGCCGCCACTTTCCGAGCAGACCATTACTCAGCACGGGAGCCGGCGCGCCTCCTCCCGCAGGCGGGAGCGGGGTCTCGGGGACAGGCGGGAAGAAGCGCGACCGCCCGGGCGCCCAGGTGACCGCGGCCCTCTCCGCTCCCCAGTCCCCGCGCCCCCTGCACCGCGCATCCGGGAGCCCCGGAGCCCCCGGCCCGACCCGCGCCGGCCCCCAGGCAGCTGAGGCGCCGAAGGGCAGGCTCGGGGACAGGGGTCCTGAGGGTCGGGAGGAGGCCGCGGGGACCCTGTGCTGTCCCCGGGCGCCCCCAGCCCGCGCACGCCCACCTCCCAGCCCCTCTGCCCAACTTCACGGCTGCCCCGCCAGCCGGGTCCGCACCCTCCACCCTCGCCCCGACCCACGGCCCGCCGCGCCCACTCACGCCCCCGTTACCTTTCCGTTCTTAGGGCTGCCGTTCAGGAACAGGGTCACCCGCCTCATCGCGCTGCCCCCGCTGGGTCCTGAGTGAGCCGCCACCCTCCCACCTGGTCCTACTCCCACCTTTTTCTCCTCCCGCCCTTCCCCTCCCTCCACCCACTCGGATTCGCCTCCCTTCGCCACCTTCCTGCCCTTGGGGACACACCACACACACGCACTCTGTCCCACACCCAGGGCTCGGCCGGTCCTCCTTCCCACCCCGCCCCTAGGCTCCTCAGCCTGCCTGGGGCCCTTCCCCCACCTCTCCGAGACTGACATTCAGCCTACCAACCAACCTGCGTCACCGGCCAGGGTCCAGCCAATCAGCACCCAGTATCGGGCGGGCCCTGGCTAACCTAGCCGGGATGGAGGGAGGGAAGAGACGCTGAAGGCTAGTAGACGGGAAGGGGCATCAGCCAATCAGAGAGGCTCCTGGAGCCGGACGGCGACTTACAGCGTTACTGAGCAGGCGCACACTCAAGTCTAGGTAGCGCTCATCTGCATACGAGGGCGGGGTCTACGGAAAGGAGGTGGAGCGCTGAAAGGGACCCAAGCACCAGTCAGCCCCTCCTCCTGCGTTAGCCCCGCCCACAAGCCGGCCCAGCGAGGAAACGGCTGCGGTAGGGACGGAGTGATTGGGTAAGAGCCAGCTCTTCGCTCTGTTAGGATTGGTTGAATGAGTCTTTTCGAAGTTTGCAGCATCCAATAGAAAGGTGGGAGGCGGAGTTAAAGCGCTAACAGAAGCGTTACTCCGCGAGACTCTCCTGGAAAGTAGTCCCCGCGGTCACAGGTCAGTAGTAGGTGTCTGTGGTCGGCGGGTTGACTGCAGCTCGCGGTGGCCCCACTCCGAGCCCAGGAAGTCACTGGGAGGGCTCGGAGTGTGCGCAGACCAGAGAAAGGGGCGGTAGCGGAGTGATTCGTAGAGTAAGTTCGGCATCGAGGGGCGGGGCCGGGAATTTGAATCGGGCGGCGGGCGGAGGAGGCGGCCGGGCGGAGCGAAAGACAGGGACTGCGCGGGGTGTGAGTCCGAGTCGGCCTCAGGGACCCTGGACTCCTTGTTCGGAGAGCGGTTCCCGGCTACGGGTGCTTTGCCAGCAGAGCCCTTCCGGACAGAGGAGCCGGGGTCTGGAAGCAGCGACCTACGCGAAGCTCGCCTGCCTCGGGGCTCTGAGATTAAGCCTATCTGCCTGGCGGGCCTTCAGGTGCGGCGTGAGAGGTAGGATTGCAGCCACCCTGCCATGGGGCTGCTTCTCCGGGGCGTTTTTATGGCGTTTGTTCGGCTTACCCTGCAGCACAGAGTTAGTACTCCTCTCAGGAGCTGCTCTGGGTGACCAGGGGTGCATCCGGACCTGCTGAGACAATTTCTGGAAATGGACGGAGCTGCGTCTTGAGACGGGTACCCTTATGATTCAGGTCTTCACTTCGGTTGAAAAGCCATGGCTTATCCTTTGGGGTCTGCTTTGGTGCCTGAACAGCAGTTTCCTCCATTTCTTTCTGTTTAATTTGGCCTTAAAAGTACGCGCTTTGAGTAGAAGAATGGTTAGCACAGGCTGGGAAGGGTATTGGGGCTGAGTGGGAGGGAAGTGGAGTTGGTTAACAGGTACAAAAACATAGAATGAATAAGATCTAGTATTTGCTAGCACAACAGGGTGACGGTCCATAATTTAATTGTGCATTTAAAAATAACAAAGTGTAATTGGATTGTTTTTAACAAAAAGGATAAATATTTGAGATGATGGCTACCTCATTTACTTTGATTTGATTATTACGACTTGCATGCGTGTATCAAAATATTTCACGTACCCCATAAATATATACATCTACTGTATACCCACAGAAATTAAAATAAAAAATGGAACCTGCGACGTGTGTTTCTATGCCAGTATGGACTGTATTACAATTCAGTCTTGAATGAGGTTTGTGATCAAATCACATTCATCTTGCTGGTGGGGTTATTTTTCATTGTTTCTCTTCACCTCTTAGATGGATGCCAATTCAAAAGACAAGCCCCCTGAAACCAAGGAGTCTGCAATGAATAATGCTGGTATGTGATGATCTGCTGCCTCCTTGGGAAGTTAAAGGTTTAGACAGAGAGTTGTCCTCACCCCTACAATATGTCGTGCGTTTCAGGAAATGCGTCTTTCATTTTGGGAACTGGGAAGATTATGACTCCTCAGAAGCATGCCGAATTACCTCCTAATCCTTGCACACCAGATACTTTTAAATCCCCTTTGAACTTTTCCACAGTAACCGTAGAGCAATTGGGAATTACACCTGAAAGCTTTGTTAGGAACTCTACAGGTAAGAAAAGTTGTCATTCTCTTGTAATGCTTTTCAAGTTTAAACATAACTTTAATGTAATTCAGCTTTATTTGTTTATATGTACTGTCATATTATTTTAGGTCCTAAATTGCCTACTCTGCACACTCGCTTCTTCAGGGAGACTTCTGTGCTCGTGCATGGCTCATTTAGCATAGCAGGGATCACAGAATTGCAAGGCACCCAGCATGATAATGTTCTGAAGTCAGAGTCGTGCTTAATGCCAGTACTAGAAAAAAATGTGTGTGAGTCACTTTTTGACCTGTCACATGGGATGCAGGAGGGTGTTTGATATGAATAGTAATACTACATTTTGTTTTCATTTATGGCAAAAATAAGAGAAAGTTTAAGAGCAATTAAGAAAATATAATACTGAAAGATCAGGATGTACCTCCTTTAAAAATCACAAACAGGGCTGGGCACAGTGGCTCATGCTTGTAATCCCAGCACTTTGGGAGGCCGAGGCAGGCAGATAACCAGAGGTCAAGAGTTCAAGACCAGCCTGACCAACATAGAGAAATCTTGTCTCTACTAAAAATACAAAATTAGTCGGGCGTGGTGGCGCATGCCTGTATTCCCAGCTACTCAGGAGTTTGAGGCAGGAGAATCGCTTGAACCTGGGAGGCGGAGGTTACTGTGCGCTGAGATCGCACCATTGCACTCCAGCCTGGGCAACAAGAGTGAAACTCTGTCTCAAAAAAAAAAAAAAAAACAGAAGATTGATTCCAGCTAATGTCCTTCAAGCAGTAGAAATGAAGTTTACCAGTGAAGTCTGACTTAGATGGAAAAGAAGGAAATACTATATGAGAATGGAATTGGATCAGAGAATAGGTTTTAGAGTTGGAGGATAATGGAAGTCTTGAACATCACAGGGCACTAGACCAGGTAATACATAAGACAAGGTACAAGTGGCATGCCACCCTAACTTGCATTCTCAAGAACATGACTCTTAGACTTTTAAAAAGCCGGATTCATTTTGTGTGCTTAGGCATATGTCCAAAATTCAGGATAGTACCAATGGTAGGTATCAGAAAGAAACCAATCATCTTGAAGAATTAAGAACCTGAGACTGCATGTACCTAGGTGGAGATCTTACCTTTCAGTTGTTGGGGATAAAACTGACTTATTTAGAAAAAGAAAAATCCTGAGTCAAAAGCAAAAGCCATCTGTGTGTAGGAAATATGAAACGAAAATGAAAACTTAAAACGTGTTCATGTATTTATTCCACAACTTTTAATAACTGTTCTATGTACCAGGCACTGTTTTAGAAGCATGGACTAAGTCAGCAGACAAAACAGATTCCTCTTCCACTGACTGTGTATGAACGACTCTGCCAGTAACTCTCTACTGAGCTTTCTGTAGCACACGTTTATCATGTTTTCTCTCTCAGGCTGGTACATCACACGTATTGGACGTGGTTACTGATGATTGCCTTGTTTTGTTCCAATTTGTAAGAGAGTTTCATTACAGGAAAGTCATCATCCTACCTTAAAAAGTCCAGACGACGTTCTGCAGTCGGTGCTCGGGGCTCTCCTGAAACAAACCATCTGATTCGTTTCATCGCTCGGCAGCAAAATATAAAGAATGCTAGGAAATCTCCTTTGGCACAAGATTCTCCTTCCCAGGTATGATTTTCTTCTGAGTTCTGTTGTGAATTCTGTTATGAAGCTTTTGTGCTGTCTTTACACCTTCTAGTGCATCTGCTCTGTTTCAAACCTGGAGAGAGATTTTCTCTGTGTTTTAGAGAACATGCAGTTAGCGGCTGGCCGCGGTGGCTCACGCCTATAATCCCAGTACTCTTGGGAGGCGGAGGGAGGCAGATAACTTGAGGTCAGGAGTTCGAGACCAGCCTGGCCAACATGGTGAAACCCCATCTCTACTAAAAATACGAAAATTAGCCGGGTGTGGTGGCAGGTGCCTGTAATTCCAGCTACTCAGGAGGCTGAGGCACGAGAATTGCTTGAACCTGGGAGGCAGAGGTTGCACTGAGCCAAGATTATGCCACTGTATTTCAGTCTGGGCGACAGAGTGAGACTGTCTCAAAAAAAAAAAAAAAAAACAATGCATAAATGATGCTGTTGACCATGGGTAATTTTTCTTTGTTTTGTTTTAGAGACGATCTCAGTCGCCCAGGCTAGAGTGCAGTGGTACAATCATAGCTCCCTGTAGCAATGAGCTCCTGGGCTTAAGGAATCCTCCCACTTTAGCTTTCCAAGTAGCTGGAACTATAGGCATGTGCCACAGCAATGGACTAATTTAAAAAAATTTTTTTTGTAGAGATGGGGCCTCACTGTGTTGCCCAGGCTTGTTTTGAACTCCTGACCTTAAGCACTCGCTATCAAAGTGCTGGGGTTACAGGTGTGTGCCACAGTGCCTAACCCAAACAAGGGTATTTTAAGAGTTGTGAGACCCTGGATAGAAATAGCTTTCTAGAGGAGCTTTCTATTTTATTTCACAATTTTTTTTTCTAGTTAAGATCTAGTTTTCTATGAGGTGAGGCACTATTAGCTTTTTAAGAGCTTATCTCTAAGTTTCTAATTTTTTCATGACTACTGTGTGTTGATGTATAGGGGCAAGGGTCTCCAGGGACAAAATGTATTTAGGACAGCCTTGTGGAGAGGAGCAGCTTATTTACCTGCTGATGGGGGTGTATTTAACTATTTTTTCAAATTTTTATTTAAATAATACCTGCCCCTAAAAAGTCAGATACAGTCTTGTGTTACATAGTGACATGTTGCTCAATGAAGGACTAAATATACAATGGTGGTCTCATAAGATAATAATGGAGCTGAAAAATTTCTAAGGCCTGGTGATGTGGCTTACGTAACATCGTAAAACAATGCATTGCTCACGTGTTTGTGGTGATGCTGGTGCAAAGAGTTCTACACTGCTGCCAGTTATCTACAAAAGGTTATCTACAATACATAATACTTGATAGTGATAATGAATGACTGTTCCTGGTTTATGTATTTACCATAGACTTTGTATCATTAATTTAAAGTGTACTCCTTCTCTGATTTAAAAAAAAAAAAGGACCTTAATGTAGTACGTGTGTCGTGCTGGCAGCAGCCTCACATGTTCTCCCTAATCCATTGGCTATCCCACAGAGCAGTTAAGGAGAGGTACTAATTTAAAGTAGAAACCGAATCATTCACCCAGCTGCTCAAAGTCTTCCCATGGCCTCTTGCGATCCCTTGAATTAAACCCATACCCCTTCCTGATGCCTTTGTATGCCCACTCTGGTCTCTCCCCATCTCCTTCCACTCAAAGGGCATGCTGGCCTTTCTGCCCCATTCTGTTTCCACTTGGGGCCTTGGCCCTTGTTCTTGGAGAGTACCTCCCTCCTGTGACAACTTCCCTTAGACCACTTTCTCATTGTTTTGCCTTCAACTCAGATTTTACTAAAGATAGAGGTCTGTCCTGATTCTAGCTAAACCAGCACTTTTAGGGACTCAGCCACATTACTGATTTTTCTTCTCAATAGCACCTCTTGTACCTGTAACTACATTTATATGTTTTCAGAATTTCACTCTAGACAGTAATTTCCCTGGCCGGATATGGTGGCTCACACTGTAATCCCAGCACTTTGAGAAGCAAAGGAGGGAGGATCATTTGAAGCCAGGAGTTTGAGACCAGCCTGGGCAATATGACAAAACTCTGTCTCTACAAAAAAAAATTTTTAATTAGCTGGATGTGGTGGCACATGCCTGTGGTCCAAGCTATTTGAGAGGCTGAAGTTGGAGGATCGTTTGAGCCCAAGACACCAAGGCTGCATTGAGCTGTGATTGTGCCACTGCACTCCAGCCTGGCTGATGGAGCAAGACCCTGTCTCAAAAAAAAATGAAGTAATTTTCCCTAGATCCCAACCCCCTCAAACAGTTTGTGGTACATGGAAGGAAGGTTGTTGACTAACCGACACAATTCCTAAGACAAAAACCTCAAAAAAGCAGTGCATTTTAAATGTTTCATTTGCTTTATATGTAAACATTGTTCTCCTTCTCCAGTAGAATATAGAGAAAAAACTATTTTGACTAGAGACACTTACCATTTTTTTTAAAGTAGCATTTCAAAGGTGCTGCATGTTCCTAGGATATTAAACCTGCCCCTACCATGTTCAAATATGAGTATAGAAAAAGCATGTTCAAAGTAAACTGTATGAATTTGAGATCATCTTTTCCCTATTGTTCTATTAGATGAGTTGAGCACAAGCCTTTTATGAATATTATTGCTGTTTATGTCATGAACGTTTATGTCATCAAGCATATTTCAATGTAAAATGTTTTCTTACTATATAATAGAGAATTTGCTTTATACTTAACCAGGAAGAGAATCAAATGTGTGAACAGATCACCATCAAACCTGGCTTCACAATATGAACTGCTTTTTCTCTCTATGATATATATATTTTTTCTGAGACCAAGTTTTATTCTGTTGCCCAGCCTGAAGTACAGTGGCGTGATCTCGACTCATTGCAACCTCTACCTCCCAGGTTCAAGTGATTCTTCCACCTCAGCCTCCCACATAGCTGGGATTACAGGCACGCACCACCATGCCTGGTTAATTTTTGTATTTTTAGTAGAGACGGGGTTTCACCATGTTAGCCAGACTGGTCTCGAACTCCTGACCTCAAGTGATCCTCCCACCTTGGCCTCCCAAAATGCTGGGATTACATGCATGAGCCACCATGCCCGGCCTACTGTGTATGATATCTTAAAGGGAGGTAATTTTTACTTCACTTTTTGCCCATTAGTATAATTTTTAAAAATTGCCACAAACTTTGTGTCAGTGGAAATGTTAGTAGTGCAAGTAATAAAAAAAAAAATTTAGAGAGAGAACTTCATTTGTAATTTATTTTTTATGTAAACGGAACTCTCAATTTTTATATTACTTGCCTTTATCTGGCACTTCTATCCCTACTAGTATAGATTTCATTTTATCAGTCTCTGGCTAGAACCCTGCTAACGGGGTTTCCATAGAGCTTCTGTGCTTATACCGTCTAACTTTGTATTTTAAGAGAATGGCTGGCTTTCAACCCTACAAAGTAAATATCCTCCAGTTCCCATACAATCAGGAAAATTAACTGGGAAGAGCCAAAAAAGAGAGCAAGGCAAATGTGGTATCTGAGTATGTATGGAACTTCTGTATCTCGTTCTGGCCCCTGGGCTGGAGGGCATGTGTAGAGCGGTGCTGAGTAGAAAGAGCTTGGACTGAAGTAGGTATGCTGAGACTTACCTGTGACACAGGCACCATGCAGATGGCTTCCTTTGGATACATCCAGCACAACACTTGGTAAAAATTACAAACAGGTTCCTCCTGTCCCTTTTTGTTGCACCATCCCAGAGCGCAATGTTTTCTTGGCACCCTCCATCTGCTCTTAGGCTGGCCTCTCAACATTTTTGTGCTAAACTTCTTTATTCAAACTGAAAATGTGTAATTCCAGGGTAAAGGAGCTCTGCCACACTAACTCCTTACCTCTGATCTTCAAAAAGCGTATGTGTACTGTATTTAATTTTGGATTCAAAGGCTGTAGGCCTAGAATATAGAAAGTATGAATTGATTATAATACTTGTTATATATTTTGTACTTTCACAGGGCAGCCCTGCACTGTATCGAAATGTTAACTCTTTAAGAGAGCGAATATCGGCCTTCCAGTCAGCTTTTCACTCCATAAAGGAAAACGAGAAAATGACCGACTGTCCAGAATTCTCAGAGGCAGGAAGAGAGTCCGAGATGACAGACTTGAGTGAGTAGAGATAATTCGTTCAGTTTTGACTTCAGTATTTATAAAGACAAGCTTCTGAGATATGAAATTATTTAGTGTGAAACCATTCTTTTCAGAACACAGTTATATTTATGAAATGAGACTAACATTAAAAATTTGGGGCATTTCACACAAAAATATGGATTTCTGGTTTCTCTTGGAAAAAAAAATCTGGCATCAGGCATTCCTAATCCTACATTTCCACATGGTTGCAATTAAATTTTAAGTTTTAAAATGTCAGAGATAATTAGCTCATTTCACCTTTACTATAGAGCTTTTGGCAATTTTGAGTTTACAAATCTTGATTTTTACAGGATTATTATTAAGCTTGGCAAGCATTTAATACATGAAATAAATTCATATAAATTTTATATGAGTACCAAACACCCAACCTTGATGTTAAAAGCAAATATATCCAGCCAGGCGCAGTGGCTTATGCCTGTAATTCCAGCACTTTGGGAGGCTGAGGAGGGAGGATCACTTGGGGTCAGGAATTCGAGACCAGCCTGGCCAACATGGTGAAACCCTGTCTCGACTAAAAATACAAAAATTAAGCAGGCGTGGTGGCACATGCCTGTAATCCCGGCTACTGGGGAGGCTGAGGCAGGAGAATTGCTTGAACCCGGGAGGTAGAGGTTGCGGTGATCCCAGATCGTGCCATTGCACTCTAGCCTGGGCAAAGAAGTGAGACTCACTTTCAAAAAAAACAAAAAACAACAAAAAAAAACCACACACACAAGTATATCCAATCTGATAATCTGCTATGTTCTTTAACTCTTAGATTGTAATTTATTTGGTTGTTTTTTCAGGTTTTTTTTTTTTTCTCTCCAATCACCAAGCATTTCAGACACCAGAATGTGACAAAATCTTGGTCTTACTGTAATCATTATAACCATTCTCTGGTACTTTACACGCTAAGGTTCCAAATGAGTTTGTTTTGAATTCTTGAACCATCTTTAAGTGCAATTTCAACACCACCCATGAGGATTGCTCTGTTAGCCCAAGACAAGTCCCCCTCATCTGTCTCTAGAGTGCGTGACCCGTTCAGATGTACCGATTTATATTTGTAGTTTGTGACTCACTTATTGTTTCAGTTTTTTCCTGGGTCTTAAAAATTTATTTACATCATTATAATTCTGCAGACAATTCCTTTTTTTTAAGCTAGAAAAAACTGAGGCACATTGTGATTGTCTGTTTCATAAAGTCATACAGAGTATTGGAACATAACCACATCTTTTAAAATAACAGGTGTCGTCATACATTTAAAAAGCGTAAGGTACCATATTAGACATGTGAAAGTATTTTAGTATATCTTATCTTTTCAATAGGCATGTTTTCTTTCCTTTCAGTTAGATTTATTGTTTTGGAATAAAAAAGTGTGCTAGATTTTTCTTTTCATTGATAATTTAGACTCAAGCACTAGATTTTACTAAAATTATTATGATGCACAATAGCCGGGCATGGTGGCTCATGCCTGTAATCCCAGCACTTTGGGAGGCTGAAGTGGGTGGATCACCTGAGGTCAGGAGTTCAGACCAGCCTGACCAACGTGGTGAAACCCCGTCTGTACTAAATATACAAAGATTAGCCGGGCGTGGTGGCGTGAGCCTGTAATCCCAGCTACTCAGGAGACAGAGGCAAGAGAATCACTTGAACCCAGGAGGTGGAGGTTGCAGTGAGCTGATCCAGCCTGGGTGACAAGAGTGAAACTCCGTCTCAAAAAAAAAAAAAAAAAAAGAAAGAAATATATATATTATATATATGAAAACATTTATGCCTGTGTTGTTTTGTTTTTGTTTTGTGTTTATAGCCAGAAAGGAAGGCCTCAACGTGTGCCAGCAGTCTGGGTTCCCTGCAGTGTTGTCCTCCAAACGTCGGAGAATATCCTATCAGAGAGACTCTGATGAAAATCTAACAGATGCTAAAGGAAAAGTAACTGGTCTCCAGATACTCAGTATTGATACAGACAGAGCATGTGCAGTTGAAACTTCTGCAGATCTTTCTGAGGTAATTCACTTACTTTACGCATAGGAAAATGAAGTTTTGGTTTTCTCCATAGGCAGTTTTAACGCTGTCAGTGCCATTCTTCAATTTTAGTACCTTGTTCTGCCCTGTACTGGATGTGTGTGTGTGTGTGTGTGTGTGTGTGTGTGTGTGTGTGTGTGTGTGTGTGTGTGTGTGTGTGTGTCCGTCCTGTGGTAGCTGGGTGTGTGTGTGTGTGTGTGTGTCCGTCCTGTGGTAGCTGGGTGTGTGTGTGTGTGTGTGTGTGTGTGTGTGTGTGTGTGTGTGTGTGTGTCCGTCCTGTGGTAGCTGGGTGTGTGTGTGTGTGTGTGTGTCCGTCCTGTGGTAGCTGGGTGTGTGTGTGTGTGTGTGTGTGTGTGTCCTTTGGTAGCTGGGTGTGTGTGTGTGTGTGTGTGTGTCCTACCCGTTAATTTCGTGGTTGTTGGTATTTATCGCTTATTAGAGACAGTTTGGATAGCGATCTCACTTTTGACTACTAACCTTACAAAGAGAATAAGCCCTGGGGTCTTCTGTGTGTGAGGTATTCTAGAGGGTGATACTCTAAGAAGGGAGGAAGTTACAGTCCTGCCCTCAGGCAGTATTTTTTCTACTGGGGAGCAGGGTATAAGCAGATGCCTTCTATGTGGGGTGTACTCCACAGGCCTGGGAGTCTTGCACTTATGCCTGCCCCTGACTGCTTTCCTTCTGATGGAAATCAGGGTGCCATTCAGCAATTTCTCCTTTGCTCTGCTCACTTCTTTCAAGTAGCTGTAGGGATTTTTGTGGCTTACAACTACCTAAACCCTGTCAAGACGATCAAAAGGTGATATTAGGAGAAAAGGAATACTACTGAAGATCAGCTGACCTGTGTGCACATGTGAACAGGGAGCTCGTCTTTCCTGACGGGCTTTTCTTGCTTCATGCTCCTAGTTCTGGTTTGACACACTAGCTCCTCATGTCCTTTGTGAGAGGAGACACCTAACACCATTACAGTTGGAACTCTTTCTGCACCTTCTCTATCACTTAGATCCAGTGCTCGTCCTATTCGTTTTACATGGACTGGCAGAACAAAGATTTGATAGTTATTAGAGATTCTTCAGGCTCCAGTGGGTTTCCTTTGTATTTCAGTCACCTGTAATCTCGGCTCCCTCCACCCTGTTCAGGTTGTTATGAAATCCCCACCGAACAGAAGCAAGAGTAATTGTTTGTTATCAGAACTTTGATTAATTGTTTGAACATACATCATGATTCAGATATTATTTCTGAATTAATGTGGCTGTGTTTTCTATCCTAGCCTTTAATGTTTTTCATATCCCAGTTATTGATTTCATTTGGCATTTGATAATTATATAAACTTTATTTTGAGAATTTTCTCTAAACAATTGCAGATGATACAACTCTCTAGGCTATAACAACAAAAATATGTCCTTTAAACTTTTCCTGGGGAATTAAAAGTTGATTTGTCAGATGTTTAGGATGCAGTTAGTATGGATACTTCATTGTTAGATCCTGTACACTTTGAGTTTATGAGATAATGAAGGTGACTGATTGAACATCAGATTTCCAGGTAATCCATAATGTTTACTCAAATCTTTAAAAAGACATTAGTAGTACTGTAATTAATAAAATGTAATACTCTTTCCATTTTTCCCCAAGAAATCGTCTAAATGTGGTTCAATACAGTCTGGAGTTTTAGTTGAAGAGTCTCTTCCCCTTTCAGAGCTCACAGAGACTTCAAATGGTAAGTAATCTTTTCTTAGTACATGGCCAGTTTCCCGATTCATAGACATTTATGATTAGTGTACCTGTTTGCTAAAATTTGGGGGAAATGAAATTGCTTCCTACTTTTTAGGAGCTCATGGCCTAGTAGAGATGCTTCCGAATTCTTTTTATATGAGAGATATTCTCTTTTTTAAGCTACCTTCAATAAGAATTAGTGAAGTATTTCCAAACTCATGGAATTTAGTATAAAGAGGTAGCACCTATGAACATATTAACAAGTATTCTTTGTTAGAGAAACCCTACTTGTAATAATTTTATTTGTTTTTAAACATGTAAAAAGAGTTTTACCAGAATGTAAAAATCATTCTTTCTCAAAATCAGTATGCTTGTACTGAGTGAAGTGAACATTACTAGCAAGGGTTTAGCTTGACTTTTTTTTTTTTTTGAGATGGAGTCTCGCTCTGCCGCCCAGGCTGGAGTACAGTGGCCGGATCTCAGCTCACTGCAAGCTCCGCCTCCTGGGTTCACGCCATTCTCCTGCCTCAGCCTCCCGAGTAGCTGGGACTACAGGCGCCCGCCACCTCGCCCAGCTAGTTTTTTTGTATTTTTTAGTAGAGACGGGTTTCACCGTGTTAGCCAGGATGGTCTCGATCTCCTGACCTCATGATCCGCCTGTCTCAGCCTCCCAAAGTGCTGGGATTACAGGCTTGAGCCACCGCACCCGGCCGCTTGATTTTTTTTTCTACTTAGATCTTTAAAGTAAAACTCTTATGGGCATATAATTGGATCTTGTGTTTTTTTAATCCATTCTGATAATTTATTGTAATTGGAATATTTCATCTATTAACTTCAGGTAATTACTTAACGTGGTTTTATTCACATCTGTCATTTTATCATATGTTTTCTATTCCTAATTATTGCTCTGTAATCTTTCATAGTCTGTTTAATTGATATTATACAGTATCACATAAAATACAGAAACTACAAACTCTGCAGATCAATTTCCTCTCCTTTCCAGCCATGGCTTTTATGATCCTTTACAGATATACATTTATTTCATTATAAGCCCCACAAGATGTTGTTTTTGGATTAAACAGTTATATGTGCTTTTTTTTTCTTTTTTTTTAAGGCAGTTTCTTACTCTCTTGCCCAGGCTGGAGGGCAGTGGTGCAGTCGCGGCTCATTGCAACCTCCCCCTTCCAGGTTCAAGCCATTCTTGTGTTTTAGCCTCCTGAGTAGCTGGGATTACAGGTGTACACCACCGTGCCCAGCTAATTTTTATGTTTTTAGTAGAGATGGGGTTTTGCCATATTGGCCAGGCTGGGCTTCAACTCCTTGCCTTCAGCAATCCACCTGTCTTGGCCTCCTAAAGTCCTGGGATTACAGGCGTGAGCCACTGTGCCCAGCCAAAACAGTTGTATGTGCTTTAAATAGGTTAAGAGGGGAAAAATAGTCTTTTATATTTACCCAGATACACCATTTCTTATGTTCTTCATTTTTTCCTAAAGATCTGAGTTTCTCTGTCTTATTTTCCTTCAACCTGAAAAAGAACTTCTTTAGCAATTTTGTAGTGAGCATCTACTCTGACTTTGAATTTTAATCATAAGATAAATAGGTGGATGTGCGCCTGCATGGTCCCCCTGCATAGGGCAAGGTTGTGAGTTTGTTACCACAATAGAATAAGGTGTTCTTGCCTTCAACAGTTTCTTTTTTTCTTCTTCTTATTTTTGAGATGGACTCTCGCTCTGTTGCCCAGGCTGGAGTGCAATGGCGCAATCTCGTCTCACTGCAACCTCTGCCTCCTGGGTTCAAGCAATTCTCTGCTTCAGCCTCCTGAGTAGCTAGAATTACAGGCACCTGCCACCATGCCCAGCTAATTTTTTTGTGTTTTCAGTTGAAACGGGGTTTCACCATCTTGGCCAGGCTGGTCTTGAACTGCTGACCTCATGATCCACGTCTTGGCCTCCCAAAGTGCTGGGATTACAGGCATGAGCCACTGTGCCCGGCCCAATGGTTTCTTAACAATTCTTTTTGCTTTGCTCTTATGGGACTTTGCGTAGGAGTGACAGATTCTCTGTGACAGTGATTATAGATTGTATGAAGTGTGGTGATTAACAGTTGTCATCGTACTAAACACCTCACTCTACAATGTGAAATGTTGAAATCACACAGGCCAAAATTTTATTTAGGCGTGCCATGAAGCCGTGCTCGGAAATACTGTAATTAGACAGGGAAGACTAGATCTACCATAGTAGATGGGGCCTTGATGAAAGGAGTCTGGTGTTGATTTCTGTATTTTAAACTCTGTTGTTTTTTGGTGGCACCCCAGACAGTGCACCTTCAGGAAGAATAAAAAGATGTTCTAAGATGGAATCAAATGTCCCTTGTTAAGGGGGAGCTTAGGGAGACCTGCATGGCACCTCCGATCTCCTTTACCCCGTCTGCTTCCTCTGTTTTACCTATGTAGCCAGAAATCCAACTCAGTGACTCTGCCTGCCTTCTCTGCACCTGCCCCAGAGCTGCTAATATTTGGTATGCTGATAGCCTCAATTTTTTTTTTTTTTAACCTCAAATGGCTCTGTGCTGTTTCTTTTTTTTTCTTTTTTTCTTTTTTTTTTTTTTTTTGAGATGGAGTCTTGCTGTGTCACCCAGGCTGGAGTGCAGTGGCGCGGTCTCAACTCACTGTAACCTCCACTTCCTGGGTTCAAGCCATTCTCCTACCTCAGCCTCCCGAGTAGCTGGGATTACAGGCACTCGCCACCATGCCCGGCTAATTTTTGTATTATTGTAGAAATGGGATTTCACCATGTTGGCCAGGCTGATCTTGAACTCCTGATCACAGGTGATCTGCCCGCCTTGGCCTCCCAAAGGGGTGGGATTACAGGTGTGAGCCACCGCTCCCAGCCCATCTGTGCTGTTTCTTAATCAATCCACACACTTTCACACCTTATTTTTCTCTTAAAATATCCAACACTCCTTCCTTTATTTCTTTTTAAAATTTAGATACATATAATTTATGTTTTCAACAGATAATTTTATAGTGTATGTGTCATGTAATTGTTTTGTTTTTCTTAAATGTATTACTATTATTTTTGAATGACAAGCCATAACTGTACATATTTATGGGGAACAATATGATATTTTGATATATTTATACAATGTGGCATGATTAAATCAGGCTAATTAACATGTCCCTCACTTCACTTACCTGTCTTTTTTTTTTTTTTATGGTGAGACATTTAAAAATTATTCTCTTAGTTATTTGGAAATATATAATACACTAATATTGACTATAGACATTGTTGTGTAATAGATCTCAAAACTGATTCCACTTGTCTATCTGAGACCTTGTATTCTTTGATCAACAACTCCCCATTTCCTTCCTCACCACTTCTACAGCCTCTGGTAACCACTATTCAACTCTTTACTTCTATAAATTCAACTTTGTTAGATTCCTCATATACATGAAATCATGTGGTTTTTGTCTTTTGTGCCTGGCTTGTTTCACTTAGCAAAATCTCTTCCAGATTCATCCATGTTGTTGCAAATGAGAGTCTCCTCGCTTTTAGGGTTAAATAGTATTCTGCTGTGTGTATATACAATGTTTTCTTTGTCCATTCACCCATTAATGGACGCTTTTCATTGACGAGAATGATGTTAGCGACAGGTTTGTCACGTATGACCTTTACTGTGTTGAAGAACATTCTGTTCCTAATCTGAGAATTTTTATTGTGATACTGTGTTCAATTTTGTCAAATGCTTTTTCTCTATCTATTGAGGTGATCATATGGTTTTTAATCTTTGTTTTCATTTTCCAAGAGTGTTTATTAAAATAGGCAGTAATCAGTACATTTACATCATATGAGCAGTTATTCAAAATCAGCCCTTCCAGGAGAGGGGCTACATCTCAGTTTTCCTGTCTATATAATAAAATGCCAAAAGTACTTCCCTAAAGTACAAAGGCATTTCCTTAGTAGTCTTGGTACCAGTAACAGAATATGATTACTAAACATCTCTAACGTGGTTTTCATTACAAAGAAACATGTTTCACATAAGAGCTTCATAATACCCAGAGACAGAATTTGTGCGTGCTTAAAATTTGAAGCCAGGCTATTTCTGATATATATTTTTTCATTTCTTCCAGTTTTTTATTTTTATAAATATGCATGCAGTTTCCTACCAGTTTAAAACACACACACAAAACACTGCTCAGAGCACCACGAATGCCTTACAGTAGCTTATTTGAGACTATAATCGTAATTCATGGAGGGGATTACTAATTTCTATTATGATTTGCTCCTTTCCCCAAATCTCAGCAATTGTCAGATACAAAAAAGGTTTCTGGGCAGAGGGCCAAAGAATAATTATGAATAATTTCACAATGATCTGCTTAAGGAAACATAAATGGTTTCTTAATGGTGATCATATGACTTTTATTTTTCATCATCTTTATGTCATGTATCACATAGATTTGGATATGTTGAACCATCCTTGCATCCGAGGGATAAATCTAATTTGATCATGGTGAATGATTCTTTTAATGTGTTCCTGAATTAGGTTTGCTAATATTTTGTGGAGGATTTTTGCATCTTTGTTCACCAGGGATATTGGTGTATAATTTTCTTATATGTAGCAGGGTAGTGCTAACCTTATAAAATGACAAGGAAGTATTTGCAAGTATTTTCTCTACTTTTTTTTTTTTTAAGTGTTTGGGAAAACTTGTCAGTTCTTTAAATGTTTGATGGAAGTCAGCAATAAAGCCATCTGGTCCTGGGCTTTTCTTTTGGTGGGAGATTTTTATTACTAAATCAGTCGTCATCTTACTCATTATTGGTCTTTTGAGATTTTCTATTTGTTCATGATCCATTTCTTTTACCCAATTTGTTGGCATTTAATTATTCATAGTAGTTTCTTGTGATCGTTTGTATTTTGGAGTCAAGTTCTCTGGTTGCTTCCTGTGCTCTGAAGTCGAATGATATTGCTAGCTGTCCTCCACGGTCTAGTAAGATCACTGGCTGGACTCTGCCTTAGTCAGGTAGAGCTGCTCTCTGGGCTCTGTGATTGTCTGTGATTTGGCAGAGTTGCAGGTTGTCTTCCTTGGCTGGTCAGTACTATTGTTTAGAATCTGTAGTTGGGCAGAACCAGGTGATGGGCTCTGAGGCTGCTTGAGGTTGTTGCTTGGCCCCATAGGGTGGGCAGGGCCTGAGGCTGTACTCCACAGATGTGTGTGGATTTCGGCTTGCCTCCCAGCCCAGGGTAGGGTTAAGCAGAGCACTGAGGTTTGGTAGAGTCACTTCTCTGCAGCTGGGGTCGATCAGGGACAGATGCTCCTTCCACAGGTAATCACTGACACCACCTGGCTTGGGGAACACTTAGTGACGGCAGAAGGGCTTAGTTTGATCACCTTTCCACTGCTAGGATTGGGTAGGCCCAGATGTACCTTTCATGGGTAATTGCTGACCTACAGTTGCTCCCCTTAAGCTAAAGTCCAAACTCTGAAACTTTTTGAGTGCCAGCATGACACTCAAAGGAGATGGTTATTGGAGCATCTCTGGATTTTCAGGTTAGAGATGCTTGACTGGTAAGCAGAATGCAAATATTTAGGCCGGGTGTAGTAGCTCACACCTGTAATCCCAGCACTTTGGGAGGCTGAGGCAGGCAGATCACAAGGTCAGGAGTTCGAGACCAGCCTGACCAATATAGTGAAATCCTGTCTCTACTAAAAATACAAAAATTAGCCGGGCATGGTGGCGCCTGCCTGTAATACCAGCTACTCAGGAGGCTGAGGCAGGAGAATTGCTTGAATCTGGGAGGCGGAGGTTGCAGTGAGCTGAGATTGCGCCGCTGCACTGGAGCCTGTGTGACAGAGCGAGACTTCATCTCAAAAAAATAAATAAATAAAATAAAAAATGCAAATATTTAATTGCAAGCACCAGAACTTAGTTGGCTCACATCTTTACAGCTAGGGGCCAGATATTTCCTCTGTGGGCAATCGCTGACCTACAGTTGCCTCTGGACCTGGGGAAGACCTGATGGGAGCACCCAGGCTGTGTGGGGAAGCTGGACAGGGATTTGAACCACTAACCATGTTTCCTGCAGCTTAATACCGCTGGCTGGTTTCTCTGGTGTGGCATCTCTGTTAGCTGGAATGCAGGAAACCACCAAAATTTGCTCTCTGGTGGCTGTGATCCCCATCCCTCATTCTTTGTTTTTATCTGACCCCCAGTGGTCCAGCCTTGCCAGTACTCCCAGTGTTTCCTGGGGGGCGAGACAAGAATGCAGCGCCTGTGAAGGATCCCAGAACGGTTGGGAAGCCAAATGTCTGCCTCTCACTTACCCTTCCCACTGTAGAAACTGTGGGTCCAGGGGAATTCTCTGTGTGTGGCACTGTGCCAGTTGGGAGAAGGGCAGCACAGTCAAACAGAACAGTTTCTTACCACTTGTTTGTGGCTTTTCTCCATTCTGGGGTCCAAGGAGGTGTCTCAACCTCACTCCCAAATTCTGGTATATTCAGGATGTTATTTTTGCCTGCAGACAGTTGCTCATTAGATTTCTCTGGGAACAGGAATGAAGCCACAGAACTCTTATTCCACTATCTCCCCCATGTCACTCCAGTATTTTTGTTTTATATCGAAGTACATATATGTAAGGAATTAGATATAATTCAGATTTAACTGGGCCCCTGCATCTTTATTTGCCAAATCTGGCAGCTCTACTCATGAGTGATCTGAGAGAAAGTTCCCTGGTAGCCTTTTGCAGTTCCTTGCTTCCTGTACCATTGAGAAAATAAGAGATGTTGGGAGCAAGGTCTTGGGCCTCTCACCCCTGAGCCCTCCTGCATCTCTGTATGTGTGTATCTACCTTCGCTCCTCTTTCAAAAGGGTCTCGATGTTCTTACCTAGGGCCAGCCTCTTTTTTTTTTTTGAGATGGAGTCTCACTCTGTCGCTCAGGCTGGAGTGCAGCGGTGCGGCCTCAGCTCACTACAACCTCTGCCTCCTGGGTTCAAGTGATTCTCTTGCCTCAGCCCTCCTGAGTAGCTGGGACTACAGGCACAAGCCACCACGCCTGGCTAATTTTTGTATTTTTAGTAGAGACACTGTCTCACCATGTTGGCCAGTCCGGTCTCAAACTCCTAATCTCTGGTAATCTGCCCACCTTGGCCTCCCAAAGTGCTGGAATTACAGACATGAGCCACCATGCCTGGCCTCCACCCTCTTTTTTATGGACTGATTCCCATTGCTCCTTCTCTTTCCAAGGACTTTGTGTCTGAGTTGTCCCCTCTCTTTTCTGAATTGTTAACTTTTCTTATTCAGCTACAAGATGCTGTAAAATATCCCATCTTAAACTTCCCTTTGCCCCAGGATTCCCTTCTAGCCAGAACACCATTTCTTTACTCTCCTTTAGGCAAAACTTTTAAGAGAAGGCCGCACTCTGTCTCCTTGCCTCCCATTCTCTCTTGATCCAGCTCCAAATAGGCCTTGTTGACCAACCATCTCCTGGCTGCCATCCCAGTGGTAGTCAGTCTCAACACATTGGTCTCCTTGATGTCTTAGCAGCCCTATGGACAGATATAGACATCTATAACCAGGCCCTCCTGTGAGAAGTGTTTTCCTCACTGGGTTTCAGGATGTCATTCTCATTTTCCCGTGTATCACTGACCATTTCCTCTTTGTGTATTTTCTTTGCTCCTCTTCTTCCATCCTGACCTTCAAATATTTGAATGCCCCCCGACCTTTGCGTTCAGTGCTTGGACCTTTTTTCTCTATATACAGGTTGAGCATCCCTAAGCCAAAAATCCAAACTATAAAACTTTTTTTTTTTTTTTTTTTTTGAGACAGAGTCTCGCTCTGTCGCCCAGGCTGGAGTACAGTGGCGTAATCTCTGCTCACTGCAAGCTGCGCCGCCTCCCGGGTTCACACCATTCTCCTGCCTCAGCCTCCCGAGAAGCTGGGACTACAGGCGCCCGCCACCATGCCCAGCTAATTTTTTTTTTGTATTTTTAGTAGAGACGGGGTTTCACCGTGTTTGCCAGGATGGTCTCGATCTCCTGACCTCGTGATCCACCCGCCTTGGCCTCCCAAAGTGCTGGGATTACAGGCGTGAGCCACCGCGCCCGGCCAACTATGAAACTTTTTGAGTGCAGACATGACACGCAAAGGAGATGGTTAGTAGAGCATTTCTGGGTTTTCAGGTTAGAGATGCTTGACCGGTAAGTAGAATGCAAATATTTCAAAATCTGAAAAAAAAATTATAATCTGAAACACTTCTGATTCTAAGCATTTGGATAAAAGATACCCAATGTGCACTCTTTCTAGGTGACTTCAGACATTATCACATGCTGTTGACTTCAAATTAAAATAGCTGCCCGTGGTCTTTTCCCGGAACTCTTGAATTAAGTCCCCAGCTCCCTTTCATGACCTTCACTTGAATGCCTAATAAACATCTCAAACTGAACATAGTCCAATAGGTCTTGATTATTTTTTCCTTCACGAACCCGCTCATCTCTGTTTTCTTCATCTTAGTAAATGACACTCTCATTCACCTCATTGCTGTATCTCAAAATTGGACTTAACTTGATACCTCTCTTTTTCTTTTCCCTTTTTTTTTTCTCTTAAGTCAGAGTCTTTGCTGTGTCACCCAGGCTGGAGTGCAGTGTGGTGTGATCTTGGCTCACTGCAGCCTCAACCTTCTGGGCTCAAGGAGTCCTCCCACCTCAGCCTTCCTAGTAGCTGGGACCACAGGTGCGCACCACCATGCCCAGCTAATTTTTTTTTTTTGGTAGATATAGGATCCTACTATGTTGCCCAGGCTGGTCGCCAACTCCTGGGCTCAAGCGATCCTTCCATTCCACCTCAGTCTCCCAAAGTGCTGGGATTACAGGTGTGAGCCACTGCACCCAACTGATACCTCTCTTTTTCAAATGAAACTTGTTATCACATTGACAAATGCTGTTGGGTCTTCAAAATATGTCAAATGTCCACCCCCTTCTCACCTTTTGCATTCCTATCAGTGTGGTCCAGGCCATCACCATCTCCTGCCTGGATTGTTTTATATGTCCTCTGAAGTTGTCCTGCTTCCCCTCTTTCCCCAGTCCCCTGTTACAGTTTTTCACACAGTAGCCAGAACACTGGTTTTAAAATGTAAGTCAGTCACAGTATCTCACTGCCCTCCTCAAAATCTTTTATCAACTTCCTGTTATACTTAGAGAAGTAGCCAAAGAACATATTATTTCTACTAGGCCTTCCCTGGCCTGGTTCTGAACCATTGCTCTGAACTTATTTCTCAGCTCTCTTGTCCATGCCCCCTGTTCCAGCCACAGCAGCCTTGCTGGGCCTCTGCTATGCCAGGTACATCTTTACCTCAGGTCTTTGCACTTGGCTTTGTGTGCATAGTGTCCATTCCTAAATCTGTGTGTGGTTCACCTCGTTCTATTCAGGTGTCTGCTCAGGAGCTCTCTGTTTACCCAAAGCAGTAGCACTTCCTTCCAGCTTATCATACTGTATTCCTCTCTTGCTACATTATTTTCTTTAATAGCATATATTAACTACTTGTTGTGTGTGTGTATATATATATATATATTTAGCTTTTTATTTGAAATAACTAAATTTGTTATCTAGTTGTAAGAAATAATATAAAGAAATCCAGTATTCCCTTCACCTAGTCTCCCCCAGTAGTGACATGTTGCATAGCTACAATATATTAATATCACAACCAGGAAATGGACATTGCTACAATCCACCAACTTGTTTTCAGATTTCACCAGTTTTACATGCACACACTTTTGTGTATGTTTAGTCCATGTGGTTTTATCACGTGTGGATTCATGTGAGCACTGCAGCCAAGCCACAGCGTGCGGTTCTGTCCTGAGGATCCTCATGTTACTCTTCATAGCCACCACTCCTTCCCTCTCCCTCCTTCCTGCTGTGAGATATTATAATCCCTGCTTATTCCGTGCTGGTTGATGGAGTGTGCTCGTCTTTACTTCTTCAGCACCCAGAGGAGTGCCTGCCACATCGTGTATTTCTTAAATGGATCACTTAATCATAAGGCAACGTTCTCCTGTGGGAAGAATTTGGGAAGAAAAGCCATGCCTATTTGGGGCACATGCAGTGTGTTTGTAGTTTGGTGTGATGATCTTTCTCTTCTCGTTCCTGCCACCCTCGAATGTTGACATGCCTGTGACTCTAGCAATAAAATTGCTTATTAGTCAGTGCTTGGCTCAGATTAGTTTTTATGGTCCAAGTAGTAGGTGTCATGAGTAGAAGCACACTAATAGCTTATAGCTGATTCATGATACCTTCTTTCAAACTCTGACTCAGAGATTTCCTGGGGAGCCAAATCCCCATACCCACTTTACCCTTCATAGTCATATTTGAGGTAAAAACTGACCAATGCTGCTTCTTTACCTCCTTTTTTCTTTCCAAATGAAATCCCAGACGTTACTGCCTAATCAGGTTATATTAGGTTTGAATTTCTTCATAGCACGTTATTATCTTTGCAAATACACAATATATTTTTGGTCTAGAACAAACAGATTTAAGAGATCTTCCACCTCTCAAGTTTACATGTTTATCTTGAAGCACTGAAGGTTGCTGACTGTGTAGTGGGCAAAGGATCAAGCGATGCCGTTTCGCCTGACATGTTCACAGCAGAAGTGAGCTCAGACGCAGTCCCTGATGTCAGGTCACCAGCTACTCCAGCGGGCAGGAGGGACCTTTCCACCCCTAAGACCTTTGTACTTCGTTCTGTACTGAAGAAACCCTCTGTTAAGATGTGTCTAGAGAGCTTACAGGTAAGAAGAGAGTTAAATTTCCTAAAGCAAATGAATAAAAATGCATTTTCGTTCAAAGTAATACCCTTGAAATGTCATATTTCATACTAGTTTAAAAGAAAATGTCTTACCTGTCTTATTGTGAATTTTTTTCCTTATCTTTTCTTATTGACAACACTGTGTAGTTTCTTTTTGTTCTTATTTTTTAAAAATTAAATATAGTGTATAGTATGCAGAATTTAATATAAGTAGACTGTAGTTTATAAAGGGTCATAATCTTACATAATCTTATTGCACTAACATTATTGATTTATATAATTATATAAGTGATATTGATTACTTAATCATAATTAATGTGTCAGTCTGTTAAACTGATTATTCCTCCCAAAATATTTGGTCTTAAAAGTACCTCTTATAGCCATCCTTTTTTCTCTAAGCCCACTCAATGTGAGGAAAGAGGAAGTTGATAGGAACTAGCTGGCATTTATTGAGTAGTTTCTATTGATAGTTCTGGCATATATATACAGCAGTAGTGCTCCCAGAAAGGTATAGGACCTGTTTGACATACACTTAGGCTTGTAGGTTGTTAAGTGAACCCAGATAAGTCTGCTGTTAAAATCCGTGACAGGCTGTCAGTCCATGAGAGGTTGAGAGCATAGCCTCAGGAGTCAAAATGCCAAGTTTCAGATCTTGACTTGGAAACGTAGTCACTGAGCAAATTATTTGACCTTTCTGTGCCTGGTTTCCTTATCTATAAAAATGTAAAGTTAGTAACTACTTTTCGAGTAATTTGAGCATTAAATGGGATACTATAAAATCACCACGAGTGTCTGGCACCTCAGAAATACAAATCTTTTTTTCAAACGATAAACATTTTAACATACAAGTATGCCTACAAGCCTATTCTGATCTGTTCTGAAGCCAAAAGGAACTAAATTACCTTCTATTTACGTGGATCATTGATGGTCAGTTGCTATTTATAAAGCTTTAATAATTTTGGTTAAAGAGCTGATTTGTGGCCAGGTACAATAGCTCACACCTGTAATCCCCTGACTTTGGAAGGCCAAGACTGAAGGATCGCTTGAGCCCAGGAGTTTGAGACCAGTCTGGGCCAAAAAAAAAAGCTGGTTTGGATCTGTAATACACACAGCGCTGTTTGTTCATATCTTCTCCTCAAAAAGACAACATCTGAATGATCCGTGGAACTCTTATTTTATAACAATATGACACAGCAAGTATTAAGTTTTGTCATTAGAATCATATGAAAACACAACTGGCCGGACGTAGTGTCTCACGCCTGTAATCCCAGCACTTTGGGAGGCCAAGGCAGGTGGATCACGAGATCAGGAGATAGAGACCGTCCTGGCTGACACAGTGAAACCCTGTCTCTACTAAAAATACAAAAAATTAGCCAGGCGTGGTGGCAGGCGCCTGTAGTCCCAGCTACTCAAGAGGCTGGGGCAGGAGAATGGCTTGAACCTGGGAGGCAGAGCTTGCAGTGAGCCAAGATTGGGCCACTGCACTCCAGCCTGGGCAACAGAGTGAGACTCCGTCTCAAAAAAAAAGGAAAACAAAACATTTACAACTAATGATCTTTATACTAAGATGGCAAAAATTGGGAGGCATATAAATTGTGAGTTGTTTGCTGACTTTTCTGATTGTTTTAGTTAAAAATAAATCTAAAAGTAAACATGAGCTTTGTTGTATAAGTTAACTTATTTTGCAGTATTTGGTATGTGCATTTTCCTGGTCAGAAAAATGAACTGACTTGAGAGACAGATGAAGGAGGTTTATTTGGGGCAAGATTATTTCTTAGAGCAGGTACTGTTCTTAGAATTGGATGTACAGGAGAAAATGAGGAATTCTTGATAACAAGGACTGGTCAGAGGTTTAGGTTGAGGCTAGACGAGTAGGTGGTGATTAAGAGGGAACTTTGATCCAGTCTGTAGGCCTGGCTGTCTCCTGCTGAGCTCCAGGGGCCCTGTGTTTAGGCTTGTTCTGTCTTTTTCTATGGGGCTTACAATATCCCTTCCTTCCTAACTTGCCTACACTGTAATCTTCATTTGGAGAAACACACAGGGACAACTGCTACCTTCTTTCGTTGTTTCTTCTTCAAGAATATAGTAACGTAAAAAGATTTAAATACCAGGAATAGGTGTGGTTCGCATGTTTAAAAGATAGAACACGATGTTATACCATTTAACTGTTGGCTTTTTTCTTATTTTAGTGCAATTCTTCTATCTCAGATCATTTATATAGTTTTCCTCATCTGACACCATATATGGTACATGTAGCCTTCAAATCCATTGGTTCTGCATCCATGGATTAAACCAACCACAGATCAAAAATTATCAGGGAAAAAAAGTCACAAAACACATAAAAACAATAACATATAACAGCATCATACCATACATATTAACAACACCATATATCAATGCCATTTAAAAGTATTCTTTTAGGTTGGGCACAGTGGCTCATAGCTGTAATCCCAGCACTTTGGGAGGCTGAGGCACACGGATTGCTTGAGCTCATGGGTTCGAGACCAGCCTGGGCAACATGGCGAAACCTCATCTCTGCAGAAAAATACAGAAATTAGCTGGGTGTGGTAGTGCGCACTTGTAGTCCCAGCTACTCGGGAGGCTGAGATGGGAGAATGGCTTGAGCCTGGGAGACAGGTTGCAGTGACCTGAGATTGCACCATTGCACTCCAGCCTGGGTGATAGAGCCAGACCTTGTCTCAAAAATAAATAAATAAATAAAAAGTATTCTTTTACATGACATTTAACATTGTATTAGATATTATAAGTAGTATTTAAAGTGTACGGGAGGATGTGTTCAAGTTGTATGAAAATACGGGCCATTTTATAAAAGGGACTTGAGCATCCGTGGATTTTGGTATCATAGGGGGCCCTAAAACGAATCTCCCATAGATACCAAGCGATAACCATATGCTTTTATTCTAGCTACTCATGTTTTCCTTAACTTTATTTGCTAGATCAAACATTGAATGAATTTGATCCACGTTTATTGATTCCTGTGCTTCAATTTTGCCCTGAAATGCCGTGTTCTAAAGTGGTATGTAGGGGACATAGTTATGATTTGTGCCTGATATCATGGTTTTGAGCCAGGACAGTTACTGAAAATAAAGGTAATCTTTCATACAGGAGTATCTATCTGCAGCTGACAGAGAATTTCAAAACTGCCGTTTTTAATGATGACATCTATGTATTTCTATATGTAAAATGATTCATTGATGTTTATTCTGTTTAGGAACACTGTAACAACCTCTGTGATGATGATGGGACTCATCCCAGCTTAATCTCAAATCTCCCAAACTGTTGCAAAGATAAAGAAGCAGGTAAGAAATTCATACTTGTTTTTAAGCTTGAGGATATCATTTTCTTGTTAATAAACCTGGTATAATATATGAAATTTTCAATGCCTTAATGTTTCTGAAATAACACTTGAATGAAGAACAGTTGAAAGGGATAGAATCTCCTTGGAGAGCCTCAGAATTGGTGTGTCCATTTCATGGATCCATTTTTACTTAGTGGTGGGATTTGTAAGAGAATTTATATTTCAATTTTATAAACGTTTAAGATATGCACATTTTTACTTGGAAATCTGTTACCATATTTTAATTGGAAATGTGCTTATCTTCTCCATTTTGAATTTGCTCTACCAACAATTATTTTGTAGCTTTACTAGCTATTATACAAATAATAGCTGAATATAATCACATTAAAAGATTCTAGTATATGCCTTTTAGATAAGAAATATAGCTTAATTTTTAAGTTACTCTCATTTATTATCTAATTATAAAAGACGAAGAAAATTTTGAAGCACCAGCCTTTCTAAATATGAGGAAGAGGAAGAGAGTTACTTTTGGAGAGGACTTAAGCCCGGAAGTGTTTGATGAATCTTTGCCAGCAAATACTCCATTGCGTAAAGGAGGAACACCTGTTTGTAAAAAGGACTTCGATGGTCTCAGTTCCCTGCTGCTTGAGCAGTCATCTGTTCCTGAACCATTACCTCAACCAGATTTTGATGACAAGGGGGAGAATCTTGTAAGTGTGAAAAGCATGGAACAGCCGGGCGCGGTGGCTCAAGCCTGTAATCCCAGCACTTTGGGAGGCCAAGATGGGCGGATCACGAGGTCAGGAGATCGAGACCATCCTGGCTATCATGGTGAAACCCCGTCTCTACTAAAAATTACAAAAAACTAGCCGGGTGAGGTGGCGGGCACCTGTAGTCCCAGCTACTCGGGAGGCTGAGGCAGGAGAATGGCGTAAACCCGGGAGGCGGAGCTTGCAGTGAGCTGAGATCCGGCCACTGCATTCCAGCCTGGGCGACAGAGTGAGACTCCGTCTCAAAAAAAAAAAAAAAAGAAAAGCATGGAACAAACTTGCCTGTATTTTCATCGAGCTTCACCTGCTTTGCATGAGCAATCACTATGCTTTGAAATAATGAGATACACTAAATGATATGCCATGGTTTAAATTAATCTATTTTGTATGTAGGTTTTTGTGAATTTTTCCCCATTACAAATAATACTTCCCTGACTCCTTGTACATATTGAACAGATTTATACCAATGAATTTAACAACTCAGGTAAACTGGATACATTCCTTGGAAGACAAACTACCAAAGCTCCCTAAAGGTGAAATAAATAACCTCAGTAGCCCTATATCAACTTAAGACATTTAAATTTTAGTTAAACCTTCCCACAAATAAAACTCTAGGTACAGATGATTTTTTTTTTTTTTTTTTTGAGGTAGGGTCTTACTCTGTCACCCAAGCTGGAGTGCAGTGGTGTGATCATGGCTCACTGCAGCCTCAACCTCCCAGGCTCAAGCTATCCTTCTGTATCCTTCCATCTTAGCCTCCCAGGTAGCTGGGACTATGGGCACACATCACCATGCCTGGCTAGTTTTTGATGATTTTACTGATGAGTACTACCAAACATTTGAGCAAGTTAAAATACTAATTCTACACAAGTTTTTCCACAAATTGAAGGAGTAGGTTAATTGATGTCAGCATTGTGATTTCAGCATTAACCTGGTGCTAAAATCAGACAGGCATTGCAAGAGAAGAAAACTACAGTTCAGTATCCTTGTAAACATAGCAATATATAAAAAGATAAAATACATCATAACCATGTGAGATTTAGCCTTGGGCTGCAAAGTTGTGTTATGTTTGAAAAACAATCAGTGTAATTCGCCTTGTTAAGAAACTAAGACAGAAATATGGTCATCTGAGTAGATGCAGAAAAAGCATTTAACAAAATCTAGTATCCATTTCTCATTTAAAAAACAAAACCTCTGAGCAAAATGGTAATAAAAGAGAATTTCTTCAAAGTGACAAATGTTGTCTATGCAAAACCAACAGTTAATGTCTTACCAGCAATTATGTGGAAAAGATTTGCTATCTGTATTTATATTGCCATCTTACCCTGGAATTTCCTGAGTAATGTTATAACATTAGATTGTGTTTATGAATGAATTTTTAAATTTTCTTTATAGGAGTTAGAAATTTAGCAGCAGATCATTATGTGTACTTTTGCTTATAAATTTTCTTAATAGTTTGATGGATTGCAGTTAGTAAACCTTCAATTGCAAACATGATTGGTAAGTGATATACATATATTTTTCTATTCAATATATTTGTTTTGCTTTGACTTTTAGAATCTTTTATTGATTACCCATCTGTATGTTTATTATAGTTTCTCCTACCAAAATAAATTCTTACTTTTCTTTTGGGCACATTATATATTCACTGCTTTTAAAGATATCTAACTTCTACTCTTTTTTCCTTTGTTTAGGAAAACATAGAACCACTTCAAGTATCATTTGCCGTTCTGAGTTCTCCTAATAAGTCATCAATCTCTGAGACCCTTTCAGGTAGTAACTTTTGTTTACCTTAAAATCATAAGTGTTATTTTTTATGTGTGTATATGTTGACTGTTTTTATTTTCTTTTAAAAATTTCATATTTGTTACCACAACATATACTTGGTTTAAAAAAACCTAATAGTATTGGAAAGCTGACATGAAGCTATTCATCCATCCCTTTTCCATTCCAAGCCTCATACTTCATAATCACCCACAATTCACTTCCTCAGATGGAATCCCCATTTTGTTAGTTGCTAGAAGCAGTGGAGTTAGCCTCTCAACTCTTAAGTATCAGTGACAAACTGCTCTTCACGGTTTACAGAACTGATATCTGGATTATAAGGATCATTCTTGAATATCCAGACTTTTTCCTCAACATTAGTGTGGCATTTTTAGCACATATGCTTTCCAAGGTCTCTGGATATTTTATGATTATGACAAAGCAACAGAGATTGCTCCCATCTTTTCTGACAAACCAGGACTTAGCTGGCAGATGTCATGGGACGAGCACCTTTATTCAGGTGTCCTCCCTGGCGGAAACCCTTTAGTGGCTTCTTGTTGACACAAACCAAACATAGTAGACTCCAAGCCATGCGTTACTAAGTTAGAGCTAAAATTTGAACTATAGTCTATCACGTTCCAAAACCCATACCCTTAAACACATTATATGCCTTTCATTTATATCATTAAAAGTCACATGCCGGGCTCGTTGGCTCATGCCTGTAATCCCAGCACTTGGGGAGGCTGAGACAGGCGGATCACTTGACGTCAGGAGTTTGAGACCAGCCTGGCCAACATGGTGAAACCTGGTCTCTACTGAAAATACAAAAAAAAAATTAGCCAGGCATGGTAGTGGGTGCCTATAATCTCAGCTACTCAGGAGGCTGAGGCAGGAGCATCACTTGAACCCAGGAGATGGAGGTTGCAGTGAGCTGAGATTGCACCACTGTACTCCAACCTGGGTGACAGAGTGAGACTCCATCTCAAAAAAGTAAAGTGGTCAAAATAAAATTTTCCTATCCTACACTTTAAATAAAATTTGAAACAAGTAAAGTATTTTCATGGTTATCTTAATGCCCTTTATTGTGATTTCATTATACAAAATGTATCGTGGAATAAATGGACGTTCATGAAAATACATGCATTTATTATAATGTGATTTATTCTGCTGTCTTAGCTTGGTAATATGTTAAGCAGTCACCATGGAAAGTGGTGAAAGTTTCTGAGTATCCAGTAAACTTAAAATTTTTTAAAACGAAAAAAATTGGATTTCAAAATTTCTGCTGCTTGACTCCTCTTTTTTTGTTTAGATATGATATTAAATGTGGGTATCCTAAACACAGTGTTTCCAAAGGAAGATGCATGTTATAATTTTTGGTTTCCTACCCTGATTCTGTCTTTGTCTTATCAGGCACAGATACCTTTAGTTCTTCAAATAACCATGAGAAAATACCCTCTCATAAAGTTGGTAGAATAACAAGGACTTCTAACAGAAGAAATGTAAGTGTTTGTGTTTGGCACAACATACTTGTTTTTAAATCATACAATATACTTTTTCTGTTTTCGTTGTCAAATGATAATGGGTGAAATCTTGGTTTAATCAGTGTCATTAAGAACTAATACTTTGGCTGGGCGCCGTGGCTCACGCCTGTAATCCCAACACTTTGGGAGGCCGAGGTGGGCGAATCATGAGGTCAGGAGATCAAGACCATTCTGGCTAACACGGTAAAACCGCGTCTCTACTAAAAATACAAAAAAACTTAGCTGTACGTGGTGGCGGGTGCCTGTAGTCCCAGCTACTAGGGAGGCTGAGGCAGGAGGAGAAAGGCATGAACCCGGGAGGCAGAGCTTGCAGTGAGCCGAGATCGTGCCACTGCTCTCCAGCCTGGGCGACAGAGCAAGACTCTGTCTAAAAAAAAAAAAAAAAAACTAATACTTTATCCTACCTAGCATGTAACCTATAAGGTGATAATGTGTTTCTGATTTGATTTTAATTATATTAGAAGAAAAATCTAAAAAGCTGCTTTGGGCCGGGCACGGTGGCTCAAGCCTGTAATCCCAGCACTTTGGGAGGCCGAGATGGGCGGATCACGAGGTCAGGAGATCGAGACCATCCTGGCTAACACAGTGAAACCCCGTCTCTACTAAAAAGTACAAAAAATTAGCCGGGCGAGGTGGCGGGCGCCTGTAGTCCCAGCTACTCGGGAGGCTGAAGCAGGAGAATAGCAGGAACCCGGGAGGCGGAGCTTGCAATGAGCAGAGATCTGGCCACTGCACTCCAGCCTGGGCGACAGAGCGAGACTCCGTCTCAAAAAAAAGCTGCTTTCAGAGCTGTGTTAACATGGAAGTTAACAAAATTTGTTTGGGATCTGTATGATTTTATGAATTTCTTTGATGTGAAAGTGGAGAGGATCAGCATGTAATTAACAGAACCAGAAAATAAGTATAACCTTTTTAAAATTGTGCTTCAGTCTGTTTGATTTTTAACACTTGATTTCACCTGGGAGTTATATATAAGCATAACTCCCATTGAATGCATGTTTTTTGCTATTTTGTTAAATTAGATAAAATTTGGATTTTTGTTTATAACATCATAAAGTATAAACATATACTTTCATATGGTTGGATGTTAAACCCAGGATTCAAACCTAGATAATCTAAAAATTCATGATTTTGTCCCCATAACCCAGCAGTTAGGTGCTAAATTGTAGGTTCTTAATGAGTAGTTGATGAATGAATAAATTAACGAATTCTTAAGCTGTTTTTTCTTTCTTCCCCAATATAATTGGGTGATGTATATGTGCTTCTGGGTCTGCATTTGATGATTCAGAAATTGGTAATTACCATTTCCACCAATTTTCATCAAAGTGCTTTTAATAGGATTTGTGAATTAAGAAGTGGGATCTAAAGTGGTAGAAGCATCCTGGGAAGCACAACAAGATTGAGAGCTGCACATTTACATGTAATTGCTTGTGCTTTATGGTATCCTTACTTTACACTTTCTTTATAGCAATTGGTCAGTTTTGTAGAAGAAAATGTTTGCAACTTATTGAATACAGAAGTTCAGCCTTGTAAAGAAAAGAAAAGTAATAGGAGGAAGTCTCAAGAAACGAAGTGTACAAAGAGAGCACTTCCTAAGAAGAATCAGGTAAGCATGTGTTTAAAGATATAATAAAGAGTAGAAGTGGTGTGTTTCCTTATTGTATGATTAGGAAGATACAGAAACAAATTTTTTTCCAGTCGCCATTGGACAAAGATTATTAATGCAATCTTGTCGTGGAGTAGAATGGGGTTGGGGGGTTATATACTTAACTTTGAATTACCTAAGGAACGCTTTTGCATCTTCTTCATCTTCTTGTGTTGCGTGTGTCCTGCACAGTAAATTAATAGGCACTCAAACCTGAAATTGATTCTCATGTTTGAATCTACCCCAACGTATCATCCTTTTGGGAATCCTGATTTTTTTAGACAGGGATGAGTGTGCCACTTGCTACTTGTTAGATTCTCTTCTTCCAGTTGCTGAATCAAATTTTTCCCTAAATTTAAGGAAAAATTTAGAAATTAGCTCTCAGTCTTTCCTAACACTTCTCGTCATCTCAGATACGCTTACAGTCCATGTGATTAGCCAATTTAACACCTTAATCCAGTTCCTTTTCCTTCTCCAGCCCAGTGATCTGGACTCCACACTCTGAAGCCACCTACTCACTCTTGCTGCCATTCTTACAACTTGTTACTGCCTAACACCTTCGCATGTGTAGCAATGCTCATTCTCTGACCGCCAACTTCCTGTCCATCCAGCCTGCTCACTCCCTTACTCTGAAATTCTTTCTGCACTATTAAGCTTTTAGACACATCTTAAATTCACGTTTCCCTCTTCATCCTGAACTGAGTGAAGTGTTTCCAACTCTTGTCAGGAATCTCAATTCCGGATCCTTTTCCTTCCACCTCATCCATCCAGCAAAATTTCCAGTCTGACTGAGTTATCCTTTCTCCTATCTGACATAGCCTCTAGAGACACTCACACAGGAGTTGGGGGTAGTGCTACTACACATTCACTGACATCTGGCCTTCTTCACCACTTTGCTGCTTCACCTTATTTTTAATACTAAAGCCAGTGCATACTTTTCAGTCCTGTTCCTATTGGACATCTTAGCATTTGACATGATGGAACACTCCTGTACAGTCTCTGTCTAAGGTTTGTTTTCTGTCCCCCATTGTTAAATGTTTGTATTTTCCAGAATTCTCTTCTTTGCCCTTGTAAATTGTTTGTTTTCTGGGTAATTTCATAAACATAGTTAATGACCATATATGAAGACTAGAACTTCCTGATCTATAAATCTGTGTTCAACTACATACTAGACATCTGTCTTTAACCATGCTATGTCAAAATCAACATTTCTAAAACTAAACTTATCAATCTACACACCCACCCAAAACATTCCATAAACTTCCTTTCCCCTCCATAAAATAAAAATGACTGCTTTTCTTGGTTAAATGGCACAGATATCCTTAAGTCATTAAATCCGGAAGGAACTGAGTGTTTTCCTGCTTTAGTTCACTTTTTTAGGTCACACATTCTTGATAAAATGATGAAAGATTATCTTACTGAAAAAAATACCATTAATTCAAAAATATACATACAACTTATTATATTAGAAATTGATTTTCTTCGTGTGTGTGTGTGTGTGTGTATATATATATATACATTTTAAAGCACTCTTACAAAGAATATGCACCTATTCATATAAAATTTTGGCCAGAAAGTACAAAAAGGATTGAGCATTAAGTCACTGCAATCCCTCCCAGGACTTTGCTGAACTAATACCATTTATGTAATAAAAGGAATACAGTTAGAATAGCAATGAGAGGAGGAAAGGGATGAGGAGGGGTATTGAGAAACCGACAACAGCTTTCAATGAATTTCTAGAAGACCAAGCAGATGGGAGCATGTTGACAGATAAAAAAAGGTGGAAAGATTGACAGCTCAGAATGTTCTAGGAGGGAACTAGAGAGGAGCCGGGAGCAGGCCTGTTCATGGGAATCCCAAGAGACCCTGGCCCAGAATTGGCAGGTACGATGGATGGTGAGTGTGAGAGGTGGTACTGAAAAACAGAGAGATGAATTGAAGTCCTATATTTGGGACAGTTTGCACCAGTTGGCATGCCAGCCCCCTCCCACCCTGATGCTCAGAACAGATGTTGTCATCTAGATTAAAGCCCTCATTCTGGCATTTGGAAAGTCCCACAGTCTTGACAGCCAGCTCCTGCCCTGATGCAAATCCTGACAGTTGACACTCCAGCATTCTGCCCCACCCTGCCCCACACAGAGTTCCTAGGTAGGATTTTCATGCAGGAAATAGACTGAGCTGGAAAGCAAGTAAACCTATACCAACTTACCCAATCTTAAATAAGAAACAGACAATTGAATAGAACAAATAGCATGAAGGAGAAAAGACCAATGTTAATAAGGTTAAAAACTGACCTCAGAGAAATAGGTTATTCAAGGAATAGAAGGAAATTTTATATACATAAATATGTACTCTAATTTAAGAAAATATCTTCTGCATGAAAGTAAGGAGATGCTATGAAAAAGGAATTGCAAAAACATGAAATTTAGTAGTTGGACAAAAGAATTAAAGTTAAGGAAAGTCGCCCAGAAGGTAGAGCAAAAGAAAGACTGGAAACGAGAATCTAGGAGACATCTATAGGACTGTTAGGAAGAAGAAGGATAAAAGAGAATGGAAGAAGTTATCCAAATAAAAGAAGAGGATTTCCCAAAAATAGAATGGAAGAAATTATCCAATTAAAAGAAGACGATTTCCTAGAACTGAAGAAAGGAGTCTTCAAGTTAAAAGCACCCACTGAATGCCTGGTACAATGAAGAACAGCCAGGGGGTAGGCCTGTAACTGTGAAACTGAACAATAAGGATAAGGAGGAAAGTGGACTTTTCCTACAGAGACATAAGAACCAGAGTGGCATCAAGTCTAACAATAGCCTGAAAGCTGCAAAATCATACAAGAGTTCATTTAAAGCTTAGAAGAAAACTTAATTTTAACTGAGTATTCTACACCAAGCCAAAGTCTCAATTAAGTGTGAAGGCAAAAATAAAAGACATTTGAGTGTTTCTTTTTTTCTTTTCTTTTTATTTTGAGAGGTCTCACTCTCACCCAGGCTGGAGTGCAGTGCTGCAGTCACTGCTCACTGCTTACTGCATGCTTGACCTCCCGGGCTCAAGTGATCCTCCCACCTCAGCCTCATGAGTAGCTGAGACTACAGGTGCACACCACCACACTTGGCTAGTTTTATTTTGTTTTATTTTGTTTTTGAGATGAAGTCTCACTCTGTTGCCCCAGGCTGGAGTGCGGTGGCATGATCTTGGCTTACCACAACCTCCACCTCCTGGGTTCAAGCGATTCTCCTGCCTCAGCCTCCCAATTAGCTGGGACTACAGGTGTGCACCGCCATGCTGGCTAATTTTTGTATTTTTAGTAGAGACGAGGTTTCACTATGTTAGTCAGGCTGGTCTCGAGCTTCTGACCTCGTGATCTGCCCTCCTCAGCCTCCCAGAGTGCTGGGATTACAGGCTTGAGCCACCATGCCTGGCTGGCTCATCTTGTTTTACTTTCTTATAGCAGGGTGGGGGTGTGGGGGTTGGCCTCACCTTGTTGCCCAGGCTGGTCTCAAACTCTTCCTGGGCTCAATCACTTCTCTCACCCCAGCTTTCTAAAGTGCTGGGATTACAGGCTTGAGCCAGCATGCCCAGCCATAAAGTTATTTTTCTTTGGATGCTACTGGAGGAGAAACTTTAGCAAAATGAGGAACTAAGCTTAAGAATTCAGGACACAATGGATCTAACAATACAAGAGCGTGATCAAAGGGAAATCGCTGGTTATAGCTGTTCAGCCAGCCCAGAAGAGCAACCAGTCCAAATTTGAGCAGGGAGAAGGTGCTGGAGGAAAAAAACAGAAAAGACCTGTGATTGAAAGAATGAAAGGTATGTCACATACAAAAAAAAAAAAATGGTAATTATATACCATTTCAAATAGAAGTCTGTGTAAAAGTTTTAGAGTAAATATGAAGCAAACGTTACTATGATTTCAAGCAATAATGCAGAATAAGGAAAAGTAGATTTTATGGTGCTAGGAATCATCTCCCTCAAGGGTCCCAGAGGAGAAGAAAGGAATATGAAAGTTGTGCTTGGCAGAGCCATGAAAAATGTTTGCACAGTCATCATAATATAGATGCTATTTGTTTTCAACTAAGGACGAAGCTTTTTGTTGTGCAGGACGATGTAAGTGTTAACAATCCAATAATAACAGGAAAATGCAGTTAATGGCAGAAGGTGAAAAAGGAGTTAAAAAGGTAGAAACAAGGGGGCTAATAATGTTGCTGGCAAGAGTGCAGACTCTGGACCAGAACCCTGGGTTTAAATCCTGCGTTCATTCCTCCCTCCAGTGCAATGCTGGGTAAAAGTCTGGACTCCTGTTTTGTTTGTTTGTAAAACAGTGGTGGAAATGGATGTTAGAAGTTTGTGAATCTTAATGAATTCATGCGTGCTCAACTCTTAGAAAAGCGCCTGACCATAATAAGCTTTGTGGCCATTATCATTATCGTGAGACATTCAAGATATATATTTTAAATTTTAATGAAAAGAAATAGAAATGTAAAAGTTCAATGTTTACCAACAGAAGAACCAAAATTAACATAGAAAAGAGGCAGGTTTGGTTTTAAGTGAGCAGTTTTTTTCATCTTTCATAGCAAGGCATTGACAGATAACTAAAATTAGATTAAACGCCACTTCTCAACCAGAAGTAGCGTTAGAATCCTCAAGAGTAAATTCCTTTATAAACCAGAAATAGAGAAAGTTCCCAAAGTGTGACTTAAAACCAGAAACAGTGAGGGCAAAGGATTGGTGAATTTGATAATCTTTTGAACCATACATCATGGAGTATACATAAGGAAAAAAATCCCCATAAGAAAATTTAAAAGACAAAGGACAAAAAGTATTTGCAACTCATATCAGACACCAAGGATTAATGTCACTAATATTTAAAGAGCTTCTAAGTTACTTAGAAAGGAACAGTCTTCAAAATATAACAAAACATTTACAAAACTGAAATGAAAATGACCTTCAACATAGGAAGGAAATGTTCAGGCTTCCTCATCGTAAGAGAACTGCATCTCTAACGTGCATTGAGATGCGTTTCTCACCTTTTAGATACCAAAAATCTGAAAGTTGACAGCATACTCACGTGGTGAGGCTATGGGGCAAAAACGCACACTCATACATTTTCTGTTAAAGCAGACCTCTGTGGAGGAGTATTTGGCAGTATCTGGCCAAATTAAATATTCATTTATCCTTTGACCCAATAGGCCTATTTCTAGAAATCTATCTCAGAGATTCACTGATCAAAATACAAAAATATGTGTTTATTTATTGCAGCATTCTTTGTAAAGCAAAAGACTAAAAGCAAACCATATGCTCATCGATATGAGACTTGTTGAAAAAACTGTGGTATTTCCATAAAGTGAGTATTAGACAGCTGTAGAAAGCTGTGAAGAGAACTTCCATACACTTCTATGCAGTGATGCCAAGGGGACACAGATGGTCCAGCATCTGTGGTTGGTTGAATCAGAAACATTCAGGGCTGGGTGAGGTGACTCACACCTGTAGTCTCAGCACTTTGGGAGGCTGAGATTGGAGGACTGCTTGAGGCCAGGAGTGCGAGACCAGCCTGGTCAACATAGTACAACCCCATCTGTATTTTTTTTAATATATTATTTTTTAAAAAGAAAATACTCAGAAAAATCCAATAACAGTACAATTTTAAAAATACAAATTTTAAAATACAGCATATTAACTATGTAGTATTTATATTGTATTCAGTGTTAAGTCATCTAGAGATGCTTTAAAGCATAGTTATGCTGTATTTTTACAGTATAATGCTGTGAAAGGAAGTTTGCATAGGCTCTATGCAAATACTGTGCCATTTTGTGTCAGGGACTTGAGTATCTGCAGATTTTTGGTATCCACAGGAGGTCCTAGAACCAATTCCCGTACAGATACTGCAGGGTGACTGTGTTTACTGTTAAAATGAAAAAAGCATGTTATAAAACAATATATGTGATCAACTACTGGTTATGGACTGAATTGTGTCCCCTCCCACATTTATATATTGAAGTCCTGACTCCCAGGATCTCAGAATGTGACTGTATTTGGAGATTTGGTCTTTAAAATAGTTATTAAGTTAAAATGAGATCCACAGAGTGGGTCCTAATCCACTCTGACTGGTGTTCTTGTAAGAAGAGGAAATTCGAACCCTCAAAGGGACACCAGGGACGCGTGTGCATAGAAAATGACCATGTGAGGACACAGCCACAGGGTGGCCATCTGAAGGCCAAGGAGAGAGGCCCCAAGAGACACCAGCCCTGCCAACAACACTGCCAGCCTCCAGACCTGGGAGAAAATTAATTTCTGTTGTTTGAACTACATAGTCTGCGGCATTTTATTATAGTAGCCTTACAAACTAATACATTACCCTTCGTCTAAGAAAGTAGAGACCATTAAAAAATAATAATGGTATATGTATATACACACACATAAAGTTTCGATTTTTAAGTTGTAGAATAAGCCAAAGAAAAATTAAAAACTGGCTATAGGGAGAAGGGAGGAGACAGGAGAGAATGTGAATTCAAGCTAGACTTCATTAAGTGTACTGTTTTTTAGTTTTGATTGTGGGACCATTTAAATGTTTTGCCTGACTATGAAACAAAATTAAAGTTAGGAGAAAGAGAACAATCTCTAAAAAGCGAAAGCAAAATTTGACAAAGTAATCTTACTACGTCAAGTTGGTGGCTTAACCTCATTAAGAATTTTTTCAAACCTAGAAATTTGAATATAAGGGGGATAAGTCTTTTTTTTTTCTTTTTTTTTTTTCTTGAGATGGAGTCTCGTTCTGTCACCCAGGCTCAAGTGCAGTGGTGTAATCTCGGCTCACTGCAAGCTCCGCCTCCCAGGTTCATGCCATTCTCCTGCTTCAGCCTCCCAAGTAGCTGGGACTATAGGCGCACGCAGCCATGCCCAGCTAATTTTTTTTTTTTTTTTTTTTTTTTGTATTTTTTAGTAGAGACTGGGTTTCACCATGTTAGTCAGGATGATCTCGATCTCCTGACCTCGTGATCCGCCCACCTCAGCCTCCCAAAGTGCTGGGATTACAGGTGTGAGCCACCGCACCTGGCCCTATAAGGGGAATAAATCTTAAGGATAAAAATAACTGCAAAGAAATTATAAACAGTATGAAACACTCAATAGAAGCACTCAATTTAGAATAAAACAAATAAGCAATTTTTCCCATCATTAAGAATCATTCACTAAGAGACAAAAGATAAATTTTTAAATCCAAGAAATTTAAAACTTTGTAAGACTAAATTTGACTTGGAAATAAGAGTAGAAATTGGAATTGTTCAGCTCTATCCACTGATAAAGCTTTAAATTCATGAGCATCCCTGGTGCATAGATTGTCATTAGACATACCAGTTAAAAGGGATTAGCGTCCCTTGGTGAAATGACTGCTGTCAGATTTACAACAACAAATTTAAAAAGTGAGCCTGGCTGGGTCTGTACCAGAGTACAAGGAAGGATGCTAAATAAAACTACTGGTGTCGTGTTAGCGGACACAAAACCATCTTCAAGGGGCTTCCACTGACCAAATATGACCATCAGCATTGCAAAGCGTTAAAGTAGTACAATCATGAAATAACACGTAAGTTTATTACTTTTTTTAAGTAATGGACACTTCAGAAGCTTGCTAGGATACCCACTCATTTTTCTGATAACAGGAAAATAAAATAACAAATAGTTGATGAGGGAAAAGTTGTTTATAGAAGAATTCCAGCTAATAAAAAAATGCTCAACAAAGCTGCTAAAACATTTGATAAAAGGCTGATGTGACATCATAGTAACAATCAACAGAGGAAGGAAACACCATATAGAATGGGAGAAGATATTACAACTACAAACCATACATCTGATAAGGGGTTTATAGCCAAAATATGTAAGAAACTCAAACAGCTCAATAGCAAGAACACACCAATTGAAAAATGGGCAAAGGTCCAGAATAGACATTTCTCAAAAGACATGCAAATGGCTAACATCACTAATCATCAGGGAAATGCAAATTAAAACCACATTGAGATATCACTAGCTATTATCAAACAGGTGAAAGATTACAAGCATTGGAGAGGATATGGAGAAGAGGGAACCCTTTGTACACTGTTGGTAAGAATGTAAATTGCTACAGCTTGTTTTGATTGGCAAAGTCAACTAAAAATACAGAACTGAACCTCTAAACAAAATGTTTTATTTGGGAAAATGTAATTGCAGTTTGGGGCATACACAGACTGAGGTGGTCTTTGATATGTCCTAAGAACAAAGAAAGTTGGCGTTTTGAGTAGAAAGAGAAATGTTACATATTATTTAGAAAGAAAACTCACTGGCCCTACGCAAAGTTTTGGGGAGCTGGTAAGCTCTGATTGGTGAGTGATGGTGGTAGTTAAATTTAGTCTTACAGTCCCAAGTGCTTTTTGCCCCCTGGTCTCTGGACTCCAGTTGTTTATGACACGGTAACTCCAAATAATCCATTTTCACAAGACATTATGGGAAACAGTATGGGGGTTCCTCAAAAAGTTAAAAATAGAACTACCATATGATCCAGCAAATCCCACTTCTGGGTATGTATCCAAAGGAAATGAAATCAGTTTATCAAAGAACGATAACCAAGTTACAGATTCAGGCTAAGTATCCATCAACAGATGAATGAATAAAGAAAAAATATGTGTGTACACACACAACAAAATGCTGTTCAGCGTTAAAGAAATCCTGTCATTTTGACAGCATAGAAGGATAGAAGGACATTATGTTAAGTAAAATAGCCCAGGCACAGAGAGACAAGAAGATCTCACATGTGGAATCTTTAAACAAACAAACAAAAAACTTACAGAAGCTAAGAATAGAATGGTGGTTGTCAGGAGGGCTAGTGGGTTGAGTGGTGGGGGATGAGGAGATGTTGGTTCAAGGGCACAAAGTTTCAGTTAGACAGGATGAGTAAGTTCTGGAGATGTATTATACAGCATGGTGACTAGGAAATAATAATGTATATGTGAAAATTGCTAAGAGATGACATTGTAAGTGTTCTTACCATAAAATAATTATGTGAAGTGGTGGAGATGTTAGTTTAATCATGTCCCAATGTATACATATGTCAAAACATCTCATCCACCATATTATATGCAAGTTTTAATTTGTTGGTTATACAATTGTATTCAAATTTGTCCATCAAAACTGAATCTAATCAAGCTTCTAGATCTAATTGCCAATTTATAGGACGTGGAGGAACATAGACACACTGACCGTAGTGAGCCAAATCTAGGACTTGGCTAATTCTGTAGGAAAGATGCCTCAATTTACTCACCAAATAAATGTCAAGGGAAGTAAAAGGAGGAGCTATAGTATAAAAGAGACTAAAAGACATTAATCCAATGGTACGTATGGAGATCTTATTGGGATCCTGATTAGAACAATTGTTTTAGGGAAAAAAAAAAATTATGGGCCAAGGGAGAAATTTGAACTTTGAGGAGATACTGGGGAAAATTGCCATCATGGTTTTTGTGTTTTGTTGAATTACGTTTTGTTTTGTTTTGTTTTGTTTGAACAGAGTCTCGCTCTGTCGCCCAGGCTGGAGTGCAGTGGCACGATCTTGGCTCACTGCAACCTCCTCCTCCCAGGTTCAAGTGATTTTCCTGCCTCAGCCTCCCAAGTAGCTGGTACTACAGGTGTGCACCGCCATGCTCAGCTAATTTTTGTATTTTTAGTTAAAGACGGGGTTTCATCATGTTGGCCTGGCGGGTCTCAAACCCTGACCTCAGGTGATCTGCTCCCCCCAGGCCTTCCAAAGTGCTGGGATTACAGACATGAGCCTCTGTCCCCTGCATACATTTTAAATTTTGCGATCATTCTGTATACACACACTGTTCTAAGAAGTGAGGCAGAGAGATCCCAAGTACCCTTTTCCTAGCTAGTTTCCCCCAATTGTGACATCTTGCAAAACCATAGTTCAGTGTCACAGCCAAGATATTGATACAGCCAAGATCCAGAGAGCTCTCCTATGGCCTTTTGTAGCTACATCCACTTCCTACCCATAACCCCGCCTCATCCCCTGGCAACCACGAATCTTTCTCCATTCCTACAGTTTTGTCATTTCGAAAAGGTTACCCTAATGGAGTCATGTACTGTGTAACTCTGGGACTGGCTTTTCACTCAGCATAATTCTCTGGAGATTTGTCCGGGTTGTTATGTGTATCAGTAGTTCTTTTTATTGTTGAACCATATTTGCAATTGTCTCTAAAAGAAAAAGAACCTTTAACTCTTCAAGACACTGCAGGATTTTCCGATGAAATGATGTGTAACATCTGGGATTTGCTTTGAACTAATCTGGGGTTAGGAGAATAAAAGTGAATCATGATTTCTATATGCTAGTAATGGTTGAAGTTAGCTGATGGGTACATAGGGTTCAGTAAACTATTCTCTGTACTTTTTGGGTGTTTGAAATTTTCCATTAGACAAAGTTAAAAATATAGCAGTATGAACCCTTTATTAGAAAGAGGGAGTTAACTGCAAGAGCTAAACTTGGACCCAGCAGATAAGTAAGCACCGGGGCAGGCAAGTGTGTGCTTGATCACCGTAAGCTTTCCTATATGGTGTGATTTGTTGCCATGTCCATGATTTTTTTTTTTTTTTTTTTGGAGACGGAGTCTTTCTCTGTCACCCATGTGGAGTGCAGTGGCTCGATCTCAGCTCGCTGCAGCCTCCGCCTCCCAGGCTCAAGTGATTCTCCTGCTTCAAGCTTCACTAGTAGCTGGGAGTACAAGGGCCCACCACCACACCCAGCTAATTTTTGTATTTTTGGTAGAGATGAGATTTCATCATGTTGCCCAGGCTGGTCTTGAATTCCTGAGCTCAAGCAATCCATCCACCTCGGCCTCCCAAAGTGTTGGGATTAAAGGCATGAGCCACTGGGCCGGCCTGAATTATTTTTAAATAATTTTAAAGCTATTCTCTGAAAATAATTTAAAGAAGTCTTAATTATGCAAATAAGACAAAAGATAAACATTTACTTCTGCTTCCTGACCTCCTTCACTGTGTGAGAAGAGGAATCAGTGATTTTGAAGTAAATAGAATTGCTTTAGGGACAGTCCCTTCAGTTGTTCTTTGGCTTTTCTAAGCCATAATCCACCGTAACCATTTCTTAATCAAATGGCTTTCCCCGGGGGTTCCAACCATATACAACTTCTTCGTTATTACACTATCAGCAAGGCTTTTGTACTGTGGTAAATTCAGATTTTGATAAGTTTCTGGTCTTTGCTGATGAAATCTTCTTATGACTAAGATCAGCTCTGCCAGATATGTTTTCAGGACAGACAGACCTGAGGTGCTTTAATTGTTGTTTTTTTGGGGGGGGAGGTGGTGGTAAAATACTTTTGTTGGCCCATGACCATGAAAAAACAGAAATTTAGTCTTTCAATCGCATTGAGCAAATTTTATGTAAGCTTAACTGTACTTCTTTGACCATTCATTCATTCATTCATATTTGTGGAGTAGCCACTGTGTGCTTGGCACTGTTGTAGATCCAGGGACATGATTTCCAAAATCATGAGAAGAGGGGATCTTTTTTTTTTTTTTTAAACCCATATATCAGAAGCTAATCTGGTGTTATAATCTGGTGGCATTGCCCAGTGTGTTAACTGACCACACTGGGTCTATGCCGCATAGTAATATTAATAGCATAATTTAATATTAAAAAATAAAAGTATATGAGGTAATCGATATGTTCATTAGCTTGACTTAATCATTCCACAATGCATACATATATTGAAACATGGTGTTGTATGCCATACGTATATTCAATTTTTGTCAATTAAAATTTTTTTTTCTGTTTTTTAAAAAGAGTCACTGTGGCCTGTAATCCCAGCACTTTGGGAGGCCGAGACGGGCAGATCACGAGGTCACAAGATCAAGACCATCCTAGCTAACATGGTGAAACCCCGTCTCTACTAAAAAAAAAAATACAAAAAACTAGCCGGGCGAGGTGGCGGGCGCCTGTAGTCCCAGCTACTCCGGAGGCTGAGGCAGGAGAATGGCGTGAACCCGGGAGGCGGAGCTTGCAGTGAGCTGAGATCCGGCCACTGCACTCCAGCCTGGGTGCCAGAGCGAGACTCCGTCTCAAAAAAAAAAAAAAAAAAAGAGTCACTGTGTTGCCCAGGCTGGAGTGCAATGGTGCGATCATAACTCAGCTGCAGCCTCAACCTCCTGTGTTCAAGCAGTCCTGCTTTAGCTTCCTGAGGAGCTAGGACTACATGGGTGTGCCACCACACCTGGCTTAAAAAAAAAAAGTGTTGATATTTTTCCTCATATTCACTCTCAAGTAATGGAAAAGAATTTGAGAGAACAAGATAGCTTTTACCATGGGTCAGGCCCTACATTAACCAGCTGTATCACATGTCAGCTCATTTAATACTCACCTCAGCTTTATGTGGGGTGTGCTGTTGTGACTCCTGCTTTGCAGAGGAGGAGAATGAGGTACAGAAAGTTGACTTGCCCAGGGTTATAAAGCAGTTAAGTAACAGAATCAGGACTTTAACCCAAAGTGTCTGCCACCAGAGGCCAATTTTTTTTAAATTTTTTTTTCCAACTTATCTGTGAGCCTCAAGTTAAGATTTTTCTTTTCTCTTGGCTTTCAGGTTCATTGACCAAGCCAGCATTTCCCCAACTGTTCCACAGAATGTCAACAGATGTTCCATGAAAAAAATATTTACTGGAAAAATATTTAACCCAGCACTTTCCTAATGTGTATGGAGATTATTTATACTGTGGACTTCTCAGAGAATTTCATGTTAAATGTACACTGTAAATCACCAGGAGGAACATTCATCTTGTACAGTTCTAAAATTATTTTTCTGTGGAATGTTTTGTTTTCACAGGATATCTATAGATTTCTCAGGGAGCACATAGTTTTGTGCCATTTCTGTACTCTTGAATCTCACCATTAGTTTCACCTAAATATGCTGTGCTGTCACCCAAATGACCTTTCTTAAATTTAAGATCAAACGTTGACACTCCCAAAGTCACCATGCAGTGAGCCCTCATTGCTTTCATTCAAGTCACTGTGACAAGGGCTCTGCTCCTGCCACTTCTGCATGGATCCACGGGCCATGTCTTGCTGCATGCAGCCCTGCACCTGTAGCTGCGCTGTCTCACTTTGAGTTCAGGCACGTGGCATTCCCCTCTTTGAAAAGCCTTTCTGCATCGTCCCCATAATAGGCCAAAACAGCCCTTGCTTGTTCGAGATTTGACTTAGACATTACATTTTCCGTGGAGCCGATCTTGAACAACTCCTGCAGGCTGGGTACCCATCTTCTCAGTTCACATAGCCTGTCATGGTGCAATGGTGCGTGTGCATGGTAACTCCTTTCCTTTACACCAGCAGCTCCTTGAAGAACACATCCTCTTTGCTTCTAGATCCCACACCTGGCAAGTTATTACCTCTCACACAGCAGTCTCAATAAATGTGTGAATGAATTCCACTTTCTGGATTTTTTTTTTTTTTTTTTTTTTTTGAGATGGAGTCTTGCTCTGTTGCCAAGCTGGAGTGCAGTGGTGCGATCTCGAGTCATTGCAACTTCTACCTCCCTAATTCAAGCAATTCTTCTGCCTCAGCCTCCTGAGTAGCTGGGACTACAGATGTGCACCACCATGCCCAGTTAATTTTTGTATTTTTAGTAGAGACGGTTTTCACCATGTTGGCCAGGATGGTCTCGATCTCCTGAGCTCGTGATCTGCCCACCTTGGCCTCCCAAAGTGCTGGGATTACAGGCGTGAGCCACCACACCTGGCCTGTGTTGTTAATATGTTTTGTGTTGTCCCTAAATTCTGGTTCTCTTCAACATTATCACATTGAATATATCTCATTCCTTTTGCCCATAGCAGTCTGTCTTTCTAATATTTCAGTACAGCATTTCCCTGAAGTCTTCCATATGAAACTTTTTTAAAAACATAAAACATTGTTTCTTAGTTACTGATATGGCACTGAGAATTGAATGTAATACTCCATTCTGGATATATTAAGTGACTTTTAATTTTTATGGAAACCTACATTTTCCATCAATTAATGTCAGACCTTTGTCTTCCATCTTCTGCTTGTGCTTGTTAAAATCCATTTTGTTTTGACTGAATCTTGATTAAATCATCTGTTGTTTGAATCTGCAGATTCAGCTAGCTTTGTGTTTTCTTCATATTTTACATACACACCTACTGTTTCTTCATCCAGACCTAGGAGCATAAAGCAGTCTCCCATAGCTTGCAGTATGTAACTCACACTAGGTTAATCCTGAGTCATCATAACTGTGTGCTGCTTACAAATATCTTATGACGTTACATTCATGTAGTTAGTTCTAAAGCATCTCATATAATTTTTCATTTATCCAGCCCTTGTTTTGGCAAGTGCCTTGTGGAAATGTAGAAAGCTACCATACAATTTATAAACCGAATCCTGCTTTGTAGTTTATTTGACTTTGTGGAAGTTACATGACTTCCTACCCTCGTTTTAGATGCTTACAATTTTAAACGAAATATAAAAGTGATCTATTCAATAAAGCACTGTATAAACAATAATTAGAGATATTATAGAAGTTGAAGGGTCAGGCTGGGCATTATGGCTCACACTTGTAATCCCAGCACTTTGGGAGGCCAAGGCAAGAGGATCGCTTGAGCTCAGGAATTTGAGGCAAGCCTGGGCAACATGGTGAGACCCCATCTCTACCAAAAATACAAAATAAAAAGCCGGTCGTGGTGGTGTGCACCTGTGGTCCCAGCTACTTGGGAGGCTGATGGGAGGATTGATTGAGCAGGGGGGCAGAAGTTGCAGTGAGCCGAGATTGTGCCACTGCACTCCAGCCTGGATTCTCATCCAGGCCTTGTCTGAAAAAATAATAATAATAATAACTAGTTAAAGGGTCAAAGTTTTACGTGGTGCTACATCTTTCTCAATTGCAATGTTTTAATGCATTTTCTCAGGTTTTAAAAAGTTGCAGAAAGAAGAAAGGAAAGGGAAAGAAAAGTGTTCAGAAATCTTTATATGGGGAAAGAGACATTGCTTCTAAGAAGCCCCTCCTCAGTCCTATTCCTGAGCTGCCTGAAGTCTCTGAGATGACACCTTCAGTTCCAAGCATCCGAAGACTGGGTTCAGGTATCCTCACCTTTTCCTGGTAGTTATATTTTATCTTTTCTCGTCACCTTCTTCGTTGCTATTTTACTTTTTTCACTTTTTTCCCATTCACTATGTAAAGAGTACGTAAATTTAAAAAGCAACGTTTCCTTACATTACCATGAGCATTTCTAGTGGAGGAAAGAGAGTCACTTTTAACTTGTAGGTGGCTTAGACCCTTTTCAGAATCTGATGGAAACTCTGGATCCTTTCCCCAGGAAAACCAAGACACAAGATTTTGCTTATAATATCAGTAATAATTTCTGTGCATCCTATTTCCTTTTGCTTTTTAAAGCATTTTGTGAAAATAAATTCCATTTGGTGGTGTAGTCCATCGTTGAAAGTGAACGAGAGCTGGATGCAGTGAACGAGAGCTGGGGCACCTGCCTGTGATCCCAACCATTTGAGAGCCTAAGGCGGAAGGATTGCTTGAGCTCAGGAGTTTGAGGCCAGCCTGGGCAACCTAGCAAGACCCTGTCTTTAAAAAAAAAGGAACAAAAAATGTGAACGAGGTTATGGTTCAGTAATATGTATACCTTATATGAGTTAAGGATGTTTTGTTAGAGTTGGCACTACTGAGCGTTTTCTAAAAATAATACATATAAGTTGCGCTTGATTACCTTGAAAGTTATTTTATTATCAAGTCAGTTGATATATGGGGTAGATAAAAAATGGAATTGTTTCTGGTTTCTAATGCCCAAATTTTAAACGTACTGGATCTTGATGAAAATAATAAGGATTTTTTTTTTTTTTTTTTTTAATTTTTAGTAGAGATAGGGTGTCCCTGTGTTGCCCAGGCTGGTCTTGAACTCCTGGGCTCAATCAGTCTTCCTGCCTCAGCCTCCGAAAGTACTGAGATTACAGACACGAGCCACGCTGTCTTGCCTGAAAATGATAATGTGTGTCCACTTGGTGTGTTGATTTGTATAGAATCATTTTTTAAATGACTACCTTTGTCAATCATCAGATATTTGTAGCCTGCCTCCTATTTGCAGAATACCATACAAGATTAATAATAGACTTGAGGATGAATGAGGTACATGCCACCATAGACTCTTGGCTTCTGCGTCCTGCTTAACATTAGGGTAGCACAGGAGTTTAAATAAACAGCCACCCCTCTGTCGCACATGTCCTGGCACACACTCTTCTCCTGCCATGCTTTCTCACAGGCTGTGTTGCGACAGGGCATCCACCACTCTACCTCTTTTTAATCTGACCTAATGTTGCTTATCTTCCAAGATTTTGCTGTACTGTCTGTTTTTCCAGGAATACTCTGCAACATACTTCTATCACCTGGTTTTATGATTATCTATTTTCTGTGTTCCCCTGTTCCCTAAAACTTCAGTCTCCTTGAGAGTGGAAACTAAGTCTTATTTTCATTACATCTCTGGTTCTAACAGGAGTTTTTCAAAAGATTTTTAAACAGTGATTGTAGTAAAATTTTCCATCTTGCATCCTATTAGAGACTTTATTTTTAAAAATACCTAAAGCATTTTTTATCTGTAACCAGTGGTATCACCTGCTACATGGATTTAAAGCAATTCAGCTCCTTCCTTCCTTTATCTCTTTCTCCTTTCCTATCTCCCTATATCTCCTTTACCTTCCTTCTCTAGTATGTTGGATTTTATGCGAAATATATATCTTTTTGTTTGTTAGTTAGTTAGTTTGTTTGTTTGTTTTTTGAGATGGAGTCTCACTCTGTCGCCCAGGCTGGAGTGCAGTGGCTCAGTGTTGGCTCACTGCAACCTCCACCTCCTGGATTCCAGCAATTCTCCTGCCTCAGCCTCCCAGGTAACTGGGACTACAAGCACGTGCCACAACGCCTGGCTAATTTTGTATTTTTAGTAGAGACAGGGTTTCACAGTGTTGGCCAAGCTGGTCTCAAACTCCTGACCTCAGGTAATATGCCTGCCTCGGCCTCCCAAAGTGCTGGGATTACAGGTGTGAGTCACTGTGCCCGGCCATAAATATCAATTTTTAAAGCTGTCTAAAGAACCCAACTAACATTGGTTGGCATTGAGTGGACACTGATCTGTTTAATCTCTAGCTTTAAGTGACATAATTTTAAGTATCTTAGTCATGGATATATTTTTAAATGGAAACATTGATTTTTTAGACTTGTGGCTCACCTTATGTTTTATAAATCTTTTAGTTTTTATTTTGTTTAAAATACTTTATTCATTTGACTGACCACTGAAAAACATCATCTGAGGTAACAAAGATTGCATCTAATTTTTCTAAGATTTAGAACTCATAAAGCCTGAACTCATGTGGGCTGTGTTACTTACCAATTTGATGATGGTTTTTCCACCTCTGATGTGCCAGAAACACTTGAAAGGCTGCCCATGTGTATCTTCCTGGAGGATATTTAGTCAAAGGCTGAGGAATTAAGGGTTAATTTTTATAATATTGAAACAAACATGGTTCTGCTTGAGAGTACAGTGCACTTTATAGTAATTTTTAACAAAGGGCATGAGACCTGAGTGTCTTCAGGCATGCTGTTTTAGCTCGTAAGTCCTCAAATACCCCCAGAATTCCACATTTTCCCTCCCGTGTTTCGGAGGATACCTTGGTAGAAAGTTTCAGAAGCATAATGTTGCCCATTTGCAGTCATTCATTTTCAGGGAAATGGGAGATGTCGCTGCCTCGTGCTAATGGACCCTGTAGCATGGGAAGGGTGTTAGAATGCAGGAAGCAGTTTCAGATGGCGTTCTCACTTTCATGGTTTTAGTTTTATATGCTTTATTAATTCATGCGTTGAATACCTATTTTCTTAACCTGTGGATCATGGGAGAACTAAGAGAGGAGGAGGAGGATGACAGATGGGCAAGTACAGTGTAACATTTTTGGGTCTTGTGAATGCTTAAAACACAAAAACAAAACAGGGCACCTGATTATTTAATAAATGTAAAGTTCATTCCCATTGTTACTTTTTAATTCGATTGAAACCTATTTACATGCCCATAGGTTATTTCAACTCAAATGGCAAACTGGAAGAAGTGAAGGCTCCTAAAAATCCAGTGAAAAGAAAGGATCTTTTGCCTCACGACCCAGATTTGCATATGCATCAAGGCTTTGATAAATATGATGTGTCTGAATTTTGCTCTTATATGAAAAGTTCCTCATCGGTTGTCTATGCTACTTCTGATGAAGATCCAAATACAAATATAATGAACATTAATGAAAATAAAAATATTCCAAAAGCAAAAAATAAGTCAGAAAGTGAAAATGAACCAGAAGCTGGAGCTGACAGTCCTGCTTCTTGTGCTTCTGTACCTGAAGAACATGTGGCATCAGATAGTCCCAAACCTGCTCTGACCCTGCAACAGGGTCAAGAATTTGCTGCTGCTGCTCGTCAAAATGCAGAAAACCTTTGTCAAATCTTGAAAATTTCACCAGATCTAAACATAAAGTGTGAAAGAAAGGATGACTTCTTAGTAGCTGCAGAAGGAAAACTGCAATGCAATCGTTTAATGCCTAACTCTCAAAAAGACTGTCATTGCTTAGGAGATGTCTTAATTGAAAATCTGAAAGAATCTAACAGCCAAAGTGAGGATTTGGGAAGAAAACCCATGGAAAGTAGCAGTGTTAAGAGTTGCAGAGACAGGAAAGATAGAAGACGCTCCATGTATTATTCTGATGGTCAAAGTTTACATTTGGAAAAAAAGGGCAATCACACACCCTCCTCCAATGTGGGCAGCTCTGTAGAAATTAGTGTAGAAAATTCTGAACTGTTTAAAGATTTGTCTGATGCCATTGAGCAAACCTTTCGGAGGAGAAATAGTGAAACCAAAGTGCGACGTAGCACAAGGCTACAGAAAGATTTGGAAAACGAAGGGCTTGTGTGGATTTCACTTCCACTTCCTTCCACTTCCCAAAAAGCCAAAAGAAGAACAATATGTACATTTGACAGCAGTGGATTTGAAAGTATGTCTCCCAGAAAAGAAACTGTGTCCTCCAGACAAAAACCACAGATGGCACCTCCCGTCTCAGATCAAGAAAACAGCCAGGGCCCTGCTGCTGGTTCTTCTGATGAACCTGGTAAGAGGAGGAAGAGCTTTTGTATATCTACACTTGCAAATACTAAAGCCACTTCCCAGTTCAAAGGCTACCGGAGAAGATCCTCTCTTAATGGGAAGGGAGAGAGCTCTCTGACTGCCTTGGAAAGGATTGAGCATAATGGAGAAAGAAAGCAGTAATTGACATTTCCTGCAGAGTCTGTGGCAAGATGGAAAGTAACCATCTATGCTGAGATGATCTGTCTAGTTCCCATCCTCTGTTCAACCTCGGTGTTTCAAAAGTTGCTAATAAATAAACTCATTTGAGTTTAACCTACTTTTATGTAGAAATAAATAAGTTTCTTCACCATTCAGATAGAAAACATTCTATTAAATATATTCGTCTTTCCTCAGAGAGTAAATGCTTTATTACTATTTCGCTAAAGGGGTTGTTTTTAGGCCCAACAAGACATCTCTCAATTTTTAGACTTTTTTTTAGTATATATATATATTTTAAGTACATATTTACCACTGAAGTTTTAGACTCTGTTGTTAGAAGCATCTTTTAGAATTGGCTAATTTTATCTGGATAAGAGGTTTGTTTTTTGTTTTTGTTTTTGATTTTCCCCCACAAAAGACAAATTGATAGAATTAATGGAACTTTATTAAAATTGAAGGAAATATAAACTTTAAGACGTAAAGCGGGTGAGATATGTATTTTTCTTTAAATATTTAAGGAAAAAAAAAAACCTGGCTATGAATTTTAACTGACAGAAGTTGAAATTACAAAACTTGTTTTCCTTTTGGTTAAATTTAAGAGAAGCTTTGATGGTTTGTTTTATCTGTCCCAAATGAGATTTTTATTTTAATAGTTTAAATCCTAAACAAGAAATTTCAGAAAATTCTTTCAGTAACCACAGTCTTATAAATTCATCACTATAAATGAATATATAATTTAGAAATAACTCTGATATGAAACTATTCATTCCTTCAAATAAGATTCCTGTATGTTTTGTTTTGTGTGCGTGTGTGTGAGAGGATTGGTTTTGTGTTTTTTTTTTTTTTTTTTTTGGTGAAAATATAGCAGCTCAGTTAAAGACTGGGCTCTCAGATTATTCTAATTAGTCACAGGCAGTTTAGGACTTGATTCATGATTTTCCATTAAAAGTTTTAAAAACCAAAACTCACTGAGAAATTTAGTTTACTAACACTAAGTGTGGTGGTAGGTCACTGATTTTTTTAACACTGAGTTTTCCAGCGATTCTTTTTCTTTTGTAATGTCTGGCACTTGACTTGGTTTCTCTAGCTTTTGCAACATCTCCTATGGCTGTTTCAGTGATAGCCGTTTGAAAAACTAAATTGCCATATATCTGGAATTTATGAATGCACATAAATCATTATATCATTAAACAATTGTCTTTGAAATCCTTTAAATCATTAAACTCCCCCTCTCCATGATAGCAGAAACATGTTAACAAATAGAGCTCTCTATAAATAACACAGCAGGGAAGAAAGCTCCCGCTGGGCACCCATTTCCCCCTTCTTACATAGGGACTATTTGTTACCTTCTTGGCACCGGCAGGTCTGGAACTCCCGCTGCTAAAGACTAATGTATTTTACATTAACACTCAAAGTGATCCCCAATTTCTTCTACTCAAGGGTGGATTGTTTTTAAAATTCTTTTATCTTTACATGTAAATTATTTATAGACTCTTTTTTTCCATTTCTAGTTTGGTGGTGTTGGCAAATCACTACCACTAAAAACAAGTTCACCACTCCCCCCACCCAAGAAAATGAACGAATTAGCTTCTCTGAAGCTTTTTCGTTTTAATGATTTGAAAAGAAAACTTTCAGAAACCTAATAAAATTGTTTTGCATTTCTACCTTGTCTAATATGGAGACTAACAACTATTATTATTTCACTCCCTATTTTCTATGATGATATATAATCTCAATTGTATTGTAATTTTTAAAATTTCACATGCTTTGTTTTATTTCTCAAAAAGTGCTAATGAGAATGAGGGAAACATTTCCAATCTGTGATTTGGGCATGGTTTTTCAAATGTGAAATGTTCTCTTTTTCTAGCAGCAGTTAAAAATGTAAACACGCCCTTAGTTTCAAAATGTTTCCTTATAAACATTTGTCAGCATTTGTCAATAACCAATAGGCGTTTTTCCTAAAAAGAACAGATACGAACAATCAAAGCAAGTTAGATGCAGTTTTATCTACCAGGTCTCGTTTGTACAAGATTTGTAAAACATTAATAATTTCTGTATTTGGTCATTCTTGGTTTTTTGTTGTTGTTGTTGTTGTTGTTGTTTTCCCATTTGTTTTCATTAATGGTGAAATCAAAAGCTTGGCTTCAAAATTTTTTTTTTCCTGCCGTAGTTTTTCACTGCTATAACCCTTGACGTCCTTCCATCATGTTTCTGTTCCTGTACATTCTTGTTTGTTCCAGAAGATGGCAGCACAACCTCTGAAGTTTTTCCTTCTCTGTGCATAACCTAATGGCTGTGGCCTGTGTGGCCCTCTATTTTTACTCATTTTTCTTACATAAATAGTATGTATCTATTGAAAAACACAGAACTGTATAGAATTTAAAAGTGGAAATGTGGAATCTATCTTCCTTCCATTCCACGTAGGTGTCATCCAGCCACACCCTCCTCTCTGCAGCTCTCTCTGTGCAAGCACTTAACACCCGGCATGCACCTTTCAGACCTTTCCCGTGTAAACATGCACGCATCGTTTTGTTGTTTTCTAACAGGATCACTGTATGTGCCATTCTGCCACTTGGTTTTTTTAATTCAACAAAATGCCATGAGTATCCTTTAGTCTTTTTATGGACAGCCCTAGTGCTGCTGTTTCAGTCTTTTTTAACCTCTGCATATACACCTTGAACATCTGTAATGAAGGTGGCTATCTCCTCACTAATGGATGAATGTCAGTTGTCTCCAGCTTTTGCAATTATAGCAGTAAATATAGCAAATACATAGCCATGTTGGGCTTGTTGAAAATATCTGTAAGATAAATTCCTTGAAATTAAAACGATTACGTTCTCTTCTGTGCATCTTAACTGGCACATTCCCCTTACACACATTTTAGTATCCTTGCCTTCTTTCTGCCTCTCATTTTCTGTTCCTACTACTTAATGCCATTTTGCTCCCATCTTCTGTCACTACTGCCTCTACTTCCACTTAAGCTGCAGAATTGAGGGTGAGCCTTAGACCTGGCATATGGAGGAGAGAATGATTAATTATGCCTGGTTCATGCTTTAGATTGAAAGAGCTACTTTTCAAAGTCAATTTATTGAGGTATAATTAACCTACAGTGAAGTTCGCTTTTTTAAAGCATCCAGAATTTTGGGAAATTTATACAGCCATGTAACTAGTGCCACAATCAAGTAATAGGACATTTCTGTCACCCCAGAATTCCTCCTGCCTCTTTATAGTCAATTGTCTACCCGCCAACCCCAGGTCTTCACAACTGGTCATCTGATTTCTAGTGTTACAGTTCCGTCTTCTCCAGACTGTCATACAAATGAGATCCTACAATATATACTCCTTTGTGTCTTTTTTTTTTTTTTTTTTTTTGAGACCGAGTCTCGCTCTCTCGCTCTGTCTCCTAGGCTGGAGTGCAGTGGCGCGATCTCGGCTCACTGCAAGCTCCGCCTCCGGGGTTCACGCCATTCTCCTGCCTCAGCCTCCCGAGTAGCTGGGACTACAGGCGCCCGCCACCTCGCCTGGCTAGTTTTTTTGTATTTTTTAGTAGAGATGGGTTTCACCGTGTTAGCCAGAATGGTCTCGATCTCCTGACCTCGTGATCCGCCCGTCTCGGCCTCCCAAAGTTCTGGGATTACAGGCGTGAGCCACGGCGCCCGGCCTTCCTTTGTGTCTTTAGCTTAGCATAATACTATTGAGATTCCCCCATGCTTGCATGCTATCGGTAGTTGATACTTGTTTATTGCTGATACTTGTTTATTCCATTTTATAGACGTACCAAAATATCAGTTTACCACTTGATGGATATTTGGATTATTTCTGGTTTGGGGCTATTATGAATAAAGCTGCTATAACCATTCACATATGGATCCTTTTTTATAGTCACATGTTTTCATTTATCTTGCATAAGTTTCTGGTGGTAGGGTTCCTGGGCTGTATGGTGGTAGTATTAATATATGTTTACCTTTTTAAGAAGCTGCCAAACTTTTCCATAGTGGCTGCATGATTTTGCATTTCCACTGGCAACACGTCGTTTTGTTTGCTCCACATCTTCACCAGCATCTGGTATTGTTGGCCTTTTTTCATTTTAGCCATTCTAGTATGTGTGCAGTAGTTTCTCATGGGTTTTGATTTATTTCTCTAATGACTAATGATATTGAACATCTCTCCTATGCTTATTTGCCATCTTTCTATCTTCCTTGTTGAGATGTCTGTCCAAATTTCTTGCCCACATTTGTTGTTGCTGTTACTGTCTTACTATTACTGAGTTACAAGAATCTGTACATTTAGATACACATCCTTTATTGGATATGTCTCTTAAAATATTTTTTCCCATTCTGTGGCTTGTCTTTTTATTTCTTTAGCAATGTCTTTTGAAGAACAGATTTCATTTTGATGAAGTCCAGTTTACCTTGTTTTTACTTTAAGCATATGCTTTTTGTGTCCTAGCTAAGAAATCTTTGCCTAACTCAAAGGCACAAAGATTTTCTCCTGTGTATTCTTCCAGTTGTATAGTTTTAGCTCTCACTTAAGTGTTAGATCCACATTCATTTTCTTGTGTAAGATGAAGGTGGCGTTTTGTTTTTTTTTTCACTTTTTTATTTTTTCTTTGAGACGGAGTGTTGCTCTGTCGCCCAGACTGAGTGCGGTGGCGCGATCTCGGCTCACTGCACGCTCCACCTCCAGCTTCACGCCATTCTCCTGCCTCAGCCTCCAGAGTAGCTGGGACTACAGGCGCCCGCCACTGTGCCTGGCTAATTTTTTGTATTTTTTTTAATTAGAGATGGGGTTTCACCGTGTCAGCCAGGATGCTCTCAATCTCCTGACCTCATGATCCACCTGCCTCGGCCTCCCAAAGTGCTGGGATTACAGGCGTGAGCCACCACGCCCGGCCGGGTCTTTTATTTTTAATGAAAATCATTCAACACCATTTGTTGAAAAGATTAACCATTTCTCCTTGAATTACATTGGCACCTCTGTTAAAATTATTTGACCTTATATGTTTATATCTATTTCTGGATATTATTCTGTTCATCTGTATGTCTATTCTATCAATATCATGCCACCGCGAGTATATGAGAAAATTTTGAATTTTTTTAAATCATAGTTGAAGTTTTTTTTGGAGAGTAGAGAGGAGGCCAGAAGAAGCAAAAGGTTGGCCAACCACATCTGTCTGGGGCCTTCAGTTATATACCCAGACTTGTAGTACCATTTGGGTGCAAGAAGCCAAGCCAGCAATGACAGGCTATCAGAGACACAGCAAGGAAACTAACTGATCTGGGCGCCTCTGCGTTCAGCCTACTCCTCTAGAAACTAGTTTACTACAGTTTATGATTTAAAATTTGACCCTAAGTCACTGAAAGATTGTCATCAAGAAATAATTCTCTCTTTGGACTCTGTACTCTGTAGAGCAGTAAGAAAATAAGGTGAATTAAAATAAGGTTCAAAATTCAATTTGGTAAAAATTAATAAGCATAACTCATTTATTTTCATAAATTGAAGCTTTTATTATAGTTTGGTTTAGTATAAAAATTAGCCAGGCATGGTGGCTCACACTTGTAATCTCAGCACTTTGGGAGGCCAAGGCAAGGAGGATGGCTTGAGCCCAGGAGTTTGAGACCAGCCTGGGCAACACGATAAGACGCTACCTCTACAAAAAAAATAAATTAATTAATAAATTAACTGGGCATGTTTGGTTTCAGCTACTCTGGAGGCTCAGGCAGGAGGATCGTTTGAGCCCAGGAGGTTGAGGCTTCAATAAACCATGTTCATGCCACTGCACTCCATCCTGAGTGACAGAGTGAGACCCTGTCTCAAATAAATAAATAATGAATAAATGTCACTGTCCTTAGTAACCTTAGCATTTGAGAATTAGTTCCTAATATAGGAAAATTTCCTGCACCAGCTCATTCTAGGTAGGCAGATTATGGACTCGTTAATAAAATTATTTGCCAGTCATTTATTCAACAACTATGTGCCAGGCATTAATTTCTAAATATAATTACTTTGAAGATGCTCAGTTTTCTTCCTATAAGGGATCAAAATTACATTACAAAATACATTACAGGGTATAATAAAAAAGAAATACCCTAACCTGTCAACCCTCCAGGGGGCATCAACTTTCAATCACGAAAGTTTAGTTTCTTTCCAGAATAGGTGATGCTTGAACCAAATTCACTAATAGGAGTTTTAGAGGAGTGGGGACCCAAAAGGCACATCCTGTTCCAAATCTCCTTTGATTATTATTCAATAATTATTAATAATTTCATCATTAAACTGAGACTAGATGATACAGGCTGGCTTCATCTCATGCTTTTCTTTTAAGTATTTATTAACTTTCTTTAAAATCTAACCCATAAATACATCTGGAAAAGCATGGATTTGAAACTAGACTACAAGTTGTGAATTGTACCTAAAATTTTAAAGAAACCTGCTCTGTTCTCAATTGCTTAGGCGTTTCTGGCTCATACTATTGGGTTTCTTTGTAGCGTATCTAAAGGGTTTCACTCTGGGTTTGAAGTCCTAGACCAAGTGAGTGGAATTGGGATTAAATTACAGCAAATAATTGTTTCCCCCTTTTGGGGTGTCTTAAATTTATTTGAAGATTATTACATAGCCTTGACTTAGCTCTAGAATGGGTTAATTACTAATGTACTAATAGTTTCAAGTTTGTCTAATATTGTGCAGGTGTATTCATTTTTGCACATTCTTTGATGCTTTTCTGTTTATGAAATTGTGTTACAGACTGCAAGTAACATAGCTTAAATGAGAAGGTAAGTAATTACTGTCTTTCAAGTGATACATGTCAGTTGAAGATTTGTTCCACATCTTCAACCAAGATCATACTTCGTCTGATTTTGATGTGACCTTAAAGATTTATTAGAAAGGTTTTTAGAAATTTCTAGGAAATTGAGAAGCAAATATTTTCTGAAACTGCTTTTATTTTTTGATACTTTTTAAGCGTTGTATCTCTTACATGAAAAGAGAAAATAAAGGAGCATTTACATTAAAGAAGAATACAGGTTTGCATTTTCTAAAAGGCAGGTTGGGATTTCATCACAGAATTTCCGGCGACCACCTGGAGAGCTGACTTTCTTTTTTCTCATTTATCCTAGACATACAAATTGACTAGCTTGATTTATGTTCTGTGATAAAAAGTTTCCTTCAGGGATGCAAACAGCTGACGTTTTGGTTTTAGATGTAATTGAAGAAATGTCAAATTATATAAGTTTTTAAAGTTCCAAATTTGTAAGTGTATGTGTGAATTTTTAAGCTCAGAATTTAAAGGTAACTTATATATTTGCTATATCTGATAATTTATTCTCATGGTTTTTTTACTGTCTTAAAGTTTGCTTTAAAAGTTCTTCCACTTTGATAATATTTCATAATGTCAAATACAGTGATCTGATACTGGCATTTCTTTTCTTTTGAAAAGCAAACTGCATTCCCAGTGTTCTGATATCCCAGGTCCTTGTTGGTAAACAAGGAAGTAAATGTCAATTTCTTCTACTTTTTTCACATCACGTAACTGCTAGGTAGCAGGTGCTTTCAAAAATAGGTTCATCCCTATGTCTGATTCAAACATGAGAATAATTTTTCAGTATAAAGTGGGGGTCAAACAGTTGAAACGTTATAGAGAAGATGAGTAAAATAGGATTTTTTCAGTTCACGTACATTTAGTTTGGATGCCAAGCACTCAAATGTAAAATGTAAGATTATCTGCCTAACGTTTGAGCAATACAGTATGTCCATTTTCTAATTGTTCACCACAGAGCAATAATCAATAAAGCAGCCAGTCTTGTCTTTTCTTGTTTTAAGTAAACGCTGGGAATGAAGATTTCAGAAGTATTCCCTAGCTCAAACCTGAAAAACCTGATGTTAGTCTTGGGTGATTTCCAGTGACCCTCTGCCTCCCTTCTTCCTGCCCCCTGTGTAGATTTGGAACTGGGCAGCCATTTTTGTTTTTGGAAGGGAAAGGAGACAGATATAATGAATGACTTTTATTGTGCAATATTTCAAACTCTCTTGAATGCATTCGAAGGGATGGAAACTGTTCTGCCCTATGTCATAGCCAAAACAAACAAAACATATTCCCTAAACCTGGATGTGTGTTTCTCTCAAACTGGCTGTAGTTAGAGTTCAGCTCTCAAGCAAGAATTCGGTTTGACAATTTTTAGCCCTTGTTCAACTGAGTATTAGGGTAGGTCACAGCCAAAGCAAATACTATGGGGAAAAATTAATGCACATATTTACAGCTTGCAGGTGGCATTCTTTCTTAAAAGTTGGAGATTTGTCTTAAGGAATTGCATTTGTGGTAATACTTTTAAATAGACTACTTTTTGTGAATATTTTTTAAATGAACTCTCTGATAATAGTAACTCCAAATGTAAATAAAGTCTATGGAGGTCCCCAAAGAGTGATAAATGCTTCAATTTAAGTATTTAAACATTTAGAGACCACTAAGAATCTCAGAATTCTAGGAATATCAGACCCAGCAAATATGCACCAAAACCCCCTTGACAGTAGCCTTCTACTGTCCCCAAGGCCTCCACTCTAGGAAGCATCAATGGCTCCTTTATGACGCAAGCCCCAGCGTTGTTTACTGACTCCAACCCCCCCACCCCCACACTTAGGCTGTTAAGTATTCCCTGCTTTGGATCTGTGGGGAGAACATATTCTGCACCATCAAGATGATTCATTTTGTAATGTGCCATTGTGCTTCATGACCCCGACAAAATATATTTATTATTGGTCACAATAATAACTTAGAATTTATGGTTGCCTATAACCAGCTGGCTCGGTTTGTGTCTTAACCAAGAACTACAGGAAACAAATTGTAAGCCAGGCAGCCTGCCTCGCATAATAGTGGCAAAGACTTCACCGTTGGTCATCCCTTTGAAATATAAAATTCTAGCCTGCCTTTAAGTTTTGCTGAGCAGTATTAGACATCTGTGTGAGTGGAAATAAGTGGAAATTCTGCTGGCTGCTACTTTTCCGTCGAATAAACACAGCAGATGAAACGGCCCACGTCTTGCATCTCAGAAGCACTGCAGAGCAGTGGAAAGATAACCTCTTCCCAAGCACTGCGAGGTCCAATTATATTCCTGTCAACCAGCCCGACTGGCACATCCTGGGCATATAAACCGTTTCAAGCAGTGCGTGTTGAGTGTTTTGTAGTTTGTCACGAGTGGGTACGTGGGTATTCCCAAGATCCTTGGCTCAGGCTGTTAACAGGTGAATGTAAATGTGAGGAGGAGGCACTAGAGTCTTGCGGGGGGTGGGGAAACCCTTTTCAACCTGTAAATGTTGCCTTAAGTTCTTAGTCTTCAAACTTAAATGTGGTAGGCCGTAGAGTGCTTGCTTTGGGTAAAAGGACTAATTGAACACTTTGGTTTATCCAAGTTCTGCCTTACTATTTTTTAACCCTGTGACAGCTGAAGGGATCCCTTTAAACCTAAATGAAATTTGCGGGTTTAAAAACAATTTACCTTCTCCAGTCAAGTTGAAGAGACTCTTAAATGAGTCCCACTGTGGCTTTCTTTCCCCTCAGAGAGAAACAACCGGCTTTTCTTTAAATAAATATCCTGCCCCCCTTAAAATGCTTAATCTAGACTTTGTCCTCCCCCCAACCTTTCTTTTTTTTTTTTTTTTTTTTTTACAGCTCACACTATAGTAGAACATACAAAACATCCTTCTAAGGTATTGTCAGATCTTCCTGCCTCTGAAAGCACAGAGGGAGATGTGCTAGTGCTTCCATTGTTATGAATGAGACAGCCACAGGAGTGGAGGAGCAGGCCACCGCAAGGCTGGGAAAGGCTGGAGGCCTGTGACCCTCAGTTTGTGGTTTATTTGCCTGCCTCAGCTGCCGCCTCCATCTTGCAGCTGCCTCCCCTTCCCATGCTTGAGGATGTCAGGCCATTTGGATTCCTGTTGGCTGGTCTTTAAAATTTTAGTTGGGGATCTGGTGAAAGTGGCCCACAGCAGAGATTTGAAGCCATCCAGAATTTCAGAAATAATCCAAAGTTGCCTCTGTTTTCTTAAAATTAACTGAATGATGAATGTTGACTTACATTTTCTTTTCATATTTGGGGTGCGGGAGGGGTTGGGAGCAGGAAGAAGATAGAAGCAGCACTGTTTAAAGCAGAAGTCGGCCAGGCACAGTGGCTCATGCCTGTCTTAATCCCAGCAATCTGAGAGGCTGAGGCAAGAGGATCACTTGAGGCCAGGAGTTTGAGACCAGCCTGGGCAACATGGCAAAATCTCGTCTCCACTAAAAATACAAAAACAGGCCAGATGTGATGGCACGCTCCTGTAGTTCCAGATACTCGGGAGGCTGAGGCAGAAGGATCCCTGAGCCCAGGAGTTGGAGGCTGCAATGAGCTATGACTGTACCACTGCACTCCAGCCTGGGCAAGAGAGCAATATCCTGTCTCTAAAAAAGTGAATAACCTAGAAGTTAGCACTGTGTCTGCCTTCCAGTGTTAGCACTCTGTCTAAGGAGCATTTTCAGTTCAGTCCCTAAGATTTGTGCCCAGTGCCCTAGAGCTGTCCTATAAATGTCTGGGTGGATCTGTACCCTCTCTTTCTCCAAGAAAGGGAAACAGCCCTAGCCATATCCCCGGCACTTGTGAGGCCTGTGCCCCTTTGACTTTCCCTGCCTTTCCCTTTCACTCTACTATCCACAAGCAAAGCCCGTTTCCACGGGCCAAAAGCTGTAACAATATTAAGATGTTTTCCTCAACCTTGTCCCCAGAAAGATACTCTGTTTCCAGAAGATTGTTCTCCCTTGGGCATTACATCATGAATTGATTCAGTTCTTGGAGGAAGAAATTGGACAAAATATAATAGATGACCTCCTGGGGAAACATACTTAGGTTGTTAAGTATTCCCATCAGAAAACTAAAAAACTGCTTATATATTACTACTCTGTCCACATTTAAACTTTCACCTTCTTGCAGCTGAGCAGGGTGCTTTTTTCTGTAAGGGTTTTTGTTTTCCTGGGGGTCAAAGAGAACATTTCTCCTGTATTTTTTTAAGGAATACAAGTATTCTTTGTTTTTTGCCATTACCCTCCCTTCCTCGGTTTCAGGAGCCGGGGCACGACACCAGACCCCGGGGCACGACACCAGACCCCGGGGCAGGTTGGGACGCAGCAGCCGCAAAAGAGTGTCCCCCGTCACCCAAATGAGTAGGGAGAAGGGAAGGGGGTTGCTGGGGCATCATGGCCATCAGGAAAGGAGCAACACTTGTCAAATGTTTGCAAGTGATCACCGAGGTGGTGCAGAGAGCATGACTCCATATGCAACAAAGAGGCTCGAGTTCCTCTTTCTTGGGAACTGGTTCTCAGGGAAACATGTTAATGACTGATGAAATAACTCCCATCTAATAAACAGTGCAGTAAGAAATGTGGGAGCTGTTTGCTTTTCCAAGCTCACAAGCTGGAGCGGAGAAGAGACCCAGGAGAACTGGCTGTATGCATCTGCTGGCGGCGGATAGTGGTCACTTGGAGGGAAGTGCTGAGAAGCAGGAGGGACTAAGCAATGAAAGTGATGAACTTTTCATCGCCAAATACCCATCTAGTGACTGGCAGCTTGCTGGTGTCCAGTGCCTGGCTAACAGATTGGAGGGCCGGGGGGCAAGTTAGCTGTCTCCTTTGGCAGGATCTTTGAATTGGTAGGACCAGTTTCCTTCTTGGAGGCAGGAGCATTCTCACAATGTCGGCCAGTCTCAGCGTTGTCCTGTCTTACAAATCTCCAAGGGGAATATTAGCACAGCTCCCCAGCTCACTGAAATCTATACCTCTGTCCTAATAAAATCCCTCCAGTGGCTCCAGCCAGGCCCCTGAGTCAGCCTCCAGGAGACCAGCTCCTTTTCTGAGGTGTGCAGGTGAGGAAATGGCAAAGTCGCTGTTGGACTCCAGTCAGGGGAGATGCAATGATGGAGGAAATTGGATGAAGGGTACACGGGGCCTCTGCTATGTTTGCAACTTCCTGTGAATCCATCATGACTTCAAAATCAGTTTTAAAAAGTAAAGTGCTTAAAACCACAAAAGTGTGAGTCTCAGTTACTTCATCTGCAAAATGGGAATATTAGTAATGCCTGCTTTATGGGACCTCTATGAAAATAACAACAGATATTCTGTATTTGTTTTCATCAGCCCAGCATCCTGCACCTTGCTGTAGATACCTATTCCCTTGATCACAGGGTAACCAAAAGATGAAAAATATTGCATTATATTGTTCATCTGCAGTGTTGTCACTGCAGCAGGTGTTCTTCCACATGCCTCATTGTGTGTGACTTCATTATCACACCCACATTACTGATAAGGAGCTGAGACTGTTTTTTTTTTTTTTTTTTAAGAGACAGGGTCTCACACTGTTGCTCAGGCTGGAGGGCCGTGACAGGATCATAGCTGACTGTAGCCTTAAACTCCTGGACTCAAATGTTCCTCCTGCCTCAGTCTCCCAGGTAGCTAGGACTACAGGCATGAGCCACCATACCCAGCTAGCTTTTGTTTTAATTTTTTGTAGAGATGGGGTCTTGCTATGTTGCCCAAGCTGATCTCAAACTCCTGCCCTCAAACAATTCTCCTGCCTTAGCCTTCCAAGGTGGGACTAAAGGCATGAACCACTACACCCAGCTGGAAGCTGAGACTTTTAAGAGGTCATGTGATCTGCCCAAGGTCTCAGAGCTGGTTGGTGGCTGAGCTGGAATTAGGAGTCTATCTTCTCCTCAAGTTCATTCTCCTTTGATGAAAATGCTGGACCTTGAGAGGCAACGATTTGGGGGCTGTGAATGAGGAGAAGAGAGTCTCATCCAGAAAGATAAGAGTTTTGTGCAAGATATGCCAATGTCCTCAGAGATGGAGAGCCGCCGTCACCACGTGATTGGAGATACAATGACCACATCTTAGCTTCATCGGAGGGGTGTGTTTCCCCTTCCAGTCTTACTCTCCTGTCCTTAAGCCGTAGCCTCATCCTGCATTTCTTCCAAAGGAATCCATCCCGTTAGTACACACATGTCAACTACCGCAGAGCCCACTGCACTCCTTACTCCTAACTTAGATTTGTTTTGATCACATTGTGAGGAGGTTATGTGGATCCAGCGAGGTCATTTTTTGTGTCATCCTCTATTATACTAGTTTTGGCTAAAAATTTCCATCAGCCTATCCATAGCCTTGTTCTAGCTTGTCCCTAGCCATGGAAATCAAATACCATCCATGGGTCTTTTCACCATGTTACCGAAACTCCAGGAGTTCGATCTAGGTCTTTCTACTCACTTGCACTAAAAGCCAATCACTGAGATGATGGTTGCCAAGGAAGAAGGCTTTAATCGGGTGCTGCAGCCAAGGAGATGGGAACTCAGTCTCAAATCCATCTCCCTGACTAGCCTAAAACTAAGGGTTTATATAGCTGGGAAGAAATGAAACAATATGTAAGAAAACAGGAACTAGGGAGGGGCAAGGAAGCAATCGGGATGAATGAGGGGTCCAGCATCTCATTGTGTAGATGTGGTGATCTGATGAGTTTCACTTCTTTGATACTTTTTTGAGAAGCCTGAAGGTGACTTCCTAAGGGAGGAACTCAGATAAAACAAATATATGTTTTAAACTTTAAGACCAGAAGGGTTGGCCAGGCTCGGTGGCTCACGCCTGTAATCCCAGCACTTTGGGAAGCTGAGGTGGGAGGATCCCCTGACATCAGGAGTTCAAGACCAGCCTGGCCACCATGGTGAAACCCCATCTCTACTAAAAAATACAAAAATTAGCTGGGCGTGGTGGCACACACCTGTAATCCCAGCTGCTCAGGAAACTGAGGCAGGACAATCTCTTGAACCCAGGAAGGGGAGGTTGCAGTGAGCTGAGATCATGCCACTGCACTCCAGCCTGGGTGACAGAGTGAGACTCTGTCTCAAAAAATAAAATAAGACCAGAAGGGTCAATTTCTATGTTTAGTCTCTGGGACCATTAAATCAATTTCACACCCAAAGTGTGTCTACCTGTGGCTTAGCAGGAGAGGTTAGGTGTGTGTGTCAGCAAAGGGCAGGAAGATTGCCAGGAAGTTCTCTCTAGAGTCTGGTAAAAGACCAGCTTCTGTCAGGAAGTCTTACCCTGTTCTTAGGACACTTGTAGGGATAATCCAAGTTTAACAGCCCTCCCTCCATCTTGGGCACCTTAATTCCAGGAAGAGACAGGTCTGTACTCTGGGCAGCCATTGGCATTTCTGTCTGGAATTCTGGAGGGGAAACTGGCACAGGTCCTGTTTTTGGGGCTTAGGACAGCAAGTGCCAAAAGAAATGTTTATTAAGTGATAACTAATTACCAGATGGTAAGTAGAGCATAATTTTAGTTGGCACACTGAAGTTATGAGACTTGTTAAGGGATTTCTCTAGTTCCTTGCTCTAGTTCTACAAAGAAATTTGAGGGAGAGAATGGGAATCCCCTCCTGTAGGAGTTAACTTCCAAATTTGGGGAAAGCTACCCTCCTTTCCCCAGTAGCTTTTTCAAAGAATCAATCATTTAAAAAATGCATCTTGGCTGAGTGTGGTGGTTCATGCCTAGAATCCCAAAACTTTGGGAGGCCAAGGCAGGAGTATCACTTGAGCCCAGGAGCTCAAGACCAGCTTGGACAACATAGTGAGACCCTATCTATGAAAAATACAAAAACTAGCTGGGCATGGTGGCGCACACCTGTAGTCCTAGCTATTCTGGAGGCTGAGGTGGGAAGATGGCTTGAGCCTGGCAGTTCCAGGCTGCAGTGAGCTGATTGTGCCACTACACTCCACCCTGGGCAACAGAGAAGACCTTGCTAATCAATCAATCAGTCAATATAAAAATAAATCAATGATCAGGTGTGGTGGCTCACACCTGTAATCCCAGCACTTTGGGAGGCCGAGGCAGGCAGATCACGAGGTCAGGAGATCAAGACCATCCTGGCTAACACAGTGAAACCCCATCTCTAGTAAAATACAAAAAAAATTAGCCAGATGTGGTGGTGGGCGCCTGTAGTCCCAGCTACTCGGGAGGCTGAAGCAGGAGAATGGCTTGAACCTGGGAGGCGGAGCTTGCAGTGAACCGCGATCGCACCACTGCACTCTAGCCTGGGCAACAGAGTGAGACTCCATCTCAAAATAAATAAATAAATATATTTATATTTATTTTATAAAATAAATATATATATTTATAAATAAAATATATTTATGAATATATTGTATTCATTTATTTATTTTATATATATACATAAAATAAATAAATGAATAAAAACTTTTATTTCACTTATACCCCATTTCACTTGCAAATGTTCCTGTGACCGTAACACGTCAAATTATAAAATTTCGAAATATATTGTTTTGTACTTGTAGTTTGAATTTGTAGTACTTGACCATTATATAAAACTACAAAATGAGTTGATGGCTGGTAAGATAGCCGAATAGGAACAGCTCCAGTCTGCAGCTCCCAGCGAGATCAGTGCAGAAGGCGGGTGATTTCTGCATTTCCAACTGAGGTTTGTCTCATTGGGACTGGTTACATAGTGGGTGTAGCCCATGGAGGGTGAGCCAAAGTAGGGAGCAGCATTGCCTTACCTGGGAAGTGCAAAGGGTCGGGGACCTCCCTCCCCTAGCCAAAGGAAGCAGTGAGGGACTGTGCCATGAGGAATGGTGCACTCAGGCCCAGATACTATGCTTTTCCCATGGTCTTTGCAACCCACAGACAAGGAGATTCCCTTGGATGCCTACACCACCAGGGTCCTGGGTTTCAAGCACAAAACTGGGCAGCCATTTGGGCAGACACCAAGCTAGCTGCAGGAGTTTTTTTTGTTTTTGTTTTGTTTTGTTTTGTTTTTGTACCCTGGTGGCACCTGGAATGCCAGCAAGTTAGAACTGTTCACTCCCCTGGAAAGAGGGCTGAAGCCAGGGAGCCAAGTGGTCTTGCTCAGCGGATCCCACCCCTATGGAAACCAGCAAGCTAAGATCCACTGGCTTAAAATTCTTGCTGCCAGCACAGCAGTCTGAAGTCAACCTGGGATGCTCGAGCTTGGTGGGGGGAGGGGCGTCCGCCATTACTGAGGCTTGTATAGGTGGTTTTCCCCTTACAGTGCAAACAAAACTGCCTGGAAGTTCAAACTGGGTGGAGTCCACCCCAGTGCTGCAAAGCCACTGTAGCCAGACTGTTTCTATAGATTCCTTCTCTCTGGGCAGGGCATCACTGAAAGAACGGCAGCAGCCCCAGTCAGGGGCTTATAAATAAAACTCCTATCCCCCTGGGACAGAGCACCTGGGGGAAGGGGTGGCTGTGGGCACAGCTTCAGCAGACTTAAATGTTCCTGCCTGCCAGCTCTGAAGAGAGCAGTGAATCTCCCAGCATAGCGCTCAAGCTCTGCTAAGGGACAGACTGCCTTCTCAAGTGGGTCCCTGACCGCCATTCATCCTGACTGGGACACACCTTCCAGCAGGCGTCAACAGACACCTCATATAGGAGCACTCCGGGCAGCATCTGGCAGGTGGCCCTCTGGGACCAAGCTTCCAGAGGAAGGAACAGGCAGCAATCTTTGCTGTTCTGCAACTTCTGCTGGTGATACCTAGGCAAACAGGGTCTGGAGTGGATATCAAGCAAACTCCAGCAGACCTGCAGCAGAGGGGCCTGACTGTTAGAAGGAAAACTAACAAACAGAAAGGAATAGCATCAACATCAACAAAAAGGACATCCACTCAAAAACCCCATCCAAAGGTCACCAACATAAAAGACCAAAGGTAGATAAATCCACAAAGATGAGGAAAAACCAGCACAAAAAGGCTGAAAATTCCAAAAACCAGAATGCCTCTTCTCCTCCAAAGGATCACAGCTCGTCTACAGCAAGGGAACAACATTGGATGGAGAATGAGTTTGACAAATTAGCAGAAGTAGGCTTCAGAAGGTGATTAATAACAAACTCCTCCAAACTAAAGAAGCATGTTCTAATCCAATGCAAGGAAGCTAAGAACCTTGAAAAGGATAGAGGAATTGCTAACTAGAATAGCCAGTTTAGAAAGGAATGTAAATGACCTGATGGAGCTGAAAAACACTGCATGAGAACTTCGCGAAGCATACACAAGTATCAATAGCCAAATCAATCAAGTGGAAGAAAGGATATCAGAGATTAAAGATCAACTTAATGAAATAAAGTGTGAAGACAAGATTAGAGAAAAAAGAATGAAAAGGAATGAGAAAAGTCTCCAAGAAATATGGGACTATGTGAAAAGACCAAACCTACATTTGATTGTACCTGAAAGTGATGGGGAGAATGGAACCAAGTTGGAAAACACTCTTCAGGATATTATACAGGAAAACTTCCCCAGCCTAGCAAGACAGGCCAACATTCAAATTCAGGAAATACAGAGAACACCACAAAGATACTCCTCGAGAAGAGCAACCCCAAGAGACATAATTGTCAGATTCACCGAGGTCGAAATGAAGGAAAAAATGTTAAGGGCAGCCAGAGAGAAAGGTCAGATTACCCACAAAGGGAAGCCCATCAGACTAACAGCAGATCTCCCTGCAGAAACCCTACAAGCCAAAAGAGAGTGGGGGCCAATATTCAACATTCATAAAGAAAAGAATTTTCAACCCAGAATTTCATATCCAGCCAAACTAAGCTTCATAAGTGAAGGAGAAATAAAATCCTTTACAGACAAGCAAATGCTTAGAGATTTTGTCACCACCAGGCCAGCCTTACAAGAGCTCCTGAAGGAAGCACTAAATATGGAAAAGAAAAACCAGTACCAGCCACTGCAAAAACGTACCAAATTGTACAGACCATCAACACTATGAAGAAACCACATTAACTAATGGGCAAAATAACCAGTTAGCATGATAATGACAGGATCAAATTCACATATAACAATATTAACCTTAAATGTAAACAGGCTAACTGCCCCAATTAAAAGACACAGACTGGCAAATTGGATAAAGAGTCAAGACCCATCAGTGTGCTGTATTCAGGAGACCCATCTCATGTGAAAAGACACACATAGGCTCAAAATAAAGGGATGGAGGAATATTTACCAAGCAAATGGAAACCAAAAAATGAAAAAAAGCAGGGATTGCAATCCTAGTCTCTGATAAAACAGACTTTAAACCAACAAAGATTAAAAAAAAGACAAAGAAGGACATTACATAATGGTAAAGGGACCAATGCAACAAGAAGAGCTAACTATCCTAAATATATATGCACCCAATATAGGAGCACCCAGATTCATGCAGCAAGTCCTTAGAAACCTACAAAGAGACTTAGACTCCCACACAATAATAGTGGGAGACTTTAAAACCCCACTGTCAATATTAGATCAACGAGACAGAAAATTAACAAGGATGTTCAGGACTTGAACTCAGCTCTGGACCAAGTGGACCTAATAGACATCTACAGAACTCTCCACCCCAAATCAACAGAATATACATTCTTCTCATCATCACATCACACTTATTCTAAAATTGACCACATAATTGGAAGTAAAACACTCAGCAAATGCAAGAGAATGGAAATCATAGCAAACAGTGTCTCAGACCACAGTGCAATCAAATTAGAACTCAGGATTAAGAAACTCACTCAAAACCACACAACCACATGGAAACTGAACAACCTGCTCCTGAATGACTAATGGGTAAATAACAAAATTAAGGCAGAAATAAATAAGTTCTTTGAAACCAATGAGAAGAAAGACACAATGTACCAGAATCTCTGGGACACAGCTAAAGTAGTGTTTAGAGGGAAACTTTTAGCACTAAATGCCCACAGGAGAAAGCAGGAAAGATATAAAATCGACACCCTAACATCACAATTAAAAGAACTAAAGAAGCAGGCCAGGTGCAGCAGCTCACGCCTGTAATCCCAGCACTTTGGGAGGTCGAGGTGGGTGGATCACAAGGTCAGGAGATCAAGACCATCCTGGCTAACATGGTGAAACCCCATCTCTACTAAAAATACAAAAAATTAGCTGGGCATGGTGGTGGGCACCTGTAGTCCCTGCTACTTGGGAGGCTGAGGAAGGAGAATGGTGAGAACCCAGGAGGCAGAGCTTGCAGTGAACCAAGACCACGCCACTGCACTCCAGCCTGGGCAACAGAGCAAGACTCTGAAAAAAAAAAAGAAAAGAACTGACTCTGAAAAAAAAAGAAAAGAACTAGAGAAGCAAGAGCAAACAAATTCAAAAGCTAGCAGAAGACAAGAAGTAACTAAGAGCAGAACTGACGGAGATAGAGACAGAAAAAAAACCTTCAAAAAATCAGTGAATCCAGGAGCTGGTTTTCTGAAAAGATTAACAAAATAGACTGCTAGCCAGACTAATAAAGAAGAAAAGAGAGAGGAATCAAATAGACACAATAAAAATTGATAAGGGAAATATTATCACTGATCCCACAGAAGTACAAACTACCATCAGAGAATACTATCAACACCTCTACTCAAATAAACTAGAAAATCTAGAAGAAATGGATAAATTCCTATACACATACAATATCTCAAGACTAAACCAGGAAGAAGTCAAATCACTGAATAGACCAATAACAAGTTCTGAAATTGAGGCAGTAATTAATAGCCTACCAACCAAAAAAAAAAAAAAAAAAAAAGCCCAGGACCAGACAGATTCACAATTGAATTCTACCAGAGGTACAAAGAGGAGCTTCTAAAACTATTCCAAACAATAGAAAAAGAGGGACTCCTCCCTAACTCATTTTATGAGGCCAGCATCATCCTGACACAAAAACCTGGCAGAGACACAACAACAAAAAAATTTCAGGCCAATATCCCTGATGAACATCAATGTGAAAAGCCTCAATAAAATACAGGCAAACTGAATCCAGCAGTACATCAAAAAGCTTATCCACCAAGTCAGCTTCATCCCTGGGATGCAAGGCTGGTTCAACATACACAAATCAATAAACGTAATCTATCACATAAACAGAACCAATGACAAAAATCGCATGATTATCTCAACAGATGCAGAAAAGGCCTTTGATAAAATTTAACACCCCTTCATGCTAAAAACTCATAATAAACTAGGTATTGATGGAACATATCTCAAAATAATAAGAGCTGTTTGTGACAAACCCACAGCCAATATCATACTGAATGGGCAAAAGCTGGAAGCATTCCCTTTGAAAACCAGCACAAGACAAGGATGCCCTCTCTCATCACTCCTATTCAACGTAGTATTGGAAGTTCTGGCCAGGGCAATCAGGCAGGAGAAAGAAATAAACAGTATTCAATTAGGAAAAGAGGAAGTCAAATTGTCCCTGTTTGCAGATGACATGATTGCATATTTAGAAAACCAAGTTGCCTCACCCCAAAATCTTCTTAAGCTGATAAGCAACTTCAGGAAAGTCTCAGGATACAAAATCAATGTGCAAGAATCACAAGCGTTCCTATACACCAATAATAGACAGAGAGCCAAATCATGAGTGAACTCCCATTTACAATTGCTGCAAAGAGAATAAAATACCTAGGAATACAACTTACAAGGAATGTGAAGGACCTCTTTAAGGAGAACTACAAACCACTGCTCAAGGAAATAAGAGAGGACACAAACAAGTGGAAAAATATTCCATGCTCAAGGATAAGAAGAATCAGTATCGTGAAAATGGCCATACTGCCTAAAGTAACTTATAGATTCAATGCTATCTCCATCAAGCTACCATTGACTTTCTTCACAGAATTAGAAAAGACTACTTTAAATTTCATATGGAACCAAAAAACAGCCCTCATAGCCAACACAATCCTAAGCAAAAAGAACAAAGCTGGAGGCATCACGCTACCTGACTTCAAACTATACTACAAAGCTACAGTAACCAAAACAGCAGGTAACATACAGTAACCAAAACAGATATATAGACGAATAGAACAGAACAGAGACCTCAGAAATAATGCCACTTATCTACAACCATCTGGTCTTTGACAAATCTGACAAAAGCAATGGGGAAAGGATTCCCTATTTAATAAATGGTGTTGGGAAAACTGGCTAGCCATATGCAGAAAACTGAAACTGGACCCCTTCCTTACACCTTATACAAAAATTAACTCAAGATGCATTAAAGACTTAAACATAAGACCTAAACCATAAAAACCCTAGAAGAAAACCTAGGCTATACTATTCAGGACGTAGGCATGGGCAAAGACTTCAGGACTAAAACACAAAAAGCAATGGCAACAAAAGCCAGAATTGACAAATGGGATCTAATTAAACTAAAGAGCTTCTGCACAGCAAAAGAAACTATCGTCAGAGTGAATAGGCAACCTACAGAATGGGAGAAAATTTTTGCAATCTATCCATCTGACAAAGGGCTAATATCCAGAATCTACAAGGAACTTAAATTTACAAGAATAAAACAACCACATCAAAATTGGGCAAAGGATATGAACAGGCACTTCTCAAGAGAAGACATTTATGCGGCCAACAAACATATGAAAAAAAGCTCATCATCACTGGTCATTAGAGAAATGCAAGTCAAAACCACAATGAGATACCAGTTAGAATGGCGAATGGCAATCATTAAAAAATCAGGAAAGAACAGATGCTGGAGAGGATGTGGAGAAATAGGAACACTTTTACACTGTTGGTGGGAGTGTAAATTAGGTCAACCATTGTGGAAGACAGTGTGGCGACCCCTCAAGGATCTAGAACTAGAAATGCTATTTGACCCAGCAATCCTATTACTGGCTATACACCCAAGGGATTATAAATCATTCTACTGTAAAAACACATGCACATGTATGTTTATTGTGGCACTGTTCACAATAGCAAAGACTTGGAACCAACCCAAATGCCCATCAATGATAGACTGGATAAAGGCAATGTGGCATGTATACACCATGGAATACTATGCAGCCATTAAGAAGGATGAGTTCATGTCCTTTGCAGGGACATGGATGAAGCTGGAAACCATCATTCTCAGCAAATTAACACAAGAACAGAAAACCAAACACCACATGTTCTCACTCGTAAGTGGGAGTTGAACAATGAGAACACATGGACACAGGGAGGGGAACATCACACGCTGGGGCCTGTTGGGGGTGGGGGGCTAGAGGAGGGATAGCATTAGGAGAAATACCTAATGTAGATGTTGGGTCGATGGGTGCAGCAAACCACTATGGCCCATGTATACCTGTGTAACAAAACTGCTGGTTCTGCACATGTACCCCAGAACTTAAAATATAATAAAAGTTCTTTATAGATTCTGGACATGAGACCTTTGTTGGTTGCATGGTTTCTGAATATTTTTTCCCATTCTGTAGGTTGTTTATTTACTCTGTTGATAGTTTCTTTTGCTGTACAGAAGCTCTTTCGTTTGATTAGGTCCCACTTGTCCATTTTTGTTTTTGTTACAATTGCTTTAGAGGGCTTTGTCATAAATTCTTTGCCAAGGCTGATGTCTAGAATGGTGTTTTGTAAGTTTTCTTACAGGATTCTTACAGTCTGAGATTTTACATTTAAATCTGTAATCCATCTTGAGTTAATTTTTGTATACAGTGAAAAGTAGGGTTCCAGTTTCATTCTTCTGCATATGGCTGGCCAGCTATCCCAGCATCATTTATTGAGTAGGAATTCCTTTCTCCATTGCTTATTTTTGTCAACTTTGTCAAAGATCAGATGGCCATAGGCGTGCAGCTTTATTTCTGGATTCTCTACTCTGTTCCATTGGTCTATGTATCTGTTTTTGTATCAGTACTATGCTGTTTGGGTTACTGTAACCTTATAGTATAGATTGAAGTTGGGTAATGTGATGCCTCCCACTTCATTCTTTTTGCTTAGGATTGCTTTGACTATTTGGGCTCTTTTTTGGTTCCATGTGAATTTTAGAATAGCCTTTTCTAGTTATGTGAAAGGTAACAATGGTAGTTTGATAGGAATAGTGTTGAATCTGTAGATTGCTTTGGGTACTATGCCACTTTAATGATATTGATTATTTTAATCCATGAGCATGGAATGTTTCCATTTGTTTGTGTCATCTGTGATTTCTTTCAGCAGTGTTTTGTAGTTCTCCTTGTAGAGATCTTTCACCTACTTAGTTAGATGTATTCATAGATACTCTATTTTTGTGTGTGTGTGACTATTGGAAATGGGACTGCGTTCTCGATTTGCCTCTGAGTTTGACCATTATTGGCGTGTAGAAATGCCACTGATTTTTGTATCCTGAAACTTTACAGAAGTCGTTTATCAGTTCCAAGAGCCTTTTGGTGGAGTCTTTAGGTTTTTCTAGATATAGAATCATATCATCAGTAAAGAAAGATAGTGTGACCTCTTCTTTTCCTATTTGTATGTGTTTTGTTTCTTTCTCTTGCCCGTTTCCTCTGGCTGGGACTTCCTGCTTAATCCTTTTGACATAGTAACCAATGGGACTTCTGTGAGTTGAGAGTGTGGGATCTGAGGTTGGACCTAAGTGTAAATCTCAGTGCCTCAGTTACTGTGGTGTTTGCTAATTTATTTAACTTCCCTGAATCTCAATTGTCACATCTGTAAAATGAGGATAGTCGTAATATTTTTCTCTTACAATTATTGTGGGTGTTGAATTATGTGATGATAATGTATGTAAAGTTCCTTATTTTTTATTTGGTATGTGACGGGAATGCAATAAGGTTACATTAATTTTTTACCACTTATTTTGACATAATTTTATCCTTCAAGAAAAGTTACAGGAATAGTACAAAAAGATTCCCCAAATATTAGCATATGCTCTTTCTTGCCTAATAGATTGACGACCACATGCTGCTATAAAAATGAGAAAACTAGCCGGGCGCAGTGGCTCATGCCGTAATCCCAGCACTTTGAGAGGCCGAGGTGGGTGGATCACCTGAGATCAGGAGTTTGAGACCAGCCCCCTGGCCAACATGGGGAAACGCCGTCTCTACTAAAAATAGAAAAATTAGCCAGGAGTGGTGGCCGGTGCCTGTAATGCCAGCTACTCAGGAGGCCTTGGCAGGAGAATCACTTGAACCTGGGCAACAGAGGTTGCAGTGAGCCAAGATCGCGCCACTGCACTCCAGCCTTGTCAACAGGGCAAGACTCTATCTCAATTAAAAAAAAAAAAAAAAAAAAAAAAAGCAAGAGAGTAAACTATTTAAAGAAAACAAGAAGGAGCTCTACTGGGGCCCCTGAGTCAGTGTGTGCTCGTTGCCACTAAACTGTCACGTACTTCTGTGGCCTGAGCTGCAGGAGTTTGGTTTTCATGGTTCTTTCTAATTCTGAAGCGCTCTTCAGAACTTCATTTCAAAATAATTGTAATTCTTTTTCACATTTTGCTGCTGGCTGGGAACCAAGCCTTTTGTCTTCAGATACCTTTAGTCAGGTTTATTTTAAAAATGAAGGTTTATTTTCCCAGGAAATGCTGAGGATATTGTTAATAACTTGGATGGATAAACTTCTCTTTAGAACCTGGGCATGTCATCTGTTTTCAAGCCTCTGGCTCTGCTCCGAGATTCTAGGAGCAATTGAGAGATGTCAACTTGTTTTCTCATGTACTAGCTAAATGTAGCGTGGCTCCATTGTCTTCTGCCTAAGCAAAGAGAACAACAAACACAACATAATGCATTGGGGTGAAAGATCCTTTCCTAGATATTTTTATATCTATCCCTTCCTAGATATCTTTATATAAAAAGTCCTAGAGATTTTTAGTACTGAAGAATTCTAGCAGATCCCTTTTAGAACCAGCATTAATTCTACTTAAATAAAATCCTGTGCTTGAATCAGTGGCCTTGGTTATCAGTTGCATTAAAATTCAGTGAGAAAATAATCTTAATTTACAGACGATGCACTTTAATAGTTAAAGAACTACGGCCAGGCGCAGTGGCTCACGCCTGTAATCCAGCACTTTGGGAGGCCGAGGCGGGTGGATCATTTGTGGACAGGAGTTCAAGGCCAGCCTGGCCAACATGGTGAAACCCCATCTCTACTAAAAAAGTAGAAAAATTAGCTGGGCGTGGTGGCGTGCACCTGTAGTCATAGCTACTTGGGAGGCTGAGGCAGGAGAATCACTGGAACCCAGGAAGCAGAGGTTGCAGTGAGCCAAGATGGTGCCACTGCACTCCAGCCTGGGCTACAGAGCAAGACTCCGTTTTAAAAAAACAAACAAAACAAAACAGCAGCAAAAAAAACCAAGAACTCCAAGTAACTTGGAAGCCGCCAGTTAGGATTGTTTGGCCAAGTTGAGAGAGCACCTGGGAGTATTTGGGACCTCTGCCTATGGAGCCTGGAAATGGGGAAACAGTTCTCTATAGAGGTTCAGCACTTGGGATCTGGGGTCAGGTTGATTGGGGTCCCAGCTCCACCACTTAACTGTGTGACCTGAGCAAGTTAATTTAAAATTCATTGTCTGAAATAACAACAGCGCCTACCTTTCAAGGTTTTTTTGTGAGATTTAAATAATGTAAGTTAAGTACCTAGGATAGACCCTGACCCTTAGGAGATTCTCATGAACAGTGGCTAATTATAATAGACACAAATTTGAATCGGGCAAAAAAACCGATATTTTTCTCTTTTTCTTTTCCTTCCTCATTGCTTTTTCTCTCTCTTCCTGATCATTCCCCACTCTTCCCACCATCCTCCTTCCCTCCCCCTCCCTCAGTCCCATTCTGCATGATCCAGAGTAAGAGGTTAGTTATTAAAGAACATCCGGTTCTTGGCATTCTATGTAGAAAAAAAAAAAAACCCCAGTGATGTTGAGGACTCTGAAGAGAATCATTGATTTCATAAAGACTTAATAAAAGTCAACAATCAAACAAAAGCTTTTCCCCGCTGAATCATTACATTCTGTTGTTCCCGAACATCTGGGCAGAGCCAGGGACGGCCTTTGCTTGGCCCTCCTCACAACACAGCTCCTTGGGCTGCAGCTCTGTCTGTGTTTCTGCCTCATTTGGAACATAAGCCATCAGTCCAGGATTCTCTTTCTGGAGCTGCCACTAACTACGTGGGTGAGTTATTTCCCAACTTTGAACTTGAGTTTTCAAAATGGAGCAAGTCAGATGAGACTTGCTATAATTGATGAAAGTCGATAAAAATACCACTCAGATCTAATGCTTCATCGTATACTCTTCTGTGTTTCCTGCATATTCATCTCATCTTGACAGCAAGCTCTTCAGGCAGGGGGACCCGTCACACACCATAGAAGAGAGCTTAAGATTTAGAAGTAGAGGCCTGGTTTGAAGCCCCAGTGCTCCCACCTGCTAGCCCAGGTAACCTTTGGCTAGTCATGGAACCTCTGCCCTCTGCTGCTTCCTCCACTGTAAAATGGAGCGGATGTACCTGAGACACGGGGTTCTCTAAATAAGATGATCATTAAATAATTGATAAGATAATAATTAATATAATACTTGATAGGCCTAAAACAGATGTTCATTATTGTCATTTTTATTTTCCATGCAGCTTACTACCATGCAGTGTGCATAAATTTTTGTTGAAACCCACCTGTTTTAAGAACACAGCTAGGACTTTTGTTATTATTGATTTAAAAATCACTAAAGAAAAATAATGTTGTTACATAATTAAAACTGATTTCATATCCAATGCAAAACTTTTAAACACAAAAAATATACTCTCAAAACCAGTAAAGGCTTTGAGTGATGTTTTGTAAATAATATTTATGTTAATACTCTCCAGGTGCTTTAAGATTTATGCAGTAACAATAAATATCAAAATTAAACCTGAAATGAAATATGAATGTTTGCAGTGGGATTAATTCTGTCAGATTTTCTTTGCATAGTACATGGTTCTTCTTAAATTTGCGTAGGTAATTTTTAAAAATTATTTTCTTTTTCTTTTCTTGAGATAGGGTTTCACTCTGTCACCCGGGCTGGAGTGCAGTGGTGTGATCATGGCTCACAGCAGCCTTGACCTCCTGGGCTCAAACAATGCTCCCACCTCAACCTCCCAAGTACCTCGGACACAGGCATGTGCCACCATATCTGGCTATTTTGTTTGTTTGTTTTTTGTAGAGACTGGGTCTTGCTATGTTGCCGAGGATGGTCTCAAACTCGCAGGCTCAAGCAATCCTTCACCTTAGCTTTCCAAAGTGCTAGGGTTACTGTTGGAGCTACTGTGCCCAGCCTAAAAATGATTTTCTAATTATAGAAATAAAGTTGGTAGTAAATGTGTAAATGCGAAACTAGTTGTGGGAAAGTCACAAATATTTCCATATGCCTCTGATTTTCCACTGAAAAAACAATTATTAGAAAACTGCCTTGAGTATATAAAATATACTGTTATTACAACCAAATAAAATGAACATGGAACACAACTGCATGTCATGGATTCCAGAGAAACAGAAACAACAGGAGATATGAACATATGAAGAGATTTATCATAAGGAATTAGCTTACATGATTAGGGACACTGAGAATTTCCAACATCTGTAGTTGGCAAGTGGAGACACATAAGAGCCGATAGTGCACGTTCCAACGTGAGTCTGAAGGGAGGAGAAGATTGATGTCCCAGCTTGAAGATGTTGAGGTAGAGAGACTCCTTCTTACCCAGGGTTTTTCTTGTATTCAGGCCTTTAAGTGGATTGAATGAGGGCAACCTGCTTTCCTCCGCCTACCCCATTCACATGTTAATCACATCCAAAAACACCTTCACAGACACTGCCAGAATAATGTTTAACCAAACATCTGGGCACTCTGGGGCCTACTGAAGTTAACACACAAAATTAAGCCCCCAACACACTAGTGTTGTAGAATATTTGGGAAATACAGGAAAGAAGTCAAAACTCCCCCAATTTTGCTACCCACAGATAATCATTATTACAGTTGGCACATTTTCTTTCTCTTTTTTTTTAATGTGTCACGGATCAATGTTTTGTTTTGTTTTTTTTTTTTTTGGTTTTTTTTTTGAGACGGAGTCTCGTTCTGTTGCCCAGGCTGGAGTGCAGTCACAGATCAATTTTTTAATCACCCATTCTGTTTGACTAGAGATTTCATGTTGTTTCTTATTTACTTGGGAAAGTCATGAAGATTTCTATTATGCCTCTGATTTTCCACTTACGAAACAATTATTGGAAAACCTGCCTTGAATATATATAAAAGACACGTTATTATGACCAAATAAAATGAACATGGCCCATGATTCTGTCTCTCCTCAAGGAGGAAGAAATGTTTTTCTTTCATTTCATAAATATGGCAACCCCGTTAAGATGGTGGTGAGGAGGGTGGGTGTTCGTAATTCCTGAAAGACACCAGGAAATTCTATCTGCCCCCTCAAAGCTGCTGCCCACTTTGGGGAAACATCCCCAGATGACCAACCTGTTGCTCTTCCCCAAACCCAGCACTGAAAGTGTTAATCCCCCATCTCACCTTCTCTGTGTCCCAAGGCTGGAAGTGTGAGTGACTAGGGAAACCCCCAGTAAATTAAGGGTGGCAGTCTCTCTGAGGAGGGAGAAGCAGCTTGTTCAGCTTTATAAGCCTTTTAGTTAGCGTCCTTTATCACTGATTGATTTATTGGATATTTATGCAGCAGGCAGGGGGATTTGAAATATAACATAGGCGCTTCCTGAGATGTCAGTACTCTGATGTTAGTGGTCTGAACAAGGATGTAATTCATATCTGCAGGTGCTTACTCTAGTATCAAATACTTCAATAACATCATGCCTGTGGAATCCACTGTTCCCATGGGCCCTATTTGTATTCTGATATGCCCGTGTCTTTTCCTATGTGTGTTTTCCTTTCTTAAGGAGTGCTCATTTCCTTCAATAGGATATGTTTTATTTCATCCCTTTTCCTGCATTTACTCATATTAATGTCACCGCATTCACTGGTAATAGCTGGGCCTGGATCTAACCCACATAGCCATGTAAATACTAGCCTGAAACAGAACGCCTGGAGTGCATTATTAAGAAAGAATGGAATGGAGCAGGGTAGAAGTTAGGGAGTTCTACTGGAATGGAGTGGGGTAGAAGTTAGGGAGTTCTAACTCAATGTCGCCCAGTGAGGGGGGATAGGAGGTGAATTGTCCCAAGCACATGGTGGCCTCTCCCCAGAGCTGGCCGGGTTGGGAGACAGAAGGGAAAATTTAGGAGTTTGGATACTTCATTTCCAGCAAGGAGGTTCTTGGCTGATTGATAGAAGCATAGCACGGTCAAAACATCCTTTTGAGTTTTGTGTTTCTTTTCTTCCTCTGTTGTAGCACAGTCACTGACCATACCGTCTGGCCAAAACAGGCTTCTAAATTTATGAATAAATGTTACAACTCCAGGGTCTGCAGGGCTGGGCGATGGAGATGACATGCTGTCTTCTGGGCAAGATTTGCTCCCCTTTTCTCTCTTCTGGTTCTTATTTCTTTCACTGGAAGATTGGTTTGTGCTGGCGAGACCCTGTTGCTTAGCAGAAGAAAACTCTGTTCTGGGCCTCTGGTGAATTTGTTTTGTTTCATTTGCTCTCTAAGCCCCACATTTTTCATCTGTAAAATGGAGCTAGCAATCTGCCTGCTATTTATGTCACAGGAAAGTATATAAAGAAAACATTTTTTGGAATATTACGGGATATAGTATATTACAAGCACTTTAAAAGAAGTAAGGGTCGTGTTCAAAGTTAGTCACTTAGAACACAAAGTGGAACCTGTAATGCCAGTTATCAGGGAGGTTGAGGCATGAGAATCGCTTGAACCTGGGAAGCAGAGGTTGCAGTGAGCTGAGATCGCGCCCCTGCACTCCATCCTGGGCTACAGAGTGAGACTGTCTCAAAAAATAATAATGATAATAAAATAAAAGAACACAAAATGGATATTCCCCAGAAACTATTTACAATGTGGAATGCAGATAATTACTACATATCTCTAGTATTAATATGTGTATAGATTCAAGGATGCCTTCATTCAAAGGGTACAGGTTCACCTGTAGCTGTTAAATTCCTATTTTATCTGCTGTTATAAATGTTGTGTAGGGGGACCCTCATCTTACTATTAAGAGCAAGGACTTTGGGGTGATATCTTAGGAGAACAGAGATATAGGCCAGGCAGCCATTCATAGCCATGGGGTGTTAATATTTTAGCTGTTTATAAGTCAGGGATAACCATTCACAGTGTGCTATATTGTAGATTATGTATAATATGTGTATAGCATATAATCTATGTGCGTGTGTGAGAGTGTGCGCATGTGTATCATATAATACGATACAGGCTGTGATCCCTCGGGATTGCTGTGGGTGGGCAGTTTCCCATCTTAGACTGCTGGTTTAGAAATATTTCGTTTTTGCACGAGCTGCTGCGGTGTAAGTTGGGAAAGGACAAGTATAGATACTGAGAACTCGAGCCCTCGCAAAGAATTAGTCTTGGGATCTTGGAAACTTTGATGAAAAATTTAATTTAAAAGATGGAGTCTTGAAAGAACTTCAGGACAAATATTTCTTGACTGTGGGAAGACCAGCTCAGTGGAAACTTGGTTTTGCATATGTAATCTAACAATCCTTTTCTTCTTGGAAAGGATAGTTTTCAAACAAACTAGAGGCTCTAAGAAGATAAGCTGTTTTTTATTCTTTGTAGGCAAAGTTGCATCTCCAGAGATTATTTTTTTTATTAGGGGAAATTTTTTCCTTATATATGGATTTAGATAGTTCTCTTGCCAAAACTGATTGTAGTTCTTGATAAAGCTAGTCCTCAGTCCACGACTGGGGCAAGCCCAGATCACGCTGGTGATGGGGGGAACCTGAGATGACCCAGACTGGGCACTCAACACTCAACCTTCAAAGCCCCACGGGAATGTTATTCCAGGTGCAGGGATCCAGCCCAACAGCAGTGTACTGGGAGTGGATCACCTGGCTCCCACAGGCAGGGGGAGATTAGAGTGAAACACCTGGCCAGGCACAGTGGCTCACACCTGTAATCCCAGCACTTTGGGAGGCTGAGGCTAGCAGATCACTGAAGGTCGGGAGTTCAAGAGCAGCCTGGCCAACATGGTGAAACCCCATCTCTACTAAAACTACAAAAATTAGCCGGGCATGGTGACTGGTGCCTGTAATCCTGGCTACTTGGGAGGCTGAGGCAGGAGAATTGCTTGAACCTGGGAGGGGGAGGTTGCAGTGAGCCAAGATCACACCACTGCACTCCAGCCAAAAATTTAAAAAAATAAAATAAAAAGAAACTAAAAATAGAGTGAGACACCTGGGTGGCAGAGTATTCCCTGAGGGTGAAAATTCCTATGATCAATCACCCAGCAAGGGGACAGATCCAAGGGTAAAAAAGGAAGATGTGAATGGTACTGGGGGGCAAAGGAGATGGGGTATTGAGGACATGAGTCTTCATGGGAAGGAGGGATGCCAGAGGTCCCTCTAGCTCCACAGGTGGGAGAGGAGATGGCCGGCCCAGTTCAACAGACTGTGAATCCGGCTGGCTGCTGGGCATGTGGCGATCACTGAGGACAGGTCAGCCTGTGGATTTGGAGCACAGTTACCTACAACGCCTGTTCTAACTCCGCCTGTGTGGGAGCTTCTGTTATCCTCAGTTCATTAGCGTGGCTTTGATGACAGTCACTACCTGGTCTTAGCTGAGCTGGAGGCTTAAAAAACTCTATCCGCACTGAAGATGGAGTGTCGCAGGGGAAAGCAACTTTTCTGTCCTTACTCCTCCACTTTCAACACCGTCATGGAGATGCAGCTTCTGTTCTAGGGAGGACGGTGGTGCCAGAGCTCCTGGAGGTCACCAACATTTAAGAGAGTGGCAGCCTTAGTAGAGGCTAAGCAGAGGTGAGGCCTGGTGTGTACCTGAGGTTTGTACCGATGCTGGAGCTGATGTGCCCCACTTCACTCAGCTGTGCTCTAAGGAAGGACACCCAGCCTCTAGCCACCCTCTCCACCCTGCCACTGCATCGGAGAGGCTACCAAGCCCAGGGATGTTCGGGTCATCTTTGTTGCTCTCCTCACAGCCTGAAGAGGGGCTCCCTTTGCCCCCAGTCCAGAGGTCAAGATTCTTGAGCATGGCTCACAGGGTCCAGCATAACGTGGTCCTGCCTACCTCTCTCCCCAAACTAGCATTTGCACGTATCTTTTACCTGACACAGGATGTTGATTGTACCTGGAACATGGCAGGCTCTCACACCCCAAGTTCTTTGCACTTCATCCATACTAATCTTTTTTTCAATTCGTGGCTGCAATCTCTTTTGTCTCCTGGCCATGGGACACCGTTCCTTCCTTCAGGACCTCTGCTCTGCTGTCTGCTTCCTGCTGCCACACCCTGCCCCTGCTGGCGGCCAGCCTCTACGTTGCCCATCAGGTCTTGCATTCGATGCCATGTCCCCCAGGAAGCTGTCTCTGATGCTGTCTTTCCCCCAGCATTGCAGCCTGAGGCCCTTCCTATCCAAACCTCCTCCCCCTCTTCAATCTTTTCATGGATGTCAGAAGCCCCTCCCTGCCTCCTCCTGCTCCCTGTCTCTTTTGCCGTTCATGGTATTTCTCGGATAAATTTTGGAAACTGCTAATTTTATCCTGGCGTCTGCTTCCTGGAGCACCAGCACTGATCCAGTTCTTTTCCACGAGGCCGTGCCGCATTATTGAAAACCTTTCCCCTAGACTCGATTCTCCTTTTCAACCTGTCCCTTTCCTCCATGGCCATCTCCCTCCTCGCCGTATCAGTGCAAGTCCACCAACTCTTCTGCAAAAATAGGGAGTTGCTTTGCACTTGTCACATGGCCTTGTAAGAGCATTCCATAGTAAAGGCGACAAATATGTATGTTTGTGTGTGGTATACACGGTGAGGTTAGTGTGCCTGCGTTGTCCAGGAGGAAACTGAGGTTTAGGAGTTTTAAAGCTTTTTACTAATTTATCAATTTTTTGTTTCATTTTTTTTCTCTCTGTGTGTGTTTTCGAGACAGGGTCTCACTCTGTCACCCCTGGAGTGCAAGGGCACAATCTCGGCTCACTGCAACCTCTGTCTCCTGGGTTCACGTGATTCTCCTGCCTCAGCCCCCCGAGTAGCTGGGTCTACAGGCGCCTGCCACTACACATGGCTAATTTTTGTATTTTTAGTGGAGACAGGGTTTTGCCATGTTGCCCAGGCTGGTTTTGAACTCCTGACCTCAAGTGATCTTGAACAGCCTGCCTCAGCCTCCCAAAGTGCTGGGATTTCAGGCATGAGCCACTGTGACTGGCCTGGTTTATCAGTTTTTTTAGAGATAGGGTCTCACTCTTGCCCAGGCTGGAGTGCAGTGATGCAATCACAGCTCACTGCACCCTCAAACTCCTGGGCTTAAGCAATCCTCCCCCATCAGCCTCCCAGGTAGCTGGGACTACACGCACAGGCCACCATGCCTGACTTGACTTGGGAAGTTTTACAATTTGAGGCTGCAACAGAACTGTTTAGAACTCAAGTTCTCACTGCACAATGTTTTCCTCCCAGACACTTTCCATTTAAAAGTTAAATAATAATTTATTTGACTGGCAAATACTAAGGACTATGATATGACAGGAATTGTGATAAGCACTGGGAATATAAAAATTAGTCCTTCTGGCTGGGCATGGTGGTTCACACCTGTCATTCCAGCATTTTGGGAAGCCTAGGTGGGCAGATCACCCGAGGTCAGAAGTTCGAGACCAGGCTGACTAACATGGTGAAACCCCATTTCTACTAAAAATACAAAAAATTAGCCTAGAGTGCTGGCGCGTGCCTGTAATCCCAGCTACTCAGGAGGCTGAGGCAGGAGAGTCACTAGAACCCAGGAGGCGGAGGCTGCATGAGCTGAGATCACACCACTGCACTCCAGCTTGGGCAACAAGAGCAAAACTGTCTCAAAAGAAAAAAACAAAGAAAGAAAGAAAGAAAAAGAAAATTAGTCCTTCTGATTCACTGAGGATATTATGGTTTTTCTCTTCAATAAGGTGACGATCAACTGGGATCATAAATAGTAAAATGTGTGGTGCCAACAGTCACTGCCTAGAGGGAGGACGCGAACAAGCTAGGACTTTTAAGAGTCTAAGGAGGCCAGGTGCGGTGGCTCACACCTGTAATCCCAACACTTTGGGAAGCCGAGGTGGATCACGAGGTCAGGAGATGGAGACCATCCTGGCTAACATGGTGAAACCCCGTCTCTACTAAAAATACAAAAAATCAGCGGGGCGTGATGGCGGCGCCTGTAGTCCCAGCTACTCGGGAGGCTGAGGCAGGAGAATGGCGTGAACCCGGGAGGCGGAGCTTGCAGTGAGCTGAGATCCGGCCACTGCACTCCAGCCTGGGTGACAGAGCGAGACTCCGTCTCCAAAACAAACAAACAAACAAACAAACGAAAATTAGCCGGGCATGGTGGTGGGCGCCTGTAGTCCCAGCTACTCGGGGGGCTGAGGCAGGACAATGGCATGAACCTGAGAGGTGGAGCTTGCAGTGTGCCGAGATGGTGCCACTGCACTCAAGCCTGGGCAACAGAGCGAGACTCCGTCTCAAAAAAAAAAAAAAAGAGCCTAAGGAATGTGTGCTGGCTGCAGTGGCTCATGTCCATAATCCCAACACTGTGTTTCCCCCTTCTTCTCACCCACTTCCTTCTTGAAGTCCTGGAGGCTGAGGTGGGAGGAGCACTTGAGACCAGCAGTTTGAGGCTTCATTGAGTTATGATCGTGTCACTGCACTCTAGCATGAGTAACAGAGCAGGGCTCATCTCTCTAAACAAAAACAATCTAGAAAATTTGAGCAGAGAGAGAAAAATGAAAATTTCAGAGAGGGGGATCAACTTGAGAAAAACCTTGACAGTTGGAAGCTAGCCTAGTATGTTTGAGGGATCTGAGACAAAATCAGTCTCATTAGGGTTCCCTTTGGAAGTAGGTTTGGTTTGCCAGATAAGGGTATACCTCAAATGCCTGTAGGTAGTGAGGGGACCTTCTTATTCAAAGGAATAACAGAGAAAGTGCTGCTTCAGACAACCAAGGCCAAGGCTGAGGTTTGAATGCTCTCTGGGCTTAGCATCCAATAACTGAGGGATTTATTTCCCTGGATGAAGGTATGTTCTTATTTCAATTGATTCTTAAAATATTTTTTATTAATATTTATTAAGGAGAGTTATCCAACTACTCATGAAGTTTAGGTGGTTACACTAGGGCAAGATATGTTTCCCCCCGTCTTCTCATCTACCACCTTCTTGAAGTACTGGAAATCTAAGGAATGGAAAGAAGCCCTTTGTACTGTACCCCAAGGCTACAAGGAAGACATACATCATCCAACATAATAGATAAAGATAACAGGAGGCTAATCTTCACTATATAAAAGGGTGATTATGTTCCAGATACTCTGCATCAGATGCAGAGTGGACTTCTTCCTGACATTAATGCCAGAGGCAGATCTAAATCTAAATCTAATCTAAAAGGTGGTGGGACCTTGGGACAGGCTTCAGACTGGGGACAGGAGGTGGAGGTTAGGGGAGAGCAAAGGCCTAATTAGATTAGGGAGTGTCTTAGTCAATTGTCTGTTGTAACAAAATACCATAAGCTGGGTAATTTATAAAGAAAAGATGTTTATTTAGCCTGTGATTCTGCAGGCTGGGAAGTCCAAGAGCATGGTGCTGGCATCTGGTGAGAGTCCTCCCATGGCAGAAAGCAGAAGCAAGCACATGAGACAGAGTAAGAGCACAAGGGCAGGCTTGCTCTATAACAACCCATTCTCAAGGTAATTAACCTTTCCTGAGATAATGACATTCATCCATTCATGAAGGCTCTGATCCCAAGACCTCCCACCAGGCCCCACCTCTCTAGACTGCTGCATTGGGAATCAAGCTTCCAACACATGGATTCTGGAAGACAAACACTCAAACCATAGCAGGGGGGAATGAAAGAGTTGAAAGAGACAGAGTGTGTCTAGGGGAAATGCTCTCTGCTGACTGTGATTTGGTCATAGAATGTATTTTGAGAGGTATTGTCGATGTATTAAGTCTTGCACATTTTTTGTCAGATTTATCCCTAAGTACTTTTGTTGCTATTGTGAATGGTATTGCTTTTACATTTCAATTTCTAATTGTTCATTGCTACTATATGGAAGTACAATTTTGTGTATTTTTCATTCTGAAACCTTGCCAAAGTCATTTATTAGGTCTAGTAGCTTTCTTGTATTTGTTCTGATAGATTTCTCACTTTGGTTCTTTTAAAAATATCTTCTATGACTCTATTTAACTTGTTCTACCTTTTCTGTAGCATCTTGAATACACGGAATGCCATTACAAAAACTATTAATGTCCTTCTCTACTGATGCTAACATCTATGTCAGTTATGAGTCAGTTTTAATAGTTTTTTCTCCTCATTATTGGTTGTATATTTCTACTTTGCATGCCTCATAACTTTTTATTAGATGCCAGACATTTTTGAATTGTATATTACTTTGTGTTATGCCAGGTGCCTCTGCCTCCTGTACTCAAGGGATCCTCCCTCCTCGATCTCCCTAGTAGCTGGGACTACAGGTGCATGCCTGGCTTATTTTGTATTTTTTGTAGAGATGGGGTTTCACCATGTTGCCCAGGCTGGTCTTGAACTTCTGAGCTCAAGCAATCCTCCTGCCTCAGCCTCCCAAAATGTGGGATTACAGGTGTGAGCCACTATGCCCAGCGGAGACTGGGTAATTTATAAAGGAAGGAGGTTAAATTGGCTCATGGTTTTTGCAGGCTATACAGGAAGCATGATGCTGGCAACTGCTTGATTTCTGGGGAGGCCTCAGGAAATTTACAAACATAGCAGAAGGTGCAGGAGCAAGAAAGAGAGTGAGGGGAAAGGTGCTAAACACTTTTTACCACATGACCAGATCATGTGGTAACTCACTGTTACGAGAACAGTGCCAAGAGGATGGTGCTTTATAAACCATTCATGAGAACTCTACCCTCATGATTTGATCACCCCCACCAGGCCTCGCCTCCAACACTGGGGATTACAATTCGACACAAGATTTGGGTGGGGACACAGATCCAAACCATATCAGAAGGTCATTATTTCTGGCCTTGTGTGTGCTCTGGGTATTGTTCCCTCTAATCCTTTTGAGTGGCTCATGTCCTGAGCTCAGGTAGTTTACTCACACAATATTCATCTGAATACTCAATGGGGACCCTCTGCAGATCTCCAGAGTTCACTCTCTGTGCAGCTCTCACTTCTCTGGTACTCTGCCCTGTGAACTCTAACTGCTTTGGCTTTCCCAGACTTCCAGCTCCATTTCCTGAATTCAGGGGGAGGACAGGGATCTTCCTGGATTCCCCCTCCCCATGCTGAAGATCAGAAACCTTCTCCAGGTAATAAGTTTGGGCTAACATACTGCTCATCTTATTTATTTTCCATCAGGCAGGCATCACCCACTCTTTGTTTTCTTGAGAATCATCCTTCATATATATGATCCGGTGTTTTGGTGTTCATGTGTGATGGTAAATCTAGTCTCTGTTACTGTTACCAAAATGGCAGAGTTCAGTCTAGGTCCTGTTGCTCACTGTACAGAAAGCCAATCACTGAGACAACAAGCATTGCTAGGGAAGAAGGCTTTAATTGGGTGCTGCAGAGGAGTAGATGGCAGATCCGTCTCAAACCATCTCCTTGGCCAACTAAAATCAGGGGTTTATATAGCAGGGAAGAAATGTAGTACATGCAGGAAAACAAGAATTAGGGAGGGGTAAGGAAAAGGAGTCAGTCAACAGGAAGCAGGTGGTTGCTTAGGCAGTCATGAAGGACTGTCTAGCATCTCATTGTCCAGATGCAGTGATCTGGTAAGTTTTGACTCTTCGCTACTATCTGGGAGGCCTGATGGTGGGTTTCATATGAAAGGAACTCAGATAAGAGCAATATAACTTTTTCAAATGTTAAGACTGGAAGGGTCAATTTCTGTTTGTTCAAAAGAAACCACAAGCATCAGTTCTATGGGACAATTGGGCTGGTGGGAGTGAACACCTGCTCTCTCAAGGGTTAGGGCTACAAAACTCCATCCACTTTCTATGGGTGACAACTAGTTGTATGGTTCGACTTGGATACAATGGGGGTGAGGAGATGTTCTTGGCCGAACAGTTACTTCTCAGCAATAACTCTGCACTAGAGGAGGGGAAGCATGAATTTTGGTGGCCAGCTAGCTGTCTCTGCTACAGTGTTCTTTTGTTTTGTTTTGTTTTGAGATGGAGTCTCACTTCGTCACCCAGTCTGGAGTGCAGTGGCACAATCTTGGCTCACTGCAACCTCTGCCTCCTGAGTTCAAGAGATTCTTCTGCCTCAGTAGCTGGGACTACAGGTGTGCACCACTGCGCCCAGCCAGTTTTTTTGTATTTTTAGTAGAGGCAGGGTTTTACCATATTGGCCAGGCTGGTCTCAAACTCCTGACCTCAGGTGATTTGCCTACCTCGGCCTCCCAAAGTGTTGGGATTACAGGCATGAGCCACCGGGCCCAGCCATGCTATAGTGTTCTTATCCTTATCTTACAGATGAGCAAATTGGGGTACAGTAGAGTAAAAAGAAGCCTCGACTGAGAAAAATTAGCATAGTGATGGTCATAGGCGAATGTGCATTTGTAGCTCCTACAGGCTTTAACCTCCTAACTCATTTTTCTGTTTAGGAGATTCTGAAAGCCATAAAATCAGTTGACCTCACCGACTGTTAGAGCCAGGAGTTCTGATTGTGAAAACAGTTATCTCAATATTCCACGTGGGATTGCATATGCAGTAAGAGTAATGTTAAAACAAAACGGAGTTCAATTTCTAGGGAGCCAAGCTTTGTTTTCTTTGTTTGACCAAAACCTCAAATAAAAGAAGAGAATGTAGTGGGAATAATTAGCCACAACGGGTGGTATAAATCTAGAGAGAAAAATAATTCATCAACTTTAAAGCAACTCATTTAAAACTGGGAGTGTGGTTTATTTGACCTGCATTTGGGAGCAAATATTAATGAAGAAGTAAAGGCAGCTTATGGCTTTTTCAGTTCTTTCATTTCCCTCTAGATGTCTTTGATAGAAACTAATTATCAATGCTCTTGATTTAATTTGGAAAAAAATTGGATGAAGGTTTTTCTTAAGTCCCATGTCATTGTTCATAACCCAGGAGAACTAAAATTCACCTCTGATCCTTCCTCAGTAACTGCTCTAGTCAGTAGAGTCCAAGGAGTCCACTTTGGAAAATGAGAAAAATTATTATTATGGTGATTATTATTTTTTAAATAAAAGTTTCTTGTGGGAATGCAGAAAGACCAGAGGAAGTTTTCCCAGTGCTAAAGTTGCTTTTATTAACCCATTAAGCAGATACAACAAAACTTTCATTAATTGAAACCCAACCAAATTGAACCCTCTTTTTTTTTTTTTTTTTTTTTTTGCTGCATTCTATTTTCAAGGAAAAAAACAACAGACTCAAAAGCAATAAAACAAGATGCTGTCAGGAACTTATCATAAAAGGAACTTTCAATACGATATTTAGGATCCATTCGATATGTAGCCCAATCATGTAACTTTCTACATTTCATCTGCAGTATATTCTTTTTTTTTTTTTTTTTTTTTTTTTGAGACAGAGTCTCAGTCTGTTGCCTAGGCTGGAGTGCAGAGGTGGAATCATGTTTCACTGCAGCCTCAACCTCCCCAGGCTCAGGTGATCCTCCCACTTCAGCCTCCCAAGTAGCTGGGATTATGGGTGTGTGCTACCATGCCTGGCTAAACTTGTTTTTTTTTTTTTTTGGTAGAGACAAAATTTCACCATGTTGCCCAGGCTCATCTCAAACTCCTGGGCTTGAGGGATCTGCCCACCTTGGCCTCTCAAAGTGTTGGGATTGTAGGTGTGAGCTATCACATCTGGCCTGCAGTGTATTCTTAGTTATTGATGTTTTCCAGGGTTATATTCTCAATTTTCTTACCTTTTTTGGTAGTATAAAACTGGGATTAAGAATGTGGGCTTTGGATTTGAATTCTAGCACCATCATTTATAAATTTTGCAGCATCATCTGTAGAATGGCAAAATATCAATACCTACTCATAGAATTGTTTGATTTAACTGAGTTAATACATGTCAAGTGCCAGATCAATGACTGTCATGGAGGAAATGCTCAATAAATATTTGCTATTGTTATTCTACGTGACATCCCTGGATGGCACTTTTTCTCCTTGATATTCATAGCTTCAACTTTCATTTACATGCTAACATTGATAGCATCCAAACAGAAGTATAAAAATTTACATGTGTATTTATAAATAAGGCTTTGTCCCATCGTTTATCTACTGGGACTTTTTCTTTTCATTGACCTTCACCCTTAAGGGACCCACAATATCACTTCTAAGTAGTCAGCTTTATATATGGGACTCTACATCTTATTTTATTTTGAGACAGCGTCTTGCTCTGTCACCCAGGCTAGAATGTAGTGGTACAATCATAGCTCACTGCACCCTCGACTTCTCAGGGTCAAGTGATCCTCCTGCCCCATCCTCCCAAGTAGCTGGAATTATAGGCACACAGCATCATGCCTGACTACTTCTTTAAAATTTTTTTGGCTGGGAGCAGTGGCTCACGCCTGTTATCCCAACACTTTGGGAGGCTGAGGCGGGCAGATCACGAGGTCAGGAGATTCAGACCATCCTGGCTAACACGGTGAAATCCTGTCTCTACTAAAAAAAATACAAGAAAATTAGCCAGGTGTGGTGCTGGGCACCTGTAGTCCCAGCTACTTGGGAGGCTGAGGCAGGAGAATGATATGAATCTGAGAGGCGGAGCTTGCAGTGAGCCGAGATCGCGCCACTGCACTCCAGCCTGGGCGACAGAGTGAGATTCCATCTCAAAAAAAAAAAAAAAAAAAAAAAAAAATTTGTAGAGATGGGGTCTCACTATGTTGCTCAGGCTAGCCTTGAACTCCTGGGCTCAAGTGATCCTCCAGCCTCAGCCTCCCAAAATACTGGGATTACATGCATGGTGGGTTCCACATATCTTTACATTCTACCACTGCAGAACTGTATGGTGCTGCCCACTGAGACCCCGTCTTCAGCTTTGATGATTGCTGTTCTCTTCTAGTGAGGTTAGAATCTACTTATCCTGCAGACTAGTCCTCTCCTGCCAGTGGAATCCATCCAGGCTCTGCAAGACTCCAGGCCTGAGTGTCCCTGTGCTCACTCACCAGGAGGCTACTGTGACATGGCCCTTTAGAAAACTCACCACCAACGGGTCTGTCATGCCTCCCCTTCCCTGTTACCCTTGGTTACCACTTTCTCTCTGCTTCTAGCTCTCTGCTTGCTTTTCTCTGACTCACCTCACTGCTCTCTTTCCAAGTCTTCCACCGGTCCCATGGTAAACAGATTCTCCTCTGTCACCATGCCTGAGTCGAAACCGGGCTGGCTCCTCTGGACACTGCTTCCCCCCGGGAGCCATCTCAAGTGAGTCCTTTTTATTTTCTCACTCCATGCATGCCCATAGGTGGGCAGAAAATCTCTGCTTTCCTCCAGTTTTTACCATAGATCTCTCCCTCCTGTTATTGCCACCCACTGTCTGCCTGAAAAATATCCTCCATTTAGGGAAGTCACTGGTATGGGGCTCTGGCTCCTACCTTCCACTCTAAGTCCTGCTCATCTCTGTGATGTTATCTCTGCTGGTCCCCAGCAACCCTTTTCACAAACATATCCCGTACTTTATCATAACCTATAACTGTCCATCACCAAAAGAATAAGTGTAGACATGCCCCCATCAACCAGGGCCTCTTAGTGTTGCAGCTCCCTCATGCACTCACGCCTGTCCCACATGTTTCTTGACCCTGTGTTCTATTGTTATTGACCCTTAATCCCTTGAGGCTCAGCTATTCCCTATACAGTGTTCACCTTATTTTCTACCCAACTTAGACTTTTTGATTCATTGTTTCCACATTACCCTTGCTGATATCGTTGGGCTATGTCCCCACCCAAATCTCATCCTGAATATTAGCTCCCATAATTCCCACGTGTTGTGGGAAGGAGCCGGGGGGAGATAATTGAATCATGGGGGTGGTTTCCCCCATAGTGTTCTCAAGGTAGTGAGCAAGTCTCACAAGATCTGATAGATTTATAAGGGGTTTCCCCTTTCACTTGGGTTTCATTCTCTCTCTTGCCTGCTGCCATGTAAGACGTACCTTTCACCTTCCACCATGATTGGGAGGCCTCCCCAGCCATGTGGATCTGAATCCATGAAACCCCTTTTTCTTTATAAATTACCAAGTCTCAGGTATGTCTTTACTAGCAGCATGAGAACAGACTAATACACTTGCCAATTAACTTCTTTGCTCACATTTCGTTTGTTGTTGTTATATCCTCCCTAAAAAACCCAGATTGACATCCCAAAGCACTGGGAGTATAGGTCAATTTGAGTGTCTGACTTCATCTTGCTTAAACCTGGATTACTGCATTTCTAAAGAAAATAGTATTAACATATAGATTGGTAGACTCTAGAGTCATACTTTTTTTGCAGGCCCTCCATTGTTTCTCTGACTCCACCTCCTACTGCTGTCACAGTTGTTCACACTTGTCCAGCCTCACTGGCCTCCCTGCTAAATCTGGAATGGATCTGTGATGGTCAGTTTGTGTGACAACTTGACTATGCTATAGTCTCCAGTTATTCAATCAAACACTAACCTGGGTGTTGTTACGAAGGTATTTTGTAGATGTAATTAAAACCCATAATCATTTGACTTTAAGTAAGGTAGATAATCCCAGATAATCTTTCTTTCTTTATTTTTTCTTTCTTTCTTTCTTTTTTTTTTTTTTTTTTTTTTTTTTGAGACAGTCTCTCTCTGTTGCCCAGGCTGGAGTGCAGTCGTATGATCTCAGGATCTCGGCTCATGCAACCTCTGCCTCCTGGGTTCAAGTGATTCTCGTGCCTCAGCCTCCTGAGTAGTTGGGATTACAGGTGTGTGCACCATCACGCCCAGGTAATTTTTGTATTTTTAGTAGAGATGGGTTTTCACCATATTGGCTAGGTTGGTCCGGAGCTCCTGACCTCAGGTGATCTGCCTGCCTCGGCCTCCCAAAGTGCTGGGATTACAGGCATGAGCCAGTGCACCCAGCCCCCAGATAATCTTAACAGGACTAATTCAGTCAGTTGAAAGGCCTAACAAGTAGAACTGAGGCTTTTCTGCAAACTAGAACTTCAGCTCATACCTCAGAATTCTAGCCTGCCCTTCCTGTTGGCCTGCCTTACAAAGATTGGACTTTCCTAGCAGCCTCCACAATCACATATGCCAATTCCTTGCAACAAATTTCTTAATATATATCTTCCACTGGTTCTGTTTCTCTGATTGAACCCCAACATGGAATTTTGTACCTGAAAGTGAAGTGCTACTGTAACAAATACTTAAACATGTGAAAGTGGCTTTAGAATTGGGCAGTTAATGAGAGGCTGGAAGAACTCTGAGAAGCATGATTGAAAAAGTCTAAATTGGGGCCAGGTGCAGTGGCTCACACCTGTGATCCCAACATGTTAGGAGACTAAGGTAGAAAGATTCTTTCAGCCCAGGAGTTCAAGGCTGCAGTGAGCCATGATTGTGCCACTACACACCAGCCTGGGTGACAGAGTGAGACCCTGTCTCTAAAAAAGAAGAAATAAAAAGTCTCAATTGCCTTCCAGACTGTTAGGAGAAATATGGATGTTAAAAACTCTCTGAGGGGTCAGAAGGAAGTGGGGATCATACGAGAGAAGTCCTAAATTATCTTAGAGGATACCTAAATTGGTAGAAACAGATGATTTGTAGAAGTATGGACATTAAAGACATTAACCTACTGGCTTGGATTAAAGTAAAAATGAATAATTAAAAAAATAATAATTAAGAAACAACAACAACAAAAAGGTGCTAACTGTGAAGACCTAGAATGAAACAGGGAATATATTTTTGAAAACAGGAAGAAAAGAGATCCTTGTTATATAGCAGCAAAAAAGCTGAGTTGAATTGTGTCTTACAGGTATATGGAAAGCAGAACTTTTAAACAATGTATTTGGATATTTAGCTGAGGAAATTTCCAAGCAGGGTGTTGAAAGCATAGCCTGGTTTCTTCTTGCTGCTTATAGTGAAATGTGAGAGGAAAGAGATCAATTGAGGGAAGAACTGTTTTTGTTGTTGTTGTTGTTGTTTTGTTTTGAGATGGAGTCTCACTTTGTTGCCCAGGCTGGAGTACAATGGCACAATCTTGGCTCAATGCAACTTCCATCTCCTGGGTTGAAGCGATCCTTCTGCCTCAGCCTCCCAAGTACAGGCATGCACCACCGTGCCCAGCTAATTCAGAGCTGTTAATCAGAAAGGAACAGGACTTCATGATTTGGGAAATCCTCAGCCTATCCAGATTGCAAAAGATGCTAAAATGAGGTTCACTGTCAGGAAAGTTGTGTTCTGGAAAGAAGGCCAAGGGTGTGGCTCGACAGCTTTTTGCTAGTGTCTGGAATGGATAAAAATTCAGAATATTCAGCCATAAAGAGGACTCTGAAGAGATTAGGCATATGATTCATAGGTCCCCTTAGCCATCTCAGCAGAAGCAGGAATAATGATGAGATCATCAGGTGAAACCTGTGGAGGAGTCTTTGGTCTAATGGAGTGGATTTCCATGATATACATAGTAGATCCACAAGGCTTTTGAGATTTATAACAGCAGAAACATTGAATTGAAAGAGAGGGCTGAAACAGAGGACCAAATGAAAGAAAACTGTAGGACTCCCAGTATTCTACAGGCAGAACAAGCTGATAAAACTTCTCAGCCACAAACACATATGATCTTTTCTGAAAAAGGAAGGATGGCCCAGAAGATAAAATCTTGGGCCCAGAGGGTACAGCCTCTGGCCACAGAGAATTATTCACTGGCCTTGAAAACTAATGGAGTATGCCTTGCTGGATTTCAAAATTGTTTAGGACCAGTGATATTTTTTCCTTCCATTTTGTCCTGCTTTGAATGTGAATAGCTGCAACTGGCATCCTGTTCCATCATTGTTCATTGTATTTGCAGAGCAGATATTTGTTTTATAATTTCACAGGTCCATGGATGGAGAGGAATTTTGCACAAGGATTGATCATACCCAGAGTCTTACCTATACATGAGTTAGATGATTTAAATATTTAATAAAGTATCTTATAAACATGATATTCTTTATTTTTTTTTTCTGTCACCCAGGCTGGAGTGCAGTGGTGTGATCATAGCTCACTGCAGCCTCAAATTCCTGGGCTCAAGCTTATTCTCCTGTCTCAGCCTCCCAAGTAGCCTGGGATTATAGGCACGTGCCACCACACCTGGCTAATTTTTAAAATTTTTTGTAGAGAAAATTAAAATTAAAAATTTTAATTTTTTTGTTATGTTGCCCAGGATAGGATATTCTGTAAAATATATAAAAATAACTGTAAAACTAAAATGTAAAATAAACACTAGATTATGAGACAGGAGACCTGACTTTTGCCCCACTCTTCTAACACCTTACAGGTGACGTTGTATAAGTCACTCAATTCTTTCTGGGCCAGATATCTGCACTTGGTAAATGAGGACTATGAACAGTGCCCTCCCTATATCACAATGCTATATGAATCAAAGTAGGTTGTGGGTATGACCATGCTTAAAATTGTGTTACGTATTGTACAAATATATAGTAGTATTTTTGCTGAGGGTTGAGGTAAACAAAAATAATTCAGTGGTTAAGCAGGAAATATCAAATGGTCTGAGAGACACAACTCATATCATACCTTGACCTCAGTGTTACCAGCCTTGATTTAGATAATGAGATTTGAGATTTCTGAAGAGACAGAGTTTAGATGAAATATTGGTCTTTCAATGGATGCCATAATGCATTGAGATGTTGGGATGGGGTGAATGTATTTTGCATATTGGATGGTTGTGAATCTTTAAGGTTCAGGAGATGAGCTGTGGTAGACTGAAGAGTGGTTCTCAAATATATTCAGGACCTAATCCCTGGAGCCTGTGAATATTATCTCATGTGTTAAAAGGGACTTTGTGCAGATGTGATTAAATGAAGGACCTGGTTTTGAGATAGGGAAATTATGCTGGATTGATCTGATAAGCACTAATGTAAATATTCTGATAAGGGAGAGACCAAGGGAGATTTGACCATGGAAGAGGAAGTAGCAGGTGTGAGAATGGCAGCAGGAGGTTGGAGTGGTACAAGGAGGGGCCATGAGCCAAGAACTGCAGGCAGCCTCTCCAAGCAGGAAGAGGCAAGGAAACAGATTGTCCCCTGCAGCCTGCACAGAAAGCCCAGCCCTGATGACACCTTGACTTTAACCTTGTGATCTTTTGCCTTCCAGAACTTATAGGAGAATAAATTTGTGTTGTTTTCAAGCACAAAGTTGACGGTAATTTGCTGCATCAGTAATAGGAAACTTATACAATATCCAACACGCTCCCACCTGAGGACTTTTGTGCTGGCTATTCCTTCTTCCTCAAATACTTTCCCCAGATAGCCATCTGGCTGACTCCCCAACCATCTTCAAATATTTGCTTACACATGAGGCCTCTCTTTACCTTGTCATGTGACATTGCAGCCTTCCCTCTACATCCTCCCCACCAGAGCTCTTCATTCCCCTCACCCTGCTCTATTTGCTCAAAGCACTCACAATCTTCTAGCGTTCTATGTAATTCACTTACTTATTATATTCATTGTAGATTATTTGTCTTCCCACCTTGGGGTATGAGCTCCACAATGGCAGGGGCCTTTGTCTGCTTTGTCCATTACTGAATTCTATGTATTCAAAATAGTGCTTGGCGCATGGGGGATACCCAGTAAATATTTTTTGAATGAATAAAACTTCTATCCAGTTGCCTCACTCTTCATCACAGCAGATGATTTTACTTCCAATTTCATAGAAAAGAAACTAGAAATCATCATGGAGGGCGCCATTAATCTTGTGTTTCTGCGTTTCCATTATCTTCTCCCCATTCTACCTTTTGCTTCCCTTCCTCTTCCAGGTGAATTCCTCCACCTGGGTTTTGGTTTCCACTACTCCTACCTAGTCAGGAAAATCAAACTTTAAATTATCCTTTTTCTTATGTTCTTCCTTTTTAGACAGTGTATCGTTGTGTCACCCAGGCTGGAGAGCAGTGGCACATTCATAACTCACTGCATCCTGGAACTCCTGGCCTCCAGCCATCCTCCTGCCCTGGCCTCCCAAAGTGTTGGGATTACAGTGTGAGTCACCACTCCTGTCTTCTCTTCTGCTTCTCTGATTGTTCATTCTCAGTTACCTTTTTATTTTTTATTTTTATTTTTATGTTTTTCGAGACGGAGTCTTGCTTTGTTGCCCAGGCTAAAGTGCAATGGCACGATCTCAGCTCACTGCAGCCTCCGTCTCTCAGGTTCAAGCGATTTTCCTGCCTCTGCATCCTGAGTATCTGGGATTACAGGCACCTGCCATCATGCCTGGCAAATTTTTGTATTTTTGTAGAGGTGGGGTTTCAACCACGTTGGCCAAGCTGGTCTTGAACTCCTGACCTTAGGTGTTCTGCGTGCCTCGGCCTCCCAAAGTGCTGTGATTACAGGCATGAGCCACCATCCCCAGCCTTCAGTTACCTTTTTAGACTCCTATTTTGGTGCCCTCTAAATACTGCTATTTCCCAGAGCTTTGCCCTAGTCTACCTTGTCTTTTTGTATCGTACATTCTTTGAAGCCCATGGATTCAAGAACTATCTATAATACAAGTATTCCTAAGTGTATTACTTCATCAGATAAGTGCCAGCCACTAACTAGGTGCTGTGGATATAGCAGTGAATAAGACGGACATAGTCTCATGGAGCTTCTACTTGGGGTCTGAAGGCAAAACTAAGAAAAAGTTCAAAAGGTAAATAAGATCATTTAGAACAATATAAGTGCTATTAAAACTAACTCAGGGTATGCTGGGCATGATGGCTCATGCCTGTAATCTCAACACTTTAGAAGGCTGATGTGAGAGGATCTCTTGAGGCCAGGAGTTCAAGACCAGCCTGGGCAACATAGGGGTCTTTTGTAGAATCTCTACAAAAAATAAAGAAAATTAGCTGGGCATAGTAGCACACACCTGTAGTCCCAGCTACTCAGGAAGCTGAGGCAGGAGGATCACTTGAGCCCTGGAGTTCGAGGCTAGTGAGCCATGATCATGCCACTGCACTCCAGCCTGGGCAACAGAGTAAGACTGTCAAAAAAATCCTAACTCAGGGTAATGGAAAAGAAGGTAACTGGACAGGTGCAGGGTTGGAAGGCTATTCTGGATAGAGGGGTCAGTGAAGGTGTCTTTGAGGAGATGGCCTTTAAGCTGAGCAGGGCTGGACCTAGGTAAGGCTGGTGAGTACAGATTTGCAGGGGTCGCCAAAATCTCAGTAACCAAAAGGAATATATATTTTTTTAATGCAATAATTTAAAAAAGCAAAATCAATGCCAAAAATATTAGGAGCGCAATACCAAAATTTAAAAATAAAGTGCTAGTAAGATGAATTTAATTAAAAATTATTTAAGATCATCACTTGGTCAAGAGATATTGTGAAATACGACAGTCCACTCAGTCGAAAATGAGATAAGCCAAGAAGTTGATTTTGAAAATGCCAGTGATGAGTTTGCTTCTGTTGAAACTAGAAAAGGAAAATTACATTAAGTCCTGATTTTGGTATAAATAGAATCTTTAAACTTAAAATAACATTGTGAGTTGTAATATACTTATTATTTTTTTAAATTATCAATATTTTTTCAACTACTTTAATGTTCTGGAAAAATACTGACCATTTAAATGATACATAAAGATGTATATGGGGGAGCATATTTTTCTTTTTTGCCCCAGTCTCCCATGGTTCTGTACAGCACTGAGGATAAGACCTGAATGACAAGAAGAAGCCAGGCACATGGTCATTGTTTGGAAGAGCCTCCCAGACATGGGGAGCATGCAGTGACAGTGTTGGGAATAAAAGGAGCTGAGTATAGTCAAGGAACTGACAGGGGACCAGTGTAGAAATGAAGGAAAATATGTGTGAGAGAAGATTAGAGACATACAGGGGCCAGATCCTGGAGATGCTTATAGACCAGAGGAAGAAGGTGGATATTTTTTCTTATTGCATTACGGACTCCTAGGACGCTTTTAAGCAAGGGAGCAATCTAATCTGGGATTTGTGAAAGATCAGATTTGCTGTTGAGTGGAGAATGGACTATATCACAGCAGGACCAGAAAAGGTGAAAGGCTGGTGCAGTGGCTCATACCTGTAATCCCAGCACTTTGGGAGGCCAAGGCAGGCGGATTACTTGAGCTCAGGTGTTCTAGACTAGCCTAGGCAACACAGCAAGACCCCATCTCTACAAAAAATACAAAAATTTGCCAGGTGTGGTGGTGGGTGCCTGTAGTCCCAGCTACTTGGGAGGCTGAGGCAGGAGGATTACTTGAGCCTGGAGGTCAGGGCTGCAGTGAACTGAGCTCATGCCACTGCACTCCAGCCTGGGCGACGAGCTGAAGACTCTCTGACTCAAAAAAAAACAAAAAGCAAACAAACAGAAACTGTCTCAAAAAAAAAGAAAAAAACCCTGGAGAATGGTTAAGAGGCAACTGCAGCACTGCAGCTGAGAGGGGAGAGGCACCTCTCCAGCCACAGCTCATGTGTCCCTGCTCAGTCTGAGACCCAAGTAACTTCGCTTACTGGGCAACTCCTCAGGATTGTCCCACAGGCTTTAAATCAACCACGGCCATCTGAGTTTACCGTCCTTTCCCATAAACCTGCTCCACCTTGCTCTTCCTCTCATTGAATGGATCACTGCTCACCTAATTACTGAATCTAGAAACCCGATCCTTGACTCCTTCTCACTGGCCCCCCAAATCCAGTCAAGGATTCACTTCCTTTGAACCCAGCTTCTAATTCAGGCCACCCAGCTTTCTCTTTTCTTTAGGCCCCACTGCCATCTCCCTAATTCAAGTTGCCAGCATCTCCCTTCCATATCGCTGCCCAGTCTTCTCACCGTGTGTCTTCACTTGCTGTTTTCTTTTCTCCTATCTAGTCTCCATTCTACAACTTAAGTGGCTTTTTTTTTTTTTAGACAGGGTCTCACTCTATTGCCCAGGCTGGAGTGCACTGGCATGATCATGGTTCACTGCAGCCTCAGCCTCGACTTCCTGGGCTCCAGCAATCCTCCTGCCTTAGCCTTCCAAGTAGCTGGGACTACACGTGTGCCCCACCATGCTCAGCTATGTTTTTGATAGAGATGCGGGTCTCACTATGTTGTCCTGGCTAGCCTTGAACTCCTGGGCTCAAGAGACCTGCCTGCCTTGTCCTTGCAAAGTGCTGGGATTACAGATGTGAGCCACCACACCTGGCCTCAAATGGTTTTCTAAAAACAAGTGTAATTGTGTCTCTTCTGCCTAAAACTCTTTAGTGACTTCTCTCTTCCCTCACAGCAAAGCCCTAATGGTGTTTGTGAGGCCTCGCACATCTCTCTGGCCTCCACATTTTCCCCGCTCATTCTATACTCTACTGCTCTATTCTCACATCATTTGACTCACTGGCTTTTTCTTGGCGCTGGTCCTACCCGCTCACAATTTGCTCTGTCTTCTCTACTCTTTTCTCATCATTCTCCTTAGGTTCTAGGTTTCAGCTTTGACATTGTCCCCTAGCAAGCCTTTCTCAAATTCAGATCCAGATTTGTGATTTCTTGGCACCCTCTCTTCATTTATCTCAGCGTGTCTCACACCATTTCACAGCATTTATGGTCATAGCATTGACTTGTCTGCAAAACCACTCCTCAGTAAGGTCCACGAAGGCAGGGAATATTTCTTTATTGATAGTGTACCCCAAGCACACTGGTTCAGTCTCTCCATCATTTCTTGTTGTAGTTCTTTTTTTTTTTTTTTTTTTTTTTTTTTAAGACAGTATCTCACTCTGTCACCCAGGCTAGAGTACAGTGGGGTGATCATAGCTCACTGCAGCCTCAACCTCCTGGGCTCAAGTGACCCTCCCGCCTCAGCCTCCTAAGTAGCTGAGATCACAGGTGCATGCAATGACACCCAGCTAATGTTTAAATTTTTATGTTTTATAGAGATGAGGGTCTCATTGTGTTGCCCAGGCTAGTTTTGAACTCCTGGGCTCAAGCAATCCTCCCAGTTCTGTCTCTCAAAGTGCTGGAATTAGAGGTATGAGCCACTGTGCCTGGCCTTTATTCAAAAACTGATGGGAGAGAAAGATTGACCTAGCAAATTACCTATGGGGTAGAATGTTTTATGCCATGCCACCTTACTGGTTGGGGACCAGTCTATAGATTGGCCAGTATTGGATCAGGTGGCATTTCTGGTCCCATAAAAGACTCTCTTGCTCAATAAACATCTTTCATCTCTTGGGGACTATGGGTGCTGAAGTCCCTTAAAAAGAGCCAGTGGGCTTGTTAAGCATTCTAAGTGACACTATTCAGCATAAACAGCAGCTTTGGAACAAGGGGCCAAGCTTGATCAGCCCACCTTCTATTTATTTCATAGCATTTACTCTCCCCAAAAGATAGTATTTGGTCAGATCAGGTTGCTACCATTCAACCTAGAGCATTTCCACTGAGCAATGTTTACCTTCCAATCCACCCCAGCACTCCTCACGCCTAGAGAATGGGTTGCTTGTGGTTGCATTGATCTGTGGTCCCATGTAGCCCGTGTGGGTTTACTTAACTGAGAACACACATGCAAGAGTAAGGCAAACCATGTAGGGAAAAACCCCTCTTGGAGTTTACTTCTCTCCCCCAAAAGGAGGCAGTTTAAATGGCAGAACTTTGAGCATTCTGGGGCTCCCTGGCACACTCATTTATCAGACATCATTAGAAAATGAGGGATTCTGGGTCAGAGAATCTTCCAGATAACTGAATGCATTCCATTTTAAACAGCAAAACTTAAGAACAAAACCTTTAAAGCATCTAATGAGTATTTGCTTTTCTGCTTTCATTAACTAAGAACACAGAAGGTATTTAACTCTGAAAATGATGCTGTGCTGTCCTTATTATGTGCATCAGTCATTGTTCTGGGCCCTCAGGGTCTATTGAGCTGCGAAGAGCTGTTTGCTCCAGCACTAAATGGTCTCTGTCGGTTGACTTTTATTACTTTTGTATATGCTTTTAATCATTATCCAATATCTTTCTAGACTCTGGGTCTTCCTTTAACATCTCTTCCTTGCCACATCCTGCTCTCTTCAGATGGGCTGTTCTCCATCTATTGTTAGCTGAAAATCCAGGAAACCAAGACTGGGAGAGGTGGCTGTTGGGGGTCAGTAATTTCTTTTTTCTTTTTTTTTCTTAAGACCAGGTCTTACTCTCCTGCCCAGACTAGAGTGCAGTAGCATGACCACAGCTAACTGCAGCCTTGACTTCCAGAGCTCAAGGGCTCCTCCTGCCTCAGCTTCCCATGCACCACAGGTACACACCATTACATTCAACTAGTTTTTGTATTTTTTGTAGAGACAGGGTCTCACTGTGTTGCCCAAGCTGGTCATGAACTCTTGGGCTCAAGCAATCCGCCTGCTTTGGCCTCCCAAAATGCTGGGATTACAGTCATGGGCCACTGCACTTGACCTGGTCAGTAATTTCTGAGTTAGGAAATTCTCTAGTCTGTGAGAACTATGACTTTCCAGCCTAGAGGTATTTCTTCCCTACTTCCTCACCTCCTTTTGCATTGTGTCTCAGATCCTGTGGCCTATACCATATTATCTATGTGTTGACATTTAGAAAAAGTAAAAATCATAGTGCCAAAATCTAGGTCTGAAAGGATCTCTTAGGATCGCCTAATTTCACCTCCCTTTGACTTTGGCTCTCTCTAATGCGTGCTCTGAGATTAGCTGAATATTCCATATTCTTTATCCTGGCTTGTTAAAGGAAGTATCTTCAAGTATTGAAATTGTGAGTTTGAGGAAATAGAGATTGATGTAGGATTTTTCTTGGCCCCTTTGCTGGACTCACAGCAGGGGTGCCCTCTTTGCTTGGCCCACCGTGCTCAGTCCATTGTGGGAGGGAGCATGTGGGTGAGCGAGTATGGGACCCAGCTGGCTGCTTCCGACACAGAAGCAAGCTCTGTGTGGGGCGCCTGGCCAGACCAGGTGTGTGCTTCAAGGGAAATGTGGTAGCGCCCAGGCGAGGGTGCCTCTGATCCTGAAGCCCCAGAGGGGGTGTTTACAATGCTCTCTTAGTTCCACCATCCCTGGACAGTGGCGTGTTAGCAGCTCAGTTGGCCACTTGCCTTGTCTTGGGGGGTGGCTGCCCTCCACTGGCAAGGGCAAAGAGCCAGTGTGACAGCCTTTTGGGGTACCCACAGTTGGTGGGTCCTGAGCTCTTGTCTGGTGTCCAAGAAGAGTGAGGTCACGCTGATGATTGAAGGATGGTGAGGGCAGATAATTTTATTGAGAGATGAAAACAACTCAGCAGAGAGGGGAGCTGGAGAGGGAATGGGAAGGGCAGGTCATCTTCTCCAAAGTCAAGTTGTCTCTTCTCCTAAGTCAGGCCTTCTCTTCCTCTACTGGCTGAGTCTAGGGTCCAGAGAGGGGAGCTGGAGAGGGAATGAGAAGAGCAGGTTATCTTTCCCTAAGTCAGGTCATCTCCTCCTCTGCTGACTGAGTCTGGAGTCGTTACAGGCACAGGATGGGGAGCATGTGCTGATTGGTTTGTGAGTATGCAAGAAAGGTTAAAGTGAAGACACCACTCAAAGGTGGGCACAGCAGTGTAGAAAACCAATTAGGAAAGGGTAGGTGTGTATAAAATAGGTAAAGGGTGGGGATCAATCAGAGGAAAGCACGCCAAACGGGAAGACAAGTTCTCAATCCTGTCTTAGGATTTAACTTGCAGCTTGGGTTTCAGGCTTTAAACTGTCTTCAACCTGAAGGTGGGGTTTCACCAGGTATCCATCCCTAACTGCCTAGGCATTTGGCTGCCTCCTGTTGCTATCAAGATGATAACACTAACACTTATGATAAGCATCCCTTCCCTGTCTGAAGGTAGTTGTCTGAACTAGATCTTCCTTTTCCAGGTGAGAGCTGTGTGGTTTTGGATAGAGATGCTACTGATGCAGACATCCTGTCATTTGGGAAGGATGGCCCAGAGGAATAGGGGAGAAGCAGGGAGTCACCTTGAGGCTGTTTGGCCAGAGAGACAGGCCCATATATGAAAGCCCAGTGGTTGAATGGCCATGGGCTGACACAGGGAAGTGAATGAGCCTGCTTCGTATCATCCACGTCCTCACTCCCTCCTTTGTCTGTTCCCCTTCTTAGGCTGTGACAAAGCAGAGCCAGTCGGGTCATTAGTGTGGGTTTCAGTGACTGAGTAAAGCAGGCTCCTCCACCACACTTGGCCACAGTGTCCTGGAGTGGTTCCCATCTGCCAAGAGGAAGGCTTGGGAGAGACACTGACCTGTTGTCCAGAGTCTGATAAGAGGACAGGATTGAGGTCATATTTCAAACAACTTAAGGGAGTTAGGATGTGGACTAGGGTTGTTACAAACGATGAGGAGAATTTTGGAGACCCCAGCAGATATTTACCAGCTGTATCTTCAAAGAATAATTAATCTTGGTCTTCCCTGTTGTTTCTCTGTCTGGCTTCGCAAACCTAAAAAGAGACATCATGTATCTTCTTCAGAATATATTCTTGGAATGGTAGATGAGGAGAATTAGGAAATAACAGCCCAAGTTAAACCAGATGTATAATTATAAAATCACAGGTCTAGGGTCTAAGGGGCCTTGAAGATTTTCTAGTTAACTGCACACTGGCTCATGCATTTCAACTGTAACGTTACAGATAGCCCTCTCTTTTTGAGCACCTAAACAGCAGGGAATTCAGAAGGTCCTAAAGTAGCCCAGGCCGGTATTGGACAGTTCTAATTCTTAGAGACTGCTGTAAGAAATCTGATTACCTGTAGATTTCACCTATTGATGTTTGCTTTGTCTCATAGAATAGTGCCAATCCTTCCTCACATGCCAAACCTAAAATATGTGGGTAACTATTATACAATCTTTTCAAAGTTAAAAATGTAAACTTTTCAACTTTTGTTTTATTTAATTGGCTTCAAGTCTCTTAACTATGCTAGCCACTCTTCTCCAAGGAAATTTCAATTTGTTAATGAACTCACTGTCTCTGATAGGGGAGCTTAAGATCACATTGGATTTTGCACAAGCTACTACTGTTCCACTGCTTTTTTATTACTGGTATTTGAACCCAACAAACATACCACAGGGGCTTTAGTTAAGGCCTTAAGGCGCGAAGCATCGTTGACTGAGACCTTTATTTTTGTTATTATTTTATTGGGTTGTACTTTTTAAAGAGATGGGATCTTGCTCTGTGGCACAGGCTGGAGTGCAGTGGTGCACTCATGGCTCACTGCAGTCTCCAGCTCCTCAGCTCAAGTAATCCTCTCAGCCTCCGAGTAGCTGGGATAACAGGCATGAGCCACCACGCCCAGCTGCTGAAGCCTTTAGATGACCACGGAGATCAAGCTGAGTGCTAGGCCAGTTTTTGAAATTTGCGTATTGATGGGACTGAAGAGGGCTTCTGTCCTCAGTGACGTTTTGGGTTTGTCATGAGAATCTGCAATATCCTCTGTCCAGCAGGCTCAGCTTGATCTCTCATGTCATCTAAAGGTCTCAGTCTCTGGGCACAATGGCTCACACCTGTAGTCCCAGCGCTTTGAGAAGCCAAAGCGGGAGGATTGCTTAAGCCCAGGAGTACAAAACCAGCCTGGGCAACATAGTGTGACACTGTCTCTACAAAAAAATATTTTTAAAAATTGGCCAGGTGTGGTTGTGCACACCTGTAGTCCAAGGAGGCTAAGGCAGGAGAATTCCTTCAGCCCAAGAGTTGGAGGCTGCAGTGAGCCATGATCACGCCACTGCACTCACAACAGAGTGAGACCCCATCACCAAACAAAACCAAAAGAATTGGCCTTGTGGCTTCCTCACCAAGAAGGGGAGCAAAGTGCTGCAGGCTGTAACTATGGGTTGAGACTTGGAAACTTCTTCCTGGGGAGCAGGGTGCCAAGACAAGGGATGAAGGAGTCATCCTGGGGGCGAGTCCTAACAAGAGCCCAGGGATGAGATAAGAGGCGTTCTGCATGTTCTGCTGACCACAAAACAAGACTGGCCAAGAAGAGACTGGAAGGCACATTGTTTCTGGTGGCCTGATCACAGAAAATGGTGGAAATCAGGTTTTTAATCACTCAGAAGAATTTTTCCTGGCTTCACCCTATCTGGTCTTTCAAGGAGCTGAAGGGGTATTTGTCATTGTGAACTAGGGCAGATCCTTGCATTGCAAATTTATGAATGTTGGCACATCTCAGATTGTTTAAGCAGATTTGAGGCCTGAAATCTGTTATCTATCCCTCCTAGTTTCCTGTCATCCGCTGATTTAATGAACATACCGTCATTGTCCTCATGTAAGTCCCTGCAAATGTTTCGCGGAGGAGGCCAAGGACAGATAGTTCTATGGCACGATATAAAAACCTCCCTTCAGGTTGACAGTCATTTATTAATCAAACTCTTTGAGGAGAGCCATCCAAGTGTTTGCTAATGTATCTAATGGTACCAGCATTGAGCTCAAATTTCTGAATCTGGTCCAGAAGAATCTAATGAGAAACTCTGTCCAATGCCTTGCCGAGGTGTAACTTATTATGTGTTTTGCAATTCTCTGTGCCAAAAGCAGAGTGGAGGTTAGACTGGCATGATTTATTCTTAGTGAACCCATTCTAACTCTTGGTGATCACTGTTTTCCTTTCAAAATGTATCAACAGTCCATTCCTTTAGTCCACTGGTCTTTAGTTGATAGAATCTTTTTTTCCCCATCTTTTCTTGAAAAGTGGGAACATATTTAATCCTCTCCAGCCTACGGAGACTTCCCTCATTCTCCACAGTTGTTCAGAAAGTATCTGTAGCATTTCACTTTTCATTATTTCTTCAAGACTTTGGTTGTATAATGGGTTTGTTTGTTTGTTTATTTATTTTTGAGACAGGGTCTTACTCTGTCACCTAGACTGGAGTGCAGTGGTGCCATCATGGATCACTGCAGCCTTAACCTCCCAGGCTCAAGTGATCCTCCCGCCTCAGCTTTCCTGGTAGCTGGGACTATAGGAACACCCCACCATGCCCAACAAATTATTTTGTATTTTATTGTAGAGACAGAGTTTCACCATGTTGCCCACACTGGTCTCGAACTCCTGGGCTCAAGTGATCTACCTGCCTTGGCCTCCCCAAGTGTTAGGTTTACAGGCATGAGCCACTGCATCTGTCCTTTGGTATAACTGGTGTAGATCTGGAGATCTGAACTCATTGAGAGCATAATAACCAACTTTGGCTTTTCTCTTACAATGTTTGTATTATCTTTCCTAATATGAAGATCAATTGCCTTGAGATAAGATAGAAAGGGCCGGGCACGGTGGCTCACGCCTATAATCTCAGCATTTTGGGAGGCCGAGGCCGGCAGACCACGAGGTCAGGAGATCGAGACCATCCTGGCTAACATGGTGAAACCCTATCTCTCCAAAAAATTAGCCGGGCGAGGTGGCGGGCGCGTGTAGTCCCAGCTACTTGGGAGGCTGAGGCAGGAGAATGGTGTGAACCCGGGAGGTGGAGCTTGCAGTGAGCTGAGATTGCGCCACTGCACACCAGCCTGGGTGACAGAGCGAGACTCTGCCTCAAAAAAAAAAAAAAAAAAAGAAATATAAACTGGAGCTGGAGCTGAATAGTTCTATTTTCATCTATGATCAATTAATATTCAGTCTCTTCCCCACACGTAAAACTTCCTTAGTCTTCTTGCACTTGATATGCCTTTAAACTTCTATCTGCTTCCTGGTTATCACTGGTACTTATCTAGACTAAAACCCAGAAAAGTGCTAATATAGTTTTATAGATGTCTGACATGGAGTTCTTTTTTATTTTTTAAGTAATTGTTGAAATGTATTCCAGAGACCTAACTTTATTAAGCTCCTGATTTTGGGGACCTACAATATCCTACCCTCTGTATAGAAGAAGTATAGCCTTTCTACTGCTGCTTCCATCGTTTGCTTAAACTAACATGAGTGAGTATCCTTTATAATAATCAAATGGGCCTAACCAGAACCACTAGCAACCTTCATGCTTTGTTGCTGTGGGCTTCTGAGACTGTCCCTTTTAAGGTAGTCTTCATGCTTGGTTTAGGCACTCCTTGTAGGGGATCCTTTGTTCTCCCCCCAAAAAACACCACTGTTTGCAAACCAATGTTGCCCCGTATTTCCCAGATCCCTGTGCTGGCCACTGTCATGACCATGCCTAACAAAATGCTGGCACTTGTGAGTGCTCCAAATGCTTGCTTGAATGAAGCAATGAATGAAGAGAGTTCTCTAGCCCCTGAAAATGCTCTCAAAAAGCCAAGGGAAAGCTCCATGGGGTTAGCAGAAAAAAGAAAGAGAGAGAGAGAGAGAAATTCTACACAACTGTGAATTTCTTTCCCCTTCATCTTTCTTTCTCTGCTTCCGTGTCAGAGAGAGACTTAGAGGTGTGCTGGAACACAAGTCACAGAAGAAGGAAGTAGAGAAGGAAGGGAAAAGGTAAGAAAAAAAGGAAAGAGACATTGTCATATAAGAGGGGGAGTCACGGCGTTTCAAACCTAGAAGGGACTCAAGCTTCCATTTGGCCTAACTCCTTCATGTCACTAATGAAATATGAGCATTTTGTTTGGCATTTAATACAAATCTGCTGGAAAAAAAATGAAGAAATTGAGGTCGAAAGACATAAGTTAAACAATTTGTCTAAAGTTACAAAGCTAGCGAGTGTCAGAGTGAGGGCTAGAAGCCAGCCCACCTATCCAGTAATCTCCCACCACATGGCTCTCAGGGTGGCCGAGGAGGGGATAGAAGAGAGGGGTCAGGATGAGAGGGGAATGGGGTGGGGGGTGCGTGGCAGACAAAGTGGGACGACAGAAACTAAATTTGTACATCGGCCGTCAGCTTCCCCTGTGACTTGCTTTTCTCTAAGCAGAAGAAAGTTTACAGCCACCTCAACTACTCAATCTGAACTTCACGGCTTCCCCATCCCACCAGAGAGCTCTAGCTGGCTGGAGGCCTGGTCGAGACTGCCCCGTGACACACCTAGCTAGCTGCACAACCAGGCCAAAATACTGCTGGATTAACCCATACTAACGGGTTACCTTTCCTTAGTAATCACGGGTCTCTCATAAGCCTGGTACAGATCCGAACTGTTATTGGAAAGATCTTGGACTTCCTAGAATTTCACCTACCCTAGAGTATGAAAACACACTGAAACAGAACTGGATAAGGATTTTATTTTATTTTATTTATTTATTTTTTGAGGTGGAGTCTTGCTCTGTCGCCCAGGCTGGAGTGCAGTGGTGCGATCTCGGCTTAAACAGAACTCGCAAGTGAGATCATCGCGTCCCCCCCACCACCACCCCACTGCCTCCTGACCCAGGACCACGAAGAACTGGAGCAGATTTTTAAAAATGTTTCACATTCCCTTTGCTTCTTATATCTAGAAAACTCACCAGATCAAGAACTTTGGCCTTGGAGTATGGAGTTTGAGGTCATGCAGACCTGATTTCAAACGCAAGCTGTCACCTGGTTGCATTACAGTGGGGAGGGGACTTACCATCTTGGAGACAATTTAGATAGTAATAGCAACATGGAAAGACTGTGAAGACACTTATGATTATGTGGGACCACAATGCCTGGGAACCATCATGTGATTCATACATGTTGATTACATGTGTTGCTTGAATGAGGCCCTGTGGGCTTGAATCCTCACACCCTCACTCTCCAGCAGTGTGAACTTGGAGCAAGTTACTTGATTTTCTTGTATTTTTAATTAATTATTATTATTTTTCAGAGATAGAGTCTCACTCTGTTGCTCAGGCTGGAGGGCAGTGACATGATCATAGCTCACCACAACCTCAAACTCCTGAGCTCAAGCAATCCTCCCGCCTCAGCCTCCTGAGCAGCCAGGGCTATAAGGATGCACCCCATGCCCAGCTAATTTTTAAAGTCTTTTTTTTTTTTAATAGAGATAGGGTCTCACTATGTTCTCCAGGCTGATCTCCAACTGCTGGCCTCAAGTGATCCTCCTGCCTTGGCCCTTCAAAGCTTTAGGATTACAGGCATGGCCACCGTGCCTGGCCTTACTTGAATTCTTTATATGTCAGTTTTCTTACCTGTAATAAGGATATCTAATTGCAGATATCTTATAGAGATGCTAATAGTGACTGTTTGGTAGATGTGAGGATAAATGGAAATGATGCACGTGCAATGCTTAGCACAGAAGCTAGCAGATGATCAACCTTAGCTCTCGTGATTATTTCCTCCTGTCATGTGATTTCCTGATGAACGCCTTGGTGTCTTGGTGGGGGGGCACCAAGCAAGCTGGTTTAAAGTCCGTGTTCAAAACATCTGCCAAGGGCAGCCTGGCACCACACTTGGGATAAATATCTTCACTCCAACACAGCCTCATCTGGGCTAAGGGAGTCAAGCATCAGGTTTTATGGGTCTGACGAAGATGTTTGAAATATTGTAAGAGACTGTCAAAGAATACTTATACCCACTCCGAAAAAGGGCCGTTCTTAATTTTCATCTTTCCTGTAAGTCAGAAAGATATATACTCTCCAAATAATGGCAGTTTCCTTGTCCTGCAGTTATGGCAGCTTGGTGATACAATAAACAGCACCCTGTCATAAGGACCGCATAAAACATGGCCTGACATTTCTTTAAAAGTAAAAAGAAACACAACTGCAGCAGATGACCTTTTCTCTGAGGGCACAGCTGTTTTGTGTGGTTAGAGGGACCTGCGGTCTCATATTTGGGGGCTACGATATATGACTGGCTTTTCACAAAGTGTTTCCATGAGAAATTACAGTACGTTCCAAAGGGGAGCACCAATTCACATCAGGCAGGGAGGATTTTTTTTCCCCTCTTGATGTTTTCCAAATGATATTTGTGCTGAATATTTGCTATTAGAAACTTCTTTGGTGCATGAAGTGTGAGTGGTATCGGGAATACCAAGGTGTCTTGCTTCCTGGTGGAGTCTGATGATGGGCTTTCTACCACGTTGGTGGGCCAGCACCTTCGTGGACTTATGAGGAGTCACTCAAGCCGTGGTGCTTCTGTGGGTCAGGACTGGAAGTTTCTGGGGAAAATTTAAACTAGTCCCTTTGTTAGAGATGGTAGGCGATTTTCGTTTCATCTAAAAATGTTTATTCCTTTTGTTGAATATTATTTGTGCAATGTGCTAAAATAATAATGAACGTGCAATAAATCTAAAAAATGTCTAGTTGTACATGTATTGTGTTGGTGAGACTGGATGTCTTCTTCTTTCCCTTGTTCTCCAAATTATCTTTAACATGTTTTTATTTACCTCATAATAAAAATGAAATTAAAAAGGAGTGCTACATCTCCATTTAATTTTCTGATTGAGTTCTCCTGGACACCAGTGGTAACTGAAAACATTCCTATTAAAGCACTAGATCCCCTCCCCTCAAAACCTCTATCCCCTAAATTAGAATAATAAGCCCTTTGAGATGGGAGTTTGGCAGCCTCTCCACAGGATGGAGAGGAGCATATGCCAATTACTGATGGCCATGGTGCTGATAGGAAAATGTGGTCTTGTTGCTCATATCCAAAATCCTGCTACTGACCTGCCAACAGCAGAGCACTGAGTGCACGTCCCAGATTGGTGGGAGATTTGTTCTGATTTATCTCTGGTCTCTCACCCTGTCCCCTGTGTGACCAGAGCTGGGCATATGCAAAATGACTGGCCTGGTTGAGAAGTACAAGGTGAGGCCCCCGAAACCGTTGACTTATTGGTAATTAGACCACACTGGTATTGAACCCATGACCTCAGCCTCATTAGAGCTGCATTCAGGCCAACTGAGTTGACCAGAAACAGATTCAAAACAGTGAGTGATAGAGGTCTTTGGAGAAGGGTCAAAGGCCTATTTACACTACCCAAGAGTGTAAGTGGGTTCTTACTCTACCATGTTAAAGGAGCAGCAGCAGACAAGATGGCCCGGTGGGTAGGTCATGATTCCCTGCTTTATACAATCATACAGCATTGCTGTTCTGGCCAACTCCCACCTTCCTTTAACTAGATCTTCATGTAACTCATGGGTTAAAAAGGAGAGAGACAAGTGTTTTAACAGGACTCTTCCCGCCCCCGCCCCTGCCGAGTTGCTAATGGCTTATAGTAACAAAAACACTAGGACTAAAGTCTATTTCTTTAGGAAGGAGTTCCTTTGAAATGCCACTCTTTAAATTAAAAATATCCAAGTCTAAAATGGTGTCCATGGTGAATTATTATTTTCATCCTTTGCTTTTCAAGGAGATCTAAACATAGCTGACCAGTGCTCACTTTGTGTAGAAAAGGAATGGGTTTCCCAGTGGGATAGCAAAGTACATGGAAAAGGCAAGACATGGAACTGATGAGACCTGCGTGCTACATCAAGGAAACAGAATAGAAATAAACTCAATATATGACAGAATTTTGTGTGTGATAACAGTGGCCCTTCCAGTGGGAGGAGAATAGATTGCTTAATAATGGCCGGCCATTTAACTAAGAGAGTTTATAAAATCTCTCCTTTAGACCACACCCAAAGTAAAGATTTAGATGTGAAAATAAAACTTGACAATTCTAAAATATAATTGAGTAATTTTTTAGTAATCTTGGAAGGCTTTTCTAAGTGTGCTTAAAAGTACAGAAATTATTTTAAAAAGATGATAATTTCATTCTGTAAAAATTTATTATGAAAGCTTATGTATATATCAAATACTAAATATTAAAAGGCATACTAGGTAACCATATTTTTGGTGCCTATGGAAGAGTTAACCTAAAGATATTTATAATGCAGATGGAAGATTTAATAAAAAAGCATTTAGAAATCAACAAGAAAAAGATGAACAACTTAATAGAAAACAGATGAAAGAAATGGACATCCTTCACATTAGAAAAAAATGTAAATGGCCAGTAAATCCATGAACAATATATTTAACTTCCTTGGTAAATGTCAAGAAGTACACATTTTAAACAATTGAAAGTTAACTTTTTTCCCCCAAAAAATTGGCCAAGATAAAAATAAAATCACTGACAGTGTTGTAAGGAAATTAGTATGTTTTTAATACCACTTGTGGCCATGTAAATTGCTACAACTTTTCTAGAGGGTTATTTGACAATACAGAAGAAAAGTTTTAAAATTTTCCATGTGCCATGACCCAGAAATTCTACTTGTAGGAATAAATCTGAGAGGAATACTCATGTATTTGTGCAAAGATTTTGCTATTAGAATGTTGATCAAAGCATTTTTATAATAACTAAAAATGGGAAACATCTTAAGTCTCTTACAATAGGTTACATATATCATGGTGTATGATGTATGATGCGACTTCAAGCAATCATAACATTGTAGAAAAAAATTATATCTCATATCAGGGAAAAATATTCACTAATGTCTTGTTAAAAAGATAGCTTCAAAATGACAATATTACAAATTACATATGCACAGAAAAAGATGATAGATAGTATATATCACATATGTCGAAATGATAAAATAGTTTTCCTCTAGGTGCAGGAATTACAGATATTTTTAAATGTTTCTTTTTATCAGATTTTTTTTTTTACAGTGAATACATTATTTGGAGCACAAAAGGTAAAGCAATATATTTTGTTTCAAATAGTATAGCTGTCACAGTTTAATCATGGAGATTAAGTGGGATAATGTATAAGAAAGTTCCTAATACAGGATTAGAAAGATAAGGGGGCCTTGGTACTGGAGATCTGAATTTGAATCTAAAATGTTACCAAGTAGGGTCAAAGAACTTTGAGCACTCTCCATTTAAGATTGACTTCCCTAGCTGGTGAATTATATGAGCCCAAAGTGACTCTCTTTCTTTTGTTTTGTCGTTAGACTTTCTATTTCAATGGCTCATACATCGCTCCATGAGATGGCAGGCAAGAAGCAGAGGAAAAGAAATAAATTCCCATCTGTCATTTTAAGATCATTCCTATCATATTCATTTTCCTCACTGTACCGTAAAGCACACTGTAGTGGGACTCCCTTCTTTAAGGCAAACTGAAGCAATGAGTCTTCCTTCTCCAGCATTACTGGGTTCAGTAGCAATTGTTGTATTATCTTTTATGCTACACAAAAATAGATGTTATCTGCCTGCAGACAGAACATCAAAGTGAAGCCCAAGGCTTATGACCTAGGGATTGGTTATGGAAGCACAAGAGGTTTTGGCTGACAGGGAGGGACAGGGCGTAGGGTGGGTTAGGTGAGTGCTTAGGCGGTGGGAAGTGGAACAGGATGGGGACAGCGCTGGAGCTGGCGTGGAGCTGGTTCTCCGTCAGCACCAGAGTTCACATCTGGGTCTATGGGGAATAAAAAGAAGGGAATCCTACATATGAGAATGCAAAATGTGCTCTATACAAAGGATCCCCTTAAGATTTGGGATATAACACATCTCTTTTTTGGGGATCCTTGTGAGAGACCTTGTCACTAAGGGGCCTCTGTGTGTGTATACATGTGTATACTTGTGTGTGCATGCATGTGTGTACACTCACAGGGTACAGTGCTGGTGGCCGAGTGGTTGCTGTAGGTGGGCGTTAGGAGTTAGAGGGAGATTTTTCCTTCCTCCATGGAGTGTGGTGCTGGGGCAATGCTGGAAGCTGAAGGACGCAATGGCAGTCCTTTTTGGTGACATTAAAGGGGCAGTGAAAGAGATGATGGAACCAAAATTACGCAGATGGGCACGACACCGTGGCTGTCGGGGCTTGTTCTTGTGCATTGTAAACCCCTCCGAGGCCCTGAGACATAACACTGGGAAACTGGTTAGGGGGCTGGATATTCCATTACAGCAAGTAGGGTAGAAACACTCAACAAAATATGGATTACTACTGTTAATGTAACTTTCCTTTAAATCCCGGCCTTAAGTGTCCTGGGAAAACATGTGTGACACAGACAAGTGTAGTTTCTGTGATTGATTGAGCTGGCTGGAGCTTGGTACTAATGAGACCAAGACCAAGGCGCTTGGCTGTATCCCCATAGGATCTGTTGTCTCATGGCTCCAAATCCGAGGTGACACCCTTTACCCTTGCACATATTGGGGATTGGGTGAGAGAGTATATTGTCTGACTCCAGTCTAATGCTATTCCAACATCATGCTTTCCCCTCTAACACAATGCCACTTCTCTGAGTACATGTGTAGCCGACTTGTGTAATAGGACAATCTAATCAATGACATTGTCTCCAGAGCCACATTGCACTTAAAAAGCAGAGGCTGCCAGAATGAGGGACAGCACAGGTTTCTGGTCATTTCAGTGGATCCAGGTTGTTCTACCCATTGGCAGTCATAGGCAAAGCAAATAGAGTTTGAAATAAACTACGCCCAGGTTACCCTGTTGCCAGAGAGTTTGACTACAAACCTTGGTTCTTCCTCTGCCTTTTAAAAAGTAGTTGGTAATCTTCAGCCATGTAAATGTTGAAAGGAGTCAAGTTGAAGGCTTTACCCAGATGCTGTGAATCCTCCACTTTGAGGTGTCCTGTCACTTTAGGATTAATGTGTGGGACCAGTCAGCTTAGACCTGGGTGATATGGTTTGGCTGTGATTCCCTTCCAAATCTCATCTTGAATTGTAATCCCCATAATCCCCACATGTAGAGGGAGGGACCTGGTGACAGGTGATTGGCTCATGGGGTCAGTTTCCCCCATGCTGTTCTAATGATAGTGAGTGAATTCTCACAAGATCTGATGGTTGTATACGTGTTTGACAGTTCCTTCTTTGCATCCTCCCTTTTCTGCTGCCATGTAAGATGTGCCTGCTTCTTCTTCCACCATGATTGTAAGCTTCCTGAGGCCTCCCCAGCCATGCGGAACTGTGAGTCAATTCAACCTCTTTTCTTTATAAATTACCCAGTCTTGGGCAGTTCTTTATAGCAGTGTGAGAATGGACTAATACACTGAGGCTCAGAGTAAATCTGAGCCTTGTTATTTTGGTCATGTGGGCTTCCTGGGGCCTGTGTCACAGCACCGGGTCAGAAGAAAAGGAAGGGAGAGATCAAAATTCAAACCCAGCCTGGGCTTCTGCTTCCACTTAAGATGTGGAAAGTCACAAGAGAACATTGCTTCCACCCTAACACTGAGCAAAAGCTGGGCAATCTACAAAATCATAACTTTTTTTGAGCCCATCAGAGAGCTGAGGTCACAAGGCAACCCAAACTGATTTCCAGTGTTGGGGCAGTAAGCCCATCCGAGGAGACCTGAGACACATGAACTACTGTGCTTTCTGCAGGGCGTGGGAAGAAGTGGCAACCATGAGCAACAGAAATGTTAGCAGATTCTCAAAGGCCAAGTGTGGGCTCATGCTACTTGCTAGTTATTTGACCATTGACAGGGTGCTGGACAATGAGCTGAGTAGGGACTTTTTTGCAGTGGTCAGCCTCATTTGGATCCTTTTTCTTCTAGAGTAATGGAAAGTGGGTATCTTGGTTATCTATAGCTATGTAACAAATCACCCCCAAGCTCAGCAGCTTAAAACAAACATTTATTATCTCCCAGTTTCTGTGAGTCAGGAATTCTGGTGCAGCTTACGGTTGGGATGGAAGGGCCCAGAGTCGTAAGAACAATGGGAGAAGGAAGGAAATAAATACGTGTTACATGCTTTATGTTATGTCATCAAGGGCTCAATACAAACCCATGTAAAAGGTGTTAACCCCATTTTACAGATGAAGAAATCAAGGCTCAGAGAGGATGAGTGTCTTTCTTAAGATTATATAGGTATTGTGATGGTTGCACAACTCTGCTAATCACTAAAAATCATTGCATTATACACTTAAAACAGATAAATTCTCGGATATATAAATAATATCTCAATAAGCTATTTTTTAGACCATGCAGGTAGTATGCAGTAAAGCAGGTAATTTCAGACCTAATTATTTTTGACTCTGTATTAGTTTGCTCGGGCTACCATGAAAAAATGCCAGAGTCTGGGTGCTTAAACAATGGAAATTTATTTTCTCATGGTTCTAGAGGTTAGAAGGTCTGAGATCAGGGTGTTGGCAGGTTTAGTTTCTTTGGAGGCCTCTCTCCTTGGCTTGCTGATGGCCGCCTTCTTTTCCTTGTGTCTTCACATGGTCTTCTCTCTGTGTCTGTGCCCTAATCTCTTCTCATAAGGACACGAGTCATATTGGATTGGGGCCCACCCCAATGGCCTCATTTTAACTTAATTACCTCTTAAAGACCTTATCTCCAAATATAGTCACATTCTGAATTACTGAGTGACGAAACTTCAACATTGGAGGGACACATCACAGGATCCAGCTTATTTTTTTCTTCTGTATACACTTTTTTAGACAATACAAGTCCATCATTGTGTTTGTTCATGAAATCTGCTCATAAACATCAATGTATAAAAATGAATTTTTTCCCTGGGTTCATTAGTGTAATATTTGTTTTGTTCTGGTAGAACAATATTGGGAAAATTGTCATTTCTACATTTACAAATGGTAACAGTTTAAAATAAACAGCTCATATTGTAATCTGTGGATACTCTTCAAATACATTGATGCAGAGCCCAAAAGAAAAATAGTGGGATTTAAAAAAAAAACTTGGGTTGAATTACTACCAATATTTAACATCTGTTAATATTCTTTATCGCTAAGAGATAAACAAAATAAAATAAAAAACATCCAAAAATGTATAACAAATGCTAGCGGTATTTGTAATATGATATTATCGCAAGTCTTGTCATCTCTTTCTTGGTTACTATACAACTGACAGATGCTGGGAGACACGTGCTCTGAGTAGATATGCATGAGCACAGTCAGTTCATGTTAAAAGAACATACGTGCACGTACAATGTTACACGAGGAGTCATGCATTGGCCTGGGTTTGTAAAAAGTCCAGACACACAGGCTAATTTACTGGTGTCCTAATGTGTTAAAATTTGACATATGAGACATTCAATAGGGCATTTAACTTTTTTAAAGGTAAAACTAGTTTTTAAAGATATGTGATTCACATATTTGTCAAACCCTTGTGTAACCTGGGGTTCAGGGGTATGCATTTTGAAACCGCCTGCAATATATTTCGGAGCTCTCCATGCTTCCCATGTCATTGACAACTGATCCTGGAACTGGTCTGACTCAGACACCATGGATGACTGGCGAGCAGTTGACATAGGCAGGACCTGGCTTGTGAGCTTATCTCAGATGTATCAGACCATAAACCGGAGGATGGGAGACCCACTGAGGGAAAAGCCAGGTATGTGCTTGGAAGAAAAATTCCAGGACGATTTGAGCTAGAGGCTTCCTTCTGGATTCACTAACCCATGGACTTAAAGGGCCACGGGCGAATCCCTCTTATCTGTTCTCCAGATCAACCACAAACCTGAGCATTCCCCAGGAAGAATCGAGTGTCACTTAAAGGCAGCCACTGTCTTTCTGTCTGCTTCCTCCCTCAATTAGAGAAGCCTTTGTAGCCCTGAGACCAAATGAGTCAATAAAAAGGGCTTATTGACCATTTGGCACTCAGACGGGAGCCAGGTCTCTCACTCTCTCCCTGGCTCTCATTTATTCTCTTTCCACACCCCACTCCCCTCCCCATCTTTTAAACCAATTAAGGGAACTGCAGATTCGGTCCAAGTGCCACAAAGGCTGTTCTTTTTGAGTAGTGAGTTTTTCAGTCAACAAGGAGAGTCCAGCCAAAGTCCCTTTATCTCAAAGACAAACAAAGGAAGCTAATGAGGGAGGTGGGAGGATGGGGGAAGACGGGACATTCTGGAAGCTTTAGCAATTCCTCGGAGGAGATAATGTGATTTTATGCGGGCTGAATGTTGTGCACGGAACCTTTCGGTGAAGAATCTTGCGATCACGCAGTGTTTATCCACTGGATGGCAACAGAGAGCCGTCCATGCCTCCGTCCCAGCTCCTGGAATAACTTCACCTCAACGTTGCTAAAGTTTAAAATCCCTGTTCTTTACTGAATGGAACAATACCAAGAATTTTGCTTAAGAGGTGTTGATTCTTGGCTGTTTAGAGCCACTCTTCTCGCTCTGTGCCCATTTTCTATCTCTTCACATCCACCTGTGGCCACGCTTGTTATTTTTCATTATTAGGAAAAATAATAATGGACGTAGATATGGACGGTCACTGTTTTAACCTCCTTAGCAAACTGCCAAGGAACATTTTCCCCTTTTCCTTTTAGACAACAGCACACGTTGCTCTTTGAAAAAAATATTTTTTCTTTTAATTGAGAACTAAGTAGCCAACCTTGCTGCGTATGAAGTTTTTTTTTTAACTCCTCCCTACAGACAATCAGACCTGTCTTTTGTCAGACTCCAGGCTAAACATCTCCTTCTTTGGGCAGGTCATTGCCTCCTGGCCTGGTCTGACCACTGAGAAGACAATGTGAGGTTTTGTGGGAAGTTTGAGAGAAGAGCGAGGAAACTCGAGTGGCTTCCTGCTCACAAGAGGGAAAGCCTGGGTGATATGGCGCACACCAAGGCCCGTGGGGGTTGCTGCTCTCCTGGGACTTAATTGATGTTGTTCTAGAAACAAAGAATTGCTGAGGGGGAGTTGGAGCGAGACAGAGACAGAAAAGGCAGCGACTTCTTGACGTAGCCATCTTGTGAGTTTGAAATAGCTGCACATCTCTTTGGCTCTGAGTGCAGTCAGTAACGTGTAGGTGCCACTGGCTTGACTGTCACATTGGAAAAGAGAGAAGGGGTAAAAATTAAAGAAGAAAGAGAAGACAAAGGAGAGGGGGAGAGAATAGAAGAAGAATGGAGTGTTCTCATGATAGAGGTCGCCTACCGATGCTTGTAAGACAGTCCTTGCTGGAGCTCCCAGAGCCTTCCACCTCCTGTCTGCGGCCTTGCCTGGCTCTCTGCCCAGGTTGTGTGCAGAACACACCAAGAGCCAGATTCTGATCGCTGAGGAGTCAAGAGGGCCATGGGCTGGCTGCAGGGATCCAAGTGGCTGATGGATGTGCAGCCTGAGAATGCATCCCTTGGCCTGGGACTCAGAGTGGGAGTCCAGAAAAGACCCCAGATCAGCATCTGTTGAGCTGAGAACTGGAGCCGGATTGCACATCTTCCCCTGGGATCCTGAAACCATCTCCCACAGTGTCAGCCACTGATTGACCCTGCAGCCTGGAGCTCCAAAGGAAGGGTCTGGGGCCAGCAGGAGAGGCAGCACAGTCTGAGGAGGCATGCAGGCAAGGGAAAAGGAGAGAGGCCGGTCTGTGCGTGTGCGCTGGAGTGCCAGAGTGTGCTTATTCAGAGGCCCTTAGGTGGGGAGGTCCAGAAATCAAAGAAGGAACTTCTCTGGGGACATCTTTTGAATCATATTGAATAAAACCTTATGTTGGGACTGGAGTGATGGCTCACACCTGTAATCCCAGCATTTTGGGAGGCTGAGGTGGGTGGATCACCTGGGGTCAGGAGTTTGAGACCAGCCTGGCCAACATGGCGAAACCTCGTCTCTCCTAAAAATGCAAAAATTAGCCATGTGTGGTGGTGCGTGCCTGTAGTCCCAGCTACTCGGGAGGCTGAGGCAGGAGAATCGCTTGAACCTGGGAGGCAGAGGTTACAGTTAGCCAAGATCGCACCATTGCATTCCAGCCTGGACGACTCTGTCTCAAAAAAAAAAAAAAAAAAGAAATACATAAAAATAATATAACCTTATGTTCAGCCAAATACTACTATTTCATATTTGTATAAACTTATATAACAAGCAAAACAAAAGAAGGGCATTCTTGACCGAGAGCATATTGGAAAGGCAAGACAGGGAACTTCTCTTGAGAGATGACAGAATTTGGTTCTGCTTTTGGAGTACATATGAAACTGTTTCTGTATTCAAAAGGCAGTTCATACCCATTTACTGTGTTCAGAGCATTGTTGACTTCCTGAATGTTTCATGGCTGGTAACATTGAGGTCAAGGTATGGTATGAGCTGTGTCTCTCAGATCATTTGATATTTCTGACTTAACCACTGAATTATTTTTGTTTACTTCAACCTTCAACCCTCAGCAAAAATAATACTATATATTTGTACAAGACTTAATACAATTTTAAGCATGGTCATATCCATGACCTACTTTGATTTATATAGCATTGTGATGTAGGGAGGGTACTATTCATAGTACTGATTTACCAAGTGCAGATATTTTGGCCCAGAAAGAATTGAGTGACTTACCCAATGTCACCTGTAAGGTGTTAAAAGAGTGGGGCAGAAGTCAGGCAAAACCTAGTGTTTATTTTACATTTCAGTTTTGCAGTTATTTATATATATTTTACAGAATATCCCATCCTGGGCAACATAACAAGACTCCATCTCTACAAAAAATAAAAAAATTAGCCAGGTGTGATGGCATGCACCTATAATCTCAGGCTACTTTGGAGGCTGAGACAGGAGGATGGCTTGAGCCCAGGAATTTGAGGCTGCAGTGAGCTATAATCATGCCACTGCCTGGGTTACAGAAAAAAAAAAAAAAAAAGAATATCATGTTTATAAGATACCTTATTAAATATTTCTTATTTTAATTCAATTTTTAAATTTCTTAGTTGTCCTCAACTCTCTTTACTCTATAAAGTGAGACCAGAAAATGAGACATCAGAGACTGTTGTGATGTTCTCTGACCGTCCTTGGCTGTGTGTGGCTGGGTATGGTTAGGGAATGGGAAGACATTAGGGAGGAGTTTGGCCATGGGAAAACTGTAGACCAATTCCATCTTCTCGGTACTGGCACAGCTCCTTAACCTTCATAGTCCTGGCCAGTACCTACCACTCTCCTCCTATGACAATTGTTTTACATAAGATATAGCTTTTATGTATCTTAAAATGACTAGACAGTAAACTAAAAGTATGTCTTCTTATGCAATGAAATCTGATGTCTAAAAGTCAGAGGTTTTTAACCTGGGGATTAGAAGAAGGAATCGTTTTTTTAAAGATGAACACTCGTAAGGTATTATTATCCTGAAGGATTCTTCGAATATCTTTTGATAATTTTTAACATAATGAGATTGGGAAATCTCTGAAGCCATAGAACTGCATTGGCAGGCAGTAAAATGGTTTTTAAATTCTTCAAGTTAGCCACTCTTCGGTTGCTCTCCTATTCTAACTCACCCAGATATCCAGTGGGATTGAGAACTGGCCCTAATGGAACCTTCAGCAGGAAGACTTCATTACACTATCCCTCATTTAATCTTCTCACGTAAAATATTCCTAACACCGGGTCCCTTGGCAAACGCCCTAAAGAAGTTTCATTTCAATAATATTGCTTTGTATTTATATAACCTCTATATCCAAGGAGCTTAAAAACACTTACGGCCCATGCTTCATTACTTAGTTTGACCAAAAAGACAGTCAGCCCATTTCATATTAACAAATTTCAGGGCTCCCTTTGGAGACAGGTAGTAAGAATAGCACTTGGTATGACACATTTCTCTTCCAAGAAGCTCAAAGTAATTTGGACAATGAAACGACTGAAGAATCTAAGGAACAGACCAAGCAAGTTTTTGGTCAAAAGACAACACAGCAAAAAGCAGGCAGACTGGAAATCAGAGACAGGACTTGACTTCCAGTCAGTGTTCCATTCATACCAGTTGCAAGTAGGTGGTGGTAAATTAGAAGAAAAGGGAAAGTGACTTCCTTTTATTGTTCTTTGTGGCAAATCTCGTACAGTTTCATTTTTTGCCTCGACTAAAAGGAAGAGTCTCCCAGGCCTTCCTCTGCATCCAGATGTGAGGCTGCATTCTTTATCTCTGTGTTCTGGCTAGTTCTCCCAAGATGTTGATGGAACAACACAGAACATTGTCTATGGTAAAGTTGCAATTGACCCAGTACTCAAGGAGTGAGGCATTTTAGTTCTCTGAATTAAATAGTCAATGAATGTCCCGTAGTAAACCCTTCCTGTGTGAATGCTTCTTAATGTCTGGAGACCCAGGTTGAATTTCTCCTTGGTGCTCTGGTTCTCTGAGTTCCAGTCCCTATCCATACCAGCTCATCACTGTCAGACCTGCTGATAGATCAAAGATGAGAAATGGGAAGGAGACCATGTTCTGGTCTTTGGGTGGAGCCCTGCGTTGTATTTTCACCAAATATGGGAGAATCCCTGTTGCGTGTTTCACATGTACCTGTCCCTACTTCTCTCTTCCCCTAAACCCATTCTTCTAGAGTCTTGGCGTGGTGATGCTTCAGTCAACAAGCATTCACCATGGTGTAGAGGCTTAGAGGCTGTGGAGATTGTGTTGCTGAGTGCCGTGGTTACTGCACATTGTCCATCTGGGCATTCGGTCCTTTGTCTGTCTCCCCTTTGTACTCCTCTTAGGAAAACTCAGGATGCAGTTCAGGAAAGACAGAACTCTGCATGACTCTTTCTCCATATTGTATGTTTAAAACCTGCGCTTGATGCCTGATCTCACTCCCTGTACCGTGTAGTTGTTGTACAGTTCCTATGTTTGTTGTTTTAAGGGGAGAGGGGAGAAATAATACATTTTCGATCTCCTATAAATAACACTCTAATGCCCCTAAAAGTTATCTGTCTTCCCAGTTCCCATCAACAACACCAGCTGGTGCCTTGAACAGACCCTAGCATGGAACTTCTTGGGGGTACATGTGTAACTGGCTATGCCTGTAATCTTAGGATGAGTTTTCTTGCCCCAAAGAAGTCTGATTTAATCTAAAGTGAAATAGAGGCTGCGAGATCCATTGTTTAGAGACTCCAGGCTTCTCCGAGTAAACACTCCATAAAGGGAGACCTCTGGGTTGCTTGGCATAGATATGGCAACCTGAACTTGGCCCCGTCTCCAAGCGCATATGGTGTTCCAAGTCAGGATCACACGCAGCAATTTACCATACTGTGCATGGGGAAAATATTTATGGGATAATAAATGTGAGCAAAGCATGTTTGTGCTCTGTGCATAATTGGCAGTAGAATATGTAGATGAACTGATTTCTTGTATTCCTCTTTAAGGAGATATGGCCAGATGCCCTTCCAGACATGTCTTGGAGCATAGCCTTCAACTCCAGGGCAAGGGATGAGGCTGGGGGAAGAGGAAACCCTTCACCAGTTTAGGACTAATGCCTCATAATGAATTCAGGGACTTCCAAGTATGATCTGGCTAAACAACAAATATAGATTTATTTTTTCTCTAAAAGCATATTCTTCTATATGTGTAATATGGATCAACCTTGTGAAATAAGCTTTATGTAGAGCTTTGCAAGCCTAAAGAAGAGCATGGACATGATAGGACTATTGTTACAGCAAATAAAGGCAGGAGAAATTGCCTTAGTCAGACAAACTTCTCTGTTTGGGATGTAAATCTTTGTTCAGAGATTTGCAGACGAAGAATTCAGAAAGTGCATTTTCAACCGTACAATTGCATTATATACTGTGTGATCATTCCAACGTAACTGTCATGTTATTGAATAGTTATAGCACCTTCACTTTTAAACAGGTCATAGAACAATAGAAAATCTCTAAAAACAAATTCCAAAGGTTAAAAAGATTTTTTTAAAATTTCTACTTTTAGTAAATATTTCACAAGTATATTAGCGGAGGGGCAGATTTATTGAATAAAAGAAACAGTCGTGTTTAAGGAAAATTTGCAAAATTGTCAGCGTAAAGTTTTCAATAAAATTTAAAATTGGGGTTGCGTTTCTTTTTGTGAAAGAAACCTCTCATAGTTTTCCTGCCTGTTCGCTATTGTTATATCGTGGGGAGATTTCTCTTCACATTCCTTTTGCATTATTGTAACAGACAAGTCTAAGGCACTGTCTAATGTTAATTCTACACACTGCTGCCAATTATAATCAGAGCTAGTCAAAATAAACAAATTAAACAAATAAACATGTCAAAACATCTCTGATTTAGGGAAAATAAGCCAAGTCTGAACTCTCCCAGTGTTTCGGCGTAAATGATGGGCTGTGGGTTGTAAAATGCTCCATAACATTTTTTCACCTTTGCTAGGGGGAAGGTGGGTCAGTTTAGAATTACGGCACAGCTCAACTTTGAGAAAGGGATCTGCGACTGAAACCAAATCAAACCCAAATGTTGCTGGCTTCACCTAGGGTAGTAATGATCTGCCGCGTGCTCTAAATGCTTTAAAGAGAAAGAAGGAGAGAAAGAAAAAGCAGTTGATTCTTTGCTGATGCGATGCCAGAACCCCTAAATCACTGGAGAGGTTGAACACAACGCAGGTGAAAATATACCAAAGGCGGATGTACATTTCAATATGAAACATACTGTCACTGTGACATTTTCCAATCAGCACGTTGAAAATACTAGGCAATTAAGTTAGAAAGCTCTACTGGCTTCACGGAGGAATATAAAACATGGCTTTGCTACCCAAGTAGGATCTCTTGGCTCGAACTATGCTTAATAATGAGATGGGTAGCTGTGTGTGTGTGTGTGTGTGTGTGTGTGTGTGTGTGTGTGTGTGTAGTGGTATGTTAACCTACAAAAATATGAAGAGAGGTTAAGGGAGAAGGCTGTCATTCCGGCAGGTGGTTCCTGTAAAAAGGTGATCTCTCGAAGTTCAAGAAATTTCTAAATATCTACACCCATCCCTAGGCAGTAAGCCGCAAAGCAGGTGATTTGTGGAGAGTCCTTGGTGTTCTTCCTTCAACCAATAGTGAATGCCAGGCACAAGGTAACAAAAACTAGCAGGACTCAGTCCGTGCCTTCAAGGAATCTCTCTTGGTTCCCATTGAGAAGTTTGGTTTTTTTTTTTTCTTTCACCAACCAAGAAGAAGTGTCGACCCATTGGGAAGTTTCAATGTTGCGTTTAAGACAGGGCAGTTGGTGATGGGCGGGAAGGAAGAACCAGGGAGAGTGGGCTCTGACATCTCTTGCTGTTCCAACTGCACCTTTCGATTGTCAGGGAAGAGGATTTGGGAACGGTTATACTCCAAGGAGAGGGGCTTTGCAAAGTGAGAGGAGTGACATTCCCTACCTCCAGAAGACAGGACTTGATTCCTTCTCTCGGCTCCCATGGCTTTTATTTGTAATGTGCACTGTGCTTGGAAGGGAAGGGGCTGGGGGTGGAAATCATTGTGCCTTTGAAACGTTGTTTTCTGAGGACAGTATATAGAATCTTGGTTATTAACAACCTCTCACAAGACAGTTATTTTTGGAGTGGCCTCTTAGGAGGCAACCTCTTGGAAGTGAACTCATTTATTTTGCGTCTCACTGTCCTGCCATTTCCTGCAGAGAGAGGGGAAAAGTGAAACCACATGTTTTGAGGAGCGAATGGAGGAAATCCCTCCGAAGACAAATGACGACTCCTCTCCCCTGGCAATTAGTCAAACCTGGGCTTCAGGCCAGCCCAGGTGTTCCCGACTGTGTATAAATTTGCCAAAGAACAATGAAAATAGCAGTTGATTGTGCTGACAGATTCTTCTGATAATTTCCTGTTGTTTGGCATCTTCAGGTTACTTTCCCACAATTATGGCTGCTGATGAAGTCTGGGGCCCTTCGAAGTAATTTTCTAACTCTCTCCCTGCCCCTTTCTGTCGTCCCACCAACAAGCAGCCTCTTTGCCCCAACTTAAAAGAAACGAAACAATCAAAATCCGAAACCAAGTTAAAAATATTTCGGAGTTGTGGATTTTTCCCCGTGTCCCAGATGTTTGAATTTAATCCCCTTGGAAAATACATATTTTAATGAGTCTGAATTTAAAAGAGGAAAAAAAATGATTTGCACCTGCAACATATAGAGTTTCTTGGCAACTGTGAGCTGGGATTCAGGCTCCTTTGGATTCTCCAACTTGGAAGTTGGAAGGTTTCCTTGTGTTGTCTGCTAATATCTAATCTCAGGGAAGCTCAGGGTCAGCTGGTGCTCTGCTGAGAGAGATTGGACTCAAATTGAGCGCTAATCAAAAGGGCAACCCCAGGCAGGCTTGGGTGTCATTTTGATGTTGTTTCCTGCCTAAGTAAATACCTTTGCTCAAAGACTGCTCCCTGTTCCCAATCTTCAGTTTAGGACATTGAAACTACTATTATATGTGGGTGGAAGTTATACTTGTACCCAAAGCATTTGGGGGTAAAATGAAAATGAGGAAAATTGCACACTTTTCTCAAATCTCCACATTATCCAATCTGTCAGGAAGCTATGCATACTTTCTTGGTTAGAACAACTATGTAAAAGATTTTTTTTTTTTTTTTGAGGGGCTAGGGAGCTGGAGCTATTGTTGAGCAGCAGCCAAGAAGCTGGTTTCTTTCTCTTCACTTCTCCCCTCCCCGGCCTCTCAAGCCCCTGAGGAAAGAGTCAACGTGAATGCTGTAATGTGGGTTTGCAAGAGTTGCTGAGGATATATTAGACTAGAGCATAATGTATTGAATTTTTCCAAACAGGGCTCCGTGTCCCCTATTAATCAGGACTTCTAGTCAGGAGAATTGCAAATGAAATAAAAAATTCCAGGATAATCCAGAGCATTTGAAAAGAAGGTCAAGCTCAGCAATGATGACATCTGAAAAATGATTTTGAGATTGGCTTTGAATACCTGTCAGTCCACTCAGTTCTGGATATACTTTCAGCAGAAAGAGTGTCTTTCTTTTTATGCTCAGGTGAGAACTATGGGGGAGAAAAAACCTCGCTGAACATATATAAAGTCTGAAAGCAACTGGGAAAAGGCTTTTCTAGATTCCTGGACATCTTAAAAATAATAACAAAACATCCAGGTGAAAGGAGGGTTGGAGGACATTGGAAATGACGAGAGATGCGGAAATGTGCTGGTTTCTGGTGACCTGTCAGTAATTCCCCTACCCCACTCCCATGTATACTCGATGACACTGTGTTTGGGGCTGTGGATAAAGGCAACTAGTTACATTTTCAGAAAAAAATGCCTTTCATTCATGTTACTTGTTATGCCTTTCATCAAGAAAGCCATTCACTTATTTATTTTGTATTCATTCATTAATTTATTCACCAATTTACTCACCGTTTGTTTGAAGGGCCTACATGTGTTGGATGGAAGTCAAAGTATTTTACCTCTACTACTGAGCATAATTTAATCCGCTCCTTCCCTTTTGTGAAATCATCCTTACTTTTAAAGGTTCCAATCAAGCAGCACCTCCTCCATGCAGTCTTCCTTTCTTTTACACTGTGGTTCTTACCAGTCTTCATTTTCTCTAACTATCCATGGCGTATGTTCATTCATCCAAACATAGTGAAGGGACGCTTACGATGTGCATTTTGCTGGAGGAGGGAACACCATGTGAATTAAGACAATTACAGTTCCTGACCTCATTAATGTTACTGTTATTATTATTATTGTTATTGTTGTTGTTATTTAGCGACAGGGTCTTGCTCTTTCACCCTGCTGGAGTGCAGTGGTGTGATCACAGCTCACTGCAGTCTTGACCTCCTGGGCTCAAGTGATCCTCCCCTTTCAGTCTCCTGAGTAGCTGGGACTACAGGTATGCACCACCACACCTGGTTAATTTATATATTTTTTGTAGAGATGGGGTTTCGCCATATTGCCCAGGCTGGTCTTTACCTCCTAGGCTTAAGCAATCCTCCTGCCTTGGCCTCCCAAAGTGCTGGGATTATAGGCGTGAGCCACGGCACCTGGCAACCTCATAGATTTTGAAGTATAATGGTGGCAGCAATCAGTTAAATAAATACTTATAATATGGTATATTAAATGCTGTAATATAGAAAGATAGGAAGTTGTGGGAAGAGGGAGAGAGGCCCTGATGGGTGATGTTTAAGCTAAGACTTGAAGGATAGGCAGTAGTCAGCCCGCCAGGCTGTGTGCAAATGTTCCAGGCAGAGGAAAGTACATGAATAGTCATGAGAGAGAGAGGCATGCTGGGAAAAGACACGTTTCAGTTCTGCAGGACCCCCCAGGACACACGGAGGACCAGGAGGAAGGAGATTGGTAAGACACGAGACCCTAGCGGTAAGCAGAGGCACAGTCTCAAGTGGCCTTTAACACCATGGTAAGGAATGTGGACTTCATCTGGAGGTGGAGCTGTTGAAATGTTTTAAGCATGCAAGTGGCATAATTAGGTTTGTGTCTTGGAAAGTGGCTCTACTTGTGGTGTAGAATGGATTGGGTGGAGCCTTGCAAGTGAAGGTTGTCTTAAATGAAAATCACCTATTTTGTGCTCAATTCTATGCTGTCTTCTCCCTTTCTTTGTTCTATGTGTATTGGCCTTTACTCTAGCTAGATCACAGACATCTTGAGACCAGGAACCATGTTTTATTCTTCTGTGCACAAATGATAGTAGATGTTCAGTAGATACCTGCGGTAGTTTGATTTTATGTTTATGTTGCTTCCTTTTCAGTGTGCCATTTCAACATCTCAGGCTACGCAATAGCCCTTCAGTGGGCAATAAACAGAGGGAGACCTTTTTCTGGGTGAGTCCCATAAAAACAATCTCTGAACCTCAGTTTACCAAGACAAAAATCCACTGTTTGCTTTTTCTGCTTTGTTAATTCTCAAGAGAGAAGAGCTGTGATTTTATGTATCATAGGCAGTTCCAACATTCAAAGTTGAAGTACGTTTCCCAAAAGGCTGGGCAAATTCCAGTTGTAGAGTTAGATGGAAAGAGAGTGTTGGTGTTTTTTGCAAGGCCATGGAGGTACAGACTGGTGGTTAATTCCCTCGTACTTCCCTGGAAAAGTAGCTCCCCTCCACCACCCACCAGGCACATTCCTCAACATCCACCAGGGAGTCTGACCCCGTTAGCACTTAATATTTATGACCAACATTTGCCGGTGATTATATTAACAGTCAAATAATTATAATTCTAAATGCAATTGTGTGCATGTGTGTGCGTGTGTGTGTGTGCACTCGCATCAGGGGGAGGTTGGTATTCTTGCAGCAAATATATTGTCTCTTTTAAATAGTATCCCCATAATACCAAATTGGAAATTGTGCTAATGTACTTATTAAAGAACATAGAGGCAAAGAATGTAGTCCCAGGAAAGGGTTTGTAACAGGTGAGGAAATTGAAGGCAAGAAAGAGTAAGTCTTTTCCTGGGGCCACGCAGAGACAGCAGAGTTGGAATTAAAACTAGGTCTCTCGACTCCCAGTTCAGTGCTCTCTCCACAGTGCCCCAGGGCTTTTCCTCTATGTGTTTATTGCCTTCACACAGTGCTTGTCTGAAACCTAGGCTTCGTGTTTTTATGTTTATCCAGACATTTCATCTTGCCCCCATCTCCTTGCCATCTCTTTGGGCATTGGAGGCTGCTGTCCCCCTGTGGGGGTTGCAGGTAGCATCCACGCTCTGTGGTTTTTTCCCTCCTGCAATCACGTGGCCAGGAGCTCAGACCCCAGGCCTCCAGATTTTAGTTTTGGGGGGACAAGGATATTTGTTTCCTTCACTAATTCTGTAAGCTTTCTCTCTAGCTTCCCTGACCACCTCCTCCTCCACTCTCAAGCAACTTGGGTCACCTGTGTTAACTCCTGTTCATCTTCACATTAGCCATGATGCCCAATCTTTATTTGTTTATTATTTTTTGGAGATGGAGTCTTGCTCTGTCACCCAGGTCAGAGTGCAGTGGAGCGATCTCGGCTCATTGCAACCTCTACCTCCTGGGCTCAAGCAAGTCTCATGCCTCAGCCTCCCCAGTAGCTGGGATTACAGGTGTGTGCCAACACACCTGGCGAATTTTTTTTATTTTGGTAGAGATAGGGTTTCACCATGTTGCCCAAACTGGTCTCAAACTCCTGAGCTCAGGCAATCCACCTGCCTCAGCCTCCCACAATGCTGAGATTACAGGCATGAGCCACTGCACCAGGCTAATGCCCAATCTTTATTCGTTAATTTCTCACTTTCACAAATTTTACCATAGCTATATCTAGACTGTACTCAATGTTATATTTTTTCTTTAGATCACCTAATTGGTTTTTTAAACTTAAATACATTGTTTTAAAACTTTATATCATTATTGTAAATGGAAAACCAATATCATTGGCCAACAGGGAAGGTAATGATTAAAACATGCAAACAATGTTATTAAATTCTATCTAGATTCACTTGCGTGCTAAAGGCTCTAAGGTTGAGCCATGCTCTCTTTTTGTTAAAAAGGATGATTAGCAAATGGTGGAGAGGTTGCAAAGGCTGATTCTCCCATTGATTTAATAAGAATGATTAGAAGGTAACTGACATGATACTTTTCCTACCATATGAATCTGTGGGTACTGCCTACAATCTAATGGTCCCACTCTTGGGTTTATGTTGATCCACAGAGTTGTGTTATTGCAAGGAGGCTCTGACCACAGGTGCAACATGATCTCATCCAACTGCATCTACTTTTCCTATGTCTCCCTGCTGCAATGGTGCTGGCAGATCACTGCAGACCGTTGTAGGTTGTGTAGTTGCCATCCCCACTTAAAGCTCTCACTTGTACTAGTGCCAAGGATGATATTTAGAAAAGTTCGACCTCAATAAAAATTGATCTGTGATCCTGTGTTCTTGATCAGCACATAGTTTATTTTTGATGACGGGAGAAAGCATAGGCTATAAACATTTCCTATCACGTGCCAAACTCATTTTCTAATGTAGAAAATGAGAAATAGACAGTACTTCCCTTTTCCTTTTCAATATATTATGTCACATGTTCCGTAAATGTCTTCTACGTGCTGGACATCGAAATATACAACTTGTCTGCTTACTTCTAGGAGTCTGATTGTTTCTATTTGGCGTGGAGTAAGTCTGGGCTGCGGTGCACTGAAAAGGGCTTGGGAAATGATATGGATTTGAGTTGGCAAGAGGCAAATGGCCTTGCTTAGTATCGTAGTCCTTTTGTATTGTAGTCTCTGTAAAAGGTACCCCTGGGGTTGTGCAGGGCACGGTCAGTGTGGTTGCATGTGGTGGTCTTCAAGGGTAAAGGATGTATGCTGAAGTCTTCTAGTGGAAGCCTGTGAATGCCTTTATTGAATTCAGTTTACCAATCATCTGTTTGAACCTCTCCTAATTCTCAGGAGTTTTTCTAGGAAGTAGGGGGAAGCAAAATTGGAGGAAGATGAGCCCTTGGCCCTCAAGAAAAACTTACATCCTGGTAATGTGCACCATGACTCATAAAGAGAATGTGTCAGGTTCAAATCTTAGCTGTGTGACATATTAACCACGTGATACTGGACAAGCTACTTAACGTTTCTGGGCCCCAGTCTTTACTTACTTAAATGACAACATAGAGGACCTTTGTGAAAATTAAATGATAAAATGATGCCTCGTACAGAGTGAGTGCACAATAAACATGAACTCTTATTATCGCCAAGAGAACAACTTTGAAATGAAAAGAGAAATCCCTCCAAGGTGTCTGATACTTCAGTCGCTAGCAGTGTCATACAGATTGTAAACCCAATGCTAAAGGAGTTCAAATCAAGGAAAAGGTCACCAAGGACTGGTGATAGGGAAAAACGAGTCAGAATGTCCCTGCATTTCTAGCATGGTTCATTTCTCCTTCAGTTTGTAAAATCATATTCCATTTATGGTTCCAGAAAATATAAGCAGGATTTATGAGTAGAAGAAGAAAAATTGGAAGGATACTAGTGTCTCCTTCTCGCTGAATTATTTATTGTTGTGTGCTGAGGAGCAGAATGATTGCTTCTTGCCCCACTGTAGATGGATTGAATTTCTTTCTGTCCCCATGCAGTCAGGTGAGCTTATTTTAATAAGAACAACTTAATATTGCAACGATACAGTGAAGCGCTCTTGTCCCTCTAGGACACACCACACTGTACACTCTGAGCTTGGAAGGCTGTTCTGATTATTTTGGGTGTGGAAACTGAGTTATCCTCCCTCGGTGGTTTATGTGAATATCTTAGAATTGACATTTAAATTCGATCAGCATTTTCTTTTCTTTTTTTCTTGTTTTGTGTTTGTCCAGTGCCAGATAACATGCTGGACACCTTCAGGACTATGATTACATTGAATCCTCAAAATAATCTCATGAGCTAGGCTTTCTTATTATAAGCATATTTAAGAGGTAAGAAAGTTGGAGAGAGGTTAAGTAACTTGCCCACAGTTGCCAAGGCAGCATATGTTAGCAAACAAGATTTCAATCCAGATTCTCTGACCCCCTACCCATTTCTAGCAATGCAGTGCTACTGGAGGCGGCACTTGTTGGCAGCCACCTGCCTGCTTTCGCCCCTCTCTTCTTCTCCTCCTCTTCCTTCTTTCTCTCTCTCTTCCCTTGCTTCCTTTTCTGTCCCTTTTCTTCCTTTCCTTCCTTCTTTCTCTCTTTCTTTCCTTCTCTCCCTCCATCTCTTCCTTCCTTCTTCCCTTCCTTCCTTCATTCCTTTTTCTCTCCCTCTCTCCTTCCTTTTTTGTAATTTTATTTTTCTGCAGAATACTGTTTCTCAGTGGTTAATGACAGGTATAGAATAAAGTAACAGTGACATTGGATAAAATTAATCAAATTATTAAATTTGCACTTTTTTTTTTTTTGAGACCTAAGTTTTGCTCTTGTTGCTCCCCCAGGCTGGAGTGCAGTGGCGAGATCTTGGCTCACTGTAACTTCCAGCTCCTGGGTTCAGGTGATTCTCCTACCTCAGCCTCCCGAGTAGCTGGGGTTACAGGCGCCCACCACCACACCTGGCTAATTTTTCTATTTTGAGTAGAGATGGGGTTTCACCATGTTGGCCAGGCTGGTCTCGAACTCTTGACCTCAGGTGATCCACCCGCCTCAGTCTCCCAAAGTGCTGGGATTACAGGTGTGAGCCACCGTGCCTGGCCTGCACTCTTAATTGTTTAACTAAATGTGGAAAAAAATTAAGATCTTCAGTCCCTATCCCATGCTGACGTGTGGTAGGCATCAGAATATGCTTTCTAGACCTTATCCCAGCAGGCACTCCCCAGTGCTGGGTTTCATCTGCCCCCAGGACAGACAGGGCAGGGAGTCCTAGAGAGTCCTGTGACTTGCCCATTGGCTGCAAAGCTGCAGCAAGAGGAGGACAGGTTGGCCTGACTCCAAATCTTATCTTCTTTTGGCTGCAGTATTTTCTGAATTAGACATTAGCGTTAGCCGGAATTTGGATTATAAGAGATAGGAATTTAAGGAGAGGCTTGGGGGAGTTTGTCCTATGGCAAAGATGATCTGATACAGCCTTAGAATCTGATACCTGGTTCCTGGATCTGCTATCACTGGAACCTGCAGCTGATCTGGACGATGGAGACAATGGAAAGATCAGTGAGCACATCTCAGACCAGAGCCCCCACTGAGTTGCGCGGCCTGATCAGTGAGAGCTGGTGCAGCCAGCCCGCCTTGTTGGCCATCTACAGCAGCAGCCTCCCTCTCCGCTGACCTCCCGTCTACCCTCTTACGGATAAGATGCTGTTTACTTTCCAACCTAAATGATTGTGGTTCTGGGAGCTGTTAAGAAGTCAACATGTTCCAGGCTCCCATGTTAATAGCATGGGGATTAAAACTAACCAAACAAGCATGCATTTGACAATAAATGAGGCTATTGGAAGTGAGTAGTGAGTACAGAAGGGAGCGTGTGTTTCTTGCGTGTTTATTGACCCTGGTACTTGGGGCAAGTCTCTAAACCTTGGTTTGCCTCTGTTGTGCTGACTATAAAATGGGAGATAACAGTAGCACGTGTCCCTTAACACTCGGAGGTGGTGAGAGGTCAATTACTTAATGCCTCAAAAATCCTTCGGGCTCCATGGCCAGGACCAGAAATTGGAAGAGTTTTCTTCCCAAACCTTATCAGAGTCCTCTCCTGTATTCTGAAGCTCAAATCTTAGAGGGGAGTTGGAAGAAGACTGAAAGAAGAAAGGAAAAAAAGGAGAATGAAACAGAAAGGATTGGGAAGAGAGGAGGTAGAAGGAGACATTTCTGCATTCCTTTAGATAAACGGAAATACTCCAAAACACATACTCTTGCTTTGCAGATGCCCGCTCTGGAGTCACTGCTCTTTGGTGAGAGGTATGTAAATTGTGCACGTTTTTTGCATGTGAGCCCTTCCGTGATTGGGATGAGCAATGGACTGACTTCTGGAAAGCTCTGGGTCTTGGGATTCGATCCTAGTGCTCCCACTGTGGTTCTTTCTCTCCCTCTCTCATGGAGCTCCCATCTTCTCTCAGGTCATTTCTGGCCAGACCTTAGATACAGGGCCACACTGTATGAAGAGTGGGGCATCTTCAGCCTGCTGGGAAGATGCCTAGGTACTTCAGGGAGAATTAGGCCTTGTTCTACGGGCAGTTTTTCTCTTTGAGAAAAGGCGGATCTCCTACCAGAGACTCCGGAAGCCAAGGTTCAGCTCTCCATGGCCACCCACTTTTGTCCCCAGCTTTCTACTCAGCCTGGCAACTGTGGGGTGAGGCAGAAAACAGAGCTGGGTGCTTTGCTTTTTCTAATCAGAGGGGAATATATATATATTTTATATATATATATTTTATATATATATTTTTTATATATATATATATATATTTTTTTTTTTTTCTTAGAGACAGGGTGTCACTGTGTTGCCCAGGCTGAAGTATAGTGGTGTAGTCATAGCTCACTGCAGCCTCTAACTCCTGAGCTCAAAGCGATCCTTCTGCCTCAGACTCCCATGTAGCTAGGATTACAGGAACACGCTGTCACTTGGCTAATTTGTTAATTTTTTGCAGAGACGGGGTCTCACTATGTTGTCCAGGCTGATATTGAACTCCTGGTCTCATGTGACCCTCCTGCTTCAACCTCCCAAAGTGCTGGGATTATAGGCGTGAGCCACTGCATCTGCCAACATTTTTTCTCTTAACAGTTTGTCAGAATCAGTAGCAATTTTATCACAGACCCTAGGAAGTCCCATGTTTTTTGGTTTCCATTTTAATCTATTTTTACAAAGGACTCCAGTTAATTGTTATTTTCTAATAGAATATCAGACAACACAGTGAGACCACTTGGACACTTTCCTCACCACGATTTTACCAGGGTGCTAAATAGCTTTTGCATGACGAAATTTTGGCAAAATAATTTTATGTCTCTATTATTTATATCATATGAAAGTTGGAGTTTTCTGGTGGCCAGATTTTTTCTTTTTTTCTTATGACCTAGAACATTTCTTTTCTTTTCTTTTCTTTTTTTTTTTTTTTGAGACGGAGTCTGGCTCTGTCGCCCGGGCTGGAGTGCAGTGGCCGGATCTCAGCTCACTGCAAGCTCCGCCTCCCGGGTTCACGCCATTCTCCTGCCTCAGCCTCCCGAGTAGCTGGGACTACAGGCGCCCGCCGCCTCGCCCGGCTAGTTTTTTTTTTTTTTTTTTTTTTGTATTTTTTAGTAGAGACGGGGTTTCACCGTGTTCACCAGGATGGTCTTGATCTCCTGACCTCGTGATCCGCCCGTCTCGGCCTCCCAAAGTGCTGGGATTACAGGCTTGAGCCACCGCGCCCGGCCTTTTTTTTTTTTTTTGAGACGGAGTCTCACTCTGTCACCCAGGCTGGGGTACAGTGGTGTAATCTCGGTTCACTGGAACCTTCACCTCCCAGGTTCAAGCGATTCTCGTGCCTCAGCCTCCTGAGAAGCTGGGACTACAGGCATGCACCACTGTGCTTGGCTAATTTTTTATATTCTTAGTAGAGATGGGGTTTCGCCATGTTGGCCAGGCTGGTCTCAAACTCCTGACATCAGGTGATCCACCTGTCTCGGCTTCCCAAAGTGCTGAGATTACAGGTGTGAGCCACTGTGTCCGGCCTAGAACATTTCTTACGTGTCCCTCTCCGCTTCCACAAGCCCATACTAAATGGGTGAGACAGTGAGCAGTGTGTGGGGGTGGTGGGGATGGGGACGTCCATGGTGCTGATCTACTAGAACATTCCTAGGTTCCTTTTATCAACTTGAGATAGGGCTTCTTTCTGAGAGACACAAAGTAAATTTTTCTCCCTGGCAGAAGGATAGATTTATCAAGCTGCTGCTTTTTATTAAAGTAACATAGAAACCTTCTTAAAATCCTGCAATGCTGTCAAGGACTGGGCTCGCAGGATCCCTGGCAGGAGAAGGTCTCCACCTCATCTGAAGCATGAGGGTAAGTGCTGGCCGAGGGCATCTGTGTGCTAAGGTTGCCAGAGAAAGCAGCAATTAACCTCTGGTGTTTGTTTTGCAACCAACAAAGGGCAAGAGGAAACTTTTCTGAAATGTTTGCTTCAGGGTGTGATGATGAAACCACTGTTGGCTTCTCTTCGAAAACCTGTTCAATCTGAGAGCAGAAAAATCTTTCCTTTTGATTATAAAAAAGAGAGAAGACTTTGATAATGTCAAATATGGGCAAGGCGGTGGCTTTCTGCGTCCTCCCTGGCAGGAGATGGCAGCTCTGCTGGCAGGGATGGTGATGCCTGTCCTGACTACCAATTAAACCAGCCCTTCTCCAGCAGCCTGGCCAGGTGAAGAGGGGACCTGGGGCAGCAGAGATCGGCTCTGACAGTGGAGGACGTGCACCAGACAGGGCTCTCGTCCCAAACAGGCTTGGTACATTTCTTTCCCAGAAAAGATTGAATTAGAAGAGAATGTTTTAAGGTGAGTGAGGAAAAAGCATTTTAATGAAAACCGAAGAAAATAGATTAAGGCTAAATTAAATCACCAAGAATGGTTAAGGAAGTGAAAAAAGAGCCAAATTATACCTAGGTGTGTATCATTTCCTGAGTTACTTTGCATTTCAGTCTACTTTTTTCTTTTTTTTTTTTCTTTTGAGACAGAGTGTTGCTCTGTCGCCCAGGCTGGAGTGCAGTGGCATGATCTTGACTCACTGCAATCTTCACCTCCCAGGTTCAAGTGATTCTCATGTCTCAGCCTCCCGAGTAGCTGGGATTACAAGCGCCTGCCACCACACCTGGCTAATTTTTGTATTGTTAGTAGAGACAGGTTTTTCCCATGTTGGCCAGGCTGGTCTCAAACTCCTGACCTCAGGTGATCCACCCTCCTCGGCCTTCCAAAGTGCTGGAATTACAGGTGTGAGCCACTGTGCTCAACCTCCTTTTTCCCTTTTTTGAGACAGGGTCTCACTTTGTGGCCCAGGCTGGAGTATAGTGGCATGAACACGGCTCACTGCGGCCTCAACCTCCTGGGTTCAAGTGATTCTCCTGCCTCAGCCTCCCAAGTAGCTGGGACTAGAGGCGCATGGCATCACCCCTTGTTAATTTTTGTATTTTTTGTAGAGACGGGGTTTCGCCATGTCACCCAAACTGGTCTTTAACTCCTGAGCTCAAGCGATCTACTCGCTCCGGCCTCCCAAAATGCTGGGGCTATAGGCGTGAGCCATTGTACCTGGCCTCAATCTCCTTTTAAAACATGATCTTCTTCTTCTTCTTCTTCTTTTTTTTAATAGCGATAAGGTCTTGCCATGTTGCCCAGGCTGGTCTCAAAGTCCTGGCCTCAAGCAATCTCTCTACCTCAGCCTCCCAAAGTGCTGGGATTGCAGGTGTGAGCCACAACGCCTGGCCGAAAACATGGTACTCTTCAGCCTGGCTACATTGAACAGCCCTAGTCCTAGATGAAAAGCAGGATTCCTGAGCGGAAGAGTATGTTGGTATTTTCATGTCAGTTGAAACACACCTAAAGGACGGCTTCTCGTCAGATTACGGGGTAACCTGATTGCAGGCACTGTATCTAAGGGGAAGTAAATAGCTACTTCAATTCCAAACCCTCACTGATGATTCGAGAGCAGTGTCCTAGACCTGGTGCTTGAGTTTATCACCCTGCCAAAGACTGATAGGACATCTAGAATAAGACAGCCATACAGTACTTGGGCATTTTCTCAAAGCTGCAGCGGGGCCCTCTGCCTCTGACCTGTGGATACCAGAGAGTCTTGGCCGGCTCTGCAGAGCTGTCCCAGTCTGGGTGGGTTTTAAATGATGTGGGGTGAGTGGAGGTAGGCACGATTCCCTGGAAATGCTCCTCAAGTTGGTGTGCAGCATGAGTGCCAAGTACCGAGGAAGGAAGGGGAAAATAATTAGAAATGGGGCATTTTCCCACACGTTTCCAGGGAGCTTTGCTGTTTTCACCTTGGGACGTAGGTTAATGCAGTTTTCCAACCAGCTGCACAGCGCAACCCAAACCCGGCCTTTGAAGTACCCAGTGCTCATATAGACAATAGACAACGCACCTCGGGAAATACCTCAAGGTATTAGACTTCATTTAGGAAAAAATTGAGGTAACATTTAACTATCTCTGAAGTGTTGATATGGAAATCCCAGCATAATGTTCTATTACTTTTTTTTTTTTCTCCCTGATTTCTATTTGGATAGACTCCAATGACATGCAACAAGAGAACAGTCTACTTTATATTCATTAGAGACTCGAGGAGCCCAGAAGACAAATAGTCCCTGTGGAGGGACCATGTCTTTAGGGTGGCCCACTGGATTGAGGTCAATTGTCACAAAAGAGACCAGAAAGGCAGAGTGAGCTGCTTTGCTTTTTGAAAATAAAGCAAATTACTCTGTTGCCTTGTATTAACATATACCTCTGTGGGTTCCTAAGTATTCTTGTTTCTGGGTGTATCTGTATGTATTTGTGATTTTATGCCTACCTCTTTAACTTAGGAAAATAGCGAATGCAACTTGAGATAGAAAGTCCCCAAATCTTGGGTTCTGTTTCTAGCTCTCACCGACTTCATGGAATGGCCTCATGCTGGACATTGACACATGCTGTTTGCCTGCTGCTCCAGTATGTTATGAGTAAAGGCTAATAAAGTATAATCACAATGTCCTAAAAATGTCAAGTCCGTGCCCCTTGGGCCTCCCATAACTATTCTCATCTGCAAAATGGAGCTGGTAACTCTGCGCCCTGCCTTCCCTGCACAGATGTTAGGAAGCTGGGCTGGAGAACATCTGTAAAGCAGTTTTAGATTTTGGAACATGGGAACAATAAATGATCATAACAGCTATTTATCATGAAAGAGGAGATGACGATATATTCTATATTTCAAGCCCCACTTCTCTCATCTACTTGAAAATAGTTTCGCTCACCAATTGAGGCTATCAGTTAAGGAGGTATAAGTGTACAAAATGCAGAGGAAGGGAAGACATTTTCACCTAAAACTTTGCCATCCTAGGTGAAAATTAACTCTCTGGAAGGATGTGGAAGTACATATTCATGAGCTGAATGTATCGCTGTAGCTTATAAAGAAGAAGAGAATGCTGTTGAGTCTGATGTAGAATAAAGTGGGGAATGACAGGTGCCAAGAATCAGGGACTCTAACTTGGCCAGAACCCAAGTCAGTTGAACTGGGTTACTGTTTGGGGACCTTTAGTAGGTCGGGGATGACTTAGCAGGCAAGGTCTTCAGAAGCAGAAAACTATGTCCTAGTAAACATCACAAAATTCAGCAAAGTTTAAATCCTAGAGGATCATGGACAATATCTTTGTAGACCAACTGGCTGATCTTTGACTAAACATGTGTGTGTATGTGTATATGTGTGTGTGTGTGTGTGCACATGTGTGTGCATGCATGTGTGGGTGCCCATCCAAGGAGAAGCAAAACAATTGCTTCAAAGATAAGTAAACAGCATTTGGGGATAGCCCATGCTGAAAGTGGTTAAATCAATGATCCCATCCTTCTGGAGTCTATGGTCTCATTTATTTAGTCCTCAAATATATGCAAAGTAAAAATACTTAATGTAGTCAAGTCAGTGCTTTGTTTGCATCCAAGGCACTGAGATGAAAATGGTCTCTGTCCTCCAGGAGCTTGCAACTTAGTAGGGGATTTAAGACTTTTCCATAATTTTTTGTTAATTTCTCCAGTTAAATTAAAATCCTCCTGTCTCTTTCCTCACCTCCCACTAACTTTGTCAGAAGTCCAATATCACCCTCTTACGGCTCTCTTGCTCTATCCTCAGAACCATCTAAAGAAAACTCCTCCAAGGCTGGGTGCAGTGGCTCACGCCTGTAGTCCCAGTGCTTTGGGAGGCTGAGGCAGGAGGATCACTTGAGGCCAGGAGTTTGACGTCAGCCTGGGCAACACAGTGAGATCCTGTCTCTACAAAAATATTAAAAAAAAAAAAATAGGTGTGTGGCAGCACATGCCTATAGTCCTAGCTACTGGGGAGGCTAAGGCTGGAGGCTTGTTTGAGCCCAGGAGTTGGAGGCTGCAATGAGCTATAATTGCACCACTGCACTCCAGCCTAGGTAACAGTGAGATCCTGTCTCTAAAAATAATAAATAAATATATAAATACAATGAATAAAGCTCTTCTAATAAAGGAGATCCTTGTGACCCCTCCTGCAAACAGGTAAGAGTCCGGGTCTGTTCTTGGGCTGCCCCTGCCGTTGCCCCTCGCTGCCACACGGTGCCACTGTTGAATGGGCATAGTAGCTTTTTTCAGGCGGGTAAGTCCCAGCTGATTCCACTTCCTAAATTATCCCCTGTGGCCTATTCTCATTGGGTTTCTAGAGGACAGCCCTCAGTGCTCAGGGTTCTATACAGTCCTCCTCCTCACCTCGGGGAGCTGTGCCAGGAGGTGCAGGAGTCAGCCCCCTGCCAGGCTCATGGACGCTGCCTTTCAACCCGAGAAATGCCAAGGTTTCTCACCAGCCACTCCACCCACTTCCTACTTCCCTTAAATAAACTCCTTTCCTCAAAGATGTTCCTAGCCATCAGAAACACAAAACAATGGCTTCCTTTCACTTGAAGGAAAGCCTTCTCTATCACAGGGATGAGTCACCTTCCAAAGAATGCTCAGGGATCATCCCCAGGACTCCTCTTGCTAACTCGGTGAAAAACAAACACAGGTTCAGTTGCCAGCATGACTCTCCACTAAGCATATAAAGAAATAGTTTAAACTGGGCAGAATGCAATAGTTGATCGGCGAATTGCAAAGAAAGAGTGATGGGAACACAGATTAGGGAACATTGATGTCAATCTGGAGTAACCTGGGAAGACCAGATGGGGGAGGCATTTGTGCTGACCTTTGATATGCAATAGGATTTGACAGATGAATGTGGTAGGAAAGGGTATTTGCAAGCCAAGGGGGTAAGACAAGTGAATGCGCAGAGGTGGGGAAAACGCATATTTGATGCCCGGGGTGGGTGGTGGTAGTGGAAGTGGGGAACTTTGTGTGTTATAATGTGGGGGCCATGCAGGGAGATATAGAAGTTTAAGGCTGGGGCTTAGAATGCCCTGGAAGACAACTAAAGATCTGGCCAGCACTCTGTTTTCCTTTTACGTTACCACATCTGCTGATCAGCTCAAATCAAGAATAAACCAATCGAGGAATGAACACAGAAGCTAAAACAGTTAAAAACAAAGGTTGAAATTGAGTTGCCTTAATCTAGCCAAATCCTACATTTTTATTAAAAAAAAAAATTCTCAAAGAAAAAAAGCTGAACTTGTAGATTCCGGTAAGGTGAAATAGAATGTTTGCGGAATTTCAATAAACTACTGAATTAATAAGTCTTCTTTTTCCCCCATTTTCAAACCATTTTTGAGTTGGGTAAACAGTCAATACTTCACTGTTATGTCCTTGAACTGGGTCCTTTTAGTGTTCAGAAAGAGACATTTAGAAGAAAATGACACAAAAATTTCTTCCTCAAACCACCTTGTTGAAGTTTCTCCGGGGACCAAAGTCGATGACTTGTAAATTCCTTTACTCTTAAAATAAAAGGCATTTTCATAAAAGAAAAGGTGATGGCCAAAGACAGAAACCGTTACGCACACTGACACCTACTCAGGAGGGAAAATTGTCACAGGGAAGATGTCATTTATTCTCTTCCTCGTGGTGCTCAACTGTCTTACATTCAAAAACATTCTATGAGGATGACAACATCCATAAGCAACAATAAAAGCCCTTTTGCAGCCGTTTTAAATAGTTGTAGGAGTCGAGGATCTCACAGTGTTAATAGGACCGTTGTATGCTTTAGTCAGGAGGCTTTCTTACCCAGCATCTCATTTGCTTCCCTGGTAGCAGTCCCAGGGAAGGTGGTAGGGCAATGACTCTTAAGTTTGATTTTATAGCTGACAAAACCGAGCCCTTCAGTGGTGACAGGACTGAACTAATGTTTCTCAGTGAGTCGATACAGGGCCAGAAAAGATTTGGAGACCAGATCTCTTCAAGCTCACCTGGGCATATTCTATCCCTGCTGCTCCCAGCTGTCCCACCAGACTGTCGCCCTGCGGGACTGAAAAATTTTTTGAGGGTGGGAATTGCGTATTAACCATGTTTTTATCCTTCCATGATACCCTCCCCGTAACAGGTGTTCCATAAATGTTAATTAAATAAGGGCTGTAAGTCCTGGAGTCTAAATGGCTCTAAATTAGATTTTCAAAGCTTTCTGGATCCTTGCATATTTCTAGAAAAAAGAAAAACTTTCACTTTCTTAATCTGGCAATGAAGAAAGAGAATATTAGTTGGTTTCATTCCCTGGGATATTCAGAAACAAATATTGAGGACTACTGGAAGCTGAGGGTTACGTGCAGGATAAACAGCAATAATGAATGGATCTAGAATACAATTCAGTCTTTTGTTTATATACGTCTGTTCCTTCTGGCTCAAGGGTTTTAAAATGACCTTTCCTAGCAAGATCTGGAAATGAATAGTCTTTTCTTTTTTTCAAGCAGTTCTTGTATTTCCCGAAGTCAGTTACCATGTGTCCTTTGACAAATGAGTTGCAGGAGTGTTGACCTTACCTTGAAGAATACTTTCTCCTGTATTTTTTACTTTCACCGTATGACCACATTTTACTCCTGCAGAGTTGGATGCAAATAAGACCCATCCCCTAAATAATTGTGAAGTGGGCAGTTTTTTTCAATATATGTATTTCTTTTCTTTGCATGGTTGTGGGAAAGGGGAGAGGGGACTTGGAGAGGAAGAAGCTTGTCCTGAAGATGAGGTCAGCTATGTCTGGGCGGCAGGACCCCAGGAGGCTGGGCTTGGGGTCAGCAACAGCAAGGGGCTGTGTGAGACTCTAATTAGCATCCCCTTGTCTTGCTGCCCTAGACATCCATCTACTGCCATAGCTTTAAATCAAGTATCGCCAAGGGTTCTGCACATTCCATATTCATTCATTTATTTTTTAATAGAATGTATTATGCACATTATATAAAATTTGGAAAGAGCAGAAAGAAGAAAACATTTATGCAAGCCTCACTCACCCCAAACAACTGTCTGTAAACACTTTTAGTTCTCAGGTTTTTTTCCAGGCATGGACACTGAGAGATTTCATATGTGGTTATCATACTGTGTAAGTAATTGAGTAAATTGCTATTAGATGCCTGTATCTGGTGAGAAGAGTTGCAAACAAGATAAAGAAATAAAGCCCTTTCTCTCCATGCTCTTAGTGCATAAATCTGGTTGCCCGTCTTGGAATAGGTTCATAGGAATGATGTTATGGGGTCAAAGGGTATATTTTAGAGGAGAGTTAAATTTAAGCGAGGGTGAGGGTGCAGGGAAGAAGTGCTTCCTTTTGAGCCACCTCCCCTTCATTTAGTTTATCAGTTATTTCACTCATGCATGGTTTCAGGCAACCACCTCACAGTAAGACCTTTGGAGAGCCTTGGGGTGCATAACGCGGAGCAGTGGCTGGAACAGGGGTGGCTCAGCCAGAGAAGCCCCAGGCCTGCAGATCTGGACTGGGGTCACTCACGCTGGAAATTCAGCTTGCCTTGGTGAGAGACACTCAGGAGTGCATATGAGCTGAACTGAGAAGGGCCCGAGCAGTCCTTGATGGTGGAGGTTTGACTGGGAGATTTTAAATATCTAACCTTGGGAGCTCCTGCCTATAAAGACGTTGAGCGTCACTCCTTTTGTTACTTTGTGTTGGTCACCCGGAGAATCTGATTCCTTCAACTGCCTCACAGCATAATCAATGGATGACTTATTATTCTCTTTGTCCTTATTCTCAAGAAGCCTGCAGACTCATGGGGAAGCCATTCCTGAAATAATCACAAGCAAATAAACAGATTTTTCTAAGCTGTTATCACAGTTCGGGTGTTAGGGAGAAAATGTCCAGGGTGCCACGAAAACATATAATCAGGAAACTCCACTGGAGCTGAGGTGGAGTGGGCGTGAAAGGTTTCCCCAATGTCATTACCACTGAGCTATACATTCTGAAGAACGACGAGCAACTCCTAGGCCACAATGGTGTGGAGAAGGGGGTGTAGAGATGGTTTCAGCAGATCAAACAGTAGCTGTGCAAGTCAAATTGCAAAGAAGCAGGTAGTTAACCACTACCAGCCACCGAAGAGAAGTCGGCTTCATCAGGAAGCAGAGTGTGTGCCTGGGAAGCAGGGTGGCCAACGTACCCTCTTCCGATTGAAAATCCCACGTCATGGGCACCTTCCTCAGCCCCACGCAAACCGGGATGTTGGTCAGCTTAAAAGTACCCTCTGATTCATTTTAATGAATTGGTTTTCTGAGTGTCAAGGGTTGTTTGGTTAGACATTGTCCTGCTCTGTCAATGGACCTCTCTTAGAATGTAAATACTGTGGGAAGAAGATGATGCCGTTAGCCACCCACTTCTTAGTATAAGTCTGCTTATCTGAAGTCTAAATTCTTTACTAGTTAGACTCTGGCTTATGAGGATGCACTGAGATATGGAAGGGAAGGGGAACATGGAAGAAGATGTTTTTTACATAGAGAGGAAGAAAATAAGAAAGCGATGAAGACATGCTTGGCCTGTGTCATTATTTTACCTGTGAATAGGTTACCTTAGGCCTATACTCACTATGCCTCAACTCTTACATATAAGATGAGAGTAGTAAAGTTCTTGTTCAAGTAAGAAATGATATAGGTGGTAGGCCTGTGGAACTTGTGGTCAATGCTACATAACAGCAGGAACATTTGTTTTCTGTTCTCAGCTCCAGGGAAAGCCTCTCCTCCAGGTAGCCTTGGGATCCATTTGTGAGATGCAAGTCACTGTTGAAAACAGTGACAATGAGGGTCTTCCTGCATTTTCAACAACGTGTGGACTTACCTCAAATTCAGCTTCAAGGAGTAGAGAGTACAAGGGCCTATACTTGTACGTGGCTTATAAAGCAATTTCACTCGTTATCTTCTTAGAAAACTATACAAATCCAAGGAAAAATTCCATCAGCCAATATTTACCTAGCATTTGCTCTGACAAGTTCCATTCTAGGTGCTTTACTTGAACCAGGTAATTTAATCGTCACAATAACCTGATGAGGTAGGTACTATTACCAACCCATTTTACATATGAGCAAGCTAAGGCCAGAAAACCCAGGTAATAAAACAGTTATTAAATGTGGCAGCCAGAAGTTGAATTCAATTACAATGGTGCTGGAACCATCTACAGCTGGGACGAGGTATTGTTACCACTTCTATTTTACAGCAGAGGAACCCCTGCATACCTGGGGCCCATCAGGAAACCCTGACTGTTACAGAAGGGCCAGACTCAGGCCCTTACATTAGAAAAGGACTCCTACTGCCCTGCTGGCCCTTTGCACAGGATGACACACATGCATTTTGTTTTTTATAAAGCCACCAACTGCCTTGTGTAAAGGAAATCAATCTGAGGTCCCTTGGAAGGGGAAGTGTGGAGGGAAGGTCCTGGAAAGGAAAGGAGCAGAACAGGCTGTGCATTTGCAGCTGGAGCATCACAGATCCGCAGTGAAGAGGGCAAAGTAAGACTGGCCACGGCTGCACAGCGCAGAGGATGTGCCTGGAAATGGGTGACAGTGCGCCCAAGGAGAAGCGTGGAGGTAGGACATGTCATCAGCTGTTTCATTTCACTTCTGGGCTTAGTTTGGTTGGATGTAGCTCCCCTTCCTCCCCTTGGCTGATCAATGAATGAGAGAAAGACCTCGGCAGTGCACTGTGTTAGCAGCAAGCTCGACTCTGGAACTTGGAAGTTCATAAGCACATTGAGTGACTATTCCTGAGTTTGCAGGAGATGAGGAGAGCCCAGAAGCACCAATTCCAAGTTCCTTTACTCCTCTCAGTTCTTAGAAGCTGTAGAACTTTAAACTGCTAATCTAGCACGTCACATCCTCCTACCTAATGAATCCTCTCTGGCAATTCCCTGAATCAGCTTGGCCTCTCCATCATGGTAACGCTCTCTGTTGCCTTTCTCAGCCGAGAATTTGGTGGGTGCTGAGATATGGCAATCTTTAATACTAGCCTAACTCAATTTAATTAAGGAGATAAACTTTGAGACAGAGAAGGAGGAATAGCTGTTTTGTGATGAATTCTGTAATATGGTGGGTATTCAGACTATTTCCATGGAAAACTGGATGCTGAGTGTGTAGCCATTTAGAGAGTCCTGATGAATAGAATAAATATTTGGTTCACTTTCTATGGTTGTCTTCTAGTTTCTGACTTCCACTAATAACATAGATGTGAATAAATAAAAACCTAAACCACTGCCCACTCAGGATATTCATTTGCAGACTGTGTATTATAGCACTATGTGACTTAAATCTCCCTCCCCCATGGAGTTTATTTGTCCAAAGTAAACTCTCAGAAGCATAATAAAAGGCTGTGCTCCAGGTTTACAGACTCCAGGTCCTAAGGACTTCAGAGAGCATTTGATTACCACCAGGAGACACTTCGTAAGAGCTTCCCAAGTGTTCTCTAGGAAGAAATGCCTCATCATTTAGGGAGATGTCCCATTAGAACCTTTGCCCTTTGCTCCTATCATTAGCTTTTCTTTTTTTCCTTTTTTGAAAAGCAGTGAAGTGACGTTTTCCCACATTCCTCCGCAGTGCTGTGTACCTGCACACAAGTTGGCAAGAAGGCAAGAGAGGCGGGGGGAACTTAAATGGAAACAAATGTGAAGGTGACTATTTGCTGGTGCTGTGGAACGAAGTTCCAGAAGGCAGCCTGGCGGTGCGTCCAGGGACAGCGGAATTGTTAAGAACGAGTATCGGCTCTGGCATGGGGATAAAGAATTGTCAGGATTTGCTTTTCTATTTTTCACCCCTTTGATGGACTCGTGTTAGTACTTTTGTTTGCGATTAAGCCGTTCATTTCTATCTGTGTGCAATGCAGTGCAGTGTTTCAGGCACTGCGGGGGACCTTGTCTCTCCCACCAGAAGTTGTAGTATAGTTCAGGGCTTTATTTTCTTTTTTTTAAATAGTGTTGTGTGGTCCTGAGCAGAGTGAATAGTTCAGCTAATAAATTCCTGAGCCCCTTTAGCACAGAGGTGAGGGCTCCGTTGCTCACATGTGTCCCTAAGCCTTGACCTGTTGAGCCCTTTGCCACACTGTAGCACAGTCTTTTCATATTGATACGAATTTATCATTATTCCATTTAAATGCTCTTTTTTTTTGTCTGAGAGAAAGAGACAGAAAACATCTGCATATCGAGTAATATTAGCTACAGTTGGTGTCTCAAGTGAGAATGAATCTGACAGCCCCATTTATTATATCTGGGTAGGCTTTATTACAGAGACTCGTGCATTTGAACTTTTCCTCTGCAAGATATGAAAGAGTCTCTGATGGATTCATATCTGGCTTTACAAACAACATTTTGAAATACAAGAGAGATTGCATCTATAGATAACATTTCAGTTATAATAAGCGAGGCCAAATGTTAGCCAGATTTAAACCAATAGCAACAATCCAGACATTTAAAGGTGTTGTTAGTTACGAAGCCTTCTGGTTCATGTTTACAGCTGCGTTCTTTTGTTTCCTGACTGTTTTGTCAGCATTCATGTGGTTGTTTTTGATTCATCATGTCTAGTGCATCGCCCTCCTCCATCATTAGGCTAATAGCTCAGGTCATTTTTAAGAGCAATGCCATGATCCATTTCCCTTTGGGTAGGACTGGCCATTGAGGTTAAAACATGCCATTTTACAACAACCAAATTACCACCACCACTACCAAAATCTCCAAACAGACTTTTTCCCATCAATTTGAAAATCAGCCGTCTGAGGCTTAGTAAGGGACACTGGGGTAGAATGTTCAAAGAATTGGCTTAGCGTTTAACTTGGCTCACTGTCAGTTAATTAGGACTTGAGCTCTTACAAATCAGAGGTGCCCATGTTAGTGTATGTGCTAATGTGTTTCTCAGGCAGCAGGATGGTTAGTAACTATTATTTCTGTATCCCTACTTGCTAAAGAACAAGGATGGCTCTCTTTCCCTCGAACTCTACTGAGTCAAATGGCTCTGCAGGTGATCTTGGTGGTCCTGAACCCTGGGACACAATTCCTTCAGTGAGGCCTGAAAACCAAGCAAGTTTCACACTGGGTTCTTTCGTTTTGTCTTCCCTCTTTACTTGTATTATTTTTAATTGAGTTTCAGTACTCAACACCAGGAAACAGAAAACAAAACAGGGCTCCTGTTCAATGGACTGGTGGTCAGCATGCAATTGTTTATGTAAATCTCTGAAAGTCCAATACGTTTATTTTTTTTTATGTCAATGTGTCTTAACATTTTCCATGTAAGCAAATTTTTTTTTTTTCAGACGGAGTCTCGCTCTGTTGCCCAGGCTGGAGTGCAGTGGTGCAATCTCTGCTCACTGCAACCTCCACCTCCTGGGTTCAAGCGATTCTCCTACCTCAGCCTCCTGAGTAGCTGGGACTACAGCCGCATGCCACTACGCCCAGCTAGTTTTTGTTTTTTTAGTAGAGAAGGGGTTTCTCCATGTTGGTCAGGCTAGTCTTGAACTCCTGATGTTAGGTGATCTGCTCGCATTGGCCTCCCAAAGTGTGGGGATTACAGGCATGAGCCACCACACCCGGGTATAGATTTGATTTTTAAAGCACCGTAGAGCTGCAGTCCTCATGTTTCTGTGTCAATTAAAGTTAAAATGTGTAGACAACATTTATGAGCATCCTAATACTCATAGACCTTTGTCAGTTGCAAACTAAAATGGTGATTTTTTCCCCTACTCTTTTGTTAGTCTCTGCCAGACTTCTCTAGGTCCTCTATCACCTTCTCTTAGCTCCTTCAGATTTATCTACTCTTGATCACCAAGTCTTTCATTCTTTAATTTATCATATTCTATGCCGGGAACATCTATTTTTCCTCAATCCACTACCTTCCTTGACTTGTTATTTGAAGTCCCTTCACTTTGTTTTATTTTATTTTTCACTTAACAGACACAAACCTACAATACACACATAGTTCAGGGTGCCTGACACCCTAGAGGAGAGATTCAACACATTTCAAAGGTGACTATAAAGGCAGAATGTGATAAATATAAGAAAGATTAAAGCCAAGTGCTTTGGGAGTGAAAAGGGGAGAGATACCCATTAAATGAAAACTCACCTCTTTTAGAAAATGTAATAGTTTATTCTTACTATTAAAATAACACACATTTAGAGATGCAGACTAGGAAGCTTCACAGAGCTACGAAGTTAGCAAAAATATGTGGACCAAAATATTTTTGTGAGAACTCTGGAGACTACTTGAGAAGTCTAAGCACTCTGACCAACATACAACAGGAAGGGATTTCAGATAAAGGGTTAGGGAAGTTCATAGCACTTTGTATGCTCATCTGTGCTCTGCCCCCATTTGACCTAATGCAACACAACTGGAAGGGAACTTCCCACACCAGGGATCCTCTCTTTGAATAAAAACGAAGGAGAGGACCATGTGTACAACAGTCTGGCTCATCTGGGAGCTGACTCAAAAATTGGTATCTATCTCAGTTGGCTCAGAGGGCTGATGGAACTTGTGGCCTTGTTTGCAAGCTGCTGAAAACAGGTTCAATGATAGTGGCACTTTTGAGCTGCAGTTCCACAGGCAGGTGCCAGAGGGAGCAAGAGAGTATAGACTTCTGTAAAGAAGCAAGGACAAGCTGCAATGGGAATTTCACAGGACTAAAAGCTTATGTACATGCCCAGAGAAGACACATCTTCAAAGTTTGAAAGATCCTAAAATAAACTCTAGCTGGTCTGATCAGTGAAAGTCTTTTGCATGAAGCCAGACCATAAAGTTCATGAAAAGTGGTTGTTGTTTTGAATGTCCATGTCTTAACAACATCATCAGCACAACAAAAATCACAAGACACACAAAGAAACAAAGATTTATGGCCTAATCAGAGGGCCAAAATAACACTTCAGAAGCCAACCCTAAAGAAGTGAAAATGTATGGGCTTGCTGACAAAGAATTTAAAATAACTGTCATAAATATGCTCAATGAGCTAAAAGAGAATACAGATAGATGACTAAATGAAATCCAGTAAATGACACATGCATAAAGTGAGACTATCAACAAAGAGATAGAAACTATTTTAAAAACGCCAAACAGAAATTCTGGTGCTAAAAACCATAAGAAGTGATCTCAAAATATCACCAAAAAGGTTCAACAACAGACTTGATAATGCAGAAGAAGAAATCATTGAACTTGAAGACAGGTTATTTGAAATCCTCGAGTCAGAGGAACAAAAAGAAAAAAGAATGAAGAAAGTGAAGAGAACCCAAGGAACTTATGGGGCACTATCAAGCAGCTCAATATACTTATTATAGAAATTCCAGAAGGAGAAGAGAGAGAAAAGGCCAGAGCTCTTAACTGGAGAAATAATGGCCAAATGTCTCCCAAATTGAAGGGAAAAATGGACATACAAATTAAGAAGCTCAAAGATTCCAACAAGGGTAAATCCAAAAAGACGCACACCTAGATATAATCAAACTGTGAAACATCAAAGACAAAGAGAGAATCTTGAAACCAGCAAAAGAAAAGCAACCCATCACATAAAAGAGAACTTTGACAAGATTACCAGTGAATTTCTCAGCAGAAACTTTGAAGGCTAGAGGAAGTAGGATATTATACTCAGAGTGCTGAAAGAAAAAAGGAAAAACAAAAATACCCTCCAAAAAAAACCTGTCAACTAAGAATATTGTGTCCAGCAAACTGTTCTTCAGAACTAAAAAAGAAATTAAGACTTATTCAGGTAAACAAAAACAAAGGGAGTTCATTATCACTAGATCTGCTTGGCAAGAAATGCTAATGGGAAATTCCTCAAGGTGAAGGGAGAGGATGGTAGAGACATTAGCACAAAGCCATTAAAAAATATAAAGTTCTCTGATAAAGGTAAATTGATAGACATAGTAAACTTTATTACTCTAATTTTATTGCATACCTTCACTTTTAATTATTGTATAGAATTTAAATTACGAAAACATTAAAAAACTATAAATCTATGTTAATGGGTATACAACCTATGAAGACGTAATTTATGACAGCAATAACAAATGGGAGATTGGGCATTTAGTACTAGAGTTTTTGTATAATATTGAAATTAATTTATTTGTTTAAAATAGTCTTATAACTCTAAGATGTTATATGTAATTACAGTGGTAACTATAAAGAAAATATCTATAGAATATACACAAAAGGAAATGAGAAGGAAATCAAAGCATGTCAGTATAGAAAAATCAACCAAACATAAAAGGAAAGCAGTAAGAGAGAAAGAGAACAAAAAGCTGTAAGATATACGGAAACAATTAACAAAATGGCAATAGTAAGTCCTTCCATATAGACAATTACTTTGAATGTAAATGGATTAAATTCCCCGGTCAAAGATATATTGGAAAATTTGATTTTAAAAAACAAGATTCACCTGGGTACGCTGGCTCACGCCTGTAATCCCAGCACTTTGGGATACCAAGGCAGGTGGATCACTTGAGGTCAGGAGTTCGAGACCAGCCTGGCCAACATGGCAAAACCCCATCTCTACTAAAAATTAAAAAATTAGCTGTGCATGGAGGCACATGCCTGTAATCCTAGCTACTCAGGAGGCTGAGGTGGGAAAATTGTTTGAACTCAGGAGGCGGAGGTTGCAGTGACCCAAGATCACAGCACTGCACTCCAGCCTGGGCAACAGAGCAAGACTCTGTCTCAATAAAAATAAATACATAAATAAATAAATACAAATAAACAAAACCCAGGATTCATCAATATACTGTATATCAGAAACTCACTTTCGATTTAAGGATACATATAGGTTGAAAATGAAATAATGGAAAAAATGTTGCAAATGGTAGCCAAAAGAGAACAGGATAGGCTATACTAAAATCAGAAAACGTTTACTCTAAGTCAAAAATTTTGTTTATAAATGACAAAGAAGGACATTATTTAAGGATAAAAGGATTAATTCACCAAGAAGATATAATTCTAAGTATTTATGCACCAAACATCAGAGAGCCTCACTATATGAAGCAAACTTTGGCAGAATTAAGGGGAGAAATAGACAGCAACACAATAGAAGTAGATTTCAATACCCCTCTTTCAATAATGAATAGAACCACCAAACAGAAAATATGTTTAAAAATAGAAGACTTGAACAACAGTATAGATCACTTGGACCTAAAAGACATACAGAAAAGTCTACCCAACAATAACAGAATATACATTCTTTTCACGTGCACATGAAACATTCTCCAGAATAGATCACATGTTAGATCATGGAACAAATCTTAACAATTTTAAAAGATTGAAATTATACAACATATATTTTCCAGTCACAATGGAATTAAACTAGAAATCCATAACAGAAGGAAAACTGGAAAATCCACAAGTATGTGGAAATTGAACAACACACTATTTAACAACCAATGGGTCAAAGAGGAAGTCAAAGGAAAATGAGAAAACACTTTGAGAAAAATGAAAATGAAAAAAATCCCATATTGAAATGGATGGGATTCAGTGAAAGCAGTGCTATGAGAGACGTATGTAGGTACAAGTTCATACATTAAAAAAGAAGAGAGATATAAACCTGTTTAACTTTATACTTCAAGGAACTGGGAAAAGAAAAACAAACTAAACTATAGCTACTAGAAAGGAGAAAATAAGGACTAGAGAAGAGATTAGTACTATTAAGTAGAAAATAGAAAAATAGTAGATAAAAATAAAACTAAGAGTTGGTTTTTTGAAAAGATAAAGAAAATTGACAAATTCTTAGCTAAACTAATTGAAATAAAAAGAAGACTGAATTAACTAAAATCAGAAACAAAAGAGGGGTTATTACAACCAATGCCACAGAAATAAAAATGATGAAAAGAGATTAATTGTATGCCAACAAATCGGATAACCTAGAAGAAATGTATACAATCCAACACACAACCTACCAAGACTGAATCATGAGAAACAGAAAATCTGAAGAGATCAATAACCAGTAAGGAGATTAAATCAGTAATTAAAAAGTTCTTAACAAAGAGAAGTCTAGGACCACACAGCTTTGCTGGAGAATTCTACCAAACATTTAAAGCAGAATTAACACCAATCCATGTCAAGCTCTTCCAAAAAATTGAAGAGGAGGGAGTACATACAAGGTCATTTTACAAGGCCAGCATTACCTCAATATCAAAGCCAGACAAGAACACTAAAAGAAAAGAAAACTACAGACCAGTATTGTTGAATAGTGATGAAAAATCCTCAACAAAATACTAGCAAACTGAATTCAGCAGCACATTGAAAAGATTATCCACCATGACAAAGTAGAATTTATTCCTGGGATGGAAGGATGATGCAACATATGAAACTCAATTAATGTAAACTTCACATTAACAGAATAAAGGACAAAAATCACATGATCATCTGAATTGATGCAGAAAAGCATTTGATAAGATTCAACACCACTTCATCATAAAAACACTCAACAAACTAGGAATAGAAGGAAGCTTTCACAGCATAATAAAAACCATATATAATAAGTCCACAGCTAACATCATACTCAATGGTGAAAGACTAACACTTTTCCTCTAAGATCAAGAGCAAGGCAGGATACCTGTTCTTTGCCACTTCTATTCAACATAGTTTTGGAAATCCTAGCCAGAGCAGTTAGGCAAGAAAAATAAATTAAAACCATCAAATAGGAAAAAACACCCTACAATTATCTCTCCTACAAACCTATGATCTTATATGTAGAAAACCCTAGAGATTCCATGAAAAGCTATTAGAACTAATAAATTTAGTGAAGTTGTGGGATACAAAATCAATACATATTTCTATACACTTACAATGAAGAATTACAAAATTAAGAAAACAATTTGATTTACAATAGCATCAAAACAAATATAATTCTTAGCAATAAGTCTAACCAAGGAGGCAAAAAATTCATATACTGAAAACTATAAGCCATTGCCAAAAGAAATTAAATAAGATACAAATAAATAGAAAGATATCCATATTTATGGATTGGAAGACTATATTTATTAGATGTAAATGCTACCAAAATGATTTACAGTTTAAACACAATACCTATCAAAATCTCAACAGCATATTTTGCAGAGATAAGAAAAATTATCCTAAAATTTATATGGAATTTCAAGGGACTTCAAGTAGCTAAACATTTTTTTGAAAAAGAAGAATAAATTATAAATGGAGGACTCACACTTTCTGAATTCAAAGCATATAGCAAAACTACAGTGATCAAACAGTGTGGTACTGGCATAAAGACAGATAGACCAATGGAATAGAATAGAGAGTCTAGACATAAATGCTCACATATATGGCCAAACAATTTTTGAAAAAGGTGCCAAGACCACTCATTGGGAGAAAAGACAGTCTCTTCAACAAATGATATTGAGAAAACTGTATATATACATGTAAAAGAATAAAACTGGATTCTTAAATCATACACAAAGTATTAACTCAAAATAGATTAAGGACCTAAAAGTAAGATCCAAAGTTTCAAAACTCCTAGAAGACATCATAAGGTTAAAGATTCATGACATGGGATTTGGCAATGATTTCTCAGCTATCACACCAAAACCACAGGCAAGAAAGCAAAAATAGACATATGGGGCTACATCAAATTACAACTTTTTTTTTTTTAATCAAAGTACACTGTCAAGAGAGTGAAAAGGTAACACACAGAATAGGAGAAAATATTTGCAAATTGTACATCTGATAAGGGTTTAACATCCAGAATATATAAAGAACTCATACTACTCAACAACAAAAATCCAACTAGCCCAATTTTTCAAATGTGCAAAGCATTTGAACAGACATCTCTTCAAAGATGAAATACAAATGGCCAGCAATCATGTGAAAAGATGCTCAGCATCACTAATCATCAGAGAAATGGAAATTTAAAAAAATGAGATATGACCTCCTATCCATTAGGATGGCTACTATAAAAAAAATCAATCCAGAAAATAGCAATTATTGACAGTGCTGTAGAGAAGTTAGAACCCTGTATATTGTTGTTGGGATTGTAAAATGGCACAGTTGCTACAGAAATCAGTATGGCAGTTCCTCAGAAATGCTCTACCATGTGATCCAGCAATCCCACTTCTGAGTATATATCCAAAAGAACTGAAATAAGGGGCCTAAAGGGATATTTTCATACTCATATGCTTAGCAGCACTATTCACAATGGCCAAGAGGTGGAAGCAACCCAAATGTCCACTGAGGTATGAATGGATAAAATGAAAGGTAGTATGTACATGCAATGGAATAATACACAGTTTTAAAAAGGAAGGAAATCCTGTCATATGCTACAACATGGATGAAGCTTGAGGACGTTATACTAAGTGAAATAAGCCAGTCACGAAAGAAAAAATGCTGTGTGATTCCACTAACATGAGCTATCTGAACTGGTCTAATTCATAGATATAGAAAGTAGAATTATAGTTACCAGGGGCTTGGAGAAGGGGCAACAGAGACTTGTTGTTTAATAGAGGCAGACTTTCAGTTCTGCAAGACAAAAAAGTTCTGAAGATCTGTTTCACAACAATGTAACCTAACGCTACTGAAACGTACACTCAAAGTGGTTAAGATAGGAAGTTTAATGTATGCGTTTTTTCCCCAAAAAGTTAATTTAAAACATTTCCAAATATGTATTTATTATAGAAATTGTGGAAAGTACAGAAAACATAAAGAAGTAAAGGAACACAACTAGATTTTCAACAACTCATATGTTAGCATTTTGGCAAATAGGCTCTTGGTGGTTTTTTCCTTGCTTTGTATATTTTTCTTAAGGTGTAGAAGTTCCATTTGAAAGTAAATAGCAGTATATGTCTCTAAAGTTTGATATATTAATTCACTTTTGGAAGATATTCTCCTTGAGGGGAGAATGTGAAGGGTCCTTTGAGATTTTTGTCTATCACATATTACCTTTTGTATTTGGGGAAAACTGTAATGTTCAATAAATGCAGATACGGGCCGGGCGCAGTGGCTCACGCCTGTAATCCCAGCACTTTGGGAGGCCGAGGCGGGCGGATCACAAGGTAAGGAGATCGAGACCACGGTGAAACCCCGTTTCTACTAAAAATACAAAAAATTAGCCGGGCGCTGTGGCGGGCGCCTGTAGTCCCAGCTACTCAGGAGGCTGAGGCAGGAGAATGGCGCGAACCCGGAAAGCGGAGCTTGCAGTGAGCCGAGATTGCGCCACTGCACTCCAGCCTGGGCGACAGAGCGAGACTCTGTCTCAAAAACAAAAAAACAAACAAAAAAAACTGCAGATACTTCAGTATAAAATATTAACTCTAATAGGCTTGTGCAGATGGTCAGTTTAGAGAATTGGTTATTTTCTGAGTTAGCAAGGATAATCTAGGTTATACCGCAGTAACAAACTCCCAAATCTTGATAATCTTACACAATAAAATTTTATCTTTGGCTTTTATTGTACACGTAATGAAAGTTGACTGGGGTCTACTTCACATCATCACTCAGGAATCCCACCTCTCTGAGGGACCACCATCTAGAATATTGGTGGTCGCAGTGGCAAGGGAGGAAGGAAAGACCAGAGAGTTAAACAGAGAGTACTTGCTGAATCGGCTCAGAAGAAACACAAGTCATTTTCATACATTTCACTGACCAGAACTACTCACATGGCCCCACCTGACTGTAAGGGGTTGGAAACCTTGAGATTTTCTATATTCCCAGGAAAGAAAGAGAACTAGTTATTGGGGACCACTAGTAATATCTACCACATTTTGTTTATAAGTGGAACAGGAAGTATAATATCTGAAAAATTATTCTTTGTTCTTATAGGGTGGTCCCTCTCTCTCTCTCTCTCTCTCTCTGTCTCTCTCTCTCTCTCTCTCTGTGTGTGTGTGTGTGTGTGTGTGTGTGTGTGTGTGTGTGTGTGTGTAGGAAATTGAGACTAGGGAAGACAAGGCTCTATATTTTCACCATTTGGCAGTGGGACCCTAAAAGGACTCGATGAAAAAGCTAAAATCTATTTGATCTCAAGTACTCCATGAGGTGTTTTCTTGTTGACTAAATCAAACTTTGTAGAAATTTAGTGTTACCTATCAATGGGCCACATGGTCCAGGCAACTCCATTGTTAATCATCTGGAGGAGGAAGGAGGTAAGCCTTGGGCTGGGGGTGGGAGATCTGTATCTTTCCACTGCACCAGGAGTGGCTGAACTGGGAATTTGGATAGAGGGACGTTTGAAGAAGGTTGTCTGGCCCTTGCAACATGCCAGTAGGTCTGAAGAAAATGAGAGAAAGGTGTTGAGTGCCTGGAGAAGACCCTGTGAAAACCAGAGCCCACAACTAGAAGCAGTGACATGTAACAACCAATTTTAAGGTTTACTTCTTGTGTTCTAATTTTCTTCTATGATGTTTTGATAACACTGCAACCTGGCTTGTCTGTGCTTCTAGGATTTAAGGAAGGGGTTTGACTGCATGTAGCAGGCTACATATAGAGAGATAGTGGCAGAAGTCAGGAAAAATAAAAAGACTACAGTGACGACCAGGGTAAATTTCTCAGAGTTTTGCAGAAATTATATGGGGCGGGTACTTGTAAGAAGAATGAAATTCCCAGTCCAGGGAATGGAGTTCTGCTCTACTGTGATTTGACATCATGTGAAGGAAAATCCTTGAAGACGGGGGAATGTGTGGATATCTGGGTCACATTTAGGTCTTTAAAAAGGCAGAAGTTAGACATCTTTACCAGCTGAGAAGAATGGATATGACAATGCTTCTATTTCACTATTTCTCCCTCACCAGAATTTTAATTTATTATTCTTACTATTTTTTAAAGAGATGGGGGTCTCAGCTATGTTGCCCAGGCTGGTCTCAAACTCCTGGCCTCAAGTGATCGCCTCAGCCTCCCAAAGTGACGGCCAGGATTTTGTATTGGCTTTTAAAAAATATCATACATTTCTACCAGTTACTATCTCACATACGCATCAAACCACTCAGTATCATAATGGGTAAAGTTTTCTGGCACTTCAGTAACAAAACAACCCTTACTTTGCCCTGAGCACCTACTATGTGCCAGTTACTCTACATACATTAGCTTGACTCCTCCTAACAGCCGTGTCTGATACATGTTATTATTCCAGTTTTTATTGCATCTTATTCCATACTTTTTTCCAGTTATTCCTGTTTCACTGATAATGAAAGTTAAATTAAGCCAAATTAAGTAAAATTTTCAGGTTCTTACAGTGAGTTTGCAGCACAACTGTGATTTGAACATACATCTTCCGGCCTCCAAAGTCTACAGTCTTCCCATCAGTATTAGACTGCCTTCTTCTGCCCCCACCACAGGGGCTCAGCTGGACAACAGGATGGTCTCTCTACTAAAAAGCGACTTGGCAATGCTGACTTGTTATCATCAGCAAAAGCATCGTTAGTCCCACAAAGCCGTATGCAAGCACTTACAGGTGAGTGGGCTAACACAGTGGCTGTATTTTTCTGCTTTATTGCTGTAAAAAACTATCACACAGCCTTAGTGGCTTAAACAGCACACATTTACTATGTGTCTTACAGTTCTATAGGCCAGAAGTCTGGCCCTGATCTCAAGGCATTAAAATGAAGGTGTTGTCGGAACTGCGTTCCTTCTGGAATAAGGGTGAGTTTGTTCCCTTCCCTTTCCCATCTTCTAGAGACCTCCTGCATTCCTTTGCTCATGGCCCCTTCACCATTTTCAGAACTAGTAATGGCAGATTTCATCCTCACATTGCGTCACTCTGGTCTGTTCTGTAGTTACATCTCCTTCTCTGACCTTCTCTTCTGCCTCCATTTTTCAGTTTTAAAGACCCCTGTGATGACCTTTGACCTACCAAGATAATCTAGGATAATCTCTCTATTTTAAGTCAGCATTAGGAATCTTCATCCTATCTGCTGCCTTAATTCCCCTTTGCCATGTAGCCTAACATAGTTACAGGTTCTGGGGATCAGCACATGAACATCGTTGGGGACCATGGTTCTGCCCACTACAGTGGATTACTGATTCACATCCAAAGTTAGATTGGATCTAGAATGTGGTCCTGATTTAGATATAGAATGTGGCCCTGATCCCCTTAAGGATTGCTGTGTGTTTATTTCATTTTCGCCCTGTGCTTCACTCTTCATTCTTTCAATCAATCTGGTGGTGAGAGGTGACTAACTGAAAAAATGGTAGATGGTTTCAAGGTGGTTCAATACCAAAAGCAAACAAAAAAAACCATGGTTATCTTACACGAAGGCAGTATAATGTGAGGGCTGACAGGGTGGACTTTGGCAGCAGGGTACCTGAGTTCAAGCCCCTACTCTCCTGCTCCCATGCACAATCTTGGGTAAGCTATTTATCCTCCCTTTATCTCAATTCCTTCATCTGCAAAATGGCAATAATAAAGATAGTACCCAACCTGTTATGAGAACAAAACGAGTTAATTCTGGGCACATAATGAGCACTCAGTAAGTGTTACCTGTTACTATGGAGATATGCCTGGTTATCAGCAAAAAGAATTGAAGGTTAAAATTCAGGGATTCACATTTGTTTGAAATGAGAGGCCAAGTATGGCAAGACAAAAATTATAGAAAGGCTCCAGGAGTCCTACACAGAGATGTCTGGGCTTGAATTGTGTCAAAGCAGCTGTGGGCTGGAGGGCTTCATGATAAAGAGTGGGTGCTATGATTTGAATATGGCTTGCTTGTTCCCACCAAAGCTCATGTGAAATGTCACCTCCAATGTGATGGTATTGAGGTGTGGCCTAGTGGAAGGTATTTGGGGCATAGGCAGAGATCCGTCATGAATGGCTTGGTGTTGTTATTGCAGCAGTGAGTTCTTGTTCTGGCAAGACTGGATTAATTCCCTTAAGAGTGGGTTGTTATAAAGCCAGGATGCCCCTTGGATTTTTGTCTTTTCACACGTCTGCTTCCCTTTTGACCTTCCCCACCATGTGGTGACACAGCATGGAAGCCCTTACCAAAAGCCAGGGCCATGCCCTGGAAATTCCCAGCCTCCAGAACTGTGAGCAAAATAAAGTCCTTTTCTTTATAAATTATCTGGTTTCAGGTATTCTGCTACAGCATCACAAAATAGACTAAGAGCATGGGCTTCCTGGTCTGTCATTCATGACCACTCATAGGCCCCGTCCATTCACCTTTCCATCTTTGTCTCACTTCTCTCTCTTGAGGGAAATCAGTTGAATGTGCCCATGCTTTTCCAGTTCTGAATCTTTGCTCAAGTGGTTCTCTCCCAAGACTACCTCCTCCCATCTCTGCCTGTTGAGAAATCTCGAAGAATATCTCCATGAAGCCATTATGAACTCTTCAGCCATGGAAGGACTTTCACTCTTCTGAATTCCTATAATGTCTCATCTGCACAGCTCTTATATTATGGTTAATGCTCTCTGTGTCTTTTCTTCTTTACTAGAGACAGCCTGTGTAATGTCCTCATCTACTTCTGCATCTTTCTCAGCACATGCTTAGGAAAGTTGCATTGAATAAATGGTTGGCAAATGATGGAGTGAGAGTGTGCCACCTCCAAAACAGGATGCCTGGTTGCTTCTTGGGTGAGAAATTAGGTCATGGTATTCATAGTGTTCTGCATCTTTGAAGTTACCCTTCTCTGATTGCACGCACTTCCCTTGCTCTGCTACTGCAACCTCCACCTCCTGGGCTCAAGTCTTCCTCCGACTTCAGCCTCCCAAGTAGCTGGGACTACAGGCATATGCCATCATGCTTGGCTAATGTTTTGTAATTTTTATAGAGACAGAGTTTTGCCATGTTGCCTAGTCTGGTCTCAAACCCCTGAGCTCAAGCTATCTACCTGCCTCAGCCTCCCCAAAAAATCCCATACTGGGATTACAGGCATGAACCACTGTGCCCAGCCAGGAAAGGTCATTATTGATACTGGCATTGCAAAGAATTCCAGATATTGGTTAATGGATGATTCCTGAAAAATAATCAGAAAAAGAAAACCTATCACTTCTCTCTTCTTATTGCCAAAACATACCACAGCCATATTGTCAGGGGAGATGTCGTAGATGTCAGTCCATACATAAATGACGAGGTTGAAATTTGGGCAAAATGAGTTCGTCAGGATGAGAAATTAGCAGGTATGTGGCAATAATGGATGGGGGGAAGAGGTGGGAAGGTGACAGGGAGACATTTTGTTTTTGCTAACATAAAAAAGCCTTGAGTTTTCTTGTATTTCAAGAGTTTTCATATATATATACACACACATATATGCATGTGTGTATATATAATGTGTCTGTGTGTGTATATATGTATATACATACCTTTAGTCTAGGGAAAACCTAGAGAAGCATTAAGTCATGGGAGATAAAATACACACACACACATACACACACACACACACACACACACACACACTCCCCTAAGCTACAAAGCTAAATGTGAAACACAGTAAGTCCACATGGGCTCAAGTGAGAAATTTGCTTCAGGATAACAATTCAGCCAGAAAGTAAACCAGATAAAATACCCAGAGGTAGATAAAGAAAAGGACAGGGAAACTCTGTGTTGTACTTGCAATGTAAAAGGTAAGATTTTTCTCAAAGTTCCATCCTGAATAGGCTTTGCCCTACTGAATAAAGTCTTGAAGGCTGAACTGTGGGTGAGAATATTTGTGTGTTACACATTAGCTAAAGGGACCCCATTATCCACGAGTCAGGAGCTCAGCTGGGTGGAAACTGTAGGTAAGAAAACAAAGGCAGTATGAGAAAAATGGCTGAGGGGGCTCAGAAGTTGGGACTATTTTTTTTTTTTTTTCTTACACCATGGTATTTTAGTCTTGTTTTGTTTTCTTGATCAAGTGTGTAATTTCATACTGTTGTGGAATAGAGCCATGACTTTTATTTTGCAATTATGTAGTTTCATTTCCCTTATATTTATGAAAACTACAAATTTTTTTTCTTTGTGATGCTGATGTATTCATTGGATTGTTACAAGAGCATAGGATACCCCAATCTCCACCCCTCCTATCCACCTACCCCACTGGGAGCTGGTTTCCGGGTTCCTTGCCCTGGGCCCTAAGCTTCCTTCTTCTTTCAAACAAAGACCTCCTTTCCCTAGTTCTCTTCTTGGAATCACAGAGGCTGGAGCTGAAGGAACACAAGTGGCCCAACATTCTCAGGTTGCAAATGAGCAAAATGAGAAAACAGAGGCCCGGAGATGGGAGTGGCTTAGTTTCTGTGAGAAATGAGGGTCTCCCAGGAGGAAGCCAGTCCAGTCGGTCCAGCTAGCTGAATGTCTGTGGAAACAAAGGAAGTAATACAGGTGGGAAAGAGGTAATGGTTTAGTATCTCTAGTCTAGTTTTTTGTTGTTGTTTGTTTGTGGTTTTTTTTTTTTTTGAGACGAAGTCTTGCTCTGTCACCCCAGGCTGGAGTGCAGTGGCACAATCTCGGCTCACTGCAAGCTCCACCTTCCTGGTGGTGGCCATTCTCCTGCCTCAGCCTCCTGAGTAGCTGGGACTACAGGCACCTGCCACCATGCCCGGCTAATTTTTTTGTATTTTTAGTAGAGACGGGATTTCACCGTGTTAGCCAGGATGGTCTCGATCTCCTGACCTTGTGATCTGCCTGCCTTGGCCTCCCAAAGTGCTGGGATTACAGACGTGAGCCACTGCGCCCGGCCTAGTTTTTCTGAAGATCTGGGAAAGTGGTAGCCTGTTTGAGAAGCCATTCTGCATCCAAAAAAAAAAAAAACCAGACCCAGAAAGCCACCTGCTCACACATACAAATGCTAAAACTCCAGGAAAGTGAGTGAACAGAAACACTCACCTGCAGGCACTAAGGAAACTGATTTGAGATACAGAATCCTGGAACATTTGTGCTAGAAAGAACCTCTCAAGTCGTCTACTCTTGTTCCCTCATTTTACAGATCAAGAAACTCAATCCCAAAGATCACAAAGCTAATTAGAAGAGGGTCCTGATCCCACCCTTGAAAGCCCTCTCTACTGTCCTGAGTGGCCACCATGTTTGCCTTCGAGAAATATCGTGGGATTATTGTTTGGATGTTGATTTATCTGTGTCCAGTTCTGCTTATTATGGGCTGGCATTAACATTTCTTTTTCTTCTTGTACACCAGTGGTCATAGCATTATCCACAGTAGTTAAAATGTGGAAATAATCCAAACGTCCATCAACAGATGAACGAACAAAACATGGTGTATATATGGAATATTATTCAGTGTTAAAAAGATGGCCGGGCACAGTGGCTCATGCCTGTAATCCCAGCACTTTGGGAGGCCAAGGTGGATGGATCACAAGGTCACGAGTTCGAGGCCAGCCTGGCCAACATGGTGAAACCCCCGTCTCTACTAAAAAAAATAGAACAATTAGCCAGGCATAGTGGTGTGCACCTGTAGTCACAGCTATTCAGGAGGCTGAGGCAGGATAATCGCTTGAACCTGGGAGGCAGAGGTTGCAGTGAGCCAAGATTGCATCACTGCATTCTAGCCTGGGAGACAGAGCAAGACTGTCTCAATTTAAAAAAAAAAAAAAAAAAGGAAAGAAGTATACTGAATATACTGGCACATGCTACAACATGGATAGACTTCAAAACATTGCGCTAAGTGAAATAAACCAGACATAAAGGACATATATTGTATAATTCCCCTTACATGAGGAACATAGAACAGGCAAATTCATAGAGATGGAAAGAACAGAGGTTTCTAGGGGCTAGAAGGAGGATGGAGAGAATTATGGTTTAATGGGTCCAAAGTTTCTGTTTGGGGTGATAAGACAAGTTCTAAAAAGGATAGTGGTAATGGTTGTACAACAATGTGAATGTACTTAATGAATTTTGTCCATAAAAATATTAAATTGGTAAATTTTAAGTTGTATGTATTTTACTACAATTTTTAGAACTGAGAAAATGTTTCATGGCTTTCTTTATTACAAACCAGTTGAGGCTCCAGTAAGCTGTGGCTTGAGAAGGCAGGATAGGGAGCTAGCCTGAGTTGAATATGTCCACAGATCATTTACCAGTTGGTAAAACACAGACTTAAGTTTTTCTGTCTGGCTAGGCATGGTGGCTCATGCCTTGTAATTTCGGCTCTTTGGGAGGTCAAGGCGGTAGGATTACTTGAGATTAAGAGTTCGAGACCAGTCTGAGCAACATGGTGAAACCTCGTCTCTACAAAAAATTTAAAAATTAGCTGGGTGGGGTAGCGCATGCCTGTAATCCCAACCACTCGGGAGGCTGAGGTGGGAGGATTGCTTGAGCCTAGGAGTTAGAGGCTGCAGGGAGCTGTGATTGCGCCACTGCACTTCAGCCTGGGTGACAGAGTAAGACCTTGTCTTCGTCTCTCAAAAAAAAAAAAATTTTTTTTTCTTTCTAAGATCTAACACTGTCTAAAGGCAGTGTAACCCCAAAGATCAAATAATCAATTATCAAAAATACGTGGAGCTCCCACTCTCTGTCCCATTGTATATATACGAAAGAGGATTGGAATGGCGAGACGGTAGGAGTGCAGGCTTTGGGGCCAGGTTGTCTGAGTGTGAATCTGGCTCCAGCATTTGTAAGCTTTTTGCCTCTTGAGTAAATTATTTTCCTCTGTGTTCAATTGCCTCATCTAAAACCAAGGTACTGTTGGTACTGATTTACAATTTGTTATAAAGGTGAAATGAGTAGGCATGATAAAGGACTTGGAAGGCCACCTGGTGGCGCGTGAGCCGTTATCATTATTTTGATCACCTGTTATGAGGGATGTGGTATTAGCGGAGGTCTCTGCCTGCGCTCCAGGAATGAACTTCTTTTTGGAGAAAACTAGGCTAAGAGTAAGAAACTGTTAGCAAACATCATAAAGCAGTATTGATGAGCTGGAGTGATAAGAACAAGCATCACAGAGCGCGTGGTACTTCGTAGAGTTCCTCCATGTATCCAGGTATGTTTCATCTTTTCAACATCTTGAAAAAGCACCTTACTGATTTTACTTAGTGGAAAACAGAGGCTCAGAATCATCGCTTTACCCAGGGATTCACAGCTTATAAGTGGTAAAGAATAAGAATCTTGAGAACTTAGAGAAAGGAGAAACCAGTGTGGTCTAAACCACTCAAGAAATGCTTTGTGAAAATTTGACTTGAAAAATATCTTGAATAAGATGAAGATAATGAGAAGAACATCTTGGGCTGGTATATGGAATACAGTGTGAATGAGGTGTGTTTGTCTGTATGTGTCTTTTTAGAGTTGTGCAGTGCACAACCTGTGTGGTCATACAGTGCAGCCCTGCCAGCAGGGGAAACCACATGGGCAGGAATGAACAAATGGTCTTTGTAATACAGGAAGAAGGCCTTGTTTGACTGCCACAGAAGGGACATTTAGTGGGGTAAGAAGAACAGTGTGAGAACAGGGTGGTTGTGTTAATGTTTGGATTCTGTTCCTAGATGCTGAGAATTCCTACAGTGGAAGGAGCTCTGGAATAAGAAACTCCTGATCTCACCCTTGCCTTGGCCGCCGTCAGCTGTGTGACCCTGGGTAAGTCACTCCAACTCGCTGGCCTTCGATTTGTCCATCTATAGACTTAAAGGATTCAGCTGGGTGGCTCTCTCATTGTGTTTTCATGCCTGTTAAGAAGTCAAAAATACGTGGCTATATGACTGTCCTTGCTTCATTTACTGAAAGAAGGAGAAGCTTGGGAAAGGGTCCTTTCCCATTTTTCTTTTACCCTGGGTATGATAGCCCCTTTTCAGGATGAAGGCTCTCTAAAGCCCTATTCTCTGAAGTGTATTAGAGAAGGAAGTGTAAACATAAGATCCTTTTGGTATTTTTATTAAAAAAACCAAAAAACCCAGGATGGGATAGACTTACCCTTTTCTCCTCTGAGTAATTAACCTGTGTCCTCTCTTTCCCCTACATGGGGACAGCAGACCCAGGTATTTTATACTTCTCTTATCTCATCATTTCAAGCTCAGACTTTTCTACCATTGTTATGTCCCAGCCTCTCTTTGGAATCTATAATGATAGGAATTCTTCCGTGCTTATTCTGTAGTCCGCACAATGTTTTGCAGCCCAAAATAGATGCAAAAGAGTGTGTTGAATCACATAGGTAAAGAACCAAGATACTTGTCACCACCCTACATTTGGGGAAACCAAGGCAAGGAATGGGAAAGTGACTTCACTGACGTGCAAAATAAAGGCTAGGCATGCTAACAGAGCTAGAGGTTTCCATCTTACAGTCCTCGCTCTTCCCCACACGATCATGATGACTGCAGCATGTGCGGGCAGCGACGTGCACGCTTTGCCAGGCCCACCAGATGGGCTTGGAACCCAAGTCAGAGAGAGGCATTTCACTCTCCACGTGTAATCGGCATTTACCAGCATTTGCTTACAACAAGAAACATTAAACAATTTTCCACATTTCCTCTAAATGAATGGGACTCCGCAGGAAAACCCTAAAGGGAAGTGTCTGAGAAATCGGTGGCAGAGGAATTTCACTATGAGGAGAGCGAGCCAGTTCATTCTGTTTGCTTATTAATAGCTTCTGTGTCGCCAGCTCCGGGGGGAACGGCCTCTTGAATAGCTGGCGGGGAAACGCATTCAAGGGCTCTGCTTGATGAAAATAGGGAATAACGGGAAGGCAGAGGAAGGGAAATAACTTCAGAAAGGATTGGAAAGCTTGTCCTCTGAAATGAAAACAAGCTGCTGCTAATTTGACTAAGTTACTGCTGAGTCTGGGTTCGAGCTGAGCGGCAGCTGAGCCGTGCAGGAAGCTGCAGCCCTGCTTTTCTGGCTCCTCTTTGCAATTTATTTGCAGCCGGTGTTATATCTCATTCTTTCAGATAAGGCTGCATTTAGAATCCAGTGTATTTCAAAAGACAAGCTGCAGAGGCTGGGGTGTGTGTATGACCTGGTTAGAGAGGGGGTTGATAAGATTGTGGATCAATAAATAGATGAGAAATGTTTCCCTCTGTGACGCATTATCTAGAAGCAATACATGGCCGTGTCGCTCTCCTTAAGGAGCATTCATTTGGTCATCTTGATGCAGGGCAGGTGAGCCCTAAAGTGGGGCTTAGCCCACGAGGTTTCTTGGCTTGACCCGGGAAAGAGTTTAAGGGTGAGCCAGTGGTGGGGTAGAAGAAAACAGCTTTATTGAAGTGGCATTGTTACAACTCCATGACTGTTTCCTGCAGGGCAGGGCTGGCCCATTGGCAGTGTGCTGACAGTAGCAGCTCAGGGCAGTTTTGCAGTTATATTTATACCTACTTTTAATTACATATAGATTAAGGGGCAGTTCATGCAGAAATGTTTAGGGAAGGGGTAATAACTTTTAGGTGTCAGTTCATTGCCATGGAAAGGGGCAGTAACGCTCAGGTGTTGCCATGGCAACACTGGTAGGTGTGTCTTATGGAAAACCGCTTCCACCTCATCCCTGTTTTAGCTAGTCCTCAATTCCGTCAGGTGTCGGAGCCCTCCCTCTGGAGTTGAATCCTACCTCCTGCCTCAATCTGGTCAACAAATATTTATATCTGTGCTATCCTGGGATGTGAAGCCAATTGAGTTGTATATCTGGTTCCCAAAGACGCTGATGGAAAAGAGAGAAAATAAATAGACAATCATGATACAAAATATATGCCATGCAGGGTGCAGATTTGCATAGGTTCTTAAGGAAGGGGTACCTGTCCCAGGCTGAGGAAGATGCAAAAGGAAAGGTATGGAAAAGCTGCCTAGAGGATTGGGTTCCTGAAGGAGAATTAGGGGTGAGTTGGCTGGTTTTCCTTCCACAATAAAAGGTGTGAGATTTAAGTACTCTGGGACCCACTGATATTGTCTGCAAATCGGTGTGTTATGTTATGTACATCTGCCTTTCTCCGGAGAGGACACATAATTTATCAGATTCTTAGAGACCTAAGACCTTTTCTATCCCTAATTATGTATGTTAACTGTACAGTACTTCTGAATATTTTACTGATGTCCAAATAATAGACATTCTATTTTCATTTCCGTGTGTGTATATTTGCTTCTACATGTGTGGAACTATAGCAAACATTTGTGTAGTTAAATCTTTGTGCACATGTTTTCTTTTTAAATTTTAGAAAAGTTATTGCATCATCAAAGAATGTGAACACTTTAAAGACCTTTGGGTACATATTGTCAGAATTCCCTTTCCAAATGTGTACAGGCTTATTATCAACAGAGGTGGAGTACCATTTCCCTGAACTCTTGCCAATGCTATTTTTATTGCCTTTTAAGTAAGAAATATTTTAAATACAAAGTGATACAGGAAATAGATGCCTATGAGCTTATTTACCTAGATCTAATAGATAATGACAATTTGCCATAGTGTTTTTCATATTTTAATAAAGAAATAAAGTGTGTGTGATAGGGACAGCAGAGGCCCACTCTCTTCTTCCCATCTCATTTATCTCCTTCCCATCTCATTCATCCCCTTCCCATCTCATTCATCTCCTTCCCATCTCATTCTTCTCCTTCCCTCCTTCAATACCCAACATTTTTTCCTTTTCTTTCTTTCCTTTTATAGAGAAAGGGTCTCACTATGTTGCCCAGGCTGGTGTTGAATGCCTGGGCTCAAGTAATCCTCCTGCTTTGGCCTCCCGAAGTGCTGGGATTATAGGAGTGTGCCACTGTGCCTGGCCCCCAATATATGTATTTTTCCTAATTGCTAGACTACCAGGGATTGGCCCCCAAGGGTTTTTAAGTGGATATTTTTATACTTTTACCACTCACAGATGTCTCCAACAATAAATAATAATGTCCTTCTTAAAATGTCTATCATACTAGCATAGTTATTGTAATTTTCTTTTTATTTATTTATTTATTTATTTATTTATTTTGAGACAGAGTCTCTTGCCCTATCACCAGGCTGGAGTGCAGTGGCGTGATCTCGGCTCACTGCAACCTCTGCCTCCTAGGTTCAAGCGATTCTCATGCCTCAGCCTCCTGAGTAGCTGGGATTACAGGTGCCCACCACCACACCCAGCTAATTTTTGTATTTTTAGTAGAGATGGGGTTTTGCCATGTTGGCTAGGCTGGTCTCGAACTCTGGACCTCAAGTGATCTGCCCACCTCAGCCTCCCAAAGTGCTGGGATTATAGGCGTGAGCTACCATGCCTGACTGTAATTTTCTTTAAACATTGATTTTTACCCTCTTTTTAAATGTTTTATTTGCTTCTTTGCTTTTTACCCTCTTTTTAGATGTTTTTTTTGCTTTGCTTTTCCTTTGCTTCTCCTGCGTCTCTCTCCTACCATTCCTTGGACTGAACAGTTTTTGTTAGTCCCTCCTTTACCTCTGTTGGTTTAGAAGTTATACAGATAATTTATTTCTACTCTTTTAGGAGTTGTTCTTAAAATATTTTAAACAGCTTTATTGGGATATAATTTACATACTATACAGTTCACCCATGTGATGTGTACAAGTCAGTGGATTTTAATGTATTCACAGGGTGCGGCAACCATCACCACAATTTATGTTAATATTTTTATCATCTCCAAAAGAAACCTCAGAGCCATTATCAGTCACTCCCCATTCTCCCTTGCCCTCTGCCCTTGGAAACCACTAATCTATTTTCTGTCTCTGTGGATTTGTCTGTTCTAGAGATTTCACATAAATGGAATCATTCAGTAAGTGTTGTGACCCGCTTCTTAATGTAATGTTTTCAAGATTCATTGATGTTGTACCATGGATCCATACTTCATTAATTTTTATGGCCAAATAATAATTATATGCATAAGTCATATCCATTCATCAGCTGATGAACATTTGGGTGTTTCCACTTTTTGACATTATGAATGATATAAAGAACATTCATGTATGAGTTTTTATGTGGACATACGTATTCAAGTTCCTTGGATAGATACAGAGAAATGAAATTGGTAGATAATGTGATAAATCAATAGTTAGCTTTTAAAGGAACTGCCAAACTGCTTTCCAAAGTGGCTGCCCCATTTTACATTTCCCACCAGGAATGTATGAATTTCTCCACTTCCTCACTAACAGTGTAATTGTCTTTTTTTTTTTTTCTTTTTTTTTTTAAGAATGATCCTTGTAGATGTGAAGTGGTATTTATTGTGGTTTGACTTTACATTTCCCTAATGACTAATGATGTTGAGCATCTTTTCATGTGTGTGTGTGTGTGTGTATTTTGGTGAGACGGAGTCTTGCTTTGTCACCAGGTTGGAGTGCAGTGGTGTTATCTTGGCTCACTGCCACCTCCACCTACTGGGTTCAAATGATTCCCCTGCCTCAGCCTCCTGAGTAGCTCGGACTACAGGTATGTACCATCATGCCCGGCTAATTTTTTGTATTTTAGTAAAGACAGGGTTTCACCATGTTGGCCAAGGATGGTCTCAATCTCCTGACCTGGTGATCTGCCTGCCTCAGCTTCCCAAAGTGCTGGGACCACAGGCATGAGCCACCACACCCACTCTTCATGTGCCATTTGGTCATTCCTGTATCTTCCTTGGAGAAAGGTCTACTCAGGTTCTTCGACCATTTTTAGGTTGCATTATTTATCTTTTTATTACTGAGTTGTAATAGTTCTTTATAGCTTTGGGGTACAAGTTGCATATCATATATGATTAGCAAATATTTTTTCCCCTTTTATGGGTTGTGTTTTGCTTTCTTGATGGTATCATTTATAGCACTAAAGTTTTCAACTTTGGTGAAGTCCAATTTCTCTATTTTTTTTTCCTTTGTCACTTGTGCTTTTGGTGTCACATCTAGCCCAAGTTCATTAAATGTACTCCTACATTTTCTTCTAAGAGTTTTGTAGATTCAGCTCTTAACATTTATACCTATTGTCCATTTGAGTTAATTTTTGTATATGGTATAAGGCAGGGTCAAAATTCATTTTTTGCCATGTGGATGTCCAGTTGTTCTAGCCTTGAATTTGTAACATGCATATTTTACTTAAGAACATCTTAGATTTTTATGATAAACTTCAGAATGATCAGGACTTATATACCACTTTAATTCTGATCATCCCTACTTCTTTCTTGGTATTGAGGCCTAGTATTTTACCTCTACCTTCTTTTTGAGGCACCCAATATTCTTAATGACATTACACTTCATACATATGTGATGTTAATACTTTCTTGGTGTCTTTGCTCACCAGTGCTTTTGCTTCCCACCTTTTTGTGCTTGGTTTCTTTAGCTGCTTTTTTTTTTTTTTTTCCTTAAGACAGTCTCTCCCTTTGTCGTCCAGACTGGAGTGCAGTGATGTAGTCTTGGCTCACTGCAACCTCCGTCTCCTCAGCTCAAGTGATCCTCCTACCTCAGCCTCCCATGTAACTGGGACCACAGGTTCACGCCACCATGTCTGGCTACTTTTTAAGTGCTTTTGTAGAGGCAGGATCTCTATGTGTTGCCCAGGCTGGTCTCAAACTTCTGGAATCAAGCTATCTTTCTGCCTCAGCCTCCCAAAGTGCTGGGATCACAGGCATGAGCCACCATGCCTGGCCATTCTCTTGCTTCTTAACTCAAATACATCAATTAGTCCCTATTATGGCCCAGGTGAGAGAGTGTAAAACTCCGAGTCTGTCTTTTAAAAAAGTCAGTAGTTGGCCTCACTCCATGTGAACTTTTAATTGAACTCTCACTTTGAGTGTATTCCCTTGTCATCTGGCTTCTAAAGTTGCTGTTGAAATGTGAGTCTAATCTGTCTTGTCTTTTAGGGTGTTTTTAAGATTTTTTTTTTTTTTTTAATTCTGCACTTTCACTACAATGAATCTCAGTGTGGATTTATTTTCATTTGTCCTCCTTGGGAATCTTTCTGTTTTGTGAAAATAGAAGCAATTCAAAGAGATTTCCCCAAGTGCTCCCCAGCATATCTACCCACTTTCCTGCATCTCTATGTACACTACCATTTTATTGTGACTTTGGAGGAACGATGCTCCTGGCTTGGACCCACCCCTCCACATGTACGTTGGACTCCCCTTCTCAACTATTCATAGGCATCTTTCCAGCATCTCTCCACATCAGTTTTCACCTTTCTACTGCATATTGCATACCAATATGTTTTCATCTGTCTCATCTTAGAAGACCCAGCTCTTTCTGTATCTCACTTCCCTCCAGCTGGCACCCCATTTCCTCCTTGTAGAGCAAACCTCCTTGAAAAACTTGAGTATAGTTGTGGACTTCAATGACATTCTCCCCTTCTTCCTTGTACACATTCTAATCTGGAGGCCACCAATGACCTCCATGTTGTTAAATCACATGGTCAGTTTTCAGTTCCCCTCTTACTGGGCCCATCAGCAGTATTTGGCCCAGTTAATTGTTGCTCCTGATTGAAAGTCATTCCTCACTGGGCTTTCAGGATACCATACTGTTTAGTACATTCTCACACTGCTATAAAGATACTACCTGAGACTGAGTAATTTATAAAGGAAAGAGGTTTAATTGACTCACAGTTCTGCATGGCTGTGGAGGCCTCAGGAAACTTACAATCATGGCGGGAAGGGAAGCAGGAATATCTTACATGGTGGCAGGCAAGAGAGTGTGTGAAGGAGGAACTGTCAAACACTTAAAAAACGATCAGGTCTTGTGAGAACTCACTCATCATGAAAACAGCATGGGGGAACTGCCCGCATGATCCAATCACCTCCCACCAGCTCCCTCCCTCTACACGTGGGGATTATGGGGATTACAATTTGAGCTGAGATTTGGGTGGGGACACAGAGCCAAACCATGTCACACACTCTCCTGTTCTTTTTCTACCTTACTGATCACTCCTTCTTGGTCTGTTTATTGATTCTTCTTCATCTCTTTAACCTCTTCAACTTTGGAGTGTCCTGGGCTCATGTATAAACATCTTGTCTGTTCTGTTTGCACTCCCTCTCTTAGTGATCTAATCTAAACTCTTGGTCTTCAATATCCTTGCTAGCAGTGTCTGCAAACCTGCAGTCTGTTGGCCAAACCTGGCTTGTCTCTATAATCCAAAGATGGTTTTTATGAAGAACATGCAAGAACAATCATATGTGACTTGCAAAGCCTAAGGTATTTACTATCTGGTCCTTTACAAAAAAAAGTTTGTTATCCCCTAATGTGTAGTGTGGTGGTGGTTCCTAAATTTACATTTGTGGTTCAAACCCCTCCGCTGAATTCCAGACGAATTTATTCAACTGCTCACTGGATATCTCCACATGAATGTCTTCTATGCACCTCAAACTTGAAATGACTCAAACAGAGCACTTGAGTTCTGCCTATCTGCTCATGCCACAGTCTCATCATAGCCCGCGGGAACACCATCTTTGCAATGCTTGCCCCAACCCAAGCATCATGGCTGATTCTTCTCTCATTTGTACCCCACATTCCATTTCAGCTAATCATGTTCAAAATATATCCAGATTCTAACCACTTTCACTATGTGGTGGAGCCTCTTGTTTATAGTCTCTCGTCTGTTTATCATGAAGGCCCCCTACTGGTCTTTTTGGTCTGCCTTCAGTCCATTCTGTGCCTATCTCTGAGTTAAAATATAAATTAGATCATGTCATTCCTTTGCTCAAAACCCTCACATGGTTTTTCATCTCACCGCAGGTGAAACCAAGCCCCACAGTGGCCTCACAGAGCCATCGTCTGGCCTCTGAGGTCTGCCTGATCTGTTTCCCTGCCACACTCCCTCTCTCACCTCCTGACAGCCACAAGGGCCTCCTTGCTGCTCCTCAAACCCATCAGGCAGGCCCTTGACTTGGAGCTTTTGCATTTGTTGTTAATCTTCTCAAAACATTCTTCTCCAAGATATCTGCATGATATCCTTCAGGTCTTAATCAGAGATTACTTTCTTTGTGCCTGCCCTAGTCTGCCTATTTAAAATGGCACGCTCCCTTATAATTCTTATCCCCATTCCCTGCTTTGGTTTTCTCCATAGCAATTACCCGCACTGACCGTATTATGGTAGGCTTTATTTTTCATTCACGATTACTTATTCCCTTCTCTGTAGGAGGATTATGCATACCCACTCTTGCCGTGCTTGTCTCTAGTGCATACAACTGGTAGCTTTGGGTATGTGATTTGTTTATATTAAGAGAATGTGAGCAAGCATGACACAGGTTGCTTCTAAGTGGAAGCTTTCAGTACAACAGTGTGATTGGCTTGGTGACTTGCATTTTTGCCCTCTGCCACTATGAGAGCATGTCCCAGATGGGGACTCCTTCTTCAGCCTGCATCCTGGAACTCACAGATTAGAACCATAGTCAACCCCCAGCCTGGAGTAGAGCCACAGGGAACCCTGCGACCCTCACTTGACATGAAAACCAAATATCACCGTAAACCATTGAGATTTGGGGATTGTCTGGTTACCACACCAAACACATAGTAATATATCGAATTGTACTTAAAAAATTATCTCTTGTCTTTTTCTAGCAAGTGGACCATTTTTTAAAAAAGAGGAGAAAGCAACAACCACAACATTATCTCTTTTCTTTTAGAAAGTAAATGCTGTGAAAGCAGGGATTTTTGTCTTCATTCATTGCTTTCTTCTTAGTATCTAAAATAGTGCAGGGTACATGGTAGAGCTTCATAAATATGTATGGTATTAACTAATATATGCTAGAAAATTCATAGTCATTTTTCCTTTAAATATTGCCTCTCCTCTTTTCCCCTATTGCCTTTTCCTGGAACCCCTATTAGATGTGTGTTGGGCTTTCTCATTCTCTCTTCCATATCTCTTAACCACTTTTATATTTTCCATTTCTTTAAATCCCCAAATTCTTCGTTGTATATTTTTTTAAGGTTTTATTCCAAGGACTGTATGTTTTATTTCTTTAAATTCTATTCTACTCTTTCTGCAAATGTGCCTATTTTTATAATGTGCTTTTCTTCAATTTTTTTATACCATCCTTTATCATTTTGACAATTTAAAACATATTTAGTTTATGTTTTTCTGTTGGAAGAATATTATCTGACGTTTTGGGAGATGGTAACTGCCCTTTTTTTTTTTTTTTTTTTTTTTTTGAGACAGAGTCTCACTCTGTTGCCCAGACTGGAGTGCAGTGGTATGATCTTGGCTCACTGCAAGCTCCGCCTCCTGGGTTCACACCATTCTCCTGCCTCATCCCCCCGAGTAGCTGGGACTGCAGGTGCCCGCCACCACGCCCGGCTAACTTTTTGTATTTTTAGTAGAGACGGGGTTTCACCGTGTTAACCAGGATGGTCTCGATCTCCTGACCTCGTGATCCACCCACCTCGGCCTCCCAAAGTGCTGGGATTACAGGCGTGAGCCACGGCGCCCAGCCGGTAACTGCCACCTTTTTAAAACTTATGACTATTGCTCACAGATTATTTTCTCCTGTGATTTATAATACTTTTGGAAGCTCGGCCGCAGTGAGCATTAAAAAAGTGTTCTTGTAAGAGCCACATATGCTCTTTCAAAAAAGATCATTGGCTTGGGTCTTCTCTTACAAAAAACAAAGAAAACAAACAAACAAAAAAACAGCGCTAATTTGTACTGTGTGCGCGCATATGGCATAGGCTTGAGTTTTCACCTTCTTCCAGAAAGTTTTTAGTTTCTTTTTTGTTCCCCAGAAACCTAGTAAGAGATAGTGACACTTTTTTCTTCCCTGAGGTGTTAAATGGGCCAGATTTTATTTAACAAAACTGTTTTTCTGTACGTTCTGGGGATTCCTTCTGGGTTTGGTATTATGTTGTCTGGAGTTACAAAGTTCACTCTTTACAGACAGTGCGGCCTTTTCAGGGCCCCTGGATTGACTACAGGGTCCCCCAGGGTCCCTGCAGGAGTCATAGTATGTGTGAAGCCCCACCCTTCACTCTTAGGTATGTATTCTTTGAGTCCTTTCTCTCGAACCTTTCACCATCTGCAGTCCTGAAGAATCAGCTTTCAAGCTCCTTGCTTTATCTTTGTCTTCCAGAGACTGCTTAGAAAGGTCTTTCTTGCTCTGAGATTTAAAAAAAAAACTGCATCTGTACTTTTTCTAGGTTTTAAAAAATTACTTTTTTTTTTTTTACGTTGAAAGTTATAAGTCATGTGAAATTTATTTTGGTACACGGTGTAAGATAGGTATCTAACTTTACTTTTCTCCCAAATGGCTAACCAGTTGTCTAAACATATCTTATTAAGTAATTCATTCTTACTCTCTGTTTACCTTTATCATGAGTTGCTATGCATACGGGGTGAATTTCAGAGCTTTCTGGTTTGCTTTAATGATCTGTCTGTCATTCTCTGTGCTTTTATCATGTTCTTTTAAGTAGTGTATCTTTCTAATACATTTTAATATTGGGAAATTCAGGCCACCTTGCAGTCCTGTTTTTTTCTTGTCTAGTAGCAGATGTTTATTCTTTTTAACAAGCTGAAGAATTATTTTGTTCAGCTACACAAAACATGTTTAAGATTTGATTGAAATGAAACACATTCATAAATGAATTTAAAAATAGTGGGCATCTTTATGACATTGAGCCATCTCATGAAGAAACAGTTCCTCACATGATATTTCTTCATATAGCATTTGTTTTAAAACTTACTATTATTTTTTCTTTTAAATGCCTTTAAAACGCTTTCAGTTGTGGTAAAATAGACATAACATAAAATTTACTGTCCTATTTTTAAGCATATAGTTCAGCAGTAAAGCTCATTTTCAGCTCATTCATATTTTAATATAACTCACGTTCAGGACTCTTTTCATGTTGCAAAGGGAAAACTCTGTACTCATTAAACAACTTTCCATTCCCACTTACCCCAGCCTCTGGCAGCCACTATTCTACTTTCTATTTGTGTGAATTTGTCTACCCTAGGTACTTCACATAAAGTATTTTTCTTTATGGAATTTATAAAGTACTTTTCTTTATGGAATTATAAAGAATGTGGCTGGCTTATTTCGCTTAGCATCCTTAAGGTTCATTCATGTTGTAGTGTGAGTCAGAATGTCTTTCCTTTTAAAGATTGAATAATATTCTATCATATGTATAGATCACATTTTGTCCATTCGTTCATCCATGAACACTTATTTGGCTGCCAACTCTTGGTATCATGAATAATACCAATATAAACTTGAGTGTGAAAATATCTCTTTGAGATCCTGATTTAAATTATTTGTGGTATATAGCTAGAAGTAGAAGTGCTGGATCACGTGATAATTCTATTATTGTGAATGTTTTATACTGTTATTAGTGGAATTTTGACTGCATCATATTTTGTAATCGGTCCTTTGTGGCATAAAGAAAAATCTATTGGATTTTGTGTATTTCCTGTGTTTTTTTTTCAGTGGTTCTCAAGCTTGGATGCATATTAAAGGCATCTGGGAGCTTTTAAAACAGACATGGAGCCAGGCCTCAGTCAAGAACAATTATATCAGAATTTCTGGGGTGAGCCCCAGGTATTGATAGTTTTTAAAAGCTTTCCAGGTGATTCTAAAATGAAGTAAAGGTTGACAAAGGTATTAGACTCAATCATTGTTTAGTTGATTCACATGGATGTTTTAGACAAATAATATCATCTGCAAAGAATCATTTTCTATTATTTTCTATATACCTTGTTAATGTGTTTTTGACTTACTGCATTGACCAAAATTTCCTCAACAATGCTAAATACATCTTTGTTTTGTTCTTGATTTTAAAAGAATGCATTTGCTTTGAGTATATTAGATGCTGTTTTCAGAGATTTTCTTTTTCTTACTGTGCATTTTTTGAGTAAAATATAAAAGCAGGGATGATTTGAAGACTTTACATTTTATCCATGCCTGTGTCTTTTGAAATTTCAGTGTATATTTTCCTGAAGTAAGCACAGATGATTTTTCATAGAAATCGAATTACGAATGTATTTCCTATTCATTTCACTAACACATTTAGTAAAATGTATGTTGAATTATCAATGGATGCTGACATTGACATCCTTATCTGCTTTACCTAACTGCTAGTTTGAGGCGTATTAGTGGATATTTGCTAGCATTGAAACCATGGGTTAGAGCTGCTTTCTAATGGTTATGTGTTCTTCTGCTCCGCCTGGACTGACGACTCTCTGGACTGATGGAATACATAGCTGCTCTGCTCCTAGAAGATACAGCCACCTTGTTTATTTCTGCCTCTGCTCCTATCTAAAGAGCCTTTTTGCTGGGATTTGGCCTAGGCTGTCATATGTTGCTACTTTTTTCCCACGTTTCCTGTTTAGATGTTTCTGGGCATTGCTATATCTGATTGGTTGTTAAACAAATGTTGGGTGAGAATGTGTGACAGAGGGGAATGGTACCTGCCAAGACTAAAAGGTGGCATCTGCACCCCAAGTTTCTGGGTCATACAACTTCCGGGTCTGAGTCAGGAGACAATGGTAAGGGAGGAATGACTTATCTTCCTTTCTCTTTTCTTTTTCTCTCTTTTCTTTCTCTTCTGTCTTCCTTTCTTTTTAAATGATCTCCTTTTTATGAAGCAGAGACTGAGATTCATGAGACAATAATTGCCAGATTTTATTTAACAAAACTCTTTCTGTAAGTTCTGGGGATTCCTTCTCGGTTTGGCATTATGTTGTCTGGAAGATTTTCTTTTCCTCTGGTTGTTTTTAATCTTTTAATTGAGTTGGGTTTTAACTTTTTTAAAGTTTTTAAAAAGATATTTTAGGCTGGGCACGGTGGCTCACACCTGTAATCCCAGCACTTTGGGAGGCCGAGGCAGGTGGATCACGAGGTCAGAAGTTCAAGATCAGCCAGGCCAAGATGGTGAAACCCGGTCTCTACTAAAAATACAAAAAAAAAAAAAAAAAAAAAAATTAGCCAGGTGTGATGGTGGGTGCCTGTAATCCTAGCTACTCGGGAGGCTGAGGCAGAGAATTGCTTAAACATGGGAGGCGGAGGATGCGGTGAGCCTAGATCACGCCACTGCACTCTAACCTGGGCGACAGAGAGACACTCCATCTCAAAAAAAAAAAAAAAAAAAAAAAAAGATATTGTAGTGGGATGTTGGAAAAGATTGAATTAAGGCTTAGATTCAGATACTACTTTAAAATGGAAGCCTAATACTATTTTAATCAGGAGAGTGATGTGCAGATCTGCACCAAAAAGGAGATGAGAGAGGAAGCCTGGAGGACCAGTAAGGGAAGCTATGATAGCACATTAAACTGTTGAAAGACACTTTGTTGTTGTTGTTGTTGTTGTTTTGAGACAAGGTCTCACTCTGTTACCCAGGCTGGAATGCAGTGACACAAACACAGCTCACTGCAGCCTCGACCTCCCCAGGCTCAGGTGTTCCTCCCACCTCAGCCTCCTGAGTAGCTAGGACTACGGGCATGTGCCACCACACTCAGCTAATTTTGGTATTTTTGGTAGAGATGAGGTTTTGCCTTGTGACCCAGGCTGGTCTCAAACTCCTGGGTTCAAGCAATCCACCTGCCTTGGCCTCCCAAAATGCTGGGATTGTAGACATGGGCCACCACACCCAGCCTGGAGGACACGTTAATACAGCATAAAATAAGGTACTAATCTGAATGTCGTTGGAAATAACCAATCTCATGTAATAGAAAGATCCCTGGGCTTGATATCAAAAGAGCTGAGCTTTAGCTCTAACTAACATTAACCAGCTGTGCAAACTTGAACAACTCTTTTAAGGTCTTGAAATCTGAAATTAATCACAGTTAAACCAAGATGTCAACCTGACAGGGGGTGCCCAGACAGCTGGTAAACGTGCTTTCTGGATGTGTCTGTGAGGGGTTTCCAGGAGAGATTTGTGTCTGAATTGGTGGACTGAGTAATGTGGATCTGCCCTAATCAACACGGATGAGAGTTGTCCAACTGAGGGCCCAGATAGAACAAAAAGGCAGGAGAAGAGTGAATTTCCTCTCTCTCTCCTTGAACTGGACAGTCGTCTTATCCTGCCCTCAGATATTGGTGCTCCCAGTTCTTGAGCCTTAAGCCTTAGACTGAGAGTTACATTGCTGGCTCCTCTAGTTCTCAAGCCTTCAGACTTAGACTGAATTTTACCACTGGGCCTTATGGTTATTCCTTTTGCAGTTGGAAGATCATGGGACTTGACCTCCATAATTTTGTGAGCCAATTCCAATAACACATACTCTCTTCTGTATCTATAAGACAGATTTTCCTGGTGGTTTTGTTTCTCTGGGGAACCCTGACTAACGCACCTATGTGAGAAGGTCAAGAAAGATCTCTAGTTCTTGAGACTATCTGACATTTTTGGTTTTGATCATTCCACATGTAAAAATGAATGGTGTGGGCTCTGAGTACAGTCGAAGATTGACTTGAAGCAGGTGGGGTGTGTGATGGGCTTGGAAGAAAATCAGGTTTGAACGGAGAGGGCAGTGAAGACTCCAAGGGGTTCCTGTTGAAGGTGGGGGGTTGCTGTTTCTGGTTTGTGTGCTGAGGTTGACACAATGTTTTGTTCCTACAAGAAGGAGTAAAGAAAGGACATACTAGAATGGATTTGTTTTTATTTTAGTCTGGTATATTATTATCTTTGTGAGTAGTTGTAGGCTGTTCTTGCACTGCTACATAAACAAAAAAGAGACTGGGTATTTTATAAGAAAAGAGGTTTAATTGGCTCACAGTTCTGCAAGCTGTACAGGAAGCATGGTGCCAGCATCTGTTTCGGAGGCTTCAGGAAGCTTCTATTCATGGCAAAAGGTAAGGGGGAGCAAGCACAGGACATGGCGAAAGCAGGAGCGAGAAAGAGAGAGAGAGTGAATATTGGATATTGGGTGGGGTAGGTGCCACACACTGTTAAACCACCCCATTCTGTGTGAACTCAGAGCAAGAGCTCACTTATCACGAAGGGGCTGGCTCATGCCATTCATGAGTGATCCAACCTCATGATCCAAACACCTCCCACCAGGCCCCACCTTCAGCACTGGGGATTACAATTCAACATGAGATTTGGGTGAGGACAGATATCCAAACTATATTGTTAGTCTTTGCAATAATTCATCAGAATTTTCTTATAGAAAGCCTAGCCTTTACAGTGGGGCAGAACCAGCACTTTGCACATATTATGGTAATGCAAGAGCGGTAGATATGACTGCGTCTCGATGAGGTTCAATGATGTGCACAAGCCTGCATAGCTTGTAAATAGACAAACTTCAAAGTCTGCTTACATCTGTGATTCCAAAGCCTGTGAGCTTCTCGCTGAGTAGAGCTGCTTTAGCTCGCAGGTCCCGTAGGTGTGGTTGTGTTGTTGATAATAGAACCAAGGAAATTTGATATGTTTGCTGGGCTGGTAAGAAACAATGCCCTCCTGGAGGTCAGTGACTGTGTTTTATCAACTTTCTAAACCCAATGACTGGCATGATTACTGGACCATATAGTAGACACGCCATAAATATAGTTAAGTGGAATTGAATTACACACAATACCAAGTGGGGATCTGAATGCACCCTCTCTGTCTTTCTTGACGCTCCATCTGAATTTGTGCTGGAGTCTTGGCCTGAATTTTCTCCTCCAGGTGCTTGTCAGGGAAGGGCACAGACTTGAAGTATTTGCTTACAAGTTAATTTGGAGATCAGCAAGACTGAATCTCAGCACTGAGGGAGATGGAGAGTGATGCCTTCAGGCTGGGATTTTGAAACCAAACGATTAAGTTCATTAACAGTAATGAAACACAGGGAAGACAGCACCAGCGAGAGAGGCACAGTATAAAATGAGCATCGGCTCTCCCTTCACCCTCCTCTCTTTTTCATTTTCTTCCTCTCAAAATGAAAGTTGCTGACCTGTGGGGCTTTGTTTACCCCTGTGAACTGTGAAACTATTGCGCTCTTGAATAATTGCGACTAATCATGGGGAAACAGACCTTTTAAAAAGGCCCAATTTAAAGCAGCTTGGTACAAAAAGGCAGATCTTGCATTTTGAAAATATAAATGGATCAATGCAGATTCTAAGTTCCATAACCAAATCATGTTGTGCGGGAGCACGCAAACCATGTTGTGTGTGTGCACGCGTGTGTTTCTTTCTGGTGTGGTTTCTTTCTGGCATCATGGCTGCCCAAATTATGTTTGCTGTGTTGCATTGAAAAAAAACAAACCTCAAGTTGCTGTTTGAACTGACCCCTTTGCTGATGCTCCCTTTCTGTTCCCTGTGGTCAGCCTGGGGTTAGCTTGGCACAATGGAGGGACCTGCAAAAGGCACCCCACGTTTCTTAACCAAAACAGGCCCATGGAGGTGCACAAGCAAAGTGAATTCAGAACTATGGACAGGCCTGGAGGGGTGGAAGGGAGGGGTGTGTAAGCTTGTCCTGCATGACTGGTGTGCACTGTGACGGGCTTCTAATAGGTGAAATAAAATTGTAGTCACTGCTGTAAAAGACTTCTGCTGCAATTTATTAATCAGGGTCTGGGGAGATCAATGACACTGAATGATTATGTAGCATTAGGCGAACGCCCCAGTCCTTCTGCCATGCTGCTCTCTGGATGGGCTACAGATGCTCACATCTGCTTTTGTTACAGCCTCAAACTCCTGCGACCTGGCATGAAGTTAATGAAGGCCCCTGCCCTATTCCCCACATTCCTTTAGCGAAGTTAACCATATCTGGTCAACCTGGAAATCCAATGAGTTAATTAAGGTAGAATTGTCTATGATTTCCTTTTACATTATAACTGCCCCCTCAACCCTCAACCACCCCCACACGGACTCGGTCCCCCTCCTCCCTGCAAACCTAAGCAGTGAAACTGCCTCTTGCCCCATGTGCCAGAATGATTAATGGGGGGACTACAATGAGGTCAATTAGCTAGGGTCGGCTTGAAGCTGAAAGGTGGAGTGTGTTTCTTTATTGAACACTGCATTCACACTCCAAACGGTGACCTGCGCTGCAGTGATTTATTGCGAGGGCAGTCCTCTGATCACTTACCTTCAGTGCTTGTACCTTGGCTTTGAAAACCGGGCTTTCACTGTCAATTAACGCCAGACAAGGAGATCCATTCAAAATCTGAAATGCATACCTAATAATGGAATGAGGGCAGGGGCGGTGGAGGGGAGGGGCCGAGCACAGAGGGTAGCAGCCCGGGACAGTGGCTCTGTGGCCAGCAGGACACCCAAGTTGTGGAGGGGCTGGGCTTTCTTTTGAGGACTAAAATGCTTCAGGTTTGAAAGCACGTTACCCTGCTTGGCAGCAGTCGCTTTGTTGGCCCCAAAGGGCACACTGTTCTACTCAGTTTCGTAGACATCAGAGAGCTGGAAAAACTTAGCAGTTTCTGTGTATTCTTAAAGCGATGATAATTTCTTGCACGGGCCTCTGAAACAGGATTTCAACATGAGTCACTTGCATTTGGGGGCTTTTCTTTTTTGGAGACAAGAGTTTCACTCTTGTTGCCCAGGCTGAAGTGCAATGGCGCCATCTAGGTTCACCGTAACCGCTGCCTCCCAGGTTCAAGCAATTCTGTCTCAGCCTCCCTAGTAGCTGGGATTACAGGCATGCACCACCACGCCTGGCTAATTTTGTACTTTTAGTAGAGACGGGATTTCTCCATGTTGGCCAGTCTGGTCTCAAACTCCTGACCTCAGGTGATCTGCTCACCTTGGCTTCCCAGTGTTGGGATTACAGGCGTGAGCCACTGCGCCCAGCCCCGGGGGATTTTCAAACAAGGATTATTAGCATCTCAGTGTAACACGATGGTTGATATCTGTGTTAAAAAATACCAAGGCAAGAACGAGACTTTTCAGGGATGGTCAAGAATATGTAGTGGATAAGTCATGTTTCTTCCTATGATTATTATTATTTGGCTTGCATTTTTTATTGATATCAACATTCATATGTATTTGTGGGATACATGTGATATTTTGTTACATGCAGACTGTGATGATCAAGTCAGGGTATTTGAGATATCTACCACCTCTAATACTTATTATTTCTTTTTTTTCTTTTCGAGACAGAGTCTTGCTCTGTCACCCAGGCTGGAGTGCAGTGACATGATCTAGGCTCACTGCAAGCTCTGTCTCCCGGGTTCACGCCATTCTCATGCCTCAGCCTCCCAAGTAGCTGGGACTACAGGTGTCCGCCACCACACCCAGCTAATTTTTTTTAGTAGAGACTAATATTTTTAGTAGAGACAGGGTTTCATTGTGTTAGCCAGGATGGTCTCGATCTCCTGACCTCGTGATTCACCTGCCTCAGCCTCCCAAAGTCCTGGGATTACAGGCGTGAGCCACCATGCCTGGCCCACCTCTAGTATTTATTATTTCTATGTGTTGGGAATATTTCAAGTCCCCTCCTAGCTATTTTGAAATATACAATACACTACTGTTAACTTTAGTCATGCTACTCTGCTGTCGAACATTACAATTTATTTCTTCTAAGTGTATGTTTGTCTCTTTGTACCCGTTAGCTAGTCTGTCTGTATTCCCTCCCCTCTACACATCCACACCATTCTCAGCCTCTGTTGTCTATTGTTCTATTCTCTACCTCTGTGATATCAATATTTTTAGCTCCCACATGTAAGTGAGAACATATGGTATTTGTCTTTCTGAGCCTGGCTCATCTCACTTATGTGCAGTTCCATCCAGGTTGCTTCAAATTACATGATTTCATCCTTTTTTATGTGTGAATAGTATTTCAGAGTGTGTTTATATGTCTCACATTTTCTTTATTCATTCATTAGTGGATATGTACATTATTTCCATATCTTAACTATTGTGAGTAGTGCTTCAGTGAACATGAAAGCGCAAATATCTCTTTGACATACTGATTTCTTTTGTAGACAGACACACAGTAGCAAGGTGGCAGGATTATATGGTAGTTCTATTTTTAGTTTTCTGAGAAATCACACTATTTTCCATGACTGTACTAATTTACATTCCCACTCACAGTGTGTAAGAGTTCACTTTTCTCCATATCCGCGCCAGCATCTGTTACTTTTTATCTTTTTAATAACAGCCATTCTAAGTGGGGGTAAAATGATATTTTGTTGTGTTTTCTTGTTTGTTTTTTTGAGATGCAGTCTCACTCTATCTTTTAGGCTGGAGTGCAGTGTTGTGATCTCAGCTCACTGCAACCTCTGCCTCCCGGTTTCAAGCAATTCTCCTGACTCAGCCTCCTGAGTAGCTGAGACTACAGGCACAGGCTAATTTTTTGTATTTTTAGTAGGGATGGGGTTTCACCATATTGGTCAGGCTGGTCTCGAACTCTTGACCTCAGGTAGTCCACCCGCCTTGGCCTACTAAAGTGCTGGAATTATAGGCATGAGCCACTGTGCCCAGCCTCATTGTGGTTTTGATTTGCATTTCTCTGATGTTTAGTGATGGGGAGAACATTTTGTTGTATACCTGTTGGCCATTTGTATGTCTTCTTTTGAGAAATATCTATTCCTGTCCTTTCCCCACTTTTTAGGCATTATATGTTTTTGTTTTTGCTGTTGAGTTGTATGAGTTTTTGGATATTCTGGATATTAGCACCTTCTCAGATGAATAGTTTGCAAATATTTTCTCCCATTCAACAAGTTGTCTCTTTGCTCTGTTGATTGTTTTCTTTTTGTGTAGAAGCTTTTTACTTTAATATAGTCCCCTTTGTGTTTTCGTTGCCTGTGCTTTTGAGGTCTTAGGCATAAAATTTTTGCCCAGACCAATGTTCTGAAGTGTTTCTCCTGTGTTTTCTTTTAGTAGTTTTATAGTTTCAGGTCTTAGATTTAAGACTTTAATCTAACTTGCATTGATTTTTCTATATGGTAAGAGATAGGGGTCCAGTTTTATGCTTCTGTGTATGAATATTCAATTTTCCCAGCACCATTTTTTGAACATGGTGTCCTTTCCCCAATGTTTGTTCTTGGTAACTTTGTTGAAAATCAGCTAGCTATAAATACATGGATTTATTTCTGGGTTCTCTGTTCCATTGGTGTATGTGTCTGTTTTTAATACCAATACCATGCTATTTTGGTTACTACAGCCTTGTAATATGTTTTGATGCCAGGTAGTGTGATGTCTCCAATTTTGTTCTTTTTGCTCAGCATTGCTGTGGCTATTCTGGCTCTCTTTTGGTTCCATATGAATTGTAAGATTGTTTTTTCTATTTCTGTGAAAAATTATGTTGGTACTTTCATATAGATTACTTTGAATCTGTAGATTGCTTCGGGCAGTATGGTTATTTAACAATATTATTTCTTCTAATCCATGAGCATGGGATATCTTTCCATTTGTGTCCTCTTCAATTTCTTTTATCAGTGTTTTGCAGTTTTTCTTATGGAGGTCTTTCATCTTTTTGGTTAAATTTATATCTAGATATTTTAATTTTTTGGTAGGTGTTGTAAATGGAATTGGCTTCTTGATTTCTTTCTCAGCCAGTACATTATTGGTGTATAGAATAGTGTATGTTAATTTTGTATCCTGCAACTTTACTGAATTTATAATACCTAAGAGTTTTCTGGTATAATCTTTAGGTTTTTCTATATATAATATCATTTCTTCAATATCAGATCCAAAAATTAAAAGTATGTAACATTATATCATCTGCAAAGATGGAAAATTTGACTTCCTCCTTTACAGTTTGGATGCCTGTTATTTCTTTCTCTTGCTTGATTTCTCTGGCTAGGACTTCCAGCACTGTGTTGAATAGGAGTGGCTGAAGTGGGCATCCTTGCCTTGTTCCAGTTCTTAGAGGAAAGGCTTTCAGCTTTTCTCCATTCAGTATAATGTTAGCTGTGGGTTTGCCATCTGTGGTCTTTATCATGTTGTGTTATGTTCCCTCAATAACTAGTTTGTTGAGAATTTTCATCATAAAAGGATGTTGAATTTTATCAAATGCTTTCTCTACATCTGTTAAGATGACTGTATGGCTTTTGTCCTTCATTCTGTTGATGTGATGTATCACATTTGTTGATTGGGTTTTTTTGACCCATCCTTGCCTCCTGAGGACTTGATCATGGTGTCTTATCTTTTTGATGTGTTGTTGGATTTTGTTTGCTGTTATTTTGTTGAGGATTTTTGCATCTATGTTTATCAGGGATATTGGTCTGCAGTTTTCTTTTTTTGTTGTTGCATCATTGTCTGGTTTTGGTATCAGGGTAATGCCAGCCTCATAGAATGAGTTATGGAAAATTCCCTCCTCTTTAACTTTTTAGAATAGTTTGAGGAGAATTGGTATTCCTGATGAAAGTTTGGTTGAATTTCACACTGAAGTCATCCAGTCCTGAACTTCGCTTTGTTGGGGGACTTTTTATTACTGATTCAATCTCATTATTCATTATTGGTCTGCTTTGGTTTTCTATTTCTTCCTGATTCACTCTTGGTGATTGTATGTATCCAGGAATTTATCCATTTCCTCTAGGTTTTCATTTTATTAGTGTATAGTTGTTCATAATGGTCTGTAATTTTTTTGTATCTCTGTGGTGTCAGTTGTAATGTTTCCAATTTCATATCTGATTTTATTTGGGTCTTCTCTCTTTTTTTTCTTGGTTAGCTTAGCTGTCTAAAGCAATCTACAGATTCAAAGTAATCCCTGTTCGTTGGTTTTGTTTATCTTTTTTAAAAACCAACTTTTTGTTGATTGTATTTTTGTTTGTTTGTTTGAGATGGAGTGTTATTCTGTCACCCAGGCTGGAGTGCAGTGGCACAATCTTGGCTCACTGCAACCTCTGCCTCCCAGGTTCAAGCAATTCTCCTGCCTCAGCCTCCTGAGTAGCTGCGACTACAGGCACTCACCACCACGCTCGGCTAATTTTTTTGTATTTTTAGTATGGACGGAATTTTGCCATGTTGGCCAGGCTGGCTCAAATGCCTGACCTTGTGATCCACCCGCCTTGGCCTCCCAAAGTGCTGGGATTACAGGTGTAAGCCACTGTGCCCTGCTGATCCTTTGTCTTTTTTTAAGCCTCAATTTTTCTAGTTCTGTTCTGATCTTTATTATTTCTTTCCTTTTACTAATGTTGAGTTTGCTTTATTCTTATTTTCCTAGTTCCTCAAGGTACATTGTTAGATTGTTCATTTGAAATATTTTTACTTATTTGATGTAGACATTTACTACTATAAACTTTCCTCTTGGCACTGCTTTTGCTGTATCCAATAGGTTTTAGTATATTGTGTTTCAATTTTCATTAGTTTTAAGAAATGTTTCAGCCGGGCGCGGTGGCTCACGCCTGTAATCCCAGCACTTTGGGAGGCCGAGGTGGGCGGATCACAAGGTCAGGAGATCGAGACCACGGTGAAACCCCGTCTCTACTAAAAATACAAAAAATTAGCCAGGTGCGGTTGTGGGCGCCTGTAGTCCCAGCTACTCGGGAGGCTGAGGCAGGAGAATGGCGTGAACCCGGGAGGCGGAGCTTGCAGTGAGCTGAGATCCGGCCACTGCACTCCAGCCTGGGCAGCAGAGCGAGACTCCGTCTCAAAAAAAAAAAAAAAAAAAAAAAAAAAGAAATGTTTCTATTTCCTCCTTAATTTCTTCCTTGACCCAGTTGTCATTTAGGAGCATGTTGTTTAAATTCCATGTATTTGTGCAATATCCCAAGTTCCTCTTGTTAATTTTTAGTTTTATTCCATTGTGGTCTGAGAAGGTACTTGACATAATTTTGACTTTAAAAATTTCTTAAGACTTGTTTTTGTGTTCTGACATATGGTTGATCCTGGAGAATGTTCCAAGTACTAATGAGAGGAAGGTGTATTGTGTAGTTGGGTGAAATGTACTGTCAATGTCTGTTAGGTCCATTTGGTCTAATGTGAGGTTTAATTCCAATGTTTCTTTTTAAATTTTCTGTCTAGACCAATCAAGCTTGTCTAACTCAAGGGCTGCATGCAGCCCAGGACAGCTTTGAATGTGGCCCAACATAAATTCATAAACTTTATTAAAACATTGAGATTTTTGGCCGGGAGCAGTGGCTTACGCCTGTAATCCCAGCACTTTGGGAGGTTGAGGCAGGTGGATCACAAGGTCAAGAGGTCAAGACCAGCCTGACCAACATGGTGAAACTCCATCTCTACTAAAAATACAAAAATTAGCCGGGCGTAGTGGTACACACCTGTTGTCCCAGCTACTCAGGAGGTTGAGGCAGAAGAATCGCTTGAACCTAGGAGGCAGAGGTTGCAGTGAGCTGAGATCGTGTCACTCGACTCTAGCCTAGCCTGGGTGACAGAGCAAGACTTGGTCAAAAAAAAAAAAAAATTGAGATTTTTTTGTGATTATTTTTAAAGTTAATCAGCTATCATTAGTGTATTTTATGGGTGGTCCAAGACAGTTATTCCCATGTGACCCACAGAAGCCAAAAGGTTGTACACCCCTGGTAGCTGATCTGTCTAATGCTGTGAGTAGGGTGTTGAAGTTCCCAGTTATTGTATTGAAGTATCTCTCTTCCTTTAAATCTAATATTTGCTTTATATATCTAGGTGCTTCACTGCTGGGTGCATTTTTGTTTAGAACTGTTATATCGTTTTGCTGAATGAATTCCTTTATTACTATATAATGACCTTTATCTCTTTGTACTGTTTTTGTCTTTCGATCTGATATAAGTATAGCTACTCCTGCTTACTTTTGGTTTTTGTTGGCATAGAATCTCTCTTTCCATCCTTTTGCTTTCAGTCTATGTGTATCTTTACAGTTGGGATGAGTTTCTTGTAGGCACTATAGAGTTGGGTCACGTATTTTTATCCATTCATGCAGTCTCTATCTTTTAAGTGGAAAGTTTAATCTGTTTACATTCAAGGTCATTATTGGTATGTGAAGATTTATTCCTATCATTTTGTTAATTGATTTCTTGTTGTTTTGTATATCCTTTGTTCCTTTCTTTCTCTCATTGTATATCATTGTGGTTTGGTAGTTTTCTTTGGTAGTGGTAACATTTGATTCCTTTTTCTTCCTTATTTGTGTGTTTGCTCCACCAGTGGGTTTTATAGTTTCGTGTGTTTTCATGATGGTAGATATTGTCCCTTTGCTTCTAGGTATAGAACTCCCTTAAGCTTTTCTTGTAGGACCAGTCTAATGGTGATGAATTCTCTCACCTTTTGCTTGTCAAGGAAAGACTTTATTTGACCATCACTTATGAAGCATAACTTTGCTAAATATGCTATCTTTGGCTGACATTTTTTTCTTTCAGCACTTGGAATATATCTTCTCATTCTTTCCTAGCTTGTAACATTTCTGCTGAGAAATCCACTGTTAGTCTGTGGGGAGTTCTAAGTGACTAGATACCTTTCTCTTGCTGTTTTTAGAATTGTCTCTTTATCTTTGACTTTTAACACTTTGGCTGTAATGTATAGTAGAGAAGATCTTTTTGCATTGTGTCTGGGAATCTCTGAGCTTCCTGCATCTTGATGTCTAAATTTGTTTTTAGTCTTGGGAAGTTTTTGGCTATTACTTCATTAGATAGGTTTTCTAACCGCTTCATTTTCTCTTCACCTTCTTTGATACCAAACATTTGAATATTTGGTTGCTTTATGGTATCCCATATGTCATGTAGGCTTTTCTCATTTTAAAAAATTCTTTTCTCTGTGTTTTTGTCTGCCTGGGTTATCTCAAAAGAACTTAGAGCTCCGAAAGTCTTCCTTCTGCTTGTTCTAATCTATTTTTGAAGCTTTTGCGTGTATTTTGTGTTTCATTTAATCCTTCAATTCTAGAATTTGTTTCATTTTTTAAATGACATTTATCTTTTTGGAAAAATTCTCATTCATATCCTGAATTGTTTTTCTAATTTCTTTATATTGTTTTTCTGTATTTTCTTAAGCTTCTTAATATCATTATTTTGAATTCTCTTTTTGAGGTTTCATAAATTTCTTTTTGATTGGAATCTGTTGCTGGTGAATCATTGTGTTCTTTTGGAGGTGTCATACTTTTGTATGATAGCTTCCTTACATTGCTGTCTATGCATCTGATGTAACAGTTGCCTCTTTCGATATTTTGAATTTGCTTTTGTAGGGGAGGACTTTTTTTCCTGAAGATTTAGATATAGTGTTGGTTGGTTAGGACACACTGGCTTTGATTCTGGGTGCATGTAGTAGTATAGTCTCTGTATGATTTCTCTTGCTGTAAACAATGTTGGTGGTTTCTGATTTCCTCAATGACTTAGAATGCAGTTGTTAATGAAGCCTGTGGCAAAGTTTTGCTGGATATGGGAATACTGGGGGTGGGGGTGGGGTGGGGTGGGGGGTGGGGCTGTCTTTGGACCCTAGTCGTGGCAGTGGTGGGCCAAGTATGCCTATCCTTGGGCCGCAGGGTGGCATATGCTGACACTGGTGCTACTGAGTTCAGGTGGGTCAATTTTTGGACCTACAGGTGGCTTGCTCAGGTATAGGTAGTGCCAGTGGTGGGTTAAGCAGATGAACGGGTTCTCAGGCTCCTGGGCAGCAGGTGTGGCATGGACAATGGCAGAGTAGTGGTGGGACTAACCTCTGGGTCCCAAGTTTTCCATGCTGGTGTTGGTGGTGGCTGTGACAAACTGGGTAGTTCAATCCCCAGGCCCGTGGGTGGGTGCCTGCTGTGGTGGTAGCAGCAGGTTGGGTGGGCCCGACTTCAGGCCCCTGGGAGGAGTGCTCAGGTGTCAATGGTGGCGGACTGAGCTGGGTGGTCCTCAGGCCTCCAGACAATGTGCCCAGGCACTGGCGGTGCAGAGGCGGGCCAGGTGGATCTATCCTCAGGCTCCCTGATGGTGCGTGCATGTGTTGGCTGTGATAGGAAGGGGTGGACTGATCCTCAGGTCCAAGGCAGCCCATCCTGGTGAGGCAGCTGAGCAGGCTGCCTCACTTCCCTCTCTTTGCTTTAGGTGTTTCCTGTCACTTCTCTGTTGAATTCCAGCATTCTCTCTTAGATGGTATATTTGAAGTGTGATTATCTTCTCAGTATTTCGGAGGTTCTTTATGGAGGGAGGTGAGTACCAGACGCCTCCAGTCAGTCATCTTGAGGGCCTTCCTTTCTTCCTATTCTCAATCTCAGGATTCTTAGAACACTTCAGCAGTGTGGTCTCACCTTTGGGAGTGTCCACAAGAACATCAAGGGATTTGGGATCTCATCCCCTGGTCTACTGCATTCTCTGGAAGGTTCCTCCTCCAGTCCCAGCATAGATCACCCCTTATCTCCTTCTGGTCTTTGCTCAAGTGGCACCTTCTTAGCAAGACCTTCGTTGACCACATATTCAACTTGCAGCTCCCCTTTCCCCTCTCTGGTTTTATTTTTCTCTTTAGTTTTCATCTCCATGTGACATAGAGTCAGCTTTCTATATCTGTAGGTTCCGCATCTTGAGATTCAACTGACTGCTGATTGAAAATATTTGAAAAATGAAAAATAACAATTTAATAATGTAAAAATACAAACTTAAAATATGTAGTGTAACCACAATTTATATAGCATTGTCAGTAATCTAGAGATGACTTAAACTACACAGGAGGATGTTCATCAGTTATATGTAAATACTATGCCATTTAAAAATTATTTTTGGTAGAGACGGGGTTTCGCCATGTTGCTTAGACTGGTCTTGAACTCCTGGGCTCAACTGATCTGCCTGCCTCAGCCTCCCAAAGTGCTGGGATTTCAGGTGTGATTATGCCATTTTATATCAGGGACTTGAGCATCTTCAGACTTTGGTGTCCATGGGGTTCCTGGAACCGATCCGCCACCGATACTGAGGCATGACTGTACTGTTTTTTACTCATGTATTTGTTCATTGCTGTGTCTACCATAGGAATATAAGCTTCATAAGAGCAGAGAGTTTGCAGCTTTTTGTTCAGTATTGTGTCCAGTGCCAAGAATAAAGGAAGGAATACAGGAATGCTCTCTGCCCTGCAAATATTTTTCCAAAGATCGTGTGTCTTACTAGTTCCTCAGACTGGTTTATGTTTTAAAACTATCTATATTTAATTCTTGTTTTTAAAGCATCTATAGTTGACAGTTCTAATAGTAAAACATTTTAAATGTTTATGATTGATGACGACTCCCTGTATCTTTTTTTTTTTTTTTTTCTTTTTGAGATGAGGTCTCACTCTGTCACCCAGGTTGGAGTGCAGTGGTGTGATCACGGCTCACTGCAGGCTCAGCCTCCCCAGGCTCAGGTGATCCTCTCACCTCCTGAGTAGCTGGGACTACAGGTGCATGCCACCATGCACAGCAAATTATTCCCTATACCTTTAAAAGCACTTCTGCACGGGTCACCTCTTTCTTTAGTTTCTTTAGTAAAATTGGACAATAAACCCTCTTTCATGGCACCATTGTGTGAATTAACTGAGATGTTGTATGTTTTGCATAGAGTAGGTGCTTAATAACACCAGCTTTTGTTATTTTGCATCTGAACATTAGAAAAATCCTTACAAGAGACACAGAGCAGGATAATAAGTTATCCACATCTTTTACATGAAATAACTACAGTCAGAGGTATTAAATGACTTGCCCAAAGTCACCCAATGAATCAATGTAGGCAGTGGCTCTAAACTATTGCCTTGATGGAAACCCTTATTCCTGGTTTTTATTTATTTAGAAATGAAGCTAACTAAAAAATAAATTCTATCCAATCTCAGAAATCTAAAGAGGGGCTACTGTAATGGTATTGGGGAAAGAGGTAGTTTTAAGAATATGCAGTGGCAAATGTTTTCCCATCGGAACAAAAAAGATATAGTCACATCTCAGCATCCTGGGCAAAGCTTTGGGTGTCTCCATGTCATTGACCTTTTCTCAACTCCTCTCTATCCTACTCTTGAAAGCATGTTAGAGTGAGAATGATGGGAAATGTGTGTGTGTGTGTGTGTGTGTGTGTGTGTGTGTGTGTGTGTGTGTGTTTGAGACGGAGTCTTGCTCGGTCACCCAGGCTGAAGTGCAGTGGCACCATCTCGGCTCACTGCAAGCTCCACCTCCCGGGTTCACGCCATTCTCCTGCCTCAGCCTCCCGAGTAGCTGGGACTACAGGCACTCACTACCACGCCTGGCTAATTTTATTTTTTTCTTTCTTTCTTTTCTTTTTTTTTTTTTTTTTTAGTAGAGATGGGGTTTCACCATGTTAGCCAGGATGGTCTTGATCTCCTGACCTCATGATCCACCTGCCTCAGCCTCCCAGAGTGCTGGGATTACAGGCGTGAGCCACTGCACCCGTCTGACACTTTTTGAAATTTCTGTTACTTATAGGAAAAAACTATTTGCAAAACTTGGTATACATTAACAGTAACAAATTACTCTCCTTGTATGCCATGGTGGATCACAGTAGACCAGAATCCTAAGACCACATTTGAGACTACGTATCCATGCCAGGAGACTACCCCTCTTTCCATTCTCGGGACTTGCAAAGTCATCCTCAGCTTGAATTTCCTCTCAGAAATTGACATGTGGAAGGGACAGCACGGTGGTGAACCAGCTCCTCTTCTAGCAGTTAACACTGGTATCTCTCCACTGACTCAGAACTTGATAACTCCTCTAATGAGGAAATAAAAGAATTAGACTAACCCTTCCCTAAATCTGTCCTGGTTTCTCTGCCCCCTTTCCCCAGGAGACACTTAATGACAGACATGTGAATTTGGAAAGACCATTTTGGTTGTTTCTTTCGTTCCCAATTACAGATTCGTTCCTTTGGAATGTTTCTGGAAGGTTTATCTCACCCCGCTTTAAATTCACAAGTCAGTGGGACTTCCCTGGATTTCTCTTGGGAAGTCATTCTGACAGCTGGAAAGTCTCTCGTGATCAGCAAACAGTAGCTCTCTCTGTTTAGAATTAGCTTAGGAATAGGGAACGTGGGGAAGGCCTTCTGAATCTGTGATGTGATTGGCACGCCGGGGCCCTGGCTGACGAGGCCTGATCACAGGTTTCCCGTAGCTTAGTGTGGTGGAGCGAGCACGGCATTTGGGTTCGGGGTCTGCGCTTGACCCACACTTCTACCCCAACCACCGTGTGTCTTTTGAACATTGCTGTGCCTTCACTTTCCTTATCTGTAAGACAGGGTTCATAATGCCCACTTTGCAAGACTGTTTTCAGGAGTGAATGATATATATTTGCAAAAGCATCTTGACCGTGCTGTGGGACATCAGAAATGGGGCTGAGGGAGAAGATCTGCCTACCTCCATGAAATGTGAACCCTGGAAAGTCACCTGTGTATTGTGAACCACCAGATAAAAGTGAGTCTGTAGGAGGACAGGAAGGTCTACAGGGAAGAAGTGGGGGCTGCCGAGACCATGCTATGTTGGCTCTGGGTTCAGATGGCAACTCTGTGGCTGTGGCTGTTTTGCCTGTGAGTGGAAGTGCTGTTAGGCCAGGGGAAATGATTATGGACAAAGGACACGAGTCTGTTGCCAGTTGTCATGTCCATCTGTAGCCACCATGGAATGCTGGAAGGTGAGCATGAGTATCCCAGGCCTGTGTTTGAGATCCTCCCTCAGGGGCCAAATATGAGCCAAGTAGGGTGAAAGTGAGAGTTTGAGTTTGTAGCTACATGCAAATTGGCCAAAGCTGGATAATGGGGCCATACCACAGGATGCCCTGGGAGATTAGAGCCAGGTTGGGCTTTCTCTCCCACACTTGTAGGTCCCAGGGGTCCTTTAGCTACCACGTTTAGTAGCAGAGGAAATGGGATATGCATCCTGGATAGGGAGCCCCAGAGAAGAGTGGAACATCAAGTCCCCAGGGAGGAGGATGACAGCTAGACACAGGTCCAAGGTGAAGGGCTGGGTAGGACAGAAAGAACAGGGGCCCCAGGCAGAGGGCGAGGCATTTGCTAGTGGTGAGAAATGGGATCCGAGGGTTAGGAGCCCATGAAAGGGTGCACAGGAGGAAGGGGACTGTGACATTGGCTGCCTCACATAGGACTAATGGGATTAGAAGTAGACATGGATGGGCTTTCGCCCTTTTCTATCTCCCTTGTCTCTCCCTGCTTGCTTCTCCCATGATGTACTTGCAGCAGTTTAAGTCCAGGGGCAACTTCTGTTGGCCAAATGCCCCTTTCCTTGGAGAGTCAAGTGTGACAACAAAGATGGGGTCTAGGGCAGCTTTTCTCCATTGGTGTCCACAGAATGTTAAGTAAAAAAAGGGGAAATGTTGGGTTATGTCAAGTTAAGATCCTGCGGGCTAGTCAGGGCAGGGTCTCCTATCACCATTTAGTAGTGAGGAGTTAAATTAGTCACCTAGGCTTCCTCAGTTGGTAAGAAGGCAAAGCTGGGTTTCAAAGACAGATCTTGTGGCTGTGGATCAACTGAACTCTTGAGGTAACTGTCTGTTCACAGCTGTGTCTCTAACCTGATGTGCACAAGGTGAATAAGCACATATATAGATGTCCACACTCCACCCCCCCAAAGTCATGGAAAAATGAAAGCTTTAATAAATGTGGTTATAGATAAAGGAACAACTCATAATGACATCTGAAAGCAATTCTGTTAACAACTGAAATAAATGATCTGTCCAACTTTATAAGATGACATATAATGAACTAGTCTCAGAATAAAAGCCCTTGTCAGTGATGAGGAGAAAATTCACTGGGCACTATGGGATTGATCGTAGACTGTTTCTTTCCTAATTTAAACCTAACTCTTTAAAATTAAAAATTAGAGGATGTGTGGAAAGAGAAGTGGATTAAGAACTAAGAGACCTGGGTTTTCATCCTTGCTCTGGCTAATGAGCTGTGTTACACTTCCAAGTGACTCAGTCTTTGAATCTTTGTTTCTTCATTTGAAAAAAGAATGGGTACATCAGATAATCTCTAATGTCCTTTTCAGTGCCAATAGGCTGTAATAAGCTTTTTTTTTTTTTTTTTTTTTTTTTTTTTTTGAGAAAGGATCTCACTCTGTCACCCAGATGGGAGTGCATTTTACTCTGTCACCCAGATGGGAGTACGGCGGTATGATCATAGCTCAGGGTACCTTCAAGTGATCCTCCCACTTCAGCCTCCCAAGTAGCTGGGACCACAGGCAGCACACCATGTCTGGCTATTTTTTTTTTTTTTTTCATTTTTTGTAGTCATGGAGTGACACTGTGTTGTCCAGGCTGGTATCAAACTCCTGGGCTCAAGCAATCCTCCCGCCTCAGTCTCCCAAAATGCTCAGACTACAGGCAGGAACCACCATGCCCAGCTAGCTAATGAGCTCTTTAAGAGAACTCATAAACGTGTCTAGAATGTGTATTTTTATCTTTATTATGATCACAAGCACCTGCCAAGGGTCTATTGCATATGCATTATCCATGTTAGTATATGTCCCTTTTGAGGGAGGGACACTGCTGCTAGGCATGGCTTGGCCTTTTGGCCTGGCTCCAGTCCCTCCTTGCTTTTGCTAACCCCCTCCTTTCTTAGGGAACAGAGTCCTACCCAAAGTCTGCATCAGGGGGTCTATGGCCTCCAGCATGGTTTGCCTGGAACTCCAGATCCTGTTGCACGCAGATTTCCTGTGGCTATGTTCTTTCCCGGTTAAAGGCCTAGTGATCACATCACATATCCTCAGCTTGCCTGATTAGACTTTCCTCCACTGATTGCTCCTGGGTCCTTGCTCTTTTTACCCATCCCATGTAACCAGCTTCTTGAGTTACTTAGTTTGAGCCTCTGTTTTCACAAAAGTTGAGGTTGCCTTGGGTGGCTTATATAAATTAGGATGGTAAGGAATAGCTACACAGGGAGGAGGAAATGGAGATGAAGCAGACTCTGCTGTTTTATTAATGTTGTCTAGCCCTCCCAGGATACTAGTACACTTTGGCAGGCTTTAACAGGACTTACCCTTTACCGCCTCCGCACTCCACTGGCACCAGAGATGTCTCCCATACCCCCCTCTCCCGTTCTACATCCATCCATCCTCTGAGAGCCGTGTCAAACCTCATCTGCTCAGGTCACAAGACTAAGTGGTTTCCCCTCCTCTGAAACGGCATGCCACACACTATCTGTAGCCTCCCCCACTCTACACAGAGCCCAATTAATTCCCACTTCTTCAGATCTCAACCGAAAAGTCACTCTTCCTCCAGGAAGCCCCCCCGGCTACACAAACAGGCCATATCCCTCTGTTTAGATGCTCATGAACCCCTGTTACTTTTCTTTCACCCCACTTAGTAGGTTGTGAATTCAATGTTTATTTGAATGAAGAATCGATTCCCAATACTCTCCCATGAGGACAGAATCTGGTCTCTTCCACTGACCACTGTATTCTCCAAGGTCTGGTAGGGTAACTCCCGTATACTCTCCTGAACCTTGTTTACTCTCTTGAACATTTCTGTAAATCCTAATTACTTGCCTAAAGATCTTTTCTCTTCAGCTGATTTGCATCCTCCTTGAAGGCAGTTCCATCTTGCTGTTGTTCCTTCATAGTCCAGCACTGTTCTGAATAAATGTACATCAATTTGATGTTTCAGTTGTAGGAGACATTATTTGATCATTAGTCTGAATTTACAGCATATGAACTGTGAAGGGGACTTCTTCCTGAACAAATTTTACTGAACTGAACTGGGATCCGCTTGCAGGCCCAGCAAGGCTAAACACACACACCAAGATTTTGCAGGGAAAGAAAGGAAGGCATTTATATGCAGGGCACCAAGCAAGGAGAATTGGGCCACTCATGCTTAAGACCCGATCTCCCCGATGACTTGCAAGCAAAGATTTTTAAAGGCAGGGGTAAATTTCAGGAAAGCGGAAGTTACAGGCAAAACTGTAAATTAATACATGGATGTTAAACATTAGTTATCCCACCTAAAAAGGTGGGTTTAGGTGGGATATCTGGAAGTGGGGGCTTACAGGCCACAGGTGGATTTAGAGATTCTGATTTGTGATTGGTTAAGGAATGGAAACTCTGTCTAAAAACTTCTGGTCAGCATAAAGGAATGTCAAGTTCTGGCCTATGGGTGTGCCTTCCTCCAGGCCCCTCAGGTAGAAATACAGAACAAAGAATGGTAGAGTTTAGTCCTCAGTTCCCCCTTATTTGAGGTTTGTGTGACAGTGGATTCATTTAGTGGGGGACCTAGGTTTCTGAAAAACACATCAGACATATGTTATGATGTTATCTTTAGTTTCTATAGTGAGCCAAATATCTTGTGACTCTAATTTCCTTGGCTATTGTTTTAAGCTACTATTACTTTCTTGCTGATCAAGTTGCTCATTTACTTCTCAGGACTAGCTAGGTGCCTGTAATTTCCCTCCAGGGAACTCGAGATTTTCCTTTATTTCCATGTTTGTAAGGGCCTGGCAGGTCCCTAAGAGGGAGTCCCTGCTGCATCTCAAACTTCCTGTACAGAAGGGAAGTTAATATTTAACATCAGAGTTGTAGATAGATGTGGGAAGAGAAATGAAAAGGAAACACTGACCCTGGCTTAAGGCCACTGGAGGTTCTCACAACAGGACATTGTCTGGGGACAGCATCGGGATGAGGAAGCTCATGGGAGAAGGGTTGGTCTTGGGGTTTTAGGCCTGATTCCATACTGTCTGCATTCCGTGGAGGCTGCTCAACCTCCCCAGACTTTGGTCCTTTTCCTTCCACACAGTGCAATAGATGTGGTAGGGCCCGGTGAGCTATGACACACAACACATGGGTAGAAGATGATCATTTCAAAGAATCCAGTAATATTCAACACTTGCCAGAGTTCTGGATGCAGGCTTCCATTTCTTTTTGCAATTTGGACCAAGTAACTAGATCTCTCCTTTTTTTTTTCTTTTTGCAAAACATGGTGGTGCGATGGGGTAGAGGTGAATAGAAATAGCTGCCTTCTCTCTGCAGAGTTGATGAAGCATCAACTGCGATAATAAATGTGAAAACACCATGAAATGACAACATCTATTTAAATGCAAGAGGTTGTTATTTACAGTCTTTAAATGATATTTGCCCAGCTCTGGTTGTTTACCTTTAGCACATCCCACAGAAACTGTGGAAACTACAAAAACTACAGAAAGTGATGATTAAATTCAGAAAGTCAATCTGACCCGATTTGTTTGGGTTGGCAATCTCTCTCTGTGCTGTTTTCTTGCTTAGGACTGAGGAAGCTTTATAGATGGACCGTGAGGAGGAAGTCCAGGCAAGCTGGTGGGAGTTCATGCCTTCAGAGAGGGGTCCTAGCTTTGATTAGGTCTGCGGATGGATTCCCTGTCAGTTTCAGAGGATTTAGTGGCCCTGCACTTCAACTGCCCCAAACCAGAAATCAATCTGGGACTGTGCAGGGGAGAAATGGTGAACTGTACTTTGCAGGACAGGAAAGAATAAGATAGACAAGGAGAGAAATGTTCACCAAAGACCATGAACTCATTCTTAAGCATCAGCAGAACAGGCTTATTGATGTATCTTACCAGAAGCCCTAAGCAGAGGAGTTAAACATGTAGGATTTGTAGTCAGGCAGGTTTGAGTTCAAATCTTGCCTCTACCCAGGAGCCCAGGGTAGGTTACTCTTCTTCTCTGTGCTTTAGTTTCCTATCTGTATGGGAAGAATAAAATCCCTACCTCTAATGATTATTGTGATGATCATATATGGGCATTCAATACATGTTAGTGTCTTTTTGTTACTACGGGCCAATGTCTTCTGTACTATCAGTTCAAGCCTTTTAGTTGTTTGAAGTCATTGGCACTTTCTAATCTCAGAGTTCTCAGAAGCAGCACGGTGAACTGGGAGTAGATTCCTTGAAGAATAGGGTTCTGTTGGATGTGTCACTAACAGCTCTGTGACCTTGGGCAAGTTACTTAACTTTTCCAGCCCTGTTTTCCTGGACAGTAAAAAGAAGGTTGCAGGCTGGGCGCTGTGGCTCATGCTTGTAATGCTAGCACTTTGGTAGGCCAAGGCGGATGGATCACCTGAGGTCAGGAGTTCGAGACCAGTCTGGCGAATATGGTGAAACCATGTCTCTACTAAAAAAAAAAAAAAAAAAAAAAAAAGCACAAAAAGTTAGCTGGGCATGGTGGCGGGCGCCCCTATAATCCCAGCTACTTGGGAGGCTGAAGCAGGTGAATCTCTTGAACCCAGGAGGCAGAGGTTGCAGTGAGCCAAGATCACACCATTGCACTCCAGCCTGGGCAACAAGAGCAAAACTCTGTCTCAAAAAAAAAAAAAAAAGGGGGGGGTTGCACGTTGTGAACAAATACCTACTGAACACCCAGGATGTTCAAGACGTGTGAATGACTCAAAGAAGTGGCAGCTGCAGAAGTGATGGCCAATGTGGGGAAGGGGGTTGGTGGGGATTGGCAGAGACAGGGGACTCCGCATGTGAAACCTCAGTGAGGGGGCAGGACTGAGAGTATGTAGGCACCCTCTTCTGGAATGTAGGAGGAAATGGAGAATGTAGGTATAGGGGCTAAGGGGAACTTCAGTGAACTCTGAAGTTTCACTGAAAAATCAACTCGTAAAAGACAGATTAATTGGAGAAAAGGCATACAAATTGATTTAATGTGTATGCACGGGGGCCTTCAGAATGAACACCCAAATATACAGGGGAAATTGTTTATTTTTATGCTTGGGTGCAACAAAGTATGGATAGCCATGTAGAAATGCGATTGGACAAAATGGGTGTGTTCTAATGCTAACAGACTGAGTTAGGAAACCCAGCGAGACCTGTCTGTCTAGATCCTTCCTGGCCTCTCTGTGCATTCCTTCCTTCTGGGTGTGGGGAAGGCCCTCTCTGGAACGCGGGTCCTATGACCTACAGTCAAATAAGGTAGGTCAGATAATTTCTTTATGGCCTATTTTTACACAGAAAGGCAGAGGAAGTTTAGAGTAATATTTTTCGGTTTTACGGCTGGCTTTGAAGAAGGGGTTCTGGTTTCTATGACTGGCCTCGGGAAAGAGAAATTCTGGTTTCCATGGCTAACCTTGAGGGGAGAGAGAGGAGGGCAGGAGGTGAGAGAAAAACTTTTGCTTCTGAGGCAGCCTCTGAAACCTTTGTTTGGGGATATTGTTTTCTGAGTCCCAACACTGTTGAATAAGTTAACACCTGGATGGCTGAGTTGATTATAAAATAGACATGTAAGCCAAGGTCTGGAGCGGGAGGAGTCTGGACGGTTTCAAGGGTGGAGGTAGGCACAAGAGCCAGCATTCCCTAACCCCCTGGAGGGGTAGTGGGAGGAGGAGGGCAGCAGCTCTGCAGTGAGCAAGGAAGCCCGGGACAACCCAAATCCACTGGTCTGGGGGCTGCACCTGCCGCACTGGGGCTGGCCCCCAGGTGGGCGGGGTGGGGGGGGCGGGGCTTCCTCGGAGCTCGCTGATTGGCCAGTCGCGCAGGCAGGTGCCGTCTGACGCCTCGGGATCCCAAAGCATGGCCTCCTGCCTCACCTCAGGTTGTTCATCACGCTCAGGCTAATTTCCCAGTCTGAGAGCTGATGCTGATCAGCCCCTAAACTTCACACGCAGCCAGGCTCCAGCCACTTTAATTTCTGGCTGGGAATTAGCAAGGAGGCTATGCTGCCCCCACGCCCCTTTCCTGTAGGTGTTGCTGTCGATCACCACACACCCAACACACACCTCCTTTTCCTACATTACTCCCCTCAGCCCCCTGATCTCCCCACCTCCACCGTTTGGGGGGCAACCCTTTCACCTCTTAATATCACCCCATCCACTGCCAAATACATTCTGATTTTTAAAGAGGCGTCCTCTAGGTTGACATCCTGGCATGAAAAGGCAGCGTTTGACCTTCCCTGGTTACCACACTGTCGATTCGGCTGGTGTGGATGGAAAGGCTCCCACACTCACTCCTCCTTCTGTCTCTTAAAAAAAAAAATTACCCACCTCCCCTTTCAAATAAAAAAAAGAGAGGGAGAGAGGGAGAGGGAGGGAGAGAGAATTTGACATTGTATAATTTAAAATTGCACAGCCTAGAGCCCACAAAACCGAGCATGTAATTACACACTTACTAGAGGTAACAGCAGTGCTGATAATTATTCTTTACACAGGAGAGACCCTGCTGATATCCCACAGTCAGAAAGTGGGAACTACAATATCTTTAATACCATCCTCAGAGACCCTCATAAGCAGAAGAGAAGTATGAGAAAGCTCACAAGGTCCACAGCAATATCTTCATCGCGCCGGAATGTCAGGGGCTTTAGCACAACAGAAATCAATAGTTTCTAGTACATTTTTTTGGTACAATTTTTTTTTTAATGACCTAACCTGAGAAAGTACAGGGAAGGCAGAGGTACAGAACAGTAGGAAACAAAACCTCCTTAACCGAAGGCCTGTCTGTTTAGACATGTCATGCAACGTCAGTTTAGGAGAGACACATTCGTTATCTGAGCCACACACCTGGGCAGCTGGAGTGAGGTCTTGGTCCTGGAGTGCTTTTGGTCATAGGTAAAACCTTTTCGTTTAAATCATGAACTGGTCCTTCTCCCCGTATTTCCTGACTAAGGCAGCACCTTAACTAATTATTGGCTGTAAAGTGATGCAGTATTAAATCTCTAAAGAGAGGAGATTAATATCCAGGCATTTCTTTCCAGGCACTTGGCCCTTTTCTGCTCCTTTCTCCCTATGGACAGAAAATGAGTTGGTTGCATGTTAAAAAATAAGACCAAGCATCAGTTGAAACACTGAGAAATTTAAAGCAACAGTCAGTGATGCCACAAAGTGAAGTAAACGGTTTTTGTGTTAAACTTGTACTTTGACTTTTTTTTAATACTATAACTTGTTTTCGAAAGGAGACCATTTTGCTGTTTGCACCTCTATGCTAACTACAGAAGGTGACAAATGGTTACCTTTTTCTACTCCGTAACCATAGCCAAGTTCTTACGCAGTTTGCTCTTAAAAATGCTTCTTGATTGTTTGCAGGTTGTGCTGATGTTCTGATTGACAATGTGCATCAATTCAGCTGGGCTAATAAGCCAATTTAATTGGGTCCATTGTTCAGTAGAAATGGCAGCCAATTTTTGTTTGGGGCTTAGGGGAAGGACACTCTGACTGACTGATTCTTTACTGTGTGCCAGGCATAAATGGATAGATGCATTTCTGTACATTAGTCATTTGAGACTCATACAGCTTCTGTGCGCTTTGTACTATCCTCCTATTTTAAATATGAAAAAACTGAGACTCAAACAGGTGAACTTGACCAAGGTCACACAGCTAACAAAGATGGCAGAGCAAAGACTCCAGTCAGCTCTGTTGACTTTGGACAGAAGGGTGTATTGTTTCATTTTACCATTTGAATGGTATGGCCAGGCCAGTGAGTTTAAAGGGGGTGGGAAGCTCAGAGCAGGGAGGTCCTTGGAGATGACTTTACAAAATGTCTTTTGGTGGGGACATTGCATCATAACATATGAACAAAGAAACACAGTGGCCAGAGGAGTCTTTGGTGACTCCCCAGGGAAACAGATTCTAGGGGCGGCAGACTCCAGGCTGGTCTGCACCTGGGGCCCAATGAAAGCAGCAGTTAGCCATTAGGCCACCTGAAAAGAGGGAATTAGAGAACAGGCAGATGTTTTCAATGCATGAGCAAAAGTGAAGACATTGGTGTGAGAATTAGAGAGCTGAAGGCCAGAAGTCTAAGGGGATGAATGGAATTGCATCTGCTGGAGGTCTTCAGATTTCCGGTATGCAGGGTTATTCTGGATATTTCAGCTATGTTAACTGGCTTTTTGGTTTGATCTGGGTGGAGTGGGGGCCATGAGATCCCTGACGCTGCTAATTTAAAGAGGCTGTATTAGCAGACTCAGGGTAAGGACCACAGGTATATAAAGGCCTTATCAGCGGCAGCCACAGACTATTTACTCTGAATCTCCCATGGTGGCTGGCTCCAATACTTGTAATTTCTGCTGCTTTTGAGAAGGGTGCAGGATACTTATTGCTTATTAGGACTCGTGCTTGAACCTTAAATGAGAGTAATCAGCAGGACCATCTCTGCGCACGTTGGTAGGAAATTGGAATTTGTCTTTTGGTCTGTATCTCCGTTTGCATCCACTTCAGTGACCCCAGCTGAATCCTGGTGACCCAAGAGCCTGGATGAAAACCTATGGTGTGATCCCTCTCACGGCTGTATTCTCATTGGTATAAAAGGCTTCAAAGGGCCGGGCGTGGTGGCTCACGCCTGTAATCCCAGCACTCTGGGAGGCGGAGGCGGGTGGATCACCTGAGGTGAGGAGTTCACAACCAGTCCGCTCAACATGGTGAAACTCCGTTTCTACTAAAAATACAAAAAATATTAGCCAGGCATGGTGGCGCATGCCTGTAGTCCTAGCTACTTGGGAGGCTGAGGCAGGAGAATCACTTGAACCCCGGGGGTGGAGGTTGCAGTGAGCCGAGATCACGCCACTGCACTCACATATTAGTGTAGCTTACCCACTCGGTCCTTTGTAAATCAATCCGCATCTGTACTTCGAGAGCACAAACTTCTGGAGGAGAAATAAAGGAAGAAGCCTGCCTGGGGAGGGAAGGGCCTATGTTAGGGCTGAAGGTCTGGAGCACAGAAGTTCAGCAAGGCAGGAAGCTCTTGACCTTTGCAACCAGAACAGTTTGGGATGCAGCTGCTTTCCAGGCCCTAGCTGTTTGGATCTTGACTCTTGTACTTTCAGTGGCCCCGGGAGCTGGGATGGCAGGAGTTAAGGGAGCAAGATGAGTTCCTGTTGGTGACTCATGCCAGGAATTTCTTCAGGTCCCCATGGGGGAGAGGTCATTGGAGACAAGGCCTTCTAGGATCCTCAATTTAGGCTACTGACTCATACACAAATCCTTTCTCTTAACATAGCAACGATTATCTATGAGAATTAGCAAACTGAGAGCATAGGCATTGGAGTCAAATAGATGTGACTTTGAGTTCCAACTGGGCTATTTCTCAACTGCGCAACTTTGGGCAAGTTATTCTGACACTCAGTTTTGTTTTGTTTTTCCTGAGAAATGGGAATAAAACTCTCTCCTTTGGGGTTGCTATTAAGAATAAATAATAGATGGAACTTAGTAGAGACTCAGTACTAGTTTCTTTCACCTCTTCTTTCTCCATCAGTTTCCCACTCTCCACTTTTCCCTCCCCAAATTATAAGGCGTCAAAAATTCAGGGAAAAGAAGAGGACCAAGGGAAGTGACACACCAGTGAAACATTGCTTGAGGGATAAGTCTCAACTTCAGGGGTGGGATCACTCACCCCACAGGAGATCCCCTTGACCTGCCTATTGCATTTCTAAACCCAGAGGCAAATTGAAGGCATCACAAGTATGAGAGATGATGTAGGAATTGCAACAAATATTCAAAGAAATAAAACTACCAATACCTCTTTGCCACCTCCAAGATAAGAGAGGGCAGAGGGCACATGGGGAGAAGAGCGGGGAGAGGGGATAACTTAGAATCATTCACCTCTTGTTGCTATTGTTGTTAAATAGCACTCCTGGCACTCCAAACTGAAAGCAGTGTTGGCACCCAAGTCTTTTTTTTTTTTTTTGAGACACAGTCTCACTCTGTTGCCCAGGCTGGAGTGTAGTGGCATGATCATAGTTCACTGCAGCCCCAACCTCTCAGACTCAAGCAATCCTCCTGGCTCAGCCTCCTGAATAGCTGAGACTAGGTGCACAACACCACACCTGGCTAATGTATTTATTAGTAGAGATAGGGGTCTCGCTATGTTGTCCAGGCTTGTCTTGAACTCCTGAGCTCAGGTGATCCTCCCACCTTGACCTCCCAAAGTGCCGGGATTACAGGTGTGAGCTACTGCACCAGGCTGGGTGTCTGAGTGTTCAGGTCATCTGAGGCTGCAGGTCACTCATTTACCATAAAGGGAAGGAGTGAGGATTGTTAAAAACCAGAATTGCCCTAGAGTGAAGGGCTTCCTTTTCGTATTCATACTTCAGAAAGATGAAGCTGCTCGTGGCCCCTTTTTGGCCTTTTTGTGCTTTCCTATGGTAGTGGGTAGGTTAGAGAACACGGTAAAACACACGACTTTGCCATGTCTTGGGTCTTTTCATCCTCCGTCCACCTCCCGCCCCCACCTACCCCCGAACCTTCCCTCCTTTGTGCAAATCTGTTTTCACCACAGGAGCACATGCTGTCTCTTCTAGCTACAACACTACTTGCTAATTCAACGATTCATCTTTAATGAGGCCCCCTGCCAATGTTTAAATAGCATTCAGAACAAAGAAAAGGCAATATTTCCAAAACAGCTGCTTCTGCTGCATCCTCATAGCTCATCTCTCAGAAAATCAAGAAAAATACCTTGACAGATGATGGAAAAAATACCTGGCTATTATAGATAGAGCTGCTATCTATATATGTATAAATGGATAGGTATAAAGATAAAATACCCACTTTTATGATGCCAGAGATTTTGAATATAAGCATCCTAAAAAGTTTTGTTGGCTTTAGATAGTGCTACATCAGGGACGCTTTTCTTTGTGATTTTATTGGTTCTTTTCAGAATTGTTTGGGAAACACATTTGGTCATGGAAAGAGCACACAATTTGGAGTTAGCTAAATCTAGGCCCATCTTTGCGCTCTGTCACTGACTAGCTGTGTAAGTGGGTAGATCATGTGAGCTCTCTGCCCATATGTTATCTTATTGGTAAAATGAAGATAATACTCTCTTCCTTCCTGGATATATGTCAGCGTGACTAGCACAATGTTTGGCAAATAGTAGACCTGCAATCATTTCTTTATTTTATATTTTAGTTTCTGAGACAGCGTCCTACTTTGTCACCCGGGCTGGAGTGCAGCAGTGCAATCTAGGCTCACTGCAACTTCCGCCTCCCAGGTTTAAACAATTCTCCTGCCTCAGCCTCCTGAGTATATGGGATTATAGGCATGTACCACAGCACCCGGCTAACTTTTTGTATTTTTAGTAGAGGCAGAGTTTCACCATGTTGGCCAGGCTGGTCTCGAACTCCTGGCCTCAAGTGATTCACCTGCTTCGGCCTCTCAAAGTGTTGGGATTACAGGTGTGCCACCGCACCTGGCCATTTCTTGGTTTTAAATTCAGGACCTTCTAAAATCATAAAGCACTGGCAGAGTCTGAAGGACTCCATGCCTGTGTTTCTAGAAGTGCTGTTCCAGGGGCAATAAGTCTTTTCAGTAGCCACCTCTCTAATGTGCATCATCAATTCCACATCTTTGAGTAAGAAAGGATAAGCATCATGTAGGGAAGGAGGCTTGGGAAAGTTCACAGTTGCCTTTATCAGTTTTTAAAAGGGAGATTGAAAATAACAGAGATTAGAAAAATAATAAATGAACCCAAGGAAACTTAGAAGAAAGGAATTAATGTGTTTCAAACAATTAACAAACTCTAACACAGAAATATGGTAGAATTGATTTAAAACCATACAAGACATGGTTCTTTGAAAGGGGGAAAAATGGAAACTTTGAAAAAGAATTGAATTAAGAAAAAACACTTAACATTGGGCCTGAGCTAAAACCTATAGACACAAATGAAGAAACTTTTATTAGAGAAAGATGAGGCAGATGTTCAGAGAGATGTGAAGGAAAAGTGAGGGAATGGGAGGAGGAGGAAGAAGAAGCAGCCAGGCTTGTCCCTCCCATTGCCTGTCTGGTCAATTCTTCCTTGAATTCCATCTGATGCTTTAATTTCCTTTTTTGCTTTAGCCATCTTGAAGTTGATTTCTACTATGTACTTGTAATTAAGCAACCATTACTAATACAGATGTGAAAATAGCAAGTTACAAAGTAGTTACTTTAATATGGCCCTATTTTTGTGAAGGAAAATTGTGTATAAATGTCTATAAAACAAAACCTGGACGTATATACCCTAAAAACGATAACAATTGTTATATTTGGGGAATGGGATTATGAGTGCATTTTATTTTCTGCTTTTTGCTTGTATAATTGATTATGCATGAGTTATCAGGACCAGAGGGCTGTTTGGACTTGTGAGGATTAGTGGATTTGTAAGATTTAGCCTATCTGTGATTAGATATCTTATTTATCTTCTTGGCCTTTAAAAGAGGGATGTTAGAGCAATGATAATATGTGTGCATAAGGGCCAGACTGATGTTGTATGGCAACCAGGGGGTGACATCAATGAGACGAGAGAGGGGAGCACCAATTAGAAAGGTTAAAGGGCCAGATAAAGGAGCCAAGCAGGCAAATCCAGGGTTCACAGATCCTGATAGAGAACCGGTCTTTCCATCTGATTGCTGAGAAACAGGGGTGCCTACAGAACTGTTGTAATCAGGAGTCATTTGGTTGCAAGGACAGAAATTTCTTCAAGCTTAACATTTACAAAGGCTTCATAAAACGATACAGGGACATCACATTGACCCCTAACTGTATAACTATGGCCTGCTACTCTGTCTGTGGTTCTGGGTGGCCTCTCCTTACTTCTTTCTGCAACTCAGATGTCTCTGTGAGCTCCAAAGCGCCCACCTTAATAAGGGTAGGGAGAGCCAGCCTCTCCTACCCTGAGCTTCCATAGCACATTCTATTGTGCTGCAGTTTTCTCTTTCTCTCTCTCTCTCTCTCCTTTCTTCTCTTTTCTCTCCTCTTTTCTTTCCTTTCTTTTCTCCTCTCTTCTTTCTTCTCTCCTCTCCTCTTCTCTTTTCTTTCTCTCATTTCTCTCCTCTCCTTCGCTTTCTTTCCTTCTCTCTCTCTCCTTTCCTTTCTTTCTTTCATCTCTGAGCTCATTATGGTAGAAATGAACTTTTTCCTTTCTCTTTCATCAATCACCAGAAAACTGCTCAATACTTATTTTGAATAACAAATATGACAGTGTGAGTGAAAGTACTTTATAAAATTAAGTACTTTATAAAATTATCATAATACAAGATGATATTTTGTTGTGTTCTTTCAAGGCAGCCTTTCTTGCATTCTTACTCCACGCCTGTTCCTGGTATAATATCCAGGCAGGCCAGTTGCAGAACTAAAATTAATTTTACCAATCCATCTCTTGGTTCAGAAATCAGATGAGATGAGACACATGGAAGTGCCTATTCCCATGCCTTCTGCATAGTAGCTGTTTACGCTTGGTTAAATCCCTGAGGAGGGTCCAACGGGAAGATGAACAAAAAAGAATTAGGTGTTCAGTGTCTTCATATGGCTCTGGAGGTTTTTAATGGGGAGACTCCAGCAGCTTGACCTCAGTTGGGCACAGTCCGTCAAGGAATCTTAAAGCCCACATCAAGCTCCATTACATGACTTCTTGGTATGTATTTGACTTTTTTTCATCTTTTCCCGTGATCACATTTATTTTAATGTCCAGAATCTGCAGCTACACATACCCCCTCTTTGATACTTGTCCTTCTACGTGGCATGGCTCATAGATTGTTTTAACCATGCAATATGATCTCGATCTCTTTAGAAGTAGGCTTAGGTAGAAATAAATCCCCACTGAAATAGTGATTCCACCATAGCCTTTCTCAGTGGCTTTTAGGAACATTCTCTGTTCAGCAGGACTCATCTTGGTCATGAACTTTTGCCTATAGAGCACTAATTCCCATAATTTCCTTCAAGGAGATGTTAACTCAACAAATGCTTATTGAACATTAATACATACTACTGGGTCTCTGGTGTTGCTTATTTTCTTTTGTGATTACTAAACCAGTACCACTGTATTCAGGGGGCTCAGAACATAGAGGAAAGACAGACAATTCTAGAATTTGTCTCAAGCCAGCCGTGGCAGTGATGTAGGGTAGCTCACTTCCAGTCTACTCTTCATTTGCTTTTCTCTGATATGAAGTCTGGAAAGATCCGAACACGTCTTCCAAATTCCCTAGCAGTCTGGAGTGACTGTATTGTGGCTTCAGTTGTGGTCGGTGAAACATCACAGAAGTGAGGCCTCTTTTCTTCTTCCTTCCTCCTCCCCGTTGTGAGTGTGGGGCTTGAGCTTGGCAGCCCTCTCTAAGGCTGGCAGAGAGAGAGAGAGAAGGGAGAGCTTGGTTCCTCTGTGGCACACACCAGCCCTGGACTGCTATGCTGATATTGCTTTGTGAGAGAAGTAAACCCCTTATCATTTCAGCTGCTGTTTGTTTATGGGAGCTTGCAGGCTAAAGCAGTCTCAACTCACATATCTGCCCGCTCACAGGAGCCTTGACTGGAGGGATCTTACTTCACTTAGCATTAGCCCATGAAGCCCATCTAGCGTGATCTACGTTATAGTGGACAGTCCAACCCCCTCCCCGCAGGCATGGGCTGGCAAACTCTAGTTATGAGATGATCTTTAATTAACAGCAAAAATCACATATGACATCATTTAATAGGCAAACTAGAAATCAGGGATGAGTACCACTTTGTTCACAACTGGCAGATTCCTTTCTCACTAATCCATTTCCACTTTCCATTTCATTCTCCCCGTGACCCTGACCCTCCAGCGGAAAAGACTCCATTTACTCCTGAGCTGTTGATCTGTTTTCTCCTGTTCTTCTTCAATGTGGCCTTCTTAGCTCATTTACCTCGCTCTTCCTTTTCCAGGCCCCCTCGCCTCCTGTGACGCATTTTAGTGAATTGTCTCCCTAGTGGTAGCCTGGCTCTATTCTCACTCTCCAGGTCATACAGTAACTCTAGTAAGAAGGGACCAATGCTACATTTCCACAGAAATTGGGATCAAGTGCAGGAAAATAGAGTTAAGAGGAATGATTTGTTCCTGGGAGTAGGAGCTTTGAGTTGGAGAAAGCTTTGTATGGGACTTTTTTTTTTTTTTTTGAGACAGAGTCTCGCTCTGTCGCCCAGGCTGGAGTGCAGTGGCACGATCTCGGCTCACTGCAAGCTCCGCCTCCTGGGTTCACGCCATTCTCCTGCCTCAGCCTCCTGAGTAGCTGGGACTACAGGCGCCCGCCACCACGCCCGGCTAGTTTTTTGTATTTTTTAGTAGAGACGGGGTTTCACTGTGTTAGCCAGGACGGTCTCGATCTCCTGACCTTGTGATCCGCCTGCCTTGGCCTCCCAAAGTGCTGGGATTACAGGCGTGAGCCACCGCGCCCGGCCTTGTACAGGATTTAATGTTTACATCGAGATGCAGAGGGGACAAAAAGGATATTTTTTTTCCCCTCAGAGAACAGAAGAAATAAATTCCAGGTGTAGGAAAGAGTGCAATCTAGATACAGGTGGGTGGCATGTTTGGGGAGCACTGGATAGTCTCTTAAAGAGACATGAGGAAGTGGTGTGAGATTCCCTATATATGAGGCTGGAAAGAGATATTTGGACTAGAGTTTGAAGAAAACAGAGAAGCTTGAAAGGTTTTTTTGTTTTGTTTTGTTTTTGTTTTTGTTTTTTACAGGTAAATGGTAACCAATTAAATCCTGGAGAGAAAACTAGACAGTGTTTTAATCAGGGAGAAGGAAAGGAACTATATTTAATAAATACCAGGTGCCCAGCAGTACTACTTTAAATTCACAGGTTAATTTTCTTCTTACAATATGCCTTGATGGTAGATATAATATTACGCTCTCATTTTATAGCAGAATGAAGAACAACCAGTCAGGTAGCTACGGGAGCAAGTTCACACCAGAGACGACTGGGGGCTTGGGTGGGGCAGGAGCAATGAGGATGGAGAAGAAGACACGGATGAGAGCTGTTTCAGGAATAGAGGCAATAACAGATGGAATCATTGAAACATGCAAGTGGGCTAGTGAGGAAAGTCCAAGATGGGCATTAGCAAAGTTTCAGTGAATGAATTAATAAGACAGAGACGTGTTATAGAGGCAACCAGCAGGACCTGATAGAGCTGATGGGATGTAGCATGATCAGGTTGATGGTGGTCCCTGCTGTCAAATGTTGCAGGTAGGTCAAGGACAAGTAAGACTCACAGAAACTTAATGGAGAGACTCTGCAACCTTTAAAAAGCACTCTTCACAAATAGGGCAGAGGCTAAATAGGAAGTGTCTGGAGAGTCAATGGAAGATAGGAATGGAGACCAGGCATAGGTGTAGCCTTATTTTCAGGAAGTCTGATGGTCAACAAAGAAGAGATGCTGTGGAAAGTTAAGCACGTGTGTGAGGGAGAGGGGTTAAGCCTGAATAAAGGCCCTTTGAAGGGCAGAAGACCTTGTTGAGAAGTTGAATGACTGGAAGGTGAATAGAAGGGGAGACATCCCAGGTACAAGAAGGAGGGGAGGATAAAGATTGAATGCATTTGTAGAGATAGTTACAGTTTATACAGTGCTTTTCATTCAGTGTCTCATATAGGGATAGGTGGGACCAACATCACCACCCATTTGATAGATGGGTAAACTGAGGCTTATAGAGATCAGATGACTTTATTAGAGAGGGGAGAGGGAGGATATGAACTCAGGATGCCTGAAACTGGTTAGGATTTTGTTTGTTGTTTGTTTTTATTCTTTGCCTTCCACATGAGGAAAAGATGACTTGAAAAACTACCACTTAGGAGTAACACATTTTTGTGGAGAAACACTCCCATTCATTGCCTACTTTGAATTTTCCACCACAATGACCCTGTGAGGTTGGCAGAATCAGCGTTTTTCTCATTCCATCAATGAGCAAACGCAACCTCAGCAAGGCCAAGCAACTTCCATGACGCCACATAGCTGAGAAATGGCCAAGAAGGGCCTCAGACTCTCATCTTGACTCTTAGATGAGCAGTCCTGTCAACAATGAGGCGTCTCCCTGCACTTGTGGATGAGAAGACAGCCTCCCAGCAGTGTGGCAGATAAACAGTGCCTGTCCCCCATATTTCTGGTTCTCTACTCCTTCCTGGAAGCTGGAGGGTTGTATATTGCCATGCCCTTGGGTTAGGCATGACCATCTGACTCGCTTTGGACAATGCAGCATGAGCTGATGTGCAGTTCTTCACAGTTTTGTCTTCCACTGTCTGGGCTATTTTGGAGGAGAAAGGGCTGTAAGATGGAAGCTGCTGGAATGTCAACTCAACGCTGGGAGGCTAGCTGCCTGGAAAGCTGCCTAAACCTGGAGCCAACTTTGAGTGAGAAGTAAAATAAAATGCCTGATATTTGGAGATTGTTACAGCAGCATGATCTAGTTTATACAGTTGAACACCAACAAACTCTTCCCAGTGGAAAAAAATAAAAATCCCAGTGCCTCATAGAAAACCCTATCCCAAAGAGACAAGCATCTTCCCAGAATAACTGGGAAATAAACATCACTAAAAGCCCCTCTAGGAGTTAAAATGCCATCAGGACTTTTTTTTTTTTTGAAGGCTGTATTGGATGTTGAGTTTTTATTATGAGGTTGAGTTGTGAGCTTGAGGAGAAATTGTTTTTACAGATGTTCAGGGTGTGTTATGAGGAAATGGCCTTTTACAGGGGTTCAGATTGATGGGCTCTCTAGGGACCCCTTCTGACTACATGCGCAGAGGAAGTAGGGAGGGGCCTGAAGAGGCACAGAAGGACACTGGAGTTTGAGGAAGACCAGGAAAGGGGGTGGCTGAACGATGAACTAGCACAAGATTTGGAGTCACATAGACTTGAGTAGAGTCCTGGCCTTGCCAATCACTTAACCTATCTGAGTGTTAAAATGGTTTTCTATACAATGGGAAAAATGATACGTGCCTTACAGAATTGTAGTGAATTTAGATAGATTCAGTCACAATTATCATTACTTTTGTTGTTATTGGTAATACAGTTGTCCTTTGGTGTCCATGAGGGATTGGTTCCAGGCATCCCCACCAGGATGCCCAAATCTGAGGATGCTCAAGTCCCTTGTATAAAATGATGTAGTATTTACACATAATCTGTACACATCTTCCTGTATACCTTGTCATCTCTAGATTACTTATAACACCTAATACAATGTAAATGCTATATAAATTGTTATTGTTTATTTATATTATTTTTTATTGTCCTACTTTTTTTTGTTTGTTTTTCTGAGATGGAGTTTCGCTCTGCTGCCCAGGCTGGAGTGAGTGGTGTAATCTCTGTTCACTGCAACCTTCACCTCCCAGGTTCAAGCAATTCTCCTGCCTCAGCCTCCTGAGTAGCTGGAATTACAGATGGCACCAACATGCCTGGCTAATTTTTGTATTTTTACTAGAGATGGGGTTTCACCATGTTGGCCAGGCTGGTCTCAAACTCCTGACCTCAGGAGATCCATCTGCCTCGGCCTCCCAAAGTGCTAGGATTACAGGCGTGAGCCACCACGCCTGGCCGAGTATTTTTTTAATTTATTTTTTATTTTTTAAATTTTTTAGAGACAGGGTCTCTCTCACTCTGTCACCTAGGCAGGGGTGCAGTGGTGCAATCATAGCTCACTGCAGACTCAAACTTCTGAGCTCAAACCATCCTTTTGCCTCAGCCTCCCTAGTAGCTGGAATTACTGGAACGTGCCACCATGCCTGGCTAATTTCTGTATTTTTATTTTTCTTGTTGAGATGGATTCTCGCTATGTTGCCTAAGCTAGTCTTGAATTCCTGGGCTCAAGCAATCCTCCCACCTCACCCCCCAAAGTGTTGGGATCACAGGCGTTAGCCAGCATGCCCAGCCACTGTTTTCTGAGGTTGGTTGTATTCTTGGATGTGGAATCCATGGATATGGAGGGCCAACTGTAGCTTACATTGGGGACTTGATCTTCCAGTTCTTACTTTTTTCTCCTGAAGATTCAAAGTGGTTGCTATAAACTGAATTGTGTGGCCTCAAAATTCCTGTTTTGAAGCCCTACCCACCAGTGTGGTGGTATTTGGAGGTGGGGCCTTTAGGAGATAATTAGGTTACCTGAGGTCATGAGGGTGGGGCCCTTATGAAGGGATTCGCGGCCTTGAAGAATTAGTGCCATAGGAAGACAGAGAGAAGACTGCTTTCTGAAAGCCAGAAAAAGAGCCCTCAGTAGAATCCAGCCATGCTGGTGCCCTGATCTTAGCCTTTCAGCCTCCAGAACTGTGGGAATATGAATGCTTGTTGTTTAAGCACCAAGTCTGTGGAATTTTGTTATGGCAGCCGGAGCTAATATACAGCTGGATTTGAAGAGGGAGTTAGAAGCTTCTACTACTTGTCTACTTTTATTGCTTCTTTTGTGACTACATTTTGGGATGGTGAGACCTTGGGAATTGTAGGTTGGAGAGGGTGAGGTGGGGGTGCCTTCTTTGTAGAAGTGGCATTTGAGTCTTAAATGCTGAGAGCAGCCAGGCTGTGGCCGGGGACAAAGGAGCTGGCTGCTTAGAGCTGGCTCCAAGGTCATGGTTCTAAGTGGGCCTTCTGCGTGGTCTGGTCTTGCTTACCGGAAAATTGATTTCGGGTAGGCTTCCGGTCAGTATGAAATAGAATTCATCTATTCGTCCTATCTGATACCACTCTTGGGAGCCCCAGCAAAGTGTGCGGGGCATTGGCATTGGGTGTCAACTAGGGGAGGCAAAGGGAACCCCCAAAATATTGGCCCCAAGGGAGAACTTGGTGGGGTCTCCTTTCCAGAGCCCTGACCTTGCACCTGTCACCTCAAGCATTTTTGTCCTCTTGCTTGGAAGATTGTGCAGTTCTAAAAGAGGACATTGGACGTTGTAATCTTTTCCTTAACACAGGTTTCCTAGTCTTTATTTATTCACACGCAATTGTCATGTTCTTTTGTTGTTGTATCTGTAAAATGTCCATCCTATTATTTACTTTATAATTCATCAAAATTGACTCATTTTATTTAAACATCTACTTTAGTTTTATGTTAATACTATTTAAAAACTGGTAGTCTGTGTTTATTTTCATTTTTTTAATTATTTTTTTTAGAGATGGGATCTCCCTGTATTGCCCAGACTGGTCTTGAACTCCTGGCCTCAAGGGGTCCTCCCTCCTCGGCCTCCCCAGGTGCTGGGATGACAGGCATGAGCCATCATGCCCAGTTCCCCCCCCGTCCCACTTTTTTTTCCTCTAATACACATTACAACAAATATGTCACTTAAAATTTTTAGAGAATATTCATGAATGTCCCACCTCACATCATCTTGGGGACCACTCATAGGACACGAACCACATTTTGGGGTACTCACTTTAGGAGCTGAGGCAAGCAGCGTGCCTTACAGACGGGAGTGGGATAAGGGGCGTTTGGAAGGAGCAGCAGCATTCTTGCAGCACCAGCCCCATGGGTGGCCTCCATCTCGGTGGAGCCTCCGTCTTGGCACTGCCATCTGCTCCAAGCGAGCAGGCTTTTGTGAGAAGCTGTGGGAGGATAAGCCTGGCTGATTGGCTGGAGCCATGCCCAGAGTGCCCAGATGTACATTTGCCCCAAAAGAGGGGGCACAGCTGGGGTTCACTGTCTCCCTGGAGGCCTGGTTTTTCTGGTGCAGCTCAATGCTGCCTCCCACTTTCCTGCTGCGCATTCTGCTCAGCTGGGCGGCGAGGAGCGGGCCCAGAGCGGCACCGCGAGCTCCCTCACCGCCGTCTGCCTGCCATTTGCTGCCACTGGGGACCTGCGACTGCTTCCATGGAAACGGAACCACGGATTGTTTTTCCAGAAAATGTCTCAATCTAATTTGTGTAGAGCCGCGTTGTATGTGTGCACGTCTGTGTGTGTGCTTCAGTTGTAGAAGGGGGTGAGAAGTGGAAAGAGGGAATTTGCATAGAACCTACAATTTTCCTCATTTCCCAGGGAGTTGATGATTTCAGGTGAGCGCTGCATCCCAGACCCTGAGTCGTATTACGGGCTTGGGTTAGGAAGCAGTGACCGTTATATTTGCCTAGGGAACTCCGAAATACTTGAATTCTGCCTTGGTCTAGGTAATTCTCCTTTTCACTAGGTCTTCCTCAGAGGAGGGAAGGTGCACGGGGAGACAAAGCATGGCAATGGGGAAGATTCCATTTAGCATTTCCTACCCTGATGTGGGACTCCAGGAACTGGGCTGAGTCCCTTCCACAGTTTCCCCTCTACCAGGCAGGGCAACATAGCCTCAACAAGAAATAATTGGGAGGTCAAGGCGGGTGGATCACTTGAGGTCAGGAGTTCGAGACCAGCCTGGCCAACACAGTGAAACCCCGTCTTTACTAAAAATACAAAAATTAGCTGGGGATGGTGTCACATGCCTGTAATCTTAGCTACTGGAGAGGCTGAGGCAGGAGAATTGCTTGAACCCCAGAGGCGGAAGTTGCAGTGAGCCAAGATCACACCACTGCACTCCAGCCTGGGCAACAGAGCAAGACTCTTGTCTCTAAATAAATAAAAATAAATAAATAATAAATCATGTGAACTCTTGTATTTTCCTCTCCACAGCCAAATATAAGTCTTAATGTTACATCTGCAATGGAAAAACAAGTCAGACTCAGTAAAAAGGAGCCCCGAACAGACAGAGTTAAGTGCTTCTGTGATGAGAGTAGAGTTGGCCTATGCTGTCCCTCCCAGGACTCCTTAACCCGAGAGAGAGAGTATGTGTGCATCCAAAGGGGAGTGAAAATAGAATACAAATAGGGAAAACAGAACTGCTCAGAGCAGTTCAGGGATCTTTACCACTCTGACATGGAGGGAAGAAGGAGAAGAGAAAAGACGAACAGACCCTGAACCTGGGATATCTCATGTTACTGCTACATTGGTATTAAGATACAGCACTCATATGCCCTGGGATGTTTTGTTCTATTAGGTGCTGCACCCAGTAGAACAGTGCTCCATCCAACACAATGTTCTGGGATTTAAACAATCCAGACCAGAATTTTTGCTCCTTGGAGATGGAATGTCTTGCTCCAGAGGGAGGAGGAAGAAGAGAAAAGAGGAGAAGTCTCAACCAGCCTCCTCTCTACCCCAAACAGAGAATAGAGATGCAAAACTTCTCCCATAGAGTGTTTCAGCTTCTTCCTGGTTTCTCTTGCTTCTTTTCTCTTCGGACAATGATATGTAAAGTTGACTTGTGGCACATCTGGCTCTTCTCCAGGGGTGCTCACAGAAATAACTCCAGTGGACTAGAATGAGATGCTTGAAACCTTCCCCGGAGCCTTGCTCTACATTTAGGAGAACAGTACAGCACACCATGATCTAACATAGTTGTAGGTGGGTGGGAGTCTCAGTCTGTAGTTCTATATTACCTATTAGGAGACTGGAACTTGGTCCCATGTTTTCTGCGGGAGGTTGAGCTCTTAACAACGTGCCAAGCCAGCAGCTGTGCCCTAGAGTCTTGGCCCAAGACAAGCAAATAATTGTCAAATGACTGAATAGTTCTGTTTCCTTATTATAGCCCAGGTTTAGAATTCCTTTCACAATTAAAGAGATTTGGACAACAACTTTATAGCGCCAATTCTTTTTATTCCAGGTTATCACAACATCCTCAAAGAAAAATGCATCATGAATGGTCTTCATACCATCTAACAGATCCCGTTTACCCTCATTCCCATGGCTTTGTTCCAGCTGCTACCTTCACTTGGCATGTTTCTCCTCCCCTTCACCCTTCAAACCATGTTTTCTCTCAAGGTTCCCTCAACCCTAATGTGCACTGTCTTTCTGTCCACTCAAGTCCTGGCTAATCTCTCCCTATTCACACTTATGCCACTATTCTTTTCAGCTCTACCCATGTGGCACTTGCCAGATGTTACCTTTTTTGCTTTGGGAATTTTGCTTTCCCGACTACAGCATAAGTAGGAGTGGTGTCTTATAGTTCTTTGTATCTTTCTTTCATGTTTCAGATGAGTGTTTTCCATAGAGTGGAGCTCAATTCCTATTTCAGATTTGAGCCATCAATCCTGGGCAATTTCTTCCCAGGTAAAATGAAGGCAATACTAAAATCTTCCTCCAGATGGGACTGTGAGGACCAGATGAGATGCTGTTTTAAAGCCCCTAGACCCCAGCACACAGTAGGCCTTCAATAGGTATCATTCACTTCCCTGTCCTTTCTGGCAGGGAGTTTAGCTTTGACTTATTAAGGACTCATAGGAAAGTCATTTTTTAATTGTTATGGGAGAAAAAATGGCATCCCCTTCCTTGTTTTACTGTGGTTTGTGGAAACTCAAAAAAGCAGCAAATTTGGTTTTACAATCTCTATACATTGAATTTCCTGTCTTTTCAGAGCTGTGGTTCTTTATACTGTATTTTTGCCTCTTCCACCTCCCAGGGCTGCATGGCATCCATTTACTTCTAAAATTAAACACATTTCCATTTTGTTTCAAGGATTTCTGCAGATCCCCGCACATCTCTGGAGATCTATGGGATGGCTCTGGGCCCCAGATTGCAGTGATCACTGTGGAGCATCAACCGTCACTCCATCCTGGCTCCACTGAGCTTCTGCTTCTGTCATATCTGCACTCCCCATTGGCACTGCCCCCTGGCGCTCACCCAGGCTGGTCTGACACTTGCTGCTGAGGATGGGGCGGGGACCCAGGCAGGTTTCCAATTCTTTCATGAGCTGGGTGCTGCCTGAAGCCAGCAAACTGTGAAGCCCTGTTGTAAAGGCTTCAGAGGGCCCCAGCATGGTGGGGTGGGGGCACCAAGCCATGGGAAGTGTGTGAGCAAAGAGGGCTGCTGAGTAAATTAGCTTCTGGCTTTGAGTCCTGCTGATATAATCTCTTGATTTCCCCCCCCAACCCCCCCACTCTTCAAGTACCACTTAAGTCCCTCTGCTTGCTTCCTCACAAACAATGGAACCGAATGTTCATTTGTTTGCTTGGAACTGGTTGGGCATCCCCCCCTTCTCAGTTCCAAAGGCTTGAAGTGCTCAGCTGTCCTCTCTCCAGAAGCCGGCCCCCCTTGGCTTTAGTGTCTTCTGTGCTTAATTGCAAATTATTGATTTGAAGGGAATTAATTTTTAGCTCTTGCCAGATTCAGTCGCTCCTGGGTAGGACTCCTCAGCAGGACACCCTGGGGATCCCAGCCGGGGCCGGGGGTGGGGGAGGGACCATGGCTTATCAGGGGCTGCTTTGGGCAGAAGGCCCAAAGACTCATCCGATGCCAGGGCTGTGATCGTCTAGCTCAGCGTCTTGATTTACCAGAGAGGAAACCGAGGCCCAGGGATCGCCAAAGCTTAGCCAGCCACAGAGAGTACAGCTCCCATGTCCCGGCAGGGGCATATCTGCAACAGTCCTTGACATGCATAGGCTCATTTGGTCCTCACAAAAAACGTAGAGGGCAGGAACTTGTTCCCATGCAGATCTGATTTAGTAGATGTGAGTTGACACCTGAGATTTTTGCATTTCTTATTTATTTTTTAAATAATTTCAACTTTTAGATATGCGGGGGTAAATGGGCAGGTTTTGCTACATGGGTATATTGTGTGATGCTGAGGTTTGGGGTATGGATCCGTCACCCAGGTAGTGAGCATATTACCCAATAGGTAGTTGGTGAGAATGTAAACTAGATTTCATATTTCTAACAAACACCCTCCATGGGTTGCTGATGCTGCTTGTCCAAGATCACATTTTGAGAAGCAAAGATCTAAACTGCAGAGCTGGGTCCTAACCTTGTCAGCACATTGGAATTACCTGGGGGTTTAAAAATTACTCATGTTTGGAAACTATCCCTAGAAATTCTGATGTAATTGTTGTGGAGTGCCCTGGGCAATGGGATTTTTTGAAACTTCAGGCAGGTTTTTTGTTGTTGTTGTTGTTGTTTTTACTTTTAGATTCTTTCTCTGTTGCTCAGGCTGGAGTGCAGTGGTATGATTATGGCTCACTGCAGCCTCAAACTCCTGGGCTTAAGCAGTCCTCCTTCCTCAGACCCCTAAAACACTGGGTTTACAGGCATGAACCACCATGCCTGGTCTTCCAGGCTATTCTTATGTTTAGCTAGAATACTTTCTAGCCGCCCTCGTCTCTCCCAGCTTTCCTATGTACAACTCTACATTCTTTTCCATCGAAGTGCCCTCATAGAAACCCACGCGTATATGTCTTTTGCAACATCAGAGATCTTAGAACCAAAGGAACAAAATAATAATTACAACATAATAATTTGTTTCCTGAGCACTTTTTTTAATCATTTAAAATAAAATAATGTTACTCCTGGTACTGTACATGCACTACCGCCTTAATGTATCACAAAACCCTTGCACAGCAGGTGATGCTGTAATCCCTGGGAAAGGTCAGCTGATTCCCCACTTTTCAATCAGGTTTGGCACCATCACATCCACTTTATTCATGAGGCATCTGAGACTTAAAGATCCTCATTCCCATGTGTCCTGTGGGGCCATTGCCAACCCAGGCTGGGCGAGGGAGTGCTGGGTACATTTTGTGATTTGCAAGGCGGGGCTTCCGGGGAGCAGCAGGACTGAGGCACAGCGGGAGCTGACACATCAATGACCAGAGGAAGCAGCTGCGGAAACAGAAAGCAGGAATGTAGTGAGCAAGGCATGGGGCAATTTCATTGATCTGATTCTTGGGTATGAATTTCAACCAGCAACTCAGTTTGCAAAATAGAACCTTTTTCTCTGCAACTGAGCTGGACTTGGCTCTTAAGCTCTCTTGTGTCCGTAGCAAAAAACCTTACTTAATTTCAGATAAATGGTCATTGCCAGTTTTCTTTCCTCTGTGCCTTTGATATAAATTATCATTTGATCCCAGTTCCTTTTTCTGCTCTTCTTTTTCCTTTGTACAAAAGTAAGGTTGGTGGTGAGTGGGCTTATTGTCAGGGAAATGTGTGTGTGCCTGTTGTGCTGGACACCTGCATGGCTTGGTCCTATGCTGTGTCTCCTAAAGTCCTCTGCCACCCCTTAGAGGCTCCCGTGAGTCCCTGTCCATCATCCCCCTCCTCTGTGAGGCTCTACCAGTCCTTCAGCTAGTTTGAATAGAGAGCATTTCCCATGTGCCAGGCTCCATTATAAGTGCTTTACATGTATAAATGTATTCTGCTCTCATGAATACATACCACCTAAGAGGTGGGTATTATTATCATCTCCATTTTAGAGATGAGGACACTGGGACACAGAAAAGGGGTAAGTAATTTGCCCAGGGTCACATGGTAGAGCCATGACTCAAAATGTCACCTGGCACCAGGACCTACGCTGTTACTGATCTTACATATTTGAAATCCCAGGTGTCCAAGGACACTATAGCATTAGTGAAGGGATTTGGGATTTTTATTTTATTTTATTTATTTATTTTTCTTGAGACAAAGTCTCACTCTTGTCCCCCAGGCTGTAGTGCAATGGCATGATCTCGGCTCACTGCAACCTCCGCCTCCCGGGTTCAAGCAGTCCTCCTGCCTCAGTCTCCCGAGTAGCTGGGATCACAGGCGCCCGCCACCAAGCCTGGCTATCTTTTGTAGTTTTAGTAGAGACAGGATTTCGCCATGTTGGCCAGGCTGGTCTCAAACTCCTGACCTAACGTGATCCGTCTGCCTCAGCCTCCCAAAGTGCTGGGACTACAGGTGTGAGCCACTGTGTCTGGGCAGCATTAGTGAAGGGATTTGATTGGATGATTTCTTCATAAGTTTCAACTCCGACCCTAACCCGAGGTGGGTCAAAAGTGTCATGCATACGTCTTTCAGTTTCCCTGGTTTATCACTTACACTGCATTTTCTCATTTCTTACACCACGGGGGCCGTGAATCTGTTCAGACTCCAGGCATACGCCCGTCTTCCCCTTATTACACCTTGTAGGAGGACAGACTATCCTATTCACTGCTGTAGCTCTTGAATGGCTCATGTGTTGTAGCTGCTCAGCAAATCTTAAGGAACTTGAAGGGCATTGGGTTGAATGGTAGCCCAGAGACTAGATTTTCTTGATGGAAGGAAAGGGAGAAGGGAGAGAACTGGAAGACAGGTGGCAGGCTACCCAGAAGGCAATAGCAGGATCAAGTCCAGTGCTTTTTAAAAATTTGATTCATGTTAACCTGATCGCTAGTAGTCTGGAAGCAGAGCACTGTAGGAGCGTGTTTACAATTTCTCTATTACAGTGATGGCTGGAGCTCCCACGGCCAGTCTTGTGACCTGCTCTTCTCCTTCAATTTCCCAAAACAAGCATAAAAGACTCTGTAACCATCAGGTCCTGAGCAAGGAAGTGATTCACTTTACAAAGGGTTCTCTCCCCAGTCCCTCCCTGCTACAATTAACACCTCAGGGAGGGAATTTAAAATCAAGTGCTTCTTTTTCAATTACCACTTAGAAAACTGTGCAATAAAACACCACTGCAAGCCTGCTTGCTCTTTTTGAAAGTCTAATTAATTCATTTGCGGAGGTTGCGTCTTGCCTGGCACTGTGTCACTGGCTCATTTAGAAAGGTGCCAAGGCTTGGAATCACTTGAACAAACCCATTTTCATGTCCCGTGTTTGGTGGCTGACAGAAGAACATCATAGGCTGAGATGGCCCAGAAGCCCAGGGACAATACAGATGTCCTTTGACCCAAAAAATTAACCTGCCTTTGGCTTCACCAACCCCACCCTCTACCCTGGGAGGCATGAGGCCTGGGTCAAGGCCAGGTTTGGTCACTCAGCAGTCACTACACTTCTCACCTTCACTTCCTGTCCTCTTAAAAAAAAAAAAAAAAAAAAAAAAAAAAAAAGCTTTCAGTCAGGCGCAGTGACTCATGCCTGTAATCCCTGCACTTTGGGAGGCCGAGGTAGGCAGATCACGAGGTCAGCAGTTCGAGACCAACCTGACCAACATGGCGAAACCCCGCCTCTACTAAAAATACAAAAATTAGCTGGGTGTGGTGGCGTGTGCCTGTCATCCCAGCTACTCAGGAAGCTGAGGCAGGAGAGTCACTTGAACCTGGGAGGCGGAGGTTGCAGTGAGCCGAAATTGTACCACTGTATTCCAGCCTGGGTGACAGAGAGAGACTCTGTCTCAAAAAAAAAAAAAAAAACCTTTCCCCCAACTCTAATATTTCTAAGTCAGATCAATTTCCAGCTACCAATTTGTTCCCCAAATATACTGCTATCTTTAGTAGATTAACCTGAAACCAATTGCAATTATTGCATTTCATTTAAAATGTGCCTGATTGATAAATTTTTGGTGAAAAACTATGTAGGCATAAATGTTACAAAAATTCTATTGATTCACAAGGTTGAGTCTCTTCTCCCTTCCAGATAGTTCATGTGTATTGACAAAATTTAAACCCAGAACATAGTATCCAGTTGGCATTAATTTAAGGGTTTAATTTCTCTAGCCTGGCCCTCCTATTGCAGTATGAAACTAATATGTACACAGGGGAGAAGTTTCATTCCCTATAATATCATCTCATGAAAATTTTCCCCACATTATGACACAGGCTAGAGATTTCTTTTCTACTCAAGGGCACAGGATATTATGGCCACATGCTGAGATGTATGGAGCTGGCTGGCTGAGCATCTGGAGTGGGTCAGGGCTGTCCCATGCCAGAACATGGGGCCACAGGTGAGGAAGAGAAGCCAGAAGCCTGAGAAAGTCAATCTGAGCAACATAGAGCACAGGTGCAATGCAAATCTGGAGATGGCAAGAGCCAGTAAAGGTGAGACAAACTGCAGGAGTCAAGAGAGGCAGGAGAGCAGTCAAAGACTGGACAAAGTATGGGACTGAACAACGGAAATAAGTGGAGTCCCAGCATATTTGCATTTACAAGAGGCCATACCAACAGCTGCCAGATAGATGAACACTATTCCAAGACTTCTCATTGTTCTTTGACCTCCTCTTGCTCTAGGTGCACCAAGTGTGGCTTCAAACACCTTCCCATCAACATCTTCTATCTATCCCTTGAGAAGAACAATTGATTGAAACCTATCCATGTCTAAATTACATCATGATTCTAATATCTTAGCCTAGACTTCCCAGAAAACAGAACTCAAAGCAAAGCTTATGCAGTAATGCCTTACTTGGGAAGTGGGCACGGAGGTGTGCAGTCCCAGGGCTGTAAGAGTGAGGAAAATAGGGAGGTAAGGCAGGAAAAGAGGAAAGGAAGCAGGCTACTTAGCTATATGGCCCCCTTTGCACAGGCTATCCCAAGTACTGTGTCTCAGAACATTTTTTGTTATTGGGAAAAAGGGAGGAAAACTCATTCACTGGATCCTCTCCTCATCCTGACTCTTATTGAAGGTTCATCCCTGTCTCAGTGTCTTGTTGACTGTCTCAACTGACTTCTGGGGAGAGAGACTCATGCCCAGTGGTACAGTGCTACATCTGAATCTGGACGTAGATGGGGTGGGGAGTCAGAGTCTTTGTGTGTCTAGACAGGTTGAACCTGGGGACTGGAGCCTTTATGGCTCTTGTCATGTGTGGCAGCTGTGATGGAGGTCATGCTATAGCCAATGCTGATGCTGAGGGGCCGAGACAGCCAGTGGTGCCAAGAGAAGAGGCAACAGTGACTTCAGTGAGGTCTCTCTGCAGGATCAAGGACTGGGGAACACTGGAGGCTGAGTGAACATGAGGAAGCAAAAGACTAGATCACATCCACTTATACAGTGAGGAATTTGGGGACCAAAATGGTGGTCTGGGAGGGGAAGAGCATTAACCAAGAGCAAATGTGGCTTGGACTAAGGAAGCTGACTTAATTTTAGCTTATTCTAAGGATATCCCAGTCGTTCAAATGACAATGTTCCAATGGCAGTGGAATTGCGAGGACTGACTGGTCTCACTTTATTATTTAAACGGGTCTTTCAGACTATCTCCTGGCACTGGCATGATTCACTGCCAGGAGGTTGGGAGTCAGCTGGTCTCACTGAAGCCCATTTGGATTGCTTGATTGGTTAAAGCAAGATCCAATAGGGTCCTTAGAGCCCTCCTGGGACGTGTTACTAATAGGCTTGCTAGCTGATTCCAGATCCCATCTGCTATTAGGAGGTGCTGAGATCCTGGCAGGCCGGGTACTTACTGTCTTGGGCACTGAGTAGGCTGAGTTGGCTACTGTCTAGGAGTGAATGGAGAACTTTGCTAGCCTCTTGACCTAGAGAGGTAAAGCACCTCTACCACCACTACAATGGTAGAGTGTTAGAGTGCTGCTTAAGTTGGGTTACCCCAGTATTAATGTTGGGCAAGATTACTGTGGAAAGGAACATTAGTTGGGGCAACGTAAACTTTACTTGAGCAAATGATGCTCCCCCTTACTCCCTACCTCCTTTCTTTTTCTTAAAATTAACTTTATCTTAGAATTATTTTTTTACCTAGAAATAATGAAGTGAATATACCAGAAATGTAACCATCTTAGAAAACTTTCAACTTTTCTACCACTGAGATATGTGGATCACAAAGTGGGGATCCTCATACTTACTTGCCTCTAAAGAGAATGGGGTTAAGTAGTTGCTGTCTTGTAGTTAAGGAATCCTTGTAGCAGTCAGGCAGCATGTGGCCTAACTCACTTTACCAGGGCTAGAGTTCTTTATAGAGGTTTGAAGTCAAGTTTCCAGTTAGAAGTATTCACTTCTCAGGCTGTATTCTGAATTCACGTATCTTTTGACCATTTCAAAATGCTGAGAGTGACAATGCAGACTTTGGGTGTTCTGAATTGTGGGTCCTGGTCAAATACCATCTTTCCATCACAATGTGATTTATAGGTATGTAAGGATAATATTTTGAACTATTAAGCGATGATTTTTAATTCTCTCCAAGTTCATTGATTCCCTCAGCCCCTTTACTATTAAAAAGGCATCACTAGGGAAACTGAACTGCGGAAAACAGAATCAAAGTCTTGGTCTTTGCCATGCAAGATAAACTCTTAAAGCCGCTAGAAGAGCAGATGGTGTTGAAAGCTAAGTTTTGTTTCACTGTAAGAGGTATGTTTTTTTGAGAGAAAGTATTTTTTATACCAAGGACTAAACATAAAATACATCTATAACAGCAGTTTTAAAACTTTTTGGTTTCAAGAGTCGTTTATGCTTTTAAAAATTATTGAGGATCCCAGGATTGTTTTGGGTGGAGGAGGTGATAGGGTAGGTTATATATATTGGTATTTACTTCATTAGAAATTAAAAGTGATGAATTTAAAAAATAAAATTGCAAAGGACAACAAAATATATTTTCTTCTTAAATTTTCATACAAGCATTACGGCAACTGTGGAATTTCAAAACAATGATTTATTGGACAATAATTAGATATTATAGCAGATATAGCCAAAGGTAGCTGGTAAAAGTTCATTTGAAGCCCTGAGAAAAAAGAATTAATCTCTGAAAACATATTTGTTCATATAGTAAACCTGCGACCTTGAAACATTCTTTAAAAACTCAAGAAAACAAAACATATTCTTTTAGGTACCAGAGTAATGGCCTCATATGTCATGCAGTCTCTGGAAACATCTATTGCATACTCCTGAGAAAATGAGAGTGAAAAAGGCTAACATTATCTTTGTATTATAAAAGTAGTTTTGACATCGTGGACTATTACAGTACATGTTGTACTACTATAGCAGAATACCTGAGACTGGATAATTTATAATAAACAGAAATTTATTTTCTTACCATTCTTGAGGCTGGGAAGTCCAAGGTCAAGGTATAGGCATCTGGTGAGGGCCTTCTTGATGTATTGTCCCATGGTGAAAGGCCAACAAGCAAAGAGGCAGACAGGACTGAACTGAACTTGCCTCTTTATAAAGGTATTAATCCTTCTTATGAGGGTAGAGTCCTCATGGACTAATCACCTCTCCAAGGTCCCATGTCTTAAATACTGTTACAATGGCAATTAAATTTCAACATCAGTTTGGGATAAGACAAACATTCAAACCATAGCATGGACCTCCCAAGGGAGCCTTAGGAACCCCTGGGAGTCCCTGGGCTGTACTTTGAGAACTGCTTATTTATAAATAGGTTCTCATATATCTCAGTTTGCCTAGGATAGCCCAAGTTTGTTTGCTGTCCCTGTTAATATAGTTATTACAGCAACCCTCTTTACTCTTAAAAGTTTGGATAAAAAAATTATATGGACACACTATTCACAAACTACAGGCCAAAAGTATTGGCTTAGCCAGTTTTCCTTCACAGATCTTGAGGAAGAGAAGTTTTTAGAGAAGAACTGAGAGTAGATTAAATCCCTGGTGTGCCTTATGAATGAAAAAGCCAATGGCTGAGCCCTGAATTGAGTTCCACTGGGGCGAGAAAGAGATGATTGTTAAAATGCACATTGTGGCTAGGTGTGGTGGCTCATACCCGTAATCCCAGCACTTTGGGAGGCTGAGGCGGGCAGATCACCTGAGGGCAGGAGTTTGAGACCAGCCTGGCCAACATGGTGAAACCCTGTCTCTACTAAAAATAAAAAAAATTAGCCAGGCGTGGTGGCACAGGCCTGTAGTCCCAGTTACTCAGGAGGCTGAGGCAGGAGAATCACTTGAACCCAGGAGGAGGAGGTTGCAGTGAGCTGAGATCATGCCACTGCACTGCAGCCTGGGTGACAATGAGACTCTGTCTCAAAAAATAAAAAATAAAATAAAAAATAAAATGCACATTGTTGGTTGGGTATGGTGGCTCACACCTGTAATCCCAGCACTTTTGGAGGCTGAAGCAGACAGATTGCTTGAGCTCAGGAGTTCAAGACCAGCCTGGGCAACATGGCGAAACCCCATCTCTATAAAACATACAAAACTTAGGCAGGTGTGGTGGTGTACACCTGTAGTCCCAGTTACTCAGGAGACTAAGATGGAAGGATTGCTTGAGCCCCGGAGGCAGAGGTTGCAGTGAGCCAAGATTGCATCACTGCACTCCAGCCTGGGCGACAGAGTGAGATCCTGTCTCCAAAAGGCAAAAAAATGCACATAGTTAATGGGTACAGAGTTTCAGTTTGGATGAAAGAGTTCTGGACGTGTGTGGTGGTGGTAATTGTACAACAGTGTAAATGTATCTAATGCCACAGAACTTTTCACTTAAAAGTGGCTAAAATAGTACATTATATATATATATATATATATATAATCACAATAAACAAAATGCACATAGGTTTGAGGGAGTTGCTCCGGGAGATTGTCAATGTTGTAAAGATGTGCTGTGTCTACTACAGTAAGAGAACAATGGGCCATCAATTGTTAAGAAAGGCAAGTGAAATGGACAGAAGACTCACAGAGCCCCTCTGTCTCATTGAGACGATCTTGTCAGCGCTCAGGCATGGACTCTAAGTTGAAAATCTTGCTAGAAGTACTGACCTCAGCTGAGGATGCATTGAATCTAGAGGCTGCCCATGAAAGACTAGGTGGGATGAAGTACAGCTCCACGGATAACAGAGGAGAACAGAGGACAGCCTGTGCCAGATAAGCCCCTCACTCTGAATGCCTTGCACACTTAGTCTACCTGGAGTTGGTCCGTGAGAGAGGAGGAAGAGCAGACCCTTGAACTGACTGACAAGATCCAGAATAAAACAGAAAACTACCAATAGAAAGACAGTGTGAGGCATATTTTATATTTCCTGGTAGTGACATGAAAATGAAATTAAACATGTTAAATTAATTTAAATAATATATTTTATTTGTCTCAGTATGTCTAAAATATTATTTCAATGTGTAATCAATATGAAAAAAATTAATGAAATATTTTGCATTCCTATTTGTAGTAAGTCTTAGAAATACAGTGTGTGGTTTTTACTTACTGCAATTGGGACTAGCACATTTCAAGAGTTCATTATCCACATGTGGCTAGTGACTGATGTATTGGACTATGCAGGAGTAGAGTTTAAGCCAGAAAGAATCAAACAACAACAACAAAATTTTATAGGATTTACTTGGACGTGATTAGATTGTTTTTAGTCAATGAAATGGAAGTAGAAGTGATGTGCATTTTTGCCAAGGGCAGAAGCATTTAATTGCCAGTATAAGTCACTAGAGCTTGCCCATTCACTCATACAGTGAGTGTGGAAGCACATGTTGAAATGGAGCCTCCATCAGATTGAGTCCTGAGTGATTAAGATGAACAGAGCCACCTGCCACCCATGTTGGATGCACAGTGAGAGCAAGAAAGGAATGGCTGCCTTCTGAGGAAAGGTTTGTTACTGTAGCATAACTTAGCTTATCCTGACTGATACATGTGATTAAATTGTATTTCAACTAATTAAACTTTTAAATACAACTTTGGCAAAAATTCATGTCTTATATTTAAAATATTTCCAGAATTTTTAAAGGCTGTGGGAAACATGCCATTCATTAATGTTCCATGAATCCATTTACCTGGATATATTAATGAATTGCATAAAGGGAGATATCAAACAAATAAGTAGAATAAAGGTAATTTTTAAAGTTAGCTTCAGAAAAGAATTTCAGAGCCGGACATGGTGGCTCATGCTTGTAATCCCAGCACTTTGGGAAGCTGAGGCAGGTGGATTGCTTGAGCTCAGGAGTTCAAGACCAATCTGGGCAACATGGCGAAACCTCTCTACAAAAAATACAAAAATTAGCTGGGCATGGTGGTGCACACCTGTGGTCCCAGCTATGTGGGAGGATTGCTTGAGCCTGGGAGGTGGAAGTTGCAGTGAGCAGAGATTGTGTCACTGCACTCCAGCCTGGGTGACAGAGTAAGACCCTGTCTTAAAAACAAACAAAAACCGAAACAAAGCAATTTATCCATTAGTGTCTGTTGAGGGATACAAGCAGGTAGAATTTTAATCCTGCAATAGTAATGGCAATAAATTATTTGCTCTTACAAGTATTAATCATAGACTATTAAAAAAAACTTGGGATTGTGAGGGCTCTTCTCTATGGATTGTGAAACATTTTCCACTTATTTTGGAAACTGAAGATTTAAACACGAGAAGTCCTAGGACTACAGATAATCTAAATGTTCCACCCATTTAAAAAATCATAAAGACCAATTTTTAAGTCTCTCCAGAATTTGTAATTGTTAGCACTAGTAATGGAACATGTATGTGCCCGTGTATATTTGTTTAAGTGGAACTTATATGTGCCCATGTATATTTGTTTAAAGTGTTTTGAAGCTGTGCATAGAAACTTAACTTTGCCAGGACTTGTCATTATGAAACACAATTAGAATTTTTCATAATGAGAACTAAAAAAACTCTCAATTCCTAAACCTTCCTTTCACAGGTCAAACTTTTAAATTATCTATCTCATTTTCTTTGAAACTCCCTCTGCATGAATATTGTGAAATTAAAATAAAATCCTAAGTGCCCCCCTGACTGACTGAACAGGCCCTTCTTGGCCAAGGGGACTCCAGAAAAACTTTAAAAACTAAATTTCAGGGCAGTGACAGGATGGCAAGTCGGTCACACCTCAGTGCACCCCCTTCTTCGCTGTACTTTTTTTTCCCCCTTTTTCTTTTTTCCTGAGAGTTAAATAGAAACCAGCCCTGGAAAAAGAAAGAAGACACTCCTCCACAGACTTCAGCACACCACCTGACACTGTGGCCCAACTCCCACCCCTTTTTGTGGTTTTGACATGGCAAATAACCAGTTTCACAAAGCATTCTTTCCTTACAAATGACCATTAACCATGAACTGGTTTTGACTGGTTTACAGAGGCTGCACACATAGTGCCTTTGTGTCCTAAGTGTCACCTTTTAATGTATAGTGCCTATAGAGCCTAATTTTGCTGCATTTTAATGTTAAGTGCCACCCCTGTGTGAACATGGGATTTATGTAACATGTAAATTTGCTTATCACACATGTAGGTAACCCCCTTTATGTATGTTTAGCCAGCCTGTTAAGCATAAAACTCCTGTCCCACCCTTCCCTTCTGAATCTCAGCCAGTGACTCTGCTTCCCAGCATGCAGATTGCAACTCTTCTCAGAAATAAAGCTGTCCTTTCCAAATTTAGAGATCTTGTAACTTTTCAGTAAATAGTACACTTCTTTTGGGGCACTGAATTGTCTCCAATTCTTTCTTAGTATTCAAGTAGAGACTAAGAAATTAGTACATTTCTGAAAAATTTTTTACTGTATACTGAATACTATTTTCCAGTTGGCTTTAGAGGAAAATGTAATTTATTGAGTGTTTTTCAAATACTTACTTTATATTCAATATTGTGCTTGGTGCTGTGAAGAAACAGTGGATGTAGAAGATATATTACTGTCTTGAAAGAACTTATAGTCTTTTTTTTTTTTTTTTTTTTGAGATGGAGTCTTGCTCTGTTGCTCAGGCTGGAGTGCAGTGGCGTGACCTTGGCTCATTGCAACCTCCGCCTCCCCCTGGGTTCAAGCAATTCTCCTGTCTCAGCTTCCCAAGTAGCTGGGATCACAGGCACGTACAACCACACCTGGCTAACTTTCATATTTTTAGTAGAGACGGAGTTTTGCTGTGTTGGCCAGGCTGGTCTTGAACTCCTGACCTCAAGTGATCCACCTGCTTTGGTCTCCCAAAATACTGGGATTACAGGCGTGAGCTACCACGCCCACCTAGTCTTGATGGTGACATAGGCACACAGATCTGAAATGGCCAAATGACTAAAAGGTAGCAAAATAATTAAATGACCAACAGAGAGCCAGGATGTTGTAGGGCAGGGAGCACTGGACAGGGAGCCTGGAGATTTGAGTTGTAGTTCTAACTCTCCAAATGTAATAACAGTATATTCGTATTGAATTATAAATCAAATAAAATGCTTTTACACATTATCTTATTTAATCCTCATAACACTGAGAAGTAGATATTATTATGATCCTCATATAACACGAGAACATCAATATTTCTAATGTTTTGTGGTTAATCTACCTTAAAACACCTACTTAAAAGACAGACAGTCCTCAAACTGAGTTTTATCTCCAAACCTGGATCTTTATCCATTCCACCACAGGTGCTGTGTGACCTGACACAAGTCACTAGACCTATCTGTATCTCAGGAATATAATTTATAAAATGAAGGCTTTGGCCGGGCGCGGTGGCTCAAGCCTGTAATCCCAGCACTTTGGGAGGCCGAGATGGGCGGATCACGAGGTCAGGAGATCAAGACCATCCTGGTTAACACGGTGAAACCCCGACTCTACTAAAAAATACAAAAAATTAGCCGGGCGCGGTGGTGGGCGCCTGTAGTCCCAGCTACTCGGGAGGCTGAGGCAGGAGAATGGCGTGAACCCGGGAGGCGGAGCTTGCAGTGAGCTGAGATCCGGCCACTGCACTCCAGCCCGGGCGACAGAGCGAGACTCTGTCTCAAAAAAAAAACAAAAACAAAAATAAAATGAAGGCTTTGGCCTACATCAGCATTTTCTGAAGTAACAGGGAATACTTACTAGTCGTGCATAACATTAATCAGTCACAAATATATTTGCGAAATGTCAATTTAAAGTGTAATTTCTCAACTATTAAATTATTTCTTAATCATAGTTTTATGATATGTTTTATATTACATATTATATATTAAGTGTATTATATAATAAATGTATTTAGTAACTGTTATAATTATTAATCATAATTTCCTAAAAACTTTCCAGAAATTCTAGTATGCTAATGGACATTGTTAATAATTAGGAGACTGTAACACTTATAGAGAGTGTCTGACCTACTTTTTCTATCACTTTTTTTTTTTTAGCAGGGAGACACAAACCATCTTAAAGGATTGGTGTGTCTCCTGTTTAGGTAATGCTGAACTAAGCTATTTTTTTATTTTGAGTCAGGGTCTCACTCTGTTGCCCAGGCTGGAGTGCAGTGGTGCAATCATGGCTCACTGCAACATCTGCCTCCCAGGCTCAAGTGATCCTCCCACCTCAGCCTCCCCAGTACCTGGGACTACAGGCGTGCACCATCACACCCGGCGAATTTTTATATTTTTTGTTAGAGACAGGGTTTCACTATATTGGCCAGGCTGGTCTTGAACTCCTGATCTCAGGTGATCTGCCCACCTCGGCTCCCAAAGTGCTGGGATTACAGGTATGAGCCACTGCGCCTGGCCTGAACTAAGTTATTTTTAAGGTCTTTGAATGCACCACATTTTATGAGTCTATGTGAATAAGTGGTGTTTGAAGTCAGAGGAAAAGTAATGTCAGTGGATGGGAGTGAGAGGGGAGAGCTTTCTAGAAAGAGATAGGGTGTAGCCAAGATGGAAAGCCAGGCTGTGACAACCAATGTCAGCAAAGGTCAGGAATGTCTGTCTCTAGAAGAAAGCATTCATGGATGAGTGCGAGAGCAGAAAGAGATAAGACTGGATCTTTGGGTTGGGAGAAAAAAAACATGAAAAACCTTGAATGCCAAGTATATTGGACACTTGGTTAAGTGGTTAAGTCTTCAGCTTCCTTTTTCCAGTTGGGTTACAGAAAACCTTCTTGGAGACCAGACTTTAGCTTATGGAGTATGCCTGATTGGTGTAGGGATAATATCTACCCACTGCTGATAGCAAGTTCAGGAATGGGTCCATGACCCCATTGTAGGTAGATCTGTGAGTCTTCATAATACTTACTGTCATTCCCATGGACCCTATTGATGCCAGACTTACTTTGGTTAATGAAAATGAGCCCAGGGATAGGTCTGGCAATGTCCCAGATAAGAGGCCCTAGAATTAGATGATAGGAAACAGAACTGCAGCCAATTCGCATCAGACATGCGCAACAAGCAAAAGCTAAACCCTTATTGTAAGTCATAGCAACTTTAGCCCAAAAAGGAATGGAAAGGAAAGGTCTATTCGATGATTTTGGGAAAGGTTTTTTTTTTTTTTTTTTTTTTTTTTAAATCTTTGAAACACATATACCCATCCACCCTCCCACCTACATACAGGGACTACGTCTTTCACTGGGAGTTACTGGGGAAGCATGAAGCCCTTGATTTCACTGTTAGGCAACTTAAATCATGGGAAAGACTGACCTTAGCATGAAGCCAATGCTGGAGAGATGGAAAGAAGTTAGATCTTTCACAGCCCTGAGCCATCAATCCTACTTCTGGATGGCTCTTACATGAATCCTGTATTTCTTTTTATAAACCAATGTGAGTTGGATTTTCTATTACTTGTAGTTGAAACCATCCCAATTCACAAAACTAAACAGCTAGATGTAATTTTGGGGTTACAGGCCACTGAAGAGTTTTGATAGGATAGTAATAAGATACAAGCAATGAATTTAAAAGGTGTCTTAGTCTGTTAGGGCTGCTATCACAAAATATTATAAACTGGGTATCTCAACAGAAATGTATTTCTCATAGTTCTGGAGGCTGAGAAGTCCAAGATCAAAGCGGCTGATTTGGTGTCTGCTGGGGACCTGTTTTCTGGTTCATAGATGGTGCCTTCTAGCTGTGTCCTCACATGGTAGGAAGAGCGAGGAATCTCTTTTATAAGGGCATTAATCCCATTCACAAGGGCTCTGACCCCATGACCTTATAACCTCCCAAAGGCCCTACCTCGTAATACTATCACCTTGGTGGTAAGGATTTCAACATATGAATTTTGGGGAGAAGCAAACATTAAGGCCATAGCAAAAGGTACATCTGGCCTTTGTGAAGAACGGTTCACAATAGATGGGAAGAGAAAAGAAAAAAGCAGGAAGGCCAGTCCTAGAAAAATGACACCAATCCACATAGAGTACAGTGGGAGCCCAGTAGGGAATGCAATGGACAGGAGAGAAGTGAGGGACATTCTGAAGAATGATAGGACTCAGTGCCTGGAGGAGCAGAGTACGCTTCAAAGGCAAGAGAGTTGGCAGGACTGTGAGAATGGTGAGGTCTGGTAGGATAGGGAAGAAGAGAGGAGGAGTAACTTGAGAATGAAGATGAAGATTTGCTCTGGGACATATCAAGTTCGATGGAAGCAGAAAAATAATGTAGATAAGCATACTACGTGGAGTCTACTATGTGGGAGATACTAAAGATTTTGAGAAGAAGACCACCTAGTTCATTTCCTGTGAGACTCCCAAAGCCTAGATGGGAAGTAGTGGCAAACAAATGAATTGCAATACAGTGATTAGAACAGCAAGGTGTAGAGGCAGCACAGGGGTGGGAGATCCAAGGAGACATTTATCCATGTTCTTACGGAGATCAGATGGGAGCTTGTGAGAAGCCAGGACTGTCAAAACCCACGTGGACCTCATATGCAGAGAAGCAATAGATACTGCCATGCAAGAGATGAATCTCCAAGGGTGATGAGATGCAGTGGGAGTGGAACAGAGAAAAAGTGAAGGCAGATTTAGGTTGGTGACTTATTTCTGCCACTTGCTGGCTATGTGAATTTGGACTTGTTATTTGCAATGTGAAGCTTCAATTTCTTCCTTCATAAAGGGGAAAAAAGTGGCTACCTCCTTGCTTTGTTGCAAAAATTAAATGATATAACTCATGCAAAGTACTTTGTACCATATCTATAATTTGATAAATGCTTACAGAATGCTAGCTTTATTATCTTTATTATCATCATTACTGTTAGTAGTATATATTGCTGCATAAGAAACTGCCTCAGTGCAACTATTTATTTATTCATGAATCTGCAGTTTGGTCAGGGGTTGGTGGGAATGACTCATTCCTGTTCCATGATGTCAGCCCGCGTGGCTGAAATGGGACTGGAGGATTCACTTCCATGACTGGCAAGTTAGTGCCGGATTTGGGTGGGTGCTTGGCTGGGGTCCTCAGTTCCTTCGTATGTGGGTCCCTCCATGAGGCTGGTTTTGCTTCCCTATGGCATGATGGGGATGAGGATTCTAAAGATAGGAAGTAGAAGCTGTCAAATTTTAAGGCCAACACCCAGAAACTGGCACAGCATTGCTGCTGCCATATTTTATTGGCCAAAAGTCACAAGCCCAGCCAGATCCATAGGAGGAAGACATGGACCTCACCTCTCAGTAGGGAGGATTTGTGGCCATCTTTCATCTACCATGTAATGGAATAAAAAAATAAACTTAGGGAAAGTCTACCATCAGGAAGCAGAGTTACAGTTAAAAACATATTCTTTTAAAAAAGTGACTGAGGGATTAAATAGGAAAGCTCTTATACATTTAAAAGGAACTCTGCCATGCCATTCCATTAATAAGGATCAAATTTGATCAAATGTAGAAGCAGATGACTACTGCCTTTAAAGTTTAACAGAAGAGCTGGGAGATCTGGTTAAATAATGGAACCAGAGACCTTAGATCTGAGAGGACCTCACAGACCCCCTGATGCAGGCCTTTGTGTACTCATTGGGAGTGAAACTGGCCCAATTGTCCCATAGCACTGATGTTTATGGTTTCTTTGAATAAACATAGAAATTGGCCCTCCCAGTCTTAAAACTTGAGAAAGCTACATTTGTCTTATCTGAGTTCCTTTCTCAGGAAACCAACCGTCAGGCCTTTCAGATAGTATCAAGGAGCCGAAACTTACTGAAATCACTGCATCTGGAAAATAAGATGCCAGACCCCTCACCCTTCATGATTGCCTAACCGACCACCTGCTTCACATTGATCAGCTTCTCTTCCTTTCCTGTCCACGCCCACCACCCCCACCCTCCACCCCCCACCAAATTCCTGTTTTTCCACACATGGTTACATTTCTTCTCTGCTATATAAACTCCTAATTTTAGTTGGTCATGGAGATGGATTTGAGACCTATCTCCCTTGTCCTTGGCTGTGGCACTGGATTAAAGCCTTCTTCCCTGGCAATACTCATCTCAGTGATTGGCTTTCTGTGTGATGAACAGCAGGACATAGATCAAATCTCTGGTTTTTCAATAACAGGAGCAGAATCTATTCTTGCAAGAAAGGTTTGTAAGAGACCCCACAGCTAGGGGATGGAGAGTATTTCAGTGGGACATTTGTGTGTACTTAGATAGTCATATTCCGTAGTGTAACAGTCTTTCTCTGGTTATCCTCTCTTGGAGGGAAGGAGAACAAGTGGAAACAATTTCCTCAAAGGACATCAACTATAGTTTAATTCATCCAAACATATCAGCTTCTAAAGTATCACTCTGCTATTCCTCACCAAACACTCTTTGGTGCAAAACGTAATATTTCAAACATGGCTTGTTGGTCTAATGTAAGACAGCACTTTCTAAGCTGGTTTGTCAGATCCCCAAGATTTTGCACTAGGAAGATATGTAACTCTGTCCTCTTGTATGGATCTGGCTTTCTAGCCTAGGGTCAAAACGAAGTGAGATTTTTTTTTTTTTTTTTTTTTTTTTTTTAGTGGATTATTTATTTAAAGAGCACTGAATAGGTAGTTGGGACACCATGGTTCTGATCTGAGACTTAGCCTTGACTGTCTCCTGCCTGCATCAGTGAGGCAAATAGGTTTCCAGAAAAGCGCTGGAAGGTTCCTCCCAATTCTTGGGATCAAAGATTGTGTGAGTGAGGTCACTGGGCAAAAGTGAAGAGTGACAACGTATCCTGCTTCCTGAGAGACCCAGGAGTAAACCTTATCACAAAGAGAACACGTTTCCTGAAATACACACTGCCAAGGGTTCCTGGGTTTCCCTAAATTCTTAGGACAGTATGTAGGAAATACGTTGCTTGATTTTAATTCTGCAGGGCCAAAGTCTCATAGATCAACACCCAGTATTATGAAAGGCATCCCAACATCTCTGCAGGCAGTTCAGGGCCTTTGTTTGTTATTTTTCAAATAATGTTGTGCTGCTGACTCATGTTTGTCTTGTGCCCTGCTGTGACCCCCTAGATGTTCACGGTCCTAATCACATTCCATGTTATTATTAATAATCAGTGCCTATGAAATTATACTACTCTCTGGCTTGTTATCAAGTCCTAGAAGTATGCAAATAGATTAATCAAGCAGCTCCTATGCTGAAAACCTTGAATGGAACTTTAAGGATGGTGGAAGTATTTGCCCTGGCTCTCGATGTCTCCTCCAATCAAGCCTGAGGTGTGTTTTCCTCCTAACTTTTAATTGCATGACCTCTGAGAACCTAATTTCCAGAAAATCCATTTATTATTTTAATGCTCATTTGGCATTATTATTTTCCCAAAGCAATCTTTTTGTCTCTGAATCTCTTAGGAGAGTTGAGAAGCAAGCCAAGAAAAGCTTCATTTTCTCCTTCTGGCCCTCAAAGGAAGCAGAAATGAAACATTAAAAATCTTAGTTTCTAGTCCGGGCTGGGGATGGGGGGAAGGGAGGAAGAAAGGAAAGGAGGGAAGAAAGAGATGGGAAGGCATTTGCCTTGGTCCCAGATGGGAAGCAATCCAGCAGATTGCCTTTAAACAGCAGTGTCCCTGCAAATAGGGCACTCTAGCTGTTTTGTGTCACTTTAAAGCATCTTGTTGATACTTTTATAGATTTTATGATACATTCTAAAGCATGCGTCAGGAACAGCCACTTGGAGCTCTGACAGTAATGAACATTGTTATACTCACAGTCTGAGTAGTCTTTACTTCAAAGGGAGGAGTTGATCTGATCTTTCATCTTCTCAGCTGTTGCTCACCAGCTTCCTTTAAATACTGTTTGAACTAAAAACCCCACATTTCCTGGTTTCAGTGAGCAATTCCCCTGACACTTCTAATCTTCTCACTTGGAAGCTACTAAACGGTGATTGAATGATGCCATTAGCAAGAAGGAGGTAAATACATCTAAACATGCCATCTTAGACTTTAATGATAACTAGCTTGTATCTTCAGCACTCCTGCTTGTTTACAGAAACCGGGGGGTGGGGCAGGGGAACTCGGGAGAGGGAGAAAGAAAAAAGCAATGTTGAATAAATGAATCAGTATTGTAAGCAGGCAGTTTGGTTTGGTGATAGGAAAAGGTGTCTCACACCCCTCTTGGTAGAATGATAAAAAGAGGAAAGAAAAGTAAATATTCTACCCTTTGGAAATAGTGAACCAGATTTTCCATAAGGTGAGTAACTTTGGTCAACCTTACTTTAGGCTACTTTCCATTAAGGACTATTTATTTAAGCCAGGTAAATGGCTTGGGCACTGATCCCTGAACATCACTTATTTTCTTCCACTACCAAAAGTTGTTCATACTATGTGACTACTTAAATTTAAATAGAAATAATTTTAAGTTAAATACGATAGAAAATTTAGTTCCTCTTTTCTACTAACCACATTTTGAGGGCTCAATGTGAGTTGTGTCTACCACATAGGCTGGTACATATATAGACATTTCCATCATCTCAGAGTCCTGTGCATGGAGCTGCTCCAGAGACCTATAAAGTGTTTTTTGTTCTTCCACAATTGTGATTAAATGGATTAATCATGATCTTTAGTTCATGACACATTCCTCTCATTGATCCATGCATGTCCTAATATTTATTTATTCATTAGTTTTCATCCCATAAAAACATCCATAAAGCCACAACTCAGAATTAAGACCTTAAAAATAATGTACATATAGTCGTGTATCCACATCCCATTCTGCTATTCCCCATCTTGAGATTACTTAATCATTGTCATGGTTCCAATGTTGATTCATGCCCTTGCTTTTCTTTTCATGTATATTCATAACAGTTCATGTGCATATATGCATATATGTGTGAATGTATTCCTATACGTATAATTTTTGTTTTTAACTTTATGAAAATAATATGCTAAATGTAATTTGGGAGGACTTTGAAATTTAGCATACTATCATTATATGTTGCAGTCATTTGTTTTTTCAGATATGTAATATGGTACACATTGTGTGAACATACCACGGTTTGTTCCTCTACCCTCTTATTGATTTGGATTACATCAGGTTGTTATTGTGAACAATGCTCCCATGAGTGTTCTAATCATATTTCCTGTTGTAGGTGTGCAAAAGTTTCTCTTGGGTATTTATCAAAGAATAGAATTACTGGTTATAAGACACATGAAGGAGTTAATGTGTCATTATCAGGAGATAATGACAAACTGTTTTCTATAGGGGATTTGCTGGTTTACTTCTCAAGCAGTGTAAAAAAGATCTTATGGATCCCCATCCTTTCCAGCACTGATTTGTCATTTTTAGCTAATTAAATAGGTGTAAAATGGTATCTCCTGGTGGCCTTGATTTGAATTTCCTAGATCACTAATGGTGTTGAACATATCTTCAAATGTTTATCAGTTATATGCAATTCCAAAATGCCTGTTCATGACTTTTACCCATTTTTATATTTGTTTGTGCTTTTTAAATTGATATGAATTCTTTATATCATCTTGGTACTAATCCATTGTGCCATTGCAAACATCTTTTCCATTTTCAACTTGTGATTTTTTATGAGGTTTTGGAAGAACAAGTGTTTTTGATTTTAATATAGTCAAATTTGTTACTCTTTTCTTTATAGTTACCCTTTTTTAAATTTCTTTTCTTTTTGAGACGGAGTCTTGCTCTGTTTCCCAGGCTGGAGTGCAGTGGCATGATCTCGGCTCACTGCAAGCTCCACCTCCCAGGTTCACGCCATTCTTCTGCCTCAGCCTCCAAAGTAGCTGGGACTACAGGCGCCCGCCACCACAACCGGCTACTTTCTTTGTATTTTTAGCAGAGAAGGGATTTCACTGTGTTAGCCAGGATGGTCTCAATCTCTTGACCTTGTGATCTGCCCACCTCAGCCTCCCAAAGTGCTGGGATTACAGGCATAAGCCACTGTGCCTGGCCTATAGTCATCCTTTTTTGATGTCTTTTCCAAAAATATTTTTTTCATCTCAAAAGTTATTCCTCTTAATTGTTTTTTTGCTAAGAAATTTAGAGTTCTGGGTTTTTTTCATTTAAATCCTTCATTCATCTGGAGTTGGTATTTGGCCATGAAGGGTTACATTTGTATTTTTTTCCACATAGATAACGCCTTTTCCCCCAGTTCTACTTACTGAACAAGACTTAGGTTTCTTCATTGATCAGACATTACACCTTTGTCCTAACCCAAAGTTCTATTGGGTCAATTTCTGGTCCTTTAAGTCTGTATCATTAATCAATTTGTCTGCCTCTGCCCTAATACTATACTCTTTTAATTGCCAGACTTTCATAATAGGTCCTAATACCTAAATAAAGCATTTGCTCATTCCTTATACTTCTTATATTTCTTACTCAGAAGTGTCCTGGCTATTTGTGACTTTCTACTTTTTAATATACATTTTATAATATTATTAAATTCTACTTTTAAAAAACCCACTCCCCACCCAACACGGTGGTCATTTAAATTGGAAATGCATTGAATCCATAGTTCAGTTTGGGAATAGTCATTTCAATGATAAATCTCCGTGTGTACAAACATGTTCTCTCTCTCTGTTTTCTGCAATATCTCTCATCTTGCACATATTTTGTTGGCATTAGTCCTTGTAATTAGTCCTTGTAAAAGAGGTTTATTTGGTTCATTGTTCTGCAAGCTGTATAAGAAGTGTGGTACCGGCATCTGCTTCTAGTAAGGGTCTCAGGAACAGGTGAAGTGGGAACAGGTATGTCACATGACAAAAGAGGGAGCACGGCCATGTTCTTTTAAACAGCCAGATCTTGTATGAACTAATAGAGCAAGAACTCACTTATGCAGGATAGGCACCAAGTCATTCATGAGGAATCTGCCCCCATGACCCAAATACCTGCCACTAGGCCCCCACATCCAATTTTGGAGATTACATTTCTTTATTTCTTTACTCTTTTTTTTTTTTAATAGAGGCAAGGTCTTGCTATGTTGACCAGGCTGGTCTCAAACTCCTGGGCTCAAGCAATCCACCAACCTCAGCCTTCCAAAGTCCTAGGATTACAGCCATGAGCCACTGCGCCAGGACTGGAGATCAGATTTCAATGTGAGATTTGGAGGGGACAAATATTCAAACTATATCAGTGTATCAATCCTTAATTCTTTTTTTTTTTTTTTTTTTTTAAGCAAAGTCTTGCTCTGTTGCCCAGGCTGGAATGTAGTGGCATGATCTCGGCTCACTGCAATCTCCACCACCCAGGTTCAAGCGATTCTCCTGCTCAGCCTCCTGAGTAGCTGGGACTACAGGTGCACACCACGACACCCAGCTACTTTTTTGTATTTTTGTTAGAGACGGATTTCTCCGTGTTGGCCAGGCTGGTCTCAAACTCCTGACCTCAGGTGGTCCTCCCACCTTGGCCTCCCAAAGTGCTGGGATTACAGGCATTGAGCCACTGTGCCAAGCCTCAATTCTTTATATTCTCTGAGACTATTGTAAATGCTATCTTCTCTTTAATTATATTTTCTAGTTGTTTGCTAATGTTTGGAAATAGAACTAATCTTTGAATATATAAAAATACATAAGTGGCTGGGCATGTTGGCTCATGCCTCTAATGCCAGCACTTTGGGAGGTCAAGGTGGGCGGATCCCCTGAGGTCAGGAGTTTGAGACCAGCCTGGCCAGCATGGTGAAACCCCATCTCTACTAAAAATACCAAAAAATTAGCCAGGTGTAGTGGTGGACACCTATAATCCCAGCTACCCAGGAGGCTGAGACAGGAGAATGGCTTGAACTTGGGAGGTGGAGGTTGCAGTGAGCCTAGATCAAGGCATTGCACTCTAGCCCAAGCAACAAGAGTGAAATTCCGTCTCAAAAAAACACAAAAAAAAAACAAAAAAAAACAAAAAAAACATAAGCATATATACAAACACAAATGAAAACACACATATATATGTACCAGCCAATTTTCAGCCCTTCTATTATTTTAAATAACTTTTATCACATAATTTGTAAATAATGAAATTTTTTTTTTTTTTTTTTTTTGAGATGGAGTGAAAATTTTCTTTCCTCTTTTTTAATCCTTGTGATTGTACTTTCTTTTTCATGTCTTATTATATTGGCTAAGATAGTCTATTCAATATTTCATAGAGTATAATAAAATTACTCCTGATTTGAAAGAAAATAATTCTAGTGTTTCAAAATTTAGGGTGATGTTTGCTCTAGGGCATTTAAAAAACATATCTTTATCAGCTTAAAAAAATTCCCTCCTATTTCTAAGTTATGAACAGTCTTTATTATATATCAGTATTGAATTTCAGCAAACAGTTTTATAGCATCTATCATATAATTTTTAAGCTGCTAATGTGATGAATTATATTTGAGGATTTTCTGTTATTAAAACCATCTGCTCTGGTGTGATAAACCCTACTTGATTATGTTCTATAATCTTTTACATATACTGTTGAATTCAATTTGCAAATATCTTGGTTAGGATTTTCCATATTTTTATTCAAAGGTGAGGCAGGCTAGTAATACTCCTTTCTCAATGCATCAGTCTGAGTTTGGCATGAGAGTTATGCTGTTTTCATAGAATAATATGAGAAATACTTCACTTTATTATCCTTTTACTGTTAGAACAAGTTTGTGTTTCTTGGGATGACCTGTTACTTGAAAGTTTCATAGAATTTACCTATACAATTATCTGAGCCTAGTACTTTTATTGTGGGTAATTTTTAACCATCATCTAATCCTTTCAATAAATGTAGAATTTTTAAACTTTTTATTTTCTATTGAGTCAATTCTGGCAAGTTAGGTTCTTCTATGAATTTGTCCATTTTATGTAAGTTTAAAACATTGGCACATAGTAGTTGATAGCATCCTTACCATATCTGTGGTTATACACACTTGCAATAGGTAATATTGTTTATTTGAATTATCTCTCTTACTTTCTTGCTAAGTTTTACTAAAGATTATTTGTCTTGTTTTTAGTTTCAAAGGATGAACTTTTGACTTGGTTGACTAACCCTGATTTCGTGTGTGTGTGGATTTCTATTTCATTTCTACTCCTACTTTAATTATCACTTTCTACTACCTTTGAGCTCGTTCTGTTGTTCATTTATATAACTTCTGAAGATGGACACTTATATCATTAATTTGAAGCTTCCTTCATTTCCATGAAAATTATTTAAGACTATACAGTTCTCTTGAAGCACTGCTTTTGATGGATTTCTTGCTTGTTATAGTCTGATTACATTCAATTCCCTTCAAGACTCAGGTGAAATTTTACTTCCTTTATGAAGCTTTGCTTCCCTGGCCGTGCTAGTTTGTGGCCATAGATTTAGTTTTACAACTCTATATTGTAATAAAGTGGAATAAACACAGGTTTTGAAGTCACATAGATCCAGGTTAAACCCCAGCTCTGCCACTTAATAGCTGTTTGACTTTATGCATAATATGTCATTTTTCATCTTCAAAATGGAATAGACAAAAGCTAAATTTGAGGGTTTTGTACAATTTAAATGTCAGTTAACTGACATGAAACTGATACCAGCTTCTAGCACATAATAAATCAATGAACTGCTTTTTTTCCTCCGTGCTCCCTTCCTTCCTCTCTCCCTCCCTCCCTCCCTTCCTCCTCTCCCTCCCTTCCTTCTCCCTTCCCTCCCTTCCTTCCTCCCCTCCCTCCCTTCCTTCCTCCTCCCTTCCCTTTCCCTCTCTCTCTTCCTTCCTCCCCTTCCTTCCTCCCCTTCCCTCCTTCCTCCTTCTCCTTCCCTCCTTCCTCCTTCTTTCCTCCTCCCCTTCCTTTTCTCCTCCCCTTCCTTTCCTCCCCTCCCTTCCTTTCCTCCCCTCTCTTCCTTTCCTCCCCTCTCTTCCTTTCCTCCCCTCTCTTCCTTTCCTCCCCTCCCTTCCTTTCCTCCCCTCCCTTCCTTTCCTCCCCTCCCTTCCTTTCCTCCCCTCCCTTCCTTTCCTCCCCTCCCTTCCTTTCCTCCCCTCCCTTCCTTTCCTCCCCTCCCTTCCTTTCCTCCCCTCCCTTCCTTTCCTCCCCTCCCTTCCTTTCCTCCCCTCCCTTCCTTTCCTCCCCTCCCTTCCTTTCCTCCCCTCCCTTCCTTTCCTCCCCTCCCTTCCTTTCCTCCCCTCTCTTCCTTTCCTCCCCTCCCTTCCTCCTCTGCTCCCTTCCTTCTCCTTCACTCCCTCCCTTTCTCCCCCTTCCTCCCTTTCTCCCCCTTCCTCCCCTTTCCTCCCTTTCTCCCCACTTCCTTTCTCCCTCCCTCTTTCTCTCCCTCCCTTCTTCTTTCCTTCATTCCTGTTGACATTTATCACATTCCAGGATTGTTTTTTCCTCTGATAGATAGACATTGGAAATTATTTCTGCATAAAAGCTGTGTAATGCAGAGTAAGTGGACTTGGCTAGTTTCCTTCTTCCCCCTGGTTTTTATTTTCCTTTGGTAGATATTATCCACTCCATTTTCTCCTTGATGGAGAAAGTGAAAGCATAGTAGTGACTGAGTAGTTCTGTTGTTCGTTTTCTTTGGTTAGTGATTTTGATTTCTTCTTCATGACTCTGGAGACTTTATTTGGCTACATTTTGACCTGCTGTATCAACTCCTCAAGTTGCTAGACCTAGATTCCTGCCAGTTTCGCTCATTTACCTAAGAAATACTTTCCTGTTTTATTACATTCAGCAATTTATTTTTATTTTAAGCTCAATGCTGTGGATTTTCTTCTACTACAACTGTCTCTTTCCATACTGTCTTACCTAAGTCAGTGAAGGAAAGTCCAGCTGTAATGCATTAACTCCTTAATATTTTCACATCTTTCTGAGTAGCTGCTATTGCTGGGAGCCATCCTCAACCTCCAACTTTGGTACAAATGATCATCTCATCGTAGCATGTCAGCAAATATGGCTGCACACTTCATAGTTCCAGATGGAGAAATTTCCTTGATATTGCTTTTTCTTTCATCATATTCCCCTTCATGGGATTCCAACACTTGACCCTCATTTTTGGTAGAGAAAGTATTAGATTAAACAACTAGAGTTAAATATGGATTCATTCACCAGTGGAGAGTGACCAAAATTGTTAATTTAGCAAGGAATAGGCAATACATGCCCATCCACATTTACAGCTACTCCTGCATCCCATTTTTCCACTGTGAGGAGTATCTAACAACATGAATTGTCAATCAAGATCCCCTAGCACAGCATGAATTGAAATGACACATGTTCTTCCAAAGCTGTGGGTATTTATACTATGTCAGAAATATCTCCCATAAACTTTGCTGGTATTTACTAGTGGAAACATACATACACAGATCCTGATGCAAAATATCAACACTGAAGAATCTTCTACTTATTCCTTAAAATCCGAATGTTCTACCTGTGCAGTCTCAAGATGTGCTAGTAAAAACTTGCGAGGGAACCTGGTATTACTGACGTGGCCATCTACCAGTTCCCAGGTAGGCCCAGATTTACTCACGGAGTTCAGGGATGAGCTACTCTATGATACCCACTTCACAACAAATGACACAGGCACTTCAGTCCGGGTGGGGATGGAGGAGGGTTTACAAACAGAACAACACCAATATCCATGTGTGGTAACTACAAACTTCAAAGCGTAGGATCCCACACAAGTAATCAGCCACATAGCTAACTTCAGTAACGTTGTAGTAAGTGTCCCTGGTAGAGCAGAATGGCAGGCCCCAGCCAACTGCAGCCTGAACATGCCTACCCTCGGTTCCAGGGCCTTCAGAATAGTGGTCCCCAACTTTTTTGGCATGAAGGATTGGTTTTGTGGGAGACAATTTTTCCATGGACAATTTTTCTGAAACCAGGGATGGTTTCAGGATGATTCAAGTGCATTACATTTATTGTATACTTTATTTCTATTATTATCACATTGTAATATATAATGAAGTAATTATACAACACACCATAATGTAGAATCAGTGGGAGCCCTGAGCTTGTTTTCCTGCAACTTCACAGTCCCATTTAGGGGTGACGGGAGACAGTGACAGATCATCAGACGTTAGATTCTCATACAGAGCACACAACCTAAGTCTTTCACCTGCACAGTTCACAACAGGGTTCACACTCCTATGAGAATCTAATGCTGTCACTGATCTGACAGGAAGTGGAACTCAGGAAGTAATGTGAGTGATGGGGAGAGGCTGTAAATATAGATGAAGCTTCCCTTACTCACCTGCTGCTCACCTAGTGCCCCATGGCCTGGTTCCTAATAGGCCATGGATTGGCAGTGATGTGTGGCCCAGTGGTTGGGGAGCCCTGCTTTAGAAAACCCCTTTGACTTTCCTTCTATTCACGAATTTCAAATAATGCCAATCTAGATCCTGAATTTTCAGGGTTTGTTCTTTTGTACCTTATGCCAAGGATTTTTGCCCAGGAGTGATTACTGGGCTGAATGATAAATCTCCTCATTGTGAGTATTGTTAGTTCACCACCATTTTGACCTGTTGACACCACCGCTTTCTTTTTATTCCTTCAGTTCTGGGAATGCTGGCTGCTTCCTTCAGTTATTAAGGAAAGTCTGAGCTCTTGTAAGGAAAGACTGATGTCTGGGAAATTCGGTTTTTCTCTTTTCAGTTTTCCAATACCTGCGTACCCAAATCCCTAGAATAAATTATTTCTATTTGAAATACCTGGCTTGGCTCCCTTTAAAATTTTATTTATTTATTTATTTATTTATTTATTTATTTATTCTTTTGAGATGGAGTCTCTCTCTGTTGCCAGACTGGAATGCAGTGGCATGATCTAGGCTCACTGCAACCTCCATCTCCCAGGTTCAAGCGAGTCTCCCGAGTAACTGGGCTACAGATGCACACCACCACACCCAGCTAATATTTGTGTTTTTAGTAGAGACGGGGTTTCACCATGTTGGCCAGGCTGGTCTCAATCTATTGACCTTGTGATCTGCCCGCCTCAGCCTCCCAAAGTGATGGGATTATAGGCATAAGCCACCATGCCCAGATGTGTTTTTTATTATTATTATTATTTTTTTTTGACTGAACGCTACCTGATTACATGTCTTCCACAAAACGTCTTGAAACTTCTGATGACATTACACTGTATGAGCATAATGTAATTTATGTAATCAATGGATTTAATGAATCCAGCATAGGTTATTTGTTTCATTTATTATAAAATTATTGATTTAACAACTATTTGGGTATATCTTCAATTATTTCCTTAAGGCATATTCCTAATAGGGAAATTCTTGATTTAAAGGTTAAGATTTTTATTAAGTACTGTAAAATTGTCCTCCAAAAATGCAGTATAAACATACAATTTCACAACTAAAGTGTGTAAATTCCATTTTTCTATATTGTCATTAATCCCGATGATTTTCATTTAAAAACAAAATTAAAATTATTTCATTGTAAATGGCTAAAAAATTGTGTTTTGATGAATTATCTTTAAAATCATGTGACTTCCCAACCAGTTACATGATATTTCCTTATGTAATTTTTACCTGAAACTCTTGCTTTTTAAAATTTATACATAATAATTGTACATATTTATAAAGTACATGTGATATTTTTACATATGCATACAATATACAATGATTAAAGTATTTGGGATATCAATTACCTCAAACATTTATCATTTCATTTCTTATGTTGGAAACATAATCTTCTCTTTTAACTATTTTGATTTATACAAGAAATTATTGTTAACTATAGTTACCCTACTGTGCTATCAAACACAGGCCTTATTTCTTCTGTCAATGTGTATGTTTATACCCATTAATCAACCTATCTTCATCCCCCTCATCCTTTTTCTCTTCCTGTTCTTTAGAAACTACGAACTTGCTCTCAATCTTTAGAAAATCAACTTTTTAAAAGCACCTACGTATGAACATGTGTGTGAGGACACGTGATATTTCTCTTTCTGTGCTTGGTGTAGTTCAATTAACAGAATAACTTCCAGTTCTATCTATATTGCTGCAAATGACAAGATTTCCATCCTTCTTATAATGAATAATACTCCATTGTGTGTATATCACATTTTAAAAAATTTTATCCATTGATGGACACTTAGGTTGATTTTATCTCTTGGCTATTGTGAATTGTGTTGCAATAAACATGGGAGTGCAGATATCTCTTTGATACACTGATTTCCTTTTTACTTTTGATATGTAACCACTGGTAGGATTGCTGGATCATGTGGTAGTTCTATTTTTTGGTTTCTTAAGAAACTTCCATAGTAATAGTACCTGTATTAATTTCCATTTCCACCAACAGTATATGAGCATTCCTCTTTCTCTGAGTCCTCATCAGCATCTGGTATCTTCTTTTTGATAATTGCCTTTCTAACTGGGGCGAGATATCTCACTTTAGTTTTGATTTACATTTCCCTGATGATTAGTGATGCTGAGCATTTTTTCAATACCTGTTGGCCATTTGTATGTCATCTTTTGAGAAATGTCCATTTAGATCTCTTTCCATTTAAAAATCAGATTTTTGTTTTGCTATTAAGTTCTTTGAGCTGCTTATATGTTCTGGTTATGAATCTGTTGGCAGATGGATAGTAAAATTCTTCTTTTATTTATCTTCCACTTAAGTTTGTTCATGTAGAGTCTACATTTCTTCTTAAATGTATTGCTAAGTATTTTACATTTTTGTTACTATTCTAGATTGAGTCTACTTTTTAAAATCCTTTTTTTTCCTGCTAATTAAAAATACATATTCATCACTGAAAATCTAAAACAGTGATAAGTTAAATAAAAATAAAATAAATGAAAACACTTAATCTTAACACTCAGAGATAATCCCTGTGGAATTCCCACATGGGCTTTTCCCCAGCTCATTCCGTATGTGCACATGGACACACACTTGTACTCTTCACAGAATGGTTTCATGCTGTACAGGAAATTGTGTAATTCTGTTGGTTTAGCTTGAAATACATAACCAGTATTTTTCCACGGCAAAACATTATTCTAACTACAACATTATTCTTAGAAGACTAAAGACTGTGTTTTATTTTATCAACTTGCAGTTGTTCATGGTTTTTAATGTTTGCTATTGTAAACAATATTGATATTTTCATAACAGAAGTCTTTGCATATATTTAAAAAAATTTCCTGAGGAAAAAATCCTAGAAAATGAATGGCTGTCTGTAGGGTATATTATTCATTTAAGGCTTAATATACTGTCTTGCTAAATTATCGTTAATAGACAGGTTGCTAAATTGCTCTACAGAAGGCCAAATTTACATTTGCATGAGAATAATCAGTTCTCTGTGCCATTGTCAGTTATTGGGTATTGTGCTTAAACAAAAAAGTTTACCAGTGCCTGTAGTTTAGTTAATATTTATTGTTACAGAGAGGGTTGACAATTTGTAATCATTTTATGTATTTATATTTCCTTTTCATGAGCGACTCTTCATGTCTTTTGCCTATTTTAAAATTAGGTTTTTATGTTTTTCTGTTTTATTGAGACATTTTTATGCTTTAAGGACTTGAATCCTATATTTATCATGTATATTAGAAACATATTTCTAGTATTTTATATGTAACTTTATTTTACTTTATTTCATCATTCAGAGATGGCGCTTTTACTTACACTTTTAGCTGTTCAGATCTATTAATTTTTCCTTCATGGTCTTTGTATGATGTACCATGCTTAAAAAGCCTTCCCTATCACAAGATTATATTGATATGTATGTACATTTTCTTTTCATATTTAAAATTTAAATATGTATTTAGGAAATGGTATGTAGGAATCCAAGTTTGTTATCAAATTGCCCCAATATCACTTATTGAATAGTCCAGGCTTTCCTCACTGATTTTACATACATCCCCCTACCCCGAACTCTTGATTAAACATGGCAAATTGAACACACTCATTTGTCTCTGCTTCCTCCTGAAAGCCCAATGGCAATGACAATAAAAACATAAACAAGTGAAACCCACAGTACAAAGAAATTGGGGGAACAGATTACAGGAGTAGCAGGATGTTAACTAGCATTTTTGAAACTAGAAAGCTAGTGGATGAGTGGGAACCCACTTAGCAGATGTGAGATAAATGCCAGCCTGCAAGAGGGAAGACAGCATGAAGCAAGAAGGTTCAAGGATTCCTACTACAGACCCTGAAAAGACCTAGGAATTGGAGGCAGCAAATGGCTCTGATGAAAAAACTGCGGACAGAGAATTGATTGAATGTTTGTATCAGAAGCAACAAATCCCTCTCCTTACTCAGTACAGCTAGGTGACTGCCCTTCATTACCTTGAGAGAAGATGGAAATGTACTTTTGGCAGGGTGGTTTAACCAGTTGTCTCTAGGTTTGGCATCACCAAGTACAGATGAGGGCAGAACTGAGGCACATTAGTGAAAAGAGAAGGCCTAAATGAAAACCTGTATATTGATTTGTGAGACACCTAGTCCCTTTCCCACTTCAGCTCCCAGATGGCTGAAAACCAATCTCAAATAACCTAAAAAGAAAGAGGGAGGGTTTTTCTCTAGGGAAATGTCCATGAGAAGAAGATCTTAAGATGCTGACATTTGGGGATCTCTCAATGAAAAAGCTGGTTTAAAGCTTTATCACTTGGCAGAGAAGTTTATAATTTACACAAGTACACAAAGCTTCCAATTAACATTACTGAAAAAGATTCATTGAAGTATAATGTATATGCTATAAAATATGCTCTTTTTAGTATGTGGTTTTATGTATTTTGAAAATACATTTATGCAACTACCATCAAAATCAAGATACAAAAATAGTTCAATCAAGACCCCAAATTACTAGGTGACTCAGTGTAGCAAATTCCTAATCCCTGGCAACCACTGATTTGTTTTGTCCGTAAATTTTTGCCTTTTTATGAATGTCTTGTACGTATAATAGTTTACAAAATAGATTTTTGATTGTGGCTTCTTTGAGATTCACCCGTGTTGTTGGGTATCTCAATATCAGTTCTTACCTTTTTATTGCAAAGTAGAATCTCAATGTACAAATGCACTACAGTTATTTTTATCCGTTTACCAGTTGAAGGACATTCGTGTTTTTCCTCATTTTTGACAACTGTAAATAAAGCAACCATAAACATTGTATACAAATTTTTGTGTGAAAGTAAATGAAAATACTTTTCCTTTTCTTGGAGTGGGATTGCTATGTTATATGCCATATTTATGTAAAACCTAAAGCTATCAAGCTGTTTTCGAAAGAGGAAATATTTCACATTTGCATTTCCAGTTGCTCTTTAGAGCAGAGATAGTTGCAGTTGTTCTGCATCCTCAACAACTTTTTATAAAGCCACTCTAATAATTATTTAGTGATATCTCATTGTGGTTTAATTTGCATTTCCCTGATGACATGATGATGTTGAACATCTTTCAAGTGCTTATTTGTAATACATATATCTTCTTTGGTGAGTATCTGCTCAAAACTTTTACCTATTTCAAAAATTGTGTTGTGTTTCTCACTGAGTTTTGAAAGATATTTTTTCTTTCATATTTGCTGTATACAACACATAGATAGGTGTTTGCAAATATTTTATCTCAGTCTATTGCTTGTCTTTTCATGTATCAGTGCTTTTCAAAGAGCAAAAGCTTCTATTTTTTATAAAGTCCAATTTATCCATGTTTAATTTTGGGATTAGGCTGTTGGTGTCATATCTAAGGAACCTTTGTCTGACACAAAATTACACAGATTTGGGGGGTGGTGCCAAGAGGGCCGAATAGGAACAGCTCCAGCCTCCAGCTCCCAGCGTGAGCGACGGCGAAGACAGGTAATTTCGGCATTTCCAACTGAGGTACCAGGTTCATCTCACTGGGGCGTGTTGGACAGTGGGTGCAGGACGGTGGGTGCAGCCCAATGAGCGAGAGCCGAAGCAGGGTGAGGCATTGCCTCACCTGGGAAGTGCAAGGGGGAAGGGAATTCCCTTTCCTAGCCAAGGGAAACCATGACACACAACACCTGGAAAATTGGGTCACTCCCACCCTAATACTGTGCTTTACCAAGGGTCTTAGCAAATGGCACACCAGGAGATTATATCCTCTGCCTGGCTCAGAGGGTCCCACGCTGACAGAGCCTCCGTCATGGCTAGCACAGCAGTCTGAGATCTAAATGCAAGGTGGCAGCGAGGCTGGGGGAAGGGCACCTGCCATTGCTGAGGCTTAAGTAGGTAAACAAAGCAAATGGGAAGCTCGAACTGGGTAGAGCCCACCACAGTTCAAGGAGGCCTGCCTGCCTCTGTAGACTCCACCTCTGGGGACAGGGCATAGCCAAGCAAAAGGCAGCAGAAACCTCTGCAGATGTAAATATCCCTGTCTGACAGCTTTGAAGAGAGTAGTGGTTCTCCCAGCACAGAGTTGGCGATCAGAGAACAGACAGACTGCCTGCTCAAGCGAGTCCCTGACCCCCGAGTAGCCTAACTGGGAGATACCCCTACTAGGTGCAGACTGACACCTCACACCTCACACGGCTGGGCACACGTCTGAGACAAAGCTTCCAGAGGAACGCTCAGTGACATTTGCTGTTCAGTAATATTCACTCTTCTGCAGCCTCCGCTGCTCATACCCAGGCAAACAGGGTCTGGAGTGGACCTCAAGCAAACTCCAACAGACCTGCAGCTGAGGATCCTGACTGTTAGAAGGAAAACTGACAAACAGAAAGGACATTCACACCAAAACCTCATCTGTACGTCACCATCATCAAAGACGAAAGGTAGATAAAACCACAAAGATGGGGAAAAAGCTGTGTAGAAAAGCTGAAAATTCTAAAAATCAGAGAGCCTCTTCCCCTCCAAAGAAATGCAGCTCCTCGCCAGCGGTGGAACAAAGCTAGATGGAGAATGACTTTGACAAGTTGAGAGAAGAAGGCTTCAGATGATCAAACTTGTGCAAGCTAAAGGAGGAAGTATGAACCCAGAGCAAAGAAACTAAAAACCTTGAAAAAAGAATTGATGAATGGCTAACTAGAATAACTAATGTAGAGAAGACCATAAACAACCTGATAGAGATGAAAACAATGACACAATAACTGCGTGACAAATTCACAAGCTTCAGTAACCAACTCGATCAACTGGAAGAAAGGGTATCAGTGATTGAAGATCAAACGAATGAAGTGAAGTGAGAAGAGAAGTTTAGAGGAAAAAGAGTAAATAGAAATGAACAAAGTCTCCAAGAAATATGGGACTATGTGAAAAGACCAAATCTACGTCTTATTGGTATGCCTGAAAGTGACAGGGAGAATGGAACCAAGTTGGAAAACACTCTGCAGGATATTATCCAGGAGAACTTCCCCAACCCAGCAAGGCAAGCCAACATTCAAATTCAGGAAATACGGAGAACACCACAAAGATACTCCTCAAGAAGAGCAACCCCAAGAGACATAATTGTCAGATTCACCGAGGTCAAAATGAAGGAAAAAATATTAAGGGCAGCCAAAGAGAAAGGTCAGATTACCCACAAAGGGAAGCCCATCAGACTAACAGCAGATCTCCCTGCAGAAACTCTACAAGCCAGAAGAGAGGAGGGGCCAATATTCAACATTCTTAAAGAAAAGAATTTTCAACCCAGAATTTCATATCCAACCAAACTAAGTTTCATAAGTGAAGGAGAAATAAAATCCTTTACAGAGAAGTAAATGCTGAGAGATTTTGTCACCACCAGGCCTGCCCTACAAGAGCTCCTGAAGGAAGCACTAAACATGGAAAGGAATAACTGGTACTAGCCACTGCAAAAACATGCCAAAATGTAAAGATCATCGATGCTAGGAAGAAACTGCATCAACTAACGAGCAAAATAACCAGCTAACATCATAATGACAGGATCAAGTTCACGCATAACAATATTAACCTTAAATGTAAATGGGCTAAATGCTCCAATTAAATGACACAGACTGGCAAATTGGATAAAGAGTCAACACCCATCAGTTTGCTGTATTCAGGAGACCAATCCCATGTGCGGAGACACACATAGGCTCAAAATAAAGGGATGGAGGAAGATCTACCAAGCAAATGGAAAACGGAAAAAGGCAGAGGTTGCAATCCTAGTCTCTGATAAAACAGACTTTAAATCAACAAAGATCAAAAGAGACAAAGAAGGCCATTACATAATGGTAAAGGGATCAATTCAACAGGAAGAGCTAGCTATCCTAAATACATATGCACCCAATACAGGAGCACCCAGATTCATAAAGCAAGTCCTTAGAGACTTACAAAGAGGCTTAGACTCCCACACAATAATAATGGGAGACTTTAATACCCCACTGTCAACATTAGACAGATCAATGAGATAGAAAATTAACAAGGATATCCAGGAATTGAACTCAGCTCTGCGCCAAGCACACCTAATAGACACCTACAGAAATCTCCACCCCAAATCAAAAGAATATACATTCTTCAAAGCACCACATTGCACTTGTTCCAAAATTGACCACATAGTTGGAAGTAAAGCACTCCTCAGCAAATGTAAAAGAACAGAAATTATAACAAACTGTCTCTCAGACCACATTGCAATCAAACTAGAACTCAGGACTAAGAAACTCCATCAAAACCTCTCAACTACATGGAAACTGAACAACCTGCTCCTGAATGACTACTGGGTACATAACAAAATGAAGGCAGAAATAAAGATGTTCTTTGAAACCAATGAGAACAAAGACACAACATAGCAGAATCTCTGGGACACATTTAAAACTGTGTGTAGGGGAAATTTATAGCACTAAATGCCCACAAGAGAAAGCAGGAAAGATCTGAAATGGACACCCTAACATCACAATTAAAAGAACTAGAGAAGCAAGAGCAAACACATTCAAAAGCTAGCAGAAGGTGAGAAATAACTAAGATCAGAGCAGAACTGAAGGAGATAGAGACACAAAAAATCCCTTCAAAAAATCAATGAATCCAGGAGTTGGTTTTTTGAAAAGATCAAAAAAATTGATAGACCACTAGCAAGACTAATAAAGAAGAAAAGAGAGAAGGATCAAATAGACACAAGAAAAAATGATAAAGGGGATATCACCACCGACCCCACAGAAATACAAACTACCATCAGAGAATACTATAAACACCTCTATGCAAACAAACTAGAAAACCTAGAAGAAATGGATAAATTCCTGGACACATACACTCTCCCAAGACTAAACCAGGAAGTAGTTGAATCCCTGAATAGACCAATAACAGGCTCTGGAATTGAGGCAATAATTAATAGCCTACCAACCAAAAAAAGTCCAGGACCAGATGGATTCACAGTCGAATTCTACCAGAGGTACAAGGAGGAGCTGATACCATTCCTTCTGAAACTATTCCAATCAACAGAAAAAGAGGGAATCCTCCTAATTCATTTTATGAGGCCAACATCATCCTGATACCAAAGCCTGGCAGAGACACAACAAAAAAAGAGAATTTTAGACCAATATCCCTGAGGAACATCGATGCAAAAATCCTGAAGAAAATACTGGCAAACCGAATCCAGCAGCACATCAAAAAGCTTACCCACCATGATCAAGTGAGCTTCATCCCTGGGATGCAAGGCTGGTTCAACGTATGTAAATCAGTAAACATAATCCATCATATAAACAGAACCAAAGATAAAAACCACATGATTATCTCAATAGATGCAGAAAAGGCCTTCGACAAAATTCAACAGCCCTTCATGCTAAAAACTCTCAATACATTCCATATTGATGGAATGTATCTCAAAATAATAAGAGTTATTTATGACAAACCCACAGCCAATATCATATCGAATGAGCAAAAACTGGAAACATTCCCCTTGAAAACTGGCATGAGACAGGGATGCCCTCTCTCACCACTCCTATTACACATAGTGTTGGAAGTTCTGGCCAGCGCAATCAGGCAAGAAAAAGAGATAAAGGGTATTCAATTAGGAAAAGAAGAAGTCAAATTGTCCCTGTTTGCAGATGACATGATTGTATATTTAGAAAACCCCATCATCTCAGCCCAAAATCTCCTTAAGCTGATAAACAACTTCAGCAAAGTCTCAGGATACAAAATCAATGTGCAAAAATCACAATCTCATACACCAATAACAGACCAACAGAGAGCCAAATCATGAATGAACTCCCATTCACAATTGCTTCAAAGAGAATAAAACACCTAGGAATCCAACTTACCAAGGATATGAAGGACCTCTTCAAGTAGAACTACAAACCACTGCTCAACGAAATAAAAGAGGACACAAACAAATGGAAGAACAGTTCATGCTCATGGATAGGAAGAATCAATATCGTGAAAACGGCCATACTGCCCAAGGTAATTTATAGATTCAATGCTATCCCCATTAAGCTACCAATGAATTTCTTCACAGAATTGGAAAAAACTGCTTTAAAGTTCATATGGAACCAAAAAAGAACCCGCATTGCCAAGACAATCCTAAGTCAAAAGAACAAAGCTGGAGGCATCACGCTACCTGTCTTCAAACTATACTACAAGGCTACAGTAACCAAAACAGCATGGTACTGATACCAAAACAGAGTTATAGACCAATGGAACAGAACAGAGCCCTCAGAAATAATACCACACATATACAACCATCTGATCTTTGACAAACCTGACAAAAACAAGAAATGGGGAAAGGATTCCCTATTTAATAAATGGTGCTGGGAAAACTGGCTAGCCATAAGTAGAAAGCTGAAACTGAAAGGATTCCCTGTTTAATAAGTGGTGCTGGGAAAACTGGCTAACCATAAGTAGAAAGCTCAAACTGGATCCCCCTTCCTTACACCTTATACAAAAATTAATTCAAGATGGATTAGAAACTTAAATGTTAGACCTAAAACCATAAAAACCCTAGAAGAAAATCTAGGCAATACCATTCAGGACATAGGCATGGGCAAGGACTTCATGTCTAAAACACCAAAAGCAATGGCAACAAAAGCCAAAATTGACAAGTGGGATCTAATTAAACTGAAGAGCTTCTGCACAGCAAAAGAAACTACCATCAGAGTGAACAGGCAACCTACAGAATGGGAGAAAATTTTTGGAATCTACTCATCTGACAAAGGGCTAATATCCAGAAGCTACAAAGAACTCAAACAAATTTACAAGAGAAAAACAACCCCATCAAAAAGTGGGCAAAGGATATGAACAGACACTTCTCAAAAGAAGACATGTATGCAGCCAACAGACAACATGAAAAAATGCTCATCATCACTAGCCAGCAGAGAAATGCAAATCAAAACCACAATGAGATATCATCTCACACCAGTTAGAATGGCAATCATTGAAAAGTCAGGGAACGACAGGTGCTGGAGAGGATGTGGAGAAATAGGAACACTTTCACACTGTTAGTGGGACTGAAAACCAGTTCAACCATTGTGGAAGACAGTGTGGTGATTCCTCAAGGATCTAGAACTAGAAATGCCATTTGACCCAGCCATCCCATTACTGGGTATATACCCAAAGGATTATAAATTATGCTGCTATAAAGACACATGCACACATATGATTATTGTGGCACTATTCACAATAGCAAAGACTTGGAACCAACCCAAATGTCCAACAATGACAGACTGGATTAAGAAAATGTGGCACATATACACCATGGAATACTATGCAGCCATAAAAAAGGATGAGTTCATGTCCTTTGCAGAGACATGGATGCAACTGGAAACCATCATTCTCAGCAAACTATCGCAAGAACAGAAAACCAGACATCGCATGTTCTCACTCATAGGTGGGAATTGAACAATGAGAACACTTGGACACAGGAAGGGGAACATCACACACCAGGGCCTGTTGTGGGGCAGGGGGAGGGGGAGGGATAGCATTAGAAGATATACGTAATGTAAATCACCAGTTAACGGGTGCAGCACACCAATATGGCACATGTATACATATGTAACAAACCTGCACGTTGTGCATATGTACCCTAGAACATAAAGTATAATAAAAAAAATTACACAGATTTTTCTCTTTTATTTTATTCTGGAAATTTAATAGTTTTATGTTTTACACTTAAGTTTATGATTGTTTTTAAAGTTAATATTTGTATATGGTGTGAGGTGGGGATGAGGTTCATTTTTTTTTTTTTTTCACTTGAATTTCTAATTGTTCCAGCATTTGTTGAAAAGACTATCCTTTCTCCATTGGCTTGTTTTTGTACTTTAGTTGAAAATTGACCACATATATGTGTGTGTGTGATTATTTCAGGACTCTGTTAATGTTCTTTTTATCTATATGTTTGTTTTCTCTCTAATACAATGTGCTAATTTTTGTAGACTTACAATAAGTCTCAAAGTCAAGTAGTTTGAATGCTTCAAATTTATTCATTTTTTTCCTCAAAATTATTTTAGATTATCTCTGAAATTCTAATTCCACATACATGTTAGCATTAACTTGCTAATTTCTACCCAAAAAATCCTGCTGGGATTGTTTTGAGATTGCATTGAGTCTACATGTAAATGTTGAGAAAACTGACATTTTAACATATTGAGTGTTCCAATCAATGACTGATGTTATATCTCTCTATTAAGTCACATCTTGATTTCTTTCATTGGTTCAGAAGTAAACCCATTATTATAAGTGTTATTCAAATATTCTATATTCTTAGTGATATTTCTATCTAATCTGATCTGTTGTTGATAGAGCAATTTTGAAGTCTCCAACTATAATTATGGATTTGTCTACTTTCTCTTTTCTATAGTTCTATCAGTTTTCTTTTCATATATTAGGAAGCTCTATTTTAAGCACATACACAATTATAATTGTCATGTACTACTGGAGAATGTACCCCTTCATTTTTATGTGATTTTAAACAATTCTAGGTAATATTTATTGTTATAAAATTTATTTTGACATTAAAATAGCCAACCAAGTATTTTAAAGTTAGAATTTTCATGATATATCTTTTCCCTTCCTTTTAATGTCTACATAACTATAGTGTGTTTTCTTTATAAAGCATCTTGCTTTTTGAAAAATCCATTTCAACAATCTGTCTCTTAATTAGTGTGTTTGGGTAATTTATATTCAATATAATTATATGTTTGAATTAAAATCTGTCATCTTGCTACTTTTTTTTTTAACTGTAGATAAGCAGTTTCTTTTAGAGCAATCACAAATAAGAAATGTTCTTTCTTGCATTACTTAAAAAAGAAAAAAAAACTATTTCTGGATATCTTCCTTTTTTTGTTCAGAAAGAAGTTTTCTTTTTTGTATTTTATTTTTGTCCTTATAAAAATTCTCCCTGAAGAACTTCTTTCACATTTTTTGACTTTGTCTGCTTGTAATTTATTTTCTCAATTTTTGTCTGAAAATAATCCTTTTTAAAAAAATCTGTTTTTGGTTTGGCGGTACATGTGGAGATTTGTTATATAGATAAACGTGTCACAGGGGTTTGTTGTATATATTATTACATTGTTTAGGTATTAAGCTCAGTACCAAATACTTTTGCTGCTCCTCTCTCTCTTCCCTCAAGTAGACCCCAGTGTCTGTTGTTTCCTTTCTTGTGTTCATAAATTCTTATCATTTAGCTGCCACTTACAAGTAAGAATGTGTGGTATTTAGTTTTCTGTTCCTGCATTAGTTTGCTAAGGACGATAGTTTCCAACTCTGTTTCTGCAAAAGACATTATCTCATTCTTTGTTGTGGCTGCATAATATTCCATGGTATAAATGTATCACATGTTCTTTATTCAGTCTGTCATTGATGGGCATTTAGGTTGATTCCATGTCTTTGCTGTTGTGAACAGTGCTGCCATGAACATTCGTGTACATGTGTATTTATGGTAGAATGCTTCATATTCCTCTGGGTATATACCAAATAATGGGATTGCTGGATCAAATTCTAGTTCCGCTTTTAGCTCTTTGAGGAATTGCCATACTGCTTTCCACAGTGGTTGAACTAATTTACACTCCCACCAATAGTGTATAAGGGTTCCCTTTTCTCCCTAACCTCACCAGCATCTGTTATTTTTTTACTTTTTAGTAATAGCCTTTCTGACTGGTATGAGATGGTATCTTATTGTGGTTTTGATTTGTATTTCTTTAATGATCAGTGATATTGACCTTTTTTCCCTGTGCTTGTTGGCTGCATGTATGCCTTCTTTCAAGAAGTGTCTGTTTATATACTTTGCCCACTTTTTAATGGGGTTTTTGTTTTTCTCTTGTAAATATGTTTAAGTTACTTACAGGCACTGGATATTAGACCTTTGTCAGATGAGTAAATTACAAATATTTTCTCTCATTCTGTAGGTTTTCTGTTTACTGTGTTGATTCTTTTGCTGTGCAGAAGCTCTTAAATTTAATTAGATTCTAATTGTCAATTTTTGCTTTTGTTGCTATTGCTTTTAGTGTCTTTGTCATAAAAATCTTTGCCCGTTCCTATGCCCAGGATGGTATTGCCTTGGTTGTCTTCCAGGGTTTTTATAGTTTTGGGTTTTACATTTAAGTCTTTAATCCATCTTGGGTCAAATTTTGTGTATGGTGTAAGGAAGGGGTCTAGTTTCAATCTTCTGCATATGGCCAGTCAGTTATCCCAGCACCATTTATTGAATAGGGAGTCTTTTTGCCATTGTTTCCTTTTGTCACCTTTGTCAAAGATCAGATAGTCATAGATGCACAGCCTTATCTTTGGGCTCTCTGTTGTGTTCCATTGATCTATGGTTTTGTACCAGTACTATGCTGTTTTGGCCACTGTAGACTTGTAATATAGTTTGAAATCAGGTAGCGTAATTCCTTCAGCTTTGTTCTTTTGGCTTAGGATTGCCCTGACTATTCAGGCTCTTTTTTTTGTTGCATAGAAATTTTAAAATAATTTTTTCTAGTTCTGTGAAAATGTCATTGGTAGTTTCATAGGAATAGCATTGAATCTGTAAATTGCTTTGAGTAGTACAGCCATTTGGATGATATTGATTCTTTCTATCCATGAGCATGGGATGTTTTTCCGTTTGTGTTTTCTCTGATTTCTTTGAGCAGTGTTTTGTAATTCTCATTGTAGAGATCTTTCACCTCCTTGGTTATCTGTATTCCTAGGTATCATATATTATTTATTTATTTGTTTATTTATTTATTTATTTTGTGGCAATTGTGAATGGGGTTGCCTTTCTGATTTGGCTCTCAATTTGGTTGCATTGGTGTGTAGGGATGCTAGTGATTTTTGTACATAAATTTTGCATCTTGCAACTTTGCTGAAGTTGTTTATCAGCTGAAAGAGCTTTTGGGCTGAGTCTGTGGGGTTTTGTAGATATAGAATCATAACGTCTGCAAATAGAGATAGTTTGACTTCCTCTCTTTCTACTTGAGTTTATTTCTTTCTCTTGTCTGGTTGCTCTGGCTAGGACTACCAATACTATGTTGAATGGAAGTGTTAGAGAGGGCATCCTTGTCTTGTGCTGGTTTTCAAGGGAAATGCTTCCAGCTTTTGCCCATTCAATATAATGTTGGCTGCGGGTTTGTCATAGTTGGCTCTTATTATTTTGAGGTATATTTCTTTGTATTTCTCTATTGATCAGTGATATTGGGCCTTTTTTCACGTGCTTGTTGGCTGAAAGCATATCCCATAAAGGGATGTTGAATTTTATCAAATGCCTTTTCTGCATCTACTGAGATAATCATTTGGGATTTGTCTTTAGTTCTGTTTATGTAATGAATCACATTTATTGATTTTCATATTTGAACTAACCTTGCATCCTGGAGATAAAGCCTACTTCATCATGGTGGATTAGTTTTTTGATGTGCTGCTATATTTGGTTTGCAAGTATTCCGTTAAGGACTTTTACATCAGTGTTCATTGAGGATATTGGCTCGAAGTTTTCTTCTTTTTTTGAGATGGGGTCTCGCTCTGTCACCCAGGCTGTAGTGCAGGGGCACGATGTCAGCTCACTGCAAGCTCCGCCTCCTGGGTTCACACCATTCTTCTGCCTCAGCCTCCCCAGTAGCTGGGACTACAGGTGCCTGCCACCACGCTCGGCTAATTTTTTGTATTTTTAGTAGAGACAGGGTTTCACTGTGTTAGACAGTATAGTCTCGATCTCCTGACCTTGTGATCCGCCTGCCTCAGCTTTCCAAAGTGCTGGGATTACAGGCGTGAGCCACCGTGCCAGGTGAAGTTTTCTTTATGTATTGCGTCTCTGCCAGGTTTTGGTATCAAGATGATGCTGGCCTCATAGAATGAGTTGGGGAGAAGTCCCTACTCCTCAATTATTTGGAATAGTGTCTTTTGGAATGGTACTAGCTCTTGTTTGTACATCTGGTAGAATGCAGCTGTGAATCCATCAGGTCCTGGGCTTTTTTTGGTTGGTAGGCTCTTTGTTACAGATTCAATTTTGGAGCTCATTATTGGTCTGCTCAGGGGATCAATTTCTTCCTGGCTTAGTCTTGGTAGGGTATATATGTCCAGAAATTTATCCATCTTTTCTAGGTTTTCTAGTTTGTGTGTGTAGAAGTGTTCATAGTAGTTTCTGATGGTTGTTTTTATTTCTGTGGGGTCCGTAGTAACACTCCCTTCATCATTTCTAATTGTGTTTATTTGGATCTTCTTTCTTCTTAGTCTAGTGTCCTATTCATTTTCTCAAAAACCAACTCCTGGATTTGTTGATCCATGGAATGCTTTTTTGTGTCTCTATTTCCTTCCATTCATCTCTGATTTTTGTTATTTGTTGTCTTTTGCTAGTGTTGGGATTGATTTGTTCTTGCTTCTCTAATTCTTTCCATTGTAAAATCAGGTTGTTAATTTGAGATCGTTCTAACTTTTTGATGTGGGCATTTAGTGCTATGTTTTTCTCTCTTATCACTGCTTTAGCTGTATCCCAGAGATTCTGGTATGTTGTATCTTTGATCTCATTATTTTCAAAGAACTTCTTGATTTCTGCCTTGATTTCATTATTTGCCCAAAAGTCATTCAGGAGCATGTTGTTTGATTGCCATGTAATTGTATGGTTTTGAGGGATTTTCATTGTGTTGACTACCATTTTTATTACACTGTGGTCCAAGAGTGTGTTTGCTATGATTTTGGTTCTTTGACATTTGTTGAAGATTGTTTTGTGTCCAATTATGTGGTCAGTTAGTAGAATGTATATTCTGTTGTTTTTGTGTGGAGACTTCTGTAAAGGTCTATCGGATCCATTTGGTCCAATGCTGAGTTTAGGCCCTGAATATCTTTGTTAATCTTCTGCCTGAAGATCTGTCTAATACTGTCAGCGGAGTGTTGAAGTCTCTCACTATTATCACGTGAGAGTCTATGTCTTTTTGTAGGTCTCTAAGAACTTGCTTTGTGAATCAGTGTGCTCCTGTGATGGGTGCGTATATGTTTAGGATAATTAGGTCTTCTTGTTGAATTGAGTCCTTTACTATTATGTAATACCCTTCCTTGTCTTTTTGATTTTGTTTGAAATCTATTTTGTCTGAGATTAGGATGGCAACTCCTGCTTTTTTCTGTTTTCCATTTGCTTGATAGGTTTTTCTCCATTCCTTTATTTTGACCCTATGAATGTCATTACATGTGAGATGGGTCTCTTAAAGGTAGCATACCATTGGGTCTTTATTTTTTATCCAGCTTGCCACTCTGTGCCTTTTAAACTGGGGCATTTAGCCTGTTTACATTCAAGATTAGTATTGGTAATGTGTGGATTTGATCTTGTCATTGTGCTGTTAGCTGGTTGTTGTGTTGGTTTTTTTGTGTGGTTGCTTTACAATGACATTGTTCTGAGTGTTTCAGTGTGTTTTTGATTAGCCGGTAGCAGTCTTTCCTTTCTATATTTAGTGCTCCTCTCAAGATATCTTGTAAGACAGGTCTGGTGGTAATAAAGTCCCTCAACATTTGCTTATCTGAAAAGGATCTTATTTCTCCTTCACTTAGGAAGCTTAGTTTAGGTGGATGTAAAATTCTTGGTTGAAGATTTTTTTCTTTAAGAGTGTTGAATATAGGTCCTCAATCCTTTCTAGCTCGTAGGGTTTCTACTGAGAGATCTGCTGTTAGCTGAATGGGGATCCCTTTGTAGTGACCTGCCCTTTCTCTCTAGCTTCTTTTAACATTCTTTCATTTCGACCTTGGAAAATCCAATGATTATGTGTCTTGGGGATGATCGTGTGTAGAATCTTGCAGGAGTTCTCTGTATTTCCTGAATTTGACTGTTGGCCTCTCTAGAAAGGTTGGGGAAATTTTCATGGACGATATCCTAAAATATATTTTTCAAATCGCTTGCTTTCTCCCCATCCCTTTAAGGTATACTAGTGATTCATAGATTTGGCCTCTTTACATAATCTCATACTTCTCAGCGGTTTTGTTCATTCCTTTTTATTATTTTTTCTTTATTTTTATCTGACTTATTACAGAGAACCAGTCTTCAGAACGTATTTCTTTCCTCAGCTTGGTTTATTCTGCTGTTAATACATGTGATTGCATTGTGTAATTCTTGTATTTTGTTATGCGGGTCTGTCAGACCCATTAAGTTCTTTTTTATACTGGCTATTTTGTCCTTCAGCTCCTGTATCACTTTATTGTGGTTCTTATTTTCCTTGGATTGGGTTTTGCCATCTTCCTGAATCTTGATGATCTTTGTTCCTATTCCTTAGTCTGAATTCTATTTCTGTCATTCCAGTCAGTTTGACCTGGTTAAAAACTCTTGTTGGAGAACTGGTGTGGTTGTTTGGAGGATATATCACACTCCGGCCATTTGAGTTACCAGAGTTCTTGCATTGGTTCTTTCTCATCTTTGCATGTGGGTGTTCATTTAACTGCAGCATAGATTGAGTACAGTCAATAGACTTCTTTTCTGGGTGTTTTCATCAGGCTGAGGCTTTGTGTAGGGTCTTTATTTGAAGCTGACTTCTTGTGTCTTGTTTCAGAGTGGGGTATGTTAGTGAGGTACTTTTTTGGTGTTGAAGCTTTGGGGTGTGATCCAGGAGGTGATACTTAGGCTGATGGGTCAGTTGGTAGACTCTTGCCCCGTTGTGTGACTCCTCTGTTTCCTCACAGTTGCAGCCATGTTCCTTCTCAGTGCTCTGAAAGTGTGGGTTTCTCTCCCCCTTAAGTCCTGGCTGTAGTTCACGACCTGGCATTCCTGGGCTGCCCACTGCAGCTCTGGAGTGATCTCAGTGTTTATGTCCTTCCCCAACTTAGAGGCAGCAGAGGAAGAGATCTCAGTAGTCCAAGTAAGAGATCAAGTTCCAATGGTCATTTGCTTGACTCCTGCAGACTGCACTCCAAAGAGATGCAGCTTAGCAATCACTCAGTGCAGTCAGCCCAAGAGGGAAGGTTTGTACTGTGGTCCCAAGTCAGGGGTTCCCTGTCTGGTGCTGAAATGTGGGGAATGTGTGAGGGTCCCATGGAAGGACGGGCCTTCTCTCCTTGGGTTAACTGCAGTTTGTTGGAGGTGTGAATGAGGTACTTAGGGTCTTTACTCCTTTGTTAGTCTGAGGGTGTCAAGGGCAATTCCACTGCAGAGGAAGTGACGGAGAGGATTTCAGTTGCCCCTGGAGGCTCTGTCCAGGGAGTTGCTGAGTTGGTACTGGAAGGACAATGTAATCTTAGTCTACTACATAACTTTGTGAATAATATTTATATTAATATAAACAGAAAATACTGATTTAACCAGAGATTTTTTAATTGCTATATGATGAGGATAGAGATAATTGTGCATAAATGAATCTTCACATTTCAGAATTAGAAGTCAGTAGATAATGTCTAAAATTTAAAAACCAAAGAATAGAGATATAAGCTTTTAATTTAGAAGTATAAGATCACATAATAATGGCATTACCTAAAATAATTTAAAGTGGTTGCCTCTAGGACATGGGAGTTCGGGGTATGAGCAAGGGTGAAACATCAGGTTTCATTTGAAGTATTAAGGTTTTACTAGAAATTTCTAATTGTGTATATGGTTAAAAATTAAATACAAGATTAAAACTTTTCCATATATTAAGTTCTTCTAAAACATCTTTGACAATACTTGATAGGAAGCCTAGGTTTGAATATAGTTCCATACATAACAGCTGTATGTCTGTGGATGACTGTTACTTAATCTGACTGCTTCTCATTCCTCCTTCTAAGGTAAAGATAAAAATAGTACCCACCTCACAGCATTGTGATGAGATAAAGTTAGTAAATGCATGTAAAACACTTAGTGCGTGGAACAAAGAAAGCAACTGTTAAATGCTGACTATTACTATCTTACTCTAGCAGTAGTTCCTATAATGGCCTAATTAGTATGACTTTATATTGTATTTAATTTGTAATACAAATGTTTGTATTAAATACAATATAAAGCCACACTAATTTCCTTTGTTTGCTAAATTCCACTTCTTTTTTTTTGATAAATTCCATGACTTTTTTCTTCTAAATAAACTTAAGAATCATTTTCTCTTCCCCAACAAATATATTTTATCTCTACATTTATTCAAGTTTTCTTTTATGTCCACGGGCTTTCTTTATCAAAGTCTGCACATTTCTTGTTAAATTTATTTCTAGGATTGTGAGCGTATTTGGGTCTCTAAATCTCTTTCTCTTATTAAATAAAGTTCCAGGTCAAGTTCTATATTTATGTACCCTTGCATATGAAATCTTATTTTTAATATTTTCTTTACATCTATTTGTATATAGGAACAGTCTTGACTTTTGCCATCTTATTTTTTAAAGCAACACCTTTCTGAATTTACCAGTTTTAATATTTCAGTTGATATTCTTGTCTTTTCCTTTTATACAGTCATAATATCTGCAAATTATGATATTTTACCCTTTTTTCAATATGTGACTAATTTTCTTTTTTCTTCCTTTCCTTTCTGCTTTTACGATATTTGAAAGTTGAACTTTTGCTTTATTTATTGTTACTTTGATCTTGTGATTTCCCATTATTTTGTTTTCTGTCTTTTGGTTTATGGTATGTTTTCTTTATTTTTATTCTTCTAGTGTTTTATGTCACATTTTTATTCAAATAGTAATAGCAATAATATTTTGAATTAGTATGATCATAATAGCCATTTATTAGAAACTTGCATGTACCTGGAGATGTGTTAGCCACATTACATGCTTTTCAATAATACTAATATTACTACTACTACAACAACAACATAGCAACAATTGCTAACAATATTGAACATTTGCTATGTGCTAAGTATGTTTTTTAGGTGCTTTACATGCATTATCTAATTTAGTTCTTTAACTCTGTGAAATAGCTGGTATTATTGTCCTAGTAAAATCCTATGAGGCATGTACAGTTATCTACTTTACAGAAGAGAAAATGTGTTTCTTGGGTATAACATCGATACCTAACAATAATACATTGTCTCTCATACTTTTAATGTTTTCAAAATCATTTTTCTGTAATTTCTTTATTTTTGAAACCTTAGTTCTTTTTCTTTTTCTTCCTCCATCTCTTCTTTTCTTATTCCTTCTTCTTTCCTTCCTCCTCCTCCTCCTTCTCTCATCTTCCTCCTCTTTCTTTTCCCTCCTCTTTCTCTTACTCTCCTACCCTTCTTCCTCCTCTTCCTCCTCCTCTTCCATATTCCTCACCTGTGACCACTTTTGCTCATTGTCTTTCATCTTAATTGTAAGCAGTTTCACTCTGCATTGCTTTCTCCTTTTCCTTCTTCAAAGACCAGTAGTGCAACATCTATTACGTTCACACAGTAATGTAATAGGAAAGGAAGGAAGAAAAGAGAAAAAGAAAGGAAAGAAATGGTGAGGGAAGAAAATCTTTTCAAGACCCTGATTTTAGGTTATTCCCAGTGACAATTTTCTTCTTTATTCCAAGATCAGGACTCCTTCCTCTTGCAAGGGCTTGGGGGCAGGTGGTGTAAATAAGTGCACATTCAGTATCCAGGGTGTAACAGTTCCCACACAGGGTGGCTGCTCCTCGGGTTCAGGTGCAAGAGAACCAGCCACAGATGGTGCAGACCATTACTTGCTACCCTCAGGCAGCGCAGCCCGTCTCCCATTGTTCCCAGAGATGAAGTAGTTAGATCAAGCCAGTGACAAAGGGATTCTCTCTAAGCACTAATTAGACTCTGAGTAATTTCCAGTCTAACTCCAATTTCAACCATATGTATATACAGATGCAGTTTATACTTCTCCTTTGCTGCATCATTCTTACATGCTTTTGCCACCTATCCACAACTCCTGCATCCTTTTTATTCTATTCTTCAATTTCCTTCCACAAATATTTTAATATTAACTTGAAACTTCAAGGCTGACAACTTTTGGGATCCTGCATGTTCTCCTACACTTCTACATGGGGCTCTCAGGAACCAACACTAAAATTGGGATTAAAACTCAGAATCCCTTTCTTTATGGGATGAAAATAAACAAATACAGATGCAGTGGAGGCAGGTATTGCATAACCCGCTGACTCTGTTGTGTTATTATTTATTTTTAGTATTTTTTCATTATTTGATTTTTTGTTTTTGTTTTTGTTTTGTTTTGTTTTGGAGACAGATTCCTGCTTTATCACCCAGAGTAGAGTGCAGTGGTGTCATCATGGCTCACTGTAACCTCAGTCTCCTGAGCCCAAGCAATCCTCCCACCCTAGTCTCCCGAGTAGCTGGGACCACCATGCCTGGCCAATTTTAAATATTTTTGTAGAGAAGGGGTCTCACTATGTTGCCCAGGCCAGTCTTGAACTCCTGGGCTCAAATGATCTTCCTGCCTCGGCCTCCCAATGTGCTGGGATTACAAGTGTGAGCTACCAGGCCCAGACTCTTCATTTGTTTCTTAAAATATTTTCTCAAAGTGATCTACAAAGAACACCTGTTTGTTATCTTGAGCACTTTACTGTATCAGAGTCTGCTCTAGGTTGTCCAAGGGGCCCTTTGGCTTAGTCCTATTCTTTTCATATCAGTGGCCTTCTTGGGTTGTGGATTTCTTTAGATGACTGCACTTGTCTTTCTATTTGACATCAGCCATGAGTGTATTGTCGTAATTTTACTTTGGAAAATTCTGGTTCTTATTTTTCTCTGTCTGTGGGTTGACTCCTTTTTTTTTTTTTTTTATCTTTAATATATTTCCACAAATTTGTTTCTTGAATTGCATAGTCCCTACTAACCTTGCACCAGTTCTCTTCTCAGTGGACATGAATTCCTAGAACACAGCAGTATTCTCTTGTAGATGCTCCTTGTTTCCACATCCCCTATCAATTTGCATTAATTAAGGCCGGTGTGGTCATTATCTGTGGGGCCATGGAACGTGATGGCTTTGGAGCCTGTTGGTCAAGGTTAAAACCTTGGCTCTACTTCTTGCTGGCTGTGTAGCTTTGAGAACGTTACTCAGCCTGCCTAAACCTCAGGTTCCTGATGTTTAAAAATGGAGAGAATAACAGCTACCTTGTGAGATTATCATGAGGATTAGAGGTCATTCTGTAAATTACCTGGTGTGTGATAGGTATACAGTAAATGAAAATAACTTTTGAGTCAGTCAAAGATGAGATTTAAATCCAAGTTCTGCCACTTACTCTAACTTTTTTTTTTCTTAAGTTTACCACTTTATGAGTCTCAATTTTCTTATCTGTAAAATGGGGGGAAAAGTTCCTATCTTATAGCATTCCTAGGAAGACTATAGCTTCTGCCATGGTATAAGACAGTGGTACATGCTCTCACTGAAAATTGCTCTCTTGGGTGGGCATGGTGGCTCACGCCTATAATCCCAGCACTTTAGGAGGCTGAGGGGGGCACAGATCACTTGAGGTCAGGAGTTCAAGACCAGCCTGGCCAACATGGTGAAACCCTGTCTCTACTAAAAATACAAAAATTAGCTGGGCATGGTGGTGGGTGCCTGTAATCCCAGCTACTTGGGGGACTGAGGCATGAGAATCGCCTGAACCCAGGAGGCAGAGGTTGCAGTGAGCTGAGATTGTGCCATTGCACTCCAGGCTGAGTGACAGAGTAAGACTGTCTCCAAAAAAAAAAAAAAAAGAGTGCTCTCTTATGCCTTCTGAACAAAGACATGCCCTGCTAGACACATCTGAACTTTACCTGACATGCTTTTTTTTTTTTTTTTTTTTTTAAAACAGAATGAAGCTTCCAGTAGGTATCACACTAGCCTGAAGGCTTTGCTTTAGCTCAGTAAAGTCCTTGTTTTGATACGTTGGGTAAGCAGTACCCACTTGTTACTTCTGATCAACAGAAATATGTTTTCATAAACATTTTACTTCTGATTTTTACTTTCTACATGGCTGTGTAGAAAGCCTCACAGGTATCATTAAAAAAGGAAGGAAGGAGAAGAGAAAAAGAAAAATGGAAGAGAGAAAGCAAGAGAAAGGAAGGAAGGAAATAAAAGGAAAGAAATGGGCAACTTACTGAAGGGGACACTTTCAGGTATTACAGAAAACAAGAGAGTCATAGACAATCTCAATCAAGAGACATTTATGCAGCTTGGTGAGCTCATTTGTCACAGTTTGCTAGAAGAAAAATTCGTAACCTTAATCATTTTTTCAAGGATTTGGAAAATGCTCAATAAAAGGGAAGCAGAAAATTGGGGAAAATATTGCTTATACTAGAATATAAACAAAGATTCTTTGCTTCTCACAGGGCTCTGAAGAAGAAATGATCTTGGAATGTGAATTTCATCCCATCCTTTGTAATCCTACAGGAATACTTCCATATCTGATGAACTGGAGGGTGTGGGCTATTTTAAATCTAACATGCCTTGATTTGAATCCAAGCTCTGCCGTTTACTATCAGCAATGCATTAAACCTCTGCATGCCTCAGTTTCTGTAGGCATTTGAAAAAGGGCAGCCTACTTTTTTCCTCATATAGTTTCTAGCAGGAACAAATAACTTAATTGATGTATGCTGCAGCAATTAGCACGATTCCTTGCATGGAATAGATAATAAATGTTAGTGCTCCATCTCTTTTTCCTGGAGGCCTATCCAATAGTGTGAACTTGATTATCATAGATGATCAATATGAGTAAATAATGGGACCTGATGGAAGAATGTATCAGTGGAATTAATCTCATTTTCACTACTATAAATCAATTTGAAGAAGCATCTGCTCTTGAGAGGAGCAGAAATGACTGAATTGTTTTAATACACGGCATAACTTGATTTTAATTTTATGAGGAAAATATGAACCCCACCTGGTTATGATTATTGATTAAAAATAACTGCTACCATTTATTGACTTAGTGTGAACCAGATGCTTGCCATTTAAGGAAGATATTATGTACATTGGGCAGATGAGGAAACTAAGGCTCAGGGCAGAGAGGAGACATTCTCAAGGTTACACAGCTAGTGAGAAGAATCAGAATTTAAACATAGGCCCTTTCTTTTGGTGTGTGAGGTTTTGTGCTGCATGGCAGCAGAGACAGACCATTACTCCAAACATGTACATTATTTGTCTCACAATATAATTGAATCTGGTATAACACTTAAGAAAACTCTTGGCCCAGTGCAGTGGCTCATGCCTGTAATCCCAGCACTTTGAGAGGCCAAGGTGGGAGGATTGCTTGAGCCCAGGAGTTTGAGACCAGCCTGGGCAACATAGAGAAACTCTGTCTCTACAAAAATACAAAAATTAGCCAGGCATGATGGTGCACACCTGTAGTCCCAGCTACTCATGAGGCTGAGGTGGGAGGATTACCTGAACCAGGGGAAATAGAGGCTGCAGCGAGCCATGATTGCAAAACTGCACTACAGCCTGGGCAACAGAGTAAAATCCTGTCTCAAAAAAAAAAAAAATATATATATATATATACACACACACACATATAATTTTCATATATTCCCTGGAAAACATCAACAATCTTGGGGTAAGGTAATTTTATTTCTATCCAGTTTCCATGTGTAAGTCAGTTTCATTAAGTTTTTCTAGATCAGTTATCAGTGTCCTACCACTGGATATAAGAAAGAGTCGTTCTAACAAATGAGGCCATCCCATGACTAAGGCGTCAAGACTACGTATTTACTGACAAGTCAAGGAAGTAGGAGATATGCTTTCTTCCTTTTGAGTTTTGATACTTTCAAAGGGAAGTGAACTAACCTTCAAAGTATACCTGGAATGTAACCAAAACTATTAATACAAATAGGAGTATAAAATTCATCCTCTCATTTAATACAACAATGGGTGAGACAAACATTATTATCTCTGTCTTATAGTGGATAAATGGAGGCTTTGAAAGGTTAAGTAACTTATGTAAGGTAAGAAGTGCAGCTAGATTTTCAGCCCCAGAAAATACAGTCACATTGAAGAGCTCATTCCATGATGATGCTCATAAATGAAGTGTTGCAGCTCTTTGCTCTAATTTCTTACTTACCTTGACAAGGAAACCATTCATCATTTTTCCTAGTGGTGCCTTGGCCCATCTCAGGGTCAGGCTGTCTTTCAATTAAGTAATGTGCAAATTGAGGAGCACATGGCCAGAATGTCTTCACCAGAACCCTTACTCTGCAGGCTCAGAGTTGTAGGGGTGGGTGGATAGAGAGGCGAGAAGGTAGATGGGAATAATGGAAAATGAAGTGATGTTGTGGAAATGTAGATTTTGAAATGATTTTTAATCAAGTCAGCCAGGAGAACCGCTCTTCAGGTGTAACCAAGATGTAATCAATAACTGACGTTCCCGGCCCTCTTGTCTCCCATGTGATTTTATTGAACACAAGTTTAATTGACCTGAAAAAGAAACTTACTTGTTTGGAAAGATGTGTGCACCAACAGCAAAATAAACCTTTCTCAGTTCTTGCCATGTATAGGGGTGTTACTGGACTGTTTTACATGATCACTTCTGACAGTAGAAATCTGTCAGGTCACCACGTTGTAAATGCTTTGGAAGCAACAGTCCATGAGGCCATTTTGATAATGAGAGAAATTATAAAATGTGGTGAGGATTTCCTTTTACTTGGTTTGCTCATTCCAGAAATTGATTTGGATTGATTACCATGGAAAGACTCCACTGCATCTGTGCTCCAGAGGGGCAAAGTGGCACAAAGGGATGAGGCTTGTACAGTAAAATTTTACCTCCCTTGACATGATACAGTCCACGAGGATCCTATCTCAAGGGAGTAGACTAGAAGTGATTGCTCAAGGAAAACCCCCATCTGTTTATGGAATCCCGGCTATGCATTTTGTCTCTATGCACCTTGTTCCATCATCTGTGAAATAAAAATAAGCCTTACCTTGTCGGAATATTACAAAGGCTTCTGTACTTAGCAACTCAAAAGAATTTAGTCAGTGACTTCATACTGGTACCCAAATTCTTCTGTGCACTTAATAATACGTTGGTGGCCTGAAAATTCTTTCTTGAGCCCTGTGTTTTTTATATGTAGAATGAGATTCAGCTAGATTATCACTAACATACTTCCCAACCCTAACACCAAATAACAGCACTTCTACCAATATCCTAGGAGTAAGGCAATCTCGAATTTATAAAATATTGTCAGGCTCAGAGAGCTGTTTTAGAAATCAGCCTTGACACAAGGAAAGGACTTTGAGTTAGGAGAGCTGGACTCAAGGTTTCACCTCAGCCACATCCTTGTCATCCCTAAGCCTGAATATCTTCCTCTACAAAATTAGGATAATTTCCTCCTCTACAGACTTATTGTGCAACACATAGTCCATACATCTGCTTCCTTTTGTCACTGATGTCCTGTTCCCCTGAGGCAACCACTTGCAACTGAGTTTTTATTTTTTCTGATATTTAGCTCCATATATCTAAATAGCTACCCATAGTGCCATTTCTTGACTTTGTAGTTTTAGGCATTTTATGACCTACCCATTAAGGAAGATGGGAACTTAGCCATTTCATCCCCATCACTCTACTAGTAGCAAAAGCATGCACAGTTATTCATGTTTCCATTTTCCCAAAATAAATATATATTTTGGCTAGATCTATCATCAGTGCTTAAATTGAGTACATAAATACTATTCACAGCTGAGCCACATAGAGTACTATTATTTTTTCCCTTCTTGAACAAGCATTTGTTTTCCCTAGATTTACTAAGTGTTTTGTTTTGTTTATGTACTGCGTTTTCTATGGTCTTATCTCTGATTCAACCTCAAGTTCTCTCAATATACCTCAATGCATTAAGTATTTTTAGCAATTTTATCTACTTGGAGACATTACTGCGGAAGCCTTCTTATCTATTTAGTTAGTTCCTGACCGTTGTTTGCAAGCCTACTGTTTGCTGCCATCCTGGGGTTATTCTTTGTTGTATTCTAGGGGTTTCTTTTATTATATAACACCTCTCTCATATTGAATTCCTCATTACTTGAGCGCAGTGTCTACAACTTTATTAGCTGATCTCCTTGTTTTAAAAATGGAGCACCTTTTCTAGTACCCTTCAGTAAATGTGTATATGTTGAGAACTTATATATCTGAAAACATATTCAGTTTATCCTTATCCTAGGTTAATAGTTTGATCAGTATAGAATTTAGGTTGGAAACAATTTTTCCTTATAATTTTGATGGCATTCCTCCAGTCTTACTGTTAAAATGTCCAGGGCCATTCTGACCCTTGAATACTCCTGATTTTTCCTTTAAGAAGCTTTTAAGATCTTCTGTTTTTCCCAGCATTCTAAAACTTCATGGTGGTGTGATCATAAAAATAAATAAGTTGTATTTATTGTGCTAGTGCTGGGATTAAACATATTCTCCAGTCCTGAGATTGAGTGAGACACTTCTTGGTAGCTACTTTTAACTGAGTAGTTTAACATAATTCTTCCATGAAACTGAAGACACACTTCTTTTAACAGCTGTTATGACATTGTTTTTTAGTTAGTTGTGTATATCCACACCATATAGCATTACAGGCCCCATCATGGAAACCCAGTGGAGTTCTGTTGTATAAATGAAAAACAATTACTTACGAGCTTCTGCCTGCATGAGCATAGAAGCAAAATATGTATTATGGATATGAAAAATTAATAAGTTATATTGAGTTTTTAGAAAACATACCACTACTTTAGAGAATTCACAGTTTGCTATACATTATGTAACTTTTTGTAATAAATGAGTTAGTTATCAAACGGAACAAATTCTGAACTGCTTTCTGTAACCACCTGAAACTTGAAAGGAGAGAAATAAAAATGGTTTGAGGTTCTGGAGGTTTCTAAAGACCTTCAAAACCCCATTGGTTGTGACAGTCAGGATGTTTATGATCAAGGAAAAAGGGAAATGTTCTGGAGACATGTCCTATTTCCACATTTGTGGTGCCCAAATCAAAGACATAAATGGTGACCCACATATGTATGTCTAAATAGTTAAAATTTATAACCCAAGCTTTAAAAATATTAAACAAAATTTGCCCTAGCAAATTTGGAAGGCTAGGTTGCATTTAGAGTTCTGGGATTTCTTGGCAGCCCAGGAAGCCAACCCTCAGCCACCAACTTGGCTGTCTTATCTCCTTACCTTCCCCCAGATATTTTTAGTCTTTGTGGCACCCTGTTTGCACATATACAGACATGTTAACACGATAGTCACATGGCCAAGCTCCATTCACATGCTCTACAAACAACTGCCCTTTGGCCACCCCTTGGGGAAAGGGTAAGGGCATTGGTGAGTCAGTTACCACTTGGGAGGACCGTCATGGGTCAGAGGCTGTGCATGCCCTGAAAGTGAATGAGGGGCCATTTGGAAAAGGAATTCCCATGGAGAGCAGGCATGTCGCCTTGGCTCTGGGGACTCCTCCACAGGACAAGGGCCAGAAAGGAGTCCACCAAGTGCAGAGTACAGGGCAGAGTCACCTCCTGACTGAGGCTGAAGGTGAGACTCTAAGACAGTAAGAGGAACCTGACTGTGATCCTTTGGTCAACTTATGGCAAATCTGAGAAGGAAACCCAGGTTGTTCTAAAGGATTCCTTTGGCGTCTAACTGCCTCCCCACCTCCATGAGCAATTCCATTAACCAAACAGGAAGGAACTGAGCAAGTTCAGTCCTCTTACTTTTATTTTACATTTAAAAAAATAGCGATGGAACATGATCCTTCTTGATAACTTAGACTGGTCCAGCCTAGACCATAAATCAGAATGTAAATGTCTTGTGGTTTGAGGTGAGGCCTAAGCTGACGTTATCCTCCCTTTTATGAAGCCTCGGAGGCTCACAGGCCCAGATTTAGTCTTGGTGGTTTGCATATTAAAAACTGGTTTCTTTCTCTGGATTTTATGTTACCACTTCAAATTCCTCTAGACAAGAAATAAGGGAAACGGTGGGAAAGCTCAAACTACAAAGGGTGCTCACCCAGGATTCCAGGAAGGACCCTCAATGAGACTTTGGAAGCTCAGAATACCTTTGCTTCTGATAGACTTATGAACGTGGAACAAGTTAAATTTTTTGTTTCAAAAACTTTCTAAATAACAGTGTCTTAAATTTAAAGTCCTTCCTCCCTCACTCCACCTCTAGCTGATTGTTTTGCTTCAATATTTGTAAAGTACCTGTAGTTGTTTACATTTCTTCTACTCTTTTTTTGCAAGGTCCCAGGTATGCAAAGGGAAAACACACCAACATAGGCAAGCCTTGGGGTAATTTTTAAATAGTCACTGCTCTTTCAATGCATGGTGTTGAGTCATTGCTTAATAAACAGTATTCTTTCTCAACTCCTACTCCAGCTCCATTTCCGTATACTTTACATTAAGACTGGAAATAGATCAACTGCTAATAGTTTAGCTCCCAGGGTGAGTGGGATGCTGGGTCAGGATGTTCTCTCTCAGAGGAAACAAAGGGTCAGCCAGGCGACAGCTTGAATGTTGGAGGCTTGTTTCCTTGCCTTTTTCTAGCAGTTCAGATTTTGGGTTGGGTCTTAGAATCTGTTTCTCTTAGTTGCTCTGGTATGAACTTGGCATCTCATGGTGATCGATTCTATCTGATCTTGGCCTGCACTCCCCTTACCCACTCAGCTCTGCCTTCCCACCCATATCCATCCCATTAACTGGCTTGTTCCCGCCCTTTGGTAGCCATGGCAGTGGGACAGCCCGAGTGCACACTGTACAGATTGGTGCCTGAGAAAGGACATTGCCCACCTCTATGTTAGAATAAGGAAATGTTTTCTTTTTCAGTTTTTAAGTTCAGGGAGTACATGTGCAGGTTTGTTACATGGGTACATTTCATGACACCAAGGTTTGTGGTATGAATGATCCCATTACCCAGGTAGTGAGCATAGTACCCAATAGGTAGTTTTTCAACCCTCTCCCCTCTCCTCCATCTAGTAATTCCCAGTGTCTGTTATTCCCATCTTTGTCTTCAGGTGGACCTTGTGTTTAGCTCCCTCTTACAAGTGAGAACATACAGTATTTGGTTTTCTGTTCATGTGTTAATTCGCCTAGGATAATGGCCTCCAGCTGCATCTGTGTTGCTGCCAAGGACATGATTTAGTTCTTTTTTTATGGCTGCATAGTATTCCATGGTATATATATATACCACATTTTCTTTATGCAGTCCACCACTGATGGGCACCTGGGTTAATTCCATATCTTTGCAATTGTGAATAGTGCTACAATGAACTTATGAGTCCATGTGTCTTTTTGGTAGATGGATTTATTTTTCCTTGGGTATACACCCAGTCATGGAATTCCTGGGTCAAATGGTTGTTCAGTTTTAAATTCTTTGAGAAATCTCCAAACTATTTTCCACAGTGGCTAAACTAATTCACATTCCTACCAACAGTGTATAAACATTCTTGAGAATAAGGAAATGTCTTCACCTCTCAGTTCACTACCTGCAGGGTCATCTCATAGCTATCAATTCTTATTGCCTCCTCCAGACTTGTCTTCTTTTTGTAAAATTTGATTGCACTGTCATCAGGAGTTACTATAGAGACCTGAGGCTTTTTAAAAAGCAAATATAACAGCACTCACAAATTGCCACTGGCTTTGTTCTTTGGTGTCCTTTCCTTGTGAAGCCAAGTGTTCACTTCAATGATGCTGCTTTGCTCAATACTTTTTAGGAATTACTTCTTTTTGGAGCTGCCTCAAGAGCTAATTCTCCATTGCTATTTCTAAGCAATTGAAATTCCTTGAAAGAAGAAAAACAAACATTGCTAAGGGTGTTCCAGAAAGGAATTTTATATATGTATAGTTCAAGCATAGCATTAGCTAACCTGACATTTTATCTTTTTCACAAAATTTGGCTTGGCAAGACTTTTCCAATTTGAAAAAAAAAAAAAAAAATCCGTCTACAAAGGTGCAAACTGTGCAGCCATGGATAACAATATTTGAAAGAACATCCAGAGTTCTGCTGCCGGTTAGCAAGTAGGAACATGTGAAAGACCTTTGCTCCTGCCAAAACAAGAAGAAATCACCAGAGAAAACAAAAAGCATACTTTTTATTTAGTGTCATTAAAGAGCTTTGGACACAAATATAAAAGAACCAAATTCTAAAGGAATGAGTTCTTCGAAGGTGAGCAGCAAGAGGAGGTTGCATACCTGGATTGAGTTGCTGAGTTTGGGGGTAAAATGACAGGGGAATGAGGCTTCAGGGAAGGACCATCTTTGCTTGGGTGTGGAGAAACCCTCTAAACTATTGACAAACTTGGAGGCTGGTATCATCAGATTTGATCCTGGAGGAGCCCCCAATGCAAAAATAATTATCTCTTCCACATAACTCACTAATGTTGCTAAGTAAACAGAGGCTGGAAGAGAAGGTGAAAAGCAGAAAGAGTTCTCAAATCTAGCCATCTCACAGTTTTTTAAATCTTGTGATCTCTAAGTCTCATGGTTCCAAACACTCTTTACCTCCAAATCTTATCTCATGGGCTTGCTCTGTTGAATTCTTGAAAATTTGAGGTTGTGAAGACTGGTGGTTTTAAAGTCTCATGATCATCCACTCTCACCATTTCTTGGTTCTGAGGTCTAGCCATCTTACAGGGTTTGGTCTTTGGACTTTCCCAGAGAAAGAGGCCTGAACTTACTTTCAAAGTGTTTGAAGACAGAGGTATAAAAACTTAGTCTAACCAAAGCCACAACCAAACACCCATTCTATTTAATGTCTGATACATTCAAAGATTTCAGCACCAGCACAATACATGAGTTAGGATCTGGGCTGAAAAGCAGAGATGAATTTCTTAAGATCCCTCATACTAAATTCCATCTCCCTGCTGGAGGAATTAAATCTGCAATGCTACCCTCAAACAGTTCAATTCCTGATTGCATCAAACTGATCAGCAGTCACCCAAGTTGCACATGCCCATTTTTCTTTAGTCTCTACTGTTCTTTTAGACCCAATGTCCAACACACAATAAAATACTATGAGTCAGGCAGCAGAGCAGGGGAACGTGACACAGATTAAGAAAAAATCAATGAATAATAACAAACCCAACAACCCAGATGTTGGAATTATCAGACACGGTCCTTAAAATAGCTATTAAATATATTAATACTCTTTTTTGATACGTTGTAAGGTATTTTATTCCTCCAGACTTTATAATCCTCATATATCATTGATGATTTCTCCTTTAAGTAGTAAATTGTATTTTTTAAAAATGTAAAGGAAAAATAATTTATATTAAAGACATGTGTTAAACAATTCACAGAAAAAGATGGATTAAATGGATGAAGAGATGGGGGAATTTATGGAGAGGTTTAGAAACAGTGAAAAAGGGGCCAAATGAAAATTAAGATTGAGAAATGAATCTGAAATGAAAATTTTACTGGAAGAGATTAATAGCAGATTGGACAAAACAGAAGAAAGAGATGATGAATTTAAACGAAAGATGAATTTAAATTATTCAAACTAAAGTACAGAGAGAAAAAAGAACAAAATAAAAAGAACAGGACCTCAGCAACCATGACACAATAGCAAATATATGTGTATGTGAAGTGTAAGAAGAAGATAAAAGACAAAATAAGGCAGAAAAGGTTGTTGAAGATTGTCAGCTAAAATTTTTCCAAAGTTGAATAAAAACTGGCAATTCATAAATCTAGACAGTTCAATAAATCCCAGGTAGGATAAATGCAAAGAAAACCACCAGTAGGCACATCTTGCCAAACAATTGAAAACCAAAGAGAAAGAAAAATCACAAAACAGCCAGAGGAAAAAAGGCACATTACATATAGGGGACAATGACTGCTGACTTCTCATGGAAAACAGTGGAATGATCCAAGATGCAGACCTAAACTGAAAGAAATGCTAAGGGATGCTTTTCAGGCTGCTGCAAAATTATACCAGATGGAAACTTGTATGTAGAGGAAGATATGAAGAACACCGGAAATGGTAAATATATGGCTGAATGTGAAAGACAAAATTTTTTCCTTTTACATTTCTTTAGGCCAAGCACAGTGGGTCACGCCTATAATCCCAGTGCTTTGGGAGGCCAAGGTGGGCAGATCACAAGGTCAGGGGTTCGAGACCAGCCTGACCAATGTGGTGAAACCCTGTCTCTACTAAAAATACAAATATTAGCCAGGCATGGTGGTAGGCGCCTGTAATCCCAGCTATTCAGGAGGCTGAGGGAAGAGAATCACTTGAACCCGGGAGGCGAAGGTTGTAGTGAGCTGAGATCGCACCACTGTGCTCCAGCCTGGGCAACAGAGTAAGAAGTGAATAATAATTCTTTAAAATACAGTTTACTATTTAAGGGAAATGTTATTATGTTATGGGCTTGTAAAGTATGAAAAGAGAAAAATACAACATTATCAAAAAGGATGAAAGTGTACAATTTAAGTTACTATGTTGTAAAATTTCTATATTATAAAGGAAGTAGAATATCATTAGTTCAGTGTGAATTGTGGCATGTTAAGGATGTATATTGTAGCCAGACGTGGTGGCACACACCTGTAGTTCCAGCTACTCCAAAGGCTGAGGTGAGAGGATCACTTGAGCCCAGGAGTTCAAGGCTACAGTGAACCGTGATAGCACCACTGCACTCCAGCCTGGGAACAGAGCGAGACTGTCAAAACAACAACAGCAGCAACAACATACAACCCAGATAAAAAGGGGTAGCTAAAAAGCCAGTAGAAGAGAGAGAAGGGAATATTAAAACATACTTAATTAATCCAAAAGAAGACAGAAAAGGATAAGAAAATGAACAAAAGGGACAAGTAAAACAAATTTAAACAATTGTAGACTAAAGCCTAACAATATTGAATATTACATTAATTAAAACTCTCCAAGTAAAAGGAAAATATTGTCAGCCTGCTTAAAGAAGTAAAGCCCAACTGTATCTTGTTTATATAAGAAGCCCTTTAATGTAAAGACACGGACAAATTGAAAGTAAACTGTTGAGAAAAATACAGACCACGTAAATACTAAAAATAAGAAAGTTGATTTGGCTCTATGAATATCAGATAAAATAGACTTAAAGACAAGCAGTATTACCAGGGGTAAAGAGGGTAATTTTATAAAGAGAAAGGGCATAATCCTTATACAACTACTTGAATATAACAAAAACCATTGAACTGTGTACTTTAAGTTGTGCACATTTAAATTGTGTATTTTAAATGAGTGAATGACATAGTCTCTAATTTATATCTCAATAAAGCTGTCAAAAAAGAGGAAAGGTGATCTGGAAGTTGATTGAAATGACTCTCATTGACTGATATGATCTCACCCTTCCACTGGTTCAGTAATTTTTTCAGCCTTAGTCATGTAACGTATTAAATTGGTCAAAAGCCTATATATGGTAAAATATTTATCTCTAGAGGTATCAGTCCTTAAGAGATAACCATGCTGTTGTTAAGTGTCTATTCAGCTATTCATTTATTTGTTCACTTATTTACCTAGGCTATATGATGTATGCTGTTAAAGTAGCTTTGTTCAAATACTATGTATGCCATTTAAAATAGCTATTTTATGCTCATCTTTACAATATGTTTAAGGTGTAACAAAACATATCTACTTTTACATTTTGTCATTTGCAATGTTAATTTTTAAAATTCTTAACATAGGAGGAACTGTTTAAAGGCTACAACTTTTTCTTATCCTCATATGCCCACCTCTTTGCAATATGACTTTGCCACTCCTCACATCCAGAAATGAGGCCTATTTCTTGCTCTCTTGAATAATGACTGGTCTCTTGACTTGCTTGGACTAAGAACATGTGGCAGAAGTGACACTTTGTAGGTTTCAGAGCCTCAGCCTCAAGAAGGATTGCAGCTCCTACCTTTATCTTCAACCCTACACCGAGGCTGCCATGGAAGAAGGTCAGTCAAGCCTGCTAGAGATAAGCTATGTGGAAGAGAATCATGTGCCCTAGTAAGAGCCTGTGCCAGTTTCCATACATGTGAGTGAGGACATATTGTACCTCCAGCCCAGTCAACCAGCAATAAACCCCAAGTAGGATAAATGCAAAGTATCATTGAATCAAGCTTCATCAAGCTTCATATATTATCCCAGCCTAAACCAGCAGAGGAGATGCTCAAACTACAGAATTCTGACAAATAAGACAAAGTTGTTTTAAGCCATAGAGTTCTGCAGTGCTTTGTTACACAGCAATGGCTAAAGGAAAGAGAAATTGCTACCTGGAAGTAGGATGATGAATAGCAAAAACCTAAAACATATGCCACTGAGTTTGGGATCAGGAGGCAGCTGAAGGTGGGAAGGGTGTGTGAAGAAAAAGGGAATGAAGATTAAATGATCACAGGGAAGTTCTTATGGACACTAGAGAAAGACCCAAGTTACGCAATGGTGAATAGATGAGCAAGATTGTTATCCGCAGCAATTTGGAATCTAGAATGTGTTTAATTAATGTGTGGATGTGAATAAGGAAATTTCTTTGCAGAAAGAAGTATCAGTTGTCATTTTTTAGCTATAGTGATACACAAAGAGATACATGAACTCCAGAGGGAACTGTTTAGCTTGCAAGAAAAATTAAAAGACATGCACTAGATTCAGGACATGCATTAGGTTCAGGGCATACTAAGTAACCAACCTTCCAAAGTGCTGAGATTACAGGCATGAGCCACTGCACTTGGCCCTAAAACTATTTTTTATTCCTAGCAAATATTTTCTCCCAGAAAAGATTCTTAAAGTAGGAAACAATCTCAGGGTAAAGATCAAATTAAGGGAGTGGGTATAAGATCATTTAGTTTGGAACTATTTAACGTAGTTCCAGGAAGTTCCTCTTCTCTTTACAAAGGACTTCTAAGAACCACAAGGGTCATGTTCTAAAGCAGCTCCATACAAGGTCACAAATAGAGAAAGCCTTTTTTTCAAAAAGAATTATGGATGTATCTTTGGGGGCATTTAATGATTCCCAATCAAATTCATAGGAAAGTCAAATTTTTTTAAAGGGTTGTATTAGAAGAAACACTACTAGCTTGGATTATAAGGGACAGAGTATTAGACATGTCCTCCTATCATAAATAAAGATAAACTGAAAAAGAAATAGGCAACTCTTATCAGTCATTGGACAAGAGACAGCACAGAGCTGTGACCCTTGAGAAAGGAAAAGCGCAGAAGAGGAACCCCACTTTCATACTGTTTTTCTACCTAGGGCAATTTGCTAATCAGGGCACAAGGAAGTGGAGGGCACATAGAGTATAGCAGTCCTGCTGAGTTGGGGAGGATGAGATCAGTGTTAGGGTCTGCTACAAGACCTGGAAATTCCAGGGTAGGATACTGTAGAGGAGAGAACTTACAAAAGTCTCTGCAGACTTCAGAGTAAGTATTTCAATCCCTAAAGTTCTTTCTTTCTTGCATGCACACGCACACGTGCATACCCCCGCCACACACACACACACTTATAGCTGAAGAGCCAATAGAATAAAAGAACATAAAATATAACCCAAAAGAAAGCAGGAAGAGAAGAGCAGAGAAACAAAAGCTAATGGCACAAAGAGTAAACAAACAACAAAGTGGTAACATAAACCCAACCCATATTGACAATTTCCTTAGTTATATATGGACTTAGAACTCCAATGGAATGGCAGAAATGGTCAGCCTGGTTGTAAAAGCAAAACTCAACGATATGTTGTCTAAATGAGAGTAAATAGTAGGATATAGATTAGCTAAAAGTAAAAGGATGAGAAATATATACCACTTGAAGAGTAAGCCAAGGGGAAGTTGATATGGATATATGAATATCAACATATTATGTTATGATAAAAGGGTCAATTCAGAAAGAAGAATTCTAAGTGTATATGCTGCTAAAAATAAAACTTCAAAATACGTAAAGCAAAAACTGACAGAACTAAAAACAAATCTACGATTATAGTTGGAGATTTTTTGCACTCTTAGGAATTTATAGAATATCTGGATAAGCAGTGAGTAAGAATACAGAAGATATAAATCATACAAATCAACCAACTTGACCTAATTGATATTTACATAATATCCCAATGCTACCATGTACATTGGAAACATTTGGCAAGAGGGACCATAATTTCAAAAGATTGAAGTGTTTACTCTAACCACAGTAAAATTCAGTGAGAAATTCATAATAAGATAATACCTACAAAATTGCCAAGTATTTTTTAAAATAAATAACCCAGATACCAATAACTTATGAGTCTAAGAAGGATATTCAAATTGAGTAGTCCAAATTGAATGAAAAAAGACAGGTTCTAAAATTAAGTTGGATGTAGCTGAGTGCTCAGAGGATAATTTATAGACTTAATACTTATATCAAAAAAATAAAGATTTAAAATCAGTGATCTAAAATTCCACCACAAGCTAAAAACAAGACCAAATTAAATGCAAAGTATAAGGAAGTAAATGATAAATATAAGATTAGAAATTAATGAAATAGAAAACAACATAAAATTGACAGCACTAAAAAGATATTTATTTGAAAAGATTAATAAAATTGATAACCACCTAGCAAAGCTAATAAGCAAATAGAGACAATTTAGATTTGCTTTATCAGGAATGAAGAGAATAATATCACTACAGATCGAATAGACATTAAAAGGATAATAAGGGCATATTGTGACCAGTAACTTTTGTCATACGTCAACAACTTTGACAATGTAGATAAAATTGGTACATTTCTTAAAAGAAACACATTACAAAACTAACACAAGGATAATTAGAAACTTTGAAAAGCCTTGTATCTATGAAATAAAATGAATTTGTAATTAAACATCTTCCCACAAAGAAAGCTGCAGGCCAAGATGGTTTCACGGATGAATTCAGTCAAGTATTTGAGAAGAAATATGGCTGATGCCACATAATTCTTTTTTCAAACAGAGGGAATACCTTCCTACTCATTTTGTAAGGCTAGCATAAATCTGATACCAAACGTGACAAAGATATTAAAATAAAATAAACTTACAGACCAACAGCCTCATGAACATAGATACAAATCTTTTTTTAAAAGTTAGCAAATAAAAAACCATAAATATATTGAAAGGAAAACATCTTATAAACAAATAGGTGTGCAAGGTTGGTTCACTTTTTTAAAGAAGTCAGGGTCCGGCGCGGCAGCTTCCGCCTGTAATCCCAGCATTTTGGGAGGCCAAGGCAGGCAGATCACCTGACGTCTGGAGTTCGAGACCAGCCTGGCCAACATGGTGGAACCCCATCTCTACTAAAAATACAAAAATTAGCTGGGCGTATCCTAGCTACTCGGGAGGCTGAGGCAGGAGAATTGCATGAACCCAGGAGGCAGAGGTTGCAGTGAGCCTAGATCGCACCATTACGCTCCAGCCTGGGGGGCAAGAGTGAGACTTCATCTCAAAAAAAAGAAACCAATATAATTCATCTTGAAATGAAGAATCCTGTGATCATCTCGATAGATACATTTATTAGTTTTCTACTCCTGCATAACAAATTACCCCAAAACTTAGTGGCTCAAAGCAATGAGGATGTATTATCTCACAGTTTCTGTGCATCCATGGATGCCTCTAGCTCGAGGTCTCTTACAAGGCCACAAACAAGATACCAATTGATGCTGCAGTCACCTTTTGGCATTACTGAGGATGGTTCCACTTCTCAGCTCATGAGCTTTTGCAAAGATCTAGTTCCTTGGGTGGTTGAACTTAGGGCCTTGGTTCCTTGCTGACTCTTGTTTGGAGGTCAGCCTCAGTTCCTTGTCACAGAGACCTCTCCTTAAGGCAATTCACAACATGGCCTCTTGCTTCATTGGAGGGAGCAAATGAGGGCAAGAGAGAGAGTACAAGCGAGTGGAAAGTCAGTCTTTGATTACCTTATCCCAAAAATGACATCTTCATCCTGTTCGCCATATCCTGTTCTTTAGAAGCAAGTCACATGGTTCAGCTCATACACAAACGAGAGAGGGTTACACAAAGAGTGTGAATATGCAGAGGTCATCAGAGGCTATTTTAGATGCAGCCTACCATATACCTAAAAAGCATTCCACAAAATTCAAAACCTATTTATGATTTTTAAAAATTATCAGCAAAGTAGGAATAGAATGGAATTTCCTCAACCTGATAAAGAGCATCCATTGAAAAACTATAGCTAGCATTACACTTTATAATGATATATTAAATGTGTTTCCTCTGAGACCAGAAAAAAGGCTAGAATACATTATCTTACCACTTTTATTCAACATTGTACTGGAGTTCGGCCACTGTAATAAGACATACAAATGTCTTTGAAGAAAGGCAGAAGTAAAACTCCTTGTTCACAGATAACAGAAATCTATAAAAATTTAGTTATATTCCTATACATAAGCAACCCATAATGGTAAAATAAAATTTTAAAATATTCCCCTTTAAAATAGCATTCCAAGCATTAAATACTTTGGAGTAAAATTAATGAGATGCAAAATATAATACATACTTTAAAACATTTTTGAGAGTAATTTTAAAAGAATCAATTATACCATATTCATGGACTAGCATACTCACCTGTTAAGTTCACCTGTTCCCAAATTGATCTAAAGATTTAGCATAATACTAACCCAACTCCCAGCAGGTTTTTTTTTTGTAGCCATTGATAAACTGATTCTAAAATCTGTATGAAAATATAAAGGAGTTAGAATATACAACAGAAATTTGTAAACAAAAATCAAAGGCTTTTGCTATGTGACCTTAATGCTTACTATAAGCTACAGTAATCAAGAAATTATATTATTAAATTATTATAATGCTTACTATAAGCTACAGTAATCAAGAAATTATATTATTAAATTATTAAAGTATATTATTAAAATAATAAAAAGCATAACAATGAAACAAAATAGTCCAAAAATACACTCACATGTTTATAGTCAATTTATTTGCAATGAAGATATGAAGATAATTCATCAAAGAAATACAATCTTATCAACAAATGATACTGGATGAATTGGATGTGCATATAAAGAAATTGATTAGATATCTAAACATAAAAGCAGATATTATAAAACTTTTAGAAGAAATTATAAGAAAAAGCCTTTGTGACTTTAAGGTAGGCAATAATTTCTTAAACAGGAGTCAAAAAGCAAACTATTAAAATATTAAGTTATTTGTTGGTCTTTATTAAAATTAATAACTTATTTTCAAACAACACAAGGAAATGAAAGGGCAACCACATACCAGGAGAAAATAACTTTAGTAATATATCTGACAAAAGACTTGTATCCTGAATATATAAGGCATTCTCATAATTCAATAATAAACCAGACAATCCAGTGAAACAAATATGCAAACAACTTAAACAGAAATCTCAGAGAAGAAGATTTACAAATGACCAATAAGTACATGAAGGATGCATGCCACCACTCCTCAGAAAAATGCAAATAAAAGCAAATACTCACTAGATTGAAGTCTTAAAACTGAAAATACCAAGTGTTGTGGATGATGTGGAGCAACTGGAACTCTCATATATTCCTTGTGGGGTTGTAATATAATACACCTACTTTGGAAAAGAATTATATACCCATCCACTTAATGACTTGGAAATTCTAAGCCTAGCTATTTTCTGAAGACAGATAAAAACATACATGCATAAAATCTTGAATTTTCACAGCAGCTTTATTTATAATAGCCCCAGACTAGAAAAAACTCAAATGTTCATCAAGAGGTAAATGGAAATAGAAAATATTGAAACATTGATTTTCAAATAATCTTTTAGGAATACCATATATTATGGTATATCCATACAGTAGGTTATTACTTGGTAATAAAAATGAAGAAATGACTTTCTTCACCGGAGTTAATCTCAAAAAGTTAAGTTGCATGAAAAAACTAGACACAAAAGAGAGTGCATAAGTACATCATTCCATTTACGTGAAGGTCTAGGACTAGTACATTTAAGCTATGGCAATAGAAATCTGATCACTGGGTACCCAAAACTTGTGAGCGTTTGACTTCAAAAGAGCCCCCAGGAACTTTCTGTGAATGACTGAAATGTTCTGTATCTTAATTGGGGTAATGACTATGTGGGTGAATATATTTTCAAAACTCATTAAAGCAGTACTCTTAAATTATGTTCATCTGATCTTAAATTGATTTTTAAAAAGAATATTTACAGATGCAGGGTACTTCTACTTCTTTGCATTAATTATTTTGTTTCCTCCAAAGCAGCTTGTACTTTACAGAAACTGCTCTTTTAATGAGTGTCTGTCAATGTCCTCCTAATTGCATATTTAATGGGCTATTTATTCTTTGTTCCCCTTAAACTTTTGGGAGCATTTCACATTGTTACTTACTTCCATTTTCTTGAAACTCTTTTTTCAGTCTGATACCACACAAACCTACATTTTCTTCTGTTTCTCCAGTAAATTATTCTCCGATATCTTTGAGGTTCTTCTTTCTCTTGCTCACTGAATATAGCTGTAGGCCATCTTCTCTTCTCCCTCTACATTCATTTCCTGGGTAATCTGATATTAATCCCAGGACTTTAACTGTCATTTCTATATGGAAATTTAAATCTATAGCTTCACTCCCTGCCCTTATTTCAGAACTCTAGTTCTACCATTTTAGCTGCTTTCAGATTTACAAACCTGCCCTTTGAAGCCCAACTTGTTTATGGTAAATTCTGGACTTCAGATACCATTGTATCTCCAGACTCTTGCACGGTGTCAAGCATGGTGTCCTACTTATAGTTTGATGTAGAATTCATGGGTTTATTGGATATTAGGAGTGGGTAGGTGGTAAGTATGAAGGATGACCCCTAATTTATTATTTGGATTACTGCAGAGATGATGGTTGTTAACTGAGATAGGGAATAAGGAAGTAAGAGGCCATAGAAGCAAAGAAGAAAAATAAGAGAAGAATTAAGTGCAATTTTGAGCATCTTAATTTGAGATCTCAAATGCATACTGATGCCAGAGTAGACTCCTAAAGTAGAGTTTGACCATGACATGTCTTCCTTCTTCAAAAACCTTCAATGACTTCCCACTGTTGATCAAGTCCATATCAAACTCCCTACCCTAGAATTTAAGATTTTTCCACCATCTCTGGCTGAAAACCTGACTTTTTCACACAATCTCAGATCCTTCCCTTCTAGCAGATCTGCTCTTCCTGCCCTCCTCACCCACATGTGCATCAGACAGTGCCACCTGTGGAGTAACACCTTCCTTCTAGAGAGCACCCTCTCTCCAATCTACCAAATCCCTATCTATCCTTTAAGACTAAACTCAGACAGCATTTATATGATTAGAATACTTTTCTCCAATTACCAGACAGAAACACTCCTATTACTGAGCACATATCAATTTTGTCACATGTGTTTACCACATAACATTCCTTCTTACTTGTATGTAGCTATTTGCATATGTTTTTATTACTCCTCCAAGACTTAAAGCTTTTAAGCTTTAACTAGAGCTTTAAGGTACAGAATGTGTTTCATTTATATTTTCAATCCCTCCAAGTAACTAGCCCATCATGTGACATATAAGTGTTTAACAAATAATAAAATAAAAGGCTATAATAGAGAAGAATGAATAATTGAAGGCACGAAGGAAGGAATAGTTGAAGTAGTTGAGAATAATGGTTCCCTGGCTGTTTTTACATACTTACCTGCAGCAGTTTCTTAGCAACTGTGCAGAATGTGCCAATACTGAAATAAGCACGTGTTCATGAGAAAATGAGGCCAAAAAATTCAACTTGCCTCTATGACTATCAGAGTTTTAGCTAATTGATCCATGGCCTGGAGTTTGTAGCTGTTGGTCCCAGCTAGAGTTCCTGTACCAATTAATAAACTAGACAGAGTGAAAATAGAAGCCAAGTGAAATGCTTATACTTCTCCAGGCTCACTATATATAAATTATTAATGCTTCCTGATACTATATTTTCCTTGAATATATTTAAATGTGAATGCGTTGGTAGAAGCAGAAAATAAATTTGTTTCCATCACTCCAATGTAATTTATAAAACTAACATTTATTATATATTTCTGATTACAAAATATGTGTTCCTTGTAGAAAATTTGCAAAGTGTATAGAGTCGTAAAGATGAAATAAAAATCACCTATAAGGTCCCCTCTGTAATATAAATTTGTTAATATATTGGCATATATTATTTTAGGGTTTTTTATGTAGTATGAAATACTAGCATCTTCTAACTTTGTTTTCTTAATACATTTAGAATATTTTCTCTGTAATCAAGAATTCTTCATAGAATGTAATTTTCAATGTTTGCTGTATGCTCTAACTTCTCAATAGGTCACGCAGTCAATTTGTTATTGACCACTTAGCTTGTTTTGAACATTTCATGATTATACATAACTGATAGACATCCCTGGACCCAAAGCCTCAGCACCTCTCATTACATTTTTATAAGTTGTAGTTATGGAATCACTAAGTCAAATAGTGTGCATAGTGTTATGGTTTTTTCACACATATAGCTTGGCAGAAAGATTTTTGTTTTGTTTTTAATCAATTTACACTCCCATCCATATTATGTGAAATTTCCTATTTCCCCATATCCCCTTCACCAGTTTTATAGGTAAAAAATTGCACCTCAAAAATCATAAGCATTCCTATATACCAATAACAGATAAACAGAGAGCCAAATCATGAATGAACTCCCATTCACAATTGCTACAAAGAAAATAAAATACCTAGGAATACAATTTACAAGGGATGTGAAGGACCTCTTCAAGGAGAACTATAAACCACTGCTCAAGGAAATAACAGAGGACACAAACAACTGGAAAAACATTCCATGTTCATGGATAGGAAGAATCAACATCGTGAAAATGGCCATACTGCCCAAAGTAATTTATAGATTCAATGTGATCCCTATCCAGTTACCATTTACTTTCTTCACAGAATTAGAAAAAAACTACTTTAAATTTCATATGGAACCAAAAGAGTCCATATAGCCAAGACAATCCTAAGCAAAAAGAATAAATCTGGAGGTATCATGCTATCTGACTTTAAACTGTACTACAAGTCTCCAGTAATTAAAACAGCATGGTACTGGTACGAAAACAGATATATAGACCAATGGAACAGGATGGAGGCCTCAGAAATAATGCCACACATCTACAACCATCTGACCTTTGACAAACCTGACACAAGCAATGGAGAAAGGATTCCCCATTTAATAAATGGTGTTGGAAAAACTGGCTAGCCATATGCCAAAAACTGAAATTGAACCCCTTCCTTACACCTTATACAAAAATTAACTCAAGATGGATTAAAGACTTAAATGTAAGACCTACAACCATAAAAGCCCTAGAAGAAAACCTAGGCAATGCCATTCAGGACATAGGCATGGGCAAAGACTTCATGACTAAACATTTATAGCAATGACAACAAAAGCCAAAATTGACAAATGGGATCTAATTAAACTAAAGAGTTTCTGCACAGCAAAAGAAACTACCATCAGAGTGAACAGGCAACCTATAACATGGGAGAAAATTGTTGCAATCTATCCATCTGACAAACGGCTAATATCCGGAATCTACAAGGAACTTAAACAAATTTACAAGAAAAAAACAACCCCATCAAAATGTAGGCAAAGGATATGAACAAACACTTCTCAAGGCATTTATGTGAACAACAAACATATGAAAAAAGCTCTTCATCACTGGTCATTAGAGAAATGCAAATCAAAACTACGATGAGATACCATCTGATGCCAGTTAGAAAAGTGATCATTAAAGTCAGGAAACAACAGATGCAGGAGAGGATGTGGTGAAACAGGAAATCTTTTACACTGTTGGTGGGAGTGTAAATTAGTTCAACCATTGTGGAAGACAGTGTGGAGATTCCTCAAGGATCTAGAACTAGAAATACCATTTGACCCAGCCATCCCATTACTGGGTATATACCCAAAGGATTATAAATCATTCTACTATAAAGACACATGCACATGTATGTTTATTGCAGCACTATTCACAATAGCAAAGACTTGGAACCAACCCAAATGCCCATCAATGATAGACTGGATAAAGAAAATGTGGCACATATACACCATGGGATACTATGCAGCCATAAAAAAGGATGAGTTCATGTCCTTTGAAGGGACATGGATGAAGCTAGAAATAATCATTCTCAGCAAACTAACACAGGAACAGAAAACCAAACACTGCATATCCTTACTCATAAGTGGGAGTTGAACAATGAAAACACTTGGACACAGGGAGGCGAACATCACACACCGGGGCCTGCTAGGGGCTGGGAGGCTAGGGGAGGGATAGCATTAGTAGAAATACCTAACGTAGATGACGGCTTGATAGGTGCAGCAAACCACCATGGCACGTGTATACCTATGTAACAAACCTGCACGTTCTGCGCATGTATCCCAGAACTCAAAGTATATTAAAAAAAAATTTACACCTCATGGTTGTTTAATTTACATTTACCTGAGTACTTTGTTAAATTTCCTTCCATCTCATAAACTCTTTATATTTCTTCTTTTTTCACTTGACAGCTTATATCTTTCGTCTTTGTATTTACATTTGTAAGAACTATTTATTTATTGCAGATATTAACTTTTTGCCATATATTACAATAATATTTCTCCAGTTTTCATCTGCCTGTGAACTTCATTTTTGTTGATTTTTTACATACAGAATTCTTTCATTTAATGTGAAATATATTCCTTATTTGATAAATTCTGCCTTTACATGTATACAAGATTAATATGCTTTTTCAGGTTACTTTATTTCAAATACTTTAACATTTCAACTTATGGTTTATACTGAAGATGTGGTGAGATAGAATTAATACTCCTTTATTTTTTCCCCAAATAATTAGGTAATTCTTTTAGTGCTATTATTGAATAATTCCTTTCTTTGAACAATTTTAAACATCACCTTTATTGATATCAAATTCTTATACATACCATTCTCCACTCTAGACTTTGTCTTTTGTTTCAGTTATCTGTTTATCTGAAAGGACACTTTCCATTATTGTAGAATTTTAATGTGTCTTAATATTTACTAATATCATTCCACCTTTCTTTTTTAGAAGATTTATTGACTCTTCCATTTCTTTTTCTAGATAAACTTTAAAAATGATTAACTCAGGTTCCAGAAAGGTCTTTTTAGGATTTGTTAGAATCTGATTCATTCATTCATTAAATAATGACTGACTGACAACTTGCGAAATTGTATCTACCCATCCAGAAACATGATTTTGTTCCATCTTTTCTTTAATCTGTAAAGTTTTCTTATGCATTAAGCAATTTTTAAAAATTATATTTATGTCTGGGAATCTCATTTTGTTGTTGTTCTTATCATGAATGGAATCTTATTTCATAATATTTCTAACAGAGTATTTCTAGTATAATGCATATTTATTTTATAACTGGCCAATTTAGTGAATTCTCTTGTAAGACCTAGGAAGCTCACTTCCTTCTCCTTAGGAATATCACCTACAAATATTTGTCTTTTAGTTGTGCCTAAATATGTGTCTTTTAGTTGTCTTTTCTTTATGATTTTGTGAGAGCCTTTTCTAATTCTCAGTAATGATCTTTTATTGGCTTTTAACCATATAGATCCTATACCATATATATAAAAAAATGTATGAAATACACACACTCACGTGTGTGTGTGTGTGTGTGTATATATATATATATTTTTTTTTTTTCCTTCCAGTTGTAATCCAGCAACTAACTGCATGCATGGTATATTACATTGAACAGAATTCTTTCATTTTGATATAGTCAGTTTCACTAAAATTTCACCTTAAAATTTGTGATTGTGGAGTCTCATTTAAAAGTACCCTGCTTCACCCCTAGGTAAGATTTCTTCAACATCTTTATCACCTTTATAGTTTCACATTCTCATTTTGATCTTTGATCAATTTGGTATAGATTTTTGCAAATAGTACGAGGTAAGATTTCTTCCTCCTATGAGCCCGTTTTTACCAACACCATCAGTTAGACAATCCATTCCTTCTACACCAATTTATGATACCACCTCCTTGATAAACCACCAATGTATACAGCGTGTAAAGTTGATTTAGCTTTTCACAACCTTTCATTCTTACATATAAAATTTAAAATAAGTTGTTAAGCTTCTAAAAAAAATCCTGCTGGAATGTTAGTTGGCCAATTTAGTGGATTCTCAGTGAGGATTACTCCAGTGATCCTCCTGCCTCAGCCTCCTGAGTAGCTGGGACTACAAGTGCATGCCACCATGCCTGGCTAAGTTTATTTAAAAATTTTTTGTAGAGACAGGGTCTTGCTTTGTTGCTCGGGCTGGATAAATAAGTATTTTAATTTAATTTATGAAGTGCTTTCTTTGCATCTACCTTTGATGTGGTAAATTATACCGATAGATTTTCTAATGTTAAATCACCCTTACTAATTAGGATAAAATCTATTGATCAATAGATCAATCATATGTTGGCTTCAGTTAGCTAATATTTTCTTTAAAATGTGTGCATCTAGGCACATGTGAAATGGTTTATAATTTATTTCTCTCTTTCCTTATACTCATTACTCTCTTTGTTTTGTTGTTATTATCTCGAATTTTAATTCTGAGTTGTAATGGATATACAGTACATTTATTACAGTCAATCATTCTGGTACCAGGGTCCTAGCTCCCAGAGCTCCCAAGATGGTGGCGGGCCACTTCCAAGATGGTGGCAAGCCTCGTGTTCTCTGACCTAGGGTTCTTGGCCTTATAGATTCCAAGGAATGGAATCTTGGGCCATGTGGTGAGTGTTATAGCTCTATTAGAAGCCGTGGGTCACAGAAGAGAACCATGGAACCCAGTGACTAGTGTTCAGTTTGATTAGGACGAACCCAGGCACTTAGCTGTGCAGGAACAATGGCAAGCCTTTAGCCTGACTGGGAGTGGCAATGGGCGCCTGGATCAGGAGCACAGCGAACACTCTGCTGGATCCAGAGGGATGGAATTCAGCGGTGAGTCTGCCACAGCGCAAACAGCAGTGGTGGATGGCAAGTGAAAGCTCAGCTGGAGCCTTAACAAAACACAGACCAGAAGACTGCAGTTGCAAGATTTAATAGAGTGAGATAGAGCTCCCACATAAGGGGAGAGAACCTAAAGGGGGTTGCCATAGCCAGCTCCAATGCCTGGGTTTATATCCAGATCCTTGTCCCTCCCGCTGTGCTCTCAGGCAATAGATGATTGGCTATTTCTTTACCTCCTTTTTGCCTAATTAGCATTTTAGTGAGCTCTCTGATTGGTCGGTTGTGGGCTAAGTTGCAAGCCCCGTGTTTAAAGGTGGATGTGGTCACCTTTCCAGCTAGGCTTAGGGATTCTTAGTCGGCCTAGGAAATTCCGGCTAGTTCAGTCTCTCACTTCCTTTATATTATAACTATTCTCCTGAACTTTTTACTTTTCTTACTGGAATACTTTCTCTAAGAATATTTCCGAAGAGGTATTTGTAGCAAACCATTTTATGCCAAAAAAAAAAAAACTTTATTATGTGCTTATATCTAAATGGTGGTTTCTGTGGATATAAAGTTCTAGACTTTAAGATAATTTCTTCCAACATTTTGAAAATATTTCTCTATTGCTGCCTGCCTTTGGTCTTGTAATTAGTCTGATGTCAAAGTGATTCTTGCTTTTCAGTAGGTGAGCTGCTTTTTTCTGAAATCTTTTGGAAATATCTCTTTGACTTTAATGTTCTGAAGTTTTATAATTTTATTTTGTGCAGGAGAGCTTTATATTTACTCTGCACTTATTTTTAATCTGAAAGTGATATTTTTTGAAATCTGAAAAATCTATTTCTTCTCAACTGTGTTTTTTGTATTTTGTGTTTTTTTTTTCTCTTTCCCCAGCATTTCAATATATGTATATTTTTTGTTAACACTTTCTAGGAAGAGTTCTTTAATATGATCTTAAAATGATTATGTTTCCTTTCATGCTATTAACTGAATTCTTTCCATTTTATTTCTCATACGTAGTATGTGCAGATGATTCTTCATGACTTCTTCCTCCTTCAGTGTTGAAAGTGTCCTCTTTTATGTTCCTCTTTCATGTTTTGAACAACCTCTCTTGTCTCACTGATATGTATTTTAAATTCTTGCTCTCTTCTGCCGCTTTCTCTTTCGTTTAATTTGTCCAGGTTGCCTTCTTTCTTATAACCGCCATGAAGATGTCTTGTGATTGTTTCTAGCAAACGCACAGTCTCCTAGGGAAGTTTGATCTTCTTGGTTCATGAAGCAAACCCCAGGAAAGGAGTTAGAGTTCAGGTCCCAGCGTGTGCGCTTTCCAGAGGAGAAATGCTTCAGCTCTGTTGCTTGTCTCTCTCTTTGCCGGGGCTGTGCCTTTTCAGGAATTGTAATCCTGTAGGTACTGAGACGTGGGTGGTTGGGTGTTGGGGGAAACCTGAGTGGTTAGCTGCAGTCCTTTCTGGAGGGTCTGATGCACCACCCTGATTTTCACTCTCCCTTTATTGCTGGGCTGGGACTCCACACTGCTGCTGTATTTGATGTTACATACGAAGTTCTGCCTGCAGCAATAAAGACACTAGCCCTGGAGAGATAAAAGGCATGTTAAAAAACTTTCCATCCAGTCTGGGCAACATGGTGAAACTTCGTCTCAATTACAAAAAATTAGCCACATGTGGTGGCTCTTGCCTGTGGTCCCAGCTAATCAGGAGGCTGAAGGGGTAGGATTGCTTGAGCCTGGGAGGTCGAGGCTGCAGTGAGCTGTGATTGCACCACTGCACTCCAGTCTGGGTGACAGGTGAGACCCTGTCTCAAAAAACCAAAAAATACACAAACTTTCCGTCGTCCTCCCTGTGCTATCCAGCCCACTTTTCATGTTGACTTTTATACTTGTCATGCTGGTTCATGCTGATTCACAGCCTCACCAGGACCCCAAGCACACCCTGCTGCTCTGGAGTTGCTAGCGTTTTATTTGTTTAACCACTCTGACTCACTAATTTCTCCCTAGCTTCTATGAGATATGTATGGAGAAGAGCAGGCCAACATTTGTTAGTGTTGCTGTCCTGTATGTCATGAATTTTATTTTTTATTATTTTAATTTTAGAGATGAGGGGTCTTGCTCTGTTGCCCAGGCTAGAGTGCAGTGACCTCATCATAGCTCACTGCTCGCTACAGTCTCAAACCCCTGGGCTCAAGGGATCCTCACAACTCAGCTTCCTGAGTAGCTGAGATTAAGCCATTGTACTCTGCTTGTTATGAATTTTATATGTCGATCTCTTATCCAGTGTTCTTGCTGAATCTTTATTATTTTGCCTGCAGATTGATATTCAATGTAGAAAACTGTATCTCCTACAGATAATGTGAGTGATGTATCTTCCTTTACAATTCTTAAATTTTGTTATTGTAATTAGAATATCTAGTGCAATATTAATAGTAGACTTGATATTGAGAATCATTGTCTTGTTCTTGGCTTTAATTAGAATAATATTAGCTTTAGGTTTTGGATACAGTTCTTAAATTTCCTTCTATTCTTTGTTTACTGGGAATTTTTTTTTCTTTAAATTGTGAATGCTGGCCGGGTGCAGTGGCTCACGCCTGTAATCCCAGCACTTTGGGAGGCTGAGGAGGATGGATCACGAGGTCAGGAGACTGAGACCATCCTGGCTAACACGGTGAAACCCCGTCTCTACTAAAATACAAAAAAATTGGCTGGGCGCGGTGGCTCAAGCCTGTAATCCCAGCACTTTGGGAGGCCGAGACGGGCGGATCACGAGGTGAGGAGATCGAGACCATCCTGGCTAACACGGTGAAACCCCGTCTCTACTAAAAATACAAAAAACTAGCAGGGCGAGGTGGCGGGCGCCTGTAGTCCCAGCTACTCGGGAGGCTGAGGCAGGAGAATAGCATAAACCCGGGAGGCGGAGCTTGCAGTGAGCTGAGATCCGGCCACTGCACTCCAGCCTGGGCGACAGAGCGAGACTCCGTCTCAAAAAAATAAAAAATAATAAAAAAAAATACAAAAAATTAGCTGGGCGTGGTGGCGGGCGCCTGTAGTCGCAGCTATTCGGGAGGCTAAGGCAGGAGAATGGCGTGTACCCTGGAGGCAGAGTTTGCAGTGAGCCAAGATCGCACCACTGCACTCCAGCCTGGGCCACAGAGTGAGACTCCACCTCAAAAAAAAAAAAAAAAAAAAAAAGTGAATGTTTTTGAATTTTGTCAAATCTCTTTTCTGCATTTATGATGAAGATTATATGGTTTTCCTTCTATAATTTGTTAATATGGTAGGAATATATGAATAGATTTTCTGATGCTGAAACATCCTTGCATTCTTGGAATATATATTGAATTTTATTGGCTAATAGGTTAAAATTTTTGCACATATGCTTATAAATGAGTTTGAGTTATATGATCTTATTTTTGTTCAGTTTGGGACAATTTTATATCAAACCTATAAAATGAGTTGTATAACTTCTCCCCACCTACTAAACCTGTTTACATAAGAGAATATTTCTTGAATGTCTAAAAAAACTAAGCTATGAAACCACTTAGAATAGTAATGTTTTTGTGAGGGTAAAGAAATATTTTATTAAATTATTGTAAAGGATTTTTTGTTTTGAGAGTCTCACTCTGTTGCCCAGGCTGGAGTGCAGTGGTGCAATCTCGGCTTACTGCAACCTCCATTTCCCAGGTTCAAACGATTCTCCTGCTTCAGCTTCCCAAGTAGCTGGGACTACAGGCACCCACAACCACACCCAGCTAATTTTTGTATTTTTAGTAGAGATGGGATTTCGCCATGTTGGCCAGGCTTGTTTCAAACTCCTGACCTCAAGTAATCCACCCGCCTTGGCCTCCCAAAGTGTTGGGATCACAGGTGTGAGCCACTATGCACAGGCATTTAAAGGATATTGACATATTGAAGGGGTGAAACTCCTTAAATTCTCTTCTTGAGATAATTTTTAGAATTTAGGTTTTTCTAGAAAATTACCCATTTCATCTAAGCTTCAAAACTTATTGGCTTAAGGTTTTCCTAATGTTCTCATGATTAAAGAAAAAACTCTATTACGTATATGGTTATGCCTCTTTATACATTATTAATCTTAGAATTTTTTGGTCATATATTCATAATATATATGGTGTATATATTATAATTCATGGTTCATGAATACTATATATATAATACTATACATATCTGGATAGATATATATTGATAGATATGTAGATCCGTGCAGATAGAGACATGGCACTTAATATGTAATATCCAATGAAGATTTAAGAACTTGAGAACTCAATTATTACCAAAAACATACATCCTTTTATGGACTCCTTTCTAATCCCACTTGCATGTCTCCCTGCTTCTGAGGAATAATCTCTAACTTGAATCTTATTTAGCATTCTCCTGCTTTAAAAAGTATTTTATTGCATATATATGTATGTCTCTATAATACATGATTTGATCTTGCTTGATTTTGAACTTTATAAAAGGGGTATCTTACTATATGAATTCTCTGGGATTTTCTTTTTCATGTGACATTTTAAGATTCATCCAGGTCATTTATGGAGTTTTAAATTTTCATTTTCATTTCTCTGAAATATTCCATTCTGTGAATAAACCCATTTAACTTTTCCCTGTCAATTTTTTTCCCCCTGACATTTAGGCTATTTCTAGTTTTTTGATATTATGAATAGCGCTGCTATGACATTTTCGTGCATATCTCTTGAGACACACATACTAAAGTTTTTCTTGGATATATGTCTAGGAGTAGAATTACTGAGTTGTGGAGTATAAGAACTTTGTTTTACATGATAATGCTGTATTGTTTTGTAAAATGACTGTATCAGTTTGCACTCCCAACAGTTACACAAGGGGATCCTATTGACATGCATTTTTGCCAAAACAGTATGTTTGGCAAAAAATGTCTTCAATTTGATTGTCATGGTCAATGAGTGTTAGGACTAGATTGCAGCTGCAGACAGAGCAGCTTGCGGAAGCTGGCATTGTGAATTTTAGCTCCAGATCGACTGCAAGAACAAACCAGCAAACCCAAGAGGACCCATAGACCCTCTGAAGGAAACAGACTGCTCCTGTGGGACCCAGGAGACACCCCAAATACTGTGCGAACCCCAACTGTGGAGGTGGAAAAGGGAGACCCTCCTCTCGTGAACACACACACCCACAGGAGAAACTAAATGTCCATTTGTAGGAGAAGTTTCTGACTTTACCTGGAGCTGAGTCAATTTAGAGAACTGAGCAAAATACAGGGGTTGACGAAGCATCAGAAAGGCCCTGGGAGCTCACTGTGTCCCCTAGCAGGCCATTCCTGCTGGCACCACAGGGATCCATCGGGAGGATGACAAGAGGAACAGGTGGTGAAACTCCACCAGGAGAAGGAATTCTGTAGCTGAACTTTGTAAGAATTTGAATGGGATGAGAAGCCCCCTGGCCAGAACCTGGGTGAGGGCACAAATCCAGTGTGCAGACTCCACAGGTGGGGAAAGAAACAAACCCTTTTCTTTCTCAGCTAGGGAGGCAGGTTGATTGGGGTAACTTTTCAAGCCCATCACGCCCTCCACCTGGAAACGGACTTGGTCTGTTGGTGGGGGCACAGTGGGAGTAAGACTGGCCTTTTGGTTTGTGTGGGAGCTGGGTGAGGCCTGTGACTGCCAGCTTTCTCTTGCTTCCCTGAAAACATGTATGACTCAGCAGGGGCAGCCATAATCCTCCCAGGAACACAACTCCAGTGACCTGGGACTCACCCTCATCCCCCACAGCAGCCGCAGCAAGACCTGCCCAAGGAGAATCTGAGCTCAGACACACCTAGCGCCACCCCCACCTGATGGTCCTTCCCCTATCCACCCTGGTAGCAGAAGACAAAGGATATATAATTTGGGGAGCTCTAGAGCCTAGCCTATTGCCAGTCCCTCTCTATACTACTACAGTTGATGCTTTCTGGAAAGTGCCACCTCCTGGCAGGAGGCCAACCAGCACAAAAACAGAACATTAAACCAACAAAGCTAAGAACCCTCATGGAATCCATTGCACACCCCTGCCACCTCTACTGGAACAGGCGCTAGTATCCACGACTGAGAGACCAGTTCACATTACAGGACTCTGTGCAGACAACCCCCAGTACTAACTGGTAGCCAGATAGACTCGCTGGGTGGCTAGACTCAGAAGAGAGACAACAATCACAGTTCAGCTCGCAGGAAACCACATCCATAGGGAAAGAGGAAGAGTACTACATCAAGAGAACACCCTGTGGGACAAAAGAATCTGAAAAACAGCCTTCAGCCCTAGACCTTTCTTCTGACAGAGCCTACCCAAATGAGAAGGAACCAGAAAACCAACCCTGGTAATAATGATAAAACAAGGCTCTTCAACACCCCCCCAAAATTACTGTTTCCCTAGCAATTGATCCAAACCAAGAAGAAATCCCTGATTTACCTGAAAAAGAATTCAGAAAGTTAGTTACTAAGCTAATCAGGGAGGGACCCGAGAAAGGTGAAGCCAAATGCAAGGAAATCCAAAAAATGGTACAATAAGTGAAGGGAGAAATATTCAAGGAAATAGATAGCTTAAACAATCAGAACTTCAGGAAACTTTGGATACACTTTTAGAAATGCAAAATTATCTGGAAAGTCTCAGCAATAGAATGGAACAAGTAGAAGAAAGAAATGCAGAGCTCGAAAACAACGTCTTCTAATTAACCCAATCCAACAAAGACAAAAATAATAAGAAAATATGAACAAAGCCTCTAAGAATTCTGGGATTATGTTAAATGACCAAACTTAAGAATTATGAGCATTCCTGAGGAAGAAGAGAATTCTCAAAGCTTGGAAAACATGTTCAGGGGAATAATCAAGGAAAACTTCCCTGGCCTTGCTAAAGACCTAGACATCCAAATACAAGAAGCACAAAGAACACCTGGAAAATTCATCACAAAAAGATCTTTGCCTAGGCACATTGTCATCAGGTTATCCAAAGTTAAGACAAAGGAAAGAATCTTAAGAGCTCTGTGACAGAAGCACCAGGTAACTTATAAAGGAAAACCTGGCAGATTAGCAGCAGATTTCTCAGCAGAAACCCTACAAGCTAGGAAGAATTGGAGCCTTATCTTCAGCCTCCTCAAACAAAACAATTATCAGCCAAGAATTTTGTATCCAGTGAAACTAAGCATCATATATGAAGGAAAGATACAGTCGTTTTCAGGCAAACAAATGCTGAGAGAATTCACCATTACCAAGCCACCACTACAAGAACTGGTAAAAAGGAGCTTTAAATCTCGAAATAAAACTTGGAAACACATCAAAACAGAACTTTAAAGCATAAATCACACAAGACCTGTAAGACAAAAATACATGTTAAAAAGCAAAAACAAAAAAACCAAAGTACACAGGAAACAAAGAGCATGATGAATGCAATGGTATCTCACATTTCAATACTAACATTGAATGTAAATAGCCTGAATGCTCCACTTAAAAGATACAGAATTGCAGAATGGATCAGAACTTGCCTACCCTCTGCTGCCTTCAGGAGACTCACCTAACACACAAGGATATACTTAAAGGAGTGGAAAAAGGCATTTCATGCAAATGCACTGAAAGCAAGCAGGTGTAGCTATTCTTATATTAGATAAAATTAATTTTAAAACAACAGCAGTTAAAATTCAAAGAGGGACATTATATAATGGTAAAAGGCCTTGTCCAACAGCGAAAATATCACAATCCTAAACATATATGCACCAGACACTGGAGTTCCCAAATTTGTAAAACAATTACTAATAGACCTAAGAAAGGAGATAGACAGCACACAGTAATAGTAGAGGACTTCAATACTCCACTGATAGCACTAGACAGGTCATCAAGACAGAAGATCAACAAAGAAACAATGGATGTACACTATACCTTGGAACAAATGGACTTAACAGATATATACAGAACATTTAATCCAACAACAGCATAACACACATTCTATTCAACAGCACATGGAACTTTTTCCAAGACAGACCATTTGATAGGCCATAAAACGTGCCTTAATAAATTTAAGAAAATTGCAATTATATCAAGCACTCTTTTTGACTACAGTGGAATAAAACTGGAAATCAACTCCAAAAGAAACCTTCAGAACCATGCAAATACATGGAAATTAAATAACCTGCTCTTGAATGAGCATTGGGTCAAAAATGAAATCAAGTTGGAAATTTTAAAATTCTTCAAACTGAATACAATAATGACACAACCTTTCAAAACCTCTGGGATACAGCAAAGGCAATGCTAAGAGGAAAGTCCATAGCCCTAAGTGCCTACATCAAAAAGACTGAAAGAGTACAAACTGATATTCTAAGGTCACACCTCAAGGAACTAGAGAAATAGGAACAAACCAAACTCAAACCCAGCAGAAGAAAGGAAATTACCAAGATCAGAGCAGAACTAAATGAAATTGAAACAAAAAATGCAAAAGATAAATGAAACAAAAAGCTGGTTATTTGAAAAGATAAATAAAATTGATAGACCATTAGCAAGATTAACCAAGAAAAGAAAATAGAAAATCCAAACAACCTCACTAAGAAATGAAACAGGATATATTACAACTGACAGCACTGAAATACAATAGATCATTCAAGGCTACTATGAACACCTTTATCCACATAAACTAGAACACTTAGAAGAAATGGATAAATTTCTGGAAGAATACAACCATCTGGCTTAAATCAGAAAGAATTAGATACCTGAACAGACCAATAACAGGCAGCGAGATTGAAATGGTAATTTTAAAATTACCAACAAAAAAAGTCCAGGATCAGGCAGATTCACAGCAGAATTTTACCAGACATTCAAAGAAAAATCGGTACCAATCCTTTTGACACTATTCCACAAGATAGAGCAAGAAGGAACCCTCCCTAATTCATTTTATGAAGTCAGCATCACCTGATTACCAAAACCAGGAAAGGACATAACCAAAAGAAAAACTAAAGACTGATATCCTTGATAAACATTGATGCTAAAATCCTTAACAAAATACCAGCTAGCTGAATCCAACAACATGTCAAGAAAATAATCCACTATGATCAAGTGGGTTTCATACCAGGGATGCAGGTATGGTTTAACATACATGAGCCAATAAATGTGATATACCACATCAACAGAATTAAAAAGAAAAATCATATGATCAGCTCAGTAGGTGCAGAAAAAAGTTCCAACAAAATCCAGCATCTCTTTATGATTAAAACTCTCAGCAAAATCAGCATACAAGGGACATAATGTAATAAAAGCCATCGATGACAAACCCACAGCCAACATGATACTCAGTGGGGAAAAGTTGAAAGCATTCCTTCTGAGAACTGGAACAAGACAAGGATGCCTACTCTCACCACTCCTCTTCAACATAGTACTGGAAGTCATAGTCAGAGCAATTAGACAAGAGAAAGAAATAAAGGGCATCCAAATTGGGAAAAAGGAAGTCAAACTGTCACTGTTTGCTGATATGTTCATTTGTTTGATAATATTTTCATTTATTTTAAAAACCCTAAGGACTCCTCCAGAAAGCTTCTAGAACTGAAAAATAATTTAGCAAAGTTTCCAGATAAAAGATTAATGTACACAAATCAGTAGCTCTTCTATACACCAACAGTGATCAAGTGGAGAATCAAATCAAGAACTCAACCCCTTTCACAATAGCTGGAAAAAAAAAAAAAAAAACCAACCAAAAAACTTAGGAACATACCTAACCAAGGAGCTGAAAGACCTCTACGAGGAAAACTACAAGACACTGCTGAAAGAAATCATGGATGACATGAACAAATGGAAATACATATCATGCTTATGGATGGGTAGAAACAATACTGGAAAATGACCATACTGCCAAAAGCATCTACAAATTCAGTGCAATCCCCATCAAATTGCCACCATCACTCTTCACAGAATTAGAAAAAACAATTCTAAAAATTGTATGGAACCGGAAAGACCCTGCATAGCCAAAGTAAGACTAAGCAAAAAAAAAAAAAAAAAAAAACCACCACCACCACCAACAAAAAAACAAATCTGGAGGCATCACACTACCTGATTTCAAACTATACTCTAAGGCCATAGTCACCAAAACAGTGTGGTACTGGTATAAATATAGTCACATAGACCAATGGAACAGAATAGAGAACCCAGAAATAAACCCAAATACTCACAGCCAACTGACCTTTGACAAAGCAAACAAAAACATAAAGTGGGGAAAGGACATCCGTTTCAACAAATGGTGCTGGGATAATTGGCTAGCCACGTGTAGGAGACTTAAACTGGATCCTCATCTCTCACCTTATACAAAAATCAACTCATGATTAAGGACTTAAACGTAAGACCTGAAACCATAAAAATTCTAGAAGATAACACTGGAAAAACCCTTTTAGACATCAACTTAGGCAAGGATTTCATGACCATGAACCCAAAAGCAAGTGCATTAAAAACAAAGATAAATAGCTGGGACATAATTAAACTAAAGAGCTTTTGCACAGCAAAAGGAACAGTCAGCAGAGTAAACAGACAACCCACAGAGTGGGAGAAAATCTTTACAATCTATACATCTGACAAAGGACTAATATCCAGAATCTACAACTAACTCAAACAAATCAGTAAGAAAAAAAAAACAAACAATCCCATCAAAAAGTGGGCTAATGACATGAATAGACAATTCTCAAAAGTAGATATACAAATGGCCAACAAATATATGAAAAAATGCTCAATATCACTAGTGATCAGAGAAATGCAAATCAAAACCACAATGTGATACCACCTTACTCCTGCAAGAATGGCTATAATTAAACAAAAAACAGTTGATGTTGGTGTGGATGTGGTGAACAGGGAACACTTCTACACTGCTCGTGGGAATATACAGCCACCAGTGGAGATTCCTTAAAGAACTAAAAGTGGAACTACCATTTGATCCAGCAATTCCACTACTGGGTATCTACCCAGAGAAGAAATCATTATTCAAAAAATATTCTTACACATGCATGTTTAAAGCAGCACAATTCACAATAGTTAAATCATGGAACCAACCCAAATGCCCATCAATCAACAAGTGGATAAAGAAACTGTGGTATATATATATATGATGGAATACTATGCAGCCATAAAAAGGAATAAATTAACAGCATTTGCAGTGACCTGGATGAGATTGGAGACTATTATTTTAAGTGATGTAACTCGGGAATGGAAAACCAAACATCGTATGTTCTCACTGATATGTGGGAGCTAAGCTATGAGGATGCAAAGGCATAAGAATGATACAAAGGACTTTGGGGACTTGGGGGGAAGAGCTAGGAGGGTGGTGAGAGACAAAACACTACAAATATGGTGCAGTGTATACTGTTCAGTTGATGAATGTGCTAAAATCTCACAAATCACCACTAAAGAACTTACTCATGTAACCAAATACCACCTGTACCCCAGTAACATGTGGAAAAATAATAAAATAAAAATATAGACATGGAGTGCCCACTGATAGCCAGACCTAAAAAAAAAATCTTCAATTTTTATAAATCAAATTAGCAAAAACATGACATCTCCGTTTGTTGATTTGAATTTCCCTGATTACTAGTGCAGTTGAGCATATCTTCACTTTATTAGCCATATGTATATAATTCAGAAAATCTTTTTTCCCCAACTAGGTTGTTTGTTTCTTATTATCTTATAGAAATTTGAGAATATATTTTCAGTTAGAATAGTTTATTCATTATATGCATATTTTGATTATTTGCTTTTTTTAAGGGGTCTTTCTGAGCAGAAGTTTAAAAACTCTTAATGCAGTTGAATTGGTCAAACTTTTCTTTTTGAGGTTAGTGCTTTTAGTGTATTAAGAAATTTTTCCCTACTACAAGGCCAGAAAGACATTTACCTATACTTTTTTTCTAAAAGTTTTAAAGGTCTACTTTTCAAAAAATCTGTAATTGATTCCAACTCTTTGGTGAAACATTTAATTTTCTATTTTCTCTACCCTTTCTTTATTGTCTTTAGCATCATAATCATATTTAAGATCCTTGTGTACTAACACTAACATCTGTATCCCCTGTAGGTATGTTTCTGTTATCTATTTTTTCTCTTATTATTAGTCATCCTGTTTCTTGGCATACCCAGTAACTTTTTAAATAGAATACTAGACTCCGTGTGTACACACATACACATACACACACAGTAGAGGTTCCATGTAATGTTAACTTCATCCTGAAAGAGTTCATCTTTCCTCTGCTAGACAGAGTGGGAACTGATCAACTAATCACATTAGGGAATAAACTCATTCAAGGCCAGTTGCGATTTTGGTATGTTGAAGTCTGTCTCTGGTTTACTTGACTCCTAGATAGATCCTAAACTCTAATCGCTGTGTTGTAGCATGGTATGACTCCAGACAACTTTTCCCTGTTTTTTGTTTTGTTTTGTATTCTTCTGTAGGCTTCCAGCTTAGTTTTATAACCTCTGAGGCACAGCTTTAGATTTTTAACCAATGTACTGAGAGCTATGTGTTGGCTCTGTGTCCAGCTCGGTATTCTTGCCCACTCTTTCTCAGTCATCTCATCAGCCCCTCTCCTCACTGCAAATGTCTCTGTTGGTTTTTCTTCCCCTCAGCAGCCATCTTCCCACTAGAAGCAAATTCCAGGTTATCAGCCTCTTTCCCTATGCTCAGAATCAGTAATGACCCCAGGAAAAACAAAAACAAATGCAATCTATTGGTTGAAATCTCTGAGCTGTCCTCCTTTTCAGAATATTGTCCTCTTCCCAGTTTTGGTTGTTTTGTCAGCTCTCCAATGCCTTGAAACTAAGTCTTTTATTTTGCTTTGTTTTATTTAGCTTTTCTAGTTGTTTTGGGCTAGAGAGTGGTCTGCTGCCAACTACTTCAGCATAACCAGAAGCAAAAATCCATATTGTTTTTAAAATGAACTCTGGGGAGCCCTTGCTAAGGAACAAAAGAGAAGCTGCTGGAAGATTCATCCTCTGGGGTTCTCTGGGTGGTGTTTTACCTCCATGTATCTAGGACTCAGAATAGCTGGTTTCAACCACGACTCTTCATTAACCTGCTGAATAACATAGACCAGCCATCCAACTTTCCCCACTTAAGGAATGAGGACATTATCTATTCTTCTCACTTGACAGAATTGTCATGAGGAAATACTATTTATGTAAGCGTTTTGGAAAGGTGAAGATGATATACATGATGAATGCAGTCAGGTAGTTCTCAGATAGGTGTTTGGGTCTCTAGCTGTTCATTGGATGAATGTCTTTCTCCCCCAACTAGACTGTAAACACTTTAAGGATGGGGCCTATGTCCTCTACTTCCATTTTATTTCCTACAGTTTCACACTGCATGTCATTCACAAAACAGGCATCATTTAAATGCCATACAGAAAAATGTTAAACCTTTTTCTGTGTCTGTTCATAAGTGCAGGCTATCAACTTTATGATCTAAGTGTTTGTGTCACCCCCAGATTAATATGCTGAAAGCCTAACCCACATGGTGATGGTATTAGGAGGTGTGGGGACTTTGGGAGGTGGTTAATGAAGACGGAGACATCATGATTCAGATTGGTGCCCTTATAAAAGAGACCCCAGAGAGCTAGTGAGCCCTCTTCACCATGGAGGACACAGCAAGAGGGCTCCATCTATGAACCACAAATCAGGCCCTCACAAATCAGCCTGAAGAACTGGAAGAAACAAACTTCTGTTGTTTATATGCTACCCAGTTTATGGTATTTCGTTATAGCAACCCAACTGGATTAAGACACGCCTCACTTTGATTTTCAGTCTACGTTGGTAAATCCCAGCTTAGGGATTTGCAATTTGAGGGACAAGTTTTGATCATCAGCTCTTCCTCTTTCATTTTTAATTTTTTCTTTTATTATTTTTAATTGACACATAATTGTACTTATTTATGGGGTACATCTTGATACATGTATACAATGTGTAGTGATCAAATCAGAGTAATTAGCATATCCATCATCTCAAACATTTATCACTTCTTTGGGAATATTCAAAATCATCTAGCTATTTGAAAATATACAATAAGTTGTTGTTTACAGTCACCCTACAGTGCTGCAGAACACTAGAACTTGTACCTCCTGTCTAGCCATAGTTGTGCATCCATTAACGAACCTCTCCCTATTTTCTCCTTCCCTCTAGTAGCCATATTTCTACTTTCTTCTTCTATGAGATCAACTATTTAGCTTCCACATAAGAGTAAGAACATGCAGCATTTGTTTTTCTGTGCCTGGCTTATTTCACTGAACATAATGTCCTCCAGGCTTATCCATGTTGCTGTAAATAACAGGATTTCATTCTTTGTATGGCTGAATAGTATTCCATTGTATATATAGGCCACATTTTCTTTATCCATTTATTTCTTAATGGGCACTTAGTTTGGTTCCATATCTTGGCTATTGCATATAGTGCTGAAATAAACATGGGGGTGTGGATAATCTCTTCAACATACTGATTTCTCTTCCTTGGGGATAGCTAGATCATAAGGTAGTTCTATTTTTAGTTTTTTGAGGGACCACCATACTGTTTTCCACGGTGGCTGTACTAATTTGCATTCCTATCAACCAATGTATAAAAGTTCCGCTTTCTCCATATCCTTGCTAGCCTTCTTTTTTTTTTTCTTGTCTTTTTGATAACAGCGTTTCTAACGGCTATTATCTAAATGATACCTTGTGGTTTTGATTTGCATTTCCCTGATGATTAGTGATGTTGAGCAATTTTTTGTATACTGGTGGACCAGTTGTGTATTTATTTTTTTCTGAGAGATGTCTATTTAGTTCATTTGCTCATTTTAAAATCAGATTATTATTATTTTTTGCTGTTAAGTTCCTTGTATATTCTGGATTCTAATTCCTTGTTGGATGAATAGTTTGCAAGTATTTTCTCCCATTCTTTAGGTTGTCTCTTCACTCTGTTGATTGCTTCATTTGCCATGCAGGAGCCTCTTAGTTTGATATAATCCCGTTTGTCTATTTCTGCTTTTGTTGCAGGTGCTTTTGCAGGCCTATCCATAAAATCTTTGCCTGTTCCAATGTCCTGAAGCATTTCCCCTATGATTTCTTCTAATAATTGCATAGTTTGGGATATTATATTTAAGTCTTATTCATTTTACTTTTTTTTATACAGTGAGAGACAGGGTTTAGTTTCATTCTTCTGTGTATGGATATTGTATTAGTCCATTCTCATGCTGCTAATAAAGACACATCCAAGACTGAATAATTTATAAATGAAAGAGGTTTAATTGACTCACAGTTCAGCATGGCTGGTTAGGCCTCAGGAAACTTACAATCATGGTGGAAGAGAAAGCAAAGACATCCTTCATCACATGGTGGCAGCAAGGAGAAGTGCAGAGCAAAGGGGGAAAACCCCTCATAAAGCCAGCAGATCTCTTGAGAACTCACTCACTATCACGAGAATGGCATGGAAGTAACCACCCCCATGATTCAATTATCTCCCATCAGGTCCCTCCCATGACCTGTGGGGATGATGGGAACTACAGTTCAAGATGAGACGTGGGTGAGGACACAGCCAAACCGTATCAGATATGCAGTTTCCCCATCACCATTCGTTGAATAGACTGTCTTTTCCCCAGTAAATGTTCTTAAGATCTTTGTCAAAAATCAGTTGGCTGTAACCGTGTGGATTTATTTCTGGGTCCTCTATTCTGGTCCATTGGTCTACATGTCTGTTTTTATGCTGATACTATGCTGTTTGGGTTACTATAATTTTGGTAGTATATTTTCAGTCAGACAGTGTGATGCCTCCAGTTTTGTTCTCTTTGCTGAGGATTGCTTTAGCTATTTGAGGTCTTTTGTGGTTCCATATGAATTTTAGGATTGTTTTTCTATTTCTGTGAAGAATGTCATTGATATTTTGATAGCGATTGCATTGAATATGCAGATTGCTTTTGGTAGTATGCTCATTTTCACAATATCATTCTACCAGTTCATGAACATGGAAGATCTTTTCATTTTTTTTTTTTTTGTCCTCTTTATTTCATCAATGTTTTATAGTTTTCATTGATGAGATCTTTTACCTCCTTGGTTACATTTATTCCTAGGTATTTTATTTTATTTTAGTTTTGTTGCTATTATAAATGTGATTACTTTCTTGATTTCTTTTTCAGCTAGTTTGTTGATAGTCTATAAAAAATGCTACAGATTTTTATGTGTTGATTTTGCATCCTGCAGCTTTACTGAGTTTTAAAAATCAGTTGTAAAAGTTTGATGGCACTTCTTAGGGTTTTCTATGTGTAAGATCATGTCATCTGCAAATAGGGACAATTTGACTTCTTCTGTTCCAATTTGGATGCCCTTTATTTTTTTCTTTTACCTAATTACTCTGGCTAAGACTTCCAAAGGTCTACTTTTGACATTTATATTTTAATTTTTTTATACTCTATAGTTTCACTGTTTTTTTTTTTTAATGTTGTTCAATATTGATGCATATTTACAAGGACTGTCTTCAATACTGGACAATTCTCAGCTTTTTTTTTTTTTTTTTAAATATTGCCTTTTCATTTTTACCTTTATTCTCTTTTTCCAGAACTCCTACTTAATGGACATTAGAAATTCTCAATATATTACTCATCTCTTAACAGCTCTTCTTTATTAAAAAATATCTCTATTTCTCTGTGTATACTACAGAGAAAACATTTTTGTATTTTCTTCAAATTCCCTAATTTTCTCTTTAATTATGCCCAGTCAAGTTATTATCCTATTATCCTGTTGAGTTTATTAGATCAACTATGTTTTTCAACTTAATGGTTGTAATTTAAAAAAAACATTCACTTGTTCTTTTTACATTTCTATTTTATTTCATAATTTGATTATTTGTAGATATGATTCCTTCATTTGTCTCTTTGTAGATCCTAAATGTATTTATTTTGAGGCCTCTTTCAGTTGGTTTCTTATTTTATTTCTATCTGTAGTGAACTCATATTTTGATTGTTAATTTTGTTGACTTTTTTCCTATCCCTTGCTTTACTTGGAACTTATATTTTTAGGCTCATTTTAAATGGGTGGATATTTTTCTTTCACTCTTTCCTTGTTTTAATTTAATTTACTCTCCATTTAATGGTTTTGAAATGACTGTCTGTAGACCCCACAGAACCACACCTTTTATTGGTGGCCTAGGACTCATGCTCTACAGTGAAACTGGGCATGGTATAGCTTTGGCTGGCTGGGGATTTGATTTTTTTCCTGATCTTAAGGCTCTGTCTGCTTTATTTTGGCTTTCCTAGCCCAGGAAGCATTTGGCATTAACTTTTAGGAGGCCCAGAAGTCAACCCAAATATGTATTTTATTCTGTAGTTTCTTAATTGTTAATATAAAGTGTAAAACATTATCCCTTGCCTCCTCCCACTTTAGATGAGGAATTTAACATGTAAATTCCCCCTTCTCTCTTTCTTCTTGGTTTTGCTAATATGATTTGGGATTTTAAATCAGAATTATTGCTCTAAATTTATTATTTTAAATGGCCAGCTTCCCTCTTAAACTGCGAATGCTTCAGTGTAACATAATAGGAACACCCATGATTCTCTAAACTTCCATAAATGAAGCACTAGTGATCATAAAGAAGATGAAGAAATTTTGGGGGACTGCCAATTTCCTTTCACTTGGGTGATAATTGTAAATAATGAAACATAAAAGTGGCCTGACCAAAATAGGCAATCTTTGTAGGTCTTTCTAATAGTTATCTTTGTTTCAGTTCAGCTTTTAGCTTATGTACTGGTTATAAATAGGTTACACAAGAGGCATTGGAAATATTCATGAGAGTGTGGAGATATTTAAATGGCAAGTATTTGCAGGCACTGGGGTTACAGCAAAAACTAAAAGCTAGATGGTCTACACTATCATGGAATTTATGGTCCAGTTAAACAAACTGTGAGCCATTTGTGCTTCTTCTTCAAGTTCACCTTCAACACATTTCATTCTGTCTTGCATCTCCATGGCTTTGCTAAAGCTGCCCCGGTCAAGGATGCTCATGGCCTCCATGTTGCCAAACCTAATAGACCTCACTGTACTTGACTTTTTGGCAACATTCAAGAGAGTTGACTGCCTATCTTTCTTAAAACACTTTTCCCTGTTAGTTTTGATGAAAAAAACTTCCTATTTTTCCTCCTGTTTTTCTGGCTGCTCCTTGACTTTTTGACCAATAAATATTAGAGTTCCCAGGGTTTATTCCTGAGTCTTCTTTTCTATCAATATTCTCTCCTTATGGAACCTTAACCAGCCCCATAGCTTTAAATAATGCATAACGAGGATTCTTAGTTAATTTTCAGCTCTAAACCCACTTCCAAACTGCAAACTCATAGGACTAATTGCCTGTTTGATATCACTACATGAATGTGTAACAAATGTTTCAAACTTAACATGTCTGAAACAAACCAGGAATTGCCACCCATCCAATGGTTCCTTCCCAATTCCCCCGGCACTGAACCTCAGTAAATAATCCTATCAGACAGTTGCTAAGCCAAAAATCTAGAAATTTCTTATCACCGTTTCTTTAACCCCAATATCCAATCCGTCAGATCACCTACAATATACATGTTGACTCTACCATGTCTCTCTATTCCTATCACCACTATGAAAGTTTAAGCCACCATCATCTCTTGTCTGGACCACAGCAATTGATTCCCATCGGTCTCTGCTTTTATGTGCGCCTCACTCCAGTGTCTTCTTTGCATGGCCAACTAATCTTTTTAGAATATGAATCATGTCATGTTATTTCCCAGCTTAAGACCCTCAGTGATTTCCCAGTGAATTTAGAAAAAGTCTAAATTTTCTTAACCTGGTTTGTTGCAGTAAACCCACCTTATTCTATTCTCCCTTGAGTTCTTTCTCTTCCTAAACATGGCAAGTTTCTGTGCCTTAGATATTTGGTATTTTCTTTTCCCTCTGCCTGGGAGATTCCTTGCCTGTCTCTCTGCAAGGTTTTGACATAAATGTGAGTGACATCCTTAGACGTTTCTTCCAACCACACTATCTAAAGTATCTCCTGAATTATTTAGTTCAGTTAATATTTCTTTTATCCCTTTATACTAGTACATGGAATTTTCTTGTTTGTTTCTTTACTATCCATCTCTCTCCATTAGAATGTAAGTTCCCTAATGGCAGAGACTTTGTCTTGTTCATGGATATAGTCTCATAACCAAGAACTAGGATGACAATATAATTTATTTTCCAAATTGGAACACTTTTGTTTGTGCTAAAATAACATGACGAGTGAGATGCAAGGATAATAGGTATAAGCACGGACTACACCAGCAAATGGTGATTTATGGTCAAGCTACCTAGAGCATTAGCTTATATCTAGTTAGCCCTCAATAGTGAACTGTTAAAAACAATTACAGAATCACATGCTGCTAAGTGAAGGAAGCCAGTATGAAAAGAATAACTACTGTATGATTCTGTTTATATGAGATTGTAGTGAAGACAAAACTATAGCAATGGCAAGCAGATCAGTGATTGCAAGGGCTTGGGGAAGGAAAAGAGTTGAATAGGTGAAGCATGGGGTATCCTTTAGGACAGTGAAACTGACCTATGTGATGCTGTCATGGTGAATACATGACATCCTGCATTTGTTAAAATCCATAGAACTTTACAAACAGTGAACTTTCTTGTATATAAATTTTAAAAAATCACTTAGGAGGTCAGGGGATCCCAGGATGGAATATAGGCTACAACAAAAGAATTGAATGTGTTATAAATGTATATGATAACCTCACTGAAGGAAGTGACAGGGTTGGGGTTGGAGAGGTACTGACCTAAGCAACTTTGGAAATCAGTGCAGACTGGAAGACTAAAGCCACAGTAACTGCACATAAGCACTGTTCTATTTGGTAAAGCTTTTCCTTGCCTGGCTCTCTGCAAGGTTTTGACACAAATATGACATCCTCAAAGATGTTTCCTCCAACCACACTGTCTAAAGTATCAGTTACAATAGGAGCAAGCTGAAGAATGCTGTAGGCAAAGAGTGGTATGTGGGAGGACCCACAGGCATAAAAACATCAGATTGCATTGCAGATACATTAGCAAGTCCAGTATCTTATATCCATCACTCTTTCTTCACATGAAAGCTCTTCTTAAAGCGCTCCTTAAAGGACTGTTATCATTCCCATTTTACACATGAGGAAATCAAGACCCTGAGAGGTGGTACTTTTCCCAATGACATACAGCCTATTGGTGGTTAAAACAGAAGAGGGAGCCCAGCCTATCAGACTCTAAAACCTATATCCTTTCCTCTCATGTTACTCTCCATTTGCTTGAGAATCCTATAAAAGTCAGCTGTAGTCAAACAGTTTCTCACTTCTGAAAATGAACAAAACTGAGTATGTATGGAGCTAACATGCAGATCAACAGCGGGGCTGGGAAACGTCGACCATGGCAGCCACTAGTTCTCACTAAGTTGCTCTCACAAGCAGCATTCTCTTACTTGCCAGGAACCAGAGCCCTGTGAAACCAGAGGTCAAATTCCAACCTATGAACCCAAGGGAAATCATGTATCATGAAAATATGGCCTGGGAGCTGGAACCAAAAAAAAAAAAAAAAAAAAAAAAGAGGTCCTGTTATAGAAATGAGAATGAGAATAGTAGAAAGAAAGGCAGGGTTGGAGACAGGCTGTACTGGGACTGGGGTGGTGGGGAGATGGGCAAGGTGAGCAGCTCAGTCTCCACGTGGCAGGTACCCCCAGGAAGAATCAAGAGTTGGCCCAATGCTGCTCACTTAAATGACTCTGCTGCCACCTCTACCTCCCACCTCCTTCCTCCTCCTCCATCACCACTGTGTAGCAAGCTGCTAAAAAACCAAGAGGAACTGTCCAAATCTAGCACCTGCCTAAGGAGGATCATGGTCGTCTTCCACCTGCTGGGCATGGGAACAGGGCAACATTTTCTGGAGTAGGATAGGAAAAGAGATACTGTAGTCTAAAAACAAACTCAAGTGCTAGACTTCAGCATTATAGCACTGATAATAAAGAGTCCATAAAATGCCAAAAAAAAAAAAAGGTCAAAATACTTTTTCTGAACACCCACACCAATGTAAAAAACACTCAGAGGGGGTTGAATATTTGGCAAACTAGTTATAATGGATCATGAGCTCAACTGCTTTTAAGCTAAAGGGCTGGGGATAAGTTTACTAATGAAAAGGAATGGCAAGTATGATACTGTCTGATATTGTTGGTCAAAAGAATGTGAGGGTTGGGAAGGGGAACTGGTGATCTGTTTTGTCCTTCTGTCCCAGTTCCCAGGTGAATGATTCCTAGGCTCAGTACTGTGGCATCCTTTGTGGCCCCTTCAGCCCTCCTACTCAGGCTCCAGAACTGGAACGGATTTGTCCTGGGTCCCACCCACCTAGAGGATGGCCTTTTCAGAGTTTGACCTGTTGTTTGTGTGGTCGTTTGATAGAGGGCCAGAATTTTCTCTAGGGTGAATTAAATTTTAAGGATCCAGGTTTGGGGCACACCCAGTATCTCCTAATGACTTAGCTAAAGATACTCAATTTTACCGCACAGATGGAGTCAGGCATGTTGTTCTCTTTCCAAGCAAGCTGGAATCAAAGGGAGGTGTGGTACAGGCTCAGAACTTTGAAGCTGGAAGCAATTGACATTTGGATCCTGGAGGAGGAAGGGGAAGTATTTGTGGTTCGATGTTTACATTGGCTCAGATAACAGGACTCAAACAGTTGCGGTCTTACTTTCTCATCATCACGCCCTCCTGCATCAGCCTCACAGAGCTGGCTAAGTAGGGTCCTAGAGACATTCCTCACTGCTGACCTTTGTCCTGGCTGTTTCTAACACAAGCACCATTAGCTGTCCTATAGCTTGGGATATGAAATGTCGGGGAGTGGGGGTGGCGTGGGAGTTCACCAGGTCAGCCTGCTGCTCTGACTGAGTCCTATATAGCATTCTCTGTTAATTGTTTGAAGTTCTGTGCAAGAAGGTGGCACCACTCTGAAATATTAACATAGAATGGGGCCACTTGGGGGAAAATAAATGAACAATGTTAGTTAAGTACTATGAATTCTTTTTTAAGAAAACATGCCAGAAGAATAACACTTTTGTATGAATACTTCAAGGTACTTACTAAGGAAGCTGTGTACTGGTGCCATCTTGATCCTAACACTGAGCACCCTGTTGGAGCTTATCTCTGGAAATGGACCTGGGGGACTTGCTACATACCTTTGCATGTCATCAATGGTGAATCTTCATTCTTGAAGGACGTATTTGATTTGAGGAAGAGCCAAACTTCATAATAACCTCAATCTAGAATGATAGGTGATTTGGCAGAGAATTATCGTTTTGGGTAGAAATAATTATAAAACCTTTTTTTCTCTTCTAACATCATCTTTCTGACTGACATCACAGAGTCTAAGATTTTCAGTTTTGGAAACATTTGAAGAAATAATGAAAGGCATTCTAAAAGAACTTCATGCTGAATGCCATTTGGACAATCTAAACTCAGTCCTGAATTTGGAGTATCAATATCATCTATTCAGGGAATGTTAAAAACATGGTATTTCAAGCCAATAAAATTAGTAATACTAACATTTGTGCAATACTTCTAAGTTTTCAGAGGGCCTTTGGAATCCGTATTTAGTGGTTACCAAGTTCCAAAGAGGCAGTATTTGATCACAAAGATGTTTAACCCCTTTGGGTATAAATAAAGGAGCTTAAACTAACGTTTGTGTAATGTAATGGGGAGCCAAGCAAGAAGACATGAGGCAGATGAGAACAGAGGTAGCCTTTATTGGGCTCGCGGGCGAGGTTCACTGGTCCCCTAGGAGGAGGGCCAAGGAAGTCGCGCTTGGGGCGGGTATCGGGGGCCTTTTATGGGGCAAGGTAGGGGGGGTTTGTAGGTTTCGGTTCTCCTGAGTTAGGTTTCAATTTCTGAGGAATGATGTGTCCAGGAGCTTGCGCAGAGTGGGGGTTTTTTGGTGGGCTCAGGCTTTTTTCGAGCGCTGAGAGTCTTAGCAGGAAGTGAAGGGTGGGAAGTCCTAACAAAGGGCCTGCCATGCTGGGTGATACCACCCTGTTGGGTCTAGATTCCTGCCTAACAGTTTGATCCTCTGATTGGATGAAAACTTAATCTTTTAGACACATACTATCATATTTTATGGTGAAGTGATTAGAAACCTCGACTGGGGAGCCAGCCTACCTGGGTTCAAATCTTGCCTCCATCAATTATATAGTTCAAATTAACCTTTTAGAACCTCAATTTTCTTCTTTGTGAAATGGAAATAACAATACTACCTACCTCAAAGAATTTTTTGAGTATCAAATTCATTTAAGATATATACATTGCATATAGTAAGCACTAAAAAAATGTCCATTGTGATTACCCAATCACACTATAACATAGGCAGGGCAGATATTCTCAATCTCAATTTTATTTGATTGGCACAACAATCTTGATTGAGATGTGAAAATGCCCAAAAAATAAAGGGTCAGAGTTTAAAACTTTCTAAAATGCCCTGTACACAAGCTAGATTATAACAATATCTGTTTTTCTTTTCAGTTACTCTAGTGAACAATAACTCTCAGTTTTAGAACACTGTGACTAAATAGGAATTTGTAAAGCCCATTGTTATTTCTTACTTTTTTCTTATCAGAGCATTCCTGAAAAAAGATTTAATACACATGGATGCTTAAAAATTACAAGAATAGCACAGATTGACATGACACATGCATTCTACTATATGTTCTTTCAAAATTGAAGCAAAGGGTTGCAAATTCATCTCCCAGAGAATCTGTTAGAAAACTTTGTAGGATTTTTGGTTATGCAGATAAGTGAAAATGTCTTCCTCAATTAATGCTATTAAATTTGGGGTTTAGATGGTAAAATTTAAGTTTTGGGACATAAATTACTTTGTTTTTCAGTCAAAATGCTATGATACATGAATGCCTTGTGATTGAAGACAAGTCACTTAATTCAACTGGATAATTTGGCCAAGTTATTCAGTCACTCTAAGTCTCAATTTCCCCATCAATAAAAAGAGGTTGTTAAAAATACTTAATATTAGGCTAGGAAAGAATATATGTGAGTGTTATGAACAAATATCTGGTAGTCATTTGCCTAGGTGTGTCTGTTAGGGAGCGAATTGTTCTGAGAAATAAGAGGTGATATATTGAAAATACTTAGCACCACGACTGCCACATTTAAGCTCTCAATAAAGAAGAGCTATCAATATTATTACTACTGCTATGATGACTGCTACTACTATCCTTTGAGATCTCATTCAAATGAGCTCACACTCTCCCCAGTTCCAATAAATAATTTGGTCAATTATCACAAGATGCTATGTTTTATTATGTATGTGCATGTCCCAAGAGCTGAAAGGGATCCACAAGCATTTTAAGAGAGCCCCTTCTACTGCTCCAAGAGTTAGGATTTATGTGTGTTCGTGGACATAATGAAGAAAATTGGCTTGGGCTGGAAGAGAGGAGAGGGTATGGAGGGGTTATGACTCCTGTGTAACCGTGGTTTCTGGGACATGGCAGGGAACCAACAGAGAAAAATTGTGAGAGGGGAAAATTCTGCTTACTGCAGAGTGCTTAAGACTAAGGAGCCATGGTTGTGGGGTGGAGGTGGTCAGCCTTATGCCTCTGCATAGGGTATAGATAAGTCACATGCAGAGAAAATGAGGGGTGCAACCCATATGTCTGGCTCCCAACCCACTGGCTCAAAGCATCAGGATCTGAACAAAGAGGGTTCAGATGGACAAAAACAAAAAGGGTCATTTGATGGATCCATTCAGATGGCCTGAGCCAAGTCCTCCTAGAGCTCAGTCACCATCTCCCTACAATGTCTTCCATCCAACCTCCTCAAAGCCCACAAGTCACCCTCCAATGAGTCCCATAGCAACCTGTGTATCTTAGGGTAACTGGTGCACTATGTAAATTCAAACCCCCACCCCCAAAGGAGAGACAGAAAATGATTCTATTTTTTCCCTGCTTCATGCTCTCAAATATTCTGTTTGAATGTCCCAGAAATGCATCTGGTGCATTTCCTCTGAAGCTGAGGATGGGAGGAGGATGGAGGGAGCCAAAGTGCCTGCTCTCAGCCACGTAGAGTGAGGTCCCTTACCTCACCCTGCTCTGTCTCCTGTGATGGGCTTCTGCTGAAACTGTGGTCTCTGTGTTGGAGAACAGCAACATTTTTGGGGGGTGGGGGATGTTCTTCACCTGGAGACACAGGTACCACTCAGTGCCCTTCCTCACTCTCCAAGGCCCTCTGAAAACTAGGAAGAGGAGGAATTTGCTCCATGTTCTTCCTGGGCATACAACACCACATTGCCTTCACACACTGATGGCTCGCGAGAACTTTCTGCCTTAAAAAGTCTCAGGACAAAAAGCAAGCAGCACTCCATACATTTTCATATACCCTCAACTTTAGGGACCCTAGATACAACTCTCTTGAGTAAGAAAAGTCCATGGTCCACTGATCAGACAGTTCCAGAGAAGACTCATGGGTCCCTCAGCACAGCACTCACCCAGATGGGATGCAAGAAGCAGGACTCCGTTGCCATTTTACATCCTCACCAACAGTGCACAAGAGTTTCAGTTTATACAGCAACACTTGTTATTTTCTGTTGTTGTCGTTGCTTTTTTAATCAGGGCCATCCTAATGAGTGTAAGGTGATATCTCGCTGTGCTTTTGCTATTGTTGTCTTTATTGTTGAGTTTATGAGTTATGTATGTATTCTGTATGTAAACCCCTCATCAGACATGATTTTCAAATATTTTCTCCCATTTTATTTCTCTCAGTCACTCAGTTGATTTTATCCTTTGATGCACAGAGATTTTTCATTGTGATGCAGTCCAATTTATCTATTTTTTTCTTTTATTGGCCTTTGCTTCTAGTATCATATCCAAGAAATCATTACCAAATCCAATGTCATAAAACTATTCCTCTTGTTTTATTCTGAGAGTTTTATAGTTTTAGCTCTTACACTTAGGTCTTTGACCCATTTGAATTAATTTTTATATATGGCAAAGGCAAAGTTTCCAACTTCATTCTTTTGCATGTGGATATCCAGTTTTCCCAACACCATTTGTTGAAAATGTTATTTCCCTGTATTAAGTGGTCTGGGCAACCTTGTTGAAAATCATTTGATCAGATACAGGAGGGTTTATTTCTGAGCTGCCTATTCTATTCTGCTTTTCTATATGTTGGTCTTTATGCCAGTGCCAAACTGTTTTGATTACTATAGCTTTATAATAAAATTCGAAATCAGGAAGTATGAGACTTCCAACTTTGTTCTTCTTTTTCAAGATTTTTTGGCTATTTAGGATCTCTTGAGATTCTATGTGAACGTTAGAATGGATCTTTCTATTTCTGCAAATAATGCAGAAATTTTGATAGAGATTGCATTGAATCTATAGCTCTCTTTGGGTAGTACTGATGTCTTAACAATATTAAGTCATGTAGTTCATGAACACACAGTATCTTTCCATTTATTAGTGCCTTTAATTTTTTTCACAAATGTTTTATTCTTTCTACTTAACAAGTCTTTCTCTTTCTTGGTTCAGTTTATTCCTAAGTTTTCTATTATTTTTGATGCTATTGTAAATTGAATTGTTTCCCTGATTTCCTTTCCAGATTTTTCATTGTTAGTGTATGGAAACACAGCTGACTTTTGTGGGCTGATTCTGACTTAATTCTACAATGTTACTGAATTTATTAACAGGTGTTGTTGTTGTTGTTGTTGTTGTTGTTTTAGTATGGAATCCTTAGTGTTTTCTACATATAAGATAATTTTGTCTGAGAATAAAAATAATTTTACTTATTTCTTTCCAATTTTGATGTCTTTAATTTCATCTTCTTGCCTAATTGCTTGGACTAGGGCTTCTAGTACTATGTTTAATAGAAGTGGCAAAAATGAGCATACTTGCCTTGTTCCCATTCTAAAAGGAAAACTTACAGGGTTTCCCCATTGGGTATAATGTTAACTGTGGACTTTTGATATATACCTTTATTATGTTGCAGTAGTTTTCCTCTATTTCTAGTTGTTGAGTGTTTTTATCATAAAAGGGTGTTGAATTTCATCAAATGCTTGTCTGCATCAATTGAGATAATCATGTCTTTTTTTTTCCTTTATTTTGTTAATGTGGTATATTACATGGGTTGATTTTTGTATGTTGAACCATCCTTGCATTCTAGGACTAAATCTCACTTGCTTATTGTATATAATACTTTTAATGTAGTGTTGAATTCTGTTCACTCGTATTTTGTTGAATTTTTGCATCAATATTTAGGAATGTTGTTCTGTTGTTTCCTCTTTTTGTATGGTCTTTGTCTGACTTTGGTATCAGTGTAATATTGGGCTCATGGAATGAGTCTGAAAGTGTTTCCTCCTCTTTGGAAGATTTTGAGGAGGGTTGGTGTTAATTCTTCTTTAAATGCTTAGTAGAATTCACCAATGAAGCCATTTAGTCCTGGTCTTTTCTTTTTTAGGAGGTTTTTGGTTACTGATTCAATCTCTTTCCCGGTTATAGGTTTATTCAGATTTTTTTTTTCTTCATGATTAGGTCTTTTTGGGTTGGATGTTTCTAGGAATTTGTCCATTTAAGATACATTATCCATTTTGTTGGTATACAACAGTTTATAGTACTCTCTGATAATCCATATTTCTGTAAAATTGGTTGTAATGTCAATTATTCACCATATTTTTATATTCAGGCTGTCCAGTCCTTGTCCAAGTTGAGATATTTAGAAACATTTTCCCTTCCCAAAGTGAGTACATCAGAAACTCTTTATTGAACTGAACATAAAATAGAAAAGCACTGGACCCCTTCCATCATGTGGACAACCCAACCTGGGGGCATGTTCACTGAGAAAGATGGACCTGGAAAAGGAGGCAGCAAAGGCAAGGCCTGCAGGTTGGAACTTTGGCCACTAGGGCTGGGCTCTGAGGGCTGACCCTGAATGTTGAGTGATGACACTCGGTGAGATGTAGTAGTGTCTTCAGGCATGGCATGGGTCACAGAGGCACAGTGGTCCCACTCATCAAGGCAGCCCAGAGCCTACAGTGTGAACTTAAACCAGGCCAAGGGGGTCTGAGAGTCCAACATGCATATTTAGAACCCAGTTCTGGCAGATGTGAAGCTCAGCAGAGGTGTAGTGTATTAATCTACAGGGGGACTTGTCTTACAGGGCTGAAGCCTGGCCCTCATGGTGCTCTTGGAGAAGCAGAGTCTAGGCTAAGGGTCCCTCGGTGAGCTTCTTCAGGACAGGATGGAGGTATTCCCATTTCCTGCCCTATCATAGTTGTGACCAGGAAGAGGCTATGGAGAACCATGAGTAGTATATATGCAGAAGGGAGATGGCCAACTTTTGTCTCATGTAGCCTTCCTCCTCCAGTTTTGACCCTGTTCTCACAGAAGCAAATTCACAATTGGGAAAGGTGTGCCTTACTCCCCACTATGGACAGCAAAATTAGGCAGTCTGTTATTTTCACATAAGAGATGTCCTTCTACTTGCCCAGCATGATTTCAGATCTTATTTCCAGCACTTTCATTCCACCTACCCCCAACCAAACCAAGAATCTCTCTTAGCCTCCTGCATTAGACTTTTGCTCATCACCCACATTTCATGCAGGGCTTGGCACTTAGCAGGTGTTTGATTGATAGGTGCTGAATGCTAGATTCTATCTATTATTGTGGCCCTTCAGAGTGCCTCATCTGAGAGAAGATAGAGAAGACATGTGTTCTCTGCTGAGATTATAGGAGACCAAAGGGAAATGTGTGTGTCAATAAATTTTTCCTCTATTTCAACCTTCTCATAAAAATTCAACTACCCAGAGATCAGTATTCTCATTTGAGGCTTTTGAGAAGGAACACAGCAGATGACAGGCAATGCCAGCTAGCAATTTTTTTTCTTCAAAGCAGGTTAGCAGGTTCAAATAAAACACATTGGAGAGGAATTACATAAAACCAAAACGGAAACTGTGAAGTGCAAGCTGATATTTTTAGAAGTTTGTGTAATGACAGGTCAGATTCCTGAGGATTAACCAAAGTGGCAAATCTAACACCACTTATTCAAAAAGGGGGCAAAAGATACAGCAGGCAATTATAGTTTAGCAGCAATTGTTGGGGGGAAATCAACTCCTCTTGAACTTATTGAGAGAACAGCTTGAAAAGTGTAATTTGAATATAGATAGCCAACCAGAAGATTTCTACAAACAGGGGTTGGGAAACTGATGGAGCCAGGAGAGGAAGGGAGGGGAGTTGCCACAGGTTCATTATTTTCATATTTTAAAGCCCTGAACAGTTTGAAAAAATGATTGCCAGAGGGGACCAGGAAAATTAGTGGTTGTTTGATTCAGTATCAATTTTCAAATCTGCCCAGTTTATAATTGTGCAACTTTTGCTGTCATCACTCTTGTGACTCAGGGTCCAGATGTTCAGGGTTGAAATGTCCCCAGGGCTTGCCACCTCCCTGTTATGTGCCTGAGCCTCCCTTTTTTCCCCCACCAAACATTTTTCCCTTGGATTTATTTATTTATATACAGAATACCTGCATGGGGGCTTAAAAATAAAAGGGAAAAAGAAACACTTGAATCCAGAGCTCAAGCTTAATGTGCATTACCTTTGGAAGAAGTGATGATGATTAAATCTGCACTCAGAAATGGGGGGCCAAGATCTTATTTTTTCTCAAGAGCAGATTTTTATGAGAGCAGAATTTTGAGCTTTTGGGGGAATGAGAAAGATATGGGCTTGACAGAGAGGAGGGAAGCAGAGGAGACAAATTTGAATAACTGATGGTTTTCATAAGGACTCAGTTGTCTGGGTTTGTTTTTTTCTTTTCCAACTTTTAAAATAATGGGAGAACTTCAGAGTTGGAAAGGATTTTTAAGATTATTTGGTCCAGCTTTTCTTAAACTGGGTTCAGTCAACTCTCGGGGTCTACAAACATAATCTTAAGAGTCTACAAGTTCTTTGTTGAAATTTTAAATTCTGTATTCTCATTTTGTTGATGATATATTCTATTATAATACTGAGGACCTCTGAATGAGGACCTGGAGCCATGTGATTCTGGGACTGTGCTTATGTTGGTCAAAGGGATCACCCAAAGGGAACTTGTACTTTGGCTTGTCTGACTGTAAGAAGGTTGACAGGTCCTGATGTCACTGTGATGACTTCCAACCTGGTCCTCTTTGTATTCACACTAAATTATTTGCCAGTAATAAACACTAGACTTACTTTCCATTGATAATTTTCCATTAAGAGACACTTTCATAGGCTATGCTGTTTGTTTCTAAAGTTTTTAAATTAATGAACATTTTGATATCATGAAATTGATGTCCTGTAACAGATGACTGAAAGAATCAGGTTTAATAGATAAATTACACATTTTGTAAAATTAAGATTAAATACTCTCAGGTGTGCTACACGAATGAAGGTTTTAGTAATTTTAAAAGAGAAGAGTCATGGAGAAGTTAGTGATCACATAACACACAGATGTGTAGCCATACCAAATCCCAAAGTAATCAGGGTGTAGCCTTCAATGCTCTATTCATGTGTTGGGAATAGCAACTTAGTTTCTGCCAAACAACGTTATTTGTTATTTTAAATTAATGCATTTTACTACCTTTTGAGTTTTGTTTCTATTCACTTAGTGGATATGACTTTATAGCTGTTCGATACTTATAAGAAGTTATACCCCGTTTTATATTTGCACAAAACATAAAAATGTGTTAAGTCAACATTATGGATCTGCCAAAAAAATTTTCCCATTAAAAGTCTGTCTATAACTTACCCCGGAGCAACACTAATCTATTCCATTGCTCTCATTTAAAGAAATGATCTTCTTCTGTTTTACGATTATGTCTCAGTGTTGGAACTCCATACTGTTTCCAAAGAAAACTCAACCATCTTGTTTACATAAATACAGTTTGTTCTATATTCTTAGTGTAATTACACTTTCACTGTTCCTGCATTTGCTCTGTTCCCCACCCCGCCCCCACCAGTGTGCCTTACATCTACTACAGCAAACTTCTGCTTGTGTTTCAAGATCAGCTTGTCAAAAAAGATTGCCTCCTTTGTGAAACCATTCTTCTTTTCCTGGCATGGTGAGTGGCTCTCTATTGTCTCCTACAACTTTCAGTCTCTATGTCTCATGCAGTGCTCTTCAAGGTCATTGAAAATATCTCCTTACCCCCAAATGTCTCCATTTGAGCTTCTCAAAGGCGTAGATCTAGCCTTACTCACATCCTATTCTAATCCATGGCTCATTGTTGATACTTAATAAAAGTCTATTAGATAAATTTTAGAGCTCTCTATACCAAAATAATACATCCTAATAAAACCAGTCATCACACCATGCTGTCCCAGATCCAGCCTCCAATGGCATCCTTGCAAGACATCCAAGAGACATTTATGAAGCTGCTAGAATTATTTTTATTGAACTAGAGCATGAGAGGAATAAAACAGAAACAGAGGGGAAATTCTCCAGCTAGACACTATAAAGATCTGTGGAATTTACATGCAGAAGTGGGCAGGCGGCTGTCTCTAGGGTTAGCTTTTGACCTTTCCATTTGTGTTTGAGGAAAAAAGGTTGGAAGTTAATTCTTGTTTGAATCTGGCCTTGCGATTGGCTGCAAGTGGGAGGGCTTCTCTCTGCAGGAAATGATGCCATCACATTGAGGAGTTGTTTTTTTGGACTGGCAAATGGAAAATGTTCTTAATGAAAACACAGAATAATCAGTCTGAGCGTGGAGGAGAAGCACTGGGAGGAGAAATGAGAAAGAATCCATATTAAATAGATGTGCCTACCAGCATACTGATGAGGAAAGGGATTTGGAGGTTATTGTAGGGGGGAAGAAATCTTCAAGTTATTATCCTGATGCTTTTCTGTGGCTTAAAAAGTGAATATATGAAATGTGCCACAAGTGGAAGGAAAGTGCCAATCACTGGTGTGTAAACTAGAGGTGTGGTCGTAATTTTTAGAGTCATGATGGAGGCCAATATTCTGGGCTATCACCTATCCCAAACCCTAAATGTACTTTTACTTGTCAGACTATTTGTCCAAATTTTGGTTTAGAAAATATTGTACCAATACAATCCTAAGCCTTGATAGGGTGTTCCAAGTGTCTCACTTATTTCTTCCCACTTATTTCTTCTCACTCTGAGGTGGATACTAATATTTCCCCCATTTTACTCAGGAAATGGAGTCACCAAGCAGTTAGGAAATATGCCCAAGGTCACATAACTAGTGGGTGGTGGAGTCTGTATTCTACCCACACAACCTAACTCCAGAGCCCAGGCTGTCCAGCTCCGTCCTGTGCTGTCTGTACACTAGAAAGAACATGAGCTTTGGAATCAGACCAGTCTACATGCACATCCTGAGCACTGACGCTTGACACAGGACATGTTATTTAATGTTTCTGAGCCTCTGTTTTGTCATCGACTGAATAGGAATTACAATATTTAACTCACAGGGGTTTTTGTGTGGATTAAGTGAATGAATACATATAACATTCTTGGGGCAGTACATAGAGTAGGTAAATAATTTCCCCACACCTAGATCATCCTTGCTTTAGGGATCCTCAAACCAGAGCGTCAGGTTTTAGGAATGAGACTCGATGTATGAGACATCAGCCTGGTTTCTGGGCAGGTGTCTCTGAGAATGTGTATGCCACGAGGCGGAGGTCCCAGTGATATCACGGAGGGGTGTGTGAATGCTCAGAGTCAGGGATTAATGTGATTGTCCCCCTGCCTCTGTATGTTCTCATTAAGAGGATGTGGCTCAGGAAAATGAGAAAAAATGAGACTTTAAGTTAAACTGCTTCCTCAAATCTTTTATGCTTTCTGCAAATACCTCTATAGCATACACAAATTTAGCTTTCACAGGGTGAGTGATTCACTCATGTCCTTTACCAAGCTCATAGTGTCAAGTAAGGCTGAAGTATTATCTTCTTGGGGAAGGTGATAGAGTAAGCAACCCCACATTGATGGTGGAAGGTGGATGCCTAGAACTCAGTGTTCTCACAGCCCCAGCTATACATATGGGGCAGTGAAACAGACACCAACTCACTGGGAGATTCTTGGAATCATTTCCTCTATTCTAGAAATATCAGGGTCTACAGATGCAGAATTTCTCAATCTACATTTAAGCCCAGAGTGAATGAACCATCAGGTGGCACAAAACCACAGCTCAGACCAGAAAAGATGTGGACTGCATAGCCAGACCCCTCCTGGAATGACTCCAGGTGACATGGGCAGAGTCTACCTGTCATTTCATTAACCTTGGGCTAATGAGAGACTACATAGTACACGATTGAATTTTTTGGACACCACTTATGTTATTATCGATTTTAAAATATGTGCTGAACATCTATTTAGGGACATACATGAAGCACCAGGGATTCAGAAACAAAATAATAAACACAGTCCCCACCTTCGAGGAGCTCATGGTTGAGCATGGTGATAGTCAAATAAACAAGTACAACATGGCATGACCAGAGCTGCCAAGGAGGGAAGCAAGGAATGCTCTGGGGCTTCGAGGGAGACACAGGAGGTGACTTTGAACCACCTCCCGGAGGAGGAACAGAAGGATAGGAGGGCATTGCAGGAGGAGGGAGAAGCTCGTGCACTGGCCTGGAGGCTCATGGTTTGCTCCAGGAAGTGAAGAGAAGGAGCATGAGATTGAGATATGAGCTTAAACAAGGAGAGGCTGGGTTACGAGGGCCCCAAATGCCACAATAAGAAGTTTAAGCTTTGTGCAGTACACAAGTAATTCTTAATCTGGAACGTACAGTAGAGTGGAATTTGTGGACTTTTTCTCTGGAAAAAACATATAGTGATGCACACATGTATATTTTTACATTTTACATTCAACTTCAGGAAGGGTTGTAGACCCTCTGGTACCCATTATGTATGTTTCCTAAATTTAGAATCCCCCACTAGCAGTAGAAGAGATCAGTGAAAGATTTGAAATTGAGCAGGGCTATGTCCATTGGGTCACGGGACCTACAACCACTGAAGCAGGAACAAGGAGGACAGATTGGAAAAAGTGCAGCCTGTAGGCAAGGAAGATAGAGCCACAGTTAGAAGTCTGTTGCAAAGGTTTAGACAAAACCATGGTTTTGTTCAAACTCCTCCATCTCCAAAGCTTTTGTTAGGTGATGGAAAAGATGCAAAACCCACTTGTTGAACTTAGAGCATTTTCGACCCTACCCCCATCCTTTCTGGCAAAGGTACCCTGGTCCTTAAGCTCAGCCAGAGGAGAATGCAAGAGGAGGGCAAGAAGAGAAGCTATGATCTCCAGGTGGCATCGCCAGCCCCTGAGGACAGATCATTGATACCTTGGAAATTTATCTCTGAGAATGTTTCTGGAACACCTTGTCTGCTTCTAATAACCACAGTGGCTCTTGCTTGGAAAAGAGGAAGTATTCCAGTCATAGGGCTTCACAGAGCCCTCCTGGTTCTTCTGCATGTAGAAGCGGGGGCAGGGATGTGGAGAGGGAAGCATGCATTAGTTTAGCAACCGAGTAGGGATTTAGGGATCTGAATTTAATCCCTGCTCTTCCTGTGAGACCCTGGGAAAGGGTCTCTGTGCTACTCTTCTTGCATCTATTAAATGGGAATAACAATAAAAATGCTAACCTGCTCTGGAAGGAGTAACGAGGAGGGGATTATAAAGCACTCTTTAAATACCATATGAAGGTGATGCAGCAATGATGGATGGCGGCATTCACTGAAAGAAACAGCGGAATTACAGCCATCCTCGATTCTCTGGCCGACTTTTGATTTCTCCCATCAGAAAAGGCCCTCCCAGAAGCTCTGAGAAGAGGGCGCTCTGCGTCTCTCTCTTGTCTTCTGCAGCTATGGACGTTGTGAAAGTGAGAGAGGGGAAAATGGGGAGAAACAGTGGGAAGGGATCAGAGGGTTGAGCCAGCCCCACCACCTCTGGAAATAGCTGCCTGTGCAAGCCAGGGCTGACTACACTGTAGATGTTTTTAAAATGTTTCCGTTTAATTGAATTTCATTGAACCCAGAGAGCCATTGGCACTCGCTGTCCACCCATAAAGTGGGCAGGAGCTGCTCAGAATGGCTTAGGTTCCCTGAAGTTCCAGTGTGGTTTACTGATACGCCCATCCATCTAATTCCACACCTGCTGCCTTTTCTTTAGGATCATTCTTACACCTGAATAATGTGGAAGTGATGAGCCCTGTTGGAATGTAAACCAACCTGACATTCCCTTCAGACTCCCACAGGCTTGCTCCACAGAGGGATGCCTTGTTGGGCTTGAGTTTTTTTCAAGAGACAGGTTTCTCACCATCTCTGTCAGTTGCTCTGGAATGTAAGAGGAGGGTGGTTACAGGTAACAGATTATTTTTAATTCTGCCTTGTTATTTGGAACTGACTTTCCATATGTTGTTGTTGTTCAATTCCTTGCATGAATTTTCTCAAATATTTGTAACATATGTCATATCTATATGCAGATTTTAAATTATGGATGCCTTCATCCAATCATTTTCAAAAGGGGAAAAAAATCCAAGTCTAATACTCTCAGGCAGGACCACAGTCTCCTGGGCATCAGATATCGTTCAGGTAGACACATCTGGTGAAATGCATCACATCAAATTAGTATCAAGGGTATTGAGACTCTGAGACTACAGGCAGACAATCCCCTTCTAATGTACTGCGTTTTAGATTGTTGGGGAAACTTGAATCCCAATTCTCCTGTGAAATGAGTGATACTAACATGCCTGCTCAAATGCTCAAAGTGAAGATCAAAGCTGCAGTGTCCAAATTGGCTTTGCAAACAAAGCAGCCCTTGCTCCCCCCCTTGGGGATACCGTGCTAATTTTATCAACTCTCCCTGGCTCTTCTGCTATTAAATAGCAATAAATAAATGTTTTTTTTTCCCTGGGTTTGCCAGTGGCTTATTTGTCTGACAAACAAGCTCATTTCCTTTTAAGTGTAGGGTTTTAGTCCAACTAATAGAATTAATCTATTTTTAATGAAAATGAGACTGGCTTTTACTTAGAAATCTACCTACCCATCTCCTTCTCTCTGTGCCAGGCCCCACCCCCAGCATCTTCTCTGAACACATACATCCAGCCATGAATATTTTAATACATCTCAGGCATTCAGATCAATATAGGCAACTCTCAAGCCCTATTGATTTTCAGAGGTTTGACTCGCAAGGGTGATAAAATATTTCTCGACTTATGGAACCTGAGTTAAAGAGGTTTTGCTGGCCCTTCGACTTTTATCAGATATCTTTGTCTCTTTTTCTTTTCTCCTCCCATATTCCTTCTGCTCAGTCTCCCTCCCTCCCTCACCTGGTCTCCCCTCTCCAGTGCCCCACCCCCTTCCCATACACAGCCCCGAGATGGAGATTTATGACTAAGCAATAAGTCCTGGAGAAGCAGGCACTATTTTCCCACTGGGTCCACTTCAGGTCAGAGGGAGAAGAGGCTGAGGGAAGAGAGCAGCCCTGAGCACAATCCAGCCCCCATCTATCTCGCCTGGGGGACTCTGCCAGCTCTCCTCATGTCTCTCTGATTCATTTATCAGCACAGCCGACTCCTCCTGCACACCTCTGAAGATGTAATCCCAGAAGGCGACCCTAGCAACATACGAGGAATTCCCCACTGAGGCACAGGAGCTGAGCTGCTCCATATGGGTAGGAAATAAGCTAATTATACAGTCAGCCATGTCCAATGCCAGGATGCATGTTGTTATAAGTTTATCCAGCCTAGTTATGAAGCAGTGAGCCCAGGGTTCTTGGAAAATTTTACTGAAGGTTTGGTGGTTGATCTACTGTGATATGCATTGGATGAGGTGTTTGGAGATCCCAGTTCAGATTTCTCTAGCTAGCCCTGGGATGTTGGTCAAGTCAAGTCACTTTCCTTCTTGGGCCTTTATTTCCTCATTTGTAAAATATATTCATCCATGCCTTTATTTAATACATCTTTATAGAATTCGTCCTATGTCCCAGGATTAGGGGATAGATGGTGAGCAACATGAATATGCGTGTCTGCTCGTGTGAAGCTTACTGTCTAGCAAGGATCAGCCAAGGATGTATGATTGTTTCTCCCTCTGCACTCCCACATGGCGTGCCTCTGGATACTGCAATACAAGCTGTATATAAGTATGTTATTACAACGTTTTTGATCTGATTCCTTGCTGGATTGCATGTTGCAAGTCAGGATGGATAGTGTCTAGAACTGTGGAGATGCTTGTTCACTGGATATTAGCCAATGAAATTGGCCCTTTATATTTTGTGTCCCGCCCAGTGCCGAATAGGACTGGGGATGCTATTGTGTACGCAGAGCCTCAGGGGAAACACATTCAATAGCCGTTGATCCTGCCCTAATAGTTTTTCATCCCAAGTCTTTGGTAAGGAAAAGCACATAAAAGGACTTACAGTGGGCAACTTATTAAGTTATCAATGTCAGTAAGTTGTAGCTGCCTCTGCACTCGAAAGTTAGGAATGACCAGAATGTCTTTATCACCAAACACACAGAAACCTTGAAGCACCATCCTGTGTTGGGTGAAAGTGTGCTAGGATGTGTGGGTGAGGAGACAGCTTGCCTTTTATAAGGGCAGTGTGATGCCCCTGCTCTCCCTTGAGGTTTTGAGCAGTGGGGCACTGAAGAAGCAAGCCACATCCCCATCACATCAGTGAGCCCTGTAAGGGGGACAGGGGAACTTTCCTGTTTCATGATAACACCCATGGAAGGAGAAAAAAAAAGTTTCAAATATGAGCCCAGAATTAGAGGCCTTAAGGCAGGTGCTCCGAGCTGATTTGCTGTGGAGCTGCTTCCTGCACAGGCAGCTCTACCTTGTGAGGCAGGGCTGTATTTATATGACAGTGAAGGAGACTCAGTGATTCTCCCACTGATGCTGGATGTGGGTGGGAAACCCAGAAATGTACCAATAGACATTTCTCCGGTAGAGCAGGATTCCTTTGACATCTGCTGCCTTTGCGCTGATGAGTTCTCTCTCTAATAGACAAGTATTAGTTGACTATCACGCCATGCCTACAGACACTGTTAAAGATTGACTCTAATAGGTAATCTACCGTAGATTAGAATTTTACGGTTTACAATGCACTTCGATCATCACTTGGTCAAGCCCTCCTACTTTAATAGTGAAGAAACTGCCGCCCAGAATGGTGAAGTGACTTGCTTAAGGTCAAAGGGTAAAACTAAAGTAGGACAGAGGTCTCCTGACTCCCAGTTTAGTGCTCTGTCTGTTGTCCCAAATATCACACCATCTTTTCCAGGCAACCATGGCAGAATTTAAAGAAGGAATCATAGTAATAATAAAGGATTCTGTCCCTTTTGGACACTTTTCTCTGAAAACAGGGAGCTCATGATATATGATACAAACTGAATAGTTGAAAGTGATTGCTTACTCATTGGGGCATTATTATTTATTTTTTGAGATAGAGTCTCACTGTTGTCCTGGCTGGAGTGCAGTGGTGTGATCTTGGCTCACTGCAACCTCCACTTCCCAGGTTCAAGTAATTCTCCTGCCTCAGCCTCTCGAGTAGCAGGGACTACAGGTGCCCACCACCACGCCCAGCTAATTTTTGTATTAAAGGCAGAGAGTTTACCAGAATCGACTGGAAAACTGGAGCACAGACTTTGGGGAGACAAGGGAAGTAAAACACAAAGATGTGCCATGGGAACAGTCTCATGAGAATCATATCTCCAGACATAATGCCTGCAGCCACCGGCATCTCCGTAGTGCACCTCACCCCAGACCTTGGTACCACATACAATCCCTAACCTCCCCTAAGATGGGAAATGGGACCAATTTTGGCTTCCATACAGGTATAAGGGCGAGTGAAAGGGAAGGGAACCACTGCAAACCTCTCTGCCTTCTGGTAAGAATAGTTTTCAGATTTTGGGCAACCCAAACAATGTGCACTTTGAAGACCAAACTACCTCTTCATCTTTCTTTCAGTTGGGGTGCTTCCAAAGGCATTTCTTGAATTATGTGGATTTTAGGATCTGTGTTTAAAAGCTCTTCTGGATTTTAGTATTTTTTATAGAGATGGGGTTTCACCATGTTGGCCATGCTGATCTGCAACTCCTGACCTCAAGTGATCCACCCACCTTGGTTTCCGAAAGTGCTGGGACTGCAGGTGTGAGCCACTGTGCCTGGCCCACTGGGGCATTATTGTTGAAACATTCACCCTCCTCTGCTTCCTGGCACCAGGGAAGGAGTGCTCTTCCCCACACCATCCAGGAGCGTGGCAACGTAACATGCGTGGCCAATGAAATGGGAGCAGATGTTAAAGTACCATACCTGACCAGACCTGTGCTCCTTCCCTTCACCATGAGAACAGGCTCCAGCTTCCTAGGGCCTAAAATAGAAAGATACAACGCGACCCTGGACCTAGCCTGGAGTAGTGCTGCTGAAGGGCTGATCTACAGACTCAAGGGCAAGGATGTAGGTTTGCTATTGGAAACACAGAGACTTTTAGTGGGTGGGCATTTGGGGAGGGGAGGGGGAGGGTGCTTATTATACAGCATTATCACAACCAAAGCAAAGACACTCAAGGAGGCCTGACCTTAGCTATTTCTATCTTACCCTCACTTTTCACACTGCAGTGCACAAGTTCAGATTGTCACTTTGTTTTCCAGATGAGAAGATTGCATCCCAGTCAGATTAAATGCTTTTTATAAGGTCATCTTAGGAAAACAGAGGCATCCTGTTAGTTAGAATCCATGTGTACTTCCTGACTTTCAGAATTTAGTTTCCTGTGTTGTTTAAGCATGAGGCTCTCATTGTCTGTGAGGTTAGAGAAGGAACCAAGCAATTTAGTTTTGCCTGTGTCATCTCTGTCAATCAGTCATCTATTTTCTATGTCTCTATCTACCTATCTCTATCATCTATGAATCTAATCTATCTCTATCATCTAATTTATATCTAATCTAAATCCATCATTTATCAATCTCTATCTAACTTATCTGTATGTATTTCTATCTATCTCTATCATATCTGTCATATCTATCTATCTACCCACCTACCCACCCACCCACCCTCCGTCTGTCCATCCAACTATGTATTTGTTTGAACTCGGAAGACAGAGTCTGAAAGTCGCATTGTGTTTACCGTTGTGAGGTTGACATTTTAGTTGATCATGTTGAGGTTGGTCTGTCTGCATCTGATTATCTTGTTTCCAGATCCAAGCAGTTGTTAATGAAACAGTTGCTGTTTTGTTGACAGAACATTAATTACTTGATCTTAGGACTCAGTAATTGCACAAGCCCCCTCTGTATACATTACTAATTACATTAGCAATTATATGGCATTTTAAAGACAAAGAAATGACTGAAGCAATTGCAGTGTCACAGGTAACCTGCTGTTAGATTTCAATCACATGCCTCCTGTCTCCGTGATGTGCTGAAATAAGTTCTAGTGGATCCTGTGACACGAACTGGAAGAAATGGCCTAAGATTTCCTTCCTATGAACTCCCTGCCCAGTGGTAAGCCCATCATCTAGGCAGAGACAATGTGGATAAAATCTCTCTAACTCTCTAAGCCTCATTTTATTTCTCAATTAAAAATAAAAGCAGAGAAAGTTTGGATAAGAAAAAGTAATTTATTTATTGAACAAATATTTATTGAATACCACTACCTCAGGTGCTAGGAATATGACTTCATGAAGTTTATCATCTTTTGAAGGATAAAGACATTAAGCAACAAATACTCAAATAAATGACTGTAATAGTCAGGGAAATGCTTGTTAGCAGCTGTAAACACATAACCCCCAAAATTTCTAGAGTTTACTACAATAAAATTGTATTTCTTGCTCACACCCTAGGCAGCTCTTTCCAAATGGTGACTCAAGGGTCCATCCATGGTATGGAATCTTTCTATTATTCTGAGCTCCTTAGTTTCCAGCTGTGTGGACAGAAGAGCCAGTCAAAGATCTTGTGGGGGTTTTAGAGACTAGATCTAGAAGGGGCATACATAAGTTTTCCTATATTCCATGGCTAAAATTGGTCACAGTGCTGCTGCTTTGTTGCATAAAAGGCTGGAAAATGTAGAGGAAAAGGAGAAATGAGCATTTACCCAGTGCTGGCTATCCTGCATAATTATAAATGGTGACCCGTGCTGTAAGGGAATTATAAGTAGTGCAATGACAGCATGCAATGGGACCACTCACTAATTTTGCATCCAGCACTCATTCCGCCTTCTGCTAAAACTGCCCATATTGCCTTAGGGAAATGACTCTCCTTCATTGTCTGTAGTTTTGGTGGGGCTGTCATTTAAGTTACTCTCTACCTCACCCCACTCTCATCAGATGTGGGCATGTGGTATGATTAAGACAAATTAGATTCTCTCCTTGGACCGTAACCTTAACTGGAATGATACAAAGACACAAAAATGGTCGGATCTGATTCACTGCCATCAAAGTGCTACAGACAGTCAATTCTTGTCAACTGGATCCCTGGATCTCAGCTCCTGTCCTCTTGAGCCTATTTTTCAGCTTTCCCTTTGAATCTCTGCATGACCTCAAATTGTTCCGATTAATTTCCTTTCTTCCTGGGTTAACCAGTTGGTTCTGTGCTTGCAGCCAAATAACCTAACTGATTACAGGGGTATAATTTAGGTTATGAGGTTTAGAGAAGGCCTCTGTGAAGAAGTGGTATTTTTGCTGGTAAGTGGAGCATAAGTTAGAGTTAATCAGACAAAGAGTGGAGAAAATTATTTTTAGGGCAAAAGAAGCCACTTATGCAAAGGGCCTGAGGTAGAAAAAGCTTGTAGTGTTTGAGACATGGAGAGCCTGTCTAACTGGAGTCTAGCTCTTTCTCTAGCAGTGAAAGAGAAAACAGCATAGGATGAGTCTGGAGAGGTGGCGCAGTAACAGATTGCCCATACTTTGGAATGATACGGATTTTAGATTTTATTCTAAGTGCAACGGGAAGCCATTGACGGTTTTGAGAGGGAAAGGGATATGATCCAATTTACACTTTAGAAAAGCAGCTCAAGCTAGTCTGTTGGAGACAGGTAGGATGGGGTGAGAATTGGAGCAGGAAGATAACTCAGCGGTCTATCAGCTTAGATGGGAGGATGACAGTGGCTTGTCTTGATGACTGGCCAAGAAAATGGAGAAGGGACAGACTTGGGATATGTATTGGTATCGAATTGACACACCTTGGTGATAAGTAATTTTGTGGAGGCAGGGAAGAGGAGGCATCCAGGATGACTTTCAATTTCCATAGGTAATTGATATGGTTTGGCTCTGTGTCTCCACCCAAATCTCATCTTGAATTGTAATCCCCACATGTTGACGGAGGGACCTGGTGGGAAGTGATTGGATCATGGGGGCAGTTTTCCCCATGCTGTTCTTGTAATAGTGAGGGAGTTCTTATGAGATCTCATGGTTTATAAGTGGCAGTTTCCCCAGGGCATGCTCTCTCTCCTGTCACCATGGGAAGAAGTACCTTGCTTCCCTTCACCTTCTCCCATGATTTTAAGTTTCCTGAGGCCTCCCCAGCCTTGCAGATCTGTGAGTCTGTTAAACCTCTTTCCTTTATAAATTACTTAGTCTCAGGGAATATCTTTATATCAGTGTGAGAATGGACTAATGCAGTAATATTTACTGAGATTACAAAAAGAAAGGATGACTAGGTGAAGGTGGAGGAACTAAGTATTCCTTTTCAACATGTGAAATTGGAATTGTCCTGGAAACTTCAAGTGATGAGTCAAATGTCAACACATAGACATGGTGTTCAGAAGAGAAATCTTGGTTAGAGGTATAAGTTTAGATACTGTGTATATAGACATAGTGTTAGAGGCCATGGGAAGCAGTAAACAAAATATTTCTAAAGTCCTTTCAGCTGTGGTAACTTCTAAATCCATCAGCCAGGTGAATAAACACCAGAATTCCACATCTACCTGCACACCTAAAAAGCTGGAGACTCTGTTGTATCCCCCAAGCCCTGTGCCCATTAAGGGGCCAACCCATCCTGCCCTCCTCAGCTGGACCACATTAGAACATCTCCCTCATTCACTAAACTTGTTCAAAGCCTCATGCCCGCATAATTTCCCTGCATCTTTCTAATCCCTTGCCTTATTTCCTGTAACGAAGCAGCTCCACAAACTTGAAGCTGATTGCATTCCTCTCCAGCAGCCCCGGCTCCCCTTTGTCCCTGGCACTGGTTCAGGTTTATGGGTTATTTCTGCTTCCCTAGCTGAGCCAGCCTGGTGGCCTCAGAGACACTGCCCTGGTTTAGTTACAACCTTCAAGAAACAGCACCAGGCCCCTATATACCTTCATGATTTCCTGGCCACTGGCCTACCGCTTGCTAGAATGGAGGGGATGGGATAAAGTGAGGAGACAGAGCAGCAGATGCTGGTCCCTAGGACCCCGGCCTGGTGACCTGAAACTGGAGAAGCTCCCCAGACAGTGAGAGAGTGTGAGAGGTCCTCCTGACCTCTCCCCTCCCCATAGCCCTGGGTCAGCTTCCTCTGTTTACTGAGAGCACGTATGTGAGGAAAACAGGGCCTGGCTGGGCCGGCGAGTTGGATGTGGGAGAATTTGAACTTTATCAGTCCTGACATTTCTGCCTCAGTATGTGTGATTGTTGTTACACATATGGATTGGATCAAATGAGATAATTTATGCAAAAGCACTTTGAAATTTTTAGAGAGCTATCCAAGATATTGCATGTTGTTATGATTACCATTACACGGGAAAGCCTTTCGCCTTCAATATCACCCAAGTGTTTGATTAAAATTAGGTGGCAGATTGGCAAATCTATAAAGTGCTTTCTTGTGTAGCCTGTCACCTATACCTACGGTGACCATATGGCCTACATTTTCCAGGATGGTGCAGATTTCACATAGTTCTAGTCTTCACAGCCAAGGTGATTTGTTAAATTCCTAACTAAGTCTACTACAATTATTAAGCCTCTGAAAGACTTTTCTCCAAATATATTCATGAGAATAAAAACCTGTGTCAGGGCGGGGACGGTGTCTCATGCCTGTAGTCCCAGCACTTTGGGAGGCTGAGGTGGGTGGATCCCTTGAGGTCAGGAGTTTGAGAACAGCCTAGCTAACATAGTGAAACCCCATCTCTACTACAAAAATACAAAAATTAGCCAGGCATGGTGGCACATGCCTGTAATCCTAGCTATTCGGGAGACTGAGGCATGAGGATCACTTGAACTTGGGAGGCAGACGTTGCAGTGAGCCGAGATTGGGCCATTGCACTCCAGCCTGGGCAACAGAGAGTGGCCCCATCTCAATCAATCAATCAATAAACCTGTGTTAGGTCACGTGTTCGAATTTTTTGAGAGGTACACACCTCTGTGTTTATTATCCATGTGCAAGAGGAAGTACTCGTAGAACTCAGGGCATCCCTGTTCCTTTGAGGGTCCTGCCTGGGCAGGGGAGGGAAATGAGAGGACAGTCAATTTTCTCTGTTTTATAAATGCATGGACTAAAGCCAGAGTGATCTGTGCATTACCATGGCATCCTGAGGATGGCCACTGGGGGGCTGGAGGGGGGAGTTTGTTTAGGATTTCAGTGGAAGGGGAGAAGAACAAGGACTGCCCACAGTGTCTTTGACCCTTGTCTGTCTCCCCTGTTGTTCTCTCTCTTGCTTTTGTCATTCAGCCCTTTCCAGTGGGTGGCTCCATCCTGAAGGGTGGGCTGGCTGCAGATGGCTGTTCCAAGGAGTCATCCCAAGGAGCCAGCTCACGGTTCCCTCATCACCTGATGGAGGAAGATGGAGCAGCCTGTTGGCCACAGTGAAGGGAAGGGGTTGAGGATAGGGGAATGGGGTTGCATCAGCAGCAGCTCTTTTGATTCTCCCTGTCCACACGTTCTCTATTTCCATTGGTGTTAGGAATAAGCCATGAGCTGAAAGTAAGAGAATAGGGTGGACGGCAGGACATGAAGGGGCCACAGCCCTCCATTCCCAGGCTTGGCCCAGTAGGCAGTCTACTGTTGCCTTCAGGGTCTGCTCTTCTTTATCTTATTTTTATATTCATTTATATTTATTTTTATTTTTATTGCTTGAGACAGAGTCTTACTCTGTCATCCAGGCTGCAGTGCAGTGGGGTGATCGTGGCTCACTGCAATCTCCACCTCCTGGGCTCAAGCGATCCTCCCTCCTCAGCCTCCCAAGTAGCTGAGATTTACAGGCACATGCCACTACGCTCAGCATTTTTTTTTTTTTTTGTATTTTTAGTAGAGATGGGGTTTCACTATGTTGGCCAGCCTAGTCTCGAACTCCTGACCTCAAAGTGACCTGCCTGCCTTGGCCTCCCAAAGTGCTGTGATTACAGAAGTGAGCCACCACTCCCAGCCTGCTCTTCTTTAGGGGAGAGAAAGAAGCGTGTGGGTTTCTGCCCTGGCATTTCACTTCTTGATCTGTTCCAAAGTAGCTTCCATCAGGCCCCTGAGACAGATTTCATAAATGGCAACACCCTTTTCACTGCTTCCTCCCCTTTTCAACACTTTGTTTTGGATCAACCTTCACCTAAAATTCTAGCATGGGAGCTGGGAGATATCACCCCTCAGGAGGTGCAGTGGAGAGATCACTTTTAGTTTGTGAATCAAGAAAATTTCTGTGAGCAAGAGGCCTTCTCGAAGAAGCACACAGAATTTGCATCTGGAGTTTCAATGAATTCCAGTCTAGACTCTACTACCAATAAGCTGTGTGAGCCAGGGCTGGTCAGTGAACTCATGGGACCTTACTTTTCTTAACTGTACTAGGAAAGAATATTCGTTCCTTTTAGTTCCATGGAAAAGCTCCAAGAACAGGTCACCTTTTGTCCTGGACAGTCTTTACTGAGTTTCACAATTTCAGCTTCTGTATTTCTCAAACAGAAATATCATGGTTCACAACTACAATTTTTTTTGCTCATGTGAATCAGAGGTTTGATGACTCTTGCAATAAATCCTGATAGGTGCTTGGTATTTTCACACGCCTTTTTAATTTTTTCATGGAAACTCATCTTCCGAACAACTTTATAGGGATAAAATGAGATAACATTCACAAAAGCATCTAACAAAGAATGAGGACACCAAATCTCATAGACTCACACTTTTTACTTAAAGTCACTGATATGGTTTCGTTGTGTCCCCACCCAAATATCATCTTGAATTCTCATGTGTTGTGGGAGGGGCCTGGTGGGAGGTGATTGAATCATAGGGGCAGGTCTTTCCCGTGCTGTTCTTGTGATAGTGAATAAGTCTCATGATATCTGATGGTTTTATTAAAAGGAATTCCCCTGCACAAGCTCTCTCTTTGCCTGCCGCTATCCATTTAAGAGGTGACTTTGCTCCCCGTTGCCTTATGCCATTATTGTGAGGCCTCCCCAGCCAACGTGGAACTGTAAGTCCATTAAAACTTTTTCCTGTATAAATGACCCAGTCTCGGGTATGTGTTTATCGGCAGTGTAAAAACAGACTAATACAGTCATCCTGCTCAGAAGTGTCCTAATTATTATTTCAACCCTGGTATCATGGCTCCAAGACCAGATGCTCTTCCCAGTACATTGCAGCAGTCCTGTTCCACAGCTGATGTTCTTAAGAGACACATGCACAAAGCAAAAAGCTAAAATCCTATTATTCAATAAGTCCCAAGACTCCTAAAATTAAAGGTTAGAGATGAGTAAGTCATTTTGAAAAGTGACTCAACACAGCATTGTTTGACTAGGAAGATGTTTGAAAAGAAGTAACTAAGATTTGATGGTCACCATTCTGTTTTTTTATAGCATTACAGATAATTTCACTTCAAACAAGTGTGTATTTTATTCTTCAATATTCAGGCTGGCTTTGGGGACTTTGAAGAGAGTCTACAGTGTAGACGTTACAGAAATAAACTCTGTTTTCTGTAAAGGACCTCATCAAAGTCATTTGGCACAACTCATTCCCCAAAATCACATGTATTCCAATCATGTGGTATAAAAGATCATGGATATACAGGGGGCAGTATTTTGAAGATTGAAAGGAGAAAGAACTAATATTTTTGATTCCTTATATATGCCAGAAAATGAAAGGGGTTGCTTTCATCTATGTTACCTCCTTTAATCTCCAGGAACCCACCATGAGGCAGGTAATATTGTTCCAGTTTTGCCAGTGAGAAGACTAAGACTGGGGAGGACGAGGGCTTACTTATGGTTACTTGGCTAGTGAAGAAAGTGGAGGAATCATGCACTGAGCCCTGCTTTCTGGCTTGAACAGAAGAGTGTACAGCATTGCAATTTGTTGATGCAAAAAACTCAGGTTGGAAGGTTTTGGGGGAGAATTCAAAAGTTTATGTTGGACATGTTAAATTGAGCTTTCTGGGAAACACCCAAGTCAGCAGCTGTCTGAACCTCAGAAGAAGAAATATAAATTTGAGAGATGTCAGCATATAAATGAGTATTAAAAACCAGGCTCAGGGTGACAGTATAAATTAGTACAACCTCTCTAGAGAGGGGCAACCATATACTTCATCCAAACCAGACACTTTTAAGAGCAAAAGGTGTTGTTATTGATAACTACATTGAGACAATGTCTTTGGCAAATTAGAGCAATTGGACATTCTCTTTATAGAAGGTAATCTGGCAAGACCTGAAAGTTACAAATGCATTCACCCACTTCTGGGAATTTATCTTACAAATATACTCATATGTTCAAAATGACACATTTATTAAATATTAGTAGAAAAATAGAAACAACTTAAATGTCAATAGGTAGAGGAAAGTCAAGTAAAATATTTACATTAAATATATAATATATATTAAAATATAAATATTAAAATTTATAACACACATAAAAATTACCTCTGGGAAAAAACACAAGAAATTGGTAATACTGATTGCCTCCAAAGAAGGAAATTAGTTGGCTATGGGACAGTTGTCAGGAGGAAATTTTTCATTTTACCCTTTTGACTATTTTGAATCTTTAATCATGTTAAAATATTACCTCTTCAAGAAAAAAATAAACCATTCATTTAAAATTGAAAATCAATTAAAAAAAGTCAAGCTAAACCTTGGCAATCCATAGAAAAAAATGTATTATGGGACTTGCAGTATTTTGTACTTCTTACAAAGTAAGAACTACAAATGCATTACTTTATGCAGAAATAGTCTCCACTTTCATGTATGGTAACCAAGAGGCCTACTCCCAGATGAACAGAGTGACACTAAATGAAAGATGGCAAAATATCATCAACCAGCAGTCCCATTTAATACCCGGGAAAGGGGTATCTTAGCATCCAGATGGATAGTGACAACCAGCAAAGAGGTTCCATAGACAATTCTAACCAGCAGAAACTAGAAGGGGAGAGATTCCTTCCTGCTCATGGATGAGTGACCAGGAAATGACCACATGGGTCTATAAAAATGTTCTGCAAACACGGAGATTAAGGACATAGAGCCCAAGAGTCATTGAAAGAGCACGTCACGTTGAAAGAAGGATTTTCTAAATAAAAACAAATTTTATATGGTATCTGCATTATAATCTCAAAACTTCATAAAAAGTTGGTCTCAATGAAATAATATATAAATAATTTAGAAAAAAATCCTACTAAAGGATTATGCTGAAATTAAATAAAAAGAGTGACATGTAAGAATAAGAAGAAACATACACACACACACACACCCCAAACTGCAAATTGAAAATCAAAATTAAAAGCAATAAAAGGTTTCAGCCAGGATGGAATGACTGGCACTAGGCTAGTCCTCCCTCCTTTAACAAGAAAACTAGACAAAAATGTATGAAATATCTCTTTTTTAGACATTGGAAACAAGCAGAGAAGGACTATCACAACGAGAGAAAGGAAACAAATGGCAAGCCCACAATTGCTATGGCTTTCTGTCTAGAGGCACTTTTTAGTGCAGGATGGAGGAATTCAAGCAGAACATAGCAAGTTGATGAGGAAACAGATTGATGTTTAGATGGTCTAAGGCGGCTAAGAGTTGTGAGAGACTATTGGACACAAGTTGGAGAAAGAGAGAGACAGAGACAGAGACACACAGAGACACAGAGAGATATATCCAGAAACCTGTATCAGGGCTTTTTTGAGTCTGATGCTGAATATTCAGCCACACATATATAGGGTGCAAGTCCATGAGGCCACACAAAAATCTACTACTGGAGAGCTGTAAAGATGAACAATTGGCAGAGTTCACAAAGACCTTGAGAGAGATTCAAGTTCTAGCCAGTCAAAGTGGAGAAGCATTGAACACCTGAACATTCAGTAGAGATGCCATAAAGGTCACATCTTAGTGATAGGACTAAGTAAACTCTAGAATCAAGACTATTCTAGATTTTCCCTTATAGAGCTTAAGGAAATCCACAAAGGATTACACTGATCAGCAAGTCATTTAACTGCCTTTCAAAACAAAAATCAATACTCTAAAGAAAGACAACAAAATCCAAACACTTGGCAATGTTATGTTCAAGGTATCCAGGATCCAATAAAAAATTACTAGACAGACACAGAAGCAGGACTATATGATCAATAACCAGGAACAAGATCAGTCAGCAGAAAGAGATCACAAATTATAGAGATAATGGTATTGGCAAAAAAACCTCACAACCCTTTAAAACAGCTATTCTAAATATGTTCAAGGATTTCGAGGAAATCATGAACAAATAGGGAAAGGAAGATGTTAAAAGGATCAATTTTAGAACTTGAAAACGTGTGATCTGAAATGAAAACATTAACTGAGCTCAGTATCATATACACAGTACAAGAAAGTATCAATGACCTTGAAGACAGAGCAACAGAAACTCTTCAAACTGAAGCATAGAAAAAACTGAAAAAAGTGGACAGAGCTAAGTGACTTGTAGGACACCATCAAATGATCATGTAATTAGAGTCTCTGAAAACTGCACAACATTACTGAGAAAGTTTTTAAAGTGTCTAAGTTAGGGATATTCAATGTTTATCAGAAGGCTCAATATTATTAAGATGCTCATCTTCTCAAATTATTCTATAGATTCCACACAATCCAATCTCAGAAGGTGTTTTGATAGAATTGATGAGCTAATTCTAAAATGTGTATATAAATGCAAAGTTTTAAAGTAGCCAAAACTAATTTTGAAAAAGGACAAAGTTGGAAGACTGATTTCAAGACTCACTATAAAGCTCACTAAGACCAGTGTGGTATTGTCACGAAGGTACATAAATAGATAATTGAAAAAAAAGAAAAAAAGAAATAGGCCCACACCAAATATATTCTCAATTGATTTTGAAAAATGTGCCAAGGTAACTCAGTGAGAAAAGAATTTTCTTTTTAATAAGCTGTGCTGGAAAAATGAATATCTTTATTAAGAAAAAAGAAAAAAGGAGGAAGGGAAGGAGGAGAAGTAGTTACACCCTTATTTCAATCCAAACAAAAAAAATCACTTGAAATCATAATTTAAACATAAAATCTAAAACTTCAAAAGTTCTAGAATAAAATGAAAAAGTCATTATACCATTGGATACATTTGATAATTAGGATACATTTGATTATTTTCAATGTCATTCCTGGCTTTTAAAAAAAAATTTTAAACATTGTGGTACAAAAATATTTCTTAGGATGCATAAAGTACTATTCACACAATTTAAAAGATTGATAAATAAGACTTTACCAAAATTTGAAACATCACCTCTTCCAAAGATATTTCAAATAGAAATGCATGGGAAAAAAATGACCCTAGACCTAAACCTCATGTCTTTCATAAAAATTAACTCAAAATGGATCACAGATTTAAAGACAAACATAAAACTTTACAAGTTTTAGAAGAAAATTTAGGAGAAAATCTTCAGGATCTAGGGTTAGGTGAAGGGTTCTTGATACCAAAAGTATAATCTGTAAAAGGGAAAATGGATAAATTAACCTGATTGAAATTTAAAAATTTGTTCTGCTAAAGATCCTGTTAAAAGGATGAAAAGACAAGCTACCCACTGGAAGGAAATATTGCAAACCACATACCCAACAAAGAACTACTATTTTGAGTATATACAGAACTCTCAAAACTCAAAAGTAAAAAAAACAAAAAAACAACCAAATCCAAAACTGCAATTAGAAAATGAGCTAAGGCTGGGCGCGGTGGCTCACGCCTGTAATCCCAGCACTTTGGGAGGCCGAGGCGGGCAGATCACAAGGTTAGGAGATGGAGACCATCTTGGCTAACACAGTGAAACTCCCTCTGTAGTAAAAATACAAAGCCGGGCGCGGTGGCGGGCGCCTGTAAGTCCCAGCTACTTGTGAGGCTGAGGCAGGAGAATGGTGTGAACCCGGGAGGCGGAGCTTGCAGTGAGCCAAGATCGCACCACTGCACTCCAGCCTGGGTGACAGAGGGAGACTCCGTCTCCAAAAAAAAAAAAAGAAAGAAAAGAAAATGAGCTAAAGACATGAAGAGATATTTCACTGAAGATGGTATTTAGATGGGAAATAAGCACCTGAAAAGATATTCAACCTCACTAGCAATTGGGGAAATGCAAATTAGAACCAAAATGACTATCACTACATACCAATCACAATGACTAAATTTAAAACACAGTGACAAGACCAAATGCCGGCAAGGATGTGAAGAAATGGGACCACTCACACATTGCTAGTGAGAAGTATAAATTGGTACCAAATTACTAAAAACCTAACAGAAAAGCATGATATTCATAAATTAGACCACAAGACCAAAACAACAGGAACCATATCTAATTCTATGCTATTCAATTTTAAAATTTCAATTTATGCAGAACAGTTTAAAGTGATAATATTGACACAGGTAAAGTAAAAATTCTTAATTATTCAATAAAAATGGGTAAAAAGGAAACCGCTGTCAGTAAATTATCTCCAAAAGGGCTTATAGCCCGGAAGTTTTTATGAGCAAGCTTTACAATTTTTTCAAGAAAAATGATTCTCTCCTGTTATGTAAGCTTGAAAATAACAAAATTATTCCAATTTATCTTATGATTCTGCAGGTCTTTCAAGAACACAAGCTTGGTACTTCGAAAAATGAAAAATATAAACCAATCTTACTTTTGACTAGCAAATCAAATCTAGCAGCTTATTTAAACAAATAATACAGCATAATCAGGAATGTAAAAATAGCTTGATGATGAAAAAATCTATTGATATAATTCATCATCTCTATAAAATCAAGGGAGAATGAATCATGATTCTTACTAGATGCCAAAATACGTTTGATAACTTTCAATATCATTCCTGACTTTTAATAAAAAAAAATCTAAAAAGGCACCTCCTAGCCACAAAGAATAGAAGAGTTCCTTAACCAAATAAAGAATATTTATGTCAAATTGGCCAATATCATGTTGAATGGGGAAACCTGGGTATTAAAGTCAGACCTCACCATGTGAGTTTGCCATCGTTATTACTACTTGTTAATATTTTCCTGGCATTCTTAGTCAACAATAACTCAACAAAAAGAAACATGAAGTATAAATATTAGAAAGAAGAGAAAAATTGTTATTTGCCTCAGATGACAAAGACAATATCTTTGATGAGTTTGAATTTTTGGAAACCAAACTCTCCTTATTTTCTGCTTTTGCCTGGTCTTATTTCATCCCCGAGGCAATGAGACACCACCTATTATTTGCTTGAAGGAGGGAGAGGAGGAAAAGGGAGGTGCGTTAGGAAGAAAGAAAACAAAAACTAGAAATAGCTCAAAAATATTATATTGTACCTATATACAATATGTGTATATATATAAATATACATAATATATGCACAGACACACGCACACACAAATCTGCAGAATAGACATTAAAATGTTAACAATGGCCAGGTGCAGTGGTTCATGCCTGTAATCCCAGCACTTTGGGAGGCCCAGGTAGGAGGATCACTTGAGGTCAGGAGTTCAAGACCAGCCTGACCAACATGGCGAAACTTGGTCTCTACTAAAAATACAAAAATTAGCTGGGCATGGTGGCGGGCGCCTGTAATCCCAGCTACTCAGGAGGCTGAGGCAGGAGAATCACTTGAACCTGGGAGGCATAGGCTGTAGTGAGCCAAGATTACGCCACTACACTCCAGCCTGGGCAATAGAGCAAGACTCTATCTCAAAAAAAAAAAAAAAAAAAGGGGGGGGGGCCCAGTTTCCTTTGGGGAAGACCGCTATTCCCCATTCTTCATGTCCCCCACATAAAGGGGCTTCCATGGAGAAATAGGACTTTCATCTGATGTCACCTGCAGCTTATGCCTCTACCAACGATGCAGCACAATTTGCCCAGGACAGTTAATGCTTTTTGTCACATTGTATTTATTCGTCTCTTCCCTTTTCACTCTCCAAAGTCTCCAAGTCTCCTAGTTTAAGGAATGCATTGATGTGGTCACCCCACTCATGGCAGCTTTGTTCATGAGAAAAAATGGCTGTTTTTAGGTAGTTTTAAACAAATGGGGACTTTAGCAAACTCTAACTGCTAGAGTGAGCAAGCAGGCTACTGGGGTCTTAGTTAAACCCACTTCATGATGGCTACTGTAAGATTTGCCTGGAACTAACTAGGCACAGTGTGGCATTGTTGTCTTTAGGCATCAGTAGGCAGAAGTGTGCTTGCAGCGATGTGGATCTTAGCCAGGACTGCAGCCAAGAGTGTAAATGGCGTGGACAGCGCATGATCTACAGAGCATAGAGATGTCATGCCTGCCTTGGGCCAGCAGTGTGGGCTCAGGTGTCCTGGTGCCATTCCCCTTCCTGTTGCTTTGTATCTTGTCTGGAGGGGTGAAAAATGTGGTTGGACTCACATGGCTTGTTTGCACATTCAAGAATTCACCCCAAATTTGGCTCTCAGTTTGTTAAATATGTCAGCACTGACCGAAATTTTAGATTTCAGGACCCAAATTGTGGCTTACCCTGTAGATCCTTCTCCTTCCTTCAAATATTGCAGGCCCTCTGACAATACTCATTACTGGATTCTGAAAAAACAATCTGCTCAAAAACCTGTTCTTATATCTAGGGATTTCTTGTGGTTCTGAATTGCGTGGAATATGAGGCTGAGGCTATAATAATCTGAAGTGTCCTGTTAACTCTTTGAACTCTTTAAAAAATGTGGCTCATGGGAGGCCAATGTCTAGAAGAGGAGCCATTTGTGTTGGACTTGACGTTCTTTGGAATTTTAATTGTACATTAAGGAAATTTAACTTTGGGCTTTAATTCTTTGGAACCTAAACTTTGGACTTTCCTTAGAAGAAGATTTGATTTTTGGACTTCAAGATCTCACTTGGAATTTCCAGACGAAAGGGAATTTGTATTCAAATTTGGTCTCCTCTGTGTTGCTGGAATTCAATTTTTGAGTATTTTATATTGTTATTTAATTACATCACAGAACCTCAAAAAAAAAAAAAATTAGACAATGTAGCAGAACATTTTGGTGGCAGGGAGGGAGAAAAAGACTAGGGAGTGAATTTGCCCTTACGTTAGTTAAATTAATATACTCTTTGGATCCATCCAGAGTCTTCTGAGAGTAATTTCTCAACTGTCCGCCTTCAATCCCAGAAGGATTCTCCAAAGGAACTGTGGCTAGTGTCATGGGACTAGCCTCAGAAACATGGGAGTGGCACTGTTAGGACAGAGAGCTCCCCCAGAGAAAATAGCCACAACCTTGGGTGACCATAAGCTTAACGGTTAAACCCAGTGGGCTAGGAGAACAAAGAACTGGGATACTTTAAGAGAAATCACTTTTTATCCTTTCCATTTGCTTTCATGAGTAACACTCCTGCCTCCTTGGATTCCACCCCTCACATCCCCAAGAGAAGGAGGGAGTTGTAGCCTTTGGCATATATGATCTGTTGGGTAGAGTTCATCAATCGAAAGACTGTCGACATGAGGGATTTGCTCTCATTCCTCTTGTCTTGTATTCTTAGTTAATGCATCTGCTGTGGTCCCAAACTTGCACTTGGATGGGCCGCCCCAGGGTCTACGCTAGTGTGTGTCATGTGTGCCTGTGGGGAGTGGGTTGGGCAGGGAATGTTAACAGGCTCATAGCGTACCTCAGCCATGCTCCCCAATAATGTGTATTAGTAATAAAGTCAGCATTTTCCTCTTCACTTGCCTGACTCCTGTTCTATCCTGTGGTGGTTCTGAATTTGGGCAATAATAGGCATATTAGTTTGTTTACTCTATAGAGCCCCTAATAACACTCATCTTTAAAGTCTGAATAATAAGCCCCGCCGCTACTCCCATCATACACAACTGTATTGAAAGGTTAAGCAGATAATGGATGTAAAAGTATTTTATAAATTGCGTATCATTCCATAGTTTGGTCAATTCTTGTTGTTACTTTTATTAGTTCTAAGAGAACCATCACCTGCTTTGCAAATGAGAATTTAAAATGACACTGCTCACTGCAGTGTATTCATAGTGTGAATAGCTCCCAAGTCTTGACTTCCTGTTCTGCGCTGGAAACTCAAGATAATTTCTCACTCTGTGCATTTCTTGCTTTATTGACAACATCACAACTTTTCACAGAATGTTGGGAAGAATATGAAGTTCCTGGGAGGACATTGAAATGGAGGCCAACAGGAGGCCCTGGGTGTTGTCATTTTTAACCATTTTCCATAAATCAAAAAAAGGGGTCGCTTTTGTTATGGCTATTGCCTTATTCAAGGAGAGTTGTAGGCAGGGGCTACTCCTATTCTATGTTCTTCTTGAAGGTTGGACGGGGGCATAGGGTTACCTACTTTCTCTCTTCCAAGTTGATATCTCTGTGTGTCAACCTGCCATTAGCTATTCTGTTGACACCCCCGTGCAGCCGCAGCTGCCTGTGAACCCTCTCCCCCAAGCAGAGATAATGAGACAGTGCTACGTATATAACCTGGTCTGATTAGAGTCTCGGATCTTTGCACCTCAACAGCTGTGTGTTGTCACCAATGGAAATTTTTAACTCGTCTGCCAATTCCCTGGTTGCCCAAATAAGTGGCTGAAAGAGTGGCTGCTGTTCCATCGTTTATTAGAACGGAATTTAGGTTCTGATAAACCCTAATGCTGAAAATTAGCTCCGAGGAAACTGCGACTGCGGTTCTTGGTCTCTGGCTGATAGGAACAAGTTAGAATGTATTCAGGTGGGTTTTTTTATCCTGTAGCCAGTTCAGCACTCAAATTACTTCTGAGCTATTTTTAAAAACGTAATAGGACCAATACTTAGGAGAGCCAGATGCAGTGTGAGGAGGATCAGAAAGCATCTATTACGGGCTCGACATTCGCTCTCCCACAAAGCCTCGGATGATATTGGAAAAGCTCTTCCTGGTCTTCCCGGCGGCTTAACCACGTCGCTGGAATCCTCGGGGTGCTCGCAAAACTTGCCGTGGATGGAGAAGCCGTTTTAGCTCGTGGAGTGATGTTGGAATTAGCCTTTTGACATCGGCAAAGTCACGGGCGTCATTGGCTTTTCAGACAGTTACACTGAGATGTCGTCCCCGGGACCATAGGTGCGCAATCCACCCTTTCAAAATGTTGGCGCCTGAGCCTTCTTTCTGAGGTCTCCAAAGAAAGAGGCTTCACATTTTTGGTAGCGTGTTCAAGTGTCTCACACCCGTCTCAGAAAAAGACAGCTGTTTTTCAAGTGCATTCTAGAATTTTTCTTCTTGTTCTGCTATCGTGGAGCGTGAAACCTCTTTTCATCTCCACTTTCTTCTGATTCCTCATGCAGGATTCTCGGAGGTTGTCATTGGTTCCACTCCCTTGGCTTTTTCCTTTTCAGACCAAAATGAGCAACGGACCGAGCAGAATACACTGTGTTCCCTGCTGGGGAGCAGAAAGGAAGAGGAGGAGGCCACTGAGGGAGGATGGACGATGCAGCCCCTGGCCTCATTGGAACGTGCCACCTAATGAATAATTTCTTCCATTTTTTCCCCCAGCAGGAGAAGTTGGTTTTTTTCTCCCCAGAGCTGTTGCTCATTTTGGCCATGTCCTTCCCAAACCTTTCCAAGTTCTCTCAATTTTTTCTTCATTTCCAAAGCTCAGCTTGAATCTAGCACAGAAAAACAATAATCTTATTTTAAAAGATGTTTAAATTCAAAAACTATAACGTCTTGCTTATAGTATTTTTAAATTACAGTAGGAAACAAGAGTATTGGTGGCAGGGCTAGATTCTGGCCTGTCACCACCTGGCTCTGGGACTTTTGCCTGCGTCCCTAACCTGTCTTAGCCTCAGTTGCTGGTAAAACATGGATAGCAACAGCCAATTATGGGCTTGGTAGGAGCATTAGAGGCTAAGTGTGGGAGGCTCCTTGCACTTACTGATTTCTTTTTTTTAAATAGAAAATTAAAAATATCTGAATCCTATTGTCTTTTTATGAATTAAAATGCACTAGCCCATGGTTTTCATAAACAGCAGTAGTGTACACAGTGCTGCATCTGTTAATTTCTAGCCCTTCCTAGGCAGGGCTGAGTCTGTCCTTCCAGCTCCCACAGCCCCTGGCTCATGCCTGTTCCCTGGGAGGGGTCATCTTGTAGCCAGTGTGTTGATAAACCTGCCTCTTCCATGCATAGTGAGGCTCTCCAAGCAATGTCAAGCCGTCCACTCATCTGTGCACTTGTGTGCTGGCCTTGCCGCTTATGAAGTGCATTCATATGGCTGTAGAGAGTGGTATAATAAGATAATGGAAACAAGAAAGGGGGAGGGGGTGGAGGGGGGAGAATGATGAGAAATTGATTAGTGGGTACAATGTACATTATTCTGATGATAGATACCCTCAAAGCCCTGTCTTGTATCACTACGAAATCTATGCATGCAACACAATTGCACTTGTACCCCATACATTTGTACAAATTAAAAAATAAAGCATGTTCACAGGCACTGTGACATTATTATCTCATTTCAGTCTTATAGCAATGCCGTGAGCTAGTTCCTTAGGCCCATTTTATAGATGATAGAATGAGCTCAGAAAAACCAAGTCATTGTTCCATGGTCAAAAGGCCCATGAACTAAGTCACTTGAATGTGAATCTCAGCTTTTTTTTTTTAAGGTGAATTTTGTGTTTCTGTCACCTCTCAACCCCACTGTCCCAGGGTTCTCTGTTTCCTACATCTGGCACTATCTGTTTTACACACACAAACTCAACACCTTCCTCTGTAGCCAGGAGCTTAAATCATCCCCAGGTAGGCCTGAGATGCAAGAGGGAAGGCCAGGTGAGGACAGAGTGAAGGGGTGGCTGTCTGCAAGTCAAGGAGAGAGGCCTCAGAAGAAACTAACTCTACTGACACTTTGATCTTGGACTTCCAGGCACCAGAACCGTGAGAAAATAAATTTCCGTAGTTTTAGCTTCAAAAAAACCCATCATCTCCAGGTAACCTGGAAGCTCCAGTAATCCCTGGGTTTGTAAATTCCTGGAGTGCCATTCACATTGCTGCCAGCTCTGATGGAGGAATCAGGGTACAAACCATGACCTGCCCAGAGAGTGCCAGGTTGGCCCTGGGAACCTGGCCAGCCTCTCTTCTTGGCTAACTCTGGGCACCAGAACCTTGTCTGAAATAATTCTGTGGTAGCTATAGAAACATCTTGAGTGGTCTTATACTCCCAAACATCATGTAGACGAGAAAAGTATAGCTAAGAATGGCTGAAGCCACTCAGTGGAGCAGACTCCTGGTCCATGGCCATGAATAAATCCTTATGGTGGCCCTGACATGACATCACGCTTTCTCTTCCCCACGGCTCTCAGCAAGTGCACATAACAAGCTGGTCTTCATGCTCACCTGGACCATAGCTTTTTTGTACATTCACCTGTTCTCCACTATGTGTGTATGTTGTCCTCCTTGTCTATCCTGGCACATACCTGGGTGCTTTTCCTAAGCCTTTGCTGATGGATGGACTTGCTCAAGGTTCCGTGTGAGCAGAAGCTTCCTGCCTGAGTTCTTAGAGAAGCATGGTTGACACCCCTGTGCTAAGAAATTCTCCTTACTCATCTCTCAGAGGGAAACAGTTCTTTCTGTTGACTCTTGACCCTATAGTTTTACACTTTGGTTGACTCTGGAAACTTGTGTTCTCTGACCAGCTGTGCTTGTGCTATAGGGAGAGGACAGATGCTCTGTGTCCCACTCTTTTAGGACAAAACATTGGTTCCAAGATAAATTGATTCCTGAGTGCTTGCAAGCAAGGATACCACAACACTGTCTCTATCAGCATTCTTTCTGTTGATAGAAGACTGGATATTCACTGTTTTCCTACTTTATCTCCAGTGATGTATGGGCTCACTATGTGTCCAGAGAGCAGTTTCTTGCTGGCATCTTCACCTGAAGTAGAGGAGGAACAGGATGCCCCCAGAGTCCTCGAGGGTGGGCCTGCATCCATTGGGGGCAGGGTGTTCCTTTCCATCCCCCGATCTTTGGGCAGCCTAAGGACACCAGGGCAGGAGCAGAAGGAAGAGGAACCATGGAGGCAACATAAGCCACATCTGTACTGAGCCTCAGACAGTTTCCTCTTTGGCTTTGTCTTTCTGTGTCTCTTAAAGATAACACTTAATAAGGTAGAATTGATAATAAAGTGCACACTTTGGTAAGTCTGGGCCGTGTAAACACCCATGATACCATCACCGCAATCAAGATCAGGAATATGTTCTTCACCCTCAAAAGTTTCCCCAATCCCACTATAGATCAGTTTGCAGTTTCTAGAATTTTATATAAATAGAATCATATGGTATCTAGTGTTTTAAAAATTATTGATATGTAATTTACATACAATAAAATTCACTTGTTTTAAGTATATATATTCATAAAGACTCTCCAGAGAAACAACGAATTTGTGTGTGTGTGTGTGTGTAGAAAGGGAAGAAAATATTCAATTTTGTAAAGGAATTAGCTCACAAAATTGTGGGGTCTGAAATTTGTAGGGCAGGCCAGCAGGCTGAAAACGCAGGCAGGAGGTGATGTTACAGTCTTGAGATAGAATTTATTTTCTTGGAGACCTCAAATTTTGCTCTGAAGACCTTTAATTGATTGGGTGAGGCCCACCCACATTACTGAGGGTAATCTTTTTATTTAAAGTTGTGCCACCATCATCCCAATTTAATTTTACAACAGTCCCATGACGCCGAGGCCTTAAACACTTTTTCCTTTGGATCTATCTTTCTGTGTTTCTTTTTTACCATTAAGGTCATCAGTGCAAGAGTACTAGACACCTCTAGTCTATTTCTTCAGTTCTTCTAATCTCGTTTTATTTTTTTCTTTATTTCCTCTAACAAAATGTGATACATGAGCAGAACGTGCAGGTTTGTTATATCGGTATATATGTGCCATGGTGGTTTGCTGCACCTATTGACCCAACCTCTAAGTTCCCACCCCTGACCTCCACCACTGCAACAGGCCCTGGTGTGTGATGTTCCCCTCTGTGTTCATGTCGTCTCAATGTTCAACTACCACTTATGAGTGAGAACATGTGGTGTTTGGTTTTCTGTTCTTGTGTTAGTTTACTGTGGATGATGGTTTCCAGCTTCATCCATGTCCCTGCAAAGGACATGATCTCATTATGGCTGCATAGTATTCCATGGTATATATGTACCACATTTTCTTTATCCCGTCAGTCACTGATAGACATTTGTGTTGGTTCCATGTCTTTGCTATTGTAAATAATGCTGCAGTAAACATAGATGTGCATGTGTCTTTATAGTAGAATGATTTATAATCCTTTGGGTATATACCCAGTAATTGGATTGCTGGGTCAAATGGTATTTCTGGTTCTACGTCCTTGAGGAATCACCATACTGTCTTCCACAATGGTTGAACTAATTTACATTCACACCACCAGTGTAAAAGCATTCCTATTTCTCCACAGCATCACCATCATCTATTGATTTCTGACTTTTTAATCGCCATTCTTACCGGCATGAGATGGTATATGATTGTGGTTTTGATTTGCATTTCTCTGATGATCAGTGATGTTGAGCTTTTCTCATATGTTTGTTGACTGCGTAAATATCTTCTTTTGAGAAGTATTCATATTCTTTGACAACTTTTTGATGGGGTTGTTTATTTCTTGTAAATATGTTTAAGTCCTTTGTAAATTCTGGATATTAGACCTTTGTCAAATGGGTAGATTGCAAAAATTTTCTCCCATTCTGTAGGTTGCCTGTTCACTGTGATGCTAGTTCCTTTTGCAGTGCAGAAGCTCTTTAGTTTGATTAGATCCCATTGTCAATTTTGGCTTTAGTTGCCATTGCTTTTGGTGTTTTTGTCATGAAGTTTTTGCCCATGCCTATGTCCTGAATGGTATTGCTTATGTTTTCTTCTAGGGTTTTTATGGCTTTGGGTTTATATTTAAGTCTTTAATCCATCTTGAGTTAATTTTTGTATAAGGTGTAAGGAAAGAGGTCCAGTTTCAGTTTTCTACATATGGCTAGCCAGTTTTCCCAGCACCGTTTACTGAATAGGAAATCCTTTCCCCATTGCTTGTTTTTGTTAGGTTTGTCAAAGAACAGATGTTGTAGATGTGTGGTGTTATATCGAGGTCTCTGTTCTGCTCCATTGGCCTATGTGTCTGTTTTAGTGCCAGTACCATGCTGTTTTGGTTACTGTAGCCTTGTAGTATAGTTTCAAGTCAGGTAGCATGGTGCCTCCAGCTTTTTTCTTTTTGCTTAGGATTGTCTTGGCTACACAGGGCCTTCTTTGATTACATTTGAAATTTAAAATAGTTTTTTCTAATTCTGTGAAGAATGTCAATGGTAGTTTGATGGGAATAGCATTGAATCTATAAATCACTTTGGGCAGTATGGCCATTTTCATGATATTGATTCTTCCTACCCATGAGGATGGAATGTTTTTCCATTTGTTTGTGTCCTCTGTTATTTCCTTGAGCAGTGGTTTGTAGTTCTCCTTGAAGAGGTCCTTCACATCCCTTGTAAATTTTATTCCTAGGTATTTTATTCTCTTTGTAGCAATTGTGAATGGGAGTTCATTCATGATTTGGCTTTCTGCTTGCCTATTGTTGATGTAAAGGAATGCTTGTGATTTTTGCACATTGATTTTGTATCCTGAGACTTTGCTGAAATTGCTTACCAGTTTAAGGAGTTTTGGGGTTGAGATGATGGGGTTTTCTAAATATTAAATCAAGTCATTTGCAATCAGAGACAATGTGACTTCCTCTCTTCCTATTTGAATACCCTTTATTTCTTTCTCTTGCCTGATTGCCCTGGCCAGAACTTCCAATACTATGTTGAATAGGAGTGGTGGGAGAGGGCATCTTTGTCTTGTACTGGTTTTCAAAGGGAATGCTTCCAGCTTTTGCCCATTCAATATGATATTTGCTGTGGTTTTGTCATAAATAGCTCTTGTTATTTTGAGATATGTTCCATCAATACCTAGTTTATTGAGAATTTTTTAACATGAAGGGAAGTTGAATTTTGTCAAAGGCCTTTTCTGCTTCTATTGAGATAATCATGTAGTTTTTGTCTTTGGTTCTGTTTATGTGATGGACTACATTTATTGATTTGTATATGTTGAACCAGCCTTGCATCCCAGGGATGAAGCCAAATTGATCATAGTGGATAAGTTTTTTGATGTGCTGCTGGATTCGGTTTGCCAGTATTTTATTGAGGATTTTTGCATTGATGTTCATCAGAGATATTGGCCTGAAGTTTTCTTTTTTTGTTGTGTCTCTTCCCAGTTTTGGTATCAGGATGATTCTGGCTTCATAAAATGAATTAGGAAGGAATCCCTCCTTTTCAATTTTTTGGAATAGTTTCAGAAGGAATGGTACCAACCCCTCTTTGTATTTCTGGTAGAATTCAGCTGTGATTCTGTCTGGTCCTGGGCTTTTTTTGGTTGGTAGGCTATTCATTACTGTGTCAATTTCAGAACTTGTTATTGCTCTTTTCAGGGAGTCATCTTCTTCCTGGTTTAGTCTTGGTAGGGTGTATGCCTCCAGAAATTTATTCATTTCTTCTAGATTTTCTACTTTATTTATGTAGAGGTGTTTATAGTATTCTCTGATGGTAGTTTGTATTTCTGTAGGGTCAGTGGTGATATCCCCCTTATTATTTTTTATTGTGTCCTGTCTATTTGATTCTTCTCTCTCTTACTAGTCTAGCTAGCAGTCTACCTATTTTGCTAATTTTTTAAGCTCCTGGATTTGCCAATTTTTGGAGGGTTTTTTATGTCTCTGTCTCCAATTTTTCTCTGATCTTGGTTATTTCTTGTCTTTTAGCTTTTGGATTAATTTGCTCTTGCCTCTCTAGCTCTTTTGATTGTGATGTTAGGGTGTTGATTTGAGATCTTTCTAGCTTTCTGATGTGGGCATTTAGTACTATAAATTTCCCTCTTAACACTGCTTTAGCTATGTCCCAGAGATTCTGGTACGTTGTCTCTTTGTTCTCATTGGTTTCAAAGAACTTGCCGATTTCTGCCTTAATTTCATTCTTAACCAAAGAGTCACTCAGGAGCAGGTTGTTAAATTTCCATGAAATTGTGTTCTTTTGAGTGAGTTTCTTAATCATGAGTTCTAATTTGATTACACTGTGGTCTAAGAGACTGTTACGATTTCAGTAGTTTTTCATTTGCTGAGTGTTTTACTTCCAATTATATGATTGATTTTAGAATAAGTGCCAGGTGGCACTGAGAAGAATGTATATTCTGTTCATTTGGGGTAGAGAGTTCTGTAGATGTCTATTAGGTCAGCTTGGTCCAGAGCTGAGTTCAAGTCCTGAATATCCTTGTTAATTTTCTGTCTCATTGATTTGTCTAATACTGACAGTGAGGTTTTAAAGTCTCCCACTATTATTGTATGGGAGTCTGTGTCTCTTTGTAGGTCTCTAAGAACTTTTTTTATGAATCTGGGTGCTCCTGTATTGGGTGCATACATATTTATAATAGTTAGTTCTTCTGGTTGAATTGTTCCTTTTACCATTATGTAATGCCCTTCTTTTCTGGTTTAAAGTCTGTTTTGTCAGAGACTAGGATTGCAAGTCCTGCTTTTTTTGCTTGCCATTTACTTGGTAAATTTTCTTTCATTCCTTTAGTTTGAGCTTCTGTGTGTCTTTGCACATAATATGGGTCTCCTAAATACAGCACACCAATGGGTCTTGACTCCTTATCCAATTTGCTGGTCTCTGTCTTTTAATTGGGGCATTTAGCCCATCTACATTTAAGGTTAGTATTGTTATGTGTGAATTTGATCCTGTCTTCATGATACTATTTGATTATTTTGCACACTAATTGATGCAGTTTCTTCATAATGTCATTGGTCTTTATATTTTTGTGTGTTTTTGCAGTGACTGGTACCAGTTTTTCCTTTCCATATCTAGTGCTTCCTTTAGGAGCTCTTGCAGGGCAGGCCTGGTAATGAAATCTCTCAGCATTTGCTTGTCTGGAAAGGATTTTGTTTCTCCTTTGCTTATGAAGCCTAGTTTGGCTGGATTTGAAATTCTGGCTTGAAAGTTCTTTTCTTTAAGAATGTTGAATATTGGCCCTCAATATCTTCTGGCTTGTAGAGTTTCTGCTGAGAGGTCTGCTGTTAGTCTGATGGACTTCCCTTTGTAGGTGACCTGGCTTTTCTCTCTGGCTGCCCTTAAGAGGTTTTCCTCTTAGGTCATTTCAAGGTTGAAATGAAGATTTCAACCTTGGAGAACATGAAGATTACATGTCTTGGGGTTGATCTTCTCGTGGAGTATCTTAATGGTGTTCTCTGTATTTCCTGAATTTGCATGTTGAGCCTGTCTTGCTAGGTTGGGGAAGTTCTCCTGGATAATATCCTGCAGTGTGTCTTCCAGCTTGTTTCCATTCTCTCTATCTCCTTCTGGTACTCCAATCAATCATAGGTTCAGTCTTTTTTGTGAAGTCCCATATTTCTTGGAGGCTTTGTTCATTCCTTTACATTCTTTTTTCTCTGTGCTTGTCTGTATGTTTTACTTCAGTAAGGTGGTCTTCAAACTCTGATATCCTTTCTTCTGCTTGGTCAATTAGGCTGTTGATACTTGTGTATACTTCACAAAGTTCTTGTGCTGTGTTTTTCAGTTCCATCAGGTAGTTTATGTTTCTTTCTAAACTGTTATTTCAGTTAGCAATTTCCTCTAGCCTTTTATCAAGGTTCTTAACTTCTTTGCATTGTGTTAGAACTTGCTTCTTTAGCTCATTGTAGTTATTACCCATCTTCTGAAGCCTACTTCCATCAATTCTTCCATCTGATCCTCTGTCCAGTTCTGAATGCTAGATGGAGAGACACTGCAATCATTTGGAGGAAAAGAGGCACTCTGGCATTTTGAGTTTTCAGCAGTTTTTCGTTGATTCTTTCTCCTCTTTGTGAGTTTGTCTTGTTTTGGTCTTTGAGACTGCTGACCCTTGGATGTGGTTTTTGTGGGGGCCTTTTTGTTGTGGTTGATGCTGTTGTTGTTGCTTTCTGTTAGTTTCTTTTTCTTTCAGTAGTCAGGTCCCTCTTCTGTAAGGCTGCTGCAGTTTGCTGGGGGTTCACTTTAGGCCCTATTCATCCAATTCTTCCCCAAGCCTGGAGATGTCACTTACGGAGCTGGAGAACAGCAAAGATGGGTGCTTGCTCTTTCTTCTGGGACCTCTGACCTCAAGGAGCACCAACCTGATGCCGGTAGGATTGCTCCTATATAGGGTGTTTGACAACCCCTGTTGGAGGGTCTCATCCAGTTGGGTAGCACGGGGAGCAGGACACCTTTAACGAAGCACTTTGTTCTTCATTTCTTGGTGGAGAGGGAGTGTTTCACTGGGGGTAAACCCGCTCATCTGGGCTGCCTGGATTCCTCAGAAGTACCAGGAGGAGAGGTTAAGTCTGCTAGTCCGCAGAGACTATGGCCACCCCTCCCGCTAGGGGGCTCATGCCCAGGGAGATCTGAATTGTGTCCCTGATCCTCTGGCTGGAGTTACTGGAAATCCCGCAGGGAAGCCCCACCCAATGAGGAAAGATGGGTCAGGGTTAGTTCTGAAGAGGCACTCTGGCCACAGACTGCCACAGCCGTTGTGTTAGGCTGTGAGGACAAGTCTTGGGGCCAAGCTGTCCAGTCTCCCTGGCTCCAACAGGGGAAAAGTATAGCCTGGAGCTATAGAAATGAGTGCTGCCCCTTCCTCTGCCCAGGGAGCTTAGCATGTTAGGCAGTTGTGAGTCCCAGTGCTGGCTGCTGCCTCTCCCCCAGGGAGCTCAACCGGCTTAGACAGCAGGCAGCCATAGCTGATGTTGGTCGCCCTTCCCCCGGGGAGTTCAGTTAGGCTAAAGCAGATTCCAGCTGAGAGGCTGTAAGCATTCTGTAGTTAGGATGCTAGGCCCTGGTGGCGTGGGTTCACAAATGGGATCTTCCGATCCATGGGTTGCACAGGTCCATGGCAAAAGCATAGTTTCCGTGGCTGGGTAGCACCGGTAGCAGGCTTACTCACCACCTCCTTTGGCTGCGGGGAGGAGGTTCCCCTTCCCTGTGTGGTTCTGAGGTGTGCCGCTGCAGCACACTGTTCTTCCTTCTCTCCGTGGGTGACACCAGCCCTCTAGTCAATTTTGAGGAGAGAACATGGATACCTTGGTTGCTGGTAAAGGATTCACACACTTACTATGTTTTTTTTTTCAATGGGAGCCTCCGAACGTTGTTGCTTCTGGTCGGCCATCTTGGCCCTGCCCCCACCCTAATCTCATTTTGGGAAGACTTCTCCATAATTGCCTACTGATGATTTATTACTTATCTGTGTGGGAGAATTGAAAAACAATCTCTTTTTTAAAAAGTTTGATTTCTTCATTTACGTTCAAGAACATTGAATTCTACTCATGTGTGTTGATCCCTTCTCTGTGTTACTTGTGTTCATAGGAGTCACCTCATTTCATTCTTACCCTCACAAGATAAGGAGAAGTTGGCCCATTTTTGCAGAACAAGGAATGGAGTCTCAGAGAGGTCAAGAGCTGACACAATCAAGAGTTCAACTGAGATTTGAAAGTAGCCCTTCTGATTCTAAGTCCTTCCATTGCAGCCCAGCTGCCTGCTTCAGACATAAGCTACCCTATGTGCTTAAAAGAGCCCCATACAGCATTATGTGCACGTGACTAAGCCTTGCTGGGGGAAAGGATACCTTGTGAAGGTCTCTACTGCATGGAGGTTGGCACAACAGGCAGGCTCACCTGGCATTTCCACCCATGCTTGAGACAGGACACCAAAAAAGGGCACTTCTTAAAGAAATATGGAAAGATAGATCCAAGGGAAAAGGCATTTAAGACCTTGGGTTGATGGAGCTGTTCTCAAATTAGGTAGGGATGGTGGTGGCACAACTTTCATAAGTAGACTACAACTATTAAATTGTGTATTCTATGTTGGTTTTGTGTGCCAACCTGGCTTGGCTCTTAGTACTCATGTAGTTTATGTCATTTTCTTTGTTACCATTGTTGGAGTCACTGGTTTTTGGAAACCAGGTTGGAACATGTTGGGGAAATCATCCTTCCCAGGCCTATCCCTCATCTTTTTATTGCATCTTCTTAGCTCCCTCACACCTCCTCCAGCTGCTGCCTGTGCCACAGGCGCCTTCTCCTCTGCCACTCTGATGAACCTCAAGGTGCGGTTCCACTTTCTGCTATCATTTCCTGTGGGTGGATGCCATCAATCTCATCTGTGTTTTAATGAACCTATAGCCCCCGTCCACTCCCAATATCAAAATATGTCCTACAGGTTAGAATTTTGGTGCTACTTCTGATTTCTCTTTGACTGCTCCTTCCTGTGCCCAAGGTCTCTCAAAATTCCTTAACTGAACTTTCCATGGTACTCAGTTCCATGCCAGAATGGACTGCTATACTAAGAAACCTTTCTTCTATTCTCTATTGGAAGATCAAATCTATGCCATGCCCTCTCTTCATTTGATCTCTTCTTCCACTCTCTGACATTCATACTTAAAACAGTAAGAATAAAAACAAAGAATTAAGAAAGAGTATGGAAGCTATCGATGCAAATTAGCACAGGCTTACAAATTTGGGGGTCCTTGGGCCATGATTCAACATAGAAGAAAAATTTAGCCTGACATATAAGCATTTTCTTAGGCATCTGGACAACCTCTTCCCTCATCAGCATGCCAACCCTGCCAAGTCTAAAGAAGGGGTCAGTTTTGTAAAATCCTTATTATGCAGGAAGAGATTTCTATTCAGTTTCCCTGCAAAGGCAGAGGTAAGTTTCCCAGAAGAGCTGGTTAATTTCTTTGCTCACCTCCTTCACACTCAGTGAATTCAAGGAAGTGATAGATTCTTGGGCCTCCGCCCACACGTACAGGTGTAAGGACAATGGATAGAAGAACCAGTTGCTTTAAGTTCTTAAGAAAACGAAGACACCACAGCATCACTTCATAGGTGATTTTTGTGCCTTATGCCATAGAAATCTGTATGTCCTGGATTTTTCCAGGACAACTCCAATTTCAGATATATTTATACTTGTCAAGTCATAATTTCTTACTATTGGCTAACAAAATATGATCACCTTGGTTACAGGTGAGCCTGTGTTATGTGAGGTTATTGTCCTAACTAATTTTTCTTGGATGGCGTCAAACATGACTGAGTTCTACCAAACTGTATACTAAATGAGTCATATTATTGAGATGATATGGTGCAGTTACCAGGTGGTTCTGCTAATAATTAGAAACACATTTCTATATTTCATAGGATCAAGGAAAGGAAAACATCACCAGGAAAATGTTACATGTGGGGACAATTATTCAATAGGCCCTTGGCTGGGATTTGTGGATATGAACATAATTCAGAGGTAAAAGTAAAATACTGGAATAATACATGGAGGTTTCTTCTATTGGTGCAGAAGACAGAACACAGGAATCAACATGCAGCCAAGTCTTGAGTATTCAAGGAATGATGACCCAATTTGTCGATTACTAAGACTTTTCCTCCCTTTTCTCATTCTCATAGTTCAGTGATCCTCAAATCTGAGTAATATATTTCCAAATTAAGAATTTAGGATTAAGAAAAAAAATTTTTTAACTTTAAAAGGCTGTGGTGTTTCTTAAATTATTTGTAAATTATTTGGAATTGTATTAAAATTTGCACAAAGCTAAAATTTAAGATTCAATTCAAATGCTTTTATATATGTTTGTTTTAATAAAAATAATTCACAAAGTAAAAACCATGAAAACCACAAAATCAATAAGTTCAATATTAACAACATTAATTTACAGTGATGGATGATGTTTTGCTGAAACAACAGGGGAAAGTGTAATCTTCCCATGTGATCAGGAGCAGTGGAGAACCAAATACTGGAAATCGGTGTTGGAGATCTACAACTTCCAGCTCCTCCACTAGGACATAATGCTTTTTTCCTAGGGGTCTGTCAGCCCCAGCTTGGGGAACACTGCTTTTGCCATTTATGTAGAATTGATTTTCTTCTCCTAAGATCTGCCAGGGAAAGGAGACAATGTGAAAACAAAATCCACCAGATACCCTTGTTGTTGCTAAAGGGAATTTAGGGCTATTTGTAGGTTTCAATTAGATACAATTTTGACCTCCTTTCTGGTTTCTCATTACCATGGCTATTAGAGCAGGGGTCCCCAATCCCTAGGCCATGGGCTGGTACCAATCCATGGCCTGTTAGGAACCGGGCCACACAGCTGGAGGTGAGCGGCAGGTGAGCAAGTAAAGCTTCATCTGTATCTACAGCCACTCCCATCTCTTGCATTACTGCCTGAGCTCCGTATCCTGTCAGGTCAGCCACAGTATTAGATTCTCATAGGAGCACAAACCCTATTGGAACTGCATATGTGAGGGATCTCTGTTGGGTGTTCCTTATGAGAATCTAATGCCTGATGATCTGTGTCTGTCTCCATCACCCCCAGATGGGACCATCTAGTTGCAGGGAAACAAGCTCAGGGCTTCCACTGATTCTATATTATGGTGAGTTTTATAATTATTTCATCACATATTATTAATACAATGTAATAATAGAAATAAAGTGCACAATAAGTGTAATGCACTTCAATCATCCAAAACCATCCCCCTCTTCTGGTCCGTGGAAAAATTGCCTTCCACAAAACTGGTCCCTGGTGCCATAAAAGTTAAGGATCACTGTGTTAGAGCATTATCCATCTATTGCCTCTTCAAGATTGTCTGCCTACTGCATTGGACTGGCTATAGCACAGCAGGCAGACACATGCCTTTTCCAGAGACTCCCACATTGATTTTTGAATGACAGGAACACATCCATTAGGCCTGCCTTACATTGTAAGTGGATCCACTTGAAGGAGCAGCCAACCCATGTATTGTGATGTAAATGGTGCTGTTCCGCACTCAGCACTTTCATCTTCTAAGTGTTTCACAAACACTGGCTAATTAATAATCCTCTTTTCTGTGCTGCCAGGGAGGAGTTGTAAGGAAAGAGCGATGGGTGGCTTTCCAGATAAACACATGTTAATTTTTTATCCCAGGCTAAGGGGAAAGAAACAAACATATAGAGCTGAACACTTACTGTGTCTGCCACTATGACATTCATTATTGTATTTAAACATCACAACAATCTTGGCAGGCAAAGACTCTTGGCATAAAGGTCTTCTTATCACCATTTTTACAGATGGTGAAATTGCAGCTTGTAAAGTAATTATAGTGAGGGATGGAGATAGGATTTGAACTCATGTCTGTTGGTTTCCAATGCTCACACTCATTCTGCTACTCCACAGTGCAAAGAGTGGAAGTTTAGCATTTCCACTGTATTAGTCATTATCATTATTATCAACAAGTATTATTATTTATATTTAATGACCATAATATTTCAAATTTATGTAACCCTAATCTTTGGGACACTTAGAGTGCTATGCAACTATTCTGCTCTTGCTCAGTTCAGAAGTGGTGATATTTGGATTTTGTATTAAAAGTCATTTTGGTCTCATTCTTGTTTTAAGAGCAATTTTTCATGGGTTCAAACTCTTGGACTTGTGAAAATCTGGGATTGAAAACAATGTTTGCTTTGTTCTCAAAAGTCATAGCCATGACACACCAGATGTTCTAGTCTCTGATAAAAAATTCTTGTTAACTTTTAATAGAAGAAAATGGACTGGTGGTTAGGACACATCTTTACTCTTTTTTTTCTATTGCTTACAAAGACCTGGGACTGTGGTTTCTCCTGGCTGTACCACTCACTTCCAAGCACTCTGAGTGCTTGGGAGCTATTTCCTGGGTATGGGGCCCATTGTTCTAACCTAATTTTTACTGTTGGATCAAAGAATATCTGTGGCCAAATAATGGTCCTATTGCTAGTCACTCTTTTGTCCACAAATGAACTACAGTGAAACCGTATCTTGACTGCTTTCCTTTTTAGTACCCATTAGATAAGCAAGCGGGGCTGTTGAGAGGAAGATGTTAACTGACCCCCAAGGCAGGACCAGGTGTTGACATCCTGCTCTTTCAAAGATGATGAACCAGAGAATGTTGTGTCACTGCTTGTTCCCTTCCCTTGCTGGTACCGGCAAGTGGGAAAGCTGGGATTCAAATCCAAGTCTGTGTTTCCAAAAGCCCATGTTGAAGATGCTCTTGTTGCTGGATTTACTGAATCTCTGTCACATGTAAGTATTTTACATATTCAATAAATTGTTAATTTTTTTATGGAGTGCCTGCTTTTGTCAAGTATTATACTATGCTAGGTGCTAGGAATATAGTAGTGAAGGAAATAGCCAGATAAATGAATTCAGCCTTCATTGAGTTTACATTCTCTAAAATACGTATTTTTAAAAATTTAATCCTAATAACTATTTTATGTATGAATGTAGTTATATGTATACACACATATGCATGTATCTACGTATACATATATGCCTGTGTAGTTGTCCTTGTCCTTGTTTTGTACTTGAGAAGAATGTGGTGATTTATTCACGATTGCATAGTTAAGGATTCTAGAACTTGAATTTGAATCCAGATCTCTGATTCATAAAATGAATTGAAAATAAGGTTTTGCTGTAAAAGGTGGGCTCAGTTTTAGGGAAATAAATAAAAAACCACCTCCTTCAATACTCCCAATGGTGTGACAGTTTGTGTGCCCTTCAACAGATTTCCAAGAGTCAGGCAATGAATTCCTTTCTGTGTATTATTCAGCATAATAAACTTCAGCTGGATGATCACTTTTATTTGTTATTTAGGAAATTGCCTGTGTTGTACTATCTGTATTTGGCAGGATCCAATGGAGAAAGTGAAAAGTGTCACTGAGCTGGGCCACAGAGCTGGTTATCAAGGGTAGTCTGCAAGGTCAGAGGTAAGCTGATACGCGGTGGTAGAATGAAGTTCACGGTGCTTTGTAGTTCTCCCTTTTTCTTGAATTACCATGATGCTGACATCCAGGCTAAAGTGCCATTCTACGACCTTTCCACCACTTCCCTCTCAGAATCACTCAAAAGAAAATAGAGAGATGAGAAAGAGAGGCATGAATTTATTTTTTGATGAAACTGGGAAAACAGGTTACCCCAAATCACAATGTATGAGAAAGGGGTGGCAATGGCTGTGAAAATCAAACAGGAATGTGGAGAGACTGAGAAAGCCTGCTTCAGCTGCAATGTCAGACAAAGCTGAGGGGAAACAGTAGGACTATCTCGAAGGCCCAAACCAGCAGCCTCTTGTTTGTAGCCACTGCAATGAGCATGTAGTCTGACTGCAGACATATCTCTGGGCCTCATCTAGCAGAAAGATGAAGCTCAGTAGGCAGAACTGAATGAGGAAATCACCCAAACAAGCCATAGATGTAAGAAGTGGCCAGTTGGCAAGGAAGAGTGGTCCGGCAGGTGCGGTGGCTCACACCTATAATCTTAGCACTCTGGGAGGCCGAGGAGGCTCACTTGAGGCCAGGAGTTCGAGACCAGCCTGGCCAACATGGCGAACCCTGACCCTATTAAAAAATACAAAAATTAACCAGATGTGGTGATGCATGCCTGTAATCTCAGCTACCTGGGAGACTGAGGCATGAGAATCACTTGAACCCAGGAGGGAGAGGTTGCAGTGGGCCGTGATCATACCACTGCACTCCAGCCTTGGTGACAGAACAAGACTCCTTCTCAAAAAAAAAAAAAAAAAAAAAAAAGGTGCTCTCTCTCTCTCCCTCTCTCTCTCTCTCTCTCTCTCTCTCTCTCTCTCTCTCTCTCTCTCCCTCCCCCTCTCTCCCTCTCTCTCTCCCTCTCTCTCTCTCTCTCTTTCTCTCTCTCTCTCTTTCTCTCTCTCTCTCTCTCTCTCTCACACACACACACACATGCATGTGTACACATAAGAATTCTGAAATAAGAATTTTTGTTATCCTAATACATAGCCCTGACCCTCCCCTCCCAAATTTCTGGCAAATAGCTGGTCCAGGAAAAGTTCACTTCAATCAAAGATAAATACTATCAAAAAGGTATCATAATATGATATATATGCATACACTATGAAGGAGTGGGGAAGGAAAAAGGAAAGGAAAACAATGGATAGTTGATGGACACTCACCAGAAAGAAAAAGGTTCTCATGGAGCTGGTGGTAATTCTGATCAAGCTCATTGCCTTAATAATTTTAAAAAATAATATTTCTGTGAAACAGTAGCTCAATGCAGAGATGCAGTAGTTCCATGAAACTGGGCAACACAATGAAAACGATGAAATATAACCTGGAACAACTCGTGAAAATAGTGAAAGAAAAAATAAAAGCCACTGAGAAATTGGAATACAAAGGCAGACAAGAGTGAGAAAGGCAAGCAAACGGTGTGCATTTAGAGAGGATGTGACGGACAGAAACGATGGACACTAGAGAGCCTCACTTGTGTCTTCAGAAAGACCAGAAAGGAAGACCAGAAGGACCAGAATGAAGGAACAGAGAATATATTTTAACATCATAATTAAAGAAATGTTTCCAGTAATAAAAGATGACTTGAATCTACACATTGAAAGGGAACACTGGGAAAAAGAAATGACACAGGACAATCAACATCCAGCTGTATCCTGGTAAAGGGACTGGCTTCCCACAGAAAGCCTCTGGGGCTGGCAGACAAAAAGATCAAGTCACTTGTAAATAGAGAGACCTTGAGTTAGTCTCAATTTGCATCTGTTTTCCAGCCATAATTATGTATTGTGTTCTCCCTCACTCTCAAAAGTGTCATGACTTACACAAAAAAATTATAGGATTGCCTTGCTTAAATAAGGAAAATAAGAGGTGAAGAAAAGCATGGCTTTAGACATCGCCACAGCAACACAGCAAATAAACAAAAACTCCTGTGAATCCTCAAAGTATAAACCCCTCAATTTTAGATTTAATACTTAACCAAATAGCCATTCAAATAGAAATAATCTCTTTTTGGTGTGCATGAACCAAGGAGCATAATTCTCCTAAGTCCTTCTTGATTGAACTGCTAGAAAACAAACTTCAGCGAACCAAGAAGGAAGAGGAAGATGTGTGCCAGGTGTGCCCCAATTTAAAATCATTTCTTTCCACCTTTCCCAAGATATTCCCCCTCTGTACTCCCTACTTCAGTTAGTGATATCGCAAAATCTGATTGTCTAACTGGCAAACTGGGATTTATTCTAGTCACCCCATTCTCTTCATTCCAGCGTTTCATTAGTTGGTAACTCTTGTCAAACTGTAAAACGTTCTCTCTCAAATCTTTCCTCTGCTTTCCATCTCTATTGTCATGCCTTAGTTCAGGTATGAGTCATTTGTGTTTAGACTATCGCAATAGTATCTTAATTGCAGGAGCAATTTTAAAACATTTCACAACCGTTGCCACACAGGTGCTGAGCAATTAGAAAGGACACCAGTCATAAACAATGGCCCAGCACACTGGTGCTCATCAACTGTCTTTGGTCCTTGCCTAATTGGTCTCCTTGCCTCTAATATCTCCAATCTCCAATCCATCACCCATATTGTAGTTATTATGATTTATGTAAAGCCTAAAGTTGATCATGTCACTCCGTAAGTTTCTTTTAGTTCCGTTACCTGCAGTATAGATCAATGTATGAAGTCTAAAGTCTTTGGCATTGTGAACAAAGTCTTTTAGGACATAGTCCCCACCTAATTCTTAAAGTTTCAAATTTTAACACTCTCACATTCAGTGCCCAACAGCCACTCTGGACTTCTTGCCATTTGGTAAATGCACCAAAGACTCTTTGAGATTCAAGTGTGTGGTTAGCATTGTCCTACCTGGAACAGGAATGGAATGTACATTTCCCTAAAAGATCCAGATTCTGGTTCTAGAATCACATCCGAGTAAGAGAATCCACCTGGGGTAAGTTCCAGGGCTGAACAACCTCTGCAACAGGCGACCAGCCAGAGGTTGCTTCCTCCTCATTTCCTTCCCATTTTGAGTTTTCTCTGTTAAACATCCAGCCACATTACATTATAGACACACTTCATAATTCTTTTGATTAGTTGACTGACAAGAGGGTCCCTAAGGAGTGGATTCTGCCAATGATGCCATTTTCTGTTGTTTGTAACAAATCAGCGGCCTCTCCCACATGACAAGGCAGGGCTGCCTCTGGGAGTCCGAACTGAGTCCGCTCGTTCACTCATCCAACAAGCATGTGTTGAGAACCTCGGTCACATATGGGGTTGAGACTGATGCAGTCCCTGTCCTTATGAGCTTTCTGTCTAAAGTGGAGGGAGCAGCCAGCAGGAAACAAACAAATGAATGCAAAGTGCGACAAGGGCACAAACAGAGTTTAATTATGGAGAATAAGAAGGGGAATCTGCATCGCAGGTGGTCACTGGAGGCCTCCCTCGGTAGGTGATATTTAAACTGAGGCCTGAAGGATGAGAAGGCAACAGCCATGCAGAGATCGAAGGGAAGAACGTCCAACTAGGCAGAGAGCTAGTTTTCATTGAGAAAGTCAAAAACGCAGTGACTTTTTCAGTGTTTCGAAGCAGCATTTCATCCACTTCTGTGAGGAGGGCAATGCGTGTGGTTTGAAGATATCTGTACCCTCCTAGAGAGAAATGAACTAATCCAATTTTAAGTACACTTGTGAATACTCTGGTTGAAAAATCACACGTAGGATCCAGTTCTCCTAAGTTGCTTTGTGAATTTCCCTTCGCATGCCTTTGTGTTGTCCTTCCCATCTGGAGGGCTCGCTACTAACCTCCTCTACTGCAAAACTCCTGCTGGTCTTTGGAGCCCTGGTCCAGCCCTGCCTCCCACGAAGGAACCCTCTCTGACAGCTCCAACCCTCTGTCTGGGTGTCTTCTCCAAGCCTCTGCGCCCTATCTTCTTGAGTGAGCTATCGTCTATGTATTATTTTCTTCCATGAGTATACATCTCCCTCCTTTCCTATGATTTAAGAAGAGACGTCAAGTCTTTGTGTTCTAGCCTGTGATTCTTCACCAAGTGTCTGACAGCTCAAGTTTTAACATTTGTTCAACAAGCAATTTCAAATCAGAGGAGACTGCCCACCTGCCTCAGGAATTCTATATAGCCAAAATCCAACAGAGCAAACAGGATCCTTTCAGTTTTGAGGTTATTTTTATGAATGAATTTGAACAGATGGATATATCAATATACACAGAAAAATGAACAAAAGTCATATGCTCTCCTTTAAGGGAATAACTTAGTACACATTCCATTTAAACAAAATCTATAGTAAGAGTTCCTCAAATAGAACTCAGGGACCAGCAGTTATGAGAAAATTGCCAACATTAAGAACAAATTCCAAACTACTACTCCAAAAAAAGAAAAAGCAAAGGTCCACTCATTTTTACAGTACAAAAATTTTATTTTTTTGTTAGGATAATTTAAAGTTTAAAACTGAAGTAGACATATTCATTTTACAAACAAGATATTCTTTAAGTAAGACCATTAAAAACAGTAAACAAAAAAGCTGTCTTTACAAAAAGCTCTGTGCATAGCAACTTTATACTGTATATAACTGACAAAGCAAAACAATAAAATGAAACTATACAGTTTGAAATGAAACCTTACTGTACAAAAGGTAGAGAAGTTAATGGTTTTTAAACCATGCATATTGAAATGTGCAAAGAAAAACTGAGAAGAATTACAATGCTATAACAAAAGAATGAGATAAATAATGAAGTAAATTGTCCCTTTAAATGAAAAAAATCTTACACAGCTCCTCTTACAAACATAGGATAGAGTTTCTAGTTACCAATAGAAATACTCGTATTCCAAGTGGCACAAAAATAACTTGGGACTGGAATGATTGAATAGCAATGACTAACAAGGACAGGGTAGCTTTGTTTTTAATTTATTAGTACACTAAAAATAATCCTTACACACATTTGTACAATTAAATAGCTCTGTTGCTGCCAGAGTTCTAGCTGAATGGTCAAGAATGTCTGGTATTTAGTTACACGCATCTTTCGGTGTAAAGCTACCAACAAATTCTACAATCATTTTGAAGACAGTACTGCACTCATCTTCATGCAAGAGGAAAATTCACAGGTTCTAAAAGCAATGCTACTTTAAAAAAAAAAATTTCCTTATGTTGGATTGGCTCAAATCCAGGGCTAAACATGCTTAATTTTGCTCTGCCTTCACTTTTGGAAGGTAACGTTCGTATTCCACACATTCTTCCCCTTCCATCAATCAGGTTTCTCACTGGGGGACTTTTTCTCTTATGTTTCCGTGTATTTTGGCGCATTAAGCCCTGACTATGAGGGACTGTCAGCAGTACTTATAAGCATGCCAGGTTTCTAAAACCTTGAATTCTCATGTGCATAGAAATAGTATAAGTCATATTGGGTAATTCCAGAATGGGTTAAAGGCAAATAAGACAGTTGGGGCTGGATAGGTGTGGGCCTGCCTCAATGGGTCAAAGAGAAGGTATGCAGAATTAATGAAGTAATCTAAAAGTGGCTCAGATGCACTCATGATGTTTTTCCATGAGTGCTGCATCTATTTCTAACGCTGAAGTCCCAACTAAGATCCCCAAACTAAGTCTGTGTATAGACTACTGTGGTGCTCAGGAGTCAATAAGGAGAACCCCAGTGTGGAAACAAGTGACATCCTTATTGGCAATCCAAATATGCCTGGATGTGTCTCTAGGATCACACAGGCTTTCAAGAATCAACCACTGTTAGCAGCTAAGGCAAGGTTCTTCCTTTCTAAGAGCTATGAAGAGCCCATCAAAGGGCTGGGTAACTGTGCTGCATAGAACACCGACGTTCCTAATCTCTGGATGTCCCAAGAATCTGGTCTTGCCTTTCTTTGAACATCAGAAGAGGGAATTAGGGCTTTTAATATCCCTCTCGCACATCCCATGTCATTCTTGACTAGAAACAGTGTTGAGTGGGATAGCTGTTTTTCAAGAGACTTTCATGCCATAAAAGAGGAAATTTAGAAAAGGACTTGGATGTTCTAAGACTGACTCTAAACAGTCCATCAAACACAGTTATCTTCTCCAAACCCTGTTTCTGAAGTTCTATGGGGCTGTGTACCTCTGTACTGAACCAGGCACCCAAAGAGGAGGGAGTGGTGGGGTTCTGGTGAGGAATTCCCAAAGGGTCCCTTGGTTAAGAAAGTCTGTGGTTTTGGCTCTGCTAGAAGGTGAGACGCTTCTTTCCTTGGGATGCTGAAAGCCTGAGACACACTGAAAGATAGGAATTCTCTGAATTGCTCAGGAGAGAATGTTGAAAACTAATAATATGAATTTTTAAAAAATATTCACAGAGTGTGGACTATTTAGAAATCAGACAGAACTGGGAATGAATTGATGGGTTGGAGTATTTGTGTGTGCATGTGCTAGAGTCTCTGTTTCTGCATTAGGTTGTTCTGTGGGATTCTACATGTTCTTGCCCTTGGGTCAATAAAATGATGGAAAAGGAGGGGGTGCAGGACAAGGGATAAGAGTCTAGTAAGTAACTGCAGTAATAATCACACACCTTTAAAACTTGTTACTACATGTTTGCATCATTTTCATTTTACATCAGGAAGAGAAATCCCTCTCTCTTCCAAAAAAAAGGTCTTAATTTCTACCTCTACTTACAATAAGTTACACGTTTATTTATTTAAATAATTGTAAAACATTTTAAAATTTTTCCCTTTTTTTGTTCATTTTTTTTTTAGAGATTAAGCTATAAGCAAACACACATACAACATTTCGTCATTCAATTCAGGTTGCGTTTTGAGAAAGTCTTCCATGCTGGTACCCTGTTTCGTTCAATTTTTTTCTGCATAAACTAAATTGGTATCTGAAAGGCTTCATAGAAAATAGAAACTTTCAACTTTTTTTTTCCTACAAAGAAAAACAAATAGTATCCAAAATATTAAGCATTAATTGTTTGCCAATTTTTTCTTAAATATTTTACAAACATAGGAAGGTGGTTTTCATAATGTTCGTAACAAAGAATTGCATTTCTGCTCTTAGCACTGACTACGTCAATGACACCTTTTGTCCTTGTCCCCAAGAGGGTCAGTTTGTGTAGCCACCGTCAGAGCTATAGGAGGACGTGGGACCAAGTAAGATGCCGGCTCCTTGCAGACCCAAGGGTGTCCATCGTGTTCATGTGGGGGCACCACTACACCCCCGTAAGAGCTCATAGCGCTTTCTTCATTATTGGTCCATCAGAGTAAGTAGTTTTGTGCTATAAGAAAGCAGTTCTTCTTTACATCGGGGGTACAACAAGTCCGGTCATGGCTGCAAGGAAAGAGTGGCACAGGAATGAGACTTGGGGACTTTTTATGTTCAAGGCTATGACACAGAGTGAGGGGCAGGGGATGGGAATGATAGAGTCTGATGCCATTCAAGGACACAGTGCCCTCAGCTGATATGAGGACCGTTCTCCTAGCAGACAGCCCATTAAAGGCACTGAAGCCTTATGGAATCACTGAAGTACAAGGAAACCTTGATGAAGTTTTGCCTGGTTTTGTTTTATATTAATGGGTTGTATAAATGAGACAACAGATGTAAACATGTAAACTAAACTGTAATATATGCATGATATATTTTTTTATTCGACTAAAATAACTTCCAGATTATATTCCTCCAAATCACTTAGGTGGAACAGGAAAGGAACTTCCAGGTGCTGAGCCTGTTGATTTACCAGGGCATCGTTGATTACAAATCAAGCTTTTTATCTACCCTTCACTTCTTTGGTGAGTGCATTTTTTTTTTTTAAATTAGCTCATCTTCCTTTGGTGCTCACTGCTCATGTCTGATGCTCATTGCAAATGAATGCTGATTACTGGAATAGAAGACTTCATTTAGTTCCTTAATTCCCACTCTTCTTTTCTGAGGTGAAATCTTGTTCTGTCACCCAGGCTGGAGTGCAGCGGGGCCATCTCAGCTCACTGAAACCTCCCGGGTTCAAGTGATTCTCCTGCCTCAGCCTCCGCCTCCTGAGTAGCTGGGACTATAGGTGCAAGCCACCACGCCTGGCGAATTTTTGTATTTTTAGTAGAGAATGGGGTTTTGCCATGTTGGCCAGGTTGGTCTTGAACTCCTGGCCTCAGGTGATTCACCCACCTCAGCCTCCCAAAATGTTGGGATTACAGGCATGAGCCACCATGCTCAGCCCCCAGTTCCTACTCTTCATCACCCTATATAAATGGAGTAATCCAATTCTTTCTCCCTCCATTGGGCCAAGAGGATTCAGACAATGCCTCTCTGGGTGGAATCACTTCCCAGGGTTTCCCTAGATGTGGCAAATAAAGCAGCACCAGCACAATGTGGAAAAATCCCACAGCAAAATGTATTCCGCCAGCCTTGGCTTTCAGAGGATAAGCCCATGGGATTTTCACATTCTTGGAAAATGGCAGAGTAGTTTCCTTGCATCAGAACCTTTAAAATCATATCTAGAATTTGATCCTTTGCATTTTACTATCTACATTGCATCTAAGGAATTAGTCAATATAATAGAAGCATTTTGCTGAGTGTTGCTTACTAAGCTTCCAAGCAAATGGCTGAAATTCTCTCTGCTTTTCTCAATGCTTCCATCTCTTTCTCTGCCCCTTTTTTCCACATCAGCTAGTCCTCTCGGGCAAAATTGTCAGCCGTCTATTTCCCTGCCCATACAGCCTTTATTGAATGTTTGTGAGATCTGGATTAAGGTCTTACACAGCTAGCAAAGCCTTAATTATTTTTGCCTGTATTACTATATATTGAATCAATGTAACTTTTCAATAAAGGCGGTTCAATTCTGGACACTCCCTGATGACTTAGAGATATAGCAACCCTAGTAATTATCCCAGAGTGTAGGAGGGTTTTTTTTTTTTTTTTCCTGGAGGGAGCTGGAAAAGGAATCAGACACATAGTGTGTAATATTATCTCGACAATCTATACTCATCAACTGGAAGCAGCTGATAAATGAGGTAGGTGGAACCATGCTGTATGTGGAGCTCTCTGGCATGGAATTCTGAGTCACATTCTGAACTTCAATTTGTCTATTATATTTAAAACTCCTGACTCGGCACGGTGGCTGATACCTGTAATCCCAGCTCTTTAGGAGGCTGAGGTGGGAGGATCACTTGAGCCCAGGAGTTCAAGACCAGTCTGAGCAACATGACGAAAACCCATCTCTGCAAAAAATACAAAACTTAGCCAGGCATGGTAGTACATGCCTATAGTCTCAGCTACTCAGGAAGCTGAGGTAAGAGAATCTCTTATTGAGCCCAGGAGGTCAAGCCTGCAGTGAGCCATGATGGCACCACTGTGCTACAACCTGTGTGACAGAGTGAGACCCTGTCTCAAAAAGAAAAATCCTCAGCCCCTTCCTTTTCTGCGTGCTCAGAGAGATACCAAAGGGGCTCATGGAACAGCAGAGGTGCTCAAAGAACAAGATGCCCTGAATGACAGAGAAGAACAGATTTGAGATATATCCCTTCCTCCTAGTCCGACATCCAGACTGGGTAGGCTTGATGTCTGCTAGGTGGGGACTCTGACTTTTTGCTTGTAGAAACCATAGCCAACAGACAGAAAGCAATTATCTCCCTTTGAACCAGGTGGAAAGTAGGTATGGGTATAGGGTAAAGATAAGAATTTCACTCTCATTGTCCCTGGAGACACAGTGGGCTGCCAGAGCACAAGCTCTGGAGTCCACATGTCTGGGTTCAAGTCATCAGACTCTTCCTGTGTGGCCTTGGGTAAACTGCTTAACTAAGAATGGTGATAATGGCATGACTTAGACATAATTCTCTTAAAGCACTCAGTTCGGCACCTTGCCTGTAGTGCTCAGGATAGTTAGCAAGCCTCAGAGAGTGTGGGCGGCACATGCCTTTGCAGGCAATGAAGTCTAGAGAAGGGCTCCTCCCCAGCCTGCGATCACCCAGGCACTCAGCCCACATTGTCACCCTCCCACTGTATCTCTAAAGAGATGGAGCTCCCTGCCCAGCAGGCCTCTGAGATCCCAGGATTTTTGTTGTTGTTGTTCAGTGACTGTGCATTAAATGTCAGCTTCATTTCCTCCCTCTCTCTACTCAAGGGAACTTCACAATGCTGGACACTGAGCTTCCACGTACCTGGTCTAAAATGAGGAAGAGCAGAAGGTAAGGTCTCTGAGGGCATCCTTTGTGAACCCTCGCCTCCTCTCAGCCAGGCTGTAGGAAATATCTGTTACCTTGCCTAGTTCTTTACACAAATTAGTCCGCAACAACCTTTGGGGATAGCTGTCGATTTTCTATTTAACAGACTGGGAAACTGAGGCTCTGAGAGGATAAGGGCATGCACAGATTGACACAGCCTGGAAAGAGCTGAACTAGAACTCAACACACGACTGGTGAGATTGTGGCCGGCGCTCTTCCCGTGGCTAATCCTCTTTGAGGTTGTCCTCAGGATTCTGTTATTTCTCCATACCTCACTTGATATTTTCATAGTTTTTTTTGCAATTCCTTTTTAGGCTACTGCCCTAAATCGACAGGTGCTTCTATTTTTCTCCTCCCCAACCTACTCCAAAATTTTAAAAAGACTACATATGGGCTACGGTGTATACTGCTAAGGCAACTGGTACACCGAAATTTCAAATCACCACTAAAGAATTTATCCATGTAATCAAAAACCATCTGTACCCCCAAAATTAATTTCTTTTTTTAAAAAAAACCTATAAAAACTTTTTTAAAAAAATCTTTTGGAGATGGGGTCTCACTATGTTGCACAGTCTGGGCTCAAGCAATCCTCCTGCCTCAGCCTCCCAAGTACCTGGGACTATAGGTGTGTGCCACCACACCTGGCCCCTTCTTCTTTTAAAGGTTCAAATCACCAGAGGAATGTGGAGGGAACTGAAGGATTCAAATGAGGTTTGGAACTTTGCAATGACTCTAGAAATGAAGCTAGAGCCTAGAGCCTGTGCCTACATGCAACTCACCAATTCACTGCTCCTATAAACCTATCAGGAACGTGCCGCTCAGCCCGAGCACCCTGAGGGGTGGTGACCAGAAGTTTGTGTGGCTGGGGACCCTGGAGAGGGTCTTCTGTTTCTGCTGCAGCTGCCCTCAGAGGGAACCTCACTAAGACCAAGCAAGGTTTCCTTCCAGCTCTTTGGGCTGACTCAAACCTGACTTCAGTAACACCACAGGAGACGTGGGCATGCAGCAAGAGGTGGGGTGGGGATGACAGGCCCTGGAGTCTGTAAGAAACTTGTCCTGGCCACACCGTAGGCTGAGAGCCGGGTAAAACAGAAGATCTGAGACAACCAGCTCCACATTGAGAGAGGAGGTGGGGAAAGGGTGACAGGTGGAAGTCAAGTATCCTTTTTTCCTTTAAGTAAAACTGAACCTATGTGTTAAGTGGCCAGGAATGAGGAAAGGGCCACATCCATCCTGTCTTCCTCCCGTCCAATGCGGAGGAAAGCCTGCACCCCTCCTTGGTCTGTCTCAATCTGCATTTTGCCAGTAAGACTTGCTGGGCCTCTACTCGGGTTAAGGTCAATGAATAAAACCAGAGAACTTAAAAAGAAACATCAACACTGAAGAGGTCACGGGGAAGAGGAAGGAAAGTACAGTGAATATTCAGCTATCATCTTCATTTCCCTGTCTGGAGATGAAGGCATCATGGAGAAACTCTGGGCACATCCCCTAAGGATGGGATGGAAACCACTGGTCTTTGATGAAAGACGGGGCAGGTGGAGACACTTAGATACAGGCTCAGCCTATTTCTCTATGAATTAGACATCTGGGTGAAAATCCCTGCCAAAAAAATCCATGAAATTTCCAGATGTTTCCAGCTACCCACACATTGGGTGGCATATAGACCCAGCTGCTTCATCTAGTTAGAAGTAAAATAATTTTCAACAATGTTTCTGAGTGCTGGGTTTTCCATTCTAGCTTTGACAGTTTCTCGGTCGAGTCACTTGCCTTCCAGAAGACACCACCATTTCCAGTGTTTGGATGGCTCAGGAACCTAACGTACCTCCCAGAGCTCTGCTCAGCCACAAGAGAATGACCTCTCACAGGTGTCCCAAAAGAATTAAGAGCCCACACTCCACTCTATCATCAAACCACCAGGCAGATGCCATCCCAAGGACAATGCAGCCCATCCAAAGTTCCCCATAAAGCACTGCTGACCTCACAGCCTTTGATCCATGAGGGGTTAATGAAACCTCTTCCCTTTTTCGTTTTACCCAACCCTACTTGTTGTAAATATTTTCTTGCCAAGACACGAGAGGAGCAGCCTAAAAATAATGTGGGTTGCCGGTGAGCCCCAGTCCTCAGCAGTTTCCAATTTGTTCTTTTGCTGTCGGCTGCCCCCAATCCATGATGAGATGATTTGATTTTCATATATTCATCACATTTGTGTTATATCATGCCATATTATATTTTAGAACATTGCTCAAAAATGGGTTTGATGGATGGATAATTTTTGTTCTTAGAAACGGTATGTCTTTTCTTTCTATTCTCCACAACCGCCTAATCAGGCACCTGCTATCAATTTGACTTGCATGTAACCAGAATTCTCGGAACTTGTTGGTTGCTCCTGCTGGCTCCTGTCCATGTGTGCCAAGAGGCCGTGATGGCAAGCGGATTAGGTAAGCAGAAAGCACCACGTGGTATCCCATGGGGTGACTGGGCATTTTCTGAGAGGTAGCAGAATGGCCCTGTGGACAGCATAGGGCTGGGAAGTCCAGACACTCCTCAATTGTATGTATGGCTCTACCATGGTTAATTCCATTGCCTGCAGAGTTTGCTGATGTCTGTTTTCCCCGATCTTGCTTTTTAAAAAACTTTTATTATTTTTTGAGATGGAGTGAGTTTTGCTCTTGTTGCCCAGGCTGGAGTGCAATGGCGTGATCTCGGCTCACTGCAACCTCCACCTCCCCGGTTCAAGTGATTCTCCTGCCTCAGCCTCTCAAGTAGCTAGGATTACAGGCACCCACAACCACACCCAGCTAATTTTTGTATTTTAAGTAGACACAGGGTTTTACCATGTTGGCCAGGCTGGTCTCAAACTCCTGACCTCCAAGTGATCCGCCTGCTTTAGCCTCCCAAAGTGCTGGGATTACAGGCATGAGCCACCATGCTTGGCTCCATCTTGCTTTTAGATGGAGCGCTTGCCTGACTGTATAAGCCATTTATATCCCATGATGAGAACAGCAAAGCATCTCTTTGCAGGTAAACAGCTTGAGCTATACAACGATGTCCTGTTTGCTCTTACTTTGCCAACCCTGTGGTACATTGTGTCATGTATAACCCCAAAATAGAACCCTCGCTTACCTCTGAATCCATTTCCATTGCCGCTGGAGCAGGCAGGTGAAGGGGAGCCTTGGGGCCTGATGACAGGGGCAAAGGCACTCTTCTGTTTGACAGCAGGAAAAACTGAAGAGGAAAATGGGAGGATGGAGGATGTGCTGGAAGACCCGACGGTGGGACTTGATGACATGACTGGAAAGCAAATGCACAATCCTCGTTTAGAAATTAAGATCTTCCTTCAGTTCACATATTTGGCACACCTTTATTGAGAAATTGTTAGTTTCCTGGCATTGTTCCAGATTGCAGGGATTGAAAAAAAAAAAAAAGTTGAATGTGACAACATTGCCACCCTGTCCAGTGGGAGGAACAGACACATAAAACAACTAATATGGTAATGATGCTATTAGAGGAAGGTACCCAATGCTTGGGAGAGTCGGGAAGGCAGCTTCAGGAAGTGATGTTGGAACAGGTCTTCATTCACAAGCAGCAGCTTGGCAAGAGAGAAGACTGAGGCCAAACATGCCTGAAAAATCATCAAATCTACCCAGCAATGGAAATCACTTTTACACCCTACAAAAAAAGTCCTATTTGGGAGCTATGTGCTTCCCCGGTAACTCCTAAGGCTCCAGAGGTTTGGTCTGTAGAGTTAACATCTTCTCTGAGAGTGCCATCTCTATGGGCCACGTGCTCATTAAATGTAAAAGTTTATTAACATTCAGAAAATTGTCTCCCTCTCCCGTACTTTCAGTGCTCTTGGGAAATATAGCTGCAAGTTGGCCTCCCCTGACATAATGTTTAGGAAAAAACACCATTATTAGTGGTATTAACATTAAAATGACTTAAGGGAAGACTAAAGCCAAGTGTTGTAATTTCTAAGAAAAATAAAAGCAATTTACACGATGAAGTACCCCACCTCTTCATGTCAGATACTCCACCAAGTTACATCATGCAAGATGATAATTTTACCTTCTATGTTCAACTTAAGAAAGGGGTAAACTAGAGCACACAAGGGCAAAACTCTTAAATATAGCACCTGATAGTTTTAGGCACTTGTGTTAGTATAATTCCCAGATTCTGAACTGTCCAAGTCACATGACTTGATAAAAGTATTGTTGGAGCCTAATGACCAAGCCCAGCAGTGCTATTTCTTGCTTTGTGTTTTCAATGTACCAATTGTCCTTCAAAGTAAATTTGAAAGTGAGGACATGGGCGAGACTTATGACTGAACAACTAAGTACAAGGTGAATTGAAGGTCAAATGTTCTGATGTCCATGGACGACTCCACCCTCATTTCCCCTCCCTCCCTATAAAAATATATTTTGGGCCGAGTCCACCCAATTGCCTGTATAAACACTTAAATAGCACAAGTCCCATATGATGTCTTTTATCGCTGAACTGAAATCCAAAGACTTCAAAAGGAGAGCTTTCCCTAAAAACTTCTTATCCTTAAAGTAGTCTTGATTTAAGGAGCTATGCATCTGAGTACATCTGTCTTTCCTCAAATATGAATTAAAAGAAAAAAAAATTGGAAAGGAGAACAAAGTTCTGGAAGAATCTCATGTAATACTTGAATATGTAAATGAATAAAAACACTGTTGGGTTAATTAATTCACATAAGAAGATAGGACACAGGGTTAAGCATGAGGAGTGGGTCTTATTCGTGGTTCTGAGCAAAATCTCTTCTAGCCTTGGGTTTGGCATTAGTGAAATAGAAAAACAAAAGACAAAAAAGTCCACAAGCAAAAAATCCCCAACTTTTCATTTTCTCTAAGGTACAGAATTAGGGGCCAAAGAAAAGCTGGGACTTAGGGGGCCCGTATTCTACCACGGTCCCCCAAATGGTGTCTACAGCAGCAGAACCTCCTCTCAGACATCATCATTGAAGAGGTTTGTATAATGTGAATTAGGCATTCACACATACCCCATTCCATTTATATTCAGCAAGTGACTCACTAGTACAGATAATTATTTTCTAATAACAGATTTCAATGGAAAGTAGAGCCCATTAGATCAAAAATGGTTCCCTTGCAGTGGCAGCGGAAACACCTCAAGCTTTACTAAGTGACGTGGAGGAATTGTTGCAGAGTTGAGTAAGCACATGTCCGTTTTAAATAGTTCTTACAATTTTGTAAAAATGCCAAAATGCATTCAAATGAATTTAAAATTCAGTGCAACTATAATAAAAATACTGAAAGGAATTTTAATTTGTGCATTTCAGCAAACACAATTACTATGTTTATCTGTTTCAAAAAACAATAACGCTGTAAAAGACAGGAAGTTTTGTTTAAAAATTTTTTTTAAGTAGTAAGAGGCACTTATCTTCATCAGTGAAATCAGCATTGTACTAGCACAGAAATAGGCAGACAAATCTTTACAGCAAAACAGAGTTCAGAAACAGACCTGGGTATAGACGGGAATTAATAAAGGTGACATTTCATATTAGTAGGAAAATAAATGCATAGAAAAATACACTAACCATTTGAACACTAAGTTTAGAGTACTTTCTCCTGTTGAACACCAAAATAAATCTAAGTAGATTAAAGAGTTATTTTTAAAAGCAAAATTGTAACAGTGCTAGTGAAGCTATTAGGATGGTTAGAAGTTTACAAGATTTGCCGCATAATGAAAAACTTCTGCAACAAACACAAAAAGGCAAATGACGGATTAAGAAAAATATTTGCAATACTTATTTAGATATGCTTATATCCTCAATAGCTCATAAGTTTTCCTAATTGGAAAAAGAAAAACGCCCCAAGAGAAAAATAAGCAAGGGACACAAAAAAAGAAAATCAGGAATAAAAATGACCAAGAGAGACTCATATAGAAACAATCAAACTGATTCGTAATAAAATGCTAATTAAAACGGTAACAAGATCTTATTTTCCACTTACTAAATAGAAAAAGAAAAAATTAACAGGGCGGGGAAACATATAATATTCTTTCTTTTCTGAGAGAAGAATTAACCTCTCTGGAGGGTCTTTGGCAATATATATCAAAGTATTTTAAAATGTGCACATCCTTTGACCCACTAATTTAATCTCTAGAAATTAATCCCAAGGAGATAGTCATGACTGTGCCAAAAATAATAGGTCCAAGGGCATTTTTATAATAATGAAAAATTGGAAAATAACTTAAGTGTCCTGCAGTAGGGTACATTGTATTTAGTATACAATAGAATGCTATGCCAATATTAAAACTAGTGCTGTAGAATATTTAATCCCATGGAAATATACACCCCTTCAGATGAAAAAAACAAATTGCATAACACATATTAAGCCCCCTTTAATTTTTAGAAATGCAAATAGCAGCAACAGTCTAGAAGGACGTGATATACACCCAAAATTTTAGCAATGGTATCTCTGGCTGATGGGATTATGAATATCCTTAAATGTAGTGCTTTCACTTGTCCATATCGTCAAAATTTTCTACAACAAACTTGTGTTACTTTTAATACATGGTAGGAGAAACCAGTAAAGGTTATTACATTTTAAAAAGGGAAAATCTCGATTTCTTTGGGAAGAAATAAATAATACAATCCTTAGCAATAGACATATTAGCATTTACAAATAATTTTAACTTTTCTCTTTCATTTAAGGCTGTACTGCCTATAAACAAAGTTGTCTGTTACTCTAATAACAACCCCACCTATTAAAAAAAAAAAAAAAGCAAGAGATGAATAAATCCTCACATTCCTGGGAAACACCTGATGATTGTAGTCAACTTTTAAAAGCAAACACCACTCCTCATATCTCCGTTCCCTATTCTTACGATCTGGGTCTGCATCACTGAAGGATTTTATGGCGCCCAGCTTCATATCTGTGACTTTGGTAATTTTACTGCTTTCCTTCCACCCTCTCTTTCATTGATCTTATGGCAGAATCTCATTAGTTGTGCATCAGAGCAGACACTGCAATTTTCAAAATGTATCTATCCATGACTGGAAGACTATCCTTTAAAAATTAACAATGGTTCCCTCCGCGTAGACACAGAATGTGCCATTTTTCTTTCTTCCTTTTTACCTATACGTGCTTTTCAAGTTGTCTGTAATGAGAATACTATTATTTTAATAGGCTTTTGTTTTTCTTTTCTGAAGAAGTAGAAATATATCAGAATTCAAAGAGGTTGTTCTTATGGTGGGAGTATGCGTTCTTTTAAAAACTATTTTTATACGTTCTACATTTTCTGTAGTAATCATTTAATATTTTACAATAGAGAATGTCTTAATATTTGTTTTTGAAACTATAAAACAATTGAACCCCGGAGCATGGTCTAAGGCTCTGAACATAATGTAGGAATCTATGAGGACAGGTTGGATTCCTGCCTGTATGGATTCTGTCCCAAACTCTGCATAGGCTTGGTGGCTATTCTGCTTTGGAAGAAGTGGTCCCTATGGGTGTTACAGGCTTGTTAAATAGACAATCTTTTGGGACTGCAGAGAGAACCATTTTAGGAAAGTTGATTGCATGTACTTCCAATTGAGAATTTCTCTGGACATCTATCTCTCTATGGATAGGGGCCAAAGTAAAGACAAGTACGTCTGGCCCAGAAATCTCTGTGAACATGGGGAGTTAAGGAAAAACCACTTTTCTTTGTAAAAGGATTGATTGGCTTGCATAGTCTCAGCTGGAACTCACCGGGCACATATCCTCCTTTGCATTGAGCCATTGCATTTTTTGGAGCTAAGGGGTCTGTCAGCATTTCATTATAACCCCCTTTTGTCAGGGGTTTAGAATTCAGCCATAAAAACTTGCACTGAGCTGGAACTTGGCACACTGCTACTGCCAGGAAGTGAAGTTTGTATGTAAAATTGAAAAAACATCTGTTTGGCCATTTTTGAAGTAGTGTGAGAGCAAAAACAGTAAAGATGCAGGTTTCTGATACTCTGCATTGGCTGTCATGCAAGTTAAATGTGACCAAGAAGCTTGGCTCTATTTCTATCTTAGAGTCTCTGGCAAATATTTGCTCCATGGCATGGCCCAGCCACATCAGATGCATTTTTAAAAAATCATAGAATTGTGTTTTCAGACACAAGCAACTGAATTGACAAAATGTTTTCCCCGGGGCTTTTCTTTTTTTTGTATTTCCCAGAGAAGTAAAGACTTGGCTGGCTAGAAATACAGGTCAGGTGCTATTGTAATGAACTCCACTGGGTAGTCAGTCTTTGTGGAGTAGGGGAATTTGATTGTAATGAATGCACTGTTTGGAATTTCATTCCTAGCCTGCAACCCATTCAGACCCTCCCTCCAAAAGTGAAGGTGCAAACCATCACACCAGATTCAATAGGTACAGGGAGGAGGTCTTCTCCAGTCTCTCCTTCTCTCTCCCAGTTGGGCACGTTGCCTTCCTCTTTTCCCTGATCTGTGTCTACCATCTCATTTTAATGGGTACTTTGAAGATTTGGGGTGTTACTAGTTTTCTGGTGGCAGTGGGTTTGGGTGATCATGAAAGAACAGAAGGAAATCGTTCTGGTGGGAGTGGGAAGGGTTTCTCTCTACCAAATGAATTATTTAGGAAAAAATATTAAGCAATTAATACCTAACTGTGCATTTTCATTCCTCTTTTTTTTCTCTTTCTTCTCCATCCTCTTCACTACCACACTACATACTGTATTATAAAACTGATCATTTTTTATGTACAAAAACAAGTATGAGTCAACCTTATTCATACCTACATAAATTATGACTGAATGATGTGAAATTGCCACTTCTATAAATCAAAAATGGTCAAATAGAGGGAATTTCATATGGTTTAACCTAATATTACACTATAAATACATTAAATAATTCTTACATTATTAATTTTAAAATGTGGTATTCTGAGTGTGATGATATATTCTAGTCCCCTTTTTACTACTTACTATGAACTTTCAAGTCATTTAATAATTCTTCATCTCTTACAAGGGATAATGATAAAAATGATAGTATCCATGTCACAAGGTTGTTGTAAGGCTCTGACTGGACTCTAGATGTCAACATGCTTTTTAAGCGGTAAAGCGGAATGTAATTGTTGATTCATCTTATTATTGTCACTGTTATAACATTGTTTACACAATGGATCGCTTGCCACTGCATTATTTGTAGGGGTTGTTAAAGATGTGATCTCTTTACCGCACCAGACATCTTCTCCAGGAGAAAGCAAGGGAGAGACCTCTCCAACATCTCAGGAACAGAAATTGCCACCTTTCTTCTGAGCTACTTTAAAAAATAACGTGTGGACATAAAATCTTACAACAGTGTTTCTCTCTTTGCTTTAGCCTCTTGTAAACTCAGAACGAAGTAAACAGACCAAATGGTATTCATGCTGGCCCTGGCATTTTCTAATTTGCTGAACCATATTTGTTTATTTTAGCTCGGTTTCTTGTTAGAGCCTGTTTTATACTTTCATACTACCTATTTGACTGCAATAATTCCCCCAAACACTTTTTGGACCAAGATAAGGTAGAAACAAATCAAGCAATCATTTATTTCTCCAGACTAACTGTGATCTAATGAACTTGGGCCACCTGACAAGACACAACATAGAACTCGTGTCTTTGCAGTAACAAGATTTTCATCATACTAGAACTGACCTCTACTACCGTTAGCTGCTTGGTACTATGTCTTTGTCTTGCCGTGTAGTGTAGAGTGTATGCATCGAACTGATAATCCAGAAATAGCTCATAGGTGTGTCTCCCCAGGGAACCAAAAGTCCAAAGACTGTGAAAGGCAGTTTCTGTGACATGTCAATGTGACGTGGCTATGTGCTGCCCTTGACATGTCCTTGCTCTTGGCACAAGGGAACCACATGGGGTAAAAAGAGGGCAAGGTGCAGAGAATTGCAACAAGACCCAGCATTTCAAGAACACTCTACTCAATCACTTCAGCCTCTCCATGTCATCTTGTCCCCTGGCCTAAAGTATTCCCTAGGTAGGTTTGAAAAGTGCACTCCCTCAGGCTCCTGGGACCATTGTGTAACTTCCCGGCATACCTCCCAAAGCAACCCAAATGGGGTTTTCACAACTTCCCAGAGCAGGGACTTTGCTGCTAGACCACAGATTAAGACGAAGAAGTTCTGTCTCAATATATCACATGATTGCACGCAGTCAACTTCCACCTCTCTGGAGGTACTGAAGGGAGGGGAAAACCAGGTTGCAAAGTCAAAAAGAAGCATGGTGCGATATACAAAATAACTCAAAGTCATCAGGACTATGCCTAAATTATTACCCTGCTCTATTCTAGCTATGTGATCTTGATTAAGTCAGAAAACTGCAGCAAAGCCAACTTCCTTGTCTATAACATGAAGATAAAAGTTCTTATCAGGAAGTTCTTATGGGGATTAAATATTACATCTGAAAGTGCCTAAGAGTACACATATTGTTAACAGAAATGGAATCTTAATTCCTTGCTCCCACTTAACACAGGCCACACATGCTCTTTCTCTATAAAAAGGGAATTGTTTCAATCCTTTTCTTTCCCCAAAAGGCCTTGAGTAACCACGTGAGCCAAAGTCCAGCTAAGGGAAAAGAACCAAAGACAGGAAGGACGCTTAATCAGGAAACTAGGCTGCTCCCCGACGACTTAGGAAGATTTACAAATGCAACTTTCTCCCAAAAGGCTGAATAGTAAAACCCAGAGACCAAAAAGCATGGAGAGCCGGAGGTATAGAGAGGTCACTTACTTCCATAAGGAGAGCCGGTGGGTGAGCCATTTAGAAATCCTGGTGATCCTGGAACACCCAGGTTGGCCATGGGGACGTTGCTGTAACCATTCATACTGTTGCTGGAGGTACTGTAATTAGACTGTTGAGGCGTGGAGCTGGAAGAGTATCCCCGTGGAGAGATGCTGCTTGTGTTGCGGATGTACCCTTGGCAACAAAGAAAAATTCCAGGTAAATCAACAGGCGTGCACGGTCAGGCCACATGTGGCTAGCACAGGTCTGCGTTGGCCCCAGGCTATAGAATGCCACCAGGTGCCCTGGGCAGTTGTGGGAAGTGTGCAGTCCATCTTCAGTTTTTGTTTGTTTGGTTGGGGTTTTTTTTGTTTGTTTGTTTTTGAGATAGAGTCTTACTCTGTCACCCAGACTGGAGTACAGTAGCGCGATCTCAGCTCACTGCAACCTCTACTGCCCAGATTCAAGTGATTCTCCTGCCTCAGCCTCCTGAGTAGCTGGGATTACAGGCAACCTCCCATCGCGCCCAGCTAATTTTTGTATTTTTAGTAGAGACAGGATTTCACCATGTTGGCCAAGCTGCTCTTGAACTCCTGACCTCATGATCCACCTGCCTTGGCCTCCCAAAGTGCTGGGATTACAGGTGTGAGCCAGTGTGCCCGGCCCATCTTCAGCCTTTTATACCTTCCTCTCTCTTCCCCATCTATGCAAGGCCATGCCCTTGCTACTCCCCTTCATTCAAACCTGCACTCAGCACCTCCAGCTCACACCAAGGAGCAAATGGCTAATGGCAGTGTGGAGTTCCCTCTCCCAAATCATACTTCGTATGACACTGGAGTCCAATGAGATATGATTGGTGTCACTGAGAAAAGCATTCTGTGGTCACGTTAGGCTGGGTAGATGTTATGCACTGTAGCCATTTCTTGATGATTCATATACAGAAGGCCTAGAGAATAAACAAACTGGTTTAACTTTGCTAGCTTAAGTGTTTACCAAATTTAACATGCCATAGCATCTTTTGGTGAGGCCTGGAGGGGAAAGGTATCTTAACCTGTCTGGGACCACTTGTATTGTATGGAACACAGTTTTAGAAATGTTAGTTCAAAGTTGTTGCCATGCCCTAGGTGCAAGTGGGGGTCAATTTCATTCAAAAAGTGTTGATGAGTTCCCCTAAAATGTGCTATTCTTTGACCTAGGACTTTGGGGCATCAGCAGTGAGTGTGGGGGACCCAGCCTATGCCTGGAACAGGGGAAGGAGTGAGAAACCACAGCTCAGAAACGTCTCATGTGTCCTGGAATAAACCACTTTGGATTACTGTCTCTCAAACTATTTAGGAAACAATCCAAATTTGTTACCAAATGAAAAACAATTTGACATTTGGTCTATGGGCCTCATGTCTACAAAAACAAAAGTAATAATATGCCCTGTCTTTTTTTTTTTTTTTTTTTTTTTTTTTTTTTTTTGAGACAGGCTCTCACTCTGTTGCCCTGGGTGGAGTGCAGTGGCAGTCATGGCTCACCACAGCTTCAACTTCCTGGACTCAATCTATCCTCCCACCTCAGCCTCCCAAATAGCAGGGACTACAGGTGAGCACTACCACACCTGCCTAATTTTTGTATTTTTTGTAGACACAGGGTTTCACCATGCTGCCCAGGCTAGTCTCAAACTCCTGAGCTCAAGCAATCTGCCCATCTCAGCCTCCTAAACTGCTGGGATTAGAAGTGTGAGCCACCACGCCCGGCTCACCTACTCTTTTGTAAGAACTCACCCTGGGCAAAAAAATGAGGAATTCTCTTCCAATAAATAAAATTAGAAAAAAAAACTCTCCCAATGTTAAGGACCTCATTAGGAACGTTTACTCCTTTTAAAAATGATTTGTGACAGATTCCGACTTAGCACTTTAATAATCAATCTCAATGCAAAGATCTTTGCATGGTCTGCTTTACATGTAAAAGCACAGTTGTCTTTATATTTGTTTGTTGTTATATATAGGAGATCATACAAAATAGAAGTTACCAAATAAAACCAAGCCATTCACTCTTGGCTACCAGGAAGAGAAATTTGGGTATCATAAATGATAATGGCAATAATCAGCTTCTTTCCAGTATTCAATCTGATCATCACAATAACAGAAGCATAAATTTCTTTTCAATTAATACCTGTAAACCTATTTTCTATAAGCCCAAACCTTTCCAAATTGATAATACTCAATCTTTTTTTTTTTTTTTTTTTTTGAGACAGGGTCTCGCTCTGTTGCCCAGGCTGGAGTGCACTGTCACACTGCACATGTACTCACATGCAGCCTTGGCTCATGTGCAGTGTGCCAGCTCACCCCACTACTCACTGCAGCCTCGACTTCCCAGGCTCACGTGATGCTCCCACATAGCTGGGACTACATCTGCCCAGCACACCTGACTTTTTTATAGAGATGGGTTTTCATTATGTTGCCCAGGCTGGTCTCAAACTCCAGGGCTCAAGCAATCTACCTGCCTCAGCCTCCCCAAGTGCAGGGATTACAGATGTGAGCCACTACACCCGGTAGTAATACTCAATCTTCTCCTTAAATATTTCCAGACATTCTACCTGGTACCTAAGAAGCTCAAACTCTAATAATGTACCATCTATAATCTTGAAATAACGCAATCTATGATTGTATTGCCTATCTGTGGACACACTCTGTTGGACCATTATGACTCAACCTCTACCTCCATCTACTCCAGTAGAACTTTTAAAATTAGACATATTTGGATTTTGACTCTAAGAAAGGTGGTACCTTGATTATTTCCTTGTGTCGACTCTGAGATGCTGACCCCAAGCTGGCTGCCATAGGAGTTGATTCCCATCATGCCACTGTGTGCTGGGGAGCTGGAGAGGGCTGGAAGCTGGCTGGGATTCCTAGGGACGCTGTAAAGGGCTTCAGCAATGTCTGCGGCTCGCTTCAAAATGATGTCCTACAAAACGGCAGGTTAATGTGAGCATTCTATCCAGCATAAAGTGCAAAACTCACGAAAAGGTAGGATGTGAGTATCTCACCTGGTTATTGTGTGGTGTGCCATAAAGAGCTTCCACTAGATCTGCAGCTCTTTTCAACAGCATTTCCTGGAAAACAAGTGAGGGTGGGGTATTGTCAAAGGCAAAACCCAAAATGGCAAACAAAAGAAAATTATAGGCAAAAATGAGAAATCCACACATCCCTCCCAAAATGTAAGTAATTAGTCAAGAGGTCCTATATTTGGTTTGACAAGTAAAATACAATTATACATATAAATCTCTCTATAAATACCTATCTATCTGAAATTTGCCTCTATAAAATGGCTCTATAAATGATTGTGTTACCAAAACAAAAACCAACCCAATTGAGAGTGAAGTTGATTAAAATTAATAACATCGTGGAAGTTCTACTAAATGCTACTTTCAGCCCATTCTGTTTTAAAAATCTGGGTCTCTAATTAACCAAATATTCTTAAAATGATTGATGGATTTGAGTTTAGCTCGTTGCCAAGGAGTTGTCCAGAGTACTGAAATGATCTTGGCAATGCCTTCTGCAAAATTTTATTCTAATAAAGATGAATTCTTTCAATAATATTTCCCCCTGTACATTTTAACCAGAGAGAATTAGTAATCACAAATCCCTTTCCTCTCATTTTGCCTTTTCCACCTCCTGTTTTTTACAGCCTTTTAAATTGCTATTAACCTACTTTCCAGATATCATCTAATTTAATGGTGGGGCTAGGGATTTTTCCAGGAGGAAAATAAAGGTGTAATGTAGAAGCAACTGTGGTGCTTAAATTTTATTCACAGTATGGAAAAGAGAACACGGCATTTTATAATTTGTATGTTTAAAGTGCAAATATAAATGTGAAAATTTAATAGTTTCTCATCAGCTAAATGACAACTAATAAATTGATGTACTTTTTAAATAAAGCCAACAACATGGGCCAAATTCATAAAGTAATTTTCATAAGGAAGTTCACTTGAAGGTGATGTATTTCATAGTAATTTTATACAGAAGCAATTTTCTCCTCATTAGATACCTACGTACATAGTAGGCCCTCAATGATTAATACTGATTGGGGATTAATGGGTCCCTGAAATTATGGGTAAATAGAAACATTTAAATACAAAGGAGTGGAAGCTAATACTTTTTTTTTTTTTTTTTTTTTTTTTTTTAATGAGGCGGAGTCTCACTCTGTCGCCCAGGCTGGAGTGCAGTGGCGCCATCTCGGCTCACTGCAAGCTCCGCCTCCCGGGTTCACGCCGTTCTCCTGCCTCAGCCTCCCGAGTAGCTGGAACTACAGGCACCCGCCACCACGCCCGGCTAGTTTTTTTGTATTTTTAGTAGAGATGGGGTTTCACCGTGTTAGCCAGGATGGTCTCGATATCCTGACCTCGTGATCCGTCCGCCTCAGCCTCCCAAAGTGCTGGGATTACAGGCGTGAGCCACCGTGCCCGGCCGCCAAAGCTTATATTTTTAACCAATTATGCAGATATTTATTTTCAGAAAGTTGGCAATGTTTTTAAAACTGAATACTCCTGTTGTGTATCTATTTTATCGGCCCAAATGTTCAGATTTCATATTTCCTCAGAGATAAATACGACCGTAATATATTTCAGAGTTAGCAGATATTTTATGTGCATCTTGTATCTAAAGCTTAGCTAAATTTCAAGGCCTAATTAATTTTAATGGGATGTAAATGCCTGCATTTGTCTAAGTTTGCTGAAATTCTACACAAATGGCTTCACATGTCCATTTCCAAAGCACATTACCTTAGCTAATCTCTCAGGATCTCCCGGGTGCCTAGGGATGACCTTCTGCAGTCTCTGGAAGCCATAGTCTATGGTGGGTTCATTTAATGCTGAAAGAGAAAAAATCCTCTCTCTGAGTTTGTATCCTGGCCATGAAGCAAACCTTCTAATTAATTCTTCCACAGGTAATAAGAAGGTTCTGGATGCATAATGGATGTAATCAGGGTTTTTGCTATCAACATTGGTTAATTCACATGTAAATTTGGAATTTATAGTACTTTTATATTTTTCTATTAGAATAACATTTCAAAATTTCAGATTACAATTATCATTTCTGCTTTAAGTGTACGTAAACTTCTCTGCTCCCTATAAAATTAAAAATGGCACAAGCAACCATATCTCAATTTCTTATGAACATAATAAACTACTTTTATATTATTTTCCTTTCTTTCCTTTGTCTCTTTCCTAAGTAGGACTGTATTGACTATTCTTCTAAATATCTTCTAAATATTCTTCTAAATATTTTTCTTAACCAGTCTCTTATTTACATTTATACATATATAAACCTTCTATGAGCTTATTCTCATAAAACCTGTTTTATGCATAATATGCTTCCACAGTTTTCAATTCTATTTAATTACACCCACATCTGGTAAATGTCAGCCACTCCACGCCACCCCACCCCACCCCATGAATACTGCAAATTTTATTTCACCACTATGTTCCCATTAAGACAGGGCCTGGCACACAGTAGGCACTTAGTGTCAGTAATTATAAAACGAGTGAATGAATTAATGAATGGCATACTTTAGCATTTCCACTACTCTAGAGTTTTCACGTGCTGCTTTTATTCTTTCTCCTTCTTCTTCCCTTTCATTTATTTTTAAAAAGTTTCTTGTTTAAATGTTATGGTTTTAAAATTAATGCATGATTAAAGAAAAAGATACAAAGAATAACATAATAATCACCTGCATTGCTGTTATCATCAATAAACACAGTAATGTGTATTTCCTCTTTAATCTTGTTTTTTCATATATATTTTATATATATGTTGCTATTATTCTATGAAAACAATGCCTTTTTTTAAAAAAAACTATTAAAACATTAAATATAGAAGTAAAAAATTACCGTAAACCCACTTAAGAGATGAGCTGGATTAACATTTTTTGCTTACATAACCTACTTTTCATCCACTTAACAATATATCGTAAACTTTCCCCGGGACGATTAACTATTCTTTTATAACATTATTTTAAATTCCTGCATATTTTTCTATGACATGCTCTATAATTTATTTAAATGGCTTCCTAATATTGGGCAATTAATGTGATCCTAATTTCTCACTATTATAAATATCAGAGCAATAATTATCCTTTGTGCATAACTTTCATTATTTCAATTGGAAAATTCCAAGAATTAGAATTACTGGACCAAAAATTATGATTTATATTTCAGGCCTTTCAGACATTCAGTCAAATCACTCCTCAGAAGAGTGCATGAGTTTATTCTCCCTCCAGCAATGCGTGTGCTCATTTTAACTTACATTTTTTTACTCACCAGTGAGGCTGAAGAATTTTTTCATATATTTGCTGATGTTAATTTCTTCTTTTATAAACTGCATGTTAATACTTTCTGCACTCTTCTTTCACTTGTAAAAATACTTTATATGTTGAGATTTTTCATACTGTGGCATCATGTTGCAATATCACATCCCAATTTGTCCTTAAGTATTTTATGTATAGAAAGACCACCTCTACTCCAAGAACTGGTAGGTACACACAAACGCGCACACACACACACAAATGTATATGTACACACATATGTATACATATATGAATGCTTAAATTGTTTAACTTATCTGGATTTTACTTTGTCATGTAATGTTAAGAATTTACCTTTGCCACAACTTAACTATTTCACAATTTATTGAACGGTTTCTATACATATATTGTTTTATTGATCTATTCTGGGTAAAAAATCACACTATTGTGGTTGTAATACATATTTAATATTTGATAGTGTAAGTGTCCTTCCACAAATACACAGTCTTTAAAAACTACATTTTCTCAACTATTCTGTTTTGTTTGTTTGTTTGTTTGTTTGTTTTGAGACAGAGTCTCACTCTGTCACCCAGGCTGGAGTGCAATGGTGCAATCTCGGCTCACAGCAACCTCTCTGCCTGCTGAGTTCAAGCGATTCTCCTGCCTCAGCCTCTTGAAGAGCTGGGATTACAGGCATGTGCCACCATGCCCAGCTAATTTTTTTTTTTTTTTTTTGCATTTTTAGTAGAGGCAGGGTTTCACCATGTTGATCAGGCTGGTCCTGAACTCCTGACCTCGTGATGCGCCCGCCTCAGCCTCACAAAATGCTGGGATTGTAGATGTGAGCCACCACACCTGGCCTTCTCAATTATTCTTATCCATTTATTCTTTCCAGATTAACCTTAGGGAAATTTCCAAAACAATTTCAGTTGCATTAAACCTACAGCTAGAGAGAAAACAGATGGCTTTGCAATAGCAACACTCCACCTTCTTTAGATCCCTCAGTAAACTGTGTACTGCTCATCGTGTAGGTGCTAAGTTTTTTCTTTACCATTTTAATTTTTTTGCTATGTATTCCATTTTGTTCTTACTGTGAATATGGCTGTTCATTAATCATACTGTCCAAGAGTTTTATTAGAGTCTAGAAACACTTTTATGTTTTATACATTTGTGCAGGAAGTCCATGGCATAGAGATGAAGACAATCAGCTTTAGAGTTGAGTAGATCTAGCATCTGAATTCCAGCTCCACAATGTATGTGAGCAGGTTAAAATCCATATTATGGGTTGGCTGTCAAAATCAAAACCATTTCTATAATGTCCCCAGCATGGTGCTTGGCATATAAAATATCTTTTTTTTTTTCTTTTGAGACAGGTTTTCACCCTGTTGCCCAGGCTGGTCTCGAACTCCTGGGCTCAAGCAATAGTCCGCCTTGGCCTCCCAAAGTGCTGGGATTACAGACGTGAGCCACTGCGCCTGGCCTATAAAAGATCTTAACCAAAGGTAACTGTTGTTTTGTAGCCCAAACCTCTGACAGATATCACTTTTTTTTCTATTGCTTCTCTTAGGCCTGTACATTCATATCACCTACTTACAGTGATCATTTTGTCTCCTTTTGATAGATGTATTAATCCCATTTAGTTCTCTTAATCCTGTTCTTGTGTTGGCTAAAACTTCCCAAACAATGCCCCAAAATGAGGATAAAGTTGGATATTCTTGTTTTTCTCTGAATGGGAGTGACATATTTTACTAGCAAATGAGGTGTTGGCTATTTGAGATAGATATTATTTATCATGGTTCAATAAGGGTTATCAGGACTTCTTGGAGTTTTAGAAAATCACAATCACATGAATTTTCTCCTTTGGCCAAATTTATATATATATATAAGAGATATATATATAAAATATATAAGACATATATAATATATGACATATAATATATATGACATATATAATATATATATAAGACATACAGATATAGAATTTTTTTTTTTCTGAGATGAAATCTTGCTCTGTTGCCCAGGCTGGAGTGCAATGGCATGATCTCAGCTCACTGCAACCTCCGCCTCCCAGGTTCAAGCTATTCTTCTGTCTCAGCCTTTCTAGTAGCTAGGATTACAGGCACGCAGCACCATGCCTGGCTAATTTTTGTATTTTTAGTAGAGATGGGGTTTCACCATATTGGCCAGGCTTGTCACGAACCCCTGACCTCAAGTGATCCACCCATCATGGCCTCCCAAAGTGCTAGGATTACAGACATGAGCTACCATGCCTGGCCTATATTTTATATTTTCTAATATTTCAAAATTAAACATTAATTCATGGATGTAATGTATCATTTTCTTGGTATATATCTAAATTCAGATATAACCATTAATACCAGATTCAGCCATTAATACCAGATTAATATTTCCTTAACACAACTGGCACAAGGATTAAATCAATTAAGTTAATAAGAACAGTGCCTGGCACTTGGTGAGCAAGCAGGTGTCAGTTATTGTCCATATTAATAACTAGGATTGTGTGTATGGCTCTGTCCAACTTATGATTTTTATTTTATACCGGTCTTGAAAACTATATTGAGAAGTTTTCTATATTTTATCCTATGCTCTATAAATCTTACATAGCATGGATAGCAGCTCTTTGCTAAACACTTGAAAGAACCATAGTAACATTGCTCATTACTAAGGTCACCAATAGCATTTTAGCCAAACCAACAGGAACTTTTCCATTCTTATCTTAACCTCGAGTTAACATTTGACATCACTCATATTCTCTACTTCTAGAAACCCTCCCACCCACTGGCTTCCTGAACTCACACTGCCCAGCTTCCTTCCTACCTCTTTGGCCATGTCAGACTACTTTGCGGACTGTTCTTTCTCTGCCTGTCTTGTAAATGATGCTCCTCAAGATGGTTGCCAGGCAGCCTTCAGCTTAGCTGCACGTTCTCCTGGGCAACTTCATCAGTTCCCCATGATTTCCACATGCAGTTACATGCTAATCGTCATAAATCTTGATCTCTAGACTAGATACCTGGCCTGAGATGCAGCTTTAAATATCCAGCTGTTGGCTAGAAAATTCCACTCAGATGTTCCATAGATTCCTTTCACCCAAGATACCCAAGCTCATGAGATTCTCTGAATTGCACCATCATCCAAATGACTGACTGCCAATCAGAAACCTCGAATTCATTGTTTCTCAATATCATTGTATTTTTTCTGGAAAAAAAATCATCCATTTCATCAAGATTGTAAATGTTTTAGCATAGAATCTATATTGTATTTGTTTAAAATTTCTAACCTATCTAGAGTTCCCCTCCCCCTCCGCCCACTGAAATGTATACAAATATATGTAGACGTTTAAATTATTTAACCTATCTGGATTTTATTTCATTGTGTAACATTAGGTACTTACCTTTGCCACAACTTACTGTATTTCACAATTTTGTTGTAATTTTCTGATTAGTCCCATTTATAATTTTGACTTCGTTTAGTTCCAGGAAGAGTATCTTAAAATTTCTAGGTAATTGAGTACTAAACTGTTAAATGCTTATTGTAGTCAACTGCCCTGGATTAAAAAAGGTATCCTGCACAGTATCTGCCTTTTGGAATTTATTGAGTTTTGAATTAATACATATTAGTTTTGTCTGCATTTCATGGGCAATGCTTTAATGTCTTATTTCATCTATCTTTTTGATCACATTATTTAACATGTCCATTTTTGCTACTATAAATTTGTCTTCCCACATTCTCATTTCTAATAGTTATATATATACACACACGCATATACACACATACACTTTTCTAGTGATTTGAGAGATAGACACACGTTGTTGTTGTTGTTGTTGTTTTTGAGACAGGGACACAAAGTCCAGCCACTCAGGCTGGAGTGCAGTGGCATGATCATGGCTCACAGCAACCTCCACCTCCTGGGCTCTAGCAATCCTCCTGCCTCAGCCTCCTGACTAACTAGGGCTACAGACATGCACCACATGCCTAATTTTTGTATTTTTGGTAGAGATGGGTTTTCACCATGTTGCCCAGGCTGATCCTGAACTCCTGAGCTCAAGCAATCTGCCCACCTTAGCCTCCCAAATTGCTGGGACTATAGGCGTGAGCCACTGCTCCTGGTCTGTACATGCTATTTTAATTTACAGAAGTATCTTTAGACTTCTCTGAAAATATTTTATTTTTCCTAATTATTTGAGGTGTTGAGTTGCTCCATATATAAGGAGTTTTGCTTGCCTTCAATCTTCCCACCTCTTTCTCTCCACTTATACATTTTTGTTGGCAGTTTATCATTTCAAGCTGATTTACTATTCTTAGATTTTCTATGATCTATATTTTTAGAAACTAATTTTCATGTTTCCACTAAGTCTCATCACCATATTAACAATAATTTTTTAGACACTCTATATTTAACTGCTTTCTCGGCCAACCATCAATACTGCCATAGCACAACTTTTCCCATCTTGATTCTTCATTGATTCAATTCTCCTGCAGTCAGGTGCTATCAATAAGAATAAGAGTTAAATGCTGTCTGGGCCATTGAAATAAGGGAGTATCTTTTTTTTTTTTTTCACACATAAATGGCAGCTGCTCTGGATATAGAATAGTTAAATATACTCTCCCATTCAAGATCAACTTTCTGCTTATGCCACTGGTTCTCGCTCCTCAAGGTGGAGACAGGAGAGCCTCAGGGTGATTGTTGGGGTCTTCCATCACTTCCTTGCCCTGCTGCCCTTTCCCAAGCGGGAATGAGGAGGCCAGCTGGAGTTCACATGTCCACCAGTACGATCCTGTGTGCACATACCAGCACAACAGTGCAAAATTTCTGGCATATTAATGACTTTAGCCTAGCTTCATGCATTATTACCAGATTTCCTTTATTTTTATGTTTTCCTGAAAGTATCTCTGATATATTCTGGGAGTGGGGACCAATTAAACACTTGCACTCACAAGGTCATCTTACCTAGAAACACATGTAAGAATAGCCGTATGTTAAGTAGAATCATTCTATAAATGTTTTGCTTCCACTTAGCATTATAATGTCAGCAATTTGGGCAGACTTTTTCTTTAATGTGATTTTTAGTGGTGGTAATATGCAATAGTGAAAATCATTATTACCACCATTGGGATGTACTGAAGCCTTTCTATGTTAAGGGTACTCTGCTAAGCCTTTTAGGCACATCAGCTCATTCGATTCTGATTGCAATCCTATGATGTGGGTTTTATCCCCATTTTCAATGCAGTCCCAAGTGGTAAAGGTGGGATCTGTATCTTGCTTCTCTAACTCCAAAGCCTGTGCTCTTAACTTTTCCTGCTGCAGAACCAGAGATGATGATCCTTGCATCCCGCTCTGGGCATCCTCCTCAGCTTCAAGAGCTACAGATTCAAGAGCATGAATGAAGCCCAGCCTGTGTTGCCTGACTTCGTCACTGAGACCAGAAGGAGACCCCATGCGGTATCGACCAGCAAACACAAACAGCTGCCCGGTGCTGCAGGACAAACAGACTTGATGATGAAATTCTCAAAATTCATTGTTGCCTAATTTTTTTTTTTTTTTAGAAATATGCACCATTTTGCTAGCCAAAGTGCAGATTTTCTTAGAGAAAATAGGAAAAGTATTGATATGGGTACACTCACAACGTGCTGAATGCAAACTAAACAGATATCCCATAAGGCGGAAAATCTAACCCCTCCCTGTCTCCATTTCTGTCTTTGTCCCTTTCCATCTGCGTGGCTGTCCCCCGCCCTGGCAAGTGCCCTGCCTCTCCCAAGAGCACTGTGGGGGTCCAGCCAGGGACCCCCAACACCACCGTCCTTATCCCTTGGTCCTCCCTACTGCTTGCAGATGAATTTTCTGGAGCTGGGCTCTAATCAGTGCACAGAGGTGGGACAGAGATGAATTTTTTTAAAAATATAATTTATCACACATTTGCACCCATTGTTCTCCCAACCAGATTGCAGACCACCAGGATACAGGGTCATGTCTGATTTCTTTTGCCTGCCCTCCCTTCCCCAGCTCCCAAATTAGACACGGCAGAGTATCTTGACCACACTGGGTTGGCAATTCATGTTTTACACTGAATAAGTAGATAAGGCATGATTGTCTATTTTTATGTTGTTTTTTGGCAGGTCCCTGCCAGACTTCATAGGCACAAGCTATGGGATACATCTCGTGTGCATCAAAATGAGAGAGAGGACAGTAAAGCACAGTTGTCTACACAGACAGGGAAAATCACACTCACACATACACACACACAGAATTTCATTTAACCAAGTGCACATTGGAAGTAGAAAGCATGAAGTTGAAAGTACTCCAGCTCTGTTTAGCCAACAGTAAACCATAAGAGGGACCTCAGCCTTTAACACATGGCCGGGTTTGACAACTCTTTGGTTCCAGACTGACTTTCCCAACTGACCAGTTGCTTTTGCGTCTTTTAGGTTCAGCTTCACCTTGAATCCCAACTTCCTCCCTCCCCCTTGCTACTTCCCTGGGCGTTCTCTGGCTTTTCAGCCCTGGTGTGAGCCAAGCAAAGCTCAATTAACTAATGAGGTGCCCAAGACCAGCACCAAGACAGTCTCCAAGGGCCAACCAGGCCATTAACTGCCATCATCAGTGTAAATTTACAACCTCGCCTACCACATGGAGTGCGGGGATGCTGTGAAGTTCTGCCAACCCTTTGGCTGACAGGGATACAGAGAAGTGCTGGCAAGGCAAAAACAGAGTAAATTAAAAATATGCTTCAATCTATAGGCTCTATTTATCTATGTCTTTCTTTGGTAATATAACATTAAGGTAAAAGGTCATAGCCCCACTGAAATATAATTTATATTTACCTTTTATTAAATAATTATGGCATGGCATGAAGTTAAATATTACAGAAGCTAATCAAGAGGGAATTCAAGAGAGAAAACTCAGACATGAGAATTTCGTCTTTGCTATACATAGAATGTCTTAATCCTCCACTGGGAGTCATTCGGGTTTGCTTAAGGAGTTTAATAATACACATTTCAACTGCCACAGAATCTAAATCCCATTTGGATCAGCCTTAAAAAACTTTCATCAATACCTTGAGATTTCATAATATTTCTCTTGAGAGCCTGGATCTCATGTGCCATTTCTCATTTTGATTGCAGGTATAATATATCAGATTACTTACATATATCTTGGACCCAATAAATAGATATAAACTATAAGCAATGTGTGAATGGTTTCTTTTTTTTAAGTAAATAGTATTTAACTAAAAATATCTACTGGGAACCACTCTTTTTAAAAAAAAAAAAAAGCTGGCTGGTGCTCAATATTAATTTTCCCAAAGGATTAGTGAGATATAAAATTCTACATGGTTTTAATTTTCTTTCCTTAAGAGGAGGCACAGGGAGCAGATAATGCTTACCCCATCTTATACTTCTACTTCTGTTTCACAAAAATGAAGGGGACCCTTGGTTAGAACCCTGTTCAGCCCTTAACAATTATGGCCTTGACACTGCAGGCTGGAGGTCATTTATGCTCTTGACCAGCAAGGGTACTGATCGCAAAGATGGCAACATCAAGGCCTGGTCGCTTTTCTTTGCAAAAATGTGAGAGAGGATGACGATGGGTGAGGGAAGATCTGAGTTCTCAACTGGGCTGCCACTCTAGGGATGTTGGCGGATCACACCGCTGGCCTCAGTTGCAGCTTTACTCACCAGTGAGTCTTCCCTTGGATCCTAGGATTACCATGGAGTCTGCAGATGGTCATCAGGAGGCCAATAAAAGTAGAAATTCTAAGCCTAGCCATGTGTTTCTGCATCTGTGCATTATCTGCAGAAAGGGAGCTTCATTTCATCAGATGTTCACAGAGCCCATGGTCTCCTAATGGTGACAGCCCACAGAACTGGAGAATCCCTACAGTCCTAACTCTAAATTCCAACTTTCTTCAAGAATAAGGAAAACCACTGAAAGGTTTTCTTTGCACGGTAAGAAACAAAGCAAAAAAACCCAAAAAACAAAAAACCTTAAATCTATATAATGTGACTGCCATATAAACACAAGACCAAAAGACAGACATTGACTGGCAATGGAAGAGAAAACATGCTTTAACAATACCTGCCATGTGGCTTTGGCCAAGGAGAATTACTCTCTGTTGACAGCATAGGAAGGCTTGAAATGATCTGGCCTTGGGAGGAATTTAGATAAACACAGACGAGCTCCTGCCCTCATGCCACTTTAGGACGTCTCTGTCCTCTTTCCTTACATAGTACTTTGTTCCCACATGTTCATTCCCATAAAGTCTGTCTTCCATGTGCTAGGATTTGGGTTCCCTTCTCTCTCCCTCATCCTTCTTCCAATTTCCTTGTCCAATCATCTCCCTTCTGCCCTATTCCTCATGCAAAGGCTACATTAAACTTGCACTTAAATGCTCCTAAGTTTTTCATTGCATATGATGATGTGATGGGATAAAGCTCATCCTAGCTTGGGAGCTGCCTTAGTTCCTGACACTAACAAATGACGCCACCTTTATTGGGTCACTTGGCCAGGTGAGGCTTTGGTTTATTTATCTGTGAAGACAAATGATTGGGGTAAATGGCATCTAAGACCCCTTTCAAGCTCTTACATTTTATGATTCTAAGGCTATCACTGATTTGGAGCAGCAGTTTTCTTCTCTGAGGAGTGCAGGGTAGAGCTGAAGTCAAGAGTTGTTGAATTAAGTTGTCTTTAACCTTGGCTACATTGAACTCTCTTCCCACATCCATTTGTTTCAATGTAGCAAAAGTTCAGTGTCACCAATTTAAAAACAAAAAGGAACAGAGATAATATAGGAACACATTATTAAGAGGTGGTACCTGCCTTTGTGGACACAGGAACAAGAATACGAGGAGAGAACCAACAGTGCACAAGCGAAAGATTAGACTGAAGCCTCTGATATTTAATTTTAAATGAAATATTAATTTAATATTTAATTACACTTTGGTTTCCAGAAAAACTGCAGCAGCAAGACAGATTATTTGAAGAAGGGAATAATATACATGGTTAAGGAGACAACTGTAAAAATTAAAGATAAATTTCAAGGGTAAATCTAAATGCCACAACGGAGCAGTTATAAATACGTTCTTGCTCTCTGTAATGTGTATTTAGAATATTACAGCCGAGTGCACCAGTCCATTAAGGGGCTGGGATGTCTCTAGTGAAACAACAGCCCCCTATTCTGGGGCTAACAACAGAGACGTCATTCCTCAGACTCAGCTGAATGATGTATCTGAATTTCACAAGAGGTGGGAGTGGAGACAACTTCAGTAAAAGTGTAGGCTACCAGGGGGGCTATTGACTCAACCTGTCTCCAGCTTGAACAGGGAATAGTTGTACTCGGGCCAGTTTCTGATGTCTGAATTGGGTATTTTTAACTAAAAATCAGATTCATTTCTTCAATGGGATTTTTTTTTTTCCAGGATAATGCTATACGGGGAAAAAAATGCGAAGTGGATGAGCTATTAACATTTGAAATTCAGTTTGCACATCTGTGCAGCACAGCTTTATGAAGGCAGGCGCCACAATTCGCACAGAGCCTCCGGGAGGAGGCTGTTTGGGGTATGATTTGGGGGTATGTGGAAAAACCTCGGTCTCTCATTTTTCCTCCCAGCTGCTGCCTGTTCTTGCCTTAATCCTGTTGAACACTTTCCCCCAAATAACGAACAGGAAAAAAAAATTGTTTTTTGCTAAAGTAGAAGATAAGTAGTATTCTGGGAGAGGGGGTTAGTTAGCATGAATTCTCTGGTTTCTTGGTGTATTTCAATTAGCAGGTCGTCTATGTAGACCTCTAAGTTCTCCTGCACACCTCTTATCAAGCACCTACTCTGCATGTACCTGGGCCAGCTGGGGCATGGTCAATCTCTTCTGCTCCTTTTGTCCACCTTTTACTATTTATTTATTTATTTATTTATTTCTTACAAGAACTCCTGGGTTCTTTTTAAAAAATTATTTATTTATTTATTTAAGAAACAAGGTTTCCCTCTGTTGCCCAGGCTGGAGTACAGTGATGCAGTCATAGCTCACTGCAGCCTCGATCTCCTGGCCTCACGCATTTCTCCCACCTTAGGCTCCCAAGAGGTGGGACTATAGGCCCCACACCCCACCAGCCTGGCTATTTTTTTTTTTTTTTTTTTTTTTAGAGATGGGATCTTCCCTGGGTTTGTCTCAAACTCCTGGCCTCAAGTGATCCTCTGGCCTCAGCCTCCCAAAGTACTGGAATTTCAGGTATTGAAAGGCTTCCACCCTTTAATACCTGCTTCCTTGTGACCCCCTGCCTCTCACCTGCAAAATCCATGTTCTTGGGCTGCCTTGGCCTTCTCTGTCTCCTGCAAAAACCTGATTTCTAATCTAGATCAAGATATTCAAGGCACGATGTGGTAGGTCTTTCAAGAAGAATCCACATTTTCTGAAAGACACACAAAGAAGCCCAGCACTGGTGCAACAACAATGAGGGAGGACGCTGCCCAGAGCTTCCCAGAGCTGCATGTATCCTCCCACCAGATGCTTACAACAGTGAATTGTGCTTGTGCTTCTACATTTATATACATAAATACCTTTACATATGTATATAATTTTATCTTTCTAATGGGGTAAGTATATCCCCATTTTTAGGTTAGAAAAATGGCACAAAGAATAGTTGTTTTTCCTGAAAGTTGGAATGCAAATTCCTGCCTCTTCACTCTGTCATCGGCTCTCTTCTATACAACAGCCTGCCCCGGCGCCAAGTTCTCTCAAGCTTAATAAAAATGTGGAGTTCATATTTCTTGGCCTCCTGCAACTTCAGTTATTTGTAGAGAGAATAATTTCTATGACTTCTAAAGAATTCAAGGCACTTCACAGTCTCTGAGTCTAGCACATCATACTGACTGGAGCCTCCCCTTCATGACTCCTGCTTTTTGAGTTTTCTAGAAAGTTCCACCTAAGAGCAGGCATTACTATTGTGTTTACGGTGAAAGGACCCAGTCTCATAAGAACGTTCCCATGGGCAGAGTGCTTATAAGCCAAAACGTCTCTGCAACAGCCTCATAAGCAGAACTTAGGTCTCACAAACTCATTTCTTTAAAATACACAGTCCCTAAATTAGTTCAACCACCATGGAAGACAGGTCCTCAATCCTCAAGGATCGAGAACCAGAACTGCCATTTGACTTGGCAATCCCATTACTAGGTATATACCCAAAGGAATATAAATCATTCTATTATAAAGAAACATGCACACATATGTTTGTTGAAGCACTATTCACAAAAGCAAAGACTTGGAACCAACCCAAATACCCATCAATGATAGACTGGATAACGAAAATGTGGTATATATACACTGTGGAATACTATACAGCCATAAAAAGGAATGAGAGCATGTCATTTGCAGGGACATGGATGAAGCTGGAAGCCATCATCCTCAGCAAACTAACACAGGAACAGAAAACCAAACACTGCATGTTCTCACTCATAAGTGGGAGCTGAACAATGAGAACACATGGACACAGGGAGGGGAACAGCATGCACTGTTGGCAGGTGGGGTTGGGCAGGGAGAGGAACAGCATCAGGACAAGTAGCTAATGCATGCAGGGTGCATTATAATAGCTAATAGCTAGGTGATGGATCGATCTGTGCAGAAAACCACCATGGCACATGTATACCTATGTAACAAATCCTGCACATGTATCCCAGAACTTAAAGTAAAATAAAACTTAAAATATAACAATAAAAAATAAAATAAAATACAGATTCTCAGACACTCTCAGGAGAGTAGCAAAAATATTCCCATATTGCAATCTGAAAACCAGGGCCCAGGTAAGGCATCTTCTGAGACCCCCTTCGTGCTCAACAGCCACAGCCTATTTCCTGTGCACCTCTCCAGAGTCACAGCCCGAGAGCCAAGGCATCATCTGCCAAGTAAAACAAGACAAGACCAAACAGATGGCCTTGGTATCATTTTTTCTAACAAACTGTACCGTATTGAGAAGTAGTACAGGTTAGGTGTTAAGAGCAGAACTTTGGAATAAGACATCTAGGTTTCATCATAGCTTGGTGACATTAGGCAAGTGACTTAATTTCTCTAAGTAGCAGGATCTCAACTATGAAGTTGAGATACTCATTGAACTGTCATCACAGACAAAGGTGGTGATACTCGAGCCTGTAGGACAGAGCCTTGCCTTATGTACTTAATAGATGACAGATGTGATTATTGAACTACTGTCATTTTTGCTTATTATTCTGTCTTATGATAGAACTTACAAAAGACTTCTTAACCAGCTGTCTAATGTGTAGCCCAGGTTCTGCAAAGAACCACAGGAACAATAGTGAAAAGCTATGCTCGTTTACCCCCATGTCCTCACACATTGTGTTTTGCCCTGGATTCTGTGGTTGGTGCAGATTTGACAGTTAGAGACAATGACCTTTCCACCCCCAAATACCATGCTCTGATATCCTCTCCCTGCATACTCGCTGCCACCTGAAGTCAAGACAGCCAAGAAGTCACTGTGGTTCTATTGGGTGCCCCTACTAGGATTATGTTTCTGCATTGCCAGTTCTCTATGGAAAAGTCTGCGAGGAAAACAGAGGATCTCTTCTCCTCTTCTCTCTGCCTAGCCTGGCATACTTCCTCCAGGTCTCAAACCAGTTAAGAGGCAACTGGACTTTCCCTAATGAGCCCTGTTCTCATGTGGCTCTCTCAATTGGGCAGCAGCAAGTTGCACATTAGCAAACCGTGGTTAGTGGAAAATAGACCTGCAAAGTCACATGTGCAAAGAAAATGTGTTGTTTTTCAGAGCCCTGAGGTTGTTTGTGCTGTGGTTGGCAGTGGCAACCATGGGGGTGTGGCTAATTAACCAGGTACACCTAATAATGGGCTTGGCTCTGTCATGGTGGTGTATCCTTGGATACAGAAAATGTCAACCGTTGGACTATAGACCACAGAGTGTGTGCAGTGGGGCACGGGTGGAAGGAGGAAAGGTTTTCTGGAGTCTCCTGCAGGACTCTCCCTCTAGAAAGTTCTACATAAGAGTAAACACTAACATTGTGTTCCTGGTGAACGGGCCCAGTCTCATAAGAACCCTCCCATGGGTGGAGCGCTTTATAGGCCAGAAAGCCTCTCCAACAGCCTCAGGAGCAGAACTCAGGTTTCTCAAACTCATTTCTTTGTTTAAAATACAGATTCCCAGACTCTGTCAGAAGAGTATGATTTGGTATTGTCTGGAATGGTGCCAAGCATAATTCTTATGATCGGCCAAATTAGGGAAACACCTTTGGGTAACAGCATAATTGGCACCAGAGCTTTACAGATAATGGAAATGAGGCTCAGAGAGGTCAGTGATCGGGTGAAAGTAGACACAAGCAGTGGACCACGAGGCCAGCCCCTGAAGGCAGCGCTTCCGGCTGGTCCAATGCATCTCCTCTCAGATCCTGTCCTGCTCACAGCACTCACTCTGCACATTTTAAAACCCTCTAGGTTTCAAGTTTTGCCTTTTCCTCCAGAACCTGAATGTCTTTTTGTCCACCTTGCCATTGGAGCTGAGTGGTTCGTCTAAGCCTACGGCAGCCTAGGAGCACCGTCCTGCAGTGAAGCGGCCCAGGCGCCCAGGGTGCGTGGGTCAGTGCTTCAGGGTGGCTGGAAAGACGGGAGGGCCTTGTCCTTCTCCTCCTAGGGAAGAGGCCATGGCTCTCCAGGTGACCAGAGTGAAGACTCAGCTCTGAGGTGGAACAGCCCATCAGCAGGTTCCTGTGGAAGCACTGATGGTGGATTAAGACGCAATTGGCTTTTCATGTCAGTAGCTGCCAGTTCACTGGGAAAGACGGGAGGCCACCAAAGCATTTCCTGTGGGGTCTAGAACCCTCCATGGATGATATCAGCTTCCTGTTTCCGCCAACCCAGGCGGTACTTCGCTCAGTAGCCTCGGGGTGGAAGTTTTCTGAGAGAGTGGCCAGACTCCTGAGCCATCCCTGATAGCATCTGTAGTTTTGATTTCTTCTTTATTCGTGAACGAACAAACTCCTGAGTCCCTCCCCGCCTCACCCCAACTGCCCCTGAAGGCCCTTCCTTCTCAAAGGCTGTTTCTGGAAGAAGTACCACCAGCTATCAGGCTAGAAATACTTTGTACCTGAAAAATCAAGTTTACTAATGTTCATTGTTTCAGTATTTAAACGTGTGACACTATATTGTGCCATACTTTATTCTTCTAATTTTTTATTTTATTTTATTTTATTTTTTTGAGACGGAGTCTCGCTCTGTCGCCCAGGCTGGAGTGCAGAGGCCGGATCTCAGCTCACTGCAAACTCCGCCTCCCGGGTTTACGCCATTCTCCCGCCTCAGCCTCCCGAGTAGCTGGGACTACAGGCGCCCGCCACCACACCCGGCTGGTTCTAATTTTTAAATTATTTAATTTTTCTAGAAAATAGATACAAGTAAGCAACATGAAAAAAATTTGAATAACAACAACACTGAGAAACCACCATTGTTAACACCTCGGCATGCAGAATTCTGTACCCTACTAGGGTTGCTTGTAAAACTACTCATTTTTCATATATCTAAACATTGGGTCATATCATGCAGACTATTTTAAAGCTCCTTTAAAACCCGTATCACAGATGCCTTTCATGTAAATAAATATCCATCCATGGCATTATTTTTAATGTCTCTAAAAAGGTGTAGAAGATGTTCTCTTATTTGTTTAATGAATCCCCTAATGTACAATGAGGATATTTTCTTTTTTTTTTTTTTAATGTAGTATGAAAGGACAAGCCTTGAGTATTTATTACCTTTGTTTTTAACATAATGTTCAATTTGCTTACATAATTTAACAGCAAAATTGCTGAAACTTTGCCAGTTCTTGTGAGCCTGTGTGAGCTGACTCCAGCATGTCAACGCCTCTGTTCCTCCTAATCGCCAGAACTGTACACTTCCCCGTATTAGTCTAGATGTGTTTCCTCGGTTGCAGGATTATTTCAGAAATTCCCTACTACAACTTGTTTGGTTTTAAGATTCACACTGAGGATACTTTCAATTTTTCATTACAATAAACTCCCATGAACAGTCTTCCAGCAAACTCAATTATTTCCTAGGTAGACATTTCTAGAAGTAGAATTGCTGAGTCAAAGGGCACATACATCTTCAGGTGTTCTCTTATCAAATTTACACTCCTGCAGTAGTATCTTAGATAGTTATGATGCCTACCCATCTCCTTAGAGCTCTATCACCCACGTCCAGGTGTGTCTTTGAAACACTAGAGATACCAGAGCTCTACATGCAGAAAGTGTCCTGGAACAAGACCCACTCTCCAACTGACTTCAGAGACAGCCCTGGTTTCCTCCTACCCTGACCACGTCTTTTCAGGCTCCTTCCCAGGTTCCTTCTGTCATCTTTAATCCTGTATGCTGGTGTTCCCAAGGTGCCATATTTGGACTTCTCTACTCTTCCATGGCGATCTCATCTGGTCCTATGGCTTTAAATCCTGTCTAGAGTATCCTTCAGTAGTATCTTGCAGTAGTATCTTAGAAAGTCCCCATTGTCTTTGAATTTTGTCAACCTGAGTATTTTCATTTGTTTAAAAGAAAATCTTTGCCAACTTGATAGGGAAAAAAAGGTGGTCTTGTTGCCTTAATTTGCATTTATTTATTAATGTGGTTGGGATTTTTTATTATAAAAGGTTTATTTGTTTACTTGTCTTCCTTCCTGAATTTAACTCTTGATGTTCATTGCTAGCTTTCTAGTTGGGTATTTGTCTTTTCCTCTTTAATTTCTAAGATACCTAACGTTCTCCTCTTTTTCCACAATGTATAACATAGCAGTTAACAAACTATAGGCACAAAATAAATTTTTTTCTGAATAAAGGAAAAAATCTTTTTATAATTAAGATAATAGGCCACATAGAGCAAATATGTTCTCCGGTTGTCCTTTTCCCTTTAATGCCTGGCATATTGACACAAACATTTTCCTTTTATGTAATCATATCTTTTGCTTGATGGTGCCTGTCTTTAGCCTCAATGTACACAAGTCTGAAAATGATAATTACTCTTTAAATCTGTAATATTCTGAAATGTCTACATTTTTAATAAAAATATTTAATTTGAATACATTTTAGTTTATATGCTATGAAATTTAAAATCTAACTTTCTCTTTTAATGCTTAACTAGTTGGCCCAGCACATTTGTTAAGCATTCCATCTTTTCTGCGTTGACCTGACCTGGCTTCCCTTACCTACTAATACCTAAGTATTTATACCCTTAATGTGTGCAAAGTGTTTATTTTTTAAATGTTCTCTTCTGTTGCATGACATTTCTGTATGTTCCTACAAAGCCCCATATTCTTTTAATTATTGAAACTTAAAATAGGTTTTAATGTCTGGCAGGGCAAGGGCCTCTCATTTTTCAAAATCCTCTTTTAGCACCTTTCCTTCCCAGGTGAAATTTTGTAAAGTTTCCCCAAACATTTTGTTGGTATTTTGATTGGCACTGTGTTAAATGTATTCATTAATCGACATCTTTACAATATTAAATCTTCCCACCTCTCCACCAGCTGGAAGTATTTTGTCCTTCCTCTGAACTCCCTTAGCACATTATACCTTTAAAAAAAATCACTTTCTAAACTATACCCACCCAATTTTTCAACTCTGAAACCTGAGCGTCATCCCCTCCCTCCCCTCCCCAACCTTCACCCCATCCAATCAATCAAGTTGTGTCAATGCTACCTCCTAAATTGTATCCACTTCTGCCTGTCCCCACCGCCAGCACTCTGCTCCAAGCTACCATCATTTCTGGCCTGGGCCACCCCACTGGCCTCCAAGTGACCTCCCTGCGTCTAACCTGGCTTCCAAGCTATCCTCTGCACTGTAGCCAAAATGATCTTTTAAAAGGCAAATCTGATGGTGGCAATATTCCCAAAGCTTCCCACCACGCTTGAAGAAGAGCTGAAAAAAACAAGCCTTGATGTGACCTGACCCCTGCCCTCCCTTGCAGCTTGAATGCAGCCTCTCTTAAACTTATTCTTTCTGCTCTGTTCACAAAATATATCCAATGTTCTTGCCTACCCCAGGGCCTTTGCACATACTGTTTCCTCTCGTCTATTCTAAATTCCCCCCATCAACTCAGTTTAAGGAGGTTCAATTCCCCTGGCATATGTTCCCAGCATCCTACACAACTCCTTTTAGTCCTCATCAGGTTTGCAATTCCTTGTTTAAGTCAGTCTCCATACTGATAAGGCTAATGGTAATGATACAGAAGTGCTGGCAAAGGAAGGGTGTAGTACCTTTAAATGATACGGAAGTGGGGAACGGAAGTGCTGGGGAGGGGAAGGCATGGTTCCTGGCTAGGTCTCCACCCCTGGGCCTGTGCCCATGGACCTAAGTGAGGACAGGCATTTTTGCTTTCCTGCCCAAATGTTGCATTTCCCAAGACCATCCTGGCCTGCCATGCCCCCATCCTGTGCCTATAAATACCCCAAGACCCTAGAAGGCAGACATACATCAGCGGAGGAACACCTGGCCAGCTGGACATCCAGAGGAACGCACCGACAGGCACCGGCAGGCCACCGACCGGCAGAACAACACAGAATGTGGCTGGGGCAGTCAGAGGAGAACCTGGGCTGCCGAGAGGCCAGGCGAAAACCATCTATCTCCCTTGTGGCTCCCCCATCTGCTGAGAGCTACCTTCCCTCGATAAAACCTTGCACTCATTCTCCAAGCCCAGGTGTGATCCCATTCTTCCGCTACACCAAAGCAAGAACCCTGGAATATGAAAGCCCTCTGTCCTTGTGATAAGACAGGGGTCTAATTGAGCTGAGTAACACAAGCCGCCTATGGAAAGCTAAATTAAAAGAACACCTGTAACACACCTCCACTGGGGCTTCAGCTGTAAACATTCACCCCAGACACTGCCATGGGGTCAGAGCCCCACAGCCTGCCCGTGTGCATGCTCCCCTAGAGGTTTGAGCAGTGGGGCACTGAAGAAGCGAGCCACAGCCCCATCACACACCCTGCGAGGGGGACAAGGGGACTTTTCCCATTTCAGTAATAATAAGAATAATATAAATAGTAAACCACTTTTTGACTAATAAGATATGGGCCATTCTATGCACTCTCTATCCCAGGTACTTTCCATGAAGAGACCTGGCTGCACCAGCTTGTGAAGGCAGGTGGTAAAGTTTTCAGGAACGTTGTGAGTTATTTGAGTGGTAGCTTGCAATCTGCCATGGTGAGAGTATTTGACCATGGAAATCAGTAAATGGTATAAACCCATGCTTTAAAAAAGAAAATCACCTTCTTCCTGAAGAGCCCGTTGTTAAACCTTTGCCAGCCCACCACAGTTGCCATGCCCTGTATCCTTTAGTCCTCAGCTCTGTAGGTAGCCCATTTTACAGACGGGGGAAAAAGAGGTTAAGTCACTTCCCCAAGATTCAAGAACAATTCAGGAGGCAAGCCACGCTATGAGTCCAGGTATTGAATTCCAGAGCATGAGCAGTTCACCTTTACGTCAGCGCGTTGTAATGTCAGGAAGGTGGGAGACACTGGTTTGACTTCTCTCCGATAGCCCCAGCATAGAGCTCAATGTTGAGCACAGCGAGCATTGCTCAATAAATATACACTTCACGCAAAAGTTGTTCATGTCTCAGCACATGAAAAAAACAGAGATATTTTCTGATACGACTTGCTAAAGTAGCATCAGAAAGATACCAGGCACGATGGCCAGAGGCCTGAATCTTGGTTCTAACGCCATCTTTAATTCAACAGGCAATTGCTAGCAAATCACTAGCAGTTTTCTCTTCTGCAAAAGAAGGACTTTGACTAGATGATCTTCATAGTCCCTTAATCTCTCAAATTATTTGAATTTACATATAACATAACATCTGTTATTTTCACAGGTGTATGGGCTCCTCTTTTGCTAGGTACTGTGTTTCCAAGATCTGTCGACCACAGCCTCCTCATTCTGTCTGGCAAATTCCTACTTTGCTTCAAAAATGTCATCTATTATTACCTCCTCTGGGAAGCCTTCCCTGATTGCCCAAAGCTAGTCACTCCCTGCATAGTGCCCCTATAACCCTGTTTTTATTTTAGGGGCTGAATCTAATTATTATAATGTAACAGTAGCCATCTCCCTTTTTTTTTTTTTTTTTACCTTTTGTCATTTCCCATTCTAGAACTGTAAGCTGATAGAGGTGTACTGATATTATTGATTTTGTGTGTTCAGAGCATGTGTTTGTTGAGTAAATAAATGGGTGACACTTCTACCTGGGTCCTACCTTCAGAAATTCATATCTAATTGGTCTGGGGTTTGACCTAGGCACTGATCATTTAAAGTGTGGCCAAGGGTGAGGATCTCTTTTACACACGCACACACACACGTACACAACACCTGGTTCCAAACGTCTACATCAATGGCCCTACTTATTATTGAGATTGTTCTTTACTTCAATAGAGAGTTGAGGATTGGCTGCAATGTGCCTGTTATGATACCTACCCATCTCCTTATAGGCCAGCTCCATCACTCACGTCTACGAGTGTCTTTGAAACACTAGAGATACCAGAAGCTCTACATGCAAAAAGTGTCCTGGAACAAGACCCACTCTCCAACTGACTTCAGGGACAGCCTACGCTCCTGGTTTCCTCCTACTCTGACCACTCTTTCTCAGGCTCCTTCCCAAGTTCCTCCTGTCATCTTTAATCCTGCATGCTGGTGTTCCCAAGCACCATATTTGGACTTCTCCACCCTATCATGGTAATCTTATCCGGTCCTGTGGCTTTAAATCCTGTCTAGATGCTGGTTGCTCGTCTACTCAACACCTTCCATGTCTTCCCATCCAAAGTCCTTGCCCTGCCTGACTTTCCAACCTCATCTCCCATCACTCTCTTCCCCACTGACTCCACTCCAGCCACACGGGCATTCTTGCTCTTCCCCATCAACACCAGGCTCCCTCCCACTTGTAATCTTGCTGTACCCTCTACCTGTGACAACCCCCTCCCCCAGATTCATGGACTTCCAGGCACTTCTCCAGTGAATACCAGTGGACCAAATGGAAAACCCAGCCCCAGGGAGCTCCTGCAATGGAGGAGGGAATGTGGATGGAGAGGAGGACGGAGGAAGGAGAGAAGGGGGGATGGATTTCCACAGCTGGCCCCATCCTGGGATTCAGGTCTCTGCTCCATGTCCCCTCCTCAGAGAGGCCTCCTTAACCAGCCTGCCCAACCCTCCCTCACTCTCCTTCCCTTACTTCTCACTATCTGAAATTATGTCACTTATTTTCTTTCTTGTCTGTCTTCCCCTCTATAATATAAGCTTTATGAAGATGGGGGCTTTACCTTCCTCCCTTCTATACCCCAGAGCTTAGAGCTGTGCCAGCCCATGGCAGGCAGGTCATAAATACTAGTTTGAATGAATGAACTACATCCCTTTGGAGCTGGACCAGTAATTTTTTTTATTGTGACTGCAATAGAATCTCCCATAGATCCACAGAAAATAACACCTGAGATGTGCTTATCTCAGGACAGAAAATTCAAAGGCTGAATTTTAAATAAATAGACCTAAACATTATCTCTTTCCATCTACTCCTAATTGGTAGCTAGCCAGACATTGACATTTTAACAAGAGTAGGAATCAGAGCGCAAATGAGAGACTATACTATCTATAAAATAATATTATTAAAAATTTATAATATGCCTGCTATAATTTTTGGTTTATGTATTTCTTTCTCTATACTCTTTATTTTCTCTGTCAAAGTATAATACCTCATTGATCTTCCTGCCTCTGGTCGTTCCCCAATTAACTCAGTCTTTATATCAACACCATTTCTTTTTTTGAAGACAATATCTTTGAGTTACTCTTCCTTGCACAGAAACCCTCAATGCCTTCTTATTTCCTGGCAAGTCAAGTCTAAATTCCCTTACAAGGCTTCTTTTGTTTTTAACTTTAAAAAAATGTAGTAAAATACACATAACATAGAATTTACCATCTTAATCATTTTTAAGTGTACAGCTCAATTGGGCTAAGTAGTTCACATTGCTGTACAACCATCATCACCATCCATATCCAGAACTCTTTTTGTCTTGCAAAACTGAATCTCTGGACCCATTAAACAAATCCGCAATTTCCCCTCCCTTAACCATTGGTACCCACCATTTGACTCTCCATCTCCAGGAATTTGACTACACTAGGTACTACATAAGGTTTTTAAGCTGTTTTATGCTTTGTTTCCCTCCCATGCTGATATGGTTTGACTCCCCCGAAATCTCACCTTGAATTTTAGCTCCCATAATTCCCATGTGTTGGGTGAGGTACCCGGTGGGAGAGAGTTGAATCATGGGGGCAGTTTCCCCCATACTGTTCTCATGGTAGTGAATAAGTCTCACGAGATCTGATGATTTTACAGGGGGGTTCCCCTTTCACTTGGTTCTCATTCTCTCATCTGTCACCATGTAAGATGTGCCTTTCGCCTTCTGCCATGATTGTGAGGCCTCCCCAGCCATGTGGAACTATGAGTCCATTGAACCTCTTTTTCTTTACAAATCACCCAGTCTCAGGTATGTCTTTATCAGCAGCATGAAAACGGACTCCACATGCCCAGCACATGTAGGATAAGTTCCAGTGTAAGTACAAAATGCATTGCCACAGCTGTCAGACGAGCTTTTGGTCCTGTAGGAATGTGCTCACCTCACCCTGTGGCCTTTGCCTATGTGATTACCATAGTGAGAACATTCTCCCTTTCTCTCTTTGCCCATCCAAATTCTCCCTGTCCTTAAATGTGGTCTTCAATTTTCATATCTTCCTTGGCACCTCACCCCATTACTCTTGCCCATACTAGACTCTCTCTTTCTGAAACTCATATTCCATTCATTGGAAATACCAAACATTTCAAATTTATGAATTCACCAGCTGTTCTTCGCAATATACCGTTGTCTCCTTCAAAAGTTTCTAAACTTCCAAATGGGGAAGGGATCGTGTCTTACATGTCATCCATACCCTTCTCTTAGAAAAAGCAATTGATACAAAGTAGAAATTCAACAAATATTGACTAATATATGATTTTTACCTTCTTGAAGTTTTAAAATACTTCAAATTGCTCTCCAACATCACTGGGCAACTCTCTTGAATCTTTTCAAGAAAATGTAGTTACAGCCAATAACTGTCCATTGTTTAATCTGACCACGTGGATAAAAGATGGTTCTAGCATGGTTCCAACAGAGTTAAATTTGTAGAGGTGTGTTCCTGAAATGAGCTGCTGTGATCTCCCAGATCATGCAGAAGTTGCTTAAGTAAAATACTAATTGAGAAGTGAACCTTCACATCACCATTCAACATCTATCACTCAGCTCACTCTTTCCACACCAGTAAAAAGACCTAGAAACATCAGGATGATTATAAAGTGCAGATACTGGGAATTAGCACAAAGGCAAACCAGAAGCCGGCCTCTCTTGGCATCATTTTCTCACCTACCTGTGTAAATGAACCTTCCTGGGGCTCCTTTGCAGAACTGTTTAGATTTATAAGATAATGTCACCTCCACCACGCCTGGGATGTGCCGGGGAGGAGTCTGTACTCTGATGGCATGAGGGGTTATTAGCTGAGGAATGAATAGGCAGGGAAATAAAATACCCATTAGACAAGCCATCACCAAGGACATAAGGTGTACAGCATCTCCCACTATTGCTCCCCAGGGGCTTCTTTCTCTCTGCTCTACTCTAACTGTAGTACTTCTAGCTCCAAATGCACTCTGCACATCCCTGTCCTGTCTCTATCTGTCTGTGTGTGTCTCTGTCTGTCCCTCTGTGTGTGTGTGTCTCTCTCTCTCTCCACGCCCCACCCCCTGCCCCACAACCTTGGAATTTCCTCTCAACTCAACCAATCTAGGTCCTTTATTTCTACAAGCCCAGCCCCAGTCCCTCTCACCTCCTGCTACCAACCCCACCCTCATCCCTGGAATCCTTTCCTCTGCTGAACTCCTATCCTGCTTATGACTTCAAATATTGATCTGGAAAGTTCCAACTCCAACTTAGCACTGTCACTGATCTTTTTGTAATGTTTTATATTATGATGAAAGTCAAACACATCCAATTTAGAACATTTGGAAATTATAGAAAAATATTTTTAAAAAATTAACATCATAGAGATGATCAATATCAACATTTGTTTTGTTTCCAGTACCCTTCTATAAATGTGTGCTATATAACTAGATTTTACATCCATAGGCACTGTTATCCTTATTTTTTTTCCTGCTTAGTATTACAGTGTGAGCATATCCTTTCTCCTGTATCATTTGAAGTTTTTCAAAACATTTTTTAACGGTGGAGTGACATTCCATCACTTTACAATTCTAGATTTCTAAGTTTTCACCATTTTAAATAATACTTCAGTGGATACTTATCTTCTTAAGAAACTCATGCCCGATTTGCTATGACTTCTATGCTTTTTTACCCTTGGTGTTTGTGCTGCTGATGCTCTAGGAATGACTAGTTTCCCAGATCAAAACAATCTTTGGGCGAAAGGAGATCAGAGTAAGCCTGATGCCTCTGCCTACCTCGCTCCATACAAGCATGGTCCCAAACACCACTTGGAGACCATCAAAGAAGTTGTCCCCAATGATGATGACCATGGCTCCTCCTGTGGTCCAGCCTTCACTCGGGCTAATGGCTTTGATGCAGGGGGTAGCTAAGAAGACAGGAAAGAAAAAGTCAGGTTTGTTCTTTCATGAGTGTCCAACTTTTTGGCTTCCCAGGCCCACGTTGGAAGAAGAATAATTGTCTTGGGCCACATATAAAATACACTAATGCTAACGATAACTGATGAGCTAAAAGCAAACAAACAAAAAAGGTTCATGTATAATTTTTATGATATCCCCCACCACAGATAAGAAAAAGAATCCTTGCCTTCAAAGGATTGGACAACCACAAATAAACAAAAAAGTCCTTGCATTCAAAGGGCTGGACACCATATATGGTTGAAGCTTAGAGTGTTGGGGATGGGCTGCTTTTGAAAGCTGTTGGTCATTCCAAGAAGTTCAAGCTGAGATTTGTTGACTTGCCATCATTCCCTAATTGGCTGTTGGTTTTCACCGAGTCATTAAAGCCTAATGAGTTGACCATTATGTATGAAAAAGTAAAACACTTAGGTAATTGTGCAAAGGGTGTTTGAAAAACCCTGTTGTTTTTGCCCATATTTTTATAAGTTGATCACACTGGAAATGTGTAAATCCCCTTTCTCTCCCCACCTCCTCTGCCCTAAGATGTTAAGATTTACAAGGCCTGTTAATGGGCCAGAGAGAGAAGGAGAAAGCAAAATCTATCATAGTTGAAGGCTTTTTTCAGCTCTATCAAGAGACAATTTCTAATCACTCTACTAACTTTGTAGGAAGGATTTTCCCCACTTCTTCCATATGCTCCAGGCCTCTGGACTTTATATCCCAACAGGAACCCAATATGGTTTTCAGGCCATAACTAAAGTCAATCCATCACTCCATTTCCAAAGTTGACAGGGTCAAAGGTAGAGGAGAACTTTGGCAGGACTCCAAAAACATGAGCCCCCTTTGAACAGCCAGTCAATCACATCCAATCAGTCAAAAGAAACTGGATGGGTTCCTAGTCCTGAACTCTGGGATTTTCTTCTCCCCTTTCAGTGCTCACTGTGGGAGAATTAACACCACTCCAAATTCTTTACTGATTCAATCATTTTCTTTCAGTTCATTAATTCCTGTTTACAATGATACAAGATACATTTTCAGGCTGAGTTAGCGTGGGAGGTGGGGGTTGGGTGGTAATATATAACAAAACATCACACTAGAATAGTAGCCTAATTTGACCATACATTCTGTCTTATAAGCTCTTTCTATACCACTGAGTTGGGGCGTGCAGAAGGAAGGGGAATAACTAAAATGGAATTTACTTAGATTTGTCAGTTATCTTCATCGATATACTTTAATTTTTTGGACAACTTGAAGTTTAACAGTTACCAGTATTTCTAATTACTTTAATGCACTTGGAAAACTACCCAGAACAGACCGTGATTTCTTCTTGTCCAAGCAAACAAAAATCAATTAGCGTCAGTTTCTTTCCAAACATTGTTTTGTTTTGCCTACAATCTGTTTAAGGGCACATCTGACACTTATTCATACATGTCTGGCACTGCAGTGTTCCTGTTTAACTAAGATGTCATAGGTCTACGTTTGCCTGAAATGCCCGTCTCGCAAAAAGGAAAACACAGAACAGAATGGAAGAGAGTGGGAGGCATGAGGACTTGGCACGGGCTGGTAGACGTGTGGGGCTTACAGTGGAGCAGGCTGGAGTCCGTGTTTACAACTTCGTTAAGAAAAAATCCCACATGGTCCTGTGTACTTTCTCTTCTCTGACTGCGAGACATAAATTTGAAGTTCGAACAAGGAAATTCGTGGAGAATTTCATGTGTCTACTATGCTGAGCGCAGGCAGCCCTACCTTCTGATGGGTCAAGTCTTCTTGCTCTCCGTCCATGTTTGGAGTTGTTATGAACAAACATGTTGTCAGAAACAGCTAGGACGTGTCCATCCACGTTCACTGTTGTTGACAACACAACCTGCATATTGAAAGTAAAAAGGAAAAAGCAGGTGCAGTGGAATTAGTTTCACATAAAGTAGCAAATGCACCAAAATTCTTTTTTGCCACAATTCCATATAGCAAAGGGGAGATGGGACAGAACTTGGGACTCAACAGAGTTTTCTCCTTCTGTAATTATGTCAGAACTTTACAGAAAAAGTGGCTGCCCTTCATCCATGCATTGTCAAGAATCTTTGCTCAAAGCACACCCATGTAATGAAGTGGAGAAAATGGCTATCTGCCTGCTGCTTCCAGAAACCTGATTCTCTATCAAAAGACCTGGACCACCACTGCCAGTAGAGCCTCCACCACAGAAAACTGGTTGTGTGCCACGTGGAAGCTGAGATCTACACACCAGCTGGAAAGTCACTTCTCCAAGCTCCGGAATGGGTTCTTGCACTTCAGACGGGTCCTGACATCATGCCCAGCACTGAGATGCTGGCTGGTGGATTGTCTGTGGTGTTGCTGCACAGTAGAGAGTGGTGGCAGTGATGCCTCGACTTTTGCTGAGAAGATAAGGTTGCCATAATTCAGTGTTGAAAACACAGGAAGTGTAGCATCTAATGAGGGTGAGGGGAGAGGTGGTGTGGAGCAGTGGGAGAACATGGGTTTGGAGTCAGGAAGAACTGAATTCAAATCCCAGGCCTGCTGTCGCCTAACTTGCAACCATGAAAAACTTACTTAATCTTGTCTAATCTCAGTTTTTCTTATCTGTAAGATATAAATACCAATGTGTATCTCACAGTGCTCAAATGAGGTATAATGAGATACAGGCACACATCCCTAGTCCAAGAATCTGAAATCCAAGATTCTCCAAAATCTAAACCTTTTTGAGCACTGACATGATGCTCAAAGGAAATGTTCATTGGAGCATTTTGGATTTTGGATTTTCCAGAGTAGGGATGCTCAACCAGTAAATACAGGATGCAAATATTTGAAAACCCCAAATCAGAAGCACTTCTAGTTCCAAGCATTTTGGATAAGGAATACTCGACCTGCAATACATATAAAGGCTTCAGCACAGTGCTTTGTGTGTGCCACACTGGGATGCATTCGTGTCCTAACTGCCTTGCCCATGCTGGGCTTGACCAGACCATAAGACAGATGACATTACTCACACACAGAGGTTATCCCATGGCCTAACCTCTGGGGGAAGTCCTAGAAAGAGGCAGATAGGAAATAGGTACCAACAGTTACAAGGCATGGTCCCTAACCTCAAAGAGTTCATTTTCTGGCTGGAGAATCATAGTTAACACAGGAAACAAGTAGCACAAAGATTGATATCGAATCAAGTTCCAGCATGTGTACTGCAGATCCGGGTCGGGGAGAAGCTCAAAGAAGTGGCTATCAGCAAAGGCTGACCAAGCATAGCAGAAGGGAGAAGACCTGGGTGGTGTTCCCACTGAATCACTTGACCCAGAACACGAGCCACCCTAGACATGGGTCTACTTCTCAGTTCACATCAGTTATGCTTGGCCATTATTATTATTATTTTTGAGAAAAGAACAATAACTTGTTATATACATACTCACACACGTATGGACCTTTTGAGAAAGGGCACTAAATAGGTACAAAATGGAGAGTTGTGTTTAAAAATGACTCTTCCTGTCTACTCCCAAATTAAAACGGTTGATATTCTACATGTATTTGTCCTTTCTTATTTATTAAATGGAGGGCAGGGGGCTTGATCCTGCCATATCTTTTTTTTTTTTTTTTTTTTTTTTTTTTTTGAGATAGAGTCTAACTTTGTTGCCCAGGCTGGAGTGCAGTGGCACCATCTTAGCTCACTGCAACCTCTGCCTCCTGGATTCAAGCAATTCTCCTGACTCAGTTTCCCAAGTAGCTGGGATTACAGATGACTGCAACCATGCCCAGCTACTTTTTGTATTTTTAGTAGAGACAGGGTTTCACCGTATTGGCCAGGCTGGTCTTGAACTCCTGACCTCAAGTGATCCACCGGCCTCGGCCGCCCAAAGTGCTGGGATTACAGAAGTGAGTCACAGTGCCCAGCCCTACTTTACCTCTGAATATGAAGGAATGAGGCAGCATTTCAAAAACCTTTTATTATGAATAATTTCAAGCAAACAAAAGAAACAGGATAGCATAATGAATCCCCAGTACTTATCATTCAGCTTCAAGAATTGTCAAAATATTGCCATTCTCATCTCAGCTACAGTAGACCCCTTATCCAAGAGGTCTATGCTCTAAGACCCCAGTGGATGTCTGAAACCTCAGAGAATATCAAACCCTATAATATGCTTTTTCCTATACATACCTATGATAAAGTATAATTTATAAATTAGGCACAGTAAGACATTAATGACAATAACTAATATTTGAAATATAACAATTGTAAAAAGATATTGAAATAAAAGTATGTAAAGGTGGTTTCTCTCTTTTTCTCTCCAAATGTCTTATTGTACTGTACCTTGGGTAACTGAAACCACAGAAAGTGAAACCTCAAAAGTGGGCGGGGGGACTACTGTTTACCACCACCCACTCCCAACCCTCTACTCAGCAATGATAATAATCACAGGTTTGGGTTTTTTTGTAGGTAAAATTTACATGCATTGAAATGCACAAATCTTAGCTGTCCAATTTACACTGAAATCAGGAAGTAAGACTATTTCCATCTCCCCAAAAAGTTATCCTGTGTTCCCTCCCAGTCCATCCTACCTCCATCACCAGCAAAGCAATACTTTTCTGATTTTTTTCTTTGCCCTAAAGAGTTTTTCAATGACATCTTTTTAAGTTATTACATATTTTTAGCATAATAGGTTTGGGAAAATCCCTAAAACCCATGAGTCCACAAATCATCTCATATAGTCTCACACCTTGAACATGGTGGTAACTTATGCAAAATTTTACATGAATAAGTGAGTGTCAGTCATCCAACCCAACAGATAATTGACTGAGCTTCTACTATGTGACAGGCCCCAGAGATTCAAAGAATAAACTTAAAGGAACTTCAGTTGTCATTCAGAAAATTATCAATATAATTGCTCACAATTCAGGAGTACATCCTGTCTAGTGCTGGGTCTGTTTTCAATTGTGTCCATGTTAACATGTTACAATCTGGGGAAATTCCTTCCAGAAAGTTCCTATCACACAGTGGCAAACATTAAGATGGCGGCATCCATCATTCCCCGCAAGTTCTCATGTTCTTATCAAAGTGATCTCAGCAAAACACAAGGTCATGTCACAGCCGAAGGGAGAGGTAGAGCCTCATGGCCACGAGGTTAAGATGAACATGAAGATAGTATTGCCTACCATCCGAAAATAATAGGAGAAGAGAGAGAAGAAAGAAGAATCAAACCACTCTTACAAATTGTGTGTGTGAATGCATTTACAAAGATATAACTGTCATCTCTGGAAAAAAAAAAGAGAGAGAGAAAACAAGGAGAGGGTGCTTTGGGCTTTAATTCTTCCTTTTTTTCTTTTCCCTCTTTTTTTTTTTTTTTTTTTTTGAGACAGAGTCTTGCTCTATCACCCAGGCTGAAGTGCAGTGCAATGGCCTGATCTCAGCTCACCACAACCTCTGCCTCCCATGTTCAAGCGATTCTCCTGCCTCAGCCTCCTGAGTGGCTGAGATTACAGGCACCCACCACCACACTAGGCTAATTTTTGTATTTTGTGGGTTTCGCCATGTTGGGCAGGCTGGTCTAGAACTCCTGACCTCAAGTGATCCTCCCGCCTCAGCCTCCCAAAGTGCTGGGATTACAGGCATGAGCCACCGTGCCCAGCCGTGGGCATTAAGTCTTAATGAGCTTTCCTAGGCACACTAAGGGGAACCTGGGCCCTCTCTGAGGATTGCGTGGAGGTAAACAGCCTTCTCTCTGAGGTTGCTTTAATTCACTCCACAAGCTCCTTGTCATACCATCCATTAATACTCCCTATGCGTTCCTGCCACAAATTTGGGGCTTTCACGAGCCAGCTGATTTCATCATTGTCCATTTGGGTGGAGTGAGACTTAGTTCCAAAGTGAACATTTCCCGAATGACATACCCTGATGGTTCAGATGCACTTCATTATTTTCTATTAACAATAGAAATAAATTTTAATCTCTTGCTGGCTCACGCTGGCCTCTCATGACAGCTAGGGAATTAACCTGAATTATGTCAGTGTCTGCAAAATTTATTACAAGATTTTAAATTATGTCCAAATGTATGTGCGTGTGCATCTGTACATATAGATGTGAGGCAAGTTCCAGGTTTTAATATTCCAAATATCTTAGATGGTGAGGTCGCTGGAAGAGCCTGCCAATTCAACTGAATTTGCAAAATGCGATGGATTTAATTCATAAACTCCGCAACAGGAAACCAGACCTGTTTGGTGGTTGTTTCTATACATAGAGACATGCACTTAAATACTGACTTTTACATACATTTGCTTTACTTCTGGAAGAATGAACTACATTATACAGGTGAAGATATATTTGGTACAGTCAAAACTTCAAATTTAAATTCCTTCACTGTTTACTGATGAACAATGACAACGCTGATATTCGTCTATTTGGAGAAGTTAAGATTTCTGAATGTTTTAGGACCAAAGGAAGTGGAATGCGCATTCCAACATCATCTTACTCCCAGGCCTTCCCCTTCCACAAGCCAACTTCTTTCCCCTAGTGAGTATTTCCTGGGTCACGAAGGCTGACCCTTCCCATCTGGAATCAATCAGTCAACCCCTGACAACTTCCTGAAACACCTCACTCCATTTCCTGTTCTCTCCCCCTTCTCGTTTTCCCCCTGGTTTGCTTCACTCTTCAAAACTGCAGGCCACAGCAGCTTAATGTTAGAGGGTCAGGCACAGTTAGACTCCAAAACACTACACAAGGACACCTTTGACCTTCAAAAATCTTTACATCTTAGCTAAACAAATCAAGGTCAACATTTCTTACCATTACCTTGTTAACTATTTGTATGCATCTCTGCCAAGGGTCTTCTGATCATATAACCATCAATACCACTTATTCACCTAAGATCAACTGATCTGATTTAAAAGAAGCAAATGTGTATGGATAAAAGGTGCCATTTGGAGGTGCCTGAAACTGAAAATCACCAGCATTATATTAGCAAACATACGGAGAGTATTCCATACAAAGGAACTTCTATGCCTCATCGTCTCCTGTCACCTAGACCTGATAACGCGTCTTTTCTAAGGCTGTCAGACTCTATTGGCACTGCCATTCTGCTGGCATGGCCCTAAAGAATGCCAATTAGGGATACAGATGTCCATAATTTGCGTGGGATGGACCCCCAGTTTCTGCTGCTGACACTGGTGACAGTTTTCATTTATTTCTTAGAGTTGATATATCTGTATTACAGCTCAAAGCCTGCAGATCTGAAAACTAAGTCACGGTAAATGATAGCTCTCCTCAACTGATACATTTCAATGCAAAAGCAACAACCAATTTATTTAGGACAAAGTACCTTCAACCCAAGGTTCCAAGAGAGAGAAATCAGGATCAATTGAAATTGCTTGCATTTTTTTCTAAATAAAAGTGGTTTTCGCTTTCTGCCATTCCCTATTTTGTTTTGATGTGATCTCTCATTTTTAGTAACACCAACTCAATAAACAGACCAATTGGAGAGTGACGGTGGTAGGTTCCATTTTAAATCATTTAATTATATGGCAGTGTTAGTTGGTTATACAGAAATAGAAACATGAATAAAAAGTCTGTATCTTCCCTTGAAAAATACAAGAAAGTTTTAAGAATGGAATCTACAAATACGTTAGCAGTCTTCTACCAGTACTCAAGAAAACTGATCGGCTTTCTCAAATTCTATTTTTCTTCTCATTACCCAAAAGTTCTCCCATGTCCCTCACTCCAATAATTTATACAAAGCAGGAGCTGAGTTGTAAAGGAGCCCTTTCCTGCTCATAAAAGGCCACAGTGGGAGTCACCCTTCAGGTGGACACATCCGTTAATCTGCCTGAACAGCTAATTTTCCAATAGAGGAGTTATTTCTTTAGTTATCAGAATGATAGCATGTGCCATGGAGACTTTTACCAAACTGACTTATTCCCACCCTTGGGTTATTTTTATGCCTTTCTCTAAAATGTCCTTGGCTTTTTGCAACACCAAGCGCGCGCGTGCGTGCGCGCTTGTGTGTGTGTGTGTGTGTTTTAAGTACTTATCCTTCTCAAAGCTCTAACTTTATGATTTAGTTGAATTACATAAGTCTGAGGAATGGCCAGTTGGGCCCTACTCCCAGCTAGGCTTTTTCAGCTCCTACCCAGGTGTTTCTACAAAGACCCTAAGTCTCATACAAAGAGGCTAAAAGAAAAAGAGAAGTCAAAATGAAAAATGTGTGGAATGACCAAATGATCTGCTCTTTGAAACAGACGACAATTCCAATGTCTGCAGTCACTAGAGAATAATTACACTGGTTAGAAACCTCCCCATATGGGCCAGAGTCCTTGCTTTGAAAACACACCAAGTTCTGCCACTAGTCAGACACAGTTCCCCACCCTTTCAATGAGGGTCATGCACCTCCTAGCTGAATGTGGGGCCTTTGGTAGTTTAATCTCAGTAAAGCTATAACACATCGCATTTATAGCACACTCCACGTTGAAGACTCTGATACCCTACTTATGAATGTGCATACACTCAGCTAAATAAAATGGTCTCGAAAATTCCTGTTATTTTGCCAAGAATGGAAAAAAAATTCTTTATGACATTTTACATCTGGAAATGGAATTAAATTCATGATGTGCTTTTCCCTTATAACTGTTCAGTTGCCATATATGTTATTTCAGCTTTCCCAAAGCATAACTGTTATGTGGGATTTTATTTTCCACCTGTGGAAGGAGGAAAGGGACACAGAAACCATTAAAGGGACAGAGAAAATCAAGACAGACTTCTGGCTATGGCGGGCAACCAAGCTGCAAGTCCATATTGCAAGGAGAAATACACATCGGGTTTTTACACAATCCCAAATTCTCATCGTGGACAAGGTGAATCTAATGACACAGTTTTGTCTAAGCCTCCATTAATTCAATCCAGGCTAACAACAAACAAATGGGCTACTGCAGTTTGTTCCGCCCTACCACTTTATTCTTGGCACACATATTTTCAAGCCAGATTTAAGGCCCAGATTCTTCTTTGTTACGGGACTCCAGAGTCTCCAAAATTACCTTTAAACACCTACCCCACAAGCATGGATTTTGTCATTTTCTTTAAAAGGAATTCCCAGAATTCTCAGCAATGGTTGTTGTTTCATATTCCCAAAGGCTAAATTTTCTGTTCAGTGAAGGATCAAGTCCCAGACAGGAGAACACAGAGTTGACTGCCATAGAGACAGATGTGAGAGGTTCTGGACTACTCCAGCAGAGAGTGGACTGGGCATCAATGGTATTACTCCTGAGAAGATGTGTTCTTTTCCTTTTTTAAAAAACATACATATTTTTAATTCTGTCAAGTTTAAACTGATACACTTGATGGCAAGAATATAAATTAAACACTGGTCAATGTACTCAGTTTTTAAAATAATTTAACTATTTTACTTTTTGTGTGTGTGTGTGTATTTTCAACTTTTATTTTAGAGTCAGGGAGTACCTGTGCAGGTTTATTACATGAATATGTTGTGTGACACTGTGGTTTGAGATACAAATGATCCTGTCATCCAATTAGTGAGAATAATCCCTAATAGGCAGTTTTTCAGTCCTCTTCATCCCTTTCTCTCCCTGCTGGTAATCCCTAGTGTCTATTACTCCCATCTTTATGTCCATTGGTACCCAAGGGACATCCTCTTACAAGTGAGAACACACAGTATTTGGTTTTCTGTTCCTATGTTAATTTGTTCAGGATCACGGCCTCCAGCTGTGTCCATGTTGCTGCAAAGGACATGATTTCATTCTTTTTTGTGGCTGTGTAGTATTCCATGGTGTCTACATACCACATTTTCTTTATCTGATCCACCATTGATAAGCATCTAGGTTGATTCCATGTCTTTGTTGTTGTGAATAATGTAGCAATGAACATACAAATGTGTGTGTCTTTTGGGTAAAACAATATCCTTTCCTTTGAGTATACATCCAGCAATGGGATTGCTGGGTTGAATGATAGTTCGATTTTATTTTTTTCATTTTAACTAGAGAAGATACTTTCCTAAGGAACCAACCAGCACTGTGTTTCTGTCAGTCATTGGGTACTTTTTGGGACCCCTAGGTGCTCTGCTACATGCAATGGAAGCTTATAGAAAATATTGTCACAGCCTCAAGGAGCTCACCCTGCAGTGGACAAAGCATAGCAAACACTAGGCATAATCAGAAAATATTATTGCATGGTAATCTGTCATTGAGGATTGAGCTGTGTTGCCACTGTGTACTGTAGGGGCCCAATGGTGGGAAGAATCAGCGTGAATTGAAGGCGATCACAGCCATTTTCATCAAGAAAGTGAGATTTAAGAACAGGCCTTGAAGAATTGGGGGAGTTACACAACTCGAGGTTACTAAGATGATTATTCTGGCACCTAAAAAAATTCTAATTGGCATAAAGGAAGTAGTATGCCCAAGAGCTCTCTGCTGGTGTATTTTGGCCAATTTGGCTTTAGAGTAAACACCTTTTAGAGCTTGCTTTTTAAAACCCAGTTGAGAATTCCAGTGGCAATTAAAAAAAAAAAATCACCTTTTCATGTCAGTGAGGAGTGTGAAGATCATTCATTTGCTTTGCAATACTGAATGTCCCTTCATTTTAATGGTCACAGATACTTGCTACTCCCTCCCTACCTCATTTTATTCCATTTAACCCATTGCTTTTCCCATCTAAAATTTGTGCCAAGTGGGATGGTTATGGTCAAGGGCAATATTTTACTAGCGAAAGTTTTGAGAGCCACAGGGGAGCCATAACATAGTTGATGCAGTTCTTTGTTTGGCTTGGGCATTCTTGCCTACGAAGCTCTAGCCCCAGGGACAGCCTGAATCACCTGTGGCCTATCAAAAATCAGGAGCACACAGGCCCTGGAAGCAGCTGAGGAACTATGCACTCTTATTGCAGGACTAAGAACACTTTGCTTTCCAGGAAGCTCTGCATTCGATAGCCCTGGAATGGGTTCAGGGGCAGGTTGTGTCCAAATTAGAGTCCCTTAAAATATTTGAGCATTTAGACTGTGTTTCCAGCTCACTGAAGTCTGACATATCCTCTCCCAAAAGTTCCCCAGGCAACTACTGCTTTTCATTTCTCACCTTGCCCTTTTACAAAGAACTCAAAACTCATTTCCTGGGTGAGTCAGTCAAGATTTCTGTCACCCTGATTCTTGTTCCCATTCAAGGCATCAAAATTTAGGGGTGGAGGCGGCAGAAGGTTCTAACATCAGAGAAAAGCTTGAAGTCACTCCAGAGAGCCTTCCCCAAGCTTACAGCATTGGACTGAAAGAAAGATCCTCCGACCCTCCAAGGTGTTTTTTTGTTTTGTTGTGTTTTGTTTTGTTTTTTTCTGACTCCAAATAGATAATTATGATTTCTTAACTCAGACTATCTGGTTTGTTTTATCATCAGATAATAGACTCACCTGCTGATCAGAGAGGCCATAAGTCAAGTGATTTCCATTATGTGCTTTAAAACTGCTGCTCAGTAGCACTGCAGATTTCAAATGGTAGATGAGATCACAGAGCAGCTGGAGCAGCTCTCACACTGAAAGATGTGAACTGAAGAAACCTGCAGGCAGCTGGAGCTGTATTAAATTTTTACCATTTGGAGTTAATTTAAACTCTCGTTTCCCTCTCCAACGGGTGTGAGAGAAACATTCAACATTTTTTATTTAAGGAAAATAGATGGTGGTGCCATTAAAAAGTTTTATATAAGAGCTGGGGGTTTAAAAATCATAAGGGGTTGCTGGATGGAGCTTGGCTCTTTTCCAAGACATGAGTAGCCGTGCCCTTTGCTCTCGCGTCGTTTAGTAAACCCGACTAATGGCTCGTGCCCAGCTGTGTGTACGAGGTGTCTTTGTCAGAGCCATTCATTTCCCCCATCGTTCTTCTGCAGTCGTTGCATCCAGCATGTTGCAGCAACAGGCATGAGGCCTCTCACATGATCCAACCACCCTGTGGATGCCAGTCAGTCCCAACGGGACCTCACTTCCTTTCTCCATTCCCATCCGGCAGATCTTTCTGCCCTTGGTTCCCTTCTCTGCCCCACCGTGCGCTTCTTCTTGCTTTCTCACAGGCCCAGAAGATGTGCCAGGTGTGTTTTCACAGAGCTCCAACCCCTTCCCTCGAACCCTTCAAATCCCCATCAAGATGCCCTTCCAGCAGGCCCATCCTGGGATTGTGTGCAACCCAGAACCAACTCAGCACTGAAGCCTTCCCCAGCCTGACTCCTGGAATGATTTTTCTTTCATTAGAAATGTGTCTGTCTGGTCAGGTATGGTGGCTCACACCTGTAATCCCAACAATTTGGGAAGCCAAGGTGGGTGAATCACTTGAGCCCAGGGGTTCGAGGCCAGCCTGGGCAACATAGCAAAACCCTGTCTCAACAAAAAACACAAAAATTCGCTGGGTATGGTTGCATGCACCTGTAATCCCAGCTACTTGGGAGACTGAAGCAGGAGGAGCACTTGTGCCCAAAAGACCAAGGCTGCAGTGAGCCAATATTGCACCACCGCACTCCAGCCTCAGTGACAGAGTGAGACCCTGTCTGTAAAAAAAGAAAGAAAAAGAAATATGTCTGTCCTTCCATATCTACTGACATATCTCTTGAGGCCAAGGATGGCACGACCTGCACATATATCTCAGTCCTCTCCCTAGCATGACTCTGTAAATTAAAAACGATTATTCTGGTGGACCTAATCTAAAAAGGGAGTAATTTAGGGGGTAAATTTGAGACACCCAAGGGTCTCTCAGGGAAGTTCAGCAAATGGAAGCAAGCACCTTTATCTTAATTACAAGTAAGCTCTCAGTTAGAGTGAAGTTCATTAAAAATGATTTGGCAGGATGAAGAGAGGTTGGTTAATGGGTACAAACGGTTAGAAGATGTAAGTTCTAATATTTGATAGAGTGGGGTAACTACAGTTAACAACAATGTATTGTACATATCAAACTAGCTAAAAGAGAGAACTTGCAATATTCCCAACACAGAGAAATGATCAATTCTCATGATGATGGATAATGACTATGGACACCCTAACTACCCTGACTTGATTATTACACATTCAATGCATGTAACAAAATATCACATGTACCCCATAAAGATTACAAACAGTATGTATCAATAAAACAATTTAGGCTGGGTGTGGTGGCTCACATTTGTAATCTCAGCATTTTGAGAGGCCAAGATGGGTGAATAACTTGATCGCAGGAGTTCAAGACCAGCCTGGGCAATGTGGCAAAACCCTGTCTCCATAAAAAAATACAAAAATTAGCCAGGCCTGATGGCACACACCTGTAGTCCTAGCTACTTAAGGGGCTGAGGTGGGGAGATGGCTTGAGCTGGAGAGGCAGAGGTTGCAGTGAGCCAAGATTGCACCACTGTACTCCAGCTTGAGCAAAAAAGTGACATCTGCTCTCAAAAAAAAAAAAAAAAAAAAAGAAAAAATTAATGATTTTAAGGTTGGATATGTGTCAAGGTTATCAATTCCAGAATGCTACTAAGTCCACAATGACCTAATGTACAAGCTGGTGCTGCCCTTAGGATGGAGAACAATCCAGTGATCATGTCTTTTTAAAATGAAGTCCTTCTGAAGCAGAGGGTAGAAACTGGGCATTCAGGCCTCTAAGCCTCCCAATCTCAAGTAGATCTGATGACATTTGTGTCCTATAATAGGTGATGCGGTAGAAGGCTCAGAAAACTGTTCAGAAGAGCCTCAGCACCTGCTGTCACTATAATGGTGGGTATCATTTAGCTCCACAAACATCTACACTTGACCAAGCCGCTGAGTTCCAACAAGCACCAAGAACACAGCTGGCACTGTGCAGAAGCCCGCTGCTTCCAGGAAAGTCACCTGAACATCACAGAGAAGCAGACTTGAGCTATGCAAACCACTCATTTATTTTTTATATCCTTCCACTAGGACGCAAGCCCTTCGAGGGCAGGAATTTTATGATTTGTTCTCTGCTGTATCTCCAGCACCTAGGATAGTGCCTGGCACACAGAATTTCATTGGTAATATTGGCTGCGTCCATGAATAAATGAATGCGTACCTCTATGTTTTCACTATGACTTGGAACAGACCCAGCCAGTCCATCTATGACAGTGAATTAGCAACAAAAAGCTCTAAATTATTGTCAAATCCTAGTGATTTTTAGGATTTGAATGTGGGAAATGACCGTGTGCCTGACTTTCTCTTCCTAGCTTGATTTTCTTTTGGATTTTAAGACTGCCTGCTCTCCGCCCACACAAGCAGAAAGAAATAAAGAATGGGATTCATTATGTCGTAACAGGCCTGTCAGCTTAAACTAGACATACATTTCTTTTCCTTTCCTTCATTGAGCTGTTAATCTGGGTGTTTCACCTAATTGTTCCATTTCAAGGAGGGCAGAAGTGATTTTCCGCATGCATGACCCATGGATTTAGATACTTGGAGAGCCCTGGAAATCTTGTTTCTTTTCTCTTTGTTCCTTTTCTCTTTTGTGCTCTTAAAAATGTATTTAATAGTAATCTATTGAGCCCTACAGAATGCCTGCCATTGTGCTAGACATTGGCGATACCTACAAAAATAAATAAAACATACCGATTGCCCTCAAGCAGCACACAGTCTATTGGAGAGACAAACTACAACTGCAAGATGATGTGATAACTGCCAGGGTAGGGGCCTGAAGGGAAGGGTGCGTCGGCACGGACCCAGGAACCAACAACTCCACTTGGAAGAGTCAGAAAATGCACCACTAAGGCGGTGACATTCAGCTGTAGCCTTAAAGCATGAAAAGGAGTCACAAGTTGGAGAGAGGTGAAGGGTTCCCAGGCAGAGGGGTGAACATATGGAAAGCTTCCCAGATGGAACAGAAATCAGAGATGGGTATGTGGTGAGCAGTGGGCAGATGAGAACTTCTGGGACAGGCATGGCAGGTTTTCCAGGTAGGCAGAGGCTGAGCAGCCTTCTCAGCCATGCCTTTTTAAATCCAAGCTTTGTGTCCATGGACAGTCAATATCCATGACGCATTTTAGTAGGTGTATATATTTAATTTTTATGGATACTTAGCAGGTGTATATATTTATGGGGTTCATGAGATATTCTGATCCAGGCATACAATGTATAGTAATCACATCAGGGTAAATGGGGCATCCTCATGACATTTTGTCTGTTTTGTTTTGTTTTGTTTTGTGAAGAACGGGGTCTCACTACATTCCTCAAGCAGGTCTCAAACTCCTGGGCTCAAGCTATCTTCCTGCCTCTCCATTCCTAACAGCTGGGATTACAAGCATGAGCCACTTTCCCCAGCATCATGACATATTTTAAGAGGTAACTCTGGGATTCATGCTGAGGACAGGTTAGACAGGGGAGGAATAAAGACGGGCTATGGCAGCTTTTCAGGAAAGAGGTGGATTTAGTAGATACTTAGGAGGAGGAAGCGGCACTTTGACAATGAAAGAGGAGGGAATGAATCAGGGAACAAGCACTGAGTTCTGTTTTGAACACGTGCTCGCTAGTCATCCAGGGAAGATGCCCAGGAGGCAGCTAGCGTTATATGCCTGCAGCTCTGGTGAAGTCTGAGAATATGGATACAGAAATCATCCAGGAACAGAGGGCATTTGAAGTCAAGAGAGTGGATGAGAGATCACCAGGAAAAGTCCTAAGTGGACAGATCCCCACTGTTAAAGGTTACCTCACATGAAGGATGCCTATTGGATTTTAAATGAATGACATCTCTTTAGATTAGAGGTCCATGGAAGCTTGAGATGTTTCAAGTGGTCTGGAGACCCCTGAAATTTTAATTAAAACTTTAAATGTAATATTTTGATGAGATACAGACTATAGCTTTTACCAGATTCTTAAAGGGGTCTGGCCCTCCCCCCCATAAAAAGGTAAAAAAGGGTTAAAAGGGTCAAAACTCTTTGTGTTTCACTAAGTATTTTTTATGTCCTATAATACTTAGGACTTGAATGGAATTAAAGAGAGGATTGGTTCAAGCTTGAAAATAATCTTGATGTAACAATTTTGGGCTGATTGGATGATTTTTGTAAAAAGAATGCAGGTTCCACCAGTGTTTGGGGGATAAGGGAAGGAGGAGGGAGTTTTATTGAGTTTAGGATGTGATTAGAAATGTTTCATATTTCTATTCCATTCAGATCAAATCCTCAAGAAAGAATCCTTCATATTAAATTTATGTTTGACCATATCATAAAAGTAGAGAATTGAAGGAATGTGTATATGGCTTTAAATGACCATCTTTGTCCTTCTGAGTGAGATACATATTCTAGGAATTTCTGAAAGTCATCATCCATTCAGATGACTGTTCCACCACCATGAGTATGCACTCTCTCTGGTTTTGTTTCATATTTGGAACCTGAACTAAGTTTCTTACTTGACTGTGATAGCATATTGCTAATCCTTTCTTAATAATAACCTTCTCTATTTAGAGAATTTCATTGAAGGTTATATTCTTAGTAGAATCTAAGTACATTATAAAAATTGCCAATTCTTTTGTGCACCAAAGTACACTACTATCAAGAAAGTGAATGACAACTCATGGGACAGGAGAAAATATTTTCAAATATATGTCTGAGAAGGAGCCAGTACCCTGAATATATAAAGAACTCTGACAGCTCAACAATAAAATGACAAATAATACAACTAAAAAATGGGCAAAAGATTTAAATAGATATTTCTCCAAAGAATACATACAAATGAGCAATAAGCACATGAAAAGGTGCTCAAAATCACTAACCATTAAGGAAATGCAAATCAAAACCACAATGAGATACCTCTTCACACCCATAGGATGACTAGAATTTTTTTAAAACAGAAAATCACAAGTGTTGGCGAGGAATTGATACCTTCACACATTACTAGTGGAAGTGTAAAATGGTGCAACCACTATGGAAAACAGTTTGGCAGTTCCTTGAAAACTTAAAGAAACAGTTACCATATGACCCAGAAATTCTGTTCTTAGTTGTGTACCCAAGAGAATTAAAAACATATGTTCACACAGCAAAACTGTACACAAATATTAACAGTGTCATTGTCTGTAATAGCCAAAAAATAGAGACAATCCAAATGTCCACTAACTGACTAATGAATTTTAAAATGTGATACATCCATACAATGGAATATTCAGCTGTGAAAAGGAATGAAATATTGATACATGCTATCACATAGATGAACTTTGAAAACATTATGCTAAGAGAAAAAAAAAACAGACACAAAAAGCCACATATTGTATGATTCTATTTATATTAAATTTCCAGAATAGACAAACCCATAGAGACAGAAGGTGGATTGGTGGTTGTCAGCAAATGGGGAGAAACAGGAACTGGGAGACATGAGTTTTCTTCTTGGGGTGATAGAAATATTCTGGAATTAGACAGCGGTGCTGGTTGCACAACACTGTGAATGTACTAAAAACCACTGGACTCTACACTTTTAAATGGTTAAAATGGCAAATTGTATGTTATATTAATTTTATCTCAATAAAAAATGAAAACAAATTACCAGTTGACTTTAGCTCTATCCTAGAAATAAGAGAATCACAGAATCCATAAAGTCTAAACAATTCTTTTTGCCCTTGTTTTTGCAAAAGTCAAACACTTTCACATAGGATGACAATTCTATATCATTTGGAGATCAACAATATTTATTCTATGCCAGTGAAAAACTCAGGCACCATGAAAACCCCACTTAAATAAACAACTAAGGAAGCAGAGGAAATATTAGCATGCATTTGCTTTCTGAATATATTTCTAAACTTTGGGAGAAAGAAAATGAGCAGACATTCTCCTACAATAGAAGCCTCTTCACATTTATATGAGTATCCTCACATTCTCAAATTTAAAACTCTTTGAAAGTGCTGGTAGAAAATAGGATGGAACAAATATCCAAACTGTCAAACTCTTTTCTCTGCCTCTGTATCTTCCAGAAATGAAGCTAAGCTTTGGTCAGGGAGGCACTTTGGAATTCTTTTAAATTTCACTCTTCTTTGGACTGCAATTATTTACATTTTTATTTGGAATACTGAGCATAGTGAACTTCCACCATGCACGAGGCTCCTGTTTGATCCCCCAAGAAGGCTGATTTTATTTCTGTTTGTCTTCATACAAGAAAGTAGGGCCAGGAGCGATGACTCACACATATAATCCCAGCACTTTAGAAGGCTGAGGTGGGTGGATCACTTGAGGTCTGGAGTTTGAGACCAGCCTGACCAATGCGGCAAAACCTTGTCTCTACTAAACATACAAAAATTAGCTGGGCAAGGTGTCATGTGCCTGTAGTCCCAGCTACTCAGGAGGGTGAGGCAGGAGAATTGCTTGAACCCAGCAGGCGGAGGTTGCAGTGAGCCAAGATCACACCACTGCACTCCAGGCTGGGTGACAGAGTGAGACTCCATCTCAAAAAAAAAAAAAAAAAAAAAAAAAAAAGGCAGGGAAAGAGCCTACCCAAGAGAGAAGTCTGCAACTTTTTAAAGGGAGACTTAGTAGTGTTAAGTGTTGTAACGAAAAATGCTCCTGTCACAGCAAGATTGATAGCCATGATGGGGTTAAAAAATAATAATACTAGAATGTTTTTCAAAGTAACTCTCAGTAGCCTTGTGTTTGGCCATCTTCCCTGTTAACTCTTGAATGGCTCTGCTCCTAAACATCTGTCTGATTGTGGCCTAACCACAGAAACTCTCCAGCAGGACCAGCTACATCATATGTAGGGTTCAATAAAAAATGAATGTCACATTCCTTGTTCAAAATTTATTCAGGATCGGATGCGGTAGCTCACACCTGTAACCCCAGCACTTTGAGAGGTCAGGAGTTCAAGACCAACCTGGGCAACATGGCAAAACCCCGTCTCTACCAAAAAGTACAAAAATTAGCAGGGCATGATGGTGCACACCTGTAGTCCTAGCTACTCAGGAGCGTGAGGCATGAGAATCCCTTGAGCCCAGGAGGCGGAGTTTGCAGTGAGCCAAGACCACACCACTGCTCTCCAGCCTGGGTGACAGAGTGAGACCCTGTCTCAAAATATATATATATTATATATGTATATATTATATATAAATATATATAATGTATATATTATATGTTATATAATATATATTTATATATAATATATATACATATATTTTGAGTATATATAATATATACATATATAATATGTATATATTTTGTATATTTTATATATATATATAAAAAATTCAGAATTTCAAGAAGACAACAGCAAAGCATAAACCTAGCAGCTGCAACGTGTCGCACGCCCATAGTGTGCTGGAAAGAGTTTGATCAAACAAACCCCCGCCAGCTCCTGGCTCCGGGCTTTCCCACCTACTTACTGTGATTAGGGGCAAGTTATTCAACCTTCCGGAAACTCACGTGCCTCACCCGAAACATGAGGCTAAGGTTCCCCATCTCTCTCATTGCTGCGAGGATTTCTTTTTTGAAGTCTCAAGCTCGTATACTATCGTTTAACCTGTTTTTAATTTTTCTATGGAGGAGGAGGTGCCACATATCTAGCACGGGGTGTGAGTGGCAGGAAAGCCATTTGGTGAATTAAATACGGGTCCTTCAAGGCTCAAGGAAGGGGGCCGAGAGGAGCTGCTCTTGCTTTCGTCTCCAGCCTGATACACTTTGCCTCGCTCTGTTTTTATTAGCTCGTCTCTTCAGTACATCAGTGGCAAGGGTGATGAAACCGGTGGCAGATTTAACTGCTAGGCAGCTGGGTCACCGTCCCGTGGGTCTTGTTGTCACGCTGCGATCTTAAAGTGACCACGCTGCTTGGGCTGCTGCCTTCCAGAAGGCTCAGAGAGAGACCACTGAATAGTTAATCGGTGGAAAAGGGAAGACAGGGGCTGTTGCTTGCAGAAAATACAGAGAAGCTGCTTTGAAAAATCCCAAGGTGGCTGAATATCAAGAACACGGTTCCTGCTGTGGGCAGCTGTGTGTGCAGTGGGCAGCCCGAGGGCTGAAAATCAAGTCTCCAGCACGGGTTGGTGCCTCTCCCCGTAGGGCTTTGGCAATGGGGGCAGAAAGCTTAAACACTACAAGATGAAGAAACTCTCGGCGCTAGTGGCTGAGGGTCATCGTTTACCATTATCTTTTGTATTGTTAGCAGTAGCAGTGAATAATAATTTTTGAAGAAAAAGAAAATAAAAAGAGTGAGAAGGAGAGAGAAAACAGGATGACTTATTTAACAGGAAAGATCTGCAGGGCCCCTTACCTGAAACCGTCTCATGTCCCTTGGGTTTCCTGCTGTTTTCAAACAATTCTGATTGCACTTGAGGAAAAATTTTAAAAAGAATCTGTGAAGAGAAAGCAATGTGTTACATTTTTCAGTAAACATTTTTTAAGGGAGAATATAGCTGCATTCCATTAGATTTGATTTGAAAGCGATTATATTTCAGATCTGGGGAATTTCAACCTGCCCTGCCTGTGAAGGAACATTGCTGACCCTCTGCAATTTGCAAATTTGGATGTTTTCAATCTGAAGCCCAGCACCCGCTTCCCCATCACTGTGGGGGATTGTTAAGCAGCTCACAAAGTGGGCTTTGGTTTGTACACTGGCCCCCGGAGTTTCTAGAGCACTCATTTTGGAAAAAAATTTTTAAAAGGCTTCAAATGCAGCAGTGACCCCTGCTGTACAGAAAGTCTTGCTCCAGAGTTAAAAATGGCAGGACCTGACCCCAGAATCCCAGGGCGAGAGTCTCATCTGTGTGGCTCTCCACTGGCCCCAGACACCTTCGTGCTCATACGTGAAGATGGCCTGATATATTCAACCAATGTTTACAAAATCAGAAAATGGTATGTTATCCTCCAAAGAGAAAGTCCATCGGTGCAGGTATCTGCCAGAGTTTTTATGATTAATAAGAAGTGTGAATGTCCCTCTCAGATCATGTATAGATTATTCAGAGAAACACGAAAGCACAGAATCATGGTCTGAGGTTAGCATTTGTCAGACATATTTCTTGAAGCCAATATTCTCTCTTAAATGGCCTATCTGTACAATTTGAAAATTGGGCATCTTTCATCCGGCAACTACGTTAACCAAGAAAAGTGGCAGAAGTGGCCTTTCCAGCAATTCACCTAGTTAATGTTTGAAAATTTGTTTCAAAATACAGTAAGTTTTTCATTTATTTCACTTGCAGAGTCCTTTTCCTTAAAAAAAAAAAAAAAAAATCCAGCTTTTGCAGTGTTCAAGTCCCAGGTGAGCTAGGCCTATTTCCCTTTCTGTTACTATGACAACGAAATTTTACCGCAGTCCCAAAGTCCCTTCAGAACTCTCACATCCATGCCTTGAATTAGAACTTTAAAGGAAAAGATATACATTTTCCTCAGGATTTACAAACAAAAATAAGTAGAAATCAACACTGCTTCCAAAAATTCTATTCTAAAGCAATGGTTGGTGAAGTGTTCTCATTGCAACGTTCTGATTTTTATTTTTTGTTTAACAATCACACAAAAGAATTAGATAACTCTCCAATTAAATGTATTTATCACTTTAAAAAACTGATGAGGAGATAAACAGTAAACGACAAAGGAGGGGAGAAGGGGAATTGGCTCTTCAGAGTATTTTCTGTATTTGAGGCTCTTTTACTCTGTTTGCTAGAAATATTTGGCCACATGCTCCCATGAATAAGGTTGAGTGTGAATTTGGAAGCAACAGCTAAATATTTTTTTCCTGATTTTATAACATCTGCTTTTCACTTCTCTCTTTCAATCTTTTATAGGGTGGGTGGGAGGTTGGGCTTTGCTTCCTGTGCCCCGGAGGTGTTGGGGTCTTTATGGAAGAGATCTGTGGAAGGATAAGGCAGAGAAAATGTTGTGCATGGCTGTCCGACCACAGTGCTCAAATTCACAACCTGCCGCTGCTTTCTGAAAGGCGGTGGCATCTCTGCCCGGGTCACCAGAGTGCGTTAGAAAGGAGAGCTGCTTTTATCTCAGTAAAGATTGATCAGAATTCAAACATTTTATTTCTTGAAGGGTAAAGATCCCCTCCATTTGTACACTCGTTCAGAGCCAGGCACGGACACTCACAATGCACGCAAATATTGCCTTTTCCCACTCGTGTGTGTTTCTGAACAATAGCCCCCACTGCACCCCACACTGGCCCTCAACCACTCCCAGAGGCAATTTACAATTTACATTTTTCCCCTACTAAACCCAAATGGAGTGCTTTTTCTCATTTAGCCCTTGACTTCTGGAAAGTTTTGCCACAACTGGGCTCCTTGTAATGCGTTCTGTGTGTGTTAGACTACCCCCACTCCCCGCTCCAAAATGTATCTGGTGAAAACATTAATGTTCATGAAGGCATTATTATATGAATGGTGTGGTAGGTGGAAAAGTGCAAAAGAGATAAATGTTTACATAAAATCAAATTGATTTAGGGAACCGTGGAGCCTGCTGAAAGGCTTTATTCATTTTAAATTAGGACCCTTAACAGTGATTTGGATGGAAAACACCTAGTTTGACTTTTTGCTTGTCTGGGGGGTTGAGTTTGTAACCTACACGGCCCCGTGCACTCTAAGGACTTAGCACTGGGTTCACTAAGGAGAAGGGGAGGTTAAGTGGAAGGAGGACGAGGGAGGTGAGTGAGAGAAGACAGAAAGAGGCAGAAAGTTCTCTTGCATTATATAATATCTTCTAAAAGAAGGTTTTGCTACTTCTAAATGGCTTGCACCAGAAATTAGGGCCTGGATGTTTAAATATATGGATCTAGATATTAATTAAAAGAAATTCTGGGGCTTACTGACATCTCCATTTTTTTTTTCTCTTCCTTTAACTGGTGTCTTCTGGTTCTCTGCCCTCCACCCTCTCCATCCACCATGCTCAGCGTCTTGATACAAAACCTTCACTAATCATACCATCCATTTAGCCACGGGGTAACTTACAGGGAACAAATTCTCTCCAAATCCCCTGGGTCTAGATCCCTCCGAAGCCAGAGCTGCCTGGAAAATGTCAGTGCTCTCCACTAAGAAACGGGAAACCCAAATAAATTATGAGATTCAGACCAAATGTGCAAATTCTCATCAGGATGAAGTCTATTTCCACTTTCTCCAAACAATGTTGACGACGTAAATATCATAACTACGGAGCATGCTGCACACGACAAAGCTTCTGATCCATTCCTTAAGAGCGAACGCTAACAACCACAGGTTTATCCTTGTGTTAGGGACGAAGAGGATCGAAAGAGGAGTCAACACATCATCTCAAACCTTCAGATAGCAATCTGGTCCCTAGGTCAGTGGGGCAGGAGAATGGACCAGAGCATTCCTTTACTCCACACATCATTGGAAATACCCCAAGGGTTAGCCTTGGCCTGTGGCTACGAACTGATCCCGGGACCAAGTTACCTCACATTCGTTCTCTCTTAACAAAGGAGTTGAACGGGATCTCTAGGGTTCTTTCTAACCGTAATATTTTATGACTGCAAAGAAAAATGTACAGAGTTGAGAACCTTCCAAAAAGGGTTAGAGTGGGGAAAGAAACCACTGAAAACAAGAGACCACGACTTATTGAAATCTGAGTGGGTGTGGCAGAGGTGGGAGTGAGGGTTTCTGAGAGGTAGATCAAACCCACCGAGATAAAACTGTGAAAAATAAGTAAGTGGGGACAGCTGACAGGTTGCAAATAGACATCCAGGGTGACGCCTTGTCCAGAGTGGGCGGTGCCCTGAGGCTGATGGGCAGATTGTTGGGTGAGTTGCACTGTCCCTTTAGGACTCTTTCTGCTTCTGAGGCAGGGAGGGTGCTTCAGGAATATCACAGATCAGAGCCACCTACGTCCCCTCTAGCCATCCTGCACGATCCAGCAGCTGAAGGATACAGGGGTCGCAGAGTGGAGGGAAACACAGTCTGCTGAGTAGCCACTCTCTGCCCAATACACAATACCGTATTTCATTCTCACAACAACCCCATGAGTGACGGATCATCCTACAGCTGGGAAAAATGAAGGCCTCAAGAATTTAAGAAACCTGCCAAAGATGACAAGCTTGTAAGTGGTGAACACAAGGACTGAAGCCTGGATCTTTGTGGCAACAAGTTCCATGTGGTGTTGCATGTTTCCTGCACCAATGACACTGTGAAGATGGCTGCACAGCTCGGTGAATGCACTAGAAACCATCGCGTTACACCCTTTGAATGGGTGCCCTTTGTAATATGTAAGTTATATCTCAATAAACCTGTTAAAAACAAATACTTCAAAATGGTCTAAAAATGGCACACACACACACACACACACGTAACAGGAAGAATAAATCAGGAGAAAAAAAAAAAGTGAAATATCCTGGCTTCTTGAAGAGACTGCGGTGTCCCAAGTCGAAATCGGTAGGTCAAAGATAGACATATGGAAACATGGAACTAAATGCTTAATGTTGAAAATTTCTGCTGCATTTATTTACTTACTCATTTGATCAATATGTATTGTGCTCTGTATGCCAGAAAGTTCAGGCACAGTGGCAAACAAAGTCCTTGGCCCCAAGGATCCCCCAACCAAACTATTCAAATATGTTTCCCCAGATTCTGAAATGAGTCTGAAGACCCCTGAATCTATTACTGAATACCCTCCTCTCCAATCTCTAAAATACTGGAATATCCTGTACTATTCAGGAATACAGTAAAAGTGTGTAGGTGGCTTCCACACGTCTTCCGTCATCCCACCCATCTCAAAGTAGATGCACAAATACTGTGCAGAGTTAAGGTTCCGTGGTGGGGACAGGAGGCTCGAAATCACAGGAAAGGTAACTACTTAATATTCTTGACAGACTTGGAATTCTTACCAATGGTCTATCACAAAACCCAGCACAATATTTCTCTGGGATTTATGGAAGAAGTCATTCAATTTACCTCCAAATTGGAATACAAGATCTAGTCCCTCCTTAAAAATTTTAATATTAAAAAAGTCCATAAGGCCAGGCGCGGTGGCTCACTCCTGTAATTCCAGCACTTTGGGAGGCTGAGGTGGGGGTATCACGAGGTCAAGAGATCCAGACCATCCTGACCAATGTGGTGAAGCCCTGTCTCTACTAAAAATACAAAAATCAGCTGGGCATGGTGGCGGGCACGTGTAGTCCCAGCTACTCAGGAAGCTGAGGCAGGAGAATCGCTTGAACCCAGGAGGTGGAGGGTGCAGTGAGCCAAGATCATGCCACTGCACTCCAGCCTGGTGACAAAGTGAGACCCTATCAGGAAAAAAAAAAAAAAAAAAAAAAAGGTAATTCACATCGAAGGAATGTGAACTTAGTAGTCAACAGCTACCATTATACAGAGTTTCACTGTATACAAAATAATATGCAAAATGCCTTTCACTTTGAAAACTTAGTTCATTACTCCCTTAAAAAAGAATCTAATTCTGCCTACCCTGGAAACAACTTCTGCTATGATATGGCCACATTTTATACACCACAGAGATGAGAACACCCCGGACTCTCCAAAGACCAAGAGAGGGGATGCTGTATCTAGTTCTCTTTCTCTGCCATGATGGTCACATAAGCAGGCTAGGTCACTAAAGACTGAGTCAAACATACAGTTGATATGGCCTCACAAACCACATAGGGACTTAACCACGTGTGTTCATTTATTTTGCAGAAGACACTTTCTGTCTGGATTAGCTGTTAAACCTCCTTGTTTTCAACCCAATAAGTTAAAATACAATTGAGTTTCACTGTTTGTGCATGTTTCTGAAAAGGAGACAGCCCATTTCCCTTAAAACACTCTCATACCATTTCTGAGAACTATGCAATATAGGGATAGCTGGGTCATAGAATCACATTTGAAAGGAATGGGCAGTTGCCTCTCTTCTTCTAGGATCCTCTCCACAAGTTTACATCCTTTGGGGGATTAGGCAATCCAAGCTCTCACACCAGACTGAGAAGCCTACTGGGTATCCACACCCATGAGTTCATTTTCTCACTCTAAGAACAGCCCTCATAGTAGCTCACTCAGCTTTGTATGGTAGGAAAACTCGCAAGTGATTGCTTTCCATCTGAGACTAGAGAAAATCTCAACAATGATGTTCTAGTTGTAATCTAGATCTTCACTGTAATATCTTCTTTGATCCTTCCAACAACAGAGAACATCCTTTCCTCCTTCAAGATCCCCCAGCAGAGTCTACACCCAGGCAGCCCTAGGGAAGGTGAAGGTTAGCAGTGGGACCCAGCCTTGGCCTGGAGATAAGTACGTTGGATACATCTATTGGTTGTTGAGGTGTCAGCCCAGGCTACAAAGGGCCCTGAAGCTTTAAAGATCTTGTGAAGACTCTGACTAAAGTCCACAAGAATGAAAAGACTCCAGGAGGTCAAGCTCCCAGTGGGCTCTTGTTACACCCTACAGTAACTTGGTGATGACGCATCTGAGAACACTTGGCTTAGTATTTGAGATCTGCTTGGCAAGATGGCCGGTGGCTGGCACAAAAGCCCAAGAAGATTCATGGAAAGGAAAGATGACTTAATAGTTTTGACTTACTGGCTTCTTTAGGCTTAAACGAAATGAAGTTTAAACTCATTTTTGTAAGCTGATGTTCTATCGAATCCATTTAGTTAAACAACCCCAAAACTGTAAAAATAAACACATGAACAGAAGAGGTATAGAATCTTTAATCTCCACAGACATTCCTAAGGCAGGGACTTATTACCATTAATGCTTGTTCACCCAGATTATTTCAATAAAAGGCCATTTCAGATCTGAAAAATTTAACTTTACAGAAACGTTTTAAGCAATAAATTTTCTTATTTCCAACTACACTCAACTTCTCAAATTCCTCTTGCCTAAAAGACTATGATGAAATAATAATTATAATTAATAATAGCCTATATTCATTGAACTTATATTATTTGCCAGGCATGATTTCATGTAATCTTCTCAACTTTGGGAGTAGGAAAATTCATCCCCACCTTACAGTGGAGATAAACAAGATTCAGAAAGGTTAAATGACTTACCCAAGGCAAAACAGTTAGTAAGCAGAAAAAATAAGAGTGGAAGTCAGTCTGTCTGACTCTTAGCAAAATGCTGGTCTGGTGAAAGCTTGGCCAAGCTTTGGGGGGGAAAAAAAAGGCTGAACATGTTGCCACATGACACTGTTTCACGGGACAACTGCCTTACTGATCCACACGGGGGAATCCTGTCATTTTCTTCCCTTTCCGCTGGAATGAGAGTGCAGCCCTTCATGTTGCTAAACAAAATAAGCAAACGAATAAAAATATCTACCATTCCTATTGGGGAGTGCACTCTCTAGAAGTTCTGTGACTATTTTGGAAGACACAAAGGAAAAGATAAGTAAATCTATCAGATATTCAGAAAACAAAACTTCTCAAGAACCCAAATTGTCCAAAGATGGCATAACCCAAATAGCTTTAGCCTTTTCAGGAAAAAAAAAAAAAAAAAAAGATTATTGAAGCGCATGAGGAAGATTCAGGCCATTTGTCTATCAAGACAATGGGAGAGGAAAAGCTGAAAATCGAACGTGGAACAAAAGAAGTTGAATTAAAACTTGGAAAACATTTTTTGGGAATCAAGTCACCAAGGCTAAATTTTGGAAGCACTTACCCAAGGGACAGAGCAGGATCTCCATGATGGAGATTTTTAAATAGACCAACATGCCTTTGGTAGCAGATAATTTCAGTCTTATATGCGGCAACTAATTGGGGTGTCCATACCAAGCCCATGTGATTTCATGGCTTCTACAATGGTGATGATGATGATTTAATTTTTACTGTAAAAATTAGGGACTTTCAGTAACAATTAAAGACCTTATGGCCAGGGGCAGTGGCTCACATCTGTAATCCTAGCACTTTGGGGGCCAAGGCAGGCGGATCACCTGAGATCAGGAGCTTGAGACCAGCCTAGCCAACATGGTAAAACCCAGTCTCTACTAAATATACAAAAATGAGCCAGGTGTGGTAGTGCACACCACTTGTAATCCTAGTGATTTGGGAGGCTGAGACATGAGAATCACTTGAACCTGGGAGGCGGAGCTTGTAGTAAGCCAAAATGGTGCCACTGCACTCCAGCCTGGGCTACAGAGTGAGACTCTTATCTCAAAACAAAACAAAACAAAACAAAAAACACCTTTCAAGGCCAATAGGGAGGACTAGTTATTCATGCAAAGTGTTTGGGTAAATGCCTGGTACAAAGTAAGTCTGCTTCTTCATCTTTTTCTACACATCCTTATGATCCCTTCCCATGTATTGCCCCTTTCTCCCCCACCACATTTTAAAACAGACAATTTTCCAAACAAAATTATTCCAGAAGGAGTTGCCACAAATTTAAATCTGGTCCTCTCTACCCTGCTTATCTCTCCAATATTAATATGTACTCCACTGGAAGAACTTCCCTTAATTTTTAAGAAACAGATAGTAAAAGAAAAAAAACACACACACATGTAATTAATCCGCTCTCACAGATAGTAGGGGAAAAAAGAACCACAAAAACACAAAAAGTGGTGGATGGGAGTCCTCATTCCTGCTTTCAGTAAACTCTGGCCAGCAGAAGAATTCAGAGCTACCCACACAATATGCTGGCTTCTGACTGGCAACAGGCCCCATCGAGTCACTTTCTATTCCGTGCTCAAGTCCCTGGAAGTAGCGTTTCAGTTTGGCAAGAGCTCCTTCATTACTGAACACACTGCCTCCCGAGTAGAATCTGCTGCATTCATTTAGATATCAGGAAGGAGCTACTTCCCCCACTATGTAAATCTGACTCCCTGACTCCATACCGATAGACTTCATTTCAAAGGAATTTCACGATTTCCTCTGAAGGGAACGTCTCCCATATCCCAAATGGCAAGCAGTTGACTGTAAAAGGCCGCTGAAGTGCAAAAACAAGGGGCCACTTTGATTCTCCACTTATTTCTGATTGGTAACACACTACAGTTTCTGAGAACCTGGGGTTAGATGTTGGGAGGTTTTTGTGTGTTTGTGGTTTTGGTTTTTCCTCCCCCTTCTATATTCAGACGCATCTTCATTCTCCTGATTTCTATTCCTCGACACCATGAGGCTCACAGGGAAAAAAATCTCTAAGGAAAAGTCCTTGTTTTTGTACTCAGATAAAAATCTGACACCATTAATGAAAATAATAATCGAACTCTTTGGGCTTGAATTGGAATGAAACACACACTAAGAGCATGTTTGTAATTCTAATTGTTCTCATAAAATGTCTTTGGAGGGCTCTTTGCAATGCACAAGGTTCCATCTTTTCCTTTTTTAAAAAAGAAACAACCCATGTCCTCTTCTTTGCCCTTATCCTTTCCTCTGTCTTCTCATCCAGAGAAGAAAAAAGAACTCAGCAAAACTGAATCATACTACGGACTGAGAAAAAAAATCTTTCCGTGAGACTTCAGAATCAGAATACAAATCTATTTCCCTTTCCAGTACCATGACTCTCGGGTGAAGGAGAGAAATGAAGTTATTAGTCAGCCATCAGCTTAATGGGTCCTCACCGTCCCATTTTCTCAGCACCCCTTCCCCATCCTGCCTTCCCCATCCTTCCCCTCCCCCTCCCATTCTCTGCCCTCCCGGCAGAGCTCATCTATGCTAGGCTGAGCAGTGAACACCAATTACACCCAGAGCCCTTTGCTGCTGCCTGGTCCGCTGGTTTTACTGTTTTGCCAGATGGTTGAGGCCAATGTGTAAAACTCTCTACCCTACCATTAATTCATAACTCGGTAATAACTTTCCCACGACTCCAGGAAATTGAAATGGAGTGCAAATGTGGAGATTTGGAAAGGGAATCAAGGTTGGACAACTATTTCACACCTGCCAGAACAGATACCAGCGAGACAAAAAGATACCCCTATTTACTCAGGCTGGAGCATTACTTTCCCTGAACTAAGGCGGAATGACGCAACATGCAATGTTAGAGAAAGTGGCGGACAAAGTCCAGAGTGTGGGCTTCTCCTGGCATCATTTTCTCTCTGCAGTTTTCACCTTTATACCTATTGCACCTATGGGTTCACTCTCCAATGACCTTGAGATTGTGCCTCTATGTAACGTTATATTCTTATGACAGATTCATAGATTAGCAGATATGAGTGCATTCTCTTGCTAAGACAGGACACCATCCAATGTTTGTTAGCATCGTTAAACTAAAACTGACTTTTCACCTGCTCCCATACCATATGCAGCTGCAAATTTTTAAATTAAACTATGAAGCCATGCATAAATTTACATATATTACAGACTAGCCTCTCCATTTAACATGCAAATGTACTCCAATGTTTCAGAACACCTTCTGTCGCTAATTAATTTGCTGAATTATAATTAGACTAATCCTGCATAATTAATAAGCACAGATTTTTTTTTAATTTGTAAGCAGCTTGAGGAGATCATTCACTTCCTTCTATAAACTGCTAAGTAAGTGTTAAAAAAAATCTGGAAAGAACATGTGTGAAAAGGTATGTTTGATGTCACATACAAACTCAAACTAGCGTGGAAGATACAGAAGTCAGTACTGATAAAGGTACATATTTGAAGCCAACATTCAAACAATCAAAAAAAAGTCAAATCCAGAGGATGGGGACTAATTCTCCCTTTGTCTCCTTGTATATAATGTTTTATTCTTTGCCTTCTATCCGTTGGATCTTCCAAGATCACAGAGGCGGGAAAGGATTAAAGTAACCGTATGTTGTATTAGGAGAGATAATGATATTAACACTACACTGTATATCAAAACACTCTGTGCATGCTGGGTGCTTATAAGCTCCTTTGATGGTATTTGGAATCATTTTCATTTTGGCTGCCAAAAACACCCGAGATCCATCTAGTGGAAACAATTAAGTTCCATTAGGACTGTATCCATTCGGTAATTATTACAATGAAGGGTCTCTCTTTAATGCTGGAGAGTGGAGTCTCAAAGAAAAGTATGCATCTGTGCACTGTGAAAACTATAGCGTTTTCCAACCAAGCATCAAGCTTCATTTTGACTCCCAAAAATAAACCAGGATCAGGAGAGCCCAAGGCTTGGGTAGGTGACTCGTTAGAAAATTCAGAGCAGGATGGAAATCTGGAAGGGCAAGGGAAGCTTAGTGGTCATGCAAGTTGAGGAAGACTCCAGGAAGAAAGTGGGAAATGCATGTTCTGGCAAGGAAAAGTCAGTCAACCTTCAAAGAGAGGAGAAATATAATTTTAGGGCAAAGAGAGAGCTCCCTAGCCCTTCCACTCAGCTAAATCACTGTGCTATCAGTGGCCAAAAGATTGTTAAGTCAAAAAGATGAAGCCACTTGAAATGTGCCTAGCCTTCTATTAATTCAGTTTTTTATAGTGAGTCTATAAATAGAAACTTCTGGAGAATGGAAACCATTTTCCCAGGCTCATTACCATACTAAACACACCTTCTCAATACCAGGCAGCCAAGAAAAAAAAAAAGAATTTTTTAAAAATAAACAAAGCTACAAGATAAGCTAGCTTGGGAGTTAAGAAAGTTGAAAAGTACACCAGCACCTCGGAGGCTGTTGGCCAAAGCTGGGAGCAGATGCCAAGGGCACTGTTTCTGCTTCTTCCCCGAAAGACGTTTGTGTGAGCTGCCTTCTCTTCTCCTTATCTGGAAGGAGAACCCAGGACAGCTACCTCCTGGGGCTATCTATTGCAACAACTAACTCAAGTGCAAAAAATATTTTGAAAGCACCTGGAAAAGGCTGTCACAGGTTTTCAGAGTTAAGCAATGATATTACTTGGGTAGTTTGGAAACGTAACACTTTCGGAGAGTTTTTGTAAGCCAAACCATAGCTTTTGCATCAGTACCCATCTAAAGAGATTAAATGGTTCAGGAATTTTTTTAAAGCCTCAACGAAAAAGAGCTTTCTGTGTTTCTAGTAGTTTCTCGGAAGGAACATGACAACAGCTGGAATAATAAGACTAATAAGAGGCCAAAATTATTTTCTCTCAAAAGAATACACAAAGGGTCATGGAAATCTTTAATAATGCCCTCACCTTTCAAGAAAGTCATTTGAAACTATTGTGCTTTTCTTTCAGATTCCTCATATCCCGTTTTGAGTGGTTATAATAGGAGGCCTGGTTTCCCTGTAGTCAGGAACACGTGCGCGTCTGTTTTTATAAAGCAAGAAAGTGCTTAATGGTTAAACTCACAGGGCGAAATGGTGACTTTCGCCACTTCCTCCATAAAGCACTGGCCTGAGACTGGAGCAGAATTGAGTCAGAAAGAGCTAGGCAGGTCCTTCAAGCAAGTCCCACCTACTGACAGACAAGAGGTTTTGTGTTTGGGGTTGTGTTTCGTTTGGCTATTTTCTTCAGCTTTGCCTACCCAATTTCAAACTATGTACCAGGGAGAGCAGGTGGAGAGAAAGCGATTGTGACCCATGCAGAGTTAGTCAGCTTTTGAGTAATTCCTAATCAGCTGTGAGGGAGAAAGAGAAATTTGGTGGCATTTAAGCAATAAGGTATAAAGCAGTTAGTTAACAAAGCTGCACTTTAGCTAATGGATTTTTTTTTTTCACCTAATATACACATTCTGGAAAATTTCCCTAATTTTTATTTTGTCAGGAGGATTTTCATCCATTCACCTCACTTCTAGTTTATTCTTGTGATGCAGTCTCTCTGCCTCCTTCTTTCTCGCCTATCTTTGCTCTCTCCCCAGTTTGCAAATTCTGAGTGATGTATTGTGCTTTTTATGTGCTACCTAAAAGTTGGTCGGCAGGGCGGGGGGGCAGTAAGTTGGGAAAAAGGGATGACTGAAATAGAGAAACTAAGACAGTAATTACAGCTAGGCTCAATTTTATCTGAAAACTATGGCGGCTTGCTGCCACTTCAGCCATGAAGATCCACATTCACAGTGCATACACCTTTGTGCCAAAAAAAGGAAAAAAGAAAGCACCTGTAGGCTAACAGGTAGCAGTTGGTACATATGGAATTATCATTGGCTACTAACACTGGGTCAGGTATCATATTAGCCACTTTCAGACCACATTTGCCAAACCCACATAAAAATATAAAACCAGGTATTTCAATATTCTGTCGTTCCCTAAGCAAAACAGATTTTCTTATATTACTCATAGTAGAGTCAGCCGGCTTTCATTAGAACTTTTTTAACTTTTTTTTTCCTTAAAGAAGAACTAAACCTAGATGATATAAAAGAGAAACTGGGACAAAAATCAGGTCAAGAATTTGATACAAAAGGCATTCAGATAAGGCTAATAATATTCCAGAGTATAGTCAATAGAGTAGACAATGATCACATCGGTCTAAGCTCTATCCAACCCCTATATCTATACAACGTTCCAGGAATCAGTAATCAGTTATTTGTTCTCTTTGTGATTCGAACTTTATTGATCCTAAAGCCTCTATTAACTCTATGGGAATTATCAACTTTTTGGAGGTTTCCACATCTTAGTACCAAAAATGTAATCTTTTTTTTTTTAAATATACCACAAGAGAATGCTATCTGTTTCACATTTCTTTATTCTCTGTAATACCATTGCATTTTGTGCTGATTCTGGTCATCTTGCAGAGGACATTACCTAATTAGTTTTCACTTTGCTCCTAAGTAGATGTCCAGAATCTCTTCTTTCATTTTCTCTTTAAAAAATTGCTGCTCAAACGAAAAGTCTCATGGGAGAACCAGAACCTACGCCAGACCCCAGGATGCGCCCAGTGAGAACAGGCGCAGCCCCTGGGCACTGCTTCTGTGTACCTGGAATTTCTCATCTTTCCTTCCATGCCATATTACACTGTTGCTCAGAAATATGCTGGATTCTTAGAACAAGGTGAAACTGAGCCATCTTATTTCAAAAATGGAAGCTAGGCATGAAATCTCCCATCCCATTTGGAGTCACGAGGATTTCTCACTCAGGTTCAAAGAAAGGCTCAATGTAAATGGGGCAGATTCATGGGACTCCCAAATATCAGCCCCACTTCGCTGAAAACCAGAACCTGAATTTATATTGAAGTTTCAAAAGTGCTTGACTGAGCCCAGCCCAAACTTTAGCTTCCAAATAACTTCCAAATTGATGAGGCTGTTTTTTGCTTTTTTTCTTTAAAAACAAAACACAAAAACCTGGTTTTATGTTACACCATGTTTTATAAATCTGGATAATTTCTAAAAATTAGCATTTATTTTAGGTACTTATTCCTACCCTTCATCAAATGAGATTGGTTCTCAAAGCCTGGTGTGGTAGAAATGTGTTTCTACACAGTACGTTCACTTAAGATCACATAATAAGGATGAGTCAAATAAGAAAACCTTTCTTGAGGAAAAGAATGTGGGGCTTTTAGATATCTACATAGATCCTAAACTTTAAAATAGTTCAGCCACCCATTTCCTCTGCCAGAACAGATATCATTATTAAGTCAACACACTCACATCCATGTATATCATAAAAGGCAGGGTAACACAAAAAATATAAAAGTTGCATCTAGTCCCCAAAAGTTGGAACTTTCAGTGTCATTGGCTCTCTCATCTTCTACTGCCTTTGAAAGGAGTGCTGATAAACCAAATGAACTTTCTCAAGCTCTTTTTGGAATGAGGCAGAGAATTAAATAAATGACAAATGTTTTCACATTAGTGGTGGGGAAAGGCCCAATTGACATGCTCAGTATCCAATAATCTGCAAAAGCCAGAGACCATTTTACTGACATGATTCTTCCTGACGCTGGAGTTTAGAGTTGGGTTTGTGGTTTCTCCCTACACAGTGAATAATGGAATACAACTACTAAAGGGAAAAAAAAAAAAATGCATCCCTTGGAGAATCAGCAGCTGACCTGGAAGTAAAACATCTCAGCCCTTTACTCAGAGGCCACAGAGCCTGTTCTGCTTTCTCAGGGAGTTGCCAGGACTCAAGTGAGCAGCAGGACGCGGTCCGGAAGCATGGGAAAGAGACAGCCACAGGTCCCTCGGGAAGGCGCACAGTGGAGTCACTCCAGCGGCGCTGGGAGAAAGGCCAGTCTGTGCAGGGATCTGACATCAGGCTCTCCCTGACAAGCCTATAGGCAGGATAAGCGCTCCCAGAAATGGCCCAGAGAGGCCTGTGGCCCAACACCATGGCAGGGAAATCATCTAGTTTCATACATGAGTCAGAATTTATGAGCTTCTCATTCAACCCAAATTGAAGCTACAATTCCACCATTCCTCCTGATAGACCGTGCCTTGAATTAAGACAGAACCTGAAAAATCAGGTTGTTTTGTTTTCTTTACCATCTCTCAGCTTGCCAGGATGATCACATCAAAATCATGCTGAACACACAACCAGGCAACGATTCTATTTGTAAACATACACACACGTATATATCTACGTAAAAAGCAGATTTCATCACTCTTAGTGATAAGCCTGCTTCAAGTTTTATTTTGTGTTCTTCGTTTTGCAATACAAGTTCTAAACTGATCAAAAGCTGTTCCCATCTCCCTGCTTTGTTAACCAAAGTCGTGGGCACAGGAGCACTTTTTTATTCAAGTTTGATAGAATTCAACCAACAGGCCTAGTGAAGGCCAGCTCATGGTTTTTCACAATTTGTCCTCATTTGGAAGCTTATTATTCTGTTAGGAGAATTTTCTAACCCAATACAATAATAACAAAGCCTTTTTTGGTAGATAAAGGCTGACTGACTTTGATTTTTTTTTTTAATAATAAAGCAGTTAGCGGATTAATTTTGTTCTTAACTCTTTTAACCTGGGCTGAATGTTTATGCTTCTCCTAATGAGATGATGCATTGAAAAGTGAAGATAAATGTCATCTGCTTTTCATGTGATCTATAAAATTAATCTCCCATGGTTATGTTAATACCGATTATGTAATGTAGGAGGCAGTGTGACCTAGAGGATAAAACTTAAGAGGCAGGCACTCATGTTCAATTACAGTTTATATTACTGACAATATTTTCACCTCTCTGTGTCTCACTTGCCTACTGTCATCCCTCGTACAAGTTCCCTCACATATCTTCCCTGTAAAATTGGGTAATGCCTCTGAGAGATGATGGGAGAATTACCTAGGTGCTTTGGGAAACAACTTAGAACACCTTTTAGAACTTTCTTGCGAAATAGCAGATATCGTTAATGTTCCTACCGTAGATTCAGCCTCTGGTAAGTAACCACGACACACTTAGCAATTGTCTTCCTACTCAGTAAAAGTGATCCTCCCCAGAGCTTAGGCAAGTGACCCTCCACCCACAGGGTTCTGTTTATTTCCAGAAAATAAATTACACGGAAGGAGGGCGCGATGGTTGGTAATTAAGCCACCAAGTTAAGGAGGGATCAATGCTTACACTTTAGGGGTTAAACGAAAAGCTGATTACATCAGGAAGGAATTCATGTTCTGTATTCAGCTGTAAAATAAACTGGGAGTTTTGTGTTGGGTGTCTAAAACATCTTTGGAAACACTAAATCAATTTAATATCAATAATTGCCAGATATAAGCTAGATTAAATGAACCAACACAGATAGCTTTGTTCGCAGAGAAAACAGGGCCAAATGGCTTTCATTAGCATGACTAATCCTTAAGTTCTGTGGTTTGATAATCAGACGTCTAAACCTGAATTTTGATTCTTGCAAATACATGATTTGGCACAAGACATTGCAAGTCCAGCTATTTCTGCACCTTTAACACCCATGCTGAATATCAGAGCAGCAAGTTGCCCCTGGAAGTGCCTATATAGCTACAATTGTACCCACTGGTGCCCGAAAACACACCAGATGCACAGAAAATAAGGAATTCACTCTTTAACAGAGGACTGAGCCTTTTCCCAGACCTGTTTTTGGGTGCTTTGGAAACACCTACTTTGGCCCTGGGGAGACAGGGGTTTCAAAAGCCAGGCCTGTTCTCACAGCCCCCAGCAGCTCTGTGACCCTAGTCATTTTCCTATTGTTGGGATTACACAACTGAGCGGGGCACTACACTCAGGGGCCTGGTGGTATTTTCACCTCAGTCCTGAGAATATTCTTCTCCTTTTTTTGGAAATTCTGACATATCTTTTCCCTTGTAACTCCTGCAATTTTGAAGAGTTATATTTGTGATATATTTTATCCCTAAATAGTCCTGAGAACTTCAGAAAACCTGGGGTGCACAGAAGGAGCTGAGAGGAGTCATCAGTGTGACTTGTGAGGACAAAAATGGGGCAATGGTCAAGAATCTTGGGTTCCACCAAGAACCTGAGGTGCCTTACAGTGAGTGTATCATGCAGACATACGGCAAAATGTCAACAGAGCACCTGAAACCTTGCAGAGGGGGCTCCGAGGAAGTTATCATTTGTCAGCCTTCGTTTCTCTAATTCCTGAGTGTATACTGTCACCCCCCAACCCACCATCACATCACTTCAGCCAAGCCTCGTGAATGCACTTCACCTGCTTTTGTGCAGTGCTTGCATGCATGTGTGCCTGCGCATGTGTGTGTGCCTGCGCATGTGTGTGCATCAATTGCCAGGAACACAGAATCACTCTTTGGGGCCTAATCACTGGGCAGCCGAGCCTCTGGACGGTCTTCTTTGGAGGTCTGTGCAAACTTCAGGTCAGAGCAGCTGCCTGTGAGTCACGATGGGCTGTGGGGCCTCAAATCCCTTCACAGTCGATCTGGGGCAAAGGAGAAAGCGTGCAGCTTTTCGTTTTCATGATAGAAAGGAAGATTTTTTTGCAGAACCCTTATAGCCCCTGTGGGGAATGCTTTTTAAAGGTCAAATGTGACTATCACTATATTTGGGTTTGGAAATTCACAGATTCTGGTTATAAATCTTGCTGAAGTGCAACTGATATGTGCAGGTACCAGCCAATTCCTTGATATGTTCCCTTTGTCTATTTCTTTGCTATCCCTCAGTCCCCCAATCCCAATAGGTGTTCTAAACAGTCTTGCCTCAAACACGTGGTCAGCTCAAAGGGCTTAAGAGAACTAGAGAACTATAAGTCCTTCTACCATGAAGCAAGACCACCACGTGAGGGCTCTGTGTCCCCAGGTACCGGTGGACCACAATACAACATGGGAGGGGGATCTCATTGCTCTCGCCATATGGTGGCCTGGATGAGAAGTCGAGGGTTTCTGTGTATTCTCTGGCCCTGAATCCAAGGCAGGCTGGCTCCCCGACTTTCACTGGGAAAAGAGGGTATTTTGGAGACATTGTGTCGGGCCTGGGATGTGTCTTCCCTCACCCCCACCTTTCTAATAATCTTCCCAAGTTGGCTAAGAAATAATAAACTATTGCTTAGATGAGATGATGATCCAGTCTCTTAGGAAATGGCTCAGAAAGGTGAAGACTCTTGCCTCTGTGAGCTGGACATGGGTTTTACACTTTCACAATGTGGATGTATCTTTGTCTCTATGCTTCACCTTCTCTGACTCAGAGTGTGCCGTATTGAGGGTGTCCATTTAGTCAGAAAGTCTGCATATTGATCCCATCTCTATGACACTCATTGATTCCTCCATATGTTCCACTTTGTCAAAGTCCAGGCATAAAAACTCCCAGAAGCATGAGTCCTCTCCACATTCCCGGGCTCTTTCCTAAGAGATTTTACTACCATTCAACACAAACAGGAGTTGATTTATTTCTCAGCAAGACTTTGAAAGTACATTCGAGAGTTCTATTCATCACCTTTGAGGCAATTTAAATGACCAAACTGCCCTGAAGGTCTCAGCAAAGGACCTCCAACAGATCAGATTATCCCCCTGGAATGAAGGAGGAAGTCCACATGATCTTTTCTGGGCCAGCAAGAAGATTCAGAAGTCCAAGGATTCCGTAGATGAAAGAGAGTTTCAGGATTGTGATCGTTAGTTCTTGTCAACATGGCTGGGTTCTAGCACCCAGTTACTTAGTCCAACACTAATCTAGGTGTTACACTGAAGGTACATCTACAAATTGGTTGACTCTAAGTAGAGGGATTACCCTTGATAATGTGGGTGGGTCTCATCCAATCAGTTGAAGGCCTCAAGAGCAAAAACTGAGGTTTCCTGGGGAAAAAAAAAAATTCTGCCTCAAAACTGGAGCATTGACTTCTGCCAGGGTTTCTAGCCTGCTGGCCTGTCTTATGAATTTCAGACTTGCCAGCTCCCACCCCACCCCACCTCACAATAAGCCAATTCCTTATCTCATATATATCTAGATATTGTGTATTATATATATCTAGATATCATATATATTTATATATGTATAAATATATACCTATCATATGTATATTATATATTATATACCTATCATATGTATATTATATATTATATACCTATCATATGTATATTATATATTATATATACATCATGTATACTATATATGATGTATATACATTTCCTATTGGTCCTTTCTCTCTGGAGAACCCTGGCTCATACAAGGACCAACAGGAAATGTCCTCTCTAGAGAGAACTTCTGTCACTATAGAAACTTGAAAACACAAAAGAAGCTAAAACCACCAAATAATGTGGTCCTTTCTGGTAGGGTAGGCAACTCCTGCTGGAGTTCCTGGTGCACATTAAACCTCATAGGACTTTTTCTCTGAGTGTTAGAAGGCGGCAGGGAACAAGGGAGAGGATAGCAGAAAAGTCCTGTGATTGGCTTGGCTATGGCCTCTTATTTGTACATATCAGGCTAAAATGTACTCAACTGGAACTGAAGTCCTAAACAGTGTGTGTTTATATGATATTGTTATTATAGTGCAGAAATAATTAAAGTGTGTCAAGTATTGCATTTTTTAAAAAATCTTCTCTGAGAAATCCTCTACTCTTCTACAAGGATTACATAACTCTACTAAGAAAGCCCTGTCATGAATAAAAGCTGGCCTACATTGCCTCAGGAAAAGCCCAGAATGTATTTACTCCACTTGATGAAAATAGAAATACATATATTAAAAAAAAAAAAGTCCATCAAATAAGGAACAAGGCTTGTCTCCTATCCTATCCTCCACACAAAGGTAGCCAAAAGTTCCAGAATCTGTTAGAAATGGGTTTCCCCTAATTAAAAGAGAAAAGGAATAAATTAAAATCTTGCAAGAGTAAAAGTTTTTCTTTAGGTTGTTCTTAGTTTTCTTCAGGAACAGGGCATCCTGGCTCTGCATTTTGCTGTTTAAAACATACTGTCCTAATCCAACTCCTGTTAGAGAGAGAAGTAATCAGCGCAATTTTTTTCCTTCCGAAATTCATACGAAAAAATTAAAAGTACAGCTAGTGTGGATTCCTGAGACATGCACCCGCTCTCTTTAGACCGTTAGCATCTAAGGTGCACATGCTAGATTTCCACATACTGCAGGAAGAGCAGAACCTCTTAGAAACCTGGTCTTCATAAACTTAAGACTTATCTGGGTTAGCTACAAGAGACAGCAAGAGAACCCATGCAGATCTTTCGTCTGCGCCCATCTGACTCATTCCCTGTCCTCTTCTCCCCACCACCATTCCTGCCCCACCTTGGCCCAGAAACCAAACGTGAATTTTCTGCTTCCCACCTCAGCACTAGCTCATGCCAGGACACCGGCTGACACTTTCTTGGTTTTATTGTCAAGAGCTGTACCATGTGATCAATTACTGACCTTAGAACAAAGCCTGAGCCCAAGAATATTTATATTTTACCAATACGTGCCTGTTACAAGAGAAGGAAATATGAGTTATTAAGTTCAGCTTTTTATGTGAATTCAGAGTTTATTTAACAATGGAAATGTGCACAAAGAAGCTTCAAATGGAGTATTTACCGACATTCCTTATATATGACAGGCACTAGGCTACATGGGATAATGATATTAATAATAAAATGATTTTTAAATGGAAAAAAAAAAAACAGGGAGATGGAGAGGAGAAAGGAACTAGAGGACATCCCTTTCCACCAGGAAGTAGACCAGGTTTGGCCAAACTACAGACAGACTAGGAAAGAGTCCCTCCTTGCTATGCAGGAGGGCCCTACCATGCAGAATGCTTTCAAGGATTAAACAAAATCTCATGTATTAACTGCTGACATAGTGAGGTGCCTCTATCTCCACACTCAATAGCCAGGAGTTGTATTATATTATTATAATCAGTTCAAAAAGAACTACGCAGACAGATTTCAATGGAAAGTAATATTACAACTAATAATAGTGAAGAATACAACTAATGCTTCTTGAGTGTTGAGCAGCCATCTGCTCATGTTGATTCATTTAAATATTCACGACTGTCCTGTGAGATATTATCACATCAATGTCCCTATTTTACACAGACGAGGAAACCCAAATTAAGGAACTTGCACAAGGTCACGCAGCTACCAGATGGTGGAGATGGGATGTGAACAGGGCATCCTGGCTCTGCATTTTGCTGTTTAAAACACACTGTCCTGGCCGGGCGTGGTGGCTCAAGCCTGTAATCCCAGCACTTTGGGAGGCCGAGACGGGTGGATCACAAGGTCAGGAGATCGAGACCATCCTGGCTAACACGGTGAAACCCCGTCTCTACTAAAAAAAATACAAAAAACTAGCCGGGCGAGGTGGCGGGCGCCTGTAGTCCCAGCTACTTGGGAGACTGAGGCAGGAGAATGGCGTGAACCTGGGAGGCGGAGCTTGCAGTGAGCTGAGATCCGGACACTGCACTCTAGCCTGGGCGACAGAGTGAGACTCCGTCTCAAAAAAAAAAACACAAAAACAAAAAAACAAAAAAACACACTGTCCTAATCCAACTCCTGTTAGAGAGAGAAGTAATCAGCGCAAATTTTTCCCTTCCGAAAATATTTTATCAGGGTCTATGGTGACTTACAGCACTTAGTACGATGTTTATTGAGAGCAGACACTCGACGAGGCTTTTTATTGTGGGCTTTTTCTGTTTTTAAGGCAAGGAGCTTCTCTATTTCAAGATTTTTTCACTATGTGCCTTCATTTCTTCCTATTGGGTAGTTTTTTTTTTTTTCTTCTCCACTTTTGAAATCTTCCTTAATAAGCATGTGTGCTTTAAAAAGGCTTCTAAGTTCTATTCCTCTTTCAGAGCACACACAAATGCCATCTGCCTTGTAAATCAGGATCCTTTGGTCCACAATGACTCCCTCCTTGGGACGTCTAAACACACACGAGGAAGGCAATGTTGATCCTGATTGAGTCTTCACAGTCTTATTCTCCACACACCCACTTCCCCACCACTGAGCTCGCAGGCCTGGCTCAGATCAGGATATCAGTGGGAAAATGGTGGAATTGTGGTAGAAAGGGCTAAGGTTTACACACGAGAGACGGGAAAAAACAGAAGCGAAAAAGTAAGGGTGAGAACTGGGGAAGAACAATGGAGAACGAGGGTTATAGACTTTACGGTGGCTAATGCTAGAGCCGAATGGAGAACAAAATAATGAGGCAATATCCTATGAAGTGAATTTTCTATAATTACTTCAATGTTCTATGAAAAATACAGAGAAAAACTAGAACCGCTTTCAATTACTTTCAGCTGCTGAAATGTTTGGGCGTGACATCATGTTGTGGCAGGAACACATGGACTTCCGGTTTTATTCAGGTTACATCTCCAAGGCTCATCCAGGATCAGGTATACTTCTTGACCGTACTACTCATTTGGAACTTAGCTATCTCCTTCACAACTAAATGAGGACACTTTTAAAGAAGCTGGCTGGTCATCTTATGGTCACCTGCACTGTCTCAAGTAGTGTACAAAAAACAGTTCTGGAAGATCTGAAGTAGACCTCGTTACTTCATAGTTGTGTGACTTTAGGGAAGTCACTGAACCTCTTTAAGCCTCACTCGTATCTACCTATAAGAATATCTATCTATAAGACCATACGTGGGAAAGTGCGTTGGCAACCATAAAGTGCTACATAAATGTCACCACTGCTTAGTGCCTTGCAGGGACTCATTAAAATCTTGTTGATTGATCGACTGATTAATTAACTCCAGCCAGCTTCCTTAAAAGTGTCCTCATTTAGTTGAGAAAGAGATAGCTATGGAAGTCAATGACATCCAAGAAAATCCACTCAGCCTGACAGCAGCCTCATCCAAGGGATTTTTAGGTTTATAAATGTTCTTGCAAACAAACTTCTTTCTGATGCTCAATGACTGACTTTGGTTGGGATGACGAGATCTGTCAGAAGTAAAGAGACTGTCATTTTGGCTACCTGCACATTTGAGGATGAAAGAGGCTTGATTCCAGAAATCCAAATGAAGAAGTTAGGGATGCCAACCTCCCGGCCAGCTCTGGACACACAGTAGGCATATAGAACAACACTGAGGACTGGATTGAGTCTTAAATCCAGCAGTCCCCCTCTATGACTGAGTACGATGGACTGCCTGGTAAGATTTTCATGAAACATCTCAGAGATTATATGGCCTCACAAAAACAAAAATGACTTGAAGTCGAACAGAGTTGAAGCGAACGAAACTTCAAACTAAATTTTTATTGAAATTCTCCCCATTGTCAGCCGACATTTTCAATTTTCATTTCCCTGCCTCAGCCCATTTTGCCATAGAAACTTGGATGTTTTCATTGAATAGCAGCCAGTGAACACTGGACTGAAGGGGCACACTATAAATTTGGAAAAATAAATAAATGCTTCAGAACTTCCACTTGAAAACCACAGCTAAAAATGAAATCAAATCTGACCCACCCCTTTTCTTTTAAATTGTGGGAACAGACTCAGTCTGCCTCAATCTTTAAGCACATATAAAATTTAATAATAATATAAGCACCTTGAAGATCAATGCGTGGCCTGGTCTAAAGCAATTGTGGAGCCTTTGACTCATGCAGCAAGGCTTGGACGACTTAAACCAGAAGATAGCATCCTTCCTATGCCATGTTCCTTAATAAACATGTGTGCTTAAAAAATAAAAAGGGAAGAAAAATTGGTTTATGGGCATGGAGAGAATAATTCACTCCAAATTGCTCCTTTGATGAATGTGGACAAAAGAATAAAATTTGTCACCTAGCTAATATTACCATCAATATTTTGTCCAGCTACATTCCTTCCAATTTAAAAACAGTTCAATATCCCTTTTACCTTCAAGTAGCAGCACTTAATAAACAGTGATGGATGGTTTTTATTTTTGTTCGCATTTCAGCCTTCCCTGCTTTGGTACAAGGGGACTATTTTGCTTGGGGGAAATGTAGATCTTCCGTCTTTCGTGCATTGACATGAACCCCTCAAGGAAAGACGGCCATATTTAATTCATAACGCCCATCGGCTACACAAACATACAACTTCCCATCAATTAGGCAACACAGATATGTTGTTAAAAATCAATGAGCTTATTATTAAATATATTTTTTTCATGTAGCAATAATAGTTATTGCTGCACTATTGTTATTACTGCAATGTCAGCTGTTTAGGCGGCTTTCAGAGAGTTTCATTGGCTTTGATCTTGCTAGCAAGGCATTCCATGAAACAAGGGATCTGGGTGAGGCTTCCCTGTTCTGTCTTCTGCCATATTTAGAAGCCACCAGGAGAAGGGGGAATATGTATGCTTTAGTGGAACAAACCTTGGACTGGAGGCAGAAGACCTGGGTTCTAGTCCCAGATCTGCACGTAAGTAGCTGTGTGACCTTAGGTAAGTCTTTCCTCCATTCTAAGCCTTAGTTTCCTCATTTATAAAAATGAGAGGTTTATGATAAATGATCGTTAGGACCCCTCCATTCTAAATTGTCAGACTCTGTAATATTTTTTTTTAACTAGGAAAGGAAATGGGTTGAAATTGATACAATTCAGCAATTCTCAATTGTTCCTTATCAAAAGTCTCTTGATTAAAAAAAAAAAAAAAAAGGGCAGAGTGGGGGATGCTACTGAATCTGGAGCAGACATTAAATTGATCCAAAACCCAAATATGCTCCTATTTGTGTTTTCATAGTCGTTGTGTGTTTATTAAAAATAATTTTGATATTTTGACACATGCCACTACGGCAGAAGCCTCCTGCCTATAAACAGAGATGTTAAAACTGTGCCAGCACATGCAAAGGTTAAAAACAACATTGCACAGATTTTGGCAACTACATCATATGCTGTCTGGCCACAGCTGATCTGAACTGAGTCCTCAGTAATTACAGGAGAAGGTGGAACAGGTTTGCTGCTAATTGGAAAATTCTGCAAATGGCGGCACTGAAGTAAATTGACAGTCGTTAGAATATTAGCAAAATGAGAGTACTGATTAGTAAAAAGCTCAGAAGCAGACTTTTTTTTTCACTGCCGGAATCTACTGGCAAAATTGATAATAAAAGCTGAACTTAATAATAACAGCTGTTATTTGACCTGGTAATATTTTTTTTAATCTGTTGCTGTTCCCAGACTAATAACACATAAAGAAGGTCTGTATCCACTGTTGCAAAATTATTTTGAATCCCAAAAGGTATATTCAAACTCAGTGAAGGCAAACTGTGCTTAAAGGGGCAGCCCATCAATAGCACGTTCTGATGGAAGTGCATTCACTGGAAACGTTGTGAGTTGCTTTGTTTTCTCCCCCTTCCAACAGGTCTTGTAGGCACGCTGGAGCGTTCGCGTGTCCTTTTTAGAACTGGGCCTGCATTCTATTTCCAGTTTGTTTTAAATCTGCGACTGCTAAAAATGTCAAAGTTAACTTATTTTTCACTCTAAAGTGGACAGGAAGGAAAGTAGGACATTGCTGGACTCTGAACCATCTATCAGCACTTAGCTGTTGATGGTATTTTTCAATCACTGCATGCAGAGAAATACAGATGGGAAAGCATTAAGAATGGACACATTAATTAGAGATGCTGCCATGCATCTATGGGAAAGGGACTGTAGCTTCACCACACAGACTTCCACCTTATGGGGACACACAGGAATATGCCCTGAAGACTTCCATTTGAGGAACTCTGATCCACTGCTGGTGGGAGTATAAATTAGTACAATCTTTCTGGCTATATGGCGATATAGATCAAAAGTCTTAAAAATGCATACAGCCTTTGACCTTGGAATTCTATTTTAAGAATTTGTCAAAAAAAAAAAAAAAAAAAGAGCCATGGATATACCCAAAACTTTATCTACAAAAGATGTTCCTTGCAGCATTGTTTATAACAAATACAATGGTGGAAAACAAATTTGTCCCAAAATGGATAATTGACTATGATATACTAAGAAATACTACATAATTATTTAATTATGTTGTAGAATAACATCTAATAATACCAAGAGATAGTCTAGTAAAAAAAAAAAAGTGCGAAACAGTAAACATAAGATAATCACATTTTTGTTTAAATACAGACAGAGAGAGAAGAGACAAACCTGGAATAATTACCAATTATTTCTGAGCGGTAAGTTAATGGGCCATTTTCATTTTATTTTATTTGTCCATATTTTTAAAAATGACCATACATCGTTTGGGTCAGAAGAAAATACATAAATTAATTTTAAAGATAAAATCTCTCTAGAGGGTTTTGGTTGTTTTAAGTAAAAATTCAATCTGTGGCAATGGGAAGGAAAGGCTGCATTCCTGAGCGATGTGCTGGCTTCTTAAAGCTTCACTGCCTTATACAATGGAAGTGCACCTCCCTTTGAGGGGAAAAGAATGGCCAGCTAAAAGCAAATCTTAGGACTCCAGGTAAAGGAGCAGGCTGCTGCTTATTGTTGACTTTAATCTGCATGCACGCGCGCACACACACACACACCCCAATCTTGCTTTTGATATCTGTTCTCTGAAAACATAGGTCAGCAATACTTCAGGCCTTTAGAAAGACGGATTTCCCTTTATGACTTTTGACTTCATCCTCCGATAATTCTATTTTATTTTGCCCTTATGATGGTAACCCACAACCTCATTTATTCTGAAACAGTGCGGGAGGACATCATTGCCGCTTTCAAATTTTGTCTCTCCACCAGTCATTTGGAAGGGAAGAGAGTTGGAACCACACGAATCCAAATTCAGCCCACGGCCTCACAAAATAGACCCTGTCCATGTCGTATCACAAGTCAAGTGCACTGCTAATAGAGGTGGTCCTGCTGCACAGGGCCCTATTCACCGATCTCTGCATGCTCAACCGAAGTGACACAATGTGCGTGGCTGGAGCTCGCACGACACTCCCTGTACTTGAACATTGGCCAGGAAGTTGAGTGAGAGTGTGACACTTCAGAGGTGCCTTAGAGCACATGTATGTTTGCCGGGGCAATGACGGATGCATCGTGTATCCCATCAGGTCTGCTTTTAAAAAAAAAAAAAAAAATCCTTCTTAATATCCTTCGGCATCACTGCCAAAAACACAAAATCCCAAAGGCAAATCCCCTACGTTCTAGCACTGCCAGAACTAGTACCACCAGACTTTGCTCAGGGACTGCAAACTGCCACAGTTGCTTCTAGCAAGGAGCACAAAGCCCACCCCATTAGCTTCAGCCACAGGACCAAGCGACTTGCAAGCTGTTTCTCTCCAGGAGTGTGGGTGGGCAGCGGGCAGGATCCCAACGCAACAACTAGACTCAATTGACTGTAACCCAGAAATTTTTTTTAAGTGGCTTTTTTGGACGGTGGTACCCAAGGCCCCCCATCCTTCATTCTTCCTAACAGTTATGCATCAGGAAAACAAAGCGATGGAGGGGGCTGTGGGGGTGTTGCTGCAGCCAGTTGGTGCCAAATACAGTTAAGGGTGGAGAGGGAGGTGGGATTGGAAAGGGGGAAAAACCAAGTCACTTTCAATCAAGTGTCACACCTTTAAATAGTGGTTAAATCTTTGCATTATGCAGCTCATCCCTTTACAACATGGGGTTCCCTTAGAGAATTCCCTGTTTACACTGGGAATTCCTCCAGGGCCGCATCAATAAAGCTGAACAGATGTCAGGGTGGAATGCCAGCGGCAGTGGCTGTTGTCAGGGGTACTGGGGAGGGAGGCACAGAACAATGAGAAACGGCATCTGCTACACAAAGCCCTTACGCGTGGGTCAGGTTCTGCCAGTGTGTAGAGATTCCACCCTACCCTTTGTCTGGGCACATTGCCTTTCTTGTTTCTCAATGACAAGGGTTGACACATGTCACCCGGCCCTATCAGGAGTGTTATTTGTTTGCCACTTGCATATGCACCAGTGTTCCTGACCTGCCCCGCATCTCTGCTGAATGCACCCAGCAAAGCTGAAACTCTCCAGCCCTGCCCCAATCTACGATTTCATTATGCACTTTGAGTCGAAAGTGGGATGTAGATGTCCTTCTTTTTAATTAAAAACATGATTGATGAGATTTAACTGACAGTAGGAAATGCAATTTAAATATTCCTTAAAGAGCCACTAACCCTGTTTGTGTGGCGAGGCTTGCGTGGCTTTCCAAAGTTGTGACCGGCGGGAGAAAGGAAATTAAAATAAAAGCCTGTTCAAGTCCGCTCGGCTGTGGAAGGGTGGTAACGTTAGACAGTAACTGCAGCCGTGTAACCAGAAACTTCTCCGCATTAGGAGCCGATGTGAAGTGTTGCTCAGGAATGGCAGTGTTCAGTGTGGTTAAAGGCAGCAGAGGAGTAGAGAAGAGTATGCTGTGAAATCATGTGGAAGCAAAACTGGCTCATTCACCACATTTTTAAAGCAACAATCTGATCCCAAAAGACCTTATACCAAAACTCTCCCTGCTCTGCAAAAGTGGTTTTGCTCCTCACTGCTGTGTTGCTGAATTTCTCCATCTTTGGCTCCTCTACTGAGCTTTCCTTAAACTGTCCTTTTAAATTTTCCATTATAAGAAAAGTCTTTAGCACCCCCAATGCTCCAGGACGTGGGCTGCAGTTCTAAGGCAAACAGGAACGCGGGTACCGCTTTTTATAAAGGCCTTCTCAGATTTGTTCCCTTAGTGACTGCTAAGTTATTAAGGGAAATTATGTGAGCCACAGGATATAGCAATATCCAAACCACGGGAACCCCAAATTGTAATAATCAGAGGCAGGAGTTAAGTTTTCCTAATGACCAGGACTTTTCACTGGTATTTTCAATCTAGAAATATTGGATGAAGTTGAATATTAATCTGTACCAAAACAGTATAACTTAAATGTCAACAACAATAGCTGCTTGAATTTTATTTTAAAACTAGATCTCTGTTCTCTCTCTCAGTATCATTTACAAGAGGGTTTTGTTGCTGTTGTTGTTTTGTTTTGGGACGTTTTGTCTTCCATGGAAGTAATTATTTTCTGAGAAATGGTAACTTTGAATTTTAAAAAGGTTAATACCTTCCTAAACGTATATATAAGAATACCCTTGTCTACACTCTGGAGGCTCACTAAAAGTATCATCTTCATCTGTGTTTCATGCCTAAAGATTTTATTTTAGAATTTCAAAATCCCTTAAAAAGCAACAGATACCACACACAGTATAGTTCTTCTCCACTTAATTCCTATTGAAGACCGATAGAAAGAAAAGCTTTTACTGAAATGCTTGGGTTAGAGGAAACGGGATGACAATTGGAGCTGATTTTTGGCAAGTATTTAACCAGCAAAGGTTAATTAGAATTGTAACAATGAGATGTAAGAGAACAGATTCTGATCAATTGATTAATGAGATGTCAGAAGATATAAGCATCCACCTTTGGGGGAAATATTAAAAATGAAATGCATTTGCAAAGCCATGATATCTTTTCTCTTAGTTAATTAACACAAGCAGCAGCCATGGCTGTTTGTCCATGGGTAACAAAGTACAGAAAGTTACAATCTCCAAGATGGCCAAAAGCAGCACCAACATGTTCCCCAAGTCTCTGCCATCCGAAAATGTCCCCTCTAACCATACAAGGGAACAAAGTTTCTAGAAGAGGCCAAACTCTCGGCAGCCCTCCCTCTAGTGACTTTCTACCTCCCCTCTATTCCCTCTGCGTTATATATTCAGATTAATTTAATGAATGACTCATTTCAAAATCCTGGACTTAAAAGTATTACAGTAGGACATTATAAAATGCCCATTCTGGATGTATTGTTTCATCAATCCAGTATCAATTTCACTATTGACATGGGTGATGGGGCAGGGGAGAGGGTACTGTACATGTTTTTCCTTCCTCATTTGGACCACACTGGTAAGCAAACAGATCTTCCTATTTGTGGCATAGATGTTCTTTGTCACAATAAACCACAGTATATTATGTTTATATACGTCCTTCAGGCATGTCACAACAGTTTGGCATTCTGAGTGGCTCTACCACTGTGTACATTAAATAGTCATGTAGTTACATTAAACAGTGGGGAGTTCACACTTCACAAGCACTCAGTGTTTTAAAACAGATGTGGGCTGTCTGTTGTCAGACTCCAGTGAAAAAGCTTAGAAGAGACTTGGGAACATAATCTTCAATAGCTGAGGGTTCCCCAAATTTTCCAACCCAAGTTCCCTTTACCCCCATACTAGAGAGTGTGGGGGTGAAAGAGATGTTGGGAAAAGGAAGAGAAAAAGGGAAGAAAAAAAGCAGCAACTTTTATGTCTTATAGTACAGAGATCTGAAAAAAAAGGATTCAGAATTCGGAATAGTTTGTGGCATGGAATATTTTGAGCGGGGTGGGCTTGCTGGGGTATCGTGGGATTTACTGACAGGAGAATTTTTGACAGTTGATGGACAGATGAATTCCGTCATGGAAGCGTTAGTGGAAAGCAGCAAGGCCAGATGGAAACTCACAGCTTGTCTTTAATATTAATTTTCTTTTTTTTCAAGAGATCAGAATTCCCTAATTCCCTAAAATGTTTCAATGCATCTTGAGGTATTATTTTTCAGATGCCTTTCTCCACCTACTCTTAGTAAGAATGTTCCTTTGTGTTAATGTTATTTTTCCTCTCTTACTTTGAAAAAAAAGCCTAGTTTTTTTTTTCTTTTTTTTTTCTTGCTCTAGTTGGACAGCTGTTAAAATTCTTCCTTCATTTACAGCAAATATAGAAGACAAATACCTTAACCATGTAAGATACTAAGTCTAAATATGAGAAATAGATCTGAAACAATTGTGACTTTGAGCTATGATCATTGACAGAAATCATGATATGATTTTCTTTGTGCCTGAATGAAAGGCATAATTCTTCATGCTTTCAGAAGAATGGAAGGGACCACTGTTTTTAGGGTTTCTGTCTTCCGGGCAGTAAGAAGGAAGTCAAATACTCTGCTCACGGATGCAGTAAAAAGAGCCCTGGACTAAGACTCCAGGGCTGAATTCTAGTCTTGGCGCTGCTGAATGGTGGGTCACAAGTCCCTGTGATTTTGGGGGCCTCAATTTCATTACTTGGACAATATGGTTGGTATTGGGAGAAGGACAGGGGTTCCTAAGTCACCCACATAGCTCTCTCTCTAGGATGCCACAGAATCTTCCAAAGCGCAAAGCTCACCCTTCACATCAAGGAGTCAAGGACTGTTGTTCTTCTTCCTCTTACAGCTGAGCTTCCCAGAGACCTGGGAACCCCTCCATGGACAGTTAGGAAATGGGACAGCCTCTCTCTTTTCCCCGTTGTCCTACACAAACTTCACTACTGTGCATTTTTCTATGTGGTGACCTCATGCTCAAGACAAAAATCAAAAACTAAAAAATCAGCAACCAAGGATGATATTCCACGTCTTATCCAAACAAATCTCAAATTCTACAAACTTTTCCGCTCTGTGATCTTCTTTTCTTAGTTCCTTTCTTTTACATCACTGGATTTACTTGAGTTGAGAACATTGTTTTAAAACTTAGAGATATTTCTTCTATGTTTACATATAATCTATTTTCCTGATATTGTTTGAAGCTTAATGGAAAAAACTTAACATATGACAGCTTTTCCTAGAGTTTCCTGACACAGCACTCTGGTTACATGTCGGGGGTGTGTGTGTGTGTGTGTGTGTGTGTGTGTTTTGCATGTGTGTGTGTGCACTTGTGTGATAGTGAGTCAGTCTGGGTCAGCCCGAAAAACCTTTTACAATTAATGTAATGAAAACATTTGGCTAAACAGAAAACTCCAAAACAAAGCAACGAATTGTGGTTTATTGGCAAAATGGAACAGGGGCTTCTCTAAGTTCAAAAACTGTTTCTGTGTGGCTGAGGAGGGTTAAGAAACAACCTCAAACCCCTAGAGCTCCAAGTTCCCGTCATACTCTAATGTGTCCCTCTCTATGACCAGAAACCAATCACTTAACTTTGGTTCTTTCTCCATATCTGTGAATCAGGGAAAGAATAATTAACAAATAGAGGAGTTTGAGATAAAACTGACTACTGATTGCTTAGAGTGTTCACAGTTCCAGAGAACAGAAATGAGGGGCAGTAGGTAGGATTTACCAGGGAGCAGATCTGGCTCAATTTGAGAAAAACCTGTGAAAGTATGATGCTGCTCAAAATCAAAATAGATTGCCTTGTTAGGCATGATTTCTCCATCATGATAAAGAACCCATTGTCAAGGATGCCATAAAGATAATTTTTGCATAACTTAGTAGGCTGGAGCAAATGATACCTAAGCCCCTTCCAATATATTATACACTTCTTGATTATAAACGTATAGCAAGCCAATAGGGTATTTCACAAAAACACTTGGAAATATCATGATGAAAGAATAGACTATTAGAACTGGAAGAGACCTTAGGGGAGAAAAGATCTGGGCAGCCCCTACATTCTACTAAAGCTAGTGGCAGAACCGGGGTTGCCATGACTTATGTTTGAAGAATATTTTACACAGAAGTTTTTCATGTACCTTTTCTGAGCCTCACAGTAGTCTTCTGAGGTAGGAATTACTAGCTGCACATTTTACTGATGCAAAAACCAAGGACAGGGAGTTTATATGACTTGCCTACATCCCCCCAGTTAGCAAGTGGAAGAGTCAAGGCTGTAACTCAGGGCAGACCCCATGCAGGAGACTTGTTCCTTTGACGCTTTTCTTTCAGGATCTCTGAATCGTTCGCACTTAGTCTTAGTTATTTCCTGCCACATCCCAGAGATATGTAACATTATTAGCCATAGAGGTTCATCAATTACCAGAGATAGAAAGGAACCTCTGTGATTATTTCTTTCCATCCTCATTTTACAAAAAGAAAAAAAAGAAGGGAAACCAAGGCTTGGAGCAGTCATCTTTTTAGTGGGCCATCTGAAATGAAAACTTTGATTTCTGCTTGATTCCTCAAAGATCTTAAAATAGGCAACCCGCCCACTTGAACTGGCAAGTAATGATTTAAACCAGGTGAATGCAAGAATGATTTCATTCATTACATTTTCCATGTGCCTCTTGAGGGAAGGCATGTGGAATATGTATATACGGAGAGAGACCCCCAGCCACCAGTGCCTCCCTCTCCCCGCAAAACACGGTAGACTAGTAAATGTTTGCTAGCTATTTGCAAGGCTGACGGCAGGGATTATTTTTCCCATGTGCCAAACAACTTCATCCTAGAGGAAATATTTCACTCTGGCAAGATTTAATAACAATTATAAGGATCCTTTTTATTGATAGGGCACTCTATGTCTAAAACATATTTTCGTGCATTATTTCCAAGGTTCGTTGATGGAGTATGACATCACACCTCATGGGTGTGGAGAGTGGAAGGCAACTAATGGCAGCAGTAGTAGCCGTTCCTCTGCAGTCCCTGGGGCCTCCCCACCCCCAAACCCCAAAGCAATTGCTGCTCCCCAACCTTTTTTTTCTTTTTTTTTTTTGAGACAGGGTCTCGCTCTGTTGCCCAGGCTGTAGTGCAGTGGAGCAATGTTGGACTCACTCCAACCTCTGCCTCCCGGGTTCAAGTGATTCTCCTGCCTCAGCCTCCTGAGAAGCTGGGATTACAGGCGCCTGCCACCACACCCGGCTAATTTTTGTATTTTTAGTAGAGACAGGGTTTTGCCATGTTGCCCAGGCTGGTCTCAAACTCCTGGCCTCAAGTCATCCTCCCGCCTCAGCCTCCCAAAGTGCTGGGATTACAGGCGTGAGCCACTGTGCCCAGCTGTGCTTCCCCTCCTTTCTGCTCATCTTTCCCATCCGACTCTTTTTGGGGAATGGAATGATAGTACCACAGAGTAGCAAAGGAGTCCAGAAAAGAAGGGGCAATGGGAACCATGACTCCTCCTCCATCTGAGCCCCTAGTCTGTGTCTTAAGCCACTGAGGAGTGTGAAAGACACGCAGACTGACTAGAAGGGTTCCGCAGCGGTCCTGGACCACTGGCTGCGTCAGAGAGCCCGGCCCAGACCCACACCTGCCCCTACAGGTGCTTCTCCTCCTCCTCCCCTGCTTTATAAAACCTCCTGCTCTCACCAAATCATTATTTATGACACCCTGATAAACACGTGGAAATGCAGTGTGGATATTCAAAAGGAACCATTCCCATTCCTAAGATGGCCCAGGGTTCTCATCCATTTTAGTCCATGCTGTGGATCACTTCTTCAGTCAACAAACATTTACTTGAGTATCTAGTACCTGAAGCACTGTGCTAGAGGTTGGAAATAGAAAGCCTGGTTCCTGTCCTCAGGGAACTCCCTGTCCAGTGAAGATAAACACTGGAGGAAAATTGTAAGAGGATGATGTACTGAGTCCCTAGACAGAGGTGAGCATAGAGGGCACCAGAAACACGCAGGGGGAACCACAAGCCCCATCTGGGAACACGTAATGGTTCTCGCATGCCTTCCCGTTGGAAAACTAGACATTTTAAATCTACCTCCAGCAACCTGTATTCTTTAAGTTTTTTTTTTATTGGTACAAATGTATGGAGTACATGTGCAATTCTGTCAGATGTATATAATGCACAGTGATCAAGTCAGTGTATTTAGGGTACTTAGAGTGTCCACATTGCTCCTCCCAGCAAAGAGAAAGTCTTCAGGCTGCAATGTCCTGGAACTACATTGTTTTCCTTCTCCCTTTGCTGTGAGCAGCATTCCTCCAGTACTTGGGATTTTCACAGCCTTTTACAGTCATTAGTAAATGGACGCAACGTCCCCGTGGGGCCTATCCCCCTTATGGAGAGGCTCCGTGGAGATTAACTGCTATCTTAGGTCACCGGGGCAGAGTCTAACTCCAGCCCCCTCCTCAGGCGGCTTTAGAGTGACATATATGGCAAAGTCATTCTGGCAACGAAAACTGAAAGTCTTGTCTAACTAGACTTCAGCCTAAATTGGAGATCCTGCACGTATCTCCTTTTCTTGACAGTAAAGTGAGGAGTTTGGGGTGGCCAAGGTGCAGAGCAGCTGTGAAAACCGGAACACCCTTCGCTCCTGTGGGCTCGCCCACCTCCCCACCTAGGGCCTGCTCCCTCCTGGGCACCATAGAGCTTAATGAGCATTTTCCACGCTCTTCTGCTGTTCGCGGGCCTCTTTGCAGATTTTTGCATGGAATGAACTATAGGACCTGTCACTGATGAGTACGTGGTGCATGGTCTACCTCAGTGCAGTGGTAACCTCCTGGAGCTCAGGATTTCTCTCCGTGAAAACTAGGGCTTTCCCTAATGAGGAAGTTCCCAGGGCTCTTCTCCCTTCAAGGCTGAGCACGTTGTCGCAACTCTGCAGGGTCTGAATTGAGTGAATAAATACTTGTTTCTCCTATGGAACAAAATTGTTAAACTAGAAGAAACTTCACAGGTCACCTAGTTGAAACATCTTATTTAAAACAAGGCCAGGCGGGATGGCTCATGCTTATAATCTCAGTGTTTTGGGAGGCCAAGGTGGGAGGATCACTTGAGGCCAAGAGTTCAAGACCAGCCTGGGCAACATAGCAAGATCCTTGTCTCTACAAAAAAAAAAAAAAATACAAGAAATTTAGCCCGGCATGCTGATGCATACCTGTAGTTCCAGCTACTTCAGAGGCTGAGATAGGAGAATCCCTTGAGCCCAGGAGTTTGAGGCTGCAGTGCGTTATGATCATGCCACTGCACCTCAGCCTGGACAACAGAGCTAGACCCTGTCTCTCCAAAAAAATTTTTTTAAAATAAATGTTTAAAACCTGAGGGTTCCTGCCTCCTAGTTCTATGTCCTTTTCTCTATATCACCCTGCTAGCACAGAATCTTGTACCTGGTTCACCCTCAGAAAACATGGTGACTGCTTCAGTTACAGGGACCTTCCTCATGGGTGAGGTAAAACTCCTCATCCCTTAAAACAGCAACTGTGGAGGTTAGCTGGGGAGCCTTTACAACCCCAGAAAAATATAGTTCTTTCCAGTATAATTCTCAGCTGAAACACCAAAACACTATCAGACGGGCTTATTTTGATTTGGAACATCCTTTTCCTCCCTCCCATTTTTTGCTGGAAATACATAGAGCCGAATAAGATACCCGATAATCCCCAAGACTGCCCTGATAGCTTGAGGCCTCACAAATGTCTGTCAGCTTTCAGCCAGAGGGAGAAAACCTAGGTGAGAACAGGGTCCCAGTTGTGTCCCAGACTCTTGGTCTCCAACCATCCCCGGAAATGGGCTCTTATCTGAACAGATGAGCTTTATGAAAGAGGAAATCTCTATTTTAAAAAGTCAACTCCTTATAGTTTTCTATTTAAGTTATGCTAAGCACTTGTGTATGGCTCATATTTGGTACTCTATGGAGATAAGAGAAAAAGCAAAGGGCAGGGTTCCAGCTCTGGAAGGAGCTACGAGCTAACGGAAGGAAAAGACGTAGATGATAGCAAGCTAGAATGAACTCATATCCTAAAGTTTATAAACATCTCTTTATAACCTAGCATTCCACCAAAGTGATCTCCCTCATCTCTGCACTCGTAAGAGCATTTCTTACCTACATCTCCCTTTAGACGGCCATTGTCTTGCCTGGTGGAGGCAGCTCATCCCTCGTGGGCCTCAGTCTTCACTCCCCTGATAAGACTAGAAGTTTTTGCAGGCAGAGGTCAATGTATATGGTTTGAAATCCCTATGGCATCTAGCACAGGGCTTTCTACATGGTAGGCATTCAAATAAATACATATTTGAAAATTATATAGTATATATTATAGAATATATACGATTTATATATTGAATATTATATTACAATATTAGTCTATAAATTATATTATGTATAATTATATATACATATGATTATATGTATGTAATAACAATTATATTGTGTATATTATATTGTATATATAAGTATATATGTATATATGGTGTTTAAATTATTTTTATTTATTTTTATTATTTATTATTTATTTAATTATTATTATAATTATTAATTATTATTTAGTCACACATATGGTGATTTAATTATTACATGCAGTTGTATACCCAGGTATGGAGTCAGTGGTATCTGATAAGTGGCCTCTGGTAGGACAGGACACCAGTGTTCAGGCCTGCTCTTGACAAAGTTGTTTAACCCTCTAGGCTTTAGATTTCTCCAAAGTAAAACAAAGCAATGGAGTAGATTTTAAAGCCGAAGGGTTTGATGCCTGCTCTTATTCCATGGGACAATTATTCAAGCGTGAAAAGATTGTTCTGTTGCCCCCCTCCTCCCCCCGCTTCCCTCCCCAGACTCCTATGTTCCAAGCTTCTTCAGGCCTTGTGAGCAGAGCTACGGTTCCTGTCACCTGACTTCATAGCCTGCATGATTCCAGCTGCTCCCCCAGTTTTTCAGTATTCTTCTGCTATATCTCCCAAGCTGAACTCAATACCTGTATTTTATTTCACATGAGTTTCTATTAAGCTATATCTCCCCCATTCTATATTTATGTAGTACTATAGTTCAGACCAGAACATTTCTAACATTTCTTCCCTCTGCAACTCTGTGGGTAGCTGGGCTAAGGGAACCCAGGAAAAGATGCCTCCTTCGTCTGCATTTTTTCTATTTTTTTTCTCTGGCTCTTGGCCTGAATGAAGCATCTTGTATCACCTGGTTAGGGAAGTAAAAAGAGCCTCCCTAGGTTCACTCAATACTGAGGGTGTCTCTTGTCCCAAGTACCAATACATGGGAGGAATGGCATCATTCACACAGAACCAACTATTTCTTTCTTCCTCTCTATCTGTAGGTCTCTTCTGCTTGGTCTGTTTGGTTTCGGGGGTACAATGAGAACCTGTGGAATTTGTTTCTGATGATGCAATCCTTTGAAGGCGCCTGAATAATAGGTCTGTCACTGAAATTATGAAAAGAAAATGCAGAGTTGGAGGGAAGGTGGTTCTGATTCCAGCTCTGTTAAATTTTTACTGCTGCTGGAGGGTGGCTAAATTGATCAGGGGAGAGAGAGTTTATATTTGGGGAGGTTTAGAAGCACTCAGGACTCCTAAACCTACTGAAATGGTCTTTCTTTCATTCTAAAGGTGGGAGAGCCTTTTACTATTAATAGAGAATGCTGAAGTCTGGTTTCAGAATGAGCAAGGGGTTGGAACTGGAAGGACTCTCCAAGGTGGCAGAGTAGCTACCACCTAGGCAGTCTGCCTGTCAGAGCAACAGGAAGTTATCCCAGACTACAGCCACTTCTCTCACTGCCTGGTGTGATGGGGAAATGCCACTGTCAGAAGTAATCATTTCTGATAATGAGTTCTTCAACTTCTAGAATCTCCTGTTAAAGCTCTAAACTCACTTAGAACAGCCAAATCTTCTATGCCTTTCTCATCAATCACTGTATGTGGAATGAGGCAATAACTAAGAAGAAAATCACTTTGGGAGTGGGGCATGGGACTGTGCACACAGATGAGCAGGCCAAGGAGTGTGCACGGGAAAGAGACCACCATGCAAACACCATGGGAGCAAGACCTGTACCTTCTTCATAACTGTATCTCTAATGCCTAGCATGGTGTCTTACCCCAGACCTAGATATGCTTGCTGAGAGTGAAGTGACTGAAAAGAAAATGGAAAAGTACCACAGACCTCCCAGTTTTCCCAGCAGTCATCTGGGATGGCAGGTGAGAGGCAATTGTCACTAATGGTAAAGATGTATTCTTCTGGACTCTGCAGAGATGGCATCACGTTTATCCTTCTCTTCCCTCCATGCACCTTATCTCCATTACCCAAACCAGCTCCTGCTCCTAAACTATCCTCACTGAATGACAACACCCTCTTTGACCACCTGTGCATCACAGGAGAAACCTAGACAGCAGCCCAGACAAGTCCCTCTGCCTCCTTTTCATATCCAGTCAAATCCTACTGATTCAACTTCAAAATCTCTTTTGAATTCCTTCCCTAGTCTCAACCCCTGCTGCTACTGTCTTTGTTCAGGTCTCCATCATTTCTTTTTGTTTTTCAATAAATGTTATCCCATCCATTTGAGGCTTACAACATACTATGGGACACACAGAGATGGTAAAATTTTTACTGTAGTAGAGAGGATTAGCTAGTCTATCATCTCACAGGGTTACTTTTTTTGTGACTAGCACAGCTAAATTCTACTTATTTAACAAACATCCCTAATACAATAATGTGATCGGATTCACTTTAGTCCTCACACAGCTTTTCTTGCCTGGATTACTGACGATGGTCCCCTACTTGTTTGTCCTGCCTCCAGGCTGTCTCCTCCATGCTAAATCCATGACCCACTGATATGGTTTAGCTGTGTCTCCACCCAAATCTCATCTTGAATTGTAGCTCCCATAATCCTCATGTGTCATGGAAGGGACCTGGTAGGAGGTAATCCAGTCATGGGGGTGGGTTTTTCCCATGCTGTTCTTATGATAGTGAATATCTGATGGTTTTGTAAAGTTGAGTTCCCACACACATGCTCTCTTGCCTGCTGCCATGTAAGATGTGACTTTGCTCCTCCTTCATCTTCCACCATGATTGTGAGGCCTCCCTGGCCATGTGCAATGGTGAGTCAATTAAACCTTTTTCCTTTACAAATTACTCAGTCTTGGGCATATCTTTATTAGCAGTGTGAGAACAGACTAATACACCCATGCTGTACCCCTAGTCATAGGGAAGTTCAATCAGATCACATCTCCATGTACAGACTTTCAGTTCTTGACCACTCACATCCAACACAACTGCATTCAGACCAGCATCCATACACCTTTGCTTGGCCTAGGAGTCCCTTGATGGTCTGGTCCCTGCCACCCTCTGCAGCCTCAGTGTTCTGCATACCCCTGAGTGCACCCTATTGGAAGTGTTGCAACATGACACACTCCCCTTCTTTCTTGCACATGCACAAGGAGAATATGTTCCTTTCCCTGGGCTGCTGTTCCCTTCTTCCCTGCCCAGGTAACCCTTTTTCATCTTCATCCAGTCTGGCATCAACCACTCTGGAAAATTACCCAGGATTCTACTTTTTACCCAGGCAGAAATAGAAGCCCTTCTTACAAATTCAGTGCAGACCTTGATAAACACTGACCTTCTCTTTTGTCATTTTCGGTTCCTTGTCTGTTTCCCCAGCTGCAGAGCAGAAGACAATGACACACAACTTTATCCCTGGATCAGGGTTTGATACATGGAAGATGCATAATAAATGTGCCCTAAGGCCATGCACATTGCCAGAAGATTCTTCCAAAAGGCTTGGGTGGCCAAGCATTCATTCATTCATTCCTTCATAGAGTTACCCTATAGGCCTCCTGTACATTGGACATAGGATCTCATCAGGGGCTAATCCTAAGGAACAAGTTTCTAAATGACTTGGTTGTTCCTTGGCCTGTCTTGAAGAAACCAAAAATGACAAGGTGCACTGTCTTTCCTGCCGCATACCTCCACCCCAGCGCAAGGGCTCTGTGGATGAATGAAAACTGTAACTTGTTATTTCTCTGGAGAGCAGGCCTCATTGCTCTGGGGAAGCAAACCAGCTCTATGGCTTTGAGCTTAGATGATGCCTCTCCTTTTCCAGATGCCCCTCGGATCCAAAGGAAGCAGAATCGCTCCTTGCTTCCTCTTCCCCAGTTACAGTGCCTGGTGAGGGATGGGCCCAGAGTCCCACTCTAATTATACCCTATTTGACTAGGAAATGGAATTCCTGATCGGATTTCTAAATCTCCAAGTGACGCGACATTTATAACTACATTAAAAAGGAAATGCACTTTGCTGTGTGCCTTCACTCAAGATAATTGCACAGTGGTGACACTGTTGAGGGGCCTGAGGCCCTTCCCAAAATGACAGAACAGAACCATGACTCATAAAGTAAAGGAAACAGTGGTTCCCTCCTTGAGCCCCTGAACACAAGGGAAATAAATGGAGCCTTAACTGAGAGATGAATATATCTCTCAGAACTCCCAGGTTGGGGAACTCTGGGAGCTCCAAAGTCTAATCCTACACTGATGCTGGCTGCCTCAGCTTTTCCTTATCTCTGCAAAATGAGGCCAGCAAGGGTGTGGCTTTAATCCAAACTCTAACTATGGTTGCAGACCCCTAGGCGGCTGTGTGTTACTGTGTGTGAGTCATCCAGGAATCCAAATACATGCCAAAAATCACGGGCTGAAAAAATAACAGGTCTTGCACAGATATACTCTTCTACTGTTCAAATGTTTGCAGTCAGCATCATCACCACCATCATCATCAATACCGTTTATTAAATGCCTACCATATGCCAAGCACTTCTCAAATACTATCTACACATTAACTTGTTTAATCCTCATAACCACCCCATGAGGTTCATAACCATTATTGTTTCTATTTTACAGATGAGAAAACTGAGGTGCAGAGAGGTCAGGTAACTTGCCCAAGGTTACACAGCTAGAAAGAAGTGGAGCTACAATTTGAGCCAGGCAATCTGACTCCAGCACGTTCTGTAACTACTACATCCTGCTGTCTTCCCCTTTTCAGCGAATGGTTGCTAAGAGGACCCCCATAATCACATTGGAAGTTTGATCATTTTTTTTAAATTTTGTTATATTTAACATAGGTCCTCTTTTGGTTTGCAAAAAACCAAACCACTCAAAGATTAACAATTCATTAACTACTACTTGGGCTAGATAAAAAGTTTACAAGAGGTGCGCCCTGACAAAACATCCTTTCTACCAATGCTCAAAAGTTGCCCACCAAAAATCCCTTCCATGGGTTTGAACGTGGTCCTCTCCATGAGGTCCTTTTAAAATGCAAGTATCCCTAAGAAGGGCAATATAAGAAGACACTAGTACCTTAGTATGAATGAGGTTTCCAAATAATTCCTTCGTTATCAGGAAAAAACACAAAGTAAGGACGTGAGAAAAATAGTATTGAAAGTTGAGGGAGGGAACTCATGGGAGTGAGGGAAAAGAAGGAGAGACAGGTGGCCTGAAAAGAATGGAAGGTGACCACTTGGGGAGGCAGTCAGGAAAGTCGAAAATAAACTTGGCCTACTTCACAGTTTTGCCTCGAGCTGACCTGCGAGCATTCATCAGTACCACACAGGATGACAGTTTTGGTGAAATGTTTTAAATCAGGTAAGGGCTAAATCATTATTTCTAGCAATATTAACCTCATCACCTTTAGAAATGAAAACCGTACCAGCAAGCACGAGGCCAAGATCTGGGATTCTACTTGAGGAAGACAACACTGGCAGAGATTGTCAGTCTCAGTCTAGAACCATATTAATGATCATCATCCAAAGACCAGCTTCGATAAACCATGGCCCCCTTAATCAGAGCATCTGAAACGAGGTGCCCCACTGAGCTGTTTCCTCCCTTGATCACTCACTGATAAATAACAGAATGTTTGCTAGATTACATTACTTTTGCCAAGACCTCTCTTCTTTTAAGCTCTTGCGGCAGGCTCTCAAATTCCGTATTTTCCTAAAACAAGATGGCTGCCATTCCTGATGCCTACTTCATATTAGATTTACACACTTTTTAAAAAAGTAATGGAAATGTACAATGAAATTGGACTTGTCTCTCAATTCCGGTAAAAGGCTGGAAAGCACAAGTGGAATCTTTGCTTAAAGAATGCATCTGCAATGCAGAGGTCCTCAGAATCTAAATGCTTCCAGGCTCCTGAAAGTTCCTGGCTGCTGAGGCAGATACCCAGGCCGCCATTGGCTACTGCCTTGAGAATCTCATCTAGTTGCATCAAAGAGGTGACAAAGGCAACCACTGATGCACCTAAGTGTAGTTGCACAGGGGTAAGATTTACTGGAGCCTGACTAAAAACAAAAGGATTGGGTCTCCTTCAAGGAGGAATGGGTTAAAGTCTGTTAAACCACTGACCGAGGGTCCAAGGTTTCTCCCAGTTGTTCTGCCTCAGTCATGGAACCATGATCTTGGGGTTTGGGCAAACTTTGGACCATCTTTTCATCCCTTGCTACTTCAAATTGTACCATAAATGCGTAATTCACAGGCCAGTAAAGCTGTTAACCAATGAGGCAAATCCTCTACAGTTTTAACACAAATTGATTAAAAAAAAAAAAAGGAAGCAGAATTTTAAAAATAAGTACAGTTCAAAATAAAATGAAGATAAAAGGTTTTCTTCTCCTCCTTTTTCATGAGCTGATACCCCGGCCCAGGACAAAGTAATGTTTATAGATTTTAAAGGATAAAAAGTAAAATCTCTGTATAGCTTTCTCCCCAAATGAAAATCAAAAATAGATGCTGCTTCCCTAATCCTTCTGATTTGAAAATTATTTGGCATTTTTAGAAATTAATTTTTCTAGGCAATTAAATTAGCCAGTAATTTGATATCACCATCTTATTTCATTATATAGAACACATGCTGAAATGACACACAACCTCATTTTCATATATTATTTTTGCAAATTTAGTACTCATAAATAGGTGTTGGATCGACAGTGCCAGCAACTAGAATCTTCCCTGCTGGCTGGACAGGAGCCTGAGGAGTGATTACATGAGCTGGAGCCCAGGCCTGTCCCAGCTGAGATTACCAGCTGGGAGAGCAAAACCAAGTCCCGCAACGTGCAGTCCTTTATTCTCTGCTCCAGAATGCTAGTTGGCCCACCCAATTGAACATGATAAATAGTGGCACCACTGGATAGAATCCACCCCCTCACTTCCCAATGGCCACCTGGTATTTTCATGATGGCTCTGTCCAAATAATTTTTAAATACTTTCCAAGTCATCCAACTCAGTGCTCCAACCCTTTTAGACAAAGAGGACTCTCTGAGAACCTGGAAATTCACTTGGGAAGGGAGAGAATACACACACTTAGCTAGGGCAAAGATCAGAGAGTTTTTAGTTCTCTGTAGCTAAGGGTAGATTGTTAAATTTAGCAAGGAAAGAATGAGGTTGAAGATGTCTTTTGGCTCCATATGTTCCCAGGAAGAAGGGAAAGCACCAAGCATTCCCCCCATTTTACAGACAGGTAAGGAAAAGCACAGAAAGGAAAAGCAGTGACTTCAAGAATGTACTCTAAGAGAAACAGGCAAGGTCAAGATGAACATTCAGAATTCGTCAGAAATCATTTTTCATTAATCATGTATTGATTCATATTTCATTAATCATTTTCAATCATATTAATCATTTTTAAATATGAACATGTTGAAAAGTGTTCAAAGGGGACTCTGTTAAAAATTACAAAGAGGACCAGGTATACTGGCTCACGCCTCTAATCCCAACCCTATGGGAGGCCAAGGCAGGAGGATTGCTTGAGGCCAGGAGTTCCAGGCCAGCCTGGGCGACATAGTGAGGCCTTGTGTCTACAAAAAAAAAAATTATTTAATTAGCCGTGCATGGTGGCTTGTGACTGCAGCCCCAACTACTCAGGAGACTGAGGCAAGAGGATCGCTTAAGCTCACAAATTGGAGGCTAGAGTGATCCATAATTGGCCACTGCACTCCACTCTGGGTAACAGAGCAAGACTCTGGTATGTTCACATGCCTGTTGGCCTACTGTAATTATTTATTTATACATTTTTATTTATTTTTTGTTGGCCTAATGTAATTATTTTATTATTTTATCTATTTATAAATTATTTATTCATTTATAAATTATTTATTTTAAATAAATTTTAAATTATAATAAATAGTTTATAAAGAAAATAATTACAGTAGGCCAACAGAAATGTGAACCAGGACTGTCCAGGGTGAACAGGAACACGTACTCACCCTGTCTACATGGGGATTTTGCAAAGTGGCCGGGTAGTCATTAGGTTAGGAGCTATTACAAATCATTTCACCTTCTGGCTCATGCCCAACCTGCCCTGCTCACTCCTTTTCGCAGGCTTTGCTAATCTCCTCTGCTCACTCTTCATGTCTAGATATCCTCCCCCATCAGCCCTTCATCTATGCAAGTTTTATGTTCTATTTCAAACCCAAGTGAATGTCCATCTCTCCCACACGGCTCTTTCTGCCAACTCCAACTCATTCTACTTTCCCCACTTTCTGAATTTTCTTAGTATCTATTGTACATATCAAATAACATAGCTTTGAACTACAGAATGAGGCTTTGGGTTTTTTTTTTTTCCTACTTATTCTATAAGTATTGGGTTCTTTTCCTAATTAGGCTTTAAACTTATGGAAGCCTGAGATATTTCCTGTACTTCTTTCCCATCCTCTTCTTTCCCATCACACCTTATTCAAGATGTTAGAACAGAAAAACAAACAAACTTCACAGAGACCATTTGGTCCAGTTTGGAGATCAAGAAGCTTATCTCCAAAAGAAAGGGGCTTTCCCTAAGACCCATAGCTCTAACACAGCCTGGAGTAGGGGCCCCTGTTCTGTGCCTCCACAAGACCATGTGTGCTTCACAGCTCTGCACACACCGCTGTGGCATTTCTTGACCATGGTGAGTGGACCATAACGCCTTGTTTACTTAGCTATTCATTCACCATATTGGAAAGCCCTGGAGGACAGGAGCTCTCTTGGATTGATCACCATGTCCTCAATGTCTGGCACACAACAGACACTCAGTCAATATTAGTTGAATGAATGATTAAAGGAATGAATGGAAACATGGTTTTCCTTAAGGTGGTAATATAGGCTTTTATTGGATTTCATTTCATTTCTAAGCATCAGTCAGGAAAGAAAAGAGATAAACTCCTCCCCAGAGAAGTCACAGGAAATGCATGGAGTGGTTGATTCCTGGCTTCTGCTTGCCTCCCAGACTGGGTGGTGGAAACCATTTCCATGGATCTTCCAGTCCCACACCGCAGAGGGAAAAGACACTGAATGCAGTCAAGGAGCTGATTCGGGATCTGACCCTTCACTGAGTCTCTGTGTCACCATCGGCAAGACACTGTGCTTGGGGCTTCAGATTCTCCATCAGCAATAAGAGAAGGCTGCCCCAAGGGCTGTGGAGGCTCCTCCTGGCTCCAGTGCTATTGGATCCAAAGCCCACTCACTGAGCACTCCTCCAGGTGAATGACAGTGCCTAGTTAGGGCAACATCCCACAGAGCTGGACACTCAAAGGCTCTCCACCGTCAGAGATCAGCGGCTTAGTAGACAGAGCCTCTGGTTCTCCCTTCGGCTGCCAGGAAACTGAGCCTCCCAGCAGCACATTAGGTTGCATATTAAACAGATGGGATGCAGATTTGAGACCTGTTAAAGGTTGGGGCTTTCCTTTTTTTTTTATAGGCTGCTGTCAAGGTGTGTTAATATCTCTTTATTTAAATAAGCTCCTTAGTCTTGGTTACACAGTACAGGGACTCAGGAAAAAAAAAAAAGTGAGTAGAATAAATAATCTATCATGCTAGCAACATAATTATAAGAACATATGCTAGCTCGAACTAGCTATATTCTAGTCATATTAAGGGTATGTGTGGGAGAGAGAAGGATGGCAGGAATGTCTCAAAATAGTTCAGGCGGAGGAAGAGTGATATCGGGCTACGTGGGAACCCAAACTGCTTTCCTGGAGCTTCCATTCTGGCATCCACAGCATCCCAGAGGGCTGCCCGTTGGTGGCTTCCTGCTGCTAAATGCACCACCTGAGTCTGGAGAGCCACAGGGCACCTTGCCGCACCGCTCAGCGCCCCCAGCTTCGCGTGCAGGCAGATAAGCCCATTCCTACTTCTTTGGGTACATCTCTGCCAGGTGCAGAGAACACAGGTCCAAAGAGAAAGACAGAAGCCAAGGGCAATGGGTCTTGGCTTTCAGAAATGCCTTAAGCTCTGAGGCACTAAGAAAAAAAAATTACATATTTTGAGGGCCTTCAGTGAAGGGAATCAATGCGGAGGAAACGTCGTGTTTCACCACCATTTCCCACATGCTTATCTGGATCGTACTGACAGTTCAAGGTTCTTCTCAAGGAAAGTGCCCCCACTCACCTCCAGCACCGCCCCCGCCCCTTCCCCCAGGGAGCCTTCAGGACGCTCATCCACATCCCTCCCTTGGCACAGAAAGCCCTCATGGCTCCGCAAGCCTGTCTGGGTCCCCTGGTTATTTGCTGCCATGGCACCCCGCAGTGCTGGAGGACATGGATACTCATTGCACTTTTAATTATACCACGGCTGCCTTCCCCGAATGGATTGCTGCCTCTGCGAAGGTAGGAGCCGTGCCTAATTTGTTCACCACAGTGACTGCGGCTGGCTAGGGACCCGGGGTCTGTGCTGCAAGGACTCAAACGCAGCGCGCCAGGTTGTGCAGCTGCTGTAAACAAGGCGCCCCGGGGCCGTCGGCGCTGGGAGGATCAGAGAGGGTTGGAGGAGGGCACAGAGCGCATCCCCAGAACAGCGTGGACTACAGCAGACACAAGAAGCCAGAGCTGATCACAGCGACAAGAGCATACCACGCTAGCACCACACTTCCCGGAGCCTGGCTGGGCCCACAGACCAGGACCCGTGGGGACAGGGCTTCCCTCCAAAGGTGCTGAGAGCTGCTGCCAGGCATTAAGCAGAGGGTCAAGTTTGTGCTCTAGGAAGTTAATTCTGCGGGTGTTATGAAGGGCCTAGAGGCAAGAAACCAGCTTGGAAGTCATTCTATTCACCAAGGTGAGAGGAAGGCCCTAAATTCAGGCGGGGGCCTTGAGAATTAGAGGAGAGGGAGAAGCTCCAGAGGTATTTTGTGGGTAGCATTATGTATTTTGTGAGACTCTAAGCATTTTAGAGGGGCCTAAAAATGAATAACCTAATAGAGATTTTACCAGTATATAAATGTAAATATTCCTGTGTCCAGGCACATATATAAAAAAAAAAGAAGATGGATTTTTCTAAAGATAGTCTTAAAAGATTGTTAACACATTTTCTATACTTTTATATAGCTTATTGATATTTTTAAAAGGAGAAAAAATAAAGGATTTGAAAGAAGGAAAAAGGAGAGAGCTTGGGGAGTCACCTGTTTATGCTCCCAACAGCTTGAGCCACAAGACATGTTTAGGGGCACTTCTCCCTAACTACAGTTGTGCCTAGATTTGCCCCTTGAAACTCTCATTCTTGCTTACGTTTAAGTGCTACCTTCTGTGTTTGGTGAATATAAGTTAATATTTTGGATGAGACTACCTTCTGTGTTTGGGAATATAGCTTGTCCCCAAGGAAATGCTGCTCTCCCAAGAATTGAGGTATTAGTCAGGTGCAGTGGCTCACACCTGTAAGCCCAGCTTGAGGACAAGAGTTCAAAACCAGCCTGGGCAATGGAGCAAGACCCCATCTTAATTTTTTTAAAAAAGGAATTGGAGTATGAATGTACATTTTGTCCCCCCTAATAGGTGTGGTACCAAATGGGCAGGTGTGTAGGTCTGCATAGGGATGGGGAGGGAGAGCATTATCCCTTTAAAAAAAAATGCTGGCCGGGTGCAGTGGCTTATGCCTGTAATCCCAGCACCTTGGGAGGCTAAGGTGGGCAGATCACCTGAGGTTGGGAGTTCGAGACCAGCCTGACCAACATGGAGAAACCTTGTCTCTACTAAAAATACAGTATTAGCTGGGTGTGGTGGCACATGCCTCTAATCCCAGCTACTCTAGAGAATCTCTTGAACCTGGGAGGCAGAGGTTGCAGTGAGCTGAGATCGCACCATTGCACTCCAACCTGGGCAACAAGAGCAAAACTCCTTCTCAAAATAATAAAAATAATAATTATAATAATAATAAAGTATAAATTTAAGGTGTACAAGTACTCTTGTTACATGGATATATTGCAGAGTGGGAAGTCTGGGCTTTTAGTGCAGCCATCATCTCAATAGTGTACATTGTATCATTGTATGCATTAGGTAATTTCTCATCCCTCACCCTCTCCCGCCCTCCCAAATCTCCAACGACTATTATTATATACTCTATGTCCATGTGTACAAGTTATTTAGCTCCCATTTATAAGGGAGAACATGCTGTATTTCTGACCCAGAATCAGCAGAGAAAGTAGACGGACAGGGACAGGGCCTTACAGGGCAGGTGGGGCCACTGTGATGGCGACATTTTAATATTCACCCTCCACTCCTCACCTAATTTTCATTATTCAACACTAACATTTAAACAGTATCCTCTCCCAAGATGACACACAATCAGAACTGAAGGTAATCCAGACTATTATATCAACAGCATTGATATAGAAAACATGACATTTGTGCTTGTCCCCAAGGAAACACCGCTCATCTAGGGAAGGAAGCCAGATTGACGCATTACCCACCATTGTGCATCTACCAATATCCACACTGACAGATTGAGAATATTTGGCAAGGGCCACATGTATTGCTGTGCCTTACATTGCTTTTAAAACCCCGGGACAGAGGGGTCAGAAGCGTACATCCAAAAGCACCCTCTTTTACGGTTTGAAAGAAGGAAGGCTCTGAAAATTGTATGTCCAGACTGCCTTCCAGTCTCAAGACACCTCACCTCTTTGCTAAAACTGCCATTTCCCCTCCAAGAGCAAATCTTGCTTTCCCACAGATAACGAAGATGATGATGCTTTGCATAAGATAATACAGAGTATTCTACAAAGTACTTTCATACACATGTCTTCACAAGAGTTTCACCAAACAAAGGCTCTAAAATACATTGGGTAGGCATTAGTCTTATTGGGAAAATGAGAAATTGACATCTAAGGATGGTAGAGTGACTTGGACCAGCATCCCATCTGCTAGTTCAGGGTTAGAGACCTTTCCCCCTCCGCCACAGGCCACCTCTTCACCACTTCCACTGCCTCCCATCCCCACTGCCTATGGAACAACTCGTGCTTGGAATGGGTCCCTTGAGTTATTTAACTACATCCAAGGCTGCACAAGAAATAGAGGGGACCAGCTAGGTACAGTGCTCGTGCCTGTAATCACAGCAAGCTGGGAGCCCAAGGTAAGAGGATTGCTTGAGCCCAGGAGTTCAAGACCAGCCTAAGCAACATAACACGACCCTATCTCTACAAAAATAAAAATAAAAATAAAAATAAAAATAAAAATTAGCCGGGTGTGGTGGCACGCACCTGTAGTCCCAGCTACTCAGGAGGTGAGATGAAAGGATCACTTGAGTCCAGGAGTTCAAGATTGTAGTGAGCCATGATTTCATGACCAAAGTACAACTGGAGAGGCCAATTTCAGCCTGTTAGTTACCAAATAAGATGATGTTTAAACACAGGATTGCCCTGTGATGCACAGACTATCTTTAGCCAAAGAGAAGTGTAACTGAGCCCTGCCAGATGGGAGTGAGGAAGGCAGGCAGGACACAAAAGACCAGACTTCCTTGCACAGCCAAGGGAAAGGGCGCATGTGTGCAAGGGGTCAGATCTCTTTGCTGCATGTCTTCTCATGAGCCTCCCAGACAGGTAACAAACCCGCACAATGATTCAAGCTCTCCAGAGACATCCCAGTTATTTCTATCTAAAGAGGAACTGATGGCCGCAGTTCCTGAGCAGACTCCAAACAGAGACTCACACCTGGATTCTGCCTGCCCAGAGCCTCCCAGCACAAACAGCCCAGTCTACCCAGAGCAGGAAAAGGTAAAAGTAAATAAACATGGCCTTAATCTCTCCAGTAGATTGGAACAATCTGAACCAACCTGTAATTTCATCCAGACATGCAGGGAGAATAATTTTTAAAGTTTTGCTAAACAGAAATGCACCTCCACTCATTATGATTTCCCCGGCATTTTTTTTCTTCCTGCCTCTTTCTCCATCTGCACTTTATTCAATGAACACATCTGCATTCCTTCTCTCTCTTTTTTTGGCCAGAAACTTTATACAACCTTATCACTGACACCTCTCTGCAGTTTCAAATTCCAGCTTTGTGCCAAATCCCCATTTCCTGCTGCTTAATTTCCATTCATTTACTCTTGTTTTTGCTTCTTCTGCCATTCCCAGCATGGACCAACTCCAGCCCAGCTTCTTCTAATTTTTTAAGGAAGGCTCCCTGTTGAGTGCTATTGGAATCTGAGCCTCCACTCCATGCCAGTGACGGGCCATTGTTTATACTACCTAACGACAGTTGCCAGTAGAACGGCGGCTTTCCCTTTCTTTATTTCCCTCCCTGAGTGTGTACACTAAGGCCCAGGAGAACTTTTCCCCACATATGGTGACCCAGTGGGTCTAGTTTTATTATGACTTCAGTAGAATCTGAAGTAGCCTCTTTCCATTTCTTTTTGACAGGAAAAATAAAATCGAGTCTGGAAGCTTTGTTTACCTGGCTCTAAGTGCCACCATCAGCCTCAGTCAAAGCTGAACGGCTGCTGTCAGGACTAGGGCTTTGGGAACCTCATCAGGTTAGGCTGAGCCAAAGGACAATGACACAGACCCTGAAGGGAGGATGAGCTGAGGCTGGACTTTTTGTAAAGGTGGAGGAATGGCTATTCCATTTTTCTGGTGCTCAGGAATTTCTTCAATATGTTGGGTTGTTCTACAAAGCCAGGAGCAATATAAGCTTGCTTTTCTGGCTTCTAAGGAGAGACAATGCTTGCTTAAAGTTTTTTTTGACATGGACTCTCTCTGTGTTGCCCAGGCTGGCGTGCAGTGGCGTGATCTCGGCTCACTGTAACTTCTGCCTCCCAGGATCAAGCGATTCTCCTGCCTCAGCCTCCCAAGTAGCTGGGATTACAGGTGCCTGCCACCATGCCTGGCTAATTTTTGTATTTTTAGTAGAGACAGGATTTCACCATGTTGGTCAGGTTGGTCTTGAACTCCTGACCTCAGGCGATCCACCTGCCTCAGCCTCCCAAAGTGCTGGGATTACAGGCATGAGCCACAAGGCCCAGCCTAAGGTATCTTTTTATAGGCAAATGAATTGTGGTGTGAAACGGTAACCGCCATTTTTCTTCCCATAGTAGGACTGATTCTCATTGTTGTTTGGGGGAGGGTTTGATCTGGGTTTTCTTTTTCCTAAATCCATAGCTCAGCAGCCAGCTGTGTCAGCACTATAGCCATTTTGCCACAAATATCTTTGCCCCAGGTCCTGATGTGTCTGCCCCCAAGTTCTGTTCCTTACCCTTTCCATCTGGGTTTCCTTGCCTAGAATTACATCTCCAGAGTCTCGTCCAAAACATGGCATCCGAAATGGAAGGGCATACAGTCAGGAATGGGGAGGTCTCAGAAGCAAATGTCATCCAGGGGCAAGAAAAGAAAATCATCCCAAGTGTTTAAAGGATTAGGTAGTACGGTCCCATTCTATGGATGAGACACCAACAGCTCAGGGGCATATCCAAGGGTAAATCTAGAGCAGAATAAACACAAATAATCCAATTCCCAGCCTATTCACCTTTCCTGGGTTCTGGTGGGGCTACCTTTGAATGCGTCTATTTCCCTAAAGCAGTGATCTTCATGTATCTAAGGAGGGGAGGAGCAGGGAGAACTTCACTGGCCACACAGAGAAAATGAACACCCACTCTTTGTTACTCCAGCTTTGGGGGTCTCTGAGTCAGGATAGGCAGACTCCACCCTTGCTCAAAGATGCAAGAGTCCTCAACATCATGACCTTACTTGAGTGCCTGAGTGAAGGAAAGTCTATTGTCAGATGGGCAGTCTATTTCTAAAGAAATGGGATTCCTACTGAAGCACCAATTATGCCCTAAGGGCCAGCTGTCTTCACAGAACTCAGCACAGAGCCCCTAAAAGCAAGTTTGTAAAACGTGTACTGCCCATCATCCCAACCATGGGAGGCAGAGCAAAACCACTGCTTTGGAAAACAATCTTTATGTACATATGAACAAATAGCCAGAATAAATATCTATCAGATCTCCTCGAGATATTGAATGAGGGATTAAAGTTGTAGAGGTGCCACTGGTTACATCAACAATCAATATGGGCCCCAGTGAAAACGTTCAAGTTACTGTACATTTCCTGCTTTGCTGGGGGCACCTGTAGATGCACCTCACACTAGATGAATTAATGAAAGATGAAATGGCCTACCGACACTGTTTTGCATATTCAAGAGCCCTTGGTCTTTGATGCTGTTTCATCTCTAGAGCATTATCAAAAAGTCTCAAGAGATGGAGCTGTTGGGGTGGTCAGAATTATTTCTCACCGTGACAAATCACTGCTAAATTCTTTAGAAAACCAGATTATAATATGTAATTAAATAAGTCCACTTAAAGGTATCTTCCTCATCTCTTTCAATTCCCCTGTGTTAGACTGTTAAACCTGTGGATGAGAATAACGCTACTGATATAAATGCACACACATAAATATAAAAATGTGTTTATCCATATGTGTATAAAAGTGTTAAGTATGTGTGTATTCATAAGTACCTATACTGATCAACATAAAAACACACCCCAAGGCTCTGCTTTCATTATATGTATGGCACATGGTGGGGAAGAGCTGTGTCTTGTACTTTATATTGCATTGCACATATGCATGAAGAAGAAAAATAGCAGAAAATAACAAGTAAAAACCAAAAAGTGTGTGAAACGAGCTAGAATTATATGGTACATATCATTTATATTATTCTCCCTACTTTCATGTGTCTTAAAATTTTCTATAACAGAAGGCTTAAAATTTAAATGTAAAAGATAGGAATTCCATTTCCCTGGTGTAATTAAAATAAATTTTATAATTTGCTATTTATGGGATATTTCAAACAATCTCACTTCAAATATGAGGTTTTTTGTTTTTTGTTTTGAGACGGAGTCCTACTCTGTCACCCAGGCTGGAGTGCAGTGGCACGATCTTGGCTCACTGCAACCTCCCAAGTTCAAGCAATTCTCTGCCTCCGCCTCCTGAGTAGCTGGGACTACAGGCACCTACCACCATGCCTGGCTAATTTTTGTATTTTTAGTAGAGACAGGGTTTCACCATCTTGGCCAGGCTGGTCTTGACCTCTTGACTTCATGATCCACCTGCCTTGGCCTCCCAAAATGCTAGGATTACAGGTGTGAACCATGGCGCCCAGCCCTAATATGAGGTTTTAAGAAAAAAATCAAATAATCACCAACTTGGAGATGACTCCTCATAATGCTGGTTTTCCTAAACTGTGAATTTTTCTTTAACAGAAATGAATGATGAGAACTTTTGGAAGGGGCTCATACACCAGGGGCACCCACAGTTGGAAATGAACCAAATGGAGGTATCTAATTCCCCTTCAGGTGGAAAATTCATTTGCCATTATTCTTATCAAGTTAGAAGCTCAATGTTAATAAAATTCTCTTTCTGGAGATTACAGCTTCTCCAAACTGTCCTTTAAAAATATATAAGCCAAGCCATATTTTCCACAGTTGTAGAATGCCCTTCTACCCATTGCCCAACTGACCTGGGCATAACGAATATAAATTTATTAGAGTAGCCTAATTTAAACACAAATAACAAGGAGGGGGCTGGGAAGAAACATGCATTCTGAATGCCACGTACAAGTCTTGCTTGTTTTCTTCTCCATTCAAACACGTATTTTGAGGTCATGTGTTTCTGTGCATGAAGAGTAAAATAAAAAAGCAAAAAAGGAGTCGAAATCTTGATTCCAAATCCTATCCAAGATCCATTTCCTTGAAGATTGTAAGCAATATGAGTGCAGGGTGTTGGTAGTGGTGGCTCTCTGACACACCTGGTTTTTTGTGGACCTCAGTTGCAAAAAGGGCTATCTCGGATAACAAGTTCATCCCAGAATAACAAGCCCCTCCAGAAGCAAGAAGTATCAGCCCTAATGTAAATATGCCAGGTCCCAAGAGATGGCTTCCAACTTCCAACTATTATCCAGGGATATCTGAATCTAGCCTCTGAACCTAAAGCCATCCATCTATTACAGGTAACACCACACACTTTCTTGGATCCACACAGCCTGACCAAATTTAAAAAAAAAAAAAAAAAATCCTGCAAGTGTGTGACATCAACATGTTTTCCTCAGCTAACAAGCTTCTCTATTCACCAGCAGCCAAAAATTTTAAGTGGCTGTTAAACAAAGACAGTCCAAGCGAAGAATAATGATGTCGAACCCAAGCAGTACGTGTGGTGTGAACACAAAATCTACAGGACCCAAGTTAAAAGTGATTTACAGACAGTTTGATCAGAGTCAGATGTAACATGGTGTCTTACTGGAGACAAGCCAGTGGCTATCAATCCAAATCCCCTACAACAAGTTATGTCATTAGTCAGAATCAATACATTATGGAGACAATTTTCTCTTTTGTCTCTTGGCCCAGGGAATTTTCCAAGTTGAGTTTCATCACCAGATTGCAAGGTACTCGCATTACAAAGTGGCTGACAGGAATCACAACCACTAACTCCCTCGTGTGCTCTTCTGGAGGGGCAGGGGAAAAGTTTGAGGAATAAATCCAATTAGACATAGGAGTCTCCGAATAACAAGTCCAAGGCCTTTGTTGGCAGGTTTATATTGAACTTGTGCATCCCATTCCTGTTGATATCAGTTTCAAGGGCATCAGTTTGGACTCTCAGGTATGAAAGCAACACAGTGAGGAGGTCCTTAGTGCCAGGTCCACCCCAGGAATTACTTGGTTACCTTGGCTTAGCCAAGGCATAGGGAAAATGACTCATGATAATGGCCAACTTCTTTCTAGCCTTTGGCCTCTGCATTTCATTTTTCTCCTCCCTGACACCAGACAGCCCTATTTAGCTGTAAGATCTTCATGTACCTGCCACCCTCTTCTTTAATCCCTAAAGAATGGCCATGGTGTTTTTAATATGAGGGCAGTTCTGTAAAATTCTCCCCAAGTGCCAGCAGGTGCACAGTACTTTTTTCCATCATTAATGCTCTCAAGGATATTTTTGCAACAAAGCCCCAATGCTGTCCTTGCAGGACCTTCCAAAGCCCTCTTACAGGGTGTGATAGAGAACAGGAATGAGAACATTCAAAAATTAAACAAAATGAGGGTCTCATTTTCTTACTGCCATCAAGCCCTTCCAAAAGAAAAATTCTCTATTCACTCCCATGTGCGACTACAACACAGGATATTTTTCCAGCTCACTGGTATTTCATAAACACCATTTGTTGTCATGTGGTTAAATTAAAACTGAGGATATCAAACATCAAACAGTATGTTAATGTCAAGTATGCTTGAATAAATAGTAAGAGTTCAATTGAATGGAATATGTGGATTGCTAGCTAATTAAGCAAGAAGCAGGTGTGAAAAAAATCTAATTTAGGCAATTTTTTATAATTAATAATGTTTACTTGTAGTACCCTTCTAATGGGGCTCTAGTTTAGCCTCTTGTGAATTGCTAGGAGTTTACTCCAGTATTTTAAAATTATAATTGAATGGAGAATTTTATGGGATATCAGGTTTCCTTGCTTCTGATGAAGTGCTGTCTATATAGAAGGTTTTGTACTTTGTATCAATAGGATCAATTAGCAAATGATCCCAGCAATTACAACTTAAAACACACACAGGCATACCTCGCACCTAAAGGTTCTCTTGCATACCCCAGTACAAGGGGAGGGAGAAGTGAATTTGGATGAACCAATTTGAATAAGAATATCATACTCAAACAATCATTGGACAGGAATGACGAGAGCTTTGGTGAGTGTCTGAAAGAGCAGCAACAGAGAACATTCTGTTGGGATTAGAAACAAAAAATTATGATCATATCTAAACTGTCCTGGCAAATTGCACACAACCAATCAATTAATCCAAGTATACATTAGGGTTGGTTTTCTTTCCAAAAAGCCAAATGGAAGGAGAGGAGGAGAAAATGACCACAGATGTGAAAACAGACCTGGAGTATTTCATGGACGTGACATGTCCACTGCATTTAATTAAAAAAAGAATGTATGAGAACAATGTATCCTTCTCAATCTGGGTCGAGGGAACAAAACAGGACTGGATTAGATAGGACAACTGTAATCTCTAGAGACAGTTCCATGTTTAATGGGAGCGCCACATGTTTGATATGTAGGGAAGTAAGTGGGTGTCCTGGACACGGTCCACTATTCATAATACCACAGCCCTGTTCATTCCCAGAGAGGAGAGTTAAAACCATGAAACCATATGTAGAATATTAAAAACCATTTAACGTTAAAATGCACATTATGAAGGCATGCACTTTGGACAAGGCTACAGTTCGAGAGCTCTGAGAAATCTGCAGTTCAGTAGATAATTGTTGTAAAGGTAAACTGAGTTATCTATATGTACATACACATGCAGATGTTTGCACACAGGCGCATGCGTGCACACACAGAGGGACTGTCATAGAAACTTAGTCTTCATCTCTTCAATGCTGCCTTTCATCACTCTGTTTTCCTTACTGATTTCTGTAGTGAGGTCAACATCAATAATTGATGGAGCTATGATATCTAGAGCATCAGCACATTAATTTATAATTAAAGATGAGAAATACCAGTTCTTCTCCCACCACCCATCATTTGGTATTAAAACATATATACACACATATATATTTAATACATAGCAGATATTAAATTGTTTCTCAAGCAGAGCTAGTAACCTTACTATATTTTCATGGACTTTTCATTGCCACTGAATTAATCACAGCCCTGCCCCTAACCACATAGAACTTTATTTCCCATAAGAGCAATGTTTACTTTGCTTTACTTTGTTGGAACTCAAAGTACCTATTCAGTCTATAAAGATTTTGTGTAACATATTTTGTTAAGCAACATTAAAAGCGCTCGCTGACAGATCTTGGTTAGACTGCTTTGCTTATATGCAGATTTGGGGTGCTTTTGATCTCCTCTAGCTCACCAACGAGGGCAAGGCTGAGTCTAAATCCAGTGTGCATGGAAATGCTAACGACTTTGGAGATTGAAAGTCCTCTATATTTTCTCACTTGCCAAAAATAATACATGAAGTGAAAAGTGAATGTAACAAACGTAAGCATGCACTCAGGGAGAAATCCGATCTGTCAACTTTCAGCAGGAGATGACAGACACCAGAGATGGCACAAACTCAAACTGACTGTGGGTAGTCTGGTCCCTGCCATTCCAACTAAAGACACAAGGGCGGACCATTGCTATGAGGGCCACCAGAGGACATTAGGGTCCCTTGCTGAAGGAGACATGCCTCACCCATGAACTCATTGTAGGGCCCCTAGAGTCACCTCTTGAGGCAGTCACCATAGCCCTCCCAGGGTGAAAGATGGGGAGGGCATTTACTAGAATGGCAAACAGCAGATCAAGTAGAGCAGAGTGAACCCCAACAATCCGTACCTGGCCAAGGGCAGCAAAGCTGCAATTTCCTCTGCTAGAGCATCAGCAAAGCGCGTCCTGCCCTCAGTTATCCTTATTGCAGTTGGCCCCTGCACTCTATGAACAAGGAGCCTGTCACCCAGGAATGACTAAATGTGGAGGACTGTCACCTCCCCAACTGATCATTTGGGGCATAGGTTGCAACAGTGCAAGGTGGGAGAAGTTGAAAGAAAAAAAGGACAGGTAACGTTCAGTCATCCAACCAGAGGTACCCATTCAACCCAACTCCGGGCCAGGCTGGCTCCTTCTCAAAGGGCAAGAGGGCTTTTGCTCAAGGCCTGAGGCTTTAGAGACAAAGCATTTAAAGGCTTAGAGACAATCCATGGTTTTCCAAGTCAGGGATGAGGCTGCCTAGGCTTTTGGAGATTTTGATTCATCACCTGGCAATTTAAGAACAGGTGTACGTGGCATAAGTCACTCAACCCTGCTCCGGAAGGAAGGAGGGGTGTGGTTGCAACGTATTGCAGGGCACTGCTTTTCTTCCCTACTCTTCCCACACCATCCCAAGCCTTTTCCTAGAAGCTCCTGGGACTCAGAGGAAATCACTTCCTGGACTCTACCTTCATCCACACCCTTGCAAACAATAGCATATCTACTTAGGCAGAAAGAAAGGGAACCATAGATGCAAGAAGGTAAATGCAACCTGAGAGATTTGCTGTTAACTCTGAGGGAGCTTTATTCTATTACATAAAGCATAGGACAGAGGTTTCTGAACGGTCTTTATGAACAAGCCCAAGTTCTTTCTCAAAATCCTAATGAGACAGCGCCTTGGCCCCTCTCCTCTCTGAGTTCCTCAGAAAAGACTGAGCCTGATCTTCCTGCCTTCTCCTGTTGCAAACCTTCTTGCCATTTGGGTAGTAAGAGAGTCAGTAAAGCCAGGCAGCCCACATACCTTTCTCTCCAAATCCAGATAGCTAGCATGCTGGGGTGTATGAGAAGGCAAGGAGAAATTCTCCAGACCAAGGCAACAAAGCTACAGCCACAACAAGCTGTGGTGCCCTTCCCGTCGCATGGTTGGCCAGAGATCCTCTTCTATAGACTGTCACTAGAGGGCCTGCCCAGACACCATCCCTGAACATATATAAATCCTAGAGCCAATGTCAACAATGCATAGAAGTAACCATAGAAAAGCTGCCATGCATGCCGCTACAATAAATGGAGAGAAGGAGGCTAATGAATAAATTCATCATCAGAGATGATGCAATGAAATGCAGATGGGTCTATGTATTTGGGAAATCAAACCTCCAACTAATGGTGCACACGGCATGTTGCTAGAGAGGAACTGACATTGGGAGAGGCAGGAAAGGAAAAGATGAATGTTTATTAAACCATTGCTAAGAACAGAGGCTAAGGCAAGAGCTTCAAAATCTGTAGCTAAGTTTTAGAAGATACAAAGAAAAACGGAGCTCTTTTTTGGGTAGAGAATTGGATCCATGTACAGATGCTCAACATACAATGGAGTTATATCCCAATAAGTTCAATATAAATTGAAAATATCACAAATCAAAAATGCATTTAATACATCCAACCTACTAAGCATCATAGCTTATTACTCTAAACTACCTTGAATGTGTACAGAACATTTACATTAGCCTATAGTTGGGCTAAATCATCTAACACAAAGCCTATGTTATAATAAAATGTTGACTAGCTCACGTCATTTATTGAATACTGTACTGAAAGTGAAAAACAGCATGGTTGTATGGGAATTTGTACAGCTTCTACTGAATGCATATCACTTTCACACCATTGTAAAATCAAAAAATCATAAATCTATGTGTGTTGGGGGCAAGAGTGAGGATGCATTGAAGGACTAGTTTCCTTACTCTGTCTCCATGAATGCAGCAAAGAGTAGCAACTCAGACTGCAGCTCTGAAGTCAGAATGCCTAGGTTTGAGTTTATGTTCCTCCAGTTAAAACTGGGGCAAATTTCTTAATCTCTCAGCCTCAGGAAACTCACATGTAAAACAAGGGTAAGGATAGAACCTGCCAAATAGGAGTATCATTCAGAAGATGAAATGAGGTTTCCAGTAGCCAGATAAAGCACTTACTACAGTTCCTGGTGCACACAGCATATATACACACAGTATATACTCAAGAGTTTGTACATGCATACAATATGCACTCATAGTATGCAGCTTAACTGAAAGAATCAGCATAAAAACTTTTTAAATGTCCCTGAAGTATAGGCTGTAGTCAGTATATTTTTCTGCACCCGGGTAGGCTATATAATGAAGGACAGGACACTTCACAGCTACTTAATCTCGGTGAATCATGATCTAGCAATTCCATTTGTGGGTCTCTATCTCCCCAGAACTGGAAGCAGGGTTTGAAGAGTCATTTGTATAATGTTCAAAGCAGTGTGATTCACCATTGCCAAGTGGGGGAAGCAACCCAAAGTGTCCATCAACAGATGAAAGGATAGAAAAATACGGTATAACCATATAGTGGAATAGTCTTCAGCCTTAAAAATGAAGGAAATTCTGACATACGCGACAACATGGATAAGCCTCGAGGACATTACGCTAAGTGAAACAAACTAGTTATAAACAAATATTGTATAATCCCACGTACATGAGGTTCATAGAACAGTCAAATTCATAGACACAGAAAGCAGAATGGTGGTTACCAGTGGCTGGGGGAAGGGGAAAATGGGAGTTGCTATTTAATGGGTAGATTGTGAGGTGATTTTGTTTGTTTGTTGTTTGCTTGTTTGAGACGGATTCTCACTCTGTCGCCCAGGCTGGAGTGCTGCGGCATGATCTCAGCTCACCGCAACCTCCACCCCTCTGGGTTCAAGTGATTCTCTTGCCTCAGCCTCCCCAGTAGCTGGGATTACAGGCATGCACCACCACACCTAATTTTTGTATTTTTTTTGTAGAGACAGAGTTTCACTGTGTTGGCCAGGCTGGTCTTGAACTCCTGACCTCAAGTGATATGCCCACCTAGGCCTCCCTGAGTGCTGGGATGACAGGCACGAGCCACCACGCCCAGCAGAGTGTCAGTTTTATAAGATGAAATTTCTGAGGCTGGATGATGGTGATGGCTGCACAATAATGTACTTAGCACTACTGAACTGCACATTTAAAGATGGTTAAGGCGGTAAGTATATTTTACCACAAATAATTTTTTAAAAAACTTAAAATGATCAAAAGGTTTTGATTTTTAAAAAAAAGAATCTCAGTGAATCACACAACCAAAAAGTCCCCTTCAAATGGAGATTAATGGTCATTGATCTCTGGATTCTCTCCCCCAGATTGGAGACACCTTTTCCTTTCGGCCGGAACCGCCATCTTCCAGTAATTTGCCAAAATGACGAACACAAAGGGAAAGAGGAGAGGCACCCGATATATGTTCTCTAGGCCTTTTAGAAAACATGGAGTTGTTCCTTTGGCCACGTATATGCGAATCTATAAGAAAGGTGATATCGTAGACATCAAGGGAATGGGTACCGTTCAAAAAGGAATGCCCCACAAGTGTTACCATGGCAAAACTGGGAGAGTCTACAACGTTACCCAGCATGCTGTTGGCATTGTTGTAAACAAAGAAGTTAAGGGCAAGATTCTTGCCAAGAGAATTAATGTACGTATTGAGCACATTAAGCACTCTAAGAGCTGAGATAGCTTCCTGAAACGCGTGAAGGAAAATGATCAGAAAAAGAAAGAAGCCAAAGAGAAAGGTACCTGGGTTCAACTGAAGCACCAGCCTGCTCCACCCAGAGAAGCACACTTTGTGAGAACCAATGGGAAGGAGCCTGAGCTGCTGGAACCTATTCCCTATGAATTCATGGCATAATGAGTGTTAAAAAAAATAAAAGACCTCTGGGCTGAAAAAAAAAAAAAAAAGACATCTCAAAGTGAAACCCCGAAGGAGGAATTGTCTAAAAAGATTTAGGTTCAGGTCTGTGTAATAACAAACTCCATCAATGAGAGCTAGCAAATTCCTCTCTGTCCCATTCGTGAATTCCTTCCTTGGTGTCTAAAACTGGCTCCATTTCTTGTGAAAAGCCTAGGAATCCGGAATAAAAGAATTCATCAAGCCCTGAGAGCTAGAAAGCGAGGCTCTGAGATCAATCACCTGTTTCAGAAAATAGAAGATAATGGAGACTCTTGTCTCCAGAGTTCTCCTGTGCCTTTGAGAGCAGGGGTGAAGGCCCGCTGACCCTTCCGAATTCTTCCAGGTCTGGACTCCCTTCCGGGAGACAGAAAGTACAGTACCCACATCCATTGGGCATCCATCGTGGGAGGACACTTTCTAAACTGAGATGGCAACAGGGCAAAGAGCATATTCAATGAGAGCATGTTTGCTTCACTAGAGCCCATCTTAGGGCAAGTAACTTTATCGTTGTATTATTTGGAATTTCTTTCTCACTCATGAGTCTCCTTTGAGGCAGGGTGGCTCAAAGGTCAGGTTTGGGGTCAGATGGATCCAGGCAAAATCTCTCCTCGCACCAGTTTCCTTATCACCCAGGCTGGAGGGCAGTGGCACGATCACAGCTCACTGCAGCTTTGAACTCCTGGGATCAAGTGACCCTCCCACTTCAGCCTCCTGAGTAACTGAGACTACAGGCACATGCCACCATGCCTGACAGCAATACCTGTTTCTTGGGGTTGCAGTGAAAAGTCAACAGGATGATGTGTAAGGCAGGCTTAGCACAGTGTGTGATGCATGGTGAATGTTAGCCATTATTAGTTTTTATCCTCACCACGAAGCTCTGGAACAGATTTTATGACCTTCCTAGTATCAAGAGGAAAGGGCCACCCAGAGATGCAAGTGACTTGGTTAAGGTAATACAGTCTCTTTATGTCGTTCCCTCTGCTGGATCTATTCTTTCCAGTCTGCTTAGAAAGAGAAGCATCTTCCTGACCCAGAGAGGCAGTTGCAGAGGACTGCAGCCAGGCAGGGCTGACCACAGGCTCTGGTTTCCAGATGAACCAGGACGCTGCCTCCGGGTTGCTTGCTGGCATCCCCATCCTAGGCTGGTACCAAAGCATGAGTGAAAGTCTGTCCCCTGCTCTTCCATTCGCCTCAACAGGAGCCTTCATCTGCTCCACCTTCTGGGAGCATGTGTCGGTCTCAGAGCCTGACGCTGAAGCAGGTGCGGGCATATTTTAAGCTCCAGCAAATAACTTTAATTGAGCTCTCCTTAGACATATGAACCCACAGAGCGATTTTTTTTTCTCTTCTAATAAAAAAAGACCCACAACAAACCAGATGGGTCTCAGTCCCTCCCCGATACTCCCTCCCCACTCTTCAGGCTCCCCTAATAAATCTCTTAACTCTAAAGAAATTACCTTCCTTGAAGTGGGTATGTTATTTGGTTGCATGACTGTACCCAAGTTGCCTCTGCGAGCCAGAATGTGGGTCAGAAGGATGCAGCCTGCAGAAATGAGGCCTGCTGGTTCTGGCCAGGTTGGTGCTTGCATTACGCCTTGTCCAGAACTTTCCATCACCTCTTACTTCCCTGTGCCTGCTTCCCTCATGCTGGGTCACTCACTGCTGCTGTTCTTCTCCGTCTCTTCTTGTTCTTGTATCTGCAACCTCCACTTAATTTACTTATTTTTTTATTTAGAGACAGCATCTTGCTCTGTCACCCAGGCCAGAGTACAGTGACATGATCACATCTCACTGCAGCTTTGAACCCCTGGGCTCAAGCAACCCTCCCATTTCAGCCTCCTGAGTAACTGAGACTACAGGCACATGCCACCATGCCTGGCTAATATTTTTTATGTTTTCTGTAGGAAAGAGTCTAACTATGTTGCCCAGGCTGGTCTTGAACTCCTGGGCTCAAGCAATCCTCCTGCCTCAGCCTCCTAAAGTGCTGGGATTACAGGCATGAGCCACCACACCCGGCAACCTCCACTCTTAGCAGTTTCACCTCAACAAAAATTCCCATCTTGGAGTGGACCTTCCAACACACCTGGCTAATGTGGAAAAATCTAGATGGAATTCCCTCCAACAAAAGCCAGCTTAGCTCCTTGGCAGTGTGTCCAGAAAGAGTGATGAAAAAAGAAGCCAGTACCTCCTGTCACCAGAATAAAGTTCGGAGGCATCCTGGGCAACAGAGTTCAGTCTCATTTCGCAGACCCATGTTCTCTTCAATGCCCTGTTTGAAGGTGGCAGCAGAGACAAGAGGGAAACACTACAATGTGAATGGATTCCAGACCCCACCCCCCAAAAAAAGACCTCGAGAATCGCCCAGGGCAAGAGCCAAGCACCACGTTCTGGATTCTGATTTATGAGCGCTGAATTACTGGTAGGAGGGCCCAGAAGGAGTCGTTTACAACAGAAATTATTGCAGGCAAATGTTGGTTGGTATTTTAAATCACTCACTAATATTGATAGGTTAATGCCTGTCACACTTGCTTAAGGGTCATGGGGAAGAAAAAAAAAAAAAACCACAAAACTTTACCTTTGGCTTGTTACTGGCTAAGTATAATGATAGATACACCTTTGTGTGTGTGTGTGTGTGTGTGTGTGTGTGTGTGTGTGTGTGTGGTTTTTTTTTTTTTTTTCCTTGAGCTAAGGCTGCTGTATTATTTATGGTTTTCTGAGTCACTGGCTATATCCTGCATCTGGATTTTAAAAGGTTGATTTGCAAAAAAACAAAAATAGGGCACCCGTCTAGGGAGGCTGGTGGGAATCTCTACAGCTCACAGCGGCCCCTCCAAGAACCCTGGGCTGCAAGGCTGGGTGCCTCGGGCGGCCAAGGCCAGATGGCCAGGGCGCATTGTTCCCCTTTCGGTGATAGTCCTGCTGTGGCAAATAAGTTAAATCAAAAGGTTAGTGCTCTGCAAGGGGGTGGCAGAGCTGGCTCCAGCTGACAGACAAGGATCCTGAACAGAGAGTGGGGACTGCGTGGCTGTTCCCCGGAATGCAAAGGGGAGAGCTAGGCTGCAGAAATCAAGAGAGAGGAGCATGCTGACCAGGAGAGAGGCTTTCCAGGCCTCACGTCAGACAGGCTCTCCCTGATGACAGCAATCACGGATCACAAGGTCCCCTCCTTTGCAGAACCCGAGGGAGCCGAAAATTACAAACTTGGTTCACCTATGACCAGGGATTGAGGGAGGCACCGTCCCTCGCCTTGGGTCTGAGATGGGAAGAGCTGCCTCTGACTTCCGCCAGCAAACAGCACTTTCCTCTGGGGGTGGCTTTGGGGTGGTATATTTTGGATGGGGATGGTGTGGTTTGGGAGGATTGAATGAACCGCCTCTGTCATCAGTGGAAGTAAAGTTTAGAATCTGGGTGGGCAGCGTGAGATTACCTCTAATGGACACATAACGACTTTTAAGCCTGACGCAAAATCCCTGGATTATTTCATAGTCTGTTGGAGCAAAAAAAGGATTTAAGAGACTATGGAAACCCCTGCCTCATTTTGCAGACCAACAAAAAGGAGGCCAGAGAGGAAACGTGGTTTGCTGAGGGTCACACAGGAAGATGAGGAAGCCGGGACCCAGGCCCAATGTTCCCAGGCACTGTGCCTCATGCTCAAAGTATACGTGGGGACGATGGGGGCCGAGTGGGCCACAATGTGTAAAATCACAGGCAATACAAGCTGTATTTCAAAGACTAGGGGAGATGATATTTCATATGAAAACAAGCAGGTACAATATGCAATACAATGTAGTTTGGCTTTTTTTATTTTTTGAAAATAACCTTTTTCATAAATCATGTTTGAGCTTGCCTTACATTTCAAAGTAAGTCCCTCTCTCCCCAACTCCCACCCAACCTTGTCCCACTCCAAGAGTGGGAGCTTTGGTTTCCTCTGCAGGCTCTGTCCTGGGCTCTAGTTGGATGCACATTTGTGTGTTCCTTTTTCATTGAGTTTCCAAAGCACAGCATTTACCCGGGAGGCCTGCAGTCTCCAGGGTATGGAACACAATTAGGCGGCCTGCAAAGTGTTTGTTATTTACCTGAGAGAACCAGGCTGTCCTTAGGTGCCAACTGGTCTCTCAGGTAAATATGAACTTGGGCAGATTTCAAAAAATAAAAATAAAAAGTTAACATTAAGATATGTATTTGGGGATTTTTAAATGCTGATTCCATCCTTTTAGCTAATTACCTTTCTTTCCCCTGCCCGGCCTCCATCCCCTAAACAGAATATTACTGAAGCCGTTTCAGTGCCTTTGATCCTGTTCTACTCCAGATCATATTTACAGGGCAGATCTTCTGTTTCCTACCACACTGGACTGGCTTCAATGCACAGTTAAGCAATATTTTGGACTTCCCTTTGAAAATTTAGGAGGAGGTGGAATTTCCAAAGGTGGGCAAAGTCAGCAAAGGAACAAATTTAACTTTTTAAAAATGCAAACTACATGCTAATAAAAGTTAACTTAAAAGAAAATAACAACTCTCAAATCATATTTCCATCCTCAAATCTGTCTGCTTTGTTAGACTGTTTTTCCCCCTTGAAGCTAGTCTGTTTTTCTTTTTATTTTTTTGAGACAGGGTCACGCTCTGTAGCCCAGGTGGAATACAGTGATGTGATCACGGCCCACGGCAGCCTCCACCTCCTGGGCTCAAGCGATCTTCCCACCTCAGCCTCCCTAGTAGCTGGGACAACAGGTATGCGCCACCACAAATGGCTAATTTTTGTACTTTTTATAAAGACAGGGTCTCACTATGTTGCCCAGGCTGGTCTCAAGCTCCTGGGAGCAAGCAATTCACCCACCTCAGCCTCTCGAAGTGCTGGGATTACAGGTGTGAGCCACCACATCCAGCCTAAGCTTTTCATTTCTATTAGAAAACTTATAGGGCTCTCTGCTCATTTCCAGAAAATGTGAGATCTGAGTACCACATCTCTGTCTATGAGAATTCCAAATGGAAACAATGCAAAAGATTTTACAGTTCTTACCAAACACACAAATTTTAGAGTAGGAAGAGGCAGGTGAGATCATGTTGTCTGACTCTGATTTTACGAATGAGCTCACTAAGCACCAAGGGGAAGTGGCACAGGTCACAGATGGAGTGGACAAAACCAGACCAGGCTCCAGGACCCAAGACTCCTCACCTAGTGCTCTTGCCAGCATCTGCCACTGACTTCCGGTCATCCCACTGCTGATGTGAGCAACCAGTGGCTTCATCCTGCAGGCCTGACCATCCCCAGAAAGTAAGAGTAAATGAAAGATTTCATCCAAGTACACTGTATCTCCTTACACTGACTATAGCTGAAACAATTGCTGGAGAAGTATCCCAGTGATCAAAGTGAAAACTTCTATCCTTTTACCTGACTGGGAAAAGCTGATTTAGATATCAATTAGTGCCTAGAGCCAGAAAACTTGGTAAAATCTTAGTTTGAACTTTTAATGTGGTGTGGACTAAACAAACAACTGAGTTAGAATTTGACTCTTCAATTAAGTGATTTAGAACATATTTTAGTTAGTATTTTAAAAAATATTTCTGATGATATACAAATATAGTAACAATAAAGACACTGGAACTTGGACAGCAAAATAATTATGAGTCCCTGCTTTCCTTCCTGCCAAACTCCCCCTGCCCCCCGTCCTACTCTAGCCAAAAAAATACAGTTTTCCAAGAACTGCATTTTTCTGACATCCTGTGCATTTTGAGATCCGAGGAGACTTCCCATTTTCCACACTCAGCACTTTGAGGGCCATCAGGGTCAAAACACCAGTATTCCCAGCAGATCCCTGATAGCTCATCCAGAACAATCAAGCTACCGGCTGCCCCGCCCCTCTTGTTACTAAGCTGACATCAATTTCTCAAATAAGCGTTACCTTCGGTGGTGGTGGTGTTTCTACCAGAAACACAAAGCAAAGAGATTAATCAGAGACCACAAAGTTAAAGCCGTTGCAGCCTCGGCTCGAAATCCCACTCCTAAAACACCATACACCCAAGTCAGAAAAAATAAAATGAAACTTCACATCCTGGCCTCAGAAGCTCCTGTTAACACAGGAACTACTGCGCTGAAAATCACATCCTCTGCTCAGCCCGGGGAGCAGGGACTACAGGGGAAAATGAAAGAAACGATACATGTTTCAAATTTTACAGCAGTTTACATCATGCAAAGCTGAAAGGCCTTGGAGGTTTCATTCTCGATGAAGTTTAGTTTGTACAGAATCAACGGGCTCAGTAAAACACACCCCAGGCACATAATGTAATGTAGACAGACACTGAAAGCAGTATCAGATTCCTTTCTTATCACTTCTCTAGGATAAAATTCAGATGCACATTTTTCCAGGTTAAATAGTGCGATAGGGTTAAGTACACATCTAAGCCTTTATAAGTTGAATAATATGCTTTGCAGGTTCTTAATATGCGATCATATGCACTGGCTTTATTAAATGAAATATTTGAAATGTACAGAGCCTGATTTCATTTTCAGTTTTAAAAACTGTGCTATAGGAAATATTTTTGTATAAACAAGATTCTAAGAGTCTTTCATCTTTTGCTTGCCTAACCCAGACCTGCAGGATTATGTTAAATGAGTATTTATGTTCCCAAGCAACATTCTAAAAAGTTTTATTTTCATTTCTACAGTAACTCTACAGTATCCCGAGTGGTAAAAATTGACACAGTGCACACGATTACCAAGGAGGGTTAATATGCAGAAAATTATCCCAGAATCTGAAAATTCTGTTTCAGCAAAGTTGATAACTGGTGATTTCAGATTTGAACTTGAGCAGCTGCCAAAGAAAAGTTAAAAACTACATCTAAAGGATGAACAGCTGTGGTCAAAACTATGCTGCAATCTTAATCTTCATGAACTTCTTCGATAGGATTCAAACCAATGCCAGAAACGTTCACAGAGATCCCTTCTGTAGAGTCAGATTTACCCAAGTTCTTAGTTTGGGGTCTTCTTTAAAATGAAATAATAATAAATTCAGTTACTATGAAAACCCTCCTCCAATGAAAATTAAAAATTCAACTCTCTTGCATCATCCTTTTTATGAAGATAAATTAAAACGTCTTCATTGCTTTTCATGATGTGGTTAAAATTATGAAATTATTATTGAATCTAGGTCTTGAAACCACTTGCAGTCTTTTTCCATGTTCTTCCACATGCTGTAATGCAGATCTATATAATTTTGCCAATTTGGAAACAGGTCCAAGAGATGGTTATTAAGCACTGTTCGACTGTTAAGCTTTCTAACTTCCATAATATTTTGTAGTCCCCAATAGAACCCAAACTACCATTCACCATCTTTAGAGTCACTCATAACATTCTGGGCAAATCCTTAGGAAAATGACACAGAGTTGCGGTGAGCTGCCAAGATACAATCTATTTCGACTGAGGACCAATAATATTTGGAAACCATTTCCTGTATTTCTTCTTTACTTATTTGTTAATCTGATATAGTTTCCAGAGTTTGCAGTGCTCATGCCTTTTGTGTTCTAAAGAGATGAGGGGCTTTCTTAAAAATAAATAAATAAATAAATAAAAATAACTTTTTTCTCTAGCCTGATTCTCACTTAATGCTGAAGGTCTTTTAAACCTTCTAAGTAAACATAAATGTGTACACATTAGGGTTGCTTGTGTTGGAAGAAGACAAAAATAAAGATTGGCCTTTTCCCGGTAAACACGGACTCTTAAGCCTCTAAATGATTTGCCAAACAGAATCGGATAATAAAGGGTTTAAACTTTGCCACTTTGGGGTTAATGTGAAAGGCTTGTCAACATCAGACTGTTTAGACATTAAAAGGAACGCGCTGTGCACCTCCTTTTAAACTCCATGTTCTCTTGAGTTGCAGCTCCCAGTGAATTTACCCAGCTGTAAGTGATTCCAGATGTGCAGCAGTGACAAGCTTCAGTCTCAGGGTACTTATTCATTTCACATTAAAATCTCATGTTCCCAGGTCTGAGCTGTTATCTGACTGAGATCTGATTAGGGAATACAGCAGAGGCATTTCCAAACCCAGAGCCTGCCCTCATTCCCTGGCATGAATCTCTGACTATCAGGCACCTCTGTGCAAGGGAGAGGTGGCTCGGGGGTGCAGCGAAGGGCAGGGCGGGGTCTCAGAGCTATCCCCTTAATACGTGCACATCGCATGCCCCCAGTGGATCAGGTACTTCCCCATAGTTTATCTCATTTAATCCTGGACAGAGCAGTAGACACTTCAGCCCGGCTGAACCCAATTCCTCTATCAAACACGAGCTTCCTTCCCCCAGTTAAAGCGGGTAAGGCCTGTGATTTTGCACATTTTCTACACAGCACCCCACATGAAGAGGGGTGCTTGATAAATGCATGAGGAGTGATCATTGATTTGCCAAGCCACAAAACCCTGAATTTTCTCTCTTGCCCCCAGCTGTGTTCTGACCACGACAGAAGAAGGTAAGTAGAAGAGCAAGAGGAGGAGGAAGAAGAGAAAGAAAGGAGGTCAGGAGCACGAAGAAAGCACCTTCTTCAAACAAGCTAGTTATGCCTTTGTTCCCGGGCGAGGAAGCGGTGGTCCTCTCTGATCTGACCCCTGGCATGAACAGGGTTCATTCCAAGTCAGCTTTGACTTCCTTGCCTGAAGTGCAGATGTACAAATACTATTGGCTGACAGTTTCTTCTGTGACACGTGTCAAAGACACATTTTCCTAGCTACAGAAATATAAGGTGAGTTGGGGACTGTAGACAGAGACTAAGACAACATGAGTACCTGAGGGAAGAAAGCAACCTCTGTGATGCCCATAGAAGCGGAAAAAGTTAGGGATCATTATTATTTCATTATGTTCCCCTCTAGCCTGACTTTTGGTTTGATTTGAGCTTTACTGTAATTTTTTTTTCTTGGCCCTATCCCGTTGTCACTTTGAAGAGGGAGAGAGCACCATAAACCCCCAGCTGATCAACTGTGGTCACAGGCTGCTGGGCAGCCCCAGAGGCCGTCAGAAGCTCCTGTCACCGAACCCTCGTCACACTGGAAGCCCCAGAAAGCATGCATTGAATACTGCAGCCCCCTCCCCATGTGCTTGGTCTAACCCCAAAGGAACAAGAAAGAATCAAGGCAAACCCCAGATTCAAAATGGAGAGGATTAAAAAGCCAGGGAAGCCCCAGGCCCCCCTCCAGGGGCCTCCGGTGGGGAGTAAGGTGGCCACCACATGGAAGGAGAGCAGCGGCATTTGGTTTGGTGGTGGGCAGATTTTCTTTTACGACTGCTAAATGCCTGCCTTTCTCCCCAAGCAATTATAGTGCTGTTTCCCATCAAGATGGCTGTTAGCAGGGATCTCCAAGTTGCTCCAAATAAACCAGGAATGCTATTGGCAGCTGGCTAGAAGAGCGGCCGAGATGGTCATCCTGGTTATCCCATGATGGCGATGAGGGGCATCGCAGCAATGGTCGAAACCAAGCTGTCTCTGGGAACTAAAGAAAACAAGGTGCAGCCCTCCTGAGCCCCACATGAATGAAAGAGGAAAGGTGCGCTTAGCCCTGTGGCTGTAGGTTCAGAGTCTGAGCGCACCCAGGAAATGGGACCCCCACACTCAACCCCGCCATGGCATGTGCTTTGCCCAAGGAAGCATAACCAAGGCGCCTTCCTCCGTGTGCCGTATCAAATGCAGTGGTATCAAATGCTGTCGTTGCAGTTAATCGGAAGCAACACAAAGGGGCCCTTCAGTGCACAGTGGACACAGTCCATGCAGTAATGAAAGGTTGTAAAAGACGATGCCAAAGATGCGCATTAAGACATGGAAGGTAAATAACGGGTCTGACATTGGCGGGCCGGGGAGGAGGGGTAGGGTTCATTCTGAAGCTTGCAGTGGCTTCAGGCTGGAAAACGGGCTGCTCAAACCACGCAGCACCCTTATATTGTGACACGGAGGGTTCGCCGAATACCGTAGCTCATCTGAAAACACACCCGTGTGAAGGATCCACATAGAAAACGATGGTGAGATTCCTGTGTGACTGCACGAATCTTTTTGCTGACTCTGTCACTGTCACACCCAAAGCGCACAAAACCATCACAAGTTGCTGTGTGTCCCGCAGATGCAAAAAGCATTTCCTCCACGACAGTGTTTGGGTTTGAAAGGAGAGAAAATGATTTGGGCAGGCTGCCAGGGTATGTGGAGGCCAGGTGGGCCGTGGCCTCCGAGGGAACTGCACGCTGGGCTAAGAAATGGTCCCTGCACCGGACGGGCTCCGCGTGGCAGCTGCAAACCCTCGCCCTGCCCCCGGCCCTCGAGTCACATTGTGTCATGCCACACGGCATTTGGATCAGGAGATGGCTGTGGCGTGCTGCGTAATATTTTTAAAAGCCCATTTCCCTGTTTAAGGGGGAAGCAGGTGGAACACAGGACCCCTGAAGGGCAGATACTCTGAAAGGCCCCACAGGCAATTCTCCAATAAAAGAGCGAGCAGGGCTGGCATATCTCCCAAACTTACAAATTGACCTTCTCTCTTGATCTGGGACTTAATGCCTCCAAACCAAACTAATTCCAAAAGTCACCTTCTCAACTTCTCTGCACATTTTTTTTTTTAAACAAATGAAAGCTCAGGTACAGCCTCCCCTTGCAGCCCTTCTGACGTCCTTAGCCGCTCAAATTAAATCTGAATGGTTCGTCTCTTTTTATTATACGATGGGCCATATGTCACCAAAATAAAAACCCAGCTGAAATCCCAGTACAGATAAAGGGCATGAAAGGCTGTTCCGGCCACAAAATAGAGACCCTGTTTAAATCGTATTAAACAATAACACCCACCCAACTATCCCCTCCCCCCTTTTAGAAAAAAAATTCAGGAAGGAAATTGTGGTTAAATCATCTCATAGTTTGGCAAAAACTTCTACCTCTGAAAAATGAAAAAAAAAAAAAAAAAGCTTCATTCTGTGCTGGACTCACACAGGCTAATAAAAAGCAGGACTGTATTGCTTTGCACTGTAGCTGTCAAATTCTCAGCAATGAAATACAGATCCTGACTCTCTCAGTCCCTTGAGTGCTACCCCCTCAGACCACCAAAAAACGGAACAGCGGGGGTGGGAGGGGCATACTTTATCCTCTCCCATTCCAGAGTGGACCTTATTTGTTGCTCTGTTTTATTTTGAATTTTTGTTTCTTGACCTGAACATCTCTCTTCCTGAATAAAGTTTCCACTGTTGTTGTAAACACAGTTAAATGTGTAAGGAGGTGTTGAGGCTGCTGCTTTAAAGAACTATGATTCTTCCTTCTTTTAAAGAGAGTACACACTGACATTCAGAGAAGTCCAGACATTGCAACAACGGTAAGCGTGCTGGAAAGAAGGAAGGAAAGAAAAGAAAGATCAAAAAGAAAAAACATTTCCATTTCACAAGGTTCCCCAGTGGCCTCCAATGCTCCTCCTCCACCATCAAAAATTCATAAAGGGGATCAGCATTCTTTACCGAATGGATCCCAGTGGCATCATAGACCTTGTTGGGGAGAGAGGCAATAAATATCGAATTATACACCTCATGGGAAGAAAGCACTGAAGACTCGGCTTCAAGCCCTTCACATGGTCCCAGGGGGAGCTGCTCCAGACTCCAGGTCCAGCGCAGAAAGGAAATGGGTCAAGTGTGTCAATTTCTAGACCGATGACCTTTGACTTGCCTAATGACACTGGGAGGCCACCACCACAAAAAAAAAAAAAAAAAAAAAAAAAAGATGCTAAATGCCTTGGAGGAAAGCAGTTGGGGAGGGGTGTCATTGGGAACCCATGAGAAAACTGCAACCCCAGCACTGTGGTGGGGGGTGGCCCCCTCACCCCTGGAGTAACTGCGACCTGTCCTGGGGAAGGTGTAACCAGCTCAGTGGTAGAAAGTCCATGAGCAGAGAACTTCAACTACCACACAGTTTTGGTTCCCAGCTCCTGAAACTTGAAGAACATCTCTTGTTTGTTCCTCTCTAAGCCTTGCTCCTCCCTGCTGTGCCCCAGAAGCCTCCTTTCTCACCCTCCCTGATGGTCCCTGCTTTGGCTGCCACCACTTTGTGCCAACCACGCAGTGAGGTCTCAATGCTCTGCTGTCTTGCATCACTCTCTTTGCACGTGCATTTTTTTCATCTCCTTGCTTCTAACTTCTAGCCAGCAGGAGTGGCCTAGACCTTGGCCAGATTCCTGCCCCCATCCCATCTTCCCTCATCTAGCACTGTATCAAGAGTATGAAGTTGATGCTCTGTGATTCGTGTCAATTGTTGCAAGGCAAAATGGAGCATCTGGGTTCCAAAATGAAATGGATAGGGCAATAGAAGTGGGAGGGAAATGCGTGAACCAATGCAGTCAGACAACATGCATCTGCATTTTCCAGTGTAAAAACCTGTGCAAGGCCCAATGTGGTGGTTCATGCCTATAATCCCAGCACTTTGGGAAACCGAGGTGGATCACCTGAGGTCAGGAGTTTGAGATCAGCCTGGTCCAAAGTGGCAAAACCCCGTCTCTACCAAAAATACAAAAATGGGCCAGAAGTGGTAGCAGGTGCCTGTAATCCCAGCTACTAGGGAGGCTGAGGCAGGAGAATCACTTGAACCTGGGAGGCAGAGGTTGCAGTGAGCTGAGATGGCACCACTACACTCCAGCCTGGGTGACAGAGTGAGACTCCATCTTAAAAAAAAAAAAAAAAAAAAAAATCTGTGCAGTTATTCATCCAGCAAAACAGTATATGGAATAGACGCTCAGTTCTCCTTTCCTTAAATGGAAAGATCTAGATGTAAATTTTCCAAATAATCTGACAGTTAAATGCAAATTAAGTTTTTCATGACTGGATAATAGGATAAAATTTTCTGTGAACCAAAGGCTGTCTGGTAGAGTCTAACATAGCTCATGAACTAAACTTTACAAAAGGTACCTCACTGCATTTGTCACGGAGAGAAGTTTCCTGTGATTTAAGTCCCTCATAATATATATAAAGTTGACCCAATTAGAGTTTGGATTAGGATGGGCATTTTTAGTTCTCTGCTTTCAGACACCTGGGCTTCAGTTCCCATTTACGCTTCAAAAACAGTTGAAGTTCTTCTTTCCCATACTCCAATGTTCTGAACTCCACTGCCAATTCTGTGAGCTATTCCTTCAGACATTTGCTAAATGGGAAGTGGTGAGAAAACTGCCTAGAACACCCACACTGAACTGCTGATTCTCCCAGTTCCCAGAACGCTGGCTGGGTGGGACTGAGCCTGAACACTATGTCAGCTGGAGTCCACAGCACAGGCCCCAGCCAGAGAACTGTGGCCCCGCCCCCTCATCCCTTCACCCTCCTCCTCACTCCTTGCCCCTTGAACCTCCACCAAAAAGTGGTCATGGGGAGTGAAAGGTGAAAATCAGATCATTCCCAGGGGAAGAGTTTTAATGTAAGACTCCATGGGCAGGACACTGAAGGAAATTTCTATCTAAAAGGAGGTTGGAGAACTGTATGCCGATTTCATTGATCTGCGTTTATACCACCTTCCAAGACCATTGAAGCTACTCTGTGGCCCCTAAGCTTTTAAGAATGGTAACACAGCAGTGCTGCCCGATTTTCCCAGCACCTTCTCTCTGCTCTACCTCTGGGAGGTGGTGGGGGAAAGTGTTATATTCTTTTTTTAAAGTTCAGGGTGATTTAAATTATTTTGGTTTTCAGATTATAGAACCCACCATGTAATTAAACAGAAACATACAAGAGTGGCCTATGCAAAAATTTGTGCTCTGTTATTTTATAACATATGTAAACATAGTATATACAAATGTATAATTATATATCAACATATTTTTATAAATTATGTTAAATTTATAAATTTATATGGATAAGACTTATATTTGTTGATAAAATAGGTATAATAATCTCAATTATCTGGTAAAAAATAAGATTCAAAGTGGTCCAATGGCTTTCTACAAATCACTTAGCCAACCTCCAGTGGAACCAGGAATCACAAACGCATCCTCTCCGCATGCACGAGCACATTCAAATCACAGCATTTTTACAAGCCAAAGACGGAACTCCCATATATCAAAAACGGTGTAGAAATGGTCATGTACATTATGTCATATCTACCCACCCAATGGAATAGTATTTCCCATTTTAAAAAGATGAAGAGTCTATGAGAGCATGGAAAATGTGCATCATTCAGTGTGAAAGTTAAAATAACACCACAAAATCGTGCGGACTCAAACATGTTAAAATGCGCCTGTGAAAAAGACAGAAGGGGACACACAAAAGCGAAAATAATGATGCTAAAGGGCTGAAAGTTACAGCGACTTTTTCTTCTTCTATGCTCCAGACTTTTTTGTTTTGTTATTTCATTTTATAATTTAAAAGAAAACCTTAAACACAAGTTCTCCGACTCCAGGCTCAGCACTGCCTCCAATGAGAAAGTGTCATTCACTCTCCTGCCCTCATCCCCAGCCGTCTACCGGGAACTAATTTGGTACTAGGTTGTGGGTTCCTAACACTACCGGGGAAGCTGGAATGACAGGGAAAGCCAGGACTCCCTAGTTCCAATCCCCAGCATTTACCCCAGCCGGCCCCAGCTTCCTCCGCACAACCCCGGGCTCTAGCTGTGTATAGCCGCTGCTCATCAGGGGCCTCTCTGCTTATGAATTATGAAAACTCGCTGGGTGTGCCCACCGGTGCATATGGATCAGCTGACACCCGAGTGCTGAAGACATAACAAAGGACTTCCCTGCTTGGTATCAATGTCGATTTAAAAATCAAAAGCTTTGCTTTGCGAACTTTATCCTTCCATGTCAGTGGGGTGCTATTTAAAAGATACCCCAAAATAACTGTTCAATTTCTGCTTCCCAAAAAATTACAACTAAGCATTTCTTTAGTAGTGGATAGCGGCATTCCCTCAACACTGGCCACCCTGCCACATGCGGGGCTTTCTCCTGTAACAGCACATGGTTGTGGGTACCAAGGTCAAAGAGAGGAAAGAGTAAACCAAAATGTGTGTACCTTTGTGTGATTCCATGTGTACTTGTGTGTAAGCTAGAATCTAAATAAATTATTTCTGGAATGTGAAACCGAGAAGGGCCTGGGTCTCCCAAATTTAGGAAGATTGTAACAACTCAGGCATTTCACAGAGCGCTGTGAACCATGTTTTACTGAAACAATATTGGCTGACTTAATGAGAATGTCAGATTAGCACACAGTTACATTAACTATATAATTAAAAGCATATGTAAACATACCCCAAAATCCAGGTTTTCCAACATTTACAAGGCACAGAGCTTGAAAAAAATCCATAAGACCCATTTGCCTGATTGCACCCCAGAAACCCCCAGCTTCCAGGTAATGAAATTTGCCCAGTGTTCTTTGATATCTACATTTTGGGAACAGCCTAAGGTTTTTCCTTCCAATGGAGGCCTTGAGATTTTTATAGAGTGAGATCTGCACAGCTCAGATCCGCAGCTACCCTTCCTGGGTGTTCTCAAAGATTTTTATCCACCCACCTCCTGAAACTGAGAAACTTCTTTAAAAACTTAGCTTCTGAAAAAAAAAAAAAAAATCATGGATCTACAATAAGCAAAGGAAAAGGTATCTTTCTTCTGTCTCCAGAAGATCTTAGGGACCGTAAACTCTGCTCTTAAGGGAGACGGGATTACTGTATATTTGAAAAGTGGTAAAACAGAACTGAGCAAGGCATGGGCTGCAACCAGGAAGAACCTTACCAAATTGGAAATTAACCAGGATAACTCAAGCCTCCAACAAGGTCTCAAAGCCCTCCAGGGTTCCATGCATGTAAGCCTCTCCTCACTTCTCTGCCAACACCAAGTGTAAGAGTCCCCTTTAGAATTGGCTGGGAATTTAGCTGCAGCCGTCTCTGAAATACCCAGTAGCTATATATAAAATATACAGTGCCACAGGTTTACTTGCATATGATATCCACATAAAATTTCCCCATCAGTAAACCCAGGTGGGAGGCCTCCAGACAGCAATGTAGAACCAACGTTCTGGGGAAGTAGAGAGGTTTCCAGAGTCAACCTGGCCCTAATGACAATGCCAGGCACATACTTGAGAAGTCAGACTTCTGAACAGAAAAAAAAAAAAAAAAAAACCACTATAGTGCTGCCACTAAATGGCTGTGTGGCCTTGGGTAAGTCACTTAACCTCTCTGGGTTTCAGTTTCCTCCTCCGCAAAACAAAGTGTTGGACCAGATATATAGTAAAGGTCATTCTCATATCCCTGACATTCACTGAAAGATTATTCATGGCTCAGCCAGGAGAGGAGAAATTGAGGCAGACAAGAAGTGTGAGAATCTTGCTATTTAAACAAGTAAGTGAGGCCAGACACGGTCGCTTATGCCTGTAATCACAGCACTTTTGGAGGCTGAGGCAGGCCGATCACTTGAGCCCAGGAGTTTGAGACCAGCCTTGACAACACAGGGAGACACCCATCTCTACAAAAAATACAAAAATTAGCTGGGCATGGTAGCATGCACCTGTAGTCCCAGCTACTGGGGAGGCTGATGTGAGAGGATCACCTGATCCTAGAAAGCTGAGGCTGCAGTAAGCCATGATCACACCACTGCACTCCAGCCTGGGTGACAGAGTGAAACCCTGTCTCAAAAAAAAAAAAAAAAAAAAAGACAAAAAAAAGTACACGAGGTGTTGGGAAGGTTTCATGAGCTTAATGATTACATGTGACGTAGCCTTAGATATGCATTCATTTCTACAACTCATATTTGTTGAGCAACTACTATATGCTGGGCATATGCCATGGTTCTTGCCTTCTTGAAGCTTATGTTTCAGATAACAGTTGTCTCTGACTCTATCGAGTCTCTTGTTGGATGCTTATATTTATCAGGCTGGGTCTACCTTCCTTGCCTTTGTTCATGCAATAGCCCTCACCTAAAATGCCCCTCACCTACTTTAATTCTACCCATATTCAACTCCCAGCTGCTTCATGAAGCTTTCTTCTACTACTAACGCGGTCTACTCTAACTTCTCTCTCACTGGGCTGTAGTATTTACAGAAGCATTGTTGAAGGTGAAATCACATGTCTTTTGAATTGCTGTTAAGTGCCCCCAAACTGTCACCCTCCCTAGATTATAAACTCGCAAAGACAGGGGCAGTTCTGTCATGTCCACCATGGCACCAAACTCACCAGTTTCTCAATATATACACCTTACTTGATGTTTGGCTGTGTGAAAATCTTGGTTAAATTCAGTGGGCTGCTTACTGTTCATTTGAGAGTTCATTTTTATGTCAACCTTTATTTTATAAATCTTTTTCAATTGGATTATTCTACTTTCCTCATATGATACACCAACAATAACAACTTTTTAAAAAACTGACTTTTTAGGGGGATGGCACAATACTCTGTGGTTCAACAATATCACTAACAATACTCTGTCAGTTGTAATAGACTTGGGTGGAGACGGTTCCTAAGATAAAAGCTGAATTGGTAAGAATAGAGTTGATCGTAAGCCAGCAGATTCCAAGTTTTTTAAGCAACTGAACTCTCTTGTTAAATAAAATCATGTAAAGAAGCCCAATGTGGACAAAGGCTCTGCCAAAGGCAAAATGGGGAGCCCAGGCCTCTACCTGGCCATCACACCACCCCCACCAGCTCTGTGACACTTTTCTGTAACCCATGAGGCTCTGCTGAGCACAATCCCAAAACCACTGGTCTAGATTTTACCCTGGAATTAAAAAAACAAAAATGATAATTTGCATTTTTCTCATAAAAGTAGAAGAGGAAGATAAGGCTAAAGAAGCAGAGGTGAGGGTAAGGACAGAGAAAGCAACGATGTTAGAATCTGACTTACCAAAGAGTCATATTTATTGGATAATAATCTTAGTTATATATGATATGGATAATATGATACGTATATGAACATCACAGATAGAAATGTTTTTATATTAAATAAAATTAAACATTTTATGTTGTTTTATATCATATGATACACCAATAATAACATTTATAATATGTTTTATTTGAAAGTCAGTTTTTTTAAGTTGTTATTATTGGTGTATCATATGATATAAATATTATATATTGAGACCTTAACTGTGTGCTCAAACACTGGTTGGTACTATTATTTCCCCCCATTTTGCAGATGAGGAAACTGAAGCACAGAGAGAGGCTCAGTAGTTTGCTCAAGGTCACACAGTTGTAAGTAGTATGGGAGATGACCCCAAGCAGTCTCAAGAGTCCTTCTCTTCCTCACTCTATGGCTGGCTCTCCAAGTCATTTACGCCTTCAAAACACAACCATCATATCACCTTGTATGTGCTCAACACTTTACAGATTTCTAAGCACGTCTGTGAATGGTATCATATCCATGCCTTTCAACAGTCATGAGTGAAGATTACTGCCTTGGCTTTTCAGCTGAGGAAACTGAGGCACGCAAAGGTTAAGTTTTAACAAGAATAATACAATCAAACCAGAACCCAGGTCTCCTAACTTCCAGGTTGAATGCTTCTGTATCGTGCTACTCTGCTCTAACACAAACTGCGTAAGAACCCACCCCCATTCCAATGCCCTCCAAAAGGCTTTCAATGTGTTCCCTAGAAGCCCCTGCCCTCAGGGGCTTCAAGAATTCATGTGGGATCCAGGTAGTAGCTGTATGTCTGCAGACACACAACCACACAGGTATATACTACAGTAATATACAAAACTCATAATCATCTTCATTGTCATGCCTTGAGGAGATCTACTAATTTGCTAGGTTTTTTATAGAGACTCTCATAATTCACTGAATTTTTTCATAACATAGGTACATTCCAAGGACAGCTTAGTGGTGTCCAGCGGTTTTTCAAAAGACCTAATCCCTCAGGATTGCTGGTCCCTCCCAGCCTAGCACTTCTTGTCCATGGATCCATTTGGCCACTCACTGGATAGCAGGTTGGGGAGTGTAGATAGAAGGGAAATAAAGAGGGGAGAGCACACACTCCCACCCTGGGGCTCTTAACACAGTTCTGAGAGCCCTGGGCTCATCAAAGAGCTGCCCACAGAGCCACGATGACCAGAGACTAGCAGACAAGCTTTGATCTTCCCAAGGCTCCATTATTCCCTATGGTCCAGCCATTAGTGGGCCCTTACTAATGGAGAATTCCCCATGAACATGCAGAAATATTCTAGGTGGTCACACATGCACATGTTTAAATTAGTTTTATAAGTCCATGTACACAAATATGAATGTTGATACATGTATTAAGGAACATATTTTAATCTGCCAAAACTTATCTCTGGGGTGTTACCACGTTATGCGCTGGGTATGAGAAACAAGGCAACTAGGAGGCATGATCTCAGCTTCGATTAATGAATAAATCATCTGCTCATATTTATTGAATAACTTCCATGTAGCTGCCATTATGCTAAGTATAGAAATAGAAAAGCAGTGTGATCTAATTCAGCCAGGAATCTAGAATCTAGTTGGAGAGATAATTATAAGAGCAACATTTTACATTTTGCATAATATTTTCTATTTTACGAATGCTTTATCAGATACCATCCTGCAGCATTCACAAGACATTTGCTACTAGCCCCATTTTGCAGATGAGGAAAACCGAGGCTCAGAATTGATTTGCCCCAAGTCGCATAACTAAATAGTGGAAGAGCAAGAACTCCTACTCAGTTCTTTAGACTCCAAATCCACAGCTCTTTCCAAAAAACCACGTTGGTTCTGCAAAACAAGACTAATACATGAAAACGAAACTAGTAACATTGTATCATCCTATTATACTAAATTAGTTATATGATATCCAAATACAAGGGATGATTGTGGTGTAGAGAAAAGCACATTGGACTTAGAGTCAGGCAACCTAGGCTCTGTCACTTGCTGACAAAATATTTGGCTTCGCACAAACGTCTTAGCCTCTTTGGGCCTCAGTGTTCCATAAAATAAGGCTAATGGTAGCTTCCCTAGAAGGTTATTACAGGCATAAATGCATGTGAGAATGCTTTAGAAACGGAAAAGGATGAATTAAATGTGACTCATTAGGAATGGGTGGTGAAGTAGTAGGAAGAGGCCCTTCTCTGCTGGGTGTTGACAGATAACAAACTCATAGGATGGGCCAATGCCACATCACAGCAGCTTTCACCATCTCCCATGTGACATCAAGGCAAGCTTTTGGCTTGCAATACATTCAAATCTGGGTTATAAAGATCTGTGTTGTAGCAAACTTGTAAAAGGGCAAGACCTCATCTAATCCACTCTAAAGATGAAAAAAGACATGATTTATAAAGCATGTTATTTGGCATAGGAAGCTCTGATTCTTTAAATAAATATCCACTTAAACAGGCGGTTTCAGCGACTATAGACATTTTACCATTTGGCCTCATATGCCGGAGGCGCTTGGGAATCAACATGATTCAGATACATGACAATGCAAATGGCTTGCAGACAACTCTCCCACATTTACAAGTAGTTTAAATTTCTGAGCCTGTCTCTTTCCAGTATGCCTGCAATAGAAAGACGTTGTGTATTCCATGTAAATAACGGGAAGATGGGCACACGAGGTTCCCGTTCTGTAAGCTAAGTGGATTTGGCTTTCTGGCTAAGAGAGCCATGGGTGGCCTTGCTCCTAAACTCACCAGTGAGTAAACATCAGAAGCAACAGCAGCAGCAAGGCAGCCTCACCAGGAAGCCTTCCACTGAGAGCTAATGGCTTTCCTCTCTACCAGTTCACTTGGCCTAGGGGTCAACTTCTAGAGCCTAAAGCTGCATTAGGATTGGCTTGGGGATTCCGTCCCTAGTGGCTCTCTCCTGTCATCTCCTCTTCCCAGCCTTGAAGGTTGTGGTAGAAAAGGAAACCTGATATCAGGAAGCAAGATCTAATTTACCTGCACACAGTAGGTGTACAATGACATCTTACTGAAACTCCAGCTTTACACAGCCAATCATGTTACATAAATAAATGTCCTTATACACCTGCATGTATATAATACAGAGCTATGGGTTATACACACACACACACACACACACACACACACACAATCAATAGACCCATTTCTATATCAGCACATCCTTCCTCTGAGTTGAAAATACCCTTTTATATGTGGATTGTTATATTATATAATAATAAGAAAGGTCTGTTAAGTCAAAACTTTACAAGATCATATGTAATGTTGTTTTAAACAGAAAGCTTAAAATGAGCAATGTTCAGTATACTCTAAGAACCCTCTTCAATGTCAATCTGGGAAGAAAAATTAAAAGCCAGATTTAGCCAGCTTGGGGCCAAGCACTCATGTTCAGATTCTAAGACTGTGCTGTAAGAAAACAGCCTGCCTCTCTTATCCCAACAAAATCTACTAGCTATAGCACAGAATCCAAGTCCTCTGAGCTTTCAAGCCAAGAAAAGGGGCCGTCCTTACCACCACAACGGACCAGCCTGGAAATATTAAATTGACTCAGCCCATGTCTTCTTAGATACAACTTAACAACTCTGAGTTTACAAAACTCAGCCAAACAGCATCAGGCTTCAGCATAAACTTTTGCTAACTAGCCCACATAGTTCCCATATGCTATGCGATGTTGTTTGAGCCAACACGGTACCTTATAATTATAAACACACGTCTTTCAGCTCTTCTGTGTATTCTTCCCAGGCAGAACGGAAATATGTCACTTAAATTAGCACTTGGAGTACAGAGTGGATGCCAAATTTGGGTTAGCACAAACAGGGTAAATAAAGCAGCACCAAATTAAAATGGTAAAATAAACTTCTTTATGCTCCAGTGGAAACTGCTAAGTCCTAGCTGAATGGCAGCTAATGGGTCTGGGAAAAGGATATCCCTCAAACTGTAGCTCTTGGCTTTTGAATACAGTTTTCTCATCCAAGGATCTCGAAGCAATTTCTTGCAAAACTCAAGTAGTGTGAATAAAAAAAAAAAAAAAAAATGCTATTTCTTTTGCAAACTCTTCTGCCATCATTTTTCCTCAGCATTCTCTTCCAATAATACTGGGAAAGTTTATATTTTTATCCTTATTTAATTCATGAGGAAAGGGTGAGATTTTAGGGGAATAAATGAAAGCACATAGGTGGGGGTTCACTTGGCAAAAGCCAGGGAGCAAGAATATATCGCAGAAATCCAATCACAATAAGCCTCGCAGAGAGAAGCCTTTGTGTCTATTCTGTCTAATCAGAACCACCACCTATTGAAGGCCCATTGTGTGCCAGGAACTGAACTGGAAGACTTTTATAGATGGTCTCACTTTCTTCCCACTGCAATCCTGTGAGTTGGAAATTATCACCTCCATTTTACTCGTGCATTCTGAAGGTATTCTGGAAACAAAGAGGGGAGGGGTCTGGAAACAGGGGCAGAAAATAGAGGACTGCCGGGTGCAGTGGCTCATGCCTGTAACCTCAGCACTTCGGGAGGCCGAGGCAGGCAGATCACTTGAGGTCAGGAGTTCCAGACCAGCCTGGCAACATGGTGAAACCCCATCTCTACTAAAAATAGAAAAATTAGCCATGCATGGTTGGTGGGCGCCTGTAATCTCAGCTACTTGGGAAGCTGAGGAAGGAGAATCGCTTGAACCCAGGAGGCCGAGGTTGCAGTGAGCCGAGATCGCACAACTGCACTCCAATCTGAGCAACAAAGTGAGACTCTGTCTCAAAAAAAAATAAATAAGGGGCAGCAAAAACAAAAGGGAGAGTTCACAGCCACTTAATTCATGATGACAGACACTGAGCAGCAATAGACTAGCTAAGCAAACTGTGGCAGAGTCATTCAACAGAATACCACTTGGCAATGAAAAAGGAACAACTGCGGATGCAGGTATCAATATGATTAATCTTTTTTTTTTTTTTTGACAGAGTCATACTCTGTCACTCAGGCTAGAGTGCAATGGTGCAATTTAGGCTCACTGCGACCTCCACCTTCTGATTTCAAGCGATTCTCCTACCTCGGCCTGACAGGTGAAACCCTGTCTCTACTAAAAATACAGAAAATTAGCTGGGCATGGTGGCTGGTGCCTGTAATCCCAGCTGAAACTGAGGCAGGAAAATTGCTTGAATCCGGGAGGCAGAGGTTACAATGAGCCAAGATCGCGCCATTGCACTCCAACCTGGGCAACAGAGTGAGACTCTGTCTCAAAAAAAAAAAAAAAGCAAAAGGCAGTGTATAGGCCAAGGACAGATGCAAGCCAGGAGTGGAGAAAGTCTTTTCCAAACACCAGCTCAGTGGAGCTGAACTAGGAACTGCACAACGCGTCTCATGGTTGTCATGCCACTTCCATTTGGTGGTGTGCTTGGTCAGAATCTAGATTAAGAGAGTGGAGAGCATTCAAGTGCTTTTTGTATTAAAGCCATAGACCCATCAAACCCAAAGGCAACAGAATTTCTTTAAATCAAAAATTTCATACTTAAGGCCAGGCACGGCTGCTCATGCCAGTAATCCTAGCACTTTCAGAGGCCAAGGGAGGCAAATTGCTTGAGTTCAGGAGTTCAAGACCAGCCTGGGCAACATGGTGAGACCTCATCGCTACAAAAAAATACAGAAATTAGCAGGGCTTGGTGGCACATGCCTGTGGTCCCAGCTACTCAGGAGGCTGAGGTGGGAGGATGGCTTGAGCCCACGGGGCAGAGGTTGCAGTGAGCTATCGCCCCACTGCACTCCAGCCTAGGCGACAAGAATGAGACCTTGTCTCAAAAAAAAAATCATATTTGGAAATTTAAAAAGCATCACAGGCAAAAGCGGAGCTGTGCTGGTCAATGTGTGGGGGAAAGGGGCCCAGCTTTGTGTGCTGAGTTGATCCACCACCTTTCTCTGCCTCCACCTCCTTCAATGACATAATAATTCCAAAGTCCCTGTGGACACCAAAGGCTCTCAATACACTGGGAAAGTGGAAAATCTACTCCCCTGAAGAACAGAAGATGAGGTCATTATTTTTCTACTAACTAGTGGCCTCAAGCAAGTCAATGAACTGCCCAGAACCTTAGTTTTCTTAGCTCTGTCTGCACTGTCAACCACCTTTGCATAAGAGGTGCAAATGAGACATCACTGTATAAATTTTTAAGCACTTTGCAAATGCTCAGCTATTAGGATTCCTCTTCCCTATAAATTTGTCACATCAGTTAGCAGACTTCCAGTTAAAAATGACCTTCTGCTAACAGCCCCTATGCAGTCTCCCCTGCCTCTTACTACAAGACCTAGAGAGGCAACATAAAGGAAACATGTTTATAGCAACACTGAAAATTACTTCTAAAATGCATCTCAATTTCATTCACTTCTTTCCATCTATACTGCCACCCTCCTGGTCTGAGCCATGCTCATTTCCTTTTTATGTCTGTGTAAGAGCCACCGTAACTGCTCTCCCAGTTGCATTTCTGCTACACTCTGTCTCAAGCTACTTTCCAGTCCATTCTTCACGCAGCAACCGGGGGGAAACTGCAACCACTGTGTGGAGTGCAAGCTTGAGATTCTCCCTAGAACACAGAGGTGAGAGACAAAGGAATATAATAGAAGAAGCATTAAAAAATGTAATACAGGAACATTTTTCTGAGCTGAAGAAATGTATGCAAATTTTATATGTCCATTATGTATTTTGGGGGGGGGTCGGGGAAGCTTATGATGTTCCAGGAATAATCGATGAAAATATAGGTGTACCCAAACTTTCCTATCTCAACATTAAATGCTAGAATATACTGAGCAATGTCTAAATAGTTAGAAAATGGTATGGCCTAAGAGTTTGATAGCCACTATTTTGTAAAGGAAGACCTCAGAGAAAGACTCTAAGGTATTCAAAGTGTCAGAAAACATAGGACGTATATACCCTTCTTGACAAGATTATTAAAAATGCAATCCAACACCAGAAAAATAAAGCAAAATTAAAAACTTAAAATGCAGATATCATAATATAAAGGGGACTAGTGAGGAACACTAAAACCAATCAAAATAGAGGTAAGCCTAATAATCAATATGACTATAAAACTTAAATATTAAAAATAATGATCAAAATGGAAGATATATGAAAAATTGATACAATTATATTAGTCTGGATATAGTAGCTAAATTTATTATTTAAAAAGACTAAGAAATGGCAACAGAACAAAGAAAAGTAAAGGAATGATGTAAGGCAAAATTTTATAAAACTATTGTGTCAAACAGAAATAGGGCTTCCACTTATGACTGATGCTAATAGAAATATAGGCTAAAAAAACTTTTTGAAGAAAATTTAATAATAATATTAAAGAAGATATACATTCTATTCTACCATAAAGACACATGGACATGTATGTTCATCACAACACTGTTCACAATAGTAAAGACATCAAACCAACTATTTAGATGCCCCAAAATGGTGAACTGGATAAGGAAAATGTGGTACCTACACACCATGGAATACTATGCAGCCATGAAAAAAGAACAAAATCATGTCTTTTGCAACAATGTGGATACAGCTGGAGGCCATTATTCTAAGTGAATTAGCACAGGAGCAGAAAACCAAATACTGCATGTTCTCACTTATAAGTGGGAGCTAAACATTGAGTACACATGGACACAAAGAAGGGAACAACAGACACTGGAACTACTTGAGGGTGGAGGGTGGGGAAAAAAAACTACCTATGCGTACTATGTTCACTACCTAGATGACAGAATAATTTATACACCAAACCCCAGGAATATGCAATTTACCCATCTAATGAATGTGTACATGTACCCTCTGAACTTAAAAGTTAGAAGGAAAAAAAAGTTAAATAAATAAATACCTGGAATAAAATTTCAATTCCTTGAAAAAAAAAATTTTTTTAAGAAGATATATACACCGGGCGTGGTGGCTCATGCCTGTAATCCCAGCACTTTGGGAGGTTGAGGTGGGCGGATTACCTGAGGTCAGGAGTTCAAGACCAGCCTGATCAACATGGAGAAACCCCATCTCTACTAAAAATACAAAAATTAGCCGGGCATGGTGGTGCATGCCTGTAATCCCAGCTACTCGGGAGGCTGAGCCAGGAGAATCACTTGAATCTGGGAGGCGGAGGTTGCAGTGAGCTGAGATCGTGCCACTGCACTTGAGCCTGGGCAACAAGAGCGAAACTCTGCCTCGAAAAAAAAAAAAAAGAAGATACATACATTCCAACGTATTTTGAAAGATTTAAAGCAAACATCTTTATACAAAAATACAACAGATAAAAGAAATTAAAAACAATAAAAAAATGGAACAAGATGACAGATCCATGACCAAAAATATCTGCTATAACAATAAACGTAAATAAGTTAAGCTCTCCCATTAAAAGGGAATTGGATAAAATATTCATGTTAGATTGAAAATATGTATGCTATTTAAAAGAACACTCAGATGTCCATAACTCCATGAATTTATGAAAAATCACTGAAGTGCACACCGAAAATGGATGGATTTTATGGTATGTAAACTACACCTCAATAAACAGTTTTTAAAAAAACACCCAAATAAAAAATTATAAGCAAAAAGATGTATAAGGGATTATGAGAAAAACACCAAAATTAGGCAGAGGTCACAAAACTAATAGTAGGCAAAGTAAAGTTAAAAGTAAAAAAATGCATGAACTGGGTAAAAAAGCTAATTTTATAATAATAAAAAGAGCTAACATTAATATTAATAATACATAGTAATCATAAATATAAATACATCAAAAATATAAATTTTAAAGTATTAGAATTCCAAAGAAAAATTGGCAGAAAAATAATTATAGCTAGAGATTTTAACGTATCATTCTTGCTCTTTGGCAAATAAAATAGACTAAAAAATAAACAAGGTAGGTCCAGGTACAATGGATCATGCCTGTGATCCCAATACTTTGGGAAGCCAAAGCCTGAGGCTGGCAGATCATTTGAGCTGAGGAGTTTGAGACCAGCCTGGGCAACATGGCAAAACACCATCTCTACAAAAAAGTAAAAAAATTGGTCTGGCGTGGTGCCACACCTATCATCCCAGCTACTGGGAAGGCTGCACTGGGAGGATGGCTTGAGCCCAGGAGGTAAAGGTTGCAGTGAGCCAAGATCGTGCCACTGCGCTCTAAGCCTGAGCAACAGAGTGAGACCCTGTCTCAAAAAAAAAAAAAACAAACAAAAAAAAAAAAAAAATGAGGAAGTTTGAAGAAGATGTGAAAAACATTAATGAAATTCTTTTCCAGCATCCCAAAAGGCAAAAATTGTTCAAATCACTTTTTCTAACCAAACTGAATAATTTAAGGTAATCTCTTAAATTTTAACAAATTAACAAATCAATCACTTAAAAATCAGAACTGCAAATTGAGTACTTACAAAAAAATGACAACCAGAAAAATAATTACTGAAACTCATGAAAAATCATGGCCAAAACTGCACACAGAGGAAAATGCATAGCCCAAAGTATTTTGTTTTTTAAAAAAAGAAAAGAAAAACTAAAAAATAAACTAAGAATTCAATCAAAGAAACTTAAAAATGAAATAAACCCACAGAAAGCAGAATAATGAAATTAACAAAGATGAAAGTAGACCATAATTAAGCAGAATTGACAATAAAATTAAATAATTTAAATAAAAACTGGAAAAACTTCTGCCAAGGATAAGAGGAAGGAGGGTAAGAGAGTGAGATAAAAAGAGAACACAAAGGCAAGTACCTCATTAGGAATAAAAAACATTCAGAATTTATAGTTAAAGGGGGAGATGTTTTTAAATTGTGAAGAATGCTACATATAATCATGTGCTAATAAGTATAAAAATGTTAACTAAATCCACTATTTTTAGGAAAATACTAAATTTCAGAATAAAACTTTCAAGATGTTGCAATAATTTTCATAAAACTGCAAGTTTTATTAGGCAGCCTTTGAGCAAAGATTTTGTGTTGCAAGCAAACAGAAAAAAAACAAAAAGCATAGGAGGTCATGGAGATGGGTCACCACGAAATCCTGGAGACCGCACAGCTGGAGCAGAACTCACAGGTGGTATGGTATGGTGCGACCCACTCCCTCCCACCCACTCTGTGCTAAAATCCACTCTATTTCATGCTATGGTTTCATTCCACTGAGGTTGGTAAGTCCCAAAGACACGTTCTCTCAGATTATCACCATTGTTCATGCAATATTTAAGAAAAAAAATGAGGCCAGGCACTGTGGCTCACACTTGTAATCCTAGCACTTTGAAAGGCTAAGGCAGGCAGATGGTTTGAGCTCAAGAATTTGAGACAAGCCTGGGCAACACAGTGAGACCCCATCTCTATAAAAAATACAAAAATTAACCAAGCATGATGGTGTGCACCTGTAGTCCCAGATACTCAGGAGGCTGAAGTGAGAGGATCACTTGAGCCCAGGTGGCTGAGACTGCAGTGAGCCAATATTGTACCACTGCACTCTGGCTCTGGGCAACAGAGCCAGATCCTCTCTCAAAATAATAATAATAATAATAATTAATCAAACAGACCCATTCTAACCATCTCCATTTGACATGGAGTATAACAGAAAGAACATTCAAATTGGGGACTGGAAGCTAGAGTTCTAGACCTGTTCTACTGTTAACTATAGTTTCAATACTATCTTGAGAAGGCAGTTTCTCTCTCTGGCCATTAGTGGATATACAAGGCTCAGTTAGACTATGCTGCAATCCCATAGAACCAGTTTTCAAACAAATCTGAGAAAAAGAACAGCAATATTGGTTCAAATAGCAGTTTCCTCTGCATGAAACTGGGTAAAAACACTCATTTTATAATACAAAGAGCTAACATTAATAATAATACACAGTAATCATAAATAAAAATATACATCAAAATACATAGAATTCCAAGGATAAATTGGCAGAAAAATAATTATAACTAGAGACTTTTATCCCTCTTGCTCTTTGGCAAACAAAATAGACTAAAAAATAAAGTTGGAGAAGATGTGAATAACATTAATGAAATTGTGTTTTTAGGTCTTCTTAGACCTTCTTCCCCATCCCACCTAGCTGCTATCACCATCCCTGGGTCGTGGCACACTTACTCTACAAAACAAGAGCAAGACATAATTCTACTCGCAAGCTCACAGTGTCGTGAAGGAGAGATGACTTACAATGTCAGGCAGTGGGAGGGAAAACAAGAGAAGTGACCAGATGGGTGGTTCAAGCAATAGGTGTGAAGGAAACAGACAAGGATATCAGTGTCAGGAGAAGAGAGAAACTGATGGCACAGGAGAAGCAAACTCAATCTTTCTCGTGCTATTTCAAGCCATAGAAGAAGAAGGAATGTCCGACTCTGAAAGGGACACCAGCCGTAGGAAGAAAGATGAAGAAAGTGCATTTTGGGCGGTTTTGTTACGGCGAAACTGCTGTCATTTGAATTATCTCCACATGGTGATTCAGATGGATCCTTCCATGTAAACTCCGGTGGTGACGTTCTACTTTCTTCCCATTTATTTGTAGTACTTTCTGGGTTGCGTTTCAGAGTGTCATTTAATGTCATTTTATGACTCCCCGGTTGTAAGTGTCTGAGTATTACCAGGGCTTAGAGATTTACAGCCTATTTTAAACTCAGATAATGATGTTTAATTTGTTATTGGCTGTGTAAAGGTTAACAAAGAAATAACTCAAATTATCATCTCAGGGATAACACATTACAAGAGGGCAATTAAGCACACTACCTGGCATTACACAAAAGATTGATATCTTGTTACAAGAGCACAGATGAGTTCAGATTTCACAATACAGGAAATACACTCGTCACCACCGTCTCTCTTTGAATAAACAAATACCGGGTCCCACTTGCCAGCGCCACTGAGTAACTAGTAGGGAAAGAAAAAACTTTTCAAGAAAAGGAAAAGACTGACATGTGGCCAATTTCTTGTAGAAGGGCTGGAGAAGAAAGAGAGAAACTCAGGATCCTAGAGAAAATTAGGTTGATGTTACTGAAGTGAAAGATTAGGTTCCCTCTTAGTTATAAACAAGCTTAGAGAAAAACAGACATGTACCCAATAGGCCCTTGAGAAGAGAAAGCAAAATAAATAAAACCATCAGAGCCAAATTGTTATTAAATTGTCTCTGAAATGGAAAATGAAAAACAATCTATTGCCACCATCATTTTTGTCTATTTTCTTCTCCTCAAGACACACATTCATGATGATTTGGTTTGCATTCTGTGGAGTTGGGGGCCAATGAAAATATAAATAAATATCATTTTTAAAAACTCATCAGATAAAGATGTATTTGAATTTTCCAGCCCTCTCTTTCTGGAGTCATTTGTTAATGCAGCATGTCTCATGAAAACTCTCATCTGACGAATGCCCTATTTACCTCCCTCAAAGAGAACTTGCGATTTTTTTTTTCCTGTACTCATTTTCCATTCCTTTTCTTTTCTTCCCTCTGCAGTCTTGGTCTCTCTACATCTGGGTTTTTAATTTCCTCCTGCATTTCCCTATTTCCCTACATGTCTTCTGCTTTCTTTCACATTTTTACTCTGGATCTTGTCTTTCGGTCTTTTTTTTTTTTTTTTTTGCCTTTGCCTCCCATCGTCCCAAACCTTCCGCCATATCCACACACACCCTCTCCTGTGAAAGTTCCTCCCCTCCATTCTCTCTTTCTATCATCGTGTTCGGTCTGTCCACTCAGCTCTTCTCTGTTAGTTTTTCTACCATCACATTTCAGCAGTTCTCTATTTCCTCATCGTTTTCTTTGCTGCTCACCTCCCACTAAATTTCTCTAGTACCAGCTGTGTGGCTCAAAACCCTTCTCCACTTGGACCAAGACATCAAAAGTCTCTGAAATGGATCTTGCCACAGTCCACGGGACCTCAGAACTCAAGGCAGTAGCACCAGCAACTCAAAAACAAGGGACCTGACTACCCCGGCAGAAAACTCCTGAGCAGCTAGAAACTCGTAACAGTGGGCCATGAAAATTGTAGAAATCACAATTTTATTGTCCCAGGGTATTTCCGGAGTCCTAGAACTTCCTAAGTCACAGTCAAATGAGAATCTGGCATTTGAGTCCTTACTCCCAAATCCTCCTCACACGGGGGAATTGGGAGAGGCCCAACCTTCTGTTTGGCTTTGTGTTGTCAAGGGGAGATACAGAGTGATGTGTATATTTGTTACTGGGCACCACAGTTTGGCTTGCTCAATTACAAAGCGATGCAAATGCTAGCTACACCATCATCATCAATATCACTAAGTGGCCTTTATGAAGCTCAAACATATTTTGGGTCCAGTGGTGAGTCTTGGGGAAGATGGGGAAGACATGGTCCCTGTTGTCTCTGCACTTACAGCCCTGAAACCACCAGCAACAGCCATGATCACCAGTACTGAGGCCATATTGTATGAGAAAAATAAGACAAATTCAGTAACTAGCCCCTGTTGACGCATAAATAAACTCACTATTCATTTGTTGCTTTAATCAGCTGGCTATATGTTGGTTCTGTAACCCCTAAGAAATGGAATTGTTAGTATTTCATAAGGATGTGTGCATCCTCGCAAGTCCTGAATGTCACACAAGGGAGCCAAGCCTAGACAACACTGTCATATGGAAACACCTGGGATCAAGGGATAACGCATTAGTTAAGCAAACTAACCTTGAGCCTTTGGAACTGAAATATCAACAAAAGGATAAAATAAATTTGCAAATTGTTCTTCCCTGTGGACATTAGCCAGGCGTTTGTTCTTTAGCCAACAACAATCAACAGGCACAACATAACCGTAAAAATGCCAGCCGAGGAGCTAACCCAATAAATAAAGGAAAATCCTTGTATTATGGATAGACTGCCAATGGTCATACTGCAGGAAGCGAGCAAGGAACTGAAATTAGAAAGTAGAGGTCGGCGCAAAAATCAAACCTACCTCAACAAGGGGCCATAACTGTTAACAAAAGCTTGAGATATAATGCAGTCTTTAGCAAATGACTCCTAGCATGGGAAGCAATCTTATGGCCTTTGGGGTACCTAAAAAGATGTGCTAAAATGTAACCCAATGAGCACCAAGTGCATGCTAAGTGCCAGGCACTGTGCTTGGCAACAGCTCACTGGGCCCTCAAAGGGCATCATCCTGCCAAGACATTTATCCAGCACTGGAATGGGAAAGGAAAGGACATATAGTCTGTGTCTTATAAGACCAGCTCCCACCTTTGAAAAAAGTTAAGAGAGGTGAAGGAGGAGGAAGGATGAGACAGAGGAAGAAAAAGAGGTTGATGGAAAGAGATTTAACTGAATGGATACTTGGAAGACACCTATGAAGACATCTATCAATATCTAGCTGAACAGATATCTACATATTTGCCAAATATTATTCAGTTAGTCTTAGCAGATGTGCTTTCTTTTCTTTTACAATATCTATAATTCTAAATAATCTCTCCATTAAACATGGCATACATATAAAGGAAAATAAGTTTATTTGCTTTTTTTTTTTTTTTTGAGATGGAGTTCTGCTCTTGTCCCATAGGCTAGAGTGCAGTGGTGTGATCTTGGCTCACTGCAACCTCCACCTCCAGGTTCAAGCGATTCTCCTGCCTCAGCCTCCCGAGTATCTGGGATTACAGGGACATGCCATCACGCCCAGCTAATTTTTGTATTTTTAGTAGAGACAGGGTTTCACCGTGTTGGCCAGGCTGGTCTGGAACTCCTGACCTCAAGTGATCTGCCCACCTCGGCCTCCCAAACTACTAGGATTACAAGTGTGAGCCACCACACCCAGTCCTGCATTTTTAAAAAGAACTGCTCTACCTAAGTTTCCTCCCCCATGCCCACTCCCACACAGCCTCTGGATCCTAACAATCCCGCTCACATAGGAACCCCAAAATGGGGATGACACATAAAAATGAACTGAAATGCACTAAACTCACTAGGATCATGATGAAAACTAAGAGAGCTTCCTTTTCTGAGGCACAATAGCCAGAAAGGCCTCAGTACCACCTGACTTTAGCACAGACAAAGGGAACAGAGAGTTCAGGCAAAGGAACATGAGGATCCCAGGCCCCTTGCTTGCCTGAAAGTGGAATCAAAGGTGCCAGCCCAGGGCCAGGATCCCACTTCTGGGACTGAGCTTGTGGCCATGTTGCCTAAGGCAACATGAAATCTGCTGGTGGGGTGAGGGATGGGTAGGACCACGCAGAGGGGAGGGCTGGATGGGAGACGAATTTTATTTTGTTGCTCCATTCTTAGATAAGGGTGTAAGGCAAAAAAATTATTGATGAACTACTTTGTCATCGTTAAGAGTATTGCTGACACATTCCCAGCAGGCTCACTGCGAGGCAGCCAGCGCTGAGCCTACCCAACGCCTTTTGTAGCCCAGACATGTGCTGTGCATTAGACAAGGTGTGTAAATTATGACAGCGCCAATTCTTCGGCGAGGGCCCGGGGCTGAGCACTTCTCTGCCTCCTTTTCCCTTTGTGTTCTATTTCCCTACGGCCCTTCCCTCAAAGCAAGTAGAGTTCCTCAGAGAGAACATTAACAGGCAGAGGCTCAGGCTTGGAGTAAATATTGCAGGATGGAAATGCGGAGGGAATTAGCCTTCTTTTCCTTGCAGGCTTTGGAGTGCTGGGTGAGAAATAAATAATGAAGGTAGTAATGGCCCGATTCTTCCCGGCTGCGTCTCTCCCCCTGGGTGTGGAACCTCTTCTAAAGTCTGAATGTGGCTGCTTGTGGTTGCAGATTTGATCTTGAAGCCAACGGGATAGGCAGGCAGGCAGGCAGGCACGTGGCCTGGACAGCTCCCAGACAGCTTTCATCTGGGAAAGGTCTCATCCCTGTCCTCAGCCTCATTTTGCAGACAAGGATCCCAAGGAACACAGGAAGTTCCTGACTGGTCATGTGGACAGCAGAATGGGTCACTTGTCCTCCGAGAGGCAATCCAGAGTTGCTCCTCCGCTTCCACCCTGGGAGTCTCTGGGAGCTTTGGGTAACATCGGACTGGGAGGGTTCCATGGATACCTAAGTATGTATTGGGCCCTGGGCCTCTGGGAAAACTTGCAAAAAAAGTGGCCAAAACTTCTAGGCCCTTTTAGAAAGGAGCTGAATGCCCCGAGAGCTGCTGTGTCATCCCCATCCGTGTTCCATCACTGCTACTAGATTATTTTCTGTGAGAAACAGTTTGCAAAATGTTTCTTACAGCTTCAACTTTTCTTGTTACTCCGAACCCTGTCCCCAAAAGAAGGAGATGAAAGTTGTTTACAATGACTTTTACGTGGGTAAGGCAGCAGGGAAGTAGATTCCTGCACTGGAACTTCTGGAATCAGATCCTGCTTCAGGAGAATGGAGCTTGCACTGTGGTTCCTATGGGAGCACTGGTGGGGTGGCGGGCTCCTCTCCCTGGCCTGAGGCAAGCTCAGGTTGAAATCTGATGCCCTAAGAGGTAATCTCCACCTGGAAGGTGTTCAGGAAAACTGACTGAGGAGCTGCGAGGTCATTATGCTTAGAACATTGGGCCATCATTCATCCACGGGGAAGAGGCGATGGCTAGGATTGCTGAGAACCCAGAGGGCAATCGTTACTGACCCGACCCACCCCACCAAATTCATACATTCTCTGAGCTGAACCGTTATAGCCTTCTCCTGAAAAATCACCTCTCTGGCAAAGCACCAGGAGGACAATTAGGGATTAACCAAAGTGCTCTCTCCTGCCAGCAAGAGTTTGGGCTCCTGGGGGACCAGGGGTAGTTTGTAGCAAAGCTCTTTGTCTCTGAAACTCTCTCATCTTTGTTTTCTGTCTCATTAGGAGAGGCGTTTTCCTTCCACTCTGTGGAGGACTTTAACTTCTAGGTGTCGTTTGATTATTGAATTTGTATATTCCCCATGTCCAAAGACCTTAGGACAAGACTGACATGAAAAAAAAAAAAAAAAAGGATTAAAACTACTCAAAATAAGATCTATATGTGGAGTTTGTTACCATTGGTTCCAATATTATAAATCTTTTAAACAATGGCCTTTCTTTTTTTTTTTTCATTTATTTATTTATTTATTATTATACTTTAGGTTCTAGGGTACATGTGCACAATGTGCAGGTTTGTTACATATGTATACTTGTGCCATGTTGATGTGCTGCACCCATCAACTCGTCAGCACCCATCAACTCGTCATTTACATCAGGTATAACTCCCAATGCAATCCCTCCCCCCTCCCCCCTCCCCATGATAGGCCCCGGTATGTGATGTTCCCCTTCCCGAGTCCAAGTGATCTCATTGTTCAGTTCCCACCTATGAGTGAGAACATGCGGTGTTTGGTTTTCTGTTCTTGTGATAGTTTGCTAAGAATGATGGTTTCCAGCTGCATCCATGTCCCTACAAAGGACACAAACTCATCCTTTTTTATGGCTGCATAGTATTCCATGGTGTATATGTGCCACATTTTCTTAATCCAGTCTGTCACTGATGGACATTTGGGTTGATTCCAAGTCTTTGCTATTGTGAATAGTGCCGCAATAAACATACGTGTGCATGTGTCTTTATAGCAGCATGATTTATAACCCTTTGGGTATATACCCAGTAATGGGATGGCCGGGTCATATGGTACATCTAGTTCTAGATCCTTCAGGAATCGCCGTACTGTTTTCCATAATGGTTGAACTAGTTTACAGTCCTACCAACAGTGTAAAAGTGTTCCTATTTCTCCACATCCTCTCCAGCACCTGTTGTTTCCTGACTTTTTTGTACCATAATTTCAAGCCCAGTGAATGATCTGTCTCTAAACCGGCTACATTTGGTAAAATTGTTGCAAGAAAGATGAGCAGAGTACAATGTATCATGGTTTACATTGATGCCCAACTTCCAACTTGTACTGGAAGTATAATTTACTTTGACTATTAAGATAGGGCTAAAATAAGTCTGGCGCAGCAGTTCATGCCTGTAATTCCAACATTTTGGGAGGCCAAGGCAGGTGGATTACATGAGGTCAGGAGTTCAAGACCAGCCTGGCCAATATGGTAAAACCCCGTCTCTACTAAAAATACAAAAATTAGCTGGGCGTGGTGGCGTACGCCTGTAGTCCCCGTTTCTTGAGAGGCTGAAGCACGTGAATTGCTGGAACCAGGCAGGCAGAGGTTGCAGTGAGCTAAGATCGCCCCACTGCACTCCAGCCTGGGTGACACAGCAAGACTGTCTCAAAAAAAAAAAAAAAAAACACAAGGCTAAAATCAAAGTGGTCCCTTTTATAATGCTGTCTATAAAATCAATTCCATGACCAAAATTAATCACATCATTTAAAAAAATATAACAGTCCCCTAAAAGGCACCTAAACCCTTCAACTTCCAAGTAGTAACTTCGTAACCAGGGCTGACAGATGGGTGCCATAGCTCAAACTGAGCCCCACCTCATTCCATAAAATAGAGTCTATTCCTAAAGAATACAACAGAATTATCTTTAATTTCATTTATCTAGAACAATGGGATCCATATACAACAGTCCCATGGTGGCTAGTCTTCCTTTGAGGTGGACAAGAAATAGAAAGAGGATCATTGAGGCACAAAGGGAAGAACCACTTGCCCAGAAACACAAGTTCAATGGCAAAAAAATCCAATTAAAGTACAGGATTTTCTCTTGTCTATTGTGCTTCCTACCAGTCATGGGAAAACCTACAGAACACTGCTAAGAAGTTACTTAGATATTAAAGAAGAGCTGGGATATATCTATATCTACATCTATATCCAGGATATAGCTATATGTGAGAGCTATATATATATGATATAGCTGTATATGAGATATAGATCAGATATATATATATATATATATATATATATATATATATAGAGAGAGAGAGAGAGAGAGAGAGAGAGAGAGAGAGAGAGGTATTTTCTATCTTGATGTCCACAGGTCGGGGACCTTGACTCACATCTGTAATTCCAGCATTTTGGGAGCTAAGGCAGGAGGCTCACTTGAGCCCTGGAGTTCAAGACCAGCCTGGGCAACACAGTGAGACTCCATCTCTACAAAATGTTAAAAATAAGCTGGGCATGGTGGTGTGTGCATGTACTCCCAGCTGTATGGGAAGCTGAGGTAGGAGGATCACTTGAGCCTGGGAGGTAGGGGGCTGCAGTGAGCCAAGATTGCACCACTGCACTCCAGCGTGAACAACAGAGCAAGACCGAGTCTCAAAAAAAAAAAAAAAAAAAAAAAAAAAAAATTAAGATGATAGAAAGAAAGACTCATGCTTTGCAGCAAGATTGCACCACTGCACTCCAGCGTGGGCAACACAGCAAGACCGAGTCTCAAAAAAAAAAAAAAAAAAAATTTAAGATGATAGAAAGAAAGACGCATGCTTTGAAGCATCCATGTAGCATGTCTCCATTGGCACTCTGCTCCCTCCCCGCAGAACAAACATTCATTTTCACAAGGAGCCAAACATCCTTGGACAGAGACAAATGCAGAGTGGGAATAAAAAGTTAAAACATACTCTAAGGCAGGTCCTCAAAAAGCTGATCCAGGTGATATTTCTTTGAAATATTGCTTATAATTACATTAGGGATAGAAAATAAAAACAGAAAGTAACAAACAGATCCAGGGCCATCATCAAACCACCCTCACCACTGACTCTGATTTTCTTTGCTTCCTGCAGGCACGTATGTAGGCACATTGCACAGAGTCGTATCTACAATAGAGATCAACATGTGTTCTAGTTTTTCACCAAACATTTATTTTTCCACATTGCTAGACAGCCTCTATAATTCTTTTCAATGACTCTGTAAAACAGTGCATCAAATCTCTGTGCCATCATTTGCTTAGTCATTCTTCTCTTATGAAGCAGTTAGGTTGCTCAGGTCTTTGCTATTCTAGATAATAAGCAATGGAATGAACATCTTCATGGATGTGGGGTTGCAATTTTCTGTTGTATTATTCCTTATGAGTCTATATTTAAATAAACAACCTTCTATATTCTTCCTGATGAGAAAACTATGTTGTTCAGTTAATTACATTTCCATCACACTGTCTCCTTGCCAGTGCCCAGCAGGGATTTTTTCAAAGCAAAAATCAGAAGCCCACTAGCTAGGCTGATGCTGGCTATAGTGAGACAAGACACACTGCCAAGTCCCCATCCCTCCTTTTTAAGAGACTGGAAATAGGATTTTAACTTCTGTGTTGTGAATCTTCAGAACCACAGTAATTTCTTTTCCCTTTAAAGTCCGTGGGACTGAGTAATCTGAACACAGCAGGACCCACTTGGTTCATACTTTTTGATCAATAATCCAATATAGCTACTATCAAAAACACTCCTCTGGCCATATTTACATTTTCAACTTTTGTCAGATGACAGCATAGTCTACCTCAGCAGAAGGGATAAATAAGTTGTTCGGTTACTGAAGGAGCAGACCCTTCTAGACAGCCACAGAAGCAAATAAATTGATGGAGGTAATACACACAATCCTTAAGAAATATTCTCACTGAGAGATGAAGTGTGACTTAAAGAGAACTGTTGCTTCTCCTGGCTCTTTGGAGCCACGTTGCTTCCGTGAAGTTTTTTTCTGCGATCTGATCATTTCCAACCCTGATGTTTTAAATTATTGGATTAACAGGGAGAGAGCCTGGCCTCTTGGTGAGTGGACAGGACGCCAGGCCGTGTGTCCTGCCTTGGGCACTGACTCACTCCACAGCCTTGAGGGAGCCCCTGAACACCCCCTGTGGCCTCTGACATTCTTCATTCACGAAACGTGAATCACTTTGGTATCGAGTCCCATTGGGAAACTAGAGATGCAATTTGCTTCATCATGTTTTCCTGCCAATACTGTCATTTACTGCTTGTTCTCCTCTATTTCATTTGAGTTTTTTTTTTTTTAAATCATCTAATCCACGGTCCATTTGTAAAACAAACAAACAGCTAAAGAAATGGATGGAAACTAAAACAGTCTCATTTAGAAAACAAAAGCACGAGTCAAGGCTGCTGGGGAAGGGTTTCACTGAGAATATGGAGAAGTCTAAAAGACAATAACACTCATTACCCCTGCAAGAAGCTCCTAGGCTCACACCAAGCCTTCAAACCACAGAGTGGGAGCCAGGCTGCAATATTGCAATCATCCTGGATTCCCGGATCAGACACAGATTTTGACCCCTAAAGAACCATCGCTTTCCCATACACTTGCACTTTTTGCACATGTGTGCACACACACATACACACACACACACTACAGAGAAAGCAGCTCCCAATTACAGATATAAACTAGCCTAATATAACTTGAAAAGTACAGCAGGTTTCCCTAAAAAAATAATAATAATTTTATCTCAGCATTTTTCCCGGAAAAAAAGAAGACATCACTGCATAGTTTCCAAGTGAAATAGTTTTAAATGTCCTACATTTGGGCTGTTCACAGAGGCTAATATTTGAATCCACTTGGGAGACACTGTCCCCAATTCCAATGCAATCATCATGACCGGCAGGGCCTGGGAGATCTTCCAGGTCAATATTAGTTTTCACCAATTGCATACAAGATGGACTTCAGTGATACACGGGTATGGGTCTATTTTTCCCAAGCAGTATTTACAGCACACAACCTCTCCTCGGCTGTAAGTACAAGGCCAGTCTTCAAGAAGTCTATGGAAAAATCATAATCTGCATCATACCTGCATTCCCATATTTTCTCCTTCTTTTCCTGCGGTTCCCTTCACATTTGTTCTATTCTGCATTTGACCAACAATACTACAAAACACGTCCTGCCTTGATCACCGTGAGAAGCCTCAGCTGGGAAGGACCTGGGAAGGTCATGTTCCGCGCCCATTAAATAAATGTTTAAGTGACTGTTTAAGAGCAAAACGTCAGCCTGGTGGTGCCACAGAGACACACAGTGTTGGAACCCAAGGACTCCAAGACAGGTATTCAGCCCATCAACCTACTACATTAACCAACAAAGTACTCACTGAGATCACTGTAATTAACAGAGGAAAATTCTCTATTGCAAAGTGCTAAGTGCAGTTAGGAGAATTAAGGCTTCCCATTTGATTTTTTCCTTTTGCCTGAAATTTAACTGCCAATATTAAATTAGCAGCATTTTATCATGCTTGCTTTTTTATATCCCAGGCCTTTGTTTCCTTAGAAACTAAACAGAAAGGAGGAAAAAAGTTACTCTGCATAGAAATACATAGTTAACTGTCCATGCCTAGAATAACCCAACTACTCTTACCCCTGTTTATCAACCTCTCAAAAAAAACAAAAATAAAGCAGAAATAAAAACAACAACACACACTATGTGTGTGTAAAATTGTAGGAAAAGTTGTTAAGCCAAAAAGTTTGTGATGTTTTATACAGCGTGCTCACAAACTGAAAACAAAATTTTGATTGCTTATATATTCTGAAGTGTTTCCTGCCTACATATCCTCAGAAGTCCCAGGAGCTTTCGTGGACACATGGAAAATTTCAAGTTGAGCCATTTTTAAGTTATCCATGAGTAAAAGCAAAAAAAAAAGAAAAAAGAAAAGAAAGAAAAAAAGAAAATAACCACCACGGAGTGGGTGTTTGAGTTTGTCATAAAAGAGGAAAAAAGTTATTTTGCTCTTTCTTTCCTTTTCCTTGAATTACTTCACAATGGCTGAACATACTTTGCCTGAGTTTTCCTTTTTTTTTTTCCCAGAAAGAAGAGAATCACCTTTGTGCTAAAGCCAAGTATAAACATATTCAGCATGTTCTATCCAAGTGAGCACCAGGGAATTCTTAAGGCAGATCTATGTGTAACCGTAAAACTAGCATTACCAGACACAAATCAGATCACACATCATAATGACAAATAACTGCAAGAATAAGAAAGCAAGCATGTGCTTAGTACTCATCAGCCAAAAAGAATTTGATTTTTAAAATTATTTTGAATAATTATGCAAAAGGTAGATAGCCTTTACTGAAATGCAAACACTGCAAAACATGGGCAACTTGGGTAGTGACTCTATTTTGCTTCTTCCAGCTATGATTCTCTAAGAAATACTGCCCGCAAATTAAAAGTATCCGAGATTCTTGGCATACGGCATCTGTGTGGTATCTACTACATTATAGTGATCGCATGCCAATAACAGCTGGGCAGAGAAATTCTGGAATGTTTAAAGTAGAAGAGCTGAACAAGTTAAATAGAGGGTAGAAGGCAAAACTGTTTTGCAGGGAAACACCCCAGTTAGAAATTCAGTGACTGGCTTCATTTCATGAATCTCACATAAATATCTGAAGAGACTGCTGACATCCTAAGCCAAGAGGAAAAACATGCATTTAAAGAACAAGGAGAGAAGCCAGGACATGGAATAATCATTTCACTGGACGCCCTCCACTTCAGATACCATTGGCTCGAACTCCTATTAAGAAGGAATGGAGAAAATGGATGAGAGATACTGCCTACCCAGGAAGGGAAGAAACTTTGCTTTTATAAATAAACTTGTCACGGAGATAGGCCACACATCAGAACGGAAAGTCGGGGGGAACAGAAAGAAAAGGAGCCTGAGGTCATGGAGTCCTCCTGTCTCCTATCTGGGCTGGTACAAAAGGGAAGGGGAAACCCAATATTAGCATTGTCTGGCCGTGGCATTTTTTCCCCCTTCTCATAATATAACTTTGTGAATATGTTTAAGAGAGTGTCTGCTGTTATTGGTCTAATGAGCTAACTCTGAAATCTGAGCTAAAGACAGCTCCCTAGTGGCTGCTCACTGCTCCACAGACCGAAAGGAAACTCCTTTCAGGGGCCCATCAGGGCGAACCACTGCTGACAGCTTGGAACGGCACAACACACAGATTTATTTCACAGACAGCCACAGACAGGAATTTAGCACCCTGTGCTGGCCTCCTGCTTAGTGGAGAAGGTGTTAAAATGCAACCATGCAGAGCTCTCCGTTGAACAAAACCCAGTAGCGGCTAATCAAGCGGTCACCCGTTCCCGGCAGAAAATACCCAGCGACGCGCAGCTGAGCACCGAGAGGAACACAATCGTGACAGCTGCTGCTGGGCCGCCGTGCTGCAGCTTGAGAGCTGCCTCGGAAAGCTCTAAATATTTTGCATGACCTTTCAACTTACAAATTAATTGATTTATAAACAACGGCAAATGTTATTTATTTATTTATGACATCTTGGAATGCCTTCCCTCGATACGAGGGCACCGTGCTGAGGGGAACATTCCCTGATGCCTGCAGATACATCAGACCCAAAGAGCGGCTCTTTCTGTCCTTCATCACGGAGCGTTCCATGAATGGATATTTAAAAGATATTGACAAACATGGGCACCGATGTGTAGCTATTTACCTGCCTGCCCTAAAAAATGTCCATAAACATTATTATTTAAAGTAAGTGCTTAAACTTTTGTTTTATATGCGTGCGTATGTGTGTGTGCCTATACATGCACCAGCACACACACACACACACATACACCCATATCTCTAAGGTAGTCTTACCTTCATATTTGCAGCAAAAGTTAATAACTCCACTGCTTTGGACTCTAAGCAACAGCTCAGCAGTTGATCAGCTTAGCATTTTATGGATAAAGGCAAACCACATTTATCAAAGCAATTGAAATTGCATCCCGGTAACTTGGGGTTGTTCCCAAGGAAATTGCATACAGTTGGAAATATTGTTTATATTGATTATGTTGCTAATCTTGCTCTCACTCGTACACGATACGATTACTTATTTTTCGGTTGTGTTTATGAAACAACTAACTTGTTCTAGTAAAAGAAAGCGATAGCAGCGACCAAGGAAGAGAAGGAGAAGGACGAGGAAGACAAGAATCATTTTCCTTTCATATTTTCTGTGTGGGGAACATGCCTCTAGTTCCCTGGTTTTAAATTTCATTTTAAGTAGCTTTAAATGCTCTCCTCACCTATTGGATTCTCAATAAACATTTCTCTTCAGGTGGCTTTCTTTTTTTTTTTCTCCCTGCCTCAACTTTTCAAGTTTGCCAATAATAAATACTAATGACCAGGTATTCCTTCGGTCTGATGCTGTAACCAGGACCATGCCACAATCTCAAAGCCAGAGACATCAGCTAACATGCGGATCTGCTTCCCAGGAGGTCTTTAGTAAACTGACACATAAGTAAACATGGGATGGTACCATTGACTAAAAGGACCCTGAGCAAGACCTGGAAATGTGTCTTTGCAGAATCAAGTCCTCATTCACTGCTACTGCTCTGTGGTACCCCTCCCTGGTATGATTCTCCAACTGTCAGCAGTCTTAAGGGAGAATAGCATCTATTTGGACTTTTTTTTTTTTTTTTTTAAAAAGCATCACATTATCATATTTCTGGGACACATGCACAGCCAGGAGCATGGTGACATCAATCATAAATGGATGCCCGGGCAAGCGTCCCCTCCTGGAATGCCTCCTCCTGAGTGGGTTAACCTTTTCCCACCTCACTGCAGTAACTTAACAAAGAGGGCCTTGAAAGACCCCGAAGTCTGAGAAAACTGAAGCGGGGAGAGGAACTTCATCACCTTAGGAAGCCAATCCATTCGTTCCTATTCTAAGACAGCAAAGAAAAATTCATGCCCTGTTTATTTTTTCACTTCTTTGCAAGCATATCATTTCCCTAGAGTTCTTGTGTCACAGATTTTGGTTAAAGGAATGAGATTTTATTTTTGTCCTTAAAGTCCAAAGGTGGGCTGGGGGAGAGAAAGCCACAGGTAAAACATAGGAGAGAGATTTTCTGTGGAAGGTTGCCTTTGCTTAGTGTATATAAATATGCATATTAAGGTTCATATTATACTTACTAGTATAGGGAGCATCGAAATAAGTGTACTTTATATGAAAACAGGGATTTATAGGAATATTACACAAGGAAAAATGCAATCAAAAATAACTAACTTGAAATAGCTGGAGAAATATGCCTTAACCCTAAATTAAAAATCATTTCAGTAATTCCTGACGCATACTAAGTTTATTTCTCTCATTCTTATTCTTGCCTTCTTCTTACAGTGAGTATCTCCTATATCAAACAGGCCCTTGCATTTATAACAAGAGCATTAAGCATTTGCATTCCAAGACGAAATCTATGAAGACAAAGATGAAGTGTGAGCAGAGATGGGCAGATAAGGTTCTTAGCTTTTCCGCTAATGGACAGAGTTACCATTTTATGCATGTATGCATGCTCTGCCTCTGAGACATTTTCCGTATTTGCGGTGTTTGCCAGATTTCAAACAGGTGATCCTAGCGAGGCACACAGATGAAGAAAATGCTGTCCCTGTCTCCTCGCTCACAGCATGTGCCATGTACACTCAGTGGCCCCGTACCGCTGACCTTTTCTGTGAAGCATCAAACAAAGTCTTCCACGGTGCAGGCCGTCTGTTATCCATTCATTAAACAAATACTCATCGATACCTACTCGGTGTTAGGCATTATTCTAGATGCCAAGGATAAACAAAGACAAAAATCCCTGCCCGCCTGTAGCAGAGTAGTGGGAGTTGGTGGGAGGAGTTGGAAATATAGACAATTAACAAGTAAATGAGTCAAATATATGGCATTCTAGTTGACGAAGAGTGTTAGGAGGAAAATTAAGTCAGGAAGGGGGTTAAGAAGTGCTGGTTTTGGGAGGAGTGTCTCACTAAAGGGACATTAAGATACAAAGGACATCTGACCCCAAACTTCACACTGAAATATATAGTCCCAGTTAATAGATGTGAATTAACTGATGACAATGACTTCCCCATTAGTTTTTGTCACTTCCATCACAGCCAGGGGCAAAACAGCTCTATTTCTTCCCATATTTCTTCAAGAGACCAGATCACACCTTGCCACACTGTTTCCTGCTGCTTCTCCCACTGACCCTGCCCTCACGAGTTCCTGTGGTCTTCCCAGTGGCTCTCTCATTCCTTTAAATAGTATTTGCTGGGTGCCTGCTCTAAGTGGAGTGCATTGAAGAAGGAATATCAAGGCAGTGTGGAAGCGCTTCTGCTATATCAGGCGGTTCTAATCATCTGTCTTTTCCCTCCATCCTGCACCTCTCTCTCCTCTCCTTAATTAAGGCAGAAACATTCAGAGCATCCCAATTCTGTACTTGGAATTTTTCATTTCAGGCACCCTCAAATAGCAAATCGAGGTACTCCAGTTATAAAAATGTGGATTCCCTGGCTTTCTGATTCACACTACCCTAAAATCACATTTTCACCCACTATTAAAAAAAAAAAATCAAGGCAAGACACAACAAGATGACTCCATGCAATCTTGTATCACAGGTAAAAGAAAACCTTGTCGATATGAAATCAGACAGTGTAAAATTCTCTCCCCGAGGAATCTGGCATTATTACATCCCCCATCAATCATGGCATTGTTTCTCCAACAACTGTATCAGAGGCAGCATCCGGATATTGCTATAACACCTTCCCAAACCATCAAGCGCTTTCCTTCAAACCATGGAAAGTCAGACACCACTACAGACAATACTGGGCCCACCAAAACCTAAGCTTTTCCAAAAGAGTTCAAAGCCCTCGTCTGCTTCCAACAATTATCAACTCTCAAAATTCCAGGACTTTCGTATTAGGTGAAATGAAATTTGACTTCTACTTTTATGAATAACCTATACCTACATGAGAAAACTCTATAAATTTGATAAGGCATATGTGGAGAAATAATAGATACACATTATAATATATAATATTCATGAATGGCATATATTTTAAATCTTAACTTATCAAAGATTCACTTCTGGACACTCCATTTAATAACAGGTAACAATTCCCTCCTGCTTATATTATAAATATAGGCATTGTTCCAAGTTCCGAGATATGATAAGGAGATATACCAATGGATCTCGCAAAGCTTCTGCCCTCTGACTTTATACTTATTAGTATTATTTTTGTGGAGACTTTTTGGTTTTGTTTCTTCAGGTACTCCCTAGGTGGGCAAAAATTACAAAATCAAAGTTAAGTTTAAATACAAATACTGGCTGAATGTGAATTTGCCTTTCCTTTATTCCTTTGCACTATTAGAAAGAAAGCATTTCTTTCTCTCAGAAACACAAGAATACTGAAAAGTTGACTTTGAGGGTTTCGATTTCCCTTAACATTTTCTCTTTGTCCTTGCCACTGATCGCCCAAAGCAAGCAATGAGAGGACCTTGTCATGGCCCCAGCATAGAAAACGCCTGCAGTACATTCACCTTGTACACCTTATTTATAATCCTCTGTAAATTCGCCCAAAAGTCATGAACTACATAATACTAATTCTTATAGGTTGACATATTTCCCTGATCTTTCATGAGCCACATGGGGAAACAGTTTTCTCCTCATCTGAATGAAGAAGAAAAACAGTGATCCTAATCAACCATTTGCCCTTAGTGGCTTCCCTAAACAAATCTGGGAAAGCGCTTAAAGGCTTGGGAATAACCATGACCCTGCTTGATGCACTGTAATAACCCTACCTAATTATACTGATATAAAAACTAATTGGAAAGATAGCAAATGTCAGGGTAAGATGCAAATCGTAGGGTGTTAATTGCTGAACAGGTGCTGGAATAGAATTAAATGAGCATTCTGATTAAAAGAGTGGAGGAAACAAATGTGGACCCCCGATACAAACTTGGCCATGTGACTTCTAAAGCAGTCCATTCCACCAGGAAAAGGTCATGGTGCTGTGACCTCTGTTTTGTGATGGGTAAGCCAAGAAAATAATAGTGACCACAGAAGAAAAAACAATCCAGCAACATTATCAACATGACTTCCAGAACTGACTGCTAAGTTTGAGCCCCAGAGACATGCAATGTGTCTTAAGAGTTCATAGGCACACAAATAAACCTGGAAAGAATCAAGAATGCATAAATCCTCACCTCTTCCCTGCCACAAGGGCATGCCCTTTCATCTTTAACCGGCAGTTTTCACATCCTCTCACCACCCCCACATTACTACCACAGTGCTGAGTGCAACTAGGTGCTCGCTATGCATTTGTGGGTTGACCAAGTAGTTGATTGATTAACTGAATCAACAGCCTTGTTTGCCTTCAATATCTTGGGAGGATATGAGAGTAAGAACATTGGGATAGGGCGACATGGAGATTAAAGCTGAGGCTCCAAGCTATAAGCCAGTCACTCTTGTTGCAAATGGTATAAATGGTATTTATTAATGCTCTAGCAATCCAGACTTTAATCTACATATGTGAAGGAGATTTCTTTTTTAGCCTGGTCTATAATGAAGGCTGCTTCTGCACAAACTCCTGGTGACTTGGTCAATCCTTTGTCCAACCATCACTGCATTTCCTGACACGTGGCAAAGCCTAGGCCAATGAAGCCTACATTCCCAAGAGAGAAGAGACCCTGAGGGCAGCAGCTTTAAGCAGATAGCTGCAGCAGCTCCTTAGCCCTGACCTGATGTGGTCCCTCCCCAACATCACAATGCCCTCACCCCCGCTGCCACCTAAAGAAGCCCCACTCAAAAAAAAAAAAATGCTCCAGATCAAGACCCTAATGTTTTTCCCAACACATCACCTCAAATAACCTAGAAAGGTTAAAATTATTTCATTCCCAGGTAGGATGTTAAAGCTTAAGTGTTCTTGTCTCCCAATAGTTCACAGGTCTTTGAGATTTATGATGCCAGAAACCTAAACCAGCTCTTTAGTACAGGGAGAAGGGGGTAACACAGTCTTACTCTATTCTACTGATTTTTCTCACTCCACCCCATCTGAGCAGAGAACAGCGATTCATTCATTGTGCTCATTCCACTTGGGGCCTCTTTACCCAGAGTCTACCAATTGCACACCACTGTGCCTCATCATATTTGCTTTTAGTGATATAGACCAGCAGGAGGCAGATATCAGCAAAGTTAATTCCTCTAACTCACACCTATGTCTACTAAAATTGGATTGCAGAACTACTCAACCCAGTTGCATTCATTCATTTGCACATTCATTTGTTTTTCAAAATCTAACCAATTTGGCCTCTACTTATTGGGCCAAAGAAAATAATACAATGGTTACATTAGACAATACTCCAACTCAGCAATCCAATTTCAAAGTGCAGAGGAGGGCCTGAATGCTTTAAGAGGGAAATGTGGCTACAGGAGGCATGGGTGAGATTTCACCTTGTTTATTTATGCTTTTATAAGGACACTGAGAATAATAATAAAACAGGATGGGAAAGAGAAAAATGTTGCTCCAGTAGAGAGATGGGTGGGTAGAACCTCCTCACTCTTTCCCTCCTTTTGATCTCAAGAAAAGCTCACTTTTTCTCTTGCTCACTCTCTCTTTAAGGAACAAAAATAAACTATAAACTGTCTCCTGAGTAATAAAGTCAAGACACTTGCCAGTAAAAATTGGTTAAGGTCATCACTTTTGAAGGTCAAATGAGTTTTAGACAAGATGTCATGTGGAATCACTATTCAGCACGTTTAGTTAAATGGTTAAAAATAATAAAAAATAATGACAATAGTGGAGTTATATTTTTTAAAAGGCAGAAGTCAGAAAATGAGAGAACCAGATGTCTAGAAGGAATGCTGGGAAATGCTGAAGAGAAGGATTTCTCCCGCCACCCCAAACATAACCTTCCCCTAGGATCTTTCCAGACTCATTGTCAGTATCTAATGCCTATACAACATTGTACATCTTTTACACGTGTGTTTTGCCATGCAGTTCGCTTATTTATTTTAATAAAAGAGACCCAATAGGGAAAACTTTTTTTAAAGGATCACAATTCATGTTGACCTGAAAGTGAAGATGTTCCAGGTCCCTCGTGTGCCCACCCTGTCTAAACACCCAAAAGACCCCAGGAGTTGTGTTGCTCTGTGACTAGATGGCAAGAGAAAGAAAGCAGCCTGACAGTCGGTTTGCCTGAAAATGATACCATTGATTTAAGTGAGATGCCACAATCTAACGTTTCCAGAGGAACATCCCTGTTTTTGATAAAATAGACTATGAACAAGTCAGAGCAAAGGGGCTGTTCCTAGATGCAAATGAGCTCTCATAGGACATCTCTGGGATCCCAAAACAAATGCAGAACCGTGCTGACAGTTGGGTCTGAGTTCCAGGGCATGTTCTGTCCTCTCACACGGCCACGTGGGCAGCGAGGCCTCATCCTTTTTATAATCTGCTTGCTTTTACCAGACACAGCATACCCTTACAACCAAAAAATCTCCTGTGCCAAAGGATGCTTGGAAACTCCAGCAAGGCCACTGCAAGACTCAAGTTCCAAGTATTGCTCACTGCCAGTGACAATTAGAACAATCCGAAAATGTTCCTCCCAGAAAAATACACTCTTTTTTGTTGTAACAGGGGTGTAAACGCCAGCCAATCTCTTTTGGCACCTAGAGCTATAAGTGGTTTCACTGTGCCACCTCTCGACAAAAACGCCCTCAATGAGCATCCTCCAAGGACTGGCTTTGAAAGGGGGTTTCGCGTATCACGTTAATGCATGCACTTGGCACGGCCCAACTTTCGCACCAAGGCTCTGGGGTATGGGGTGATAAGAGCCAGGTTCTGTTTGTTAACGATAAGGCAATTATTTCTTTGGTACTTCGTAGAAGGAAAAAAGAAAATCTCACAGCAAAGATTCAAACAAGGATCCCTAGGGAGACAACAGACCTCATAGGTTGGAAAAGTTTTTTGTTTTTTTTTTTTTTAATCCCCCCTTCGCGGGAGCAAACAAATGGCCCATTGAGAGCCACAGAACAGCCAAGGCTAAGTTACTGACAAACACGCTGTCAGTTGGCTCCCCTAGAAGCTCTGGATAACTTAGGGAGGGGCAGATGGGAGCCAGAGGGAGGAGAGACAGAAAAAAAGACAGACATAAAATGAGAGGAAAGGAAGGAGAGAAAAGCCTGTAAGTGGAAGGGAGTAGAGAGACTGTAAAGAAGTGAGAGAGAAACGAAGGGCTGGGAATGGAATAGGAAGGAAAAGAGCACCGTGTGCTGATGTATGGTTGGTAGCACTTCCCAGGCATTTGGAGTGTGAAGAGGTCCATGTACTTGGTTAAACATTACATCTTATCTTCACTGACCCCCAACCAACATTTACCGTTTCCTTCCATTTTAAATGTAGACAAGCCACATTAGTATTATGGGTCCATAGGAGTCACTGGACCATCAATGGGATCCATGGCAATTAAAAAAAAAAAAGGCAAAGAACCTCCAAACACTGGGAAGGTATTAGGCATCCTCTCACTTTGCAGACAACATACTTCAGAGGATAAGTATGCATGATTTTCAGTTTGGAAAGGAGAGGCTTTCATTTACTCCCTGGGTCAGGCTTTCTGCCTTCAGGCCAAGGTTTCTTAACTTTCCCTGGAATTCTCTAATGTGCAACAAGTTTAGGCATCAAATGCCAAGAAGCTTTTAGGAAGTATTTCTCAGGGTCATCCCATTTGATTAACAGCTAAGAGTTAGTTCCACAGCTTTAAGGGCCAGATCCAGCATGATAATTTTGCTCAGCTGGTTCCCACTGAGCCTGTAAAACTCAAAAAAAAAAAAAAAAAAAAGGTTGGCTGTGGCGTCCCGAAGAAGCAGGTCTCTGAAGCCTCAATGTTAGTTTTCTACTAGGGAAAACGCTCTGAAGAGACCAAGATATTCTACAGACAGAATAGATCTCAATCCAAGCAACTGGGCTTCTGCTTCTTCCTCCTTGTCCTTGGAATTACATCATAGAATCTTGGTTCCATGGCACTACAAATCCCACAGTCAGGGTAGGCCAGCAGCCAGAATCCAATAGATCATTGGCCCTAGGACCTATAGGGTCATCTGCTGGTTATGGCCCTGTACAGATGTGGGTAGACAGCAGCTGAGCCCATGCCTTCAGAAATTCCCACCTCTTGTTCTGGCATCAGGGTCAGCCTGGTCAACTGATGGTGACCACGCAAACTCACCAACAGCTCTTTCTCTCCTCGTCTCTGGGTGCTTGGTTTCTGAGAGCAACTGATCTGTCTCTGTTTCAGAAGTTTCTAAGCCAAAGCCATCTCCCACCCCAAGAGGCAGGGAGACCTTACACTGCAACTTGGAGCTACCTTTAAGCTGGATTAAGTTGAAAATCTTCAGAATGGACATCACGTTCAAAACTGCCTACTTTCCCAGGGGTTAAGAAGTGGGGAGGCACAGCTCCACCTTCTCTGCAGAGAAGGAATGTTTCTACCTGACAGGAAGAGTTCAGGGGGCTCGAAAGATAAGGTGGGCCCATGTGTAGGCAGGTGCCAGCCATCGGGGGGGAGCAGGTCAGGCACAGGATGGAGAAAGATAAGAAAGATGTGCCCCAACCCAAACCACCGTCACTCAGGCTTTCCTCACTGTCTAATTTGCTTCTCGTCTCAGTGATGGGAATTAGACAATTGCTTTAAAAACTCAGAAGCTACCATAAAAATAGAAAATTACTGCTTCCTGTCATGACCAAATATTAAACACAGTGCACACCTAATGACTCTATCCCTCCCCAGGGAAGAAGCTTTATGAACAATAAAATCCCAGCAGACTTTCAGTGTTTGGGTTTGGAGGTCTCATTATGGGTTCACTGATCCAATACAATTTACAAGCTCAATGGACGCCACTTGAAGTGAAAACCGCCAGCCCAGAGTTATAAACGGGACACCTACAGTGAAACTAGCATTTTATTCTTCATCAGGGAGTGGAAAGAAGAAAGGGAGGTCTTTAGGAGAAAGGCATTGGGGTGCAAGTCACTAAGGTAAATGTTTCTGATTGCCTGAGTAGGAATCAAGGTCAGACACCACTAGAAATGCAAGGCAATGGATAGAAAGCAAGGGAGGCCCAAAAACTGAAGGCGGGAAGAGGAAAGGTAAACAAAAGAAAAAAAAGGGGATGGAGACAAGGGTGGTGGATTAAAGGCAAGTAAAGGAAGCAGAGGTAGGGTTAACTGTGCCATCCTTTTCTACATAGGTTGAATCTACATGACATCATATTTTCAAAGTCAGATTTTTTTTTCTTCAGTTCACTACATTATCCAGAAACAGGTCTAAAGGGTGGTTACTCTTCATCCTGTGCCTTGCCAGCTGGAGGATAAAATGCATTAGCCACTCTATATTTGCTTGGGCAAGCATCAAGCAGACTGTTAGCGTTAAATCGAAGTAAAGTCTGGCTCTTGTTCAAGCGTCAGCCACAACCAAGAAGGGAGAGTGGAGCTTCTCCTTCACCTTTAACTCTGTGCAATTTATCACTCGAGCCTAAACAATCCCACATGTTTAAAGCGCTGGAGAAGGAGACTTGGGGAATGCTAAACAAAGGCTTTTAGGGAAGTCAGAATTAAAGTGCACAGGGGCTGGACAGTGGACACTAAGCAAAAGCAATCCAGGGGAGGTGACAAGTCCATAAAGCAGGGTCTAGACAGGCCATGAGACCAAGGCATTGAGAGGTGACAAAAAAGGAGGGAAGAGACTGAACATGAGGAGTGAGTCTGTGAGGAGAAACTGACAAAGAGAGGGAAATGCTGATGGATCCCAATAATGCTTTCTGCTCACCTGTCTGCCTTTTAAATGAATCTCCTATGTGTGAATCAGCTTCTGCATAGATCAGAAGGCAAAGGTTATGAGCCCCAGATAAAGATTTAAAAATCACTAAAATAAAGGAACCATAGCATATGCTGATTGGCCGAGGTCAGTTATGGCCACACAACACCTCTCCCCTTCCACACATTGAGAAAGGACCATTACTTTCCAACTCCTCACATAAGAAACTAGGATTCAGATAGGTCTGCCAGATAAAATACAAGATGCTCAGTTCATTTTAAATTTCAAATAAACAACGAATTATTTTTTGTATTAGTATATCCCAAATATTACATGGGACAGACTTATGCTGAAAAATGATTCATTGTTTATCTGAAATGCAAATTTAACTTGGATATACATACCCAAAAAATCATTCATGTTTATCTGATATTTATATTTAAATATCATCCTAGTTTTTACTTGCTAAATATGGCAACTCTAGATTCAATGAAAGGGAAGAAATAAATGAATGAATGAATGAATGAATGAATGAATGACAGAGGAGTAAGCAAACCAGTGCTGATGTCAAATTTTACTGTGGTTATTATCTACTATGAGAACAACAGCCACTTTGAGTCCTCAGCTCACATGTAAGAAATCTATTTCCTGTGTGTATCTTCTGAAGTGAGAAAATACTTTTTGCATGTAAGAAATGGGATCCACACAAAATCACTGATTGTAGTAAAGTGAAATGCCATCAGTTTGCCCCAAGCCATGTGCTTGAAAGGTAATGAATCCTCAAACCTTCAGTAAATCCTCCAAGCCTTCAGTCCAGTTAGAAGCCTTGTAATTCAGCCACAATCTATTCTATGTGAAACCCGCTGTTTCTCTTGTCCCTTTCCTTGCAGAGACCACCCCAGTTTTGTTCTGGGAGCTGGAGACCTTGTCTCTTATCCTAGCTGAGTCTTTGACCAGCTACACAGCTCCTGAAATTGTTGATCTTCAATTGGGTTTTCTACTATGTAATGTGGGATAGCATTTCCAGTCTCTAGCTAAAATGAATTGTGCACATCGCTTTCAATTAATTAGAAGAACGTCCTGTACAATTGTGCATAAAGCACCAAAACAGCTCACCATTTATCTCCATAGAAACCCACTGTGGGGCTTTTTTGGAGGGGCTACATAGAAGTAGCAGCATTCAGAGACAAATAGCCCCAGCCCTCATCTCATTGCCATCTTGAGAGTTCTCTGTTTTAAAAGTCCTGGCTACTTAGCGGCTTTTTAAGATACTAGTCCCAAAGTGTTGGTTCCATCTCTGCAAATTCCTCCATTTCTGTCATCACATCAGTGGAGTTAGGAATTTCTCCCCTTATTTCCCTCTCAAAGGCTCTTGTTAAAAGGGGGCAGCGGCTGCATTTCTCACCAGGTCCTGCTCCTTGGTGGTCTCGAGAGGACCAGGAAAGTTTGCCGTCAGTGGAAATTTTGAGTTTAGAACAAAACTTCTTGGAGGACAACGATTTCATCAGTGACCCAGTCCAGAATGATGAAATGCTGACTCCTTATAAGCTTTGGTCTAGGTTGGCTGACAAGCTTGGAGCCTCTCATCACTCAGCTACTTCTCTTTCTGATCAAATGTCCCCTCCGATTGCAACTCTAGGTCAATGTGTAGAAGACAGCAACAAAGAACAATTCTGACAAGATTCTAATTTGCAAACAAATCATCTAGTCAATCCCTAGTGGGTAGAATCCTAAATCTGTGAATCATCTGTGGATAACTTCCTTCTCTCCTTGGTATACAGGTCTCATTTCCCAACCATTTGACATGCCAGTCTCTTAGCTGGGTCAAAAATAGACCCAAAGAACTTATCCAGCCCTGTTCACTCCAATAGAAGAAGAAAGATAATAACCAGCAGTTTTGGGAAGTCCTCTTTGGGTAAATATATAGTCTTATCTTAATCTTTCCCAGGCTCCAGGACCTTTGTTCCTCCTAAAGCCAACTGGATAAGTTTGCAAAGAGATGCCTTTTCTAAAAAGAAATACCTACTTCTTATTTCCAGCATAGCACAATTTTAGAGTACTGTTCTTCTGCTCCTTGACTCATCCACTTCCTAGCAAATCTGCTATTTAATCACAACACACAATTTTATAAGGAAGAAGCTGGAAGTTGAAGCATGGCATCATCTGTTCTAATAATGATGTACATCCAATTGGTCCTCGGATTTTCACTGGGAATTGATCCAGAGGTCTTGGGCAAGCGCTTTGAATGAGAGAATGCCAGTCATGGTGAGTTGGTTTTCATCTTTCTGCCTCTTTTCTAAAGAATTACTTATAAATGGTTTGGATTCTGGCCTGAGTTTCTGCTTTCTCACAAACATCCAGGCTACTAAAAAATTCACAGATTGCCAGATGGTATAACAGCAGTTCCCTGCAACGAATCTGAGCTTCCCAGTGAACAAAGAAGACGCGTACTCATGGGGACAAGTGGCAACATCAGCAAAAGCTTTGGAGTGGTGAGTGTACGCGGGGGGGTGGGAAGCAGGGTGTAAAGAGGTGAGAAAAAGGACCTTTTCCCTCCAGTGACTGATACCAGAGTATCTGGCAGGGAAAAAACTTTCTAGCAGGTTCCCCTACTTCATTCTCCATTTTCCAATCCATCTTCAGAGTTCTCTCTCTCCAAAATACCAGCCTGATCATGAAATGGCACAACTCAAAATCCTTCTGCATCTTCCATCACCAACAAAGTAATGTCAAAATACTTTTGTATGGGCATATAAAGTCCTCCAAAATCTGGGCCCAAATACTCTCTCCAAATTCTCTTACTATCTCCCTTCACATGTACCCATGTACCTCTAAAACTATGTGCAGGTTTAGGAAATTCTTTCCTTTCCAGGTGTCTTTTCCAACACACTTTCTTCGTAGAAGGCCATTCTGCCCCAATTTGTAAATATTTAAGGTATAGCCATCACCCCACCTATCTCTGCCATGATGGAAATTATCTCCGCACTTCAGATCTTCCAGAGTGCTTATCCTTTTATCTCTTTTATGGTACTTTTTGCATTTTGCATAGCATCATATTCATATCTGCACCTCCTTTGTTTTTCCATATAAACCCCAAGCTCTTAATGGGAAAGGTTTCTGTTTACTCAATCTTATTATCCCTAAGACCTCCTGCAAGGTCCATGACACAATAGGCCTTTAATAAATATTTACTAAATATAAGTAAGAATTTCACTCTGCTTCACAACCCTAGATACCTGTTCTTGGGCCTGTTCTATACCTATCTGCCACTGGACATAAGACCACTAAGAGGTTGTAGAATGCAGGAAGTCACAGGAATGGTCCTATATGAACTGGCAGTAGACTCAATCACCCAAACTCTTCAATGCTTGGCAGTCAGAGATTAATCTGTGAATTAATATCTATGGAGTGTCTGTAGCATCCAAGCCACTGCAAAGATGCCACGTGAGATACAGGATAATTGCACTGACTTTTTTTTAAAGCATCTGTTGTATCATGCACTATGTGGGCACCTTACATTAATGTATGTAGCACAACTCCTCAAGGAGAGAGGTATTATTAACACCATCACAAAGCTAATAAATATTGGCGTCAAGATTTAAATGGCATGTGATGTCTGATATCTAAGACTTATAATACAATTGGAAATGTAAAGCAAGCACAAAATAGGTAAAATAAATAAATAATGCCCATACCCCTGAACAAGAGTAAGTATTTGTGATAAAGGTCAAGGAAAAAGATTTTCACTACAAGAATTAATATCTTTGAAGAAGTAGAATCTGAACTAGGTCTTGAAAAAGGGATAGGATTTATATTGGCAGAGTGCTTGGGGTGGGTATTCCAGGTGGAGATAGTGTATACAATGGGAGAAAAGAGGAAAAATTCGAGATCTGTGTTCTGGACAGGGGGATTCACAGAGAAAGAATGTTGGGACCCAACTACCTTCCATTGACCTGGTCTTCGGAGCACTTTTTGTATTTTGTGAATGTGTATTTATTGGGTGCTTATTTACGCTGTATGCTCCATGTATTTATTTGGGTGCTTATTATGCTGTATGCTCCGTAAGAGCGGGAACCATGCCTCTTGTATTCCCTGATCTCTCACTGCCATTCACAAATATTTTTTGCCTGATGACTGAACAACACAAGGACTTAGCAAGTGAATAAATGAGGCAACGAGCCCATTTATACACGACTAAGCTAGTTTGCATCAAATCCTAAAGCTCCAGTATCAGGATGCTGGCCAGGCAAGCAGAATAAGTGTAATTCTTAAACACTAACCCAATTACTTGAGTGAACTTTGCAGCACCACCTCTGCAATCATGAGGAGGAGAGTCATTTTCTCGAACAAAATTTTGCTTCTTTTTTACCACTTGGCTGCAGTGTCCTCCAGTGAAGAGCTTCAATCCATACGGATACTCTTTCCCAGCTACAGAGTCCTTTACCTTACCTGTAATTCCCTGAAATGGCCAAGAAACTAACGATGGTTTTGCTAGGAAACAACGGAATGAGATCATGGAAGAATGATGCATTCATATTGGATAAATAATCTGTGGTTTTTATTGAGAAAATCTAAACCCTCCCTGAGAGAATGAAATTTTCACTTAAAAAAAAAAAATACATTGCGTGCAGTGGCCCACACCAGTAATCCCAACATTTTGGAAGGCTGAGGTAGTAGGATCATTTGAGGCCAGGAATTCCTGAGACCAGATTGGGCACAGAGTAAGACCCTATCTCCATAAAAAAAAATAAAATTTAAAAGATAGCCAGGCATCGTGGCACATCTGTAGTCCCAGCTACTTGGGAGGATGAGGCGGGAGGATTACATAAGCCCAGGAGTTTGAGATTGAAGTGAGCTATGATTGCACCACTGCATTCCAGCCTGGGCAACAGAGCAAAACCCTGTCTCAAAAAAAAATTTTTTTAATAGCCTGGGGCCAGGTTTCTGTGGGCTCTTCACAGTACTGGGTTCTCCCATACTGGAGATGAAGAGTCTGGACAGAGAAGACATATACATTAATAACTCCAGTAAATTACTGAGGAGCAGGGATGAATTAGCGCACCTGACCCCCAAACTTGAGACTTCAGCAAGAATCAGAGAAAGTAGAACTGGAAGGTAATATATTAGTCGCCCATGAACCCAAGGCACTTCATTTTACAAATAGGGAAACTGAGGCACAGAGTGGCAACTCTTGACCTCTGTAACATTAGACAGCTAACTAGTGAATGTTCTGGGGCCCAACACAGGTCTCCTGGTCCTAATCCAAGGCCCTTTTTGCTGCACTGCACTACCCACTCCTCAGTCACGCCGAGAACTGACATTCTGTCAAATCTGTCACATCATTGAATGTGACTCACACAATCTCAAGTTAAATGCTACTTCAGGGGCCAACAGGGCCCACTCCTTCTACAATAACAGATTCTCCCTCCAGTGTTCCTATCAGTTCTTCCAGATCACACCCACCAGGCCCTACCATCTTCATTGCTCTTAACTCTGCAGTTTTTCTTCCTATTATACCAAAATCTTTCTCTCTGTAATTTCTACCTATTGAATAAATTCCACTTTCACAGGCAAACTGACTATGTGACCTTGGCTGAGTGACATAACTCCTTAAGGCTGATCTTTCCTTCAAAGTAGAGACTTTCATCAACCTTGAGAATTCAGATTATTTTACTAGCACAAATGTCATAGCACAATGCCCAACATAAAATAAGTGCCAATTAACTGTTAGATCAATGTTATTATTGGTTTTATCTATCCTTCTCAGAGCCAGAAGTCTTCACTCAGGAGATAACACTACTGATATATCTGGTTTGCCCATTTCGGAGGAAAGGGAGGTAATGGTCACCTTGCAGACGTAGGTCACCTTGTAGATATAAATCTCACCTGCAGCTCACCTCCAACTACTACCAAAATTCCATCTCTGCAGTGATTCTCTAAAAGTTTCCATCCCACAAATCGCACTTCATTTGAGAGAGAGGAAGAACAAGTACGCCCCAGGGGAAAGTAGATCCAAGCGTATGCTTCAGTAGAACAAGGTACTCCGTGAAGCAGAGAGAGGCAGGAAGAGACTGTGTTAGACAGCAGGAGAAGGGCCAGTGACAAGCCTGGAGCAAAGATGAGACCAGCAGATGACAATGCCCACACCAAGATGGTGGAAGAGGAAAACATCATTAAAAACAAGAGTCATACCCGTCAGGATGACTACTCTCAAAAAAATTTTTTTTTAATTTTTTAAAAAGCAAGTATTGGTAAGGATGTGGAGAATTTGGAAGCCTTGCTTGTGCTTATGCACAATATGGAAGAACAATAAGGAACTTCCATATTGTTTTCTACAGCAACTGTACTATTTTACATTGGCAGCAATGTAAAATAGCAGTGGTATTTTACACCAGTGGCAACGTAAAATAGTACAGCTGCTGTAGAAAACAATATGGAAGTTCTTTTTGAAAATGAAAATGTAATTACCATAGTCCAGCAATTCCACTTCTGCATATATTCTCCAAAGAATTGAAAGCAGAGACTCAAACAGATACTCATGTCCACAGCAACATTATTTCCAGTAGCCAAAAGGTCAAAGCAACCCATTGCCAGATGAATAGACAAAATGTGGTTCATCCATACAATGGACTATCATTCAGCCTTTAAAAGGAAGGATATTCTGACACATGCTACAACATGGAGAGCCCTTGAGGTGATGCTAAGTGAAATAAGCCAGAAACCAAAAGATAAATACTACCTGGTTCCATTTACGTGAGGTGTCTAGAGTAGTCAACTTCACAGAGACATTAAATACAATGGTGGTTTCCATGTGCTTTTGGGGGGATTAGCAGAGGGGTAGTGGGGAATTGCTCAGTGGGTACAGAGTTTCAGTTTTGCAAGATGAAAAGAATTATATAAATGAATGGTGGTGATAGTTGCACAACAATGTGAATGTATTTAATGCCACTGAACTATACACTTAAAATGACTGATGGTAAATTTTATATGTATTTTACCATAATTAATTCAAAAGAAAAAGAAAATGGTGTCAGGAAATCCCTTCATGGGCAGCTAACCCTCAGTTTATTCAGATCTTTTTGAATAAACCTTTTGAATGAAGGTCATTCTGTTGTTTGGTTGATTTCTCAAGAAAGAAAATAAACAAAAACACATCAATGCTTAAAATGGTCCTCCTGGGAACAGAGCTCAGAAATATATGAGACCAATGTCCAGGGACAAAAGACTGGGATATTTAGTGTGTGAGAAATAGGTTGGACCTCCTTTTTATTTATTTACTAGAAAATATCCTACCAGTACACACATGGGTAGCCTACAAAGATTCAAAATAAATTCTTGCCCTCTCTATCCATCTGACTTTTTATGGGGTTGACAAGGACAGGAACAATAGGGACTCATCTTCCTTCTCCCACATTAGTCAGAGTATCCCTAAAGCCCTCTTCTCACAGATCACCAGATTATCCTGAGCCCCCCAGAGGCTCACCGGATCATCAGAGAACCTTCCAGATAGAGAAGAGAGTCTGAAGAGAACACAGTCCATAACAACCAAGTTTGAATTAGAGCTTCCCTCCAAAACACAAATGTAAATCCATTTAAGCCTTTTATTTTTATTTACCACACAGGCCTTTACAGACAAGAGCTCAGCTGAAGGCCACAGTAAGGATGATGTTTCATTATTGTTTCTGTTTTGTTCTGTTCTGTTTTGGGGATTTATTTCTACACTAAAAATTAATCAGGAGACCCTTGATTCAGCAGCAAGTCCTGCTGCACTGTGTTTTGGCCCGGCCTTTTGGAGAGGGGCATAGTTGCCCAAGAATTCACACAAGCATACTGAAAAAAAAAAAAAAAAAACTGAAAATAGAAAATAAATTGATGTTTCTAGAGAGAGATTAAGGCAGGAAATAAATTTAGTATTGGGGAAAAAACTCCAAGTCTGGGGCTAAGTCTTGAGAAATGGAGAACTAAGTCCTTAATGGGGGATCTCCTATTGTAAACTCCAATGGTTTTCAATTAAAGGGCCACAAAGTAGTCAAAGTGATTTTTCATATTTCAAACAGCCTATTGGAAACAGAAGATCTGCCAGGATATGGTCACATGGCCTCACCAGAAAGTCAAGTTGTTTTGTGTTTGAGCTGGAAGCCTCCCAAGTCAGTGTGGTTACACTGGTTATCTCACCCCAATCAAAAACCCTTAATTGGCCACTGACGGTATCAAGGGCATTTCTGAGAGGAGATGTTTTTCCTTCCCATTTTGTTATATGTTTTTGACTAATAAAAATGGAATTATAGCTGCATTATTACTTGTCCATAGTAGTTTGGAAGGCAAAGTCCTGCAAAACCCTGTGTTCACCAAGGAGGAAGCTTAAGGGGTCCTTGGTGGTGAAAAGTTGGGGAACCATCCTCTCCCTCTCCCCGGAACATGCACATTTCAAGGGAATAAACAGACTTCTTCTGAGCCAGAGTGGAGCGTGCCTGTTGTGTGAAAAAATGCAAAGACAGACAGTGTAAATTAACTGCATCTGGTGAGGTTAGGTGAGAAGGGGGAGGAGATAATTAGTTGGCATTATAGGAACAAGGGCAAAGAACAGAATTCTATATTTACGCAGAGGAAATCCAAAATAGACTACTTTGCACCCATTTGGGGCTTGTGAGGGAACTCACTGAGTTGGCAGATGGACGCAGAGACCAGATGCAAGGCTGAAACAAACCAGTGGATACTATGAGCACCATTCCCACCTTCAACAAATGGAAACCTGACTTCATGCCATTTACCTCTTTTTTTAAATTTATTTATTTATTTATTTATTTATTTATTTATTGAGACAGGTCTCGCTCTGTCATCCAGGCTGGAGTGCAGTGGCATGATCACAGTTCTCTGCAGCCTCCACCTCCTGGGCCTCAGTGATCCTCCTACCTCAGCCTCCCGAGTAGCTAGGGCCACAGGTGTGCACTACCACACCTAGCTAACCTTTTTAGTTTCTGTAAAGATGGGATCCCACTATGGTGCTCAGGTTGCTTCATGCCATTTTACTTCTGAAAATGAAGGCAAGAAGGCTAAGGTAAACCCAAAAGACATTCAGGAGCGATAAGACAAGGTTTCAGTGAGAGAACAGTTATCTTCAAACAAAAGCCCTACCATAAGCAAGCTAAACAAATGCATCTGTTTGTAGTAAAGTGGGCTTCCTTAAAACCTGATACTGGACAATTTATAGTACCCTTTGGTATGTATGTTTCCATGTGTAGACATGCAACATTTAGGAAGTAACGCGTATATCGAGTGATGCGGAGACATCACTGGGCTATTTTGTTGTGCATAGGATAGTAAAAATAAAGGCCACAGTCACATAAAACTCGTAATCTGCAGCCAAGATACAATTTCTACTTTCTCAGAAGAATTTAAAGCACGCTAGCACAAACTATGAAGGCGCCTAATACGAAAATCTTTTCTTTCTATTGATGCAAAGATACTTTCTTTTGTTCATGTGGTGTGTGTGTTACATAGGAAGAAAACATGAGCATATTCAACTTTATCGGTGAATGCAGTTAGATGTAGTTCTTTAAAGTAGGAGCTCCTGCTTAGTGCAGAGCCATTAAGGTGTGTACTTACGAGAAGCAAGGTTCAGATGAGTATTTACAGGTTTGCAAACATTTCTAAAGCTGGTTTATAGGGTGTTTATTGCGAAAAAGGATGTAACAGTCATGAGATTAGAGTACTTTCTTAAAAGAGAAGCTAAAGATAGCAGAAAAGACTAGATGAAGATTAGTGAGCTCAGTCGACAGGCCGGAAAGGACAGGGTCTAGGCTGCTCTCATATGCCTCCAGTCTCCCAGAGAATCCCTGGGAAACAGAAATGAACAGATCCAACTCATCAGGACAGAAAAACTGCTGGGAGAACGAGGTTGTGGCCATGGAGAGAGCACAGTCTGGAAGTAAGGACAGCTTAGCTGTGTTCTTTTTTTTTTTTTTGAGACAGAGTCTCACTGTCTCTCTCTGTCACCCAGGCTGGAGTGCAGTGGTATGATCTTGGCTCACTGCAATCTCTGCCTCCCGGGTCCAAGCGATTCTCCTGCCTCAGCCTCCCAAATAACTGGGATTACAGGCATGTGCCACCATGCCTGGCTAATTTTTGTATTTTTAGTAAAGACAGGGTTCCATTGTGTTGACCAGGCTTGTCGCAAGCCTCCAACCTCAAGTGATCTGCCCACCTCGGTCTCCCAAAGTGCTGGGATTACAGGCATGAGCCATGGCACCCAGCCTGGAAGTAAGGACAGCTGTGTTCTAATGCCAGTTCTGCCCAACCAGCTGCGCAACCACGGGCAAGTCATGCCACCACTCAGGGTTCAGACTTTTCATCTATAAGATGAGGAAGATGACTGACTCCAAATAGTCCTTGCGACTCTCTATATTTAAGCCTCTCTGTACTTTCAAAAAGACCAGAGCGACCCCAATAGCTCCCTAAAATGCAGCTCATTGGAAACTTCTAAAATGGCAAAGACACTATACATATCCAACAAACATTTTATATCTGCCTATCATCCTCTTCAAGCATCTCAGAGAACACTGCAAAGCTGCCATTGATATTTCAGTAGCCTCTTGAAGCCTACAGCAGTGACAGCACTCCCTAACCCATCATTACATTATTGAAGAACAGAGATGCTGAGTGCTTTGTCCAAGGTCAGAAGCTAGGACAAGATCAGAGTTCCAGCCTCCTCAGTTCCTAGGCTATGCTATACTTTCCACTAAGAAAGCAAGCAGGCTTTCTGGGAAGAATGCCAGAGGTTCCATTCTCCCAACTGAGAATTCGTTGGAATATTGGAATAACAACTTTGGAGACTGTGGTCTCTCCAATCCATTTCAGGACCTGGCTAGAAATGTGAAAACCCAAAGAAAGAAGCAATAGGGAATTATTCCGTTTTTTAACGAAAGAGAAAAAAATTAGGGGTGGGAATATGGGGTTTCTTAAAAATTACACGATTGCTGGAAGTTAATTTGGTATTTCTTCGTTGGTTTGTAAGTTCTGTTTCCAATCACAAAAACAGACAGCTGAGGATGCCTAAATCACATTTCAGTGGATTAGTGTCTTGTCCCAAAGAATCTTTCCCATTCTGAATATAACATAGAACCCAGAATGCAATCCTCCGTAGTAGAAAGGAATCTCCCTCAACGCAACAGAGAGCTTAGCATATCCCCTAAACCATAATCTAAATTGATAATCTTCCAGCCAAACAGCAATCATGGAGAATAATGAAGCGGGTGCCACTTAACTTGGGGCACACTGCCTCTTCTAGAAAACTGATTGAGACCATACCCTGCCCGAGAGGAGAGGCGCCATTGCTTATATCCTGCACCACACATACTACTTCTGAGGCTGAAGCTGGTGCACCTGGAAGAGACTCCGCCACAGATTTACAGAAACGTGTTCCAAAGGAAGATTCTAGCTTCTTGCAAGAAAGGCCAGCATGAGGAGGCCCTTGTTGGACGAGTTTAGTGTCTTGAAATAACATGAAACCAACCTGACAGCAAAGCTCCGTGGATCAGTACTCAAAAGGTTCATGAAGAAAAGGAACCGCAAATGATTGAAAAATCACTTTTTCCCCCTACCTGTCAATTATGACCGGGTCCGATGGAGTCTCATTTCGGTTTCCACAGCTTTTCTTTTCGCAGCATCGACTGTAGATTGGGAAGGAACCAAAAGAATGAAAGAAATTTATTAAATCAAGAAAATGCAATGAGCACATGACAAGAACATTCTGGATTTTTGTTGTTGTTGTTGTTGTTGTTGTTTTCCAGACAGTGTCTGGCTCTGTCACCAGGCTGGAGTGCAGTGGCTTGATGGCTCTGTCTTGACTCCCTGCAACCTCCGCCTCCTGGGTTCAAGTGATTCTCCTGCCTCAGCCTCCTGACTAACTGGGACTACAGGTGTGCACCACCGCGCCTGGCTAACTTTTTTTATTTTTAGTAGAGATGGGTTTTTAGCATGTTGGCCAGGCTGGTCTCGAACTCCTGTCCTCAGGTGATCTGCCCACCTCGGCCTCCCAAAGTGCAGGGATTACTGGCATAAGCTGTAGCACCTGGCCACAAGAACATTCACAAAGATAAATCTGTCTTGGGGGGAAGCAACACACACTGGGGCCTGTCAGAGGGGTGGTGCCAGGAGGGAGAGCCTCAGGAAGAATAGCTAATGGATGCTGGGCTTAATACCTGGGTGATGGGTTGATCTGTGCAGCAAACCACCATGGCACACGTTTACCTATGTAACAAACCTGTACATCCTGCACATGGGCCCCTGAACTTAAAGTAAAAGTTGAAGGAAAAACAAAATGAATCTAAGGTAGCTTCCCAACTATAAGCTGCTTGAGGGCAGGATTTGTGACCATGTTTTATAAGATAAAAAATTAAAAACACTGAACCCGAAGCCAAAATATACTCAAATTCTCACTCTATGACTTAGAAGCTAATTCTCAACTTTCCTATGACCCATATTTGTAATCAGAACCACAGAAGGTTGGATTTAAAGGTCAATAAGGTCACTTCCAGATTGCTATTCAATGATTTTATGATTATTTTAGGTCTTTGTGGCTCAATAAATATTTGAAGAAAGGAGAAGAAGGAAAATATATAAAATAGACTGTAAATAGCTGCCTGGATTACTGTAAACCTTATTTACATAACTTCTTTCTCCAGAGATCTTGGTATACTTTATAAACATTTATTCATTCACTTATTTCCATCATTTTTCAAAGATTAAAGAGGAAGACCAGAACTATGGTATACATTTTAAAATAGGAGGAAAATGAGGCAAGGAGCTGTAGGATGATAGCTCCAATAATTTTCACCAAGTCGGAAACAGAAATGGTATCCCACTGTTTGTAAGTCCCAGTTCTGAAAACTCCACTTCCCAAGATGTCCCCCTTTGTGCTGAGTACCTGGTAGAAAGACCTCAATAAATGCTGATAGGATTAGCTGAGAGGGAGATAAAGAAGATCCCCTGGGGCAATGACAACAAACAGAAAGTACCTCCTAGGACCTGAGAGGGGAGCAAACCACTGCAATCCAAAGGTATCTATCTATTTGAAAATACCTAGACCAATGTGACAAGGGCAAAGAAAGCTTGCTGGTAAGAAGCACTGGGAATTCACTTCCTTACAACCAGGTAGCCCATCTGCTGCTTATCAGAGGTACAGACTTCTGAATACCTCTCAGCTCATCTCAGGCACATGGTCCACTATCAACTATAGTTGGCTAAGGATGTAGCCTTGACATGGCTTTTTAAAAAAATCCTTATCATCCATACTGGTTGGAGCATAGGCCTAAGAAGTAAGCACGCTAACAATAACCAAACTATATGTGGGCATTGCCCTTTCCATGGTAGTTTTTCTGTAGCCTAAGTTTGACACGATACCTTAGGAAGACTGCTGAACTCAGAATCAGCGTTCTGATATCCAAGCTGTCACCAACCAGCTTCACAAATTTAGTCATATGTCTTTAACCCCTCTGGGCTTTTTCTTTCTTATGAATAAAGTGAAAGTGTTGGATTTGATTCTCTCTAGAGTCTCTTCTAGGTTTAAGTTCATGACGCTAGGGGATTCCATGAGCACCCTTTGAAAGTGGTGATAACATAAGGAAAAAAGGGAAGTCATGTGACAGCAGGAACCCAAAGGCCTAACACCAACCCAGTCTTAGATTTTTTTTTTTTTTTTTTTAACAGGGTTTCCCTTTGTTACTCTGGCTGGAATGCAGTGACATAATCATGACTCACTGCAGTCTCAACCTCCCAGGCTTAAATGATCCTCCTTTCTCAGACTTCCATATGTAGCTGAGACCACAGGTGCACACCACCACACTCGGCTAATTTTTGATTTTTTATTTTGGTAGGGACAGGGTCTTGCTGTGTTGCCCAGGCTGGTCTTGAACTCCTGGGATCAAGCTATCTGCTCACCTCGGCCCCCCAAAGTGCTAGGATTATAGGCGTATGCCACCATGCCCAGCCCCAGTCCTAGCTCTGTGGCTCTCTGCAGCTCATTTGCCCTCTCTGGTTCTCCAAGAATTAAACATAAATATCTTAAAACTTTTTAAACCCATCTCTTTCATGGGTGTGGATTCGCCAGTGAATAAGTCTACCATCCTCAGAAAGTGAAATATACTTGAGAGATGCTTAAACATTTGCAGCAAATGGGCACAATGAGGTTTTAAGAAATTTAATCAAATTAGTAGGAAGGAAAAGAAAAATGGTCTCAACTTTCTTAAAAACTAGAGTTTGCCACTGGGACTTTCTGAAATAATATTTGGCCTTTGAAATTATATTAGGTCTTAACTTTTAAAATTTCAATCCATCCCAAGATTAACACCAATAAAAATGCAGGCCAGCTGCTCTCCCACCTCCTAAAGCCCTTGTCTCTCTTTCCAAATCCCTACGCCCCCACCCATTTCTCCCACCTTTCCTGTTTCTAGAATATTGCTTATGTCAACATAATACCTTTGCAGTTAAGGCAAACCATTTTTCTTAGCAACACAGTTTCAAAAGACCCATACATGCTAGCTACCTACAGACCTTCAAGCAAGACTCTCCCCTTTGACATCACCAGCATGTCAACCTAACCCCAAATATGTGTGCAATGCCGGGTACAATTTAATTACAAGAGCACACACTGTCAGAATGTGCCAATCTGTTTAGTTTGGGTAGGAATGATTCTGAGGGGGCTGAGTAAGTTTGCAAAATTGTTCAGCTCAATTCAGCTGCCTTCCGTGGGGATTTCCTCTGGAGGAAAAGAAAAACAGATAAAAATGTAAGCCTGGTGCCAGTGTAGTATAACGTAGAGAATGAACTTGGGAGGAAATGATATTCAAAGAAAAATGCAGATAAACTTTAGGATCCAATCCTCCATTTTCCAACAGCAACATATTTAAATATCATCTCTAATGTTGATATTCAGCACAAAACATACATAGAAGACACTCACTTGGCCATTGAACTATAATAGTAAAGTTCAATTAATAATAGAACTTGGTTGAGTTAGCCCCATTTGAGCGCATCTTAACATTTTTCTAGGTCTGTGAGTTGGCCAAAGCAAATTATTATATTTTTTTTTAGAGAAAAGTTCTCATTAATATGTTCTAGTCATTCTTTGTTTTTAACGGCATTCAGTCCTCCCGCCAGCAATATTAGCACAAGCAATGGGAAGTGGAGAACCTGAGATGTTTGTGAACCTACAATCCCCAAACAGTGTGAACAGCTAACAAACCAGGTCCCTGAATTACTCAGATAAATTTAATTCTGCCTTCCCTTTGCTGTGTAGACAAAGCCTGAGTGACCAACTTTAGGTTCATCTACTTTAGTTAAAAGGCTAGGATTATTCTCCAACAAGCAAGTCTGACGTTCTCAATAAGTGTTTTCTAAAACTGACTCTAAGATAAAAAATAATAAAACAAAGAGAAGAGGAAACTGAGCTTGGCAATAGGTTAAGATTGTGTTCATAACAACCCCAGAGAGACTCAGAGGTGCTCTTTTTTCTTAATGAATGAAAATGGAAGCTGTTCCACTGTTTCTCTCTGGCGTGGTTTGGTTTATTTTATTCTAGTACTTATTTGGAAAACGTTTTACTTGGAACGCTCAATTTATTCTCCCCATCTCCACCCGGAGTCTTTGAAGGAGAGAGAAAAAAATAAAACAAGTTAGAAGTGGGAGGTGGGGAAACATGAGAACTCTTATCACAATCCTGAATCATACCTGCATTTTTCAGAAAGGGAAAGAGAAAAGATGGCTGAGGAAGGGGAAAAAGCCCCAGCGTTGGACGGAGGGTGTCCACTCAGCCAAACTCCAGCTCACGGCAAGTGAGTGTGTCTCTTATCTCCTCCAAAATAGTTTTTAAAATTCAACCTTCAACTTTCAAAAATCTGTCTCTAATTTCAAACTCAAATAAGCGCACAGCATGGTGGCTTTTGTTTTGTTTTCTTCTCCCCAACTCCTCCCTGCGATTGCATAACAAAAGTGTCTAAATTCACACCATCTGGCCAATAAAGACACTGGCCCCACTGCCCGGCTGGCCCATCTGATTAGGGCCCTGTCTAGCCTGCGCCTTGTGGCGAAAAGTCACAGCTGTGGGGTTTGCTCGAGCTCAATACAACTCTGTTATTAGCCAGCTGTAGGCCTTGAGACGACTTCTGTTCAAATTATAATATCTTTTAACCCTCTGAGCATTGAGGGCTCAGGGGTGGCAGGCAGCGCCATAACAACTAGATTTCTCCTTGCTAATAATTGGTAAAATGAACCAAAGCAGGGAAGAGAGGAGCAGAGACCATTGGGGAAGGGAGAAAAAGTTATTCCTAAAGAGATTTATTTTGTCTCTGCTTTGTTCCCCATTCAAAGCTAAACACCGATTTATGAGCCTTTTACTAAAGATTACGGAACATAAAACCATCTGGGGAAGTGCCCAGGTATGCCAAATAACACTATGCAAATGAAACTAAGTATATGCAGTAACCCTCAAGAAACAGGGCACCTGATTCATCTCTCAATCATTGACTGCTACAACTGGCTCTTAAAATGTAAGAGAAGGAACTTTTCACCCTTCCTGAAGTATCAACCAGCTCTAACTGACAGATGGAATGAGAACTTCCCTTTTGGATGCATCTAATATTTGCCATCACCCATCTCGTCTGCACACGTGTACACACACACGCATATGCTGCAGACAGTATCCATTCAATGGATCATTTATTTACACATAATTAATATTTATTTTAAATTCTAGTTTGGGAAGAAAACAGCAGAGCATCTTCCCAGGTCTCCAACGCAGAGAAGTTACAGTACATTAAATTTTTATATTGTGTTACTAATGCAGACTAAACTAGAGGCTTTAAAAATTGATGCTGCTACTTAAACAGCATAAAATGAGGAGGATTTGATTGGGCTTAAAAATAAAAATGTCAGTCTTAACTACAGCTGGATGGGGCATGCAAGTGTTATTTAAAATGATAGGTATAATTCATTAGACAATGGATCAGTTTTTGGTTTTGTTTTCTTTCCTTTTCAGAAAGTAATCTCTCCAAAGGCATAAAAAGAAAAACCTCCCTTCAACTAACCAACCTAATCAAAGCGTTCTATTTAAATCTAGGTATTATATAAAGTACATCTCAGAATTGTGTTTTCTTTCTGAACAGATCTATCAAAGGTCCCTGAGATAGTAGAGTATCTATCTTCTTACTCCTCCCAATGTCTTCCCCCAGCTACTTCAGCAAGGAAGCCTCCATTGCTTTCAGCTGAAGCCACTGGCATTTGGAAAGCTTGTTTTTTTAATACTTGGTCAAAACCAAAACAAACATGTCTGATTGTTATGGTTTCTTCCTGACTAGGTTGGGGAGGGAGACAGGGCTTCAGGGAGCTGCCCATAAAACAGTACACACTAAATCAGATAACCTGCAATTACCCAAAACTATTAAGTCTGGAGTTGGGAGACATTCACTAAAGCAATAGCCAAGTAAGGAAGAATTGAGGCTTTCCCTCCAATCAGAGATTTTTGGAGGAAGAAAAGCATGTATGGAATAGACATTTAAATTTTCATAATAAAATAGCCACACTCTTTCCAGAGTTTCCTATTTATATCTTGTTTGCGGCGGGATCCCCAGCACCCAGCCGATACCGGGTACATACTAGGCACTCAATAAACATTTGTTGAAATAATAAGGGTGGATGCAATTCTTCTGATTTTTTAAATTTTCTTCCAGGCAGTCAGAAAAAAAAAAAAGGGAGTAATGCACAGGACTCAAGGTGGAATGGATTGGTCTCTGAAAGGAAGATGGGAAAGGTGCAGGAAGGCCAGTAGACTGAATCTTTCACGACGTGAACATCAGAATCCAGCTGTTGCTCCACACTCCAGATCTCTCAGCGGGTCCTCTCCCTGCCCCTCCTAAGGCACTGGTGGGAACTGGACAGATTTTTCTTCCCGGTAGTTCCTTCTGACCTGAGAAACTCCCCTAACACGTGAACTCCGAAGAGAGCAACCTCCCCGGAGGAAGAAACGCCCCCGCATCACCGCAGGTGCCAGGGTGCCAGGAAGCACCCCAGAAATGAGCCGCTGGACCCTCTGGTGGTCCCTCGCCCAGACGAGGAGTCGTTCCAGGGCTTTGACTCATTAACTCCACAAGTGACCCTCCTGGAAATCTACCACTAGAGGCCGGGCGGGAACTCCAGCTGATCCCAAACCGGGCCCGGGGTTGCCCAGCCCGCTTCCACCACTACCACTGACCAGGGCACAGTGGAGACCTTCCATGTGGCCAAAGGAAACTCCTGCGACATCAGAGAGGTGGAGTCCCGAGTCGTTCTGAGTCCTAACGGCTATGCTTCAAGACACTTGCATGAAAGGGTTTCCGTGGATCTACACTCTGCGCCCGTCTGCCCGCGAGGCCTCTCAGCTGGGAGCCCTCACTCCTGAAAGTTGGTCCCGGGAACGCGGCGCACCAAGGCCGGGCTGGAGCACCTGCGGGCTCTCCAGGAAGGCCTGGGAAAAGGCGGCTCTTACCTACACATCACTTCGTGCGTCAGGAGAACTCGGCACATTTCCGGATTCTTATTCTGTCCCTCGTACGCGATGGGCTGTGAAGGAGGTAGTAGCAGGAAAGGAAGATGTGGAAAGGGGTTGGGGGCAAGGAAAGAAGGGACTTCAGAACAAGCACAACATCGCTTTCCCTCCCACTGCCTTCCACTGCATTAGGAATTCCCGCCCGCGGCACAACCTGAGCGGTTGCCGAGTTTGGACTCGACTGAAAGCATACAGAAGTTTGCCCCAGTGAGAACATCATTCTTAGCAAAATGGAATGTTTGGGGGAACTGAATCTCCCAATAATTGTTTCCTTTCCATCCTTTTTCTTCGCCTCTTACTGCCCCCAGGGTTTCCCTGAGTCAGACAGAACAGGTCACTTGGTGAGACAGAAAAAAAAAAAAATTTCCCGAGTGGACAAGGTGCTGGGAGGGGGACGTGGAGGGGGGCTGTGGAGTCTGACCCAGGAAATAGTGGAGGAGGGGCAGGTCAGAAACAAACTGGGGGGATTGAGGGGACGGGTCAGAGACAGGTGAAGAGAAGCCAAGAGGCCTTGGGCTCACCTGCTTGGTGACCGAGTCGATGAGCCTGACATAGAGGTCCTGTTCCGTGCGGACACCTGCGAGGACCGGACAGGCACCAGTCAAGGGTCGTGGAGCCCCTTCCGGACACCCCAAACCCGTCTCTGCTATGAGTCTGAGGCCCAAGCAGCCTCTCCAGGCTGAGCCGCCCTGGAGACGGTGACCTCCCAATCCCCTGTCCCAGGCAAGCCTCCCGCCGCCCTGGGCTCCATGCGATTCCTGAGAGTGATCATGGCAAGATCAACGCGTGCGGCCCAGAAGCCGGCTGCTAGGCGCCGGCTCACCGTTGCTGTAGAGGAGCTCACCGTTGCTGTAGAGGAGCTGTAACTTGTAGTGAGTGCCATTGTTGGTCTTCTCGTTGCCTTGTTCCTGAAAAGACAGGCAGCGTTCGATTCCCTTGCCTTCCAGTCCCCCAAAATAAGGGAAAGAGGAGACAGTGAATCCCCACCCCACATCCCTTCTCCCCATCAAAAGGCAGCTTCGAACAACCCCTATTCAGCCCTAGGTCAAAGGGCACGAGCATCTGCCTGTCTTTGGCCGCCGTTGGAAACTTGCCAAGACTCGAAGCCACTTGACCCTTTCCAGCCCTCTGTCTCCCTTAAAGATGTCCTCAGAAGTGTGACCCTTGAGCCTGCGACAACAGGACAACTCGCCAAAGCTGCCTGTAAACAGGCACCACCCAACCCTTCGGGCTCTGTCTGTCCTTAGGAAGCCCCAGGGCTTCCTTTGGCAGAAAAGGGAAGGGACCTGTCATTTGGAAAGGCAGCATTCGGACCTATCCCGCAAGGACTGCGCCCGCAGGGCCACGAGCTCAGGGACTGAGTTCCAGGTTCAGGAGGGACTTTGGGAAGGCCTGCTCTAAAGCTCACATTGTACAGCTGGGGACACGGAGACCCGGAAAGGGCAAGGGATTTTCCTTTGGTCACACATGAGTTTCAGCGAACTGTCCTTCATTTGAGATCGAATCCAGCCCCAGTTCCAGACTTGAGTTTGGAGGAGGCGCTGCCTTGGAGAACAGAAACGGAGAGAAGGCACAGCCCGAATGCGGGCCAAGGCTGGGCTCCCGGTTTCCGCTTAATACTGCAACTCAGCCCACCTGGCTCTCGCAGGTGCAAAATAATTCAAATTAACCCAGAGAAGGGGAGCGGCGCCCTTGGGTGTACTTTTTAACTAGTTCGAAGGGCGTTTGCTCCTCCGTCAGTCCACAGCCAGGCGCTACTAAGGGCGCCGGGCTCGGTGCGCAGAGCCGGGAGCTCTCCTCCAGCACCGGGTGGGGGGAGTGGGGGTGGGAGGAGGTTCGGGAAATCGACTGATTTAGAGGCTGGGGGTGAGAAGCCTCGATTTATCATCCCTGATGATGCGAGTGAAAAAGTGTCGCGAGAGTGCCAGATGGAATCTTTAGTGCTTCGCAAAGAGGGAGTTATTAGACCGCGGGGTTTGGGGGGTACGTTCCGCTTACTTTGTCATTCTCCACAAAGTCCACGAAAGCAGTCCGCTCGATCTCCACCGGCTGGCCCTGCCTGTCATAGAGCGCCAGGACGAAGTGAAAGAAGTTGGATTTCCTCAAGTTGGAGGGAGGCTGCTTCTCAAAGTGGGCCCGGGACAGGGCGACCCCGCTGCACAGGGAGACAAACGGGGGACACAAGACACGGGGAAGGACAAAAAGGCAATGTTACTAACCGCCCACAACATGCAGAGGGGTAAGGCGTCCACTTACCAGGTCCAGAGTTCTGAACCCTTCGGGCCTTTTTTCCAATTCGGATAAGGAAGAGGAGACTCCTTAAAGGAGTCACCGTGGCCACGGGGGTTGGGTGGCAGGGTTGATGCCTGGGGTCTCTGACACCACCCAGTGGTCCGGCATCCCACCGCTGGGCCACTCACCATCCCGTCTTTAGTGGAAACTGAAAGACCCGGGCTGCCGACAGAGGCCCAGAGTGGTCCCCTAAGGAGGTGGCTCGCGTCCTATACCGTGGGGCTGTCTCCATCCATTCCCTCAGGTGGTACTGCTGGGTATATAAGGATGCAGAGCTGGGGCCCAGGGTTAGGGGAATAAGTGCTTCCTTTGCTTTGGAAGAAGCGACCCTTTTATTTCGTATTAATTCGAGTTACCCGTCCTGGACCCACTGCCCACAACGCCCAAATGCTAACTGGGAAAAGTAGTGGGTAAGAACCCCAAGGGGCAGGAGGGAGAGCAACACAGAGTCCAAGTCTGGGTCCTTGGGCTGCTTGCCTCGCTCTTCCGAAAAGTTGTGCCTGGGACAGAGACAGGGCGGAATCCTCGTGACCAGCCCCGGGGATCGCTGGCCACCGCAAATGAGATGACCAACATAGGGGACCCTCGCTCCCAGAGGTGCTAGGTGGGGAAAAACCAAACCGTTAAAGGGCGAGAACCTCCTTTCCTGGGGCCAACGCGATCCCCACTCAAGCTGCGTTTTCCGGCGGCGCCAGTCGAACCCAGTGACTGTGAAACCCAAGTTGGGGGGCCCGGAAGGCGCCCTCGAGTGTGTCAAGTGTGTGCACACACTTTCCAGCCAACCGGTCGCAGTCACAGCCGACTTGGCCATCAGATCCCATTTCACCGAAGACTTGGGGCTCAGGCGAGCACACAGATTGCGGGAGCTGCCCTACGGCGCTGGGGTCTCCCAGCGTTGAACGCCGGTGCGCAAGCGCCTTCATTCACTCTTTTGAAAGGGGTGATGTTTTAGCTAAGATCTCCCCCACTCTGCCTGTTTCAGCTTCAGCAAACTTTTCGATGCCGGGAAGGAAGGAAAGCGAGGGAGGCTTCTTTAAGGAGTCAGCCCAAGGAAATGCGCGGCGCAGCGGACTCTGCGGTGCTGCCTTATTTCCCTCAGCTCGTGGGCGGGCCAGTCCCGGAGCGCTGCGGAAAGCTGCGGCCACCGCCGCGCTGTGCGGTCTGCCAGAGGGAAATCCGCGCGCCCCGGGCCACGGGAGGGAGGGAGCGGCCGCCGGCCCAAGTCCCGGAGCGATGAGACTTCTGCTTCCTCTCCTCCAAGGATGGAGGCCGGTTCGCTCTACCCGGGACACCTGGCCAGTTTGGGAAAGGGCTCATTTCTCCGTGTGATGTTGGCACTTAAAGGTGGGTGGCCAGGAGGGCAGCGGGGGAAGCGAGGGTCCTGGAAGAAGTTCATGGGCTCTTTGGGGTAGAAGGGCTGCCTTCTCGCAGACAAGGACCTGGAGGCCACAAATTCCAACTCAGTAGTGGTAATGAGAGAATGGGACCGTAATGTCTTCGTAGGGTGGCACCCCGGACATGGTATTTACTATCCCAGCACGCAGACGCCTAGACACAAAGTCACCTTCAGGGATCCGCAAAACCAGAGGCTGGCGATCCCTGAGCCTGTCTGGCTGCCGGTCGCCTTTTCTCGCCTACTTTCTTCTTCCGCAACTCTTTCTACTGTGACTCCGTCTTTTCTCTTCTTTTAAATCTCTTCTTTTCTCCAGCTCCCCAGCTCCGTTCGTCTGGCTCACTGTTTTATCTTTGAGCCGGGACCCTCCAGCCTGTCCCCCCTCCCAGAGCTCCCGGCCGCCTCGCCTTCCCCGGCAGCCGCTCCGGCTTCTCCCGCTCCTCTCCCCGCCGCCACCCTCTGGCCGCCGGCCTCCAGGAATCGCCCAGCAAGATGCGGGAGGCAGGCGCTTGCAGGCGGCGTGGCGAAGCCGGGAGCGGCCAGGAAGCCAGCTTTTCTCCCGCGCCGCCACTGCCAGCTCCGGTATTCACGCTCTGCTCGGGGCCAGGCCGGCTCCGCTTGCAAGACTAGCGGTTGAACTGGGAGATGTTGGGTACTACTTTGTTATTTTTCCTTGCAAAGAGTGGACTGCGGTAAAGGAGTAGGAGAGAAACGCCTACGACCCAGGCAGTTCGGAAACTCGAGTGCTGGCTGCCGGGTGAGCGTTCCCCTGACTGCAGCGATCTGCTTGCCCGAGGGCGAGCCCCAGAGCGCAGGGCCTGGGCGACAGATGGGGAGACAGGGAGAGAGAAAGGCACGGGGAGCAGGGGTGGGGGTGCACAGGGAGAGACAGACCGTAAGAGCGAGAGACTGAGAGCATAATAATTGCGCGGCCGTGTCGTTACCTCTGCGCTGCGACATTAGCGTCCACCACTCCGACATTCCGGACCCAGGACCTGACCGAATCCATCTCGGCGCCCAGCGATTTCTCTTTCAGAGCTGGTCCTCTTCCTAAAGTATCTTGAATCCCAAACATTTAAAAAGTCTGATCCTCTACTGTCGCTTTAAAAGTAAGAGTTACAGCAACACAGTCCTGACTGTTCCCAACGTTGCCAGCAAATCGTCTCCTCCAAAGCAATCCAAGAAAAGGGATCAAGTGCCCAAGTTTGAGTCTTAGGGGGAAAAAAAAAAAAAAGATAACCCGTCCTTTGCTTCACTGGAGAGGTGCGGACTGATGTAGCCAAAGTTCGGGTTCTTATCCTCCGTAAGTTCAGATCTGCCGCCTCAGCCCCTCCACCCTAGGTCGCTCGCATCCTTCCAGCTGCAGCGCTGCCTCCTGAAAGTGATCACAATTTAGAAGCATCACCTGTTCTGGGAGAAACTGGAAGAAATTGATGGCTGCCTAATCTCTGCCCTTCCTCCAGATCCCCCCTCCCTGCTCCTCCCCACCGTTCCAATTTGGAAAAAAAAAAAAAAAAAATCCCCAACAGGATCAGTTGTAAAAGGAAGGGGAAGACCCGGAGCCGAGAGGAGGCGGTGGCTGCGAGCGCCACGGAGCCCGGCTGCAGCCGCGCGCGGGCCCCATGAATGGGTTACTACGGCCCTGGCCGCTGGAGGCGGAGCCGGGGCCCGATAAGGAGCCTCATTTGCATGGACGAGCGGGATTGGCCGGCGCCGGGCAAGCCGGGCCGACGTCCTCAGGCGGCGCGCGCCACGCTCTGCGTTGCCGGGACTCCGGGAGGTGAAAGGGGACAGAAAGCTGCGGGCGTCGCGTCCTTGCACGAACCCCGTGTGCGTGCGCAGGATTGGGGGTCCCCCACACCCTGCACTGACTTAGGGTAGCGGGGCTGTGCGGGCTGGGGACGCAGGGGTTCGGCCTGGCTGAGGGAAGCCTCCCTGAATCTTGCCTCTATATGTAGGTTTTTGTAGCCTGCCAGGAGACACGTTCGTTCCCGGGGTTCGGATCTGTGTGCAAGCTTGTGAGCGTGGCCACATATGCTTATGTTTTGTGCAAACGTCCCCCAGAACACCCAGCTCCCTGAACGGCTCCCGCAGGTCTCCTGGAGTTCCATGGTGATATCAGATGTTGTGTGCGGCTTGCACGTTGCTGAGAGTGGAGAACATATGAATGAAGGCGGGAGGTGGAGCGGGGTGGACAAGCGAGGCGCAAGTGCTGCTCAAATACAATGCGGGGGAAAACACCCGCGGGCGATCGGGCGCGAGCAGCAGTCGCACCCGTGTGGAGGAGAGGTTGCTGACAGATCGAGGCGGGCTGAGTGCGCAAGCGGCCGGGCGTAGTCCTGCGGGTCCTCCAGTTCCCTCCCCATCTCTCCGTTCCCGAAGCTACCGGGAGTGGGTGAGGAGGGACGGGGGACTCGCGGAAACTTCGCCCACCGCGCGCGGTCGCTACGGTGCTGGCCGCGGGCTGGTGGCCGGGAGGCGGTGGCAGCAGCCTCACTGAACAGCTGAAACCCTAGACGGCTTTTTAGCTGCGCGGGGCTGCTCGAGGTGCCTATTAAACATCCTCCTGGCTGGGTGTCATTTTCTTGCTTCTCCTTTTGTATTCTGATCTGTGCATAGATCTGCTGCTGAAATCTAGAACACCAGCGCGAAAACAGATTTGAAGACAATGAATGCAAATCTGTGCTCAAAGACCATCTGCTGTGGAGGAGACAATCAGCTGTTCGTAGTTCGAGCGATTGCGCCCGAGTCTCCCGGCCTCATTACGGGGAGGGCATTTGCGAGCGCCTGGGCTACGTTCAGGGCACTTTCTCCCCTCTTAGGTCTCAGATTTGAGAGACCAGATCCCTTAGGTGTAGGTGAGCGCTCGCAAATGAACTGCTAGAGTTTGCCGCTAGAGGACACAGCACCATGCAACTGGTTTGCCTGGGCTGACAGGAAGCTTGCACTTCAAGAAAACTCGGCTCTCTTGAGAAAGGGACTGGTGCGCGCCTCCACCTCCGGGTTTGAGACTAGGAAGCGCTGGTCCGAACTGCGGAGATTCGCTTGAAACCCGATAGGGGGTTAGGGAGTTTGGGGGGCGGGTGCACGGACCGTCTCCGCATAGGCCCCGGGATCCAGGGGCTGGGGTCATTGATTTGGGGGAAGGTAGAGAAGATAAAACCCCCGCCTCTGGGTTGTGTTGACTATGGTACCTGGACCCCAGAGCTCTGGCTCTGTCCTCCCTGTTGGACTAGAAGGGGCGGGAGAGCCATACAGGGCTATTGGGAAATGGATCGGGTGGCTCGTAAAAAGCCAAGTAAGACAGGAGTGTCCAAAGGAAGAAAGGGGCGGGGAGGAAAATTTGTAGGGATGAGATTCACTGCCCTGTTTCAACTCGGCAATTCTCTGTTACATGCAGGTTTTAAGGAGAATTTCGGTCCCAGCAAAAACTGACCACCCGGAGTCTTCCACCGTCTCTCTTTATAAATCTCTTCGAACCTCAAGCAACTCCCCGCCTCCTTCGTCTGGGGTCTGCGCCCAGCGGGGTCAAAGCCTTGAGTTCCTTGGCAGAGAGTGTGGAACAGCCGTGAGCCCTTCAAGACACGCCAGTGAGCCCGGTGATTTTTTTTTTCAAGGGGCCTTGGATGGTCTGCACCTTCACGTTGCCCCGGAAAGGTGCGCAGGGCACCCAGAGAGGCCTCTGGTCAGCAGTGGGACTGGGCCGAGCCCCAACAGTTTACCCCTCAGGCTCAGGTTGGCTGGGGTTAAAGGGCAAAGTCAGGGTCGAGGGCGCCAGCTTTTCTCGGCGGTAACAGCTGCCACCCAAATTATGCCCCCTCAGGAAGCGAATGAATTGTTCCTTTCTCCCAGCTCCCTGCTGCCCGCTCCAAAACAGACGGGCCGCGCTTGGCGGTCGCCCCTCCTCCCAGCCAACCGCTCCTCCCAGACATTCAGGGGCCACGGTGCTCCTCCCCTGGGAGGCAATCTGGGGGAGCCGTGGTCCCGAACTTTGACAGAGTGGGACCTCCCCACTACTCGCCGGCTGCGCTCAGGGCGCCCCCCGCGACAATGTTGATGGGAGCTCCAGGGATGGCTCCCTGTGTGGCTCTCTGAAGGAGTTGAAGTTCATTGTTGGCCAGGCTGGAGTTCCTGCGCCAGCGTGAGGGGACAAGGATTGCCTTGGGCCCAGCGTGGTAGCATTTTGGCCAGTCCAGTTGGGCTTAATTGTGTCTGTGTAGGTTTTGGGGAGGAATCGGCGCAGAGCCCGTCACTCGCGCGAAACATGCGTTGGTTCGGGAAGTGAGCAGCGGCGGCTGCGCCTGGAGGGTCGCTCCCATCTCTCTTACCCCAGCTACAGGCAAACAAACCTCCTTTTCGATCGTGCAACACAAAACCCGCCCTGAGCCGCGCGGGGGCCCGGCAGGCGCAGCTGCGGCCCCGGGAAGCGCAGTCCCGCGGGGCTGCGGAGCCCACTCGCTTCTCAGGCTCCGACCAAAGAGCTCGGTTCTGCCTCTAGCCCTGGTCAAGAAAAATCCAAAAAGAACACTATGATTAAAATTATTCACAATCTATTTATACAAAACTGGGGGTATCTTACCCTGTCCTCTTCTTCATTTACCCTTCCCAAATGACCCCCACCCCCGTTTTTTCTTTTCATGTTCCTGTTTCAACCTGTCTGTAACCCAGTGTGATATGTTCGATTTCCTCGTAATTGGTTTTAAACCCCTTTGCCCAGTCTCATCCTGTCCAGTCATCTGGGCGCCAAGTCTCTCCTCCCGATCAGAGGTTCGGAAATTTTACTTAGCAACTGCTCTCCTGGCTGTGTTCCTGTCTGGCGGGACGCAGGGGTGAATTCAGAGATGTCAGAACACACCCCTAAATACGACCTTCACCCCCACTTCCAGACACACACCCCCTGCGCCGAAGCACAGAGCCAGACCAGTAGCCGGGGAATTCGATTCACAGGGAGAGCCAGTCTGGGTTTTATAAATGGAAAAAGTGGCTGTCCCCGTGGCCTCTCTTCGAACGTGAATTTTACAATTTTGGGTTTTTTATTTTTTAAACTGGAACCTTTACTCTTTGTCCGACTACAAAGAAATAGCTTTACTTGACATATCAGAGACCTGCCGAACATTTAACTCACAATTCTTTATGAAATGATTTTTTAAAAAATATCTAACTTCATTAACTCTCACACCAAATTGCAACTTTGGCATTTTCTTCCGGTAACTAGATTTGTATGTTCTATAAATGTGAATTCCCTAGAGAGGGTGGGAGAAAAGAAACTATTCATAAATGCACGACAAATATCTCAGGGGGACTCCGCCGTCAATACCAAACAGCTCCCTTATAGGACAATTTGCGTAAGAAGTGGATTCGCTTCTTTTGTTTTCACATAGTGAAGGAGATTCGGGCGGGAACAGCTGCAGAAATGCTGAGTCGTACTGAGTCGTACTGAGTCGCGGAGGAACGTTTTAGAGACACTTGATGTCGGTTGTATCGTTGTATCGAGGCCAGCCGGGGCACTGCAGTGAGTTTACCCAAAATAGACTGGAGGAACCAGATTCAACTCTACCCTAACACTTGGCAACTCCAGAAAGTCTTCCTCCTCCTCTTCCTCTCCTCTGCTCCTCCTCCCCCTAGTATTCTCCTTCGGAAATATCCCTCTTTCCCATCCCCTTATTCCGCGTGCAGAAGGAGCGAGGAAGCAAAGCGGAAAGGTCAAGAGAACAAATTCTCGCAGCGGCAGCTTGGGGAGCGCTGGTGTCCACGCGTAAATAGAGGCCTGGGAGGTGTGTGTGCTGCGGTGCAGGCTGTCTGGAGAGAGAAGTGATTGATAGCTTCCATGGGAATCTGGGGACCCGATTTCCCAGGTGGGAGGGGTGATTTTCACGTGAAACCCCTGCTGGGGGCCGTGCTGGGGTAAATCGGCCGGTTGCAGCCCCTTTCAAGGAACTGTGCACGAAGGCGGTGGCATCTGTCATCACTACTTAAGGTGCAGTGATGGGGGCAAGTTGACCCGCATTAAAAGGCCTGATCACGCTGGTCTCCGTGAACGCGAAGACCGAGAGGAAGGTACTAACGATCAGAGGCAGGACTTGCCCAAGCCCTTTCTGAACGACCTTAAACTTCACAGCAACACTTCAAGTGGAAGTTATTGATTTGTTTGCCCCTAACATGTTACAGATGAGCAAAATGAGGGTGGGAGATGACAAGTGGCATCCCAACTGCTGAATGGGGAACAAGGATCCTCCCCATCTTCCATTTCTAATAACAATAGGGTGCAACAGAAGGCCTTCAGAAAGAAAAAGTTAAATGTGACTGGTTTTCTTCCCCCCCCCCCCCCCGCCCCCGGTTTCTTAGCTCAGTGATAACCGAAGAGCTACTCTGAAATGCACCCCTTTTCCTGGCGGTGCCCGCCAGCCGGCAGGGGAAAGCCCGAGGGACCTCCCAGCTCCTTCCCGGCTCGACTCGCCGCGGAGGTGTGAGCGATGTGTTGATTATTCATATTTTTACCAAGCGCACACTCTGCTGCGGCCGGCGCCGCCACATTTCACACGTACACTGACGTACCCACATGCACAAGCGCTCACCCGGCCCGCACACACGCAGCGCCCCGCGCGCCAGGGGCCCTCCTCAGATAAGGGAGGGGTGACAAAAGGCTCCCACTCACTGCCGTCCCCGCCAACGCGGCTGCCTTTTCCTCCAAGCCCCCACAAACACATCCTTGGCTTTCAGATCCAACTTTCTTTTCCATAATATACTAGTCTCCGCGACTCCCGCCTCCTGAATCTGAGGAGGGGGGAGACTTTGGGGGCGGGAGCCAGCTGCAAATACGGCACCATCTAGAATTTCATTCCATTTAGCACTAGGCAACCTCCTCCTCCAACACACACGTACTCGCACACCACCACGATCACCTCCACCCACACTGGCACACCTCACTCAGGTGGCAAGAGAGAAAATCCAGGAAAGTCATTTGCATAGAGTGCACGGGTTTCAAGACGTCTTTGAGGGTGCAAACTGGATTTCTAATCATGGGATCTCCCCAAACACAGCCCAAGGCCTAGAAATTCCATTTCTGACTCACGGAACCCTCCATCCCCACCCCCTCACCTGCCGGGAGCCGGGCAATCATCTCTGGGCGAGTGGGTCCAGGGCGCACGAGACATGGCACCCGCGGAAACCCTCAGAGCCAGCTGGGAAAAACAGAGATCACTCTCCTGGCCAGGCAGCTCCGTACCGCCCTCGAAGGGGCAACACAACTTGCACTTACTCTTTTCTCCGAAAGGAGAGCAGACGGGTCACCGGGTTCAGACAGTCCCTCCGCGCGGGAAGTGCTTAGAGCAACGCTTATAGGGCAATGCTGGCCTCGCTGCGTAGGGGTCGCTGGACTAAACGCCCAGAAACCCTCACAACCCGTGAGGTCCACTTTTCCGCAGACCCAGGTTAGAGGCTGGTATTTACTGATAAGGTCTCTGGCATTTGATCTTACTCCTCTGAACCTCAGTTTCCTAGCCAGTTAAATGGGAATGTTATTCCTCTGAATTTCAGTTCCCTTACTGGTAAAATGGGGATATTTATTCCCCAGAGCTTTGCTTGCCTTACGGATAAGACAGCTTAGGCGAAAGTATCTGGCACGCAGTAAGTGTTCAATAAACGCTTGCTTTCCTTCAGCATCTGCAGGTGTAAGATGAGGATGATCACATCTGCTTATGGAATTCACTGGGTCCTGAGTCTCCTATGGGGATGAGTTTCCTCTCCCACGACCTATGCGCTTCTGAGGCAGGGATTCTGACTCGCTTGTCTTTGCAGCTCCTTTGCCTGCCACAGGGACTGGATCGCACAGTGGGTGCTCAGCTTTTTTTTTTTTTTTTTTTTTTTTTTTTGCTTTGGAAGCTGTTTGGTGCACACAGGCGTCAGAAGGCACCGTAGGTCACCGAGCAGGGTCTTATCCAGGGAGGGAATGCGACTTCATTCGTAGGAGGCTGCCCTGGGGGCTCCGCGCTGCGCGTGGCACTGGGTAGGGTGCACCCCGAACACAAGTGCGGTTCGCTGCGCTGCCGCATGCTGGGATGGATCGCGGAACTCACTAGATAATTGAAGAAGATCGCGAGGAGCTCTGGAATGGGTCTTCTGTTTCTACGACAAACCCCCGTCGATGAGTAGTTCACAGAGAGCTCGGGGAGCCCCTCCCCGCCCTGCGCCCTCCTTAGGAAGAGACACGGCTCGCCTGACACTACCGGTCTCTGTCTCCCGAGAGCCGAGCTCCCTGAGCGGCGCTTTCCTGAGCCCGCATTAAACGAAGCTGGGAGGGAGGAAAGCTGACGGGCGGAAGAACCGAGACACTGTCAGCGAGGAGGTGGCTGACTGGAGGCTGCGGTGCGCGGCAGAGGGGGGATGGTGTTAAGGGGTGGGTTCCAAACTTTTCCATTCCGCAGAACTAGAACCCCCTTTAAAACTTGCACCATCTTTTATGCAAAGGCAATGCATGTTTATTGCAGAAAAATATATACAAATAAAAACAAAAGAAATTCATAACCGACTCCAACGGCATCAACATAAACAACTATTGCTAATATTTGGATGGGTTTTCTCCCAGCCTTTCTTTTAAACAGATTTCTATATACAGTTCTCTAAACGGGAGCATAGACTATATGGTGATTTGTAACCTGTTGGCTCACTTAATATAGCATATTTCCCTATGCCATTAAATATTTTTCTACAGTAACATTTAATATTTGCATAGTATTTCACTATCCATACCACAAATTGTTTGACCAGTCTATTGGATTCGACATTTAAGTTGCTCCTAATTCTTCACTGTTATAAACAACACTATGATGAACATCCTTGTAGCTTAGTTTTTCAATAACTATGATTCTTTCCTTCAGATAAAGTCCTAGAAGTAAAATTGCAAAATCAAACACTTTGCATGTTTTTACACCTTGATACAGGTTGACAATTTGGCCTCTTGAAGGACTAAATGTACACTTTTGCCAGCGATACCTGAGGTTACCCCTTCTGCCTTCACCCCTCAACCTTCCTGAATCTTTGAAGTTATAGTCTTATTTTAAAAATTTCCCAGTTTGATAGATTGGAAATGTCCTTTGGTATTTGTATTTTGTTTATATTTAGTGAATTTCCAGTAAGGGGAAATTGTTTTTCGTACACTTTTTGGCCAGTGTACATCTTTGGGGAGTTTGTTTGTTTGTTTGTTTGTTTTTTTGAGACGGAGTCTCGCTCTGGCACCCAGGCTGGAGTGCAGTGGCCGGATCTCAGCTCACTGCAAGCTCCGCCTCCCGGGTTCACGCCATTCTCCTGCCTCAGCCTCCGGAGTAGCTGGGACTACAGGCGCCCGCCACCTCGCCCGGCTAGTTTTTTGTATTTTTTTAGTAGAGACGGGGTTTCACCATGTTAGCTAGGATGGTCTTGATCTTGTGACCTCGTGATCCGCCCGTCTCGGCCTCCCAAAGTGCTGGGATTACAGGCTTGAGCCACCGCGCCCGGCCCATCTTTGGGGAGTTAAACATTATTTTATTAAGGACGTTGAATTTTAATTTATCATGTATGTTGAAAATATTTTTTTCCATCTTTGCTTGTTGGTAATTTTATTTATAATTTTTTGGTGGCAGAAATATAGATGTACTTTAGTTACAATGTTTTCGTCTGCAAGTACCAAAATAAGCGACTAACAGCAATTTAAGCAATAAAATCATTTAATTGTCTCACATACCAAGAAGCCTGGAGGTAGATGGCCCCAAGTTAGGTTGCCACAAACAAACCTGGTTCATTTGCTTTGCATGTTGAATTTCAATCTCACCGTCACTGCCTCCTAGCGGAGGATACAGCAGCAATAGTGGGGCACATTCAAGGCAGGAAGCAAGAGGAACAGAGCCACCAGCAGGTTTGTCCCAGTGGATTGCAAAGTAGAAGCTTTTCCAGAAGCAGTCCTTATGCCTCCTTTGCCATAACTGAGTCATGTGGCCATCCATAGTCAGACGTTTATCTGGGAAAGCAAGTGCCTCCTTTGTGAGGCACTTCAGGGTGGATTGAGAATGGCAGTTGGATTAGGCAAATAGACAAGCTCCCCACCCCCCAATTTTTTTTTTTTTTTTTTTTTTTTTTTTTTTTTTTTGACAGAATCTTGCTCTGTCACCCAGACTGGAGTACAGTGGTGCCATCTCAGCTCACTGCAACCTCCACCTCCGGGGTTCAAGCGATTCTCCTGCCTCAGCCTCCTGAGTAGCTGGGATAATAGTCGTGTGCCACCATGCCTGGCTAATTTTTGCATTTTTTTTTTAGTAGAGATGAGGTTTCACCATGTTGGCCAGGCTGGTCTCGAACTCCTGACCTCAAGTGATCCGCTCGCCTCAGCCTCCCAAAGTACTGGAATTACAGGCATGAGTCACCGTGCCTGCCTTAGACAAGCCCATTTTATGTCCTGCAGTAGGTCTTTAACTTGTATGTAGTCAACTCCACCCATGTTTTTCTTTATAATATCTTTTGTGTGTAAAAATAAATTTAGCACCTGTTATGTACCCATAATTAAAAATAAAAAATTTTAAAGCATAATGTGTTCCTTTTGTGTTGTTCACAGGTAATCCTTCCCCATTCCAAGATAAATTAAATATTGATGTATATTTTCTTATTTCTCTATTTTCATTAAAATTTTTGCCCTAAGTAAATAGATTTGTTCATTAAGGTCTTGGTTGGTTCCCTTTTCAACAATAAAGACTAAGTTTTAGAAGGCTAATTTAAATAGATTAGCTGTAGATACTGAAAAATCAAAATCTTTTATTTTATTTTTATTTTTATTTTTTTTTTGAGACAGATTCTTGTTCTGTTGCCAATCTTGGCTCACTGCGGCCTCCACCTCCTAGGTTTAAGTGATTCTCATGCTTCAGCCTCCTGAATGGCTGGGATTACAGGCATGCGCCACCACCCAGTTAAATTTTTTATTTTTAGTAGAAACACTGGGTTTCACCATGTTGGCCAGGCTGGTCTTGAACTCCTGGCCTCAAGTGATCCGCTTGCCTCCCAAAGTGCTGGGATTACAGACATGAGCCACCACCCCCAGTCCCTTTTTATTCAAAATATTTTATGTTTGTTTATCAACTATAGTTCATCTGAAATTTATTTCCATTTACATTAAGAGGTGGAAATCAAACTTCTGTCACTAAACTCTTAGTTGTACCAATAGCATTTATTAAATAATCCTTAATTTCTCTCTATATATGTATATATATATGTGTGTGTATATATATATATACACACACACACACACGTGTGTGTGTATATATATATAGAGAGAGAGAGAGAGATTTTTAAATTAGAACAGGAAATTTATGACTCAGTTAGAAACTAGAAAAACCACATGCTTTTTAGTTTATACATTTTATTTTATGTCCTGCAGTAAAACTTGAAGTATTGGCTAGTCTTGGTGGCTGATGTCTGTAATCCTAGCACTTTGGGAGGCCAAATGCAAGAGGATTGCTTGAGCCCAGGAGTTCAAAACCAGCCAGGACAACATCGTGAAAGCATGTCTCACATAAAAAATAAAAATAATAAATAAACCCTGTAGTTTATTCATATAGGTCCACCACAAATTTTGTTTGAGTTATTCTTAGGTAGTTTGTGAGTATTTTTTTCTATTATAGTTCCTGATTATTGCTGAAATATGGAGAATTTGTTCATTTATTACACACAGAGACATTTTTCTTAGCTCTTATTAGTTGTCCTAGTTTCTTAATTGATTCAGTTAGACTTTCCAAGTAGACAATTATATCACCTACTTAATGATAGTTTGGTCTTTTTGTTTCTAGTAAAGTAAACCTGATTTATTTTACCTGTTTAGTTTCATTGGCTAGGATCTCTAATACAATGGCGAAGAGTAGAAGTATCAGAGATACACTTTATTTTGTGTCTGCATATTGTGGATATTTTTATAATGTGTTGTTAAGTTGATGATTGGTGTCTGATATTATAAAGTACAGATTTATCTCAGGTTACTGAGAACTTTGATTACAAATAGATGTTGAATTGTATCAAATATATTCTTAGCACTTATTAGGGTGATTATAGACTTTTCCTCATCTTTCTATTATTGTTATTAACGATGTTAATATACTTAATATTGACATATTTTTGAATTTCTATAATAAGCCCAACATGGTCATTTAACCATTTATGCATTCATTACAAATTTATCAGACACTCACCTTACCAGGGACACCGTGGTAAACAACACCAAGTCCACACCCCTGAGAAATTTATATTCCAGGGAAAAATGATGATTGATCTGCAGTTTTCTCATGTTAATTCTGTCTTTGCAGGTGTGTTGTGTATTTACTCACCTGACATCCGTCATTTATTCTTATCTCCTCTTCTGTGCCTTTCTGTCCTGGAGATTTACTTCTTTGGTGTTCTGTGGATCATTTGCGAAGGCCCTGCTTGAAGCTTGCCTCTCCAACTCTTCCAACAATTTTACAAACTCCAGACCCCCTTTTTAAAATCTCTTCTTCTACGATGTTTGGAAGAGTTTCTACTTCTTATGCCAAACTCGAACTAGCGCATCAGATTTAGGTATCGGGGTTATACAAGCTCTGTAAAAATAATTCCTATGATTTTTTTAATATACAAGTTTAAATAGCATAGGATCTATATTTTCTTTAAATTAACAGAACTTGGCCAGGCACAGTGGCTCACACCTGTAATCCTAGCACTTTGGGAAGCCGAGATGGGAGGATAGCTTGAGACCAAGAGTTCAAGACCAGCCTGGTCAACATAGAAAGATCACCCCCAGTCTCTATTAAAAAAAAAAATTAACAGAACTTTCCCATAGAGCCTTTGATAAATTATCTAATTTATTTGATGGTTAATGATTTATTCAGGCTTTCTATCGCTTACTGAGTATATTTAGATAATTTTTATTCTTATATAAAACAATCTATATCATTAATATTTTTAAATGCATTACCTAGAGCTGTACCTTGTATTCTGCTGTAACTTTAATTTTCTGTATCTGAAACAATTTCTCCCATTGCCAGAGTTGAATATTTTCATTTTGCATCCTGTTTTATTTATTTATTTTTAATACTTTAAGTTCTGGGTTATATGTGCAGAATGTGCAGTTTTGTTACATAGGTATACATGTGCCATGGTGGTTTGCTGCACCCATCAACCTGTCACCTACATTAGGTATTTCTCCTAATGTTATCCCTCCCCTAGCCCTCCACCCCCCAATGGACTTGGAACCAACTTAAATGTCCTGTTTTATTTTTATTCCTCCAGACTTATCTAATTTATACTCCTATCAACAGTGCACCAGAAACTTTGGTATTATCTGACTTTCTAATTTTGGCAAATCTGATGGGAATAAAGATATATCTTGCTGTTCTTTTAATGTGCACTTCTTTGATTGCTGGTGAAGTTGAACATCTCTTCAGACACTTTTTAACCATTTTGCACTCCCTCCAATTAACCACTTATTGATAGCATTTTTCCACTGGATTTTCAGCCTTGGAGATGGTTGTTGCTGCTGCTTCTGCTGCTGTTGATGTTGATGATTGGCAGAAGGATTTTATATGTTTAGATGTTAATTGTCAGTTTTAGATGTTACAGATATTATCTCTCTGTTATTTGTCTGTAACTTGGTCAGTGTTATTCTCTGCTGATTAGCAATGCTTTATTTTTATCTGGTCAATTCCGTCCACTTTTGTGCTTTGGAATCTTAAGAAGTTTTTCTACACCTCAAAATTACACAAAAAAATCCTACACTTTTAATTTCATCTTTTACATCCACATGTTTAATTTCATGCACATGAGATTAACTTGCAACAGTGTCTAAAATAGTGGTCCAGATTCTGTTTTTTCCATTAAATGAGCTATAATTGAACTATTATACCACCAAATGCTTTATAGCATGGCAGGAAAGAAAATTGTCTCAAATATGGTCTGGGACAGAATTTTCTTTATGTATGGGATATAATTTATAATTCCTTCTGGGAAATAATTAGCATTCTTGTGTGATTTTTTGGTAGACTATTGAACTCAAGAGCATATTCTGCGAAACTGTCAGTCTTGAGAAGGGTCTGATAATATTAACTGGCACTGCCTTGTATTTTTCTACAAACTCCTCTTCCAAGAAAAAAATCTGCAATGGATGGCTCAGGACCTTCTTTCCCCAGGGCAAATCTGAAATAAAGCTTTGACATGAGCTTGTGATAATTTTTTCAGAAAGGGTGCTTTAACAACAGCCTACATAGTCTTCAGCTCTTCTTCTAGATAGAACTGAAGACTGTATGGATGAACCCTCCCCTCCATCCACTCATGTCTGTAATACGTCTTAGAGAAATTCCTTGAAGTTTATTATATGAGAATAGCACCTCTGTCTAGTTTCCAGCAATAATGCGCTTTTAAAAATTATATTTCTCAGTATTTGAGAAGTTTCTTGGAAATGACATGTGGATATTATCATTTTTTACAACAGTATCACTGCCTCCATTATAGTTCTGTTTGGTAAAAATTCCCAAGAATTGTCTAGAATCTTTAAGTGTTAATTACCAGTATTTTTGCTCTCATTGAAAAGACAATTTAAGTTGTTTAAAGTGTTATTTTCTAGTAGTTCTACAATGGTTCGTAAAATTGATCTCTTTCTTTAAACTGCCAATTCTCTTTCTACATCTAAGGACTTTGCATATTCAGTGCTCTTCCTACAGAGGGGAGTGAATTTGAATATTAGGGGTGAGCTACTTAACATCTGCATGCTTCACTGTTTTCATCTATAAAACATGATGATGATATATTTTAGCAATTTTTTATTGTTTTTCAGGTAACGGGAGTTGAGATTGAGTCCCGGATGGATTTTTATTCGGATCTTCCAGGCTTTAATGAAAAAAGAAAAGGAAGCTTTAGGTTATTATGCATTTTACTTTTCTAGATTTAAGCTCCAGTGGCCTATGGAGAACTGGAAGGCAGCTACAACTACAAGCAGCCGTACCAAGGAGCTTCATCTTCATGTCTGAGGGTTTTGGGTTTTTTTGTTGTTGTTGTTTGTTTGTTTGTTTGTTTGTTTGTTTTGAGATGGAGTCTCACTCTGTCACCCAGAGTGGAGTGCAGTGGCTCAATCTCTACTCACTGCAACCTCCGCCTCCCAGGTTCAAGTGATTCTCATGCCTTAGCCTCCCAAGTAACTGGGACTACAGGTGTGCACCACCATGCCAGACTAATTTTTGTATTTTTAGTAGAGACGGGTTTTCACCATGTTAGCCAGGCTGGTCTAGGACTCTAGACTTCAGGTGATCCACCTGCCTCAGCGTCCCAAAATGCTGGGATTACAGGCATGAGCCACCATGCCCAGCCCATGTCTGAGAGTTTTATCTTTATGTTTCTTAGGGCAACCTAATGTTAACTGGAACAGTGATGTTTTATTTAGGGTTCCTCTGCCCTCCTTAGGGCCAATCTCTGTAACGCCCATACCGTGTTTAGGATACATCCCCAAACAGATGAATATTATGCATGTCAGGGTAGGCCCTCACCCTGAGCTTCTCCCTGTGCCCAGTGCACAGCTGGGAGGCACAGGTAGAACTCAGCTCCCCATGCCATCTCCAGGTCCGTCTGCTCTGAGTTAGGGCATGCTGGTGGAGTGACTCCCACTGGTCCCTGGGTAGCTTCTCATCTGTAGAAAATGCGTGAAATGAAGCAAAGGAAACACCTGTCTAGGCAGACCCTCTCCTTCATTCATTCATGCCTATAATATGTCTTGGAGAAATTGCTTGAAGTTTATGATTTGAGAATGGCACCTTTCTCTAGTTTCCAGCAATAATAGCTTTTAAAAATTACATTCTTTTGGCAATTTCAACAGGAATTTCGAGCATGGGCTCAGAGGATTGGAATCTCATATTCAACTCTGTATTCCCAGCACCTAATAAAATGTAGTAAGTATAAAGAAAACATCTGTGATGAAGAGATGAATTAGTAGGATGGTCACATAATTTATAGTCAAAATCAGGACCCTTTTGAGAATGAAAGGGGCTACTGGCCAGGTGGGTCAACAGATTAACAGGAGTAAAACAGGACAGTCCAGAAAACCGGGATATATGATCACCCTATGCATAGGGAAACGGAGAAGAAAGAGAAGTGATAGGGCGAAAGAATGATAGAGAAAAAATATGCCTCAGCCAGGTGCAGTGGCTCACGTCTGTAACCCCAGCATTTTGGGAGGCCGAGGTGGGTGGATAACTTGAGGTCAGGAGTTCGAGACCATCCTGGCCCACATAGTGAAACCCTGTCTCTACTAAAAATACAAAAATTAGCTGGGTGTGGTAGCGTGCACCTGTAATCCCAGCTACTTGGGAGGCTGAGGCAGGAGAATTGCATGACCCTGGGAGGCGGAGGTTGCAGTGATCCAAGATCATGCTACTGCACCCCAGCCTGGACAACAGAGCAAGACTCTGTCTCAAAATAATAATAACAATAATACTATGCCTGGATTCCCTGGGAAACCAACTCAGAGCCAGAGACTGGCATGCAGGAAGTTTACTGTGGACTGCTCTTGTCAACAGTAAATAAGAGAGAGTGAGAGAAGTCAGGTTGGGCACAGGGAGAAGTTAACTGTGATGGGCCAAAGAAAACTGAAATGGGGATGGCTCTGCAATGAAATTCCAAATCAAGGCAAAAAGCCTAGACCTTTGTACTCCTGCATCAACCGGTCACAGGATGTGAGCTGACCAGGAGAAGGCAGCTTAACCCTGGGTGAGGCAGCCTCCCTCCACGGAGGTCAGTTCCCTCATAGGGAGGCAGCTGCAGACCTTCAACAGCCAACACACCCAGCACCTGGAACAATGAGTGCTCGGGTCCCAGAGGAGCATTGGGAGGGCCTACTAAAGTGTCCACTACAGTCCACTCCTTGTGCCGTTCGATTACCTCTCTCATGGAGCAAGATCCCCCCCATTCTGGGATTTGGAATGGTCTCCTTTTCAAGGGAAACACAGAAAGAAGAGGAATGAGTCAAACGATAGGTCTGCTGCTACGGCTGGTCTCAAGGCAACAACTGACACACATCATCTCCCTCCATTCTATGCTCCCTCCACCCTCAAATAACATTTCTAATCCCAGTACTTTGGGAGGCCAAGGTGGGTGTATCACTTGAGGTCAGGAGTTCGAGACTAGCCTGACCATGGTGAATGAAATCCCATTTCTACTAAAAATACAAAATCAGCCAGACATGGTGGCACATGCCTGTAATCCCAGCTTCTTGGGAGACTGAGGCAGGAGAATCACTTGGATCTGGGAGGCGGAGATTGCAATGAGCTCAGATCGCACCATTGCATTCTAGCCTGGGCAACAAGAACAAAACTCCATCTCAAAAAAAAAAAAAAAAAAAAAAAAGAGATAAAAACATTTCTGCCGGTCAGGGGGATGGCAGGGACACCTGTAATCATATATCACACCTATAATCCTATAATAGCAGCACTTTGGGAGGCCCAGGCAGGAAGATTGCTTGAGGTCAGGCGTTCAAGATGAGCCTAGGCAACACAGCCGGACCACATCTCTACAAAAATACTTTAAAATTAGCCAAGGTACGGTGGTGCATGCCTGTAGTCCCAGCTACTAGAGAGGTGAAGGCTAGAGCAAGCTTGTGTAACCAGTGGCCCATAGGCCACATGCAGCCCAGGATGGGTTTGAATGCAGCCCAACACAAATTCGTAAACTTTCTTAAAACATTATGATTTTTTTCTTTTTTGCAATTTTTTTTTAGCTTATTAGCTATCATTGGTGTTAGTGTATGTTATGTGTGGCCCAAGACAATTCTTCCAATGTGGCCCAGGGAAGCTAAAAGATTGCACTCCCCTGGGCTAGAGGATCTCTTGAGCCCAGGGGTTCTAGACTGCAGTGAGCTATGAGCCACTGGACTTTAGCCTGGGTGACAGGGCAAGGCCCTATCTGGGGAAAAAAAAAAAAAAAAGAGCCCTAACCCTGCCCTTGGGTAGTTATCCTGTTTGTATCTCTTTCTTCCAATTTCCTTTGGCTATACCACTTCTCTTCCACATATTCCTCAGCCTTATTCCTCATCTCTTCCCTTTTTTTTTTTTAACCCTTCACACCCTTGCTCCTAATAAACATTATTTGGTTAAAGACAAGTGTTATGGGTTGCATTTGACTCCCCTGCCCCACTCCACAACATGGTGAATGTCTAAATCCCTAGTATCTCAGAATGTGGCCTTATTTCGAAATAAGGCCTTTGCAGATGTAATTAAAGTAAGATCACTGGGGTAGGCCCCAATCCAATATGGCTGATGTCCTTACAAATAAAGAAATGTAGACACCGAGATGCACACAAACACAGGGAGAACGCCATGTGAAGATGAGGGCAAGAGCAGAGTGGTGCTTCTGCAAGCCAGGAAACACCAAGGACTGCCAGCAACTGCCAGAAGCCAGGCGGGAGGCACTGAACAGATTCTCCCCAGACCTCAGAAGGAACCAGCCCTGCCGATTCCTCGATCTTAGACTTCCAGCCAATACATTCTAGACAGTACATTTCTGCTGTATGAGCCAGCAACGTGGTACTTTTTTTTACGGCACCCACAGGAAATGAGTACAGCAAGATTGCAGCAAGGAAATAAAGTTAATGTAGAGAGTGAGGAGGGGAAGAGATTGGGATGTTCCCCCAGTGAGTGGCTCTATCAAAACCAGAGGAAGAAGCGCAACGTCCTCAATTGTATTTGTCTGGTTTGAAATGCAGAGTAATAGGTAACTGTGCCCAGGGTGTGTTTGATAGAGTAGGCTCCCGAGTGAGCCTGTGGGGCATCACTCTGGGATATTCTCATGCTCCTTAGTGCTGTGTGAGCTGTGGGACCCTCAAGAATGCAAAGATTTATGCAAAAGAGAGAGAAGGAAGGGCAGGGCAGGGCCTTCACACTCATCCAACTCTCTCTCTCTCTCTCTCTTATTTTTTTGAGGCGGAGTCTTGCACTGTTGCCCAGGCTAGAGTGCAGTGATGCAATCTCGGCTCACTGCAACCTCCACCTCCCAGGTTCAAGCAAGTCTCCTGCCTCAGCCTCCTGAGTAGCTGGGATTACAGGTCCATGCCACCACACCCGGCTAATTTTTGTATTTTTAGTAGAGATGAGGTTTCACTACATTGGCCAGGCTGGTCTTGAACTCCTGACCTCAAGTGATCCACCCGCCTTAGCCTCCCAAAGTGCTGGGATTACAGGCACGAGCCACCTCACCCAGCCATTTTTTTTTTTTTTAAGTAAAGACAAGATCTCACTATGTGGCCCAGGCTGGTCTTGAATTCCTGGGCTCAAGTGATCCTCCTGCCTCAGCCTCCCAAAGTGCTTGGATTACAGGCATGGGCCATTGCACACAACTCCCTCTTATCAAGACATCTGTTGCCAGCATGTTACTACCTTGGAGAACTGAGTCCTCAGACAGCAATAAGTGCGGAGTTTGTCTGCCCACCAAGTTCCTCAACTCTCTCTACCATTAAGTGGGTGGCATTGGGGGCAGGGGTTCTATGAAGTCGAGAACCAGCACGAGCTCTTCACTGTGGGAATGAGAAGGCACTGGCATCACCTCAGCTACTGTCCTTTCCACCCTCTCCAGCTTCTCCAAGTAAAACACAAAGCCACATTCCAGTGACAGAAAGAACCACTTCTTAGATCCCTATTTATTAAGTAACCAAGAAGAATGGGTGATATTGCAAAGCACAGAAAATTGAGAACAAACTTCAGCTGTATGTGGGTTGCGGGTTGTAATGTTGGCAGAGCACTTCACTTTTTCATCTATTATCCCATCTTGACTTCACAATAGCCACAAAGCTTACAGAAGGAAGAATGATTTCCATTTAGCAAATGAAACACTGGATCGTAAAGAAATTAAAAGGGTATGTCAAACCTAAACAACTAGCAGAAGTACGCTGAAAGAGTGGAACTGTCTTTTAGACCAGCAATTCTACACCCCAACAATGGGTCACAACACATTGTATTATGAAATAATGGCATCCGGGATTCATGTTAAAATGTTTGTGCTTTCTGGGCCGGGCGTGGTGGCTCACGCCTGTAATCCCAGCAGCTTGGGAGGCCGAGGCAGACGGATCATGAGCTCAGGAGATCAAGACCATCCTGGCTAACACAGTGAAATTCTGTCTCTACTAAAAATACAAAAAATTAGCTCGGCGTGGTGGTGCGCACCTGTAGTCCCAGCTACCCAGGAGGTTGAGACCAGGAGAATCGCTTAAACCTAGGAGGCAGAGGTTTCAGTGAGCCGAGATCACACCACTGCACTCCAGCCTGGGCAACAGAGCAATACTCCGTCTCAAAAACAAAACAAACAAACAAACAAACAAACAAAAAGTTTGTGCTTTCTGTCAACGTAATAGATGTAGTTAGAAAGGTAAGAAGAGAATTGCTAATTTTCCTAAATCTATGATTTCCTAAAACATATATCCAAGCCAGTTTTTATTTCTAAAAGTTACTGAGCCTTTTTTTTTTTGAGACAGAGTTTCACTCTTGCCACCCAGGCTGGAGTGCAGTGGCAAGATCTCCGCTCACTGCAACCTCGGCCTCCTGGGTTCAAGCGATTCTCCTGCCTCAGCCTCCCAAGTAGCTGGAATTATAGGCATGCACCACCATGCCCAGGTAATTTTGTATTTTCAGTAGAGGTGGGGTTTCACCATACTGACCACGCTTTTTTTTTTTTTTTTTTTTTTTTTTGAGACGGAGTCTTGCTCTGTCGCCCAGGCTGGAGTGCAGCGGCCAGATCTCAGCTCACTGCAAGCTCCGCCGCCCGGGTTCACGCCATTCTCCTGCCTCAGCCTCCCGAGTAGCTGGGACTACAGGCGCCCGCCACCTCGCCCGGCTAGTTTTTTGTATTTTTTAGTAGAGACGGGGTTTCACCGTGTTAGCCAGGATGGTCTCAATCTCCTGACCTCGTGATCCGCCCGTCTCGGCCTCCCAAAGTGCTGGGATTACAGGCTTGAGCCACCGCGCCCGGCCTGACCAGGCTTTTAAAAGGCTTATGTGTCAAATTTTTGTCTGTGGCAAAAGGTATACCAAAAGGTATGTTTGATGTTTAAACAATACTATCCAAGTCAGCTTTTATTTCTAAACATTACTAAACTTTAAAAAAGCTTATGTGTCAAATTTTTGTCTGTAGCAAATATTGCTAACCCATGATTTTTAAAAAGCAGCAAGAGAACTTTCAGTTATGTAGTTACCTGCAGTGTGTCACTTCTGTCTTTGCAACTGCTGTCTGTATGTAAAAGAAAATGTGGTCATTGGGAGTTCATGGAGTCTATGATTCTATTTTGAGGCTTTTCCAAAGGTAATGAGGAAAGTCAGCATTTCTTCAAACTGCCCCAGCAGATTTGACTGACTAATAACTGACAGCCAAAAGAAACACAATTTTCTTCCAGAATGGATCAGGGAAAAGATTCCCCTCAAGACAGTCATGCAAATACACCCTGGCCCACAATGATATGTCCTAGAGGAAATAGGGAAGTGACACAAATATATTTTACCCACAGTTGAAGGCACTACACAGTGTTTGTCCCATATTTCTTCTCCACTGGGTCCTTGTAGCAACAGTCATGACTCTAGCAGACTCCAAAAATCGATGGGTTAGCCACATTATGTTCCAAAACTTCAGCAAAGTAGTTCTCATACATAGTTTGGGTAACAGATGCCCAATTCTAGGTGTGGGTAGGGGGATGGATGGTAATCATTTTGAACTACCATCATTTGGTATGTATTTAACCAGTGTGAAAAAAATCAGAGTCCTTGAGAGTTATTTAAATAAAAAGTTTGACGGTGACATTTAGTCATGGGAAAGATCAGATGGCAGTCAGGATGGTTAAAACATCACAAGCAAGGAGGCCACAGTCCTGGATTTAACCCTCGCTGTACCTTTGTCTTTTCCACAAATATTGCTGATAACTGTCCAGCCCTTCTGCCACCTGAAAATGCCAAGTATCTGGGTAAGAGGTGCCAGGGAATTCAAAACAAACCCATCAAGGTGCACATCCTGCTAGCAATGGCATCTTCCCATACCACAGGAAGCAGAGATTAGAATTTTTTAACTTTTAGGTACATGTGCTGATTTGTTACACAGGTAAATTGTGTGTCTTGAGAGTTTGCTGTACAGATTACTCCATCACCCAGGTAATAAGCATAGTTATTTTTGTTTTCGGTTTTGTTGTTGTTGTTGTTGTTTTTCTTTTCTTTTCTTTTTTTTTTTTTTTTGAGACAGGGTCTGACTCTGTCACCCAGGCTGGAGTACAGTGGCGTGATCTAGGCTCACTGCAACCTCCACCTCCTAGGCTCAAGAGATCCTCCCACTGCAGCCTCCCAAGGAGCTGGGACTACAGGTGCATGCCATCATACCTAGCTAATTTTTGTATGTTTTTGTAGAGATGGGTTTTCACCATGTTGGCCAGGTGGGTCTTGAACTCCTGAGCTCAAGCGATCTGCCCACCTCGACCTCCCAAAGTGCTGGGATTACAAGTGTAAGCCACCATGTCCAGCCTATAGTTAGTTTTTCAGTCCTCCCCCTCCTCCTAATCCTCCACTCTCAAGTAGACCCCAGTGTCTGTTGTTCTCTTCTTTGTGTTCATGGGTTCTCATCACGTAACTCCCACTTATAAGTGAGAACATGCAGTGTTTGGGTTTCTGTTCCTCCATTAATTTGCTTAGGATAATGGCCTCCAGCTCCACCCATGTTCCTGCAAAAGATAGGATCGCATCCTTTTTTATGGCTGTTTAGTATTCCATGGTGTATATGTACCACATTTCCTTTATGCAGTCTACAGTTGATAGGCATTTAGGTTGATTCCATGTCTATGCAATTGTGAATAGACGATTGCATGACTGTGCATGACATGTGCTGTGACAGAGGTCAGGATCTTTAATACTTTATACCTATTGTAGGTTGAGACTATATAAGAACTTAAATCTTTCCTATCTGATTCACAAGATGGGCAGGAAGTAGAAACATAGGGGTGACCACTGTGCATTAAGGGGCAATGAGTAGTTAAGCCACATTGTCCAACATAGTAGCCATCAGCTACATGTGGCTTTGAGCATTTGGCATGTGGCTCACACAACTGAGAAACTGAATTTCAGTCTTAGTTCATTTTCATCAATTTAAATTTAAATAGACATCTGTGATGGGATAGCACTGAGTTTGAAAAAGAGAAATAACAGAACCAGCAAAAACAGTTCATATTTCTCAGAGATTTTTGATGTAGAGTTTCTCATTTGAGTCTCATAACATCACAAGTTGGGCAGGATGAGCAGGCAATATTATCTGCATTTTAAGCAGACATAAAGAAGATAAACGGACTCATTTATAGTCATTAGGTAGTTTATGAGAAAAGCATGCCTCCAACTCACAATTTCTGACAACCCGCTCAGAGCTTTATCCATGCTATCTGTATAATAATGATGACAATAATGCATTAATGGCATAATTAATATTATGGACTGCTTGCTATACAGGAGGAAGCTCGTTACATCTGTGGTTCTGTGCTTCCCAGCCGTTTCCACATTGTGGCACTCAAAGAAAATGAAACCAGAGATACAGCACACCAGGGTAAGCTGGGGTAAACTATTCCCCTCCAGTGTGCCATCTGAAACAATCCATTACACTCAATTTACATTTTATAATTAAGACAAAAATAAAATGCAGAGTAACAGGTAGATATTCAATGTTGACGTTGTATAAAACTTCCAAATGTTTCAAACTGGAGCTTGCTTCTTTGACCGTATCTTTTTAATTTTACATTTTACGCTGGAAATGGCTATGCACGGCCAGGCACGGTGGCTCACGCCTGTAATCCCAGCAGTTTGGGAGGCCAAGGTAGGTGGATCACTTGAGGTCAGAAGTTTGAGACCAGCCTGGCCAACATGTTGAAACCTCATCTCTACTAAAAATACAAAAATTGGCCAGGCGTGGTGGCAGGTGCCTGTAATCCCAGCTACACAGGAGGGTGAGGCATAAGAATCACTCGAACCTGGGAGGCGGAGGTTGCAGTAAGCTGAGATCGTGCCACTGCACTCCAGTCTAGGTGACAGACAGAGGCTCTGTCTCAAAAAAAAGAAAAAGAAAAAGAAAGAAAAAAGAATTGGCTATGCACAATCCCTGACCCAATTGTTCTTTAAGGATGATCACTTGAATTCTTGATGTTCACCTTTGGGGAGAAATTTTGTTCACTCAAATAGGTAACAAGTTTTATGCCATTTTTACAACCATTCAGAAATGTACACGTTGAAATAATAATCTAAATAAAGTATAGCTAAAGAATCCATAAAGTCTTTAACTGACAAATATAACACTGGATTTTTTTTTTTTTTTTTTTTTTTTTTTTTTTTTTTTGAGACGGCATCTTACTCTGTTGCCCAGGCTGGAGTGCAGTGATGTGATCTCGCCTCACTGCAAGCTCCACCTCCCAGGTTCATGCCATTCTCCTGTCTCAGCCTCCCGAGTAGCGGGGACTTTTTGTATTTTTTAGTAGAGACGGGGTTTCACCGTGTTAACCAGGATGATCTCGATCTTCTGACCTTGTGATCCACCCACCTCGGCCTCCCAAAGTGCTGGGATTACAGGCGTGAGCCACCGCGCCTGGCCTTAACACTGGAATTTTTGTAATAATGTTGGCTGTGTTCGTTTGCGTTGCTATAAAGGAATACCCAAGGCTGGGTGATTTACAGAGAAAAGAGTTTTATTTGGCTCACAGTTCTGCAAGCTGTACAAGAAGCACAGTGCCTGCATCTGCTCCTAGTGAGGACCTCAGGCTGCTTCCACTCATGGCAGAAAGTGAAGGGAGGTAGTGTGTGCAGACCACATGGCAAGAGAGGAGGCAAAGAGTCAGGGGGAGATGCCAGGCTCCTTTCAACAATGAAGAGTGAGAACTCACTCATTCCCTGACCTATGCCATAGCACTATTCACAATAGCAAAGACATGGAATCAACATAAATGCCTATCAATGGTAGATTGGATAAACAAAATATGTACGTATACACCATGGAATACTAAACAGTCATAAAAAAGAATGAGATCATGTCCTTGCAGGAACATGAATGGAGCTGGGGGCCATTATCCTAAGCAAATTAATGCAGGAACAGAAAACCAAATACCACATGTTCTCACTTATAAGTGGGAGCTAAATGATGAGAACTTATGAGAATGGCATTGAGCAGTTCATGAGGGATCTGCCCTCATGACCCAAACACCTCCCCGTTGACTCCACTTCCAACACTGGGGATCAAATTTCCACATGAGACTTGGTGAGGCCGAACAAACCATATACAAATGACAGGTCTATACACGCAACATATTTATCAGCTGGAAATGTAAGAAAAGATTCAACGAGCTACTCTGAAATACATATTTTGAAAAACCTATCTTGGTAAGATGAAACTCAAAAGACTTTCCTAGTTTTCATAAATATAAGGTACAAACTAAAACATGTTCTGGCACATTCGTGGCATCTATAAAATATAAAGCATGAAAAGGTGACCAGCATTGGTGATTTTTGGCTTATGAGCAGCAGAACTCCATCAAACTTTTCTCAAAGAAAAACTTCATGATGAAACTCTAATTTGTAGAATGTATGTGCATTTGCGGGGTGGTTACCCTGCAGCTTGCTTAGATGACATTTTAAAAGGGCACAAAGACCACAGACAGACAAGCATCTGATTTGCAAAGGCAGAGGTTTTGTTTGTTTGTTTTGTTTTGTTTTTGCAGTCAAGGTCTCGCTGTGTCACCCAGGCTGGAGTACAGTGGAGCAATCATAGCTCGCTACAGCGTCCAGCTCCTGGGCTCAAGCAAACTGCCTGCCTCAGCCTTCTGAGAAGCTGGGACTACAAATGTATGTCATCATTGCCCAGCCAAGGCAGAAATTTATGACTCTCACCTAGAACTGGGCATACCAGGGATACCTGTTTCCCCTGCCAGGCTACCTGCAGGACACCTGCGTCCCCTACCTGTACCTTGGGCACCTAGAGCACAAACACCATGTGGCCCCTGGGCCCCTTGGCTAGGAGGGGCAGAGGAGCATTCAGCACCAGCTGTTGTCATTGATTTCAGGACTTCAGCCTGCAGGACTACCCTCAGCACATTGCAGCGAAGCCAGTGCCTGCGTCACTCGTCACGCTCAGTACCTGCAGGCGGGGCTGGCTTCGTGGGCTTGCAGAGGGCCATGTGCTCAGAAGGGCCTTGCAGTTATTTAATGCTCTGTTGTCACTGACTTGAAATTCCTAACGATTTTTTAACAAGAGACCTTGCATTTACTTTTCACACTTGGCCCCATAGGTTATGTAGCCAGCCCTCCCAGCACTGCTCACCACCTAAAACTGGTAGCTGGGGCCTTGTAGCAGACCCTGTCCCCTTGGAGGGGGTGCATATTTCACAGTAAACTGCACATCAGCACATAGGCTGGGAAGCTCTGCAACAACTCATTTAATCCTCATGACAATCCTATGAGGCACCCCCATTCTACAGATGAGAAAATGAAGACTTAGAACGGCCAAGTAACCTCCCCACGGCCAAACAGAGTCAGCAACGTTTGCTGGGCACGCGTCGTGGGAGCTTTTACTGACTTGGACACTACCCTGCGAAGGGCTGAGATAAGGCATGCAGATACGCACGCACCCTGTTAGATTCAAACACAGCTGTCTGGCTCAGGGACCGCATTCCGAAGCCCGCCAACTTTTAGTCCTGGGCTTCATCCACTGAATTTCAATTAATAATACTAGAAAAAGTAGCAAGGAAGACAACATGTCTATTAGCTGGAAATGTGAGAAAAGATTCAAAAGGCTACTCTGAAATATGTATTTTGAAAAACTATCTTGATAAGATGCAACTCGAAAGATTTTCCTAGTTTTCATAAATATAAAACACTAAGATGTGTTCTGGAACATTTGCGGCATGTCTAAAATCTTAAGCATCAAAAGGTGACCAGCATGGGCAACTTTTGGCTTATGAGCATGGAATGGCTTGTCCTTCCCCCTCCAGGGAAGGGACCGCAGGGCTCTGACTCACGAGTGACAACCTCTCTCCACACCATCCCAACACACACACCCCTGTACCCACTGCCCGCATCTCAGAGTCAGCAATGTTTGCTGGGGAAGAGTCGTGGGAGCTTTTACTGACTTCGACACAACCCTGAGAAGGCCTGAGATAAGGTATACAGACATTTATGTTCCCTCTAGCCATCCCCGTGCACACACAAACACACATGTAGATATACATGCATACACATGCACACACACAGACATGCACACACATACATACACACATACATACAAACCACATGCAGACAACATGTACACAAAACACCTACACACATACATGCACATGCATACGTATGTACACACTCGCACACATGCACACACACACAATTCTGATGCAGGTCAGCCTTCTGTAGGGAGCTGTGGTCAGCTCAGTCGCTCACCGCAGAGCTCAGCATTCTCTGACCATTGTTCTCTGTACAAAAACAAACTCCCGGCCAAGTTTGGCCTTTCTTTCATGCACGTAACTTCCAGCTGAATGTTGTTGGACAGACTCTTGGACTTGACAGACAGCAAGTGTGAGAAGCTCATATCACCTCCCCTGTGAGTGCTACAGAGGTACCAAGTGTGGGTCATTGGCACCGGCCACTGTCAGAGGCCAGAGCCACCCTGTCCCTCTCTGTGCAGCCCTAAGGGAGGAGCGCTTGGTGCAGGCTGTGTGGCGGTGGAGGACTTGATTCCCTGCTCTGTGGCTCACAGAGTGAACCTCTGCTCTCCAAGCAGCCCCCTCTCCCCTGGGCTGCTGTTCAAGCCTCCAGGCTCCTTCTCGAACTGCTGAGCCTTGGGGGAACAAAGGCTTTTATGACAAGTTTTATTAGTGATGCCCTCCTGTGCTAACTCTCTGAGATGGGTCAATGCTATTAACCCCATTTTACAGAGAGAGGAAGAGCCCCAGAGAGGTCAAATGCTTCCCTCAAGGTCATGCAGCATGTGTGGGGCAGAGGTAATTAGCCCCAGCCTGTCTGTTGAGCCAAGGGACAAGCAGGGTGTGTGATGCAGGGGTCTAGGGAGGCCACTCTTAACAGTCCTGGAACTTGGACTTCAGGAAACCAGAGATGGGCATGGGGGCGGCATCCAGCACCTTTGCTGCTGTGTGACACGCTGCCCCCTGCTCTGCGACAGCCCCCACTATCCTCACTGCTGTGTGACACCCTGCCCCCTGCTCTGTCCCGCCTCCTGCCACCAGCCCCCATTTTCCTTTTGCTCTGGAGAATGTCTCAATGCAACAATGCAAAACTACAAAAGACAAATAGAGCTACTTTGGAGTGAGGGTAGTAGATCAACTGTTCAAAAGTAGCTAGGTTGTGGCTTAACAAAAACTTCAGTAGTTTGGCCAGGACTGGTGGCTCGTGCATGTACTTTCAGCACTTTGGGAGGCCTGGGTAGGTGGATCACTTGAGGCCAGGAGTTTGAGACCAGCCTAGGCAACATAGTGAGAGCCTGTCTCTACAAAAAAATTTAAAAATTAGCCAGGTGTAATGGCCCACACCTGTAGTCCCAGCTACTCAGGAGGCTGAAACAGGAGGATTGCTGGAGCTCAAGTTTGAGGCTGCAGTGAATCATGATGATGCCACTACACTCCAGCCTGGGCAACAGAGCAAGAACATAACTCCAAAAATAAAATTTAAATTAAAAAAAAAAAACTGGTTCAGTCACTATAAGAGCTTCTGGAACCATCAGCCAGAGTCCAAAGACAGTACAGTAAGAAACTGGATTATTTGTATCTTGATTTTCTTCCAGCCGACACCAGAACAGACAAGTCTCCCCAGCGGAATCGCTTGCCCGGAGAGGGAGGGGTGAGGGATGCTGCACTGCCCACTCGAGGCTCCTCTCTGCCAGTTCCCAGCACTTTGCATGTGGCTGGACACGCAGGAGAGGCTTGTACTTACTTGTGGAAAGGAAATGAAAGAAGAAGGCCAGGCTAAGACTACAGACATGCAAACTGGGAAAACACAAAAACCAAAGGCCACAAACCTCAGCTCAGAAAGCAGGTCCCCTCAGCCAAAGCCTGTGTTTATGCCTGGTTCTCCTGGGGAGACTGACAACTGGCAAGGCTGCGAGCGTGTGCCGGTAACGGGGCATCCTGGGAGGAAGCCCGGCCCTGGGTCAGCGCCACTGAGCTTGTGATTTTCTGCTGCCAGAGGCACGCGCCTTTGCCAAATGCAGCTGGCCCCTGCCAGTTCTGGAGGTTCCCAGGAATAGACAGGCCCTAGATTCATAGGCTTATGGATGTTCACATAAAGGATTCAATGGGAGAGCCATCTATGGGGGTGGCGTTGGTGTCTTCCTTCCGCCCTTCCTCATCCTCCTGGTTTTTCTGCCCGAGGATCCCACTCTTCAGCAAGTCTTTGCCCTGCAAGCCGGAATAAAGCTTTATTTTCCAACTGACTTGAGTGAGGTTTCTGTTACTTGCAACCAAAGAACCCCAGTGATTCATGTCCCAGGATTGCCGGGAGGTACAATTGCACACGCAGAGCACTTAGCACAGTATCTGATACGTGGGAAGCACTGGGTACCTGCCCATCATCATTGTCTTCAGTATTATTATGATTATTGCTGTTAAATACACATTGATGCATCAAAACAAACTGCATGTTGACCAGTTCCAATCCTCTGGCTGTGCACACACACCATCATTTGCTTTAGCTAAGTTCCACCTTCCTCTTACAGGGCCCACCTCAGATCAAACCACCCCAGAAGCCCTTGAGAATTACTGTGCCCTCGCCAACCTCTCTCTGCTGAACTCTCGTCCTCCCCTGTGTCCTAGTGTTACCTGGTGTGGCATATAACTGTGATATAACCACGCTGACTGGGGCTGTTGCTCACGGATGTAGAGCTGGACACAGCACAGCCTTCTCTGCCTCGTGGGATCGTCCTGCGTGTTCCACATGGGCTTTCTCTTCCCAGCTAGAATGTGAGCATCTGATGAAAGCAGAGCCCACTTGTTCCTTTATTTTTAAAAACCAATTGATTACTTTTTTTTAGAGACAGAGTTTCACTCTGTTGGCTGGCTGCAGTGGTGCCATCATAGCTCACTGCAGCCTCAAACTCCTGGGCTCAAGTGATCCTCCCACCTCAGCCTCCCAAGCAGCTAAGACCACAAATGTGCACTAGTAGGCCCAGCTGTTTTCAAAATGTTTTGTAGAGACCAAGTCTTGCTATCTTGCCCAAGCTGGTCTCCAACCCCGCCTCAAGCAATCCTCCTGCCTTGGCTTCCCAAAGTGCTGGGACTACAGGTGTGAGCCACTGCACCAGCTGTATTCTTTCTTTTGTTTCTCTATGAGATCTATTGTGATGCTGACCACATGGTAGAAAGAAAACTGATATCTACAGAGCATCCACCATGAGTCCGACACCGGGTGAATGCTTTACCCATGTTCTCATATTAACTGTCATGGCAGTTCCTCGGCAAGGTCATTGTTTTCTATATCCTCCAGGCCACACCAGCGAGGCAATAAAAATAGTCACAATTAAACTCTTAGAAGATTGTCATCCCTGACTTCAACCTCACTGTGAATCCCAGATACCACCTTCCCCAAATAGTTCAGAGATCCCCTCAAAATGTGCCTTACCTGTACCCTGCAGACCATCCTCTTGGCATCTACCATCTTCCCTGTCACCACCCAAGTCCTAGTGTCCATCCACTGCTGAGCGTGCTGGGGAGTCCCCAGGCTGGGATGGAGAGCGCTGGCCTGTGTGGCTGCATCGCCCCAAACTCGGTGCTGCAGGTGCCACTCCATGGCCATGCCCTTTCCTGCTTTCCACCCTGTGAGTGTACTGTCTTCCTCCTTGCAGATTCCAATCCCTCCTGAACTCACTTGTCTCCTGAACTCACTCATGTCTCTACCTCACCCTTCCTTTTTGATGACTCCCAACCCAGGGAAAGCCTCCGGAGACTTATTTCATCTCCTTCCCTGGCTGCCTCTCACTGTCAAGGAAATGCCACAAAACCCTGCTGCCGCGTCCACTCCCAGGCCATGCTCACTTCAGCCAAGCTCTCAGTGATGCTCGGTAGTTCTTTCATTCATTTCTTGCTGACTATTAAACTCTTCCAGACCCTGTCCCCTCCTCCAGAGGCAACTGGCCTCACCCTTAGGAATAATTTCCTCTTCTATTTCATTGAGATAGATGAGTCTTGCCTTCCTCCCTCTTCCCTCCAGTCCCCGAATCTTTACCCTCCAATTCCTGCATCCTCTTCTAGCCTTGCAGAGGTGGCCAAGATGCCAGTATCCCCTTTGCCAAAACCAACCCTCATCCAGCACTTCCCCTCCTCTGGGACGTCGCGAGCTGTTAACTCTCTGCCCCGCCTCCTGTGCCTCCCCTCGCCTGATTCCACCTGCTTCACTGCGTATCTACACAGGAGCAGACTTCCTCTTTCCTTTCCTGTGCTTCTTCCAGCTTCTGCTCTTTCCCATTCGGCTTCTAGAAATGAATCACCCTCCCTGCCCCCTCCCTTCCTTATTGCCTTCAATCTGGCCTCTCACCTATAGCTCTCCTGAGACTGCTTTCAGAAAGGCACGTCGTCTCATTGCAACCCACCTGCCTGTTCCCCAGGACCTGACCCCTGGGGATGACATCCCTTGGTGAGCAGCTCTCCCTGCTGCCTGTGTGGCCACGGTTCTCTGCGCCCCCCCGAACATGCCTCCGTTCTCCCAGCCTGCTCCTCTCTTTCCTCCGCAGGTGTCTTCAGGGAAGCACCTCCTCTTCCCACCCTCAACCCTCTTCCCCTCTCCATGGAATCCACAGGTTCCACTCTCTTCTCCCTAGGAAGATGGTGCCCTGCTCATACCTCCGGTCTGACCTCCATCCCCGGCCCCAAATATGGAGCCTAGCACCTTCCTTCCCAAAGCCACCGCACTGGTGCCTCCCTGCAGCTGAGTTTCATCACCTTCCCCTCGTGCTCAGTGACCTGCAGCTCCTCCTGTCAACCCACAGAACAGAATGGGATTGCGGAGTCTGGGAACCTGAAGTTGGAAGGAGACTTTAGGATTCTTATCTTGTTGAAACTCTGATCCAATGTAGCAATGCCCATCACAATATTTTTGGACAGCTTGTCATCAAGTCTTCGCTTACATGTCTGTGCTGATGGGAAGCTCACTGTTTCATGAGGTGTTGTGTTCCATTTTAAAATAGCTATTAATTGGGCCGAGTCTGGTGGCTCACGCCTGTAATTCCAGCACCTTGGGAGGCTGAGGTGGGAGGATCACTTGAGCTCAGGAGCTTGAGACCACCCTGGGCAACATAGTGAGACCTCATCTCTATTAAAAAATTTTAAATTATTTTTTAAATTAACATAGTTATTAACTGGTTATTATGTTCATCTCCCATTGGTCCTGTAAACCAGGCTCCCTTGGCGTAATGTGGTCTGGTTTTCCTCTTCTCCTTCACATCTTTCCTGGACTTCAGCCTCAATGGTTCCTCACTGTTGCCTGAAACCGTCCCTCCCCCTCCTGCTTCCGCACTCACACTCGTGCTGATTCTCATCAGCAGTATCTTGGATCCTCAACTCAGCCTTTTCTTCCCTCCAGACAGTGCAGACACCAGCTCCACCTGGGATTTTCCCATTCTCTCCAACTAAATGCCCTTCCTTCTCTTTTGAAACCTCCAAGAACCACTTCGTTTATACTCCTTATCCACATATCCCTCAGTCTATTTACCCATTCATTCACTCACTCATTCATTCGGTCAGTCAGTCCACAATATTTCTTGAAGGCACACACTGGCCCAGGGTCCCCGCTGGGCACCAGAGACACCACAGAGAACAAGGCATGGAGCCCCTGCCAGGAGGAGGGAGCTTGGAGACACCCAGGGAGTGTAGGCACTCAATGCCGGGCACCATAAAAATGGGTTGAGAGTTAGCAAAGGAGAACTCCAGGAAGCTCTGAGAGGATGTGCAGGAGGGGTCTAACCTGGCCCAGGTCCAGGAGCAGCTCCCTGAAGAAGCGTCACTACCCTGAGACCCAGATGACACGTGATAAGGCGGGTCGTCGTTCAAGGGTCTGAAGAAGGTTCTCCACGGCTGGTACACAATAGATGAGAGGGACCAGGCTGGACTCAGTGGCTAACACCTATAATCCTAGCACTTTGGGAGGCCGAAGTGGGTGGATCACCTGAGGTCAGGAGTTCGAGACCAGCCTGGCCAACACGGTGAAACCCCGTCTCTACTAAAAATACAAAAAAATATCCAGTCGTGGTGGCGCACACCTGTAATCCCAGCTACTCGGGAGGCTGAGGCAGGAGAATTGCTTGAACTCAGAGGAGGCAGAGGTTGCAGTGAGCTGAGATCATGCCACTGCACTCCAGCCTGGGTGACAGAGTGAGACTCTGCCTCCAAAAAGAAAAAAGAAAAAAGGAGGAGGAAGAAGGAGGAAGAAGGAGGAAGGAGGAGGAGAAGGAGGAGGAGGAGGAGGAGGAGGAGAAGGAGAAGGAGAAGGAGAAGGAGAAGGAGAAGGAGAAGGAGAAGGAGAAGGAGAAGGAGAAGGAGAAGGAGAAGAAGAAGAAGAAGAAGAAGAGAGACCACAATAAGAAAACTCAGAGCTTGAAGGACTTTGGAAAGCATGCTAAGGACGTTATTTTAATCTTGACAGTAATTGGAAGTCACTAAAGGACTTTACTGAAAAGTGGCAGGGTCAGTTTATCATTCTTGAAACATCCCTCCTATTTGGTTTTAACTTGCTTGTACATGGGTCTATGCCTTTTTTTAAGCCCCTATAATGTTTGACCTAATGTGGCGGGTACAGCAGATGCAGTAATTAATAAATGTTAGTACTACTGAATTTGGGAAATAAAATATTTTTAATCACTGTATTCTGAAAAATGAAAGCTAATAACTGTATGATTATAGACTATAAAGCCAAAAAGGGCAACAACAACTTAAAGGAACATATTTGTGGCCATGTGCAGTGGCTCACAACTGTAATCCCAGACTTTAGGAGGCCAAGGCAGGTGGATCACAAGGTCAGGAGATCCAGACCATCCTGGCCAACACGGCAAAACCTCATCTCTACTAAAAATACAAAAAATTAGCTGGGCGTGGTGGTAAGTGCCTGTAGTCCCAGTTACTCAGGAGGTTGAGGCAGGAGAATGGTATGAACCCGGGAATCGGAGCTTGCAGTGAGCTGAGATCACGCCACTGCACTCCAGCCTGGATGACACAGTGAGACTCCATCCAAAAAATATGTGTGTGTGTGTGTGTATATATATATATATAATATATTCATTAAAATATTAAAAATTAGAAAAGGAAGCAGTGTCAGGATCTTAGAGAATGGAAATCTGTCCTGGATTAAAGATAAATGTTATCCAAGAATGCAGATATCTATTAAGAGGGTCGATGTTTTGAAGCATCTAAATTCTTAAAATCAGTTTTTCCTCATTGAAAAAAGTATTACAGTAGGAAGCACTTCCTTAAACCTAAAGAGTATCTGGGGCACAATCATTAGCCCCATGTTATGGGTGTCTCTTGGGACCAGCTCCTGTCTGAACATGAAACTTGTTGGGGTACTCACGTAGGGCCCATCCTTTGGGCGTCTGTATCTCTTGCTTCTTAGTTTTCACAAATATGCAGAATAATGTAAGATGACAGCAATGGGAGACACTGGCATCACGGGAGGAATACAATGGAACTCACTACTTTCTTTGCAACTTTTCCATAAATCTAAAATTAACCCCCTACAAAATTTAACTTAAGTGAATCAGAAAGGAGGGCAGATTGGGGACCCCCAGTGAGGGCAGGGTAGCATTAAATCACATCACAGGATATAAGATCAGCTGGGCCAGGATGTGTAGCAAAGATCAGCTTGGGGCTCACTGAGAGCTCAGCCCCAAGACCCCAGGAGCAGAGTGCAGAGGACGGCCCTGCTGAGGCCTAGAACCCACTGGGACAGCCAGACTGGTCCTGCTCTCACCTTAAGAAGCATTTCAGCTAATGCTTAGTTCTTAACCACTTAGTAAATCGGCATCTGTTTACATGTGGATAGGATCGTGCCAATGGTTTAAAATAGTTCTTTTTTACATAAGCTTGTACTGATATAAATAAATGATTCAATAAAGAAGTACATGAGAAAGAAAAAATTCTCCTTACAGAAGAATTCCAAATAACACACGTGGATGCCACCACCTCTAGGAAGTAGAGCTTAACTCTCCATGATTTTGAGGATGGGCTGGAATTAGTGACTAACTTCTGAAGAAAAGGAGGAAAGAGTAACATGATGGGAGAGAAACTTGCAAATGTGACTTTAATCAAATGATCCTATTAGCATCACCTGTGATGTCGTGTGGCCATCACACACCCCCGATATACTCTGAGAACGGTGCTTCACCTCAGCAGTATCCTTTCCAAAATCTCATAACCCCAGCTGAATAATGACAAAAGCCTCCAACAACGCAGATACGGGAACATTCTACAAAACGCCTGACCAGTACGCCTCAAGAACATCAAGGTCAAGAAAAACAAGGAAAGACTGAGAAGCTGTCACATCCCAACGGAGACCAAGGAGACGTAATGAATGAATGCAAGATGGTCTCCTGGACTGGATCATGGAACAGAAAGAGGACACAAATGGAAAAACTGGTGAAGTCCAAAGTCTGAAGTTCAGTTAATGGTAATGCATCAATGTTGGTTTCTTAGTTTTGGCAAAGGTATCATGGCCACGTAAGATGATAACATTAGTGAAAATGGGCAAAGGGTACGTGGGAACTCTCTGCTGTCATTGTAGCTTTTCTGTAAATCTTGGGTTAATCCAACACAAAAACTTTATTTAAAAAAAAAAACAAGATAACTGGACATGGTGGTTCACTCTTGTAATCCCAGCTACTCAGGAGGCTGAGGCGGGAGGATGGCTTGAGATCAGAAGTTCAAGACTAGCCTGGGAAACACAGTGAGATCCTATTTTCAAAAAAATAAAAATAGACCAGGCATGATGCCTCATGTCTGTAATCCCAGCACTTTGGGAGGCCAAGGTGGGCGGATCACCTGAATTCAGCCTGGCCAACATGTTGAAACCCCATCTCTACAAAAAGAAAATTCGCTGGGCGCAGTGCTGTGCACCTGTAGTCCCAGCTACTCGGGAGGCTGAGGCAGGAGAATTGCTTGAGCCTGGGAGGCAGAGGTTGCAGTGAGCTGAGATCATGTCATTGCACTCCAGCCTAGGCGATGGAGCAAAATCTTATCTCAAAAAATATATAAAATAGGCCAGGCGCGGTGACTCACACCTGTAATCCCAGCAATTTGGGAAGCCAAGGCAGGTGGATCACCTGAGGTCAGGAGTTCGAGATCAACCTAGCCAATATGGTGAAACCCCCGAAATAAAAATAAAAACCAAGATGTAGAAGAAAACATAAACAAAATGTGATGGTAAGCAGTTTCGTTTTGGTTTTTAATTCTGAAAATGGCAACTGTAATTAATGTTTTTGTTTGTTTTGTTTTGTTTCCAGAGGACGCCATTCTGGGGTCCTAGGGAACTCTCCTCTAACACCCTGACAGCACTGTGAACAGTATTGTCCTGGTTTTGAATGGTTTCACTTTTAGCTTCAGATAATGTAAATTCTTGATGAAAGTATCTAGTAGGTTATAACAAACAAGACAGAGCTCAGCCTTGCTAGAGTGTGTATTTGCAGCCTGGCATCGTCCCCTGAGAAGAATATCCTGGTTTCTTTTTTTTTTTTTTTTTTTTTTTTTTTTTTTTTTTTTTGAGATGGAGTCTCGCTCTGTCGCCCAGGCTGGAGTGCAGTGGCCGGATCTCGGCTCACTGCAAGCTCCGCCTCCCGGGTTTACGCCGTTCTCCCACCTCAGCCTCCCGAGTAGCTGGGACTACAGGTGCCCGCCACCTCGCCCGGCTAGTTTTTTGTACTTCTTTTTAGTAGAGACGGGGTTTCACCGTGTTAGCCAGGATGGTCTCAATCTCCTGACCTCGTGATCCGCCCGTCTCGGCCTCCCAAAGTGCTGGGATTACAGGCTTGAGCCACCGCGCCCGGCCTATCCTGGTTTCTAAAGCAGAGCTGAGCTGTTTAAATGACTCAAGGTGCCTCTCGTGAGGAGAGGCCGATAAGTAGGATGGTTGGGGACTGTCTGTAGTGGCACTGTCCCCTCCCGCATATATGCCTTCTGACCTAAGACTCTCTACTTAGCATTTATAAAATTCACTGTTCAAGGAGGATCATTCGAACTGGCAAAAGGACTTTTCTTTGCAAAATAAATACGTGTAGAATGAGTGCTTGTAATGCATTCGAAAGGTCATTCATGTATGCATTTAGCATATGTGCATTGGCACTCTACCATGTGCCAGGCATTGACACACAGCCTCTACATTCTGGTTGGGGAGATGGATTTAAAAGAAATAAACAAGGAAGATAATTTCTGGTTATATTAGTCTGCTAGGGCCACCAGAACAACATACCACAGACTACGCAGCTTCAACCACACAAATTTATTTTCTCACAGTCTGGAGGCTGAAGTCCAAGACCAAGATGTCAGCAGGGTTGGCTTCTTTCAAGGCATCTTTCCTTGGCTAGCAGATGGTCACCTTCTTGCTGTGTCCTCCCATGGTCCTCCCTCTGTGTGTGTATCCCTGGTATTTCTCCCTCTTTTTAGAACGGTGCTGGTCTTACAAGATTAGGGCCATACCATTACAATCTCATGTACCCTTAATTACTTCCTTAAAGACGCTATTTCTGGACAGGCATGGTAGCTCATGCCTGTAATCCCAGCACTTTGGGAGGCTGAGGCAGGCAGATCACTTGAGGTCAGGAGTTCCCAGCCTGGCCAATGCAATGAAACCCCATCTCTACTAAAAATACAAAAAGTAGCCAGGCATGGTGGTGCACACCTGTAATCACAGCTACTCTGGAGGCTGAGGCAGGAGAATTGCTTGAACCTGGGAGGCAGAGGTTGCAGTGAGCTGAGATGGCGCCACTGTACTCCACCAGCCCAGACGGCAGAGCAAGACTCCACCTAAAAAAAAAAAAAAAAAAAAAAAAAAACCCTACTTCCAATGCAAGTCACATTGAGGGTTAGGGCTTCAACATATGACGTGAGGTTGGAGGGGGAAAGTGCATGACACAGTTCGGTCCATAACGCTGATAGTGATAAACATTATGATAAAATAAATACAAGATCAACAGTGAGGTCATGGGACAAGGGTTTAGACAGGGTGGTCAAACGAGCCCTCTCCAAGAACAGCTGAGGCCTGACCCGGAGGATCTGTATTGGCTGGTGCATCCCTTACAAGACAGGCTGAGAGTAGAAATTCACAAGAATTACACGGCCAAAGGGTAGTACAGTTCACTTAGTCCAAACCCCTCATTTTGCAGACTACTGAAGTCAGAGAAGATGAACAGTAACTTATACTTGTTTAATACTTAAAACAACAAGCTTACAGTAGAAGTATTTAACTTTTTATTACAGACTCTTTTAAACATACACAAAAGTAGTCTCCATAAGATAATAAACCTTTACTCATCTTCAAAACTTTGCTAATTTTTCTTCCATCTCCTTTTTTTCCTGGAATTTTAAATCATAAATTCCACATCTTGTTTCACTAGTCATTATTTCAGCCTATGTCACTAGCTAATGACAGTTCTTTGTTTGCATGATTTTTTTTTTAAAGCTATTGAGGTACTGTTACTATTAACTTCAGTGAAGAAACTGAGACCACCTTCCCTGAACCTTCCCAAGACCTGGCTAATGTCAGAGTATGGGAAGAACCAAGTCCCCAAACAGCTTTTCTGAACCCTAACTCAGGGCTGTTTCTACTCCACAACTAACATGCTAGGAATCACTGCCAATAATTTTTAAAATAATGTAAAAATAATTTCCCTAAATGTGCTGTAATTAATTTAAATGACTTTATACACATCTTTTTAGGAACACAGTTAAACGTGAAATAAATGAGGGAATGTAGGTGTTTCTTTTTCGCTGCCCGTTTGAAGGGGGGGAAAAGCTAAGTAGAGGGTGTCAGAGAGACGGGAATTATTCTAGTAGAAACTGAAATATCTAGGTGAAGAATCAATAGGCCTTGTGTTAATTTGCCTCCGGGATATTGGCATTAATACCAAAATCTGTCCCTTTGCCAAGATTGGAGATAATTTGCCTGGATTGGGGCGCCATCTAGTGGCCATTTCCACATCCTCGGTCGCGCCGCAGAGCCCAGCCCGACCCTGAACGCAAGATGGCCTGCTCAGTCTCTGTTTTTCCAGGAGGTGCTTTTGCGGTAAAAACTGATTTTCATAGGAAAGCCCATTCTAGTATTTCTTTTCATAACTTTGAAGATGTAGCTGCATAACCTAGACCGTTTGGACTTGCTGTCCTTAAAACTTCAGTTATGAGCTCTAACTCCTGAGTTTTTATGTGTTTTTTTGCAAGAAGTGCCCATTGTTCCTAGTACAGCAGTTGCCAAGCAGCTCCGGGTGTGCATGTGCACAGATGGCAGCGTGACCAGGAGGCTACGGCGCCCAGAGCAGCTCGTGCAAACCGGACCACCCTAAGACAGCCCACCCAGGATGGCGGCTGTCCCACCCGAGCGTGGGGGCTGGGATGCTGGGATGTGTTTCATTTTCTCAAGCCAGTGCTGACATGGTCCTAGTTGGATCTTTCCAGAGGCTCATGTATCCCCTGCAGTGGTTGTGGCACTGCCAGGGACTGTTTTCACAGAGGTATGTCACCTCAGAGAGAAGTTTCCAGACATTTCTAGACTACGATGGCAGCGAATACAGTGTACTGTGAATTACAGTGTGAACATTCAGAACACTGGGGAATAGGCGATACTTCTGGCTGGTTAATCAATGTGGTGAATTTTATTAGCAGATTCTCCATCTGGGGTACTTTTCACACCAATAACCTCTGAAGCACTTGGGAAGGGAGTAAGCACTTTTGTGAACTTCTGAAAAGAACCAGGTGATATTTCTCTGAAAAATATACCCTCTTGCCTTCCTGAATCTATGTCTTCAGGAGTAATTCAGTGAATAAAATGCGGGGGGTTTTTTTGCAAAATCCTATTCACAGGAGTACATTTGAGTAAAGGCAGTGTTTCTTCATTAGGAAGAGTGCAGGTTTGAGAATCTTCTGAGAGTCTGATACAAAATATGGATCTTCTCTCTAGAAAAATATGCTCAAATATACAACATTTTGGTTCACTGTCTCCCCCAAAAAGCTTAAAAACTCTATCACTGGAGAAAGGGTGTAGGTAATGCTGAGGGTCATAGCCTTTTCATCATGCAGAATTTCTTTTCAATTCAATTTTATTCCTTAAATCACTGGAATGCTTGCCAGGTGCCAGGCACTGAGTTAGGTGCTGAGTGCACAAAAATAAATAGACATAATGAGAGAGAAGAAAGTAAGAAACCAGTCAGGCAGGCAACTAAGGTGGGTCCTTGACAAAATTCCTTCAACAAAGAAGAACCTGACAATCAAACTGCAGGCCCCAGATAAGAAAGGGCCCGCTGGCCAGGTACAGTGGCTCACACCTGCAATCCCAGCACTTTGGGAGGCTGAGGCGGGTGGATCACCTGAGGTCAGGAGTTCAAGACCAGCCTGACCAACATGGTGGAACCCCATCTTTACTAAAAATACAAAAATTAGCTAGGTGTGGTGGTAGGTGCCTGTAATCCCAGCTACTCAGGGGGCTGAGGCAGGAGAATGGCTTAAACCTGGGAGGTGGAAGTTACAGTGAGTCAACATCGTGCCATTGCACTCTAGCCTGGGCAACAAGAGCAAAACTCCATCTCAAAAAAAAAAGAAAGAAAGAGCCCACATCCATCCTTGAATGGAAATGCTTACTCTGTGAACCCAGATGAACAAATTCCATCCCTTTTTGGACACATTTCTCTCTCCTCGGCACATCTTAGTCTCTTACTTTTCACCTACTGTTCTCTTACTTTTCACCTATTTTACATATGCCTACCTTTTTGTAACTGTCTGGGGCTAAGTTTTCATTTACATAGGGTGAATCATCACTTCAGCCCGATTGGTCCTGGGCCAAGGTCCTGGGCCAAGACTTCACCTCTGCCTCCAGTTGGTTCTTCACACTATCATACCTCTTTCTGAGTGGTGCTTTCTCCAAGATGGCCTGCAGACCAGTCAGCACACTCCTTCCCTTCCAGTCCATAAAAATCCCAGACTCAGCCTCATAGCTGACAACCCTCTCAGGCCCCCTGTCCACTGCAGAGATCTTTCCTTTTTTGTTTATTAAAATTTCACTCCAACCTCACTCTTGGTGTCCATGCTCCTTAATTTTCTTGGTCATGAGACAAAGAGCTCAGTTAACACCTCAGACAAGGAGACTGCTTCATTGACCCTACACTGCTTCAATAGTCCATGATTTCAAGAAACCTCATAATGTTCTCTCATTTTATTACTTTTCCTCCATAGACCTTGTGTCTTGAAAGAAGTTACTCATAAAACTTCAATTGTTGCTTATTCTCTATTTTTCAAGAGCTAACCAATGTTACTGCCATGAAGAATCCAGGATTTTGCATAGAACATGTTACATAGCAGGTGTTCAATAAATATTTGATTACATGGAATTGCGTTGATTGAATTCTAATCAAAAGCAAAAAAAGGTAGTTATTCCTTTGAGTTTTATCATGAATAAACTTTTTTAATGGATGCACTGTTTTCTGATAGGTCTTTTGAAAAATTGAAACTAATCTTTGAACACTCTGTTTAACCTGAGAATACCAGTTGTCAAGAGCCATGAACCAGAAACTCAGAATCTGCTCTTTGAAAAAAGTTCATCTTTTAAGGATTTTAGTTATTCAATAAAAGTTGCTAAGATATTGTTTGGTTAACAAAAATAAAAACTCATATAACCCTTTCTCTTATAGCATAAACCAGAATCAATTCTGGAAAGATTAAAGAGTTAAATGTTTTGGAAGGAAAGAGAAAGAAAGAGAGAAAGAAAGTGAGCTGAAGACTCCGTCTCAATAAATAAATAAATAAATCCAGATATTCCATGTATATGAATAGGAAGACTCAATATTGTCAAGGTATCAGTTCTTCCCAACTTGATCTATAGATTCAATGTATTCCCAATCTAAAACCAAGTAAGTTATTTTGTGGCTATCAACAAACTGATTGTAAGGTTTATATGGAGAGGCAAAAATCCCAGAACAGCCAACACAATATTGAAGGAGAAAACAAAGTCAGACAACTGACAAACACTACCCAACTTCAAGACTTAGTATAAAGCTATGGTAACCAAGATAGTGTGGTATTGGTGAGAAAACAGACAAACAGGTCTAAGGAACAGAAGAGAAAGCTCAGAAATAGACCCACATAAATAGTAGTCAACTGATTTTTGACAAAGCAGCAAAGGCAACGTAACGGAGCAAAGACAGTGTCTTCAACAAACAGGGCTAGAATGACTAGACATCAATAGACACACATACACACACACATGCAAAAAGTTAATCTAGACACAGACCTTACACCCCTCACAAAAAATAACTCAAAGTGGATCGTAGACCTAAATGTAAAATGCAAAACTATAAGACTCCTAGAAAATAACATAGGAGAAAACCTAGATGACCTTCCCCCAACCTCAACTCCAAAAAGTATGGCAATGACTTTTTAGATACAATACTAAAGGCATCATTTATGAAAGAAAAAAATTGAGAAGCTGGACTTCATTAAAATTAAAAACATCTGCTCTATGAAAAACAATGTGTAGAGAATGAGAAGACAAGCCACAGACTGAGAGAAATATTTACAAAAGACACATCTGATCAAGGACTTACCCAAAATGTACAAAGAACTCTCAAGACCCAAAAATAAGAAAATAAATAACCTGATTTAAAAATGAGCAAACGACTTGAACAGACACCTCATCAAAGAAGATATACAGAGGCAAGTAAGCATATACAAAGATGTGCAACACTATGTGTGTGAACCTCAAATATCTGAGACAGGTCTCAGTTAACTTTGAAGGTCTATTTTGCCAAGGTTGAGGATGCATACCCGTGACACAACATCAGGAGGTCCTGACGACTTGTGCCCAAGGTGGTCAGAGCACAGTTTGATTTTTTTTTTTTTTTTTTTTTAGAAAAAAACACAGAGCTTTATTATTCTCAACACCAAAGGCAACGGTCTTCATAGGACAGGAGAGTGAGTTCTGTTGATGGATAGGCAGCCCCTACTTGCCGGCGATGAGCGGGTTCCGCAGGACCACGATGACCGAGTCCCCGCGCAGGAACATCTTGGAGATGTAGTGGTCTTTGTTGACTGGCTTGGATTTCTTCTTGCCCTTGCCGCTCTTAGGGACCTCAGTCCACATCTCCTTCACGTTCTCCAGCACCATGTTGCAGTGCCTATCGAAGGCCTTCACGCGGCCCAGGAGTTTCTTATTGTTGCGACAGTTGATGAGCACTTGAGTGTTGTTCTTGACTGACTGCGTGAGCACAGAGAGTGGACTCGTGTTAAATTCCTCCTCCTCTCCCTTCTGCAGCTCCTCTGGGATCATCTCACCCTTGGGCTTGTTGAGGAGGCTCATGATGGTCACTAAGCTCTCTGTTCACTCCCGTTTCCTCCGCGTTGCTGCTGCTCCACAGTTTGATTTTATACATTTCAGGGAGACATGACACGTCAGTCAACACTTGTAAGATGAACATTGGTTTGGTCCAGAAAAGCAGGACAACTCAGAGTAAAGATGGGACAACTTGAAGCAGGGAGAGGGCTTCCAGGTCATAGATAAATAAGAGATAAACAGTTGCATTCTTTTGAGTTTCTGATTAGCCTCTCCAAAGGAGGCAATCAGAAATGCATTTATCTCAGTGAGCAGAGGGATGACTGAATAGAATGGGAGGCAGGTTTGCTCTAAGCAGTTCCCAGCTTGACTTTTCCCTTGAGCTAAGCGATTTGGGGGCCCCAAGATTTATTTTCCTTTTACATGTGTCATTAGAAAATGCAAATTAAAACAATAGTGAGTCACCACTACACACGTACACCTACACCACTACAATGACCAAAATCCCAAACACTGACACCACCAAATGCTGACAAGGATGTAGAGCAACCAGAACTCTCATCTATTGCTAGTGAGAATGCAAAATGCTACAGCCACTTTGGAAAACAGTTTGGCAGTTTCTTAAAAAACTAGACATACTCTTACCATATGATCCAGCAATTGCGCACCTTGACTTTTACCAAAATTACTTGAAACCATATGTTCACATAAAACCTCACACATGTATGTTTATTTGTAATTGCAGATCCTATAAGCAACCAAGATGTCCTTCAGTAGGTAAATGGAAAAACATGGAGGAAACTTAAATGCATATCACTAAGCAGCAGAAGCCAATGTGAAAAGGCTACACGCTGTATGATCCCAACTATATGACGTTCTGAAAAAGGCAAAATTAAGGAGACAGTAAAAAGATTAGCAGTTGCCAGGGGTTACAGGGAAGGGAGGGATGAACATGTAGAGCACAGAGGAATTTAAGGGCACTGAAATTACTCTGTATGCTGCTATAATGGTGAATGTAAGTCATTATACATTTTCCTCAATCTATAGAATGTACAACACCAAGAGTGAACCCTAATGTAAGCTATGGACTTTGGGTAACAATGATGTGTCAATTAATTGTTCATTCATTATAACAAATGTATTACTCTGGTGGGAGATATTGACAGTAGGGGAGGCTGTACCCATGTGGGGGTAGAGGAGTATATGAAAAACGTCTGTACCCTCCACTTAATTTTGCTATGAACCTAAAAATCCTCTAAAAACTAAAGAGAGACAGAGAGAGATAGACATATATATATATGGAAAGAGACAGAGAGAGAATATCTTATTTCTGAATGAGGAAGAACTTTCTAAGCATAAAAGCAAGTAAAAAGAAATCCCAATTTCATTTTGTCAAATGGCGAAAAAAAAATTCATCATTTGACTTTTCAAAACTCTAAAAGGCGAGTTGCAAACTGGGAAATATATTTACAACAATTACGACAAAGGTAGAATGACCATAATCAAAGGATCAAAGCCTTCCATGCCTAGAACAGATAATCAGGCAAAGGAGATGTACAGGGGTGGAAACACTGAGGTTTAACTGCCCAGCATGGTCTCCCACCTCCCACTGTGCCTCCTGTAGACCAGAGATTAGAATGTTGGAAACTACATTTTCCTGACTCCCTTGGCAGAGGGTGTTCATCTAAGCAATATATATAAATCCAAAATAAACAAACAAAAGCAAACTACTTAAATGTTCATTATTAATGGATGAATTAAGTAAATTCTAGTGCATCTATAGATATTCTATATGGTCACTTCAAATAATGTTTAAGAAAGGATTTTGATAACCTGGAATTGGGGAGGCCCTCAGGAAAATTACCTCCACGTAGAGTATGATCTTCCCCCAACCTCAACTCCAAAACAGAAGCATCTTTTCTTCTCATGAGAATCAAACAAAATTGATATAAGACTTTGAATGTTGTCTTTTGTTCACCATATCTCTATTTATTGTTTCACATTCTTTATTTAAAGGAGCATAATTGTTTTCAAGAAACCAACTCACTTTGTTAACAGTGATGCAGAAATATATTTATGGTGATGTGATGCGAAGTGGGAAATAATAAGAAAGCCAGGTCCATGTTCTCCGGGGCATTTGGACTGAGATCTTGAAACCCAAATTCTTGGGGGAGAAGGAAGGAAGATAAGGCAATCAGTCACTAAGTTATTACGCTCATTCTTAAACCAGAAAGCCAAGATGGCCTTGGGCCCTTTCCAGATAGATAGATAGATAGATAGATAGATAGATAGATAGATAGAAGGAAAGAGAGAGAGAGAGAGAAAGAGAGAAAGAAAAGAAAGAGAAAGAGAGAGAAAGAAAGAGACAGAAGGAAGGAAGGAAGGCAAGAAAGCAGAAAGAGAGAAAGAGAAAGGAAAGAAAGAGAAAGAGAGAAAGGAAAAGAAGGAAGGAAGGAAGGAGAGAAGGAAAGAAGGAGGGAAAGAAGGAGGGAACGAAGGAAGGAAGGAAGGAGAGAGGGAGGGAAGGAAGGAAGGAAACAGAAAAGAAAAGAGAAAAAAGAAAGAAGGAAAAGAAGGAAGAAAGGAAGGAAGGAAGGAAAGAAGGAAGGAAGTGTGATAGAATGAATAAAACATTACTGGGTATATACATATAGTTATATATGAGAGATTGGAAGAAAAGTTTTTATCAGCATTTCAAATAAGATTAAAGGAGATCATAATTAGGTTAATAAATAGGCCCTTAATTTTTGCCATAAGTGAAATGAAAAAAAATTTCAAGCTCTCTCCTGATCTCAGAACAGTCACCTGTCATACATATAAAGGTCAAGATTTGGGATAAAACCCTTCACCCGCTTTCCCAATCACAAAATCAATGTTTCCTACCTGTTGTAGGCCTCAGAAACTATTTGAACGAGGGTAGACTACTACTCACAAACAAAGAACCAGAAGAAATGTAGCTCGTATCTGGCACAGTATACAACAGGAATAAAAGGCAAGTCTCCAGTGTCTAGTACCTTCTGTTTCATTGCCATCAAAAGGATTTTTAAATGGTCTTCTCCAAAAAAGAAGATCCTAATTTAGATCCCCAAACACCTAGTAAGAGTCTGATTTTTTTTTCAAATTGTTTGCTGTTGGCACACAGAAATGCTACTGATTTTTATATGTTGATGTTGTATTCTTTACTGCATTTGTTTATCAGTTCCAATAGTATTTTGTTGGAGTCTTTAGGTTTTTCCAAATATAAGGTTATATCATCTGCAAACAAGGATAATTTGACTTCTTCCTTTCCAATTTGGATGCTCTTTATTTCTTCCTCTTGTCTGGTTGCTCTAGCTAGACTTCTGATAATTGACTCTTTAAAGCAAAAATAATAGCATAGTACTGTGTGAGGTTTATAATATACGTAGATGTAAAATACTCAACAACAATAGCAAAAAGGATAGGTATAACAGATTGTACTTCCTTCAAAAGTTGGAGTCTAATTATGATGAAATCCTTGTGATTTGCCCTTTATGATTTCCTCAATGAGTAAAATGTGGCAAAAAGACTTGCTGCAAACCAGTCAAAGCTAGATCATAAAGTGCAATAGAAATTTCACCTGGTTCTCTCTTGCTGTCTCTTCAGGATGCTTATTCTTAAGCCCTTGAAACCATGCTGTAAAGAAAGCCAGGCCACTTGGAGAGCACACATGTAAAGACTCCAGCTAACAGCCTCAGTTAACATTTTAGCCAAAAGCCAGCATGTACTGCAAGACATTTGAATGAACAATCTTTTGGATGTTTCCAGGCCCCAGGTTTGAAGTCTTTCAGCTGAGTCCCTAATACCAAAAGCAAGAACAAGCTCTCTCTACTGTGTTCTGTCCAAGTTCCTGACCCACAGAATTTAGGAGCATAATGAATGGTTGCTTAGGCTACTAAATGTTGGGTTAATTTGTTATGTATGCAACCATACAGGCTGGAACAGAGAGTGGGGTTCTTTGTGACAACAAAAGCAAAAACAACAACAACAACAAAAAACCTAAAACATGTGGGAATGACTTTGGAACCAGGAAGTGGGTAGAGAAGTTGGAATAACCTTTTAAAGAGTGTTAATCCCACTACTTTGGGAGGCCAAGTTGGGAAGATCGCTTGAGGCCAAGAGTTTGAGACCAGCCCAGGCAAAACAGTGAGACACCATGTCTATAAAAAATTAAAACAAAAAAATTAACTGGGTGTGGTGGTGCATGCTTGTAGTCCTAGGTGCTTGGGAGGTTAAGGTTGGAAGATTGCTTGAGCCCAGGGGTTGGAGGTTGCAGTGAGCTATGGACATGCCACTGCACTCTAGACTGGGCAACACAGCGAGACCCTGTCTCAAAAAAAGTGTTAACAATGAAGGTGTGAAAGGCTTTAAAACAACTGTTAGCACAAGCCAAATTACTTGAGGAATTGTCAGTATGAGCTTAAGGAAAAGTGAAGGAAATATTATTGAAAATTGAAGAAAGGAAGCTTTGTTACATATTGGTAGAATATTTTGCAAAATGTTGTCTGTGATAATGTGTAAAATTATAAATTGTACCTAGTGATCTGGCTGATTTATCTAAGAATTCCAGATAAGAGTTTTGAAGGTACTGCCTGGATTCTCTAGCTCCTGATAGCAAAGTGGAAAAGAAGAAACATGAGCCAAAAAATAAATTATTCCATTTAAAAGTTTATAGAAAATATCAAGTATCTGGAAATTCTTGGGTTAAAAATATCTGTTTCTTATTCCCAATCTTTCCAAATTTCTCAAATCTAAAAATGCCCTCAGAGCAAAGACCAAATCTACTGTGGGATTATATGGCCATTTCTGAGGTCTGTTTAGACCTCAGAAAGATTTTAACAGGCACCTCCAAGAACTGTTCAGTTGGACCAAAAGCTCTTTAAGGATTTTAGCATGTCACAGACAGCCTCTTCTCTGACAACAGAGGTTCTAAGAATTTTAAGGGTTTTGACCCTCAATGTAGCATTTTTGACCTTCCAAAAATCTCATGATAGAGAAGGGCTTATCTTGGCTCAGCACAGCGGCTCACAACTATAATCCCAGCACCTTGCGGGGCCAAGGTAAGAAGATCACTCGAAGCCAGGAGTTTGAAACTAGCCTGGGAAATATAGCAAGATCCCTCTCTACAAAAGAGAGGAGGGGGATCTTATCTTGAGGAAATTTGGGATTATCACTTTCGTATAACAATGTGATCCCTAGTAAATTCATAGCAAGCCCACAGAGTTTTAAAGAGAATTATAGTACCTCTAAGTAGACTGCAATAAATAATGATGCATGGTTTAATCCTCAGAGTAAACACTAAAAAAAATACAAAGAAATACAACAAAACCTATTCAAGTAAGTAAAATGGAATGCTAAACAAAATTTGATTCACCTAAAGCAGACAGAAAGGGAAGAATAAAAGAAGCAATAATAGATTGAAAAAAAAAAAAAAAGAAATAGCAAGTTGGTAAACTTCAATCCAACCATATCAATAATTCTATTAACTGTAAACAAACAATGTAATTAAAAGGCAGAGATTGCCAGACAAAATTTTTTTAAATCAAAACTCAACTATAAACTCTTTACAAGAGACAAGTTTTAAATATAACGCTTAGATCCTGCAATAAACTGTCTTTACTCCGTGTGTGTGTGTGTGTGTTTGGAGACATGGTCTCACTCTCTCACCCAGGCTAGAGTGCAGTGGCATGGTCACATACGTCTCACTGCAGCCTCGACCTCCTGGGCTCAATCAATCCTCCCACCTCAGCCTCCTGAGTAGCTGGGACTACAGGCGCACACCACCATGCCTGGCTAATTTTTGTATTTTTTTCTAGAGATGGAGTTTCGCCATGTTGCCCAGACTGGTCTCAAAATCCTTGGCTCAACTTATCTGCCAATCTCAGCCTCTCAAAAGTGCTGGGGTTACAGGTGTGAGCCACCACACTCAGCCTTGACTGCATTCTTGATGTTTAACTGCCCGACAGCTTACAAGCCCCACCCTTGCCCCTTTTGTCCCACATACAGGCAAACCAGTAAGAAAGCCCACAGGCTCTCCTCTGTCCCCTTGATACTGAAAGTTCAAACCACACAAGTCTTCTACACTGGCCCATCCCCAGCCACAACATAAACCAAATTCGCTTGTCCCATTCACCCTCTTGGCTCAAGCCATTCTTGACCCCCTTGTACCTACCCTGCTCTCCTGAAAAAGTCCCATTATGCGAGTAATAAATTTTTTCATGCCCTCTTGTTATGAATGGCAGCATCAGTCTTGACATCCAAACCTATTTTGAGGGGTGAAGTTAATCCTGCCCTCCATGAGGTCACTATACAGCAAATTAAAAGTAAAAAGATAGAGAAAAAGGAACATGTACCCAGAAAGCAAAAGATGATGAGGCTATATTGTTACAAAATAAAGTAGGCTTTAAGACAAGGAATATTGTCAGGGATAGGGAGGTCATTTCGTAATGATGAAAGGTTCTGTTCATCAAGACCACAAACAATCCTAAATATGTATGTATCTATATCAGATCTTAAAATTAAAATAAGCTACATCTAACAGAACCAAAGGAAGAAACAGACAAATCTATAATCATAGTTGGAGTTTTGTTTTTTGCTGTTTTTTTTTTTTTTTTTTTTTTTTTGAGATGGAGTCTTGCTCTGTCACCTGGGCTGGAGTGCAGTGGCCGGATCTCAGCTCACTGCAAGCTCCGCCTCCGGGGTTTACGCCATTCTCCTGCCTCAGCCTCCGGAGTAGCTGGGACTACAGGCGCCGCCACCACGCCCGGCTAGTCTTTTGTATTTTTTAGTAGAGACGGGGTTTCACCGTGTTAGCCAGGATGGTCTCGATTTCCTAACCTCGTCATCCGCCCGTCTCGGCCTCCCAAAGTGCTGGGATTACAGGCTTGAGCCACCGCACCCGGCCCATAGTTGGAGATTTTAATACCAATCTCAGTAACAGACAGAAGCAGCAGACAAAAGTTTAGTAAGGATTTAGATTTGAACAGCACTATCAACCAATTGGACTTAACTGACATTTATAGAAGCGTATACCTTATAACCACTTGATGTATATATATATTTGTCAAGTGCATGTGGAATGTTAAGGTACAACACTTACTGGGCCATAAAATAAGTGTCAATAGTTTCAAAAGATTGAAATACAGAACATGTTCTATGACCACAATGAAATTAAAATTAGGAATAAATAACAATGAGATATCTAGAAAATTCCTAAGTGTTGGAAATTAAACAGCATAGTCTCAATGACCAAATAAGATAATGAAATAAGTTTTAAAAACTTTTAACTAAATGATAATGAAAATACAACATATAAAAACTTGTGAGATATAGCTAAAGCACTGATTCCTGGGAAATTTAAATACTTATATTAGAAAACAAGAAAAGTTAAAATTAATGAGCTATGTTTCCATCCTCAGAAGCTAGAAGAGCAAATTAAATGCAAAACAAGTGATATGGTTTGGCTGTGTTCCCATCCAAATCTCATCTTGAATTGTAGCTCCCATAATTCCGATGTGTGGTAGGGACCTGATGGGAGGTAACTGAATCATCAGGGTGGGTCTTTCCTATGCTGTTCTCAAACTAAATAAGTCTCATGAGATTTAATGGTTTTATAAAGTTCAGTTTGCTTGCACACACTCATTTGCCTGCCACCATGTGAGACGTGACTTTGCTCCTCCTTTGCCTTCCACCATGATTGTGAGGCCTCCCTAAACATGTGGAACTGTGAATCTATTGAACCTCTTTTTCTTTATAAATCAGTCAGTCTCAGGTATGTCTTTATTAGCAGCATGAGAACAGACGAATACAACAAGTATAAATCCGGAAATAATAAAGAGCAGAAATTAATGAAATGAAAAAAAAGGAAGCCAAAATTTGGCTATTTGAAACATCAATAAGATTAATAAATCTCTATCAAGATTGATTAAGAAAATCAGAAAAAAAACACAAGTTACTACCAGCAATGAAAAAAGAGAGGACACCATAAGATTTCAGAGATAATAAAGTGATAATAAGAAAATATTATCAATGGCTAAATGACAACAAATTTGACAAGTTATATAAAATGGACAAATTCCTTGAAAAATATGACTCGCCAAAACAGACACAAGAAGATATAGAAAGAATGGCCTGGTATCACTGAAATTGAAATTGTGATGAAAATTATTTCTACAAAGAAAACTCTAGGCCCAGATAATTTGGTAAACTCAAGCAATTAATACTAGTTTTAATACCTTTTCCAGCCAGAGGGAACACTTCACAATACATTTGGTGAAACCAGCATAGCACTGATACTAAAACCTAAAAAAAAGTCATTGAAAGCAAAGAAAACCATAGGCTAATATCCAACATACATTCCAAGAAAATAAAATTACAGACCAGGATTTTTTAGACACTAGCAAATAGAAGACAGAAATATAAGAAAAGGATAATACCTCATGACCAAGTAGGGTTTATCCCAGGAACATAAAGAAGTTTAACATTCGAAAATTAATATACTCCTCCACATAAGGATAAAGGAGATATCATACAAACATGAAACAAAAGAAACTTGGAATGGCTACAGTAAAATAATGGTAGATTTCAGAACAAGGACTATTACTAGAAGGAAAAAGAGAAAATTCATATTAAATAAAAAGAACTATTTATCAATCAGTTGTAAAAAAAAAACTTAAATGTGTTTGCACTAAAGAGATATTTCAAAATAAATGAAGCAAAAAAAAAAAAAGATTGAAAGAAGAAATCCACAATTAGAGAAAAAGAGTTGATTATTTCTTCTTCAGTCATTAATAGAGCAACTTCATGGAAAAATTAGTGAGGAAATAAAAGACTTGAACAACACTATGAAGCAATTTCATCAATCTACCTTTATACAACATTTCACCCAACCACAAAAGAACATACATTTTTGTTTAAGTGCACCTGAAGCATTCACCAAGATAGAACATATGTGGGCTATAATATAAGTCTCGACAAATTTTAAAGATTAAAACCATACTGAATACATCTTCTAACCATGACAGAAAAGAAAATGAAAATTAGTAACAGGAAGATACCTTCTAAATTTCAAATGCACAGTAAATAAACTAAATGAAAATGAAATCACAAGACACAAAACTTGTGGGATGCATCTAAAGCAGTGCTCCAAGGGAGTTTTGAAACTTTAAATGCTAATTTAGAAGGCAAAAAAAGTAGTATGTTCAATGGTCTAAGCTTCCATCTTAAAAAGCTAGAAAAAGAAGAACAAATTCAACCCAAAATAAGTATAAGGAATAGAATATAAAAAAGCAGAAATCAATGAAATAGAAACAGAAGAATAATACAGAAAAAAATCAATAAAAGCAAAACTGATTCTCTTTTATAAGCTCAATAAAGTTGATAAATCACATACAAAAATTAAAAGTATAGAAAGGATAATAACAATAAATTCAACTTAGAAAAATGGAACAAATTTCTTAAAAGACAAAAATTATCAAAACTCTTTCAAATGGAAATAGAGTATCTGTATAGCACTATATATAAAAGAAATTGAATTCAGAATTTTAAAATTACAAAGAAAACTTCAGGCTTGCATAGCTTCCTTGGTGAATTATGTTAAACATTTACAGAAGAAATAATGCCAATCTTTCATAGGCTTTTCTAGGCAATAGAAGAGAAGCAGATATATCCTAATCATTCAATAAGGATAGTATCACCATATACCAAAATCTGACAAAGATTTCATAACACTAGGAAACTACAGCTTATCTCTCATTAACTTAGATGCAAAATCATCAATAAAATATGCAAAAAAAATCCAAGAAAACAAGGCCAGCAATATATTACAAGAATATGTTATGAGTAAATAACATTTATTTCATGAATGCAAGGTTGGTTTAATGATTTAAAAGAGTCAATTTACAAGAAGTCTCAAATAGCCAAAACAATCCTAAAAAAGAAGATAGAGTTGGAAAGCTCACACATTCTGTTCAAAAATTATTACAAAGCTACAGTAATTAAAACTACATAACAGTGGCATAAGGACAGACATATGGACCAACAGAACAAAACAGCCCAGAAATAAGCCCTCACATATATGTTCATTGATGTTCAACAAGGACATCCAAACCATTTAATGGGGTAGGACAGTCTTTTGAACAAGGGGTGTTGGGAAAACTAGATATCCATATGCAAAATAAGGAAATTGGATTCTTACTTGACACCACACATAAAAAACAATCCAGAATGAATCACAGACGTAAAATTAAGAGTTAAAACTATAAGACTCTTAGAAGAAAACACAGAGTAAATCATCATGACCTTGAATTTCGCAGTAGATTCTTAGATATGACACCAAAAGCACAGGCAACAAAAGAAAAAATAGATAAACTGGACTTCACTTAAGTTAAAAAGTTTTGTGCATCAAAAGATACTATCAAGAAAGCAAAAAAGACAATCTACTGAATGGGAGGAAATGTTTTATCAGATATAGTATTAATTTCCAGACTATATAAACAACTCAACAAAAATCACAATAACCCAATTCAAAAATGGGCAAAGGACTCATATAGACATTTCTCCAAAGAAGATATGCAAATGACCAATAAGCACATGAACTGATACTCAACATCATTGGGCATTAGAGAAATGCAAATCAAAACCTCAATGAGATAACATTTCACAGCTACTAGAGTGGCTATAATTTTTAAATTTTAAGAAAAAAACAGAAAATAGTAAGTGTTGGTGAAGGTGTAGATAATATTGGAAACCTCACATGTTTCTGGTAGGACTGAAAAATGGTGCAGCCACTGTGGAAAACAGCTGGGCAGTTTCTCAAAAGGTTAAATATGAAACTATCATATGACCCAGGAATTCTACTCCTAGGTATATATCCAAAGAATTGAAAGCAGAGACCTGAACAGATATATAGATATAGATATATAGATAGATGAGATACAGATAGAGATAGAAATGATATACATATAGGATTCTTTTTGAGATGAAGTCTTGTTCTGTTGCCCAGGCTGGAGTGCAGTGGTGCAATCTTGGCTCACTACAACCTCCATCTCCCTGCTTCAAGTGATTCTCCCACATCAGCTTCCTGAGTAACTGGGATTACAGGTGCCTGCAATCATGCCCGGCTACTTTTTGTATTTTTAGTAGAGATGGGGTTTCACTGTGTAGGCCAGGCTGGTCTCGAACTCCTAACCTCAAGTGATCCTCCTGCCTTAGCCTCCCAAAGTGCTGGGATTACAGGCATTAGCCACTGCATCTGGCCTGAACAGATATTTACACAGCAATGTTCACAGCAGCATTAATCACAATAGACAAAAGGTGGAAACAGTGTTAAGTATCTATCAACAGATGAATGGATAAACAAAATACAGTATTCATTACAGCATGTTTTATACAGTGGCATATATTTAACTATAAAAAGACAAAATTTTAATATATGCTATAACATGGACGGATTGGACCTCGAAAACTATGCTTACTGAATTAAGCCAAACATAAAAGGACAAATACTGTATTACTCCACTTGGAATAGGAATCTAGAATAGCAAATTCATAGATAAAAGTTTGAGGTATAGATAGTGGTGATGGTTACACAACATTGTGAATATATTTAATGCCACTAAATTGTACACTTCAAAAACCATGAAATACTTGAAGATAAATAGTACAAAATATGTATAAAACCTACAAAATGAAAATCTTAAAACATTGCTGAGATAAATTAAGGACCTAATAATTGGAGGGTTATGTCATATCATAAACTTTAAAACTAAATATTTCTACGATGTAAATTATCCCCAAGATAATCTACATGATGTAATGCAAATCCAATAAAAATGTCAGCAGACTTTTTTGTAAAAATTGACAAGTTGATTCCAAAGTTTATGTGGAAATGGAAAAGACTAGACTAGCCAAAACTATTTTGAAAAACAAGAATAAAATTTGAAGGTTTACAATACCTGACTTTATATATTGCCATAAGCTTCGGTAATCAAGACAATGTGCTATGAGCATAAGGATAGACACAGAGGCTGGGCACGGTGGCTCACGCCTGTAATCCCAGCACTTTGGGAGGCCAAGGAGGGTGGATCACTTGAGGTCAGGAGTTCGAGACCAACCTGGCCAACATGGCAAAACCCTGTCTCTAATAAAAATACAAAAATTAGCCAGGCATGGTGGCACATGCCTGTTGTCCCAGCTACTCAGGTAGCTGAGGCACAAGAATTGCTTGAACCCAGGAGGCAGAGGTTGCAGTGAGCTGAGATCGTACCACTGTACTCCAGCCTGGGCAACAGAGCAAGACCCTGACTTAAAAAAAAACAAAACAAAGAATAGACATAAAGACCAATGGACAGACTAAGAGAACAGAAATAGACCTACACACATATAGTCAATTGATTTTCTACAGGTGTCTCAAGATAATTCAATGCAGGAGAAATAGTCTTTGAAACCAATTGTGCTGGAACATCTAAACAGCCGTATGAGAAAAATAAAAGAATCTTGACCGATGCTTTACCTCATGTACAAAACCTGAGCTGGAACATAGCGCTAAACACAAAAACTAAAACTATAAATCTTTTAGAAGAAAACATGATCTGGTAGTTGGCAAAGATTTTACACAGGACACAAGAAATCCACACAGCAAGTCCTCAGATAATGTTGTTTCATTCAACATCACTTTGTTATAACATTGATGAGAAAAAAAAAAAAAAAAAAAAAACTCATTCCTGGCCAAGGCCACTGCCTATGTGGAGTTTGCACATTCTTCCCCTGTCTGTGTGGGTTTTCTCTGGAAACGCTGGTTTTCTCCCACATCCCAGAGAAGTGCACTCGGGTTCACTGCTGTGCCTAGATTGTCCCAGTCCAAGTGAGTGACAGTGAGTGTAGGAGGGTGGGTGGGAGTGTGTGAGTGCACCCTGCGATGGAATGCTATCCTGTCTGTCCACCCTGAGCTGCCGGGATAGACTCCAGCCACCTACGACCCTGAGCTGGAATAAGTGGGTTGGAAAATAAATAAAGGAATGAATACAAATTATTGTGAAACAAAAATTCAGGCCGCTCGCAGTGGTTCACGCCTGTAATTCCGGCACTTTGGGAGACCGACGCAGGCGGATCAGTTGAGGTCAGGAGTTTGTGACCAGCCTGACCAACATGGGGAAACCCCTTCTCATAAGAACTTACATACTTTAAAAGGAAAAAACTGATTGAATCAGATTTTTTCAAATTGAATGTCTTATTCTTTGAAGGGAACTATTAAGAAAGCGTAAAGACAAGCCACAAACTGAGAGATATTTATAATTTTTTTTAAATTTTATGTTCAGAATATACTCTAACAGCTCAATAAAAAAACTCATTTTTTTAAAGGACAAAAGATTTTAACAGGCACTTAACAAAAGACAAAGTATAAAGATGAATATGCACATGAAAGATGCTCAACATCATTAAATCATAGTGAGCTCCCGTTACACAAAATTAGAATGATTAAAACCAAAAGGCTGACAATTCCAAGTGTTTGCAAGGATGTGATACAAGTGGAATTGCTATGTATCAGTGGTAGAAATGTAAAAGGGTCAAATACTGTGGAAAACAGCTTGGTAGTTTCTTTTTTTGTTGTTTTGGGGTTTTTTTGTTTTGTTTGTTTGGTATTTTGCTTTTTTTTTTTTTTTTTTTTTTGGACAGAGCTTCACTCCTGTGGCCCAAGCTGGAGTGCAATGGTGCCATCTCAGCTCACTGCAAGCTCTGCCTCCTGGGTTCAAACAACTCTCGTGCCTCAGCCTCCCAAGTAGCTGGGATTACAGATGCCCACCACCAAACCCAGCTAATTTTTGTATTTTTAGTAGAGATGGGGTTTTGCCATGTTGACCAGGCTGGTCTCGAACTCCTGACCTCAGATGATCCACCCATCTCGGCCTCCCAAAATGCTGGGATTACAGGCATGAGCCCAGCCTGGTAGTTTCTTGTAAAAGTAAATGCACAATTTACACACAAGCCAGCAATTCTACTCTTAGGTATTTTCCCAAGAGAAATGAAAACATATGTACACACAGAGTTGTACACAAATGTTCACAGCAGATTCATTCATAATAGGCAAAAAAAGGGGGGGGAGCGATCCAAATTTGCATCAACTGGTGAACGAATAAAAAATGTAATATATCTCTACAATGTAGTACTATTTACCAGTGAAAAGGAATGAATGATACACACAACAATATTTATGAGTTAAAGAAGCCAGACACAAGACAATACGTGCTATATGATGCTATTAATATGAAACTCTAAAAAGGCAAATCTGTGATGTAATGATATAAATCAGATTAGCCTTTTCCTGGAAACAGGACTGGGGGATCGACTGGAAAGAGCATAAGGGGAGTTTTTGGGTGATGAAAATTTTCTAGATCTTGATTGTGGTAGTGGCTCTATAGGTGTTTAAATTTGTCAAAACTCATTAAAATATAAATAGGTAAATTTTATTTCTGTTAACTATACCTTAATAAAGTTGATTTTTAAAAATTATAATGATATACATGTTATACCCACTATAATGACTCTAACTGGAAAAACTGACAGCACCAACTGGCAGTGATGCGATGCATCTTGAACTCCCGTACAATTTTGGTGGGAGTAGAAAATGGAAAACCACTTTGAAAAAGTCTGGCAGTTTCTTTTTCTTTTTCTCTCTTTTTTTTTTTTTTTTTTTTTTTTTGAAATGGAGTCTCACTCTGTCGCCCAGGCTGGAGTGCAATGGCGCCATCTTGCTCATTGCAACCTCTGCCTCCCAGGTTTAAGCGATTCTCCTGCCTCAGCCTCCTGAGTAACTGAGACTACAGGCACCCACCACCATGCCCGGCTAATTTTTGTATTTTTCAGTAGAGACGGGATTTCACCATGTTGGCCAGGCTGCTCTTGAACTCCTGACCTCAGGTGATCCGCCCTCCTCAGCCTCCCACAGTGCTGGCAGACGTGAGCCACCACGCCCCACTGGCAGTTTCTTATAAAATGAAACACATTTACTCTATGATAGAACAATTCCACTACTAGGTATTTACTCAAGAGAAATGAAAACATATGTCCATTTAAAGATTTATAAAAGAGTATAGCAGCTTTAATCATAGTATCCTCCAAATGTAGACTATCCAAGTATCTATCAATAAAGAAAAGGATAAAAATTGTGGCATATTAATACAGTGAATTACTATTCAGGAAAAAATATATATAAGTGATATACTTGATGATATAGATACATCTCAAATACATTACACTGAGTGAAAAAAAGCCAGCTATAGGGCCGGGCGCGGTGGCTCGTGCCTATTAGCTGGGCATGTTGGCGTGCACCTGTAGCCCCAGCTACTCGGGAGGCTGAGGCAGACTTGCTTGAACCCAGGAGGCAGAGGTTGCAGTGAGTTGAGATTGTGCCACTGCACTCCAGCCTGATGACAGAGCGAGACTCTATATCAAAAAAGAAAAAGAAAAAAAATTTTCAGATATGTAAGATATATATCCAAGAGAGTATATATAGCCAAGAGTATATCCTATGTAGAGAGAAGGTAGAAGATGGGGAAGGGAAGAGACTAGTAGCCATCAGCCCGAGGTTGAAAGACCTGTTTGTTTTAATTACAGTAATTTTTGTGATACTCAGAGTTCACCAGTTCTTTGACCTAAGCAGACAGAACACCTGCTGAAGATTAATTTTGTGTTGTTTAGTTTCTGTTCTAGAAGGAAGCTGATGGGAATGCCCGTGGTACAGTGGGAGAATGAAATGTGGTCTTTTGTGATTAAGGGCCCACAGGGAGAAGCAGGCTGGTAAGCAGGGCTGACCCTTGGTGCATTGAAGGTGCAGACCCCATCTCTTGAGACAGTCATGCTCTACCTTCTGAGATAAAGGGAGGTCAGCCTCATGTTTGAGAGGACCTCAGAAGACAAGCAGCAATGTCCTGGGTCCCAACCAGGAGAAGGGGTGTGGAGAAACAGAGCTCTGGCCCTTAAGCCCCATCCTGAAACCCCCAACTCTGATCTCTTTCTGCTTCCCAGGAGGTGCCAGAGCTTTTGAACAGTGTAATGGACAGTTAGAAAGAGGCATCACCAGGTGATTGAGGCTCAGGATCTCCAAGGACATTTGCAGGTTGTGCACTGCTCACCTTTAGAAGATGAGATTCTCACTGAAGTCTGTAGAGACACTGCTCCCTGGAGGTGTACAGTGCTAGAACTGCATGGTCATTCGCAACTACCTAGCCAAGGCAATGGCAAGGGCAAGTGCCAGATTAGAAGGTTCCCTTTCTGAGAGATGACTTGCCCAAACAGATGGCCATTCTGCAGTAGGACATTGGCCTGCCTCTTTCTGACATCTAGAAACCCTATTTGCTAACCTGTTACTCATTGAAATATTATACACCCCAGCATCAGCTCTTTTTACTTATAAAATATTGGGACCACTATAAACACCAGCAACACAGAAAGGCACAACTGGATAGCTGGGGCATTTTACCTGGACTGAGTTAAATTACATATATGGAAGCAGAAATGAAACATGACCAGATAATGTGGCAGGAAGGTCCAAAGAAACCATGGCAAGCTCAGCTGTGATTAAGAAAAACATTAATATTAGGAGGGTGGGACATGGGCACAAGAGCCTTGGGGAATACTGGAGACACAGGCAGAGCAGTGTGGCCATTCTTGGGATTAGTCAAGAAGCTCCAGGTGACTAGCAAGTGACCAGGACTCTAAGAAGAGCAGCGGATCCAGCCTTTTTTTTATCCCACCTACCTTAGAGCAAGAAACTCGCAAGAACTACACAGGACAATTACCAAGTATCTTTGCTTCTAGAATAAACTAGCATCTTCAGGGAGCTTGAAGCAGTAGATAGAGAAATTGAAGAAACCATGAAAAATGAACGAATACAGGATCCCAACAGTGTGAATTGGGTCAACACTAGAAGAAAGGAGTTCTGTGAAATGCAGCACGGGTAACACCCTGGGCTTGTTCCCCATAGAGTGAATTGGATGTTAGGGATGAAGTTGTGAATATAATTCTTGAGTTAGGCCCAGACCTAAGAGGGGAAACCATCAGTCAATCTAATAGCCAGGTGCTGGGAAAGAGAGAGACTAGGGAAATGAGGAAGAAAAAAATGACACCACTCATCATTTGGGTAAACACACAAATAATGGACTCAAGGATAATCCTCAAGAGAAGGAAAATGTCATTCCAGAAGGAGGCACAAGAGTAAAAGGGAAGTAGGCCAGGTGAGGTGGTTCACACCAGTAATCCCAGCACTTTGAGAGGCCAAGATGGGAAGATCACTTGAGGAGGAGTTCAAGACCAGCCTGGTCAACCTAGCAAGACCCTGTCCCTACTAAAAATAAAAATTTTAAAAAATTAGCTGGGTGTGGGGTGTAAAGCTGTAGTTTCAGCTATTCAGAAGTCTTAGGTGGGAGGATTGCTTGAGCCGAGGAGTTTGAGGCTGCAGTGAACTATGATCATACTATGGCACTCCAGCCTCGGGGACAGAGTGAGACCCTGTGATATGGTTTGGCTGTGCGTCCACCAAATCTCGTCTTGAATTGTAGCTCCCGCAATTCCCATGTCTCGTGGGAGGGACCCAGTGGGGAATAATTGAATCATGGGGGCAGTTTCCCCCATATTATTCTCATGGTGGTGAATCAGTGTCACAAGATCTGATGGTTTTTTGGGATGGAGTCTTGCTCTGTCACCAGGCTGGAATGCAGTGGTGCGATCTCAGCTCACTGCAACCTCTACCTCCGGGTTCAAGCAATTCTCCTGCCTCAGCCTCCCAACTAGCTGGGACTACAGGTGCCTGCCATCACACCCAGCTAATTTTTGTATTTTAGTTGAGACAGGGTTTCATCATGTTGGCCAGGATGGTCTTGCTCTCTTGACATTGTGATCCGCCCACCTCAGCCTCCCAAAGTGCTGGGATTACAGGCATGAGCCACTGTGCCCGGCCAGTCTGATGGTTTTATAAGGGGAAACCCCTTTCACTAGGCTCTCATTCTCTCTTGTCTGCTGCCATGTAAGACACGCCTTTCACCGTGATTGTGAGGCCTCCCCAGCTACGTGGAACCGTGAGTCCATTAAACCTCTTTTTCATTATAAATTACCCACTCTCAGATATGTCTTTATCAGCAGCATGAAAATGGACTAATACACCCTGTCTCAAAAACAAACAAACAAACAAAAAGAGAAGTAGGAATATCCATGAAAAGAAAACGCTCCCTGTGAGTGTTCATTGTCCTAGAGGGGTGAGTAATGAGGGCAATCACAGCATCCTAAAAGAGGAATCTGACTAGAGAGTTATCCCAGCAATTTTAACTGAAAAAGAGGAGAGGACACAGAGGAGAAGGGAAAGAGAAAGGTGAGAAGGAAAAGGAAAGAAAAGAGGAGGAGATGATGGAGAAGAAGAAAAGATGGAGGAAGAGGAAGAGGAAAGGAAGAGAGAAATGATGGGAGAAGAGAAAGAAATGGAGAATACACATCAAAAGAGACCAAGGTGCTCTCTTACACATTAAAAATCTCCCTCTCTTGAAGCCGCAGTTGGTTCAGGCACAATTCAGTGTGGTGCTTTGAAATACTGTGTATCCCATATTTTTTTAGAATTAAAAAAGAAGAAAAAAAAAGAAATATCGTGAAGCCTTGATTGGTTGATACTCTTTTCTTTTCAAATCTCTGAAGCATGGATGAATACTACTTACAAGAAGTCTACCCATCCATTGAATGCAATGAATCTCCAGGGTTTTTGGTAGGAGTTCCAGTCCAGCAAAGTATGACAGTAGATGCTATGACTCACCACAGTCCCGGAACATGATGTCTGCTTGGCCCATTTGCTTGGGCTTTGGACTTAATTCCCATTTCCTGTGACTTTCACCCCATTCACCCTCAAGGTCTGTGTCCTGCGCTGAACATCGCCTGCTTGGCCATGTTCCCAATGCCTTTGTCAGCCCCCATCATTCCCCCAGGTGCCAAAGCTCACTGCCTATTTCCTGCCATCACCAGCCTTGGATGGGATACAGTCATGAATGTATGTGTATTCCAGAATCATGGCACAGCTCTAGCCAATGGCATGGTGTTGCCTGCTGTCTGAAACCTCCAGCTGCCATACACCACCCTCTGGATTAGATATCTGAGTTTTTGGTTCTTAGCAGAATCAAGCCAGAGCATGCCAAGCATCTGGAACCCGGCATCTTAACCTCCGTGTCTATGTTTGGTGGAATGGCCTCTACAGCTGGGCAGGTGCTCCTGCTGACCTATAAGCTATACCTGAGGAAATGGGGCACCTTCCGCTCTAGCTCACCCTCTCCTCTGTGGTCTTGCCACACTGTTCCAGTTTTGTTCTAGATCTCCCTCAAATTATGATAGCACAAGGGTTACATCTAAATTAAATGGTTTTGGCCAGGTGCAGTGGCCCACATCTATAATCCCAGCACTTTGGGAGGCAGAGGTGGGCGGATCACCTGAAGCCAGGAGTTTGAGACCATCCTGGCCAACATGACAAAACCCTGTCTCTACTAAAAATACAAAAATTAGCCAAGCATGGTGGTAGGCACTTGTAATCCCAGCTACTCAGGAGGCTGGGGCAGAAGAATTGCTTGAACCTGGGAGGTGGAGGTTGCAGTGAGCTGAGATTGTGCCACTGCACTCCAGCCTGGGCGACAGAGCGAGACTCTGTCTCGAAAAAATAAATAAATAAATATAAATAAATTTTAAAAATAAATGACTTTTTAAAAACAATCTGAAAAGTCCAGTTTATTTCCAACTTAGTAGCCATTTCTGAGGATTAAAAAAAAAATCCTCAGAAAAATAAATAAGTGCAACTGATAGTGCTATATTTTTTTTCTGATGGGTAACACTTAATTTCAATTTGGCCAAGTGCATTGGCAAGAGAGCACCAGCTGGCAGAAAATGAGTTGCCCACCATGGAGGTGCAGAAAAATAAAATGCAGAGAGGATGGAATGACATCCATTACTGTTATTAGAGATGTTTGAGATTTCACAAGAACAAATTACTCTCAAAAAAAAAAAAAAAAAAAAAAAAACAGGAAACAAGGTGAAGATACAAAATCATTTGGGAAAAACAATGTTAGTACCTTTTTGGAACAAATATATGAATACATTTTCAGGTGGACACCAATGCACTTGTTAGGACAGTATATAATTGAACCTTATACCCCCTATTTTACAGGCAAATGTGCAAATTATAAGTTAAAAGCTCATAATAGTTCTTCTATAATTGTTCACAGGGATGAATCATAGTGGTTCTCAACTAGTGCACTTAAGGCCACATTTTAAAATATGGGAGTTTGTTTTAAAATCCAAATTCCTTGTCTCTGATGCAGGAATTTGAATTCAATCATCTGGAGTAGGGCCCCAAAATATACATTTTTAACAAGCACACTAAGTGATCCCAATGAGTGTGGTTTCTTTACAGGCTGAGAGAGATGCTTTAAGGCACTGTAAGGTGCCACAGTTCCTTCTGAATCATTAAGGAAGAATGAAATTATCTTCAGATGACTTTTAAAGTTTGCAAAGCTAGTAATCCCTATACGAGTCACATATAAGAGTTCTTAGCAATCAGTGTACTTTATGAGAAAACAATTCAATCCCCAAGCATGTAGGGTGATTCTGCTGCACTACCAGAGTCACCTGTTACTAGACACAGGTGTGGGGAGACCTGCTGTTGCCTAATGTCTACCTGCTGACTATCCAGAGCAAGTCTCAGAACATGTGTGTTGTGGTTTCTCCTCCCACACGGAAACCACTAACCTCATCTGCTGGTTCCCTCCCCAACCAGACTCCAGATACCCTCAAAGGAGTCCCCCAGCTCTAGCTGTCAGAGGAATGAGCCCTCCTGATAACTTTAAATGTCTCCTTAAGGCTTTCAGGAGCAAACTTGATTCTTTCCAAAGGAAACTGGTAACTCAGAGAGCACCAACTCTTGCCTTTCAGCCCAATTCCATCACGCCTTCTTCAGATAGGTATCTATAGCTAACCTCCAGCCCCTCCTTCTCAGCCATTTGCAGCAGTGATTCTCAACCTTGGCTTCCGTTAGAATCATTACAGAAGATCTACCTGGCTTGCTGCTACCGAAGGCCGTGCTTCCGTAAATCCCCCAATAAATATCTCTCTACCAACAACCATAACAACAACAAAAAGAATCATTGCAGATGCTTTTAAAAATCCCAGTGCCTAACTCCCGACATAAACAAAAATTAACTCGAAATATCAAAGACCTAAATGTAAGAGTGAAAATTTCTTCTCTTAGAAGAAAACAAGGGTGTATGTTGAACTTAGCAATGGATTCTTAGATAGGAGACCAAAAGCACAGTCGACAAAATTAAAAATACATAAATCAGACTTCATCAAAATTAAGAACTTTTGTGTATCAAAGAATACTAGCAAGAAAGCAAAAAGATAATCTACAGAATGCGAGAAAATATTTGCAACTTATACATCTGGGTGTACAAAGGCATTGTATCCAGAATATATAAAAGAACTCTTACAACTCCCTAAAAATGACAAGCAACTCATTTTAAAAATGGGCAAAGAACTTGAATAGACAGTTCCCCCAAAGATATAGGAATAGCCAAGAAGCAGATGAAAAGATGTTCAGCACTAGGCATTAAGAAAAATGCAAATCGCCATGCATGGTGGCTCACATCTGTAATCCCAGTACTTTGGGAGGCCAAGGTGGGCAGATCACCTGAGGTCAAGAGTTCGAGACCAGCCTGGCCAACATGGTGAAACTCTGTCTCTACTAAAAACACAAAAACTAGCTAGGCATGGTGGCACACACCTGTAGTCCCAGCTGTAGGCACGAGAATCACTTGAACCTGGGAGGCAGAGGTTGCAGTGAGCCAAGATCGAGCCACTGCACTCCAGCCTAGGTGACAAAGAAAGACCCTGTTTCAAAAAAAAAAAAAAAGCAAATCAAAATCACAATGAAATACCAATTTAAATCCACTAGAATGCCATATAAAAAACAAAAGGAAAATAACAACTGTTGGCAAGGAGGTGGAGAAATAGGAACATTGCTGGTAGGATTGTAAAATGGTGCAGCCACTGTAGAAAATAGCTTGGCTGTGCCACAAAAAGTTAAAAATAGAGTTACCATATGACCCAGCAACTGTACTCCTATGTATACAATCAAAGTAATTGAAACCAGGCATTAAAACAAAAATTTGTACATGAGGCCGGGCACGGTGGCTCACATCTGTAATTCTAGCACTGTGGTAGGTGGAAGCAGGCAGATCACCTGAGGTCAGGAGTTCAAGACCAGCCTGGCCAACAAGATGAAAACCCGTCTCTACTACAAAATACAAATACTAGGCTAGGAGCAGTGGCTCACACCTGTAATCCCAGCACTTTGGGAGGGCGAGGCGGTTGAATCGCTTGAGGTCAGTAGTTTGAGACCAGCCTGGATAACATGGTGAAACCCCGTCTCTACTAAAAATGCAAAAAAAAATAAGCCAGGTGTGGTCGTGGGCACCTGTAATCCCAGCTACTCAGGAGGCTGAGGCAGGAGAATTGCTTGAACCTGGGAGGCAAAGGTTGCAGTGAGCCAAAATCGCACCACTGCACTCCAGCCTGGGCAACAAAGTGAGACTCTATCTCGATAAAATAAAACAAAAATAACAATACAAATATTACCTAGGTGAGGTGGCACACACCTGTAATCCCAGCTACTTGGGAGGGTGAGGTCAGGGGATCACCTAAGCCCAGAAAAGTCGAGGCTGCAGTGAGCAGAGATCACGACACTGCACTCCAACCTGGGTCACAGAGTGAGACTCTGCCTCAAAAAAAAAAAAAAAAGGTACATGAATGTTCATAGCAGCATTCTGCATAGTAGCCAAAAAGTGGATACAATCCAAATGTCCATCAGCTAATGAATGGATAAGCAAAATGTGGCATATCCGTACAGTGGAGTATTATTCAGCCAGGGAAAGGAATGAAGTACTGATAGATGTTACAACATGGATGAACCTTGAAAACATGCTATGAGAAAGACGGCAGACACCAAGTCACATTTTGTGTATGATTCCATTTATATGAAATATCCAGAAGAGGTGAATTCATAGAAACAGAAAGCAGAACTGTTGTTGCTAGAAGCTCTGGGGTAGAGATGGAGAGTGGCTGCTTAAGGGGTACAGAATACCAATCCCATAACTACAGAACTAGAAAGAGGTGATTGTTGCTCAACACTGTGACTGTATTAAATGCCACTGAATTGTTCATTTTAAAATGGTTCATTTTGTTATGTGAATTTTACCATAATAATAATATTAATATAGTATATTAATATATTAATATAATATATTACTTCAAAATGTACAAATATATACTTTAAAATGGTTCATTTTGTTACGTGAATTTTACCATAATAATAATAATAAAAAATCCCAGGCCAGACGTGGCAGCTCACGTCTGGAATCCCAGGACTTTGGGAGGCTGAGGAGGAAGGATTGCTTGAGCCCAGGAGTTTAAGACCAGCCTGAGCAGCATAGAGAGACCCTGTCCCTACAAAAAATGCAAAAATTAGCCTGGTGTGTTGACGTGTGCCTGTAGTCTTAGCTACTCAGAAGGCTGAGATGGGAGGATCGCTTGAGCCCGGGAAGTGGAGGTTGCAATGAGCAGTGATTGTGTTACTACACTCCAGTGTGGGTGACAGAGTGAGACCCTGTCTCAAAAAAAAAATCCCAGTGCGGCACCCCAGACCCGTTAAATCTGAATTTCTGGAGTGGAGCCCAGGCATCAGTACATCTTAAAGCTGTCTGGGTGGTTTCAATATGCAGGCTAGGTTAAGAACCACAGATAGAGTCGCTGGCTAGTACACGTCCTGCCCTTCTGAGAGTCCAGTGGGATTTGAAATTGGTAACATTCTTTTTGTGTGTATACAACAGGCCTTTTGTCTTGGCTTCCTGGCTTCTCCAGGCCTTGCCAATCCTCCCTCAAGGAGTTGATGTCATTGCAGAAATGTGCCTACCCCTCCCCAGTCAGCTGCAGCCTGCTTTGTCCTATCAGATCACCTCTTCCACCAGTCCTGAAGCCAGCACACAGTTGAGTGACTATGGTCCTGATAGGCTTCTCTGTATTCTGCGCTGAAGGAATTCTAGTGACCAGGCTCTGCAGTCACTTCTCACATGGTCTCTGCCATTTGGCATGTATGCGGTTGCACAGAATCTAAGCCTTTTCCTTTCAGGAACTCCATTCTTGTGAATCCTGAAAACGTCAGGACTGAAATGCTGGTAGCTGAAAATGCCAGGCACTCCCTTGCTGCCAGGGTAAGATTGTATCATTTGACTTGGCCAGTAATAGGAGACCATCCCAGACTTTGAAAAGAGCTAGCGATGCAGAAGTGCAAGGACAGCGGAAGGCCTCCCTGGCGGAAGTTGCTGGGTCTCAAGGATTGCGGTTCAGTGCCAGCAAGGTCAATGGTCCAAGCTCTGGGATCCTGTGGTCAGTAAGATGGCATTGATGTCCGCCAGTTCAGTGTGTGATTGTAGGCTGAGATCTGACCACATAACCTCTGGTATTTTAATATATTCATTTGATTCTGAAATTAGTCAGTGATATGGTTTGGTTCTGTGTTCCCACCCAAATCTTATGTGGAATTATAATCCCCAGTGTTGGAGGAGGGGCCTGGTGGGAGGTGATTGAATCATGAGGGCAGACGTCCCCCTTGCTGTTCTCACGATAGTGAGGTCTCACAAGATCTGGTTGTTTAAAAGTGTGTAGCAGCCAGGCGTGTGGCTCACACCTGTAATCCCAGCACTTTCAGAGGCTGAGGTGGGCGGATCACCAGAGGTCAGGAGCTTGAGAGCAGCCTGGCCAGCATGCCAAAACCCTGTCTCTACTAAAAATACAAAAATTAGTCGGGCATGGTGGCATGCACCTATAATCCCCAGCTACTCAAAAGGCTGAGACAGGAGAATCACTTGAACCTAGGAGGTGGAGGTTGCAGTGAGCCAAGTTCGTACCACTGCACTCCAGCCTGGGCGACAGAGCAAGACTCCATCTCAAATGAATGAATGAATGAATGAATAAAAATGTGTAGCACCTCCCCCTTCTCACTATTCCTCCTGCTCTGGCCATGTTGGATGTGCCTGCTTCCCCGTCCCCTTCCCTGTGATTGTAAGTTTCCTGAGGCCTCCCCAGCCATGCTTCCTGTACAGCCTTTGGAACTGTGAGTTGATTAAACCTCATTTCTTCTTAAATTACCCAATCCCAGGTAGTTCCCTATAGCAATGTGAGAACGAACTAATACAGTAAGTGCTGTATGTATTCAGACCTTCCTCTGTTCGTCTCCCAGACGTCCCCCCACTTCTCCACCTAACTTTGGCCTAGACTGTTTGGACGAGACCTTGGTGGGACAGGACACAGAGAAATGCCCTAATACTCTCTTGTATCTCAGTTTCTGCCAGCTCTGAGTCTCATCAGATGTGACTTCCCCCTTGCTCTCAGCATGCCACCTGTTCCTCCCTAGCGGACACTTGGGGAACAAGAATAATAGCCTGAATGCCAGAGCCTTGGAGCTCTTTGTGAAAACAGTGCTACTGGTCAAACATCCTAATCCACCCAGCCCTCTGCTCAGTTCTGTAATCCTTTGTTCATTCAGTAGATGTTGTTGAGGACCTACTGCGTGTCACAGACTGTTCTAGGCCGTTGGGTGAAACAGTGAAGACAATGTCCCTGCTCATATGCCAGTTAGATTTTAGGCAGGAAAGACAAGTAGCCAAATTAATTCCAAATGTTGGTGAGAGCTCTGAAGATAATCAAAGAGGATAAACGGCGGCACATATGAGCAGGTAGAGGGGGCAGGCAGCACCCCGCCTACATACGATGGGCAGGGGTGCCATGTGAGCTGAGGCCTGGAGCATGAAGAAGCCAGGCAAGTGGAGACTGGGAGAAGAGCATTTCAGAAGACAGCTAACGGAAGGGGGCCACATGTTCTTTACTTTTTATTTTTTTACGTTTTGAGTCAGGGTCTCGCTCTGTCACTGAAGGACTAGGCTTCAGTGCAGTAGTGCGATCTCAGCTCACCACAGCCTCAGACTCCTGGGTTCAAGCGATCCTCCCACCTCAGCCCACTGAGTAGCTGAGACCACAGGCACACACCGCCACACCCAGGTCATTTTTTTTTTCTTGTAGGCACAGGATCTCACTACGCTGTCCAGGCCGGTCTCAAACTCCTGGACTGAAGCAATCCTCCTACCAAATGTCAAGATTTCAGGATTACAGGCATAAGCCCCTGTGCCTGGACTGCCACACATGCTTTGTCTCTTCCCATAGGGAGGTGGGTCTATGGTCAACCTCTTGAATCTAGCTGGGCTCAACTGCCTTGACCAATAGAATACAGCAGGATTGACTCTGGGACAGTTTCTGGGCTGTAAGAGACCAGCAGCTGCCACCTCCTGTCTCTGGGGACCCTACATCTGGGAACCCTGAGCCACCAGATGAGAAGTCTGACTCCCCTGCTGGAGAGAACACAGAGTCCCCCAGAGTGCCTGGAGAAGGCAAGAGGTCCAAACTTCCAGAACCTTCAGGACATCCCTGCCAAGAGACTGGGATGTGAGTGGAACTGTCTTAGAACCTGCAGACAAAACCCACCCCTTGCTCAGTACTAGTCGCGACTCACGTCCATGCCACATGGAATAGAAGCATTGCCTAGCTGATCCTTGCCCAAATTCCTGACCCTCAAAATCATCATGATAAATAATAAACTAGTTGTCGTTTTAAGCCACTATATTATGGGGTGATCTGTTCTGCATCGACAGAAAACTGGGACACAGTGCAGGGGAACCACTATGCAAAAGTCCCAAAGGAGAAATGAGTGTCACCTTATTCAAGGGATCAAAGTAAGACCAGTGTGGCTGAGACTAATAAAAGGATAGAGAGGAGCAGCAGGTGAACCGGGTGGGCTGAGCGGGACGGAGGTCCGCAGCCTGGCAGTCATGGATTGGAGGGATTTTAGGAAATGTGTGCTGTCGTCTATGGGGGTGCAAAAGTGAACAGGAGCAACCAATAAGGTTGTTGCAACTGGTGAATTTTCCGGGTTGGGAATTTGGCCCGGTATTGGGAAACTTACCTTACAACACTCATTGACTTCCTGACCTTTGTTGCAGCTCAAGAAGCGGGTCCTCTGCCTTGTCTCTGTAACTTTTCCTCTGCTTTGCATCTCAGTTCTGCCAGCGGTGCCTCTGTCTGGCTCCGTTCCCCAGCCTTCTTCTTTGGGGCCAGCCTGTCTGCAGACAGCACAAGCCCTGCTTCCCTTTCTTCCCTGTGATGAAATAGACCTGATGCCCATGGAGGAGGCCCAGCGTGGCCCACTGTTGCCGTAAATGGGGATAGGTTCACCTGATTTTGGGGTTCACTATTAGGAAGCTCCCTCACCTCCAGACACCAGCCAAATCCTTCAATAGGAGCATTATCAATAAGAAAGATGATGTTTTGGCCTCTGCTGCCTGATTCCTGTTTCTCAATTGAATTCAAACTTGGGCGGCAAAGGGCACTGTTTATTAGGACCCTGAATCCCTAACACCTGAGATCCTGCAGTAATAATCAGCCTGGAAGCCACGGTGTTCCCAGAATTGCTTAAATCACTGATTATTACCTGCCCCATGCCTCTCTGATGGTGACCACCTGCTCACCAACAGCATCCCAACTGGATTGTCACATCTTCCCTGTGTCTAGGCTTTTCCTTTTCCATGTGACATCCACTTGTCCTGATGCCTGCCCCGTCACCTCTGGTTGGATTTCCTAACAGTGTTGCTGGCCTCACAGCCCAGCAGAGATCACTTAAGCCTAAAAGTGTGTACTAGACTTCCTTCAATTAACACCAACTGTGCCAGCTCCTTTAGCTCTGTCTCCAGGTGGACTGCAGTGGTTGTGTCATTCACGTGCCTGAGCCCCTCCCATTGGCCAAACCCATAGCCTGTTGATCTATGAGCTCCCAACTTCGCAACACAGGCAGGAGAGCGCAGCACAGAGTTCTTGAGTTCTACCAGGTCCCGACTCTGTTCTTTGGCTGGTTTATTATCCTCTCTGTGCCTCAGTTTCCTTGTCTGTAAAATAGGAATAGTGACCATAGCATCTACCTCATGTTTCTGTGAGAACTGAAATAAGACCTCTAAAACACTCAGCATCGTGCCTGGCACACACTAGGAACACCATAGACATCAGCTGATACGAGGCAAGCTCTCTCTGCCTGCACTTTCAGGGTTGGCTTGGAATATGGATGGAAGGAGGAGATAGAACAAGGAGGTCAACAGCCACTCAGAAAGAACACAGATTTCACATTAGGAGCAGAGACAAGCTCATGGAGAGCAGAGGCTGTGACCTTTCATTTATTCTATCTCCAACACATAGCTTGATGCCTAGCACATAGTAGGTGCTCAATAAATGGTTGCTGAATCATCAGACAATTGGGCATGACTGCGGAGAGGCACCTCACAAAAACGCCAGGAATGGGACATTGACCTGAGATGAGGGCTTTAATCCCCGGTCTCTTCCCATTTCCCTTCTAAGGGCAGCTAGGGCAGAGCTTCCAGGTCAGTGGGGCCCTGTATTTCCACAAGTGGCTGGAGCCCCGCCAAGCTCTCCAGGATGTCAGCCCCAGGCTATGCACCCTCGAAGGCAGTAGGCAGTGCGGTTTTCCTGGAGGGTTGGGATGGGCATTGTAATGAGAAATAGAAACCTGCAAAAAAAAGAAAAAAAATGAAGGTATGCCAGGCCTCCTTGTTTGGGGAGCTGGTGCCATTTCCAATGAGCAGTGTGGCAATGGGAGATAAGGCAGAAATATGAATTGCTATTGTTCTTCACTCCACAAGCAACTAGAGGGTTTTTCTGCGGGGTGCTTTGTAATACCAGGTGGCAACAATTATCATGAACTCAGAATGGGTGAACAATTAAGTTCTTCCTTTCTTGCTGGTTCCTGTTTTACTTAAACTTTCCTTCCATCCAACAATGCCCACCACTTGCTATCAACAAATCAACAAAAGCCTGCATGTATGAATGGAGAACACTGAGGACAGAGTCTCGGGCTGTGGGTTCTTAGCTCTACTGCCAGTCACTACTCTGGGCTCTGACCAAGCCATTCTCCCTGCCTCTGCCTCAGTTTCTCTCTTGGTGACCTTGTGAGTGGTCTCCGAGGAAGGGAGAGGCAAGGAGGGGTCTGTCCTGGGATGTGGCAAGGATCAGTTAATGTTAATACTTTTTTTTTTTTTTTTGAGATGGAGTTTCACTCTTGTTGGCCAGGCTGGAGTGCAGTGGTATGATCTCGGCTCACTGCAACCTCTGCCCCCCCGGGTTCAAGCGAGTCTCCTGCCTCAGCCTCCCGAGTAGCTGGGACTACAGGTGCCTGCCACCAAGCCCACTAATTTTTTTTATTTTTAGTAGAGATGGGGTTTTGCCATGTTGGCCAGGCTGGCCTCAAACTCCTGACAGATGATCCACCCACCTCAGCCTCCCAAAGTGCTGGGATTACAGGAGTGAGCCATTGTACCTGGCCTGATATTAATATGTTTTAAAACCCTGGATCTTCATGTCTCCTCCTGTTCCTGTATGCTCTAACACTCTGCCTTCACCTCCTTACATCTCGAGGTCCTGGTAGAATGTTCCACACACAGGATGTGCTAATTACACATTTGTGGCTCATTAAGATGATAAGATTGCTCTCCTCCAAGAAACTTGCACTCCCAGTTTCAGACCGGCTTCGCAGTCTCCAAGCTGTTCACCAGTGTCTTCTCCAGTTCCTGGTCTGAGCATGTTTCTTGTTGATTCTTCTCAAACACCCCCTACCTCCATGCCTCTTACTCTCACCTCAGGAAGTTCCACGAGTGACAGAGGCAGGAAAACAGCTCCTGTCCAAAGCTGGGGCAGTGCAGGAACTTCCCCTTCCAATGCTGTCAGCCAGGGGAGTAGGTGCAGAGTCACCCATAGCAAGTCGCATTTTGGGAATTAGGGTGCAGTGTCAGGTGCTGGCCATGCACAGAATCTGGGGCTCTGCTTGTCCTGGAGTGGCTGATAGAAGCGCAGGAAGTTGTGGCTGCAATGAGAAAGTCAGCTTTTCTCCCACTGGTCAAGGACAGAAACCAAATCCACCAGTGAAAACTCTGCAGCCTCCATTCAAATGAACACAGATGTGGCAGCTTTTCTTCCCTGGAGTCCCACAGGCGACTTGACAGGCTTCCCTCGGGCTGTGTCTGCTGAAGTCAGCTTGGGTGATACTAGAACTACTGATCCACCTCTGTAAAGACTGCTGCTTCTGTGGGTAACTAAGATCCCTCAAAAGTAAGCTCCTATCTAAAATGTTTAAATAACTTTTTTTTCATTATAAACGTTGAAAAAATACAAAACGGCAGAAGGAAGAAAAAAGTATACAGAATCTCATCACCTGGAAACAGCTTCCTAGTAGATTTCTGTCTTTTTCTTCTTTCTGGTGGGTGCATTTCAATACCATTAAGATTGTGCAGAAGCTGGACATGGTGGCACATGCCTCTGTAGTCCCAGCCACTCAGGAGGCTGAGGTGGGATGATCGCGTGATCCTGGGAGTTTGAGGGCAGGGCAACATAGTGAGACCCCGTTTCTACAAAAAATAAAAAATAAAAAATTACCTGGGTGTGGTGGTGCGTACCTGTAGTCCCAGCTACTCAGGAGGCTGAGGCAGAAGGATCACTTGAGCCCAGGAGTTCAAGCCTGCAGTAAGCTATGATTGTGCCACTGCCCTCCAGCCCTGGCTACGGAAAAAGAAAAAAAAAATTAAAATTTAAAAAAGATTATGCAGTATATAAAATTATACATCTTACATTTTAAACACCATTTTTCTAAATGTAAAAGTAATATACATTTACTATTTTAAAAGTTTGAAAAGTTTTAAAACGCAAAGAAAACTCATGTGAGTTCTGCCCCCCTCCAGAGTTAATCACTGTTAACATTTTGGTTTATTGCCTTAAACTCTATTTTAATAATACAATGTTTACTTGTTTTTAAGTGAATGACATGGAAAGATTCACAAGTCCTAAGGGGACAATCATATAAATAGGGAGTTCGTTGTGCAGGAAAATACATATGTGAGTTGGTAAACTAAAATATGAACAGCAGCTGTCTCTCGGTGGTAGGATTATCTAGTGATTTTTACTTTCTTCTTTTGGCTTGTCAAAAGTTTCCAAATCTTTCACAATGAATATGAATTTAGTAGTAAGAAAAAAAAAACACCACAAAATTATTTAAGGGACAGATATCCAAATTCACAAGTGTGTTTTGTGAGCTGGGTCTTCCTTGCCCCAAAATCTCATCTCTTCTCTTCTTACTCGTGTCTGGAATCCAGCCTTAGGTGGAGAGTTTGGCAAGGCTGATGCTGTCAGGGAGAGGAGGGCGGGACAGGCAGGGCAAAATCCCTTGGCTTCAGGACACTTCACTCTACAGAATCTGAAGGGCTCCATGTCCCTCCAGCACACACAAGACCTGAGGGGCTGAAGCTGTCTCCACAGCCACCGTAGGATGCAGCGAGGATGCCAGAAAGACAGGCATAGGGGATGGGGTCACTGCGGAGACAATGGAGGGAAGGGCACGTAGGGAGAATGAGCATTTCGATGCCTGGGAGGAACGAACTCTGTAGGGACCTATGGCTGAGTAGATGAGGAAAGTAAATTCATATCTTATATCTCTGCACGCCAGCTATTTGTATAAAATAATAGCATGGTGGCTGGGTGCAGTGTCTCACACATGTAATCCAAGCACTTTGGGAGGCGAAGGCAGGCAGATCACCTGAGGTCAGGAGTTCGAGAGCAGCCTGGCTAACACAGTGAAATCCTGTCTCTATTAAAAATGCAAAAATTAGCCTGGCATGAAGCTCACACCTGTAGTCTCAGCTACTCAGGAGGTTACGGCAAGAGAATTGCTTGAACCTGGGAAGCGGAGGTTGCAGTGAGTCAAGATCATGCCACTGTACCCCAGCCTGGGCAACAGAGTGAGACTCCATCTCAAAAAATAAAATAAAATAAAATAATACTATGGTCACTAAATGTATTAACAATATTAAGAAAAAGAGGGACATGATGATTACTGGGAGGTATATTTGTCAACGGTTTATTCATTTACTTTCCATGTCATTCTCTTGGCCTTGTTCTTAGAAACTCCAATTTCAGGCATTAGGTTGATTGTCAACACTAGTTTACACTGATTGGCAAGCTTTTGTCTCGTTCTGTGTCTACATACATACAGGTGTCATTATCTATACTTGTGCTACTCAGAAAATATGCTGCTTTTTGCAAAAATATTCACCCAGAATTCACTGTTCGCATCTGAAATCTGTGATTAGCCATGTGCATGCCTGAACCCTGAGCGTATTAAGTGGCTCTGAGCCCAGGTTGCAGGATGGAGCATGCTAGACTGATTCTACTCACTCCTAGAGATTAAGCCCTTCAGAGTTTCCATGTTACAGTCCCCTGGGCACCTGGGGACACTAATAATCTGGGTCCCAGGACAGACAGAATCTTGAATACTTGTAACCTATTATTTTAGTATTGACTCGTCGCTGTACATGTTCACTGCCTGGTATCAAGAGAAAATGTAATTTGTGACGGATATCTCTCAGTAATGTTGTGTACTTCCTACAAAGAGACCCACTGATGACTTCATTAACTGTTATGTAACTGATGTTTTTTACATTGCTTTATTTTATTGAGAAGTTCTTAGTGGGCTTTTATATGGGTGTTTTAAAGTATTTTAGTGGGTTTTTTTTTTTAATTTTCAGAATAAAAATAGAAAGCACTATTATTTTTCCCACTTAAAAAGAAAAGGTTCCAGGCTCCAAAAGATTGTTATTCAGCACAATCTCAGGAAAGAATTGGATTGAGATATCAAGGGATGGCTGTATTTTAGTGAGAAATTGGAAACTGCATTAAGGCTTCCTGGTCAAATGGCATTTTCCCAACCCTTCTTGAGCTGTTTTTCTCTCTTCTCACTTCCTGGCTATTGCAGGAGGGTCCTCCCAGTTTTTATCTCTGTAATTTCTTGGGACTCTTGGGCTATATTACTGTCTACCTTGTTCCTTAATGGCTGATCCCTGCAAGTCCATTTGACTTCTACTGGAGGAGTCTACAGGCTAGACAGGAGTAATAAATGGTGGTGGTTTGCAGGTTGCACAATGAAGAACTGAGTGAGTGCCTGTGGGAAAGGAAAGACAGCCCGTCTACTCTCCCACAGCCACCTTCTCCTCTCATAAACACACGTGCATACGTGCACTCTTTTCTTTGTGCTACAAACAGCAGCATACGGAGTTAAATAGCATTAAAGAAACCAGTCGGCCAGGCGCGGTGGCTCATGCCTGTAATCCCAGCGGTTTGGGAGGCCAAGGTGGTAGATCACCTGAGGTCAGGAGTTCGAGACCAGCCTGACCAATATGGTGAAAACCTGTCTCTACTAAATACAAAAAATTATCCAGGTGTGGTGGCACATGCCTGTAATCCCAGCTACTCGGGAGGCTGAGGCAGGAGAATCAGTTGAACCTGGGAAGTGGAGGCTGCAGTGAGCCGATATTGTGCCATTCATTGCACTCCAGCCTGGGCAACAGAGCGAAACTCCGTCTCAAGAAAAGAAAAGAAACCAGTCAATCCTCCTGGCCACTGGTAAAGGTTGTTATCACAGGCATCATGTGTCAGTGATAACTGCAATGATCTCACTATTTTCTCATCAAAATAGAATGTTCTAACAACAACATGGGCAGAAATAGCCTTTTAAAAAAAACACACACTAATCCAACAACATCTGATTTAGTTTTTAATCAAATATTCATGTTTAGACCAAAACTGATAGGATTTTTATATCCCCTTTCCCCTGAAAAATCTCACCTTTCATTTTATTTTTGAAATATTATGTGTGTAATAAAGTGCATTCATTTCTATATAAAATGTTTGCCTGTTATATGTTACTCCAGGCAATGGCAAACTATAGCCTGTGGACCAAATTCGTTCCACTGACTGTTTTGGTACAGCCTTCAAGTTAAAAATAGTTTTTACATTTTTAAATGGCTGGGGGAAAAAATCAAAACAGGATTTTGTGACATATGCAAAATTATATAAAATTCAAATTTCAATGTCCATAAATAAAATTTGGTTGGAACACAGCTATGCCCATACATTTACATATTGTCTATGGCTGCTTTTGCACTACAATGCCACAATGGAATAGCTGCAACAAAGACTATGCGGCCCACAAACCTGAAATATATTTACTATCTGGTTCTTTCCAGGAAACGTTTGCTAACTCTTATGTTAGTCCATTGAAATAAGCAACAACAAAAATCAAAATGTTGTTTGCATAATATTAATAGAATACATGTGATCGAGGTAACCATGCCCCAGAGCATAAACAATCTGAAATCAAGAATCTGAGTGGCTGGGCACAGTGGCTCATGCCCATAATCCCAGCACTTGGGGAGGCTGAGGCAGGTGGATTGCTTGAGCCCATGAGTTCAAGACCAGCCTGGGCAACATAGTAATACCCTGTCTCTAAAAAATATATATTTTTTTAAATTAGCTGAGTGTGGTGGCACATGCCTGTGGTCCCAGCTACTCAGGAGGCTGGGGTGGGAAGATCCCTTGAGCCCAGAGGTCAAACCTGCAGTAAGCCATGTTCGGGTCACTGCACTCTAGCCTGGGAAGAAAAAAAATAATCTGAGAAATAATTACCCTCTCTCTTGATTTTGTTTACCTGCAAAGAAGCTTTCCTGTGGCAAAAGTTGGGGGCGAAGCCTTACAGAACTCAGAATTCACACACACGTCATCGTGTTTTGAAAACTATATCCAATGCATTGAGGTACCAGAAAAGGTTACTTCTTTGTTACCTATAACTTTTACTTCACTGTTGCTTGAAGGAGAAAAGGGAAGAGGTTGGAGAGGAAGAGCGTACAAGCTTGCCAGCTGAATATAATTCAGTCTCTTCCAGTTTACCACTGCCTTAATTGAGTTAGTTTGGTCTCTTTTTGGTAAAATCATCTTTCAAGATTTCTGTCTCCCTCCCATCCTCACCCGCCCTTCCATTCATGTAGGGAAAAGCTTCTTTTAGCCATAGGAGAGGAGGTCTCGGATGCACGGGCAGGTTTCTTACCCAGGAGTCAAAGTTTCTTGTCCCACCTGGTCTGGTTGTGCCCTCGTCCCAACTCTGCCATCTTGGCTCTGTCCGACTCCCACTGGTGTTGCAAATGCTCTGAATCTTGGCAATGTCCTTCCTCCTCCCCTGACCTGACCTCTAACCACAGCCTCTGCCACAGGGTCACAGGTGGTCTGAGTGGTGCCCCGGGTGGCCCCATAGCAAGTGTCCTGGCTCTCACTCAGCTCCTTTCTGCATTCTCCACTAGGAGCCCAGCAATACCTACAGGACAGTGGCATCTCCATTCTCTCTGTCTTCGCCCTTCATTCCACCCTTTCTAGCCCACCACCTGGGTAGCACGTGCTGGATGCAGCAGTTCTCTAGGACTTGACATTTCCCCAGCCTATACCTGAAAAAGCAAGGAACAAAGCCGCTGCTCTGGGATTCCTCCAAACTGAAACAAAACAGAGACTAGATGAGTGCCTGTAGGAAACGAAAGACAGCCCCTCCAGTGTCCCAAAGCCGGCTTCTCCTCTCTCTCACACACACACATGTGCACACATGCACTCTTGTCTTTGTGCTACAAACAGCACAACAAGCACACCATGTACACTACAAACCAGGTACCCGGTTATTTTACCTTTTGCCTCCTCTTTCCATCCTGTCAGCACCTCCCTTATGAAATAACCTGCATAGTCTCTACCAAAGGCTTATATGTCTAAACTCCAGCCCTAACTTTCCACCTATTAAGGGAGCTTTTAAAATTCAGAAAATAAACATTATCTCTCCCCATAAAGTCTGCATTTCAAAACGGTTATTTCTGTATGGAATCAACGAAGTCAGCTTTGCAAGCCAAAGCCATCAATGACCTTTTTATTCCAGGCACTGCCCATCCTCACCCACCCTGCAGTTATGGCTTAGCCCTAATGGTGGAAGACTGTGGGAGAACAGGATTTACGGGGGTATGAAAAACGCATCTATTCAATATTTCAAAATATTATTCCTGTTACCCTTGCTAAGTGAAAATCCTTTGTAACTTTTTCATTCTTTAAAAAAAATTATATTTTGCCTCAGCATAACTCTTTGGTCTCAGCTGTTATCTTAGTCATCTAGGGCTTCCGTAGCAAAATACCAGACAGGGCAGCTTAAACAACAGGAATGTGTTTTCTTGCAGTTCTGGAAGCTGGAAGTCCAAGATCAAGGTGCCTGCAGGGCTGGTTTCCTGTAAGGCCTCGCTCCCTGGTTTGCAGATGGCTGCCCTCTTGCTGTGTCCTCCCATGGTCCTTTCTCTGTGCCTGCATCCCTGGTGTTTCTCTGTGTTTCTAAATTTCCTCTTGTTGTAAGCACAGTCAGATTGGATTAGGGCGCATCCTGGTGGCTCAATTTACCTCCATCACATCTCTAAAGGCCCCATCTCCAAATACAATCACATGCTGAGGTAATGGGAGTTAGACTTTAGTACATGAATTTGGGATGAGGGGAGCAGGAGTGGGGCACAATTCAGACCAAAACACAGGTTACCTCTCATTTGGGTTGTTGCCCGTTTTCACATTTAAATAGTGCTCTCCCCGTGTGCCTGCCTGTGTCCAAACTTTCTTATAAAGACATATCAGACCACAGCCCCACCAAATTACCTCATTTTAACTTGATTACCACTATAAAGACCCTACAAGGTTACATTCTGAGGAGGTTGGGACTCCACATACTTTTTTTTTTTTTTTTTTTTTTGAGGAGGAAGGGACGCAATTTGGCCCAACAATGAGCCAAAAAGTACACAGTGTCTAATATTCCAGACGAAGTTGTTTGTGTTCTGGACATAAACTTCTATTTCCTCAGAATAAAAGCAAAAACAAATAAGCCCAAAACATTTTTCAACATACCCAGGCTTTTCTATGTTGCAGGGAAGGGGGTTTAGAGGCCTGGCAGCCAAAAGGGTCCTGCCCATGTCCATCCTCCACTGCCTGAAGGTGAGAGACGGTAAATAGAAACAAAGCAAAGTTCCCACAGAGTGGCCAAGAGCCACCAGGACACAGCTGTGGCCGGGAACCCAGGAGGCCAGATAATCTCAGAAAGAACAGAGATTATCATCAGGCCATGCACAGTGGTACACACCTGTAATCCCAGCTACACGGGAGGCTGAGGCACAAGAATCACTTGAACCCAGGAAACAGTGAGATGGTGCCACTGCACTCCAGCGTGGGTGACAGAGAGAGACTGTTTCAAAAGAAAGAAAGAAGAAAGCAAGAAAGCAAGAGAATGAAAGAAAGAAAGAAAGAAAGAAAGAAAGAAAGAAAGAAAGAAAGAAAGAAAGAAAGAGAAGAGGAGGAGGAGGAGGGAAGAAGAAGAAGGAAAAAAGGAAGGAAGAAAGGAAGGAGGGAGGGAAGGAAGGAAGGAAGGAAGGAAGGAAGGAAGGAAGGAAGGAAGGAAGGAAGGAAGGAAGGAAGGAAGAAAGGAAAGAAGGGAGATTATCAGCCTAGGTGACAGAGAGACACTATTTCAAAAAACAAACAAAAAAAAAAGAAGAAGAAGAAGAAGGGAGATTATCATCAGAGCTCAGACTGAAAGACAGTCTGGCCCCATTAGACCTGCAGAATCAAAATGTCTCAGGAATCCAAGAGTTTCAAACCCCCAAGGAGATGCCGATGCTGCATTTTAGGACTGCTCCATCACCTAAAGCGGAAAAAGGCATAGGTCACATCTGCTTCCTCTGTAATTGTTCCGCCCTAATCTCATTTAAATTGTTTCCCCATATTACTCCCAAGATAGAGAACTTCCCAGAATACACTAACAATATAGTTGACCCCATTTTCAAAATGCAGAATTGTGGCTATCTCTCCAACTTTATGAATGAACTGTTTGGGGGAGGGGGGTGTCCCCTCTACACACTTTTTGACATCTATACCAGTTTTTTTCTGATTGGATGGTTTCTCGTAATCTAAAATTTTGTGAGATTTAAGTATGTTTTCAATACAACTCTCCCACAAGTGATCATTTTCGCAACATTTCCTGTGACCAAGAAATAACCGAGATGGGCCTCGCACTTGTGTTGCATTCACTGATTTTTATTTATTTATTTATTTTTATAACAAGGTAGTACTTGAAATAGACAAACCAATCTTTCTTTTTTTTTTTTCTTGTCTGAGATGGAGTCTTGCTGTGTCACCTAGGCTGGAGTGCGGTGGCATGATCGCAGCTCATTGCTGCAACCACTGCCTCCCAGGTTCAAATGATTCTCCTGTCTCAGCCTCCCAAGTAGCTGGAATTGCAGGCACATGCCACCACACCCAACTAATTTTTTGTATTTTTAGTAGAAACGAGGTTTCACCATGTTGGCCAGACTGGTCTCGAACTCCTGATCTCAAGTGATCTGCCTGCCTCAGCCTCCTAAAGTGCTGGGATTAGAGGTGAGAGCCACTGTGCCCAGCCCAAACAATCTTTCCATATATTCATCCCTGTAAACCTGCTCAAAGCCTACATTCACCAACATCTCACAGGCACGACTTTTTTTTTCAACAGATCCAATTGACAGATGAGTTTCAAAGGGTAACAGGACTCTGTCTTAACTTCTTCAGTGATTTTAAATGTGCATCTAAAGAACAAGACACAGCCAGTTGGATGAGCTGTGTGCATGTCCATAGTCTAGCAAATGCAAACACAAACAGAGGTGCTTAGCCTCACTGATGATGTAAGTTTAGCACTATGAACCCCAGAAGTAGCATCAAAAACTTACTTTGCTCCCCAAGCCAGAGAATTGGCTTGATTACCATAATTACAGCATGAGATAAAAATCAGTATTGTCTACCATATGATTCCGTGTATATAATATTCTCAAAATGACAAAACTGTAGAACTAGAAAACAGATTACTGGTTGTCCAAGGGTAGGGATGGTGAGGGGAGTGTGAGCAGGACCTTGAGGGCAAGGCTTCCAGGGAGGCACCCTTGGGACCTCCACTGCCCTGCACCGCCTCAAGCATCTGCTCTTGCATTCCTGCATTCTAGCATGGTGCTCCTTGGAGATCCCAGCTGTAGGTTAAGCAGGACCAGGCGCATCTTGGGCTGCCACTCCAGAGAGCACAGGGCATCCACATGGTGCTAATCCTGTAGGCTCACAGGTTTAGAACTATGGGGCTATGGCAGCCACTTTCTAGATTTCAAAGGGTGCTATACACAGCTGGGGGTTCCAGGCAGAAACTTGCTGCAGGAGAGTAGCAGCCATGTAGAGTCCCCACTAGGGCAACGCCTAGCAGAGCTGTGGAGTGAGATGGCCACTGAGGCCCCAGAATTGTAGAGCTCTCAGTGGACAATGCCAGCCTGAGAGAGCTATTGGGTGGACTGAACCCAGTAAAGCCATTGGGGTGGGGCTGCCTCAGGCCTCAGAGGCCCAACTACTCCCCAAAATGTGCCCAAAAGGTGGGTCATGGAGTCCAAAGAGATTATTCTGGCATTTCAAAATGTAATGTTTTCCCTCTTGGGTCTTGGACAAACTGGGGAGTGGTTACCCTTTTCTTCTTGTCTATTTCTCCCTTTTGGAATGGGAACATCTATCCTATGCCTGTCCCGCCATTGTATTTTGAGAGTAGATAACACATTTGAAGTCACAGGCTCACAGCTGGAGGACAGTTTGCCTCAGGATGAGTTGTGCCTTGAGTCTCACCCACATGTGATTTAGATGAGACCGTGAACTTTGGACCTGGGTTGATACTGGAGCACATTCACATGTTGGAAACTTAATCCCCAGTGCAACAGTGTTGAGAGGCGGGACCCTCAAGAGACAATGAAGTCATGAGGTCTCTGCCCTCATAAATGGACAATGTCCATGTGGCAAGAATGAGCTCATTATTTTAGGAGTGGCATCCTGTGAAGAATGAGTTAGGCCTTCCTCCTGAGCATGTTGTCTCTGCCTCTCTCTCTCTCTCTCTCTGTCTCTCTCTCTCTCTCTCTCTCTCTCTCTCTCTCACCATGTAATGCCTTCTACCATGTCATGACACAGCAAGAAGGCCCTCACCAGATGCAGACCCTCAATCTTGGACTTCCCAACCTCCAGAACTGTGAGCCAAATAAACTTTTCTTATCTGTAAATTACCCAGTCTGTGGTATTCTACTATAGCAGCACAAAATGGACTAAGAATGACATGACACTGAGCTTTCACAGGGGTTTCTACTGGTCCTTGTTCAAGAACTTGAGTAGATTGACGGGGATGTGTGTGTATGTGTATGTTGTGTATGTGTGTGTTGTGTATGTATGTGTGTAGTATATGTTTGTGTCGTGTGTGTGCATGGTGTGTGTTTGTGTGCTCCTTTCTTGAGTCAGTGTAATTATTCCTGCCCCGCTGTGGTCCACAGCTCTGAGAAAATATCCCTCACACAGCATCTCCATGTTTTGTTTTTGCTAGTCCTTCTCTCATACAAGACTTCAATCTTCTTGGGGCCAATTATTGTGTTCATCTATGTGGGTCAGCTCTAAGCACAGAGCTAGAAAGCATTTGAGTGAAGGAATATTGACAGAGGGAGGAAGTGAAAAAGACTGCATTATCCAAGCGTGACATTACATCCTTCGCACAGTGCAACAAACATACAAACTTCAGGGCTCCATATTAAACACACACACACCCCACACACAATTGGTTTTAGCAACAAAATTTCAGCCCATTTAAAACCTTTGGTGTTATGTTCTCACTCATAAGTGGGAGTTAAACAATGAGAACACACGGACACAGGGAGGGGAATATCACACACTGGGGCCTGTTGGGAGGTGAGGGGCAAGGGGAAGGAGAGCATTAGGATGAATACCTAATGCATGTGGGGCTTAAAAACCTAGATGACAGGTTGATAGATGCAGCAAACCACCATGGCACACATATACCTATGTAACCAACCTGCATATTCAGCACATGTATCCCAGAACTTAAAGTAAAAAAAAAAAAAAAAAAAAAAAAAAAAAAAATCTTGTGGTGTTATATGTTCTCAAGAAAGACTTCAGTGCTGATCTAAGGAAATGTGAATATTCAACAGGCAGTTGGTTAGGAAACAATATCTGTAATACTTCCTGCCTTTTTATCCAGAAGAAATCAATATGTGAGTGCTCCCAGCCAGATTCAGGTCAGTCTGAAGCAAGAATGTGAAGTAAATACAGTGTAGTCCCACATTCCCATTTATATGATGCTTAGGGTTTGTGCTGGAATCAATCGTTTCCTTGAATGCTGAAAATATACCTTCAATTGTAAGTGATTGCCTAGAAACAATCTGATCTCAATTTGTTTGTTATGCCCGTGCCCATCATGGAAGCTAGAAAAAAAAATAGTATTAGAAAGAATTGCAGACAGGTGCAAACATCCCTGCACTGACCAGACCTAACAGGCAGGTGGTGGCCAAAGAGTCAATAGGTTCAGAGATTTGAGGATTCTTGTTTGAGGGAGGTGGGGATGGCCGTATAACATTACAAAGGCAAAGCAATATTCACAGTTAGTCAACAGCACCTCACTTCCAAGGATATTCCCTCATGGCTGGTTATTTGTCTGTGACTATAGCAGATAAATGGCTCTCGGCTCCACTAAGCCCAATGCCCCTTTTTAATAATAAATGTTTTACATTACTCCCTTTCCTAATCTGAAATAAAATTAATAGCTTATTTATGCTACCTGCATATAATTTTTTTTTAAGACAGAATCTCACTCTCACCCAGGCTGGAGTGCAGTGGCACGATCTCAGCTTACTGCAACCTCCGCCTCCTGGGTTCAAGCAATTCTCCTGCCTCAGCCTCCTGAGTAGCTGGGATTATAGGCACCCGCCACCATGCCCAGCTAATTTTTGTATTATTAGTAGAGACGGGGTTTCACCATATTGGCCAGGCTGGTCTCGAACTCCTGACCTCAGGATCTGCCTGCCTCTGCCTCCCAAAGTGCTGGGATTACAGGCGTGAGCCACGGCGCCCAGCCCCTGCATATAATTGTTTAATCATAATGTCTTAACTTGGGAATAAAAAGCAATGTAAAACATAAAAACACATAAACTCTTACAATATGTAAAGATTTGAACACTCGTTAGAAAACATTAAAGTGTCAAGTGCTTATGGTCATGCTGAATGTGGCAGTTGTAGGTGCAGACCCATACATGCAAATGCCATTGATGATTCAAACACCTCACATGTGGCCTTGTCACTGGTGATGGTAATTTTCAATATGATGAACAATTCTTGGTAAAGTTTTTGACGAAACAAAGGACAAATACTCTGTGATTCCACTTATATAAGGTACCTGGAAAAGGCAAGTCTGAAGAGACACAAGGTAGATTAGAAGTTAGTGGTGGCTGGGAGGGAGAGAATGCATGGTTATTGCTTAATGGGTACAGAATTTCTGCTTAGGGTAATGAAAAAGTTTTGGAATAGATAATGGTGATGAACATTGCAAATGTAATTAATGCCACTGAATTGAAGTGGTTGAAATAGTAAATTTTAGGTTATATAGATCTTACCATATTTTTGAAATACCTATAAAAACCTTGGGAAAATGTGTGTTAATACATAAGATGGAGTTAGTTCTAGCTCAGAGAATGAATAAGAAATGGTCTTTCACCTACTTGAATATCCAGCGGGACGTCTGAAAGCATGCAAGACAGTTCTTTGTGGTAGCGAGCTGCCCTGCACTTCACCAGATATCTAGCATCGCTGGCCAACCCCGCTAAATGTCAGTAGGGCTCCCGCTTATTTATTGAAAAAAGTGCCCTACCAACTTCCACCCGTCCCCAGGAGGGTAATATTGCCCATCTTGAGAACCACTGAGACACAGAAAGTGAGAACCAGGTAGGTGTCTGGGTTCTGGCCAAGCGAATGCCTGCAGTCCTCATGGGAATTAGCGTGCTCTGCAAGGAACCAGCAGAAATCTAGTTCTTTGAGGGATCAACTTGGAGGATGAGGAAATGGGGAGAAAGGATACAGCACTGTTGCATGAAAGCGGCTTCCAGTTCCCATCCCTGGCCCCTGGTTTCTTGGGCAGCAAGACTCATTGCCGTCCCCTGCCAGAGGGTGAAGCTAGAGAGCCTCGCACGTTTGCCACTCCTGTCAGTTGGCTCAGGATTGAGGCAGGACTGACTCAGCCCTTAGAGATGATACAGCAGTGCAGCTGACTATGACAATGACAATGACAGCTACCATTTATTAAATAATTGGCAAAGGCTTTACTTTTTTTTTCATTTAATTTTAGCAACCAATTATAGGTGTGAAAACAGGTTCACACAGTTGCAAGGAGCCTGGTCAATCAAAAATCACTGACACCTGGCAGGGCACCACTGTCACAGAGATTCCCAACCAAGAAATGCAAATCTCCCGCTGGTGCAGAAGTCTCACTTGGCAGCTTTCCCAGTCGGGCGGACACAGAGCTCCTTCTCCCCTCTGTGTGGCTTGCGGGGATTTCAGCTGGGGAGCTGAGTGCAGTCACCAGGCAGTAGGTTTACCACTTCCCCATCAGCCACTGCCCTCCCTGCACCCTCTCCTCTTTCCTCCCACCACAAGGCTAAGATTGATAGAGACCCAACCCACCCCATGATACCACCTCAAGGGTTTAAAGCCTGACCTAAGAAGTAGGGACTTCTCACGAGATGCCTGGCAATCCCAGCTTCAGGGCCTGGGATCTCACACTGTGCCTGCCAGAATGAATGTGCTGACAGAGCTCCCCGTCCACTGCATATAGGGCTTACTTCTTTTTGTTTTTGTTTCTTGAGACAGGGTCTTACCCTGTCGCTGAGGCTGGAGTGCAACGGCACAAGTTCAGCTCACTGCAAACTCAGCTGCCTGAATTCAAGCGATTCTCCTGCCTCAGTCTCCTGAGTAGCTGGGATTGCAGGCACGTGCCACCATGCCTGGCTTATTTTTGTGTATGTATGTGTGTGTGTGTGTGTGTGTGTGTGTGTGTGTGTGTGTGTGTGTATTTTTTTTTTTCAGTAGAGATGGGTTTTCACCATGTTGGTCAGGCTGGTCTTGGACTCCTGATCTCAGGTGATCTGCCTGCCTCAATCTCCCAAAGTGCTGGGATTACAGGCATAAGCCACTGAGCCCAGCCTGGCTTACTTCTTTTTGTATTCCTGAGACTTTTTGCTGATAGCTGGCTTGGGATCTCAGGCACAGAAGCAGGACTCAATGTCCCTACTGTTACTCTTTCTACCCCTTGACAGGGTCCCTAAGTGCCCACCTGATGCCAGTTTCTTCACCTCGCCACCACCCCAGAGGACCCTTTGATGTTGTCCCATACCTTTCACCCTTTTTCTGCCACACACTCAACTCCTAGCCCTTATAGAACTCTACTGCCAGTGGCACCAGCTGGTACCTCAGTTATTTTCTTTCTGTGCATGAAATCTTGGTGAGCAGAACCAAGTCTTCTGTGTTCTTTAAGCCCTTGCCCATTCTCCACTGTAATTAATGCAATGATGGGTACATGACACTAATAATTAGGGCAACTGCCTTTTGTTCACACTTTCACGGCATCTCCTTTGATCCTCACCACAACCTCGTCAGGCAGGTATTATTATTGTTCCCATTCCACAGGGGAGGAAATGTGAGACCTGAGTCACACACCCGGAATGCAGCAGAACCAGGTCTTGACTTTGGTCCTCTCACCCCGAGCTGCAGTGCCCTCAGCAAGGGACCGAAGCACCTGCTGGGGAAGCCTCTGAGTGAGTCTCCTAACAAATCAACATATTGAAAAGCACGGTGTCCAAAGTACTTTAGCAGTTCCTTTAAAAAGCAGCAAGATTTTTACTTTCTCTCAAAGTATTGAAATAACTTCACATCCATGAACAGTTGGAGGTACAGGATTTCAGTAAGACTCACGGAACAGGTGTTATGTTTCCTATTTCACCCAGGGAGCAACAGAGAAGATCATTGTTCTCCAAGGGTCCCATCTGGGTCTCTGGACAGGAGAGAATGAGAGAGGCCCTGCTAGGGGTGGCCCAGACCCCTGCATGCCCCTGTATAGTAGTTGGAGCCAAGGAACAATTATAAAAGGTACAAGAGGCGGGGCGTGGTGGCGCACACCTGCAATCCCAGCACTTTGGGAGGCTGAGGTGGGAGGATCGCTTGAGCCCAGGAAATCGAGATCAGCCTGGGCAACATAAGGAGACCCCGTCTCTACATGAAATTTAAAACTTAGCCAGCCATGGTGGCGCTAGCCTCTGGTCCTGGCTGCCAATCGCTTGAGCCCAGGAGATTGAGGCTGCACAACCTCCTGGGCTCAAGTGATCACACCACCGCATTCCAACCCTGGCAACAGAGTGAGGCCCTATCTCAAAACAAATAATAAAATAGAAAAAGATACAAGATACAGTGTTCTGAGGCAGATACACAGATCTAAATAAACAAAGTGGAATCAAAATAAAACAATGTACACAATTATAGCTACAGGAATTCCTGGATTCAGCAGCCAGGAGTTTGGGAGTCTGGTTCCTGGGGGGTGAGATTCCGTGTTCTTCAGGTCCAGGCCAGCATGGCTGTCCACACTGCTACCAGGGGCTTTCTGTGCCAAAATGGAGAGGCTGAACCACCAGATCATCACAGAGAGCAATGCATAGAACCAAGTGGAAAGTCCAAAGCAAATCATGAGTCGAAACGGGCCCAGAGAACAGGAAAATCCGGATGTGGATTTGGCAAACCAGTGGAGCAAGCAGAGCCCTAGCAGGTGGAAGAGAAGCAGGGCTTGGAGTCATCACCAACGCCCAGCTCCTGGGCAACATTGCATCTCATTTCTCTTCCTGAACATAGGATAAGGCTTTGTTAGCCAGGATTCAGGGGCCAGCACTGTGGATGAGAAGTTTTAGTAGCTGACTCCAAGGAGAAAGACACCAAGTTCACACAACAAACAGGTGACGGCACCTGTAAAAGTGCACTAGCTTCAAACATCAGTCAGATTCCTTTCTCTTCTAGACCCCCTCAAGCTGCAGGAAGTCAGCCAGTTTTGAAGAGGGCAATTATCAAATGTCAACATTCTAATTGGTCTCCAACACTCCTGCTATGGTCTGAATGTTGGTGTCCCAAAAAAATTCCTATATTGGGACCTAACCCCCAGTGTGAAGGTATAAATAGGTGGGGCTGTCTACAGCTATACCAACCTGAATGCATCTGATCTCATCTGGTCTTGGAAGCTAAGCAAGGTAAAGCCTGGTTAGTTCTTACATGGGAAACTGTCTGGGAATACCAGGTACTGTAGGCTTAAAAAGAAAAAAAGAAGTGAGGCCTTTGGGGTTTTTAGGTCATAAGAGCTCTGCTCTAATAACTGGGATTAGTGACCTTATAAAAGGGGCTAAAGGGCGTGTTTTTGACCCTTTCACCATGTGAGGATGGAACACGAAGACACCATCTTGAAGTAGAGGCGCTGAGTCTGCTGGCACGTGGATCTTGGACTTCCCAGCCTCCAGAACCATGAGCAATAAATTTCTGTTATTAGGCTAGTCATGGTGGCCACACCTGTAATCCCAGCACTTTGAGATGCCAAGAAAGGAGGATCACTTGAGGCCGGGAGTTTGAGACCAGCCTGGGCAACATGGTGAAACCCTAGCTCTACAAAAAATGCCAAAAAAATCAGCTAGGTGTTGTGATGCCTGTAGTCCCAGCTACTCAGGGGCCTGAGGTGGGAGGATTGTTTGAGCCCAGGAGGTGAAGGTTGCAATGAGCCAAGATCCTACCATTGCACTCCAGTCTGGGCAACAGAGTGAGACTCTGTCTCAAAAAAAATAATAATAAAATAAAAATACATTTTGGTTGTTTATAAATTATCTAGTCTAAGGGCTTTTTTGTTATAGCAGCCCAAATGGACTAAAGGCAACTCCACAGTGAGGCATGATTACTCTTCCTTCCTGAAGCCTTGGGATTACACGTTGCCACTGTAGAAAAGAAGCACCTTTATACAGCTTCTAGAAATTCAAGCTGAAAATGCTTCCAGAGAGAACACTATGGTCAACCTCATAACCCTGGTCAGGCTGACCCCCATCCCCCTCCCAGCTCAAATACAACCTGAGTTATGTTCAAAGGAGATCTCAAAGCAGGATCAAGCCTTTTATTACTTTCTTCCAATAATTTTTTATTCTTATTAAATACATGATATTATAAATAAACTAATAGGACTCCAAAGGAAAGGAAAAATTTGTCCCACACTATCAACACTCCGAGTTGAACTGCTTTTTGTTGGTTCAAGTTCATTTTCATTTCATTTCATTGGCATGTATCATTTTTATGTAGCTGAAGTCATCACCATGTACAGTAAAATTTATTCTCTTTATCACTTACAATTAAATCCTAAGCACTTTTTTATGTTATATGGGGTCCTCGCAATTATTATTGGCTCTGTATATCTCACAAAAGGTTATACTGTATAATTCACCCAATCTCTTCTTGAACAGTGTCCTTCTAGATTACTTTCTGTTTTTCACTGTTGGACCTAATGTTACAATGAACAGTTTAGTGCATTACTCAGATCACCACTCTGGAACAGAGCCTGGGAGCCTAAGAGAATTTTTCAGGCACCTCTTTCCACAAGATGATATGCAATGAGGTGGGCTGGTTCCGGCCTAATGGGAAGAGAGATGGGAGCAGCAAGAAAAATGGAAGATGCTGGGTTTGTTCTACAGTTGACCTGAGACAGTGGTCCTCATCATTTTTAGAGAGAAGTGAATGGGCAGGAGTAGTTGTCGTTTTGAGGAAAGGTCCTACGAGGCCTGGGGGAAAAGATGGGTCACTTCCTGGTCCAGACGTGAAAACCACAGTGGCCAGGGGTCAGGGAAATACAAAAATGGCCCAGAAGCAGCATTTTCATGCAAGTGGGGCAGCAGAGGCAGAGTGAGGGGCAACCCTCCAATGGGTTATGGGCTGAGGACCCCACAAGCAGGCTGGAGCAGGGCAGAAGGAAACTTGGTCCTTCCCACATGCAAGACACTGGCAGAGACCTCCAAGAACTGATGGAGTGACTCTGAGGCAGGGACTTGAGTTCCTCCAGTTATGTAGTTGACCCAGTGAGTGTGTGGTCTACAGGCATCAATGTTAATGGGTTCTCATCTGTACCTGCAAACCAGACAGGCTGGAAAGAGTCAAGGGTTTAGATAGCTTTCCTTTTGAGCTATTTTCCTAGGATAGCTTCCCAGAAGCAGGATCACTGGGTTAAAGGGCACCAAAGCTTTTTTTTCCTGTGGAATTCCCATAGTCAGTTCTCAGGCCCAGCTTCCATGTTCTTCTTGTCTTCTCTGCCCTAGTCCCAGGAACTCAACCACATTTTGGGTTTTATTTTGTTTTTGTTTATTTGTTTGTTTGCTTTTGAGATAGAGTCTCACTCTGTCGCCCAGGTTGGAGTGCAGTGGTGCTATCTTGGCTCAGTACAACCTCCACCTCCTGGGTTCGAACGATTCTCGTACCTCAGCCTCCCAAGTAGCTTGGATTACAAGCATGCACCACCACGCCCAGCTAATTTTTTTGAATTTTTAGCAGAGACGGTGTTTCACCATGTTGGCCAGGCTGGTCTCGAACTCCTGACCTCAGGTGATCATCCTGCTTCGGCTTCCCAAAGTGCTGGGATTACGGGCATGAGCCACCATGTCTGACCTCAAACACTTTTCTTTTCTCTTTAGTGTTGCCCCCTCCCTCTTCCCCATAGGGAGCCTCTCCATCCAAGACCATCTCTGCCCCTCATCCTTGAAATATCTGCAGCAACTCTGTGTTATGAAAGCATTAGTAACGGAGTTGCATGTACTGCTAATACTACCGTGATTTTCTTTATTTTTAGCCTATATGCATAAGGAAAGGAAATACTAGATCTCTGAGAGGTTCATAAAAAGGAAGATGTTGCTGTCCACCCCACTCCCCTTGTTGGTTATTAAGCCAGTTCCCCATTTTCTCACTTCTCCTAAAGGCAAACTCTGAGTCCATTTCATTTTAAGCATCACTGCAAGGGCACAATACAGTGGTAACTGAGATATTTAAAACAAGGGAAAAGGCACACAAACGTGAAAGTCTTAGTAAGTTTTGAGGGGCTCACTTCTGTCTTTGTTTTTGAGATGAGATCTTGCTTTGTCACCAAGGCTGGATTGCAGTGGTACAATCACAGCCCACTGTGGCCTCAAACCCCCCAGGCTCAAGTGAAGCTTCTACCTCAGCCTCCTGAGTAGTTGGGACTACAGGTGTTGTATTAGTCCGTTCTCATGCTGCTAATAAAAACCTATCTGAGACGGGGTAATTTATAAAGGAAAGAGGTTTAATTGACTCACAGTTTCATACAGCTGGGGAGGACTCACAATCACAGCAGGAGGCATGGAGCAAAATCATATCTTACATGGTGGCAGGCAAGAGAAGCACCAAGCAAAAGGGGGAAAAGCCCCTTATAAACCATCAGATCTCATGAGAACTCACTCACTATCAAGAGAACAGCAACATGTGGGTAACTACCCCCATGATTCAATTACCTCCCACCAGGTCCCTCCCACAACACGTGGGGATTAAGGGAACTAAAATTCAAGATGAGATTTGGGTGGGGACATAGCCATACTATTTCAGGCACACACCACAACACCTGACTAATTTTTAAAATTTTTTGTAGAGACAAGATCCCACTATGCTGCCCAGGCCAATCTCGAACTCCTGGGCTCAAGCAATCCTTCCTCCCCAGCGTCCCAAAGTGCTAGGATTACAGGTGCAAGCCACTGTGCCTGGCAATCTTATTAAGTTTTGATAGTCACAAACACTTGCTTATGATCCCTGATTCTTTCTCGAGATAGGTACTAGCTAACCATCTGAGACATCAGATGCTCTTAACCGAGGGTCCATGTTGAAGATTCAAGGAGTCTATGTTGGCCAGGCCCTGGCTTGGAAAACTAAACACCACCAGTTATGTTAACAGAAAGAATAAAGGAATGGGTTAATTGGGAATTGGAGGACTGAAAGACCAATGAGAGATACCACATCTATCAGAAATCATAACTGCAGTTTGGGCGTGGTGGTTCACACCTGTGATCCCAGCACTTTGGGAAGCCTAAGTGGGTGGATCACCTGAGGTCAGGAGTTTGAGACCAGCTTGTCCAACATGGTGAAATCCTGTCTCTGCTTTAAAAAAAAAAAAAAAATACAAAAATTAGCTAGGTGTGGCACATGCCTCTAAACCCAGCTACTCGGGAGGCTGAGGCTTGAGAATCACTTGAATCTAGGAGGCAGAGGTTGCAGTGAGCTGAGATCACACCACTGCACTCCAGCCTGTGTGACAGACTGAGAATCTGTCTCCAAAAAAAAAAAAAAAAGAGAGAGAGAGAGAGTTTGAAAACTGCAGCTCTTACATTTAGCATCTATATGCAGACACGGGAAGTGCACTCAGCAGGCATTCCTACCAGACTGACTATGCCCAGCTTTTGTATTAGTCAGAAGGAAACAGGTAATACCCACTCAGGTGAGTTTTTAGAGAAGAGTGTTATCAATGGGGCTATTGGTGTAGGAAGGGTTTAGGGAACCCAGGGAGAGATACTATGGCCCCTGGGGCCATTACCACCCATAGACTTGTATATAGTTTGGATATTTGTCCCCATAAATCTCACATTGAAATGTAATCCCCAGTGTAGGAGATGGGGCTTGGTGCGAGATATTTGTGTTATGGGGCAGATCCCTTATGGTTTGGTATTGTCCTCTCAATAGTGAGATTCATAATATCTGGTTGTTTAAAAGTGTGGCACCTCCAGCCACCCCTTGCTCCTGCTCTGGCCATGTGAGATGCCTACTTCCCTTTACCTTCAGTGATGATTGGAAGCTTCCTGAGGCCTCCCCAGAAGCTGAGAAGATGCCAGCACCATGCTTTCTGTAACAGCCTACAGAACTGTGAGCCTCTTCTTTATTAATTACTCAGCCTCAGGTGTTTCTTCATAGCAATGCAAGAATGGCCTAATACAGATGTCAAGAAGGAAAGGGAAGGAGTATCTAGAATCCAGAAAGGATGGGTTTATGGAGTGGGTGCTTGACCACAGCTGAAGCCTTTGGAGAGGGATTCAGCTTAATCTGAGAATGTGTCAGGGAGGCCAGGAGAGTGGATACTCTTACCATGCTCTCTTCAATTCCTTGCAAGTACCACCCAGTGACCAAACCCAAGCAGAAGCCAGAGGCAAGGAATATACTCATGTTGCCCCAGTGGTCGGCTGGTAAATAAATATTTAACAACAAGTTCTGAGACATGTATGTGTGCATGCAAGCTTACTTGTAGTATTTGCCAATGTCCATGGTGTAAATATTCCTACCACAGTCACCAAACACGGGGTTAGGAGGAGATGCATACAATCAGTTCTTGCAGGCTCTAGTGCTCCACTGAAGTAGACAGATGGGGTCAGCCTCCCACAGCACAGACAGAGTAGAGAAGGATGGAGAGTGGATCTGGAAGGGCAAACGAAACAACCAGTGCCGCTGCAGCTGCCGACATCAGGCCAAGGGTTCTGGCATCTGGAGCAAGGACATCAGGGCCTCCATCTTCACTATCAATGTGTCTGTCATTTCCAAGGCTAATAAAGGATGGTTAAGGAAAATAAGGACTCAGCAGGTTAGTAATGTCAGAGAGAGAGGAGATGAGACAGGGAGAGAAAGAGAGACAGATGTCAATTCCATTCTAAGCTAAGGCTGGGAAATACCTGCGTTCTTCACAGATACCATGTTACCATTCTTCACAGATACCACACTGTAAGCACAGAGAGGTTAAGGGTAAGGAGTTGTGTTTCTCCACCTTCAATTAACTGGTAGCTCAACAGTGTCTTTCAGACAGCTAGGGGTGGATCCCATGGTGAAAGGAAGAGTGGCATGTTAGAAATGGTGTTCCAGGCAGGGCCAGGACATAATATATCATTTGGCACTGAGCCCCACATCTCAGGAAGAGTGGCACACTAGAAATGGTGTCCCAGGGTGGGGCCAGGATATAATATGCCATCTGGTACTGAGCTACAGGTCTCAGAGGTCATAATATCCTCCTGTTACCTGCTGGCCTACAAGTGGCCACAGAGCCATTAAACCAACAGTTCATGACCTTGTGGGGGCCCATGTTGGCTAAGCCATTGCTGAAGAGACTGGGATTCTGTGATGCTTAGGACCAGATCTATGGGTCCTAGTGCTCTTCCTCTGTATGCAGAAGCACACCCAAGTTTCTGGGTAAAAAGCAGTGTTACATAAGAGCCGCGCAGCCACCCCCTGCCCATCAGCACAATCACCACTGATCTGCCTGCCATCACCATGCTCCATGTCAAAGTCCCAAGTTCTCCTGGAAGGAGACTAGAAAAACTGGCTCTGTAAATTCTTCTTATCCTATGGCAGCCTCCTCATCCTAGGCTCAAGGCACAAGTTCATAGAGACTGGAGCACAGATAATCTAAGTGAGAAGCACTGAGCTACCCTCCAGATAACCTCTGCTTCCTAGGTCCCACCCCCAGCTTTCATGTGGTAATTAGGACAACAGGTACCTGGATGGGATGACAGGGGTTTGGGCTTGATGTCCCAGGCAGCAGCACCATGATCTTGCCAGGTAAAACAGAAGGTGTAGAAACTGGCCCAAACAGAGCCAGGTGCAAAAGACGACCCCTTAGCTATTAAAATTTTACTTTTAATGGACAAAAGTTAAATTTCCCTCCCTCTCTTCCACCTACCCTAGCTTTACCAGTCTCCATTTTCCTCTCAGAATTATGCACTGCTGAATTGGTAATGGGTATTTGTATTGACAACTTCACCTCCTTAAGATCTGAGGAGGTTTCTAAAGCATCTATCCCTACTGTTTATAGGAAACCAAGGACGCTGGGCTGACCTCCCATCAGAAGATTGTTAAAGAGAATACAAGTGTCATAGTACCTATGAAAATACTCTGGGCTGGGCGCGGTGGCTCATGTCCGTAATCCCAGCACTGTGGGAGGCCAAAATGGGTGGGTCATTTGAGGCCAGGAGTTCGAGATCAGCCTAGGCAACATGGCAAAACCCAATCTCTACTAAAAATACAAAAATTAGCTGGGCATGGTGGCGTGCACCTGTAATCCCAAAGTGCTGGAATTACAGGTGTGAGCCACCGCACCCACCCTATGGTAGTTATGTTGTATAAAGCCACTACAAATATGACTCTGAAAATACTGAGCCATTGCTCCTCGATGGAAAAAAGCAAAACAAAACAACAACAACAACAACAAAAAACAGCATTACCTGCTTATAAGCCTCTCTCTGAGACAGGACTAGAGACAGGACTAGCTGGATTTCCTAGGCCAACTAAGAATCCCTAAGCCTAGCTGGGAAGGTGATTGCTTCCACCTTTAAACACGGGGCTTGCAACTTAGCTCACACCCGACCAATCAGTTAGTAAAGAGAGCTCACTAAAATGCTAATTAGGCAAAAACAGGAGGTAAGGAAATAGCCAATCATCTATTGCCTGAGAGCACAGCAGAAGAGACAGTGATCGAGGTATAATCCCAGGCATTCGAGCCAGCAATGGCTAACCTCTTTGGGTCCCCTCCCTTTGTGTGGGAGTTCTGTTTTCACTCTATTAAATCTTGCAACTGCAATCTCTTCTGGTCCGTGTTTGTTATAGCTGGAGCTGAGCTGAGCTCGCAGTCCACCACTGCTGTTTGCCACATTGCAGACCCGCCGCTGACTTCCATCCCTCCAGATCCAGCAGGGTGTCGGCTGTGCTCCTGATTCAGTGAGGCGCCCATTGAGGCTCCCGATCAGGCTAAAGGCCTGCCTTTGTTCCTGCATGGCTAAGTGCCTGGGTTCATCCTAATCAAGCTGAACACTAGTCATTGGGTTCCACAGTTCTCTTCCGTGACCCACGGCTTCTAATAGAGCTATAACACTCACTGCATGGCGCAAGATTCCATTCCTTGGAATCCATGAGGCCAATAACCCCAGGTCAGAGGACATGAGGCTTGCCCCCATCTTGGAAGCGGCCCGCCACCATCTTGGGAGCTCTGGGAACAAGGACCCCCCAGTAACAATACGTTCATCAACTGATCAGTACATAACCTTGCTTTATGTGTGTTTCTGTTTGGAGACACCTTATTTAATATATGTTGCTGATTCGTTAACCTTGAACTCCTGGCTAACAGCACTATAATTTATGCCTGAGTGAAGCTTATCTGACACATGTATTTTCTCAATAAGGTACAGCACAGCCTTCTTGTGCTTAGCACACTAGACATCTCTTCAGTGCTATGCTTGGGACCATCTGAAACAGTGAAATCACCAACGAAAGGCATAAAAATGCAAAAAAAAAAATATATGGAACTAAATAGACTACAAAAAGCATCCTTGTTTACAGTGTGAGAGCTGAAACAAGAAGGCAGATTGTTGTCTTGGTCCACCACAGCTGGGAACATGAGCATCAGGTTACCCGAATGTTTCACCGCTCTGCACATATCTCCGTATGACCATGGAAGCACCATGAGTGTTGATTTATTTTGAAGTTACAAATACATGTTAGTAGGTGAATTTGCAAGTACAGAATCCACAAATAATGAGGACCAACTGAACATACAATAAAAGACACAAAGTAAATAAAGCATTTAAGCAGAAAAGAATAATAAAATACACATTTAAGGTATTCAGTGTTTTCAAAGGCAAATGCAAATTACTGTGATAGCATTAATCACCTATCATCAGAACAGATTAGAATGTTGGTAAGCATGCAAATATCCGCTAACTCTCTTGAGAGAAAAGTCATAGTGAATAATCAAAAGCCTTAAAAATGTTCAGATTCCTTGACCTACCATTGGAAATCTACGAATTCTAACCTAAATTAATAGGCAGAGATGTACCCCAATATTTAATTACAAGAATATTTATCTCAATACAATTTATAATAGCTAAAGAGAAATTATAAATAGCTTAAAAGTCCTGTAATAGAGAATTTGTTAACTAAATTATGATACCTCTAAAATGAAATATTATGCCATCTTTAGGCAGGGCACAGTGGCTCACGCCTATTATCCCAGCACTTTGGGTGGCTGAGGCAGGTGGATCACTTGAGGCCAGGAGTTCAAGACCAGCTTGGCCAACATGGTGAAATACTGACTCTACAAAAATTACAAAAATTAGCTAGATGTGGTGGCATGTGCCTGTAGTCCCAGCTACTTGGGAGACTAAGGCACAAGAATCACTTGAACCCAGGAGGCAGAGGTTGCAGTGAGCCAAGACTGCACCACTGCACTCCAGCCTGGACAACAGAGCGAGACTCTGTCCAAAACAGAAAGAAAAGAGAAAGAAATACTATGCAGTCTTCAATCATGATGTTGTAGAATGATATTAAACACTTGGCAAGTTGCTCACTCTAAAAGGCTAAGTTCACTTTTAAAAATTAGAACATAATTTATAGATTTGATTCTATTTTTATACGTAAAAAGGGGAAAAAGTAAGAATCATAATTATTTAAATAACTGTGAAAAAAGATGCATAACTACTTTGAAGGTAAACTTCTTAACAAAATCATAGCAAACTAGAATGGAATACAAGTCTATTTAAAGAATTAATACTATATTGCCAATATCTTCTTTTGATACTAAATCGACTATGTTAGTCAGCGAAAAGACAGATACCACTATTATTTAAGTTCTCACCCATGAAATTGGATAAAGAAAAAGGAACCAAGACATGATTATTCAAAGGAAATAAATATCATTACTTATATATTATTTATTTGTATACCTACAAAATCCAATTGAATCAATAAAAGTCTTGTAGAAATAATTAGAAAGTTAGATTTCTGACAAAACTAAATGCAATAAGCACACAGTATGAGAGCTGAAACAAGAAGGCAGATTGGAAATCTAGGAATTTTAGTCTAAATAGTCAATGATGTAACTCAAAGATTTAATTATACAAATATTTATCTCAACAAAATTTATAGTAGCCAAAGAGAAATCATAAGCAGCCTAAAAGTCCTATTCTAAAGAATCAGTTAACTAAATTGTGATACCTCTAAAATGAAACACTATGCAGTCTTCAATCATAATGTTGCAGAATGATATTAAATGCCAGAAGAATGAAAAGATGTGCAGCATCACTGGTCATTAAGGAAATGCAAATTAAATCTGCAATGGTATATGTGATGGTTAATACTGAGTGTCAACTTGATTGGATTGAAGCGTGCAAAGTATTGATCCTGGGTGTGTCTGTGAGGGTGTTGCCAAAGGAGAGAAACATTTGAGTCAGTGGTCTGGGAACAGCAGACCCACATTTAATCTGGGTGGGCACCACCTAATCAGCTGCCAGAATGGCCAGAATATGAAGCAGGCAGAAAAAACGTGGAAAGCCTACACTGGCCTAGCCTCCCAGCCTACATGTTTCTCCCATGCTGGATGCTTCCTGCCCTCAAACATTGGACTCCAAGTTCTTCATTTTGGGCCTCAGACTGGCTTTCTTGCTCCTCAGTTTGCAGATGGCCTATTGAGAGACTTTGTAATCAAGTGAATTAATACTCTTTCGGAGGACTGTATGTGCACCAATCAGCACTCTGTGTCTAGCTCAAGGTTTGTAAATGCACCAATCAGCACTCTGTGTCTAGCTGAGAGTTTGTGAATACACCAATTGGTACTCTGTATCTAGCTAACCTAGTGGAGACTTGGAGGACTAGCACTTTGTGACTCTGTGTCTAGCTCAAGGATTGTAAATGCACCAATCAGCACTCTGTGTCTAGCTCAGGGTTTGTAAATACACCAATCAGTACTCTGTGTCTAGTTCAAGGTTTGTAAATACACCAATTCGTACTCTGTATCTAGCTAATTCTGTATCTAGCTAACTAGCACTCTCTGACTCTGTGTCTAGCTCAAGGTGTAAATGCACCAATCAGCACTCTGTCAAAACAGACCAATCAGCTCTCTGTAAAGTGGACCAATCAGCTCTCTGTAAAATGGACCAATCAGCAGGATGTGGGTGGGGCTAGATAAGGCAATAAAAGCAGGCTGCCCAAACCAGCAGTGGCAACCTGCTGGGGTTCCCTTCCACACGGTGGAAGCTTTATTCTTTCACTCTTTGCAATAAATCTTGCTGCTATTCACTCTTTGGGTTCACGCTGCCTTTATGAGCTGTAACACTCACCGCGAAGGTCTGCAGCTTCACTCCTGAAGCCAGCGAGACCACGAACCCACTGGGAAGAACCAACAACTCCAGAGGCGCTGCCTTTAAGAGCTGTAACACTCACCACGGAGGTCTACAGCTTCACTCCTGACAGCGAGACCACGAACCCACCAGAAGGAAGAAGCTCCAGACACATCTGAACATCCGAAGGAACAAACTCCAGACACATCATCTTTAAGAACTTTAATACTCACCGCGAGGGTCTGCGGCTTCATTCTTGAAGTCAGAGAGACCAAGAACCCACCAATTCCGGACACACTATTAGTTCTGTCCCTCTAGAGAACCCTGACTAATACAGTAGGCTAAACTATGATGTTTGGAAGGTAGGTGTGTTAAATGTATTTTCAACTTATCATATTTTCAACTTACAGTGGGTTTGTTGGGGTGTAACCTGTTGTACCTTAAGGAGTATCTGTGTATACATTTTTTTCTACAGTTATCATAGAGCAATACAATTGTTTTATATTTAAGGTTAGCAGTGTATTAGATTCCTCTTATTTTTCTACATAACTTTTATAAAAATAGGTGTTATAGCCATAGAAAAATGCCTTTAAAGATGAGCCTTGGCCAGGTGCAGTGACTCACACCTGTAATCCCAGCACTTTGGGAAGCCAAGGCAGGCGGAACACTTGGGTCCAGGAGTTCAAGACCAACCTGAACAACCTGGCAAAATCTCATCTCTACAAAAAAAAAAAAAGAAAAGAAAAAATTATTCTGATATGGTGGCAAGTACCTGCACTTCTAGCTACTCAGGAGACCAAGGTGGGAGGATCACTTGAGTCCAGAGTCCAGGAAGTCAAGTCTACAGTGAGCCATGATTGCACCATTACACTCCAGCCTGGGTAACAGAATGAGACCCTGTCTCCAAAATAAATAAATAAATAAATAAAAGATGAGTCTTAATTTACTCTTAGCTACTTCTGTTGTTTCCAACTATTCCCAAATAGATAATGCTGGCAGAAACCTTTTCATGACAATAGCTTTTCTGGTCTGCTAGATTGCTTTTTGGATGATGCCTAGGAGAAGGATTTTGAGGCTGTAGGATATGAATGCTCTTATGCCTCTTGGCTACATGCACAAACACTTACCAGAGGTTCTAGCACCTAGTAGGTGCTCAATAAATGCTTGTTGAATCCGAATAGGCATGCTGGTTTCCAAATGACCATGCTGACAGCAGTATTTAAGGTGTGTTTGTTTTTTTCTTCAACAATTGGATTGATCTGGGCAGGTGGTTTAACATTTTTAAGCCTCAGTTTCCTCAGCTGTAAAAAGAGTAATCACAGTCTAGTTTTATTGTGAACTTCCCATCCCTTCTCTCTGGGACATTAGGGAAATTCCTTAGCCAAACATGGCAGAGGAAGTTCCCTGTCTTCTTAGTCCCACTCAGACCCTGTCCGGTGCCCCTGGTTTTGCATTGCCCACACAGCGTCTCCTTTGTCCTTCACCTTCATTTCCTGGCATCATTGCTCTAAATCCTAATGGTAAAGTTCTCACAACACAGTCACTGCCTGCTTTGTCTCCATGCAGCCAGAGTTAACATGGACTCATCTCTCTGTTCTGCTCTGTGGTGGATGAGGAGGGCTGGATGTTGCTCGGGATGGGTGGGATGGAATGGAAGCATATTCCAGTTCAGGGAGAACCTACTTGGATTGAGGGACCAGGACCTTCAAAGGACATCTTCACCATGTAGAAGCCAGGACTCTATACCACTTGCTGTACTGCATTATCAAACATCTTCCTCTGCATTTACTAGCCTGAGAGTTTGTTCATGTGAATGATGCTCTTTTAATGGTTCCCATAAACCTTTTTTATTTTATTAGAAAAATATATATTTTTTATATATATATATTTATATATATATATATATATATGAGATAAAAAGTCATCTAGTACTACCAGGTTTTTTGTTTCTTTTTTGTTTTGTTTTGTTTCTTTGAGACAGAGTCTCACTCTGTTGCCCAGGCTGGAATGCATTGGTGTGACCTTGGCTCTCTACAACCTCCACCTCCCAGGTTCAACCAATTCTCCTACCTCAGCATCCCAAGTAGCTGGGATTACAGGCGCGTGCCACCATGCCTGGCTAAGTTTTGTAGTCTTTGTAGAGATGGGGTTTCGCCATGGTGGCTAAGCTGGTCTCGAACTCCTGACCTCAGGTGATCCACCTGTCTCAGCGTCTGAAAGTGCTGGAATTACAGGCATGAGCCACCGCACCCAGCCGTACTACCAGGTTTTTAACAAAAAATGTCAACTATGTCCATCCTTCCTTATTCTTGACTGCTGCTTCTCTGAAGCAGCCACTCTGAACTCTTTTAACCACTGTTTCCCTAACAGTTGCCTCTATATTTCTAAATAAGCTTTTAAGAAATATACAATATCTTGGCTTTGGTTCTCAGCAAGGCCAATGTTATTTGTTAGGAAGAAAACAAATTTATTAGAGGATTTTAGGTACCTTACAGTATTTTGGACATTCTTAAAATAAAGAAGATTTGAAGCTGAACTTCCAGAAATAATGCCCCAAGTCATGCCACATATTAGCCTGGTAGGGAAACTGCAGCTATTGATACCAAACCCACAACACCAGGTCCATCCTTAGACGGAGCCCAGAGGTATCTCAATCAACGTCTATGTGGGAGCCCTATCAAGGTATATGTCTATGTAATACACAGGTAAACTCAAAGTCATATGGCACACTGCCCTATAGCATCCCTTCAAATTACTTCTGCCTCCTCCTGTGCCAGCCTCCCACCCAGTGCATTTCCTTTTCTTTCTTTCTTTTTTCTTTTCTTAAGGCAGGGTTTTGCTTTGTCACCCAGGCTGGAGTGCATTGGCACACTCACAGTTCACTGCAGCCTTGACCTCCCAGGCTCATGTGATCCTCCCACCTCAGCTTCCCATGTAGCAGGGATTATAGGCATGTGCCACCATGCCCAGCTAATTAAATTTTTTTTTGTACAGACAGGGATCTCACTATTTTGCCCAGGCTGGACTCGAACTCCTGGGCTCAAGAAATCTTCCTGCCTCAGCCTCCCAAAGTGCTGGGATTATAGGCGTGAGCCACCACACCCAGCCACATTTTCTTTCCTTGCTTACTTTTCCCAAGTGTGTATGTATATTGGTATTACCTAGCTATAAGCTAAAATGTGACATGCAAAGCATTATTACCTTCTCACAAAGAGCTTTACATGCCAGGGTGTGGCTTACGTACTGTCTACTTTTAATATATTAATCATTATTATTTTAAATTGCTGGTCAGATAATGCCAACCTTGTTATACCTAAGTCTGGTTCTGATGCTTATTCTGTATACTCAAACTGTGGGGAGGGGTTTTTTGTTGGTTTTTTGTTTTGTTTTTGCCTTTTCATATGCCTTGCAATTTTTTGTTGAAAGTGGATGTGCTATACTGGGTTAAAAAAAAAAAAAAAAAGCTGCTGTAAATCGACCTTTAGTGATATGGTGGTAAGATGTGGAGGGAGGGGAAGCGCTCTATAGTCCCATGAACAGGTCTCAGTCTTTTAGTAAGCTTGTGTCTCTGGACTGTGCACTTTAAGTGTGCTTCTCACTTTTCCCTCCTTAGGAGGAACAGGATGGCTAGAGGGAGCTAGAATTGGGTATTTTCCTTTCCGGGGTCATAGGCTCTGGTGCAAGAGGTTCTCCTGAGGTCAGACCTTGTGAAGAACAGAGTGCTCTGACATATTTCACCATGGTTTCTTTTCTCTTCCCCCTTCTGGAAGCACGAGGGGATTTTTTTTCCTTTGAGCTTCACTCTGAGAACCCCTTAGAGCCACTGGAGGTAAAACTCACAAAAGTGGGAGTGCTCCCTTCTAAGACTGGGCACCCTCCTGAAGCTTTTTACTCTCGACTTGTCCACTCTGAGTCTCCAGCAAGTTACTTACACTTCAGGTTTCTCTACTTGTTTCTGCAGAAGTTTCTGCTCATGGGTTTCCCCTGGAGTAAGCTGTGGTTCTCTGTACCTGCATGTCTGTTTCTCCAAGCAGTTTGAGCTGTGACCTTAATCCTCTGATGGACCCAAGAAGAGCTGTTGAACTGTAGTTTGTTCAGCTTTTTACTTGTTAGGAGTGATGACTTCCAAGCTCCTTACACGCTGGAGTCTTCTCCTAATGGTTTTGAATGTTCTAAAATATTTATCTGCCAGATGATGATGAATAAAGCTAAATAAACCCTAGTCAACCTGGTGTATTCATTTTATATGTGTTTACTATGCTTTCTTTGAGACCACCTGAAAGACTAGAAATGACATGGGGTTTGGACTTGGACAGACCTGGTTTGGAACCTTGATGTGACTGATGTCTCCCTGTGTGACTTTGGATATGTTATTTAATAATCTCTCTGAGCCTCAGTTTTCTAGTATGTCAAATGGAAATTGGATTATACTCCCTATGGAATTGCTATAATTACTGATGAATCTCTCCTACCCTTTTGTTTCCTTAAATTTCTTTTGTGCTTTACTATTCTAGGTCACTTCTAGTTACTGTCTTTCTTGCTTCTTCTTTCTTCCATGTTAAGCCTTTAGTGTCATTCTTGTCTGCATGTAAGGATATAATCTACAGGTTGATGCTTTAAATCATGTTCTTAGGCAAAATAAGCATCCAGGAAACTGGCATAAGCTTAGATCTGGTTGAAATTTACAAATTGGTGATTTCTCTGTATCCAACCCATTTTCTTTTCTGAATCACTGGAATAATGTGAAACTCCCTTTATGTTCCATTGGTACAAATTAAATGATGTTAAGTAGTGTCTGGATTTCAATGCCCACATCAGTGTTGAGTGTATTTTTGAGGATAGAGTTGGTTTTGGTTATAGAAATTCCACAGCTTCTTTCCCCCCAAGGATTGCTAAGTGAAGTGCTTAGACTCTTGGAGGTTCCTCATTAGGGAGACTCTAGGACACACCCAGATGAGTACATTTAGTTTGTTTCTAGCAACCTTTCCTTGTTAGATGAGCTAAAAGGTCAACTATTTATTAAGGTGGAGCAACAATGAGGTGAGCCCTGGCTGAGTCACGGGCTGGGAGTTACAATACTTTGAAGCTGGTAATGGTTAGGCTCAAAGTCAGTTTTATTTCTTCCTGTTGCTGTTCCAAACACATGAGGAGAAGATGAGAACCAACAGGAAAAACAGCAAATGATGGGCAGGGGAAGAAGACAAGGTAAGGAGGAAAGAAAGACAAGAAGGAAACCTGAAAGTTACAGAGGACTCATTGTGTATCAGGAACTATCTTGTGCATTTCACACTGTTCTCTCGTTTTCTCCTTAAAGTCACCCTGTAGAGTAGCTATTACTATGTCTATTTCCAGGTGGAAGTAAATATGTATCAGAAAGATTGGTCAGGTGGGGTGGTTCATGCCTGTTCATGGTTCCCCAGCACTTTGGAAGGCCAAGGCGGGTGGATCCCTTGAGGTCAGGAGTTTGAGATCAACCTGGCCAACATGGTGAAACCCTGTCTCTACTAAAAATGCAAAAAAAATTAGCCAGGCATTGTGGCACATGCATGTAATCCGAGCTACTCAAGAGGCTGAGGCAGGAGAATCACTTGAACCCAGGAGTTGGAAGTTGCAGTGAGCTGAAATTGTACCACTGTCCTCCAGCCTGGGCAACAGAGTGAAACTCCATCTCAAAAAAAAAAAAAAGAAAGAAAGACAGATGAAGAAAATCACCACCTTCAGTCACTTAACAGGTAAGTAATGGAGCTAGGACTGGGATTCAGGTTGTTGGAATCCAAGCCCAAAGCCTTCTTCCTTGCATTCTTCCTCGGTTTCAGCCAAGCTGTTTGCCTAATATATGCCTTGTGTCACATACTGTGTGATAGGTGCAGTGATGTAATTTCGAAGATGCCACTCTCGACTCCCTGAACGTGACATGTTAACAGTCTGGTGGGCAACTCTAACACTGAAATAGTTTCCACACAGAGCGTCGAGTGCCTTAGATACGTATGAGCGACAATGGAGATTTTCAGGGAGGAGTAATCAGTGCTGGCTGGGGAAGCAGGTCTGCAAAGAGGTAAGATGAGTGTGGGGAGGTCTCCCAGGTGGAGGCGCAGGACATGCAACTCATGAGGGGATAAACCATTATGCGTGTCATCGTGATGGGAACACAGGAGTGAGAAGAGGAGAAGTCAGAGGGGAAGTCTGGAGTCTGACCATGGCGAGCCTTGTGTGCCAGACCAGTGAGTTTAGGCTTCATGATGAGGGTGATAAGGAAATGCCTTAACAGATGAATAACTTGATGAAAACCATCATTTAGACAGGCTCCTCTGGCAGCATTGCAGAGCATGGGCTGGAAGGAATTGAGAGTAGAGTCTATGAGTCGAGGCGATACCAGGGTAGGCCCCCAAACGCTGGTGGGACTTCAACCCCAGCCAGTGTCCAGGCTCTTGACACCATCATGAGAAGCAAGTCAAAGAAAAGTCAGAAAATAGTGGAAGTATGGAAATTTATTGCAAAGTGAAAAGTACATCCTCAAGAAAGAGGAGTACAGGCATACTCAAGAGAGAGTCACACATAATGGAGTTTGGGACTGCTACTTTTATGGGTTTCTTTAACCAAGGTATGGAATAGTCATGAAAATTCCTGGAAAAAGATGGAGATTTCTTGGAACTGTGGTGCCATGCATTTTTACACCAAATATGGGTGTTCCCAAAACTATCCTGGCACTGGTGGGTGTGTAATTGAGTATGTTAATGAGCATATAATGAGGATCCAAGTGAAACATAGGTTGAATCCAGCACCATGTTGGGTCCAGTTGGTCTTAGCCTGCTTGGGCCACACGGGTGTTTCAGGGTCTTAAGCCCATAGCCTCTAGTCATGTGAAACTGCTATCTGGAGTCTTTATTCTCCTGTGACGATGCTGTGTCATTCCTGTCTGATAACGGGAGTTCTGAAGCTGGGATGAAACTTCATAGTTGTCCCAAATAGATGGGGATTAGGCCTTTGTAAACCACATGGGTTCAAGTTCAAAAGGAAAGAAAGAAACTTCAGGTAGGCTTGAGAGACCCCAATTAAATGCAAGGTTCAACACATGACAGATAACAGGCCCTGAAGGAATCAAAGTATTTTACCTCAAAATATATTTCTTTGACATATTCTGAAATGGCCCCACAAAGCTGTCTCTTGTGAGGGAAATTTGTATTCTGTAGAGAATCTCCTCTTAATAGGTCTTTTCCCAGAGAGTCTACATTTTTTAGGGTCTGATAATAAACATTCACCATTCATTCTCTCTGAAGCCTGCTACCTGGATGCTTCATGTACATGACAAGAACCTTGGCTTCCACAACCCCCTTATCTAAACTCAAGCATTTCTGGCCAGGCACAGTGGCTCAAGCCCGTTATCCCAGAAGTTTGGGATGTCGAAGTGGGCGATTCACTTGAGGCCAGGAGTTCGAGACTGGCCTGGCCAACATGGTGAAACTCCATCTTTACTAAAAATACAAAAATTAGCCAGGCGTGGTGGCACATGCCTATAATCCCAGCTACTTGGGAGGATGAGGCATGAGAATTGCTTGAACCCGGGAGGTGGAGGTTGCAGTGAGCCAAGATCGTGCCACTGCACTCCAGCCTGGGTGACACAGCAAGACTCCGTCTCAAAAAATAAATAAATAAACACAAGCATTTCTTGATGCTGAACTCAACTTTTCAGGCAGAGCTTAACTCTTTCATCCATTTGCCAATCAGGAAATCTTTGAATCTACCTATGACTTGGAAGCCCACATTCCCCTCCATTTTGAGATGTTCCAAACCAATGTATACCTTGCAAGTATTGATTTGTATCTTGCATTGGAATTTCTGTCTCATTTAAAAGTATAAAACCAAGCTGTAACCCAACAACCTTGGGCACATGTTCTTGGGACCTCCTCAAACTTGACAAAATAAACCTCTAAATTGATTGAGACCTGCTCAGATACTTTTTGGTATACACTTAAAAGAAGAAAAGTTGTGGAAAAAGAGGAAGGAAGGAGACTGTGGTCATGGATGTGTTGGAGTTTAAGGTTTTAGAAACAGAGCCTTTCCTCATGATGAAGGGGCCACTATGACCATGGGCATAGGTTTCAGGGAGAAGAAAGTTGGAGTTCATTGCCATTGAGCTAAAGCATTAACAGGTTAGGGTATTTGTTGTGTTGTCTACGCAGATATTAAATTTACTTAAGATTGTAGCAGATGCTAAGGTGGGAAGAAAGACTCAACCAGGTGTTAAAGTGCTCAATGGATGTAAAAGTACAATGCTCACTTTGGTAGAATATTAATGAGAAACCTAAAAGGAGGAGTAATAAAATAGCTGGAACCTACAAAAAAAAAGTGATTTAGTATCAGGAGGTAAAAATAATGTCCTGATAAAATTATTAGGGAGTTGGGGGAATGCAAATACCACCACTGGTGTCCATATGAGAGAATGAGTAGCTTCCATTAAAAATAGTTCTAAGGAGGCCAGGTATGGTGACTCTGCCTGTAATTCTAGCACTTTGGGAGGCCAAGGTGGGAGGATTACTTGAGCCCAGGGGTTTGGGACCAGCCTGGTCAACACAGTGAAATCCTGTCTCTACAAAAAATAGAAAAATCAGCCAGGTATGGTGGCGTAAGCCTGTAGTTCCAGCTACTTGGGAGGCTGAGGTGGGAAAAACATTTGAGCCTGGGAGACAGAGGTTGCAGTAAGCTGAGACTGCACCACTGCATTCCAGCCTGAATGTCAGAGTGAGACCCAGTCTCAAAAGAAAAATAAATAAATAAAAATAAAACAGTTCCAAGGAATCGATATCCTTAGGGAAGAGACAGGATTCAAAGAGTCATGGGAGTAGAGAGAAAATTCCAGAAAGATAATGTCCTCTTGGAGGTTATTTATAGTGAATATAGTGTTTTCTCTTCTGTTTCATTGACTGTTTTTCTATTATCGTACCATTAATGTGCTGTTTAAATTACCATAGCTTCATAACAAAATTCAATTTCTGGTCTTTGAAGTACAATTTTGTTTTTCTTATCCTGCCCCTACCCTCAATTTCTTAGCTATTTTCACTTAATAAAATTATTTCACTGTTTTTCTGATGAGAATTTGCATTAAATTGACTTGGGTATAATTGACACCCTTATCCTTTGTTATAGCTCAAGTTCTCTGGGAAGCCTACTCAGAAGGAGATTTGTATAAGTAGATTTATTAGGAAGAACCGTTGGGAGTAAGGAGGTGGGATCAGGCAGAGGAAGCATTGAAGTGTAATGAAGTCACAACAAAGCAGTTGATCCCATGGAGATAGAGTTCTGGTGCTAAAATGGAACTTCACAGTAGTCCCAAACTGAGGCAAGGGGACCAGACCTTTGTAAAACTTCCTTCCCCCCATTGACCAGTCTCACTAGAGGTGAACTACCCAGCAAGAAGAGGCCTTAAGCTTAAAAGAGGTGGCTTTCATTGAGGGAGATTCCTGGAGAACAACTGAGCTATGAGCCATTGGCAGCCAACACTCTCAGCAGCAAAGGGAATGAGTGCCTTGGTCTCGTTCCAAGTGGGGAATCTCAGTGGCACATCACAGCATCCACTACACCCTCTTCATGAGTATAGTCATGAGTATATTGTGTCTTCTTATTTATTCAAATCTGTTTTTTTCCTGAAGATTTTCAAAAATTCAAATTGTTACAAATGCAATCCCCTGATGGGTTCCTCTTTCCCACTGAACAGACAAAACCAATTCGCTAAGACTGTGGTTTGCAGTACAGAAGAAGTATAATTAAAGCAAGGCCAGCCAAGTGGAAGGACAGGAATTTTACGATTACTCAAATCAGCCTCCCAGAGAACTCAGAGGCTAGGATATTTATGGATAATTTGGTGGGCAGGGGGCTAGGGAATGAGTGCCACTAACTGGCTGGGGATGAAATCATAGGGGTGCTGAAAAGGGTCCTTGTGCACTGATTGTGCCTCTGGATGGAGGCCTTGGGACCGGTTGAGTCATGATTCACAGGTCCAGGTGGGACCAGTTGGTTACCAGAAACCAAAAGTCTGAAAAACATCTCAAAAGACCAATATTAGGTTCTACAATACTGATGTTATAAGAACTGACACTACAAGAACACTTTGGGAAGTCACAAATCTTGTGACCTCTAGCCACTTAACTCCTTAGCAGTAAGAGATTATAAAAACTATGCCTACATTTTAACAGAATTCATCTCCCCAGTAATCCTAATCTTGTGGTCTTTCATTAGTTTTATAAAGGCAGCTTCAGTCCCTGAGCAAGGAGGGGGTTAGTTTTAGGGAGAAACTATTATCATCGTTGCTTTCAAGTTAAACTGTAAACTAAATTCCTCCCACGGTTAACTTGGCTTATGCCCAGGAATGACCAGGGAGAGCCAGCCTGTGCAGCCAGAAGCAAGATGGAGTCAGTCATGCTAGGCTTCTCTCACTGCCATAGTTTTTGCAAAAGTGGTTTCACAAAGACTTGCATGGGCTTTTCCAGGCAATCTCTACCACACTGATTATTACATTTATTATAAATCGTTTTGCATTTTGTATAGGCATGGTGAATAAGACATTTTTTCCTTTATGTTTTCTAACTGGTTATTCCTAGTGTGTAAAAACAGTATATAGTGTGTAAAAACAGTATGTAGGTTACTATGTCCATTTATTTGTTTATTTACTTTGTTAGCTTTAGTGAGGTACAATTGATACACAATCAGCTGCACATATTTAAAGCATGTTCTTGGATGAGTTTTGACATATATATATATATACACACACACACACATTTATAAGAATATCACCACAATCAAAATAATCAACATATTCATCATCCCCAAAACTTTCTTATGTCTCTTTGTCATCCATCCCTCTCTGGCACCAGCCCCTGACCCAAGGTAACCATTAATTTGCCTTCTGACCAATTAGTTTGCATTTTCTAGGACTTTTTTAGTGATGGAATCATACAGTATGTATAATTTTTTTTGTCTGTCTTTTTACCTGTCTTCTCAGCATAATTATTTTGAGATTCATCCATGTTGCTTCATGTAGCAGTACTTCATTCCTTTTTATTGCTGTGTAGTATCATGTGTGTATCATAGCATATCCACTTACCTGCTGATGGACATTTGCTTGTTGTTTCCAGTTTTAGGCAATTACAAATAAAGATGACATTAATATTCATGTACAAGTCTTTGTGTGGACATATGATTTCTTTTTTTCTTGGGGAAATACCTACAAGTGGAATGTCTAGGTCATATGAGAGGAATGTGTTTAATGTTTCAAATGTTTTCAAAACAATTGCATCATTTTACATTCCTATCAGCAGTACAGAGTTCCAGTTCTTCCATATCCTTTGCCAACATTCAGTGTGGTCAAACTATTACATTTTAGCCATTCTAGTGAATATTGCATTAGTATACTGTATCAGTCCATTTTCACACTGCTGATAAAGACATACCCAAGACTGGAAAGAAAAAGAGTTTAACAGAGTTACAGTTCCACAAGGCTGGGGAGGCCTCATGATCATGGCAAAAGGCAAGAAGGAGCAAGTCACATCTTACATGGATGGTGGCAGGCAAAGAGAGAGCTTGTGCAAGGCAACTCCTGTTTTAAAACCATCAGTTCTCATGAGACTCATTCACTATCATACGAGCAGCACAGGAAAGACCTGCCCCCATAATTCAATCACCTCCCACTGGGCTCCTCCCATGACATGTGGAAATTGTGGGAGTTACAATTCAGGATGATATTTGGGTGGGGACACAGCCAAACCATATCATTCTACCCATGGCCCCTCCCAAATCTCATGTCCTCACATTTCAAAACTAATCATGCCTTCCAAACAGTCCCCCAAAGTCGCAACTCATTTTAGCATTAACTCAAAAGTCCACAATTCAACACCTCATCTGAGACAAAGTAAGTCCCTTCCACTTATGAGCCTGTGTACTAGTCCGTTTTCATACTGCTGATAAAGACATACCTGAGACTGGGAAGAAAAAGAGGTTTAATTGGACTTACAGTTCCACATGGCTGGGGAGGCCTCAGAATCATGGTGGGTGGCAAAAGGCACTTCTTTTTTTTTTTTTTTTTTGAGACGGAGTCTCACTCTGTCGCCCAGAGTGCAGTGGCCGGATCTCAGCCCACTGCGAGCTTGGCCTCCTGGGTTTACGCCATTCTCCTGCCTCAGCCTCCTGAGTAGCTGGGACTACAGGCGCCTGCCACCTCGCCTGGCTAGTTTTTTGTATTTTTTACTAGAGACGGGGTTTCACCATGTTTGCCAGGATGGTCTCGGTCTCCTGACCTCGTGATCCACCTGTCTCAGCCTCCCAAAGTGCTGGGATTACAGGCTTGAGCCACGGCACCCGGCAAAAGGCACTTCTTACATGGTGGCAACAAGAGAAAATGAGGAAGATGCAAAAGCAGAAACCCCTAATAAAACCATCAGATCTCATGAAAATTCTTCACTACCATGAGAACAGTATGGAGGAAACCACTCCCATGATTCAAATTATCTCCCACCACGTCCCTCCCACTACATGTGGAAATTACGGAAGTACAATTGAAGATGAGATTTGAGTGGGGACACAACCAAGCGATAATCAGCCTGTAAAAATCAAAAGCAAGTTAGTTACTTCCTAGATACAATGGGGTTACAGGCATGTTCCAGAGGGGAGAAATTGGTCAAAACAAAGGGACTACAGGCCCCAAGCAAGTCTGAAATCCAGCAGGGCAGTCAAATCTTAAAGCTCCAAAATTACTTCCTTTGACTCCAGGTCTTGCATCCAAGTCACATAGATGCAAGAGGTGGGTTCCCATGGTCTTGGGCAGCTTGGCCCCTGTAGCTTTGCAGAGTACAGCCTCCCTCTCATCTGCTTTCATGAGCTGGTGTTGAGTGTCTGCAGTTTTTCCTGCAGCTGCAGCTTTTCCTGGCACACAGTGCAAGCTGTCAGTGGATCTATCATTCTGGAGACTGGAGGACTATGGCCTTCTTCTCATAGCTCCACTAGGCAGTGCCCCATTAGGGACTCTGTGTGGGCGCTCCAACCCCACATTTCCCTTCAGCACAACCCTAGCAGAGGTTCTCCATAAGAGCCCCACCCCTGCAACAGACTTCTGCCTGGACATCCAGGCATTTCCATACATCCTCTGAAATCTAGGCAGAAGTTCCCAAACCTCAATTATTGACTTCTGTGAACCCACAGGCTCAACATAACGTGGAAGCTGCCAAGGCTTGAGGCTTGTACCCTCTGAAGCTGTGGCCTGAGCTGCACCTCGGCCATTTTTAGTAACAGCTGGAGTGGCTGGGATGCAGAGCACCAAGTCCCTAGACTGCACATAGCACGGGGACCCTGAGCCTGACCCACAAAACCATATTTTCCTCCTAGGCCTCTGGGCCTGTGATGGGAGGGGCTGCCATGAAGACCTCTGACATTGGAGACATTTTCCCCATTGTCTTGGCTTAACATTCAGCTCCTCATTATTTATGCAAATTTATGCAGCCAGCTTGAATTTCTCCTCAGAAAATGGGATTTTCTTTTCTATCACATTGTAGAGCTGCAAATTTTCCAAACTTTTATGCTCTGTTTCTCTTTTAAAACTGAATGCTCTTAGCAGCACCCAAGTCACCTTTTGAATGCTTTGCTGCTTAGAAATTTCTTCTGCCAGATACCCTAAATCATCTTTCTCAAATTTAAAGTTTCACAAATCTCTAGGGCAGGGGCAAAATGCTGCCAGTCTCTTGGTTAAAACATAAGAGTCACCTTTGCTCCAGTTCTCAACAAGTTCCTCATCTCCACCTGAGACCACCTCAACCTGGACCTTATCATTCATATCATTATCAGTATTTTTGTCAAAGCCATTCAACAAGTCTCTTGGAAATTCCAAACTTTCCCACATTTTCCTGTCTTCTTCTGAGCCCTCTAAACCCTCTAAACTGTTCCAACCTCTGCCTGTTACCCAGTTCCAAAGTCACTTCCACATTTTTGGGTATCTTTCAGCAGCGCCCTACTCATCTGGTACCAATTTACTGTATTAGTCTGTTTTCATGCTGCTGATAAAGACATACTCTAGACTGGAAAGAAAAAGAGGTTTAACGGACTTACACTACACATGGCTGTGGAGGTCTCACAATAATGGCAGAAGGCAAGGAGAAGGAAGTCACATATTACATGGATGGTGGCAGGCAAAGAGAGAGCTCGAGCTTGTGCAGCGAAACTCCCATTTTTAAAACCATGAGATCTCATGAGACTCGTTCACTATCATGAGAACAATGCAGGAAAGACCCGCTCCCATAATTAAATCACCTCCCACTGGATTCCTCCCACAGCACATGGGAATTGTGGGAGTCACAATTCAAGATGAGATTTGCATGGTGACACAGTCAAGCCATATCACCTACCCTACTTAAACATGCTCAGAACACTTTAAGTACAGTATCCAATAAATTACATGAGATAGTCAACACTTTATTAAAAAATAGACTTTGTGTCAGATGATTTGGCTCAGCATCACAAGAGAGTATCATTCCGTATATCACTTGCCTGGGAAAAGACCAAAATTCAAAAAGTGTGGTTTCTACTGAATGTGCCTCATTTTTGCACCATTGTACAGTAAAAAAAAAAAAAAAAAAAAGTAAGTTGAACCATTGTAAGTTGGGGACTGTCTGTATATATGCTAGGTCAAGACTGGCAGTGAACTAAAATGAAAGTAGTTGCTTTAGGTGAGTGAGTTTATAAGTGATTTTTTTCTCTTCTTCCTTTTTCCCTTTCTCTTCCTATCCTGAAACAATTTAGTCCTAAAGCCATTGGGGGGGCAGAGTAAGGTAGGTGGGACAAAGTGGGTGTGGGGATGGGGGCACCAGAGCAGAATTCAGAGCCCAGCAGGCAAGAAGTGCATGCATGTTTAGCATAGGGTGCCTAAAAGGAAAGAAAAAACAATTCCATTTTTCTCTATCCTCAACACTTCTGACAACAAATAGATAGGTCTTTTCCCACACCAAGCAATTCTCCAATTTTCAGCGGAGACACCAACTGGGTGTCCTTCAATTTGGACACTAATTTTCTGGGTTAACATTTGCTGTGGTTTATCCGTCCCCACCAAAACTCATGTTGAAATTTGATCCCAAATATGGTGGTGATTGGTATATTAGGAGATGTTCGGTTCGTCCTCATAAATAGATCACAGCCTTTCCTGGGGGTGGGGAGTGGGTGGGTTTTTACTCTGTTAGTTCTGTGAGAGCTGGTTGTTAAAGAGAGCCGGGCACCTTCTGCCTCTCTCCTGCTTCCTCTCTCACCATGTGATCTCTGCATACGCCAGCTCCCCTTCACCTTCTCTGTGAGTGGAAGCAGCCAGAGGCCCTCACCAGATGTAGATGCCCAACCTCGAAAAAAGACTGAGGCAAGTCTCAATCAATTTAGAGGTTTATTTTGCCAAAGTTGAGGATGTATCTGGGTTGTAGGGCGCAGGGGCAGTGACCACGAATCACAGGAGCATCTGTGATCTGTGACTTTTCTGAGAGATTTGAGGACTTCAATATTTAAAGGGGAATGAGCAACAAGAGGTGAAGGAGGAAAGAAATAAAGGAGGGAAGGTAAGCAATGAGGCAGGTAGTTACATTCTGGGGAGGCATTGATTAGTGCTCACTGAATCTACATTTTACATGTGAAAAGAGGAGGTAGAGGAACCGTCAATTATGCATTCACCTCATGCTCAATAAATCTACATTTTACATAAGATAGAGTAGAGGAACAGTCAATTATGCATTCATCTCATGCTCAGTAAATCTACATTTTACATAAGATAAACATAAAGCAGAGGAAGCAGTCAATTATGCATTTGTCATGGGGTGGGTGGAGGGATGGCTCCAGTCTTGTCCTTGTCCTATACCTGTGAATATAAGCTATTAATTTATATTGTCAGGATGAGATTCAACAGAACTCTGTTTTAGGATTAGTTAACTGAAAGATTTGAGGGCCCACAAGGAATTTCCTTGTAAGTAATTTGTGAAAGCACTACCTGGTGAGCTATGTGGCCTTTCATCATCGCAGCTAGATAGATAGTTTAGGAACAAACAGAAAGGCAAGTTTTTTTGTTGTTTTCTGTTTGTTTGTTGTTTGTTTGTTGCATAATTCAGTTTTCAAGCTTAACGGACCCTTTGGCATAGTGAGCTGGGGTTCCAAGATCCTGTTTTTCTTTCACAATGGCAACACAAAATAGACTAAGACAGCATCAAACCCTGCAAGTTGCAGGGCTCAGTCCCACAAGACTGCTCCCACTTCAGATGCTAGTTACAAGTCCGAGGTTAACACCTGCACTTCTGGCAGAGTTGGTTACATAATGGGAGTTCCCATGATCCCCTCCTTTGGTTTGATAATTTGCTATAAAAGTGCACAGAATTCAAGGAAACATTTTGCTAACTATTACCAGTTTATTCTAAAGGTTATGATTCAGGAACAGCCAAATAATTATTGAAGGCAATGTCCTTGTTTGTAGGGAATGTCCACTTAGATACAGTAGTCCCCCTTTACCTTGGTTTCACTTTCCATGGTTTCAGTTACCCATGGTCAACAGCGGTCAGAAAATATTAAATGGAAAATTCCAGAAATAAACAATTTATAAGTTTTAAATAGCACACCATTATGAGTAGCATGATGAAATCGTGCGCCATGCAGTTCCATCTTCCTCAGGATGTGAATCTCCCCTTTGTCCAGCAAATCCACGCTACAGATGAGCCCCATCCATGAGTCTCTTAGGAGCCACCTTGGTTATCAACTGTCACAGTATCCCATTGCTTGGGTTCAAGTCACCTTTGTACTTAATAATGTCCCCAAAGCACAAGAGTAGTGATGCAGGCAATTTGGATATGCGAAAGAGAAGCCACAAAACTGCTTCTTTTCCATGAAAGAGTAAAAGTTCTTGACTTATAAGGAAATAAAAAATAATATGCTGAAGTTGCTAAGATCTATGGTAAAAACATATCTTCTATCCATGAGATTGGGAAGAAGGAAAAAGAAATTCATGCATAGTATACATAGGGTTTAGTACTATCTGTGATTTCAGGCATCCACTGGGGGTCTTGGAACACCTCTCCTGCAGATAAAGAGGGAATACTGTACTGTACTCTATTGTATTAGTTAGCTTGGGCTGCTGTAACGAAATATCACAGACTGGGTCACTTAAACAACAGAAATGTATCTTCTTAAGTTATGAAGGCTAGAAATCCAAGATCAAGGTTCTGGCAGGGTTGGTTTCTCCTAAGGCCTTTCTTCTTGGCTTGCAGATGGCTGTCTTCTCCCTGTGTCTTCTCATCATCTTTCTTCTGTATGTGTCTATATTCTAATCTCCTCTTCTTACAAGGATACCAGCACATTGGATTAGGGCCCACCCAAATGGCCTCATTTTAACTTAATTGTCTTTTTAAAGACCCAATCTACAAATACAGTCATATTCTGAAATACTGAGGGTTAGGGCTTCAACATATGAATTTTGGAGGGACATAGTTGAGCCTACAAGTATCAAAACGCTGATGAAGCATTATGTCAGCAATTCACTCTCAAATGGTTGAGGAAAAATAAATTATTTGTACTTTATTTTCAACTTTTCTGTAAGCTTGCTTTGGATTAAAACAAAGAAAAAAAAATGTGCTTAAAGGTTGTTCCTGTATTCTTTCCATAATACTCTAAGACAAAATGAAGGCAAGAGAGTAATCATGTTTTCTAAAAATTCAAATGGAAAAGTGTTAATTCTATCTGAAACATGATAAAGCTCTGTTATTTTAAAAATGCTCTTCAGTAGCATACTTCATGCCTTGGAGATACCGGATGTATGACATATGGTGTAATAGATCTGCTTTAATGCCAAATAACACAATCACAATGGACTCATCTATTTCAGGTCTCTGCTGGATTTCCCTCACACAGTTGATTTGAGCTCAGGCATTTTGCAGGATCAATGTGTTTATTTCTAAAGTGGCATCTTCCATCATTTTACAGCTTCTTCAACAGGCTACCAGCTGTGTGAGCCTCCCACATAACCATGAAGTATATTAACTAGCAACAGAAGGAAGAGGATAGGAAAAGGAGGTAGAAGGGAGAGTTCAATTTCACGTCACTGGTTTTTGCCAAATTATAACATTATGCCATATGGTGTATGTATGATAGTGTTGGATCTGGAAAAAGCAGGTGGAGTTAAAAGCAGAGGAAGATGGGAGAGGACGGAAATCAAAGAGTAGCACATGCATAAAGGGACCACAGCAAAATGAAACTCACCGGTGAATAGCAAGATTAGATGCAAAACCTTCAACCCCTTTTCACACCTTTTCAATAGCCTCCTTTCCTATGTCCCCAAATGTACCCCCTTCCCAGTCAGAGTCCCTGATGCTCACTTACCCACTGTGACCTCATGCGCTCCAGCAACATTCCCTGGTCAAAAGTATTTTCCTTAAAGACCTCTTGCTCAAAGTATAAAATTCCACTGTAAAAGAGATAATGACTGAGTAAATCACTGTGTTGGCCAGGCGTTGTGGCTCATGCCTGTAATCCCAGCACTTCAGGAGGCCAAGGCAAGAGGATTGCTCGAGGCCAGGAGTTAGAGACCAGCCTGGGCAACATGGCGAGACCCTGTCTCTACCAAAAAAATTGTTTTAAATTAACTGGGTTTGGTGGTGCATGCCTGCAGTCCCAGCTAATCAGGGGCTGAAGTGGAAGGATTGCTTAAGACTAGGAGGTCAAGGCTGCGGTGAGCCATAATTGCACTGCACTCCAGCCTAGGCATCACAATAAATAAATAATTTAAAATGATGTAAATATAATAAGAAAAAGTAGGGAATTAAAACTTCCATGGGTACAAAAATACAATTAGATGGAAGAAATAAGATCTAGGGTTCAGTAGCAAAATGGGGTTATTGCAGCTAAAAAAATTTATTATATTTTTCAAAATAACCAGAAAAGTGGAATTGGAATGTTTGTCTCACACACACACACACACACACACACACACACACACACACATACACAGAGTGATAAATGCTTGAGGTGATGGGCATCCCAATTACCCAAATTTGCTCATTACACATTGTATGCTTACATCGAAATCTCACATGCATTCCCATAAATATGTACAACTTTTATTTACTCATAAATATTTTTTTAAAAATTTTACAGAGACTTCTGCTGCAAAGTCATCTTAGTGTGAATAAGTTTATGAGCACAATCTCTGCAGGACAGCTGCCTGAAATCAGGTCTGAGAGAAGATCAAATCACATTTAGTAAGAGCCGAGACTAGTTCCAGCGTCCACTCTGGACAAATGCCTCTACTGTCCTGAAAATGGAGAAGAGTAATGCTTCTCCTCTCTTGCACCCACCAGTGATCAGGGAGGCTGCATCAGGCAACATTCTGCCAGCATCATCTGCCTTTTCCAAGTCTTCATTTATTCTCTTTTATGCTTCATCATGACCCATCCCACTCCAATTCCTAACTCAATTAAGAGTTCACCTGTCCTTTAAGATTCAACTAAAATGTCACTTGTTCTATGAATTCTTTTCCCATCCTCCCCCCTGCTTTCCTACCTTTTTTAAAAAAAAAAAAAAGGTTTTAGCATCTGATTTCAGCATTTAGTTGCATACTTGTCAATTGTCTCATCAGACGGTAAACTGCTTTAGGGCATGAACACTGTCCTACTCCTCATCCCATACCCAGTTCCCGCTGCACTGCCTGGAACATGCAAGCATTTAATAAATGTTTGCCGAATTAAATACAGTCAGAATTAATGAGACTTTTGATTTTCCAGGGCTTTATTTACACATTCTTTTCCCACTGCAGTGTAGGAAGGCATTGAACCAAACATGCATGGGAACAAGTCTCTTCATGCAGTTAAACAAGTTTCAAGAACATTAATTAAAAAACGTTTTCCCATTAACAGGAAAGAAGAGATCCAAAGGCAGTAACTCCATCCTCACATCCCTAGTTCGTTAAAATGCATATGCGTTTGTGCCATGGATTTGAACATAAACCTGAAAATCAGTTCCCCTTAGCTTTGTGAGCTTTGAATTACATTTCCTTTCCCATTTGCTTAACATCAATGACATTCAGAACAATGCCGGGAAAGGGCTCTGGATGTTATCAGCAGCTGCAGGGGAGCCAACCCAGGAGCCTGAACTGGGGGCCTGGCCAGAACAGAAAGTACATTTTAAAGGACTGAATCTATCACTCTTATTTGTTGTTTGAACCAGGCTCTGAAAGGTATGATTCTAGATTACGGAGATTTTTTTTCAAACCAATGCACTAGAATTTACAATAGAATGTTCTCCCTCTGAAGTCCACATGCTTATTCTATGTTGCTCACATGGTTTGAAATTTCTCTGTGGGTTTGCTTCCTATTTGTGTCACACAAAACTTTTCTTTTAAATCTGAAAGAGGACTGACATGGTGGCTCATCCCTGTAATCCCATCACTTTGAGAGTCAAAGGCAGGCAGATCGCTTGAGTCTAGGAGTTCAAGACCAGCCTGGGCAACATGGTGAAACCCTGTCTCTACAGAAAATACAAAAATTAGCCAGGCATGGTGGCGCGTGCCTGTAGCCCCAGCTACTTGGGAAGCTGAAGCAGGTGGAGTGTTTGTGCCTGGGATGCAGAGGTTGCAGTGAGCTGAGATCATGCCATTGTACTCCAGCCTGCCTAACAGAGTGAGACTCTGTCTGGAAAACAAAACAAAACAAAACAAAACTGAAATAGCATCTTCCATTTTTGGTTATTCACATCCTTTCATCAGCCTTCACTCCAAATGATGTGGAGCTGATTTCAAAAGTGAAATCTACTCTAAAATTACAGAGTATGACCACTGAGAATAGGTGAGAGAATGTACCTCTGACAATGCCATCTACAGCATGTTGTAAAGGGGGACAATACTCATTTAGATATTCCAAATTATGGTATTTTATTTATCAGTCAGGCTCCTCCCCTTCATCTGTAAAATGATCTGCAAATGATGATCCCATCTCTGAAAGAAAAATAATGCTCTATAGGGATTCAATAAGAAGAAGATGTAAAAAGGTTTTGTCCCTGAAGAGCAGAGCATCATTTGTTCATCATTCATGTATTCACTCAACTCCCATTTACAAAGCATTGACTCTAAGCAAGGGTTGCTCTGGGAGCTGAAGATATGCAGAAGCATGAGGCTGAGTTCCTGATCTCTCTAAATGTTCGTAGGCTGGGAAGACGAATTTCCACACTCTTTCACTGTTTGAGTGCTTTCAAGGACACATGCACACAGGAGCCTGGAAGCAGAAAGGTAGGGAGCTGAGCCTGAATGGGAGTCTGTTGAAGGTGGTGGGGAGAAGAGGGTGGACTTTTGGGAGTAGAGAAAACACTATGCAAATATCAGCTCTAATTGCCTTTAAGGCAGATCACACTCCAACGTCCTCATCTCAGGCTAAAATCTCCACTCCAGAATGGTTACATATAGGTTTTCCAAAGTCTAATAGAGTGAAACCTGATGATACATGCAAACAGCTACATAATTAACAAAATGTAAGTCATCATTCTATGTCCTCAGCAATAATGTAAGTCAACATTCTATTTTCTCTGCAACAATGTAAGACATCCTTGCAACGCCCCCGGAAAGAAAAACTAAAAACTAAAAATAAATAAAGAATAAAGACATCCCAAGTTTTCACCAACATAGAAATCAAGATGAACAATGTTTGCCTCTCCCTGGGCCAGACTATCTGCTGAGTCAGACTCTCCTCTACTAGCCCAGGTGCTTTGCTTGTAATGTGGGGAAGAAGGGGGTGGAGGCAGGGCATTGTTTCTGCCTTCCAATCACACTTCCTAATGGGGAACTGCCAATTAGCCTAGTTCTCAGCCTTGGCCCACCTCCTTCTCCTTCTGAAGTAGCAGCACTCACTGCCCCAGGTCTTAGTCTAGAGTCAATCCCACAAGTAACCCAGGCCCACATCTATGAGATCTCAGTCATTTCACAGTTAGCCCAGCACCTACATTGTCCTTGTTCAACGGATGCCTGCACTTGCAAATGATTCTCTCAAGCTAACCACCAACTCGTAACAAACTTACCATATAACCACACCAAGACACAGGGATTATATTGCTCATTTTACAAATACGAAAATTGAGGTTCAGAAAAAAATAACTATCCAAGATCCCATAGTCAGAAAACCACGGAGTCAGGATTTGAATCCAGGTCTATCTCACTGCAAAGGCTCTGCTTCCTGTTCTACTTCTTTCTGGCCTCCCAGTAACTCACTCTGTGACTCCCAAATAAGTTACTTCACCTCCCTGAGCCCCATTTTCCTCGTCTGCAAAAGAAAATATCCACACCAACATCTGTAAAATTATTCATTCATTGTGTGCTTATGTCTACAAGTTCATAGGTACGGACCAAAAAAGTGGGGACGGGGAGACTTTACCGTCAAGTACATTCGAGGAAACTGATTTCAACAAAGGTCAGTATATTTGTTTCCTTCAAGACTTCTCAGAGCCTTTAACATAATGATATGTTTTATAAACTTTTGAGAAGGGATATATATATATATATATATATATATATATATATATATATATATATATAAGACAGGGTCTCATTCTCTCACCCAGGCTGGAGTGCAGTGCACAATCATAGCTCACTGCAGCCTTGAACTCCTGGGCTCAGGCGATCCTCCCACCTCAGCCACCCAAGTAGCTGAGACCACAGGCGTGCACCACCACGCCTGGATAATTTTGTGGGGGTTTTTTTGTGTGTGTGTGTGTAGATATGAGGTCTTACTATGTTGCCCAGGCTGGTCTTGAACTCCTGAGCTCAAGTGATCCTCCTGTCTCAGCCTTCCAAAGTGCTGAGATTACAGGTGTGAGCCAGCACACCCAGTCTGGCTAATTTTTTATTTTATTTTTTGTAGAGACAAGATCCTACTATGTTGCCTAGGCTGGTCTCAAACTCCTGGGCTCAAGCAGCCCTCCCGCCTGAGCCTCCCAAAGTGCTGACCAAGAAGGGCTATATTCTTATTTCCCTTATTCACCGTGGAATACCGTTACCGGTGGAACACTTGTTTGGGAAACACTGCCCAGGATGATACATAAAGGGTTTCCAATTCCTGCATTCACTGACCAGACCGCAGAGCCTCTAATTCTTGCCCTAATCCTACATGGATTTAAAGACCTCTAGGGAAGCTAAATCTATGATGTTTCTTCATGGCCACCATTGAAGGTGCAGTATCTGTTAAGCCAATTAATAGTTAATAGCTAGCTAATTCTGTAGCTAGCACAAACAGGCTGCCTTTCCATTTCTTCAGTGGTGAACACAGTGAAATCCAAGGCAGAGCTGCTTGCACAGGCCCTTTTCCTACCTAGACAACTGTCGCTGGCTTCATGCCACTGTTTACACACGGTCATTTCTTTCTCTCTAAGCACTTAGACTTGGATTCGTTTTCATAAACTTAAAGCTGCTATTTGGGGATTTGTTTTTGTAACTCTAATTTGACTTAGTTCACAGTGGAATACTCTTCACTGCATCTTTCTAAATGGAGAACTGCCCATTTCTTTGGATTCAGCCCAAGTACAGTGCTGTCTAGATGGAGGGGGTTGGGATGAAACTTTTTAAAAGCGCTCTTCGAAGCCCAGGATTCTGTAATTCCCAGTTTTTCATCCCCCTCTTCATGTTTTTCCAGCTCCTTCAGAAACTTAGAAAATTTAAAAGGGAGAGTTAGAAAAAGAGGAAAATGAAAAGGAAAAGAAAGAAAGAAAGTTCTGGTGTTCCTTCCTTCCTATTGCTTGAAGCTTTCTAGCCCCTTTATTAAAAAGTAATAATAAGTGAAGCTGTGAAATCCAGGGTACCCCTAGCAACAAGATGAGAACCACTGTTTTCATTGTTAGGAAGCTAGATTCTATTCAACTTGCCCTTAGCTTTTTAAAACATAATGGATAAGCCACAACAATTTTACCTGTTTCCCCAACTATAAAACGGGATAATAATCTCTCTAACCTTCTTCTTCCATCCTGGAATTGTCCCCAAGATGAAATCTGATCCTGTAAACTTGCTTCAGTGAAAGGCACTATACAAACAAAAGTGGTAATTACAGAGTTGCTTGGTAAAGCAGCTTTGCGTTGTAAGCCTGTGAACCCACCCTAAATATCATATTGGATTTTGCTCCTTTGTTTAACACCATATAATAGATGAAGTTCCCCCTTTCCCACTGAGAGGATGCAGGGCTCCTTGGAAAAAAGGCTGATATCAGGTCTGGAGCACCCTCTCATAAGAAATTGGCAAGGAAATTAACAAAGACTATGAGAGTTGTTTCAAAAAAATCAAGAGAGGGCCCGGCATGGTGGCTCACGCCTGTAATCCCAGCACTTTGGGAGGCCAAGATGGGCATATCACTTGAGGTCAAGTAGTCTGAGACCAGCCTGGGCAACATGGCAAAATCCCATCTCTACTAAAAATACAAAAAAAATAGCTGGGCCTGGTGGTGCACTCTTGTAATCCCAGTCACTCAGGATACTCGGGAGGCTGAGCTACACTCGTTTGAACCCAGCAGGTGGAGGTTGCAGGTTGCAGTGAGCCAAGATCACGCCACTGCACTCCAGCTTGGGTGACACCTCAAAAAAAAAAAAGACTAAAGGAGGTCAGGCACAGTGGCTTATGCCTGTAATCCCAGAATTTCGGGAAGCCAAGGCAGGTGGATCCCTTAACTCCAGAAGTTTGAGGCCAGCCTGGGCAACATGGCAAAACCCCATCTCTGCAAAAAAAAATTAAAAATTAGCCAAGTGTCATGTCATGTGCCTGTAGTTCCAGCTACTCAGAAGGCTGAGGTGGGAGGATCACTTGAGCCCAGGAGGTTGAAGCTGCAGTAAGCCATAATTACGCCACTGCACTCCAGCCTGAGGTGATAGAACCAAGAGCCTGTCTCAAAAAGTTAAAATAAAAAATAAATAAAAATAAAGGGTAACTCCAATAAGCTCCCATTGTTCAAAATTGGAAAAATTCAAGCTTCAAAAAGAATAATAACTAAAATGGTGGAAAATATACACGTTTAAATTTGCCAGTTTGGCCGAGCGCAGTGGCTTATGCCTGTTATCCCAGCATTTTGGGAGGCCAAGGCGGTCAGATCACTTGAGGTCAGTTCAAGACTAGCCTGGCCAACATAGTGAAACCCCATCTCTACTAAAAATACAAAAAAAATTAGCTGGGCATGGTGGTGTGTGCCTGCAATCCCAGCTGCTCGGGAGGCTGACGCAGGAGAATTGCTTGAACCCAGAAGGCAAGATGCAATGTGCCAGCCTGGGTGACAGAGCAAGACTCCGTCTAACAAAATAAAAATAAATCAATAAATAAATAAATCTACCAGTTTATAATAATACTTTCAAAACCTAATTTGTGAGTCATATATTCATTTTCATGATTGTAATGACGGTTTCACAGGCATATGGATTTGCCAAAACTCATCAGTTTACACACAGTTTATGTCAGTGAGACCTCAATAAAGCTATATTAAATAGTTTAATTGGTAACTGTTAGCTAACTAATTTATTACTGATACTACTAAATCAACTCATTATTTTGAAAATTAGTAAATAAAGGAAGAGAACTAAGCATTTTTCTTTCCAATTCAAAATGTACTTCAGAACAACCAAATGCTAAAGAAAAGTTTCTCTTTATAGATATAATTCCATTAATAAGAAATGAAGTAACCTCTAATAAATTCATGTCTCTGAGTATAGATCATGAACAACTGCTAACAGCACCAAAAAAAAGGCAATCAGACATTATCTGCCCCCAGTTAGAAGAAAACACCACCACCTATAAAGGTGTCTTGCCAAAAAAAATCAAACTCCATTCTGATCAAGCCTCCAGATCTAGCTACCAATTTACATAAAATGCAGAGATGAGAGGAATCTGTTAAATTATACATGAGGATTCGATCAGAAAAACTCAGTGTGAGAGCTCCCCAGAACAAAAGACCCGACTCCACCAAATAACGTGCAAGAGAGAGAGAGAGAACCTATAAGTTTAAAGAGATGTAAAGGATGTATCAACCAAGCACAATATGTGAGCTATATTTAGATATTGATTCAGAAACACCAAAATTTTAAATCTATGATATGTATAGAACAATTGGAAATTTGAGAATGGATTCACTACTTGCCATTAGGAAATTATTGTTTGTTTACAGTGTGTTACTGCTATCATGTTTTTTTAAAAGATTCCTTATATTTTGGATATATTGAAATATTTATGGATGAAAATGTATGATATGCAATATTTGCATCAAAATCATATGGGAGGGTAGAAGTGGGTAAAACAAGGTAGGCAACAAGTTGACAGGTGGATGGTAGGTACATTGATGTTCCTCATGCTGTTCTCCCTACTTTTATGTGTTTAAAATATTCCATAATAAAAACTGTCTTTAAAAAATAATAATCCACCCTCTTGGCAAGTTAGCTAACTCTCTTATACTTTTATCCAGCAGAGAAATGGATCCAGTAGCAGCAAACCCCTGGGGCTCTTCATGTCTATTAGTCTATTAGTAGTTAGAAAATGCTTTGAGGTTTAAAGATGAAAGATATCACATAATTGTAAGGGATTATTTCTTTATTAAACTCAGTAAATTACACAGTAAATTTGGAAATCCAGATCTGATCACCACCTAACTCAAAATTTGGGTCATGTGAAGAATGAGCTTCCTGAGAAACGTCCACAAAGGGCCAGCGATCAAAGGGTGATTCAATGACATTCTTTCCTATATAAATATGACACCCCCTTAGACAGAGCAAATCAGAGGCAAATTTATAGAGAAAATTAAGTTCACCTTGGTGCCCCACTCCATCTTCATTTTCAAGACACTTATTCTGCCTCTCCTATTCCCTCCTCTAGGCTCCTGATAAACCCATGCTAGACCTGAACAACCAAAATTGCTCTTCCACTCAAGACTTCATTCATTCATTCATTCATTCATTCATCCATGTTACTCAACAAACATTAATTGAGTGCCTACTCTGTGCTGGTGATATGGTTTGGATTTGTGTCCCCACCCAAATCTCATGTTGAATTGTAATCCCCAATGCTGGAGGAAGCACCTGGTGGGAGGTGACTGGATCATGGGCATGGTTTTTCCCCTCACTGTTCTCATGATAGTAAGTGAGTTCTCACAAGATCTGGTTGTTTAAAAGTGTGTAGCACCTCCCCACTCTCTTGCATCCTCCTGCTTCAGCCATGTGAGATGTGCCTGCTTCTCCTTCACCTTCCACCATGATTGTAAGTTTCCTGAGGCCTCCCCAGCCATACTTCCTGTGCAGCCTGTGGAACTGTGAGCCAATTAAACCTCTTTTCTTTATAAAGTACCCAGTCTCAGGTATTTCTTTATAGCAGTGATAGCCATGCAAAAATGGACTAGTATAGCTGGGAATAAGGCTACAAATAAAGTCCATCCCAGAAGAGCTTGTAAGCTGTCAGGGCATCAAGACATTTAAATGAATAATTACAGCACAACCACATGAGCTACAGAAAGCATGCAGTGGGACCAGAACAGAGTGGTTACTAACTCTTTCTGGGAGGATCTAGGAAGGTCTTACAAGGGCAGTGCCATTTAACCTGTCTGCAGAAAGGTGAATGGGTATAGTCAGAGGAAAAGGACAATCAGGGCAAGGAGGTAGCACAACCAAAGTCATGAGAGAGCCTGGACACAACTTACTCGTTGATGGAGAAGGTGAGTTTGCAGCAGGGGGAGCCAGATCTTAAAGAGCCCTGTACACTGCACAGTGACCTTGAACTTGATGCTGGGAACCCCAGGATGTTTTCTAAGGAGAGAAATGCCTCCTTCAGAGCTGCGCCCATGTACTTGTTTGTGGATCATGTTAGACTATAAACTCTTTGCATGGACCTGTTCTGTCTTGTAAACCCAGTTCCCAGAACAGATTTAGACCTTTTGCAAGGGTCAAACTTAAAGTCTGTAATTTCCTTTTTCTTTTTTTTTAAGACGCAACTATAAACAATGCTTTGGAAAGAAGCCCAAGGAAGAAAAAAAAAATAAAAGAGGACTCTTTCCTTTAAGATAAGTCTAGCTTGGCAACATGAGTTAGTCTAACCTTTATTCTCACTCAAAATTCTGGGATGCCCCCCTTCATAAGTATCCTTTGAGAAAACTGAAAAAGGAGTTACAGGTCAGGGGTCACATCCTGGAAACAGAAATTAAGATTCTTGTACAAAGGAGAGGAGGAAAATGTAAGCTCCAAGTCCTCCAAAAAGAGGGTAAATAGAGCTCACCTTAACAGCAGAAGGATCTGCATCCTCCTTACGGGATTCGATGAGGGGAGGAGAGTCACTGGTGCTGTGCAGACAGTACTTCCCCAAGAAGCCTCCTTTCCGACTCTTGGGAATTTGTTCTAAGTCGCTAACAAAGGTGGCTGTACATCTGAAAGATCAAGACTACCCCTGGGAGTTTGAAAAGAACCATGCACCCTCAGAGAGCTGAGGGGCTAGACTGCCCACAGCTGGCAGGAAGGAAGTCCCAGGTGGAGGGGAGCTTCCGTTGCTTGGGTAGAAAGAGTGCTGACCCTCAGGAAGTGGGTTTTCAGGGTCCAAAAAGCAGCCATGACTTGGGGTGTATCAGGCCTCAAGGGAAGGCCAGAGACATCCAGCCTTCTATGCGGACCTTTGTGGGTCTCCCCTGGACTTGGAGAGATATGGCTATGGAGTCTCCTGTGGAGAAGAGGCCATTTCTGGGGTCCAGGAGGTAGATGCAAAACTTGTGAAGTCCCAGCAAAATCAGCTGGGAATTCCACCCCAGGGACTGGATTTCCTGCCTCTGAATCACAGCTTCCCAGTAGAAGTTTTCTTAGATGTCTCTAATGCTAATTCTCAGCTGGAGTTTGGACACATTAATGCCAGCTCAGACCTGTTGGACTACTGATGTTTTTTAGCCCTCTGATAATACAATCCTGTCTTGCCCACTCTTCCTCCAACAGACTGTTCTACCCCGGATTCATCGCCACTGTCCAGCCCTAGCATTTGAAGCTGCTTTAAACAGAGATAACATGATCTTGGGTACAAGCCATACATGTGACAATTTCTGTTTCTCTAAAATTACCTGCTTAGGTCCTTTGGCACAACTTGACTTCTATTTCCTGCCTTTATTATTCTCCTTCCTAATTCATAGACATTTTGGAAATGTGTGTGACTGTATTACTTTATTAGCAGTTACTGGCCATGGATAATTAATTGTTTTCTATTGTTCCATCATTGATAGCCATCATCTACTACCACTACAGCTTACTTACCAATTGCTGGGGTAGACACCAATGTGTGTGTGACCAACTTGTACATTTTTATTGGTTGAATCCACTTCTGGTCCAACTACTCTAAATACCGATCAGTGATGTATTGACAATTGGGCATGATAATCACTCATAAGCTTAAAGTTGCGATGCACAAAGTTTACATTTTACATTGCATCTAACAGCATCTTTAAAATTTTTTTATACTCTCTGATCTTCAACAAACTGACAAAAACAAGCAATGGGGAAAGAACACCCTATTCAATAAATGGTGCTAGGAAAACTCTCTAGCCATATGCAGAAGATTGAAGCTGGACTCCTTCTTTACACCATATACAAAAATTAACTCGAGATGGATTAAAGACTGAAATATAAAACCCCAAACTATAAAAACTCTGGGAGACAAGCTAGGTATAAAAACTCTGGGAGACAAGCTAGGCAATACCATTCTGGACATGGGAACAGGCAAGGATTTCATAACGAAAATGCCAAAAGCAATTGCACCAAAAGCAAAAATTGACAAACAGGATCTGATTAAACTAAAGAGCTTCTTCACAGCAAAAGAAACTATCTACAGAGTAAACAGACAACCTACAGAATGGGAGAAAAATTTTGCAAACTATGCATCTGACAAAGGTTTAATATCCAGCATCTACAAGGGACGTACACAAATTTACAAGAAAAAAACAACCTCATTAAAAAGTGGACAAAGGACATGAACAGGCACTTTTCAAAAGAAGACATGCATGCAGCCAAGAAGCATATGAAAAAAAAGCTCAATATCACTGATCATTAGAGAAATGCAAATCAAAACCCCAATGAGATACCATCTCATACCAGTTAGAATGGCTACTCTTAAAAGGTCAAAAAATAACAGGTGTTAGGTTGCAGAAAAAAAGGAACACTTATATATTGTTGGTGGGAGAGTAGTTTAGTTCAACCATTGTGGAAAAGTGTGACAATTCCTCAGAGATCTAAAAACAGAAACACCATTTGACCCAGCAATCCCACTACTGGGTATATACCCAAAGGAATATCAATAGTTCTATCATAAAGACATACACATGCGTACGTTCACTGCAGTGCAATAGCAAAGACATGGAATCAACCTAAATGACCATCAATAGTAGATTGGATAAAGAAAATGTGGTACATATACAACATGGAATATTATGCAGCCATAAAAAGCAAGATCATGTCTTTTGCAGGAACACGGATGGAGCTGGAGGCCATTATCCTTAGCAAACTAATGCAGGAGCAGAAAACCACATACCGCATGTTCTCACTTACAAGCAGGAGCTAAATGATGAGAACACATGGACACATAGAGGGGAACAACAGACAATGGGGCCTATGAGAGGGTGAAGGATGGGAGGAGGGAGAGGATTAGGAAAAATAACTAATAGGTACTAGGCTTAATACCTGAAAATCTGTACAGTAAACCCCCATGACACGAGTTTACCTGTATAACAAACCCACACGTGTACCCTGAACTTAAAATAAAAGTTAAAGAAGAAAATGTACAATAAATGATAGTTAACCATAAAAAAGCTGGCTCTCATTAAAGGTTTCATCAAGAAAAAATTTTTAAAATTCTTCAAAATAATATCTGTTGTAAACACATTGGAATGTCATATTTCTAAGATTTTTTAAAGTTGTGATAAACTCAAAAGTTTCTTTTTAATGGATGGGAACTGAACAAATATCTCATGTTTGCAAGCAAATGTTTTCATTTTTTTCTGTGATTGGTCTACATTAGAAATACATAGGACTCAGGGATCTGGAATGAAGTGTTTAGGTTGCTACAGTGCACAGCAACCTTTGAAAAGTGTTCTTGAAGGGCCGGGTGCAGTGGCTCACACTTTGGTAGGCTGAGGTGGGTGGATCATGAGGTCGGGAATTCGAGACCAACCTGGCCAACATAGGGAAACCCCATCTCTGCTAAAAATACAAAAGCTAGCTGGGCGTGGTGGCACACGCCTGTAGTCCCAGCTACTCAGTGGGTGTTGTAGCTTGGGTTTTCTTTTTTTTTTCTTTTTGAGACCGAATCTCGTTCTGTTGCCCAGGCTGGAGTACAATGGTGTGATCCTGGCTCACTGCAACCTCAACCTCCCAGGTTCAAACGATTCTCCTATCTCAGCCTCCCGAGCAGCTGGGATTACAGCCTCATGCCACCACGCCTGGCTGATTTTTTTGTATTTTAATAGAGACGGGGGTTCGCCATGTTGCCTAGGCTGGTCTCGAACTCCTGAGCCCAGGCAATCCACCTGCCTTGGCCTCCCAAAGTGTTAGGATTACAGGCGTGAGCCACTGTGCCCAGCCTGTAGTTTGGGTTTTCTACGAGTTAGATCCTGAGACAGAGTTTAATGACCAGGATGTCTGTTAAAGAGGGCCCTTGGGATCAAGGGTATAGGAGAAAAGAGGCTGAGCCTGGTTGCAGGCACCACAACCTCAGGAGACCCTATGGAGCCATCTAGGGCTGAAACGGCCTGTCAGAGTTGTCCCCACTTAGGCTGAAATGGCTGGGCCTTCATATGTCCTCCTTTATCAGTCACTCGACATGAGCCACCTCAGGTGATGACCTTGGGTGTGACGCTGGGTGAAGTGGTCCTGCAGCTGAGGCAGACCATGGAGGGGATGACAGCTGGAGGTTGTCTACTCAAAGCTTTCTCAGCAGTGGGGACAATAGGCCCTTTCTTTAAGGTGATCTGGGCTGTGCGTCATTGGGTCCAATGTGGGGCACTGGGGCTTTGAAACTAGAGACTGACTAGGAGGGTGCTTAGTCCATTCGGGCTGCCATAACAAAACACTTTAGACTGGGCAACTTGTGAACAGCAGAAATTTATTAGTCACAGTTCTGGGGCTTGGAAAGTCCAAAATCAAGGTGCCATCATATTCAGTGTCTGGTGAGGGCTTATTCCTCATCGGTGGTGCCTTCTTGCTGTGTCCTGACATGGTGGAAGGGCAAAAGGGACAAGGCAACTCTAATATCCAGGGATAAGGGCACCATCTCAATCACAAAGGCTCCACCCTCATGACCTACTCACTTCCCAAAGGCCCCACCTCCTAATACTGTCACCTTGTGCGTTAGGTTTCAATATGTGAATTTTGAGGTGGACAAACATTCAGACCATAGCAGAGGGTTGCACAGGACAGTTCCTCAGTAGTAGGAATGTCTAAGAAAGCATTAAGAACTGAAGAGATTAGTCTCAGCTACTTGGTGGGAGGAATCACTTGAGCTTAGGAGTTGGAGGCTGCAGTGAGCTACGATCAGACTCCTGCACTCCAGCTTGGGCAACAGAGAGAGACCCTGCCTCAAAACAATAGAAAAGAACTGAAGAGATTAATGTTCAATTTTAGACTATTTGTGGCGTCCCATAAAACATTGAGCCCACCATACTTCACGTTCCTCTGGCATGTCCTTCACACAACCATGAGTTGGTGGTACCTTGAGGACTGACGGCATGGAGGCAGTGATGAGTTGGATGAGATGGTGCAGAATAGGACAGCACAGAGGAGGCAAAATGCAAAGCAGAGCTCCTGCTTCTAAGCCCTGTAAGCCACAAGTGACTAGGAGAAACTTCAGGCCACTGCATCACCTCTCATTCCCACTCCAAGAATCCCTGCAGATGTTGGGATGGACACTTGGTTTTATAATATATGCCTTAGTCAGTCAGGCTATTATAACAAAATGCCATAAACTGGGCACCTTATAAACAACAGAAATTTATTTCTCACAGTTTTGGAGGCTGGAAGTCTAAGATCAAGGTGCCAGCAGGGCCTCCTTTCTGGTCTTCCTGTGTCCCCTTCTGTGTCCTCACCTGGTGGAAGGGCCAAGGCAGCTCTCTGGGGCCTCTTTTATAAGGCCACTAATCTCATTAATGAAGGCTCTGTCCTAATGACCTAGTCACCTCTCCAAGGCCTCCCCTCCTAACACCATCACATTGATGACTAGGTTTCAATATACGAATTTGGAGGGAACACAAACACCCAGACCATGATATTCTACCCTCAGCTCTCCAAAATGTGTGTCCTTTTTGCATACAAAATGCATTCATTCCACCGCAATAACTCCCAAAGTCTTAACTTGTTCGGCTTCAACTTTAAAGTCTAAGACCAAAGACTCATCTAAATATTATCTGAATCAGATATGGTGAGACTCAAGGTATGAGTCATTCTGAGGTAAATTGCCCTATAGTTGTGAACCTGTGAAATCAAGCAAGTTATGTGTTTCAAAATACAATGGTGGAACTGTCTCAAAAAAAAAAAAAGTGGGGACTTTGGGACCACGCACAGTGGCTCACACCTGTAATCCAGGCACTTTGGGAGGCTGAGACAGGTGGATCACATAAGGTCGGGAGTTCAAGACCAGCCTGGCCAACATGGTGAAACCCCATTGCTACTAAAAATACAAAAATTAGTTGGGCATGGTGGTGTGCACCTGTAGTCCCAGCTACTCGGGAGGCTGAGGCACGAGAATCACTTGAACCCAGGAGGTGGAGGTTCCAGTGAGCCGAGATCGCAACTTTGGGAGGTGACTGGATCATAAAGGCAGAGTCCTCATGCATGGGATCAGTACTTTTATAAGAGAGATCCCTCTTCCCCGTCCACCATGTGAGGACACAACAAGAAGGTGCTGCCTATGAATCAGGACAAGATCCTCCCCAGACACTGATCTTGGACTTCCCAGCCTCCAGAACTGCAAGCAATAAATGTCCGTGTTTATAAGCCACCCAGTTTATGGCATTTTTGTTATAGCGGCCTGAACAGACTAAGACATCCTCTTTTCCCTTGAGCCCGTCCAGAGTTTTCTCACTCCCCAAACCCAAAACTTCTGTTCATTTCCTTGCAGAGCCAATTAAGGGAGTCTGACTCACACCTTGCCCTGGCCACACAGGCCTTCAGTTCTATTTTTTCAGATTCAAGCTGGTCCCTCGAGGTCTTTGTTAAGCAGATCATTCTGTACCCTAGGAATTCTAAGCTTGGATGTTAAAGCAGTGATATTTTGGCCCTCCTAACTTGAGGAGGAGGAAAGTGAAATAGGAGTGTCTCCATGTGACTTTCAGGCCTCCCACACCCTGTCTGAACATCAGCTTCTATTTCATCTCAGTTCCTGATTATACCCAGTCCCTGCCTTCTCAGTCAGCCAGCCCTCTCTTCTCACCCTACTCCCCACACACCTTGTTTACTCCCTGTTTGCATATGAACCTTGACACCTGCTCCTCTCCCTCAGCATCTGCCTTTCCCCGCCTCCCCACTCCAGAGCTGAGCTGACCACTCTGCCTTCTTTTAGCCTCAGCCTTGCCCAAGCTCCAGAGCACATCCCAACTGAGAAAAAAAGGGCAAAAAGGACTTTCATGGCTGCAGCCCCTTAGCATGAAGAATTCTTCCTATTGCATGGATGTGTGATGTTTCAGGGTGAAGTTAGCCCCAGCTCACAGCTTTTGGGGCTGGTTTTTATCATACGTCTGAGTCCTGCAGATGAAGCTTTGCTCCTGATCCCTGTTTCCAGTTCTGCCTCTGCCCCAGCCCTGCTAGACTGGGCCAAGCCTTGTTTTTCCAGTCCTTCAGCCAGGGTGTGGGCTCCTGCTCTGCTTCCTGTAGGGAGAACTGATAGATCCCCCTTCGCTGCCTGCCTGCTGAATTCTCAAGCAGGGGTTAGTTCCTGCATCCCCCATGGCAGCAGCCTTGGAGACAGCAAGCTCCCCTGGTAGCTTGCTTCAGACCTTTGTCACATCTAATCCACGTTGCATACAGCTGTCCCTAGGCTGATGTCTTCAGACTCCTTAGCTAACCCTGTGCCTCCCCTTCCAAAGTGGGCCTCCAAGAAAGAATCACAAGTGAAGGTGCTTCATCCCCTTGCACACTATTGGTGGGAATGAAAACGGATGCAGCCATTATGGGAAGCAATATGAAAGTTTCTCAAAAAATTAAAAACAGAACACCATACGATCCAGCAATCCCAATAATGAGTATCTACCCAAACGAAATGAAATCAGTATGTCAAAGAGATACATGCACTCTCATGTTGGCTGCAGCACTGTTCACAGTAGCCAAGATATGAAAGCTACCTAAGTGTCCATCAATGGATGGATGGGTAAAGAAAATGTGGTATATACACATAATGGAAAACCGTTCAGCTTTAAAAAAGGAAGAAATCCTGTTATTTGTGACAATGTGGATGAACCTAGAGGGACATTATGCTAAGTGAAATAAGCCAGGCACAGAAAGGCAAGTACTGCATGATCTCACTTAAATGGGGAGTGTAAAAAAAAATTAAATTCACAAAAGCAGAGAATAGAGGGATGGTTACCAGGGACTGGGGACAGGGAAAATGGGGAGATGGGGAGATTTGGTCAAGGGGTGCAAAGTTTCAGTTATACAGGAAGAACAGGTTCTGGAGAACTAGGGTACTGAGAGTAACTATAGTTGACAATATGGTAATGGATATTTGAAATTGGCTAGATCTTAAGTGTTCTCAAGACAAAAAAAAGACAGAAAGTGGTAGCTATGTGTGATAGTAGATATATTAATTAGCTTGAATGTGGTGATTATTTCACAATGTGTACATATATCAAATCATCATGTTGTATACCTCAAATATACACAATTTTTAATTTGTCAATTATGCTTCAATAGTCCTAGGAGAGAAGAGGAAGGAAACTCTTGACTCTTCCTAAACTGCCTTCCTTCATTCTATTCAAAACCCACCCATTTTTCCTTGACTATTCCCATCCACAAAAATTTCTACTTCTCTGAATTCCTCTTATGCTTAAAAACTGAACCACAGTTTAGGGTTTAGTACATAATTATATCCTTCTCATATTTACTCACTGCCTTGTGTGGGTCACGTCTCACCGACTAATTTGTAAACTCATTAAGTGCAGAGGCGGCCTCTATACAATGCTGTGTTCATATTAGGCTGACTCATTCATTCATTCATTCATTAGGTATTTCAGGAACTACCATGTCTGAGGCATCACTCTAGATACTGAGATACAGGAGCTAAGGCTGCAAAAATAAACAGAGTCCCTGCACTCATGGTAGGAAGACAGACAATCAAATAATTACATAAATCAATGGACAATTACCTTACTCCAGAGGGCTGCCATGGGAAACACGATGGCAGTTCCTCAAAAAAATAAAAATAGAATTGCCATATGATCCAGCAATCCCACTTTACGGTAGACACCTGAAAGAATTGAGAACAGGGTCTCAAAGAGACATTTGCACACCCATGTTGACAGCAGCATTATTTCCAACAGCCGAAAGGTGAAAGCAATCCAAGTGTCCATTGATGGATGAATGGGTAAGCAAAGTCTGGTATATCATGGAATATTTAGCTTTAAAAAGAAGGAAAATTCTGACCCATGCTACAATGTGGATGGAACTTGAGGACATTATGTTTAGTAAAATAAGCCACTCACAAAACCCTAAATACTGCAAGATTCCACTTACATGAGGTCCCTAGAGGAGTCAAATTCATAGAGACAGAAAGTGGAATGGGGTTGCCAGAGGCTGGAGGAAAGGGGAAAGCGGAGTTGGTGTTTAACGGGTGCAGAGTGCCAATTCTGCAGTAAGCAAGGAGGTCTGGAAATAGACGATGGTGATCGTTGTACAACAATGTGAATGTACTGAGGACTGCTGAATTGTATACTTAAAAAAATGGTTAAGATTGTAAATTCTATGCTAAGTATATTTTACCACAATGAAAAATAATTTCAGAATAATAAACAAAATTAAACCAGAGCAACAAAGGTCAAGAAAGGCTGTCCAGAGGAAGCAACGGCTGGGTTGAGTTCTGAGGACAGAGTGAGGGCTGATGAGGTTAGTAGGAGCTCTGCCCTTCCCCACCCCTGAGTGTATCAGCTTACACAAATCACTGAGCTGGCAACCCACCCTGAACCACCTGGCCCAGGCCAGTGCTTGCAGGCAGATGTTCCTCCCCAGGGATGGAGCTCATTCTGTAGCCCTCTGCACTGGGGCTAAAGAACCATGTTTGGGAGTAGAAGCCTTCCACTACTATATCCTGTACTGAATGCCCTTGATACATGAATGACGCTTCAGGTTTCATGCTATTTTGTTTTCCAAGGGCTAAACCAGCCTATCTAAAACCCTAGTATTCATCCCAAGATTCATCGGAGGAGATTGTCATAGGCAGATTTCTAGGTCCTGAGCCTACATCCCATTCCGATCCAATAGGCTTGGCATGAGGCCTGGACATAGATATCGTAAGTAAGTTACCTCCTCCAAGTGATTTTAAAGCCAACCTTTCAGAGACTACACATTTGTGAGATTCTGAAATGGGTCTTCATTGATTTGGTAAGCTTTAAACTTCTGGCTTAGAGCACTGCTATTATTTTGATTAATTTGCCACTTGTTTGTAGGGTTGGGAACTGAAGAATTCATTTCAGAATGACCTCACCATCTGAAGAAAATAAACAGTACAGGTAAAGACACCTATCTGCATGATGCCTATATCTCAAACTACTTTACAGACAAAATTACCTCTACAACTTTCTGGGAAACAAGGAAGCAGAGTTGCCTTTCAGTATCCACGTGGGACCATTCCAGGAATCCCTGCAGATACCAAAATTTGAGGATGCTCAAATCCCTGATATCAGGTGGCATAGTATTTGCATATAATCTACACACATCCTCCTGTATATTTTAAATCATCTCTAGATTTTTCATAATACATAGTACAACATAAATGCCATGTGTATACTTGTTGTGCTATGTTGTTTAGGGAATAATAATTAATAAGTCTGTACATGTTCAGTACAGACACAATTTTTTTTTCCAAAGAGTTTTGATCTGTGGTTGGTCAAGTCCAGAAATGCAGAATCCACAGAGGGCTGGCTCTAATGTCCCATTCTATAAATAGATGAGTGAAGGCAGGCACAGGCAGTAATACAAGTTATCTAAAAGACAGGACTGTGGCCAGGGGTGGTGGCTCACGCCTGTAATCCCAACACTTTGGGAGGCTGAGGCGGGCGGATCACTTGAAGCCAGGAGTTCAAGACCAGCCTGGCCATCATGATGAAACCCCATCTCTACTAAAAATACAAAAATTAACCAGGCAGGGTGGCACACATCTGTAATCCCAGCTATTTGGGAGGCTGAGGCAGAGAATCGCTTCAACCCGGGAGGCAGAGGCTTGCAGTGAGCCAAGAATGCAGTGCACCACTGCACTCCAGCCTAGGTGACAGAGTGAGACTCTGTCTCAAAAAAATAAAAAAATTAAAAATTAATAAATAAATAAAAGACAGGACTGTGACACTAACTCTGCCTCTCAACCTGCCTTTCTATGTATCAGAGTTGTTTCAGCCCACCAGCTCTGCGGGGCCTTAATTCTCTAGAAGCAAGGCTGTCAAAGCCACTTGGTTCAAGCGTGCACAGGATCTGTTTACTGGCTTGTTAGCCCGAGCTATTAAAATGTGTTCCTGGAAACCATTATTAAGTGAAAGAGGGCGTATTTCGCATTCCATCACCCTGAAATCATTATATTCCATACCACCATGCAATGACGATCACAGCTGGCCCGTGACCCCGCACGGTTCTAAGGGGGAAATCTTGCTGAGTCAGCTAAGGAAGATTACTCACTGTTCTGTGTGGTTGCACCGCGAGCTAAACTTAACAGAATCGTATCTCTTTGAAAACAGGTAACATGTATACAGTAATCATGTATTATTAAATGGCATGTTTGTTTTATAAACCCATGCACACCAATCATGGCAGGTAGCGGTCCAATTGCCCCTCTCTGCTACTGTATGACACTGTCCATTTCACTAGGGCTCTAGATGGGACTGGATATGGGTGTAACGAGCATCTGTGCAGACTTTGGAACAAAGAGCATTCTGTTCCTAAGCAGGGGCTATTGCTTCTTTTGTTCTTTGGGTTTTTTTCTAGATCTTTTACCTTTGCAGAAAACCAATTGTCCAGACTTGTTTAATTTCTACGATTTCTAACACTTTCTAAAACATTCACTGGCTTGACCGCTCAATCCTTACTGTTTCATTCATTGGTGTCTTATCTCTCCCACATGTAAAAATCACCCCACGCCTGAGGAACTTGTGACTTTTTAATAATTTTATGATACAAGATAGGATGATGGTCTGGAAAACATGTCTAATCGCTCTTGAAGTCTGATTAACTTGTGTTGGAATCCCAGTTCTGTCAGCTGGGCTGCTTCCATCCACAAATAACAGAAACAGTAAATCAAATCCTTAAAAATAACAAGTATGTTTGCCTGTTCTCAGGACAAGAAATCCAGAGGTAGGTTGGCTCCAGGTAGTTCATTAGTGCAGCGCCTCAATGATATCATCAATAGTTCAAGTTCTTTCCATCTTTCTATCCAACCCGAGGCACGCATCCAGACTCAACATCCAACAGAAGAAAAGACTAGTAACATCTTGAGCCTAGTTTTCTTTATCTGCAAAATCGTTTTAACATGTGTGTGTACTTGACGCAGCTGTTGTAGGAATTCAGCAAGCCCTAAGCAGAGCACATGGCCTGGAGCAGATGCTCAGTATGTGAGGATTGAATGAGATCCGACAGAGCCTTGCAGAAGATGTTATCTGAGTAAGTGTCTGGGCCCTGGAATTCTCCCACTTGGATTTAAAACCTGACACCAGGCCAGCGGGGGCTCAAGCCAGTAATCCCAGCACTTTGAGAGGCCGAGGCGGGTGGATCCCTTCAGGTCAGGGGTTCGAGACTAGCCTGGCCAACATGATGAAACCCCGTCTCTACTAAAAATACAAAAATTAGCCGGGCATGGTGGCAGGCCCCTGTAATCCCAGTCATTTGGGAGGCTGAGGAAGGAGAATCGCTTGAATCCAGGAGGCGAAGGTTGCAGTGAGCCGAGATGGCACCACTGCACTTCGTCCTGGGTGACAGAGCAAAATTCCAGCTAAAAACATAAAAAATAAAAATCTGATATGGCCACTTACCAGCTGAGTGAGTTGGATAGGTACATTTACATATATTTCTAGGCCTGTTTCTTCATCTACAGCATGAAGACAATAACAGCACCTAACTTAAAGGGTTTGGAGGAAGTTAAACACAGTGATGTCTGCAAAATGATCTGTGACACTGAGCCTGCTACCTGGGGGACTGCTCAGTAAAGAGGAGCAATTATTTTGATTATGACGATAAGCAGGAGAGCAAAGGGGGGCCATAGCTTGGTGATATAAGTCGAATTTACTGGGTCCTAAAGATGCACTTGGAGAGGGAGTCTCACTCTCCTACCAAAGTGAAGGTCTCTAAACCAGGCACCCGGGTTCATGCACCTGGCTCACCAATAGTCTGGCTTACCCAGCAACTCGGGAGGCTGAGATGGGAGGATGGTTTGAGCCCAGGAGCTCAAGGCCAGCCTAAGCAACATAGCAAGACGACAACAACAACAACTCTGCTGGTGGGATAAGCAGGTAAAGTGAGACCAGGGCTTTAGTAAAGCCTTCAGTTACCCAGGGGAAGATGAAGCCTGAGTTGCGGTAATGAATCCGGGAGGCCTCTGCTGGAATCTTGTCAGGGCGTTACAGCTGCCTTTGCTCCAAGGCAAGGCGCCGGCAGCAGGGCAGGCCAGGGCAGGCCAGGGCCGGGCCCCCGGAGCACCGTAGGTAGCAGTGTGCGAGCAGCAGCGACAGCGGGAGCCTGGCGTGGCGCCCCCACGTCCAGACCAGACCCTGGAGCAGTTCCACGCCAAAGGCTCCGGGCACTTGGGAAGCAGGTCCTGCGGCCAACCAGGAAGCCTCCCCTTCTCCCGCCGCTCTACCCGCCATGCAGGAAGCGAAGCGCGGGTTTCTACAGGCTCCTTTCCCATGAAAAGGCTGCGTGAAAAGCTTCAGCTGAGTCCAACGACCTCGTGACCTGAATGGTAACCCCGCTCAGAATGGATTCTAGAATTTGCTCTTACTCTAACTGATTCCATGGTCAGCCTCCCATTCCACCAGTGAGGCGCTTAAAGGAAGGGTCAAATGGCTTCAGGGACTCACAGGCTGACTTTGTTATTCACAGAGAAGTAAATGTTTTGCTCACCCAGAAGACGATGATTCTAGGCTTGGGTGGGTCTGTGTTCCCACTCGAGGAGGGCACTCCACCGATTCTCTCTGCCGGCACCTCCGAAAAGCAGTTATTTTCAGAGGCAAAAGTGCGGGCTGCCTGGAACACACATTAACAAATAGTTTGAGGAAGGCATAGTGCTAAAGATGTCGGCACCACAAAACCAGGCCTGTGGCTACAGTTTTATAAGGGCACAATGGAGTCGAAAGTCCCAGGTTCAAATCCTGGGTCTCCACTTAGGCTAGAGTAACTTCCCCAGCTCGTTGGACGTGCAATCATTTTGTCTACAAAATGCCATTCAACATCCTACCCCAAGAGTATAATTTTAAAAAATGACCAGCCATTGAGGAGCTGAGGCAAAAGAAACAAAAAGTCATCAATAGTGATACCTCATCTTTATTTAAAATTTTGAGGGGGCTGGATGATGATAAATTACTTAATAGGTACAATGTACATTATTTGGGTGATGCATACCCTAAAAGCCCTGACTTGACCACTACACAATCTATTCATGTAACAAAATTGCACTTCTACCCCATAACTTTATACGAATAAAAATGAAATAAGATGTTGGTAATTTTCTCATCATTAACTTTTTGCATTTTTTATTATCTTAAATATTGGATTGAATATTATTCATCTTGATTACTGAGTAAGGGTGTTTTGGGGGAGGCACCCCCTTAAATTTTGCACAAGAGGCGAGTGCCTCCATCCATCTCACCCTAATCCAGGGCCCGAGGATTAGATAAAGTAATGTATGCAAACATGCCAGGAACTCTATAGACTTTCCACAATATTTGCCAAAGGAATGCATAGAGAATTGAGGGCTGAAGTTGGGTCGGGGGGCCACATGAACACACTCTCTAGGTTGTTCGTGTATTTGACCCTTTGACACAAGCTCGTTTCATACCCCGACGGCTTTAAGTGTTCATTTCTCCATCTTTTTCCAAGGCTACATAATGAAATGTAGAAAAATGATGTTCCCTGGTTCTCCGCAGGCTGCAGTTTGCAGGCGCAGTAGCAAGGATGCTTCTGCTCTGAGTTGTTTGAATTCTTTCTCCTGCTGCCCCTTTCCCACACACCTGCATGTGGGGCAGCAGGCAGACTTGATGAAACAGCTGTAGGCAGAGGGGCACAGCATGTTTTCCTGGGTGAGCACCTTGGGGCAGCTGGGGAATCCCTGAGTGTCCTGGCCTCAGGGGACCAAGGTTGGAGGGGTTCACAGAAGCTCATGGCAGACCTATGCTGGCATCTTAGTAATCCAGATATTATTATTATTATTATATTATTATTATTTTTTTTTTGAGACAGGGTCTCAGTCTGTTGCCCAGGCTGGAGTGCAGTAGTGCAATCTCAGCTCACTGCAACCTCTGCCTGCCAAGTTCAAGTGATTCTCCTGCCTCAGACTCCTGAGTAGCTGGGACTCCAGGCACGTGCCACCATGCCCAGCTAATTTTTTTGTATTTTTTGTAGAGACGGGGTTTCTTCACATTGGCCAGGCTGGTCTTGAACTCCTGACCTCAAATGATCTGCCCACCCCGGCCTCTCAAATTGCTGAGATTACAGGCATGAGCCACCACGCCCAGCCCTGTAATTTAGATACTTCTGAAGCTTGGTCACCATCTTTCAGGGTAGGGAGAGAAAGTGGAATGACAGAGGAAAGGAAACTGATTAGCAGTGTAAAATAGACACTGAAATTCTTTACATGTCGGTTTCCTTTTTGGAAAATGAAATGCCGTTCGGAAGATTTCATTTTTTAAAAAAAAATGACTCCAATCTTATGTTTAACCTAGAAAAAGTATTTAGAGCTTAGCAGTTTAAAAAAATAACTCCTTGATATGTAACGTTTTATAAATGAGCTGTCTGTTGAACAGAATTGGTCTTAGAGTACGACGACATAAAGTAGAATGGATGGCGTGTTTGCTTATTTCTGAGAGTTTAATTGAATTCGACTACTGGGTTGGTAAGGACCTGCTTAAAACAGCTCCCACTTCAACTCCTCAAGTCATCTCTTCCTTCTATTCTTGTCCCTTTATTCTCTACACTTCCCCTCTAGGAAAAAGGAACAAATCAATCACTGAGTCCTTGCTATGTGCCAAGTCCTCTGTTAGGGTTTCCCATGTGTTACCTAATTCTATGCTCAAAGGATGCTATGAAGTAGACAGTCTCATCGTCATTTGAAGGATGAAGGCACAGCCCACTTCATCCGGAATCTAATGGCTGCACCAGGGCTTAGCCAGGCCTTCTGGTCTTTCCCCAGCCCAGTCCCTCACCCCAACCACCATTTCAAATGCTGGTTTCAATTCTGCCATGGTAAATAATTAGATTAGTAGATAATAGGCATCCTACAAAATATTATGACACCCAAATGCTTCTTATGTTATTAATCTCCATCTATTTTGTTTGAAAAGTAAGAGGTTTCATATTTTGTATGAAAGGTAACATTAATTCCCTGTGCTCCAAATGAGAGAACAGAAGTGTCTTGAGATGAGCACTGTCTGTAATCATTAACTGGATGAATACAGGTCCCAATCCTGACAAGAACCCTGTTCCTCATCCAGCAGACCCCGCTGCATAGAGGGCTCCCCCTTTCTTTGGGGCTGCTACCCCTTTCTTTGGGGCTGCTTCCCTTGAACAAGGTGAAATGCTCTGCATCCATGGCAAGCAGAGAATATCAAAGGACCAAGCACACAATGTTCGGTGATCAATTTCAGGGATAGCAAGCATCTGTTTGCAGTTCAGAGGGCAAATTTAACAGAAGCTCTGTGCACGTGTCAGGAAAGGCACAGAGAGAGGGAGGGAGAGGTGTGAGAAGGGAACAGAACATTTGAGAAAAAGAGCATGAGTGTGTAGGTGGAAGAATGACACCATTTCTTCTTTCGTTTTGGCCTGGGATGAAAAACACGGCGTCATCACTTCTGTTTCCCTCAATGTAAGATGTGAAGACACTAATGACAGTTCCTGCGTAGGGTAGGAGAAACACAGAAGGGAAAAACAGCTATGTGCCTTCTCCAGAATGGAAGGTGTGAGAGACCCTGCAATTTGCCTGCCTTAAACATCCATCTGCCCTTCCTTCTTTGTATCAGAACCCCAATTTTTAGCTGAGTAAGTTCCTGCCTAGCTGAAACACTTCCTTTCACAGACTTCCTTGTATAAGGTGTGGACATATGTTCAATTTCTCACCAAAGAGATGTCAGTAGGAAGATCTGGGACTTAGGAAAGTCTATTTAAAAGGGAAGGGAAGCTCATCTCATCTCCCCATTCCTCTATTTGCTGTCTTGAACACAGATGTGATGGCTGGAGCACTAGCAGTCACCATGGGCCATGAGGCCATCCCAGAGGTAGAGTTGGGAGGACCCTCTAATGTCTTTGTGAAACTGTCACACCAGCCCTACAATGCCTAACTTTAATCTTTTACATGACAAATAGAATTTTCTCTTATCTAAGAAATATAGGGGGCTAAGGGGAGAAATGTTTCCACTATATGCAAATGAATGTAATCCTAAATGATAGAGAATTTATTTACTTATTTAGAGACAGAGTCTCTCTCTGTTGCCCAGGCTGGAATGCAGTGGTGCAATCTTGGCTCACTGCAACCTCCGCCTCCCAGGTGCAAGCGATTCTCCTGCCTCAGCCTTCCAAGTAGCTGGGACTACAGGTGTGCACCACCATGCCCAGCTAATTATTGTATTTTTAGTAGAGACGGGGTTTCACCATGTTGGCCAGGCTGGTCTCAAACTCCTAGCCTCAAGTGATCCACCTGCCTTGGCCTCCCAAAGTGCTGGGATTATAGGTGTGAGCCACCACGCCTGGCTGCTAACTGATAGAGAATTTCTGCTGAAACAACATAATCCCATTTGGCTAGGAAACTTTCTTTTCCCAATGCATAGAAAGATACCATGGCCGGAAGAAGAAAAGGTTGCATTTCACCTTTCTCGCATTATTAAAATGCCCCTTCCATTTCAGAGGCCAGAGTAACTGTATTGACTGACTATATATTTCCTATGCATTATTCATGTGCCAGGCACAGGAAGGACTCTGCCCAGAGAAGTCCCTCCCCGCTTGTTTCACAATAACTTAATAAACTAAGTCAAGGCATCAACAGCTTTTCAGAAGGCACCCAGTGCCTTCCCAGCACCGCAAAAGAGAACTGAATTCTAGAGACAACTGATTATTGATTCAAGAGACAACTGATTATAGTTGTCACTGACCCTGGTGGGAGGGTTAAGTGATATTAATATACCCCAAGATGTCATGTACTTTCCTCTTTTAAACTTAAGGCTAACCTGGCAATCGATGTTATTGTCCTCAATTTATGCATGTATGAACTGGAACACAGAGAGATAGACCTGCTTGCGTTTAGACAGCCAGCCAGTGAATCTCTAGGATACAGTAGATGTTTGCTAAATATATGTTGAATAAATGAATAAAAAACCGCGGTGTTTCCACTGCCTTGCCGAGCATAAATGTAAAAGACTAAAACATATGTTTAAAAAAAATAAAAAAATAAGCTGACACATGGAACATTCCTCTTCCCAAGTATCTTTGGCATGAATGAATGAGAATGGCTGTAGGTGTTGTTGCCCTGGAAGGATGAGGATGGTTTATCTGCTCTGGACTTCATGCAAACAGCTTTATCAATCAACCCACTAACCAGTCTTTTAGATCATACCACATTGCTCAGGTTCTTCCTGTGATCCATGAACTGCAGCCTAGCCATGGTACCAGAAAGAAAGAATAAGACACACTTCTGCTTTCAAGGGTTTGCCAGCAAGAACAGAGGCATGACTCTGCTACCAGGCATGTGACCTTAAGTAAGTCACTCAATCACTCAGCCTCAAATGCTTTAACTGTAAGTTAGGGTTTTATGCAACAAATAGAAGCCAGCACAGTGGCATGTGCCCATAGCCCCAACTATTCAGGAGGCCAAGGCAGGAGGATCGCTTGAGCCCAAGAGCTTGAGGCTGCAGTGAGCTATGATTGTGCTGCTGCACTCCAGCCTCTGCAACAGAGTGCAACCTTGTCTCTTAAAAATAACAATAAATAAGAATAAATAAATAAATAGAGACTACGGATTATGCTAACCATGGAGGATGCAGAGAGAAAAGACATAATACTTGTCCTTAAGGATCTGAGTCCAGTGAGGTAGTCTATAGATGAACAAGATATAATGGTGTGGTTATCTGGTAACATGCTGTTCTGCCTCTGAAATCCCTAATTTGGGATGCATAAAAAGTACTCCAACATGGCTCAGAGGAAGAGGTGCAGGAGCTTCTCTCCATCCTACCTGCACCCCTGTCTGCTGGATATCCAGTCCTCCAGCCCCCCGCTTTTTTTTTATTTTTTGAGACAGAGTCTCATTCTGTCGCCCAGGCTGGAGTGCAGTGGTACAGTCGCAGCTCACTGCAACCTCCGCCTCCCGGGTTCAAGCGATTCTCGTGCCTCAGCCTCCCAAGTAGCTGGGATTACAGGCGCCCACCACCACACCTGGCTAATTTTTGTACTTTTTGTAGAGACGGGGTTTCACCATGTTGACCAGGCTGGCCTCAAACTCCTAGCCTCAAGGGATCCACCTGCCTCAGCCTCCCAGAGCGCTGGGGTGACAGGTGTGAGTCACTGTACCCAGCCAGGAACGTCTGACTCTCCTGGCATCGCAAGGCAGTGTCCCCTCCAGAGGCCCTAAGGCTCTTGGCTCTTAGCGGTGGCCCCAGCATGGTCCCACTTCCCACCCACCCTCCCCCGCCCCATCTCCAGCACTTCCTAGGCCACGAGTGCTCAGGAACAGAAACCAGATCCCTGTCAGAGCCAGTGTCCCCTCCCCTGCTCCCGTTCCCGTAAACCCTCATGAGTCCTCCCATAGCATCGTCAGTCCTCCCTCCCCAGAGGCCTAATTTTACTTCTTTTTTCAAATGGTAGGTTTCCAAGGCCTACAGCAAAAGACATTAGGACAAAATCCAAGACTTCAGTAATACAAAATGGAGAATCCAGATTTTAAAGACAGATGGTCTTCCTTCCCAACAAGGGAAAGAGAACAATTTTACTTGGATTGGCAGAGTACCAGTCAAGACGCGCCACGGTAGGTAACATTCCAGCTAAACTCTGAGGATGACGAGCTATCCTCAGACAATAAACGATATTTTGAGCATTTCCAGCACTACGTGCCAGGCAGGCACAGCACTAAACACTTTACAGCTCAGCTCGTTAATCCCCCTCAGACAATGCCACAATAGAATCTAGAATCCACTGCATTTTACAGATGAAAAACATAGAGGTACCGAGAGTGATGTGACTTTCCGTAGGTTTAGTTGATTTGAGTCCAGCCCATTGGCCTCCAGGGCCCACAATTCTAACTGCTCTTCTCTGAGCCTTATTCGTGGCTTTGAGGATCACACCAGATGTTCTTTCCTTGGCTTACAATGCCCCTTAGTCTAAGCAGCTCCTACTCACTCCTGGGTTTCCACTTGTATTAGTCAGCTGGGGCTGCCGATGCAAAATGCCACAGACTGCAGGCCTTAAACACCAGAAATGTATTTTCTCATAATTCTGGAGTCTGGAAGTCCAAGATCCAGGTGTCAGCAGAATTGGTTTCTCCTGAGCCTCTCTCCTTGGCTTGTTGACAGCTGTTTTGCCACATATCCTCACATGGTCGTCCTTCTGTGCGTGTGCCTTGCTGGTGCTCTCTTGTGTGGCCAAATTTCTTGTTCTTCTAAGGACACCAGTCAGATTCCACTAGGGCCCACCTAACGGCCTCCTTTTACCTTCGTCAGCTTTGTAAAGTCTCTATCTTCAAGTACGATCACATTCCGAGATACTGGGGATTAGGATTTCGACACACATTTTAGGAGGGAGGACCTGCCCAAAACACAGGTTAAATCTCATTTCTCAAGATAAACATGACCTCCTGGATGAGGTTAGGTTTTTTTTTTTTTTTTTTTTTTCCCTTAGCACCAGTGTGTCTCTCTGTTGCCCAGGCTGGAGTATAGTAGTGAGATCATAGTTCACTGCAGCCTCAAACTCCTGGGCTCAAACAATTCTCCCACCTCAGCCTCCCAAGTAGCTGACATTACAGGTGGGCACCACCACACCCAGCTAATTTTTAAATTTTTTTAAATGTGGGGTCTCACTATGTTGCCCAGGCTGGTTGCAAACTCCTGGGCTCAAATGATCCTCCTGCCTTGGCATCTCAAAGTGCTGGGATTACAGGCATGAGCCACCACACCCAGCTGCTTCCTCTTATTAAATGCCCCCATAGTGCCCCATACATGTTCCTCTAGCATTTAGAACTACTATGATTAGTATTTAAATAACTATTTGTTTGATGTCATCTCACCTGAGAGATGTAAGTGCCATGGGGGAGGGATCATGTCTGTCTTGTTCTCTTGATGCCCCCTGTTTCCCGGCACAGTGCTTGGCAGCTGATGGGCACTGTCTTAGCTCAGGCTGCTATAGCAAAAATGCCATAGACTGGGTGGTTTTAACAAAAAACATTTATCTCATGGTTCTGGAGGCTGGGAAGTCCAAAATCTAGATGCTGGCAGATTCAACATCTGGTGAGGGCCTGCTTCTTGGTTTTCAGAACGCTGACTTCTTGCTGGTGTGCTCATGGTAGAGAGCAGAGAGAAAGGAAGCAAGCTCTCATATGTCTCTCCTCCTCCTCCTCCTCCTCCTGCTCCTGCTCTCCTTCTTCTTCCTCCTCCTCCTCCTTCTTCTTCCTCCTACTCCTCCTCTTCTCCCTCCTCCTCTCCTTCTTCTTCTTCTTTTTCTTTTTAGGGACAGGGTCTCACCCTGTCTGTCACCCAGACTGGAGTGCAGTGCAACGATCATAGCTCACTGCAACCTCAAACTCCTGGGCTCCAGAGATCCTCCCACCTCAGCCTCTCAAGTTGCAGGGACCACAGGCATGCACCACCACTCTGGGCTAATTTTTAAAATTTCTTACAGAGACAGAAACCTCACTATGTTTCCCAGGCTGGTCATGAACTTCTGGGTTTAAGCAATCCTCTTGCCTCAGCCTCTCAAACTGCTGGGATTATAGGTGCAAGTCACTGCATCCAGCTTTGTGACTCTCCTTTTTTTTTTTAATGTTTATTTTAGGTTTGGGAGTTCATGTGAAGGTTACATAGGTTAACTCATGTCATGAGGTTTGTTGTACAGATTATTTCTTCACCCAGTTATTAAGCCCAGTACCCTATAGTTATCTTTTCTGTTCTTCTCCCTCCACCCTCCCTCCACCCTCGAATAGACCCCAGTGTCTGTTGTTTCTTTGTGTTCATAAATTCTCATCATTTAGCTCTAAGTGTCTCTTCTTATAAGGGTGGTAATATGATGAGTGCTCCACCCTGATGACATAATCACCCCAAAGTCCCCCCTTCTAATACCATCACATGGAAGATTCAACATATGAATTTGGGAGGGACACAGCCCAGATCAGGTACTCAATTTTTAAATAGAGTGTGGAATAAGTTAAAATACTTTTTTCAATTGCAAAGCATCATGAAACCACTAGTTATTATTAGGATCTTTTTTTTTCTTTTTGTTTTTTTTTTTGTTTTTATTTTTATTTTTTTTTGAGATGGAAGCTTGCTCTGTCACCCAGGCTAGAGTGCAGTGGTGTGATCTCAGCTCACTGCAACCTCCACCTCCCAATTCAAGCGATTCTCCTGCCTCAGCCTCCTGAGCAGCTGGGACTACAGGTGTGCACCACCACACCTGGCTAATTTTTGCACCCAGCTAATTTTAGTAGAGATGGGGTTTCACCATGTTGGCCAGGCTGGTCTCAAACTCCTGACCTAAGGTGATCCTCCTGCCTTGGCCTCCCAAAGTATTGGGATTACAGGTGTGAGCCACCATGTCTGGCCAGGGTCTTTTTTAAAATGAAAGAGTATTACCACCGGAGTCAGCTTAGGGATTATTTCATTTTCTCACGATAATGAGGAGATTGTTGCCAGCAAAGAAACCTTAAGAAAATTGACACCCTGCCACACAGCACTTTGTATTTCAGGGTGGGTAATAACCAAATAAAAGTATAAGCTTTTATTTTCTTTTAAAGCAGTGCTGGAATCAGCTCATACCAGCTCATGAGAGCCTATGTTTAAATATTCAGTTATTTTTTTAAGTCAACTGTTAAACATAGACATTATTAAAACTTAAATAATATACATTTATAATTAAATACATGTTGAGAAACAAAGGAAATACTTAAAGTTGATTGCTTCCTAATTTTTTTACCACATTTGTTATGGGCTGTGTTGTGTCCCCCTCCCCTCAATTCCTATGCTGAAGCTCTGACCCCCAGTGCCTCAGAATGTGACTGTATTTGCAGAGGGGTCCGTTAAGAGTTGATGAAGGTAAAATGAGGTCATTAGGGTGTAGGCCCTAATCCAATAGGATAGTATCTTCATAAGCAGAGGGAATTTGGTCACACAGAGAGACCCCCAGAGGTCCATGTGCACAGAGGGACAAGCATGTGAAGAGACAAGAAGACAGTGGCCCGGCTGGGCACGGTGGGTCAAGCCTGTAATCCCAGCACTTTGGGAGGCCAAGGCAGGCAGATCACGAGGGCAGGAGTTCAAGACCTGCCTGGCCAAGATGTTGAAACCCTGTCTCTAGTAAAAATACAAAAATTAGCAGGGCATGGCGGTGCGTGCCTGTAATCCCAGCTACTGGGGAGGCTGAGGCAGGAAAATGGCTTGAACCCAGGAGGTGGAGGTTTCAGTGAGCCGAGGTCATGCCACTGCACTCCAGCCTGGGAGACAGAGCAAGACTCCGTCTCAAAAAAAAAAAAAAAAACAAACAAACAAGAAGACAGCGGCCATCTGCAAGCCACAGAGGCCTCAGGAGAAACCAACCCTGCTGATATCTTGATTGTCAACTTCTGGCCTCCAGAACTGTAAGCAAATAAGTTTCTGCTGTTTAAGCCAGGGGTCCCCAGCCCCTGGCCACACACCGGTACCAGTTCATGGCCTGTTAGGAACCAGGCTGCACAGCAGGAGGTGAGCAGAGGGTGGTCGAGCCTTACGGCCTGAGCTCCCCGCCCCCGCCTCCTATCAGACCAGCGGTGGCATTAGATTTTCATAGGAGCGCCAACCCTATTGTGAACTGTGTGCGCGAGGGATCTAGGTTGTGTGCTCCTTATGAGAATCTAACTAATGCCTGATGATCTGTCACTGTCTCCTATCACCCCCAGATGGGACCATCTAGTTGCAGGAAAGAAAGCTCAGGGTTCCCACTGATTCTACATTATGGTGAGTTGTGTAATTATTTCATTATATACTACAACATAATAAGAATAGAAATAAAGTGCACAATAAATGTAATGTGACTCAATCATCCCGAAATCATTCTCCCAACCTTTGGTTTATGGAAAAATTGTCTTCCATTAAACCAGTCCCTGGTGCCAACAGGTTGGGGACTGCTGGTTTAAGCAACCCAGTCTGTGGTACTTTATTATGGCAGCCCTGGCAGAGTAATAAAACATTTTACTATTAGGTATACACTTGAGGCTGTGAGTCCTGCTGGATGTGTCTGGTAGAAAAACCGTGTGATGGTGAGCCGCTGGGCATCTCTTCCCAAGGCTGTGCTCAGTGGCGTCACACAGGTAGCTTGAAACTCACCATGGTAGACACATTTACACCATGGAAATTGACAAACACCATAAACCAGAGCTCTTTCTCTCAGAGAGCCCAATGGGTAACATATATCAGCACAACACTACCTCTAAAGAGCCAAGGAGAGAACAGTGGGAAGGAGGGACTAATCAGAGAGAAATGTAAGAAAGGTTTTGACTTTTCTTTCACCCATTCAGTTTAGCTGACTCTGCTAGTTTCCTACCATGTATCCATCTCCCCTCCTGCTGAACAGCAACACCCAGGCTTTGTTTAGGACAGTACTGCTGTCAACTAAAAACACTTGCCTTCCCAAACTCCCTGGGAGCTGGGCATTGGGTTCTCTGTGGCTTGCAGCAGCCTAAGTGCATTTCTGAGTGCTTTATCTACACACTCCATGAAATATGAAACTGAAAACTACTGTCTCTGACAGTAGGTAATATGTAAGAGCTAGGGACAGAAAGCATTCAAAAAGAACGAGTGAGCAATGCTCTCTGGGTGTCCACAAATTGTCTTAGCCAAGTGTCCAAGACCCAGTTCTCCAGGACTGAAAAAAGGGAAAATCATAAACTTTCAAATGAATGATGAGGTAGAAGCTGGAATTTGCAGTCTGGCCTAGTGGCGTGTGCCTGTAATCCTAGCTACATGAGAGGCTGAGGCAGGAGGATCCCTCGAGCCCAGGAGTCAGAATACAATCTGTGCAACACAGTGAGACCCCATCTCTAACCAAAAAAAAAAAAAGAAAGAAAGAAAGAAAGAAAAAAAAAGAACGTTGCAATATTAATTTAAAGAAAAGAAATTCCTTAAGCCTCTTACACAACCGTAAAACCAAGGCAACATACATGTTAAGTCCTAACCAAAACATAAACCCAATAATATTTCAAACTAACACAGTAGATCCTGTTTTGCGAAACTAACACATACAAAAATAGCCTGTAGCCTGAAGTCCAGCTCTTTAATTGGCCTATATATTTTGACTTCCGTTGGGCAGAGAACCTCTGTTTACATAGTTTAGTAAACACAAAGGCATTAATAATTTCAAGACTTTGTTTGCTAGTTCAAGATAACCCGACCCCATGGCTTAGCCAAAACTCTGCCAACAGGCACTCTTCAGTGTCAATTTAATGTGGTGTCATTTGATCTCTGCAAAACAGTCTTGTTCATTTGAACATGAAGTTAACATTGCAGCTTGATTGAAATATGCACTAAATAAGTATCTAATCTAATTATTGCTGGAATTAGTTACAGAAAATTTCTTCATGGTGCAATTACTACTGCACTATAGGTAATGAACTGCTGCCAAGCTGGTGCGCTCAGCGATGGATTCCACGTAGAACATCTGATTGTTCTGCAAAGACAAGACAGATGCCCTGACCCAGGGCTTTTTGAGGGCACATGCCCGTTCTATTTTAGGACGAGTAATGGTTTCAGCCAAGCTCATCCAACCTGCAGCCCACTGGCCTCTTGCAGCCTAGGACAGCTTTGAATGCAGCTCAACACAAATTCGTAAACTTTCTTAAAACATTATGAGATTTTTTTTCAATTTTTTTGGCTCATCAGCGGTCATTAGTGTTCGTGTATTTTATGTGTGGCCCAAGACAATTCTTCTTTGAATGTGGCCCATGGAAGCCAAAAGATTGGACACTCCTGATTTAAGCCATGTCCCCTGCAGCCCCATCCCACTTTCCCTATTTGAACAACTGGAAAACTTTCATTTGTAGCTGTGACATTATTTGAGGCAGTATGTTGTGGATGGTTGAAATTGTGGCCCTAGTATCACAGTGCCTGAGTTCAAATCTTGGCACCATGTTTTACTAGCTCTGTGGTCTTTGGCAAGTTACTTACCCTCCCTGTGCCTCAATTTGCTCATCTGAAATAGGAGTATAAAACAGTATAATCTTTGAGAGTCACTGTCAGGATTGCACAACATAATAGAGGAATTTAGCGTGGCACACAGAACACACTCAGCACAAGCCTGCTGCTGCCACAGCTGCTGTCATTGTTTGTCCATTACTTGGTATGAATTCAAACACGGACACTTCTGATGTTGCAGCTCAAGCACCAGCACCTTCTGGAAGCTTTTCCTTACATATTTATTTCTGAACGGGTGGAAGTCATCGCTGTCCTCTGAGTCCAGTTGTGCCCTGTACAGTCTTCTATCACAGAATATGTAAACATTATTATTATTATTATTATTATTATTATTATTTGAGATAGGGTCTCGCTCTGCCACCCATGCTGGAGTGCAGTGGCGCGATCTCAGATCGCTGCAACCTCTGCCTCCTGGGCTCAAGTGATCCTGCCACCTCTTCCTCCCTAGTAGCTGGGACTAGAGGCGCCCACCACCACACCCGGCTAATTTTTGTGTGTTTTTGTAGAAACAAGGTTTCACCATGTTGCCAAGGCTGGTCTTGAACTACTGAGCTCAAGCAATCCACCCACCTTGGGCTCCCAAAGTGCTGGGATTATAGGTGTGAGCCACCGCACCCGGCCTATAAACATCAATGACATTTGTATGTTCGTCTCCACCACCTGGACCACAGGTTCCCACTGCGAGAGATGAGTTCTGACCAGTCTTTGTATCCCAGTTCCTGGAACACTGTCTAGCACATTAACTTTCATCAGTAAATTCTGACAGAAGAAGAGAGACAGGGAAGAAAAGAGAAAGGAAGGAAGGAAGGAAGGAAGGGAGGGAGGGAGGGAGGAAGGAAGGAAGGAAGGAAGGAAGGAAGGAAGGAAGGAAGGAAGGAAGGAAGGAAGGAAGGAAGGAAGGAAGGAAGGAAAGGGGGGGAGGGAGGGAGGGAGGGAGGGAAGGAATAGAGGGCCTCCAGCCTTTCCCAGGAAATTTGTATTTCAAGGGAATCTGAACCTTATAAATCAAGCTTGCAGACTAGCAGGCTGCCTCTAACACGAAGGGACCATTTGTGGTGAAGTAGGAGCAGTATCCGCCTGCTGGAGTCTGCTCCCACTGGCTCCCAAGAGCTGATTATGCACGACTCTTCCCAAGCCCACATTCAGAGCCAGGGTTGGGAAGTCTGAAATTGACGGTGGTCAGGGGACATTTACACCACGGAAACATTTCCGAGAGCCAGCTGTTCAGCACTTCCCAGCACACCACGGGCAACAAGGCTTCTCTGTGACTCTGAAAGCAGTGAAATTTTGCATACTGAGTGGTAGAAAACTGTGGGGCACAGAGGGGATCTGAAAGCAGAGGCCCCATCTGCCCACAGCAGAGGCCAGTCTGGGTGGGCGCCAGGCCTCTGTGCATATGCGACATCCTGGCCCTGGTCACGTCTCTTGGGCCGCACCTTTATCATCCTCATCGAAGTCATCACGGAAGCATCCATGGAGATGTTTATCTTGTGATTGCCAATTGTTTCTAATCTATTAAAAGTCAACTAAATAAAACTCATGATGTTAATGACTTAATAGTCATAAACTCAAACAATGGAACGAACTATTTGCTTAATATTTTTATGAGAGAATGTGCACGTGACCTTGCAGCTTGGTGCCAGTTACATTTCTATTTACATAGAGACTGGGGACAATTAGAACATTTATCTCACTTAGTCACTGGTCACTCCTGTCCCCTACTTTCCCCTCCCTCTTCCCAAAAGAAATGAAAAAACGTTTTCATTATAAACTGATATCTGTTGGTGAAAGCAGCTATTTTTAAAAAATGATGTCATAGAGCCTAGAATGCTACATTGTTCTGAGTTCAGAAAACACTCAATGGACGCTTTAGTTGTTGCTGTTGGTGGAGGGTAAGTGAACGCAGTGAACGCTGAGTAACCCCCCTACCCCACACACACCCCTCGTCTTTTCTACTCATTTTCAGAACTGTTATTTGACTCCTCAGGAAACTTGTTTATATTTCTCATAAATAATATATGTTTTTATATAGTGCATATACACATAAGTATCGTTTTCATTCTTTAAAGACATTCACAATTCCTTATTTAGTTTTTGAAACAGGGTCTTGCTCTGACACCCAGGCTGGAGTGCAGTGGTGCCCGATCACGCCCGATCACGCCCGATCATGGCTCACTGCAGCCTCCACCTCCCAGCTCAAGCAATCCACCTCAGCCTCCTAAGTAGCTGAAACTACAGGCTTGTACCACCGTGCTGGGCTAATTTTTAAATTTTTTTGTAGAGATGGAGACTCCCAATGTTGCGCAGGCTGGTCTTGAAATCCTGGAGTCAAATGATCCTCCCACCTCAGCCTCCCAAAGCGCTAGAACTATAGGTGTGAGCCACTATGCCCAGCCCAGATTTCCAGTTTTTGTAAACTCCAATTCAGAATATTCCTGTTATGTAAGCCTTTTTTTTTTTTTTTTTTTTGAGACAGGGTCTCACTTTGTCTCCCAGGCTGGAGCGCAATGACACGATCACAGCTCACTGCAGCTTTAGCCTTCCAGGCTGAAGCAATCCTTCCACCCCAGCCCTGGTACTGCAGGTGTATACCACCACACCCAGCTAATTTTTGTATTTTTTGTAATTTTTGTATTTTTTGCCCAGGCTGGTCTCAAACTCCTGAGTTCAAGCAATCCACCTGGCTCAGCCTCCCAAAGTGCTGAGATTACAGGAATGAGCCACCGTGCCCAGCTATGTAAGCATTAATCTGTACACTTAAGAAACGTTTACTTATTCTACAAACCCTGAATAAATCCCAAACACTGAGTTATTTTTTATAGGATACTCTCAGATGTAGAGAATGTGGTTTGCGTGTGTGTTTGTTTGTTTGTTTTGAGACAGGGTGTTGCTCTGTCACCCAGGCTGGAACGCAGTGATGCAATCATGGCTTATGGCAGCCTCAATCTCCCAGGCTCAAGGAATTCTCCCACCTCAGCCTCCCAAGTAGCTGCGACTGCAACATGTCACCACACTCAGCTAAGGTTTCATTTTTAACAAAAAGAAATGAAACGAACCTCCCCAACAATAACCAAAAAAAAGACATCAACCATGTAGCAACAAATATTTACTATCTCCCTGTACTAGATTAGAAAGTTGCCTTTAGAAGCCTGTTATCTAACTATATCCTTTCAAACAATATGAAGAATTAATCAGACTTCTGCAAGAATAATATTTTATAAGAGAAAAATCTCAGTATGTTGAATGCCTGTGACCCAGATCCCATGTTTAACATGCAGGGCTGCTGTGTTTGTGTGACTCCAGTAATGTGTGCATTATAGGCATGAACGGCTGAGAAATTGAATTAGTGTTTGTGACAGCGACTGGAGGGATATCCCAGAAACCTCAGAAGCCGTCAGTTAGCCTTGCCTGAATCCTCTTCAGTGTGCCTCAGGTTTAATTTCATACACACACATACCCTCCTCCACTCCCTTTCTTCCAAAACCTTTGCCATATCTTGCGGCATCCCCACTCCACGGTAACTGTACTTTCCTATATTTGCATTTTCAGCCTCCTGCTTGAGTGGATGCGCAGCTCATGGCTTTAGGTTAAACCTCACTGTCTCCTGAGTCTCTCAAGTGTGGCCACTCATCCTGCCACACCACAAAGCCCTGGAATCTGGAGAGGGACAGAAGCCCCTTCGTGAGCTTGTATTGCTTTCAAATTAATAGGGGCAGGAGGCAAAGAAATCCTAGGAAGATAGGGGTGGGTCCCCAGTGAAACTCCACCTTCAAGCCAAAAACAGCCTAAAACCCACAGACCAGAGTGAGAACTTCTATTCTTGTTTGCCTGCTCTCTCCTGATTGGTTCTTTCTGAATAATGCCTTTTAACCAATTAAATGACCCCACCTCCACCTTACAGTTCCTATAAAAATCCCAGACTCAGTCAGTAGAGGGGAGACAGGGAGACGGCCTGACTTCAGGGAAGAGACCTCCTGACTTCGGGGAAAGATGACCTGCCCTTCCCATTCCCTCTCCAGTTCCCCTCTCTACTGAGAGCTGTTCCGTTGCTCAATAAAATTCTCCGCCCTCACCATCCTTTAATTGCCAAGCATGACCTCATTCTTCTTGGATGCTAGAAAAGAGCTCAGGACCCACCGAGTGTGGGCACCCAGAACGACTGTCACACTGGCCCTTTGCCCTCGCTGGCAGAGGGCAGCTGCCTCACACAATGGGGCCAGGGACTGACTGAGCTGCTAACACACCACCGTCCATCTGGCCATGGATGACAGAACTAAGAGAGCTAATTAGCACACTAACACTCCCTCTGGGGCTTTCAGGTGGCAGGTACCCCTGCCTGGGCACTGCCACGTTCCTCTTGAGGTAACACGCCTGGTCTGGCCACGGGCCCTGCATGGAGCTTGCTCCTATGGTGGGCTGGATCCCACACTCGCTCACTGACGTGTTCCCTCCTGCAAGGGCCTGAGCATAGCGGGCCGAGCAGGTGGGGTGCCCCTGCTGGGAGTCTGGTAGAGAATAATCCTGCATCAAAACCATTACACCCTCACTTTTATGTGAAGGCTCCTACTCATGCCATCTGACCCTACTCAGTGATGCCATCCATCTGCATGCCTGTCACTCCTCCTCATCAAAGACCTCGTCCATGGCTCATGGTCTCTCTTTGAGCTGAGTTCTGCTTTGGTTTGGGTAACTTTACTCTAATTCCGACAAGCTGCCCAATATTTCAACTTCCTGAATTTTGCAGCTCCAGCATCCTCTCTTCCAAGCCACTTCTGACATTCATTGTTGTATGCCCACATCTGTTGAACCTCTGGTGTCTGGGATTCAAACATTCTACCATCCATGCTCATTCTCTCATTTTTCAGTGCCTCTGTTGTTTTCTGTGGTGGCAATACTGATTGCCCCAAACCTCAGCAGCTTAAAACAACAATTTATGAACTCACACCGTTTCTGAGTCAGGACTCCAGGAGCGGCTTAGCTGAGTGGTTCTGGTTCAAGGCCTCTCGGGACGTTGCAGCCAAGATGCTTACCTATTTCCTCCATGGCGCACTTACACCCCTGGCAACGTAGAGTTGGTTGTTGGCAGGAGGCCTCAGTTCCTCACCACGTGGGCCTCTCCAGAGGGATTCTTGAGTGTCTTCAAGACATGGCAGCTAAGTCCCCCCAGAGCAAGTGATCCAAGAGACACCACACTGAAGCCAGAGTGCCTTTACAACCTGGTTCCTTCTGTTTTTTTCTCCATGTTAGAATGGAAGCACCAAGTCCAGCCCATGCTCAAGGAGAGGGAACTAGGCTCCATCTTTTGAAGGGAGTGCCAAAGAATTTGTGAACATAATTGAAGCTATCACAATCTAGAACCCATCAGTTCAACTACTCTTCCTTTCTTAGTCCCACTACACCTGTTCTCTGATTCACTGAGATTTTTGGATCCTCAAATTTTCTTATTTATTTATTTAAGATAGAATCTCACTCTGTCACCCACGCTGGAGTGCTGTGGCACGATCTTAGCTCACTGCAACCTCAGCCTCCTGGGTTCAAGTGACCCTCGTGCCTGTCTCCCAAGTAGCTGGGATTACAGAAAAGTGCCACCATGCCTGGCTAGTTTTTGTATTTTTACTAGAGATGGGGTTTCACTATGTTGCGCAGGCTGGTCTCGAACTCCTGGCCTCAAGTGATTCGCCTGCCTCGGCCTCCCAAAGTGCTGGGATTACAGGCATAAGCCACTGCGCCCAATCAAAATTTCTAATTTCTATGGGTAGCTGGGTGCAGTGGCTCACATCTGTAACCCTAGCACTTTGGGAGGCCAAGGCGGGTAGATAACCTGAGGTCAGGAGTTCGAGACCAGCCTGGCCAACATGGCAAAACCCCGTCTCTACTAAAAATACAAATATTAGCTGGGCGTGGTGGTGGGTGCCTGTAATCCCAGCTACTCAGGAGGTTAAGGGAAGAGAATCACTTAAACCCAGAAGGCGGAGGTTGCAGTGAGCCAAGATCATGCCACTTCACTCCAGCCTGGACGAAAGAGTGAAACTCCACCTCAAAAATAATAATAATAATTTCTATGGGCGCTTTCCATTTTTATTTCCCTTCTGCATACAATTGAGACCTCATCTGGTCATCAGTTCAGCTACTCTCTTGCCAGTATCCTCACTCTTTTACTCACTCTTTTGTCATCCTTGTATAGCCTCCGTTGTTGGGGGTGGGCTTGGGTTCCATCCAACTGTCCATCCGGCCTCCATCACCCAGACAGGGAGTGCTGATGAAGAGGATCACACCCAGGGTCTGCTGAACAGTGTCCACAGCCTCCCGTTCAGTGGGCCCTCAACACAGCACAGCCTCCTTCTATTTCCAAATCAGCAGTCTCCGCCATGATCGTTTTGAGCATTGCCCATTTTCCCCCAGTCTCCTTCAACACCGTGACCGCATTCACCCTCGGTTGCTTACTTCTCAGACCTCAGACAGTACCCCTCATCCTCCTAAGCCTGCATCTAAAACCTTCGCAAGCGTCCTACTCCTCACTCTTCCTCTTCGCTCACAGAGGAAGCAATGAAGAGGTGCTGTGGCAGGCCAGGTCTCACGAACGCAGGCCTCCATAACAACTGTTTCAGCACTGACTGACTGGGTAAGTTAAATATTAAAAGCTGAGAGAGCCAGTGCCCTCATGCAAAGGCTGGGATGTAACAAAATCCACCAAGAGCTTTGCCTAGGCTTTTCCTGGGCCTTGAAGCATGATAAGATAATGAAGGAATTCCTAACAGGACCCGTTTAGGATTTAAAACGTTTTATTGGGGATCTGAAGAAACTCCCCAGGCCTCCACAAACAAGTTTATTTGGGTTCTGAAAGAACTCCCCTAACCTCCATAATTTAGCAGGAGACAAGATAAGGGTAATCACCCCAGCACGTGGACCCATTTAGAGTAAGTAAATTTACTGAGGTTCCAGAGGAAGGTCTTCAGGACTCAGACCTTAGTTATAGATGAATTAATCGCTTATGTCTTTAGATGAATGCACGCTTACATGTAGACATATAGCTTAGACGGGATATAACCTCTGGGAAACTTTGTAATTTTGAATTGGTCTGGCGATAATTTCCAGACCTTCTCCCTGTCACTGGCTACAGAAAGAAACTCCGTTATCTCCCAGTTCATCTGTATCTCATTATTGGGCCGTGAGAATAAGCAGCTCAACCCTCAGTTTGGTCGGGGAACAGTGCTTGGTGAAGACCCAAGCTCCTTGCGGCAGACACTTGAGGAATATGTGTTAACAAAAGAAAGAGCAATGAACCTGAACTCCAGGTCCTGTCACTTTCCGACTCCCTCCGCCCACCACCTCAGAGACCTCACTGCATCTCTGGTCCTCTCTCTGCCATGTGGCTTCCCTCCTTACACTCGCTCTTTCCCACCAGCATTTAGACATGCTCAGGCCTCGTCCCTCTTAAAGAAAAAGCTTCTCCTTTGGTCCACATCCTCCTTAGGTTCACAGGCTGTTGTTTCTCTTTATACTTGATATTTTTGAGAGCGTGGCAGGGAGGGCTACATTCACTCTCTCTGTTCCTTACCTAATTTTCTTTCTGGAACCCACTCAGCACTCCACCAAAATGGCTCTTGCCAAGGTCACTGCCGTGGTGCCAAAGCCATCTTCTTGCCTCGTCATCTTCAAGGTCCTTGCAGCATTGACACAGGAGGCCACACTGCCTGCACGGGTTCCTCCCCGGCAGTTTCCCTATCTTCACATTTTCCAACCGCTGCTCCTGGCGGGCTCCTTCCCCCTGGCCTGTGAATGCTGGGGTTTGCCTGGGTTTTGTCTGTTCCCCTCCTTCTTTTTTTTTTTATTTTTTATTTTATTTTTTTGAGATGGAGTTTCGCTCTTGTTGTCCAGGCTGGAGTGCAATTGGCGCCATCTCAGCTCATCGCAACCTCTGCCTCCCGGGTTCAAGTGATTCTCCTGTCTCAGCTTCCCGGGTAGCTCAGATTACAGGCATACGCCACCACACCAGCTAATTTTGTATTTTTAGTAGAGACGGGGTTTCTCCGTGTTGGTCAGGCTGGTCTCCAACTCCCGACCTCAGGTGATCTGCCTACCTCGGCCTCCCAAAGTGCTGGGATTACAGGCGTGAGCCACCACGCCAGGCCCAGTTCCCCTCCTTCTTAACTTGCACAGTTCATTGACTCCCATGGCTTGTTGATAAATCACAAATCTATATTCCTAGTTTGTATTTCTTTCTTACTACCCACTAGACATGTTGTCCTGGAGATCCCATAGGCCCCGAATACTCAATGAAGAGGCAATATAGTAAGTGATTAAAAGTAAGGGTTCTAGGCCAAATGGTTTGGTTCAAGTTTTTTGTTTGTTTGTTTTTAACAGTCTTACTCTGTTGCCCAGGCTTGTGTGCAGTGGCCTCATTCTGGCTCACTGCAACCTCTGCCTTCTGGGTTCAAGCAATTCTCCTGCCTCAGCCTTCCGAGTAGCTAGGATTGCAGCTGCCCACCACCATGCCCAGCTAATTTTTGTATTTTTAGTAGCGATCCGGTTCCTCCATATTGGTCAGGCTGGTCTTGAACTCCTGACCTCAGGTAATCCACCTGCCTTGGCCTCCCAAAGTGCTGGGATTATGCACATGAGCCACCACACCCAGTCCCTGGTTCATGTCTTGGCTTATTATTAGTGATGGAGCTGAGATAAATTACTTAATCTCTGTGAACCTCCACCTCTTCATCTGTAAAATGAGGGATAATAAGAGATCCCATCTCATTAATTAACTGGGTAAATAAGTCAATTCATATAAAGTTATTGGCATGGCCTGTTACGGGCCTGCGATACTAGGGCTCAGTAAATGTGAGTTATTATTGTGAGAATGAAAGGAGACAATGAGTGAACAGCACGTGGCCCATAGTGAGTGTCGAGAAAATATTGTTTGGTATCATTACATCCCAACTTGAGCTTATTTCTCTGGACCTCTTTGTCTCACTCTGAAAAGCCTGCTCCACTCCAGTGTTCCTTCCCTCAGCAGATGGGGCCTTTATGCTCCCATTTTCCTACACACACACCTCCCCACTGATATCCAAGCAATCACCAGGTTCTAGCTGCTGGGCCATATTAATCCCTTGCCAAACAATCTATTTCTTTCCATCCCTGGTTCCAGCCTATAAGTGTCTTGTTAGGGACTGAATGTTTGTGTTAACACCTCAATTCACGTGTTAAAATCCTAACCCCCAATGTGATGGTATTCGTAGGTGGGGCTTTCGGATGGTAATTAAGTTATAGGAGTGGCCCCTTGATAATGGCATTAGTGAGTGCCCTTAAAAAAAGAGACCCCAGAGAGCTCCGCAGCTCTTTCAGCCACCTGAGGACACAGTAAGAAGACGGTGGTCTCTGAACCAGGAAGTGGGCCCTCACCAGATACCAAATCTGCTGGTGCCTTGATTTGGAGTTTCTCAGCCTCCAAAACTGCGAGAAACAGGAAGCTGGAGATGATTGCAACACCTCTTCCTTGCATTAGGGTAAAGCTTCCTCCTAGTCTCTCAGCCTCTAGTCTTGTCCCTGGCCAATCCATTCTTCACACTGCAGCAAGAATGACTGTCCAAAATGCATATCGAATCCAGTGATTTCCCTGAGGGCTTTGCTTTGCCCTCGGGCTGAAGTCCAATGATCTAATTGGATTGCAAAGCTTGTTAACGTATGAACTTTGCTTTCCTCTCCAGAGCCAACTCCCAACCTCATTTCACTTTGTTTCTAGATACTGCTTTCTCGAGCCTCTGTATCCAGTGTTTTCTCCTAGAACCTCCTCACCTCACCTCACCACCCGTGTCCTCCAGCTCGCTGCTTGGATGACACTGGCACTAGGAAGTTTATCTGATTGCCACCAAACTAGATTAGGTGGTTGCCTCCAATTTACTCTCCTAGAAACATGTGACTCTGCTGACAGTTATCACACTGTTTATAATTGCCCGTTTATTTTCTACCTTTAGACAATAAAAGTCACCAAGTAATGATTAAATGCATATATGGGCCACAAACGAACAGCTGCTCTTTATCCTAAGTGGCCTGTGACACAGTTAGTGACTCTTGCAACAACGTGGGTGGCCCTTTTCCAACCTCTCCCTAACAACATATGTGCAATGCCCCACCAGGCGTACAGGCAGGAAATCAGGAGAGCTGAGGTCAAGTTCTGTCTTTGCCATTTACTAGCTATGTGATCTTGGTAAAGCCACTTACACATTTTGAATATCAGTTTCCTCATCTAAAAAATGGGGAAAATATGGCTGGGCACAGTGGCTCATGCCTGTAATCCCAGTACTTTGGGAGCCCGAGGCGGTGGATTACTTGACATCAGGAGTTCACGACCAGCCTGGCTAACATGGTGAAACCCTGTGTCTACTAAAAATACAAAATATATATATGTATCAGGTGTGGTGGTGTGTACCTGTATTCCCAGCTACTCAGGCGGCTGAGGCAGGAGAATCACTTGAACCCAGGAGACAGAGGTTGCAGTGAGCCGAGATCATGCCACTTCACTCCAGCCTGGGTGACAGAGCGAGACTCTGTCTAAAAAAAAAAAAAAAAAAAAAAAAAGAGGGAGGGAGTGAGGTGTGGAATAAGCTCCAATGTCTATGTAGCTTTGTAAACTGCAGATCACCACACGGTGCCAATTCCAACTCTTTCCTTTTTTGGGTTCTTGGCTTGTCCTCTTTTCTGCCTCAGACTCTCTCTTGCTTTCCTTTTCTTCCCCTCCCTCCTCGTCCTGCAGGGGACCCTAAGGCTTGGCTGATGGCCTCTCTCTCATGGTTCTCAGAACACCCAGGGAGAGAGGGTTACCATTCATTGAGGAGGAGCCCAGAATAGTCTAGAACTGGTCAGCCGGGACACAGAGTCTGAGCTAACACTGACTCCTGGAGTGTTGCTTTGTAATTTATTCACTGGAGGCCTGCTTACCCCATCCTTGAGATGCTCTGTGATTTGCACGTAGAATTCCCAGAGTGGCACCCTTGCTTCTCAACCTAAACACTCAACATCATTATCATTCAGAGACCCCCTGCAGGAACTTTCCCCTATCTGAGTCAAATTTTTCTAATGTAGCATTTAAAATGAGAAAGGTAGAAATTTGAGGATTCCTCTTAAGGCAAACACAACAGGTGGAGAGAGAAGAAACAAAGTGGTTTTAAACATTTCATGTGTGCTGGGAGTCTTACATATATTTATTTCATTTATTTTTGACAACTGTATAGGTGCATATTATTTTCTTCTTTTTATAGATGGGGAAACTAAGTTTAAATATATTATTTGCGTGAGAATACATAGCCGGTAAACGATGAACTCAAATCCAGTTTAGACTCCATACCTGAGGCTTTCCATAATAGAAAAAATGTTTTTAATTCATTTACTGTCAAATTTCCCCTTACCAGCAATTCAGAAATTACTTTCTCCCTCTTTCATTGCATATCCTAAGCCCATGTCAATTCTAAATAATCTGCCTATGCTATAGAAATATTCAACCTAAACTGTGGGTTAACTTAAGGCCATAGGGGACTCATGCCAAGAAGCTGGAAACTTGAGAATGGTATAAGCAGGTCACTAGCTCTCTGTGGTCACAGCTACTTCCTATAACTTCACTATTCTTAGAAATAACAATATAAGGCTAAGACGCATGCTAGTGGCCAGGAGGGAGATGATGGGGTTAGAGAAGAAGAAGGAAGAAGGGGAAAGGCTTTCCAGTGTGGTCCAAAGCTGAGATGGTGGTCAGCAACTCATTCATCAATTACTGCATAACATACAACGCAGTTAACTAAATGGGGTGTCAAAGACCATAATGCATTAGAAATTCAGAAAAGGAGGGTCCAGTAGAAGACAGGATAACTGCAAAAGCCCTCAGCTGGCCAAGCACTATGGTATTTTTTGGTGGGTTCTTCACTCCTCTCTGGAGTAAAGTGCCTCGTTACGTACCTTTGCAGCCACTCTCACTGAGAGATGGAATTTATTTCCCCACCTCTTAAATCTTGTGACCTCCTTGACCAAGAGAAGGAAGCAGTTGTGGTTATGTGCCAGTGCTGAGCCTACACTTCAAGAGATCCATTCTTTTGGAGTCGTGCTGCTACCATGTGAATGAGCCAGGGCTAGCCTGCTGGATGAGGAAGAACACACAGCCCAGTTGCCCCCATTAACCCAGCCAATGGTGAGAATACTCTGCAGCTGATTGAAGGTGCATAAGAGAGACCAATGAGGAACAGAAGAACCAACGAGGCATAGTGGCTCACACCTGTAATCCCTACTACTCTGTAATCCCTACCCACTCTGTTCAAAAGTACTATTCAAAGGATTTGGGGTACATCGTTAAACAAAACAGAAAACAAATCCCCGCCCTCTTGAACTTTTGTTCCATTTGGAGACACAGAGAAAAAAGTAATAAATCTAATGAATAAATAAATGATATGGGTCAGGCGCAATGGCTCACACCTGTAATCCCAGCACTTTGGAACATCAAGGCAGGTGGATCACCTGAGGGCAGGAGCTTGAGAGCAACCTGGCCAACATGACGAAACCCCATCCCTACTGAAAAGACAAAAATGAGCCAGGTGTGGTGGCACACACCTGTAAGCCCAACTACTCGGGAGGTCAAGGCAGGAGAATTGCTTGAACCTGGGAGATGGAGGGTGCAGTGAGCTGAGATCGTGCCACTGCACTCCAGCCTGGGCAACAGAACAAGACTCTGTCTCAAATAAATAAATAAATAATACTGTGTGTTAGAAAGTTTCAAGTGCTGTGGAATAACTAGAACTGAGTGAGGGAGTAAGAAACATGGAATGGACTATGAATATCAGTTTTAAATAGGGTACTCAAGGTAGGCACTTTGAGAGGCCAAGGCGGGAAGACTGCTTGAGCCCAGGAGTTTAAGGCCAGCCTGGGCAACATAATGAGACCGATCTCATCTCATATATATATGAAAATATATATATTATTATGTATGAGATAATATATAATATATATAAGATAATATATATTATCTTATACACAATATATATCTTATACTATATATAAGATATATTTTATATAATATATTAAATATATATTATATATTATAGATATATATAATATATATTATAGATATATTATATATTATAGATATATATAATATATATTATAGATATATATTATAGATATCTATAATATATATTATAGATATATTTTATATATTAAAAAACAGAAGAACCATTCACTGGGCCCAGCATAAATTTCTGATAAGCCAATTGAGAAATGAATAAATGGCGGTAATTTTAAGCCTCTAACTTTTGGTGTGGTTATTACACAGCAACAGCTAATAGATATAAGCACTTTAAAGCCTCAATATGAGCCTGTTTCCTCATGTGTAAAACTGAGGTAATAATTTTTTCCCCACAGGCATTTGGGGCCACTAAGCTAATAGGAGACCTGCAATAAATGTTGCATCAGAATAAGCACAAAACCCTACAAACAAAAATTACTAATTCATTCTGAGAATATCCCTCATTTTCCCCACTTCTCATCTAAGGAAAGCACAGCTCTCCTGCTTTCCAGCCAGGCGGGTCCTCGGATATTCTACTGGGGTTGTGTGAAGTAAATTCAGTATTCCCAATCACCAGATCTAGTCAGTTCAGTAGCAGGCAGATTCTGTAGGATTGAACAGTTCGATGTGCATGCCCAAGTGAGTTTTAAGGATGACAGGTTGATTTTTGCTTCCTGAGCACGATTTAAATTGATGAGATCTCAGTGAATTCTTTCTCCCAATCCTGGGGCAGGGGGGTGGTGGGGGGAGGGAGGGTGTTCAGATAATGCTTTAATCACATTGTGAATAAAAACTGTTTGCCAAGCTCTCTGATACTGAGAAGGCACTGGATTTTCCCAGCTGAAGAATCGTGGGCTTGTTCAGTGAGAGCCCTTTCAGAAACTAAGGAAACTGTCTGTTCCCACTTTAGTTGTCAACAGCTCCTCTCTAACCTCTCAAAAGCAATCAATCAACAAATATTTGTTTAGATCTGAACTAACTGCACCATCCTAGGTGCTTGGTAAAAAGTGAGAAAGTAGAAGCCATAGTATCTCATTCACTCATTCATTCATTCATTCATTCATTCAACAAATACTCATTGAGCACCTATTCTATTCAAAAATACTGTTCAGGCTGGGCATGGTGGCTCATGCCTGTAATCCCAGCACTTTGGGAGGTGGAGGTGGGTGGATCACCTGAGCTCAGGAGTTCGAGACCAGCCTGGGTCATAGGGTAAAACCTGTCTTTACTAAAAACACAAAAAATTAGCCAGGCATGGTGTCGTGCACCTGTAGTCCCAGCTACTCAGGAGGCTGAGGCAGGAGAATCACTTGAACCCGGGAGGCAGAGGTTGCAGTTAGCTGAGATCACGCCACTGCACTCCAGCCTGGGCAACAGAGCCAGACTCCATCTCAAAAAAAAAGCACTGTTCAAAGCATTTGTGGTACATCATTAAACAAAACAAAAAACAAATCCCTGTCCTCTTGAACTTTCATTCCATTTGGAGATGCAGATTTAAAAAAGTAATAAATGTAATGAATAAATAAATGATACCATATGGTAGAAAGTTTTAAGTGGTGTGAAATAACTAGAACTGAGTGAAGGAATAAGGAATGTGGAGTGGATGATGAATATCAGTTTTAAATAGGGTACTCAGGATAGGAATTTTGCCAACCTCAGCTGGGAAGACCATACAGCTCACACGGAGTCAATGGTAGCAACTGGGGTGGAGAGAGCAGCTGTGAGTTCAGAAGATGAAGAAAGCCAAGAGAATCTGTGAGGCACACAATATGTATCTTTAAGACACCACTGGGGCACTGGGGACAGCTCGTACAGGTTCACTAGAGCCAATTAGGCACAATCCTTCTAAACTCGGGGTTCAGTATTGTTGTATTGTTAGCTTGCAACCAATCATGTTAGTTGCTTGTTGGGAGGATTTACACCATGAAAATTGGAAAACCCTACAAATCAGGGCTTCCTTTTTTTTTAAATAAGAGTTCACTGTTTAAACATTTCATAGCATACCACTAATTTGACCCCACCTCCAACTATACCCTAGGAGGGTGATATGGTTTGGCTGTGTCCCCACCTAAATCTCAACTTGAATTTTATCTCCCAGAATTCCCACATGTTGTGGGAGGGTCCCAGGGGAAGGTAATTGAATCATAGGGTCTGGTCTTTCCTGTGCCATTATTGTGATAACGAATAAGTCTCATGAGATCTGATGAGTTTATCAGGGGTTTCTGCTTATGTTTCTTCCTCATTTTTCTCTTGCCACCACCAGTTAAGAAGTGCCTTTCACCTCTGGCCATGATTCTGAGGCCTCCTCAACCATGTGGAACTGTAAGTCCAGTTAAACCTCTTTTTCTTCCCAGTCTTGGGTATGTCTTTACCAGCAGCATGAAAATGGACTAATACAGAGGTCTACAAATTTATGTCCTTTAGTAAAATGCATAGAGGGCACACAAAAAGGGAGACCACCAGGGCTAAGTTTCAGGGGAAGGTTTTTGGGAAGAGGGTCTCTCAAAGAAGCGGCCAGGCTAATCTGTATAATGGAAGAGAAAGATAAAACAGAATGGGTAGAAAGGGATGATTCCACGGGAAAGGCACGGAGGTTGGGCTGACATGGTGTGATAGAGAATCTCCACCAAGAAAACACCCAACTGCTGTGGGTTCCAAGATGGCCAAATAGGAACAGCTCCAGTCTACAGCTCCCAGTGCGAGCAATGCAGAAGACGGGTGATGTCTGCATTTCCAACTGAGGTACCAGGTTGATCTCACTGGGGCTTGTCGGACAGTGGGTGCAGGACAGCAGGTGCAGCCCACAGACCATGAGCCGAAGAGGGTGAGGTATTGCCTCACCTGGGAAGTGCAAGGAGTCAGAGAATTCCCTTTCCTAGCCAAGGGAAGCCATGACAGACGGCACCTGGAAAATTGGGTCACTCCCACCCTAATACTGCGTTTTTCCAGTGGTCTTAGCAAATGGCACCCCAGGAGATTATATCCCGCACCTGGCTCAGAGGGTCCCACACCCACAGAGCCTTACTCACTGCAAGCACAGCAGTCTGAGATCAAACTGCAAGGTGGCAGCAAGGCTGGGGGAGGGGCACCCGCCATTGCTGAGGCTTGAGTAGGTAAACAAAGCAGCCTGGAAGCTCGAACTGGGTGGAACCCACAACAGGTCAAGGAGGCCTGCCTACCTCTGTAGGCTCCACCTCTGGGGGCAGGGCATAGCTGAACAAAAGGCAGCAGAAACTTCTGCAGACTTAAACGTCCCTGTCTGACAGCTTTGAAGAGAGTAGTGGTTCTCCCAGCACAGAGTTTGAGATCTGAGAATGGACAGACTGCCTCCTCAGGTAGGTCCCTGACCCCCGAGTAGCCTAACTGGGAGGCACTTCCCAGTAGGGGCCAACTGACACCTCATACAGCCAGGTGCCCCTCTGAGATGAAGCTTCCAGAGGAATGATCACACAGCAACATTTGCCATTCTGCAATATTTGTGGTTCTGCAGCCTCAGCTGTTGATATCCAGGCAAACAGGATCTGGAGTGGACCTCCAGCAAACTCCAACAGACCTGCAGCTGAGGGTCCTGACTGTTAGAAGGAAAACTAAAAAACAGAAAGGACATCCACACCAAAACCCCATCTGTATGTCACCATTATCAAAGACCAAAGGTAGATAAAACCACAAAGATGGGGAGAAACCAGAGCAGAAAAGCTGAAAATTCTAAAAATCGGAACGCCTCTTCTCCTCCAAAGGAACGCAGCTCCTTGCCAGCAACGGAAAAAAGCTGGACAGAGAAAGACTTTGACAAGTTGAGAGAAGAAGGCTTCAGAAGATCAGTAATAACAAACTTCTCCGAGCTAAAGGAGGATTTTCAAACCAATCACAAAGAAGCTAAAAACCCTAAAAAAAAAGATTGGACAAATGGCTAACTAGAATAAACAGCATAGATAAGACCTTGAATGACCTGATGGAGCTGAAAACCATGGCAAGAGAACTAAATGATGCATGCACAAGGTTCAGTAGCCAATTCGACCAACTGGAAGAAAGGGTATCAGTGATTGAAGATCAAATGAATGAAATGAAGTGAGAAGAGAGGTTTAGAGAAAAAAGAGTAAAAAGAAATGAACAAAGCCTCCAAAAAATATGGGACTATGTGAAAAGACCAAATCTACATCTGATTGGTGTACCTGAAAGTGACAGGGAGAATGGAACCAAGTTGGAAAACACTCTTCAGGATATAATCCAGGAGAACTTCTCCAACCTAGCAAGGCAGGCCAACATTCAAATTCAGGAAATACAGAGAATGCCACAAAGATACTCCTCAAGAAGAGCAGCTCTAAGACACATAATTGTCAGATTCACCAAAGTTGAAATAAAGGAAAAAATGTTAAGGGCAGCCAGAGAGAAAGGTCGGGTTACCCACAAAGGGAAGCCCATCAGACTAACAGCAGATCTCTCGGCAGAAACTCTACAAGCCAGAAGAGAGTGGGGGCCAATATTCAACATTCTTAAAGAAAAGAATTTTCAACCCAGAATTTCATATCCAGCCAAACTAATCTTCATACGTGAAGGAGAAATAAAATCCTTTACAGACAAGCAAATGCTGAGAGATTTTGTTGCCACCAGGCCTGCCTTACAAGAGCTCCTGAAGGAAGCACTAAACATGGAAAGGAACAACCAGTACCAGCCACTGCAAAAACACGCCAAATTGTAACGACCATCAAAGCTAGGAAGAAACTAATGAGCAAAATAACCAGCTAACATCATAATGACAGGATCAAATTCACACATAACAATATTAACCTTAAGTGTAAGTGGGCTAAATGCTCCAATTAAAAGACACTGACTGGATAAAGAGTCAAGACCCATCAGTGTGCTGTATTCAGGAGACTCATCTCATGTGCAGAGACACACATAGAATCAAAATTAAGGGAGGGAGGAAGATCTACCAAGCAAATGGAGAATAAAAAAAAAGCAGGGGCTGCAATCCTAGTCTCTGATAAAACAGACTTTAAACCAACAAAGATCAGAAGAGACAAAGAAGGCCATTATATAATGGTAAAGGGATCAATTCAACAAGAAGAGCTAACTATCCTAAATACATATGCACCCAATACAGGAGCACCCAGATTCATAAAGCAAGTCCTTAGAGACCTACAAAGAGACTTAGACTCCCACACAATAATAATGGGAGATTTTAACACCCTACTGTCAACATTAGACAGATCCATGAGACAGAAAGTTAACAAAGATATCCAGGAACTGAACTCAGCTCTGCACCAAGTGGACCTAATAGACATCTACAGAACTCTCTACCCCAAATCAACAGAAGATACATTCTTCTCAGCACCACATCACACTTATTCCAAAATTGACCACATAGTTGGAAGTAAAGCACTCCTCAGCAAATGTAAAAGAACAGAAATTGTAACAAACTGTCTCTCAGACCACAGTGCTATCAAACTAGAACTCAGGATTAAGAAACTCACTCAACTGCTCAACTACATGGAAGTTTCCTGCTGGAACTACATGTTGTTCCTACATGGAACAACCTGCTTCTGAATGACTACTGGGTACATAATGAAATGAAGGCAGAAATAAAGATGTTCTTTGAAACCAATAAGAACAAAGATACAACATACCAGAATCTCTGGGACACATTTAAAGCAGCGTGTAGAGGGAAATTCATAGCACTAAATAAATGCCCACAAGAGAAAGCAGGAAAGATCTAAAACTGACACCCTAACATCACAATTAAAAGAACTAGAGAAGCAAGAGCGAACACATTCAAAAGCTAGCAGAAGGCAAGAAATAACTAAGATCAGAGCAGAACTGAAGGAGATAGAGACACAAAAAAACCTTCAAAAAAATCAATGGATCCAGGAGGTGGTTTTTTGAAAAGATCAGCAAAATTGATAGACTGCTAGCAGGACTAATAAAGAAGAAAAGAGAGAAGAATAAAATAGACACAGTAAAAAAATGATAAAGGGGATATCACCACTGATCCCACAGAGGTACAAACTACCATCAGAGAATACTATAAACACCTTTACAAGATAAACTAGAAAATCTAGAAGAAATGGATAAATTCCTGGACACACACACCTTCCCAAGACTAAACCAGGAAGAAGCTGAATCCCTGAATAGACCAATATCAGGTTCTGAAATTGAGGCAATAATTAATAGCCTACCAACCAACCAAAGTCCAGGACCAGACAGATTCACAGCTGAATTCTACCAGAGGTACAAAGAGAAGCTGGTACCATTCCTTCTGAAACTATTCCAATCAATAGAAAAAGAGGGAATCCTCCCTAATTCATTTTATGAGGACAGCATCATCCTGATACCAAAGCCTGGAAGAGACACAACAAAAAAAGAGAATTTTAGACCAATATCCCTGATGAACATCAGTACAAAAATCCTCAGTAAAATACTGGCAAACCGAATCCAGCAGTACATCAAAAAGCTTATCCACCATGATCAAGTTGGCTTCATTCCTGGGATGCAAGGCTGGTTCAACATATGCAAATCAATAAATGTAATACATCATATAAACAGAACTAAAGACAAAAACCACAATTATCTCAATAGATGCAGAAAAGGCCTTCAACAAAATTCAACAGCCTTCATGCTAACAACTCTCAATAAATTAAGTACTGATGGGACGTATCTCAAAATAATAAGAGCTATTTATGACAAACCCACAGCCAGTATCATATTTAATGGGCAAAACCTGGAAGCATTCCTTTTGAAAACTGGCACAAGACAAGGATGCCCTCTCTCACCACTCCTATTCAACATAGTGTTATAAGTTCTGGCCAGGGCAATCAGGGAGGAGAAAGAAATAAATGGTATTCAATTAGGAAAAGAGGAAGTCAAATTGTCCCTGTTTGCATATGACATGATTGTATATTTAGAAAACTCCATCATCTCAGCCCAAAATCTCCTTAAGCTGATAAGAAACTTCAGCAAAGTCTCAGGATACAAAATCAATGTGCAAAAATCACAAGCATTCCCATACTCCAACAACAGACAAACAGAGAGCCAAATCATGAGTGAACTCCCATTCACAATTGCTTTAAAGAGAATAAAATATCTAGGAATCCAATTTACAAGGGATGTGAAGGACCTCTTCAAGGAGAACTACAAACCACTGCTCAACGAAATAAAATATGACACAAACAAATGGAAGAACAGTCCATGCTCATGGATAGGAAGAATCAATATTGTGAAAATGGCCATACTGCCCAAGGTAATTTATAGATTCAATGTCATCCCCATCAAGTTACCAATGACTTTCTTCACAGAATTGGAAAAAACTACTTTAAAGTTCATATGGAACCAAAAAAAGCCTGCATTGCCAAAACAATCCTAAGCCAAAAGAACAAAAGTGGAAGCATCACACTACCTGACTTCAAACTATACTACAAGGCTGCAGTAACCAAAACAGCATGGTACAGGTACCAAATCAGAGATATAGACCAATGGAACAGAACAGAGTCCTCAGAAATAATACAACACATCTACAACCATCTGATCTTTGAGAAACCTGGCAAAAACAAGAAATGGGGAAAGGATTCCCTATTTAATAAATGGTGCTGGGAAAACTGGCTAGACATCTGTAGAAAGCTGAAACTGGATCCCTTCCTTACACCTTATACAAAAATTAATTCAAGATGGATTAAAGACTTAAATGTCAGACCTAAAAACATAAAAACCCTAGAAGAAAACCTAGGCAATATCATTCAGGACATAGGCATGGGCAAGGACTTCATGTCTAAAACACCAAAAGCAATGGCAACAAAAGCCAAAATTGACAAATGGGATCTAATTAAACTAAAGAGCTTCCGCACAGCAAAAGAAACTACCATCAGAGTGAACAGGCAACCTACAGAATGGGAGAAGATGTTTGCAATCTACCCATCTGACAAGGGGCTAATATCCAGAATCTACAAAGAACTTAAACAAATTTACAAGAAAAAAAATCGAACAACCCCATCAAAAAGTGGGTGAGGGATATGAACAGACACTTCTCAAAAGGAGACATTTATGCAGCCAACAGACACGTGAAAAAATGCTCATCATCACTGGCCATCAGAGAAATGCAAATCAAAACCACAAGGAGATACCATCGCATGTCAGTTAGAATGACAATCATTAAAAAGTCAGGAAACAGGTGCTGGAGAGGATGTGGAGAAATAGGAACACTTTTACACTGCTGTTGGGACTGTAAACTAGTTCAACCATTGTGGAAGACAGTGTGGTGATTCCTCAAGGATCTAGAACTAGGAATACCATTTGACCCAGCCATCCCATTACTGGGTATAAATCCAAAGGATTATAAAGCATGCTGCTATAAAGACATGCACATGTATGTTTATTGCAGCACTATTCACAATAGCAAAGACTTGGAACCAACCCAAATGTCCATCAATGATAGACTGGATTAAGAAAATGTGGCACATATACACCATGGAATACTATGCAGTCATAAAAAGGGATGAGTTCATGTCCTTTGTAGGGACATGGATGAAGCTGGAAACCATCATTCTGAGCAAACTATTGCAAGGACAGAAAACCAAACACTGAATGTTCTCACTCATAGGTGGGAATTGAACAATGAGAACACTTGGATATAGGGTGGGGAACACCACACACCAGGGCCTGTCGTGGGGTGGGGGGAGGGGAGAGATATAGCATTAGGAGATATACCTAATGTAAATGATGAGTTAATGGGTGCAGCACAACAACAAGGCACATGTATACGTATGTAACAAACCTGCACATTGTACCCATGTACCCTAGAACTTAAAGTATAATAATAATAAAAAAAGAAACTCAAAAAAAAAAATAGAAAAAAAGGAAACACCCAACTGACACTGAATTCAGCTTCTCACCAAGTGGGATGGGATGCTTTCCAAAATTGAACTAAAAATTACCTCGTCTTTCACGCCCCCACCAAAGTCATTCCTAGCTCTCTGAAAGCTTTGCAAACCTTGATGAACACAGTCCACATGTATCTTCAGGAATAGAATGTGGGCTCAGCATCTGTTTGGAGTTCTCTGAATTTTTCTCCATGGAAACATGAGCTGGTAAATAGACACTAAAACGCTGAATGTCTGGGTTCTTTCCCCCTCTCTGGAACTGTTTTGCTCGGTAACATCGGGCAAGTTGTCTCAATGCTGAATTTCCCCACTTGAAAATGATCAATTTACACTCTTCGCTCCTTTTTAAAGATGAACAATATCATCTTTGGGAAATATTTTAAGCTCTTCAAAGAAAGACATAAACACTTATATGTGTATGAGAAATAGAATAACATTATTGTTATTACAAATAAAAATACAGATAACCTCCAAAGGCTGAAAAAGGAGAGCGAGTTCTGTTAACTCCTTCTGTTGTCAGGGAAGCCTCCTCCTCCAGATCATAAATTTACCAAAGCAATTCCCTTCCCTGGCTGTGGTATACCAGCCTCCAATCACTGGTTCAGAGTATCAGGCTAACCAGTCATAGGAATGTGGGCGTGAAGGCAATACCCTGCTCAGATGCCATGGTTGGGCGTGCCATTTATCCTCTCTCCTCCGAAGCACTGCTCTTCCTCTGTGGCACTCCAGCCCTGATGAGGCCACCAATTTGCTTTCTCTCGCTTGTACCATGCCTCCAGCACAACTTGGCATACGTGTAGCTCTTTAAATTATTATTATTATTATTTTAGAGATGGGGTCTTGCTGTCTCACCCAGGCTGGAGTGTAGTGGCACAATCAGCTCACTGCAGCCTCAAACACCTGGGTTCCAGCAATCCTCCCACCTCACCCTCCTGAGTATCTTGGACTATAAACACACTATAACACCTGGCTAATTTTTTTTTTTAATGTTGAATAGATGGGATCTCATTATGTTGCTCAGGCTGGTCTCAAAACTCCTAATCTCACGTGATCCTCCCTTCTCGGCCTCCCAAAGTGTTGGGATTACAGGCATGAGCTACCATGCCTGGCACTAAATTCTTGATCACCAACATCAAATGGGCATCAAGACCACTTAACACGGTGTCTGTGCTTTTCTAATGGAACTTTTATTCTCTTCACCACAAAAGTGGTCTCTTACCTTCTCTAAATCTCCCTGTACCCTCAGATAATAATCTTACCTTACTCCTATTTTATAACGTAGAGCCCACCGGACCAAAATGGCCTCACTTTCCTACCACTAAATCCATAGACCTACCTGCCACTATACCCATCTCTTTCCACTCCTCTTGCAAGGAAGAAAGAGTCCCTTCTCCTTCCAGAACCCCGTTCCAAGTGAGTCTTCAATTTCATCTCTCATTTCTTCTAAGACTCCAGACCATTGTTGATTACCTCTCTCTCCTTAGTCTTCAGTCTCTTCTCTTGATTATGCCTGTGAAGATTCTAAGATGTGCCAGTAACTACTATCTTTCACATTTAACTTTTTATTTACTTTTAAGGTAATGTGTGTGTACACACATGCACACCGTATGTGTTTGTGTGTGCATGGAGTGGGCCAGGGGAAGGGAAACAAAAATGGAAAAATGTTACAAGTTGTTGAATCTAGGAAGATATACTGAGGTTTGGGCAGGTCTTGTAACTTTTCTCTAGGTGTGAGATTACTTCAAATGTCTCTTTCTCAGAGGTCTTCCCTAACTACCAAATATAAAATAGTAACTTAGTATTGTTTTCTCTCCAAGTAACTGTTCCTTTTAGGCATAGATCTTACTATACTGTGGAGTTCTAGGCACATAGCAGCTGTCTCAGCCATGTTCAACCTGTGACTCAGATATGACCACACACACCTGAGAGACAGTAGGAGTAGACCCAGGGCCCGGATGACCCAGCAACATGGGAGACTCTCGCCTTGGACACCAAATGTACAGGGCCACCAAAAACTCAAAAATCAAGACAAGTAATATAAAATTTTAATTTAATAAAATTTAATAAAAATGTAAAAAGACAATATACAATTTTAACATAATAATTTAAAAAGACAAAACAGGCTGGGCGCAGTGGCTCACGCCTTTCATCCCAGCACTTTGGGGAGCCGAAGCGGGCAGATCACTTGAGGTCAGGAGTTTGAGACCAGCCTGGCCAATATGGTAAAATCCTATGTCTACTAAAAATAAAACAATTAGCCAAGCATGGTGGTGCGTGCCTGTAATCCCAGCTACTCGGGATGCTGAGGCAGGAGAATAGTTTGAAACCAGGAGGTGGAGGTTGCAGTGAGCGGAGACCATGCTACTGCACTCCAGCCTGGGTGACAGAGCAAGACTCCATCTCAGAAAAATAAATAAATAAAATGACAAAATACCAAAAAAAAAAAAAAAAAAAAAAACCATGGTGATCCAAATATCGCAATTATAAATAAAGACAAAATCTGAACTTGTACTTTCATGACCCTCTCCCACTCACCCCACCCCCCCACCCTAATCCTGATGTTGGTTCCAATAAAACTTTATTTATAAAGCCAGGCAGCTGGTGAATAGTCCATGGCTTGCCATATATATGCATATATACATATACATATATTTAAACATATATATTTATACATATATATGTGTGTATACACACACACACACTATTACAAGATTAATTTTGATGACTGAGGTTTTGGAGCCCCCTTAAAATTTGCCTCCCCACAGTCTTAGCCCTGGGTGGATCCCTCTATGATGAGGGTCTAAGGAACCTCCAGGAAATGAGTATAGGTGCATACATTTGTTCAAAGGCAGTGGGACACCTTCGGAGAGAAAGGCAGTTCTGAGCTCCCACAGTGCCTGCACTCACTGCTGCTCGGCCTAGTGGATTCAAGCACCCCTCCTTTGTGGCTGTCTGCACCCTATTTACACTTTTCAAGCTGCATATTCAAATATTTCACTTCCCTGAAACTATTAATTTATAGGCTGTGCGCTTCTTAAAGGTCAGATTGCGTCTTTTCTCTTTAGCTCTAGAGCCTGGACATAATAGAAAGGGGGTACCTGGGGATTCAAAACCTGACCTTTTCATATGATGGGAGGTCAACCAATGGACTTCATTCATAGAGTTACCTTCACTAAGGGCCCCTCAGTCTGCAGAGCTGTTTGTTTGATTGTTGTTGTTGCTGTTGTTGTTGGTGTTTGGAGGAAGTTAAGAAGACAGGAAATAAACACATCTGCAAGCTTTCAAAGGCCCTTGTGAGAGTCAGCAAATAAATTGAGACCTCAATTCTTTTCTTTTTAAAGTTCAACATTATTAGGAACTCTGATAAAGTAGATACTTGTAGAAAAATCCTCAGAGGAGGCTGGGCATGGTGATTCACACCTGTAATCCCAGCACTTTGGGAGGTGGAGGCAGGAGGATTGCTTGAGGCCAGGAGTAACATAGCAAGCCTGAGAGATCAGCCTGGGCAACATAGCAAGACCCCACCTCTACAAAAATAAAAAAATTAGTCAGGGGTGGTGGCACATGCCTGTAGTCTCAACTATTTGGGAGGCTGAAATAAAGGGATCAATTGATCCTAGGAGTTGGAAGCTGTGTTGAGTTATGATCGGGCCACTGTGCTACAGCCTGGGCAACAGTGAGACTCCTGCCAAAAAAAAAAAGAAAGAAAGGAAAGAAAGAAAGGAAAGGAAGGGAAAGGGAAGGGAAAGGGAAGGGAAAAAGGCAAGGAAAGGCAAGGAAAGGCAAGGATCTCCAGAACTGCACTGCCACAAGGAGAAGAGTTCTGAACCGTGGTCTGAACCCATGCTCTTGGGGGCTTGCTGCCTCCTAAGAGCATGTCTAATGTCCTGACACACCTCCAGATCCAAGATTCTCAGCAGTAGTGTCTCGCTTTGGAATAATGCCTGAGTGTCTAAGTGTGAATTAAAAGAGCTCTAAATTAGAGTCCAAAGTTAAGGCACCAGTGCCATTGGTGAGAGATCCGGACAAGCAGCGCATCATCACCATCATGGATGAGCACCCACGGGAGTGAGAGGGACCAGTTTTCATCACCACTAGTGAGTCTGTGAAGAAGCAGTGTCAGTGGTACACTGACTCGGCTACTGTTCTCGCTGCCTGGCAGAAGCAGGACTAGTCTAGCATTTGGGGTTGAGCAGGTGTCTGATGCTCTAAGACAAATCAGAGATACCTCAAGAGGGAGATGTACTTCCCGCTAAGTTGGGCATGTGGGATCTTGAACGATTCATTGGAACAATGAAGAGATGTGATCACATTTGCACACCCAGCCTGCTGATACAGATTATGCTGGCTTTAGTAGATATTCGATAAAAGTTGGATGCATAAATGCATGTTGTAATTTCTTCTGCCTCATTCATTGTCTAGATCTACTTTTTACCCCAGAGGATACTAGTTAACTAGAGGAGAAAGGGCTATACAATGAGAAGGGAGAAGAAGGTAGCTTAGAACTATGATTATATCCACTGGCTACGAGCTTCCTTTAGATTAAAAATGTTCTTATTGATTTCAGCAGGGACTATATATTTACATACCGTTGTTTCTCAAATCAGCAAATATTTATTGTACGCTTGTACAAAGTGAAACTTTGCTCCAAAAAGCTTGCCTATTATAGTGTTTAGAATTCACTGTCAGCCATGCTTCATTACTATGCAGGATGAATCATAGGCCAGGCTCTCTGAGGTATCAAGAAAAGAAGTTACAGTAAAATAGAGCCCACATATTTAAATATCTAGATTTTCTTGCCTGTTCGGACACAAAAAGGTTGTGAACAACCAGTGATATTCCCAGTCCCAGTTATCCTCAATTATGCGATAAATATGCAGTGATCTAAGAGGGGCAGATCCCGGTCTGATGGGGTCTGAAGCTTATACAATTGGGGGGGTGGGGTCCACTTTCAGATTTAAAAAAATGAGAAAACTAAAATTTAAATTGGGTATGAAAATGAATGTGTACTCAAAATGAGAAAATAAGTCACAATGAATAGTAATTTGTTAAAGCTGATTAATCCAGAAAAGCTGATCAAAAAATCCAGAAGAGGGCTGGGCACAGTGGCTCACACCTGTAATCCCAGCACTTTGGAAGGCCAAGGTGGGCAGATCAATTGAGGACAGAAGTTCAAGACAAGCCTGGCCAATGTAGTAAAGCCCTGTCTCTACTAAAAACACAAAAATTAGCTGGGCATGATGGCATGCACCTATAATCCCAGCTACTCGGGAGGCTGAGGCAGAAGAATCGCTTGAACCTGGGAGGCAGAGGTCGCAATGAGCCGAGATTGCTCCACTGCACACCAGCCTGGGAGACAGAGCAACACTCTGTCTCAAAAAAAAAAAAAAAAAATCCAGAAAAGGTAAGACAATATTTTTAGCAATTTGCTGCCTAATATCCCTGTACAATACATTTTTCCTACAGTTTTTTACCGCACTATCTTTAATCACTTCTTTGTAGGACAATGATTTTTTTATAATGTATGGAGAGCATAGAAGGATAAACTATTTTCTCTAACGTGGTTCCTTGAAATTTGCTTTTTATTATTAATAATTCTAAGTTCTAGAGCTGTTGTTACATTTTTAAAGTCCTTAGCAAATATCGCTGATTTTCCACAGACTGCACGTTGATGCTACATTGCAAGACCTGTTTCTCCTCCACTCTCCCCAGGCTCCTGGGGCTGGGTGTTGTGGGACATTCATATCACGATATCCTCTAGCCCCACACCTTTATGTCACTGTGCCTGAATGGTTAGGAACAATGTGAGCAGATATGGAAGGGACTATAAACACAGAAACATATCTCACTAAAACCAGATTAAATACACTCACAAATCAACTTCCGCTGAGCTGTATCCCCCAAATGCTCATGGCCATTCTACTGCCACCAACACGAGGAGAAAGGTGACAGAGGGCAAGAAAAATGGGATGCACGGCAATGCTGACCGATGACAGCTAAAATATCTTTTTTTTTTTTTTTTTTTTAAGTGAGACAGAGTCTGGCTCTGTTGCCCAGGCTGGAGTACAGTGGTGCAATCACGGCTCACTGCAGCCTTGAACTCCTGGACTCAAATGATCCTCCCGCCTCAGCCTCCCAAGTAGCTGGCACTACAGGCATGTACCACCATGCCTGGCTAATTTTATTTTTATTTTTCATAGAGACAGGGTCTTGCTATGTTGCCCAGGCTGCTCTTGCCTTAAGCAATCCTCCTGCCTGTGTCTCCCAAAGTGCTGGAACTACAGGCATGAGCCACTGCACCTGGCTCAAATAATATCTTAACTTTTAGTATTTTACTAAAGTGTGTGACCATGTGAACACATCGCCCTGAGGCGTAGTCTTCTTACCTTGACTGTACATCTCCCTCTGTGGTGGTATTTCATCAGCTCCTACCCTTGTTCCCTTACCACATCACCTTTTCCACCTCAGCTCCCAGGGCTGGGTGCTCTTTTGTGTCCTCGTGTACTTAAGAGATTCTTTTGTTGCCAACTAGACCCAAAGTTAATATCTCCACTGATCTCCTCTTCCATATCGTTGTCCCCAGTTTATGGCATGGCCACCTGCTTTGTCCCTGCTTTCATACTCTTTTTTTTTTTTTTAATAATAGTGATGGGGTTTTGCTATGTTGCCCAGGCTGGTGTCGATCTCCTGGGCTCAAGCAATCCTGCCTGAGCCTCCCGAGTAGCTGGGATTACAAATAATATGATGTGAGCCACTGTGCCTGGCTTACGTTACTCTTCTTACTCTTTTTTTGTTTGTTTGTTTCTGAAACAGAGTCTCACTCTGTCACCCAGGCTGGAGTGCAGTGGTGTGATCTCAGCTCACTGCTACCTCCGCCTCCTGCATTCAAGCGATTCTCCTAGCTCAGCCTCCCGAGTAGCTGGGATTATGGGCACCCGCCACCACACCTGGCTAATTTTGTGTTTTTAGTAGTGATGGCGTTTCTCCATGTGAGCCAGGCTGGTCTCAAACTCCTGACCTCAAGTGATCCACCCTCCTCAGCCTCCCAGAGTGCTGGGATTACAGGAGTGAGCCACCACGCCCAGCCTCTTACTCTTGAGAGTTGTTTCTTCCAGAGCCTGGAGTTCTGACCATTAACCCTAGCATGGTGGTGGGTCCACTTTCTTACAGAAAGGCTCTTACCAAGGGTCATCACTGCCACTGCTGGACTCTGAAGTTCAGCTGCCCCAGACACTCCCCACACTTTTACTCGGCTTGATTATGCTCTTGGTAGATGATGCCAGCTGCTCCCTCTTAGAAGTGCTAGGAACTGCCGGGTGCGGTCTCACACCTGTAATCCCAGTACTTTGAGAGGCCCAGGTGGGTGGATCACAAGGTCAAGAGTTGGAGACTGGCCTGGCCAACATGGTGAAACCCCGTCTCTACTAAGAATACAAAAATTAGCCGGGCATAGTGGTGCGTGCCTGTAATCTCAAGTACTTGGGAGGCTGAGGCAGGAGAATCGCTTGAACCCAGGAGGCAGAGGCTGCAGTGAGCTGAGATTGCGCCAATGCACTCCAGCCTGGGCAACAGAGCAAGACTGTCTCAGAAAAGAAGGAGGAGGAGGAGGAGGAGGAGGAGGAGGAGGAGGAGGAGGAGGAGAAGAAGAAGAAGAAGAAGAAGAAGAAGAAGAAGAGGAGGAGGAGGAGGAGGAGGAGGAGGAGGAGGAGGAGGAGGAGGAGGAGGAGGAGGAGGTGGTGGTGGTGGTGGTGGTGGTGGTGGTGGTGGTGCTAGGAACTACTGTTTGAACAGCAGTGGAGCACATTATGCCCTTTGGACCCTGAACTTTGGACTCAGTTCCTTGTAGCAGGATCCTCAGATGTCCCCAACCATAAGCTCTGTCCTGGCCCAATTTCTGAGCCAGCTGAGACGCTGGGAATCCTTTAGATAACCTCAAACCTACTTCACTTCCCATCCTCCCTCAGGAAAGAGAGGGCGCTGACTAGTCACCTCTCATTCTCTCTTCCACTCACTTACATCCTGGCTTTTAGCATAGTGCACCGTTCCACTACAGGAAACCCATTACTTCAAAGGTTTCTAGAGGTGGCACTCAGTGGCCTCTTCAATCCTCGTCCTCTCAAATTTTCTGCAATGCCCAAACTATTGACCACTACTTCTTCAAACTCATTCCCTTGGTTTCCATACTATCTGCATTCTCATCTGTTTCTCTGTGTCTGCATTTTCTTCCTTAGGTTCCTTCCCGAAGCATCCCTTAAAATCAGGCCTTCTCTGCGATCTGCTTCTCCATACACTCTTCCTTCCAAATGATCTCCCTTGCTTCAGTGACTGCCTCCTGAATCTACATGTCGAACTCTGGCCTCTGTCCCAGACTCCAGCCTGTATTTCCCAACTGTTTTTTATACATGCCACATGCATGCCCCACTTGAATTCAAACTCCCCGAACCGAAGCTGAACTCCTAATCTTCACTCAGCAAACGCTCTTCTTCCTGTGGCACCCCCCAACCTCGTCTCCATGAATGGCATTATCACTTATCCTGGGCTAGCAATCTCTACTTTTCTCCTTCCTTCCTGCAGTGAACCTGCTAGATCAAGTCATGTCAAGTCTAACTCCACAACCCCTCTCAAGCCCATCCTGTCTATTCCATTTCCACGGCCATCTTTCCAGCCCATCCACCAGTTCTTTGCACGGAGACTCTCACAGTGGGCCCCTCATTGATTTCACTGCCTCCACGTTATCCTCAGTCCAATTTCTCCTGCATACTGTTGACTTCCGTCTTTCTGCAACACAGATTAGTTCATATACGTTTCCTATTCAAAAAAATGGTCATACTTTAAAAAATATTCCAGACTTCTAGAGGTGGCCCTGAACATCTTCGTGTGCCTCCAACTTAACTTCCCTGCCTCATCTTCCCCATGATCCCCATGTACAGTGTGACTGAGTAGCTTGCCCACGCCTCTGACAGCCTGGCACCACACACGCCCCTCCCATGCAATCCTCTCATCCTTTAAATCCGACATTCTTCTCCTTTTTTCCTTTTTAGAGAGGGGGTCTCGCGTGTTGGCCAGCTTGGTCTTGAATTCCTAGCATCAAGAATCCTCCTGCCTCAGCCTCCCAATGTGATAGGATTACAGGCGTGAGCCAAGGCACCCAGGCTTAAACCAGCCAATCTTCTTTTTTTTTTTTTTTTTTTTTTTTTTTTTTGAGACGGAGTCTCGCTCTGTAGCCCAGGCTGGAGTGCAGTGGCCGGATCTCAGCTCACTGCAAGCTCTGCCTCCCGGGTTCACGCCATTCTCCTGCCTCAGCCTCCCGAGTAGCTGGGACTACAGGCGCCCGCCACCTCGCCCGGCTAGTTTTTTTTGTATTTTTTAGTAGAGACGGGGTTTCACCGTGTTAGCCAGGATGGTCTCGATCTCCTGACCTCGTGATCCGCCCGTCTCGGCCTCCCAAAGTGCTGGGATTACAGGCTTGAGCCACCGCGCCCGGCCTGAGCCACCGCGCCCGGCCCCAGCCAATCTTCTTAATCCAGGGAACCATCCTGTCCTCAGAGACACAGTGTTGGTCTACAATGATGTAAGTTTAGGGGATTATTTTATAGTTCACATTCATTTATTTATTTATTTATTTATTTATTTTTTATTTTATTTTATTTTATTTTATTTTATTTTTATTTTGTGATGGAGTCTGGCTCTGTTGCCCAGGCCAGTGTGCAGTAGCACAATCTCAGCTCACTGTGACCTCTGCCTCCCAGGTCCAAGTGATTCTGCCACCTCAACTTCCCAAGTAGCTGGGACTACAGGTGCATGCCATCACCTCCGGCTAATTTTTGTATTTTTGGTAGAGATAAGCCATGCTAGCCAGGCTGGTCTCAAATCCCTGACCTCAAGTGATCCGCCCACCTCAGCCTCCCAAAGTGCTGGGATTACAGGTATGAGCCTCACACATATTTAGATGGTGATCTCTCTCACCTATTAATCAGCAAGTTTTCCCGGGGCAAGCAGTAGGTCTTACTGACACTGTTTTTCTGTGTCCTGGGTGCAGTTCTGCTGCTCTCAGCAGTTGTGCCTCTGCTTATCAGCTCATGATGGTTACTGTGAAGGCTGAACTCAAGTGGCATGGCTGGGCTGCTTGGGAGAAAGGGCCTGGGCCTGCCACCAAAGAGACCCAGCTTCTCAACCGAACTACATCTCTTATTAATGGTACAACTTAGAGTACATTTCTTACCCGCTCCTAACCTCAATTTCCTCATCAATAAATCAAAATAACGGTAACCTGACAAAGAGTAAGTGACATGATATACACAAGAGTGTCTGGACATAGTGTCTGGACATAGCTCTCAGCTATGGATTGGATTCGTTAGCCCTCCCTGCCAAGCCCTCCTCTGTTTGTGTTTGTTTTTTAACCTGAAAAAAAATCACAATCTAAAAAATAATGATTTGAAATTTTAAAACTAAAAAAAATCAAGGGGATAAAACTAGTAGCTAATATAGAAAGGTGGTAAGTGCCATAAAATGTGTATTATAGTGCTTACCATGTCATATTACAATAATTTACAGGCTGTGTGTCTCTTCTGCGAGCTTTACAAGGAAAAGGACTATGACCCTTTATCCTTAACACCCAGCACAGGTCTTGGCATGGAGGAAGCATTCAGGATATGCTTATTGTCTACTTGAAGAGCAATTTCACAATATCTTTCATGAATTACATTGCACCTACCCTTTGCCCTAAATATTCCACTTCTAGGTATTTATCTTACAGATAAACTTGTACAAGTGTGCAAAGAGATAAGGGCCCCAAAAAATGTGCATTGTGACATTGTACATAATAACAAACCAAACCAACCAACCAACCAACAAAAAATACTTTAAATGTCCATAGTTAAGGTCCAGTTTTAAAAAGAAAGAAAGACATACCAAGGAATACTATGTAATGTTAAAAAAACTGTGCAATAGTTATCCAGATACTGGTATGAAGAGGTATCTCATAACATATTGCTAAATGAAGAAAAGCCAGCTGTATAGTGCAAATACACACACACACACACACAACTTGCCTCTATTTGCAAGAACAATTTCTTGAAGTATATGTGGGAAACTGTTTCCAGCGGTTACTTCTATAGACTGAGACTAAGAAATCAGGAGTGGGAGGAAGGATTTCCACACTCACTGTATGTCCTGTGTACAATTTGAACTTTTTACCATGAGCAGGAACTAATTTTGAAAAATAAAATTTAAATTTAAATAATGAAATAAGCAAAAAATGTCTGTTGAATAATTCAACTTTGGGTTTGTCTGGGTAGCCTTTGTGTGTTTGATTATTAATTTCCATCAGCAGGATAAAGAAAGTGATAGATGTGCAGGCTCCTTTCTTTTCCCTTGATGTAAGTTCAAAGACCGTAAGGAACAATTTAGGGAACACTCGGTTACATAGTGGGAGTCCCTTGTGGTTTATCAATGTCACTAAGAGCACCAGATGCATTTATAATCCCATCCGTAAGTGTCGATTGTGGCTTGTTCTCCATGAGCAATTACCAGCCCCGTCTTACACTCTGTTTGCAGAAAGCACATCCTCACCAGGACAAAAGGGGGTGTGGAGAAAATCAGCTTTGCTGATTGTCTCTGCAGACTTCACTGCTCTTTCCCTGGGAGCCATGTGGCTGCTTTAACAGTTGGCCCAGAGCTGGCACTGCATAAAGGAGAGGAATCTATAGCAGCAAGAGGTGGTGATTAATTTTAAGCTGTCATAGAAAATGTTTTTGCACTTTAATGTCAGAGAACTGTATTATTATTATAGGTCTAATGTTTTCTTGCCAAAGCTGTGTGTTTGCTCTCAGGATACAAAATGAATACAGAAAGCTTTCTGATTGGCTCTCAGTAGCATCTTTTGGAGAAGGGAGAAAAGGAAGGCTGCCAAACCAGCCAGGTTCCACAGGAGCCCTCATGGGGCAGGTCCTTCCCCACCTGCCCCCTCTTCCTGCCCCAGGCTGGAGGAAGCCCTGGCCACTCCCCTCTGCCCTAAATGTTGTCCAACTGAATACAGTTTTGCTCTCTCCACCATCAGACCCACAAGGTCTATTGGAAATCTCAGATAAGGGCAGACACTCTGGAGAAGCAAAGGATAGAGAAAGTCAAGATTCGATAGAGAGGAAAGAAGAAAAGACTGTAGCTGCCAGTAGGGGAAAAAAATGGGGCCGAGAGCAACAAGTCCACAGAGGTCTTTAAGATCCATGCCATCTGGGTCTGAGTCAGAAACAACTACAGCAAACATGTGTGCCCTACCACCACTCTCCCTCCCTGCTATACACACAGAGGGAGAAAGAGAGAAGGAGGAAGAGGGAGAGAGGCAAGAACTGACTAGCTTTTGGACTTCAATACAATATTTATTTCTTGCATAATCTGCCAGCAAATTAGATCAAAGAGCTGTCAGTTTTTTAAATCATGCAATTCATTAAGGGAACAAACTTTAAATATACTTAGTCTAAAATAACATTTACCAAGACGCAGGATTGATTTATCTAGCTAGAGCAGATCTAGGAACTGGAAGAGAGTACAAAAAAAAAAAAAAGAGAGAGAGAGAGAGAATCAGAATACTGACTTTATAGCACTATGTAGAACTGCTTTTAAAAAACTTAAGATAATCATGTTAATAAAAATGGCTATTTATTGAGATCTACCCTGTGCCAGACCAGGCACTTTACAAAGTGTTTATCTGTAATCCTATCACATAGTAAATATAGTTATTCTCATTTTTCAGATGAGAAATCTGAGATTTGGAGAACTTGCAAAGGGCGCCTCACAAGTAAGTGGTGAGTACTGCCCACCTGTCTGCCTGTCTGCTTATCTGTCCACTGGACCAGGCTGCTCTGTGGTATGCGCTATCAAGAGGGATACATGTAGTGACCAGTCTACATAAAAAAAATTTTTTGGCCGGGTGCGGTGGTTCATGCCTGTAATCTCAGCACTTTGGAAAGCTGAGGCAGGCAGATTGCTTCAGCTCAGAAGTTCAAGACCAGCCTGGGCAACATGGTAAAATCCTGTCTCTACAAAAAAATACAAAAATTAGCCAGGTGTGGTGGCGTATACCTGTAGTCCCAGCTTCTTGGGGGTGCTGAGGTAGGAGGATCGCTTGAACCCAGGAGTTTGAGGTTGCGGTGAGCTGAGACAGCACTACTATACTCCAGCCTGGGTGATAGAGGGGACTCTGTCTCAAAAAAATTTTTTAATTGATTCATAATACTTGTATATGAATATTTGAATATGTATATATGTAGGAGGTGCATGTAATGTATTATATGCACAGAATGTCATAATCAAGTCAGGTATTTGGGATATCCATTACCTCAGGTATTTATCTTTTTTTTGTTTGTTTGTTTTGAGACGGAGTCTTGCTCTGTCACCCAGGCTGAAGTGCAGTGGAGCGATCTCGGCTCACTGCAACCTCCACCTCTATGGTTCAAGTAATTCTCGTGCCTTGGCCTCCTGAGTAGCTAGGATTACAGGCATGTGCCACCACACCCGGCTAATTTTTGTATATTTAGTAGAGACAGCTTCACCACGTTGGCCAGGCTGGTCTCAAACTCCTGACCTCAGGTAATCCACCCACTTCAGCCTCCCAAAGTGCTGGGATTACAGGAGTGAGCCACCATGCCCAGCTGGTATTTATCATTTCTGTGTTTTGGGAACATTTGAAATCTCTGCTAGCTGTTTTGAAATGCACAATTTATTGTTGCTAACTATGGTCACCCCACTCTGCTATTGAACATTAAAATATATTCCTCCTATTTAACTGTACGTTTGTACCCATAAAACAACTTCCCTTCATCCGCCCAATACCACACACACACACACACACACACACACACACATATACACACACACATACCATTTCTGGCATCTGCTTTCTATCATTCTGTTCTCTACCTCAATGAAATCAACTTTTAAGTCTCACATATGAGTGAGAAGATGTGAAGATTGTCTTTCTATGCCTGGCTTATTTCACTTAAGATAATGACCTCCAGTACCATCCATGTTGCTGCAAACGACATGATTTCATTCTTTTTTGTGGCTGAATTGTATTCCACTGCATATATGTACCACATTTTCTTCTGTTTGTCCATTGATGGACACTTAGGTTGATTCCATATCTTTGCTATTGTGAATAGAGCTGTAATAAACATGCAAGAGCAGGTATCCCTTTGATGTACTGATTTCTTTTCTTTTGGATAAATGCCCAGTAGTGGGATTACTGAATCATGTGGTAGTTCTATTTTTAGTTTTTTGAGAAATCTCTGTACTTTTTTCCATAATGGTTGTAGTAATTTACATTCCTGCCAATGGCATATAAGCATTCCCTTTCCTCTGCATCCTTGAGAGCATACTATTTTTTGTCTTTTTAATAACAGCCATTCTAACTGGAATAAGATGATGTCTCATTGTGGTTTGATGTTGAGCATTTTCTCATATACCTGTTGGCCATTTGTACAGTCTACATTTTTTTTTTTTTTTTGAGATGTAGTCTCACCCTGTTGCCAGGCTGGAATGCAGTGGTGCAATCTCAGCTCACTGCAACCTCCCCTTCCCGGGTTCCAGCAATTCTTCTGCCTCAGCCTCCCGAGTAGCTGGAACTACAGGTGCACGCCACCATGCCTGGCTAATTTGTGTATTTTTAGTAGAGATGGGGTTTCACCGTGTTGGCCAGGATAGTCTCAATCTCTTGACTTCATGATCCACCTGCCTCGGCCTCCCAAAGTGCTGGGATTACAGACATGAGCCACTGCACCCAGCCCAGTCTACATTTTTAAGCCAGTCTTAGATTTAAATGTTTATTTTTATGGCTCCCTTATTCAACCATTGATAGAATCCAGGTCCTAACTTAAGCTTTAAAAATTTATATATGGTTGGCCAGGTGTGATGGCTCATGCCTGTAATACCAGCACTTTGGGTGATCAAAGTGGGCGGATCACTTGAGGCCAGGAGTTCAAGACCAGCCTGGCCAAAATGGAGAAACTCCATCTCTACTAAAAATACAAAAATTAGCCCAGCGTGGTGGCTTGCACCTATAATCCCAGCTACTCAGAAGGCTGAGGCATGAGAATTGCTGGAACCTGGGAGGCAGAGGTTGCAGTGCCATGATCACACAACCACATTCCAACCTAAGCAATAGGGCAAGACTCCATCTCAACAACAACAAGAAAAGGTTATTGCAGCTATACCAATACTGGCTACAATAAGTCAATAGCAGAAGCTGACCCTGTACCCACGAAGCATTGCTGTGTTTCATGGAAATGTTTGGGTTTGATGGAAGCAGATTGAAAGCCAACTCTTGTACATATTACATGATACAGTGTCTACAGCTATATCTCTGTCTGATGGAGTCACAGCTACCTCAAGGTAGTAGCAGAATAAAATGACATATTGTATACCACCACTTCTGGATCTCTTTTCTGGGCTCCAGAATCACGTAACTGATGCCGCTTGGATACCCTACATATGTCTTCAACTCATCATGTCCAGGACTGAACTTAGCATTTTCCTCCAAACTAATTCCTCCTGGGTTTACTGGATGAGATCCCTAAATTCCCATCTCCCACATCCAACAGTCACCAAATAGTCACATCAATTTTACTCTTAATGCCTACGATGCACCCACTGCTCTCTCTGTATCACTACAGTCTTTTTTTCTTTTTTTTTTTTTTTGAGATGGAGTCTCACTCTATCACCCAGCCTGGAGTGCAGTGGCACCATCTCAGCTCAGTGCAAGATCCGCCTCCTGGGTACACACCATTCTCCTGCCTCAGCCTCCCGAGTAGCTGGCACTACAGGCGCCCGCCACCTCACCCGGCTAATTTTTTGTATTTTTAGTAGAGACTGGGTTTCACTGTGTTAGTCAGGGTGGTCTCAATCTCCTGTCCTCGTGATCCACCCGTCTCGGGCTCCCAAAGTGCTGAGATTAAAGGTGTGAGCCCCCGCACCCGACCCACTACAGTCTAAATTTTGGGTGTCATATGTCACCCCACTCCTGCACCTGCCCCTCCTCACTGGCCTCCCTCTTTTGAACCTTGCCCTCTCCAAACCATTCTCCACATCGATTTCAGAGTGTGTTCTAAAGAGCATATCTAATGATGGCATTTCCTGCTTAAAATCTAGTGACCTCCCTATTGCCTCCAGATATATTTGTTGTTGTTGTTGTTGAGACAGGGTCTAGCTCTGCCACCCAGGCTGGAGCGCAGTGACACAATCATGACTCATTGCAGCCTCAAACTCTTGGACTCAAGCAATTCTCCCATCTCAGCCTCCAGGGTAGCTGAAACCACAGGCACGCACCACCATGTCCACCTAATTCTTTTGCAGAGGCTGGATCTGACTATGTTGCCCAGACTGAGCAGTAACACTTGAGCTCCATCTCAGACTCTCGAACACTCAAGCAATCCTCCCACCTTGGTGGGAATTGCTGGGACTACAGGTGTTGTTACCATGCTCAGCTAATTTATACATTTTTTGTAGAGACAGGGTTTCACCATGTTGCCCAGGCTGGTCTCGAACTCCTGGGCTCAAGCAGTCCTCCCTCTTCAGCTTCCCAAAGTAGTAGGATTATAGGTGTGAGCCACCTCACCCAGAGTAGATGTATTTGTTTAATAGCTTCAGTAATTCATACATCATACAATTTATTTTTTTTTCTTTTTTGAGACAGGGTCTTGTTGTGTCACCTAGGCTGGAATGCAGTGGCACAGTCACAGCTCACTGCAGCCTCAAGCTCCTGGGCTCAAACATTTCTCCCATCTCAGTCTCCTGGGTAGCTGAGAACACAGGCACACACCACCGTGACTTTCTTTTTTTTTTTTTTTTGAGATGGAGTCTCACTCTGTCACCCAGGCTGGAGTGCAGTGGCGCGACCTTGGCTCACTGCAACCTCCGCCTCCCGGGTTCAAGCGATTCTCCTGCCTCAGCCTCCTGAGTAGCTGGGATTACAGGCACCGGCCACCACAGCCGGCTAATTTTTGTATTTTTAGTAGAGACAGGGTTTTGCCATGTTGGCCAGGCTTGTCTGGAACTCCTGATCTCAGGTGACCCACCCATCTCAGCCTCCCAAAGTGCTGGGATTACAAGCGTGAGCCACTGTGCCCAGCCTAACTGTTTTTTTAGAGGTGGGATCTCATTATGTTGTCCAGGCTGGTCTTGAATTCCTAGGCTCACGCAATCCTCCTGCCTTGGCCTCACAAAATGCTGGGATTACAGGCGTGAGCCACCTCACCAGAGTACCCATTTAAAGCCCATAGTTTAGTGGTTTTTAGTATATTAACAGACTTCAATAACCATCACCACAATCAATTTAGGTATAATCGATGTTTATTGTCATCACCTAAAAGAAAACCTCATTCCCATTATCAGTCGCTCTGTTCTTCTCCCCAATACCCTTATCCCCTGACAATGAATTACCTACTGTCCTGTCTCTATGGATTTGCCTATTCTGGACATTGCATATAGAGAGAGTCATACAGTATGTGATCCTTTGTGACTACTTTCACTTGGCACAATGTTCTCAAGTTTCATCTATGCTGTATCATAGATGAAAAAGGAAAGTTTCATTCCTTTTGATGGCTGAATAATATTATATTGTTTGCATAGACCACATTTTGCTACTCCAGTCATCATCAGCCAGTGGGCATTTGGGTTGTTTTCACTCTTTGGATATTATGAGTAACACTGCTACGAACATCCACTTACAAGTCTTTGTTTTTATTTCTCTTAGCTAGAGAGAAGTAGAATTGCCGGGTCATAGGGTAAGTTGATGTTTAACTTTTTAAGAAGCTGCCAAATGTTTTCTAAAGAGGCCGCACTCCCCCCACCCCACTCCACCAACACAAGTCACTCAACATGGTTACAAGGCCCTTCCTAATCTAGTTGCCGCTTGTTGTACCACCTTCATCTCTACCAATGCCCCAACTCAAACTGGACACTTCAAGTAGGCCCAACTTCACCAGCCCTCAAAAATAAATACTCCATCTCACTTGGTCTTCTATAACCATGGTTCCCTGTGCCAGGACTACTCCTCCCCACTGTAATCTCCAGGCTCATGCCCACGTGTCCTCAGACTCAGTTTCCTTAGCATGTCTTCCCAGGTCCCCCACAAGACTAGCGAGGCCTCCACACTCCCTCAAGTGCCCTGAGCTTCTGTGCTCCAGTGGCTCTTCTCATATGACAGGGTCATCACCTATGTGCTGGTCTTTACCGGACAGTGCTTGAATTTGTGTCCCCACCGAAATCTCATGTCCACCTGTAATCCCCAGTTTTGGAGGTGGGGCCTAGTGGGAGGTGATTGGATCATGGGGGCGGATTTCCCCCTTGCTGTTCTTATGATATCTGGCCATTTAAAAGTGTGTGGCACCTCCCCCCTCTCTCTTCCTCCTACTCCAGCCATATGAGACATGCCTGCTTCCCCTTCAAGTTCCACCATGATTGAAAGTTTTCTGAGGCCTCCCCAGCCATGCTATCTATACAGCCTCCAGAACTGTGAGCCAATTAAACTCTTCTTTATAAATTACCCAGTCTCAGGTATGTCTTTATAGCAGTGCAAAAACGGACTAATACATTATTCTTCACCAAAGTGTAATCTCCCTAAGGATAAGAATTACACCATTTTCCTCAGCCAAGAACAGTTCCTGATATGTTGGTGGCTCTCCATAAATATCTGATACATGAATAAAGCCCCCAGCATATAGTAGGCCGTCACCCTCTTCCCTACTATATTGAAAGTGTGATGCAAGAATCCAAAACTCCATTCTCTCCAAAGAAAATCGTTCCCAAACCATCTTGGAAATGCACAGTCTGATTTTAAAAATAAAACATTTGTAGTTCCTTCCTGATTCTGTTTTGTACGGGCTAATAATAAAATGAGTTGGCATTCCTTGGGTATATATCAACTAACAGTAGAGGGAGCCAAGCCAAGAATGTGCTAGGTGGTGGGTAGGAATCTGCGTGCGATTAAAAATAGGCCATGTGTAATAATGGAGGAAAACTACTCAAATGGTCAGCAATTAGGAAATAGTTCAATAAATTCTGGTATTAGATAGATAGATTATATTGCCATTAAAATCATAAATATGGAAAGGTTTATTCAAAATAATCCTAAAACTGAAACTAGAACATGAATTAGAATATGCACTTTGATTACAAGTATGCAACATTGTGTATGTATAATCTCATAAAATCCTATTCGTTCCAGGTATTTTATAGTAAAATTTAGAACTGGGGTTTTTTTCTCAGTTTTTTTTTAAGTTTTTGTTGTAAAACCCTGTGACAAATAATTGTCGTGCATTGTTTCCAAAGTCTATATCATAAATTGGACATAGCTTTTTGATCTAAGGCTCCTAAAGGTACTGTTTATAATTTGTTGGATGTATACAACACATTGCATTCCTTAATTTAAAAATATATATGTGTAGGTTGGGCATGGTGGTTCACACCTGAAATCCCAGCACTTTGGGAGGCCGAGGTGGGTGGATCACCTGAGGTCAGGAGTTCACGACAAGCCTGTCCAACATGGTGAAGCCCTGTCTTTACTAAAAATACAACAATTAGCCAGGCATGAGGGCAGACAGCTGTAATCCCAGCTATTCGGGAGGCTGAGGCAGGAGAATCACTAGAGCGCAGGAGGCAGAGTTTGCAGTGAGCCGAGATCATAGCACTGCACTCTAGCCTGGGCAACAGAGCAAGAGCCCCTCTCAAACAAACAAAAAAATATATATATACACACAAACACATACATATTTATATATTAATGTACACATGCATGTATGTATGCTTACATGTATTTATTTCATAGTGCTCTTACAGAAGGCAAAATGTTTTCACATTTTTGTTGCACTTTGCCTCCAGTACTTCTGGGAGTCAGACAGAACAGGAGCTATTGTATTATCCTCTCTTTATCCATTTTACTTTACACACAAACTGAAACTGACTTGCTCAAAGTTACATAGGGTATTAGTTTGTTCTCACACTGCTAATAAAGACATACCTGAGACTGGGTAATTTATAAACGAAAGAGTTTTAATGGATTCACAGTTCCATATGGATGGGGAGGCCTCACAATCATGGCAGAAGGCAAAGGAGGAGCAAAGTCACATCTTACATGGTGGCAGGCAAGACAGCGTGTGCAGGGGAACTCCCCTTTATAAACCCGTTAGATCTCATGAGACTTATTCACTACCATGAGAACAGCACAGGAAAGACCTGCCCCCATGATTCAATTACCTCCCACTGGGTCCCTCTCATGACACGTGGGAACCATAGGAGCTACAATTTGAAATGAGATTTGGGTGGGGACACAGCCAAACTATATCACATAGTTAGCAAGGATCAGAACCAAGATCAGAGCCCACTCCACACTAATACAACCTCCTTCACTCTGCCCAGAAACCTGAGCAGGAAAGACTCCATGAACTCAGGATCAGCAAAGTTCCTTGCTAAAGAAGTTTGCACAGCATCCTGCCCTAGGAGATGCTCAAGGAGCATTTGTTCAAAGGATTGATACATCAATAACTTGATGAGTCCATCAATGGACAGGAATTTAACAGATCACAACTAATCAGCTAAAATTCTTTGGTACTCTCTGGTGTCAGTCTTCACCAAACTCATATCATTGCCACTTTAAATGTTTTCTCTAGAAATATTTCATTTGTTCATTCAGCAATCAAATATTAGACAGCCACTAAGTGTAAGAAGCTGTGTTCACAGCTTTAGGAGTTAAAGAAATAAAATATCATTCTTGCCTGCGACATACTTACAATCCACTAGGAGAATAAGACTTTCATTTTGTTTGTTTATTTATTTATTTATTTATTTATTTTTATTTTTTTGAGACAGAGTCTCGCTCTGTCTCCCAGGCTGGAGTGCAGTGGCCCAATCATGGCTCACTGCAAACTCCACCTCCCAGATTCAAGCAATTCTGCTGCCTCAGCCTCCTGAGCAAACTGGGACTACAGGTGTGTGTCACCACACCCAGCTAATTTTTTGTATTTTTAGTAGAGACAGGGTTTCACCATGCTGGCCAGGCTGGTCTCAAATTCCTGACCTCAGGTGATGCACCTACCTTGGCCTCCCAAAGTGCTGGGATTATAGGCATGAGCTACCGTGCCCAGTCAAGACTTTCATTTTTAGAAATGCTATAAAACCTGGCAGAATATGAGGCAATGAGAGGCATAAACAAAGTATTCAGAGGAAAGAGAAATGGTATTTAGTTAATAGAAGCAAATTTCATGGAAATGTGGCATTTCAGCAGCACCTTGAGTGACAGGTACAATTTCACAAGAGGCAATGGGGGAGGATATTTCAGGGAGAAACAAAGTGATGGGGTTTTTTTGTTTTGTTTTGTTTTGTTTTTGTTTTGTTTTGTTTGTTTGTTTGTTTTGAGACAGTGTCTTACTCTGTAGCCCAGGCTGGAGTGCAATGGTGTGGTCTCAGCTTACTGCAACCTCCGCCTCCCGGGTTCAAGCAATTCTCCTGCCTCAGCCTCCCAAGTAACTGGAATTACAGGTGCCCACCATTATGCCTGGCTAACTTTTGTGTTTTTAGTAGAGACAGGGTTTCACCATAATGGCCAGGCTGGTCTCAAACTCCTGACCTCAGGTGATCCTCCTACCTCGGCCTCCCAAAGTGCTGGGATTACAAGTGTGAGCCACCACGCCCAACGTGTTTTAGCCAAGGCACGAGATTAAAAATACTTTGCAAAAGTGAGGATCTTAGGAACTCTCCATGTCCTTAGAGAAACACATTTCAGCTAAAACATATTGTCTTTTTTCCACCATCGCTTTTTCTAGTCTCTTTGTCTAATATAAGACAGACAGTTCCTTAGTCATCTCATCTGACTCGCGCAGGTGCTAAGAGATAGAGTCACAGATACACAGGAATATACTGGAAGGCTGTGTCTGTTAATTTGCTCCCTTTGAGGAACACAGTAGAAAGTATTATATTATTAGCCATGTTTTGCAGCAGCATGTGAAACAAAGGTACAGAGAGACTGGGAACTTTTCAAGGTCACAGAAGGAGCCAGCTGGAAGGAAACCCTAGAACCACAGCTGCACCTCTCCAGAGGAGGCTGTGTGGCACATCTTTGTGAGGGGACAGTGTGTTCCCACCCAATACCCTCTGCACCCTTTTGCCAGGGAGCTCGGCATGCTATGCAGACATTATTTAATGAGTTCTCTCAGCCCCACTGTGGTTGAAGTCGGGTGAAGGCATGTTTGTATTCTTTTCCCAAATTAACAAACTAAAATCCACAGGGTATCCTAGCAGTTCATCTGAGAGCAAGGAATCTGTGTGAGAGTTAAGCCAACAATTGACCCATGAGCAATGTTATGTTTGGCTCTTGTGTGAGGACTGAAAGTTGGCTAGAGAGGTTGGAACGTGGGCCAGGCATTTTTAGACCCAAATTCTGATCCCAGCTCCACTATATGCCTACTGTTTGAGCATGGTCACTGGCTCAACCTCTCTAAGCGTCGGTTTCTGCATCTGTAAAATGGATACACATCTGTAGCTGTCACATATATATTTTGAATGGTAAGAAAAAGATACAAGAGTGTCCCCTCAAAACCATGAAAAATGTTTACTTTAGGGGAAAGAGTAGAACTGGTAGGCTTCTATTTGGCTTGATGTACTTCTTTTTCATTTGGAATTGCTTACAAGAACCTGGACAGCAAATAAAAGATAAGAATAATAACAATGTTATAAATTACCATATAGGCTGGGCATGGTGGCACACGCTTGTGATTCCAGCACTTTGGGGGCTGAAATGGAAGGATTGCCTGAGCCTAGGAGTTAGAAACCAGCCTGGGCAACATGATGAAATCCCTGACTCTACAAAAATTACAAAAATTAGCCGGGCGTGGTGTCACACACCTGTAGTCCCAGGTACCTGGGAGGGAGACTGAGGTGGGAGGATCACCTGAGCCCAGGAGTTCAAGGCTGCAGTGAGCCAAGATCTCACCACTGCACTACAGCCTGGGCAAACAGACCATGACCCTGTCTCAAAAAATAGTAATAATAAAAATAATTTTTAAAAATTATCATACAAAAAGTATCTACACAGTAATTGCCAAATACTACCTTCCCAATAAAAGTTAATTTTAGGCTAGGCACAGTGGCTCACACCTGGAATCCCAGCACTTTGGGAGGCCGAGGTGGGTGGATTACAAGGGCAGGAGTTCAAGACCAGCCTGGCCATTATGGTGAAACCCCGTCTCTACTAAAAATACAAAAATTAGCCGGGCATAGTGGTGCACACGTGTAATCCCAGCTACTGGGAAGGCTGAGGCAGGAGAATCACTTGAACCCGGGAGGCAGAGCCTGCAGTGAGCCAAGATTGGGCCGCTGCACTCCAACCTGGGCAACAGAGTGAGACTCCATCTCAAAAAAAAAAAAGTTAATTTTATATGTAAAAATTAATCATTATGTCCTGTGGCAAAAGGAGGTAGAATATAAGACAGGACATCAAGGAACTATAAGAGCATAACAGTTTCTAATTGAGATTCAAATTCTTTGGGAGGTAATTGATGGTGTAGAAAGAACACCGAGGCACCTAGCTTTAAATCCCATCACTGCCACATCCTTGCTCTGTGACATTGGAGAAGTCACTGAGCCTCTCCGGGATTCAGTTTCTTTATCTGTAAACGGAGATTTTAAAAATTTACCTTGGCCGGGTGCAGTGGCTCACAGCTGTAATCCCAGCACTTTGGGAGGCCAAGGTAGGTAGATCACCTGAGGTCAGGAGTTCGAGACCAGCCCGGCCAACATAGTGAAACCCCATCCCTACTAAAAATACAAAAATTAACTGGGCACAGTGGTGTGTGCCTGTAATTCCAGCTAATCAGGAGGCTGAGGCAGAAGAATCGCTTGAACCCAGGAGGTGGAGGTTGCAGTGAGCCAAGATCATGCCACTGCACTCCAGCCTGGGCAACAGAGCAAGACCCTGTCTAAATAAATAAATATATATATCACCTCATAGGTTGTCTAGAAGATGAAATGAGACAAACATTTAAGTGTAATAGAAGGCATTGATGATTACATTTAGTGAGGGCCACAGAAATGAAAAAAGACACTGTGTATACCTACAAAGCTTCTATTCCACCTGCTTTCTGCAGGTAGATTGCTCTGTAGAGTGTCTACCAGATTTTATCAGGGGAATCACATCAATTGTTTAAGCTGTACACGATTCTTTTAAAAATATCTTAACAGCAGCTGGGCACAGTGGCTCATACCTCTAATCCTAGCACTTTGGGTGGCTGAGGTGGGCAGATCACTTGAGGACAGGTGTTTGAGGCCAGCCTGGGCAACGTAGTGAAACCCTGTCTCTACTGAAAAAAAAAAAAAAAAAAAAAAAAAAAAAGCTCAGCCTGGTGGCATGCTCCTGTAATCCCCGCTACTTGGGAGGCTGAGGTATGAGAATCACTTGTACCCGGGAGGCGGAGGTTGCAGTGAGCCAAGATTACACCACTGCACTCCAGGCTGGGTGACAGAGCAAGACTCCATCTCAAAAAAAAAAAAAAAGAAAAGAAAAAATTAACAGCAATCAATGAAAGCCAAGAAAGCAAATTGAAAACCAGCCAAAGTGGATCCACCTTTAGATCTTTCTGAGCAAGACAGGGTTTTCAAGCCCACATACTTGTGGTTAAGTGCTGGCCTGTGCTTTCCTGGTGCTTCCCGGATGCATGTTTCTCCACTGCACCTCTCGGTAGCAGATGTGTGTAAAGAGCCATAAACTCAGCAACAATAGGTGGGAACATGCTTGTTTTCCTCTGGCCTTCCTTGTTCTGATTAAAGGGTCCTTTATAGGATCTGGCAAGCGTGCTCTGTTTGGTGTACCAAGCAGACACCTATTTCTTTTTTTTTTTTTTTTTTTTTTGAGACGGAGTCTGGCTCTGTCGCCCAGGCTGGAGTGCAGTGGCTGGATCTCAGCTCACTGCAAGCTCCGCCTCCTGGGTTTGCGCCATTCTCCTGCCTCAGCCTCCCGAGTAGCTGGGACTACAGGCGCCCGCCACCTCGCCCGGCTAGTTTTTTGTATTTTTTAGTAGAGACGGGGTTTCTCCGTGTTAGCCAGGATGGTCTCGATCTCCTGACCTCGTGATCCGCCCGTCTCGGCCTCCCAAAGTGCTGGGATTACAGGCTTGAGCCACCGCGCCCGGCCTGCAGACACCTATTTCTATAGGAAGTTCTATACATTGAGATGACCTTTCCTCCAAATCAGAACAGGTGGCGACGCCCTACTCCCCAGTTGCTAGGGCCTTTCTGAGTCTGTTTCCTCCCCCCTGAGATGAAGCAGGCTCATCATCATGAGGGCATAACATCATGGTTTGTTGAGAGATTTAAACCAGACAGTGTCTATAGCCAAGAGTTTGCAAACTGGAGACAGTAAACCATCTAGAAGAACATGCACAAGTTGTGAGGCTGAGGTGGGAAGATGGCTTGGGGCCAGCAATGTGAGACCAATCTGGGAAACATAGCAAGACCCTGTCTCTACAAAAAAAAAAAAATTAACTGCGCATGGTGGTGCCTGCCTGTAGTCACAGCTACGTGAGAGGTTGAAGCAGGAAGATTGCTTGAGACCAGAAGTTCAAGGCTGCAGTGATCCATAACTGCACCACTGCAGCCTGGGCACCAGAGCAAGACTCTGTCTCTGAAACAAAACGAATTATACACACACACACACACACACACACACACACACACACACACGCGCGAAGCTGAGATCCTAAACAATAGAACTAACTGCAACTACAGGATAAATTTCTTTGCCTAAAGAGAACCTTCATGAAAATGTTTCTAAAACTCAAAGAAAAAGAAGTATTTTGCTTTCAAACTTTATAGATGGTTTCTTTTCAAAAAAAGTCTCTTACTTCTTTTGTCCTGAATCTCAATTTTACATTTTCTTGCCTGCTTGCTTTTTTTTTTTTTTTTTTTTTTTTTTAAGAAACATGATCTCACTATGTTGCCCAGGCTGGCCTTGAACTCCTGGGCTCAAGGGATACCTCCAGCCTCAGCCTCCTGAGTAGCTGAGGTTACAGGCCCATACCACAGCAACCAGTTTCACCCGTATGCTTTGATGTTGATTCATTGCTGCAGCCTGTGTTTCTGTGTTTTATTCATCCCTCTCACATCTCCTCCTCTTTTCTTTCCTACTGTTTCACCATACCATGAACATTTCTAGGCAGTAAGTGGACGTTCTGCTTCTGAGATGGGGGAGTTATACTGCTTAGGTGAAGCAGAGAGGGAAGGTAGTGGCTGCTTGCTATGTTAATAGCAGCCTCTTTTGCTAGTTCTCTCTCTTAATGAAACCATGCAGGAAGACAACAGCCTTTTTTTTTTTTTTTTTTTTTTTTGAGATGGAGTCTTGCTCTGTTACCAGGCTGGAGTGCAATGGCGTGATCTTGGCTCACTGCAACCCCCGCCTCCTGGATCCAAGCAATTCTACTGCCTCAGCCTCCCGAGTAGCTGGGACTACAGGCACATGCCACCAAGCCCGGCTAATTTTTTTGTATTTTTAGTAGAGACGGGGTTTCACCATGTTAGCCAGGATGGCCTCGATCTCCTGACCTCGTGATCCACCTGCCTCAGCCTCCCAAAGTTCTGGGGTTACAGGTGTGAGCCACCATGCCCGGCCAACAACAGCTTTCTAATAAGTCTTCTCTTCTTTCATTTATTGAGTGCTTCTGGTTTTGTCAGATACTATGCGAAGCATCTTTCATTTCGTGTTGCTTACAATCCTCGCAGCACCTGTGAGACAGGATTTTATCTTTCTAACTGATAAGGAAAAAGAGTCTAAGAGCTTACGTGAATTGTTCAAGGCCAGGCAGCTCATCAGTGACAGAGTTGGAATTCAAATTCAGGTGCCTTCGTCTTGCCAGGTGTCTTGAGAGGTAGAAGTGAGGGAGCAGTGTCAAGTCGAGAAGAGAGGCTCCAGGAGACTTGCTAGAAGACAAATACATGAGGGTCCCTTGAGCCATGGGGATCCTTTCTCTGCTCCTGGGCAATACAAAATTTGATTGGTGTTCCTAGCCATGTCCAAGGTTCCCATGCTGTAATTAATTTGTAAGAAATAGCTGGCTAGGTGTGGTGGCTCACATCTGTAATCCTAGCACTTTGGGAGGCCAAGGCAGGAGGACTGCTTGAGCTCAGTAGCTTGAGACCAGTCTGGGTAACATGGTAAAACCCCGTATGTACAAAAAGAAAAAGTGAAAATTAGCTGGGTGTGGTGGCACGCACCTGTAGTCCAGCTACTCAGGAGGCTGAAGTGGGAGGCTCACCTGAACCCAGGAGGTTGAGGCTGCAGTGAGCTGTGATCTCAACACTGCACTCCAGCCTGGGTAACAGAGCAAGACAGTGTCTCAAAACAATAAAAAAAAAAAAAATTTAAAAAGAGAGCGAGTGAGAAAGAAAGGAAGAAAAGAAGTAAATAACACAACTGTTATATTTTAACAGGTACTTTTGAAAATTTTATTGTTGTAATTAATTTATTCCTCACATAAACTCTGTAAGTTAAATACAATCATTCTCCTCATTTTATTATATTTTAGAGACAGGGTCTCACTCTGTCACTGAGAACTGGAGTTCAGTGGCGCGATCATAACTCATTGTAACCTCAAACTCGTGGGTTCAGGCAATTCTTCCTAGTCAGCTGGGATTACAGTCACCACCACAACTGGCTAATTTTTAAAAATTTTTTGTAGAGTCAAGGTCTTGCTATGTTGCCCAGATTGGGTCTCAAACTCCTAGCCTCAAGCAATCCTCCTGCCTTGGCATCCCGAAGTGCTGGAATTACATGCACGAGCCACCACACCGGCCTCTCTCCATTTCATAGATTAAGAAACTGAGGCTCACAATTTAGGGGGATTTGGCTTCTGTGCTCATTTTTCTTTTCTTTCTTTCTTTTTTTTTTTGTTTGTTTTTTTTGAGACAGAGCCTTGCTCTGTCACCCAGGCTAGAGTGCAGTGGTGTAATCTCGGCTCATTGCAACCTCCGCCTCCCGGGTTCAAGTGATTCTCCTGCCTCAGCCTCCCAAGTAGCTGGGATTACAGGCGCCGGCCACCATGCCCGGCTAATTTTGTGTGTGTGTGTGTGTGTGTGTGTGTGTGTGGTTTTTTGTTGTTGTTGTTGTTTTTATAGAGACCAGGGTTTCACCATGTTGGCCAGGCTGGTCTCGAACTCCTGACCTCATGATCCACCCGCCTTGGACTCCCAAAGTGCTGGGATTACAGGCGTGAGCCACTGCGCCTGGCCTCCCGTGCTCATTTTTCTAACCATTTTTCCGATAATTCAGTACTTCTGGGCCTGAAGGAGCCTATAGATATGTGATTCTGTGTGTTAGCAAAAACGATCTATGCGGGCATGCCCCAACGTGTTGAGGCTGTGGAGGATCCCAGAACCTTGCAGTAACTGGGCAAGGGGTCATGCCAAGGACAATTGAGGCTAATTTCTTGTCTGTAGAGCTGGATAGATGCTCAGTGTTAAGTTAAAATGATTTAAAGAAAATAAATTTGTGTGTGAAAAACAAATTCAGATATATGTTTAGCCACTGGCTACACCACCTGCTATTCTACGAGAACTTTTATTTGACCTGGTGCAATCTAACCCTTACTGTCCACCCCTCCTCCTTCCTGAAATGTATAGGGCTGTCTTTATTTTTTTTTTGAAACAGGGTCTCACTCTGTCTCTTAGGCTGGAGTGCACTGGCACAATCACAGCTCACTGTGGCTTTGGCCCCCCTGGCTCAAGGGATCTTCCTACCTCAGCTAGGACTGCAAGTTTGCACCACCATGCCCGGCCAATTTAAAAAAAATTTCTTTTGCAGAGATGGGGTTTTGCCATGTTGCTCAGGCTGGTCTTGAATTCCTGGCCTCAAGTGATTCACTTGCCTCAGGCTTCCAAAGTGCTGGAACGACAGGCATGAACCACTATGCTTGACCTAAGGCTGTCTTTCAAAAGCCAGGCACTGTCTCTCTCTCACCAACCTGCCCTTCGTGACTCAGTTCAGGAGATGCCTTTGCTGAGAAGCTCTCGCTGACATTCCCCAGCTGACTCCAAGGCCCCCTCCCAGTTCACACAGCGCACTATTTAGTTTTCTTTTATTTATTTATTTACTTACTTACTTTTATTTATTTATTTATTCATTTATTTATTTATTTATTTATTTATTTATTTATTTTTTGAGACGGAATTTTGCCCTGTCACCCAGGCTGGAGTGCAGTGGCACAATCTTGGCTTACTGCAATCTCCACCTCCCAGGTTCAAGCGATTCTCCTGCCTCAGCTTCCCAAGTAGCTGGCATTACAGGCGTGCACCACCACACCTGGCTAATTTTTGTATTTTTAGTAGAGATGGGGTTTCACCATGTTGGCCAGGCTGGTCTCAAACTCCTGACCTCAGGTGATCCACCCTCCTTGGCCTCGCAAAGTCCTGAGATGACAAGAATGAGCCACCGCACCCAGTCTGTTTATTTTTCTATTTCAATGCTTGGCTTGCTTGTGCATCTGTGTCCCAACATGGTAAGCAATTTGAGAACAGTGCCTGCATTTTTTTGTGCATTACCAGTGCTTAACCAGTGTGTAGGCTTGACATAAAATTGGCCCTCAGTGCTTGTTTGTTGAAAGAATAAATGGATGAATATATAATGAATACACAAGCAGCAACAACAGCTACAACAAATAATTCAGTCCTGCACCTTACATCTCATACCTCATCCATATCAGCCAGGTGGCCAAGTAACACCACATCGATTCAACACAGTTTTATTTTTTGAGGCAGAATTTTGCTCTGTCACCCAGGTTGGAGTGCAGTGGGACAATCAGCTCACTGAAGCCTCCACCTCCTAGGTTCAAGCGATTCTCCTGCCTCAGCCTCCTGAGTAGCTGGGAAAGCAGGCGTGCAACACCATGCATGTTGTGTGTTTAGTAGAGATGAGGTTTCATCATGTTGGCCAGGTTGGTCTCAAACTCCTGACCTCAAGTGATCTGCCTGCCTTGGCCTCCCAAAGTGCTGAGATTATAGGCAAGAGCTCCCTGCACCTGGCTGATACAAAGATTTGTTGATCTGTAGAATGGAGGAGCAGAGTACTGGCATTTTGCATCAGAATATCTTAGTGGGCAGACACTTCTTGTCTGTAAAAAAAAAAAAAAAAAAAAGTATAATAGGCCAGGCACAGTGGATCAAGCCTGCAATCCCAGGATTTTGGAAGGCCGCAGCAGGCAGATCCCCTGAGGTCAGGAGTTCAAGACCAGCCTGGCCAACATGGTGAAACCCCATCTCTACTAAAAATACAAAATTAACTGGGTGTGATGGCATGTCCCTGTAATCCCAGCTACAGAAGGCTGAGGCAGGAAAATCACTTGAACCCAGGAGGCAGAGGTTGCAGTGAGCCCAGATCGCAACACTGCACTCCAGCCTGGGCAGCAAAGTGAGACTCTGTCGCAAAAAAAGAAAAAAAAGAAAAGTTTTATAATCATCCTTTTATCACAGGATTGCTGTGAAGTCAAATGGCAAATGCATGTGAAAGCACTTTAGAAACTACGAAGTGATATGCAAATGTTAGTAGCTGTTATTTTATTGCTATTGTTATGTGCAAGGCACCATGTCAGGCCCCAAAGGAGGACTTGATGAGTAATCCACTGCCCACAAGATACCCACAACATGATGAGGTATTCAAAGGACTATGAAATAAGGCAGAAAATAAGAGAAATAAGAGATGGTCAAAGACCTATAGGGGCTCAAAGGAGAGAAAAATCATGGGTCAGGAGTCAGGACAGCCCATTCATCCAAAGCCTTGTGGGGGTGTTGTGGGGGTTTAATGGCAAGGTCCCTACTCTCAAGCCCTTGATGGTCATATATGGTGCTGCATGAGACTGAAATATGTGGTATTTGAGCATAGAGAGCTTTTCCAGTGAAGGCATCTGAAAGATCCAGTCTAGATCTAAAAGAGTGGGTGGGACTCAGTTTAGGGGAGGAGGAAAAGATGGTCTCTGAAGGGAGGAGGATGCAGACAAAGGCAGGATTGAGCTTGGAGAGACTGGGAGACTCCTCCTAGGAGAGCAGAGCAGAGGGTTCCTGTGGCTGGGCTGCTCGTGACCCAGGGCAAGCCATCAAAATCCAAGCAAGTGCCATGCTAGGTTGGATCAATAGTCCATTCAGTACTCTATATTTGGACAGTGGCCCTGGGGGATACTTTGGGAGAGCCTCTGGTTGTGCCATTAGGATGATTCTTTAGCTATTAGGAAGGTAAATTATATAATAACCCATTATGGAGCCATCATTCATACATTTTTATTAACCCTGTCTGCATCTATAGGCAAATATCTCAAAAAAGACCCTCTTAAAGGAATATTCTACAATACAAAGCTGCTTCTGTGGGCTCCCAGAAAGCTGATAGGAAAAAACAATTATATAAAAAGCAACCCTAAAGAAAAAAAAAAAAACTATAGAAACAAAAAGCAGACCAGCAGTTGTCTAGAGCTTGGGGGAAGGGTGGGGAATGGGAACTGACTGCACAGAGGCCCAAAGGAGCATTGAGGGGGATGGAAGTGTTTGAAACTCACCTTCCAGTGGCTGAATTTTATGATATGCATGGTACGTCTCATAAAGCTGTTATTTCTGAAAACCCTACATAACTGCTTTTTCCAGTCCTTACCCAGAAAACATTATTCGTTATAAAGAAAGCCAGTACAAGGTCAGAGGTGGGAATGGAAGGAGACTCAAAATCATGTCACGTGAGAAATGTTGCAAGGACCCTGGAAAATAGAGCCAATAAAAGAGGAGAGAAAACCGGGGGCGGGGGCAAGGGGGGTCGTAGGTGGAGACCAGGCACAGTGGCTCACGTCTGTAATCCCAGCACTTTGGGAGGCTGAGACAGGAGGATCCCTTGAGTCCAGGAGTTTGAGACCAGCCTGGGCAACATAGGGAGACCCTGTCTCTAAAAAAAGTTTAAAAATAAAAAAAAGAAAACCAGAGGGAGCTGGCAGTTTGTGGGAAAGGGATTACAGGCACTCTGTGTAATGCCAAGAACGCTGAACTAGAAAAAATGGATGAAGGTCAGCTTGCTCCTAGAGGCAGAGAGCTGCCCAACACTGGAAGTATTCAAGCAGTGGCTCAATGCCCCAGTGCTGCAGAAGGTTCTTAAGTCATGGATGAGGGCACAGAGTACAAAGAACTTCAAGGTTCTTTTCCACCCTAAGAGTCTTTGATTATATACACTTCTATAATAAGTTTTATGTAGGTTTGCTCTTTGCATCAAAAAAACTGAGTTAGGCCAGGTGCAGTGGTTCACGTCTATAATCCCAGTACTTTGGGAAGCCAAGGTGGACTGGTCACGAGGTCAGGAGATCGAGACCATCCTGGCCAACATGGTGAGACCCCATCTCTACTAAAAGTACAAAAATTAGCTGGGCATGGTGGCATGTGCCTGTAATCCCAGCTACTTGGGAGGCTGAGTTAGGAGAATCCCTTGAACCTGGGAGGCAGAGGTTGCAGTGAGCTGAGATCACGCCACTGTACTCTGGCCTGGGCAACAAGAGCAAAACTCCATCTAAAAAAAAAAAAAAAACCGAGTTAAAGCACCAGACTGTTGCTCCTTTCCTTCCTAAATAACCTGTCTTAGTCTGCTCAGCCTCCTATGACAAACTACCATAAACAGGGTGGTTTATTTATTTATTTATTTATTTATTTTATTATTTTTTGTTGTTGTTGAGACAGAGTCTTGCTTTGTCGCCCAGCCTGGAGTGCAGTGGCCGGATCTCAGCTCACTGCAAGCTCCGCCTCCCGGGTTTACGCCATTCTCCTGCCTCAGCCTCCTGAGTAGCTGGGACTACAGGCGCCCGCCACCTCGCCCGGCTAGGTTTTTGTATTTTTTAGTAGAGACGGGGTTTCACCGTGTTAGCCAGGATGGTCTCGATCTCCTGACCTTGTGATCTGCCCGTCTCGGCCTCCCAAAGTGCTGGGATTACAGGCTTGAGCCACCGCGCCCGGCAACAGGGTGGTTTATAAACAACAGAAATATGTTCCTCATCATCCTGGGCTGGGAAGTTCGAGATCAAAGGGCTGGCAGACTTGGTGTCTGGTGAGGGTGCATTTCCCAGTTTGTAGATGGCCTTCTTGCTGTGTGCTCACATGGCAGAAGGAGTCAATGATCTCCCTTGGGTCTCTTTTATGAGGGTACTAATCCCATTCACAAGGGCTTCACCCTCATGACCTCATCACCCACAAAGGCGTCACCTCCTGATATCCTTACCTTACAGTTAGAGTTTCACATGTAAATTTGGGAGGTTCACACAACCTTCAATCTATAGGAGAGCCAGACTTTAAAATTGTATAGAAAGATCAAGGAGCTAGGAAGGGGACATTGATGTCCTTGGTTGATGCTTTCTTCCTTCCCCTAGAGGTTGAGGCTCAGTTCTTTAGTATCTTTGGGTCTTCAAGGCTTTGTGTACAGTCCCTTGGCCCGACATTAGAAGTTCTCCATTCTGTAGGAGCCTGAGCTCTCTTTCCAGCCTTACTTCAGTGCTCCCCACTACAGGCCACGCACAGTGGCTCATACCTGTAATCCCGGTACTTTGGGAGATCAAGCCAGAAGAATCACTTAAGTTCAGGAGTTCAAGACCAGCCTAGGCAACATAGTGAAGTGCCTTCCCTACAAAAAAAAATTTAAAAATTAGCCAGGCATGTTGGCAGGCACCTGTAGTCCCAGCTACTTGGGGTGGCTGAGGTGGGGGGATCACTTGAACCCAGGAGGACAAGGACCTAGCCACTGTACTCTAGCCTGGGGGACAGAGTAAGACTCTATCTCAAAACAAAACTAAACAACAACAACAACAAAAAAAAACCACTGCCCAATGCAAACCATCTGTTCCAGGCAAAGTGGTAACACGGGGCCCCTAAATGCCCTCCACATTTTCCATTCTGCATCCTTCCTCAGATCATACCTCCTGCAGGAAAGACCCTCCTCTAACCCTCACAGTGGTCTAAGTCCTATGCCACCCACAAGTACTTCTGCCACTGTGTCACAGGTGAGACTTGTCCTGGAGGATCACTGGGAGTTGTTCACCAGCAAAGGCCAAATCTGGTCAGTGGGAGGCTGAGGCTACAACAGGCCTAGAGGTAAACACAGAAATGGAGACCAGGGGCCAGGTGTGGGGGCTCATGCCTATAATCTCAGCATTCTGGGAAGCTGAGGCGGGAGGATTGCTTCAGCCCAGGTGTTCGAGGCTGCAATGAACTATGATCAGACCACTGTACTCCAGCCTGAGTGACAGAGCAAGACCCTGTCTCCACAAAAAATTTAGAAATTAGCCAGGTGTGGAGGCTTATGCCTATAGTATCAGCCACTCAGGAAGCTGAGGCAAAAGGATTGCATGAGCCCAGGGGTTTGAGGCTACAATGAGCTATGATTCCACCACTGCATCCAATCTAGGTGACAAAGTGAGACTGTCTCAAAAAAAAAAGAAAAAAGAAATGAAGACCAGGAATTCAAATAGGCCAAAGTTGGGCTGGGCACGGTGGCTCACACCTGTAATCCCAGCACTTTGGGAGACCAAGGTGGGCGGATCACCTGAGGTCGGAAGTTCGAGACCAGCCTGACCAACATGGAGAAACCCCATCTCTACTAAAAATACAAAAATAGCTGGGCATGGTGGCACATGCCTGTAGTCCCAGCTACTTGGGAGGCTGAAGCAGGAGAATCACTTGAACCCAGGGTGGGGGCGGAGGTTGTGGTGAGCCATGATCACATCATTGCACTCCAGCCTGCTCAACAAGGCAAAATTCCATCTCAAAAAAAAAAAAAAAAAAAAGGTCAAAGTCAAGAAGGGGATGTTTGCTACTCAAGTTGGTCTTTTTTCTTTTGAAGTTTTAATATATGTACATATAAATATTACATATATATGTAATATAAAGAAAGTTAACCCTGAAACAATGAAATGATATTATCACTATTTACATAGTTTACTTACATAATCATCATTTTTCTTTAAGTTCTAGAGTATATTCTATTTTAATTAAGAGTAAAATTAGGCCAGGAATGGTGGCTCATGCCTGTAATCCCAGCACTTTGGGAGGCTGAGGCAGGCAGATCACCTGAGGTCAGGAGTGATCCTCCTCTAACCCCCACAGTTGTCTAAGTCCTATGCCACCCACAAGTACTTACTGCCACCGTGTCACAGGTGAGACTGGTCCTGGAGGACCACTGAGAGTCGTTCACCAGCAAAGGCCAAATCTGGTCAGTGGGAGGCTGAGGTCAGTGGGAGGCTGGATAACATGGTGAAACCTTTTCTCCACTAAAAATACAAAAATTAACCGGGCATGGTAGCACACGCCTGTAATCTCAGCTACTCGGGAGGCTGAGGCAAGAGAATCATTTGAACCCAGGAGGCTGAGGTTGCAGCGAGCGGAGATTGCACCATTGCACTTTAGCCTGGGTGACAAGAGCAAAACTCGGTCTAAAAAAGAAAAATAAAAGAGTAAAGTTACAGTACCTTTTGCTGAAAAATTTAACGGTGATCAAAACTATTCGTTTCTTAGTTTTAGGCAGGCCCAGAGAAGGTAATTATAATTTCTCAGCCCAAGGATTTTAGAAATCAATTTATTAAGCATTCTTCAAAAGAGATTCTCTTGGTGTTTGAGAGTTTTTTGTTTTAAACTTTACCCAAGAGCCAAGTAAAAGTTGAAAATGAAAAGACTCTACCCTGGGTGTTTTCAAAATCGGAAAGGTTTGTGAAAAATTCAGTTTACATCTTTCTTAATCACTAATCTATGGTCTCCATATAAATTTTACTTCTTTATTTAAAGACACATCACTATACAATGGCTGTTGGGTGCAAAGAATATATGCCATAAATACTTGACAAACTGAAGTGAATCCATGTACCCCATCGGAACTTGTTAACTCTTTCCAGCCTTGTGGTGACACAATTGGTTAGTATGTCATATTCAACTTGATTACAACCTTAGAAGACACAGTAGTATTCTTTAGAGTAGAAGACTGCATCAATTTGGGGTCTAATTCCCAGAAATTTCTTGGTAACTAGTACAGGATAATCAGGGTTCATGAATGGCCTTTTCTCATCTCACCTCCAATATTGTTTATGCACAAAGAAGTAGGTCTTGTAGTTAAGTGAATTAAAAATGGCACCATCACGTCTTTTCACAGAGACAGGAAAGCTCAGAGAATATATCCTCTTGTGATCGTCTGGTTTTAAACGACTGATTAACGAGTACTTTCATCTTTAAAAAGAAGAATTTGACTCCTGGATCCAATTTTATAAGCAGCTTGAATGCCAGATGACAAGATCAGCCGTAAGGAAGAAATTAAACTAACACTGCTCTTTGATAGTTCAGGAAGCTTCCACCAAAAAAACCTGTCTTTAAAGAAAAAGATTTTTCCTTCAATTGTAGTGACAGCATCAAAGCTTAACTTGGAGTCACAGGTAGCAGGTTTTAGAGTGTAAGGGTGTGACAGGGGTTGATGCTTTTATGGGCTTCCACAGAGAAACTGAATGTCATAGATGTCATCAGTAGAGAGGCAAAATCTGGTTGGATCAACATAACTGTAGAGAGAGAAAAAATAGCTTTTGGATCTTTGGAGTGGCCAAGACCCAAGGAATGGCCCTATGAACAGCATCAAGAAGCAAGTTTATGCCTTCAAAGTGTTGAATTCAGATTTTAGCTTCCTTAAAATGCAAGTATCCATCAACACCAGCTCCCAGACTGTAAGCACAGGCTATAGGTTCCACCTCTGCCATCAAAAGGATTCCTGTCTTCATGAGCTCCTTGTGCAAATATATTTTAATGTGGCTGGGTGCAGTGGCTCACACCTGTAGTCCCAGCAGTTTGGGAGGCTGAGGTAGGCAGATCGCCTGAGGTCAGGAGTTCAAGACCAGGCTGGCCAACATGGTGAAATTCTGTCTCTACTAAAAATACAAAAAATTAGGCAGGCATGGTGGTGGGTACCTGTGATCCCAGCTACTCAGGAGGCTGAGACAGGAGAATCACTTGAACCCGGGAGGTGGTGATTGTAGCGAGCCAAGATCATGCCACTGCACTTCAGCCTGGGCAACGGAGTGAGACTCCATCCTATATATGTATATATATGCCTTAATGTCAGCTTCACCTGGGTCAATCTGTTTGAATTTCGGGGGTGGCAGGTGTCATATTACTCCATACATGAAAGTCTTCTGGATGGCATAGTCAAAATCTTTCTACACCATGTCGGTAGTGTAATTCTTGATTGTGTGGGTGATATGACATTTCATCCATACTGGTTTCCCCATCACTGTGTGAACCTGATGAACATTAAGTACTGCTCATCAGGGTGCATGCATTATTGCCAGAGGAGATGCATCCAATTGCCCAGTCACATTTGACCCCAAGAACTGCTATATTTCCTGGATTTTGTGTGCCTTGAAGTCTCTGTTGGCACTCATTGTGATCATTGGAATTCTTTCCTTCAGGAGACGGAAACAGATGCCCATGTACTTTTGTGCAAACACATCATTGGCTTCTGGACTTGTACTGTTAGCCACAGGAATAGCTCAGAAGGCAGCAGCTTGAAGGACCAGAATTAATAGAAGAAACTTCATCCTCAAATTCTCTTGAATAGTTTAACCCAATTTGCTCTGTTCCTTTGCAGTCTCCAGCTGGCTTTTATTCCTGCCTTATACATATGCAGGTATTCCCACCCCCGGCCTAACTGAATGCCTCTGACAACAGCTCTCAGAATGCACTCCTACCTCTAAATTCTTTATTATTTGTACCTCCCAGTTTAATATACCTTATATAATTACGTAACTTTTCATAAAATGATGGGCTTTATCAGCTATAAGTAAGACCCTTGAGGCTATACAGGCCCACCTGAGTTTTCAGATTCATTATTGTTGTTGTTTGTTACTTTTTTTTATTTCATAGACTGACATCTCCCTTCTACCTCCCACTCTCTTTTGCCCTGAAACATCAACTTTAAACCAAAAAAAAAAGCTTGCTTTATTTATTTATTTATTTATTTTTGAGATGGAGTTTCACTCTTGTTACCCAGACTCAAGCGCAATGGCACGATCTCAGCTTAGTGCAACCTCTGCCTCCCGGGTTCAAGCGATTCTCCTGCCTCAGCCTCCCAAGTAGCTGGGATTACAGGTGTCTGCCACCACACCCAGCTAATTTTTCTTTCTTTCTTTCTTTTTCTTTTTTTTTTTTTTTTTTTTTGTATTTTTAGTAGAGACGGGGTTTCATCCTGATGTTGGCCAGTCTGGTCTTGAACTCTTGACCTCAGTTGATCCACCTGCCTCAACCTCCCAAAGTACTTGGACTATAGGCATGAGCCACCATGCCTAGCCCCAAAAAGCATTATCTTGTGCATTCAGATGAAAATGAAGTGATGAACATGGAGCTCCTGCTTAGATGGAAGGAAAAGGAAGCCCCAGTGTATGGGATGTACGTCCACCAACGATGTCATCAGAAGCATCTCAGATAAGATGTGATTTTTAAAGTGGATACACTCTGTGTATTTACATATGCAGATCTAACATTTTTAGGCTTTTCTGAACTATTGCTATTGCTAAGACAAAGAAGTGCTATTGTGAGGGGTCAGTACCAAGTGCCCTGAGTCTGTCCAACAAAATTCTGTCTCATTCTATAGCTTTTCAATATCAAAGCCACTTGATAATTAAGGAGAAAAGGATAATACTCACATCAGGTGCTCAGGTGTCTATATTTCTAGCTTGTTTTTGTCTTTCTTAGGATTTGGTAATAAGAAGTACACACCCTTCGCCAGGAGGGAAAATAACATCATTTTAAACAATACTACAGTTATACTTTCATTTTATACTGAACCTGCCTATACCGGAAATGGCCCAGCTGTAAAACAGGACCAAAACAGGCTGTCTCATTGTTCTGTTAGAAGGCAGCTGTCCTGGTAAGTTACCCACCACCCCAACACTCCACAGAACAATCGACTTATCACAGAAGGAAAACTTTGCCTATCCCAGACTTCCTTTCTTGCTGCTTGTTTTGTTTTGTTTTGCTTTGCTCTTTAAGTACAGATTGGTCAAAACCTTGTATAATTGATATATTTAGTATACTGTAAAAGCCATGGAGGTCTTTGAAATGCACACAAGCGTATATTATCCTTGTTGGGAAAGGCAATAGTTTGATTATTGATCGTTCTCTTTTGCAAAAAGATTTTCTTTTTTTTTTTTTTTGAGACGGAGTCTTGCTCTGTCGCCCAGGCTGGAGTGCAATGGCACAATCTCAGCTCACTGCAACCTCCGCCTCCTGGGTTCAAGTGATTCTCCTGCCTTAGCCTCCCAAGTAGCTGGGATTACAGGCGCGTGCCACCACACCCAGCTAATTTTGTATTTTTAGTAGAGATGGGGTTTCACCATGTTGACCAGGCTGGTCTCGAACTCCTGACCTCAGATGATCCACCGGCCTCGGCCTTCCAAAATGCTGGGATTACTGGTGTGAGCCACTGCCCCTCCAGCCGAGATTTTTTATAATAGAGAATTTTCCTGTCCTCCTTACCAAAATATTCCTGATGTCACAAAAGTTACCTGAGGCTGTGACAAGCAGTCGTCTATAGACACTAATTCTGGGTCGATGACTAATCTCTCAGATTCTGCTGCTCTTCCCTACCCAACCTCCAGCTCCTAAGTGTTACCCTAAGAAGAAAAACAAAATTTTATTTCTCTGGGAAGATAAATTTTTAAAACTGTTCCCTTGGAATTTATCCCTATCCAGAACATGCTGACATAGAAGTGATAATAGTTAAATTTAGAAAGTTCTTTCTCAAATCAAAGAATACTCAAGCAGAGAGGAAAAACAAAGCTCATTCTAGCTTGTGACTTCATTTTGCAAAGAAGGAAACAGAAGTCTAGGGAGGTCGAGTGTTTGGCTGAAGTCACGTGGAAAATACATTTGTTTTTCCTAACAAATAGTTATTGAGCATCTTCTGTGAGTCCAGCACTGGGGTTCAGCAGCAAGTGGGTTCCTGGCAGGGATGTGGGTGGCAGAGCCAAGACTAGAAATCAAGCTCCACCCTCTCCCACTGTCCCTGTCCCAGGCCTCTCCCACTGCAGGACCTCTGGCCTTACCTCCTCAAGGGATTAGCATTCTGAGTGATAAAAATAAGACAATTTTCTGGAAGATGGAGCCTCATTTGTTTCCAGTTCCTTCTGGCAAGAATCGAGGGGCATTTGGGAGGAAGCCAGGGACGTGAATGTGTTCTTATTCACCGAGATGATGCCACTGTCTCAGAGCTCACAGAATGTGGGCCTTGAGTAATTTTATGGAGACCTCTCCCGTGATCAAGAGGGTGGTGGAGGTAGATATAAACACAGGAGCCACAGGTCATACTCACAAGAGAGGTGACCACACTTGGAGGATTCCTAAATCTGCTTGGAAAATTCCTTATATAATAAAAATGAGCCTTGTTCCAAATACTTGCAGTGAAGTAGTAAAGCACGTAGAATTCTTTTTTTTTTTTTTTTTTTTTGAGACGGAGTTTTGCTCTTGTTGCCCAGGCTGAAGTGCAATAGCGCGATCTCAGCTCACCACAACCTCCACCTCTGGGTTCAAGTGATTCTCCTGCCTCAGCCTCTTGAGTAACTGGGATTACAGGCATGCACCACCACAGTTGGATAATTTTGTATTTTTAGTAGAGACGGGGTTTCTCCATGTTGGTCAGGCTGGTCTCGAACTACCGACCTCAGGTGATCTGCCCACCTCGGCCTCCCAAAGTGCTGGGATTACAGGCATGAGCCACCACACCCGGCCCAGCATGTAGAATTCTAAGAATCAAAGCAGTATTCAAAACTGCTCTTAATAGACAGACATCTGGCTAGGTGCAGTGGCTCACACCTGCAATCCCAGCATTTTGGGAGGCCGAGGCAGGTGGATCACTTGAGTTCAGGAGTTCAAGACCAGCCTGGCCAACATGGCAAAACCCCGGTCTCTACTAAAAATACAAAAAAATTATCTGGGCATGGTGGTGGGCCTATAATTCCAGCTAGTCGGGAGGCTAAGGCAGGAGAAGCACTTGAATCTGGGAGGCAGAGGCTGCAGTGAGCCAAGATCGCACCACTGCACTCCAGCCTGGGCAACAAAGTGAGACTCCATCTCAAAAAAAAAAAAAAAAAAAAAAGATAGACATCCCTCCTTCAAGCAATTCAGGCCTGCATCCTTCTGGTCCTGAGAAACCTCCAGGGAAAGCATGTCCTTGTCATTTCATTTCTTCTGGGCTCTAGAATCCAAAGACAAACTAAAATCCTCAGTGCCACCCATCTGGTGCCTCCCAGGTGTAAAATCACATTTTCATACCAACATTCAGTCCCCAGTTTTGGGGGGATTACACTCAGGGATTACAACCAAGCCTTTACCTGCCCCCAGAACTGTGCTGAAACCAATAGAGCAACAAACAGAACAGCTCTGCAATGTGACTTGCAACCAGTAACTCACTTGTTTCTGAAATATCTGTATTTATTTTAGCTTCATGATTTAACAGGAATAGTGTGAGGTAAAATGACATGAGTCACTTAAAGCCTTTTAGAAGGAGAAGTACCAGCCTTGATGCGGGGAAAAAACTGGGCACAGTGGCTCACGCCTATAATACTAGCACTTTGGGAGGCCAAGGCGGGCGAATCATAAGGTCAAGAGTTCGAGACAAGTCTGACCAACATGATGAAAGCCTATCTCTACTAAAAATACAAAAAAATAGCTGGGCGTGGTGGCGGGCACCTGTAATCCCAGCTACTCAGGAGGCTGAGGCAGGAGAATCGCTTGAACCTGGGAGGTGGAAGTTGCAGTGAGCCAAGATCGAGCCGCTGCACTCCAGCCTGGGTGACAGAGTGAGACTCTGTCTCAAAAACAAACAAACAAACAAACAAATATACAAACAGGCACAAGACACGCATGCGCGCGCGCGCACACACACACACAATTATTCTTACTAAAATCTTCTCAACTAAAATAAAATCTGACAATAGGAACCTCCATGGAACACTGACTCAGAATATTTCAGTGAATGAGTATTCATTTTGTTAAAAAATTCAGACTGGCCAGGCGTGGTGGCTCATTCCTGTAATCCCAGCACTTTTGGAGGCGAAGGTGAGTGGATCACTTGAGATCAGGAGTTCATGACCAGCCTGGTCAACTTGATGAAACCCTGTCTCTACTAAAAATACAAAAATTAGCCAGGTGGGGTGGGTGTCTGTAATCCCCACTACTCAGGAGGTTGAGGCAGGAGAATCACTGGAACCCAGGAGGCAGAGGTTGCAGTGAGCCAAGATTGCACCACTGGACTCCAGCCTGGGGGACAGAGCAAGACTCTATCTAAAAAAAAAAAAAAAAATCAGGCAATAAAGAACTAATGAGTGCTCTCCATCAAGAGCTTTTTTCTATTAAATGTGAGCTATTATAATAGGCACTCTTCCAAATATTGATGAAGGTGCTTTTTCTATTTCCCAAAACTTTAATTAATATGTATGCCAAATGAGCCTCTTCCTTCCCTAAAAGGAGCTCCAAAATTCTATATAGAAATATAAATTTGTGAGAACCCAGCCTGTGAGTTCACTGCTGGCCCACAAAAGACTGAAGCGAAAAGCTCCAAAGATCTTTTGAGATCAATTGTTACAGGAAAACGGCAATAAAATGAAAAACTTGGGGGCTGTATGTGGGTATGAAAATGTGATTTTTACACCTGAGAGGTACCAGCTGGGTGACACAGAGGATTTTATTTTGGCTCTGGATTCTAGAGCCCAGAAGAAATAAAATGACAGAGACGTATTCTCCCTGGAGGAAATGCTCCTAAGTTCTCAGGGCCAGAGGGATGCAGGCCTGGATTGCTTTCAGGGAGGTTATCTGTCTACTTAAAAGCATGTAAAAATACTGCTTTCTTAGAATTCTATGTGCTTTACTCTCTTACTAAAAGTATTTAGAATGAGGCTCTTTTTTCTGTTTTGGCGGGGAGGGGATTTGTCTGTTTTATTTTTTTACAGATGGTTCTCGCTCTGTCGCCCAGGCTGGAGTGCAGCGGTGCAATCAGAGCTCACTACAGCCTCAGACTCCTGGGCTCGAAGGATTCTCCCATCTCAGCTTCTCAAGTAGCTGGCCCCGCTTAACCTTCTTTTAATTTTATGTATTTATTTATTTTCTTTCTGAGATGGGGTCTCACTCTGTCACCCAGCCTGGAGTGCAGTGGTGTGATCACAATTCACTGCAGCCTTAACCTCCTAGGCTCAAGCAGTCCTCCCACTTCAACGTCTTGAGTAGCTGGGACTACAGATGTGTGCCACCATGTCTGGCTAATTTTCAAACATTTGGTAGAGACGAGTTCTTCCTATGTTGCCAGGGCTAGTCTCAAAGCCCTGGGATCAAGCAATCCTCCCGCCTCAGCCTCCCATAGTGCTAGGATTACAGGTGTGAGCCACCTCACCTGGCCAGCTTCGTTTTTATAAGTTTTCGGGGCAGTTAAAAATCCTCACAGTGTGGTCCTTGATCAGGAGCATCCACATCACGTGGGAGCTGGTTACAAATGCAGACTCTCAGGCCACTCCCCAGACCTGCCGAGTCAGAATCCACATCTCAGTGGGATCCCTAGGAGGCTCCTCTGCCCCCGGAGGGCTGGTTAGGAATGTGCGCTTCTAAGTCCCACCTCAGTGAATCTTTCCTACAGTTTGAGACCCCTGGACCCAAAAGTTTTAAGTTACTTTAAACATTTCATATGAAAATATGATATTTCATGGCTTTTCTTTCCTCTTTTTTTTTTTTTTTTTTTTGAGATGGAGCTTCACTCTCGCCCAGGCTGGAGCTCAGTGGCGCAATCTCGGCTCACTGAAACCTCCACCTCCTGTGTTCAAGCCATTGTTGTGCCTCAGCCTCCCGAGTAGCTGGGACTACAGGCATGTCGCCACCACGCCCAGCTAATTTTTGTAGTTTTTGGTAGAGAAGCGTTTTTGCCATGTTGCCCAGGTTGGTCTTGACCTCCAGAGCTAAAGCAATCCACCCACCTCAGCCTCTCAAAGTGCTGGGATTACAGGAGTGAGCCACCATGCCAGGCCATTTCAGGGTTTTTCTAATTTAATAGGTAAAAAATATATATATATATATATGATATTTCATATCCATGGAATTTCTGTGATAACAATGATTGTGTCTGGAGGAGAGTACTGGGGGAGGGAAATATTCATGTGTTAAGTAAAATTTATGGGACTGTCATTGGCTTGGACTGAGCTTTTGCCTGCACTAGGCCCAACAGACCAGACAAAATCACAATGGAGTCGCTCATGCCAGGGGCCATGCAATAAAACTGGACTCTCAAACAGGCTGATATTCCAAAACACAGGAACCAATCACAGCAACCAACTAGAAGGGGCCCAGTTTCCCTGTGCTGGCATAATAAGGAAGTCCCCTCTGTCTGAACCCAGGGAGGAAAATAACTTTGAAACAACCAATGTGCTTTTAGTTCCCTGCTTTTGTTTTTTTCAGCCCTTTTCTGCCTACAAAGTCGACCTCCTCCACTCAGCTTACAGGAGCTCCTTTCTAAATCTTTGGATGGGATACTTTCCAATTCATGAATAGTTAATAAAAACTAATAAGATCTTGAAACTAAATTTGTTGCATTTTTATTTTTTAACACGTTATACCTTTCATACTGCTTGATTGTGTGTGTGTGTGTGTGTGTGTGTGTGTGTGTGTGTGTGCCCATACTAATCTTTACCATAGTAAAGTTGCAGCGAGCCGAGATCATGCCACTGCACTCTAGCCTGGGCTACAGAGCAAGACTTTGTCTCAAAAAAGAAAAAAGAAAAAAAAAGGCCGGGCATGGTAGCTCACTCCTGTAATCCTAGCACTTTGGGAGGCCGAGGTGGGAGGATTACATGAGGTTGAGAATTCAAGACTAGCCTGGCCAACATGGTAAAACCCCTGTCTCTACTAAAAAATACAAAAAAATTAGCTGGGTTCGGTGGCATATGCCTGTAATTCTAGCCATTCAGGAGGCTGAGGCAGGAGAATCGCTTGAACCCAAGAGGTGGAAGTTGCAGTGAGCCGAGTTCATGCCACTGCACTCTAGCCCGGGCTACAGAGCAAGACTTTGTCTCAAAAAAAAAAAAAAAAAATCTTTACCATAGCAATCGTGAGCCTTTTCTAACTACCACACTTCAAGAGGACATTATAATTTGGTTTCACACATACTCTAAATATCCTTTTTTGTTGAGACAGAGTCTTATTCTTTCACCCAGGCTGGACTGCAATGGTGCGATCTTGGCTCGCTGCAACCTCTGCCTCCTAGATTCAAGCAATCCTTATGCCTCAGCCTCCCTAGTAGCTGGGACTACAGGAGTGCGCCACCACAGCCGGCTAATTTTTTTGTATTTTTAGTAGAAACAGGGTTTCACCATATTGGCCAGGCTGGTTTCAAACTCCTGACTTCAGGTGATCTGCCCGCCTTGACCTCCCAAAGTGCTGGGATTACAGGCATGAGCCACTGTGCCTGGCCTAAACATCATTGAGTCAAAAAGTGATACATCCAGATGCCCCATATTACAGATAAAGATGCTAAGCACAGAAATAAAGATCATAAATAAACATTGAAGCGGTGGCTCATGCCTGTAATCCCAGTACTTTGGGAGGCTGAGGCAGGAGGATCGCAAGGTCAGGAGATTGAGACCATCCTGGCTAACACAGTAAAATCCCGTCTCCACTAAAAATACAAAAAAATTAGCCGGGCGTGGTAGTGGGCGCCGGTAGTCCCAGCTACTCGAGAGGCTGAGGAGGCAGAATGGCATGAACTTGGGAGGTGGAGCTTGCAGTGAGCCAAGATCGCACCGCCGCACTCTAGCCTGGGCGACAGAACGAGACTCTGTCTCAAAAAAAAAAAAAAAAAAGAAGAAGAAACATTGAAAATTAGAAGCCTGGGCAACCTAGGAGACCCTGTCTCTACAAAATAAAATATTTAACCTAGCTGAGTGTGGTAGTGCACACCTGTAGTCCCTACTGGGAAGGTTGAGGTAGAAGGATCTCTTGAACCTGGGAGGTTAAGGCCACAGTGAGCCATGATCACCCCACCACATTCCAGCCTGGGTAACAGACAAGACTGTGTCTTAAAAAAAAAAAAAAAAAAAAAAGGAAGAGAAAGAAAGGAATAAAGGGAGGGAAGGAGGGAGGGAAAGAAATTAGAGCCAAAAATGGGATCCAAGATTTTTTTGTTGTCGTTGTTTTTGTTTTGTTTGTTTGTTTGTTTGTTTGTTTTGGAGACAGAGTCTCGCTCTGCCACCCAGGCTGGAGTGCAATGGCACAATCTCGGCTCACTGCAAACTTCACCTCCAGTGTTCAAGCGATTCTCCTGTCTCAGCTTCCTGAGCAGCTGGGATTACAAGCGTGCACCACCATGCCCAGCTAATTTTTGTATTTTTAGTAGAAATGGAGTTTCACCATGTTGACCAGGCTTGTCTAGAACTTCTGACCTCAAGGGATCCACCTGCCTCCACCTTCCAAAGTGCTGGGATTATAGGCATGAGCCATCAAACCTGGCCAGGATCCAAGTTTTAAAAATATTTTTATTATGAAAAATTATAAATATTTATAAAGTAAATACAATATTATAATGGAGACTCATGTACCTACCTATCACTCCCTACACCTCACTTGATTATTTTACATACATATTTTTCAAGGTAAAAATTTATATACATTAGCCTGATGTGGTGGCTCACGCCTGTAATCCCAACACTTTGGGAAGCTGAGGTGGGCAGATTGCTTGAGCCCAGGAGTTCAAGGCTAGCCTAGGCAACATGCCAAGACCCCATCTCTATTAAAAAAAAAAAATTATATGCAATAACATGCACAAATCTTATCAGGATCCTTTTTTTAAAAAAATTCCCATCTTGTTTAGGAAAAATCTGGATCTATTGCCTCCCAAGTGTAAATGCTATTGTCGGATTTCCTGCTGTTTGCTACCCTGAGTTGAATCATCCTTCCTCTGCTTTAGGTTTAGCTGGGAGAGGAGGAATGCTTTTGTTCTCAGTCAGAAAGCATTTGGGATGTCAAGTCTGGCTGCCACATTGTTATGCACTCACAGTGAGATCCAGATCCAGGTATGCCTCCTTCAAACCATCTCTGTGGGCAACAGTCAAGAGCCTCCTTCCAAAAGGGAAGCTCAGAACCCCTTAGCCATGTCCCACTCCCCAGATGACCTGGCAACCCCCACCTGAATGCTCACTACTCTTGAGTCGGTTGATTGGACCATTGTTAGTATATCCAGCTCTCATTTACTTAGTACCAATACGTGCCAGGGAGTTGCCGAGACTTGATCTCATCTCAGAGAGATCCGAACTTATAAGACTCTCATTTCCCTTTACAAGCTGGAAAACAAAATATAAACTTGTCTTCCATCTCATGGCAGGAGATGAGTCAGCAGAACAGGAAATTCTCCTTGCACAAGCCCTTCTGATCCCGTGGGTTGGGTGTGTGTGGTATCGAGCAGGGGCTGGGAAGGGAGCCGGCTCCTCTCCTGGAACCACTCTGAAAGGTGAACAATGCGAGTTGGCCGGTGAGTTCAGAACTGTTGACACACAACTTGTCAATTAAAATTGTCCCAACACGTTTTGGGGAAAGCTCAGTTGCTTCCAAATAAGGAACAGGGCAAATAAGGAAACTGGTTGTTGCCAATATCTAGGTGGCTTCAGAATGCAAGAGGTTAGAGGAGTTACTGCCCATGAAACTCAAGATGCACTTGAGCGGCAAGCCCAGTTTTGGCAGATGCTTAATGAAAGATGCAACTTAAGGTGGGTTTCAAGGAAGGCCTTTAATGCCACAAAAGCCCTGGTAATACAAGTATGCACATGCAGCGAATTGCAGAAGGAAGAGAGCTCTGGGGTCTGGAAATGTCTACAGATGTCTACCACTTCTGGCCCAACCTCTAACAACCCTGCAGTCCCCCGAAGAGACTAGTCTGGTGTTACTCCTAAGGAGGTGAAACTTGGGATAAGTCGTTTAATTTCCGTAGACCCTCATTTCCTCATCTGCAAAAAGAAAGCATTAAACACGATGAGCTCTTCCATTGCTGAATCCTGTAGCTGCATTGCAAACTCGAATCAGTTTATCATGACCCCACTTTTTCTTTTCTTCCATGACTTTGCCAATGAGATGATGAGGGAGAAATAGCTGAGGCTGGCTGTTAGATCAAGCAGGACTCTTTAAAATAACTAGTCTGTGGGAATCAGGCATTGGAGAGAGAGAGAGAGAGAGAGAGTGTGTGTATGTACACATTTCCATTAGGTGGGGCAAGGAAGCGGTTTTTGCAGTGTAGAAGGGGAAGCATTCAGTCAGCTCTAAATGTTTCAGCTTTGCAGAAAATTGCACGCAGCCAAGAGAAAGGATTCAGATTTTTGCACAGGAGAAGGAGGTGGGGGAGGAGTGCATGAGCTGAGATTCCAGCTCTGAATTCAAAAAAGGATAAGAATGCAGTTAGAAGAGTAGGCTGAGAATGAGGCAAGAGGTAAAAATATGCCAGGGCTTTTAAATAGGGTGTAGCCAGAGCTGGTTCCATCCTACTCTTCCACTCTGACTGGCTTTTTACATTCAACTGGCCTTCCCCTCACCCCACCCGGACCCATTCTAAATTCTTTCAAGGCTCCGATCCCCCTCCCACCTCCCCCACAGAGAAATTATATAGGAGCCAGGGAGGAAGTGACACATTTTCCTGCCTGAATGGAGCAGGCCCCTGAAGCAGTGTCTCGGCCTTTCTGCAGTCTTATCTCACCCTGGCCATCGCAGCTGCCTGGTTCCTCATACAATGCTTTCCTCTGGCTGAACCCCACTGATGACTAGAACAGGGAGCCTAGGGAGGCTCCCTGCTAGAGGTTTGGGGCATCCATACAGGGCTCCAGTTCCTCTCACATGCAACTTCCAGTCAAATATCAACGCATAGAGCTTTGTTAGACCAACGAACCACTCAGAGCCCTGCCCCTGCCCCTCGGCGTGTGCTGGATTCTTGGAAGGTAAAGTAGGAGAATCCCCAAGTTGGCAATCCTCGATGCGGAATTTCCATGCCAGATCTCTCACTTCTTAGCTATGTGACCTTGGGCAAGTTACCCAGCCTCTCTGAACCCTTGTATCTTCATCTGAAAGGAGAGATTGGTAATAACAACTGCTTTGCAGATTCTAAGGAGGATTTAATAAAGGAGTGGATAAGATGTGCCAGAAGCATTGGAAGTAGTGGAGAAGTTTTGCTCTGTCACCAAGGCTGGAGTACAACGGCACAATCATGGCTCACTGCAGCCTTGAACTCCCAGGCTCAATCAATCCTCAGTCTCCCGAGTAGCTGGGAGTACAGGTGCATGTCACCACACCCAGCTAATTTTTGTGTTTTTTGTAGAGACGGTGTTTTGCCATGTTGTCCAGGCTGGTCTCGAACTCCTGGCCTCAAGTGGTCTGCCTGCCAAGCCTCCCAAAGTACTGGAATTACAGGTGTGAACCATCATGCCCAGCCCTTTATGGCAGTTTTTATCAGGACCTTCACACTTAATTTTATGCCACTGTATCGTAGTTCTCCCAGTGGCACCAAAAACTTAAACCAGCATTCCAGTCTAACACCTCATTGGTAGCTCCCAAAATGAACAACTAAATGAGAGTAACAGAGTAACAAAACTACCTAAAAATGAAGACTGAAGTTAAAAACATCATGGGCAACAAGAGCTTCTAGTTCTCTCCAGTACTGAACTGTTTTGCTTGTTTTTTTTGAGACAAGGTCTCTTTTGTTGCCCAGGCTGGTCTCTAACTCCTGGTCTCAAACAATCCTCCTGTCTCAGCCTCCCAAAGAGCTGGGACTATAGGTGCATGCCACAGCACCCAGTGTTTTTGCCCTGCCTAGTATCTCTACTACATAAAATTTATCTTATTGGGTTGGAATTAAATGTTTCCATACTGTCTCTTACAAGACTAGAGTCTATCCTGTTCAAAACATGGTTTATTTCATAGTTCGAAAATGCATATCTTTCTTCATTTTCTCTCAGAATATTAAAATATCATTCCTCCACCCCACCCCCACCTCTAGCACTTTCCCTACCCCCTTTTGAGGGAGCATGGTCCTGCTAACACCTTGATTTCAGACTTCGGGCCTCCAGAACTGCAGCAGAATGCTTCTAGAAGGCAGGCACATGCCTCCTTTATCTTTGTATCTCCAGAATTTAGCCTAACAGAATACCTAGGGGGTAGGTCAACATTGGCCTCTTCTGTTCACTGGTGTAGTCCGTGCATGTGACATGGTGCTGGCACATGTGCCGCCTGAGCACTGTGGGATTTCAGGGCCTCAAGCTCCTCATCCGTGTCAGAGTGTTTCACTGGGGTCGGTGGACTGAGTGCTCTAATCCTGGCTCTCCAATGGGTCACAGCAGAATTGGGCAGATTTGAAAAGATAGATTCCAGGCCGTGCACGGTGGCTCACGCGGTGGGTAGATCACCTGAGGTCAGGAGTTTGAGACCAGCCTGGCCAGCGTGGTGTAACCCCGTCTCTACTAAGAATACAAAAAATTAGACGGGTGTGGTGGCACACTCCTGTAATCCCAGCTACTCAGGAGGCTGAGGCAGGAGAATCGCTTGAACCTGGGAGGTGGAGGTGGCAGTGAGTCGAGATTGTGCCATTGCACTCCAGCCTGGCAAGAAGAGCGAAACTCTGTCCCAAAAAAAAAAAAAAATAGATTCCTGAACTCCATTCCTGAATAATTCAATAGGTCTGGGGTAGGGCCTAGACTTTTGTACTTAAGGAAAAAAAGAAAAAAAGGAAGGCTGGGAGCGGTGGCTCAAGCCTGTAATCCCAGCACTTTGGGAGGCCGAGGTGGGCGGATCACAAGGTCAGGAGATCAAGACCATCCCGGCTAACACGGTGAAACCCCGTTTCTACTAAAATATACAAAAAACTAGCCGGGCGAGGTGGCGGGCGCCTGTAGTCCCAGCTACTCGGGAGGCTGAGGCAGGAGAATGGCATGAACCCAGGAGGCGGAGCTTGCAGTGAGCTGAGATCCGGCCACTGCACTCCAGCCTGGGCGACAGAACGAGACTCCGTCTCAAAAAAAAAAGAAAAAAAAGAAAAAAAGAAAAGCTTTCCAGATGATTCTGGAACAGGACAAAACTTAGACCTCACTGTACAAGATGTTTCCAACAATTTTGCAAGTAACATGATTATATATGTCATTTTGACTGATTTCAAAAGACTCCAGGCCATCAGAGTGTTTTTCTAGGCTGATATGTGAGTATATAGAGCTTAATTTAAACAAATGGTGCCTCGGGAGGATTAGTGATCACACACCCTTTAAACCGATGTAGTTTTTAAATCTTGTACTTAGCAGGGTTACAGAAAAACTGATTTTTTTTTTTTTTAATCAGAAGTTCAGGAGAACTGATTTTTTAAATTTTTATTTATTTATTTTTTTGAGACAGAGTCTCACTGTACCACCCAGGTTGGAGTGCAATGGTACTATCTTGGCTCACTGCAACCTCTACCTCCCAGGCTCAAGCAATCCTCCCGCTTCAGCCTCCTGAGTAGCTGGAATTACAGGCAGGCACCACCATGCGTGGCTAATTTTTTTATTTTTTGTAGAGATGGGGTTTCTCCACATTGCCCAGACTGGTCTCAAACTCCTGAGCTCAAGGGATCCACCCACCTCTACTTCCCAAAGTGCTGGGATTACAGGGGTGAGCCACTGCTCCCAACCCAAGAACTGATTTTTTAAATAAATAAATATTCATACATATTATATACCTCTTTATGTTCAAAATAAAAAATGTATTTTTTATTTATATTTTAATTTTTTTTGAGATAGAGTCTCATTCTGTTGCCCGGGCTAGAGTGCAGTGGTGCCACCTTAGCTCCCTGCAAACTCTGCCTTCCAGGTTCAAGCAATTCTTGTGCCTCAGCCCCCCCGACTAGCTGGGATTACAGGCACCTGCCACCAGGCCCAGCTAATTTTTGTATTTTTAAGTAGAGTGGAGGTTTCAACCATGTTGGCCAGGCTGGTCTCAAACTCCTGACCTTGAGCGATCCACCTGCCTTGGCCTCCCAAAGTGCTGGGATTACAGGCGTGAGCCACCACACCTGGCCCAAAATAAGAAATTTATTACATATTTTTTTCTGAATTGCTGAACCAGACTTCTCAGAAGAAAACATAATTTAAAACAAATTTTTTTTGTAATTGGGCAGCCTCCCAAACCAGAATCAATTTAGAGAGACTCCTTTGTAATTTCAAATTAAATAAAAGTAAATTGTTCCAAATAAAGAACACGGTGTCATCCATTATTCAGGTAACTGTCAGCTAGCTGCCTTCAAGGCAGGACCTGAATGAAGCTGCACCTGGATCCTACATACATGTGTCACAAAATGCTAAAGGGCAGGGGGGTGGGGGTGGGGGATGCCGGGGGACGCACCCCCCCCACAGGGTTTTGTTTTTATTCAAGGGTAATCTCTACTTTGGTGATAATAGGACCAATTTAGATTCACAAATTAGGTAAGAAACCTGAATTAACTCCCTGGGGTTGTTTGACTTTATTCCAGTGCTGGTTTTGTTTGTTTGAAGACAGGGTGTCACTCTGTCGCCCAGGCTGGAGTGCAGTGGCACGATCACAGCTCACTACAACCTCGACCTCCTAGGCTCAATAGAGTCTCCCACCTCAGCCTCCTGAGTAGCTGGGACTACAGACATGCTCCACCACGCCCAGCTAACTTTTGTATTTTTTGTAGGGTTTCACCATGTTGGCCAGGCTGGTCTGCAACTCCTGGGCTCAAGCGATCCTCCTGCCTCAACCTCCCAGTGCTGGGATTACAAGTGTGAGCCACCGCATTCAGCTCCAGCAATGGCTTAACACATCTTTTAGACTGATGTCCCAGGTGGCCACTGGCCTGCCTCTTTGCACCTCAAGTGCTAACTAGATAACAAAAGGTCACTTCTGCACCCTCATAGATATATTTTCTCACTCTCCCAGGTCAGTGTTTTAGACTTGATTGTACAACTGTGCAGGCTGGGGAAGAGGTTAGGGATGGAGGAGGGAAGTGGGTCTATTTTGAACTGCATCAAATTCCCTCCCAAGTGACTGGGGGAGGAGCCCAATGGAAAGCTCTAGAGAGTCTGCTTCTCTTAGTGGGGAGGGTGGGGGCCAAGGGAGAGTCCGAAATATGTGCACAAAGGACGACAAAGCCTGCAGGCGGACGCACCGCCAAAGACGTGGATGACAGCCAGGCACAACACCGGCCAAGTCGGAACGGGACAAAGGAGGCGTTGTGCTCATCTGTTGAATTATCCCAGCGTGTTCATAGCTATTCTTTGTTTTTCTTTTCTATTTTGATGGAAAATGTTGCAGTTTTTTACCTTGTCACTGAACAATAACAAACTTGTGACATTTTATAACACACAGGCGATTTAGTAAATTTGTGACCATTCTAGGGTGTTTCTGACACTTACAGAAACATGTTTTGGTCTTGTGGGGCAGCAGGGTATTGCTTGTCTGCCTTTCCGTGTCCCCATGCTTTGTTTATGTCACTGTGTGGCTTCCGGTGCCAACATGGCCAGATAAGATCAGTTACATGGCTGCAAGATCCCCAAGGATGGTCTCTTTGATGGCAGTGGAGGGCATAGACTTCAATACTGCTGCCCACAGGGCTTCCCGAGAGCAGCTTCCTAGCAAGTCACTGGCAGAGCAATTGCCTGCCACCCAGTTGCAGGAGAAAGCTCAGGATTTAACAGTGCACTAAGTTACAAAACTTTGGCTGAGGGAAACAATGAGACAGGCACAGATACCATGCTTTCCGTCCCTTTTTAGATGCTGGAGTGATAGGATGGAGATCACAGATATTTTGAATGTGTCCACAGAGTTTATTTCTCTGGAACGGCCAGACATTTGCCCTGAAGGACATCCAAGTGCCTTCCACTTTGAGATCCAAAGCTGCAAAGCGCATTTCCACACGTGGCCTAGAGGAGATGGCTCCTTCTGTAACAAGGAGGACTCAAATTTAGATGGAACTATTTCTGCAGGGCCCACGGATGGGGATGGTATAAAAGGACACAGGTTTCATGATGGTACTTGCAGACTTTCTTCAGAGGGATTCAGTCCAATCACAAGAAGACTGGGGGTGAGACTGGGCATGGTGGCTCACATCTGTATTCCCAACACTTTAGGAGACCAAGGCAGGTGGATCACTTGAGGTCAAGAGTTCAAGACAAGCCTGGCCAACATGATGAAACACCATCTCTACTAAAAATACAAAAATTAGCTGGGTGTGGTGGTGGGCACCTATAGTCCCAGTTTCTCAGGAGGCTGAGACAGGAGAATCTCTTGAACCCAGGAGGTAGAGGCTGCAGTGAGCCAAGATCACACCACCGCACTCCAGCCTGTGTGACAAAATGAGACTCTGTCTCAAAAAAAGAAAAAAAAAAAAAAAGACTGGAGGTGAGTTAGTCTTCCAGGTAAAACAAAAGCTGATTGCTTGTCATCATCAACGTGTAAACCAAAAATAAAATTCTAAGCGGCTCAACTAACAGACTCCTCTCGGCCAATGGCATTCGAAAGTTAACCTGAAACACTGGTTCAGGCCATAACGGGATAGGCCGGGGTGTCGAACTTGCCTCATACCCTGTTCCCTTTTGGAATTCAGGCACAGTTGACCAGCATTAATATTAACACAGAGATCTTAAGACTGACAAGACACACTCTTTATAGCACTAAGATACCCCCAACATGAAAGAGAGCAGGCCCTGAAATAAATCGAAGCATTTTACCTCAAGATATATTTCTTTAATACATTTAGAAATGACCCTGCCAAGCTGTCTCATGGGGAAAACCTGCATTCTGTAGAGAATTCCTTTCCCTTTCTGGGTCATTTTCCTGGTCCGGGAGAAAATTAACTGAGTCTGGCACCTTCTAAAGTCTGATTAGAGACATTTACTGGCCGGGCGCGGTGGCTCAAGCCTGTAATCCCAGCACTTTGGGAGGCCGAGACGGGCGGATCACGAGGTCAGGAGATCGAGTCCATCGGCTAACACGGTGAAACCCCGTCTCTACTAAAAAATACAAAAAAAACTAGCTGGGCGATGTGGCGGGCGCCTGTAGTCCCAGCTACTCGGGCGGCTGAGGCAGGAGAATGGCGTAAACCCAGGAGGGGGAGCTTACAGTGAGCTGAGATCCGGCCACTGCACTCCAGCCTGGGCGACAAAGCGAGACTCCGTCTCACCAAAAAAAAAAAAAAAAAAAAAAAAAAGAGACATTTACTATCGGTTCCCTCTGAAGCCTGCTACCTCGAGGCTTCATCTGCATAATAAGATGCATAATAAGAACCTTGGTCTCTAAATCCTTTATCTTTTTTTTTTTTTTTTTTTGAGACAGAGTTTCCTCTTGTTGCCCAGGCTGAAGTGCAATGGCACGATGTCGGCTCACTGCAACCTCCCCCTCCTGGGTTCAAGTGATTCTCCTGCCTCAGCCTCCCGAGTAACTGGGATTACAGGCATGCACCACCATGCTTGGCTAATTTTGTATTTTTAGTAGAGATGGGGTTTCTCCATGTTGGTCAGGCTGGTCTCGAACTCCTGAACCTCAGCTGATCTGCCCACCTCGGCCTCCCAAAGTGCTGGGATTACAGGTGTGAGCCACCTCGCCCAGGCTTACAACCCCTAATCTTAACCCAGGCACTCCCTTGTATTGATTCCAAGGTCTTTAGGTAATAACTTAACCCTTTCAACTAACTGTCAATCAGAAAATCTTTGAATCCACCTATGATCTGGAAGCCCCCCTCCTCCCACCACCCCTTCTTCCTACTTCAAGTTGTCCCACCTCTCCGGACTGAACTGCGAACCAATGTACTTCTTACGTGTATTGGTTGATATCTTACGTCTCCCCAAAATGTATAAAACCAAAAGCTGTAGCCTGACCACCTCGACCATGTTCTCAGGATCTCCTGGGGCTATGTCACAGGCCACAGTCACTCATATTTGGCTCAGAAAAAATCTCTTGAAACATTTTACAGTTTGACTCTTTTCATCAACAAAGGTTTGGAGTAACAGTATCACTTTTCTTCAAAATCATGTCATCCTTGGCCACTTAGGAAATTGTTCATGTTCTCAGCAGCAGCTTTGCAGTGGTGTGATCATGGCTCACTGCAGCCTCAAACTCCTGGGCATAAGTGAGCCTCCTGCCCCAGCCTCCTGAGCAGCTAGGACTACAGGTGCACACCGTCATGCCAAGCTAATTTTTTGAATTTTTTTTTTTTAATAGTAATGAGGTCTTGCTATGTGGCAGAGGTTGGTCTTGAACTCCTGGACTCAGCGATTTCTACCACCTCAGCCTCCCAAAGTGCTGGGATGACAAGCATGGGCCACCACATCTGGCCTGGCAGTAACTTTTAAGTGAGGGGAAAGAAGCCCTTTGTAAATAAACAGAACACATTTCATTGCATCTTATTCCAGTTCTCTCAGCTGGAGTGTTGTCACCTTAATTTATCCAATTGTATTGTCATCCTAAATTTCTAGCCCAGTAATAATGGTAAGGAGGATGAAAGGTGGCACTTCCTCTGCAGCAGTGACATTTTTTCAAAACATTCATTACCCTTTGGCCAGCCTGTCATCTCACTTTTGTGATGTTTAGTTAAGGATGGACCCTGGAGTCAGACTATCCAGGTTTGTATCTGATGTATCTGGATTTGTATTTGATGTCTATTACTTGAGGGACCTTGTAGAGTGCCTTACACTCTCTGTGCTGGTTTCATATTCTTCCCAGGAAAATGAGGGTGATAGTACCTACCTCATAGGGTTGTTTTGAGGCACAAGTGAGAATGTGCGCGAAGGGTTAGATGTGCTAGCACCGTTAGAAAATGCAAGGGAGTTTTTTGCTGCTTGTGTTGCTGCTGCTGTGATTCCCAATCCACCTAGTGAGCACCAGGAGCAAAAACTGGCCATGCTGGGCCAGTCACGGTGGCTCATACCTGTACTCCCAACACTTTGGGAGGCCGAGGTGGGTGGGTCCCTTGAGGCCAGGAGTTCGAGACCTGCCTGGCCAACGTGGTGAAACCCCGTCTCTACTAAAAATACAAAAATTAGCCAGGTGTGATGGTACGTGCCTGTAATCCCAGCTACTTGGGAGGTTGAGGAACGAGAATCTCTTGAACCTGGGAGGCAGAGTTTGCAGTGAGCCGAGATTACACCACTGCCCTCCAGCCTGAACAACCGAGCAAGACTGTCTAAAAAAAAAAAAAAGAAAAAACTGGCCATGCTGATGCTTTACATAGCCCACCTGTGGGATAGGATGGACATATTAATCCTATTTAATTAGGGAACAAAGTCTAAGAAAAATGCAACACTTTACTGCAAGTGAACTTTTAACAAGGAGGACTGATTCACAGGGACTAACCTTAAAGGGCCAGTATTCTACCAATACAAGGGTATTTGCCATCCCAAATACATTATCTTATATGATTTTTCTCTTTCCAGTAAATCAGTGGTTCCTAATATTTTAGGTCATGGACTCCTTTAAAAAAATCTGATGAAGCCAGGCATGGTGGCTTATACCTCTAGTCCTAGCTACTTGGAAGGCTGAGGTGGGAGGATTGCTTGTGCCCAGGAGTTCAAGACCAGCCTGGGCAACACAGTGAGAAGTGAGACTCTCATCTATTACCCACCCCCTCTCAAAAAAAAGTTGATGAAAACTATGAACTATGTGCCCTCTGCTCAGAACAGTGCATATTCACATATGCACAGATTATTTTGCATGCAATAGCATGAGGTTCACTGACCTCAAGTTAAGATCCCACCGCTATGGACATGGGAGAAGTAGAAAAAGAAAGTTCAGGAATGGACCTTCTTTCCAAAATTCTTTGAGGCACATCTCCATGGTGGTTGTTTCAAATGTCAAGTTCTAGGGCCACACTTTCATAAGATGAACCTTGGGATTCAATTATTTTTTCCATTACTTTTAACTTACTCTCTTGCAGTGGTTCTCAGCCTTAGTTCTATGTTAGAATCACACATAGAGATTTTTTTTAAAAACCCCAATACCCAAGCCACACCCTAGATCAATTAAGTCAGAATATCTGGAGGATGGGACCAAGGCATCAGTAATGTTTAAAGCTCCTCAGATGATTTGAGTGTTCAGACAAGGTTGAGAAACACAGCTCTACTGCCTCTCCTTAATTAAGAGAATAATTCAGTGGATCTGGGCCTTCCAGCCCCCTACAAATCCCCGTTTTTCTTTCCAAATCTTTTCTGTGTGGGGTATGCCATATTTCTCTTTAAGCTAATAACTGGCTTTCATCTCCTGTTATTTAGTATGTCACAAAGACGTGTATTGTTCAACTACCACTTAAGAAAGACTTCGTTTAACTCCGAGCTTATGATGGGGAGAAAAAGAAGCAAAAGGAAAAGCACATGCTGCTCAGGATTGTTAAACCCCATCCAATCTCATAAGTATGCTTTACCAAAAGAGCCGAAGACAGAGAGGAGGTGGTGGCAAAAATAAATAAATAAATAAAGATGATTTTGAAGAGGTAGATGACCCAATGAAAGCCGCACGAGTGGAGAAGTCCAGAGAGACGAGGCAGAAATATCTAAGGAGTGATGTTCCTTTCATCATAGGAGGTGAAGATTGAATAGGTGGGATTTGAGTAGCCCCCAAATCAATTCTTTTTTCTGGTAGAGTCATAATTTTAGAGGCAGAAGAGACCACTGAGATACACGAGTCCTGTTTCTTTCGGTCCTCTTTATCCCTGCCCTAACCAGCTGAGGCCTCAGACAAAGACATCACCAACCTGAGAAAGCAATCCAGGTTGGTGATATCTCTGAGGTCTCGGCTGATTGGGGCAGGGATAGCGGCAGGCATAGTTAGGTCTCCTGAATTTAGGGTGTTCTCCCACCTTCCACAGTGATAGGCTGACAGAGGCTCCTATGGCTAAGAGACACTAGGTGAGCAGAGAAAGCTAATAGAACATATTAATAAGTTGACCATAATTTTTTGTGTCTAAACCTAGACACTTTTAAAGGTAAAGGAGATGTGTTAGTTCATTGGGATGCTATAACAAAACACCATAAGCTGGCCAGCTTATACGCAATAGAAATTTATTTCTCACAGTTCTAGATGCTGGGAAGTCCAAGATCAAGCACTGGCCAATGTGCCATCTGGTGAGGGCCTACTTTCAGGCTTATAGATGGCACCTTCTGTGTCCTCATATGTAGGAAAGGGCTAGCTAGCTCTCGGGGGTTTCTTTCATAAGGGCATTAATCCCCTACATGAGAGCTCCACCCTCATGACCTAGTCATCTCCCAAAGGCCTCACCTCATCATACCATCATTTTGAAGGTTAGGATTTCTGCATATGAAGTTGGTTCTGGGTTGGGGTGCAGAGAAGGGACACAAACATTTGGACCATAGCAGGAGACAACAGGTAAACCTGGACTTATTTCTCTCTAAAATCCATTTGCTGTCTTTCTTCATTTTTACATAATCGGTCACCTCACTGATACTTCTACCATCAATACTACTTCTATGAAAGAGTGACTCTTAGTAGCTGTACAGTGACCTTGAACTCACCTGTGGGTTCTTCCAGGGGAGAATTCTGAGCTGTCAATCAAAATAAAAGTGTCCTGGTTCTGACTCCCGTTACTTTCCTCTCCATTTCCTTGCTTCCATCTGGATCCAAGCATTCTTATATGGTAGCAATATGGACTCTTGGGAGAAGGGCTTCACAAACATACTTGCAGTGGTATTAAGGTCTCAGATGTGTGTGTTCTGCCCCCTCTCCACTTTCTTCCTTGTGGAAGCTTTCTGCTTGTGAACCTCCATTCTGCCTGGGGCCTCTCTGAGCTGACTTCCCTCTTTCCCAGACAAGCGGTGTTGCTTCCCAGGTGAGCACAATATTTCTCCTTTCCGCAATAGATTTTTCCTTGTTGAAAAGGCAGTGCTTTGATTTCTGTGACTTTTTTGCTTGTTAAAAGACAGGTCTGTCCTCTTTTCACACAGGGTCCAGTTTAGCTCTGACTGGATTTAGTATCCACCAAACGTTGATCACCAGCAACAATGGCACCTCTAGTCAGTTTTCTGTAGGTGCTGTTCTTAAGTTCTTGTGTTAACAATGTACTCTTCTGGAACCTTCTAAGAACAGAGTATCATTTCTTTTTCTTTTTCTTTTTTCCTTTTTGAGGCAGGGTCTTGCTCTGTCACCCAGACTGGAGTGCAGTGGTGCAATCATGGCTCACTTGACCTCTGGGCTCAAGCAGTTGTCCCACCTCAGCCTCTCAAGTAGCTGGGACTATAGATGCACACTACCACGCCCAGTTAATGTTTATATTTTTTGTGTAGAGGGGGGTCTCACTTTGTTGCCTAGGTTGTTCTCAAACTCCAGGGCTCAAGTGATCTGCCCGCCTCTGCCTCCCAGAGTGCTAGCATTACGGCTATAAGCCACCGCACCTGGCCTGAGTAGCATTTTCTTAAATGAAAGGAATGCTGTTTCCAAATGGGCTAGTTAAACATCTCTCCTGTAGCACCTGTTTTTTTCCCCAAGGAGTGCAAGGTAGTTACCAGACTCCAAGATACTTGGTAAGCCCTTTTATGATTCTTCTGATATGAAGTGAATTCCTGCTATAAAACTCTTGAGATAGTGGTTTTGGCGACTCCATTTCCAAATCAAAATAGGGACCAATCAGGAACAGGATTCAATTAAGGTTACACAATCCCTATGACATGTATATATTTCAGTTATCAATACTTTCCTATTCACTTAAGCGATGGCTACTTCATCTTCAGCTCTCCTAACATGGCAGCTAACTAACTCAATCATCTGAGTTCTTTGTGGCTTACTCACCATTGGCACTCCTCGGTCTGCTGTCACTGTAGGCTCTTGTGATGTGGAAGTACCTTATGCCCATTTATTCTTGGACGTGTCGGTACCTGAGCTACAGTACTGTCTCCCCACTTCAGTGGAAATGTTACTGCCTTATCATGTGGTCTTGATGTTTATTAATCTCCCGTCCCTTACACAAAGCAGTATTTTCCCCTGGATAACTTTCTTGAGGCCACGAAACCTGTTGTGATAAAAGAGGTTACATTATGGAAGTGGGTACCCGTGTCAGAGGGAAATCTTAGCTTTGGAAAGAACTCTGGCAGGAACATAGATGGGACACTCTAGAGAATCCTCATATGACCTTCAAAAAGAAATCGTACATTTTTCCCTCTGCAACTTGGTAGGGACTGAGAACTTTGCTGTGGTGGAGGAGGTTAGCTTGTGGAGGTGGGTGCTTCAAATAGCATTTGCAAGGTGGTGTCTCATCTAATTTCCCTTGCTGAAAGCAACTTGAAGTCTAACTTTTGTTATAGCTTTATTGTCTTCCAAATTAAGAGGTTATTACATTTAAATTTTTATTGCAAAGCTACCATGTCAGAGAGGTTTCTGCAGATCTGTTAGGCGTAAGCTGGATTTGATTCATTAAGCTTTCAATTTTCTCTAAGGCCGTGTTCAAGTGTTTCTGGAAGCATTCATAACCTTTTTTTCGGGGAGGGTGGGGGAGTCTGTTCTAAAGATGAGGGTACAGTAAAGTCATACTAAGACATTTGGGGTCCTCATGGGTGAGTTTACATATTTCACCCCCAAGGAATTTTTACTTTGCCAGTTATGGTTTATTTTTAAAATGTGTTTGAAGACACGTCTTCTGGATCAGAGTACAGTACAAAGATAAACGGTATGGAATAAGCAGCTTGGTGGGATAATGTAAGAAGCATTAGATTGAGTGGATTGAGAGCCAAAGACTGGCTCCCAGCTCCCAGCCTCTCCTCCATTTAGCTGAATGAACTGCATGCAAGCTACCAGCCTTTAATAACAAATGCCTTAATCTCTTAAAACCCCCATTTCCTCGTTTCTCTTATGAAGGTCTTTGAGATCATGCACATGACAAACAAAGTTAATATACTGGCCAAATGCAGATTATTATTGTTGATTTTGTTGTAATAATATAATATTTGAAACCTGAATTATGGTAGAAATGGAAGTGGGCAGGGCTTTGGCTCACTCCAGAATTTGGAAGACGAACTGAGGAAGCTCTGCATTGACATCCCTTTTCTCCATATGTCCAGGGGCTTCCAGTGCTCAAGGCAGCCTCAGTCAACGTTGGACCAGGCTTGGTATTCACAAGTGCTGTGGTTGAGATAGGCCTTTGTGAAGTGTATGCCAACATCAAAGGCTAATTCCCAGACGGTTAAGTGGCCATTGAATTTTTGTTGCTCTGAGGGGTCTAGAAGCAACATGGGCTGAACTTGGATATGATGGAACAAGATGCAGTAATCCATATTAAAGAACTCATAGGTTCTTGAGTTTATCAGATCCAATAGCTAGTGCAAAACTGATTTAGAAGGTCAGCAGAAGCACATCATAGAATCTAGTATTTAGGATTGAATGCCCCATAGCTAAGACTGTGTGTACATAAGGTATTGGGGGTCATGGAAGTATTGTTTCATCAGTGTTGTCAATGAGTCCAGTGGAATAATGAAGGACAGTGCAGAATCTCCAGTCATGGGGCACTGAGGAATTGCCCATGACTTGCCACAGAATGCCCTGAGCTAGACATAAGTGAATAATGGCAAGATACAATAAACCTAATGTAATGGATGTCCAAAATGAGGTCAAAGCACAGAAACAATAGTTTAAGTAAGTCCCAAAGTGCATTATCAAGCATTGGGGCAGAGCTGTGGGCCAACTTCTAGGGGAAATATGGGAGCAAATACTAGCTGGCAGTACAGTTAGAAATGCAAGGAACAGTCTGTAGCATGTCCAAATAGATCTTCATTGCAGCTCAAAAGCAACCTTTATTTGAAATCATAGATTTGTTTTGATGTCGGTTGGTTGGTCTTCATTCATGACTACACATATTCTAACATCACTATTTCAACATCTCAATAGGAAAAAGGTTCACAACCAATATACAAGCATATTTCAGGGAACATCCTAAAATTGAAATTTTAAAATAAAATGGTTAGAGTTATCATGGAAAGGAAGGTCATTGTACATGGAACATGTCAATGAGAGGAAATGCTTTAGGGTAAAAATACACTAATTAGAGAGGAAGGCTGATATAACTGTGGGCAGAGATTTATGTATGTGGAAGTCAGTGAATCCACAGGTGGTAGTGTGCTGGTAAATGTTTGATAACCAGCTTTCTGGGAGTGTGGGGGACCCCCAATTTCTAGTATTTGTTGATTTCTGAGATATAAATGTTCCCTTTGTAACCAATTTCCATCATACAGATATAATAGATGTGAATAACCCAAGAGCATAGATAACAGTAAAATATAGTAAAATAATTAGTGATGAGTTTTGAATATTTATTACCTTTGTTTATAATATAATTTAATTATAAATTTATATAATTTAATCTGTATTAATGTCTTTTTTTTTCTCTTTTTTTTTTTTTTGAGACAGAGTCTCGCTCTGTCGCCCAGGCTGGAGTGCAGTGGCCGGATCTCAGCTCACTGCAAGCTCCACCTCCTGGGTTCACGCCATTCTCCTGCCTCAGCCGCCCGAGTAGCTGGGACTACAGGCGCCTGCCACCATGCCCGGCTAATTTTTTGCATTTTTAGTAGAGACGGGGTTTCACCATGTTAGCCAGGATGGTCTCGATCTTCTGACCTCGTGATCCACCCACCTCGGCCTCCCAAAGTGCTGGAATTACAGGCGTGAGCCACCGTGCCCAGCCTAATGTCTGTTTTTAACAACAAACTCACAAAATTCCTAAAAATTTCACAACCATCTCTTTTGAGCTAGTATGAACTAGCTCCAGCACACGACTGCCTGTGAGTGAAAGGACATCGGAGCATCTTTAGGGAAAGATGGAAAGGGAAAGGGACCAGGTGTGGTGGCTCACGCCTATAATCCCAACACTTTAGGAGGCCAAGGTGGGTGGATCACTTGGGTTCAGGAGTTCAAGACCTTCCTGGGCAACATGGTGAAAACCTAGCTCTATCAAAAATATTTAAAAAATTAGCCAGGCATGGTGGTGCTGGCCCGTGGTCCCAGCTACTCAGGAGGCTGAGGTGGGAGGAGAAGTTGAGCCTGGGAGGCAGAGGTGGCAGTGAGCTGATATCGCAGCACTGCACTCCAGCCTGGGTGACAGAGTGAGATTCTGTCTCAAAAAGAAAAAAAAAAAAAGATAGAGAGAAAGGAATAGCCATGAAATATTTTGTTACTTACAAGGAAGAACCAGAGAAAGGTGGGTTCAGATTCTTCTTCATATAAGTTAATGCATAACTGTAGAATGATTTTACTTAAATAATGCTCATTAATGATCAATGTCTTTTGTCCCACAGGCATGGGAAATGCTTCATATTATAGCTCATCTGCCGCAGATTTACCATGTACATTAAAAAATCACATAGTGAAGAATCTGTTACGCCTAGTGTTGCCCAACTTTTTTGACTGTAAAACCCTTTATTCCCCACAGAATACTTAGTATCTCGGCCGGGCGCGGTGGCTCAAGCCTGTAATCCCAGCACTTTGGGAGGACGAGACGGGCGGATCACGAGGTCAGGAGATTGAGACCATCCTGGCTAACACGGTGAAACCCCGTCTCTATTAAGAAATACAAAAAAAACTAGCCGGGCGAGGTGGCGGGCGCCTGTAGTCCCAGCTACTCGGGAGGCTGAGGCAGGAGAATGGCGTGAACCCGGGAGGCGGAGCTTGCAGTGAGCTGAGATCCGGCCACTGCACTCCAGCCTGGGTGACAGAGCGAGACTCCGTCTCAAAAAAAAAAAAAAAAAAGACTTAATGAATCAGAATCTTCAGAGTTGGGGCCCAAAAAGATCTCTCTTTAAAAAGTTCTTCCCATTATTCAGCTGTGAATATAAAATAAAATATGTTAAAAAAAATTCTTCCCATCAGACAAGGGTGCTACTACCCATAACATTTTTGGCAATACTTTTTTCTAATAATTTGTCAATGTGTTCTGAAAGAGTGCAAATTGATTGATTGATCGATTGAGACAGAGTCTTGCTCTGTAGTCCAGGCTGGAGTGCAGTAATGCAATCACAGCTTACTACAGCCTTTACCTCCCTGGCTCAAACTATCCACCCACCCCAGCGTCCCAAGTAGCTGGGACTACAGGCACATGCCACCATACTAATTTTTAAAAATTTTTTGTAGAGATGCGGTCTCCCTATGTTTTCCTGGTTGGTCTTGAATTCCTGGGCTCAAGAGATCCTCCTGCCTCTGCTTCCCAAGTTGCTGAGATTACAGGCATGTGCCACCGCACCTGGCTGCCTATAAATTTTTCAGCATGTAGTGTGACTGATATTAAATTGGGAATTCAGGAAACTTTAAATATAAGACCTTATCAATATTTTAAGATTACATATTTGAAATCCTCTTTTTTTTAATAATTTTTTTTTTTTTTTTTTTGAGACGGAGATGGAGTCTCACTCTGTCGCCCAGGCTGGAATGCAGTGGAGCGATCTCGGCTCACTGCAAGCTCTGCCTTCCGAGTTCATGTCATTCCCCTGCCTCAGCCTCTCCAGTAGCTGGGACTACAGGGGCCTGCCACCACGCCCAGCTGATTTTTTTATTTTTAGTAGAGACGGGGTTTTACCGTGTAGGCCAGGATGGTCTTGACCTCCTGACTTTGTGATCTGCCTACCTCAGCCTCCCAAAGTGCTGGGACTACAGGCATGAGCCATTACACCCGGACTTAAATAATAATTTTTTAAATTTTATCATAAAGACAGGGGTCTCACTATATTGTCCAAACTGGTCTTGAACTCCTGGGCTCGAGTGATCCTCCTGCCGTGGCCTCCTAAAATGCTACAATTACAGGCATGAGCCACCACGCCCGGCCAGAAATTCTCTCTCAAAAAACATTTTGCCACTAAATTTTAAACTGAAGTCATTAATTCTCTAGAAAGAATTACAACTACATGGCTTTTTAGATATTCTGTACAAATTGTTTATATTGAATAATAAAATCTCAGTGATGAAGGAAATAATACAGAATAACATAAAACTTTATCTGTGTTTGTTCAAGTATTTACCAAGTTCCTACTATGTTCTGGGGACTATGTATCCATAAAAAAAAAAAATATGACCTATTGGGAAAAAGATTAGAGAGATGTGTGTTAACAGATGTGCATGGGAAAAGACTCGATCGAAATATAGGGAGGTGCAGTCTGTGTGTCAAATCCAAGGAAGTCTGGTTTGTAGAAGAGAACAGGTATAATCATCAGGCCTGCATCATTATATTTAGTTCTGGGTATCACTATTTGAGGCATTTGGAACAAGTACACTATATGTAGAGGGTATGAGATACAGATGAGATACAGAGATTAAAGATGGGCTGATAAACAAGCTTGGAAAAAGCTCATTGATTATTGTAAAGAAGAGAAAACTTGGGAGATGTAGTTATATTCCAAGATCTAAATGACCTTCATGTTTACACTGAAGAGGGCTCAGATGGGAGAGCCAGGGTCTGCTGTTTAAAGTTGCAATGAACATTCATACCATGATATTCAAGGTATTCATTTCTGTACAATGTACAATGTAAGGCAGAATTACTCTGTGATTATAGCTCTCTAAGAACAGAATGTGTCTTAGTTCTCAGTTACTTGCAAGTTTTAAGCCTAGGCTGAATGAGCACTGAAGGACATGTTAAATAAGGAATTTAAGTATCCATTATGACAATTGGGTTAGTTAACGCCTGAACTACCTCCCAACCTTAAGCCTGTGTGTTTCTGTTATACATGCATAAAACACACACTTGTGTCATGGCTAATAAACTCAAATGCCACCTAAAAAATCTGCAGCATGGGCCTAGTGTGGTGGCTCATACCTGTAATTCCAGCACTTGGGGAGGCCGAGGCAGGTGGATCACATGAGCTCAGGAATTTGAGGCCAGTCTGGGCAACATGGCAAAACCCAACATTTATGAAAAATACAAAAATTAGCTGGGTGTGGTAGTGCACACCTTTGGCCCCAGCTACTTGGAAGGCTCAGATAGAAGGATCTCTTGAGCCTGGAAGGTCAAGGCTGCAGTGAGCCATGATTGTGTCACTGCACTCCAGCCTGGGGGACACAGTGAGATCCTATCTCAACAACGACAAAAAATCTGCAGCATGGACATACACTCATTCTTCAAACAAATAGGCTATTTCGATAATAGTTTAAAATTATAGGACATTTATGATCATTCAGTAAGCAACACTGAAAATACATTTCAGAGATAATGTTTACTTTCACAAAGTTTGCATTTTATACCAAAGACATATTCAGGTTATATATTTACAGGATGTACCTGCCACAAAAGTATAATACAACATTTTTGGTTGCAATTTACAAACAGAAGGTAATTGCATGAACTTACTAATGTTTCCTTCGTTAAAAGACACTGTTGCAATGTACATTGCAATGTAATCATGAAGTAATTCTGCCTTACATTATACACTGCACAGAAATGAATACCTTGAATATCATGGTATGAATGTTCATTGCAACACTGCACACTGTTAAAAGACAAAGACAAAATGTTTCTCTATTTTATACTAAAACCATGGATTAAGTCACATCTGTGCATACAGTTATAATGGACTACAACTTTCACTTTAAGGTAGAAAATCGGTAGCATAGATGTTATCAAGCTCTAATACCAGCATTAGAATGAATTTTCATAATTAAGTTTATTCTTTCCCTTTAATATATATTAATTATAGAATATTTAGAGAAACGCAAGTGTCAAAGGAGAAAAAATTACCCATTGTGTCACTTTACTGAGAACACCTTGGTGTATTTCCTTCCTGTCGCTTTCAGCTGTGCATATTTTGTGTTTGTTTGTTGTACATACTTGTGATCGTATTGTATCTATATTTTGTAGCCTGCTTCTAAGGCACAAGCAATGTCCTCTGTTTTTACAAACATTTTACTACATGGTAATCCACCTGGTAGATTCTTCGTTATTTTATAATGAGTTCTATACCTTGAATATCATGGTATGGATTGTCTTTATTGTCTATTGGGAAACTGACTTCCAGGCCAAATGTGTAGCTATTAAAAAAGTAGGCCAAGAACGGTGGCTCACGCCTGTAATTCCAGCACTTTGGGAGGCTGAGGCTGGTGGATCACTTGAGGCCAGAAGTTCGAGACCGGCTTGGCCAACATGGTGAAATCTGTCTCTACTAAAAATACAAAAATTAGCCAGGCGTGGTGGCACATGCCTGTAATCCCAGCTACGCAGGAGGCTGAGGCAGGCAAATCGCTTGAACCCCAGAGGCAGAGGTTGCAGTGAGTCAAGATTGCGCCACTGCACTGGGCAACAGAGCAAAAACTTCATCTCAAAAAAAAAAAAAAGTATATAAAAAACTGACAAGTGCTTATAACTTTCCCTGTAAAGCCCTTGCAATTGCTTCAGGTGAGAAGGCATAGCTATGGTGGGTTTGTCAAAATTCTAAACTGCAACCATTTTTAATCAGGGACCTCTCCTCTTTCTCTTGAATTCATGGACTTTCCTGGATACCCCTCGGTCTAACTACCTAGAGGAGAAAAGCAGCTGAAAAGTGCCACTTCTCATTTAGTGTGTGTGGGGGTGGGATGGGGGCGTGGGTTGCGTTCCTCTCAACTCCAAACATGCTTCATCGAGGAAAAGAGTAACTTTCAAATGTTTCTTCTTTGGTCATCTACTATACTTTAAAAAGCTGTCTTGCAGTAACCCATGGCTAAGTCCTGCTGGCTCCATCCTGCTGGTGAGATTGTGAGGGTCTTTAGTACCTTTCAGCTCAGACCCAAAGCAGAGCACTTCCAAGACAAACAGTCTGTCTAGAACCTCACCAGGAAATTCCAGAGGGAGTTTTCCACCTGTTTGTGCCTAACCTGAACTCAGTTCTGCAGGAAACTTGAGTTTGTGCATCTTCTATGTGGCCAGGTGTTGAAGTTCTGGCTAGAGGCTCACATGAAAGAAAACTGGGATAATAGCACGTGGATGAGGGAATGGTGTCCTATGGGATCCTCTTGGATAATATGTATTCAGGAGACAAAGGACCAGGTGGAAGTAGTTGGGATGAATCTATCGGTAAGCAACTTACATATTTGAACAACTGTTGCCTGACAAATGTAGATCGGGATGACTGAGATCACTGTAAAACATCTTTCTTCCAGAGTTGAGGGTGAGTGACAACATTTATGATATGGCAAGCATCGAGGAGTCAACATTTCAGTGCTTTTCTTTAAGCCAGAGAGATTTATTCATTCATGCATTAATCCCACAAATTATGTGGCTGGTGATATGGGAATGAATGGCATACTTCCTACGCTCAAAGAACTCAGTGTAGTAACAGACAAATATTTAGATAATTTGAGTGTGGTCCAGAAAGACAGAAGTGCATTGGATTTTATAAGAATATTGAGTAAGGGTGCCCAGCCCAGCTTAAGGTGGGTAGGAAATGGAGAACAATGTCAGAGAAGCCTTCCTGGAGGAAGTTACATTGGAATTGTTTTTTAAAGAACAGTAGTTTTACTGGCTGAGAAAGGAAGAAAGATGGCTGCGTGGGAGTGTTGGGGCGGGGGTGGCGGGATGTGTGGGAGTGTTGGGGTGGAGGTGGTGGGGTGAGTGGATAATGGTGCCCAGGAAAGGGACAGCATCAACCATGGTATGGAGGGGATATGGAATCAAGACTTGTGCCTGGCAGCACTATGTTTGAAACGCTAAATGGACATCTAGAAATGTCACATAGGCATGTAGAGGTGTGTGTCTGCAGTTCTGGGGTGAAGGCGCAGCTGGAGATCTAAATTTAGCAGTCCCTGGTATATACATGGTATTACATGGTATTTACGTAAGACTAAATGAGGTTGCTCAAAGAATGCGTAGTTACACAAGGGACCCCAGTTTGGAGGCTGAGGAGACAGATCACCCTAATATTTATTTATTTATTTATTTATTTATTTAGAGACAGGGTCTTGCTGGGCTGCCCAGGCTGCAGTACAGTGGTGCGATGATGGCTCACTGCAGCCTCGACCTCCTGGGCTCAGGTAATCCAGGTAGCTGGGACTACAGTCACGTGCTACCACACCTGACTAATTTTTTGTACTTTTTTTTTTGTAGAGATAGGGTCTCCTTTTGTTGCCCTGGTTAGTCTCAAAATCCTGGGCTCAAGTGGTCCTCCCACCTCAGATTCCCAAAGTGTTGAGGTTACAGGTGTGAGCTACTACTCCTGGCCACTACTCTAATATTTAGAGGGTAGTCTAGGAGGAGCCAGCAAAAGAAACTACAAGGAATGACTAGACAGGTGGATGGGTTGGGGGGGTGACAACAAAGTGTCAAGGGGAAAAAAGAGTCTCAAGAAGGAGGGATTGATGGATAGTTTCAAATGCTGCTGGGAAATAGAGAAAAATTAAAACAGAGAAGTGACTATTGTAGTAACGTAGAGATCATTAATGACCTTGACAGAGGCTATTTAAGTGCAGTGGTAAGGTCAGAGGACAGAGTGGAAGGTAGAGCTGCGTGTGGTGGCACATGACTATAGTCCCAGCTACTAGGGAGGCAGAGGCAGGAGGATCACTTGAGCCCAGGATTTTGAGGCTGCAGTGAGATATGATCATGCCACTGCACTCCAGACTGGGCGACAGAGCTAGACTGTCTTTAAAAAAAAAAAGTTTTTTTTTTTTTTTGAGAGGGAGTTTTGCTTTTTGTTGCCCAGGCTGGAGTGCAATGGCTTGATATCAGCTCACCACAATCTCTGCCTCCCTGGTTCAAGTGATTCTCCTGCCTTAGCCTCCCAAGTAGCTGGGATTACAGGCATGCACCACCACACCCGGCTAATTTTTTTATATTTTTAGTAGAGACGGGGTTTCTCCGTGTTGGTCAGGCTGGTCTTGAACTCCCAACTTCAGGTGATCCACCTGCCTTGGTCTCCCAAAGTGTTCGGATTACAGGCGTGAGCCACCGTGCCCAGAAAAAAAATGTTTTTTTAAGTGGAAGACAGATAAGGAAGTGAGATGGACAAGAGCAACCCCTGACTCTGGGCTAGCGGGTGTTCTGGCCCCTCCTCCTAAAGGTCATTCTGATGAAAGGGAGGTGGCTTATGGTCCTCTGAAAGGGCTGGCCAGGGCCCAAAAAGAGCCAGGTCACTTATACCAGGGTGCCAGGGTGCACTGGCCCTTGATTATCAGACTCATGTCAGCCCATTCCACAGGCATGCAGTACCCTCAAGGCTCCACATAATGTTCTTAAAACAGCACCTGGCACATAGTTGGTGCTATATAAATTTCTGTTATAATTATACCAGTTTCTAGGCAAGCTTTATCGGCTTCTAAGAACAAATCATTTATGTAAACCAAATCATTTTCAGGGTATGTAAAGTCTATATTCTCTTTTTCTGTCTTCCTTTCTCTCTCTCTCCTTTCTGGGTTCTGGTTAAGATGGAGAGCTCTCCCTGGAGAGTCTGGGATTGAACCACCAAAGAAGGGTAGAGCAAACAAAAAGGGAAATAAATGAAGGCATATCCAGAGAAATACATTTATGGAAAACACCAGCATTGAAGAAAATACAGCATGCAGTGCATTGAAATTTTGTACCTGTTGTACAGGTAGCAAAAGATAACAGATAGAGGGTGGATTTTTAGTTTTGGTTAATTCATTGGTAAAGTGGGAAATATTCATGCAGAAATGGAGGAATGATCATGCAGTACTGCAGTGGTTCCTTTGGAGGAATTTTGAACGTTGCATTACAGTTCAACTGTCCTGGAAATAAAAAATATGGTAGAAAGCAGAGATGGTGGGGAGGATGTGTAAATATCTTTAACTCCCCCTTCTTGGTCTCCAAACACCTTTATCATTCCATTCAGCCTTAGGCCAAATTCTGGATGCTTTTACAGGTGTTTTTCATGTGTAAAACGTGCATATCTATCTCCTAGGAGCATCGTGGAGATGGAATGAGATATGTAAATTATGCTGTATATAGCAACTGCATCATTAGAGCATCTTTCAACAGAAGTGCACATCCCCTCATGGCTGATGACTGGCATTTCCTGTTCATTTTTTTCCTTCTACCTCTTAACCTTACTGACGATGCTTTCAATACAAATCTAATAACAACGGCAGCTAACATTTATCATGTGCTCAAATTAAGTCATTTCATCTCCCCAACAATCCTATCAGGTAGGACTGTCATCTTCATCTCCTGAGCTTTGGAATCACATTAGGCAGCCTGGCTTCAGAGTCCAGCACTTTTTGTGTTTTTGTTTTTGTTTGGACAGGATTGCATTCTGTCTCCCAAGCTGGAGTGCAGTGGTGTGATCACACAGCCCACTGCAGCCTTGACCTACTGGGCTCAAGCAATCCTCCAGCTGCAGCCTCCTAGTAGCACTATAGGCACGCCATCATACCTGGCTAATTTAAAAAAACTTTTTTTTTTGTAGAGATGGGTCTCCCTATGTTCTCTAGGCTTAACTCGGAACTCCTGGCCTCAAGCGATCCTCCCACCCCGGCTTCCCAAACTGCTGGGACTGCAGACGTGAGCCACTGCTCTTAAACGCCCAGCTCTTAAGCACGCAGTACACCACGTTTAGCTGGAGAGACGCCAGGTCACTTCTTGGGCCATACCCTTCTCATCACAAACTCAGGTTTCTCTTACAAACCACCCTTAGTGCCTGCAGTGCCCAGGACTCCTGCCTTGGTTCCTGGGGCCCACGCGAAGGTGACTTAACTTACCTAGATGGAACCAGCCCAATGGTGTCCCTCTGAACACCGTGAACTTTCACCCCGGCTGAGCAGTAAGTCTGCACCGCTCTCCCTTTCTTTGCGGCCTCAGGGCTGACCCAAAGTGACAGCCCTTTTTACTTACTTTCCTAAGTAGTAGTGCGAGTATTTTTTTTTTTTTTTTGACGCGGAGTCTTGCTCTGTTGCCCAGGCTGGAGTGCAGTGGCGCGATCTCGGCTTACTGCGACCTCTGCCTCCCGGGTTCAAGCAATTCTCACACCTCAGCCTCCCTCGTGGCTGGGATTACAGGCGCACACCACCACACCTGGCTAATTTTGTATGTTTTTTTAGTAGAGATGGGGAGTCACCATGTTGGCCAGGCTGGTCTCGAACTCCTGACCTTGTGATCCGCCCGCCTCAGCCTTCCAAAGTGCTGGGATTACAGGCGTGACCCACGGTCCCCGGCCCTGGTATTCCTAAAAGACGTAGGACCCCACGAATCCCTGCAGGCGAGGACGTAAACTGGACTGCTGAGCCCGCCCCAGAGCTCCCGCGCTAGTGCGAGAGGCTGGGACACTGCCAGGTGCATACAGCCGCGGCCTGGCGCAGGCGGAGCGGGCAGATGGGGTGCCGTGGACAGACGCGGGAGCGGCGCAGGCCCCGCCGGTCCGGACGCGGAGGGCGGGGCACGAGCGCAGCAGGAAGGGGGCGTGGCCAGGAGCAGGCCCGGCCGCTCCCCCGCCCCTCCCCCTCCGCTCTCCGCCCCAGCCTGGCAGCTCCGCCCTCTGCGTGACGTCACTGGCCAGGCCAGCCGGCGCCATTTTGAAAGTGGAGTCGCCTACCCCTGCCGCTGCCGCCGCCGCCGTCGCTGTCGTAGCCGCCGCTGCCGCTGCCGGAGAAAGAGCACGAGCGGGGAAGCCCCAGAGTGAAATCTAGCATCCTGCCGGCTGGTCTGCCCGCCCCTCCTTCCTTTTCCCCCGGCCCCCGTCCCCTCCCCCCGCAGGTGCCATCCGCCGCCATCCGCCCTCTCTACCCCCCCATCCCCAGGTGAGGGGGGTGAGTTCAGGAAGCGGAGACCCCGAGGAACCCAGCAGGGTCACCATTTGCAGCGCAACATGGCAGGTAAAGGAGAAATCCCCCTCGCCCCCTGACAAGGCACCGCTTCCTCCTTTTTCCCTCCATCACCCCCTAGCGACCGCCCGCGCCTCGCGCGGAGCCATAGGACGCCCCTCGGGTTTGAGGGAGTAGGGTCCAGAGGGGTGGGGTGGGGGCGGGGAGGGCTCCCAGGAGGCAAGTGGTCACAGTGAGAGTCACTGGGCTTGGAGAACGGGGCTGGCGCCGTGGCGGTGGTGGGGGTGGGGTGTGCCGGCGAGCTTGGGGTGAGGCGTGGGTGGGGCGGGGTGGGGGCGCGTGCAGATTTGTCCCTCTCGCTCGGGAGCCTGGTGGATCCTCTCCCACCTCCCCACCTCGCCCCTCGCCTTTATTTTTTTTTTCCTGCAGGTCTTCATTTAATTTGTATTTTTTCCCCTGCTGCAAGTCTTCTTGGGTGTATATACACATTTATTTTGCACCGAGAAGGAAGAGCGCTTTACAAGTTAAAATACAATGGGGGCATATGTGTATTTTTCCCCCCACTGTGGATGCCAGTATTTTTGAGACTGGAAGCCTAAATTTTTTGTTTCGAACCATTTCGTTTCCGTTTCTTCCCTCTTACCGCCGAAGAGTGCAAGGCCTTTCATGTACAGCAAGTTGCATGAAAATAATTTAAACTTTCCGTTTAGTATGTTAGCTTTTTTGCAGATGTCCTTTTCCCAAAAGGGTTTGGTAGAGTTAGTTAAAATAGTTGCGGAGTTCAGAGATATAAATAGCAAGGAGGAGAGAGATTTAGGTAGAAGCTTTGAAAGGGAGGGGAAAGGATGTAGAGAGAAAATCAGTTTAGGAATAAATTTAGCAAGGAATAGGGGTGATAGGGGAGAGAGAAGTAATGTAATTGCTTTGAGAATTCTTTTTGTACATGTTGGTGTTGCTAAATCTTTTCCTTCATGTAGTAGAATCAATTCCGGATTTAGATTCAGTTTCTTTCTCCCTAGAGCCCCAGGACATTTTCACGATTTCGACCTCAGTACTTGCACGTGAAATAGAAACATTCCGCGATGAGACCAGTTTTCCGTGCTATTATATTCATTATTTAGATAATTAAACCTTTTGAAAAAGTTAACGTGTCGGATTGACTTGTTTGCTATAAATAAGTTGCTTGTTGGCCTTGTTGAATAATGAAATGAGATTAAAATTGTTTTGCACGAGATGACATGTTAGCGAAATGAATTCTTTGCCAGGTCCTTTGGAGTCGAGAGATGAGGTGAAGGGAGGCAGAACAAGCTTCCTTTGACAGTCTCTTTAGCAGCATTCATTTCGGTTTCTTTTCCTCTCTGTCTGGAGCCAGTGATTTGCTGGTAATGAATGCAAAGAAATGGGTGTAGTGTTTGCTGTGTGTGCACTTTGGTGATAGGGTTCATATGAATCATTACTTCTTACCCAGGCAGTAATGTTCCCGAAGTTTTCTCTTCGTTCTATGTTTCATGGTAGTTAACCTTATTAATTCTTCTGCAGGCTTTTTGTACACTTAAAAAGAAAACTCTTTAACTCTTGGTATTTACTTTTTTTCTGGTAGGTCTTGGCTGAATGTAAGGCTTTTACTGTATTTGAGAGGAGGTTTGTGAACAGATGTATAATGACCGTAGATCATGTGCCTTTAAATAATTTCATACCTGGAATGTTTGTTTTTTTCTTTTTAGTACAGTACCAACTATTGGGGTCTCATCTTTTTCCAAACTGGTGCTCTTGGTGGTAGTTGTATGTGTGGGCAGAACTAGGCTGTTAGTATCATGCCAACCATGGATACCATCTCTGTGTTTACGAGAGTCAACATAAGCAGAACTCGGTTTTAATTGGTATGTTTTCTTTTTCCAGGAGCTGGAGGAGGGAATGATATTCAGTGGTGTTTTTCTCAGGTGAAAGGAGCAGTAGATGATGATGTAGCAGAAGGTAAGAAAGCGTTTAATAATGCAAATTTTGGATATATAATTTTTTCAGAAATGTTTCCTACTGAGGGATTTCCTTGAAGCCGAAACTACTATAAATTCAAGATGATTTTGTGTTTATTGTCCAAGAAATGTAAGAACAGTTTTAAAAGTTACCTTTCTGAGAAACAGCCTTAAATTTCATTTATTTATGCCTTGTTTTTATTATTTTTTCCTCTGAATTTATATGAAAGGTGATGAGACATACAAAATCCTCACGTGAAAGCTGTGAGCTGCATTTAAGGGTTTCTTTGTTATGTAAATTCCACATACAAATAAATGGCGATGCGTTTTTATGTTTGTACATTGTTTTAGATAAGTAAATTGAAATAGGTGCCATCAGCATTTGGTTCAGAAACATTCTTAACAGCGTCTTTGATTTTTATGGGAAGATTTTTAACTACTTTTGAATTTGTCCACTTTGGGAGTGTGATGCTGATTGGCATATTCTGTGAAGAAATGATAGCTCAGGTTATTCGTTTTGTTGTCTTTCTAGTATTTAGGTGGATAAGACAGTAACAATGCTATGCATATATTGCTTGTCTTCTAGGAAGCGTTATTCTTGTGCAGGTAGAAACTGTGTTTGATCAGTTGAAGTGCTTAACGTCTAATTTTCTCCCCATATTTGTTTACTAATGTGTTTCAGAAGTTTAAGTTTTGGAACTTCAAGGTTTTGCATTCATTTGAGATGGTCTTAGGCAGCAGAGGCATTTCCCACAAAGTTGTTGCATTGTTTCATTCCTCAGAAATGTTGACGTTTTTTAATGGTATTGTGTGTCTTGAATTACAGTAGGAATTTTCCAAACAAAACTCATAAATTTAAACATGTACTTTTGAATTTTAAAAATTTGGTGAAAATTCATAAACCTTTTTTCCCTAGATTGTGTTGTCCTCATATTTCTGACCTGTCTGTAGGGTACTCTTTTGGAGGTTTTTTTTCAGTTGGTGGGTGGTAGCCGAATGCTTTTATTTGCTGTGTCAGTGTCATTCTTAATGAAGTGTCTGTTTTAGAGTGTGGTGAATCCTATGGGAAGCCAACTGGCACAGGTTATACTTGTCATATTTTACAGAGCTCGCTCACGTTCCTTTTCTTTTGAATCCTTATCTGTTTCTTAGATGAGAAACCAGAGACAAAAGAGACTGACTGATGGTCATGCAAATAGTGTAAATCAAGGTTTTCTGATGAAGTCAGTAGTGTTTGACTTGTTTAGAGAAATAAGTCCTAACTTCAAGGGAGGAGTTGTGTATTACTCATGTTGTAACTATATTACCTGTTGAATAGTAGACACTCCAGTATTGGATCATTAGTTCTGTGCAGTTGTGTAACACTCACCAAGTTATGAAGGTGCTGTATACTTGGAAAATATTCTTTGGTTGAATTCCATTTATTCCCTTAGGAAAGTTCCCCTAAATGCTGAGCACTGAGGGTGCTTGGTGTCTAGAACATAAACTCTGCCCACAAGGAGCTCATAGTCTGCTTGTTAAACATTAGGCAGAAAGACCACATGGCTTTATTTAATGAGAAGAAATTGATATTTCAAACTGAAGATCATTTACCTAACTAAACCAAATAGCTTGTGATATACATTAAGTCCTCCCTTAATGTTCTGTGACTTTAAGCAAAGAAAGCAAGTTCTATAACAAAAGATGCTGAGCAGAAAAAAAAGTCAAAGTTTTCAAGAACATATTGAGGTGAAGTTAGGAGATAAATCAGTTATAGTTCCCCTTTGCTGATACTTAGTAGGTGCATTTTTCTACTGATTCATTAAATAATTTTCTTTAGAGGTTAAATATTTTAACGTAAGCATATTCTTAGCATCCTAAAACGCTGATCCTTTGTATATATATTTTAGTAAAATAACATATAGTAAAAATATGACCTGTTCTAATAGGTATCATTATACAAATGTATTAAGTATAAAAATCCAATTTTCAAGTGACACCACTTTAATTTGGGCTTTTCTGCATACTAGAGTTTGAATATTATAGTCTTGTTTGTTTTACTAAGGGAAGATTTGCTTTTCTGAAGTAAAATAAGATTATTAACACATTGCCTACCACCCTACGTTTAGACTGATTTCTTAAACAGGTTACATGTAGCTCAACTTTTACTTGCCTGTTTTCTGTTAATGATACATCTTGATTGTCTCCATATTGCCTACCTTTCTCCCGTCTACATGCGGTCAGCTGCCAGGGCATACCATTTTTACTCTGTAATGCCTTAATATTCTTTGCATACCTGCTTTCACCTCTGTTCAGGTTTCCACTCTCCCTCATCCGAGTTGCAGTAAGTTCCTAAATTATTCCCTGCTTCTTCATCCTATGTTTTGCTTGAGAGTTAATCTTAAATGCAGTCCTAGTTTTGTCGTTTTCCTCATAAGTCCACGGTGGATCACTGTATCCACTGGATTAGGAATTAAGTTCAAACATCTCAGTCTAGAATGTGTGACCTTTGTCCAATATGGCCTCTCCTTCTCTCAGTTTATTTGCTGCTATGGCTGATGACCCAGCTAAACAGATACTGTTCTTCAAAGGCGTTCTATGCTGTCTTACTTTAGGGTCTTTGTTTTTGCTGCTTCCACCTTGCAATGCCTGACAGTCCTCCCACAGTTCTCTTACCAGGATCCTGTTCATCCCTCAAATCATGCCTTTAACCTTTTTGCTAATTCTGTCTTTTGGAAATACCTGTTTTTAAAATCTTCCTTTATGGCACTTTATTACATAGATATCATATAGTACCCCACATCTCTACTGTTACGTACTACAAAGTTTAGTGCAGGACTGATTTATCTTCGTACCTTATGCAGGCATGAAACTGCTCTGTCTAGAACAATGCCTGGCACACAGTAGTTGAATATTTGTTTGAATGAAGGAACATAAATATTACTGTTCTTAGGTTTTGAAAGGGGATGAGAAGTGGTAAGAGGATGATTGAGATGTACTTCTAGCAGTCATGGATTTAGTTATTTGGTAGGCTTTTTAAAATAAAAATTTAAAACGCTGTCTGCAGAATCATTGGTAGGCTTTTTATAACCAGATTGATGATATACAACCGTATAATACAAAGAAATCAGGAGACCTTGGGTTTTTACCCTAGCTCCAGCACAAACTAGTGTGTGTCACTGGGGATAAGTACTCCCCTGGGTTTCTGTGTGTTTAGTAATGGAATAATAAGAATGGATTAGGTGATTTCTGCTTTTCCTTGTACTTTAATCTTGTTAATTTCCAAAAGCATCTAAAAACAGCCCAAATTCTTTTTTTTTTTTTTTTTTTTTTGGTGAGACAGAGTCTCACTCTGTTAGGCTGGATAGCAGTGGCGCAATCTCGACTCACGCATCCTCCGCCTCCCGGGTTCAAGTGATTCTCCTGCCTCAGCCTCTTGAGAAGCTGGGACTACAGGCGCACGCCACCATGTCCGGCTCATTTTTGTATTTTTATTAGAGATAATTTTGCCATGTTGGCCAGGCTTGTTTTGAACTCCTGACCTCAAGTGATCCACCTGCCTCGGCCTCCCAAAGTGCTGAGATTACAGGTGTGAACCACCAGCCACAGAATTATTACTACTGATAATTAATACTACTGGTATTATTTGAGATGCTGGACTCTCTAGAGGCCTTAAAAATAAATTATTGCTAGTAATGTATTTTATATTTTTAATTTTTCTTTTATTGAAAACTTTCTGTCATGAGACAGTAGGTAAAAGCACAGACTCAGGTGCTAGGCTACATGGTTTGAATCTTGCTCAGTCATTTATCAGTTGTGTGGTCCTCTCTTTGTGCCTGGCTGCCCTCTGTAAAATGAGGATAACAATGAAACCTGTCTTTTTTACAGTGTTGTTTTGATGATTAAATGAGTTTATACACATAAAACAGAACAGTACCCAGCACAAAAGAGCCTTATGAGGATTTAGATATTATTACTTGAACCTTCATATTATTGTTACTTTGGAGGAAGAGTCTTTGGAGTATGAGTAAATTGGGGATTTGTCTTTAAAGCCTACTAAAAATTTCTCAAAGTGAAGGAAATAGCATGTATGTGTGTTTTATACATACTCTTTGATTCCACTAATAAATTACCAAATACATTCAAAACTAACCTATAGATTTAGAGACACATATGAAGCTGGTAAAACTATGAAGAAAAGCTATGAAGTAAAAGGAAAAAAAGTACTGTAAAAAGTACTATGAAAGTCAGTATAGTGGCTACCTTTAAGCTGTTGGAAGGGGGTTGTGATTGGGAAGGGTAGGGGAGGCCCTTGGGTGCCATCTTGACTGGAATGGTGGTTGTACAGATGTTTGTAAAGACTAACGTGGGCATTTTTGTTTCAATTTTTGTTTTTCTTTATCTGTTAAATTTTACAATAAGAGGATTTTAGAAATCTAATACAGTACTAAAGGGTTTAGGATGGAAAATGGCAGTCCCCTACCTCCCCACTCCCTAATCCCTAGTCCATCTCCTAAGAGCAGTTGTTCAGCTCATCTGCTGGATTCCTTGGTGCATCATTTCCTTTTTGGGTATAAAATGATATTTCTGTATCTTGTCAATTTTAGCATTTCCAGCTGACTTGCTCATCTAGTAGGTGATAACTAAGCTGTTCACATTATCACCCCCATTTCTGTCCCTATTGTGCCCCAATGTTACATCACACACTATGATTAAATTGGACGTCAGTGCTTAAGTTGTTATGACCGTGCACACGTTCTCTACTGAACCAGTAGTGCTCTGCAATGTTTATTTCATCCTGAAGGTAATACAGTAATTGCTTGTTTGTTAAGTTGGCTACTATTTGTTTTTTTAAAAAACTTAATCTGGAAAGTATGTGGAATAGTATAATGAACTCCTGTCACCCATCATTGTCAACGGCCAGTGCTGCCCCATTTATGCTTCCATCACTTGACCCTTTCCCATCCTTTTGTTATTTAATAATGTAATATTTGTTTTTAAAATCTGGATTTAACAAAATAGAAAGCAAGTTCATTTTTTAAAGTCAAGCAGTAAGAAATTTTTTCTAATGATTTTGATAATGTGTTTAAATTTTGCTTGTGGAAATATTAAAGATTCAGATACATGTGGATAATCTGAAGTGTGTAATATTTGGTCAAAATAATGGAACAGGCCAGGTGCAGTGGATCACGCCTGGAATCCCAGCACTTTGGGAGGCCAGGCAAGAGGATCTCTTGAATCCAGGAGTTTGAGACCAGTCTAGACAACGTAGTGAGACCTTGTCTCTACAAAAAATAAAATATTAGCAGGGTATGGCGGCGTGCAACTGTAGTCCCAGCTACTCAGGAGACTGAGGCTTGAGCCTGAGAGGTGCGCTATAGTTAGGCTGTGATTGTGCCACTAGACTCCAGCCTGGACAATAGAGTAAGACTCTGTTTCAAAAAAAAAAAAAAAAGGAACAACTTAACCATTCAAGATAGTTATTTTAATTATTTTAATATACATTTTGATTGTTTAGTAATCTTAAAATATCAGATGTTATTAAATATTTAATAATGAACCTCATCTCCATATTTGATAGTCTTAAACTTTCATAGGAAATTATTTTAGGATGTTATCTTATAAAGTCTGATTTTATGAAACTTGGATCCAAGTGCATTGTGTGTTTTCAACTGTTTGCTTTCTGTTTACTGTTGGTAGGATTTAGCCTTGTGGACTGGGTCTTGAAAAATATTTTTTAAATGGTAGAGGCTAAAATATGCCCAAATAAGGACATAAGTAAAAATTTGAGAAATAGTCCATATTTTGATATCACACACAATTTAATGGTTTTAGTCCATACCATATGTTTAATGCTATAATATGAACAGAATTTAAAATCATGTCTCTTCTGCATCTTTTTTGTTAAAGACAAAGTCTTGCTATGTTGCCCAGGCCGTCTTCTGTGTTTCTTAGAGTAGTATGCATGTTAGATTTAGGCAGTAAGGTAAGTTAGTAGAAAAAAATAGTAGAACCCTGTTGTTTTGTGGATTTAAAAATAGTGGCACATTAGCTGTATTCCGAAACCTAATGACCTGTGGTGAAGGTCTTAGTTAATATCCTTACCTTGTATGACATGTGACACTTCTTTTTCTTAACACTAGCATTACTACTGACTGAAGTCTAGTAGACCTCACTCAGTACAGTCACTTAAAGTAGTAGTGTCAATTTACCCATTAAATACCATGAATGATAGTATCTGTTTAGCATAAAATAGTTTTCTTGCTTTATTTTAAAATACTAAGTTTTTTCACATTCATTTGACAAAAGATTATGAGAGATAAAGGCCATTGAAAACATACTGCTGAAATTTTGTCTTGTTATTAAAATAAACCAAAAATTAGTCTTGGATGTTTCTTAGTACTCTGTAATAGTGAATGACATATTAAAGTCAAGTTATTGAAAATTGTAGAATAAGCAGAATGATGAGAGGTTGAAGCAAAAATTCATAAAATCAGTGAAGAGGTTACAATATGTTACATATTTACATATAAATGTTTGCCTAGTTTATCTTAAAGTTGAGTTGTAGGAAGAAAGGTAAGTTTCTTAATGCTGTTAAATAGGAAAACTGAAGGACTGGAAATAGCTAAAAAATTTTAGCTAATATCCTCAACTATAATCTTGTTGCCCTTTAAGGCGATGATGGAAATTATAATTAAGTAATCAAGTATCCATAAGGTGCTTCCTCAGCAGACAGAAAGAAAAGTAAAAGCTGGCCGGCCGTGGTTGCTCACGCCTGTAATCCCAGCATTTTGGGAGATGGAGGCAGGTGAATCACAAGGTCAGGAGTTTGAGAGCAGCCTGGCCAATGTAGTGAAACCTAAAAATACAAAAATTAGCCAGGTGTGGTGTCGTGTGCCTGTAGTCCCAGCTACTCAGGCTGAGGCAGAAGAATGGCTTGAATCTGGGAGGTGGAGGTTGCAGTGAGCCGAGATCGTGCCACTTGCGCTCTAGCTTGGACAACAGAGCAAGACTCCATCTCAGAAAAGAAAAAGCCTGGGTGCAAATTAGATTTTCTATAAATACACTGCTGTATAGTCATTGTAAGGAAGGCATGGCCATCTTGAGTAACCTAAATCTTTTGAGTGCTTAACTATGTACCAGGCATTGTTTTAGGTGCTTTACATCTATTAATTTACTGTTCTTCACAAAAACCTTGTGAAATAAGTAGACTGGTGGGAAAGTTAATTAACAGTATAATCTTGAGCAGGTGATGAAGCTGGGATTCTTACCTCAGACCTTTCACTTTTCCTAATATAATTTTATTTCAAAACTTGATCTCCTTTTAGTTCAGGTGAAAGTGTTTGATGTTGTTGAACTGCAGCTCTTGTTTATAACAAGGTTTATTTGTAATGCCTAGTAGATAATTTTTATTTTGAAGTAATCAAATATAATTTGGAGATTTATTGAATTTTCTGCTAATGGCATTCTTTTGAGACAGGGTCTTGCTGTGTCACCCTGGCTGGAGTGCAATGGCATGATCACAGCTCACTGCAGCCTCAACCTCCCAGTATCAAGTGATCCTCCTGCCCCAGCCTCCTGAGTAGCTGGGACTACAGGCACAGGCCACAACGCCTGGCTAGTGTTTAAAAATTTTTTGGTAGAGACAGGTCTCAACATGTTGCCCAGGCTGGTCTGCTAATGGCATTTGTTAGCTGAGATGTGCTGTCTATAGATCGGTTATAAGGGCTTTGTTAACCCTCTGATGTGTGTGAAATTGTATAATTGTACATATGTGCATTTCTCTGGTCAGAGTCCATAGCTGCCATCAAAATTGATATCATGTAGTCCAGTGGTTCTCTAAGTGTGGTCTGGCAACCCCTGAACTCATTCAAACTGTCTGTGAAGTCAAAACTATTTTCACAGTAGTACTCAGATGATACTTGCCTTTTTCAGTACACTTTGCAGTAGTGGTACAGAAGCCATCTTAGCATGAGATCAAGACAGTGGCACAAAAGGGTACTTGTAGAGGTAATCATCATCACCATGTACTAGCAGTTTAAAAAACTGTCAGTTTTAAGAATGTCCTTGAAGCAGTAAAAACTTAATTTTATTAAATTCTTCTTGAACACATATCTGTTCAACGTTCTGCATGACAGAATGGGAGGTATACCTAGAGCACTTCTGCAAGGGGGCAAAGTACAGTGGTTGTCTGGAGGAACAGCATTGGTGCAGCTGTTTGAGTTTCAACTGCTGTTTTCATGGAACATCATTTTTATTTGAAATAACTGGTAAACTATGGTTATTCGGACTTGGATATTTGGTGGACGTTTTCTCAAAAGAACAGTGAAACTGTTGCTTCAGTAGACAGTGTTTGTTGCCCATGATGAAATTTGAGCTTTCAAGCAAAAATTAGAATTTTGGAAAACACGTATCTGTAATTGTGAGCTCGACAGCCTCCCAGTACTTAAAAGATTTTTTCAAGTAAAATCAGTAGTCATATTAATGAATGTGATTTTTTGATAAATATGTCAACATTTGGAAGATCTGTGGAACTCAGTGAATCAGTCTTTTACGAGTGACCAATGCATGTGATGTTAAACAGTCATATATCAGTAAAAGTGCATGCTAGAGCATTGAATTTTAATGTGACAGACTACCGATATGTTTTCACATTCCACAAACCTTTAAGAATCTACCACTGAGGAGTTTTGGTGTCGTATCAAAGGTATATCCATAACTACCTGAAAAACCTATTAAAATGTTCCTCCCTTTGTAACTACATTGTCTGAGTGAGGCTGGATTTTCTTCACATATTTAATCGACAAAGCATATTGTGGTACAGTATATTGAATACAGAAACAGTTAAGAGAATCTTCATTCTGTTAGGCCAGATATTAAAGAGATTTGCAGCAGTGTAAAGCAGTGTCATTAATTTTGTTGGTGGGGAGGTGGGGGGTATAGTCATTTTTCATAAAATTTTTGTTAATGTGTGAGGTTTATTGCTATTTTACAATGAAGAAATATTTTAAAGTTTAAAAGCTCTTTGTTGTTCTAAGATTGTAAGAGTTAAGGGGATCTATCATTCAGAAAATTTGACAGTTGTTGGTTTAGTCTGTTCATAGATTTCATTTTAGTAATAATGCTTTACAAGTCTCATGAACCACAAGATAAGTGATCAGAACAGTGTACTGCTTTTGTGCATGAATGTCTTAAAAAATTGCATATGAAAGTAGTTTCTGTGACTTGAAATTGTTTCAGTCCCCTCCCTCCCTGTTCTTTTAGATACCAAATTAGATCTGCCTTAAGCTCTTTCAGCTGGTGATCTTGGTGAAGGAAGAATACCTTCAGGACGTTAAAGTATCTATTTTTAAACTTACTCTCCCTTACAGAGATTAAATACCAGTAACAGATTTGCCAGAATAAAATAATTTTTTACGGTTTTCCTCACAGTGTCTGCTCAGGTTCAACTATCAGGAACACTGAAATTCTCACAGCCTAATTTAGTGCCATCCTGGGTTGCCTGCCTCGTCATTAGAAGTGAGTTGGTGACCTTGACATTGTGTTTATTTTGAGCCCAACATGTAGCAGTTTGGTGATGTGTGGTCTGTTCTAGGAAAGAAGGCATAAAATGGGCTTGGTAACTGTTTCCCAACTTAACATTAAAGGGAAGTGAGAGAGGGAACAATGTTTTTCTGAAAATCCTAAAGTGAACAACATAATTCCATTTTAAATAGTTAAATTTCCCATTCTAAAGATGTAATATCAACTATTGCTTAATATTTTCAGTATTTTTGTGGCTGTTTTCTATGCTTGAATGCCAGAGCTTGTAGACTTTAACAGTTTTCTGTCCAGTTTTAAACACAATGTAATTTTAAAAAACTCAGCAAATTTTAAAAAATTAATGTGAATGTTTTTAGTTAATGTTGGCAGTAGTTGATTACAATATTATCTAGATCTTTGCTCTTGGCAAATGTGGAATCCTTGGCAAGTCGTTGAATACTTCTATATAGCACATTGCCGGGAGTTACACACTTGCAGCTTTTAGTTTCTATTGGTTAAATCCTCTCTGTATGTTCAAATACCAGATGGAGTTTTCTCTTCTGGAATCTTTGAATGATCTCTTTTTATCCAGTTCACAGGGTCTGTGGACCAGTGATCTGGTTTAAGAACTTCTGCTCTAATCTTATAGTTATGCCTATGTTTACACACTTACTGAAACTTATTTATTGGACTCTAAATTTGGAAGAATCAAGGATATTTGTATGGTAATAATGGTGTTTAGACTATTCAGGAGGGTATTTTTTCTTATCAATCCTCTTATTACTTTTTCCTGAGATGATATGGGAGGGATTAATCTTCTCTAAAATACTGGACTTGACAGATTTAGTGCATTCTCATCTTTTTTTTTTTCCCACCCTTTATTAAAAACTGTCTCTCATTGGTAAAAACATTAGAGGGATATATTGGATTTTGAACCAGTTGCTTATTTTATACTTTAATCAGAAGGAAATTTAAGTTCTTCAGTAGCTTGTGTTAAGAGAGAAATCAAAGTAGGTAAAAAGGATTGGGGGCAACATTTTAAAAATTTTCTAAAGATCCAGAAGAACATGGTTAGATCTGAAACAGTGTTACTTTTCATAACCTGCCATTGCAGGCTCGTCGTAGGTCTGCTCTGCATGAAAGTAGAAATAGTACCTTTTTTTGGTGTTACCCTGTGTGTCTGTTTTTTCCTGCTTACCGCAAGGTAAGATTCTTAAGGGTAGATGACTTTCTAAGGTAACATAAGAGGAATCTTTCCTTTTGGCTAATAGAGTGGGAAGACTCTAATTCAAGAGAAACAGGCTATTGTAGGCAATAAATAGTTCTGAACAAATTTCTTATCAAGGCATGCAACATGCAAAAATGGTTGTTAAAGGAATTGGTAGTAGCAAAGGCATTGCTTGTTCTGTCTTTTTTCTCCTTGACATAAAGTGAGCATTATTTTTTTTTCTAGCAACAGAACCAATTTTTAGTGAAAATTTTTAGCTACCTAATGTTTTTATGCATATTATAGAAAACACATAACATAATAAAATTTACCATTTTAACTGTTTTCAAATACACCATTCAGTAGTGTTAACTCTAGTCATACTGTGAAACAGATCCTCAGAACTTTTTCATCTTGCAAAACTGAAACTCTATACCCATTAAACAACTCCCTTCTTCCCCTCCCCTCAGCTCTTGGCAGCTATCATTCTACTTTCTGTTTCTGCAAATTTGACTACTTTAGATTCCTCCTCCAAGTGGAATTATACAGTCTTTTTGTGACTGGCTTATTTCATAATGTCTTTAGGGTTCATCCCTGTTGTAGTATGTGACAGGATTTCCTTCCTTTTTAAGGCTGAATAATAGACCATTGTGTGTATATATCCCTTTTGTTTATTCATTCATCCTTTGATGGACATGTTGGTTGCTTTCATGCTTTAGCTCTTGCTTAAAGCGAGCTCCTAGTCTTTTTATATATATCGGGTTCTGTGGGAAGGAACAAAGTAGGTACTTTCTGTAATTAATTTGAGTAGTCTAGGTAGAACATTGAAAGTGTCAGTTTAAAGGATTTGGACATTAGTGTAGTTTTATTTTTAAAACTCCTGTTTGATTGAGTCTGCATCTCTGATTTTTATGGGGAGGGGATAGAGCTAAGGTGAGACTTTGTTCAGCCGCAAGTCAACAGGTTTCTGTTGAGTTCCCAGTGCTGTGGAGAATGTGAAGGAGATAGAAGATATTGTTCCTTCTAGGTACACTGGAGGTCCATTTTATTGAAATAAACATTTCCCATAGCACTTGGCTTTTGGTATTACTCCTATTTATGGTACTGTGAAAACCTCTAATCCCATGTAAAAATTTTATGGATAATACTAGAGTCTGAGTAGTAAATTACTCTCCCTTTTCTAAGTTGATTTTATGCTGCTTGATATTGAGATGGGGATTTAGTACAAATATTTACTTGTTTCTTGGAGTTAAATTTTTAAAAGTCCCATATTGCAGGTCTAAGACCGTAAATTTGTCTTTTTCTGCTTTCGAATAGACATGAGTTGGAGTTTTCTAATTAATATTTTTAGAGACTTCTTTAGGTGAATGTTTATGGTAGCCTCCAAGCTACCATACTGTGATTTTTACTGTTCTATTAGTACCTTAAACACTGAATTACTTTGCAACCCAGCAGTTCTACTCCCAGGTGTGTATCTAAGAGAATTGAAAACATATCCACCCAAAACCTGGTATATGAATGTTGCTAGGACCCTTCCTCACTCATGATAGCCAAAAAGTGGAAACAGTGCCAAGTCTCCATCAACTGATGAATGGATAAAGGTGGTGTATCCATACAATGGTATGTTACTCAGACACTAAAAGGAATGAAGTGCTGGTGATATGTTTCAACATGGATAGATTTTAAAAACATCCTAAGTAAAGGAGCCAGTTACAAAAGACCATAGAGTTTATGATTCCATTTACATGAAATGTCCAGAATAGGCAAACCTGTAGAGACAGAAAGTAGATTAGTGTTTGCCAGGAGCGGTGTGAGGGAAAGGGAGTTGAGAATAAGGGCAGTGATTGCCATTGGGTGCAGAGTTTCTCTAAGGGGTGATGGAAATGTTCTGGAATTAAATAGTAGTGATGAATATATTAAAAAGCCACTGAATCATGCACTGATTTTGGAAAAAATACTAGTAAAACAAAAATTAAATGGGAGAAAAGTGGTAGGATTTACTCTTTTCTTAAAAATGAATTTCTAGGCTGGGCACGGTGGCTCACGCCTGTAATCCCAGCACTTTGGGAGGCCGAAGTAGGTGGATCACCTGAGGTCAGGAGTTCGAAACCAGCCTGGCCAACATGGAGAAACGCTGTCTCTAGAAAAAATACAAAAATTAGCTGGGCATGGTGGCACGCGCCTGTAATCCCAGCCACTCAGGAGACTGAGACAGGAGAATTTCTTGAACCCGGGAGGTGGAGGTTGCAGTGAGCCGAGATCATGTTACTGCCCTCCAGCCTGGGCAACAGAGCAAGACTCTGTCTCAGAAAAAAAAAAAAAGAGTTTCTAGCCTGGGCATGGTGATTCACATCTGTAATCCCAACACTTTGGGAGGCCAAGGTGGGTGGATCGCTTGAGGTCAGGTGTTCGAGACTAGCCTGGCCAGCATGGTGAAACGCCATCTCTACTAAAAATACAAAAATTAGCTGGGCTTTGTGGCGCTTGCCTGTAATCCCAGCTGCTCAGAAAGTTGAGGCACAAGAATTGCTTGAACCCAGGAGGCGAAGGTTGCAGTGAGCCAAGATCGCACCACTGTACTCCAGCCAGCCTGGGTGACAGAGCTAGACTCTGTCTCAAAAAAAAAAAAAAGGTTTTCTACAGCCAATAAACTGCATTTACAAAAGAAAAACATTCATTTTGCAGCACTATACTTCTAAGTCACACACAGACTACATTTACATCTAACTTTCCCCACTGTATTAATCAAATCTAGTTTGTACATCTGTTTTACAAACCAAATATAGGTAAAGGTTTTTGTTTTAATAACTAGGTTTAAAAAATCTAATAAAGGATGGACATGATGATGCACGCCTATAGTCCCATCTACTCAGGAGGCCAAGGCAGAAGGATTGCTTGAACCCAGGAGTTCGAGGTTACAGTAAGCCATGATCGTGCCACTACACGCCAGCCTGGGTGACAGAAAAAAAAAATTAATACATATATAGAATGGTAAATCAAGAGGAATACAGCAAATGTATGCTTCCCTCTTCTTTGTCCCAGTTTCTTTGTCCTCTCACCAGAGATGCCATCACAGGTTTCTTATATATCATCCAGAAGTGTTTTATTTTGTATTTGCATATGTTTTTAACAGCACATCTTTATCATTTTGGACTTGAAAGTAGGAAAATGTATTCTAGGAATCCATGAATTATTAGGCAAGGTCTATAGGCCCCACCTTAAAGAGGATCTGATGAGTTGCCTGAGAAATTAGCATTTTCTTTTAACCAGTAGATTAAAACCATACAGATTTCTATGTGGAGAGTTACTGAGAAGGTTGTACACATTTGAAATTTACATCTAGATGTGCAATTAGTGGACTCTAAACAAAGCTAAGTAAAATCTATAATGTCTAAGATATCCAAGTCTTTAAAAATAACAGTTTGGGTTCATAGATAACAGTTCATAGATAACTTTAAAAATAACAGTTTGGAGTCTTTGGGTTGTAGACCTCAAGTCTTTCTTCTTTCTCCACTTGAATCTGATTGTTCCTGGCAGTATGTAAAGTGACCGGTTCATTTTGGTGATTTATTTGATTAAGACTATACTACACATTATAGAATAGGCTAGATCCTAAAAATATAATGTGTGTTCTTAACTGTTCAGTTAACACGTAGGCCTTTTTGGTCACTTGTCCACCATGTCTAATTCTCAACCTAATTTCTTGGGAGTTTTGTTAATATTCCTTAAAATGCCAAAACATCATGATTTGTATACTGCTCAGATTGTATACTGCTCAGATTGATTAGAATAAAGCTTTGTTAAATTTTTGCTCTGCAAAAGTTTTTTAATCTTTAAGAATTTTTATTTGTTAAAGGAAAAATAACTGATTATAAATGAGAAATTTAAAAAATAAGTGCTCAAGAAACTGAGCTGCCTATGTGTATAAGTGCTTTATATGTATTATCTCATTTAATCTTCTCACTGTAAGGATAAATTATTACTTTCATTTTATAGATGAGGAAATCAAGGCTTAGATAATGTAACTTGCCCAAGGTCACGTAGTTGGAAAGTGGGGGAGTGAGGTGTTGAACGTTGTTGGTTCTTCTCACAGCCCATGTACTATATGTAAATGAAAAAATCAAATCAAATACAGGCGTACCTCAGAGATATTGCTGCTTTGGTTCCAGATCACTGTAATAAAGCAAATATTGCAGTAAGATGAGTCACAAATTTTTGGTTTCCCAGAGCACATAAAAGTTATGCTTACACTATCCTGTAGTCTGTTAAGTGTACAGTAGCATGTCTGAAACAGTGTACATGACAATTAAAAAGTACATTATTGCTAAAAAATGTTAATAGTTGTCTGAGCCTTCAGCAAGTTGTACATTTTTTGCCCCTGGAGGATCTTGTCTTAATGTTGATGGCTGTTGACTGATCAGGGTGGTGTCTGCCGAAGGTTGGAGTGACTGTGGCACTTCTTAATGAGTGCCAAATGAAGTTTGCTGCATCAGTTGACAAAATATTTCTCTGTAGCATGCAATGCTCTTTAATAGCATTTTACCTGCAGTACAAGGTCTTCTAAAATTGGAGACAATTCTTTAACCCTACTGCTGCTTTATCGACTAAGTTTATATAATATTCTAAATTTTGTTTGTTTCATTTCAACAGTGTTCACAGCGTCATCACCAGCAGTAGATTCCATCTCAAGAAACCATTTTGTTTAATTAAAAAGAAACTGGTCATCTATTGATGGTATCATGAAATTGGAACAATATATCTTTAGGCTCCATTTCTAATTCTAGTTCTCTTGCTATTTCCATTACATCTGCAGTTAACTTCCTACGTGGAAGTCTTGAGCCCCTCAGAGTTATCCATGAGGACTGGAATCAGCTCCTTTCAACTCCTGTTTGTATTGATATTTTGACATCCTGACATGAATCATGGATGTTCTTAATGGCATCTAGAATGTTGAATTCTTTCCAGGAGGTTTTCAGTTGGCTTTGCCCAGATTTAAGAGGAATCACTGTCTATGGCAGTTATAGCCTTACAGAAGGAATCAATGTCTATGGCAGTTACAGCCTTACAAAAATATATTTCTTTTTGTTTGTTTTGGAGACAGTGTCTCACTCTGTTGCCCAGGCTGGAGTACAGTGGTGTGATCATGGCTCACTGCAGTCTTGACCTCCTGGGCTTGGGTGATTCTCCCGCCTCAGCCTTCCAGGTAGTTGGGGCTTTAGGTGTGCACCACTGGCTCATTTTTTAATTTTTTGTAGAGTCGGGGTTTCAACATGTTGCCCAGGCTGGGCTTGAGCTCCTGAGCTCAAACGATCCACTCACCTTGGCCTCCCAAAGTGCTGGGATTACAGGAGTGAGCCACTACGTGCAGCCTGTATTTCTTTAATAATGCTCACAATTGTCTTGTAAGTCAGAATCACACCTTGATCCGTGGGCTGCGGAATGGATATTGTGTTAGCAAGCATGTAAACAACACCTCCTTGTCCCTCTCTATCAGAGTCCTTGGGTGAGCAGCAATATTTGGAAATGAGTCGTCTTTCTGAGCAGTAGGTCTCAACAGTGGGCTTAAAATGTTTAGTAAACAGTGCTGTAAACAGATGTGCTCTCAACTAGGCTTTTTTCTAGAGTGCAGGCAGAGTAGATTTGGGCCCTAGAATTCAGAATGGTCAATGAGCATTGGCCTCAACTTAAAGTCACCCAGTTGCATTAGCCCCTGACAGAAGAGTCAGCCTGTTCTTTGAAGCTTTGCAGCCAGGCATCAGCTTCTCCTTTCCAGCTATGAGAGTCCTAGGTGGTATCTTCTTCGAATACAGGACTGTTTAGTCTACTTTGAAAATCCATTGTTTAGGGTAGTCACCTTTATCAATTAAATTATCTTCCTTTCACTTGAACACTTAGAGGCCCGTAGGGTAATTGGCCTGATTTCAATATTGTATCTCCAGGAGGCCGGAGGAGGGGGAGAGATAGGGATAGGGGAACTGCCAGTAGGTGGAGCAGTCAGAACATACAGCATTTTTAAGAATTACATTTGCTGTCTTATGGAGGTGCTTCATGGCATTCCAAAACAATTACAATAGTAATATCAAAGATCATTGATCACAGATGACCATAACCAGTATAGTAATGATGGAAAATTTGAAGTTTTGCAAGAATTACGAAAGTGTGACACAGAGACACAAAGTGAGCACTTACTGGAAAAATGGTGCATTTCCGCTGGGCGCAGTGACTCACGCCTGTAATCCCACCTCTTTGGGAGGCTGAGGCGGGTGGATCACGAGATCAAGAGATCTAGACCATCCTGGCCATCATGATGAAACCCCACCTCTACTAAAAGTACAAAAATTAGCTGGGCATGGTGACACATGCCCGTAGTCCCAGCTACTCAGGAGGCTGAGGCAGGAGAATCATTTGAACCCGGGAGGGGGAGGTTGCAGTGAGCCGAGATTGCGCCACTGTACTCCAAGCCTGTGTAACAGGGCAAGACTCTGTCTCAAAACAAAACAAAAAAAAGTTCCTTTCTAGCAAGGTTGCCTCAGACTGTCTTCTTTTTTTTTTTTTTTTTTGAGACATAGTCCCACTGTGTTGCCCAGGCTGTAGTGCTGTGGCGTGATCTCGCCTCACTGCAACCTCTGCCTCCGAGGTTCAAGTGATTCTTCTGCCTCAGCCTCCTGAGTAGCTGAGATTACAGGTGCCGACCACCACGCCTGGCTAATTTTTTTATATGTTTAATGGAGACGGGGCTTCATCATGTTGGCCAGGTTGGTCTGGAACTCCTGATCTCAGGTTATCCGCCCACCTCAGCCTCCCAAAGTGCTAGGATTACAGGCGTGAGCCCCTGTGCCTGACAACAAACTTTCAGTTTATAAGAAACAGTGTCGGCTGGGTGCGGTGGCTTGCGCCTGTAATCCCAGCACTTGGGGAGGCCGAGGAGGGTGGCTCACGAGGTCAGATTGAGACCATTCTGGCTAACATGATGAAACCCTGTCTCTACTAAAAATACAAAAAAAATTAGCCGGGTGTTGTGGCAGGCACCTGTAGTCCCAGCTACTCGGGAGACTGAGGCAGGAGAATGGCGTGAAGCCAGGAGACGGAGCTTGCAGTGAGCCGAGATCGCGCCATTGCACTCCAGCCTGGGCGACTGAGCAAGACTCCACCTCAAAGAAAAAAAAACACAGTGTCTCTGAAGCACAATAAAAGTATGCCTTTATAATCTCACCATTTTTATGTCACATCTGTTAATATTTGGGTATAGATCTTTCCAGCATATAGTTCTTTTTCCACTGCAAATATATATTTTCAAAATTGTTATCAGACATACAGTTTTGTGTTATGTTTTTTTGCAGTTAACATATGTGAGAAGAAGATAAATGGCTGTATATTTAATTGGATCTCTAGTGTATTTCATTTAGACATTTTGGTTGTTTATAATGTTTGCTATTATAAAGATCATGATGAACATCCCTGTGAGAATCTTACTGCTTTAGGATACATTTCTGGAAATGGGATTGCTGGGTCGAAAGGTGTGATTTTTTTTTTCTTTTTTTTTTTAAATGGCTTATGGTATTTATTGCCAAATCACCATAGAAAGTTGGTGTTGATTTTTCACTTCCTCCAATAGTGAATGGGAGTGGCCATTTCCTGACCTCTTGACAATACCTGGCACAATATTCACCATTCAGAAAAATCTTTTCCAGTTATTTGTTTGAGCAAATAACTGTGTTGGAGCCTTTTTGTGTTCTTTGTCTAGTTTTCTTTGGTGATGCTTTTTAAAATTTATTTATTTGTAGTATCACAGCCCTTTTCCTCTTTTGAATCATACATCGTAGTGGAGGAACGTTGGAGGGAAGCTCAAAGAAGAAATAATTTGGATCTGCATTACATGGGAAAGACTTCCTAAATGAAGTGGATTTTTTTTTTCCTTTTTCTTTTTTAGACAAGCAAAGGAAACCAGAGAGTAAGGAAACAAACATTTGAGAATTGCTGTGTTTTAGTTTTCTTATCTGTAAATGGGAATAATAGTACTTGCCTTTTTGTTTAGAGGATTAAATGTACATGAATGCTTAGTTTTGGCACATAGTAAGCCTCAGAAAATTTAATTGATATAGTTATTTTGCTGTCTGATGCCCGATTAACAGAATTAACAGTTTGACAGCAGAAGAATAAAAGCCTGTTCCAGTCCACAAATTGAGATCAACTAGTTTTTGAGGTTTGGGGCACATTTTAGGCACTTCCAATAAATATACGTTACATTAATGACTAACAGTTCAGCTTGGTTGGGTTAGGCATTTGGCAAAAGCTAGGGAGAGATTAGTTTCCCAGCTTCGTCAGAATTGGGATTAGTTTAGGGTCTGGCACTTTGACTATTAATTTGACTAATTTAAAATTATTGTGCTGAGCCGGGCACGGTGGTGCGAGCATGTAATCCCAGTTAATTGGGAGGCTGAGGTGGGAGGAGCGCTTGAAACCAAGAGTTCAAAGCTATTGTGCACAGTGATGCCTGTGAACAGCCACTGCACTCCAGTCTGGGCAGCGTGGCATGACCCTGTCTCTGAAACAATGAACGAAAATTAATGTGTGGCAACAGAAGTTCAAGCTTCTTTTTTTTTTTTTTGTCTTATTTTCCCTTTTTTCTCAAGTTCCTCCAGTGTTTTATTCTTCCCTATAGTTATATATTCTGCATCTTCTCCCAAGAGTAATATAATTGGGTGGGGTGGGGTGCACCTAGAACATGCAGGAGGGTCCAAAGCACCCTTCCCTGTTGGTGTCTGTTTCTCATAGCAGGAGGGATGGAGTCTGAGAACATCTGAAGGGATGGTGTCAGGCACACTGAAGGCTCTAAAGCATCCTGTTATTGGCTACCCTTGCTACCTAGGGCCACGTTGTAAATAGTATATTCTTTATGTTATAAATATTTTCTCTTTCTCCTCGTTCTTTTACTCAGTTGTTTGTATCATGATCTGAGTCTTTTATCAGAGTCTCAGGTAGGCTGACAAATATATTTAGAGCCCTTGGAAAATTCTACAGAAGTCTGAATAGAAATAGAAAGCAAATGTTATTGTACCAGTGAACACGCTTAATTCCCCTCAATTCCTTATTCAGAAGTATGCTGTTTTGTTAAAGAAGAGTTGTATTGGCCTGATATCAGCACTTATCTAGCTTTATGTGCATATGAATGTCCTGGGCGTCTGGTTAAAATACAGATGATGATGGTGCATTTGGGTCTTGTGGGGGAGCCCGTGATTTTTGCATTTCTGATAAGCTCCCAGTGATGCTGATGTTGCTGCTGCTGGTCCCCAGACTACACTTTGAGCGGCAAGGCAGCTTATAGCCTCTTTTTAAGGGTAAGAGAGACCTAGTATCTTGATTTTTTTACTCAGCATTTTTGACAGAATAGATAGATCTATTGTGCTGTTCTCACATCAGTTAACGTTTGTTCTGTAAATGAATTAAAACACCTCCTTGGGAGTTTTGCACTAGCTCTTAAAAGAGCAGTTTGCGTCATACTGCTACATGTTAGCCCTCTCTAGTTGTTATTTTAAATTTGTATTTGAATTTCAAGTTTGGCTCAGGCTAAGACCTTACTATACTTAGCAAAGGTGTGCTTTTTGCTAGTAATTTGCCTTTAAATTTTTATCTTTGTCATTTTTCTGTTTGGTTCCTTAGCCTTGAGGCACCTGTTCATCTCAGATCAGGATTTCTCTCCCTTACCAGCTATCTAAGTTTAACGTTGTTTTAGGTTGATTTTTATTTTATCCATGTAGCTCATGTATATAGTTTTTTAAAAGTCCGTATTTCAAAATACTTGTAAGGAAAATGAATTTTCTGTTTCTGTCACCTGTCCTCATCTTGAATCCACTTTAGCTATTTCTTCTGGTATTTTTTCATATTTCTTTTTTGAGACGAAGTCTTGCTCTGTCCCCCAGGCTGGAATGCAGTGGCACCATCTCGGCTCACTGCACCTCCTGGGTTCAAGTGATTCTCCTGCCTCAGCCTCCCAAGTAGCTGGGACTACAGCTGTGTGCCACCATGCCTGGCTAATTTTATGTATTTTTAGTAGAGATGTAGTCTCATTATGTTGGCCAGGCTGATCTCGAACTCCTGACCTCAGGCGGCTTGCCCGCCTTGGCCTCCCACAGTGCTGGGATTACAGGGATGAGCCACCATGCCCGGCCTATTTTCATATTTCTAAACTAAGTGCTCATACAGCTCTTTTTAAAAGCAATCCACAGATGGTAGCTAAGAACTAACATCCCCTAGGCTCTTCCTACTGCTCCTCCCAGCGTTCTCAGTATTGTTACACTGTGTTGATTGTTTAAGCCAGTGTTCAGAGTTGTAGTAGACTGGATTATGGCCCCAAAAGAAATCCGCGTCCTAATCTCTGGAACCTGTGACTGTTACCTTATATGGCAAAAGGACTTGCAGATGTGAGTAAATTAAGGATTTTGAGATAGGGCGATCATCCTAGGTTATCCTGGTAGGCTGTAAATCTGTAAGCACAAGGATGCTATAAAAGGGAGGCAAGAAAATCAAAGGGAGGAAACAAGAGATAGGAGTGATTGCAAGGAAAGGGTCACAAGCCAAGAAGTGCAGGTGGCCTCCAGAAGCGAGGAAAGGCAAGAAAATGGATTCTTCCCTTAAAGCTTCTAGAAGGAACCATCCCAGCTGACGACTTCACCTTAGCCCAGTGAAACTGATTTTTGACTCCTGGCATCCAGAACTGTAAGAAAAAAAAAATTAATGATGTTTTAAGCCACCACATGTGCACTAGTTTGTTACAACAGCGATAGGAAATGAACGCAGGAGTGGACATTGTGCATATGGCTGCTGTATAATAAATTCTGATTTTTTTTTCTATTATAACATTGTTTTCTTTAGGGTTAATAATTACTTTATTCATTTGACTTTTAATCTCCCATCACTGTTTTCTCTCTGCACCTTTCAAAAGCCTTCTAATGTAGTTTTCCACATGATCAGGAAGAATCAGATTATGTTCTTCATGGAGTTCTCCATCATGTTTCAGTCTGGAGTACTTCGTTTCGTTTTCTGTGAATCTATCACTAAATCATCCTCAAATCCTCTTCGGAGAGTAAATCCCCTCTTAATATATTGAAGCACATCAGATGTTCTATCAGTTTTACTTTTGCCTTAAGCTATATCCCTCCAGCCTCTTGCCTCAGTCTGGGCAGTCTGTAAGTCTGGTGCACAGCTGTTGTCCTGGGATTTTCCTTCATCATCATCATCGTGATCATCATCATTGTGGGAATTCCTTTTGCCTCTCCTATGTTGGAGCTCCTTGTTCTTGGATCCCACATCTTTTTCTTTCTTGTTTCATGCTGTTATTTTGGGATGGTCCACAGTGTCCTGTGCTTTATGGGAAAGATTTCATAGGAGGTAAAATTTTTGAGATCTTACCTGCCTGGAAAAGATGTCTTTATTCTACTTCACACTTTCAGGTTTGGCTGGTTAACATTTTCCCTTAGAATTTGGGAGGTGTTTCTTTTGTCTGTTACTTCCGGTGTTGCATTTGAGAACACTAATGCCCTTCTGTTAACTGATTTTTCCTTTCTGGATGATGTGCTTTGGTGTGGGTCTTTTTTATTAATTGGACTTGTACTGATTGGACCCTTGCAGCTTGTAGATTCATTTCCTTCCGTTTTTTTCCTTCTCTGTTTTATTTGTTCTTTCTGGAACTTATCTGGATCTTGAACTTTTTGTGCTGGTCCTCTTCCCCGCCCACCCCTCCCCCACTATTTTCCATTTCCTTTTTGTTTTACTTTCTGGGGGAGTTCCTCAGTTTTGTTCTCAACTCTTTCATTTATTTTTACTATTGTATTTTTAAGAGCTCTTTTGCCCTTTGGAAATAGTGTGGATGGTGGTAGTTTTAAGCAGCCCTGGTTTTATAAATGGAGTATCTTGTCTTTGAGAAGATAAATAGGTTTTTGGGTTTGTTTTCCTTTTCTAATCTGAGCATCTATTTCCTTTGAGTTTCTTTTTTCTTATTCATATTGGTAGACTTTGGTATCTGGTGATCCTTGGTTGTCTGTCTTAGTTCTTAAGAATGAGGTACTAAAAGTAAATTAGAAGCTTTGTGTCCACTGGCAGAGATATTCAGCTTCTCTGTAGGGTGATGAGCCAGGAACCCACAGGTCAATATCTCAAGATGAGAAGGAACTTCTAGTGTCTTATCTCAGGGGGAGGTGGGGAGGTGGGATGGGTCACATCTTAAGCCTGGCTGCTGACATTCTGGGAGCCAGTAAGATCACCGAGCAACACATGGATTAATATGCAGCCTTTCACTTAATCTTATTTTTAATTTGACCCCTCACCACCAGCTTCCTCTGAAATTGATACCTTTCCTAGGTCAGGTTCAGTTTCTCCAGGAGGTAGTCTTGTTCTCTATTTTAGAGTCTAGCTTCTCTGCATCTTGCATAGATATTTCACCCAATAGCTGTTTTGAATTTCATGCCTCACTGCAGCCCTCCAAGGTGCCTGGTGCTTCTGTGTCCTGACTTGGCAACCACTTTTGCATGCTCAGAGGTTTCACTTTATTTTGCTGAGTTTTTTGTTTTTCAGCACATTGTTGTTACCTTCCTTCTGCTGTTCCCTTGCATTTTCTTTGTTCTTATTTTAGACTGTTTTTATTAGTTTAGTGTCATTTTAGTGCAATTTAGAAGATAAATGCATGTTTTACATCTACATGTTTAACAAGTGTATCAATAAAATGTTTATAGTTTCTTTTCATTCATGTCTAGAACACTCGGTAATCACTTTCTATACAATAGAAAAGGGGAATTCACAGAATTTATATAAAAGTAGATTTGTTTTCTTAAATCTAAATTCTGATATTGTGTACTTTTCTTTTTTTTTTTTTTTTGAGACTGAGTCTGGCTGTTGTTGTCCAGGCTGGAGTACAGTGGTATGACCTCAGTTCACTGCAGCCTCCGCCTCCTGGGTTAAAGCAGTTCTCCTGCCTCAGCCTCCTGAGTAGCTAGGATTGCAGATGGCTGCCACCATGCCTGGCTAATTTTTTTTTGTATATCTAGTAGAGACGGGGTTTCACCATGTTGGCCAAGGTGGTCTTGAACTCGTGACCTCAGGTGATCGACCCGCCTCAGCCTCTGCGCTGGGATTACAGGCTTGAACCACTGTGCCCAGCTTGTGGACTGTTTTTAATGGCCTTTCCTTTCTTCAATTAATAGCAAAAAATGATAAAAATTAAAATAGCTTTTGTCTAAGATACTAACCTGCATTTTTAGACCTAAATTTCAGGCAGGAAGCAGTCAGCCAAAAGCAGTGAGGTTTTAAACAACTTAATATATCAGAGAAAACTTTAGCTTTCTTAGATAAAAATCAGTTTATATTTTTTTACTCCTGAAATAATTTTAATTAATACATACGTTTGTCTTAGAATGAAGACATTTGTCATAGACCTTTTGGGCTGCTGTTAACAGAATACCACAGACTGGGTGGCTTACAAACAAACAACAGACATTTGTTTCTCACAGTTCTGGAGGCTGGGAAGTCCTAGATCAAGGTACCTGCAGATCTGGTGAGGACCTGCTTTCTGGTTCAGATGTAGATGTAAAACAGCTGTGTCTTGACATGGCAGAAGGGACAAGGACTTTCTCTTAGGTCTCTTTTATAGGGACACACTTATCCCATTCATGAGGGCTCTACCCTTATTACCGGATCACTTGCCAAAGACCTCCCCTCCAAATACATCATATTAGGTATTAACGTGTGAATTTTGTGGGGGACGAACATTTAGTCCATAGCAACATAAGGTAGAACATAAGATTATAGTCAGTTACTGATTGCAGGGCAACTAAAATATCAATTTTCTATTGGGAAGATCATTTGTCTTGAAACTAAAACACAGGATTAAGGAAGTAAGCTTTCTTTGTTTTTCATCAGGAATACTCAGACCCTGTTACTAGTAATATAACATTTGTATTGTAGATTTAGTACTATGCTCCCTCTGCCTACCCCGCAGGTCCTTCCTGTCATTCTCCCCTTGCTCGCTGGTAGGTCTAGCCACAGGAGCTTTCTTGAGGGCTTTGAACTTGCCCCTTTTATTCTGAAATAGACCTTCCTTCGTAATCTTGACTACCCTGTGTAAATTAACTCATTTCCATTCCAACCCCAAAAGAGATGTACATTTAATGTTACCTGTTTTTAAAATATCTTTACTATTATTTGAAATGATCTTATTTATTGTTTGCTTGCTTATTGTATGTAGGCTTCTTTCTCTCCAGTTTGTGAGTTTCACATATGAGGAAATCCTGATTTTTTGTTCTGAGATTTTCATTCTTAGCATCTGTAACATTTTTAGGCACATGACAGTATCTGGCATTTAGTGGGCATTTGTTGAATGGATAAATTCTGCAGTGTGTCATTTCATTTTAAAATATATGATAACTTAGTTTTTTATTTCACTAAATGTACACTTTGTTGTTTAAAATAGGGAAATGGATTAAGCTAACAATTAGTAGCGCTTCCCAGTTTTTTGAACCAGTAAAAGGAGATCCAGACAAATCCCTACAGTCACACAAGCTAGTATATGTATTATAGACCAAACTACTTTAAAGACCCGCATACATAGTGGTTCAAAAAATTAGCTTGTTTCTTTCTCATGTGACCATCAGTGGTAGAGAGGGGTCTGAAGTGGATAAGCTGCTTTTGCCAGAGATCACCCAGGATTGCAGGTTTGTTCTGCTCAGGGTCTGGGTGTATTGCTCTTGTGTGCATGGTCAGATCTGGCTCAAATCTGTGTTCTAGCCCATGGGGCAGAAAAAAGAGAGAAGGGCAAGTAGCTACTTTTTAAGGATGTGACAGAAATTTTATTCACAACCCATTGTTTAGAACTTGGTATTAAAGAACCATGCAGCCTCTAATTTCCTGTTAAAACTCTGTGTATGTGTGGTTTTTTGGGTTCTGAGGGTGAAGGTGCCAGGATGTACCATTACTAAAGGAGACAGGGGGAAATGGCCACTCTTAGGGACGATTAGTCTCTGCTACAGCTAATAATTCTTAGAACTTATACTCAGGACTTTGTTCGATCCTCTTTCCTTCCTCCTCCCAATGTTATTATAAAAGCCTTATAGGATCCTAATTCAAATAGTTTAATGTTTTTTTATGACATGAGACAATTGGAAATTTGAACAGTTACTGGATATTTCATATTAAGGGAGTGCTTTTGAATTTTTCAAGGTATGGTAAGGGTGTTTGGTTATATTGAAAATGGTGGTCTTTTAGAAATCTTTCCTGAAATATTTATGGGTGAAATAATTTGATGTCTGGATGTACATGAAATAATGTGGCATGGGTTTATAGATGAAACAAGACTGGCTGTGAATGTATAATTGTGGAAGCTGCATGATAGGTACACAGGAATTCCTATGATGCTCTTCTACCTACTTTTGTATATGACTGAAATACTCTGTAGTGAAACTTTTAAAATATCAATTTATGCTGATACCTCCAATTTAAATTGATACCACGGGGTTATTCCTTACTTCCCTCATTCTGTATTTGTGCCTTTTGGCTCTCACGGTGAGAACCTTAGTTCCCAGCCCTGTAACTATTTTTTGTCAGAATATTAAGATGGACAGAACCTGGATATTTGATAACATTAAGCCAGTGAATTAACTAACCCTGGGTTTATTTGCCATACCTTGGGACTTTTTATGTGAGATGGCAGTTTTTTTTATTGTGGTAAAATACATATAAGGTTTACCTTTTTAAAGTGTATAGTTCTGTGTCATTAAGTGCATACAAATATGTTGTGCAGCCATCACCACCATCTATCTCCAGGACTCTCTTCATCTTCCCGTACTAAAACTGTATACCCACCAAAACATTAACTCCTCATTCCTGTCTCCCCAGCACCTAGCAACCCCCATTCTACTTTGTGTCTCTATGAATTTGACTCCTAAATATTTTATATCAGGAGAATCCTATGGTATTTGTCTTTTGTGGCTGTTACAGCGTATGTCAGAATTTTTTTCCTTAAGGCTGCATAATCTTATGTATGTACCACATTTTGTTCACTCATCTGTTGATGGACTTTTGGATTGCCTTCACCTTTTGGCTGTTTGAATAGTGCTGCTATGAACACTGATCCTCAAGTATCTGTTCAAGTCCCCGCTTTGAATTATTTTTGGTATATACCTAAGAAGTGCATTTAGTGTAGCATATAGTATTTCTATGTTTAACTTTTTGGGAACAATCATACTGCTTTGCATAGTGGCGGCACCATTTTACATTTTCACTAGCAATACACAAGGGTTTTAATTTCTCATTAACACTTTCTACTTTTTTGTAAGAATTTTATGCTTCTAGGTCTTTAGCTCTTTGATCCACTTTGAGCTAATTTTTAGTATGATGTAAGACAAGGGTCCATTTTTTTTTTCTTTTGTGTGTGGATAACCAGTTTTCCTAACACCTATGTTTTGAAAAGACTGCTTTCCCCATTTGTTGGTCTTGGCAGCCTTGTCCAAAATCATTTGACCATATGTGCAGGGGTTTACTGAGCTCTCTATTCCTTTGATAGAACCCATTAGGGGGGATTTTTTTTATTTATACAAAAAGTGCTTTAGGGATTTTGTTAGGAATTAAGTCTTCCAATCCATGAACATGGAATGTCTTTTCATTTATTTATGTCTTTATTTTAGCTGTGTTTTATAGTTTTAAGTGTAGAAGTCTTTTGTCTCCTTGGATTAATTTATTCCTTAGTATTTTATTCATTTGAATGCTACTGTAGATGGAATTGTTCTCTTAATTTCCTTTTTGGATTGTTCATTGTTAGTGTATAGAAACAACCGATTTTTGTGTGTTGATTTTATATCCTGTATCTTTGCCAAGCTAAGTGATTTTATTAAATAAGTGCAGTGCTAAAATGTTTTGAAAATTGCCTTTCTTTCAACACCTCACCTGGAAATCTGGTGAGATCAGGTTTGACCCTTAGGCACTGTGTCTTACATGTGCTGTACAGGATAGCTGTTTGTGTTGGTTATATCCTGTACAGTCATATGTGGTAGACGTATGTGTGTGTCAACTCTCTTGTTCTCTTGAGTATTCGTCAGCAGAAGACAAAAAAACAGAATCCTGATTATTTGGCAGAGTCTACACTTTGTACTCCAGGGTATCAGATCAGAAAATATGTTGCTGCCTGATTCAGTTTTGGTTGATTCTTCCACTCCAATATCATCATTATATGTTCTCAGGAGATAGAGTGAATAAGCTATTGGGAGACGGTAAAAGAGATACATGATGTAGGGTAAGTTTTTTTAATTGTTAAACCAGGAGTGGGTATATTTTGGTTTGTGAGTTAAAATACTGCTGGTATTCTAACTTATGATTAGTCTTTAAGTATTATGTATGTTCCACAGTGCCAGGTGCCCACTGCTGGGCATGCAGTTGTAGGTACTTCTTTATAATTCTTGTTAGTTTATCCTCTCTGTGCGATTAGTTCCTACTGCTGAGCAGCTGTGTCTCCCTGCCTTTTGAGATTGTAGGTATATTGTTAGTGTTGCTGTGCTTACTAAGTTTTCTAATGTTTTAAACGGTACCAAGTTTGGTGGCATTATTACTTTTTTTTTTTTTTTTTTTTAAAGAAAGCAGCAGTTACTTAAATTAACATGGTAGAAAATATCCTGGGGATTGATGGTGTAGATTAAAATATCTTTGTTTTACCCAACAATAGAATTGAATTATATGGCTAGAATGCCAACAAGCACTTCCTGTCACGTTTATCAAAACAGTCTTTTAAAGAATGTGTAGAGGGCCTTACTTAAACAAATAGCTTGTATTGACTTTGGGAGGAGGATGGTTACCTAAGCCCATGTGTTAAAACAGACAGATGACACACTGAAATGACCAACGAGCATAATAAGGAGAATTCAGTATCCTTGGAAACCCTGGAAGGGTGCCATAACTAAACTAAAAAAATTTAGCAGGAAACAGTACAAACAAGAAACATTGTGAGGGAGGTCCTTAGTGTTCATTTCTGTGGTTGTGAAGCACGGGTAGGAGTAAGTGACAGGACCTACTTTGAATAGCCAGAGTTAGAATTGAAGGGGGAGCCACTGGACAGTTTTTTCATGTATTCTGTACTTCGAAACTGGGATTAAAAACTAAATGACTCTTACCAAGAGAAGTATGACCAGCATAGAAGGAAGAGACTGGACCATGAAGCACAAAGTTGAAACTGCCCCCAAGCTGCCTTCTTTGTCAGGCAGCCTCTTAAGGTGGCCCCAGTGATCCCTGGCTTCTGGTGTTTATGTCTCTGTGTAACCTCCTCTCTCTGAGTGTTTCTGGACCTCTCGTGACTTGCTTCCACAAGTGGGGCAAGATGCTGGGATGCTGCTTCAGAGGTTAGGTTACAGAAAGGTTTTGGCATCCATGTTGGGCTGCCCTGTTTCACTTGCTGAGGGAAGCCAGCTACCATGTTTGTGTGGTTCCCTGTGGAGCTCACGTGTCAAGGATCTGTTGTCTCTGGCCAACAGCTAGTGACCTGACATCTGTCAGCAGCCAGGTGCACGAGCTTGGAAGTAGATTCTCCTCCTCCAGTCAGGCTTTAGGATACCTGCAACTTTGTGAGAGACCTTGAACTCAAGGCCCCCTGGCTGAGTCACACCCAGATTCCCAACCTGTTGTGAGATAATAAGTGTTTGTTGTTTTAAGCTGCTAACTTTGGGACAATTTTTAAGGCAGCAGTAGAGAACTTATATAGAAAGTAACAATGTCAACATTTCCCCTCCTAGGTCTGAGATTTGAACTTGGTTCTAAATGTGTTTTCTGGTTGAACTCAACACAGTTCCCAACATTACATAAACAGGCCTTTTTCTTTAAAGATGCATACAGAAAATGATAGACACATACAGACTCAGTAGGTACTGTAAAAGAAGTTGACCAGTGTGAGCAATAACTTCCCATGAAATAGACTTAGTGCAGGAAACAAGAGAAACTGTTGAAGTTTAAAGAGCAACTAATTAGTTGCTCTGGGAAACTGATGAGCATTTGAAAGAATCAGAGAGCAGGAAGGAGTTCTTAAGTGAAATCTGTGACTCTTTGGAGTGAAGTAGCAGCAGGGTTTTAGAAATATTCCCTCAATGCAATGGGGAAAAGAAGTTGAAAATTGTAACAAAAATACAAGGAACACAGCATTTGTTTTCATTCATTTTCTCAGTTGCATTGTGCACATTTCAGGTGCTCAGTAGCTGTGTGTGACTAGTGGCTACTGCACTAGACAGTGCAGAATGGAACATTTCTATCATAGGAAGTTTTGATGGACAGTGCTGTGGTAGAGTGTCTTCCAGAGAACTCTGAGGAAAAAACTATGATAAACTAAGAATCCTAAATGGATGAAGTTATCCTTTACATAGGCAGTGAAACAAGATGACTTTTTATAGGTGTGCAGGAACTCAAAGTATATCACTCTGACTACTTGAGGGGGGAAAAAAAAGACTTAAACACACCTAGCTGAGTAGTTAGCATCTCAAAAGCATGATAAGTCAACTTCAGCATTGTGTAACTCTGTATCCTATTTCCCAGAATAACCCAACAGTTACGTATAAAAGTAGGGGAACATCTTCATCTTTGGTATCTGTTGAGAGGATGCCCTTCATAAGCCAAACTTCACACTGTCAGAACGGTGGTTTCAACTTAGTTCAACTCCAGAGCTTCTCCTCTCCTTTTGACAACGATAAAGCCACAGGAAGCAGCAGTTTTTAAAGACATTAATCCATTGAAACCACTTTTGCTGAAATCACTAAAAAGTCTCCAAGTCACCAAAACCAAGTTTCATTCTCAGCCCTCACTTTACTTGATCTTTAAGTACCTTTGGATGCAATTCATCACTGCCTCCTTTTAAAAACACAGTCTTTGCCTAGCTTCCAGAAAACTTCTTCCTACTCACCAGTAGTTCCTGTGCAATCTCCTTTTTTACCTGGTCTCAAGGCTTAATCCTTAGCCCAGACCTCCGGCTTTCTTTATCTATACTTATTCACTAGGAAATCACATTTAAGTGTCATGTGACTTTAAATGTCTTCTCTGAGCTGATGATACCCTAATTATATCTCCTTTTCCCTAATCTGCTGTCAGATCAATCTAGCTGACTATGTAGAAAACACACACAGTTTCTTGCACAACACACTTCTGACAACATATATTAATACGTAAGTTTTTCTCTGTACATCGAGCAAGCAATCAGTTTTGCAGCAGACACTGGCTGGATGTCCTCCAATTCAGTTCCAACACTGTCTACCTGGAAATAGCATCATATTCCCCAGGTTGAGGGGGTTCAGTCCCACAAGACTGCCCCCACTTTTTCCAGTGCCAGTTGGAAGCCCCAGGTTGTTTACCTGTGCTTCTGACCAAGTGGCCATACATAGAGGTTACCAAGACCTCCTTCTTGGGTTCGATTAATTTGCTAGAGTGGCTCACAGAACTCAGGGCAAACATTTACCACTTTATTATGAAGGGCGTTTTAAAGGATGCAAATGAACAGCTACATGAAGAGATATGTAAGACAAGGTCTGGAAGGGTCCTGAATGCAGGAGCTTCCATCCCCGTGGAGTTGGGGTGCACCACCTACCCAGCTCCTGGATGTGTTCTAGTTTACCTTCCTGGAAGCCCTCCAAACTCCGTGGAGACTTCATTATGATTAAGTCATTGGCCATTTGTGATCTGCTCTGTCTTCAGCCCCACTCCCTTCCGCTTCTCTATGGCTACCACCTGAGTTTTGACTCTACTTTTTCTTAGGCTACTGCAGTAACATAGGCACCATTTCTTCTTTCTTCCAGTTTTCATACAACAGATGTAGAACCTCTCCAGTGACTTCTTATCACATGTTAGGACAAGTCCACTGCCCTTCTACCGTGGCCTACGAGGCCAGTGCCACCATTTTTCTTACAGATTCTACATTAATCTTACTGACTTTCTTGTTTGCATCAAGTTTGCCAGCCTCTTTTCTCATTAGACCAGGCCCTCTGGGATGCTTTCCTTCAACAAGTTTGGATGGCTTATTCCTATATCTTCATTTTGGTTTCTGCCTGAGTCACCACCTCAGAGAGGCTTCTTTGACCACCCTACCTGAAATAGTATTCGCCACTCCATTACTTTTTATTCTCTTTTAGGGCTTCATAGTTTTAGACCACTGAGCACCACCATATATATATATATATAAAAATATATATATATATATATATATATATATATATTTTTTTTTTTTTTTTTTTTTTTGAGACGGAGTCTCGCTCTGTCGCCCAGGCTGGAGTGCAGTGGCCAGATCTCAGCTCACTGCAAGCTCCGCCTCCCGGGTTCACGCCATTCTCCTGCCTCAGCCTCCCGAGTAGCTGGGACTACAGGCGCCCGCCACCTTGCCCGGCTAGTTTTTTGTACTTTTTTTAGTAGAGACGGGGTTTCACCATGTTAACCAGGATGGTCTCGATCTCCTGACCTCGTGATCCGCCGGCCTCGGCCTCCCAAAGTGCTGGGATTACAGGCTTGAGCCACCGCGCCTGGCCCACCAGATATATTTTATTTATTTGTTTATAGTATATGTTCATCATAAGAATGTAACATCCATGGGGGCAGGGATTTTTGTTTGTCTTACTCTTCTTGTACCTAGAAATAGTGTCTAATACAGCTTCCACATGGTGTTGAGCCTGTGGGTGCACAGAAGTCAAGAATTGAAGTTTGGGAACCTCTGCCTAGATGTCTGATGTGTGGAAATGCCTGGATGCCCAGAGAGAAGTTCGCTGCAGGGGCAGGGCCCTCATGAAGAACCTCTGCTAGGACAATGCCGAAGGGAAATGTGGGGTCGGAGTCCCCACACACAGTCCCTACTGGGGCACTGCCTCACCGAGCTGTGAGAAGAGGGCTACCGTCCTCCAGACTCCAGAATGGTAGATCCACCAACAGCTTGCACCATGCACCTGGAAAAGCTGCAGACAGTCAACGCCAGCCTGTGAACGCAGCCAGGAGGGAGGCTGTACCCTGCAAAGCCACAGGAGCAGAGCTGCCCAAGACCATGGGAACCCACCTCTTGCATCAGCATGACCTGAATGTGAGATCTGGAGCCAAAGGAGATCATTTTGGAGCTTTAAAATTTGACCGCGCTGCTGGATTTCAGACTTGCATGGGCCCTATAACCCCTTTGTTTTGGCCATTTTATCCCACTTGGAATAGCTATATTTACTCAATACCTGTACCCCCACTGTATCTAGGAAGTAACTAGCTTGCTTTTGATTTTACAGGCGTGTCATAGGCAAGAGAGACTTGCCTTGTCTCAGATGAAACTTTGTACTGTGGACTTTTGAGTGAATGCTGAAATGAGTTAAGACGTTGGGGGACTGTTGGGAAGGCATGATTGGTTTTAAAATGTGAGGACATGAGATTTGGAGGAGTTGGGGCAGAATGATAAATGGTTTCGCTGTGTCCCCATTCAAATCTCAACTCGAATTGTATCTCCCAGAATTCCCACATGTTGGGGGGTACCCATGGGGAGGTAATTGAATCATGGAGGCTGGTCTTTGCTGTGCTATTCTCGTGATAGTGAATAAGTCTCATGAGATTTGATGGGTTTATCAGGTGTTTCCACTTTTGCTTCTTCCTCATTTTTCTCTTGCCGCCACCATATAAGAAGTAACTTTCACTTCCCACCACGATTCTGAGGCCTTCCCAGCCATGTGGAACTGTAAGTTCAAGTAAACCTCTTTTTCTTCCCAATCTTGGGTCTGTCTTTAACAGCGGCGTGAAAACGGGCTAATACAGTTGTATTCCCTGTTTAGATGCTGTTCAATAATATTTCATGTAAGATAAATATCTGCCTATTAATGATATTATGTGCATTCAGCTGCGTAAGTACCTGGACATTATTCTTGGCTATCGTCTGTAGCTGTCCACACTTTATCAATTATCAAGCCTTGTTTTATGTACTTTGGAAATGTATCTTAAAGTTTGTTCATGTATGACCCTCTTTGGCCTTGGCACTTTTCTTTATTTATTACATGGGTATATTGATACAGCCAACTTAATAGGTTTGTTGTGATGATTAAATAACTTACATATAGTATGTAAATTTTACTAATTTTTATTTTTATTATTATTTTTTGAGACAGGGCCTCACCTTGTCACCCAGGCTGGAGTGTGGTGGCATGATCTTGGCTCACTGCAGTCTCAGTTTTCTGGGCTCAAGCCATGGTCTCATCTCAGCCCCACAAGTAGCTGAGACTACAGGTGTGCACCACCAGTGCCTGGCTAATACTTTGTATTTTTTGTAGAGATGGGGTTTCGCCATGTTGCCCAGGCTGGTCTTGAACTTCTGAGCTCAAGTGATCCTCCCGCCTTGGCCCCCCAAAATGCTGGGATTACAGGTGTGAGCCACCATGTTGGCTTGTTATGTAAATGTTACATGTTGCTGTCTAATAATAACCATATTTTACTATTACTGGCTCGGGTCACTATCGTTGCTAAATCGGGATTTCTGGAGTAACTCCAGATTGGTCTCCAGTTTTCCCTTTGCTTAGGTTCCTCCCAGTTCTCAGTCTCCTTCACTTCAGTTTGAGCCGTCTAAGGTGTATGTCTGACTAGATTGCTTTTACTTAAAATTCCCAAGTGGACTCCTTTTTGACATTGGAATAAAATCTGTAAAATGTTTTGTAACATACCTTGAAGACTCCAACCATTTTCTCTAAATATTCTGCCTCTTTGTTTTCAGTTTGTGGGTGCACTGGAACAGTTCTGGTAGGAAATAAACTGTATTGGATGTGACTCTACCAAGACAGATGGACAGTGAAGTGCTTTCTGATTCTTATAGCATGGCCATAATAATCATACTTTGTAATGATTTTAGGGAGATACTGATAGCCAGATACCCATTCTAATTATAAAAATACCTTAATCAGGCATACATAGATGCAAGAGTTTCATGCTGTACTACATGTTTGTATAATCTCCTTGAGAAACTGTTTACATTATACTTAATAAGACCACTGAATGAGGTGGTTTGCTTTTGTGAAGTTAGTTAGCCAGTTGGGGAACATCTAATGAAGATGATAACTAATTTGAAGTCCAGAATGCTCAATGTAGAGCTCTTCTTTCTAACATATATAACAGTTATATACCAAGGCTTATTGTCTGTTTAAAAAACCACAATTCTAGACTAAATGTATTAGCAACTGTTTATCTTTTTGTTCTTGGTTACAGTAGGATATGGTTCCCTTCCATTTTATGCAAACAGGATATCAGATTATCCAGGAACAAGTTACAAAGAAGGGAAACTGGTTCCAGTACACGTCTTTGGAAGTTACCTTGTGGACCCTGAGAATGTGTTACAGGTGTGCCAAGATCCCTCAGCCCTTGTTAGCTGGTGCCTGAGTGGGGTGTTAGGTGACTAGAGTGCCTGGGCAGACAAGAGCAGCTCCGTCTTCTCTTTAGAGTGTGTTACGTAAACATGAAATCGAGGGTGTGCCGTGACGTGAGGAAAGTAGAAGCTCACCTGCCTACTGCACTCACGTAATAAGCGAGAGGGAGCATTTGCTACTCCGTGTCTACTGCCTCCCTGCCCTTCAGCCTCAGGTTACAGAAATAAATAAGTTAATTAATCCCAAGTGGGGAGAGAGCGTTTGAAGAGTATTGAAGGGAGAGGAAGGAGTGGTTGGAACCTGTTCAGTCAGGAACAGATGAGTAGGTCAAGCCTTATTCACTTTTAAGGAGGAAGGGATTCCTAAAGGACAAACTGCACTTGCTCTTCAGGGCGTTACAGTGAAACGTTCTTAAATCCTGAATATCACACATTGCTGGGAGGAGTGTCCTGCCCTTTGGGAAAAATAGCAAGAACTTCAAGCTCCCTCTAGAGGCCAGCGGTGATAAAAGAGCGTCATAGTGGTCTGTAGGGAAATGATTGTACCTAAAGCTAAGCTACCTTTCAGCAAGAAACTATCATTTTATAGATGTATTATCCAGTAAAATGTTTTCTTGTATTGGGAAGAAATTGGTACCTTTGCAAAGAAATTTGGGTTAATCATATTCTAATTAGCTATGGGGGACCAATTGTAAAGTTCATTTACTGTGTAGAAATACAGCTGAGAAGATCATGAAGATGGGTCATGTAACCTAACAAAATAGTATATTCTAACCATTGAAACAAACCAGATCAAGATGAGAACCTGATTGCTGTGCTGTTTTGGGCCAGAATGTTTTACAGTAGACCCTTGAATTGAACAGAGGTAAAGGTGATCTGTAGTACCAGCTGTGTTCTCACCTACTCCTCCCCTTCATCTGAACAAAACCAGTGAGTACCAGAAGATTAATATTAGGAAATGCAAGATGCAGGCATATGTTAAAACCTCTGAGTAAGCTGACATATACAGTTTCTTAACTTTTTTAGAGCCTCAGTTTACCAAATGATTCATCTATTATTGCAGGATAGACATTTTAGTCATAACCATGTATGTCAAGGAGTTAGTTATGGGTTTAACCCTTTGTTGTATTTAGTCCTTTTGTTCTCAATATATTTATACTTCTTTATAGAACTCACTGAGAGAGTTCAATTCTAAAAACTTAGTATGAACTATAGAATGACAGAGAAGTGATTTTGTGGTAATATTAATATGTAAGAGTTGCATTCCCAGCAGAAATATGTGAAAGTAATTGCCTAATACCTGCACTAAGTATTGCCTCTTTCTAAAAAATCTTAATCATTGCAGTGGTGTGTAGTGGCATATCATTTTTCCACCTCGTAGAAATCCATCTATTATCAAAGTTTCCATGGTTACTTTTATGCATATGGCTATCACATATCTGTTACCTGGTTTCTCTTTCCAAGTTCTGGTAACTATTCCGTAATTCCTTGATTGTTTTATTTAATTTATACAAACGGGATCAAACGTGCTTTGTAACTTTTTAAAAACTCGGTGATACATCGTGGACTGTGTTCTTAGAGATCTGTTATTTTTTTTGTACTAGGCATGTGCAAGCACACATGGCCGGACAGCAGAGGAATATTTACTAAAATAATAGTGATTCCCTCAGAAGTGGGGCTAAGAGTGATGATTATCCTTTTTCTACAAAGTAGTTTGTGAGATTAAAAAATGAAGTTAATTTTAATTAAAAACCTATGTTACGATAATCTCATTACAACAAGTGATCTTTAAAAATCATATTGTATATAAACACATCTGATACATAATTTGCAATTTGCATGAGTCTGCTAAATGACTCTTCCAGTGGTGGGATTTCAGGGTTTCTTGCACTTTATTTTTTGTGAGTTGGTTAGTTTATAGTGATCATCATATCATTTTTTATGAACGTAATGCTATCTTATTTACATATTTAGATTCCTATAAAACTTTTTAAAGTACCTTTATTGCAGTACTAATTTTAAGGTTACTAAGTGGTTGATTTAATCATTGGCTGTTAATCTTTAGCTATTTTATTGTGGTTAGACAGTATGGTGTTTATAATTTGATTTCTTAGAGTTTCTCTGTGACTCGGTGTATGTATTTAATTGCATACCTTTTTAGAAGAAGTTTATACTTTTAATTTGGTATAATTTTCCTGTGTATTTGTCAGTTATATTTTTTAGATGTTTATCCCTTCTCCCTCCCAGCTCCCATCCCTGTTCCTATCCTGTCTTCTACTACATTTTTATCAGCTCCTTATTCCTAGTAACCCTGAAATTGTTAAAATCTGCGTTGGGCATTGGGCATAAAAATTTATGACTGTTACATTTTCACCATACCTTTTATCTACCTACCTACATAATATAAAACCCCTTTTCCTGTTTAATTCTTTTTTAAAAAATTGGACCAGACACTAGGGACATCATCTGTATCTATTAGGCATGGGCCAAGTATGCTAGCTATTTGGCAGTTTGCAGGACAGTTTTGAACAAGAAAAATTGTTCCATGGTCTGCATAGCTTAGAATATACTGCCAAATATTCATGATGCTGGAAAAAAGCTTGGTTTTTTTCAGGGGATAGAGGCCACAACTTTTTGTACCAAGGGTTACTATGTAAATCAAGGGAAAGTTATACTTCGAAGTTTTGGGATTTTTTAAAAGAATTCTTCAAATTTTGCAAAATCACATCACTACTGCAATGCTGCTAATGGATTTTGAGTTGTGGGTACTATATAACCGAGTAAGTCTACATTTATCACTGAACCCTTCGTGTTGAGTACTCTGCATACAGTGTCATCATGTCTTGAGTATTTACATTTAGTCATCATGTTTTCAAGTAGTCCCGCCCTGCCCCTTCCCAGGACTGCAGTGATAGTTACGTTAGAACACTTGATGTTATCCCACAAGTTAGGTCCTGGTTACTTTTTTCCTCCCTCTCTTTGCTTTATTTTGTTTTGATTATAGGGTAGTTCTTCAACTTCTTGATACTTTCCACTACAGTATTTAATCTGTTAGTCCTAGCCAATGTATCTTTCACTTCAAATAATGTTTTTTATTTTTAGTCACATTTTTGTCTTTCGTTTTTTATTTCTCATCATGTTGATTTATTCTTTTTTCTTTTTTTGAGACATAGTCTGGTTCTGTCGCCCAGGCTGGAGTGCAGTGGCACAATCTTGGCTTACTGCAACTTCCTCCTCCCGGGTTCAAGCGACCCTCCCACGTTCAGGCAATCCTCCCACCTCAGCCTCCTGAGTAGCTGGGACTACAGGAGCACACTACTGCGTCTGGCTAATTTTTTTTTTTTTTTTTTTTTTAGTAGAGACAGGGTTTCACCACGTTGGCCAGGCTGCTGGTCTCAAACTCTTGACTTCAAGTGATCCACTCACCTCAATGCTGGGACTGCTGGCGTGAGCCACCGTGCCTGGCCGATGATTTATTCTTGATTATACGGAGCATATTTACAAAAGCTGTTTTTGGTCCGTGTCTGCTAGGAGCTTAATTCTTTCATTTTTGTCACTTCTGGCTCTGTTTCCATTGGTTTTTCTTCTGATTATGGGTTGTATTTTCCTGCTTGTTTATATTCCTGGTAATTTCAGATTGGAAACCAGACAGTGTGAATTTACATTGTAGAGTGTTGGATTTTGTTCTAGCACATAGTTAAGATACTTGGGGTAGATTTGATCCTTTCTAAGGATCAAATGTTTGTTTTTAAATGTTGTTAGGACAAGTTTAGTCTTTAGTGCTGATTTAGCCTGATTACTAAGGTGTGACACTCCTGAGAACTCTGCCTGCTGGTGGGGATTTCTCTTCTATGGCTGGTGGGGACCCTAATTTTTCAGAGCCCTCATATGTCACTTCATAGATGCCCAGATCAGTATTCAGCCAAAGATTCTAAGTGAGCTGCCTGTGGATGCCTTTTTTGGGGTACTCTGCCTTTACCTTTTAGCTGCTTTAACTTTCTGGCCTCTGGATTCCTCATAACTCTCACTATGCTGTCTTGGTCCTTCCAGTCAGTAAGCAAGAGCTATACAGGGATCACTTTCTTTTCCTTTTCTAAGAGTTAACAGTTCTCCACCCCACACATCATCATTGTCCGTTGTCTGAAAACCAGTTTCATATACTCTTTTCAGTTTTCTAGTCTTTCAGAGCAGGACAATAAATTCAGGTTATCTTAACTCCTTCGTGGCCAGAAACAAGACCAGTTACCAGATTTTTAATTTTGATTTTTGTCTTTAACCTCTTGAAAGTAGTAGTAGTAAAAATTACACTTTTTAATTGGGTACTTTTTCTGTGTACCTTTGTTTATATAGTCTTAGTGTTCTTTGTTAATTTTTGTCTTTTTACTGAAATATGACAAAAAGTAGAGGAGACTGATTACCTCGTAGAGCTTTTTGGGAAGTCAGATGTTATTTGTGGAAAGATAAGATACATTATAGCCAACTTGATAAGAGCATTTCCTTCCAGGTATGAACATTTAATTTCTTCTTAGAATACTACATTGGCAGCCCCGTTTGTTTGCAGATACTTGCTCTTTACACAAATGCAGCACTTTGTGACTGTATTTGGAATACAGAAATTTAAGAGATAGTGGTTACTCATAGAATTTTCGCGAACCTCATGGTTATCTTAAGATTTATGCTATTTTGTGTTGCATGAAACAGATGTTTCTGGATTTTCAGTGTTCTTTATTTGCTACAGCAATGTTTAGAGTGTTTTATGAGTTTTAACCTTTTAAATTGTTACTGTTTCACTGTAAAGCCTAATCATATTGAGGGAAATAACAGAATAGGGTTTGTCAGCATCTTAAGGAATGGAGCCTAGATCAGCTGTTTCAAATGGCGCTTTCGGGAATCTGTAAATCAATAAATCAAATGGTTAAAAATACTTAAAACAGGTCAGACGCAGTGGCTCATGCCTGTAGTCCCAATACTTTGGAAGGCTGAGGCGGGAGGATCACTTGAGGCCAGGAGTTCAAGAGCAAGCTGGCCAACATAGTGAAACCCTGTCTCTACTGAAAATACAAAAAAATTAGCTGAGTGTGGTGGTGCACACCTATAATCCCAACTACTCAAGAGACTGAGGCAGGGAGAATTGTTTCAACCCGGGAGGCAGAGGTTGCAGTGAGCTGAGATCCTGCCACTGCATTCCAGCCTGGGTGACAGAACAAGACTGTCTCAAAAAAAAAAAAAGGTACAAATTGATATCAAAGTATCTTTTGAAAAAAGAAAAAAATACTCAAGCAATTCCTCTCAGTTGTTTCCTCCCCTCCTTTATTTTTATTTTTTAAAAACAGGCATTTACATATTGACTTGGTCTTTATGTCTTGTAATTCATGCTGTAATTGTTTATTTTGCCTTAGGATACTCTTTGGTTTTCTTAAACATTTACTCAATCCTTTATTGGTTAATGCTTCATCTGTAGGGGTTACAATGTTTTCTCTTAGCCACATTAGGGGTGGAATTTAGAATGTGTATCACCCAGTGCCTTGAATGTAGCAGGTGCTGAATAAATATTTAAAAGTTTGGTTATAGGGACAAGCAGTAACTGTAATGTGGTCATTAATAAGTAGTATAAAGTTGATGTTGTTTGGCTCTAAATATTTTACTTGACACAGACATTTTGACAATGAAAAAGAGGCAATAAACTGAATACTTACACATTATCCCTTTTATTCATCATCCAGAGATTTATAGAATTCTGTGCTTCCACCTTATCCCTATGGTGCTAAATTTGAACCCCGAGTCTGACAGTTGATCACTGTGTGATTTTTCTTGGGCAGGTTAATCACTCTAATTTGTTCTTCTATACATTCAAAATGATACGCATATTACAGTGATGTTATAAGGATTAAGAGAATAAATGCCCACTTAGCACCGTGTTCGGCACATTTTGGTTGTAACCTCTGTATATGCTTTGGCATTAGTTTGATATGACTTTGTGTTATTTTAATGCCGGTATCCAGTTAATATAAAGCAGAGTTTGGCAAACATTTTCTGCAAAGGGCCAGATAGTAAATATTTTCAGTCTGTGCCGTCTCTTCAACTTATGGGCATGGCTGAGTTCCAGTAAAGCATTATTTACAAAAACAGGTGGTGGGCCATAGTTTTCCAACCTGTGACTAGAGGTTACTTTTGTATTTCTTTGTCTTTTTTGTGTGTTTTTGTTGCTGTTTTCATTTGGCAGCTTTGGTACAATGTATTTCTTAACTAGAGTATTTCAAATACCTTCAGCTGTATTTAAAAAAATATAGGTAATGCAGTTATAACCCTCTTTGCACTAACTTTAATTTCTTTCAAATCACTTGAGACATAGTCCTCAAGCGGAATTATGAAATCAAAGAGAGACTCCATAAAGTACCTCACAACACAAGAGCTGAGGTATTTAGAGAATGCCAAGGCTACTAAAATTATTAATTACATCCATTTATATATACTATTTGAATTTCCCCTTGCTAATTTTTATCCTGAGAGTTACATTTTTGAACCTTTGGCTGTATGTGTTCTGTTCTGTTTATTATAGTACATAAGAAACAGAAGAGAGGTGACAATAAGGAAACGGCCTTATGAAGTGAAAACCGACCAATGACACTGTTGTCATTCCCACTACCAATTGCTCTTCCACTCACAAAAGAAAGCAATTATTTCACCTTCTGAGAGTGAAACCTGCCTGGTTGCTGACAGTTTAGAAAGAGGAGGTGGAAAAAGTCAGAATTTCATGCTGTATAATTACCAATCCCTTGATTTGCATTAGTAGTGTATAAATAAAATTTAAGAACATTACAGTACTTTTTTTTTAACAAAAAATATTCTTATGCGTTTTAAATACTGCCTTTATGTTGCACAATTTGGAAATCAATGTGTGTCTAAAATTGCTGGGTTGACTTAATGCATAGTAGGGCAGTGGACTAATATTCTGAAAGGTCATTCTTTTTATTAACTATCAGAATTTCTTTTGTAAGATTAATACAGGCATTTTTCATTGTAAAATAACATTGTAATTGGTTATAGGACAGATTCTTTTCCTTTTAAAGAAGTGGTTTGTTCTTTGGCGTTTTTGTGGTGGTGGTTTGTGAGAATATAACTCAACTGAGGTACTATATACTAAGCCATGTACAAATTCAGTATGATAGCTCTGACAATGATGTCAGTTTTTACTTTTAAAAAACATGATAGAGTGCATTGTTTAAAGGTGCAGAATTCTCTTAGTTCCAGCATTCTTGGGGTTGCAATAAAAGTCAGTATCCAGCTGGGCGCGGTGGCTCACGCCTGTAATCCCAGCACTTTGGGAGGCCGAGGCAGGCGGATCACGAGGTCAGGAGATGGAGACCATCCTGGCGAACACTGTGAAACCCTGTCTCTACTAAAAATACAAAAAAATTAGCTGGGCATGATGGCGGGTGCCTGTAGTCCCAGCTACTCAGGAGGCTGAGGCAGGAGAATGGCATGAACCCGGGAGGTAGAGATTGCAGTGAGCCGAGATCGTGCCACTGCACTCCAGCCTAAGCAGAAGAGCGAGACTCCATCTCAAAAAAAAAAAAAAAAAAAAAAGGCAGTATCCACTCTGTAATGTTTTAGACTTGTGCTGTCCAGTCTGGTAGCCGCTAGCTACATATGGGTATCAGAACATGAGAAGAATATTTTCTAAGAGTAGATTATTTTCTAAAACCTGGATACCAGTATTTAGCCAGCCCTCTTTGGGTATAGCATGAAATGGTACCCCTGTTTGCAGGACTATGCTTCCTCACTTTTTGCATGTCATGGCATTCCTAAAAAGCAGTGATGTTTGTGTGGCACACTGGGATACACAGCGGAGGGTGCTTATAACTAGGGCTTACAGATCTGGGTGCTCTGCAGCACCAGGTAAGACCGTACCTCATTCTTGGCACGCCAGTATGCAGTGGCACATATGGTACAAAGCTGCTTCAGAGTGCTCCCTGTAACTCATTCCTGGATGTTTTTCTTGGTCTATGAGCGGAATTTGAATGCATTCTCCCTTCTTATTTCATCATTTTTATATGTCATATTCCCATTGAGACTGTGAGACAATGGCATTTCACAACTTAGAAAACCTTTCAAAGCATCATCTATAAACTTAGAGATTTAGTGAGTAGCTGTATATATGAGCTTTCTTTTCTTCTCTTTTGTTTAAGGGAGAAAGGAGGAAGGAACACCATGATGTGGTGACATATTTAAATTCTGTTTTACAAACCAGGAAAATACTTTTCCTACCAGAAATATGGTTACATTAAATATATGCAGTATAAAAATCTCAGCAAGGAGACCATGAATCTGTCCATCTACCCCTCCCCGAAATAAAATTACACTGTTCAGATAAAAAGTGACTTGGTTGGCTGTTTCTAAAACTTTCTGTTTATTGGCTTTTGGCAAGATAAATAGTAACAAACACCAGTGTCTTAAGAAAATCTAAAAATTGGTAATCCATTCACCCAGTATTTATTTCCCTCAAGGATTTTATAGTGAGTTGACTTTTATTGTGTAAATCTTTGGTTCTTGTCCCTTTCCTGATGTCCAGCCACTTGCTGTTTGGGCCAGTTGTTTCTAGGATTCCGCACCCTTACACAAGGGCCCCTCTTAAAATTCTTTACCCTTGCTACAAAACTAGTTCGCTGCTAAACACATACCACATCACTTTACGCTAAAAATGTCATCATAAAATAATTGTTCCTGCCATAAGAAGTGATACATTATTGGAGCAAATGTCTTGTTTCTGTTGCATCTTGCAATCAAGTCTTTTTCTTCTCCCCATACACCCTTCACCTTTCTCTTCCATTCGCATGTTCAGTGATTACATTATAACTGGTTGTGTGAGTCCTGTCTTCAGTTTGGAATATTGTACCTACTGCTTTATTACTTGATTCTTGTTCTGTCTTATAATAAAATTGTTAAGGGCAGGGTGTTGTGTTTTGTGGTTCATACCTGTAATCCCAGCACTTTGGGAGGTCAAGGCAGGAGGATCGCTTGACGCCAAGAGTTCAAAACCAGCCTGGGCAACGTGGCAACACCCTGTCTATAAAAAATTAAAAAAATTAGACTGGCATGGTGGTCCACACCTGTAGTCCCACCTACTTGGGGAGCTGATATGGGAAGATTGCTTGAACCCGGGAGGTCAAGGCTGCAGTGAGATATGATTGAACCACTGCATTCCAGCCAGGGCAACAAAGCAAAACCCCATCTAAAAAAATAATAAATTGGCATGGGATGTGCCTTCCCACCCCACCCTTCAGTCTGAAATCTCAGTTGTTTTACTGTAATGCTGTCCTTACTGACTTAATCATCTCTAGGTTTTCTGTATTCAGTTCACTTAAGGAATATTAAGATTTCTTCCTTAGTAGAAATTGAGCCCAGCTAGGTATGGTGGCTCTTACAAACTTCCCGCAGTTTGGAAGGCTGAGGTGGGAGATCACTGGAAGCCATAAACTGAGACTACCCTGAGCAACATAGCAAGACCCTGTCTCTACAAAAAAATTTTTAAAATTAGCCAGGCATGGTGGTGCAGGCCTGTAGTACCAGCTATTCAAGAGACTGAGGTGGGAGGATCACTTGAGCCCAGGAGTTCGACTTGATTGTGCCACTGCACTCCAGCCTGGTGAACAGGCCTTTTTTTTTTTTTTTTTTTTTAAAATCCTGCACCAAACCTACCCATCTAACTTTACTGCTTAGCAGAGAGCATAGTCAGGCTAGTCATGCCATGGTCATTGACATTTCCCTTACTAAGTGATAGTTGTAACAGCTCATCAGCCTGATGAGGAGTTGAGGTTAATTTAAGTGGATGCAACAACTTGGACCTGGGAAAGAGATAAAATAAGTAATGGGCAACTCGGCCCATTATTCCACTGAGTTGAACAGGAGAATGAGTCTGGTATTGGTTTCAGATGTGAGCATTTCACCAAGCTGAGAGCATATTCTAGAGATCAAAGATAGGTATTTTTGGTACAGCATGGTTTTATATTCAAATTAACTAGTTCATTTGATGGTTAGGCTGAAAAACAGCAAATTATCAATGCTGTAGGGAAAATTGTCTGAGCTGTACTTACGGGAAAGAATTTGTGTCTTCAGAGTGTCTGTGTGAGGGATTTGAATTTAAAGATAATCTTGACTCTGTATGTTTGTATTCTTTGATTTTTTTAATTTATTTATTATTATTATACTTTAAGTTGTAGGGTACATGTGCATAACGTGCAGGTTTGTTACATATGTATACTTGTGCCATGTTGGTGTGCTGCACCCATCAACTTGTCATTTACATCAGGTATAACTCCCAATGCAATCCCTCCCCCCTCCCCCCTCCCCATGATAGGCCCCGGTGTGTGATGTTCCCCTTCCTGAGTCCAAGTGATCTCATTGTTCAGTTCCCACCTATGACTGAGAACATGCGGTGTTTGGTTTTCTGTTCTTGTGATAGTTTGCTAAGAATGATGGTTTCCAGCTGCATCCATGTCGCCTAACACTCAAATAAAATTTGATTCAGTATTTTTTGTCTGCTACTCTTTGCTCCTACTTATCTCCCCAAGTTGTACTCTAATGTGCTTTAAGTGCAGGGAGTTTGTATATTTTTAATCCTTTATTTGCTGTAGAAGTCAGTAGTACAGTACAGAACTCCTAATCAAACGACTTCTCAGTACTTACTGGTGTTTGCTTTACTTACTAGCCTGGTATATTCAGTTTTACGCCTTGTGCGTTAGGTAAGCAGTGAACACATTAAGTTTATTCTTTCCTGGTAACCACTGTGATGTAGCCAGGGGTTTTTTAACCTGGTGGTGAGGTATTGTCCAAACAGTCTGAGATAATATGCACATTTTTATGAGCACTTAAATATGTGCAGTTTCGTGGGAGAGCATTTGTAACTTTTGGTAGATTCTGAAAGAGTTCAAAAAGATTAAATGCCTTGGACCTAAACAATGGAGGAAGCAAAGAAACCTTTTCAAAATCTGAACTTTAAAAAATTGCTAAAAGAAAATTATGAAATGCAGTGCTGGATAGGTTATTGGTAAAATACATGTCAGTAAATTTAAAATTTTAAAGTATATATATCGTCAGATTCTTAAATTCTTAACAGTAAGCTACTGTAGACCAAAGGATGGCTGTTCTCTTATAAAACTGACTTATTTTAAATGTATATGATAGGAGCTTTTCTAATTCAGCTTAAAGCTTTGTAGTGAAGAACTTGTTAATAACACAGTGATGAATTGTACCGTGTTATTGCTTTATCTTATGCCCATTTCTGTAATTTAGACTTTTTTTCCTTAGGAAAAGGGCTCTAGTGTGAAAAAGCAAGAAAAAAACCTGACAGTTTTATTTGATTGTGACTGTGAAGTCAGCACCGAGTTGGTAGAATCCATGTGACATGCCTGATCCTAGTGGCCCTGTAGTGTGGTGGAGCTGGAGGAGCCGTGCACATTGCAGGCACATAGCACGAAGCATTTCTGCTATCAAAAAGCGGGATCCATTTGCAAACATTTGTTTGAAGCCACGATTTTGAATTTATGACTTAAAATTCCATCTGAAAGTATTTATACATTTAAAATTCCTTCCCCTTGTTAGTAATATGTGCCTTTATTATAGATGATTATTTGCATTTGCATAAACAAGCTTATCAAAAGTATTTAAGAAAATTAGGATGATGTTTAAGGGTGCTATCAGAATGTTTCACAAATTGTTGATTTCTTTGCATTCACAAATTTAGTGAAATATTAATAAGCTATTATTATTTGTTGTATTCTCTGCTAAAATAGTTTCATACTGGTTTATTCTGAGGAGAATTTTTTTAGTGGATCAAAATATGAAAGAACTTTAGATTCATGTTATTTCTGATGGGTGGTTGATGTACTTCAAAGATACACTTCATAGACTTGGAATGTTTGGAAAACATGCTAAGTTCTGAAACTAGTGAGTCAGGAAAAAAACTAATATCTTTTTTGTTTTGTCTCAATTATACAGCAGATATAATTTCCACAGTAGAATTTAATCATTCTGGAGAATTACTAGCAACAGGAGATAAAGGTGGTAGAGTCGTCATCTTTCAACAGGAGCAGGAGGTAAGTGTTTAAAGTTTATTGTCTAAATTTCGGTTTGATCGTGGGACTAGAGCTTGGGTTGCACTGGAGAATCTCATCAGAGGATGTTGGAATTTTTAAAGAAGTGTGTGTTTATTGAATACAATGTCCAATATATAGACAGCTCTGGTTCTCTTAGCTTTGTATGTGTGCATGTGTGTACATGAGCGTATGTTGTTTTGGTTTAAAAACATAACACTAATTGTAAAAATACTTGATTAGAGAAGGGGGTGGAAAGTGATGGAATAATCCAAGATTTTAACGGTTTTGAAGTCTTGGCCCTTCATTATAATTTTTCCTTTAAAACTCCGTAAAGCAAAGTTGCTTTGACTTCTTCTCAATGCTTGGTTTACTTTGTACAATTGAGGGGTGAGAGGCTAGTTTAAAGAAAAAGCAGCTCAATTTTTTTGATGTCAGTTCATACTAATACTGTTACAATGATTGAAATGTAAAGGTTTAAGTGACAGTTGCATGTACATGCATGTAAAGTAATTTAAAAATGCAGTGTTATCTTTTTGAAGAAAGAGAAAATTGCAGAATATGTAATTAAAGTGGGCTTTTGTTTTGTTTTTCTTACAACTTAGGCACACTTCTAAATTTAATTGACCAGATTTCTCACTAAAAATTTTTTGCTAAACAAAATTTGTCACACTTGGTTTTTTCTTATTCATTCTCTCCTTCCATTTGTAGATCAGAGTTTAACCATTAAAATCAGTTGTTTTGAAACATTCTGCCCCTATTTATAATATATTTTAAAAGTTTAAAGTAATGTGGATAAATTGCAGGGTTTTACAAATACATGTCTAAATCATAACACGGAGTTAGGTTTTAAAGGATTGTGAAATTCCTTAAATAAGCAAAGAATCTAGTAATAATACTACTACTTTGCACTTCTATAGCGCCTTTGACCTGAGGATCTCAAAGTGCTTTACAAACACTAATGAATTAATCCTCACAACACCCCAGTGAGGTAGGTAATTTAATTTTAAAAGAAATGGTTAATAGTGTCTGATTAGAAGATGCACAAACACTAAATATGTCTTTTATTATTTTTTATTTTTATTTTTTGGTTGGAAGAAAATATGAAAATAAGACTCAAGCTTTGCTTGACAAAGAATGGTCTCGTGGGAAGGGGGGGCTAAATCAGTTTTCTGTTTTTAAGTAGCCAAAAACTTGACCATAAGAATCTTGACATACTTAGAGTTGACATGGAAGCTTACATTAGAATTTCATTATAATTTCCCTTTATTTACTAACGGGAAAGCCAAGATATAAATAGATTATTACTTAGTGGCAGAACTAACAAGCAGCACCCAGAACTTTTGACATGTCGTTTTTCAGTGTTCTTTGCTGTTTTTCATGCTGGATAACCAAAATGTGAATGTTTTTATCTGGAGTTTAGCACAGACCTTCCCATAGGTGTTCTCTGCCCTTGAATGTATTTTTTCCTGAAAGTTAATGACTCTCCACACTTTACTTTTATTTTAAAGAAAAGTATTTGAGAAAAACTTGTAAAAATTGATTTTGCCCTAGGCATAACATTCTGAGGCTTTCAGAAAGTCTTCATTTTTAATGAGGGCATTGTATCATTGTCACAAATACAAGTGTGTCAACTAAAAGCTAATTTGGAAGTATTTTACCTGAGAATGAAGTCATTTTCTTTTTTTTTTTGAGACGGAGTCTCGCTCTGTCGCCCAGGCTGGAGTGCAGTGGCGCGATCTCGGCTCACTGCAAGCTCCGCCTCCTGGGTTCACGCCATTCTCCTGCCTCAGCCTCCCGAGTAGCTGGGACTACAGGCGCCCACAACCGCGCCCGGCTAATTTTTTGTATTTTTAGTAGAGACGGGGTTTCACCGTGGTCTCGATCTCCTGACCTTGTGATCCGCCCGCCTCGGCCTCCCAAAGTGGTGGGATTACAGGCGTGAGCCACCGCGCCCGGCCATGAAGTCATTTTCATCTCCTGTGGTCGTTGTTGTCCAAGTCAAAATCAAGTGTGGGAAAAAATGGCTGAAAATTTTTTTAATTGAGGGAAATGTTTGCTTTAATATGGGTTTGGTAATGTAGTCAGAGTATTAGTATTTAGTATTTTCCTAAAGGCTGTTAGTAATACATTAATTTGGAATTAAAGGTCTAACATATAGTTACTGAATTGCTCATTTTACTTGTATTAGAAAATAAGACAAAATTATTTTAAAGATAATCATTTCCCATGATTCTTTTCTGAAATCCCACTGAAGATTCTAAAGTGCTAGTATTTTAAATACATATTCTTGTAAGGAGAAATGAGCAGAATAACTGTTTGAGAAGGGCCATTGGTAGGAAAAAACAGGACCTCCTTTTCATGTGTCATTCTTCTTAACCATATTTAAGAATTCAAAACGGAGAATTTTGTAAAAACTCAGTAACATGTCTTTTGAGAATTACTTAGTGGTGTAAATATCAGTATGTTTTTAAGTGATAAAGTAAGAATGATGGTGGTGATTGACTTTTCACTCCTGAAACCTGATCTTGACTATGAATTTGGTGTGTTTTGCCTATTTAATTTTCTACATTTTAAAGCCCTGTCTTACATTAGAGCTTCTGATATAGTGTTGTCTTCAGGATCTATGTCACTGGTCATAAATATGTATACTTTACACTTAGAGGCACCTTTATTTCAATACCTAATGTAATTGGATGAGATTTTATGAATTCACATCTATGTATCTATAAGATAGTGTTACAGTTTGAAAAGTGAAAAATAGTCTTTTCCTAATTTGTAGATAAAATCTCAGAAAAAATTATTTAACAAAGTTATATTACTTCATTTAGTAGCAAAAATCAGATTAGGATTTGGGTCTCTGATTTTCAATCCAACTATTATATGTTCATTCCAGAGTACACTGGTGCCTAATGTTTCTTAGACTCTGATAATGGTGCTAGCCTTGTTTGCAGAACACACTGGCATTTGATCTATTGTAGCTTTATTCTCTTACATAGTGGCAGGGTTTCTTCTTAAACTTGACTTTACTGGGGACCAAAATATCTCCACCCACTCGTTTTTATTGTCTTTACTTGGAAGAAGAAAAGATCATATAACAGCAGGAGAGAACTTGGTACGTCAGACTTTGACATCTGTAAACCCTCATGTCTGCTTCATTTATTTTACCCTTCAGAAGTAGCTAGTCTCCTTGCTGGGATCCAGGCGGGTATCTGTGTCCTCTTGCTGCCTGTCCATTTATTCCCCAATCATAACATGAAGAAACTGAGTAGTCATTCAGAGGCTCTTCATTTGGTTTGAGTATATTTGAGACTGATAATTGTTGAATATTTTTAGCATCATTTAATAGCATTTTTTATAACTAATATATTTGTATAGGTATTCTGCTACACAGAATCTCTGTTGTAGAATCAGGGCACCTAAAGAACTTGAGGCACAAAAGTAAAGTGATTTTCCTGATGTAATCACAGCTATCATGTGGTCAGTAAGACTCTAAAATTCTGATAACAAATCCAGTGTTCTTTATAGCATGACCTGCTATAAGTGACCCATGTTATTTTTACAGCTTCTAATAGCTTTCGACCGCAAAGTGAATGATAGGGTATATTCTTTTTGTTAATGAAAATATTAATACAGGGTTTTGAGGGGAAGTCCGAACAGCTATTAAAGAGGATAATGATGTTCTCTAGGTTTTAGGGTCTTTTGTTGTTCCCATGGGTGCTCAAATCAGGTGATTAGTGGTTGTCAAAGTAGCTGGTTTTCTACTGACTTTGGGTTGTTCAGACCTTCAGTTTCTCTGAGACTTTGTGATGTACCCTGTAAGGTAGTGTGGGGGCATGGGTGCTCCGTTAAAGGGACAGCTAAAGCGTAAGGTGAGGAGGGAGGTTGTACCTCTTTCCACTTCTTCTTATAATCTTTCTAGATTGGTATGGGGCCTTTGATTTTTGTTTTCTAGGGCTGCTGGTAAGTTTCTTGGATTTCAAACCCTCGGGTTTTTTTTATTCTTAATGTGGTATTCCCAAAACTCCTTAACAGGATACAGAAGAAACCTTAAAAAGCATGCTTTTCACAAAAGAATGGATAGTATTGCTAATATGATGGTATTCTCTTTCTAAATTATATAGGGTTCAAAATGTTTGCATGTATTTAAAATGCAGATTCTGGGTTGGGGGCCACAGCTGATGCCTGTAATCCCAACACTTTGGGAGGCTGAGGCGGGTAGATCACTTGAGGGCAGGCTGGCCAACATGGTGAAACCCTGTATCTAATAAAAATACAAAAATTATCTGAGCCTGGTGACACATGCCTGTAATCCCAGCTGCGTGACTGAAGTATGAGGATCACTTGAACCCGGGAGGCAGAGGTTGCAGTGAGCCGAGATGGTGCCTTTGCACTCCAGCCTGGGAGACAGAGTGAGATTCTGTCTCAAAAAATAATAAAAATAAATAAAATGCAGATTTCTATCCTGCTCCTCAAGAATGTGTATGTATATGGTGCATTCATAGAATGTAAGAGCTAAAATTTATAGGGCTTTCTAGGGATTCTTAACTTTTTTTGTTGTTGTTGTCCCACGAATTCCTTTGATAGCCTGGCAAATCCTGTAGACTTCTCTGAATGTTTTTTGTTTTGTTTTGTTTTGTTTTTGAGATGGAGTCTTGCTCTGTCGCCCAGGCTGGAGTGCAGTGGTGTGATCTCAGCTCACTGCAACCTCCGCCGCCAGGGTTCAAGCAGTTCTCCTGCCTCAGCCTCCTAAGTAGCTGGGACTACAGGTGCACACCACCACACCTGGCTAATTTTTGTATTTTTAGTAGAAATGGGTTTTCACCATGTTGGCCAGGATGGTCTCGATCTCCTGACCTCATGATCCACCCACCTCAGCCTCCCAAAGTGCTGGGATTACAGGCATGAGCCACCGTGCCCTGCCAGAATGTTTTAATTGCATAAAATATTTGAGATCATAAAGGTTGAAATAATTTACCAAAATATTCATAATTGAGTAATGTATGTTTTAAGCGGATAACAGCTGGATTATGATATTAAAATGTCATTTATGTGTGACAAAGTCACAAGAATTGCTAATACTGTATGCAGTTTGTTACCTGTGCCCATAATCAAAAGAAATGCTGAAATTTAACTGGAAGTTAGTGAAAATACATGTGTACATTCTCTGCCCTCCCCCATCCCCCACCTCCATCCAGGCTTACAACATCCCTGGGTTCTGTCGTTGGACCCTTGTGTCCATGAGCCCCCAAGTTATAACCCCTGGCAGTGCAGTTTCCTTTTGCCAGCTGGGGGCCCAGGTACCAGATTACCCATCCAAAGTCATACAGTTAGTAGGGAAGTGATCCCCTACTGCAGAAGCCACATATCCTGATATCCACCCCATGGCTTTGCGCACTCTGACCTGGATATAGTAGCAGCAATTTTATGTGCTAGACCCTCTGCCAAAATCCCTTAATCTTACTTGTCACAGCAAAATAACAAAGATGTTTGTATGTTTACTATATCCTGATGTATTACAAATTTATAAATAAAATGAGACTTAGAGAGGATACATAACATTTCCAAGATCACCCTGCTAGGTAAGTGGGTAAAAGCTAATTTTGTATAAATTGAGATGAGTATCACAGTGCTGGCTATTGATTTTAAAATGAAAAAATCTTTAATCCTGTTTGGTGTAATGAGTCTAATTGTTAAAAATCACCCAGGAAAATCAGTCTCATTACTTTATACCTAATGAGGAAAGTACATGATCTTTAGACTTTTTAACATGAGCTATTAATGAGTGATCTGTTTTCTGTCATAGGCATTAGAGGGGGAAATGGACTGAGAGTTGAACGAACCGCCTTGGTTCTAGTCTTGGTATTCATTCATGCATTTGCCCAGCCATCTCTTCTTGTTCAGCCTAATTTTAGTGTCCAGATTTCTGTCCAGACTGCCATCAGATTCTTGTCAGCTACCTGTTAATCTTTTGGGGCTCCTTAGGGTATTACATTTTCCAAAAGCAAAATGTCATGTATTTTAAATATTTAAAATACCTGCTCAGTGGGTACCTTTTACCCGTTGAGCAGAAATCCGAATTAACCGTGTTTCTTGTACAGGTTGAGTATCCCTTATCTGAAATGCTTGGAACCAGAAGTGTTTTAAATTTCAGTTGTTTTTGGATTTTGGAATTTGCGCATGTACATAATGAGATATATTTGGGGTGGGAACTAAGTCCTGAACACAAAATTCATTTGTTTCATATACACCTTATACACATGACCTGCAGGTAATTATACAACATTTTAAATAATTTGTGCGTGAAACAGTTTGGACTGTGACCTATCACATGAGGCCAGGTGTGAAATTTTCCACTTTTGGTGTCATGTTGACAGTAAAAAGTTTCGAATTGTGGAGCATTTTGGGTTTCAGATTTTCAGATTAGGTATGCTCAACCTGTCCCCAAGAAATTCTCCACCAAAAACAACTCCAAATCTATGAAATTAATAATGGCCAGTGATTTTGGAATTAATTATTAAATTAATTAATAAATTTGGAATTTATTTACCTTTCCTCCTTCTTCCCCTGCTCTCCCTAGCCTCACCCATATAAAACATTTCATTGTATTCTTCTTCTTCTTAATTTTTCCCTCTTAATTATAAATTCATTATGCTTGATGTGGATAAATTAGTAAATATGGATAAGTGGCAAAGAATGCATGTATAACTCTGCCAAACAAAAATAAGAACTTTTGATATATACCAAAGGCGTATCTTTCTAAATATCTGATTATAAATTTAGGGTTGTATGATTTTTTTCTCACATACTGTATAGTGAATACCTTTTCATGTCATTAAATTTTCTGTATCATCATCTGTGCAATGAAATGACATGACGTAGTTGTTTATTTGATCTCATCTCTGTTGTTAGATTCCTAGATTGTTTATTTCTGCTTCTTTTTTCAGGGTCGGGAGGTGAGAGACTGCCCCTTGCCGTTACTGTGTTTTTCCCTCTTTCTAAAGAAATAAAAGTAGCAACTTGGTGATTGAAAATACATTATTTCATTGGATTTTGGTTTTACTTTACCCTTTAATACTCCCAATAATTAAAGCATCTTGTTCTATTCCCTTTTTTTCTAGTGGTATATTTATTGAATTTGGATGGGCCACATGTTGTGAGAGAGAGCGTCAGCTCTTCTTCTCAGGCATTATGTTTTTCAGCTTTTTTGATTGGCTGCCTTTAAATTTTATTTTACTTTTTGTTTTTCTGCCCACAGGTTATTTAAACATTCTTTTGTTCCCTTTTAAATTTATTATTTAGTTAGACTTTATTACCCTAAGTCATGTGATGAAGTGATTTTCTTCTCTTCCACCTTCCCCACCCATTCTCAGATTGCCAGGCAGGTTATTGTTAGTAGTAGTAGTAGTAGTAGTAGTAGTAGTAGTAGTAGTAGTAGTATTTTATTTTTAGAGAGTCTCGCTCTGTCACCCTGTCTGGAGTGCAGTGGCACGATCTCAGCTCACTGCAACCTCCGCCACCCTGGTTCAAGTCATCCTTATGCCTCAGCCTCCCGAGTAGCTGGGATTACAGATGTGCACCACCATGCCTGGTTAATTTTTGTGTTTTTAGTAGAGGCAGGGTTTTGCCATGTTGACCGGACTGGTCTCAAACTTCTGGCCTAAAATTATCTGCCCGCCTTGACCTCCCAAAGTGCTGGGATTATAGGCTTGAGCCACTGCACCCAGCTGGTTATTACATTATTTATTTAAATTTTTTCACACAGATTTAAAATGCTCATTAGATCAGTCTCTGCAGAGTTGTGTCTAGACTTCACTGTGTTTTAGCTTTTCAAAGTCTTATTCAAGGATAATGAACTCTACTAGTCTTTCTACTTTATTTGTCCCTTCTTACAGTTGAGTTGTAGATAAGTTTTGAAATGTATTGAAATTGGGTTCTTTCTCAAATATGTCTCTATACCCGTTCAAAGTAAATACTTGATCAGAGTAGAGGTTGTTGCAGGTTTCTTAGTATCTAGTTATCAAGGATTTGACTTGTGCCTTTGCAAAGGGGAATTTTCTAGCGAACTTCATCTGTAGTCAATTTATCGGGGGTAGGAAGGCCTTTCTTATTAGAATGTTAACCAGTGGAAAGGACATTGAAGACCATCTGGTCCAATCTTATTTGTTATTTCTCCAATTTGAGGCACAGAAAAGAGTCTGAAATCGGGCGCCTCAAATGCCAGGGCGTCATGCATTTACCTGCATCATGTTGTTTCTAAATGATAGAATGTGCACTGATTGGGCTTGATCCTTGTCTGAAAGAGAAATTAATATTTGAACTTTACTTGCTTTTGCATTAAATTCCCAAAACTATCCTGTCCTGAGAGAATAAATTGTATTTAACGCATGAAGAAAACAGGATCCAGGGGATTGTTATATTTTATGAACTTCAAAAGGAAAGAGACACAAGTAGTAAAAAGACTTTTTGTTGTTGTTGTTGTTACATCTAATACCATTTGGGGTTCATCTGAATCTTCTGTCAGAGAGAAACCAACTCCTTAAGGGTCCAAGTTACATTGAAATTCCATTTTGAGAGAAACAAGGTTGGAGAGCCTTGAGATCTGCCTCCATTCCTTGGTTGCTGATAGAACTGGGAAGAGCACCAGCATCTGAGCAAGGCAGTTTTCGTGTGGGGTGTTTGTGTGTGTTCACGCGCATGTGCATGGAGGGTTTGTTTTTTTTTTCCATTCCTTTCAGTAATGTGTAAAATGTAGAATAAGCATTCCTCCTATGTAACTTTATCACTTAATCTGTAGCATTGTCTGAAACAGACATTCTAGCTAGTTTGATAATCTGAGTGAAAGCACATTAACAACTTTAGGTTTTAAAACATTATATTAGTTGTATTTTATGCATTTCCTTTAAATTTTATTTGACTGTCTTGTAGACAAATAATAATGCTGTTGATTTGATTCAACCAGGTATCCTTCATTCAGATTTCTCTCCCACTATATTGTTTTTTTGATAGGGTATTGTGACTGATATGCTTCCAAATTGCACTTAGTATATAATACATAGTAGGCACTCAGTGAATGAGTATTAGCTTACTGAATATAATTTATAATAAGGCCTTGCAAAATCTTGAAGTGCTCCATGACTATCATTAGTTTAGAGAAAGTTTTGAGATTTCTTTTCCGTTTATTTCATCGAATGACTTGTGTTTTGCTTTATTCTAGAAAGTTCCCCATATTTTCTGAATGTGTTGAGAGTAGTTATCAGCTATCATTTAATTTTGTTTTGTACCATTTCTGCCACTATCCCTGAATGGCCATTTCACAAAACACTGACTCTTTTAAAATACTTTTATACTGCTGTAAAATATAAAACAAATGACTGCTTACACTACATAGAAGATGAACATTAATAAACAGTAAGTTTTAGTAGGGTTCTATTTGGAGGCTTAAAAATATTCATTTATTTTCTGTTATATGAGATCAAAGTAAAATACATTTAATATTTTCTTAAATTTTTAAATTTTTTTCATGGAGCAAAGTAAATATGTCCTACATTTTTGCAGAGTTTCATTTAAGGAAGGAGAAAGTTAGGACAGGTTGAACATTCCTAACCCCAAATCCAAAGTATTCCAAAATTGGAGACTTACTGAGTGCTGACGTGATACCACGAGTGGAAAATTCCCCTGGCCTCATGTGATGGGTCACAGTCAAAACTTTGTTTCATGCACAAAATTAATTAAAATGCTGTATAAAATTACCTTCAGGCTATAATGTATAAGGTGTATACAAAACAACTGAATTTCATATTTAGACTTGGGTCCCCTCCCTAAGATAATATCATGTATATGTAAATATTCTAAAATATGGAAGAAAATGTGAAATCTGAAACACTTCTGGTCCCAAGCCTGTAAAAGCACAGTGGAGTTACTTACATTTAGAAGTAGCTGTTGCAAAATGTTAAGTGAAATTTTTTCAGAAGTTGCCTTTAACTCTTGACTATTCTTAGTATGTTTAATGTAGAAAATATGAAAAATGTGTATCATTTTCCACAAAGAATAAAATCAAAATCATCCCATAACAGGAATGAAGAATGAACACCTGTGTGTGTGTGTGTGTGTGTGTGTGTGTGTGTGTGTGTGTGTGGTTTTCTCAGGGATTTTTGTTTTGTTTTACAGAATGAGACTCATGTTGTACATATCACTTTGTAATGTTTAGTTTTATGTACTGTCTATGTTTTCTCAGGTTGAAATATTGCCTCCCAGTCAGGGAGATGAAGAGACTATTGGAACCACTGAGTAGAAAGGGTTACTTGAATAGTTGGGAAGAACATATTCCATCTTATAACTTAGGTGACAAGGTTCAGTAAACTTTTGGCTTGTGGGAATAGCTTATACTTCTACCAGCAGTATGTGACTTTGTCTTTTTGTCACTAAAACAGTGGTCATTATCACATTTTTAATTTTTTGTTCATTTAAGAGGAAATATTATTGCTTAGTTTTGGTGGTGGGGGGGGAATGTATGTATGTGTGTGTGTGTGGTTTTCTCAGGGATTTTTGTTTTACAGAAGGAGACTCATGTTGTACATATCACTTTGTAATGTTTAGTTTTATGTATTGTCAGTGTTTTCTCAGGTTGAAATACTACCTCCCAGTTAGGGAGATGAAGAGACTGTTGGAACCATTGATTGGGTTACTTCCACCTTTTGGCTCTTGAGAATAAAGCTGTAATGGACGTTGCTGTACAGACACCTCTCTGAGGTCCCATTTTTCAGTTCTTTGGGATAAAATCTGGAAGTGGGATTGCTGGATTATATGGTAGTTCTATTTTTAGCTTTTTTGAGCAATCTCCACATTGTTTTCCGTAGGGGCTGCAACATATGTGTGGTATATAGTTTTAAATCTTTATTTAAATATACACAGAATAGTACATAAAACACTAGCAGATTATTACATAGCACACATTTATTTAGGTCAAGAAATAGAACTTCCCACGCTTCCACAAACCCTTCTCTTTTCCCTTCCTCTCCTTTATGAGCCTGTCTTCTTAAAATTATTTTGGCCTGTAGTTTTAGAACTTTGAATAAATGGAATCCACAGTTTATCCATTATGAATAATGCTGCTGTGAACATTCTTACTCATGTTTTTTGCTGTACAGTCATGAGTAGAATTATTGTGCCATAGGATAGGCATTCACTGTTAGCAGACATCACAGTAAAAAGTTCTGCTAATTTTATTCTTGTGAACAGTATATAAATTTTATGGCTGTTCTACATCTTTGCCGGTGCTTTGTGTTGTATTATCGGTCTTTTAAAATTTAACACTTTGTGGGTGTGAATTAAGTTTGTATTTACTGTTTCTTTTTTTGAGACTAAGTCTTTTTACTTTGTCACCCAGGCTGGAATGCAGTTGGTGCAATCTTCGCTCACTGCAACCTCCTCCTGCGATCAAGCGATTCTCCTGACTCAGCCTCCCTAGTAGCTGGGATTACAGGCATGCACCACCATGCCCAGCTAAATTTTTGTATTTTTAGTAGAGACAGAGTTTCACTATGTTAGCCAGGCTGGTCTCGAACTCCTCACCTCAGGTGATCTGCCCGCTTCGGCCTCCCAAAGTGCTGGGATCACAGGTGTGAGACACCACATCCGGCCTCATGCTTACTTTCATGATTCACATTGAGATTGAGTTGTTGTTGTGTTGTTTTGAGACAGGGTGTTTCCGTGTTGCCCAGGTTGGAGTGTGCAGTGGTACGCTTACAGCTCACGGCAGCCTCAAACTACTGGACTCAAGTGGTCCTTCCCACTTCAGCCTCCCCAGTAGCTGAGACTACAAGCATGCACTGCCACACTTTGACTAATTTTTTTTTTCTCTTTTTTTGGTAGAGATGGTCTCACTGTGTTGCTGATCTTGAACTCCTGGCCTCAAGCAATCCTCTGTCTTGGCCTCCCAAAGTGTTGGGTTACAGGCACTCGTGGCCAGAGCTGCTTTTTATATTGGCTATTTGGATATTGTCTTTTGGAAGTGACTGTCGAAATCTCTTATAATTTTCTACTGTGTTGTGTGTCATTTTTCTTACTGATTTGTAGACTTTCTTCACACTTTTTGCAGATGAACTCTTTTTCAGTTACATTTGTTGGAGGAGCCAGGGGCAGTGGCTCACTGTAATCCTAGCACTTTTGGAGGCTGAGTTGGGCGGATCACTTGAGCCCAGGAAGTCGAGACCAGGCTGGGCAATAGAGCAAGACCCCATTTTTTTTAAAAAAAAACACACACATTTTTTTAGAAGTATTTTTCATTCTGTGACTTGCCTTCTCATTTTTTTGAATAGTATATTTTTATAAATAGAGATTATTAATATAATACAGTTGATCAGTATTTTTCTTAGGGTTACTGGTTTTTCTGTCCTGTATAAGAAATACTTTTCAACTCCAAGGTCCGGGAAATTATTCCCATTACGTTTTAGAACTGGATGATTCGTACTGTAGCCACTAGATCCATGTGGCTATTTAAATTAATGGGGAATCGAGTCTGTTCTCTCTCCCCCGCTGCAAGACCCTGTTGCAGTGGTCCCTGTCTCCATGGCCCTCTTTAAATAAAGTCAGCCTTACCACCTTATAAATAAATAAATACATTTAAATTGTTAAAAATAAATTGTAGAATTAACTTCCTTAGTTGCAGTAGCCACATTTTCAGTGCTCAGTGTGTGCCTAGTGCTCAACTTGACTAGTGGCAAAACCATACTGGACAACACAGATACAGACGATTTCTATCATTACAGAAAAGTTCTCTTGGGTTGTGTTATCCTAGGACTTGATTATTGTACCTTCACATTTATATCTCTTATTCATCTGTAATCACTTTACGTGAGTGGTTTAGGGAAGGGGTCGAGCTTCATTTTATTTCCTATGAATAGTCAACCTATTCACTAGTCAACACCATTTAGTGAAAAGACCATCCTTTCCCCATTGCCCAGCAAGGCAACCTTTGTCATCATTTAGGCCTGTTTCTGGGCCATCTGTTCTGTTTCATTGGCACATTGGTCTATCCTCGTGCCAGTACACAGTCTTTATGACTTTGCTTTAAAACTTGGTTATGATGCCCTTTAGTGAATTCTCTTTGCATCTGTGTTGAAAATGTGTGATACTGGTTTTGTGTCCTGTGTTTGTAATGTATGTAAAGTATGTGACATACCTCATTCTAAGTCCTGCTTTGAAAATCTTTATTGAATGCCTGTTACATGTGCCAGGTACTGTTATAGGTGCTGGGGAATAAAGCACATCTAAACTTACCGTAGAAACTTTCATGCAAATAGATTGTATGGTTAGGAAGATGATTCTCATAGTGATCATAAAGGCAAGCAAGAAAAGAGAGGGAGATGAAAATGCTGTGCAGGTAAAGCCAGTATACATTGTTGAAGGATGTGTCACAATTCTGTATGACTGTAGGAGAGGTTTTTAAAACAAAAACGTTGTTTGATTTTGATGCATTCTCATTTGAGTGGCTCAGTGTTGAGTATCTGGTTATGTTTCTTTTATTTCAGGCTTGCTCACTGTCCTTTGTTCGTGTGGGGAACAATGCTATCATGGTCATTATAATCTAAACATCCCCTCCCAAAGTGTTAGGGAAAATCTGTTGCAGCTTTCTGCAGTCTACTGTCAGTTACCACTTGTACCCATGTTTTATAGCCTCTTCTGTTTTGTTACTGCTGCTGTCATTTCTGCCATTACTCTTTGTCCTGTGGACTTGTTTTTAAAAGTTCTGTTATGATAATTTTAGTAAAGTTTCAGAGGAGAGGGGAGGCTAGTGCATGTGCTTAGCCTGGCATCTTGAGCTTTTTAGACAGAATTTTCTCCTTTTATGATACATATATTTATTTCCTGTTGCAAAGAGATGGAACTTCTTGCAGTCTATTGAAACTGCCATATATCTCTATGATTTTGTTTTTGGATTCTGTAAGAGATCATGTTTAGTAGACTCATGTTGTTGTCCATGAGTCTACAGGAAGATGTTCATGTTCTGTTTCAGAAAATATTTCTGTAGTTTTGTGCTTTTCTTAACTCATCAAATACAATGTGTGGCTTGCCCTTGGCCCTTCATACTGCTTACCTTAATTGTGTAGACCGTAACCAGTTTCCACTTTGACTGAAGTTTGACGTACACAGGTCACTTGAATGTGGGGATTCTGTCTATCCCTCTACGCCCTAGTGTACAAGGTGCTATATACTATAGTCTCTTTAAGTGTTAGATGAAAAACCAGTCTAAAACGCAGGGTTTATATTAAAAATCGAGTTGCCTGCTTAATGGTATTGTGTTTTCCTTGTAAAGTGTAATGATAAACTTTGTGAGACTGGGTGAGTCATTTTAGGTAGAAGATATGTGGAGCTTTCAGGTGACACTGGAGTATTTATATATGTTAATGGAATAGGCTGTCTAATTTGGTGTGTGGGTATGGTGATGAGACCAAGGCTCTGAGTCTGATTTTTACCCCTTGTGTGTCCCCAGTATGTGGATCGTTTTGTGGGACACTGCATTCTTAACACTGGCAGACTTGCCCTCTAATAACTGATACTGCTGTCCAAAGGTTTAAATACAACCATCCATGAATGAACAACCCAGATCGTCAGGCTGCTGGAAAAAACAACCCAAAACGTAGACTTTCAAGATGATTCGGTGAAGTTTCCTTTTGATATGGAGAATAGTAATAGGCTAAGAAGTCGTAAACATTTCACTGGATAACTCACTTTTACTTAAAATAGTTGACAATAATAATCTCATTCTTTTATTTAAACTTTTTCCATAGGTGGTTCTCTGAACTAGTTTTAAATTTTTTTATGAAAATGTTTTTAATCGTGTGCTAAAAGATGAAATTCTGAATATTATAATTCTCACTTTTGCTGAGATATTAATGCTAACCAAAGTAGTTCATAAGTAGTCCCTTTACGAGATAGCTTAAATTATGTTCTTTCAAAGTAATACTAAATGAAATTAATCATCAGTGTGTGCCAGGTTCATAAGATGAGAAAGCATATTAAAGGCGAGTAAGTAGTAGTTGATGGGGTGCATGGGGCTATTGCTGGGTGGTGCTGAATATGGACTTGATTGGTGACAAAGCTGTCTGGAACAGCAGTCTTGGGGTGGGAGGCAGGGGTCAAATGGGATCCCTTCATTTATAAGAGCCCTTTTTTTAAGCTTTCAGCAGCGAAATAACCAAAAGGCAGGCATCAGAAAGGAAAAGGAGACAGTACATCATATTAAGTAACAGATTGGGGAGTTGACCCTAAAGTGGGCAGAGAAAGAAGGTGTGCCTCATCTAGCTCTTTCTGGGCAAGCCTTTCTTTAGTCATTACTCTTTAGATGAACTCCCTTATTATGGGTGCTCAGTTTTTTTCATTGGTATGCCTCTATACCATCAAAGCAATCAGTTGATCCATATTTAACATCATTATTTCCCTAATGAATCGAGCTTATTTATTCAGTGTTATTTAGCCTTTTTTCCCCTTTAAGTTTTCTCATTTAATCCTTGAAGGCCTTTAGAAATATAAAAAATAGAATATAATTGTATAAAGACACAGCTAATGGGCTATCGAGAATTTGCAGGGTCCTTTGGAATTGATTACATATTTGATTATTTTGAAATATTTTTCAACAATGGTCCATATATTTTTGTTTTCATTTTAGAACAAAATCCAGTCTCATAGCAGAGGAGAATATAATGTTTACAGCACCTTCCAGAGCCATGAACCAGAGTTTGACTACTTGAAAAGTTTAGAAATAGAAGAAAAGATCAACAAAATTAGGTGGTTACCCCAGAAAAATGCTGCTCAGTTTTTATTGTCTACCAATGGTAAGTATATGTATTTTCTTTCCATGTGCCCACTGTGTGTACTTGTTGCACATAATCCTGTAGACTAGGAGAGGAATCATTTAACAGAGATAATTTTAAAAAGGACTTTTTTTCTATACAGAATATAAACTCTACTTTTTTACTGTTCACTTGCAGTTTTTAGATTCTCTGAAAGATTCTCAGATAGCAATTTTTTGTTTACTACACCCCCAATTTGTAGCGAAAAGAATGGGCTGCTATACCATTGGATTTAGGTCAGGTACTATTTCTGCTATTTCTCAGTCTCCTAATCTTGGGCAGGTTACTAACACTGAATTGAATTTTCCTCAGCAGCGAAGTAGAGATAGTAATTTTTTATTATAGTATTATGAATATTAAGTAACTCTTCACATATGTCGTGAGTGCAAGTGCTCAATAAATGTTAATTTATTCCTCCTTTTTAAGTGTTCCTGAACTCTACACAGAGTATTTCTAACTGCAGATACAAAATAATACTCAAAGGATGGTCTCCATTCAGAGCACTCTTCTTACTTGACTACCTATTAGCATATTGCCTTCTTCCCAGCAATCCACATCGCTGGAAGGAGATTCCTCTCCTACTGTTTTACTTGCCCAGGGAGAGGTTTTTGTTGTTTTTTGAGACAATGTCTGTCGCCTAGGCTGGAGTGCAGTGGTGTAATCACAGCTCACTGCAACCTCGATCTCCCCACCTCAGTCTCCTGAGTAGCTGGGACCCACAGGTGCATGCCACCACACCAGGCTAATTTTTTTAAAACATTTTTTGTAGAGATTGGGTCTCCCGATGTTGCTCAGGCTGGTCTTGAACTCCTGGGCTCAAGCAGTCTGTCCCCCTCCTCAGTCTCCCAAAGTACTGGGATTACAGGTGTGAGCCACCATGCCTGGCCCAAGAAAAGTTAAGTGAGGATTAAAAGTTAGTAATGACTCTACCAGAATTTGAAATCCTTTATGATAAGTTGGGTTCTTTTTCTTTGTTCTTATAAAAAACTTTTCCCATGAATTGTTTGGACTTCGTTGGAGTCTTGAGTCTGAAGGGAATCATTAGAGTGACTGAGGAGATACTTTAGTTTCTTGGTAGCTGTAGTCTATAAAAATGTGTGATTAAAACTTTTTTGAGGTTGGTGCTAGGGTGAGGGGAAACCTCCTCCTATTTTCTCATTCCCTCACTATTAATTTAAAAAGCAAATTTTAACACCTAGACCATAACCATTTGCAGAATATAAACTTAAATGACTTTGGGGATGAAATAGGGGAAGAAATTCAGCACTTCCTCCATCTAATTGATGCCCTTGGTCCACAGTATGAGTTCTTAAAAATGCTGTTCACAAATGTCTGATGCCATCAGTGTTGGCCGCCTCTTGGATGCCCAGTTTTCTGATCATGAAAGCTCTCCCCAGCCAGTCCATTGGGATTCGTACCCTCTGCCTTCTCTCTTTCCACAATAAACTGCATTCCCCTCTCTTGTCCTTATTAGAAGAACAATAAACAGAAGTAACTATTTAAAGCCTGTAACTCAGCAGCATGGGTGGAGGGAACAGTTTACTCCTATCATGTGCTAGCTTCTAGTCTGGGGTCAGTTTTAATTTATATGGTAAACTAAGTTATTTCAAATAGCTTCAAATATTTTGTTCTTTGACATCAGATGATACATAACTAAACCATTTATATAATTTCTACTTATAGAATAAATGTTCCTAGGGAAGTGTGTTGTTAACATTTTATATATTGGAATGTTTCATGGCAGTTTATTTCTTACAGGGCTATGTCAGCTTTTTTATAAAGAGGACTTTTTAAATGTAGGCTGAGGTCAAGAGAATAGTATAGTGAAGCCCTGCATGCTCATCATCCACTTCCGATGCTCCTCAGTTCACGGTCAATTTGTGTCTCAAATCCTTCTCCTCCTTCTTCTCCTCGGTGTTATTTGGAAGCAAATCCCATTTCAACTTGTGTGGATTAAATCTTATTTAAAGACATTAGAGAATGCATTGTAGATTTTTGTCTTTTGTTTCTTAACACTAAGTAAAATACAACTAACTGGGGGCTGCATTTTTTAATGCTAAAAATAGTGCTTAATAATAGGGTCCAATGTGGAAGGATAGAGCAGATTATGACAATCGTAGGAACTGTTGTGTCTGGGTATGATGGGAAAAGGATGGGAGGAGTAGGACTTTAACTATATTTGAAAAACTAGAAGGAAATTTAGAGAAAAATGTCAACATCTGTTGATTCTGAGTGATATCTTTTATATTTTGTGTATTTTTCTCTGTGAGTTTTTTCTTTTCTTTTTTTTTTTTTTTTTTTTTTTTGAGACGGAGTCTTGCTCTGTTGCCCAGGCTGGAGTGCAGTGGCGCGATCTCGGCTCACTGCAAGCTCTGCCTCCCGGGTTCACGCCATTCTCCTGCCTCAGCCTCCCGAGTAGCTGGGACTACAGGCGCCCACAACCGCGCCCGGCTAATTTTTTTTTTTGTATTTTTAGTAGAGACGGGGTTTCACCGTGGTCTCGATCTCCTGACCTTGTGATCCGCCCGCCTCGGCCTCCCAAAGTGCTGGGATTACAGGCGTGAGCCACCGCGCCCGGCCTCTGTGAGTTTTTTCTGTAAGCATAGTACCAGCACCACCCTCCGCTCCGCGTCCCGCACCTCCCCCCTCCACCAGTGTAATGGGGTCTATATAAAAACTACGACTACCAAACTTTCCAGGTTTGATTAACCAAAATTAATCTTATAAAAATCTTTGCATTGGCAATATAAAGTACACTCATAAATAGGATGTGTCTTAACTGCTTGATAAGAAGTTTTCAGGGTCTTACATAAAGCTGCATTCCCACAAAGGAAACGGCAGCGTGGTTTTCCCTGCTCATACCCTCTGCTTGTGGTGAGAGGAACTCTCTTCTGCAGCTTCTCCAATGCCTTTAGTTATTATTGTTGATAATTCAGGGGAACACCACAGAGTGGTCGTTTTGGAAGGAACAGATCTTGAGAATCTAATAACCCCTCCACTGAAAACTGTGTTTTTACATAATCTTACATACAGTTTTATGGAGTTTGATTATTCTCACATACGTTGTCTTACGAGCCAGTAAAACATCACTGCTATAGAACATAAGGATTCAGATTTTTTTTTTTTTTTTTTGAGACGGAGTCTTGCTCTGTTGCCCAGGCTGGAGTGCAGTGGCGCTATCTCAGCTCACTGCAAGCTCCGCCTCCCGGGTTCACGCCATTCCCCTGCCTCAGTCTCCCGAGTAGCTGGGACTACAGGCGCCCACCACCACATCCGGCTAATTTTTTGTATTTTTAGTAGAGACGGGGTTTCACCGTGGTAACCAGGATGGTCTTGATCTCCTGACCTCGTAATCCGCCCGCCTCGGCTTCCCAAAGTGCTGGAAATACAGGCATGAGCCACTGCGCCCAGCCTTAGGATTCTGATTTAAAATTTATGTCATATTTGTTAACATACTAATTTATTTCCTGCCTGCTTTGTCCCCCCTGTACTGAAAAATGTATCCTAATTCGTTATGTGTCCTGTGTTTGTGTTAATGGAAAAAATATTTTTTAAAGAGCTTTCTTCCTGTAAACAATATTAGGTACCACAAACCAATTTCATCTCATCTGAAAGTTTCATAAGTACATTGTGGTTTCTTTATTTGGATCTTTAATAAGGAGGATGGATTTAAACAGGCCACAAGACAACTGGACGAGGGGGTGGGGGTGTTGTCATCCTCATCACAAATACTTTGCAAGTCTTTAGAACAAATACTTCTCAAAATACAGATTTAGGCTAGGCTCATATCTATCTATAAATTGTATACATATATAAACTAACACATAGAACATGTATGACTGAAGTACAAGAAAATTATAAGCAAGATCACATAGGGCTTAGAAGAAATAGTAGATTACAGATTATTAAAGTTAGCAGCTTTTCTCTGTTTACATTTCAACATTGGGAAGGGCATCCTTAGGGGCAACTATCATTCTTCTCTACGATACAGAGACTACCAGGCTAGAGTCACTGGCATCTCTCTGAGTTGTTTTTAACTGTTTTTATAAAATGGCTTTATATACTGTTTTAAACAATTATGTTATACCATTTTGCTTATGAAAGATCATTAGGAATATGATACTTTTCTATAAGAATGTTATTTTACGATTATAACAGTTTTAAATCAACGTGCATGAGCTTATAGTGATACAAATAAACAATTGAATGGATAAATGGAGAGAAGGGATGCTTCCTGCAGGAGAATTCTAAATAAGACGTGGATACATACTCTTCCCTACAGGGAGTATAACTTACTTCTCCCTTTAAGTACAGGATGGATTTAGTGACTTACTTCTAAAGAATAGAATATGGCAAGGGTGAAAGAGTCATTGTATAGTGGAGAAGCCTGGCAAACATTGTCTTAACCAAATGACCAAAGTTAACACCACCAGCTGTAAGTCATGTTGATACTGCTGTATCCCCTTGAACAGTGCTGTGAGAAGTCACTTCACCTCTGTGTTCTTTTCCTGAAAACCCATGGTCTCAATCTGATCATGAGGAAACAGCAGGCAAATCCAGTTGAGGGATATGCTTTCTAGAAAGTACCTCACCGCCAATACTCAAAACTGTCAAGATCAAGAAAAACAAGGAGAGCCTGAGAAACGTAAAGGCAGAGAGACTGAGGAAACTTGATGACTAAATGCGGTGTGGTTTCAATTCTGGAACAGAAAAGGAATGTTAGTGGAAAACCTGGTTAAATCTCCAAATGAAGTCTGTAGTTGAGTTAATAGTAATATACAAAGTTGATGTCTTAGTTTTGACACACGTACCACGGTTGCGTAAGATGTTGACAGAAGAAACTGGGTAAAGGATATATGGAACACTACAATTCTTGTAACTTTTCTGTAAATCTAAACTTAATTGTAAAACAAAAGTTTGTTTTTAAACAGATGCCATTTTATATATCCTTGATACCTAGGAATTTGGTTTCTTCTTGAAGGACTTGGGGATATATGCTTTTAATCAATTTTCTTCAGGCCCTGTTTCCTACTTCTGAACCCTGATACGAAATTCAATACTGAGCGTATATGGAGTGTATGTGTACATGTATCTACAGACATACATGTGTTTGCATACACCACACATGCATATCAAGTTTTTCCTTCTAGCTTTAATTACTTTTAAGGGATAGGGATAGAGACCTGTGACTTGATTTGACTATCACATGGAATTTATATGAGTGCCACTAATGTATAAATTTGTGATCTTTGTACTTTATGTGTGTGTGGTATTCAGCTGTTAATAGGAAATTTTTTAGTAAGTCAGCTTAGGGTTTTTTTGTTTTTTTTTTCCATGGAATCCTTTTAGATGAAATGTGAAATAGCATATTTTAAATGCCTTAAAATGTTTTTCTTCTTCAGTATTACCCTTTTATTTTAAGGGCTTGCTTTATTTTCTTCCCAGATAAAACAATAAAATTATGGAAAATCAGTGAAAGGGACAAAAGACCAGAAGGGTATAACCTGAAAGAGGAAGATGGAAGGTATAGAGATCCTACTACAGTTACTACACTACGAGTAAGTACATAAGAATAAAATGTCACAGATAGTGTTTGTATTCATATTATATAGCCCAAATCCTGAGCAGAGCTTGAATAGGAATAATTATAGTCTGTCTCCCCTTTCCCAATAATTCTGTAATCAGGTAGAATATTGAGTAACTCATTTAAACATAGAAACTGACTTACATAGAGGTCTCACTTTGGCCAGGGACAGAAGCAGGACTCAAACACAAGACAGTGTTTCATGCCATCAGACTTCATCTCTGGTTTGTCATGTTAGCTACTACAAGGTCAAGTTTCAAGATAAATTTTCTTTGGAAATCAAAAAAGTAGATATAGATCAAATCTTCTAGTTGTAGCTAAAAAATACCCAAAGTTAGATGTTATGGGTTAATTTTTTTTTAGCCTCTTTAATTTGAACCATAAACATTTATTAACTTGGCATGTCTTTCAAGCAAAATATTGGAACTAAGAACTGCAAATTGTAATAGTATTGCTACCAGTAAAAGAAGATATATTATCCACATTGTTCATTTTTCTTCAGCATTTTGAAAGGATCAACATCAGTTCCTTTTTAAAACTAAATCTATGTAATATTGTTCTATTTTATGTTCTCAAAAACTAAAATAATGAAGTTTTGTGAATCTTAATTGCTATTTGAAACTGAACCTTTTGTAACTTCTTTTTTTCATGTGTCTTATTGACAGGTGCCAGTCTTTAGGCCTATGGATCTAATGGTTGAGGCCAGTCCACGAAGAATATTTGCCAATGCTCATACATATCACATCAACTCAATTTCTATTAATAGTGATTATGAAACATATTTATCTGCAGATGATTTGCGGATTAATCTTTGGCATCTGGAAATTACAGACAGGAGTTTTAGTATCCATTTGGTTTTCTTTGGTGTTTGGTGAAGAGGCATGTTGTGCCCATATTGGATTTATTTCATCTCTCCTTAATGAATGTGATTCCTTCTTTTTATAGTCTGTATACATATATGTATGGCAACTTACTTTTTCTTTGTATATGAGTAGTGAAATACTGGAAAGAGTTATTTGCTAAACATAAAGGGCATAATGTATTATTTTAAAATTGGATTCATGGAATTTTAAGGAATTTGTCTTGTATCTATGGAAATAGGAATTTTTAAAAATCAAATTTGTGAGGTCTGTGCATGGTAGCTCATGCCTGTAATCCCAGCGGTTTGGGAGGCTGAGGTGGGAAGATCACTTGAGGCCAGGAGTTCAAGGTTACAGTGAGCTTGATCTTGCTTCTACACTCCAGCTTGGATGACAGAGTAACACCCTGTCTCTAAAAAAATTTTTTTTTCTTGTAATCAAATTTATGGAGTATTGTGTTTGAATTTTTTATTGTAAAAATAGTCTCGGCCAACCGCGGTGACTCAGCCTGTAATCCCAGCACTTTGGGAGGTCAAGGCAGGTGGATCACCTAAGGTCAGTAGTTCAGAACCAGCCTGGCCAACATGGTGAAACCCCATCTCTACTAAAAATACAAAACATTAGCTGGGCGTGGTGGCGCATGCCTATGATCTCAGTTGAGTTAGGAGAATTGCTTCAACCTGGGAGACAGGTTGCAGTGAGCTGAGATTGTGTCATTACACTCCAGCCTGGGCAACAAGAGTGAAACTCTGTCTCAAAAAAAAAAAAAAAAAATATATATATATATATATATATATATATATATAGTCTCATTAAGATTAGAAAAAGAAATTCACTCAAGTCATGATGCATGATTGGGTCAATAAAAATACTCTATTGAGGCCGGGCACAGTGACTTTGGGAGGCCGAGGCGAGGCTGGTGGATCATGAGGTCAGCAGTTCGAGACCAGCCTGGTCAATATAGTGAAACACCGTCTCTACCAAAAATAGAAAAAAAAATTAAAAATTAGCTGGGTGTGGTGGTGTGCGCCTGTAATCCCAGTTTCTCAGGAGGCTGATGCAGGAGAGTCGCTTGAACCTGGGAGTCGGAGGCTACAGTGACCCGAGATTGTGCCACTGTACTCCACCCTGGGTGACAGAGTGAGACTCCGTCTAAAAAAAAGGTTTTAATCCCTTTGGAATTTATACTCATAAAAACAGTGGAGTACAATTCAGAATTAATACTTTTGCTTAGGTCCGTGAATGGGTTTTAGGTTTGAGAAATGTAGAATTATATTTGCCCTTTTTTCTAAGTGGAAATTCCTTAATAAAATGTTATCTAGACATTGTGGATATCAAGCCTGCCAATATGGAAGAGCTGACAGAGGTGATTACAGCAGCAGAATTTCATCCAAACAGCTGTAACACATTTGTATACAGCAGCAGTAAAGGAACTATTCGGCTATGTGACATGAGGGCATCTGCCCTCTGTGATAGACATTCTAAATGTAAGTTTATTGTATCTTTCCTTAAAATGATTACATATTCTGTTTGTCTGAAATAAGCCTCAGATGTGATAAGTACAATTACAGAGGTTTACAAGTCTTAAACCTGTGTGTCCAGAGCCACTTGTACCCTTGGTAATCTGCCTACCTCCTCATGAGGCCTTCCAGGTTATTCCCTGGAAGCACGTATAGTCAAGCTCTCTTGGGGGGCATGTCTGTTGATAATATAGACAAGGAATGTATTTCTCGTGGAATGCTGCTGTTCTTTGGTAACTTGTGGTTGGGCTCTCTAACCTTGTGTTCAAGTAGAGCTGCTCCTTTCTTTCCCATTCTCCCTTCCTGTTTTGAGCTTCCTAGGAAGATTTCTTCTGAGAAGAGGTTTCCTTGGCTTAAAAGAACAAAAACAACTTTGGTTTAAAAACTTCAGGATACAGTATTCTTGTCTTGTTGAATATTAACTCATGAAAATTGATACATGCCTGTTAGCAAAATAATTTTACCTGGCTACTAGAAAATAAAATCCTGGTATGAATTTGGGATGGGCAAGGATGGTGTGTTTCTCATGGTGAATATAGGCAGTGAGTGAGGCATATTGCAGGAATATACCAATAAACCTGGTGCACTGAAGTCAGAAGTCCCAGGTGAGTCTGGTTCTAAATTAGTCATGACTGGAAGTATACTGAATACTTATACATCTTCAACTTCAATATTCAATTATCCTAAGAAGCTTTCAGGAGAAAACTAGCCAGAGAGATGTTTTTCAGTTCTTTATTAGCCTGGTATTTTACCTCACTTGTAGGGAGTTTGTGAATGGTTGTTTAGGAAATGCTTTGTCCAAGCCAGAATATTGTACACCTTGCCCTTTTTGTGTTGTTTTGTTTTGTTTTTAGTGTTTGAAGAACCTGAAGATCCCAGTAACAGGTCATTTTTTTCCGAAATCATCTCCTCTATTTCGGATGTAAAATTCAGCCATAGTGGTCGATATATGATGACTAGAGACTATTTGTCAGTCAAAATTTGGGACTTAAATATGGAAAACAGGCCTGTGGAAACATACCAGGTATTTGCAGTTTTTTCTTTCAATGAGCATATACCCTGTTTACTTTGAAGTGTTTATAGAGAAGGATTTTGTTACTAGGTTTTAATCCCTGTATGGTGTTGGTTCACCATTAGGCCTTTTCCCTCAGAGATCTATGAGTATGTTGCTTTTCCTTATGTTAAATGTATGTATACTTACATAGGTTGTGTCTTCTCTTGAGTTTGCAGTTAAAGTGTGATTTACCCATTTGGTTCAGTATTGACATTTTTTTTTTTCCTGCCGCTATGTACATTTAAAGTGAGAAAGGAAGAGCACCCCTCATTAAGGTCTGGGCAGGAAGAGGATTGGGGAAAATGACCAGTCCTAGTAGAGGTGCATCTGCTCAGGTTGTGGGAGTAGTTCAACTAGAGATTAAACTTGGTGTGCCAAGTCAAATGGACTGGTGTTCTGCCTTTTGGCAGATAACTGTTGTCTTCAGCTAAAGGAGAAGGGCTTGAAAGCCTTAGCAGGTGGCTTTAGGAGTTGCCTATCCGTTGTTGGGTATCAGTTCTTGATTCTCTTATCAGCCAGCCACTACTATTTATCTGTGTCCACTACATCAAACAAAAGAGAATGAAGTACGCAGTCTGGAACAGGGTGAGGGCCAGCACAAACCTGTACTAGGCCCTAGACTGCAGTGTTGAAATCACTTAACTCTATTTTATACATACACTTTCTTTATGTTATATATTCTCAATAGACTTGGAAGTATGTTTCTCAAACTTTTAAATCCTCTGACAAACATAAACCAAGATTGTTTTTGATATGTGAAATTTCAAAATAAATACTGCACTGAAACAAAAGCCAAAAAGACAAAATCCTGCTTTGCTTTTCAAAATACAGTTCACTATTGAGCAACACGGATTTGAACTGCATGGGTTCACTCGAACAGATTTTTTTGTTTTTTTCAACCAATGCACATTTGAAAATACAGTATTTGAGGGATGCAGACCCCTCAAATATATGGAGAGCCAAAACTTCATGTGTGGATTCCGCAGGGCTAACTGCAGATTTGGGCATCCCTGGGGTTCCTGGAACCAATCCCTCGTGTATACTGAAAAAAGACTTATGTTTGTGTAACTGCCAAGATTGATACATCTCCTAGTTACCCTCACCACCATTTCATTCCCATTGAGAATTGATTTGAACCTTAGCTTCATACTGATGTATAGGGAGAAACCCTGTAACATGCATTCTAAAATGTTGCTAAATTATGATCTACCTAATTTTACCTGATTTGCTACTTTTCTACCTATAATCAATTTGAGTGATTAAAAGTAGTCACATTATAGGCAAACGTATCTTATATAGATAAAACTATTTTTATTGAATTTGTACCAGCGTCTTCCCAAGTTTTGTGTGATTGAAGGGTATTTTTTTCTTACTGATTTTTTTGTGTTACATGCTCAGTTTTGGTCCTGACCCCACGTGAGTTGCTATTCCTCTGTATTACAGATTTTCACTTGATGTCACAGAGACATGGCCTGAATCATTCCTCTATATTTAAAGTTAAAATGGACACTGAAATAAGTTTAGATTGTTTCATATAGAATAGAGAATTTTAAGCATTTAGAAAGTACCTACTCATTTCTGTCATTTCTCGTTAAGTAGCTCCTTAAAAAAAGAGGGTGAAATATAGACATTTCTTTTTTCCTTTGAGTTACAACAAATACTTGGGAACTTTTCTTTGTAATTAATATTAATGTTTAAATATGTCATATTTCTCAGGCTACTTTTTAAATATGAGATTTATTTCTAGTTTATCCTTTTTTGACATTAGTAAATACAGAATTGTATAATTCAAAAAACAGAGGCACAGCTTTGCTTTTGACATTGTATAAGTAATATATGATACTATCAAATTTTTAATAATATATGCCCAGGATAACCATATAATTTATCATCAAACCAAGGCATGGTTACACTATGCATACATGTGCATTTATAATTGGAAATAGAGGCTTCAGTCAAATTTATGCCCAGAAAATGGTATTTAAGAAAGAAATAGGCACAGTTTCAGTGTTGTTATCAGTAGTTAATGGACTGAAAGCCAAGAATAGTGATATTGAGATATTGCTGTAATGTTCTTTTATTAGTCTCTTAACTGTGCCATTTTCAAGTGTTTTTGGCCTGAATGTTTTACTCAGGCTTATAAAGGTTATGTGTGCCGTGCCCAGAATGGAGTTTTCCTTTGTCATACCAGTAGGAAAATGTGCCTCCCTGAAGGGCTTGTGTGTTTTGTAAAAGGACAAAATGCCTTTATTGTTACTGAGAAGATTGAGATAAATAGGTTTAAAAGGTTTGTTTGTGTGTCTGTATATGCCCATTTTTTCTTTTTAAAAAGACGGACTTGTTAAATCATTTTCCTAATTTCAGTGTAGTATATTTGTATTTTTTCCCCAGGTGCATGAATACCTCAGAAGTAAACTCTGTTCACTGTATGAAAATGACTGCATATTTGACAAATTTGAATGTTGTTGGAATGGATCTGACAGGTAATTGATTTTAAGTCAAACCTCTCAAATATGAATTTTATAAAGAAAAGAAACTTAATTATTTCATTCCAGGTCCTAACTTCATTTGTCTCTAGGGATTCCTTGAAATACATTTACTAATCTTAGATATAGCACGGCAGTACTGGCAGATAAAAATTAAGCATTGTATTTCACTATTAAATATAAAAGTACACAAATTCTAGGTAATCTAAATTATTTAAACGTCTAGAATTTTTTTTCTTACATGAACCAGATCACATTTCTGACATGCTAACCATTAAAACCGTGAAGCTTCAGCTTGGTTGTTATTCTGCCATTAAACTGTTTTAGAAACATTCGGGCGGCAGATAATTCATTTGAATTGTTAGAGACACCAGGTTTTCCAGATGCTACATTAACACCTCATAGAAGTGGTCTTTCATATGTATGTTATGTATGATGTTAACCATAATATATATGGTTAAAATATTAGGAGTAGTTTTCCTTTGCTTTTTGTAATTTCCAGTTTTGCTGTAGTGTAATTCCTTTTTAGTATACATTTTTAGTAAAATGTTACCGTTATTTAAAGATAAAGTAAGTCTTTGAGTCTTTTAGTTGTCTATTTGCCACTATGTTCCAGTAGAACATAAAGTAGTAAAACATAATTTTTGGAATTAAACTGACATTTAAAGTAATTAGAGATGCTTTAGCAACAGTTTTATCACAGAGCTTAATATGATTCCGATTTCATGGTGTTACGTGTTACAAAGGATAATAGAACTTACAGAATGTCTTTCTTTCGTCTGGCTTTTAAAATTACCTGATTTTTGACATGATGAGAGGACTAGTAAACTATTACTACTAGTAAACTAGTAGAGCTCTATTGGTAGCAAACATTGCCTTTGAGTGCCACTACTAAACCTGAGGCATCAAGAAAGAAGGAAAGGGAAGAAGAAAGAAGGAAAAGGAAGAAGAAAAAAAAAACATTAACAAATTTGAAGAGTAAAGAGATACTGAACTAGGGTGTGGCACACAGCTACAACTAGTTCTTCCTTGTATTGTTTAAGCAGATTATTAGCAGTTGTATGTTCTATTATCAGAAAGAAACTATTTGTTTTCCTTAATATTAAAAAATTTTTTTAAATTATTTCAAACTTGGAGAAAATTTGTTAGAATAACACAAAGAACTCTTGGCCAGCCTTGACCCAAGTTCCACTGTTGCTGTTTGCTGTATCACGTGGTCTATCCTCTGTTTGTTTATAGCTATATTTGTCCACATAGGTACATGCGCACGTGCTCACACACACAACTTGTGTGCTACATGGGAAAATACCCCGTTTACTCTAGATGTGATGCCCATAACCCTAAATTCTTGAATGAGTATTTCCTGACAAAAACACTTCCCAACATAGTGCAGCATCCAAAGCAACATTCACAGCGATGCAGTACTGCCCTCTAATCCGCAGACCCACTAAAACTCACCAGTTACTGTAACTGTGTCTTTTATGGCACAGAACAAAGTCAGTCTGGTTCAGTATCCAACATTTAGTTGTCATCTCTTGTTAGGCTCCTTTATTCTGAAACAGTTCCTCAGTCTCTCCTTGTCTTTTGTGATCTTGGCATTTTGAAGAACACAGGCCAATTATTTTACAGAATGTTTCCTCGTTATTAGATTCAGGCTATACATTTTTGGCAGGAATACCACAGAAATGCTGACCTAATGATACCTTTTTAAAGTTTCAAATAGCCACAGACTAAATGTCCTAACCCATTAAAACACACAGATGATATGGGGATGTCAATCTAAATTACATGAGCCATTTTTAAAGAAATACAGTTTTATCATGTTCAGGGGCATGCATTACCTTGAGTTTGATTAAAGTTGTCGTCAAGTGTTCTTTGGGAATTGACGTTACTAAATAGATAATCATTTGTACTCAGTAGGTGGCCTTTGTATGTAAGTATTACTTTGAACAATTCCCCAGTATCCTGTAATCCTTATTTACAATAATAATTTGAACCATGTGATAAGCAGTGGTAGCAGACCCTTTCCAAATTATTAAGAGCTTCAAACTTAGGAAGTTTTGTTTGTGAGGATACTTAATAAATGTCGAGCAGTAATGGCTGGCAAATAGAACTGACAGGGAAGTGTCTTGGGCAGCTTAAAAATTTTGCCACCCCTTTAAACTGATACTTCTACAAATATTTGCTTAAAATGTTTTTAGTGGTGAAAGTAAAATGATGTTCTGTTAATAAAATATTACAGCCTGGGCAATGTAGCAAGACCCTATCTCTACAAATTATTTAAAAATTATCTGGACATGGCAGCGTATGCCTGTAGTCACAGCTACTCAGGAGACTAAAGTGCAAGGACTGCTTAGCCCAGGAGGTCTAGGTTGTGGTTGCGGTGAGCTGTGATTGTGCCACCACATTCCAAACTGGGTGACAGAGTGAAACCCTGTCTCAAAAAATATATATATATATATACACACACACACACACACACACATATTATGTACCACTTCTCAGGAGCAGATTATAAGCCTTTATTAAATGTGATTATCTGAACCAGACAACACCCTGAGAAGATAATTGTTTATTTATTTATTTACTTATTTATTTATGAGACAGTGTCTCACTCTCACCCAGGCTGGAGTGCAGTGGTGCGATCTTGGCTCACTGCATCTCCGCCTCCCAGGTTCAAACGATTCCCCGGCCTCAGCCTCCTGAGTAGCTGGGACTACAGGCACGTGCCACCACGCCTGGCTAATTTTTGTATTTTTTTGTCGTCGTCGTTTTGTTTTGAGATGGAGTCTTACTCTGTCGCCCAGGCTGGAGTGCAGTGGTGAGATCTCGGCTCACTGCAAGCTCTGCCTCCCGGGTTCATGCCATTCTCCTGCCTCAGCCTCCCGAGTAGTTGGGACTACAGGCACCCGCCACCACGCCCAGCTACTTTTTTTGTATTTTTAGTAGAGGCAGGGTTTCACTGTGTTAGCCAGGATGGTCTCAATCTCCTGACCTCGTGATCCGCCGGCCTCGGCCTCCCAAAGTGCTGGGATTACAGGCATGAGCCACCGTGCCTGACCCAAAAAATGTAAATCATAAGATAAAGCATTGGTTTCTTGTGAACAGCTACAGCTACTTCATGCGGGGTTCTTTCATTTTAGAACCTGTGAGTTCCACGGATAGTTGCTCCTTTGAGAAGCTGCCTGACCTGGTTGATCACATAACCTGTAGTTGCAAAACTATTCAACAAAGATAATTCTGCACTACTAAGAAGTTTTACTTGAGGATGCTGTCAACTTCGGTGATAGTTTTGGTAGCCATGAAAAGGAATAATAAGCAGAAAACTCAGTTAATTAGTACCATATTTTGGTTTATTCCGGTGATTGAGTTGATGTCAACAGCCCTGTCCCTTACTTTAAATCTGCTTGAAGTAGCTGTTTCCTATGGTTTAATCACTGAATCATTTTACTTAAAAACAATTTCTTGTTCTGCTTGTTTGACTGAGTGTACTGTCTATTTTCACAGCGTTGTCATGACTGGATCTTACAATAATTTCTTCAGAATGTTTGACAGAAACACAAAGCGAGACATAACCCTAGAAGCATCGCGGGAAAACAATAAGCCTCGCACGGTTCTGAAGCCTCGCAAAGTCTGTGCAAGTGGCAAGCGAAAGAAAGATGAAATAAGTGTTGACAGCCTAGACTTCAATAAGAAAATCCTTCACACAGCCTGGCACCCCAAGGAAAATATCATTGCCGTAGCTACTACAAACAATCTGTATATATTTCAAGACAAAGTGAATTAGGGTTGGCATTCCTAGCAGAAGAACCCACTTCCTGCTTAGTTGAGATAGTTGAATCTAGCATTCGTTCCTATAAAAGAGAGAGGTCCATTGTGGCGCCCCTTTCCAGTGTTTGACAGTGTGCCATTCGACAACACATTGTTATAGCTACATGGAGAAAGCTCTGTGGATTCATCACTGTGGTGTTCTCCATGTCTGCTAGCCATTTAGGTAAGGGTAGGGCACTTTTAATTTAAATGACTTCTTGCACCATCTTGCCTAATGGACTAGATTGGACTGTATCAACATTGATTTACTCCACTTTTTATGCCTTCCATTGTGATGACGTCAAACACAGTGAAAGCCTTCAGTCATGCTATGGGATTTAATTGTGTATCCTCATTACTGTATCATTTGTGGGGTACACCCCTTCCCCCTTTTTTTAAATTAAATACAGCTCATTCTTACTGTGGCTTGTAGCATTCCTCCTCTTCTGGCCTCCTGGACTCCTCCCCTTCATCTCTCTTACCCTTGCCCCCTCCACCCGGTCTTGGTGGTGGTATATTAAAAAAAGAAAGAATGAAAGCACACAAAATGAGTCAGTTTGGGGTCAGTGGTATAAAGGGGGTATATGTTGCGAACAAATGTTTTAATAACAGTTGGCTGTAATCACTCCTCGCCGTGTCTGGCACTGAAAATAAGGAAAAAAAAAACCTACTACTGAATAAAAGTGACAAAGAATGGAGAATCTGGTTTTCTTTTTCTTTTTAACCTACCTCTTGTAGCCAATATTTTGTGTCATACCTTTGGGCACAGTGAAACAAAATGGGTTTTCATTGTTTTATTGGTATTTTTGTTAATTATTTTTAACAAGTGTTCTTTTACATGCAGGAGGAGAGGTATTGGTTCTCTATGAACATGTTTTGAATATATATTGGTTTTATTAAGGATTTCACAATCTATAAATGCTACTAGTTGTTTTTTTTCTATTTACCGTCATCATGAGGGTATTGGATACGTTGTATCTCTATTTAACTCATTATCTGTTAATGAAATTGTTGTAAATGGGAACCAAATTTGTAGAACTTAATTTCTACTTTTTACAGTGCTTAATTTCATTTTTGCCTTACTAGTCAAAGACTTATACAACATTTTTAACAAGTTAGAACTTTTTTTGTCATTCAGTCATATAAAATAGCAGAAAACTAACATCAAGTGACGACAATGCACTAAATACTTTTTTTGTATTTTACTGCTATCAAATCAGAATGAAATATACTTTACCATAGATATTTTTCTTCTATTTTTGGTTTTCCAAAGCTATATTAAAGACAAATTTTTAAAGGTACAGCATTCAAAAAGTGCTTAATGAACTCCAACAGCTGCCTCAAAAATCTGTATATGAGTACATTTTCCCTAAGCAGTGATACATTATCCAAAGATGAAGAGTGCTCCTATTTTTAATAGGTAGAATGTACCTTTGTCAGTCTTGCAGAAGCTTTAATGGAGAAGAAATGGACTTTATTTTTGAAAGGTGAAATGAACAGGCATTTATATTATTAGAGAATGGTAGTTTTATTTTGGTTGAACGTAATGTAACAACCTTGAATTTCAGAGGACTCTGAGTGCTTCTATGTCCACTACCTATTGTTCTATTCTTCAGTAATGAAAAAGAATTCAACGAGCCGACCGTGATTCCCTCTATTACAAATATTATGTCTTGTAAGTTAGCATTTTTAGCACACAGGAGAAATTTTATGTAATAAAATTACTGTATCTCTTGGATTTAACAAATTTGTATTTGAACACATTCTATGTCTGATAATTCTTAATGGCACTTTTACTAATTTATTTGGGGATCTTGGGTACATTCTTAATTTGTGTTATTTATTCTTCACACTTGACTTGGAAGTGGGATATTCCCCTGTCACAAGTGTCCGACAGTGATAGACTTCCTGTGTTGTGACTGGACAGTTTTCCAGATCTTTTTTGGGAGATTTTCCTACAGTTTGGTTGTATGTCTTGAGATAACACCACTAAACAGCTCTCAAATTCTTTTTTGATTGATCAGTAGCTATGATGATTCTCCTCCATGACACTAAGGATTAGTTTATATATTTAAGAGAAATAATTGCTAAAATTAAAATGCCTCTATCAAGGAATGCTATTATAAATTATTGTTAACATTCTCAAGTATTAATTTTTTAATCTCATTGGTGTAGCAAACTCTAAGCCCAGCCACTCATTTTACATGGCCATGGTTAATCTTTTTATTAATAAAAATTATACTTAGAATAAACTTAGTCTTGTCAAGTTGCTTGTATTTCCTATTCTCTTGCCACTAATACATGCACATACTCCATCTCTTAACCTTTTAGAAGAGATTGTGGTAGGAAAAGGACTTTCATTCTATTAACCTCTTTCGATCTTTACTTAGTGGCTGGGCAAGAAGAAGAATTATTTTATAAACCTATCTAAATACATGTTTATGCAACCATTAACTGCTGGATGGTAAGCTTCTGTGCAGCCCTCTGTCTCTTGGGATTTAAGAAAAAAAAAAAAAAAATGCGTCCAGTCTGGCGCGGTGGCTCACGCCTGTAATCCCAACACTTTGGGAGGCCAAGGTGGGTGAATCACCTAAGGTCAGGAGTTCGAGACCAGCCTGGCCAACATGGTGAAACCCTGTCTCTACTAAAAATATAAAAAATCAGCCAGATGGTAGCACGTGTCTAATCCCAGCTACTCCGGAAGGTGAGGCAGGAGAATTGGCTTGAACCCGGGAGGCGGAGGTTACAGTGAGCCGGGATTGCGCGACTGCACTCCAGCCTGGGCGACACAACAAGACACCGTCTCAAAAATACATCCATGCACTCTTTTCAAAATGAAGAGAATTTTAAAGCCTTAAATGTGAGTTATGCTGGTTAGAGAAATGTCTACAGAAAGCCAGAGATAGGAAAGCAGCTTCTTTGATTCAGTGTGTGACTATTTTTTGAGTAAGGTGTTAAGAAATTGCACATAGGAAAGCTATGCAGTACTGATAAAGAATTTTTAGTGATACTTAAACCCTTCTAAGGGAATATTGCTTGAGCATCTTTACCACACATAAATTCAAATGTAGATAGTATTGTGCACTTCCAGAAGAACAAACCCATCTCCCCCTGCCCAAAAGATGGAAAAGATAGGCATATGCAGTGTAGTCAAGAATCAAGTCAGTTTACTTGTGCATTTGAGAGCACCTGTATTTTGGTATCTTATCGGTTCAGATGGTGATAGTTTAAGCTCTGCATGTATGTCTTACTGTGGTTAAAAAGGGGGTTTGACGCACCTCCTCTTCCCCCCAAAAAAGCCTTGAAAAATGACCCTGCTTCATTTTGTAATTATGCGTGAGGTCAAAACATTACAACTCTTTTAGTATTAATCAAATGCTTAGTGATTCTGCGGTCTTGAGGTGTTTTCAGATGCCAAAGATACTGTTTGTAACTGAGATTGTCTCAACATTTTATTCCATAGTGGTATTAGACTGGAACCTCTTACCTCTGTATTAGAATGAAGAAACACCCACTTTACAGGCTTAACGTTAATAAGTCTCTTGCTAGCTCAGTGTATCAAAGAGAAGGCACTACAAAGCTTAGTTTCCTCTAAAAGGAATTTGGCAAACAAACTGGCATAAGGGGAAAAGCTAACATTTGTGTTTTTTCAAATGTTCTACTCATGCTCCTTTGTAATCTGAATAGCAACAAGTTCTTCGAGGACTTTCCCACTAGAGGGCAATGGTGGGGAGCATTGGGTCATGCCTGTAATCCCAGCACTTTGGGAGGCTGAGGTGGGAGGATCACTTGAGACCAGCCTGGGCAACAAACCAAGACCCCATCTCTACAAATAAAAGATGTATTTTAAGAAATATATTTTAAGAAACCACTAGGGGGTGATCGTTAAGTTTTGAGCAGCAATGATGGGGTATTTTTAAGAATGTAAAAACGGGAATCTTTCTGTACTGGAAGAGCTTCATTATTAAAAATAAAATCAGGGACCAAATACAGGATATTGTGTGCCCCAAACCACTGTTCACTATGACCCTCGAGTAAATATTTGAGAAATCAATGATGGAGGGGAACACAAATGCCAACTGTGAAGTCATTACTTACATTGTACTACAATAAAGTCATACAATATACAATAAAGTAGTACAACATAAGTAATGACATCACAGTTGGCATTTGGGTACGCCCAGCTAAGTTTTGCATTTTGCAAGTGTTTTGTTGAGTAGTTTGCATCAATGTTCATGAAGGATACTGATCTACAATTTTTTTATATTTTAATGTCTAGTGTAACGCTGATCTCATAAAATGAATTTTCCTCTCCTGTATTATTGAAGAATATGGACAAAATTGGTATAATTTCTTCCTTCAGTGTTTGGTAGAATTCACTAGTGACAAATTATTAAATACCATTCTATCAAAGGTCACATCACTGAGTCACTCTGTAAGGAGAACAACATTTGTCTCTTCAGAATTGAAATGTATTTCTGCTCTATTCACTAAATCGATTGCCTAGCAGTTAACAGAATGAAGCATCGTAATTTGAGTTTGTCAAACACCATTTTGCTTTCTTACAGTATCTTTGAAAATGTTAATTTGTTAGCCCAAATCTGTATCAAACTTTTGTTGCCCAACACTTGACTTATCAATGCCTAAAAAGGTTCACTGATCAGGTAATACAGTTGTTAAGTAACACAGAGCAAAGTGGTTAGGATGTGCTGGACTGCCACACTAGGAATCCTGTGAGTTTAAGAAAATACAATGATGATAATCGCTTTTTTAGTCAGGGTCTCACTCTGTCACCCAGGCTGTAATGCAGTGGCCTGATCATGGCTCGCTGCAGCCTCAACCTCTTGGGCCCAGTCCTCTCATCTCAGCCTCCCAAGTAGCTGGGACTACAGGTACCTGCTACCATGCCCAGCTAACTTTTTAAAAAAGTTTTTGTAGAGATGTTGCCCAAGCTAAGCTTGAATTCCTGGGCTCAAGCGATCCTCGCGTGTCCACCTCCCAAAATGTTGGGATTAGAGGCATGAGCCACCCCTGTGCCCAGCCTAGAAAACAGAAACCTCTCTCCTCGTCTCCCCTTCTTCCCTCCTCTCATCCTTACTTCTTTCTGTCCACTGGCAGCCAAGTGCTGACCTATTGGTAGACAAGTTTATCTGGTCATTGGATGACAATGCCTCTCAACAGTCACTCCACAACTCAACTACACTAACTCCCCTTCCTTCTGTAACCATTAGAGTTTGTGCCTCTTCTTTTGCTTTAAAATTACGACCAAACCAGGCAAAACTACTTGTAATTGGATGTGGTATTATGGAATCAATGCTCAAAAATTTAATATAATTAATAGTAAAACATATTGCAGAGCACAGCATCGTTCCTGTTTTTCTTTTTTCTTTTTCTTTTATTTTATTTTTGAGACAGTCTTACTCCATCACCCAGGCTGAAGGGCAGTAGGCAGTGGTGCAATCACAGTTCACTGCCACCTTAATCCCTGAGCTCAGGTGGTCCTCCCACCTCAGCCTCCCGGGTAGCTGGGACTACAGACGTGCACCACCACGCCCTTTTGTATTTTTTGTAGAGATGGTGTTTCACTGTGTTGCCCAGGCTGGTCTCCAATGCCACTGCACTCCAGCCTGGGCGACAGAACAAGACTCTGTCTCTAAATAAATAAATAAATAATTGGTAGGGCAAGTATATTACCTTATTTCTTATCAAAATTAATCATCTTAATAAATCAAGAAATAGTATTTGTATCCAGTAGCTATTGCCACAATCAAGTAAGAGAAGTACAACTATATCTAAAATGAGAAAAGTAAATATTAAGTGGGGATATCAGCTGGGCATGGTGGCTCATGTCTGTAAGCCCAATACTGGGGGAGGCCAAGGTAGGTGGATCACGTGAGGTCGGGAGTTAAGACCAGCCTGGCCAACATGGTGAGACCCTGTCTTTATTATTAAAAATACAAAAAAGCTGGGCATGGTGGTACATACCTGTAATCCCAGCTACTCAGGAGGCTGAGGCACAAGAATCACTTGAACCCAGGAGGTGGAGGTTGCAGTGAGCTGGGATCCTGCCACTGCACTCCAGCCTGGGTGACAGAGTGAGAACCTATAAAAAAAAAAAAAAAGGATATGATCAACTAAAAAATGGGTAGTAGAGGTAAAGGTGGAAGAAGAGGAATTATACTAATTTCATTACTGTTCCTTGCTGGGCATTAAAAGAAACTAAGGAAGAGAAGGATTAGGAGGATTATACAAATATATAAAGGTAACTAACTGAACAAAAATTAAAATTTCATCAGGCGAATACAACTAAGCAACAATAATAATAGTAAAAACCCAAACCATGATCTTAGTATTGAGATTGAACTGACGACAAAATTATGACCACTTTATAGTGATAAACAGGGATAATTATGAATATCTGTGCATCAACTATAAGGAATGAAGATACAAGAAGAAAGAAACAGGAGTAGCAGATATTAATTTACCTCTTGAAATCCATGACATGTAAAGGGAGGAAAATAATTAACTATATGAAAACTTAAATGACATTAAGGTGGTTCCAGTAGATACATCAAACCTGATTTTGTGAACACAAACTACACCTTCTTTTCAAATATGGAATAGTCACCAAAAGGAATCATAAGTTAGGCCCCAGAGAACACCTTAAAAAAAAAAAAATCCCAAACTAGAAATGGTACAAAAACCAAATCTGACCAGGGAAAAATTCTTAAATACCCAAATTAATAAAGAATGAAATAAGTATCAAAGATACAAGAAGCTAGGAAAGGATGAGGGTGACTGCAGTGAGTACAGGGTTTCACTGGGGGGGATGGGGGGCAGTGTGACAAAAGTGTTCCAAAGTTAGACTGTGATGGTTATGTAACTCTGAATATATAAAAAACATTAAATTGAACTTTAAATGGATGAATTGTATAGTATGTGAATTATATTTCAATGGGGCTATTAAAAAACAAGAATTAGGAATAATACAACTAGGAAGCAGGAATTCAATTTAAGAGTCAATAAAATAAATGATTAGGTAATATAATCAAGAAAAAAACAGAGGACAAACAACATAAAATAAGAAATAAAGGTAACATCCTATAGAAATAATCTTCCTAAAAGCACCAGGCCCCAATGTTTCCATAGGGAATTACAACATCTCCTTAAAGAAAGTAATTTCAATGTCATCTACGTAAGACCAGAGAAAAGGAAACCTAACTATTTTCAGTAAAATGAGTATAGTAAGCTGGGCGAGGTGGCTCATGCCTGTAATCCCAGCAGTTTGGGAGGCTGAGGCAGGGGGATCCCGTAAGACCAGGAGTTGGGGACTTGCCTGAGCAACACAGGAAGACTCGGTCTCTACAAAAAATACAAAAAAATAGCTGGACGTGATGGCAGGCACCTGTAGTTCCACCAACTGGGAAAGCTGAGGTGGGACAATCACTTGAGCCTCGGAGGCTAAGGCTGCAGTGAGCCGTGATTGTACCACTGCACTCCAGCCTGGGTGATAGCGTGAGACCTTGTCTCAAAAAAATAAAAAATAAAAAAAATAAAATAAAATAAAATAGCATATGATTAATAAAAAACTTTTTTTTGAAAGTTTAAAACCTTTTAAAAGGAGCACCTAAAAGGAAAATAGAACAAAGTGGGATCTCGTAGTCCTGACTGGGAAGACAATTCTATAAATATGTCAATAATCCCCTCAAGATTTTTTTATTTGGCGTTAGAAACCTTTTATTGAGACAAGGTAAACAGTGGGCTGAAAATAATACAGGGTGAAGGAAGGTTGAGGAAACCAGTATGAAGTCATCTCAAATGATGAACTAAATACATTCCAAAAAGTGAGGTCTTAACCAAAAAGCTTTTAAATGGCATTCCAAAAAGAAAAAAAAGGGGGGGGTGTCATTTAAATCTCTTGAATTGACTAAAAGAGCTAAATTATGTACCCAAATTCTGTACAGCAGGGGCCTGTTTCCAGCAGGTAAGCCTGCATACAAGTAAGAACCTCTTACTCTTGTTACAATTGTCCTGTTTTGTTTTGTTTTACAGGAATATATAACCCCCATCCCCACAGTGTTAGTCCATAAGGCCTCAGTGACTGCATAGAAATGTGGACCTACCTCTACTAGAGAACTAGTTACACTGCATTGTAAATACATATGTATGTGTTCACCCCCATAACTAAGCTGTCAAGCCTTGAGTGAAGGGGTAGTTACAACTCATTCATTTTGTATCTACAGGGACAACAGGCATTCAATACTTTTGCATGAATAATAGTGACACAAATTAGCATTCTTCTTGGAATGGAAAACTTTCTGGGAAGTTCATTCTTTTTCTCTTTTTCAAAAGTGCATCTCACGGCGCCAACTATTTTTCTCGGAAGGAACGCTTATTGTTTGACCAGACATTCTGGCTATACAGCATCATCATAAAGTTCTGTTTTTTCTTCTCTTTATTTTTTGAACTGGAAAATGGATTCATTTTGGTTTTCTTCCTCACAAATCCTTTTCAGTCTGTCTTTCTAGAAATTGCAGTTGCTATTCTTGTCTCTTTGTCAGACTTTGGCTTTGGCTTTTTATGAAGGCGTTCAACGTCCCGAAGAGAAAGTAATTCACCCCTGGGCTCTTCGTCACTGTCGATTTCAATATATTTCCTCTTCTGGGATTTCTCAGGGGCCAGCATCAAGTTCTTTTCTCATTTAGGCAATGCGGATTTTCTGGAAGTCTTCCTGACTTAAAACTCGACTGGTGCTGATGGCTGCTGCTTTGGCTTTCTGCTCTTCCATGGGCATGCTGTTCAGCTTCTTGGAAATTTCTTGCTGTTCTTCATCGGAAGAGTGTTGAACATCAACCCATTCCCCATCGGCATCCTCCTCCTCACTGAGACTGGTACTTCCCCATCCATCTTCATCATTTTCAGCATTCTCCTCTTTCTCAACTTCCAGAACTTCTGCTCCTGGAATGTAATCTTTAGCATCTAATTCTCCATATTACTGTACTCTTGCTTCTACAGAGGCTTCTGTAGGCTTACCCCAGAATTTCTTCTGCAGCATCTGAGGATTCAGTGTTCGGAAGAGCTGAATCAAAGTTCTACCAGACATCATTACATTCTTATTCTTGTGTGGTTTATACTGAGCCAGGCCAGGTCTTGGAGAAGCTCTTCAGTCATGGCCAGAGGACACTGAGCTGTTATCTCTTTTATAGCATTGATTCCTACTGTCATGGCTTCTCCAGAGTTCTTGTCAGTAACAAAATTGTTGGCCACAGTCATAAGCAATGATTGAATAATCGCTGGGTGTACTAGGTGATGAGATGCTTGTGCAGCAAACAAGGATCTTTGTTACTTCTCTTTGGTGGGCTGCAGAAACCTTTGCAAAAAGTGACAGAAGTTGAAGAGGAAGAGCTCATGAATTCCCACCAATCTGGAGATGAGGTTCATGAGCATCATCTTCACTACCAACCTCTCCTTACAGCATTCAAGCTGCTTTAGTAGTTTTTCTGCAAAATCTTGGGGATCATGAATCAAGTGAATAGCTAGAAGTTAAACACCTCTGGTTTTTTCTTCTTCTTTTGTTTCTTGAGCACTTTTATTGCCTTTTCCAATGTTTTCTTGTTTTGGGAACTTTTCTTCCCTATAGCATATTGTGCTAGCAGGTCTCTTGCTGTTGGTCCGTCATCCTCAGATTCGGAGTCACTGTCCTGTATTTCATCTTCATCTTTCCCAAGAAAGAATGTCATAGCAGCAACTAATATCCTGGTGACCTTAGAGAAACAGGCAGTTGTGATAACACTGACAGTTTTGGTATCATTCCAGATGTTCCTTCTGTAGTGTTCAGTCATAACATCTAAAGACATCTTGGCTGTGGTTGCATTGCTATCTCTTAACATGGTGTACATGAAATTTTGCAACACTACATCCACTTTATTCTTGTGTTTTGTGTTTGCATTCTTGATATCAGTCACGATATGTGTGTATAAAGTCTTTTGCAGAAGCTTATCATGGCAACATAGAAGTTCAAAGAAGAGCTCTGGTAGGCTTGATGGATTGATGAGATTCTTATTTCTCAGCAAGATCAAAGCTTTGCAAAACGTCATTCGAAGATCTGGATCCAATACGGTATGATTACAGGACAGAAGATCTTTCACCACTTGAGGAAAATTACTTAGATACCCTGTGTAGCAGAGACTAATCTGTAACAAAGCACAGGCTCTTCTGAAGTTTCTTTCTCTCCTATTATTCAGATGCACATATCTAGGATGTTCTGTGCCATAAACATTACCAGTTCTGCTAGTTCTTTGCTGGGTTTATTTGGTTGCAATTTGAAAATCTCCACACTGGATGTGTAGTGATTATACTGCTGTAGAAACTCCTCGATGTAGGGCGGTGGGTCTCGCTTGATCAGACTCTGTAACTGCGGCAGGTTGCTGGGCAGCTTGTTGTTGTTTCTGCTGGACATTTTGGCTGCAGACTAGCTTCACGGCAAGCAGTTTTTTAAAAACTCAGATGGCCAGCAGCCGCCAATCCCTACCAGCTGAGGCTTGAACTCCTGCTTCCAGGTATGACTGGAAACAGCACTCAATCTATTAATAGAGTTCATTTCTGACCAAAATCTTAAAATAATTTGCAAAGGGATTTGACAAATCAATCCTTAGAAAAAACCTTTTAGCATGGAATTTTTCAAATATATTTAAAAATTAGAAGAATAATGCATTACATGGCTTCAATAATTGCCAATACATGGTCAATCTTGGACAAGTCCATTTTTAAGTTCATCTGAAGAGTAACTAGTCATTAACATCTGAAAAAGACAAACGAAGAGAAACTTTAATAGTTACCTAACAGAGGTATTGTAGATAGCCCTGAAACAGACTCACAATTTTGTGGGCATTCAGAGAGTGACAAAGGTACAATTTCAAATCAGGGTAGAAAGGATGGCTTAAAATTAATATTATTGGGTCAATGGGCTACAAAATTGAGAATTGAATTTAAATCATTTACAGCATATGGAAAATAAATTTCGGATGGATTAGAGCTCTGAATGTAAATTTAAGCCTATAAGAAAATTAGAAAAAGTTATAAGGGAATTATAGATTAATTATTTTGGTGCGAAAGTCTCCCCAAGTCATGTAAGAATGATAAATCTGATTACATGAAAACCTTACGCTTCTACACAGTGAAAAAAAAATTAAAAGACAAGTCAGAGACTGAGAGAAACATATGTGACTCATAAATCAGACCAAGGAGACAGGGCGAAGACATGGAGACGTGAAGTAGGAGGTGTGCTCAGGAAAATAGTTAAATGTCATCCACGTACAGGATAAACGGCTTCCCACGTCATGTCCCAGAAATCGATTAGTCGATGGGATTTGGGTGATTGCTTTCTTCTGTTTTTCCTGAATTTTTCTCTTTTTTATTTCTTTCCCTTTCTTCTTTCTCTCTTTCTTTTTTACAATGATGGTGTGTTTGTAATCGACATTTTAAAAATTCTATAACAATTAAATTTGGGGGCGGCCTTCCCTTGTTTCCCGTATGGAGTGTTGATGTTTCAGCAGCTTTATTTGGAGTTTACAAGTGGAAGCACCTGGGTTTGGGGCTTCCTTTGTGTCCCCAAGACACCTATTGCAGGAGTGAGTCCTAAGCAGTAGAAAACAGATGCATGTGCAGGGCTGGATGAAGCACTATGGAGCCTGTGTGAGAGGAGGCACGGGCGCTAACACAGGAGCGCACTTCCTCATTCCGCTTCTTCTCATCCTCTCTCGCAGTGCCATTGTCATCACTCATCCCATCCGGTCATCCCAAGTCACACGCAAGAGTTCGTTCCCGGCGCGCGCGTCAGCTTGACTCGCGCGTCTCCACGTCCGGGACCCGCAGGGGAACGCCGCCGCCCCGTCCGGTCGCTTGTTGTGTTGTCATCACGTGGCCTGGGCGGACCCTGACGTCAGTGGCAGGGGAGGGACAGCGCAGGCGCAGAAAAGGGGGCGGGGGACTCGGCTTGTTGTGTTGCTGCCTGAGAGCCTGAGACGGTCCTGCTGCTGCCGGAGCCCTGCCAGCTGTCCGACGATGTCGTCCCACCTAGTCGAGCCGCCGCCGCCCCTGCACAACAACAACAACAACTGCGAGGAAAGTGGCCAGTCTCTGCCGCAGCCGGCCGGCCTCAATAGTGAGTGAGGGGCCGAGGGCTTGGTGAAGGGGATGGGGGAGGAGGAGCCGCCCCGGCCGCCGCCACCGGCGCGGCGCGGGAGGCGGGAGGAGAAGGCAGCTCATTGGCCCAGGCCGGTGATGTCCGGGTGACTGACAGCTCCCGTCACCTGTCAGGAGGATGGGCGCCTGCCTTGCTCCGGGCCTCTCTGTTGCCTCCTGGGGTCATGGGCCGGGGCCGTTTGGGTTCGCGGTCCGGGAGCGGCGCGGGTAGCGCGGATCCCACTGGTGCTGGGGGTGGTCCCCAGCAGCGGAGCCGGGCGGGGCGGGGGCGGGCCTGGGGGGCGGGGAGGCCAGGTGGGCGGAGCGGGCCGCGGAGGGGACGTGGGCCGGAATGGGGACGTGCGGCGGGGACGCCGGGGGATGGACGCGCGGGAGCGGGGCGGGGCGGGCGGATGCCGCGGGACGTGTCTGGGATCAGGTGTGCGGGGCCCGCGGGCGGGCAGCGTCTGGCGGGCTCGGGAGCCCCCAGCGAGCATTCCTTTGTTGCCACATGTTTGTCAGGAAAATTCATTTGCTGGTCTAGGGGCTTCAGTCACGTGTGGGGTGAGAGGCTGTGCCTTGCTTCTCCTTTTTCCTTTTTTAATTTTTTTTTATTAGCTTTCTCGAAGTTGCCCAAGTGATTTTTTTTAAGCGATGAGGTTGTGCGCCCAGTAAACCTGAGAGCAGCCTCCTGAACCACCCGGGACTGCACACGTCAGGGAGTCTGGGGCCATGCATTTAAAGAAACGGAATTAAAAACGCACTCGGGCAATTGAAAGTTAACGGGCAAGGCTGATGGACAACCCAGGCCAGGGTCTTTTCATAACATTCCACTGCCCAGACATCTTGTCCTCAGATTGTTCCTGGTCGTGAGAACCGGGAGCCTTCTTGGAAGGGTTCTTGCCTAACCTTTCTTTAATTCAACTCTTGGGAAAGAGATAATGGGGGTAGCGAGCATATGGCCAGATGAAGGCTTTTCAAAACCGCTTGGATGCTTAAAGGTCATGCAGTATCTTTCGTAAGAGGGAGATGCTTCCAGCGTGGCCTGAAGATTATTCTAGGGAAGAGAGTTTCAGCCGTCACCAGGTAGCAACGGAGTTTGGAGATTTTAAGACGGATGCTGCTGCTCCAGGTTTTTTGATGGGTTAATACCCAAAACCTTTAAGTGTCCTACATTCCAGAATGTAAGACGGTTATGTTATTTCCCACAGTAAATTAGGATGAATGTCTGAGTCATTAAACGTTACTCGTATCACATATTCCTATGCAATTTTAAGTTATTTGCCCATGTTTAGCATACTGTCTTAGGTTTGAGAATGGGAAAAACTTCAGAGCTAGCTAACTGCCTCCTGTTGTTTACCTGTAGAGAAACAGGTCTAGAGTTAAGAGCCTGGTCCAAGTTCACAACTGGCTGGGAGCAAAGCGGAGGTTGTCATGTTCAGCCTGTCTACTGCTGTTTTCAGGGAGGGCTTTTTTTTTTTTTTTTTTTTTTTGAGATGGAGTCTCGCTCTGTCTACAACCTCCACCTCCCAGGTTCAAGCGATTCTTCTGCCTCGGCCTCCTGAGTAGCTGGGACTACAGATGCTTGCCACCCGCCCAGCTAATTTTTATATTTTTAGTGGAGACGAAGTTTCGCCATGTAGTTGGGATTACAGGCGCCCGACACCAACCCAGACTAATTTTTGTATTTTCAGTAGTGAGGGGGTTGGTCTCTCACCATGTTGGCCAGGCTGGTCTCAAACTGCTGACCTCACGTGATTAGCCCGCCTGGGCCTCCCAAAGTGCTGGGATTACAGGCTTGAGCCATCACACCCGGCCTCTTTTCAGGACTTCTTTTCAGTGGTCCAGAACCTCCTGCTGGTCTGTGTGTCTTATTTTGTCAGTGTGTTATTCTACCTAATTCACAAAGGTGGCCCACCTTTCTGTTTCTTTTTAGTATTCTGTTTCTTAATTGTGCAATTTTCTTATGAGTGAAGATACTTGGTAGGTGTACATGATTTCACTGAAATCTAAGGGATTTTCATCTTCCTTTGACCCTTTAACAACAACAACAATAAGGGCTGAGCCAGGCAGGGCGTGGTGGCTCATACCTGTCATCCCAGCACTTTGGGAGGCCGAAGCGGGTGGATCACTTGAGGTCAGGAATTCGAGACCAGCCTGGCCAACATGGTGAGAGACCAACCCCCTCTCTACTGAAAATACAAAAATTAGCTGGCCTGTCGGGCGCCTGTAATCCCAGCTACTCAGGAGGCTGAGGCAGGAGAATCGCTTGAATCCGGGAGGCAGAGGTTGCAGTGAGCTGAAATCGGGCCACTGCACTCCAGCCTGGGTGACAGAACGAGACTCTGTCTCAAAAAAAAAAAAAAAAAAAAAAAGGGCTGAGCCATATGTCATTGTTTATCTTGGAGTCTGACAGACCTATGAGGAGTTTGATGTCTTTGGCCAGTCGGTTCCTGCTTGGTTGACATCAACTCTTACAGAGGTGGAAGTACTCAGCCTGCATGGGATATCAAAATGTTGCTTTGGGAAATCTAGATAGAAAATATTTTACGTGGGATAGGGTGAGCTTTCTGAAAAGCTTTTAGATAATGCCATATTTAATTACTCCCCTCTTTCCTCTTAACTCTGTTCGTTTTTTTAGCTCATTACACAACACTGCACTGAACAAAACAAGAAGCCTCATTGATTCCTTGAAGTGATTTTTGGGCATTGGGCAAAACAACTTATTCAGGCGCCTAGTACTATCCAAATTGCGATAAGTTGAAGGACTTTGTTGGGTAAAGTTGCACAACTGAAAAACAGGAGATGAAATGTACAGATTTTCTTGGGTTTGGGACTTTTTATCTTTGGTTCAGGGAACAAAGCAGAGTTTCAATGGCAAATTATTGAAATATTTGAATAATGAAGTATTTCTGTGATTTTTTTTAACTTTACCGCTGTGGAGAGACTGTTCACTTTCATTAAAAATTACAGGGCAAATACCCAAACTCCTTCCAAGTCAAAAGGATGTTGTCCAGTTTGTTTTATTGTTAAGAAAACTATCAACTTCCTTAAGAATATTTGAATAAGAGTCAATTGGTCGAATAAGGAAAATCAAAGTAGTAGTATAAGTCGTAGTGTAATTCTTGTTATTGAGAAATACAGCCTTTTTTTTCTTTTCAAATTTTTTGTTTGTTTGTTTGTTTGTGTTTTTGAGACAGGGTCTTGCTCTGTCACCCAAACTAGAGTGCAGTGGTGCAGTCATAGCTCATGGCAGCTTCGACCTCCTGGGCTTAAGTGATCCTCCTGCCTCAGTCTCCTAAGTAGCTAGGAGTGCAGGTGCACGCCCCCACACCCAGCTAATTATTTTATTTCTTGTAGAGTTGGAGTTTCACCTCGTTGCCCAGGCTGGTCACTAGCTAACTTATTTTTTGTAGAGATGGAGTTTCACTTTGTTGCCCAAGCTGGTCACAAACCTTTTTTTTTTTTTTTTTAAATAGAAACGTCTTCAAGCACGATGTCCTTGCTTTCCGGTTTATGAAGAGTGCTGTTAAGACCTTCATGTATTGTCACTGCCTCATAATGTTTTGAATACCTATGTAATTTGTGTGTAAATACATACTTCTCTGCAAAAAGACCAACTTTTTTTTTTTTTTTTTTTAAGAAGAATGCCAGTGACTCTTGTTGGCCTGGTCTGGATTCCTTTCAATAATGAATGAAAAGCTTTGAGGAAAGAATGTAAACATAATGAAATTTGAAAAGAGTTACATGTGGGCCTTTAAAAGTTAGGGGGAAAAATGAGGAGAAATACTCTTCATTCTCTCTTCCCCTTGTCCCAAAGCTCCTCTCCTCTTCTTCTTGAGAGAGGATTGAACTAGTGATTATAAAACTGTAAAGATTATGCAACATACAGCAATGAGTATAATCACAATTATTGGACCACCCTTCACGATCTATTATATTAGAGAATGGAGAAGCTTTCACAGAAGTTTCTCTGAATCTCTTAGTCATTCCCAAAAACCCAAACCAGAAAATACCTCATGTCATTGCATATTATGTACAAATTGGCGTAAGGAACGGCTCTTAGTTTGTAAAGTCTTTTAAATAATAGAGAAAGCTTTCCAGCTTTTAGTTTGCAAGCTTGATTATTAGGAAGAGAATTCACTCTGTGGTTGTTTTCTACTTTGTGTTGCTTGGACAGCACAAACCTCTTATCTAGCCTTGTTTCCTTTGCAAGTAAAAAGGGACTTTGTGAGGATTGGTAGAGTTAGAACACTAAGAAATTCTGAGGCTGTAAATCAGGAATGAATCAGGTGATGGGAAACGGATGTGTTTTTCATCTGTTGAGGAAGACATATTTGTTTTTTTGTATGTTACTCAAAAGATTAATATGTAGCCTCTTAATTAATGCCTATGTACATAACTTTCTCTGCACCCACTATGTATTTCCATAGATGATATTTTTGAAAGAGAATTACTGAGTTAAAGGAAATCTACCCTTTTAAGGCTGTTAATACATATTGTCAAATTATTCTCTAGAATGTTCACTGAAGCCCTGATTGTAATAACAAAGTATTAGAAACAACCATCTGAGTAGTGGTTAACCATTGCCATTTAGATAATGGTTAAAGTATGGTATATCTTTATAAAAGATGAGATGCAATGCAGTTGTTCGAAAGAATGTCAGTATATATTGAGAGGGAAGACATCTGAAAAACGACTTACAGAATATGTCAGTATGTGTGTATGGTACAGTTCTATTTCTTTATAAAAACAAAAGCAAAAACAGACCTATATTTCATTGGAAAAAACTCTGCAAGTCTCCATGTGAAACTGTGAAAAGTGGCTCTTTTGGGAGAAGGAATGGGAGGTTGGGAGAGATGTTAATTTTTAATTTCATGTACTGATCTTTACGTTTTCTAGCAACACATTTTTCCAGTAAGGAATGCTTTTTCTATGATACAGAATATAGTTATAGTAGCTAAAACTTTCTTAGGGACCTTTCTCATTGTTCTGGGTGCTTTATTCATTTAATCCTCCTAACAAAGTCTTCGAGGTAGATACAGTTATTATCTCTGTTTTATAGATGAGAAAACTGAGGCACAAAGTGGTTAAGTACCCTGTGCGAGGGTAACAGCTGTAACTGAGAGTGGGAGCCTGGCTTCAGTCTCAGCCCCTGACCAAACTATACCAGTGTATGCCAAGTACAAATTGTCTGCCTTAAGTAGAAGTGCTTTCAGTTATGCTACAGGGTGTGGAGGCCACAGCATAGATCACTTTTACTAAGCTCTTCTAGGTATGTCTCTTTCAAGTTCCTAAAGTATATATTAGATTATGATTGCTTATGTGTTTTTAATGAAGAAAATAGGATCCAGACATTGATTTGAAAGTCCTTCAAAAAAGTAAACACCAGGCTGGGAGCAGTGGCTCATACCTGTAAGCCCAGCACTTTGGGAGGCTGAGGTGGGAGGATTGCTGAAACCCAGGAGTTTGAGACCAACCTGGGCAATGTAGGGAGACCCCGTCTCTACAAAATAAATAAATAAATAAGTCGGGCATGGTGGCATGTGCCCTGTAGTCCCAACTACTTGGGAGACTGAGGTGGGAGGATTGCTTGGGCCCAGGAATCAAGGCTGCAGTGAGCTGTGATTTTGCCACTGTACTCCAACCTGGGTGACAATGCAAGACTGTCTCAAAAGAAAGACAAAAGTAAGGAACAGAAAACCTGATACTGTTTGTTACACCCTTTTTTCTCTTTGATCAGCTACTTCAAGTGAACATTAATTGTATTTTAGGGAAGACTGGCTTCCACAGAGACCCATCTGGAACTCCTGGTTCCTTAGCTCTGCTTCTGTCAGAGCAGCTCTGGGTTTTGGTTTGTTACTATTGTACGCATTAGGCTTCTATACAAGAAGAACTGGTTCCATTGGTTTAAAAATAAGTTTGAAAATCCTAGAAACAGTGAGAGTCAGAAAAAAACTGTTTTTATATACATATTATCTCCCCCACCCCCTTTCTCTCCAGTTGAAATATTTTGTAGAGCTCTAAATTTAGGGATGCTTTTGGCATATTTCTTATACACTCCAGAGGCACTCTAGATAATTTATCTTCAATGTTAGATCTCTCTTAGCTTTGCTAGTTGTATTTGTTAATCCATTTTGAGTTATCTTTAGTCTACGTCCATTTTATGTGTGTGTAAAATGAGGCCATGGAGATGTACAGCTCTGTCGTTTGGCAGTAGAGTCCTAAGGAATTGGTGGTGATTATGGGATGGTGGTAGCCACTGGGGCTGCCTCAAACGGAAAGAAAAGGGTTCTAAGGACTTATAAATGTAAATTCTAGTGTATAACTGAGCATCTTCCGTTTACCAGCACTTGATACTACTAAATCCTCACAGCACCCCGGTGTTGTTATTATCTCTGTTTACAGATGAGGAAGCTGAAGCTCAGGTCACAAAGGTAGACAGGAAGTGATGGGGTCAGATTCCCGGCTGCATCTGCCTTGGAGCTTTCCTTCTTGTGAGGGTGATGTTGAATTCACTGTGGAACTGGTGTAGCCATCGCCACATTTAGAGTGCATTTTAGAGTTTGAGCCAGTTTTGATGATTTTACTTCAACTTACTGACGGAACTCCCTGTTCATCCCTGGAACTCTCGAACACTTCTGCTGGGAGTTTAGAGGGATGACCACACCAGGCCGCTTGGTTACATTTTCTAAAACAAAATTTATTGTAAGGAATGGAAATTATGAACAAAGTATACAACTATCTCTTTTTACTGTGAAGTTAGTTTATTGGCTACTGTTAACAATTTATTTATTTATTTACTTACTATTCTTTTGTAGAGACAGGGTCTTACCTTGTTGCTCAGGCTAGTGTCAAACTCCTGGACTCAAGCAATCCTGGTCCCTCAGCCTTCCAAAGTGCTGGGATTACATGTGTGAGCCACTGTACCTGGCCTCAACTCTTACTAAAATTAAAGCACCTTAATATGTTTAGCAAACTCATTGGACCAATAAATATTTTTAAGACCTATGCAGAATTACCAGTGGTACATCCCCTTTTTCTGTGGCTCCACCCCTTCAACTTTGTGTCCAAGAAAACTTTTCATGTTTGCCTGTAGCTGATGTGCAGTTGTTTCTGCCCCCAAATCAACAGGGTTTAGTGAAAACCCTGGAAAGTAGAAACTTGTGGGAGAGAAGAGAAAAAAGACAAGTTCACAAGGTATGCTTAGTGTATAAAAAAGGAGAAAGACTAGAAAGCGAGAGATACAAAGGAAGTGAAGAAACTAATCAGTGAGATAGAGCTAAAGCTTTTTTCTGAATTTTTAGCATTATCACCTGATTTAGTTAACCAGCCGCATTAATTTTATGCTCCTGATTTGTGTACAAATTGAAATTTTTGCTATTGGATTTAGGTTCCCTCTCTAGGAGTTTCTCAGTTGTTTGCACTAAGTAGGATATAGTTGCTAACTTACTTAGATGACCTTTTATGAAATTTGTAAGTGATGTATATATTTCATTTCTGGAGCAGATACAGCTGAGTAGCTTAGGTAGACTATGAAGAAAGTGTGTGTGTATATATACACCAACTAAAATATGAAAGGTAAGTTGACTAAAAGTAGCAATTTTTTTTTTGAAAAGCAACCTCAGAGTTTTCAGTAAAGTGTTATCATAAATTAAACTTTACCCAGAGAGAATATTGACTGGAAAACACATTTTCTGAGTTGTTTTAGAGTTCGAGCTGCTTCTCAGTTGATGGCATGAGCTGTTTCAGGAACAGAACTATATAGATATTTAGACTTTTATTCTTACTTATTTTCTTCAGAATACTTTTGCCTTTGGTTTGAGGAGAGTCAGAATTCTTATCTGGATTCACCATGTTCACATCTGTGTGCACATGACAGATTTCAGTTCTGCTGTGGTTAACTTATCTGACTTGTCCAACAGGTTCCTGGGTGGAGCTCCCCATGAGCAACAGCAATGGCAATGATAATGGCAATGGGAAAAATGGGGGGCTGGAACACGTACCGTCCTCATCCTCCATCCACAATGGAGACATGGAGAAGATTCTATTGGATGCACAACATGAATCAGGACAGAGTAGTTCAAGAGGCAGTTCTCACTGTGACAGGTAAGTGAGACGCATGTTTTGGTGGAATTCAGGAAACGAATGGGTTATAGGGCTCATTCTCTCTAGGAAAAATGTATTTGCCTAAATCTTCACTTAGCAAAATATGCCTTCTGATACATTGCAGTGTAATATATATTGCACAGATATATATTGTGTTTATATGAGACAGCTAATGAACAGGTGCTTCAGTGCCCACTGTTTTTCCCCAGATTGTCATTTTTCTTACCCAGATTATATTGTTTTTAGCAGTTTATCAGTTTAAAAATTCAGTGGCGTAAATGCTAATTTATAGAATTAATATAATTTTCCCCCATTTTCTTTTGTATCCCTGTTTTACAGATAACAGACTGCCTTGAATTAGTTACCTTGGTATATATCTGTCTTCCCTTCTAGATCTTGACGTTTCAAAGGGCAATAGCCATGTTTCATTTTTATTAGCTTCATAGTAATGATGCTGGCCCATAGTAGACACTCAGTAAATGTTTGACTCATGGGACCTGCAGGTCGTTGCACGTTATAGCAATATTTGCACAGTTGGAAGCACCAACCAAGGTCTGTGAAGATAGTTTTGAAGGCTCTTCTGCTTTCTCAGATGATGTTTTGTTTCAGACCTCATTTTTCTGTGTTTGACCTGAAGAAACTAATTCCATGGATTAAGGACTGCTTATGGTGAAAGAGTAAGAATACAACGAGATATGTGTGTGGAATGAAACCAGGTCATTATTTTTTAGTAAAAACTTTTCTGTTTTTTTCCAAAAGGGCTAGATATTAAATGACATTTAAAAAATTCTTGTTTCAGTGACAGCTCCACTGTTAGCGTTATGGGTCACTGGATGACCTTCTGGGTGGTTGTTAACTGATGTTAACCATTTAGAAAATGCAAACGCACAGGAAGCAGATTAAGGAAATGTAAACAGTGACTATCTTTAGGAATGCAGTATGGATATTTTTCTTCTTAACATTTTTGTATTTTCTAAAAATTGTGTATATTGCACATATTATTACTTATCAGAAGAAGTGAAAAAAAGGAGAAATGAGTTAAATCATGTCCAGCTTCCTGAGTGGCTTATGATCCACTCATGTTGCCAAGGCAGCGGGGGGACTGGCTTGTTGGCTCTGTGGCACACTGTGCACCCCCGCCACCCCCGTGTCATCCCTTACTTGTCCCTGTGTTTCTTAGAGCCTGGGATGGCTCTTGTCATAAGCGGAACCAGAACAGATGGCTCTCTTCTGAACAGCTTGCCCTTGATTCTAGTAGCTACAGCATTAGTCTGCCTTTCCGAATGAAGATTTGTATTTATATTATGGAACTCGCTGATGGGTTTCTCAAGTTTTCTGCTTGTTATGGCCTGTCAACAAGGCTTTCACTCTAAGGTCAAGTGTGTGGGCCTTGATCATTGATACCACGGTGCCCATGAGCCTGTTGTTCACATGGTGCTGTCAATGAGCAGAGAAAAGTCACCTGCTTACCTGTCTGTTCATCTTATTACATGTGACTGAATATGCCTTCACCCTCCCATGATCATGTTTCAGTTTAGGTTGTGAGAAGGAGGCATGGCAAGTGCTTTTGAACACTTTCCTACCCCTCATCTTATGTATCTCCAGGCCCTAGATTAGTGATCATCTTTCAGAGAATGCCTAGAACCTGAGTGTGCAACAGTACTCTTCTGGGATATCCGACTAACACGCTTTACCATTAAGGAATGTCTTCAAAACTCACGTCATTTGAATTGCCATGCGTCTCTGTATTTGAAAAGTCACCGGGAAGTGTTTTTTGTAGGGGGAAAAGTTTTGGGGTTGTTGGGTATCAGTCCTAGAGCTGATTTATGTATATTTTCAACTTAAAAATTATTGCATAGAAATATTTGTGTCGCTGCAGGCATTGTTAGCTGGGAACCCCAGTGTGCTCTGCTTTGCCTTCCATCCTGTCACAGGGGTTTTCACCTTGACGGCACATGAGATTCACCCAGGAGCTTTTAAAAATGCCAGCACACGGACTGCATCTCAAGAACTTCTCATTTTGGTTGACAGGGGCAGGGTAGAGACATCACAATATTTTAAAAGCTCCCTAGCCGATTCTAATATGTGCCATGGGTGAAGCGCTAATGCATTCCAAATTGTTAGGAGGAAATAAACAGTTTAGAGAAGAGGTTGGTGCCAGTGTGAAGAAGCATATAGAAGCAGAGCGATGCTTCCATAGGATTCTTGACTTTGTCACCCTGACTGCCTTGACCTGGTCAAGGCTGTGTAAGGCTGACCCTTAACTGGATGTGTAGCTGTGAACCCAACAGTGTTATGAGCACAAAGATAGTAAACTGAGGCCACCAGGAGTGCCCAGTTCTGGTTGACTCCTGTGCTAGTTCAAGACAAAAATTTTCTAAATATATATGATGTTTGTTTGATACAGAACCAGCTTTTCTCTTTTCCTGTCCCCATTTAAGAATCTTCTATGTCAGTTATACCAGTCTAAAAGACTCCTAGGCCTCATCTGTCTGATAAATTTCTGACGATCTTATTTCTGAGTCAGTCTCACCAACATTTCTGTACATTAATTAACATTGTATACATACTCTTGATAACTTTTATAGTTAATATCTATTCCTTTCAGCAAGTTAAGCCTCAAATATTTTTTATTTCTATTTTAGATTTTGGGGGAGGGTTTGTGTATGTAGTGAAGGATCCCCAGTGACTTTCAGTTTTTACACAAGGAATCATTGATAAAGCTGAGAAATTAACTTAACACATTCTGTTCATCTCTTGCATCAAGTGCAGTTTGTGACCATGTTGTTTTTGTCTAAAAACTTATTTGTAAATTTTTACAGTTCTAAGAATGTATTTTGTGCAATTATAAAGGTTTTATATTAATTTATAAGCTTATATAATTCACTCTGAAATATCTCAAAGCAAATATTTCTGAAATAAGTAAAATAGTGGTTCTCAAAGTTTTCGGTCATTATATACCTTTACATTCCTAAAAATCATTAGGGACCCCGAAGGACTTGTTTGTGGGTTCATATATTTTGATATTTACTATATTAGAAATTAAAGCTGAGAAAATACATATTCAAAAATAATACATTTTAACATAAGTAACTTTTTTTAGTGAAAGTACCTATTTTCTATAAACCCTCCAAGTTAATAAGAATAGTGGCATTGTTTTACACGTTTACAAATCTCTAACACCCAGCTTAATACAAAACAGCTGGTTCTCATCCACGCTTGCATTCTAACTGTTGTACTATCACACATCACGTAGCCTTTGGAAAACTCCACTATACACATGGGAGAATGAGAATGAAAAAGGCAAATAAATCCTACTAGTATTAAGAAAGGAACTTTAACCTCAAAGACCGTCTGAAAGTATCTTTGAAAACTACCTTATGCACTTTGAGAACTACTGGTGAATTATTTAATGATGAGGGAACTTTGAGAAAAAGAACTCTGAACTAAAGTTCCTGAATTTGAAGATTTTTTTACCTTTAATGGACAAAAGAGTAAATATAAGAAAATGTGACAGTTTGTGTCTGTAGGTAGTATTTCCTTTGCAAATTTATCATTTTGAAGGAATTTATTACTACTGAAAAAGTACAGAACATTTTGGGAGTAAGAATGCTCAATTTCATTTAGCCATTTAATATCACATACATTTTTCTTGTATGGGGTTATGATATATTTTCTGATTTGCTTTTTCAAAGCCATACTGCTGTAACTTCTAATTTTCTAATTTCTAGTAGAGACTAAGTCATTTGACAAAGTGAGAATTAAAACTGATAGCTAAATTCCTTCTCTTCTAGCCCTTCGCCACAAGAAGATGGGCAGATCATGTTTGATGTGGAAATGCACACAAGCAGGGACCATAGCTCTCAGGTGTGTGGGGGGGATTCTGATTTATAGTAAACAAGAAAGATGGAAATTCTGTAACTATATTTTGCTAAAATAAAGAACATGAAGACTTTTAGGAATAGTTTGAAGCTATTACTGAATTTCTGATTTTGGAATTTATTTAGGACGGTATAGTTCATGTTGCACTCCTTTACAATTAAGGATTTGGGGCCCTGTCTCTCTAAAAGAATTGGAAAATTATTGCCCATAATGAATCATGCCAATACTCCAGGCTAGTTTCTTGAGTTTGTAAGTAGAAAAAACTGAGATAGATGCTTTAAGACCACAGAAAAAATGAAGATGAAGAACTAGACGTGAAGACTTTTTTTTTTTTTTTTTTTTTGCATCTGAAATCAAAGCAGTGACTTTTGAGATAAATTTCAAGAGGTAGACATAAAATTTATCTAAATTATGCAGGATTCCTTGAAGATAAATATTGTTTACTAGGAGTTGACAATGTTGGAAACAGGGATATAGTATTAAAATCTTACAAATGTTTGTGTTATAAAACTTAAAATATGGTAAGTATGTAATTGTTGCTAATGATTTAGAATACTTATAGCCAGCCTTTAACTTTATTGATATGTAAGATCACCTGAAAGTGTCGTTAGAGTACAAATTCTTGAGGATGGGAACCATTTTCTTTTTCTCCTGTATTTAGGGTGCTTGAAAAATATTGAATGAACCTTTGAATGAGTTGCAACTAAAACCTTGTTTTGTAGGGTTTTCAATATGCTGTGTCCTGAGCACTAGAAATATTTTGCGTATCTTAGACCCACCCAGTATTCTTTCTGTTTCCGAAGGCCACAGCGTTCCTCCATACTTTACTATGCTCTATTTTTGCTTTTCTCTGAAATGTTGAAAATCTATGGATTCAGCACAAATTTATTTTATGATGATGAGCTTTATACTGTAGAGAAGCTCATAATAGCAGGCTCTCATGTAGTAAGATGATCTGACTGGAGCATTTGAGTTGCTGGCTTATGTATGTCAGTTTGGCCACATGCAGTAAGTGATAGCTGATGTAGAAGAAAGCATACAAAGTCTCCATAGCAGAAAGCGTACCAAGGAATCCAAGAGAGAAATCAAATTCTTTGCTGTGGTCTTTCCTGAGGAGGATTTCTTCAATCTATATCACCTTTTATACAGAAAGCTTAAAGTTTAGATTAGCATTTCCCAAAATGTGTTTTCAAGAATGTTTGTTCAAAGGGAATTTCCATAAGATAGTCCTGAAGTCAAATAAATGGAAAGTAATGCAGCCCCAGGCTCCCCCACACTCTCACCCTAGTAGTCGCATGAGTAGTTCTGACCAGTTCCTGCAGTAAAGAAATGATTATAGTTTAAGCTGGACATGGTGGCACTCGCCCGAGTCTCAGCTACTTGGGAGGTGGAGGCGGGAGGATCCCTTGAGCCCCAGGAGTTTTGAGTCCAGCCTGGGCAACATAGCAAGACTCTGTCTCTTAAAAAAAAAAAAGAAATGAGTTTAATTAAACCAAATGTTTCCCAAGCTTATTTGACCTTAGACTTTCTTCCTCTTCTCTGCATACATTTTTCCCTTAAGAACTTAATAACTCCGTGGAGCACTTTGGTAAGTGCTTTCCTGGCTCACAGAGTTGCAGACGTGCAATTAGGCTTAACTGAATATTGAATTTACACGGAATTCTAGAGCCGAATGCATCTCTCCTGGAATTCCAAAGGAATTCTTGAAATTCAGGAAAGAAAATGTCAGATTTTTGGCCTTTGGTAGGTTTGCCAGTGTTGATCCCTTTGCAGGACCAAATCCCTAAGAGAGCACAGGCTGTCATCAAGAGGAGGTACTTTATGTTGACAATCAGATCGGTCAGTTTCAACCAAGGGAAGAGTTTAGAAAGACAGTAACTCCTATGAGAGATAATTTAACGGTTGAGTAAGACTTAATAAGGGAGCTGTCAGTAGGTATAGTTTAAACTTTCAAAAACCTTTTACATTGCCTTTTTTTTTAATGGAAGAAACAATAATTTAAAAATTAATTTATTTAGGATTTGGGAACATTGATTTTCTTCCTGAATAAGAAGAAAGTTGAGGGTTAAGAAACTTAAAAAAACAGGTTAAGGACTGTTATTATACTTCATCTTATAGAATATTTTTATATGTGTTTATAAGGACTATATATCATTTTCAAGCTTTTCTAAGATGAGGAAGGAAAGTCACTAGCATTAACTAGATATGTTCTAGTTGCTCAATTTCTTTCTTTTTTTTTTTTTTTTTTTTTTTTTGAGACAGTGTCTCAGGGTCTTGCTTTGTCACCCAGGCTGGAGTGCGGTGGTGCAGTTATAGCTCACCACAGACTCCGATTCCTGGATCAAGCACTCTCTCTGCCTCAGCCTCCCTAGTAGCTGGGACTACAGGAACACACTGCCATACCTGGCTAATTTTTTATTTTGTTTGTATAGACAGAGTCTCGCTATATTGCCCAGGCCGGTTTCAAACTCCTGGCCTCAAATGATCCTCCCACGTCGGCCTCCCAAAGTGCTGGAATTACAGACATGAGTTACTACTCCCACCTCTCTTTTAATGTTCTCAATCCAGTGAAAGCAGTGATATTATCCCCATGGACAAATGGAAAAAGTGAGGCTTTGTACTAATTACTTATCTAAGATCACAAAGCAAGTCAGTGTTAGAGCCAGGATTCAAAGCAGGTCTCAGTCTGTGGCCCTTGTTCTTTCTACTGAACTAAGTAAATGAATTCGATTAACAGGAGAGCTCACAAAGCCACGAGAATGAACTGAAAAATGTCTGCTGAGTTATAGTGTGGGGAATTTCCGCCTAAGGCAGTGTGCACTTAGGAAAAAGACCAGGAAACTGCTTTTGGGATGATCATCCTCAAGAGTCTCAGTTTTGTATCAGAAAACAGACCATAGATTGTTTTTTCACTTGATCTTAGCCAAAAGTCCGAGAAGCAATATAGATTATTTATTGAAGACATTTTTGCGTTGTGTTTCTGGGACCAAAAAATGCCAGCACAGTGTTGAGTGTTACTGAAAAATGATCCAAACGGAAAGTGTCCTCCTTTTTCTCTCTTGTGAAACTGTGATTTTTATCTGTACGTGAATCATGGTATACAGCTTAATATCCATATTTAGAGGACAGAGTGACCTTGAGGTGGACCAGAGAAGGAAAACATAAGTGATTAGAAAATAAAGAACTCCATGTGAGAGAACAGGCTAGAATGATCAGAATCTTCTTTGTTTTTGTTTCTTGTTTTTGAGACGGACCTCACTCTGTCACCCAGGCTGGAGTGCAGTGGCTTTGGCTCACTGCAGCCTCTGTTTCCAGGCAGTTCTACTGCCTTAGCCGCCCAAGAAGCTGGGATTACAGGTGTGCACTACAACGTCCAGCTAATTTTTGTATTCTTAGTAGAGACGGGGTTTTGCCCTGTTGTCCAGGCTCGTCTCAAACTCCTGGCCTCAAGTGATCCATCCGCCTCAGCCTCCCTAAGTGTTGGGATTACAGGCAGGAGCCACAGTGCCCGGCCAGAATCTTCTTTGAATAGAATAGATGTAGGTATAGAGAGAGGATTATTGATTTTAAGAGCACAAATCTTACATAATTAGATTAAGTACATTTTTACCATATTCTGGAATTCTAAGAATTGGAAGGCAGTTTAAAACCTGAAAGTGGCAAATTTAAGACTAATAAAAGGAAGCACAGAGCGGTAGTAAATGGGGAAAGCTTACCACTCTTAAAGTGTTAGAATAAGTTGAGAAACTTATCTGGAGTTCTTTTTTGTTTTGTTTTCTTTTTAAAACACTTGTCCAGAGATAACTTTGCTTCACTCAACTGAGAAAATTCCATCCTCTTGAAAACAAAAATTAGAGCGTAAAATCTTACTGCGTTTTCATTCTGTCAGGAATTATGAAATACTAACTTGTTAAATCTTTGAGCAGGTTTAAAGAGAGACCTGTGAGGCCAAAGCAGGAAACTAAACAGAAACCACCTGCAGTATGTTGAGTGTAGTCAGATATTGTGTGCACAGCAACTGATCTGCAAGTAAATTGTAACCGTTTATTGTTTTTGATTTGGGATGATTTCAGTGTTACTCCAAAGAGCCAACTCATGATTCTGAGTAATCTCAATAGCCAATGGAAAGAGCTTAATCCTAAATGCTACATTGTGTCATTCAGCGGAATTTGCCAAGTTCAGCAGAACTAGATAAGAATGGTACTATCAAGAGCAGTAGACAACGCACAGGGGTTTGACTTTGCGCCGTCTGAAGCTCCTGTCCTGGGGTAGCTATTTCACAGAGAACTAGACCTGTCAAAAAAGAGTCATGTGAATATGTCAGACTCTGCATTTCTTAGCTACCTACTGAAAAGAATGACAGCTTTGGTCAAAGAGTGAATCGTAGTCAAACAAAATAAAATGTCAAAATGCTTCTTAGTTTTGAGGCCCTTGGGTTTGGGGACATTCCTTAAAACTGAATATGGCCGGGCGCAGTGGCTCACGCCTGTAATCCCAGCACTTTGGGAGGCCGAGGTGCGTGTATCACTTGAGGTCAGGAGTTCGAGACCAGCCTGGCCAACATGGTGAACCCCTATCTCTACAAACAATATAAAAATTTGCCAGGTGTGGTGCCAGGTACCTGTAATCCCAGCTACTCTGGAAGCTGAGGCAGGAGAATTGCTAGAACCCAGGAGGCGGAGGTTGCAGTGAGCCAAGCTCACGCCACTGCACTCCAGCCTGGGCGACAGAGCGAGACTCCGTCTCAAAAAGAAAACTGAATAAATAATACTGAATCAATAAAACTGAATAAATAAATATTTTTAGGACTTTTTCCCTCCTTTTGGGTCTATTAAAAGGGGAGCTATTGGAAATGTTAATTGTTCTTGGTCTGAAACTTTAGATTATCATTAGCAATTTTTTAAAATCACATTTTTTATTTTATGTGATATGACAGATGTTAAATTCTGACTCAACTTATTATGAATTATTCCAGAAAACTTTTGACTAACATAGTTTCAAAACCTTGGAAAATGTTTGCGTAGCAATTTGTTCTAAAAATATAATCTCCTTCCGGAGCGTCAACCCTGGTGCTTAACAGTAGGACCTCTCTATACAGTGTTCTTGGGTTTGAATACTGGCCCTGCTATGTACTGATTGTGGAACTTTAGGCCAATTATTTAATCTATGTCTCAGTCTCTTCATCTGTAAAATGGGATTTTAATAATTCCTATTTTTATAGGGTTGTTTTTTGCAAGGTGAAAGTTAATGCATGTGGCTGGGTGCAGAGTGTCTCACACCTGTAATCCTAGCACTTGGGGAGGCTGAGGCGGGGGAGATCCCTTGGGCCTGGGAGTTCAAGACCAGGCTGGGCAACGTAGTGAAACATTGTCTCTTTAAAAAATACAAAAATTAGCTGGGTGTGGTGGCACAGACCTATAGTCCCAGCTACTTGGGAGGCTAAGGTAGAATTAATTGAGCCCAGGAGTTCAAGGTTGCAGTAAGCTATGATTGCACTCTGGCCTGGGTGACACAGGAGACCCTGTCTCCAGGAAAAAAAAAAAAAAGTTAATGCATGTAACATGCTTGGAATAATATTTGCCCCTTTAAGTGCTCAGTAAATACTATTATTTATTTCCTCTTCATATCTCTCACTTATTTTTGTTTTACTTCGCATCATTTTTTTTTAGCATATCCTTTTATTTCCTTTTATTTTTTTAATTATGAATTTTTTTTTGAGACAGAATCTCACCCTGTTGCCCAGGCTAGAGTGTAGTGGCTGGATCTCAGCTCACTGCAACCTCCACCTCCAAAACTCAAGTGATTCTTCTGCCTCAGCCTCCCAAGTAGCTGGGATTACAGGCACCCGCCACCATGCCCAGCTAATTTTTTTTTGTTTTGTATTTTTTTAGTAAAGACGGGGTTTTACCATGTTGGCCAGGCTGATCTCCAGCTTCTGACCTCAAGTGATTCACCCGCCTCAGCCTCCCAAAGTGCTGGGATTACAGGCAGGAGCCACCACACCCGGCCTAATTACAAAAATTTTAAGTGCATACAAAAGAGAATAATATAATGGACCTCCTTACAAGTATCGCCCAGATTTAACTCTTACCAAGGTTTTTCGTACTTCAGTTAGCATTACATCCCAAAATACAGTCTTTTTCCAGTTCCTGTGCTGTGCTTAGATATCTCAACAGTAAAGCTTACTCAGGTTGTTCGGAAGATATTACATACTCTGATCTTAGATTATTTTTCAGCATTTTTTAGAAAAACAGCTTGTTTCTTATCTAAAATTGCTGAGACGCAACCTTATGAGTTTGGTATATTTCCTGTCCAGACTTGTCTTTGTATTAGGAGGAATTGGTCTTCCTTTTTTTCTTAAAGTTTGAATTATTCTTTACAGTCAGAAGAAGAAGTTGTAGAAGGAGAGAAGGAAGTTGAGGCTTTGAAGAAAAGTGCGGACTGGGTGTCAGACTGGTCCAGTAGACCCGAAAACATTCCACCCAAGTGAGTTTTCACATGTTTCTTGTCAGTGGACACAGTTGATCTGTACCCACTTATAGGCAATGGTTGGTAATCCCCGCGATATTTTCAGCAAATGACATCTGTCTCTGAATTTCTTTCTCAGGGAGTTCCACTTCAGACACCCTAAACGTTCTGTGTCTTTAAGCATGAGGAAAAGTGGAGCCATGAAGAAAGGGGGTATTTTCTCCGCAGAGTTTCTGAAGGTCTTCATTCCATCTCTCTTCCTTTCTCATGTTTTGGCTTTGGGACTAGGGTAAGTACTGGTCAACTCTTGAAGTTTTTTCCATTCATTTTATCCTATTTTATTTTCAGATTGAAGAAATGTATGTGAAAGCAGTTTTTACTGCTTTACTTTTAATGTTTCAGTGCAAATAAGGCTAACTTAAGAATGATTAAAGTGGGTACACAATTGTTCTACAAATAAGCATTTTTAATAATAGTAGAGGTTTTTTTTCTTACTTGAAAATAAGATGTTTGGCCTGGCGTGGTGGCTAATGCCTGTAATCCCAGCACTTTGGGAGGCCAAGGTGGGTAGATGACCTGAGGCCAGGAGTTCGAGGCCAGCCTGACCAACATGTTGAAACCCGGTTTCTACTAAAAATACAAAAATTAGCTGGCCGTGGTCGTGCACATCTGTAGTCCCAGCTACTTGGGAGGCTGAGGCAGGATAGAATCGCTTGAACTTGGGAGGCAGAAGTTGCAGTGAGCAGAGATCATGCCACTGCACTCCAGCCTGGTGGATAGAACAAGACTCCATCTCGAAAAAAAAAGAAAAGATGTTCATATTAATCCCCTAAATGATCATTTTTAACTGGACTCTTCTGTGGTTGATTTTTCTTTTTGGGTTTTGTTGTTTAATATTTAATCTTGAGTAATTTATGAACTAAACTAATCTTTAACATGTATATTTTGTGGTCAATGCAAAGACTTTTTTTCATATGGGAAAATACATGATTACATTGAATGGTTTTTTTAAATGAAACTGGTAGGTTGACTGGTGCTCATTTTTTCCTTTTTTAACTTGGTAGTATTTTCATTTATTTTGCTAAAATCGACCTCATATTTACGTATGATTCATTAGTTTTTCAGCCACATCTTTTAAATAAATTGCTTTTTTTCCTTGATTTAAACAATTAAGGAATTACACTTCTGAAAGATTTTAGGAGTTAAACAGTAGCTGTTAATTTTTTTCAAGACATATGTTGTGCTGTAAGCATGCCCAATGGGTCGTTTTCATATAAGATATGCAGAAGGTGGGTCATCATTTTCTTCCCTTTAAGGAGCTCAGCATATTGGAGAGAGATTCTCAGTCACGAGCTCAGAAACTTGCATACAGCTTTCCACACGCCCCTCTTGTCTCTCTTGGGTGCTTGATCTGCTTTTGTGAGGGTGAGGACAGTAATCACAAACAGCAACCTAGAAGAGGTTTGTGCAGAAGGGCAGCGTGTGACCGTTGCATGGGGGTTGATGTGGGGCAGGTATAGGAGTTTAATACGTTGCTATCTATACAGCAGTTCATTGCCCTTAAGCGGTTGGTTTCTGTACCTTGCCGTCTCTCTTTCAGTCATCTTCAGATTGTTTGTCTTGGCTGTAAGTGTAACTATTGCTATAGATAAATGTAAAAAGAGGGTTTAAAAAGTTGGTTGCTTTAGTTGCACTGGAGGTGAAGCTTGTTACATATTTTCCTCAACTTCCCTTCTGCTTTTGCTGTTGAAGAGGCCAAATACTTGGTTGGCCTGAAAAAGTATTGTAAGGCCCCTAATCCTTAAGAGTTATTAGTAAGAGCTGTCTTTAAAGCACTGACAGCTTTTAAGGGTTTTTTTTTTTGTTTTTTTTTTTTTTTGTCCTACATAGAGCACCAAAATAATTTCACATATTACTATATTTTTGTGTCAGTAGAACCTTCTGTCCACCAAAGAGGAACATATTGAAGGAGTTGGGCTGCTTTATTTACTCTGTGGAGGGATCTGTTCTCTCTGGCTTTACTTTGTCTAATCACTACCCCTTTGCTGTGGAGCCCCAATTTAAAGAGTAAACAGAATCATATAAAACCAGTTTGGCTGGGCTGGTGACTGGTTTTAAGAAAGTCAGCGATGATTTCATGGTGTTTGGGGAGCGGTGCCCACAAATTTTTAGAGCCTTTTACAAAGACTGAAGAGTTTTAAGTAGAGTTCAGACTATGGACAGGTTGGTACAGAACTGTTGAAACAGGTGAAACATGATACCTCTGCTTCCTTTCAGCATCTATATTGGAAAGCGACTGAGCACACCCTCTGCCAGCACCTACTGAGGGAAAGGAAAAGCCCCTGGAAATGCGTGTGACCTGTGAAGTGGTGTATTGTCACAGTAGCTTATTTGAACTTGAGACCATTGTAAGCATGACCCAACCTACCACCCTGTTTTTACATATCCAATTCCAGTAACTCTCAAATCCAGTATTTTATTCAAACTCTGTTGAGGCATTTTACTAACCTTATACCCTTTTTGGCCTGTAAGACATTTTAGAATTTCCTAACAGAGTTTACTGTTGTTTAGAAATTTGCAAGGGCTTCTTTTCCGCAAATGCCACCAGCAGATTATAATTTTGTCAACAAGGCTATTATCCCTAATTAGTACCACCAGAGTAGACCTGTATCATTCATGGTATAAATTTTACTCTTGCAACATAACTACCATCTCTCTCTTAAAACGAGATCAGGTTAGCAAATGATGTAAAAGAAGCTTATTGTCTAGTTGTTTTTTTCCCCCAAGACAAAGGCAAGCTTTCCTAAGTTTGAGTTGATAGTTATTAAAAAGAAAAAAAAAAAAAAAAAAGCAAGACATAAGAAAAAAATATCCTGGGCAATAAAAAAATTATTTTAAACCAGCTTTGGAGCCACTTTTTTGTCTAAGCCTCCTAATAGCGCCTTTTAATTTATAGGAGGCAAGCTGTATAATGATAGGTATGAAATAGGATAAGAACTGAAATACATCAGCAGATTTTCATACTAGTCTGTTGTAATGCTGTCTTTTCTATGGTGTAGAATCTTTCTTTCTGATAAGGAACGTCTCAGGCCTAGAAATATATGAAATTGCTTTTCGAGATTTTTGTGTGTGTGTTTGATATTTTTTATGTTAATTAGCTGCATGTGAATTTTTCATGACTTTAAATTTTTTATTTTTTATTCCTTTTTTTTTTTCTCTAAGAAGAGGCTTTGGAATGAATTCCAATTTGTGATGTTAATACAGGCTTCTTGTTTTAGGAAGCATCACCTATACTCTGAAGCCTTTAAACTCTGAAGAGAATTGTTTCAGAGTTATTCCAAGCAGTTGTGCAACTTGGAAAAACAGACTTGGGTTGTGGGAACAGTTGACAGCGTTCTGAAAAGATGCCATTTGTTTCCTTCTGATCTCTCACTGATTAATGTTTACTGTACAGTCTTCCCAAGGTGATTCCTGCGACTGCAGGCACTGGTCATTTTCTCATGTAGCCGTCTTTTCAGTTATGGTAAAACTCTTGAAGTTCAGAACACTCAACAGATTCCTTCAATGATATACTTGTTCGTTCATTTCTAAAATGTGAAGCTTTAGGACCAAATTGTTAGAAAGCATCAGGATGACCAGTTATCTCTAGTAGATTTTCTTGGATTTCAGAACATCTAGTATGACTCTGAAGGATACCACATGTTTTATATATAAATAATTACTGTTTATGATATAGACATTGATATTGACTATTTAGAGAACCATTGTTAATTTTAAAACTAGCAATCTATAAAGTGCATCAGGTCAACTTGAATAAAAACACTATGACAGCCAGGTTTGCCAGTTTGCAGAAACTATCTAACTCTCTCTGTCACATCAACATTTGTAAAATTGATGTGTTATAGTGGAAAATAACATACAGATTAAACAAGAAAATTTTTATCTTTTTTCAAGAATATAGCTGGCTATCTTTAAGAAAGATGATATATCCTAAATAGTTTTGCAAGTAATTTTCTTTTTTCTTTCTAGCATTTGATGTCTAAATAATTTTGGACATCTTTTTATTAGACTGTGTTTCTGTCTTACTCTTAAACCTGGTAACACTTGATTTGCCTTCTATAACCTATTTATTTCAAGTGTTCATATTTGAATTTCTTTGGGAAGAAAGTAAATCTGATGGCTCACTGATTTTTGAAAAGCCTGAATAAAATTGGAAAGGCCGGAAAGTTAGGAGAACTGACTAGCCAAACTGCTACAGTATGCAATTTCTCTTACAATTGGTATTACTGGGGGAAAGTAAAATTATACTTTACCTGAAAGTGACTTCTTACAGCTGGTGCACTGCGCTCTTTCCACGTTCAGCAGCAGTTCTGTCAGTAGTGCCATTGAACCTCGGTATATTTATGATTTCTTTCAATGTTAAAAATAGACATAGTGTTGCCCTTTTTCTTAAAGCCTCAATGAAATTATGGAAAATTGCTTAAAACATGAATACATCATCACAGTAGAATGTATTATGAGAGCATGTGGTATGTATCTATAGCCCTAACACACGGGATGAACGTTTTACTGCTACCCCCAGATTTGTGTTGAACGAAAACATTGTGGATTGGAAAGGAGAATTCAGCAATTAACAGTTGAAGTTGTGAGATTAATGTTTTAAAAGCTTTACACCTGTTTACAATTTGGAGACAAAAAGGCAGGCTTCATTTTTCATATGTTTAATGAAAACTGGCTTAAGATATTTGTAAATAGAATCAAGAGCAAAACTGCACAAACTTGCACATTGGAAAGTGCAACAACTTCCCGTGATTGCAGTAAAAATACTTACTATTCTAAAAAAATGAGAATTGAAGACTTAGCCAGGCAGATAAGTTTTTTCATGAACCCGTGTGGAAATTATTGGAATTAACTGAGCCAAAGTGATTATGCATTCTTCATCTATTTTAGTTAGCACTTTGTACCGTTATATACAGTTTACAATACATGCATAACTTGTAGCTATAAACATTTTGTGCCATTAAAGCTCTCACAAAACTTTCCCTGTCAGTATATCATTTTTCTGTCGTATGTGTTGTCTGGGAGTTTCGGGCGATGAGGCCTCCTCGCCTGCACACAGCCTTCCAGTCATCTGGCTCCTCAGCAGTGGAGTTGCTGACAGTGCTCAGGGTGTGAATGGTGTTCTCAGGATGGGGACGGTCACCGCAGTGTGAGCATTTGTGAGTGCCTCGGGACTGTGGCATTCAGAGCGTTTGCCTCCAGGTGGTGGCAGGAGGGTGCTCACGGGGGGAGTGCTCAGGATGTACAGGAGGGATGGGAGTGTGCCCTGATGGGAATGGTGGTGGGGACACCTGCGAAAGTGGATCCAGAAGGAACTGGAAGTTCCATGTGCCTGGAAAACAGGATGGATACAGAGAAAACTGAAAAATGTAGGTTAGTATTGAACCCAATTGAAATGTGTGTGCCCTCCCAGGGGTCACACTTCATCAGGGATACCTTTGGGGGTTTACTTCTTTCAAACAGGGAGGTGATTTAAGATGTATATTTTAGACAGTCAAGCCATCTGGTGAGAGTACCAGAGGAGATCAATCAGTTCTCTAGGTGAGGAGCTAGGGCCTGCCCTGGGCTGTCACCCTGGGGTTGGCAGTGGTGGGCCAGGATACGTATGAGAAACAAAGCAGAAGCAAACTGGTCAGAAGGTGACTTAGAGAGGAAGGCATGTGTATTCCTTTGTGTGTGTGTGTGGCCTGAAAACATGGGTTGATCCCATTAGTTAAAGGAGGACGGGAGAAGAAATGGGGTGGTAGGAGCAAAGAGGGAGGATTTCAGTTTTGAGTGCATTGAACATGAAATGTCTGAGGGACTTCCGATTGGACACTTATTAGATAGAACTATAAGCCAGGAGAAGGGTCTGGAGTGGAAGTAAAACACAGACCCGTGCATTATGTATTTATATGATGTTTAAAGATTGGACAATGGACAAGGAAGAAAGGTTTTCAAATAACGGGAAAGCCCAACATTTGAAGGCAGAGCAGAAGAGAAGTTCGAGGTGAATGATATTGTTGGTATCACAGAACCCCCAAAGTAGGAGGTGACCATGTTTTGTGGTGAAGTAAGAGGAATCGAGAAGCTTTGGAATAAGGCAGTTGGATCTGTGCTGATCTTTGCAAGAGCGTTTTCTGTAGGAGTGAAAGAGGGATCCTGGATAAGATTGCGTCAGGTCAGTGAATGAATAGCAAGAAGTGTTGGCTTTTCTGGAAAAACTTCATGATTAAGAAAACAAGGGGGGAGTTTCTGAGGAGGAGACAGAATTGTAGGATTGTTGGCTTAGGTTGGGAATAGAGAGGGGTCAATGTGTAGGCTAAGGAGAGAGAGCAGAGGCAAATATTAGAGTTGTGGAGGGAGCAGATCGATAATGGAATAGTGGGACCTACTCCCTCCCAGAGTGAGAGGAAGGAAATGTAATTAAGTACTCAGTGGGGAGTGAGCCTTGGAAAGGTGGAGTTTACACAACCCAGACACTGATGACAGGAAATGAAGATGTGAGAAGGGGTGAGGAGAGATCAGTTAGAAATGAAAAGTGAGGAAACCCGCATCTGGTGGCTCCAGTTTCTCCATGTTTGAAGAGGAGGCAGAGGTCGATGATGAAGGAAGACAGAGTTGTTTCCCATCAGTATCTCCTTCTCTGGAAGGAGACGGGAACTAATGCTGAAATACTCAAAGCCTTTCAATGGCTTCTGCCTTCATTCCCCAGTGCAGCCAGAAGCACGGGGCAGGTGGACTGGGCTCTGCTGCTTCACAGCCTGGGCGACATGTTTTGAGCTTCAGCTGTCTCATGAGTCAAGCCAACGGGCTTCCCAAGGTGCTCTCTGTGGACCTTTTAATTCTACAGTTGCTGTTAGTAAATTATGGCTCAGGGTAAAAAGCAGGATTAGGAATGGATGAATGATCGCTTGAGCCCAGGAATTTGAGACCAACCTGGGCAATATAGCAAGACCCCATCTCTACTAAAAATTAAAAATATTAACCAGGCATGGTAGCACACACCTGTAGTTCCAGCTATTCGGAAACTGATGGAGGGAGGATTGCTTGAGCCCAGGAGGTCAAGTCTGCAGTGAGCTAGGATTGCACCACTGCGTTCCAGCCTGGGTGACAGAGCGACACCGTGTCTAAAAACAAAAAGGCAGGAGCCAGGTGCAATGGCTCATGCTTGTAATCCCAGCACTTTGGGAGGCCAACGCGGGAGGATTGCTTGAGCTCAGGAGTTTAAGACCAGCCTGGGCAACATGGCAAAACCCCATCTTTACAAAAAAATACAAAAAATTGGTTGGGCATGGTGGCATACAACTGTGGTCCTAGCTACTCAGGAGGCTGAGGTGGGAGGATTGCTTGAACCCAGGAGGTTGAGGCTGCAATGAGCTGTGATTGTGCCATTGCACTCCAGCCTGGGCAACAGCGAAATCCTGTCTCAAAAAAAAAAAAAAAAAAAAAAAGAATAGGTGAATGAGGAATAGACACTATGGACATTTTATAAATATTACTTTGGTAGTGGATCAAAAATGTAAATGGTCAAGATAATGGAACAGAATGCAGAGAAAAAAATGTAAATTCTGGGTTTAGGTGAGCTGAGAGTCCACATCACAAAAGCTTGATCTTCAGGAAGCCAGTGGGCCGCATTATTGATGTTTTTGCTTTTACGTATTTTAGCCCTTGAATTATTTCTTGTACCACTGCTTCATGTGAAGTTCATAGTATTATGTAAAGTTCATAGTGTTACCACATTTATAAACTAATTGTAAAATGTAACGAAATCTTTAGAGGGGGAGGAAAGCGTTTGTAAAGATTACCACAGTCCTTTACTTCATCTATTACTATTTCTGACCTAGTGGTAAAAATACAAACTTTAAGGTCATGAAATTAGCCCATTTATAAATTCAAGTCAAGAGAAAATCAGTCTTGCCAAAGAGCTTGTTTCTTCAGTTGGGACAACAGAGTCATCAGAAGTGAATGGACTATATAGCAAGTCCTATAAATAACTGAAATAACAGTCAAAGGGTTTTGAATAAGCAGTAATTGATTGTTAAGCTGCTGGTCAGTTCTTAGACTTTGAAATGCCAGTTTGAAGTTTGTCCCAACGAAATGGGCTTGGAAACTTGGTATGAGAGAAGAGGGGCTACAAATCCTACCAGAAATTATTTGGTTGCCGCTCAGGAAAAGATACACCTCCTCTGGGGCTTACGTCATTCTTCAAAATGCTCTGCAAAAACAAAAGCTCAATCTCAGTGAACTTGACCTCTACCCCATTTACACAATGTCCTGTCCGCTACTCCCACTCCTAGTAGAAGTAAGGAAAAATCATGGACATACTTGGTAAGGAAAGAAACACAGTTTTTAATAAAAGCTCCAAAAGTGATTGATGCACAGCCAAGACGTAGTTCACTGGTCCTCAGGTGTGGGAGAAATGATGCCCATGACTGTAGTCAACTCTGATCTCTCCTCAACTCCAGACCCATGTGTCCAGCTACCTGTTAGACATGGCCATTCAAACGTCCATGGGCATTTCAAACTGTGCGCCCAGAACTCCCTACCTCTTGCTTCCTCTTTTCTTCCAGGTGCCCATCTTTTTATGGTGTCTGTGAATGGCGCAAGGGTGCCTTCAATTGCTCAAACCAGAAACTTGCCAATTACTCTTTTCCTTTCCTTCTACATCAGCTCAGTCACCATGACCTGTTAATTCCACCTTCAAAACACCACTGAGTGTCACCGACCTTTCCTACCTTGCACTACCTAATCCAGGCCCCAAAGCCCTTGATTGCCTCCTTCCCAGGGCTTCCTAGCTGAGTTCTGTGGCTCTGTACTTTTCTCTCAGCAGCCACAGTCATTGTCCTAAATTACAAATCTGATCATGGTGTCACTTGAAATCCTTACATGGTTCCCCGTTGTCTTGGGGACCAAGTTCAAGTTCCCATAGTGGCTGCCAGACCTGCTGATCTCCAGCTTCATTGGACCGTGGCTGACGTCGACTTCCACCCCACTGAAGTCAGCCTAACTTCATGTTCCTGTAACCCTGTTTCCCCTAAGTGCTGTTTTCCCTGCCAGGGATAGCCCTCCCCACCGCTTCATTTTTTCAGGGCTCAGCTTGGCAGTCACTTCCTCTGAGAAAACTTCCTTGACATCTGCCACACATCCCTCCCCTACCTGGGCTCGGTGCCTGTCCTCTGATCTCCCGGAACACCCGGCACTTCCCCCGTTGCGGCACCAGTCACCCTGAATGAGAATTGTCTTTGGCTCTTCGGTAGTTCCTCTAGATAAGTGCTGTGTCTTGCCCACTGTACCCCAGAATTGGCCCCAGACTTGTGACATAATGCATGCTAAAAATACCTATTGAAAATTAATGGCTGCACACAGTGGCTCACGACCGTAATCCCAGCACTTTGGGAGGCCGAGGCGGGAGGATTGCTTGAGGCCAGGAGTTTGAGACCAGCCTGGGCAACATGGTGAGACCCCATCTCTACAAAAGGTAAAAAAACTAGTCTCAGTGGCGCATGCCGGTAGTCCCAGGTACAGGAGGCTGAGGCAGGAGGATCACAGCCTGCCTGGGAAGTCAAAGGTGCAGTGAGCTATGGATTTCGGAGCATTTTGGATTTCAGATTTTCAGATTTGGGATGCTCAAATGGTAAGTATAATGCAAATATTAAAAAATTCAAAAAAATTTTGAAATCCAACGCACTTCGGGTCCCAAGGGATATACCCAGCCTGTACTACAGGGCTGGCTGGCATGACATCAAACATGGAATGGTGATTAATTTTAGCCATATAACATTGTCTACAGGCTGGGATTGCCTTCAATGACCTGAAATGAGATGGCTGGACATCGGAGGGGTTAGACTAAAATTCAGCCTTCAGAGAAAGGTGTGGAGAGCCTGAGGCTTTTTATCAGTGTTCCTGAGGAGTTATCTCCGCTGCCTGTTGAGAAAAACTGCATCTGTTGAAAACTTTGTGCTGAGCCTCAAAAGTGGCTATTAGTTACTAGCAGTCCTAAAGGATAGTTCCTGATGAAGGAACCTGGGCTCAGTGATATTAAACAATTCACCCCTATCACAGCATTAATAAATTCGAGTCAGGATGCCAATTCAAAGCGAAAGCACTTTTCAGGAACCAGCCTTTCGTTTTAAATCAAGCATTTCTTTTTAAATCAAGCATTTCTTTTTAAATTTTAATTCTTAATATTTCCAAAGGAGTACCTTAGAATCAGTTTATATCATGAAAATCACAGCTTCTAACCAAATCATTAACTACTGCAATAATTAGTAGTCTTAAAAATACTGGGCCAGGTGCAGTGGCTCACGCCTGTAATCCCAGCACTTTGGGAGGCCAAAGTGGGTGGATCACTTGAGGTCAAGAGTTCAAAACCAGCCTGGCCAACCTTGCGAAACCCCTTATCTACTAAAAATACAAAAATTAGCCGGGTGTGGTGGTGGCACGCACCTGTAATCCCAGCTACTCGGGAATCTGAGGTAGGGAGAATTGCCTGAATCCGGGAGGCAGACGTTGCAGTGCGCTGAGATCACGCACTGGACTCCAGCCTGGGCAACAGAGTAAGACTCCATCTCAAAAAAAAATATATATATATCAGTTCTAATGGCAGATTTGAGAAATAAAAGAACTGAATCAAACACTAGACAGTGTTGTCAGTGTGGCCTATTTTGTTCTATGTGTATTTGGCAATTCTAATAATCCTTGTGTGAAGATAGATTTTGAGCTTTAAAGTATCCATTTGGGCATCCCTAGGTTCAGCATTATGAATAAATCTGTAAAAGAAAAATCCATATGCATTTCAACCATTTCCAAAAGTTAATTTTCATATCATCTGTGCTTTTTTATAAGTGCTATAAATGTTCCTGCCAAAGAATCCATATTTTGGGGGCTGTAAGCCAGGGTGAGAATATATTGCGTGGAAAAAACTGTCAGTATCACTGGTTTCTTAAACATTGCTGTGTTCGACATGTGAGTTAATAAACAAATCACTGTTTCAAGTGAGAAGGAGAAGAGGGAGGAAGGAAATACGGAAATGTTCAGGGAGCCCTTACCATGAGGCAGACCTTGAATTTTGAGCTCTTACATTCTTTAATCTCACCATGCCCATTTGCAGTAGGAGCTGTTTCAGTTTTACAGATGAGAAAATTAGTGTTCAATAAAGGAACCAGGTCTCTGTTCTGCATTCTTACAGGGCAGGTTTTGTTTTGTTTTGTTTTTGTTTTGAGACAGAGTCTTGCTCTGTGGCCCAGGCTGGAGTGCAGTGGCGCGGTCTCGGCTCACCATCGGCTCCGCCTCCCGGGTTCATGCCATTCTCCTGCCTCAGCCTCCTGAGTAGCTGGGATTACAGGCGCCCACCACCACGCCCAGCTAATTTTTTGTATTTTTAGTAGAGACAGGGTTTCACGTTAGCCAAGATGGTGTCGATCTCCTGACCTTGTGATCCACCCACCTCAGCCTCCCAAAGTGCTGGGATTACAGGCATGAGCCACCTCGCCTGGCCAGAGCAACTTTTGAATTCCTTTGGGTTTGTGTCTGTAGCGAGGTAGCCCTCCCCTCAAAGTGAACCAGACTTCACATAACGCACTGTCCCTGGTTGCCAGGCCACCTTTTTGTTCTTTGGTGGATGTGGTTTTCTTTTTTATTAGGAAAACAAATCATATATTAATGCAGTGAACACAATCTTAAAGGCATTTCCAACATCAACTAATAGTGTTTTCTTTGGTTTCACATTTGTGATTTTTGTCATTTAAATGGAAGATGGGTGTGAGTTTCAAAAATTCGTGTAAGAATAATGAATCTTCTTCAGTCCACAAAAGCACCTAAGAACCCGTCGTTCAGTGCATTCTTTTAATCAGCAGATATTCATTGTGTACCCACTACATGTCAGGACTCCACTGTGGTTTATAGCCTGCTATTCTGTTATAGCGTGACCCTGATGCACATAAAGGTCTATTAAAAACTGTATTACAAGCCGATGGAATCATCGAGGGCTGTAGAGCCACTCTACTGAAGGATACAGACCCCCAGACACCAGTTGCTACATTTTCCACTTTCTACTCCCAGGACCTCACTGTGCGGCCACTGCTGCTGCCAGCACCAAAGCACTTCTCCCCAGGAGCTCACCCTTGAAGCACCCCCCTCCTCCTTCCGCCCGAAGGAAGGGAGTTTCCCAACCCTTTCCTCTTGTGTCACTGGTTCTCGAGCCCACATCTCTCTGGATGTGCCTGATTGGGGGCTTGCTGGTGTCCTGCCTGCAAGAGAGGCTGAAAAATGAGTGGAGCTGGGGGTGCTCCTTTGCCCTCCTGCCCTCCACCTCCACCAAGACTCATAAAGTGGTCGATTCTTCCAGCCTAGAAAGAAGTTCATATGCTCGGTTGCCAAAAGGAAAGATAAATGTCATCTGTGGCTGAACCAAACATGGACATGGAACTTTCTGGCTAGCAGGGAAAGTAAACAGATAAATAATTGCATACATTATTAGGGTTAGTGTTAAGGAGAGACAGAATAATGAGAACCTGTGAAATGGGGATTTAGCTGAAGTAGCCTTTAAACCAAGCCCTGAAATCTGAGAAGCTGAGAGCTGCCAGGAGAAAGGGTGGAGAAGAACTTCCCGAGAACAGGGAACAGCAAATGCTCTGAAAGTCAAAAAGAACAGGAGCATCGCTGAAAGACAGTCGGTGATGACACCGAGAGCTGGGAGAACTTGGAGAGACAACATACGGATTAGGAAGGGCCTTGGAGGCCACACTGACAATTATAGACTTTATTCGAAGGGTTTTGGGAAGTCATTGGAGAGTTTTAAATAGGGGAACAACAGGCTTAGGTTTTTAGGTTTGCATTATTAAAAGACCACTCTTTCTTTTTCTTTTTTTTCTTTGAGATATGGTCTTGCTCTGTCATCCAGGCTAGAGTACAGTGGCGTGATCTCGGCTCACTGCAACCTCTGCCTCTTGGGGTTCAAGCGATTCTCCTGCCTCAGCCTCCTGAGTAGCTGGGATTACAGGCACCCGCCACCACATGGGCTAAGTTTTGGTGGAGACGGGGTTTCGCCCTGTTGCCAGGCTGATCTCAAACTCCTGACCTCAGGTGATCTGCCTGCCTCGCTTGGCCTCCAAACGTGCTGGGATTACAGGCGTGAGCCACCGCACCTGGCCACTCTTTTAAGCTTAGAGAATGAACTTGAGACAGACAAGCATAGGTATGAGATGGCAAGTTAGGAGGAAGAAATTACAGTGGCTTAAAACTAAATCTGTGGTGGAGATGGGGGGAAAAAGATGGATTTGAGAAATATCCAGGAAGTACAATCAGTAAGATGGGATGAATGACGGGATATGTCACCCTAAAGTGTCAAAGGACACAAACCTAGCTTGCTTTGGAATTACAGCTGCATTTCTTAAGGGACAGCATCTTGTGGTCCAGAAGGAGTGTGGGAGTGGCGTGTCAGGCAGTCATGCAGAAGCATTGACTGCGCCGTTGGATACAAGAGTCGGGAACTCAGAAGAGAGACCTGGCTGAGACAGAGAACAGAGACTTTGGACTTAATCAGCAACCAGTGGTAGGTGAAGCCACAGAATGGATAACATGACCTGGGGCTGGAGGAGGGGGTGGAGAGAAAAAGGAAGGTCTAGGAAGAGCCCAGAGAACTCCAATATTGAAAGATTTGCAGAGGAGAAGCTAAAAGGAGGTGGAAAAGGCCAGACAGCAAGAGGAAAACCAGGCCCTGAGAAGAGCGTATTTCAAGAGCTGTAAAGCCACATGTTTCAAGATCAATGGAAAGGAGGGACTGTCTGGCATATATTGGTTTCATCAACATGGAAATCATTCATTTTAACAGCCACTGTTTTGGAAGCGTGCTGGAGATGGGAGTTAGACTAGGGTGCTCTGAGAGTGTGAAGAGGTAAAATAATAGGAAAACAGCAGCCGTTTCTGCAAAATGTGGCCCTGAAGGGGAAGGAAGAGAGATGATGATAAGCAGAGGGAATAGGGGCTTGAGGAAGGATTTTTTTAAGGGGGACAGATTTGAGCATATTTAAATACTAGAGGGAAGGCTCTGTATTGGGGTTCTCAAGAAACAGAGCCAATAGGATGTGTGTAAATAGAGAAATGTATTGCAAAGGCTTGGCTCACTGGTTATGGAGGCTGGAGACCCAGGGAAGACGCGACGGTGCAGTTCCAACCCGAAGGGCAACTGCTGCAGATTCCCTCTTGCTCCAGGGACCTTGGGCTTTTATTCCAGTGAGGCCTTCAACAAAATGGATGAGGCCCACTCCACCCATACTATGGAGGGCAAGGGGCTTTACCCAAATTCCACCAATTTAAGTGTTAATCACAATCGCATCCAAAAACACCCTCGCGAAAGTGACCAAATATTGCCACCATGGCCCAGCGAAGTTGACCCATAAATTCATCATCACCGAGAGACGTGGAGGATACAGAAGAGGGAGGGAAGGGGCAGGGTTTGGTTTTGTTTTTGACACAGAGAAGCACCAATCCTCCAGAAGCTCCCTCCGTACCCAGATGGCTCCATAAGGAACAACGAACGTGTCCCGTTTCAATACCATTCAGACCAACAAAGATGGCTTGTAACATGATTTTTAAAGCCATATTCGCGACCACATTTAACACTTGCAATTACGACCCGGCCTGGTATGTGAGTTTGAGAACACATCGCCAAGGGGGCTAAACTGTTCTTTATAGTCAAGGGAGAGGAATTTGAGGTTGAGTGTCAGATCAGGTTCCTGGGGAACTAGGAAGGAGACAGGGAGAGGAAGCAGGCAACAGACACTCTCTTTCTGAAAAGGCTCTGGAATGGAAATCTCTCCTCCTCTTTCTTCCAAACAAAAAATCCTGTCGCAGAGACGGTGGATTATGTGGGGGGGCCCTCAAAGAAACTTGAGTTTCACACCCGGGTCAGAATTGTAACTTGGAGATAGCACATGAGAAAACTATTATTTTTCTCCGCTTTTTATTTATTGATTGTGTGTGTAGAGGGGGTGGAGGGTAGACACAGGATCTTGCCATGTTTGCCAGGCTGATCTCAAACTTCTGAGCACAGGCAATCCTCCTGCCTCGGCCTCCCAAAGTGCCAGGATTACAGGCGTGAGCCACAGTGCCAGGCCCTCATTTTTTAAAATTTAATTTACATAAGGAAAAACGTACTGTTTTTAGTGGACCGTTCTGCAGATTTTGACAGGTGGGTACAATTGCATAATCCCTACCAAAATCAAGATGCAGAACAGTTCCGTGCCCCGAAAATTCTCACATCTTCATTTTATTTTTATTTCTTAATTGACAAATAATAATGATACATATTCATGGGGTACATGGTGATATTTTGAAACATTTAATGTATGGTGATCCTATCAGGGTAATTAGCATATCCACCATCTCAAACATCTGTCATTTCTTTGTGTTGGGAACATTTGATATCCTCCTTCTAGCTACTTGAAACTATGTATTATTGTTAAATATAGTCATCCACAGTGCTATAGAATAGTAGAACTTATTCTTTCATCTAGCTGTAATTCTGCATCCTATCTCCCCTTCTTCTACCCTTCCCATCCTCTAATTATCCTCTGTTCTACTTTCCTCACATCCTCATTTAAAAAACAAAATACTGATTGGAGAACTGAAAACAACCTCGATGGTTGTTTTGGATGCTCACAGCAGTCATCTGACGAACTTGTTTAAAAAGGGGGTGAGGCAGACAAAGAAACTTAACATATATTTACTAATTATACCTGCAGTGTGACATCATAATTGCACATATTGCATAAATGCTGGATGTATGCAGTTGTAAATATGCCTTCAAAATTCATTTTACTGGCTGGGCATGGTGACTCATGTCTGTAATCCCAACACTTTAGGAGGCCAAGGCAGGAGGACTGCTTAAGGCCAGGAGTTAAAGACCAGCCTGAGCAACATAGAAAGACTCTGTCTCTACAAGAAAAAAAAAAAGCCAGGTATGGTGGGGCGCACCTGTAGTCCCAGCTACTCTGGAGGCTAAGATGGGAAGATCACTTGAGCCCAGAAGTTGGAAGCTGCAGTGAGCTGTGATCGCACCACTGCACTCCAGCCTGAGTGAAAGAGCAAGACCCTGTCTCTTTTTAAAAAAAACACACACACACACTTTACAGGCAATATTTATTGGTTGAAACAGTGGTGTAAGAAGCTCTCTCCAGCCTGTTCTAAGCAAAAGCAAAAAAATTAAAAATTTTTTTTAATTTGGGGAAAGTCATAGTCACACTTGGAACAGGATAAACATCTTCATAGAACAGAAGCAACAGGAACCTAGAACCATGGGGTGAGGCGAACGCAATGGCATGCACAGCCTTCTGTGCTCCTATCAGAGAGCCAGTGGTACAGCTGGAAAATCAGGGCTCTCGGTGCCCACATGAGGTGGGCGCGGAGTCAGAGAGTGTTGATTCAACCCTGCCACCTGCCTGGAGCCTCCAGGCCTGGGCGAACACGTGGACCACAAACGGAGTGTCTGGCTTTTTCCATGTGACATTGTGTTTGTGAGGTTCACCCACACTGCAACACGCCGTCAGTTCCAACATGCTCAGTTCTTCATTCCTTTTTATGGCAGTAGAACGCTCCAGCGTATGGATATACACTCCCCAGACTTTTTACAATGAAATATTTTAGACACATAAAAAGATCCACAAAATAATACAACGAATAGCATGCGAGGAGTCCACAGCTTAGGGAGTAAAGCCTATTTGTCAATTACTCTCTGCCTGTGGGAAACACAGGCTTGCTGTCACGTTAAATAAGGAGGCAGCAGAAGTAGATGGGTGGGTTTGAGCTGCCCTCTTCACTCAGAAGTCCTTGTTTGACCTTGTCGTACTGTAGGGATGTAGAACTTTGACAAAAATAACACTAAGTAAAAATAAAATAAGCTCAAATTTAGAAGCAATCAGGATGGTTCCAATTGAAGTGAGCATGAGTTATTACTTGGTACGCATCAGAATGGCAACATTTATTTATTTATTTATTTATTTAGAGATGGTTTTGCTGTGTCACTCTGTGTCACTCAGGCTGGAGTGCAGTGACATGATCTTGGCTCACTGCAACCTCTGCCTCCTGGGGCTCAAGCAATCCTTCCTTCTCAGCCTCCTGAGTGTTTGGGACTACAAGCACATGCCACCATGCCCAGCTACTTTTGGTACACATATAGTTTTTGGTAGAGATGAAATTTCACCATGTTTCCCAGGCTGGTCTCAAATTCCTGGGCTCAAGTGATCCATCTACTTTGGCCTCCCAAAGTGCTGGGATTTACAAGCGTGAATCACTGCGCCCAGCCAAAAATGTTTTAAAAATCCTGTCACTACAGGTGGGGGTGACAAGAAAGGCGGACTCCTATAAGTGCTGGTGGAAATGGGAAGCAGAAGCATCTTTTTGGAGACAGTTTGCAGCATTTGTGAACAGTCGACATATACTCTGGTCTTCGAATCTGACTCTTAGGAATCTATCCCATGGGAAAAAAACATACCACACTACCAAGTTTGTAATCATGAGTGAAAGAATGTTTGCCTGTAAAGGCCTCACATGGAAATGAGCGAAGCCTATGAGGTCTGGTTCCTCCACATCAATGAATAGTGAACAGCTATTTAAGAGAATATGTGAGTCACATTAGATATCTTGCAGTGAATTTCATTTTAAAAAAGCATGATGCAAGGAAGTCTGTAAAATATTATTCATTTATATTAAATAGGGTCTACCCTCATTTATACTTTAATATATGTATGTGCACATAGTTGTGTATGGCATTGTATGACTGTGGAGAGAAATGACTAATGGGAAGTGTGGGGATGGGGCCCTCATATGGTGGTGGTGGTGGGGAGGGTAGTTGAGGTGCCCAAAATAGTACGTACGATATGGTCCCGTTTACGTCAACTTACGTACATGGGTGTGTCTATTTAAAAAGAAAAGGATTTTGTCAGGGTCAGGTGTGCTGGCTCAAGCCTATAGTCCCAGCGCTATGGGAGGTGGAGGCAGGAGGATCACTTGAACCCCGGAGGTTGAGGTACAATGAGCAGTGATTGTGCCACTGCACTCCAGCCTGGGCGACAGAATGAGATCCTGTCTCAAAAAAAAAAAAAGTCATTAATGAGCTGTGACCTATGTTGAATACCTTTCCTGCATCTGTTGAGATGAGGTGATATTTTTTTCTTGTATATGTTAATGTCATGAATTACATTAAGAGATTTAATGCAAAATCATTCTTGCTTTCCTGGGATGGACAAAACCTATCCAGGGCTTGTACAGTTCGCACAGCCGGACTCAGTGGTACTGAGTGGGGTGCTGGTCTCTGACGTCTGACGACTGACCTGCCTTGCCTGCCCCAAGGCTCGGGGACCCAAGTCTCCCCGGGTCCGGCCACTCCTCCCTACCCACCGAAGGACCAACATCTGCCACCTCATGGACAATCCGCTCTAATTGCAATGTTGGGTTTTCACCATTAAAACGCAGAGTTTCTCAGCGACTTCCGAGACAATTCACTTGCTTATCAAATGAGGCTCTTATCCTGAAATACACTCCGGACACACACACATATACACACGTGCGCGCGCAGACACAGAGCATCAAAGAGAACCAGATCTTTAGAAAAAGCAGAGTTCTGAACACTCATCTCCTCTCCCTCTTGAGACCCTGCCAAAATTATGGTAACGGAACTTAAAAAGAGAATAAACTGATCCTTATAAAGACAATGGGAGAGGAGCAGCAGCAGATTTCAGCACATCATGCAAGAAGAATGCCAAGAAGTGTAGGATCTCACCATCTCCTCACATTGCAGTGAGAGCTGGAGCCCAGCAGCTGGTCGGCTCACTTTCTCCTGATGGGCTCTGCTTAAAACGAGGCTGCTTTGGGCCAGGCATGGTGGTACATACCTGTAATCCTAGCACTTTGGGAGGCCGAGGCACGCGGATTGCCTGAGTGGAGGAGTTTGAGACTAGCCTGGGCAACATGGAGAAACCCCTTCTCTACTACAATTAAAAAAAAAATTAGCGGGGCGTGCTGGCGGGCGCCTGTAATCCCAGCTACGCGGGAGGCTGAGGCAGGAGAATTTCTGGAACCCGGAAGGTGGAGGTTGCAGTGAGCCGAGATGGCGCCACTGCACTCCACCCTGGGCGACAGAGCGAGACTCCATCTCCAAAACAAACAAACAAACAAACAAACAAAAACAAAACCAAAAACACCAAGGCTGCTTTGATGTCAACTCTTGCTGCGATCCTCAACACCCCCCCCTCCCCCCGCACAAGAAGCCTCCCTGTATCTTCCTGTGCCTGGCAGGAGGTTCGTTTGACTCTGGCTCAGCATGATGGCCAAAGGCGGGCAGGGGCAAAGTGAAGGGTGAGGGCAGGGTGAGGCCCTTCACAGAAAGAGAGACAGACAGACAGCAGACAGGACAAATGATCATTTCAAAGCTTAATGTCTCAGGCAAACTGACAAAGCTACTGCATAAAGTCAGTTTTTAAAATTAGGATCTAACTCATCAGGATTTAAATTTATTTTACTCTAATATGTGGTTTTATTGAAATTAATTGCAAACAATTTATAAATCTTTTCTCATGAAAGTCTAATTCTGAGTGTCTCAAATTAATGCATTGATTAGTCTGTCTGTGACTGTAGAAGTGTTTTGTTTTGTTTGTGTTTTTAAAATGGTGGTAAAACAAGCAGAACATGCAATTTGCCATCTTAAGCATTTTTCGTGTACAGATCAGTAGTGTTAACTATAAGCACACTGTTGTAAAATAGGTCTCTAGCATTTTTTCATCTTGCAAAACTGCACTCGTTAAATGACAAATCCCTGTTCCCCTTCCCCAGCCTCTATTCTACGACCACTCTTGTACTTTGTTTGACTATTTTAACATCTCATATAAGTGGAGTCATGCAGTGTTTTTGTCTTTTTGTGACTGGCTTCTTTTACTTTGCATCATGTCTTCAAAGTTTATCCATGTTCTAGCATAGGAGAAGATTTCTGTCTTTTTTTGAAGACTGAATAACATCCCATTGTATGGATAGACCACATTTTATTCATTGGAACAGGGGTGGGCATTTAGGTAGCTTCCACCTCTTGGCTATTGTGAATAATGCTGCTATGAACATGGTGTACAAATATCTCTGAGATCCTGCTTTAAATTTTTTTGAATATATAGTCAGAAGTAGGATGACTACAGAACCATTACAATAATTCTGTTTGATTTTTTAGGAACCTCCGAACTGTTTTCCATAGCAGCTGCGCTATTTTACGTTCCCAGCAATAGGGCACAAAGGTTCAATTTCTCCAACAAAGGTTCAATTTACCAACAATTGTCATTTTGTTTTTGTTTATAGGGCCCATCCTAATGGGTGTGAGATGATCAAGATTTAAATTTGTAATTTTGACCTTGAGATGATTTATGCCTAGTAAGATAAACATCATAGTTAAAAGCCACGTGTGTGTGTGCATGCGTGTGTGTGCGCATAAGAAGGAGGAGGAGGGAGAGAGGAGAAATGAGGGAGACTGTGCAGGTATAAAGTGCATATTTTTGCTAATTAGTCCTGAGAATATAACTGGAATTCTTTGGGAATGAAGGATTCAGTGCGACATAGTGGCAGACACCCAGGGAGTGGAGACAGACATTTTTTACTTTGCCATTGACTTGGGTTACTCTGGGGAATCATGTAAATTATCTGAGTCTCAGTCTCTTCCTAGTGAGGATTAAAAGAAATATACACATAAAAGAAGGGGGCCTGGCGTGTATCAAACACTTGATTTTAAAATGCCAGCTAGAATAAATAAAGCAAGACAGCAAGCGGGGCGGGGCTAGATCATTGCCAAGTTCAGCAGGTAGCTGAGTTCTTCGCTTTGCAGATATTGCTGAATGGTTTTCTTTATTCTAAAATACAGATAAAGTTCACTTTACACAGTAGATGAGTTGAGATACTGTGCTTGCGGGGAATGCTTGGTAATAAAGCAAATAAAATGTTTTCTGGGAACTCTACATCAAGGAACCCCATGGTGAAGTTAAATGCGATTTTTTAATATAAATAATGTATCTGATTGCTAACTGCACGTTTCGATAGTTAGCTACTTTCTTTCTCTCTCTCTGTCTTTCTCTTCCACCATTTCTCCATCTTTTTCTTTCCCATCCCCTTTCAAAAAGGACTTCATATTGCCATATCAAAGATAAGATTAAAAGATACAGCAACCCCATTACTGGGTCTATACCCAAAGGAAAATAAATCATTCTACCAAAAAGACACATGCACTTGTATGTTCATCACTGAGATATTCACAATAGCAAACACATGGAATCAACCCAGGTACCCATCAATGGTAGACTGGATAAAGGAAATGTGGCACATATACACCATGGAATACTATGCAGCCATAAAAAGAATGAGATCATGTCCTTTGCAGCAACATGGATGGCACTGAAGGTCATAATCCTAAGCAAATCAGTGTAGGAACAGAAAACTACATGCTGCATGGTCACGCTTATAAGTGAGAGCTAAACATTGAGCACACATGGACATAAATATGGAAACAACAGACACTGTGGACTACTAAAGGAAGTCGTTGGGTTAAAAAACTACCTATCAGGTACTATGCTCACTCCCTGGGTGATGAGATTCATACTTCAAACCTCAGCATTGTATAATATTCCCATGTAACAAATCTGCACATGTACTCCTGTATCTAAAATAAAGGTTGAATTTTTAAAAAGAGATTTAAAGATAAATTGGAAGGAAAGGCAAAAAAGTATAGAAGAAAAATGTAACGTTTGAGCAAATATTAATTCCCCAAACACAAATGTTATGACAGAGCTTTTGTTAAAGGAAGGGTTAAAAAAAAAACTTTGACCTGAGCATCCTGGTGTCCAGTGCAAAGAGGCAAACATGATTCAATCCATCAAAGCCCAAAAAACAGAAAGAAAACACACACACACACACACACACACACACACACACAGAGCCCAAAAAACTAAAAGCAAGCTGACTGCATAGTTTTGATCAGTGATGCCTGAAAAATTTTTTTTCCTTAAAAGTGTTAAAAAATAAAAAAAAGGGCACATCCTCATTAATATCCGTAAAGTAAATATAACACTGAATTAAAAAAAAATCAGTGAAGGCAGCAAACCATAGCCTAGCTAGTGCAGAAAATAGAATATTTTGCCTAAGTTATTGTTGATCCCATCTTGTCCTTGTGAGTTCAAGATCTTGTGTGATTCTTAGAACTGACTCATAAAAAAACAAAGACAAAGGGGGCCTTATTGAACATTAGGAGCCCCATGCTTAACCTCAGAAATCCTACGGAAAATATTTGATTATTTAAATTTGATTACCACCTATAATCCCAGCACTTTGGGAGGCAGAGGCAGGAGGATGGCCTCAGGCCAGGAGTTCAAGACCAGCCTGGACAACATAGCTAGACTCCATCTCTATTTTAAAAAAATAAGTAAGTAAAAAATAAAAATAAATTTGATTACCAAAAACATTAAACTTATGTATAAGAAATACCATAAACAAAGTCAAAAGATAAATGATAAATTGTGAAAGGTTTTGCCAGCACCTATGGTAAAGAGAAAAATTGTGTCTTCTGAGAAGACACCCTCCCCCGACTCTAATTTGCAGGTAAGTGTTGACAGTGTGGGGAAGACCCTCTACGGAAGATATAATGCTATAATTTTTGGATCTTATAAAATGTCTATGAAAATCTTTCTCCCAGAATCAGCTTTATCTAGAGACAGGGCTCTACTTCCAAGCTGTTGGGACACCCTGGAGCCTGTAACATGTCCATGTTCAGGCAGGCCTATGGCCTCTACCTTGGTTCCTGATGCTTTAGTACCAAACTGATGCAATAGTAGTTGGTCACGGCTATGAGGCTGGGGCTGGGTGGACCGGTCCTGGGCACCCCACTTGGGCAATGTCTTCCTAACATAGGTTTTGGCTTCCCGTTTTGACTTATAGATAATACCCTTATTTGCTTATTGCCTGCTGGGACTTCCCGAGGATCTCTCACAGGACTTCAGTCTCATCATGTCTAGGATAAGACATGCCAGTCTTTTCCCCTGAAGCCCCTCCTCCTGTTCCCTATCTCCCCTGGTAAGAGTTGCCACCACTCACCTGCTCAAGCCCCAAACTGGGCGGGACCCATACTTCCTTCTCTTTTCCTTCCCTGCAGGTCTGTTGTGTCACCGGTCTGTTGATTCTGACTCCATTGTTTTTCCAGTGTCCCATGACTTTCTTTTCTTCCTGCTGCTCCTCCCTTGGTTTGGTCACTATACTCTTTCTGAAACGCAAATCTGATCAGACCACATTATGAATAGTGCTGTGATAAACATACAAGGGCAGGGTTTTTTATTTTTTTGGTTGTTTGTTTGTTTTTTGAGACATAGTCTCGCTCTGTCACCTAGGCTGGAGTACAGTGGCATGATCTTGGCTCACTGCAACCTCCGCTTCCTGGGTTCAAGTGATTCTCCTGCCTCAGCCTCCCGAGTAGCTGGGACTACAGGCACTCGCCACCACGCCTGGCTAACTTTTGTATTTTTAGTAGAGACGGGATTTCACCATATTAGCCAGGCTGGTCTCGAACTCCTGACCTCAAATAATCTGCCCGCCTTGGCCTCCCAAAGTGCTGGGATTACAGGTGTGAGCCACCGCACTTGGCCACTTTTAACCAGAATGTATTACATTAAACCAGAATGTATTACCATTAATGTGTTAATATCTTTCACTACTAAATACTGAAAATAAATTGAAATTATTTCTGTAGAAGATTTGTCCTGGCAATGTTAACTTCACAGCAGACTGACACCACGTGGCTCACATTTCAGACACAATGGAAAAGCAGATCCATGCTGGTGTTAGTGTGCAGTCTTGTCCTACACTAAACAGTCAGGGTCACCTTGGAGTACATTTAATAAAAAAGCAAAGAGCATACAGAGATTTACAAGAATTAAAAAAAAAAAAAAAAGGTCGTCTTATGTTGTCCCAACAATAAACTCAAAAGTCTATGACAAATAGAGGTTCTGATGAGTTGTTTGTAAATTCTTTAGATTTGGTATAATTATACTGAAAGTGGAGTTCATTTGAAGTCTTCAAAAAAAAGTGCCTGTTAATCCTCAAATGATGCTTGTTACAGTTTAACATTTCTATTAAGTGCCTGCATTGAATTACTCGTTACCCAAGCACAGCAGCTGCTCCTTACCACTTATTGTTAAGGGCTTTAACTGGCCGTCTTCAACTTCTAGCCTTTCTTGACCATTCTCAACAATTCTCTTTGTAGTCTCTTGAAGTCAAATTTAAGTGCAAATATATTACATAAACGAGGTAATGCTATGAAACTTTGTTAATAGCTAGACATAAATTTGTTTCCAAAATGAAACCTAGGGATTCTGGAGCTGGGAGAAAGAGCCAGAGGCTTGGTAAGCGTGGGTCCTGCCGTGGGACCTGTGTGAGAATCCCTGTTCCTTGGGAGGGGATTAGGGGAGCTGTGAGGGATAAAGGGGAGGTGAAAAAGAAAGGAGAGTGTATTCGTTCATTTTCACACTACTATAAAGAAATGCTTGAGACTGTGTAATTTCTAAAGGAAAGAGGTTTCATTGACTTACAGTCCCGCATGGCTGGGAAGGCCTTAGGAAACGTAGTGGTTTTTCTGTCATTAACCATTTTCGTAGAAGTTGATATCGATTTGATATCCCAACTCATCCTACTACCACCAAATGATGTAGAAGAGAATGAAGTGAGGTCCCCCTGGCCTAGTGACCCAAATGAAGTAAATCCTGTATCAAAAGAAGAAAATCCATTTCCAAAAGATGGAAATCCACTGAATGTGGAGAAAAACAACCCCGTCCCTCAGCTTCCGCTTCTTCAGGGACCCCTTCGATTCCCAAAAAAGTCCTCAAAAGGGTCTTCAAAGAAGTCAAATGAAAATGGGTCTCTTTCACCAAAAAATTCCCTGAAGACACCATCTGGGTTACGGAATGTGAAGCCAAAATCAAATGGACCATCAAAATGACTTCCACCTCCCCCTCCACCAATTCATCCTTCTTTGCCATATTTGTCATTGAGGTCCCGTTTCTTAGCATCTGACAGCACCTCATAACGTCTGTGCTACTTGTTTGGATTTTCTCTCTGCTTCTTCTTTATTCTAAGGATTTTGATCAGGGTGCCACTTCAGAGCCAGTTTCTCATATGCCTTTTTAATATCCTCGGGTGAGGCATGTCTCTACACACCTAGAACTTCCTACTAATCCACCATGTTTTTTTGTTTTTTTGTTTTTTTTTTTTTTTGAGACGGAGTCTCGCTCTGTCGCCCAGGCTGGAGTGCAGTAGCCGGATCTCTGCTCACTGCAAGCTCCGCCTCCCGGGTTCATGCCAGTCTCCTGCCTCAGCCTCCCGAGTAGCTGGGACTACAGGCGCCCGCCACCTCGCCCGGCTAGTTTTTTTGTATTTTTTAGTAGAGACGGGGTTTCACCGTGTTAGCCAGGATGGTGTCGATCTCCTGACCTCGTGATCCACCTGTCTCGGCCTCCCAAAGTGCTGGGATTACAGGCTTGAGCCACCGCGCCCGGCCTAATCCACCATGTTTTAAGAGATTGTTGGAATAGGTCCGAGGACAGAGGCGGCTGGTGGCGGGATGCAGGGGAGGCCGCATGGCGGCCCGGATCTCCTCCCGGCTCCAGGCACTGTTATGCTGGCAGCGGCAGCTCCTTGTGCTTTCCTTTCCCTCATTTTTGAAATTTTAATTTTGAAAAAATGAGATGGGGTCTTGCTATATTGCCCAGGCTGATCTCAGACTGCTGGCCTCAAGCGATCTTCCCAGCTCAGCATCTCAATCATGCTGGGATTATAGGCATGGGCCACCACGCCCAGCCAGAAATGCCACTGATTTTTGTATATTGGTTTTGCATCCTGCAACTGTATTCAATTCATTTATCAAATCTAAGATTTTTGGTGGAGTCTTTAGGTTTTTCTAGATGTAAAATCATGTCATCTGCAAACCGGGACAATTTGACTTTCTCTTTTTCAATTTGGATGCCTTTGATCTCTTTCTCTTGCCTGATTGCCCTGGCTAGGACTTCCAGTACTATGTTGAATAGGGCTCTCCTACCTCTTTGAAGGCACTGTACTTTGTGGCTTAGAGGCTTTTAATGAGACTGTTCTTTCTGCCTCATTTGTTCCTCTCTCTCTCTTCACTTGACTAAGAATTACCTTCAGGTCACTTCTTTAAGGGAGACCGCCCATCCCATGGAACTCTGTACTTTGTGCTTCATGCCAAGTTGTTTTGCAGAAGGCGTGCACCACCTCTGCACTCCTACAAGCAACTATTGTCCACTTTTAAATCTCAGCCATTTTGTTAGGCAAGTGATAGTGTCTCATTGTTACCTTAATATGTATTTTCTTTGAGTCTAGTGAGATTGGACATATTTTTATGTGTTTTCTGTCCATGTGAGTTTTTCTTTTGCGGCTTTCCAACTTCCCTCTTCCATTTATGTTTCTGTTGGTGTGATCACAGCATTAGCATTCACCTAACAGCACAGCTGCCACATGCCCACCATTAACATATGTGAGGTGGTTATTGGGGGCTGGATCGCGCCTCCCCAAATTCACCATTGTTGAAGCTCTGGGATTAGATTTGGAGACAGGACTTTTAAAGAGGTGATTAAGTTAGAAGGAAGTGATTAGCCTGGCCCTTAATCCAATCTGACTGATGTCCTCACGAGAAGAGATTAGGACGCTCAGAAAGAGACACCACAGATGCACACGAACGGAGGCCATGCGAGGACACGGCCAGAAAGCTACTCCTCTGCAAGCCAAGGGAAGAGGCTGCAGAAGAAACCAAATCCACTGATACCTTGATCTTGGACTTCTTCTATTTTATTTATTTATTTATTTTGAGACAGAGTCTCACTCTGTGGCCCAGGCTGGAGTGAAGTGGCACAATCTCAGCTCACTGCAACCTCCGTCTCCAGGGTTCAAGCAATTCTCCTGCCTCAGCCTCCTGAGTAGCTGGGACTACAGGCATGTGCCACCATGCCCAGCTAATTTTTTTGTATTTTTAGTAAAGACGGAGTTTCACCATGTTGGCCAGGCTGGTCTCGAACTCCTGACCTCGAGGGATCCACCCCACCTTGGCCTCCCAAAGTGTTGGGATTACAGGTGTGAGCCACTACACCCGGTTGTAGTTTTTGTAATTTTAGTAAAGACGGGGTTTCGCCATGTTGGCCAGGCTGATCTCAAACTCTTGGTTTCAAGTGACCTACTGCCTCAACCTCCCAAGGTGCTAGGATTACAGGTGTGAGCCACCACCCCCGGCCATAGACTTCTAGCCTCTTGAACTTTGAGAAGTTAACTTTCCATGGTTGAAGCCGTCTAGTCTGTGTGGTACTTTGTTATGGTATCCTTAGCAAACACAGCAGTGTTCCAGGCACTGGGGTTTCAGCATCAAAGAAGACAGAGACAGTCCCTGCTCTGATGGATTAGAGCAGGAGGCAAAAAATAAGATCTAATATAAACCTCTGCATCTTATTATATTTACGTCGAATTAGAAATGCCTGTTTATAGTAAGACATAAATAAGACAGAAGGAAATAAATAATAGTAGTGATAGGGTAGGAATAAAATAAATAGGGTGAGGTCATGGAGTGTGATGGGAGCTTGCTAGGGAGGTCTGGAAGGCGGAAACGCTCTCTCCAAGGGGGCAAGACCTAAACTTGTGCTGAGGTGTGAAGACAGGAAGAAGCCAGCCATGCAGAGGTAGAGACGGGCAGGTATGCAGTGCAGAGGCCCTGAGGTAGCCATTGTGGTTCCAGGAGTTCAGAGCTTGTAGCTGCATCGCTGTGACCTCAGCCTTGGTCTTCACATAGCCTTTTCCTCTGTGTGTCTGGTCTCCCTCTGCTTCTCTCTTATAAGGACACTTGTGGTGGCATTTGGGGCCCTCCCAGATAATCCAGGACAAGCACCTCATCTCAAAATCCTTACCCTAATCACACCTGCAAAGGCCCTTTTTCCTTATTAGGTAGTATGAGGTTGGTGCAAAAGTCATTGAGGTTTTTGCCATTGAAAGTAATGACAAAAACCGCAATGACTTTTGCACCACATTAATATTTACATGTTCCAGGGATTAGGCCCTGATATCTTTGGGTGGCCATTAGTCAGTCTATGATCATGTGGCTGAGGATAGGAAGAAGGTGGGCTCTGATGGAAACATATGAATGTCAGGGAGAAGCAAAGATGGGGTAGAGAAGCAGCAGGATCACACCAGGGCGGACCATAATAATCTTAGAGATTTTGATCTCTAAGAGCAATGGGACACAATGACAGGTTTGGCAGGGGAGGGAGTGAACCAATTTCTGTTTTACAGCTGTGTGGAGGGAAGTGGAATATCCAGTCTCTAAAGGACATTTATTTTCTTTTTTTTGAGACAGTCTCGCTCTGTTGCCCAGGCTGGAGTTCAGTGGCGTGATCTCGGCTCACGGCAACCTCCACTTCCCAGGTTCAAGGGATTCTTTTGCCTCAGCCTCCCAAGTAGCTGGGACTACAGGCATTTGCCACCATGCCCGGCTAATTTTTTTTTTTTTTTTTTTTTTTTTTTTTTTTTTTTTTTTAGTAGAGATGAGGTTTCGCCACATTGGCTAGGCTGCTCTTGAACTCTTGGCCTCAAGTGATCCACCCACTTTGGCCTCCCAAAGTGCTTGGGTGACAGGCGTGAGCTGCTGCACCCGGCCATGAGCTGCTGCGCCCGGCCCTTCTAAAGGATATTTCTTCATGTCAGCTTGTGGTCTCTGTAAGCCGCAGATGTGGAGGGCAGAGAAGATGGGGGACCCGGTGAGAGGCCAAGGCATGCCCTCTGCTGGTCAGCATGGCCACTCTTTGTAACCTTCCAGGTGTGGTCATCTCAGAAAGTGAGAGGCACAGGTGAGAAGCAGTGAGCCCGGTGGTCCGGAGCCAGGACCTTGGAGCCAGTCTGCTTGGGAGAAATCCTGGTTCTGACACTTAGTCACACAGACTTAGGCAAGTCGCCTAATCTCCTGCACCTGATTTCTCCTTCTTCTGTAAATAATATCAGCAGTTGCACTTCTGGCTACCCCCAAAGAATGAAAGCAGGGGCTGGAAGGGATGCTTGCCCACCCACGTTCACAGCAGCACTATTCAGAATAGCCAGAAGGTAGAAGCAATTCAAGTGCCCATCGAAGGACGAATGGATAAACAATGGGGGCTGAATGTACAAGCGAATATTATCTAGCTTTAAAAAGAAACGAAATTTGGACACATGCTACTTACAACATGGGTGACACTTGAGCACATTATGCTAAGTGAAATAAACCAGACACAAAAAGACAAGTACTGTGTGATTTCACTTATATGAGGTACCTAGGGGAGACAAGTTCATAGAGACAGAAAGTAGATGGCGTTGCCAGAGGCGGGGGAAGGGGAGGGAGGAATTATTGCTTCATGGGCATAGCGTTATGGTTTTGCAAGATGAAACCGTTCTGGAGGTGGATGGTGGTGATTATTGCACAACAATTCGTGTGCATTTAATTGGCACTGGACTGTATACTTACAAAGATGGCAAATGTAATGTAGATTTTACCACAATAAAAAAGGAGGGGGATGATAATAGTATCTGTTTATTGTGGATTAGTATCTTTATCTGTTTATTGAGGATTAACTGAGCTGATACGTGTAGAGTATGCTTCTGGGCAAAAATTCCACCTTTTGCCCAGAAGCACCAGGTGCTCAGTGAACGTCAGTTATGATGGTTCTCTAAACACATTCAACTTAGTGAGATGCAGGCTTATTTTATTTCTATGTTTATTATTTTTTTGAGACAGGGTCTTACTCTGTCGCTCAGGCTGGAGTGCAGTCGTGTGATCACCACTCACCATAGCCTCAACCTCCTGGGCTCAGGTGATCTCCCACCTCAACCTTCTGAGCAGCTGGGACTACAGGCATGTGCCACTATGCCCCACCAATTTTGTTGTGGTTTTTTGTAGAGGTGGGATTTCGCCATGTTTCCCAAGCTGGTCTTGGATTCCTGGTGTCAAGTGATCCTCCTGCCTTGGCCTCCCAGAGTGGTGGGATTATAGGGGTGAGCCACCATGCTGGGCTCATTTTATAAACAGTTTTCCTTAAGAGTCCACCATCTGGGCTTGTCCCCACATGATCCCTCATGTGACCCCCCAGTAGCCATGATAGTTGCTCCTGAGGCGTCTCTCATTCTCTCCTGAAAATGGGCCGAATCAGTTAACTTTCACTTAAGAGTTTTTAACCTTAGTTATAAATTAATCCGTGTTGTCGACAAAACTTGAGCCAAGACTCAGCTGACAATAGTCAGAAGTGCCTCAAGTGCTTAGGTATTATTTGGTCTGAGGACGGTTGGGTAATCCAGGTCTCCCATCAGGGAGCAAACTCCAGCCAGCCCTTAGAGGCAGGAGGTGCTTGGACTGAACTTGGGGCTGGGTGCCAGTGCCAGGCACCCTGGGTCTGGGCAGCACCCTTTTCCTGGCTTGCTGATCTGGTGATGACCCCAGTGCTGTTATTTATTTATTTATTTATTTTTCTTTTTTTTTTTTGGGATAAGGTCTTGCTCTTTTAGCCCAGGCTGGAGTGCAATGGTAAGACCTCAGCTCATTGCAACTTCCACCTGCCAGCTCAAACGATCCTCCCTACCTCAGTGTCCTGAGTAGCTGGGACTACAGTTGTGTGTGATCATGCTTAGCTAATTTTTGTATTTTTTGTAGAGATGGAGTTTTGCCATATTGCCCAGGCTGGTTTCGAACTCCTGGACTCAAGTGATCCACCCGCCTCTGCCTCCCAAAGTGCTGGGATTACATACAGGTGTGAGCCACTGCACCCAGTCAGGCAGCTTTTTATTAGACTTTCACTAGGTCCTTGTAGGTGGAACCTTAGTGGTCACAGTTGGGCCAGGAGGGTTTGGCTAGTTTCGGCCTTTATAGCCATCTTTGAATTACACTATTAGTAGATCAGTCTGGTCTCTAAAAGGAAAAAGACCACATTCATTATTGGAGTTTGACCATTCCCTTTATAATGTAGCTTTTAAGTGAGGTACATCATAAAGGATCTACTGGCTGGGCACGGTGGCTCACACCTGTAATCCCAGCACTTTGGGAGGCCGAGAAGGGTAGATCACTTGCGGCCAGGATTTTGAGACCAGCCTGGGCAACATGGTGAAACCCCATCTCTACTAAACATATAAAAATTAGCTGGGCGTGGTGGTATGTGCCTGTAATCCCAGCTACTCAGGAGGCTGAGGCAGGAGAATCACTTGAACCCGGGAGACGGAGGTTTCGGTGAGCCGAGATCACTGCACTGCATTCCAGCCTGAGTGACAGAGCAAGACTCTGTTAAAAAAAAAAAAAAAAAAAAAAAAAAAAAAAAAGCAAAAACCGAAAAACAAAACAGGTGGAGTCTACTGAATTGCGTGAGTTGACCGGGGCTGGTCAAAAAGATGGATTTCTCCTTACTGTGGAACCTCTCAGCTGCCCTGCAATACTTTGGAAATAAACCAGGCAAAACACTGCTCAGTGTACTGCACTCCAGGCACAAACAGGAAGCTGCTCTTTCTCTGCTTCTCTGCCCCACAATCAGACTCTTGTAACTCTCCTTTCTTCTTTTTCTAAAATGAATCTGGGAGTTTCCTTTAGCCCCTGTTTTGTGGTCGCCTCCCATACATGTTTCATCCATCGGTGGCATTTTCTCACGGCGTCTTAGATCAAGTGTTTAGGAACAGACCCTGAGACAAACATGAATGTGGTTGATTGAACGAGGGCTGTGCAAGAAAAGCTGTACTGGAGAGAGGTAAGTGGGCAGATATGGGGAAGGGCTGGGCCCAGCAAAGATGAGGTTTCAAGTAAAGCTTATGTTTGGCTTAATCCACCGGGGACGGTTCTGGAACATAAGCCACACCACAAAGCTGTGATGTCATACCTTGAGGCGAGGGCCTTGCCTCCTCTTCTCAGTCAGTCCTGGCTGTGGGGAGCAAGATGACTCCACTCAGTGCAAGGCCATCCTGGGCAAGGGGCAGCCCCCTCAATGCAGTGACCTGGCAGCGGGGCCCTGGGTCCGGCACAGCTCCTCTTTTGCACAGTGCTGTCTGCTCGCCTGGTGTCTTTCATGCCATTTCCCAACAACTTCCCTCCTCTACATCCCCCTCTGCATTGCACAGTGCAGAGAGGTTGCCAATTCCACAGGTGTAGCAGCTGTGGGTGAAGGGGCAGGCGGGACAGGGGAGGCAGCCATCTAACTTTTGTCCTGACTCATGCAGACCTGGCCTGGTGTTCAGAACATGAATGTGAAAAATCAGACCAGGAAGATCACGGGAGGGAGCTCAGGAAGCATCTGGTTTGCAGGTAGGAAGTGACAGACCCCGCGGATGCCATGCACACGGGCATACAGTGGAGTGGGGACGAAATCAGGGTGGGAGTTGCAGGTCTCCTGAGCCCGGGACCGGGGCTGTTTCCCCAGCTGTCCACTGCCTCTGCTGCCTCCTGAGATCGTCTCCTTCTGGTGTCTGCCTGCTGGAACTTATTTTTAGTTTTAATGTTTTCGAGACAGGGTTTTAATCTGTCACCTGGGCTGGAGTGTAGTGTGGTGATCACGGCTCACTGCAGCCTCAACCTCTCAGGCCCAAGTAATCCTCCTACCCTTGCTTCTTCCCAAACAACCTGTACTACAGATGCATGCCACCAAGCCTAATTTATTTTTTTATTTTTCAATTTTTAGTAGAAATTTAAAAATCCCCCAGTGTGGCTGATTGGCTGACAGCCACACTGAAGCTTCATTCCTGCCTCTGCTCACTCAGCAATCCTCATTCCTCAAATACCTCTTCTTCCTGTTGTCCAAATGTCCCCTGTACTTCAAGGCCCATAGGTCACATCCTCCAAGAAATCTTCCCGGTCCACACTTATCCTTCTTTTAAATCAGGGATGCACACCCTGGTTATATGTTACAATCACCTAGGAAGCTTTAAAAAAATAAGATTAGGCATTAGGGAGAGGGGACCAGACCAGCTGAATCAGACTCTCTGAAGACAGCACCTGGGCATTTGTAGTTTTTAAAGCTCCCAGGTCATTCTAACATAGCCAGGATTGAGAACTACCGTTCTAAGCAAATATTACAAATATGTCTTGCTTCCACACCCATGGCTATGTTTTGTTGGTTTGTTTGTTTTTGTTTTTGAGAAAGAGTCACTCTGTCACCCAGGCTGGAGTGCAGTGGTATGATCTCAGCTGACTGCAACCTCCACCTCCCAAGTTCAAGAGATTCTTCTGCGTCAGCCTCCCACGTAGCTGGGACTACAGGTGTATGTCACCACACCTGGCTAATTTTCTTATTTTTAGTGGAGAATGGGTTTCACTGTGTTGGCCGGGCTGGCCTTGAAATCCTGACCGCAAGTGATCTGCCCACCTCGACCTCCCAAAGTGCTGGGATTATAGGAATGAGCCACCACGCCTGGCCACCCTTGGCTATGTTATTTAAGACATGCAAGGGAAACATTAACTTCCATATTAAAATATTCCCTTTCTTTTTTTATCCTGTACAGAGCATAGCACAGCAGCTTGTACCTGAGACTTCGACAAATATCTGGTGGATAGATTGGCTTGCAGAGCACATTCTGCCTGTAGAGATGAGTTAGCAAGGTGAGTCAGTCACTGTAGATTTCAAAGGGTGAGAAGCCTAGCCAGAGGTTATAACATAGCATGATATCCTTCTGGAAATGGAATTCTTCACTTGCAATGCATTTTAGGAGCCACCGCTCTGTGTGAGCCACTCTGCTAGGTCCCAGCATGCATGATATTGTTCTATACAAAGAATAGTATCAGAGCTCACAGCCTATGCAGGAAGTAAGCAATTAGTTATAGCATGTGTACTGCAACCCAGGTAAGTACACAGTGTCGTGGATGCTTCCAGAAGGAAGTCATAGTCTGACCAGGAAATTTGGGAATACTTCTCATAGGAAGCAACAATCTGCCTAGAAAGATCTAGAAAGATGAACAGTATCAGTGTATTGGTTAGAAATGCGTTCAGTAGCAAGTCACAGAACACATGACCAGTAAGGTTTAAACAAATAGAAGGTTATTTTCTCATATAATAAGCCCAGAGGTAGGCACTAAAGGTGGTACATTGGCTCAGTAGTGTTGAGACTAAGGTTTCTAGAATTCTCTTGTCCTCTGAGTCATGGCTGCAGATTGGCTGCAGCAGCTCCAGGCATCGTGTCCACATTGAAAGGAGAAAGACAGGGGGAGGCCAGCTATGATATCCCCTTTTATCAGGAAAGCAGAAACCTTCCTGTGGATTTCCTCTTACATCCTACTAGCCAGAACTGGGTCATGTGGCTATCCTTAGCAGCAAGGGAGCCGGAAAAGACAGGATTTCACTTTTCCAGCTTCTTCTATATGGGAGGGCAGGTAGGTGAAGGGGGCTACACTGAATCCTGTGTGAGCCAACTAACAGGCAGAACATTTTGCGCAGAACTGCATTTGCAAAAACATGGAACTGTGAAAGTGTGTGGAATATTTACAGTCTATTTATTTATTGATTTATTTATTTAGAGACAGAGTCTTGCTTTGTCACCCAGGCTAGAGTGCAATGGCATGATCTCGGCTCACTGTAACCCCGCTTCCTGAGTTCAAGCAATTCTCCTGCCTCAGCATCCCCAGTAGCTGGGATTATAGGCGCCTGCCAACATGCCTGGCTAATTTTTGTATTTTTAGTAGAGACAGGGTTTCACCATGTGGGCCAAGATGATCTTGAACTCCTGACCTCAAGTGATCCACCTGCCTCCACCTCCCAAAGTGCTGGGATTACAGGCATGAGCCACCGCTCTCAGCTACAATAAAAAAATTTAATATAATCAAAGTACAGGGCATGTGGCAGAGGAGTGAGGGCAGACAAGACAGAGAGAAGTGAGTATGAGACTCTTTAGACCCTTGAGTGACATGTTGAAGAGCTTGGAATTTTCTTATAGAACATAGGCAATCAATAGAGAGGTTTCATCCGAGGAATGATAAAAATCCATTTGGGAAACAGAGGTGGTGTGGAGGATGGGTCAAGAGAGAATCAGAAGGCAGATGATTTACATCAATCCAGGCCAGATATCAGGAGGGCCTACTCTAAGATTGCTTTTAGCATAGCTACTGGGGAAAGAGTCGGGCAGGAGAGTCCAGAGGCCATGCATGTGATGGAAACAGCTGCCCAAACTGCATCTTCAGGGAAATATGGCGGACTACAGTTTCCCCTTCATAAAGGCCTCTCAGGCGTGTTTCCTGGAAGGAAGAGGTGGGACATGTTGCCACGCTCAGCACATCCGTGAGGTGTTGCATTAGTCTCCTGGGGCTGCCGTAACAAGGTACCGCAAAGCAGATGGAAACGACATGCATTTTTCCCCCCACGGTTCTGGAAGATGGAAGGCCAGGATCAGGTGTCGGGAGGGTTGTTTTTTTCTGGGAGTTCTGAGAGAATCTGAGGGGGAATTCCATGGCTTTCTCCCAGCTTCTGGTAGTTGCTGGCAACTCCTGGTGTTCCTGGGCCTGTAGACACGTCACCCTCATCTCCGCCTCTGTCTTCATGTGGCATCCTCCCCGGTGTGTGTCTGTGCACCCCAACCCCTTTGTCTTATGAGGCCCACTCTAATTCAGTACGACCTCATCTTTACATAATCAGATCTGCTAAGATCCTATTTCCAAATAAGGCCATGTTCACAGATACCTGGGGTTAGGACTTGGACATATCTTTTAGGGGGACCCAATTCAACTCACAACAGGTGTTTGAAGGCAGCTCTAGTTGAGAGTGTCAGAGAACCTCTGGCTTAAAGGAGGAACAAGGAGTCTCCTTGCAAAGTCTGAAGTAGAGTGGAGTGACTTTAATGTCCTCAGTAGAGAGCATCCTTCTCAGGAAGGATCTCACTGTGAGGTGGCTACGATTACCCTCTGGCCACCCTGGTTGCATCTGGCTTACAGAAGACAATCCCAGAAGAAACAGTCTCCCCCAAAGTCCGCAGCAACCCTTCTACTAGGAGTCTATACTCCTGCTTACACAGGCCCATGCTCACGCCTCACCCCACTGCTGTGTCCAGGGCTTTGTGGTATCCTGATGGGCCCGCGTGGATCACAGGCCCACCCTTTAAGCCACGGGTCCACCTGGTCCAAATCATAAAAACTGAACAGGATGATCACGGGTTGTGGAGATGAACCTGCCAAAGTGATGCTAGGCAGTGCTCTTTCTTTTTTATTTTTAAAATATTTTATGTATGTATGTAAGTATGTATGCATGTATGTATGCATTTGAGACAGAGTCTCCCTCTGTCACCTAGGCTGGAGTGCAGTGGTGAAATCTCGGCTCACTACAACCTCTGCCTCCTGGGTTCAAGCAATTCTCTTGCCTCAGTTCCCCAAGCAGTCATTACAGGCATGTGCCACCATGCCTGGGTAATTTTTGTATTTCTGTTAGAGACAAGGATTCACCATGTTGGCCAGGCTGGTCTCCTGACCTCAAGTGATCCGCCTGCCTCAGCCTCCCAAAGTGCTGGGATTACAGGCGTGATCCACCATGTGTAGCCGGCAGTGCTCCTTCTTTACCTCTGCCCAAATGAGGGCAAGGAGACAAAACGTGGCTGGAAGCATCAGCCTTTTCCCGGCCGTTCTGATTGCGTGGGCCGCTTGTCCACTGGACAGGTACTGCTCCTGCTGGGTCCGCTCGTGTGATTTGGACAGATGCCCAACTGTCAGGCTCACTCTGTTCTGTTCAGGGAACTGGCATTTGCTCCAGTTTCTTCACCTGCCCACAGGACAGGTGTGTGTCTGTGCGCCCAATCCCCTTGTCTTATGAGGCCCACTCTGATCCAATAGGACCTCATCTTTACATAATCAGATCTGCTAAGACCCTGTTTCCAAATAAGGCCATGTTCACAGATATGTGAATGGTAAGAGCCAGTGGGCCAGATTGCCCATGTGAGGGAACCGGGCTCTGCACCTTGAATTTCTCTACTGTTCTGGCCTCCGGGGCCATGACATTGAGGACGGCTGGCTACTGGGCATTGCTCCTTGCACCATTTTCTCTGGGACTCCCTGATACATGCGAGGTTCTTCTTTCTCAGGCCTCCTTAAGGTGCAGGGACCTCCCCCTCATTGCCTAGTACTCCAAACTGGCGTAGGTCTACCTTTCCCAGCCCAAATGTCCTGAGGTCCATAACTGGATTATGACTTCATAAACACCCTTCCCCCACCCTCACCACCACCACTTCCAGCATCTGAACTGGAAGACTGCCCGCGTCCTTCCAAGCCACTTCCCTTCCCTGTTGTTCATCCTCACATTTCCCTAACCACAGGCCAGCAGAGCTAGAAAAAACCCTAGGACAACTAGTCCAGGCCCCTCTCCATAGCGACGGCGAGACGTTCATTTTAACCTTTAGTTCACATGGTGCAGCCGCTACAGAAAACAGTATGCGAGTTCCTCAAAAAATGAAATGTATGATCCAGCAGTTTCACTTCTGGGTTTCTGGGTATATTCCCAAAAAAACTGAAAGCAGAAACTTGAATAGCTGTTTGTACCCCCATGCTTATAGCAGCATTAGACACAATAGCCAAAAGGTAGAAGCAACCCGTGTGTGTATCAACAGATGCATGGAGAAACAAATGTGTATATATACAATGGGTTATTATTCAGCTATAAAAAAGGAATGAGGCCAGGCTTGGGTAACCTGTAATCCCAGTACTTTGGGAGGCCAAGGTGGGCAGATAACCTGAGGTCAGGAGTTCAAGACCGGCCTGGCCAACTTGGTGAAACCCCATCTCTACAAAAATACAAAAATTAGCCAGTCATGAAGGTGGGTGCCTGTAATTCCAGCTACTTGGGAGACTGAGGCAGAAGAATTGCTTGAACCTCAGAGGCGGAGGTTGCAGTGAGCTGAGATCGCATCATGACACTCCAGCCTGGTTGACAGAGCGAGACTTGGTCTCAAAAAAAAAAAAAAAAAGAAAAAGAAAAAAGGGAATGAAATTCAGATACATGCTACAACATGGATGAACCTTGAAGACATCATACTAAGTAATATAAGCCAGTCACAAAAGGATAAGTAGTATATGATTCCACTTATACGAGGTACCTAAAGTAGTCTAATTCAGAGACAAAAATTATAATAGTGATTACCAGGTGTTGGAGGGTTTAATCGGTATAGAATTTGGGAAGATGAAAAAGTCCTGGAGATGGACAGTGGTGATGGTTGTACAATAATGTGGATGTACTTTGCCACTGAACGGCACACTTAAAATGGTTAACATGGTAAATTTTATGTTATATATATTTACAACAATAAACTAGTAAATACACAGGTCCTGTTTATCCTTTTTTTTTTTTTTTTTTGAGACAGTCTCACTCTGTTGCCCAGGTTGGAGTGAAGTGGCACAATCTCAGCTCACTGCAACCTCTGCCTCCCAGGTTCAACAGATTCTTTTGCCTCAGCCTCCTGAGTAGCTGGGATTACAGGTGCCTGACACCACGCCCAGCGAATTTTTGCGTTTTTAATGGAGATGGGGTTACCCCATGTTGCCCAGGCTGGTCTTAAACTCCTGACATCAAGTGATCCGCCCACCTCGGCCTCATTACAGGCATGAGCCACCACGCCTGGCCATTAATTTCTTTACTCAAGTCTTCTACGTCACTTTTTGCTTCTGAGATGTGACCAAGATAGGAGTTAACCTTTCTAAAATCAATGTAGTATTTGCAATTTCCCTTTTTTGGGGAGACAGTTTTTACTTTAGGACCTAAGGGCTTGTGACTGTTATTTCTCCCTTTTAAAAAATGAGTGTAAAACCTTTGTTTCTTTCATAATTTGCCCCTTGACTTTCACTTTGTATAATGTTAGGTTTATCACCTCTGCTGGCTTTTCTGGTTTGTATTTCATTCACTCCTTCCTTCTGAAAATAACGTAGTGCTCCTACTATGTGCCAGGCCTGTTCCAGGTACTGAGAATATAGCAGCAAACACAGCAGACCAGAGCTCTATCCTGGTGGAACTCACATTCCAGTTCGGGAGATAGTAAACCAAAATACATAGGAAAAATAAACTATTCTATATTATCTGCATGTTGGACCCTTTGTAAGTCAAAGGCCCTCGCAGATCCACCGGCAGGTGGGGAGCAGCAGAGTATCACAGACGCTCGTTAGAAACTTGGGAACCCACCCTGGACCAAGTGAATTCGCATCTGTGTTGTAGCAAGGTCCTCAGGTGATTCACAAACGCATTCAAGTTTGACTGCGACAAGGGCTAAGGAAAAGAAAAAAAAACTAGGCAGTGAAGGGACTAAGGAGGGACTGTGAATTGCAGGGGGTGGGGGGTGCTGTGATTTAAAAACCAGTTGCCAGGGAACAGGGAAGGCCTGGTTTGGAAGGAGGCCCTTCTGTAAGATCTGAAGGGGGTCGGGGAGCGAAGCTCTGCAGGTATCTGCGAGAAGCCACAGCAGCAAATGCGAACACCCTCGGGCTTTGAGGCAGGGGCCTGCTGTTCAGAGAGACTGGGGCAGAGCCAGCTAGGGGCAGCGTGGTCCCAGGTGCAGCCTGCTCATTCTAACTTCGTCTGTGCTCTGTGTTTGGGGTGTGTCCTGCGGCGCCGTCCCTGAGCCCCTGAGCGCTGGAACGTGCGCGGCCCTGCAGGGCAGCCAGGCTGGGGAATGCACCGAGCTGCGCGCTTCTAGCGCTGTCGTTCTGGGGTTTCTGCCATTCTGGCTCCCAAGGCTTTTCTATTTTGGGCTTAAAAAAACAAAACAAAACGCAGATTCACCTTTTATCGGCCAGGCATGTAGCAGAAGGTTCAGGTCCAAGGGGACCCTTTGGATTTAGTCCTTTCTGTCCGCTCCCGCAGTCAAAACCCCCTTCCCTTAAACTCCGCCTGCACTCGAGCCGTCTCTCTACACCATGGAACCTGCACAGAGGAGTCCAGGCCAGTGCACCCGAGCCAGGGCAGACGGAGAACGCCCCTATGCTCACCCTGCCTTCGGCCTTGCTTGGGGAGGACGCTCTGGGTCTGACCCTGGCGAGTCACTGCGTCTCCCGACGCGCGCCGCTCCCTCTGCGAAAGGGGGAAATACCAGCTGCTCGGCTGGGTGGTTCTGACCCAAGTGGGGTCACTTCTAGGGAAGCTGCTGTGGCCAGAAAGCACTGCACACGGGACTAAGTGTAGCGCGCCGACCTCGGCTAAACCACGGCTGTGCGGACCACCTTGGACCCGCGCCCAGATCTTCTGGTTTCTTCTGCACGGGGAGTTGTGAGGTTGCTACACCCCGGGTCTGGATTCTGCACCCGCAGCGGCCCCCGCACAGTGACCACATACCCGCGACTCGACCGAGCATCTCCGGCCACAGGATTCCCCGGGGAAGCGTCCCCGAGCGGAGGAGAAGAGCGATTGGCTGGGAGGGAGGTGGGACGAGCGGTTACGCCGGCGCCAGGAGACGGCGGGGCGGGGACGAGGGGACTGGCGGGGTGCGGAGGAGTGGGGAGGACGACGCTGGGCGGGAGAGGGGAGAGGAGAGGGAGGGAGGGGCGGAAGAGGGGGGAAGAGGGGGACTGGGACAGGGTGACCCGAATGGGGAGGCGGAGCAGGGGGGACCGGGGAGGCGAGAGGGACGGTGGGGAGTGGAGAGGGGAGGTTGTAGGGGAGAGGAAAGGGGGAGAGGGACCCACTGGGGAGGGAAGAAGGAAAGTGGGGTGGAGTGAGCGAAGAGGGGACAAGGGACTGGGTGTGGAGAGGAAAAAGGGCTGAGTGAAGAGGAGAAGAAAAGGGAGAGAAACTGAGAGGGGCGAGGAGGAGGGGGGAGGGCGGGGCGCCTCCCCGCAGCCGGGCGCAGGCCTGGGGTCCTCCCCTTCCCCGGGGGCCAACGTCCTTGGGGCGTGATTAGTAGCTCCTTGGGGAAGAGGACGGAGCCTGAGCTCGGGGCTCGGAGGTCTGGGAGGGGCGGCGACCCGCGGCGCTGCGCGTGGCCGCGGCGATGGCGCGGGGCCCGGGGAGGTTTGTCCAGGAGGGCGCTGGTCACACCGCGTTTCTGAGCCTTTCGGTTCCTCCTCGGCTCTGCTCTCTGCAGCCGCCCTGCCTTCCCTCCGCGCGTCTGAGCCGAGTCCCGGGCGCCCAGTGGCGGGGCGGCGGGGTGGGGACACTCATGGACGCCCCAGCAAGGAGTTGCTGGGTGCGATCCCGGGCGTACGGGATGTGGAGCTGCAGTGACTACATGATCACCCGAAGAACCCTGAGAGAGGGGCAGCTGTAGGGGGTCCTTGAAGAGGGTCTGACCGCAGGGTTTGTGGGCGTCAGCGCGGGGGAGGCCTGGGCCTGGAAAGATAGGGGAGATCTGGCCGGTAGAGACGTGAGTGCCCCAGAAAGGGGGGCCGAGGTGGTGGAGACGGGGGTGCGGCTTGCTGGGCTCCAGGACAGGAGGGGCGGGAGAGAGCCGGGAAGGCCTCAGGCCGGGCCAGCGAGCAGCACCCCCTGCAGCCTGCCAAGTGCAGGTGCGAGCCCACCCCTCCCCTCACCTATGTGAGAACCGTCGAGGTAACCTTTCTGAGCCTTGACTTGTCCACATATGCTAGTGGGGCAATCTCTGAGGTTGGTGAACATGCATAACATATGGGAAGCTGTAGAGTGGCCTTCCCAGCCTGACTGCTTCATAAACTTAGTCCTTCCCTCCTGGAGGAAGGAAGTCAACCCAGAGGCTTCTCACTGCTGGGCACTTTCCTGGCACAGGTAAGTGCCAAATAGAATCAAACAGAAGAGGCATCTCAGAGTTCAACAGAACAGATGCCTGGCCTAGCGGGCCTCCTGTAAGAATCCCCTTACAGGCCAGATGCGGTGGCTTACCCCTGTAATCCCAACATTTTGCTAGGCCGAGGCAGAGGAATCACGAGGTCAGGAGTTTGAGAACAGCCTAAACAACATGGTGAAACCCCGTCTGTACTAAACATACAAATATTAGCCTGATTGGTGGCGCACGCCTGTAATTCCAGCTACTTGGGAGGCTGAGGCAGGAGAATCGCTTGAACCCGGGAGGCGGCGGTTGCAGTGAGCCGAGATGGTGCCACTGCATTCCAGCCTGGGTGACAAAGCAAGACTCCATCTCCAAAAAAAAAAAAAAAAAAAAAATCCCCTCACAGATTGCACCTGCATTAAGACTTAAGTCCTCAACTTGTTGATTCTTTGCTAGAGATTCTTATCACAGTGCAAAGAATTTACTGCCATTGATTGCATCCGAATGGACAGACACACACAAAGATGCACATTGTTGGGAGTGTCTCTATCATAAGCAGAGAGAATCCTACTCAGCCAGAATTCCTTGACTTGCAAGTCTATGTGGGATTCAGTATTACAGATTCAATGACCAAAACATAATAGGGTCTGAGAGGCGGGATCCATAGCAGAGCTGTGGGCAAAACTGCTGGAACCAGGCAGGTCCTACCTCCACGATACAGCATAGAGGGTGACATGCCTGAGGGCACACAGGCTCTGGTTAGGCTTTGTGGAATTCTGAACTCAATGAGTCACTGAATCGTTGAGATTGCCCTGGTAAGTCAGATCTTGATTCAGTTTCTCCATAAGTAAATTGGGAGCAAACATACTGGCTGTTTAACTTCCCTTAGGGTAGGTGTGGTCTTAAAATAGCTTCTCCAAGTTGAGGCAGTTGGTGGGTGTGACTGTCATTTCTGTAGGATGGAGGAGGTGCAGCCTCCCGGTGAGATCAGTGCCCTGGCATGGCTGAAGTGACATGGAGAGGCCAGAGGCAGCCTGGCAGGAAGGGTGGCATCCCCCAGAGGGAGGGAAGAGGGAAGCTAGAGAGGTGTGGCCGACCCTTCCCAGAGAGACTTCATGACACTGGCATTCCCCAGGGGCAGTGTGTGGCTCTGTGAATGTTCCAGACATTAGCCAGGGCAGGTGAAGCCGCCCTTTATGCCATACGTGGAACTGTGATTTCGGAAGTGGCTTAGTTGGTGGAATAATCATTGCTGAGCCACAGTGTGACCACAAATGCAAACAAGTGTGCACCTTCTTTCCTGGTGAGTGCAATAGTCAGCCAAGTCCTTCTGGATCGGCCTGGCCTTGTTTCCTAACTGGGTGGACCCTGCTTTGATGACAGGTGCATTCCTAGAGGTACTGTCTTCCTGCAGAGCTTTACACAATGCAACGCCAAGAAGAAGGTTCTGATGGTGTGGGCTGTTACTGTCATTGAAACATCCCAACGAACTCTCAGGGCAGCACTGAGTGAGAGCAATGGCTTGGGAGACGCTTCTTCGTCTGGTTGGGCTGGTGTGTTTGCTGCCCTTGGAAATTCTCTCGGCATTCCAGCTGTCTCTCTCCTCAGCAAGGCTCTCCTTATGTATGTCTTTATACCTACACTCAGGGGACCCAAAAATAATGTTTATGATTTCAGTCAATCTTCCTCATCCTCAATGTCTCTTTCAAGCCACACCTTCATCTTCTGTCCTCCCCAATAGCTCCAGAATTTTTCTCTGAGCTCATAGCATTCAGAGTCATTTCACACACATAATGATCTTGAGTTGCCTGGCATTTTTAAGTTCTGAGTCTTTTTTGTTTTTTTCTTTTTTAAGCAGGGTGTTGTTCTGTTGAGCATCCTGGAGTGCAGTGGTGTAATCAATCATAGGTAACTTCAGCTTCAAACTCCTGGGTCCAAGCAATCCTCCTGCCTTGGCACCCCAAGTAGCTAAGACTATACCACCATGCCCAGCTAATTAAAAAAAATTTTTTTTAGAGATGGGGTCTCACTATATTGCCCAGGCTGGTCTCAAACTTTCGGCCTCAAGTGATCCTCCCACCTTGGCCTCCCAAAGCACTGAGATTACAGACATGAGCTACTGAGCCCAGTGGTTTATGAGTCTTAACTCCTCTTCTGAAACCTAAGTTTCCTGATGGCAGATATGCTATCTTTGTACTTCTGATGAATCCAAAACAATGCGGAAGGTATTTCAGGCTCTCGCTCAATACTTAGAGATATAACTGGTAGGCTGAATTACTTCCGCTAATTCAGTGTGCTGGGTTGAGCTCATTTCGTTCTTCTCTCACCCTATTCCGGAGATGGGACATTTATCTCCACCCATTCCTGGGGCCCTGGCTCATGCCAAGCTAAGATGATAAGACAAGTTTCTGGTAAGATGGAGAAGGGGGATTAGTATAATAACACATTAGAGTTGGGCTAAAGGAGTCACTTTAGCAAGTGTTTGAATGATCTTGCAGGTAACAACCCCCAGCCCCCAAGACCTAGTGACTTAAAACGACAGCCATTTATTTGCTCATAAGTCTGCCGTCTGGACTGGGCTCATGTGGATGGTTTTGCTGCAGTTCTCGCCTGGGCCACTTGCAGGTTGCAGTCAGATGGCACCTCAGCCAGGAGGTCTAAGCCAGCCTCCTTCAGGTGGGCAGCATGCTGGTAGCAGTGGGAGGCCCCCAGGTCTCCTCCATGGAGTGGCCTCTCAGTCATTTTCATGGGACAGATTTTTTTTTCTTTTTTAGACAAGGTCTTACTCTGTCACCCAGGCTGGAGTGCAGTGGTGCAACCTCGGCTCACTGCAGCCTCGACCTCCCTGGCTCAGATTATTCTACCACCTCAGTCTCCAAAGTAGCTGGGATTACAGGTGCGCATCACCATGTCCAGCTGCTTTTTTGTATTTTGTTGTAGAGACAGGTTTCACCATGTTGCCCAGGCTGGTCTCGAATTCCTAGGCTCAAGTGATCTGCCCGCCCTAGCCTCCCAAAGTGCTGGGATTACGGGCATGAGCCACTGTGCTGGGCCAACACTGTTTCTAAACAGCAGGGCAGCTGGGTTCCAGCAAGACAAAACCTTTACTTGTCAAGGCCTGAGAGTCACACACTGTCACTTCTGCTATGTTCCGTTGACTAAAGCAAGTCACTAGGCCAGCCGGGGCCCCATAGGAGGACCATGGGGTCCATGGATTTAGAGGAAGAGTGGCAAAGTCATACTGCACCAAGGCTTGCAGGATCGGAAGGATTGTTGTGGGTGTTTTTTGAGCCAGCCTACCTCACTGAGAGAGGCCTGAAGTATCCCAGAAAGGTCCTTTACACAAGGTCCTGTTCCTTTACACAATCCCCCGACCCTCAGCTTCCCAGGTCCGCACCTCCTCCAGCTCCTCGGCCTGAAGACCAGGTGGAACTGACTGACTCGAGCCAGGGCTCATGATTCCTACTGGTTTGTGGAGAGATTGAGGGTCCATGGGAGGACAAGAGGGAGAAGGAAGATGAGATGAGAGAGGTGAGGCTGCCTGATGCCCTGGAGGAGGCTGGGTGTGGACCAAGAGGTGAGTCCAGAGGAAAAGTCAGCAACTATTTGGTGCCATCCTGTGGTTTTTGTGTCAGGCTATAATGCTTTTATTTCTGATTAAATAGCATTTACCTTCTCAATTTCTATCCAATAGGGGCATAGGTTAGACAATTGTCTGTTTTTTTCTTTTTTCTTTTTTTTGGTAGAGATGGGGTCTTGCTATTTTGTCCCGGCTGGTCTTGAACTCCTGGCCTCAAGCAACCTTCCCTCCTTGGCCTCCCAAAGTGCTGAGACTACGGGCATAAGTCACTGCATCCAGTCTAGTGCCCTGATAGAGATTAAGAATTTCCTTATAGCTGGAAAATTTTAGAGACCTTGTCTCTAAAAAAAATTTTTTTTAATTAAAAAAAAAAAAAGAATTTTCTTCTAATAGAAAATCCTGTCAGAGAGCTGTTTAGATGTGTAATGAAAACACATGTAATAGCCAGGCATGGTGGCTCACACCCGTAATTCCAACACTTCGGGAGGCTGAGGTGGGAGGATTGTTTGAGGCCAGGAGTTTGAGACCAACTAGGGCAACAAAGCAAGACCCTGTCTCTACAAAACATTTATTTTTTTAATTAGTCGAGTAAGGTGGTGTGCGCCTGTAGTTCAGCTACTGGGGAGGCTGAGATAGGAGGATCACTTGAGCCCACCCGTTCGAGGCTGCTGCAAGCCATGATTATACCAATGCACTCCTGCTAGGTGACAGAGGGAGCCCCTAACTCAAAACAAAACTAAACACAGGGGAAGAAAATTCCCACACACCTAATGATTTTCTCTGTACTCTCAACTACTCTCAATTTCACTTCTGACACCAGATGTGTGAATTTTTTCCCCACATTGACCAATTTTCCAACCCCAGCTGGAAGTCCTGAAATTCAATCCAATTCTGACACTACCTGGATTGGGCACAGCCCCTACCAGTTGAAGTCTGATGGGACTGCCATTAGACTGCCCCCACTTCAGATACCAGTCGCAAGCCTGTGCTGTCACCTGTGCTTCTCATGGGCCGGCTACAAATCAGAGGTTCCCATGACCCCATCCTCAGGTTCTATCATTGCTGGAATGGCTCATAGAACTCAGGGAAACACCTCATTACGTTTACATGTTTATTATAAAGGGCACCACTCAGGGACAGATGAAGGGAAGACAGCACAGGGCAAGTGATGGGGAAGGGCATGGAGACCCCATACTCCCTACCGGCCTGCCGCCCTCCCAGCACCTCTGTGTGCTCAGCATCCCATAGCTCTCTGAACCCCACCTGTTTGGTGAGGCTGCATGATGCAGGCATGACTGATGAAATCATTGGCCATTGGCCATTCAACTCAATCTCCAGCCCCTCAGTCTCCTCCAGCCTCCCCAGGGAGTGGGAATTGGGGGACAGTTCTGAAAGTTCCCATCCTCTCATCACATGGTTGATTCCTCTGGTAACCAGCACCCCCATCCTCCAAGAGCCGCTTCATCAGCAGAAACTCAGGTTGAAAGGGGCTTGTTATGAATCACTTAGGAAATTCCAAGCATTTTACGAGCTCTATGCCCAGTGCAGGGTTGAAGACCAAGTGTGTATCTCTTATTATAAATCACAATACTGTATCACAAAATGGTTAACTGACACTCTTTAGGACCAATGACAACAAAAACTTTCTCTCTCATCCAAATACCTGAGAATCAGAAAGTTAAACTCTCAGATGCAACCGAGGGTGCTCAGCCCTTCTCTCTCCTGTGCAGCCTGGTCCCTCCATCTTTGGCCCGTCTTGTGGGAGGAGACAAACTCTCTCCAGCATACCTCGCAGACACAATGTAGCTATCTCCAGATTCAACTCTGGAGGGACCTCAGGGAGCTAGAACATCACACAGTGCCAGAAATTTCTCTTCCTGGCCCAGGAAACCAAGGCCATGATACCCTCAGTTTCAGCGACTGGAGAGGTATGTGAACTTTAGGGGGCTCCCCGGGTGAAAACACAGATCTGCATGTATTGAGCTGGACATGGAGGCTCATGCCTACAATCCCAGCACCCCACTCTAGAGGCCCCCACGTGGACATCTACCTTTTTAGGCCTCACAAAATGACTTTAGAACTAAGTTGTTCAGGAAGGGAAGAGGAAGAGCAATGTATTACATCTGAAGTCTCAGTTTCTTTATCATAAAATGAATGTCATCACCGTTCCTGCATAATATGGTTGCCGTGAGAACTATGTGAGATAATGTATCTCTGGCACATGGTGGCCATGCAGTGTCAACTGCCATCACCATTATTGTAAACCAATGCCTGCATTGCCTTTATTTATTTATTTATTTGTTTATTTATTTATTTATTTATTTTTAGTATAGATGAGATCTTGCTATGTTGCCCAGGCTGGTCTTGAACTCCTGAACTCAGGAGATCCTTCCACTTAGGACCTGCAAAGTGTTGAGTGAGCCACACGCTCAGCCCAACACTTGCCTTTTTTTTTTTTTTTTTTTTTTTGAGATGCAGTCTCCCTCTGTTGCCCAGGCAGTAGTGCAATCTTGGCTCACTGCAAGCTCCGCCTCCCGGGTTCACACTGTTCTCCTGCCTCAGCCTCCTGAGCAGCTGGGACTACAGGCGCCCGCCACCATGCCCGGCTAATTTTTTGTATTTTTTAGTAGAGACAGGGTTTCACCGTGTTAGCCAGGATGGTCTCAATCTCCTGACCTCATGATCCACCCACCTTGGCCTCCCGAAGTGCTGGGATTACAAGCGTGAGCCACCGCACCTGGCCCTTAACACCTGCATTTTTATTGTGCCATTTGGCAGAAATGCATCAGAGACCCAGGGACCAGAGTAATCCAGGAGGAGTGGGTGAGAGTGGTAGATATATCGAGATGGGAGGCTAGGCTGGGTGCAGTGGCTCACGCTTGTGATCCCAGCACTTTGGGAGGCAAAGGTGGGTAGATCATCTGAGGTCAGGAGTTCAAGACCAGCCTGGCCAACATGGTGAAACCCCATCTCTACTAAAAATACAAAAAGTTAGCTGGGTGTGGTGGTGCGCACCTGTAACTGCAGCTACCAGAGAGGCTGAGGTATGAGAATTGCTTGAACACAGGAGGCGGGGGTTGCAGTGAGCCGAGATCGTGCCATTACACTCTGGCCTGGGTGACAGGGTGAGACTCTGTCTTAAATAATTAAAAAAAAAAAAAAAAAAGATGGGATGCTGATGCCTCTTTCTTAAGAGAATGAAGACACTCATCATTATATTGGCTAAGTTAAAATATATAAGTATAGAGAAGCAGCTAGAAGGAAGCACTCTAATATGTTAACAGTGGTTATCTCTTTTGGTGGGATTATGTGATTTTAAAAAAATTATGTTTTCCAAAATTTATGAAATGAATATTTATTATTCAAATTTGGGGAAAAAATTTTGTTTTAGAAGGTCCCTGGTTAAATTCAGTATAACTCACTGAAAACTGCTCTGTGCCTTGGCAGTTGGTGGTGCCTTTTTCTCCTGCCTGGATTCAAACCCTGGTTCTGCCTTTTACCAACTGGGGTGATCAGGGACAAGTTAATTAACTTCTCTGTGCCTTTGCTTTTTGTTTTGTAAAATGGGGGCTTACAATGCCGAATTCAGGCTAATTTAGCCATTAAATGAGATACTGCTTATAAAGTACCTGGCACACATAAGTACACAAAAATGTTAGCCAGGCGCGGTGGCTCACGCCTGTAATCCCAGCACTTTGGAAGGCTGAGACGGGCGGATCACGAGGTCAGGAGATGGAGACCATCCTGGCTAACACGGTGAAACCCCGTCTCTACTAAAAATACAAAAAATTAGCCGGATGTGGTGGCGGGCACCTGTAGTCCCAGCTACTCGGGAGGCTGAGGCAGGAGAATGGCGTGAACCTGGGAGGCGGAGCTTGCAGTGAGCCAAGATCGCGCCACTGCACTCCAGCCTGGGGGACAGAGCAAGACTCCGTCTCAAAATAAATAAATAAACAAACAAACAAATAAATAAAATATTAGCTACACCAGATGCAGTGGCTCACACCTGTAATCTCAGCACTTTTGGAGGCTGAGGTGGGTGGGTCATTGGAGGTCAGGAATTCGGGACCAGACTGGCCAACATGGTGAAACCCTGTCTCTACTAAAAGTACAAAAAATTAGCCAGGCGTGGTGGTGCATGCCTGTAGTCTCAGCTACCCTGGAGACTGAGGCAAGAGAATCACTTGAACCTGAGAGATAGAGGTTGTAGTGAGCCGAGATTGCTCCACTGCCCTCCAGCCTGGGCGACAGAGTGAGACTCTGTCCCCCTGCCCAAAAAAAAAGAAAAAAGAAAAAAGAAAAAAAAAGAAATGTTAGCTACAATAGTATTGTTATTGCATGGGAAGGTCTGGAATATAGTGAGTGTTCCAGACCTTTCTCAGGTGTCTCAGAGGAAGAATTCCTCCTTCTCTGAATGGCCTCAGCTATGTCGCCTCCTGGATTACTATCCTGTTATTCACCCAAAGATTGCAGGCAGCTGGGCCTCTCATGGGACAACAATCTGAGGCAAGGGTGACAAACCAGGCAGAGGAAGTATTTGTTTTCCTAACTTCTTGAGCGGGATCCAAAGACATCAGTTTCTTAGCTGACTCAGCCTCTTTGCATTAGGAGACCATGACTGGCACCCACAGGGCAAACGATATAGCTCTGTGTCTGAGTTGGTATCCAGTTTGGGATTTGTTCTTTCATTCATTTGGTTGTTAAATTCACACGCAAGTATTAGATGCCTGCTATATGTCAGGCACTGATGTAGGCAATGAGAGACAATCAATTAAAATGCAATGCATTAAAACTTAACAAGAGACTTGAACAAATATTTGTACACTTATGTTCACAGCGACATTATTCATAATAGCCAAAAGGCAGAAGCCACCCACGTGTCCACGGACAAATAAGTTAATAAACAGAATGCAATCTAGACATACAATGAAATAGTATTTAGCCCAACAAAGAAAGGAAATTCTGGCCAGGTGCGGTGGCTCACACCTGTAATCCCAGCACTTTGGGAGGCCGAAGCAGGGGATCGCTTGAGGCCAGGAGTTTGAAACCGGCCTGGTCAACATAGCCGGCCCATGGCTGTACAAAAGTTAAAAACAGATTAACCAGGCATGGTAGTGTGCATCTGTGGTCCCAGCAATTCAGGAGGCTTAAGTGGGAGGATTGCTTAAGCCCAGGAGTTCAAGGTTGCAGTGATTGCACTCAAGCCTGGGCAACAGAGCAAGACTGTCTAAAAAAATTAATAAATAAAAAAAGAAATGAAATTCTGACACGTGCTACTTAGAACATGGATGAACATTGAGGACATTATGTTAGGTGAAATCAGCCAGTCACAAAAAGACAAATAACTGTGAAATTCCCCTTATATGAAGTGCCTAGGGGAGTTACATTTATGAAGACAGAAAGTAGAAAGGTGGTTGCTGGTAGCAATGGGAAGTAATGGAGAATGACTGTTTAATGTTTACAGAGTTTCGGTGGGGAGATGATAAAAGTTCTGGAGATGGGTGGGAGTGATAATTGCATGATGTGGGTGTATGATAGGAGACCAGAATGTGCTATCCCAAAATATGCCTCTTTGACATAAGGATTATTTTGAGCTGATTATTTTGAGAAACTGCAGACAGAGGAGAAATTCTGAAAACAGAGTGGAAGTTACTCTTTGTAAGGGGAATTTACATCTATAAAGGAAATCTTTATTGTGGGTGTCTCAGTATCCGGAAGAGACAGGTGATTCTAAATCACTAGGCTCTCATCAATGGACAAGATGTGGGTTTAAATCCGCATCACAAGTCTTATCCTTGTTTACTGTACTTTTCCTGGGCATCTTTTTTTGGGGGGAGCGAGGGTGATAGAGCCTTGCTCTGTCACCCAGGCTGGAGTGTAGTGGCATAATCTAGGCTCACTGCAACCTCTGCCTCCTGGGTTCAAGGGATTCTTCTGCCTCAACCTCCCAGGTAGCTGGGACTACTGGTGCATGCTACCACGCCTGGCTTTTTTATTTTTTTTTAGTAGAGACAGAGTTTCACCATGTTGGCCAGGCTGGTCTCAAACTCCTGAGCTCAAGTGATCGGCCTGCTTCAGCCTCCCAAAGTGCTGGGATTACAGGGATGAGCCAGGGCGCCTGGTCAACATCTTCTTCTAATGGGCCTTCTCCACACCCTTCTTTCTTTGTTTCAGTTGAAGATGGTAATCTCAGCCTGATTTTCTAAGCCATCTCTTTGATATTCACTCATTTCTTTGTGTATCTTCCATATATACAGGAAGTACACGTTATTAAACTTCTGTTTGCTTTTCTCTTAATAATCTTTTTTTCAGGGGTCAGCCTCAACTAAGAAGTATGAAGGGTAGAGAAAAATTTCTTTTCCTCTCCTACAGTGCTTAATTGCCACTGATCTGTACACTTAGCCAAGGTTAAAATGATAAAGTTTATGATATATATATACACACACATATATATCACCATGATTTTTTTAATGTGAAAAAAATCATAATAGCTTTAGATAGTGAAATCAAGCGTAGATATTAAGCTCATGGAAAAGTTTACAGAACAGATTTAGCTTTTGCAATTTGTTTTTTTTTTTAAACTTCTTTTGAAGAGACAATTTATGAACAAGATACACGGATAACAAACAAGCACAAGAAAAGATGTTCAGCGTCCTTAGTCATGAAACCACCAGAAGGTGTCATGACACACCTCTCACGATGGCTGAAATGAAGAAAGATTGACCTTACCAGCTGATGACAAAGATGCAGAGCAAATAGAACTCTCATGCACTGCTGGTGAGAATGTAAAAGGGTACAACCACTTTGGAAAATAATTCGGCACTTTCTTGAAAAGTTAAACAGTACTACCCTATGATCCAGCATTGCATTCCTAGATATTTACCCAGGAGAAATGGAAGTGTGTGTTCCTACCAAGAGGAACACAATGTCCATCAACAGGTAACTGAAAAAAAACACACTGTGGTATATGCATACAGCACCATGTCATTCAACAATTAAAAAAAAAAAAAAGAACTGGCCAACCGCGGTGGCTCATGCCTGTAATCCCAGCACTTTGGGAAACTGAGGCAGGCGGATCACTTGAGGTCAGGAGTTTGAGAGCAGCCTGGCCAACATGGTGAAACCCTATCTCTACTAAAAATACAAAAATTAGCGGGGTGTGGTGGCACGCACCTGTAGTCTCAGCAACTCGGGAGGCTGAGGCACGAGAAGTGCTTGAACCCAGGAGGCAGAGGTTGCGGTGAGCTGAGATGGCACCACTGCACTTCAGCCTGGGTGACAGAGTGAGACTCTGTCTCAAAAACAAACAAACAAACAAACAAAAAACAGGTAAACTCTGGTATATGCATACAGCACCATGCCACATTTAATGATTAAAAAAATGAACTGTTACCACTCTATGGATGAATCCCAAAATAATTATGCTGAATGAAAAAAGGCAGGCAAAAAAGAGTGTATGCTGTATAATTACATTTAATGCAGACTATTATATGGTGACAGAGAGCCAGTCATTAGTTGCCTGAGAAGGAGAGGGAGGGGAATGAAGGAGGAAGAGATTACCAAGGGGCACAAGGAAGTTTTGGGGGGGTGATCGATAAATTCATTATCTTGATTGTGATTTTTTTTCCATGGGTGTGTGCCTGTGTCACAATGTATACAACTTTACACTTATGTGCAGTTTACTGTATGTCAATTATACATTAATAAATCTGCTAAAACCAAGATGAAAAAAAATGTAAATGCACACACAAAAAGTGCAATTAGGCTGGGCATGGTGGCTTATGCCTATAATCTTGGCACTTTGGGAGGCTGAGGTGGGAGGATCGCTTGAGGCCAGGAGTTCAGTACCAGCCCCACAAGATATTGAGATGTCGTCTCTACTAAAAATGTTAAAAAATTAGCCAGGTGTAATGACATGTGCCTGTAGTCCCAGCTACTTGGGAGGCTGAGGCAGGAGAATTGCTTGAACCCGGGAGGTCAAGACTTCAGTGAGCCATGATGGTGCCATTGCACTTCAGACGGGGAGACAGAGCAAAACTCTGTCCCAGAAAACTTCAGAAAGCTTTAAAGAAAGCTTTTAGAAAGTCAACCTGGGTGTTAGGAAATGACGTGGAGAAAAAGTAGGGCACATGTAAGAACTGGAGGGTCTAAGTAAGAAGAAGGGAGACGTTAACTGGTGGGGGAGTGGCTGGAGTCCAAAGCCACATGGATATGGTCTGTCCCTATGCCAGCCACTTCCCTCCAGCTTTTCAAGACCCTGGAGAGGTAGGAAATTTGATCCCAGCTTTACAGAGAGGAGGGTGACTAGCAGCAGTGAACCAACTTGCTCAAGGGCACGCAGCTGCCGGAGAGCTGGGGTTTCCAGTCCTGTGGGTTCTGAGTCCAAAGCCCATGCTCACAAGCCCCTCTCTAATGTAGATAAAAGCCATCGGGGAAGACTCTTCCTTGTCTTGCTGTCTGAAATTTCTCACCCTTACGGGGGTTTGTTGCATGACCGTGTTTCCTTGGGAGGAGGCAGGGTGCCATGGGAGTGTGAATAGAGGAAGTAATGTCATCTCGGCAGTCAGGAAGGGAAGGCTTCCTGGAGGAAGGGACATTCCAGCTGAGCCGCAAAGAATGTGCAGGAAGGGGAGGAGCTCAAAAATGAGCAAGGTTGAGGGTGGGTATGAGAAGGGGGAGAAGGCGTTCTAGAATGGAGAGGAGGGGAGGGGGTGAGGTGTGACTGCCTGGAAATAAACCAGGGCAGGGCCCACTTGAAGATCTGAGCTGAATTCAGCATCGCAAAGTGGTGGCGTGAGATGCAGAGAGAGGCACCAGATGCTGATGTTTGTTCTCTGTGTGGCAGCTTAGAGAATGGAGTGGATGGGAGGGAGGCCAGGTGAGATCCTGCCTGCCAGGCAGCTGCCTATTGTGGTTACCATGGAAACATTAGACTGCAGACCCAGCAGCCTCTAGTTCAGCCCCTCTTATTAAAGATGACGAGACTAAGGACCAGACAGGGGGAGAGATTTGCTCTTTCCTGCTGGTGGCCTGGAAACCTCTGTCAAAAAATACTGCAGTAAAACACACTTAAGATAAAAGCCACTATTTACTTTGCAACCATTTTTATTTATTATTATTTAGACAGAATCTCTCTCTGTCGCCCAGGCTAGAATGCCATCTTGGCTCACTGCAACCTCTGCCTGCCGGGCTCAAGCGATCCTCCCTTCTCAGAATCCCGAGTAGCTAGGACCACAGGCACACACCACCTCGCCTGGCTAATTTTTGTAATTTTTGTAGAGACGGAGTTTCACCATGTTGCCCAGGCAGGTCTCGAACTCCTGGGCTCAAGCGATCCTCCCACCTCAGTCTTCCAAAGTGCTGGAATTACAAGTATGAGCCACTATGCCTGGATAACCATTTTTAAACATCTCTAGAACTCTTCTCATCATTCTAAACTGAAACTCTGTACCCATTAAATAATACCCACCTCCCTTCCCCCTAGCTTCTGGCAACCATCACTTTACTTTCTCCTCCTCCTCCCTCCTCCTCCCTTCTCCTCTCTCCTCCTCCCTCCTCCTCCTCCTCCTCTTCTTCTTCTTCTTCTTCTTCTTCTTCTTCTTCTTCGAGAGAGAGAGAGAGAGAGATTGAGAGTCTTGCTGTGTTGCCCAGTCTGGAGTATAGTGGTGTAATTATAGTTCACTGCAACCTTGAACACCTGGGCTCAAGCACTCCTCCCACCTGGGCTAACCAAGTAGCTAGGACTGCAGGTGTGTGTCACCACACATGGCTAACTTTTAAATTTTTTTTGTGTGTGTGGAGACAGGGTCTCACTATGTTGCCCAGGCTGGTCTCAAACCTCTGGCTTCAGGTGATCCTCCCACTTTGGCCTCCCAAAGTTCTGGGATTACAGATGTGAGCCACCATACCCAGCCTCTACTTTTTGCCTCTATGAATTTGACTCCTCTAAGGACCTCATGTAAGTAGAATCATGATATTCATCCTCTTGTGTCTGGCTGACTTCACTTAGCATAATATCCTCAAAAGTTCACCCATGTTGTGGCATGGGTCAGAATTTCCTCCCTTTTTAAAGGCCAAATGCTATTCCATTGCGTAGGTAAACCACATTTTGCTTATCTGTTCGTCTGTTGATGGACCTAGGGTGGCTTTTGCCTTTTGGCTATTGTGAAGGAGGCTGCTATGGACATGGGTGTATTGGAAACCTCCTTCATAGACATCAATTGTTGGTACTTAGTGAAGAACAAAGACTTTTGTTAAGTTTTAAATATTAGGAAAAGAGCCCAGGGGTTCAAGATTAGCCCTGGTAACATAGTGAGACCCCACCTCTACACAAAATAAAAAATTAAGCCAGGCATGGTGGTGGGCACCTGTAGTCTCAGCTACTCAGGAGGCTAACACAGGAGAGTGGCGTGAACCCAGGAGGCAGAGCTTGCAGCGAACCGAGATCATGCCATTGCACTCCAGCCTGGGCAACAGAGCAAGACTCTGTCTCAAAAAAAAAAAAAAAAAAATTAGCCAGTGATAGTGGCACAGGCCTGTAATTCCAGCTATTAGGGAGGCTGAGGTGGGAGGATAGCTTGAGCCCAGGAGCTAAGATTACAGTGAGCTGTGATCATGCCACTGCACTCCAGCCGGGGCGACGGAGCAAGACTTTGTCTCAGAAAAAAAAAAAAAAAGAATTTGTCAAATGAGTGAATGACTAACTGGACCCTGCATGGGGTACAAGACAAACTTTCTTAGCTCAGGCAAGGAAGGACCCCATGGAGGGTCCAGTTAGTTATTCATTCATCCATTTGACAAATTCTTTTTTTTTTTTTTTTTGAGACAAAATGTTGCTCTGTCGCCCAGGCTGTAGTGCAGTGGCATGATCATGGCTCACTGGGTAAGTGACTCGGGCACTTTCTCATCCCCCAGCTAGTGGAAATGACACCTGCTTAGCCAACCTCACCAGGTGTCATAAGCAGGAGCATCCAGGGGACCAGTAAATGAGTGCTGTCCCAATGGATGTCATGATTGTCCCTTGCTGTGACCTCTCCTCGCAGCACCAGCCCTGCATCTACCAGTAACCTCCCAGCTTTGGGCCCCGCTCAGAGCTCAGAACCTCTCTGTGAGCAGCCCTCCTTTCTGCCTTCCCGTTTCCGTCCTCCTTATATCATTATTTTCTTAGTCTTTTGTGCTGGAAACTCAAGTCATGTCTAGCTTTTCTCTCTCCGTGGCCTCCCCTGTCCTGCCCCAAGTCTGGCTGCTGCTTTCCTTTCATGGCCCTCATTTCCTCGGCCATCACCTCTAGTCAGGAGTCCCTCCCTCCGGTGTGACCATTGTGAAAGCCTTGACCATCTTCTGCCTCTGGACTTTTCTGCCCCACCTCACCAATATGGCCAGAGAGATCTCCCAAAGTGCAGCTCTGACCTCATGCCTCTAATTCAAAAATAACTGATGTGCTGGGCGCGGTGGCTCGCGCTTGTAATCCCAGCAATTTGAGAGGCCAAGGCACATGGATCACCAGAGGTCAGGGGTTCGAGACCAGCCTGGCCAACACAGTGAAACCCCGTCTCTACTAAAAATACAAAAAATTAGCTCGGCATTGTAGTGTGTGCCTCTAATCCCAGCTACTCCCGAGGCTGAGACAGGAGAATTGCTTGAACCCGGGAGACAAAGGTTGCAGTGAGTCGAGATTGCACCACCGCACTCTAGCCTGGGTGACAGAACGAGACTCCATCTTTAATAAAAAGAAAAAAAATGACTGATGGATGAACCAACTGCACATAACCTCCTCTCTGGCTTTCCAGGGCCTCCCACCCCTGGTCCCTCTGACTGTCAAGAGGGACCCTCTTGGCCCCTGCATCTCTTCCCTACAGCTGCAGTCAGCCCCTGCCTCTCCTGAGCGTGTGCTGAGCGTCTGCCTCCCTGCCAGTGCACACTACTCTCCTCTGGCTGGAGCATCAATTCTCTCTCCTCCCTGCTCTGCTGAAATCCTTTCTGTGCTTTAAAATGCAGCCCAAATGCCCCACTGTGCTATTTCTATGCTAAATCCACACTCCTCTCACCGTACACACCGCATAGGCTCAGAAGTGTTTGTTTGCATTCCTTCCTTGGCTTCCCCACTAGACTGAATTCCTGAGGGTGGAGACGATGTGTCTTGTTTCCACTCCCAGCGCCGTCCAGTCCAACCAGTGAGAAGTGATTGCTGGTTTTGGGAGACTCCTTGCTCTCCTTCCTTCTTTGCCTGGGTCTTGAGTGCTGACCTTATCAAAGGGCAGTCTGGGGTTTTTCTTGGCATAACCAGCACATAGATGGTTTATACACACAGCACGTCGCCCGGTTCCTGGCTTGGAGGGAGTGTGCTCGTGTTTGATGGTTATAACAGTGGATGGGAACCCATAGCCAGTGGCTTCGATGCCTCTGTCCTGATGGGAAGCTGAGAAGGAATTGACAGAGCTCGTCTTTCTTTTGGGGTCACTACCGTCCTGCGGCTTCAGCATTTCTTTGTGCTGGAGTAAGTGCAGTTGCCAAGACCGCAGAGGAAGGGGGTGGAGGAATGGCCTCAACCGTCTCAGAGGACGGCACTTGTTGCCCCTGGTGCCACTGGCCAAAGACCTTTTCAATTACACCAGCCTCATTGGCTCTAGGCAGCCTCAGCTTCCTGTCACCACGGACTCTGTTTAGTGTCTCAGCTGGACTTGGCTGCATCAGAGATTGCAGGGAATATGGCTGGCCCACTTGGGTGGCTTTGCACATGGCCATCCTGTACATGTGCCCTTCTGCCAGCCTGGCAGCCTCTCCCTTCGTCTGCCTTTTCCTTGGAAGTGCATCAGCAGGGGGAGCTGGATCTATCCTCAACCTAATGGAAAGCAGACGTCCCCGCAGGCAGAGGAGCAGGCTGCCTTGCAGGGTTTTTCTGGAATAGCTCAGATGGTTGTTATTTTATTCATTGGAATGGAGATGAATTGCTAAATGTACCAGTTAAATGTGATTTGAATTGTATATCTTTGTCAAGTTTTTCACATAAATTCACTAATTAAAAAAAAGTCTTTGCACAGACATTTGCCTTTATTTTTGTGTTCCATGAGCTGGGGAGACAAAATGTTCTAGCTGGGAAGACCATTTTCTGTTACTAAAACTACATGAGGGGTTGCCTTTAAGACATTATATATAAGACACTAGAAGGCTAAAGTCAGCCTGTTTGGGGGCAGCCTTAAAGCATCCCCAAAGGTCCCCATTGAAGGACTAGTAGGTCCTCATATAACCGTTTATTTTATTTTATTTTTATAATTTATTTTTTAAAGGCAGGGTCTTGCTCTGTTGCCCAGGCTGGAGTGCGGTGGTATGATCATAGCTGACTGCAGCCTTGAGCTCCTGGGCCCAAGGTATCCTCCTGCCTGAGCTGCCATAGTACCTGGGACCACAGGTGTGTGCCACCATGTCTGACTAACTCCCATGTAACCATTTCTTCCCTTCCAATTGTCCAGCACCTTGACGATCCCTGTTTCACGATCCTCAGTTCCCATGTTGAACTGAAACTTTTGTATTCCTCATGTTGTTTTATTTTCTGTATTTCCTGATGAATTGGAATCCGGGGACTTGCTGATCTTGGAAAGACCACCCCATCCAGGGCCAGCTAATTCCTAGCTGCACTTGCCTGCAAGCGTGCCTTCCATATGGAAACCAGCCAATCCAAGGTCTACATCCCCACCTGTCTCTATGACAGAGGATGAAACTCCAGGCCTAACCACCCTAGGGCCGGATATGAGGAAACCAGGGGCAGCTCCTATGCTGCAGAGCCCACTGCCAGTCCTCAGCCTGCTGGCCCTGTCTTGCCTGGCCTTTCCCACGGAAACCACAATAAAGGCTCTTGCGCGTGTTTCCAGCCTCTCTCCCTCCGCCTCCTGACCCACCCTAGTGCCTCCCCATGTTGCCCTGTGTGGTGTGCCATACTTCCTCTTTCTAGGGGTCTGTGAATATAAAAAACTTCTTCTATCATGACAGCAATTTTCATGTTGCATGCTAAAACAAATCCTGAGTATAATTTACAACAACTTTTGACCTCTCTTCAGCTCAAATCTTGGTCATGCCCACTCAGACTCATAATGGGACTTGGCTTCTTGTCTGTGGCCCTGACTCTTTAGCCAGAAAGTGAAGCTCTCATCTTGTTAACAGAAAAAGAGGTCCCGATCCAGGCCCCAGGAGAGGGTTTTCAGATCTCACATAGGGAGGAATTCAAGGCGAGTCACAGAATGCAGTGAAAGAAGCAAGTTTATTAGAAATTCTCCATTGCAGAGCGGGGTGACCTCAGAGAGCAAGCGGAGGAACGCACCATCTTTAAGTTTTTCTCATAGAGGGGTCTGGTCTAAGTAAAGACTAAAGCTAAGCTGTGTTTAGGTGCAGATGGGCAGACAGCATGACAAAATGGATTCTTCTATTGATTTAAAGAAAAATACCCTTGACATTTAGAGTGTAAGTACATCAAAGCATAACTATAATTATCTTTTTTTTTTTTTTTGAGACAGAATCTTGCTCTGTTGCTCAGAGAGTGCAATGGTACAGTCTCAGCTCACTGCAACCTCCGCCTCCTGGGTTCAAACAATTCTCCTGCCTCAGCCTCCGGAATAGCTGGGACTATAGGGGCATGCCACCACACCCGGCTAGTTTTTGTATTTTTAGTAGAGACAGGGTTTCACGATGTTAGCCAGGCTGGTCTTGAACTCCTGACCTCGTGATCCACCCGCCTCAGCCTCCCACAGTGTTGGGACTACAGGCACGAGCCACTGTGCCCAGCCACATAACTGTAATTATCTCACAAGCACATATTGCTATGGGTACTGGGGTATCTGGACTTTCTGTCGTGTCGGGGTGTGTCCTTGCAGGTGTCTTTGACTTGTTTTCTCAGCTGTAAGCATCTTATGACTATGCGACTGGCAAGGATGTGCCTTGCTAGCTTTAAGATGGAGTTGATTGTAAAATGGTGTCTCTCCGGCTCTCCTAGACGCCTGCTTTCCTCACATCCTGACTCTGCAGGCTCCCTTCGTCCATTCCTCTCTGTCTAAGTGTCAAACCAGACACAACAAGCGGAGCTGAGCACATGCTTGGAAGAGAAGTTCACGTTTGTGGTGTAATTCAGTTGGCCTAAGAAGTCTCCAAGACCCCAAATAAACGGGACTCTGATGCCTGAAAACTTCCACAACAAAATTCCTTTTCCTTGAGTATGACCCTCACCCTCTCCTTTTACTTTATTTTTTTCGAGACAGGGTCTCACTCTGTTGCCTAGGCTGAAGTGCAATGGTGCAATCTCGGCTCACTGCAACCTCTGGCTCCCGGGCTCAAGTGATTCTCCTGCCTCAGCCTCCTGAGTTGCTGTGATTACAGGTGCGTGCCACCATGCCTGGCTAAGGTTTCACCATGTTGGCCAGGCTGGTCTTGAACTCCTGGCCTCAAGTGACCTGCCCACCTTAATCTCCCAAAATGACCCTCTCCTTTCTTCTCATCTTTTTGTTTTAAAATCAGCTTTTCCAGTTACTTTCCCCGTATAATAACAGAATCAAGATTGGATCAAAATGGCAACCAAGACGTCATGTACCTGTTTCTCCTCCCACCCCAAATCCCATAAAATGAAAGCAAATATATCTTTAACAAGGGGACCCTCCAAGCTCACAGTCATTAGTTCCCCACCACCCAGACTAAGAGTATTCAGTGGAATAATGCATATTCTGATTAGCACTAGATTTTAACAGATAAAAATGAATTTAAAGAATATCAGCAAAAAACAAAAAAAAAAGGATCATAATGTAGAATTTCCAAATCATTAGAAAAGAACTGCAATCCAATAGTTGGAAAAGAAAAAGAATAAGAAAGCATGGTAAAAAAAAATTAGGAATAAAAGATAATTAGAAATAAATCTAAGTATACCACTACTCACAATAAATAAAATGGGTTTAAATGTTCTATTAAATGTCCCTCAGATTGAGTTAAGAAAAAAAAAAACTCAAATCCAAGAATACACAGTATATAGGAGATCTTCCTAAACTAAAATGTTATAGGGGAGTTGAGAAAAAAAAATACATGAAAAAAGAATTCCAGCCGGGTGCGGTGGCTCATGCCTGTAATCCCAGTACTTTGAGAGGCTGAGGCAGGCAGATCACTTGAGACCAGGAGTTCGAGACCAGCCAGGCCAACAAGGTGAAACCCCATCTTTACTAAAAATAGAAAAAAATTAGGGGTGTGGTGGCGGGTGCCTATAATTCCAGCTACTAGGGAGGCTGAGGCAGGAGAATTGCTCAAACCCGGGAGGCAGAGGTTGCAGTGAGCCGAGATTGTACCACTGTACTCCAGCCTGGGAGACAGAGTGAAACCCTGTCTCAAAAAACAAACAAACAAACAAACAAAAAATGAAAACCAATTCCATGATTTGTACATGTATTGAAACATCACATTATATCCCATAAACATATACAATTACTATTTATCAATTAAATATAAAATAAAACTTTAAAAATTTAGAAAAAATATATTTTAAACAATAAGAACGTAGAGCATTATTTGTGTCAGAAAAAATAAAATTCAAAGTGAAAATTTTCATAAGATTGTGATTATTAGTTATAAAAGTGACAGTTCACCAAGGAGTTATAATACAGTTATGCATTGCTTAACGAAGGGGGTTCATTCCAGAAATGAGTTGTTAGGTGATTTTGTCATGCAAACATCATGGCATGTACTTACAAAACCTACATGGTATAGCCTACTTCACATCTAGGCCGTATGCTCCTAGGCTACAAACCTGTACAGCACATCACTGTACTGAATACTTCAGACAATCGTAACGTGATGGTATTTGTGTATTTGAATCTGTCTATATATAGAAGAGGTAATGGATTGTGCTACAACATTATGTTGGTTATGTCACTCAGCAGTAGAAATTTTTTAGCTCTGTTGTATTATCCATGATCATCTCATGAGATCTGCTCTGTGTATGCAGTCCGTCATTGGCCAAAATGTCCTTATGTGGTGCATGACTGTAGTTACAAATCTTTATGTGCCTAATAACAGTTTCAAAACAATAAGGCATAAACTGAGAGAAGTTCAAAGTCATGGTGGGAAGAGTTAAGAAATTCCCCTCTCTCAGATGTTGACAAATAAACAAAATTTAAGTGAGAATATGTAGGGTTCAAATCAATGAACACATTTTACGAATAACTCTATGTAGAGTTTTATAGCCCCCAAAAGAGACTACATTATTTTTACACACTTAAGGTACAAGAATAAAAATCAGAGACCAGGCCATAAAGAAAAGCCACATTCCAAAAACACAGAATGTTCACAACAAAAATGACTGCAAAAGAGGAAATAAAAAATGAAATTATGCATATGGTAACTTAAGAAAGAGAATCCAAAACTATTCATAGTGATTACTTCTGGAGAAGAGAGTGGGGGGTGAATATGGAATTTTTACATTTCTCCACATGTATGAAGTATTTGCTCGAAGATTTTATGTTATTGTATTTATTTATTTATTTATTTATTTTTGAGACAGGGTCTCACTCTGTTGCCCAGACTGGAGTGCAGTGGTGCAATCCCAGTTCACCGCAGCCTTGACCTCCCAAGTTCAGGTGATCCTCTCACCTCAGCCTCCCAAGTAGTTGAGACTACAGGCGTGTGCCACCATGCCTGGTTAATTTTTGTATTTTTTGTAGAGACAGGGTTTTGCCGTGTTGCCCAGGCTAGTTTTGAACTCCTAGGCTCAAGCAATCCACCTGCATTGGCCTCCCAATGTGGTGGGATTACAGGCACGAGCCATGGTGCCCAACCTGCTTGAGGTTTGTATTACTGAGTGTGTAATTTTCAATTGTTTAAGGTAACAGGTAGATAAAGTAACAAATGAGTATATAATAAGCTCCCTTTTCCAATTTACAAAAAAACACTGAAAAAAGAAGTAGTTTAGAAATAAAGTCATAAAAACCATTATGTAGCAAAATCTGTGGATGATGACAAAGCAGTAGCCTGGGTAAATGTGCAGCCTCAAAGGTTCTGATTAGACAATAATAAACACGAGTGAAATAAGCATTCAACTGAAAACAGCTTTTTAAAGTCCCCCCCAAATTAAAGAAAGGCCAATCCAAATAAAAGGTACAAACATCGAAAAGAGATAAGACTATTATTTGCAGTTACTACAGTTGCTACAGTTATCTACTACAAACACAACCTAGAGAATCGATGGAAACATCCAGTAATCCAGTAAATAAGAATAAAACAAAATGATACTTTTGCTCCTTATTTAGACAAAATTTAGATTTCCCACTGTTGCTAGGGATGTGGGAAAGAGGCACTTGAATATAATGTTGGTGGAGATACAAATCGGTCAACATTTTAAAAGTTTTAACGTTTATATATATATATATAATCGAGATGGGGGGTCTCACTAGGTTGCCCAGACTGGTCTCAAATTCTAAGGCTCAAGTGATCTTCCCACTTCAGTCTCCCAAATAGTTGTGGTTACAGGTATATGCAACCACGCCCAGCTAAATTGGTCTATTTTTGACAGCAATTCAGGAGAATCTACCAAAGTTTCAAACACACTTATCCTTGGACAAATAACTGCACTCGTGGTTATTCTGTTAATTCTAGAGCAACAGTTTCACATTCGCTTGAAGAAACCTGTGCAAGGAATTTGCTGCAGCATTGTTTGAAATCATAGAAAATTAGGAGCAATCTAAATATTTATCAACTTGTAAAATACATTCTCATCTGTTTATGCTATGGAATACCACGTAGAATGAAAAAGAATGATATCAATATACTGACAGAGACTCTGTAAGACATATTGTTAATTGAAAGCATATACAAATGAAAAAACAAACATTTGGTCAGATACAGCTGTTGGCTGTCCAAAAAGCAATTGTCAACTGCCTTCTTTGATGTCGTTCCCCCTGGTGGTTGAAAGAGTTAAACATCGGCCTTTCTAGCTTCCACTGCATCTAGAAGTGGCGTGTGACACACTTGGCAAATGAAATGTACAGAAGTCTGTCAGTGGGTTTCTGGGAAATATTTTCCTGATGAAAGGCTGGGTACAGCTGCCCTTTCCTTTTTTTTCCTACATTGAACACACGGGGATGTAGCAGGTGGACTGTGGGAGGGGCCATCTTGCAGCCACAAGGTCAACAACACAAAGGAAAGCCCCTGAGAATTATTAAGACAGGCTGGGCACAGTGGCTCATGCCTGTAATCCCAGCGCTTTTGGAGGCAGAGGTGGGAGAATCGTTTGAGGCCAGGAGTTTGAGACCAGCCTGAACAACATGGCAAAACCCCGTCTTTACAAAAAATACAAAAATTAGCTGGGCATGGTGGTATGTGCCTGTAGTCCCAGCTTCTTGGGGTAAACAGGCAGGAGGATCACTTGAGATCAGGAGGTCGAGGTTGCAATGAGCTGAGATTGCACCACTCCTCTCTAGCCTGGGCGACAAAGTGAGATCCTGTCTCAAAAAAACAGAATGACTAAGACAGTGGGGCCACCTAATGTCACCGAGCCACTGAGCTAACTCTCAGACCTACTTATGTACAGAATTCTTGGATTGTGAGTCAAATAAAAACACCATTTATTTAAGTCACTTTTAGTAAAAGATTCTAGATGAACGTATTTCTGACGGATACAACCCCATATTGGTATAGGTACATCCAGGTAAATGCATAGAGAAGATTTGTAACAATTCACACCAAATTGTATATGACTACAACTCAGGAATGACATGTGATTGCCTTTTCACGCTAAACACTTTTGTAGTATTCTGATTTTTTTTCTTTTTTCTTTTTCTTTTCTTTTCTTTTCTTTTTTTTTTTTTTTTTGAGATAGGGGCTTGCTCTGCCACCCAGGCTGGAGTGCAGGAGTGCAATCACCTCACTGCAGCCTCAAACCCCTGGGCTCTAGCAATGCTCCCACCTCAGCTTCCCCACTAGCTGGGACCACAGACATGTGCCACCATGCCTGGCTAATCTTTTTTTTTTTTTTTTTTGAGACGGAGTCTTGCTTTGACACCAGGCTGGATTGCAGTGCATAATCTCGGCTCACTGCAACCTCTGCCTCCCAGGTTCAAGCAATTCTCCTGCCTCAGCCTCCCAAGTAGCTGGGATTACAGGTGAGCACCACCATGTCCAGCTAATTTTTTTGTATTTTTAGCAAAGACAGGGTTTCACCATGTTGGCCAGGATGGTCTCGATCTCTTGACCTCGTGATCCACCCGCCTTGGCCTCCCAAAGTGCTGGGATTTCAGGCATAAGCCACCGTGCCTGGTCAGTATTTTTTCTTTTTTTAAAAATGGAGCCTTGTTATGTTGCCCTGGTTGGTCTTGAACTCCAGGGCTCAAGTGATGCTCTTGCCTCAGCCTCTCAAAATGCTGGGATTACAGGCTTGAGCCACTGCACAGAGCCCCTGAATTTTTTCAATAAGGAAGTTTTTATGTCTCAATCACATAATTCAAAAAAATGTAGAAAATACAAAAATAAAACCTCACTGTTGGAATTTTAGGATTATAGCCACATAGAAACAAAAAGAGTGTCAGTTATAGTTTCATCACCAAGAAAAAAAAGTCAATTTGCTCTCTCTTTTTTTTAATAAAATATGAAATAAAACAAAAAATTAATTTTAAAAAATGTCCAAAGCAGAAATAAGAGTTTCTTAAAGCTTTAGAACAGTAAGGAAAGGAAGGAAAGGAAAGGAAGGAAAGTACGCTTGGAAGAGGGCCAAGTGGGCAACTTGAGAAACCAAGCAACCAAGTGCGTGGCTTAACCTCTTGACTCGTGGTTTTCTCCGCTGGCATACTTCTGGGATCTCGCGTTACTTCTCCCCACTCCTGAGATCTTACTGGGAAGCTGCAGATCAGTTTCACGTGAGGATCAGGTATCTATTGGGAGACTGCCTTTCCCTGGGGCTGGCTGTGACCAGTCAATTAATAGATTTTATGTTTTGGGAGGTTTTGATTTATAGAAAAATTGAGCAGATAGTACAGATAGTTCCTATGTACTTCCTCCCACCAGTTTCCCTTGTTTATTAACATCTTGAATTAGTGTACTACATTTGTCACCATCAATGAGCCAATATTGATACACTATTATTAACTGAATTCTATGCTTTATACCAAGGTCACTTTGTGTTATACAGTTCATGGGTCTTGATAAATGCAGAATGTCATGCCTACCCCATACACCATACAGTATCACACCGAACAGTTTCACTGCCTTCAAATTCCTTGTGCTCTGTCTACTCATCCCTCCTTCTCCCCACCCTCCATCCCTGGCAACCACAGATAATTTTTATTTTTTTATTTTTATTTTTTAAGACGAAGTTTCACTCTTGTTGCCCAGGCTGGAGTGCAATGGCATGATCTTGGCTTACCGCAATCTCCACCTCCCAGGTTCAAGTGATTCTCCTGCCTCAGCCTCCCGAGTAGCTAGGATTATAGGCACGCGCCACCACGGCCAGCTAATTTTTGTATTTTCAGTAGAGACGGGGTTTCTCCATGTTGGTCAGGCTGGTCTCGAACTCCTGACTTCGTGATCTGCCTACGTCGGCCTCCCAAAGTGCTGGGATTACAGGCGTCAGCCATCGTGCCTGGCCAACCACAGATACTTTTATTGTCTCTATATTTTGCCTTTTTTTTAAGAATGTCATACAGTTGGAATCATGCAGTATGTCGCCTTTTCAGATAGGCTTCTTTCAATTAGCAACATGCACTTAAAGTTTTTCCGTGTCTTTTCATGGCTTGAGAGCTGACTTCTTTTTTTCTTTTTTTTTTTTTTTTTTGAGACAGTCTCTCTCTGTTGCCAGACTGGAGTGCAGTGGTGTGATCTCGGCTCACTGCAAACTCTGCCTCCCGGGTTCAAGCAATTCTCCTGCCTCAGCCTCCCGAGTAGCTGGGACTACAGGCGCCCGCCACTACGCCCAGCTAATTTTTTGTATTTCTTAGTAGAGATGGGGTTTCACCGTGTTAGCCAGGTTGGTCTTGATCTTTTGACCTCGTGATCCGCCCACCTTGGCCTCCCAAAGTGCTGGGATTACAGGTGTGAGCCACCGCGCCTGGCTAGAGTTCACTTATTTGTAGCACTGAATAATGTTGCATTGTCTGGATGTGCTACAGTTTACCCATTCACCTACTCAAGGACATCTTGGTTGTTTCCAGTTTGGGGGCATTACAGATGAAGCTGCTATAAACATCTGTGTGTAGCTTTTTCTATGGGCATACGTTTCATCTCAGTTGGGTATATATCTAGGAGCACAATTGCTGAATTGTACAGTCAGACTGTTTAAATTTGTAAGACGCTGCCAAACTGTCTTCCGAAGTAGCTGTACTATTTTGTACTCCTTGCCAGCAATGAATGAGAGTTCCTGTTGCTCTGTATACATTTGGTATTGTCAGATTTGGGGATGTTAGCATTTTGATACGTGTGCAGTGGTATCTCACTGTGGCTTTCATTTGCAACGATCTCCTGACATATGGCGTTGCACATCTGTTCATATGCTTATTTGCCATCTGTTGCTCTCTTTTCATAAAGTGTGTAACCTAGGTAACAGCTGGAGTCTTCCAGCCCCTTGAAAATCAGATAAGATTTATTAAATTCCTTATTCCAAGCTCTGTGAAGGCGCTAATGCCTATTCCAGATAAATGTAGACTAGATTAGACAAGGAAAGACACATAGCAGTGGATGAATTTATAATACTTAACATTCTTTACACGTGTTAAGTATTGAGTGTTTTACAAATGCCTTCCCTGCACTATCTCATTTACACTGGGCAGTAACCTTGTCTCAGATAGGCATGGCAGGTATTATCCCATTTTAAAAATCAGAATGGGGACCAGGTACAGTGGCTCATGCCTGTGATCCCAGCACTTCAGGAGGCAGAGGTGGGAGGATCGCTTGAGATCAGGAGTTTGAAACCAGCTTAAACAACATAGCAAGACCCCTTACCCCCACAAAAAAAATTAAAAAAATTAACTGGGCTCAGTGGTGTGCACCTGTAATCTCACTTATTTGGAAGGCTGAGATGGAAGGATTGCTTGAGCCCAGGAGCTGGAGGGTACATTGGGTATGACTGTGCCACTGCACTCCAGCCTGGGTGACAGAGTGGGACCTTGTCTCTTAAAAGAAAATCAGGGTGAATTTCTCTGAAAATTCAGTGAATTGTCCCAGCTTATAAAAGTCTAAGTGGCAAAGCTGGGACATGAACAAAGTCTTTTTCACTCTGAAGCTAAAGCTGTTTTCACTATGCCCCTAAATTCCTTCAGGAGGAAACCCGCTCTTATCCCAACAACCTGGGAGGGCAGTAGCAGTCATTATCTCCTGCGGCTGTGAGGGTCATTGACATTTCCAAGTCCACACAGCCGGGAAGTGGTGGGAAGTCTGAGTTCTTTACTATTGCATCTAGGAACTTGATCTGGGGTAGAGCTGGGGTGTGGGTTCTTAGTCCCTCCCAGAGGGGCTTTGATTGCATCCCGCTTTGTGTTGATCGGGAAGGCTGGACATTCAGAGCAGGGTGTGGGGTAAGGGGGAAGGAGTGCACTAAGCATGTTTTTCTTTCCTGATACTTTGACATCTTGGGGCCTTGCTGACACTTGGGGGACTGCCCCTCACAGAGCTAGCCAGTTCCCAGAGATAATAAAGGACTCCCGCCCGGAAGCAGGCCTTTCATGTGCAAACCAACCGATCCAGAGCCCACACCCCACCAAAACCCCAAAGCACAAATTTCAAGTGAACACACTGATGGATTTAAGCACATCAGAAATAAGATCTTTTTTTTAAGCAAAGGACAACATAGGTAGGCATTAGTGAAATAAGAGACTGAAAAGGGTATCTCCAACATTGAAAACATAAAGGCTAATATCCAGACTATATGAGCAAACTGCAGATCAAAGACAAATCAAATAGAAAAATAGGCAACATTTATGAAGAGAATAATCACTGAAAGAGAAAATGGAATGACTAACAAGTCTGTGAAGAGATGCATAAATTCATTAGTAATCAGAAATTCAAATTAAAACAACAGTGAATGCCTCTTCACAGTCATCAGACTGGTAAACTAGTAAATGGGATAATGCCAAGTGCAGAAGAAAATGTGGGAAAACAGAGGAGTGGAGACATGAACAGGCACTTCAGAGAGATTCCCACCAGTACGGGGCAATGGAATATGGGTATATACTGCTGCATGGCTAACTTTATGTGTCAACCTGATCAGGCTGTAGTACCCAGATATTGGTTCAACAGTTTATTCTACATATTGCAGTGAAGGCATTTTTTTTAGATGTGATGAATGTTTAAATCAGTGGACCTGAATAAAGCAGATGATCCTCCTTTAAGGTGGGTGATCTATTCAGTTGAAGGTCTTAAGACTAAGGACCTGGGGAAGAGGGAATTCTGCCTCCAGATGGCCTTTGGAATTGAGCTCCCATATCACCTCTTCCCTCGGCCTACAGCCTGCCAGCCTGCTGGCCTTCTGATATGATTTGGCTCTGTGTCCCCACCGAAATCTCATCTCAATTTGTAATCCCCACGTGTTGAGGGAGGGACCTGTAATCCCCACGCGTTGAGGGAGGGACCTGTAATCCCCACGCGTCAAGGGTGGGAGGTGATTGGATCATGCGGGTGGTTTCCCCCATGCTGTTCTTATGATAGTGAGTGAGTTCTCTTGAGGGCTGGTGGTTTTATAAGTGCTCAGAGGTTCGTCCTTCGCTCTTCTCTCTCCTGCTGCCTTGTGAAGAGGGTGACTGCTTCTTTTTCTGCCATGATTGTAAGTTTCCTGAGGCCTCCACAGCCATGCGGAACTGTGAGTAAATTAAACCTCCTTCCTTTGTAAATTACCCAGTCTCAGGGAAGTTCTCCATAGCAGTGTGAAAACGGACTAATACACCTTCCATGCAAATTTTAGTTTTGCTAGTCTTCACAATCATGTGAAGGAATTGCCATTCATTAAAATTGAAACACCTTCTCTCTCTCTCTCTACACACACACACACACACACACACACCATACACACACACAATAATTTGAATGTGTCCCCAAAGTTCATATGTTAGAAACTTAATCTCCAATGCGGCAGTGTTGAGAGAGGTGGGACATTTAAGAAGTGATTTATGTCAATATCTCAATAGTGCATTTATTACACAAGTGAGCTTAACCTCCTCTTGCTCTTACCCTCTCTTGTCTTCCACCCTCTGCTCTGTTACAACACAGCAAGAAGATCCTTGCCAGATGGTGGCACACTGATATTGAACTTCCCAAGTCCGGAACTGTGAGCCAAATACATTTTTCTTGTTTATAAATTATCCAGCCTGTGGTATTCTGTTATAGCAGCAGTAAGGCAACATCCAATTGGTTCTGTTTCTCTAGAGAGCCCTGACTAATAAACTTGTGTTGCTGAAATCTCCCTTCTCTGGCCTGGCTCCATCCCAAGGCAAGAGAGTAAAGGTTTTCTCTTTGGAGGAAGGGGGCAGTTTGAGGAAAAAGAACCCCAAATCCTGACACTGGCTGGGTTCCCTCTGTGTTCCACACGGTGAAGCCCGTCAGTCAACAGGTCTCGGCAGTGCACCAGAACATTCAGTCAGCGTTTTTGTGCCTCATTCTTAAATGGTACATACAGAAAGTCAAGATTTCCGGATATTTGCAGAATGCATCTGGCATGAAAAACAGGCCAAAACAAACAAAGAAAAGGGACTCAGAGGGAAAAGAAGCAATACTGGGAGGAAAAGACAAACAAATCAAAAATTACCCACCTCCTCAGATGACAAAAGGAATGATCAAATTCATGGAACAAAACCAGGAGGACTTAAAATAAATAAGAAGAGGTTTTGGAAATTCAAATATGACAATAGGAATTTTTTTAAATGCTAGAAGAGAAAGTTAAGGAAGTTTCCAGAAAGCATAACAAAAGCTAGAAAGGATAAGAAAATGAGAGGGCTAGTCCTGGAGAATAATTTGTGTTTGGTGGAAATTTCACAAATAAAGAACAAGAAAAATAACAGGGGACTGATTATCAAAGAAATAGCACCAGGCATGGTGGCTTACCCCTGTAATCCAGCACTTTGGGAGGACAAGAGAGGAGGATCACTTGAGCCCAGGAGTTCGAGACAAGCCTGGGCAGCTTGGTAAAACCCTGTCTCTACTAAAAAATGGAAAAATTAGTTGGGCGTGGTTGTGCACGCCTGTAGGCCCAGCTACTTGGGAGGCTGAGCTGGGAGGATTGCTTGAGCCTGGAAGGTCAAAGCTGCAGTGAACTGAGATTGCACCACTGCACTCCAGCCTGGGCCACAGAGCAAGACTCTGTCTCAGAAAACAAACAAACAAATAAAAAACCCACCAACAATGACAAAAAACCAGTCTGGGCCCAGGATAATGAATGAAGAGAAAGAGACTCATACCAGGGCACATCTTCGTGAACATTAGGGATTAAAGAAAAGATCCCAGAAGTTTCCTGAAAAAATATCAGCTCAGACAGCAAAGGATTTGGGAATCAGAAAAGCAACTGACTTCTCAACAACACTGGTAAGTATTAATGCCTTCAAATTCTGAAGGAAAATTATTTCAAACACAGTATTCGATAGGCGGGCAAACTATCAATCAAGTAGGAGAGGAAAATAAAGACACTTCGATACCCGCAAAGTTAAAAAAAAAAAAAAAAAGGGACTTCCCATTATCTTACCTCAGGAAGTAAATGAAAGATTTATTCTGTTAAAGGTGAAGAAAACAGAGACTATGTTACATGAATGAGGTAAGGGGACTTCCCAGGAGAATGAAGCAGGCCCAGAGGACAGCCAGGAGGAGGAGCTTGCAGGGCGTGTCTAGAGCAAGCAAAACAAACATGTGACAGGTTTGTAGATATCTTGGACCATAATGAGAGGAGTTTGAAAGTTGTATTGGTGAGTTTTGGGCCAAAATTAGGGAGCAGTACATATTTAGTAAAAAGCTAAGCCAAATTGGCCAGGCACAGTGGCTCACGCCTGTAATCCCAGCACTTTGGGAGGCCGAGGCAGGCAGATCATTTGAGGTCAAGAGGTCGAGACCAGCCTGGCCAACATGGCTAAACCCCGCCTCTACTAAAATATAAAATGTTAGCATCACTTACACTTTTTGTGTGTTTCCTTGTATTCCACACATTTCTCAACCAACTTCAGTCTAGCTTTCGGCTCCTCATGCCACTCAAACAGCTCCTGATAAATTAATCAGTGATCCTTACGTTGTTAATGGCAAAACATACTTGAGCCTCATCGGACTTGAATTCTTGGCTGCATTTAACTCTATGGACCACTTGGCCTCGCTTCTTGAGAGTCTCTTTCCCTTGACCTCAGTGATCCAGCACTTGGTATCCTGGACTGCCAGCCATGGAGATGTTCCTTCAGGCTTCGCTGCCTCTTCTTGGATACCACATGCTGCTTTTCCTGAAGGGGTGGGGGCCCTAGGCTCTCCTATCTCGCCATGCTCTCTCCTAAGCTCATCTTGTTCAGTCGAGTCTATAATCTGCCTACTACAGATGACTTAGAAATTGTCTCTGGCCCAACCTGTCCTCTGAACCTCAGGTTAGCATCGCCCTTTTGAACAGCTCAGAGTTTCCCTCAATGTGAACATGCTCCAAACCAAACTCCTGACTTTGACCCTAGTCCTAATCCTCTTCCAGCAGCCCCTGTCTCCATCACCATCCAGATGGGCAAGCCAGGCGCTCAGATCCACTCTCCACCACTCCTTTCCCTCATCCCCTTTCCCAAGTACCATCAGTGGTAGTTTGAAAATGTTTCTCAAATCCATTCACTTTCTTCTATGTCCACCACCACCACCAAAAACGGTAGCAACATTGTTCAGACTGTTTTGTCTCACCTGAACTACTGCAAGTGGGACAGCAGGCAGTGACCTTATCAACTTGCAAATCTCATGTCACTCTCCTGCTTCCAGAATAGGTAACGCCCCTAGCGTGGCCCCTGCACCGCCTCCACTCACTCTGCTCCACTCAACTTGGCCTTATTTGGCTCCTCCTACCTTCTGCGTCCCCTCACACCACAGATTTTTTTTTTTATTATTATACTTTAAGTTCTAGAGTACACGTGCACAACATGAAGGTTTGTTACATACGTATACATGTGCCATGTTGGTGTGCTGCACCCTTTAACTCGTCATTTACGTTAGGCATATCTCCTAATGCTATCCCTCCCCCCTCCCCCCACTCTACGATAGGCCCCAGTGTATGATATTCCCCATCCTGTGTCCACCTGTTCTCATTTTTCAATTCCCACCTATGAGTGAGAACATGTGGTGTTTGGTTTTCTGTCCTTGCAATAGTTTGCTCAGAATGATGGCTTCCAACTTCATCCATGTTCCCACAAAGGACATGAACTCATCCTTTTTTATGGCTGCATAGTATTGCATGGTGTATATGTGCCACATTTTCTTAATCCAGTCTATCACTGATGGACATTTGGGTTGGTTCCAAGTCTTTGCTATTGTGAATAGTGCCGCAATAAACATACATGTGCATGTGTCTTTATAGCAGCATAATTTATAATCATTTGGACATATGCCCAGTAATGGAATGACTGGGTCAAATGGTATTTCTAGTTCTAGATCCTTGAGGAATTGCCACACTGTCTTCCACAATGGTTGAACTAGTTTTCAGTCCCGCCAGCGGTGTAAAAGCATTCCTATTTCTCCACACCCTCTCCAGCACCTGTTGTTTCCTGACTTTTTAATGATCGCCATTCTAACTGGTGTGAGATGGTATCTCATTGTGGTTTTGATTTGCATTTCTCTGATGGCCAGTGATGATGAGCATTTTTTCATGTGTCTGTTGGCTGTATGAATGTCCTCTTTTGAGAAATGTCTGTTCATATCCTTTGCCCACTTTTTGATGGGGTTGTTTGATTTTTTCTTGTGAATTTGTTTAAGTTCTTTGTAGATTCTGGATATTAGCCCTTTGTCAGATGGGTAGATTGTAAAAATTTTCTCCCATTCCATAGGTTGCCTGTTCACTCTGATGGTAGTTTCTTTTGCTGTGCAGAAGCTCTTTAGTTTAATTAGATCCCATTTGTCAATTTTGGCTTTTGTTGCAATTGCTTTTGGTGTTTTAGTCATGAAGTCCTTGCCCATGCCTATGTCCTGACTGGTATTGCCTAGGTTTTCTTTTAGGGTTTTATAGTTTTAGGTCTAACATTTAAGTCTTTAATCCATCTTGAATTAATTTTTATAAGGTGTAAGGAAGGAATCCAGTTTCAGCTTTCTACATATGGCTAGCCAGTTTTCCCAGCACCATTTATTAAATAGGGATTCCTTTCCCCAGTTCTTGTTTTTGTCAGGTTTGTCAAAGATCAGGTGGTTGTAGATATGTGGTATTATTTCCGAGGGCTCTATTCTGTTCCATTGATCTATATCTCTGTTTTGGTATCAGTACCATGCTGTTTTTGTTACTGTAGCCTTGTAGTATAGTTTGAAGTCAGGTAACGTGATGCCTCCAGCTTTGTTCTTTTGGCTTAGGATTGTCTTGGCAATGTGGGCTCTTTTTTGGTTCCATATGAACTTTAAAGTAGTTTTTTCCAATTCTGTGAAGAAAGTCATTGGTAACTTGATGGGGATGGCATTGAATCTATAAGTTACCTTGGGCAGTATGGCCATTTTCACGATATTGATTCTTCCTATCCATGAGCATGGACTGTTCTTCCATTTGTTTATGTCCTCTTTTATTTCGCTGAGCAGTGGTTTGTAGTTCTCCTTGAAGAGGTCCTTCACATCCCTTGTAAGTTGGATTCCTAGGTGTTTTATTCTCTTTGAAGCAATCATGAATGGGAATTCACTCATGATTTGGCTCTCTGTCTGTTATTGGTGTATAGGAATGCTTGTGATTTTTGCACATTGATTTTGTATCCTGAGACTTTGCTGAAGTTGCTTATCAGCTTAAGGAGATTTTGGGGTGAGACGATGGGGTTTTCTAAATATACAATCATGTCATCTGTAAACAGGGACAATTTGACTTCTTCTTTTCCTAATTGAATATGCTTTATTTCTTTCTCTTGCCTGATTGCCCTGGTCAGAACTTCCAAGACTATGTTGAATAGGAGTGGTGAGAGAGGGCATCCCTGTCTTGTGCCAGTTTTCAGAGAGAATGCTTCCAGTTTTTGCCCATTCAGTATGATATTGGCTGTGGGTTTGTCATAAATAGAGCTTATTATTTTGAGATACGTCTCATCAATACCTAGTTTATTGGGAGTTTTTAGCATGAAGGGCTGTTGAATTTTGTCAAAGGTCTTTTCTGCATCTATTGAGATAATCATGTGGTTTTCATCTTTGGTTCTGTTTATATGATGGATTACATCTATTGATTTGTGTATGTTGAACAAGACTTGCATCCCAGAGATGAAGCCAACTTGATCATGGTGGATAAGCTTTTTGATGTGCTGCTGGATTCGGTTTGCTAATATTTTACTGAGGATTTTTGCATTGATGTTCATCAAGGATATGGGTCTAAAATTCTCTTTTTTTGTTGTGTCTCTTCCAGGCTTTGGTATCAGGATGATGTTGGCCTCATAAAATGAATTAGGGAGGATTCCCTCTTTTTCTATTGATTGGAATAGTTTCAGAAGGAATGGTACCAGCTCCTCCTTGTACCTCTGGTAGAATTCGGCTATGAATCGGTCTGGTCCTGGACATTTTTTGGTTGGTAGGCTATTAATTATTGCCTCAATTTCAGAGCCTGTTATTGGTCTATTCAGGGATTCAACTTCTTCCTGGTTTAGTCTTGGGAGGGTATGTGTGTCCAATAATTTATCTATTGCTTCTAGATTTTCTAGTTTATTTGCGTAGAGGTGTTCATAGTATTCTCTGATGTTAGTTTGTATTTCTGTGGGATTGGTGGTGATATCCCCTTTATCATTTTTTATTGTGTCTATTTGATTCTTCTCTCTTTTCTTCTTTATTAGTCTTACTAGCAGTCTACCAATTTTGTTGATCTTTTCAAAAAAACCAGCTCCTGGATTCATTGATTTTTTGAAGAGTTTTTTGTGTCTCTATCTCCTTCAGTTCTGCTCTGATCTTAGTTATTTCTTGCCTTCTGCTAGGTTTTGAATGTGTTTGCTCTTGCTTCTCTAGTTCTTTTAATTGTGATGTTAGGGTGTCCATTTTAGATCTTTGCTGCTTTCTCTTGTGGGCATTTAGTACTATAAATTTCCCTCTGCACACTGCTTTAAATGTGTCCCAGAGATTCTGGTATGTTGTGTCTTTGTTCTCATTGATTTCAAAGAACATCTTTATTTCTGCCTTCATTTCATTATGTACCCAGTAGTCATTCAGGAGCAGGTTGTTCAGTTTCCATGTAGCTGAGTGGTTTTCAGTGAGTTTCTTACTCCTGAATTCCAGTTTGATTGCACTGTAGTCTGAGAGACAGTTTGTTATAATTTCGGTTCTTTTACATTTGCTGACGAGTGCTTTACTTCCAACAATGTGGTCAATTTTGGAATAAGTGTGATGTACACCACAGACCTTTTGCACACTCTGTGTCCTCCTGCCAGAATCCTTCAACCTTGCCTCAATTCCTAGCAGTGCCTGCTCAGTCCTCATATCTGGACTCATGCATCACTTAGCAAGGAAGCTGTTCCTTGGCGGGGACAAAGCTCCTTATGACAGCACAGGCTCTTTCTCCTGTGAAACGTCTGTCACAGTCTCAATTTTATACAGCATGTGCCTTGCATTTAGTGCCCGCTTTCACCATTAAACTGCCAGCTCCATGAGGTTGGAGATTATACCTGCTTTTGCTCACCATTTATCCCCAGGACTTAAAACACTGTCAGACTTATAATAGGCACTCAATAAATATTTGTCAAATGAATTGGTGACTGTATAAATCACTTTCCTATGGGGTCATCAACACAGGATTGATCCTGCCCGTCGCCTTCTCCTGAGGCTGGCAAAATAATGCAGATGGAAGAAAAAAATAGCCTGAAAACCTAAGTGAGTCTAACGCAGATGAATCCTATTAGACTCGGCATAAAGAAAGGTTTTTGACTTTCTGGGAAAGGATCCAGTACAAGGAAGTAATGTTTCTTTCTGCCAGCACACAGCTGTGTCCGAAGTCCAGCTTGTATTTGACATCATCCCCATTTACTTAGAGCTCAAGCAAAGCTCTCGGTATTTCAGATGCCAAAGTCTGGACACTTTTGTGAGGTTTGAATTTCTGCACCTTACTTACCTGACTGGCAGGAGGAAAGGGCCTGGACTTGGCCATGTCAGCCTCCTCTCCCATGTGGATCAGGTTGCCATATGATGGGCTCAGATGGGGACCTCTGTTTCTCCCAGGAGCACACAGCCTCTCTCATCCAGGACAGGACATGCATTGGGAGCATGTTGAGACCCTCCTGCTGAGTCATCTGCCTCCAAGCTTTGGAACAAATCCATTAAGGGCAGCTTTGGGGAACCAAGGAATATTTTTAGGTGCCTGCTCACTTCATGCCCCCTTCTCCCGAGAATCCCTTCTGCAGAAGGGCAGGGCTCAGCTAGCACCAGTCTCAGGTCACAGTTGAAGGGACTATGGCGGGACAACTCATGGAGTGCGGGTAAATGAGATGATCCTCCTGGAACGGGCTGGCACGGAGACTCTTCTTTCTCGTAGACAAGTCAGGAGGCCACGTGGAGGCAGGGCTGGCATGACCTTTCCTTCCACATGCGCAGAGAGATGGGCAGGCTACAGTACAAGGAGACCACTGGGTCGCAGTAAGGTGAAGAGCATAATCTCAGTCCTTGGCCTTCCAGTTCCCGATTCCAGTCCTTTCTGAGGCCTGAACATGTTTCCCACCCTGATATTCCATGAGATACCCCTGAATCCTTCCAGCGAATTCTAATGTGTGCTGGAGCACGTTGCATGCAAACAGAGACAGAGATGGGGTGGGGCGGAGGGGTGCATTGAGGGACATTTCTTTTCTTTTCTGTTTTTGTGGACAGGATCTTGCTCTGTTGTCTGGCTGGAGTGCAGTTGTGCAATCATAGCTCACTGCAGCCTTGAACTCCTAGGCTCAATCTGTCCTCCCATCTCAGCCTTCCAAGTAGCTGGGACTATAGGTGTGTGCCACTATGCCTGGCTAATTCTTTTTTTTTTTTTTTTTCTCTTTTTTTTTATTTTTTAATTTTTTTTATTTTATTTTATTTATTATTATTATACTTTAAGTTGTAGGGTACATGTGCATGAGGTCTCACTATGTTGCCCAGGCTGGTCTTGAACTGCTGACCTCAAGCGATCCCCCTGCCTTGGTCTCCCAAGTCACTGGGCAGAGACATTTCTAAGGAAGAAATTGTCAGTTCTCTGACACACTGGAAGTCGGTGAGTAAATGGAAAGAGAAGCGGGCCCTGCCATTGGCTGAATTCTGCCTGGTACTGTGCTAGGAGCCTCCCATGGAGCACCTCTCTTTTGAATTATAAGAACTTTCTGTGGTGGATCTTATTATCCTGATTTGACAGACAGGAATCAGAGGCTCAGGAGGTCAGTCAATGTCTCTAGTTTCTAGGTCACACAGCTAGTAAGTGACATGGAAATGGATGTGGAGCTGGCACTGGAAGCAAACAGCAACTCCAGTGGCTCTGGTCCAGACTGACCAGCTGATGAGAAGTGGGGGGATGGCTGGAGTGGCCATCGTGTCCCTGTCCATGGAAGCAGCAGCATTTGTGTCTCCTGTCCTGGTTACACCTGGTCATTATTTGTCCACACTACAGAATGTATCAAAGACATTGCCCTGTGGAAAATTCCTCCTCTGCCCTTCAGCCTTGTATCATTTCCTTCTCTGACATGACAAGGCGAAATTAACATTCTAACCTCTGCAGGCAGATGCCAGTCTGACCAATCACTCAGAGCAGCAGAGGTCCGTGCTCAAGTGACTGCGGGGCTGACATATTTCCCATTATTGGTGGCGGCAGGGAGACGGGAGCAGGAGGGAGGAGGAGGATGCTGTGTGTTCTGGTTGTAGGGGGCAGGCATTTTGCTTTTCCCTCCTGACGCCTTGTCTGCAGGTTCCTACCTGAGGCCCCACATTCTCTCAGGAGCCAGGGCTGACTGTGCTACAAGCTGCCCTTTGGATGCGCAGCACAAGCCTGGTTTCCATGGGAACATCTCAGGAGGAGGATGTGGATTCCAGGCTCTGTGTGGCCTTGGATAAACAATGCATTGGATGTTTCTGAGAATCCCAGAACCTTCCCTCTACCTTCTCTAACACTGCTTACAAAAAGCAACTGAAATGAAAATTAGGTCCATGAGGCTTTTAATATGTAGAAGGAAAATCCCATGTGTTTATTTAATAAACCATGTGTGAGTGGGGGGTTTTAAAAGACTTATATCTGTCAACCTGCTTAGACAGACAAAGAATTCTAGGAAGGAATTCTAGTGAGGGGCTGCAGGGTTCCTCCAGGCTTCTATCTGACACCTGTCTGCTCAGTCACCACCCGACTTAGCAGCCTCTGAAGTGCAGCTCACGCCTGAGCTGGGGCAGTTTGCTCCTTAGCTAAGGGTTCATTCATTCATTCATTCATTCCCACATTCCACCACCATTTATGGAGCACTTACCTGGTACCAGGGACTGCACCACCAGTTGGGGACATGAAGAACATGAAAGGAATTCACAGCCCAGCAAAGAAGACAAATAGTGGGAGAAGTGTAAATTACAGATGGATTCAGATCCAAGGCTGAAAAGATTTAAGCTCCGACTGTTACGACTCAACCGTCAAGATGTTTTTGTTAATGGTCAGCCCTTTACTTCCTGCCCTGGTGATTCCTGAGTGCTTTGGTGCCATAGTAAGAGAACAGCCTTTCTCTTTTGATATGGTTTGGGTCTCTGTCCCCATCCAAATCTCATGTCAAATTGTAATCCCCCATGTTGGAGGTGCGGCCTTGTGGGAGGTGATTGGATCATGAGGGTGGATTTCCCCTTTGGTGCTGTTCTTGTGATTGTGAGTGAATTCTCATGAGATCTGGCTGTTTAAAAGTGTGTGGCACCTCCCTCTTCGCTCTCTGTCTTCCTCCTCTCTAGCCATGTGAAGATGTGCCTGCTTCCTCTTTGCCTTTTGCCATGATTGTAAGTTTCCTGAGGTCTCTCCAGCCATGCTTCCTGTACAACCTGCAGAACTGTGAGCCAATTAAACCTCTTTTCTTTATAAATTACCCAGTCTCAGGTACTTATTTACAGCAGTGCAAAAATGGACTAGTAGATCTTTCTACACCACCTGCTAAGGATTGGAGCCCTGTTGTGGAGCCCCTGTGGTTCCCAGGACCTTGTTTTCAGCTGCCTTTTGGATGCTTTAGTACGGTAGGGCAAGACTATAGGCTTTAAGTCCAAGATCTGGGGTCAAAACTATCCCTGTCATTTGCCATGGTGGGTGACGTCTGAATCTTGATGTCCTCGTCTGTAAATTAGAAACATCTCATAGGGCTGTTTGAGGGATAAATGAAATAATATGTGCAAAGTTGCTGGTACCGTGCTTTGGCCTATGGAAAGAGCTAACTGTTAGTCTCCTTCCCTTCCACTTCGTCTCCGATTCCCATCCCTTTCCATTTGTTGCCAACTGTTTGTTGCCTGTGACCTGGAACTGTTGCTACCCGGGGCCCAGGGTTACTTGCAAAATGGCACCTTCCTTCTATTGGACCCTGTAGTGGTTAATTTATGTGTTAACTTGACTGGGCCAAGGGGTACCCAGACTAAACATTATTTCTGGGTGTGTGGATGTTTCTAGGTGAGATTAGCATTTGAATCAGCAGACTCAGTGAAGGAGTGCCGTCTGCAATTAGGATGGGTACCATCCAATCTGTTGAGGGTCTGCATAGGAGAAAAGGAAAAAGAAGAAGGAATTCAATCCTGTCTTTTCTGCCTCACTCCTGGGAGCTGGAGCATCTCTTCTCTTCCTCTTCTGCCCTTGGAATGGGTTTTATGTCATCAGCTCCCATAGTTCTCAGGTCTTTGAACTTGGATTGAGCTGCACTACCAGCTTTCCTGAGTCTCTAGCTTTCCAATTGCAGATTGTGGGACTTTTTATCCTTCATAATCCCATGAGCCAATTTCTGTAATATATCTACACATCTCTGTATATATATCCTATTAGTTCTGTGTCCCTAGGGAATCCTGACTAATACAACTCCAAAGCAGAGTGAGATTCCCCCAGCTTCTGGCTGTTCCCATAGATAAATTGTTTTCTGCACCTTAAAACGTTCATGACTCCCCTGTGCTCTATTCAGTTGTAAGAGAATAGGCAACCACGAGGTTCCTATGGAGGAACTTAATGAAATAAAGTATGTGGGGAAAAGTATGTTGAAAAGACATGCCCACCCAGCAACAGTAAGGTGAAGTTCTCCTCCTCTGTGCATTTAATTGATAATTGATGTTTCTCTTATTCCCTGAATAATCTCACTGCTCCACTTCCCTGAGTCTCAGTGCACAGAAGGATAAAAGTATATACCATATAAATATAAAAGTATATACCATATAAATATAAACCATATAATTTTATCCATCCATGTTCACTGGGAGGCTCTGAAGAAAACAAGCATGAACTCTGGGTCAGAAGGAAAAGTAGGCGGGGACTCTGGCTCAGAAAGCTGGGGAAGGACGGGAACAAAGAAGGACCCTAGGCACACATCGGGCCATTCAGATGCTTCCTTCCTCAAAGACCCTTGCCAGGGATTGGATCTGAACACTTTCACTAGAAATTAATGAATTACTAGACCTCCTTCTATTCTCATTACTGCAGGCTTCTCTATGATTAATAATGTTGCGCTTGAACAGTGCTCTTTGGGCCTTGTTTTCTCTAAAAATGGCTTTTCATATTCAAAGTTCCTTACCACCTCATGAGAAAAATTCACTTCTTGCAATCCAAAGTCCCTTCATTCCCGAATGTTTGTTGTTGTTATTGTCTTTTTTGTTTTTGAGGCAGAGTCTCGCTCTGTTATCCAGGCTGGAGTGCAGTGGTGCTATCATAGCTTGCCGCAACCTCAAACTCCTGGGCTCAAACTCAGCCTCCCAGCCAGCTGGGACTACAGTCATGTGCCGCCACGCCCAGCTAATTTTTTCTTTTTTGTAAAGATGGGGTAGCTTTATGTTGCCCAGGTTGGTCTCAAACTTCTGACCTTAAGTGCTCCTCCTGCCTCAAACTCTTAGAGTGCTAGGATTGACGAGAGCCACCACATCTGGCCATTCCCAAATTATAGCAGGTTCTCAGTCATACAACAACAGGTACCATCTTGGGATAATTTCATAAGAAAGGGAATTGAGTACTGGAAAATGGGGAGCTCACTGACTCTCTAGGAAGGCTGGACAGCCAGGTTCAGAGGCTGTACATCCAGAAACAAATCATGCCACAGTCAGGAGGACTCCTGGGCTCAGATTTCCTTCTTTTTAAAGGCTGGATCATAGTCCATTGTGTATATACAATGCATTTTCTTTATTCATTCATCCATCTGTGGACATTTAGGTTGATTCCATAACTTGGCTATTGTGAATAGTGCTGCAATAAACACGAGAGTGCAGATATGTCTTTGACATACTGATTTTATTTCCTTTGGATAAATACTCAGAAGTGGGATTGTTGGATCTTATGGAAGTTCTATTTTTAATCTTTTGGAGAATCTCCGTACTGTTTTCCCTAGTGTCTGTCCTAATTTACATTTTCACCAGCAGTGTGGAAGCATTCCCTTTTCTCTACATCCTTGCCAACACTTGCTATTACTTTTCTTTTTGATAATGGCCATCCTAACAGGTGTGAGGTAGTATCTCATTATAATTTTGATTTGCATCTCCCTGATGATTAGTGATGTTGAGCATTTAAAAAGTACATCTGTTGGCCATTTGTCTGTCTTCTTTTGAAAAATATTTATTCCATTCCTCTGGCCATTTTTTATCTTCTTTTTTTGAGACGGGGTCTTGCTATCACCCAGGATACAGTGTAGTGTTGTGATCCTAGCTCACTGCAGCTTTGACCTCCCAAGCTCAGGCAATCCTCCTATCTCAGCCTCCCAAGTATCTGAGATTGCAGGTGCATGCCACCACACCTGGCTAATTAAAAAGATTTTTTTGAGATGGAGTCTTGCTATGTTGCCTGGGTTGGTCTTAAACTTCTGGGCTCAAGCGATCTTCCCGCCTCAGCCTCCCCAAGTGCTGAATTTACAGGTGTGAGTCACTGTGCCCAGTCCTTCTGTCCATTTTTAATGGGATTATTGCTTTATTGCTGTTGAGTTGTTTGAGTTCCTTATCTATTTTGGAAATTAAGCTTGGACCAAACCCTCTCAAGGAGAGTCTAAGCAGCGCCTCCCCATGCCTGCTGTGCTAGCTTTGTTCCCAAGCAAAGGGAAACGACCCCTCAAAAATGCAGAATATCTGCATGAGATTCTTAGTCTCCATCCATCCTAGGCAGGAGTGCACACGTAGACAAGGGCATCTTGACAGCAGCCGCACACATCCATATTGCACGTGGCTTGTGTGATTTGTCTCATTCGGTGTGTGTTGGTTCCACTTTCCCAAAGAGCTTGTTAGTTCTCCAAAGCTACAGATTATGTTGAACTTTAGCAAACCCACAGAACCTTGCACAGGGCCGAGCACATAGTAACAGCCTCGGGAATGCTGAGCACTGCATCTGAAGGCTCCATGAGCACAGACCATCCCTTAAGCCAGGGGCCCACTCTCAGGGCGAATTTCCAACAGACAGTGCTTTCCTCCCTGCCCCCACCTCTGATCATTCATTGTTCTTGTCACAGATTGAAGAGGAAAGCAAACAGTGCTTACAAAACCTGCAGCCCCGCTCTTGACACCTCCCCCGCAGAAAAGCGTTTGACAACTGGTTCCCATGGCAACAGTCTTTCTTTGAAAGAATGTCTTGTTTGGTCCACCAGACCCCCACCTCTCTCTCCTTGGGAGTAATGGCCAGTGTTGACAATAAGACACATGAGACAAGTAGAGAACATCCGAGAGGAAGCCAGCGGGTGGGCAGGGGGCTCTCCTTGGCTCAGGGGTGGGGACAGCACTCCAGAGCCCTCTCTGGAGGGGCACGCTGGTGCTCACCAAGGGGTTAAAATACACCAGAGAGAGGTCTGAGAAAAACTGACGGCTGCGTCAACAGGCGCTATTTAGAGCCATGCAGTAGAGCAGAGTGCGCTAATTTTGGAAAAGGGCCGTGTTCGCACATTCTGAGCGGCAGGGCCTGCCCTGGAGGCTGCCGGCTTCCTTCTCTCCTTTGGTGTCAGCTGTGACACATGGGCAGAGTTTTTCCCTCAGACAGGAGTGAACCTTGTCCCTTGCCTCTCATCCTTGTCCCCACTGTGGTAAGTAGTGGGAGCCCCAGGCTTGACTTCTGCTATGAGCAGAACTGTGCTCCTCAAATTTCTTTTCTTTTTCTTTTTTCTTTTTTTTTTTTCAGACGGAGTCTCGCTCTGTCGCCCAGGCTGGAGAGCAGTGGCGCAACCTCCGCTCACTACAACCTCCACCTCCTGGGTTCAAGTGATTCTCCTTCCTCAATCTCCCAAGTAGCTGGGACTACAGGCGCCTGCCATCACACCCGGATAATTTTTTGTATTTTTAGTAGAGACAGGGTTTCACCATGTTGGCCAGGTTGGCCTCAAACTCCTGACCTCAAGTGATCTGCCTGCCTCGGCCTCCCAAAGTGCTGGGATTACAGGCGTGAGCCACCGCGTCTGGCCTGTGCTCCTCAAATTTCTATGTTGAAGTCTTAACCCCCAGTCCCTCAGAATGGGACTGTATTTGGAGAAAAAGGCCTTTAAAGAGATAATTAAGTTAAAATTAGGTAGTTAAGGTAGGCTCTGCTCCAGTCTGATTAGTGTCTTTATAAGAAGGGCAGATGAAGACACACAGAAAGACACCAGGGGTGCACATGCTCAGAGGAAAGACCCTGTGATGACACAGCAAGGAGGGAGCTGTCTCAGTCTGTCCAGGCTGCTTTAACAAAATAGCATGAACTGGATAATATTATGCCTGTAATCCCAGCACTTTGGGAGGCTGAGGCAGGCAGATCACTTGATCTGTCAGTCAGGAGTTCAAGACCAGCCTGGCTAACATGGTGAAACCCCGTCTCTACTAAAAATATACTATAAACAACAGAAATTTATTTCTCGGGGTCCTAGAGGGTGGGAAGTCAAGATCAAGGTGCTGGCAGACTCAGTGTCTGGTGAGGCCCTGCTTTCTGGTTCATAGACAGAGCCTTCTTGATGTCCTCAAATGGTGGAAGGGTGATAAGCTCCCTTGGCGTCTTTTATAAGGACACTAATCCCATTCATCAGGGCTCCACTGTCATGACCGAATCACCTCTCAAAGGCTTCATCTCCTGATAGCATCATCTTGTGGATTAGATTTCAATTCATGAATTTTGAGAACGGGGCTTGGTGGATCCTGCTTGTAAGCCCAGCAACTCAGGTAGCTGAGGCAGGAGGATCACTTGAGGCCAGGAGTTTGAGACCAGCCTGGGCAACATAGCGAGTCCCTATCTCTAAAAAAATATTTAAAAATCTCAGCCGGGGATGCTGGAGTGCATCTGTAGTCCCAACTGAGGTGGGAAGATTGTTTGAGCCCAGGAATCTGAGAATTCAGTGTGCTATGAGCATGCCACTGTACTCCAGTCCAGATGACGGAGCAAGAGTTAGACCCCCTGTCTATAAAACAAAGGAACAGGTCGGGCACAGTGGCTCATGCCTGTAATCCCAGCACTTTGGAAGGCCGAGGCAGGCAGATCACTTAAGGTCAGGAGTTCAAGACCAGCCTGGCCAACATGGTGAAACCCCATCTTTACTAAAAATACAAAAAAATTAGCTGGGTGTGGTGGCGGGCACCTGTAGTCACAGCTCTTAGGGAGGCTGAGGCAGGAGAATCACTGGAACCCAGCAGGCAGAGGTTGCAGTGAGCCACGGTCACACCACTGTACTCCAGCCTGGGTGACAGAGTGAGATTTTGTCTCAAAATAAAACAAAAAGAAGGAACAAACTCCCCCTAAACACATGAGTTTTGGGAGAGACACAAACATTCAGTTATAGCAGCAGCCATTTACCAGGCAAGGAGAGAGGCCTCAGGAGAAAATTGCCAACATCTTGATTTCAGACTTTCAGCCTCCAGAAAAGTGAGGATACAAATTTCTGTTGTGTCTGCCACTGAGTCTGTGCTATTTTGTTACAGCAGCCTGACCTGGCTAATAGAGCTCCCCTCTGGGCTGCAGAGGCTCCCTTTGTCAGGCTGAGGCTCCAGAAAGACAGCCTGAAATGATGCTGTTCTATAGTCATATTCAGAGAGGGTTGGGCTTGGTGAACCAAGCATCCTGGCCAAACCCACTCCCCTCACGTCTTGCTGTGGGATGCCCTTGTGTCTGGACGTGCCTGGGGATCTGTTCTCTCACTGGATACTCACAGCATTCTGGGAAGTCACTGATGGAGGCCCAGTCATCCACCATTTACAGCAGAAAAAGACAAAGATAGATCTGAGGGATTCCCCTTCGTAAGGCGTGGGAGGCATCAGTGGATGCCTCCTTGCTTCTTCCACCAGCCCACTTTTATAACTAGAAAAGTAAATCAAATAACACTTCAAAAGATATTGAATATCAGGTATTTTTAATGTTGGTGCCATCCAATAACAGGGTTCCCTGAGGTTTAGGATGCTATCTTGGGTCTCTTTGTATTTCAGCCACTGGGAAGGTTCTTTTGTTAGTCCGTTTTCATGCTGCCGATAAAGACATACCCAAATCTCGGTGATGTAAAAAGAAAAAAAGGTTCAATGGACTCACAGTTCCACGTGACTGGGGAGTCCTCACAGTCGTGGTGGAAGGCAAAAGGCATGTCTTACATGGCGGCAGGCAAGAGAGCGCTTGGGCAGGGGAACTCCCCTTTATAAAACCATCAGATCTTGTGAGACTTACTCACTATCATGAGAACACCCATCCCTCATGATTCAATTACCTCCCACCGGATCCCTCCTACGACACATGGGAATTATGGGAGCTACAATTGAAGATGAGATTTGGGTGGGGACACAGCCAAACCATATCAGTGCTTAACATGAAGGTGCTTGATAAATGTTTCTAAATAAATTATGAATTTATTCTGGCCAAGATTCAGGAAGCTTCAGATTTAAAGTTAAAAGACAGCTTGCTGACCTTTGTTCCTAACATTCTTTTACAGAGGATGAGATAAAATCTCAGGGAAGTGAAGTGAGTTGCCTGAGGCATGCACGCTAAGACAAAACCAGGACCAAAACCAAGGTCTTCTGAATCCCTGTTCAGGATGCTTTTCCTCTGCCATTCAGTAAACTTAATATAGATGGCAACTGTGTATAGACCTGTGCCAGGAGAACAGAAAATTAAACATATTCTCTTAGAGACAGCAACAATAAAAAAAATCACATCAAAGAACATTATAATCTAATTGTTGAAAAAACTAAGAGAACATTTTAAAGAAACTACGAAGATACATTGTATATAAGAGAACAAAAATTAGAATTAACACAGAATTTTTGTCAGAAAAAGTGCAAGTCAGAAGGTAAAGGAATGACATTTAACATGCTGAAATTTTTAAAAATGCCAACCTAGAGCTCTACATCCAGTAGAAACATTCTTTAAAAGTAGAGATAAAATAAGGACATTTTTCATACAAACAAGCTAATTCATTGCCAGAAGACTAGAACTACCAGACAATATTTAAAGAGTTTCCTTAGACTGAAGGAAAATGATGCTAGATAGAAACTCAAATGTATACAAAAAATGAAAAGTGCAAGAAATAGTAAATATGTGAGTAAATATAAAAGATATTTGTTCTCATTTTTTAAATCTTTTTTAAAAAAATGCAAGACAGAGGACTTGTGGATTCAGCCAAGATGGAGTAACAAGGATTGAATATACATTTTTAGGGGGTTTGAAACAATTAGAAAAGTAAATTAAATAATGCTTCAAAAGATATTGAGTATTAAGCAACAAAGGCCAGTGATCTCTGAGAATCAGGAAACAATTCAAGCAACCCTCTGATTGCTCCACCTTACTGCCCAGGAAGAATTTCCAGACTGCAGTGCAGACAGAGGGAACTCCAGTAGAAATCAGAGGTCTCCCTGAGTTAAGGAGAGAATTTTAAAAGGCCAAGATAGTCAGAGTTCACAAGGTGGCTAGAGTTCCCAGCAGAGTACTGGAGATGAGAGAGGTTTTACTGAGAGAATTCTGGAGATCTGCAGAAGGTCCCGCCCGTCAGGTATTCAGCTAACTCCTGATTGGTTTCTATGTATGAAGAAGGTACATAATGCTGGGAAAAGAACCACTTAAAAGGATAGAGGGAACAGTCCTTGGTGCTATTAACATGAAGGTGCTTAATACATCTTTCTAAATAAATTATTGAATTTATTCTGGCCAAGATTTAGGAAGCTTGGAATAGTGGTCTAGGAACAGTGCCCGTTCCCATCAGCCAGAGTGGAAGCCTCATAATTCATGGAACATTGGCTAGAGTACTCAAAGATTGTGAGTCAGTATTGGGGCAAAATTTGGCCTAGATTAAATTCTGTTTTTGTGGTGTCTAACAATGCTTAAGAGCAAAAATCAAAAGGGTAAAGTTGTTATCAAGTAACTTGTCTGCATCACAGAACGAAACTCAAGAATATTTATAAGATTTTTTAAATCTAGCAGGCAAAATTCACAATGTCTGGCAAAAATCACCAGGCATGCACAGAAGTAGAAAAATATCACCCACAAAGAGGAGAAAAAGAATGAAAACTAAGCTAAAAACAACTCAGAAGACAGAATTAGTAGAAGAGGTCATTAAGACAATTATGACTGTATCCCACATGTTTAAGAAGCTAGAAAAAAGATTAACCAAGTAGAGACATGAAAGATGTAAAAAAAGACCCAAATGAAATTTCTTGAAATAAAAAACTATAGGGTGAGAATGAAAACATACACTGAATGAGATTAATAACAGATTAGCTGTTGTAGAATAAAATACTAACAAACCTCAGACATAGCAATAGAAATAAACCAAAAAGATAAAGAAAAATTAATTTAAAAAAGATAGAGCAACAGTGACTTGTGGGATAACTTTATGCAGCCTAATATACATGTCACTGGAGTCACCAAAGGAAAAAGGAAACAAAAAATATTTAAAGAAATAATGACCAAAATTTTTCAAACTACGATGAAAACTATACACCTGCAGATCCAAGACACACAACGAACTCCAAGCATGAGATAAGAAGAATCTACACCAAGGTACATAGTAATAAAATTGCTTAGAACCAGAGCTAATGAGAAAACTCTTAAAAGAAGCCAGAGATAAAAGACCCCCTATGTATGAAAGAACAAATAAAATAATGACAGCACATTTCTCACTAGAAACAATGCAAGCCAGAAGACAGGAGAGCAACATCTTTAAAACTCTAAAAGAAAAAAATTGTTAACCAAGAATTTTTTACCCAGCACAGATATCTTTCAGAAAAAGAGTGTGAAATAAATTTTTAGACATAGCTAATGGAACTCATCCAACAGAATTGCACTGCAAGAAATAATAAAGGAAGTCTTTAAAAGATTTAAAGCAGAAGGAAAATGATACTAGGTAAAAATATGGATTTATACAAATTAATAAAGGGTGCTGGAAAAGTGCCCTAACTACGTGAGTCCATATGTAGGATTTTAAAATTGTTTAAATTGTTTTCACAAGAACTGACTGTTTTCAGTTGTTTGTTTTTGAGACAGGGTTTCATTCTGTCACTGAGGCTGGAGTACAGTGGCACAACCATGGCTCATTGCACCGTTGGCTTCTCAGGCTCAGGTGATCCTGCTGCTTCCACCTCTCAAGTAGCTGGAACTACATGCACATGCCACCATACCCAGCTAATTTTTAAAATTATTTTTAGAGATGGGGTCTCCCTATGTTGCCCAGGCTGCTCTTGAACTCCTGGTCTCAAGGGATCTTCTCATCTTGGCTCCTGGCATTACAGGCACGAGCCACCACGCATGGACAATAATTGACTGTTTAAGTATTTTTTTAATTTTGAATTTAAGGTATTCTGTTATAGTACTAATAATTGACTGTTTAAACAACCACCACCACCACAAAACCCAACACATTTTGAGTTTATAACATATGTAGAAGTAAAACATATGACAACAATAACACAAAGGCTAGGAGGGAAAAATGGAAGCCCATTATTATTGCAAGATACTTTAGTTATATGTGAAATACTGTAATATTTTAAGGTAGAGGGTAGTAAGTTAAAGATGGATGCTATAGATCCTAAAGCAATTATTAAAATAATGCAACCGATAGTTGTACATTGTAAGCCAACAAAGGAGCTAAAATAGAATCATTAAAAAACCCAAAAGAAGGCAGAAAAAGAGTGAAAAGGAAACAGAAAACAGATGGGACAAATAAACACAAATAGCAATACCAATAATTACATTAAATGTGACAATCACATTAAATGTCTAAACACCTTAATTAAAAGGTAGAGATTGCTAGATAAGGTAAGATCCAACTATATCCTGTCTACTAGTAAGTAACGTACATTAAATAAAAAGATGCAATAGGTTAAAAGTGAAAGAATGGAGAAAGACATACATTAGCACTTATCAAAGGAAAACTGGAGCAAAGTAGATTTCGCAGAAAAGAATAATTCCAGAAATAAAGACAATAATTTTATAATGATTGAGCAGTCGATTAGTCAAGACAATCCTGTATGTGCATGAATCTAATAACAAAGCTTTAAACGTAGAGCAAAAACTGATAGAACTGTAAAGAGAAATAGATAAATGTACAATTTCAGTAAAATATTTTAAAAACTCTCTGCAAATTAATAGAAAGATAGACTGAAATTCAGCCAGGCTACAGATGTCTTGAACACTATCAACTAACTCACTTTAATTGACATCTATATAACACTTCCTCAAAAAGTGCAGAATTCACATTCTTTGCAGGAGCACATGGAACATGTACACGTGGTGGGACATAAAACTAATCTTAATAAATCTGAAACTATTTTAATCACATGACGTTCTTTTATTATAAAGAAATTCAATTGTAAACCCAAACCAGATGATACATAGAAACACCCATAATATTTGGAAATGAAAGAGCACACTTCTAAATATCCCATGAATCAAAGAAAAAAAAATCAGAAGGGAAACTAGGAAGATTTTGAACTGAATGAAAATAAAAATGCAACAAATCAACATTTATGAGATGCAGCTAAAGCAGTACTGAGATTAAATTTTATAGCACTAAGCACCTATATTATAAAAGATGACAAGTCTCAATGATTTTTCTGCCTCAAGAAACAGAAAAAAGAAGAGCAAAGAAAACTCAAGGTAAGCAGAAAAGAAAGAAAAAGTAAGAAAGATTAGAACAGAAGTTAATAAAAGGGGAAACAAAAAATAGCAAAATTAAAGATTTTTTTTGAGGAGAGTGACAAAATTGATAAGCCTCTTGCTAGATTGGTCAGGAAGAGAGAAAAGATACAAATTACCCAGGACAAACAGAGGAACAAGGAAGGTGATGCCACAGATTTTGCAGATATTAAAAAAACAATAAAGGAAATTACCAAAAAATTGTGCCAATAAATTAGGCAACTTCGATTAAGTGGAGAAAACCCTTAAAACCCCCAAACTTACTCAAGAAGGTATTGATAATCAATGTAGCCCTATATGTATTAAAGAAATTGAATTTATATTTAAAACTTTTCCCACAAAGAGAACTCCAGTCCCAGAAGGCTTAACAGGTGAATTCCAGGAAACATTTAAGAAAGAAATAATAACCAACCACTTCCAGAAAAATGAACAGGAGGGACTACTTGCCCTCATGCTGTGGGGTCTGTATTACCCTCATTCCAAGACCAGACAATGACGTTACAAAAGAGAAAACTAAATACCAATATTCCTCATATACTCATATACATAAATGAGAAAATTCACTTTTTTTTCTTTTTTTCTTTTTTTATGGCTGCATAGTATTCCATTTAAATATATTTATTGAAAAATCATGACACATAGAAAACAAGGAACTATCCTTGAGAAGCTAGAAATGAAATGGTATATTAATTCTAAACATGGTAAGAGGAAAGAAATAAAAATAAGAATAGAATTAATGAAATAATGATGCAGATGATTTAAAAACCTAAAAGCTGATTCTCTGAAAAACTAAATAAATAAAATGGCCAACTTTGGCCGGGCATGGTGGCTCACACCTGTAATCCCAGCACTTTGGGAGGCCGAGGCAGGTGGATCACCTGAGGTTGGGAGTTCAAGACCAGCCTGACCAACATGGAGAAACCCCATCTCTACTAAAAACACAAAAAATTAGCCAGGTGTGGTGGTACATGCCTGTAATCCCAGCTACTTGGGAGGCTGAGACAAGAGAATAGCTTGAACCTGGGAGGTGGAGGTTGCAGTGAGCAAAGATCATGCCATTGCACTCCAGCCTAGGCAACAAGAGTGAAACTCTGTCTCAAAAAAAAAAAAAAAAAAAAAAAAGGCCAACTTCTGAATATATTAACCCAGAAAAAAAGAAAGAGAAAAAAATGCAAAAAATTAATATTTAGAATGACAATGGAGCCATAACTACAGAAATATTAGTAATTTAAAACATCTGAAGAGAACACTGAAATTTTTGCCTATACATTTGAAAACTTAGATAAAATGAAAAAATTAGAATATCTGAGTTATTAAAATTGACTACAGAATAAGATAGGAAACCTAAATACTTCAACTACCAGTCCAGAAATTCAATCAGTAGTTAGAAGTTTCTCCCCAATTGCCCCAGCTCACATCCCACTTCCCTCTACCAACTACTTTCACATATTCCAGGTTCAGATAATTTTAATGGCACGTTTTTACTAAACCTTGACTGAACAAATAATCCCTACTTATCCAGTGGCATGAAGATGTTATTGCCCTGTCTTTTGGTCTCCATATTTCTCATTATATGTGAGCACTAATTCCTACTGTTATTCCTTAGTATGTAATATGTCATTTTCCTCTGGCTGCTTTCAAGGTTTTCTCTTCCACAAAAAGAATGCAACACCTAAGAATACAACTATCCATGGAGGTGAAAGATTTATACTCAAGAATTACAAAACACTCCTCAAAGAAATTGGGGATGGCACAAACAAATGGAAAAACATTCCATACTCATGGATAGAAAGTAAATGAAAGTGAAAACGGCCATACTGCACAAATCAATTTACAGATTCAATGCTATCTCTATCCAAGTACCAATGACATTCTTCACAGAATTAGAAAAAAGTATTTTAAAAATCACACGGAACCAAAACAGGGCTTGGATAGCCAAGGCAATCCTAAGCAAAAAGAATAAAGCTAGAGGCATCACATTCCCCAAACTATACTACAGGGCTACAGTAACCAAAACAGCATGGTACTGGTACGAAGACACATAGACCTATGGAACAGAATAGAGAGCCCAGAAATAAAGTCACATGCTTACAACCATCCAATTTTCGACAAAATCAACAAAAATAAGCAATAAAAAGTCCTTATTCAATAAATGCTGCTGGGATAACTGGCTAACCATACCCAGAAGACTGAAGCTGGACCCCTTCCTTACACCATACACCAAAATCAGCTCAAAATAGATTAAAGACTTAAATGTAAAACCTAAAACTATAAAAACCCTGGAAGATAGCCTAGGAAATACCATTCTGGACATAGGCCCTGACAAAGATTTCATGATGAAGATACTAAAAGTAATTGCAACACAAGCAAAAATTGACAAATGGGACCTAATTAAACTAAAGAGCTTCTGCACAGTGAAAGAAACTATCATCAGAGTAAACAGACAACCTACAGAATGAGAGAAAATTTTTGCAGACTATGCATCCAACAGAGTCTAATATCCAGAATTTATAAGGAACTTAAACAAATTAGTAAGCAAAAAACAAACAACCCCATAAAAAAGTGGGCAAAGGACATGAACAGACACTTTTCAGAAGAAGACATACATGCACCCAACAAGCATATGAAAAAATGCTCAACATCACTGATAAGTAGATACTTGCCAGTCAGAATGGCTATTATTAAAAAATAAAAAAATAAAAGATGCTGGCAGAGAAAAGGGAATACTTATATACTGTTGGTGGGAGTGTAAAATAGTTCAACCATTGTGGAAAGCAGTGTGGTGATTTCTCAATGAACTTAAACAGAAGTATCATTAGACCCAGCAATCCTATTATTGGGTATATACCCCAAAGAATATAAAGAATTCTACCATAAAGACACATACACAAGTATGTTCATTACAGCACTATTCACAATAGCAAAATTATGGAATCAACCTAAGTGCCCATCAGTGTAGACTGAATAAAGAAAATGTGGTACATATATACCATGGAAGACTATGCAGCCATAAAAAAGCACAAGATCATGTCCTTTGCAGCAAAAATAATGGAGCTGGAGGCCATAACACTAAGAGAACTAATGTAGGAACAGAAAACCAAATACTGCATGTTCCCACTTATAAGTGGGAGCTATACATTGAGTACACAAGAAGGGAACAACAGACTCTGTGGCCTTCTCGAGGGTGGGAGGAGGGACAGGATTGAAAAACTACCTATCAGGTACTATCTTATTACCTGGGTGACAAAATAATCTGTGCACCAAACTCCTGTGACATATAATTTACCCATATAACAAGCTAGCACATGTTCTCCTGAACCTCAAATAAAGATTAAACAAATTTTCTCCTTATCTTTGGCTTATAGGAGTTTGACTGTGCTATGCTTATATGTGATTTTCTTCATATTTATTCTGCTTCAAGTTGTCTGTTCCCTTCTTATGTCTTATTCCACTTCTGATTTAAGTTTTAATTTATTTCCTTTTTCTTTTTTTTTTTTTTGAGACAGAGTCTCACTCTGTTGCTCAGGCTGGAGTGCAGCAGTACGATCTTGGCTCACTGCATCCTCTGCCTCCTGGGTTCAAGCGATTCTCATGCTTCAGCCTCTCTCATTCTCCTGAGTATCTGGGATCATAGGCATGTGCCACCATGCCAGCTAATTTTTATATTTTTTTTAGTAGAGACAGGGTTTCACCATGTTGGCCAGGCTTGTCTAGAACTCCTGGACTCAAGTGATCCGCCCGCCTTGGCCTCCCAAAGTGTTGGGATTACAGGTGTGAGCCACCACGCCAGGCCGTAAGTTTTAATTTCTGTTGCTTGGTCTTTTGTTTCTGATGTAGGGTGGCAATGCCTACAGTGCGTGAGGGGGTACGGTGTTAGGTATGATCTCCTCTGCCTCTTTTATTCCTTCATCCGTATTAATTACCATCCTACCCCTGGGTCTGAGTGCTCTAATCACCTCCTAAGTAGATGTCCAGTTAGGGTATAACCTGCCCATTCCTGGAGAATGCTATATCCCCACGTTGGTAATAGAGGAAGTAGATGTGCCCAGCCTTACGCCTGCACTACAATTTTGATGGAGTCTTAAGTTGAACCAAAATATATTCTGGTTATGGGAGGAATACATTTCAGACCATGCCATTATGAATTCTGAAGCATCAGAGAACTTGTGGGCAAGGCTGGTGGAGGAGGAATAGCTCCTAAGTGGTTCAGCTACTGATAAACCTAGTGGTCCCAGTAGAAAAATATGACCTAGGGATTCCAGGGGGCTGCCAAGTAGCCCCTTTTGTAATTTACGAAAGCCCATACAAGGTCTTGGGAATAGCCTGTGAGACTCATACAGCTTTCCTTCTCATCCCACATTGCCACTTATAGGCCAAACAGACCAGTGACAGGGCTTGTGAATCCTAAGAATTACTACCTTAGCTTTAGACCCATAAATCACCTTGAACTTGGAAATGGCCTTGTCCATTCTGCATTGACAGATGTTATTCCTAAGATGGCAGCACACCTAGCTCTAGACATTTACAGTTACCTTAGGCTCATACAGAAGATTTTTATTTTGAACATAAAAATGTCCACTGACCAGTACTTGGAATAGTGAGCAGAGTCGCAAAGCTCCACAAATGTGATCAGAGGCTGACACTTTTGTATGGGATGCTGCCAGGCAGTGCAGTGCCACCGCTAGTCGGCAGAACCCAGCCTCCGGTACTCACCGGCCTGGTTTCCATAGCCTTGCTTATGCTCACTTACAATATAAAGTCTACTTTCGCGACAACTGCTTGTTAGTTCCAGAAAGCTTTTATTTTAGTTAATTGTGTTCATTGGGAAAGCTGTTGTGCCCAGAAGCCAGGAAAAGCATTCAATGGAACTTTCAGGCCACTGTAGAGCAGGGAGATCTGGTGGCATGGGATGGGGACCCCTTCCTGCCCCTTCCTTGCTGCCGTGGGACTACCTGCAGTGGCGCCCAGCCCCAGCACCCTGCACAGTCTGGTAACTCTTCCCCTTTGGTAAATTTTCCCTTCAAGTGGGAGGAGGGCAGATTGGGAAAAAGCCTCAGCTGCTGCTTCTGCTGCTTAAAGCAGTCCAGACGATTAATGGGCAGCTCCAGCTGCTATCCTGAAAGTGAGACTGAAATCTTACACCCTTTTTCCTTATGTTAAAATTGATTTCGGCATACACTTCTGTAATTTTTAAGACAGTGCCCATCTGGAAGGTCAGGGAACATTTGCATACAGCAAAGGAGTTGTGTCACACAGGTTAGGACCAGGACAGCTCCAGGGCCTGGTACCTAGGAAGGCTAGCTCCTTCCTCCCTCCCTCCCTCCCTCCCTCCCTCCCTTCCTTCCTTCCTTCCCTCCCTCCCTCCCTCCTTCCTTCCCTTTCTTTTTTCTTTCTTCTTTCTTTTTCTTTCTCTTTTTCTTTTCTTTCTTTCTTTCTTTTTTCTCTTTCTTTCTTTCTTTCTTCTTTCCTCTTCTTTCTTTCTTTTTCTTTCTTTCTTCTTTCTTTTTTTTTTTCCTTTTTTTCTTTTTGAGACAAGATCTTACTCTATCACCCAGGCTGTAGTCCAGTGGTGTGATCATGGCTCACTGCAGCCTCGATCTCCTGGGCTCAAGTAACCATCCTGCTTCAGCCTCCTAAGTAGCTGGGACCACAGGTGTGTGCCACCATGCATGACTAATTTATTTAAAATTTTTTTTTGTAGAGATAGGGTCTTGCTATGTTACCAAGGCTGGTTGTGAACTTCTGGCTCAAGCGACCTCCCTGCCTCAGCCTCCCAAAGTGCTGAGACTACAGGCGTGAGCCAACCACACCCCGCCTGGAAAGGCTAGCTTCAGAAAAGCCTACTTATGGGCACCAGCTTTCCTCCAGAAGAGCATCTCCATGAGTATAAGTCTTCTCTGGGCAAACTCAAGGAATTCCTGACCCACCCTGACAGAGAGGGGGTAAGCGAGATGTCTGCCCTAATCCTGGGCCTTCAGACCAAAGATTCAGCTGGTGGCTAACATAAAACAAGCCTGCAGCACGTTCGACAGCACTTGTCTCAGATCTTCTTACCTAGCTTCTCCATTTCATTTCAGGCTCCACTCCTTCAAAACACTAGCTTCCAACCCTCTTTCCTATTCCAGTCTTGTAGGACTTCCTTGGATATGTCTCACGGTCATTGTATTTTTCTTCCTAGTTTTTGTTGCTTTAGATAACACCAGGCCACATTCAGCCCTAAAGGGACCCCTCCCTGCCTTGGCTTGTTTTGTCTTTGCTTTGTCATTGCCATCATCCAGGCCTGTCAGGGACACTCCACAGCAGGTGGTGGGACAGAGCGGGTGAGCTTACGCCAGGAAGGAACAAATGTATTTGCAATGACAATGAGCTAGGAGGAATGCTACCACCACCTTCCAGCCTCTCTTGAGCTGGGGGAGACTGAGCCACTTCCCCTCCAGGGTTTCACAGGCCACAGAGCACTGGGAGGAGGACCAGAGTTGAGTGCAGGAAGATGGTGACAAGGTATTCAGTAAGGACTCTGGTGTTCCAGGCTGGTTTGTATAGATACCATGGAACGTCCAGAAGGTAAGTTGGAAGCATGGCATAGCGGGTAAAGGAGAGCAAAGCCGAGAGTTGCTGAGCAAAGTCTTGCATTTAGGATGGGCAGCAGAACACAAGAGGAGGGGTGGCCTGGTGGGCATGGCTGGTGCAGGTGCATGGCAGGTGACACCTAAGGCCTAAAGAGGCAGGAGTCTGATGGCCTAAGTCTTCACCAGACAGCCCTGGTGGAAAGTTATCCTCAGCTGTGATTCGAGAATCTTGGAGCCTGTATTTGAGAGTTAGGAATGGAGAAGTATGAAGTATAGGATGAGACCACCCCTTGGAGGGTTTGCTTGGGTGAGTATGAGATGGTGTTGGGCCCCCTCGGGATATTCCTCTTTAATGGACTGGTCTGCAGTGTGTATGGCCCAGTGAAAGATGCTCCCTCATTGTACTTTAGAAAAAAAGAGGAGAAGCAATTTCAAGAAGGCCAAAGGCAAGAGGAATTTCCCTCCATATACATCCATAGAATAAAAGGTGACTTCAGGTTGGGCACGGTGGCTCACGCCTGTAATCCCAGCACTTTGGGAGGCCAAGGCAGGTGGATAACCTGAGGCCAGGAGTTTGAGTCCAGCCTGATCAACAGAGTGAAACCCCATCTCTACTAAAAATACAAAAACTTAGCTGGACCGTGGTGGTACACCTCTGTAATCCCAGCTACTCGGGAGGCTGAGGCATGAGAATCACTTGAAGCCAGTAGGCAGAGTTTGCAGTGAGCCGAGATTGCACCACTGTACTCCAGCATGGGTGACACCTTGTCTCAAAAAAAAAGAAAAAAGAAAAAAGAAAAAAAGGGTTACTTCAGTCCAGAAAAGCAATATTCTACCTTCAGGGTCATTCACCCTTGGTAGAATAGAGCCTGGAAATTTATCTGTACGGTTACTTTCCTAAGCAAATGAGCTGGGGGGTCTCTGAGGCAACTGACCTCCATCTTTTGTTTCTGTATATTTTAAAAGAGAAATCGATGATGGGTGGATCAAGCTCTCTCTTGTCCCCAGAGACATAGTTCAAGTATTCTTATTCAAGCATTTTTTGCTTTCAGGTTTTCTTGCCTAGAGGATTCTAAGACCTTTTGACTTTAGCTTGATTTTCTCAAGTTATCTCTCAAAATTTTTCAGTAACAAAGCTCCTTCTTCAGGCAGTAGTTTATAGAGGCCACAATACAGGAATCAGAAAAACTTAGGATTTTATTAGCACACATTTATTTTATAACTTCACATTTATAACATTTTACTTTGTATACTGTCAATAAATGACAATGAAACCATTTTCATAAATACAAAAACACATGAAATTAGGGAGTCATGGTAACCACCGCATCACTTTGGTCGAACAGTATTAAAAATATAATTTAGAAAGATAAATGATCACAAGTGATACCTTTAAAAAAATGCTTTTCTTACAATCTCAGGATATTCTTCAGTTAAACTGAACCACAATCAGAAAAAATAAGTAATTATTTAAAAGTCAAACCTCTCACAATTGTCAACAACTGCTGGAAGAGTCATCACAAATATAAAAAACAACAAGCACTCAAATTTACAATAAGAGCTGAAACGGTTTCTAACACCACGGTAGACTGGAAGTCAACTGGAAGCATATTAACTTGTGACCGCACAACTGTCAGGACAATAAAGAAAGCATGCATTGAATTGAGCAGACAGCAACATCATGAAAATCCTAAGCGCTTCAATGTATTGAGGGCTTTCCGTGTTCCAGATGTCATGCAACGTGCTTTAAAAGCATTAAGTCATTTGTTCATAACAACTGTGTACTCTCATCTTCTTATTTTTCAGATGTGGAAACTGATGTCTAGAGAAGCTAAGCAATTTGCTTACAGTATGCACAAATCTACCACGAGACTACACATCAACTGTGTTGGAGCTTTGCCTAGCACATATAACTAAATGGTGCTCATCTGCACTGCACTCACACACTTATGTGATACACAGGTCTGACCTAAATACACAGGTCTGATCTAAACAGCCATGTGGTACTACCGCTTTTAAAATCTATGAACAATTAAAAGTTCAGATACGTACACAGACACCATAAAGGAAACTTTGCTCTAAGGTCTACACAAAATGAGCCCATCTGGAAATAAACGCAAACCTGGTGGTGAATGCTTCTGTGTTAAAATTTGGTTATCAGCCCATTTGAATCTAGCTGTTATTTACTAGAGATTTAAAGAGTTTAGGCCGGGCGTGGTGGCTCACACCTGTAATCCCAGCACTTTGGGAGGCTGAGGTGAGCGGATCACTTGAGGTCAGGAGTTTGAGACCAGCCTGGCCAACATGGCGAAACCCCGTTTCTACTAAAAATACAAAAATTAGTCGGGCATGGTGGTGGGCGCCTGTAATCCCAGCTACTTGGGAGGCTGAGGCATGAGAATCACTTGAACCTGGGAGGCAGAGGTTTCAGTGAGCTGAGATTGTGCCACTGTACTCCAGCCTGGGCGATAGAGCAAGACTCAGTCTCAAAATAATAATAATAACAATTAAAAAAAAATAAAGAGTTTAAAATACATTTTGGAGATGGAACTACTGGAAAATCTCTGCAGAACTGCAGAGCACAATGTGAAAGTCATCAAGATGGTGGAGGGTGGACTAGTGTGAGTCAAAGTTCTGGGTTTCTGTCTAGGCTCCATTACTTCTTAGCATTTTGGTGTTGAGGAGACCACTTAACCCATCTGAGCTTCAGTTTCTTTCTCTTTATAAAGAGCAAAATTATACCACAACAGGGTGGCTGTATACATTCAGTGAGATATACATGAAACACCTTGCACACAGTAGGCCCTCAATAAATGTGAGTTCCTTTTCTCTCCTCTTTGTCCTCTGTTGCCACTAAAAATCTTCTGTAAGCAAACCAGCCTGCTCACTAAATCCAAACCTGCCCTAAACACCTCTGCTCTTGAGCATGCTGTCCCCTTATGTCCCCCTTTCTCTGGGGACACCTCTCAGGCTGTGGACCTCTTGAAAGCAGAGCTTAGATTGAGTCATCTGTGTCTTCAGGGCCCGACACAGCACCTAGTTCTGGGACCATCTATCTGACACCTAGCAGAAAGGCAGGAAGAACACTTCCCAGGTTAAAACAACACAATAACGACAATATCAACAAAAACCTGCAAGCGGAGATGGTCCTATTCACTGGGTGATGACACTTTTATTGGGGTGATGAACTTAATTCACACAAAGGATTAGTTAGCCTTTTACCTGTCTAGATCATCTCCTCATCTAGACTGGAACCTGTCTGAGGGCAGGGCCCATTTTGTTGGTTTATAACTGCTCAACTGTAGGTTATAGCTGTAGTCTTGTAACTCCTTGAACTGTGTCTCACAAAGCCAGGTACTCAGGGAGAATTTGCTGATTTAAGGAAGCGAAACACCTGACAAGTCAAACAGCTTTATTTTTCAAACATATTACAAAAGGCATTTTTTTTTTTTTTGACTGCCAATTCTTTCTTCTATGGTATGGGCCAATTCTGGTCTACTTGGGATTATGTAAAGAAAATTGGAAGTACAAGTGTTTCAGATTCCTTCAGGCTTACTATCTAATATTTGGAGTTTAATCTTTTGTTCATTAATAATCTACAAAGGGTCTAAGAAACTCCTAGATATTTTTTCTTAAAAAGAAAAATCAAGGGCCAGGCATGGTGGTTCATGCCTATAATCCCAGCACTTCGGGAGGCCGAGTTGGGCACATCATTTGAGCCTAGGAGTTCCAGACCAGCCTGAGCAACACAAAACCCTGTCTCTACCAAGAAACAAAAGAATAGCTAGGCGTGGTGGTCCATGCCTGTAGTCCCAGGTACTTGGGAGGCTAAGGTGTGAGGATCACCTGAGCCTGAGCCTGGGAAGTCAAGGCTGCAGTGAGCCACTGCACTCCAGCCTGGGTGATGAGAGTGAGACCCACGAAATAAAGAAGAAAGAGAAAAAGAAAAATAGGAAGGAAGGCAGGAAGGAAGGAAGGAAGGAAGGAAGGAAGGAAGGAAGGAAGGAAGGAGAGAAGGAGAGGAGAGAAGGAGAGAGGGAGGGAGGGAGGGAGGGAGGCAGGGAAGGAAGGGAGGGAGGGAGGAAGGAAGGAAGGAAGGAAGGAACGAAGGAAGGAAGGAAGGAAAGGAAGGTCAATAATTGGCTGTCATGCTTTGATTTTAGTCCCAAACATTAAAAAAAAAAAAATTTAAAGGTCTTAGCCTAGTAAAGTGAATGTCCCTAGGCCCACTGGCTATGGGTCCTGCCCCCAGGTGGTTTTCAGTCGTCCCCTTCATGATTCCAGCCGCCATAGCCATCTCCTTCCTCTGGCTCTTCGATACTCTCATTCTCAAAGGAGGCCTCTTCCTCCTCTTCTTCCCGTATTACCTTCATTAGCTCAAGGAAGTTGGGGGGCGGGCCCTGATCCTTCAGCTCCCTAAGCCGGCACCACAGCATCTGGTTAAGAGTGGCCCCAGCCATGACCTGCTCCAGGCGGACCTGGTCCGCAATACGCCGAGGGATGGCGCGTTTCTCCACGGCTCTTCGGAGCAGGGTTTCTAACCGTAACACATAGGCTGAGACCTTCTCTCCTTCCTCCTGATAGGTCTTCAGATACCTCACCTGGGCTGTCCTGCGGCTCTCTAGGCTCCCAAACACCTGCTTAAAGGCCTCCAAACACTCTTCTACACTGATGGACGGGTTGTCTGCCTGCACTATGTGCATGAGGTCCAGGGCAGGGCCCCGCAGGCTTTCTGCCAGCCACCTTTTCTTTTCTGCCTCTGTTACTGGCCACTCTTTGACTATCTCCGTGGCCTGTTCCAACCAGACCTCAAAGGGCTCTTCCTCTGGGGCTGGGACAGCACTCCCAGAGAACACTCGCAGTTTCCGGTATCTCATAGGTAGCAGGGGCTGAGGTGCATGTGCCATTGCCTGTCCCAACAAATGGGCCAGTAATTCTGGTGAGATGCAGGGCACTGTGGCTGGAGACATGCCCTCGTGCCCCAGGGCTCGAAACATACCTGAGACCGTCTGCCCCTCTTTTTCTAGAAAGAGGTTCAGTCTTTCCAGAAACTCAGTGTCCTGATTAGGGGTCTTAAAGACCACCTTCCAGACACCCCCCTTTCCCTGGACCTCACTGGGAATGGCCGAGACATCAGTATCTTCCAGAAGCTCTAGTAAGACAGCATTGGCATTCTCCTGCTTCCGGAATATCTTGCCAAGCAGTCTATAACTGCCCAGAGACTTTAAAGTCTCCTGAAGGACCTCCTGAATGTCAGCCTCCTCATAGTCCACCGGTATCCCCGTAACCATCAGTGACTTCTGCTCATCCACACTCATTATCCTGCACCAGTCCTCTAACAGCGCCAGCGCCATTGTCCCAAGAACTGACCCGCTCTGACTCTACAGTCACCAATTTGTTAGTGGGGCAGCTATGCACTGACTTAGTATTGAAAATATCCTGAATGAGCGTCTAACCTTAGAACCCACCAGTGAATGGGTCCCAGACTAGGTCACTCAAAGACAGTCCCAAAGTTTTCTGGACAAATGACCCTGGCCTCCTCAGTGGCAAGAACTCAGGACTTCTTGTCTTTAGACCTGACCCAGGTGGGCAGGTTGTATCTCAGTTCTAATCACACCTCTGTCCGCAGCTCTGAAGTTTGGTTGCGGATGATTTTCTCAAAGATGCTGGCAGCCACGTGGCGCTGACCCTTCTGGGATAGTTGAGGCACCTGGGTCAACTGCTTTCTCCACAGCCTCCTGGTCTCCGATGTTTCGTCTCTCTCCAGTTGGTGGGAAAATGCCTTCCACTCTGGTACCCAGAATTCTTGGAGAGAAGCCTCCCAGCAGGGTGGCTTGGAACCCTGGTGAAACAATGTTCAGTTTTACTACATAGTGCTCTCTTTCCCTGGAAGCATCCATACTCTAGTCTGGAATGGAACTGGGGGCAGATAGGGGTTCTGCTTCACACTGTGCTTGCATTCATCCCACTCTTGTCACACCCCTTGTTTGCTTACTGTGACTTTTTTTCTCCTGAGGACTCCAGTGAAATCTGGCGTTCCCACCATATGCTCATCAGACCTGTTGATTAATGTCTGAGCCCCAGTTAAGGACAGGATTCAAGGTCTTTGCCATGTGAAAGATGAAATCAGGAGATGGGGCTAAATACCTGTTTATGTGTTCCCAAGTGTTCCGCAAGAGGTGAGGAGCTTATTTATTCATTCACCTTTTAGCACAGGAAGACGTCACCCACCTCCACACAATGGTGTGTCTGGCTCTTAGCTCCAGCCAAGCCAAGCTGCCCTGTTACACATAAATAAGAAGAACAGGTATTTATGCTTCATTAATATTCAGCAGGAAGACTGTTAATGCGCTTATTCAAAAATAGGACAATCTTTCACAATACTACTCAGTATTAAGTTGCTTTACCTCTTTGATTAACAAAACTAATTAGGAATCACTCAAACGTTTAAAAATAGTTTAATCTAGGTATAACAATTTGGGGGAAAAAAACCTCAGGGCCGACTAAGTTAAATTGGGAATTATGAATTAATTCTCTCTTGTTGTCTCTGGAAGGTTTTGCAAACACACATTTGGGCTTTGCTTTTGCTATGAACAGTAAGTGAAATAGTTTGAATGTTTGTCCCCTCCAAATCTCATGGTGAAATGTGATCCCCAGTGTTGGAGGTGGGGCCTGGTGGGATGTGTTTGTGTCATGAGAGTGGATCCCTTATGAATGGCCTGGTGCCATTCTTGGGGTAATGAGTGGGTTCTTGTTCTATTAGTTTCCTCGAGATCTGATTGTTAAAAACAGACTGGCACCTCCCTCCCCTCACTCTTGCTCCCTTTCTTGCCACATCTGCTCCCCCTTTGCCTTCTGCTATGACTAGAAGCTTCCTGAGGGGTCACCAGACGCAGATGCCAGCACCATACTTCTTGTACAGCCTGCCGAACTGTGACCCAAATAAGCCTCTTTATAAATTATCCAGCCTCAGGTATTCCTTTATAGAAACACAAAATAGACTTAAGACAGTAAGTTACTAACACAACACTCCCCAAGCATTTGTTTCTGTTTCTGTTTTTTGAGACAGGGTCTCACTCTGTTGCCTAGGCTGGAATGCAGTTGTGTAAACACGGCTCACTGTAGCCTTGACCTCTCCTGGGCTCAAGCAATCCTTCCACCTCAACCTCCTGACTACCTGGGACCACAGGCACATGCCACCATGCCTGGCTAGTTTTTAAATTTTGCATAGAGATGGAGTCTCCCTAAGTTGTCCAGCCTGGTCTCAAACTCCTGGGTTCAAGCAATCATCCCACCACAGCCTCTCACAGTGCTGAATTATACACATCAACCACCACACCCAGCCTTTCTTAACATTTGAACTTTAACCCATCATTTGAGAAAAAAGAAAAAAGGAGGAAGCACATCTATCAAGGAGTTTGTTCTGGAGAACATGTGGGGATTAGAGAACATAAAAAAGTTAGAGTTGTCCAGGCTCGGTGACTCACGCCTGTAATCCCAGCACTTTGGGAAGCCGAGGTGGGTAGATCACCTGAGGTTAGGAGTTTGAAACCAGCCTGGCCAACGTGGCCAGTAGAAACGCTGTCTCTACTAAAAATACATAATTTAGCTGGGTGTGGTGGTGCGCGCCTGTAATCCCAGCTACTTGGGAGGCTGAGGCAGGAGAATCGCTTGAACCTGGGAGGTGGAAGCTGCAGTGAGCCGAGATCGTACCACTGCACTCTAACCTGAGTAACAGAACGAGACTCTGTCTCGAAAAAAAAAAAAAAAAAGTTAGAGTTCCTAATACCTCCCAGTTACTGCTGCGGAGTATGTGTTAAGGGGCTACAACCATTTCCCCCTTGGCCTAAACATCTTCATCAACTCGAATGGGGGCCATACGCCACAGTGCTGTCCTGTAACTCTATCAGCAGTGCTCCTGCTGTGGGCACATCTCCTGAGTCTTCTAGGAGGTGCTGAAGGCACCAGCGGTGCCAGAGAGCCAGGAGGGCAAAATACTGCTTCACCCTGTGCCCAGGAGTCTCACAGACCTGAGACTGCTGACTTCTCCATGCCTGACATTTCCTTTCTAAAATGTGGGGGCTGTGGGGGAGGGGCAGGTACAGTGGCTCACACCTGTAAACCTAGCACTTTGGGAGGCCAAGGCGGGAGGATCACTTGAGCCCGGGAGTTTGAGACCAGCCTGGGCAACACAGTGAGACCCTGTCTCTACAAAAAGGAAAATAAAAAAATTAGCTGGGCGTGTGGCAGTCGCCTGTAGTCCCAACTACTTGGGAGGCTGAGGAGGGAGCCGAGCGGATAAAGGCTACAGTAAGCTGCGTTTGCACCATTGCATTCCAGCCTAGGTGACAGTGTGAGACTCTGTCTGAAAACAAAAACAAAAATAAAAAAACAACTGGGGGCAACCTTCCTCCCCACTGGGATATTTAGAGGAAACAGGGAATGTAAAAAGATACTGCCCAGGAAAAAGCATCTCTACGGTCTACAGAATGACTGCCATGCTGAAGTTAGGCTGTCTTCGGATGATTCTTCCTGCCAATGTGACCTGCAGTGTGACATTCAAATAAAAACATGGCAAAAAAACACCCTTGATATACAATAGGGCCATGGATGGAAATATCTGGATACGGTAGAAATAGAAGAACCTTGTATTTTCTCACATAAAGGGGGTCACAGGACAAGCTGGAAAAGAAGCCGGACTTTGAGGTGGAAGCCCTCACTGGAATTGTTGGATCATTTAACTAAATACCCAACCTTGGCGATGCGCCCCAAGCTCTCTTAATCTGTTTCTTAACCTGGAAAGCAGTGCTGATAAGGCACGCATCTCAGAGGGGCTGTGAGGAGGAAATGATATAATTCATTTCCTTGGAATGAAGACGGAAGCGCTTTTTTCAAATGCTTTATTCAAATGCAAAGCACATCTGGCGCTAAGTCCAAAATGCGCCCTCGGGTTCTCTCAGCCCCTCCACTCCTATATTCTTCCTCAGTCTCTCTTTCTCATCCGGAGACGCCTTTCCACCTATCACGGTGGGCTGATCTTCAAACTGCGACTGGTTGTCAACCAGATGTAACTCTATTCACCAAACTATCTCTCACAATTGGATGGTGGGGGTGGTTGGTAACCGCATTTAATCCTGGGCTGACAATGAGATTGGATTCCTGGTTACACGGCCCTGCGCGGTCGCCCTGCGGTAAATGGCCTCTCAGCCCAAACCCACCCTGGTTTACTGAGCATGCCCAGACCTCCCTCCCGGGCCACCAAAGGAGGGGCACCATTTCTGCAGGATTTTGCCACTGTGGAAAGAGAGGCGGAGCTGTCATCGCGCAGAGGCAGGGACTGATACGCGGAAAGGACGTGGAGATGGGAATAAGTAATGAAGGACCCGCATTGACCGTGTTAGCACACAAATCTAATTGCCCTCTGGTGCAAACTTACCACCCTGTGGCCGTGGCTCAGCTACCTGCACACACACACCAAGTTCCTACACACCTTTCCCCCGCTTGGCCCCACACAATTCATGGCACTCACAGCCCACATCCTACCTCCTTCTCCGCACCAGATACGCACCCGCACTCACTCCCCAAACACGTGGCATCTGGTAACCTGGGAAACGCCGCGGCTGTGGCGCAGTGCGCAACAGGGGCGGGGGAATCAGGCGGGGCACTGGGGCGAGGGAAGCTGGAGATTTGGGGAGGGGGTTTCTATTTGTTTTTTCGCCCACTTTTTGTTTTTTGTTTTTTTGGTGGGGGAAGCAGAATAAACCAAACCGCGACACGTTCCTGCGCCCTTCTTGGTGCAGTGGCGCAGACATGGTCCATGGCGCCTTGGGCAATAGAGCAGGTCTGCACCCCCTCTCTAAGTCGTGGCACTGGGCTGGAATTCCCGACTGCACCCTTTGCTACACCCCCATAGACCACAGACCTGCGTCTCTCTCTATGTTCCTCTCCCATCTGCTACGCCCCTCTGCATTTCTTCCCGCCATGTTGTGTGTCCCCCAACTCCCCCGTCACCCCAACCACACCAAAGTGGATGCACGAAGCGGGAACCTTCTCGTTTCAGTCTCTGCTCCGTGCAGCCTGCCAAGGCGAGTGGGCAAACTGAAGCTTGGGTGTCCAGCGTCTTGGCTGCCCCCCTCCTGTCCACCCTGCGTGTGCTACCCCTTGTTCATCTTCAGTGTCAACCCCCTTCTCATACCCTGAGTAGCCTGGCGCATGGCTTGTCCCCTTTTCCCATCCATCAGCTCACACCCAGGGTAACGCGGCGGGAGCCCTATCCGCAGTGCGCCCTCGCCCCCGGCCCACCTCCGCCATGCGACGGGGCAGAGGCGCCTGGACCAGGCAGGTGGAGGAGAGGGGCACTGGGGCAGAAGGCTGCGCCCTCGGGTCCTCACTCCGCGTGCCCTGCCCAATACTTACCCAGGCGCGGAGAGCGGTCAGCAGGCCCTCCGCTCCGCATCCATTAGCTGGTGGTCTGGCTGCTTCACTTCCGGAGCGCGGGGCTAGGGGCGGTGCCGCCCTCCCCTCTCTCTCTCCTTCCCTCCCCTCCAGCCCTCCCCTGCGCGCTGCTCCCCTCCCCGGCGCCGCGCCCCACCCGCGCCTCCCTCCTCCCCGCGCTGCCGGGAACTGGCAGCCTCTCGGCTCCCGCAGCCGCCGCGGACGCCCTCCCAGATCCAACTTTGCCGCTTCCCCGAGCTCGCGCTGTAGCCGCGGGGGGCGTGGGCAGGGAGGGGAGAAGCGGGGTCAGGGGGAGGGACCTGGAGGGTGGGTCGCCGGCTCGCCAGCCCTCCTTCCTTTCTGTGCACCTTGCGGTGGGCGGCGAGCGGCAGCCGCGGCAGCAGCTAGGGGGCTTGTGCACACAGCAAGGGAGAGTTAGGGACTGGCAGACGGACGGACGGACGGCGAGGACCCTCCCTGAGCCCCCGAGCCATGGCCGAGAGAAAGCAATCCGGGAAGGCGGCAGAGGACGAAGAGGTCCCTGCCTTTTTTAAAAACCTGGGCTCCGGCAGCCCCAAGCCCCGGCAGAAATTCTGTGGCATGTTCTGCCCGGTGGAAGGGTCCTCGGAGAACAAGACCATCGACTTCGACTCGCTGTCGGTGGGCCGGGGCTCGGGGCAAGTGGTGGCTCAGCAGCGGGACGTCGCCCACTTGGGTCCGGACCCGCAGCCGCCGTACTCGCGGCAGGGCCGGCGCGCCGGCGGGGAGCCATCTGTTGAATCGAGCCGGAAGGTGGAGATCCGGAGGGCCTCGGGCAAGGAAGCCCTGCAGAACATCTACGACCAGGTCGGTGTGGGGGTGGGGGGTGGAGACGGAGGACGGGGCTCGGGGATCGCCCCTCCCTCGCCCCTGAGCCCGGCGCGCCCGCCTTCATGCCCCGCCCTGTACCTCGCCTCCCGCATCTGCACGCGCACCCCGCCCTACCCGCCCCTTCTCCGCGCAGGGTGCGGCGAGGCTCGGGCTGGGCGGTGGGCGACCGTGAGCCCACAAAGGCTGCCCGAGTCTCCTTGAGCTTGGGAGGTGGGGGGTGGGCGTAGGGGATGGGCTGATCACTTGCTGGGGCGGGCGGTGGTCGCCTGGGAGGGGGTTGGCCGAGGTTCCATTCTTCTGAAATCCTCCCGGGCGGCTTCCGATGGCAGCTGCGACTGGGTGCCCCACCCTTTTTTTGAGGCGGCTCGGAGCGTGCGGTGGAGGCTTTGCGTGAAGGCCCGCGGCTCCCCGGTGGTCGAGAGGGGTGGGGGTTCCGACGGCCGCTCCCCGCAGCCTCCGCCGGCACCTTCTGCGCTCACGTCCTGAGCTCCGAGGCCAGGACCATGGTCAGCGCCCCCCGGACCGCCTCAGAGCACCGCACCGCCCTTGACTCCTGCTCGCAGCTTGAGAAGAGCCAGGGAGGCCGTGGAGTCGCCCGAGGAAACCGAGACGCTCCTAAATAGCCTATGTGGGGAACAAGTTCCAATAAGTGTCTCAGCCAGGGCTTCACGGAGCTCTCCCCAAACCGCTATGTGGGAGGCGCTTTAGGAACCGGGGAACTAAGTGGATTATGTTCAAAGGGTCAAAAAGACGAGAAAAGGGGGAAAACCCCTCGCATTCGAAATAGACTATCGAAGAAGACTAAACCCCCTCTTCCTGTGTTAATGGGGGAAACAAAGGCCGTTTTGGTCACTCTTGATTTTAAAAAATGTTTGTCACTTTCTGACAAATATGAACAGTGAGCATTTTCAGCGCAGTAATAATCTCACACCACAATTCTCTCTTTATCTGAGTGATCCTTACACTAGTGTAATTCTTTTCCACAGCCTTAATTTCTTAACTGATAATTTACAATGCAAAATGTTTTAACACGTTTTCTGTTTCTCTCCCATGTCTGGTGGTAAAAATGAGAAGTCAATCAATGAATGATTATTGATTGAATACCTATCGTGCGCCTTGCCTTGTAGGGCAGGGGGAAGGTTAGTTATACAAAGTGCAAGAGGTTTCTTCTTCTCAGAAGGCTTCCAGAGTAGTTGGGAGTGGTCTATACATATTCAGTGAGGGATCCCACAAGCATTTACATTTGTGTACTTACAGTGACAGCCTTTGAGAACAATGCAGAGTTGGTGATGATGGTTGGGGCATGATGTGACTGTTTGCTGATGTGACATAGAGTTTTGACTTTTGTAGGGTCAAGTCTAGGAAATATAAGCCACTTGCTGTCATTTGTAAAAGGTGTCACAACTAATAATTTATACCCACCCCCAGCCCTGCCCTCTAATTTGTTCATGTAAGGGAGTGTCTCATATCCATATTTCACTATGAGTCAACCAGAAGAACCTAAACCCAAAAAACTTGCTTTGTTCCAAGTGATCAGACAATTGAAGTAAAAGTTTCTAATAATTTAACTTATACTGAAAGCTGAGTGTGTGTGAAACACTTCCCTATGTGAATACATTGGGTGAGGGCCAAAATCATACAGCATCATGGTTGAGTGAGTAGCCTCATGCATGGCGAGTTGTGCTGGTGATTCTAATGTCCTAGACAAAGCAGAAAAAACAACTGGAGAATAAAAAAGAGATCATGTAAAAAATGGCAGATCAGAGGATAGGGGTTGAAAGTGGCCACCCCTATCATGATAGCAGTGAATTAAAACTCAAGTTTGAAAGGCATAGTTTCATCGGGTTGAATAACACTTCTTTTTTCTTGGCCATTTGGACTCTTAGATGTTTGAAATTCTAAATTGTAAATCTAAGGCACACAGAGGGGGAGATTTGAAGAGAAAAATACGCAAACGAACCACCAGGCAATTTTAGATTGCAATCCACATTGGCTTCAGTTGCCCAGTTATTACTAACAGAGGGCAATTCTAGCTTGGCCTTTCTGCAGCACCTTCCCCTGAATTTTCATGTTTAATCTTGCCTTATCATATAAGGTCTATTCAATGGGATTTTGTCATTCATGACTAAGAGCATTTATCTGGGTCAGTACTTGCAATGTTTCAATATTTCATGTCTGTACAAAAGGGGAAAGGCTGTGGCTATACATGTGTTTATATTTATAACAATAGCGACTTCTGAAAAGCTCAACTGGCCCACCGTTTTGACTGAGTTGACTTGTCATTAGTTAGTTTTCAATGAATGAGCCGGGTGAGTGCCAGCATCTCCATGCATTCTAATTGGAAGCCCTGGCGCAGAGAAAGGTAGGGGAGATTGAGAGTGGGTGGATCCTGGGACCCTGACTCACACCATCCCTCCTCTCTTGCAGCTTTATTTGTGTGTTATTAGTGTATGGTCAGACGTGGCTTTGCTCAGCTGTTGCACTAAGAGGCCTGCTGTTCCCCTAGCCAGGCTTTGGGAAGGGAGAGAACAGGCTTCCTTGACCCACATGCCACATAGCTCATGGAAGATTAGAGATGTTGGACATGTGCATTTGCAGGAACTAAATGAAATTATGTTCAGAGTGTGAGCCAGACAGCACCAGAAAGCGATGGGTGTGGCTTGACTTGGCATGTCAGATTTTAGCAGAGAGAAAGAGCTGGTATAGTGATTGTGAATGAGGAAAGCGTCTATCCTGTTATTCTCTTTTCCCTATAAGTCCACTTTGGGCTGCAGTGAGGTTACATTGATCACCACTGTGAAAGACTCTGAACCTCTTGGAAGAGAGAGAAGAAGGGCATCTCTGTTGGCCCAATCCTCCCTTGTCAGTGCCCAGGGGTCCTTCAGCCTCTTCCCTTCCTCCTAGGAACTCCCTCCATTTCACCCCAGACACAGTGTAGTGAGAATCAGTGGCTCCACCTGGGATACTGGACCATAAGAATGCTTTCCAAAGGGGCCTCTAGGCCCTTTTCCCAGCAGTAAACAACCTATACAGGCTGGGAGTGATTCTCTTCCTCTCCAGGGCAGGTGCCACTGAGTGAACTGCACAGTGCTGCTGAGCTTGACAACGTCAATGAGTCTGTGAAGTGCTTTCTGGTGCTCCCTTCCATCTGGGTCCCCATCCCTTCTCCCTGTGTTGAGTCTTTTCTGGCCCTGGGAGCCTAGTGCAGTGCTGCCCTCTAACTGTTCAACATCATCCCCACTCCATCCCCATAGGATGCCCCTTCTAGACCTTTCTTCTTCCAAAGGACAACAGGTTCTAAAATCACTCTTTGGCTGCCCTTCTCCCATTCAGAATTCTTAACTTGCATTAATCTTAGTTAAAGAGAAATTCCAATGATTAAAGCCATCTGCTCCTCAGGCGAATGACTGATGCCCAAGTTGTCCCCAGAGATCCGTGGTTTGGTAACAGACTAGACTATTAAACAAAACGAATGCGTAGTTAGTGGGGTGTGTGGTGGAGATTTGGAATAAAGGCAATACCTTGATACTTTACAGGTCATATTTGGTTCGAAACAGGAGATATGAGCATTTGTGTGTTCAAGATTCCAAAAAACCTAAGACCCACCTGGGTTCAAAAGGAGGAAAGTAGAGGTGGGGAGTACTTGGAGAGGGGAAGGAAATGATGAAAATCCATAATTATTGTTTGCTCTTGATTTCCCAGCTGATTATTTAACTAATCATATAATTAGTTAAATTAAAAAATAATTTTTATATAACATAAAATTTGCCACCTTAACCATTTTTAAGTGTACAGTCCAGTGGTGTTAAGTGTATTCACATTGTTGTGCAACCAATCTCCAGAACTTTTTCATCCCCCCAAGCTGAAGCTCTGTACCCATTAAACACCAGCTTCTCATTCCACCTCTTCCCAGCCCCTGGCAACCACCATTCTCTTTTCTGTCTTTGCCAGCTTGACTACTCTAGATTCCTCATATAAGTGAAATGACACTGTTTATGTTCTTTGTGACTGGCTTATTTCACTTAGCATAATGCCCTTAAGGTTCATCTATGTTGTAATATGTGACAGCATTTCCTTCCTTTTTATGGCTGAATAATATTTGTATACTTAGTTAAATTATAACAAGTCTTTAATGATTTAAAAAGTTGTTGCTCAATTAATTGGCCTGCAATAATTAATTGTGGGAGGAAGGAAGAAGGATTAGATTTGGGATGAAATAGGCTTCCCCAGGTCTGGGGCCTACAATCTAACCAGAAGAAAACTCCTGCCAGCTAACCAGCATCTACCATCTTTCCCCTTGGAGCTCAAGGATGGAGAGGAGAACTGCTGTCATTGAACCCCAGTGACAACTTCTGGCCATGACCTTTGCATGGTTGCATATGCAGTGTTGCATGGTTCACGAACTCATGGCTCTGTACCATGGAAATCAGGGTGAGGCTGGGGAGTTTTTCTAGCCTGGTAAAGACAGGCCACGTATTCCAGGGTCCTTTGTTGCTAGCATCCCTCTCTACTTTCTTGAGCAAGAAGGGGAAGTCAGAAATGATTATGGATTCAAATGTATACCCTCATTGAATGTCAGAACTTGCAAGAGACCTAATGATTGTTTAATTACCTCATTCTACAAGTGAAGAAAGTGATGTCCTGAAAACTACTTCATTCCTTGGAGCCCAGGTGATAGTCCCAGGACTGGGATAGAGGTCTCTTGTTTTCAGTCCCACTGTAGTCCTCTACCAATAAAGCTGTGTTATTTATGTAGCATTATATAACTCTGGAATGTGCTTTTAAATTCTAGATTCTACGTTTTAGAATGTTTAGAGTATATTGTTCTATTAATAAAACCTTGCCCCAACACTGGCTGATACAGGCATTATTTATTTTCTGTAAATAAGGAAACTGAGATTTAGTGATATTTACTTGCCTAATTCCTAAGGGCTTGCTATTTAGTAAGTATGTAAACTAGGATTTGAACTAATATTTCCTAATCTAGTATCATATTTCTTCCAATAGTCAATTCTGTGGCTCAGTTACACTGCCAGAGATATGTAGTAAACATAAGGGTACAATTTAATTTTGCAGGCAAAATATTTTACATCCCATTAAACTCCATATTTTCTACGGGGTAAGTCCTGTGTTAAATGCTTTGTATGGACTATTTTATTAATTCTAAGATGACTCTACTAAGTAGGTGTTACTCATTTTTATTTTGCAAATGAAATATATAAAGGTAAATGCAACTTGTAAAATGATATGGTTTGGCTGTGTCTCCACCCAAATCTCATCTTGAATTGTACTCCCATAATTCCCACATGTTGTAGGAGGGATCCGATGAGAGATAATTGAATCATGGGGGCGGTTTACCCCACACTGTTCTCATTGTAGTGAATAAGTCTCACAAGATCTGATGGTTTTGTAAGAGTTTTCCCCTTTTGCTTGGTTCTCATTCTCTCTTCCCTGCTGCCATGTAAGGCATGCCTTTCACCACCTGCCGTGATTGTGAGGCCTCCCCAGCCGTGTGCAACAGTGAGTCCATTACACCTGTTTTTCTCAATAAATTACCCAGTCTCAGGTATGTCTTTATTAGTAGGATGAGAACAGACTAATATATAAAGCAACTTACTAATGAAAAGCCAGAGGCAGGGCTTGAACCCCAGGGATATGTGACTAGAGAGCTTTTTATATATCACTCTGATATATACTGATTTGCTTTTGATATTAATTATTTTTTCTCATTTTATCTCCAAAGAATGTATTATTGCAAAAAAGTTCTGAATGCCGGTTTTTTTGTTTGTTTGTTTGTTTGTTTGTTTCAGTGTACTTTTTGGAGCCATTTATAAAATGGACTGTTGATTTGTCTTTATGAATGTGCTCTAAACTGCTGACATTCCATCTATCATTTTTTAAAATACAAGAAATGTCTTCAAATATCCCTGGGACACAAGTCAACCGTGACAGTATGAATGACATGCTTTTCTAAGATTAGAAATTAGAGCAATGTGATGACAGTGTAATTTTTCTACTTGATGTAAATCATTGTCTTAGTCAGGCTGTGATAACAAATTACTAGGACCAGGTGGCTTGAACAAGAAACACTTATTTCTCATGGTTCTGGAGGTTGGGAAGTCCAAGATCAATATGCTGGCAGATCTGGTATCTGGTGAGGGCCCACTTTATGGTTTCCAGATTGCCATCTTCTCCTTGTGTCCTTACATAGTGGAAGGGGCCAAGGGAGCTTTCTGGGGTCTCTTTTATAAGGTCACTAGTCCTGTTTATGAGGGCTCCACTCTCATGGCCTACGCACCTTGCAAAGGCCCTACCTGCTAATACCATTCCATTAGGGGTTAGGATTTCAACATAGGAATTTTGGAGAGGGGAACACAAACACAAAGTCCATAACAATCATGAAATACAAGCAAATGAAACTAATGAAAGAGTCATCAATAAAAGCATTGGCAGGTAGGACTGATGGACACTTGATTTAGTTGGTTGCAGCTGGTGGTAACCTAGTACCATAGGTACTGCACACTAATACTGTCTTGTGTGCAAGTGCCTGGTTTTAAAGGTGGTTTGTGTTTGTTTTTGAGAATATACAGATAAACTGCATGGGCTCTGATTCTGACGGCATCCTGCAGAAAGCACTGAGTAAAGCCAGCTGGTAGTCCTGGCTCTGCCATTGACTGGCCGTGTGACCTGCACAGTCGTCTAACCTCAGTGGTCATTGTGTTGTCCTAGGAATCTCTAATGCTCTTTCTATCCAATTCCACTGAAGGCTCTGAAAGAAAGCTATGCTGCCCATGGCTGTTTTTTGTTTTGTTTTGTTTTGTTTTGTTTTTTAATAATCGAGACAAAATTCACATAACATAAAATTCTCGTTTTGGCCGCTTTGAAGTGAACAGTTTAATGGCTTTTACTGCATTCACAATGTTGCATAACCATTTATGTTTAATTCCAGAACATTTTCATCACCCCTCCAAAAGAAAGGTTGTACCACTAAGCAGTCATTTTATTTTTCCCACTCCCCCCAGCCCCTAGCAATCACTAATCTGCTTTCTGCTTTTTTTTTCTGAGTGGATTTGCCTGTTTCGGACATTTCATAGACATGGAACCATACAGTACATGGTCTTTTATGTCTGGGTTTTTTTTTTTTTTCACTTAGTATAATGTTTTCAAGGTTCATCTATGTTGTAACATGTATGAGTACTTCCTTCCTTTTCAGGGCCGAATAATGTTCCATTGTTCTGTATGTATCCTATTCATTAGTTTTTCCAATTAGTTGATGGACATTTGGTTTGTTTCCACGTTTTGGCTGTTAGGAATAATATTGCTATTAACATTTTTTTACAAGTTTTTGTTTAAACATACGTTTTCAAGGCCGGGCACTGTGGCTCATGCCTGTAATCCCAGCCAAGGTGGGCGAATCACTTGAGGTCAGGAGTTCGAGATCAGCCTAGCCAACATGGTGAAACCCCATCTCTACCGAAAATACAAAAATTAGCCAGGCACGGTGGCACAAGCCTGTAATCCCAGCTATTCAGGAGACCGAGGCATGAGAATCGCTTGAACCCGGAAGCCGGAGGTTGCAGTGAGCCAAGATCGCGCCACTGCACTCCAGCCTGGGCAATAGAGTGAGACTGTCTCAAAACAAACAAACAAACAATTTCCAGTTTTCTTGTGTTCTGCCTAGGAGTAGAATTGCTGGTCATATAATAACTCTATGTTTAGCTCTTTGAGGAACTTCCACACTCTTTTCTATAGAAGCTGTACCATTCTACATTCCCACCAGCAGCATTTGAAGGTTCCAATTTCTGCACATCCTGGCCAACACTTGCTATTTTCCTTATTTTGGTTATAACCATCAGGTGGGTGGGAATTGGTATCTCATTGTGGCTTTAATTTGCATTCCCTAATAACTAACAATGATGAGCATCTTTTCTCATGCTTTTTTGGCCATTTGTGTGTCTTCCTTGGAGAAATGTCTATTCAAATCTTTGTCCATTTTTTTCAGCTGGGTTATTTCTCATATTGTTAAATTGTATGAATTATTTATGTATTCTAGACACTAAGCCCTTATCACATCTATGGTTTGCATATATTTTCTGCCATTCTGTGGATTATCTTTTTACTTTTTTGATGGTATACAAAAGTTTTAAATTTTGATGAAATCCAATTTACCTTTTTTTTTCTTTTGTTGCTTATGCTTTTGGTATTATACTGTCCCCAGTTGTTCATAAAACTGCTGGATCATCTGAAATCTAGCAAAGGAGTTCCAGTACCTAATTTCCTAGAATCATATTCATGTAGCTAAATCCTTGGGGAGGTTTGAAATTCATTTAGAATAGCATTTGTAGTAGCTCAGTATTCTTGAGAGTTTTGTGCACTGAATAAGCCTTGTTCTTCTATCTGAAGATCTTGTTCATATTTTAAAAACTCCTTCTTTGTGTGTGCATATATATGAATGTATACAGACATAGGGGTATATATGTGTGTGTATATATATATATAAATTTTTAATAAAGTTTTAAATTTGCTTTCTAATCCAATGATTTGGGAGTGGCAGGGATGGTGTTGAGGAAGGCAGCAACCAACAAACTGAGTTTTAAACTAATAAATTTAAACTAATAAATTTATTTTAAACTAATAAACTAATAAAATAAATGAGTTCAATTAAAAAATTATATTGTGATAGCATACACATAACATAAAATTTACTGTCTTAATGATTTTAAATGTACAGTTCGGTAATGTTAAGTATATTCACATTGTTGTGCAACCAGTCATCAGAATAATTTTCATTTTGCAAAACTGAAACTTTGTACCCATGAAGCAACAACTCTTCATTCCCCTCTCCTCCCAGCCCCTGGCAATCACCTTTTTACTTTGTGTCTCTGTTGATTTGACTACTTTAGGAACCTCATGTAAGCAGAAGCAAAGAGTAGGTGTCTTTTTTTGACGAGTTTATTTCACTTAGCATAATGTCCCCAAAATGTGTTCATGTTGTAGCATGTGTCAGAATTTCCTTACTTTTTTTTTTCTTTTTTTCCTTAAGAGACAGGGTCTTGCTCTGTCACCCAGGCTGGAGTGCAGTGGTGCCATCATAGCCCACTGTAACCTCGAACTCCTGGGCTCAAGCAATCCTCCTGTCTCAGCCTCCCAAAGCACTGGGATTACAGGCACAAGCCACTGCCCCTGGCCCAGAATTTCCTTTCTTTTTAAGGTTGAATTTAAAAAACAAGACTGAAGATATTCTATTGTATGTATAGACCACATTTTGTTTATTTGTTCATTTATTCATCAGTGAACAATTGGGTTGTCCATCTTTTAGCTCTTGTGAATAATGCTGCTATGAACATGGCTATGCAAATATCTATTTGGGACCTTGCTTTCAATTCTTTTGAGTGTGTACACGGAAGTGGAATTGCCAGATAATCTGATAACTATTTAATTTTTAAAGGAAACTACAGTTTTCCACAGTTGTTACACCATTTTACATTCCCAACAACAGTACCCAAGGTTTCCAGTGTCTCCACATTCTTGCCTATACTTATTTTTTGGTAGGTTTCTTGTTTGTTTGGATAGGCATCATCCTACTGAATGTGAGATGGTGTCTCATTGTGGTTTTGTTGAGCCTCTTTTCACAAAGGATTATGTCCTTTGCTGAACAGACATTCTGATTTCAATTTTTATTTTGTTCTTTTTTAAAGAAATAATAACGAAAGTACCATGTTTATTGTAGATGACCTTGATAAACACATTTTTGAAAAAAAAAAATCATCCATAGTCTTACTACGTAAAAATAACCACAGATAGTATTTTGTTGCATTATATTTTCCAGGCTTCAAATTTCCATTAAAAATGGATGAGGGCCGAGCGTGATCACTCACGCCTGTAATCTCAGCACTGTGGGAGGTCGACGTGGGTGGATCACCTGAGGTCAGTTCAAGATCAGCCTGGCCAACATGGCAAAACCCTGTCTCTACTAAACATACAAAAATTAGCCGAGCATGCATGGTGGCGTGCGCACCTGTAATCCCAGCTACTTGGGAGGCTGAGGCAGGAGAATCGCTTGAACCTGGGAGGCGGAGGTTGCAGTGAACTGAACTGAGATTGCACCACTGCACTCCAGCCTGGGCGACAGAGTGAGACTCCGTCTCAAAAAAGAGAGAGAGAGGGAGAGAGAAAATTACTGTTTTGCAATATTCCTGACATTACAGAATATTACAGTTCTTGGTGCTATTTCCCAAGTTTAGAGGTGTTGTTTGATGGTTTTCCTATCTGTGTTCATATTTCAGACTGTGATTTGTAAAAATTGCATGTTAAAAATGTATTCATTTTAATGTCATCTGCTACATATTTTTTCTTAGTTTTCCTCTAATTTTTAAATGGCTTTGATCTCTTGACATGCAAATTTAAAATTTACAAGTTGATCCATCTTTTCTGACATATTTTTTGCCTTTATAGTCATTCTGACTTTAAGATTATATAATTATTTACCTGTGCTTTCTCCTAAAATCTTTTTGAGTTTCGTGAGACTTAAAACAGTTTTTTGGGTTGTTTTTGAGACAGGATTTTACTCCGTCATCCAGGCTGGGGTGCAGTGGCATCATCATAAGCTCACTGCAGCCTCAACCTCCTAGGTTCAAGCAATCCTCCCATCTCAGCCTCCTGAGTAGCTGGGACTACAGGCACATGCCACCATGGCTGGCATGTTTTTGTAGAGATGGGATCTTACTATGTTGCCCAGGCTGGTCTTGAACTCCAGGTCTCAAGAGATTCTCTTGCCTTTGTCTCCCAAAGTACTGGGATTACAGGCATTAGTCACCACGCTCAGCCTGAATTTCATGTTTATTTACATTTTAATCTGACAATTAAGTTTGGTCTTTAACTTGAAGTAACATATAAGTTAATTTTTCAAGTAGATGGTTTTTCCAATGGCATTTATTGAACAATGGATGTTTTTTCCACTTATGTTTTTAATATACTGAACCTCTTATATACACCAGGATCAGTTTTTTAGCTTTCTATTCTGTTTCGTTGATCCAGTTTACTACACGGTGGTTCTTTAATATCTTTAATATCTTTACTTTTCATTTTCATTTTCCCCATCACTCAAATTTGCTTTCCATTACATATTTGTAGTTACAGAAATCTGATACGATTTTGTAACCAGAATTATTAATGTATATATTGAGTTATTTTAAGACACATTTATTTTTAAAATAGTAAGTCTTTCTATTTAAGTTTATATTATGTCTTACCTCTTATTCAGATATTTTGTTTTATTTCTGTGACATTTCTTGTTAGATTTATTTCTAGATGTTTTGTTACTATAATGAATGGGAAATTTCCCTGTTATATTTTGTAGTTTATGTTCTGGGAGACTCTGGGGTTTATTTTATTTTATTTTTTTGAGATGGAGTCTTGCTCCGTCACCCAGGCTGGAGTGCAGTGGCATGATCTCGGCCCACTGCAACCTCCACCTCCCAGGTTCAAGCGATTCTCCTGCCTCAGTCTCTTGAGTAGCTGGGATTACAGGCGCGTGCCACCACGCCCGGCTAATTTTTTGTATTTTTAGTAGAGACGGGGTTTCACTGCGTTAGCCAGGATTGTCTCCATCTCCTGACCTCATGATCTGCCCACGTTGGCCTCCGAAAGAGCTGGGATTACAGGCGTGAGCCACCGCACCAACTCTGGGGTTTTATATTAATTAGCAATAGGTCATGTTATTGAACTCCCTCTTGGCTCTAATAGTTTTCCATTGATTCTTTTTAGACAGTTTTATTATCTGTGGCTAATAATAGTCTTGTGCATTTTTTGCCAATGGCTTTATTCATTATTTCTCTTCCTTGTCTGATTACATTGACTATAACTTCTAGAACCATGGTGGTAATATTAGGGTTCCCTGTTTGATTTCTGACTTAGATGAAAAGGCCTCTTTTGTCATTGTTTGAAAGCGATGCTCTCTATCATGTTAAAGAATCATCTTTTAATTGCTACTTGAGCATATTGTCAATGTCCTTCAGTGAGTGACCACCAGGAACACACCTGTAGTTGAACCAGTTGGGTTTGTGCCTTGTTGCAGTGACCCCCCTTGGTATGTTCCATGGGGGATCCATGGGGCGCCTCTGTCCAAGGGTGTGAGAAGGATCTGGGCTTTGGTTGGGTGATTTTGGAAGCCCAAGGAAGTGAGGGTGGCCTCTGGGTTGGGTGATATCAGAAAGTGGGGACAATCCTATGACTGGGCGTCTCAGTGTGTCTTCTGCAGAGCAGGGCAGATGAGACTGAGGCTAATGCTGTAGTTGACAAAGAAGCAGTAATCACTGCTATTAGTTACAGTGGGGGAGTGTGGCATTTTGCAGCTTGAACCAATGTTCAGATTTTATTAAATATGACTGCGGAGTGGGCTAGTTCTGTCTTGGTCCATCCTGGACAAGAGTGGCCTGGCTGCTGCTGACGGGCCCCGAACTCATTTCTGTTCAACAGGAGCATGCCCAACCCTTGCTGTGAGTGGCAGATCAGCTCTTGGTGACTTTTTTGTTTCTCAATATGCTGTTAAAATCAGGGATTGATGTGATAAGTTATATTGTCTGGTGTTTTATTTTTGTTTTAGAGATACCTTCCAAGCCTCCATTGAAGATGCTAAATATTTTCTTGAAAGTTTTTTTTTTAAGGATGATCTCTCCTATCCCTTACTGTGTAGTAATTTTTCATAAGCTTAATTTTTTTCCTTTGTATTTACCTTCAATTCAGATGAAATCCCTTTGGAACCCATGTTTTCGGCAGAGAAGTGTGTAAATTGTCTTTGGCTCTACTCCGATGACATATATTGGTCATTTCAAGCACCAGGTCCTTGTCCAATTCTTATTTTCTGGTGCAGAGGTTTCAGGTTTGGATTTTTACGTGCACCTTTCAAAAATAAATTGGGAGGCAGTTGCCAACTTTTTATGTTGCCAAATAAGGACCTTAAAATTATCACAATATTATTTCATAAAATAAATAACATCTTAACACTGAAATCATAAAGGGAAATTAATCCCAGAATTAAAAAATATGTACGATTTGGGCTTTATAAAAAACTAAATGTATGGTTCTTATTTGTCTATTTTTTTTTTTTTTTGACGGAGTCTGGCTCTATTACCCAGGCTGGAGTGTAGTGTAGTGGTGGGATCTGGGCTCACTGCAACATCTGCTTCCCAGGCTCAAGCAAGTCTCGTGCCTCAGCCTCCCGAGTAGCTGGGATTACAGGCGTGCAACACAGCACCTCGCTAATTTTTGTAGTTTTTAGTAGAGATAAGGTTTCACCATGTTGGCCAGGCTTGTATTGAACTCCTGGCCTCAACTGATGCACCTGCCTCGACCTCCCAAAGTGCTGAGATTACAGGCATGAGCCTCCGCACCCAGTGTCTCATTGTGACCCAGATTTGTGAACACTGCCTCAGACAACCTAGCATCAGCTGCTAGAGCAGCACTGGTGAGGTGGCACCTCTGCCTCTCCTTGTCTGCCCCGTATCCCGCTTCCTGCACAGTCCCTTTCCAGGAGCTGTGACTTCTGTTGAAGAGAGAAACAGGGCCCCTGGCAGACCGGTATGTGCAATTGTTTCAAAATGCATCTGGGATCAGGTATGGTGAGACACACAGATATGTAAATGACTGCCATAAAGAAAGAAATGGGCCGGGCACAGTGGTTCACACCTGTAATCCCAGCACTTTTGGAGGCCGAGGCGGGTGGATCCCGAGGTCAAGAGATCAAGACTATCCTGGCCAACATGGTGAAACCCTGTCTCTACTAAAATTACAAAAATTAGCTGGGCATGGTGACCTGTGCCTGTAGTCCCAGCTACTCAGGAGACTGAGGCAGAAGAATCACTTGAACCCAGGAGGCGGAGGGTGCAGTGAGCCGAGATCGCGCTACTGCACTCCAGCCTGGCGACTAAGCAAGACTCCATCGAAAAAGAAAAAAAAGAAAGGAAAAAAAAGAAAGAAATGAATACTCACAGATCCCTGGAAACAGGAGGCACTGAACACAGTGCAGCGCCACTCGGGAAGCACCACATTGGCCAGGAGGCAGAGGTAGCCAGGGGAATAGGTGGCCAAGAGCCCTTATTGTGGTTTCTGGGAAGGAATAGGAGAGGAGGGGTAAACAGGTTTAGGGTGGCTAGTTTGGATAATGTTGATGGACCCTGGAGCATAGTGGCTGTCCCTGAATGTCTGGTTCCTGACCCTGGGGTGATTAGGGTAGGTGGATATTGGCCCTAAGTTAGAGTTTCCTGAAGGAGAAGGATGGAGTGTGAGCTCTGGATTAGTTGGTTTGCATATGAAAGACATGCCACCAGCAGAGTCATTTTATCATCTCTAGGAATTGGTTAGCTTGGGAGGTGCAGTCTCTCCAGGGTCAGCAAGGCCCCAGATGTCAAAGCATCAGAAAAACAGAATAGAAAGGCATGATTCATACGGCACTACTAGCTAGCAATAGTAGGCCTAAGATCAGTATAAGATTCTGGCCTTAGGTTGTCTGTTGGTCTAAGTTTTACAAAACGATTGGGCATGTTCCTGTTTTTATGATCTTCATTAATATTTTAGTTGGAATGTTGTACATGGAGCGGCTGGCCAAATTCCTTTTTCATTTATATTTATCAATTTAGAGACAGGATCTCTCTGTCTCCCAGGCTGCAGTGCAGTGATGTGATCATAGCTCGCTGCAGCCTTGAACTCCCGGGCTCATGTGATTTTCTTGAGTAGCTGGGATTATACGTGTGTGCCACCACACCCGGCTCGTTTTTAAATTTTTTTGTAGAGACAGGGTCTCGTTTTGCTCCCCAGGCTGGTCTCAAACTCCTGGGCTCAAGGGATCCTCTTGCCTCAGCCTACCAAAGGGCTGGGATTAGGCATGAGCCACTGTGCTGCCTATAATTTTTCTATTAAAAACTTGATGCATGTTCAGAGTTATAGTCACATCACTAAAACCAGTGGAGTCCAAAACTGTCCATTCAACTGCTGAATTTTTAAATTTTAACTTTAATTTTTTTTTTTTTTTTAGGAATGAATTAAATGTCTTACAGGGCATATGATTATGCCAAAGCTGGTAATGAAGATGACTAGAAAAGAATTAACTGGGGCCAGGTGCGGTGGCTTACGCCTGTAATCCCAGCACTTTGGGAGGCAGAGGTGAGGGGACCACCTGAGGTCAGGAGTTTGAGACCTGCCTGGCTAACATGGTGAAACGTTGTTTCTACTAAAAATACAAAAAAATTAGTTGGCCGTGGTGGCCTGTGCCTGTAATCCCAGCTTCTTGGAAGGCCGAGGCAGGAAAATCGCTTGAACCTGGAAGGTGGAGGTTGCAGTGAGCCAAGATCGTACCATTGCACTCCAGCTTGGGCAACAAGAGCGAAACTCTCTCTAAAAAAAAAAAAAAATTAACTGAAAAGGAAACAAACCCAACTATCATCTACAACTCTGTTCACTAAATCTCCTCCAATTTCAGTGACAGAATTAGCAAAGCAGGATTTCCAAGTAGGGTCAGCTTTACCTTCTTCCCATGAGATCATCCTGTAACACTGAGCATTGTAATCACTGTGTTGTCTTGGCTATCTTAGCTTCATCATAGCACACCAGCAAATGTATATCTTTGCCGTATTATTTCTTGTGATAACATTTGGTTGGTCCGTGACATTTTGGTCACATCTTAATTGGATGTGGACTTTGAAATTGTCATGAGGCATTCAGGAATTAAGTCTGCATGAAGTTACCCAGGCTTAGAACCAGAGAGAGAAATGTGCAGACGTTCTACAAATTCCTCAATTTCCAATAGGACTCTGGACTGTTTTTAGGACCCTTTAAAAAATTTAACATGATCACCAGTCATTTCTTTGTCCTTCCTTCTGGCCATTTAGTTAGGTAAGAAGATGTACTTCTGTGAGGAAACCGTTCCAGTGCTGTGTTTCAAACTTAATTCTTGAGATTTCCTGGAATGTCACTGGAGAATCTGGTGTGCAAAAGATTAGGATGAGTTTCACCAGTTACAGTGAGTTTTTTGTGGCATACCAGATGGTGGCTTTAGCAAATCACCTGTTTCTTTTAGATTTGCTTCCTCATTTGCAAAGTGGGTATCATGACCTGTTCCTTCTTATACACTAGGTCTAGACAGGGAGGTCTTGTTACTGAATGACTTCCCAGTTAGATGTGGTGGCTCAGGCCTGTGGTCCCAGCTACACAGGAGGCTGAGGTGGGAGGATGGTTTGAGCTCAGGAGTTTGAGGCTGTAGTGAGCCCTGATTGTGTCACTGCACTCCAGCCTGGGCGACAGAGCAAGACCTCATCTCAAAAACAAAAACACAAACAAACAAACAAAAAACAAAAAAAGTGATGAGGAAGCTCAACCGTTATGACCTAAGCACCTCCCCAAAGCCCCCACCTCTTAACACTATTGCATTGGGGATTAGGTTTCCAACACATGAATTTTGGGGGACACATTCAGACCGTAGGAAGGACAGAAAACAAAATAAGGAAATAGCAGAGGAAATCAAGGAGACCCACAATGGAGGTCTGAAGAGAACACAGGGGCATTAATCCCTGTGGAATGGCAGCTTGGGGGCTCATGGAAGTTCCCACAGGCCCAGCAGTAACACTCCTGGGTATGTAGAGATCACCTCTCAACCTCTGCAACCAGCTGGAAGTGAGATCAGAAGAGATTTGGGGGCTGGAGATAGAGATAGGGTGCCATTGGCAAGGAGGTGGTGTCTGAAGCCATGAGGTGGATGAGATCAGTCAGGGAGAATGTGTAAGGTGGTAGAAAGAACACAGATGTTGGAGCCATCTAGAACTGGGGTGAGTCATTTATTCTGGGCCTTGGGTGTAACTGATCTGGGCTCCGGTACCACGTAAGACAAATAGAGAGAACCTCTGTTCCACAGTACTGTTCAGACTGGCCCAGAGGACTGGTGAAAGTATAGGGTCTGGTATTAGCAGGTGCTTAATAAAGGGTGATTTTATATTAATGAATATTTAAAAGTCAAGCTAGGGAAGGGAGACAAGGGCATTTCAAGAGGTACAGGATGGTCAACAGTATTAAAGGCAGAAAAAAAATGAAATAGTTTGAAACCTGAAAGGACATCACTAGTTGGGCTTAGGTGTTGGTCTTGGTGGGAGCAGGCTGGCGGGTAAGTGGCAGCTGCTGTGCTGTGAGGTTGGGAGAGTGGTGGGTACTTGGGGAACCTCACCTTGGTGTCCTTTGGGAAGACAGGTGGTTTGCCAGGGATATGGGCACAGGGATGGCACTTGTGCCTTCTGAAGTTCTTTTGCTTTTGGTAAGATGTGGAAGCCATGATCATGTTTGTGTAGAGAGAGGAAGGCCCCAGAAGGGAGAGCAGGACTGATAGAGATAGGAGGCAGGCGTGGTTCCCTGACAGGAAAGGAGGGACTGGCTTCAAGTACAGAGGAGGACACAGTTGCTGGAGGATGGTCAGGGCTTTCTCTTGTGGCAGGAAACTTCTGTGAATCCAGGGATGAGGTCAGAGTTGGATTTGAGGGACTTTATGTCTGGTGGAGTTAATTTTTAGGTAAAAGAAGAGGGGCAGAGTTTATTGCAAGGGCAAGTGGTACCAGGGTCGACTTTAGGAGAGGAATGAGCTTTGGTACAAGTATTTACTATTGAAATATTTTTCACATACCATAAAATTTGCCCCTTTAAAGTGTATAATTCAGTGGCTTGTAGGATATTCAGAAGATGTGCACCCATTATCATTGCCCACTTTCAGAACATTTGCGTCATCCCCAAAAGAAACCCAGTAAACAGTCACTATCCATTTCCTCCACGCCTAGCCTCTGACAACCACTGATCTGCTTTCTGTCTGTATGGATTTGCCTATTTTCACATTTTATATACATGGAAACATGTACTATATGGTCTTTTGTGACTGGCTTCTTTCCCTCAGGACAATGTTTTCCAGGTTCATTGGTGTTGTAACATGTATCAGTACTTTGTTCATTTTCGTGGTGAATGAGGTTCCATTGTATGGATATAATACCTGGTTTTTAATTCATTCATCAGTTGACAGGTAGTTGGGTTGTTTCCACTTTTTAGCTGTTATGAATAACGCTGCTATGAATATTCATGGTAGAGTCTATGTGGACATATGTTTTCATTTCTCTTAATTATATACCAAGGAGTAAAATTGGTGGCTTATTTGGTAACTCTTTTTGAGAAACTGCCAAACTGTTTCCCAAAGTGGCTGCACTACTTTACATTCCCATCAGCAGTGTGTGAGAGTTAGTGTATGAGGTTTCCAACCTCGCCACATCCTTGTCAACACTTGTTATTGTCTGTCTTTTTGATTCCAGCCATCCTACTGGGTATGAGTCAGTATCTTTTGTGGCGTTGGTTTGTATTTCCCTGATGACTTGATGCCATTGAGCATCTTTTCATATGCTTATGTCATTTGTATCTCTTCTTTGGAGAACTGTCTATTGAAATCCTTTGCCCATTTTTAAGTTGGAATATTTGCCATTTTGTTGTTGAGTTGTAAGACTTCTTTATATATTCTGGATACTACATCTTTAATATATATATTTTTTTCTCCTGCTCTGTGGATTGTTTTTTCATTTTCCTGATAGTGTCTTTGATGTATGAATGCTTTTAATTTTCGACCAGTCTTGTTGCTAGCTCATTGAACTCCTCTGTTCCTAAGATCTTCAATATCCTTAACAGCCCACTACCGATTCATTCCTTGGACCTTCAAAGCCCGTGGACTTCCCAGCTTCGTCCCACTTCCTAACTCCTAAACTCTTCCATTCCTCTCCTCCCACATGGTTACTCATTTTCACCACACCTGCTTTTCAGTTGCATTAATTAAGACTCTCTTGTCACTAGGCTGTCACTGGGTTCCCCCATCAGTCCCTGCCACCTCAGCAGCACCTCACTTCCTGCAAGCCTCAGTTCTTCCACCATCCTTTCTCCATCTGGGATCTCCGGGAGTCCTCTCAACCTCTTCACCTGAGAACATTTGACAGCTGTGGTCATTGACTTCACTCCTGATGCAGCCTTTTCAGCACCAGTGGTTTCTCTAATGCTGTGTGGCAATGTTTTGTCTCTAGTTTCTTGCCATCTCCTAAAATGCTTTTGCTAATCAATAAATGGAGTTGAGACAACTGGACATCCACAGGCAAAATAATGAAGTTGGACCCCTACCTCATACCACATAGAAAAATTAACTCAAAATGGATCCAAAATCTACATGTAAAAGCAAAAACTATGAAACATTCAGGAGAAAACACAGGGGTAAGTCTTTATGACCTTGGATTAGGAAATACACTCTTAACCAGGACACAGGACTTTTATCAAATGAAAATATAGGACACACTGTATTTTTTATTTTTATTTGTTATTATTATTATTTAAGACAGGGTCTCACTCTCATCCAGGCTGGAGTGCAGTGGCGCAATCATAGCTCACAGCAACCTTGAACTCTTGGGCTCAAAGTCATCCTCCTGCCTTAGACTCCTAATTAGCTAGGACTACAGGCATGGGCCACCACACCAGGCTAATTTTTATTATTATGTTTTGTTGAGATGGGGTCTATGTTGTCCATGCTGGTCTCTAATTCATGGCCTCAAGTAATCTTCCCACCTCAGCCTCCCAAAGCACTGGAATTATAGGCATGAGCCACCACACGCATCCCAAATCTTGTATTTTATTATCTAGCTACAGCATTTCTATGACTGTTTCCTCATCACTTAAATTAGGGTTAGAACAGTGTCTACATCGTTATGTGTCTTAGTCCAAGCTGCTATAGCAAATCGGCATAGATTGGGTGACTTAAACAACTACTATTTATTTTTCACAGTTATGGAGGATGACAGTCTGAGATCAGGGTGCCAGCATGATTGGGATCTGCTGAAGGACTTCTTCCACATTGCAGACTTTGTACTTCTTTTCTCCTTGCATGGCAGAAGGAGTGTGAATTAGCTCTTTGTTCTCTTCTCACAGGGGAACTAACTGCAGTGTGAGGGCCCCACCCTCATGACCTGATCACCTCCCAAAGACCCTACCTCCAGATACCATCACAATAGGGATTAGATTTGGCTATGTGAATTTTAGGGGGACATGAAAATCCAGTCCATAACATGAGGATTGTTTAGGGAACTTAAATATGTCCTACATATAAAGTTTTGGAGTATGGACTGGCACATAAGAAAAACCCAACTAGAGGTTTTCCATAGAGGTCATACTCTGGTGTTGCATGACCTTTTTCTGCTCTCATTTGAAACCTGAATTCATTTCACAGAACATAAGTGCAGAGATGGTAGTGGGAACAATAAACAGAAAAGCGTGTTATGTTTGGGCCCATTTATACAAAACGGAATGCATATATATATATATGTGTGTGTATATATATATGTGTGTGTGTGTGTGTATATATATATATATATTTTTTTTCAGTGTAGGGAGCATGTGCAACAGTGTTATTAACTGGGATGCAAACTAGTTATCTACTTAGATGAGCTGGTCAAGATGATATTGTTAATTTGCTGACATTGCTTTGAAATGAACGTGCCAGGACATAGTGCAGTATATTCCGTGGCAACAACAGGAACTTCCTGTTAACACACAGTGGCGTTATCCTTGTAAAGTATTGGTACAAATTAATACAACTTTCTTCCCATCAAAATTATAAGCTCTCTATGGGTTGTGTGTGTGTGTTTGTTTGTGTGTGTGTGTGTGTGTTTGAGATGGGGTCTCACTCTGTCACCCAGGCTGGAGTGCAGTGGTATGATCATGGCTCACCACAACCCCAACCTCCCAGGCTCAGGTGATCCTCCAGCCTCAGCCTCCCAAGTGGCTGGGACTACAGGTATATGCCACCATGCCCAGCTAATTATTGTATATTTTTCCTTTTTTTTTTTTTTTAGAGACAGGGTCTCGCTAAGTTGCCCAGGCTAGTCTTGAACTCCTGGGCTCAAGCAATCCCCCTGCCTCGACCTCCCAAAGTGCTAGGATTACAGGTGTGAGCCAATGCACCCAACCTTAATTTTTGTATTTTTGGTATAGATGAGGTTTCACCATATTGCCCAGGCTTGTCTCAAACTCCTGGGCTCAAGCACTCCTCTGACCTCAGCCTCCCAAAGTGCTGTGATTACAGGCATGAGCCACTGTGTTTGGCTTATAATATGTTTTTTAAAAAGTAAATTATAGGCCAGGCGTGGTTGCTCATGCCTATAATCCCAGCACTTTGGGAGGCCAAGGCAGGTGGATCACCTGAGGTCAGGAGTTCAAGACCAGCCTGGTCAACATGGTGAAGCGCCGTCTCTACTAAAAATACAAAAATTAGCCAGGCGTGGTAGCACACACCTTATAATCCCAGCTGAGAAGGGAGAATCGCCTGAACCCAGGAGGCGGAGGTTGCAGTGAGCCGAGATTACACCACTGCACTCCAGCTTGGGCGACAGAAACTCCATCTCAAAAACAGACAAACAAAACTGTAAATTATTAGGTGGGCATGACATGAATAGTGAATTTACGAAAGGGAATAAATTGTGTTTAATGAAGAGGAATCTGTAAGTAAGTCTTAAGGAAGCATAACAGCGACAAAAGAGAGACATTTGCAAATTATAGAGAAATAATGAAGGGCAAGATTCTGAATTGCAGCTGCATTGATGGGAAAGGCAGTGAGAGAATGGGGAGGACAATGCAAATGAGCTACATCTTGACTCGGCCACCAAACAGACTCTATTTGGGAATAGGTGAGAAAATGTCTACTGAATCTGACACTTCCTTCCCAACTGACAGGTATATAAATGAAGGTAATGGTAAATAATAAGGATGTTTTTTAGTAGAAAGTCTTAAATATTTGATTTTCTGATGAGTGGCTTAAATAGATTGGCTTATGGCTAAATTAATGTCAAAGGACCATAGGAAGTACAGATAATTCCTACAGAGTTGGTTAGGTAATATTATTACTGCCATTGTCATTATTACTGCCTAAATATTTGGACAATGAAATCAAAGTCAAATGTTCTGGGAGAAGCTGAGGAATGGCTTTGAATCTCCATGTTCCTATTTAGTGGAGCCTATTCTGGGCAGGCTGCCTTCGCTTGTTGCAAAATCAAGACAAGTTCAGGAGCTGCAGGATGATTCAGCGTGGGGTCCAAAACTCCAGTCATTTGCTAGTTTTTGTCATATCTACCTATAACGTTTGCTATTATTTATCTAATGTTGTATAGAAAAAAATAGCTTGTGCTTTTAAAGCTTTTTAAAAACTATCTTTTGGAGAAAATTAAAATGTAAAGAAAAGTTACAAATATGTTGCAGAATTTTTGTATACCTTTCACCTAGTTTCCTTAATTGTTGGCATTTTACTGCATTGACCTTACTCTCATTCTCTCTCTTCTCACACACACACAAACATACACATACACACAACGGTATATTTTTTCTCATTCATTTGAGAGTAAGTTGCCGATATGATGCCCCATTTCCCCTTAATACTTCAGTGTATATTTCATAAAAGACAAGTTTACTTTTCCTCATGACCAAAGTGAAACCATCAAAATCAGAAAATTAACATTGATTCAATACTACCTTCTAATCCCCAGACTTTGTTGAAATTTCACCAATTATCCAATAACATTCTTTAGTAGATCCAACATTCAAGTCAGGATTATCATTTACTTGTCATGTATTTTTTTCGTTCTATCTGGAAGAGTTCATCTTTCCTTGGCTCATATAACCTTAACACTTAATGAAAACTACAGGCCAGTTATTTTGTAGACTGCCTCTCAGTTTGGAATCGTCTGGTATTGCTTCATGATTTATACATTTTTGTCATGACTATGTCTGAAGCAATGGTGGATCTTCTGGGAGAATCCTATCATGAGGTGCAGGATGTCAATTTATCCCATTACTTGTCATCTTAACTCTGGTCACTTGATAAAGGTGGTAGCTATCAGATCGATTCACTATAACGTCAATTAAGAAAATTTTATACTTATTGAGGAGGAGTGATATCAGCAAGATGGTGGACTAGGAGGCACCAGTGCTTATCTCCCCAACAAAAACAATGAACAAACAGCTACATGCCAATGAAAATAGTTCTGGGAGAGCTCTGGAATACAATAAAGGAACTATAGTAACCCAGTGGAGCATGAAAACTGAGGATGACCGCACAGAAAAGTGTAGGAAGCATTTTAACCCGTGCCACCTCTCCCTCAGTCTGGTATACGTAGGTGCCAAGAAGGATCCCTTGGCATGACCTATCCCTGTGGGGGAAAAAGGGAGCAGGAGGACCCCAGTGGTCCTCATCACTGCCAAGGAACACTAACAGCTTTCTCCACCAAAGACTCCTACAGTCTTCAATGATGTTGAGCTCATGTAATGACACTTCCTAGAGTCTACGAAGCTGTTCCTGCTTTGAGGAAGGAGCTGCTATTATGTTTCTACAGGAGTAAGAACCACCACTGTGTCCTGCCCTCCTTCAGGGCCAAAGCCACTACCTCCTTCCCACAATCACGTGCATCCTCCAGACCCCAGCTCCATGGCTACTGTGCATGTTCCCATGCCTCAGACACCAGCACAATCACTGCAGTGAGTATATTTACATGCCAGACCTGTTGCAAAGAGGAATTCTCTTGGGCATGACATCCCCCACTGAGATAAAAGAAGACCGCTGGGCCCCAGTAGCCTTTAACACCAAGGACCCCAACAACCCTCACCACAGCAACAGCCATCTGCAACCTTGGCCACTAAGGACCACTATAGTATCCAACAATGTTTTTCAGCTCTTGCTCCCCTCCATCCTTCCCCCTTCTAGTAGTTCCCAGTGTCTATTGTTCCCATGTTTATGTCCACGTGTACTCAGTGTTTAGCTCCCACTAATAAATGAGAACTCACAGAGTTTTGTTTTCTGTTTCTGTGTTATATTGCTTAACTACCTCTACTTTATTTATTTATTTTTTTTTTTGAGAAGGAGTCTTGCTCTGTCACCCAGGCTGGAGTCCAGTGGCACAATCTTGGCTCACTGCAAGCTCCGCCTCCTGGGTTCACACCATTCTCCTGCCTCAGCCTCCTGAGTAGCTGAGACTACAGGCACCCGCCACCATGCCTGGCTAATTTTTTTGTGTGTTTTCAGTAGAGACGGGGTTTCACCATGTTAGCCAGGATGGTCTCGATCTCCTGACTTCGTGACCTGCCTGCCTCGGCCTCCCAAAGTGCTGGGATTACAGGCATGAGCCACTGCGCCCGGCCAACTACCTCTACTTTTAACATATTTTAGGCATTAGGACTTGCTTAGCCTTTAATACACAGCAATATTAACTAAAATGCACATATAGAACAATGGTTAGACAATCTGAACTAATTTAGCTTATGGGCACAGAACCCTTCTTTCTGCGTGCTTCCTTCTCCCCCTGCCCACCACCACCCAGGGAACAGTCAGCATCAAAACATCCAGTTTCACAATTCCCTTCCCAACTGCAACCACTCCTGTGAGATAACAAAAAAATATTTAAACGGTGTTACTGTAGCCTTCTACTTTTAGCATATGTTGTGTACTTTTAAACATCTAGAAAGACTAGATGTTTCAAATAGGACATAAGTTTTCCACTACATACACAGTAACGTTGAATAAATGGTACACGTGTAATAAAAACTCTAATTTGAAAGTGTTATTATTTATTTATTTATAGACAGAGTCTCACTCTGTTGCCTAGGCTGGAGTGCGGTGATGTGATTTGGCTCACTGCAACCTCTGCCTCCTGGGTTCAAGCAATTCTCCTTCCTCAGCCTCCCGGGTAGCTGGGACCACAGGGATGCACCATCACATCCAGCTAATTTTTGTCTGACTTCAGCAGACAGAGCTCCATGGAAACTACACCACCGTGCCCTCCCTGAAGGCAGAACTGTTGCTACCTTCCCTGCCCTGCCAGAGTAGGATTGCCACACTCCACCCAGTCAATACCCTCACACCCACCTGTAGGTGCAGGTCTTTCCCCACTGAAGCCAGTCTGTTAAGTCTGGAAGAAGTGACTGTTTCCACAAGTGCATAGACACCAACACCAACATATGGCTATAAAAAACAAACAAACAAAAAATCAAGGAAACATGAAACCACCAAAAGATCACAATAATTTTTCAATAATTGACCCTAAAGCAATGAAAATCTACAAATTGCCTGACAAGGAAATCAAAATAATTGTTTTAAGGAAGCTTAGTGAGCTACAAGAGAACACAGGTAGACAACCCAATTAAGTCAGGGAAACAATGCACAGACATAATGGGAAGTTCAACAAAGAGATAAAATAATCTTAAAACCTCAGAAATTCTGGAGCTGAAGAGTGCAATGAATGAAATAGGAAATTCAGTAAACAGCCTCAACAGTAGACTTGATCAAGCATAAGAAAAAAAAAATTGGTGAACTTGAAGAGAAGCCATTTAATACTATTTAGTCAGAAGATGAAAAAAACGAAAAAAGAGTGAAGAAAGACTACAGGATTCATAGGACACCATTAAGTGAACCAATGCACATATTATGAGTTCTAGGCCAGGCGCAGTGGCTCATGCTGGTAATCCCAGCACTTTGGGAGGCTGAGGCAGCAGATCACAAGGTCAAGAGATTGACACCATCCTGGCTAACACAGTGAAACCCTGTTTCTACTAAGAATAGAAAAAATTAGCCAGGCATGGTGGTGGGCACCTGTAGTCCCAGCTACTTGGGAGGCTGAGGCAGGAGAATGGTGTGAATCCGGGAGGTGGAGCTGGCAGTGAGCCGAGATCACGCCACTGCACTCCAGCCTGGGCGACAGAGCAAGACTCCGCCTCAAAAAAAAAAAAAAAAAAAAAAAGAAAAAAGAGTTCTAGAAGGAGAAGAGAAAGGGGGTAGAAAGCTCACTTAAAGAAATAGTGGCTGAAGACTTTCCACAGACTGTGGGAGGGAAATGGACATCCAGATTTCTAAATCTCAAAGATCCCCAAATAGGATCAATCACAGAAGACTACAAGTGCTCCTTAACAATGGATGTCCTGATAAATCCATTGTAAGTTGAACATATTTTAAGTTGAAAATAAATTTAGGCCAGGCGTGGTGGCTCACACCTGTAATCCTAGCACTTTGGGAGGCCGAGGCAGGCAGATCACCTAAAGTTGGGAGTTTGAGACCAGCCTGGCTAACATGGTGAAACCCCGTCTCTACTAAAAATACAAAATTACCCGGGCATGGTGGAATGTGCCTGTAATCCCAGCTACTCAGGAGGCTGAGGCAGGAGAATCACTTGAACCTAGGAGGCAGAGGTTGCAGTGAGCTGAGATTGTGGCATTGCACTCCCGCTTTGGTGACAGAGTGAGACTCCATCTCAAAAAAAAAAAAAAAGAAAAGAAAATATATTTAATATCCCAATAAAGCCATTGGTAAGTTAAAAAATTATAAGTTGAACCATCATAAGTCCAGATTCTCCTCAACTTGTGATGGAGTTAAGTCCTGATAAACCCTAAAGTCAAAAAATCTTAAGTAAAAACACCATGTTGGGAATTTTCTGTACACAAGACACATTTTAATCAAGTTGTCGAAAGTTAAGGACAAATAATTTTTAAAGCAGCAAGAGAAAAGTGATTTGTCACTTTTAAGAGAATTTCTGTAAGAATATTCGTGGATTTCTTGGCAGAAACTTCGCAGACTAGGAGACAGTGGGATGATATGTTCTAAATATTGAACAAAACACAACTTTCTTTTTTTTTTTTTTGAGACGGAGTCTCGCTCTGTTGCCCAGGCTGGAGTGCAGTGGCACGATCTCAGCTCATTGCAAGCTCAGCCTCCCGGGTTCACGCCATTCTCCTGCCTCAGCTTCCCAAGTAGCTGGGACTACAGGCGCCTGCCACCACGCCTGGCTAATTTTTTGCATTTTTAGTACAGACGGGGTTTCACCGTGTTAGCCAGGATGGTCTCGATATTCTGACCTCGTGATCTGCCCGCCTCGGCTTCCCAAAGTGCTGCGATTACAGGCGTGAGCCACGGCGCCTGCCCGGCCAAAACACAACTTTCAATCAGGAGTACTATACCAGGTAAAATTATCCTTTAAAAGTGATGGAGAGATAGTTTTTCTCAAACAAACAAAAGTGAAGGGAGTTCATTACCAGTAGACCTAACTTACTTATCATTTACTTGTCATGTCTGTCTGTTTCTTCACCTGGAACAAAAAAAAATGCTTTAGAAACTTATTTAAATTGAAATAAAATTATCCTAAACAGCAACACACACACAAGCATATGAAAGCATAAATCACACAGGGAAAGGTAAATATATAGACGTAGACAGATTCATGTAACACTGTAAAGATGGTGTATAAATAACTTTTAATCCTAATATAAAAGTTAATAGAGAAAATGTCGCTAACGGATATATGATATAAAAAGATGCATTCTTTGTCTACAAGAGTACAAAGTGCTTGTGTGGGGGAGTAAAATGGTAGTGTTTTTGTATGCAATTGAACTTAAAATAGAAGGTTAAAAACTGTAAGATATTTTACACAAGCCTTTATCTAATAGCAAAGAAAAAAACCTGTAACAGATACACAAAAGATGAAAATTCAAAGCATATTACTACAAAAATCATCAAACAACAAAGGAAGACAGCAAGAAAACAAGAGTCAAAACAATGCAAGACAAATAGAAAATAATTAACAAAAATGGCAATGGTAAGTCCTCATCAATAATTACTTAAATGTAAATGGATTAAGTTCACCAATCAAAAGATATAGAGGCTGGGTGTGGTGGCTAATGCCTGTAATCCCAACAATTTGGGAGGCCCAGGTGGGAAGATTGCTTGAGCCCAGGAGTTTGAGACCAGCCTGGGTTCAAACTATGTCTTTAACATAGGGAAACCCCATATCTACAAAAAAATTTAAAAAATTAATCAGGTGTGGTTGCACATGTCTGCAGTCCTAGCTACTAGGAAGGCTGAGGTGGGAGGATCGCTTGAGGCTGGGAGGTTGAGGCTGCAGTGGGCTCGCCACCGAACTCTAGTCTGGGTGACAGTCTGAGTGACCTTGTCTCAAAAACAAAACAAAACAACAAAAACCCCACAAAAGGTATAGAGTGACTGAATGAATAAAAAACAATATCCAGTCATATGCTGTCTATAATAGGTACACTTTACTTATTGTTTCTAGGTTTTAAAAATTACGTTTATTAAAAAAACATTTTTTTTTTTTTTCTGAGGTGGCAGTCTTGCTCTGTTGCCCAGGCTGGAGTGTGGTGGCGTGATCATAGCTCACTGGAACCTCAATCTCCTGGGCTTCCTGCCTCTGCCTTCTGAGTATTTGGGGCTACAGGCATGTACCACTGTGCCAAACTATTATAATTTTAATTTTTTTTCTTTTGTAGAGATGGCGGTCTCGCTCTGTTTCTCAGGCATGTTTTAAACTCTGGCTTCAAGTTATCCTTCTGCCTCATCCTCGTAAAATGTTGGGATTACAGGAGTGAGCTACCACACTGGGCCTAACTTTTATTTTTAAAAAGTTAATACATGCATTATAGGAAAGTGAAAAACACAAGAAACAAAGAACGAAGTTGTCCACAATCACAGGCAGTTTACAGTTTGCTGTGTCCTTCTAGGTCCTGTGTGTGTTTAGACACAACATCCAGTTTTATTGGAGTGAGAGCATACAGTATGTATGTATCATGCTTTTTCACACATCATGAATATTTACCAATTTAAAATCCCAAAGTGATATGAATATTTTGATAACCAAGAATACACGACACCGACTCAATCTGTTAGAAAAAAGTATAATCCCACCTCTTTTGGGACAAAAATTTCATAGAAGACAAAAATGGCAACACTACTCTACATAAAGGTATTGGCGGAATTCCGATTAACATACTGCGCTTCCGTAGTGTTCAATTTAAAGTGAAACATAAAGCAACAGAGTACACCAAGTATAGTTTCTAAGATAATTCATTATCAGATCTATACCATTCAATGGTTAGCAAGGAGGTATATTTCCATTGAATTACTTTATTCCTGCAGTTCAGCCAAAGAGATGCACATACATCAGTTGGCTACAGTCAAAATGTAAATATGAACACATCTGCATACATCTCTCCCTTCACACTTCCTTCTGCTCCTCTGCTGCCTGCCTAACAAGTCCTGATACACACTGCTCAGGGAGGGGTTAACAATTCTGTATCCAAGGTGCATTTTTTTGTATCTATTATAATAAGATATTTACAAATTGGCTAACTCACTGGCGGTACCTTTTTTTTTTTTCAGATGGAGTTTCGCTCTTGTTGCCCAGGCTGGAGTGCAACGTTGGCACCTTGGCTCACCACAACCTCCGCCTCCAGGATTTAAGCGGTTCTCATGGCTCAGCCTCTCCAGTAGCTGGGATTACAGGCATGCGCCACCATGCCCAGCTAATTTTTATTTTTAGTAGAGACAGGGTTTCACCATTTTGGTCAGGCTGGTCTCCAACTCCCAACCTCAGGTGATCCGCCCACCTCGGCCCCCCAAAGTGCTGGGATTACAGGCGTGAGCCACCGCACCCGGTCCAGTAGCTCTACTTTTTATCATACATTGTTTGCTCAGGGTGTTCCAATTTAAAAGATAATTTCAGGCCGGGCTGGTCTTGAACTCCTGACCTCAGGTGATCCACCTGTCTTGGCCTTCCAAAGTGCTGGGATTACAGGCATGAGCCCCTGTACCCAGCCTGAAAGTATCTTTTAAATAGGAACATTCTAGACTAGAACCCTTTTGCTTCCTACTTCTGTCAACCCAATGGGCAGATGTAAGCATCTATAGTTCTTAGCAGGGATTTTCACAATTTCACTTCCATAAAGGTTACGAACAGTCTTTTCTATGAATTTTAACACAAAATAGACTCAATGTATTAGTTTACTAACCCTCCTTTTCTCATACGCTGGCGACCTCTTTAACATCTAGAAGGACTAGATGTTATAAATCAGGACTTGCTTGTCTTTTATGTATGGTATAAACACAGTCAAGTAAAAGACAATGCACGGACATAAGGGACAGTGGCCAATTGTGCCTCACCATACACACACTGGTATCAAACCCTTTGCAATTCCTTCTCCTCTTTTCTTCCTGAACCAGCATGAATATAGTAATGTGTACTGCTCAGAGAAATGGTATGATCATTCAGTTTCCAAAAGACAATATTTCATATGAATTTTACAAAAGGATATTTACACAATGTGTTCTTTATTACCTCTACATTTAATATACTTTGTGCACTTCTAAACACCTAGATGGACTAGATGTTTCAAATAAAGACTTAAGTTTGTCTTCTATATACACAGTAGTATTGAATAAGCTACACACATGTAACAATGGTTATATCTGAAAGTATCTTCTATATTGTTCTGGTCTAAAGTCCTTCATTTCTTCCAGTTCCTCTCCACCACCAACCCGATGGATATAAGTACACGTGTCACTTAGATGTGATGTTATCATTTTACTTCTAAAAGTCCTTTTGAGAAGACAGCTTTTCTGTGAATTGTACAAAATGTACAAAATTGTACACTTCTGTGAAGTGTACAAAATGAATAGGTACACTTTAGAATTAAAGATACATGTAAGTTGACAGTAAAGGGATAGAAAAAGATATTTTATAAAAATAGCAACCAAAAGAATCCAGAGGTGGCTATACTTATATCAGACAAAATAGACTTTAGGTCTAAAACTGTCTGTAGACACAAGGAAGATCATTTTATAATGATAAAAAGGTCAGTTCTACAGGAAAATATAACAATCGTGTACACAGCCAACATCAGAGCACCTAAATATATTAAGCAAATATTGACAGATCTGAGGATAGGAACTGACAGCAATACATTAATAGTAGGGGACTTCAATACCTCACTTAGGATAAGGGATAGAACATCCAGACAGAAAATCAATAAAGAAACAGCTGACTTGAACAACACTATGGAACAGATGGACCTAACCACCACATGCAGAACTTCTTATCCAACAGCAGAAGTATGCACGTTTTTCTCAGGCACACACAAAACGTTCTCTGGGATAGATCACATATTAGGCCACAAAATGAGTCTTAACAAATTTAAGACATTCAAAATGATTCTAAGTACCTTTTTCAACCACAGTGAAATGTAACTACTAATCTATAACAGCAAGAAAATGGGAAAATTCACAAATATGTGGAAACAAAACACACTCCAGAACAACCATTGGCTCAAAGAAGATATCAAAAGGGAATTTAAAAAGTGTCTTAGCAAGGCGCAGTGGCTCACGCCTGTAAGCTCAGTACTTTGGCAAGCAGGTGGGCAGATCACTTGAGGTCAGGAGTTCTAGACTAGCCTGGTTAACATGGTCAGGAGTTCAAGACTGTGCTGGCCAACATGGTGAAACCCCATCTCTACTAAAAATACAAAAAATTAGCTGGGCGTGGTGGCATGCACCTGTAATCCCAGCTACTCGGGAGGCTGAGGCAGGAGAATCGCTTGAACCCAGGAAGCGTAGGTTGCAGTGAGCTGAGATCATGCCACTGCACTTCAGCCTGAGCGACAGTGAGACTCTGTCTCAAAAAAAAAAAAAATTCTCAACATTGCATTTCCCTGCTCCTTTATCAAAGATAAGTTGACTGTATTTATGTGTGTCTCTGGGCTCTCTGCTTTCTTCCCTTGATCTGTTTGTCTTGACAACCATACCTTTATAGTAAGTCTTGAAGTCAGGAAGTATCTGACTAGTTCTGCTCCTTCAATTTCATGTTGCCTATTCTGGGTCTTTTGACTTTTCATATAAACTTTAGATTTCATTTGTTGAAATCCACAAACAATTTGCTGGCATTTTGACTGGGATTTTGATTGTGTTGAATGTATAGATCCAGTTGGGAAGAACTGGTATCTTGACAATATTGTCTTCCAATCAATGAACATGGGAATATTTCTCCATTTATTTAGTTCTTCTTTGATTTTGTTCATCAAAAAATTATAGGCTTCCTTATACAGATCTTGGATGTGCGTGTTAGGCTTATACCTAAAGATATCATTTCGTGGTTGCTCATGTAAATTGTATTGTGTTTTTAATTATAAATCCCACTTATTCATTGTTGGTATACAGGAAAGCAATGGACTTTTATATATTAAACTTGTATCTTGCAATTTTGCTACAACTGCTTATCAGTTCCAGTTTTTTGTTGATTCTTTTAGACCTATGTAGATTACACCATCTGCTCAACAGATATCAAAAATATTAGCATTTTGGTGTATGTCTTTATAGAGTCTTTTAAAAATAAATTAGACACATTTACATTTATTATGTGTATATACACATAATTGTATGTAACATAAATGTTACATAATTGGGATTCAGTGAGAAGGCTTTTAATTTCTTATCTGAGGTGCTAGGTACTTGTGAGTTATGACTTCTATTCTCACAACAAGAAAAATCCTGCAGAAACCAAAAATCAACAACTCTTTATCAGTCAGATGATTGAGGTCACAAGGCAAGACACTTCACCTACAATTGGCAAGAGAAGTTAATACACAGAATCAAAGCTTACTGGAGGCCAGGAGCGGTGGCTCATGCCTGTAATGCCAGAACTTTGGGAGGTCGAGGTGGGTAGATTGCTTGAGCCAAGGAGTTGGAGGCCAGCCTGGGCAACATGGCGAAATCCCGTCTCTACTAAAAATGCAAAAATTAGCCGGGTGTGGTGGCACACACCTGTAATCCCAGCTACTCGGGTGGCTGAGGCAAGATAACTGCTTGAACCCAGGAGGTGGAGGTTGCAGTGAGCCAAGATTGTGCCACTGCACTCCAGCCTGGGTGACAGAGAGAGACCCTGACTGAAAAAAAAAAAAAAAAAAAAAAGCTTACTGGAGCAGAAGCCCACTGCAGTAACAAGAACCAGATTCCTTTTACTCAGTACATTGTATCTGTCCTTCAACAAAAAATGACAGGGCAAATTGAAAGACGAAAAACAATCTGAGGAGACAGAACAAGCATCATAACAAGACCCAGATATTGTAGAGATTTTGGATAGCCTGACAGGGAATTTAAAATAACTATGGTTAATGTGTTAAGGCCTCTAATGGAAAAAGTGAAAAACATGCAAGAACAGATGCATAATATAAGCAGAGAGATGGTAACTTTAATAAAGAATCAGGACTAGCCGGGAGACCAGAGATCTAGCACCTGGAGCAGCATGGCCAAGCCTTGTGGAGTGCACCTGAGTGGGGATGCCTGAAAGCAGGTGGAGGTCTTCAGGCAAAATCTTTTCCAGGAGACTGAGGAATTCCCCTATAGATTCTTGCCACAGAAAATCGTATCTGAATCAGCTCTTGCAAGAGGACTCCCTCAATGTGGCTGATCTGACCTCCCTCTGAGCACCACTGGAATCCCCATCCCAGACCCTCTATCCAAGAATGATGAGTTGGAAACAGATAAGCAGGCAAAGAAAGAAGTCTCCCCTGGCATGAGAAGGTCCTGTTCCTGTTTCCCTGGTTAAGACGGAAGTCTGGACTCTCAAAGAGAAATGCATTCTGGTGATCACACAGATCCAGCATCTGATCCCCAAGATTGAGAATGGACATTATTTTGGGGTATCACTCCAGGAGAAGATGCTAGAAAGGATGAATGCAGTCAAGACCAAAGTGGAAACCTTCCAGTCAGCCACGTCTAAGTACTTCTCCGAACACGGAGATGCTGTGGCCAAGGCCTCCCAGGAAATTCATGTAATGGATTATTACCAGGCCTTGGTGCACAGGCAAGATGAGGCACCCTACGGGGAGATTGAGGACACCGCGCTTGACCTGAGGGCTTTCTATGCTGAGCTTTATCATAATTTCAGAAGCAACCTGGAGAAAATTGTCAACCCAAAGGGTGAAGAGAAGCCATCTGTGTACTGAGTCCAGGGCTAGAAGAGAAATAAATGACTTACACTTTGTGTGGATTAAAAAACAATAATCAAGGCCTTTTCCTCTCAGAAGTCCCCTCTCTCACACTAGAGAGAGAGCTGTTTTCCTTTCTCTTTCTTTTACCTATTAAACCTCTACTCCTAAACGCCTAACAGTAATAATAATAATAATAATCAGGCCATGTGTAGTGGCTTATGCCTGTAATCCCAGCACTTTGGGAGTCTGAGGCAGGAACATTGTTTGAGTTCAGGAGTTCAAGACCAGCCTAAGCACTATAGTAAGACCTCCTCTCTTAAAAAAAAAAAAAATCGCCAGACATGGTGGTGCATGCCTGTGGTCCCAGCTACTTGGGAGGCTGAAGCAGGAGAATCACTTGAGCCTGGTGGTCGAGGCTGCAGTGAGCTGTGATTGTGCCATTGCACTCCAACCTGGGTGACAGAGTGAGACCTCATCTCATAAACAAAACCAAACCAGACAAAAAATAGGCCAGGTGCAGTGACTCATGCCTATAATCCCAGCACTTTGGGAGGCTGAGGTGGGCAGATCATTTGAGGTCAGGAGTTTGAGACCAGCCTGACCAACATGGGGAAGCCCCGTCCCTACTAAAAATACAAAAATTAGCTAGGGGTGGTGGCAGGTGCCTATAATCCCAGCTATTTGGGAGGCTGAGGCAGGAGAGTCACTTGAACCTGGGAGGTGAGGCTGCAGTGAGCCGAGATCATGCCACAGCACTCCAGCCTGGGTGACAGAGTGAGACTCTGTCTCAAAATAATAATAATAATGATAATCATCATCATCATCAAAAGGATATGCTAGAAATAAAGAAAACACTATACTAGAAATGAAGAATGCCTTTTATTTGATTGATCAAGAGGCAGGACACAGCCAAAGAAAGAATCAGTGAGCTTGAAGAAATGTCGGCAGAAACTTCCAAAATGGAAATGCAGAGAGAGAAAATAATGAAAATGACAGAACATAATATCCAAGAAATACAGGAAAATTATCAAAGATTTAACATATGTATAAAGGTGATATTAGAGGGAGCAGAAAGAGAGAAAGGGACAGGGGACATACTGGAAGCCATAATGACTGAGAATTTCTCAAAATTAATGATAGACAGCATACCACAGGTACAGGAAGCTCAGAGAACACCAAGCAGGATCAGTACTACAAAATCTATCCCTGGGCATATCACATTCAAGCTGCAGAAAATCAAAGACAGCAAGAAAACCTTGAAAGAAGTCAGAAATAAAAAGCACTTTATAGATAGAGGAGCAAGGATAGTATCATACTGGATTTCTCTTGAGACCCATACAAGCAAGAAGAGAGTGAAGTGAAAGAAGTTGAAAGAAAAAAACCACCAACCTAGAATTTTGTATCCAGCAAGATTGTCCTTCAAAACTGAATGATAAATAAAGACTTTCCCAGACAAATAAATGTTGAGGGAATTTGTCACCAGACACTGCAATAAATGTTAAAAGAAATGCTTCAGAGAGAAGGAAAATGACATAAAAAGAGACTTGGATCTACTTAAAGAAAGGAAGAGTGTTAGAGAGAAATAAATGAAGGTAAAATAAAGTAAATAAAGTCTTTTTTTAATTCCTGATTGATCCAACAGATAACTGTTTGTCCAAAATAGCAACAGAAACAATAATAATGTATTTGGTAGTTACAGCTTATGGATAAATTAAATAATTAAATAAGGGAAAGTAACAATACAAGGGATGGGAGCATTGGGAATAGTCTGCTCTAAGGTATGTGCATCAGCTGTGATGAAGTGGTATAGTATAATTTGAACATGGACTTGGATTGGTTGTAAATGTATACTGCAAACTCAAGGGCAATGACCAGAAAAAGCTAAAAAGGGACATAATTGATTTTTTGAGAGGTGAGAAAATGCAGTTACATAAAGTAATCAATTAAAAAGACAGAAGGCAGAAAAAGAGTAAAAGACAAAAAAGAAACAAAGAACAAGGACAAAAATATAAAATAGTAACAAGCATAGAAGATACTAATCCAGCTATCAATAATCACTTAAATCTTAATCATAAATACACCAGTTAAAAGATAGAGATTATCAGAGTGAATTAAAGCAAAATAGAACTATATGCTGTGTACAAGAAACCCACCCTAAATATAAAAATACAGATAGATTAAAAGTAAAAGGATGGAGAAAGATATGTCATGTCTTTTAGTCAGGGTTCTCCAGAAAAGCAGACTGATGGGAGATAGATAGAGAGATAGATAGATAGATAGATAGATAGATAGATAGATAGATAGATGACAAGTGGCTTATTAGAGGAATTGGCTCACTCTGTTATGAAGGCTGAGAATTACCATGATAGACTGTCTGCAAGCTGGAGAACCAGGGAAGCTGGTAGGTGGCTCAGTGCAAGTCTGAAGGCCTCAGATGCAAGGATGCCTATGGTATAACTCTCAGTCTGAGCCAAAGGCCTGAGAGCTAGTGGGGAGAGGGGATCTGGTGTAAGTCCCAGAGCACAAGAGCTGGAGAACCCAGAGTTCTGACACCCAAGGGCAGGAGAAAATGGGCATCTTGACTCTGGAAGTGAGAGAGTTTACCCTTCCTCTGCCTTCCATCCAGGCCCCCAATCAATTGGATGGTGCCCACTCACATTACATCTGGATCTTCCTCACTTTGTCCACTGACTCACACACTAATCTCCCCCAGATACACCCACATAAACATACCTGGGGCAACACAATTATCCTAATCAAAAGCCAAACCCTTTCAGCAGAAGAGGGATGGTTTCAGTGCCTACTGACGCACTGAGAATAATTGATCCTTTACTAGCTATCTGGGTATCTTTTAATCCAGTCAAGTTGGCAGCCCCAATCTACCATCACACCATGCTAACACAAATCAAAGGAAAGTTAGAATAGCTATATTAATTTATGACAAAGTAGACTTCAGAGCTAGGAAAATTATCTGGGATAAAGAGGGGCACTACGTAATGATAAAGAAGTCAATTCTCCAAGAAGATATAGCAATCCTTACTGTATATGTGCCTAACAGCAGAGCATCAAAATATATGAGGCAAAAACTGATAGAACTTCAGGGAGATATAAACAAATCTGCTACTATAGTTGTAGACTTCAACACCCCTCTGTCAGTAGCTGACAGATCCAGCAGACAGAAAATCAGTAAGGACATAGTAGAACCAAATAACACTATCAGCTAAATGGATCTAACTGAAATTTATATAATACATCACCCAACAACAGCAGAATTCACATTCTTCTCAAACTCATATGGGACATGGAACATTCACCATTCCAGGCCGTAAAACACACCCTTAACACATTTTAAAGAATAGAAATCATACAAAGTAAGCTCTCGAACCACAATGAACTTAAACTAGAAATCAAAAAACAGGACTATAGCTGGAAAATCCCCAAATACTTTAAGAATATACTTTTATTGTATTTTATTTTTAGAAATGAGATCTTGCTCTGTCTCCTAAGTTAGAGTGTAGTGGCATAATCATAGTTTACTGCATCCTTGAACTGAGCTCAAGCAATTTTCCTGCCTCAGTCTCCAAGTAGCTGGGACTACAGATGCATGCTACCATGCCTGGCTAATTTTTAAATTTTTTGTAGAGATGGGGGTCTCACTATGTTGCCAATGCTAGTCTTAAACACTTGGGCTCAAGCAATCCTCCTGTCTCAGCCTCCCAAAACATTGGGATTACAGGTGTGAGCCACTGCACACAGCCTAAAAAATATATGCTTGAATATCACATGGGTCAAAGAAGAAATCTCAAGAGAAACTTTAAAAATATTTTTTAACTATGAGAAAATAAAAATACAACTTATCAAAGTTTGTGGGCTGCAGCTTAATGAGAGATTTATACCATTAAATGCGTATATTAGAAAAGAAGAAATATCTAATACCAATAATCTAAACTTCCACTTTAGGAGACTAGACAAGGAAGAGCAAATTAAATTCAAAGTAAACAGAAGAAAAGAAATAATAATAATTAGAGCAGAAATCAATGGCATTGAAAACAGGACATCAAAAGAGAAAATAAAACTAAAAGCTGATTCTTTGAAAAGATCAGTACAATTGATGTCTCAGTCCATTTACTGTTGCTATAAACGAATACCTGAGACTGGGTAATTTATAAAGAAAGGGAAGTTATTTCCTACAGGTCTGGAGGCTGGGAAGTCCAAGGTCCATGTGCTGTGTCTGGTGAGGGCCTTCCGGCTGGTGGACACTCTTCTCTGCAGAGTCCTGAGGAGGTGCAGGGCATCACAAGTGAGAGCACTTATGAGAGACTGCCAAACTGGCTTTTATAACAGACCCACCCTTGTGATAAGTAGCCCACTTCCTCAATAACCCATTAATTGATTAATCTGTGAATGAATTAATCCATTCATGAGTGCAGAGCCCTCATGACCCAGTCACCTCCCAAAGAGTCTACCTCTCAACACTGCTGCACTGGGGATGAAGTTTTAATGTCAGTTTTGAAGGGACAAACGTTCAACCCATAGCATTTGATATAACTCTATCTAGGCTAAGAAAATAAGAGAGAAGACGCAAGTTACTAATATTAGAAATGAAAGACAGGCCATCACTGCTGATCCCATGGACATTAAAAGGGTAATAAAGGAAGATTATGAACAACTCTATGTCCACAAATTTGATAATGTAAATGATATGGGCCAATTCTTTGAAAGACACAATCTACCTAAACTCACACAAGAAGAAATAGATAATCGGAATAGACCTATTGCTATTAAAGAAATAGAATTGAAAATAACATTCCAAAACAGAAAGCACCAGGCCCAGATGCATTCACTGGTGAATTCAATCAAATTTTTTTTAAACTTTTATTTTAGGTTCAGGGGTACATGTCCGGGTTTGTTATATAGGTAAACTTATGTCATGTGGGGTTTGTTGTACAGATTATTTCATCACCCAGGTACTAAGCCTAGTACCCAATACTTATTTTTTTCTGATCCTTTCCCCTCCTCCCACCCTCCATCCTCAAGCAGGCTACAGTGTCTGTGGTTCCCCTCTTTGTGTCCATGTATTTTCATCACTTAGCTCCCTCTTATATGTGAGAATATGCAATATTTGGTTTTCTGTTCCTGTGCTAGTTTGCGGAGGATGATGGCTTCCAGCTCCATCTATGTTCCTGCAAAGGACATGATCTCATTCTTCTTTATGACTGCATAATATTCCACGGTACATATATATATATATATACACCACATTGTCTTTATCCAATCTACAGTGGTCATTTAGGTTGATTCTAGGTCTTTGCTATTTTGAACAGTGCTGCAACGACTATACACATGCATGTGTCTTTATAGTAGAACAATTTATATTCCTTTGGGTATATACCCAGTAATTGGATTGCTGGGTCAAATGGTAGTTCTATTTTTAGTTCTTTGAGGAATTACCACACTACTTTCTACAATGATTAAACTAATGTATACTCCCACCAACAGTGCATAAGTGTTCCATTTTCTCTGCAACCTCATCAGTACCTGTTATTTTTTGCCTTTTTTTTTTTTTTTGAGACAGAGTCTCGCTGTGTAAACCATACTGGAGTGCAGTGGTGTGATCTCTGCAACCTCTGCTTCCTGGGTTCAAACAATTCTCTGCCTCAGCCTGTGAATAGCTGGGATTACAGATGCCTGCCACCATGCCCAGCTAATTTTTGTATTTTTAGTAGAGACGGGGTTTCACCATCTTGGCCAGGCTGGTCTTAAACTCCTGACCTTGTGACCCACCTGCCTCGGCCTCCCAAAGTGCTAGGATTACAGGCATGAGCTACTGTGCCCAGCCATTTTTTGGCTTTTTAATAATAGCTGTTCTGACTGATGTGAGATGGTATCTCACTGTGGTTTTAATTTGCATTTCTCTAGTGATCAGAGATACTGAGCTTTTTTTCATATGCTTGTTGGCTACATGTATGTCTTCTTTTGAAAAGTGTCTGTTCATGTCCTTTGCCTACTTTTTAATGGGGTTGTTTGTTTTTTTCTTGTGAATTTGTTTAAGTTCTTTGTAGATGCTGTATATGAGACCTTTGCCAGATGCATAGTTTGCAAATATTTTTTCCCATTCTGTAAGTTGTCTGTTTACTCTGTTGATAGTTTCTTTTGCTCTGCAGAAGCCCTTAAGTTTAATTCCATCTCATGTATCAATTTTTGCTTTTGTTGTGTTTGCTTTTGGCATCTTCGTCATGAAATCTTTGCCAGTTCGTATGTCCAGAATGGTGTTGCCTAGGTTGTCTTCCAAGGTTTTATAGTTTTGGATTTTACATTTAAGTCTTTTATCCATCTTGATCAACCAAATAATTAAGGAGTAAATTATACAAATTCTCCATAATCTCTTCCAGGAAACAGAAGCAGTGGGGAACCTCCTAATTCATTCTATGAGGCCAAAATTACCCTAATACCAAAACCAGACAAGGCATTATAAGAAAAGAAATCCATAGACCAGTATCTCTAATGAACATAAATGTAAAAATTCTCCAAAATATTAACAAATAAAATGCAACAATATATACAAAGAGTTTCTATATTAGAACCAGTGGGATTTATTCCAGGTTTACAAGAGTAGTTCAACATTCAAAATCAATTAGTACAATCACATCAGCAGGCTAAAGAAGAAAAAAAAAATCACATGATTATACCAGTAGATGCAGTAAAAATATCGACAAAATTCAACATCTGTTAGTGTATGTACTCTTGGAAAACTCAGTATATAAGGGAACTTTCTCAACTTGATAAAGATCTACACAAACGGCTAACATCATATCTAAGGTGAGAAGCCATAAATTTTCCTGCTAACAATAGGAAAAGGCCAATGATTTCCCTTCTTAGCACTTCCATTTAACATTGCACTGAAATCCTAGGTAATACAAGAAGCAAGAAAAGAAAAAAAAAGGTATATAGATTGGGAAGGAAGAAGTAAAACTTTGTTTGCATATGACATCACTGTCTATGTAATAAATCCCAAAGAATCAACTACAATAAAAACTCCTCGAACTATTAAATGATTATATCAAGATTGTAGGATATAAGGTTATTATACAAAAGTCAATTGGTTTTCTATATACCAGCAATGAACAATTAGAATTTACATTAAAAACATACTATTGTTTATGTTAATACCAAAAAAATAGATATAAATCTAACAGAATATGTATAAAATCTATATGAGGAAGCCTACAATTCCCTGTGCACAAAATCAAAGAAGATCTAAATATATGGAAAGGCTTGGTGCAGTGGCTCATGCCTGTAATCCCAGAGGCTGAGGCAGGTGGATAGCTTGAGTCAAGGAGTTTGAGACCAGCCTGGGCAACGTGGCGAAATCTCATCTCTACAAAAAAATACAAAAAATTAGCTGGGTTAGGGGGCATGCACCTGTAGTCCCAGCTGCAAAGGAGGCTGAGGTGGGAGGATTGCTTGAGTCTGGGAGACAGAGGTTGCAGTGAGCCATGATTGTCAGCCTGGGTGACAGAGTGAAAAAAAAAATTATATATATACTTGTATGTGTAGTTATATATATTAGCATATATACATATATAATATATACATATACATGTATTATATATATAAGATACATACACACATACATACACACATATATATATATAATTGTATATGTAATAAATCTCAAAGAATCATCAACATTAAAACCTCCTGGAACTATTAAATGATTATATCAAGATTGTAGGATATAAGATTATTATACAAAAGTCAGTTGCTTTTGTATATACCAGCAATGAACAATTAGAATTTACATGAAGAACATACTATTATGTACCAAAAATACTTAGGTATAAATCTAACTCTCTCTATATATATGTATGGAAAGATTTTCCATGTTCATAGATAGATTGTCAAGATCTTCCTGGTTTGATCTACACATTAGATACAATCAAAATGCCAGCAAGTTGTTAGTAGATATCAACAAACTGAATCTAAAGTTTATATGGAGAGGCAAAGGAGATTTAGAATAGGCAACATGAAATTGAAGGAGAAAAACAAATTAGATACCATCTGACTTCAAAACTTACTATAGAGCTACAGTTGCCAAGACAGTGTGGTAGATACACAGATCAAGGGAAGAGAGCAGAGAGCCCAGAAAGGAACCCACACAGATACAGTTGACATATCTTTGATAAAGGAGCAAGGACAATTCAATGTTGAAAATACAGCCTTTTCAACAAATGGTGCTGGAACAACTGGCCAACCACATGCAAAAACATAAATCTAGACACAGACCTCACATCTTTCAGAAAAATTAACCCATAATACATTGTAGACCTAAATGGAAAATGGAAAACTATAAAACTCTTTAGAATATACGTAGAAGATGACTTTTTAGATACAACACCAAAAGCATGATCCATGAAAAAGATTAATTGATAAGCTGGACTTCAAAAGTAGAAAACTTCTGCTCTGTGAAAGAGACAGTCAAGAGGATGAAAAGATAAGCCAGAGACTTGGAGGAAAAAAATTGCAAAAGACACACATATGGTAAAGAACTGTTATCCAAAATATACAAAGAACTCTTAAAACCCAACAACAAGACAACAAACAACCCAATTAAAAAGTGGGCCAAAGATCGTAAGAGACACCTCACCAAAGAAGATGTACCCATGGCAAATAAGCATGTGAAAAGGTGCTCCACATCATACGTCATCAGGGAATTGCAAATTAAAATAACAATCAGAACGGGCATGGTAGCTTATGCCTGTAATCCCAGAACTTTGGGAGGCGAGGTAGGCGGATCATCTGAGGCCAGGAGTTTGAGACCAGCCTGGCCAATATGGCAAAACCCTGTCTCTACTGAAAATACAAAAAAAAAAAAAAAAAAAAAAAAGAAAGAAAGAAAAGAAAAGAAATAACCAGGCATTGTGACACATGCCTGTAATCTCAGCTACTCAGGAGGCTGAGGCATGAGAATCATTTGAACCTGGGCAGTGGAGGTTGCAGTGAGCCAAGATCACACCACTGCACTCCAGTCTGGGTGACAAAGCAAGACTCTCTCTAAAACAAACAAACCCCACAACAATGAGATACCAGTACACACCTGTTAGGATGGCCAAAATTCATCCTGGATTTTCATGTGTAGTGACATCTCATTGCATCGTCACCAGCAATGAATGAGAGTTCCTGTTGCTCCACATCCTGACACCAAATGCTGGTGAGGATGTGAGCAACAGGAACTCATTCATTGCTGGTAGAAAAGCAAAATGGTGCAGCCACTTTGGAAGACAGTTTGGCAGTATATTACAAAACTAAATATTATCTTACCATATGATCCTGCAATCGTGCTCCTTGGTATTTATTCAAAGGACATGAACACTTATGTCTAACAAAAATCTCTACAGAAATGTTTATAGCAGCTTTATTCATGATTACATGAACTAGAAATCTACCAAGATGTCCTTGAGTAGGTGAATGGATAAACAACCTGTGGTACATTCAGACAATGGAATATTACTTGGTGATAAAAAGAAATGAGCTACAAGTCATGAAAAGAAATGAAGGAACCTTAAGTGTGTATTGCTGAGAGAAAGAAGCCAATCTGAAAAGGCTACATAATGTGATTCCAACTCTATGACATTCTGCTAAAGCAAAACTGTGGAGTCAGTAAAAAGATCAGTGTTTGCCATGGGCTTGGGGAAGGGGTGAGTGGAAGAGAGCAATAGTAGGTAGAGCACAGGTGATTTTTAGACAGTGAAACTCTTCTACAAGATACTGTGGTGGTGGATACGTCTTATTACCTTTTTAAAACCATAGAATAGACAAACACCCAAGAGTGAGCCCTAATGTAAACTGTGGACGTCAGTGAATAATGATGTAACTGTATTGCACTTTGGAAGGCCGAGGCGGGCGGATCACAAGGTCAGGAGATCGAGACCATGGTGAAACCCCGTCTCTACTAACAATAGAAAAAATTAGCCGGGCGCAGTGGCAGGCGCCTGTAGTCCCAGCTACTCGGGAGGCTGAGGCCGGAGAATGGCGTGAACCCGGGAGGCGGAGCTTGCAGTGAGCTGAGATTGCGCCACTGCACTCCAGCCTGGGCGACAGAGCGAGACTCCGTCTCAAAAAAAAAAAAAATAATAATAATGTAACTGTATTGGCTCATCACTTGTAACATATGTATCACACTAATGCAAGACGTTAATATATTAGTAATAGGAGAAACAGTGTTTGCCTTGTGGTGGGGGGAGAAAGGATATATGGGAATCTTGTTACTTTCTGCTCTTTTTCTGTAAACCTAAACTGCTCTAAAAAATAAAGTCTATTAATTTAAAAAGATGGGGTCCTAATGTATAAACTCTGTTGTATCTTGCTCTTTGTATTTAATAATATGTTGCACACATTAAAAAATAGTCATATGGTTAGATATACCATGAATTTAAGCAATTTTCCATTGTTTTTACTATTTTTAAAACTATTTATTTATTTATTTAGACAGAGTGTTGCCCTGTCTTCCAGGCTGGAGGGCAGTGGCGCCATCTCGGCTCACTGCAACCTCCGCCTCCTGGGTTCAAGAAATTCTCCAGCCTCAGCCTCCCGAGTAGCTGGGACTACAAGCGCATGCCGCCATGCCTGGCTAACTTTTTGTATTTTTGTAGAGTCGAGGTTTCACTGTGTTGCCCAGGCTGGTCTTGAACTCCTCAACTCAGGCAATCCGCTCGCCTCGGCCTCCCAAAGTGCTAGGATTACAGGTATGAGCCACTATGCCCAGTTTAAACTATTTCTAGTAGTGCTAGGAAGAACTTTCATAAACATGACTATTTGCCCATTATTTCCTTACAATAAATTTACAGAAAAGAAACTTCTGTATCAAGGGTTATGGACATTAAACATTTTAATCATATTTCCTTCCACAAAGATTGTACCAATTTACATTCCTGTGAAAGAAATGAAAGAGCTCATTGCTTCACACTTTGGTTAACATTTAGTACAGTATTTTCAATCTTTTCAGGCTCCATCTATTTAACATCTAAAATACAAGATCTCAATTTTTAAAAATTGTCCTTTAGTAAAGTTAAACCTATTTTCTTATATTTACTGAGCATTTAATTTCTTCTTTTATGAGTGGCTGGTTCATGTGCTTTTCTTAGTTCTTTAAGCAATTTGGAATATTCATCTTTATGATTCATAAAGAGTTATTCACTCATAGGTTTCAAATATTTATTTCTTAATTTATCTACTTTTAAATTTTATGTATATTAAGACATTTAAATTTTCTATATCATCGGCTCTATTGATCTTTTCCTTGATGGTTTCTTGCTTTGATGTCAAGGTTCCCTCTACCCACCCCAAGATCTTTTATACTCTAGCTTGTATTAAATTCAGCAAGTTTCAACAGGAGGTCAGGGTTGCAGGGAGGAGTCCCCTGGGATTGCAGTCCTTTGTGATGTCTCAGTAATCCCACTGCTCATTCCTAAATTCACCAACCACGCCTGGAGACCACGTTCCCATCTCAGCGTGCTGAGCTGAAACATTGCACAAAAGTCCTTCCTCCACTTTCCTTTGCGTCACATCCCAGCTCTGCCATGGCTAGTCCATGGGAGATAATCTGATATGCTAAGTAGAGTTGGTTCATCAAAAGACAGGGTGTAATCATTAATCAGGAGCAGACACAACCATGCCCGACGGCCTTGGCAGCTCACTCTGCCTGAACCTGGGTGGCAGGGGCTGTGTGTTTAGAACTTTCACAAAGCAGGGTATATTTCCATTCTCCAGGTCAGGCCTTCCGTGGATTATTTACAGATGAGGAATAAGACAAGCCTTAGGATACTTGTAGACAGAGCCCAATCAAAGGATTTATTTTCACTTTATTCTCTATCTAAGATTACATGTAGCTTTTATTCACAATGATTGCAGCCCTCTGCTGGTGGGATGCATCTATCTGCAGGCCTGGAAAGTTCTGGACCTCCATTTACTTGATGTTGAAGGCAGACATAAATGAGTCTGTGCACAGCTCACAGCTCACAGCTCACAGCCAGGCTCTGTGGGCTGCTCCCCATGAGAACTTTTAGGGGAAGGATTTGAGGGCTTCCTCTCTCCCAAGCAGCAAGAATGGGTCTTCGTGATACCCAATATCTCACTTGAGCCAGGTTCATCTCTATGCTTTAACAGAAACATTAAAACAGTAAGCAGCCATCATTTTTGGGCAGATGGAGATTTCCTACTGGTATTCTCCAAATATTAACATCCTCTGTCTCTGCAATACGTATAACTTTATCCTTTAATAAAGGTGCATGTGGACGTTAGTATGATCTATGTAAATATAATCACCAGCAGTTACAATGTGCTGATTCCACCCATTTTCCAACCAGAAAGGAAAGAAACATCATTAATCATATGATGAGTGTTTGTCAGGCCTCCAAGTCTAAAGAAGAATTTAAATTGAGCTAGAGGAAGGGAAGTTGTAAGAGAGCAGCTGTCCACAGTTATTAATGGTACCTTACACTACACAGTTGCTGCCACATCCATCATTATCTCACCCTCCGCCTGCCCTCAGCAGCCTTGAAAGAAGCAGGGGGAGGGATGAGGGGGGGTGAGAATGAGAAATGCACGACTCTACTGGAGTTGGTCATTGGGCATTTCTGAGTTGATGCCCATGGGATGTGGGAGTGGTTATATTGCCTCTCAGCAGCCTTAGCCAACCACTCCTGCTTTCTTGAAATACCCTCCGTTCTTGGTGTCCAATACTCTGCCTCTCTCTGGCCACTCTTTCTGAGTCTTCTTTGCAGACCATCCTCTCTTTAGTTGAATCAGAGATATCAGGACTGACCCTCTTCTCTCCACCATTACCTCGTCCTCCGCTGGTGTCACACAATTCTTTGACTTGATTACCAGCCGTGAGTGGATGTTCCTAAATACACATCTTAAGCCCCAACTTCTCACTTGAGTGCCTTATGATTTCCACTCGGATGTCTGAAAGGCATCTCAAGTTACCATGGCCCCAGTGGAAACCATCCCCCAATCAAGTGGAAATCCTGATCAGCTCCCCCATAATCCCATACCCCCACTTTACCCCGCTCCTCATTTGGTCTTTCTTACATCCGTTAATACAGCAGTCCCCAACCTTTTTGGCACCATGGACCAGTTTCATAGAAGACAGTTCTTCCATGGAAAGAGGGACTGGGGGATGGTTTTGGGATGAAACGGTCCCCAGATCATCAGGGCATTCATCAGATTCTTATAAAGAGCACGCAACCTAGATCCCTCCCATGTGCAGTTCACAATAGGGTTCGAGCTCCTGTGAGAATCCACTGGCCGGCTGATCTGACAGGAGGTGGAGTTCAGGTGGTAATGCTGGCTCACTTGCTCTGAGGCCCAGTTCTTAACAGGCCACGGACCGGTACTGGGCTGCAGCCCAGGGGTTGGGGACCCCTGTGTTAATGTACCACCATTCACATTTGAATCAATTTCCAAATCTAGAGTTCACACTCGATACTATAGTTTTATTTATATACCACCATTCACTTTGATTCAATACCCAAATCTAGAGTTCACACTTGATAGTTTTCTCCTACTTACTCCACATCCAATCTATTGGTGACTTTTATTGGCGGCAGAAACAAGAGTGGATAAGAGGAAGGACACACACTGGTCAGGCTGCAGAGCTTGATTCCTGGCTCTGCCACGTGTGAGTTCTGGGTCCTGAGGAAAGTTCCTTAATCTCACTTTGTTTCCACTCTACCTCACAGAGCTGTTGTCAGGATTAAATGTATTCTGAGGCTTAACCAGAGTTAATACTTGCAAAGCACTGAGAACAGTGCCTGGCCCAGTAATTACTGCAAAAGTGGTAACTATTATTATTGCCTCCAACATAAATGACACTTCTGTCTATTTATCTCAAGTGCCCTTGCCCTGGTCTTAGCCACAATCCACTCTCACCTTCTTACTGGTTGCCTCTCTGTGACCCTTGTACCACCACATTACAGCTGGAATAATATGTAAAAAGTATGAGTCAGATTTTGTTGTTCCTAATTAGAGTGCTTAAATGGTTTCCTTTTAAACATAGAATAAAATCTGGCCGGGTGCGGTGGCTCACGCCACCCACCGTAATCCCAGCACTTTGGGAGGCCGAGGTGGGCGGATCATGAGGTCAGGAGATCGAGACCATCCTGTGAATGGTGAAACACCATCTCTACTAAAAATACAAAAATTAGCCGGGCGTGGCGGCACCTATAGTCCCAGCTACTTGGGAGGCTGAAGCGGGAGAATGGCGTGAACCCAGGAGGCAGAGCTTGCAGTGAGCCGAGATCGCGCCACTGCACTCCAGCCTAGGTGACAGAGTGAGACTCTGTCTCAAAAAAAAAAAAAAAAAAAAAAAAGCGTAGAATAAAATCTGAATTTGTTTCCATGGCCCACAGTCCTATAGATGTGGTCCCTGCCTGCTGCTTTAACTTCAGTTGTACAAAGCAGATGTTACTGTGCAACAAATAGCCCCAAAATGTAGTGGCAAAGACCAACAACAGTCTTATTGTGCTCATGGATCTTGTGGATCAGGAATTTGAACACAGTAGAGCAGGGATACGTTGTCTCTGCTCCACGATGTCTAGGCCATTATCTGGGAAAACTTGAATGGCTTTGGGTGACCTGAACAACTGGGGTGGAGTCCTCCAGAGTCTTTCTTATTCATGTGTCTGTCACGTTGGCACCATGGCAGGAAGGCTGGGCTGCGGGGGACTCTCTGCTGGAATTCCTACATTGGTCTCTCCATGGCTTGAGCTTCTTTACAGCAGGGTGGCCTTAGGGTAACTGGATTTCCCACACCTGTGTCCGAACTCAGACCATGCTTTCTGTGACCTGTCCTTGGGAGGCATCTCTTCTGTCATACTCTACTGGTCAAAGCAGCCAGAAGCCCACCCAAATTCAAAGGGAGGGCATGTAGACCCCACCTTTCATAAGGAGGATGCCAAAGAATTTGTGGCACGGTTTTTAAAGGGCCACACTCATGTCTATCACTCTCTCTTGCTTACAGTTCTCCAGTCGCACTAGACTCCTTTCTGTTCCCAAAACACTCCACCTCATCCTAATCTCAGTCTTCCATGTTTTTGTTTTCTCTTACATAAACTCTCTTCTCCCAGATGGCTTCCTCCTTCTCATCTTGGTCCAAAGACTAAGTCTTCCCTTTTAATTAACACATTGAGTCAGAAACTTTGCTGCAAAAAAATGAATTGAAGCCACAATATCTTTTTCCAGACATGAAGTCCTGAACTCAGCTCCCGGACACCACGTTCTGCTAATTCCTTCAGAGGCTAAGTCTAGAACTCTGCTGCCTGAGGCTAAGTCCAGAATTTTCACTCTAGAGGCAAAGTCTGATTTTTGCTCTTGGGACTAAATCCCCACTTAAATGTCAGATCCCCAGAAAGACCTTCCTAGACAACCCTGTCTAAAGTACCTTTTTCACCTCTCTATCCTCTGTTTATTTCCTTGATGGCACTGACCACAATCTGAAGTTATCCTGTGTATTTGTTTCTTTACCCATTAATTAAATGGCTACCCCCTTGTAGAAGGTAACTTCCATGAGGACAGAGGTGTTGTAGGTTTTTTCACTATCATATCCCTTGGCACATAGAAGTCACTTAATGTAACCTTGCTGAATGAATGAATGAATGAGTGAGTGAATGAATGAATGAAGTGTGGAAAGGGTCAGGAATAATGCTTTGGAAGTCAGAAATATTTAGGTAGTTGTTGAAACTATGGCAGAGAAAGAGGCTTAGGAGACAACCTCAGGGATCACTGATATTTAAGATTGGGTAAGAGGAACTCAATGAACATTTGGAAAGAAGAGTCATAAAAGCATGAAGAGAGCCAGAAAAAAAGGCATCACAGAAGCAAGGGAAGGGAAGTTGGAAGAAAAAACGTAGAGGCAATAATGTTAAGTATCACAAAGAGCTCAGTTAAAATAAAGATCACAAAGTGTGCATTAGCTTCCAATTAGCATGCTAATTGCCCAGCATTTCTAATGGAGTCAGGGGAAGAGGCCAACTGTAGTGGGTTGAGAAGCAAATGGAAGTTGAAGTTGAGACAGTGGAGGTCAGGAGTGTACGCTAATCATTCCTGAAGCTTAACCATGTAGGAACAGCAAGGGAGGGCAATCGTGGTGAGGAGCACAGGGCCAGGGAGATGGGAACGGCTGAGGGAGGTTTCCAAGCTCAACGGACTGAGGGGTGGAGAAGAAGACTTCGAGATCGGGGAGTAGGGCGGGGTGGGAAACAGCATGGATTTGGGAATAATCCTTGAATGGGCTGACCTCTTCCTATGAGACCTAGGGAAGGAGAAAAGAGGGTTGTGCATGATGCTGTCTTACAAATCCTTATTCCATTTGTGATTCCTGGGCTCTCCAGCTAGACTGAGCTCATGAGAACATGATTGAGGATGACCCAGGAAGCATGGCAAAGGTGGTGACAGCTGCAGAGAGGTGTGAGAGGGTGGCCAGGTCAAGGACCCGTGGGAAGTCTTCAGGGGAAGCTCTTTTGGAGAGATCTGTCCCAATTTCTTTCTAAAATAATTTTTAAAAAAATTTCAATAGCTTTTGGGGTACAAGTGGTTTTTGGTTACGAAGATGAATTGTATAGTGGTGAAGTCTGAGATTTTAATGCACCCATCACCCGAGGAGTGTACATTGTACCTAATGTGTAGTGTTTTTTTATGCCTAGCCCCCTTCCCACCCTCCTTCTTCTGAGTTTCCGAAGTCCATTATATCACCCTGTATGCCTCTGTGTACTCATAGCTTAGCTCCCACTTATAAGTGAGAACATACAGTGTTTGGTTTTCCATTCTTGTGTTACTTCACTTAGAATAATGGCTTCCAGCTCCATCCAAGTTACTGCAAAAGATATTATATCATTCTTTATCATTCTGTTTTATGGCTGAGTAGTATTCCATGGTGTATATGTACCACATTTTCTTTATCCACTCAATGGTCAGTGGGCTCCTAGGTTGGTTCCATATTTTTGCAACTGTGACTTCTGCTGCAGTAAACATATGAGTGCAGATGTCTTTTTGATATCATGACTTCTTTTTGTCCCAATCTTTAATGCAGTATGAGTGTTCTGTAGCTGCTCCCACAGAAGTGGTGAAGGAATAGTGAATTTTAGGGCTGCACCAGGATTGGGAGGTTGCAGGGTAAGAGTAGCGGAATGATGCTGCTGGTGACAGTGGTCCAAGCAATGAATGAAGAGTGTGGCTCATCACGTCTTGATAATGTGGTGAGGGGATGAGGACTCAGATAGCCCTGGGAGTGAATGGCTAAAGATAAGGGCAGGCCAAGGTCACAGGGGTCAGCAAAGTGAAGGAACTGAGAGTAGGTGTATTTCACACAAATTTTAAATTCAAACAGGATTAAGTTAGGAGTTATGGTAGAAAGAATACTGCTGCTATGATAAATAGACTCCACTATATATAATGACTCAAGCACAAAAGGAGTTTATTTGTGTATCACATAATAGTTCAAGGTAGGTGTTTCTGTTGAATGGGCGGAGAAAGGTGCAGGGTCCCTGCTCCATGCAATTAACTGGAAAGTCAAGCTGCTGGTGGTTCTAACATCTTCAACACACAGCTCTCAAAGTTGTCTGGGCAACCGTCATCCTGTCAGCTTGCAGAAAAAGCCTGGAGGAGGAAGAGGGAGTTGTCTATGTTCCAGGCCTTGAAGAGATGCACTGCGTTGGCTAGAACTCTGTCACATCTCACTGCCAAGGAGGGTGGGAAATGTAGTCCAGTTGTGTGTCCTGGAAAAAGAGGAGAGCCTTCATGGATTTCATGAAGAGCTAGTGGCCTCTGCCACATCTCAGTGCCAGATAAACATGGAAAAACCCAGCTGATTATGTCCTGAATAAATGTGCAGAAGTGTCCTGGAGACAGAGATGACAGTACACAGAAGGGCAGGGCTTCTGCAAGCTGATGAGAGAGTGATGGTCTGGAAATGACCTTGCTGGGTGGACAGATGGAGTACAGAGAAGTCAGACAAATCTTAGGGGAGGACCTGGGGGATGAGCAGGCTCTGGTTGATGTCTCTTGGAAGGGGCCTGGGCTCAGACACAAAAAATCACAGGATCCCCCTCCCGCAAAGGGGCCCTGCAGGAGAAAGGAGGGGATTCTAAACCTGAGGGAATTACCCCGTTGCTTACTGTGAAATGCTGCATATTTTCTCAAAGAGAAAATACCTAATACTAACTCTTGGATGATAGGGCCTTATGACACGCATGTCCTCTTTGGACTTGATTACAAACTGAACAGAGGGTGGTTGACAAAGCAGTGGGGCTCATAGGACTGAAGGGCAGGTAAGGACACTGACAACAGCCTCAAGGCAAACCTCTCACAGGCTTGACAGGAGGGAAAGGAGTAGATGATGAGAAGAAAGAGAATAGAAAAGAAGCCACCCACAGTCCTCCTAGAAACTTTAACTAAATGGATGAGGCCTAAGACAGGACCTGGTTGTAAATTTTGTGCTTCGGAACGTTATGTTAGACTCCAGTCCCAGTGTGACTGCATTTTATAATGGGGACATTTGTGTAATGTGTTTATTCATCTATCCATTGTGCACCTGCCTACCCATCCATCCGTCTATCCATTCACCCATCATCTGTCTATCCATCTACCTGACTGTCCATCCTTCCATCATCCATCTGTTCCATCCACTCTTCTATCCATCCACTTTTTCATCCATCCATCCACTCATCATCTGTCTATCCATCTATTCAATCATCATCCATCTGTTCGTCCACCCACCCCTCGATCTATCCACCTACCCACTCACCCATTTGTCCATCCATTTGTCCACCCACACATCCATCCATCCATCCATCCATCCATCCATCCATCCATCCATCCATCCACCCACCCACCCACCTATCCATCCATGCATACAAACATCCATCCATCCATCCACCCGCCTGTCCATCCACACATCATCTGTCTATCCATCTATGCAAGCATCCATCCATCCATCATCCATCTATCCATCCACCACCCATTCATTTATCCATCCATCCATCCATCCATCCATCCATCTGTCCATCCATCCATCTACCTACACATCCATCCAATTATCCATCCATCCATATGAACATCCATCCATCCATCCATCCATCCATCTATCCATCTGCCCACCCACTTATCCATTCATCCATCCACCCCACCAATCTGCCATCCATCCATCCATCCATCCATCCATCCATCCATCCATCCATCCATCCTTCCTTTCAGAATTTGTTTGCCTATTACATGCAAGGCCATATGGTGGGTGCTGAAGAGAAAGAAAGTATAGTCTTTGTCTTCAAGATGCTTACTGTCTAAGAGAAGGAGACACTACAAGGAAATAGTCCAGGAGACTGCTTTGGCCCTCTGCCAAGAGTCTGTACAGACCCCAGTGAGGGCATAAGAGAAGGAGCAGCCAGCTGGACCTGAGGGCTAAGGAATGGTTGCAGAGAGGAGTGATGGTGTGAGGGGTCCAAGAGGGTCTGGGTACACTCGGAGAGGCAGGCATGTGAGCGCAAGTGTGGAGCCGCAAACAGCCTGGCACACTCAGGGAATGCAAAGATGGTGCCCCCGGTGAGGTAGTGGCCTTAGACGGAGAGGAGGAGAGATGAAGGGCATCAATTCCCACTTAGTCTCTCCAGGCTCCAGTGTTATTTTCTTCCATCAGTGCCCTGTCCTTTTAAAGTGGCTTTTTTTTTTTTTTTTTTAAGACGGAGTCTAGCTCTGTTGCCCAGGCTGGAGTGCAGATCTCAGCTCACTGCCAGCTCCGCCTCCCAGGTTCATGCCATTCTTCTGCCTCAGCCTCCCAGTAACTGGGACTACAGGTGCCCGCCACTATGCCTGGCTAATTTTTTTTGGTATTTTTTAGTAGAGACAGGGTTTCACTGTGTTAGCCAGGATGGTCTCGATCTCCTGACCTTGTGATCAGCCCATCTCGGCCTCCCAGAGTGCTGGGATTACAGGTGTGAGCCACTGCACCCAGCCAAAGTGGCCTTTTTACTATTCTACCTCCATTTCTAATTCTCTGAAGAAACAGAGAGAACTCGTGAGCCCCAGGGGACATATGCAGGCACTCATTCCTCCACTGGTTTGGCAGTGCCCACAGGAGTTAAACACTGTCCACAGATGTAGAATTTAGTGTAAAGCCCACAAATGAGACTGATGGTTATTCCCAGCACAACTGCATTTGGCTGCTTATTCTTCCAGTGATTTCCTTATCTGCTTGATAGGAAGATAGGAAGAGTTCTAGCTGGTTTCTCGAGACGATGGATGTGCCCAGAAACCGGAGGGAGACCAGTCGTTGGGTTGATGACATTGTGCGGGTGGAGAGCCCCCAGCCCAAGCCTAGATAGAGGGGCACCGTTTGCATGGAGCTGGTAAAGCATTGGTAAAGCATCACATGCCATTCATCTGTGACCTCTCTTTCTACAGCATTGTACTACAAGAAGGGGACTGTGTATGGGGAACTTGTAAACACCTCCTGATCCCCTTGGTCTCCTGAGGGCTGGCACATAAGGTCAGTAATAAATTCTCACTCCTTGAAAACAAACAGGGTGGGGGAGTAAGGAGGGCAGAAAGAGGACCAATTTATTTACTGGAAAGGTCAGAATTTTGTTAAATCTTTACAATACCCAAATGGACTACTTTCAAGCATTCACAGACTAAGCTAATAAATCGCCCCAAAGTGGCCTCTAGGGAACCGAAATGGACAAATGGCCAAGAGCTATGGCGTGTTTTTGGATGAGTGAGCAGTTTTCAGTCCATCGATCGTGGCAGGTTCTTTTAAGGGATGAAAACTCCTGAAATGTTATTTACACTTTCAGAGTTCATAGTTACCCCTTTTGCTTGGCCCTTTTCAGAATCGGCACAGATTCTGAATCAAGGAGGGCTCAGTTGAGGGGGATCTGCAATATTTTCTGGCTGTGGTGAGTACAAGCCTGAGTGCCGGATTGAAAAGAGGAACCCGGCTGCAGTTATCATGATTGGACCTCCAGGCACAGCTGAGCTTTGTGAATGTGAGGCTTGATGCTTCCCAAGGACAGATCCCAGTAGAAAAGGAATCTGCACGCTCTGCCGTGGATCATTAGAACCTAGGCCATGAGACCTTATCCAGTGAGGTGAATCCTCACCATCTGGTCTTTTAAAAACCTGGGGTGAACGCTAGGTGTGAGGGCTCACAACTGTAATCCCACTGCTTTGGGAGGCCGAGACGGGAGGATCGCTTGAGCCCAAGAGTTCCAGACCAGCTTGGGCAACATAGCAAGACCCTGTCTATACAAAAGATAAAAAGACTTAGCCAGGCATGGTGATGCATGCCTGTAGTCCCAGTTACAAGAGGGGGCTGAGGCAGATCACTGGAGCCCAGGAATTTGAGGCTGCAGTGAGCTATGCTCATGCCACTGCACTCCAACCTGGGTGATAGGGCAAGAACTTGTCTCAAAACAAAACAAAACAAAAAAACAAAAACAAAAAACACCCAAAGCCTGGGATGAATCAGGATTAGAGAATGGCAGGTACATATCTGGGACGCAACAGGTGGAAGATGAAGCCTCGGTCACCTGGGCTGAAGAACAGATGTCCTTAGAAAGGTTCTCCTGTTCATTTGTCATTTAACTCTTGTTTGTTGAGTGTTGTGTGGTCACTGCGAGGTGGAGTGGAGGACTAGGTGGCTTAGGGGCTTTGCAATTGAGAAGTAGAGACAGACTGGAAATACCCAAGTAAACAAATGCACAAACATACTTCCAAATTATACTTGTTGCTATTAAAGAGATAGTGTTGAGACAGGGAAGAGTAGGAATACATGGGCTGGCATCAGGAGGGAGGTCACGGAGGGCCTCCCTGAAGCAGGGATGGATGGGCAAGAAGGAGAGATGGGAGAAGAGAGAACAGCAGCAACAAAGGGCCCCTGCAGGCAAAGGAAGGAGATCAGTGTGCTATGGCGTGAGAGAGCTTGGGGACGAAGCACAGGATAGGGCTGGGAAAGCACAGAAGGGTAAGATCAGCTGGGCGCGGTGGCTCACGCCTGTAATCCCAGCACTTTGGGAGGATCATTTGAGGCCAGGAGTTTGAGACCACCATGGGTAACATAGTGAGACTCTTGTCTCTACTAAAAATAAAAGTAAAAAATTTAAAAAAGAAGGGCAAGATCACACGCAGCAGACTTGATAAACAGTTTGCATTTTATTTATGCGAGCAGCCTGGCTTGGTGTCTGAAATTCTACTAACCAGGGTCTTCTCTTTTTAGGAGAGTAGCACATTGAGCGTTTATCATTCATTAAACCTTTATGTTCATCTGTCATGTTTCCTATGAGGGGAGGGCCAGGGCCACTAAGTGAAACTGAGTTACATTGGGTGGTGAGGAAAGAAAGAGATGGATAATTGATTTCAGGAGAAGGGGAAACATCTAAGGAATGTGGACTGGGGACAGTGGAAGGAGTAAAGAAAGACAGCGGATCACCTGTGCCCACTTCTTGCACAAGGGGGGGTCCCAGTTTGTACTAAACAAGCACTTTACCATTAAAAGAACTAGCCTCGGCCAGGCGCGGTGGTTCATGCCTGTAATCCCAACACTTTGGGAGGCTGAGGCGGGCAGATCACGAGGTCAGGATCTGTGACCTGGCCTGATCTTGAGACCAGCCTGGCCAACATAGTGAAACCCCATCTCTACCAAAAATACAAAAATTAGCCGGGCGTGGTAGTGGGCACCTGTAATCCCAGCTACTTGAGAGGCTGAGGCATGAGAATCACTTGAACCCAGGAGGCAGAGGTTGCAGTGAGCTGAGATCACGCCACTGCACTCCAGCCTGGGCAACAGAGTGAGATTCAGTCTCAGAAAAGGAAAAAAAAAAAAAAAAAGAATTAGCCCCTTGGGCTTTGGGGTCACACAGACCCAAATTAGAATCTGGGCCTGGAATAAGAGGTTTCCTTGTGCTTTTCTCTTCTCGTCTGTAAAATGAGGATCTGAAGATTTACCCAGTAGGATTTTGGAGAAGATTAAAGCAGATGTATTTAAAGCACTCAATGCCATGCCTAGAGCATGGCAGGTGCTTAATAAATGTTAATTTCCTCCTCACTGACAGCATAACAATATTTTAGAAGATTGTACTGTTTCCAGAAGGCAGACAAGGGGAACGAGAGTGATAATATTTACCACTCTTTCATAATGTTCCCACTGGACAAACAGCAGACCAGTGATGCCCTGTGGTGAGTGGAGCCCTCACTGGGTAGGGAGTGAGCCCTTCCTCCTAGTCCATGTTTTCCTCCTTTTATAAATAGAGGGTGGAGTGGGCTGGATCTGTCGCTAAGTGTCCAGAAGTAGACCAGTTTAAAAACCTTCCTGGACCTTACCTCCGGATATTCTGTTCAGGTTGTCTGTTCTGTTCAGGGTGATTCTGACGGAGGGGGGTACTTGGGCACTCCAACAGAAACAAGTGATCTCCAAGGCCCTGCCCTGGCTTGGAGACCAGCACGCAGGTGACCACACGCACACTCCTCGTTCGCCACCAGAGGGCGGGCCTGAGGCACGATGGCTGAGCGAGGTGCCCTTTGTCCCCGTCAGGGATAGAAAGACCCCAGGGAAAATCTGTAGTCACCCAGAGAATGAGGTGCAGGGTGGGCATTGCAGGAGTTCTTCAGGAGGTGTGTGCACTAACTAGGGATAAGAGGAGAAAGCTCGAGTCGACTAGATTCTGTGAAGTCATGCTCCCTCTGTGCCCTCTTGTCCAGCAGGATTTGGACAGATGAGCCTCTTGTCTTCCTGTAGGGAGGATGTGTCCTCAGGATCCTAGCAGAGCCCCCATGCTGGCCGGCAGTCTGTCCAGTTCTAGCCAAAGCAGCATCTGTTTCAGAGGGCCAGTCACTGCTGACCCTCATTTGTCACCACCGTCACCCCTGCTAAAAGGAGGCAGCCACAGGGGAAGGCAGTGGGCAGGTTCTGATCTGATCCGCAGTCTCTGCCCCTTCAGGGCTACACACACAAAGAAAACGATCGTCATTGCCTGATTCCATCTGCAGTGAAGAAGGCATCACTTCCAGCTCAAGTGTCCTAGTCAATGCCCTTTGTTTTTGGCAAAGAAGGATTCCAGCAGCTTCTCCTTACTGTCGCATTCATTTCAACCTTCTCTGCAGGCTGCATTAGAGGCCACAGCCCTTGGCATCCAATTGCAGCACTCTGGGCATGGGGATTTTCTTTGCCACCTCTGGGCTCTGTTTTGTCAGCAGTTTCTGCTTTGGAGTTCCCCTACACTGTAACATTCTGAACACTGCACTAACGCAGAAACTCAGGGCGCCACAGAAGCAGAAATGGCTACTCTAGCTCCCTAAAGGGGAACATGAAACCAAGAGCAGTGGTGAGCTAGTCAGGGAGGGAACACGTTCCGGGCAGATGCTGAGGAACTGAGAGCAGCACAGTCGCCTGGGGCACTGGAGTTATGTCTGCATCTCCCCAGCCCCACTTCCCTGGAGCTTGGATGATGTGAACATGTGCAAAGGGCTGGCTGGGTGCCTCCACTCATACTTCCCTCCCTGCATTCAGTCCTGCCTGAGCCCCTAGCCTTGTCAGGCCCTCTGTAAGGATAAGGAATGAGTAAGACTTTTTTGTTTGTTTTTGAGAAGGAGTCTCGCTTTTTTGCCCATACTGGAGTACAGTGGCATAATCTCAGCTCACTGCAACCTCTGTTTCCAGGGTTCAAGTGATTCTCCAGCCTCAGCCTCCTGAGTAGCTGGGATTACAGGTGTCCCCTACCACTCCCGGCTAGTTTTTGTATTTTTAGTAGAGACGGGGTTTCACCATGTTGGCCAGGCTGGTCTCGAACTCCTGATCTCAGGTGATCCGCCCACCTCAGCCTCCCAAGTGTTGGGATTACAGGCATGAGCTACCGCGCCTGGCCAGGAGTGAGTAAGATTTTGAATGTTTTTCTTCCCCGTGAGCTCAAACCTTGAATGGAAGAAAAATCACACTCACCTAGTTATGGTGTCAGTGAGGATCATATCGTGTAGATGGTTTACTGCGATGAATGGGATCACACAGGGATGTATATACAAAGAATAATGGAGGATGGAGTAAAGGACAGTTTCAGAAATGGAGAAAAAATTACTAGAGACACCTTGTATGACTCCGACATTCATTTAGCATTGGGTGCTGTCTCCCTGTGTTCTACCAGGCTTGGCCATACACAGCAGTTTTGTTAATAAGCTGTTAATAATAACATTAGGTCCTCCTGGAGTTTCAGGGGCTTGGAGAAGGGGAGGCTGCCAAGAAGGAAGGCCTGACAAAGTGATATTCCTGACTGGGTGCGGTGGCTCATGCCTGTAATCCCAGCACTTTGGGAGACTGAGGTGGGCGGATCACCTGAGGTCAGGAGTTTGAGACCAGCCCGGCCAACATGGTGAAACCCTGGCTCTGTTAAAATTACAAATATTAGCGGGGTGTGGTGGTGGACACCTGTGATCCCAGATACTTGGGAGGCTGAGGCAGGAGAATCACTTGAACCTGGGAGGCAGAGGTTGCAATAAGCCGAGATCATGCAACTGCACTCCAGCCAGGGTGACAGAGTGAGACTCCACCTCAAAAAAAAAAAAAAAAAGTGATAGTCCTAAGGGAAAGGCTTGCTTGCATTGGGGATTTTTTTTTTTTTTTTTTTTTTGACATTAAAACTCACCTTGGTGTAAAAACCTTTTGTCTTCGTCATAGCAATGACAGCACTTATTTATGCACCAAATGTGAAGGGCACCTGCCAGAGACCAGGCAGTGTGCTGGTGGCTGGAAGAAGAGGGAGCTCTTTGCTTCTAGGAGTCATGGCCTGATGGAAGAATTGGGCAAGTCATTACAGAGTGATGGTGTTATAGTAGGGCTGAACACAGGAAGCAGTGCTCAAGGCTGCAGGGGCAGGATGGGGAAAACTTCATAGACAAGGTGACATTTCAGTTGTTTTAGAGGGAGGGAAGGGAAAAGAACGGCTTAGGGCAAGATGTAGATTAGGGACGGCACACTGTTTTCAGGGGCAGTGAGAAGTTTGCTCTGACATTGTGTGCGTGCACCCACTGAGCATGGGGACAGAGTAAGTGCCCAGGGAGAGGAGTTGAAGCTGCGGAGAAGACAGGGGTCAGACTCTGAAACAGCACCTGGTTAAAACACATTCTTCCCACTCACGGATCTGCTCAGGCAGGTCCTCCCTTCCTGCAGACCATGCAGAATGCTCGGGATGTTACCATTTCACTAAACCATTGTCTCATTTAGGCACCACATCTGGCTCTTTCCTGCTGCCAGGAGAAAAGTATGGGAAAGTGGAGGTTTGGGAAGGGGCTGTGATTGCGCAACGGGCAATTTTACATTGCTTTCTCATGTTTGGCATGCATTCAATGTTTAAAAATTCAGAAAAGTCACGCTTGAGAAAAGGTACGAATATTAGATTCACAAATAATGATTCGTAATTTTACAGGAAATTTTCATTGAGTGTTTTTCTAGAGAACGTATAAGAAACTATTTATTTATTTATTTAGACAAGGTCTCACTCTGTCACCCAAGCTGGAGTGCAGTGGCACGATCATGGCTTATTGCAGCCTCGACCTCCCAGGCTCAACTGATCCTTCTGCCTCAGCCCAACCTTCCCCTGCCCCCAGTAGCTGGGACCACAGGTGCCCATCACTACGCCTGGCTAATTTAGTTATCGTTTTTTTTTTTTTTTTGAGATGGAGTTTCGCTCTTGTTGCCCAGGCTGAAGTGCAATGGCGCGATCTTGGCTCACTGCAACCTCTGCTTCCTGGATTCAAGTGATTCTCCTGCCTCAGCCTCCCGGATGGCTGGGATTACAGGCCCCTGCCACCATGCCCGACTGATTTTTGTATTTTTAGTAGAGACGGGGTTTCTCCATGTTGGCCAGGCTGGTCTCTAATATTTGTATTTTTTGTAGAGACGGGGTTTCTCCATGTTGCTGAGGCTGGTCTCCAACTCCTGAGCTCAACTGATCTGCCTGCCTTGGCGTCCCAAAGTGTGGGATTACAGGTGTGAGCTACTGTGCCCAGCCTCTCATTTAATTCTTACAAGGATCTCTGAAGTAAAAGTGTGAGGCCTGTTTATCTGTGGTTTTTTTTTTTTTTTCTCCACCTTCATCAGTGCAAAGCAGGTGGAAAATTCTCCCTGGCCCTTTTTTACTTTTCCTCATTGCATTGAACAGTAAATATGGTTAAGAAATGCAGGTTGCAGACAGTTCTCTTCCTTGGTCATTTTAAACCATTTGTTTGGTATCTTTTATGTGCCAAATACTCTCTTAGGCTCTAGTCAGAACAGACAAATCAGTTTATACCTTACATTTTTAGATATTTACGAGTGGAAACGTCAATTATCATGGACTAAACCTCATAGCAATGGCTATAGAACTGAAGCCAATGAGACAGACACAGAAGCTCTTGGAAGCTTTTATCACAAAACAAACGATTCAATGGCAAACTGGTAAATAACAAGATATATTTAAATCCATTAAGCTTAAACAACGCGGATGGCGGTAGGGAATACAAGAATACAAACAATATAATTAGAGGTTACTTTGTTTTAAATTAATTTGAGTCTCGTTATTTACTCCCTTGCCAAGTAGTATTTTTGTGAGCTAATAGGACACTCCTCTCCACTGCCGTCAGCAGCAAAGCAGGGACTGACTGTTGGTTTTTGACAAGTAGAAAGGCATATTTTAAGCTTTCTCAGACACTTGACTTTAACCATTACCAATTGACGGCAATACTTGCCGACATCATCTCACCTTGCTTGCGGCATATCAGATTGCTGGAGGGGGAAGTGCTTCACTTTCTCCTTCAGGTGCACGGCTAAATTGAACTTGAATTAACCAGCGGTGAAACTTTCTGAGTGCCCTACAGCTCCTTTCTGGGACTTCAGATTTTTAGAGATATAGGACTGAAAAGGAGAATTTTATACCTTCTCTGAGTCGGGAAGGACGGACATTCCCCTAAGGTGGCTAAGGTGGTGAAGGGCATAAAGATTGGAAGTCAGGCCCACAGCAGCCCGAATTATTCCGGATTTTTCTAGCTAAGCTTTGCTGAGCAGGTGTGAGCCAATTACATATTCTTTCTCCCCCCACCTCCCCCGCCCATGGCTTGGATTACGTAGGGATTCCATGTATCCTTTGACCTCAAGCAGAGAAGCCTGAGAGCTACGAGGGCTGGTCCAGATGTTGTAGTTATTCTACCTGCCAGGGCAACCTCCAACGGGGGTTGGCCCTGGTAGATTCCTGAGGATCAATTGGATCAGCGTTTTTCCTTCCCAGGGACCCCGAAGTTAGAGCATCCCAGCATGGCTTGGACAGGCAAAGCTAAGGGGTCCCAGGCCTGCTCAACTGCTAGGGCCACGAAGGGGCCTTGAGTGCCTTTTAAAGTGACTAGGCTCTGCCTGGGCAGTCAGGACACTCTTGGTTTTAACTCCGATTCAGTAGGTTTTCCCCAAGACTCAGTTTCCCTTTCCTGTGGGATATAAAATCTTCCTTTCTTGCTCCTCCACAGCTCATCTCCTACTGTCTGCCTCACGGTGCGGTGTGGGGTCCATCCATTCGCCCGGTAAACCCTCAGGCCCCCGGGGCGCTGGGATGCCAGCAGCTGCCCCCGACAGCGCTGCAGGCACCAGCAAAATGCCCTGCGCCCCCACGCACCCCGCCGGGGGCCGAGGTGGGCGTGACTGTAAAGCGGGCGCACAGGGCCCACATCCGGCCACCTCGGCCTCGGCGGGCTGCGGCTGCTCCCCACTCCTCCGCCCCACTAAGTTCCTAGCGGCCGGAAGGCACAAAAGGATGTTTCAGGGCGGAGTTTCCCATATCCCGCAGCCTTCCCCGGATGCCTCCTTCCCGGCTCGGAGTTGGAAGGGTTTCCTCAGGGCTCTCATATCCTGCAGCCCGGCGCCTCCATGCGGGCCAGATCCCGTCTCTGCAGCCTCCCCTCGGCCCGCGCCCATTCCCCGCCCCCAGGAGCCGGGCCCGGACGCTCCCGGGTGCAGCCGCCCTCTCCAGGGCCGGGCGTGGCCGGGCCCTCCCCGCCTGGTTCCCGCCCGCCGCCGTTCGAGTCCTCAGCCCAGCCAGGGCGGGGGCCAGGGGAGCTCAGCGCCAGCAACGGCGGGGGAGGAGGGCCCGGGCGCCCTCCCGGGCCGCGCGGCGCCGGCCGGCGGTGCAGTCGCGCGCTTGCCGCCAGCGAAGCCATTGGCTCGGCGCAGTCACCCCACGCGGGGCTGCCGCGGCGGCCGCCGCGGATTGGCGCGCGGGCAGGCAGGCACCGGGGCGCGCGCGGGCGAGTGCGTGCCGCCCCGAAGCCCCGCCGTCTCGGGGTCCCGCCCCTCCCCCTGGCCGCGACGACCATCCCTCCATTGTCCCCGCGTGGCCCAGGAGCGTCTGGGGCCGACGCCAAACCCGGTCCCCACCGCCCCGGCCCGAAGAAAGCGCGCGAAAGGCGCGCTCCCCGCGCGGGCGCCCGCGCCGCCTGCCGCCCCCGGCCGCTCACTGCCGCATTTCGCGCTCTCGCGCCGCGCCCCGCCCCACCGGCCCAAATTTACATATTCCAGGATCGCGGCCAATCGCTGCTCGTCTCTCTCGAAGCGGATGGCTTTTGCCTGAGAGGAAAGGGAGTGGCTGGCGGCGCATGCGCCACGGTGGCCGACTTGAACCGAGGCTTTTATTGCTGTAGTTTATTTCCACCCCCTTCCCTCCTGTTTCTCTCTCTCCCTCTCTCTCTCTCTCTCTTTTTTTTTTCCGCCCTAGCTGGGGCTGTGTTGGAGGAGAGGAAGAAAGAGAGACAGAGGATTGCATTCATCCCTTACGTTCTTGAAATTTCCTAATAGCAAGACCAGCTAAGCGGTTGCACCTTTTTCAATCTTGCAAAGGAAAAAAAAAACAACAACAAAAATAAACCCGAGTCCCCTTCCCGGCAGTTTTTGCCTTAAAGCTGCCCTCTTGAAATTAATTTTTTCCCAGGAGAGAGATGTCTTATCAGGGGAAGAAAAATATTCCACGCATCACGGTGAGTTTGGTACTTGGGAAATCTGCGGTCGGCCAGTCACCTTTTGTAGCACAGAAGGTCTAAGGAATTTTTAAAAAGGAGGGGAAAGGAGAGGGACCGAACTTTTCTTTTTCTTTCTGTTGCTAACGGAGTCGATGGTGATGGTGGTGGTGGTTGTGGGAGATGCAGTGATCCAGGATTAGAAGTCGCATCGTTTGCAAGCCATTAAACAGGAGCGCGAGTGCACGAAGGTAGCCTTAGGTAGCGCGCCAGACCCGGTCTATCTTTTATTGTCAGTGAGAGATGCTGCAGCGCCGGCCTGCGGGGTGCAAGCAAATGGATGCCAGATTGAATATGCATGCCTGGAGCTCGGATATTGTTCTCTGGGCTGCGTGCTGCGAGGCTGGACTCCTCCAGCAGCGGTGGGGAGATAGGGACTTGGATCCTCCCCGGGTCTTCCGCCCCCTCCCAAAAAGGGCTTTCTGGAGCCTTCTCCAGGTCCTTGGAAAAAGGAGCGGGTTTGAGCCCGAAGGCGTAATGACAGCAGAGGGATGCTGAAAAGGGCAGGGTGTACCGGAATGGTGTGGAAACGGGAAGGAAAAACAGGGACGAAGTGATGAGCAGAGGAGGAAGGCGGGGGGCCAGGCGGGGGCTTCTTGTTGGCCGGGAACCGGTTTTGAGTGCCGTCCCCGGTTTTCTCGCTCTGTAGTTCGGGGCCGGGGCCCTGGCGGGGATTCGGGCTCGTTTTCGCGTCCCTTTTCCGCCCCTTCTGCCGCCCAGGAGGCGTCCGTGTTGGCGCATACAAAGCGGGCTGCAGGGTGGGCGCGGGGACCGCGGCGAGCGGCCGGGCGCTAATGGCGCTGCGCGACGCGGGAGCAGATGGCCCGGCCCCGGCCAGACAATGATCGCGGCGGCCGGAGGGCTCGGCGCGGTGCTGGGGCCTGGACTTGTTGGTTTGCAAACCACGGGGAAAATGTCTGTGCGGTTAGCGATGCCTCAGAGATCAGCACCGGTCTTGCTCCCACCTCTCCCCTGCTCCCGCCCTCTCCCCATCTTTTCCTGGAAAAATTCGTTCGTCCTATTCTTTCCATCCCCAGTGAAATCCCAGGGACGGGGGAACGCCAGGGAAATTCATTGTTATATAAGGATGTGCAATCGCAACCGGCCAGCTGATTCCCGGGTAGAACCCAGGACTGAGGCAGAGATCGAAAGAGTCTTTTAAAACAGTCAGGATGTGTTTTTAGGGCTGGATATAGGGACGCGCTTTGGCTCTGGTTTTCTCTTTAGCCATGGGCACCCCGGCTTCCTCTTCGAGCACAAGGGCACACCCATCCGCAGGAGAGAGAAGGAGAGCAAATGCATAGGGGAGGGGGCGTGTGCTCGGAGGATTTTCTAGGATGAGCTGAAGAAGGGCGCTAGCTGCTTCTTGAAGGTAAAAGACCCAAGATCCCAAAGGGCCGGGCACGGGGCACCCACCCTTGTGTGTTCACTGCGCTGAAGGAAGGAGTGGTGACTCTGGGGAGGGAGGATGGAGAGCAGATTTGCAGCAAGCCTCAAATAATTTGCTGTCTTCGTGAATGAACAGGCAGCTTCATTTTGACAGTGTGGGGAGAAAAAAAAAAAAGCAAACAATCAACAAGACTTTTTTTTTTTTTTAAAGAGCGCCCCCCCCCATCCTTTAAAAAATCTGGTTGCATTATCATAGGACCTATAGCATGGTATTCCTCCCTCCCTCACCACTGGCAGCCTCTTATGTAAGAGCCTTCTGGAAGGCACTAGAGTGAACGGGGGTGTGGTGTTTCACTTTTTTTCTTGGCATCATGTTGGCTCGGGGTATTCGCAGTGATGACTGGGGCAGGTACCACAGTGACTGTGGAGGCAGGAGGTGAAGGGTGAGGCCTCTCCTTGCCTTCCAGGTGATATTTATTCCATGGAAGCTTAGAGGTCTGGGAGGGAGGTGGAGATCATTGTAAACAGAGGACAAGTGCACTGGTTTGGGTGACCTGGGCAAGTGGCCTAACCTCTCTGAGCCTCAGTTTCCTTATGTGTCATGGGAATAGACACATCCACCTCACAGACTTCTTTCGAGGCTCTGATGGCATGATGTGTACGGCAGGGCTTTGTAAAGGTCTTTACACTTACCTTATACAGGTGCAGGAATTATTGTTGGCTGTTCTCCCTTGGCTTTCCAAAGTCTACGTCAGGATCAAGGACCCTGCAGTGTACAAAATTAAAATGATCTTACTGGTTTTCAGTATGTTAGAGAGACAATAAATACTTTATGAACTAAAGTGTGTGTGTTTGTGTAAAATTATCTTTTCCCCTTGCTCTCTAGTAGCTTATCTCTTTTTTAAAGATTTTCTATGATTTCCTTTTCTTGGTAACTGCTAAAGAGAGATAGCACTTGCCGAGAATATTGTTTCGTAACTGAATTTTGAGTTAACTATTGCCAAAAGAATTAAATTCTTTAATTAAATTAAAAGGGCAATGTATGGTTCAGCTTGCAAGGTTTAAGCCCATTCTGGATAATACAGGTGCATATTTACTGAACACGCAGTGCTAGCATTCCCTTCCATTTGCTAGCATTTGCAATAACGATGAGTCATAATGTAGCATTTCTGTCACATTCTCAGCCTTTATCTGCTGCTTGTCCTTTATTTTTTTTTGCATAAATATCACCGGTTAAAATATAAGTGCATCAGCAATCTGTAGTGCATTGCATCTTAGAATTTGCTATCTCATGTACTTACTCATGGGAGTTTACCTTTTTCTTAACAGCCTAGTTAAAATGGCATAAATGGCGTATTTTTTGTAGTCTTTTCCCTCCCTTTTTGCTATACTTCCTGTGATTTACCTCAAAGATAAATGCAAATATAAAGGACATACTGAATGGAAACCTTGCTGTGGTTGAATCCAGTGTGTTTGTGTGGTATATCCTGTGACAGCAGACTTTTTGGTCAATTGTGCTTGACGCAGTCTTTCCAAGACATGGCCTTCCTATATGTGGGTGTTTTTTGTTTGTTTGTTTGTTTTTAAATTGAGGTTTAGCCAAAACCCATTTTAAAAAGTACTATTTTTTTTTTTTGAGCTGGAGTCTTGCTGTGTAACCCAGGCTGGAGTGCAGTGATGTGATCTCGGTTCACTACAACCTCTGCGTGCTGCTTGCTGCTTCAAGCAATTCTCCTGCCTCAGCCTCCCAAGTAGCTGGATTACAGGTGCCCACCACCACGTCCAGCCCAGTTTTTGTATTTTTTAGTAGAGATGGGGTTTCACCATGTTGGCCAGACTGGTCTCAAACTCCTGACCTCAGGTGATCCGCCCACCTCGGCCTTCCCAAGTGCTGGGATTACAGGTGTGAGCTACTGCGCCCGGCCCTATCTTCTTTATATGAAATAATTTTCACTGCTTTTTTTTTTTTCTTTGGAGTTCAATGTCTAATTGAAATAGATGGTTCGTTTATCTAGGATAAGCTTTCCCTGTGTGTTCTGACTCATCAGGTGATGAATACGTTGCCACATATAGGCTTACCTTTGTCACTGAACCTTTCCAAAATGGGCTTATTTTGAACATCACTTTTGAATAGTGACAATGTATCCTTAACTCACATATCTTAGCACCTGTTTCTCACAGGTCAGTTACGTGTTGTGACCTTACTGCCTCTTTGTTTCAGAGCGATCGTCTTCTGATCAAAGGAGGTAAAATTGTTAATGATGACCAGTCGTTCTATGCAGACATATACATGGAAGATGGGTTGATCAAGTAAGTGTAACTCATAATATACAGATGTATTTGAACACTTTCCAGGCTTTCCAAGTATTAGCTACCATTAGCATCCATAGTATCAAACTTCAGGAACATCAGAGAGTGACCAACTTAGTATCTGTTTTAAATGAGTTTTGATTGGTGGTAATTAGTGAATTTGAAAACTCAAATTTAGGGAATTCAAAGCAACAATTAATGTACACCCATTGCATTATGTATTATGTAATTTACTATTTTTAACTGAGGTGATATGATATCTTTTTGTTGCCAGCTCAAATACTTGGTTTATGATATGTTGAATGTATTAAAGGTTTTCCTAGAATGTAGTTGTTTGGGTTGGATTGCCCAAAGAATGCAAACGTGAAAGACAGTCTCCTCTATTAAGACAGCACGTCTGCTTTCTTCATCAAGAATCCAAGTTGGAGGGGCCAAAGAAAGACACCAAGTTAATTATCAAGTAATACAGACAAATTACTGCCTAAATCCTGAGGGAATTTTAGGTTTTATTCTACGTGGCAACTAGTGCAAATAAGACTGCCCTTGTGTTTATTGTGTTAGTGTTACAAAGGAGAAGCAACAGGGCAGTTCCTGAGTTTGGGTATTTTTGGACGCCAGAGGGTTAAGGAAGCTGAGTTCATCCCAGTATCCTCCTGCCCTTCCTACTGGGGCAGCTCCCTGGGCTCTGGAGAAATAGCACATCTGTTTAAAGACAAACACTGCAGCCAGTGACAGCTTTTAAATAAGCAGCATTCATCAAGGGATAGCTTTAAACCGGTCCAGAGGAGTGGAAAACTGGAGTGGCCTGGGAGCTCACACCCAGATTTACGAACCTAAAATAGATTTTAACATTTCCACGTTTAATGTTTTTTCCATGTGTGTTTGCTGTGACAGTTTCAGCTGCAGGCTCTCAAATGCCATGACTTTCATGTTCCATTTTCCCCCAATTATAAGACGGCACGATCTGGTCTGGTAGAACGACACTGGCCCAGAAGTGTGCAGGCCTGTGTGCTATTTTTACTCATCACTAATTTGTTCTAGAACTTTATCGACTTCTCCTAGATTAATTCTCCTTTTTAAAAAATTGGTAGAACGATGTAAAAATATTTTTTAAAAATTGAAACTGAATCATGTCCCCCAACATAATGAATATTCATTTTTCTGCCTTTTTAAATTATATTTCAGCTGTTAGCTTTTTCATTATCTGAATAACTGAACACACGCTTCCAAAATTTTAAATCATTGCAATCATAGTGTTCACTTGTTTTTTTTTTTTTGCTTTGTTTTGTTCTACCTCACCCTTCCACCCCTATTTTCCCTCTGGTGAAAAGGATATGATAAAAATAAATGTTTGCAAAGTATAGCCAGGTCTGGAGAAACTTGCTATAGGATAATTAGCTCAATTGCAGATGTTGTAAAGAAAGTTTAATGACAGTTTTTAGAAATACCCTGGGGCCTTGTTATCATTTGATCTTGGGGGGTTTCTTGGGAACAAAACGTCTTTGAGTGGGGCCTCTGGTGCCTTATTTAACTTTTGCTTTCTAGTATACTCTGCATTGCCTCTTGCTGGGGGATAGGAGTATATAGGGTTTTTATTATGAATCATGACAATGATCTGAAAAGCTCACAGCACAGAGCGGAGGATAGTTTATAGGTTAGTGAAAGTAACTGTCAGATCCCATTTGAGTCCACGATTCATTTACAACCCTTATCACCAACCCTGTTTATTTAGGCAAATAGGAGAAAATCTGATTGTGCCAGGAGGGGTGAAGACCATCGAGGCCCACTCCCGGATGGTGATCCCCGGAGGAATTGACGTCCACACTCGTTTCCAGATGCCTGACCAGGGAATGACGTCTGCTGATGATTTCTTCCAAGGAACCAAGGCGGCCCTGGCTGGGGGAACCACCATGATTAGTAAGAAGTTTAAAAATCATCATTGCAGTACTTAGGAAGTGTGAGAGTTTGCAAATAAGTCTGTGCTGTTTGATTCTCTTCTTCCAAAACTTGCTGTCCTGAGCCACAGTTCAATCTACCAAATAAGGGGGTGAGGATGTGTTAACCATTTGTCTTATTTATTTATGCTCATTTTCTGTCAAATTGTAAGTTCTCCCATTGAACTGGAGAGTATGGTTCTAAGGAGTTTTGATAAGATGAATGGCTTCTTGCTTTCTCTCCATGTGGACTTTTGTCTTTCTTGACCCCAAAATGTGGTTTTGAAAACACGGCATTTGAAGTCATCTTCAGCGCCACCAACTTTAAGACATTGAGCATAAGTATTTGATTGTGATTTTTAGAAAAATTCCTAAGAGCGCTTCTTTGTAGAATGAGGATGGGATGCAAATAATGAAATGTTGAAGCAGGAACTCCTATTCCTCTGATATGAAAATCAAATGGAGGCGATACTCTCTAGGCTGGGTTTAACATAAAAGGAATTGGACAGCCCTGCCTGGAGGGGAACCCCCAGATAATAATTGTCTTTTAGATACGAAAATTACTGGAACCCACAGTTGGGTGCCCCTTACGTATTGCTCCAAGGACTTTGTGCTTTTTTTTGTTTGTTTTTTGATACGGAGTTTTGCTCTTGTTGCCCATGCTGGAGTGCAGTGGCGCGATCTGGGCTCACTGCAACCTCCCCCTCCCGGGTTCAAGTGATTCTCCTGCCTCAGCTACCCGAGTAGCTGGGACTATAGGCATGCACCACTATGCCTGGATAATTTTGTATTTTTAGTAGAGACGGGGTTTCTCCATGTTGGTCAGGCTGGTCTCGAACTCTTGACCTCAGGTGATCTGCCCGCCTTGGACTCCCAAAGTGCTGGGATTACAGGCGTGAGCCACCGTGCCTGGCTGCTTTGTGCTTTTTGTTAAACCAAATCTGAACTGTATTTACAGCACTGTGACACAGCACACATAATATTAAGAGTTTGCTTGTGAACTGCCAGATTCCAGCATGCCCACTGATTGTCCTTTTGACAAATGTCATTTTGTTTTTGAGGAGGTGGGCAAGCTGCACAGTGGCCCATCAGATACATATTTTTAAAAAAAAGGATTGCATCCAAGAGTGAAAGTCAACATGGAGTCCGTCATATATGAAAAGCTAGCAGTTCAGTTCAGAAGAGGGTCTGAGTAGAAAGAACTTAGCTATTTCTGCTATAGAAAAACCTTTCTTACTGGTTATTTTTCCTAGTGGTGGTCTTTTTGCATGTGGTTTTGGGGTCTATCTGGAAGCTTCTTTTCTATCTTGCCTGAGCTAGAGGAATGTTGCCTTGCCATCCCCTCCTAGTCTGAATTCCCCTGCATTTTAAATCACAACTCACCCTCTGGCGTTCTCTCTGTCCTGGTCTTCAGGGTCTGAAGCATCAGGAACAGCCCTCTCCTGTTTCAGCTTTCTTGGCACCACTGAGAAAAGCCTCCAAGTGTAAGCCTTGTGACTTGTGTCTTGCTGCATACGTTGCCCTCTAACCTAGTGGGTGCCATTTTCCAGGGATGTCGGGGGGACCTTTCGTTCTCACCTGGGGAGAACAGAGCCTGCACCTTGTCAGTTGCTGGGGAATCACTGGCACCTGTGGGCGTTTCTGCCTCTCCTCCAGGGCGGGCTGTGGAGAAACACTTGAACTTAGAGAAGCTTAGACTGTTTGGGTGTCAGCTGGGAAGGCCTAATCAGGGTGATCATCTGCCTCGGTTTGGAGTTCACAGGGAGACCCTGCAGGCCCCTGGATTGGTCACAAAGAGTCAATAAGCCATTAAAAACAATATTTCTCTGGCAGGACGCTGTGGTTCATGCCTGTAATTCCAGCACTTTGGGAGGCCGAGGCGGGTGGATCACTTGAGGTCAGGAGTTTGAGCCTAGCCTAGCCAATATGGCGAATCTACTACAAATACAAAAATTAGCCAGGCATGGTGGCGTGCTCCTGGAGTCCCAGCTACTCGGGAGGCTGAGGCAGAAGAATCTTTGAACCTGGGAGGCGGAGCTTGCAGTGAGCTGAAACTGCACTCTATCCTGAGCAATAGAATGAGATTCCATCTCAAAAAAAAAAAAAACGAAAAAATTATCGCGCGAATGGTCAGTGTCATCTATCATTGGAGAGGGAAATGCCCCCAGCCAGGAGTTAGGAGTCTGGAGTGCTGGCCCCCTTCCGACACTGACTTGCTGTGTGACCTTGAGTCACTACCCTACTCCATGCTGTAGCTGTGCGTCTGCAGTGAGGGATTTGCACTAGGTGACCCTGGAAGTCCTTTCCAGCCCCCTACATTCGTCCATTCACTGAAACTCATTCACTGAAACTCAGAGAGATTTTGCCTCTAATCAAGTACACTTTGCTCAGCAGATACAGAAAGGCCCTGTTTTCTCTCACACTTGCTGGAAAGAACCCCTCAGCCCACCATCTCCTGTCCTGCGTTCCTGGATCTGCCTCTTCCCTCCACACGCTCGCCCCGTGCTTTGGCCCCCGCTCTTGTTTTTGACTCTTTCCTGCCTTCCCTTCGCTACCACAGAAGCATCGCCTTCTTGCCACCACCCTGAATTTCTCTTCCCCCTCAGCGGCTGTGGCCTTCTTTCCATTCATCCAGATGGGTTCCTTCTGTTTAGGGACGAGGGACATCCCCCTCTGAGTGCCGCACCTGGCCCAGGGAGCTTGGAAGAGTCAGCAGATGGCCTTATGGGCAGGTGGTCCAGAAGGAGGAGTGATGAGTCTGACCGCCTGCTCTGCTTCCTTGGCCAGAATGCTATGGCATTTGCACGGAGGCTGTGCGATGCAATCCGGCGATAGAATGGGGCATCCAATGAGCGAACCTCAAGGAATGAAAGTCATCAGAGGGGGCAGTGTATGGTTAGCATTGTGACCCCCAAATGCCATTGCTTCTATAGTCTGGGAAAAGTACTAACTACTCTTACAAATAACCACCTATGGTTACTGACCCCTGTAGAATTTCTGCTAGCCTGCCTTTCCCCGGGGGAGGGAATGGTAATAATACAGATGAGGAACTGAGGAATTTTCCTTTTTCTGTTTGCTGGTCATACGTTCTGCATTGCTTTCAGTGAGTGAGTCCTGAGATTTGCTTCACAGAGAAGGAGGCCTTGCAAAGAGAAATAGCTTAATACCACTTCATTGGCACATATGACCTGCTGCTTTCTTTGACTTAATGTATTGAGTCCAGAAAGAAATGCTTAGGGCACTTTGGAAACTTCACAGGCCCACTGCTGCTTGCTAAAATAAACAATTGAAGTGAATTGGTACAAGAATCTCCCTCTTCCTCCCAACTGCCCCCGGCCCCACCCCTGGGCACTCCATCCCCTGGCCTTCTCCAGACCATGTCACCATGTCACCTGCCCTCACAGGTAAATCCTCACCTGCCTCCCTGCTGGCTCTGCATTTCCCAGGTCACAGGCCCTGGAGGCTCCTTTCTGTCTGAAATGGCGCTGCATGTAGAGGAAAACACAGCCAAATATTCTCAGTTTAAAAAAGGAGATGGCATGTCAGCAGCAGAAGATAATATTATTGCCATTAAACAGAGCCTGCTATTGAGAATCGCACAATGAGATCTTTATGAGGAGGACTCAGTGTGGAGCAGTGGGAACGTCCTTTGCCCTTTCCACCCAGTGGTGGGTGGGTAGAGACGGCAGACATACGCTGCAGGCGGCATCCAGACCGACTGAGGGCTTGCGGGGGCAGCCGCACTACTGCTTGGGGAAAACCCTGCGGGCTTCCCAGGGCCTTCATGGTCATTTGAGTTTAGGATCCCAGAGTTTCCAGCAAGCAGCTGGGAACAGTTACCTCTGTTTTATAGAGGGGAAGACTGAGGCCAGAGGGACAGACATGACTTGCCAACACTTACCCTGTGCGTCGGTGCAGTTGGCCAGGTGTGGAACATACACCTGTAGCTCTGGCCTCGATGCTTGCCATGGGCCACCTTTGCTCTCAGCCTCAGTGGCCTCATCTGCAAAATGGGACAAGTTTTGACAGAGGTGGACTGTGGTGGCACCACAACAGCATCTGCCCAGTAGTGAGCACTCCCACGTGGTAGCTATTGTCATTTCATCCTTGGTGGATACTGGCACCGTCCCATCTCTTGTACACTGAGCTCTACTCTCCCCCGCGCAGCCCGAGAAACAGGCCCCAGCTGCTGGAGGGCTTGGCCTGAGCATTCACTGAGAGCGGGCGCTGTCCGGGCATGGCTGGTGGACTGTGTGCTTTGTGTGTTGCTTCTATGGGCTGCATCTTGAAACATTACACGTCCTGGGTCTCACCTTACCTGGTTAAAGTAGCAAATATGCTGGTGGGGCCTGTGACCCTGTATTTGAATCTGGTGCTTGGGGAGCTGTTTGAAAGCATGACTTTTAGGGGTCCATGCTGGATCTGCACACTTTGGATCTCCAGGGCTTGGGAACCACTGTTCTAAATGTCATTTCTGCTCATCTGAACTCCAGGCTTTTCCTAGAGGATGTGCACCCTCAGGCACAACACACCCAGCAGGCTCCCTGGTCCCCGGGCAGCACCTCACAGCGGAGATGGGGATTGGACTCTAGCAGGGAGGAGGAGGGGAGGTGCTGCCGCCTCAGGGCTGGAAGGGGCCCTCCCTCCTGACCACCAGCCTTGTCACTTCTCCTTTGGCTGTGGTTCCCTGGATGTGCATCAGGCACCTCCATCCAACTGTCCCCAGTCGGACTCCCTGTCTGCTCCCTGCCACTTTTCCAGTGCCCAGTCCTGGAGAGGGCTCCTTCGAGGTCGTGCTGGCGGTATCTGCAGAGTCACCCTGGCATCTTCACGTCCTCGTGCTGCCTCAAGTTGCTTTCATCTCTGTGTTATCTCTTGCACTCATTCCCTTACCCACACAGATTTGACTTTTGTCACCTCTTCCTGGATTTTGGCCCTGATCCTGTGAGGAGTCTCGCTGTCTATCCCCCACCTCCTGCCTCTCACCAGGCTGTTTTTCTGGCGCAGCTTTCATTGTGCTGCCTTCTTCCTCTGAGGCCTTTAGTGACTCCCTCTTGCTCAGAGAATCAGCCCAAGTATCAGAGCCCTCCGCGACATGGCCTATTCCTGCTGCCCCAGCCCAGACTTGCGTTGTCATCTCAGCCAGGGATGCCCTCCCTTTCTTTCCCTACCTCTAGAAGCTCCGTCACCCTTGGTGGCCCAGCCTGGGTGCTCCCCATTCACTGATCTCCTCCTGTGATGTGTGGCTGCTGTGTAGCCCCTTCGCAAATGTTGGGCTTTTATCCCACAGCCCAGGTGGCATTCAGCCTTGCATGTGGTTCAGTCAAGGGCCCCTCTGTCTCCTACATTTTCCTATTCCCTGCCGCCTGGGCAGCCTCACTCCTCAGAGTCACTCTGCTAATGCCCATGGGTGAATGAATGAGTGAATGAATGAATGAATGAATGAATACACTAATGAGACTTGATTTCCTGCTTCCTCTGAGTGATGCCAAGAGACTTAGTGTCACGAAGAGGGAGGAGGGTTTAGGTATCCAGTGTGGACTGTGTTCACCCTGGTGGAAGCAGCCGCTTGCTCAGCAGTGGCTCCCTCTGCAGCCCCAGCTCCCTGAGTCCCTGTGGTCAGCTCTGGCCGTGGTGGGGGAGGGTGGCAGGAAGGGGAGGCCCAGAGCCCAGGCATGGCCTGTGGTTCTGGATGGGACAGCTCCCTCTGTCCGGGCTGTTCTTTAGAAGGGGGTGGGAACAGTAGCTCTCTCATTGGTCCTCTTGCGAGAGAGCCTGCTCTCCAAGTACAGAGGGTCACAACATGGAGAAATCACATGATCCCGACACCACGGTGGACCCGCAGTCATTCCCCCAAGGGCCTTGGGCTTGTCCCAGCTCTTCCCAGTGAGCCTCCCCATGGAGGCAGGAGGGCTGGGAGGAAGGCGAGGTGGCTTCCTGAAGGGACGTGGCTCCTGAGTGTCACTGCGGTACATCCACGGCTTGTCATTTGTTCATCCATGTGGCATTTGGGTTGCTCCCTCCTTATGGCGAGTACACATGTGTGAACCCATGCACACACTGTAATATGGATGTGTCTGTAATTGATACTTTGATTATTCCCTTTGCAGCACTCATTTGACTTGGGTTAGAAAGTGTTTACAAAAACGCCTGACCACATCAGACCCAAGTTTCAAAGTCCAGGACCAAACTTGTTGCCACAAAATCTGCCTGTGGCCTGGCGATTAGAAAGCCACGTTATCCAGTGGGCCATTGGTGTGGGCTGGTTCTCTGGGCTCTTCCCCTCGTCCCCTCAGTCCCCACATGGTTGAAGTCACACATTTCTCCTGAGGACACGGGTGCCCTCTGCAGGTAGATGCTGGGGGCCTGGGTCCACTCAGGTGTCACTGTGTGAATCTCGGCCTTCAATGGCAGGACTGGAAGAATCCATCCGCCCCCTTGGCATAGTTTGGGCTGATCTAATGCCTGGCACTGAGCAGAGCGGAGGGATCTCCTAATGCCTGGTGCAGTGCAGAGGAGGAATGACGGAGCATCCTGAGAGATAGCACAGCTCTTCCCAAAGGTCCAGCACGCACACTTTACCAAATGCTTTTCTCATGAAGGGAGTCATTGGGTTGGGCTAGCCAGGTAGGCTGGGTAGGCCTGTGGGGGCTAGGGACTTCTAGGCCCTTCCAGAAGCAAGGGCATCCCCGAGTGGGTGTCTAGACCCTGTTTCATGGACATTGTGGCAGTTTTCATAATATCCCAGGGTTTCTTGCCCCTGCCGGGCCCTGGGAGCTGGCAGTTACGGTGCTGGAAATGAGCCTGACTCACTGGGGTGGTGATCTTCCACCCCTTCAGGTGCCCTCATCCCAGTTCTGACTCTGCCTATGGGTGTTGCACATGGAGCCTGGAGAGTCGCAGCACTGAGTGTTTCCCAGTGCTTGGGTCGTCTGACTTGCCCTAGAGCTGGGTCGTACAGACTATTGGGAACTTCCTGTTGATCCTGCTGGCCTGATTGACAGCTGGAGCCAGGAGTGGAGGTGGGGCCCGTGGGAATGCCAAGCTCTAGAAAGGTCTGCCTGACCTTTAGATGTGAGGGTCAGGCATTCAGTGGTTGCATCTCAGGGTTCCTCATTGCTAGATGAGAGCTTCCATGACACACGTGTCCGAGGGTGTCCTTGTCCTGTGTCCTGGCTGAGTGAGCTGGGCAGAGACTTCTGAGGACAGCAGTTGTGTCCTCTCCATTTTTCTAAGGCCCCCACATGCCCGGAGCTGGCTGTGTGGGCAGCCGGAGAAGCTGCCCAATGAGTCTGATGGGAGCCAGACCCGTTACTCCTTCTACGCACAATAGTTTTAGCGTCGTTGTCCCGGGGCAACCCGTTCTCATGTGAAACCTTGTGTGGAACCCCCTCCACCTGAGACATGAGACTGATGAACGCAGAACTGCTCTGGTTGGAATGGTGGGTGGCGGGTGGGCTGTGGGGGAGCCCAGATCCTCTCTGCTTTCTCTTTGTCATCCCCCCATGGCAGCCCCTCTGCCTCTGGAGAATCCCAGAGCTTGGGGAAGCACAGGATGGAAACCACCCCATCCTGGCACTGCCTCCCCCTCTGCCCACCTTCCCTGCAAAGCTTGCAATGCGACTGGTCCTGGTATAGCCTCCATGTTGAGTTGCAGGGGAAAGGGTGTTCAGTAAGCAGGTATATACCCACGGAGTCGCTTAAGAAAACACCTAACCACACTGTAAGTTTTCAGTAGTTTCATTTAATATCTCTCTCTCTGTTCAAGACAGGAACCAGGGTAGAGCGCCTGTTTCATTTTCCCTGCCTAGGTTTGGATTGGTTTTCTTAGCTTTTTATGACAGCCCATAATAGGTGAGCATTCTGCCCTTCTTTAAAAAATTAATGGTGTAGAGAGTTTTATTTATTTATTTTTCAGAAATGGTGTCTCACTCTGTCACCCAGGCTGTAGTTCAGTGTTGTGATCATAGCTCACTGTAGCTTTGAACTTCTAGGTTCAGACAATCCTCTTGCCCCAGTAGTTGGGACTGCAGGTGGGCACCACTACACCCTGCTAATTTTTTATTTGTTAGTAGAGATGGGGTCTTGCTATGTTGCCCAGGCTGGTCATGAACTCCTGGCCTCAGTCCATCCTCCCGCCTTGGCCTCCCAAAGTGCTGGGATTACAGGCGTGAGCCACTGTGCCTGTTTGGTACATTAGCTTTTTTTTTTCTCTTTTTTTTTTGAGACAGAGTTTCACTCTCGTTCCCCAGGCTAGAGTGCAATGGCGCAATCTCGGCTCACTGCAACCTCCACCTCCCAGTTACAAGCCCTTCTCCTGTCTCAGCCTCCCCAGTAGCTCAGATTACAAGCATGCACCAACATGCCCAGCTAATGTTTTTGTATTTAGTAGACATGGGGTTACACCATGTTAGTCAGGCTGGTCACGAACTCCTGACCTCAGGTGATCCCTCGGCCTCAGCCTCCCAAAGTGCTGGGATTACAGGCGTGCGCCACCGTGCCCGGCCGGTACATTAGTTTTAAAGGGAAAATTGACTGTGGGTGGCCAAGGGATTTGTGTTTTCTGACTTAACCATCCATGGCTCTGACCCCAAGTCACCCATTAAGGGCTGTTTCTCTCTTTTTTTTCCCTCTTCCTCCCCAAGCTGACCTTTCTCTTTCTTCTTAAGAAGTGATTACTGATTTCTTTGGGTTTTGAGGGTTCTGTCTTTGACTCTCTGTGATTGTTGGGTGAAGCCATTTGCTCAAATTCTTTGCTTTTAGAGCGTCTTAACTGCCATGGTAATGATAAAGGGGAGTGACAGTGAGTAGAAATTAGAGTTCTTTCTGGTTAACCCATTTGGGAGGTAGCTTTCTTTGAATATGACTAAGTGTTCCCCTAATGACAGAGGGGATGTTGCTGGGGGTTGGGTCGCGGCGGCTGAGGCTGCTGTCCAGTTAAGGGAATTTTGCAATGAGCTAGGGCAGTGGTTTAAAAACCATGACTGCACATTAGAATCCCCTGGGGAGTTGTAACAAAATGCAGAGACCAGACCTTCTGACTGAATTGTTCTAGGTGGGCCTGGAATTGGTCGTTTTGAAAGCCTCAAGGTGATAGCTGGGATTGAGAATCATGGATCTCAGTTCTTGTTCTGATACTTGGACTTCTGTTGAAACCGAATGAATGTCTGCCAAGATTTTCCAAAACTCAGAGCTGCCCTCTGCTCCCTGTTCCCTGCTCCGTCCTGTCCTCTTCATGGAGGGAGTGGGATAACACTCTTGCGATCTGGCCAGGGTGGATTCTACAGCCAGATGCTCCCCAGAAGCTTAACCATGGAGGGGCTGAGCTAATTGTCACTAGAAAGAGCCTCCTCCTTCAGTTGCTGTCCTTGGTGTTCAGGAAGGTTTTACTTGGCTAATTCCCTAAAAGGGCACTGGTTAGGACTTGGAGTAAGTGGTGGTGAGCAGGAGCAGGGCTGGCTGCTGGGACGGGGTGGGTGCGAGGGGCAGAGGGGAATTGGAACGTGGACTGCTGTCCACAGCCTGTGGCCACCTGCTGTGCTGGTTTCCCTGAGAAAACCCTACTGTCTTTAGGTTGAATCTGTAGTGTTTATGACCTAATGACTCTCTAATGATAGGTCAGGACTGGAATCTTTCCTTGTGGGGAGCCTGTAAAACAAAAATCAAAAGGGCCTGATAATAACATAGAATCACGGACTCTTAAGGCAGCCATTCACCTCCTTCCCAGCCTCCCTCCCATAGCCGGCACAGTTTATTGGACCAGGCTTCAGAGGATGGGATTGTAAGTAACTCAACAGGACAGGGATGGGAGCGCCCCAAGAATCAGATCTAAATTTAACTTCTCTTTCTAGAGCTTTCTGTTTGAGTGTGATCACCTAATGTGTTTCTAGATGGCTATTTCCACATCTGTAAAATGGAGACAACCAATTCTTATTTCTTAGGGCTATGGAAAACGTGAGGTGTTTTGTGCCATACTCTTTAAAAGTAATCATCGTGACACCTTTGGAACGCGTGTGAAAAGATCTCCCTCTCTCTTTCTCACATCTGTTTATATCCATCTTTATCTTTCTATCATCATCATATCTCTATCTATCTATCTATTCATATATATTTATCTATCTAGCACGACCTGGGATAAGCGATTTCTATAGCCAGGTGGCCTCCAGAAGCTTACGAAATGATCATCTACCAAATCTACCCTCTTATCTATTTCCCTACCCTCCTATCATTTATCTAATCTATCTATACATTGATATATATCTATATAGTCTATATCTATCTTGATATGACATCTGTCTGTACCTATGATCTATCATCTCTATTTAATCCATCATCTCTGTATCTATTGATTATCTATCACTTACCTGTTTTATTTATCCTAATCTATCATTAATCTATTAGCTTTCTAATCTACATGTAGATATCTATTGTCTATCTAATCTATCAATTGACCATTCATCTGTTCATCTTTCCTATACCAAAGATGCAGTTGCATGCCACCTGATTCCAGGTGGGTTATCTCACTTCACTGTCGCTTGGTGAGATCAGGAAGAGGTCTCCAGGATTGTTTCAACTTCAAGCCCACGTACATGAGTTTGCGTTTTGAACACAGCGGGAAAAACAGCGACGTATAAGAAGCTTTCTTACTGGCGGGCATGGTGACTTACGCCTGTAATCCCAGCACTTTGGGAGATCGAGGTGGGAGGATCACTTGAAGCCGCCCAGAGTTCAAGTCCAACCTGGGCAGCAAAGTGAAGCCTTGTCTACCAAATAAATACATAAATAAATAAAAATAATAAAAATAAAAAATTAGCTGGGCATGGTGGTACATACCTGTAGTCCCAGCTGCTCAGGAGGTTGAGGTAGGAGGATTGCTTGAGCCCCAGAGTTTTGAGGGTATAGTGAGCTATGATTGTGCCACTGCACTTCAACCTGGGAGACAGTGAGACCCCATCTTAAAAAAAAAAAGGTATAATGTAGCTTATAGGGCTTATAATTCTGTAAGAAGACTTCTTATGCAAGAAAATAAAAAATTTACTTTTCGCTTTTTTTTCCCTCCTCCAAATAATCTGTGGAGAATTTGGAGCCTAATTTTTTTGACAACACATCTGGCCCTGCAAATGTAAAGCAGTGTTCCCAGAAAACAGCTCGTCAAATCAATAACTCTTGCTATCTTTGAATTTTCAGCCTTTTTTGGAATTCAAATGAGGCCAATTTTATAAGTGTCCATTGCTGTGCTGTTGAATTCAAGCTCCTCCATTTTTCATGGTGGATTCCTTGCGTTGTCTGCTAGGGGGGTTGCATTCCTTGCTGAACCAGACCTCCGCCCTCTTCCCCCCTGCCCTGCAGTTTGCTGAGCTTCCAGGCAGGGCTACAGGGTCGTGCTGCTGGAAGTATTGGTGACAAATTCTTCCCCAGTGGGTGTTTCGGCTAAGGAAGCATTTAGTCATGTAGGGCCTACCATGCTTAGCAGTGCAGCGTGGGAGAGACCTGGCAGAGGGCAGAGCTCTCTGCTCTCCAGCCGGGTGTGGCTGGTGGCTCCTTCCTCTTTTGTGGTGTCAAACCAAGGAATAGTATGGACCCAGCAGAACTGAAAGCAAAAGGAGGACCCATTATTAGCCAGTTCTGGCAGAGGCGAACAGCTTCTTTGTGTGGACAGGCACATCTCATGCCTTTTTGCTTCAGCTGGGAGTTTTTATTTTGTTTTGTTTTTTTGTTTTTTTTTGTTTTTTACTGTTATTTATTTATTTTGTGCCTTAGCTCATTAGCTGCAGAAATCACAGGGTATAAAAAAGCAGGTAGGACGGGGTCCATCCTTAAGGCAAGGAGAGAGTTGAGTGAGGAAACTGTCCCTGAGGCCTTGACAGATATTTTGGAGCCAACTCTGAGCACAGTGAGGGAGGACCTAATCTTTTGGAGGAAATGCAACTTTAGCTTCAGAGTTTTAAATGGAAACCGGGCAGAAAGCCACAGGTTGGGCACAGCCTTGGTGGCATGTTGTTGTGTCACTTTACACAGTTAGAAGGGGGTTCGGCCTTCTTTGTAGGATGAATGTTTAGGTTCTTGTCCAAACGAATACACTTCTATATCCTACTAATAATGATTCCAGGACGGCAGTGCAAACCAGGGCTGTCCTAGGCAAACCCAGGCATCCATCATGCTAAAGGACACGTGTTGAATCCTCTTGTCCTCCAATGAGCTTAGGCAGGGGGTGACCCTAGCAGTTGCTCTCTGGACCTCTCCACAGGCCTGCCAGGAGTCATGGGCAGGAGTTGTGTGATTCCGTCCTTTTCACAAGAGGTGGTTGGAAGAAAGTGAGGAGTTTAGAGGGAGCAGATAATTGATATCATTTATTGGGAATTTGTGCGATGCAAGTCCTGCATACACCATTTCTCATCCTTCCATCAACCCTGAAGATAGGTAGGCTTATCCTCCTTTTATAAATGAAGTAATGGGAAGTCCAGAGAAGTGAAATGACTTGCCTGAAGCCACAGAGCCTGCCAGTGCGAGGGCTGGGATTCCAATCCAAGCTCTGGGCCAATGACCCTGACAGATCCCGGAATGTAAGAGGAACGTTTGCTTTATAGCAGTTAGACAGCCTGCTCATGAAAGCTGCTTTGTGTCCAGCCTTGTGCCAGGTGCTTTACAACAATCCCAGACACAGCACCCACCTTGAGTTTGCCCTCAGGTACAGGGCTCCTATCCATCCTGGAAGAACAGAAAGATTTTGGTGTTCAAGTTTTATCCTGCCCTTCTATCCACCTGTTACTTAAAAGTAGTTTTTCTGTAATATATGGGGAGAAAATGATCAGATATCATACATCTCCTACTAAGTGGGAGGCTGCACCCAGCATGGAAGATGCTCAGCAAGATGGTGGTATATTGGGTGTCTCTTGTCTACTACAGAAGCCCTGGATTGATGCCCTAGATCTCCCCTTGCATCCCAGAGGGGGATTTGGAGAGCAATCAAGAGGAGTAACTGATGCCATGCATTCATCAACTGAACTTAATCCCTCTTCTGGGAGGCCTGGGAGCCTTCTTCCACGCAGGCCCAGATTGAGCTGATTTCTGTCACGTAGGCTGCTCCGAAGTTGCCTTGCCTTTGCCTGGCTCTCATCTTTTGCATTTCTCTGAATTGTTTTGGCATGGGCTTCTGTGAGGTTCATTAGGCTTAGCACCTCCCATGTCTGCTTGGGAAGCACCACGGCAGATGACATTTTTCTTTTCTTTTCTTTTTTTTTTTTTGAGACAGAGTCTTGCTCTGTCACCCAGGCTGGAATGTAGTGGTGCAATCTCGGCTCACTGTAAGCTCTGCCTCCCAGGTTCACGCCTTTCTCCTGCCTCATCCTCCCGAGTAGCTGGGACTACAGGCGTCCGCCACCACGCCCAGCTAATGTTTTGTATTTTTAGTAGAGACGGGGTTTCACCGTGTTAGCCAGGATGGTTTCGATCTCCTGACCTTGTGATCCACCCACTTCGATCTCCCAAAGTGCTGGGATTACAGAGCCATCGCGCCTGGCGTGTTTTTTTTTGGTTGTTGTTGTTGTTGTTGTTGTTGTTTTTGAGGAAGGGCAGAGACAAGGAGGAAGATCAGACAATTTCTCAGAGTTGGAATTGTGTTCTGAGTATTGTTGTTCTCCTTTATGGAGATAATCCAGGGAGAAACATGAGGTGTAATGGAAAGAATTTGAGGCCCAACCTTCTTGATGATGCATCTTCACGGAGCTGGGAGACCTTCATGCCAGTGTCGACTCTGCTGCTTATTAGCTCAGGCTCCGTGCCCCACGGCTTGGTCCTGGTTTTCTCAATCATCAGAAGTGCCTGGATCAGCGTGTCTTGCATAATAGGGTTGCTTTGAGGATCCAGGGAGGTGGTGGCCATGGCAGGGGTTGGACAAGTTACATGTATGGGGGAGTGGCCCCTTCACCCCAGTGTTGTTCCTGACAGTTGAAGCTTTTTGTAATGATGTGTGGCCACTGGGGTATTCGAAGGGCTAAATTTGTTTTGTGGCAGTTGCCTTCAGCAGCCATCGCATTACATCATCTACCTCTTCTCGTGTTCTTCTGTCATTGAGAATCAATTAAAATGGTCAGCATTGCTATGAAATGGTTTATTTTTTTGTGGATATTTTAGAGCTCCTCCTCTCCATCTCCTGAATTTCTTTTCCTGCTAAGCCTATTCAGCTCTGTTTTTTAGAGAGTTCTTTTCCCCCTGCTCTGTGAAAACGCATTTTCCCTCTTAAAAAAGGAAGATTCATGTTGCTGTACTTAATGCTTCATGTTCTAGAATGTTAGTGCCAGCAGAAAGCACCAGGAGACACCCGATGTGCCCCCACCTTGGTGAGCACCTTTCTCCCCAGGCACAGCTCCTGCTTAGAGGAGATTCGAGGCATTTGATCATTTTCTCCCTTTAGCTTATAGCACAGAGTACTTGGAAATAAAGATTGGCTTGCAGGGCAGGTTGAAGCTTTAACACCAAAATCTCTCTGTTCCTTGTGGGTGGATGGGAGCCCGACAGCTGATTACAAGCTCTAGGTGAGGGGCGGATTTGAGACTTACACCTTGTTTATTGCAATCTTTCTTTCATTTTGCAGGGGGTGGGGTGGGGGAATGAACACCCAGAAAGGGATGTGGCACTGGGGCAGGACGGGACTGCTTCTGTGCCTTTTCCCCACTGTGCGCATTTTTAGCTGGGCAAGTGTCCTGCATGTGTGTTTCGCTCACACCCAGTGCGAGTTCCTTTCTTGTGAAGGAAGCTGTTTCTCTGTGGAAAAGCTCACTTTTCAGAGGAGAGCTGGAGAAGGCCTGTTGTCCATCTTAGTGCTCAAATGTGAGTTTTCATTCCATGGCAAGTCTTTTTAATGAAAGATGGACCGGAGAATCTGATGTGTAGAAAAGAAATAGGTTCTTTTATGTAGAGAGGGGAAGTTCCCACTCTGCTCCGTGGCTTGTAGGCATTTGGACTGTTTTGTCTTGGTTCTGAGAGAGTCAGATGATTCAGAAGCTGTGTTCTGCTGAACATTTCTGCCTTCTTGACAGAAATCCCCTATTTTTTGTTGTCCCCCTGGCAGGTAAAGGTGGCCTTTACTGACTCATAGGATTTCTGTCCATGATTGTGTCTGAAATGTCATTTTTTCTGGTTGTTTTCTGTCTTCATGTATTAGCTTGGCTCTTTCTTCTCCTCTTTGTCTTTAAGGTAATTTGCAAAGTACGCTTTATTCTTGCTTCTCCTTAGAAATGTCATAAGGGATTTTCAAAGAAAGAAAATTTCTGAGTGAGAATATCTCCCTCCTCTCCCCTCCCCTCTCTTCACCTCCCTTCCCTCCCCTCCCCTTCCCTCCCCTCTATTCCCCTCCCTTCCCTTCCCTCCCCTCCCTTCCACTCCCCTCCCTTCCCTCCACTCCTGTCTCCTCTTTTCCCCTTCCCCCTTCCTCCTTTCCTCTTTCTTTCTCCCGCTCTCTCTCTTTCTCATTTATGTTAGCTTACATGAGTATACTGACTCTAAAAATTCTTGATCACACTACTGCACTCCAGCGTGGGTAATTGAGCAAGACCCTGTCTCAAAAATAAATAAATAAATAAATATTTAAAAAATCTTAAAAAAAATTAGATATGATTTGTATACCCTCAGATTCACTCTCTGAAAGTGTATAACGCAGTGCTTTTTAGTATATTCACAGAATTGTGGAATCATCACTACTGTCTAATTTCAGAACATTCTTATCACCCCAAAAAGAAACTGTACCAATTACCAGCTACTCCCCATTTCCCACCTCTCACCTTGCACCCCCTAGCCCATGGCAACCACTACTTCATTTCTATAGAGTTGCCTGGACATTTCGTATAAAGGGAATAATACAATATGTGGCCTTTTATATCTGGCTTCTTTTGCTTAGCATAATGTTTTCAAGGTTTATCCATGTTGTAATATGTCTCAATACTTCATGCCTTTTTATGGTCGAATAATACTACATTTATGGGTAGACCACGTTTTGTTTGCCCATTCATCGATGGATGGCATTTGGGTTGTGTCCACTGTTTTGGCTATTGTGCATGAATAATGTACATTTGTGGACAAGCATTTGCATGGACGTATGTTTTCTGTTCTCTTTGTTATATACCCAGGAGTGGAATTGTGGGGTCATGGGGTCACTCTATGTTTAATTTTTTTTTGGCCATGTTACTGGCAAGTATGTTCAACTTTCTGAGCAACAGCCAGACTGTTTCCCAAAGCGGTTGTGCTATTTTACACTCCCACCAGCAGTGTGGGAGGGCCCCGGTTTCTTCGCATCCTTGCCAACATTTGCTATTGTCCGTCGTTTTGATTATAGCCAGGCGAGTGGGTGTGAGGTGCTGTGTCATTGTGGTTTTGATTTTAGGCTTTATTTTGAGGGCTGTGTACTCATTCAGACTCCTAGTCACATTTATCTTGACTTGTGATGTGAGAACTTGGTTTGAGTGTGTTTTCCCCACCCTGCCCTGGCATATCTGGTGTGGCCAGTACAAAGATGTTCACAGAGATGAGAAAGAGTACCTGCAACCAGGGGTCCCCAGAAAGGCAGGCCTCTCAGCTCTCTCCACTGAGGACCCTTGAGCCCTCCCTCTAGGGCTCACCATTTGTGGCTGGCTGGAATGGCTACCTCCATTCCCTTGAGCCTGGCACCGCTTCTCCAGATTTGCTCTGATCTCACCGCATGGCTGAGAGTAAGTCCTGTTTGGCTCCCTTTTGTGAGCCTTCTTCTTTCTGCTTCCTGATGGGGTGGGCAGGTAGGTGGTTCCATGCTGAGGAGGGAACTTGGCAGAGGCCCTGTTAGCCTCTTCCTCCAGTGTCACCCTTCTGACAGCACACAGCCTGTGGGGTCCAGGCACTCTCAGCCATGACGTGGACCATCTCCAGGGCCAGTCCTTTCCTGCCGCTGGTGGAGACTCCCTCCTGACCTCCAGACGGCAGAGGAATCAGAATAGTTTCCTTGTACGTTTGTAGTTTGCGGGACCCATTGCTCACAGCTGCTCCCTCCTTGGATGCTATACCCTCACTCTGTAAGATAGGGTGGGAAATGTCCCCTACTTTACCCATGAGAGCATCGCAGAAGGGAGAGACTGAGGGACTTACTCAACTAGCATGAGGCTGAATGAGGACTCAGATCCTGGTCATCTGGCTCCGGGGCCGGCACTTAATCCTGCTTGGTATGTTCCTGGGCCCGCTCTTACAGGAACTTCAGGTGCTAATGTTGCGGGATTTAGGAGGACGAGAGAGACCTTGGGTTGAAACAGGAGAATTTTTATTGAGTGTACTCAGACCCAGCTGACTTAGGTTTAAAAGACTGGGCCCGGAACAAAGATAGTACTTGACTGTTATATATATTTTATAAAAGGGGATGGGCTAGCTTGAAGTAAGCTTATAGTGTGAAAGCAGGGATATAGAGGCAGGACAAAGACAGGATTAGGTGTGACTGTTGCCAAGCAACCTAATGTTTGTTATTTAGGTTTGCCTGGGCATGGGCTTATTTTATAACCTTTATTATGGCGCCCAAGCAGCTGTAGTTTAGGCTTATTTAGGCTTTTTATGACTTTTGTTGTATTTTTAAGATAAAACAGAATGCTTGAAGTTACTAGTTATAGAGAACAGGAATTTTAAAATTTATTTTATAAAACAAAGGAAAATTTGTTGGTTTTTTTTTTTTATGTTGAGGGAGTGCTGCGAGAGTTTTAAAGAGCATATTAGATAATATTATTAAGACTTTTTTTGGGTCTGGGCTGTGCTTGTTGCTGCCTCTGGGACAAGTTAGCTTAATACAGGAAAATTTATATTTTTTAAAATTTTATATAAAAATTCTCCTGTTTCAACCCAAGGTCTCTCTCATCCTCCTAAATCCCGCAGCACTAAGCATGGTTCCTGTAAGTGCACTGGATTCAGGGTGACTTCCTCCTTGGTGTTGGATGTTTTGGCTGTAACAGCGATGAGATGGCCCCTCCCAGAACTGAGAACGGAGAGAGTATTGTGCTAGACAGCTGAGGCTGCAGCAATGTAGGCTGATGGAGGGGTGTCAAGGAGAAAGGATGTGGTCGCCTTCACGGAACCATCACAGCCTTTGGTTTGTTTAAACAAAGTGAATTAGTGTTGTGGTTTCTGCTGCTAAGAAAACCCTGTTCGTTTATTCATTCACCTATTCATTCATCCATCCATTCAGCTGACATTTATTGGCCATCTGGCAGGTGGCTGATCTGGGCATTAGAAGTACAGATAAGGACCCTCTTTGCAAAAAACTTCTTGTCTATTGGGGAGACCTACAAAGAAAAGATGAAAATGAAGTGTGAAGATTGTTGTACTGAGGTTCCGGTGGAACAGAGAAGAGAAATCTTTAAAATCTGCCTGGGAGAGCCAGGAGAAGCTTCAGTCTATAGGTCCTATGTGAGCTGACCCTTGAAAGCTGGCTCAAATTTTACCGTGGGGTGGATTTCACCCATGGGGTGGGCAAGAGAAGGGAGTGTCCACCCAAGAGAGAGATGTGTGTGTGGAAGAATTTGATAGAAGAGAGTCTGGTGTATTTTAGAATTTAGACTCTGAATTTGGCCATAGGATGTTTGAGTTCTACCTTCATGGCTTGCTCACTGGGCAAGTGACTTTTCATTTCTCGGAGCCACAGTTTTCTTCTTTATTTTATAATGGTAACATACATAACAGAAATTTTACCACTCGAACTATTATTAAGCGGGCAGTTCAGTGGCATTAAGTGTATTCACATTGTTGTTGTACAGTCATCACCATGGTCCATTTCCAGAACTTTATCATCATCCCTAACTGATCATCATCCCTAAACTATTCCCATTAAACACCAACTCCCCATTCCCACCTTTCTCTAGCCCCTGCTGACCCCCATTCTATTATCCATTTCTATGGATTTGACTGTTCTAGGAACCTCATGTAAGTACATATGCATATGACATCACAGAATGTCATATGACATCACAGAACCTCAAGGTTCACCCATGTGATAGCCTGTGTCAGAATTTCCTTTATTTTCAATGGATAATATTTCAATGTATATATAGACCATATTCTGTTTATCCATTCATCCATTGATTGATAGATACATGGGCTGCTTCCACCTTTTGGCTATTGTAAATAATACTGCTGTGAACATGAGTGTGCAAATATCTATTCAAGTCCCTGCCTTCAACTCTTGGATGTGTGCCCAAAAGTGGAATTGCTGCATCATGCGGTAATTCTGCACCACAGTTTTCTGATTTGTAATACAATTGCAGGGTTACTGTGCAGCTTAAATTTGATTGAATGTACAAAGTACTGAGCATTGCTTGGCACATAATCAGTATTAAGTCCCATCCTGAAGGGCCCCTTCTAGCCTCTCCTGAAAAGTGAACCCTTTAAAGCAAAAGCACTTTTAGCTATTTGGATGAAAAAATACCTCTTCAAATGTAGTGCATGATTCTTAAATGGAGGTTCTTTTTGGCACTTTTGTGGAGTTTGGGTGAGGAGTCAGATGGCCAGATTTGCATAGTGAAGTGTGATTGGGTCCTGGGAAGTTATGCCAGGGAGCAGGTGAAAGCCAATTAGTATTCTGCCAGGTCCAAAGACCCAGTGGCCAGTTTCCATCTGGATGGGCCTAGAAGGCTTCCTGGAGGAAGGGGTAGTGAACCCAGCTGGGGAAAAAGGAGGTAAAGGAATGGATGAGAACCTGCCTGCTTCATCTTGAGAGAGGCTGAGGAAGCACAGACCTGGGAAGGTAGCCACTGGCTGCCCCTTGGTCTCCATGGCTGCCACGCTTTGAACATGCCTTTGCTGCAGGGCCAATGAAAAGTTGGATATTAGCTATCTTCATCTCAACCTACTCCCTGTCAAGTCTTGCTTTTTTATTTTTGACACGAGAGTCTTGCTCTGTCAACCAGGCTGGAGTGCAGTGGCGCCATCTTGGGTCACTGCAACCTCCACTTGCGGAGTTCAAGTGATTCTCCTGCCTCAGCCTCCCAAGTAGCTGGGATTACAGGCACATGCCACCACGCCCGGCTAATTTTTGCATTTTTTAAGTAGAGATGGGGTTCACCATGTTGGCCAGGCTGGTCTCCTGACTTCAAGTGATTCACCCGCCTTGGTCTCCCAAAGTGCTAGGATTACAGGCGTGAGCCACTGCGTCTGGCCAAGTCTTGCATTTACCATGGGAAATTGTTAGCATGGTCATCATTTGGTCTGCTTTAGTAGAGAGTATCTTTTAGGTTTCTCAAAGGCATTATGTTCTGTTGTTGTAAATGTGTGGAATCAGCCACCCAGTCACCTGAACTTCCATTTAGCATCAGGTCCCTGGCCATGGGACTTGGGCAGGAGCACCAGGGCTGGCCCATCAAATACCTCAATATATTCCTCCCTGATGAGGGAGGGGCCGGAATACATGTTATCACTAACTTTTAACATGGTTCCGGATATGTTAGCCAGTGTAATAAGATAAGAAAAATAAGAAATAATAATAATGGGGAGAAAAGATAAGATTATCACTTTTTTTTTTTTTGAGACAGTGTCTCACTCTACTGCCCAGTCTGGAGTGCAGTGGTGCGATCTCGGCTCAATGCAAACTCCACCTCCCAGGTTCAAGCGATTCTCCTGCTTCAGCCTCCTGAGTAGAGTAGCCAGGATTACAGGCACCCGCTACCACGCCTGGCTAATTTTGTTTATATTTCTAGTAGAGATGGGGTTTTACCATGTTGGCCAGGCTGATCTCGAACTCCTGACCTCAAGTGATCTACCCGCCTCAGCCTCCCTAAGTGATTATTACTATTTTTAGATAGTTTAGCCATTCAAAGGAATTAAATGAAGAAATATTTGATCTAAGAAGAAAGTTTATTAAGATGACTGATTTAAAAATAATGTAATAAAAATTAATAGTTTTCCTGTATGTCATAAATAACTAATCGGAAAATATAATTTAAAAAATCCATACACAATAGCAACATAAAATATAAAATTACTAGGATTTATAAGAATACATTCTTATATATGGAATCCAAGAAGAGTCTTAAATAAATTAAAAGAAATGCTATGTTAGTGAACAGAAAAACCCAATACTGTAAAGAAGTGTATACTTTAGATTAGTTTTAAAATTCAAAACCTCAGAAGGTAGTTGAGTTTTTATTTTGTTTTGTTTTCCATTTGACCGAATGATAATCTTAAGTTCAGGTGAAAGATTAAACAGGTGATAAAAACCGAAAAGTATTCAAAAAGGTCATAATGAATAAGGCTGGGAGACCAGTGCTGGCTAGATATTAAAACAAACTGTAAAAATATAATAATTAAAGCTGTATGGTACTAGCTTCAGAAGAGACAGCTACACAAGCAGGTTAAAGTGGAAAATCTGCAAGTGTGACCGACTGTATCTAGGTGTTCATTATATAAAAAAGGCAACATTTCACACTCATGGTAAAATTGTAAAATATTCATAGTATTATGCTAGAAGTTAGCTGTTTGAAAACCAAAGTAAACATCTTACCTTACTTCATATACCAAAATATATCCCAGATGGATTAAAGAATTACATTTAAACAGTAAAGTCAGAAGAGACCAGAAGAAAATATAGATGAAAAGCCATATAATTTAGATATTTCAACAAAGGCAGAAATCAGAAAAGATGGAGATGCTTGACTACATAGCAATTAAAAATATTACAGTAAAACAATAAAAGGATAAGTAGGACATTCGACTTGCAATATATGATGAAGGGTTGATGCATTTAAAATATGAAATCTTAACATTTTAATAAAAAAGCATGCTTTAGTAGAAAAGGTCAATGGTATGAGCAAGGTATTCACAAAAAGGAAATAATTCCACCATTGAACTTATAAAAAATATTCAACTGAATGAGTAACAAAAGAAATACAAATTAAAGTTTCACTGAGCTAAGTTTTTATCTACTAAACTTTCATATATTAAAAGGAGTTAAGTAAACTGAAAAAAAATGAAACTATGCTGGAGGATTCACTTTGATCTATTTTATTTCATTTCTTTTATATAAATAATACTTGAGGCAAATATGATAAACTTAATAAATGTCAATTCTGAGGGGGAAAGAATAAAAGGAGTTAAATAAATAGAAGTTGTAATACCTGCTGTTGACTAGGTTGTAGTTAAATGGACACTCAAACTGTTGATAGGTGTTTACATTGGCATGACCCTTTCTGGAGGGTAATAAGATAGTATCTAACAAGAGCTATAAAAATGTGTAAACAAAAAAATTCATACCCCTTGACCCAGAGTAATCTATATGCAAACATTTAGCTCTAAGGATGTTCATTGTAGCATTATTTGTAATGAGGAAAATAGGAAATGAGCTGAATGATGAAAATTGGTGACTGGCATAGTAAATTAAGGCCATCTCTAGAAAACAGTAGTATATAGTCATTAAATTTCATTGTAGGGGCTGGGCATGGTGCCTCATGCCTGTTATCCCAGCACTTTAGGAGGCTGAGGTGGGTGAATTGCCTGAGTTCAGGAGTTCAAGACCAGCCTGGCCAATATAGTGAAACCCCATCTTTACTAAAAATACAAAAATTAACCGGTAGTCCCAGCTACTTGGGAGGCTGAGGCAGGAGAATCACTTGAACCTAAGAGGTGGAGGTTGCAGTGACCTGAGATTGCACCACTGCACTGCAGCCTGGGCAACAGAGCGAGACTCTGTCTCAAAAAAAAAAAAAAAAAAAAAAAAATCATTGTAGGGCTGGGCATGATGGCTCACACCTGTTATCCCAGCACTTTGGGAGGCTGAGATGGAAGGATCGCTTGAGCCCAGAAATTCAAGACCAGCCTGGGAATCATAGAGAGACCCTGTCTCTACAAAAAATTTGAAAATTACCTGGACATGGTTGCGTGTGCCTGTAGTTCCAGCTACTTGGGAGGCTGAGGTGGGAGGATTGCTTGAGCCTGGCAGGTTGAGGCTGCAGTGAGCTATGATCCTACCATGAACTTCACAAAGCAAGACCCTGTGTCAAAAAGAAAAAAATAAATTGGCTGGGTGTGGTGGCTCATGACTGTAATCCCAGCACTTTGGGAGGCTGAGGTGGGTGGATCACAAGGTCAGGAGATCGAGATCATCCTGGCTAACACAGTGAAACCCCATCTCTACTAAAAACACAAAAAATTAGCTGGACATAGTGGCACACACCTGTAGTCCTAGCTACTCAAGAGGCTGAGGCAAGAGAATCACTTCAACCCGAGAGGCGGAGGTTGCAGTGAGCTTAGATCGCACCACTACTCTCTCCAACCTAGGTGACAGAGCGAGACTCCGTCTCAAAAAAAAAAAAAAAAAAAAAAAAAATTTGTTAATATGACCATGTTCACAATATATTGATGGAAATAAGCAGACCATGATTTCATTATGTCTGATTTGATACTACTTTTTTTAAAAAACGATTTTTTAAACATAAAAACATTATGATGCTACTTTTGTAAAAAATGTATATGTGTATAAGTAGATAGAAAAAAGATTGTCTAGACATACGTCAACATAGTGATTTTTTTGGATGATTGGATGAGTCATGGAAGATTTTATTTTTTTCTCCATTCTTTCTGGTGTTTCAGGGTTTTGGCATTGAAGTACTTTTGTACTTAGAGGAATTTTATAAAAAACAAAAGTTCCCTTTGAGGGATACTTTGCATCTGCATTATTATCTCTTACCCTCATCATTCCTGAGGACCAAGAGAAAATACCTGTGAGGAAGTATTTACATTTGTTTGCAGTGGTGCTGGGCTGCATTTGTGTGGACCCTGGACTCCCAGCTGTCCACACAGTTATAAAGAGTAATTAAAAGCTCCCTGAACAACAGGTCCCTTATCAGCCTTAAACCTTATTGTTCAGATACATTGGCTTTTATTCATAGTCTTACTAATCAACTGGGGACAAAAAAGACCCATTGAACCATTAGCCCTCAGCCTGAGATGAGAAGCGCATGATGGTACAATGGCCGTGGTTCAGACTCAGATGTTATGCTATGTTTTGAATTCAGTCCAGGTTCCTAGGAGGAAAACACCCATCAAATTATGTTGGCTCTAGAGCAATCCCAGTCAACAGATGACATCATCGACTTTTCCTTCCCTGCTGGACTTTATTTGGAGGGGTTGCAAGAATTGTGCAACCTTGGAATAAACAGAACAGAGACCCGACTCCTCAAGCATTGTGTTTCTGAGTTTAGTTTCAATCCAACAGCGGATCTGTTTTTTTTACTCCATGTGACGAGATTGTTCCTGCAGCTTTTGTACAAGGGTGGAGTGGGTGTCCATTTGCTGATGAGCATCCTGTGTACACGCTAGTTGTTATTTGAACGAGGTGCTCTTGTCTTGATTATGTATTGTCTGCCCATAAATGATGTCTTGAAATAGAGGGGTGAGCATCACCTTATTTATTTCAATCCATGTTTGTGCAGAAGGATTTTTGTAATCAGATCATGGGGTTTGTGTGTAGAACTCAGTAAGAAGTAATCATGACCCTGTCCATTCATTTGCTCATTGTTCTTTCCTGTTATTAACAATGGCTTTGGGGCTTTCGGGGAGCATTTAGTTCTGCGCCTTGTGTATGTAGGTATGTGTTCTGTGGGGGCTGTAAGTCCTTCAGTTATAGTCGGATTCCCTTCCCAGCAAGGAACCAACAGGAAGGAAAATGAAGTCAAACCCAGTCTTTGCACGTGGAAGCTTGTGGCGTGACTGTTATTTTTTTGTGATGTTCTGTACAGCCCTGTAATCTCTTATTTTTGGCAAGCCAACTCTGAATCTGTGGTCCGGTAGCCCCAGGCAACCAAAAGCTGAGACAAACAGAGGAAGTGTCGTTATTCACATGTTTCTCTGGCCACCTCATCGGGCTGGACGCTGCTGGCTGCCACCCCTCGCTGAGCTGGAGCTCTCCAGAGTGCAGCCTGGCCGGGCAGGGATTGTTGACCCTGGACCCCGTAGGAAGCACCTTTGGTTTGTCCCTCCGTCCCCAGGGTCCCTGCCACTCATTACTTCTCTGCAGTCTTTCTGTAATTTGTTCATCGTCTGGAATTTATTTCTGGCAGACTTTGTGGTCAAAACTGGGAAGTGTCTGTTTCCTTAAAACAGCCTTTCCTTAAACCCAGGAAGTGGAGTAGGGAACTCTCCTTCCTGACCTCCTCCCTGTCACACGCACGTGGGCATACACACACGTGTACACACTCTTACCATGTGCACACACACAGGCACACACATGAGAAAGGGACCGGGAGAGCCAGGGCGTTCACCCCAGCCTGGGCTCCCAGCATCCCTAGGGGTTTTGGAAGAAGAGTTTCAGTTTTTCAAAGCCTGCTGGAGATGTAACTGTCCAGCTGTATCGTGGGATCTGCAAGAGCCTGTGGCATCAGGTTTCTTTCCTTTTGAGGGATCATTTTTGTTATCTGCTCTGATAGGCAGTTTTACTTGCATTGGATTTTTGATAAAATGGGAAATGAATTGATTTGTTCCTGATACATTCCATTGGATCCAGTCCATCTGATAGGAAGGTTGTTTGCATCACAGTGTCCTGCGTCGGGTGGGGGGGCTGCCCTGGGAAGTGAAAGGTCTGTGTTTATGTCTGTTGACAGAGGGTCTCTATGCTTCTTACTTTTCTAGCATTTACTCTTATTTTACAATTAGTGCCTGCTTGCTGTGTGAACAGGACAGATTTGTCTTGTTTGTTTGGGTGGTATTCAGTTTCATGCAGAAGACTTAGCTAGATGAGTGACTCAAAGTTCCATGCCCGGGGCCCTCCGCCCTCCTTCCCTCAATCACGCCTTTATCCAGTCCCTTCCCACGCCCTGTTGTTCCTCATTGGAATCCTCTGTCCTAGCCTATCCCCCCTGCTCTCCCCTGACACAGAGGAGTGCATCTTGTCTCCCCACAACAACACTGGAAGATGCTAGAACACTTGGAGAATACTAGTTCTGCACCAGGGATTATGTTCAGCAGGTTTATCTCCTCAAGACACCCCTAAAGTATGTTTTTACTTACTGAACACATGATTGTGTAGGCCCTACTGTGGTTAGCTGTTTGTAGATACTATTTCAGAACAACGCTGTGAGTAGCTACTATTATTAGGTCCATTTCACAGATAAGAAACCTGAGGCCCTGACAGGATAAGGAATCCTAAGGTTCTGTAGCTAGCCATGGTAGAGCTGGGGCGTAAACTCAGGCTTTCTGACTCCAGAGTTCATACTTTTAATCCCTATACAGTAAAGTAGGCACTGTTGCTATTTCTATTTTGCAGATGGGGAAACTGAGGCACTGAGGCGTTAAGTACTTTGCCCAGGGTCCTAGAACTAGTCAGTGGTAGAGCCAGGATTCCACCCAGAGAGGTGAGCTCTGGAGCCAAAGCCCTGAGCCTCTGCAGTAGATTCCTCGTGGCTTTCTGTCCTGTCCTTGTTCCCAGAAAGTTCCCAGGGGACAGTTACGGAATCACTGGGTGCTTGCTGTTCTCACACACACAGTTTCTACTGGCTCTCTAGCATTTCTTTCATTAGTGAGAGAATGTTTCAGCCCAGCTTTTCAGATGGTGGAGTTGAGGCCCCCTTGTCTGAGCTGGGTGTTTTAGAACCAGCAGGCTGGAGGGCCTATGAGGTCTCTGAAGAACACAGTGGTGGTGAGGCCAGGAGAAGTCACTTCTTGGGACTTTGGAAAGCCTAGAGGAATTCTAGAAATGAAACACCACACACTTACTGGAAGCCAAGTTCGTGTTTCTCCCACTGGTGGAAGGGATATGAGGTGCTGTAAACGTGGCCTTTTTTCAGATGCAGAATGCCTGTCTAATTACAGGAAACAGAGATGTCGCCCCACACTGAGCCAAGGATTTCAACATCTCTTGGAGAAATTCTGCACGGACCTGAAGTTTGAAGCTTTGCATTGTAACCAAGTTGGCTCTCCTTGCCTTCTCCCCAGGCCACGATTTCGTCATCCTGCTTTACGGATGGCATTTCCTATTAAGTGTCTGTCTGTGAACATAGACATGGAGCTGAGACAAAGCACAGCTTCTCCCTGGACCCGGAAAGAGGGACTCAGGTGCCTGGGGCTGGGGCCTGACTCCAGAGCCGCTGCTGCTGCCTGGCCTGGTTCGGGGATGCCTAGCCTAACAAGGCAGCCTGGGCTGAGAATCGCTTAGGGCTCAGGTTGATGCGGCTGGGAGAATGGTTGAGAGGGCACTAGATCTAAGATGGTGGCCAGAGCCATTTAATCATGTGGTTGTGAAATTGTCAGTAACTTCTTTGTATGGCCAGTTGATCTGATCTCTCATGTAGGACTCAGTCCCCTATTTGGATCTTGGAAGGTAGCCATTTATTTGAAACAGACAGCCTGGTATAGTGAAAAGAGCTTTGTGTTTTACCCCCTCAGATAGTAAGCAAAGAAAATGGAAAAAGCAGCACTGTCTGGGGTGACATCCTGATGCATTGCTGGTGGCAGAGTGAAGAGGTGACACATTTGGAACATAATGTGGCCGTCTGTATGAAAAACCATAGTTCATCCAGTAATCCCAACCCTAGGACTCCCCAGAGAAAACCGTTTAAAAGAGAGGGAAAGTTATTTGCATGAATATGTTCATAAGAATATTATGTATAATAGAGGAAATTTGGAAGAAACCTACAGGTTCTTCCACAGGGAAATGGTTAAGGAAATCATGGTAGACTCTCCGCAAGAATGGCTCCCATTAAAAATTGAATTAGGAAGACTCTAAGATAATGTGGTATTAAGAAAAAAACTCCATGATTAAAAGTGAGCATGGGCCAGGTGTGGTGGTTCAGGCCTGTAATCCCAGCACTTTGGGAGGCCGAGGCGGGCGGATCGCTTGAGCCCGGAAGTTCAAGACCAGCCTTGGCAACATGGGAAAACCCCATCTCTGTTAAAATATAACAAAATGAGCTGGGTGTGGCGGCACCCACCTGTAGTCCCAGCTACTTGGGAGGCTGAGGTGGGAGGATCACTTGAGCCCAGGAGGTTGAGGCTGAAGTGAGATATGATCATGTCACTGCTCTCTAGCCTGGGTGACAGAGCGATACCCTGTTTTAAAAAAAAAGAAAAAAAAAAGTGAGCATGCTGTGTGATTCACCCACATCAAATATCTGCACCTGACAGATCTAGAAGATAGTATAGAAAAAGATTAGCAGAGTCGGTACAGTGACCCGTGCCTGTAATCCTAGCACTTTTGGGAGGCCGAGGCGGACGGATCACTTGAGGTCAGGAGTTCAAAACCAGCCTGGCCAACATGGTGAAACCCCATTTGTACTAAAAAATACAAAAAATTAGCGGGGTATGGTGGTGCATGCCTGTAATCCCAGCTACTTGGGAGGCTGAGGCGGGAGAATCACTTGAACCCGAGAGGTGGAGGTTGCAGTGAGCCAAGATTACACCACTGCACTCCAGCCTGGGTGACAGAACAAGACTCTGTCTCTAAAAAAGAAAAAAATCAGTAGTTATTATTTGATAAGTGGGATTATAGGTAATACTTTTTCGTGGTATAGAAAAAGAATAAAGGAAACAGTACAGATTTAAGATTCAGACCTGGGGGTTTAATTCTGGTTATTGTTATATCTGATTATGTATCTTTTAGAAATGCTTGAAACTTTTCTGAGTCTCAGATTCATCAGTAAAATGATAGAATAATTTCTAAGTGTCCTTTAGTCAACCCAATTCCAGCTGCAAATCGTTTCTTCATGTAGAATCTGCCAGACTTGTTTAATATCAATATCATGGGCAATTAGTAACATCACTGTGCACAAACAATTAAAGTCCTTGAGACCGGGCAGGGTGGCTCACGTCTATAATTCCAACACTGTGGGAGGCCGAGGCAAGCAGATTACTTGAGCCTAGGAGTTTGGGACCAGCCTGGGTAACATAGTGAAACCCCATCTCTACTAAAAATACAAAATATTAGCTGGGCATGGTGGTATGCACCTGTAGTCCCAGCTACTAGGGAGGCTAGGGTGGGAAAAACACTTGAGCCTGGGAAGTCAAGGCTGCAGTGAGCTGAGGTCATGCCATTGCACATTGAATTAAAAAAAAAAATGCTCCTACAGATTCGTTTTCAGGACTCAAGGTCTAATGAAACCTTCCTTGCAGGCCGTCCTCAGACCATGCATGACCCTTCCATGTGAGTAGAGAGCAAATGACCCAGTCCTAGTTTTTCAATAAAGCCATTCCTGGCAGAGAGGGTTATTCCGGGGTTTTGCTCCCCATGATTGACTCCGGAGTTGGGGATGTGCTTGCAACACTGACCCCTTGCTGCCTGCACATGGGCTGGAGGACTCTCATTCCCTCCATGTCTGCTTTCCGTGAGCCAGAGAGGGAGTTTCTACTCAGCGTTGGGCTCATCACTCTAAAGGATTTGCACGTCATCCTTTGGTGGTGGTGGCCCCTCATCACCACACACAGATTTTATTAGCCTGGCTTCTTTTTTTTGTTTTTTGTTTTTTCCTGAGATAGAGTCTCTCACTGTTGCCCAGGCTGGAGTGCAGTGGCACAATCTTGGCTCACTGCACCCTCTGCCTCCTGTTGCCTCAGCCTCCCGAGTAGCTGGGACTACAGGCACATGCCACCATGCCCAGCTAATTTTTGTAATTTTAGTAGAGATGAGGGGTTTCACAATATTGGTCAGACTGGTCTCAAACTCCTGACCTCAAGTGATCCACCCACCTCGGCCTCCCAAAGTGCTGGGATTACAGGTGTGAGCCACCATGCCCGGCCTAGCATGGCCTTTGATCTTGGATGCAGGGAGCCCATGAGTAAGCTATACCACGCCTCAAAGAGAAGGGTTTTAGGAGGTGCCGAAATGCTGACAAGCTCATTATCTGATGCCCTGAATTGGCTTTCTCTCATGCACATTGGGTTAAAGTCATTAGTTACCCACTTAAGTGAACTTGCATGTGTTTCCAATGACAGAAAAGGATTTAGGGATGGATTGTTGAGGTGACTGCTATGCATAGAAATACCTAGAAGGAGGTGGTGGTTTAAACTGTAGAAGGAGGCAGGTGCCAAGCGCTCCCAGTTTGGGGTTTGAGGTCTCACATCTGTCTGCACAGCAGCAGGCAAGTCCCGTGGCCCCCAGGGTCTGCATCTGTGATGTAAGGATCGTAAACCTGCCCTGCCTACCTTGTTTGAGCATCAGATGAGATAAGGTACGTGATAACGCTTTGTGAATCACTTAAAAACACTGTATCTATGTGAGGTTGATATTATTGCTATCAAGTACATGCAAACATGTAGGAAATTATAAAATGGTTCAATGTTGCATTCCTGTTTTTGAAACTTTCTGAAGGGAGGTGGATATGTTTCCCTGAGGTGGGGAGCTAGGGTTGTGCCTGTGTTCATCCAGGAAAATGGGATGAAAAGCCCTAGATACCTCTGCGACATCATCTTCAGAATGTGAAATGACAGTGGGTTTGGAATCTGGGCCTTCTCTCTGCCTGCTCTCCGCCTCTCCTTCCCCGCCCACAGTCTCCAGCTCTGACTCCTGGCCTCTCAGGGTCCTCTCCCAGCAGCCTGGAAGGAAGGGACATCCTCATTCTAGGGCCCAGGCCATGAGAAAGGAAGCAGTGGGCAGGGTGCAGGCTGCAGGTGTGGGCAGCTCCAGGTGCCCACTCTAGGCTTCAGGATGAGTGGCTCCCTTCGTGCAGTGGGTGCCTGTCCTGGCAGGTACAGTTGCCAGAGACGCCCACCTCCTTCAGCTGCATACCACGGGGTTCTTCCTGAGACTAAACAGGGTCCTGCTCCTCATATCCATCGACCAGTGAGTGATGAGGAAGACTGAATGCCGAGGGACGGGAGGAAGGAGGTCAGGAGAAAGGGAGAAGGGCTGGCCAGGAGGGAGGAGAGAGGAAATGACAGAGGAGAGCCAGAGATCAGGAGCCCCAGGCCTGCCAGCCGGGGAAGGCCCTGCTGTTGCGCTCTTCAGAACCCCAGCTCAGGACCTTTTGAATAAATGTTAGGAGTGTGAGTGGAATCTAATGAGTAGGACAGACCTCCTGGGTGAGCATTGAATATGAGGGTGGGTGGGGTATGGTAGCTCATGCCTATAGTCCCAGCATTTTGGGAGGCCAAGGTAGGAGGATCATTTGAGCCCAGGAGTTTGAGACCTGCCTGGGCAACATGGGAGATACTTTCTCTACAGAAAATTAAAAACTAGCTGGGCATGGTGGCACAGGCCTGTGGTCCCAGCTACTCGGGAGGCTGAGGGGGGAGGATCGCTTGTGCCCTGGAGATCAAGGCTGCAGTCAGCCATGATTGCACCATAGCATTCCAGCTTGGGTGACAGAATGAGACCCTGTCTCAAAAAAATAAGTAAAAAATAAAAAATAAAATGGGGGTGGAGGAAGAAGAGCCAGGGGAAGATTCTTCGGAGACGTGGGAAGTAAATTTGCAAGATTGCTGTCTCGGAGCTGGGCAGACAGGAAGGGAACAGAGCTGGGATGGGGCAGGGACAGGTTCCAGGCACCGGCAGGATGGGGGCCAGTGTGCAGTGAGCCAAGAGGGAATGGGAGCGAGAAAGTGGGGCATCAGCAACATTCAGCTCCCTCCATAGCTCAATGAGAAGAGAGGGGTGGGGACAGGTGGTAGCTGGAGGGTCCCCCAGGATCATTTTATCTGTATCCCTTTCATATCTTTCAATGAGTTTTTGTTTTCCCTAACTAGATTGTTGGCATTTTAAGGGCACAGTTTATAACTTCTACCTCTTTGTTTCCTCCAAAGTTGGCTGATCACCAGATCACTTAAAGGAGGTTGTTTGTTTTATAAGCATTTTACCAGATCTTGCCTTGACACTTACTTCCCCCAGAGTTAGTCATAATCATTCTAGCAGGGCTTCTAGATACTGAATAATGACCGATGGCGCCACTTGATTTATAGGAAGATACTGGTTTAGTTTTAAAAGCAAACTTACATTGAACAAAGTTTAGGAAAGAGAAAGGAGAGGGCTACTCAAGTGCCTGAAGGTCTGAGCAGTGAAGAACACGTTTCCATATGCCTGCCACCCTTAGGCTCAGGACATGGTTTTCCCATCTGTTTATTGAATTGGGTCACTTGCTTTAGTTATAATATATGAAGGGATAAGACTGGATTTCACTTCTCAATTAACTAGCCCTCTTGCTGTCGTCTTTTAATCACACGTTCTGGGGTCAGATTCTAGCCCTGCCAGTCAGTGGCTGCACTGGCCAAGGCCACGTGGTTGACCACCATCCAGAATTCTGCCAAGAGCCTTACCTGCTGGAGGCACGAGAGGTGTGGTTGTTATGCAGCTTTGGTGGCGCAGGCCCTCTGCCTGGTACATTTTAAGTAATGTGAACAGATTACTTAATCTCACTGTCTGTTCAGTTGAAAACTAGGGCCAACCCCGGCTCAGAGCTCAGGGGGCTGTTGTGAGGATTAAATGAGAGAATCCATGGAAGATGCTTAGAGTAATACCAGACACATAGGACGTGCTGAATAAATCAGAATGGTTTTTACTATTACTCGCATCTTTCAATGTTTGTAACTTACACTTATGTTACAGTTAGTCATTTCATTGGCGTGTGCTAACCAAAGGTGGCCTGACCCCTCACCATCCGTTAGGAGGGCTGGAGTTTAAAATCCAGGCACATGGAGGATCGATGGGGGAGCTGGGTACTCCTTTGACTTCAGTGTCCAGTGGATGCTGGGGTTCTCACGTTGGTGTATTGAGTCACATAGTTCCATGACTGAGTCCCTTGGAGGGAGAGGCTAAAGTTGGCTAGAGGCAGGTGTGATGTTTGGTCTGTCCTGTGTACACTGAGCACCTTCTGTATACGTCTCCCTGCTTGCTTCTTCCAGACAGAAGAAAACACGGATGGCAATTGGTTCTATTAGAACAGTGCCTCTTATAGTTTACAAACACCATCTTATTGAACACTTATGAAAAATGCTGGGATGTATGTTATTTCTGCTGTTTCATGGATGAAAAAACTCAGGCAGAGACATTCTGAATAGTTCCAGCTCTTAGGAAAATGCTTCTTTAGCATTGCGGGAGAAACAGTACATTTACACAAGGCAAGTAGTTCATCATGTAAGGCGGCTCGTGCTTTAGAGGAACCTAAATACTACACAGTGTTTTATGCACGGGCATTTTTCTTACAAAGGAACATAGCTTTGTCTTCCTGGGGGTGTTTATCAAACCACATCTATGTAGCAGATGCTCTTCAAGCATTTCCCATATTCCCTCATTTACAACACCCTGGTACCCTGAGTTAATTATTAGTCCCATTTCATGGTTGAGGAATCTGAAGCTCTGAGAGTTTGAACTTCTTGTCTAAAGTCACATGGTGAGGAAGTGGTAGAACTGACCTGCACCCCAGGTGTCTGACTCTGATCTTTCCAATAGTGCCTCTTCAGTGGGTACCCCTTAAATTCTCATGGGGCAGGTGCTTTCTTCTCCTTTTCTGCCCTTTTTTTCAGAGCAAAACCACGTTATCCTAACTGCCAAGCACAACCCACAAAGGCTCTTATCTCTCCTCCAACAAAAGCCATTCCCTGCTTGGTTGATGAGGTCACCCGGCATTTTGCAGGGCATTTTGCTGGGTAGATGCCAGCTCAGGAAAGCCACGTAGATAAGCCAGTGGGTGGCTTGTGTTACTGCCTCCCCGATGGTTTGCGTTTTATTCAAGTCAATTCATTTATCTGAGATCAAAAAGGGAAAGGCTGATGCACACACATTGAAAAGCAGGGAATGGTGCTGGAGAATGAGGCTGTGACTATTTGGAATAAGATCCTGGAGATGGGCAGTGCTGATAGAGTAAATATCCAGGGAGCAGGGGGAAGTGTGTGCACTGACAACAGGAGTTTTAGCATCTGCCCCTCCTTGCTTCAACGGGCTGATGGGTACCTGAGGGGGGTTGGAGGGCTGAGTGATGGCCCCCCATCCTCCCTCTTCCCTCCTGCTCCATGGGTGTAACCTGGAGGTGGGATCGGAGAGCTGGGTGGAGGGCACCCCATCCTCTCTCCTCCCTCGTGCTCCATGGGTATAACCCCAAGGTGGGATCACAGGCTGAGTGAGGACTCCCCATCTTCTCTCCTCCCTCCTGCTCTATGTGCATAACCCCCAGCTGACTTGCAGACTGTGGTACCTGCTCAACTGCTTCAATTCCAGAACAGGGAAGGTGTTTCTGACATCCCTGTGCTTTAATTACAAAGGACCCCTTGAGACCTTATCAGAAACACTGCCAGCCTAGCCCTTTGAAAACTCACGGTCTTGGATTCTCTATCAGTGTCGCTCCCTGGCTGTAATATTGTACTATAGTTAGGCAAGATGTTTCCTTTGGGGGAAACGGGGTGAAGGGTACGAAGGTTCTCTCTGTGTCATTTCTTAATTCTGCAGGTGAGTCTACAGTGAGTTTTAAAAAGAAAAATTCCAGCCTGGGCAGCATAGCGAGACCTATGTCTCTACACATAATGGTAATAAAAAAATTAGCCAGGTGTGGTGGTGCACGCCTGTGGTCCTGGCTGCTTGGGAGGATGAGGTGGGAGGATCGCTTGAGCCCAGGAGGTCAGGACTACAGTGAGCTGTGATAGCGCTACTGCGCTCCAGCTTGGGTGCCAGAGCGAGACCCCTTCTCAACAAAAGAAAAAGGATAAAAGAAAAAAAAAATTTAAAGTAGGGTCATTTAAATAAGGCCAACTCCAAAGGGATCTTCTATTTGAAGTTTTAGGGAGCAGCTTATTTACTTTATGTCTCACACTTTGCTAATATCCAAAATGCAGAACAATAGGGAACCACTTGAGGCAGGAGGGGAATGAAGCACTGATTCTTGCTGCAGCATGGATGAACCTTGACGGCATGACGCCGAGTGAAAGCAGACAGACACACAAGACCACATCTTATGTGATTCCATTGGTAGGAAATGTCCCGAATAAACAAATCTATGGAGACAGGAAGTAGATTGATGGTGGCCAGGGTTTGGGAGTAGAAGGGGTAGGAAGGAATGGGGAGTGACTGTAAGTGGGTACCAGGTTTCTTTTTTGAGTCATGTTCTAAAACTAGATTATTGCAGTGGTTGTAAAGCTCTGTGAGTGAACTAAAAGCCACTGGGTTATATACCCTTTAAATGAGTGATTGCATAGCATGTGAATTATCTCAATAAAACTGTTAAAAAAAACAGTAGTGTCCTTTGACAGTTTTAATAGAAGTCATAATGAAAGGAATAGTCCTTTTTCAGAGACTTGTAACTTGCAAATTCAGGCCACTGTCCTGGTGCATGTTCTTGGCTGTCTCATAAACCAGATTCACAGGCCTATCACGCACACCGTGAGGGTGTTTCCAGTCACTCATCCTGAGGGGAGGAAAACCCATTGTGTGCCAGGCATTTTGCCAGGTGCTTTTACCTACACTTTATTATGTAAACTTCTTACAGCCCTGCAGGGTATGTGGCTTTATGCCTTTTTTTTTTTCTTAATAGTCTTGATCTGTTGCCCAAGCTGGAGTGCAGTGGTGTAGTCATAGCTCACGACATCCTCAAACTCCTGGGCTCAAGCGATCTTCCTCACTTAGCCTCCCGAGTAGCTGCGACTACAGGCACATACCACCATGCCCGGGTAATTTTTTTTTTTTTTTTTTGTAGAGTTGGGATCTCGCTGTGTTGCCCAGGCTGGTCTCGAACTCCTGGCCTCAAGCAATCTGCCCACCTCAGCCTTCCAAAGTGCTGGGATTACAGGTGTGAGTCACTGAACCCAGCTCATGCCTATGTTTTTATAGATGAATAAATGGAGGTTACTGGCTGGGTGCAGTGGCTCATGCCTGTAATCCCAGCTCTTTGGGAGGCCAAGGCTGGGGGGATCATCTTAAAACAGGAATTCAAGACCAGCCTGGCCAACATGGTGAAACCCCATCTCTACTAAAAAAAAATACAAAAATTAGCTGGGCGTGGTGGTGCACCTGTGATCCCAGCTAGTTAGGAGGCTGAGGCTGGAGAATCGCTTGAACCTGGGAGGCGGAGGTTGCAGTGAGCCAAGATCACGCCACTGCACTCCAGCCTGGGCGACAAGAGTGATACTCCGTCTCAAAAAAAAAGAAAAAAGAAATGGAGGTTCCTAAAGGCTAAACCACAGTGAGGGAGTACTGCAGCAAAAACTAGAATTTGGGGGCTCCTTGACCCCCAAGCCCATTCTCTTTTCACTGCTGGTATAGCCGGGTTGCCAAGGCTGCCCTCTTGCAGGGGCCGATAGCTCAGGGAGGTCACCAGAGGAAAGGCCTGTGAGATCTGTGCAAGTCATTTTCAGGCTTGTGTCCTCAGTGGGGACTCTGCTCCCTCCGGAAGTGAGTATGACATTCCTCCCTGTCCCCTTGGAGCAGCTCTTCCCAGGAGAGCTTCAGTGGAAAGAGAACTGTGGGAAAACATGTGGAAGCTTTTCGTGGACATGTTTCTGAGTGTCATGAGCTCTTGAAGGAAGCATGTTTATTTCCCCGAAGTGCTCAACTGTGTCCGGGTCCTGAGCTTTTCAAGGGTTCATAACCCCTGGAGCTAATTTGGATATGCAAGGAAGCCATGGGATTGCAGCCGGGGAACATGCTATTTTTTGTAAGTGATGATGCTGTTGTGTAGTAAACAGGCCCCTCGTGGTAAAATGGGCAGGAGGGAAAGGAGGTGGAGGGTGAAGTTTTGGGAAAAGATTTGCACTCGGTTAGTGATGCTCAAGGTGGTTCAAGGCAGACTCAGTAGTTCCCAGGTTGCTTAGTAGAAATGCAAATTACTGGGTCCCAGTCTGGACCTGCAGCATCAGAAACTCTGGGATAAGGTCTGAGAACCTGTGTTTTATATTTATCTTTATTTTTATTTTTTTGAGACAGAGTCTCACTCTGTCGCCCAGGCTGGAGTGCAGTGGCACGATCTCGGCTCACTGCAAGCTCTGCCTCCCAGGCTCATGCCATTCTCCCTCCTCAGCCTCCTGAGTAGCTGGGACTACAGGCGCCTGCCACCATGCCCGGCTAATTTTTTGTATTTTTAGTAGAGCCAGGGTTTCATTGTGTTAGCCAGGGTGGTCTCAATCTCCTGACCTCATGATCCGTCCACCTCGGCCTCCCAAAGTGCTGGGTTTACAGGCGTGAGCCACTGCACCCGGCCTATTTTTATTTTTATTTTTATTTTATTATTTTTTTGAGACAGGGTCTTGCTGTGTTGCCCAGGCTGGTCTTGAACTCCTGGGCTCTAGCGATCCTCCTGCCTCAGCCTTCCAAAGTGCTGGGATTATAGATGTGAATCACCGCACCCAGCCAGAACCTGTGTTTTAATGAACACTGGAGATCATTACTGTGCACCCTGAAGTCTGAGGAGTCTAGCATCAGATGATCTGATGACACATCATTGGGATATGGAGTCATGGGTCCTGTCACCAGCCTGAAGTTGTCCTTGTCTGTCACCCTCCCCACTTGGTCTAAGAGTGAGTGGAGCAGAGACAGAAAGTAGATTAGTGGTTGCCAGGGGCTGGGAGTAGCAGGCTAGGAGGGAATGGGGAATAACTGTAGGTGGGTACAGCCTTTCTTTTTTGGTGATGTTCTAAATCTAGATTGTGGTAATGGTTGTAAGGCTTTAAGATGGCTTGCTTGAGCCTTGCAATGGAAATGAGTGCCTTGGCCTAAGGAGAAGGGGAGAAAATCTTATGGAGTAAATGAGCTTTTATTTTGTTTCCTTTTTTTTTTTTTTTTTTTTTTTTTTTTGAGGCAGAGTCTTACTCTGTCACCCAGGCTGGAGTGCAGTGGTGCAATCTCAGCTCACTGCAACCTCCACCTCCTGGGTTCAAGTGATTCTCCTGCCTCAGCCTCCTGAGCAGCTGGGATTACAGGCACCTGCCACCACACCCAGCTAATTTTTATATTTTTAGTAGACACAAGGTTTCATCATGTTGCCCAGGCTGGTCTCGAACTCCTGGCCTCAAGTGATCTTTTGCCACCAGATATTAAAATGTATTAAAAAGCTGCTCTAGCCGGGCGCGGTGGCTCAAGCCTGTAATCCCAGCACTTTGGGAGGCCGAGACGGGCGGATCACGAGGTTGGGAGATCGAGACCATCCTGGCTAACACGGTGAAACCCCGTCTCTACTAAAAAAAAATACAAAAAACTAGCCGGGCGAGGTGGTGGGCGCCTGTAGTCCCAGCTACTCAGGAGGCTGAGGCAGGAGAATGGCGTGAACCCGGGAGGCGGAGCTTGCAGTGAGCTGAGATCCGGCCACTGCACTCCAGCCTGGGCGACAGAGCGAGACTCCGTCTCAAAAAAAAAAAAAGCTGCTCTATTTAGTACTGACTGAGATGAATGGAGCAAAATAGTCCAGGAACAGAACCTGGTATTGTCTCTCTGTAAGGTATGCATGAATTTAAAACATTATTAGATATGTTATCTAGTAGTAATAATGATAAAGTATTTTTTGAAGTCATCATAAATCAATAGAAGGAAAGGATTATTCAGTAACTATGAGCATGTGTCACCAGTACTTATCCTTCTTAGGAGGGATTTGTTTTTTCAATCTTAAAGGAAATAGATACATTGAACATATCAGGCTTCCTTATTTACATTGGCTAGAGAGCCTAACTCTAAATTTAGCCCATGTATAAGACTAAATATCAAGTATTTATCTATACAAACACACACATATGTACATACATACTTGCATCCACATATACATACACGTATTTTACGTACACATATTCACATATAAATATACATGTACATACATACACATACATACATGCCTCATTCCTGATTTTATTTTACCATTATTTTTCTTCCACTTTAGCTTGCATTACTCTTTCTGGTTTATCACTTTTTTTTGTATTTCATGTCTCTCTATAAACCACCTTAAAACTTTTTGGGGGAAGAAAGTGGACTATAAATAAAGAAATAGAATAAGGTATAATATATAGAAAAAAGGCAGTGAAAATACACCCAAATTTGAATAATCTGATTTTGGGGTGGTGATGGTAATGGGATTATTAACTTTCCCTATAATTTTCTGTATTTTTGAAATGTTCTACTCAAAGCATCATATCATCAGAAAAAATGATTATTTCTGCTCATTCCCCTTGCTGGCCAGTGAAAGGAATGCATTTCCATAAGTGAGGGTCTGGCAGGGCAGTGTTGAGGGGAGGGGTCTTTGCTGCAGCAGAAGCTGGTCCGGTTCCCAGGAGAGCCCCTCTTTTGCTGCTTGACCTGATTGCAAGTGGAGTGTGAGAGCCGGAAGGAAACATTCCGTCACTTATTTAGAGCATTCATTTGGCTATTCCCTGATCTAGGCGTTCAGTCCCTGCTCGGAGGGAGTTTACATTCTAGTCAGCGGTCAGGCAGTAAATGAGTGAAACGGATTCAGAAACGATGCCACCCTGGGATGGTGACGTGTAGCCCCAGTGAGAAGGATGAGGAGATGCCCATGTCAAGAGCGAGGGGAATGGGTTTCCAGAGAGAGAGGACTGCTTGTGCACAGGCCTGGAGTTGCCCAGGGGTTGGGCAGGTCAAATTGAAGAATGGCCCAGGGTGGCCATTGTGGGTGAGCAGGTCAGGGATAGAGAGTACCTTGGAGAGATGAGCTAGGACCGGATCTGACCGGCAAAGGGAAAGAGTTCAAATTGGGCGCTAAGGACGGTAGACAGCTACTGAAGGATTTAATAAGGGGAATGGAAGTGTCTGATGAAAGGCTTAAGATCCTTCTAGCTGCTTCTGAAGGTTGATTTGTAGGAGGGCAAGAAATGAAGCCAGGGGAGTGGATAGGGAGATTCTGCCCAAACTGATTGCTACACAGTGATATTTGTATGGTTTTCTTTTTGTTGTTGTTGTTGTTGTTGTTGTTTGTTTGTGTTTTTGTTTTTGGGGTGTTGAAGGGGGGACATACCACTTAAGAAAAATTGGAATTATTTTGTCAAGTTTTCTATGTCAGCATTTTACTGATGGAATACGCTTGCATTTAAAGTGGACATCATTTTTGTTTTTATTAGATAACATTATCTATATTACCGATACCAGATATGCATGTACTCATTTAATTACATACACTAATACTTACAAAAAGGTAAATTTGGTCAAAAGAAAATTCAGCTTAGATGGCCATATTTTTGTGTGTGTGTGTGTGTGTGTGTGTGTGTGTGTGTGTATATATATGTATTTTTTTTTTTTAGGACAAGGTCTTGCTCTGTTGCCCTGGCTGGAGTGCGGTGGTGCAGTCTTGGCTCACTGCAACTTCCACCTCCCGGGTTCAAGCAATTCCCCTGCCTTGGCCTCCCAAGTAGCTGGGACTACAGGCACGCGCCACCACGGCCAGCTAATTTTTGTATTTTTAGTAGAGACGGTTTCACCATGTTGGCCAGGCCGGTCTCAAACTCCTGACTCATGTGATCTATCTGTCTTGACCTCCCAAAGTGCAATGGCTATATTTCTGACATATACAAAGCCAAGCCCAGTGGATCAGAATTTAGCAGCATCTGCAAGATTTGATCCGTTTCAGAAATCGGAGCTCTCTAGCATTACATGGACTGACGTTTTCTTAGCTCAGAACTGCTTACCTGAGTGTAGAAAATCTAATATTTAGGAAGAATGATTCATTGCTTTAAGTGTTCAGTCCTGGTTTTTATCTTTATTGTTGCACAAGTTTGATTTGACCTTGGACAAATCATTTCAGTTGTATTTTAGTGCTTGTGTGCGGAAGACGGATAGTAATAGTCCCGGTAATCCTCCTGCCATCATGTCAGCTGGACGAGAGCTCTCCAAGACCTAGGAGAGATAATAGCAGCTGCAAAGGCCCTATGGTGGGAGGCAGCAGGTAGATATTTTAGTAACTGAAAAACGGTCCATGTAACTGGAGAGCAGGGTACAAGGGAGAGATGGTTCAGGGTCATGTTATAGAGGTAGGCCAGGGCCACGCTGGTCAGGATTTTGCAAACCTTATTGGGGACTTGAATCTATCTGAAGAACAGGGGGAAACCATTGGAGGATTTAAATCGGGGAATGACGTAAGATTCATAGATATGCTGTCTCCTTTAATCCTCATAACAAATGTATGTGCTAGGTAATATTATCCCCATTTTAAAGCAGCACAGAAATTAGGGCAGTGGAGATTAAGGAGTTTACCCCAGGACACCATGCGGGTGAATGATGGAGCTAGGAAACCAACTCAGGTCAGCTTGCATCCAAAGTCCTCTGTCTTCCAGATCAGCCTACCTCCATAGTAATATAACAATGACTGCAGTTTTAAAACACTTTGAACTCTTAAGATGAAAGATTTCCCTTAAACTACAAAGTGGTATTAAGCTGCAGAAATGTGAGTGGTAATGAGAGAGCAGGTAATGCCCGGGAACTTTTGAAAGGCCCGGTCCGTGTGGCTCTGCTCCAGCACCTTCAAGTTCCCTGCCGTCTGGCGGGGGGCGTCTCATAAGCTGCTTTCAACACAAAGAAGGGTTTGGCTGCTCCCCGGCCATTTGACACTGCCGTTGTCCATAAGGACCCGTTGTCCGTGAAATGCACCCAACACTTGAGCTTTCAGGGGTTTTGGGAAATCAGATCTGGGCAGTGCATGTGTAGTTTCGCTGGAGACATCATCCAATGCCAAGTTTCTGCTTTCTGCTTTCTCCCTCTTGGATAATCAACTGGGTTATGTGGATTCTTGGAAGCTGTTGGTAGAGATCACCATCTCGATTTTGAACCCAAGAAGCCTTATTCAGGGTTCGAGTGGGAAAATACCTGCTGGCCCATGGCCCTTGAGGCTCTTGGTGATGACGACATATGTCTGTTTCTTTGTAGTTGACCATGTTGTTCCTGAGCCTGGGACAAGCCTGCTCGCTGCCTTTGACCAGTGGAGGGAATGGGCCGACAGCAAGTCCTGCTGTGACTACTCTCTGCACGTGGACATCAGCGAGTGGCATAAGGGCATCCAGGAGGAGATGGAAGCGCTTGTGAAGGATCACGGTAGGTGGCACTAAGTCAATGCCCTCTGCAGATGTTTCTGCTTCAGTCCATCAACTGGCACAGCCCTGAGAAGAAAGTGATAATGCTTCCAGATCCCATTTGCGCCTCATGCCCATGCCTGCCCCTGGGAAGGAGAGAGGGCTTTGGGCTGCAGCTCGTGCTGATTGGAGGTGACGTGACCCAGTGCAGTAACATAAGCCTTCATTGATGAGAGAAGATGAGCCTTACTGCTGGGATCTGCTCTTAGGTGACAGCTGCTCACAGCTTATTGGTTTGTGGGCACCGTGGTCTCTAGTTAGGGTGGGGAATTGAGGCTGCCGAGAGAGAGATTTACTCTCAAAAGATAACAAATACATATCTCAGGGAGGATGTGGCAGTCTCAGGAGAGTGTTGGGCAGCCCCTTCCTACAAACCTGGGCGGATCTAGGATAGATTTGAGGGCTATGAGATACTTCAAAACTGAGTAACAACCTGAGAGGTCTTTTGCATTCCCTAGAATTATTTTGGAGAACAAATTTCCAGGGATTGGGAAGATTTACAGAGAGGCAGGGGGAATCTTTACCACCTCAAGGTGCCTCTGGGACTCTTGTCAACAAGGACCTCGGGAGTTTCGGGGGAAGAGCCAGGCCACATTGTCTTCCTGGGTCTCATTGGGCTTGGCTGGAGATCAAATTAACCTCCCTGGATCTTAGCGTTCAGGGAAGCACCTAATGCTCTAGGGTTCTGGGACTTCCAGGTTCAGAAGCACCAAGTGCTGTGAGTGACATGGCAGGAAGGAAATCTCTAGGCACTAGAATGATAGAAAATGCCCCGGAATGAAAAGCAAGAGTCTTGGGTTTATTTCTCTGATATTCCACAGACTGTGTGACCTTGGGTAAATTGCTTAAATTTTATGGGTCTCAGTTTTTGAAACATTTCTCATATATGAGGGTCTTGGACTAGGTGTCCTCTAAGATTCTTTCCAGCACGAAGCTTCCACATAAAAGAAAATAGGTAACCTTTGACTTTTCTCACTTTTGAGCATGCAGAGACTCCAAGTGGTTTAACTGTGGATACTTAGACTGAATCTGCTCCAAACCAGGCAGGAGGGTTACCATGGTAACTGTTGCCTGGCAACGGGAGAAGGGCCGGGATGTACAGAGGCATTTAACTCAGGCAGCTCCCAGCACCCCCCAGGTGGCTTGAATTAAGCTTCAAGGCTGTGAGGTTGTCAGGACAATTGTTTAAAATTGTGATGAATGTTGGGCAGGGATGTTTGGTCTGGTGCCTGGGGAGGCAAGAACTCCAAGACGCCAGGATGAGAATTGCGACATCTGCTTGTTGAACTAATGGACCCTTTCTTACTTAAAAAATCATTTTCTTAAAAATCAGCATGGAAGGCAATCTGTCTGCCAAAGAAAAGACATTTATCACAGTTCTTCATAGGCAGAAACTTCTAATTCATTTTCTTCTTACAGTCGCAACAGACTTGTTTGGTGGAGGCAGCTTAAAAAGATTAACTGTTGTAAAATAAATATAACATTAAAGTTACCATCTTAACCATTTTTAAGTGTGCATGTAGTTCAGTGTTTTAAAATACACTCAAAATGTTGTTGCAACCATCACCACCCTCCAGCCGCAGGACTCTTTATCTTGCAAAACTAAAACACTACACTCACTCATTAAATACTAACTCTCCACTCTCCTTCACCCCAGTCCCTGGTAACCGCTGTTGTACTTTCTGTCTGTGAATTTGACTTCTAGGGACCACATACAAGTGGAATCAGATAGTATTTGTCCTTTTGCAACTGGCTTATTTCGCTTATCATGATGTTGTCAAGGTTTCAATGTTACAGCATGTGTCAGGTGTCTTTCCTTTTTAAAGGCTGAATAATATTCCATTGTATGGATAGACCACATCTGGTTTATTCATTTATCAGTTAATGGAGGCTTGATTTTTGCTTCCACCTTTTGGCTACTGTGCATCATTCTGCTATGAACATGGATGTGCAAATACTGGCAACTTTTAATTTTGATATACTTGTAAACTTACAGGAAAACTAAAAGAACACTAAAAAGCATCCTTGTGCATCTTCACATTCTCCAGTTATTTATATGTTACTCTGCTTCCTTTACCATTCTTTGTCTCCATTTCTCTCCTCTCTCTTTCTCTGTACTGAAACACGCACACAAACACGTGTATACACACATACATATATCTTATTTCCTTATTTGGTTATTTGGTTTATCTATCACAAGTCCACCTCTCTGTTTTGTCTGTACTAGGGGTAAATTCCTTCCTCGTGTACATGGCTTTCAAAGATCGCTTCCAGCTAACGGATTGCCAGGTAAGAAAGTTGGCTTTTCGGAAGAGGCACCCTGACATTTGGTACCTTTGGGCTGTGGCTGTTTGGGAAAGCAGTCTCCAGTGTGTGCATGTCTCCTCGCTTCCTGGGAAGTGCCTGGTGGATGCAGTTACTGATGTAATTGAGCCTCGAAAGAGAATATGAACCCAGTGCCCTAGCTCCCAGTGCTGCCACTTCGCCGCCCTGGATCTGAGGCTCTGCCCAGCACGGCGTGTCTGAGAGTGGCACTCAGAACCTCCTTAGCAAACCTGGTGCAGAGCCAGGTGTCACCCAAGAGCTTTTCACTCCTGGTCCACGTCCTGCTAAGTTGTACTGCCTCTGTTAATTTCTGAGGGGTCTTTCTTCATCAAATGTGGCCAGAAACATTGCCCTCGGTCGTGTTGAAAAAGCCAGGCTAATAGAATCAGCCTAGGTGTCCTGTTTCTCACCCCAGAAATGCTGCTGGCAGGGAAATGATTGTCCTTGTGAACAGGAAGATAGAAGTCCCTGTCTCTGATCCCACCCTCGTCTCTCTCTCAGATTTATGAAGTACTGAGTGTGATCCGGGATATTGGCGCCATAGCCCAAGTCCACGCAGAAAATGGCGACATCATTGCAGAGGTACAGGACTTTCTTTTTCATCATTTCTTCATCACCTGGAGGCTGAGAGGCAGGCTCAAGAAAGAGAGCAACACCTGTAGCTTAATACCAGGGTGGAAAAGCAGAGGGACCCGGTGTTCCCTTGCTGGAGCTCTGCTCAGTCTCACCCATGGTGTGAATGCCAGTGACACACGTGCCTCTCCGTGTGTCCCACGGAACATCTAAGTCAGTTACCATTGCAGAGAGAGGCCATTTCTCTCGGTGCTGTAATGCAGCTGCCTTGGGTGGGGTACGGGAACCCTCACGTCACACACAGGCATTTTACACCGTGACTGAGGGCTGCAAATGCACCAGCCGTTAGCATCCCAGGGAACAGCTGAATGGTTTTGGGAGGCTGTAATCGATCCATCCTGCTCAGGTGGGACTGGGAACAGGACAGCGAACCCTTCTCTTCATGAGGTCTTGGCATGAGGGTAGAACAATCGGCAGTGGTAATTTTCTGTCTTGCCCGGATAACTGCGTGCCTGGGTCTCTGCCATTAGAGCTGTGTGTAGTCCACTCTGCCTCACAGCCTGACTTTCTCTCAACATTGCAGGAGCAGCAGAGGATCCTGGATCTGGGCATCACGGGCCCCGAGGGACATGTGCTGAGCCGACCCGAGGAGGTGAATCGCCAAGCGGAATGCGTGAATCTGTGTCCCTTGGACACTGCGCAGAGCCGCAGGGAACCTGCTTCCTGCCTGTTGAGAAGGGGGCTTCTCTGATGCTGACTGTGGTCTTTCTGAGAAGCTGTGGGTCCCATGTGTGTCTATCAGTCTGTCTACCTAGGCAAAGTGAAGTGTTAGATTGCTCCTGAGGGTAAGGTGGTGTGGACTGTTTGGTCAGAAGATTCCTCTTTCTGTCTGTAATTCTTCAAGCCCTTACTTGTATAGACACAAACAGTTCTTCTTTGGCATCCTGCAGTCTAGATTTTAGTGGTTCACAACTTATGGTCTCCAAGATCTTACCAAAATTCACCAAAACATAGTTGGAAGGATGGAAAAGCTCTTCTAAATGCCTAGAAGGCATATGGGGAGTTGTAAGTTTTTCCAAAGGTAACCCTGCACAGGCTATCACATGATACGCAGAGTTTGGTAGACAGAATCTTTTCAACTTGTGGAGGGAAGGTTCACAGCAGGGGCCTGTGCTGGCTCAAAGGTGGAAACTCACTGTCTTGGTGAGGTGTGTGAGTTCCAAGGGAGGGTGAGCATGTCTTAGGTGACGGAGAACCTGTGTTCATCAGTTAGAATTGGTGGCTGTGAAATGCTTTTCAGAAGTTGGCTCCTTAATGACAGACTGGATGTCGGGCTCTAGGGAGCAGCCCGCAGCTTTGAGTGAAGTCATGCAATGGGGGAATCTCCAGGGAACCACCAGGCTTTCCCCTTTATGGGAGGAAGTGGCAGAAAAGGGACTGGCGCAGAGCAGGGGGGTCAGATCACCAAGGGCCTGAGTGGAAGCTGACAGTGAGGAGGCTCTAGAAGCCCGGGAGGGAGGAGCTTAGCAAGAGCTCCCTGCAGGGCTGTGGCCACTGAGTCGCTGAGTGGCAGCACCACGCCACCACCCTGAGTTCGGGACGTGGTCTTGTTGGTACCAGGTTGGGAGGAGAGCCAGTCCCCTTGATGAGAAAGTGGATTCAGGAGGGCTTGGAAGCGAAGGCACCATCTGTGCACTGCCTTGGGTGCATGAGCATGGGGGGTTGGGATCCTTTCAGACTTGAGGGGAAGGGATGAGGCTAGAAGGGGAGAAAGGAATCAAGATAGGCAGAAAGAGGAGAGCGGGAGCCACTCGGAATGCTTTGCACACAGTGAGGGTCCCCGCTTTGTTTTGTCCTTTTTGCTGCATGCATATATGCACGTAGACACACAGACATAGGCACACGCAGACAGGTAGACACACAAGAGACATAGACACACATGCATACACATAGACACACACACAGACACATAGACACACAGACACCTAGACACACACAGGCACCTACACATATACATACACATACACATAGACATACAGACACATAGACACACACAGACACAGACACATAGACATACACAGACACATAGACACACACACAGAGGCAGATACACATAACTGCATACTCCAAGACACCTTTAGTACCATTTGAGGCCCTGAGGACATTTTCCTCTCCCCAGATGATAGGACGGAAGCCATGACATTTTCAGGATTGCACATCCCTGCTCCAGGCCAGGGATGCAGGCCCTTTTGTAGCTGTCAACCTTCTCATGCGTGCTAAAAGCTGAAAGGGTGGCCTGGCACTGGCCCGAGGATGAGGGAGACAGGCAGGCAACTGTGTCAGCCGAGGGAAGCCCCATGCTGAGACCGTGGCTGGTGGACAGTGATTCCAGGGGACAGCTTGCAGGCGAGAGCAAGCTAACATCAGCCGACGATAAACATGCCTGAGATTGATTTTATGCACATTTGTGTGCACACAGATATACGTGCACAGGCACACATACACATGCACACACTCACATTCACACACATATACATACACACACGTCCATAGGCACAGACATGCGCGTGTACACACATAGATACATTTTAGCATACGCACATGTGCACAGGCACAGACATGCACATATGTGTTGTACCCACATATTTTCACATACACATATACACATGTGCAAGCACAGACACGCACAGGTGTACACACACATTTTCACATACACATGCACATGTATGCTTGCACACACCTATGCAGGCACCATCCCACTTTTGCAGACACCTCAAGGGTTCCTTTCTGTGGCTTCACTTCTCCCTCTGGGCCGGCTTCTGTGACTGCCTTCGCCATTCCCCAGGATCCACCGGTCGGGTGGTTTAAACCATGGCAGCATAAACCATGGTCGCCCTCGGCCCTGACCTCCCTGAAATTGGTCCTTTCTTCAGCCCTGAAACAGTCTTGGGATCGGGCCTTGGACATGCACAGAGTCCAGGAGAGGCGGAGGGCTGACACAGTTCTCATGTGAGCCCTGTTCAAAGCTGCCTTCATTTAGTGCTCACGTGTGCTGGACACTGTGTTCATGGCCCACATTTCAGTTTTGTAACTGTCCTGTGCAGGAGGTACAACAGCATCTCCTTTGCACAACTCCGGGGGATGCCAGTCATGCAGGCTGCACGGCTCTCTCCAGCGAGCACCATTTACTACATTCTACTCCCCATGTGTGGTGGTACCAGAGCTGTGCTGTGGTGGGCTCCTTGGTTATCTGTCTTTATATGAGGGCACTCCGGAAGCATGAAGTTAAGTGACTGCCCAGTTATCAAAGCAGAGAGCTAGAAAGTGCAGTGTCCTGCCTGCTACCTCAACCCCTCCCGCAGTGTACACACACTCAGCTTAAAGCCACACCTGGGCCTGGGCTTTTTTAGAAAGTTTCCTCCTGGTTTCTTCCCATTTGGTGACTGGGAGCCAGTCCCTCCGCCTGCCATGTACCAGCTGTACAAGGAGGTGAGAAGATGTCTTCTGAGAAAAGCAAATGCCACTTCTGCAAATGCCACATGATACTCCTGCCGGGACCCTCACTCTTGTCTAAGTTTAGAGCCTTCCGAGGGGCTTGCATTCCTTCTTTCTCCTGCTTTCTGCAGAGAAGAACACAGGGCCCTGGCTTTACTGAAGAGGAAAAAGCTCTCAGAGAACTGTTATTCTGGTTGCTTGTATTCATCCATTTTCATACTGCTGTAAAGAAATACGTGAGATTGGGTAATTTATAAAGAAAAGAGATTGAATTGACTGACAGTTCTGCATGGCTGGGGAGGCCTCAGGAAACTTACAACCATGGTGAAAGGTGCAGGTCCGTCTTACGTGGTGGTGAGAGAGAGAGCGAGCAGAGGGCAAACTGCCACTTTTAAACCATCAGATCTCATGAGAACTCACTCATTATCAATGAGAACAGTGTGGGGGAACCTTCCCCATGATCCAGTCGCCTCCCATCAGGTCCCTCCCTCAACATGTGTGGATTACAATTTGAGATGAGATTTGGGTGGGGACACAGAGCCAAACCGTATCATTGCTATTTCAACCAGAGAAATTGAAACCATTTTTACACGATTAGGCCTGGCAGCCTTTGCACTGAGAACTTCAGAATCCCCAGCAACTGATTACGGAGTCTCCTTGAGGGCTGGCAGACCCGGGGATTCACCAGTATGGGAGGCAGTTTTTCAGCTGATTTAGAGGCCCCTCTTGTATGCCAGGCCCTGAGTCGTTTTACCCATGTGACAGCCCAGTGAGGCGAGGAGAGGGACACAGAGGGTTTTAAATGGTGAATGGTGGCAGAGCAGGATTAGAACTCAAGCCCATAGGCACTTGCCAGCTGACGTCTCCTCTCATGGTGAGTTTGTCAAGAGGGATCTGTTGTGTGTTAAACTCTGTGTGGGTGATAAAGAGAATACAGTATGGAATGATTTTGCGTGAATTTGAGCTTCCCAGTCTACTTGGGGAGGTGCCACTGATGGAATGAAACACACCCCAGTGTAACTTCTCTGCCGTTTGGTGACCTATCCATCACTAGCATGATGGCTCACTTGGATTTGAACTTTCCAAACATGTTCCTAGCCCACTAGGCTTTTCTTCCCAACCCACCATGTGAGACCACCCCGTAGGATTTTCCCTTGTTTTCAACCCAGAGGATTGGAAAGGACACTAGAGAGTGCGGACATCTGGAACTGAGCCGTCTGTGGCTGAGAGGAGTGGCAACTGAGCCTGCATGCTGAGCCGGGCAGTGCCTGGCATTGTGGGGATGCAAAACAAATAAAACAGGGATCCTTTCTGAAGGGACTGTGGACAAGGCAGGGAGAAAGAAGTAGACAGAAAGTGAGTGTAGAGATAGAATTTGACAGCAGCTCTGAGCTGTAGGACTGATGTCTGGGAAGAGAGTGGGGACTTGGAAATGAGGATAATGAAGAACCCTTCACAGGGATGGGCACTTTCCAGCATGCCTTGCAGAATGACAGATGTTCTGACACTGCTGTGTGTCCCTGGACAGGTCATTCCCCTCTCTGAGTTGCCTCATCATTAAAATCAGAAGATAGGCATAGTGGCTCGTATCTGTCCCCCAGCACTCTGGGAGGCTGAGGTGGGAGGATCCCTTGAGCCCAGGAGTTCAAGACCAACCGGGGCAACATGGCGAAACCCCATATTGGGACAATAAACGGAGTAGTCACCTGTATCTCTGGGAGGTGCTGTGGGTTTTAGTGGAGTCCATGTCACACTTCACACCCATGCAGGATGTCCCTGCCCCCGCCTGGTGCTGCTGTGCCACAGGCATCTCTCTTGTAAGTGGAGAGAGAGGGCTTGTCCTTCAGCTGTCTCAGGAATGAAAAACATTTGGGTGTTTAATGAGCTTTTTCAAGAGCCTTTGCTTGGACTCTGGATTTCTAGACATCCCTTTTCACATAGTTGATGCCTGAAAGGCCAAATGTGAATGAAGTTGTCTCAGCTCTGCTAAATTAGATTACCACTTAATGCAATGACAGAGCTTAATCTTTTGGCCAAGCTCCAGTGGAGACAAGGTAGCCAATTCGGTTACAGGGGCTCAGTTATTTCTTGTGAAAAATAACAGCGTTCTGTGGAGCAGCCTAGATTGAAATACCATGAGCATAAAACGAAGTCATTTATTTGCTTAGCAAACATTTTTGAGCACCTGCTTTATACCAGGCAGGACACTGGGAGCTATTGGGGGCGGGGCATGGAAGATACTAAGCTGTGAGTAAGCCCCAGCCCCTCCCCTCCAAGAGTTCAAGCCAGAGCCCTTTTGCCGGGATTTGGAGAGGGAGCCAGTGATGTTCTGAGGTCTGCAGTCCACAATTTTACCAGCTCCTTCCCTTGCCGATTGGTGATTCCTCTGTAGGATAGAACTTGATGCAGGGAGTCTTGCCTGATCAGGTATTCCACAGTCGTCATGTGGGATTTGAAATATAATTCATCTGAACATCCGATTTATTTATTTATTTATTAATTTATGAGACAAAGTCTCACTGTCACCCAGGCTGGAGTGCAGTGGCGCCATCTCGGCTGACTGCAACCTCCATCTCCTGGGTTCAAGCGACTCTCCTGCCTCAGCCTCCTGAGTAGCTGGAATTACAGGCACATGCCACCACACGTGGCTAATTTTTCTTAATTTTTAGTAGAGACGGAGTTTCACCATGTTGGTCAGGCTGGTCTCGAACTCCTGACCTCAGGTAATCCACCTGTGTTGACCTCCCAAAGTGCTGGGATTACAGGTGTGAGCCATCACGCCGACTGGAACATCCAATTTAAAGCGCCAGATTATTTACTCAAGCAGTTCTCCAATATTGTACTGAAGATCGTACCAGGCTGTGGCTGGCCACGTTTGTGCTTCACACACAGGGGTCCATTGGTGTAGACAAACGGGGCCTGCTCCGTTCCCGGAGCCCTGTGAGGCTGCATTGTTTTGTGGGTGATGCTGAACTCGTTCATGAGCATTTAATGGGAGCCCAGCACGAACTCCACATCACTGAATATCTTGACTCAAGATCCTGGGAGCAGAATGAATATATGGAATTGAGAGCAATCAGTGTCTGTGTGTGGCGGTTCTCAAACGTTAGTAAGTGTGAAAATAACCCACATTGCTGGGTCTCACCCTCAGAGTTTCTAGCCTGTGAGTCTCTGGTCCAGGGCAGAGCCAGAGAATCTGCATTTCTTACAGACTCTGGGCCAGTGCTGATGTCACAAGCTTGCTGCCTGCACCTGGAGAAGGGTCAGAAGCGAGTTTTCTTTTCTTTTTCTTTCTTTTTTTTTTTTTTTTTTGAGATGGAGTTTCACTTTGTTGCCCAGGTTGGAGTACGGTGGTACAATCTTGGCTTACTGCCATCTCTGCCTGCTGGGTTCAAGTGATTCCTCCTGCCTTACACTCACAAGTAGCTGGGATTACAGGCACCTGCTGCCATGCCCAGCTTTTTTTTTTTTTTTTTTTTGTATTTTTAGTAGATACTGGGTTTCGCCATGTTGGCCAGGCTAGTCTTGAACTCCTGACCTCAGGTAATCCACCTGCCTCGGCCTCCCAAAGTGCTGGGATTACAGGCATGAGCCAATGTGCCCAGCCACAGGAGGGAATTAGTTCAACCAAACCAATGTTAGAGACACAAGGCAAGTCACACTTCTCCGAATTGTCCCCTGGGGTAGGACCTTGGAGACTCAGCAGCCTTGCTTTCATCCTAGCCTCTCTCTGGGGTGGAGGATAAAGGTAGGGGCTCGTGGGGTGGGCTGAGCCACGTTCTCATGCTCTGCTGCTGTTTTGCAGGTCGAGGCCGAAGCCGTGAATCGTGCCATCACCATCGCCAACCAGACCAACTGCCCCCTGTATATCACCAAGGTGATGAGCAAAAGCTCTGCCGAGGTCATCGCCCAGGCACGGAAGAAGGGTGAGTGCTGTGGCTGTACTGGCTGATGGCAGCCAGGCAGGTTTGGAGGGGAGGGGGGCTCTTCACTGGGGAGGGCTCCTTTTCCAGACCCTCATGCCAAGTGGGCCACTTGCACCATGTTCCGGCATTAACCTAATTACAGCCGGGCAAGGCAGGATCTCCAGTTTCCTCCTCTGCTCCACTGCTGCGGCCTTGTTAGTATCTATTTAAAGCCGTGTGCACGCCAAGGCGGGGTGGGCAGGCACATGTCCCCCAGCCCCCGTGGAAGAGCTGGACTTACTTTGATGTGGTTGAAATAAACTAGGCATATACACAGATGACGTCAGTTTCCATCCACCCCACAATCCTTGGTCGCATCATGCACCTCCCCTCCAAAGCTGGGAGTGGTTTCTGCCGGGGTATGTAAGGCAGCTTTGTGGGGTGTGGGGATGCATTTTGCCCCAGACACTATCACATCCAGATGTTTTGGTGCGTGATAAACTCTTTTGATGCATTCCGAGCTGAGGCTGGGTCTCTGGTATTACTAGGGTGTCCATTGAGAAGGGTCCTGGAAACGAACTGATTAAGTACAGCTTCCAGTGCTTCCTCTAGAGGACGCCCCCTGAGGCACCTCATGCAGTATGAATGCATCTCAGCCCTGTTGTCACCCGCTGCTGACTGCATGAATTTCGATAATCACACTGCGTCTTTTATGCTTGGGAGTTCTCTCCTCGTACAGAAAGCCTGAGGGCATGTCATTCATTTTGATGGTGGATCTTAGGCTGATCTGAAATGAACATTATAAAAGGGTCCCCTTCTTCCTTCCTTCCTTTCTCCCTTTTATGTCCCCTCTTCCCCTTTGCCTATTGGGATCTCTCCATCTCTGTGTCTCCACTTCTCTTCCCTCCTTTCCTGATTTCTGTTTCATTTTATCTTTCATCTGACTCTTTCTCAGTCCCTCTGTCATTCTCTCTGTGTGTCTTTCTTTCCGTGTTAGAAAGGTAGCCATTTGACCTCTATGGCTTGGTTTCTACTTCTCTGTATTATGTGATCCACATGGATCAAGGTGGGCTGTGGGAGTTTTTTCACTGGCGGGTGACTTGCTGCAAGCCCTGGAACAAATTACTCAATGATGACTGAGTCATCTGGTCCCAGAGATGATGACTTCCAGACGGACCCAGCGACTCCTGGCCCTCGTTCTTTGGAGTGCTCCTGGGGCGTCTGTCCTTAGGCTGCACATCAAATGGTTGCCGCCTTTGTGTCTTCTCCTGGCACCTTGAAGGAATTGCCTTTTAGAAATAAGAAAGCATTCACCTAAAATAATGCAACTTACTGAGAATGAGCTTTGAGTTGTTTTCTAGGAGATATTGTGGATGACGATGGAATCGGTGGCCCTGGGTCACCCTGACACGCGTTTGCAAGAAGGCAGTGCGTTCGTGGGGATCGGCCTCTGTGCAGAAGGCCAGCCACAGCACCGCTGCCCCCACGTCGTGTGGGGGTGGGTGGCATAGTGTCTGAAAGGGGGAGAGAATGAGACGGCTTATTTTCTGTATTTTACCACTGCGCTCTACCTAGATGATGATGATACTTGAGTTAGGCTAACATTTCAACATGATTTTGGATAGAGGCCTTGTCTAAAGTTGACTCCATATTCAAACACGTACCTGTCCAGATGAGAAGAGAGAGGGGTCCTGCCTGTTCCAGACTTCATTCGGGGAGGTGGAGTCGTCGGCCGTCCCTGCCGCAGGCCGCCTCCTCTCTGCCCTTCACGGTTCTTGTCACGTGGAGTTGCAGAGCTGCAGTGTGTTGTTGCAGTGCCCCGTTTGGACCTAGCACCCCAACTCAGTGCCCGGTAACCCCCTGTTTTATTTTAATTTTTAATTTTGCTTTTGAGATGGAGTCTCTGTCACCCAGGCTGGAGTGCAGTGGTGCCATCTCAGCTCACTGCAATCTCCGCCTCCTGGAATCAAGCGATTCTCCCGCCTCAGCCTCCTTAGTAGCTGGGATTACAGGCCCCCACTACCACGCCTGTCTAATTTTTATATTTTTAGTAGAGACGGGGTTTCACCATGTTGGCCAGGCTGGTCTGGAGCTCCTGACCTCAGGTGATCCACCCACCTCGGCCTCCCAAAATACTGGGATTACAGGCATGAGCCACTGCAACAGGGCACCCCTGTTGTCTTTATAACCTTGACATCCTGTGTGTCTTATGGGGTGAGCAGTGGGAGGGGACTTTAGTTTGTTCCCTTCCAGAGCCTTCTGAGTGAGAGTCCAGTGGTTCCCAGGATGGTGTTTGCATTCAAACTCTTACTCATTAATCCCTGAAAGCCTGAGCTTTAGACAAACCTGAGCTGCCAGAAAGGAATTTCCAGTGCATTCAGGTGCTAATGAGCAGGAATGAGAAGTCCTAGCTAACTTCCTAGGCTCTTAGGCTTTTTCCCATCTTGCTGGAACTTCCTAGCAACTTTGGGAGGCAGCTCTGGCAGGAATTTTTATATTTTGTTTTATTTTGCAGCTGAGTAAACTGAAGCTCAGAGCTCATGAATAGTGGAATTGGGGCTTGACTGTCAGGCATCTAACTTCAGGCCACAAATATCCGTGTTAATGTTTGACTGACTTCCCTTCATGCTTTGAGATTATTTTAATATGGTGATGCTTGTGGCCTGTGTGTGTTGGGGCTTAGTTCCTTAAGAATCCTGATTGAAACGGTGGCCTGACACCCAGCAGAGATACGGGTAATGGACACACAAGGATTCCCAAATGACCAAGAAGGAAAGCTCTGTAAGGGAGTATTAATTGTTTGCTCTCCAGGCTCAGTATTCATTCTTGGATCAAACCCCAACTTCACTGTACACCAGCCACGTGACGCTGGGTGCTTCCTTCTCATTTCCACATGTCTTTTCGCCATCCGCACGGGGAGGATAGTAACCATGACTCATCTCACAGGGTGATGATGATGTGTACATGAGATATTGCAGGTAAAAATGGAGACGAGAAGCGTGACCAGTTATTGTGACTACAGGATGAAGGGTCTGGTCTAACCTTGAGCTTGCGAGGAAAGCAGAGCACAGATGGCTGCTAACCCTGGGCAAGGGTTTTCTGCTCAGAATTGTTAGTCCACTTCAGGTGGGTTTTTCTGGCCCTCTGAGGCGAGTGTGAGCACTGCCACAGCCCCCTTTCTGATGTTCCATTTCTTCCTCTGTGAATGGAGAAATTCTGAATTCATTCAATGTTTCATGATGTGATATTTCAGGCCCTGTGTTCCAGGAACAAGAAATTGTCCCAACCACAGTTAGCTCTTCCACTTGCAGGGGTAGGACGTTGAGCGGAAAGTCACGTTGGGAGGTGGTCAGGGCTACAAAAGGGGTACAAGTCAGGAGGGGTTGAGCCCAGAAGGGAGTCTCAGAGGGGTCAGGCTGCGTAAGCAGACTTGAAATTTTTCTACAAATGTGAGCTTTGGTGAAAAATGATAATCCTGCCCTGGGAGGAGTAGTAATGTCTCCTTGTCTTAGTGATCCACATGAACCTCCCCAGCCAGAGACCTGCTGGTCCAGAATCTGAGATGAGAGAAGTTCAGGGAAGTGAGGATATGAGATGAAACGAATGAGAACTGTTTTCACGTGCCTGCTTGAGCCAGCACCACTGTGTCCTGCCTTGCCTGAGAGACACGCTGCTTCCATCAGCCGCTCTGAGCCGCTCCCCAGGATGGCGTGTCATCAACCCAATTTGGCAGCTGAGGCAGTGAACACAGAGCCAGGACCAGATGACCTGGGGGCATTTTCACTCTTGAAAAGAACTTAGACCAACTTAATAGGCTCATTTCATGGAAGAGAAGTAGAAATGCAGAAATTGAAAATCTTGCCCTAGATCATGCAGCCCGTGGGAATTAGAAACCATGATTCCAGGCCCCTGGCCACCTCTCTTTCCATGGAGGGCCCCCTGTGGGGATTTCTTCTCTAGAATGGGCTCCCTCTCCCTCTGACCACATTTTGTCCATGTGTGAGATCCAGCATGACTGCTGATGCCTTCCATGTGTGAGTGGTGGTCTGTGGGCAGTGCCTGATGACCTCATCTGGTGGATATTCTTTTCCATCCTCCTCCTCACCCCACCCCCGTAACCCGGGCGCAGAAACATTCAGGACATTAAACCCTGGGAACCTCAATTTGAGATAAGACCTCTTATGTCCTGCGGGTCTATAGGAGTGACTCAGGCATTATGAGAAGCACATGGTCATGGGGCCTGTGAGGACCACCTCCACTTGGGGATGAGTCCTTAGTTAAGCTTATGCTTGATGTTGCAATCTCGAACAGAAAAGGGGGCTGAGAGAGGAGAGAGTACAGTAGAGAAAGGGGGAAGATTTATTTTAAAGAATTATGTTTAAGGAATCAACTCACACGATTATGGGGATGGCAAGTCTGAAATCTGTAGATCAGGCCACAGACTGGAGACCCAGGGAAGAGCTGATGTTGGCATTGGGGTCCAAAGGCAGAATTCCTTCCCAGTCTGTGCCCTCACTTTAACAGCAGATGCTCTGCAAGGTTGGGAGTTCAGTTTGCGTTGTAATTCAGACACTGGCAGGATGAGATCCTACTTCTGATTTTCAGCCATCTCAGCTCTGCATGTGTGAGACATACGGGCAGACACAGAAACTTTTGATTCGTTCATGTGGTGCTTGAGCTGGGAATTTGAATCCCTGAATTCATTCTTTTTTTACCGCCCACTTTGTTTAGTACAATTAGGAGCAACCGACCACTCTCGTTATACTTGTTAATTTGACAAAAATGTTTAAGGTATCGGCTACACAGTCACCTAGAACCTTCCCTCTTATAAGCCTTTGTGAGTATTTAATAATATTTTCTGTATCTCTATTGTCCCATCATACCCTGTACTCTCCTGTTTTTACTACTGGAAGTAGACTCATTAGTGCCTTTAAATCCAATCAGATTTGAGAACGAATTTCAGAAACCTCAGAACCCATTCAGAAAACTCATTTTTAAGATGATGTTCCTCTAGAACCACTCTTGCTATGAAAACCTGACAGCACAGGCCCCAGGCTGTTTGTTAGGGTCTGGCATGAATTCTTGCAAAGGCGAAGGAGAATGATGAGAGCGTGTGTAACTGTCTGCCTGTCTGTCTGTCCATCCCAGTTGGTTTTCACTCTGCTTTAGTGGCTGCATATTGAGCTACAGATACTGGTTTTCCACAGTTCCCACTTTGGATTTGTTCTCCTGCTTCTTGTCCATGGGAAGTGACCGCCAGAGCTGGGAGCTGTCAAGCAGTTTTAAACCCCAGCCTTGCGTTTATTCTTCATGAATGCACACGGGCCCCAGACTGGTTGCAAATGAGCACTAGCTCCCATACCCTGCAGTTCTTGGCCTTACTAGAGAGCCTGCCAGAGGCTGGCTTGGTCACATCCTTCAGTTTAGACTTTCCCTGAAGAAGAAAATCACGAAGGTCTAACGGGTGCCAAGAAAGCATCAGCAGTGTGTTTAGAGAAGTGCAGAAGGGCCAATTAAGCCTGTTCCGTGGTTTATTATTATTAGTGGTAATTATTTCTGGCGTGCAGTTCAAGGGTGTCTATGGCCTAGCTGAGCTCCGGAAGTGCATCCACAGCTCGCTGCTATGAATGTTTATAGACCCAGGAGGGGAGCCCTGGGTTGGGGGTTCCAGACCACCGGGGATGGGAGGCAGAGACTCCATGTATAGATCATACTCTTGTGGAGGTAGAGGCCTTGTACACGATGGCTAAACTCTTGTCCTGATTCTGGGCTAAGAAAGAAAGAAAGCCCAAAAGACAGCAAGGACCTCTGAATCCCTGAGGGAATTTGAACAGAGCAAAGTAGAAATGAGCCACAGGTTGGCTCTGTCCCTCCCCTAGCATCCATAACCCTGCCCCTGAATGTCCCTATCTTTGCTTGGCTCTGGCCCAAAAGTCCACTTGGCCTTTGTCTAAGGAGGCAGGTTCTGCTCAGCAGTGACATTGAAAGCTCAGACCTTGTTTTGGGTTTTCTCGAGGCTGAAGGCCAAGTTCATTCTCTTGAAGTGAGGTACATATTCCTGTGCACAGAGAGAAGGGGAATCCAGCTCCTCATAGAGCAGCTCCCCACCCCAAGCTGAGTTGTGTTTCGCAGGGAGAGATAAGCCTGTGGTCAGCAGCATTCACCCCCATGGTATTCAGGCCACTTTCCAAGAACCAGCCCCTCCTTGTACTCAAGTTTCCAGAGGCAGGGCTGAGGAGCAGGCACAGGGAGAGGATGAGCGTCGGCAAGTTACAGGAAACTCAGGAAAATGTTTATGTGTGTCCAGGGATTTTCAGAGACCATCCAGCCATTCTTTATCACCAAGTGCCTCTGCTCTCATGAACTTCTTCATGTGGACAAAAGCAGGAAGCCTTTAGGGCCGCGCATCCCTTGTTTTCTTGTGACTTACACAGCTCTCACCTTTGTGCTTAGATGGACTGTGGCCAGTGGGACCTCCAGGCCTGGCTGGGTCAGGAGAGTTTTGCTTAACCAGATCTGTTTGATGCTTGAACCAAAAGCAGGGAGCTAGAGAGATCCTTTGAGAACTGATGACTGCTGCTGGGTCCTGCCCAGCCATTTGCATTTTATAAAGGTCTTTGGCAGCGGCCAAGGCCTTCTTATTATGTGTTGTTTTTCCACTTTGGGATGAACCGGAGTGGTTCATGCAGCCACCCTGATAGCTCTTTGCACCAGCTCCTACATGGGAGGCTTTGAGCAGGCCAGGAGCCAAGGGGACCCTCCTAGGCCTTCCGAGCACCTAGCACTGGCCCTTTTCTTCCTCAGGGCTTCCTTCTGGAGGTTTCCCTGGGTTTGGAGTCCTCCCTCCTGCTGGGGGTGGGGGCGTGGTTGCTGGTGACCTGGAGTGAGCTGCCTGCTGTGGCCTCCAGCACTCCCCGGCTGAACAGCGAGTCCTTTGTGAAATTCCTGAGGCAGGAGGGGGCAGCTGTGCAGAGCCAGCTCTCAGAGTGGCCGACAGAGAGGGTGTTGTGGTGTATCATCAAGTGATAAGGCCTTCAGAAAGGCTGTGGAGAGGAAGGAAAACACATTCCTGACTGCGGTGTGTTTGCCCTTGAGGGCCTGTGTTTGGGGAAGTAGAGAAGCTTTGCTGCATTGTTGTGGGGTGCGAGTTAGCCCTATGCTGGGGGGAGCCAGTGAGAGATGAATTCAGCTGACCTGGGATCAAATTCCAGCTTAGATGCCTTTAATTAATAACATATTAGACCATTTAATCAATTTAACACACGTTTATGGAGTGCCGACTATATGCAGGCAGGTAAATGATCTTCAAGATGTCTCAATCAGGTGGAAAGTCAAAAATTTAGAACTGGGTAATGACTGGAGGGGAGGATGGGATTCTCAGATGGAGGGTGTAATACCCGAGTTGTGTTTTGGACAATGTTAAAGGAGGAGATCAGCTTCCAGTAGTGAAGAGCATCTGAGGCTTCGGTGAGGAGGATTTTCTTTTAAGTACTTGAATGCAGAAGAGCTCCTTTGGAATATTTTATGCAAGAGAATGGCATGGAAAGATTATATTTTAGTAGATGACTCTGGAAGTGTCATGCAGAATGAATGGAGACATAGGGAGCGGAGTTGGGAGAGCAAACATAAATCTAAGGTCCAATGGGGAGGCTCTGTTGGAATGAGCTGGGAGAGATGATGAGGGCCTGATTTGAGGAACGATTGTATTGAAGGCACTAAGGTATTGGCATTCAGTAAATGTACATGAGTCTCAACTTTCTGGTTTACATCTGAATGGACAGAGAAGAGGACATGATCTGAGCATCAGGGAGTTGACATTTGTCTTGGATATTGCATTAATAGAGTTAGACTAGGCTTCCAGAAACTCTGAAATCCCAGTGGCATAATGTCCAGTTTGTTTCTCACAGAGTCGGCTGTGAAGCTGGTGGCTGTAACAGACGGCTTCTTCCAGGCAGTGACTCAGGGATCCAGGCTGTCTCTTGAGCACATCTGGGGGTTTATGTATTTGCCCTGAAATACTTCAGCCTGGTGATGTCATGGGTGATTTCCTCCCACAGACCTTTAGTCAGAGATAGACACTGTGAGGGGCTAGGAATTGTGAAAAGATTGTGTGAATGAACAGGAAGGTTAAATTTGAGGTGCCATAGGCCATGCATAAAGAACAGTCCAGATGGCACCTGGGACTGGATGTTTGGACACCATCTGAGCAGGAGATTAATAGAATTGAAAATCAGCAGTGTAGGAGACAGAAGCCTTCAGGATGTCTGGGATCCTGTAGGGAGGGTGTATTGTTTGAAGAGCAGGGGCCAAATATGGAATCTTAGGGAGCTCATGTTTGTGGGTGACAGGCTGATGGAGGTACTGGATTTCCCCAAGTCTCAGTTTCCTCATCTGTGAGACGAGCCTGTGAGACTATACCCATAAAGGGATAGTGAGAGCACTGGGTGCTGCTGGGCAGGCAGTGGCTCCTCATAGGGGTGGTTCCCTTCCCCCTACATTGTGTTGGACTGAACCTTGTGTGTTCTATTTGTCAGGAACTGTGGTGTATGGCGAGCCCATCACCGCCAGCTTGGGAACGGATGGTTCCCATTACTGGAGCAAGAACTGGGCCAAGGCTGCCGCCTTTGTCACCTCCCCACCTTTGAGCCCTGATCCAACCACTCCAGACTTTCTCAACTCCTTGCTGTCCTGGTGAGTCCTGGCGACTTGTTCACACTTCACATTCTGTCTTTCTTGAGACCAGACCAACCCGTTAGGTGAAAACAACATGGTGGCCGAGAGCAGCCATAAAACTGGGAGACCGATGTTCACCAAACTAGACTGGCTACATGAGTACAGGGAATTGTCATTCTAGCACCATTTTGGGAGGGGATTCTGGATTAAACACCTGGGCCATCTTGAAAGTCAAGCCAAGAAGGTGGAGGAGGCATCAGAAGGATTCCACTGTGGTTGTTGTGATGCCATTCATGGGACAGCCCACCAAATAGGCGTGGGCGCGCAGCATCCTGATGAAGCTGTGGCACCACGTTATGTGTTTTCTTTGCAGTGGAGACCTCCAGGTCACGGGCAGTGCCCATTGCACGTTTAACACTGCCCAGAAGGCTGTAGGAAAGGACAACTTCACCCTGATTCCGGAGGGCACCAATGGCACTGAGGAGCGGATGTCCGTCATCTGGGACAAGGCTGTGGTAAGGAGCGATGGCCTCACTCCTCGCTGGCTCTCAGCCTTCCTTGTCCTCCTCATCTGGGGGCCACGGGGCTCATGGAAGCCTTGAAATAACAGACAGTGGAGGACATCCTAGAAGCCAGTACTTATATGACAATATTTCTGAGGGTTGGAAATCTAAGACCTCTTCTAACAGGTCATTTCTTCCTAAATACTACATATGTATTTCTTTTTAAAACAATTTTTAAACTTTTTTCACATAAGGTTTTGCTCTGTCACGCAGGTTGGAGTACAGTGGTCCAATCATAGCTCACTGCAGCCTCCAACTCCTGGGCTCAGGTTATCCTCCCACCTCAGTCTCCTGAGTAGCTAGGACCACAGGCACACACCACTGTGCCTGGCTAATTCTTTGTGTGCGTGTGTAGATGGGGGTCTCACTATGTTGCCCAGGCTGGTCTCGAGTTCCCGGGTTTAACCAATGCCTCAGCCTCCCGAAGTGCTGGGATTACAGATGTGAGCCATCACGCCTGGCCTGCCTATGTATTTCTTATCATTATCATCAATGGAGCAGTAAAGACTGAAAACCTACACAGCTTTAGATGTGACTCTAGGTCAGTCAGGAACAAAATTCCTTAGCAACCAGGTGACTTTTTCAGTTAATCCTCTTCTACTCTTGGAAATGGGCTCAATTTCCTTAAAAGTGTCTTTTAGGGCCCTCTGGACTTAGCATATCTTCTACTGCCAGCTTCCGGTAGGCCTGCTATGAACATACACTGACTTAGAGGATCTTTGGGCTTTTTCATTTTAATGTTTTAAAACATATTAACAGAATAGGTTTTCTGTTTTTTAGTGAATTTTTTAGATTATATGAAGAATATATCCTTATTCCAAGAGGAATAAGGAAATAAATAAAAGTCACCATGTTTCAGATAAAACGACAACACTTTGGCATATGTCTTTCCATTTTTTTGCTACTACACAAGTGCACATGTGTATATGCGATATGTGTGAGTGTGTAGATAATATTGGCATCATACAGCTGGGCCCACTCCCAGGCTCATGCCTGTAATCCCAGCACTTTAGCATGTCGAGGTGGGTGGATCAGTTAAGCCCAGGAGTTCAAGACCAGTCTGGGCAACATGGCAAAACCCTGTCTTTACTAAAAATACAAAAATTAGCCAGGCATGGTGGCGTGTGCCTATAGTCCCAGCTACTCGGTGGGTGGAGGCAGGAGGATCACCTGAGCCTTGGGAGGTTGAGGCTGCAGTGAGCCACGATCGGACCACTGCACTGCAAACTGGGCGACATAGTGAGACCCTGTCTCAAAAAAAAAAATAATAACAATAATATTGGCATCATACATACTATTTTGTAGTCTGTTTTTTTAAAAAATTAATATATCTTGGAAATATCTCCACCTGCTTCAATATACTTGAAAAAGTTGATTTACAGTAATAGACTCTTCCATGTGCATGCTAAACTGGGACTCATTTATTTATTTTTTTGAGATGGAGTCTCACTCTGGAGTGCAGTGGTGCAATCTCAGCTCACTGCAACCTCCACCTCCCGGGTTCAAGTGATTCTCCTGCCTCAGCCCCCTGAGTAGCTGAGATTACAGGCGTATGCCACCACACCCAGCTGATTTTTGTATTTTTAGTAGGGACGGGGTTTCACCATGTTGGCCAGGCTGATCTCAAACTCCTGACCTCAGGTAATCCACCTGCCTTGACCTCCCAAAGTGCTGGGATTACAGGCATGAGCCACCGTGCCCGGCCAGGACTCATTTATAATTCTTTTTTTTGGCGGGGAGAGACAGAGTTTCACTCTCTCCCCACAGGCTGGAGTGCAGTGGCACGACCTTGGCTCACTGCAACGTCTGCCTCCCGGGTTCATGCAATTCTCTTGCTTCAGCCTCCTGAGTAGCTGGGATTACAGGCGCCTGCCACCACGCCTGGCTAATTTTGCTATTTTTAGTAGAGATGGGGTTTCGCCATGTTGGCCAGGCTGGTCTCAAACTCCTGACCTCAGGTGATCCACCCACCTTGGCCTCCCAAAGTGCTGGGATTACAGGTGTGAGCCACTGTGCCCAGCCACATTTATGTCTTTGGTTGAGCATTTATGTTGTTTCTGTTTTTTTTTTTCTTAACTGGAATGACATTTTTATAGACACATTCTTGATTATGTTTGTAGGAGAAATTTCTACAAGTGGCATTGCTGGGTCAAAGGACGTATATATTTTTAACAGTTTTGATACATATTGTCAAAGTTCCTTCCAGAAAGTTTGTACTGCTTTATATGCCACCACCAATATATGTCACTCCCCAATGTCTACCACCTGGGTGTTGTCAGCAAAAATCCATTGTTTGCTGATTTGATAAGTGAATTGTGTGTCTCATTGTTTTACATTTAATGTATTCAGTTACTGATTAGAGTGAAAATTTTTTCCTATGCTTATTGGCCATTTGTACTTTTTTCTCCCTCTTAATGCCGGTTCATTTCCTTTGCCCAGTTTTTTACTGGATTTAGAGTGGGTTTGGGAGGGGAAGCACTTGAGGCAATGTGATTGGCACCTAAAACCAGACACGGGGCTGAGACTTCTCGGTTGGCTAGACTAGAAGATGACATCTGGCCAGGCGTGGTGCCCCATGCCTGAAATCCCAGCACTTTGGGAGGGCGAGGTGGGAGGGTTGCTTGAGGCCAGGACTTCAAGCCCAGCTGGGCACCATAGTGAGATCCTGTCTCTTAACAAAAAGAAAAATTAGCCTGGTATGGTAGTGCATGCCTGTCTTCCCAGCTACTCGAGAGGCTGACACAGGAGGATTGCTTGAGCCTGAGAGGCTGAGGCTGCAGTGAGCTGGAATCACTCTACTGCATTCCAACCTCAATGACAGCAAGATCCTGTCTCAAAAAAAGAGAGAAAAAAAGGAAGCCTAGATCTGTGGCTGTATTTTGTTGAAAAGGACAGCCAATTGGGCCAAATGATATTTCCTAAAGAGGCATTGCCACCCCTGCAAATTAAACAAAATTTTTTTTGTTTTGAAATAATTACAGATTAAGAAGTTGCAAAGATAGTACAGAGAGGTCCTGCGTACCCTTCACTCAGTTTCCCTTATGGTTACATCTTATGTGAATGTAGTACAATATCAAAACCAAGACACTGACAGTGTCACAATGTGTGGGTATAGCTCTAGGCTATGTGGCCACCTGTGGAGTCATGTGACCCCCACCACACTCAAGATGCAGGTCAAGTCCAGCATTTCAGAGACCAACCTCTTGCTGCTCCTCCCCTCCACCCTCCCTAAGCCTGGAAGAACTCATCTAGTCCCTCATCTGTTCTCCATCTCTACCATTTTGTTATTTGGAGAACATTATGGAAATGGAGTCATACAGTGTGTGACCTTTGAGATGGTTTGTGTTTCGCTTGGCACAATGCTCTTGACATCCATCTAAGCTGTTGTATCAGTAGTTCGTTATTGAAAAGTAACTTTTTAACTTGTGTCTGCTGTGTGCCTCCTGTGCACACCTGTGCTGTCTCCCTCAGGTCACTGGGAAGATGGATGAGAACCAGTTTGTGGCTGTGACCAGCACCAATGCAGCCAAAGTCTTCAACCTTTACCCCCGGAAAGGCCGCATTGCTGTGGGATCCGATGCTGACCTGGTCATCTGGGACCCCGACAGTGTTAAAACCATCTCTGCCAAGACGCACAACAGCGTAAGACCTGTTCACTGTGCAGGCCCCATCCAAATGAATTACAGTCACAGAGACACGGACGGACGGAGAGCCCCAGCGTTTCTAAAAAGAACTTGCTGTGATGGGAATGCGCTTTTCCTGAGGATGTTACGATTTGCAGTTTGCTGGGAAAGGAATAGTTACTTCATTTTCTTTAGTGAGGTCAATAAGACCGTTACTCTCATAATCATTTTGGAATACCACAGCCTCTCTATCTGTAGACCTTTAGAGCCTCTAAAGTGATGTCAAAGTGCAAAGTTTCTAGAAGTCAGGCACCGCTCCATTTTCATAGTTTGGTGCGGCACCTCTCATGGCAGTACTTGGTGCAAGGGACCTCAGTGAAACAGTGAGATGTCCTCTCCTGAGATGCTCACTGGGGACTTTGATGCTCTTAAGCCATTGTTTTCTCAGGCCAGTGTCCATGCGGAAAACTGGATGACAGCCGTTCTTATTATCTTAAAGGAATTGATTGACTGACTTCTCCCTAGTAGAAGTACCCCCCAGCCATCTGATTGTTGTTTGAGGATCTGCAGCTTTGGGTATCGCTACCCTCTGGGTCTGGGCTGCAGAGCTTAGAGATGTCCTCTCTTGTTAACAGGACCCAGGGCAAGTATGTTAATGTCTTGGGCTCCTCAGCTGAGAGTGAGGGATTCGGACAAGGTCTCCAAGTGTCCTGTGATTCTGTGAGGTTAGCAGACATTAAGCAGAGGTGTTAGACACTGCGGAGTCCTCACAAGCAATATGGTATAGGCAGAAAAACTGAAGGAATATGCACAGAGGGAGAGCTTTGGAAAAGAAATGGGCCTCAGGCAGAAGCGTTTCATGTCAGGAACTCATTTGAATCTCGAAGACAGCTCAGGCCAGCGAGCACTGACACCTCCCCCACATGTCATGACAACTCAGGGCAGGTTTCTGGCATTTCTCCAGAACAGCTCTGGGACTTTGTCCTGTCCCAATCCTCTCTCATTTGCACACACAGAGGTGTTTGGGCTGCAGTGAGCTCAGGCTCAGCTCTGGCTTCTGCTGCCACCTGTGAGGACCAGGACGGTGGGTGCTTCTCAGAAGACTGTTCGAGTCTGTGTTTAAAGCTGACTTTCTCCCTCCCACACCACTCACTGGCTCAGCCTGGCAGCACAGCCTTATGGTCACACCCTCTTACAGCTCAGATCATGATTTCTTGGGTGTCCTGACTGGCTATTTTATGGTCAGGGGTCCTAGGGTCCCGCCCCATGAACCTCCCTATTCGTGTGCCTGTAACTTCACATTCTCACTGACTCTTTCATTTGACCTCAATAAAGGGACTGGTATTATTATCCCAATTTGGGAAAATAAATAAACGGAGGCTTAGAGAGCTTAAGTGACCAGTCTAATGTTACATAGCGATTTTGCGGTTGAGCCAGAATTAGAACCCAAAATTGTTCAGGACTCTTCCCTGCCAGACTGCATATGCAGCCTCTTGGTCAGACTTAGATGGGGAAAATGCTTCCCCTTTCTTGGAAGGTTGCTTCCCCCAGAGGTGCTATAAATGACTGACGGGGCTCGTTAAGACACAAATGACCTAGCTGGGGAGCTTGCATTTGGAGTTCTTAACCTAGAAGAAGAGACAGTGGGAAGGAGTGAAGATTTGGGAAGACAGATTCTGCCCTCCAGGCATTTTCACCCCAACCTACCCTGCTTTTACCTCCAGGTGACCAATGGAAGAAATGTTGACTTTCAAAGTGGTGCCCTTCCATCCTCACCTGTTTTAAAGAGCCAGCGCTAAACATGTCTGTTCATTGATCTTCTGGGGAAATGCAACTAGGAGACTTTCCCTGCATAGTACAGTGTTTCCTACCATGAGGCTAATTAGCTTTAATTCGGAGCATCTAGCTATTATCGACAGCCCTGTTGCTAAGCCTTTGATTGGATTTTCCAGGCATCTGGCCCAATGAGTAATTTTAGGTAGCCTGTGTGGAGGTAGGTTAAAAATGTCTATGCATAGTGAGTGAGGAAGCCTCCCTGCATCGTGGTTTGATGGAGAGTAGGCTCTGAGTATCTGGGAATTGTGATCTGACCCTTGGACTTGTCAGTGTTAAGTCACTGAGAGTCATGGGGCTGGTTCCTCCATCTTTTAAAGATGAAAGATGGCTCCAGAGGTCATCTAGGTGCTCTTTTATAAGCAACAAGACTCAACACATGCATTGTATGAGATCTTGGATGCTGCAGGGCTGGCAAGTGTTAGCAAAGTGCAGTAAAAAGCCAGACAGTGAATGAGTGAAGATTTTCTAAATACCTGCTGTGAACCAAGTAGTGAGCTAGGTGCTTTTCTTCTTTTTATTTCATTTGATTCTCACATCAGTACTGCAAAGGGGGCCCTACTTACCCCTCACAGATGAGGAGGTGGAGGCTTAGGGGTGTGAGGGATGCGTTCAAAGTCACATAGCTGGTGAATGGCATACCCGGGGTGTGAACCCAGGGCAGATGTCTCCATGGCCGAGGCTGTGCCCATACTCTACCCAGTAGGGCACAAGAGGAGGTTGTCAGGGCATAAACTGGTAGCTGTGGAGTGATGTGGAAGAGATGGCTCTTGATCCAGGCCTTAAAGGATGACTCACACCCTTTCAAAGGTTGTTTCTGAGACGACCAGGGATGAGGCTTTTTGTATTGTCATCTTCACATACGCCTCGGGGGGGTGGCAGATGAAGAAACTGAAGCTGAGGCGGGATTAAAGTGATCTCCCCAGAGTCACACAACTTCTCGATTTTACTGTATCTGAGATGCTATCGATTTTAAGATATTCCATTAGGTTATGTACCATGATGAAAGAAAACATACCCAAGACAAGGAGTCTCATGGGAGACTGGGCCACCAAGGGCCAGCATGTGCTTATTACGGCATCTCTGGGGAGTGCATCTGCTGTGCAGACAGGGTGGCAGGAAATCTCGCAGGACTCGACCTTGGCATTGGTTGCCAAGAGGGAAAAATGTCTCCCCCAAGAATTGGAACTGAAAGTGGGTGCTTGTCCAGTCTTGTGGTCTGAATGTGAGCCGCCTGTGTGGTCCAGAACAATGTCAAGCTGAGAATTTACTGTAAAATGCCCTCAGTGGGGTTGTCCTCCAACGCAGTGGCACAAGCAAACCCATATTCCCCTAGAAGAACTTGGCTTTAGTCTAGGCCGGCAGTGCCTGCGTGGCTCTGGCTGCTGTAAGGCACATTCTGACTTCAGGGATGAGTGTCTTAGAATTGACGAAAGACAATTTTAAGTCTTGGGTCTCGGGAATCCAAGTGCAGAGTCCTCTTCCCTCCCTGCTGGCGCCTCTCTGCTACGGTTCGTCTGGTAGCTTCTGCATGACTGCTTTGAGACTCAGAGCAGTGTCCTGACAGCCCTGGTGGTTGTTTTCACCCAACATTGTGTGCGGGGCATTGTGCATTTCCATGCTCGATGTGAGCTGCTGAGCCGGCCGAATCCGTGTTACCAGCCGCTGCACTAAGCAGAAATGTCATGTTGAACTGCAGGGGGCTAGCACAGCTCTCTGTTCAGAGGCCAGCTCCCTGAGTGCTGATAACCTGGTCTGAACTTTCCCAGAAGCCCAGGGTGCTCTTTATGGTTGGAGCCACCTATTAATCCTCCAGTCCAGACTCAGCCACAGCCATTGGTCCCCGTGAACCAAATAGGCAGGAAGAAGCAGGAGGCATTTGGTATCTGGGAAGTAGCACTGGGTTAGCCGAAGCTGCAGGATGGAGTTTTCGATGTTAGGGTGCAATGACTCCTGTTTTCTGTTGCTTCATTACCAACCAGAAATTCACAGCCATGTGGAGACCCCACCTATTTTCCAAGAGGGCACACAGATGTGTCTCTGTTTTACCCTGAAAAACTTGAAACCAGAAGGATAGCTACATAGCTACATTGTTCTGGAAATTAACTAGCCCTCAATCATTTTATCGGAGGCATGTCTCTTCAGTGACCACAGTCCTTTCATTTAGGGACTTCAGTTTAACCACACCGCAAACAGACTGGAAAACCAGGCTAGCCAGTGGGAAAACCTACTTGTGGATGGCTCATTTCAAGATTAAATTTAGAACTTGGTCAGAGAAGGCCTTTGGAATTCAATCAGAATGGAGCTGGAGATGGTGGGAACACAGTCCCTGTTAATAGGAGGAATCATTTTCTTTATATTTGTGTAGCATTTACAAACAAGCACCCTTTCCACACAATTATTCTGTTTAATTGTCTTTCTTTCTAATGTGGAGAGGTAGGAAAATTCTTTCATATTCTAGACAGGGATATGGAGACACAGCGAGTAAGTGCCTGCTGGGGTGCCCAGTTGGGACAGGATCCCCGTCTCTGAGTCTCTCTTTTGTCTTTGTGGGGTTGGGGCAGTGGGTGCCCCACTGCTGGGTGGATTGAGTCCAGCCAGAGTGGCCTGTTCTAGAGTTTACTGTGCTCTCTTCCCAGTCTCTTGAGTACAACATCTTTGAAGGCATGGAGTGCCGCGGCTCCCCGCTGGTGGTCATCAGCCAGGGGAAGATTGTCCTGGAGGACGGCACCCTGCATGTCACCGAAGGCTCTGGACGCTACATTCCCCGGAAGCCCTTCCCTGATTTTGTTTACAAGCGTATCAAGGCAAGAAGCAGGGTGAGTAGTTTTGTTCTGATGAATTTTTTGTTAAACCATGAATTAAGTTCAAGGCCACAAACATTTATTGAGCACCTTGAGACAGAATATTAAGATGAATACAGTGGATTCCAGGGATAAGAGGGAGCCTGAATTTTTTATTCCTGGCATTTAAAATACTGGAGAAGGAGTCAGGCATGTCCACAGACAGCTCTAGCAAAGTAAGATCATGGTATATGCTACGATGAGGAGTGGCTCCTCCTCCAGAGGAGGGAGCCACTGCCGTAGTCAGGGAGAGTGTCATGGGGAGAGGACATTTTGAGTTGGGCTTTGAAGGTTAAGTAGGAGTTTGTCAAGTCAAAGAAGGGAGACGAGGGAATTTGATAAGAGAGTCATGAGTATAGACAATGCACAGTGTATTCAGGGCATGTGAAGCAGGAAAGAGATGGAGCTATAAGGGAATTAAAGGGAGAATGCAATTGGAAAGAAAGTTTGGGGCCAGATCTTGAACATGATACCAGATCCCCCTCACAGCATGTTTAGGGGATTCTCACAGGGTTTAAATTGAAGTGCCTTTGGGGGGAAAATGGTAAGGTGTGTTAGTTTTTGTAGAGTTAACCAGTTACCGGACCTTGTGGGGAGTTTTGGCCTGGCATTGTGGGAGCTGGCCCCACACAACACCTGTCCACCTGTCTGTAAGGAGAGCCCTCCATCCCTATATCTCACAGGCCCATCCTCCCTCCAGGAGGGTTTCTAGAGAGATGTCCTCTGTGACTGTGGCCTAAGCTTGGGGGACTCTTGTGTTTTGCAGCTGGCTGAGCTGAGAGGGGTTCCTCGTGGCCTGTATGACGGACCCGTGTGTGAGGTGTCTGTGACGCCCAAGACAGTCACTCCAGCCTCCTCGGCCAAGACGTCTCCTGCCAAGCAGCAGGCCCCACCTGTCCGGAACCTGCACCAGTCTGGATTCAGTTTGTCTGGTAGGGTTGAGGCTTGGGGAGGGCACAGTCCTGCAGGGCCAGCTCACTGGTGCTGGCGAGGCTACAATTGCATTTGGAAAGGCCACAGAAATGGAAGTGAATGATACTCCCTTTCTCCCCAAAGTGGGAAATACAGTGGACTCAGATCACTGGAGATGTATTTTCTTTTTCTTTTATTTGAGACAGGTCTCGCCCTGTCACCCAGACTGGGGTGCAATGGCGCGATCTTGGCTCACTGCAACCTCCATCTCCCAGTTCAAGTGATTCTCATGCCTCAGCCTCCCAAGTAGCTGGGATTACAGGCGTGCACCACCATACCTGGCTAATTTTTGTATTTTTAGTAGAGACGGGGTATCACCATGTTGGCCAGGCTGGTAGAACTCCTGACTTCAGGTGATCTGCCTGCCTCGGCCTCCCAAAGTGCTGGGATTACAGGCATGAGCCACCATGCCCAGGCCAGCCCGACGTGGAGATGTATTTTCATAGTTAATGACTGGTTGGGTTTCAGAATCTTGAGATCAGTTTGTGTCACACAATGCCCATACTGTGTTTTACCTAATATATTAAGAAGACATTTGTTCGATTTGTTAGATCCATTATAAGAAAGGACATTGTGGTATTTCAGGACTTCTCTTCTCTCCTGCAGTATATTGTAGTTTAGCTTGTGGAGTCTGGAGTTTCAACAGCCTAACTTCTTAGCTCAGCTCTGGCTGTGCCTCAGTCTCCTTGCCTGTAGAATGGCAATAATAGTAGTTGCTCTCCCGTGAGGTTGTTGTGAGGGTTAAATGGATTAATATATGTGTACAATGCTTAGAACAGGGCCATTTGAGAACTGTGAGTTGTATTTGCTTGGGTAATATGTGTGATATCCCCTTGGTGAGAGGAAAGGGTTCAGATTTTTACGTTTCCTTACTTGAAACTTCCTTCCCATCTTTCATTTGGCCCATGACTAGAACATTCCACTCTTCGTGCTCCCTGGGCTACAGATTCCTATGGCGTATTAAAGAAATTGTTAAACCAGAGACAATTTTTTTTCTTGCTGGTTGTACAGGTTTTAAAAAGTTACCTGTATGTACCATATATGGATTACAAATTTTCAAAACATTTAAAAATAACGAACTTTAGTTTGTTGTAAGTAAAATGTGTATAATCACGTCTGTGTTATCTGATCTCTCCAGGCTATTCCAGTATAAGGTGCCATCGTTCCTCCTATTTGTGATTGTATGTGTAGGGTTAGGGGATTAGAATGCCAGAAGAAGGCTGTGTCCTCAGAAAAGCCACAGCCAATTTGACTAATCAGAACAGGGGACAGGACAGAGTCTGAGGTGTAGTGATATTTTGTATATAGTTTTACTTTCTCCAGTAATACATCCAACAGCCTTTATACAGTGTCTGATTCTTTGGCTACCTTAGGCTCATCTCCTTTCTAAAAAGTTTATTTATTTTTATTTTTAGAGATACTAGTACCTCACTGTGTCACCCAGTACCCAGGCTAGAGTGCAGTGGTACAATCACAGCTCACTGCAGCCTCGACCTCCTGGGCTCAAGTGATCCTCCCAGCTCAGCCTCCCCAGTAGCTGGTACTACTGGCTTGTGCCATCACGCCTGGCTAATTTTAAAATTTTTCTGTAGAGATAGGCTCTCACTGTGTTGCCCAGACTGTTCTCAAACTCCTGGACTGAAGCAATCCTCTCACTTCAGCCTCCCAGAGTGCTGTTAGGAGGATTCCAGGCATGAGCCACCATGCCCAGCCTCCACCTCCTTACTGTAGTCTAAACTTCAGTGAGGTTTTAAGAGAAGAAAAAAGAATGTGAGGCCGGGCAGTGTGGCTCACACCTGTTATACCAGCATGCTGGGAAGCAGAGGTAGGAGGACTGCCTGAGCCCAGGAGTTTGAGACCAGCTTCAGCAATATAGCAAGACCCCTCTTTACAAAAAATTTAAAAATTAGCTAGGTGTGGGGGCCTGTGGCTGTGGCCCCAGCTTCTTGAGGGGGCTGAGTGGGAGGATGGCTTAAGCCCAGGAGGTTGAGGCTGTGGTGAGCTATGATGGTGCCACTGCACTCTGGTCTAGAAAACAGAGCTGGACCCTGTCTCCAAAAAAAAGGAATGCGACTAGCACTTTTCCTCCTGAGCTGTGAGATTTCACCTTCAAGCAGGACCTTGTGTGACTGTCCTGGCCCCTAACCCATTCCTCTCTTCTCTCCCTCCAGGTGCTCAAATTGATGACAACATTCCCCGCCGCACCACCCAGCGTATCGTGGCGCCCCCCGGTGGCCGTGCCAACATCACCAGCCTGGGCTAGAGCTCCTGGGCTGTGCCGTCCACTGGGGACTGGGGATGGGACACCTGAGGACATTCTGAGACTTCTTTCTTCCTTCCCTTTTTTTTTTTTTAAGAGCCTGTGATAGTTACTGTGGAGCAGCCAGTTCATGGGGTCCCCCTTGGGGCCCCACACCCCATCTCTCACCGGGAGTTACTGATTTTGCTCATCCACTTCCTTACACATCTATGAGTATCACACCCAAGCCTACCCACCAAGCTCATACACGGAACCACACCCAACACTCAGACATGCGAACAAGCAGCCCCCAGCGAGGGTCTTCTTCGCCTTCAACCTCCTAGTGTCCGTTAGCATCTTCCTTTTCATGGGGGGAGGGAAGATAAAGTGAATTGCCCAGAGCTGCCTTTTTCTTTTCTTTTTAAAATTTTTAAGAAGTTTTTCTTTGTGGGGCTGGGGAGGGGCTGGGGTGGGAAAGAGTCTTTTTTTTTTTTTTTTTTTTTTAAATACTAAATTGGAACATTTAACTCCATATTAATACAAGGGGTTTGAACTGGACATCCTAATGATGCAATTACGTCATCACCCAGCTGATTCTGGGTGGTTGGCAAACTCATCGTGTCCGTCCTGAGAGGCTCCAAAATGCCCACATCACCATTCCGTAGTCTTCAGGGTCAGCTGTTGATAAAGGGGCAGGCTTGCTTTATTGGCCTAGATTTTGCTGCAGATTAAATCCTTTGAGGATTCTTTTCTCTTTTACCATTTTTCTGCGTGCTCTTGCACTCTCTTTCTCTCTCTAGCTTTTTAATTCATGAATATTTTCGTGTCTGTCTCTCTCTCTCTCTGTGTTTCCTTCAGCCCTCGTCTCGGAGACAGTGTTTTCCTCCCCTGCCCCGTTATCTTTTCACCTCCCAGGTCTACCATTTCATGGTGGTCGTGGGGTCTGCCTAAAGGATTTGAGCGTTTGCCATTGCAAGCAGAGTGCTGTGTCATCCTAGTCCATGTGGGACTGGTGCTACCCACCCGCCATCATGAGGACGTGTGCTAGTGTGTGGGGTCCTGGCCAAGTGCAGGAATGGGCCATGCTGTCTCACCCATAGTATCACACGTGGAACCGCAGACAGGGCCCAGAAGCTGAAGAGCTCTGAGGCTGCAGAACCAGAGAGATTTTCCTCTGTGCAGTGCTATCTGGCTAAAGTCATGGTCAAACCTAAACACCGAGCCTCAATAACCCAAGCGAGCCAACCAAAGTCACCAGTTCGGAAGTGCTAAGCTAATAGGAGTCTGACCCGAGGGCCTGCTGCTTCCTGGTTAAGTATCTTTTGAGATTCTAGAACACATGGAAGCTTTTCACTTTTGGGGAAAAACCAGATTTTTTTCTTCTCCAATTATTTCAAAAGACACACTACATAGAAAGAAGCCCTATAAACTCAAAAAATCCTTGGGAAACTTAAAGTCCATTCTACTTTGCAAGAGCAATGTGTTTTATGAACAATAGGTTACATCAGAACTGCAGTGGGTGGGGGGGAACCTTACAAATTGAACACATGGCCCCCTTAGAGACCACAGGTGATGTCCGTCTCCATCCTTCCCTCTCCTTTTCTGTCACCCTTCCCCCTAGCTGGCTCCTTTGGACCCACCCCTGTCCTTGCTGACTTGTGTTGCATTGCATTCCAAACGTGTTTACAGGTTCTCTCAAGCAATGTTGTGTTTGCAGGCTTTTCTAAAAACCAAATCTGCTTTTTGTAAAGCGTAAAAACATCACAAAGTAGTTCATTCCATCACCACCCTTGTCTCTCTACACATTTTGCCTTTGGGGTTCTGGTTGGGGTTTTGGGTTTTTTGTTGTTGTTGTTTATTTGTTATTTTAGAGGTAAATTGCACTTTTGAAAAAATAATTGGTTGACTTAATATATTTGCTTTTTTTTTCTCACCTGCACTTAGAGGAAATTTGAACAAGTTGGAAAAAAACAATTTTTGTTTCAATTCTAAGAAACACTTGCAGCTCTAGTATTCACTTGGGTCTTCCTGTTTTTCCTGTACCAGGTCATGGTCATTTTTGGTTGTTTTGGTTGTTTTCTTAAAAAACAATTTAAAACCTGAAGATTTCTGCAGGCTGTGTAAGCATGTTTACCTGTTGGCTTGCTTTGTGTGTCTGTTAAATGAATGTCATATGTAAATGCTAAAATAAATCGACAGTGTCTCAGAACTGAATAACTGCAGTGACTTGATGCTCTAAAACAGTGTAGGATTTAAGAATAGATGGTTTTTAATCCTTGAAATTGTGATTGTGACCCATGAGTGGAGGAACTTTCAGTTCTAAAGCTGATAAAGTGTGTAGCCAGAAGAGTACTTTTTTTTTTTGTAACCACTGTCTTAATGGCAAAATAATTATGGTAAAAAACAAGTCTCGTGTTTATTATTCCTTAAGAACTCTGTGTTATATTACCATGGAACGCCTAATAAAGCAAAATGTGGTTGTTTCAGGGGTGTGTCTGTATTGAGATGTTCGGGAGGCGGCTGTTTGGCTTGGGCCTTCAACCAGACTTTCCCTCCACAAGCATTCACGGAGCCCTCGGCTTCAGTTTTGTGCATATACCAATTCAAGAGTTTTCACTCCATGTCACAGGCTGCTATGTCCGGGCCACGGGATTCTAATTCTCAGCAAAGATGTAGCCTGCGGGTGTGTGGCAAGCCAAGTGTCAGAAATCCACACACTCCATCCTGCAGAGGCCTCCAGAATCAAGCTGCATACCGAAGCTTGAAACTGGGAATGGGGTGGGACCATATACTTTCACGAGGGTGACCCCTCTGGGCTCTCTGCTTCCTTCCAGCTTGTTTACCCTGGAAAATCCTCCAGCTTGAAAGATAAGAGGCAGGTGTGTTGGCCCTTACCCACACTTCGGTCTGGAAGCTTTTGGGAAACCAGGTTATAAAGGCTTGGTCTTCCACTTTCATGCAAATGTCAAGAATGCACTTTGGCCAGGAGCCCCGCCCACCCCAGCAGGCCAGATGCTTGGTTTCCGTGGTTACCCTGATAACTGGCACTCACATTATTGATTTTGAGAACAGTGAATGAAGAGAGTGTGTGCCTTGGGCCTCCCAGGCCCATCATAGGGTTGATGAAGTCATTAACTTTTTTTCCCTTCCTCCTCTTTTCCCTTCCTCTTCCCCTCTATTTTTTTTTTTTTTTTCTTTTGAGACAGGATTCCACTCTGTTGCCCAGGCTTCAGTGCAGTGGCACGATCTTGGCTCACTGCAACCTTGACCCCTTGGGCTCAAGCGATCCTCCCAGCTCAGCCTCCTGAGTAGCTGGGACTACAAGTTGCACACCACCATGCTCAGCAATTTTTTGTTTGTTTGTTTGTTTTGTAGAGACAGGGTTTCACCATATTGCCCAGGCTGGTTTTGAACTCCCGGGCTCAAACAGTTCACCCACCTCGGCCTCCCAAGGTGCTGGGATGATAGGTGGGAGCCACTGCAAACAGCCCATTTTTGTTTTCTGTCTAGCCCTGTCCAAACAGGATATGAGGTGATTTATACAAATATATATACAATGCCACAGTTTATCAATAAAAAGTGTTTGGGTGAAGGGAAAATAAGAGCAAGGAAAATAAGATAAGGCCTTGGTGGAGTTAGTGTGCAACACCTGCCATGAGGCTGTAAACTTGTTAGGGAACTCCGAGTGTCCTGGCAACACGTACACAAAAGGGAAGTATGGCCACTTACACACTTACCGTGACCAGAAGGTAAAGAAGATAAATGAGTCCTTCATAAGGCATACAGCAAATCCTGGGTCCTCCCTGGGAACCACAGTGTTGGGCGTCTGGGGCTGGCTCTTACCTGCCTGTCACTGTCACTTCATGCTGATGGCAGAGCACTGTGAACCAGTCAAATCGAGTCTGTCCACACAGAAGGGACAAAAAGTCTCACCTTAACATTGATGGGACCTGGGACAAGAGTTAACATGAAGTCTACAGCCCATCCTCCTATTCTCATACTGGCTTTATCCCACACCAAGACGGGCCTCATGCCCAGGCCTGCAGACACTGCAGCCCACGTGCCCAAGTTCCGCCCAAGCCCAGCAAACAGCTGCCCTGTGAGGGGTCCATAGCAGCTGTGAGGTCTTCCCTCCAAAGAACAGAGCCAGCACAGAGTCCGTCTTAGGTCCCTTTGAGCAGGGACCTAGGTACCAAAGCTGGCCTGGAAGGGCTCTGGTTGGGAACATCTCACTGACCCTTGGAAACTCCTCACTCTCTGGTGAAAGGCCTGCTGGAGGGGGCCCAGAGAGAGGGCTTCTATAGGTAGACCAGCCTCGAACTCCTGGGCTCAAGGAAGCCTCCCACCTCAGCCTCTCAGTCTCCAGAAGAGCTAGGACTATAGGTGCATCCACCACCACTCCTGTCATTTTTTTTTTTTTTTTTTTTTGTAGAGCTGAGGTCTCACTCTGTTACCCAGGCTGGTCTTGAACTCCTGTTCTCAAGCTATCCTCCTGCCTTGGCTTCCCACATGTTTTTAATGACTATTCTGCTCTCTCTTAGAAAGCTCCTGTTTAGAAGGGTGTGGGCAAAGGGGATGCGGAGTGTTAGAGAATAAGACCGAGCAGGTAGGCAGGCCCACGGGAGAAAAATGTGGGCAAATGAGAGCTTTGCAGAAAAGAGTACAATGACCTCAGGAAGCCAACACAAATTTGGAAATAGTGAGGCTCTAGATAAGAAGAAATGAAAAAGCCTACAAAATACACAAGAGGAGGAGTCAGGAGAAAAATGGCCTCGAGGAGGACGAGACAGGTAAAGGAAAGCAATAATCTGAGTCCTTTACATTTTTTGTTTTTGTTTTTTGTTGTTGTTTTTTCTTGAGACGGAGTCTTGCTCTGTCACCAAGCTGGAGTGCAGTGGCACGATCAGCTCACTGCAACCTCTGACTCCTGGGTTCAAGCAACTCTCCTGCCTCAGCCTCCCGAGTAGCTGGGAATAGAGGCGTGCACCACCACGCCCAGCTAATTTTTGTATTTTTAGTAGAGACGAGATTTCACCGTGTTGGCCAGGATGGTCTCCATCTCCTGACCTCGTGATCCGCCCGCCTCGGCCTCCCAAAGTGCTGGGATTACAGGCGTGAGCCACCGCGCCCGGCCAAGTTATAATTTGTAGATAAGATCTGAGAAAATTGTGTTGACTTGGCAAAAAAATTACAAATGTGTGTTTATACACAAATGTACATATGTGTGTATATGTAATTTTTATAAGGGTCTCAAAAGAGTAAATAAAAGAATGTCTGAAAATTCTTTGGGGAGGGAAAAAGGGACCTAGGCATAAATGCGTCATCATTTTACTAAACCTTGGTATCAGGACAGGGCTGGGGCAGACGAGAAGACAACAGGCTGGCAGTGAGGGTCTTGTTGAGGCCATGAGGCATGGGGCCTCCACTCAGGATAGAACCTGAGGGGCCGGTGGGAGGAGCACTGGCAGGTTGACAAAGACCAAACATAAGGGCTTATAAACTTTCACGATTCAAACAACTTATTACATTGAGGTTATTCATGTGATTAGCTTTGGCAGCTACACCTCATCCCTGCCAGGGGTCCCACACAGTCCTCATCCTAACAAATGTCCCTGCACCACACAGGACCATGCAGCCAACCTGGCAGGTGAACGGGAACGGGGTTGGGGTCACAGAGGATGAAGGCGAGGTCTCCCCTAGCCATGACCTTGCCCAGTACTAGCTTTTTGCAGCTTTATCCTGTGACTCTTGGGACCCCAGGGACCCTGGAAAACCCAGTGCGAACCCCTCAGGAAGAAGTGGGCAGGGAGGGTTGAACTCCCTGTTTTGCTGTCCACAGCTCCTTCAGGATCAATGCCTCCTCCTCGGAGGCCAGATGTGCCGTGGCCTTGACACTGAGGCTTCCCATTACTGGCTGGCATGTCTCTGGATATTTTCCTGTCCCTCCAAAGCTGTCCCTGTAAGTCCTCGTTGAGCCTCTCCCCAGGGGACCCAGGGAAGTGGCCTACTGGGTTCAACTTCTCCGTAGGGCTGAGCTCCCTCTGCTGGAGATATGCACCTCTTACCTTTTTGTTTGTTTGTTTGTTTTGAAACAGGGTCTCTGTCGCCCAGGCTGGAGTGCAGTGGCGCGATCTCAGCTCACTGCAACCTCCGCCTCCTGAGTTCAAGCAATTCTTCTGCCTCAGCCTTCCAAGTAGCTGGGACTACAGGTGTGCGCCAACATGCCTAATTTTTTTTTCTTTCTTTTTTTTTTTTTTTTCTTTAAGGAAAGACAGGGTTTCACCATGTTGGCCAGGCTGGTTTTGAACTCCTGACCTCAAGTGATCCACCTACCTCAGCCTCCTAAAGTGCTGGGATTACAGGCATGAGCCACTGCCCCCGGCCTCACCTCTCACCTTTTATTATGGATTCCAGCAGTCAGTGAGGAAAGCACCACATGCTAGTCCAGGACTGCAACATCTTTTGGTTCCATCCAAGACCCCATCTCTCAGGAGAACAAGGAGAAACCATGAGAATTCATGCCCAGGCCCAACTGCCTAGAGACAGAGAGAAGGGCTCTCAGCCCAGGCCCCGACTCTGGCCACTTTTCTCACCCACTCCCTCCCACTGCGCCCACTTTTGACGTCCTGCACCGCCAGTTTCTTGTCCTCTCAGTCTTCTGGCCTAAGCCTCCCACTAGCCTGTCCTCTGCACCCCACCAGGACCTCATGGCAGGTGCTTCAACTCTCTCACGAGTTCCCTCAGTTTCCTCGAACCCACGTCTTCCCACTGTGAAACCAAGAGGTGAATCCGACGAGGTGCCCCGCAGTCAGCCTGCCCTGCTTGATTCGGTCACTTGCATATTGTTCCTTTTTTCCACAGGTAGCTGAAGGCTGCACTGCAGAACGCTGGAACTTAATCCTGCTGGCTTCCTTAAGGATAACATTTATATGTCACCATGGTAACGGCTGCTGAAGTTATTTTTCAGGAATCTGGGGCTGCTCCTGTCCAGTTCAAACCAGCCGAAATCACCTACTGACCCTTCAACTGGGCCTCTGCAAGTGCCTGAGAGGTGGCTTTTTGATGTCAGAAGGACAAAAACTCCATCCTCAGATACGCTAACGCCACCATTTCTGAACATGCGTTCAGTGAAGCGCCATGAACCCCAATGACACTTGTGCAGAGCACTAATTATTTCATCTCCCCCGTTACCAGTCACCTCTGCCTATGCCTTAGACCATCCCACTTCGCTAACCCACACATATCCCTAAGCCTTATTTTGGGGAAGTGGATTTGAGAGCTATTCTCCCGCCTCCTGACCAGGCTGCCTTGTGAATAAATCTTTTCTCCTTTGCCAAACCTGCTGTCACAGTGATTGGTTAACTGCTCAAGGGCAGAACCAACCTGGTCAGTGTCAACTGTACCTGTAGAACAACTCCACCAGCCATAGTAGGTTGCAGCTCCTGCCTGCTCTGTCTTAATCCAAAGCACTAACTCCAAAGGACAGGGACAGCGCGTACAGCAAAGAACCTTCCGACTCTTACTGGATTACTCCCTGGTGCTAGACCTGTTGTGCCAGACCATGAGGAATGGGAATTCATGCCCCAGCCCCAGGCCCTGGCCTCCCTCCTGGCCATGGCTAAATTCTGTGAGGCCCCAGTGCCACTGTGCAAAGGGGCTCTGGAAACCCAGTGATTGCACCTTGTCTTGTATTCTCAGTTGTCACCTACATATTGTCCTTCTGGGCATCTGTTCTCCTCTGTGCTCTTTCCCCTCGACAAAACCTCCCACTCTCAAACTCTCTCTGTGTGTTTTGTGATCAATAAATGCACTCACATTATTCCATAAACTCCCATCTTCACCGACTATTCGCTCCCACTTCTTTGCCTTAAAAATGCCCTGATCTTCTTTTCTAAGACATAATTTTGTCCTTAGTCCTCACCGTGGAGATTTCTCTGCATCTCACTGTCCACATTCTTCAGGGCAGGGAAGAATGACGTGTTGCTCAAGCCTCCATCCTTCCTTTATCCTCTGCCGTCTGGTTATACCACTCTAACACTCTGCACCCGGCTGTTATCTACTGACGTCGAGGGAGCTGCTTCTCATTCATGGAAGACTTTGGTATCAAACCATGGCATAGGTTTCCTCTCCATCCTGCCTCTCACCATCAATAGAAGTTATTAATACTTCAATACTTATTAAAAGGTGGATCACCCAGTCAGTAGCCTTTTAATGTTGTGATGCATTATTTATTTATTTAATTTTTGAGATGGAGCTTTGCTCTTGTCGCCCAGACTGGAGTGCAATGGTGCGATCTTGGCTCACTGCAACCTCCGCCTCTCGGGTTCAAGCAATTCTCCTGTCTTAGCCTCCCAAGTTTACAGGGATTACAGGCGCAGTAATTACAGGTGAGTTTACAGGGAGTACAGGGAGCTGGGATTACAGGTGCCCATCACCATGCCTGGCTAATTTTTGTAGTTTTTAGTAGAAATGGGGTTTCACCATGTTGGCCAGGCTGGTCCTGAACTCCTGACCTTAGGGAATCCACCCACCTCGGCCTCCCCAAGTGCTGGGATTACAGGCATAAGCCACTGTGCCCAGCCTTTTGTTGTGATGCATTCTCTATGATGTCTCAGCTATCCATTCCCTGGGCTGTTTTATTCCCCGAGATGTTTGATTTGCTGAAATCACGCATGCAGGCACCTCACTCTCTGTCAGCTCACCAGTCCTGCTGGGTTTGTTTGTTCAAGCACTTCCACTATGACTGTGCTTTGGCAGCCACAGGACCTCTTGTCGTTGTCCCCTCCGTGTTCCCCCTGCTCACCAGCTTCCTCCTGTCTTCTCTTTCTGCCCTCCTTGGATTCCATGGGATATCATTTCATTCACTCTCTTACCAAGAGCCCAATCCCTTGGCCCTTTGTCTTTCCATTGTCTCTTTGTCAAACCGCAGTCATAGATGAACCCAACTGTTCTCCACTCTAGCTCGGGCATGAACCACAGAGTTCTGCCTGAGAAAATGGCAGAACTTGGCAGGTTGTTCTCATGACAAAATCATGGTCACTGACTTCAACTTAACACTGTGCCCTGAACATGTCCCAGGAATCCTACTGTGTTTTCTTCATAGGTGCGGTTCTACTCTCTATATTTTGAATTTCTGTCCCTCTTTTCCTCATGTCTCCCTCGGGAGATGTCCTCGCCTCCCACTTTATGAGGCAGATGTAAACCACCAAGTAGAAATGTCTTCAATACCCCTCGATCAGGGATAGAACTATCTGCAGCAACCCCCACCAAACCTGTTCTCTCCAATTCCACCTGTTATCCAAGTCAGAGCCTCTACCTGTGCCAGCTGCTCCCACCTTCTCAGAAAAACTTCTTATATTTATCTTCAGTCCATTCAGCACCTGTCTCTACTGGCTCCTGGCTCATTTTATCAACATGTAAGCATCTTTGAAAATCTTTTTTTTCTTTTTAAATCTTTTTTTTTTACCAAAAGCTCTCTGCTGATACTGGTGTTTTTTTTAAAAAAAATTTATTTTATTTATTTTTTTTAATCTCCTCTTCAGAGCTAGTTTCCATGGATGAGGTGTTTACACTTACTGGGTCCATTTTTCCACCTCCCATTTACCACTTAAGCTATTCAAATCCTGAATAACCACAAAACGACCTTCCTGTTACTAAATCCAAAGAACATTTTCCATCTTTATCTTTTTTTTTTTTTTCTGAGATGGAGTCTCACTCTGTTGCCCAGGCTTGAGTGCAGTGGCCGGATCTCAGCTCACTGCAAGCTCCACCTCCAGGGTTTACACCATTCTCCTGCCTCAGCCTCCCGAGTAGCTGGGACTACAGGCGCCCGCCACCTCGCCCGGCTAGTTTTTTTGTATTTTTTAGTAGAGAAGGGTTTCACCGTGTTAGCCAGGATGGTCTCGATCTCCTGACCTCGTGATCCGCCTGTCTCGGCCTTCCAAAGTGCTGGGATTACAGGCTTGAGCCACCGCGCCTGTCCTTCCATCTTTATCTTACCTGGCCTTTTATGGCACTTGATACAGTTGACTTCTCGCTTCTTTTTTTTTTTTTCTTTGATTTTCATGTCACTGGTCATACTTTCTTCCTGTCTCTCTAATGATTTGTCAGTGTTCTTTGCCAACCCTTTCCTCTCTAGTAAACTCAATATTTGGAGTCCTTTGGGGCTCTGTCCTTTGGCCCTTCTATTTCACTTCACTCTACATCTCTTCCTAAGCATTTTCTTCTACTTTCACAGCTCTTTTCATCCGTGCGAATGACTCCCAAAAGGTCACTAGGTGATAATGACCTCTCTTCCAAGGTCAAACCCACATATCCCCACCTGCTACTCAAACCTCAGTTGCGTGGTTTATGGTCACCCCGAACACATGTGAAATATGAAACTCTTTGTCTTCTTTCCTTCACCAATCTGCTTCAACTTTAGTGTTTTATAAAGTGGAGAGCACAAGCCATTCAGTTATTCTAAACCAAGAATCTAGTGGTCATCTTCAATCCGTAGCTATCCTTCACTCATTCTATGTAAACTATCTCCGAGGTCCATTCATTCTGCCTCTTCACTAGTTCTCAAGTCTATCATCTTTTCTCTGTTCTTACTATTATTGTTCCTCCTGCTCCTCTGCTGTTACTTTCAACTACCATTTCCTAGATAACTGAAGACACTCCTAAATGGTTTTATTGCACCCATTTCTGTTTGTTTTGTTTAATTTTTTTTTTGAGATGGAGTCTCACTCTGTTGCCCAGGCTGGAGTGCAATGGTGCAATCTCGACTCACTGCAACCTCTGCCTCCCAGGTTCGAGCCATTCTCCTGCCTCAGTCTCCCAGGTAGCTGGGACTACAGGCACCTGCCACTACGCCCTGTTAATTTTTTTTTTTTTTGTATTTTTAGTAGAGATGGGATTTCACCATGCTGTCCAGGCTGGTCTCGAACTCCTGACCTCAAGTGATCCACTCGCCTCGGCCTCCCAAAGTGCTGGGATTACAGATGTGAGCCACTGCACCTGGCCTGTTTTGTTTAAGTTTTATTGGTTGAGGTATAAAGACAAAACATTGTGCAGGTTTAAGGGTACAATACAATGAACTTTCTAGATGTATGTACCCATGTAAACAGTACCCCCAATTAAGATATAGAACATTTCCTTCACCTAGTAAGTTCCTTGTATGTCTTTCCAGTCAATCCCTACCACAATAATTCTAGATCCGTTCTGGGGTAACCAACTTTCTGATTGCTAGGCCATAGTTTAGTGTTGTCAGTTCTAGAATTAGCAGTTTATTTTTCACCATGTAAATTCCAGCTCAGGAGCCTCCTCTCCCTTGTGTGTCTTTTCTCAAAGTGCTAACCATGACTCTGGCTCCTTCCATTCTCAGAAACCACTGTCCTCAACACACGGCCTTCACCATCACCAGAAGAGGAAGAGAGACAGAGATGTTTTTAGGACAGGTTTGGAAATACGCTCATCATTTTCGCTTACCTTCCATTGGTCAGAACTCACTTCATCATCCACCAACATGCAAATGGCTTGGGAAATATAGGCTTCCTGTGTGCCCAGGAGGAAAATGAAATTGCCTGGTTAACACTGAGCATTGTCTCTATCACAATAGTGGAGGGGTGATTCCCCAAAGGAAAACTGGTGTGAAAGAACTGTCAGAGGTGTTCGAACCTGAGCGACTTCATCTTGAATAAGGGCTGGGTAAAATGAGGCTGAGACCTACTGAGCTGCATTCCCAAGAGGTTAGGCATTCTAAGTCACAGGATGAGACAGGACGTTGGCACAAGGTACAGGTTACAAAGACCTTGCCGATGAAAGGATGTGGTGAACAAGCCAGCCAAAACCCACTCAAACCAAGATGGCAACAAAAGTGACCTCTGGTCGTCTTTATTGCTCATTATACGCTAATTATAATGCATTTGCATGCTAGAAGACACTCTCACCAATGCCATGACAGTTTACAAATGCCATGGCAACATCAGGAAGTTACCCTCTATGGTCTGAAAGGGGGAGGAGCCATCAGTTCCGAGAATTGCCCAACCCGTTCTCGGAACTCATGAATAATCCACCCCTTGTTTAGCATATAATCAAGGAATATAAAATACAAAAATAGCCAACCAGCAGCCCGCGAGGCTTCTCTGCCTGTGGAGTAGCCATTCTTTAATCCTTTACTTTCTTTCACTTTACAGACTCTCTCTGAATTCTTTTTTTGCGAGAGGTCCAAGAACCCTCTCTTGGGGTCTGGATCAGGACCCCTGTCATAACCACTGATAGGAGGCAACCCAGAGAATAATAAAGAAAATCTTGCACGAGATGTATTTATAATGAGCTGATTCAGTAAGACTGAGTTACTTCTTAAAATAGACTGAGGCTGAGAAGACATTTGTGGGCAGGGTTACACATCTTTGTATATTTCCACGTCAGCACGCATGGATGCTGGGCAGAAAACACTACTGATGTCACTCCCTTTGTAACCGCCAACGAGTTCCCCCTGCCCGCAGGACAAAGACCACAACACTGCAGTAAAGAGTTTAGTTGATGAAAGGCTGGCCACACTGATACGGGAGCTAGAAAGAAGTTATTTAGGCTGATACTGAGGGGAAAAGAGTCCTTGGCAGGGCTTCCTTTCTAACAAAAAGCAGCCCAAGAAATTATTTTTTCCTAACTAAAAGTAACCTGAACAATCGAGCTGCAAATATAGATAAGCAAGCTGGAAGTTTGCACGGGGGAATGCCGGCAGCTGCGTCAATATAAAAGGGCGACCTGGGAACCAGGCATATCCAACATGGAGGCGCCATCTTCCCTTTTCTTTGTTACCGCTTGTACAGTAAAGACAGAGGCAACACGGCACAGGCCAGGTAGAGAACCTAACTGCATAATTAAAGATTAGGGCGGAGGCAACTAGCTTTTCTCGCCCTATGCAAATAGCACACACGGTCTAACCAATCTTTCATGCCCTATGTAAATCAGACTCCGCCTCCTCAAGCTCATCTATTAAACCCCCCTGCATTTCACCGCGGACTGGAAAACTCGTTCGGGATCTCTCTCTCTGCAGCAGAGAGAGCTATTCTTTCTTTTACCTATTAAACTTCCGCTCTCGGCTGGGCGTGGTGTCTCAGGCCTGTAACCCCAGCACTTCGGGAGGCCGAGGCTGGCAGATCATGAAGTCAGGAGATACAGACCATCCTGGCCAACATGGTGAAACCCCATCTCTACTAAAAATTCAAATATTAGCCGAGCGTGGTGGCTCGCCTGTAGTCCCAGCTACTCGGGAGACTGAGGCAGAATGGCTTGAATCCGGGAGGTGGAAGTTACAGTGAGCCCAGATCGCACTACTGCATTCCAGCCTGGTGACAGAGCGAGACTCCATCTCTACAAACAAACAAACAAACAAACGGAAACACTTCCGCTCTCAACCTCACTCTGTGTCTGCCTCCCAGTTTTCTGTGGCTGTGAGAAAACGAATCTCGGGTACCACCCCAGACAACGAAGCTGCTTCAGCAATATATGGGAGACAGAATTGTTACTCAAATTAATCTCATTGAAGTCTTGTAGGTTAGGGGTCTTTCAAAGGCAGCTTGGGGAAAGGGGTGGGGGTGGCTAGACAATGGGTGCTTGCTGCTGATTGGTTGGGCTGGAGATAAAATCACAGGGACTCAAAGCTGCCTTTTGAGCTGAGTTGCTTCTGGGTGGGGCCACAGGAGCAGCTGGCAGGTCCAGGTTGAGTCGGGGTGTCAGACATACAAAATACCTGAAAAGACATCTTAAAAGGCCATTCTACAATAGTGATGCTATTTGCAGGAGTAATTGGGGAAGTTACATATCTTAAGTGACCTCTGGAATAATGACTGGCAATCCTTTATGTCTAGACCTTAGCAGAATTCAGGTTCCTCTCCTCTTCCTAGCCCTGTGGTCTCTTGTTAGCTTTACATAGGTGGCTGAGTTTTAAGGAAGGGCTATTATCATTTAAACCATAAACCAAACGTCTCCCAAAGTTAGCTTGGCAGCTTGAACGCTAAAGGCAAGAGGGGAACTAGCTGGATCAGATTTCCCTCATTGCCACAGTTTTCTCACTGATACGATTTTTGAAAAGGCGGTTTCATCTTCAGATTAATTACAAGATTATGTACAAGGTCCAAGTGTTCCCCCACTAGATGATGATCTTAACACTTTCATTTTGTGAAAACTGCAGAATAGATTCCCAAAGTGTTGCAGTTATTTATGCCAGGCTCCATGGATTCTAGCTGCATTTGAAGGCTCCCTGGCTCATGGCCTCAGCTCCTGACTCAATAGTCCTCAGTGTTTCATTCATAAATTCATAAATTTGAGACTGTCTCAAAAAAAAAATTCTGATTGGTGTTGTGATAGGCTATAAACCACAAGATACATAATTAAGAGGATGCAGCTAACTGTGGGGATGAGAAAGACTTTCCAAAGAGTTCTCAAGCCTTCGTGAAATTGAATAAAGACAAAAACGGAAGTCTGAGACTGCAGAGCAATGACCCACAGGCCTGTTCCACATGTGTGTTGGGCCCAGTTCATCTCCAGGGGCACTGATCTGGTCCTTGAACGTCAGTTTTTTATGTGAACTGTTTGAGGACCAAGGTGTGTGTGGATCTGTTGTTCATTCCCTGATGAGCTGATAGTGATAGTGAGTTCTATCAGTTTTTAGCGGCTTATTTGCAGATCTGATCTTACTGAAATGTTCTAAAGTTCACAGAGGGCTACTCCATTGGGATTATTATTACTCTTTCTCTCCCTCATTCCTTGTTCTCCATCTTCCCCTCCACATCCCACCCTGCCATGCGGGTTCCAGCCATTCCCAAATGAGTATTCTGTCCTTCAGAGGTCCTTATTTAGAAAAATAGTCATTGGCCTGGTTGCCTTTAAATGTTCAATTCCACTTTCGTAAGGGGCCCTGTCTGCTCTTGCTCCTTTCCTCCTAGATGACAAGAGTTAGGATAATATGGTGACCTAATTAATGCTAGTCTTGGCTGACAAAGTATTTGTCCCTCAGTTTGGAATGAAATCTATGAAAAGTCTACCTCTGGCGGCTCGGCTTAGCATAGTTTTTCCAGTAGGTGGCAGCAGTGCACAAGCTGTGCCAGAGCAAGTTCACAAAACGCAATATCCGTTCCTAAGCAAGAAGAGGACAGAATGCGGTATCTGTTCCTAAGCAAGCACCCAGCCAGCTGTATCTGGATGTGGACCTGCATTCTGTCCATGAGAAGACCAACGGGTGACTCTGAGTTTAGACAGTTATATATTAATACATAATGGTGTGTAGATTTAGCAAGTGGCACTAAAAAAGTTGATTATTAGGGGCCACAATCTCAGATCCCCTTATTAAGTAAATTGGTTTTCCTGATAGAGGCGCCCTGTGTTCTGATAGCGTTTGTGTGGCAGAGCTGACTGCAAGGAGACAAAGGCTTGCTGGGGCTCTCATAGGATGGTACTGTGCTGGAGTGGGCTATGTACAGTATGATGACGCCAAGGCTGCAGGGAGCGAACTTGCAGGTGTCTGGTGGTATAAGTCGGGCACAGGAAGATTGTGAGTTATTTACACAGGAGGGCTGTGTGTCCTGGACCATGAAGAAAGGCAGACTTGTAGCTTATTTTCTTCTTTTTGTTTTCCCGTGCTTCCACCAGCCTGACTTTTTCCCTAATTAGGATTTCGCAGTTTGCAGCGTTGTCAAATTAGCTAACCGGATACAATAGGAGTCAGGCTCTCATTCCCTCTTGCAGCCTGTTTTGGTGCGTCATGTTAAAATCCTGTAGTTAGAGTCTCTCCCTCTCTTTCTCTCTCTCTCTCTCTGTCAACAGAGGCACTGTAAATTACCAGTGATTGGTAAAATTTGTCATCATTCTTTATCTCCTTCCCTCCTGTCCCTGAGTTTGGCTCTCGTACCCAAGCCTGGCTTTCGTGTCACACTGGATGTATGGGGAATGAGGCTCGGCACTGTCACTGCATTTGTGTTATTTCGTTTGATCAGTGTTTTGATGAACTATAAACCACAAGTACTCAAGGGATCCCCCTGCCTCAGCCTTCTGGGATTACAGGTATTATGATGCCTGAAATAGGTAATATGTTAGCTGCCTACATACTATTCATGCTAATTCATTTATCTGTACTAATTAAGACTTAGCACCTTAGGTGAACGGAACATAGGCCAAACAAGTTTTTTAAAATAACTATTTAAAACAAAAGTAATGTATGTTAAATGTAAGAACATACTTAAAAAGTAAAGCGCACAAAGGAAGGAATACATTTTGTTCATCTTTTGTTTATTTTTAGTTGGGTTGTTTGTTTTATTACTGTCAATTTTGGGAAGTTTTTAAAGTGTTCTGGATTCAAGTTTCTATCGGATAAATGCCTTTTGAGTTAAATATAGGGAAAACATTCAGTCTTTTAGTGTTAAATATGATGTTAGCTGTAGGATTTTTGTAGATAAGCTTTATAAGGTTGAAGAAGTTCCCTTCTCTTCATGGTTTACTGAGAGTTGCTTTTTTAAAAAAATTGTGAATGAATGTTAAATTTTACAAAGTGATTTTTCTTTATCTATTGAGATGACTATACATTTTCTATTTTTAAATTTGTTCATATGGTGATTACATAGATTGATTTAAAAAAAAATGTTAAACCTACTTTGCATTCCTGGGATAAACCACTGTTTTAGGAAAAACTCTCAAATGATGTTTTTCCTCTGTTCTCACACCATAACAACCGTCATCAACACAGAAGAAGACGTCTGTGACCAAGTGTGTGGGGGTTTTTCCACACATCCCAAGTAGTGGACACCAACTGGATGTCCTCCAATTCAGGTCTGACAATGTCTACCTGGAGATAGCATCAGATCTCACAGTTTGAGGGCTCAGTCCACAATACTGTCCTCTCCATCTCCCAACTCATAAGTCCGAGCCTCCAGAACTTCTGACTGATGGGCTTCATGTTGGGGTTCTCATGACCCCCTCTTTGGGTTTAAGTTGATAGAGCAGCTCACAGAACTCAGGGAAACACTTACTTACATTTACTTGTTTATTATGAAGGATATTTAAAAGGATACAAATAAACAGTCAGATGAAGAGATACATAGGATGAGGTCTGGAAGGGTCCTGAGTGCAGAAGCTTCTGTCCCTGTGGAGGTGGGATGTGCCACCCTCTTGGCACATGGATGGAATCTTTCTTCATCTTCCTGTCAGCCTCCATGTGTTCAGCTCTTCAGAAGCTCCCCGAGCCCTGTCCTCTGGGGCTTTGATGGAGGCTTCTTCTGTTGTCCATGTTTGAAGCAAGGACAACCATATTGAAATGTGATTGGACAACAAGGGTATTATCTAAACCCAGCAAGACCTGTCCAGATTCTTCTTGGTGTCTTTGTGCAGCATTCCTTCCTCCAGAATATGGGTAGGACCCTCTCTGGAATGAGAGTATTACAACCCGTAATCAGATAAGAGTCCTGCCTTGGGTGGGTGAAAGTAGAAAGGAGAAGGTCAGAGAGAAAGGTTTTGTTTCCTGAGGGCTGCTTCTGAGGCCCCCCAACATTATAACAAAGGACTATAACAATCGTTATGGAAATTATGAGCTAGGAACTGTGGATGAAAAAAAAATTTACATATAATATCACAACTACCCTTGGTTACAATGTATTATCATTCTGTTATAGTCTTTGGTTCAATTGCTAAACTTTTACTTAGAATGTTTACATCTGTGTTCATGAGGAATATTGATCTGAGTTTTCTTTACTTGTAATGTCTCAGTTTATTATTAGCATAATATTGGCTTCCTCTAATGATTTGGGATGTGTTCTTTCTTTTTTAATTTAACACAAGAATGTATTCAAGGTATTATTTCCTCCTTAACTGCTTAACTGTTTGGTTGAATTCACCATTGAAACCATTTAGACCTAGATTTCTCTCTGTGGGAATGTTTTTAAACTACAAATTCAATCTCTTTAATAGGCATAGGGCTATTTAGGTTATCTGTTTCTTCTTGAGTAAGCTTTGGTAGTTTGTGTCTTCCATGGAATTTGTCCATTTCATCTGAGTTGTTGAATTTATTGGCATAGAATTGTTAATCATATTCCCTTATTATCTTTTTAATATTAATAGAATTTTTAGTGATGTCATCCTCTCATTCCCAATATTAGTAATTTGTGTCATCTCCCTTTTTCTCCTCATCACAACAGTTAGTTTATCAATTTCGTTGATCTGAAAAAATTAGCTAATGGTTTAGTTGGTTTTTTCTATTGTTTTACTGTTTTGTATTTAATTGATACTTCACTCTGATTTTCATAATTTCTTTTCTTCTATTTACCACGAATTTAATTTGGTCTTCTTTTTCTCATTTTCTAAGGTGGAATCTGATGAATTTTTTCTTTTCCAATGAAAGCATTTAGTGCTATAAACTTCACTGAAGTTGCTATATTCATTTCCTCTTTACCCATGAGTTATTGAGGAGTATGCTATTAAACTTCCAAGTATTTGAGAATGATCCAGAGATCTTTCTGTTACTGACTTCTAACTTAATTTCACTGTAGTTAGAGAACTTACATGGTGTGAACTTAAATAACCTTAAATTTATGGAGACATATTTTATGAGCCTAAATATGATCCGTCTTGAAAAATGTTCCAAATGCACTTGAGAAAAATGAGTATTCTGCTGAGAGGGAATGGAGGGTTCTATAAATGTCAGTAGGTCAAGTTGGTTGATGGAGTTTTTGAAATATCCTACTGTCCACAGTGATTATTCATCTACTTGTTATATCAAGCCATACCAGCCTATTAGCTGAGAATGACTGGATCTGAAATTTTAGGGCAGTGTCAAAGTGCAGCCAGCAGCATCATTATTTGGTTTTCCACATTGTTGGCAGACATCCCTGTAACATATTCCAAAGTAAATTTCTATAAAATGCCAGTCTGGGGAGATGCTCTGTGGAAACAATGTGATATAGGTCAAATGGGTATGGAGCACTGGGGGGGTTAGAATACATATATGAAAACTTGTTTAATTTGGTTAATTATTTCTCAAATTTATTTTATCATAGCATCATTTTTTTACATGACACTAATAAAATCCTTCAGAACTAAAATTATTTGGGATAAATTTAGAGAAATATATAGATATGGCTAGCATCTATTAGGTATTAGATACATTTCTGGTTTTTGTGGTCACATAGATACTTTTTATTTATAAAAGTATTATTACATTCCTATTTTAGTAAGTTCTTTCTTTTTTGAAAATCTGTTTGTTTTTTTTTTTTTTTTTTTTTTTTTTTTTTTTTTTTTTTTTTTGAGACAGAGTCTGGCTCTGTCGCCCGGGCTGGAGTGCAGTGGCCGGATCTCAGCTCACTGCAAGCTCCGCCCCCCGGGTTTACGCCATTCTCCTGCCTCAGCCTCCCGAGTAGCTGGGACTACAGGCGCCCGCCGCCTCGCCCGGCTAGTTTTTTGTATTTTTTAGTAGAGACGGGGTTTCACCGTGTTCGCCAGGATGGTCTCGATCTCCTGACCTAGTGATCCGCCCGTCTCGGCCTCCCAAAGTGCTGGGATTACAGGCTTGAGCCACCGCGCCCGGCCCTTTTTTGAAAATCTGTAAATTTTCTTTATTCAATGAAAAAGAAAAAGAAAAGAAACTACTGTTTTTTTCCTTTTTTTTCTTTTTAGAATTTTAAAAGTGGCTCTTCAACATCAACAACAACAACAACAACAAAATGGAATTCACAACACAACAAGACCCAGGATAGGATAGGAATATCTGCATTTTGGCTGTTGTGGATAATGCTGCTACAAACATGGGTGTACAAATATCTGTTTGAGTGCCTTCTTTTAACTCTTTTGGGTATATACTTTGATGAAATTGCTGGATCTTATGGTAATCCTACTTTCAGTTTTTCGAGGAACCACCATACTGTTTTCCATAGCAGTTGCACCATTTAAAATTCCCACCAACAGCACATAAGGGTTCCAATTTCTCCACGTTCTTGCTAACACTTGTTATCATCTTTTATTTATTTATTTATATTTGTGACAATAGCCATCCAAATGGATGGTATAGTTTATTGTAGTTTTTATTTGCATTTCGTGAATGATTAGTGATTTTGGCATCTTTTCCTGTGCTTATTGGACATTTGTATAATCTCCACGTCTTAGAGATGATATAGATTTCTACCCACTTAGAGGTGAGTAGATTTCTACCCATAATGACACTCCAAGACCTATGCATGAGGCTCTCCAGAGATAGAAAACCCTGATCAAATCTGAAAAAAAATCTACTCTTTTTAAAAGATTTTTGAAACTTGAACAGAGAGGCAAAGAGTCTGAAAGTTATTGGAGTTCAGCGATGGTGTATAGGAAACCGTTTGGTATATTCCTGCTTCTCATGCCCCATGAATTTATCTTTCCTAACGTTTAACTCCATAATTCTTCTTTTTATTCTAAAGTTTTTTTGATATTTCCCAATAAGCTTCTCTGTAGTCTCACTTTGAAAAGTTAATCAGAATGTGTTGCTCACAATAGATGAGCCTTAGCTATTCTAACCTAGGATACATTTCATCTAGGGAGTATCACTGAAATTGATCACCACCAACAAACTAGCATCGTTGTCGTTTTTCATGGCTGAGAGTAGGCTGCTGTTGTTTTTCATGGCTAAGAGTAGGCTGCTGTCCAGATCCAGGCAGATAATTCACACCTGAAATGACTGTAAATTGAATACACGCTTTACTAAACAGTGGCTTGAAATAAGCACAGAAAACTATAGTGCAATAGGATATTACTCACGAAAAATTTTGTTGAGATGGGATGTCTTTTTACACTATGATAGACAAACACTAAAAATTCAGAAGTGACATAAAAATACTCAGCTCTTAAAAGTTATGATGTTTTAAAGATTTTTTTTTCTTTTAAAGAACTGTGAGAATCAGGAAAAATGAGCAAAAGGATTTCTGAAAATATATAATTAGCAGAGAACGACTCAGAAGAGAAAGGAGGTCAAAAGAAAGACACTGAATTATTCTAAGTGTAATGGTTTTATTGAATAGACTGGCTGCCACAGGGCCCAAAAAGAAAGTAGCTTTGTGTTTCCTCCAAGACCAGCTTCAGAGATAGCAGTTCTGAGGATCTTCTTCCTGCTCTTTGATGGAATCTCCTACATCAGTCATCCTCAAACTTTTGGGCACCAGGCACTAGTTTCATGGAAGACAATTTTTCCATGGATGGGGGATGTGGAGAGATGGTTTCAGGATGAACTGTTCCACCTCAGATCATCAGGCATGAGATTCTCATAAGGAGCCTGCAACCTCAATCCCTCGCATGCATAGTTCACAATAGGGTTCATGCTCCTATGAGACTCTAATGCTGCTGCTGATCTGACAGGAGGTGGAGCTCAGGCAGTAATGCTCATCTTTCCATTGCTTACCTCCTGCTCTGTGGCCCAGTTCTTAACAGACCACTGACCAGTACTAGTTTGTGGCCCAGGGATTAGGAACCCTTGTCCTACATGACCTGTAACATTTAGGCTGCTTTAAGTAACAAAAACAAATCCCATTTTGATGACTACCACCTAATTTTACAAATGAAAACACCAGCCCCAAACTCCAGATGTTAACTTCCCTCCCAATTCCAGGCGATCTCCAGCTTGGAAACTGTGTCAGTTTGCTCTGGCTGCCATAACAGAGTGCCGCAGACTGGGTGGCTGAAAATACAGAAATTTATTTTTTCCCAATTCTGGAGTCTGGACGTCCAAGATCAAGGTGCCAGCAGGGTTGGTTTTCTCGAGGCCTCTGTCCTTGGCTTGCAGATGGCCTCCATGTCCCTGTGGCCTCACACGGTCATCCCTCTCTGTGTGCCTGTGACTTAATCTCCTCTTCTTACAATGACAGCAGTAATATTGAATTGGGGTCCATCCTAATGCCCCCCTTTTCCATTAGTTACTTCCTTAAAGGCCTTATCTCCAAATGCAGTCACATCCTGAGATACTGGGAGTTAGGATTTCAACATAGGAATTTTGGGGGACACAATTTAGCCCCATTATAGGATTCACAGTGAGGAAAGGGTCATGGTCACGTTCTCTATTTCTTCTTTCTTCCCTCAATTCCTTTTGTCTCTGTTGTTTTCAAGGTCAGAGGAAGGGAAAGGGAGGCTAGAGGAAGGGATCAACAAGTATTTTTTTTTTTTTCAACTTAAATGCTATAGTGCTATAGTTTGCTTTTGGCGAACACTAGCTTAGGATGGTGGAGACATTCTCTGTGGCAGGCATTTAAATTCTGACTCATCCATGGGGTGCAGGTGTGGCTTCTTCAGAGACTGATCTGTGGGCTCGGGAAGACACACTGTTGATGTCCCTGAATGAGGGGTGCACTGTGTGGCTGGTATCTTACACACTCAGCACCTGTGCTCTGGAGTACACCCTACAGTCTCTTGGCTTGTATATCCCCATGACAACTGGCCCCTTCTTGGGCTGGGTACCTTCTGCAGTGTCCACTGGACCGTAGAAAACATATATCCCTGGGCGCTGCTCTGTCCTTTGTCCTGCAGCTATGGACTGCTCCAGAAAGCCTCCAACGTCAGAATTATTTAGGCAAGAAGTATGTGCATCTCTATCTTTCACGGATCTCTTAAACTTTGAGAGACACATGTCAGTTACCCCAGGAGTTCCCTACTGTGCTCTGCCCTGACGCAAGCAGATGGGCATCAGATGCAAGAATTGCCAGTTCTCACAGCTTAGCAAGTATCCTAGGCAGTGAGGAGAATCTGTTCTCCCCCTACAGGGCATGTGATCTTTAGGAAGTGTTCTGGGCCTCTGCCTTGGTTTGGAAGGGAGGAAAAATGCACTGGTGCTCCATTCCAGGCCAGCAGCTCACTACTGCTGGGAGCCCTTAGTCCAAGGAAGCTGATTTTAAAGCTCGTGTTCTCCTAGGACTCCAAGGAAAGGTCATGAAATTCGGCTAGGCTTTATGAAAACTGAGACTTTTTCCTTTCCTTTCCCTTCCCTTCCCCTCCCTTCCCCTTCCTTTCCCTTCCCTTCTGTTCTTCTTTTCTTTGGGTCTTGCTGGGTCACCCAGGCTGAAATCCCTTGGTGCAATTATAGTTCATTGCAGCTTCAAACTCCTGGGCTCAAGCAATCCTCCCACCTCAGCCTCCTGAGTAGCTAGGACCACAGGTATGTGCCACCACACCTGGCTAAGTTTTAAACAATTTTTGGCAGAGATGTGGTCTTGCTGTGTTTCCCAGGCTACTCTCAAACTCCTGGCACTCAAGAGATCCTCTCACCTTGGCCTCCCAAAGTGCTGGGATTCCAGGCGTGAGCCACTGCACCCGGCCTAGGACTGGGACCAATCTCCTGCTCTCAGGAATCAGGCGTCTCTGGTTCTGCTTCCCTCTCCCCAGGTAGACCGTTCTCCTCTCTGAGACTGGTTTCCTCCGTGACCCCCTGGTACGGTTTGGTTTGCAGGTGGCTTTGCCTTGGTTTGACACAGACCTCAACTCTTCACAATCTGACTGTTGGATTCCCTTCAGATCAAAGTCTTACTTGATGTGTCCCTAATTCCAGAAGCTAAGGCCAGGGCTTTATCTGACCTCACACAGCCCAGCTGCTCAGTTGTCCACATGTCCTATCCTCCATGCCCAGGGATGGTGTGTACTGTGGTCCAAATGTTTGTGTCCCCAGAATCCATATGTTGGAACCTAACCCAAAAAGTGATAGTGTTAAGTAGGGCCTGTGGTGGGGGTAGGAGGGTGGGGGGCAGTGATTAGATCATGGACTCCACCGTTATGAATAGGATTAGTGCTCTTACAAAAGAGGCTTGAGGGAGCCCTTTCGCCCTTCACCATGTGAGGACGCTTCAAGAAGGCACCATCTTTGAAGCAGAGAATGAGCCCTCACCGGACACTGAATCTGTCAGTGCCTTGATCGTAGAATTCCCAGCCCCCAGAGAAATACATTTCTGTTGTTTATAAGTCACCCAGTCTAAGGTATTTTGTACCCTGTTGTATAGCAGCCTGAATGAACCACGTGTGCGTCACACAACACAATACAAAGTGACCACCTACTAGATGAACGTTACAGGTCACTGAAGAAAGTTCTCTGTATGCCCCCAAGTTGAGGGAGAGCAGAAGGCTTCTAATTCAAAAATCTGGACAAGGAGAGAGAGAAGAAATCGAAATGCCATTGGCATATCAGAAATAGGAGTCCCTCCACCCTCTTCCCACTCCTGCCTGCTTATCCTAGGATTTGGTTGTGTTGAACATTAGTGTAGGTTCTAGGATTGAGGAAGCCCAGAATGTGAAGGAACATGGTTTCAGGCCATTAGATTGCGGCCAGACAGCCTGGAGCAAAGGGAGCAGTTCAGGTTCAGGTGAGGTCTTCACATGGAGGATCTCAGTCAGAAATACCCTTTATTCACGCAGCAACCAAGGGCAGCATAATGGTATTTAGAACGTTGATATGTGGAGGAAACGGTTTCCTTTTAAGGTCTGTAGACTTACTATTTGATCTTCCATTTGCTATAATTAAGCCTCCTTAAGATGAAAGTTCCTGCATACGGGGTATTAGAAGGGCCAGTGTATTTGCCCAGATGTACTGAGAAATAGACATGTCCATTAATGTATGCTTTTCCCAAGCACAGAACTGGGGTTGTGTGGGATTAAGCCAGCATCCCCATGAGCCTCAACCAGAAAGTCCAACAGTTCTCCTTGTCATAATCCTTAAGTCACTTTGCAGAAGAGACAGTCAAGCCCTTTCCTGGTAAACCCTTTGACATCCCTCGAATGCTGGACAAGCTCTCAGTGTGCTCACTGATTGCTGCCTACGACCACATTTCCATTTGCTGTATTGATTGCCCAGATCTTTGGCCCTCACATAACTGAATATCCCCTTACTTCCCCAGACTGTGGGTGTGAAAGAGGTCACTTTAAAACGGACACCCTCATTTTGCCAACTTCATATCCCTTGTGTGCTGGTGTGAGACTTTAGCATCTTCCAACTCTCCCCCAGTTATTTCTGAGAGCCCCCGAGATTCCTCCCATGTGTTCTGGTGCCAGTCAGCCCCTCTGTCTCTGGTGGAGCTCCAGCACCCGTACTGGAAGCCACCGTTGTTTTCAGCACCTCTGTCACTGGCTGCCACCTCCAGCACTGCCTGGTGTCAAAGCTGCCCGTGGTGGTGGTGGTGGGGGGGCACAGTGGGGCTGCAGGTGGAAGAATTACCTTTTTCCCCAACTCCTTCACTCTTGCATGGTGAGAATTTATCAACGAAAATGGCTGTCCACCTCAGCTGCACGTTGGAATCACAAAATTTACAGATAACTGATGCCTGGGTCCTGGGAATCAGTGTTCTGACTTAGCTGGTTTGGGATGTAGCTGGACCTCGGGATTTTCAAAAGCTATCCAGATTCTAACATGGCTGGGGTTGAGGACTACTGTCTTGTGTCTTAAAGTATGGTTTGCAGTTCAGCAGTACAGGCATCCCCTGGGAACTTGTCAGAAATGCAGTGTCTCAGGCCCCACCCTGACCTACGGAATCAGAGTCTGGTGTTCACAAGCTCCCCAGGAGAGTTGCGTACATGTGACAGTGTGAGGAACACTGGCTTCGACCACAAGGACTGTCATCCAAAGTCACAAATGAGCTGACAGCGATCAGGTGGGTCCTGTTAGAGTAACATAAACACCTTAATGTGTTTATGCCTTATTGTGTTGAAAAATATCACTCCAGTCTCCTCTCCCCTCTGGAGGAGTGGTGGCCTTCCTGAGGATTTTTGGCTCCCCTGACTCTGCACACTTCTGCACTTGTTTTGGAGTGAATTGTGTCCCCCTCCAAATTCATATGTTGAAGCCCTACCCTCTAGTACCTCAGAATGTGACTATTTGGAGATGGGCTCTTCTTAAAGGGGTGATTAAGGTAAAATGAACTCATTAGGGTGGGTCCCAATCCCATATAGCTGGTGTCCCTATAAGAGGAGAAAATCTGGACACAGACACACATATAGGGAAGACCACGTGAAGAGGTAGAGAGGAGAAGACAGCTATCTACAAGTCATATGGCAACCTCAGAAGAAACCAACCCTACCAGCACCTTGATCTCGGACATCCAGCCCCAGAATAGTGAGAAAATAAACTCTTGTGGGCCAGGCGCCGTGGCTCACACCTGTAATCCCAGCACTTTGGGAGGCTGAGGTGGGTGGATCACAAGGTCAGGAGCTCAAGACCAGCCTGGCCAATATGGTGAAACCCTGCCTCTACTAAAAATACAAAAATCAGCCAGGCATTGTGGCGGGTGCCTGTAGTCCCAGCTACTCGGGAGGCTGAGGCAGAAGAACAGCCTGAACCTGGGAGGTGGAGGTTGCAGTGAGCTGAGATGGAGCCACTGCACTCCAGCCTGAGTGACAGAGTGAGATCATCTCAAAAAATAAAGAAAAAAAAAAGGAAATAAACTCTTGTGGTATAAACTGCCCAGGCTGTGGCCCCTTTGTCACAGCAACTGTAGCAAACAAACACAGGGCCCCTCAGAGCTTCACAAACCCCTCTCTGGCTGTGGCGTGATCTCCCATTATCCTTAAAACCCTCTTTATTATTATTATTATTATTATTTTACTTTAAGTTCTAGAGTACCTGTGCACAACATGCAGATTTGTTACATACGTGTACATGTGCCATGTTGGTGTGCTGCACCCGTTAACATTACATTAGGTATATCTCCTAATGCTATCCCTCCCCCCTCCCCCCAACCCCCAGCAAGCCCAGTGTGTGATGTTCCCCACCCTGTGTCTATGTGTTCCTATTGTTCAGTTCCCACCTATGAGTGAGAACATGTGGTGTTTTGTTTTCTGTCATTGCAATAGTTTGCTCAGAATGATGGTTTCCAGCTTCATCCATGTCCCTACAAAGGACATGAACGCATCCTTTTTTATGGCTGCATAGTATTCCATGGTGTATATGTGCCATATTTTCTTAATCCAGTCTATCATTGATGGACATTTGGGTTGGTTCCAAGTCTTTGCTATTGTGAATAGTGCTGCAATAAACACACATGTGCATGTGTCTTTATAGCAACATGATTTATAATCCTTTGGGTATATGCCCAGTAATGGGATGGCTGGGTCAAATGGTATTTCTAGTTCTAGATCCTTGAGGAATCGCCACACTGTCCTCTGCAATGGTTGAACTAGTTTACAGTCCCAACAGTGTAAAAGCGTTCCTATTTCTCCCCATCCTCTCTAGCACCTGTTGTTTCCTGACTTTTTAACCATCACCATTCTAACTGGTGTGAGATGGCATCTCATTGTGGTTTTGATTTGCATTTCTCTGATGGCCAGTGATGATGAGCATTTTTTTCATGTGTCTGTTGGCTGCATAAATGTCTTCTTTTGAGAAGTATCTGTTCATATCCTTTGCCCACTTTTTGATGGAGTTGTTTGATTTTTTTCTTGTAAATTTGTTTAAGTTCTTTGTAGATTCTGGATATTAGCCCTCTGTCAGATGGGTAGATTGTAAAAATTTTCTCCCATTCCATAGGTTGCCTGTTCACTCTGATGGTAGTTTCTTTTGCGGTGCAGAAGGTCTTTAGTTTAATTAGATCCCATTTCTCAATTTTGGCTTTTGTTGCCATTGCTTTTGAAGTCCTTGCCCATGCCTATGTCCTGAATGACATTGCCTAGGTTTTCTTCTAGGGTTTTTATGGTTTTAGGTCTAACATTTAAGTCTTTAATCCATCTTGAATTAATTTTTATAAGGTGTAAGGAAGGGATCCAGTTTCAGCTTTCTATTTATGGCTAGCCAGTTTTCCCAGCACCATTTATTAAATAGGGAATCCTTTCCCCATTTCTTGCTTTTGTCAGGTTTATCAAAGAGCAGATGGCTGTAGATGTGTAGTATTATTTCTGAGGGCTCTATTCTGTTCCATTGGTCTATATCTCTGTTTTAGTACCAGTATCATGCTGTTTTGGTACCAGTATCATGCTGTTTTGGTTACTGTGGCCTTGTAGTATAGTTTGAAGTCAGGTAGCGTGATGCCTCCAGCTTTGTTCTTTTGGCTTAGGATTGTCTTGGTAATGCAGGCTCTTTTTTGGTTCCATATGAACTTTAAGGTATTTTTTTTCCAATTTTGTGAAGAAAGTCATTGGTAGCTTGATGGGGATGGCGTTGAATCTATAAATTACCTTGGGTAGTATGGCCATTTTCACAATATTAATTCTTCCTATCCATGAGCATGGAATGTTCTTCCATTTGTTTGTGTCCTCTTATTTCACTGAGCAGTGGTTTGTAGTTCTCCTTGAAGAAGTCCTTCACATCCCTTATAAGTTGGATTCTTAGGTATCTTATTCTCTTTGAAGCAATTGTGAATGGGAGTTTACTCATGATTTGGCTCTCTGTTTGTCTGTTACTGGTGTATAGGAATGCTTGTGATTTTTGCACATTGATTTTGTATCCTGAGACTTTGCTGAAGTTGCTTATCAGCTTAAGGAGATTTTGGGCTGAGACGATGTGCTTTTCTAAACATACAATCATGTCATCTGCAAACAGGGACAATTTGACTTCCTCTTTTCCTAACTGAATACCCTTTATTTCTTTCTCTTCACTGATTGCCCTGGTCAGAACTTCCAATGCTTTGTTGAATAGGAGTGGTGAGAGAGGGCATCTCTGTCTTGTGCCAGTTTTCAAAGAGAATGCTTCCAATTTTGGCCCATTCAGTATGATGTTGGCTGTGGGTTTGTCATAAATAGCTCTTATTATTTTGAGATACGTCCCATCAATACCTAGTTTATTGAGAGTTTTCAGCATGAAGGGCTGTTGAATTTTGTCAAAGGCCTCTTCTGCGTCTATTGAGATAATCAAGTGGTTTTTGTCTTTGGTTCTGTTTATATGCTGGATTATGTTTATTGATTTGTGTATGTTGAACCAGCCTCACATCCCAGGGATGAAGCCAACTTGATTGTGGTGGATAAGCTTTTTGATGTGCTGCTGGATTCGGTTTGCCAGTATTTTATTGAGGATTTTTGAATTGATATTCAACAGGGATATTGGCCTAAAATTCTCTTTTTTTGTTGTGTCTCTGCCAGACTTTGGTATCAGGATGATGTTGGCCTCACAAAGTGAATTATGGAGAATTCCTTCTTTTTCTATTGATTGGAATAGTTTCAGAAGGAATGGAACCAGCTCCTCTTTGTACCTCTGGTAGAATTCAGCTGTGAATCCATCTGGTCCTGGATATTTTTTGGTTGGTAAGCCATTAATTATTGCCTCAATTTCAGAGCCTGTTATTGGTCTATTCAGGGATTCAACTTCTTTCTGGTTTAGTCTTGGGAGGGTATATGTGTCCAGGAATTTATCCATTTGTTCTAGATTTTCTAGTTTATTTGCATAGAGGTGTTTATAGTATTCTCTGATGGTAGTTTGTATTTCTGTGGGATCCGTGGTGATATCCCCTTTATCATTTTTTATTGAGTCTATTTGATTCTTCTCTCTTTTCTTCTTTATTAGTCTTGCTAGCGGTCTATCCATTTTGTTGATCTTTTCAAAAAACCAACTCCTGGATTCATTGATTTTTTGAAGGGGTTTTTTTTGGTGTCTCTATCTCTTTCAGTTCTGCTCTGATCTTAGTTATTTCTTGCCTTCTGCTAGCTTTTGAATGTGTTTGCTCTTGCTTCTCTAGTTCTATTAATTGTGATGTTAGGGTGTCAATTTCAGATCTTTCCTGCTTTCTCTTGTGGGCATTTAGTGCTATAAATTTCCCTCTACACACTGCTTTAAGTGTGTCCCAGAGATTCTGGTGTATTGTGTCTTTGTTCTCATTGGTTTCAAAGAACATCTTTATTTCTGCCTTCATTTCGTTATGTACCCAGTAGTCATTCAGGAGCAGGTTTTCAGTTTCCATGTAGTTGAGCAGTTTTGAGTGAGTTTCTTAATCCTGAATTCTAGTTTGATTGCCCTGTTGTCTGAGAGACTGTTTGTTATAATTTCTATTCTTTTATATTTGCTGAGGAGTGCTTTACTTCCAACTATGTGGTCAATTTTGGAATAAGTTTGATGTGTTGCTGAGAAGAATGTATATTCAGTTGTTTTGGGGTGGAGAGTTCTGTAGATGTCTATTAGGTCCACTTGGTGCAGGGCTGAGTTCAATTACTGGATATCCTTGTTAACTTTCTGTCTCGTTGATCTGTCTAATGTTGACAGTGGGGTGTTAAAATCTTCCATTATTATTGTGTGGGAGTCTAAGTCTCTTTTTAGGTCTCTCAGGACTTGCTTTATGCATCTGGGTGCTCCTGTTTTGGGTGCATATATATTTACGATAGTTAGCTCTTCTTGTTGAATTGATCCCTTTACCATTATGTAATGGCTTTCTTTGTCTCTTTTGATCTTTGCTGGTTTAAAGTCTGTTTTATCAGAGACTAGGATTGCAACCCTTGCCTTTTTTTGTTTTCCATTTGCTTGGTAGATCTTCCTCCATCCCTTTATTTTGATCCTATGTGTGTCTCTGCACTTGAGATGGGTCTCCTGAATACAGCACACTGATGGGTCTTGACTCTTTATCCAATTTGCCAGTCTGTGTCTTTTAATTGGAGCATTTAGCCCATTTACATTTAAGGTTAATATTGTTATGTGTGAATCTGATCCTGTCATTATGATGTTAGCTGGTTATTTTGCTCATTAGTTGATGCAGTTTCTTCCTAGTATTGATGGTTTTATTTGGCATGTTTTTGCAGTGCCTGGTACCAGTTGTTCCTTTCAATGTTTAGTGCTTCCTTCAGGAGCTCTTGTAAGGCAGGCCTGGTGGTGACAAAATCTCTCAGCATTTGTTTGTCTGTAAAGGATTTTATTTCTCCTTCACTTGTGAAGCTTAGTTTGGCTGGATATGAAATTCTGGGTTAAAAATTCTTTTCTTTAAGAATGTTGAATATTGGCCCCCACTCTCTTCTGGCTTGTAGAGTTTCTGCCAAGAGATCTGCTGTTAGTCTGATGGGTTTCCCTTTGTGGGTAACCTGACCTTTCTCTCTCGCTGCCCTTAACATTTTTTCCTTTGTTTCAACTTTGGTGAATCTGAAAATTATGTGTCTTGGAGTTGCTCTTCTTAAGGAGTATCTTTGTGGCGTTCTCTGTATTTCCTGAATTTGAATGTTGGCCTGCCTCGCTGGGTTGGGGAAGTTCTCCTGGATGATATCCTGAAGAGTGTTTTCCAACTTGGTTCCATTCTCCCCATCACTTTCAGGTATACCAATCAGACATAGATTTGGTCTGTTCATGTAGTCCCATATTTCTTGGAGGCTTTGCTAATTTCTTTTTACTCTTTTTTCTCTAAACTTCTCTTCTTGCTTCATTTCAATCATTTGATCTTCAATCACTGACACCCTTTCTTCCATTTGATCAAATCTGCTGCTGAAGCTTGTGCATGTGTCACGTAGTTCTCGTGCCATGGTTTTCAGCTCCATCAGGTCATTCAAGGACTTCTCCTCACTGTATTCTACTTAGCCATTTGTCTACTCTTTTTTCAAAGTTTTTAGCTTCTTTGCAATGGGTTCGAGCATCCTCCTTTAGCTTGGAGAAGTTTGTTATTACTCATCTTCTGAAGCCTTCTTCTCTCAACTCGTCAAAGTCATTCTCTGTCCAGCTTTGTTCTGTTGCTGGTGAGGAGCTGTGTTCCTTTGGAGGAGAAGAGGTGTTCTGATTTTTAGAATTTTCAGCTTTTCTGCTCTGGTTTCTCCCCATCTTTGTGGTTTTATCTACCTTTGGTCTTTGATAATGGGGACGTACAGATGGGGTTTTGGTGTGGATGTCCTTTCTGTTTTTTAGTTTTCCTTCTAACAGGACCCTCAGCTGCAGGTCTGTTGGAGTTTGCTGGAGGTCCACTCCAGACCCTGTTTGCCTGGGTATCACCAGCGGAGGCTGCAGAACAGCAAATGTTGTTGCCTAATCCTTCCTCTGGAAGCTTCATCTCAGAGGGGCACCTGGCCTTATGAGGTGTCAGTCACTCCCGTACTGGGAGGTGCCTCCCAGTTAGGCTACTCGGGGGTCAGGGACCCACTTGAGGAGACAGTCTGTCTGTTCTCAGATCTCAAACTCCGTGCTGGGAGAACCACTACTCTCTTCAAAGTTGTCAGACAGGGACGTTTAAGTCTGCAGAAGTTTCTGCTGCCTTTTGTTCAGCTATGGCCTGCCCCTTAGAGGTGGAGTCTACAAAGGCAGGCAGGCCTCCTTGAGCTGCGGTGGGCTCCAGCCAGTTCGAGCTTCTCAGCCGCTATTTATTTATTTATTTATTTATTTATTTATTTTTGAGATGGAGTCTCTGTAACCCAGGTCGGAGTGCAGTGGCACCATCTTGGCTCACTGTAAGCTCTGCCTCCCGGGTTCAAGCCATTCTCCTGCCTCAGCCTCACAAGTAGCTGGGACTACAGGAGCCTGCCACCATGCCTGGCAAATTTTTTGTATTTTTAGTAGAGATGGGATTTCACCTTGTTAGCCAGGATGGTCTCAATCTCCTGATCTCGTGATCTGCCCGCCTTGGCCTCCCAAAGTGCTGGGATTACAGGCGTGAGCCACCGTGCCCAGCCTGCTGCTCTGTTTACCTACTCAAGCCTCAGCAATGGCGGATGCCGCTCCCCAAGCCTGGCTGCCACCTTGCAGTTCCATCTCAGACTGCTGTGCTAGCAGTGAGCCAGGCTCCATGAGTGGGACCCTCTGAGCCGGGTGCAGGATATAATCTCCTGGTGTGCCGTTTGCTAAGGCCCTTGGAAAAGTGCAATGTTAGGGTGGGAGTGTCCTGATTTTCCAGGTGCCCTCTGTCATGGCTTCCCTTTGCTAGGAAAGGGAGTTCCCCCACCCCTTGCACTTCCCAGGTGAGGTGATGCCCTGTCCTGCTCCCTGGACTGCACCCACTTGTCTTGCAAGCTCCAGTGAGATGAACCAGTATCTCAGTTGGGAATGCAGAAATCACTCTTTTGCATGGTTCACGCTGGGAGCTGCAGACTGGAGCTCTTCCTATTTGGCCATCTTGGTGCCACCAATAATTTCACTACCCTCTTTTTACTTGTTTCCTTACAGCTAACTTAAGCTCTGTTGGCTCTTCTTGTGCTCTTAGGAGTTCAAGCACTTGCATCCAATCTGACAAAAGTGCAGATTTGTTCTGCTCTGTTGCTTGGGCCCCACTTGGTCTGTCTACAAAACTTTCATATTTGGCCTTTGTGTCCAGCTTCTTTCACTTTGAAGAAAGTCTTCAATGTTCTTCTGTGTTGCAGCATCTGTACTTTATTCTGTTTATATCTGAACAATATTTCATTGTGTGGATCTATTACATTTTGCCTGTCCATTTAGCAATCGATGGGCATTTGTGTTGTTTCCATTTGGGGGCTATTATGAATGAATAATGTTTATTCATGTACAAGGTTTTGTGGAGACATACATTTTCAACTCTCTTGGGGTATATTTAGTAGTAGAATTGCCAGGCCGTAAAATTCACAGAAACAGAAAGTAGATTAGTATCCCTCAGTGACCTGGGGTAGGCAAACATGGGGAGTGACTGCTAATGGGTGCGTAGTTTCATTTTGGAGTGATGAGAATGTTCCAGAATTAGAGGTGATGGTTGCACAGCTTTGTAAATATGTTAAAAGCCAGTGAATTGTACATTTTAAGGGGTGAATTTTATGGTATGTGAATCATATCTCAAGAAAATGTATGAGAAAAAACAGATGGAGTAGTTGTGGCAGCGGCTGGGGTTTTATGAGCGTGGGAGTGGTACACACTATTGCTGGGGCCACTTTGTTTGGGAAGACAGGCAAGTGGCTGAGGGTGAGGGGGGCAGGCTATTTTAGTCTGGGCTGGCAGCTCATTTGGAAGTATCATGCTGTGTTGGATTTAACAGTACTGTATGTGCTGATAGCCTTCCTCATGGTGCTTTTGTAGGCCCACTTTATTTATTTGTTTATGTATATCTATTTTCCCCATCTTTATTAGGATATAACTGACAAATTAAAGTTGTGCATATTACAGTGTACATGTGATATTTTGATACATGTATATGTTGTGAAATGATTAAATCAAGCTAATTACCATATCCATCATCACACACACTACTGTGGTGAGAACACTTAAGATCTAATCTCTTTGCAATTTTCAAGTGTATAATACATCCTTATTAACTATAGTCACCCTCCTGTACAATGGATCTCCAGAACTTATTCTTCCTGTCTAACTGGAACTTTGTACCTTTTAACCAGCACTATTTACCATTTCTACCGTGAGCATGATAGCCATACACTTGACTTAGCCCTTGAAGTGAGTTTTAATCAACCTCAGTCACCATAGGAATTTTTAGTTTTAGCTTTATCTGTTTGAGATTGAAAAGCAATAGGTTTTTTTAAACCCTCTAAGTCCCCAGTTTCTGAACTTCCTCTTTTCCCTTTCGTGCTTGTAAACAGTCAAATGCTTTCTGTGAGCTCCTCTGTTTCTTGCTGTCGATTGTCAGATGAAATCAGCAGAAACCAACATACACTACCAATGCTTGGGTTTCCACCTCTTCTATGCCTTAAAATCCATTAGGCTTATTGTTGGCTTTCCAAGTTATTGAGGGTAATGTCATGTTTAGCTACTGCTGAACACGGATCACTTTCTTGCCACTTTCCACGAACAGTTTCCTTGGTACCAATAATTCGACTGCTAAGTTAATGCCACATATTTTTAAGTTTTTGTTATGGTAGCAACCCTCTTCTAGGTACCAATTTCTTTATTAATCAAGAGAGGTTAACTGTAGTTGCAGTCCAACATTATCAGTATTTTAATACAAAAAATGTTTATTTCTCATGCGTCCATGAACACCACATATGGCAAATTGTGCCCTTCCTCTTAAAGTGAATGCCTTGAAATGACACAATCACTTCTGCTTACATTTCACTGGACAAAGCAGGTCATATGACCACACCTAACTTAAAGGAAGCAGAGAGGCAGCACTGCACATCACACATCTGACTATGTCTTTACCTTGAACCATAATATATATATTTTTTATGTAAATAAAAAATATATTTATATTTTTATATAAATACAAATATGTAATATATATATATTTTTTGAGACAGAGTCTCACTCTGTCACCCAGGCTAGAGTGCAGTGGCACGATCTCAGCTCACTGCAGCCTCCACCTTCCAAGTTCAAGTGATTCTCCTGCCTCAGCCTCCTGAGTAACTGGGATCACAGGCACCTGCCACTACGCCTGGCTAATTTTTCTATTTTTTAGTAGAGATGGGGTTTCACCATGTTGGCCAGGCTGGTCTCGAACTCCTGACCTCAGGTGATCCACCCACCTCGGCCTCCCAAAGTGCTGGGATCATAGGCATGAGCGACCGCACCCGGCCTCATGATTGATATTTTGACTGGTGTACTAGTTTGCTGGGCTGTGAGAACAAAGTACCACAGATCAGATGGCATAAAGGAATCCTGGGCATAAAATGATTTGTCTTCAGCGTTTTGAAGACATTGCTCCACTACCTTCTAGTTTTTAGCATTGGTGTTTTACAGGCTCCAACGCCATGCTGATTTCAGGTAATTAATCTTAATCGATCCGTCTGGAAGCATAAGATCGCTACGTGCCTGGTGTTTTGAAATTCCACAACGATGCAAATCCGTTTTCAACCATTAGTCAGGCCTTTCATTCTTGCTTCATGGTTGTGATGCCCTGAAATCTCTTCGAGGGTCTTAATGATACTTTTTCAGGCTTTCTTCTTCTTCAATAGTATCTGTTTTTTCTATATTGATCTTTCTCAGTTTGTTTTTTTGTCTTTATCTTCTACGTTAGAGGCTTTTCTCAGATGTTTGGCAATATTTGCTTTTGGTCATATTTAAGAGGTACTGGAATGTTTGCTAAAGCTCCAAGGTCATATGTGAGACCTGTCAATCTGAGTGTCACTCCAGGATGACTGAGCTGGGCTGTTCAACTGACGGTGCTCCTATGAAAGTATATTTAACATTTTCCTCCTTAGCTGCCCAAATTCATGCCCGAAAACTAAGGGGCTGACTCTTCCCTTAATCTTGCTGGCCTGAATGATGCCTTGGGTCCCACAGTGCAGCAACACTGTGTCATCTTCTTCAGTCTTTTTCTAAGGAGAGGGAGGGCCAATTGCTCTGCAATGCACAGAGAAGTGCGAAACCAGTATTTTATTGCTTCTTAAATAGATTTTCAACCAGCTCTCCTTTCTCTCTCTCTCTCTTTTTTTAAATTTCACTTTAAGTTCTGGGATACATGCGCAGAACATGCAGGTTTATGTATACAAGTGCCATGGTGGTTTGCTGCACCTATCAACCCGTCATCTAGGTTTTAAGTCCCGAATGCATTAGGCATTTGTCCTAATATTCTCCCTCCCCTTATTCCCCATCCCTTGACAGGCCCCCTGGTGTGATTGTTCCCCTCCCTGTGTCTATGTGTTCTCATTGTTCAACTGCCACTCACGAGTGAGAACATGTGGTGTTTGGTTTTCTGTTCCTGTGTAAGTTTGCTGAGGATGATGGGTTCCAGCTCCATCCATGTCCCTGTAAAGGACGTGAACTCATTCTTTTTTATGGCAGCATAGTATTCCATAGTACATATGTGCCATGTTTTCTTTATCCAGTCTATCACTGATGGGTATTTGGGTTGCCTCCATGTCTTTGCTATTGTAAATAGTGCTGCAATAAACATACATGTGCATGTTTTTCTTTCTTTCTTTTGTTTTTTTTGAGAGACAGGGTCTTGCTCTGTTACCTAGTCTAGAGTGGTGCGATCATAGCTAACTGAAGCCTTGACCTCCCAGGCGCAAGAAATCCTCTCACCTCAGCCTCTTGAGTAGCTGGGACTACAGGCATGCACCACCATGCTCGGCTGATTTTGAAATTTTTTTTTGTAGAGATGGGGTTTCACTATGTCACTCAGGCTAGTCTCTAATTCCTAGCTTCAAGAGATCTTCCTGCCTTAGCCTCCCAAAGTGCTGGGATTGCTAATATGAGTCATCGTTTCTGGCCAGGCCTCTATATATTATTGGTCCCTGAACACACAGCATAAACTTTTCTACCCCATGGTGCACGGGCTTGTGCGCACAAACAGGTGTGTCCATGAGTCCAGAGCAGGGAGTAATTTTTGCCCCTTCTTGCTAGGGGACATTGGTGATTTCCGGATATAGTTTTTGCTATAACTATATATATTTGCTACCATATATATTTCCGGATATAGTTTTGCTATAAGCGGGTGGACACTTCTGACTCTAGAGAGCAGAGGCTGCGGATGCTGCTAAACATCTTACAAGGCACAGGACAACCTTCCACACAAATAATTGTCCAGTCCAAGATGTCAGTAGTGCCTTGATTGGGAAACCATGATGTAGAAACCATGTATTTGGGGCCTCTTTCACTTCCAACCATAGTGGAGTACAGGAATAAGATATATACTCCCACCTGAAAAAAACTTTCAAACTAGACAAAATATATGAAACATTGGTTTTCTTTTCTTTTTTTTTTAAGGGACAATCTTATTCTGTTGCCCAGCTTGGGGTGCAGTCCTGTGATCATAGCTCACTGCAGCCTCCAGTTCCTGGGTTCAAGCAAACCTCCACCTCAGCCATTACTTAGGCCCATGGATTCACTGTCAGGAATAATTCTATTCCCATAAAACAGAGTAAAAATCTCATAATTCATATGCCATCAGGTGGAATACTCAAAAAATGCAGATCCACCTCAGTACTGGGACAAAATGCAGTATATACGTATGGTGGAATATTATTCAGCCATAAAAGAAATGAAATTCTGATACATGCTACAACATGGATGAACCTGGAGGATAGTCATGAATAATGAGTGCATCAAACTAGTCACAAAAACATAAATATTGTATGATTCCACTTATATGAGGTATATAACATATACCTCATACATTCATAATGAGGTATATATACCTCATTATGAATTGCATTGCTGAACTTGCAGATGGGGGTAGGGGACACTTACTGAAGGATGATACAAAGAGTATGTCAGTTTCAAAGGTAGGAATCTGCATAATTACAGGACTTATTAAAGCTGGGCCCTAGGTTAATCAAGGAAGGTTTCTGGAGAAGGCGACTTTCAATCAGACACCTGCCTTCTCAGCATCTTTTAAGATACAGAATTAACATTTAGTTAGCGTTAGGTACTGTTATAAGCACTTTGCATGTATTTACCCATTTAATGATCACAAAACAGTGTGAGGTATATAGATTAGGAAACCGAAGCACAGAGACTTTAAATAATTTGCCTAAGTTTATACAGCTAGAGGGTGGCTTTGCTAGGAGTCAAACCCAGGCTGGTTTTAAATCCTGTGTTCCTAGCTACTAGGCTGTCTTTAAATCCTACGTTCCTAGCCACTATGCTACTTTAATAACATGAAATACACGTAACAGTAAATTTTGGAATAAATGGAAGTATATCTCATTTTATTAGCGTTTTCAAATGGATTTAATATAGCTTTAAAATACAGTGTTAAAAAAATTACGATTTCATAGCTTTTAGGGCAGTTTTGCAGAGACCAAGAGGCAGCATTCTGTTTGTCCACCAGAGGGCGCTTCCAGCACAAACTCTAAGTCCACGGTTCTCAGCTTCCCCGTGGTTCCCATTAGCGGGGGTTGGGTCTGTGCAGCAAGCTATCGATGAGAGTAGCCAACCTCACATACACAGACAACTGTTCATCTTTCACAAAATTCACAGGCACCCAAACATGCACAAAGGAACTGTTACTTCCAAATAGCTTGCATATACCAGAGACGCTAGAAAAGGAAGGAGTTCTCTCACTAGAGTGTTTTGTTTGTGGCTTTTCTCAAGGGGAGGAAACTGGGCAGGGAAGGAGACCCAACTCTGACCCTCAGTGGCTATTGTGTCCTGTGTCCAGATGTTCTTCTGGGCTGCCTAAACGGAAGTCCTACAGGCAGGCGCACTCTCGGCTGGGGTGATGGGGGCCCGGGAGGCAGGCCAGGCAGGGATCTCCCTGCTTAAGGAAAATGTCAAGACATATTTGGGACTAAGAGTGTGCCCCTTGATGAACACCCCCAGTTGTTAATGAATCAACCCTCTACTCCTGTGCAGTGCCTCAGGTGGGGAAGAAATTTCCCATGACAAGCCAAAAAGGGTGGGATTTGGAAGGGCTGCCTTACTGTGTTGGAGATTGTTGAAGGAAGCGGCAGAGTAACTATTGTTGGCCTTGCTCTCTCTCTCTGTCTCTCTCTCTCTCTCTCTCTCTCTCTCTGTGTGTGTGACTTTATTGTATCACCAGGCAGGAGGAGGTCTGTGCAAAATCTGCTCCAACAATAGAAAGGAATATGAAGGAGTTTAAAGAGTAGAATTTGCAATGCTGCAAGCATACAAATCAAAATAAAATGAGGGTAGTTCAACAAAGATATCTTTTCTGATAATTGTTTATAGCACTAACCATCACTTTATAGGTTTGAAGATATAGTATCCAGAGAAAATGAACATTAAGGCAGCTTGGAGAGACTTTAAAATTCCAGTGCATACTTTCTTTCTTTCTTTCTTTTTTTTTTTTTTTTTTGAGACAAAAAGTTTCACTCTGTTGCCCAGGCTGGAGTACAGTGGTGCCATCTTAGCTCACTGAAACCTCTGCTTCCCAGGTTCAAGTGATTCTCCTGCTTCAGCCTCCCGAGTAGCTGGGATTACAGGCACGCACCACTACGCCCAGCGAATTTTTGTATTTTTAGTAGAGACGGGGTTTCACTATATTGGCCAGGCTGCCCTTGAACTCCCGACCTTAGGTGATCTGCCTGCCTCGGCCTCCCAAAGTGCTGAGATGACAGGCATGATCCACCATGCCCAGCCTAAGTGCATACTTTCAAAAGCTCTAGGGATTGAAAGGGAGTTGCAAACACATGTTCTCCAATCTCTTTTTGATGCCTGAGTTGTCTCTGTGACAACAGCCTCCCATAGATTCTCTGGCCTATGCCTGAAATCTTCACGGTGCCCACCTGTCTTAACTACAAGGCATTTCCTTCCATTTTGGGTAACTCCAACCCCTAGAAATATAGTCACCTTTCCTTTGTATCCACTAGTCTTAGATTCTAAAATAACCATCACTAGTGTACACTGAATACCAGGAGCTGGTTCAGGTGTTGTTTTATTTAATCCCCTAACTTACCCCTGTAGGTGCATCAGTCAGCTCTGGCTGCCATCACAGGCTAACATAGACTGAGGGCTTCAATAACAAAAAGTGTATTTTCCCACAGTTCTGGAGGCTGGGAAATCTGAGATCAATGTTCTGGCTGATTCTACTTCTGAAGGCTTTAAGGGCAATAATACTATCAGATCAGGCCTCCCCTACCCTAGCCCTCACTTAGTCTCATTTAACCTTAATTACTTCTAGATGCCCCTTCTCCAAATACAGCCAGACTGGAGTTCGGGCTTTTTTGGGGGAAGTGCCTGTAAGGGATTGATTTGCCCTCTCATGCAATGAATGCTGTGGTTAGGACTGAAACCCGATCTGCCTGATTTCTCTGTATGCCAACTGCACTGTGGTCCTTATTCTTGGAAATAACCTTGGACTTGAGACAACCTGAGGCCAAGTCCTTGCAGTGGGTGCTTTTGTCCAGCCCAGTTCACCAGGACAGGAGACCTGATGGGGATTTGGGGACACAGCCTTATTTGGAAACAAAATATGCATTTTTTTTTCTTTTTTTGGAGTGGGGTTGTAGCAGGAGAGGCTGTGGCCAAAGTAATCAGGGACTCAGAATATTAGTTTGCTCTGATTGCTATAATAAAGTACCGCAGACTGGGTGGCTTAAACAACAGACATTTGTTCTGTCACTGTTCTGGAGGCTGGAAGTCTGAGATCAAGGTGCCAGCAGGGTTGGTTTCTCCTGAGGCCTCTGTCTTTGCTTTATAGATGGCCACCATCTCCCTGTGTCCTCATGAGGTCATCCTTCTGTGCATGTCTGTATCCTAATCGCTCCTTTTAAGGGCATCTGTCGTACTGGATTAGGGTCCATCCCAATAACCCTATTTTAACCTAATTACATATCTAAAGACTCGATCTTCAAATAGAATCACATTCTGAAGTACTGGGGATTAGGACTTTAACATATGAATTTTTTGGTGAGGGGAGTGGCGGGGATCACAATTTAGCCTGTAACACTTAGGGAGCTGTCAGTTGCATTTTCAGAGTCTTGGCCAACAGAGGACACTAATGCTTGTATCCCTGCTCCTAGGAAGGGGCAGGTCAGATCTGTCTCCCTTGCAGAATGCTCCTGGACGCACAGCCTGTTCCGCCTGGGTCTCCTGTTTGCTTGTGTATCCCATCTACTTCCATACGACAGGGAAAGAAAAAGAGAGAACTTTTAATACAATAAAAGGTTGTGCTCTCTTTGAACCCTGGAGTTGTTTTTCTGTTAGCAGAAAACACTTTTTTCCCTCTCCATTAGATAGCATCTCTCTCTATGTGCTATTTACCTTTTCTTCTAGCCCTTGCCTTCTCTCCCCTCCCATCTGGCAATTACCAGTGCAGTTACACAAACTGGTCTCCGTACCCGTCATTATACATAGGAGTCGTACCCAGCCTGCCCTGGGTACACGCTGTCCTCTGAAAAGGAAGTGGATTTACAAAACTGCATCACTACAGGACTTTAGAAATATTTGAAGAGAGATAAGCAAGCAGCCGTGAACTTGCCACACCAGAACAGATGTCCTCATTTTGCGTATCGCTGGCTGTTTCTTAGCTGCATGCTTATAAATAAATTTTGCTTCAATATCTGTGAGGATCCAGTCAGGGAAACAGAAGCTAAACTAGTTGTTTCAACAGAGAACATTTAATACAGGGAATTGCCCAAACAGGGGCTGGAGAATTGAAACAGCAAAAAGCTGTGAAGGGAAGGGGTGAGATGATCGAAACATGGAGCTTGGTGGAGGGCCTCTGTACAGCTTGGGCTCAGATCTTTGAGAAGGGGGTCCTGCCCAGCAGCGGCTGGTGTCTCTGAGGCGACACATGAGGCTGGCTCTGGAAGTTTGGAAAGAAGCTAGACACTAAGTAACTGCTGCCACCGCAATGGAGTACATTGCCAGGTGGTGCTGCAGGAATAGCAGGCTGGCGGGAGGGAGCCTGGCCCTGTCCTCCGGCCTTCCAACCTCTATCTCTACTGTTCCCTATTGGCAGAAGCTAACAGGAAGCCGGTGGACAAAGGAGAAGTGCAGGGTGCAGAATTCCAGCTCTACCTTTGCAGAGCAGAGTACAGAAGTCCAGATTTGCAGATTTCCCAAATCCCATAACCTCAATCTAACCGTGAGGGAAATAACAGACAAATTTAAATTGAGGGACAGTCTTCAAAATATCTAACCAGCACGCCTCAACGTTGTCAAAGTCATGAAAAAAAGGAAAGGCTGAGAAAGCATCACAGAGTGGAAGAAATCCAGGAGGCGTGAAGACGAAATCTAGGAATCATATTCTGGAATAGAACCTGAAAAAACAAAACAAAACAAAACAAAAAACCAGTAACAAAAGCTGCTAACACTGAATAAAGTCTGGGGTTTAGTGAGTAGTAATGTATCAATGTTGGCTTCTTAGTTTTGCAAAGGTACCTCATTAACGAAAGATGATAACATTAGGAGAAACTGGGTAAAGGTTATAGGCAGGCACTCTGCACATCTTTGTTATATTCCAATATAAAATGTGTTGAAAACCTCCTTCTTTCACTGCCTATGCAATGTTCCCCTTTTCCTTACCCCAGGGCCTCAGCTGGTTGGGGTTCTTTATCCATTGGGGTGACCCCAATTTTATTTTATTTTATTTTATTTTTTGAGACAGAGTCTCACTCTATTGCCCAGGTTGGAGTGCAGTGTCGTGATCTTGGCTCACTGAAATCTCTGCCTCTCGGGTTCAAAAGATGCTCAAACCTCAGCCTCCCGAGTAGCTGGGATTACAGGTGCGCACCACCACATCCAGTGAATTTTTGTATTTTTAGTAGAGACGGGGTTTCACCATGTTGGCCAGGCTGGTCTCGAACTCCTGACCTCAGGTGATCTGCCTCCCTCACCTTCCCAAAGTGCTGAGATTACAGGCATGAGCCACTGCACCTGGCCCCAAGTTTTTATTCCCAAAGGGTCTGAATCCTTAGTTGTTCTGTCTGTTTTTTAGTTGCCATAGTTTTTCACTAGCTATTATTGTTGAACACAGGAGTGCTAAGAGAGTCTCTGAGAATCCACTGGAATCACTGGGTCATAGAAATATCCTCTCCCCTCCTCTGTGTAGCAGTAACCCAGTGACCTAGAATCAGGATGAGTCATCTGAGCCTGCACAGGGGTGCACTTCTCTGCCTGTTGATTCTGAGGCCTGAAAACCCCAAAAGGGGTCTCCTTCAGAATGGAACTATTGTATTTGTCCCTGGTCGTAGCATCCCTTCCCTGAGAACGAATACCTCCAAATCGGCAAAGCTTAAATTTGCAATGATGGAAACCAGAAATTCTGCAAGCGAATGCTTATGTGTAATAGTGAAGGGAGCTACTCTCATGTCACGCATTTATTCTTGGACTCAGCTCTCTGATTATGAGGGAAAAAGAGAATTGGCATTGTCGTTGCTGATTCAAAGCATATACTGCTTCCTATGAGACAGAGCCTCACCTTTTCAGGATGTTTTCTCCTAACTGAAATCACAGTTGAGGGTTCAAGAGGTCATTCCACTGGGCTCCTAGGTTTTATCAGACTTGCCATTTCTAGGGAGGGACTTGTTGAGACAAGGGACTAGCATGGGCATGAGTCCACCATTTCACTTGTTTGGCTGTGAAGCGAGTTTCTTGACCAGAAGCAATGCTGTGTGGAATGATGGAAGATGAGGTATTCTGTAAGTCCGCAGATAATTGTTTTTTTGTTTTGTTTTGTTTTGTTTTTGAGATGGAGCCTTGCGCTGTTGCCCAGGCTGGAGTGCTGTGGCATGAACTCGGCTCACTGCAACCTCGTCCTCCCAGGTTCAAGTGATTCTCCTGCCTCAGCCTCCTTAATAGCTGGGATTACAGGCATACACCACCACGCCCGGCTAATTTTTGTATTTTTAGTAGAGATGGGGGGGTTTCACCGTGTTGGCCAGTCTGGTCTTGAACTCCTGACCTCAGGCCATCTGCCTGCCTTGGCCTCCCAAAGTGCTGGGATTACAGGCGTGAGCTGCCGTGCCTTGCCAGTCCACAGATAATAGTACTGGCAGAAGCATTTTTACCCAGAAAGGCAAATGCACATCTATTCCAGTGAGGTTTATGCCTCCTGCTCTGTGGAAGTGGTCAGGGATAACCAGCCAGTGCCAGACGGCTGGCTGCCTTCCCAGGCAAAGGGGCCACCATGCAGGCCCATCGCTGGTCTCTAATGTTGACAGATTAGGCAGAGGTGTTAACTGTATTAGCCTTGGTGGAGAGAAGTCCGTGTTAGTGCTCCATGCAGAGACTCCCGTCGTGAACATCAAAGCCTCTTGTACATGCGCGGACAGATGTTCCTTGACTTACGGTGGGGCTATGTCCCGATAAACCCATCGTTAAGCTGAAAACATCTAAGTGAAACATGCAGGTAACATACCTAACCTACTGAACATCACAGCTCAGCCTAGCCTACCTTAAACATGCTCAGAACATTTACATTAGCCTGTAGCTAGGCACAACCATCTAACACAAAGCCTACTTTATAATAAAGTGTAACTTTATTTTTTTAACTTTTTTTTTTCATGTAACTTACTGAATACTGAAGTAAAAGTGAAAAAGAAAATGGTTATATGGGTACTTGAAATACAGTTTTTACTGAATGCCTGTCACTTGTGCACCATCATAAAGTCGAAAAATCCTAAGTCAAACCGTCATAGGTTGGAGATCATGTGTACAGAGCAAGAACTGGGTTGCTGGGATGGGGCCCAGCTCATATCCACCTAGTTATTAAGAGCCTCCACTGCAGCAGATGTCCTAGAGTGAGCGTTCATATGGGGCATGCATATCTCCACTATTCTCTGCTTATTCTCAGAGATCCAGCCACAGATGCCCTTGTCATTAATTTTCCAATCCTGTTCTCTCCAAGTCCCTAACAAACTGCCAAACCACTAGCCACTCCCCATGAGTCAGTGTAACTGTACCTTTGGCTACCTCTTCTGAGAGGACAACAGATGTACTGATTGAAGTTCCTCCTTCTGTCTTTTGGGGCATTCCTGATTGGGCTACAGTAAGCAGCAGTCCAGTTCCCATATTATGCAGAACTAGCTGTAAGCAAGGTCAGAGCTTTCCTCCCTCCTCAATCAGTGAGTCGGAGGGAACTCCCATGAGGATGTAGGAGTGGACTGAGGGAGAAGATGCAAGAACAGGAGCAGTTGTCAGGGGGTCTGAGACAGATGCTCATGCAGGTCACCTGTGCTTTCTGCACCTGCTTGAGCCTTATTCATTAGCCATTTCTACCTGGAAGTGTCCAGCTCTGGTCCTGTACATCCCCTGCTTTATGAGTCACTGTGTCAGATAGCACCGCATTCGTGATGAGAAGCTCAGGCCACATAACCATGTGATGTCCCATGGTCAGGTGTTCAGTCCCTATCAGGTACGTTGCAAGGCAGGAGCCACTTCTCAAAAAGAGAATAATTACCTGAAGAAGAGGGCAAGGCTTGGCTCCTAAACCTTAGAGCCCCGCATGACAGTTGCCTTGCTGAAGCTGTCAGAGGCTTCACACTGCATTGCTAGTTTCCATAGAAACTTCAAGCATTGTGGATATTCTGGGTCATAAGGCCCAAGTGACAGTGCAGTTTTCTCTGAAGCCTGAGCCTGCTGCAGACACCTTCTTGCCTCTGGTCCCTGTTCAATACTGGAAGCCTAATGGCTAAATGGGTCAAATAGCACATTTAATGTGATATGTTTCCTCCAAAATTAAAAAATGAGACCCACCAGGTAGGAGCATCTTTTCAGTTATAAGAGGAGAAAGGTACAACAATTTTCACTTTGAATAGGATACCCCAACATGCTGTGTTTGCACTCAGGACTCATCTCCCGTCCTCCAGCCTGCATTTGTCTTCTTCCTATGGTATCTAAGGAAGTCCTTATTTGTTGTGCATCAGGTCTCATCTGCACAACACTGCCAATGTAGTGGACAAGTATGATTTTTGTAGGATGTAAAGACTGTTAAGATCTCTACTGTGAGGCAAAAAGACTTGAAAGTGTACTATTGGTTCTGCCAGTGAAAACAAATGACTTCCGATGTTCCTTGGAAAATGGGTAGAAAGAGAACCAAGCACCTGGCACATTGGGCACTACATACCAGATGCAGCGAGTTGTGCTGATTTGCTCCAGGAAAGGGTTGGCATCTGAGGCAGCAGCTGCAAGAGAAGGCAGCATCTGCTTAGGTTTACAATAATCCATGTTCTCTAAGATCTGTCTGCTCCTGACAGACCTAACCGATCTGTAAAATGAGCAAAGTATAAGTATCACCACTTCTTCCTTCGAGTCTTTGATGGTGGCATTAATTTCTGCAGATTCTTCTAGGGATATAGTAAACCTTTGTTTCTATCCTAGCAGAGGGGATGTTCCAGGACCTCTCTGCTAGGATAGAAAGTAGTGCTCAGCGTAGTGATCAGAGGGCCGACGTAGGCATTCCGCATGCCACATTGAGTTGTGGTGACCCTAACTGTGCATCCAGGACATGAAGAAGTGATGGTAGGGATGTCCTTGTACCTAATGGGCCTGCTGTGATTTGGACTTGAGCTAAAACTCCATTCATCCGCTGCCTATTAGACCATTCCTCCCACTTTGACTAGTAGATCACGTGGATGTTTTGGGTCTTGGGAGTAAGCACCAGTTCCAAGCTAGGGTCTTGTAATGCACAAAAGATCTAGAGATTCTTCTTTCTAGCACATGATCACCATTTCTTAAGGTTGCATACCCTTTGGGAGAAGGCATGGAGGAGGACATACTTGTGACACGGTTGCAGGGGACTTTCTTCAGGTGACATGCTGTCTTCAATGAAGGGTCTGTGAAATGGCTTGTGTCTAGAAACTGGAGGAAAGTCTTTCCATTGGAGTGATGCAAGACTCCCCATTGTGGTGACTCAGCAGACCAAGAGCTATGTTAGTAGACTGTCCATGCACTGCAGTCCCAGGGACACTGTGATCCATCAGCCACCTTGTACCAAAGATCTGTGTGGATCAGAAGATTCCCGTTCACCAGATCACTCCTGCTGCTCATCACCCTAGATGTGTCTACCTTGTCTCTGACAGTTGAGTGCTGTCATTGGCTTCCACTGGTCATCTTTCCCCCTGAAATCAGGGAGCCCATCTCAGCAGACACATTCTGCAGGGTTACATTGGGATCTGGGAGATGGGCCCCAGAGAGCTTTGCTAGGACACTGCTGCTTTGCCCACTGCTATGATTCTCAGTGTCATAGTCAAGAGAATGCTCTCTTAGGGGACGAAGAAAGGGTAGGGCTGGGTGTACAGGTTGCGTGTGATAAATCCAGCCCAACATTCCCATATCCATAAGCTTTTGAACTCTGTCCTTTACATTATAGCAGGAAAGTTCTGGAATCCCAACCTTAGTGAATATAAGCTACCACTAAGTTATAATCTCCCAAACGAGCAGACCATTAGAACCAATCTCAGTTACAGTAGCTAACGTGTTCAATCCCACATCTCCAGCGGTTTGACCCCTATGTACTGATAGGGGTCTTAGTACTACTTAGGGCTACTTAGTACACTTAGCCCTGTCTCATGCTGTGTCCTCTCCCCCTTGGTCCACCATCCTTACAGTTTTCTCCTACACTTGTTGCAAAGTTTAGATGAGCACAATTTGCATTCTCTTCCTTGGCCAAGAGAAAAAGGCTGGGGAGTCTTAGTTGGAGTCCACGAGGCTGCTGACTGATGACTAATCAAGTAACATGGTAATCCTTTGTTTTACTGCCTTATACATGTTTTGCCTTTAAGAATTCAATTTCCAGAAATGCCTCCCAGGAAGAACTAAAGTGAATTTCTTAGAGGTCCCATGAGGACTGAGTGAGCCACCTCCTGCACCTGTGCTCTCTGCCTGACCAGCGAGAACAACATCTAGAGGCTTCTTTGAAGGCTCACCTTAGTTAGGGCTGTTGGACAAATAAAATATGTCAATGTCTTCATTTGAGAAGCCACAGAACTTTGAAAACCATTTTTTAAGGAGACTTGAATGGAGTAGCTGGTGTGTACTTTGCAAAGCTTGGGAGAAGCTTTGAAGCTGGCCCTAAACAGTGCAGGCCAACACGTTGAAGGCTTCTTTGAATGCTGGGTGTCCAGGGCTGTTAATGCCTTACTTGCACCTGCTATGAGGCTCAAAATAAAAATAACAACAAAATGAAAACAAAAAGTTGATCTCTTGTCCCGGCGCAGTGGCTCACACCTGTAATCACAGCACTTTGGAGGCTGAGGTGGGTGGATCACAAGGTCAGGAGCTCGATACCATCCTGGCTAACACCCTGTCTCTACTAAAAATACAAAAAATTAGCCGGGCGTGGTGGCAGGCGCCTGTAGTCCCAGCTACTCAGGAGGCTGAGGCAAGAGGATGGCATGAACCTGGGAGGCGGAGCTTGCAGTGAGCGGAGATCATGCCACTGCACTCTAGCCTGGGCAACAGAGCAAGACTCTGTCTCAAAAAAAAAAAAAAAAAAAAAAAAAAAGGTAGATCCCTTGATTAAAGGAAAATGGAAGGCCACTGGTGTCAACATATTGATTTCAGTCCTCACATCTGACAGTAATATTTGTATACTTCTGTCTATACTTGTTAAATCTCTAATAAATATATTTTCTTGCTAAAAACGTTAACATAGCAAATTCTTACCAGTTTATTAGTTAAAATTGGACTTTCTGTAGGCAATGATAAGAATTCTTTGCAATGTCAAGGAGAACTGAGACCACCTCTCAAAATGTGCTATTGCATTAATGCGGATAGGTTGGAAGCCTTTGAGAAGCCTATTGCAAACCTCAGCCTGTTTATAAGAATTTTACAAGTCTAGTTCATACAAGCTCATACAAGTCATACAAGCTCATACAAGTCATACAAGCTCTATTGCTTAATTCACTTCCCAGACAGTGAAAGTGAAGTTTGTAAGCATCTGTCAGAAAGTGATACCGTTAGGAAAATGTAGTTATATGTCAGCTAACTCCATTTTACTCAATAAACCATATAATCAACACAGGCATGTTCACACGAAGCACAGTGAGTGTTGGTCTTTGCTTAACGGAGTCTCAAGAAGACATTTTCAATGCTACAGGAGGCCTTTTCTTTTCCTTGCTAGAAAATTCATAGTCTTATGACATTTTTTGGCAGTATGTGAAAATACAAGGAATTGATGGTGTGGATTCCTTGACACTTTAGGGAGGACTGCAAAGGGTTCAGAGCTTTGCTTCTGGTTTTTGATGGCGTGAGATGCCATTTAGAAGCTCCTCTGAATGCTCACTATAGCCAGCTTTTAAGTGCAATGAGTTTGTTTGCTAACTATTATTTTGATATTAAAAAAAAATCAAACAGCTACTATTGGATTGTTTGCTTTTGTGGATCCCTAGGGCTTTCAAGTAGAATTTAAATTCCAGTTCTAGAAATCCAGATAAACATTCAGAAGCTTCTGTGCATATTTGTAGAAGTCAGGGATGAGTTCAAGTTAGAGTGCACCAACAAACTCCTCCATTTCTTCAGCCAAAAGCCTCTGCCTTCGTCATAGAAAGTACATCTGCATGGGACACCTGAAATGGATTCCTTTCAACTTGAAGCCCTGTGAAATCAATGTTTGGAAGTGTCTGTGCTTGGTGACTTTGCTTAAGGCTGAAGTGCAACAAAATATTACAGTAACTGCTTTACTGATACATCTCTGATAGCACTTAGTTTGTGAGAATTGGACTTGGGGACTCATTTATAAATATTAACTGTTGGAGGAGAGTTCAGAGTTTCTGTCTGCGCTCTCTCAGCTTGGTAAAGGCTGATTGGATTTAATGATACAGACTGGGCCACAGTTGTTCTCAGGTGGATTTCCTCTATGTTCATAGAGTCTCTCTGGGGTGAATCCTATGACCTGTCTGTGAGACCCAGTTGAAAGCACAAGAGATTCCAGTACTAAACATTGATAACAGTGTCAGCAACCTTCCTCCGTCAATGCTGTAAGGCCAGGGTTGAAATCTAGCCAAGTTTTATGCTCGTTGATTCATGCCCCTCACCACTTACTCCAATTTCACTTCTTAAAAATGTGGCCACTATCCAATATTCTTTTTTTTTTTTTTTTTTTTTTGAGACGAAGTCTTACCTTGTCCTCCTGGCTGGAGTGCAATGGCGTGATCTTGGTTCACTGCAACCTCCGCCTCCTGGGTTCAAATGATTCTCTTGCCTCAGCCTTCCCAGTATCTGGGATTACAGACACCCACCACCAAGTCTAGCTAATTTTTTGTTTGTTTGTTTGTTTGTTTTTTGTATTTTTAGTAGAGACGAGGTTTCTCCATGTTGGCCAGGCTGGTCTCGACCTCCTGACCTTGTGATCCACTTGCCTTAGCCTCCTGAGTTGCTTGTGAATTGCCTTTGTTCCTGGTTTAGGTGGCATGAGGCATTCAAGCTGTGCTTTCACTTCCTAAGATTAGAACTAGGACACTGGAGACTGTGTCTTTTGATTCTTCTTTCTGAGAATTCTTTCAAATAGCTTCAGGTCCACTTCCTGTAAGCAAATTAGTATCTTGACTGTGAGATTTTCACTTGCCTTAATGAAGTATTCATGATTCAATTGAAAGCAATTTAGTGATAGCTGTACTGCGTACCGACAGAAATCTCCAAAATGTCCAACCCTAAACTGCAAGAGTTTGTTTGGAATGGTTGTCTATAAAATGTCAAAGAATCACAACCGCTACTTGTTTCAAGTTATATTTTTGAAAGCAAAATACAGCAGCCTTGAAAGTCCTGAGCTGGAGGAAGAAAAAGGAATCAGAAGAGTCAATAGAATGACATTTCTTGACTTTTCTAAAAAAATAACAGTCCTCAAAAAAAATTAGCTGGGCGTGGTGGCAGGTGCCTGTAGTCCCAGCTACTCAGGAGGCTGAGGCAGGAGAATGGTGTGAACCGGGGAGGCGGAGCTTGCAGTGAGCCGAGATCACACCACTGCACTCCAGCCTGGGCGACAGAGCGAAACTCCTTGTCACACAAACAACCAACCAACCAAAAAACCAACAAAACAAACGAACAAAAAATGTCCAACCATCATTTTCAATACCTAGGACATGAATTTAATCACGTGTGGTGGCTTAGTTCTCCCCGAAACTTGAAGGGATCCTCACCAGCATCTCCTACATGTGTATTTCCTGTGAATAAAATGGTAGCAGCACTTAAGCAGGGAAACGAAGGTTTGATCATGAATCGGCTTCAGTACCAGCGATAGCAAGAAAAAACACAGGTATACCCCAATGTTTCTCTTGTTGTCTACTATTTGTTTCTGAATAACAGCATTTAGTTTTTTTCTCAAACTTGAAAGCCTGAGCAGCAGCTCTGCAAATGTGAATCTAGCTCTTAAAGTTTTTGTAAGAAGCAAAAAGTGACTTTATAGCTGATGAAATGTATTTAAGTGTGTAGCAAACTCAAATGCCCTCTAGGTGGAATATTCACAGACACTGGCAGAAATCTCTAATTGGGCTGACTTTATTTATAACCAGGCAGTGCATATTAAAACTGATATCTTAGCTCTCTGTGCATCTTTAGGGAAGCAACACCAGCTGTTCTTTGGAAATTTGCAAACAAACTTGCAGTTGTTCTCAGTAGTTCATAGCAGGTGAAATAAAAGAGATATCACCAATCGGATTTGGGGGAGTTATGTGCTTTGGTTCTGTTGAGCTTGTTAGCAACCCAGTCTCCTGAAATCTTGCAATAGTACATTTGGAACATACTATACTATTGCAGCAATAGTCTCTCTTTTTCATGTTGTAGGCTTTCTTCAGTTGTCTGGTAAACTCTGATTGCTTGTTCATATTTAAATATGAGGCAATAGAAAGACTGACCTGGATCTTGGTGGGGGTGGACGTGGCCTGCTAACTGGGTGAGAGGGCAGGGGGACAGTCATGACATAAGGGCCCTCAAACTTTGTCACTGTCCTTACAAGGCTGTAGGCAAGGCAACTTGTGTCCCCTAGTTGATGTTTTGCTTTTTATCTTTTGCCTTTCCCTGTCGTGTATGTGTGAGAGGAGACTGTAGACATCTAGTTTCTCTGCTGCTTTGTGGTGGGGTGGTGAACTTGGGCATACACAGACCTTCCATAATGCCCTGTCTCCTGGCCTATCCTTTCTGCTTTCCCTGCACTCTGAGCCCAGTGTCTGCAGGTAGGTCTGTGGCTTCCAAGATTAGGTTCAAAGCCCTGCATGCTCAATTCTGTTTCACTGGCTACACCCCTCCATTTGTATCCTGTCCTTCAGAGGTGTATTGAGGTGCCTTATCTACTGGTGAACTTCTCCCATTTTCTTCCTAATGCTTGAAAAATGGGCTATAAAGCTATTAATAGCGGGATGGTGAGTTTCTAAGTAAGTAAAATGAAGGATTTATCATTCTGCTACATTTTGGGTGATGGCTCACTTACTTCAAGGAATCCATGCCAGCTATTAACAGCAAACATAGTTCATTAAAATCAAAGTATGGGCAGGGCATGGTGGCTCAAACCTGTAATTCTAGCACTTTGGGAGCCTAACGTGCTTCAGAGGCTGAGGCAGGAGGATTGCTTGAGGTCAGGAGTTCAAGACCAGTCTGGGCAACACAGTGAGACACTGTATCAAAAAAAAAATAAATAAATAAAAATAAATTAAAAAAAATAGCATAACCTCACCATGGTATAGGTGAAATGGAAAGGTTAGCATGTAGAAGTAGCCTTCCTACTTTTGTTTTTATTATCTTCCCGTAAATTCTTTTTTCCTACTTGATTGTGCAATGTAACAACTTTATTTTAAAAAGTTCCAGCTGGGATTCTGATGCTTAATAGGTGCTATGCTTTTTTTTTTTTACCCCCAGCAGATAGCCACTAACAGAATTGGAAATTAAAAACTTAGAGTAAGATTAATTATTATCCTCTGTTTTACACACTTGAATTAGTTATGTTAGTGAATATGAGGGCCTATAGATTTGGAAATTTAGGTCTTTAGAAAAAATAAAATAAAAGTAGATCCCTGACCAGCATTTCTTTCAATATGTTAATTAACTTAAAGATAAATACTTTTCAGTAAAATATAAGAAGGAATTCTAGATGGCTAAGAAACATATTAAAATATATTTAAGCTCCTTAGTAGTAAAGTGCAAATTAAAACTACTAATAATGAGGTATGTTTTGCCTATAGAGTTAGCATCGATTTTACAGATTGATAGCACTCAGTGCCACAAGGGAGCAGACTGAAAGGAGTAGAAACAGAGATGTTTCTGGAGGAAAATTTGGCAATAAATACAGAAACCTTAATGATGCATATGACTGTGTCAAATGGTTTTGCATTTAGGAGCTTATCCTAAACAAAGAAACACTCATGTTTGAAAAAGATATGTCTGAAAGAATGTTATAATAGTGCTATTCATTTAGCAGAAGTTGGGACCAACCTAAATATCAAAAAATGGGATACTGCTATAATCCCTTATGGTATACATGAATGGAAATCAATATAGCCAAAATAATGTAGAATGTTTACTAACTGGGAAAATTGTCCCAGTACATAGTTACAAAAAAGATAAAGCCTATGGGAGAATATTGATAATATGATTTCATTTTTGCCTATTCAATTATTCATTTATGCAAAAATAATCTGGAAGTTTGTACAGGCAAAGTTTATTGTCAGAAAGAAAACAAAATTTTGTTGATAGACTTTATGTTTTCAGAGCTGTTTTGGTTTATAGACATATGAACAGGAAATACAGAATTACCATATATCTGTTTACCTCCCACCCAGTTTCTCCTATTAACATCTTGCTTTAGTGTGGTACATTTCTAACAGCTAATGAGTCAATATTGATATGCTATTATTAAAGTCCTTGGTTTACGTTAGTGTTTGTTCTTAGTGTTATACATTTTATGGACTTGATAAATGTATAATGACATGTATCCACCATGACGGTATCATACAGAGGAGTTTCCCTGCCCTAAAAGTTCCTGTGCTCCAACTGTTCATTCCCCACTCTCCCTAAATCTCTGGCAGCCACCGGTCTTTTTACTGTCTCCATAGTTTGTCTTTTCCAGAATGCCATCAACTTGGAATATGTAGCCTTTTCAGACTGGCTTCTTTCACTTAGCAATGTGTATTTACAATTCCTCCATGTCTGTTCATGGCTTGATAGCTCATTTCTTTTAATCACTGGCTAATAATAGTCCATTGTATGGATGTCTCAGTTTGTTTATCTATACACCTGTTGAAGGTCATCTTGGTGACGTCCAAGCCTCACAACTATGAATAAAGCTGCTGTAAACATTAATGTACGCTTTTATGTATGTGGTCATAAGTTTTCAACTCATTTGGGTAAATAAGCAGGGAGTGTGATTGCTGGATCATCTGGTAAGAGTATGCTTTATTTTGTAAGAAACTGCCAAATGTCTTCCAAAGTGGCTGTATCATTTTTTTATTCCCACCAGTAATGAGTGAAATTTCTTACTGTTCCACACCCTTGCTGACATTTGGTGTTGTAGTATTTTGGATTTTAGCCATTCTAATGTGTTATGTAATTATATCTCATTGTTGTTTTGATTTGCAATTCCCTAATGACATATGATTAAGCATCTCTTTATATACTTATTTGCCATGTGTATCTCTTCTTTGGTGAAGCATCTGTTCATATCTGTTGCCTGTTATTTGGGTACTTGTTTTCTTATTGTTGAGTTTTATGATTTCTGGGGGTCTATTTGGATACCAGTTCTTTATCAGATATGAGTTCTGCAAATATTTTCTCTAGGCCTGTGGGCTCTGTTGTTTTATTCTCTGAACAATGTCTTTTGCAGAGCAGTTTTAATTTTAATGATGTATAACATAATTTTTCTTTTACAGATTGTGCTTTTGGTATTACATTTAAAATATCATTGCCAGACCCAAGGTTATCTAGATTTTTTTTTTCTGATGCTATGTTCTAGGAATTTTATAGTTTTGCATTTTATATTTGGGTCTATAATTCACTTTCAGTTAATTTTTGTGAAAGATGTAAGGTCTGTGCCTACATTCACTTTCTTTTCTTGTGCCTGCCCGGTTGTTTCAACATTGTTTGTTGAAAAGACTACCTTTGCTTCATTTTATTGACTTTGCTCCATTATCAAATATCAGTAGACTATATTTGGATGGGTCTATTTCTGAGCTCTCTACTCTTTTCCATTTATTTGCTTGTCTATTCTTTCACCAATACCACACTGTTTTGAATAGTCTAGACTTTTAATAAGTCTTGAAGGGTAGCGTCAGTCCCACTTAGTTCTATTTTAATTTTGTGTTGGCTATTCTGGGACTTTTGCCTTTTCATATAAAGTTTAGAATCAGTTTGTCAAAATAACTTGCTGGGATTGTGATTGGGATTGCATTGAATCTATAGACCTTGCTGGAGAGAACTGATATCTTGACAATATTAAGTCTTCTTATCCATTGCTATTATTTGAATATATCCCCCATATTTTCATGTATTGGGAACTTAATTGCCATTGTAACAGTTTTAGGAGGTGGGGTCTTTCAGAGGTGACTAGAATGGATTCATGCTGTTATCTTGGGAGCAGGTTCGTTATTGTGGGAGTGGGTCCTGATAAAATGATGTTTGGTCCCACTTCTCTCTCTGTTTCGTGTGCTCACTTGCCATGTGATGCTTTCTGTCATGTCATGCCCCTCACCAGATGCTGGTGCCATGCTCTTGGACTTCCCAGCCTCCAGAACTGTGATCCTAATACATTTCTGTTCTTTACCAACGGTGGTGTGTGGTGGTATGTGGTATTCTGCTATAGCAGCAGAAAATGCACTAAGACATTCATATAAATGGAATATTTTTCCATTTATTTAGATTTTTGAGTTCTCCCACCAGTATTTTGTAGTTTCTTCATATAGATCCTGTATATTTAAAAATTTATAGCTGTTTCATTTTTTGGTGCTAATATAAATAATATTGTCTTTCAAATGTTAAATTCTAATTATTTCTTGCTGGTAACAAACTTATTTCTAAGAGATCACAACCATATCAGAGGATGGGAACAGACATCTTCTCTCTTACCTATCAAGTTGTTAAATGGAATATTTTGTAGTAGTTGAATTAAAACATGGGTCAAAGTTTCATTTTAACATTAATGTAAAGGAAAAAGCATTCAAAAAACTCGCTTTTGGAAAGCACATTTTAGGGGAAAAGAGAATGATCAGATAGTCATTTTTAAACGATATACTAAAAAGTTATAGAAAAAATAAAGAAATGTTTGTCCTAAGAATTTATTGTCCCAACTGGCACACGTTTGAGAGAGCAAGGGCACACTATTGATGATTACACTGAGACAAACCTGGGACTGTTCCCTGCACCCAGTGATGTGTGTCCACTAGAATCTTGATGGACAGTCAGCACAGATCATGATTCATGATTTCCCAGAACTGGTCTTAATCCCATTAAAGTTTATCAGAAAATTGTGTAAGTATTTTTATCAGGAATACTGTTTTCCTTTCACAATCAACTGTGAATTACACCATACAAAAAGTTTCTGTCCCAGGATAGGCTTAGCATAATTTTTCTTTGACATTGCCTTTTGATCCTTATGGAGTCAGCTTCTGGTAGGTGTCTAGGAGTCGCTTCTCTCTCTGGTTTCTCTTCTTCTCCTTCTTTTCTCCATGTCTCTCTGCCCTCTTCCTCAAGTTTCAGATCCTTGCTAGTGGTACTCCATCTTAGGATTTCTTAATAGTATTAGGAATAATAACAGCAAATCCTTATAGAGAGATTAACATATAACAAATATTGTTCTAAATGTTATCCATACACTTACAAGAGTCTTCTGAAGTAGATACTGTACATATCTCATTTTAGTTAAGGAAACTTACTCACAAAGACGTTAAACAGCTTGTCTAATGTCACAGAGCTAATAAGTGGTAGATATTTAAACACAGCAGCCTGGAGCCCCTACTTGTAACCACTTTGCTATCCAGAGGAGCATCTTTCACACAAACCTTTCTCTTTCTCATATGGAACACTTCTTGTCTGGGCAAGGAAAATAAGAAAGGTGGGAGTGAAGAGGGATGGCAAATCACTGGTCCACATTTAAAAAGATATACCTGTCTTAGTCTGGTTGGGTTGCTGAAACAAAATGCTATGAATTGGGTGACTTGTGAACAACAATAATTCAATTTTTCACAGTTCTAAAAGCTGGGAAGTCCAAGATCAAGGTGCGAGCTGAGTCATTTCGTGGTGAGGGCCCACTTCCTGGCTTGTAGATGGCAGCCTTCTTTCTGTGTGTGCACATGGCCTCTTCTTTGTGTAGCAAAAGTATAGGGGGAGGCTGGGCTGGTGGCTCATGCCTGGAATCCCAGCACTTTGGGAGGCCTAGGCAGGCAGATCACTTGAGATCAGGAGTTCAAGACCAGCCTGGACAACATGGTGAAACCCCGTATCTACTAATAATACAAAAATTAGCCAGGCATGGTGGCACATGCCTGTAATCTCAGTTACTTGGGAGGCTGAGGCAGGAGAATCGCTTGAACCTGGGAGGCGGAGGTTTCAGTGAGCCAAGATTGTGCCACTGCACTCCAGCCTGGGTAATAGAGTGAGACTCTGTCTCAAAAAAAAAAAAAAAAAAAAAAAAGTGTAAGGGGAGTTCTGGTGTCATTTCTTTTCTTATAGGTACACTAATCCCATGAAAAGAGCTCTACCCTCATGACCTCACCTAAATCTACTTATCTCCCAGAGACCCTACATTCCAATACTATCACATGGTGGGTAGGGCTTCAACATGTGATTTTGGGGCAACATAAACATTCAGTTCATAACAGCACCTTCCCATATGATGTATCAAAAGAACGTATGTGAACAAGTTAACACTGGTTGTCTCTGTGTAGAAAAACAAAAGTGATGTATTTTTACCTATTTCTATTTGTCTTTAAAAGAGATTTTACTTTTATATAGGATAACACATGTTATTAGAAGATCTTATAGTTTAATAATTACCTAGAATTTACTTCTGTCTCAGTTTTGCATTGAGGTATGAAACATTCTCCCTGAATTCCAGAACAAAGTACTTACAGCAAGCACCTTCTTTTAAAATAGGTGAAGTGACATTGTGGCATTCAAATCCACACTGTGTCGGCTCTGGCCTTTAGGGGAATTACAAACCAACTGAGCTAAGCTTTCAGCCCAGGCAGGGGAAGTTTCCTTCATACGTGCAGAGCATAATTATTGAATGCCCTTGCCATCCATTATTTCAGGTTCACTCCAGGACAAAGCATAGATCATCCCCTCTCCTATTAAAGAACAAGCAGAAGAGGCTCCTGGGAATTGCAATTAACAGCAGCATAAATCAAACTGGAAAATTGCCCACAATTTAAACCATTTGTTCAGATACTTTCCCCATCTCTCATTTTTGCCTGCTTTTCCTTAATTCTATTTTTTTCTTGTTAACACAGGATTCAGTTATGGAGGGATGCTTTATCTTTCTTTTATGAATGTAATAAAAGAAAAGAAAAAAGCTATAGAGCTAAAAAAAAAAGCCTCCTTAGGAGCCCACATATACCTAAAGAAAAAGACAAGCAATGAGGAGGTTTTCATAGAGGACAACAGCAGAAATGGCTGAAGCTATTCCCCAAAGGTTGCCAATCTCTATGGTGTTATTGGTGTTACCTTAGAGGTTATTGATTTTCCTAGACACTAAGACACATGAGCTCAGTAGGCAAAAAGTAGAAGTCTCATTTGGTATTGATTACAGCTACTTGATGTCAAGATAACCATTTACACTTTGGGAGGCTGAGGCAGGCAGATGGCTTGAGCTTAGGAGTTTAAGACCAGCCTGGGCAACATGATGAAACTCCGTGTCTACAGACAACAAACAAACAAACAAAGCATATAAATTATTGGAGAATGTAACTCAGCTCTGTGCACAAAACTCAATCCCACCAGTTTTGGGATCTCGACCTTCTGTATCCTATGTTCAGTAATTCCATGTAAGAACTTGGATCCCATGCTTACAGGATGGAAACCGAAGGCCATTTTCCCAAGAGAATAATTTTCTATATTTTAAAGTCCTCTGTTAATACCTGAGTAGACATTACATTTCTCCCTGGCTGAGGACCAAAGAAAAAAGAGGAAATCTAAGCGTTTCACTTCTCCATCGGTAGCATTGGTAATGTGTTGACATAGAATTTAGATCTTTTAGTTGTGATGAGTCTCATCACATGGGGACCTGGAGTTTTCAGGGTTCCCTTTTCTGAAGTGGGGTCTTCATGCAAAGTAAACAGGGCCAGAAAATTATAAATGGTTTCTGTGTCCTAGAGAATCAGACCCAGTCTTCTTGCCTAACCTATTTTTATTCAACTGGCCTTGCTCTACTTCTCAGCTCATAGGTTTGTCCCATCCCTGGAGTCATCTCCATTGTTCTGCAGGCCCTCCACGTTCACTTCTGTCTTTACAGGTTATCTAAGTGAAGAGGGGAGCGGCTGTGTTTCTTGTAGGCATTCCTATAAAATCCTACTATCCTTCAGAATCCAGCAAAAATTCCATAATATGTTTTCTTTTTCTTTTTTTTTTGAGACAGGATCTTGCTTTGTCACGCAGGCAGTGGTATGATCACAGCTCACCGCAGCCTCAACCACCTGGGTTAAAGCCATCTTCCCAGCTCAGCTTCCCAAGTGACTGGGATCACGGGCACACATCACCATGCCAGGCTAATTTTTAAATTTTTTGTAAAGACAGGGTCTTCCTATGTTGCCTGAGCTGGTCTTGAACTCCTGGGCTCAAGCGATCCTCTTGCCTCGGCCTTCCAAAGTGCTGAGATTATTACAGGCGTGAGCCACCGCACCCGGCTGCCGTATCATTTTTTTGGATCATTCTAGTTTATACCATTCCCTTATTATTCAGAACCATGAAAAATTGTATTTGGGGGTTCATTACTCAGAACAGAATTATTTATTTATTAATTATCTGATTTATTTATTCATCTAAGAAAATGATATGAACCCCTACTGTCTGCTGTGCTCAAAAGTGGATGCAAAAATGAAAGAGATGTAAATCTTCTCCTTGAGAAGCTTGGAGTCTCACTGAGGAAAGAGGAAAAGATAGGAAAAGGTATAAAGTAGTGTGGGGGTTTATAGGAAGAGGACTTGAGTTTTTTAGGGAATGGGAGGGGCCAAAGATAAATCAGTGGAAGAAAATATGACATCACGACTTTGGGATTTTTATCATGACTCCCCAGCTACCCAGCTACAAGGTATGCCATTTGATGTTTATTTGTGAACTTCTCAGTGCTAGCTAGAAAGTAGTACTTTTATTGTAAAATATAATACACACAGAGAAGAGTACATAAAATGGAACCACGTGGCTTAATGAACTATTGAGGTGAACATCTATGTAACTACCACCTAGGACAAGTAATTGAATGTTCATGGCACCCTACATGCCCCTTCTAGATCATGTTAGTCAGGATTTTCTAGAGAAACAGAACCTATAGGACACACACACACACACACACACACACACACACACACACACAGAGATCAAGAATAAAAAGAATTGGCTCATGTGATTATGTAGGCTGGCAACTCTGGAATCTGCAAACAGGTGTGCAGGTTGGAGACCAGGGGAAGAATGCAGCTGGAGTCTGAAGGCAATGTGGAGGCAGAATTCTCTCATCCTCTGGGAACTTCAGTCTTTTTTTACTTAATGCCTTTGACCGATTGGACGAAGCCCTCCCACATTATGGAGGAGAATCTGGTGTACTCAAAGTCTACTGGTTTAAATGTTAGTCACTTCTAAAAATAGCCTTCACAGCAACACTTAGAATTGTATTTGATCAAATATCTGGGAACTATGTGGCCTAGCCAAGTTGACCTTAAAATTAACCATCACAGAGATCACAATTCCTTCCCTTCTTTCTTTGTTTTGCTTGATGTTTTTTTGAAACTTTTTTTAATTTTTAATTTTTGTGGGTACATTGTAGGTAGATATATTTATGGGGTACACGAGGTATTTTGGTACAGGCATGCAATGGATAATAATCCCATCATGGAAAATTGGGTATCTATTCACTCAAATATTTATTCTTTGTGTTACAAACAATCCAATTATACTCTTTGTTATTTTAAAATATACAGTTAAATTATTATTAACTATAGTCCATCTGTTGTGCTTTCAAGTACTAGGTCTTATTCATTTTTTCTAGCTATTTTTTTGTGCTCGTGTTTTATAGTTTTATCAGCTGTGTATGCATCCCTAAAATTTAGTTAACTTTTCCTGATTTTGACCTTTATATAAATATAATTATTCAGAGTAAATATTGTTGTGTCTGGTTTGTTTTGTTGAACATTTACTTTTTTTTTTTTTTTACTTTTTAAAGTTCGGGAGTACCTGTGCAGGTTTGTTATATAGGTAAACTTGTGTCATGGGGGCTTATTGTACAGATCATTTCATCACCCAGGTATTAAGCCTAGTACCCGTTAGTTATTTTTCTTGATCCTCTCCCTGCTTCCAGCCACCACCCTCCAGTAGGCTCCAGTGTCTGTTTGAATATTTAGTTTTTAAGATTCATCCATGTTGCTGTATGTAACAGTAGTTCCTTCATTTTCATTGCTGTATAATTTTCCATTAAATGAGCACACCACAGTTTATCCATTTTTTTTGGCCAATCTATTCTTCTGTGGGTATTTGGTTTTCTCTTTTGGCCTATTACCAACTGTAATGCTACTCTGACCACATCCTAGAGTGCGTAAACATGCATTTCTGTCTGGTAATTACTGAGGGATAGAATTGTTACGTTGTAGGGGGTCTGCATCTAAAACTTGATGAGATAATGACAATTTTCCAAAATAATGGGATCAATTTACTCTCTCACTGGTGGTATGTGAGAGTTTCTCTTCCTCTCTCTTCTCCTTTTCCTTTTCCTCCCCCTCCTGTTTGCTCACTTTTCAACTGTGAGTCAGGTACTGTACCCTCTTACATACTTTATTTCATCTCAAGGAGTAGTGATATTTTTATAATAGATGGTCAATAAATACATTGCCAAACTGATTGCGAGACTGAATTAGTGACTCAAATATTTTTCATGTCCATTAGGGTGGTAGCTTGAAATACATAAAATATCATCATGCACTTACTCAGTTATTTTGGGGAACATGAACACTTTCAGGCAGATTTTAACTCTGTTTGAAGACTGCCTAAGAGAATTGCATACATGTGACAGTGCGTGTGTGTGTGTTTATGGGACAGAGTGTGTGTGGCACTAGGTCACATCCTGTGCCCAGGGCACCCCCATCCCTAATGTATGGAATGATAACAGAGACACCACCATCATCTGCAGTGCCCCTTCATCCACCTCTCCTCTCAGCTTCTAAGGCTCCTTCTTCCTTTCTGCACAGATCCCATCTGCAGTAAAGCCAGGCTCTTGCTTTCCCCAAGAAGTGCTGCAAAATTTTCCGTGTTCTGGAACTCTCTTGGTTCTGCATTTATCCACCTACTTCTCTTTAATTCATCTTGTATCCCACTCTTTCTGGGCCTTGATCTGCACTAATTAATCTGATGAACAATTTGGGTTCCAGTACATTGCTTGAGTCTTAAAATCTACTACAATGATTTAAAAGAAATATGGTCACATATAGGAATTTTTTGTGTAGTGGGGATCTCCAATTTTTTCTTATTTCCTGAGCACTCATGATGTTAGTTACTGTTGACTAAACTGCTCTAATTTCCATAGAGTAAGTGACAGCAAGAAGATTGGCCAATAATTCCATCCTGTATTTTAGGTATCCTTGGGAATGACAGAGAGAAAAATATGTAAATAAATGCAATATTTCATGAAATGAGAAAAAAGCACAGACCACAAATGGGCATGGGTACAACATTCAGGGGTTTCAAACATATTAATTTACATTGTTTTTTTTTTTAGATGAGTAAGCTGTACTCTCTGAGTTCAAATGACTTGTCTGAAATCATCAGCCAGCAGTTAAGAAAACTAGGTCTTCTAATTCTTTTTTTTTTTTTTTTAATGGAGTCTCACTCTGTCACCCAGGCTGGAATGCAGTGGTGTGATCTTGGCACACTGTAGCCTCTGCCTCTGAGGTTCAAGAGATTCTCCTGCCTCAGCCTCCTGAGTAGCTGGGGTTACAGGCACATGCCACCATGCCCGGCTAATTTTTGCAATTTTAGTAGAGACAGGGTTTCTCCATGTTGGCCAGGCTGGTCTTGAACTCCTGCCCCTCAGGTGATCCACGCGCCTCGGCCTCCCAAAGTGCTGAGTTTACAGGCATGAGCCATTGTGCTCGGCCTAGCTCTTATAATTCTAAATCCACCCTCCATTTAATATTCCTTATCTTAGCAAGAAAATGTGAAGAAATAGTATTACACTATTGTGATTGTTGAGAAGTAAAGAATTAGAATTAAGGAATTAATTTTTTTGTTTATTCTCAGTGTCAGCTGATTTACATATGTTTCTTATTGTCACTCAAGCCTTCGCAATAACCATGTGAAGGAAGTCTTACTAGCCTCACTCTGTTTTTTTTTCCTTCATAAGCACATTTATGATTGGTCATGTACTGCATGTTAAGAGAATTTCTAGTAAGACATGCAAGGACTAATGTTAGATCAAGTCTTGCTCAGCCCAATTCTAGTTTATTATACTATTATTTTTGTTGGATCCCAGGTGCACAGAATTGGGTTAGTCATAATCTATAATCATATTCTTTTTTTTTTTTTTTTTTTTTTGAGACCTGGTCTTACTCTGCCACCCAGACTGGAGTGCAACGTTGTGATCTTGGCTCGCTGCAGCCTTGACCTTCTGGGTTCAAGCCATCCTCCCAACCCAGCCTCCTGAATAGCTGGGACTACAGGCATGCACCGCCATGCCATGCCCGGCTAATTTTTAGAATTTTTGTAAAGATGGGGTTTCGCCACGTTGCCCAGGCTGGTCTTGAACTCCTGGGCTCAAGTGATCCACCCACCTCAGCCTGCTGAAGTGCTGGGATTACAGGTGTGAGCCACCACATCCAGCCTAGAATCATAATGCTTATAACTGGACCATACATAGTCTACTTTTATTTACATAGTTGGCTATGTGATCTTAACGTGATAAACACCCTGAACCCACCACCGAAAACCAAAGCTGAGATCTTGACAACAACTGCATCTAGTGGGACGGGTTCTACTTTCATCTCCCTAATTCCTCCCCACTGAGGTAGCCCTCATCCTGGATCCTGTGTCCATTATTTCCTCATGTTCCTTTTTATGTCATCTCACTTTTTATAATGAATGTTATTTTGCTGAGATTCATCCATATTGTAGATTGCTACAGTTCATTCATTTTATCTTCTGTTATATTCCATTGTGCAACTGTATCAAAGTTGATCTACTCTCTAGTTGGTGAGCATTTGGGTTATGTCCAGGATTTTACTTTTGTGATGGTATTGCTAAGCACATTGTGTGTGTGTGTGTGTGTGTGTGTGTGTGTGTGTGTGTGTGTGTGAGAGAGTATGGTATTGCTTGTTTGTATCTCTTGTACATGGGTACATCTTCTCTTGTATATATTTCTAGGAGTTGAATTTCTGAGTAGTCACAGGTTATATAAATGTGCAACTATAAAAGAAGTGCATCCAACAGTTTTTCAATGTAGTTGCACACATTTATACATCTATGAGTGATCTTTAAAAAATTCTATGGCAATCACTTCAACCTGGGAAGTGGAGGTTGCAGTGAGCTGAGATCGCGCCACTGCACTCCAGCTTGGGAAACAGAGTGAGACTTGATCATCTCAAAAAACAAACAAAAAACAAAAACAAAACAAAACAAAGCTCTATGGCTCCACATGCTCTCCAACACTTGCTATTGCAAGACTTCTACATATTTTTTCTCACCAAATTGGTGTCAATGGCATCTCATTGTATGGTTTACATTTCCCTGAACAGGATGATGTTGAACATCTCTGTATGTTTATTGGTTCTGGGTATTTCCTCTGAGATGAAGTGTCTCTTCACTCTCATTTTACAGAGGGGGAAACTTAGGCTTAAAGAGGGTAAGGCCAGGTGCAGTGGCTCATGCCTATAATTCCAGCACTTTGGGAAGCTGAGCAGGTGGATTGCTTGATCCCAGCAGTTTGAAACTAGACTGGGCAACACAGTGAGATTGTGTCTCCACAAAAAATTAAAAAATTAGGTGGGCACAGTGGCACACGTCTGTAGTCTCAGCTACTGGGGAGGGTGAGCTGGGAGGGGAGTTGGGGCTGCAGTGAGTCGTGTTTGTGCCACTGAACTCCAGCTGGGGTGACAGAGGGAGACCTTGTCTACAAATAATAATAGTAATAAAAATAATAAAAAAATCCACCCCATCTCCCCAGAAAACCAAAACCAAAACCAAAGAGGTTAAGTACCTTGACTGAAGTTACATTAAGTACCATGTGGTAGACCTGGACTTTAAACTTGGGTCTGTCAGAATATGAAACATTTGTTTTCTCCAACATCTGATACATGGGACTGATGTTTTTTTCGTTTGGTTTTTTTTTGTTTGTTTGTTTCTTGTTTTTTGTTTTTTTTTGAGACAGAGGCTCGTTCTTTTGCCCAGGCTGGAGTGCAGTGACGCAGTCTTGGCTCACTGCAGCGTCTACCTCTCAGGTTCAAGCGATTCTCCTGCCTCAGCCTCCTGAGTAGCTGGGATTACAGGTACCTGCCACTATGCCCATCTAATTTTTGTATTTTTAGTAGATATGGGGTTTCACCATGTTGGCCAGGCTGGTCTCGAACTTCTGACCTCAAGTGATCATCCGCCTCAGCCTCCCAAAGTGCTGGGATTACAGGTGTGAGCCACTGCACCTGGGCATGGGACTGGTTTTTAAATAGACATATCAGAAGTCACTCACTCAAATAAGTAATTTATCTTAAAGGACTCACTTTAGAAGCCCATCCCATTATTCCCAAAATGAGGTCATTGTTTGAACAATTTGTAGTTTTTTTTTTTTTCACAATTTTTACCATTTCAAACTGTCAGTTTATAAGACTTGTAAGAAAAATAAATGAAAAATTTCTCACTTTCTTTGAAATCCAAATGATAGTTTCCAGATAGCTTATTCACTTCAGGGACCAGGACCATTCTGAATCACTATTAGTTGTTTCCAAAAATCAAACCCACTCTCTATGGACGGATATTTACTACCACTGAAAATATTGAAAACACATGTGCCTCATGGGCTCATTTCAGTGGTTTTCCAGTTGTGTCCCTTGAGGTGTTAGCATTTGTGAACATAACTGAGGGTCCCCATGGGGGAGCAGCAGCTGTGTGCCTCATTTTAACTAGACATTTTCTATTTTCTATATTAGGCTTACGTATGTTATTTATTTTGGAGGAAAAGGAGTTGCTAAAAATCGATTTATGAAATGCCTTTCTTAAATCCTTCAGCCCTTTCCAACACTTTCTCCCCCTCCTCTGCTTGATGCCTCTTCGTAGCATTTATCCACCTAATGCATTTCTTTGGCTGCTCATCAACTCTGTGCCCACTAGAATGTAACCTCCGTGAGTGGGGAGCTTTGTTTAGCTGTTGCACCCTTACACCTAGAAGGGTGCCAACATAGAGTAGATGTGTAAGAGGCATTCAATGAAAGAAAGAATGAAACATGTATTGAGTGGCCACTGCTTTTTGAAGCAGCAAGGGGGCTCTTCCACACCCTCATGCCATCTTTGCCAGTTGTTCTGCCTCTATGCAGAGGTAGAATAAGGAAGAGGGATGATGGCAAGGGCGATTTCACCGTAAAACCTTTAACCCACCCCCAACCCCGCCCCCTCTAGATTAAGCATTCTCTGTGGGAGTCAGAGACTAAGAGAACTCGATAGCAGTACATTTTGGGGATTGTAGTTTTATATGTGCTCCATCTGTTCCTACTATCAGAGAGCCAGGTGCTAGAAACAAAATTTTGATGACATTTTAGCTTAACAGAATCACATTGGATAAAACTTTCTAGACATGGAAATTGATCCAGAAGCTGAATATATCAACTCCTCACCAGCTGCATATTTGAGAATAAAATTCAGGCAGTACCCCAGGGGAGAGAGTTCAGGGACAAGGACAGACCACACACCTTCAATGTTAGTAAACACTGAGTTTAGATGGATATCTTCTCTTTATTGAATAAGTCGATAGCAAACATTTCATCATGGGGCTTATGAAATCCTACTGCAAAAGATGGGAGAGAAAACATCCTCCTGAAGATTCTGATGGAGAGAAACGTCTGAAACAACCTGCTGCAGAAGTAGAACATTTTAGGGAGTAATTTGCATAATAGGATGCAAGAAGACATGGCTTTAGTGACAAAGAGATAGAAATTTATAATGAGAAAACATGCTGCAATGAAAATCTAAGAGGATGAGACAAAAAGACAGGTGGGTAAATTAAGGAATCACTGCAAAGCAATTAAAATGCAACAGCTGAATTACAAGCCACACTGAAGGCAGATTGGACACGAAGACAATGGAACCACTGAAGTGGAGAACGCATGTGCTAATCTCTTCTGGAATGCAGAGAAAAAGTACAAGGACTTTTAACCATGACGATGTGGGAGTGGATAATAGCTATCAAGGATAGCAAAGTGAGAGTTAGGCTTAGAAATTTAGATATTTCCAAGGAGGAAACAAAACAGTGGAAATGGAAGCAATCATCAACGATTTGAACCAACTATCCTAAATTTGTTCCAAAGAGGACATATTTATTATATCTGAGGGAAATTCAGTGAAATGTCTCCCTCCTTCTTCTTACGGTTCTTATGTTTGGAGCAGTGTGATGGAGTGAGGTTCATGTGCTGAGGGTCTCAGATGGTACCATCTTGGAAGAGGAGTGCCTAATAGGTAAGGGATGTGAGCCGACCACATTCTCTGTAGTCTTTCTAGAAGGTCCAGTTCAGTGGCTTCTTGTTTCTTTCTTCCTTTTTTTTTATTTTTTTATTTTTTTGAGTCTCGCTCTGTCACCCAGGCTGGAGTGCAGTAGCGCGATCTCAGCTCACTGCAAGCTCCGCCTCCCAGGTTCACGCCATTCTCCTGCCTCAGCCTCCGGAGTAGCTGGGACTACAGGCACCTGCCACTACGCCCGGCTAATTTTTTGTATTTTTAATAGAGATGGGGTTTCACTGTGTTAGCCAGGTCTCGATCTCCTGACCTCATGATCCGCCCACCTTGGCCTCCCAAAGTGCTGGGATTATAGGCGTGAGTCACCAGGCCCGGCCCTTCTTTTTTTTTTTTTTTTTTTTTTTTTTTTGAGACAGTGTCTCTCTGTCACCCAGCCTGGAGTGCAGTGTTCTGATCATGGGTCACTGCAGACTTGAACTCCTGGACTCAAGTGATCCTCCTGCCTCAGCCTCCTGGACTACAGGCGTGTACCACCATGTCCAGCTAATTTTTGAATTATTTGTGTTTTTTTTTTTTGTAGAGATGGCCTCACTTTGTCGTCCAGGCTGGTCTGGACAAGTGATCCTCCCACCTCGGCCTCCAAAATGCTGGGATTACAGGTGTGAGCCACAACACTCAGCCAGTGTCTTCTTGTTACCTTTAAGCTGCTACACTTTAGTCCTACCTAAAATTCAGTGGCTCTGAATTTTAAGAATCATAGAGCTCTCCAGAGAAATGGAAGCACAAAGTTATGGCTACCTACATGATTTATATTATAAGGAATTGACTCATGACAGAATAGGAATTGTCAGTTGCCAAGATCTGTAGGGTGAGCTGGCAGGCTGGAGACCCAGGAGAGCCAGTGGTGTAGTTCAAGGGTGAAGGTCAGCAGGACCAAGACCCAGGGAGAACCCATGTTTCATTTCGTATCTGAAGGCAGGAAACAGCTGATGTCCCAGTGAAGGGTCAGGCTTTTGGTTCTATTTAGGCCTTCAACTGATTGGACAAGGCCCACCCACATTAGCAAAGGCAATTTAATTTACTTAGTTTCCTGATTCAAATGCTAATGTCATCCACCCTCACAGTGATACCCAGAATAATGTTTGGCCACCCTGGGGTCCAACCAAGGTGACACATAAAATTAGCCATCACGGAGCCCTTTCCCGTCTCTGATCACATATGCCAATTCTTAATGTCTTTTATCTTCTGTGCTTGGGGGAGGGAAGGCACCAGAGTGAATTTGAAATAGCTTAGAAACACAGGACCCAGGTCTCCTTTATGATTCGGTGGCTATGAATTTTAAGAATCATAGGGTTCTCCAGAGAAACGGAAGCATGCAGTTGTGATTTTATCTATATGATATAAGGAATTGGCCCATGACATAATGGAAATTGGCAAGTCCCAAGATCTTCAGGGTGAGTCGACAGGCTGGAGACCCAGGAGAGCCAGTGGTATAGTTCCAGCCTGGAGGGTGGCAGACTCAAGACCCTGGGAATTGGCAGGGCCTCTGAGACACTGTTCATAAAGAAAAGCATCCCTCAGAGAATCAAATCATAAAAGCCCACCTCCCTCCCAGACTCTGGCAGGTGGGCCCCAACTGTTAGAGTTTGCCTCTGGGAAGCATGGGCTGAGCTCCTGACACAGCAGCAACATTCAGGTCAAACACGCACCACTGGCATAGACACCTGTTACTTAGCCTTGACTGTGTGCTGAAACTCCTGAGGAGTCTCAGAAAATACAGATACCAGGTCCCACCCAGAAATTCTGAATTAACTAGTCTAGATGTGGCCTGGGCAGTGGGATTTAAAATAATTATAAACAGTAGTATTCACTTTTGTGAATGTCTATGAATTTTCTCATATGCACTGATTCACGTAACACTTGCCACAAACAGGATGCAGAACAATCCCAAGACTCCAGAGATTTCCCCGGTGCTGACCCTTGTAGCCATTGTGGCTTGCTTCTTCCATAACGTGAGGGTTGCTGCTTTCTTAACTGAACAAGAAGGAACATTGGATCAAGACCCAAGGACATTCCAGCAGTAGATCCAGAAAGGCGACCCAGTGTGGAAAGAAGATAAATCATTTTTTAAAGAAAAACAGGTGATGCAAATGATTGAAAAGCTAGTCCAGATAGAAAATATCCTAAAATGGGAGTGTTCTCTGAGCTTAAAAATAGGGAACAAGACTTTCTTGGCAAAGAGCAACATCCGATGACATGCCAGAGCCTCTAATGGCCATACTTAAGGGTTTGCACATAGGGGAGGAAATAAGACACCATTCATTCAGTCCAAATGAGTTAAATGATGATTGCTGCCAGATGTCCCTAGGCAAAAACAGGATTTCAAGCAAATGAAGGCTGTCTCTCTCTCTTCTCTCTCTCTCTGTGGCTCTTTTTTTTTTTTTTTTTTTTTTTTTTTTTGTAAAATCATCTCTAAGCTAAGACTATTATTACAACAGCAAGATTCTAATTAAGGTGCTATCGACCACAGAGCCAATTCATCATGGGGGGTTCTCAGAAAGCTTTGAGGGTAAAATTTATGGGACTTTATGGCATTCCTCTGTGTTGGGGCTTCAGGGAGGTTTCTCTTGGAGAAATGACAGCCTCATCTCCCTCTTTTGGGAGCTGATTGTGAAGACAGGATTCTTTTCCTTCCCAGGATATACCCCCCTCTTCCATCTCCTCAGTGCATATTCTTCTCTTGCTGTCAACCCCCACCCTCAGGCAGCACCAGGAAGAGTGCTGAAATTCAGGCACAAGTGGAGGATAATTGCGAGAAAGTCCCTGGAGCTCATCCGTGTCCACAGCGCCATATGCAAATGCATTTGGGGACAAGATTCATAGTTGAGTATTCTCTAATGGAAGTAGAAGCCTCTCTGGGTAATACTAGGAGACCAGCAAAATGAAAATTAAGCTTCATAATTTAATTTAACTGCCTCTTTTGGATCTTCAGAATGCATCAGGGGATTCTGCAATATTACAGTTTTGGGTTCACCTAAAAATAGCCAGACCTGAGACTGCACAAGTATCTTTCTGGCCATGGGGTACTCGGCTACTTAGCCTCCCACATTGTCAGTGGTAGGCTTGGGCAGATACAGATTCTGTTCAACAGGTTGAGAGTAATGTTTTTCCTATTCTCTGAGATCTGCAAACTTGTATATTAAGAAGCAAGAGAGGTTGCAGTCCTAAAGGTCCGTGACTGATCAAGGTAAAGTAACCGAGATCAAAAGCCAGAGCAAGGCTGGGCGCGGTGACTCACACCTGTAATCCTAGCACTTTAGGAGGCCGAGGCGGACGGATCATGAGGTCAAGAGATCGAGGCCATCCTGGCCAACACGGTGACACCCCGTCTCTACTAAAAATGCAAAAATTAGCTGGGTGTGGTGGTACGCGCCTGTAGTCCCAGTTACTTGGGAGGCTGAGGCAGGAGACTTGCTTGAACCCGGGAGGTGCACCCTGCAGTGAGCCGAGATTGCAGCACTGCACTCCAGCCTGGGTGACAGAGAAAGACTCCGTCTCAAAAAAAAAAAAAAAAAAAAAAAAAAAAGAGCAAGAAAAAATGGATCAGATGTTCTAAAACAGGGTTTGGTGTTCTCAGTTCTGGCACTTTTGGCATTTTAAGTAGGACTCTCCCTCAGATTGCAAGATATTAGCATACTGGACCCATGTCCTAAATGCAAACAGAAGCTCCTCCCAGTCCTTTTGACAGCTCAAACCTAACAAACCAAACAACCCCATTCAGTCAACCAACCAGCCAATCAACCAACCAACCAGACAAATTCTGCACCCACATGTTTCCAAAATGCCTTCGTTGAGAAGTACTGAATAACAGAAAATTTCTGGGAAGGAAGACTTACAGGGAATGACTCAAAGTGTTGATGGGCTTGGGTATCACATCTTCTTACAAGGAGAGTAAGCGTTTTTACTCATTAGAAAAGTTATATGTTCATTACAAAAATTAAAGCGATACAGGAGTGCATGAAGCAAAAATATCTGTAATTCCCCCGATAACCACATTTGTAACTGTAAACAGTGAAAGGTGTATCTATATTTGAACTCAACAATATCATTTTAAGGACTTACCCTACAGAAATAGTATCACGATTTTGTAATGACAGATGTGTAAGACCATTTGTTTCAGACAGGCTTATAATAGCAAAACAGTGGAAACAACCAAAATGTCCGTTTATAGGGAAGTCATTGAATAAGTTATGGTGTGTGCATGGAATAAACACAGTGTGGTCATTATAAGTGGCCAAAGTTGATGTTCACATCCAAAAATTGATCTTTGATATATTATTAAATGGAAAAGCAGTCTAAGGCAGTGGCTCACACCTGTAATCCCAATTGGTGATACCATTTGGATGCTGAGGTGGGAGGCTTGCTTGAAGCCGGGAGTTCAAGACCAGCCTGAGCAACATAGCAAGCCCCTGTCTCTACAAAAAATTAAAAAATTAGTCAGGCATAGTGGCATGCATCTGTAGTCCCAGCTATTTGGGAGGCTGAGGTGAGAGGATTGCTTGAGCCCAAGAGTTTGAGGCTGCAGTGAGCCGAGACTGTGCTACTGCACTCCAACCTGGGTGACAGCGCTGTCTCAATAAATAAATACATAAATGAAAACAAGTAAATAAAAAGAAAAAGCAGATGTAGATAGTTTCACATAGCAGATTTCCCTTTTCACTTAAAAATGCGTGTAAATATTTTTGTGTGTGTGTTTCTGTGTAAACTTTGGAGTCAGGAAGGAGAGGTAACAAATGAAAATGGAACTTCCTGGGGTTGGGATTGAATGGGGCATAGGGGCGCATGGGGAAAAAGGATGACTCCTGCCTTAACACACTTTTTAAAAGTAGTAGAATTATTAATGACTTTCATTCTTTGTGTTTAAAATATTGTTAATAGCATTAAATTTTTTGTTAAATTATGTAATAGCACAGGAAGATGAATTTGTTATAAAGCAAAGTTGAACATAAGTACTTAGCACACAGTAGATACTCAGTGACATTTATTCAGTAAGTTAGAAACAGCAGAAATGAAGCTGTGCATTTTACCTGGGGTTCTTAAAAAAGTGACTTTTTAATATAAATTAAACTTTTTATTTTGAGATAATTGCAGATTCACATGCAGAATCTAAAGAGACATCCCAGATACCCTTCATCCGGTTTTCCCTGGTGGTCCCATCTTGCAAGACTATAGCACAATATCACAACCAGAATATTGACATTGATCATACTCATTAATCCTATTCAGATTTCCCCAGTTTTACCTAAACTCATGTGTGGGTTTAATTTCGTGTGTAAGTTCCTGTATCAATGACCACATTAACATCACCACGCGGATACCTTTGTTGTTCTCTTATAACCACACCAATGTTCTTAGCATCTTTATCTGTAATAGCCTCATTAGAAAAGGCCCAGGTGTCCTTCAGTAGTGAAAGGTTAAACACACCATGGTACATCCATACAATGGAATACTACTCAGCCATAATAGGCAATGAACTATTGATACACACAAAAATCTGGATGAACCTCAAGGGAATTATGCTGAGTATTTTTTTTTTTTTTAATATTATACTTTAAGTTCTAGGGTACATGTGCACAACGTGCAGGTTTGTTACATATGTATACTTGTGCCATGTTGGTTTGCTGCACCCATCAACTCGTCAGCACCCATCAACTCATCATTTACATCAGGTATAACTCCCAATGCCATCCCTCCCCCCTCCCCATAGTAGGCCCCGTTGCGTGATGTTCCCCTTCCAGAGTCCAAGTGATCTCATTGTTCAATTATGCTGAGTTTTAAAAAAGCCAATGCCAAAAGTTTACACACTGTGTGGTTCCATTCATATAATATTTTTCTTCTTCTTTTTTTTTTCTTTGAGATGAAGTCTTCGCAATTTCATGGACAGAAGATTCATTCTTCCTGTGGGTCTTAGCAACCTCAGTAGATGATGTTTTTTCCTTTTCCTATGAAGTAGAGAACTTTCACCTTTGCCCTTAAAGGAAGCATTTCATGGCTTCTCTTTGGCATATTCGAATTTCCAGCATCACTACTTTGGTGCTTTGGGGCCACAAGAGCACAAAACAAGTGTAAAATGAGGGTGACTTGACCACAAGCAGTATAATGCTGCGACAATGGTTTTGATAACCTGGACGGCTCCTAAGTGACTGACGGGGCACGTACAGTGTGGATGAGTTGGACAAAGCAACAGTTCACATCCCAGCAGGATAGAGTGGGAGAGTGCAAGGTTTTGTCATGTTAATCGGAACCTTGTGAAATTAAAAAGTTATAACTTTTTTATTTCTGGAAATTTTCATTTAATATTTTCAGACTGAGGTTGATGATGGGTAACTTAAACCATGGAAAACAAATCCATGGATAAGGGAGACGTTATTGTAATTTTAAAATGAGAATTTATAATATATAATTTTTTCATAAATTGGATTATTTTATATGTACTCTCAGGCAATTTATTTTTCCACTTAATATGTATTGTCTATCCTTTCACGATATAGGGATATCTCCTTTAAAAAATAGTTACATAGCACTTCATAGAAAGGCTGTATCATAACTTTTTTTTTTTTTGGCTGGAGTACGGTGGCGTGATCTCAGATCTCCGCAACCTCCTCCTCCTGGGTTCAAGAGATTCTCATGCCTCAGCCTCTAGAGTAGCTGAGACTACAGGCATGTGCCACCACGGTCGGCTAATTTTTGTATTTTCAGTAGAGACAGGGTTTCACCATGTTGGCCAGGCTGGTCTTGAACTCCTGACCTCAAGTGATTTGCCTGCCTCGGCCTCCCAAAGTGCTGGGATTACAGGCATGAGCCACTGTGCCCAGTTCATAACTTATTCAATCAACTCACTTTTAATAGATTAGTAGATTGTTCATATTACAAATAATGCTGCAATAAACATTTTTATAAATATAGTTTTGTGTATTAGAATGACTTTGGGTATAGAATAAAAGTGTATAGAAGTGGAATGGTTGGGTCTGGGGACAAGCACATTTTAGCATTTGATATAAATTTACCAAATCATTCTCCAAAGCAGTTATGCTAATTGATGCTCCTGCCAATAGTACATACATGTCTACTTCCCTACACTTGCATACTAATTTTAAAAGGCTTGTTCATCTACAGAAGCAGCAAAATCTATTTAGAAGTAGGAGCATGAATAGAACTATGTTCTGTTACACCGTGTCTTGTTCAATCAGTGGGGTCTTCTCCCAGCTGGATGAACAAAGCCTCTGGGAGCCCACCTCCAGCTTCAAGAATGATCTAGATTATGTCAGGCATTTTGTTTGGCAAACCCAGGGAGGTCTCAGTCTCACTGCAGAAGGGAGAGGGCGGCACAAGTAGAGTGGTAAAGCACAGCGGCTGGCCTCGGTGACTTCCCACACTGCATTCTGCTTGTTCTTGTCTTCTGCTCTGATATGGTTTGGCTGTGTCCCCACCCAAATGTCATCTTGAATCGTAGCTCCCACAATCCCCACGTGTCATGGGAGGGACCTGGTGGGAGGTAATTGGATCATGGAGGGGGGGCTTTCCTGTGCTGTTCTCTTGATAGTGAATAGGTCTCACAAGATCTGATGGTTTTATAAAGGGAAGTTTCCCTGAAGAAGTTCTGTTATTCTCTCCTGCTGCCGCCATGTAAGAAGTGCCTTTCACCTTCCGCCATGATTATGAGGCCTCCCCAGCCATGTGGAACTGAGTCTATTAAACCTCTTTCTTTTCCCCAGTTTTGGGTATGTCTTTATCAGCAGTGTGAAAACAGACTAATACATGCTCTGTGCTCCCCTCCCTGGCTCTCCGAGTCCTGGGTCCATGGTCTCTCAGTGTCTCAATTGTCCCCTTTGAGATGTGATGACCAGTCTCAACTTCTCTCTCTGACTTACTGGGGCAGTGCACTTGGTCAAATCTCTGTTCTGCACATGCTCCCAACTTTGGTGTTCCTGGAACCTTTCTGGGAAAACCCTCTCCAGCCTGCATTGGACACAGACTTTGAGTTTGGCATGACTGAGTTGGAGTCCCAGCTGTTCCTTTTGGCAGATGGTGTGAACTTTGCACAAGGTTTGCACAACTGAACAGGTCTCACAAAGTGGTCTTTTCTGCAACAAAGAGAAGCTCTGTTTTGAAGATAATTTTGTCCTTCACTATAAAATGCAGAAATAGCTTGCAGCATTCCCAAGGCCAGCATTGGGCCTTTAATAATTTGGAATGCCATTGTTGAGCCCCTGTGCTGACCAACTCTGTGGTGGGGAATGGGGAGGAGACTCAGGCACTGAGCCATGTAAACCACCCTGGGTGACTTTCATCAGTACTGAGAGATGAGGAGGTCAGGAATTAGTCATGTTTCAAAGATGAAGAACTTGAGGTTCAGAGAACTTAAATGAAGGTTGCAAAGCCATTTAGTAGCTGAAGTGTGATTAGATTCCAGGACTTCTGAGTCCTAATCCCCCAGTCCATCTCATAAATACTACCACTCAAGTCTTCCTCATACTATTTCTGGGTTAATGCATTCATTGGCCTCCAAGATAACATTTTGGAGGTTCAGTTGATATTACCTCATTTTGACTGTCTGAGTTCTGAACCAAACGAGAGATGAGGCCCAGGAGTTAGCCAGCCTCAAATGGGTTGGCTCATAGGTCAGTCCCAAATTAGCCAGGTTTGCTCACATCGTCACAGGCAGCCATGATAACCCCAGGTCCCCCTGTAGGGACCTACCTTGCAAAATTTAGGGAATGGAGGAGCTGAGCAGAACCCCCAAGGAAAGGCTAGAGAAAGAGGTTGAGGCTCCAATGTTGAGCTTCTTGATCCAAATTTACTGTACACTTCTGCAGCCCACCGTGGGGAGAGGTGGAGGAGGCCAGAATATTGCTCTAATGGCTACCCCAATATGGAGTCGGGAAGGAATCCCTTTCACCTCCCAGTAATACAGAACTTTATTGTCAGCATCTCCCCTGTCCAAACCATTATATTAATGTCAGATTAACCTTTCTGAAGCATCTTTTTTTGGGTGTAGAATTTCTCTGAAAACCAAATATACATGTTTCCCCATTGTCTCTTACATCAAGCGAGATATCTCTAGACCCCTCGCTGCCCCACATGCCGATACACCACTGAATTCCACGGGAAACCCTCTTCTCTGGCCAGGTCAGGTATCCCACTATCTCCACGTGGGTTCTGCTCCTTCTTGCTTTTACATATTTCCTCATTTTTTTCACCCCACATGAAGTGCCTTTCTCCTATCTCCTGCCCTATCAGAGTCTTCTTATCTTTAGAACACTAAATGAGGGCCAAGTTCCCCCATGAGACTTCCTGGACTGCTTCAGATCACACTCATCTCTCCCTTCTCTCATACCTCTTTGGTCCTTTTACCTAGTTCTCTAGGGCTAAGGTCATAATTATTATTATTTTTGTTATGGGCTAGTACTAGCATTAAATCACTTTAAAGCAAAATCATTTTTTCATATCCTCCCAATGTGACCATTTGTCATATTTGCCTATCCAATAACTGAATCACTTGCCCTCTTATTTTGGGAGAAATCTCATTATGTGAATCTTCGTGGAGGGCAGGGCCCCACCAATGGAAGCTGAAGGGGGCAGAAACTCTTATTCTCCTTCTCTCCATGCCTGGCAGACAGAGTGGGCACACAGCCTAGGCTTAGTCATCCTGGAATTTTGGATTTGCGGAGTGGGCTGTCAAATTGTTCAGGGTGATGGTGGTAGCATTGTCAGTCTAGCACAGGGATGATTATCCACTGATAACCACTGTTAGTGGCAGCAGAGGAATTGGAGCCAGGAGTGGGTCCTCCTTTGACTGATGTTGTTATGTGACTTCATCTACATTCTCCTCTGGACTCCCTTGATGGATCTGCTCATTTTCTTAGCCTGGTTCTCCAGCCTTCCTGCCAATTTTATGAGATTGGTGATAGCCTTTTAATACATTTTAAGTTAGAGTTGGCTTCTGTTGCTTGCAGTCAAGAATCATGCCTGCTACACTTCACACTGTCTAGCACATGCTGAGCTCAATTAAGATGTATTGACTTTACTTGGACCTGCATCAAATGGTCCAGCCCTATATTGGGAGCTGGAGTGAACTGTCAGACTAAAGTTGTCTAAACTATGGCACAGCAATTATTTGAAAAGTGAGGAATTCAACCAATGAATTCCCTCAAGTTTTCAATTTGTTCTAGAGAGTTTTCTTCTAGAGTTGATGGCATGACTGGAGATGTATAGAATTGCAGATGGAGGGTACTGATTATTTAGCATCAGAAATTTTTATTGCATGTTTGACTTTGAATGTTAGACTTGGAGGGCTGGTGGACTCTATTGCTTTGGGCTGTCCAAGGTCAGCTCTGGGACTCAACTCTTACCTTCCTTACAAGCTAGTAAGTTAGTCTGTTACTGCTTCATGGAATCTGACAGAAGACACAAGACTTTCGGGTCAGAGACAAAGGACTTTATTACTCATGGCACATACTTATACTAAAAAATTATTTAGGCCGGGTGCAGTGGCTCACACCTCTAATCCCAGCACTTTGGGAGCCTGAGGCAGGCAGATCACGAGGTCAAAAAATCGAGACCATCCTGGCCAACATGGTGAAACCCGGTCTCTACAAAACATACAGAAATTAGCTGGGCGTGGTGGCACATGCCTATAGTCCTGGCTACTCAAGAGGCTGAGGCAGGAGACTGGCTTGAACCCGGGAGGCAGAGGTTGCAGTGAGCTGAGATTGCGCCACTGCACTCCAGCCTGGCAACAGAGCAAGACTCGGTCTAAAAATATATATATATATTTCTTGGTTATTGGAAATTAACACTTAACTGGGTATCCTGTACTTTTATTTGCTAATTCTGGCAAATTCAGGCACAGCATACTGCATGTACATCAGTATGCTTGTATTAGCTGGTGGTCAGGGCCTCTATCCTCGGCATACCAAGAAAGGCAGACAGGAGCACAAGAGACCCAAGGGGCAGTGGCAACGGCACTTAAGGCAGCTGAGACACTGGAGGCATCTGTGGGCTCTAGCCACAGATGTGCTTTTCATCAGTGGGTGCACAGGCTCCTGGTGACCTGCTCTCAGAGCCAGCAGCAATGGCAATGCCTCCTTTGCACTCAGTAGCTACGCTGTGCTTGGGGGTTCTAGGCAGGGATGAAGGCAATTGTCTGATGTTTGAGTGACAAATGTCTTCTTTATTTTGGTTCCCCCCACACATTTCTTTCTTTTGCTCTTCTAGCCATTACAAAACATTTAAAACCAATTCACTGCATTACATTTCTCCTTGGATTATTTAGAGTGACATCTCTTTTCCTGGCTAGACACTGACAGATACAGGTACAGTGTCACGTTCTTGATTTATAAGCCTATGAATTGTGGCCAACTTCTCAGCATGTAATGGATGAATAAGAAATGCTACTTAAAATGAATTAAATTATTGCTGGCAATCCATAGTTACAGGCACAGGATAAAATTATCCTAAAATAAATGGGAATCAAAGGCACTGGGGGATGTCACAGGAAAACTTTTTCGAGCCAAGTATTAAAAAAATGTAGTATTAGGTGAGACATTATATAGAGCTCAGAGAAGGAGGCAGTGGAAGACAGATTGTTATACCAAAAACGTTTATTTTATTTTCAGTGCACTTCCATTCATAGTATTAATCACAGTATCAAAGTGTTATTCTCTTCTATAAATCTCCCCAAATGATGAAATGAAATACAATATTACATTCATTGGAGATGAGTATTTCAGCAGTGTGAGCACAAAAGTAAAAATGGATATTCTACAGTCATTGATTCAACAATACTTATTATGTGTTATGTGCAAAGCACAGGATATAAGGCTTTTATTAGTAGAGTTAAAGTGACCTTCCAGATACAGCACATCAGCATAAACATAGTGATTCTCAAGGGAATCTCAAATCTTTTCTTTTAGAATCTATAAGCTTGATCTCTCAGTTGCTCTCAAGCATAACTTATAAGAACTGATTGCATCTGGAATGTGGGTTGAGAACATAAGACACCAACTGATACTTACATTGTTACTTGGTTGGCTGATAAGTATTGCTTCATTCATTGCTCCTGTTTTAGGAGCTGCTAGAGGAAGAGCACTCGCCCCAACCCACCTTCCGACTACCACCATTACAAAGGGGGATTCTGGAAAAACATCTCACCTGAACTATAGGTGGAGCAAACCTGCTTGAAGATTTAGTGGTTCCAAGTTTCCCAGTCTCTGATTTTAGGGATCTGTGATGCATTATTCATTAGTAGAGTCAGGGCCTACTGTTACCCCTGTGATGGTTAATTTTATGTGTCAACTTGACTGAGCCACAGGATGCCCAGACATTTTGTCACACTAACCTGGATGTGTCTATAAGGGTGTTTCTGAATGAGGTTAACATTTGAATCAGTAGACTGACTAAAGCAAATTGCCCTCCCTTGATGTGTGTGGATCTCATCCAACCAATTCAAAATATACATAGGACAAAAAGGCTGAATAAGAGGGCACTCCTCCTGCCTGACTGATGAGCTGTGACATAGGTGTTTTCTAGCATTCAGACTCTACTGAAACATCAATTCTTTTTGGGTCTCAGGCCTGTTGGCTTTCAAACTGGAACTTATACCATCAGTTTCCTGGTTCTTAGGTCTTCAGACTTGAACTGCGACTACACATGAGCTTTCTTGGGTCTCTACTTTACAAACTGCAAATCTTGGGACTTCTCAAGCTCTGTAATCACATGGCTAATTCCTTGTAATAATTCTTTCTCCTTCTCTATATATGTATCCTATTGGTTCTGTTTCTCTGGAGAACACTGACTAATATACTCCCTAAATCAAAGTAACACAGGTTCCTTGTCGGGGAGGGAGGATGCAAGGAGTTTATGAAAAGAACCTTGAACTTAAAATATGGAGAGACAAAAAAGAAACATGAAAAATTAAATAATATAATTGAAGTAATTGCTCAAATACAAAGAAAAAAGCTGTTAAATGTCAGTGCAAGAGTTTGTACCTTTAAATGGAAGGTACAAACAATAAATACATGTCCTTCATGCAGATATCATCAGAGAAGGTGGGATTTGGAGAAAGTGGGATTTCAGATGCATCACAAAGAAGGAATAAACAGACAGATGACATTCTAAGGGTGGATGTCACAGAGGAAATTGTAGCATGGCAATGAGTAGATATTAATAACTCTAGCAGAAGTGTTGATTTCACGTAGGGGGAAAAATGCTCACAGATGCCTGCTGTCCCTCAGCCACCTGCTGATTCTGCCCCAGCTGCCCCCACAAGTCTCTCATGCTCCTGTCTGCCTTTCTGGGTATGTCCCCAAAACAAGGCCTTGGCCAGGCGTGTTGAATCATGCCAGTAATCCCAGCATTTTGGGAGGCTGAGGTGGGCAGATCACTTAAGGTCAGGAGTTCGAGACCAGCCTGACCAAGATGGCAAAACCCCCGTCTCTACTAAAATATATAAAAATTAGCTGGGCATGGTGGCATGAGTCTGTAATCCCAGCTACTTAGGAGGCTGAGGCAGGAGAATCACTTGAATCTGGGAGGAGGAGGCTGCAGGGAGCCAAGATCATACCCCTGCACTCCAGCCTGGGCAACAGATGGAGATTCTGTCTCAAAAACAAAACAAAACAAAAAACCAAACCAAAACAAAGCAAAACAAAAACAAGGCCCTGACTACCAGCTAACACAAATTTGTTGAGGATGTGCCTGCAGTGTGCTGGGCCTACATTTCCCAGTTTTAGCAAATAAAATAAAGACTACCCAGTTAAATTTTAATTTCAGATAAACAATACGTAAGCTTTCTTTTTTAGTAAAACTATGTGCTATGAGTAATAAAGTCCTTTGTCTCTGACCCAAGAGCCTTGTGTATTCTGCCAGATTAAAGATTGAAATGCAGACTGAGGTCAGATTGTGGAGGGCTTTGCAATTAATTGCAAGTGTCTGCAATTAATTTGATAGGCTCTGTATTACTACTGAAGACTTGCCTTCCAAATGATACTTGAGAGAAATTAGTTTGGTGGGTGTAGTGGGTTGATGTTATAACCCTAAAAGATATGTCCCCATCTGGAAATTCAGAGTATAACCTTATTTAGAATAAAGGTCTTTGCAGGTGTTATTAAGTTTGGGAAGGGGTCCCCAGTCCCCAGTTCATGGCCTGTTTGGAGCTGGGCTGCACAGCAGGAGGTGAGCGGTGGGCAAGAGAAACTTCATCAATATTTACAGCCTCTCACCCTTACTCACATTACTGTCTGAGCTCCACCTCCTGTCAGATCAGTGGCAGCATGAGACTCTTACAGGAGCGCTAAACCCTACTGTGAACTGTGCATGTGAGGGATCTAGGTTGCACACTCCTTATGAGAATCTAATGCTTGATGATCTGTCACTGTCCCCCATCACCCCATCTAGTTGCAGGAAAATAAGCTCAGGGCTCCCACTGATTCTGCATTATGGTGAGTTGCATCATTATTTCATTGTATATTACAATGTAATAATAGAAATAAAGTACACAATACAGGTAATGTTCTTGAACCATCCCCAAACCATCCTTCACAACCTGTTCCGTAGAAAAGTTGTCTTCCAGAAAACCAGTCCCTTGTGCCAGAAAGGTTGGCAGCCCCTGAGTTAGGGATCTTGAGTTAAGATCATAGGTTGGACCCTGAATCCAATAACAGATGTCTTTATAAGTGACAAAAAAGAAGACACAGAAACACAGAGGAGAAGGCCATATGAAGGTGGAGGCAGAGGTTGGAGTGGTACAGCCATAAGTCAAGAAATGCCAGGGAGGAAGTTCCTCCTACCCAGGAAAGAGGCATGGAACAGATTCTACCCCAGTCTTCAGAAGGAACCAACCCTGTCCACAACTTGACTTTGGATACTGGCCTTCAGAACTGTGAGTTAATAAATTTCTGTTGTTTTAAGCCTCCACTTTGGTGATAATTTCTTACAGCAACCATAGGAAATGGACGCAGTGTGGTGTAGGTAGACTATACATGGCAATGAGCCTGGTGATGGGCAGATAGTGAAGAGTAGGATATTTTGGCAACCCAAGTTATTTCTGTGAGCTCTATTTGATCAAGGACCATAGTTTCTCTGTGTTGATTTTTCATAAACTCCATCTATATGACATGAACATGACTGGTTAAAAAATAACAACAACAAAAAAAGGGGGGTGGGGGTGGGCACAGTGGCTCAAGCCTGTAACCTCAGCACTTTGGGAGGCTGAGGCAGGTGGACCACCTGAGGTCAGGAGTTCAAGATGAACCTGGCCAACATGGTGAAAACCTGTCTCTGCTAAAAATACAAAATTAGCTGGGCATGGTGGCGGGTGCCTGTAGTCCCAGCTACTTGAGAGGCTGAGGCAGAAGAATCGCTTGAACCTGGGAGGGAAAGGTTGTAGCGAGCTGAGATCCCACTACTGCCCTCCAGCCTGGACAACAGAGCAAGACTCCGTCTCAAAAACAAAACAACACCACCAAATTTAAAAAAAAGCAAATAGTCCGAATTTTAGGTAACATGATATCCAGATTGTAGTAGAATTTTTTTTTAAACCTCAATATTTGTACTTGTTGTGTTTAACTAAATTTATTGAGACTACAGTTGGCCCTTGAACAACATGGGTTTGAATTGCAAGGGTCCACTCATACACAGGGATTTATTTCCTCAACCAAATGCAGATTGACAATACAGCATTTGTCAGGCACAGTGGCTCACCCCTGTAATCCCAGCACTTTGGGAGGCCAAGGCAGTCAGATTGCCTGAGGTCAGGAGTTCGAGACCAGCCTGGCTAACATGGTGAAACCTTGTCTGTACTGAAAATACAAAAATTAGCCAGGCCTGGTGGCGCCTGCCTGTAATCCCAGCTACTCGGGAGGCTGAGGCAGGAGAATCGCTTGAACCTGGGAGGTGGAGGTTGCAGTGAGCCGAGATCCCACCATTGCACTCCAGCCTGGGTGACAGAGCGACTCCATCACAAAAAAAAGAAAGAAAGAAAGAAAGAAAATACGGCATTTGTGGGATGTGAAACCCATGTATAGTGGGTTTTGCAAGGCTGACTGGGTGACTTGAGTGTGCATGGATTTTAGTATGCATGGGGTTGGTTGGGGCTGGAACCAATCCCCCACATATATTGAGGGCTGATTGTATCTCTTTAAGTGGATGAATCCCCTAAGACCTCACTCTACACATTGGTATATTTTGCTGCCTCCTCCTTCTTAGTACAGCCCACTTCCATGGTCATTCTGGAGAAATCTGCAGAAAGCTTCTGTATGTAACTCATACATAGAATGGAGGAAAGATTGTCTGTTGGGTGGGACAAAGTGATTCAATCCTGTAAGTGAAAGTGGCCCAGACCAGTGATGACACTGATGACATCCACAGTAACTACCTTTTTGAGAACTGGAATTGTTATAGACATTCATATGCACCATTCTGTTTTATTCCCCCAATGGCCTGTGAGTTGTGCTGTCATCCCCTATTGGAGAGGAAGATATGGAAAGGGTTTGAGGGATTAAGCAACTGGTCAGCATTACACAGCTAGCAGAGGGACTTCTACAATTTGAACCTAAGTTTCTCTGACTCCAAATCTTTATCTAACACGTAATCACACCCTATTCTCTCTCCTCCTTTGAGTAATCATGTAATCACAGACCTGCAGAGCCTTCATGTTGGAAGTGCCATGAGAGATCACCCAGATTAGGAGTGAGGTTTGTTACATACCCAAGGCCTCACAGTGTGATTTTTATCCGATCTGGGGCCGGGATCCAGGGTTTACTATGAAGACACCTTCCACAGCCGTTTAGTTTTGCAGAGGCAGAGATAGCCTCTGGTGATCTGCATGGAGAGGATTTAATTGCTTCCATTTTTCTTTTAAGAGCAAAGAGCTTTCTAGGAAAAATAGCAGTATTTCAAAGGTCAAGGCTGATGGCTTGTGGGAAGAGCAGGAGAGATTGATTTATGGGAACTGGAACAGAAAACATGGTGTCCGGATGGCAATGAGACAAATAAAATACCAGGGCTTGGCTGACTGTATTCAAATTCTTGTCTGTGTGAGCCCTGGCTAGGGAGGGCTCCAAAGAATGTTCAAGTTATTTAGTTGGGGACTGAGACTGGCATTTGCAAGAAGGATAGAAAAATTTAAAGCTAGGGTGGATAGGAAATGAAGGGTAATTTGGTTAGGATGAGAACTGGGACTCTACTTAATTTATTCATGCAGTCAACACATCTTTTTGAGCCCTTGGTATGTGCCAGGCATCGTACTGGACGCAAGAGAAACAATAGGAATTCCAACATACATGGTCCCTGACAGGCTGCATGGAGTCGAGTCAGGGAGACAGATGTTGGCCAAATAAACACAAATTAGTTATTTAATTACAATTTAGTAAGTGCTGCAAAGAAGTACAGGATGCTATAGGAATGCATGTGAAGAGGCTGTGACCCAGTCTTGGGGTCAGGGAAGGGGTTGGTGAAGCTTAGGCTGCTGTCTGAAGAATGAGTAAAAGAGGCTGAGCATGTGTGGAGAGGGGGAGCTTTCCAGACAGGGAGCAGCTAGGTTCAAGGTGTTGGAAGGCAGAGAGCAAAGAGGAGGGGATGAGAAGCTGGATCAGCCGGAGTCTTGTATGGATTTTGGATTTTATCCTAAGAGCAATGAGAAGTCACTGGGGGGTTTTAAGCAGGGACATGATTGATCTGGCAGGAGGCCTGGGAGGGATTTAGGCCAAATGCTCATTGGTGATGATGAGTTGTCGCTTGCCAGACCTTGCTTGGTCTTTTTGCCTAAAATGGCTTGGATGCCAACAGGGATAGCTGTGGACAAAGTAGGATGTGGGGTTTCTGGGTCCTGCCCACCTGCTCAACAGAATCACAACCAACCCTACCTTATGGGTAGCAGAAGCATCTGCCCTGGGGCCTGGAGTCTGTGCAGCAGAGCTTCTCTAGTTCCTGCCGAGGAGTGACCTGGATACTCTATCAGTGGCGAGTTCCCATTGGAAGAGACAGGCACTGTGGTAGAAGTTCTCAGAGGAAGGTCTGGGATTGCTGGAGATGAGCAGCCAATTCTAGGGCCAGGCCAGAATTGTCCTGTAGGCAATTTCCCCAATGAAGCAGGCAAGGGCTAGTCTTGAATTGAACAGGGGTTTCCTTCAAAGGCCACAGTGGACTCAGCTCGAATAGCCCTCCAGTGCACAGGCTGTAGGGTGAGAGATGTTGCTTAATTCCCTTTCGTCCTGTTCCTTAACCCAGCTGGCAGATTGCCATGGTGCTCCAAAAGAAATAGATTTAGGGCTGGATGCAGTGGCTCATACCTGTAATCCGCTGAGGCAGGCAGATCACGCCATCAAGAGATTGAGACCATCCTGGCTAACATGGTGAAACTCCATCTCTACTAAAACACAAAAATTAGCTGGGTGCGGTGGCGGGCACCTGTAGTCCCAGCTACTCAGGAGGATGTGGCAGGAGAATCGCTTGAACCCGGGAGGGGGAGGTTGCAGTGAGCTGAGATTGTGCCACTGCACTCCAGCCTGGCAACAGAGTGAGACTCTGTCTCAAAAAAAAAAAAAAAAAAAAAAAGAAGTAAATTATAGATTTAGATAGATTTAGGGGGAGACTACTGTAGTAGGGAACAAAATGCTCATATTTCTAGCACGCTTGTGATGTTTATCCAAGGACTTGAACCCAGACAGTGGCATGGCTTTCTGAGGAGGCATAATACAGACTATAGATGCTCAAGGTACAGGCTTGGTGGCACCTAGAGCAGCAGAGGCACATAGTTTAGACAAATTTAGTGTTTGTTTTCTACTTAGAGACATAAGGAGAATAACCACTAACGTGCATACAGTCTTCCTATGTGTGTAAGCCCTTCTCATATGTGGTTTCATTTACTCTTTTTTTTTTTAAAGACTGGGTTTCACTCTGTTACCAGGCTGATGGCATGATCACAGCTCATTGCAGCCTGGACCTCCCAGGCTCAAGCGATCCTCCTGCCTCAGCCTCCTGAGAAGCTGGGACTACAGGCATGCACCACCATGCCTGGCTAATATTTTATTTTTTGTAGAGCTGGGGTTTCACTGTATTGCTCAGGCTGGCCTCAAACTCCTAAGCTGAAGCAATCCTCCTGGCTTAGCCTCCCAAAGTGCTGGGATTGTAGACATGAGCCACTGCACCTGGCCATGTCATCTCCTTTAATCTCTACGACTACCCTATAAGGTAGATGCTACCATAGCATCCTCATTGTACAGATGAGGAAACCACAACGAAGAGTGGATACTTTACTGTGAGTGTCAGAACTGGGATCTGAACCCAGTGAGAGTGCATCGTATAAATGGCAGAGGGACCACTGTGTTATTAGCCAGAGCACACACCTTGGCTTTGAGGTACCAGGGACTCAGGGATCAAGAGGAAGATGGAGATTGAAAATGTAATTTTAAAGCCTTTGTTATATTTAGAAGACACAGAATAAGAGATCCTCAGAAATGGCCCGTGAACTAGAAGGATCACTAAACATTTTCAGTAATCACAATTATTTCAAATGGCCCTTTCTGAGAGAGGAGTTAATTGATAGAGCTTCTGCCGCACACACACAAAACCCAAGCTGGGTACAAATTAACCCTTTATTGTGTGATATCTCTCAGATAAATTTTAGTTCACAGCAGCAACCCTTTTAGGTTTGCTGATAGCCTGGAAAGAGGGAAACCATGAATTATCTTCTTTTTCTTCTCTCCATTTTCTGTCTACTTCCTTCTCTGAGAATCACCAACGGCCAGCGATGCTACACACCCAAGACTAGATGTGTGCAGCCTGGGCCCCACTTATCTGTGGGATCTCCAGCCAAATAAGGGAGTGAGTGACTGTTTTGGAAGCTGCTGCAGAGGTCACATCTGGTTCTGAAATTGCTTCTGTTTTCCAAATTCTGAGACTGGAAGGAAATGTGGAGCTTTGGAAATGCATGACTCATGGGCTGCTAGGGCTGATCGGCCCCAGCTTTTGAGGTGCTGAGGGAGCTTCACCCGATCCAGGGCCCACCTCTGAAGACCCAGGCACCTGGACAGCATCTTCCACTGGGGCCGAGCAGCTGCAGCAGCAGGACACAGGACTGGGAGTTGTTCTGATCCACGCTGTGCAACTTGCATGACAAGGATAGAGGGAGATTCATTTTGTAAAGCCTTGATTTCTCTATGAATATAAGGCTTTGAATTGATAGAGGAGTGAGTTTAAAATTTTATATGGTGATGAGCTATTTTATATTTGGAGTACATCGAATTAGTTTATCTGCTGCGTCTAGTGAAATGAGACAACTGTGTATAATTGGAAGTGAAAAATAAATGAAGTGGCTTTCTGATTCAGTATTCATTGTGACATTGGGATAAATTTAATTAAAAGATTTCTGGGGACAACAGACAAGACATCTATAAAAGTTCTAAAGACTAAACGCCTCCCTCATTCATTCCATGTGGATTTATAGAAGCAGTGGCAAGGATTGAAAGTCAGCCACCTGGATTTGCTGGAATAATTAGATATTAAAGAAATTTAGAACTCTAATCTTACATCTTCACCAAATTAAATTCCAGATTGAAGAAAAGAGTTAAATATAACTCACATACTTACAAGGATGAGACAAAAACACAAGTAAAATCACATAACAGCCCAGGACTCTAAACATAACCCAAATCAGAAATCATAGAGGAAATATTCACAGATTTGATTTCCAAAAAATTCAAGATAAAGCAAAACAAAAGCACATTATGTCAAAAGGCAATACAAACAAAATTCAAGGATAAACAAAACCCTTGGAAAATGTTTGCTGCCTATGCAATAAAGAGTTGAATTCTTTAATATATAAAGAGCTCTTACAATTTAACAAGGAAAGACAAACACACAGTGGAAAGAGAGACAAAGGGTGTAAAAAGAGCTGAAGATGTACCGATTGTCAAAAAGTTTATGAAGTGACAGTCCATTTTGCTAGTAATCAAATATGCTTAAATAGCAAGGTGCCTGTTTAGTCCACCAGAAGACAAAGAAGAAAATAGAATGAGAGTATGCAATGATATGAGGATATGGTGACATCTGTACTAATTTCAAACATTGTTATTGGAAAGGTAAATTGACATAGGTTCCTGGGGATGGGGAGAGATTTGTTAAAGGATACAAAATTACAGCTAAATAGAAAAGATCTAGTGTTCTATAGCACTCTAGGATGACTATAGTTAACAATAATATTTATCTAGTTCAAGTAGCTAGAAGGAAGGTATTGAATGTTCCCAACACAAAGATATGATAAATGTTTGCGATGATGGGTATGCTAATGACCCTGATCTGATGACTACGCATTGTATGTTTGGAAACATCACTATGTACCCCATAAGTATGTACAATTATTATGTGTCAATAAAAAAATATTTATAGTAAAAGAAAACCCTAACGTGTGTTCTTCTGGAGAGCAATGTGGCCATCTGTATCAAAGCTTACAATATGCGTATGCTAAGTTTTACTTTCATTTATTAATCTTAAGGAAGTAGGAGTGGATATGTGCAAAGATTTAGCCATGAAGTTATTTATGGAAGTATTTTATAATAGGCAAACATTGGAAATAAACCTAATAAGCAACGATGGGCATTGGTTAAGGAACTCATGGTATGAACATATAATAGAAAATTCTATAGCTATTAAGAGTTATTTCTGTGTCATTTTTGTTGATTTTACAATATGTGGATAATGATTAGGCATATAAGCTCTGAGGTCAGCCACCTGGCCCTGAGCCTAGGCTCCAATTCTTGCTGGCTGTGTGCCCTTGAGCAAGTTACTTAACCTGTCTGTGACTTGGTTTCTTTATCTGTAAATTAGAGGCATGTAGTCGTACCTACGTCCTAGGTTGGTTATAAATACCAATTTAACTAAAGCACTTAGAATAATATTAAGCCTATAACATTAGCCTGAGGAACATTAGCTATTTTTATACTATTGCTAAGTGAATAAAATAAGCTACATTTTTGTTAAATATACTTTGTGTACACAGAAGAAATTATTTATTCAGGAGTCTAATTGCTAGAAGAATTTAAAAAATTGCATTGCTCTAAAAGATTTTTTTACATGTTTAACCATGTAATGGAACCATACAGAGTAACAGAGCTTTGGGAAAGAGTGATCCCATGGGCTGCCGATGACAATGGTATGCTGAAGGAATAGTTGTGCTGCAAGAAAACATGTGTGTGCATTCTTAGAGATTACATGCACGCACACACACACAGGCATACACACACCAAACACGGGCTAAAATATTCATCAAAATCACTGTATCTCTGTATTATTTTGTTCTTTTGGAAGTAAATCTAAACTCCAAAAAACATAAATTTGGAACAATTGGGGTTTAGGTAAGTGCCATTCTTCTCTGTCTATATCTTCATCTATATCAAATGGCAAAAATACAGAGTTCATATATCCAAAGATTAACAGTGATTATCTCTGCATGGTGCTTTTAGTTTGTGTTTTACTATGTTTTCTATTTTAGCATTTGTTTTTGCAAAGAAAATTTATCTGATATGGTTAGGTTTTGTGTCCCCACCCAAATCTCATCTTGAATTACAAACCCCAGGTGTTTAGGGAGCGACCTGCTGGGAAGTGATTGGATTATGGGGGCAGTTTCCCCCATGCTCTTCTCGTGATAGTGAGTGGGTTCTCATGAGAGCTGATGGTTTTACAAGTGTCTGGCATTTTCCCCACTTGCACTCTTTTCTCTCCTGCTGCCTTGTGAGAAGGCCCAAGCTTGCTTCCCCTTTGCCTTCCACCATGATTGTAAGTTTCCTGACGCTTCCCCAGCCATGCAGAACTGTGAGTCAATTAAACCTCTTTCCTTTAAAAATTACCCAGTGATAGGGTTTGGCTGTGTCCCCACCCAAATCTCATCTTGTATTGTAGTTTCCATAATCACCACGTGTCACGGGAAGGACCAGGTGGAGATAATTAAATCATGGTGGGTGGTTTCCCCATCATGTTCTCGTGATAGTGAGCTAGTTCTCACAAGATCTGATGGTTTTATAAAAGGCTTCCTCTTTCATTGGACACTCATTCTCTCCCCTGCCACCCTGTGAAGAGGTGTCTTCTGCCATGATTGTAAGTTTCCTGGGGCCTCCCAGTCATGCAGAACTGTGAGTGAATTAAACCTCTTTCCTTTATAAATTACCCAGTCTCAGGTATTTCTTCATAGCAGCATAAGGATAAACTAATATGCCCAGTCTTGGGTATTTCTTTATAGCAGTGTGAAAACGGACTAATACACTGTCTTTGATAAAAGGGGAGTAACCTTGCAAAAGGTTCAGGTGGGTCTTTAGTGCACCTGTTGACATCTTCCCTCAACGAAAACCACAGCTTCTATCCCTGGTCAATTGGTTGTTTATGGGGCTAGGAGATCCTGTTCATGCCTCTCTAACCTATTTTCCCACTCATTCTCTCTCACTCCATCCCCAGCAGGGGAGGCTCTAGTTTGTTCCTAGACCATGTGCCACTGGGCTGGGGGTGGTGGCTCCTCTGGGAGGGGTGAAGGGACTGTGAGCAGAGCTGGGCTGGATGCACAGCAGCTCTGGCTCTGGGCCCCTGGCCCTTCCTGGCTTGCTCTGTGCGGCTTTTCTCTCTCCTCATGAGACTGGGGTGGTTAAGCATTTGGAAAGATGTCTGCTCCACGGATCCCCACTGAAACAGATGTTCTAGAAAGCCTGTGCAGTTCACTTCAGCCTGCCTCTGGTCCTGGGAGCTCATTGTTCATGATGGACAGGCCAGGTTGCAGGGAAGGAGGTGAAGTAGGAATAGGGACTGGGTCTTTGCTGTCCCTCAGAGTCCCAGCAGAGACACCCGTGCCATGGCAGTGGGTGTCTAAAGCATTCTGTGGTCCTGGGTCTTTGTCAGAGACAGATCAAAGTAAGTGTGATGTTAAGGGGACTGGAATGTGGGAGATGGTTCTCTCTCAAATTCCTAAGTAACTGACTGCCTTCAGGAGTACTGTACTGAGCAGCACTAGCACCTGGGCAGTCACTGAGCAGATAGTACAGTCCACCTGCCTTTCAGGGTGTCTCATCACCCACTCATTCCAGAAGCTAGCAGGATGTAGCTCAGGTACCCACTGTGACAGACTTCGTGACCTTCTGGTCTTCTGGCCCCATGGACTTCCCTCTCATTAAACTCCCCTATCTCTCACCACTCCCTCACCTTCTGACACAGGGACCTAGGTCTTCATTCTGACCCTAAGACCTTGGTCAGAGCAGACGTGGGCAACCAGAGTGACTTAAGAATGCTTGACTCTTGATGACACCATGGCCAGTTCTGGGACCTGTTGTCCTAGAAAGAGGTGTGAATGGTGCTGTGAAGTCCACTCAGATTCCCAGACCGCTTTGTCATGGAGTGAGGGAGAGGGTGGTGGTGATGCTGGCTCCAGGCCACATGCAGGTATGTAGTGTCCTCCCTGCAATGGCCCCCTCATTGCTTGCATTCGTCACCTGCATTCCTCTCCTCCTCTAGACTCTGATCCCTTTGACAGCTTGGACCTACTCTCTATTCCCATCCTTACCTTCAGATTCAGATTTGTTTCTATAACCTCTTTGTCTTGAGGTCTGAAGCTTTCCTTGGGGGCAGTGGTGGTAGATGTCCCTTGTATGGGGACCCACACATGGATGTGCCTCCTGTTCTTGAACCAGCCCCTCCACATCCTTGCCCAGCCCTGGCTCCACCCCCAGCCTTGTCCCCTTGCCCAGGAGGAGAGGCCCAGAGCAGAGATACAAATTCCTCTAAATTAATTTGTGAATCTGGCCGGGCATGGTGACTCATACCTATAATCCCAGCACTTTGGGAAGCTGAGGTGGGTAGATCACCTGAGTTCAGGAGTTCGAGACCAGCGTGGCCAACATGACAAAACCCCATCTCTACTAAAAAAAAATACAAAAATTAGTTGGCCATGGTGTTGGTTGCCTGTAATCCCAGCTACTTGGGAGGCTGAGACAGGAGAATCACTTGAATACGGGAGGCAGAAGTTGCAGTGAGCTAAGATTGTGCCACTGCGCTCCAGCCTGGGTGACAGAGCAAGGCTTCATCTCAAAAAAGAAAAAAAAATTATGAATCTAATGCAATTTGAATCAAAATCCTAGTGATTTTTTTTTTCCTGGGAGCATGGCAAGCTAATTGTAACTTATTAAAATTGATCTAGTAGATGAAGTGATTAAGACTAGTCAAAAGTTTTTCAAGACAAAAAAAGTAATATGGGAACTTATACTGCAAAGTCAAAATATCCTAGGAAGCTATGGTTTCTTGCTCATAAAATGGAGAAAAAGATGCTTCCCTGCAGGATTTTTTGAAAAGATAATAAGGCATAATGTGTAAAGTTAATGGGAACTGATAAATGACAGAGGAGATTATTTTATTCTTGATGTAGCTTAGATAAATGTGTGGGGTTGGGGGCACAGTGAAAACAGCACCTGCCTTCTCATGTCTGCTAGTGAACTAGGAAGTACTTCTGAATGGGAAAGGGGAAGTGGTTGGTGTGGGACCCAGGTGAGAAGGAAAACACTCTAAGCACCCTCAGCTGACTGAATGGACCTCCCTCTTGGCCAAGAGGCCCTCAGATAAACCTTGGAAATTGCATTCCCAGTCATGACATGATGGGAGGTTGAACACGCCTCATTGTCCCCCATCCCTCGCTAACTGCTATTAGTCTTTCTTCCCTAAGGGCTAACCAGAAACCAACCCTTTCAAAAGACTCCACCGCTGAGTTCAACCAACCACCTGGTGCTGCTCCTCCCTTTTGCAGTTTGACAAAACAACCCCACATTCCCTCCTGATGAGAGACCACAGACCGTGAGGTGGTTCTGTCCAGTCTAGGGAGGAAGTGCAGTGAGAGTTTTCATGTCCTCTGCTTCACCTTTGACATCAGAGCTCCTAAAACTTGCATGACTCTTGCATCATGCTAAGGCTGCATTTTTCGAATGTAGTCTCACAGGGAAGCATGAAGCTCACTTGCACATGAGCATGCTTCTTCTCTCATAAATATTCAAGACTCCTCCTATAGCTTATTGAATATGTATATTTGGCCACCTAATTTAGGATGAACCCCTGTCTTATGGGTGTTTGTGGGGTTATGAGGGTCAGCACAGTAAAACACCCTTGAAGTTCCTGTTTCTGGCTTCGGGTTGTAAGCTGTGGTTCCCAGCCTGCATGTTGCAATGTTTTATGAGAATCAAAGCTCTCCAAATTTATGAATCTCATCATTCTTCCGTTGACGCACAGCATGTCAAAGGTCAGAGTAGCAGCTGAAATTGTACTGTTGATCAAGGACACATGTGGTTCAGGGCCTAAATCCAACAGGAACTCACTGATAATGTGTTGTATTACAGGGTGGGTTCCCTAGTGGCTTGGCCCTGGGCAAGTTACTTAACCTCTTTAGACCTCTATTCTCTAATATGGAAAATGTGAATTAATAACTACCACCTATGATGTTGCTGTCAGCAGCAAATGTTAGTGCATTAAATGTAAGGCACTTAGCATTCTGCTTTGATTTGTTGCTGTTGGCCTTCCAATACCAACAAATATTCCAACTCTCTGGACACCATCTGGGTGCCCTATAATTTAATTCAATTCTGATGCTACCAGGAGTTAGTGTGGATCCCACAAGACTGTCCCCCATTTCAGATGTCAATTCCAAGTAGTGGGTCCCCAGGTCACCTACAACTTCTGTCTGACTTCACTACAAATTGGGGGCTTCCACAACCTCCTTCTTAGATTTGATAATTTGCTGTAATGGCTTATGGAACTCAGGGAAACACTTGCCTTATGTTTATGTGTTTGTTATAAAGGATACACCTCAGGAACAGCTGAACAGAAAGAATGCACAGGGCAGGTATGGGTCAATGTGCATGGAGCTTCCACAGTCTCTCTGGTTACAGCACGCCCCTAGCACCTGGATGTGTTCACACATCCTATCTTGTTCAAGAGTTTTCAATAGAGCTTAGTCTCCAGCACTCTCTTCTTTTTGGAGGTTGACTGGTGGGGCTGAATGTTTCCATCCTCTACTACTTGGTCTTCCTGGCAACCAGCCACATCCTGAGGCTCTCTAGGGGTTCCACCTTAAGTCACCTCATTAGCATGAACTCAGATGTGACCGAAGACACTCCTGTCACTCTAGAAATTCCAAAGATTTTAGGGGCTCTGTGCTAGGAACGGGGAACAAAGACCAAATACATTTCTTATTATCTCACAGAGTATTGCGTGGTACGTAGGGAGTACTCCACGAGTGGCAGCAATGGTTATTTTTGAGGCAGATCGTTGGTTTTGCTGCACTTTGCAGGGAAAGGGTGACTGAACCAGGAAACTGAGGGCTCCTGTGATCCAGGTCTAAAGCAAGAGCTCCAGGCTAGGTGAGGAAAGAGGTAAGAGAAGATGGGAGATTCAGAACACACGGGCACCCAGGGAGATGGGGATGATTTTCTTAATATTTCCAAGTGCACTAGTGGTCATCTACATGGCCTTCAGTCTGTTCTGGAGGCAATCTCAGAACCATCTGAGCAGGCAATTTTGGGCCTAGAATACCTGGGACATGATCTATAAGGGCAGCCGGGGTGGTTCTCTGGCCTCACGAATTTCTTGCCATATCCAAGGTGAGGTTCCTGAATGTCAATGTACCATGCTTTTACTTGCCTGGGCTGAGAACTCTACTGCCTGTCTAGACAGCTTCTAACCGTAGCAAACTAGAAAAGGATGCTTGTCCATCAGAGTTGTTTTTTTTCATTTTCTGTAGAGTCTTTCTTATGTGATTGCAGTCCAAAACAGGGCCTGGGGACCTTGTGCCTGAGGCATGAAGGTCTTGTCTTTCTGGCTTTGTCCTCATGTCCTCTTTAGATTTACAGTGGCAGGCACACTGTGACGATGTGAGGATGTCTCTTCTAAAAATGGGTGTGAATTCTTCTCAAACCTCTCAAACCTCCCGGTCCACATGGGACTGAGCTTGGAGAGGAGAGTCCTTTTCTTCCCTTAGGAAATCCTTATCATAGAATGGTAGGATCTCCCTTTCATGTGGGTGGCAAGCAGCTATTAAATCAGCATCTCTCTAGTCACCGGCTAATAGGGAGCAAGGGGATTAACTGGTGCTCATTTTGCAAGTAATTAAAAAATGTGTTACCATGATGAACTCTGGGAAGAAATTTTCTGGAAGCAATATTTACTATTTGGAGAATTTCAACTCTGAGTCCTAAGAGAGCCTTCCAAGCAGCAAGGCTGGAATTAGCTGCAAAAGGAATAATAACTTTGAATACTGGTGTCCATGTTTTACAGGGGCTGGATCTCTCATTGGCTTCCTCATCAAAAAGCAAAAATATCAGATTGTCTCAGCTGTCTTATGGTGTCACAGTGCTTGCTTCGGGAACTGGAGGCTGGTGTAGTGGCCACAACTCTATGTTCAGGGATGCCCTTAGTCTAGATATTCTGTTATGTTTCTAAAACTGTGTGCTTTGATTTCAGGATGTTAGAATATTATCAAAGGTGGGTAGTGAATGTGTTTTTGGAGAAAAACCATATTAAACATGTTACTAGGAGCTTTATTATACAAGGTGGAGAATTTGAAAAGCCATGCTCTAATTTAGGGCAGCATTTGAATGTTTTGCATCGTAGCAAGTTTCTTTTCTTTGCAAGAAGTCAGTTTGCTATACGGAGAGAAGGAACATGATGCTGGCCCTGGACAGCAGGAACTGAGCAGGTGCTTCATTGTGCTATGCCTCAGTTTCCTCATCTGTAAAAGGAACATATTCTGGACTTTAAAAGCTGACTGTGGAGAATAGATTAGACAGTGTGTGTAAAGTGCCTATCCTAAGGAGGTGTTTGAAGCCACCTAGCGCATGCCCTGGTTGCTGACCCTTTGCTCAGCTCTTGGGTCCACCTTTCGTAGCTTCTTCAATCTCAGGATATCTGCTGGTTTAGACCATTTGCAGAGATCTAGTCTCTCCACTTTGCTTTATTGCTGGCTCTTTGTCCTGTACTGAATTTTGCTTCCTACCCAACTTTGGGTCCCACCATTGCCCTGACCTTTCCTGTCTCCCTCTGTGCTCCTTGTTAGGGTGAGTGTGTCCTGCCCACTCATCGACTCTTCCTCCACCCATCCCATGAAAGAGTAGCTTAATCCAATTGGTGAATCTGGAATGAATAAAGTGGCAGGCTCAGTTCTAAGACTCCTTTTATCCTTCTGGAATGAGCTGCCTCCAGGGAGCAGCAGTTTCTTTTAGCTTTTCCAGGCTGTGTCCCCCTTGGGCAGGCTCTTCCACACCCCATCTGGTCTGGGTACCCTGGTTTTGCACTGCCCATAGGGCAGCCCCTCACAAAGCTCATTTGCCCACAGATACCAGCTGTGTCCTTCAACTTGAGTCTTTACTGGGAATAAAACTGAGAGTCTAGTGTCTAGGAGGGCATATTGGTTAAGAAATCGGTCTCTGGAGTTAAAGTACCTTGGTTCAAATCCAATCTCTGCCACTTACTTGGAGTGAGAATTTTGTGTTTGAAAATTTTTCAAACCCCTAAACCCCATTGAGCCTCAGTTTTCCTTCTGTAAAAGGAGGGAAACAATAGAAACTACTTCATAGTTCTGTTGGGAGCATTACACGAGTTAGTATATGTACAACATTTGGAACAATGCCTGCCCCTGGAAACCATAACTGAACGTTGGCTAACTGTACGTATCAGTGTATTCAGGGCTTGCCAGGGAAGGTGGAGAAGAGCACCACTTGGGCACTTCAGAGACCCATTCCCAGGTCCTGCCTCTCTACTGGTACCCTCAAGGGTGGCTTCAGAGCCAGGGCCCTCCTGACCACACCCCAGCACCTGCCCTTGTCATGGTTCCCATGTATGTCCACTTGATCCCTGTGTTACTTCCCTAGGTTTCAAATCGATTATTATCTCTGCTGGAGGAGTAGGGAGCAAAATGAAAATGGAGCATTTTGTCATCAGTTACCATCCTCTGTCATCCTCTGTCATCAGTTACCATCACCCCATTCCCCCAGACCATGGGCTACCTCCTACTCATTCATGTCATGAATTCAAAGAGTGCTAGGATGCCCCATCTGTTTTTTTTTCCCCAGCCTTCGAAAACTTCTGTCTGCTCTGGATTTCAGCCTATAGGAAATTGTTCTTGCAGATACGAACCACTGTTTGGTAATGATCTTTGGTAGATCAAGAGCAGTGGGTCTTCCATTGCTCTTTAGTAGTTTCCTTTAAATGTTGAGCTCTTTTGAGAGCCCCCCACCTTCTACTCCTTCAACAGCCATTTACTACCTGATCCCCTTTCTCATTTGGAAAACCTTTATTAACCAATGGCTATGGGCTGGGTGTCTATGGGAAGGTAAGATAACTGCCCCAGAAGAATGTGTAGTCCGGCGGTGCTTAAATCATGCTCCACAGTGTCCTGTGTGCCCTCTAGAGGCCCCTCAGTAGTCACTGTGGAGAGTGTGCGTGTGTGTGTGTTGGGGAGTGGTTCTGAGTGGTTGGGGTCTTATCCCACTCCCAACATCCGTCCAGAACTACTGTTTTTCTTTCTTTTGCATATTGAGCTTCTGAGTAAGATTGCATCCAAAGAAAGGATTGCACTGTTAAAAAAGAAAGAAAAAAGTTGCGTTGGGTGCAGTGGCTCATGCCTGTAATCCCAGCACTTTGGGAGGCTGAGGTGGGTGGATCACAAGGTCAAGAGATCGAGATCATCCTGGCCAACATGGTGAAACCCCGTTTCTACTAAAAATACAAAAATTAGCTGGGCCTGGTGGCGCGTGCCTGTAGTCCCAGCTGCTCGGGAGGCTGAGGCAGAATGGCTTCAACCTGGGAGGCGTAGGTTGCAGTGAGCCAAGATTGTGCCACTGCACTCCAGCTTGGTGACAGAGTTAGACTCTGTCTAAAAAAAAAAAAAAAAGTTGAAAAACCATTGACCTAATTTTTTCCACTGGGTTTATTCAGCATGGCTTTTTATAGTGGTTTGATCCTCCCAGCTTGCATTTGGCCAATAGGATGACCTGGCCAACGTCTTAGCACCAGTCACCTACGGACCCAACCAGAGAGGACCTCTGAAACTGTCTCCTCAGCAGGTGAGGTTCACCTTTTGTATTGGAGAAAGATGTTTTGTGGTCAAGGTTAGTATTATTTCCAATAATAAGTAAATAAGGAATTTGTTGGGGGAGGTACCACACATAAATTGACTCTGAAGGCAGTCTCAAAACAGTTTCAAAAATGTTTTAGGCAGTGACAACATGATTGAAATATACTCATGGCCCCTAAAAATACTAGAAGCTCTAAAATAAGCTCTCAAAGTTGTTTTGTAGGACTCATAATATCAAACTATAACTTTCCAAAGGACAGGAGACTGGACTTTTCTTTAACTTTGTGGTGTGTTTGTTATGGCAACAACCCAGGGATCTAAGATAATCAGGGGCTGATGGCCCAATCACTGATCTATAGAGATGCATCTAATATAACCAATCAGTATCTGGCTCATTCTGTTTTTATAAGGATATTTATGCAATCCACATATTTGCATGTTTATAGAGCATTTCTGGAAGTTGTTCTCGCATGTTAGCTTCATAGAGTAAGCCTTATGTTATTCTGTTTTGTTCACTAATGTGGTCAAAGATGATGCCTAGCATGTAACAAATTTTTAATAGCTATGCATTGAATGAGTAAACTCACAAGAAAATAGTAAGGGTGGTTACCTCTAGGGAGTAGGACTAGAGATTGGTGAAACTATTACTTTTCAATTTATATCCACATATGGCATTTATATGAAGAGGGCAGGAAGACTGTCTGCTTTTCTCTTTGTATTTGCTCCTTTACCCACAGAGAGGAAGAAATTTCTGCCTTTGCTTTCACTGCTGTCTTTTGGCCTTATGAATCCTCCATGGGCAGCCCAAACCAAAAAGGAATGCACAATCTGGCTGGTTGTTCTTGGACCATGTATTCTTAGTGGGAAAGTTTCCACTCTTCTTCACTCATTTCCTATCTCTATTGTTTTATGATCAGGGCCTCCCTTCCAGAATAAGTCCTGGTCCTGACTCTACTCTCAATTTCAGCTTTTTCATTAGTGTTTGGTTCATAGGGCTAGTGGCATGTGAGCATTGAAATTTGTCCTTGTCTTAGTTCATCTGGGCTGCTGTAACAAAATAACATAAATAGGTGGCTTATACACAACATACATTTATTTCTCTCAGCTCTGGAGGCTGGGAAGTTCAAAGCAAGGCACTGGCAGATTTGGTATCTGGTAAAGGCCTGTTTTCTGGTTCATAGGTGGCCATCTCCTCACTGGAGCCTCACATAGCAGAAGGGACAAGGAAGCTATCTGGGCTGGGGTCTCTTATTTTTCTTTCTTTGTTTTTTCTTTCTTTCTTTTTTGTTTTTTTGAGACCGAATCTTGCTCTGTTGCCCAGGCTGGAGTGCAGTGGCAAGATCTCGGCTCACTGCAACCTCTGCTTCCTGGGTTCAAGCGATTCCCCTGCCTCAGTCTCCCAAGTAGCTGGGACTACAGACATGTGCCACCATGCCCAACTAATTTTTGTATTTTTAGTAGAGACAGGGTTTCACCATGTTGCCCAGGCTGGTCTTGAACTCCTGAGTTCAGGTGATCCACTGGCCTTGGCCTCCGAATGTGCTGGAATTACAGGCATGAGCCACCACACCCAGCTGGGTATCTTCCTGTAAGGACAAAAATCTCATTCCCGAAGGCTTTGCCTAATTACTTCCCAAAGGTCCCAACTCCAAATAGTTTTACAATGGGAATGATATTTTAACATAAGGATTTTGGAGGGACACAAACATTCCTTCTGTGGCATTCCTCAAACCTGGACATTTTAGATGCAAGCAAGTTGGGTATAGGAAACCCTGAGTGAGACAGAGTAGCTCAGCAGAGATGCTTTAATTTTGGGAACACAGCTCTCCTGGTGATTCATAAAAATTCTAAGTTGTACGCTAGGCGCAGTGGCTCATGCCTGTAGCCCCAGCACTTTGGGAGGCCAAGGCGGGTGGATCACCTGAGGTCGGGAGTTCGAGACCAGCCTGACCAATATGGAGAAACCCCATCTCTACTAAAAATACAAAATTAGCTGAGCATGGTGGCGCATGCCTGTAATCCAGCTACTCAGGAGGATGAGGCAGGAGAATCACTTGAACCCAGGAGGCAGAGGTTGCGGTGAGCCGAGATCGCGCCATTGTACTCCAGCCTGGGCAGCAAAAGCAAAACTCTGTCTCAAAACAACAACAACAACAACAACAACAACAACAACAATTGTAAGTTGTTTCCTATTTTGTTCTTGTCCTCCTATGTACAGTTTCTGCAATGAGGCTGCAGTGATAGGATTCAGAAACCCAGAGCCCATTCCAACCTCATGATACTGCCATGCTTTTACTTGTTTAGTTTATCATGTGCATATATAATTTTGAAATGAGTATATGGATCAGAACATAATAATATGTGAGGAGTGAGTACAAAGTATTTTTTCCTCCACCTACACAACATAATAAAATAGTTGTTTTTCATAAATTCTGTTGAAGGCAATTTGTATTTATAAACAGGAGAATTAATAATAATAATAATAGGCTGGCAGGATGATTTAGCATTAACAGGCCTTTTGTCTAAGAAAGCTAGCTCATAGAATCATTAAATACTTTGGTTAAAATTGAAAAGTAAAGGGACAGAGTTAACCCCAAAACTTTGGAGTCTGAAGCAGAGACTTAACAAATTCAGTATGGGTGAGTGTAAGGAGTAGGTGCTATATGATGACCAAAAAAAGGATTGTAATGCTGCCACACATATTTCAGAAAAGTTGATCTACTAGGGAATGTGTGTGGATGGACACTTTTGCTGTTCTGAGATATCTGTGGTCTGTGCTAATAGGCATCAGTATTGTGTTAACAACAACAGCGATTGCAACAACAACAGCTAAGACTCATTGAATGTTTATTATGAACTACACAGACATTCTTTGCATGTATCGGTTCAATGAGGAAGCTTCTATTATTATCCCATTTTACAGATAAGGAAATGAACACTAAGTAGGCTTAGGTCACATGCTGCTAAGGGGCATGGGTGGGATCAGTGGAGTGTTGAAGTTGGCTTGTACAGGCTCTTGAGAACTGACTGTGCACACCTCTTCCCAACAGTGTGTTCAGCAACATCATGTTGCTACCTTGAATTTGGCCATTGTGGGATAATTTACACCACAAAAATTGACAAAATACCACAGATTATGTGGCATTTTTTTTTTTTTCCCAGAGAACTCATTGGCAAACATTCTAACAAATCACTAGATAGGATTTAAACCCAGGCGGTTTGACTGGAGAGCATCTTGGCAAAGATGCATGTTTTCAGGCCGAAGTATTGATAATGGTATTAACAATTTTCTTATTGTGTGAGCCACTTTTATTTGGTTGGTTTTATAGATGAGCTTGAGGAGGCGGTGTCTCATTTACATGGGGCATAGTGGATTGGTTGGACCAGGTGTGTCATTTACATAGTGCCAGAGGAGGCTGGTCATCCCACCCTAATCTTTTATTATGCAAATGAGGTCTTTACCTGGCCTGTGCCATGTTACTTGCGCATGTGGCAACAAAGAAAAGGGAAGGGAAAACCTCCATTTTGAATATAACTGGCTTCCAGGTATCCCTTTTTTATTGGTATAACTGCTGGCATTTACCTATGCAAGCTTCAAGCTTGCTTGTCTATGCCTGCAGCTTGATTTTTCAGGCTGCTTTTTGTTAGAAAAGAAATTATTTTGGGGCTGCTTTTTGTTAAAAGGAAATTCCACCGAGAACTCTTTTACCCTAACTGCCTAAATCATTTCTTTTTAGCTCCTGTATTACTATCATTTGACTTATATGCCAAGGACTTTGGGTGGGAAATAATGATCCCTCCTCGTCGGGACGCAGATGCTCACCTTTGTGGATAGTCAAAGTGACAGCCACAAAAATCCCCCAGCAAGATCAATGAGAAAAAAAAAACAACCTGTGATTGCTGAGTGCTAACTCTATGTCAGGCATTTCCTTAAATCATTACCTGCATGGTTTTATTTCATTAGCCCAGAAGCCCTCTAATGATGCGCAGTAGCCATTGTTCTCATTTTTGAGAAGAGGAAGTGAAGATTTGGAGATGTTGAAACATTGGCTTAAGATCTTCTAAGTGGCGAGTGGTTGAGGGAATTTGGAGCCTGTAACAGCTGCCAGGCAATCTGACTCCAGAGTTCATGTCCCCAAGGAGGAAACCATACTGCTGAGGAGTCCCACTGAGGGAGTGGGGCCGAAAGGGTAGCCCTGAGGCTTCCAGGTTCTGAGCCCTTGGCCAGAGAAGAACCTCCATCAAAGCACTCCACCAAAACACAGCTGTGTTGTCGGCGATCTTCTCTGACCTCGGCCCTCATAACCTATTGCCTTGACTATGGGTAATTTAATATGTCCTGCCTTGAACACATCCAACATTTCCATGTGTCTGACTTCTAATACCACATTCCCCCACTACCTGCTTCTAAACCTGATGATCCAGGTGTATTCTGGTCCTTGCCCATATCTTGAATGCAGTCCCTGTACACCCTATGTCCGATCTACCCTATTTATTATTTTTTCCAGTATACTTTCTATTTTATTTTTTTGAAGTGAGGATATAAAAATGAGATTCTTGAAGAAAATAATAAAGTGTTATCTTTGGAAGGTAAACTTAAAGGTATCTTCTATTGTGCTCTTCCTATACTTATTTACTTATTTTCTACATTTTCTATAATGAATGAGTTATTTCTATAACAAAAAGATGCTACTTACAAATGGATAAATGAAGACAAATCTTAAAACAAATCTTAATACCTATTCATCCAAAAAGCAAAGGACACTTTGCAAACTATTACAATCTACCTTATGCAGCTGGCTGAAGATACTAACTTTCTTTGCGCTACCCACTCCATTTCTCAAGAGACATTAACAACACACCATGATTGAAGAACTGGGGTGTTATGTGTTTAAAGAAAGAGGTTTAAAATATTTTATTAGAGAACACATATCAATATTGAACAACACTTAAATAGATGGCATTCATATTAATAAGGACAATATAAATTCTTATAATTTGAACAGTCACTTTGTTCAACAAATAAAATAAATTCATTTTTATCAGTGGGCATGATCCATGAAGTGTATATTTTCAATAATTTATTCATCTGCTTAGTACTATATACATTCATTTTCTTTGAAAAGAAACATAAAATCAACGTGATTGTTTATCACATCACATCATAAACAGATGGACCTGTAAAAATGGCGTGTAGAAAATTCAGAAACACTTAAACAGCACATTCCAAGGATACTGAGTCCATTTAAGAGAAATTAAATGCTTTGAAGCCATTGTAGTCAGCCTGGGTGTCATATATATGCATCAATACAAAATGTTGCCACAAATTCAAGTATACTGATTCACACACATAAATATATTATTCTGACATAGGAGAGAATGCTCCCTTGAATAGTATAGCGTGCATACCAAACTCTCAGCATGATTCAGATTAACTTTTTTTTTTTTTTTGTAAAATGGAAGGAAAGGTAATGACATCGTCAACTTAGTCGACCAAATACCAAACCTGGAGAAGGTGGACGTGGTTCACAAACACTGCACAGTTAGAAATTGCACCATACATGGAATCTTATTTGTCACAACAATTGTTAAAGGTTACAGAAAAACCATAGCAGCTAAAACCAGCCAGTCAGCCCACATTTGCTTCTGTGGCAACGTGGAAATGCTGTGTTTGTATTTTGAACAAATGTAACAAGGAGACAGAAACGCTGCAGCAAGCCAGGAAATGTCACCGGGTTCATGGTTAAATGGCGTCAGCTTTATTTACTGAAGTATAATTTTAATTTCACAGGCAAAATGAACCTCCAAATTTGTTTTCCTTAGCCCCAGCAAGTCAAGTCCTTCCTAACTGCTAGTTGATTGCAAAAGTGCAGCTTCAAGTCTGTCCCTTTTGCGTTCATTTCTGCGCCCCCCACCTCTAGTCCATCAGGTTTCTAACACGAGCAGACACTCTTTCATACGCTTCAGTGTAGCGTGAGATGTGACCCTTCGGTGATGTGAAAGTCAACCTTTGGGGGTATTATAGTGATTCAGTTATTTTCTTTGTTGTTGTTGTTGTTGTTGTTGTAAAACTTGTTTTTTAAAAACATGCTGCAGAACATCTTCTTGCTAAAAACAATTTCTCAATTAGTAGGAACACTGAATTGCCTTGTATATGATTTGCTTGTTTAGACGTCCAAAGCATTTGGTTATTCTTAAGAATTAGGCACTTCCATTCTTGAGCAAATATTTATTTGTGTGAAGAGAGAGAAATAGACCTCCTTTTTTTTTTTTTTTTTTTCTGTTTAGCCATCCCACTGTAATGCTGCACCAGGCCTTGAGAACAAAGAGAATCAGACAACTGGGAAACCAAGGCTTTGTGATTTTTAGCCAAGCCAAACATAGTCACTCTGTCAGGAAAGCCTTGGACTCACCACCGACTGGCTGTTTCAGTGAGTTCTTTCTTGGCTTAAAAAAAGAGTGAGAAGAAGAACAGTTGTGTGGTTTGCCTGTGGAGACTTGGGCAATGGGGGTTTGTAGAGCCAAGTGGTCACCATGATAAGTGAGACTGACTGCCCTGTGCCCCGACATTTGGGAGGAGGCAGCAGCCCCAGCACACGCCCAAGGTTTACCAGCCCCTGGGCCTTTGCACAGATTCCTCCCTTCTTTGCCTGGAACAACTGTTTCTGTTCCCCACCCCACTGTGTCCTCCAAGACTCACCGTAGAGATCACCACTTTTGAAAAGCCTAACTCTGCAGTCGACTGAGGCCCTCCACCAAGCTCCCATGGCACTGTGTCAATATCATAGATGCTTGGAGGGCAAGGACTATGTCTCTGCCCTTGTTATTCTCCACCCCTTGGACTTGGCGCTGGAGCACAGTCAGCCTACACTGAATATTATAGAGTGAATAAAGAAATGAGAGAGCAGAGAGTGCAACAGCAGCTCTCTTTGAACAAAGGGGATTTTGTTTTGCAGCATGATTTTCATGTCTATGAATGTTCCAGAATTCAAGGGACACTGACTTTTACAAGTTAAATGTGCCTTTTTTTTCTTTTAAAACTATTTTATTCTGAAAAATTTCAAACATGCACAAACATGGAAGAACTGCGTGTGGCCTTGCCTGCCATTCTTATTTCATCTATCACCCTTGCTTCTCCACTTTTGGCAATAAAACTTTAAAGCAAATTGTAAACATACTTCGATATGCACTTACCAGTTAAGGACAATGCCATTATCACATCCAATAAAATTTAAAGTAACAATCTAATTATCTAACATCTAATAGGACCCAGCCTATTCTTAATTTTCTCCAATTACTTCAAAAATGTCTTTTTACACTTTGTTTTAATAAAGATCTAAATGAACAACGCTTATACAGTATACTTGATGAATACATCTCTTAAGAATATTTTAACCCATAAAAGTTCCCCTTTTTAAAATGCCATTTACTTATTGAAGAAACTGGGGTGCCTTATGGAATTCCTCACACCCTACACGTGGCTGATCATTCTCAATGAACTTTTAGGAATGAAATAGGGGAGGGAGGTTGTACGAAACTGATTTACAAAAAATCGAGCTATTTGTCTCCGAAGGCTCTTTTCCTCTTGCCCTTTGCATTCATGATCATTCCTTAAGTTACGTTTTTCTTGCATCAGCAACAGTAATATATTGGATTTGTACCTTAGTCAGAAGGATTCTTGATAAAGAAGTAAATCCATGTGACACGCAAGGCTCCTGGGCTCCTGGGGTGGATTCCAAAGACAGTGGTTCACAGGATGAGTGGTGGGTTTGCTTCACTCGTGCATTTGCTTCAAATGCTCCCCTTCCTTGGGCAGTAAGGACAACAGTCGTAGACAGGAAGCTGGCTTCATGTTATGGGTGTGTGTCCCTTTAAAACACAAGGTAGACTAACCTTTAATTAATCATGCATTTTTAATATCCTAGGCATCATGCATCAATGTGATCACAATTTTACCCTTTTGTAGAGTAAGAATTCTTACTCCAGACCCAATGTGTCCATTTTCACAAGTTCAGACTCCGGTAGAGCGGGTTCTTCTCAAATTGAGGATCCCTCTAATTTTCTCATTAGCCAGGCTGCTCACATTCTGCTCCCTGTGAGATGATGCTTTTGGTCTTCTTTCTCCATACACTGAAAGAACTGAACACTCTTCTTTTTAATTTGGGCCAACACCAATCCGTTCATCCTTGCAGCTGCTTCTCAAAATCCAGAAGACTGAAATAGTCATAGACTGTGTTTACATAAAGCAGAGTTGGGCCAAGAACCTCATCCCCGAAAGTGACTTTTTTCCTCTCTTTAAAACAATTTTGAGATTCTGAGTCACGAGAGACCATTTGGCAGGGAGATGGCAGCAAGTCCCTGCCAAATTCAGCCTCCGAGCATGGCTGACTGCCCTGTCAGCCTGAGTTGTGGTGAGCTGAGCTTGCAGTGTGGACCTCCCTCTGAAGCCACCTGCCTAGAAGGCTGCTGGAGACCACTTAAAGGGCGCCCCAGAAATGTCTAGACTTGACTGGCAGAACCTGAAATTGGAACTAAGATTGTGACCTGGAGCTTCCATGCGAGTCTGGAAGTGCAGCGTCAAGTCTGTCCCTTTTGCTTCCATTTCCCGCACCCCCCACCTCTGCTCTGTCAGGTTTGTGACACAAGCAGACACTCATACGCTCAATGTAGCATGAGTCATGACCCTTGGATGATGTGAAAGCCAGCCTTTGGGGGTATTATAGTGATCTTCAACTTGCAGTGAAATCAAAACGACCTCTGTTCATGATTGGGAATTTGCGGTTTTGGCTTGTAAACATTTACTTCCAATAGTTGCCCAAGCCCGGAGGTGCTCATCCCATATTTCCTTAGATGATGTGACATCTTAGTTTTGCTTCAAATGCTGTACTGCCTTCCAGTGGTCAAAACTACTTCTCTTTCCCATAACATCATTTATATAAGCACACGCACGCACCCACACAAAGGCAAACACACACACCTTTTCTATAATGACTGCATTTTATGTAGTGTCTTTCATAGGACAACTATGATAACTTAAAATACTTTCTATTACTAAGCAAGTAGCCAATGTGAGGAAGATTACAAACACCAGCCTTGGATACTCTTGTTCTGGCCTGTCTACAATTCAGAGAGCTTGGTGGAAATCTTCAAAGTCGTGCAGTTTGCCTGATTTTTAAAAGCTAAGACAAATTTTCCAGGTGGAGATATTTCCAACCCAAAGAAAGTAGCGTGGTGTGGGGAATAACTTGAGAGCTGGGATTTGGTGCCTAGCACATTGATTGCAGGAATGACAGGACCTGACCCACGGTGCAGCAGGTGCTTTGTGACCTGCTTTCTAATTACAGAGAAATGAATGTCTTCGGGTGGGCATGACCAACTCCTGGAAATGTAAACCTGAAGTGAGATAAAGAGCAAAGGAAAGTGAAGGACTTATTTTCTCTCTTCCTGCACATGGCACTTTCAGTGCTTGAAGATACTTTAAAGGTCATCTAATTTATAGTTGCGTCTTATTTAGATGGCATTTGAGAGGGGAAATGAAGACGGGGAAAGAGTGCTAGCATTTATAGGGGGCCTACTATGATTTTATAGCTTTATCAGCTCATAAGGCATTTCATGTACACAATTTTATCTGCTAATCCCATTTCACAGGTGAGGAAAATGGCTCAAGAGAGGTCACATGACTTGTTTAGGGCCTCTTAAATAGGTACAGAGATGGGGACTGCAATGAAGTCCAGGCCTGTGACTCCTAGTCCATCACTGGTCTTCTCTCAACACCATTTTCCAGATCCTTCCAGTGCCCTTCCTAGCATGGGCCTTGGAGTGGAGTTGGAAAGGTCACGTTTAGCAAGCTAAGCGGTGAGCACGGGAGAACACCAGGAGAACATAGAAGAGAACACAGTTCTTTCCAGTCTTTCTCTTTTTCAAAACTCCCTGCAGACTTGACTTACTTTCCTCGTCTCATACACATAATGTATTTATTCTCTGGGAAATATTTCTTTTGTAATGTGACTATGAAATCTCATACCTTACCATACCATGTGCAAAAAGCTTGGCATGTAGTGGATACTCCGAAAATACCATTTTTACTATTTAAACTTTATCTTTGTATAGATCATCATGGATGCATTATAGGGAGCAAAACGATTTCATTGTTGGCAATACTGGGTTAAGTTTCTATGTTAATACTGGAGAGCGAATTGCTTGTGACTTGTTATACCCAGAGATAAAAATAGTTTGTTTTCCCTCACATCTGATGAAGAAAGCATGTGTTTTTGATTCAGCTTTAAATGCTGAGGCAGAATTTCTGTTGCACAAATGTCAGCTCTCACTTGTTAAAGTTTAAGTATCAGGGTTGTGTATGATGTTCAGAAGAAGAAGTTGGGGCCAGACAAGCTGCTGGGAATGGAGATGAGAGCAAGCAATGGACCTCAGTTTTTATTCAATTATTTCCTAATAAAAGTTTGACTCTTTTTGTTTAAAGTATGTAGAAAACTAGCAATAGATTGTTATTTAAATATTTGTAATGCTTGCTTTGATCTTAAAAATACTTCACAGAAGTACTTTTTAATAGCCTTCCTACTTGTCAGATTGACTTTGGACATCCTTATTTGTAGATTCAAGCTGCTCATTCCCCACCACATTCATCAAGATCCCCTCCTTCTCTGCTCTTTACAACCACTGTCACCTCTGCTATGACTCCAGGACTGACGAGGGGAGGCACTGTGGGGCACGAAGTACTTTACCCGATGCTCAGCTTTTGATTAATGGGCCACAGCCTTCCTATCTCTTGAGACTTCAATTAGTCAAACTCTTTTCATTATGAAAGATAAGGCTGCATTTAGCAACAGGAATGAAGACAAGGGAGTGGAAGAAATGCAATGTTTAAAGATAAATCAATAAGCCATTGCTACACTTATTCGAACCTGGTTTTGGATGACTTTTGGGCTTGAATAGACTGAATACTTTTGTAGGCTTTTCCTTTTGATGTGATTTTCCCCCTGTCATTTCCAGATTGGACTAAAGTTGGTACATCACGTGACTCTAGACAGCAAAGGTGTTCTGATGTGATTGATATTGTGGAAGCAGAAACACTTGCAACCTGAGAGTGCCCAGGGAGGAAGGAGGGGGATAGGAGGCCACAGCGGCATGGTGTCTTGCCCAGAAAACACAACAGCAGGTGCAATGCAGTTAGAACAGTCCTGATTCTTCCAAATGAGGATAAATGCTCGTTGCTTCTTAGCAGGAACCAGGACAGAAGAGAATATATCACTCTGTGGCTGTCAGGGAAACACTGTGAGGCAATACAAGTCTCTTGGGTTGGGTGATTAAGTGGAAATGGCATGGAATTTTTCAAGAGGCACAAGGTGTGCAGGCCAGGATGCCCTGAGACCAGGCAGAGTGAGCAGCAGGGCAGCAGGACCGTCTTATTGCGCTCACGAAGGCTTAGGCTTTAAGAGTGGGAGGTGGTCTTCAGAAGGTCGAAATTAAGACAGCTTTTAGCAGGGCCTGGCTGTCTACATCCTCATATCAAATCCAAACAATGCAGCTTCCTTTCCTCTTTTCTGTCAGTTTTAGGCTATGAGAAGAGTAGAGGAAAATTACATGAAGCTCTTTGGCACCCATTTTTTAAAGCCAGTTGTGTGATACAGGGTAGACAGCACTGATATACCCTTAACCCACCTATCACTGGCACGGGGGCCTCAGCGTGATCACAGGGCTCTCATGTGGTCCTCAATGCCCCAGTTCCCAAGATTGGGCTCTGCTGTTGGTTCTTATCCCATCTTGTTCGGTCTCACCCTCCTCTCGGAGTCTAGGGTCTATGCTAGTTAATGATGGGGCTCTGCTTCCTCAGGTGCAGATGTCTCTGGGTAAGCATATGCCCACTTGACTCAAGACGGCTGGGATTCCCCACTGCTGACCTGGGATTCCCCACTGCTGACCTGCACCCCTAACTGGATCTTACTGTCCCTAAGAATCCTCAGGATCATCAACTTGAGCCTCTCTGGGTGGATCTTCTGATGTTTCCAGGTCCCTGGGGACTGGCCTCCCAGCTGCTATCTGTAACTAGTGGTTGGATCTTATTACTTGTTCTGCTGTGCACCCCCTCTGAATGTTTGCTTAGGGGCTGGAGTACTGTCATGGGCATGCTAAGTGACAGACCATTGCTGCCATCCAGGAGTTCTCCTCTAGTTGAGAAGACAGGACTTATATAAGTACAGTGTATACAAGGTACCCTTTAAAATACTTTAAATAGATACAGACTTTTAAAGACAATAGAAAAATTACAATAGACCTACAGAATTAGTTGCCAAATACATTCTACAGACAATTGCTGTAAGAACTTGGAGAGAAATTGGAATGATCAGAAAGGGCCGAATTTAAACTTCTAATCTGGGAAAAGAATTATGGATACATTTCGTATGGGCAGAAATGAGAGAGTGAGGAGAGAGTCCTTATGGGCTCAAATGAGTCTCCCACAGATTCCTATGTTGAAGTCCCCAAGACCTCAGAATGTGACTGTATTCAGTGATAGTGCCTTTTAAGGCATGGTGTGGTTAAATGAGGTGATGAGGGTGGACCCTAATCCAATAAAACAGGTATCCTTATAAGAAGAAGAAAATGGGACAGAGAAATGCACAGAGGAAAGACCATGTGAAGACACAGGGAGAAGATATCTATCTATAAGTCAAGGAGAGATGCCTCACAGGAAACAACCAGCTAACGCCTCTATCTTGGACTTTCCAACCTCCAGAATGGTGGGGCAATATATTTCTGTTGTTGAAGCCACCCCATTTGTTTGTTATGATTGGCTAGGACACTAATATGATGGGGCTAGAAATGCATGGAGCTGTGCTGTATCTGCAAAAGCAGGAGCATACTGGTTGGGAGAAGATCCTTTACTTAAAGCAGAAAAGTTCCTGGAACAAGAATATGATGAGTTGGCAGAAGGACTCCGTGAACAAGTTCCAGCAGCAGATGGGCTGCTGGGGACAGGGACAAAGAGCAGCGCACCAGAAGAAAAAGAACACCCTTTGCCTGGTTGACAGTTTTGCTTAGGGTATACATTCCGATGGGTTAAGCATTGCTCAATGCTATCATAAAACCAGCTTTACTTTATGGGATTAATCAAGGCCTGGAAGGCCCTCAGGCGCTCTTAAGAGGGAAAGTCAACAGGAAAGGAACAATAAGGGCAAGAGACAGAAGATGCAGAAGAAGAGAAAGAGAAGGTGACTTTGCTGGGCTCAGTAGAGACTTTTGAACCATCAGAGAGTGGTAAGAGGTGCACACCACGGAGGCTGATAGAAATACTGCAGCCACCCACTCTGACCACCAACTCTTTTCTAAAATGCGGCTGCACGTTGTGTTTGTACTTGGAAGCAATTATATAAGAACAGAAAGGTAGCACTGCAAGCAGAGGGTAAAAGTCCATGGGGGCCTTCAGAATGTCCTCACCCTGCTGGCACCATCTCCCGCCCTGGGCTCTCTGGAGGCTGTGGGCCTGGAGCTCACAGAATCAGGCTGACCTGGGAAGAGCATGGAGTTGCTGAGGGCAGCCCCATCTCATCACCCAGAGCTATGCATGGAGCATGGATTCCATGGGAAATGGCACCCTCTGGAGGAAGGGCACCCACCCCAGCTTCTTTCACTGTTTGTAACTTTAGCAAGAAGGGGACAGTGGAATTATGGAGAGGATGGGATCAGGAAAGGAGATGGGAAAGATGAAAGGGCATAGGACCAAGACCAAACGGGACAAGGAAGGGAAGGGAGGGGAAGCTGTCATGTGGCATCAGCCCAAGGTAGCAGTGGTGTTATTACTGAATGGCCTCAGTATTTCCAGGTTCTTCCATATCAGTTCTGCACCCACCACCGTCCATGCCCCACCCCAGAGCCCTGCTGTGGAGTCTCCTCTCTCAACACTGTGAACACTGTGCCTTTGGCTGCAGGAACTGCATCTTATTTCTGATTGGGAAAGTCTTTCTCTTCCTTGTTGCCCATCAGGACTGGAGAGAGGAAGGAACAAGAGGTCCCTCCAACAAAGTGTGTCAGCTCAGGGAAACATGAATCTGGTATTCCCAGGGGAGGGACAAATATGCTTCCCCATAGTAATATCATTTCTATTCCAGTTAGTCAAAGAGAAAGGAAAAATAAGAAAAGATGAAGTGGAGAAGGAGGAGAAGGAGGAGGAAGAGGAAGAGAAAAAGGAGGAGAGAAATTCTGCATCCTATCTGTCATTTGGAAATGCCTGTCATACCCAGCATGCTTTCTGAACCCCATGACTCTTCTTGGTGAGCTCCAGGCAGGCCCTCAAATGCCCTGGTGTGCGGTGCCATGTCCAGGACTCAAGGAGCCAAGTGTGGCCCTGAAATTCTCTTGAGGGCCTCTGGAGACCTCCACTTGGGCAGGTCCCAAGGGTCTGGGAAGAATTTCAGGTTGGCCTTGCTCAAGAGGTGTGTATTTATTATTGCTACTCTTAGGGTCAACCAGATTGTGCCGTGGGGGTTTCCCTGATGAGGTGAGGAGCTGAAAGATGTTGAGGCTCCCTGGGCTCCAGTGTACCTTCCTGCTCTACGGACGACAGCAGTGGGGGTGGTAGACGCTCACCGCTTATCCTGATGCCTGCTTGGAAGGTCACGACAATTCATGGAGTGGGGCCACTCTGAATATGGACTTGTCACTTTATCCAGCAACTCATGCAGGCTGAGAACTTGAATTTAGCCAAGTGGAATTGTGTCAATGGCATATGAAAAAATATTTATATGTTGAACACCGAAACCCATTGTTTAGCATCATCTGTGCTACACTGTTAGCTAGTAATGGCATAGATCATGACGGCAAATTATGGCCCATGAGCTCACTCTGACCTGCAGCCTAACCAGGTTTTGTTTGTTTGTTTTGTTTGAGAGAAGAAGGGTTTTTACATTTTAGAGGGTTGTTCCCCCTCCCCCCAAAAAGGCTAAACAAATAAGAATGTGTGATAGAGACTGTATGACCCCACGATGCCTAAAATATTTACTATCTAGTCACATACAGAAAAGGTTTGCAAACTCCTAAGGTACATTAAATAGATTTTTATTTTTTGGTTCATCTGGGAACATCCTCCCCCTCCCCCATTTATAACAATGCCTCTTGGAAAAATGCTTTCTTGACTTTGAAATAGATGAACCCGGACTCCATCCAGCTTGTAAACTGGGGACTCTCTGTGCCTCTTTTTCATGCCAAGTGCAGGGCAGGGTGCAGGAGAGGTTGTTTGCTGCTGCTGATGACCTGGGTGTGCAATGACCCACAGGCTGACTGGGAAAATAATTATTCCCCAAACTCCCTTTGGGACCTCTGCATTCCTGAGGACATTAAGGTGACAATCACTGCCTTACATGTCACCCTGTGGAGCAAACCAAGAGCCTCCTGCCCTGCATATTTCCTTGGCTCCGCTGCTGCCATCTAGGGAGAAAGAACAGAATCACCTGTGCTTGTCTGTCAGTCAATGACAGAAGCATAGACAAATATGCCCTTGGCCCCTACAACAGTGGCATGCCGCCCAGCCATGGCAGAGATAAGGCGGGAGAGAAAGTGCCAGTAGAGCTGGGATTATAGGTCAGGGACAAATGAGTGAGATATGAAAGTCAGAGTGTCGAGAAACACAGTGGACCTGGGAAACACTGAGGTGTCATGGAAAAAGGAGTCGGAGGCTGGCTTTGGGGATATTCAAATAAACCCTTAAATCTCCCACCTCCTCTTTTCTTTATATGCTAAAGTGTAGGTAATAATCTATTTCTTCTCCTTCTACTGCACAGGGATGACTTAAGATAGGCACAATTACTTTGACAAATATAAAGTGCTATATAAATGGACAGAAATAGTAAACTCAAGTTGGGATTATCTGTCTTAGCTTTCTCTCTACTGCATTTGAATGCACCTATGGGACCCAGGCTTTTGAAGAAGCCAGTGCCTTCATGTTTTTTCTCCAAATACAGTGTACATTTGCTCTTAAATTTTCTGCCTAATTAAGTCTGTAGTTTTTATAGTTTAGTAATAGTCATTTTCAGCTTATAACGTGGCTCCACTGAATATGATATGGAGAAAAAGTAAAGTAATAACTCCTGAGCCTAAAATAATAACTGAGCCACACAAAAAGGAAAGGCAATTATTTTGTCTTTTGAAATGAATAAGCCATAATCTTTAGGGCAGTTCCTTGTTTATCAGTTGCAGCAAGGCATGACTCAAGCATCCTGCTTTGAGTGATGTCTATGGTAAATCTTCCTGCTTCTAAACCCCTCCACCCCCAAACCCCACAACCTTCCTTTTAGGTGGGAGAACCAGTAATGCATGTTTCAGCAGCAAAGCAGAAATGACAATTTCCTGCATAGAGTAGATACGGCCCATTCTCAACCCCTCCTCCACGACATTTGGGTCTGGGGAGCGCGAATGAGCTAATGCTGATGGGAGCAGGGCTGGTGTCCTCCTCTGAAATCCTAACTTGCTTTTGTCAGCCCAGCCCCACAACGGTCATCTCCACTCACTCCACTCCCAGGGGTTCTGGAGGGCCAGGAGGCCACAGCTGCCATTGCTTTCTGAAGATGGTGGGCACCACAGCAGCCTGGCTCAGCCCAGCTCCCCAGCACAGTCTGCAGACACGGAGCGGTGCAGTGTTCCAACTGGGCTCCACTGGAGCTGTGTGCAGGTAGTTTCATGGTTAAAAGTCCTAGTAGTGTAAAAAAAATCAGAGTAACTGGTAAGCATACCTCTGATGTCTCCGTATTTGCCTCCTCTGCTTTCTTTTCACCTGGTTTTTCCTTGCAGAGTTTACCTTGGAGAGTTTACCTCTCATCTGCTTGGGTGCCCTTTGCTGATGAGCAGAGCTCTTTCTTTAATTAAGTCAACAAGTATTCATACACACAGGCAGCATCATTTTTGGCTAAAGGACCTGAGCAGAGCAGCCCCAGAAGCAATTTGAGAAAGTCTGTCAAGCTCTGATTAAGTAGCCGTGATCAAAGAGTGAACAATTACCTGCCCAAGCAAATAGTTCCTAAAATGTTCTCACTCCCAGGTCTTAACCATGAAACCTACTGGGCCAGAAGGTCAGGCTATCCAGTGTTCACTTGTGAAAAGAAATTAGGAACAAGCGATGTCACATAATACATAGCCATAACTTCCAACTGGCTCCTAATTTTCAGACTGCCTAGGTCTCCAGCTACCTGGAGATCAACATTCTGAACCCTTTCCCCACGGTGGCATTATAAAATTCATATGCTCGATATGCTGTCTGCAATTCTTGGTGAAATATCTATTCCCCTCTGTCCAACTAAAAAAATCCATTCCCCTCTGTCCAACTAAAAAAGTAGTTGGAATACAGGTGAGTGAGAGTGAGTTATGTTGTATTTGTTTTCATTTATTTTTAAAATGGATGTACTCCCCGAAAGTGTTTCTATGAACTGTGGTTGGTCATCAATAACTTCAATACAACACCCGATATGTGTCCTGTCTGCAACTGCATTTTACTGTTCTTGGCCAATGCGGCCCCTTCTGCATTCTCTTCAATGCTCATCTTCCCCCAACGTGCCATTAGTATGTCCCCCTTGCAAGGCCTTAATCACATTCCAGGCCATTAACTCCTAAAAATGTGGTGCAGTCTGATAGTTAGAAGTGCAGACACCAAACCCTTCCACAGATGCCCTGCTCTTGGGTTTGGCTGGGCTGGAGATTTGGCAGCATGTTTGCCATGGTTAATTTGGAGGCAAATCCCAAGGAAACAGAACATTAAAAAGTTTGGATATGGCTTGGCATTCTCAGCACAACCAATCCAAATGGGAAAACTTTTTCCCCCATTCTCTTGAGGAAGGAGGGATATGGAAAATGTGCAGGTTGAGAATAGGGAGACCTAGGTTTAAATCATGGTTCCCCCTTGGCCTTGGGCAAGTCCTTAACCTCTCACAATGATGGGATTTTTATCTGTAAAATAGGGGTAGCAGAGTTTCCAGGGAGTTTAGAGGCAATGGGGGCAAAATTTCCTGCAGATGCCTGGCACACAGTATGACCTAACAGAAAAATCTTAAGAGAATATTTGTTTACCCAAACACTACTGTCTACCATGGAATATTTATTTTTGAATATTTTGGAGAGTGTTAGACATGCTATGTGACTACTATCCTCTTGGATAAGACATGAGAGAGGCAAACGAAAGAAAACTGACGAGTAAAATGCTTTTCTGAAATCCTTGACATAGTCTGGGGAAATTTTTGAATAACGAGATTCAGGGTCTCTCTTAATGCATGCAGTTTGAGTTGCAGAATAAACTCAAAATTTCCCTATCCCATAATGTCAGAATAAACTCAAATTTTCCCTATCCCATAATGTCATGTTGATTTTTGTGATATTTAGACAATCCCAAAGCAAGTACTTTTTATAACACATTAGAGAAGACATCGTTACTCTGGGTAAATTCCTCAAACTCCAAATAGAAGCAGTAAACATGTGAGTATAAATATGACAATCATTTGATAAACTGCAACAATTTTAGATATTTTTTGGCATGCCTAAAGGTACAGAGATTTAGGGGGAATGAGCGAAAAGTAATTCAACTCATATATTGTTTACCCCACTTTGACTAAGTTTTGGTTGACGTTATCAATTTCTTGTAAAATTGGTGTATCATGCTATGGGAAAGGAAAAAAATGTTAAAAGTTTACCTCCCTGGAGAGAGGGAGCTGGAGAAGAGTGTAGCAGACAATTATTTACGGATAGTTTTACATGGATACAATTGTCATGGTTTTAATCTGATGACCGAAAGATTCTCTAGTTGTTTATTTAGATTAGATGTGGCATTAGCGCCAGATTTCCTGTGTTTCTAAGCTTTCCCATATCTAAAATTTAAATGTGTCTGTAAAGGTGTTTAAAGGATCATCTCTAACATGGAATCATAATTCGCTGAAGAAAAATGATAGTCATTCTTCCCGTGGGGACGCTCTTTCTGTAAGGAGGAGCGGGGCAAGTGATTTTCTTATTCAGATTCTGGACCAAACTCTTGTCAGCAATGAAACTGATCTTTCCTATCAAGGCCAAAGAGAAGCGAGGGTTTGCATATTCAAGTTCTTCCTAGATGCCTGCCTCTATAATAGGACATCCACATCTGGCAGAGCTCTTATGGGACACACAGAGAGAACAGAAGAGTCTAAAAATCCAGCCAACATCTCAGTGCCAGAATCCAAGTTCTGAACACAAGGCTGAATATGTATCTGGCCAGTAAGAAGACACTCTTCAGAAAAAGGCTGAAAAAACAGTCACACTCCAGGTCTCAACACAACCTATAACAAAACTCAAATAAACATACAAACATACCCTCCATTGCAACGTGGAAAGAGATTTGTTTTTTTAGACAAGGATTTAAGGAAATTATCATTTTGCTGCAAGGGAAGAAGAAAAGGATGATGAGGCCACCACTCTTGCTGTGAAGGTTAGAGCTGCTTTGAATTTCTTGGAGGAATTACCCTAATAGAGGAAAGAGGCTAGGCAAATGGTCTTTAGTTTTAGACCACTGATTGTTGTCAAGAATTTTCCAAAAACATAAATCCTATTTTAAATCCTTATTGTGGAACGGCAGCCATATATAATTTTTGCATATAGTTACCATCTTCCTCATTAGTAAACTATAGCTTGAGCAGCCCTAATCCGAAAATCTGAAATCCAAAATGCTCTAAGATCCGAGATTGTTTGAGCACCGACATGACGCCACAGGTGGGAAATCCCACACCTGACCTCATGTCTATGGGTTGTAGTCCAAAACAGTCAATTAAAAATATTGTATAAAATTACCCTCAGGCTATGCATATGCAGTGTATATGAAACATAAATGAATTTTGTGTTTAGACTTGGGTCCCATCCCAGAGATATTTGATTATGTATATGCAAGTCTTTCAAAATTTGAAAAAATCTGTAGTCTGAAACACTTCTGGTTCCAAGCATTTCAGGAAAGAGATACGCAAGTTCTGTACTGAGTTATTATGGTTTACCAAAATTTGGTACACATAAAGCAAAATATAGCATGTTCCCCAAGTTCTTGCAGCAAAGTAGGAATAGATGAAGTTGAGTTGACTACTGGATCTTTTTCCAGAACAAATGGGCTTCTATCAAAAAATGTTTGCAAACTCCTGCTTTAGACAGTTCTTTGGTGATCCATCAGTATCTCTCTGAAGCTAAGCATTAGTATATTTCAAAGTTCTGGAAGAATGTATTTGGATCATAAGGCTCATTCCAACATGCCACAGGTGAAGCTCATTCATTATGCAATAGTGAAGCAGATGAGAAGTAATGGGAGACAATCTTTTGCCTTTCAAAATATTATAAGCTCTGGATTTTCATAACAGAGTTCTGGAACAGGTAAGTGATTTGTCAAGAAAGCCTTTTGTAAGCCATGTTGAAATGGCTGTGCAGTAAGTGAACAGCCTCTGTCTTTGCAAGAAATTAACAGCCACCCCAAGCTCTTGATGTTTAAAGATATTAGAGAGAAAGCCTATCATCATCTGATCTTGGAACTGTTTAATGGGTTTTCTCTCTAGTAGTTAAATTGAAAGAATGATGCTCAGGTCTACTGTCTTCTCTTGGGAAAAGCCATACCGCCCTGGTTGGTTCTTTCAACGCTCTCCTGACCCCAGGATAGAGAATGCTACATTCTGAGACATCATGAGTGCCCCTCACTCTCATCTTTGGGAAATGAGGAGCAGCATCCATTCAAAGTGCAGCCAAAGATAAACTTGACTGTCAAGTTTCCCTCAAGCTGAGAAATTGGATGTGTCAGAAAGGGTGGAGTTTCAGAACTTGCTCTAAAAATAATGTGTCTGGATCTTGGCCACCATCTTAATGCTCTTCCTCTCTAGGCCCTCTCCCCATAAATGTCAAATGTGGCTGTCAGTAGGTTTAGCCTGAAAATAAAATCCCCTCACTTCCATCAAGAAATAGCTCCAAACTTAGAGTGTGTGCTCAAAATATTCATGATGAAATCATAATCCTGTATTTATAGTCTTTTGGATTGTGCATGAAATTCTGTTTCCCATGGTGGTTTTCGTTGAAGCGGGCACAGAGTGACCGAGAAAGCATTAGCTGCAGGGAAATGCTGTTCCGTATCGTTCTGAACTGGTTGGTTGTGAGAAACCCTCCCTCTTCCCTGTGCCCTATCCACTGCCTAATGAGTTGGGTTTACCCCCCACCCCATTCCCAGAAGGTCCCCTCTTTGATTGGTCCTGTCTTGTCCTCCAAGAAGAGCTGGCCTTCTGAGAAGGAAGTGGGGTGGGTACCTAAGATTATTCCCCTTTCCTCTGCATCTTTCCTGTCCTAGACTTCCTCCCCGTTTTCACTGAGGGAGATGGTGTGGACCTTAATGGTTGGAACTTGATGGTTCTTGTCAAGGCTGGGGGTTGAGGGCCCTACACAGCAGCAGACCTGCAAAAAGCTTTTACTTCTCACCCGGGCTGTGGTGCAGGAGGATTGGTCTTTGGACACTGTAATCCTGGCAGATCCACGGGGCATGGAAGAGAAAAATTTCCATTCACAAACGCCATCTGTCTTGGAGATCCTGTAGAAGGTCTCTCCTGATCCCACGGGGATGCGCACCGTGTCCTTGTGCTGCCCTTCCAGGGCCTGACTGGGCGGGTGCAGGGTGTAGCCCAGGGCATGTTTGGAAGACTGCCTTCTGCGGAGACACTGGATTCTCAAGACGTTCTGAAAGGCCTTTTTGAACTCTTGGCTGGAACATGGGTATATGATGGGGTTGATGCAGCTGTTTAGATATCCGAGCCAAAATACTATTTTAAAAACTGTTTCAGAGGGCTTGATATCAGGGAAGAAAGACCCTGGAAGAAAACACACAGATTGATATATATTATTTGCAAGACAGCAGGCCAGTTGGCTAGGAAAACAATCAAACAAACATCTTTCTGTGTTTTTAAAAAGGTTAAAATGATCCCAAACACATTTGAGTTTCTCATATTTGACTGACTAGCTCCTGTGACTGTCACCCTTTTGCAGTATCTTCAAAGACCATTCCTACTTGGTTCATGTGTGTCATTAATTACAGGAGCAGGCCCAGTGGATAGGGTTGCATTGGCTCACAGTGACCAATGCCTGCTGTGAAGTTTTACCAAATGAAAATGTGAAACTCAGACTGATCCCACATATGTACATTGTTTTGCCTAAATTGAAAAGTAAGTTGGAATCCATGCAAATAATCTGTATTAAAATTCAGTTACCTGAACATGCCCTTTATTCTCTGATGCAGTGTTAGGTAACAGACACAGCCTCAGTGTTTATGAATTCTTCCCCTCTCGAATATTAGAATTACGGATTTTGATGAGAATCTCAACTTCACACAATATTGGCCTTGTCAATGTTGGGCCAGTGATTCTCAATCACTTTTCCTAGATGATGTCTTTTGACGTCACCGTGAGTTCCCTTTGTCAATATCCCTCGATGAGTCCCAAATGTGTGTCATTTGCTTCACATTCAGAGTCCTCCACAGCCCCTGGTCTGACCAGCTTTCTAATATGATTGGTTGTTATTTTTTCTCTAGCCAGACTCACTACACTTTTTCTCCAGGTCATTGGTCAATTTTTTTTTGTCCTCTCAAGTTGGGCCACTGTGTCCTTGATGCCCTTTTCCACCTTCTCTACCTACCCAAACCCTACCCGTTGATGTGCATAGCAGGAACCCCGCCTCAGGACCTGTCATGTCCTGCACAGAGAGTGCCACGGGGCATTTGGCAGCAGAAGAACAAAACTGTGAAGTCTTAAAGGGGAACAATCTTAAGGATTATCTCCTCCAATTACTCAATTTACAAATATGAAAAAATGCTTATTTAGCCTTTACCCAGCTGCCGCCAAGACGCTCCGCCCTTCTGAGCTGAGGCCGCCTTGGGGTGAGGCCCTCACTGCATCCAGCACTAGCACTATTCCGGGCAGCCCAGCCTTGCACTTGTCCACACCACGGACTCCATCTCAGAGCTCGCCTGCACCGACTCAGCCCTCGTTCTGCATAACGCTGAGGGGATCATCACAGAGGATAAGGTCAATGTCCTTTCTAAAGCAGCTGGGGTAAATGATGACGACTTTTGGCCTGGCTTGTCTGCCAAGGCCCTGGCCACTGTCAACATCGGGAGCCTCCTCTGCAGTGGAGGGGTGGGGTGGGACGACCTGCTCCAGCAGCTGGTGGTGCATCTGCAGGAGGTCCTGCCCTTCCATCACTGCAGCCCAGGTAGAGGAGAAGAAAGTGGAAGCAAAGAAAGGAGAATCTGGAGTCTGATGATAACATGGGCTTTTTTTTTTTTTTTTTTTTTTTTTGAGTAAGCCTATTTTATAGCATGTTCAATAAAAAGCTGAACTCTTAAAAATGCTTATTAAAGAGATTGTCACAAACCTCATAGCTATAATACTGATAAGAGTGATGGATAAAGGGTATGGGACTCCCAGTCAAATGTTCTTTATTCTCTGATTCTCAGACTTCCATGGGCTTTTACTAAAGGAGCTTTATGAATTATGAAATCCCAATGTCCCTCTTCACTCCTTTCAGAGAAATTGCAAAATAACATCTTGACTTTCCTTCCACCTCCTTTCTTTTCTTTCTCCACTCCCAAGCTCGTTTTCCTTCTCCACAGGCTTTTAGCCACAGCTTTGTGTACAGTTGGCAGAATGGCTTTGGGAAAGTCCCATGATCCCTTTGGACCTCCAGTTTTCTTATCTGAAAAAGGAGTAGGTTGAATGGATGATTCCTAATGGCCCTGAACAATTTTTTTGTTGTTGTTGTTTCAAACCTAAGGTCTTGATTTTATGTCTTTCTTTTCTTCTCTGCTCTGTGGACCTATCAGAGTCATGACAAATTGCTGGTGCTCTTAAAATCTACTCTGGCAAACGCTGCTGTGAAATTAAGTCAAAAAGTTCATCAATATAAACAGAGAGTAAACTTAAATACTGAAGATCCCAAAGAAGACAAAATATTGTGGTTGTTGATGGGAGCATTTATTATCTCTGAAGCAACGCTCCCTGCTAAGTTCCATGTATCTCAAATTCACACACACACACACACACACACACACACACACACACAATGGGTGTTTATTTGGGGAAAAAAAAACATGTAAAGTGAGAAAGTTTTATTCTTTAGCTCTAAAGCTCTTCACATTGTCCTTTAATTATAATAAAGTTTACAGTCTTTGAATGCCTGATTTGAAACAGGCAAGGCAGTGTGCTGAACACTTTCCATATGATTTAATCATCATTAGTACCATGAAGAGTTATGTTACTCTTCCCTGTTTTACAAACGAAGAAACTGTGGCTTAATGAGTTTGAATAGCTCAACTGAGGTCACTCACATAGTTACTGGTAGGTTTGAAATTGGGCAGTGTGATTTCAGGGCCCATGCTCCTTTATGGAATCTCCAAATATATTGGAATAATACATCTCTTAGGAGGATGGCCGATGGGGAGTGATAAAGTGTGCAGCTAGGGGAAGCTGAATTGGAAAAATTCTTTCTCGAACCTCATCTGTGATGGAAAAAATGGCTAATGCCAACATGACTGATGGTTTTGTGCAAATGCGGTCAGTTCCAGAAAAAAATTTGTCTTACATTATGATACCTATATATTGTCCAATATTTCCTCCTAATAGTGACAGTGATGTGATTAAGGAAACCCATTTCACAAAGGCCTGCCTGGGCCTGTGCTTAATGACTACAAGAATGTCTGAGCTGAGCACACCAAAAACTCACCTTGTCTGGGAATGTCACTACTCTGTAAATCAGCGACGGAGGGGAGGATCTTTCCCTTATCTGAATAATTTCAATTTTTAAGAAGGACAAAAAAATGCACTATGAATGTGAATGCTAATAAATATGACTTGAGAGTCTTGGAACTTCCCATAATTCCCTCAAGGACGCTCATTCTGCTTACAGAGCCCAGTTTTGCACTCATAAATCTCAACATTTCCTTTTAGTCACTTCCTTTACATCCCTTCTTTCCTTGCATGGCCCCGCTCTTAATTCCAGGTCTGGCTGACCCAGAGCCAAGCTCTTGGGCCCTCTCTCTAGTCTCTTGCTGCGTTCCTGTCTTCACAGGTGAATCCTGGACTCCCCCTCTCTGTACCCCACTCAAAACACTCATTTCTTCAATGTGGCTCAGGTATAGGTATAGGGTGAGAAAGAGAGTTGGTTAAAACTAATTTACACTAAGATCTGAATGTCATATAATCTCTAGCCCTAACCCCAGGAATATTTTCTTTTTAATCCAAGCAAATCTCTAGATTTTGGCTTATGCTTCCAGGCCAGAGACCTTCCTGTAAATGACAACGTTTGGTTTGTCCCATCAAGTGTGTGACAGCAGCCAGATGTGTGTAAGTGTAGCACGGATTTGCATGCTCACAAACTGACAATTCCACCAGGGCCAGGTTGCAGGATCCATTCTCATGCTTGGAGTATTCTTCCCTTGCGATGGGGAGCAGGTGCAGGGAGCCACGTAATTTTCTTTGTGCAGCTGCTGACTGGCTGGGGTTAGAGGAGAGACTCATAGCTGTACTTCCTTCAGGAACTTTCCAAAGAGTGAGAAGAGACAGCAAAAGGGGTAGGCACAGTGGCTCACACCTGTAATTCCTGCACTTTGGGAGGCTGAGGTGGGCAGATCACTTGAGACCAGGAATTTGAGACCAGCCTGGGCAACATGGTGAAACCCCATCTCTGCTAAAAATACAAAAATTAGCTGGGTGTGGTGGCATGCGCCTGTAGTTTCAGTTACTCAGGAGGCTGAGGCAGGAGGATTGCTTGAGCCCAGGAGGTGGAGGTTATAGTGAGCCAATGCGCACCACTGCAGTCCAGCCTGGGCAACGGAAGTGAATCCCTGTCTCAAAAAAAAAAAAAAAGAAAGAAAGAAAGAAAAAAAAGGACAGCAGAAGGGCAGCTCCTCTCCTTATTGACGTTATTCCCATCTACATATCTCTTCCTTCATTTTTCCTCTCCTAGGAAGGAGAGGTGGGGCTGGAATCAGGCTTGGAAAGCAGCTGCCTGGTCCTATTCAGGGTTCCCTCCTCCTGCTCTCCCCTCCTCTGCCCAAACCTTTGCCATCTGTGCCCGTTTCTCTGAACTCTGCATTAGTTCTATCCCCAGCCTCCATTCTTCCCAAATCTCTTTCTTCATGAGGACTGGCAATGCTTTTTAGGGTGGGAAGACAGTTGGATAATGCTTGTCCCTGGCCTCCACACATCAGGACCTAGAGTGTCAAGGCTGAACCAGCCTGGTTTAGGGGTGGGTGCCTCTGATCCAGTCACTGGGTGGGGAAGTCCATTTGAGCAACCGTCCGGCCAGCTTTGCTCACTCACAGAGCTCCAGAATCCAGTACAATGCTAGAGTCTTGAAGGCATTCTCCAAATTTTTGCTGCATGAATGGCCAACCTCCTGACTGACGGATGGACTGACTGACTGAATGAATGAATGGCTGTGTCTCTGTGTTCTTGCCATGGTTCTTCTTCTCAATGTGGCTTGGTTTTCTTCTCTGCTTGATGGCTGTAGCCTCATATTCTCTCCCAACCCTGCCTTCCTTCTGCTGTCTCATTCTCCTTTTTTGGCCCACCATTTATGTTCAGTCATTTGGTTTTTTTCTGTAATGCTATTTTGCTACCATTTTTTCCTTGCCCTATCATCTGGCATCAGACCCTCTAGTTTTTCTCATCATGCTTCGTAGGAAGAGCCGGACTTCCGAATCACCCACATGAGAATAGAAGCTCCTATTTTTTTTGGTCACCATAGCTATGGTTTTTCTCCTCAACAATCTCTGCTTCAAGAGGAGCCAACAGCTCCTGACTTAATCCCCTAAACACCTTGCCCTGCAGCTCAAGCCATCCTTTGCATGTGAATTTGCCTGGTTTAATTCTTGGGCTTTGGAAAATCCCCACACCCTAAGGACTATTCCTTTCACTGAGTTTCTTTCCACCATTTGCTCTGCTGCAGAATTTCTGCCTCTTTCTTGACCCTCTGGACACCCTGACCAACATACTACTGGTCAGACTGAGGTGGAGAGAACAGGTGTTTATGGCCAAACACCATCAACATTCTCATTCATGGAGATTCAGAATCCTCACTTCCACTGTAAAGGCCTCTAGATGCCAAGAAGATATTGAAACGAATAATTTAAAATGTTGCCTCTATGTTTTTCCACTGAATGCTATATCCATTGGGAACATCTTACTTCATTTTTGAACTGGGGCTCATCTAATAGGCTTATGGGGAGGGGGGCACTAGGAGTCATCCCAGGAAAGGCTTGGCCACTAGAGTCACCTTTTATAGCTATAAAATTACAGCAACATTTGCCTCAGTGACTCCAATACAAGATAAAACCATTTTTTTCCTGCCCATGCTGGTCTCCTTCATGAATTTGATACACCGGTGAGTGCTACGGTTAGCTTCAAAAGTCAGTGAGAGTAGGAACTGAGTTCTCAAATTCCCATCCAGCACTGGTCATTAGGGGGTTCCTCCTTAGTTCAACTGTTTCTCTCAGAATGAGGGTGACTTGATGTGGAAGCTGAAAGCTGTGAGTCAGTCTTCTTGGTTGCAGCCTCCAGCTTCTGTGCTTCATTTTACCCCCTGGAAAACTTGACATCTTAATGACAACTTTGAGAGACACTGGGCTATGGTAAACCCTACTTAGCTGGAGTCGCAGAAGGCTAAAATGTGAAAACTGGCAGGCACTTTGAGATCAGCGCTGTCAACCTGTCCTTTACAGGTGAAGACAGTAAGGCTGAAGATGGGAGTAGTTCCCCAAAATCACACAACTGGACCCAAAGTTGGTTCCACTTCACCCATTTCCACTCCTGATCTTTGTGTGCCATTTAGCAACCCTACGATGGCATGGAAGCATTAATGGCAATATGTCCAGCTTTCACTGAATGACAACAGGTTTTGCAGAGATATGGAGAAAGAAGAGGAGAGTAGTATCCTCAATAATTGCATTATTTTAAAAGTCAGAGTGTGCTGTTTAGAAGGGTTTGTCGGCAGGGCATCACATTCTGAGAATTGGAGTTTGAATGATCTCAATTTAAAAAAATGTTGACTCCAAAGAAGAAGCTAATGTTCTGTGACCATGGGATAAAATAACTCTTAATTGTTTCTCCTTGTCCAGTGAGTGGTCTCTCTGATGTGCCTGGTACACATCCAATGAGCAGAGGAGAGAGACAGGCTGCCACACCAACAGGCCAAGGAGCTCCAGTGCCAGTAACATTCAGGCCAGACTCGATGGCGCCTTCTTACCAGGAAGAAAACTGCCCCATCAAATTAAACCCCAGAGACAAGCTGTAGAGTCAAAGTTTAAGGGCAGACCATATTCTACCAGATGCCTTTGTGCTGAACTACTTTGGCCTGAGCCCTCCTGGGGTTTATGTGGGGCCACTTGGGCAGCTCTCAGTCAGCAAGAAGTTTTTGGATTATCTACCCTAGATGGTGACCAGGGCTGTCTAAGAAGGTGGCCAGAATAACCATGGACTGTAACCTTAGGCATGAAACCTCAGGTTCACAGACAAACTTCCCATGATTGACATTAAATGTGTATGCCCAGAGATACATTTTCCTGGGAAGAGCCCTTGGCTTGTATTAGCTTCTCGCGGTGGTCTCTGGTGATAGTAAAGATGGTTCAGCCTGGATTCCAGGTAGAGAGGACAAGCTGTACCCTGGCTGGGGAACCCCACTTAGCCCGTATGTCCTAATGATAGAATCAAGCTTACCAACAGAGCAAGCAGATGTGACTTCAGTGCCTCTTTGGAAGGACTTCACCAGTCTTTTATTCCCCGATTTAACTGGGGCCTGAAATTGTACAGCTCTCCACTCATGTATCTGAGTAAAGTCATGTGCATGCTCACTTGAGAGTGTTGGTATGTGGAGTCTTTTCTGAACTTTCTGGCAGAAAGCATGAGTGGTTGGCAAAGTGAAGAAGGTGGCACTGAGCAGGAATGGAATTAGCTCTCCTCCTGCATGGAGCAAAGCATGGGAACATGGCATGGGAGGGTGCAGTGAGTAAGGGGAACCGGGCACACTGTGCGGGGTACTCAGTCCCAAAGGAGGCAGACTCGGGGCACCCTGGGGGCCTGCCCAGTGTGGGATGGAAGTGCTGCCCACTTTTCCAGGGACCTGGGGTATGTTGGTCTATGATTACTGTGAAAAAACATTGCTCTTTCCAATCCAGGCACGGAAAGAAGTCACTTGGGGAGATGTCCTCTCATCCCTCAAACTTCTGCAAGTGGCAGCTAAAGCTCTCTTGACAGGATCTGTCTGGCTGGCCAAGAAGAGCTCTGCGGAATCAGGAACTTCATCCTGGGTGAGTCTGAACTGCTTGAATTAAAACTTGTCAAATGGTTTGTCTTGCCAGTTAACAAAGCCTAAGCAGCATTTCTCCTTTTAGGATAAAGGAGCAGGTCCACCTGAATGCATGATTTGGACCCCAATGCCCATAGGAACGCTGGAAAGAGTAACAGGGGACCCCACATGCAAGCATTTCCCCCTAGAAGACCTCCTTGCACTGAATAAATAATTTGATTTGAAAAACTCTCAAAAGATAGCAAGATTATCTACCCCACCCCCTTTATTTAAAATATTATTTGTTCAGGGAAAAGCTAGCGATGAGGAAGTCATCATGTGCTTTTATGGGCTGCTTCCTTTAAAAAGCAGATCTGCTTTCATAAGCCAGTGTGTTTTCCAAGCCTTGTCACTTTCACTAAGGTCACCATTGTTTCATGAGCCTTCCATTTAAAACATTTTTTAATTGTCCCTGCACAAAAGCTCTCCCTGAGACCACCCAGTCTAAAGAAGAGTAATCTTCAAACTCACACCTGCTGAATGGCTTATTTATTTCACGGTATATATCACAGTTTTTATGTTTTCTTATTTACTTGTTTTCTTTGATTGTCTCATCCTCCAGAGCACAGATGATATGCTCTCCAATGGCAGGAGACCAGGTTATCTCTCTCACTATAGTGTGAGGTGGGGGCAGGAACCCAATTAACAGTTCCTGCCAGAAGAATGTGTATCGAGTTCCTTCTCCCCTTTTTTTGCTTCTTACATTCCAACTGGTCACCAAACCCCACAGGTGTCTTTCCTTGAAACACCTTCCAAATTTGCCTTCTCCATCACCTCCATCCGCAGCACCCCTGAATGGTGAACTGGTTATTTAAAGCTGGGTGAGTCATTTTTCCCTCTTGGGCCTCAGTTTCCTCATCTGTAAAATTAAAGACTTAGAACAGTAATTGATACTACCCCTTCCTATCTGTAAGAGCAGATGCTTCTAGGCAAATGGAAACAGTCAAAAGGGGAAAACAGGCCCATGACAAGCAAGATGATGAAGAAGCATGGTGGAGAGATGGCCAGAAGGGAAGAGGGCAGGCTTTGGAAGGAAGAGGGAAACCTGAGGTTTGGGGGAGGGCTTTGGGAGGACATCCTGATGTCTATCCTAGAGATTTACTCTGAGATCACAGAAAGGAGGGATGGGAGGAGAATCCAAAGGCTGCTGTCATGGAGTGCACCTGCATAGGGACCCAGGCAACTGTGATTGCACCAAGCGGGAATGGAATTAGCTCTGTTCCTGCTTGGAGCACAGCACAGTTTGGGCTTCTGGTCGCGTCAGAACTCATGTGCTCCTTAATAATACATGGGCCGCAGACCTCCACATCTGAGGCCTGGGAGGCTAAGGCTGTGCTCATCTGGTCCTTTCCAAGGAGATGGGATGGAAAGGGTAGAAACCATGGGGGAAAATTCCCAGAAATAACTAAAGGGAGGGGAGGCTTATCAAGGGGCTCAGTATTGTAGCTAAAGGAACCTCATAATGGGGTATCTGCCAAGACATGTGTTATGCATTATCTTTTTGCTGCTGATAAGATCAAGTTCAAGCTTCTCACTCTGTCATTCAAGGCCCTTCATCATTTGGTTCCACCAGTCCTACACAACCTTCTCCATTCCTCATTCACTTAACACATAATTTACTTAGCACCTGCTCAGGCCAGGCACTTCCATAGATACTGGAGGTAGAACAGTCAGGAACATGCAAAGGTGTTTACCTTCTATGAGTATCTCCAACAAATGCCTAAGTTGGAGGCATTTGTTGCTCCAACAAATGAATTATGAGTTTCCAATACCAAGGCTTTCTTCCTGCCACAGTAGACTTTTCACTCTAACTTTGTTAGTTCGCGAGGTGACTGTGACCTCAAGCTCCTGTGGTTGTGGTTCTCTGCTGCACTCTTCTGCTCTTCACTCAATGACCTGTCCCTCTCCCCTGTATCTACTCAAACTGGAATCTGTCCAATTCTCTCTGTCTTCAAGGCTGTGTTCAAAATCCCACTCATCGACAGGCCCTTCTTTGTTGCAGTATAACTTGCAAGAAATTGCCATTTCCTCTATGGATTTAGCACCAGTTACTTTTCTCTATAGCAGGGGAAACCCCCGGGCCACAGACCATACCAGTCTGTGGCCTTTTAGAAACTGGGCTGTACAGCAGGACGTATGTGGTGGGCCAGCAAAGCTTCATCTGTATTTACAATTTACAGCCTCTCTCCATTGCTCACATTACCTGTCAGATCAGCAGTGGCATTAGATTCTAATAGGAGCAACAACCCTATCATGAACTGCACATGCCAGGGATCTATGTTGTGTGCTCCTTATGAGAATCTAATGCCTGATGATCTGTCACTGTTTCCCATCACCCCCAGACAGGACTGCCTAGTTGCAGGAAAGCAAGCTCAGGGCTCCCACTGATTCTACATTATGGTGAGTTGTATAATTATTTCATTATATATTACAAGGTAATAAGCATAGAAATAAAGTGCACAATAAATGTAATACACTTGAATCATCCTGAAACCATCCTCCCATCTCCAGGTCCATAAAAAAGTTGTCTGCCATGAAACCAGTCCCTTGTGCCAAAAAGATTGGGGACCACTGCTCTATAGCCCTTATCACCATTTTCTGTGCTTTACTTATTTCTATTTTTGGTTGTTTTTCTTGACTATAAACTCCCTTGAAGGAAGAGATTCTTGTCTTTTAAATTTACTGCTGTATCCTCAACACCCATAACGGTGTACAGCATTTAGTAGGCTCCCAACAATGTTGCTGAATGAATGACACATTCAGTCCTCGTGGTTTTAGTCTCCTTAAAGATACACCGTCCTTCTTATCCTTCATTCGTATCTCTCTAAGTGATCAACATGAGTCTCAATGAATGTTTATTGAACCAATGGATGACATTGGTTGATGGAAGAAAACAACATTTTGAATACAACTCCTGCTTCAATTACTCACAGCTGGAGATAGATTCTCAAATGCAGAAACGGAGCCTGTCTTAACTTACATTCCAGGGAGGTCTTTCAGATCTTCAAGACACTCACATTTATTTACATGAAAACAAGACCATTCTCCAAATAATTTTATACAGCTAAGTTGCAGGCACTTCATAAAATGATTACTTCCAGTACTTATAAAAACATTTTATGCAGTCCTGGAGGAAGGGTTGAAGCCTATAATTCAGATGTGATAGTCATCATCTCCTCTCATATTTGTGGGATTCAAGTCCAAGGCCAAACACCACACGTCTGAAGCAGCGATGCAAACAACCAAAACTGATCTCCCAAGGAGGAAGTGTGAGGCTTTCTCAGGACTGTGTCCCTTCGTATTCAGCTTAAAGGCTAAAGCAGGTTCAGGTCCTGATCCTTGCCAGCAAGGACATAGGTGAGTTGGCTGATGCTTGAGTAGTCACAGGTGAACAGGGGAGCAGGAAAATGGGTTTTTGGTTCTGGACTGCTGCAAAGATGCTTAATCTGAGTGCTCTGGACAGTTCCGTACTTGGAGAGGACATACCGGGTCCTCTCCCGGGCCACTGGCTCACCCAGAGGCATGGCCCTTGCATCTTCCAACAGCATCTTCTAGCTCTGTGCAAAGTAGGAATATGAATAAACCCTTGCTCTTCACTCCCAGCTCCTGCACAGCTCCCTCCCCTGCCTGAATTAAGCTAGGGATGAAGATTGGCTGTAGGTCTCTGCTGTTATAAAGCTGCATAAGATTTTATACAGCTTAGATTTTATACATCTGGACTAGATCACCTGACCAGGGCCTGACCTCCATCAATCATGGGTCCTGTATTCAAATGGACATAATACATATATATATAAGAATTTTAATAGCTCATTTAAAACATGAAAGATGTCTTTTTGGAAGCTATAATATAGCTTCTAAGTATAGCTGGGCAGACCAATTTTAAAATGCAGAAAGGGATTGGGGCAATTTCCTCTTTAATTTTAAAAGGCAATAGAGTATGGTACTGTTTTGATTATAGACATTTTTGCAAATAGGAATTGGCCATGCCTCCTTCTTTCATATAAATGCCACATTTAGAAAGCTCAGCTTTGCTTGCAAGACACATCCTTGCTCTTTTCAAACTTAACGAAGCCTTCTGCATTCTCATCTGAGAACTGGCTGGTACTTTCAGGGGGAAGAGCAAGGTCAGGGCAGCTCATTCATTTCATACCTTTAGTTTCTTTCTTTTCCCTGATGACTTGCAAATCTCTATGCCTAGACCATCTCTGCCTCCTGAGCTCCTGTCCTGCACACACAACTTTTACCAGACATCCCTCCTGATGTTTCCAAACTATCTCATCCTCAACATCATCAAGCTGAACTCATCATCAAGCTGAACTCCCCATCTCCCACAAAACCGACTCTTGCTCCTCTGCTTCACTTTTGGCAGCCTTCCTCTCAGTTGTCCAAGCCAGAAATCCACTGTCATCCTCAACCTTCCACTCTCCAACCTCTTCCACAACATCCAATCACCCAGCCCTGACTACGAAACCTGTGTTCACTTGCTATTGTCCATTCCAGTTCTGGCCACCACCACGTCTAGCTAGAACCTCATATCAGTTTTCTAACTGGGCTTCCTGCTTCTGGTCTTATCTGCTTCCAACCCATTTCTCACACTCTTGCCAGCGAGATTCTGAGAAAGCAAGCATGACACTATCCCTCCCTTGAGTAAATCCTTTCAATGATTCTTCGCTGAATTAAAGATGAAGTATGAGTTCTACATGAAAATTTATTAGGCCTGGGAGACTGAAAATTCACTTGACTGGTTAAGTAGGTAGTAGAGCATGGTAATCCAAGTGCCCACCCAGAGACTCTAGTCAGTGTCATAGAAGAGCAGAGAATTACATCCGCCAGGATGTGATCATTTGCATAACTGTTAGCTGAGCAATGTGGAATCTTTTGTTCACTAGGATGTAGGCTAGCGTTATAGTGGTTGAGATATATAGAATTTAATTTTAAGAAATAAATATACATCTTCTATAACGCAGTGCATCCACCAAAAAACTCTTCCCAAGGCCAAATAATATTAAGAATGAATTTCCAACTGTTCCAGAGATAGTGGTGACAATGATTCAGAAAGTTTTGTAAAACCTGGAAGACCCAAGACAGGCATAAAAATACCTGAAGGATCAACAAGAGAAGTGGTAAAAATACCATTTGACCCAACAATCCCATTACTGGGTGTATACCCAAAGGAATATAAATCATTCTATTTTAAAGATACATGCATGTGTATGTTCACTGCAGCACTATTCACAATGGCAAAGACATGGAATCAACCCAAATGTCCATCAACGATAGACTGGATAAAGAAAATGTGGTGCATATACACCATAGAATACTATGCAGCTATAAAAAGGAATGAGATCATGTCCTTTGCAGGGACATGGATGGAGTTGGAACCTGTTATCGTCAGCAAACTAACGCAGGAACAGAAAACCAAACACCACGTGTTCTCACTTATAAGTGCGAGCTGAACGAACACATGGACACATGGGGGGAAAAACACACACTGGGGCCTGTTTGGGGGGTGTGGTGAATGAGAGCTTCAGGAAGAATAGCTAATGGATGCTGGGCTTAATACTTAAGTGATAGGTTGATCTGTGTAGCAAACCACCGTGGCACAAGTTTACCTATGTAACAAATCTGCACATCCTGCAACAGGTACCCCGGAACTTACAATAAAAGTTGAAGAAAAATAATCAAACACAGAAACAAGTGCATTTGAGGCTGTCTCAGAAGAACTAATCCCTGGTACCCGTTGTGATTTTCTGTGACCCCAAACCAGCCATGTTTCTAAGAAAAAAGTCATTTCCCACTGTCGGGATTGCCCTCTGAAATGGTCACCCAATATCTGCTCCAATTAGGTGATTAATTTGGAACATATCAGATTGCCACCAATAATAGTTTCTAGATATGCTATTAGGGAACAATAGGTGTTCATCAACAATCTCAGCACAGATGTACTAATTCCCCAGGTGGGTGTGGAAGCAGTGGAACTTTTACCCAACTGTAGTTATCAATTTCTCTCTCTCTCACTCACAGAAAAATGTTCATGAGAAGAAAAGAAAGCGGGCATAGTTTGTCGAAATGAAAATAATGAGACTCACTATTGTCGTTTATTCAGATTTGATTTTGGAGAATTCTAAATCTCCAAAAAATCCTCAGGATAGGAATTGGTGTTAGCAAGTGACTGCCTTCAGAATGTGTTAGAACCTGGGGATCTGGCATGACTCTATTTTCCTAAGTTTTCCATAAGGCTTATACTATCTAAGAATAACTGAAGAAGAAGGCTGCTAGGGAGACCAACCAGGAGGCTAGCAGCACATTGGTTTGGGGTCAGAACTCTAAGCGATGGCTAAAAGCTATAGGAAGACTGATTTGGGCTGCCCTGGAACTTGACCTTACCATCAATGATACATAAAAAGTATCTCAGAATAGGCTGGATACCCACTCACTGAGTCCCAAGACTGGGGAGTTCAGCATCACACAGCATCCTATTAAAATTCTCATTAGGGGACATTTAAATCCTGAAGTTTTAGAACTTACTGAGAAAGCAAACACTATTGTAGGAGAGAAAGTTAATTATTTTTTGAATGTTGAATGAATGAATGTTGAATGAATAAAAAAGTTGACTGTCTTGCTTCCCTTTTAATATTGCAATAAGGTGTACATTAGAAGCATTTTAAAGAGTATATATATATAAAAGAATATGAATATATTATTGGACATGACAACTTATTTATTTAACACGATTTATCTATTTCTGAGAATGGGACTAGTGTGCATGTATTTCGATAATTCCTAAATTTTCCCCATTTAGGATTCATTATACACATTTTGATCTAATTTGTTGTTGAAGTCATTTATAATCAAGTTGTATAAACACTTAAGGCACCGAGAGTTGAGCTGACATCTGGGCTACAAATAGGCAAGGATGTCAACATTCAGAAAAGATCAGGAACTTGCTCAGGGTTACACAGCCAGTGAGCAAAAGGACTAGGTTAAAAACTCTGTTCTTCAGATATCCAATTTAGAAATCTTTCTTTTAATTGATACATTGAATTTTTTCAATTGCAAGACTAGCAATATCCTCCAATTATTTGGGGGCTCTCAGAAACCCTACTCTAAAAAAAACATGAACGTGTTCAAGCTGAGTATCTGCAGTTAGCATTCAGCCATCAAGCGAGGGGCTTCAGTCCTTGCTTATTTTTCCAGCTCATGATTCATACATACCTCTCCATGTAAATGTCTCACAGAAACCTCAGGGTTAATGTGTTCAAAACGACACATGCTAGTCTGCTTGCTTCTAGCATTTCCCATCTTTATAAATGATATTTAGCATTCACTCACTGTTATAAAAACATGACAATCAGTCCTGATGCCTTCTTGACATCTCCAGTAGATCAGAACTCCTAGTATTGCCTCAGTCTTTTCACATCTCTCCATCTCCACTGTTAGCTCCTACTCCAGCCACAACACCTGTCACCTGTAAGAGCCTTCTTATTGATCTCCTGCATGCCTGGGTCACCTTCCCTTTTCCCTAGGATGACCTTTATGGAATACAACCCTAATTCGGTGACATTTCCACTTCAAGACCTCAAACACTTTCCAGTACTCTTAGATGAAGCCCAATGTCCGTAGCATGGGCCATAGGGCCGTCCGATCTGCTCTTGCCTTCCTCTCGTGGCCTGCCTTTCACTCTCTTCCCTATCCCCTGCTCTGGCCACCCCGATTTCTTTTTTATTTTTATTTTTAAATTTTTTTTCTTTTTGAGATAAGGTCTCACTCTCTCACCCAGGCTGGAGTGTAGTGGTGCAATCTTGGCTCATTGCAACCTCCGCCTCCCAGGCTCAAGCGATTCTCCTGGCTTAGCCTCCCCAGTAGCTGGGATTACAGGTGCACACTACTATACCCCGGCTAATTTTTGTATTTTTAGGAATACAAAAATTGAAATACTCCATTGAGTACATCTCTTGACCTCAAATGATCCACCTGCCTCAGCCTCAGCCTCCCAGAGTGCTGGGATTACACACCCTGATCTCTTGATCTGTGGAATACTTCTCTGCACCAGGCCCTTCACTTCTGCTCTTCTCCTTGCATGGAGTGTCCTCTCTACCTCTGTCCCCTCCATTCACCATTTATATCTTAGCTTAAGTCCCCCTTCCTCAGGGAAAAGATCTTTGATCCCCTTCCACCCATCCACGTACCTGAGACTCCATGCTGGGTTGGGGGGTCTCATTAAATGTTATCAAAGCATCCTAAACTTTTTCTTCATAGCTCAAGCAATTGTTCTTATTTGATTTTGTGGGTGATGATTTGTTCAACATATCTCCCTATATAAATTTTATAAAGATAGGATTTGTGCCTGGTACATTGTAGTTGTTAAATAAGTATTTGTTCATGAATAAAATATTTATAGAGCACTCATTATGTGCCAGACATCGTGCAAAATATTACACAAACATTATCCCATTTAATTCTCCCAAGAACACGATGTGACTGTATTACCAACCTCATCTTACAGATGAGTAAACTGAGGCTTAAGGAGTTTAATTTGCAACTAAGGAAACTGGCTGACCTCAGATCCAAATCCAGGCTTGATGCCCAAACTCATGTTTTAAATTTCTAGACGATGCTATCTGTGAGTCTGTCACTGCTTTGCGGTCTTCATAGTGAAAATAGTGCATAGAGTCATAGTACTTGAAGTTCAAAACAAAGACAATCATCAGAATAGCCAAGAAAATTAATCACACATTCCATGTCCTGTTTTTTTCAGAAAGCAGAGACGTGTAATTCAAATTATTAACACAAAAACAAAATTCTCAAATGTTAATAATTAGGTTTGTTCAGAATAGACATGTTTGGACATGAAAAAAAACCACACATACTATATTCTGTCTAAAAAGCCTTTGACAAAATGCAACCAATAAAGTATGCCTAAAAAACAATCAGGTAAGACTGGTCAGAAAGTATGATCTGTTATTTATGACAAAATCGGAGTGAACGTATAGGACTAAAAGAACTGTCATCTGTGGTTCTTGGATATGGAGAGAAGGGAAGAGTGAAGGAGAGATGATAACAGAAATAGTTACCATCTTGTGTGCTGCATAAAAATATCAATGCCTGACACGGACTTCTTAGTGCTTAGTACTTATTCCCCAGGGAGGAAATCCCGATCACTCACTTGGTAGTTCAGGGATGAGGGCAAGATTGTTCCCTTTTCTGTGCCTCAGTTTCCTGGCACACGTAAGTGCAGTGTCTGGCTGTAAGCATTTGCTCATTTGCTATCCCAGAGCTATGATCAGTTTCCTTCCTCTGCATGTAGCAGCTCTGCATCTACTTTCAGGGTATCTGCTCAGTCATTAGTGCTCATCTTGTCTATTTTTTTCTAACACTTGGGAATAATTTCCAAGGTCAGAAACCGGACATTGAGTACATCTTCCTGCAGAGATGTCCCTGGATGTGTGGTTCTGGTTTACCCAATGGTTACTGAGATGTCACACCTGTCAGCTGCTCTGAGAATCCCCAAGTATTTCCAGAGAATTTCTCTAATTCAGAGTTTTGGGGAGAAACACTGTGCTCGCATTTCTTGCACAGCCTGTTGTCTGATACTACCTAATTGTGGCTACAGAAAGGTAAGCTATAATTTTATTTATTTGGGATGTTTTTCAAGACTAAGTTGAATCTAATTAGGTAAATAATAGGTGTGTTTCTACAAGTTGCGCTGAGTCTACTCTAGAGCTAAGGCCCCATGGTTATTACATTGGATTTCTTGCTGGAATTTCTTCCTCATTAACACCTGGGCTTTCTATCACATCTGGCACTTTGTTTCTTATTTTTGTCACTTTTAAAGAAAAAGCCTCCTAGAAATTAGACATAATTTTTGAAAAAGAGTTTGAGAAGTTTTTAAGTTTCATGATCTCATAACCCATGTGAAGAGTTCTTCCGAGCACCATGAGGTTGATGATGGTGGCACTAGTAATATTAACTATAGCAGTAGATGTAATTTATCAGTAATTTCAACTGTCCAGCAATGTGCTAAGTACTTTTCATGCACCACCTCATCACCTCATCTCAACCCTGTAAGGTATGCATTGTTTATCCCCATTTTACAAATGAGGAAAATGAGACTTGGGGAGTTTAATAACTTGCCATAAAACAATCAGCCAGTAAGAGTGAAGCTGGGTTCAAACACATGCTTGCCTGGCTCCAGACCCTGTCCTGTACCCTCTAACACTGAACGTGCTACAACCCACTGCCTGGTTTCTCTACTGCTGTGTAGTGCTATGTGCTTATTGCTAAATTTTCACTGGCAAGCTAGGATCCTGATTTAGACAACAAAACAAAGCAATTTGAATCGATTATTAAGAAATTGTTTTTGTGATGGTTAAAATATATATTTTTTAAATTTTACTTTAAGTTCTGGGATGCATGTGCTGAACATGCACGTTTGTTACATAGGTATACATGTGCCATGGTGGCCTGCTGCATGCACCAACACATCATCCAGGTTCCAAGCCCCACATGTATTAGACATATGTCTTAATGCCCCCCTTCCCCTTTCCCCCACCCCTGACAGGCCCCCAGGTGTGATGTTCCCCTAAATTGTTTTTAAAAAGGGTAAAATTTATATGGAACCACAAAAGACCCCAAATAGCCAAAGCAATCCTGAACGAAAAGTACAAAGCTACAGGCACCACACTACATGGCTTCAAAATATATTGTGAAGCTATAGTAATCAAAACAGCATGGTACTGATATAAAAATAGACACATAGACCAATGGAATAGGATAGAGAATCCAGAAATCAATCCATGCATTTGCAGCTAACTGATTTTCAACAAAAGTACCAAGTACATACAGTGGGGCAGGGATAGTCTTTTTGATACATGGTGTTGGGAAAATTGGATATCCATATGCAGAAGAATGAAACTAAACTGTTATTTCTCACCTTATACAAAAATTCACCAAAGTGGTTTAAAAACTTAAATGTAAGATCCAAAACTATAAATATACTAGAAGAAAATGTAAGGGAAATGCATCAGGACATCGGTCTGGGAGAAATTTAATAAACAAGACCTCAAAAGCACAGGCCACAAAAGCAAAAATAGGTAAATGGGATTATATCAAACTAAAAACCTTATGCACAGCAAAGGAAATAAGCTATGCATCTGACAAGGGATTAATATCCAGAATATAAAAGGAACTTAAACTATTAAATGGTGAAAAATGTGATAATCCACTTAAAAAGGACAAATAATCTGAACAGATATTTCTCAAAAGAAGACATACAAATGGCTAACAAATACATAAAAATATCACAAATCATCAGCTATATGCAAATCCAAACCACAATGAGATATCTTCTTACCCCAGTAAAAATGTTTACTGTCAAAAACAAAGAAACATGACAAATGCTGGTGAGGATGTGAAGAAAAGGGAACTATTATACACTGTTGGTGGGAATGTAAACTAGTACAGCCATTATAAAGAACAGTATGGTGGTTCCTCAAAAAACCACATACAAGTAGAACTACCACAATCCAGCAATCCAGCTATTGGGTATATAGCCAAAGGAAAGGAAATCAGTATCTTTAAGGGATCTCTGTACTTCTGTGTTTATTGCAATGTTATTCAAGATAGCCAAGATATGGAATCAACCTAAGTATTTATCAACAGATGAATGGATAACAGAAGAGTGGTATATATACACAATAGAATACTACTCAACCCTAAAAAAGAATGAAATTCTCTCATTTGTGGCAACATGGATGAGCCTGGAAGATACTGTGTTAAGTGAAATAAGCCAGGAACAGAAAGATAAATACCACATGTTCCCACTCATATGTAGAAGCTAAAAAAGTTGATCTCATAGAAGCAGAGATTAGAATAGTGGTTACTGAAGGCTGGGAAGAATCGTGGAAGGGGGATAGGGAGAGATTGGGTAAAGGATACAAAATTACAGCCAGATAGGAGGAATAAGTTCTAGTGTTCTATAGCACTATAAGATGACTATAGTTAAAAAGTTATGATATATTTATGGCTAGAAGAGAGGAGTTTGAATGTTCCCAACACAAAGAAATGATCTTACAAATGTTTGAACTGATGGATATGTTAATCACTCTAATTTGACCACTATACATTGTATAAATCAAAACATCACTGTGTGCCCCATAAACATAGTATGTATGGTTATTTTGTGTCAATTAAAGAAATAAAATAAAAATAAATTGTTAAAAACTTCCTAACATAGAAATTATAATGACTTTCTTTTTGGAATAAGTTTGATCTATATTCAGGCACCAAAACAGTTTGAAGAAGGTCATAGCAACTATGTTTAAAAATTATTGTGCTTTTTAAGATACAAAATTAATATATGCCAAATTTGTAAAATCTGTGATATCCACAATTGGTATGCCTCCCATGCACATATAGGTGCATGTGTACACACACACTCACACACACACACAAAATACAAAACTCAACCATGATGCTACAATCTAGAAATAAGAACAGATTTTAAACAACTATGATTGTATTTAGAGCACATGCTTTTGTGACCAGCGTTTATGTAATATGTCATGAACATTTTGCTATTTTATTTTCATTACAGAACACAATTTTTCATGGCATCTTAGTGTTTCATCACATGAATATAACAAAATTTATCTACTTCTGCTAATTTGAATATTTTGGTTCTTTCCAGTTTCCTCTATTATAAATAACTATGAAATAAATATTTGTGTGGATAGATTTGGAGTATTTTCTTAAGTTACATTTCTAGAGAAAGAATTCTGGGTCATATAATATAAATTTTGTAAGGTTTTTGATCCATATTGCCAAATTGCTCTCTGGAGAGAATATACCTACTTATATTTGTCCAGCATTGAAAAGTAATGACAGTATGGTGATGATGATGGCAGTAAATTATGAGTGCCCACTGGGTGCTAAACTCCTAGAGCTTCACATGCAGCAGTTAATCTAATTTTCCCATGTGTTCAGTGAGGTTGGGTGCCACGAAGCCTGTTTTATACAGGCAGGTTTTATCTGCATAGGTGCTAAGAAAGATAACCTTGCCAAAGACTAAAAGGGTCTGCCTGACCTGGCCTCTGCCATTTTGTAAGAAAACATTTAACAGTCATGCCAAAATGCTTTTTACTTCTTAAACTGCCCAGATTTTCCTAACAAAGCTTTTGTATTCATTAATGTTCCCTCTTCCTGAGATGTTCTTCCCTTGGGTTTGCAGGTCTAGACCTTTCTCTTTTATGTCTCAGCTCAGAGGCTGTTCAGTGAGGCTGGGTGCCACAAAAATGCATTTTCTAAACATGTAATCTAAAGGATACTTCTGTCCCTACTTCCCAATATCCCTAACACCAGCCTCCCTATCACATCAGCCCACTGTATTTCTTTAATGGCTCTTGTCTTTTTCTGAAACATTTAAAAACTGTCTGTTTCACTTATGAAAAGTAATTTCCCTAAGGACAAGGAGCACTAGAATAGGGCCTGGTAAACAGTAGGAACACAATACATGCTTGCTGGCTAATGAATAAATGCCCACATGAAAGGACAGCTAAAAAACAGCCATCAGGATTGGAACCCAAGTGCGCTTTTGAATCTTGCTTTAATCATTGCAATGTACAGAGGATGTCTCCTATTCCACCTTCAGCAGCAGTATGTATTTATTTGCTCTTTGCCAGTTTGATAGGTAAAATATGATATATTTTTATGTTTTATTAGTTATTTGTATTTCTGCTTTTGTTAATTACCTCTGTCCATTTTTTTCATTGGTTAGTCATCTTTTCTCATTTTTGTATTTATCAATATTTGTATTAGACTTCTAAATATATCCTTGCCAAGTAAGAAAACAGGTAGAAAAGAAGAATACATGATTAATTTGATAGATGGACAAAGACGTTAAGTAGAATTCATCACCAATTCTGGATAAAATCATTTAAATGCATATAGACTGGAAGGACACTCTCTTAGTAGCACAAAGAAGACCTGTAAGTTCCATCACAATATTTCACAAAGAGCTACTAAAAAGATAGACATTTAACTCAGTACTTTCTCACTCCCCCTTTACCTTAGGTTCTTTATGTAGTAAATGTTTACTTTGTAAGCATCAAATGAATTAATATAGAGAGGAATATATAGATCAGTGTCTGGCACATAGTAAGGTCATATACATTGGTGATTATTGTTATTACCACTATATAACATACACAATTAAAATAATGAGTTTGTAACCAATCATTAACTCTTGCTTATATTTTTAGTACATCCATGCTCGCCCTTTCATGACTAAAGTATGAACATGTTCCAATATGTGAATTATAAAAATAAATGTAAATGGATTAAAGCACTGTATTAAAAATTAAAGCCTCTCACACTGAGTTAAGAAAAAAATGGAATATATACTGTTTATGACAGACATAAAAGACATGGTTACAAAAATAACATGGCTTGGAAATATATACTAAACCTAGGTTAAAAAAAAAACTGAGACAGTAATATTAGCATTAAACAAAGCAGACTCCACAACATAAAGCATTTCATGGAATAGACAGGATTATTTTAGGTTGATAAAAGTCATGCTTACCAATAGAGCCATATCTATTAAATTTTACGTACCAAGAGATAGCAAATATGAAGGTATATGTATGTGTGTTTTTAAAATGCTTAAAAATTGATAGAATTTTGCTTGAAGTAGATGACTAAGATACAGACAACAAAATATGTATCAAGTTTTCAGTTCAAGAGTAAATCAAAACTAGAATGACAACTTAGAAAATACTGAAAATGAGAGCTTCGTGCAAGAAGCCAAAGTTATTCTCCTCTGTAAAGTCTTAGATGGTTATATTTAAACAAAAAAAGACACAAATAGCTTCATTGGGGCATTAGAGTAAATAAGTTGGAAAAGAACTACAAATTAAAACAAAGGAAGCAAAAATTAATGAATTAAAAAACAGAAAATCTTTAGAATTAATTAGTACATTTAAGCTGATTCATTGAAAAGACTTTAAACTGGAAACGCCTCTGGCAATCCTGACCAGAAAGTAAGAGGAAAAGCATAATTGTCCATCAGTAATGAGAAATAATTTATTTTCAGATGCTGAAAAAAGTGAAAGCAGTTTCAAGTAAAAAACCATATGCAGATAATATGAAGAATTTTGATAAATTTGAAGATATTTGTCAAATTTTATTCAAGGAGAGATAATATATGAAAACTATAATCATTATAGAAGGCACAAAAACTGACAAAACTTCTCCTTAGAAACTGTTGGATCCAAATAGTTTATATTCATGCTATGTAAGTATTTTCAGAGTCTTTAAGTCTGTAAAAATGCTTCCTAATTTCACTTTCAAAGCTAGCATAATCTTGATCTCAAAACTGAGAAACAGAGCCAAATCAAAAGAAAACAAATAAAAAATAAATATGAACAACCCACTGTCACCACAAAACAAACAATTCCACAGACTTGTATCATTTAGAAATGAAGTTGAAATACAATAAAAGTTGTCAATTATATCTACCAGTCTATGAAGTAAAAACAAACCATGATCAAGTAGGACAGGAACTGGCAAACTTTTGGAGTTTTATTATTAAAAACATTAGGGAATAATGGAATAATTAACAAGAAGAGAACACTTTCATTTCAAGGATTAAAGTTGTTAACTGAGGTGGCTCTTTTTCTATTCAGTGATATACCATTAGATTCTGCATCATCTTCATGCAACTTTATCTGTCTCTTCATTGTTGTTCGAATGAATTAAGAGAAAAAGTGAAATTTAGAAGGAAAGAAGCCTGCTATCTGGTAATAGATAGTCTGTGTGGTTCTTCTGGCCTCAGAATTGTGGTTCATGAATCTTGCATGAATTTTGGGATACAGGGCCAGATAGTAAATATTTTAGGCTTTGCTAGCTGTATGGTCTCTGTTTCTATTATTCAGCTCTGCCATTGTAGCTTGAATGCAACAATAGTCATTAGGTAAATGAATGTGTGTGACTGTGTTTTAACAAAACTTTATTTGTGAACACTAAAATTTGAATTTCATATAATTTTCCTGTTAAAAATTATTTAAAAATGAAAAAATTATATTTAATTCATGTGGCCATACCAAAAAAAAGGAGGCAGGTTGGATTTGACCTATGAGCTCTAGTTAGCTAACATCTAAGGTAGAATTTATCTCTTACTTTAAAGGGAATTAAGAACAAAAGTGTTTCTTCTGTCCTTTGATTATTAAGAATATTATTATGAACAAGAAATAGATGTTTAAAATTATAATTAATGAACGATGTTCTAGAGGAGTAAGTCAATGTAACGAGAGAAGAAAAGAAAGAAGATATAAATAATGGAAAAGGCAACTTATTAAGATTTGTATCCTGTGTACTATAATAATTTGTTACCTGGAAAACAAATGGTGTATTTTTAAAAATCTTTTTTCCTAACTTTGAATTCTAAAAAACCTAGAAGCAATGATCAGTGCAGTTGCAATGAATATTCCATTAGATTGTGTCCTTCAAACACCATCTCCTACTAAAAAGACCAAGACTTCCTGGAGAAACGGCTGATTCCAGGTCTGGGCAGGAAATATACAAGAACAGACTTACTGCTACAGGTCAGGTAGCCACAAGAGACTGCAGCATCGTGTCAAAAGAACTCAGGAACTAACTTAAATAAACAACCGTTGGCCAATGATGAGACAATGTGAGACTCGTTAAGGATTCACAAAGGATTAAAAATTTCTGCAAGGATTAATAATGTGTTTCAATTAGTAAGCTCTCAGTGATGCTGGGGGAAAATAAACCTTCTTTTATTACCTTTGAAGGAAACTAATAACTGCCTTATTATTTTGAAAATTGATAAGTAAAGAAACAGGCGTATAGCCCACCTTTCTTGTAAAATCTACACCTCAGTTAATCAAATGGTTGATGAGCGGAAGTTGCTCTTTCTATGTGTTTTCCAACTAATAAATTAACGTGGAATGATAGAATGTCACCATTTTGAAACCCTAATAAAAAAATAAATTAATAAAATATAGGCAATTACCATAATTAGTAATATTTTGAAAAAACAATAAAACATGACGTACCTCCTGGTGGAAGTGTATACCATCCAAGCATTAGTTTTACCACAAATAAACAGACAAAGTGATAAATCCTTCTAAGTCCAATAACCAACTTCTAGGAACTATAAGGAGGAGAATATATTAAATGACACCACTGTGATGAAGTCAGCAAAATTCAGACTATGGAAAATTGTTTATTCAAAGGAAAACTAAATCGGAATTCCAAGAAAAAGAAAAGATAAGGGAGAACTTGTACAGGAAACAAATTTAGACATATAAACTATTCATACTATATGGACCTGATTTGGATCTCAATTCAAATAAAAAAGTTCTAAAAGTGTACTAAGAAAATTGAAGATATTTGATAATATAAAATTATTGTCAGCTTTTGTTTAGATATAATAGTATTATTATTACACTTTTCAAAAAAAGAGTAATATTTAGAGGTAAATAGTAAAATATTTACAGGTGAAATGACATGCTGTCTAGAATTTGCTTCCAAAGAACCTGAGTAGAGTGAGAAATCTGAATAAAATAAAACTGCCTATGAATTAGTTTACAATTATTAAAATTGGGTGATAAGTACATCAGTTTCATTATGTGATTTTCTCCACTTTTGTACACATTTGATAATATCCATAATAAATACTTAAAATATTAGAGAAGAATAAAAGCACATAACTAAAAAATAACTCACTGATTACCTACAATATTTTGTTACCTTCATCTGCATTTCCAAGTTGGTTTTTAATAGCTTTCTTAAGTAAGTTTGCTTTTTAATTCATCCTGCTTGAAAGCCAAATGCATTCAGGGCTGTGAAGGACGCAAAGAGGTGGGATTTTGTTCCCAACCTTCTGGATTCATTATGAACCAAGACTGGTAGAAATCCTACAGTAATTCACAGCCTACAATGTGCGAAGACACGGAGCAAAGATTCGAGGACAAATGTATCCTACACGTGGCCACAGAAAACAGACACCATGGGGACATGTGAGACAGTGAAGCGGAGGGTATTTTAAATGAAGGGGAATGATGCTAAAGGAGGGTCAGAGTGAATGTGGATAGAGAGATGATTAATTTCGAAAGGGGGGTACAAGATGAAGGGATGCCCCTGAAATCGGGCACAGGCAGGTAGATTTGATACCAGGATTATCAGGCAACCTCTGTAATGTGTGATCACAGGAAGCTCTTGCATATGGCTTTGTTTTAAAAGGCAGATATGTTCAGGACATATTGGAGAGGTTTATTCCCTCACTGAGCAAATTTTTATAGAGATGAGGCTAGAAACGAGAGTGAAATGAAGGGATTCATATTAGAGCATCAGTTCTCTCAATGTTCTCCTCCAAAGGGTCTGCAAAGTGAACAATATGTTCACAACGATACTAAGGCAGTATTTGCTTTTGCCATTATCATTCTGTTATGAAAGTGGAGTGAAATGTTCCAGAGATGAAATGATGTGTGTTATTGTAACAGATTAAATGAAGGGCAGATATGAGGATCTAGCTATCATTTATAGCCGGAAATCAAAGACACTTGCAAAAATGTAAAACAATATCATCCCTCTGACTTTTTAAAATTTGGAAAATGCAGTTTGTTTTCACAGAAGTATGTTATTTATGTTAATATGTAATGGGTTTGTTATTTTTATTTTATTTTATTTATTTTTGAAACAGGGTCTTGCTCTGTCGCCCAGGCTGGAGTGCAGTGGTGCGATCACAGCTCACTGCAGCCTTCAACTCCTGGGCCCAAGCAATCCTCCTGCCTCAGCCTCCTGAATAGCTGAGACTACAGTCATGAGCCACCATGACTGGCTAATTTTTTGATTTTTTTTGTGAAGATAGGGTCTCATTGTTGCCCAGGCTGGGCGCAAACTTCTGAGCTCAAGTGATCCTCCAGCCTTGGCTTCCCAAAGTGCTGAGATTACAGGTGTGAGCCATCATGCCTGACCTATTATTGTTATTTTAAAGAAATTAATAAATATTTTTTAAATTTCTCAATTTTAATTTTGAATATGGTAAATATCAACGGAGTCAACGTACACAAAAACTCTTTAAAGTCCTACATAATTTTAAGAGTGTAGAGGGATCCTGAGACCAACAGGTCTGGGAATTACTACATTTGAGTGTTTATTGAGGCTATGGAGAAGAGGGATTCAAGAGGAATTTCAAAGGAAAAGTGATCATGACATGGTGTTTACATCAATAAATAATCGTTAAGCACTCCCAATGTCCAAGGTCCTAAACATGAAGTAGGACACAAGGTGTCTTCAGGTGGTCAAGGTAGAGATCGGTTTGATTCAGATACAAATTGTCATCTGCATCGACAAGTAAGTTAGTCTTTTTTTTCTTTTTCTTTTTTTTTTTGAGATGGAATTTCACTTGTTGCCCAGGCTGAAGTTCAGTGGCACCATCTCTGCTCACTGCAACCTCTGCCTTCCAGGCTCAATTGATTCTCCTGCCTCAGCCTCCTGCATAGCTGGGATTACAGGTGCTTGCCACCACACCTGGCTACTTTTTGTATTTTTAGTAGAGACAGGGTTTCGCCATGTTGGCAAGGCTGGTCTTGAACTCCTGACCTCAAGTGATCCTACCACCTCAGCCTGCCAAAGTGCTGGGATTACAAGTGTAAGCCATTGCACCTGACTAGTCTTCATAACTTCTAGTGATGTTCCAAGTGATTTGCTCTTTCAGAGAATTAGATGGGCGAGGTTCTAAATCTCACTCAGAAAAGCATGGCTTTTTTAACCCTCAAAGAAAGAATGCTTTCCCAAAAAGACTCAATATGTTAAGCAGATCCGAATATACTTATTCCTTTGCTTACACGAGTCATAAACTCTGTCAGCTCTCACCTACCTCCTGCTTATTTTCATTTACTTTTGTTCAAAGGACATATTTTTATTCCCAAATTATTTCTCCAGACAGAGGTAATAATTCAGTATCTTGATGTTCATTTAATGCATGTGCATGGGAAGCCAAGTCATTTGACTAACTGGAGTCTAATGAAAAACAGAATTAGAATGGTATCTGCCTGTAAAAAAGACACAAAGTTTAGAGAATATACTAAAGTTCACAAAAAGAGGATTTTGGGGGTTATGTAAGTTACCATTATTAAATACCCAAATAAGATTATTTCTATAAGAAACAGTTTAAAACAGCACTCACCTATCACCATCCCCATGCCAAAATTAAACACTCTCCTTGTGCTCCCACGAGTACTACAATTTTCCTCCTATAGTATTACCAACACCTCTGGTATATGACAGTTTGTTACATTTCTTTCTTTTTTCTCTCTCTGCCCAGTGAGATCTTGCAGAGCAGGTATTTTGCTTTATTCCCATTTGATTTCCAACAATCCTTTACATAGCGCATTCTATCTAGCAAGTTTCAATAATGGATGTTGAATTTAAGGAGCTAAAGAAAGCCCTGGATGTTGTCAAGATTGCATTTGTTTATTTAATGTATGTAGTTGCCCAAAATTTCACTAGTGGGGTCCAGTTATGACACAGTAATGGGTATGATATACTCTTCTGATAAAAAAAAAAAAGAGATATAATTGATTACAATATATGAAGTCCTTGTTTTTAAGCATTTAGGATTTTGATCCTCTGGAGAAGTGAACACATCAGATGAGCTCAATGTTACTCTGTCTTTCTCCTTCAGGGCATTTTCTAAATTGTGGCACAGAGAAGTTGGGCCCTAATGAAACTGATCTCTGGGTGGAGAAAACAGAGGTTGTTGCCCAGGGAAACTGAGATGGGTGAAATTTGCAAGGCAGGGTGCCACAGAGGAGAGAGCTGTGCAGTGACTTCCAGTGAATCTATGTGCTGGGTCTCAGTGAAACTACAGCCAAACATTTGAATCTATGGTCAAATATACCCAGTGCAAGCATAGAGTAATTGCCTGCAACAACACCAGTAGGTGGATTCGTTTGGTTCTTTGAGGCATGGCCTTAAGCTTTGTCATTACTTTTAAGGCTAGAGCAATGCTGCTCTAAGATATACTTTTCTGGGGTCCAGCTGAGCCCAGATTACAGAACAAGCTCTCTACTGTAGCTTGTTTTACCTTCAATGTGTCATGTGTGACCTCTGGAGTCTCTGTTGAGTTTGCAGCTCTCAGGGACAATAAGTGAATATTTTAGACTGTATGCCAATAAATTAAACAAACTAAATGAATTGAACAAATTCCTTGAAGTACACAAATTTTCAAAAGTGATTTAAGAAGAAAGAACATTTGAATAAATCAATTTACATGGAAATGCAAATAATCTAGAATTGCCAATTCAGTGTGGAGAAAAATAAAGTTGGAGGAGTTATGTTACTTGACTTCATGATGTAATAAAAAGATTACAATCTGTTGGGCATGGTAACTCATGCCTGTAATCCCAGCACTGTGGGAGGCCAAGGAGGGTGGATCACTTGAGGTCAGGAGTTCGAGACCAGCCTGTTCATCATGGTGAAACCCTGTCTCTACTAAAAATACAAAAATTAGCCAGGCATGGTGACACATGCCTGTAATTCCAGCTACTTGGGAGGCTGAGGCATGAGAATTGCTTGAACCTAGGAGGCAGAGGTTGCAGTGAGCTGAGATCATGCCACTGCACCCCAGCCTGGGTTACAGAGTGAGACTCTGTCTCAAAAAACAAGAGAAAAAATCATCATCATCAAAACAATATTACATTAGCCTAAGGACAGACTAATAGATGAATAGAAGAGAACAGAAACTCTAGGAACAGGTCAAGACATGAAGAATGATTTTTCAAAAACGGTATAAAAGTAGTTCAATGGAGGAAAGTAGCTCAGTGGCGGAAAGTCTTTTCAACAAATGGTGTAAGAGTAACTGAATATCTATATGCAAAAAAGATCATCCTTGAACCTAGAAGAAATGAATATATTCCTAGACACATACAACCTACCAAGACTGAATCAAGAAGAAATCCAAAATCTGAATAGACCAATAGCAAGTAATAATATCAAAGCCATAATAAAAAGTTTCCTAGCAAAGAAAATCCTGGAACCCAATGGTTTTATTGCTGAATTCTACCAAATATTCAAAGAAGAACTAATACCAATCCTATTCAATCTATTTCAACGAATAGAAGAAGAGGGAATACTTCCAAATACTCATTATATGAGGCCAGTATTACCTTGCCACCAAAACACATGGAAAATCATCAAAAAAATACATACAAAACCCCAAAACAAAATTACAGGATAATCTCTCTGATGAACATTGATGCAAAAACCCTCAACAAAACACTTGTAGCAAAAGCCAAAATTGACAAATGGGATCTCATTAAACTAAAGAGCTTCTGCACAGCAAAAGAAACTACCATCAGAGTGAACAGGCAACCTACAGAATGGGAGAAAATTGTTGCAATCTACTCATCTGACAAAGGGCTAATATCCAGAACCTACAAAGAACTCAAACAAATTTACAAGAAAAAAACAAACAACCCCATCAAAAAGTGGGCAAAGGATATGAACAGACATTTCTCAAAAGAAGACATTCATACAGCCAACAGACACATGAAAAAATGCTCATCATCACTGGCCATCAGAGAAATGCAAATCGAAACCACAATGAGATACCATCTCACACCAGTTAGAATGGCGATCATTAAAAAGTCAGGAAACAACAGGTGCTGGAGAGGATGTGGAGAAATAGGAACACTTTTACACTGTTGGTGGGATTGTAAACTAGTTCAACCATTATGGAAAACAGTATGGCGATTCCTCAAGGATCTAGAACTAGATGTACCATATGACCCAGCCATCCCATTACTGGGTATATACCCAAAGGATTATAAATTATGCTGCTATAAAGACACATGCACACGTATGTTTATTGCAGCACTATTCACAATAGCAAAGACTTGGAATCAACCCAAATGTCCATCAGTGACAGAATGGATTAAGAAAATGTGGCACATATATACCATGGAATACTATGCAGCCATCAAAAAGGATGAGTTTGTGTCCTTTGTAGGGACATGGATGCAGCTGGAAACCATCATTCTTAGCAAACTATCACAAGAACAGAAAACCAAACACCGCATGTTCTCACTCATAGGTGGGAACTGAACAATGAGATCACTTGGACTCAGGAAGGGGAACATCACACACCGGGGCCTATCATGGGGAGGGGGCAGGGGGGAGGGATTGCACTGGGAGTTATACCTGATGTAAATGACGAGTTGATGGGTGCAGCACACCAACATGGCACAAGTATACATATGTAACAAACCTGCACGTTATGCACATGTACCCTACAACTTAAAGTATAATAATAATAAATAAATTAAAAAAAAAAACACTTGTAAACCAAATTCAACAACATATTAAAAAGATTATTCATCATGACCAAGTGAGATTCATTCTAGGGATGCAAGGATGGTTCAACATATGCATATCAATCAGTGTGATACAGCATATCAATAGAATGAAGTACAAAAGCTGTATGATCATTTCAATTGTTTTTGAAAAAGCATTTGATAAAATTCAACATCCCTTCGTGATAAAAAGCCTCAAAAAACTGGGTATAGAAATATTCCAACACAACAAAAGCCATCTATGACAGACCCACAGCTAGTATTATACTGAATTGGAAAAAGTGAAAGCCTTTCCTCTAAGTTCTAGAACAAGACAATGATGTTCACTTTCACTGCTGTTAGTTAACATGGTACTGGGAGTCCTAACTAGAGCAATTAGACAAGAGAAAGAAAGTAAAGGCATCCAACTTCGAAAGGAAGAAGTCAAATTATCGTTGTTTGCAGATGATATAACCTTATGTTTGAAAAAATCTAAAGACTACACTGAAAAGTTATAAATACTGGTTAAAAATTCAGTAAAATTGCAGGATACAAAAATCAGCAGCATTTCTAAATGCCAACAGCAAACAGTTTGAAAAAGATATTTAAAAAGTAATTCTATTTACAATAGCTCCAAATAAAATAAAATACCTAGGAATAAACTTAACCAAAGAAGTGAAAGATTTCTACAATGAAAACTATAGAACACTGATGAAAGAAATTGAAGAAGACACACAAAAAATGGAGATATTCTATGTTCATGGATTGGAAGAATCAATACTATTAAAATGTTCATACAACACAAAGCAATCTACAGATTCAGTGCAATCCCTATCAAAATAACAATGAAGTTCTTCATAGAAATAAAATAAATAATCTTAAATTTATATGGAACCAGAAAAGTCCCAGAATAGCCAAAGGTATCCAGAGCAAAAAGATCAAAACTGGAGGAATCACACTACCTGACTTCAAATGATACTTCAGAGCTATGGTAACCATAATAACATGGTACTGGCATAAAAACAGACATACAGACAAACGAAACTGAATAAAGAACCCAGAAATAAATTCATACATCTACAGTGAACTCATTTTTGACAAAGGTGCCACAAATATACACTGGGGAAAGAACAGTCTCTTCAGTGAATGGTGCTGGGAAAACCAGATATCCATATGCAGAAGAATGAAACCAGACCCCTATCTCTCACAATATACAAAAATCAAATCAAAATTGATTGAAGACTTAAATCTAAGACCGGAAACTATGAAAGTACTAAAACAAAACATCAGAGAAACTCTTCAGGACGCTGGACTGGCATACATTTATTGAGTAATATCCCAAAGCACAGGCAACCAAAGCAAAAACGGACAAATGGGATCACATCAAGTTAACAAGCTTTTGCACAGCAAAGGAAACAATCTACAAAGTGAAGACACAATCCACAGAATGCGAGAAAATATTTGCAAATTATCCATCTAAAAAGAAACTAATAACCAAAGTATATAAGGAGCTCAAACAACTCATTAAGAAAACATACAATAATCTGATTAAAAATGGATGAAAGATATGAATAGACATTTCTCAAAAGAAGACATACAAATGGTAAACAGGCATATGAAAATGTGATCAACATTATTCATCATCAGAGAAATGCAAATCAAAACTTCAATGAGATGTCTCACCCCAGTAAAAATGGCTTTTATTCAAAAGACAGGCAATGACAAATGCTGATGAAGAAGTGGAGAAAAGGGAACCCTCATACACTGTTGGTGGGAGCGGGGATTACTACAACCACTATGGAGAACAGAATGGAGGCTCCTCAAAAAACGAAAAATAGAGCTACCATATGATCCAGCAATCCTACTGCTAGGTATATACCTGAAAGAAAGGAAATCAATATATTGAGGAGATGTCTGCATTCCCATGTTTTTGGCAACACTATTCACAATAGCCAAGATTTGAAAGCAACCTAAGTATCCATCAACAGCTGAATAAATAATACAAATGTGGTAAATATACACAATGGAGTACTATTCAGCCATAAGAAAGAATGAGGTCCTGCCATTTGCAACAACATGGATGGAACTGGAGGACATTTTGTTGAGTGAAATAAGCCAGGCAAGGAAAGACAAACTTCACATGTTCTCACTTATTTTGGGGAGCACAAAATTAAAACAATTGGACCCGTGGAGACAGAGTAGAATGATGGTTACCAGTGACTGGGAAGGGTAGTGGGAGGGCGAAGGTGGGGAATGGGGATGGTTAATCTAAAAATATAGTTAGATATGAAGAATATTATCTAGTATTTGATAGCATAACAGAGTGACTACACTAAGCAATAATTTGTTGTATATTATAGAATAACTGAGGGAGTACAATTGGAATGTTTGTAAAACAAGAAATGATGAATGATTGAGGTGAAGAAAACCCCATTTATTCTGATATGATTATTACACAGTATATGACTGTATCAAAATATGTCATGTACTCCATAAATATATCCTACTATGTATCCATAAAAATTAAAAATGAGAAAAGATGACTTTCAAATTATACCTTATACTATGCACAAAAATTAGTTTGTATGGAGTCTGAACATAAACATAAAAGCTAAACCTGGCCGGGCACAATTTCTCACGCCTGTAATCCCAGCACTTTGGAAGGCCGAGGCAGGCGGATCATGAGGTCAGGAGATCGAGACCATCCTGGCTAACACAGTGAAACTCCGTCTCTACTAAAAATACAAAAATAAATTAGCCAGGCATGGTGGCGGGCACCTGTAGTCCCAGCTACTCAGGAGGCTGAGGCAGGAGAATGGCGTGAACCTGGGAGGTAGAGCTTGCAGTGAGCCGAGATCACGCCACTGCACTCCAGCCTGGGAGACAGAGTGAGACTCCGGCTAAAAAAAAAAAAGCTAAACCTATAAAGCTTTAAGAAGAAAACATTGAACAATACCTTTGTGATCCTAGAGTAGTGCAATATTTCCTGGATAAGACTTGGAAAGTGATAAATGTAAAAGCAGATAAATAAGCTTGATAAAAATGCAAACTTCTGCTCATCGAAAGATAGCATTAAGAAAATAGACAAAACACAGCCTACGAGACAATACAGACAATATAAATATCTAACAAAGTACTTGTATCTAGAATATATGCAGAGATGCTAAACTCAATAATTTTAAAAATCCAATTAAAAATAGATAAAAGATGAGAATAGACACTTGACATAAAAAGATATACAAATAGCTGATGAGCACAGGAAAGGAGGCTCAGCATCATCAGTCATCAGGGACATGCAAATTAAAAGCATAAGGAGATACTACCACATACCTACTACAATCACTCTGCAAAAGAATATTTTGGAAGTTTCGTTTTTTTTTTAGATGATTTCACTCTGTTGCTTAGGTTGGAGTGCAGTGGCAAGATCATAGCTCAAGAGATCCTTCCACTGCAGCATCCCAAGTAGCTGAGACTACGGGTGTGTGCCACCACACTTGGTTAATTTTTAAATTTTTTGGAGAGTCAGGGTCTTGCTGTGTTGTCCACGCTGGTCTCGAACTCAAGGGTCAAGTGATCCTCCTGCCTTGGCCTCCCAAAGTGTTGGGGTTACAAGAATAAGCTGTGAGTTTCTTGAAAAGTTAAAGGTGTATCTATCTTAGGACCCATTACTCCCCTTAATGCTTACCCAGGAGACATGAAAGCACATCCACAGGCAGGCTTGTCTATGAGTGTTCAAAGACGCTTTATTTGTAATAGCCACAAAGCGGAAACAGTCCGCTTTGTGAAAGTATAAAAAATTACACCTATTACTCTAGAATAAAAAAGAATAGACTATTGATACATGTGACATGCATCTCAAAATCATCATCATGAATGAAAGGAAAGAGGCCAAAAAGATTCATACTGCATGATTTTCTTCATGTAGGAATCTAGAAATTGCAAGGTAATCTACAGTGCTGGTAAACAGATCAGTATTTGCCTGGGGACAGAATCTGTAACTCCATGGATTCCATGGGTGTCAGAGTTGTGCTCTGACTTGTCTGACATATATCACTATTTGATGAACAAATGATCATATAAAGTGAAAAATCAACCTCTAAACTAAAAGTTTGGGGTCTAATTCCAGAATAACACCAGTAACCTCTGTGTGTCTCATTGGAAGAACATATGATGCTTCAAGGATGGTTATGTCAGAGATCAAATGAGATGGTATGTGAAAAATAATGGTAATTATAATATCTGATAGAAATTTAATTTATTCTTATTGTTTGTTATTAATAACAAACTCTGATAAACTGTGTCTTTACCAAGGGCCAGCGTAGCTTGGCTTTGGCTCTGTTAATAATGTCAAACTTATGTCGGGGGGAAAGTGCTATAAAAATAAACGTGTTCACTGAACGGGCTTACTAAAATTCTAGTGACTCTTGGCTTGTCAAGTTTCTTGTATCAGGCAGAATCAACACGAAAAGAAGCCTTGTAATACTTTTCACAGCAAGTGATTATTACCTTTCATAAGAATCACAAATTTAAGTTAGAGATAAGCCTGAAATTATAATTCCATAGCTCATCAGTCAGGGTAACGAAGAATTTGCATCAAAATAAGGTTTGGAGTCAGTCTCTCTCTCTCTCACATACACACACACATACACACATGCACTTATGCATGCACACACACAAACATATACCACTCAGGTTTCATAGACATTATTTCTGGAGATAAAGGGTATGGCTCCGAATTTTGTTTCTAATGCTGTTGATTATTTGCATGCTAATTCTAGGCTAGGAGTCAAATCCTAAAAGGTCGGTTAGATTGTGTCCCACTGTGACCACCAAAAGTGGGGCTCTCACCTCTGCCTACCTGGCTCTTCACTTGAAGTCACCTTCCTTATTTGTCCACTCTCAATTTACGCCTATTGCCTCACTATGGTTATTCATTGTAATTTCTTACATTTTGAGTGTTTTGAGCTAGACAGTAAATTAACATTGAATTAATATTTCCTGGTTTGGATCTACAAGGTGGGAATTATTCCTACTTTAAAGATGAGGCAAATCGCTTGCCTACTACGCTGCCACATTGTCTTAGAGAAGGGAGACCAAGACTCTGGGTAATACAAGACTGAATACTTACTGCATGTCCACTCTATGCCCAGTGCTTTTGAAACGCTTTCCATCTATTAGCTCATTTAATTTTCCAAAAATGCTAGGAGGATACCAATACATTAGTGTTATTACAGATTAGGAAACACGCATGAGAGGCTAAGTAACTTGCCCAAGGCCATGTAACAAGTAAGAGATGGGACTGGATTTGAACTCTGGTACCCCAGCTCCAGAACTGGTGGGTAATAATTACTTGCTGTGAAAAGTATTACGAGGCTCTCTTTTTTGTGTTGCTTCTACCTGGTACAAGAATCTTGATGAGCCAAGAGTTACTGGAACTTTAGTAAGCTCATTACTTGAACGCATTTATTTTTAACCATTTCCCCCCGACATAGGTTTGACATTATTAACGGAGCCAAAGCCAAGCTATGTTGGCCTTTGGTAAAGACATAGCTTATCAGAGCCTGGGTCCCCCTTCCCCTAAGCATCTTCTCTCTCTGTTGCAGATGCTGGCCCCCTCCACACCCACTCTGGAAAGCTGAGGGTTGTGGCTGGTTCTCCTTTTCTAGGAGGCTCCCTGAAGCCACTTCTAGCAGCGGCCAATGTGGCAGCTTTACGTAATGACTGAACTCCCGAATGGTCGTTCCCATTCTGTCCTGCCTCTCTTTTCCCCTTACTCCAAGAATGACCCATTATGGGGAATTAGCACTGCCCTGTTTTTAACTGGGTTGCAATTCATGCAGCTTCCTAACTGAAAAATCACTTCCCTACAGCCTTCCTTCAGACAAGGTGGAACTGGCCCCAGAAGCTGGGTGTTTACACCAAAGTTTTTGTTTGTTTGTTTGTTTTGTTTTGTTTTGAAAGCTGCCTTCTGTTTTGCTCTTCTCTTATTGTATAACAGATAGCAGGGTGCAAAAAGCCCTTTATCCTGTTAATAGTGGCCTTAGGTAAGAAAAAAAGAAAGCATGATTCAAGTTTTCTGTGGCCTCTGGCTCAGTTGTAATGGAATGTAAGTGCAATGCCAGAGCCTGGTAAAAATAGAAACTCTCCAGTGTCCAGACTCCTCTCCAGATGGTGTGGGAATCCAGATAGTAACTCATCACTAAGGAGAGTTGCCATTAATTAGTGGGGAGATGTCATGCCTCACACTGGGGAGTAAATGAAATGGCCTATAGCTTAGAGTGGAACCTCTCGTTAGAGTGGAACCTCTCGTATCGCCAGAGAGTCCCAGGTTGCTCCCTAAGTCTCTTTACTCTGGCTCAATCAAGAGTTTGGTCATTACATAAAGCTGCCACATGTCTGGAAGGAGGAAATAGGAAGAGCAAGCGCAGTGGCCGCTGCTAGAAGTGGCCTCATGGAACATCCTAGAAAAGGAGAACCAGCCACAACCCTCAGCTTCCCAGAGTGGGTGGGGAGGGGGCCGGCATATGTGATAATGAGAGAAGTTGCCTAGAGGGAGCTGGGCCCAAACTCTGATAAGCTGTGTCTTTACCAAGGGCCAGCGTAGCTTGGCTTTGGCTCTGTTAATAATGTCAAACTTATGTTGGGGGGAAAGTGCTATAAAAATAAACGTGTTCACTGAACGGGCTTACTAAAATTCCAGTGACTCTTGGCTTGTCAAGTTTCTTGTATCCGGCAGAATCAACACGAAAAGAAGCCTTGTAATACTTTTCACAGCAAGTGATTATTACCCTTCATAAGAATCACAAATTTAACCCCTTTCCATTAAGCTTAGCCTCCTAAAAGGAATTAGCTTTGGGCCCTGGGCAAGCCACTGAGCTCTGCTAGTCTCCCCTTCTTTATCAATGTCATGAGGGTGATCATACCAATTTTCACATGACTGCTTCTTTTGGCAATTAAATAATAAGAAGGTAGAAGAATCAAGAAGGGTGACAAGCACATGGGTGGCTAAAAATATTAACTGAAGAAATCAAAGCAATACAAATGATTGGCACCATTAAGTTAGAAAGAATGTATGAGAACTGGAAGGAACCCCTCCACTGGTCAATTTTTATTATTTGGAGTAAATGTCACCTCTCAGAGAGTCTAAGTGCTCTCGAAGATCATGTTGCGTTGTTAATTTCAGTGTCTGTCTCTCTTAATAGACAGTGAACCTTCAAAGTGGGGAGGACCATGGCACGTTCAGGTCTCATTATAGCATCTAGCGCATAAAGGTGCTTGGATGTTTATTGAATAAAAGAATGAGTGAAGATTTGGAATAATGGAAAACATTGGGAAGGGTGTTTCTTTTGGTGGGAATGTAGCATGATGAAAACTATGAAGTTACGTAGAATGTCCAGGAAAAGACAGGAGAGGGTGGCATGGGTGGAAAACAGGAATTGGGGAGTACTGAGCAAGAGACACAATAAAGAGGCCAGGACCCACCACCTTATCTCCTCACCTATACATTCTGCTCCCCTCCTCCTTTGCAAGGTCCAAGCCTCACAATATGGCTCCCTCTCTCCACCATCACATCCTGCTCCTCTTTGGAAACGGAGCCACAGTTCCCAAGCTCTTTATACTAGACACAGGGCTATGCATTCTGCACTTATTTTTCTAAGTTCATACTTTGAATAGGGTAATACATTTATGTGGCTCAAAAATTAGAACAATATAACAAATTATACTCTAAGGTATTATACCCTTGACTTTATCTCCCCTATCCCCCTTCAATCCCTACATCATAATCCTTTTAATTAGTGTCTTTTTTATTCTTCCAGTGTTTTATGAAAATATAAGAAGTATGTCTATATATTATTTACTTATGTTTCCTACACAAAAGATTGCATACTACATATACTTCTACATATTGCTTTTTCCACTTAATACACCCTGGTCCTCTTTTCCCTATCAATGTGTAAAGATCTTCATCCTTTTTTATAGCTGTGTAGTATTCCATTGTATGTATTTAGCATAGTTTATTCAACTAATCTTCTAGTGCTGGATTTTTTTTCATTATATGCACTGTGGAAATGAATAATAATTTTGAACGGTTTTTGAACTTAGCCTTTTACCTGATTGTTGATGCGTTTTTTTCTTCTTTGGTGATCTTGGCAATTCTTAGGACTCCATAGATCACTTCTATGCTGATGACAAAGCCCCCTTGCGGTGTGCATCCCCTCTCCTGCTTCTAGCTGCCTTCCTGATCTATTACAATGTATTATCTCACAAACATCTCAACAGCAACTCTAAACTTGACCTCATTTTCTCCTCCCACGCTCCTCCGCTTAGGAGGTTTTCTTAATGAAAAGTATACATTTAGATGTCACATTCTCTCTCCTACTCACTAAGATAAGAAACTTCAGTTGCCTGTGATTTCTTCCCTGCTTTGAACTCTGCATCCATTGGGTGCAACAAATACATTGTTTTCTTGCATAATATTTTGGACACATGTCTTTTCTGTTTATTCTTATTGTCATAAATAACTGATTTTTCCACTTCTCTCTTACATGTCCTCTGCAATAATCTAGACAGCTTTGGTAGGAAACATCTCACAACTTTGGTGGGATCATTTTTCTGCCGTTAGAGGTATCCCAATGCCTAATGAAGAAAGTGTACATTGCTGTTTGTAATGAGAAACTTGCTTTCTCTTTATTGACGGGTGAGCTCTTTAAGAGTAGACACCTGCCTTATTTACTACAATACCCTTACCACTTGCCATGATGCTGGTCTTAAGGTATGTGTTCAGTAAATAATTGCTGAATTTGTCTCTGCAATATAATTTCAAAGGGCATTTTCAATCTTACCTCCCATTATTCCCCTAAATGAACTTTATTGCCAAAGCTAATTTGAACTGCTGTCCAGATATACTATTTAACTTTCATGACTCGGATTATGCCATTCTCTCTGCCTAGCATAATCTTCACTCTGTCTCTATGTGCTACTCTGTTCAGGTACTGAAAAGCCAACAGTTTCCAAGGCCCAGCACCTCTGAGAAGTGCTATCTGACTACCCTGAAAACACTGAGGCCCAAAAGAAAGCAACTTTCTCAGTAGAGGAAATGGGCCCAGAACCCTGGTTTCTCAGCACTCATGAGCCTAGAAAGAGTAGAGACTCTAAGATCCAGAACTACACATTCTATTTCCCAGTAAGCCATGACATCCTGCCTTGGAGGCTAGAATGATACTTGTCTTACAACCGTATTGGATAATAGGGAGGATTCCATGGAATGATGGAATTAGTAATCATTTATAAAAGCACAAAATCTTATAAACTGTAGTGAAGTATATAGTCATTTCTATTCAATTAAATAAACATGTATTAAGCTCCTACCTCTACTATACACTGAGCAATGTGCTACAAATGGAAAGGTTTCTTCCCACAAAGGGCTGAGAAAGAGAAAGCTGTAGCCTTACTGAAGCTATTGATTTAGCCTCAATAAATGCAGAAGGATGTCATCTACTCACACGAAGATAAAAGAGTTACAATCATGGACATGGCTTACCTCTCTAAATAGCTTGCTATATAATTTTGGCAAAGTCCTTTGAACAATTTTGTCCTTAGACTTCCTAGGTTGTTCATGGAACTTTCTTCTTAGATTATTATACCCTGTTCTGTGTCTCAGTTTGCAATTTTTTTCCCAGCAGAGGAACTCTGGTTCTAAGATGGAGATCTGCCCTTGAAAACCGGCTGCTCTTATTACTTCCTGTCTTTCTTTTAAGTGAGCTCCACTGGCTCAGACACATAATTTTTGTTAACCATGAATGCTTTAATAAACTCAGAGGTCGAATCAATAAAGCCAAAATTTTTGACCAACTGTGGTCATCACAAGTACCAAAGTGAATTTTTATAAAAGGTCTGCCATTCAATTTCTAGTAATTCAGGGCAAATTCCACTTTGGGTTAATTTCATGCTGCATTTCTGAATTCCCAAAGCAGTTTCTACAGAATGTCATCATGATTATGGGTTTTTTCCCTTGATCCATCCTAAGACTTGATGACAGGCAACAAGCCTAAAACAGTCACTCTGTTTCACTGGGGAGAGAGATTGCATGTGTACCCTGAATGAAACCATCTACTAGAATCTTCCAGCAGTGCAATAAAGGAGAATGAAATGGAGAATTGTTCAAGGATCTCAGTTGAAGGTAACAGTATTTATGGGATGATCTAAAACAATTCAAATAAGAAAGCCAGCTTTAAGTAACAATATCCCACTGCTGTGTCACACTAGTGAGGCAGTTCTGGCATGGTCCAACTTAAAATATGGCCAGTGATTTGATTGTAAAAAATTAGCTAGTTCACTGGAGTACAGGACTTTAGAGAAGACCTGGACTCATTTTTCAGGCCCCACTTTCAACCTCAGCATTCCCACTCCCATAGAATCATATATGACCCACACATCTTTGTTCCTTGGATGGCACGTTTTGCAGTTACTCTTAATGACCATGCTTCCTACTCAAGTGACCCTAAATAGTTTGGAAGTAAAATAAAGAGAATTGCCCGAATTTCAACTATGACTAATCAATTAGTTGAAAAATCAATTATCTGAAAAAAAAAATCCAAGATTCACTTGGCATGAACTTTTAGTCTTTCATCATTTCCCCCATTTGTGCTCCTGTGTTCAACCAGCTTTGGAAGTAAATTAATAGAAAACGATGAAGGAACTGCTTTGAATCCATACAAGACATGGTTTATCAAACACTTAGTTCACTAGCAAACATAGACGAATTCTGGCTGCATTTATTCGTCATCATTTTGTGTGAGGCTCTAGGGTGAGAAACAGAAATGAAGGCTGGTTTCTGTCCATTTGGGTCTCACTGTCTAGCTTTCTAAAGACAAACCGGTATTTACACCAATCTCTCCTTGTCACTGCCACTAAACTCCAGTCCACTAGAGCCCACTCACAGAGCCTTTCTCAACTGATGGGAGCATAAAATTTGAGATTTTGAGATCACTCTCAAATTTCTTCTATTTTTTAGATGGATATAACTTAAGATTTGTAACATTCCAAATCTTCAGATATAGAACATTTCCAGCACCTCAGAAGGCTCCCTCATGCTCCCTCCCTATAAAGGTAACAACTATTCCAACCTCTAACGCTACAGCTTAGTTCGATTTGCTTTTGAACTTGATATAAATGAGGTCATGTGGAATGTACTATTTGTGATTGACTTTGTTTACTCAACAGTACCTCTGCGTGATTCACCCACATTGTTATATGCATCAGTGCTTTGTTCCCTTTCATTGTATAGTAGGAATATAACACAATTTATTTACCTATTCCACAGGTGAGGGACATTGGTGCCGTTTCCTGCTGTTGGGCTATTACAAATAAAGCAGCCAAAAACATTCTTATAAATATCTTTGGGCCGATACGTCTTTTCTAAAGAAATCAAAATTTCTAATTTAATAAATTATATGTTTTCTACCTTGGAAGACGAAGACAATGAAATCTAATGAAATGAGAGCTGAGAAAACCGGACCTGATTAGATGCATGCAGAGGTAACCTGTGAGAAAACTGTGTTTTTTCCATCTTTGACATTCACATGCCTCTTTCTTCTTCCTTCTCTGCTCTCACTCTTAGCAGTGGTAACTCCTGCTCACCCATTTTTCTTCTGAGACGTTTCTCAGACTATCTCCATATTCTGTCAACTGATAACCACTCAGAAAACTTATAATCAAATAACTGATGCATAGGTTAAAATAATAGTTACACTACTCTCCTAATAATCAAATAATAGGTTTAAATAGTAATGACTACTTTTCTAACGATATGTGCTCATTTAAAGGAAACAGGGATCTATCTCTGTGGAGAAATTTTAGAAGTCAGTAAAGTTCAGGAGATAGTTTTTGAGTGGATAAAAGTGATTTTTAGTACCAGAAAATCATAAAATAAACATCTTTCTTCTGAATCCAGTTCTTAATACATCCAAAAAAGGGAGTTGCCTTTTTATAATAATTTAATTTTTTAAAAATGCTGATAAAGACCTCTAGTTTGATCTATAATTCTCAGAGTTGTGCTATCATCTAACTACAATTTTCCATTGTTAATTGTAGTCATACCCTTCTCATCAATTGCAAGCTAAGGGACAGGTAATAAAAGACTACACTTGCATTAATAGTAAAACATACTAGGGAGAAGTTTTTCAGTTAGAGTTTCAGAAAGTTGTTCAGTTGCTGTGAAAAAGTGGAAATTAAATATTTGCTTCCTTCTATTATAAACACAGCAGGCAACCTAACCTAAGTCACCAAAGAAGCAGTTAAAATTATTTTCAGTGACATTGCGGGGCTAGGCTTTTTAAAGCAAGATTGAGAAGATTTTTTAAAGCAAGATTGAGAAGGTAAAACAACTATAAGGCATCCTTTTGTTTTTTTCTTTCCTAACCCACTCATCTAACTTTCTGTCTCACTGAGCTTCCTTCTTACAAATAAGTGAATTAATTAAGACCCTACTTGCAAGAAAACCTGTGATTAAAAGGCGTCTTAATTCCCCTTGCATCCATCCATCCATCCATCCATCCATCCATCCATCCATCCATCTATTAATCCAGCCAACCATCCCTCAGATGCTTGGCTTGGATCCCAGGCCAGTAGGTTACACTGTGGACATCCATCCTATGCTTGAGTGTTTCCAGTGATACGGGATTCATACAAGCCAAGCAGCCAGCTCAGTTCTGACAAGGTAACAAAGTTGCCTAATTAGAAGGTAATCAATAGGTAGTTTTGATAAGATGGCATTTTTTTCTCATTATTTTATTTCCCATTTTTTAAACCCTTTTTTCAAACACTGGGAAAATAGGATATTAAAAACAAAAAGCAATTTCATATGTAAATGTCCTTTTAGACTAGGCTCAAACACCTGGACACAGCGAAGGATGATGTTGACAGCTAACATTTTTCTATCTGACTTGGAGCAGGTGAAAGATTTCTCTACAAGTGACATGGACCTACCAAGCCAAACCAGTGATCCTCAGGTCAGGCCAAGCTTTGTAACTCGGGGCCCACAGATGCGGTTTGCTTGGCTAGCACAATATTTTTAAAATAATGAGTTAGTTGCCAAGTTTTAAAATTAGACTGTTTCACATAAAATTTGAGTCTGGCTGATCCTAACAAAAAGAGGGTGCTTATTTATTTTTATAAAGGTTTTTTCTTAGCTTTACAGGAGTGGTTTTAGTGATTGCTATCTCCTATGGTGAAAAAAAACACACACTTCCTAGAATTAAGTGATTCCTTTTTAAATTTTTTAATTTATTTATGTTTTTAGAGATAGGGTCTTGCTCTGTTGCCCAGGCTGGAATGCAGTGATGTGATCATAGATTATTCTAGCTTGAAACTCCTGAGTTTAAGCAATCTTTCCACCTCATCCTCCTGGGTAGCTGGGACTGCAGAATAGCTGAGACTTCAGGTGTGAGCCACCACACCTGCCTAATTTTAAAAATTATTTGTAGAGATAGGGTCTTGCTACATTGCCCAGGCTGGTCTTAAACTCCTGGCCTCAAAGAATCCTCTCACCTTGGCCTCCCAAAGGCCAAGGATTACAGATATGTGCCACTGCACCTGGCCAAGTGATTCCTTTCATTTAGCTTTAATTTTACTTCTGTTAAATAATTAAAATTTAACACTTCTTTCAAATAAAGAAATATATATCATCTGTTTTATAATTTTCTTTCTCTCCATCTATTTACTCATCCATCTACCCTTCCATTTAGAGAGCTGTCTAGATTTGTGTTGGCCAAATGATAATGGTGGTTACTTTAAGATGGTGGAATTTTAGATGGCCTTTAACTTTCTGTTTTGTATTTTGCTATGCTGAATTTTTAGTACTTAACATATTTCATTTTTATATAACATTAGTCCTTGTCACTTAAGAAGTCCTTTAAAATTAAAATATGTCTCTCTTCTTTTATCTCTTGAACTGGACCTTTAATGGATGTGATTAAGTGAAATCTAAATTAATGGTGAATGCCATTTTTCAGGTAACAAGAAAAATTTGAAAATTTGAGCTTTCTTATTAGACAGCCTTCTCCTCTGATACCAATCCTTATGTGTTTAACTCACTTTAGTAATTTAGTAAAACGTGTTTTATTTCTTTTGTTGGTCAATATAATTTAGATGCATGGGCCAAAGTATCAAAACTTTCCACTACCAAATCCTCACCAAGACATACTGGGTTAAAGCTTCTGGCAAAATATCTTAAACAGATACTTGAAATCACATGCAGATTTCCTTTTCTGGAAATAGGGCATTCTAGAATACTGAAAAATATTTTGCCAGAGAACACCTAGACAGAGTGGAAAATTTGATAAGCTTTCTTTTACATGCATGGTTAGGTTTGCAAGATAGTAAAATTTTTCCAAGACAGCAAAAAATTCTCCAAAGCACTAAAACAAGAGGTAGCTGAAAACCTAAGTATTAATGTAACACTGACTTCAAGCTACCTTATGGGATTTGTTGGTCTTGACAATCAAGTGATGTGGGTTGCATAAACCACATCAGGACAGAAGATGAGGCCTTGGGCTTACATAAAATTGGAAGGAACATACACTGAGATCCCTACATGCAAACTTGAACCCTCACAGGGCTAGGTCTTTACTGAAAGGCAGACGACTAGGAACCTGATCAGTCTCAGCCTGGATACTGTTTGTGGGAGAGAAAGGTCTCTGTTGGGTACTGAACAAGAATAAAAATAAAGCATACCAAAACCTGTAGAATGCAGCCAAAGCAATAATCGGAAATGTGCAGCCTCAAATATTTCTACTAGAGAAGAACAAGGCTGAAAATTAATAAGCAAAGTAGCTGTCTCTGTTCCCTATAAAACAAAGAGTAAGGCAGTGATTAAGTGCTAATCCTTCATTGGGGAGGTTCCAGGGCAGAAGGAATGAGAGGAAAGGGAAATGAGACAGGACAAGATGAGAAGCGAGGGAGGGGGCATGTCCAGGTGCTGCTGGTTTCTTTATCATGAGCCTTGAAAAGACCTCGCTGGTTGCCTGGCAGCTGTACCCATTTGGCCACTCTTCAGGACCTCCAGAAAGGCAAGACACAGAAACAGTGCCTCACAGCAGCATCCCGAGGTGTCCCTCTTAGTGTAGACCTGAGGGGGTGGGGAAGAGCAGCCTTCAGGATAGGTGTAAAATCCCACCTGGATCTGTCTTTCCTCTATTTCTTTTGAAACAAAAGCCTTAAAGTGGTGTGGGAAGGACACAAAGCCTGTCACCTTTAAGGAATTGGAGAAAATCCACTAAAACTGGGGAAGGGCATGGGAAAAACCGTATTCCTTGAAGGTGGGGCAAACTTGCTGGGTTCAGACCTATTGATTGGGATCAAGGCAGATCACTGAGGGACTCCTCTCCTGAGACCCAAGGATGCAGTGCCTGCCAAGGACAGAGACTTAACCAGAGCATCAGAGTACACCCATGTGCTGCCCCTGGAACCAGTGTAGCACACATTGAGTAACAAGTAACAGTGGTCTACGGCTGGGAGAAGGGCAAAAACAACAAGAGAGATGCTCATGGTGTGTGTGTGTGTGTGTGTGTGTGTGTGTGTGTGTGTGTGCATCCACATTGTATGCACACACTCATGTACACATGCCTAACACACGGAGGCAGCCTGCATGGCACCCAGACCAGAGCACCTGTGCGGTCACACAAACACTTGAGTGGACACTGGCTCACTCACACCTCCATGTGGCACCTCAGCGCCCACCAGCTGCTCAGCAGCTTGTCCACACATGCTTCTTGTAGCGCAAAGGGAAGACCTAAAACAGAAGATGGAGAAGACACTATGAAAGCCCCTGGCATGCCAGCCCCCATCCTACAGGAGTTCGAACCCCCCCTCACTCTTTGCAACAAACTAACTCAAACATACCATAGACTCAAATGTAAAACCCCAAACTGTAAAACATCTAGAAGAAAATGTAGTCGAAAAATCTTTGTGATCTGGAGTTAGTCAAGGATTCTGGGGTTAAAGATTTCTTAGCTACAATTCCAAAAGCATGACCCATAAAAGAAAAAGATAAATTGGGCTTCATCGAGATGAAAAACTGTTATTTAAGAAGTCTGTGCTGACAGAATGAAAAGTAAGCCATATACTAGGATAAAAATATTTACAAATCATGTATCTGATAAATGACTTATATTCAGAATATACAAAACCATCAAATGAAGTAATAAGAAAACAGACAATTCAATAAAAATAGAAGTGAAATATTTGAACACACACTTCACCAAAAAGATATGCAAATGTCAAATAAGCAAATGAAAAGATGCTCAACATTATTAGTCTTTAGGAAAATGAAAACTAAAGCAACAATGAGATACCATTTTACATGTATTAGAATGGCTAAAACCAAAACGAAAACAAGAGCACCCTGACAATTTTGTGTGCTGGATTGTTCATATATTGCTTAAAAGAATGCAAAATGATACAACCACTTTGGAAAACAGCTTGGTGGTCTCTCATAAAGTTAAATATATGAGCTGGGCACAGTGGCCCATGCCTGTAATCCTACCATTTTGGGAGGCCGAGGCAGGTGGATCCTTTGAGTCCAGGAGTTTGAGACCAGCCTGGGAAACACACAAAACCCTGTCTCTACAAAAAATACAAAAATTAGTTGGGCATGGTGGCCGATGCCTGCAGACCCAACCACCAGGGAGGCTGACATTGGAGGATTGATTGAGCCTGGGAGGTTGAGGCTGCAGTGAGCTGTGATTGTGTCCCTGCACTCCAGCCTGGGTGACAGAGCGAGACCTTATCTCAAGTAAACAAAAACAAAAACAAAATAGGCTTATCCTACCACTCAGAGATTCATTTGCTGATGTTAACCCAAGTTAAATGAAAACTTGTTCATTTAAAACCTGTATGTGAATGTTTATAGTGGCTTTAGTTATAAGAGCCAAAATCTAGAATCAACACAGACATACATCCCTCAGTTGGGGACTAATGAATACACTGTGATATATCCACATAATGGAATGCTACTCAGCAACAGGAAGGAACATCCCAAGAACACATGGATGAATCTCAAATGCATTACACTGAGTAAAAGATGCCTGATCCAAAGACTACAAACTGTATGCCTCCATTTATATGACATTTTTACAAAGACAACACTATACAGACAGAAAAGTCAGTGGTTGCCAAGGATAGAGGTGGACAGACGGTTTGACTATAAACAGACATGAGAAAATTTCTGTGGGTAATAGAACTTTTCTGTCTTTTTTATGGTCATGCCATGTGACTGCAGAAATTTGACTCACAGAACTGGATACTACAAAGATAAATTTTACTCTATATAAATTAAATCTTAATGTTAAAAATGAAATAATATTAAGTCAAAAAGAATTCCATGGTATCTCACTATCCAAAGACAACTTTATTAACATTTTTTTATTTTTAAAATTTTCTGAAATCATTTTTTTAAAAACTGCACTTGCTGCTTCCTACACATGAACAATAGACCCAGAAAACTTTACAAATGAGTTTCACAAAGCATTCAAGGAATTGATGGGTTAACTATCTCAAAGTATAATATATACGAAAAGGGGGAAAATTTCCTAGTTCATTTTATATGACTATAAATAAAAAGAACCAAAGAGAAATTCTGGAGCTGAATAATACATTAAAAAAGAAGCAAAGGGAAATTCTGGAGCCGGATAATACAGTAATACCTCTGGAAATGAGGTAGACAGCATCAACAGCAGACTTGATCAAGAAGAAGAAAGAATCTGTGAACAAAAAGGCCAGTAATTTGAAGTTATCCAGAGAAGAAGAAGTAAAAAAAAATTAAAATAAAAAAAGTGAAGAAAGACTCCAGGATTTATGAAATGTCATCTAGTAAAATAATATATGCATAATGAAGAATTTAAGAGGAAAAGAGAGAGAGAGAAAGGGGCAGAAAGCTTGTTTAAAGAAATAATGTTGGAAAACTTTCCAAAACTTAGAAAGGATGTGGACATCCAGACTTTTGATGCTCAGAGTTCCACCAAAAGGATCAACTGAAAGATAATTACGCAGAGACACATTATAATCAAATTATTAAAAGTCAAAGACAGAGGATTCCAAAGGCAGCAAGGCAAAAGCAGGAAAATTCCATGAGGCTATCAGTGGATTTATCAGGAGAAACCTTGCTGGCCAGGAGGGGAGTGATATACTAAAAATGCTGAAAGAAAAAGACCACCAACCAAGAATATCATACTTGGAAAGCTGCCCTCCAGAATTGAAGGAGAGAGAAGACTTTCCCAGAGAAACAAAAGCTGTGGGAATTCATCACCATGAAACTGCCTTATAAGAAATAATAAACGGAGTTATTCAAGTTGAAATAAAGGGATACTAATAAGTAATTTAAAATCATAGGAAAGTATAAAACTCACTTTTACTCTAGTATAAAAGTTAAAAGACAAAAGTATTAAAATAACTATAGCTACAATAATTAATAAATAATACAAAAGATGTAAATTGTGATATCAATAAAAAATGTGTGCTGGGGGAGAGAAGTTAGGGGTAGAGTTTTTGTATGCAATTGAATTTAAATTGTTATCAGCATAAAATAGATTGTTACAACTATAAGACGTTTGATGTAAGCTTCATGGTAATCACAAAGCAAAAACCTTTAGTAGATACACAGAAGATAAAGAAAGGAATCAAAGCATACTACTACAAAATATCATAAAGAAAGATGGTAATATAGGAAAAAAGGAACTACACAACAGTCGTAAAAATAATAAATTGGCAATAGTAAGTTGCTATCTATCAATAATCACTTTAAATATAAATGGATTAAATTCTTCAATAAAAAGACACAGAGCAGCTGAATCGGTTTGAAAAACAGGATCCCAAAATATGCTGGCTACAAAAGACTAACTTTAGATTTAAAGACACAACTGAAAGTGAAGTGATGGAGAAAAGATATTGCATGTAAGTGGTAACCAAAAGAGAGCAGGGGTAGCTATACTTACACCAGACAAAATAGATTTGAGGTAAAAATCTGTGACAACAGACAAAAAAGGTCATTATATAATGATAAAGGGGTCAATTAGCCATGAAGAATAATTGTAAGTGTACCCAACACTAGAGCACCCAAGTATATAAAGCAAATATTACCAAAACTGAAAAGAGAAATAGACAGCAATACAATAATAGTAGTGAACTTCAGTACCCCACTTTCAATAATGGGTAGATCGTACAGATGAAAAATCAATAAAGAAATACCAGACTTGAATTATACTACAGACCAAAGGCTAACAGACATAGAGAATATTTCATCCAACAGCAGCATAATATATGTTTTTCTCAATTGTAGGTGGAACATTCTCCAGGATAGATCATATATTGGACCACAAACAAGTCTGAACAAATTTAAGAAAACTGAAATCATATCAAGTCGTTTTTTGACCACAATTATTGTCAATTATTACCTCAATAGTGCTGGAAAAAAAGTTTAAATCTAAATCTTAGCCCCAGGGATACTTTCTTGACTAAACATCATTGATCACCACAGATTTACTTTGTTTCTGGCTGGATAGTATAGCCATTCCCTTCTCAGTGTAGACTTTTCACCACCTTCCCCATGGCATAGACTGAGCATTTTCTGGCTCTTTGCACCTTACACCTTCTCATCTTACAAATCCACGCATGTGTGGGCACATGCACCATATGCCCATAGGCATATGCTAATATGCGAGCATTGTTAGAAAGAATTGGCTTGATGACACTGAGATTCTGGGAAAATGCAGCTTCTATAGGTAATGAGCATATATATCTAGTCACATTAAAAAAGAATTTATTTTGAGTTAATTGTAGATTCATATATGGTTGTAAGAAATAATACAGACATATTTAGTGTAACCTTTACCACATGCATTAGGCCATTTTGTTGCTGTTGTTGTCGAGACAGAGTCTTGCTCTGTCACCCAGGCTGGAGTGCAGTGGTGCCATCTTAGCTCACTGCAACCTCTGCCTCCTGGGTTCAAGCAATTCTCCTGCCTCAGCCTCCTGAGTAACTGGGATTACATGCGGGTGCCACCACGCCTGGCTAATTTTTGTATTTTTAGTAGAGATGGGGTTTTGCCATGTTAGCCAGGCTGGTCTCGAACTCCTGATCTCAGGTGATCCACCCACCTTGGCCTCCCAAAGTGCTGGGATTATAGGCATGAGCCACTGCGTCCGGCCACATTAGGCCATTTTAGTGTTGCTATGAAGAAATACCTGAGGCTGGATGTGTTATAAAGAAAGAGGTTTAACTGGCTCGTGTTGCTGCAGGCTGTACAAACATGGCTCTAGCATTTGCTTCTGGTGAGGGCCTCAGGAAGCATACAGTCATGATGGAAGGCTAAGGGAGAGCAGGCAATATCACATGGTGAGAGTGGGAGCAAGAGAGAGCAAGGGAGTGGGAAGGCCTCAGACTTTTAAACAAGCAGATCTCAAGTGAACTGAGAACTCACTTTTCACCACGGAGATGGTGCTAAACCATTCATGAGGAAGCCAACCCCCTGATCCAATCACTTCCCACCAGGCCCCACCTCCAACATTGGGAATCACATTTCAACATGAGACTTGGAGGGGACAAACATTCAAACCACATTACCAGGTTTCATTCAATGGCAACATCTGGAAAAACTTCAGTACAATATCACAACCAGGATATTGACAACGATACAGTCGAGATACAGAATAGTTCCATCCTGGCAAGGAGCTCTCAGATAGCCCTTTTATAGCCATACCCACATCCCTTCTGCCCCACTCCTATCTTCACTCCTGGCAATCACTAATCTGTTCTCTATTTCTATAATTTTGTCATTTCAAGAATGTTATGTAAATAGAGTAATAAGTATGCAATCATTTTGGGATTGGCTTTTTCCACTTAGCATAATTCTCTGGTACTTCACCTAGAGAATGTTGCATGTATCAATAGCTCACTCTTTTTTATTGCTAAGTAGGGGTGTATTACCGTTCGCTTAACCCTTCATTCACTGATGAATATCTGGATTGTTTCCAGTTTGAGGCTATTAACAAATAAAACTGCTGTAAAAATTCCTGTACAAGTTTTTGTGTAACCATAAATTTTCATCTCTCTAGAATATGTGGCCAGGAGAACAACTCCTGGGTTGAATGGTAATTGCATGTTAAGATTTTTAAGAAATTGTGAAAGTTTTTCCAAAGTATGGTATCATGGTTGAGAGAGAAAATTATGGAGCCAGACCAACCCACATCCACCGCTTTTCAGTTGTATGTGTCTTGATATGAGAGCAAATCTCTCCAAGATTCAGTTTCTTTGTCTATAAAGCTATGCCTACTTAATAAAATGTTTCATTAAATTGTCTGAGGGTTAAAAGGGATTATACAAACAAGTTCTTAGCATGCAACTACTCAGAACTTGAAATGTGGCCAGGATCATTGAGGAAGTGAAGCTTTTCATTTACTCAATTTTAAATCACTTAAATTAAAATAGCCACATGTGGCCAGTGGCTACTCTATCAGACAGCACAGGTTTATGTTGTTATAAAGTGAAGATTACAATAAGGTTGATACAGAATGAAAAAATGCAAAAGAAAACTGCATTGAAGACATTGTAGTATACAACCTAAGGTGTTATTTATAGACAATAACTAACTCAAGGATGGTTTAGATACAGTTTGTATTAGTCCGTTCTCACATTGCTGTAAAGGAATGCCTGAGACTGGGTAATTTATAAAGAAAAGAAGTTTAATTGGCTTGTGGTTCTGCAGGCTATGCAGGAACCACGGTGACTTCTGCTTCTGGGGAGATCTCAGGAAACTTACAATCATGGTGGAAGGTGGAGGGGGAGGAGGCACATAGCTGGAGCAGAAGCAAGAAAGTGGTGGGAGGAGGTGCCACACACTTTTTAATAAACAAATCTCATGAGAACTCACTATCATGATGACAGCACAAAGGAAAGACGGTGTTAAACTATGAGAAACCACCCCAATGAGTCAGTCACCTCCCACCAGGTCCCACTTCCAGCATTAGGGATTACAATTTGACATGAGATTTGGGTGGGGACACAGATCCAAACCATATCACAGGCCAAGAAAGATTTTCTCTCCTTTCCAACTGTGAACTCTAATTTTTTGTTATAGGTATTAACAGAAGAACAAACACGAGCAAGAAATGAACAAAAAATGGGGGAGGCCAGTGTCATGAAGCAAAATATGTGGTTAGCCTTTCTGCAAAGTGTGCTCCTGTCTGTGACACATGCTCCTATGGCCACATGGTATAGTGTCTGCCTTACACACTCTGTCACATGCTGGGGGCTGGGCATGGACGGTGACTTCCAGCTGCTTCCTCATGGAGCACAGCCTCACAGAATTCATCATGGAGATAGGTCATGAATGGGAATACACGCCAGTGTAATATCTTTGTCCCTGGTGAGCCCCATCTCTGATACCTTCTAAAACGTTAGCTAGAGAAAGTGGAGGTGTTTCATTGACAGGTAATTATTGTTGTCTCATGAAATCTGTGAATTCTATGAAGAACAAAACCTTCCTCCATCTTGGAAGTTGGGACAAATGCACTGGCTCGGGGAGTGCTGGGCTAGGGATCAGGCTGCTTGGGCTATCAATATATTTGTGTCACCACCTATCTAAGTGGCACCAGGAAGCCCACCTCCCTTTTTCCTATAAGACACAGGATCAGGACTAGGTGGCCTAGGACCCCTACCAGGACCATCATTTCATCATTTATACTTGACACCTGCATATTTTTGCAACTTCAAGGGCAAAACCACTCTCTGATGTGTGTTATAATTATAGTTGTCAAGGTGAGGAACAAGGGATACCATAAGACTATGGCTTGGTCAAAACCCCACAATATCATAGGATGGTGGCAGAATTGGAAATGAAATCTTCATACTCCAAGCCTTTCTTTGGGTCTTTGTTCCATACTATGTTACTCTGGGCTCATTTAGAAGAAAGTATTGCCCCAGGCTGGAAAATGGAGTGCCCAGTGAATAGAGCTGCTCCTCTCTCCTTCCCCTGCCTCTTCTTTCTCAGCCCCCACACCGGCTATACTGGCCTTTGTCTGGATATAGTAGGAGAGAGAAGAAAAGCAGAACAAAATAGGTAGAGGGCAAGAAAAGAGAAAGATATTAGAAAGGTAATAGAAAGGATGTATAGTAGTTTTCCATCTGTCCAGAAAGAAAGGCACTTAGAGCTTCAGAAGAGCGAGTATTTTTACAGAATCATGAACAGTTAAAGCAATCAAGGACAGAGAGGTGAAGTGACTCATCCTGGGTAACAGGGGTCTATTAGTAAGAAAAAGCTAATAAAGGATGGCAAAGCCTAGGAATTAAGGCCAACTAGAGTCTCCATGTCAGCCCTGTTGCATGCCTGCCGGGAAGCCATGGTCAAGGCAGCCTCCTCCAAACTTTGTTTCTCATCTCTGTAAAGGAGGCCATGATACTAACATTGTAGGGTTATTGTGAGGATCAAACAAGGTAATGTCTGTAACACAGCTGACCAAAATCTAAGAGCTTAATAGAACAGAAAATTGATGAGTTTGGACTAGAACCCAGATATTCCTGTTCAATCAAGTGCTCTTCCCAGTATAACACGCTGCCCCTCCCTGCTTCCTCCCTTTTTGCTCAATGCCAGCATGCTCCCTTAAGCTCTCTAATTAGCTAAATAAAGAGTGCAGACAGGGCCTATGTTAAAAAATGCTTTCTGAGCCAAGTGAAATCCCTAGGGAAGTGAAAAGAAAAGAAAAAAACACACACATGGCCAATTACCATAGCATCATTTCATTTCCTCAGAGTGACAAATACCCAGAGACAGTCACTTAAACACTAATTGCAGGAGAACAGGTAGAAATCATGTTAAATGAGCCCATCTTTATTCCTGGAAGAAAAGACAGCAAAGCTCTCCGATGCCTGAGTACGTCTGCCTCTTAATCATCTGCTGAAAGAGAAGGCGGCTTCCTTCTCTGATTGAACATTGGATTTTGATGGCATCGTAGTTCTTCTTGAACTAGCCGGCAGACCTGCAGCATGGAAGGAGTTACCAGTGGAGCAACATGTCAGCTTCCTTCTGACAGTGTTTGATGGTTCAGAATTCAAGCATGGTATAAACAATGCCTGCATGCTCCAGAGAGACTCCCAGCCCCCACATGTCCCACCCTGAGCTTGCCAGGCCTTCCAGGGCCTCGGTCCCCACATCTGTGTTGGGAGAGAGGAGACAGCTCCTTCTTTAGGAAATGGGAGTTATAGAGATGTCTTCACTCTTTAGCTTGTTTTCTTCTTTCTGACTGTAGCTCCTTTTCTTTTCTCCTCTCTTCTTCCTGCCTTTAACCCTTCTTCCATTAAACACTCAAGTGGGAGAGTTTGGTTGTTTGACAAAAAACGGGGAGGGTGGGTAGGGAGGAAGATGGAGTTCCTTTGCTTTCTAACTCTGCCCTACTTCATTTCCTATAAAGTGACCGTGAGCACTTTTCACTGGTCATCCTGGAACTTCTCATCCCCTAAAGGCCATATTACCCCAACTTCTGGTTGTCAGCTATTCTTGTCAAAATTTCCTAATTTTGACACTTACATCCCACTTATTCACTAATCCCAGGTCAATCTTAACTTCCTCCAAAAACTCTTTTTTAACTATGTCAGCCTTCACAGAGCAACAGTCATTCTTTAGGAAAAATCAAATTTTAGCTTGTAATGATATATAAATTGTACAAGCACGCTAATTTATACTCTCCCTCCTGATTTAACAATCCTTAAGAGAACAGTCTCACTTGTATCCTGTGGGCGTTCTGGTTCGATACTAGGCACAGGGTTGATTGCCTGTTTGATACCTGCTTAAAACAGAAAATCCACTTCCAAGTTCTGCACACTGGTGTTTGCGTGAGGACATGAACCCCGTTCCTTGAATTCCTACAATGTCCCAAGTGCTGAGCTGGGCACTGTCCATGCCAAAAACACATCTGTCCGGAGAGTGCTGACCTCTTCTTCCTGAGGAGATGGCCGGCTCACTTACACACTGACTTCATTCTCGTCATGGAGGTCATGAACAGAGGGTGCATTCCAGCTGAGCTAGTACTTCTTGCCCCTCAAAGCTCAGCTCAAACTGAGTTTCCTTCTGTGGCCTTCCTCAGGCCATGCAACCTTAAGTTTCTTCATTTTTTTCCCTAAGACAATGAAAGGAAGAACGCTACAGTAATTAACGAAAGTCTCATGAGTGATCTCTTGCATCTATTTCCAGTGGGTAGTTGGGTGTTTCTGATTGTCAAGCAGTTCTCCTGCAGACCAAATTCAGGGACCCAGGCTCCTTCTACTTGTGGCTCTGCCACCTGCAAAGGCCTTGGAGTGACCTGCATCCAGAGGGCAATGGCAGGGTCACATTATGACTTTTATGGCTCCAATGACTCTTGCCTTCATGGGCTCCTTCTTTCGTGCAAAGTATTAATTATATTCTATAACTTTGTTGGCATAAAGATGACTATATTGCATATAAATATATTTTATTTGGCCAAAAAGTCTATTTTGTTGTTTTGATTTTAAAGAACTAGAAACATTTCCATGAGGCCTTAAAACTCTTGTGGACCTGTGCTCATCTTTGTCTGTGCTTACCTCCCAGTCTGACCCCTGCGGTGCTCATTGGTCTTATGCCCTTGGCTCCAGCATGTGCCACCTTGCTTTGCCTTCTTAATATGTTCCTTAATATGTAGCCTCCCCAGACAGACAGCAAGATCTTAGGTCTTTGGCTAGCTGCCCAGCACATTACATCATGCCTTGCCTAGGGTGAGGGTCTCCCAGTCTGAACCCTGAATATGACCAGTAGGACATCTATCTGCCAACCAGAAACACCCAGTTACCAGCTGGAAATAGATTCAAGAGATCATCTCATAAGACCTTAGTCAATTACTGTAGCATTCTTCATTTCACTATCTTAGGAAAAATGAAAAAAACTTAGGGTTACACAGTCTGAGGGAAGCCACAAATTTATAGGTATCGATGACACAGCTCTGCATGGTTGCGCCCGTTCTGCAACTCACTAACCCTCAGTTTCCTCATCTGTAAAATGGAGTGCAAGAACTGAATCTCCCTCATGGCACTGCGTGAGGAAGAAATTAGATGATTCATGCAATGTGCTTAAAATAGCATCTGGCACATGGTAAGCACTAAATAAAGGTTAACTTTTTTATTATTATGACAATACAACAATGATTCTTATTTATGAAATACGTGTGTTTTCCTAAAAACTGCCACAGGGTGATACCATAGCTATAATTGTAATGTCTCATTGCAGCCAAAACTTGTTTATGGGAAATGTTGAGATTGAATGGAAATGTTAAAGACAGATGTGGATTTAAATCCCAGCTTTGCCACTTGCCAGCTTAGTGACATGTGATACCTACCGAATTTCTCTGAATGTCTTAGTCTGTTTGGGCTGCTATAACAAGATTCCCTAAACTAGCTGGCACATAAAAAACAGAAATATATTTCTTATAGTTCTGGATGCCAGGAAGTCCAAGATCCAGGTGCCAGCAGATGCGGTGTCTGGTGAGGTCCACTTTCTGGTTCGCAGAAGGCTCCTTCTATCTGTGTCCTCACAAAGTGGAAGGGGCAAGGCAGCTCTCTGGGGTTTTTCTTTTCTTTTTTTCATTTTTTTTGTCTTTTTAGCAACAAGAATGCTCAATTTATTTATTTTTTCTTAGCTGCAGGAATGCTCAGTCTTGGGCTTTTCCCATAAGGACACGAATCCCAAACATCAGTGCTCTGCCCTCGTGACCTACTCACCTTCCAAAGATCTCACTTCCTAATACCATTACAGCGATGATTAGGTTTCAACATAGGAATCTGGGGAGGGGGGACACAAACATTCGGACCACAGCACTGAGACTCTGTCTTCTTACTTGTTTTTATTTTACTTTATTTTATTATTATTTTTTTTGAGATAGGGTCTCTCTCTTTTACCCAGGCTGGGGTGCAGTGCCATGATCATGGCTCACTGCAGCCTCAACTTCCTGGACTCCAGCAACCCTCCTACCTCAACCTCCTGAGTAGCTGGGACCACAGGCATGTGCCACCATGCCCGGATAATTTTTATATTTTTTGTAGAGACAGAGTTTCACCATGCTGCCCAGGCTGGTCTCAAACTCCTGAGCTCAAGCGATCTACCTACCTGGGCCTCCCAGGGTGCTAAGATTACAGGTATGAGCCACTGCACCTGGCCTCCGTCTTCTTATTTGTAAAATCAGATAATAATACCACTTACTTCACAAGTATTAAGAAACTGTTCTTGGCATGCTTGACACCAGGCTGCCTTTTCTTTTTTTTCTTTTGTCGATTGTCTAAACAAATACCTCCTACTCATCCATGGTTACCAAAGCTTCAAGTCCTCATTAGAGACAAGCTTTGGTGTTAGGCTCAAGAATGCTAGCGCCCTTCCCTTTTCCCTATCCCTATTAAAATAAAAAACACTACACACCTCGAAGGATAACACATGAGTCCTTCCTCAGTCATTAATACCTTAACCTAAATGTGCTTCTTGTCTCCAGAGAGCAAGCTCTATCAGCTGGGGAAAGAAGGGAGGGTTTAAGTATGCAGGGCCAGAGGCACAGGTCTCTGATGCCGAGAACTGATTTTGTTTCTGTTAATTTTATTTTTCTGTGATACTAGCATTCGCATAATATGACATTTTCTGGATTTTGGAGGATCACATTCTCTGTCGAACTCTTCTTGATTAGATGAAGTCACTGGGTGAATATTTCAATTATTTCAAGTCTTTGTGGTCAGTGATCTAGTATTCAAGTGACCTGAACGCTGAAAACAATCATCATGCCTATGGTTATTTGCTTGGGACATGTGATAACCACATGCAGGAATTCTGGGTAAGAACCCAGGACCTCATTCCTGAAAAGGAATGAGGACCTTGCCTTTCCCAAATACCTGCTCTGTGAGCCAAATCACTTAATCTTAGGATTCTTTTGTTTCTTCTTTTATAATTTTAAAAATAACATCACCTACCTTATAAAGTTTTATGCATGAGATGGTGCACATCAAGTGTATAGTGGTTGGTGTGTGATAATTTTGCGAAAGCGTCACATCCCAGTACAACAGAGCCACATGACATACATGACTGCTGGGAACTGGGAAACACACTAGAAGCAGTGGTGCCTTCCAGCTGTCACCTGAGCAGACACTGAACCACCACTCACAATGCTCGGGAGACTCACCTAATGCCAAAGCCAGAGTCTGGATAAATCCTGCTTGATACAAGACTATATAAAGAGAGAGAGAAACATAGGGTTGACAAAAAGTGGCTACAAAGCAAGGCAAATTCAAGTGGCTATTAGTGGTGTATATAAAACTGAACTGCCCTGGGAAAGGAACAACCAAAAAACAAGATGGTGCCTGGGGAACTTTCTCAAAAGTGAGTAAACAATGAGCTATGTGTGCTCCTTAAAGCAAAGATACAGCAAAGATCCCAATCCATCTCATGTTTTTAATAAATATGTCATTCTAATAGAATTTTCCTTGGTACTTAAAATTACATTATAAATTTTACCCATAGAAAAAAATATAGGTAGGAAAAAGAAGGATGATTGAATGAATGAGAAAAGGAAAAATAACGAGTGAGCAGTCAGTAATATGATAATATGATAATATGCTTAATCACCTCTCAAAGAAATACAGCTATAAGTTACATAATCCTGGATTCCACATCTGGAAACAAGGCGCACTCCCTGTATTTTGGAGTTCATTATAAAGATAGGCAGAAAGGCTGCAATGGAATTCAGAAGAACAACCTAGTAGAAAATTAAAACCTGGAAAAAAATCAGCAATTCCATAACACATCACTTATAGACAGCCCCACGCCCCGCCCGCCCCACCCAGTAAGTTTTTGCAGAAGAACACGAAAATCCTTAGCTGAGGTACAAACAAGCCAAGTAGAGGTCGAAGCATTTGGGAAATAGTGGCTCCACACTCCTAAATGTCAACGGTGTGTGTCTGGGGGGTGGGGGTGGGTGGGGAAGGATTGTGGTGTTTCAGGGAGAAGGAATGTCATATGTTTGAAGACAGTACTAAGTGCATATGAGAGTGACCACTGTCCTGAGCCTCTAATGGACTCCATTCTGAGATCCGTCTCAGAACTGTCAAGAACCCAGCCTAGCCCCAAAGAGTTAATTTATCACCTCCCACTCAGAGCCGACCCTGCTTCTCAGATTGCTTCCGGGCAGGTCCCCTGCAGAGAAAGCCAAAGCATGGGTAGACACACAGGACTGGTATTAGAAGAGATGTTTCATGGTTTATTTCTTTTGCAACCTGCCCTCAAAGCTTGAAGGTAGCTCTTGAAATCCTTATTTCAAAGAAAGGGGAGGAATTTGGCTGTGATATTATGATGCTCCCTAAGATCTTGCGCTCTAAAAGCTGGCTTAGAGACTTGTTTTCTTCTGCCATCTCCAGAACCCCAAATGTACTAATCAAGACTCCCTTGTTTGTGCTAGGATAACACATGACTGGACCACAGGGAAATAAATGGCCGTGGAAAGATGACACCCTGAGGCCAGACAATATTCTTCTAACATAGAAAGGGGAAGAGTTAACAGAGGGTTAAACCAAAGACAGTTTGGCTAGAGAGAGCATAGTTGAACCTTCTCATCAGTTGTGGCTATAATAAGAGTTTGCAAAGATGAAGGTTTATTTAAGGAATTAACCAAGAAATAAGCTGTTCTGCCCACAGTCATCACAGCTGCCAAAAGTCAAATTATTTTCTTACCCTGAGATGATCCTAGGGGAAAGCATGATTCAAGTTCTACCAGAGTGTCAACTACCCCCTCTGGGCTTGTGTTAACTCCCTTGGAATATTAAAATTGTTTCTGTAGCCTGCCAGAATAGAGCTGGGCTGTTGCAGTAGCCTCCCAGATGAGGTTAGGGTCATTGTGGGTGGGAGGGAGTCTTTCTCTCACCTTTTTTCTCTTTATCTTATATACACAAAGTTAAATGACTGGATGAAAGCCCAAGATACTGGTCTGCAGAAGTGTCTTTGTTCTCATGGATGCACTGTTACTTCCTGGACTTTGGAGGACTGAGGTCTTTTATAGTTAAAGAAATATACTCGGGAGATGGATCTGGTTGGGGATCTGCCATCACAGTCTCAGGAGCTGTAACCTAATCACATATCCTTGGCAGCAAAGGCAAGATCCCCTGCTGACTTGTCAAACTCTCACATGGATGTTAAGAAGATTAAGATAATAGCGTGCCTAACATAGCTAATAAGAGAGATTTAAAACAATTGGCAGAAACAGATTGAGTTATGAAATGCTTATTATGGATAATGATTCTGTGTCACAAAAACAGCATATAGGGTCAGCTTAATTTCTCACACCAGTAAGGGGAGAGGAGATGCTAATGATGATGAGGCAGAGAGAGAGAGAGAGCTATGCCGTGCCCAGTAATCAAGTGGGCAGGCTGATACTGAGCTCTGCTGGGACTGCCCAGTACCAAACCCCTGCCCACACCCCACCACTGATCATGGCCAGTTTGGAAAGGGTGTAGAGGTCATGGAAGTGCCAGGTCACATCCAATGTCCTAGACACTGGAGGAGGTGCATCTGTGTCCAAATATCCTAAATAGATTTTCCTAAATTTAAGAATAGTCACTTCAATCTTTCTTCTTTCCAGCCTGGGTAGATCAGCCACATGCCAATTGTCTTCCTGCTTTCTTTCCAGGACAAGAAGAACATAGTTTCACTTGCAGGGAATGAAGGACCCCTTTGGGCCTTGGGGGGAATACGATGCATGCAGCTTCCTTTCCATCCTTGCATCTTCTTTGCTGTCTAGTGCTCCTTGTCGTGGTCTCTGGGGCTGTCAGCAGCCACTGCCCTTGTGCTTTGGGCTCCCTGCCCTGTGGAGTCCTGTGCTCCAGGCTCGCTCCTTCCTCTCCCTAAGAGATGCCTGGGCCTGGCCGTGTGGTTTGTAGGCTGGAGTGGGGAAAGAGTCCTGCTGGTCTCACCCCACATTTCTCATCCATTTAGAGGAAGGAGCCACCTGAGAATCCAGGGATGCTCCTGAGGCCCACCAGGCTTCTCTCTCCCCTCCCAATCTTCCCTCCCTTTCACAAGGGAAGGGAGGGGATTGGGTTTGCAGCGAGATATGTTAGAGTTGTGAATGAAGTCTTTGGAGTGGATTAGCCCTTTCATCTTCAGGTGGGCTCTCCAGGGGGGATGCTCATGGTGAGAACAAGCAGCAGGCTGCTCTCCTGCCTTGCTGGTGAAACCGTGTCCCAGACCCCTGAGAAAGTGACCTGGCAACGTCGTTAAAATTGCAAGCACACATTCCTTTTAAACCAGAAATCCCCCTCTTAGGAGTCTCTCCCACAGAAGTAAAAGCATCTAGGTACAAAGGGACCTCTGTAAACAATGTGCACTCTTTGCAGAGGCAAAAGTCTGTAAACTAGATAAGTATCCCTGATAGAGGAAAGGAGGAATACAACAGACTACAGACACCGTTCAGAGAAAACTTAATGAAAACCCTGGCAGATACAAATCAGGTTGTGGACACATGTTTTCTTGGGAGAAATTAAGGAAGCTGAAGTTGGTGTATGGCGCACGAGATGAAGAGGGGTTGGCCGCTCCCAGCAAACAAAAAAGAAAAAGAAACCCAAGAAAAATGACGACACTTTAACAATTCAAGCAGATTGTCTAAGGCAGGGAAGTCTAAGCCTGAGAAACAGGCTCTGGGAAGTAGACTCTGAGATGGAGATTTGCCTGCAGGAGGATGTGACCTCCATGTTACATCTGTGGGGGAGGGAGGCAAGCAGGATGGGATGGAGGGAGAAGTCGGGCTGCCATGCAGTCAGGACAAAAGCTTCAGCCCATCCCAGGGAAGCTGGCATTGCTCTGAACAGCTGCCCAGTCATTAGATGTGGGCTGCCCCCAGGAAGAAGGAGACTCTCATTTGCAGAGAGCAGCCACCAGGAGTGAGACACAGCCGGGAGCTGCCAGGCATTGGCCCTCCCAGCACCATAGGGAAGGGACACAGAGGGCACACTGTAGCGCCCATCACAAGGGTGCATGGTCACATGTATGTATATTAGTAAAGTTATAGATATATGTGGTGTGTGGAAATCAATAAAGGATGAGAGTAGGCAGAAGAAAAGAGGGCCTCTGATTCTCAGAGTGTAAGATTTATTTCTAACACTGGTGAGTCTGAAGCCTCACTGGACCCCATTCCAATGGGAAACAGACGAGACTCTCAGCCTGGGTAGTTTCAGCAGTGACACTGGCCGGGTGATTTCCCTTGACTTCGCCACATGGAAGCCAGGCACCCAGCCCCCCATCGTCTTAGCTCCTGAGAACTTTGACTGCCTTCTATTTTTGAATGGGTTGGAAATAGAACCAAGGGATAAATTTTGTCTCCCTTTTGCTTGTCAGGGATGGGTGCCTTGAATATGGGTTCAAATTGGAACCAAAAATGAAATTCAAAGTAAACACCTCAGAAGGACACCCAGCTATCTCCATGGCACAACTTTGCATAGGGTGCTGGAAAATTCAGGCAACTGCTCTGACCCAGCCCAAACTAAGAAGCCCAGCGATGACTCAGTCACTCCTCTTGAGAGCAATTAAGATGCTAGAAAACATGTAGGAATCTGATAAATAGACATACAATCAGTCCCTAAATCCCACCTTCTCCTAGCACCATATTGCTAAGGCAAAGCAGAGACAATTCATTTGGCTTGCATATTTTCCTCAAGACTGTCTTTCATACTTCTCTGAATGAGATTTTGTTTTTATCAGCAAGTGTTTGAGAAACTATGGAGAGGAAGCGGAGGCTGGCATATGGTTTCAAAATAACTTATTTCTGTTGATATGAAAAGAAAGCCTGTTATATTTCAATAGGATATCTTCATGTATTCAGCATTGTTCTGGAAATAACAGTTAATGCAATGAGCCAAGGAAAAGGTGATTATATGTATTGAGAAGGAGGAGCAGAGTTAGTAAATATTGATAATTTTTGTATGTCTGGATAACCCAAAAGTTATTAGCTGGAAAAAGTTATTAGTAGGATATAATAAGAAAGCAGGAAGGTAGCTGGGTAAATATTAAATACATTAAAATCTATAGCTTTCTTATATGCCAGCATTAATTGTAAGTAGAATGTAAATATTCTACTCACAGTAGCAATAAAACTATAAAATACCAAGAGATACATTTAATAAGCAATGTATACAATAAACAATAGAGAAAGGTACAAAAATGAACTGACTTGAAAGAAGTAATACATTCTGGGATCGAAATCTTTAGGTTGTGAAGATATCAGTTTTATCCATTCTGATTTATAAATTAACAGCATTCCAACAAAGAGTTTACTTATAACTAGACAAAATAATTCTAAATTTTACCTGGAAGAATAATTATAGGTGAAAAACTAAAATGAGATGGGTGGAAGCGGGGAGCTTTTCCTATTTGATATTTGGATGTGTGTGTGTGGGTTTTTTTTTTTTTTTTTTTTTTTTTTTGAGACGGAGTCTCGCTCTGTCGCCCAGGCTGGAGTGCAATGGCCGGATCTCAGCTCACTGCAAGCTCCGCCTCCCGGGTTCACGCCATTCTCCTGCCTCAGCCTCCCGAGTAGCTGGGACTACAGGCGCCCGCCATCTCGCCCGGCTAGTTTTTTGTATTTTTTTTTTTTAGTAGAGACGAGGTTTCACCGGGTTAGCCAGGATGGTCTCGATCTCCTGACCTCGTGATCCGCCCGTCTCGGCCTCCCAAAGTTGGATGTGTTTTTAAGTTGCATTCATTTACAGATAGGAAGACCAAAATACAAATCAGGCCATCTGCTGATTATTCAGCCATTTCTGATGTTTTCAGACATGGAAATTAACATTCTCTCTTTCCTCAGTTGACCATAGATTCTCATGAGTGTTATTTAGCCTTGTAGAGCACAGCAATCTCCACCTTGATCCCACCAGCCCAGAAGAGCCGTCAGCCCCTGGGTCAGATAGCTCTTCCCTTTGGACCTGTATTCCTCTGACAATACTGAGTGCGTCTCCAAGGACAGAGCATGTCCTCTGGCTGGGTCTACAGGACACCAACATCTGGTAGAGAACTGACCCATTCAGTTGGAACTCTGGACTTTTTCCACTTCCACGTTTTCCTGAATAAGTAAAACATGCAGACTTCTATTTTAAATCTTCACTTGTTTCCTGGGATTTTTGATGTCACACATGCCAGAGCTTTTCAAATCATCTGTGTAAAGAGCCAGTTTTTCTCAAATCCATTGTGCACCATGATGTTTTTCAAATGTATGAAAAATAAATCATAAATAATGAAATTGAAAAGAAAGCCAATGTCAAGCAAATACAAGCCCCCATTTTTATTACTACATTTCATAGAAATCAAGTGACTGTCATGTTGCTGTATATGTCCTTAAACATTTATTTTCTTTGGTGACCTGGGCCTTGTCAACTGACTGCACTATTATATAACTCATCACAGGTGGACTGGCTACTATTTTAGCTAGCGATTCTTTATGCTTTGTGATCTATGTAGCACAATCTTACATTTTTATAACACTTAACTTTTTGTAGTATGCGAATTTGTTTCCTCTCCAACAACACTGTTCTGAGGTAATTGGGGCAGCTTTTCACAAAGCCAATTTCTCAAGTAGTGTATTAGCCTGTTCTCAAACTGCTAGAAGGATGTACCCAAGATTGGATAATTTATAAAGAAAAGAGATTTAATTGACTCATAGTTCTGCAGAGATGGAGAGGCCTCAGGAAACTTACAGTTATGCTGAAAGGGGAAGCAAACACATCCTTCTTCACAATGCGGCAGGAGAGAGAAGAGTGAGAGCCAAGTGAAGGGAGAAGCCCCTTATAAAACCATCAGATCTTGTGAGAACTTACTATTACGAGAATAGCATGGGAGAAACTGCTCCTGTGATTCAATTACCTTCCACTTGTCCCTCCCACGACACATGGGGATTATGGGAACTACAATTCAAGGTGAGACTTGGGTGGGGATATACTCAAACTACGTCAGGTAGGAAATGCAGTTCCTCACAGAGATACTCAGTGACATGGTCAAAGGGGTTACTGACAAAGCTAGAATGCACCCTGGAATGCCCTCCCTGATTCATTATTTTGTGTTATTTCCACTCCTTTCCCCCTGCTTTTCCAATGCATTTTTATTCATAGTTAAGTTATGATTAAGGGCTCCAGGGTGAGAATCACCATGTACCCAGGTTTCCCTTTGCCTGGGAGAAAGATGGAGGACATAAGAGGAGTGAGATGCAGCCAGTTCAGATTTTTCCAGGAAATGTGCCTTTAGCCCAGCTGTCATCCTAGGCTGAAACCCAGGAGCAGGGCAGAAGAACTTGTACACACACTGGTATCACTCACACATAGAGACATCACCCCCTTCAGTGGTTGTCTTCTCACAGAGGTGGAAGTCCAGGAAGTTCTGCCAGCAGTTCCTAGTCTGCTTAAGGAAGCATCTGTCAAAAGGGGCAGTCTTATAGTTCTTGATTTTGGTCTTCATGTCTTTTGCCAAAGTGCTGACTTCTAAAGATGCTCATGATGCAGCTGGTAGCTCAGTGTGACCCTCAGCAAAGGCATCAAGGTTGGACCTTGTTCCACTCTTTAACGAATCTTTTACGACTCAGTGAGTGGAGCTACTGATCACTGACTCAGTGAGTCTAATCCCATGGCCCTGACTGACATAGCATTGTAAATGCTAATCCTGCAAAAGTCCCTTCTACCATTCTCTACACCTTGAAGAGAAAACACACCAAACTGAACAAAGATGATGTTCTTACACAGCATCACTGCATTAGGAAGAATATTTCAAATAATTCATCACCTAGTATGAATATTTCTACAAAACAGTAGCAAAATTCACTAAAAACTCTCATTAAACACTTTAAGAAGAGAAGTGTAGTGAGTTATTTAGGCTACACAAACCAATTGTTGCTTTGGTAGCTCTTTCTTAAAACAGTAGGTAACACATGTAAGAGCAAATAAGTAGTGTCTTTTTTTTTAAAATTTATTTATTATTATTATACTTTAAGTTGTAGGGTACAAGTAGTGTCTTATAGACCAAGTTTGCAAAAATAAACTACAAAGAAATGTGAGAAATTTTAAGCAAAATCTCTGCTCATTGTTCAGAAGGAGATGCTCTTCTCTGTGCTCTGCAGGAGAGGCCAGCAGTGGTTTTTGGACTGGGTGGCAAGTGAAGAGGAGTGCTTAGGTCCCCTCCGACTGTGTGCCAGTAAATGCTGTTCCAAAGAGCTGAGAGAAGGGCAAACGACCAGCCCAAGGAGGCATCATTGTACAATGGAAAGTCCGTGGTTCCAGAATCCAAGGGTTTTGGTTTGAATCCCAGCTTTGCCACTTCCTAACTGGGTAATGGGCCCTCACCTCACTGTACCTAATAGAACTGTGATTACTAAACAAAGGTAGATATACAATGGCTAGTATATAAGGGCTGAGAGATATTTGTCCTTGTCAATAGAATAAAAAGCATACGGAATTCACCTTCCTCTACTAGGCATGTGCCTGGACCTCTTCAGGTTGTTTAAAAAAGATTTTTAAATTTATTTTTGCCTGACATTGATTATGTGGAATAAAAATATCTCCAGGTGCGGTGCAAAATCTCTATGAAGAAACACAGTTAAGAAGAGAAGTAGTCACATTAAAGTCAAATTAAGAGTCCTATTAAAGTCTACAATAGCCAGGATAGGCATGGCAGCCTACGCCTGTAATCCCAGCACTTTGGGAGGCTAAGGAGGGCAGATCACTTGAGGCCAGGAGTTTGAGACCAGCCTAGTCAACATGGTGAAACCCCATCTCTATTAAAAACACAAAAATTAGCCAGGTATGGTGGTGCATGCTTGCAATCCTAACTACTTGGGAGGCTGAGGCACAAGAATCTCTTGAGCCTGGGAGGTGGAAGTTGCAGTGAGCCGAGATGGCACCACTGCACTCCAGCCTGGGTGACAGAGAGAGACTCTGTATAAAAAAAAAAAATTCCACAGTATCCATTGGGCTAGATAGCCTGAGGCCTGACCAGTGCCCACAGGGAGAATGTGTTATAGCACAGGGAAAAAATCTTTGCTTTATGAGACAATTTTGCAAGGGCTATTCTGACACTCACCTGAGTGAGCTGACATGTTTGGAGAAGGCTCAATGAGTAGAAGCTCAGTACCTCTCATGTATGCTCAGAATGTTCCCACTTTTACTGGCTTTGATTCCTATCTCAATACATTACTTTAGTCTCTACCAAAGTAATACAGAAGACAGAATTAGAATTGTCTTTCAGTGATTGTATGCAGTGCAATGTACAACCAGGACAGTTCTGTTGTTTTTCTGGCTTCAGTTGCTCCAGTTGGCTGTCTATACCAATCACGAGACTTGTATTTCTCAGGACTGTGCAAAGTTAAGCCAAGTAGTTGAGTACAAACCAGGACAACGTTTAATGACACAGATGTTCTACATCGTGTTTTCTTTTTTTTTTTTTTCAGGCACCAAAAAGCTGCGTGGTTACTTTCTTTAGTTTATAAGACCACATTTAAGTACTTTGGACAATTGATGTATTTTTCCTTTTTACATTCAGATATTTAACAAAGCAAGGCACAGGTCCAGGCTTTGTATGAATCTATATCTGAAGAAGCCAAGTTGGAGCAGCTTACAGATCCAACTCACTGACGCCACCTTCCGAGGCTTAGCGATGGGTAGAAAATCAAGACCCTTCACCTGGCTGTTCATATGAAATAGAGGACAATAACTGGAATCTCTACACTCTCCAATAATGCAGGACTGGACTTGGAGTCTCTTCAATTTAATTGAACAAACATTTATTCAGGACTTACTACTGTGCTTAGGCCCTGAGGATTCCAAGCTGATAAAGACTGATTCAGGTTAGGCCTATGGAATCCAATTTAGAGCTTAAAAGATGATCACCTAAGCCACTTCCATCATTCAGCTGATGAAGAACTGAGGCCTGGAGAGAAGGACGCTTCCCACGGGCACAAAGCAAGGGAGAACCAGCGTCATTCAAAAATTTGAAATCGTAAAGATGTAGATGCCATTACTATCAAAGAAGTGGTAGAAGAGAAAAGTACTGTGCGCGAGTCCCTATTCTATAGCTTTGGGCTTAGATGTGGATCCATTCCTCACCTGGACACAGAGGAAAGGCCTCCCTTCTTAATGTCTGCATAGGGCCACCCCCTCAGGTAAACCACCTGTGTGTCCTCTAATGTGTCCCCTCAGCTCTGGAACCAGAGTTAAGGCCACCTGACCCTCACCATGTGACTAGCTCTATCCTGGACAAGTGAGATATTAAACTCAGTATAATGAAAACCAGGTCTTTACATTCGAGATTTTTGTTATTTCAATAGATCTCAAGACAGACTTGCATGCAAATTTGTGTATTTAAAGTATATGATATAATGATGGACTATGCATGCTAATTATAGTAATTATAGAAGATAATGAGGATGCTAGTTAAGTGGTGCTTCACTTCACTTCTCTATGAATAATTTTTTTTTTTTTTGAGATGGAGCCTTGTTCTGTGCCCAGGCTGGAGTTCAGTGGCACGATCTTGGCTCACTGCAACCTCCGCCTCCTGGGTTCAAGTGATTCTCCTGCCTCAGCCTCCTGAGTAGCGGGGACTACAGGCTTCTGCCACCACGCCCAGCTCATTTTTTTTTTTTTTTGTATTTTTAGTAGAGACGGGGTTTCACCATGTTAGCCAGGATGATCTCGATCTCCTGACCTTGTGATCCACCTGCCTCGGCCTCCCAAAGTGCTGCGATTACATGCATGAGCCACCACGCCCAGCCTGAATAATTTTTTTGACTTCCTGAACTTCAAATTGGAAAACCAGCCTCCTCTGACTGTACCTGTACAATGATTTTGGTCCTTTATTGGGCTCGATTCCATGCTAGTCTCCATCTTGAAGTCAGGGTCTGTTCCTGTCTGGCGCCCAGTAGACTCTCAATGTTTCTTGAATAAAGTAAATAAAAGATATTTTGAGATCTTAGTCCACTCTGGGGTGGCTTCCCAGAAGAGAAAAGCTGGGATTTATTTTAAGAAATGGAAGTAATTTGGCGGAAGGAGGCATATTTCTTCCTTAGTGCCCTCATCAAGCCTAGAAAATAGGAGCAGGTCTTGGGGTGTTGTGGTGGTGGGAAGGGTGTCGGGGGAAGAAAGGCGCAAACTGTTTGTGTGATTCCCCCATGGCTAGAGAGAAGCTCTCGGAGGCAGGCTAACTCTGCCAAGGTCAAGGAGCAAACAGGAATGGAAGCCTTGACCCTTGGCCCAGCCTCACACCACATGTTCTCTGTAGGAGACACCTTTGTACGGAGCTTTGCACTGACCTTGGGAAATAATTTCCATCTGGAATCCTGGGTGAATCACAGGAAGGCAATCTGCAATTTCTCAAGTTTTCACTTGGCTGGGGTTGTGGGATCTATGTTGTAACCCTTATGAAACACTGTTGCCCAAGAACCTTCGAATGGATGCAACATTTGTAAATTAAAAGCCTGCTGCTTTAATTCCCTTCCAGTGGACACAGTTAGGCATATAGAGAAGTCACAGTTGGTTGCAGCTGGAGGTTTGACTTTGAGAGGATGGGAGACTGGAAATCCCTGGGCATTTGGTCAGCACAGTAGCAGAGTGCTAGGGTTTGGGAAGGTAGCGGTTGGGTTGGAGAGGGTGTTGCATGCAATATTTTTCTTTCTGGTATTTGTCCCGGGAGATCCATATTGACACCTGAACTTTGTGACACAGTCGAGCCTTGCTCCACTGGCTTCTATACAAACAACATGATGCAAACCAGCTGGGGTCAAAGCGGTTACCATGGAAACCCTAGACTTTGGTTTGGAAAGTAAAAGTAAAAGACATTTACGATGACCACAGCAGTGGTTTGTACCAATGCACTTCTTGGGAAGTTTCTTTTTTATCCTGAACTTTAGCGTTCTTTTTTTTTTTTTTTTTCTTGCCCTGTGGAATTTGGCAAAAGAAATATTTAAAATCAGATTGGAAATATTACCTTCCCCGTTAAATAGCTAAAACAGGAAGTCTTGATTTATTCAAACCATATTTGCTAAAGACAAATTTAACTCTAAATGGAGAAACCGCTTAAAGGTCAAGTTTTGTCTTGGATACTTTGGAAGAGTTGCTAAGCATTTTTGTCCCCTATGGAGGCTGGGTTGACACCAGGAGGTGTTATTTGTGTTATTTCCCCTCAACCATTTTTCCACCTCTCAGTAACGACAGGAGAATTATGGCTATAGAGAGCAAACACAGCCTTATGTGGGCATGATCAGAGTTGTAGCAAGCCAGTCACGATAGCAGGAATAGGCTGGTTGTGTGAGTGCACTGGGTGAAGAATACAGAGGATGTTAAGGGCACCAGAGAGAACAGGTTCAATTTCCACTCCGTCACTTACATGCTGCATGATCCCGGGCCAGTTGCTTAACCACCCTCTACCACAGTTTCCTCAGGTTGGAAATGAGAATCAAAATACCCAATTGCCCCCAAATGTTTCTAGGGATTCAATGAAATAAAGCACATAAAGCACAAACTGAAATCCAGATGGAAAGCAATCACAAAAAGAATCCAGTGGAAGGGAAGTGAGGAGTAGCAGGCAGATCAGGCTGACACGCTGGCTTCAAGCAACTGTTCCAGTTTCATAGGACGACAGTCCCAAGGCCACCTACAGCTCTCTTTACCTCCCACTGCCTGAGCCACCAAAGCCTACCCACTCTTGCGCCTCCTTTCTTACTCCATTCCAACTGTGAAGGCATCGGGCTCTCCCAGATACTCTTCATTCGAATCCTCTCAATCACCACCCGCAGATTCTCCCTTCTTCTGTACTCATCTTTCTTTTCTTGGAAAAAAACAAAAACAGTGTTGGACTCTTGGTGGAGCCCTTGATGGTGACAGCACAATCTTTCATCCCTTTGCTTTGTCCTTTCAGCTCCTGACTCTGTTCCTCACCTCCATTTTCACTTCCACGTCTCCATGGCAAGCCTCCCATCCCTAACATTCTGCTGAAACTGTTCCTAGATCCCAAACTCCTACCCCAGCACAAGAGAAAGCTGGTGGCATTCCTATTTAGTGACATCTCTTCCTGACTCTGCATCAGCTTTGATAGGTCACAAATGACCTCATATTACTAAATACTACTTCTTTTTTTCTCATTTTCTTTCTCCTTGACTTCTCTGCTGCATTTGACATTGGTGCCACTTTCTCCTCACTCAAATTCTCTCTTCTTTTTGTTGCCAGGATTTTATGCTGTGGTGAGTCTCCTACTTTTCCAAAACATCGTGCAATTTCTGCTTGTTTTTCTTCTGCCTACGCATGCCAACATATTCTAAAATGCAGCCCTCCTTAGGAGATGACCCATTCCCTTAGCTTTGCTATTTTCTATTCCCATGACTCTCATCTCAAGAGCTCTCCTTCACCAAATGCCAATATTTCTACTGATCTCTAAGTCAACCCTGTCCAACAGAACATTCTGAGGGGATGGAAATGTTCTATGCCTGGGCTGTCGAATGCAGTGGCCATTAGCCATATGAAGCTATGGAGCATTTGAAATGCAGTTAGCCTGACTGCAAAACTGAATTTTAAATTTTATCTAATTTCAATTTCAATTTAATTTATTACATGTGGCTAGAGGCTACCATATTGGACAGCATAGTTCCAGATAGTTTAAGTTAAACACCATCATTTCAGGCAAAATATGGTCAATACTAAAGGTTTTCTGGAACCAACTCCTCTCCCAGCATCTCTGTCTGTGGACAACTACTCCCTACTGCACAGAAAGCTCAAAAGCCTCTTTTATTAATTCCACTCTGATTCCTCAGATGCAGTCTCTGATTCCCATTGACCTGCCTTGAAATATCCCTGTTCTCTCCCCGACCTTCTGTATCTTACTGCCACACCCCTGGGCAGGTCCTCATTCAAACCTAAACAGCCAGCCTGATTCTGTCACTTCAACACACCTTGCCATCCCTGCAGATGGGATCTTATTCTAATACTGCTCTGCAATGTTGCTTCCCTGCCTCAGACCCCCAGTGGCTCTCCCACTTCTTCTGATTTCTTGGCCAAAACCTTTGTCTGGTTTTCAAAAAGACACCCAGAATAATATTGTCCCACCAACTCTGATCAATGTTGTTTTTCATGACTCCCTCTCTCCCTCTCTCTCTCTCTCTACACACACACACACACACACACACACACACACACACAAACACACACACACACCCCATTTGAGGATCATCTCACGAGCTCATGAATGTGCTGTGTTCACTCCTGTCTTGGAGCTTCTACTGGCTTTTCAAATCCTCTATTGTCTTTTCAAATCCTACCTTTCAAGACCCAGTTGAAGACTCCTTCCCTCTACGGAAAATTCCCTAATTAAGACCTGCCTGGCATATCTCCCCTCTGGATTCCTAGACCATTTATAATGAGTGTTATCTTGTCCTGATGACTATTGTTTCATGTGTGTTATCCTTTTCCCCAGATTAGACTTGAAGAAAGTGGCTCTTCTTGTTCCTGACCTCCAGAAGACTTAGCTCAGAACTGAGCCTGCAGCAGATGCTCAGTGCTTTGTGAATATGTCTTGATTAATCAGCAAGTGCAGGATAAGAACTGGATGTGACAACATCTGAGAACTCAGTGAACATTAGACTCACCTTGTTAATAATTTACTCCCTTTGCCCCTAGTTTTCTACTCTTCCCTCTATTTCTCCTGGCCCTTTCCAGCTTCAATTCCTCTCATTTGTCCACTTTTTCCCTTTGTCCAGTAAACCACATGAGCTAATCAGGGTTGGAGTAAAGAGCGTAGGATTGTTTATTTTCTCTTGGAATTGATGGCCATGGCGAATACCTTGTTTGCCATATGATCAACATGGCTCTATGAGGCAGTTAAAACTATCTAGACAACTTTTTTTTTGTCAGATAAAATGAGGATAAAAATACCTCCTCATCATCATATACAAGAACTGTGGAATTAAGTGAATAATGAGTAATGGGCTAAGAATATGGGATTGGATGTACCAGAATCACAGTGCAACTGCCTCATGGAAAAGCTGAGCAGTTTCATCTCAAAGGATGATCCAGAAGGGCAAAGTTTAAAACAAAGGAACTGATTAAAGTGTAATATTTTACATGGTTTAAACATCTGAAGGAATTCACAAACGGACCACAATGGCTGCAGAGACAGAGTGGTAAAGTGCTTAATAAATTGGTGAACATGTGTTGTGCCATAAATGTTAGGTGCATAAAGCAAATTATGATTATTTGTTTCCTTTTGTGTTTTTCTAATCAAAGATTTAAAAATCATGGGAGTTTTGAGCATCATGAGATAACTAGTGTTGTGATACAGGTCCACCATTTCTTTTCCAAAACCTTTGGTATTAAATGTGTTTTGGAAATCAGGATTTTTCAGATTTTATAAAGGTCATCTGGATCATATGTTGTATATTGTATACTACTACCAGTGGGATATGGTTCAGTACCCTACAATCAAACACATAAATATTTCTGCAACACAACGTGTAAAATATAAAATCTACAAATGGACTCACCTGAGTTAAGATTGAGTTCACTGACAAATTAGTTCTGATAAGGTCAGACTTTGGCCCCAAATTATTAATGGAGAACTTTTGATTTTCAGAGCCTCTGAATTTAGGAATACAGACATTGTGTACCCGTATTATTCTACATCATTTTCTTTAAAAAGAGGTAGTCTTTTTGAACATTTCTATTAAACTTTTAGAAATGTAAAAAGTAGTGGGTAGTAATTACAGAACTTACTACAAAGCTAAAGTAATCAAAACAGTGTGGTACTGTCATAAGGATAAAAGACATATGAAATGTGGAATACAATTCCATTTGATGGAATATAATTTAGACTCCAAAAATGAACCCATACATCTATGGTCAATTGAATTTTGACAAGGGTGCCAAGACCACTCTGTAGGAGAAAGAATAGTTTCTTCAATAGATGATGCTTGGACAACTGGATTTCTACATGCAAAAGAATGAAATTGGAAGCTTAACTCCTATCATGTATAAAAATTAACTCAAAATGGATCAAGGACCTAAGTGTAACTATAACTCTTAGGAGAAACTATAACTCTTAGGAGAAAACCTAAGGATAAATTTTTGCAACTCTGTCAGGGATGTCCAATCTTTTGGCTTCCCTGGACCACAGTGGAAGAAGAAGAGTTGTCTTCGGACACATATAAAATACACTAAAACTAACAATACCTGATGAGCTAAAAAATTGGGAAAAATCATAATGTTTTAAGAAAGTTTATGAATTTTTGTTGGGCTGCATTCAAAGCAGTCCTGGCCATGGGTTGGACAAGCTTGAATTAGACAACGATTCCTTAGACATGACACCAAGAGCACAGGCAACAAAAGAAAAAGTAGATAAATTGGATGTCATAAAAATTAAAGACAGCTGTGCACCAAAGGATACTATCAAGAATGTGAAAGGGCAACCCACGGATGAAAATAATTGCAAATCAAATATCTGACCAGGGTCTGGCATCCAGAATAGATAAATAACTCAACAGCAAAGAGACAAATAACCCAATTAAAAAATGGGCAAAGGATGTGAATAGATATAACTCCAGAGAAGTTATATGAATGGCCAAACATGCACATGAAAAGACGCTCAGCATTATTAGTCATTAGGGAAATGCAAAGCAACATCACTAGAGATACAATTTCACACCCACTTGGATGGGCATCATTTAAAAAAATGACAAGTAATAGTGAGGATGTAGAGATACTAGAACCCTCAAACATTGCTGGTGGTTATGTAAACTGGGGAATTTGCTGTGAAAAACAATTCGGCAGTTCCTTAATTAGCTAAATGTAGAAGTTCCATGTGACCGAGGAATTCAACTCCTAGGGGTATACGTGAAAGAACTGAAAACTGGTACTCAAACAAAAACTTGTACACAAATGTTCATAGGAATGCTATTCACAGTGGTCACAAGGTGGAAATAACTTAAATGTCCCTCAATGGAGGAATGGGTAAATAAAACACAGTATATTCATACAAATAAATAGTATTCAGTCATACAAAAGGAATGAAGTACTGAAACATGCCATAACATGGATGAAGCTTGATAACATTATGCAAAATGAAGAGGTATACACAAAAGGTCACACATATGATCCTGTTCATATGCAGTGTCAGTAATCAGCACATCCATACAGTTTGATGGCTGCCAGGAACTTGGGGAGTGGGGAATGTAGAATGATTGCTAATGGGACCCAGATTTCATTCTGAGATCATGAAGTGCTTTGGAACTAGGTAGTGGTGATGGTTGGATAACATTGTCAATGTATTAAATGCTACTGAATTTTACAATTTAAAATGGTTAAAATTGTGAATTTTATGTTATGTGAATTTAATTACAATAAAAAAAATAGTGAGTAGACAACTATTGCCTCTGGAGAACTCAAGGCATCTGGAGACCTCAGGGTTTGTTTGGTTCATGTGTTTTGTTTTGTTTTGAATCACTAGCTAAGATATTGGCAACAGAGTAAATAAAATCTGAACAATAATAATTGATGTCCGCTTTAAATGTGCTGTTTCTAATGTATTTTGGTAAATTTCAGGAATTTCTGTAGCATAAACCAGAGTTTGTTAATCTTGGCACTATTGCCATTTTGGGCTGGTTAATTCTCTGTTGTAGGGGCTGTCCTGTGGTTGTGGAACATTCGGCAGCATCCCTGGTCTAACCCACACAATGCCAGCAGCATTTCCCACCCCAATTGTGACACTGTGGCAAAAAGAGGTCTTGGGCCAGGCGCAGTGGCTCATGCCTGTAATCCTAGCACTTTGGGAGGCCCAGGTGGGTGGATCACTTGAGGTCAGGAGTTCGAGACCAGACTGGCCAACATGGAGAAACCCGATCTCTACTAAAAACATAAAAAAAATTAGCTAGGCATGGTGGCAGGTGCCTGTGATCCCACCCACTCGGGAGGCCAAGGCAGGAGAATTGCTTGAACCCAGGAGGCAGAGGTTGCAGTGAGCCGAGATCACGCCATTGCACTGTAGCCTCGGCAACAGAGTGAGACATCGTCTCAAGAAAAGAAACAAAACAAAACAAAAATACTAACAAAAACAAAAACACAAAAAGAAAAACATCTCCAGACCTTGCCAAGTGCCTCCTGGAGGTCAAAATCACCCCTGATTGAGAACTACTGATGTGACCTCTTTAGGAATAGTTTATTATCCTGGGATTTTACCCTCCCTAAAGTTTCTTTTTAAAAACCCATTTCTGAGATTGTTCTTTAGTAATTTCCAAATGACAGCAAAGTCATGAAACAAACATGAAAATTCCAGGTAAATGTCAAAAACCTTTTGCATTAAGAGGAACTAAAGCTACGTGGTCCACTAGTAGACAGCAGGTTTCTCACTGGCAACGAATGCCCTGGCAATAAGCTAAATGTGGATAGCACATAAAAAAAGTGAGTGTGCAATGTTCCCTTTTCAAACCCTTTTTGGGCAAAGACGGCTGCTCTGCCAGCATTCCAGTATAATGACAGCTCATGCGCCCTTTGTCAACCTTGCCTCCTTCTCCTTTGAAAATGCAAACCACACTTCTTCCCAAACTTCTTCTGATACCATTTAATGAGTCTGGGATCAGACACTGTTAGCACAGAGAGCAACCTGTGCTCCGGATCCCCCCTCAGCAGCTGCTGCCAGCAGGAAGGGAGGGCTGAGTGTTCAGGACACAGGGTTCCCTGGCTGCTTCACCAGTGCAGTGCTGCCTTTATCCATTTTATGTCTTGGGTTTCTGAGTGGGATTTATTTTGCACAAAGAGTTCTGAAGCTGAGAAGTCTGAAAGCCACTGGCTTGACCCAAGCCCCTCTCCTACAGATGAGGACACCAGAGTGCAGAGGGAAGGGCAGGACCAGGTGTGATCCCAGGGCTTTTAACTGTAGCCAGGCCCCTTTCCTCTGTTCCAGGGAAGGCAGCCAGGCAGCTGCTGCAAGATGTCACTAATCCCTTGTGGTCTCAGTTTCCTTATCTCTACATGAGCATAGCAACCTCCATCTTCCTGGCTACTTCTGGGATTTAAGTTAGACGTATTAAGTGCCACGCAAGTACCACTAATATGGACTGAAAGTTTGTGTCCTCCCCAAATCCACATGGTGAAACTCTAACCACCAGGGTGATGGTGTTAGGAGGTGGGGCCTTTGGGAGGTGATTAGGACTAGATGATGTCATGAGGGTGAACCCCCATAATGAGATTACTGCCCTTATACAAGGAGTAAAGGATCAGAGAGCTCGCTCTCTCTCTCTCTCTCTTCATCAGGTGAGGATGCAGGGAGAAGGCAACCATCTGTGACCCAGGAGGAGAACCCTCACCAAGAGCCTGACAATGCTGGCACCCTGATCTCGGACTTCCAGCCTCCAGAGCTCTGATAAATCAATGCCAGCTGCCTAAGCTGCCCAGTCTATGCCTGCCCAGGTATTCCATTATGGCAGCCTGAGTTGACAAGGCTACTGCTTGACATCACACACATCCTCAGGTGTGTGAATGGTTTCACTTCCTTTTTCCTAGGAAAAGAGTCATTAAACTCTACACGTTTCACATAATCCTCTTGTGATCACAGCCACAAGGGAAAGCTTAGCTTACTGAACTGTGTAGGGACACTGCTACTGTCTGACCCCACAGTTGTCTTCCTCTAACTGTTGAGAATCAAAGGCTGTAGGAGAATGGGTCTACTTTGTCTTGAACCACAAACTTCTGAAGGACTAAAGGAGAGAACCACACTGCAGGTGACTCACTTCTGCTTCCCACTCTTATATCCCCATGAAAAGGAGCCTGAACGCAGGCAGTGAATTCTAGATGGAGCTGAACTCTCAGGTCCTCTTTCTAAATTCTCTGTCTAAAAGAATACACTTACAGGTGAAGTTTTACCTCGCTGATAAAAACCTTAGGGAAAGCCAATATTCATAAGCCAGAATCTCTGAGAAGTTTCTTGAAACTACAGTTTGGTTAGAACCAGCCCGAATAAAGAACTGATGAGTCCTCGGTTCACATCAATGAAAGATGGGAAAGATGGGCTCCAGTTGCTTCTCAGGAGTAGCCCCGAGGGCTTGAGATAATAGAAACTGCGACACACACACACAGGATCAGGGCCAGCTTGTCAAAGGCAAATCTCAATGCTCACATCCAGGCAGGATGGGAAGGACCCTGGGCTTTCCCAGGCAAGGTCAGCAGACGAGGGAGGTTCTCTACAACAGCTGCCCAGGCAGTCAGTCATGCCACCCAGAGGAGAGGGCACCACACCCCCTGCATCAAGCAGACAAGAGGAAGAGGCTTTGCTGTGCAAAATTAAAACGCATTACTTCCATCTCCTGATGGATAAAGAGATCTGTACTCTCGTGGATTCAAACCACAACAAAGACAATCCATTTCCTTCTCCCCTTAATCTGGATCTGAAAGATGTGAAGAGGAACCTACCCAGTTTCAAACAAAGCCCATTTCAAATTTTAATACCAGATCACCCTCTATGGGGCTGAACAAAAAGAGAAAAAGTACTGTTCCTATGAAAAGCTTCAGCTATTCAATAGAGGAGATTGATCTGAGGAAACAGAGCAAGTGTACATCTTTAAAATGGTGATGCGGCAGACGATCTCTGAATTGTATTCAAACAAGACTTAAGCAGCTATCACGCTCACAAAACAAGTGTAGGAGGTGACGAAGACGGACAGTGTGCCCACCGAATGGAGTGGGATGGAGGGAGTATGGAGATTGTGTATTACAAAAACCAAGTAAGTCAAGTGGAACATGAACTTGAGAAATTCAAATGGAAATAAAAAAAATAGTAAAAAAGTGACTAAAGAGAGAGAAATGCAAAAGAAAAAGAGGGTAGGTATAGGAATTGAAATTCCAAGAGAAAGAGCTGAGCAGAGGACGTCATCATTAAAGGAGGCTGCCTTTGGCTTCAGAGCAAAAGGTGCACTGGGTTTCAGGCAATAGCAATGAAAAGTTACCCCAAACAGAAGTCCCCAGGATATATATTTTTTAATTTAATAAAGAAAAAAATTTTTTATAAACATCTTAGTTGAAAAATAAATACATAAACAAAGAGAATACTTGACAAAAAAACAATAATCAAGGGGACCTTGTGTCTTTTATGAAGTATTAAATGCCAAGAAACAAAGAAGCAACAAGAGTATTTTGAAATGAAAAAAAAAAAAAACTCACTTGAATTCTAAGTTGTCTTCACATAAGTTGTCTTTCATGTATTAAGGCTCAGGCCTAGAAGGGCTGAGAAAATGTGTTTTGCTTGTATCTTTTTTTGTTGCTGTTGTTGTCAGAGAGAAAGTGTTGCTCTGTTGCCCAGGCTGCAGTGCGGTGTGGAAATCTCGGCTCACTGCAACATCCACCTCCTGAGTTCAAGTGATTCTTGTGACTCAGGCTGCTGAATAGCTAGAATTACAGGTGTGTGCCACCACGCCTAGTTTTTGTACTTTTAATAGAGACGGGGTTTCGCCTTATTGTCTAGGCTTGTCTCAAACTCCTGGCCTCAAGTGATCCGCCCACCTCAGCCTCCCAAATTGCTAGGATTACAGGCGTGAGTCACTGCACATGGCCCTTGCTTATATCTTTATTGGTAAAATTTTGTTTGGTGCTACAGTCTTCTCTAATATAATAATAAATATTTTAAACTTTGTGGGCCACACAGTCTCTGTAGCATCTACCCAAGTCCACCACTGTCGCATGGAAGCACCACAGACAATATGTCAAATACAGGGCATGGCCAACCCAGCTGGAAGAACTTTACTCCCAAAAGCAGGCCATGGTTTGCTGACCTCTGCTCCATCTGGGAGGTTAAGAAAAATCCAGAGCACAGGAGTGAGTAAGTCATAATATATAACAGGAGGACAACTGATAAACTAAACTATGGAAAGTTACAAAAGACAGGAGAGGCAATACAAAATTTAATGAAAATAATCTAGATTTAAAATGCACTATTTTATTAACTAAAAGATAGAGGTTTTAAGGAGAAGAGAAAAGAAGAGTATGCTAAACTTCTCACCTTCCATGGGCAAAGGTGGGTGGTGGAGTAACAGTAAGAGAGAACTGAAGGTTTAAACATGATTTTGAAAAGCTCAAAAGTTACGTCTAGTAAAATTAAACACAGGAGACAAGCTTTCCAAACCACCACAGAATTAAAAAGCAAAGAAAAAAATTACCCGTTTTATGAAAGACTGAAAATAGTGAAAACGAAGGAAGCATAGAACCAGAAAGTATATGGTAAGTTGACAAAAATCACACCAAATAATCTGTCACGATAAATGAAAATTAGTTAAATACTTAGTAAGGACAAATACCCAGATTAGAGACATGGATTATGAGAAATCCATCTGATGTGAAATACACAAGCTGATAAATAAAATGATGAACAAATGTGAACAAAAGTAGATTAGAGATTGAAATATTATTTTTTTAAATGTGCATATCCAGGAAAAATAATTAAATAGAATAAAAAGTCTATCTTTAAATGAAGATATTATTGACTTGATCTTCTATGCATGAAGCAAAAGCATAAACATATATAAAGCAAAACTTGTTAAAAATTTAAGAAATAATGGGAAGAAACCCTGTAGCAAAGGGAAACTTTATCATACCTCTCTCATTATTTGGCAAGTAAAGTATATAATAGATAGTGGTAAGATAAATAAAGATGAATGGATAAACAGGATCTGGAAAACACCACTATTAATGTTTAGTTAATATATGCACTAAAGATTAAATCTATTAAGTGTGTTAATTATTTATTACATATTAAGCCATTAAGAAAATCTCAATAAGTCCCATAGCTAAAAATTACTGAGCTCACACTCTCTGACCACAATGCATTGAATTGGAAATTAAATTTGAGAAAGTGGGAGATAAAATTACCAATTATTTTCAAATGAACAAACAACAACAACAACACAACGAATCCCTTCCTGTCTGCACAGGACGAGGGAAATACTAAAAGAAGAAAGACAGACTGATTGGATGAGGGCACTCCCTACCCAAACATAAGGGAAGAAAGTGAACTTTGCTTAGAAGCAAATGTACAGCTTGGATTGTTTTTAATCTTAGACAAGAAAGAATTAAAATACATGAACTAAACATTCTGGGTAAGCTAATATTGAAAAGCAAAATATAACCAGAAAATAAAAGAGAGAAATCTCTAGAGATTACATTAATGCACTAGAAAGGAGATTAAAATAACTAATAAATTCAGGACTTGGATTCTTTGAAAAAAACTAATAAAATATACAGGCTCTCAGAAAGTGAAGGCGGAAAGAAAGAAGAAAGACAGCAAAGAAATAAAAAGTTACAGAATTTCATGTAGAAGTCTATGCTAAAAACTTGAACCTCAATGAGAAGGCAAATGGAAAATATGAAAATAAAAATTATCAAATCTGACAATCAGAACAGACCACTGTCCTTGGAAGAAATAGAAACCAGTCTCAAAGAATTGCATCCATAAAAGGAGCTGGGCCCGAATGTTTTATGGGCAAGTTTTTCAAACCTTCAAGGAACACATAATTCTTATGCTATTTAAGCTGTTACAGTTCATAGAAAAAAAATGAAAAGTGTCACAATTTGCTTTATGAAATTAACATAAACCTGCTACCAAATGCAACAAAGACAGTGCATTAAAGTAAAACAACAGACTCATTTCACACAGAAATATATATGCAAATGAGAAGTGAAATATTTCCTGTGATATAGCAACATGAATAAGGGTAATGTCACCTGATTGAGTAGAATTTAATCCAAGAATACATGGATAGGTTAATAATATGAAATAAATTTTTATCAAATCAATGTCAATGAAAAAAGATTATATTGATTGATATCAATAAAGCAAATGTTTAATTTAACAAAATTAAAAATTCATTTTTGATTGAATTATATTAAAAATGCAAACAAATTAAAATGCATTTTAAATCTAGATCAGTATAGTTTTGTAAACTCTAGAAAGATATTTCTTGGATATGATCGAGTATATCAATCTAAAACCAATGGTCAGTGTCATATCTGTCAAAATATCAAAGCAGCATTTCCCAATTTCGTTGTTACAATCAGTTTTCCAGGAGATGTTAGCAGGTGTGCTTAAAAGTAAAGTGTAAACAATAGTTCAAAAGTAGTTTGGGAAGTAAATGCAGTGACAAAATGAATCCAGAGTTTTCTTGGCAGAATGAATGTACAAGAATAGACAAAATAATTTTGAAAAAGAATATTCATCCAGGCCTTAAACTGGAGAATATTAAAATGTATTATGCAACCACAGCCATTAAAGTAATGTGACAGCAATACTAGAGCAGAGAGACAGATAAATGGAAAAGAAGCGAGTGTGTTCCAAAATAGATCCAAAATTCTTTTTAATATAACAAATGTGGTTTTCCAAATAAGAAAGGAAATGATGGATTATTTGATAAGTCTTTTGAGACTATCTGGCTAACCATTTCAAAATAAATACAGTAAGACATCATCTACCAAAATACAAACACGAATTCCAGGTAGATTACAAATGATGCTCTAAAAGAATGAGGAAATAGACTTACGCTGTGGAAGCTCTCTCTGAGCATCCCTGAGAAGGCACATTCCATGAAAAAACAGATGAAAATATTTGACTATATAAATATTTTAAGTGTCCAAATATTTGTAAAAAAACCATAAAACAACAAAATGCAAATAACCAAGTGGAAAAGATAGTTTTAAATATGTATAAGGATTATGATATTTTAAAATACTCCTCATCTTTATTCTTCTCTTGGTAAATCTCTCTCTCTGCCGTCCATTGTATGGCTTTGCTATTCCATACAAGGTGGATGCCACTCTGGAAAGGAGGAGGAGTATCCCCTTTAGCCAGAACAAGGACAAGGAAAGACTTCGCTGTCTTCCCCAAGGGACTGTGAGAAAGGCAGAGAAGAAGGTAGTAGAAAGAGGCAGTTGGCATTTGTTCTGATTTCTCTCTCTCAACAACAATGGTAGGAATGCCTGAAGATTGGCTGGGCGTGGTGGTGCATGTCTGTAGTTCCACCTACTCAGGAGGCTGAGAAGAGAGGATCACTTGAACCCAGAGGTTCTAGGCTGCAGTGAGCCATGACTGTGCCACTGCACCCCAGCCTGGGTGACACAGCAAGACCCTGTGTGTAACCAAAAAAAAAGCCTGAAGTTAAAGGTGGGAACAGAGGTGCTTTCTCCCATTCTCCATTCTGGGTGTCTTCAGTCCTTTATATGAGAGCCACCATACCTGTTAATGTGGCAGCCAGTGTGTTGGGGCAGAGAATGTGGTGTGGAAGGAACCCACAGGGCTTTCTGTGCCCTGAGACTGGGATGGAAACATTGTTGAGAATTTGGTGGAGAAGGTTGTCAAAGTTGTTCACAGGGCTGCAGGGACAAAGTAACTCCCTGGCCAACAGCAACAGAGCCAATGTCAATAGAGCCAGGAACCAATGAAGTCATAGTCAAACCCTCTCTGACTACTATGAGGTTCGTAAGCACCTAGGCCTGGTCAGTAACTTAGAGGGCAGATCTGAAAGGCCCTGTGCTGTGGTCTGCGCCCCACCCCCAAAATTCCTGTATTAGAATCCTGGCCCCCAGTGTGATGATATTAGGAGATGGGGCCTTTGGGAGGTGATGCAGAAAGAGGCCCTAGGGAGCTGCCTCACTCCTTCCACCAAGTGAGCACACAGCCAGAAGGTACGATCCATGAAAAAGAAGGTAGGTCCTCTTCAGACACTAAATCTGTTGGTACCTTGAGCTCAGACTTCCAGTCTTGAGGATTGTGAGAAATAAATTCCTGTTGTTTATAAGCCACCCAGTCTATGGCATTTTATTATAGCAACCTGAATGGACTAAGACACCAAGCCATCCAAAAGAGACTGAATATGCAAAGGTGATGCATAAACTATTGGATTGGAATAAGTTTATTAAATTTATCTAAAAGTGTGTGTGCATGCATGCGTGTGTGTGTGTGTGCGCATGTCAGTACATGCGTATGTGTATTTCCATGGAAGTTTGTAGAAAAGATCACATCTGTTTTTGGAAAATAAGCTATATTTTCTTGGCACATTTGCATATAGTGTGAGAAGACTGGTAACCCAGGATTTATGCTAAACAAGTAATTATTTATCTTCAATGTATAAAATGAGCTTACTGATTAAAAAAAGACAGAAAAACAGCTGTATAAAAAGTGACCAAAAAAACACAGATAGGAAATTTCACAAGAAGAGAAATATAAGTGACAGATAAAAATATAAAAAGAAATGTTCAAATGAGAACACATGGACACAAGGAGGGGAACATCACACATCGGAGCCTGTTGGGGATTGGGGGGCAAGGGGAGGGAGAGCATTAGGACAAATACCTAATGCACGCCAGGCTTAAAACCTAGATAATGGGTTGATAGGTACGGCAAACCACAATGGCAGATGCGTACCTATGTAACAAACCTGCACATTCTGCATATGTATCTCAGAACTTAAAGAAAAAAAAAAAAGAAAAAGTAGAAGAAGAAAAGAAATGTTTAAATAGCAAAGAAATATATAAATGTAAAATATATAAATGTAAAAATGAGAAGCCACAAGGCAAGTGTCAAACTGGCAAACCAAATAGCAGGGCTAAAATACAGTAAACTTGTTAGACAAAGAAAATGCGTTAGAAAACTGTCCTCACATCCACCATGAAACCATGAGGTGACAGAACACAGCAATGACTTTGTCACTAAGTGACTAAGGATTATTACTCCACCCAAGTAATAACTCACCTGTCTATAGCCTGACTTGAGAGTCAGCTATTGTTCACAGCATTGTTAGAGCTCATTGTTGACATCTTCTGGGCCTGCAGCACGTTCTTTTGAAAATGATGGTAAATCTTCATTGACAGATTTGTCTTGTGGAAAGAGCCAAAATTAATTTAAAGCCTAGTCTGGTTATACTGTTTCTGATCACGAGAAAGGTTTTCTCATAAATCTAAGCTCTGAAGGCAGTGACAAAAGAGGCATTCCAGAATGATGTGGCAGCTCACGGAAATAAGTTTTTTAAATGGCATGGTAGAAGGATTGCACTTGTCAGGATACAGCTCCCCCTGTCCTGCATAAAGGTCTCCCAACTGGTCTATCCACAATCTTGCTTTCACTAAGCCTTTGATATCTCGAAATGCTGTATAAACTCAATCATGTCATTCCTGCTCGTCTTTGGATAAAAACACAAACTTGTATAATGGCTATAAAGCCTTGTTTAGTCTGGTTCTTCTCTTTCCAGCTTCACTGGACACCAGTTATCTCTTGGCCTCTTGTTTCTGGCCACAGTGGCCTTCTAGAAAGTCATTATGGGCATTAAGCCGGCCCCACTAGAGTCTTTGCATGTTCTCTTCCCTCCCTCCCCATTTTTGCCACTAAACACCTACTCCTTCAATAGATCTGGACTTAATAGTCAAGCCCTCCTTCCCAGAAATACCTTTCTACCCTCCCAGTCCAGGACCACCCTTAGCCACAGGACATATTTTTAAGGCACCGTTTATGTTCCCTTCATTGCTCTGTACGCGGTTTTCGATAACTTAATGTGGCTATCCGATTAATGTCTGTCTCCTGGAGATTAGAAGCCTGCAGGGAGGCAGAGACCCCAGTTGGTTTTACTCTGTGCATTGCATGAAGCCTGGCATACAGGGTTCTCAATATAACTGATGGATGAAAGAGAAATGTAATTTGGCACACTTGTGAGGTCGGTGATCTGCAAGAGGACTACGATGATCCGCCCCTCCCTGTATGCACCTGCTGCTCTCCCATCAAGATGTGAGTCTGTCTCACTTCTCCTTGAACCTAGGCTGGTCTTCTGACTTGCTGTGACTGCAGAATGAAACAGCAGTGATGCTGGACCAGGTGTGAGCCCAGTTCTTCAAAGGCCTCACAGTTTCTGCCTTGGCTTTCTTGGGGGAGAACTGCCATGCTATGAGAAGGCAGTTTAGACCATGGAGGGAAGAGAGGCCACCAAGACTCACAACCAGCTTCAACTGCCAGGCAAGCTGGGTGCTGACGTACTTCTGCCCATAGAATCATGAGATATAGATGGCTGTTGCTTTAAGCCACTACCTTTTGGTATGGTTTGTGGTGTAGTAAGAGTACCTGAAACACTGACTTCTTATCTTAAAATAAATTCTAGCCAAGTGTGATGGCTCATGCCTATAATCTCAATGCTTTGGGAGGCTAAAGAAAAAGGATTGCTTGAGCCCAGGAGCTCAAGACCAGCCTGGACAACATAGCAAGACCCCATCTCTATAAAAATGAAATATAAAAATTAGCCAGGCATGGTGGTGCATGCCTGTAGTCCCAGCTACTCAGAAAGCTGAGGTGGGAGAACCACTTGAGTTAGAGGCTGCAGTGAACTATGATTACCACTGAACTCCAGCCTGGGTGAAAGAATGAGATCCTGTTGTTAAATAAATAAACAAAATAAAATAAATCCTAATGGCATTAGTTTCTCCTCACACCATTATCTCTAAGAGGTGAACTTTTTCCATGAGAACCAGGGGACTGCTCCCCTTTGTACCTGCAGTGAAGCAACCCTCAGCCCCTGGTTATCTTGGGCATCCACAGAGCGTTTGGGGTTATCATATAGCATTGTATGTACTTGTCCTTTTTCCTTGTCATTTTTTCATATACTTTTGCTAGGTATCTAATTGTTCAGATGTTCTGCTCCTTTAGGGCAGGGATGTATTTGTCTTTATCTCCAGTGATTCTATAGCTTCCTGGCAAACAGTAGATGTTCAATGAAATTCTGCTGAATGAATGAATGAATCATTCTCTGCGTCGCTGCCTCCACCTGACCAATCCCCTGCCAGCTGTGCCCTCCTCAAACATCCAATGTTAAAACATTCTCCTGCTCTATCAATGTGCTGCCTTCTCTTCTTTTATAAACATAATCCTCAAACATTCTACGTCTATGTAAGCCACATCTCAGCCCAACACTGCCTCTTTTGATGCAGTGGCAATAGCAATCAATGGCTTAGGTCCTATAATAACACTGGGTTTTGTGTTTAAATCAGATAACATGTCCAGAATTCAGACACCTAACTATATTTTCAGTGAATGTTACCTTTTCATCTTCTTTCCAATGCTTTCTATTTCTCAGAATGCCAAGGACATCCACCCCTCAACATGCAACATCTGCATGTTGACAGACATCAGTAATAGTCTGTGAATCTTTTGAATTCTGGTAAGATGGACATTTATTGACATTTACTCTGTGTTAGGCACTATGCTGGGCAGCTGACCTATATAACATCCCCTGTCATATGAAAAAGAAAGCCTAGGTTTAAATCTCAGGCCAACAGTTTCTCCACTCAGCAGCACACTGCCTCTGGAACTAGTGGGCTCTAGACGATGGGATGAAATCAACAAAGATGATTCACAGGTTTTAGATGCTGGAGCTTCCTGAGAAGCAGAGTCCTTATCCTTCCTTTTCTTTCGTAGTTTCAAGGCTAACAACGTCATAGTCTCTCTACTCATCTCCATGACCAAAATTTGCTTTTTGAAAGCGTTTGCTCCAAAGTATAAATGACTGTTAACAACCTCACAATGCAACCCCCTCCCTTGAAGGCATTCTGAATTTCAACCAAACATTTAGGATGCAGAAACGGAACAAGACTAGCAAGATTTAGACTTGGAAGCAGGCAAGTCAGATTCCTCCCAACAGTCATTCTATTGAATGCAGCAAGCAACCCAGCCTTAGTGGGGAGAAGCTTGGGAAAAAGGGAACGTGAGACTTCTCATAATATACAGGAAGGACCTTCGCAGTCAAATAGCCTACTCACCTGATTTTTCTGGGTCAATCCCTATTAAACGTGGGTGTTTCACTTCTTAGCTGTGGATAGCACACTCATCCCTGCCCTGGTTTTAGTTTTTAATCTCTTTCCTCTCCTGCAGTCTAGTGCAGACCGACAGCCGTTTTTTCCAAAACAGCACATGTCATATTTAAGAATGAATATCCCTTGCATATAATAATATGATAGCATATTTATTCTTCTGTTCACATTTTGCATGAAAAACACACTTAAGACAGTTAATAAAAAGACATATAACATCTAGTTGATGACCCAGCGGAAGTAGTGCCATCTTCTTTAAGTCTCTGCTCTGTCAATGGCTATGCATATAGAAGCTTCTCAGTGACCTCCAGACACAGTTAACAGCTATATAGCTTAGCACTGGGTAATAATGTCATTCTGAGCACCATCCTGAGCACCATGTAATAATATCACTCTGAGCACCAATCTTACAGACTTGCAATAATTGTTGACAATTTGTCTCCTTAACTAGACTGTGAGGCCCTTGAGGGCACTGTGCTTTATTCATCTTTTTTATTCTGTGTAGCCCAGAGCCTGGTGCTTATTACATAGCCAGTACATTCTTGGAGGAAATCACCTCTTACTCAACTGGTGTCAGGAGGAAACTGGGGACCACAGATTGGCAGGTTCAGGAATGCTTTGTGCTACTGAGCAGCTACTCAGACCTTGTGAACTGTATGTTCCCTACTTCCCTCCTGTCATATAATCTTTTCCCTTTTTTTTTTTTTTTAGACAGAATCTCGCCCTGTCGCCTAGGCTGGAGTACAGTGGTGTGACTCAGCTCACTGCAACCTCTGTCTCCTGGGTTCAAGCGATTCTCCAGCCTCAGTCTACCAGGTAGCTTGGATTACAGGTGTGCACCACCATGCCCGGCTAATTTTTGTGTTTTAAGTAGAGATGGGGTTTCGCCATGTTGGCCAGGCTGGTCTTGAGCTCCTAACCTCAAGTGATCCGCCTGCTCAGCCTTCCAAAGTGCTGGGATTACAGGCATGAGCCACCGCACCCAGCACCTTTCTAGGATTTAAAGTCCACTGATTCCGAGGGCTCCTGTCTACCACCACTTCTCTCCCCCACAACATCTTCTCCTCCACACTGCTGACTCCCTGGGAGAGCAAATCCAAGAGTGAGCTATGATTAGACAGAGAGTCCACCTCCCCTAGATGACTGCAGGACCCAGGCCATTGTTTCTCATCTCTATGCATAGCTCAGCCACCACCACAAGCTCCAAACTCTCAGGCCACCCATCGTCACCCGGGCTCCTTCTACCACCTGGCTGTGGATGCTCCCTAACCTGACTGAGTCTGTGTCTCTTCACAAACACACTCTCTGGGACTCACAGTTGGTCCTCAGCAATGCCTCCTGTATCCCTCAGCTGCTTAGCTCTTAGAGAAAAACACACAACCCTCCTGACTGCTCTACTTTAATGTTATGACCGTAAATCTCAAATAGGCCTCCAGGACTATCCAGTGACTCTACTAAACTTCCGTAAAATGTTTACTCTTCCACTCTCAAAGATGGATCTTTCACACCTTCTCTGCTGCTCAAGCCGCCATCGTTCCCCATTCCTGACTCACTCTTAGCTGATGACCTTGCTTCATATTTCACTGAGGACATAAACATATCCTAAAGGGATCAATAGATCTCTCCCTCCGTCTCTACTTGCCTCAGGACTCACACACTTTACTTTCCTTGTCATTTTCCAGTGCTCTCCTTGGGCACTGAATCCTGTCTCCTCCCTTGCTTATCCCATCAGTGCCTCTCTCTATCCCATCGTTCCCATCAGAATGTAAATATCATGTCATATACCCACCTCCCACCATTGAAAGCCTTCCCTAGACCCCTCCAGCTACACCACATCTCCTAGCTCCACTGTATAGCAAAACCTTTCACAAGAGTTGTCTATTTTCCCTGTTCCCACTTTTTTCATCCTTTGTTCTTTCTAGAAAGTACACAATCAGGCTTTTGGTTCCATCACTCCCCTGGAGCTGTGAGCCTCACGTGCCTTCCTCCTATCACTAAGAACCTCCTTACTGCCAAATCCAATGTTGGCTCCCAGTCCTCCTCTAACCTGACCTCTCAGCTGCATGTGACACAGTTGATTATTCCTGCCTTCTTGAAACATTTTCATTAGGCTTCCAGGATATCACATTCTCCTGATTTTTCCTCTCCCTGGCTAGTCCTTTGCAATCTTGTTTGCTGGCTGTTTCTCCTCTTTTTTCTGACCTGACCCCCAAGTATCAGAATTCCCTGGAGGTTTTGTTCTTTTTTTTTTTTTTTTTTTTTTTTTGAGATGGAGCCTCGCTCTGAGCCCAGGCTGGAATGCAGTGGCGCGATCTCGGCTCACTGCAACCTCCGCCTCCCGGGTTCAAGCAATTCTCCTGCCTCAGCCTCCCGAGTAGCTGGAACTACAGGTGTGGAGGCTCTGTTCTTGTCTCTTTTCTCTCTTTACCTTCTCTTTTGTCAACCTCTTTATTCCTATAGCTTTAAAGATGTTGACATATCCCAAGTTTATATCTGTATCCCGCCTCCTCTCTAAGCTCCAAATCTATGTACAGTATCTAATTCCCTACTTGCCATCTCTACTTCGATGTCTAATGAATGTTTCTCAATACAGTGTACACAAAAGAAAGGCTCCTACTTCTCACTCCCTGCAGCCCCTTGCAACCATGTAACTCTTTGGTTTTGCTAGTCTTAGTAAAAAGCATTATTATTTACTCAGCTGTTCAGGCCCTAAACCTCCCTTTTTCTCACACCTTTGTCCAAACTCATCAGCTTTACCTTTAAAATAAGTGCTAAATGTGATCACTTCTTACCACCTCTACCTGTCCCACCTGAGTTCAAGATGTCATGACCTCTATCCCCTTGACTTCTAATAGCCTTTTAACTATTCTCTGCTTCTGCTCTTGCCCCCAAACAGCCAATTTTCCCCCCAACAACCAGAATGATCCTTCAAAAATATAAATGAGACTGGCCACTCACCTGCTAAACACCCTTGAATGACTTCCCACCACAGTTAGAATAATACGGAAATTTTACTTTGGTCCAAAAGACCCCACATGACTTTGGTGTTGTCTATCTGTCCAATCTCTTCTTGAACTTGACTGCTCCCTCCCTGTCTGTAGCTGAGTCATACTGGCCTCCATGATCTTGATTAAACAGGTCAGGCTCTTTCCCATCTCTGTACTCACTGCTGCCTCTGCCCAGGACGCTCTTCTTCTCAGATCTTGCAAGCTTTGCTCTTCAGTCCAGTCAGGACTCTGCTCAAATATCACCTCTTTAGACAGAATTTTCCCCACTACCCACTAAAGCAGACCCTCATTGTCTTTGTCACTTTCTAACCTCTCATCCTGTTGATGTTTTGATAGTGCATGTTAATCTTGACTTTTTAGGATACATTCATTTGCTTAATTCATTTCCAAATGCAAACATCTCATTGGCAAGGACTTTTCTGCCCTTTTCATCCAAAGTGCCTAGAACAGATGGTCCATAAATACTTGTTGAGCGAGCAGATGCATGAATAAATGTGCAAAGGGACTCAGGTAAAGAGTGTAATTTCTGTAATTTCAAAGCTGTGATGTACTTCCAGGAGCAGAGTAAGTAATAATGATGGGCAGGCACAATGGAAGGCCAGGTGTTGGACTAAAGAGGGCCTCTCTGGCAGCCCTACAGGACAGACATTTCTGCAATGATAGAAATGACCTATATCTCTGCTGTCTAAAACAGTAGTCACTGGCCACGTGTGACTATTGGGCACTTAAGATGTGGTCAGTGGGACTGAGAAATTGAGGAACCGAATATTAATTTAATTTAATTTCAATTAACATTTAAATAGCTATCCATGGCTTGTGGCTATGGTATTAGGACCTGAAGCATCCCTTCCCATGACTTGTGATTGCCGGATAATTGTGTATAACTCACCGAGTTGTCGAGAGGACTAATGAAATAAAAACTTGGGAAAATGTCTGGAACATAAATGGCACAAAAAATAATAGTTGCTATTACTGCACAGAGTTGCAAATTAAAGTACTTTAAGTACATGCCATTTAAATTAGGCTGTAAAGCACTTGAAATGGACTTTTACTAATGTTAACCATGATGTTTTGGTTTTTAGAGTTGGTGGATAAGCGATGTTTGGGTCTATATTTGAGCTTCCAAACTAAAAATAGCATACAACCATTTTGGGATCTCACTGAAGGAGATAGATGACTATTCCAAGTGGATCAGCTTGCTGATACTTATAACAAGCTAATTAATTTTGACAACAGCTAATTTAGCATCTGCAAAAATTGGATTTGTAACATTATGTGTACTGTATTATTTTCAAACAGTGTCATCTGCAACTTTCTGGATGATTTTGGGTAAGAGAAGTGTTTGTTTTAATATTTACTATTAAAGTAAAAAAAATAAGTATTTACTTATTGGAAACATTATGATTAATTATTTAAGGCTAAAATTGGTTTGGACATAGAATCATTTTTTTTTTTCTTAGTGGCTCACCGTAATTCCTTCCATACTGAATCCAGAAAATAAAATTAGCACAGATATAGAACATAAACAGACCATTAAAACAAACCCTTATGAATAACTAATGCAATAATAAAATCACACATTTGTCCAGAATAAGCGAGGTACTTATTTTCAGGCCAAAAGAATTTGCGTTCTGTAGCAGAGTGAAAATGGCATTCCACAGTCAGCCTAAACACTTGGTGGAGACTCCGAGACTAGAGAGAGCAGATGCATTTAAATTAAACACGTGCTTATAGGCATTAAGAAAAGTTGACATTCTTATTACAGAGAACAATTAATCTGCATCAGTTGGAAGCCACTTTACAGTTGAAAAAGTGTTCTAGGACCTAATATAAATGAGACTGGAGTAGAAAGAGAATGAAAATTCACTTTTCTACACGGGAGCCTTTTCTAATTGCCCTAGAGCTGTGCTGTTTGAAATGCTAATCCGTCCTCTCCCATCCAGGACTGGGAGTCTGGGGTAACAGAAGCCAAGAAGGGTGAAGATCCCCAAATGCTAAAGTGAGGGGTGGTCAAGACTTACCAATGGGCATCACTAAGAAAAAAGGTAGCCAGCAGAGGACGAAGCAGCCCACCACGATGCCCAGCGTTTTGGCCGCTTTCTTCTCCCGGGAGAACTTGAGGAGCCTCACCGAGAAGTGCGTCTTGCTCTTGGTGCTGGCCACCCCGCTGCCTCCTGCAGGGGCGTTTTTCCGATGGATGCGGAGCGTCACTTGCTCCGAGTCCGACTTGTCGGTCTTGAGGCCAGACTTGAGGCCCCGGCTCTCCCTCTTGGCCACCACGTAGACGCGGCAGTACATGACCAAAATGATGGCCAGCGGCAGGTAGAAGGAGCCCAGCGCTGAGAAGAGCACGTAGCCCGGCTCCTCATTGATCTGACAGATGGTCTCGTCCTCGGGGGCCGGCTGCCTCCAGCCGAACAGGGGTCCGATGGAGATGACCAGGGAGAGTGCCCAGACGCAGAGCAGAGCCATGAGACCCCTCCTCTGGGTGACGATGGTTGGGTAGCGCAGCGGGTAGCTCACGCCGATGTAGCGGTCGATGGAGATGATGCAGAGGCCCATGATGGACGCGGTGCAGCACAGAACATCCACTGCCGCCCAGATGTTGCAGAAGACTCTGCCAAAGGCCCAGTAGCCTAGGACCTCGAAGATGGCGGAGAAGGGCAGCACCGTGGAGGTGAGCAGGAGGTCGGCCACCGCCAGGTTGACGATGTAGTAGTGTGTGACTGAGTGCAGGTGTCGGTGACAGGCTACGGAGAGGATCACTAGGATGTTCCCCAGCACCCCGAAAAGAATGAGGCCCCCCAAGATCACCCCGAGCAGAATGGCCTTGGAAATGTTCACCGGTGCCGGCGGTTGGGTGCAGTTGGAGCTGTCGGAAGCATTTCCGGAGAGAAACACCATGGTCCCAGCCGGGGCCGGGCGAGGTCCGGCTCTCCAGGGCCACCCCGCGGGCAGGCGCGGAGGCGGGAGCGCGGGAGCCGGGAATCAAAAGGTCTCGGCTGGAGGGAGCCCTGCCAGCTGGGTTTGGCTGGGAGTGAGAGCGCGCGCGCGGGTGGGAAACAACCCTGGCCAGCCCTGGGAACCCTCAGAAGGCCACACGAAGGGGCAGGGCATTAAAGGCGACATGGCCAGGGGCGCGCGGGGCTGCCCGGGACCCTCTCCACCTGCTGGGCTGGCCTAGCCCGGACCCCAACTCCCTCCCTACCCGAGGGTGGGCGTGAAGATCCAGGAGACTTCTTGCAACATGCAATTCCAAAATTACGAGAGTCTGCTTTTCCGCGTTGTGTGATTCGTCCTGGCTCGGGGAAGATTCAGCATTCTGCACATGATTCGGAATTCAAAATTCCAGCGCCAGTCTCCCCCTCAAACCAAAGGATCAGCCGTCGACGCTCAAAGGCAGGGACCGATGGCATCTGGGCACTGCTCCTGGCCCGCAGTTACCTACATTTTGAGCTGCCCCACCGAAGGCTCCTGCTGTCTCCAGCTTCTAGGAGCACAGGCCAGGGGACGTGGGTGTGAAATATGTGTTGAGACACAGGCGGCTGCCGGGCATCGTTTGACCGCGTCCACCTGAAAGAGCGCAAAGAGAAAGGCGGGCTGTGAGCTAGGCGCCCCAAGGAGAGAGGCTGTGCTGAGCTCGACCGGCTGCGGGACGCCAGCTGGGAGTCGGGCTGGTTCTGCGGTCCAGAAGCTGCTTCGCCCGGCTGTGGCGGAGGCGACTCCGGAGCGCATCTCGCGTCCCCACCACTGGGAACCTGCCTCGCGCGCTCTACTGAGTCACCTCTGCCCGAGTTCAGGATTCGAAGCGAAAAACAAACAAACAAAAAAACAAATCCCCCTAACCCCAGGCTCCAGCGTTCGAAGGCTGGATTTCGAGCGCCGGTACCGAGAAATTAAAATCCTCGAAGCCCGGGAAGGGCGATCGCGGCTGGCGAGTGTGTCGCACTGATCCTAGCCGGGGAATTCTGGAGGATGTACTCGGTTTCCATTAGAACAGGTTGCTTCGCAGTCACCTGGAGGGGGCGGCCTGGGAGAGGGAACCGCTGAGACCCAGGGACCGCAGGGCCAGGACCACGCGCACGCTCACGCTCACGCCGGTGGAATTCGCACTCGGGTGCGCAGAGCGCGCCGGTCTGTCCACCAGCCAAGCTGACTTGAGAGCCAGGTCCCGAGCGAAGCCGGGAGGGACCCGAGGGCTGAAAGCGACCCAGATCTGTCCACGACGCCTCTCCAAGCCTCACTGTTGGCCACCCGAGGGGCTCCAGCTGCCAGCCGTAGCGGGACTGCCGGGGCACGGAGTGGGGAGGACGTCCCTCTGCAGAGGCAGCTTTGCAAGTGACAGTCACTGCGGATTTTGCAGGCGTAAACATGAAGCCGGCATGCCAGCGGGCAGGGGCCGCCTTCGATTTTCTGGGCTGGGGGCCACCATCTGCGTAAGAAACCTGGGTTTCCACAACTGCGAACCGACCGCAGGGACTCGGCAGGACCGCGGGGCGTGAGGAAGTGCCCACCTTGCCTTCTTGGGTTGGGCCCTGAGAGGAGACCTCGGGCAAAGACTGTTGTTAAAATTCCAAGTTTAAGACCTCACAGGTGGTATTAAAATCGTGCCACTGCAGAAACCCTTTCCCTCCTACCTCGAGGGTGATAAACACAGGGTTAAAAAGACACTTGTTAAGTAGAAGGCAACTTCGCAGAAGATGTAAGGGAATCGGGGGTGGGGTAGAGGGGCCGGTATAAAACCTGGTGGAAAAAGCGGGAGGCGCTGGGAAAAGTGGGGGTTCGGTCTCACCAGACAGCGGGGGATGTCTGCCCTCACCCACTCGGCCCTGCGGGACGCCCGCCCCGGCGCACTCACCTGAAGCGCCGCTGCTGAGCCACCAGCTCGCGAGCGTGGGAGGCGGACCCGGCTTGGGTCCCGGGAGCTGCCTGCCTGATCTTCTCTGGAGGCGGAGAGGGGACCGTCTCTCCGAGGAACCAAATCCTTGTCCTTTTGCACCCGCTGACTCACCCCTCCACCAGCGATGTCTTTAAGCTCCTGGCCCGCTGTCACTTTACCTGCATTTTTAAAAAGAGTCAAAATAGGAAAAGAAAAAAAAAATACAGATAACCGATAACTCCACAATCACCCTTTTAATATTCAGCTCCCCGACACCAGAAAAGAATAGCAAGGAACTTTGCAGCTCTCGCTGACGTAACACAGGCAGTAGCCCAGCTAGTACCGTAATCTCCTGCTGCTACCGTATTACTCTACGGCAACAGGCACAAGTGCGTGTACAGCTGTAATGTTTTCCTCTGGCCTAAAGGGGGTTGGGTTCTAGCGTTTCTTTAAAAAGGTTTGCGTGTGTGTGTGCGTGTGTGTGTAGAGTCATTTGTAGTAAATAACTTCTTTAAATGATCTGATTTTAAAAATAAAGAAAAATTGACACCCTTGCTAGATATTGCTGTGTGTATGGTGTGTTCATAGGAATGTGTTATAAAGTAACTTTGAACAGTTTGATTTGATTAACATTTGTCCTAGGTTTTGTTAAAATCAAGAAGTATATTAAGAACATTGTAATTCCAAATATGCAAGTAAATTATAAAGTATTTTAAATAGCAAGTCAAATCAGATAAAATTTGATAAATTCGATTGTAATGAAATTATATTTTCAGGAAGATAAAGTGGATATATCTAAACCTTATTTAATATGATTCACTTCTAATTTCTTTAGACAGATGAATTTTAAGAGCATTATGGCCACAGAGTTTGGTATGTTTTAAATGCCACACATTCTTTTCCAGCTTTCTTGAGAAAATGGTATCTTTTCAGGAGTGTTACTCTCTTTAATTCATTAATAGCTGGAGTATGAAAACCTAGCACCACCAGTCTCATTACTTTTTCTGGTAAATTACATACTCTGTTTACCTTATGATTGAATGAAGTGATATGTGTTTCAGAATATTGGGAACATAGAAAAATGTTTCCCACTCCAATTCCTACCTCCTAAGTCATCTTCTTTCATCTTTATTGATGCAGACAAAGTGGAATGTTCTTATTTACTAGTTCCCCTTAAACCTAGGAACAAAGAAATAACTTTAAGCAGTGGTGTGCACTTAGATTCTCTCCTGTGAACAAAATCATATTAGTATGATTACCTTTTCTAAGTGAGATTATGTTTGGGAGGCTCTTCTATAGCAATAAATCTCAAAATGCTTCAGAGGAATGCCCATGAGAGGGTCAGTGAATACTATGTCATGGAAGACCTAATATTTATATTTATTTCTCTATTGTATACAAAGTCCTCCACCTCTGCCTCACACCTGTAGGGATAGAACTCACACTTAACACATTTGATTTGAATTTAATATATTTTTAAAACTGAATTTTGTGCCATAGGAGGAGCATCCTGGTTGAACAGACAGCTCCCCTTCTCATTACTAAGTCACCTGCTCTCTCTGGGATTCAGTCCCCTTAGGAGGAAGCTTGACCTCAATTCCCTGCACTTCTAGTACTTTATCATCAAATATGTGTATAATGTCTGTGCCTCCGAAATCCCATCCATCAGAGGGATATACACTGTTTAGTTTCATATTCATTAACCGGATGCTGTGAATGCAAATTCTTCATTAAGATGTGTTCCATGGTAGATAAGGGAAGCAGTGTTATCAGCAAGTAAAGCAACTGGAAATTGCTCAGCTCTGCAAGGTCGAAAATCACAAAGGTCTTTGTAACTCCCAGTACCCACTCTCCAACAATTAAGAATACACATAATCCATCCCTGCACCCACCTCCAATAATTAACTAGTTAATGCCAAGATAAGGAAGAGCAGCTCTTCATGCTGCTAGCAGGTAGGTCTTTCAAATCTGCTTCTCAGCCTGTGACCATCAATCCTTGCAAAGCAACCTCTCAGAACCAATTTTTCAGTCACCTACCATTGATTCACAAACAGAAAACTATCCATCTGTTGGTTACTCTTTAAATAATAGTTGACATGGACATCCCAGGAGGCGTCTGAGTTGGACACATGGGTAGGTGGAGTGGAGAGGAGTATGCTCTGGGGTCACAAAAATGCTATTCTGACCCTCCTATGAGACCACGGCAAAGCCATGGTTTCCTAATTTTTAAAGGGAGACAGTGAACCCCCACAAGGTTGTTATTAGTGTTGAAAGAAATTATGTTTCTCAAAACTCAGTTCATAATGTAAACTAACTCTATTATTAATCTTATTAACTCCCTTTCTGCTCATTTGTATGTTACTTTATAGTGAAATATATTTCTGACCCAGGTAGTCCATGAACACTGGTAAATTCAGCTGGAGAATGTGCTAAGTGTCTTGAGCATTGCACTTGAGCTAAGTGGTGTAATCAGAAAGACCCAACATGGCTGAGTTGCGAGAGCTGGTCCTGATCACCAGCTACTTCTTTTCTTCTTACTTTCCCCCCTTGTTCTTTGAATTGAGGGGCCATGCAAATGTGTGTGAACACGTCAGCCCCTACATCCAGAAAGCTGCCTTCTTGGCCTCGGGCCTTGGGGTGCACACATTTGTGATGTCTGCCCAGAGAGGATGGACCTGAAAGTGATTGTGTGGCCATCTAGGGTAAGGGATTCTGAGTCCCAGGGCATGGCCTAGAAGGGAGGGCACAGGCTCCAGGTGGGCATATCACATTAGTCCTATGGCCAAAAGGAGTCAGAGCTGGACTCTCTAAAGCATGAAACCCTAGCCAGGAGTCCCTCTTGCCTGGCTCTGAGGGTGATACTCTGAAGACTTCCTGTGTGAATTGAAGAATCCCCTGAAGGGGTGGTTGTGGAAAGGCTCATAAAATGATATTGCTTGATGCAGGATTTGTGGAATCAGCAGGATTGAGATTTGTAGACAAAAGTGAGGAAGGTGAACCATCAGCAGCCGCATTTTAGAGTGGTGTGTCAGGGATGCTGGGGGAATGAGTCTGATTGGAGAAGGGCTGAGCAATGGACATAAACCCATGCGTTGATTGACAGGACTTTCTTAGTGACTAGTGAGGAACTCAGCAAGTGTGGTAGGCTTAGGGGTTTAAAAAATAAAGAATCTGTCTATCATTCCCTTAGAAAACAATACACAATGGAATTAGGAGCTGTGTTCTGGAATTTATGATTGCAAATGACAGAGTAGAAGACTTAATGTTAGTATCTACCCCAAAGACTTGGCTTTTCAACTAATTCTCCTAAGGCTTAAGAAGTTAAAGAGGCAAGAAAATGAAAAACATTTCTCAGAAAGATATTGATGCAGTATCAAGTCACAGTTCTCCAAAGAAGCATTGTGTCCTAATCCTTTATCGAACTGAGAACACTGCACAGCCCACAGACACTGCTGAGGGATGTCTTTGATGAGATAATAATTCTGTCTTTGCTATCATTTGTCCAAATCTTCATTGCCCTGAGAAAATAACATACTCCAAGTCTTGGGAGTCATACCACCCCATCCCTACACTGTGGGACTATCATGGTAGGAATGTGAGGTCAAGTCACCCTATAGCTGATCAGCAAATAATTCCTTTAAAACAATAAGACTTTGCTCTTGCATAGCAAGTCTGAGCTGAGGCATATCAATCACATTTTTTCAATATCTTTGTCAATATCATCTGGAAATGGAAGTAAAAGAAAATCAATATGTGTACCAAGTGCAGACACATTTTTATCTCATCTCTTCACTTGCTGATGGGCTGTTATAGGCACATTAAAATGCTTATTGACTTGTATTTAATTATAAAATTTGTGCTCATAATAGCACATTTGGAAAAGTCAGACAGAAATGTATGAAAACAAAAATTATCTGTAATCCTGCTGCTGGAGAAATAGCTACTGTTAAATATTTGTCATATTTTCTCATTTTTTGCTAATGTGTATAAATTATATACATAAAAATATATATACACATGTACATACCAGGAAATATTTTATGTACATGTATTTATGTGTACATATATATTTCATATATTATACATTGTATACATTACATAAAATAGTGTAATCATACTGTACCCATAGTTACATATCTTATTTTTTCACTTATATTATTTCATGAACTCATTCTATTATTACATTTATAACAAAACATGATTTATAAGAGCTCCACAGTGATTCTATTCTATGTATATGCTATTGTCTGAATGTTTGTATTCTCCCCAAAATTCATATGTTGTAGCCTAACTTCTGAGGTGATGGTATTAAGAGGTGAGGTCTTTGTAAGATGATTAGGTCATGAGGATTCCACCCTCAGGAATGGAATTAGTGCCTTTATGAAAGAGGAAGCCTCTTTGCCCTTCTGCCATGTGAGAACACGTAGAAGGCGACATCTATGAGGAATGGGCCCTTGCGTAGCACCAAATCTTCCAGCACCTTGATCTTGGACTTCTCAACCTCCAGAGCAACATATTTCTTTTGTTTATAAATTATCCAGTCTAAGGTATTTTGTTATAGCAGCCTGAACAGACTAAGACACTGTATGTCATGCTAAACTAAATATTTAAATATTCAGGTTTAAAAAAATCCTGATCTATAACTTGAACTGTGGTAAATACTCTTATTTATTTATTATTTTACTTTAAGTTCTGGGATACATGTGCTGAATGTGCAGGCTTGTTACATAGGTATACATGTGCCATGGTGGTTTGCTGCACCTATCAACCCATCATCTAGGTTTTAAGCTCCACATGCATTAGGTATTTGTCCTAATGCTCTCCTTCCCCTTGCCCCCCATCCCCTGACGGGCCCCAGTGTGTGTTGTTCTCCTCCCTGTGTCCATGTGTTCTCATTGTTCAACTCCCACTTATGAGTGAGAACATGTGGTGTTCAGTTTTCTGTTCCTGTATTAGTTTGCTGAGAATGATGGCTTCCAGCTTCATCCATGTCCCTGCAAAGTACATGAACTCATTCTTTTTTATGTCTGCATCATATTCCACAGTGTGTATGTGCCACATTGATAAATACTCTTATATATAACATTGTACTCCAAATTTTCCTTAAGATTAATTTCTGTAACTAAAATTAGAATAACAAAGATTATGAACATTTAAGAGGTTATAACAGATATTGACCTCTAGAAAGGTTTTACAAATGTAAATGTAAAATATAAACTCCCCACAGGAGTGCATAACAGTACCTGTTTTTTGTCTTTTTACTTATTTGTCTTTTGTCTCTTGCCAACTTTGACTGTTTATAATAAACTAGACAAGTACATAAATATATGTAAATAAAATAAACCTTAGCCAGTTTGATAAGTAAAAAACACCTCATTTAAAAATATTTGTATTCTTTAATTATGATTTTATTTTTATACATTTATTTCTATATATTCGTTTATGACTTCCTTGTTCATGTTTCTGCTAGCCAGGTGTTATGGTTTGGCTCTGTGTCCCCACCCAAATCTCATCTTGAATTCTAATCCCCATGTGTCAAGGGAGAGATCTGGTGGGAGGTGATAGGATCATGGGGGAGGGTTCCCCCATGCTGTTCTTGTGATAGCAAGGGAGTTCTCATGATATCCAATGGCTTAAAAAATGACAGTTTCTCCTGCACTCCCTCTCTCTCCTGCCACTCTGTGAAGAAGGTGCCTTGCTTTCCCCTCACCTTCCATCTTATTGTAAGTTTCCTGAGGCCTCTCCAACCATGCAGAACTGTGAGTCAATTAAACTTCTCTTGTTTATAAATTACCCAGTCTCAGTGTGAAAACCAACTAAGACACCAGGATTTGGTCAGAAACCGCTGTAGTTGTTTCATGCAGGAAGGATTTAATACAGGGAATCAGACGGTTATGATATTGCTTGGAAATATTGGGAAACAGATTAGAGAAAGCTACTGTTTGCTTCCAGAAATTCTGAAGTGCAACTGTATCGGGAAACCATGCTGATGATTTAGCTGTCTAAAGCACCAATGATGTGCATGCAGGTCATCCAGGAGCTCCTGGCAAAACCTCACCTCTACTGTTGGCTGAAGTCTTCATCCTTGCACAACACGGTTACAGGGTGAGAAATGGCTTCCACTTCTCTTCCACTTTCCAAAATCTCACAAAATTCCTCTCATTGGTGAATTGTGACTCAGAATCCTGATGGCTTTTGCAATGCAGAGAAGAGTATAGAAAGAAAAAAATGTGACCCTGAGTGGACAACAGACAATTTGGTATAGTGTCCATTACCCATTTTGATATTGGTATTTTCCTCTTTTATCTTATTGATTTGTAAGAACTTCTTATATATTATGGTGGCCTTGAAAACATGCCATTCGATCTGCAGCAAGGAGCATAATTGACTTAGATTGTCTTAGATTTTGCTCTTCTGGATCCATTCCTGTGTTCATGCCACACTTTCTATAGGCTGTTCTCAACCAATGGCAAAGCAGGGCAAAGGTTCTAATGCAGGCTTATTACTGTAATATATGGGATTTCTTGAATTGGTGAATTTGTCTCAGGTCAGCTAAAACTTTCTTATGACTGTGCAACAGTCTGACACTTTTCCTTCCCTTCTTCTTCAGAAGGTGTCAACTTGGATGATAATCTGGAGGCTCTCCTTACCTTCTGAATTAATCTCTTCTCATGCTGCTAATAAAGACATACTTGAGATTGGGTAATTTATAAAGGAAAGAGATTTATTCGACTAACAGTTCCACATGGCTGGGGAGGCCTCACAATCATGGTTGAAGGCAAATGAGAAGGTCAACATCTTACATGGGGGTAGGCAAGAGAGCTTGTGTAGGCGAACTCCCCTTTATAAACCATCAGATCTCATGAGATTCATTCACCAGCATGAGAACAGCATGGGAAAGACCCTCTGCCATGATTCAATTACCTCCCAGTGGGTCCCTCCCATGACATGTGGGAATTATCAGAGATAAAATTCAAGATGAGATTTGGGTGGGGACACAGCCAAACCATATCACCTTTCCCAGCTCCCTTCCTCCTTGCCTTTACAAGCACTTCCCAGTAAATCTCTTGTATGCTGAAATCTTATCTTGGTGTATGCTTTTTGGAGGGCCAAATGTAACACGTATATTAAAGATATTAGAACTTTGTGATATTCTTTGCCATTTCTTCTTATCATAGACATTTAAAAAGAAAAATTTCATGAATTTACATAAAGAGAGAGGCTTCCACATAAGTTCTTCCATAATCAGTATATAAAGTACCATATTATTTATACCTGGGTAACCTGTAAGCTTCATATATTTTGTGCAGATTTTATAGAATTTTACTTATTAGTGATTTTTCTCTATGATCAGGATGGTTGACCTCATGAAAGAAACCACAGGGGCTTCCTTACTTCCCTCTACTCAGGGAATTTTCCTAAAATTAACCTATATGAAGAAGATAAGAATTTGCACCAACTTTAAAGCTCTTTCCTTCTGAAATGAAAAGAGTGAGTATTGATAAGGAGCGGTCCCTCGATTTCTTCTGGCTGAAGATCAGCAGATAATAACACTATTACTTTAAAAGCTTAAAATCAGAGTGTTTTGTCTCGTTTATTGATGGATAAGCTTGAGTTCTGGATCAATATTCAGAATTTCTCTAGTCTTGTTAATTTAACAGCCAGTTTATTTACTTTCTGAATGAAGATGTGGGACATGTATTGATAAAATGGTTTTGTTCCTCTGTCCAGCATCAGAAAAAGCAAAACAGAATAATTTTTACCGTTCTTTTTTTTCTTACTTACTGAAACCACCTTTATTACCTTGTCTGCTCCCTTGTAGCAGTGACATGAATCCAACTATGAGGAATTAAGGCTATAAGAAAAGACACACATCAAAAGTCAGGCTAGTCTGATTTTATCAGAAGTACCAATTGTACCTGGGGAATCCTTGGAAAGAATGGTTGAATTATCAACTGAGAAAATCTTGGGAGAAAAAAAAACCTTGAAAGCCAAGGATCTAGATAATCTATTTTATATTTTTGATGACAAATGTGTTTATAAATATGAAGACAGAAAGTTGTTTAATGATATAAACACTAGTTTAAACTAACATAGGGAGATTCATCTCCATTAGCCAAATTTCCAAGTATTCCTGTTATTGATTTCTAGTTTTATACTACTGTGATCAGAAAAGATACTTAATGTCATTTCAATCTTTCTACATTTGTCCAGATTTGTTTTGTGATGACGTATGTCTATTTTGAAGAATATTCTGTGTGCACCTGAGAAGAATGTGTATTCTATTGCTATTAGATAGAATATTCTACGTATGTCTGTTAGATCTATTTAGTCTAAAGTGCAGTTATAGTCCAATGTTTCATTACTTACTTTCTGTCTGAAAGATCTGTCCTTTGTTGAAAGTGGGCTATTGAAGTCACCTAGTATTACTGTATTACAATGTGTTTTTCCCTTCAGACACTTTAATATTTGCTTTACATATTTAGTTGTCCCAAAGTCAGGTATGTATATATTTACAATTATTATATTCTCTTGTTAAGTTAATCCCTTTATCATTATATAATGTCTGTCTTTGTTTATTTTTTAAATTTTTAACTTAAACTTTATTTTGTCTGAAGTAAAGTATAAGTATCAGATTACCCCTGTTCTCTTTAGGCTTCAGTTTGCATAAAATAATCTCTTCCATTTATTCACTTTCAGTCTATGTGTGTCCTTAAGAGTGAGGTGAATCTCTTGTATGCAACATATATTTGGGTCTTAAAAAAATCAGTTTAGCCACTCTTATGTATTTTTATTGGAGAACTTAATCTATTTACATTCAAAGTAATTATTGATAAGTAAGGACTTATCCACTGTCATTTTGTAAATCATTTTCTGTTTTGTATTTAATAGATATTTTGTTTCTTTCTTCCTCTTTTTCTGTCTTTGTGGTCTGATGGTTTTCTTTAGTGGGATGTTTTGAATCCTTTCTATTTATATTTTGTGCATCTACTATAGATTTTTATTTTGTGGTTACCATGAACCTTACATAAAATGTTTTATACTTAAAACAGAGTATTTAAAGCTAACAACCTAATAACAACTTAACTTTGGTTGCATACAACAACTCTGCACTTTTACTTTGTCCTCCTCACATTTTATATTTTCAATATCAAAATCAATATCACTTTGTAATGTGCTTCTCTTTACAGCTTATTTCTCCTATAGTTGTTTTTAATAGTTTTGCCTTTTAATCCTTGTACTAAAAGTAAAATTCCTTTAAAAACTACCATTACAATCCCAGAATATTCTGAATATGACTCTCTATTACTTTTACCACTGAGTTTTGTGCTTTTGTATGTTTTATGTTGTTTATTAGCAGTCTTTGGTTTAGCTTAAAGACTTCATTTAGCGATACCGGTATAGCAGGCCTAGTGGTAACGAACTCCCTTAGCTTTGTCTGGGAAAGTTTTTTTTTTTTTTTCCTTATTTCCGAAGTACAGATTTTTCAGGTAAAACTGTTCTTGGTTGTCAGGTTTTTGTTTTTGTTTCTGTTTTTTGTTTGTTTGTTTTCACCTTCAGCCCCCTGCATATATCATAGTACTCTCTCCTGGCCTGTAGGGTTTCCGTGGAGAAATCCACTGATAACCATTTTAGGACTCCCTTATATGGATATGTTTCTTATCTCTTGCCACTCTCAGAATTTTTTCTTTGTCTTTGATTTTTGATAATTTGGTTGTTATGTGTCTTAGTGAACTCCTCTTTGGGTTTAATTTTGCTGAAGATTGTTCTTACTAAACTTGGATTTTTGCATCTTTCTAATATTTGGGAAGTTTTCAGCCATTATTTCTTTAGTTGTGTTTACTGGCTTTTTAATCTGTCTCTTATCCTTTTGAACTCCTGTTATAAAAATGTTAGTTCTAATGAGAATACGTGGACACAGGGAGGGGGGAACATCACATAATGGGGCCTGTTGGGGAAAAAGGGGAGGGAGAGCATTAGTACAAATACCTAATGCATGTGGGGCTTAAAACCTAGACGATGGATTGATAGGTGCAGCAAACCACCATGGCACGTATATACCTATGTAACAAACCTGCACGTTCAGCTCATGTATCAGGTAAAAATAAATAAATAAATAAAATAAAACATCAAAAAAAAAAAGAAGAAAATGTTAGTTATCTTAATGGTGTACCATAATTCCTGCAGATTTTCTTCATTATTTTTAATTCTTTTTCTCTGACTTCTCTGACTGAATAATTTCAAATATTCTGCCTTCAAGCTCCCTGATTCTTTTTTTTTTTTTTTAATGAGATGGGGTCTCACTTTGTCACGTAGGCTGGAGTGTAGTGGTGTGATCTTGGCTCACTGTAGCCTCGAGTTTCTGGGCTAAGGCAATCCTCCCACCTCAGCCTCCCGAGTAGCTGGGACTACAGGCACGTGCCACCACACCCAGGTAATTTTTTGTATTTTTTTTTTTTTTTTTTGTAGAGACAGGGTTTTGCCGTGTTTCCCAGGCTGGTCTTGAACTCCTGAGCTCAAGGCTTGGCCTCCCACAGTGCTAGAATTATAGGTGTGAGGCACCACACCTGGCCTGATTCTTTTCTTTTCTTTTTTTTTTTTTGCTTGATTGAAATCAACTATTGAAGCTTGTTATTGAAGCTTTTCATTGAAATTTTTAGTTCAGTCATTGTATTCATTTTTAGAATTTCTACTTTTTAAAACAATTTTGCTTCTATTTATTTGTCAAACTTTAAATTTGTTTGCATATATTTTCCAGATTTTATTTAATTTTCTATTAGTATATTCTTGTGATTCATTGAACTTCAAGAGGATTTTTCTAAATTCTTTGTTAGTCATTTCTTAGTTCTTCATTTATTTAGTGTTCAATATTAGAGCTTTATTGGTTTCTTTTGGTGGTGTCACGATTCTCTGATTTTTTTGTAATCCTTCTGTCCTTGCATTGACGTCTACACATTTAAGGAGACAGCCACCTGCTCTGGCCTTTACAGGTGTTATTGGCAGGGATAGAACTTCATTATTTAGTCTAGTCCTGATCCTAGATGGGCCAGCTTGTACCAACCCCGAGCAGACAGAGATTCCTGTCAGGTTGTTTAGTTGGGTGGGCTGCTGTCTTTGCTCTGAGGTCTGAAGGGACTACTGGCTGGGCTCCACCGTTTGGCAAGACTATTGGCTAGTCTCTGCAAACAGGCCCAGCTGCTGGCTGGGCACTGCAATAACCATCCATTGGGCAGATTTGCAGTGTGTATTCCCTGGCCAGGTTGAACTACTGTTTGCATTTTGCAGCTGGGTTGGGCTGCAGGCTGGGCTTTGAGGTCAGGTGGAGTTACAGCTTAGGACAAATGGGTCCAGAGACTTTGCTTCACAGAACTGTCTTTCTTTGCTCCATAGAACTGTCCTTCCTTGCTCCATAGAACTATATTTCCTTGCTCCATACAACTGCCTTCCTTTGTTCCATACAACTGTCTTTCTCCATTCCATGCAACTGTCTTTCTTTGCTCCACAGAAATGTCTGATTGAGACTTGTCTTTCTGCCTGAGTGTGGTTTTGGAGTGAATTCCAAGGCTTGCCTTACTTTTCTGGACTCCCAAGTTGAGCAAGACCAGCCCCTGTTCTCTGCTGAAATGTGCTGTGGCAGGTGTTTCCCTCCCTGAATGGAGCCTTGGTTTAGGCTCTGAGGCTGGGTCAAGCTGCTGTTTGAAATATATGGTTTGCAAATAATTTCTCCAAGTTTTTACTTTGTCTTTTCATCCTCTTAACAAAGGCAAATGTTTTTAATATCAATGAGATCAGTTCATCAATTTTTTATTTTATGAATCATGCTTTTGGCGTCAAGTCTAAGAATTCTGTCTAGCCTTAGATCCCATTTTTTTCCTATTTTCTCTAACGTTCCATAGTTTTAACAATTAACTTTTTAACATTGTTCCTTTTAGTTTCCATTAGTATTGTTTTTATTTCTTTAAACTAATGTATGTTTTAATTTTGATTTCAAATTTAATTGCATTGGGATCATATTGTGTTACACTGCCTTCTCTCCCATTAACTTCTGCTGTTTTTAAATTACTTTTCCCTTTTTAAAAAAACATTCATTTTAGTCTTATATGAACATATTTTTTGGGCAGTTTAGACTGTAGCAGTTGAATGTTTTATAATTTATTTTTAAATTTTCTTTGCAAAGCAAATGCAGTTATAGCAACAAAATAACTGAATTCCACTTAATACCCCACAATGCTTGATTTGATATCTAGTGTTTTCATAGTCATCCAGTTCTAAATATTTCACACATTCCAATATGGTTTTCTTCTTTATCTAGGAATTAATCAGCAGTGCGATTTTCTTAGTATCAGACTTCAAACTATTATTTTAATGTCGATATGTAATTTAATTACATGGATGTCTGGGAAAATCATCTATGTGATATTTACTCTATAAAATTCTTGAGACTCACTTTGTAATCTAGAATGTGGCCAATTTTTGAAATGTTTTCTATGTGTTTGGAAAACATGTATATTCTCTGTTTGTTGAGTGTGGGGTATCTGTACCACTATTAGATCAAACACATTAATTTTGTTATGAAGATTTTATTTGTTCTCTCAAATTTTAGGTCTGCTTGATCCACTAGTCTCTGATCAAAGTGACCTAATGTATTCCATTCTGATTGCAGATTTACCATTTTCTCCTTATAATTCTTTTTTAATGTATGTTTTATTCTTGTAAAAATAGCAACCTTTAATAGTTATTTCACAGATGTTTTTTGAGTTTCACAAAATTGTCTTAATGTGTGTATATTTGAAAACATCCTTATTTCATGTTTTCTCTTGAAAGATAGTTTCATTGGTGATAAAATTCTAATATATTTTTCTTCACCATTTAGATGATTAATCATTTGTATGACGTTATTCATTTTTGCTGATGGTAACTTTGCTATTGCTATAGTTATTATTTTTTGTAATAATCTTTTATCTCTAGTAGCTCTTAGGGTCTTATTTTTATCTTTTATGTCCTAAAGTTTCATAAAATGTGAATTTGTTTCTATTCTGTTGGATTCTACTTGTGTCATTTCAAAATGAAGATTCATGTAATTCTTTTTTTTTTTTTTTTTTTTTTGAGACGGAGTCTCGCTGTGTCACCCAGGCTGGAGTGCAGTGGCGCGATCTCGGCTCACTGCAAGCTCCGCCTCCCGGGTTCACGCCATTCTCCCGCCTCAGCCTCCGAGTAGCTGGGACTACAGGCGCCCGCCACAACGCCCAGCTAGTTTTTTGTATTTTTAGTAGAGACGGGGTTTCATCATGTTAGCCAGGATGGTCTCGATCTCCTGCCCTCGTGATCCACCCGCCTCGGCCTCCCAAAGTGCTGGGATTACAGGCTTGAGCCACCGCGCCCGGCCTCTCATGTAATTCTTTAATTCCTGAACATTCTCATTGATTATCTTTTGTTTAAACTTCTGAAATTGAAGCAAAATACACAGTGCACCAACTGTAAATATACAACTTGATAGATTATCACATTGCCCAAGTATGAACCAGAACATTGCCAAAGTCCTAGAAGCCTCCTTCATAGCCAGTCATCCTCTTCCCCATAGGTAAACACTATCTTGATGTCTAATTTTATACTTATGCCTATTTTTGAGCTTTATGTAAATCATACAGTATATATTCGGTCATATTTAGTTTCTTTAATTCAAGGTTATATTTGTGAGAATTAATCACGCTGTTTTACATGGATCATGCTGTTTCTTGTAAATCATGTAGATCATTTACTGACACTGTTTATTCATTTATTTCTGTGTATGAATATACCATTTTTATAAATCCTTTATACACTTAGTAGGCATTTAGATTACGTCCAGTGTTTAACTATTATGAATAATGTTGATATGAACATACTGTAAAAGTCTTTTGATGTGTATGCGCCTGAATTTTTATTTCGATGTCTATTTCTAGAAAATGAAATTGCTGGATCATAGGACAAGTATAAATTCTACATGTTCTTCTTTAGTAAATATTGACATATGCTTTTCCAAAGCAGTGGTAGCAATTACATCCCTATCAATAGTACAAGATTCTCTGTTACGAGTCTTATTAGTTTTAGCCTTTTTGGTGTGTAGGAACAGCTTGTTTTAGCTTTAGTTTGCATTTTCCTTATTACTAATGAGGTTGAGCAACTTTTCATACGTTTCTTGGGTATTTGACTATCTTTTTGTGTGATTTGTCTGGTTAGTTCTTTTTCTGAAATTTCTACTGTGAAATTTCTACTGTGTTCTCACTACTCATTCAGCAGACTTGCTCTCCCCTCCAGTATACTCACATCTAAATCATAAACACATTTCAATACTCATCCAAAGGTCACATTTTCTGTGATACTTTCCCTAATACACCCAGCCAAAATAGATCTATTTATCTAGCAGACTTTCTAAAATGTTTATATAGGTGTTGGTAATTATCACTTTACACTTAAGTTCATAGTTATTTGTATTTGTTTGGTCTCCTGCAATATAGCCAAGGTGCCAGGGGACATGAACTGTTGGTATTATATATGATTTCTAGCATCGTATTAGGTTGGTGCAAAAGTAATTGCAGCTCTTGCTACCAAAAGTAATGGCAACAACCGCAATTACTTTTGCACTAACTTAACCCTTGGCTAAGTTGACTGTATGTTCCATTTTCTCAGGACAGCCCAAGTTGATGCTACATCCTGCTGGTCCTGATGGACCGTCTAGTTAGCACTTCTTTCTGCTCTCAACATTACCCTGGTTTTTATGTGGTGTTTATGGTCACCCTGTTCATATTAGAATAAAAAAAAAAAAGACTTGGCAGCAATGATAACTTGCAATTAAATCGATGCCTACTGAGGGGAAAAGAGATACTTCTAAGTGACTTAAAAATCGTGGCGCCATTGGTATAATGAAGTCAGGAGGAGGAGATTTGTGAGGCGGCTACTAAATGTGGTAAGTGTGGCTTGGATATATTGAGTTTGAGATCACTGGTAAGAAATGGGGCAGAACGCAGAGTTATGCACAGAGTGTTAGATAGACGGGGTGACAGAAGCCCTGGGAGTGATATTTTGAGCCAGCTTTCATATTCCTTACGTAGGGATTTAGCAGGGAACAAGACAAAGTCCCTGCTCTTGCAGAGCTTATGAGAATTAGAATAGGCACATTAGATAACTATTTACGAGTGATTTTATCATCTGAGGGATGGAGGTGAGGTGAGAGTTTGGGGACAATAAAAAAAAATTGGGAAATGCTCATGTTTTCAGGGGAGCATGAGGATGAGGGCCCAGAGAATAAAAGAGCTGGCAGAGTTAAATGTTAAGCATTTCAAGGTTTTTAAAAGAAAGATGTGGTCTGATATTAAATGCAGAATATTAAAATAAATTGGAAAATTTGAGATAGTGTTTTATATTTTTGTATGCTTTTCATATTTTTAATATTTGCACAAGCAAACAAAATACAAACAAAATTTGTAATACATATTTTTGAAATAGGTATGCTTCATTATCGCATTGACCACAATTTGTTGAAGCTCTTATTTAACTTTTTTGGGAGACATACCTTAAGAGTCTATTGCCATGCTGCCAGGAATATACCTGCTTTCACCTGAGAAATACCTTAAAAGTCTCATGGAAAGAATAAAAATTTATTTTTTGTCTTGACTGTTGCCCAAGTTTGGTGACAATTACTAGCTGTTCAATTCTGAAATATATTAAGCAAGAAAGCATTGCAGCCACAGCCAGCCAACAGCATTTAGGTGAATGTGCATTTCCTCCTTACCAAAGTATATTATATTAATTTTTAGCAAAATCTCAATTTCTCTTTTTTCAAAGAAATGAGTCATCACTCATTTTAATTTTACAAGGACAAAATCTTTGGCGTTTGAAAATTGACCTCTACAAATATGTTTTATAAAAATATTTCTTTTCTTTTGTGGTTTTTAGCCTTGAATGTGGAAAGTTAGGAAACCACAACATTTTTTCCTTAAAAGTAGTTTCCCACACAAACAAAATAATAGCTTCTAAGAAAAGTTAGAAGCTTTCTAATAATTTATAATTCAAACCAATATTTTTTTGGGATTTTCCCACACTCTATCACTGGAACTGTATATGTACAAACTAAACCATAATGTCATCAGAGTAATTATGTTTCCTGAGAATTCAGTAATGTTAACAATAGTAACAGCTAACATTTAAATAGAACTTGTGGTTTACAAAGAACTTTCACATACATTATCTCATTGGAGTCTTTGAGCAACACTATAAGATGCTTATCTATGACCCATGTTTTCATGATGCAACTGAAGATTAGAGAAGTCCAATGAGCAGGCCCAAGTCACACAGTGACTTGAAGGGAGAAAACTGGGTTATCTGAACCTACATCATTAATTCTTCAATAAGAAAGCCTTCCTTAAAATAAACTTATTATTGTGTTGGTAGTACCACCAAAGTAAAAGAATATTGCTAACCTTTCTCATGGGTTGCTAAACTGGATCTTGTGGGCCAAATCCAGCTTTTCAGCCTAAATTTTTGTAGTAGAGTCTTCCAGTGAAGAATGCTTTTGTAATGCTTCCAATGTTTGTAAAAAACAAACAAAAAGCAAGAAAGCAACAGAAAACCAAACACCGCATGTTCTCACTCACAGGTGGGAGTTGAACAACGAGAACACATGGACACAGGGAGGGGAATATCACACACCGGGGCCTGTCAGGGGGTGGGAGGGCACTGGGGGAGGGATAGCATTAGGAAAAATACCTAATGTAGACGATGGGTTAATGGGTGCAGAAAACCATTAACATGTATACCTATGTAACAAACCTGCACCTTCTGCATATGTATCTCAGAACTTAAAATATTAAAAAAAAAAAAAAAAGCAAGCAAGCAAACAAAGAAGAATATGCAATTGACATGTAGGTGACACACAAAGTATTTTATACTTACAATTTGGTCCTCTACAGGCAAGTTTTGCTGAACCCTGTTTACAGCAGTGTAGGTATTGGGCACGGCAGGAGACTTTGCTGGCAAATGCTCCCTCAGGCTGAAGGTTTTAGGGGGAGGGTTGTCTAGGCTGTTTTCAGTGCACTCCTGAAAATGGTATACATAGCAGAAAGAAGCACCTCACAGAAAGTCTCTAGGAAATGACCTATGTAGTTTCTGAAGCTAGGGAGCTGAACCTGAGCAGAAAAGGGTCATGGGTTTGAATCCTGGCTTCCACTGGGCAGCTTCTGCGGCAGGGTCAGGTTTGCTGTGCATTTAGTGTTGTACACTTGATACTGGGCATCCTTCAGCATTGTGCGTAGGAGAACAATTATGGAGCCTCTCTGTATTTCAAAATTCTCCAAGAATGATCTGAAATATTTGGTGTAGAGCCCTATATCAAAGTAGTCTAAGGAATATTTTTCAATAGTGAGCACAAAACCAAGTAGGTTTTCCCCATTCTCACTTTCTCATTCACTGCAGTCATGTGAGAGGAGGTAAAGAACATTAGGGAGTTGAATAGGTTTCCTGCCACTTGACATATGGCTTTAGTCTCTTATATTTACCATTTACAAGATGTAATGTAGGATGATGCTTGCTAAAGATGGTATTTTAACAGTCTTTTACTCTGTAAAGATGTTGTGTCAAGTGCTGGGACCATGACGATGAATGAGACACTCTACCTGTCCTCTAGGATTTCAGGGACTGAAGAGGGAGGTTAACATGTAAATAATTGCATAAACACATTATAGTAAGTATTAAAGGGAAATGTAATGGAAGGATATGCGTGTATTTTTGGCATTGAGTATGTCTGTGTCTTGACAGCATGTAGCTCTTTTATTGCTAGCGTGAATATTAGAGGTAGCTCTTTATCGATGACTGATCAGTAGAGGTCAACTAAATTCTACAAATTCTATTTATCAGGGACAAAATATCTACCAGGCAAGCTTCTTCTCTTCCAGTTAAGAAGTTCTACAAATAAATGGCAAGAGGCACCAACACCAAAAACCATGTAAACCTCCAATTAGATGTTGAACTAGGAATCCCATCACTGACTAGTGACAACTCAGACAGGTACAACCAGAAATTACATCTGTTTGCTGTGTCTGCCTGAGAAAGTTACAAGGAACCCAGTGACAGTCCAGCTTCAGCAATCAAAGCAGCTATGGGAAAGTGGGTGTAATAATTCTTGCAGGGAAGTCCCTGGGGCACTGCTACGTGGATAGGTATTGCTACATGACAGCTACTTGGGGTGGCTCTGTCCTCAGCATTTTGAATCACATGCAAATGTGACCTTCATTTGCTGCCATCACGAACTGCCTCTGCTTTTTTCACATGCCAGTGTTCCCTACCCACTTTCAGATGTCACAGCTTCTACTTTACCCTGGAGTAAAATAAGCTTCCACACCAAAAACAAGTCTCCCTGCTGGCAACATATTTCCCTCTATACTCCAGATTCCAAAAGGAGAGTTTGCTACACTGGTCTCCAATCCCTGGGTATTGCTGCCTGGAGCTCACAGAATTACTCTCTTATGCTTTGGAGTTACTATGGCTATCAGGACAGTTTGAGTTGTCCCAAGCTTCCGGATGAATTATGAGAAATTGGCAGTGGGAGAAGTGGTATCAAAACTAGAGAAAGCAAGAAGTGTTGATGCCAGGCCAAATTCAAAAGGAAATAGTCATTCTCCTTTTGGGCCCATGAAAACTTAGGCTCATGCAAAGCATTCAGGGGAAGCCTTCTTTGATTGCATCACCCAACAGGTATTTACTGGGTGCTTATCTTTGGTCATTGCAGCATATACCCACTAAGAATACCCTCCCCTGCAGAAAGACTACCTGGAGCTAAATCAGCTAGAAAAGTAAGACGCATCTGTTTCAAAGGCAAAAGCAAAATTGATCTAAGACACTTCAGAATTTTCATGTTTATAGGAAGAAATGCAAATAGGTTCTAGTTCCAGTTTGTGAGGGAGCTTATCCCATGCTGTGCTGCAAACAGCATGTACTGTGGGGAGATACAGTGATGGCTGTTGACAGATGGACCATGGCTTTAGGTGTAGGGACATCTGGAATGGAATGTTCTTTGAAGTAGGAGAGATTCAGAGGTACCAAGTGAAAAAAACATCTCCTTTACTTTTAGATTGTATCCGACTCCAGTCAATGTATTCCAATTCATTTTTATGGCTGGTTGTTAATGGAAGGCTGGGCTTACATTACATGCATTCGGGGTGAGTCTGGAGAAGGGAAGAACTGATCGCCAAAAACCATTGAGGAAAGCAGGCTGTATTCTGCATTTCTTCGGACTTATCTTTGTGGAGTTCGATTGGAACCATGGATGCCTTTCCTGGGGCTTTCAAATTCCTTGTTTCTGAGACATTCCACAGTTACCTAAAAGCAGAGGGATCTGAAGGTTAATCCAAAGAAGACAAGCTCCTCCATTGTCACCTTGTGTGAATTTGGGCAATATACTCCACAACTCTTCATCTTTGCAGGCACAGATGACACCATATTTCTTTATTTTTTTCGGTTAGCACTTGCTTAAGCCCCTACCTGCCAGTCTTTATTCTCTAATCCAAATCTTCCCAAACCCAAGCTTTAGAAATGGACATTGATGTCCATTTAATGTCCTCACACTGTGCCCACTCAATGGAGAGTAGTGGATGAAAGCACAGACTCTAATCAGAGTTCCTGGGATTGAGTGCTGACTCCACTATTTACTACCTATCTGAACTTGGACAAGTTTCTTAATGTCTCTGTGCCTCATTTTTCTCAGTGATGAGGTATAGATAATAAGAATAGGTCTTCATGATGATTAAATTAGTTTGTATACATGTCTTAGTCTGCTCTGGCTTCTATGACAAAATACTACAGACTGGATGGCTTAAACAACATACATTTGTTTCTTATAGTTCTGGAGGCTAGGAAGTCCAAGATCAGGGTACCAGCAGATTCATTCCTGTTAAGGACCTTCTTTCTGGCTTGCAGACATCTTGCTTCTTACTATGTTCTCACATAGCAAAAAGAAAGAGAGAACTACTGTCTGATTAGTGTCTGATAAGGACACTAATCCCACACAAGGGGCTCTGACCTCATCTACATCTAATTATCTCCCAAGGGCCCCATCTTTTAATAGCATCACATTGGAGGTTAGAATTTCAACATGCGAATTTGGTGGGAGGACACAAACATTCAGTCCCTGAAAACATGTAAATTGATTAGATTAGTGTTTGCATAGAAAAATGTTCAATAAATAGTGGTTCTTATTGTTTCCACCCCTCTTATTTCTCCCAGCCACACAGTGTCATGATGTCACTGTTGAGGGTCTGTGCTCTGCAGTCAGAAGCTGCCGACCTCTCTGTAGTGAGAGCTTATTGGTCCATCCCTGTGGTGGGAAGCCTCCAAGAAAACCTACAAGGATTTCTGCCTCTTAGCATTCATCCCCTTGTGTAGTTCCCTTTTCTTTAGTGTGGGATGGATGTAGTGACTCATTTCTAATAACTGGAATATGGTGAGTGATAGCATGACACTTCTGAGATTAGGTTACAAAAAGATAGTGACTTCCATGCTGCTGTGCCGTGGCAAGGCCCACGAAGCAAGGTTCTAAGTGAGTCCTTCAGTCAACAGTCAACAAGGAATCGAGGCCTACTGAGATCCATGTGAATGAGCTTTGGAATACAGCTCCCTACCCCTCAATGGCACTTTAAGATGAGACCACAGCCCCAGCTGACATCTTGACTGCAACATCAGAGACTTTCAGCCAAGGGTACCCAGCTGACCCACAAATACCAACAGATAAAAAATGTCTCCAGACATTAATTTTGGGGGTAATTTGCTAACCAGCAATAAATCACTAATATATATGTTGTCAAGGCTGTCTAAGAGCAGATGAGTGCCAAACTCAGCCAGAATGCTCCTACATGAACTTTTTTCAAGTTGATGCTCTCATGTTCAGTTACTTTCCAACAATACAAACAACGTAACGGGGTTTGGTCTGGAGGAGCTCCCAGTATCAGCATCATTGAATAAACCAATCCTTTTCTATGAAACCTCAGGTCTTTATCTTGAATACTACTCTTCAGCTTGACTCCCACTTTTCTCAATGCAATTTATTTTAGGGACTTCAATGTACCTCCCTGTCTTTAGGTCTTGGTTGAACGGACCTTGATTTAACAAATCAGGACAACCTAAGTTCAGTTATTGAGAAATTCTGAGTGGTTTTAGTTATTTCCCTCCCACAAGGCCCAGTAATTTCGAGGATTGGCAACCAAAACTTAGTCACAAAACATTTTCTTATACTGAAATTCCAGCGCTTAGAAGAGCTACTCAGGTCTATAATAGTTCAAAAGACAGTGAAGTCCAACTTCTATTAACAAAAATAAAACCCATCCCACACAAACACACAATATATTGTACCTAATACATGTGAGGGGAAATGCTCCTCTTTAGTGGGAAATAAGGAAGAGTATTAAGAAAAGGCACAGCTGCTTTGGCCACATGACCACAGTTCAGATCATGTGAGGTCCCCATGTGTGTGGTTGTGAGAACCACTGCTTTGTGGAAGTCTAGAGGAATTGTTGAAGGGACTCTGTTGCTGTTGTTGTTTTGAACCAATCTGACAATCTTCAGCACCAGTCTGACAATCTTCAGCTTTGAGCTGAAATATTTTGTACATTTATGTTTAATGTAATTACTAGTGTAGATTTAAATTTCTTATCTTAGCATGTGCTTTCCATTTGCCCTACAGGTACTGTTTGTTTTTTGATTTTGCTTCTTTAAAATTTATTGAGAATTTTTTATTCCACTTATTTCCTCTATTAGTTTGGAATTTATGCACTGTTTTACTATCATTTTAGTAGTTACTTTAAAAATTCAGCATATATACTTGACCTATCAAAGTTTCTGATAATTGATCCTTTTACTCTCCTCTGAAACAACAAAAGGACCCTAGAACATTTTGTCTTCCTTTAATCCTCTCTTTGATTTTATGTTATTATTGTCATTTACTTCAGTTGCATACATAATATCCAAATTAGACATTGTTATTATTATTGTGATACTTTCAATGCTTATTCAGGTTTATCCTTTTATCTATCCCTTTTGTAATTTTTCTCTTCTTTCTATATCTCCAACCTTTATTTGAGATTACTTTATTTCTGCCTAAAGAATATCCTTCAGATTTCTTTTAGTATGGGTTTGCTGGGAGCAAATACTCTCATTTTTGTGTATCTGAAAATGTTTTTAGTTCATCTTCATCCTCAAAGGATATTTTCAGTTGAGTATCAAATTTTACATTGAGAGTAATTTTGTTTGAGTATTTTGAAGGTCATATTCTGCTGTGTCCTAATTTCTGATATTGCTGCTGAGAGGTAGGCTTTAGTCTGTCACTCCTTTGAACATAATCTGTCCTTTTACCTGTGACTGCTTTTAAGATTTTCTCTTAAGTTTATCTTAAGTTTTCTGCAATTATGCATTATGCACTATGATATACCTAGGTGTGAATTTCTCTTTTATTTATCCTACTTGGGATTTACTGGACTTCTTAAATCTATAGATTGATATCTTTTATTGGTTTTGAAAAATTATCAGGCATTATCTCTTCAATTATTGTCTGTATTATTTTCTCTTTTAACTTCTGGGATTTTAATCAACTATATGTTAGATCTTGCTACTGAATTTCCCACATCTTTTCTCTCTTCTTTGTTTTGTCACTCTATGCTTTTTTCTTGATAAAATTTTCTGACCTATGTGCTAGTTTACTAATTTTCTCTTCAGCTGTGTTTTCTCTGCTATTAAATATATTAACATAAATGAGTAAATTTCTAGGATAACCACAAAACCCATAGTAAAACAGTGTGTACATTTTAAACTAATTAAATCTTAATTTTTATTTATTTTTTTTTAGTTCTAGAATTTTCAGGGGGAGGGGGTGGCAGTTATTTTCAACTGTAAACTGTTATTTTATGTTGGAATACAAGAGGCAATGGGACAGTTGTTTGGAAGGTTTAGGACTAGGAAAAGTCTGGGAGATGGGAGGGAGTTTGGAAACTGTTATAGTTCTGACAATAGCAGGAAAGGGCAGGAAGGTGAGGTTTACATCCACCACTGCAGAGAGCAGAGCAGGATGCAGGAGCACTGTGGAGGGACTCCAAGTCTGGAGTGATTTACTCTTTCCTATATTCCCTGCTACCTGTTGGGCCTCACAGGTCTGGGACAGGCACTAAATAGAACTAAGAGTAGCAAAAATCCCACAGCTGAAATTAATTCCTAATCTCTAAGTAAGACAAGGAAGCTAAAATTCTTTGCCAGAAGACAACATAGACTGATGAAAGTTTTGTGGTAAAGCAAAATCATAATAAATAAAAGTAATATTTTAATGTTACTCTTTCTCTCTGCATTCAGTATTTTGTATAATCCTTCAACTGTTCTACCTTCAGCACCTCTCACTATAAAAATATAATAGGGAGATGGAGGCCAATGACTACCAAGTTTCAATTTTGCAGGATAAATAAGCCTAGACCTCTAATGTACAGCATGATGACTAGAGTTTATAATATTTTATTGTACACTGGAAATGTGCACAGTTACCACACAAAAAAATATAACTATGTGAAATGATAGTTATGTTAATTTGCTTGAATGTAGTAATCATTTCAGTATGTATATGTGTATCAAAACATCATGTTGCTCAATAAATATATAGGATAAATGAATAAAAAATACAATAGAAGCATCTTCCTGGAATTAAATTTTAAAAAAGAAGAAAGGAAGATTATATTTAAACCTAGAATGATAAATGAGAATTAAATACACAACTTTTAAGTTTTCTTTATCAATATGAACTGTGTAACCAATTTTGTTTTTGCAATTTTAGGCACTTTGTAATTTTATAACCTGCCTAAATGTTTGCAGGGCCTTCCTGCTGAGAAAACAACAGGCATTTAATCCATGTGATTTCTTTCTCCTGTTCACTGCTAACACATTTCAAAAATTCATATCCTAAAAAAAATCATTACATTAAAGAAATGCAAATATGGCTCAATTAATATATCTTCCAGGACCAAAGCATTTTTGGAGGTATTTGCTTTGTTAAAAATGACAATGAACCTTCTTTTTAATCTGGTAGAACCCAAGAGGTCAAAGGTGAAAGCAGTTCCAGTGTTGGAAGGATGTGGAGACTGTATTGGTTTTTTCATTGCCAAATTGAGGGTGGGAGCAGTATCGGAGGTGGGATTGGCATAAGGGTGAGCGACTGAAGCTCCTGTCAGTCCATAGTGGTGGCAGGGACAATTGTAGTGATGGTGTCCAAGGCCCAACAGATGGCCCAGAGGAGGTGGAGTTGGTGGCTCTGGAGTGGTAGCTGTATTGACTTAGCTGCAGACCATCTGTGGGCAGGACAGAATCCAGGAATCAGAATGTGGTTGCAGAGTTGTACCTAGGAGTCAGGAAACTTTATCTCTCCTTTAAATTCTGTCACTGTTCTCACTGCTATGTAGAAATACCTGAGACTGGGTAATTTGTAAAGAAGAGATTTAATTGACTCACAGTTCCACATGGCTGGTGAGGCCTCAGGAAACTTACAATCATGGCGGAAGGCACCTCTTCACAGGGTGGCAGGAGAGAGATTGAGTGCAGCAGGGGAAATGCTAGATGCTTATAAAACCATCAGCTCTTGTGAGAACTCACTCACTCTCAGGAGAACAGTAAGGGGGAAACCACCCCCATGACTCAATTACCGCCCACTAGAACATGTGAGGATTATGGGGATTACAATTCAAGATGAGATTTGGGTGGGGACACAGCCAAACCATATCAGTCACCAACCAGTTATGTAGTCTCAGGTAACTTTCCAGTCACTTGAGGCAGCAGCTTCTACATCTCTAAAGGGAGGGTATTGGAATCAATGTTCTCCCATGTCCTTCCCAGCTCAAAAAGTCTCTATTATCATTGGATTCTCACACCTTATATTGTTTCTATGGTTGGAAAATTAAAAATTTTTATAATGAAAATATTTAAGAATTAAAAAGTATTTTAAAATATTTTAAATAATTTTAAATAAATATTTTAAGAAATATTTTAATACTTAATTTTGAATAAAATATTCAAATTTTAATTTTAGTAAGAACTTTAATAATGAAAAATTGTAAGCACAGAGAAAAATAGGCAAAATCTTATAATCCTCTGAATAATCCTCTATATTCAATAACTATTAGCATTTTGCTACATTTGCTTTATCTATTTTTTTGCTTAATTTTTGAAAATTATGAATATCTTGACATTCTTCATGCAGAATACTTCAGAATATCTCTCTAAAAATAAGGACATTTGCCTGCATAACCATAATATTATTTTTACAGCTAACAAAAATAATAATTCTTCGACATTTCTAATACCCAGCCTGTAGTCAAATTTCCCCAGTTGTATCCCAAATATTTTCTACCTTTGGTTTGTTTGAACTTGCTAAGGTCCACACATTTTACGTTGTCATTATGCATTAAAATTCTCTTTTAATAAATATCAATCTCCACCTTTTTAATGTGACATTAACTTATTGAAGAAAATAAAATTTTGATGCCAAATAAACTATTAGCCTGCATCTTCTTTAGCGGAAGTACAATATTATGATGCATTGGATTGGTTTATAAGCACCATCTAACTTAAAACCCCTTTCCAATAACCCTGTTCCCACTAAGAAACAAAACACAACAAAACTGACATCTTTGGCTCAGACAACTGTGGCTCAAAGCAGCAAGCTTCTGTCCCCAGACTCTGGGGTCACAATTTATCAAGGAGTCCGGCCGGGGTGCTGGGTCAGTGGTTGATAACTGCACAAGGAGACAGAAAGAAAATGCTTTCCTTGCTGAATGGGGAGAAATTTAATGGAGGACATGAAATCTGCGATATCATTCATAACCAGTTTCTATTTTATTAGATACACGTTTTGAGTTTCTTCAGTCCTAGGGGAATTTTCAAAAACAGCCAGCCACCTTTTTCCATTACAAAAGCTATAATTTTTAATATGTTTCTTGAGGCTATTCTAACCAAAGATTATGATGTTTTTTATTTTATTGTACACAAGTAAGATGAGCTTTTGGGGGGAACTTTAAACTTTGATCAAGCAATTTGGAGTGAGGCTGCTTATTATACAGGATTCTCACTAGTGGTATCTTTTTAAAAAAATAATTTCAAGTTTTATTTTAGATTCAGGGGTACATTTGCAGGTTTGTTACATGGGTATATTGTGTGATGCTGAGGTCTGGGATAAGAATGATCCCATCCTAGAGCCAAGGAGTTTGAGGCTATAGTGAGCTATGATCATGCCACTGCACTCCCTTTTCTCCATGTCCCATGTCCTCACCAGTATTTTTTTTTTTTACCTTTATGATAATAGCCAGTCTAACTGTGATGAGATAATATCTCATTGTGTCTTTGATTACATTTTCCTGATGATTAGTGATGTTGAGCATTTAAAAAATACTTTTGTTAGCCATTTGTGTATCTTCTTTTGAGACATCTCTGTTCAGATCATTTGCCCATTTTAAAATCAGATTGTTTATTTTTTTGCTATTGAGATGTTTGAGTTCCTTATACATTCTGGTTTTTAATCCCCTATTGGATGAATTGGTTTGCAAATGTTTTCTCCCATTCTGTAGGTTGTCTTTTCACTTTGTTGATTGTTTCCTTTGCTGTCCAGAAGCTTTTTAGTTTTATATAATTCCATTTGTTTATTGCAGCCCTATTCATAATAGCCAAGATATGGAATTAACCTAATTGTCCATCAACAGATGAATGGATTAAGAAAATGTGGTATATATACACAGTGGAATACTATTCAGCCATGAAAAATAATAAATAATGACATTGTATAAAAATAAGTATAAAATATTATAAAATAATAAATAGTGTCATTTTCTGCAACATGGATGAGCATGGAGGACATTTTGTTAAGTGAAATAAGTCACCAACAGAAATTTAAACACCATGTTATTACTTATATATGGAAGCCAAATAAGTGGATCTAATAGAACTAAAGTGTAAAACAGAGGTTACTAGAGGATGGGAAGAGTAGGGAGAAAGGAAGAATAGGGAGAGATTTATCAAAGCGAGTGTCCCCAGTCCCTGGGCCATGAATCAGTACTGGTCCATGGCCTCTTAGGAACCAGGCTGCACTGAAGGTGAGTTGCAAGTGAGCAAGTGATGGCTTCATCTGTATTTACAGCTGCTCCTCATCATTCCCATTACTGTCTGAGCTCCCCCTCCTGTCAGATCACTGGCAACACTGGATTGTCATAGGAGTGCAAACCCTATTGTGAACTGCACATGTGAGGGATCTACATTGCATGTTCCTGATGAGAATCTAATTCCTGATGATCTGTCACTGTCTCCCATCACCCCCAGATGGGACCATCTGGTTGTGGGAAAACAAGCTCAGGGCTTCCACTGATTCTACATTACGATAAGTTGTGTAATTATTTCATTATGTATCACAATAAAATAATAGAAATAAAGTGCACAATAAATGTAATGTGCTTTAGTCATCCTGAAACCATCCTTCTCCATGGTCCATGGAAAAATTGTCTTCCATAAAACTGGCCCCTGGTGCCTAAAAGGTTGGGGACTGCTGTATTAAAGGCTACAAAATTACAGCTAGAGAGGAGGAATAAGTCTTAGTGTTCCATAGTACTGTAGGATCACTATAGTTAACAATGTATTATATATTTTCAAATAGCTAGAAGGAGGATATTGAATGTTCCCAACACAAAGAAATGATAAATGTTTGAGATGATGGATATGCTAATTACCATGACCTTATCACTTACATTGTATGTATGGAAACATCACTACGTACTCCATAAATACATACAACTATTGTGTATCAATTTTAAAAATAAATAGTTTCTAAGAAAACGAATTTGAAGGTAATCCAATGGTTTAGTGGTTTCAGCAAATTTAAGTCTCTAGCTTGGCTTGTTATTTCAGTAGTGTATTCTGTCACTTAGTTCTAGACATTATGCCAACTCAAAGGGATGGGTTGATCTTCAGTAGAGTCCTTCAGAGTCTCATATTATACATTTTATTGTGCCAAGTCAGGTCTAACAATAATATTGAACTGCTTTTCATAAAGAAAACAATAAGATTTAGTGAAGGTAAGGATCTATTCTATTCATCATTGTTGAAACCAAGTCCTATGGCATTTGGTTCTTGTAAATAAAAGAGAAGAACCCCAGGAGGCGCATGTTTGTAATACCCCACTTTGATGAAGTTTTTCTCGATGAAATGTTTTGTCTATATTCTGTATACATAAAAAGGGTTACTACTCATATGAGCTGAGCCACAGTGGAAAGTTTCCTGCAAAGTCAGTGAAAGATAACATGTGGATTACTGGGAGGATGTGAAAATGCAAGCAAAGTTCCCTGTGATGGGAGGAGGAAGCATTAAGTGCTAAAGTTCAACACAAAAAACAAAAATAAAACATAGGCAACACTAAACCATGAGAATTCCTTAAAGTGCCCATAAAAATAAGTACAAAAGTATACATAGTTTGGGGCTTTAACCCAGTACAGTAATACATACTGTATGTATTAATATAGTGTATATACAAAATCTACAAAATGTAACTTTATGGTATTATAAATTATACCATTTAAAACTGTTATTTTCCTTTCTCTTTAAAAAGTGCCAAGTATATCTCAATACATTTATATATATGTGATATTGACGGCTAGATATTGAGATATTCTTTATTATGCTAATTAAGACTACTTAGATGCTTCTTTAAAGTTTGCAAGGACAGATGTTGAATATTGACTAATATCTTTTTTTGGCTTCTAATGGGACCACCATATGACTGTTCTCTTTTGCCTTATTAATGTGATTTCTATCAGTTGATCTCTTAATATTAAGTCAGCCTTCTTTTCTTCAGATGAGGCTTCCTTGATATGGTCTATTATTGTTTTGAATAATTGCTGAATTTCATTGTATTTTCTGTAGTCTTTCTAGTACTATCATTTTCAGGCTTGGATATCAGAGTAAAACAAATTGGGAAATTGGGAAGCTTTCTTTCCTTTGTTATGCTCTGGAGCAGTTTAGACCATTTGGGAATAATTTATTCTTTGAAATTTTGGAATAACACATTTAATAGCTTTAGTAGCATCCCACAAATGTTGATATATATAGTGTTTTCATTGTCATAATCTGAATAGTTCTTTAACAATGGTATTGATCTCCTCTTTGATCCCAGAATTATTCAGAACATTGTCCAGGAGTTTGAGAATATTTTTGTTTGTGTTTTTTGTTTTTTTGTTATAAGTTTAATTTTATTGCACTGCAATCAATACTGCGGTCTGTACAATTTCTACTTTCTATATTTAATTTGTTTTTGTTATGGCTATTAAGACTATTTTTGTAAGCTTGAAAAGGAAGATATTTTTATGCTTGTAAAGTGTTATCTATGTAATAACTCTCATTAAGGATATTGTTCAAATGCTCTATATTTTGGATGTTAAGTCTGCCTTAGACTGAGGATGCATATTTGAAGTTATTCCACTACTATTTCATTTCTGTTGATTTCTATTTGTATTTCTAGCAGGTTTTTCTTTATGTATTTTGGGCCAATGCTATGTGGCAGAGAAAAGTTTGTGATAGTTGTGTTTTAATTTTGTATTATATATTTTGACATTATTAAATGACTTTTTCCTATATAATATTTTCAATTTTGTGTTTCTTTTCATTTAGTTTGTTTACTAATATTAGTGTTTTTGTGTGTGTTTCATTTTTTCTTTAACTTTTCCTATACGAATTTGAGTTATTATCTTTTATTCTGCAATAATTTAGAAGTTATATAATATTTAATTCTACTATTGCTTACCTGTAAGTTTTAAAAATTGTATTTGAATCTATTTTTCCTAAACTCAAAGGAAACTTTAAGCAATATTATTGTTTTCCCAACACACAAACCATGAGATAAGACATTTTCGTATTTTATTTTTGTCACTACTGTCCCTACTCTTCTCCATTCTACTTCCTAAATTGTATTTACGGATGTTTAGACCCATATTATTACCTTTGTGTTATGAATCATCTCTCTTAAAATGTTTTGTATTTGTACTCATATTATTGAACTCAATCTGTATGAGATAGAGTTTTCTGCCTTACTATAGCTTTTTATACTACTTTATTCCCATTTACGAATTTAATGTAGTCTAGTTCATGCAGGATAATTCTGAGTAATTTTTTCTGGTTTCGTCTGTGGATGATATACTTTCTAATCTCTTGTAGATCTGAGAGTGTCTTTCTGTTATTCTTATGCGCACATTTAAATGGAGTGCAGGATTGTGGAGCCACAATATTTTACCTCAAAACTAGATGTTGCTCCGTTGTCTTACAGTGTCTAGTGCTGCAAGGAAGTTCGGTATCCTCCTGATTTTCATTCTTTTGGGGGTGATTGCTTTTCCATCCGGATACAGTTTTCCTTTTTTTTTTTTTTTTTTTTTGAGACAGAGTCTCACTGGACGCCCAGGCTGGAGTGCAATGGTGCGATCTCAGCTCACTGCAGTCTCCGTCTCCCAGGTTCAAGCGATTCTCCTGCCTCAGCTTCCCAAGTAGCTGAGATTACAGGTGCCCACCACCACACCTGGCTAATTTTTTTGTATTTTTAGTAGAGACAGGGTCTCATCATGTTGGCCAGGCTAGGCTCGAGCTCCTGACCTCAAATGATCCACCCACCTCGGCCTCCCAAAGTTCTGGGATTACAGGCATGAGCCACAGCGTCCGGCTATCATCCAGATGGCTGTTGGACATTTTATTTGGCCTCACATTTTTTTAAATATTTGCCACGATATCTTTGACCTTGACCTTGTAGATTTTCTTCTACGGTTTTAAAAAACATTAGTACTATTGTTCTATTCTGTCCTTGACCTTTGGGATTACAATTAAATATATTTTGTGTATTCTTGTTTTTCCTGCCACAGAGTATATCATGTTCATTTTTCTTGTTTCTTCTGTGTACTTAGAGAAGTAGCCTGTCTTCTACTTCACTGATTTAGATCTATAGTATCTAATCAATATTCAACATCACATTGCACCTTTTAATTCAAAAATTGTAGTTTTCATCACAATTTTCTTCCTGGTCTCAAACAGTTTATTTTTTTAATGAATACATGCTCTAATCTCATACCTGTAGTGCCCTTTTGAAACTGAGAACAAAGACTATGCAATTTCTTTAAAATGCCAGTTTCTGATAACAACTGAAGATTTCAGAAGATGACATTTGTTCCCCTTGATACAAAATACAGTGGTTTCAATGGCTTTCTGCTTAGTCCTCCCAAGGGAGGGAGGTCCAGGTTTACCCAGTGGTGGCTTATAGAGCTAAGATTTGATGAGTTTTGTGTGTGCATTCTTTATTTAAGAATGGGTAGCTCTTGTCTCTTTTAGAGCCTTTCAGTCTAGTTGGAGGAAGACAGGGCAGCTGGGCTTTTCTGTGGTTTACTTTATTACAGTCCTGGGTGGCCTCTCTTCTAGCCCCGCTTCAATACTGGTCAACTCTGGGAGTCTGAACCAGAGATGGAGATCTCAGCAGGGAGCGAATCCCCAAGTAGGCAGCTTGCTGCTGTGCTTCTTCTGGGTGGCTGCAGCCTAGGGAACCTCCAGCAGATGCTGGTAAGGTGGAAATGTCACTGCTCACTCCCAGCTCCCCGCAGGTGACACCAGGATGTTCAGCACTCATCCTTTCTCCTCTGCATTACAGGATCTGAATGCAGTTTTCCTGGATTCTCTTCCACTTACTTTCTGGGCAAACAGGAGAGTGGTAGATCATTCTTCCTTTTCATTAAGTCCCATCTCACTTCACTGTTTCTAAATGACATCGTGAATACTCTAGTGCTTCTGGAACACTTGTCTGTTCATAATCTTTCCCTGAACTCCAGCACCTGCTATTGACTTTTTTCTTCTTTGTGTAGTCTCGATAGCCATTTAAACAGGAACTGGGGAGGAGCAATTTGATGTTTGTACACATATCATCCTCTTGGCTGGTCTTCATATCATTTCTGAATGCTTTCTGTGACTCTCATGCATATCTCTAACTAGACAGCACAGAGCTGGCCTAAGTTTTATATTGTTTTCTGCTGTCTGCAAGAGGCTCACTTTTTTCAACTTTTATTTTAGATCCAAGGAGTAAAAGTGCAGGTTTGTTACCTGGGTTTATTGAGTGATGCTGAGGTTTTGGGTATGAATGATCCTGTCACCCAGATAGTGACATAGTACCCAATAGGTAGTTTTTTAACCTTGCTCCTTCCCCATCTTCTCACCTCTGGTAGTCCCTAGTGTCCATTGTTTCTGTCTTTAGGTCCACGTGTACCTAATGTTTAGCTTCCACTTATTAGTGAGAACATGTGGTATTTGGTTTTCTGTTTCCGTGTTAATTCGCTTAGGATAATGCCTTTCAGCTGCATCCATGTTTCTGCAAAGAATATAATTTCATTATATTTTATGGCCACATAGTTTTCCATGGTGTATCTGTACCATATCGTCTTTATACAATCCACCGTTGATGGGCATCTAGGTCTTCGCTATTGTGAATAGTGTTGCATGAACATGTGAGTGCTTGTGTCTTTTTGATAGAACAATTTATTTTCCTTTGGGTATATACCCAGTAATGGGATTGCTAGATCAATTAGAAGTTCTCTTCCTAGTTCTTTGAGAAATCTCCAAATGGCTTTCCACTGTGGTTGAACTAATTTACATTCCCACCAACAGGGTATATGTTCCTTTTTCTCTGCAGTCTTGCCAACATGTTTTTTTTTGACTTGTTAGTAATAGTCATTCTAACCGGTGCGAGATGGTATCTCATTGTGGTTTTGATTTGCATCCCTCTGATGATTAGTGATGCTGAGCATTTTTTCATATGTTTCACAGTCACTTGTATGTCTTCTTTTGAGAAATGTCTGTTTATGTTCTTTGCTCACATCACTATTTCTAAATGGTATTGTGAATGCTTTAATGCTTCTGGAACACGTGAGTGTGAGTGTGTATGTGTGTTTCTGTGTGTGTGAATGTGACCTTTCCTTGAACTGAAGCATTGATAGTGATATTTTCTTTTTTTCATAGTCTTTATAGTCATCGAAGTAGAAATTGGAGAGGAGTGATTTGATGTTTGTACACACATCATCCTCTTAGTTGGTCTTCACATTGCTTCTGAATGCTTTCTGAGTTTCATGTATGTCTCTAAGTAGACAGCAGAGAGCTGGCCTTAGGTTTTCTTATATTTTTCACAGCCCAATCAATGCTTTGCATATCATTTACATTTTATAAACACTGGAGGAATTGAATTCTAATGAAATCTCCCCGACTTCCCTACCCCTAAATCCAGGCTTTAAATTTCAATATTTTTGCTGGTTGGGATTCTTCTAAAATAAGAATTGAGCCTCTAGTTCTCTTTTTCGGTTTTAGGAATAAAAAGGTAATATTAGAGCACCAGATAAGATAAATTTTCTGTAATTTATTTAATAAAATAATTGGGTTAATATACCTGGGTCTGTAGCATTACAAGTGAAATCCATGCTTCATTGCTTTCACACTGAGTGAATTACACAGGGAAGCCGATAGACTGAAAATGAGAATAATAGTCTCTCTTTCCCTAGCTTCTCGTGCTGTCCCTGCCTTCATATTCAGTTTGTGCCCAAAGAACAAGGCAACAGGAGAACACTGTTTAAGTATCTTCTGAAATGTTCACACAGATATGGTCCTGATAGCTGTCACGAAAGTCAAAACTAAGCCTCTGAATTAGTTGAATAAGTCATCTGTGAAGGCTGTGTCTGAGAATGTTGGCCTACTAAAGATGGCTAGCCACAGGAAAGACATCAATTATAGACAATAAAACTGGAAAATTATACAATTATTTCTTATTTCCCTCCTAGTGATGGATACCCCACCTGACCATGGAGGTGAGCAGTTTGACTCTCGTTTTGTCAAGAGGCAGTGCTGTGGGAGTCAGTTTGGGCTGCCATAACAACACACCACAGCCTGAGTGGCATCCGCAATATTTATCTATCACAGTCCTGAAGGCTGGGAAGTTCAAGATCAAGGTTACAGTAAGATTTGGTTCTTAGTGAGGCCTCTTTTCCTGGCTTATAGATTACACCATCTCACTGTGTTCTCACATGACAGAGAGAGAGAGAGAGAGAATGCATACTCTCTGGTGTTTCTTCTTATTAAATACTGCATTAGTTTTATCATTGTATCAGGGTCGCATCCTTCAACCTCATCTAAACTTAACTACCTCTGTATAAGCCCCATTTTCCAAATACAGTCACATTGTGGGTTGGGGCTGCAACATACAAATTTTGGGAGGACACTATTCAATCGTAGCAGGTGGACTGGATAATATGGGTGTATGTGGAGAGATTTGGACCAGGAATTGGAAAACTTCTTTTCTTTCCTGGTTGCTATATGAATTCAATAAGTCATTTTACATTTTGAGTCTCATTGATCTCATCTGGAGGATATTCATGTGACAATCGTAAGGCTTCTGCCAGCTGGGCCCTCCAGGGTCATGCTAACATTGCACGCAGTCTAGTCTTTCCAGTGAGTTCAGCAGCCTAGCCTCCCTTATGCACGCTGTGTTTGGCCAGACATTATTCCTTTCTCTATAACATCACAGTGCCCAGAGAGCCCTTCTCTTAGCAGGTTGCCAAATGCGGGAGGCCTTTCAGAATACCTCCATCCATCCATCCATCCATTTACTCTATAGTTTTCTCTTTTGCTTTGTTCGAGGTGCTGCTTTAGGTGCTGGGGATATCTGTGCTCTGATAAATTCCATGCTTTAGTGGATTTGCATGGATAGGAGGGATAATAGCAAACAAACAAATATATAGTATGTCAGATGGTCCATGAGTGCTATGGAGAAAAATAAAGTAGGGAGAGAGAGTGAAATGTCCTGGACTGGATGGAAGGATGGAAGGCTGTTATTTTATATCTGATGGTCAGAAAAAATCTCCATGCAGATATGCAGAGGATGTGAGCTAGCCCAGCATGTATGGGATGCAGAGGGCCTAGGTGGGCAGGGCAGTAAGCAGTGTGTGTGGTGTGGCTGGGGAAGAGTGAGCAAGGAGAGCAGTGAAAGGAAATAAGATGAGTAAAGCAGAGTCCCTGAGCTGGCCAGGCTTTGTTGAGACTCCAGAGACTTGGGTAGCCTTTTCTATTTTGACCAGAATTTATACTGTTCTTTGCAGGAGGATGGTTTGTTAGGATCTTACTCCTCTATACCAGAAACAAAATTCTCTAGATTGATATTTTTAAAATGTAAATTGAATCATGTTAGTCACTTGCTTAAACCACTTCACTATTTCTTTTTCATTTTATTATATAACAAAATCAAAACCTTTCACCAGGACTCCCCACAGATCCTTTCTTATCATCCTAACTTCATTTTGGCCCTGTTTTCCATCCCTGCATGGCTTCATAAGCTCCAGTCACCATGTCTCCTTCTAGTTTCAAGAATCCTGCAAGCTCATCTTCCCTCAGGGCTACTGATGCTGGAGGTTTCCCTGGCTGCTCCTCACTTCTTACTCTATAGGTCTCAGTTTAAATGTCCTCTTCTTAGGCAGACTGAAAGCATCTCTTTACTAGTACATATAATAATTTGTAATTACTTGCTTTATTTTCTTCCCTTTCAAATGTACACTTATTGAGGGCAGGCACCACCTGCTGGCATAGAATCTGAGGATCTGGAATGCGGTAGGTACTCAAAATATTTGTTGAACGAACAATTAATGGCTGGGGAATTGAGTGTTTGATAGCATTACCTGAAGTAGACTAGAATTTTCTGTGACTTTCCAGAAAAATCCAGAGAAGTGGATGGGTTCTCAGCCTTCATCTTCCTTCATCTCTCAGCAGCATGTTACTTAGCTGATAACAGCCTCTTCTAGATATGTAAAGCTCTCTTAAATTATAATTTTAGGCTGGGCATTATGGCTCATTCCTGTAATCCCAGGACTTTGGGAAGCCAAGGCAGGTGAATCACTTGAGGTCAGAAGTTCAAGACCAGCCTGGCCAACACAGTGAAACCTAGTCTCTACTAAAAATACAAAACTTAGCTGGGTGTGGTGGTGGACACCTGTAGACGCAGCTACTCAGGAGGCTGAGGCAGGAGAATTTCTTGAACTCGGGAGGCAGTGGCTGCAGTGAGTCGAGATTGTGCCACTGCAATCCAGCCTAGGTGACAAAGTGAGACTCTGTCTCAAAAAAAAAATTAAAAAAAAATTTACACACACACACACACACACACATATATACACACATATATAATATATATTTAATAATAGTTCTATTAAAACCAAAATCTTTTTCCTCATTAACAATAATTTGCACAATTTGATTTTACTTTATATTAACTGTGTAAAGAAAGTATAATTTGTTGAGAAATAAATTAGAAATGACTGGGTTGTTTTGGTCTCAGAATGGAATGTATGCTAATGTGTAGGTTGAAATGCAATTACTTATTACTGTACTAAAAATTGACAAAAGCTGTCAAGGCTTAAAAATCAATGGTTTTATTTTTATGGTTCTACATGATAAAACAACAGATGGTTTTCGGCTGCTGTGTTTAACCTTTCTCTTCAAACAACATAGCGTGTTATTCTTTGCACCCCATAAATGAATTTAGATATATTTATTACTATATTTCATATTTTCAATTTTTTGAAAAGTAATTCATATATATTAATCTGCTGCATAAGAATTTATATACAAGTTACAGATACAGTGAATATCAATTTGAGATAAGGTTGCAGAATTGTTATCATTTTGATTCTTCTTCTACGTTACATTTTGACATTATATTCTTTATGCTTTCTTTAGCAAGTGATCCATTATGGATACAAAAGAAAGACTCTAAGACTATAACTAAAAGCAATTCAAAACCATCATGACTAGTGGGGTTTAGTTGAGTAACAAATAAATGAGTCATAGGCTTACTTACTTTGAAATTCACTGGCCACAGCATACCTGTTCACTTGATACAAACTGAGATATTAGCAAAGTGTTCCTTTTTTAAAGGGAAGATATTTAAAATCATTGCTTTATTTATTGATTCATTGAACTTTGTTTCTGTTATTAACTCATGGATAAAAGATGAAAGGGATAGACACTACTGTGGTTGTGAATGACCTGAACCTTCTGGAACCTTTTGGAAGTCCTCCATTAAATCCCTATTAAATCCTCTAACCACCAACTAGGCAGACCCAGTCGAAAGACTAGCAAAGGGATTTAAGAAGGGGACACACTGATCAGATTTTCCTTTTAGACAAGTCACTCTGGATTGGACAATGAAGCCACTGAAGGCAGGCAATGGCAACAGTCACTCAGGTAAAAGTGAGCAGGGATTTGAAGGGATGAGGTCAAGAGATTTTGAGGAGGCAGAGTCAACAGGTCATGGTGATGAAGTTGGAGGAGAGCAGGAAGAGGGATTAAGGTGTTGGGATAGACACCGGAATGTAAATTAGATAAAGAATTCAGACATGTGAGCAGGTTTGGAGGGAGGGAGGATGAGTTTCCTTGGAACATGTTAAGTTTCAGTTGCTCATGGGATTTACATATGGAATGGTACATGGTGCACACACTACAATGATTTGAAAGCAAAATTGAAGGGTAGCTTTTATATTCTGTATTTTTTAACCACATAAAAATAATTTGGATCTGCATGGGATGTTTTGGGTTGTCAAAATAACTGGAAGTGGTGCTACTGACATTTAAAGTCAAGGGGGAGGGAGAGAAGTATGGTGAACTACCCTGTGAGGCAAAAGTGACAGGCTTGCTGTACCCACTCAGCACCCTCTTGAAAAACAGTGAAGGTGCTGGTAGAAACCATAAGCCTCTGTAGACTTGGTAGAAAAGCACAGAATCCCTCAGAATCTATGTATGTATGTATATATGTATCTCTATTTACCTACCTACCTATTTATCTGTCATTATCTATCTCTCTGTGCTTTAAGCAAGGGAAGCTGCTATTTAAGATTCTGAAGCTATGCCTGTGTCTACAGGTGATGACAGCAGGTCATCTTGGAGCACATTCTCTAGTGTGATAAATATTTGTTTTTTATAGGTATATAAACACAAGACAAGAAGGCACTTACTGTCTGAGAAAAGGTGTAAGAAGACACTGTACATTTGCTCCTCTCTTTGTGACATGGTAAATTCTGTTCCTCTAAAAAATTGCTTGAGATCTACAGGGCTGTGGGAGGGGGTGTGGGGTCATCAAATATTTTTGCATAAGGAACTCAGAGGGAGGAAAAGGATTAAGAACCTCCTAACCTCTTCTGCTCAAGTTAAAAGTTAGAGAAATCTCTTTGCATATTCATGGTTTATAATAGTTTTAGAGACCCCTGGATAGGGTTTTCCCTGCAGGTAATACTACAATTATTATTATTTTTTTCTGCCAGGTCATCATTACTTAAATAAACAGGTGATTTTATAGCTAAAGGGGAAGAAAGGATATGTATTAAGAAGTTAAATTTTATTTTTAAGTGATTGAGACATTCTCTTAAACTAATACGAAATGCTTCACATTTGTCACCTTTTTACTGAAAGTACATTAGCCTGAGTTCACTGCTGTGTGGCTACCTAATGGAAGGAATAAATCTCTGAATGCCACTGAGAGTGCAAATTCACTTTGGAATGGTGCAATATCTCAAGGTTAATGGATAGAAAAATTATAATTTAATGCTCAACCATCTAGGTTCTTGTGTTGTATGGGATAAAGGATTTTGGAATAAAAATTCTCATAATATTGCTTAAAACAAGTTACAGAAATCTGTTTATGTGAACCTGGCCCTAATCAAAGCTCTGGGGACAGCAAAGGGCAACAAAATTCACAAATAAAATGACTGTGGGCCTGGAAATAGTCATTACCAGTGGGCCGGCCCTTACTCTGGAGTCTTAAGTGGTTGGTTCTGGGACCCAAGATGACAGATATTCTAACTCCGTAGGTCTCTATTTGTCTACAACACATTGAAAACATATGAGTGAACCCAGCCAACAGATCAAATAAATGCGTATCTCTGAAGGGTAGGCATCAGGCATTATTAGTATTACTGGAAAGCTCTCCAACCCAAATAATGTCAGAAAATACTTGAAAATCATATATTTGATAAGGGACTTGTAACTAGAATATATAAACAATTCTTATAATTCAATAAAAAGACAAGTAATCCAATCAAAAACAGGGGAAAGGTATCTGAATAGACATTTCTCCAGAGAAGATAAACAAACGTCAAAAAGCACATGAAACAATACACAACATCATTAGTCGTCATATGGGTTTTGTCTTTCATTCTATTACTGTGTTGTATCACATTTACAGATTTGCATATGTTGAACCCCCCTTGAATCCCTAGGATAAATTGCACTGGATCATGAGAAGTGATTTTTTTAATATGTGCTATTGAATTCACTTTGATAGTGTTTTGTTGAGTATTTTTGCATCTATGTTCATCAGGGATATTGCCCTGTAATTTTATTTTCTTGTAATGTTCTTATCTGGCTTTGGTATCAGGATAATGCTAGCCTTGTAAAAAGAGTTTGGAAATATTCCCTCCTCTGATTGTTTGGAAGAGTTCGAGAAGGACTGATATTAGTTTTTCTTTAAATGTTTTGTAGATTTCAGCAGCGAAGCCATCATGTCCTGGGCTTTCTTTGATGGGAGACTTTTTAATGACTGATTCAAACTCTTCTTATTAGTCTTTTCAGATTTTCTGTTTTTTAAAGATTCAGTCTTCCTAGGATATACATGTCTAAGAATTTATCTATTTCATCTAGGTTATCGAATTTGTTGGTGCATAAATTATTCAGAATAATCTCTTATGATCTTTGTATTTCTGTAGTATCAATTATAATTGTTTCTCTTTCACTTCTGATTTTATTTTTTTCCCTTTTTTTCCTAGTAAGTCTAGTTAAGGGTTTGCTGATTTTGTTTAGCTTTTCAAAAAAACCAACTCTTAGTTTCATCAACTTTTTTTTCCTGTTGTTTTTCTAGTCTCTATTTTATTTTTTTCTTCGCTGATCTTTGTTATTTCCTTCCCTCTATTAATTTTGGGTTTAGTTTGTTCTTTTTTTCCAGTTCCTTGATGTGTAAGACTAGGTTATTTGAGATCTTTCTTCTTTTTTTGATCTAGACATTTATTGCAGAAATGCAATGTGGTAGATTTCATCCCAACACCCCCCTCCCCCACCGTGGTCTCTTGTGGGGGCTTTGGGGCCACAATGAGCACTGCTTAAACTCATGAGTGTGCCATAATTAGCCCCTGCTTTTTGCTGAAATGTGCTGTGATGAGCATCTGTCTCCCTTAAGGGATCTTGGGGTGGGGTCTGAGGCTGGGCCTGGATCTAGGGATTCAAGCCAGATAGAACTGTCCACCACTTCTAGGGGTGATCAGCTGGGCTTCTGTAGGTGGGCTTTGTTGTTGGCTGGTACCTCTAATTGGCACCATGGCTGGCAGGAGCATAGCTGCCACCAAGATCCTCGTGCTGGTTTTCATGAACCCTGTTTTGCTTCTGTTCTGTGTTTATACCTGACTCCAAGTTGTCTAGTGGTGCCATTATCCTCAGTGTTCTCCATGAGGTGAAACTGGAGGGGGCTTCTCAGGAAACATCTCAGAATGCTAGAGAGGATGAATGTCCCCCTCTGGTTCTCTTTTCTCACAATAGAAACCATAAGCCCTAGGGAATTCTCTCTTCGTGGCACTGTGCCAATTTGGGAGACAGGAAGCGATGGGAGTGATGTGGTCAAAGTGAGACTCTTTGTCTTACTGTCTCTTACATTTTTTATTAAGTTCCATGGCCCACAAAAGTGTCTTGGTCTCATTCCCATGTTTCAGGGTTTTCACAAGGTGTTCTTCTCTGTGGCTAGTTTCTAATTGGACTCTATGTGGGGATCATGCTACCTGGGACCCCCTATTCTGGCGTCTTGCTGATGTCATCATTAGGGAAATGCAAATCAAAACCACAGTAAGAAACTTCGCACTCACTAGGATAGGTAGAATGAAAAAGTCAGATGGTAAGTTTGGTGAGGATGTGGACAAAGCAGAACCCTCATACACCACTGGTAGTAATATAAACTTGTACAGCCACTTGGTAGTTTCTCAAAAATTAAACGTAAGGTTACCATGTGATCCAACAATTCCCTTCATAAGTATATATCAAGAGAAATAAAAGCATATGTCTACACAAAACTTGTACAAGAATGTTCATAAAAGCATTATTTATAATAAACAAAAAGATGACAATGACCCAAATGTCAACCAACTGATGAATGGTAAAACAAAATGTGGTATGTCTACACAATGGAATATTACTCAGCCATAAAAAATGAAGTGCAGATATATGCCACAACTTAGATAAACCTTGGAAAATTATGCTGAATGAAAGAAGCCAGCTACAAAAGATTACACATATATCATTCCATGTATATGAAATATCCAGAACAGACGAATCTATAGAGTCAAAAAGTAGACTAGTTGTTGCTTAGGGCTGGGAAGTTGGGGTGATAGAGAAGGTGGTGGAAGACAGCTAAAGTATACTGGATTGCTTTTTGAAATTATGAAAATGTTCTAAAACTGATAGTGGTGATAATTACATGATTCTGTGAATGTACTAAATCCATGGAATTGGATATTTTAAATGGAGGAATGGTGTTGTATGTGAATAAAACTCAGTAAAACCATTACTTAAAAAATAAAAAAGAAAGCTCCTGAAGTGATTCCAACGTTCCATGAGAGTCGAGAACCTCCACCCTAATCTATTCTAACTCAGCCTGGTGGGCAGGGAGTAGGGTGAGGTGGGGTGTGGGCAGGGACAGATTTAAGTTCTTAAGTATTTGTGAGCTGTCGCCTTGAGAAACTCAGTTATTTTGGGCATGAAATATCCTTGGCTGACTGCAATCCTGAGGTGGAGGCCATGGCTCTCCCTCCCTTCCAGAATCCTCGCAGCTCTGGCAGACTGCTATACCAGCAGGAGCAGAAGGCTTAGTCTGCTGTGTTACCTTAGACTTGGGGAGAAAACAGGGCCAAGGAGCACTAGTTCTTTACACACTGGTTGATACTGAATGACATAAAGGGGACGTATTAAGATAGAAATAGCTTAGACTACTTGCCAATAGTCCGTAATCGTCTATCATTCACACCTGAACTGAAATGCTGACATGTCACTTATACATGGATAATGTCACTCAGGTAAATGCACAATGAGCAGACTCTGTTTAGTGAAATTTAATGATGCTGACATGGTGCTAAATCAATGGACCAAAGTCCATCTGTTGAGCACAATAAAAATCAGAGTTACAGAACTTTAAAGATGAATTATTCTTCAACGAGCACTAAATTCAACTTATGTTTTTCTGACGATTAAAGAGGGGCAGAAAAATGTCAGCTGACCACCTCGGCACATTACAAACATTTAAAGAGCTACTTTGAGGGCTCTTTCCATCCTGAGATGGTAAATGTAGCAGTATTTGAGCATAGTCTATACTGCTGTCTTAATCTGGACCCTGCAGAGAAACAGAAACAATAGGATGGAAGCGTGTGTGTGTGTGTGTGGGGGGGGGGGTTGTATGTGTTTATGATTTATCATAAGGAATTGGCTCATGTGGTTGTGGAGGTTGACATGTCTCAAGATCTGTAGTAGGCAAGCTGGAGACCCAGGAGACTTGATGGCATCATTTCAGACTGTGTCCAAAGGCCTGAGAACCAAGGGAACTGAGGGGAGAAATTACAGTTTAAGACTGAGTTTGAAGGCAGGAGAACACTGATGTCCCAACTCAACAATAGCTAGGCAGGAGAAGTTTCTTCTCAGTTATCCTTGGATGAGGCCCACCCACATCAGGGAGGAACATTTGCTTTACTAGTCTACTGATTGAAATGTTAATCTCATCCATAAACACCCTCACAGACATACCCAGAATAATGTTTGGCCAAATGTCTGGGCACCCCATAGCTCAGTCAAGTTGATGCATAAAATTAACCATCAAAACTGCCTTTAGGTTCTGATGGGTCCTGTGTTTACACCAGAAGTAGGATGTCAGTTCTCTATGCTATAGGGTTTGGTCTCTCAATGTTGGGCATCTGTGTGCACTTTCCTTGGCACCTCAGAGCAAGGGTCTTGCCTGGAGGAGAAAATTGCAGAAGGGCCAGGAGGACATGCAGCCATTGTGGTCCTGTGAGAGGAGTGGAGGCTTACAGAATGGCAAGGTCACTGTGGTCCAGAGCAGTTAGAAGTTTCACGGAGGGGATGTGACCTGAATGGTGCCTTGAGGAATGATTGTACTTTTTCTGGGGAGAGAGGAGACAGAGAGGATCCAGTGGAAAAAGCAACATGAACAGACACAGCATGAAGGAATGGGTGCGGCAACAGGCAGGAAGCAACCTGACTGCAACAGAGTGCATGCTGGGAAATAGGAAGAAGCAAAATGGGTAGATGTGGTCTAAGAAATTAGAGTGAAAGATTTAGATTTCACACCACAATAACAGGAAGCCACATTCTCAAGTCAGGCATTCATCTGATGGTAATGACATTCTAGAAAGAGTTGTCTGCTCTTTCAGTTAAATCCTTAAAGATGAATGATCATGACATAATGGTCTCCAACAACCCCCTTATTATCAGTCACCTAAAAAAACTATAATTAAATTTATTTTACTTAAAATATGGTAACGGAAACTAATTCAGTAATAACAAGATTTGATTTTACTCTGTTCTTTAGATACTGAGAAAATTAAGAGCAAACTCTTCAGGCTCGGTGTGAATTTCAGAAGAATATCCTCATTTTACATATGACAAACTGAGGCAATGGTCTCAACATATAATATAACAACGTAATCTTATATTCTTAAGAAATGCTGTTAAGAACTACCATTTAAAATAAATTTTTGTATTATTATTCTTTCAAAAATTTTGCTATTAGTCTTGTAATATACTTGTATTCTGGGACTACTTCTACTTACTTTTATACGTTGCCCAATTTTGCAAGGAAAATACTCTCTTAATAGTTGAAAAATGGCAGTGTGCTACTGGCTTATATTTTACCAACATTGCTTCTCCCCAGTGCATGTTTAGGTGCAGAGCCATTTCATTATCACAGCAGAATAATTGCCATGTTCAAAGCCAGCCCTCAGAGTCAAGCAGTGAAATGTAAAAATTCTTTTACAACTAGCAGTTGTGAGATCTTACATACGTAGGGTGCATTTCTAGGACAAGCATTTAAGATACTTGGGCTCTTCCTCAAACCATTCTAACATTATCTTTGGCTACTAAAAATAAAACAGGTAAGTCATACTTTTAGGACCACATTTGTAATTCTTTTAGAAAGAATAAGAAGATGATATCCATGTAATATTTGAAGGTGAATTTGAATATGAATACCATATGATATGTGAAAAACTATGAAATAGGCTTAAATGTTTTAATACTTCCCATCAATCACACTGCACACTTTTTGACATCTTTTATGTTCCAATTGATATAGATGTAGAAATTTCCATCAAAAACTTGGGGGGAAATTATATATCTAAACTGAGTGCTGTTGTTCCTTCATGTTTTTTCTTCCTTATAAGGAAGTTTTGCAAGAAACTTGGTCCCAAGAGGTCATCTTCCCCTGTAAAATTCAGTAAACACCCTCTTTAAAGATGAGAAAGAGGGGATTGAATTTGGGAGACGATGGTGTTCCAGAAAGGATGGAGAAATGCATGGTTGTCAAACACAGCTGCACACTAAAATTACCTGGAGCATTTTCAAAACTGTTGATGCCTTGGTCTCATCCACTAGAGCTTCTGATTTGATTGATGTGTAGTGCAGCCTGGCATCAAGATTTTTCAAAGCTCCCCAGGTAATTCCAATGTGAACCCAAGATTAAGGACACTGAGGTGGCAGCCATGGGCTTGAGTAACAGCTGGAGGGAGTCAGGTGTGTCATACAGACTCCATGATCCTCCTTCCTGTATGTGAAAAGTGGAAAAATACCAGCATTTTACAGGGCTATTGTAAGGATCAAATAAAAGGAAAAATATGAAGTTTCACTGAAAACTATAAAGGGCTCATCCAGTGTTGATCTTCTCAGAGATATATTCAGACCTTTTTGCTCCAAAAATATAACAATCTAATTTGCACAAAAAGTCATGCTTCAATCATCTTTACGGAAAACAAAAGTCCTGCCAATTTTTGAAATAGTTATTCATCACCCTGGTAGATTTTGGAAACTCACTGACCATTTTGTATGATATGTAGATTTTATACTAACAGTGGAATATGTAAATGCTATTACAAAAACAGATATATTTAGCTGTTTGTATATATATACACACACATGCACATACAGCTGTACATCTGTACATATATGCACAAATAGCTAAATATATCTGGTTTAGTAATAGCATTTACATATTCCTCTGTTAGTATATTTCTCCTGGGGTAACTGATACACACACACACACAGGAAAAACTGAATTGGGTGGGTACACTAGCAGACTAGCAGTAGAATTTTATCTCTGCATAATTTGGATGCGTTGAGAAAAAAGGAAGTCACTGAAAGAATAAGGAAAATAGAGCTCTCTACTAACGTGGATAAATCTGCAAAGGAGAGGGAAATTGTTAAAGGAAGATAAGAACATGGAAGTGATTGATGAAATTGACAACATGAGGGAGTTTTGAGACTTGCACATGGGTAGTATCCAGTGAGTTGTGGGAAATGTAATTCAAGGAAGATGAATTGAAAAATGAACAAAAATTTCCAAAAACAGGAGTGCAGAAAAACGCATCAAGGGAACTATGACGCCAAGGGAGAATTTATTCATAAGATGCTGGAATTAGTAGAGTATCCTTGGATACTGGTGGGAGTGACCCATGGAGGAAAGGCTGATGATGGAGAGAAGGGCTAATTGCAGGAGTGAGATCCTTCAGAAAGAGTGATGAGATGCTATCCTAAAGGAGTCTGATAAGGAAATGAAAAATGAATCATACATTTCTAACAAGACAGAACACCAAGATTATAGATATGGATGTCAGCTTATTACAAATTTCAGGATGGGAGATTTTCAACTTTATCAGTGAAGTGTGATGCAAGATCATCAGCTAAGAATGTTGGGAGTGGGAGCCTTCGGGCCAGAGGAGAAGGTAGGAAATTGTTGTCCTACAGTGTGAAAACAGACTTATTAGGCAGACGAGGTAGGATTGTTGATGAGTGTTTAATGTCAATTTGTTGTCACTGGTCATGAATTTAATATGAAGTCAGTCAGTTCTTTGGTCCATTCTTAGGCACAGGAGCAGGAAAGGTGGAGGTTTGGGTTTCAATAGAACAGTGGTTTTGTTCAGGAAGAAGAATGAGGGGAGTTGTTGTGTTAGTAAGTAAGTTTGGTTTCATGAAACACTGAACACTTACCAGTTGAGTTTTGGCAGGAGAATGTACAGAATACTATTATAGAACCTGTTCTTTCAAATGTCTCTTAATTCAGTGCATGGCTTCTGCCTTCCTCTCCCTAGCCAATAGCCAGATTTGGGATGAAGCCAATTTGGAAGCTTCAAATAGTCAGTCATCTCTAAGGGGCTTTAAATTATTAAAATACATCAGAAATACAGGACCAGTTAGCTCAGGTTTTCACATCCTGTTTTTACATTTCTGACATAGTGAACTGAACGGTGGCCCACCAGAACCTACAAATGTTATCTGATTTGGAAAAGTGGTCTTTACAAATGCAACTGAGGATCTCAAGATGAGATCATCTTTAAATTCAATGACAAGTGACCCCTGTAAGACAAGAGGAGAGAAAATACAGAGAAGGCTATGTTAAAAAGAAAGAAGAAAGCAAGCAAGCAAGCAAGAAAGAAAGAGAAAGGAAGGAAGGAAAGAAGGAAAGAAGGAGGGAAGGAAGGAAGGAAAGGAAGGAAGGAAGGAAGGAAGGAAGGAAGGAAGGAAGGAAGGAAGGAAGGAAGGAAGGAAAGAAGGAAGGAAGGAAGGAAGGAAGGAAGGAAGGAAGGAAGGAAGGAAGGAAGGAAGGAAGGAAGGGAGAACAGGCAAAAATTACATGCACCTAAAGTAAATTAATGGTTGCCTAGGGCTAGGGACTGGGATGGACAGTGACACCTAATGGGTATGGGATTTCTTTTGGGGGGAGCAAAAATATTCCAAAATTAGATTGTGGTGTTATAAAGCTTTGTAAATATGCTAGCATCATTGAGTTGTATACTTTAAGTGGGTGAATGTATAATATGTGAATTATTTCTCAATAAAGCTGTGAATGAAAGAAAAACAAATAAACAAAAAAGAAAACAGAGGCAGAGTTAGATTTATGCAGCTGTAAACCAAGGAACAGCTGGGGCTACCAGAAGTTGAAAGAGGCCAGGAAGGATTCTTCCCCTAGAGCCTCCAGAGGGAGTGTGGCCGGTTGGCACCTTGACCTTGTACTTCTGGCTTCCAGAACTGTGAGAAAATAAATTTCAGTTGTTTTAAGCCACCAAGTTTGTGGTAACTTGTTAGGGCAGCTCCAGGAAACAAACACAGCTGTCAACATGGAAATAGTTCCTGTTCCCAATAAAACGAACAGTACCTCTAAGTAAATAGAAAAAATAATAAAACTAGTAAACTTTGCCAGTGCTGGCCTAGGTCTGTTGAGTGTATTTGTGTCATGCATATGACAACTTATAGGGCCCATTATCTGGCCAGTCACTGATCTTCAACTCTATTAGTCCATTTTCATGCTGCTGGTAAAGACACACCTGAGACTGAGCAATTTACAAAAGAAAGAGGTTTAACTGGACTTACGGGTCCACGTGACTGGGAAGGGTTCACAATCATGGCAGAAGGCAAGAAGGAGCAAGTCATGTCTTATATGGATGGCTGCAGGCGAAGAGAGAATGTACCAGCAGGAGAAATACCAGATGCTTATAAAACCATCAGATCTCTTGAGAACTCACTCACTATCACAAGAACGGTATGGGGGAAACTGCCCCTATGATGTAATTATCTCCATCTGGCCCCAGCCTTGACATGTGAGGATTATTACAATTCAAGGTGAGATTTGGGTGGGGACATGGCCAAACCATATCATTGACCAATCTGTTGACAATTGCCTGAAAACGTCAGCAGAGCCGTCTGGAATTCTGAAACAAATAGTGCATGGCATAGGGGTGGGACTCATTTTCTTATTTAAAATTAAAAAGCACTAATATCTCATCTGAGAACTGAGGTTTTTTTGAAAATTGAAAGAGAAAGCTCGATGGAGAATGATTATGAAAGGAAAGGAAATGTTGTGTTAATTCGTTTATTTTTTTTTTTCAGTGGAAGTAAGTTAGTAAGTGACTCTGTTCTTCATCCACTTTCGGGTAAACATTCTTTGCACAGTATCTGATTCCTATCTCAGTTTGAAATAGAAATTAAAATGGAATAATATTTGACTTTCTGCTGTTTCAGATAATTAATGTCAAGAAACAATAACTGAAAATTGGTAGGATTAGAGTAGGGCTCTTTTCCACGTGAAAATGGAAACCTGGGATTTCATTGCTGCTGCTGACATCAGTCATGATGCTCCCGCTCCACGGCCTGGTGCCCCGACTGAGCAAATGGTGAGCACGTTGTGCCATGAGAGCAGGAGTCCCAGCTGATCACTGCTTTCTCTCTCTGGCTTCCAATGTATACAGAAGAAACTCAAAACGGCAAACGGAGGTCAAGCCCCAGTTTTGTTGTTGACAATATCATCATGGAGAATAGGGCTTGAACCTGAGCCTAAATGGGGCATTTTCTCCTGCCTGTGAGTTTGAGATAACTCGCCATCACCGAAGAGCAAAGGGCTGACTGCAGTTATCTACCCAGAGGCTAGAACAGAAGGATCAGAGGCTTGGCTGAGCTGTCAGAGGAGCAAGGGCCAGGGAATGTGCTGCTCAGCTCACCAAAGGTAAATTCAGTGGGCTAGCCTGGTGGGTAATAACTGAACCAGATAAGTGAGCCAGATAAAGGGAGCCTTGGCTGTTTCTTTGAATGTGGCTGTAGAGAATATACCCAGCCTGTAGCTACCTGCCCCCACTCCCACCACCAACCCCATTTACCAAACTCACTGACTGGGGAGCTGGCTGGGGATAAAGGATCCCCCAACATGAGGCATTGGTGGGAAAAAAGTCCATTTATTTTAAAGTTTCCAATAACTGCTGCTTCTTTGATTCAATATATTATAGGAAAATTGCTCATGGGAAAAAGTTATAAATGTGATGAAAGAATAAACTTAAAATGATTAAGCCGTATTTACAATCATCAACATCAAATCAACATTTAAATTCTCTATGGGAACTTGTCACTTGAAAATGTTTCTATTGTCAAAGAGAATGTGTCAGCAAATCAAAACATTTTTTTTCCAGTATGAAAGCAAAAAAGGAAAAAAGAACCCAAAACAATAAAACAGATTTATCCTTAGTTGAGTAATGCTATCTGGTTATGTGATGAACTGTGAAACGATAAGCAATTCTAAATAACTTTTAAATTCAGCACAAGTAATAAAGCCCTTAATATGGACTCAGTGAAAGAGACATACAATTCCATTAATCACTGAAAGCAGTTTCTGGAAGTCACATATCTCGGCTGCCCCTGCCTGGTCTGATATGAGTCTAGGTCATTTCGGAGCCTGTAATCCAGGGAAATTCTAGAAAGGAAAAGGAGATGTAAAAACAGGAGTTCAGTATTTATTATTCTCTGATACTATGTAGTTAAAAAACACCCCCACCTCCATTCCTCCAGCATTTTAGGGACTCAAAATGTTAATGAAAAGATTCATTATGGGGCTGGGCGCGGTGGTTCATGCCTGTAATCCTGGCTCTTTGGGAGGCCAAGGCGGGCGGATCACTTGAGGTCAGGAGTTCAAGACCAGCCTGGTCAACATGGTGAAAACTGTCCCTATTAAAATTACAAAATTTAGCTATGCATAATCCTGAGTAGCTGGGATTATAGGCGGGCAGGGTGGCAAGCACCTATCATCCCAGCTTCTCAGGAGGCTGAGGCAGGAAAATTGTTTGAACCTGGGAGGCAGAGTTTGCAGTGAGCCGAGATTGTGCCACTGCAATCTAGCCAGGGCAAAGAGGCAGTCTCTGTCTCGAAAAAAAAAAAAAAAGATTCCTCATGATTGGGCATATGAAGTAACTATTCTCTTGCAACCCACTTTCTTAACAGTATGTCCCACTTTTTAAGTTCTTTTCTAGAGATGCTCATCTCCATTTATGTTATTAAAATCTATCCATATAAAAGGAATTGATTTTTATAAACTTCAAGGTAGTAATTTAATGACTTTAATAAAATTAATCCCTTAAAACTGTAAAACATTAGTGATTACCCTTATGATATGAAGGACAGGACACAGACAATACATTTGCAAGAACAGAAGGAAGCTGGCATTGGAAGTCACTTTGGTTGTATTGTCAGCCAACTGATGTTTCTACTACCTTTTCTTTACTGTTCCCATTAGCTCATTTTGAAACACATTCAAAAATTATTATTTTTATTAATACTCCAGATTTTTACATATGTTTAGGGTACATGTGATATTTTGATTCATGCATACAATGCGTAATGATTGCAGTATTTAGGATATTCCTTACACCGAACATTTATTATTTCTTTGTGTTGGGAACATTTCAGTTAACAACAATATGTTGCATATTTCAAAACAGCTACAAGAGAAAATTAGAAAATTGAAGCATATTTTGATGACATGCTTTTCTAGTTTCTTCAAAGAGTATGGATGGGGGACCTTTTCTGGTATCCTCACTGAAACAATGACATCCCTTTCCATGAGAATTAATGCTTATTACTTATTACCATGATCCAGACATTGGTCTTAGTGCTTTACATTTGTTAATTTATTCAATCATTATGATAAACCACACAAAGAAGGTGAATTAGGTCATTCTTGCATTCTATAAAGAAATACCTGAGGGTGGGTAATTTATTTTAAAAAATGAGGTCTGATTGGCTCACAGTTCTACAGAATGTGTAGGAAGCATAGTGCTGGCATCTGCTTCTACGGAGGCCTCTGGAAGCTTCCAATCATGGTGGAAGGCAAAGAGGGAGCAGGCACATCACATGGCGAAAGCAAGAGCAAGATGGAGGACAGTGCCACACACCTTCAAACAACCAGATCTCATGTGAACTCACTCACTATTGTGAGGACATCACCAATCCGTGAGGGACCTGCTTTCATGACCCAAACACCTCCCACCAGGCCCCGCCTTCAACATTGGAGATCACATTTCAACACGAGATTTGGAGAAACAAATATGCAAAGGGTCCTATTTTTTATCCCATTTACAGATGACAAAGGAGGGGCACAATGATAGATGTCCAGGTAGTCAGACTCAAGCACATGCTCCCACCCATCAGGCTACCCTTCCACTCTCCATCTTTATCTTCAAAGGCCGTTTTGTTCACGAAAATTCCTGAACTGTCTCTTCCCTTGAGTCCTCTTCCCATAAAGGTTGTCGAGAATTCTCAGTAGGTTAAAGGACTTGCTAAAATTTGCACAGTGAGTGGAGTTGAATTTAAACCAGGCCTTCTGATCTCAAATCCTATTAGCTTTAATAACATCACACTACTGGATATAGCTGAAGTTTTCAGCTTTAGAGAAACTGGCTCAGAAACAAAATAGTTGGCACTATTTCACTTCTTTCACAAATAAAATCCAGATGGATTTCAGAATTAAATCTTGCAAATGAAACCATAAAAGTACTGCAGGAAAATTTTGGTGAATATTTATATAATCTTGAGGTGGCAAGGCCCATTCTAAAAATGCCCCTAAAGTAAGAAAGATGGATACATTAGATTTCATAAAAATTAAAAAGTCAGTATGTAAAAACGCTGCATACAAAAAGGAAAGGCAGGCCGGGTGTGGTGGCTCATGCCTGTAATCCCAGCACTTTGGGAGGCTGGAGCGGGCGGATCACCTGATGTCAGGAGTTTGAGACCAGCCTGTCCAAGATGGTGAAACCCAGTCTCTCCTAAAAATATAAAAATTAGCTGGGCGAAGTGGTGCACACCTGTAATCCCAGCTACTTGGGAGGCTGAGGCAGGAGAATCGCTTGAATCCAGGTGGCGGAGGTTGCAGTGAGCCGAGATTGTGCCACTGCTCTCCAGCCTGGGTGACTGAGTGAGATTCCGACTCAAAAAAAAAAAAAGAAAGAAAGAAAGAAAGAAAGAAAAAGAAAAGAAAAGAAAAAATTAGGAAGGGCAAACAACTCTGGGGAAAAAAGAAATCCTCTCTTTTTATTGATTCATTCAAAAAAGGTTGACACTGGGGTAAAATAGAGAGTAAAGGCAATGTCTCTGTCTTCATGAAGTTTATAATCCAAAGATGAAGTCAGACACTGACTGATGAATATGAAATTACATGAAACAAAGGATCCCAGGGGACCCTGGAGAAGCTTTTCACGTGCTCTTCAGATGAGTTTTTTCTCCTCACATGGTGACTCTCGAGTAGGTGGACCTTTCCTTCAATCTTGCCACTTATTTCTTACACAAATCGATGAACGTTTTTGACACCTGGATGCTACACTTTTCTAGTTTTGACTACCAATATTTCAACTGCGCTGCAGTTCTGGGGATATTCCAGTTGGGTATAAAACAAAGGAGAGGTGGGTGAGCGAATAGTTTCCAACTGGAACCAGATTCTGTGTAACTTTAGCAAATGTATTCTGCAGGAACACTGCAAAGGGAAACTACGTACTGTCCAGCCTAGCTCACGGCCTTTTGGGAAAGAAGGGGACACTTCTGCTCTGACTCCAAGTTCTTTCATTAGAGTCAGAGGCAATTTGACCAGGAAAGACTGACAGTGTTTCTACTAGGAAATATTCAGGCCTTCTTTCCTCTCTTGCCAGAAAGTACCCTCAAGGCCAAAGGGAAGAAAACAAGGAGCAGTAGTAAAGACCAGTTACTAGCAGGGAGAGTGCTTCCCTTGCTCTCCCCATGCCCAGGATGACTTGGCCATCAGAAGCATTAAGTTCTCAAGGTCTGAGCAGAGATACAGGAGTCTTCATGTGAGAGGAGCCCATAGCTGGTGAGCCTCTCTAAGCCAACTCTGTTGTACCACTCCTCTAAGATAATGGATTTTAAAAATTGGCAGAAGGAGTGTGCAAATTCTTTTCTTGCTTCTAACTTGCTTAGTGTCAGGCAATTTCTGTAACCTTTGAGTGAAGTAAAACACAGCCTAAATCGTGGTCCTCAACTGTGAGTCAATTTCCCCCCACAGGACTTTGACAATGTCTGGAGACATTTTTGATTGTCATGACTGTGTGGGAGACATTGCTACTGGCATCTAGCAGGTAGAGGCCAAGCATCCTGCAATGCTCAGGACAGCCCTCATGACGAGGAATTATCTAGCCTAAGTGTCAGCAGTGCCTAGATGGAGAAATACTGACCTAGGGATACAAATACTCCTTCAAAAAATCTCTCAGAGCAAAAACAAAACAAAAGGAAAAGGTACCAGACTGGATTGGCCAACATTTTGGAAAGAAAGAGGGCTTCGGTTTTATTTCTCATTTATTTTGCACACAATTCTCAGACTTTTCACAAATAAAAGGGAAGTTATGGGCATGACGGTGTGAAGTCAAAGTAACAGCTTTCACCATGACACACAGTCAAGTATATTTCTTAGACTCTCTCTCTCTCTTTTTTCTTTTCTGTAATTCCCACTTCAAAACCCAAAATAAAAACTTATCCAAATATCTTTGATAAAAATACACACCCAAGTGTTGTATTATTTGACTTACTCCCTTTAACTCTGCAACGTTACATATTTTCCTACTGCATTTTTAACTTTCTAGCTAGCTTTAATGGGCATTTTATATTAACTCCTTCTAAAGTTTTTGTCCCAAATAAAAATGTATTGACCTAATGTAATAGCGTATTTTACTATCATCTTTAAATTGTTTTAATTTGTGTGTGTTTTATTTCTATGGCCCACTGGTTTCACTTGTTTCTGAGAATAAGTTTTATATGGCTTGGCTTAATTTCATAGATGTGTATAAATTTCCCTTTACTTGCTGTAAAAGTAACTGTGAATTATGAGCATGTGCTCTAGTAAATGTTCACAGCTTCTCCATTAGGAACGCTCAGATGACTGGGAAGTTACTAAAACTGGGCTTCCAAGAAAAAACAGTGGATAAATGTTTAACTCCTTTAGCCCTGACTCCTTTCTGAAAGGCAAATTTTTAAGACCTCGGATTCTTTATATGTTAAATGTGGTTTATCACTACGGATTTCATCTAGTTATGTGACAGGCAAGATCACTGACTTGAGCAGGAGAGGATTTTATTGTTTCACTTTTGTAAAACAGATCTGGAGACAGGCAGTCTAGGACTGAGATGGTCTGATGGCACCATCTGGTCATCTCAAACTGAAGCTCCTTGCTTTGAGTTGCTTCATACTCAGTGCAGGGCTTCTGCCTTCAAGGTCCCCTGTAGTTCACATTGAGGACTGGAACTGTAGCCATCACCTGCACATTCCAGCACAGAGAAAATAAGGGAAATAGGACAAAAGGGTGGCCATGCCTTTTAAGGAGCCATCCTAGCAGTCCCATATCATACTTCTGCTAACATCTCATTGCTGGAATTTAATCTCTGTCAGGGAGGCTGGGAAATGCAGTTCTCGAACTGAGTATATTGCCATCTCCAATAAAATCGGGATTCTGTTACTAATGAGAAAAGAGAGACTAAAGAGGAGTTATACGGTGAGCAGTCTCTGCGACAAGTATTTCCAGACTTTTAAAGTAAAGCAACCATGTTTTTCCCCAAAAGATTCTATTTGGGAGTCCACTAATTTTCACTGCTTTCTTCTGACACTGATTTCTCTCTCAGCCCTTCTAAGGTTCTGGAAGATTTCTATGGAAACTTAAGGGCACCATGGGTTTGAAAATCATTAGATAATTTCCAAAGGTGTATTCTTTTTAAAAAATTCTGATTCTTTGATTTTATTGATTTGTAAGATAAGCAATATCTAAAGAATCACATTTCTCAGTGATTATGACAAGCTTTAAAAACTATTTTTTATTTTTTTATTTTTGAGACAGGGTCTTGCTCTGTCACTTAGGCTGGACTGCAGTGGCATGATCACAGCTCACTGCAGCCTCGACCTTCTGGGATCAAGCGATTCTTTCACCCTAGCCTCCCAAGTAGATGAGACCATAGATGCATATCACCATGACTGGCTAATTTAAAAATATATATTTTTAATTTTGTAGAGATGGGGTCCCAGGCTGGTCTCAAACTCCTGGGCTCAAGTGATCCTCCTGCCTAGGTCTCCCAAAGTCCTGGGATTATAGGTGTGAAACACCACACTCAGCCATAACAAACTTTAAAAAATTGTGGTTATTAAATTATAGGTGTCAAAAACAATGTTTTAATTCAGTTTCCTTAATCTGAGCATTCCATTCATGGAACAATACCCCCTTTTTCTTCCAGTCCTCACCAAGTTAAAAATGGATAAAGATGAATTGGGATTGGGTTAAATATTTGAAGAAATCTTTGTAATTATTTATTTTGCTTTCCTGTGTTCCTCTTAGTAGTGTTGGCATAAGTTAATCGTTCTGAATACGTTCAGTGGTGTTTGAATCTGTTGTGTTTTCTGAGATCATTTGTAAGGCACATATTGTTCTCCCTATACCTTAAAACTAATTCCACTTTTACCACTAAACTAAGACATTGTAGAAAGTATATGGTTGTTAACAGCACACATCCTTATACTCAAATATCATTTCTCTCACCTAATAGCTGTGAGATTTTGAGCAAATTAATTTTCTTAAAATATGTCTTCATTTATAAAAGTAACAATGATATCTATCTTGTTGATTTTTTTAGGGTTAAACAAAAATAATGCATTGTAGGCACTTTATAAATGTTAGTTTCCTTTTATGAAGAGTACAAGTTACTTATATCATAAAAAAGCTTTATAGGCACTTCTCTGAAAATGAAGAACCAGAAGAAGATGGGCATAGGGAAGGAATCGGAACTATTAAGATGGTGATGGCTTGATCTGGAAATTCATGTCAAGGAACGGAGGAGCCTTGATTATAGGATGCAGGTTGGTATATTTATATCTCACTCTTACATATAATGCCATCACTGTATAATCACACACACACACACACACACACACACACACACACACACACACACACATATACAATGGGAATACAAATCATGAAACATCAACAGAAATGTAACAGCAAAAGATAATGTATGTTTTCTAGACTTGTACCCTGGTTGTGATTCTAAAATTTCCTGGCTTCAGAAAGTGGCATTGGTCTGATTCAAGTTTATTCTTGGCTCTCACATGAAAACAGCAGGCCCAGCCAAAGGCTAAATTATGAATCTTTCAAGTTTGACTTTGGCAAGGCTCCTCCTTTCAGCACTTTCCTCAACTCCAGGACAAAGTGGGGGTTGGGGGAAGAATGGGGAGGTGTTGACCAAAAAAAGACGAGGCTGTGTGAAGACATTTTTTTCCAGCTATAGGGATGTGAGGAAATGATGCAGGACACACCATTTCTTGGGGTGCAAATTTCCTACTTTGAGAAACACTGCCTTAAGAGATAGCTCCAAAATGTGTTCCCTTTTCTTGTAGGACTATAGCTGATGAAAGCATTTCACCCAGACCCGGATCAGTCAGAGGGAGTTCCAAAAATAGTAAAAGTATGTTAAGAGCACATCTGTTGAGAAAATCACAAGATATTAGTATCTGCAGCAGCTTTTCGTCTCTCTTCATGTATCCTCTTCCTTCATTTATGAATATTCTCGATTCAGTCTATTTCCAAGGGATTGATTTCACAATACCTGCAATCTCCAACCTTGCCAGCTGTAGGCATTTAACCTCCAGGAGGTTCAGCTGGCTTGAGTCCCTGCACCAATATCAGAGACCAGAGTCTCCTGAGATCTTGCCTCTTCATTCCTGGTATTTGGGGCCTGGGTTGATTTACTTCATATAAATAGCTGCCTTGGTTTCCTGACCTGCAGTAAGCTGTGCTGGGGCCTTGACATCGTTTACCGAGATTAGATTCCTTTCACCAGGGAAAATCTCATCCTTGCCCCACCCAGGCATTCTAAATGAAGTATGTCTCAAATGCTTCCTCCTACTGGAGACTTGTGAATTTTTATTGTCTGGCCCAACACTTGTATCAAGTTCTCTTCCATATTGCTATTGTTCCAACCATAAATAGGTTTGCTGAGCCACTTTGGGCGTGGTGATAGGCATGGTTGGTGCTATGGTTTGAATGTATGTGTCCCTTCAAAATTCATGTGTTGAAACTTAAACCCCAAGGCGATGGTTTAAGAGGTGGGGACCCTTGGAATGCGATTAAGTCATGAAAGATTCACCCTCATGGCTAGTGCTCTTAGAAAATAGTTTGAAGCAAGTAACCTAGTGTCTCTTGCCCTTTGATCTCTTCTGCCATGTGAGGACACAGCATTTGTCTCCTCTGGAGGATAAAGTAACAAGGCACCACCTGGGAAGCAGAGAGCAGCCCTCACCAGCCACGAAGTCTTCTGGCACCATGATCTTGGACTTCACAGCTGCCAGAACAGTGAAAAATAGATTTCTGTTGTGTATAAGTTACCTAGTAGGTGGTATTTTGTTATAGTAGCAGGAACAGACTACGACAGTTGGTCACTCCCTTTGAGTGAGTTAGACGTTCTAATAACAGCCACACAAGACTGTATGATCATGGCCAGAATATCTCATGGCAAATCTCCGAAAGAACAGTGCTCATTATAGCAATAACTGCATTTGGAAAATATAATTGTGTGGGTGAAAGATTGGCATAAAAGATTGGGATCAGAAAGAATATCAGAGGAGGCTGATTTTAAATGCCATTTTCATACTGTGTTAAACTCCAATCTGTTTTTAGGCTGGTTTCTGGACTTTGCCTTTTATTCAATTGAGCTTTCAGTTGCTCTCTACATCTTTACTACATTATCGTAATTGTTTGAACTTTAAATACAAGTTTTAGTGTATTACAAAAACACTTTAAACAATATTTTTTCAAAATTTTCTTATGTGGATTTACTTGAGCTTAATTTATTTGGGGAAATGTTTTCCTTTTCTGATCTCTTTCATATTTTTGGCATTTTCTTCTGCATTACTGAGAAAATTTCTCAAGGTTTTATCATTTATTCTATTTGATGCAGTATTGATTCTTTTATTCTCTGGGTCTAAAGTCATTAAAAAAGTTATCATTCAGGATGTCACCACATCCAGGGTAGAATAATTAATGTTACAAAACAATCTATTGTACTACAAACATATGAAACAACTTCAATGAGAGTGGTGGGGGGAAAAAAGCATTGACCTTACTACACGTGAAAATGAGTTGAGACTGTAAGACTAAAGGCAAAAGGAGCCGCACATAAACACTGTGCTCTAATTGATACAGTTGTTTCATAAGGGGTACAAATGAACAATTCCAATACCACTACACGTGTATACTGGAATTGGACAATTACATAAATGGATGACAAATGGTGGAAGTCAGGTTTTTCACTGTTGGAGTAGGAGGTTATAGATAAGCAAGGGAAGGAGAAGAAAATGATCTGTGTGGTAATTGATTAGATTCGTTAGCATCTGTATGAACTTATGTTTAGCTTAACACAGATGGGTACATATGGAATAGTTATAGATATGTGTATATACTTGAGTTACTATATACACATATATTTTCTTGTTCTGTTAGCTGAGAGGAGGGCCTAGAAGCAATGGCACTCCATTAGCAATGAGTATCCCTAGCACCCAGATCTTGGTTTCTAATACCTTTCTCTAATAAAAGGAACCAGGGCTCTTTGGAGAAATAGCTGATTTTTGAACTTGGTAGGGAAGGAAATATACAAGATGAGCTTGGAGAATTGTATAGTGCCAGAAAATAAGAAAGTGCTAAAACAAAAAATCCGCAATGATGGGGGTATGCCAAAGGGATACAGGAGCCAACTGAAAGAGCTTCCAATGGCCAAAGCCAGAATAATTTGAGCAATAAAATAAAGTATTATTGGATTATAACCAGAAGAACAAGATAAATATTTATGAGTCTATACTTATGTAAGAAGATGATTGAATAAATATATGTGAAAGAATAAACAAATTGCCCACACAGAAGAATTTCAAATAATTTATGTGGATACTTTGCCCTCAAAAAGGTGGAGCATAACTCCTCACTCCTTAAGTGTGAGCTCTGCATAGTGACTTTTTTTCAAAGAATACAGTATGGATGGGGGAAAATAACTTTGCAGTGGAGAGATCCCACAAACACTACCTCAGCCAGCTGAACAAGTTCTATATCAACAATTCTAAATCATGTTGGTCATATATTCTCACTATATGATGTGATAACAATGATATTTTACCTCTGTGGTCTTCCTTCCCAAAGCACATAATCCCAGCTTAATCATGAGAAAAATAATCAACTAAATCCCAGTTGAGGTACATACTATAAAACTCCTGACTAGTACTTTTCAAAACTGTCAAGGTTATCAAAACAAGGAAAGCCTTAGAAACTGTCAAAGAACCTGGGGAGATATGATAAATAAAACTATTGTGGTATCCTGGGCAGGATTCTGGAATAGAAAATAAATACTAGGTAAATCTCAAGAAAATGTAAATAAATTATGAACTTTAGTTAATACAAAGTGTATTGATATATAATACAAATGCATTAATCGTGACAAAAACACTATACTAATGTTAAGTGTAAATAATAAGGGAAACTGGGTGTAGGGTATATGGTAACTTTTTGTACTATCTTTAAAATTTTTCCATAAAATATTATTCTCAAAAAAGTTTAGTTTAAGAAAGCTTTCATTTTTTATTTTTTATTTTTTTCAGCTATTCTCCTGCCTCAGCCTCCCTAGTAGCTGGGACTACAGGTGCGCCACCACGCCCGGCTAATTTTTTTTGTATTTTTAGTAGAGACGGGGTTTCACCATGTTAGCCAAGATGGTCTGGATCTCCTGACCTCATGATCCGCCCACCTTGGCCTCCCAAAGTGCTGGGATCACAGGTGCGAGCCACTGCGCCCGGCCATGACATTTTTTAATGTTGTCAGCTCTCTTACATCTGTCTCATCTTTCATGTTTAAATAGAATTTTGCCTTATTTAATTTCCTTGTGAAAGATTCCAGATCTTATTTAAAATTTCATTCCGTTTCCTGTAAGTTTTAAAAGTATGTTCTCCAGACTTTCACATCTAATAAAAATAAAACAGGGACTGGATTTATCTTATACTTGAAACATTCAAAATAAAAATAAGTAAATAAAACAGCCAGTATACATAAAACAGTAGTTTTTAAGACACTATATCAAATAGTGAAGGATGGCACCCCCCAACAGATGGGAAACAAATGAAGTAAGCCCTGTAATTGTCCAAGCTTACTGCCTTGAGAGAGCATCAGAACAAGGAGGGGAAACCCAGGGAAAGCCCTATAGGCTCCTTGAATTGAGGAAACATAGCTGAAAGTCCAAGTGGAACCTGACTGCTAGAGTTTGTAGCACAGAGTACTAGAGAGGAGAATACTACATAGAAAGAGAAAGAATGCTGAAGCTCTCCAGAGAGTCCACTTTGAGTGTTCAGCATTGTATAGAGCAGCATATGAGAAAGAAAATATCTGAGAGAAGAAAATTTAAAATAATTACAGGGAATAGTGCCTGATGCTCATCTGGGCCTGAAAAAGTGCCTGTATCTAACAGAGTGGGAAACGTTACAATTAATGGATGATTGGATAGAGTACCCAGAAGGGTTTTGACTCAATGGTGGGAAATAATGATTACTATAGACAAAATGTTTCTTTGGTCCTGTCTAGAAAATCTTCATAGCAAGATCCAAAAGGATCAAACTATTTCCAAAATACTTAATTACATACTAGAACAAACTTGAGAATATAGAAATACAAAAAATATCCAGCATCCAACAAGGCAAAATTAACAATATCTGGTATCCAATTAAAGATTGCTAGCTATACAAATAAGCAGGGAAATATCACCCATTATGAAAAGAAAAATAGTCAATGAAAATCAACCTAAAACTAACACAGATATGGAGACTCAGTAGACAAGGACATTAAAATAGTTATTATAATTGAGTTCTGCATGGTAACAATGATAAATAGATAAATGTAAGTTGGTTTAACAATCTAAATGAAACTTCTAAAGATAAAAACTAAACAATGTAAGACGAAAAATGCAGGGATGTCATTAATGATAGATTAGACATTGCAGAAAAAATCTTAAACTTGGAGACAAAGCATCAGAAACTATCAAAATAAAGCAGAAAATAAATGTTTAATGAAAAGAACATCAGTAAGCTGAGAGACATCATTAAACAGCCCAAATTAAGTCTCTGAAAGAGAAGAGAGATAAGGGAACAGAATAAAATATTTGAAGAAAATATGGCTGCATGTTTTCCAATTTTGATGAAAATTATAAGCCCATAGCTTCAAGAATCTAAACAAATTCCCAAAAAATAAATAAATAAAGAAAACTACAGTAAGGCTTGCCATAATCAAATTTCTCAAAACCAGTGATAAAAAAAGAAAGCTTAAAAGCAGGCAGAGAAAAAGTATAAATTATGCATAAGAGAACAAAGATAAATATGAAAGATTTCTTTTCAGGAATAAATTAAGCAAGACAGTGAAGTAACATCTTGAAAATATTGCATAAAAAACTGTCAATTTAGAATACCCAGAAAAAAAAAAACTTTAAAAAATGAAGAGAAAATGAAGACTTTTTCACATAAAAAAGAAAAAAAATTCATCATCAACCCTATAAGAAACGATAAATTCTTTCAGGTAGAAGAAAAATGACAGAAGATGAAAACCTGAATGTACATGAAAGAATGACAGGAAATAGAAATGCTAACTACATTGGTGATTATACATAACTTTCTTACCATTTAAACGTTGTTAAAAGGTAATCAACATTGTAAATAAAAATAATAACACCATATATTGAGGTATACAACATATGTATAAGTAAAATGTATGACAAAATAGTGTAAAGATCAGAAGGGGAAAAATGAAACTATATTATTATGCGGTCATTTTACTATATGTGAAGTGGTATAATACTGCTTTCATGTGAATTGTATTAAGTTAAAGATGTATGTTATAAACCGTGAAACAAACAGTAAAATAACAAAATAAATAAATATAGCTTATATGCCAAAAAGGTGGTTGAAATATTTGATTAATACAAATTAAAATATATTATTTATCCAAAAAGAGGCAAAAAAATTGGAAAGACGAACAAAGAGTAGATGGGCCAAATAAAAACTACATAGGAAGATAGTAGCATTAAACCTAACCATATCACTACTTACATTAAATGTAAATGGTTCAGACAGTCTAATTAAGTGGCAGAGACTGTCAGACTGTATTAAAGTACCTCTAAAAAATATTTTAAATATAAAGACATAAGGAGGTTAAAAGTGAAAGAATGGAAAAGATACATTAAGCTAACACTAAATAAAAGAAAGTTGAAATGATTATAGTAAAATCAGATATAGTAGATTTCAAAGAAAATAATATTATTGGGGATAAAGAAGATTACCTCATAATGATAAAGGGTTCAATCTATTAAAAAGGCATAACAATCCTAAACATTTATGTACTTAATAGTAAAGCTTTAAAATACATGAAGCAAATTCTGATAGAGCTATAAGGAAAAATTGACAAATCCATGATTATAGTTGGAGATTTCTATACCTGTCCTTCAATGATTCATAGAACAGGTATATAGAAAATCAGTAAGTATATAGGAGACTTAAACAGCACCATCAAGCAACTTGAAATTTATCAGATACTCTACCCAGCAACAACAACAAAAACACATATTGGTTTCAAGTGTACATAAAACATTTATCAAGATAAAATATATTCAGGGCCACACAACAATACTAAATAAATTTTAAAGGATTCAAGTTATATGAAGTGTGTTCCCTCAACTAGAATGAATTAAATTAAAAAATCAATAATAAAGAGAAAGACCTTTTAACTATTTAAAAATATTTGGAAAATAACAAACTTTTAAATAATTCAAGGATTGAAGGGAAATCAAAAGAAAAATTAGAAAGTGTTTTTAGCTCATTAAAATAAAAACACAGCATATACAAATGTGTGTGATGCCACTAAAGCAGTATTTAGGGTGGAATTTGTGGTATAATAACTGTATTATAAATGCAACATAGCAAACTATATAGTATATTATAGAGTATAGCAAACTATATTATAAGAGAAGAAAATTATCAAATCAATGATCACTGCTCCAACTCAAAAACTGGAAACTAGAAAAAGAAGAGAAAACAAAACCCAAAGTGGGCAAAAAGGTAATAATATCAGAGCAAAAATAAATAATATAGAAAACAGGTAAACATTATATGAAATCATTGAAACCAAAAGATGGTTCTTTGAGAAAAATGAATACAATGGATAATCCTCTAGAGAGACTAGAAGAAAAAGAGAGAACACATAAATTGCCAATATCAGAAGTTAGAGAGGTGATATCACAATAGTACCTACAAATATTAAATGGATAATGGAAGAATATGATGAACAACCTTACATCAATAACTTCATCAGTTTAGATCAAATGAATAAATTCTTTGAAAGATGTAATCACCAAATGTGTCTCAAGAAGAAATACAGGACAACTTTTGGGATGATGCCATGAGAATCTCCCTCTGATGGAAGCTCCACTCTGTATAGTTGTGGTCAAGAAGTCTTTCTTTTCTCCAAGTCGAGAATTATGGTATCTCCTGGAAGGAGAAGGTTACCACCTTGTTATCCCTTTAGATCTTTGTCGTGGAGGTAAAATTCCAGACTTGTGAAGCCAAGAGTTTGGAGATCCCTTCTTCCACCCGATTCTCACTCATGGGGTAGAAACTTTATTACAAGAACAAAAGGTGAATAATATGGGGGCTCTGATTATACTCACCCTAGCTTGCTCATGGGGCAGAATTTCCACACTAAAATAAGCAAGGTGTAATGATCAGTGACCACTGCTCCCACCCAGTACTGTACTTATAAATACCAGTGTCACTCAGAGAGAAGTGGGCCATCATTCCTGCTCCTGACTCCTGAAGAGGGGCTCAGAGATTTTTCCCAGAAGAGGGACAGACCATAAGAAGACAGAGCTCCAAAGCTCTCCTCAAAGGAACAGCTTTAATTTAGAATAAAGTGTTGAAAAGTTAAAGTTAAAGGGAGCTTATGAAAGCAATAGAAATTTTGGTAGCAGGCAATTAAGAGGAAACTTCTAGCTCAATGAGAGCAACAAGGTAAACTGTAGGTCAGCTAGTTTACTGGAGAGAATGAGCACTCCTGTGATTAGAAAAAATCTCAAAGACTAGCCTCGAAAACTGCTCCTGTGAAGATGCCTAAATGTAATTAATCAGACTGTGGAGCAATTTATGCTCCATGGCATCATCAAAACCAATAGAATAATCAGCTAGCAATTAGTGGAGCTAACAGCTGGCTGTGACACCAACAGAGACAGACAGCCTAATGGGGAAAGAAATAGTCAAACTGCTGTTATCTCAGGATAACTGTGTTTTTCCTGAAGGCTATGCTCTCTCAGTAAGGACATCAGAGGCTTCATACTGTGGGGGAAATATAATTAAATAAAATAATTCATTCAAATTATTAAACAAATAAACAAAAATTCTGGAGAATTGGGAAAGGTGTTGATAGGGTTCAGCACTCAGAGTTGCTGCAATATGTACTAAAAAAAAGTACTATTTAAAAAATATGTAAGACATGAAAAAGCAGAAAAGTGTGACCTACACTCAGCAAAAAGTTGGAGCAACATCACTGTATTCAATGGGATTAAGTATAAATCTGAAGTTGTTTCTTTCAAGTTAAGATGTATATGGTAAACTAAAACAATTACTAAAGAAATAACTAAAAAAAGTTAAAGGATACTTGAAGAAACTGAAATGTCGCATCACAAAATATTCATTTAGTGTAAAAAAAGCAGTAGAGAAGAAATAGAACAAAAAAGAATGAGACACAGAAAAAACAAAAAGTAAAATGGCAGAAGTAAACCCAACTTTATCAACGATAGCATTAAGTGTTAATGAATTAAATAATTCAAACAAGGCAGAGAATGTCAAACTAGAATGGAAATCTAGGTTTAATTATATGCCATTTCTAGGAGATAAACTTTGGATTCAAAGATTCAAATAGATTGGAGACAAAAGGAAGAAAAAATATATAGCATGCAAACAGCAACCAAAAGAAGCTGAAGTGGCTATACCAATATTAGAGAAAACATGTTTTCAAAATGAACTTTAAAACAAAAATATTTTAAAGAGAAACATTTTAATGATAAAGGAACAATACATTAGGAAGAGATAACATTTACATATATATATGTAATTACATATATATATATATGCACCTAACAACAGAACCCTCAACACCAGAAAATTAAGAGAGAAATAGACAATTTTCACAATATAGTTGGAGACTTTAGCACATTACTTTCAACAATAAATAGAACAAGCAGACAGAAAAGCAACAAGGAAATAAAAGACCTGAACAACGCTATAAACCACAAGACCTAATAGACATGTATGAAACACTCCATCCCCAATGACATCAGTGTATAGATTCTTGTCAAGCACACATGGAGCATTATCCAATAAATAAAATGGTAAGGCATAAAACAAGCTTCAGTAAGTATAAAGAAATGGAAGTAATACAAAATATGTTCTCCATCCACAATTGAATGAAAATAGAAATCAATAGTGGAAAGAAATTAGGGAAACAACACATTCATAAATAACAAGTGGATCAAAAAAGAATTATCAAAAAAGAAGAATTAGAAAATCACTTGAGATGAATGAATTTGAAGAGACAACATACCACAATATATGAGATGCAGCTAGAAAATTGAGTGCTTAGAGGTTAATTACTGTTGTGTCTATATTAAAAAAGAAGAAAGAACTCATATTAACCACCTAATCATCCACTTAAAGACACTGGAAAAAAATTACAGCAAACCAAATTTAAAGTAAGCAGAACAAAGAAAATAATAGTGGTTACAGTGAAAATTGGTAAAATACAGAATAGGAAAGCAATACAGAAAATAAATTATTTTCAATACAGAAAATAATAATGATTTTTTAATCATTTCATATATTTTAAATGATCAAAAAATTGAAAAATCTTTAGCTAGATTAATCAAAGAAAAAGAAGAGTCAAATTACTAGAATCAGGGATGAAACAGAAGACATCACTACAGATCTAACAGAAATAAGAAAAGTATTATAATGGAATAACACAAACAATTGTATGCCAAAAATTTAAGCAATTAGATAAAATGTATAAATTCTTAGAAAGACACAAACTATAGAAAATGACTCAAAAAGAAACAGAAAACTTGAATAAATCTATAACAAGTTATAATAAGTGAAGAAATTGAATTAATAATCACAAACCTACCCACAAGGAAAAGCCCAGGCCTAGACGGTTTTGCCAATGAATTCTAGCAAACCTTTAAAAAACAACACCAATTCTTCACAAAGCCTTCCAAAAAAATAGACAAGAAAGGACTACTTTTCAGCTTATTTTAGAAGTTAGCGAGAGGGGCGGAGCAAGATGGCCGAATAGGAGCAGCTCCAGTCTCCAACTCCCAGCGCGAGCGACACAGAAGACCGGTGATTTCTGCATTTTCAACTGAGGTACTGGGTTCATCTCACTGGGGAGTGCCAGATGATCGGTGCTGGTCAGCTGCTGCAGCCCGACCAGCAAGAGCTGAAGCAGGGCGAGGCATTGCCTCACCTGGGAAGCACAAGGGGGAAGGGAGTCCCTTTTCCTAGCCAGGGGAACTGAGACACACAACACCTGGAAAATCGGGTAACTCCCACCCCAATACTGCGCTTTAAGCAAACAGGCACACCAGGAGATCATATCCCACACCTGGCCGGGAGGGTCCCACACCCACGGAGCCTCCCTCATTGCTAGCGCAGCAGTCTGTGATCTACCAGCAAGGCAGCAGCGAGGCTGGGGGAGGGGCGCCCGCCATTGCTGAGGCTTAAGTAGGTAAACAAAGCTGCTGGGAAGCTCGAACTGGGTGGAGCTCACAGCAGCTCAAGGAAACCTGCCTGTCTCTGTAGACTCCACCTCTGGGGACCGGGCACAGTAAACTAAACAAACGCAGCAGACACCTCTGCAGACGCAAACGACTCTGTCTGACAGCTTTGAAGAGAGCAGTGGATCTCCCAACACGGAGGTTGAGATCTGAGAAGGGACAGACTCCCTGCTCAAGTGGGTCCCTGACCCCTGAGTAGCCTAACTGGGAGACATCCCCCACTAGGGGCAGTCTGACACCCCACACCTCACAGGGAGGAGTACACCCCTGAGAGGAAGCTTCCAAAGCAAGAATCAGACAGGTACACTCGCTGTTCAGAAATATTCTATCTTCTGCAGCCTCTGCTGCTGATACCCAGGCAAACAGGGTCTGGAGTGGACCTCAAGCAATCTCCAACAGACCTACAGCTGAGGGTCCTGACTGTTAGAAGGAAAACTATCAAACAGGAAGGACACCTACACCAAAACCCCATCAGTACATCACCATCATCAAAGACCAGAGGCAGATAAAACCACAAAGATGGCGAAAAAGCAGGGCAGAAAAGCTGGAAATTCAAAAAATAAGAGCGCATCTCCCCCGGCAAAGGAGCGCAGCTCATCGCCAGCAACGGATCAAAGCTGGACGGAGAATGACTTTGACGAGATGAGAGAAGATGGCTTCAGTCCATCAAATTTCTCAGAGCTAAAGGAGGAATTACGTACCCAGCACAAAGAAACTAAAAATCTTGAAAAAAAAGTGGAAGAATTGATGGCTAGAGTAATTAATGCAGAGAAGGTCCTAAACGAAATGAAAGAGATGAAAACCATGACACGAGAAATACGTGACAAATGCACAAGCTTCAGTAACCGACTCGATCAACTGGAAGAAAGAGTATCAGCGATTGAGGATCAAATGAATGAAATGAAGCGAGAAGAGAAACCAAAAGAAAAAAGAAGAAAAAGAAATGAACAAAGCCTGCAAGAAGTATGGGATTATGTAAAAAGACCAAATCTACGTCTGATTGGGGTGCCCGAAAGTGAGAGGGAAAATGGAACCAAGTTGGAAAACACTCTTCAGGATATCATCCAGGAGAACTTCCCCAACCTAGTAGGGCAGGCCAACATTCAAATCCAGGAAATACAGAGAACGCCACAAAGATACTCCTCGAGAAGACCAACTCCAAGACACATAATTGCCAGATTCACCAAAGTTGAAATGAAGGAAAAAATCTTAAGGGCAGCCAGAGAGAAAGGTCGGGTTACCCACAAAGGGAAGCCCATCAGACTAACAGCAGATCTCTCGGCAGAAACTCTCCAAGCCAGAAGAGAGTGGGGGCCAATATTCAACATTCTTAAAGAAAAGAATTTTAAACCCAGAATTTCATATCCAGCCAAACTAAGTTTCATAAGTGAAGGAGAAATAAAATCCTTTACAGATAAGCAAATGCTTAGAGATTTTGTCACCACTAGGCCTGCCTTACAAGAGACCCTGAAGGAAGCACTCAACATGGAAAGGAACAACCGGAACCAGCCATTGCAAAAACATGCCAAAATGTAAAGACCATCGAGGCTAGGAAGAAACTGCATCAACTAACGAGCAAAATAACCAGTTAATATCATAATGGCAGGATCAAGTTCACACATAACAATATTAACCTTAAATGTAAATGGACTAAATGCTTCAATTAAAAGACACAGACTGGCAAACTGGATAAAGAGTCAAGACCCATCAGTCTGCTGTATTCAGGAGACCCATCTCACACGCAGAGACATACATAGGCTCAAAATAAAGGGATGGAGGAAGATTTACCAAGCAAATGGAGAACAAAAAAAAGCAGGGGTTGCAATACTAGTCTCTGATAAAACAGACTTTAAACCATCAAAGATCAAAAGAGACAAAGAAGGCCATTACATAATGGTAAAGGGATCAATTCAACAGGAAGAGCTAACTATCCTAAATATATATGCACCCAATACAGGAGCACCCAGATTCATAAAGCAAGTCCTTAGAGACTTACAAAGAGACTTAGACTCCCATACAATAATAATGGGAGACTTCAACACTCCACTGTCAACATTAGACAGATCAACGAGACAGAAAGTTAACAAGGATATCCAGGAATTGAACTCATCTCTGCAGCAAGCAGACCTAATAGACATCTATAGAACTCTCCACCCCATATCAACAGAATATACATTCTTCTCAGCACCACATCATACTTACTCCAAAATTGACCACGTAATTGGAAGTAAAGCACTCCTCAGCAAATGTACAAGAACAGAAATTATAACAAACTGTCTCTCAGACCACAGTGCAATCAAACTAGAACTCAGGACTAAGAAACTCAATCAAAACCGCTCAACTACATGGAAACTGAACAACCTGCTCCTGAATGACTACTGGGTACATAACGAAATGAAGGCAGAAATAAAGATGTTCTTTGAAACCAATGAGAACAAAGATACAACATACCAGAATCTCTGGGACACATTTAAAGCAGTGTGTAGAGGGAAATTTATAGCACTAAATGCCCACAAGAGAAAGCAGGAAAGATCTAAAATTGACACTCTAACATCGCAATTAAAAGAACTAGAGAAGCAAGAGCAAACACATAAAAAAGCTAGCAGAAGGCAAGAAATAACTAAGATCAGAGCAGAACTGAAGGAGATAGAGACACAAAAAACCCTCCAAAAAATCAATGAATCCAGGAGTTGGTTTTTTGAAAAGATCAACAAAATTGACAGACCACTAGCCAGACTAATAAAGAAGAAAAGAGAGAAGAATCAAATCGACGCAATTAAAAATGATAAAGGGGATATCACCACTGACCCCACAGAAATACAAACTACCATCAGAGAATACTATAAACACCTCTACGCAAATAAACTGGAAAATCTAGAAGAAATGGATAATTTCCTGGACACTTACACTCTTCCAAGACTAAACCAGGAAGAAGTTGAATCCCTGAATAGACCAATAGCAGGCTCTGAAATTGAGGCAACAATTAATAGCCTACCAACCAAAAAAAGTCCAGGACCAGATGGATTCACAGCTGAATTCTACCAGAGGTACAAGGAGGAGTTGGTACCATTCCTTCTGAAACTATTCCAATCAATAGAAAAAGAGGGAATCCTCCCTAACTTATTTTATGAGGCCAACATCATCCTGATACCAAAGCCTGGCAGAGACACAACAAAAAAAGAGAATTTTAGACCAATATCCCCGATGAACATCGATGCAAAAATCCTCAATAAAATACTGGCAAACCGCATTCAGCAACACATCAAAAAGCTTATCCACCATGATCAAGTGGGCTTCATCCCTGGGATGTGAGGCTGGTTCAACATTCGCAAATCAATAAACATAATCCAGCATATAAACAGAACCAAAGACAAGAACCACATGATTATCTCAATTGATGCAGAAAAGGCTTTTGACAAAATTCAACAGCCCTTCATGCTAAAAACGCTCAATAAATCCGGTATTGATGGAACGTACCTCAAAATAATAAGAGCTATTTATGACAAACCCACAGCCAATATCATACTGAATGGGCAAAAACTGGAAAAATTCCCTTTGAAAACTGGCACAAGACAGGGATGCCCTCTCTCACCACTCCTATTCAACATAGTGTTGGAAGTTCTGGCTAGGGCAATCAGGCAAGAGAAAGAAATCAAGGGTATTCAGTTAGGAAAAGAGGAAGTCAAATTGTCCCTGTTTGCAGATGACATGATTGTATATTTAGAAAACCCCATTGTCTCAGCCCAAAATCTCCTTAAGCTGATAAGCAACTTCAGCAAAGTCTCAGGATACAAAATTAATGTGCAAAAATCACAAGCATTCTTATACACCAGTACCAGACAAACAGAGAGCCAAATCAGGAATGAACTTCCATTCACAATTGCTTCAAAGAGAATAAAATACCTAGGAATCCAACTTACAAGGGATATAAAGGACCTCTTCAAGGAGAACTACAAACCACTGCTCAGTGAAATAAAAGAGGACACAAACAAATGGAAGAACATACCATGCTCATGGATAGGAAGAATCAATATCGTGAAAATGGCCATACTGCCCAAGGTAATTTATAGATTCAATGCCATCCCCATCAAGCTACCAATGAGTTTCTTCACAGAATTGGAAAAAACTGCTTTAAAGTTCATATGGAACCAAAAAAGAGCCCGCATCTCCAAGACAATCCTAAGTCAAAAGAACAAAGCTGGAGGCATCACGCTACCTGACTTCAAACTATACTACAAGGCTACAGTAACCAAAACAGCATGGTACTGGTACCAAAACAGAGATATAGACCAATGGAACAGAACAGAGTCCTCAGAAATAATACCACACATCTACAGCCATTTGATCTTTGACAAACCTGAGAGAAACAAGAAATGGGGAAAGGATTCCCTATTTAATAAATGGTGCTGGGAAAATTGGCTAGCCATAAGTAGAAAGCTGAAACTGGATCCTTTCCTTACTCCTTATACGAAAATTAATTCAAGATGGATTAGAGACTTAAATGTTAGACCTAATACCATAAAAATCCTAGAGGAAAACCTAGGTAGTACCATTCAGGACATAGGCATGGGCAAAGACTTCATGTCTAAAACACCAAAAGCAACGGCAGCAAAAGCCAAAATTGACAAATGGGATCTCATTAAACTAAAGAGCTTCTGCACAGCAAAAGAAACTACCATCAGAGTGAACAGGCAACCTACAGAATGGGAGAAAATTTTTGCAATCTACTCATCTGACAAAGGGCTAATATCCAGAACCTACAAAGAACTCAAACAAATTTACAAGAAAAAAACAAACAACCCCATCAAAAAGTGGGCAAAGGATATGAACAGACATTTCTCAAAAGAAGACATTCATACAGCCAACAGACACATGAAAAAATGCTCATCATCACTGGCCATCAGAGAAATGCAAATCAAAACCACAATGAGATACCATCTCACACCAGTTAGAATGGCAATCATTAAAAAGTCAGGAAACAACAGGTGCTGGAGAGGATGTGGAGAAATAGGAACACTTTTACACTGTTGGTGGGATTGTAAACTAGTTCAACCATTATGGAAAACAGTATGGCGATTCCTCAAGGATCTAGAACTAGATGTACCATATGACCCAGCCATCCCATTACTGGGTATATACCCAAAGGATTATAAATTATGCTGCTATAAAGACGCATGCACACGTATGTTTATTGCGGCACTATTCACAATAGCAAAGACTTGGAATCAACCCAAATGTCCATCAGTGACAGATTGGATTAAGAAAATGTGGCACATATACACCATGGAATACTATGCAGCCATAAAAAAGGATGAGTTTGAGTCCTTTGTAGGGACTTGGATGCAGCTGGAATCCATCATTCTTAGCAAACTATCACAAGAACAGAAAACCAAACACTGCATGTTCTCACTCATAGGTGGGAACTGAACAATGAGATCACTTGGACTCAGGAAGGGGAACATCACACACCGGGGCCTATCATGGGGAGGGGGGAGGGGGGAGGGATTGCATTGGGAGTTATTCCTGATGTAAATGACGAGTTGATGGGTGCAGCACAGCAACATGGCACAAGTATACATATGTAACAAATCTGCACGTTATGCACATGTACCCTACAACTTAAAGTATAATAATAATAAATAAATTTAAAAAAAAAAAAGAAGTTAGCATTATCCCAATACTAAAACCAAAATATCACAAGAAAACAAAACTGCAAACCAACATCTCTTATGAATATGAATGCAAACTCCTCAACAAAATACTAGCAAACTGAATCCAGCAACATAAAAAAAAATTATACACTGTGAACAAGATGGATTTATCCCAGTGATGCAAGGTTGGTTTAATATCTGAAAATCAATTACAATAGAATAAAAAACAAAAACCACATGATAATTTTAATAGATGCAGAAAAAAAATGTTTAATAAAATCCAACACTCTTTCAGGATAAAAACAGTCAACAAATTAGGAATACATGGGAACTTCCTCAACTTGCAAAATGGTATCTATAAAAAAGCCACAGGTAACCTTAGAATTAATGGAGAAAGACTAGAAATGTTACCCTAGGATTGGTAACAATACAAGGATGTCTGGTCTTGCCATTTCTGTTTAACATTGTACTGGAGGTTTTGGCCAGGACAATTAGGCAAGAAAAAGAAATGAAAGGTACTGGAATTGGAAAAGAAGAAGTAAAACTATCTGTATTCGCTGATGACATAATCTTTTATATAGAAAGTCCTAAGAAATCTACTTAAAAATGATCAGAACTAGTCAACAACTTCAGGAATATTGCAAAATATATTAATATACAAAATTAAATTGTATGATGGATATTCCAATTACCCTGATTTGGCTGTGTAAATGTGTCAAGTTATCACATGTACCTTGAAAATATGTACATCTATTATGTATGCATCAATAAAAAGAAGAAAAATTACTGTATTTTCATACACTTGCAATGGACAATCCAAAATGAAAATTTAAAAACAATTTCATATGTGATAGCATTAAAAGAATAAAATATATATGTATAAATTTATCAAAGAAGTATAAAATTTTTACTCTGAAAATTACAAAACATTGTTGAAAGAAATTTTTAAAAGTCTTAAGTAAATGATAAAACAGTCCATGTGCATGCATTAGAAGACAAATATTCTTAAAATGGCTATATGCATCAAAGTGATCCAACTGATCCACAGATTCAATAAAATCCCATGAGAATCCCTGCTGACTTGTTCATAAAAGCTGAGTAGCTGATTCTAATATTTATATGGAATTGCAGGGAACCAGGATAGTCAAAACAATCTCGAAAATGAACAGTAAAGTAGGAGGACACACACTGATTTCAAAATTTTCTACCAAGCCGTACTCTCAAAACAGTATTATACTGACATCAGGATAGACACATAGATCAATGAACTATAATCGAGAGTCCAGTACAAAAAGTATGTGTCTATGGTCAACTGACTTTTGACAAGAGTGCCAAGACTTCAATGGGGGAAGGAATAGTCTTTTCATCAAATGATGCTAGGGCAACTGAATGAATAACCAAATGCAAGAGAATGAAGAAGGACCCCTTTCTTATATCATATACCAAAATTAATTCAAAATGCATTAAAGATCTCAATGTAAGAGCTAAAACTATAAAATTCTTAGAAGCAAACACAGGGATAAGTATTCACAATCTCATATTAGGCAATATATTATTAGATATGACACCAAAACCACAAGCAACAAGAGAAATAATAGATAAATTGAACTTTATATAAATTAAAACCTTTTGTACATCAAAAGAAACTGTCAAAGAGTAAAAAGGCCACCCACAGATTGGGGAAAAATGTCTGCAAACCATATACCTGACAAATGATTTGTATATAGAATATGTGAATATGTTTTACAACTCAAAATTTTTTTAAAAAATGAAATAAACCAATATACAAACAGGAAAAGGATGTGAATTAAAATTTTAAAAAATATATGCAAGTAGTTAAAAAGCATATAAAAAGATGCTCAACATCATTAGACATTAGAGAAATGCAAAACAAAACTACAATGATATACCACTTTGCACCCAAGAACATGGCTATACTAAAAAAGACACAACAAGTGTTGGTGAGGATGTAGACAAATCAGAACTTTTTACATTGTTGGCGTGATATGACCCAGGAATTCTTTGCCTAGATATATACCCAAGAGAAATGAAAATACATGTCTACACAAAAAGTTGTATCTGAATGCCCATAGCAACATTTATAATAGCAACAAATTGGCTACAATCCAAATGTCCATTAGTTAATGAACAGATAAAATGTGGTATATTCATAAAATTTTTTCAGGAATAAAAAGAAGGAAATACTGGTCACTGCTTATCTTAGTAAATTTGGGCTACTATAAAAAATTACATAGGCTGGGCCAGGCACGGTGGCTCACGCCTGTAATCCCAGCACTTTGGGAGGCCGAGGCGGGCAGATCACAAGGTCAGGAGATCCAGAGCATCCTGGCTAACACGGTGAAACCTCGTCTCTACTAAAAATACAAAAAATTAGCTGGGTGTGGTGGTGGGCACCTGTAGTCCCAGCTACTTGGGAGGCTGAGGAGGAGAACGGCGTAAATAAACCCGGGAGGTGGAGCTTGCAGTGAGCCAAGATCGCGCCACTGCACTCCATCCAGCCTGGGCGACAGAGCAAGACTCTGCCTCAAAAACAAAACAAAACAAAAACAAACAAACAAAAAAAATTTAATAGACTGAACGGCTTAAACAATAAACATTTACTTCTCATAGTTCAGAGGCTGGGAAATCCAAGATCAAGGTGCCCAACAGATTGGTGTCTGGTGAGGGCCCTCTTCCTGGGCTGCAAATGGCTGTCCTCTCCTTGTATCCTCACGTGGTGGGAAGAAAAAGAGGAGGCAGACTTTCTTATAATTTTTATAAGGGCACTAATTCCATTCATGTGAGTTCCACCCTCATCTAATCATATTAATAATTACCTCTCAAAGGCCCAGCCTCTAATACCATCACATTAAGGTGTACAGTTTCAACATATGAATTTAAGGGTGGACACAAATGTTCAGTCCATAACACTGCTACACCATGAATGCAATTTGAAAGTGTTATGCTACGTGAAATAATCTCTTTACAAACGACCACACATTGTATGACTCCATTTACATGAAATGTCCTAAATAGGCAAATCTATATAGAGAAAGCAAATCAGTGGTTGTTTAGGATTGAGCAGGTGGAGGTAACTGGGGACTGAGTGGTAATGAGTATGAGGTTTCTTTCTGAAGCAAGAAAATGTTCTGAAATTGGTTGTGATGATAGCTGCACGACTTTGTGAATAAATTTTAAACAATGAACTTGTGTACATTCAGGAGGTGAATTACATGGTATATGGATTACATCTTTAGAAAATGGGTGTGTGTGTGTGTGTGTGTGTGTGTATTGATAGCTAGCTAGCTAGGTAGGTAAGTAGGTAAGTAGGTAGATAGATATAGCTAGATAGATGTAGATATAATCTGAATAGCCCAACATTTATTTTAAAAATTGACTTTGTATTTAAACACCTGTCTACAAATAAAAGTCCTGGTCCAGATGGCTTCAATGGCAACTTCATCCCAACATTTAAGGGGGATATAATACCAAACCTACCCAAATTCCTCCAGAAAATTGAAGAGGAGGAAATGCTTCCCAAGCCATTCTGTGAGGCCAATATTGCCCTCATATGAAAACCAAAGGCATTATAATAAAAGAAAACCACAGATCAATATTTGACATGAAACCTAGCACAAAATTTAAAACAAAATTATGGCAAATTGTATTCAACATATACAGAAAAGGTAATATATCCTGGCTGAGTAGTTTTATTCCAGGAATCAAAGGATAGTTTAACACTTAGAAATCAATTAATGTAATTTACCATGTATGCATGTACATGCATGTGCATACAGGCACGCACACATACACACACACACACACAACTATACAATCATCATAGTAGATGCAGCAAATGCATTTGACACAGTCTAGGTTTGAGTAAGTACACTCTGTGGTTTCACACAATGGCAAAATTGCGTAATTTCTTAGAACATATCACCGTTGTTGAGCAACACATGACTGTACATCTTTGCCCATCCTTTTAATTTTAGGCTTTTCAACTTAGTCTGCTTTGAGTATATCTCTCGTACGTACCGTGGTATTGAGTTTTGCTTGATAAACCAGTTGAGAATCTCTTTTTTTCTTTTTTTAAAAATTTTCCGTAAGTTATTGGAATACAGGTGGTATTTGGTTACACGAGTAAGTTTTTAGTGGTAATTTGTGAGATTTCGGTGCACCTGCCACCCAAGCAGTATACACTGCACCATGTTTGTAGATTTTTATCCCTTGCCCCACTACCACTCTTCCCACCCCAAGTCCCCAAAGTCCATTGTATCATTCTTATGCCTTTCTATCCTCATAGCTTAGCTCCCACGTATCAGTGAGAACATACAATGTTTGGTTTTCCATTCCTGAGTTACTTCACTTAGAATAATAGTCTCCATTCTCATCCATGTCACTGAAAATGCTGTTAATTCATTCCTTTTTATGGCTGAGTAGTATTCCATCGTATTATATATACCACAGTTTCTTTATCCACTCGTTGATTGATGGACATTTGGGTTGGTTTAACGATTTTGCAATTTTGAATTGTGCTTCTTTAAACATGAGTGTGCAAGTATCTATTTTGAATAATGACGTCTTTTCCTCTGGATAGATATCCTGTGGTGGGATTGCTGTATCTAATGGTAGTTCTACTTTCAGTTCTTTAAGGAATCTCCACAGTGTTTTCCATAGTGGCTGTACTAGTTTACATTCCCATCAGCAGTGTAGAAGTGTTCCCAGTTAACCAGATCCATGCCAACATCTACTGATTTTTGATTTTTTGATTATGGCCATTCTTGCAGGAGTAAGATGGTATCACATTGTGGTTTTGATTTGCATTTCCCTGATCCTTAGTGATGTTGAGCATTTTTTCATGTTTGTTAGCATTTGAATATCTTCTTTTGAGAATTGTCTATTCTTGCCCTTAGCCCACTTTTTGATGGGATTTTTTTTTACTGACTTGAGTTCATTGTAGATTCTAGATATTAGTCCTTTGTCAGATGTACACATTGTGAAGATTTTCTCTGTTCTCTGTTTACTCTGCTGACTGTTCCTTTTGCTGTGCAAAAGCTCTTTAGTTTAATTAGGTACCAGCTATTTATCTTTGTTTTTATTGCATTTGCTTTTGGGTCATGAAATCCGTGCCTAAGCCAATGTCTAGAAGGGTTTTTCCAATATTACCTTCTAGAATTTTTATAGTTTCAGGTCTTAAGTTTAAGTCCTTAATCTCATCTTGAATTGATTTTTGTATAAGGTGAGAGTTGAGGATCTAGTTTCATCCTCCTATGTGTGGCTACCCAATTATCCCAGTACCATTTGTTGAAAAGGGCATCCTTTCCCCCACTTTATGTTTTTGTTTGCTTTGTCAAAGATCACTTGGCTATTCAGGTTTATTTCTGGTTTCTCTATTCTGTTCCATTGGTCTATGTGCCTATTTTTATACCAGTACCATGCTGTTTTGGTGACTACGGCCTCTTAGTCTAGTTTGAAATCAGGTAGTGTGATGCCTCTAGATTTATTATTTTTGCTTAGTCTTGTTTTGGCTAGGTGGGCTCTTTTTTGGTTTCACATGAATTTTAGAATTGTTTTTTTCTAATTCTGTGAAGAATGACGGTGGTGTTTTGATGGGGATTGCATTGAATTTGTAGATTGCTTTTAGATACATTAATTCTACCCATCCATGAGCATGGGATGTGTTTCCATTTATTTGTGTCATCTATGATTTCTTTCAGCAGTGTTCTGTACTTTTCCTTGTAGAGGTCTTTCAACTCCTTCATTAGGTAAGTTTGTTGTTGTTGTTGTTGTTTTTTGCAGCTATTGTAAAAGGGATTGAGTTCTTGATTTGAGTCTCTGCTTGGTTGCTGTTGGTGTAGAGAAGAGCTACTGCTTTGTGTACATTAATCTTGTATCCAGAAACTTTGCTAAATTCTTTTATCAGTTCTATGAGCTTTCTGGAGGATGCTTTAGGGTTTTCAAGGTAAATGATCATATCATCAGCAAACAGTGACAATTTGACTTCCTCTTACCAATTTGGATGCCCTTTATTTCTTTCTCTTGTCTGATTGCTCTGGCTAGGACTTCCAGTACTATGTTGAAGAGGAGTGGTGAAAGTGGGCATACTTGTCTTGTTCCAGTTCTCAGAGGGAATGCTTTTAACTTTTCTCTTTTCAGTATTATGTTGGCTGTTGGTTTGTCATCGGTGGTTTTTATTACACTATGGTAATGTCAATTTTGTATGCCAATTTTGCTAAGAGTTTTAATCATAAAGGGACGCTGAATTTTGTTTAATGCTTTTTTTGCATCTATTGAGATTATCATGTGATTTTTGTTTTTAATTCTGTTTATATTGTGTTTCACATTTATTGACTTGCATATGTTAAACCATCCCTGCATCCCTGGTACGAAACCCACTTGATCATGGTGGATTATTTTTTTGATATGTTGGATTTGGTTAGCTAGTATTTTGTTAAGGATTTTAGCATTTATGTTCATCAAGGATATTGGTCTGTAGTTTTCTTTTTTGGTTATGTCCTTCCCTGGTTTTGGTATTAGGGTGATGCTGGCTTCATAGACTGAATTAAGGAGGGTTCTTTCTTTCTCTATCTTGTGGAATAGCATCATTATGTAATGTCCCTCTTTGTCTCTTTTAACTGCTATTGCTTACAGTTTGTTTTGTCTGATATAAAAATAACTACCCCTGCTTGCTTTTGGTGTCCATTTGCATGAATTGCCTTTTCCCACTCCTTTACTTTATGTGAGTCTTCATATGTTAGATGAGTCTCCTGAAGGCAGCAGATAGTTGGTTGATAAGTTCTTATCCATTCTGAGGTTCTGTATCTTTTTTTTTTTTTGGAGATGGAGTCTGGCTCTGTCGCCCAGACTGGAGTGCAATGGCATGATCTCGGCTCACTGCAACCTCCAGGATTCAAGTAATTCTCCTGCCACAGCCTCCTGAGTAGTTGGGATTACAGGGGCCCACCACCATGCCCAGCTAATTTTTATATTTTTAGTAGAGACAGGTTTCACCATGTTGGTCAGGCTGGTCTCAAAAACTCCTGACTTTAGGTGATCCACCCGCCTCAGCCTTCCAAAGTGCTGGGATTACAGGGATGAGCCACCATGCCTGGCCTGTGGTTCTGTATCTTTTAAGTGGAGCATTTAGGCCATTTACATTTAATGTTAGCATTGAAATGTGAGGTACTGTTGCATTCATCATGCTCTTTGTTGCCTGTGTACTTTGGTTTTTTTGTTTGCTTGTTTTTTGTTTTTAACTTATATTTTCGTTTTATAGGTCCTGTGGGATTTATGCTTTAAAGAGGGTCTATTTTGATGTGTTCCCAGGATTTGTTTTAAGACTTAGAGCTCCTTTTAGCAGTTCTTATAGTGGTGGCTTGGTAATGGTGAATTCTCTCAGCATTTGTTTGTCTGAAAAAGACTGTATCTTTCCTTTACATATGATGCTCAGTTTCACTGGATACCAAATTCTTGGTTAATAATTGTTTTGTTTGAGGAGGCTGAAAATAGGGCCCCAATTCCTTCTAGCTTGTAGGGTTTCTGCTGAGAAACCTGGTGTTAATCTGATAGCTTTTCCTTTATAGTTTACTTGATGCTTCTGTCTCACAGCTCTTAAGTTTCTTTCCTTCATCTTAACTTTGGATATCCTGATGACAATGTGTCTAGGCAATGATCTTTTTATGATGAATTTCCCAGGTGTTCTTTGGGCTTCTTGTATTTGGATGTCTAGGTCTGTAGCAAGGCTGGGGAAGTTTTCCTCAATTATTTCCCCAAATACATTTTCCAAGCTTTTAGAATTATCTTCTTCCTCAGGAATGCCAACTATTCTTAGGTTTGGTCATTTAACATAATCCCAGATTTCTTGGAGGCTTTGTTCATATTTTCTTATTCTATTTTCTTTATTGGATTGGGTTAATTCAAAGACCTTGTCTTCGTGTTCTGAATTTCTTTCTTCTACTTGTTCAGTTCTATTGCTGAGACTTTCCAGAGCATTTCACATTTCTAAAAGTGTGTCCAAAGTTTCCTGAATTTTTGGTTGTTTTTTCTTTAAGCTATCTACTTCCTTGAATATTTCTTCCTTCACTTATTGTATTGTTTTTTTTTGGATTTCCTTGCACTGGGCTTTGCCTTTCTCTGGTGCCTCCCTGATTAGCTTAATAACTAACCTCCTGAATTCTTTTTCAGGTAAGTCTGGGATTCCTTCTTGATTTGAATCCATTGCTTGTGACCTAGTGTGATTTTTGGGGGGTGTTAAAGAGCCTTGTTTTGTCATATTACCAGGATTGGCATTCTAGTTCCTTCTCATTTGGGTAGACTCTGTCAGAGGAAAGGTCTAGGGCTGAAGGCTATTGTTCAGATTCTTTTGTCCCACGGAGTGTTCCCTTGACGTAGTACTCTCCCCCTTTTCTATGGATGTGACTTCCTGTGAGCTGAACTACTGTGATTATTGTCTCTTCTGGGTCTAGCAACCCAGTGAGTCTACCCTGCTCTGGACTGGTCCTGGGGGTTGTCTGCACAGAGTCCTGTTATGTGAACCATCTATGGGTCTCTCAGCCATGGGTACTAGCACCTGTTCCGGTGGAGGTGGCAAGGGTGGTGCAATGGACTCCGTGAAGGTTCTCAGTTTTGGTGGTTAATGCTCTATTTTTGTGCATGTTGGCCTCCTGCTGGGAGGTGGTGCTTTCCAGAGAGCATCAGCTGTGGTTGTATGGCGAGGAGCTGGTGGTGGGTGGGGCTCTAGAACTCCTAAGATTATATGCCCTTTGTTGTCAGCTACCAGGGTGAGTAGGGGAGGACCATCAGGTGGGGGAAGGATCTTGAACTAGGCGTGTCTGAGCTCAGACTCTCCTTAGGTGGGTCTTGCTGCAGCTGCTGTGGGGGATGGGGGTGGGATTCCAGGTCACTGGAATCATGTACCTGGGAGTATTATGGCTGCTTCTGCTGAGTCATGCAGGTTGTCAGGGAAGTCGGGGAAAGCCAGCAGTCACAGACCTCACCTGGCTCCCCAGCAAACGAAAGGGCCACTCTCACTCCCACTGTGCCCCCACCAACAGCCCCAAGTCTGTTCCAGGAGGTGGGCAAGATGGGCTTGAAATCTTGCCCCAGGCTACCCACCTCCCAGTTGTGAAAGAAAAGGGCTCGGTTCTTCCTCTGGCTGTGGCGTCTACACACCAGATTTGTGCCCTCCCCTGAGTTTTGGCCAGGAGGCTTCTCGCCCAGTTTGAATTGTTACAAAGTTCATCTAGAGATTTCCTTCTCCCCGTGTTTTACCCCCTGCTCCACCAGCTGCCCTCCCTATGGATTCCTGTGGTGCCAGGCAGGAATGGACTATTTGGGGACCCAGTGAGCTCCCAGTGCCTTCCTGCTGCTTCCTCAAACTTTATATTTTGCTCAGCTTTCTAAATTGAGTCAGCTCCAGGTAAGGTCAGCAACTTCTCCCACAAACAGACCTTCAGTTTCTCCTGCGGGTGTGTGTGTTCGGGAGAGGAGGGTCTCCTTTTCCACTTCCGCAGTTGGGACACTCACAGTATTTGGGATGTCTCCCAGGTCGTGCAGGAGCAGTCCACTTCCTTCAGAGGGTCTGAGGGTCCTCTTGGGATTGCTGGTTTGTTCTTGCAGTCGATCTTGAGCTTCAATTCACAGTGCGAGCCTCCACACACTGCTCTGTCTGGAGCTGCAATCTAGTCCTGCCTCCTGTCTGCCGTGATGATCCCTGAAACTGGAAATCTTATTTAAATGACTGATGTATGTGAGCTCAACTCTTTCTTATTATCTTAAGTTACAGTTTGGGGTTATATATTTCAGTTTAGGTTATAATTCCTGTATGTACTATGTTATATTTACTATGTTTGTTTATGTGTTGTGTCTTCTTTGCTCCTTTTTAGAATTTACATTGGTAGTTAGGAAGCCTTTTAATTAAATTCAAGTGGTTACCTTTGTTCTGGTATCTTTTTACAATTTTCTCTTGTTTATTTTCTGGTGTGTCAGTTCTATTAGTTTTCCATTGCTGTCATAACAAAGGACAACAATCTTAGTAACTTAAAATGAAACAAATTTATTATCTTCCAGGCTAAGATCACAGCCTCATTAGGGATGCAACCCTTTCTGGAGGCTCCAGGGGAGAATCTGTTTCCTTGCTCACGCAGATTTCTGGCAGAATTCATTCCTTGTGGTTGTCGAATTAAGGTTGCTTTTTCCTTGCAAGTTGTCAGCTGAGGGCCATTCCAGCTTCCAGATGCTGCCCATATTGCTTGACATATAGCTTCCTTCCATCATCTTCAGGGCCAGTGGCCCATTGAGTCCCTCTTATGCTTCAAATCTCTCCTATCTCCTCTTCCATTGTCACATCTCTCTGACTGACTGTCTGCCCTCTTATTTCACTTTTAAGATCCCATGTGATTACATTGATCCCATCTGAATCATCAAGGATAATCTGTCTCTTTTAAGGCTTGGGGCATTAACCTTATCTATAACACTCCCTTCGCTATGTAACTTGACATTGTCAGATGTCTCAGAACTTAAGCATGGATATCTTTGTAAGTCATTATTCTGCCTTTCACACCAGTTTTAAATGGTATTCCTTAACTCTCATTTATTGCCTATACATCCATTAATGATCTTATTTTTAAAAATTCCTTTTCCTGACATTTGTTTTAGTCACATACTTACTCAGAACACACAATGTTTGCATATTATTCTTCCATTCATGTCCTCACCCATAGTGACCTCACTTTTCGATTTAGATATACAAATAAACATATTACATCTTCATTTTCATCCTTTGCCAAAGATTTCTCTATCATTCTACATTCTGGTAGAATGGAGCGTCCTCTCTAGAACATTTCACCATAAGGGTATGTGAGTAGAAAGTATTCCCTTTACATGAGGTCTACCTCCTAACACCAACACGGCACATGTATACATATGTAACAAACCTGTACATTGTGCACATGTACCCTAGAACTTAAAGTATAATAATGAAAAAAAAAGAAAGTAGTCCCTAAGGACCTGCAGGTTAAAACTATTTCCGTAGCATTGATACTTCAAGATCACTTAGCTTGTTAAAGTAAATAAGCAGGAGATCATCAGCCCGAGGCTATTTCTGTACTTTGAGTTTCTACACAACAAACCACAATCTAACTTAGCAAAGAAACCCAAACCTAACACAGAGTATATTTTTTGTAACAAATAACCAGGTTTCAGGCAATGACAAACAGCCATGCTTCCACCAGTCACAGGCTGCCAATTGATTAGACCACATCTAAATAAGGCAAATGTCTAGCTGTAGCCAATTATGTGATTTATCTGCTTTCATGTTCAGCTTACAAAGGTTTACCATTCATACCACTGGCATGAGCTTTCTGTGCCCCTTCTGGTGCTAAGTGCTACCTGATTAATGAATTGTTCTTTGCTCAGATAAACTCTATTAAATTTAATTGGTCTGAAGTTTTTCTTCTAACAAGCTGTTTTAATCTGTTTTGTGCTGCTATAACAGAATACCTGAGACTAGTTCATTTGTAATAAACAAAAATTCATTGGCTTATGGTTCTGGAGGCTGAGAAGTCCAAGATTGAGGGCTGGCATCTGGAAAGGGTCTTCTTGCTATGTCATTTGATAGTGGAAAGTAGAAGGGAAAGAGAGGGTGAGTGAGAGAGAGAAAAAAGGGGGCTGAGCTTGTACTGTTATACAGAACCCAATCCCATGACAATGGCATTAATTCATTCATGAGGGCAGAACCCTCATAGCATAATTGCCACTCAATAGGTTCCACTTCCCAACACTGTTGTACTGGGGATTAAGTTTCCTACACATGCTTTCTGGAGGACACATTCAAACTTCTATAATACACTCTTTTGTCAGACACATTTCTTATTTTTGTGGTGGAATACTAGACATTAGGATGGGCATTGAGATACGTCATATATGTAGAGCTAACTTCAGGGGTAGAACATTTTTTCACAGGAGATGTTTGAGTTGATCATACTGGAATAGTGGGTATGATGCCTGGATTCATAGAACTATAGTGGTTAGTAGAAGTGTTTTAATAACAAAGTTAATTGCACATATTTCTGATAAAATACAATCCTTGGCTTCTTTCTTTCTCTCTTTCTCTTTCTCTCTCCTTCCCTCCCTCCTTCCCTCCCTCCCTTCCTTCCTTCCTTCTCTCTCTCTGTCTGTCTTTGTGTATATTGAAAATACTGCTCTGCTGTTTCTGTGCTTTGTGCATTTCTCTTGAGAAGTCACATGCCAGCCTCATTTTCTTCTTATTGCTTGCTTGTTCTTTTTGTCTGGAGGCCAAGTAATTTTTTTATTGCCTTTAAGATCTAATTGTTTTTCTAGGCTATGTCTCAGAGTTGATCATGCAGAATAATTTTTCTGAGGTATATCGTGTACCCATTCAATATGTAGATTTAACTTTTCTCTATTTCTAAAACATTTTCTTGAATTATAATTTCAAATATTAGTTCCGTTTCCTTGCTTCATATTTCTTCTTCAAGGACTCCAATGACATATATATTGAATATTCTTTTTATTCTGATTTTCAACTACTTTCTGTCTACCCCCTTTTATCTCTTTATTAATTTTTAATCTTAGTTGTTTACCTGCCTTTCTTCATTATTCTTTATTATTATATTTTACTCTATTCCATTGGAGACTTTTAATTCATTCTTCATTTCTGAGTTGATTTTTTTTTTGCCTTTCCTTTTACTTTTGTCTTGATCTTGATTAGCTCTTGTTCTATTTCTTTCTGTGTTTTTCGCATTTGTAATCTTAGTTTTTGAATTTCGATTTCTAAGAATTTAAGAAGTGTTTCTAAGATGCTCATTTGGAGATATTTAATTCACTTTGAAGTGTCACGTTAGTGCTCCCTTCTGCTTCTTGACTGATGTTTTGTAGGGCAATTTTTATTTTCTATTTTCTTTTTCAGGAACATTGCGTACAGTTGGTGTTTTTTTTTTCTATTCCTAGGCATTTTATAGCCTGTGCAGTAAAATGCATTTTATTCCATGGATGATGTTGGGGAAGAAAAGTGCCAGGTTGGCATGCCTTGCCATATAGTTCTCTTTCATTTCTGCGGATCTTTAATTTCCTCTGTTGCTTCTTTCTTTCCCTTCATTGCTGCATCCTTTAAGGGGACCACATTGTCTCTATCTCCTTCTCCCCTGGGAGCATGCTTCTATGAGGCTGGTACTACCAGTCCCACTCACTTTTAAGCTACTTCCCTGTGGCTGATGCTGTGAAATACCAAACCTCCAGCCTGTGCTGGGTATTTTAGCACTTAGTATTATTTTTCCTTCTTGGGGAGATGGGGAGGTTTTGTCTAGTTTCTCTCTCTCTTCCATGCCCCTCTTGTCAGAGTCTCTTAATTCTCTGTCCCCTGATCTTTCTCTGCTTGAAGTAGCAGCTGGAGCTCAAGCTCTTTTGAAGTTTGGTGTCTATTTCTCTGTTTACAGGTAATTAGAAATTGATAATAGCCTCCAAGTAATGCTGAAGGCATGAGTTATATATGGCATTATTTGCACTTCATGGTGATCTTAAGTGTTTGGGGGATGATGTGTGGAGTGATTTAGATTTAGCTGACTGCTATCTTTCTAAGGTCAACAGCACCCACCAGGCACAAGTCTTTTGACCTGTGTTAGAAAAGCGAGTTCCCAGTGCTCTGATTCCTTTTCTCCTAAGGCCCAGTCATGCCTCCATTTCTTGTTCCTTCATGTTAGCAGCTGTGAAAGGGCTTCTCTTGGGATTTGCCTTTATTTTTGACTGCATCTAGCCATTTTCTCAATATGAGGATCTAGGAAGTAGTTATCAGCTGTTTCCTTTCATCAGGTTCAACTGACATCAAATCCAGAAACAATGCCTTAAAAGTGGATGTCCCTTTTGCCTAGGATCCAGCCCCCATGCAGATTCCCCTAATTGTTCCATGCCACTTGTCCTGAAGCACTGGCAGGGAGAACTTGGAAGGCGTTCATGCTGCCTCTGCAGTCTTTCCCAAATGCAAATAAGATACTTGTTTTGTGGGAAAGAGTTAACTGCCTGCCAGGTTGCCAGGCACTTATGCAGGCATTTTGAATGTCAGCTTATTTAATCCCTAAACCAACTCTGAAACTGTTCAAGGGCACACGGTTGAGAAAGGCACACAACCAAATTCAAGCCCTGGTATGTTTATTCCAAATGCTCTTCCCTGCCTCTGTTTTATATTGAATAATCATTTCAGCAAAAGGAAAGGTGCCTTCGCCAGGCGTAAACACTGGTTGATCCTTTCTGTAAAGCATGTCCAAATATTCAACGATGTGGCCAGGCATGGTTGCTCATGCCTGTAATCCCAGCACTTTGGGAGGCTGAAGCGGGTGGATCACGAGGTCAGGAGTTTGAGACCAGCCTGGCCAACATGGTGAAACCCCGTCTCTACTAAAAATAGAAAAATTAACTGCGTGTAGTGGTGCATCCCAGTAGTCCCAGCTACTCGGGAGGCTGAGGCAGGAGAATCACTTGAACCTGGGAGGCAAAGCTTGCAGTGAGCCGAGATAGCACCATTGCACTACAGGCTGAATGACAGAATGAGAACAAAAATTAAACAAACAAAAAACAAATATTCAACAATGCTCATGCATCTATTTATCTGTCTATGTATATTCTTAAATTAGTCACAATTTGGCTGCATTAGTATTATTTTTCTTTCTTGGGGAGATGGGGAGGGAGGTTTTGTCTGGTTTATATCTCTCTTCCATGCCCCTCTTGTCAAAGTCTCTTAATTCTCTGTCCTCTGATCTTTCTCTGCTTGAAGTAGCAGCTGGAGCTCAAGCTCTTTTGAAATTTGGTGTCTATTTCTCTGTTTACAGGTAATTAGAAATTGGTAATAGCCTCTAAGTAATGCTGAAGGCATGAGTTATATATGGCATTATTTGTACTTCATGGTGATGCTCTTCTTCTGGCTTCTATAGAGATGAACTCTCTGATATGTTTTTTTGTTCATAATGAACAAAAACCACTCCTCCAAAAAAACCAAAAAGAGAAAATACTATGTCTTTTGTGGTATACTCAGAGTCAGTTTAACTGGGAGAATGCTGATCGTGGAGGGAGAAGACAGCATAAATCTTCCGGGCGAAGGGCAAGGAACTTCACTTACCTGACCCTGAGATTAGCCTGTTGAATGGAAGTATCGAGTTGGGCGACTTCTAAATGTCTTCTAGTCTCTACTACTTACGAATCTCAGTCACCTATGGCTCTCCTGCAGTGTGCACAGTCATCATCCAAGTACAGATGATAGTTCACCCCTATGCTCCACTTTATGAGTGACCAGGATTAGCTGCAGCTTAAACTCTATTTGGTATAATACTTGGAATGAAGGTGAATCTAAGCCGTTATAAGATTTAGATTTCTGAAGACACTGAAGGGAACTTCTTGAGGTTCTTTTAGTATTAGTAAGCACAAAAATGCTAATTAATTTATTGGCATGATTTGCTACCTAATGAGATGACAGCACTATGATGCACTGAGCCTATGAGAACTTGCTAACCTCAGGGTTCTTATAATTTAGTTTTACCTCCTGCTGAATCATTTTTCTAATGGCATGAATCAGGTCTCATTGGAACTCCTCTGCATTTTTTTTTCTAATTTCCCTGCTGAAACACATCCTGCCTGTATCTTAAAGACTAAAGATTAGGAATTTTAACTAGAGAACTGGAGGATTACTGAATGAGTAGGCAGTTAGTTGCTGAAGGATGTGCCAATTGTCATTGGAAATATAATTTCCCCCAGATTTGCAGGAAGGGATTTGGTTACAGAGTGTTCTCCACATTGGTGATTTGAGCTATTGTGCTTGCCAGGTCTTTAAATAGGCACCTGAACTTTACTTTACATTCTTGGCTCAAAACCTAAGAGACTGCATTTTATTGTGTTAAGCCTGCCTTCAATTTTGGTCTCAAGTTTTATTAATTTATTGCCTGATAAGAAATATTTTTAAATGGCCATTTCTTCTTTACTATTTTGTAAAAATCATGTTAGTGATTTCTATAGACAGATAAATATGCCCTAAATGTTATTGCACTTTTATATTTCAGAAATTGACCATCTATCCTCTTTTAGGAATAGAAAATTGTCAAAATAGAAGGCCAATATTCCCTATGAAAGTAAACAATTTTAGAGATTAAAAAAAGCATCTTAGAGATGTTAGCCATCTGATTTTTGCAGACGATGAAACCATGATGCTGGAGAGTTGAATGTCATGTTCAAGGTCACAAAGCTGGCTATTGCATAGAACCACATCTAGTACCTCTTCAGTCTAGTGATTGTCTCTCCAAACCACATGGCCTGTCCGGCATTACTAAAGTTAATCATCTTATTTTAATTTCTTTCATTGGTCTAGTGGATCAAACATTGGATGGAATTTTAAAGACTGGCTCTGAGCCCTGCCTCACTTTTCAACTTGCTAATTGTGTGATACTAAGCCTCAATCTTGGAGCCATTTATTTTTCATCTGTAAGGCAAGGATAAGAATATTGACACTGCAGAACTGGTAGAGCAATGAAATGAGGCAATATTTGAGAAAGCATAAGCTGAAAAATTGTGTACAAATAGCAGTGAAGGGTATCTATGGTTGTCTATATTATAGATTATTTTGGTTGCCTATTTATAGAATTATTTTATAGATGATTTATTGACATCAAAAATTTCAGTGAAATAAGCCAGGAACAGAAGGACAAATAACTCGTGATATCACGCACACAGATAATCCCCAACTTACAATGGTTCGACTTAGGATTTTTTTGATTTCACAATGGTGCAAAAGCAATACACATTCACTAGAAACTGTACTTTAGTACAGTATTTAATGAATCACATTTAGATATTTGGCACCTCATTATAAAATAGGCTTTGTGTTAGATGATTTTGCCCCAGTGTATGTAGGCTGATGTAAGTGTTCTGAGCATGTTTCAGTTAGGGAAGGCTAGCTGGGCACAGTGGCTCACACCTGTAATCTCAGCACTTTGGGAGGCTGAGATGGGTGGATCGCGAGGTCAGGAGATTGAGACCATCCTGGCTAACACAGTGAAATCCCGTCTCTACTAAAAATACAAAAAATTAGCCGGGCATGGTGGCAGACACCTATAGTCCCAGCTACTCGGGAGGCTGAGGCAGGAGAATGACGTGACCCTGGGAGGTGAAGCTTGCAGTGAGCTGAGATCGCACCACAACCTGGGCAGCAGAGCCAGACTCCGTCTAAAAAAAAAAAAAAAGTTAGGCAAGGCTAAGCTATGGTGTTTGGTAGGTTAGGTGTATTCAGTGCATTTTCAGCTTATGATACTTTCAACTTATAATGGTTTTATCAGGATATAACCCCACCATAAGTCAAGAAGCCTCTGTACATGGAATCTACAGAAGTTAAACTCATAGAAACAGAGAGTAAAATGGTGGTTACCAGAAATGGGGGTTGAGGGGTTTGAGAGGCTGTTAGTCCAAACATACAAAATTTTAGATAAAAAATACCTGAAGGAATAAATTCAAGAGAAGTAAGTTCAAGAGATCTACTGTTCATCACAGAGTTAATAACAATATACTGTATACTTGAAAATGCTAAAAGAGTACATCTTAAATGTTCTCACCACAAAATAATGATAAGTATGTGAGGTAATGCATGTGTTAAATAGCTTGATTTAGCCACTCTTCAATGTATACATATATCAAAACATCATAGTTGTACACCTTACCTATATGCAATTTTTACTTGTTAATTAAAGAGAGAGAGAGTTTCCACATCCAACTCCCTCTGTGGCTTAGATAATGATTCTATAAGAGAGTTACTGCTTCTCCCCTTGTTGCCCAAGGAATAGCTGTCAAGAGAGAAAATCATGTATATGAAGAGCTTAGTCAAATCAGTTGGAAGTTTTAATAATCACACTTTTTCAATCACCATGATTGTTTGACTTACTCAGGATCAGATCTTTCCTGACATTGGTTATTCCTTGAAAGTTGCAATCTGTATCTTATTCAGTGTTCGCTATAAACATAATAAATGCTCTGTAATTTACGTTATATGTAAAGTATGGAGGTTGTCTTTTCAACAGGCCATTGCCAACAAAGTCTGGGATGGCATTTTCTTAAGTATGAAAGGAACTTGAAACAACTAAGCTGATCAATGAGTCTGGGCGTCAGAATAGTCAAATCAGTAGGTCACATTATTTCATCACACTTGTGTTTACGGAACCATCACCACAATCAAGATACAAAAGGATTCTATCACTATACAATTCCCTCATGTCCCCCTTTCTAGTTCATTACATCCACCTCTCTTTCACCAACCATCCCCGAACCTAGGCAATCACTAATTTGGTTTCCATCTCTATAATGTTGTCATTTTCAGAATGTGACATAAATGGAATCATACAGTTTGTGTTTTGTTACTGGCTTTTTTCACTCAGCATGATTCCTTTGAGATTCATCAAAGTCGTTATGTTCATTCCTTTTTATTGCTGATCAGTATTCCAAGGAAGAGATGTATTAGAATCTATCTAACTGTACACCTGTTGAAGGATACTTTGTTTGTTTCTAGCTTTGGCTATTACAAATAACTTTGTTTTGTTTGTTTTTAAAGAGACAGGGTCTCACTCTGTCACCCAGGCTGGAGTGCAGTGGTGCAACCATAGTTCACTGTAACTTCGAACTCCTATGCTTAAGTGATCCTCCCACCTCAGTTTCTTAAGTAAACAGGACTATAGGTGTATGCCACCATGCACTACTAATGTTTTTATTTTTTGTAGAGATGAAATCTCAGTATGTTGTCCAGGCTGATCTTAAACCCTGGCCTCAAGTGATCCTCCTACCCTGGCCTCCCAAAGCACTGAGAACATTATTTTAAAATAAATTTTATTGTGTATATTTGAGGTTTACAACATGACATTCATTTCTATGGGATAAGTGCCCAAGAGCACAATGCTGGATCCTATAGTAGAAGCATGTTGAGTTTTTATAACTACACTGACACACTATTTTCCAGAGTGACTGTACCATTTTACATTTCCACCAGCAGTATATGAATGATTCAATTTCTCTGCATACTCACCAGCATTTAGTGTTATATTATTTTTCATTTTAGACATTTTGATAGCTGTGTCATGATATTTCATCACGGTCTTACTTTACATTTTCCTAATGGCTAGTGATGTTAAACTCTTTTCACGAGTTCACTTCCATCCATATATTCTCCATGCCAAAATGTCTGCTTTTATCTTTTGCCCATTTTCTCACTGGAATTTTTTTAACTTTGAGGTTTGATCATTTTTTATATGTTCTAAATATGAGTCCTTTGTCAAATATGTGGCTTTCAAATATTTTCATCTCCTTAACAGATCAGAAGTTTTTAATTTTGATGAAGTCCAGTTTATTGATTTTTAAGGAATTGTGCTTTGGGTATAAGTCTAAGATTGCCTTCCAGAAATATTGTTCAAATAACTATTTTTCTAATCCTCATTCTTCATTGATTAAAATATACCAATTTAATGGACAAAATAATAACTTTTAAGATAAATGGTTTTTAATAATGTATTTAATTTTTGTGTTTATTGTTTATGAATTCCCTGTTCATCTCCTTTGTTCATTTTTCTAAAGGTAATTTTCTTCTTCTAATGTGTTTCTGATATATTAAGGTACAATTTATCAATCATAAATATTAAAAATATATTTTCGTACATTTAACTTTTATCTATTATATTTGGATGTATAGATGGTTTTAACCAGTATGAAGCCAAATCTATCAGATTTTCACTATATGTCTTCTATGTCTACATGTGTAATTGATTTAGGATTAATTATGTGGCTAGCTGAGAAAGATTCTTTTTCCCTAAATGATTCATTAATTATAACATCAAAGTATATTGAATAATCTATCCCTTTCAGGAGCTGAAATTTCAGGTTAATCAAATACAAATATTTCTTGGCTATCTTTTACCATTTTTCATACAAAGAAATTTTAGAATTATTTTTCTAAGTTACAAAAATCTAACTGAAAATTTTTCTTAGAATTTTATTAAATGATTGACTTGGGGAGAGTTTATATCTTTACAATGTTATCTTCCTGTTAAAAAATGTGATTACTTTCCAGTTATTTGTCTTTGTTTATATCCATAGTAAAGTTTTTTAGTGTTTAACACACTCTTTGAGTTTACTTCATGTATTTCATATTTCACAAAGCTATTGATAATGACTCTTTTTTCTTTATATTTTTTAATTGGTTACTGTTGATGAATAAAATATTTCTTTTATAACTGGCTGAAATGTCTATTTTCCCATTCCAGTCAATTTTCTGTTTTTCCTAGTTTTTCCAGTTTAATACTCACATAATCTAGAATAGTGATAATTTTGTCTTCCCAATTGTCACCCTTGTTGAGTTGCATGAAATTAGTATTTCAGAGTAATGTTATATATTGCAGTGGTTGCTTTGTCTTATTCTTAACTTTTATTAGAAAATCTCTTGTGGCTCAATATTAATAAAATATTGGTTGTTAACTTGAAACAGATTCTTCAATATATTAAAGAAGAAAATGTACCCTAGTTTACTAAGAGGTTACTGATAGGTTTCACACGTGCTTGGAACCTGGGGTCCCATTTCTCTTTCCTATTTCTTCCTTGTGGAATGCGAATGTCTATCCTATGCCTGTTCTACCACTGTATTTTGAAAGCAAATAACTTGTTTTGTTTCATAGGTTCACACCTGGGAGGAATTTTGCCTCAGGATGAATCATTTGTTTTTGCCTTATCATAACTGATTTAGATAATGCTTAGATGAGATTTTGGACTTAGAATTAATTCTGTACTACAGTAAGACTTTTGAGGCTATTGGGATGGGGTGAATGCATTTTGCATATGAGAAGGCCATGAATTTGAGAGTCAGGTAATGGAGTATTATGGGCTGACTTGCGTTCTCCCAAAATTCGTACATTTAAGTCCTAACCTTAGCACCTAAGAATGAGACTACATTTGCACTTCAGTCCTTTCAAGAGGTAATAAAGGTAAAATGATGTCATATGGGTGGGCCCTAATGCAATATAACTGATGTCTTTATAAGAAGAGGAAATTAGGGTACACATATGTACAGAGGAAAGGCTAAGCTGGAGTGAGTCCTTCAAGGGAAAGGTGGCTTTTACACTCTAAGGACAGAGGTCTCAGAAGAAATCGTCCCTGCCAACACCTTCCAGCCTCCAGAACCATGAAGAAATAAACTTCTGTTTGTGGTACTTTGCTACAACAACTCAAACAGACCAACACATTTTTCCCCAATGCCTGGGCCATGGACCAGTACCAGTCTGTGGCCTGTTAGGAATCGGGCTGCACAGCAGGTGAGTGGAGTGCGAGAGCGCATTACTGCCTGAGCTCCATCTCCTGTCAGATCAGCAGCAGCATTCGGTTCTCATAGGAGCACAAACCCTACTGTGAGCTGCACATGCAAGGAATCTAGGAACACTCCTTACGAGAATCTAACTAATGCCTGATGATCACAGTTTCATCTCAAAACCATCATCCCCCACGCCAAACCCATCCATGGAAAAATTATCTTCCACAAAACCAGTCCCTGGTGCCAAAAAGATTGGGAACCACCAGACTAACACACTACCCTTTGTTCTGTTGTTCAAGGCACAGGGGTATGTCTGGATGGTCATGTTATTCTGTACCAATTTCCTTTCACAGGTTATTCACAGGGTCCTTGCTCCTCATCCCTACAGATTAAAGATGTGGCTAAAATGTCAGAGGATGTGGGTGGAGGACTGGAGACAGAGTAACAAACTTGAACTCCACATTCCCACATTATTTGTAAAATTAAACCTTCTCTCTTATTTTTTAGAAAAAGTGCCTAAATGAGCAAATAGCTAAAAGCAGGAAGGTGCGCAGCATTGCTTCTATGACTGGCAACTGGGTTCAACTGGCAGTTCATTCACCAAAGAAATAGTGATCTCATGCTGAAGACATAGCATCACCACCCAGAACTAAAAGAACCAAATCTTTCCCCATCCCCCAGCATGTCTTATTTTAAAGCCTATGTGAGAAGCTACGACTGTCTGTCTAGTACCCAATCATTTAGATACTGGTTTAAATGTTTTAATAAAAGAAGAACAAATGGGAGTCCTTTTTTTTCTGCTTACCTGCAGCATTTTGGGTTTTATTAACTCTACTTTGAAGCAGACCAAGAATATTTTTTCTACCTTTCATTGATCCTCCTATTTCACCTTATAATTCTTTTCATTGATTAAGCCATGCCCCCTGAGGATCTGATTGGAAAGAAAGGAATCAGAGACTCAGAATGTTCACTTGAGCTGGAAAACAACTGCAGGATACATTTCCCTGTAGGAGCCTGAAGGGACCTGTGCAGTACAGCTATGCTCTCAGCCAGGAGTTAACTACAAGATAGAGAGCCCCTATTTAGTTAATTGTTTTAATCAGTCTGCTTTTTGCATTCAGCGGTAAAGTCCTATTTAAATGAAAATGATTTTTTCAGGAAGGAAAACCAAGAGTGAGTAGGGATTTCCAGAGAGGAGCCTGTGGCTTACAGAGCAGGCTCTGAACTCAGTCCAACTACCGCTCAGCCATTCGAGCTATTACATGCAACAGGGGAAGTTTATTCCTCTGTTGTCACAGGCAAAATTTTGAAGGAAGCATTTTTCTTCTCCTCTATTAAATACACTCTTATCCATTAAGCAGCTTCCTGTGCTGGCATCTGGCTCTCTTCCTGCAGCTAAGGGTTCTCCCCTCTTGTGTTAGGTCCTACCCAAGCCTCACTAGCTCTGCCTCATCGAGATTCAGGCCTCTGTTGGAAGAAAGGAGCTAACCTTTCAGAGCCAAAGTGGTCATGCTGGCAGAGGGCCTCTAGTTCTCCAAGTGCCTCACTGAGCTCCTACTATGACTTTGCAAAATTCTAGATTCCGGGGAGGTACATGGCTTGTGCCAGACACTGTGGGAAGCCTGGGACCTGGATTGTCTTATTCAACTCTCACAGCAAATAAGGGGGAATTACTGTAGTAGCTCCTCAACATCATCTAATACCTAGCCCACAATTTTTTTCAACTTTTACTTTAGGTCCAGGGGATACATGAGCAGGTTTGTTACATGGGTAAATTTCATGATGCTGAGGTTTGCTTTACAAATGATCCCGTCACCCAGGTAGTGAGCATAGTATACAATTGGTAGTTTTTCAACCCATGCCCCTTCCTACCCTCTCATCTCAAGTAGGCCTCAGTGTCTATTGTTCACCTCTTTATGTCCATGTGTACTCAATGTTTAACTTTCACTTATAAGTGAGAGTACATGGTATTTGGTTTTCTGCTTACATTAATTCTCTTAGGATAATGGCCTCCAGCTGCATCCATGTTGTAGCAAAGGGCACGATTTTGTTCTTTTTTCATGGCTGTGTAGTATTCCATGATGTATATGTACCACATTTTCTTTATGCAGTCCACCATAGATGGACATCTAGGCTGATTCCATGTATTTGCTATAGTAGTTTCCAATGTTTTAGTGGCTGTATAAATCACCTGTATAAATGGCTAATTCAAATTAAATCATACAGACATACCATGATTTATTTAATGAATTCAAAATGGCTAGATATTTCATTTGTTTCTGATTTAGGGCCATTATAAGCAAAACTGTTCTTTTGTCTTTGTAACTAAATCTTAGCACATTTCCCTAATATTTTTCTTGGTAAATGTCTAGAAGTAAAACTGCTATTGCACAGGTGATGCCAATTTTAAGATTTCTGATACATAACTGGGAGACTCTTTTCTGTGAGACTCAATTAATTTCCCAGCCATCAAAACTATTTAATAGCTCTTTCTCCATGTCTTCACCAAAACAGAGTATTACCCTTTCTGGCTACCCTTCTGGCTATTATCATAGGTGAACATGGAATTGCATTGAGCTTGCTTTTCTTTGCCAACTTTAGTGTGTTTACGGGCCATCTGCATTTCTTCTTTGGCAAATTGCCCACTATCTTAGTCCATTTATGCCGCTATAACAAATACGGGAGACTGGGTAATGTTTAAATAACCGAAATTTATTTCTCGCAGTTCTGGAGCTCGGAAAGTTCAAGATCAAGTTGCTGGCATCTGGTAAGGGCCTTCTTGCAGCATCCTCACATGGCACCACACAGAAGGGCAAGAGAGCAAGCTAGCTGAACGCTGTGTGAAGCCTCTTTTATAAAGGCCTTCATCCTATTAACGTGGAAAAAGATTTCATGACGTAATCACCTTGGAGAGGCCCCACTCCTTAATATTAGCACATTGGCAACATCTGAATTTTGGAGAGGATACATTCAAACCATAGCACACCCTTATATATTTTCTTTTGAAAGAGGTGTTCATCTTTTTCATGAATTTTAAAAGCTCTTTTATACTAAAATGTTAACCCTTTGTTCATTATAGTATATGTATAGTACACTGCAAATACTTTCTCTGTTTATTTGTTTCTAAAATTTTGTTTTTCTTTTTGTTTTAAGACATTCATAACTACCAATCTTTTCCTTTATGCTTGCTCTGGGATCATTTTTGCAAAGACCTTCCCAGATCAACACCTAAGATAATATAGTCATATATCATATATATTTATCTTAATATTTTGTTTAATGTAATCATATTTAATTTACATGGAACTTACTAATATAAAGTGTAACTAACCTATGACTTTATTATTTTTCATATATTTACTCAACTTACCCAAGATCATATAGAGACTGAGCAATAGATGTAGATTTATATATGTATATATATCAAATAATATTATCCAATTTTTCCAAGATCATATATAGACTATATATATATGTGATATACATATGTATATACATATGTATATATCTCCTTTGATATATACTTCTATATATCTGTCTCCATATGTGTGATCTTGGAAGAACTGCATAGATTTCTGTCTATCATTTATCTCCTTTCTCACGTTTATTACTAAACACATGTTTTTTTTCTTTATTATTTATCTAATCAACTATAATTATAGAGCTCCTATTATATTCTATACACAGTAATTAATAGGTACAGAGGATTTCTTTGTGAACAGGACAGAAAAAGTCTCTTTCATTTTGGAGATGATAGTGCAAAAATAGGGGGCTTGATGAAAAAGTCATAAGTAGCTCTACAATGGAATTTTAACTCTATGAAGAAAATAAAACAAGGGAAAGGAATAAGTGAGTGATGAAGGCAGGCAGAACAAATTCAGGAAATTCAAAAAAGTTTGTCTGAGGATGTGACCTTTGACCAGAGACCGTGATTAGCCTCGCTATTTGTGTTTTATTAGTCTCTTCAAAGAATGAGTCATTGGATTTATTTATCAGGTCTACTGGCTTTCTATTTTCTGTTTCATTAGTTTCCATTTGTATATTTATTTAGTTCTTCTTTTATAGCTTCTTGAGAGGCATTGAAGCATTCTGGACAGCACCTGAGAATAAGAAAATGCTCACGTTTCTGCCTCTTGGTCTGGCTGGAAGGGATTATTACTTCCTTGCCTTGGAGAGGTCTGCCCTCCTCCAACTTAATGAAGAGATTCACAGGTCATTTTTTAAATAGCTACTCTTTATTCGAGAATTTCCTTTTCCCTGGAAAGAAGAGAAAAGATTTCTTTTCTCTGATACTTTTAGGAGCACCCAGCAGTCAGATGATTGCAAGGAAGAAAAGAACATTCTTTGACCCCGAGGGTGGTACTTTTATTCAGTTGGCACTCGCTGAACCAAAGCTTCTGCAGCATAAGCAGCCTGAAGCAGGAATCTATCTACAAGAAAGTGCTTTTTCATGCTAATTTTAAATTCAGGATTCATACTACCAAAATGGAACGGAGAAGAATAACTTGCTGTGAAATAGCATTAGTTCTATTTGAAGCTGGAAAATTCATTGAAGTTCTAGCTCCAGATGAGACTAGTCCATTTACCCAATTTGCCTTTCATGCTCACAGAAAACTCATTTTGTCCATTTCACTATTCAGGATGACTTTTAAATTGCATCGCACCTGTTCAAAAGCTGAGAGGAAGCACAGAGACCACATACTGGAGATGGTAAGTATCATACTTCACAGGGAAATAATAATGAAGAGCCCCTTAAAAATCACCCATCAGACAGCCACAATAATCCCAGATACGTCTGAGTCTAAAGACCAGGAGTGCACAATTACAGTGCTTGGGTTATTTTCATCAGTAGCAGACGGGCTGGTTATTTGCACATGGATAAATAGCTTATTCATTTGTGTTGGAGTATATATATATTTGTTACCTTGAAATGTAGATGAAAAGCTCAGGTCCACAACTCCATGGCAAGAGAAATAAACTCAGGCAGAGGATTATCAAACATTTGGACACATAGAAGCAATTTTAAGAAAGATGGAATTAATTGGTTCTCATTTTCCTCAGTCCTCTATGCTGAGACTTCTAAAAGTCTTCTATATTCTTTAAACAAAAATCTAGAGAAAGAGAGAGAGAAAGATTCTGGAAACAGTTTATTGTCATCCCCTTCTTAGAGATCCACCATGTGTATCTTCATAATAAATTCATTTAAAAAATCCAACATTAAAGAAATCCATCTATTTTTATTCCAAGCATTTCACACAAAATCTTAAGAAATCAGCATTTGACAAAATACATATTAGAAAATATTGTCCTCTGCCAACCTTTATTTGCTGAATAGAAAACTTCAATAATGTATAGCACATTCTTTGACATTGACTCTGCTAATTTGGGGTCAAGCTCACCATTAATCTTTTCAACTGTCATAGAAAATAATTCTGTTTCGATCAGCTTTTCTGTTTTACACTTATTGTGCAAAGGTATTACTGTCATAATTCTTAACTCCTTCCACGCCCCTGATACCCCTTCACCTACTTAATGGGTTTTCTAATGCTGACTTTCTTGTTTTGAGACAAGAATATTTTGGAATTTACAAAAATAAATTTGGGGCACAGTACTTAAGTCAATTCATAATATGAAATCTGGTTTCAGGAGATGATAAAAATACCTTCAGACCTCATGTTGTGTGGTAGGTTCATAGGATTTGGGGCCAGTAGTCATCTTTGCAATCCTACAGTTACTACAATGTTTGTACGTTTTAGGTAATTACAAAGGATTGTGAACCAATGAGAGATTTAATAGTAAATTATTCTTTTAGGAAGAAACTGCAGAATAATTGATATTGCCACTGGAATTGGAGACAGCAGATCTAGTTGCTGGACCTGCCCACTGCCACTAATGAGTTGTAAGCTATCTAAAAATCCATAAACCTAAGCTCTCTGCTTCAGATTCCCCATCTGTTAAATTGGAATCATACAATCCACTCACCATATTTTTCAGGGTAAAATAAGGTAACTACTGTATAACTGTGTTGAAAAAGTTAAGAATACTCAATGTTTGGGAAATAATTTTGTTGGCATTATATTTGCACCCCCTATACTGCTTTAGCTTTCATGTGAACTGGAAGCTATCATTGCATCAAAGCTTGAGCCAGGGAGAGGATGATCTAGCACCGTACTGAAACTGCAGATACAGCCAGCTCTAGGCAAAGTTGTGAAGGAAGAAAACTTGGTCACCTTCCTGCATTGATTCTCCTCTTTTATGGCATTCTTCCTTCTAAGCCAGTCAGTGAGTGCATTCCTGGAATATTTATTTAAAGGAAATTTCTAGAAACCTGGTAGATTATGCTTACTTTATGAAGAAAGCAATAGTTAATTTGAAAAATCCTAATCATTACATGTGGAATTTCAGCAATTAACAAGGCATTGAGGAGGGCTGGGGAAACTTTACTAGCCCTTTTCCCCAGTATCTCTTCTATTATACCGAAACACTTTGAGATATGAATTAACATCCCCATTTTACAGATAAGAAGATAGACTCATTGAAGTTGACTTGTCCTGACTTCAAAGACCGTAAATCAGAAGAACCAGGATTTGTCACCTGCCTGACTCAAAACTTACTCTTTTTCTTTACATCCTATGACGTCAGTGGGTGAGACCAAATAACCTCAGAGTTTCAGATATGAAGAGAAGCAAACAAGTTATTATATTCTTCATTCTTTATTTGGATGTTATTTGTCAAGAAGGCAGGCCATGGAAAGTTTTGTCCAATACCAATGAAATATAAGTTCTAATAAAGACTATTAGAAGATACAGTGATCTAGCATACTGGTTACAAGCCAGAGATGTGGAAGAGATTGCCTGTGCTCTTATCTGGTCTTTGTTAATTATTAAATGTGTATATTGAGCAAGTTAGTTCAACTTTCTACATACCTCAATCTCCTCATCTATAAAATGGAGATAAATACAGTACCAACATTTTTGGCTTTGAATCAAGATTATAAATTTAAAAATTTAACTTACTGTCAGTTCTGCCATAACACTTGTTTTGAAAATGGGAATCTAGCCCCATATAATTAATATATTAAGGAAGAATTTGAGCATTCATTTGAATTTTGCACGGTTGTGTGCATAATTTTATTCATGAGAAATGCTAGATGAGCATAGAAACCTGCATTTGGCTTAGTAGGGCTAATGTAGAAATATACCAAATGTTTGCATGCACACACCTGTACACACATACAGCACACATGCACACACACACCTCAAGCAGCTACCCTCTCCTTTAGTTCACTACATGTATCACGAGCCACATCTAGTGTTTCCATTTTCCTTTCCATTTCAGATACTACTCCTTCCATCACTTCAAAATAACACAGGCCAGCAGCCTTTCCGAAGCCCAGTTCCACAAGCAAACTTCAGGCCTTGTTAAAGTTCCACATTTATTCCAGTAATTTATGTGTTTCTTAATCATCCAATATATGTAAAAGCTTGCCACATTTTTATTGGTTTTCTAAATTTTTTTATGTGTCACTGATGCAGTTTTTGAGTGTTGTATCTCAACCCCATTTTTTCCATAGGTTTTTTTTATCACATGATTTTGCATAATATGGTGATATTTTTGCAATGCAAATATCTCATTATAAAAGAACTGACTATATTTAGAACAGTGCCTGGTATACAATAAAACATTCAACAAATTGTTATTATTATGCTAAACAGATAGAATTCTTTTGACCAAATGTTAAATCTGTTTCATTATGAAAGAAGAAAGAATGCTAATATATTTTAAATCATGGATAGAATTCAACCACTTAATATTCACTCAACAAATAATTACTGGTTGCCTCCTAGGTGCCTGGACTGGCTGGACTGACTGAATACAAAACCAGGGGAAAAAGATGCGGTCACTGTCCTCACAGAACTGAAGGTCTAGCCAAGGAGACAAACAACTGAACAAGCAAACTAAGTGTCCAGGCAAAGTATACCGGGGTGCTTTGCTAGTAAGTACATTGTAGCATTAATTAAGCTAGCATAAGAAGGCTCAGAGAGAAAATGACTTTAAAGCCAAGTTCAAAAAGATGTGTAGGACTTTCCCAGAGAGAGCTACCGGGAGTGGAGAGTATGAGGTGTTCTAAGAACAGTTAAAGCAAAGACCTGGAGGAAGGAAACATCCCACTGAATGAAGTTCCTTGTCTTGTGTAGTGAGACACAAGGAGGGGTTAAGGAAGGAGGCCGAAGAGGAAGACAGACACAAGTAAAGAAGTGCCTGCTAAAATCTACCAAGAACTCTGAGTTTTATTCTAACAGTGATGGGAGATGATCGAAAGGCTTTGAGAAGGGGATTCAGATTTTCACTGTAGAAGGTCCCTCTGGTTATAAATGAACAATGGACTGAGGAAAGACAAGATGGGGTGGATCAACTCATTCCAGGAAGTTATTGCACAAATATGGACAAAATGCACAATTGCATAGGCTGGCTGCTTTGGCACTGACAAGGATGAACTCTACTCACTGGGACCTCCTGCACTGGGATGAGGAGCATGCAGGAGCTGGGGTGAGTGTTTTTGGGCACCGGCAGGAGTGAACTTTGTACTGGCCCTGTGGCAGCATCTGGGGGTAGGGGGTGCCCGTGACCTCTGAAGCCCCAGAGGAAGTGTTACAGTATTCTTTTAGCTCTGCCATTTGCGTGAATGAATTGAAGATGGTAAATGTGGGAGATTTTATTGCCTGTGAAAGTGGCTGTCAGCCGGAAGGGGAACTGAAAAGGGGACAGAGTAGGAAGGTCATCTTCCCCTGAAGTCCAGCTGTCTCTGGCCAGATTTCTTTCCGAAGCTGCACCATCAAGCTGTCCCTCTGAAGTCAATCCACTTCTCTCCAACATCCAACTGTCGTCTCCAACATCAGTTGCTTCTCCTCTTTCTGCCAGCTAAGCCTGAGGTTTTTATGGACATAGGATGTGGGGCAGGGTGGGCATGGGTGGTTTCGGAAAAGGCAATATTTAAGCAGGAAAACAGAGATGTAAGTCCTCACATTGGGCCGCAGTTTCAGGCTTGAGGATGGGGACCTTGCCGGGGACCCACCCTCTTCTGCCTAGAATTCCCCTGCCTCCTGTCCCTGTCACTTGGAGGTGGAATGAACTAAATTCAGTGGAGTGTGGTGAGGGGAGGGGAGTGAGTGAGAAGCAAGGATCTAGGATGACTCTCAGGTTCTGGGTGAACCATTTTCTGAGAAAATAAACTTGAAGAGAAAAACAGATTTGGAAAGGAAGATGATGGGTTTTCAGCCAATGGGGCTGTTTGGACAGGAATAGTAGAGGGTGATCATAGGAGAATAAAACTTCCAGACAGTAATTTCACATGATTAGATGCTATGGGCTGATAAGACCCTGAAAAACAGGTGTGGGTCAAGCTGGCTAAGACTGACTGGTACCAACATGGTGCTGGATTTGATCTAGGTTTCACCTAGAACCTCATTATATGCTCATTTACGTAATTACCCACCCACCAGTGCCATGACATTTCCAGGAACACCCGTATTTGGTGTAAAAATGGGTGGCTCCACAATTCCAAGAAATCTCCACCTTTGCCCAGGAATTTTCACCAATATCCCGCCCCTTGTTTAAAGAAATTCATAAAGGTAGATACCCTAAACCCCATTGGGTGACCCTGTCTTGAGTACACCTGCACTCTCCTTGCTCGAGTGTGTACTTTTCCCATTACAATAAATCTCTGTACTTTCACTGTTTTCAGATTCATCCTTGAATTCTTTCTTACAATGGTGTTAAGGGCCCCTGGAAACTGGTTGGGCTTGAGGTCTCACCAGCGTTTGGACCTCCCCCAGCCCACCAGTATCACTTTCACCATAGAATTATCATGGGACGAAAAACCATGCAGGATGGAAAGGTTTAGTTCCAGTAGATACCCAGGACTTGAATGGCCCAATGAATTTCAGATGGAATGAAAACCCAGTGGATTTTTAAACTCAATTATATTTGATAAACATGACTTTATGGGTTCTAAGAGAAAAGTGTTTGGTAGACTCTACTGTGAGATTCTAGAATTCAGGTCTCTTATAAACAAGAGAGCTTGGTTTTATTTTAGCCTATCCAAAATCATGCTGTGAAAAGTTTTGATGAAGTAAGTGTAAATAAATCAGAAAATGTTGTAAAAATTTACCTGATCACTTGAAAATGAAAAGAAAGAATGTTTAGGACAAAGTACATTCTGAGTCCTTCTGAACCAAAAATATTTTTACAAAGAATATAAAATGTACAAAAACAGCCAAACTGAGGCCTATCCATCCTTAATTATAAACAGAATAACATGAAAAGAAACCAAAGACATGACCCAATCTGCTTCCTTGAATGGTAATGAAAACCCAGTGAAACATTCTATTATTTTCTGCTTTCTACCACAGTGGGCATCACATTCTAAAGGGATGAGAAATACGGCAATGTCGTTTATTTCTTAAAGCATGATTGTTTTTGTAACGTGATTTGTAACTGTGCTAAACTTGTAGAATAAACTGGTACACTCTGACTCCACTTAGCTTCAGTTTTTAACTAAGCCTAGAAAATAAGAGAGTGAAGCATCACATTGCTATAATTAGGGTCTCTAAATGTGTATGGTTTCAGATATACTATATCATTATACAGTAAGTACAAAGCTGGAATAAACACTAGGCTTTCTGAGCACAATGCTTACAAAACAACTAATTGCAATTTATCTTTGTTCTACTTGTGGGATTTGTCTTAGTATCTGCCAACTGATTTCTTATTAATATAAATATCCTTTAAAAGTAAGATTTATTTTTGTCACATCTGAAAAATTTGCAGTGGCCAAATAAAGGTATATTTTAGCTAACTGCATTTAATTTATTACTGTGAGAACATGACCTGAAAGTGGAAATTTAATGTTTTAAAAATTTTTGTAGGTACATAGTAGGTATATATATATTTATGGGTTGCATGAGATATTTTGATACAGGCATACAACACATAATAATCACATCATGGAAAATGGGATTTCTATTCCCTCAAGCATTTATCCATGATGTTACACACAATCTAATTATACTATTTTACTTATTTTAAAATGTACAATTAAATTACTATTGAATAGTTATCCTGTTGTGCTATCAAATACTAGGCCTTATTCATTCTTTCTAACTATATTTTTGTGAGACCATGCGATGCTTGTCTTTCTGTGCCTGGCTTATTTCACTTAATAAAATGATCTCTAGTTCCATACATGTTGCTGCAAATAACTGAATTTCATTCTTTTTAAATGGCTGAATAGTACTCCATTGTATATAAGTACCACATTTTCCTTAACCATTCATCTGTTGATGAACACTTGAGTTGGATATTTAATTTTTTTTTCCAACTATTGCTGCCTGGTGAACTGATAGGGACCAGAAATTTACAAATATGCAGAATTTTTTTTTCTGTCCTTGGAACTTGTTCTTATTTGTGGATGTTAAGTGAAGCGAAAACAAACTATTCTTGATTTGGTCTTAAATAATTCATGGGCAAATGAAGCCACAGACTGTAAATTACCAAGGCTTTCAGAAGGTCAGAGTGAGGCACACAGGGCCATTGGTGGCAGAGAATGCAGAGGTGAGCTTCATGAGCTCAAACACGGCTGTAGGCAAGGTGGGCATGAAGAGGACTTGAGATGGCACAAGGACACATCTTAGGGACGTGTGTGCCCCTATGAAGCATGGAAATAAAGAAAAATCTTGAGTTCCTTCAAGGTAAATTCCAGGCATCTAGCTAGCCATGAAAAGTAAACGACTACCTTAATAAGTAAGGAGGTAATAGTAACTTAAAAATAATAGCTGAGGAAGTTACAGTCAGGAGATGTTCTGTTTCCTATGGAAACTAAAGTAACATCTTAACATACTCTGGGTTGTTTTTCAGAAACCTGGACCCCTACCACATGAATCCACTGGCCGGCCCATAGACCTCAGATAAGGGGGTATTAAAGACTGAACACTGATGGCTGTTTTCATTCTAAACTTCTTCCCAAAGGGCCTCAAGGAGGTCATGCCCACAAGCCAGAGCTAACATTATTTTCTCCTGACCCCAAAATTTTAAACAAAGCTTCTCTTCCTTGATCAATTGCAAATCAGAAAATCTGAATTTGCCTATGACCTGTAAGCCACCCCTGCACCCCCTCCCCACCCCCCTACCCCCACTTTAAGATATCCCACCCTTTTAGGCCAAAACGGATGTGTAACCTCCAGGTATTGGTTTGCAATTTTGCCTGCAGTTTCTGCTTTCCTGAAATTAAATCCTGCCTTTAAAAACCCTTACCTGCAAATCAATGGGGAGGTCAGAGTTTGAGCATTAGCTACCTGGTGCTCCTTGCTTGGCACCCTGCAAATAAATGCCTTACTTTTTCCCACTGCAAACTTGGTGTGGCTATCTGGTCTTACTGTGCTGGGTGAGTGGACCCCAGTTCAGTTCTATTACAGGCTGGGCTGGGTAAACCTTCCCATATTTGAATGGTAGGAGACTACTTATTCATCAACCGTTAGAGGTCCAACATAGGAAGAAAAAATTAATCCTTATTTTGTCTCTCTTGCCAGATTGTGGAGAGAGTCAAGCAAGTGTCTGGGGTGTGTGTGTGTGTATGTGTGTGTGCATATGTGCATGCGTGCATGCTTGCTGGGGGTGGGGGAGGTGGGTGGTGAGGGTAGAAGAAATGACTTAATTCAAATACCACAGGATATGCAGGTAGAAACAGTATATGAGGATCAGTAAGGTGTTCTCTGAAATTTGACTAGTGGTATCGTGGACGAAGTAGACCGTAGACTATGCAGTGTACAGTTCTTTTATTAAGAACTTGGGGTCTGTAGTCACACTTCCTGGGGCAAAATCCTGCCTCTTATGTTGTGACCTTGGGCAAGTTACCTCACCTCATAAAACCTGTTACCTCACCTGTAAAATGGGAATAATCACAGTACCTATGTACGGCGATTGAAATGAGAATTCAATGACAGTCTTGATTAAACACTTAGTACATGGCTTGGCATGGAGAAAATGCTTCAAAAATGGTAGTTCCTATAATGACATTTTTCTTAGTGTTATTTATATTCTGCCTTTGTCAGAAAAAGTGTTCTGCTTTTGTATTAGTCTGAGTTATCTACAGAAGCTCTATATATATAGTTTTTTTATATATATAGTTATATATATACACACACACACATATATATACACATATAGTTATATATACATAAATAAATTGCATTGGTCATGCAATTCCTTGGAGGCTAAGAATTCCAAGATCTGCAGTTCATGCTGGAGGGTCAGGAGAACTGGTGATACAGTTCAGTCCCAAGTTCAAGGACCCGAGAACTAAGACAGTCAATAGTATAAGCTCCGGTTCTAGTCCAAGTCCAAGTCTGAAGACAAAGACCAGTGTTACCGCTCCAAGACAGTCAGGCAGGGAAAAAGAATTCTTTCTTACTCAGATTTTTATTTTATTCAGACATTCAACAAATTGGATGAATGTTTTACTGCTTTACTCAATGTAATGATTCCAATGTTAATCTCATCCAGAAATACCCTCAGCGACACACCCAGAGATAATATGTAACCAAATATCTGGGCACTCTGTAGTCCAGTCAAGTCAATCCATAAAATTAACCTCCACAATCATTATCACTTTCTTCATCCTGCCTTCTTAGTGTTACTTTGTTGCTTTTTCTAGCTCCTTGTACTACTTTATTTGCTTACTTATTTTAATATTCTTTGATTAAAATAGCACTTAAAAGCTATACTTGGGAGGCTGAGGCAGGAGAATTGCTTGAACCTGGGACGTGGAGGTTGCAGTGAGCTGAGATCACGCCATTGCACTCCAACCTAGGCAACAAGAGCAAAACGCTATCTAAAAAAAAAAAAAAGCTATACATTTTATCTAATAACTATTTTGTGACTACACCCATAATATTTAATGTCATAATTTTTCTTTTATTTTCTAACAGTCTGTAACCAGTTTTTTTCATATTTGTTATTAAGGTGATTTTATTTTTATTTACTTATTTTGCGTATATTTTTGCACCCCAGAGAAAGTGGCTTGTACAAGTTCTAGTTTTGGGAATTTCTTGAGGCAGTCACTTAGTGTATAATAATAATTGCATTTATTTTTAAAACGTATTATTTAGATATATTTTTAAAAGTTCTTCATGTGTGAATTTTATTTAATGCTTACAACAATCCTATAATGTAGATATGATTATTATCCTAATTATACAAATGAGGTCACTGAAGTTTAGAGAGGTTGACTAACTTACTCAAGAGTGCACAGTTTTAAGAGTGAATAGTAAGCCCAAGTTAAGAACCAGATTAAAGATCAGACAAATAAACAGTGACCCAGGGCACCAAGCTATGAAGTGTGATGTAATAGTTAACTAAGATTGCCATAGCAAAGTGCTACATACTGGGTGGCTTAAACAACAGAAATGCATCATCTCAGTTCTGGAGGCTGGAAATCCAAGATCAAGGTATTAGCAGGTTAGGTTTCTTCTGAGGCTGCAAGGGAAGGATCTTTTCCATGTCTGTGTCCCAGCTGCTGATTGCTTCCCCCGAGTCTTTGGTATCACTTGGCTTGGAGAGGGATTATCTTTGCCTTCATCTTCACATGGCATTCCCCCTGTGTGTGCCTGTTCAAATCCGCCCCACCTTTAAAAATAAAGCCACCAGTCATATCAGATCATGGCCCACCCCAGTGACTTCATTTTAACTAATTGAATTTGCAACAATCCAACTTCTGAGTAAGGTCATTTTCTGAGGTGGACTTTCAACATACACAATTCAACCCATAACAAGTGGTAAGTCCCCATAGGAATACATTGAAAATCAGTTTGCAGGTAACTTTGGTTTCCACTCAGAACTTCCTAAGATACTGATGAGCTAGCTGCAGCCTGGTACTGTTCTGACTGCAACCTGGTACTGTTCTGACAGAAGAGATAGAACTTTGAGACAGCATTAAAAACAAACAAACAAGCAAACAAAACTCCTTTCCAGTGCCAGTCTGTCTCTTCTACCTTTGTTTCTTTGTGGCAGGCATATGCAAGTTATTGGATCTAACTATGGACAATGCCATTGTCTCCCAGAGTAACTAACTGGTTTGTGCCTGAGACTGAAGGCAACATCAGCTAACATTTTGAAACTAAATAAGGTGCCGTGCTATTTATTAATAACAATCCTTGTACTTTGTAAAATAAATGTTCACATTTCAATATTTTTCCTGAGAAACCATCTGGCCATAATATCAGATTTGAAAGTGAAAGCCGAATAGCAAAGACATAGAATTAACCTAGGTGCCCATCAACGGTGGATTGGATAAAGAAAGTGTGGTACATATACACCATGGAATACTACCTAACCATAAACAAAGTTGAAATCATGTCCTTTGCAGCAACATGAATGCAGCTGGAGGCCATTATATTAAGTGAATTAATACGAGAACCAAAAACCAATTACCACATGTTCTTACTTGTAAGTGGGAGGTAACCAGTGGGATATGAACACAAAGATGGCAACAATACACACTGGGGACTACTGGAAAGGGGAGGGAGGAAGTGGAGCAAGGGTTTAAAACCTAACCGTTGCATATTATGCTCACTACCTTGGCGACAGGATCATTCGCATCCCAAACCTCAGCATCACACAATATCCGCAGGGGGCACATGTGCCCCCTCAATCTAAAATGAAAGTTGAAAGAGAAGTGAAAATGAAAGCACGTATACCCAATAGAAATGAACATCTGTGTTCACCAAAATGTGTGCTCTGAAATGTTCATAATTGCACCATTCTAAACTGGAAACCACCCAAATCCTATCAAAAGAAAATGGATAAACGATACAATGACTATCACGACATAATGATGAGCAAAAGAACTCATAAGCATAATGCATGGGTTTTACCCATCTAAGTATCAAAAGTATGATTTCACTCATCTAAGCATCAAAACAGGGACAATGACTTGATGGACCTCAGAGGAGCATTTATCCTCAGAGGACGCTATGACTGTGAGGGACGTGAGCAGTGGCTCTGGGGTATTGGTAATTTTCTGGGTTTTGTTCTGGTTGCTCACTATATGGTATATTCATTTTGTGAAAATTCATTGATCTGCACCCTTATGACAATGGATACTTTTATTTAAATATATTTTGCTTCAATAGAAAGTTAAAAGTAAATACAAATATTAAACCATTAATTGTTCTGTTTTCATAAAAGCATGGGGTTCCATTTTTATTCCTGCATATGAAAACTTTTAAAAATAGCAAATCTCTCCACCCTCACAATGCAGAAACAGAAAAAATGTTCAAAAGGAAAGAATCAAGCATTTATCTTGACTTCTTTGTGTGAGCAGCATGACTGGGTAACCAAATAGGAGAAGAGGGGAAGCATCTCTTTTTATGTGTTTTATCTAATAAATGAAAAAGAAATGATGGAATTAGAAATCACCATTTGGCAACCACCAATGAATGAATGTATCTAAGCACGGGGCACCAACAGCTGCTAAGATCACAGAAGGAGAGACAACCAGATGGATGCTGGTGAAAGTGTACAACATCACATGGTCTTGCCAAATGACTTGAACCTGAGTCTGGATCCAGCCTCTGAACTCAGCTGCCAATCTGCAGGAAATCCAGAGGACAGGGGAACTGCATTATGAGTATGCAATAAACAGAATGAAACTGTGGAATATTCCAAATGTCCTGGATTTCTCAAAAAGTAAATTGTGGCTGGGGGCGGTGGCTCACACCTGTAATTCCAACACTTTCAGAGGACAAAGTGGGCAGATCACTTGAGGTCAGTTCGAAACAAGCCTGGCCAACATGGTGAAACCATGTCTCTACTAAAAATACCAAAAAACAAAAAAAAATTAGCTGCGCATGGTGACGGGCTCTTGTAATCCCAGCTACTTGGGAGGCTGAGGCAGGAGAATCACTTGAACCCGGAAGATGGAGATTGCAGTGAGCCAAGACTGTGCCATTGTAGCCCAGCCTGGGAGGCAAGAGAGAGACTCTGTCTCAAAAACAACAACAACAACAACAAAAGTAAATTGTAAGGGAAAAAAAAAAAGAGATGAAGGAGAAAATAGTGGATTACAATAGGGATAATATGTTAACTTTTAAAAAAAATGAGCAAGATTAAACATAGTCTCTAGGAATGGACATTGGAGTGATCTGTATAAAAGGAGAGTAGTTCCTTTTAGGAGAAGCAAGGGGATCATAAGAGACACAGGCCACATGTCCTCACCTGGGTGTTGGTAAGAAAAGTAACTTGTAACTCATTAGGCTACGCATTTGTTTCGTAGGGGCTTCTGCACGTGTGCCTGTTTTACAATAAAATTATTTTTAAAAAATTTAGCTTCCCTATTGTTCTTTGAAAGTAAGACTGCTAGGGATGCCAAGATGACTGAATAGGAACAGCTCCAGCCTCCAGACCCCAGCGTGAGCAACACAGAAGACAGGTGATTTCTGCATTTCCAACTGAGGTACTGGGTTCATCTCACTGGGGCGTGTCGGACAGTTGGTGCAGGACAGTGGGTGCAGCCCATCGAGTGAGAGCCGAAGCAGGGCAAGGCATCGCCTCACCCAGGAAGCACAAGAGGTAAGGGAATTCCTTTTCCTAGCCAAGGGAAACCGTGACACACAACACCTGGAAAATCAGGTCACTCCCACCCTAATACTGTGCTTTACCAAGGGTCTTAGCTAACGGCACACCAGATTATATCCTGCACCTGGTTCAGAGAGTCCCACACCCATGGAGCCTCCCTCATTGTTAGCACAGCAGTCTGAGATCTAACTGCAAAGCGGCAGCGAGGCTGGGGGAGGCGGTGCCCGCCATTGCTGAGGCTTAAGTAGGTAAACAAAGTGCCGGGAAGCTTGAACTGAGTGGAGCCCACCTCAGCTCAAGGAGACCTGCCTGCCTCTGTAGACTCCACCTCTGGGGACAGGGCATAGCTAAACAAAAAGCAGCAGAAACCTCTGCAGATATAAACGTCCCTGTCTGACAGCTTTGAAGAGAGAAGTGATTCTCCAAGCACGGAGGTTGAGATCTGAGACTGGACAGACTGCCTGCTCAAGTGGGACCCTGACCCCCCGAGTAGCCTAACTGGGAGACATCCCCCACTAGGGGCAGACTGACACCTCACACCTCACAGGGCCGGGTACACCTTTGAGACGATGCTTCCAGAGGAACAATCCGACAGCAACACGTGCGGTTCAGCAATATTATCTCTTCTGCAGCCTCTGCTGCTGATACCCAGTTAAACAGGGTCTGGAGTGGACCTCAAGCAAACTCCAACAGACGTGCAGCTGAGGGTCCTGACTGTTAGAAGGAAAACTAACAAACAGAAAGGACATCCACACGAAAACCCCATCTGTACATCACCATCATCAAAGACCAAAGATAGATAATACCACAAAGATGGGGAAAAAGCAGTGCAGAAAAGCTGGAAATTAAAAAAATCAGGTGCTTCTCACCCTCCAAAGGAATGCAGCTCCTCACCAGCAACGCAACAAAGCTGGATGGAGAATGACTTTGATGAGTTGAGAGAAGAAGGCTTCGGTCGATCAAACTTCTCAGAGCTAAAGGAAGAACTACAAACCCAGTGCAAAGAAACTAAAAACCTTGAAAAAAGACTTGACAAATGGATAACTAGAATAACCACTGTAGAGAAGTCCATAAACAACCTGATAGAGATGAAAACCATGATAGGAGAACTACGTGACAAATGCAAAAGCTTCAGTAACCGACTTGATCAACTGGAAGAAAGAGTATCAGTGATTGAAGATCAAATGAATGAAATGAAGCAAGAAGAGAAGTTTAGAGAAAAAAGAGTAAAAGGAAATGAACAAAGCCTCCAAGAAATATGGGACTATGTGAAAAGACCAAATCTATGTCTGATTGGTGTACATGAAAGTGACGGGGAGAAAGGAACCAAGTTGGAAAACACTCTGCAGGATATTATCCAGGAGAACTTCCCCAACCTAGCAAGGCAGGGCAACATTCAAATTCAGGAAATACAGAGAACCCCACAAAGATACTCCTCGAGAAGAGCAACTCCAAGACACATAATTGTCAGATTCACCAAAGTCAAAATGAAGGAAAAAATGTTAAGGGCAGCCAGAGAGAAAGGTCAGGTTACCCACAAAGGGAAGCCCATCAGACTAACAGCAGATCTCTCAGCAGAAATTCTACAAGTCAGAAGACAGTGGGGGCGAATATTCAACATTCTTAAAGAAAATAATTTTCAACCCAGAATTTCATATCCAACCAAACTAAGTTTCATAAGTGAAGGAGAAATAAAATCCTTTACAGACAAGCAAATGTGGAGAGATTTCGTCAGCACCAGGCCTGCCCTACAAGAGCTCCTACTAAACATGGAAAGGAACAACAGGCACCAGCCATTGCAAAAACATGCCAAAATGTAAAGACCATCTATGCTAGGAAGAAACTGCATCAACTAACGAGCATAATGACCAGCTAACATCATAATGACAGGATCAAGTTCACACATAACAATATTAACCTTAAATGTAAATGGGCAAAATGGTCCAATTAAAAGACACAGACTGGCAAATTGGATAAAGAGTCAGGACCCATCAGTTTACTGTATTCAGGAGACCCATCTCACGTGCAGAGACTCACATAGGCTCAAAATAAAGGGATGGAGGAAGATCTACTAAGCAAATGGAAAACAAAAAAAGGCAGGGTTTGCAATCCTAGTCTCTGATAAAACAGACTTTAAACCAACAGAGATCAAAAGAGACAAAGAAGGCCATTACATAATGGTAAAGGGATCAATTCAACAAAAAGAGCTAACTATCCTAAATATATATGCACCCAATACAGGAGCACCCAGATTCATAAAGCAAGTCTTTAGAGACTTACAAAGAGACTTAGACTCCCACACAATAATAATGGGAGACGTTAACACCCCACTCTCAACATTAGACAGATCAACAAGACACAAAATTAACAAGGATATCCAGGAATTGAACTCAACACTGCACTAAGAGGACCTAATAGACATCTACAGAACTCTCCACCCCAGATCAACAGAATATACATTCTTCTCAGCACCACATCGCACTTATTCCAAAATTGACCACATAGTTGGAAGTAAAGCACTCCTTAGCCAATGTAAAAGAACAGAAATTATAACAAACTGTCTCTCAGACCACAGTGCAATCAAACTAGAACTCAGGACTAAGAAACTCAATCAAAACCGCTCAACTACATGGAAACTGAACAACCTGCTCCTGAATGACTACTGGGTACACAACGAAATGAAGGCAGAAATAAAGATGTTCTTTGAAACCAATGAGAACAAAGATACAACATACCAGAATCTCTGGGACACATTTAAAGCAGTGTGTAGAGGGAAATTTATAGCACTAAATGCCCACAAGAGAAAGCAGGAGAGATCTAAAATTGACACCGTAACATCACAATTAAAAGAACTAGAGAAGCAAGAGCAAACACATAAAAAAGCTAGCAGAAGGCAAGAAATAACTAAGCTCAGAGCAGAACTGAAGGAGACAGAGACACAAAAAACCCCTTCAAAAAATCAATGAATCCAGGAGCTGGTTTTTTGAAAAGATCAACAAAATTGATAGACTGCTAGCAAAACTAATAAAGAAGAAAAGAGAGAAGAATCAAATAAATGCAATAAAAAATGATAAAGGGGATATCACCACTGATTCCACAGAAACACAAACTACCATTAGAGAATACTATAAACACCTCTACCAAAATAAACTAGAAAGCCTAGAAGAAATGGATAAATTCCTGGACACATACACTCTCCCAAGACTAAACCAGGAAGAAGTTGAATCCCTGAATAGACCAATAGCAGGCTCTGAAATTGAGGCAATAATTAATAGCCTGCCAACCAAAAAAAGTCCAGGACCAGACAGATTCATGGCCGAATTCTACCTGAGGTACAAGGAGGAGCTGGTACCATTCCTTCTGAAACTATTCCAATCAACAGAAAAAGAGGGAATCCTCCCTAACTCATTTTATGAGGCCATCATCATCCTGATACCAAAGCCTGGCAGAGACACAACAAAAAAAGAGAATTTTAGAGCAATATCCCTGATGAACATCGATGCAAAAATCCTCCATAAAATACCGAATCCAGCAGCACATCAAAAAGCTTATCCACCATGATTAAGTGGTCTTCATTCCTGGGATGCAAGGCTGGTTTGACATACACAAATCAATAAATGTAATCCAGCATATAAACAGAATCAAAGACAAAAATCACATGATTATTTCAACAGATGCAGAACAAGCCTTTGACAAACTTCAACAGCCCTTCATGTTAAAAACTCTCAATAAATTCGGTATTGATGGAACGTATCTCAAAATAATAAGAGCTATTTATGACAAACCCACAGCCAATATCATACTGAATGGGCAAAAACCAGAAGCGTTCCCCTTAAAAACTGGCACAAGACAGGGATGCCCTCTCTCACCACTCCTATTCAACATAGTGTTGGAAGTTCTGGCCAGGGCAATCAGGCAAGAGAAAGAAATCAAGGGTATTCAGTTAGGAAAAGAAGAAGTCAAATTGTCCCTGTTTGCAGATGACATGATTGTATATTTAGAAAACCCCATCATCTCAGTCCAAAATCTCCTTAAGCTGATAAGCAACTTCAGCAAAGTCTTAGGATACAAAATCAATGTGCAAAAATCACAAGCATTCTCATACACCAATAACAGACAAACAGAGAGCCAAATCATGAATGAACTTCCATTCACAATTGCTTCAAAGAGAATAAAACACCTAGGAATCCAACTTACAAGGGATGTGAAGGACCTCTTCAAGGAGAAATACGAACCACTCCGCAAAGAAATAAAAGAGGACACAAACAAATGGAAGAACATTCCATGCTCATGGATAGGAAGAATCAATATCGTGAAAACAGCCATACTGCCCAAGGTTATTTATAGATTCAATGCCATCCCCATCAAGCTACCAATGAGTTTCTTCACAGAATTGGAAAAAACTGCTTTAAAGTTCATATGGAACCAAAAAAGAGCCCACATCTCCAAGACAATCCTAAGTCAAAAGAACAAAGCTGGAGGCATCATGCTACCTGACTTCAAACTATACTACAAGGCTACAGTAACCAAAACAGCATGGTACTGGTACCAAAACAGAGATATAGACCAATGGAATAGAACAGAGCCCTCAGAAATAATACCACACATCTACAACCATCTGATTTTTGACAAACCTGACAAAAACAAGAAATGGGGAAAGGATTCCCTGTTTAATAAATGGTGCTGGGAAAACTGGCTAGCCATAAGTAGAAAGCTGAAACTGGATCCCTTCCTTACTCCTTATATAAAAATTAATTCAAGATGGATTAGAGACTTAAATGTTAGACCTAAAACCATGAAAACCCTAGAAGAAAACTTAGGCAATACCATTCAGGACATAGGCATGGGCAAGGACTTCATGTGTAAAACACCAAAAGCAATGGCAACAAAAGTCAAAATTGGCAAATGGGATCTAATTAAACTAAAGAGCTTCTGCACAGCAAAAGAAACTACCGTCAGAGTGAATAGGCAACCTACAGAATGGGAGAAAAATTTTTGCAATCTACTCATCTGACAAAGGGCTAATATCCAGAACCTACAAATAACCCAGACAAATTTACAAGAAAAAAACGAACAGCCCCATCAAAAAGTGGGCAAAGGAAATGAACAGACACTTCTCTCAAAAGAAGACATTTTTACAGCCAACAGACACATGAAAAAATGCTCATCATCACTAACCATCAGAGAAATGCAAATCAAAACCACAATGAGATACCATCTCACACCTGTTGGAATGGCAATCATTAAAAAGTCAGGAAACAACAGGTGCTGGAGAGGATGTGGAGAAATAGGAACACTTTTACACTGTCAGTGGGACTGTAAACTAGTTCAACCATTGTGGAAGACAGTGTGGTGATTCCTCAAGGATCTAGAACTAGCAATACCATTTGACCCAGCCATCCCATTACTGGGTATATACCCAAAGGATTATAAATCATGCTGCTATAAAGACACATGCACACATATGTTTATTGCGGCACTATTCACAATAGCAAATACTTGGAACCAACCCAAATGTCCATCAATAACAGACTGCATTAAGAAAATGTGGCACATATACACCATAGAATACTACGCAGCCATAAAAAAAGATGAGTTCATGTCCTTTGTAGGGACATGGATGCAGCTGGAAACCATCATTCTCAGCAAACTATCACAAGAACAGAAAACCAAGCACTGCATGTTCTCCCTCATAGATGGGAACTGACAACGAGATCACTTGGACACAGGAAGGGGAACATCACACACTGGGGCCTGTTGTGAGGTGGGGGGAGGGGGGAGGGATAGCATTAGGAGATATACCTAATGTAAATGACGAGTTAATGGGTGCAGCACACCAATATGGCACATGTATACATATGTAACAAACCTGCACGTTGTGCACATGTACCCTGGAACATAAAATATAATAAAAATAAAAGTTAAAAAATGAGACTGCAAAATCCTAAGTCAAAAAAAAAAAAAAAGAAAAGAAGACTGCTATTTACCTAAATGTGTCCTTTTTTGGTGTTCTTTACATATACAGAATGTGCCTTTCCAGTTTGTTTTCAAAAGCAATTTTTTAAATTATACTGTGGTTAGTAAGAAAGCTTCCTGAGCTGCACATTAATTTTGTTGTTTCGTAAATGGTAATTGACCTAAGATTCTTTCAGGCATCAAATGCCACTTAATTCAGCAATATTTGGAATCTTTTTCTGTATTAATGTTTATTATTAATCGCATTTAAAGCATGCAAATATAAATCATTCTGGCTGTACAGGAAGGAGGCAGTTACACAGAAAAACAAAGGACTTTGAACAGTTACTTCTCTGACAATTTGTGCTTTGAGCTCTGGAATCGCTGAAGGTGTTCCATATCCCCTACCATTAGATTTCTAGAGAATTCCCTGAATTTTTGTTTTGTTTGTTTTGTTTTGTTTGAGATGTAGTCTTCCTCTGTTGCCCAGGCTGGACTGCAGTGGCGCATTCTTGGCTCACTGCAACCTCTGCCTCCTGGGCTCAAGCAATTCTCCTGCTTCAGCCTCCCAAGTAACTGGGATTACAGCTGTGTGTCACCACGCCTGGCTAAGTTTTGTATTTTTAGTAGAGACGGGGTTTCACCATGTTGGCCAGGCTGGTCTTGAACTCCTGACCTCAAGTGATCTGCCTGCCTCGGCCTACCAAAGTGCTGGGATTACAGGCATGAGCCACCATACCCGGCCCCATAAGCACTAATTTAAAATTCAAATGACAAATTCTTCCTTCTGGATTATATATATACCATAAAATTTATCCTTTCAAGGTGTATGATTCAGTGGTTTTTAGTATATCCACAAAATTGTGAGCCCATCATCACTAATTCCAGAATATTTCCATCACCCCAAAAGGAAACCCTATATCTATCCTTAGCATTCACTTCCCATTCCTCCTTTTCCCCAGACTCGTGAATACTAACCAACTTTCTAGTATGGATTTGTTTATTCTGGACATTTCATGTAAATACAATCATAGAACATGTGGCCTTTTGAGTCTGGCTTCTTTCACTTCACTTAAGCTTTTATGGTTCATCCATGTTCTAGCATGTATTGGTACTTTATTTCTTTTTATTGTTGAATAATGTTCCATTTTATTTATCTATTTATCCATTGATGAACATTTGGATTGTTTTCACCTTTCAGCTATTGTTAATAATACTGCTATGGACATTTGTGTACAAGTTTTTGCAAGGACATATTCAGACCTTTTGGATATATACCTAGGAGTGGATTGCTGGCTCATATGGTAATTCTATCTTTAACTTTTTTAGGAACTGGCAAAATATTTTCCAAGTGACTGTGCCATTTTATATTCCCACTAAAAATGTATGAGGGTTCTAATTTCTCCATATCTCTGCAAGCATTTGTTATTATTTATCTTTTGATTACAACTATGCTAGTAGCTGTGAAGTGGTATCTCATTGTGGCTATTTGTTTTTTTAAATACATCCTGAAAAATCCTATAACAAAATCAGCATTCATGGTAATGATACAGGAGTTAAGAAGAAATTACTTAGGCAGGTAGTGAGGGTATGGAAGTCCTTGGTAAAGGTTTTCTTTTAATGAAAAGCAGCGCCTCAAATTATTTTGCTTTCTAACATAGAGCAGCCTGTAAGATGGACCTGCAGACACAGGTGCAGGGAGTTATGCCAATCATGTTGAAGATGGCAGTTTCACCTTCCCTCTCTTTGTCAGCCACGCGTACAGTAAGGAGGAGACAAGATGGTGGCCGGGCAAGGAGAAAGTTCATTTACATAATAAAATTGGGGTGAAGCAGCCTGCTTCCCAGCACTATGTAACTGTTATACATAATGGAACCAATCTGTGAGCCCTATGTAAATCAGACACTGCCTCCTCAAATCTGACTACAAACTCCAGGGCATTTGCTGCTGGCCAATCTTTTCCTCTAGAAGTCCCCTCACACCAGAGACAGCTGTTTTCCTTTCTCTTTCTTTTGCCTATTAAACCCCGCTGCTAAAATCCTCATGTGTGTCTGTGTCCTAAATTTTCCTGGTGCGAGATGATGAACCCAGTGTGTTTACCTCAGACAATGTAGAGGTAGCTGCTGCAGTAACATCACATGTAGGCAAGCCAGAACGGGCAGAGAAGCAAACCTGTAATCAAATCCTCAATCCCATGGGATGGTCAAATAACCCGAGATAGGGCACCTACCTGACAGTCTCCTGGGGTCCTCTGAAGGGAACATCTGTTTGCATTGGCATCACGGGTTAATTATGAGTATTATGGGTCTCCTGAGTTGCTAGAGACAGCCATGCTTGAAGTCAGTTTTACCCACGGGTAATTTAATTACATGAGACAGCAAATTCTCCTTTGTTGTTGTTTATGTTAAACAATTTTTGTTTGTTTGTTTAAACTAGTTTAAATTTGGCTTCTCTCACTTTTAACTAGAAGTCCTGAGCAATACAACATTCTTTAAAAAGCTTAAAAGTGGAATTTCTTATATAGTTTCTACTGTATGAGAAGAAATGACTTCTAATTTTTATGCATATAAATTAAATACTATTTTCCTTTTAAATAATAAAGGACAATTGATAAACACTATGCATTTCCTTCTCAAATTGGCATTCACCTAGCAGTACACCAAACTCCACCAAACTTCTCAACAAATTTCCTAAAAGAAAACACAAAAGACAAAAATTTGCACTCTTACTAAAACTTAAAGTTCACAGACAACTGTGAAAATCTGGAGAAGTTTCCAGATACATGACAAGGCAATTTGGAAAAATTCTCCAAGGATAATTGTACACTCCCATGTTGCTTTAATAAAATAAATTACACACAACAAGTAGGGAAATTGTACATCTTTATCAACCTGTTCCTTCAATTAAAGGCCTGGAATCTGTACTGTTAACAATGGAAGCTGCTTTCTCTTCTACTCCATGAGTTGTACCATGAGGCAGGCAGAATGCTGCATAATAACATCATGCCCTTAATACTTGATTTGTAAAATCATCAGAAGAATCCACCTGTACACATGCACAAGAAAAAATTCTGAAAACTTCCAGACAGAAAAAGTAGGTAATTTACAAAGGCCAAAAATTTGTTCATTTTCAATCTTCTCCTGATGTAACATAAAATACAACCAAACACCGCCTGTTCTCACTCATAAGTGGGAGTTGAACAGTGAGAACACATGGACACAGGGAGGAGAACATCACACACTGGGGCCTGTTGGGGGGTTGATGGGGGGTCTAGGGGAGGGATAGCATTAGGAGAAATACTTAATGTAGATGATGGGTTGATGGGTGCAGCAAACCACCATGGCACGTGTATACCTATGTAACAAACCTGGACGTTCTGCACATGTACCCCAGAACTTAATGTATAATAATAATAATTTTAAAAAATAATTAACAAAAAAGAAGTAGCCCTGAGGTAGCCAAGGATAAAGGGGTCCCTGGAGAATCTCCAACCAACCTCCACACTGGGAGGATGGGGCAGGGCCTCGGGAAGTTGGTGCCCTTTGCAGCGGGGAGGAGCCGTACCACTCCTGTTCCTTTGTGGTAAACTGAGATTCAATCTGGGAGATGAGGGCGTGTTAACAGGAGCCCCTATCGTTTTGCTGGGAGTTTTTTTCCTTTTCACCCAATAAGTTCCAGTTTTCTCACCCTTCTATATGTCCATGAGCCTAATCTTTCCTGGTCATGGGTCAAGAACCCGGATTTTAGCTGAACTGAGCAGAAAGTCCTACAACAGCCCCTGAATCTTTGCGATTCAAAGTATTTTCCATGGACTCAATAATTGAACACTAGGAGCATGTTGGAAATACAGAATCTGAGGCCCCACCCAAGACTCCTTGTATCTTAACAAGATGCCGAACAACTTGTATGCACAATACAATATGTGAAATACTCGTCTAAAAACCACACAGAAAACATGTACTTCACATCAAGGCATACAGCCCTTCTGTTCATTTCAGAGGAAAACTCCTGTCACTAAGGTATGACATGTCATCAGGGCATGACAGACTTAGGGAGAATGAGTTCTAAATTAATATATTGAAATGCAAGTAACATCACATTTTTGCACTCTTACTAAAACTTAAAAGTTCAAAACTAAAACTAAAACTGACTTCAAGCATGGCTGTCTCTAGCAACTCAGGAGACCCATAATACTCATAATTAACCCATGATGCCAATGCAAACAGATGTTCCCTTCAGAGGACCCCAGGAGACTGTCAGGTAGGTGCCCTATCTCGGGTTATGTGGCCATCCCATGGGATTGAGGATTTGATTACAGGTTTGCTTCTCTGCCCGTTCTGGCTTGCCTACATGTGATGTTACTGAAGTGGATATACAGAATTCAATGCAATCCCTATAAAAATTTCAATAGCATTATTTTCAGAAATATAAAAAACAATCTTAAAATTCATATAGCACTACAAAAGACCCCCAATCAAAGCAATCTTGAGAAAGAAGAACTAAGCTGGTGTTATTACACATTCTGATTTCAAAATATGTTACAAATTTTCAGTAATTAAAACATCATGGGGCTGGGATAAAGACAGACACACAGAACAAAGGAACAGAATACAGAGCTCAGAAATAAACTAACATATGAATAGTCAACTGATCAACAACGGTGTCAAAAACACACATTGGGGAACGATAGTCTAACAATGTTGGGAAAACTGGACATACATATGCAAAAGAATGAAATTGGACCTTTATCTTAGACCCTACACAAAAATCAACTCAAAAATGGAGTAAAGACTTAAATATAAGACCTAAAATGGTAAAACTCCTTAATGAAAATATTTGTCAAATGTTCTTGGCATTGTTCTTGGTAATGATTTCTTGGATTTAACACCAAAAGCACATGCAACAAAGCCAATGTAGACAAATGGGACTATATCAAACTAAAAACTTCTGCACAGCAAAGGATGTAATCAACAAAGTAAAAAGGCAACCTATGGAATGGAAGAAAATATTTGCAAATCATGTATCTGATAAGGGGTTAATATCTAAAATATGTGAGAATCTCCTACAATTCAGTAGCCTAGAAAACACAAGTAATCTGATTTTTAAAAAATGAAAACTGCTTTGTAAACCAAAAAATATCTGAGACAGGTCTCAGTCAATTTAGAAGCTTATTTTGCCAAGGTTAAGGACGTGCCTGGAAAAAGGAACACAAATCCAGAGGAGCGATATGTGGGCTGTGCCTGTTTCCAAAGATTTTGAGGCTTTAATATTTAAAGGTTCCGGAAAAGCAGGCTGGAGGGAAAAAGGGGAGGCTATGGCCACATTACTGAATCCACATATTGCAAGAGAAAGGAGCAGATAGGGGAATAATTAATTATGATTTGTCTTGTGCTCAGTGAATCGGCACATTACATAAGATAAGGCAACCATAAAGTTGCTACCTGTGGAGATATTTAACCTTTTATCTGTAGCTATCTGCTTAGGAGCAAAAGGAAAGACAGTTTCTTGCATGACTTAGCTTTGGATTTATTTTTGTTTCTCAACTTGAATAAACACTTCTCCAAAGAAGACATACGAATAGCCAACAAGTATATTAAAAGATGCTCAACATCATTAACCATCACCAAAATCCAAATCAAAGCCACAATGAGATACGACCTCATACCTGTTAGAATGGCTACTATGAAAAACAATAGCAAAAAGTAACAAGTGGAGAAATGGGAACCCTTGTACACTATTGGAAATGTAGATTTGTTGAGCCACTATGGAAAACAGCATGGAGTTTCCTTGAAGAATAAAAAATAGAAATACTATATGATCCAACAGTCCTACTATTGGGTTTCTTTCCAAAGAAAATTGAAATCAGGATTTCAGAAGATATCTGCACCCCTACATTTATTGCAGCATTATTCACAAATGTCAAAATATGGAAACAACCTGAAAATTGATCAACAGATGAATGGATAAAGAAACTATGGTATGTACATACCATGGAATACTATTCAGCTATGAAAAAGAAGCAAATCCTTCCATTAGGGACAATATAGATAAACCTAGAGAACATGGTGCTAAGTGAAATAGGACAGACATGAAAAGGACAAGTCCTGCACGATTGCTCTTACATGAGTTATCTAAAATAGTCAAATTCACAGAAGCAGAGAACAGAACAATCAGTTGCCAACAGATGGGGGAGAGGGAAATGGGAAACTGTTGTTCAATGGGTATAAAGCTTCAGGTACACAAGATGAATACGTTCTAGAGATCTGTAGTACAACATAGTACCGTATTTAACAATGTGGCATTGTGCTGTTTAAAATATGTTAAGAAGAAAAATCTCAGGTTAAGTGCTGGTACCACAAAAAACAAAACAAAACAAAACAAAAAATAAACAAACAAAAGTCCCCAAAAGAGCACAAGGAAATCTTTGTCAGAGACAGATCTGTTTAGTACCTTGACTATGGTAATGGTATCGTGAGTGTATGCATATGCCCCAAAACATCAAAATGTATATATTACATAGTGCAATTAAAGGAAAAAACAAAAAAAACACTGGGCACTGCAGCACTTCATAACCCCCTCCTTTCTAAAATATTCTTGTGAAAAATGAACAATTATAAATGAAAAAAGAGAAGGAAATGAGTAATAGATCCTATGCATTATAAACTACTATTAAAAAGGGAAAGCATGAATTAAAATCAAAAGGCAAGTAATTAACACAAAGGAGAAGACAAATGTGGCCTCAAAATAGAAGAAAGTTTTAAAAACATTGGTGATTTGAGAGAAATTAAAGAAACATGGCTTCACTGAAAGAAGAGTTATAAGGAGAGGTACAGCAAATCAAGAGAGAGATGCTAAGTCCACAAAAGGCAATGAAAAAGTGAGCTGGCAGAGTTAAAAAAGGAAATGAAAAAGAAAGAGAAAACATTACGTAAATTAAAGCCACATTTTAAGGAGTATTGGATTAAATTAAAACGTGAAGCTCAAAACACAGTAAGATTGAAAAGATTAAAGATTGTCTTAACTAAAATTTGCTCAAGTCTTAATACTGAAGAAGTACATGAGGTTCTAGAAAAATGTAAACAGAATACCTACTGATGCACCTCTTTGTCACGTTTCTAGACCTCAAGAATGAAGGAAGAATTTCACAAACATTCAGGATAAGTCCTGTTTAAGAAATGAAAAGATCAACTTGGCCTCAGACTAACAGAAGACACTCAATGGCAGAAGATACTGGAACAACTGAAAAATTAGGAGGGAGAGAGACTATGCCTCTAGAATTTTATACTGAGCTAAGCTGTCCTTCAACAGACTGGCCTTCTGGCATGCAGGAATCTAAGAAATGGAGCACACATAAATCTTTCTTTAAGAAAATATCACAGGAAGACAAAATCCAACAAACCAATACATAATTTCAGATTAAGAACTCAGAAATATAAAGGCTATGGTGGTCACATTAGGGTTCACTCTTGGGCTTCTACAGTCTGTGGGTTTAGCCAAATTTATAATGGTATGTTTTTACCATTACAATATCATACCCATCCATGGATTTTAAAATTTTAATAACGACATTTTATTAGGCCATTCTCACACCACTATAAGGAAATATCTGAGACTGCGTAATTTATTAAAAAAAAAAGAGGGAGAGGTTTAATTGGCTCACGGTTCTGCAGGTTGTACAGGAAGCAGAGTGCTGGCATCTGCTTATCTTCTGGGGAGGCCTCAGGAAACTTGCAATTATGGCAGAAGGCGAAGGGGAAACAGACATGTCCTACATGACCAGAGCAGGAGCAAGGGAGAGAGGAGGGCAGGTGCTACAAATATTTAACCACATCTTGTGACAACCCACTCACCAAGGGGGAAATCGACCCTCTTGATCCAATCACCTCCTGCCAGGCCCCACCTCCAACACTGGAAATTACAATTCGACATGGTATTTGGGTGGGGACACAGATCCAAATCATATCTAACATTTTAACGTATAGATTTCTAACAGGTTCTGTTTTATATTCACTGCTTCTTATTTTATTTCTGCCACTTTAAAAAATATTGTCTTATTCTTTCTTACTGATGTTAGTCTTACATTTTTTTCAAGAAGCTAAATTTACTTATTTCAAACTATCCACTGGGTGCTACATTTTTCAGATTTATCTAAAAGGATTTCATCTTTGCTTTTGAAAATTTCTTGGTCAGTTTTCTTATTGTATTTCTTTACTTTTCACTCACAAGTTCATTTTGAGCAAAATTCTCTTTTTATCCCTCCCTTTCTCTTCCTCCTCGTCCCCTCTTCTCCTCCTTCTCTTTTTCATCCTTCTCACTGTTTCTCTTCTCCCCTCTCCCTCTCTCTTTCTTTCCACCCCAATATGTTTGTTTCCATCTAACCTCTCAGAAGCTCATCCCTAAAACTTCCAGATTGTGTACTGGGAAGTGGTTTAGAATCCCTTTCCATAGTGATACTGGGGCTGCTGCAGATCTCGTCACTAAGCTCAGCTGTTGCTGATGGGGAGAGGTATCTGTGTTCCCCTACTTCCCTGGTTATGTCCCTTCACTCTGCTCCAAGCCCAAGCAGGGATGGGCAGCAGCTTTTGTAACCATCTTTCATGAGTGCAGGAGACTGCTTGAGGCCCTCTTTTCAATCGGGGGCTGCTGACTCTGCACTCCTCCCTCTTGTAAAGTCTTTTTATGATCTTGACATTGTAATAGAGGAATTCTGGGCCACTTTGGTTTTTTGGGGACCTAAAGTCTGTGAAGCCCACAGATTAGGCCCTGACTAGTCCTTTGAGTTTCTGACCCCCCGTCTGGAGCCACAAGCTGTTAATTTTTGTGCTTGGGTCTATCCTTTAATTTTCTCTCTCTCAACAATATCTTTCAATGATATATGTGCAAAGCAGAGTGTAGTTCAAAGCATGAATTTACAACTCTTTCTCTAAAAGAAGTACCCCCATAAGATAGTTTTAACTCTGTGACTACTAAGAGATATGATAGCCACCACTCCTGTGAAATCAAATAATTTGATTGGAACTGAGTTCAATGGACTGAAACTTGTTCCATTAGCCAGAAAAGCTCAAGTGGTTTTTTCCCTTATTATACAATGGTTATGCATTTCAACTCTAAGACCAACTATCTTCCTATTGGAGCAACAAGTTTTCCAGACTAGAAAAAATATGCTTTAAATTTATAAATATTGAAGTTTTTTTAAAGGAAATCTTTGTTCATCACATAATATTTATGTGATAAGTGGCATTCCATAAAAATATAAGTAGCTCTAAAATAAAGCTAATGAACTATACTGTTTTAGCAATACCAGGGCAAATTTGGTACATTTTGTTCCATCCAGCTATTGCATCCTTTTCATATTAGTCTTCTTTTAAATATTAGATAAAAATGGTACTGTGGGAACATGCATAAAACCACTAGAGAAGAAATAAAATACAGCAACTGATCATTCTGTTTTGTTATGACCATCTTGTTGTTTGGTCAATTAGACAGTTGTCTCGTTGATGGCCAGGTCTTCCTTATACAGGCATTTTTATCACAGGTCAATTTCTTGTAAATATCATCATCACTTCCCTGAACTACTTGCATTATTAGTGCTTTAGTCACAGATGTGCTAAACTCTCCAAAATAAGAAAATATATTGAAAGAAGCTAGAATAGCTTCCAAATCATGCACAAACATCAAAATACCAAGAGCTAGAATAATTTCTAATTTTGCCCAACTTTTGAAAGCTCATCCTTGAATTGAGATTGTAGTAGAAAAAAAAAAGTAGCAATGCCTTAAGAGAATAAACAAAATTTTTAAACGAAAAGAAGACATATAATTAATGAATTGGGCAAAAATGTTAAACAAAAATTCCTTCTTTCCCTGTAGCATTGTGAAAAAAAATTCTTAATTTGGTTGAAGAAAATAAAGCAAGAAAAGAAAGAAAATTCTATATTTAGAAATTGATGATGGAACGCTGGCTAAAGACTACATAATGAATATGAGCTTTTATTTCTGCATCTTCCAAAAGCGGAAAATGAAAGAAAGGGGACTTTATTTACAACCAAAGTTATAAACCCACATGACGAGCATAGGTGAGACAGTTAGGACAAAGGTGGCTCACGTATTGCACTCCAACCTGGGCGACAAGAGCAAAATTCCATCTAAAAAAAAAGGGGGGGTTTTGAAAAATAGAAAGCAGAAGAAAAGTGGTGATTGACTAATTAGACCTGATAGAGTTGAAGCCAGGTTGGCAGGAGAAAAAGTGGAGGATCACTTTTCCTCAGGCTTCTGGGGAAAGACTGTAAGAAGAATGTTAGAGATGAAAACAAATCTGCAGGGAAAAAAAAAAAAACTTGGAAGGATTGAGATTGTTGAAGGGGATTAAAACTTTGAAACAATTACTAATATTTTCCAAGAGGTAAGAGATGACAAATGATGCTGCATCTGTGAAACAAGTACAGGATGCCATAGATGACTGATAGATAGAGGGACAGATGGATGGATAGAGATAGATTATAGATAGATAGATAGATAGATAGATAGATAGATAGATAGATAGATAGATAGATAGATAGACAGACAGACAGACACACAAACAGGGAAATATTCAGAAAATGAAAAGAGTTCTTGGAAAATTAAAAGAAACATGACAGCAGAAAAAGCCTCAAAAAAGGAGATTTGGAAATATACCACGAAATAGAAGGAAAAGGCAGAGATAGGAAACAGAAAACATTAAAATAAAAGATAATTAGAGGATTCCTACACCCAACCCTGACCCTAACGCTAACCAAATATCTGAATAATAGGAGTTCCCGAAAGAGAGAATAGACAAAACAAAATGGGAGATGTGATCAAAGAAATACTTTTTAAAAAATCCTAGAATGGAAGTATGTGAATTTTCAGATTGAAAGGATACTCTGAGTGCCCAGAATAATGGTAAAAAATAGACCCACATTAAGGCATGTCATTGTGAAATGTCAAAACAATGGTAACAAAAAGTGAGATGCATAAAACAGGAGTGAAGGGAGGTAAATAAACTTCCTGGTTTGAGGATTCTTCAAATCCTCTTCAGATCCATCAGTCGGGTCCTCTGTGGCTTCAACTGTGTCCCATCAAGACAGATTGCCTTTTCACCCTGCAAAACTAGAGGCAGGTTATAGTTTGCAGTTTTTCTGCTTCTCATATGTAAAAGGGGATTTGCTGATGGACAACTTGGTGCAAGACGCAATGGAGATCACAGGGTTCTTAACTCCAATATCCAGAGGTGGCTTTGACCTTGATTCAAAGAAACATGATAGCAGAAAAGGAGAAACTCAATAAAAGGAGATTTGGAAATAGATTCGAAGAAATCTACAAGGAAATAGAAGGAAAAGGCAGAGATAGAAAACAGAGAAAACATGAAAATAGAGGATAATTAGAAGATTCCTATACTAACCCTAACCCTAACCCAACATCTGAATAATAGGAGTTCCAGAAAGAGAGAATAGATAAAACAAAATGGGAAACATGACCAAATAAATACTTTTTAAAAAAATCCTAGAATGTAAGTATGTAAATTTCCAAACTGAGAGGATGCAATGAGTGTATCCACCTGACATGACCAGCAAAAGCAGAAATGTCTGCCTGTGCCGGGGCACCTGTTCCTCTGGCCAGTCCTCCTTTAGAACACAGGGCTTCACCTACACCACTTTTCAGACCTTGCACCCTTCACCTTCTGCTCCAGATGACTCCTCATCATCACCCCGTCTGCACCCACAGCTGCATCTGGACAGCAGCAGTGTTAGCTGAGACAGCTCCCCAAATTCCACTGTTTACCAAGGATCTGAGGAGACCCATGTGGGAATGGGAGCTACCAAGGTTCAGCAACCTCTCACCACCTGTTTGATACAACCTCTCCTCCTCACTCTCCTACCACACACTCCCCACATTCCCTCTCTTAATATCTCCCCTCCCACACATCTTGCTCAGCATCTGTTCATCAATAACACAATCATTAGAGGCCCTTCATTTTGTAATCTAATTTTACATTGATAATTCTTAGATCATGATTTTTTCCCTCAAAACTCTGAAGACCTGGTTTCACTGTCCCGGAGTTAAATGTTGTTGACAAGCTATCCAACTATGACTTGGGTACACACGAGTCTTCAAAACATTTTAACTTAATTAGTTTACTGATTGAAGTAGAAATTTGTCTGTGTGGATTCTTTCTGCAGTCAATTATCCTCTCTACCATCTCTCCCAAAAAAGAGTTTGTTTTTGTTTTTCCCTCAGGAACATGATTTCACTGGCCTTGTAAGGAAGAAACAAAAATACTACACTTCAAAATAAAACACACGCTTACATTCACTGGGGTAGATGATAACTTGGCTAAAATCAATTATTACTCCTGCTTATGGGTAAGACTAGGAAAATTGATATGTGACCAAGAGTTCTTTTAAAATTTTTCATGCAAATGCACATACGCACACACAACACAGATGCACACATACACACATTCTACTAGCAGTCATTTTTAATTGATCAGTATGGGGCAGTCAGGTATACATGAATCCATCATGTTAGGCTCTTATCTGAAAAGTGGCCAAATGGTAATATGATAACATTGTAAATTTCAATAGAGAAGAATTCAGGATTATTTTTGCACTGTGATCACCCGTGGTCAGCTGCGTAAATTTTAGAAAATTAAACCTGTTCTCTCACCCAGGGAAACTGAAGGGAGGCTGTTATTCTTTCTCTTTATCTTTTGACAGTTAGAGCAGAAAGTGACCTAAGGGTGACAAACAGATATTCTTGAAGGAGCAACAAAAATCAGAGAGTCAGCTAGGAATTATTTCTGGCAGTTGCAGTTGAGTCTAGAGCCCAGTGGCTTGGGCACCACTCCTTGACCATTCCTCAGCCAGGAACTTGACCCATCCCCTCCCTTTAACCCTGCTCAAGCCTGTTTCTCCAGCTTTCTGATCCCTCTCAACAGACTGCCTTCTTGCTAAGTTTCAGGTTCAGTTTCAGTAGTTTGTAACCAAGGAATCATGATCAATTGATCAATTCTGAAGAAGCTGGTGACTTTATGGCTGTTGACCAAACTTCTTTGGGGAATACTGAAAGAGTTTGGCATGTCTGTACATGATGAAGATGTGTAGAGCATCCTTTTTCCGTAAAGTAGCAAAAACCAGATGTCTCACAAGCATCAGAGGGGCTCCATCTGTGCAGAGTAGGAAGTTGTTACTTTCAGTGAAAGTGGTTTGGCAAAAAAACAAAAACTATTTACCATTTCCAAAACATTGGCAATCTTTGTTATTTCAAAAGGAACTCACATAATAAGATCTTTTTGATGGCATTAGCATGTAAATAGTGAATATAAAAAGGAGGTGATTACATAAAAAGATGTCTGTAGTTTCAACCAGTTGCATGCTGAAGGGGAAAAAGGAGGCTGTCAATTGCTTGATGACTTACTTCAAAATGTTAAAAGCAATGTCAACTATTCCAGAATGTGTCATTAGACAAGAAAATCGCTTCTAGTTTTTCCTCTATTCTACTCCACCAACCAGCTTGACTATTTTCAACGCATGACTTTACTTAAGCCTCTCCAATAGAGTGAAGCTTCCTGAGTTTGGCAACTTTCTAGGATGTGTTGAGAAAAGGTTTTTGTGAAACAGTAAATTCAATATTTAGGAAAGTCCCGGCTTCTTCAAGTTATTATTTTCTCACTTTACCACTTTCTCACCTAAAATATTTTGTTTAGATCTGTTTTTAGGATGGGCAGATGTGAAGTGCGTTATGTTTCCTGGATTAATACTTTAATTGACAAGACTTTTTGGCCCAGAAAACACTATGGCTTTTGTGTTCTACCATCACATCAAATCAACAATGCAAGTGAAAGCATGTTTACCAGAGTCATCATCCTTCCATTTCTTTGGCACTGCAACTTAAATGAATCTGTAACAATAAATAATAAATCATTCCTCAGTAATGCTGATTCAACTGACTTTTGAAACTCATTTATTTTGCATTTTAATTAGTTTAATCTGCAAAGATCCAAATAATTTTTATGTTAAGTAGAATATAGACTATTCCAGAAATTTATATAACCAACAAAAGACAGCAGATTTTACAATTTATCCAAAATTTTAATGACTTTTAATCCTTATGTATACATGCAGATTATAACAACAGTTTAGAATGCATATCATTCCTGACATTCAGCAACAGTCAAGGAGACAGTTGCTTGGTTTTGTTTTGTCTTGTTTGCCTTTGTAATATAGTGATTTCTGATAGCTTTCACAGTTGTCTTGCAAAGATTTTTTAGATGTATAGAATTTTCATGGAATAATATGAATATGGTTTGTGTCACATAGTGCATGTGCATGCCATTACTTTGAATACCCAGAGAGTATACAAAAGAAAAGGGATACAAAGAGAAAGCAAATTTGAAAAGACTCTTTACTGTTCTCATAATATGCTACACTGGGAATGGCCTATGCCCGTCAAGGAATCAAATCATTTAAAATAACACAGTTCAACATTTATCTTAATCATGAGATATCTAAACTTGCTTGGTTTACATTCCCGTGGACCTAGTTACCTATTGGTCAACAAATAATTATAAATAGCAAAAAGTGAAAATCAATGTAGATGAGCTGAGTCTCCAATATAGAAACAAGTCATTTTACCATTTCATGGCAGAATGGCCAGTAGACATAGAGTCTCTTCAGAGCTGTTCAACTGGTCATACACATTTCTGTAGAAGGGTGAACTGTGGACATGTGTGACAGACAAGCAGGCCTAATGACTACTGTAATTTTGAGATAGTGATGAGCATAGATAGTATTTCCAGGTATGTGCAAAACTGTAATGTGATAGGAAAATATTTATGATGTCTATGGATAACAAAGTTCACCGTCTTTTAGGAGGACAAGTATTAAAGTGCTTGATAGAACTAAAGGTAGAAGTTTTGTATTCACCAAAAGAAAAAAAAAAACTCTTGAAACACTTTGAGATAAACGATTTTGTCCCTGGGTCAGCTTACATGGCAAGCATATTTAATTATATGAATAAGTCTTTCAATTCAAGGTTCTGAAGTCACCATCAGAGATACAATTGAAAAAATTACAAACTTTCTTGGCTAGGCTGCTAACATGGAAGGAGAGAGTGAAGCCAATACCACTGCAAGCTTTCAAATATGGAACAAAGTGCTTTTCCTGCATGAAGATGAGGTAGTGACTTCACTAATATGTTTGAATAGAGAAGTAATGAACACCTGGAAACACTTCAGAACCTTTTCAAATGTTTCTTCCCCTTATCTTGATGGCATCAAAATTAATCATAGATCCACAATTCTTTTCTTTCTGGTATGAGTTGTTTGAAGATATTGACCTAGCAAAAATTAATTCAATTAATCTTAGGGCAAAAATAATCTATTGTAATTGAAGTAATTAAAGCTTTGGAGAATTCTAGTTTCTCCTGAAAGAATCCCATCCCTGCTTTTTAAAGCAAGCTCTGAAATTTTAATTCCATTTGCAACAGTGTCTTTGCAAATTGAGGTTTTTAACACTTATAATTATTAAAGCAAATGGTCAAGATGAGTTGCTTGTCAACATGTCCTTTACTTTCCCATTTTCCCTTCCCTTCCTTTCTTTTCTTTCCCTTCTTTCTTTCTTTCTTTAATCTTTCTTTCCTTCTTTTCTCTCTTTCACCCAGGCTGGAGTATAGCACATTGCAACCTCATTCGACATGAAATGCATGCTTTCTTATCAAAGGCCACTCCATAGTGGCATTCTTATTCAAACTTAGCAACAATAATCTTCATTTTAACATATCTTTAAAAATAAAAATAAATTTAATTTACCTGTATTTCAAATGTCTTTTCTTTGTATTATAATGCAGGTATTGCTATAACCTACATTTATTTAATATAGGTATTAATTTAATACAGATATTGCTATAACCTACATCTATGTTTAAATATTTTAATAACTGTATTTCAATATACTTGGTTTCCTTTATAATCCTAGATTTTTTATTTATTTAAAAAAATTCTGAACCTCAAAAATTAAATATAAAATTACCACATGATCCATCAATTCCATTTCTGGATATATACTCAAAAGAATTGAAAGCAGGGACTCAACAGATATTTGTATTCTATGTTCACTGCAGCATAATTCACAATAGGCAAAAGGTGGAAACAATGTAGGTTTCCATTGACAGACAAATAAATAAAGTATGGTATATACATGCAATGAATATTATTCACTCTTAATAAGTAAGGAAATCCTGACACATACTACAACATGGATGAATTTTGAGAACATTACACTAGTGAAATAAGCCAGTCACACAAGGATAAATACTGTATGTTTCACTGATATAAGGTACTTATAATAATCAAATTAATAGAGACAGAAGGTAGAATGGTGGTTACCAAGGGCTGCAGGGAAGGATGAAATGGGGAGTTAGTGTTCAATGGGTGCAGAGTTTCAGCTGGGAAGATTAAGAGTTCTGTAAGTGCATGGTGGGGATGGTTACATAACAATGTGAATGAATTTAAGGCCCTGAACTATAAACTTAATAACAATTAGGATGGTAAATTTTGTGCTATGTATATTTTACCACAATAAAAAATTATTAAAAAGATGATTTTTATCAGACTGCCAAAAGCATTTTTGTCACAAAAGAGTTTAAGAACTGGTTCTAGGACTTGAGGACTTTTACCACGGTTTCGGAAGCCTCATTGTCTTTTTTCTTTTTTTTTTCAATCTCACTCCGTCACCCAGACTGAAGTGCAGTGGTATGATCTCAGTTCACTGTAGCCTTGACCTCCTGGGTTCGGGTGATCCTCCCACTTCAGCCTCCCCAGTAGCTGGAACTATAGGTGCACACCACCACACCTGGCTAATGTTTGTATTTTTTTGTAGAGATGGAGTTTTGCCAGGTTGCCCAGGCTAGTCTTGAACTCCTGGCCTCAAGCAATGTGTCCACCTCAGTCTCCAAGTGCTGGAATTACAAGCGTGAGCCACCATGTGTGGCCTGTCTTTTTAGTAGAGTATATTCTGTGTAGCACCTTGCTCTTCTCTTCATTAACTTTTTACTTCTTTCCATATTTTGATTTTTAACATATTATTTTATACCACAAAATTTACCAATATTAAGAATACAATTTGGCCTGGCATGGTGACTCATACCTGTAATCCTAGCACTTTGGGAGGCCGAGGTGGGTGGATCACCTGAAGTCAGGGATTCAAAACCAGCCTGGCCAGCATGGTGAAACCCTGTCTTTACTAAAAATACAAAAAAAAAAATTAGCTGGACATGGTCGTACGTGCCTGTAATCCAAGCTACCTGGGAGGCTGAGGCAGGACGATTGCTTAAACCTGGGAGGTGGAGGTTGCAGTGAGCTGAGATCATGCCACTGCACTCCAGTCAGAACAATGGAGCAAGACTCTGTCTCAAAAAAAAAAAAAAAAAAAAAAAGAGTACAATTTAATGAATTTTAGTAGATGCATACAATTGTGTAAATAATGTGCAACTAAGATACAAAACAGTTTACATATCCTAAAATAGTTTTATGTTTAATCCCCTATGCCCACCCCAACACACTAGACAATCACTGATCCCCTCTGTCACTGTAGAATCTCACTAGTTTCATATAAATGAGGTCATAGCATATGTAGTTTTCGTGTTGGACTTCTTTCACTTACCGTAATCTTTCTGAGATTCTTCCATGTTGAATGCATTAATATTTCATTCCTTTTTAATGCTAAATACTATTCCATTGTAGGGATATACAAAAGTTTGTTCATTCACCAGTTGATGAACATTTTGGTTGCTTCCAGTTTGGAGTTCTTATGAATAATGCTTCTATGAACATTTGTGTTTATACTTTTGTATAGACATTTGTTTTTATTTCTCATCCTACTATGCTGGATCATATGATAAACATATATATATATAACTTTATAAGTTATCTGCCACACAGTTTTTTAAAGTAGCTGTACTATTTTCCATTTCCATCAGCAATATATGACAGTTCCAGTTACTCCCTAACCTCACCAATTGCTATTGTCTTTTTAACTTTAGCCATTGTAGTGGACGTGTAGTTGTAACTTTCTGTGTTTTACTTGCTTTCTGATGACCAGTAATATTGAACATTTTTCCTTATGCTTATTAGTGATTCTTATATCTTCTTTAAAAAGTGTGTCATCAAATCTTTTGTCCACTTTTTTGTCTTGTATTATTAAGTTGTAAGAATCCTTTATTCTGGATCTAAGTCCTTTGCTAAGCATATATTTTGTAAAAATTTCTACCAGTCTATAACTTGCTTTAAATATACCTTTCAAAGAGCAAACATTTTTAATCTTTTTTCTTTTCTTTTTTCTTTTTCTTTTTTTTTTTTTTGAGACAAAGTCTTGCTCTGTTGCCCAGGCTGGAGTGCAACGGCGCGATCTGGGCTCACTGCAACCTCTGCCTCCTGGGTTCAAGCAATTCTCCTATCTCAGCCTCCCAAGTAGCTGAAATTACAGGTGCCCACCACCATGCCTTGCTAATTTTTTGTATTTTTAGTAGAGACGGGGTTTCACCATGTTGGCCAGGCTGGCCTTGAACTCCTGGACCTCAGGTGATTCACCTGCCTCAGTCTCCAAAAGTGTTGGGATTATAGGCATGAGCCACTGCACCTGGCCACATTTTTAATCTTAATAAAGCACATCTTACCAGGTTTTTTATTTTATAGTTTGTGTTTTTTAACGTCCTGATTATAAAATCTTTCATTAAGCCAATGTCATTAAGATCTTCTCCTGTATTTTATTCTAGGAATTTAGGTCTATGATTCATTTTGAGTTGTTTTGTCGATGGTATGAGAGAAGGGCCAAAGTTTATTTTTTTCATACAAATAGTGCAGCACTGTGAAAAAACTAGCATTTCTCTATTAAATCACTGTGACACTGATATCAACAATCAGTTGGCTTTACAAATGTGGGTCTATTTCTAGACTACCTGTTCTGTTTCACTGAACTCTAAAGCTTAACCTTTCTCTAATACCATACTGTTCTTAATTACTATAGCCTTATAGTAAATCTTGAAATCAGCATAAGCCTTTCTACTTTCTGTCCCTTTTACAAAATTGTTCTAGCTATTCTAGGTCCTTTGCTTTTTTGTATTAATCGTAAAACCAGATGTCAATTTTTTAAAAAGTTTGTTATGATTTTGGCTGAGATTGCATTGAATCTATAGAGAGAAGATTGCCATTTTAACAATATTAAGTCTTCTAATCCATGAACATATTGTATATCTTTATTTAGGTTGCTTGATTTCCCTTTACATTGTCTTATAGTTTATAGGGTATAGGACTTGAATATCTTTTGTTAAGTTTATTTCTAAGTGTTTGGTGGTGCTTTATGTCATATGAAATACAGTAGTTCTAAAATTTCAGGTTTTAATTGTTTATCGCTAGTATAAAAAATGCAATTGAGCTGGAGAGGATGTGGAGAAATAGGAACACTTTTATACTGTTGGTGGGATTGTAAACTAGTTCAACCATTATGGAAAACAGTATGGCGATTCCTCAAGGATCTAGAACTAGAAGTACCATATGACCCAGCCATCCCATTACTGGATATATACCCAAAGGATTATAAATCATGCTGCTATAAAGACACATGCACACATATGTTTATTGCGGCACTATTCACAATAGCAAAGACTTGGAATCAACCCAAATGTCCATCAGTGACAGACTGGATTAAGAAAGTGTGGCACATATACACCATGGAATACTATGGAGCCATAAGAAAGGATGAGTTTGTGTCCTTTGTAGGGACATGGATGCAGCTGGAAACCATCATTCTCAGCAAACTATCGCAAGAACAGAAAACCAAACACCGCATGTTCTCACTCATAGGTGGGAACTGAACAATGAGATCACTTGGACTCGGGAAGGGGAACATCACACACTGGGGCCTATCATGGGGAGGGGGAGGGGGGAGGGATTGCATTGGGAATTATACCTGATGTAAATGACGAGTTGATGGGTGCTGACGAGTTGATGGGTGCAGCACACCAACATGGCACAAGTATACATATGTAACAAACCTGCACGTTATGCACATGTACCCTAGAACTTAAAGTATAATAATAAAAAAAATGCAATTGAGCTTTGAATTTTGACCATAAATAATACAAATTATTTTTTTCATATTGCATATTTTTGCACTTATTTATTAGTTCTATTAACTTTTGGGGGTAGTTATTAGGGTTTTTATACTTACATGATTATGTCATTTTCAAATAAAGACAGTTTTAATTATTCTTTTATAGTCTTTAAATGTTTTATCTGTTTTTATTGCTTTATTGCACTGGATATGACCTCCAATACAGTGTGAAATGATAGTGGTGAAAGCGGATTTCTTTGCCGTATTCTTATTCTTAGGTAAAAAAGCATTGATCATTTCACCATTGAATAAGATGCTAGCTATTGGCTTTTTACAGATGTTCTTAATCTGATTGAGGAAATTCCCTTCTATTCCTACTTTGCTCAGTAGCTTTAATAATCATGAAAGAGTATTTAATTTGTCAAATCGTTTTTTCTGATCTATTAAAATGATTTTTATGTTTTATTCTGTTAATATGTTGAATTATTTCTGATTTTCTGATGTTAAATCAACCTTGCATTCCTGGGATAAACTCACTTGGTCATGACTTATCATTTATTACATATGTTCTTAGATCCCATTTGCTAATATTTTGTTAGGGATGTTTGTGTCTATGTTCATGAAATATATTGGTTCTTGGTTCTTATTTTGATATTTTGGCTGGTATTGTAATTAGGATAATACTGACCTCATAAAACAAGTAAGGAAGTGTTCCTTCCATTTCCATTTTCTGAATGAATTTGTGTATAATTGAGATTGTTTTTTCTTTAATGGAATTTACCACTGAAGCCATCTAGGCCTGGGGTTTTCTTCTGGAAAGCTCTCAAATTATAAATTCAATTTCTATAATTGATATAGGACTGCTGAACTTTTCTTTTTTTAGTCAATTTTGATAATTTGTACTATTTAAGAAATTTGTCCATTTTATCTGGTTGTTAAATTTATTGGTGTAAAGTTAATAGTATTCCCTCATTATCTCTTAATGTCTGAAGAGTTAACAGCGATACCTCCTCTTTCATTTCCAATACTGGTGATTTATGTTTTCTTTTTTTTTTTTCTTGATATTTCTGGATAGATCACTATCAACTCTATTGCTATTTTGAAAAGCAGATTTTAATTTGTTTTCTCTATTGCTTTTCTCTTTCCTATTTTATTGATTTCTGCTCTCTTCTTTACTATTTCCTTACCCCTGTTTTCTCTGGGTTTAAATTGTATCTTTTCCTAATTTCTTAGGGTAGAGACTTAGATCACTACTTGAGAACTTTCTTTTCTAATGTTGGCACTAAACATTATAAATTTATCTCTCAGTACTACTTTAACTGCACCCCACAAATTCAAGAAATTCAAAATATTTTCTATTTTTTCTTATTTCTTGCTTGACTCAATGGTTATTTAAAAATAAGTGTGCAATTGCAAATATTTAATGCTTCCCAGGTAACTTAATTTTGCTTATTTTTTTTAAGGTAGTGACATTGTAGCCATTCTCTATATGACTTGTTGCACTGAAACCACTTTTGCAAAAATGATAACAGTTGGGGAGATCTGCCTTTAGCCAATCCTCTTGCCTTTAGCCTTCAAACTTCCTTTAACTATTTCTGGGCTTAAGCCAAGCTAACTTTGGGAAACATTTAATTGATAGTTTCAATGATAATAGCCCTTCCCCAAACCCAACCGTCTTAATAAAGCTCATGAGAGACCACCAAGCTAGGAGGAGAGAAGAGCCTGAATTCTGCTAAGGTGTAGATAGATATAAAGGGTTTCCAGCCATTATTCCAGAATTCACAAGATATGCAACTTTCTCTATTACTCCTGCAGCCTCAGATTGACCCTTTGAGACACCTTTTCAGATTTTCTGCATGTTTGACACTGATGGCTCCACCTGGACTCACCAACTGCTCACGTGGTCCCACCCAGGGATGGTCCCACCCACCCTCTTGTGTTCTACTCAGCACAAGAGGACAATTTCAACTCCTTATAATTTCATCTCCCATCAACACTCCTCATACCCTAGCCCCCTGCCCACCAAACTACCTTTGAAAAGCCCCTAACCTATGAGTTTTTAATGATATTGATTTGAGTAATGACTCTGTCTGCCACGTGATGTGGCTGGCCTTGCATCAATTGAACTCTTTCTTTACTGCAATGCCATGATCTATTTTGTTCGTGCAGGGGGACGGAAGAAGCTGTTAGGCTGTTACAGTATGGCTTAGAATATTGGTAAGCATACCATGTGCACATAAAACAAATTTGTGTTCTGTTATTGTTGGGTGCAATTTTCAAGTAAAGGTAGATAAGATTTTTGTCTTGTTATTTTTTCTAATAGTTTTATTATATACTCAGGAAGTATTAAAAATCCATTATTAGAATTATGATTGACTGTTTCTCTTTTTAGTCCTGTCAATTTTGGCATTATGTATTTTTATTTGCTTCATGTATGTTTTATTGTTATGTCTTCCTCTTGAATTTACCCTTTTATTATTATGAAGCATACCTTTTTATTTCCATTATTGCAAGTTATTTTTAAGTTTGTTTGACCTAATATTAATACAATCAGTTCAGATTTTTTACATTTCTAATGCATGGTATATCTTTTACCATCCATTAACTTTTAACCTATCTGCATTTTTATTTAAACATGTATCCTGTAGAGAGCATATAGTTGTGTCTCGTTTCTTTATCCATCTTGACAATCTCTCTTTTAATTGAATGTTAAGTTTATTAATATTTAATATTATCAGTATGGTTTGGTTTGAGTCTAGCTTTAAAAAAAACTGTTTTGTCCTTGCTTGTTTTTGCTGTCATTACTTTGTACCCCCTTTTCTGCCTCTTTTTGGCTAATTTGAATATTTGTATAAATACCATCTTAATTTTCCTAATGGCATACCTATTATTTTTTGCATTATTTTTATAGCAGTTGCCCTAGGGAATATAATACACATTCAGAACTTTCAATGCACCAATTTATAGTTAATAATACACAGTTTATTGCAAAATACAAGAATCTTGCAATCTTACAAACCCTTGCTTTCTCCTTCTTTTATAGTCTAGTTGCTATTTATGTCAGACAAACTTAGAAATGTGTTCTAAAGAGAAGCACAATGTATAAGAAAATTAATAGGAAGCATGCAAAAATATATTATTTTGCATTTATCTACAGGTTTATCACGTTTGGTGCTCTTCACTCTTTTCTGAGGATCTAAGTTTCCATCTGGTATGATTTTCCTTCAGCTTGGAGAGCTTCCTTTAGCATTTCTTATAATACACATTTGCTGGAGGTAAATTCTCAGTTTCCTTTTATATGAAAGCTTCTTGTTTCACTCTCATTCTTCATGATATTTTCACTGGATATAGAATTCTGGGTTGCCAGTTTTTAACTTTTTTCTTCTGCACTTTAAATGTGTTGATCCACTGCCTTCTAGCCCAGTGATTTTCGATAAGTCAGCCACTAACTGGATCATTGGTCCCTTGCTTGTAACATGTCAAGATTTACTCTTTTGTCTTTCAACAACCTGATTATATGGTGTTCTTTAACATGGACTTCTTCATATTTGTTCTGCTTAGTATTTGTTTAGCATCTTACGTCTATACATTTCTGTCTTTCATAAATTCGGGAAATCTCCAGACCTCCCTCAGCTGGGCTTCTCTTCATCTCTTCCACACATTCATGCTTCAGAGGTTAGTCAGAGATTTGGCAGAAAGAGATTGAAGATCCCCTGTCTGGCTCCTTCCCCTACAGGAATCCCCCACTCTCTTCAGCCTCCACAATTTTATACCTTCTCTTTTCTGGTTGACAGGACAGAAAGAATATAGCTTTTTCCACATGAGCTCCTGCCTGTGTTGTGTGCCTTGTGTTTGCTAAACTTAGTCTTGGGGTAAAAGCCTGAGGAATGGAAATTTACTCACATATCTCTCTCCCCCATCAATAATGTATTTCGTCCCCACCATAGCCTCTTTACTCCTGTGCATTCTTCAGTAACTTCAAGAAAGCAGTTTAAGTTTTAGTTCACATCTTTGTGTTGAACTGGGATGTTTAGAGTCTGTTTCATACATGTAACATTACTCACTCTTAAATAGAAGTTTCACATGGGTGCATCTGATTTGAGGAAATTTGTCTAATGCTTGAGTCCCAGCTTCAAAGGAGACTGGAAAAGAAAATTTCAGGTTTCCATTTTACAAAGACAGAGCTAAAGATAGGACATTTCTAAAACATAAGAGCATGAAAACTATTGTTCATTTTCACAATTTTAATAATATTTGAACAACAGTTTACTTATTGGTTGTCCAATATTATGAACCAGATTTAAATTTCCAAACAACCAAAAACTATGAAATAGTTACCTCATTTAGTACAATTATATTTTATGCAAATGAAAAGTACTGCAGAACATCCTAGTCTGGGAGGAAGGAAGATATAGCCTGGGATGTTCTGGACATTTCCTCCCTATCTTAGGATGTTGCATTGCAAGCCAGTGAGGGGAAGAGCTGGGCCAGCCAAGCCTATCCAGGGACCTGTCCTTCTGCAGGCAGTGCTAAAGTTTTCTCAGTTACATAGACTTAATGGGACCTTAGAGAACCATCCATCTTTTTTTTTCCCCTAGAGACTTTACTGTCCTTTAAAAGTATGTGTGAAACATACATTTTAAAAAGTTTCTGTTAATGAGTAATTCTTGCAAATCGTTGGTGTGTAAACCTTTTCCTAGGTGTGATTTGTTTTTGGCATCCCAGGACCCACAGGTTCTGCAACCAGTTATAGGTTAGAGACAATGTCCGGGAGGGGTGGGGAGGAGGCCTGGAGGATCTTTAAAGAGGCGAATGCTATCAATGAAGCCATTAGGAGGTCTTTAAGCAAGGCAGGAAGAGGATCATCAGATTGGGAAGGAGGGTGTTTTCCATTATACAGGTCTTTTGGGGGTTAGGAGTATAAGGCGCCCAAATCCTCCTCTTTGGTCCTAATTCCCATATTCAAGATTATAGTCATTCCTCTTTGATGCCTTAATATCCACCAATGAAATCAGGCAATACTGTGAATTCCTCTGACTCTGAATGTTGGCAGCCCTCAGACTCAAACCTTGACTTTGATTTTTGGCTACAGAAGCCCTCTGTCTGCAATAAAGATAAGTGATTCTTTCAGCACAGCCACAGAAATCAAAGAAAGTCCCTGGTTTTCTGACCATGCCTTGGGCTAACAAACAAAGACTTTGGAAATTGTTTTCTTTCTTTAAGCTCTTCCGCTCAGAAGCAGCCAGCTTACCTTATCATCCTTGCATTCAATTTATTTGAAGGCTTCTTGACAGCAGACACTTCTAGAATCAATTACTACACCCATTGGGTCTCTAAGTTGCAAAGAGCAGGACTCACTGGAGCTAGTTCAAGCAGGAATGTAGTTTATTAAATCATATGAGAGGCTCCTGGAGACTGCAGATGGGTTAGGGAGCAGCTTGAACAATGGCATAGACAGCTTCCTCCAACGGAGATCTGACAGGTATCCTGTGCACTGTGTAGCCTGCTTCATGATGCTGGGTTGGGGGGGTGCCACCACTGGGACCTCTTCCTGTTAGGTCTGAGCCAAGACCCACTAGCCTTCCTGAAATGCTTTAAGGGCATCACCCCTTTCACATCTCTCTTTTCTGAGCTGGAATCTCCAGTGGGTGCATGGGATTGGCAGAGCTCATGCCACATGCCTGCACTCTCCTCTCAAGGCGCTGGGAGAGCAAGGTGTTCCTTTGAGTTTGGGTGAGGGCACAAGGTGAGAAATTCTGCAAACTTTAGATAGGGATTCAAAAGGTATTATGAATACTTCACAAATATGAAGGCAGCTCTGGACTTTAACCAATGCCCGCTGCAAAGAGCCAGCCCCAAATGTTACCTGCCCCAAATGCCATCTCTTGTCACCCAATCTAAAGTGGCCCACACCCAGGATACTCTTTGTGCATATTCACATCTTTTAGGGCATATATCATATTTTGTAACTATCTTGCTGATGTATTTATTTGATATTTTTCCGTTTCTCACCTAATTAAAATGTAAAGCTCAAGAAGAGCTTAGCACAGTTCCTGGCAGATGGTTGATACTCCGTAAATATTTGTTGAATTAATGTAGCTGTAAAATAAGATGTTTCTGAATAATGATTGTAATGCTGGTTTTCAAACTTTTTTCCCAAGGTGCTGCTGGACAGCCACCCAGGTGGGCCCATCTGGGGCTGGGCTCTGATCTGTTCCTGCCCCTGCATCAGCCCAAGAAGTTGAATTTCTTCATTGTCAGTGAAACAGTAAACAATAGAGTTTTTAAACTGACTTATTTAACAGTGATTTTTTTTGACACCACAAATTGTAAACTATTTCCTCCCTGGGTTAAGTCATTTATATAGGAATGGTTTGTTGCTGCAATAAAGTGAGACAGATGACCTTAATCAATAATTTTGTATTTTTGAAATCCTTACCCTGAATCGGAAACCTACTAGGTTGTTCATCAGTTCAGAACTCTACAAGTGCTTGCCATTCCCTGGAATACCAACACCTCCCACAGCACTCAGAGCCCCTGACAACTTACTGTCCCCTTTTCTTTCCATCTTTGTTTTCTTTTTGTCCTGTGCAATGAGCTCACATTTCAATCCATGTGTGATGAACACACTCTCGCAATGTCAGAACTGAAAAGGACTCAAAAAGCAATCGTTAAACCTCTTGTTTTAATACAGGAAAATGCTAAATCCCAATGAGGTTAGCTGATAGAAACATACTACACACTACTTAATAGTTCATTGACTGAGTACATTTCCCAAGATCATACTCCTACGTAGTGGAATAGTTGAACTTTGAAAGCAGACTCTGAGAATTTTTAGCCAGTGTTTAAATTTTTGTTTCAGTCCTAGTAATGGGTAACATTTACGGAGCACTTCCTAAGTGCCAGGTACATATAGGAACCCATTTAATCCTCGCAATACCCAATGGAGAAGGTTACTATTGTTATCCTACTTGACAGTTGAGAAAACTGAGGCACAACAAAGCTTATGTGATTTAATCATAGCTGCACAGTTAATAAGTGCCAGAGTGGGGATTTGAACTCCAGAGCCCGTGTGCATGATGACTGTGATGTTGCCTACTATGGGCTGAACCAGCTTTCATCAAAATTCATGTGTTAACTTCCTAACCCCCAGAAACTCATAATGTGATTGTATTTGGAGATAAGATCTTTAGAGAGCTAAATGACAGTAAAATGAGGTCACTGGGATGGGCCCTAATCCAATAGGACTGGTGTCCTTATAAGGAGAAGAGATTAGGACACAGGCAGGCAGAAAGGGAAGACCACGTGGGACGCAGGGAGAAGATGGCCATCCACAAGCCAAGGAAAGAGAGGCTCAGGAGAAACCAATCCTGCTGACACCTTGATCTCAGACTTCCAGCCTCCAGAACAGTGAGAACATAAATTTCTGTTGTTTAAACCACGTGGTTGTCCCTAACCCCCAGACCATGGATCCGTATTGCTCCGTGGCCTGTTAGGAACCAGGCTGTACAGTAGGAGGGGTGAGTGGCTGTGGATCAGTGAGCATCATGGCCTCAGCTCCGCCTGCTGTCAGAACAGCAGCAGCATTCCATTCTCATAGGAGCACAAACCCTGTTGTGAACTGCGCATGCCAGGCATCTAGTTTGCGCGCTCCTTATGAGAATCTAAGGAATGCCTGATGATCTGAGGTGGAACAGTTTCATCTTCAGACCATCATCCACCCTACACCGCCCCCAGCCCCCGCCATCTGTGGAAAAATTGTCTTCCATGAAACCCGTCCCTGGTGCCAAAAATGTTGGGTACCGCTGGTTTAAACCACTCAGCCGGCCGGGCCTGGTGGCTCATGCCTGTAATCCCAGCACTTTGGGAGGCTGGGGCGGGCGGATCACGAGGTTAAGAGATAGAGACCATCCTGGCCAACATGGTGAAATCTCGTCTCTACTAAAAATACAAAAATTAGCTGGGCATGGTGGCGCGTGCCTGTAGTCCCAGTTACTCAGGAGGCTGAGGCAGGAGAATCTCTTGAACCCTGGAGGCGGAGGCTGCAGTGAGCTGAGATCATGCCACTGCACTCCAGCCCCAGCAACAGAGCGAGACTCCGTCTCAAAAAAACCAAAACAAACAAAAAAAAAACAACAAAAAAATCCACTCAGCCTATGACACTTTGTTACAGCAGCCTGAGCAAACTAAGACACTGCCTATATGTGCATACTGACTCCCATATCTCCCAAAGCCTTGGCATCTTCTTTCATAGCATTCCCTCCATCCCCAGTGTTGTTTGTCCCACTTTTTACCTCCCTTCTTTTATCCCTCCACCATGTCCCTGTTCTTCCTGGACCACCTTAGCTACTATCTCCTCCGTGAAGCTCATGATGCTTTTTAAAATTAACCACTAAAATGCGCAATTGCTCTATTGTCCTTCCTACACCTTGTTTACCTCTGTATGTTGGGCTTAATACATTCTGCCTGGATTTATGATTAATCTGTGCAACTGCTTTATATCCCCCTACTAGATAATGAGGTGTCTGAAGACAATGGCTGAGACGAATTCATCTTTGTTCAGTTCAAGTTATATTTATGAGGCCCCTGCTGCATGAACCCAGCACTATGCCAGGAGGTCAAAGTACAAGGTTAAGGCATGGTTTCTGTCCTGAGGCACTTACAGTCTAGTAAAGGAAACTTTATGTTCCGGGCAATACCCGTAACACTACCTCACATTTCTTATTATCTAATATGGCTTGGTTGAATTTAATTGAAAATTGATCTACTCCAAAGAAGATAAATTAAAGATGTAAATGAGAGCAGTTTGTTTTACAAAATAGCACCAGCCTCTGAGGCAAGAGATCTTTATTCCTGGTTGAGTGGGCTGGGTATGGCCATGCAGGGAAGGTGGCCACAGCCACCCCAGGTAACTCTTTGGCAAGAGCATCTGAAGCCTGGGACATCACTGTCAGACAAACATAAACTCCAAAGGTCTCCTGTAAAATGACTGTGTAGCGGAGGCTTTCATTAGACAAACTTGAGTCTGAAGATTTACATAATGACCACACAAGCTGGAGACTCGTGTATCAGAGCGTGAAGCCCCTGCCTTGTGGCAGGAAGCTGAGGCTGGACCAATGTGTGCATCTAATCATCTCAGACTCCGTAAGACCCGACCTTGCTCTTTGATGCCACCTCAAGATGAATGCTGATGGCAGACAGGCTTCTGAGGCAATTATGAAAGACTGATTTCATCATATCTACTCAGAAGTCGCCCATCTCTGTATCCAGGTAAATCAATTTTCAATTAAATTCAACCAAGCTATATTAGATAATAAGAAATGTGAAGTAGTGCTATGGGTATTGCCAAGAACCTAAAGTTTCCTTTACTAGACTGTAAGTGCCTAAAGACAGAGACCGTGCCTTAGCCTTGTACTTTGGTACCCAGGTATAGGGTGGGCTAGGATAGGTGGAGGAATAAAAAGGGCTTCTCTGTGTTTCATATTTGACTTTGCTGTGGTTTTGTTACAAAAACCTGGACATTATGAGTCAATAATGAAATCTATTCCATCTTGCTAGGGAGAATATTATATTCCTAATTATTTCATGATAGCTATATAATGTTTTATTAATGACTCCAATCTAGCCTAACATCATTCTAAAACAGGTTAAAAGCACCCTTGAAATTGCTGCAAACTAAAAATGCAAGGTAGGCAATGGCCAACATAGGTCCAAATATTCTACATACTTGGACCTTGAAGTGATAGTAGCGGAAAGGAAGGAGAAACGGAAGTGGAGGAAGAGGAGGTAGTGAAGAGGGAAGGGGAAGTAGAGGAGGAGGCCTGACTGGGTGTGGTGGTGTCATGCCTTTAATCCCAGCACTTTGGGAGACTGGGGTAGGAGGATTGCTTGAGCTCAGGAGTCTGAGAACAGCCTGGGCAAAGAAGACCCTATCTCTGCAGAAAATAAATTAGCCAGCTGTGCTGGCACACACCTGTGGTCCCAGCTACTCAGGAGGCTGAGACCAGAGGATCCCTTGAGCCCAGGAGGTCAAGGCTGCAATGAGCCATGATTGCACCACTGTATTCCAGCCTGGGAAACAGAGTGAGAGCCTTTCTTTAAAAAAAAAAAAAAAAAAAAAAAAGGCCGGAAGGCTGGATCATTCACTTTTGTTTCAGTTTTGTGATCCTTTTTTTCACTTAAGGAAATCCTCCTGCCCCTTCTCAGAATCCTCAATCTAAAGGTTAGATCTCTGTCTCTTCTATTTATAACCTCTCTGTAACCGGACCCTTCTCACCAGCTTTTGAAGATGCTCCTTCACTTACACCCACTCCACAGGGTCCTGACTCCATTTCTTAGACCCCAAGTAGGGAAGCTGATGAAAAACTTGGAATAAACTCCAGAAAGAGAGGAGGGCTGCCTGTTTGCTGAGAAGAAACAGAAGGGGTGGACGAGCGGGTGGTGGAGGGAATGTCAACTTTGTTCTGAAAAGATTGTGTGTGTAATAACACCCTGTAGGGAACACAGAATTTGGGCGATGTATTTTTAAAGCACATTAACCATGACACATATAAAGGAATGAACAGGTAGATGCAAACAGTAATCTCAAGATGAATTAATCCAGTCGTGCCCTCAGAAACCTGAAACTTTCTGTTGTTTTCTTGAAAGCAACCAATAATCAGGAACTCTTGATAAAAGAAATACTCACTAAAAAAGAGGCAGAATGAAATCATTGTTAAACCTTACATTGTAAAGGTATATTGATGCTGTTTTTTTACAAAGAAGCTGATGAACGTGGTACTCCCCACTCCACCCTAAACCAGTATTTTTCTTGTCCCCTTTGGGTGGCCTGTGTCCTTAGTCTAACACTAGCAGGGTCTTTATAGGCTTTGAGCTCGTTAACTTTTCACTCTCACTCAGAATCCTGTAGCTGATCCTCAGGAGGCGCATGGTGTCTGCCTTAGGCAAGCTCAGAGCTTCTGCAGACACTTTGTAAGACAACCTGGCATCCTTTTCCCATTAGCAGCAGGGCCTGGGTTCACACCTGCCACCCCCGTGACTGACTGTATATCCTCTTTCCCACGTGTTCTGTCTTTTCTTCAGAGAACTGGAATCTCTCATGATCTCGGCTTCTCTAATGAGGTTGTTCCATAGGCAGGCAGCCCTGAGTTGACTACGAACATGTACCTTCGGTTACCTATGCATTGCAGTCATTTCCGTAAATTTACTACATGTTAAAGAATGGAAAGAGACAGGAGAAATAATCCAGTCCCATGATTCTCAATGTTTTAGTCAGTTCCAGCTACTATAACCAAATACTTCAGACTGAGTGGTTTAAACAGCAAACTTACTTTTCGTAGTTCTCAAGACTGGGAAGTCCAAGGTCAAGGTGTCTAGGGATTCAGTGTCTGGCGAGGGCTCTCTTCCTGGTTTGCAAATGGCCACCTTCTTGCTGAACTTTCACATGGTAGAGAGAAAGGAAGAGAACTCTCTCATTTTTTTTTTTTTTTTTTTAGGAGAACACTAATGACAGGCTCTATCCCTGTGACTTAATTGTCTCCCAAAGGCCCCACCTCCAGATACTATTACATTGGGGGTTAGGGCTTCAACATATGAATTTGGGGGAAGAGGTGGAGCACAAACATCAAACATTCAGTCTATAGCACTCAATAAAGAAAAACTGCACCCTTCCCCAGAAAGTGTGTTGGAAATTTGTGGAGACATTTTTGGTTGTCATAGAGATTGGGGGTAGCACCAGCACTTAGTGGGGACATTCGACATGCTGCAATACACAACCTGATGAAGGTTTCCCCCACATGCTACACAACTTTTTAAAATGCTCTACTGGACATTTTTAGGACTATTTATAATTATCCAAGCCTTTGATTCTAGCTCACCTGAAAAGATAAAATATATTTTACATATACATTTGAATGAATTTGTCAGATTATAGAAACTGAGAGAAGAAAGTACTGAGCTTTCTTCTCAACTTCATTGGACGCAACAGTACGCATTGATCTGCATTTGCAGCTGCTATATTCACAGAGGTTCTATGGATAGGTGCCCAGACTATGTTATTATATTATCTATCATAGTTGGGTCTGAACACTTACACATGGAAATAACATTTTATAATTAATTATCATATTTTTATATTATAGTTGGGACATTTGATTTTTTAAAATTATGTCTGGAGATCAATTACATTATTTATAAATTTCATTGCAAAGAGGCATTGCAAAATATGTGTTAATAAAGGATACAACAGTTCTGGTTCCATTCATGAATGTTTCAGCATTTATTTAACTAGTCTTTGATTGATGCACACTTGGGCTATTTCTAACGTTTTACTTTTACAAATAACGTTGCAGTGAAGAACTTTATAGATACCATTTCATATGTTCACAGTGTTTGAATTTTTATTAGTTAATAACATTAAAAATCCAGGAAATTTTTCACATCAAGATCTGGGCTTCTGCTTTCTGATAACAATGAAATTCCAACAACCTTGGGGCTTTTGTTTCTTCCTGGCAATGTCTGGGACTGAGAAGTAGTTACTCACTTTTGACAAGCTATGTTAGTCTGCTCAGGTTGCCATAACAAAACATCACACACTGGGTGGCTTATTAAACAAGAGAAATTTATTTCTCACAGTTCTGGAGGCTAGAAAGTCCAAGTCAAGGTGCTGGCAAGGTAGGTTTTATTCTGAAGCCTCTTATCCTGGCTTGTAGGTGGCCGTCACCTTGCTGTGTTCTCATATGACCTCTCCTTTGTGCACACTCAAAGATAGAAAGAGAGAGTTTCCTAGTGATTCATTTTATAAGGTCACCCATCTTATCAGAGTAAGGCCTCACCTTTATGAACTCATTTAACCGATCTCCAGATACAGTCACACGGGGAGTTAGGGCTCCAATATATGGATTTGGAAAGGGGGGGAACACAATTTATTCTATAGCACAAGGCACATACTCTCCAGTTTCCAATAGCGTCCATCACTCCTTACTGTCTTCTTAACACTGACTACAATCAGTTCCCATTCATTGTCACACATGGGCTGCTGTATTTCTTATAACAAAAACAAGAGAAGGGCTAAGGGTGGTGGCTCAAGTCTGTAATTCCAACACTTTGGGAGGCCAAGGTGGGAGAATTAATTGAGTCCAGGAGTTCGAGACCAGCCTGGGCAACATAGCAAGACCCCCTTCTCAAAAAAATTAATAAACAAATAAAAAGAGGAAATTATATTGCTATTACGTCTATGCCTCTATCAAAAGTTAGAAAATTCAAGAGAACCTGTAAGGGCCATGAGTTTCAAACAAAATGGAGGATACATATTTAGTAGAAGTAAATAATATTCCTATGTGTATATGCAAACAGAATGTGATTTTTGTCGAAGAATAAGACTTAAGGTGCCATCGTGAAACAAACCACCAGAAAAGCACACACTTAGTCTGAATCACATAATTGGGTCATCTGCTTGGCCCTGTATACATCTGAGTTTGGGATCCCTGTGTGATTCTATTTTGACTCCTAAAATATCTGCCTCCACTGATGTTGCATTGCCTTTCCTCACATATCATGCAAATTGCAAATACTGAGAAAAAACCAACAGATATCCCCCAGCCTCAGACACTAGCAACAAAATCCATGCATGGATTCTTTGTTTTTTGCTTTTATTTAAGACAGAGTCTCACTCTATTGCTCAGGCTGGAGTGCGGTGTCGTGATCTCAGATCACTGCAACCTCTGCCTCCCAGGTTCAGGGGATTCTCTTGCCTCAGCCTCCTAAGTAGCTGGGGTTACAGGCGTGTACCACCACGCCGGGCTAATTTTTGTATTTTTAGTAGAGATGGGAGTTCTACCATGTTGGCCAGGCTGGTCTCAAACTCCTAACCTCAAGTGATCCACCCACCTCAGCCTCCCAAAGTGCTGGGATTACAGGCGTGAGCCACCACACTCGACCTTTTTTTATTTTTATTTATTTTTATTCTCTTAGAAATGTCTTTAGGTCTGTGGAACTGCCACTCTTTGAGAAATGGGTTGCTATGTTCTCTTTCCCTACGAACTGCGGACATCATTTAATCGGTTTTCCAGTCTCATAAATACACTGCCATGTGATGGATGGAAGCCAAGTCCCTGTGCTGCTGCAGACTCAAGCTGAGCTGCCAGAGCTACTTGCCTTGTTCAACTCTTCAGCTCAGAAGGAAGGCAGGATATTTGTGTTTGTTCATTTCCTCTCCCAAACATGGGCTTGCTGCTTGCTGCAGTGCAACAGGCTATGAATTCAAAATAGGATAGAGCTGTCCAGTGGGTTACACTTCAAATGAATGTTCAGTCTTGACCATGGCCTCAGATTATCTAAGCCACAAAATGGGGGAAGGGAGCAGCACACAGAGGAAAACAAGTTCCTGTAGAATTTCCAGATTTTCTTGAGCTTAATGGGGTCAGACATTCTAAGGCAAATAATCTTTCTAGAGGCAAATCAACCCTCTTTCCAAGGTAAATAAAAGCGATGCTTGTTTCCGTCCATGCAAATGCCATAAGCAACAGTTTCAAAGCGAAAACAATGTGAACTAACATGTTTCCTATTTTCCAAGTCCTAGATTTCTTTTTTATCCTCTGCATGTGGCACACAACAAATAACCTTCCTTTGTTGGAGTCGATCTGTAACTCCACCTTCAGTGAGGCTCGTCTTTTGTTCTGGCAGAACAAGTTTTTCCTTTATTGGTGTCATTTTGGTGTTGTGACAATCACAGTGCCACACTCATAGACTGTGAGAACATTTGCCACAAGGTTGAAAGAAAAAGGCGCCAGCCAGGGAAGGAATTATTGCATCTTGGCTGACACTGCAAGTCAGAGTGACTATTTTTTCTTGCAGTGTTTATGGAGCCTGAAGGAACTAGGACCATCATCTCAACGCGGGGCAATGATTGAACCCTGATATATAGTTTACCAAGTGCTTTATGCACTTTTTTCTCATTTAATCCTCCAACAGTTTAATGAAAGTGGAAGCCATGAGAGATAAGTAATCATCCTACCACCTGCAGGTGGTAGAACTGAAATTCTGAGTCCAGTCTCTTTGTTCATTCATTCACTTATTCCATTGCAGTCAACAAAAATTGAGCTCATAATGATTGTCTAACCCCAAAGTCTATGCTTTTACCCTGAGGTATTACATTTCCTTTAAAAAGTCAAACTATGTCAAAAATAATGTTTTAAAAGGCTGTTCTGGTGTCATAAAAGTGAGAGCTAGGCCGGGCGCAGTGGCTCACGCCTGTAATCCCAGCACTTTGGGAGGCCGAGGTGGGCGGATCACAAGGTCAGGAGATCGAGACCATCCTGGCTAACTCGGTGAAACCCCATCTCTACTAAAAATACAAAAAATTAGCCGGGCGTGGTGGCGGGCGCCTGTAGTCCCAGCTACTCGGGAGACTGAGGCAGGAAACTTAAAGAAAACCAAAATAAATCCAAACAAGATCCAGCAGCAACCTGTATCAAGTTTATTAACATCTTTCTTTTTGCTAGCCTTGCCTTCTCTCTCATAATCTGTAAGTGGGCCAAATGACCCTATAGGGCAAACAGGCAGGAAAATGGCGTGAACCCGGGAGGGGGAGCTTGCAGCGAGCCAAGATCGCCCCACTGCACTCCAGCCTGGGCGACAGGGCGAGACTCCGTCTCAAAAAAAAAAAAAAAAAAAGTGAGAGCTAGTAGAGTCTTCAGGGCCAAAAGTCATCAACTATGAAGCAATCTTGGCAGGTCAGGCTAGGAAAATCCTTTAACCCAGACTCTCAGCGCATCTGTGGGGAATGGTAGGTCATCTGTATAAATACAGATCAATCTTATACATACCACGGGGTAATGCCTGTTTGCCCTATAGGGTCATTTGGCCCACTTACAGATTATGAGAGAGAAGGCAAGGCTAGCAAAAAGAAAGATGTTAATAAACTTGATACAGGTTGCTGCTGGATCTTGTTTGGATTTATTTTGGTTTTCTTTAAGCTGTCATCTACTTCAGTGGGCTGAAACAGTGAAAAGAAATTCAACATAAAATAAGAAATGGCTGAAAACTTATGGTTCTTAACCTAATAAGAACCAAAAGGACATTTTTAAACTAATAGGATAGAGCTTACGTTGGGCTGAAACCTGTTTACTTTCTTTAGCAACAAGAAAACTGAGAAACTTAGGGTACAATAAATTCTTTCTTTATTCTTGTGTTGCCATCTGAATACTATATACACATAGATATTTCTTTGCATTTTTTTATGAATGACTTTTAAGATTCTCTTCAAGAAGATGAGGCTAAAATTAATCCTCTGTAGATAAGTGAAAGCAGATGATCTTACAGAAAAAAATCTATCTGATGGAAGAATATCAGGTTGACAGGCACACTTGAATATTATAATTACAATTAAGATAAACTCTTCTCCTCACTTGGCATGGAAACAATGGAGGCCATAAAGTATCAGGATTCTTTTTGCGTTACAGGACTAATGAGAAAATGGACAAAAACCAATCTCTCCTCTGTGGCAGTATAGCCTGGATTCTGAACATCATGCATGCGCACACCATGTGGAAAGCACAGGAGACTGGACTTCACTTCTGAGATAATTCATTTTTTAATTCTGGCAAGCCTTACGTTTAAACATAAGGCCCACAACCGCACTGTTTCAGACAACATACCAAATGGCATGCCCAATATTTTGATTTAAGAAGAAAAAAAAAAAGCAGTTTTCAGTTGTCACTGCCTTTTTTCTTTTCTTTTTCTTTTTCTTTTTTTTTTTTTTTTTTTTGAGACAGGGTCTCTCTGCGTCAGTGAGGCTGGAGTGCCATCTCGAACTCCTGGGCTCAAGTGATCCTCTCAGCTCAGCCTCCTCAGTAGCTGGGACTATAGGCACCTGCCACCATGCCTGGCTAATTTTATTTTAATTTTTTGATTTGCTATGTTGCTTAGGCTGGCCTTGAACTCCTGGCCTTGAGAGATCCTTGCACCTTGGCCTCCCAAAATATTGGGATTATAGCCATGAGACACTGTGCCCAGACCATCACTGACTTTGTTATGCTTGATGCAACATGAAAGAAGGTGGAGAAGAATCCCCTTCCCAGAAAAGACTATAGTTTCTATTTCTTCATATCTGAATTTCCTGCCTTACCTTGGAAGAGAAACAGATGGCAAGGATGAAAGGAAGAGGGGATTAGAAGATAAATTATTTTGAAAATAGAAAAAAAAAAGATCAAAAATTTATCTTCCAGTTGATGCAGCCGCCAGGAAAGGCTGATAACACAGCAGGTAGAGCCTTGGGGTCACCATTCTTAGACCTCAGTGAACAGGCAGAGCTGTGGGCAGTCAGAGCTCTGTCCACTAAAGGGCATCTGTCTACCACTCTGCAAGCTTTAACCCAGAGCAGTGTTAAGTCAGGGCCTCCTGGGGAGTCTCAGGAAGGGTTAGAAATGTCTGAGATCAACTAAAAAAACATACTCATCTTCCAGAGTTAACTACAGTTTTTCATGTTGGTTCTTCCCTTTAGTCTTTTCCTTTTGCAGAGTTCTTCACATTTATAATAGATTTTATAAAATTACTTTCATTTTTGTGATTGTTTCAAAACTAACATGTATGAGTTATAACGAGTTTATAGAAAACAAAGAAACAAATGAAAACAATTCACTTTTCAACTACACAGAAGAAATGCCAACAGTTAATGTTTGAAGGTGGTATTAATTTTCTCATACTATATATTGAGTGCCATTTTGGACAAAAAGAAACTGAGGTTCAAAAATTTCAGGCTCGGAAATGAACAAGGTTGATAGATGGGGCAAAGCAAAAACAAAAACAAACTGGCTAATTTTTTTCCTTCTATACTCTCAACATTCAGTGCAAGACTGCTCTGTGACTAGATGTGTGGGGTTTTTCCCCCACAATTAATTCTCCAGCAGACCCGGTGGAGCTCAATGTCCTAAAATGTAACACAAATCTGTCACTATCTATGCGGAGATAGTGTTGGATCCCACAGGTTAAGGTTTTCACATCACCAACGCAGTTTTCACATTTACTATTAAATAGCTCATCCTTTCTCCCACTTACCTGAATTTCCAGAAAAATCGTTTAAGTCTTTATATACACATGCATCTATTTCTAGATGTTCTAATCTGGCCCATTGAGCAGCCTATCTTTATTTCTATGCCAGTATATAGGAAACCTTTATTATTTGCCAACATAACCCTTAATATTTGTTCTTTACTTTCTTTCTTTTCTTTTCTTTTTTTTTTTTTTTTTTTTTTTTTGAGACAGAGTTTTAGTCTGTCGCTCAGGCTGGAGGGCAGTGGCATGACCTCAGCTCACTGCAACTTCTGCTTCCCAGGTTCAAGCGATTCTCCTGCCTCAGCCTCCAGAGTAGCTGGGACTACAGGCATGCACCACCACGCCTGGCTAAGTTTTGCATTTTTAGTACAGACGGGTTTTTGCCTTGTTGGCCAGGCTGGTCTCGAACTCATGACCTCAAGTGATCCACCTGCCTTGGCCTCTCAAAGTGCTGGGATTACAGGTGTATGCCACTGTGCCTGGCCAACCCTTAATATTTTCTTGAGGTCATTATCCTCTCCCAAAACATGTGGCCAATCGTGTGCCCTGTCCCCCACTAGCACATTGGGACAGTTGGGCCTACATGAGCCAGTTGGCGCTTCCTACACCTCAAGTCTCAGGAAATGGTTCCAGAATTGTCATGTGATCCAAACTGGGCCTCGGGAGTTTTCAGCTGGAGCAGCTGAGGAAGATTGCCCCTGGCATTTGCCATCTGAGTGCTGGAAGGAAGTGACGCCTTCCTGGCCACGTGGAGGAAGCCCATCTGCCGAGGGAGGAAATGAGAACCCAGAACAGGGCGGCTAAGCCAAGTAAAAGACGCAAAATACTTGGGCTACATGGCGTTGGATTCAGTTTGGACTCGGTCATCTGGTTTTTCTAGTTACGGGAATCCATGAATTCCCTTATTTTTGGATGAAACTGGTTTGAGTTTCTGCCTTAGCAGGTAAGTGTCTCATAAACAGTAAGGGACCATACAAATTCAAGGTAGTGGTAACACCTGGGAAAAAGAATCATTTCTTCTAATATTAGTCATTCCAAAACTCTTAGTCCAAGTTTCTCCATATAGTGTAGACCATAATTTAAACTCTACCTATATTATAGAATTATTTTATAGATAAAAGGAAAATATATATGAAATTTAAAAAACTACAAAGATGAAAGTATTATTTTAATCATGGGCATATTTATTTTCCTTAACTTTGCCCATCTTATTTGAGAGAAATTACTTTCATGTCTTTATCTATGTTACAGCCTCCTAATAGGTTCATTATGGCTTATAAATGTAAGTTATAATTAGATTTCTATAAGGTCAACACTATTTAGAAGTATTAGGAAAGCAGCTGACTTGTATTATCTGTTTCTATTCATGTAAAATTCACCACAAGAAGAAAGATGATTGCTTTAGTAATTTTATTTTTCACTAAAAGCTGCCTAGTCCAAGCATTATCAATGGAGAAATGTCTCAGATAAATGGTACCTGCAGCTGTCACATCAAACCAGATGACAACAAAATCTCCGTGTACACCAAGGTGTCTAAATGTTCAATGTATCCAAAGACCACTTTCATTCCCAAAGTAGCTTTAACAGTGGCCCAAATCCCCGCCCACCCCCACTTTTTGTTGAGACAGGGTATCACTCTGTCACCCAGGCTGGAGTGCAGTGGCGTGACCTCAGCTTACTGCAACCTTTGCCTCCTGGGCTCAAGTGATCCCCCTACTTCAGCCTTCCGAGTAGCTGGGGCTACAGGCATGTACCCAAACACTCAGCTAATTTTTTAATTTTTGTGGAGATAGGGTCTTCTTGTATTGACCAGGATAGGCTCTGTATTTCTTAAAGAACAGCACAAATAATGGGAAATGATTGTTAAATTCTTTAATTCCCTGCACTGTAAAATAATTGATGTGTACGAGAAGAATCTCTGTGAGCTGACTGAAGCAGGCAGGAAAATGATGTTTCTTTGTCTATCGTTTTGTTTTAACACCACTAGATACACTGGTTCTGCTTCATTCTCTTGAAAAAGATTTTTGCTTGAGTTATAACATCTTGCCGAAGAACACCATGATATTTTAACGTAACAGGAATTAATTAATCTTTAAACCTCTAAAATTAATTCCATCCTTCCTGAGGAAAGATAAATGGAAATGGTCAGGATGCCCACCACGAAGTACACAGGAATCCCAGCTCGAGCCTTGCCTCTGGCTTTATCTGTTTAATTGCTTGTTTGTCTCGATTCTGAAATTATGTATTCTTCCACATAATCTCTTTAAAACCTTGAAACCATATTCCAGGGGAGAAAAGAAGGTTTATGTCATCATGTTTGATGGAGAAAACCAGTTTCTGCGTCTTTTCATCTCTGCTGTGGTTGATCGTTAAGGTGATGTAATTAGTCAATATCTTTGGCTTGCTGTATTCAGACTGAACGAAGCGTTTTCAGAACAACTGTTATGTGCGTAGCGCCTTGTTCTCACTTGTTTTATCTTAATTTTGACAATAACCTTATGAGGTGGTGTTTTTATAGTCATTTTAAGTGGAGGAACTTGAGGTTTAGAGTGATTTGTCCAAAGAGCCAGTACTGAGATTACATCATTTGTTCAAGGTTGCACAACAAAAAGGAGTCAGAATTTTAACTCAGGCCTTTCCGATCTATGCTGTGTGCCTTTTTGACCCTCTTCCCTCTGCTTGCTAAACATTGAATAATTGAAAGTATCATGGATGATACATCTAATTTTGAGATTTGATGAATCTCAAAAGCATTATGCTTCAGCAAAAGAAGCCAGACACACAAAAGAGTATATACTGTCTAAAGTCATGTATATGAAATCCAAATACAGACAAAACTAAGCCACAGAGATGGAACACAGACAGTGGTTAACAGCTGCACAATGAATGCTCTGCAGTGTAGGGATTCGACTGAAAGAAACACAAAGGAACTTTTTATGGGGGTGGAAGTGTTCTATATCTTGTTACTTGGATATACACAATTGTCAATACTCTTGGAATAACTGAACATCTAAAACCTGTACTTTTCATTGTGTGTTAATCACATTTAATTTTTTTTTTTTTTTTTGAGACGGAGTCTTGCTCTGTCACCCAGGCTGGAGTGCAGTGGCACAATCTTGGCTTACTGCAACCTCTACCTCCCAGGTTCAAGCAATTCTCCTGCCTCAGCCTCCCAAGTAGCTGGGATCACAGGAGCGTGCCACCATGCCCAACTAATTTTTTTGTATTTTTAATAAAGACAGGGGTTCACCACATTGGTCAGGCTAGTCTCGAACTCCTGACCTTGTGATCTGCCTGTCTCAGCCTCCCAAAGTGCTGGGATTACAGGCATGAGCCACCGTGCCCGGCCATATCTCAATGTTTTAAGATGAGAATATTCTATTTAAATGACCTAAAATGCAGTTTCAGGTAACTCTACTTCTCTGGTAGTCTACAAAGTTGATATATAGAAATTTCTACTTTGAAATAGAAAACAAAAAATAATACTTTTAATGTCAACAATGTCTTTGACTACAAACTTTGCCAAAGTTACTGACTTAGGTTTAGTGAGAAGATTCAGGAGAAATCTGGGCTACGAGGCACAATCGCCAGGAATTATTACTTTTATCAAGAATCTATGTTTAAGTAATAATTGTATAAATGTTAATAAGCATTAACTGAACATTTTCTAAGTACCAGACATGGAGTCAAATGCTTCACTGCCTCTTCTCACTTCATCCACACATCAATTTAATGAGGCAGGTAACATTATAACCATTACCCTCTGAAAGATAAACTCTACAAGACTTAGAGAAGTCAGGTGGCACATCCAAGATCCCAGAAGTAGGTGTTGGGCTAGAAATTTGCCGAAGAGAATCTGAATCTTAGCTCCAGTCTTACACTACTTAATATTGCTTTCAATGACAGCACTAATGAAAAAATTCAAGGGAATCAAGAAAAATGTTGAATGGTTAGCATTAACTTTTGCTTTTTTCTAGTCTTGTATTTTCTAGGTATTCTGCATTAATTATGGGTTACTTTTTTAGGTGATAAACTATAGTCTAAAATGACAGTTAATAGAATGCAAGTGTGGGATTGAACCTCAAAATATTTTGGAAGTTAAAAAATAACCCTCCTATAGACAATGTAAATCTTCTGTTTCAGTGCAGTGGACTAAAACTACATTATGCATTTCTCTGTGGCATCAGAAAGCTTATTAAAAATACATAGCATGAATGTATTATTTTTCTGGCTTGAAGAAAAATATCCAATGGCACCCCATCTCGTAAAATTTAGAACTGAAGGATGAAGTCATATTATGATGACCCTGCCTGTGTGACATTTTCACCTTAGGACGGATGTCTTGTGTTTGAAACCTGATTAAATCTGATTATCAGGTGTAATGATAGTTTACAATTTTCTAAGGAATAATCCTCACAGAGGAAATTGATAATTCTACAGTGCAAACCTTTACTTTATACTAATGGGTTAAGATGAAATACTGTGAGGTTTCCTCGGCACTTACTATGCTCAGAATTTAGGTAAGGGAGAAAGTAAGTCAGACATCTAGAGCCGATGTCAGTTCCAGCTACTGTGGCCCCTGACATGATGGTTTTCAGTGAAAGTGTAAGGTTATTCTCTAGATTTACAAATCTACAAATTATCAAAATGTTACAAATTTTAAAACTAAATCACAGCTACCAGCCCACATTGTTTTTCCCTTTTTTTCCATTCACCTGTCCATTGAATTCTCACTTGCAAGTCAATCAAATCCACTCAAGTTTTGGGAATCATGAAGCTGACAAAAATACATGACGAAAAATACAAAAGTATTTTGAAAGTATAGAAATGCAACATTTCTGATTCCCGTCATTCTAGTCATTTTCAATGCTTATCCAAATTATCCTACCTTGGCCTTCGTCTGGTATGCCAACACTCATTTCGAAAACCACAAATAGTCTTTGGTTATTTACTCATCTTGACTTCCTGTATACAGTAGATTTCTTTATGCCTTCTGGATGCGTTCTTTTTTGCTGGAATATTTCATCCAAGAGTGATTTCAAAGAGATTCTCTGTGTTCATCCTTCTGAGGCAATTGTATACTTGAGAATGTTTTTATTGCACTTAAACAAAAGCTCAACTGGATGAAAATATTCTAGGTTCATACTTACTTTTTCTATCAGCATGTTAAAAAATATTAGCCTAGTGTCATCCAATATCATTGGTGAAAAGTCTAACATCAGTTTGATTTTTGTTTCTTTTTTTCAGGAAGCTCTTCTTTTACTTTGATGGTCTTAAGTTTAGCAAAGTGTGGATTTTTCTTATCCATTCTCTTACTTTCACATTCCGTGATCTTTCTTTTATAATAAAAAATTCTCAATCATTTTTTCTTTAAACATTTCTCCTTTTTATTCATTTATTTATTTATCTATCAATTCATTTGTTTATTTAAGACAGAGTCTCACTCTGTCACCCAGGCTGGAGTACAGTGGCATGATCATGGCTCACTGCAGCCTTAAGCTCCTAGGCTCAAGTGATTCTCCCTTCAGTCTCTTAGGTAGCTGGGACTAGAGGCACACACCACCATGCCTGACTAATTTTTGTATATTTTGTGGAGATGGGGTTTTGCCATGTTGCCCAGGCTGATCTGGAACTCATAGGCTCAGTGATCCTCCTGCCTCGGCCTCCCAAAGTGCTGGGATTACAGGTGTGAGCCACTGTGCCTGGCCTCCTCTTCATTTATTGTATTTCCTTCTGAAGCTTCTTCTATTCTTCCTATTAACATGTCTTTTATATTTTGGTCTTTTTAATACATATTTGATTGTTTCCCAGAAGGATTCCTTTACATGGTTTTTTCAGTTTGCTAGCTTATCTTTGGCTATATCCATTCTAATATTCAATCTATCTACTGAGTTTCTTATTGTGATGATAACGTGCCATTGCTTTTTCCTTATAAGTCTTTGTTCTTGCTTTAAATTGCCAAAACCAGTTGATTATCCCTTATCCAAAATGCTTGGGGCAAGAAGTCTTTTAGATTTTGGATTTTTTTCAAATTTTGAAATATTTACATATGCATAATGAAATATCTTGGAGATGGAACTCAAGTCTAAACACATTATTTATGTTTTATATACACCTTATAGACACAGCCTCAAAAATAATTTTATATAGTAGTTTGAATAATTTTGTGCATGAAACAAAGTTTGTGTACACTAAACCATTGGAAAGCAAACATGTCAGATGTAAAACTTTCTACTTATGACATGTGTTCATGCTTAAAAAGTTTTGGCTTTTGAAGGATTTTGAATTTCAGATTGTTGAATTAGGGATGCTCAACCTGTATCTTCTTGAAAAATATTTCTTTTGTTTACTTTAAATTGACGATTCGTGCTTTGCTTGTGTTGGTTCTCCAGTTAAATTCTGGGCATTCAGTACATTTCTCTCTAAGTGCATGTTACCAGAGGGTGCCAATTCCCTTGGGTGGTATCTATGCAACCTGTTCTTTTACTCCTGCTGGGTTCAGGCTCCACTTGGATGCCACCTGTTCCTGGCTCCAGCACTAGGCTTGTAATTAGGGTTTTCTTCTTCCAAGTGGTGATTGGGCTTTTCTGCTTGGGTTAATTTGGGGAAATACAATAATGCAACTGAGATCTCTGTCTCTCCTTCTCCCTCTCCTGGCCCTCCTTCAATCTGGACTGCAATTCCCTCCCACACCCGCCTACACTCTTCTGATGTTTCCAGGGGTTTTAGACAACCTTTGCATTAATTAATCAACTCTATCAATTTCACTTTCACCTCTAGAGCATTTCCAAACTGGGCTACATGTTTGCTTGCAGTGTTGCAAATATCACCTTTTGTATAACATTAGAATGTTCCAAATTTTAAAGCTAACTATCACTAGCCCATTGCTCCATTCTTTCTTTTCCAGGAGGTCTCTCCGATCCTAAAGGTGGTATCATTCTCATGTGAATTCTTATACCTTTATTTCATATGCATACCTCTGTAAGTGTCATTTAGCATTATTTTTGTGTTTTTAAAACTCACATAGAGTATTATACTGTACAAGCATAAAACAAACATTTTAAGGGCTGGGTGTTTTGGCTTACATCTGTAATCCCAGTAATTTTGGAGGCTGAGGCAGGAGGATCACTTGAGGCCAGGAGTTTAAGACCAGCCTAGGCAACAGAGCAAGACCCCGTCTCTACAAAAAAATTAAATTAAAAATAAAACAGAGGGGGGTGGTGGTATGTGTGTCTGTGGTCCCAGCTAGTTGAGAGGCTGAGGTAGGAGGATCACTTGAGCCTGACAATTTGAGGCTGCACTCTCACTCCAAAGCAAAGATTATGATTGTGCCATTGCACTCCAGCCTGGGCAACAAAGCAAGACCCTGTCCCCAAAAAGAAAAAAAATAAGATAAAAAATTTTAAGATATTACACTGATTATATTTAACTTTTTCCCAAAAAAAGACCTTAAGGCATTTTTAAGCCAAAGATATAAATATAACACTTAATAAAGGAAAAAATACAAAATTACAACCAAAGAAAGGGGAGAATGCAGGCACACTAAAGTAAGGGCTAGAATAGTTGCTATGCTTGAGAGTTTAGCAATGTTCTGACTAAAAGCTCATTAAACCTATTTATTTTCAGAAAAAGATCAGAGTCATTGGAGGAATCACATTTGGATTTACAGAAGGCCACTTAATATGGTTTGTCTGTGTCCCCACCCAAATCTCTTCTTTAATTTCCATGTGTTGTGGGAGAGGTAACTGATTTATTGGGGCAGGTCTTTCCTGTGCTGTTCTCATGATAGTCAATAAGTCTCACGAGATCTGATGTTTTTTTAAAGGGGAGTTTCCCTGCACAAGCTCTCTCTTTGCCTGCTGCCATCCATGTAAGATGTGACTTGCTCCTCCTTGCCTTCCACCGTGATTGTGAGGACTCTTCAGCCACGTGGAACTGTAAGTCCATTAAAGCTCTTTTTCTTCCCAGTCTTGGCTATGTCTTTATCAGCAGTGTGAAAACAAACACCACTTGATATGTTATTTACTTAAATGCAAAGTAAATCCATTGACCTTCCATTGAGTCCAGCCACCATAAAGAGTTAGAAGGCCTGCAGTTTTGCAGAATGGTTTCATAATATCCAAGCAGTGTGGGATAGAGCCTTGTAAGGCTCGAAATAGGAGCCAGGAGCAAAACAGAACAAGAAAGATCCAGAAGCTGATTTAATGTGCTTTGTTTTGAGAATTCGTTTAAGGCACCCTGTGTCTTCATAGTCATATATCTGCAGCATAACTTGGCTGTCCACACACTGTGAAATAATTTTAAAATTTGTAGCCATGATTTTCAGTAGGAAGAAACATTACTTTCTTGTTTATTGGGCAAAGCAACTGGCATTTAGGCTGACTAGAATGTTTTAAGTGACTAATGAAACAACTGCTAATATTGCAAGCTTCCACTAGATGTTTGCAACCTTTGCAATTGGTCTTAAAGAAGTAAAATGTCTGGTTTAGATCACTATATAAATAATATCTCACAATAAATATATTCTTTCTAAATCTATAGCTATACTTTTTTATCACTTAGAGAATAATATACACATTGTGGAAAAGCTATACTTTTTTCAACAACCTTTACTTTGCTGTAGAGTAAAATACACTAAAAGAAAATTCAACTTCAGATACAGTTTAATATTTTGAAACTCATTAAAATTGTATTTCAATTTTAGAGAAGGCCTTGACTGTATGTTTATGTTAGGGGTAAATTTAGAGTAGGTAGCTTTGTGCATTCATTACCCCACCTACAGATTTTCAGCCCCTTCAGTCACTTTGCAAATATTTGTTGACAGCCTACTATGTGCCAGGCATTGTGTTAGGTATTGGGAACACTGATGGAAGGAAAGAATGAGGGAGAGTTGCACTCATGGAATTTATGATGTACAGGTAAATAAACAGTTGCACAATGAATCAGTGACCATTTTGCCAAGTGTCATAAAATAAAAGCAGAGGGTGCCAAGAAGCCATATAGGAATGTCTAATTGATGCAAGTTTGAGGGAGGGTGTTTCTAAGGAAGAGCCATGTTGATTAAGACCACACATCGGAGTGGGCGTTATGGAGGGGAGGAGGGCAGCAGGAAGAGTGTTTCGGGTAGAGGATATGCATATGAAGCCTGGGAGACGGGAAGGAACTTGGCATGTCTGACAACTAGAAAAGAAAAGACAAAGACAAAACTGCTGGAGCTTGGAAAACGGGGAAGAGAGGTAAGGCATATTAAGCTAAAAAGCAGGTGAGAAAAAAATCACACAGGCCCTTGCCAACCACATGAAGAATTTTGGATTTTATCCTAAGGGATGCAGAAGGGTGATATGATTAGATTTGCCTTTTAGAAAGATCTCCTGGCTGCCCTGCAGAGAATGGATTGGGCAGATTAGCTGGAGGCCACATGGTCATTTGGCCAAGTATGGCAATGGCTGAGTGGAGCAAGACTTGTGGCAAGGATGAGGGAGTAAAGTGGATGGATTGGAATTAGGAGGAAGAGCCAATGAGATCTGGTGAGCACTGAGGGCTTCAACCAGGTAACTGTCCCAGGTACTGGTAGCATAGATTTAGCTACCAGCTCATTTCGATATGAGCTCATATTTAGCCAGTAAAGGGGCTTGCAAGTGATGCAGCATGAGGAACCCCAACATTGTGGCTTAGTCGGGGAGGGTTCTTGGCTTTGCCCAGGAAAGAATTCAAGGATAAGCCAGGAGTGTTAGACAGCAATCCTTTTTCTATTTTTTATTTTATTTTATTTTATTTTTGAGACAGTCTCACTCTATCACCCAGGCTGAAGCACAGTGGCATGATCTCCTCCACCTCCCAGATTCAAGTGATCCTCTGGCCTCAACCTCCTGGGTAGCTGGGATTACAGGCATGCACCACCACACCCAGTTAATCTTTGAATTTTTAGTAGAGACGGGGTTTCACCATGTTGGCCAAGCCTGTCTCAAACTCTGGACCTCAAGTGATCAACCCAGCTCGGCCTCTAAAAGTGCTGGGATTACAGGCATGAGCCACCAGGCCGGCCCATAGTAATCTTTTATTGAATGGTCCTGCTCCTTGCAGAGCAGGGCTAACTCATAGGTAGTATGGGCAGAGTAAGGAACTTTTGGGCTATAGGCAATTATATTTATACCCACTTTCAATTGCATTCTAATAAAGGGGTGGGTTAATATAAATTGAGGGGAAGTTTATTTAGAACTTTCTAGGAAAGGGGTGGTAACTTCTGGGTCATTGCCATGGAAAGGGGTAGTAACTTCCCCATCGTTGCAATGGCATTTGTAAGCTGTCATGGTGCGGGTGGCAGTGTCTAATGCTAATGAGCAATGAGGTCAGCTAGGGATCGCTTTCTTCACCATCTACTCTTTCCCATCAGTTTCTTCACTTCATCATATCCAGACTAGGAAATAAGTCTGGCAGGTCTCCTCCTTCACAAGGGCGTAAGGGAGGCAACTTGAATTTGGAGGAATGCGGGCAGCGAGTCTCACTGGATCTCTACCATGGCTTGGTAAGGAAGCTCAGAAGCTGTGGTGGGGGCTGGTGTTCTGTGTGTTTGTGGTCACCAGGTGTGGTCAGGGGCAGCAAGCAGGGAGCACCAGCCACCAGGCCCTTCTCAGGATAGCAGACAGGGATTTGATCTGTGCAATGCATGGAACCAGTGACCATCTTGGTCCCAGAGCCTCTCCCTCAATGACTTGGCAGCAGGCTGAGAGCTGGCGCTTTTCCCTCCCAGCACAGGCCTTCTGGGTATGCTTTGTTAACAGAGGTGCCTCTGTTGCATCTCTCCTGAGTTTAGAGTTTGAAGGTTGTTGTCTTAAGCCATATCCCAAGAGAGAGGACAGCTACAGAACTAAACAAGGATTGGAAGAAACAGATTATGAGGAAATCACAGTAGAACATCGTTTTTTCCAGCAACTACCTTTTTCATGTTTACATTCTTTGAAAAAAGAAATGCTGTTATTCATTCAACAGCTCAGAAAAAAGAATTACCAAATAAACCATCAGAGTCAGATTCTACTCCTGGGTGTCTGACTGTGGCCCATGGTTTCCCATCAACATCTGGTCACTCTGCTTCAACTACGCAGACCTCCCAGTTGCTCCTACCCCAGGGACCATGCTTTTGTACTTTTTCTGCCTAAAATTCTTTAACCCTAAAATTCTCACTGAGCTTTCCCTTTCTTTGGGCCTTTCCTCAAAGCACACCCAAGATGTCCTTCCCCCACTCTGCCACCCTTATCTCGCTTTTCTGCTTTCTCTTGTAGTAGTTATCATCATCTCACATCATTAGATTTTTGTTTGTTTGTTTGTTTTGAGACAGGCTTTTGCTCTGTTGCCCAAGCTGAACAGTGAGCAATCACAGCAAATTGCAGCCTTGATCTCCTGGGGTCAAGTAACATTTTCACCTCAGTTTCCCAAGTAGCCGAGACTACAGGCACATGCCACCACACTTGGTTAATTTTTATATTTTTTTATTTGTAGAGTCAGGGTTTCACTATGTTGCCCAGGCTGATCTTGAACTCCTGAGCTCAAGTGATCTGCCCGCCTTGGTGTCCCAAAGCACTGGGATTACTGGTGTGAGTAACTGTGCCTAGCCACGTAATTAATTGTTTTTATTCATTTGCTTATCTTCTTCCATTTAAATGCAAGTTCTATAAAGGTGGATGATATGATTTGGCTCTGTGTCCCCACCCAAATCTCATCTTGAGTTATAATCCCCATGTGTCAAAGGAAGGAGGTGATTGAATCTTGGGAGTGATTTCTCCCATGCTATTTTCATGATAGTGAGTGAATTCTTACAAGATCTGATGGTTTTATAAGTGTTTGATAGCTCCTCTCTTGCTCGTTCTCTCTCCTGCTGCCTTGTGAAGAGGTGCCTGCTTCCCCTTTGCCTTCCACCATGATTGCAAGTTTCCCAAGGCCTCCCCAGCCATGTGGAACTGTGAGTCAATTAAACCTCTTTTGTTTATAAATTACCCAGTCTCAGGTAGTATCTTTACAGCAGTGTGAAAACGGACTAATATAGTGGAGTTTTAGTTTTCTGTTTCCCTAGCTCTTAGAACAGAGCCTCTCACAAAAAGGACCCTCGGTAAGTATTTGTTGAATGAATGAATGATCTTTTAAGATGTGGCAGCTTTTAAAAAGCTGACTGGGGCCTCTCTCAGACACATCATAAGCCAAAATAAATTCCAATACATTAAAATTCTGCTGTAACCAGGCATGGTGGCTCACACCTGTAATCCCAGAACTTTGGGAGGCCGAGGCAGGTGGATCACTTGAGGTCAGGAGTTCGAGACCAGCCTGGCCAACATGGCGAAACCTGTCTCTATGAAAAATGCCAAAGATTAGCCAGGCATGCTGGCACTCACCTGTAGTCCTAGCTGCTTGGGAGGCTGAGGCACGAGAATTGCTTGAATGCGGGAAGGTGGAGGTTGCAGTGAGCCGAGATCATGCCACTGCACTCCAGCCTGGGCAACACAGTGAGACCCTGTCTCAAAAAAACAAACAAAAAATTTCTGCTGTAAAAAAATAAAACTGAACTACTGGCCAAAGCTTACACAAGGATGTGGGAAATTAACCTTCTCTTATATAAATACTAAAAGTATTATTATAATCTGGCTTGTTGTTCTAGGATTTCCACTTCTAGTTACTTATACTGCAAAAGGAAACAAAGATGTGTACAAATATTTAAGGGCAATAATGGCCACATTGTTGTGTATATTAATAATAATCAGGGACAACAGGAGATTGTTAAAAATTCAACAATATAAGGTCAGGGAAGCAATTTTCTAATTTTATGTTTTATGTAGAGTTAATTTACCTCTACAATGGAATACTATATAGTCATTAGATATTATCTTGTAAAGAAATATTTGATGTAAAGAAATATGTTCAATGTACATAATTGAGTGAAAAAATTACAAAGATATATGTATACAGTAGTCCTCCCTTATCCAAAGGTTTTATTTTGGTGGTTTCAGTTACCCAAGGTCAATGTCTGTCCATATTAAATAGAAAATTCCAGAAATTTTAACAATTTTTTTCCAGAAATTTATAACAATTCCTAAGTTATAAATTGGTAGCTATTCTGAGTAGCAAAATGACATCTCAGCCATCCTGCTTCCTCTTACCCAGGAAATGAATCATCGCTTTGTCTAGTATAGCCATACTGCCCATTAGTCACTCAGTAGTGGTGTAGGTTATCAGATTGACTGTCAAGGTATCACAAAGCTTATTTTCAAGGCACCCTTATTATGCTTAATAATGGCCACAAAGTGCAAAAGTAGTGATGCTGGTAATTCAGATATGCCAAAGAGAAGCCATAAAGTGCTTCCTTTAAGTGAAAAGGTAAAAGTTCTCCACTTAATAAGGAAAGAAAAAATTATAAACTGAGGCTGTAAGATCTATAATAAGAACAAATATTCTATCTGTGAAATTGTGTAGAAAGAAAAATTAATTTGTACATAGTATATATGGAGGAGTTTGGTACTATCCATGGTTTCAGGTATCACTGGGGGTTTTAGAACATAATCCCATTTTCTGAGAAGCCTATGCATGGATTCAAAAAAAGATACCTGGCCGGGTGCAGTGGCTCGCACCTGTAATCCAAGCACTTTGGGAGGCTGAGGCAGGTGGATCTCCTGAAGTCAGGAGTTCGAGACCAGCCTGGCCAACATGTAGAAACCCCATCCCTACTGAAAATAAAAAATTAGCCAGGTGTGGTGGCACACGCCTGTAGTCCCAGCTACTTGGGAGGCTGAGGCAGGAGAATTGCTTGAATCTGGGAGGCAGAGGTTGCAGTGAGCTGAGACTGCACCACTGCACTCCAGCCTGGGCAACAGAGTGAGACCCCGTTTCAAAAATATATATATATACCAGGCAAAAGATTAACAATGTTTATCACTATTGGCCTATATATTTTTCCAAGACATTCATGAAGTATTGCAGTCGTCTGTCCATATATGTAGGGCCCTGGTTCTGGGACTGCCCTTGTATGCCTAAATCTGCACATACCAAGTTCTGCACTAGGCTTTGCAGAACCCATAGACAGGAGAAGTTGGCCCTCTACATACACAGGTTTCACATTCCTCCAATATGATACTTTCTATCTGTATTTGGTTGAAAAAAAAAAAAAAGGTATATATAAGTGGACCCGTGCACTGCAAACCTGTATTGTTCATGGACTTATCCCTTAAAATAATAGAGAGACTCTAAAATGTTAGCAGCATTGAAAATGCACATAGTATAAGGCCTGAAATCCATGGGTGACTTCATACAGATGGCAGCATTTCATGTGGCTTTTGAGGGACACAGGGTTTTTTCACATTGGGAGGGAGGGAAGAGTTATGAGACTAAAATCTGTTCAGGGAACAGTGAGAAATGTGGTATGTTGGGAGATGAGGAATGTGAGACTAGCATCTTATTCAAAGTGATAAGTGATATTAAGAAACCTGAACTGTTTGTTTTGAATAATGAAGAGCCAGTGAAGATATCAACTGATGGAGGTAATGTGATCAGATTTAAATATGTCAGCAAATGTTCTAGAACCTCCTGGGTTTTCTGGCTTCCCTCTGCTTTCAGGAGAGCTCACTCTCAAATTGGTCATTATATTTTATTACTGAATGTGATTTTCCTTGAGACATTTGCAATAGGAATGTTCTTCATGTCCCTGTCCTTCTTAGAAAATTTTAAGTTACATGTTTAAACATATAAGTACTTTTGCATAAATATTTTCATGTGTACACATAGAAGTACCTTTGCATAAATCTATTAATGTGATTATACCTAATAAGTTTTTTAGAGCATTTTTTATAACAAATGTGATTCTATCCATCGTTTTTTTCCCCATGTATACATAAATATAGTGTCATATACACACTCACACAGAAACATATGTAGGGTGCCAGTCATCATTTGCTTTACAAAAAATGGGATTAGATGATACACACTTTACTGTTTGCCTTTCTCTCATCAATAACTGGAATTATCTCCAAATTAGCTGGTACTGTTCTAAGTGCTTCTTTTTATCAACTGCAGGATATGCCGTGAGTGCCGTGTAGTCTTGTTTTCAGTCATTTTCTTACCCATAGATTATCATCGTTTTCAGCTTTTCATCACTACCATGCAATAAGCATTCTTATATATTATGTTTTTATGAAGTAAACCCCCAAAGCAGGACTGCTGGGTCAAAAGATACAGGTAAGTATAATTGGAATAAACAGGGCCCAGATTACTTTCCACAAAGGCTATAACACTACACCTGCAATGGCATAAGGAAAATACATTCTTTTGTCCAAATCCTCACCAGCAATAGATATTATAACACCTTTTGATGTCATGTTGCCAGGCTGATGGGTATAAGGTGCTATCTTAATATTCTTTTAATTTGCATTTCTCTTACCACTGGTGAATTTCAGCAACTTTTCACGTGGTGTCTTTATGTATTGGGTTTCGACTCCGTGGATTATTATTTCTATTCTCTTTTCTAGATTTCTGTCCCTTCCTAATCTTTCTTGCTGTTTGGCTAGCTGACTGGTCAATTTTCATGGCCTTCATCAATATTGACTCCATGAGTACTGTTAGAATTCGCATTTTTAAAACATGAACTAACTCCTCTGTGCATGCCAATACTCAAGCCAGATAAACTCCAGGCAGGAGGACCCAGGTGATACATTCACATTCCTTTTCTATGGCAAAATGGGTGAAGAGAACACAGATCCCCGACTCCTGGAATACCTAAATCAATCAGGTGCCTTATCGAGAAATGCACGTCTGTAGCGGAGGGATAAGGTCTCTCCAGCTACGTCAAACGCCACCTTGGAAACGTAAACTAACCTGCAAATAAAGCAGCCCTGAGCACAACAGGATTCAGGATGACAGATGTGACTCTGGCGTCCCCAAAGGATGCCCTAATAGAGTGGCCCGTGTCTCTCTCCTTGATTAATCAGTGCGCGCTCGCCATTCTAATCTATTCCAGCCAGCTGCATGCAGCAGATTATTACCAAGTCAATATGGATCACAGCCAACTGCTGGGAGGGCTTGGCCATTATGCCGTCCTGCAGTGCAGTCAGCCAGGCCAACCCCTACCCCTGGGGCTCTTTAATGAATTAAAATGATGTAGATTGCTTGGTCTCCTTGTCACTACGGTGGAAAAAATCAAGAGAACCCAACCTTGTGTTTACAACTAACATCGGGTGATTTTCTGAGGAGGGGTTGCTAGGGGGTTTTATGTCTGCTGAGAATTATCTGCCACCAGAGGCCACCCAAAATTATCCATCTGTCCACTACATTCCCCTCCAGCATTAGTGGAGGGCATGGGTTACTATAACTGGTTCTAACCCATTTGCTCCAAAATAAATTTTTAAAGAAGAAATCTCTGTTTCTTGTTTCAAAGGAGTAGCCTCTTTGATAGCAAAATAAATAAATACATAAAAATGAAGAAGAAGAAATTATATGGCTACAGATATAAAAGGGGGAAAGGCCATCCCTGTATGTTGACAGAGACCCCAAATCAAATCAGGAGAGAGTAAATGACTCGTTCAATTACAAGTTGTTCAGTGGCTTGGTCAAAACTTTTAACATATACACCCTGACTATAACGTGAGTATTGTAATAGAATGTTCATGGGTGGTTTTCAGGGAACCTGTGAAACCTCTAGAATTGAATTAAAAAGTGTGTGTGTGTGTGTGTGTGTGTGTGTGTGTATGTGTGTGTGTGTCTTTTTCTTGAGGAAAGAGTCCATGGTTTTTGTCAGATTCCCACATGGGTTCCAGGTTGAAAATGAGTTAAGCATTCCTGTTCTAGAAGTTCAAGTCTTCAACAGGAGGCACTAACACAAGTTGAAGACAAAATAGAAACCTCAAAGATATACAATGCAACCCAGGGACCAGAAGGCATCAAAGTTTTGGTAGGGGGACAAAGGAGATTGTAATTCTCTTTCAATTCTTGGTTTTATTCTCGGATGTGATTTATTTTTTCTTCATGAAGCAGATGTGGTGAAATGGAGATTTGAGGGCCCTTTGTTTGGGACTGTCTTTCATTCTTTGACAGCCAAAGCGCCCTACTATGAGGCTTAGGGATGGGAGCATGGAGAATTGTCCTCAGCACACTCTGGTCAAGGGTTCACCAGCTCTTAGCTGTCCCCATCTTTGGTGAGGATGATGCAGAGGACCAGCTAGACCAGGTGGGCCAAGAGAACAGAAGACAGGGCTGGTTCGACATTTGTCTAGACCTTCCTTGTCTCTGAGGAGTAGCAAAAGCCATGACTTCCATACTATTCAGCCAGATTCACCAGAGCAAGAGCTCAGATCCCAGGTTCAGGTAGGAGCCTAAGTAACGGGGTGTGTACCTTTACCTGGAGGGGCCTCTCTGTGCTTTCCTCAGAGGCTCAATGCAGGAATAAGTGAGTCAGAGATACAAAACTTGGGGACTGGCTGTACTCAGTATGACTAACACAATTTACTAGCGATTATCTGTGGCATCTAACTTCATTCAGGCACCCAGCAGATGCCATGAGTGGGCTGTGTTGGGGAAAAGCAAACTCATTTTAATAGCAGTGCCAGGAAAACTAGATTTGCAAAGCAAGTCTGACATACATCCACTAAAACACTGTGACATACATACATGAGTGTGTGTATATGTAAAAGACTTCTCTATGATAAAGAGAAATGATTGTAAACAACCACTCCTTTAAAGGTTCCACAACACCAGGGTTCTTCAATAATGGAAATACTTAAGAAATACAGGCTACTCATATCCTCATCTTTTATCATATCTAACTTCATGTTCAAATAACTAGCATGCCTAAGAACAACATGTACCATCTTCCAATAACCAGCAAATAGTATCTATTGCTGTTAATTGTGTGTTTTTCCTTCCCAAATATAGTAAGCGCATGCCTCAGTCCTTTGCTAACTCTCAGGGGTCTTATACACAGCATTGCTTTGGCTCCAGTCAGCTATTTTTTTTTTTAAAGGAGGCTGAGTCTCACTCTGTCACCCAGGCTGGAATGCAGTGGCACAATCTTGGCTCACTGCAACCTCCACCTCCTGGGTTCAAATCATTCTTCTGCCTCAGCCTCCCAAGTAGTTGGGATTACAGGCACCTGCCACCACACCTGGCTACTTTTTGAATTTTTAGTAGAGATAGGGTTTCTCCATGTCAACCAGGCTGAACTCCTGACCTCAAGTGATCCACCTGCCTTAGCCTACCAAAGTGCTGGGATTACAGGCGTGAGCCACCGTACGCAGCGACAGCAGAATTTTAATTTATTGGAATTTATTTTGGTTCATGATGTGTCTGAGAGAGATATTTTCCAATATTCACACTTATGTTCTTTAAAAAAGAAGTAAAAGCCCTAACTTTTAGTAAGGTACATGCTCCTCCTGAAGGAAGCTGCATTTCTCAACACTTTTTGCTAAGATCTGGCTAATGGAATGTAAGTGAAAGTGATGTGTGCAAGCTCTTAGTCTTGTTCTTAAAGAGCAGACCCTTTCCTCTCTTCATCCCCCAGCTTGCCACTTAATATGTTTGTGATGATATCCTGGAATGTGCAAAACGTGCCACTAGTGATGGCAGAACAACCAGATAAAGGAACTTGGACAATCCGTGAATCTGAGCCATATTCCACCCTGGACTGCCTCTATGTACTCATATTGATGGACTCACATCTGGTTCACCTTCACATCATGGATGTGTCCTTTGAAATCCCAGTTTTATGGCTGAAGGATTTTGTCCCAGTCCCCTATGCCTATGTGTTCATGAAAATCCAATCCCAAGGCCATCTTGTTCAGCAAATCCCCTTGGAGGCAAGGTTGTCTCAGTCCTCTGTGTGCCTATCTATGTAGGTACCTTTACTTAAATTTTAGACCACAGCCTCTTTCTTGCTAGGGCATCAATGCTATCAGAAGAAGCACTGCTCTCATGCTACTCAGGGTTTTTCCTTGGTTTCAGCAAGAGAGTCAGTCTGGATAATTTGCCTGCCATATCACTGGTAAGCGGAGTCTTGACTTGCTATCTTGAGTGGCCAGTGCTTAGCCTGAGATAAGGATGGAGCTGCATCTCCTGGGGTGTGCTGCTATGAGAAGCCCCTCTGCAGTTACTGCCCTGAGGACAGGGACCTCATTCTGAGCCTGATTGCCTCTTGGAGAGTGCTGGGTACACTGCAGAGCCCATAAAAGATTTTTTGTTTCGGATGAACATCTAAACAGCAGAGTATATTACACTAGAAATATTGCCGTGATTATTTCCTCCTTAAAATACAGGACTATGAGCTATAAAACAGAGAATCCATGAGTGTATGTAGAAATTCTGTTGCTAAGTGATGTCTTTGTTCCTACACTAGACTGCTTACCTCTCCCCATGTAATGCTAAGAACTTCTATTTTTCTTCCACTACGAACTCAAATCACTGATTAAGTGAAACAAACAGAACGGCAATTACCACTTCTTGTGATTGAGTGTCAGATTCAAATCAGTAAAAGGCAATGAAAGGCATACAAATCTTTTTTTCTGAACTTTTCCCTTTTTTCAGATAATTTTCTCATACAATCATTTTAAATAAATCATCATTCTATTTGTTCCTTTTCCAGAGTAATTCTTGGCACTTCATGTGCAGACCCATTGCCAAAGCCATAGTGTGGTCCGCATCTCAATGACCTCATGACTCATGCAGCATCTTCCCCTCTGCTCTGTGAGATATCACCAGGGATGATTTTGCTGAGACATGACAAAACAGTTTCAGTGATTGCTGTCATCAATGACATTTATTTCTGCAGAATTTGTTAATCATATCAGAATTTTTTAGTATTTAGTATCTCAGGTATTGAATTTGGCACTTTAAATGCATAATTTCATTTAATTATCCCAATAAACTTGATGTGGACACATATACTTCCATTTCCCAGGTGAGACAACCAAAGCTTAGCCTCTAATTTGCCTAAGGTTACTCAGATGGTATTTTATTCGGCTCAGGCTGCCATAACAACATAGCATAGACTGAATGGCTTAGACCACAGACATCAATTTCTAACAATTCTGGAGGCTGGGAAGTCCAAGAGTAAGGAGCTGGTAGATTCAGTATCTGGTGAGGACTCTCTTCCTGGCTTGCAGACAGCTTACATCTCTCTGTGTCCTTACATGGTGAAGACAGCCAGCTCCAGTTCTCTGGCATCTCTTCTTATAAGGACACTTATTCCATCATGAGGCCCCTATCTTCATGACCTCATCTAACTCCAATTACCTTCTAATGGCCTCATCTCCAAATATCATCACATTGGAAGTTAGGGCTTCAACATACGAAGTGTGGGGAGACATACACATCCAGTTCATAGCAGATGGTGAGAAACGGGTGGATTTAAAGGCTCTACTTAACCTGGCTTCTACCCTCATGCACGGGGCTCCAGCCACACTAACCTTCTCTCTGTTTCTCAAAACCTTTGACTTGCCCTGCTACAAAATGCTTTGTGCCCTCTGCCTGGAACACTCTGCTTCTAGATGTTGACCCACCTAAATCCTTCTGTTGTGTAGGTTTGGTTCAAGCACACTTCTGCTGAGTCTGAGTCTGTCCTTCACCACTAATCTAAAGGCCACCCCCCACTCTGACCCAATAGCTCTCTCTGATCATCCAGTTTTAGCTTCCTCATAGTGTGTGTTGCTCCTCAACATTTGTTCATACATAAATTGACTTGCCTATTTTCTTTTTCTTCTCTAGAGTGTAAGCTTCATGAGAGCAGGAACTAGGCCTCTCTTGTTTGCATCTGTATCACCATAAGCTTGAAGACTACTGATAAGGCTTGGATCTGTGTCTCTACCCAAATCTCATGTTCAATTGCAATTCTCAGTTTCGAAGGTGAGGCCTGATGGGAGGTAATTGGATCATAGGGGTGGATCCTTCATAGATGGTTTAGCACCATCCCTTTGGTGTTGTTCTTGTGACAGAGTTCCCATGAGATCTGGTTGTTTAAAAGCGTACCCCACACTTCCTTCTGCTCTGGCCATGTGAAGATGTGTCTACTTCCCCTTCACCTTCCACCATGATTGTAAGTTTCCTGAGGTCTCCCCAGCTATGCTTCCTGTATAGCCTGTACCGTGAGCCAATTAAACCTCTTTTCTTTATGAATTACTCAGTCTCAGGTACTTCTTTATAGCAGTGTGAGAACAGACTAATACAGGTACCTGACACATAATCAGTGGAGGATGCACGAGTGAATGTCCACTCCAACACCAAGCTCTCCTGGGGGATTCAGTGCCAAGCTCTCCTGGGGGATTCAGTGCTTTGCCTGCAGTTGAAGGAGACATGCAGGTCAAAGGGGCACGTGCACATCAGCTGACACCTGGAGCCCTCCACAGGGAAAATCAAGAGGGACTGTAGGACATGTCACTTAGGAAATTAGAATACCCCCGTCTCTGAACCTTCACTCTAATAGTCCATTTTCATGCTGCTGATAAAGACATACCCAAGACTGCATAATTTATAAAGAAAAAGAGGTTTAATGGACTCGCAGTTCCACACGGCTGGGGAGGTCTCACAACCATGGGTGAAGGCGAAAAGCACTTCTTACATGGCAGCAGCTAGACAGAATGAGAGCCAAGTGAAAGGGTTTCCCCTTATAAAGCCATCAGATCTCATGAAACTTATTCACCATGAGAACAGTATGGGGGAAACTGCCCCCATGATTCAATTATCTCCCACCAGGCCCCTCCCATAACACATGGGAATTCTGGGAGTTACAATCCAAGATGAGATTTGAGTGGGGACACACCAAACCATATCACTCACCTAGGAGAATTCAAATTCCTTCCTTTAATCCCAGCTATGAATTGAATGTTTATGTCCCCCCAACGTTTATATGTTGAAGCCCTAACCCCAGTGTGATGGTATTTGGAGGTGGGCCTTTGGAAGGTGATTAGGTTTAGATGAGCTCATGAAGATGGGTGCCCCAGGATGAAATTTGTGTCCTTATAAAACGAGGAAGAGACACCAGAGTTTTCTGTCTGCCACGTGAGCCCACCGCACCCACAACAAGAAGACGGCCATCTGCAAGCCAGGGGAAGAGCCCTCACCAGGAACCAAATCTATTGGCATCTTGGTCTTGAACTTTCAGCCTCCAAAACTAAGAGAAATAAATGTCTATTGTTTAAGTCACCCATTCTATGGTATTTTGTTATGGCAGCAGGAGCTGATTAAGACAATCCCCAAGTCATTCCACCTTATGTCAGGTACCCATGGAGACTTGGGAAATTTCCTTCCTGCTATTGATTGCTAACTTATCACTCACCCAGGCCCCCTATTCTTGTGTTCTCTGTGGCTCCTTCCTTGTGAATATGACTCATTATCTAGTGGCCTATCTTTCCTGGAGGTTGCACCTGAGCTGTCTCTTCTTGCCTTGAGGCTGGGCCACTGCTCCTTCACTTCAGCCTGCCTTCTCACCTGTTGATGTCACCTGGCCAGCACCACCATCCCAGACTGATTCAGGGCAGTGGATCTGCATAACCTCAAGCTGAGAGGCTGCTTTCACAGGAGATGCACAATGGACCCACTCTGCCTTCCCCTCATCCCTCCATCCCCAGCACTCCTGGTCTCCTCTGTGCTGCTCTGGCCCCAGAAGGCATCCACAGAGCCTGGTGTTCACCCCTGTTCTGGGAAAGAGTGTGTTTCTCTTATCACCATGAAAAGGTGAGACCCCTCTGCTTTTGTTCCTTTTCTCTCTGGGCAAGATCTCTTTCATCCCACCCAGATTTCCCTTGCCAGCTCTGCAAATTAATTTTCTCTACTTTCCATTGAGAATATCAATATACTCCCGAAGATTCTTCACATCTTTTTACAGGTTTTTGTATTTTGGGGTTCCTATTTTTGTTTTGCTACAACTAAAGAGATTAAACCACATTTTCTATGTCTTCAGTGCAGCTCCTCTTGAGCAGAATGCTTTACAAACCTATGTTCACCACCTAAACAAACAAACAAAAATAGCAAAAGCCTACTATTTGCCAGGCATTACTCTAGGTGTTTTTTCGGGGAGGTGTTAGTGACTGGCTCACTCAATGCATTAAAATGTCAAACATTTTGCAAAGCTCTGTAGTAATAAAAACATAAATGACTGCCTTTTGGCATTCTTAGGTGCTTTATTTTTTTGGAGACCAACTCTGTTTGAGTTTTTTAATTAACTTAAATCTTTATTGCCTAGGGAATGCTGAGACAGTTGGGTCAGTATTCCAAATGCCAAGTGAGACTATTTGAATTTAGGAAGAAAACAAACAAGCCAAAAATGCCAGGTCAGAGGCATGAAACCAGAATCCCACAGTGACTGCTCATCATTGTGTGACAAGTTTCAGAATGAAAAAGAAGGATATTGAGAAACTAACTTAGGACTGCATTCTTTGGCACCATCAAAACAAACACAAAGTCAAGGGACCAGGAATATCAGAATTGAACTATTGCATTTATTTGGGTGTGTGGTTTATATTAGGTTGAAAATCTTGAAAATCGTATAAAGACACACTTTGTTTAACTCATGTGTCAGGTAAATGCCTCTGGCAGATAAATGTGGCTGTTACACAGTCCAGAAAATAACTCTTAGCTGGTATAATCACCAGCCAGAAAGTCTCCTGGTCTGATCCATGAATGACTGGCTCACTCCCAAGATGAGAACTGGTCATAAATCATTAATTCGATTACTTAAGAAACATCTATTAAGCACTTAGCATATACCAGACATTAAGTTGGATGCTCACACTATCCAAAGGAACTTAGAGGTTGTTATTTTTAAAAGGTGATATTCACATAGATATGGAGGCAAAGCCTTCAGTGTTTGAGGGGTAGTGACCATGAGATCCATGGAAACAAGGAGTGGTAGGCTCTCGGGGCAGAGAGAAATGGCCTGACTCTCAAAGAAGCAGGAGTTCAGAAGAGACTTGGGAAAGGGAGGAGAATACTATCTCCATCTCCCAACCTGGAAGCCCTTTTATTTCTATCACTCTAGGTGGTTTGGGTGCAAGTGGTTTCTGTGACTAAGAATAGCATCCCACCTGTGAGGGTCTCTAGGGTAGATTTCAGCCATGGAGGAGAAAGAAATACTGAGTCCTGGCCAGGCACAGTGGCTCATGCCTATAATCCCAGCACTTTGTGAGGCCAAGGTGAGCAGATCACTTGAGGCCACGAGTTCAAGACCAGCCTGGGCAACACGGTGAAACCACGTCTCTATGAAAATACAAAAATTAGCTGGGCCTGGTGGTGGGCGCCTGTGGTCTCAGCTACTTAGGAGGCTGAGGCATGAGAATTGCTAAAACCTGGGAGGTGAACATTGCAGTGAGCCAAGATCATGCCACTGCACTCCAGCCTGGGTGACAGAGTGAGACTCTGTCTCTAAATAAATAAATAAAATACTGAGTCAGTCCCAACACATTCGACAGATAGCTGTTGAACCTCTATGGTAGGCTAGAAAATCTTGTAGGCATTAGGACTGCAGTGAAAAATAACTCTCTAATTTAGTGGGGCTTCTATTTTTGTGTGATAGGGAATAAACATGTAAACAAGGAAATAATAGAATGTCAGGGAGTAATCAGTGCTACGAGAAACAGAGGAAGCATGGGAAGGGGACAGTGAGTGATGGAGGGTCAGGATTGTTGGAGATGACCTTACCGAGGAGGTGATACTTGAACAGAGAAGGGTATGAAAGGTATGAAGTACAGGAGCAAGGCATGCAGGTAGAGCATTCTAGGCATGGGGAACAGAAAGTACAAAGTCCCTGAGTTGGGAAAGTGCTGTGTGTTCAAACCACAGCAAAGAGCCAAGGGTAGCAGAGGCAGAGTGAACAGTGGTAAGTGGTGTGTAGGAACCAGTCTACACTGGTTTGCCAAGCCTATTGTTAAGTTTTCAGGAATTTTGCCAGCCGGTTGCTAAACACAGCCATTATTAAACATTAAATCATATAAACGTATAACTGAACGTATCATATTAAAACTAAAACTCATCACTTCCTAATTAGTTTGCTACATTTTTACTATTATCTATGCCCTTGAAGTTATGTATATCTGAGTGTAAGGTGGAAATACCATACAATGCTGCACTCCTGTGCATCTCTTCCCAGCTCCGATTTCAGTGGGGTTGACTTGTTAGCTTGAAATCAGCTACCGTGGGAGAATCACACAATGGAAATGGGCAAATGCTACAAATCAAGGCTTCCCTTAATTTTTGTTGATTGTCTAGACTTAAGAAAGAGGTGGAGAAAATGTTAATAAATCAGATTAAATGTAGAAGAGTTTCATGTTACATTTGAACAGCATAAAAAATTGAGGAAATATTCTTCCAGTACTTGAAAACTGTTATCCAGTTTGGCAAAGAACATCCTCATGTTGTCGACACATGGGTGAAATTCCAACACGTGCTTTTGTTCTGTTACTCTTGTCTTACTTGTTAACATGTATGAAAATATCAACCAACATTCATGCCAGGATGGCATATGGGGAGCCAGGTGTTACTCATTTATTATCACACAGATGTGTCAGAAACATAGCTGGGAATCAGATTAGACAGGCCTTACATGTTAAGGTAAGGGTGTAAATATTTTTAATTGTGAAATGGAAAGCTGTGGAGGGTTTAAAACAGAAGAATAAGATGCTCTGAATTCTGTTTTTGCCTGGCACAGTGGTTCATGCCTGTAATCCCAGCACTTTGGGAGGCCGAGGTAGGCGGATCACGAGGTCAGGAGATCCAGACCATCCTGGCTAACATGGTGAAATCCCGTCTCTACTAAAAACACAAAAACTCAGCCAGGCGTGGTGGCGGGCGCCTGTAGTCCCAGGTACTCGGGAGGCTGAGGCAGGAGAATGGCGTGAACCCGGGAGGCAGAGCTTGCAGTGAGCTAAGATTGCACCATTGCCCTCCAGCCTGGGCGACAGAGCGAGACTCTGCCTCAAAAAAAAAAAAAAAAAAAAAAAAAATCATTTCAGTAGCTGGGAACAGAATAGAACATAGGTGAACAAAAACAGAAAAAGTGGGGCTGAGTTAGGAGAACATACGTTGGCTTCCTCTGGATAGTTGTGGAAGTGATGAGAAGCAGTTCAACTTGAGCTGTATTTTTCAAGGAAATGTCAACAGGACTTGCTGATGACTTAGATGTGGGTTACAAAAGAAAGAAAGCACGGATGACTCCAAAGTTTTTGGCCTGAACAGCTGGAAGGATGGTGTAGCTGTTCAATAAAAGGAAGCCAAGTGAAGCAGAAATAGATTAGGGAAAGGATTGGAATAGAATAAAGAATTCTAGGGCAGCACAGTGGCTCATGCCTGTAATCCCAGCCCTTTGAGAGACTGAGGAGAGCAGATGGCTTGAGGAGTCCGAGACTAACCTGCTCAACGTGGCAAGACTCCATCTCTACTAAAAATACAAAAGTTAGCCCGGCATGGTGGTGCACACCTGTAATCCCAGCTGCTGAAGTGGCTGAGGCAAGAGAATCGCTTGAGCCCAGGAGGTGGACGCTGCAGTGAGTCGAGATTGCACCACTGCACTCCAGCCTAGATGACAGAATAGGACCCTACATCAAAAAAAAAAAAAAAAAAAAAAAAAAATGGTGGGGGGAGGATTTTGTTTTTGATATGTTAGGTTTGAGATGTCTATTGTGTCCAAGTGGAGATATTCAGGGTGAAATTGTAGGGACTGTGTTTTTCATAGCACAGGGATTCTAGAGGACTTAACAGTAAAAGGAGGGGTAGGAAGATCTCAGAGGAGAGGATGAGACTAGAAGGATCCAGTTGGCCAGTGCAACTTATGTCTCACGTTGTGTCTGAGGATGACAAGAGGTGATGCATTGTGGGTGAAACTGACTATATGGTTATTGAAATCAGAAAAAAAAAAAGTCCAAGAAGTCCCAGTAAATAGAAAAATATGGGTCTCCCTGGATGAAGTCAACCATAGCCTGGGTTGATTGTTCTGCTGAAGAGATCTTAGTCCAGATGGAGAGTGTGGTAGAGGGATAGCCATTGCCCCCAAGACTTCACTACAAGTGGAAAATGCAACAGCTTTAATCCTAATATTCTTCCTAGATTCACAATATGTATGTGCCCTGATCCCAATCCCTCCCTGCTCCCCTCATCTGCCCCCAGGCTTCATGGAAGTGATAGCACAATCAGCCATGCTGATTGCTCAGCCCAGAGCACTGGATGGAAGTTAATACTCAAAGCTGATTTCTCTTCCTTGAGGCTGGAAAAAGGGATGAGTTGGGAAAGTGAACAACTAGAGGTGTTTACAAAGGAGGAACATCTGTGATGCCCATGGTGGTAACATGGAGTGCTGCAAAGAGTACTATAGAGAAGGAAGGCAAAATGCTGCTTGGAATCCACAAACGTGGAATCAGTGCATCTCATTTGCTGGCTCTTACCATAAAATGAGCATCAGTATACCTGCCCTGAGCTTGGGTAGGTTATCAGAGAAGATCTCTGACACTTTTGGAGCCCATTCGAATAGCTCCCTGTGAAGCCATCCAATTTGACCATGATCCGGACTTCCTACTAGACCAGTATCTTGGCTTTGTCTGATCTTTCAACTTCAGCTTCTGCATTTCCTTCTAATTAGCCCTTTCGTACCCCACCAGAATTGCCAAAATGGAGACTTCCTGTCCCAGTCTCAGATCTTGTGGAATTCACACCTCGCCTTTCCATCACTGCCTCCTAACCCTGCCACAATATGGAGTACCTGTTGTTATGTTGAGAAGATTAAGACTATACAGGCAGTTAGTTTAGGGAACACCTTCTAAGTTGGTGAAATCTATTTTTAAGATCATGAAATATCATACTACCGCCATATATACTCAATTTCCTCCTCCCCCTTTCTCTAAAACTTTCACTCAAGATAAAAGTCACCTAGGCCGGACATGGTGACTCGCGCCTATAATCCCAGGATCTGGGGAGTCCAAGGTTGGCGGATCACCTGAGGTCAGGAGCTCAAGACCAGCCTGGCCAACATGGCAAAACCCCATCTCTACTAAAAACACAAAAATTAGTCAGGCATGGTGGTGCACATCTGTAGTCCTAGCTGCTCGAGAGGCTGAGGCTGGAGAACCGCTTGAACCTGGGAGGTGGAGGTTACAGTGAGTCGAGATCGCACCATTGTACCCTAGCCTGGGCGACAAGAGTGAAACTCCATCTCAAAAAAAAAAAAAAAAAAAAGGCACCTGGTGATTGATGGGAATATGAATATCAGGCCTTGTGCTTGTTATTTTGGGGAATGACAGAAGACAGGCCCAGGCAGTGTTTTTTCCCTGCATCATCCTTTTTTCTTTTTATTTCCCATTTATTTTATTTAAGTGTGATTTAGTTTGCACAACATTTATAAGAGGGATGGAAAATAGACAAGAAGTGATGATAGCAAGTATTAGGGTGGTGCAAAAGTAATCGCGGTTTTTGCCATTAATGAAATGTAATTAATGGCAAAAATCACATTAATTATGTAAATTTATGTAAATTATGTAAAATTAATGGCAAAAACCGCGATTACTTTTGCACCAACCTAATAGCTTTGGAAATGGAACAACGAAGGATCACAAGTTTGGCTTCAAGTTTTCTGTGGTACACTTGCCACAAAAAGCAGGGGACAGAGGAAACTTTTGGAGGTGATGGATATGTTCATCATTTTGCTTGTGATGATATCATGGGTGTGTATACACATACCCAAGCTCATCAAATTGTACATATGAAATACATGCAGGGTTTTCACGTCTATCAATTTATACTTTGATAAAGCTATTAAAAAGAAAAAAGGCAGAAATGAGCTCAAATTTTAAACTGCCTTTATACCTTTATTGAACAAGCATTTATGAAGGACCCGCCATGTGCCAGCTCTGTGCGAGATATTGATGTGACTATGGGAAGGCAAGCATTGTCCCCAACCCTGCACATCTATTAGGGAAAGCAGGAGCAACTGCAATCATGCGCTAGGACAGGGAAGTTTGGCACCATGGAAACGTGTAGCAGGGGCAATCCTGGTGTGGGGGTGGGTCAGGATCGCAATTCCCAAATTGGAGACTGACTCATACGGCTATCAGTGACAGGCAGAACAACCTCCACAGATTTCAGCCGGAGGGGGGAAATACCCGCTTTCTTTTATATCATCGTTTTATTCACACATCAGCATCCCCTCATTCCCATCCACTTATTCCTGAGAGCAGGCTCTTTCTGAGGCTCCAAACATAGTGATTAAACAAAGGGGATTCTAGAAGGCGGACAAAGCATTAGAGACAGCTTCATTTTATATAAATGCCAAATTTTCTGCATCAGTAAGGTTGCAGCTGTGACAAGAATTAGGCTGCTTTCTAGGTCATATGTTTTCTAAAGCACTAGGCAAAAAAAATATTCACACATCAGGGGAAAAGAAATAAATAGACTCAATTGTTTTAAAACCTTATGAGTATACCATTTTTTAATAATACAATGAATGCTGCTTATTGAATGAACAAAGAAAATTATTTTGTTAATAAAAAATAGAGCCACATTCTCTGGTTAAATCATGAATGTGTAAAAAATTAAGTTCTCAATTTAATCTGTTCTGCACAAGATTCTGAATGAAAGTCAGATTAATTGGCATATAATGACACTGATATTATTTTCCATGTAATAATAGTTATATACATGTTTGGCAATTTATAGTTGTAATTCTATGAATCTGAATTTTTAAAAGTTAACTACAAATAAACAGTCTCTGTAAATGAGATATATGGGGTAGGAGACTGCTCACATAGGTATGGCTAAAGCATAAATATGTACTAATAATGAAAATATCTGATTCATATCAGAATTAATCAGCCTGGGCTGGATAATGTTTAGTCACAGATGAGACACAGATAAGAAAATGAACACCAGATTGGTCATTAAAAGTGCTTCCTGGGTATGAATGACACCTCTGAATGCAGCATGAAATAATTCCTTTTGTATTCTGCTCTACGTTTTCTTTCATCTTGTGTTTGGACGTTAGCCACAGAGGCACTGATGTTTACTGCAAAGAGCCTGGAGTCAGAAGATCTATATTCTAGTCTCAATGCTGCTAGAAGTTAACTGTTAGATTTTAGAAAAAATAAATTCTAATCCTCTGTTCAGTTTGCACATCTGCAAAATGAAGATACTTTTTAAAGCAAAATTGAGAAAGAAATAGAACAAAATTATGCACGCAAAAATGCAGTAAAAAATTTTTAGTTAATGCAAATATAAAATATCTAAATTGTCTATGCACAAATATATTTATATATCATAACAATGTAAACTAAATTATAATTGAAGGGATATCAAAAATAGAATTACCATATTGAAACAAATAAAAGCCAACAAGATATGTGTGTTTGTGCATGTATGTTTTAAGTGGTGAGACACTTCTAGATATTATGTTATAAACATATTACCAAATTGTTTAACTCATATATGCATATGGTTTTTGGTAATATGAAACTGTGCATAGAAGGAGATGATCAGTAATTTATTTGGCTGTCTAGTACATGTTGAGTCACTTCTCCACATAAAAAATTAATAAAGAAGGTTAATAAATGGGCTCCTCACGTGAGGGCTAAAGACAAAGACAGATGCAGATGCTTTGTTCCTGAAACCTCTAGCTTGGAATACGTTTTAGTCCTGAGACAAAGTCATTCACAATTAATGCCAATTGTAAATCTCAGTTGGACATCGCGGGAAGTGAAGGGAGACTGATACAGCATAGTCGGTTTGGCCTAAACCTATAAAAGATTCATCACATTAAAAGAGATTTTTTTCTGAACACTATGCTCATTTCTCATATTATTTGGGGATTATTTAATGTGATAAAATACAGAAAATACCTTATTACATTTGTAAAATCTTTTCAGAATCAATTTCTAAGCTTTTAGCAAAAATGTCATAAGATTTCTAGTACTAATAAGATGTTATAGACCTTCTGGTATTGACAAAGCAGTCTGAACAAACACAGAAATAAGAGGGGTACCTTAAAAATCTCTAGTCGAATGGACTGGTAGAAACCTTCTATGCAATCCCAGTCTACTAAGAAGTAGATTTCTACCTAATGTACAAAAATCAATACTGAAAATCAAGGAAAAGAAACAAATAGAAACGAAACAAACAATAAGACAAACAAACAAAACAAATAGTAACAAGATAAATCTCCAAAAATATACCTGAATGAAGTAGAGTTTTGTGATTTACCTGACAGAAAATTCAAAAGAATGGTCATAGGATGCTCACAGATGTCAAGACAGCAATCCAAAAACAAGCTGAGAACTTCAGCAAAGCCAAGAACTTCAACAAAGATACAGTATAAAAAAGTATCACATGGAAGTCACAGATCTGAAGAATGCTATAGCTGAATTTAAAAATTTAATAATGGGGTTCAGTAACAAACTAGAACAATCAGGGGGAAAAATTGTGAACTTGAAGACAGATTATTGGAAATCATTCAGTCTGAGGAGCAAAAACAAAAAAGAATAAAAAGAGGTAATTATAGATGAAGAGACCAACGGGACACCATTAAGCAGAATAACTTATGCATTATCGGTGTGCCACAAGGAAAAGAAAGAGAGAAAGGGATATAAAACATAATCAAGGAAATGATGGCAGAATACTTCCGAAGTCTCAAGAAGACATTAGAAAGCCAGATCCAGGAAACCCATAAGACACAAAAGATGACAAATCCAAAGAGACACCGTGATACGTCATAGTTAAATTGTCAAAAATTAAAGATTAAATGAAAGAAATCAAAGAGCTAAATGGAAAAACATACTGAGTTTAAGACTCAACATAGTAAAGATGTCAGTTCTGGCCAAATTGTCTATATGCTTAATGCAATTTCTATCAAAATCCCAGCAAAGTTTTCGTTGCGAAAGACAAGCTTACTCTAGAATTTACATGAAAAGTTTGAGACTCTAGAATAGCTAAAGTAATCTTGACAAACAAGAATAAAATATAGGAATTACTCTACTGATTATTAAGATGTAACTGTATGGCTAGAGTAATCAAGATGATAATCAAGTCACTGTGGTACTGGCAAAGGGACGGACACACAGATCAATGGAAAAAAAAAAAATCCAGGATCCAGACTCATACAGATATGCTCACCTAAATTTTGACATAGGTCCAAAGCAGTTCAATGGAGAAAGGATAGCTTTTTCAACAAATGGCACTGGAACAACTGGCCATCCAAAGGCAAACAACATGAACTTTAGCCTAAACCTCACACATTATACAAATATTCACTCAAAATGGATCAAGGACAAAATGTAAACTGTACAATTTTAAAGCTCTTGGGAAAAAGTAGAAGACAGGACCTACAATTAACCAAAAAGCCTTAGACTTGACACAAAAAGCATGATCCATAAGCTAAAAAATGGATAAATTGCACTTAATCAAAATTCAACTTGCTATGCAAAAGCCCATGTGAAGAGGACGAAAAGACTAGCTACATCCTAGGAGAAAATATTTGCAAACGATTCCAAAAAAGGACAAGTATTTAGAATATATTTCTAAAACTTTCAAAACCAACAGTAAAAAGAAAAATCAATCCAATTGGAAAGTGGGCAAAAGCACATGAACACTAAAGACGATATACAGATGGCGAATATGCATATAATGTAATGTCCAGCATCACTAGTCATCAAGGAAATGTAACTTTAGACTATAACCAGGTGTCATTACATACTTATCAGAATGGTTTGAGTAAAAAAATGGTGATATCAAATGCTGGTGAGAATGTGGAAAAGGTGTATCACTTATACATTGCTGATGGTCATATATTAAGTAAAAATGGTACAGTTACAGAAAACAGTTTGGCAGTTTCTTACAAGACTGAAAATGAAATTACCATATTACACAGCAATGGCAGCCTTGGAACATTTATCCCAGAGAAATGAAAACATATGTTTACACAAAACCTGTACATAAATATTCATAGCAGTTTATTCCTAATCGCCAAAAACTGGAATCAGTACAAAACAGTTGTACTTCAATGAATAACTTTAAAAAAAAACACTGTAGTATATCCACACCATAAAATACAACTCAACAATAAACAGAATGAACTATTGAGATACATGGCCACTTACAAAATCTCCAGGGTATTAGGCTGAGGGAGAGCCTCTCCAAAAAGGTAAAATACTGTATGATTCCATTTATATAACATTTTTGAAATGATAACATTTTAGAAATGGAGAATGGATTACTGGTTTCTAAGCATACGGGACCAGGAGTGGGTGGTGGCAGAAGGGAGGTGGGTGTTGTTAAAAAAGAGCAGGGCGAGGAATCCTCTTGGTGATGGTTTACTATTTTGACTGTGGTTGTGAATACACAAAACTAAATTTATGGTAAAACTGTATAGAATACACATATGCGCAAATAAGTGCAAGTTAAACCAGGGAAACCTAAATAAGATCAGTAAATTGTGTCAAAGTCAATATCCTGGTGGTGATATTGTTTTACAAAATGTTACCACTGCCGAAAACGGGATAAAGTGTGGTTTTTGTATGATTTCTTCCAATTCAGGTGATCTACAGTTATCTCAGTAAAAATTTCAATTAAAAATAAAAGTGCTTATTAACATATGGTAAATATTTTGGGAGAATATAAAGAAAATTAAAAGGTTGTCTGCCGTCAGCTAGCTTAAGTCTTTAGAAACAGGTGTTTGTGCCAGGTGCAGTGGCTCATGCCTGTAATCCCAGCGCTTTGGGAGTTTAAGGTGAGTGGATTGCCTGCGCTCAGGAGTTTGAGACCAGCCTGGGCAACATGGCGAAACCCTGTCTCTACTAAAAATACAAAAAATTAGCCAGGCATGGTGGCACGTGCCTGTAATTCCAGCTACTTGGGAGGCTGAGGCAGCAGAATCACTTGAACCCAGGAGGTAGAGGTTGCAGTGAGCTGAGATCAAGCCGTTGCATTCCAGCCTGGGCAACAGAGCGAGACTCTGTCTCAAAAAAAAAAAAAAAAAAAAAAAAAAAAAGGTGTTTGTGAATTAAATTTAAACAAATTCAACATATGCCCCAAATTGCACTAGGTAACAAAGGAGTATTATTTCTGCCCCGAAGGAGGTCCTCTCCACCAACGGTTCTGTCCTTTGTGTCTTTATGCTTTCTTATTAAACTTTTCAAACGGTTGTCTGCTCTCGGATCTGTATACCCTTGTGTATTCAGACCTCCACTCACTTCCAACAGACTTCTACTTTCTCCACACTTCTGAAATGTTTCTAGTAGAAATAACCATGGTGACCTTCTAATAGCCAAATCCGAAGATACAATAACATTATGTGAAAAAGCCTGGAATATTTATAAAAGCATTTTCCTGAAGACATTATGAGCACTTTTTATATGTTCTAATTTTTGCTTCCTCCCCATCTTTATAACAAACAAAGAAAGAGGATGAAGGAGAAGGAGGAGGAGAAAATTACCCATAATATATGTATGCATAAGATTTTTCAAATTCAGATAGGTCACGTGTCTATTTTGTCTTTCCAAAATGAGATCATACAATAAATACATTTGTAACCATTTTTTTTTTTTTTTTTGAGACCGAGTCTTGCTCTGTCGCCCAGGCTGGAGTGCAGTGGCGCAATCTCGGCTCACTGCAAGCTCTGCCTCCCGGGTTTACACCATTCTCCTGCCTCAGCCTCCGGAGTAGCTAGGACTACAGGTGCCTGCCACCACGCCCGGCTAATTTTTTGTATTTTTAGTAGAGACGGGGTTTCATCGTGTTAGCCAAAATGGTTTCGATCTCCTGACCTCATGATCCACCCTCCTCAGCCTCCCAAAGTGTTGGGATTACAGGCATGAGCCACCGTGCCTGGCCTGTAACCTGTCTTTTTATTTATCAATATGTCATTATGTCCTTTCCTTTTCCATAAATATCTTCTGCAGTATCATTTGTAATAGCTGTCTAACCCATTAATTTACTTTAGCATAATTAAATCAGCCAATCCCCATTTATTTCACATTCAGGTTGTTTATTATTTGTAGCTGTAGTAAATACCTTTTAACTAAATCTTTGGCACATATAGTTATTTCCCTGTATACCGTTTTTATGGCTTTCATCACTTATTTTCGATGTTATCAAAAGATGACAAGAGAGCCGGTGTCCTTAAAATTGTGCCAGCCTTGAACTTATAACTAAAGAAGAAAACCTTTGCTAATTTAAAAGTAAAACAAGGTTCTCACCATGCCTTTAGTTCACATTTATTTGTTTGCAAGGTGAAACAGATTTTTTTTAAAATATGCTTTTTGGCCAACACAGCTTTTTGTGTGTCTGCTCATTCACTGGAGCCTTCTACTCTTTCTTAAAGCATTACAGGAGATATTTTTATATTAAAGATACGAATATTCTCATATATGTTGCCGATATTTTTCCCAGTTTTCACTTTAAGTCTTGTTCATTCTGGGTTTTGAAATGTAGAATTTTAAAAAAATTGTTGTTAAGGCCAGGCGGGTGGCTCACGCCTGTAATCCCAGCACTTGGGGAGGCCGAGGTGGGCGGATAACGAGGTCAGGAAATCGAGACCATCCTGGCTAACAGGGTGAAACCCCGTCTATACTAAAAATACAAAAAACTAGCCGGGTGAGGTGGCGGGCGCCTGTAGTCCCAGCTACTCGGGAGGCTGAGGCAGGAGAATGGCGTAAACCCGGGAGGCGGAGCTTGCAGTGAGCAGAGATCCGGCCACTGCACTCCAGCCTGGGCGACAGAGACTCCGTCTCAAAAAAAAAAAAAAAAAAATTGTTAAAACTAAATAACAGATGTTTCATCTGGTGGAATTACAGGTGATTTTTTTTTTTTGGCTTGATTTTTATTCTCCTTTTTTCTACAAAGAATACCCCTCTTCTCACATATTATGAAAAAAATCACAATGAGAATATCATATATGAAAAATTAGATGCTGTGGATAAGTTGTATTCAGAAAAAAACTTGACAGCTTTTTCTGCTTTTCTTATCAAACCTGAACTAATAAATGCAAGTTAATTGGGCATTCAACTCAAGAAATCAAAGTAAATAAAACAGGAACCTGGTGAAGCAGGAGGAAACACTGATGATAATTAATATAAACTTTTAAAAATAGAAAAATTGATTTCAAATAAAGCAAATTCAAAACCTGGTTCTTGGGAAATCTAATCAAGAAAAGAGACAAATCACAGCAACAGAAAGTTAAATAAGGGAATACAAAAGCAGATCAGGGGACATTTTCTTAACTATGACATAATTTTACATACAGCCTCAGTATTAAAAATATCACTGAAATAGGTAATTTTCTCAGGAAATACAAATGCTTAAAGTCTAATACAAACACATTTTGTAAAAGCCTGACTAGACATTCATCAGAGAATAAACTGCAGGAGTTTTATCAAAGAATAACTTCCTATGAAAGCAGCAGATCCAGACAGGTTTATAGATAACATTTTTCAAACTGTCAGGGAATAGATAATTCTTATGTTATTTAGACTGCTTGACAGTATAGTGAAGACAAAGATTATTAAAAAGTAACACTGGAGCCAATCTCATTTATGAATATAAGTGCGAAAATATTAAAGACGACATTAACAACTTAAAGCCTGGGTATAGTAAAATAAATAATTCCCCACATAAATTCAAGAAAAACTTAAACTAGGAATTCAAGGAGAGTTTAAGTTTAAGTAATAGCTTGATATATATGATTATATTACTATGACAAGATAGATAAACCAGGCAGTCATTTTGAGAGATACAAAAAGCATACTTGATAAAAGGCAACATCTATTAGATGAGATTTTTAAAAAGTCTTCAGGATTACACAGAGAGAAAGTTACTGACAATACAGGATAAAAAATTTGTTTTAAACTAACAGCAATGTCAAGCCTACAGGTGAAATAATAAACACATCCCTATTATTATCAAATAGAGAAACAAGGTAAGATGTCTACAAATACAATTTGTATTTAATATTGCTCCAAAGGGGTAGCCAATACAATGAAATTGAAATGAGAGCTATTAATATGAGAAAGGAGGAGACAGAAAAACCTAAGAGAAATAACTATTAGATCTAACTAGAAAAGTGATGGCTTGGTTAAGAATGCTATGAGAGATGATTCTGATAAAAGTGTACTGCAAACTGGACATGGTAGTGTGCACCTGTGGTCCCAGCTACTCAGGAGACTGAGGCAAGAGGATTGTTTGAGCCCAGGAGTTTGAGGCTGCAATGAGCTAAGACTGCATCTGTGAATAGCCACTATAGCCCACCCTGGGCAATGCAGCCAGATGCTGTTTCTTTAAAAAAGAGGGGAAAAAAAAAAAAAGTGTACTGCAAAGTTGTGGATATCAACAAACTTATTCTAAAGTTTTAATGGAAAAGCAAAAGACAGAAAAACCAACCCAATACTGAAAAAGAACAAAGTCAGAGGACTGATACCACTGGACTTCAAAACTTACTATACGTCTATAATAATCAAGACAGTGTGGTATTAATTAAAGGACAGACTAAGATATCAATGAAACAGAGAAGAGAGTCTGGAAATAAACCCACACAAATATAGTCAACTGGTCTTTGATTAAGGAGCAAAAGTAATTCAATGGAGAAAGAGTAGTCTTTTCTTTTTTTGTGTGCAGTTCAACTTTTTATTTTAATAAAATCAGAATATGCACAGCACATGCAGTGCCGGCATCTAAACTAATACAATAAGCAATTACTAAAGCTACAGTGACTTGAGGGTCAATCTTTACATTCAGCAAGTTTAAATCCTTATATGATTTTTGAAACCTTATTAACTGAAAACATTGCTTGCTGATAAAACTTGCTCAAATGCTATTGCTGAATGTACAAGTCACTGATTATGCCAATATAACAAAGATAGCCACACATTTGAGGATTGCAATGTGCCAGACATTCACTGAAAAAACAAAAAACCACACACAACTAAACAAAATTCACACAACAAACATCTGAGAATCTGGACACTTCACATCAGTGTTTTGAAGTGTTTCATTAATATCTTAAGACAAGTGTATCAAAACCTTGGCATGATTTAAAGTCACCAATTTTGTTTTTACTAACATCAGAAAGTTATGGCTACACTGCCAATGCCGGGTCTGCTTAATTTGACTTAAGAGTTTAATATAACTTAACATTAAAAGCTTACACTACCCCAAAATATATAATTTCACGCATACGGTGACATTCAACATTTGAGTGCCAGTGTTTTTGTAATGTCTTTCGGTCAAGTTTCTTTAAACTTTCAAAGAATCACTTTTAGGCTTACAAAAATAAATATTTGTCAAAATGTTCAATAAATATTACATAAAACTAGCAGGAAAAAGTATCTAGAAATCTGTCGTGTGCAAATAGTTTTCTTCCCAACTATCATCTCCATGTTCCCAAATACATTTTGGAATCTAGTCCCACCCCCTTCCTAGACAAGCTGCGTTCAACAATCTCCAAGACACAAAGTAAGACTGGAAGTTTAAGGACACGCGCACAAGACAAATATATAAAATTATCTGAATGTGCAATAAAAGAAGCACTTTGTAAAAAGTTATGGGCAAAATGTACAAGGGCCTAAACCTAGACTAATTGAAATAGCACCATAACAAATGACCTCAATACTGTCAAGTGCACCTACTTAATTAAAGTTTTAGAACAAAGCACAATACAGTTGAAAATCTATTGTACTTTAGGAAATTTTTGCCGTCTTCCTATGCCACTGTAAAAAGATGGAGAGTTTTGATTGCCGCATTCTGGCCACAAAACTAGCACAGAATTCAAAGTGGCAGAGGCATTTCAGTGGTGGACAATGCTCATCTTTGGCCAGATTTAGCATAAATAGACTATAAATACAATGGAAACCTATGCAACTAAAACTGACTAAACTGCACTGTAGAGCAGAATTGACACCTTGTGCAGTTATGTACATATTTCCAACCTGTGTGATCTCAAAGGTCTCAGTTTGTTACTCTTCTAGAGCCATTTTTACAAAGTCTATAGTAAGCCAGTTTAACATTTCAATGCATGTTAGAACAACTGGACAGCCACATGCAAAAACAAAGAAACAAACCACAAATCTAGACACCGACCCTACAACTTTCACAAAAATTAACTTAAATGATAGGTTATATACCTAATTGTAAAATGAAAACCTAATAAAGTTCTAGAAGATGACACAGAAGACAATTTAGGTGACCTTGGTTTTGGTAATGAGTTTTGAGATAAACACTGCAGTAAGTTCAATAATTTGACTGTTGATTGAGGAAGAGGCAGGATCATGAGAAGCAGTAACATGCAACAAGCTTTATTGAGCGGCTCTTTTTAAGCAGAATTGCATGGGAGGAAAAGCTCCTCCCATGCAACGAACTTACTGGAGGAAAAAGGGGTATTTAAAAGGGGGATATATTTCTAGGTGAAGTCCTGTAGCAATAAGGTGGGGAGTTTCGTCCAAAAAACAGCAGTCGTTTATAGTATTTTATACCTACAAGGTAGGTCTCATTTATGGTTAGCAGATGTTGAATGCAGTTTTACAGGGTATGCAAAGTAGACAGGCTTTTTGAAAATATGTTTGTTTTGACTATATTTAAAGCGACTGTATGTGTAAGAATTTGAACCTAGTGCCTGTGGGATTTCAGCTAACAATCCCAGCCTGATATGAAGAGGTAACAACTTGGGGGTGTTTAAAGTCAATACACGGTGGCCATCTTTAATTTGTTTATATAAGAAACAGTACAAGCACAATCTATGAAAGAAAAATTGATAATTTGGACCTTATTTTAAAATTAAAATGTCTGCTCTCCAAAAGGCTCCATGAAGAGAATGAAAAGCTACAATGCGGAGGCTGGGAGAAAATATTTGCAAAACACATATCTGATAAATGACTTGTATCCAAAACATGTAAAAACAAAACAACTCTTAAAACTCAACATAAGAAAACAAAAAAAAACCAATTTTAAAATAGGCAAATGATCTGAACAGACACATAACCAAATAATATACATAAAAGTCAACTAAGCATGTGTGAAAAGCTATTCAGTAGCATATGTCAATAGGAAATTGCAAATTAAAATGATGAGATACCACTGCATATCTGTTAGAATGGCTAAAACCCAAAACACTGACAACACCCAATGCTGACAAGGATGTGGAGCAACAGGAACTCTTAGTCATTGCTGGTGAAAATGGAAAACAGCAGAGTCACTTTGAAAGACACTCTGGCAGTTTCTTACAAAGCTAAACATAGTCTTACCATATGGTCCAGCAATTGTGCTCCTTGATATTTAACCAAATAAGCTGAAAACTTTTGTCTTCACAAAGACCCGTGCACAGTATTTATAGCAGCTTTTACTCATAATTACCAAGACTTAGAAGCAAGCAGAGTGCCTTTAAATTTTTTTTTATTTTGAATATTTATGGAGATGTAATACTTGTACATATTTATGGGATACATGTACTATTTTAAAACATGCACACAATGTCTAATTATCAAATCTGGGTAATTGGGATACCTATTGCCTCAAATATATATCATTTCTTTGTGTTGGGAATATGCCAAATTTACTTACAATTATTTTAAAACACAATAAATTATTGTTAACTATAGTTGTCCTACTGTGCTACAGGACACTAGAATTTATTCCTCCTATCTCCCTATAATTTTATACCGATTATATCTCTCTCCCCACTAAGCTTCTCAGCCTCTAGTAACAGCCATTCTTTTCACTACCTTCATGAAATCAATTTTTTAGCTCCCACATATGAGTCAGAATATGTGACATTTATCTTTGTGTGCCTGACTTATTTCACTTCGCATAATGTCCTTTAGTTTCACCTATGTTTTGCAAAGTACAGAATTTTGTTTTTTTTATGGTGGGATAATAGTCCGTTGTGTGTATATACCATATTTTCTTTATCCCATCATCTCTGATGGACACTTAGGTTGATTTCATCCCTTGGCTATTGTGAAAAGTGCTGCAAAAAACATGGGAGTTCAGATATCTCTTCAATATGCTGATATCCTTTCTTTTGAATGTATACCCAATAGTGGAATTGTTGAATCACCTGGTAGTTCTAGTTTTAGTTTTGGAGAAACCTGATACTTTAGTGGCTGTACTAATTTACATTTCTGCCAACAGTATATGAATATTTCCCTTTCTCCACATCTTCATTAGCATTTGTTATTTTCTGTCCTTTTTATAATAGCCATTTTAACTTGGGTGAGTGATATTTATTTGTGGTTTTGATTTGCATTTCCCTATTAGTGATTTTGAGCATTTTTTCATATACTTGTTGGCCATTTGTATGTCTTCTTTTTAGAAATATCTATTCAAATCTTTTGCCATTTTTAAATGAATTATTTGTGTTTTTGCTATTGAGTTGTTTGAGTTTCTTATGTATTCTAGTTATCAATCCCTTGGCAGTTAAATAGTGTGCAAATATTCTCCCATTCTATAGGTTGTCTCTTTGCTTTGTTGATTGATTTCTTTGCTGTGCAGAAGCTTTTAAGGAAGAAGTAAAATCGTCTTTCTTTGCAGGCAGTATAATCTTATATTTAGGAAAACCTAAAGACTACCAAAAAACTGTTAGAACTGATGAATGAATTCAGTAAAGTTGTAGGATATAAAGTCAACATATGAAAATCAGTAGCATTTTAATATGCCAACATATTATTGAAAACAAAATCAAGAAAGCAATCCTATTTACAATAGCTATAGAAAAAAAATACTTATGCGTAGACTCAACCAGAGAGGTGAAAGACCTTTACAAGGAAGACTATAAAACACTGATGAAAGAAATTGAAGAGGACACACAAAAAATGGAAATATATCCCATGTCCACAGATTGGAAGAATCAATATTGTTAAATGTCAGTACTACTCAAAGCAATCTACAGATTCAATGCAATCCCTATCAAAATACCAGTGACATTCATTACGGAAATAGAACAAACAATCCTAAAATGCATATGGAATCACAAAAGATCCTGAATAACTGAAGAAATCCTGAGCAGAAAGAAAAAAAGCTGGAAGTTGTTCTTGTTTGCTGTTGGCATACAAAAATACTACTGATTTTTGTATTCAAAATGCTACTGATCTTTCATATTGACCATGTTACTTGACCTCAAATTATACTGCAGGCTGGGTGTGGTGGCTTGGTCCTATAGTCCCAACTACGTGGGGGGCTGAGTTGGGAGGAAAACTTGAGCCCAGGAGTTCAGGGCTGCAGCGAGCAATGATCATGCCACTGGACTCCAGCCTCGATGACAGGGAAAGATTCCACCTCTAAACACACACACACACACACACACACACACACACACACGCACACGCACACACACACACAATAAAGCTACAATAACCAGAACATCATGGTACTGACATAAAAACAGACACATAGACCAGTGGAACAGAATAAAGAACCAAGAAATAAATCCATATATCTGTAGTCAACTAATTTTTGATAAAGGCACCAAGAATGTACAATGGGGAAAGGACAGTCTCTTAAATAAATGGTTCTGGAAAAAGTGGATATCCATATGCAGAAGAATGAAACTGGACCCCAATCTCTTACCATACACAAAAATAAAATCAAAATGTATTAATCCTTTAAATGTAAGACCTAAAACTATGAAATTACTAAAAGAAAACATTGGGAAAATGTTTTCCCAATGCTTCAGGACGTTGGTCTGAACAATGATTTCTTGAGTAAGAACTCAAAAGCATAAACAACCAAAGAAGAATGACTTTCAATAGGTGAATGGATGAACAAACTATGGTATGTCCATACAATAGAACGTTATTCAGCAATAAAAAAATTATCTGTCAATCCATGAAAAGAAAAGCTAGGAAACTTAAATGCATATTACTAAGTGAAAAAACCAATCTGTAAAGGCAACATATTGTGTGATTCCAACTACCTGACATTCTAGAAAAGAAAAACTATAGAGACAGTAAAAATATCAGTGATTGCCAAAGGTTTGAGGTTGTGGGGAGGAATGAATAGGTAATCCACAAGGAGTTTTTAGGACAATATAACTATTCTGAATGATACTACAATGATGGATATATGACATTATTTATTTGTCAAAACCCATAGAATGTACAACACAAAAAGTTGAACTCTGATGCAAACTATGTTTTAGTTAATTATGTAATTAATTTAGTAAACTGATTTTAATTAACAATAATATATCAATGTTGGTATGTAACGTACCAATTGTAATGTATGTACCACACTAATGCAAGATGTTAATAATATGGAAACTGAGCAAGAAACAGGGATATATGAGAAACAGCTGTACCATCTGGTCAATTTTCTGTAAACCTAAGACTACTCTAAAAACTAAAGCCTATTGATTAAGAAAAAAGTGTGTTCTGCATATGTGAATAGTACAGAGGCAGAAAAGAAGATGATAACCATTAAACCATTTTGTAGGCTGATTATTTTTTAATGCCAAATATGCTCATCACTTGATTCCTTATTTTTGTCCATGAACCCATTTTACCTTAGTAACCTCAGCTGTCTTGACAAAAATTATTTATGGAGTAGAGGAGTGGAGGCCAAGCTCTTAGCATGTGCTCCTCCTGGTGGGTCTATGGAAGGAAAGGCATACACTGGGGCAGAGAGCTAGTTTCTGTACTTCAGAATTAAGAAACTAGAGCCAAGAGAGGAAAATACTTTGAATTAGAAGATTTCATAAGGATTCATCTTACAAAATAAATATTTCAAAATCAATGGCTTTGCTACATATCAGCAATAATTAAATATATAATATATTGGAAGTCCCCAAAAGATGGCAAAACAGCACTGGCTATTGGCTCTCTCCCCAATCCTAGCAATGGAAATGTCACACAGCAAAAAAGAAAGGGTATGGATTTGAAGAATGAAAGCATGACTGTGAAAAAACTTCTGGGAAGAGAGGGTCATGTGTGAACCAATGTGAAAACAGTAACAGCCTGATGAGATTGGAGTAAAAAGGGAAATCAAATTGGGGTGGGTTAAGATTTTGAATTTTTACTTTCACTCATGGCTTTGGGTGCAGACTCTTGTCTTGCCTCCTCACCACTGCAGGACAGAAATGTCATAGATAGTGACAGCCTCGGCCACCGAAAAGCAAAGGGCAAAAGTGGGATGGTCCAACCTGCAAAAAAGGATGAGGATGGTAACAGGGGAAGTTAACAAGAACTGGATGACTGGTTAGTCTCTGAGCTACCCTTCACCCCGTCTTCCTTTTACTTCAAAGTTAAGAAATTAAAGCCAAGAGAGGAAAGGTCTTTGAACAAAGAAATGCCTGAGATGAAATTATTAACTCCCAGAAAAGCAGGAATCCCTAGAGAGGAAAAAGCAAACAAAGGTGGTCAAGTGCAGCTGGCAATGCTTTGGCTCTCTGAACCAGTGTATGCCTTTCCTTCCATAGACCCATCAGGAGAAGCACATGTTATGACCTTGGCCTCCACTCCTCTACCCCGTAAATAATCTTAGCCAAGAGAGCTGAGGCTACCGAGGTAAAATGGGTTTATAGACAAAAATAAGGAGTAAAATTATGAGCATATTTGGCATTAAAAAATAATCATCCAACTAAAGAATATAACCTGGATAGACCAGAAATATGAAAGCAGAATTATCAATAATTAAAAAGAGGCATAATAAATATCTTTAAAGAGGTAATTCAAAATATTGGTAAGAAGAAGCAGACAAGAACAGTTATTAAAAAGAACTAAGTAAAAATATTGGGGGTCAGGTGTAGTGGCTCATGCCTGTAATACCAGCACTTTGGGAGGCTGAGGCAGGCAGATTGCCTGAGGTCAGGAATTCAAAACCAGCCTAGCCAACATGCTGAAACCCCATCTCTATTGAAAAAAAGTACAAAAATTAGCCGGGCATGGTGGCAGGCACCTGTAACCCCAGCTACTTGGGAGGCTGAAGCAGGAGAGTCACTTGAACCTAGGAGACAGAGGTTGCAGTGAGCTGCAATGGCACCACTGCATTCCAGCCTGGGTGACAAGAGTGAAACTCCATCTCAAAAAAAAAAAAAATACTGGGTATCAAGATGATAAGTATTGAATTAAGACCTCAGCAGATTAGATACATTGCTTAACGGATAGAGTTAAAGAAGAAATTAGTAAATTGGAGGTTCCATTGAGTAAATCTCCCAGAAAGTACTGGGAAGGAGTAAGGATATGGGAAATACAGCACAAAGATTACAAGATTTGGAGATTAGAAGCAGAGTATCAATCTCCACATAGTAGGAGTTCCAGAAAAAGAAAAAAGAAAAAAGAATAAATAAATATTTAAAGAAATAATAATAGGCTGGGTGTGGTGGCTCAAGCCTGTAATCCCAGCACTTTGGGAGGCCGAGACGGGCGGATCACGAGGTCAGGAGTTCGAGACCATCCTGGCTAACATGGTGAAACCCCGTCTCTACTAAAAAAATACAAAAAACTAGCCAGGCGTGGTGGCAGGCGCCTGTAGTCCCAGCTACTCGGGAGGCCAAGGCAGGAGAATGGCATAAACCCAGGAGGCAGAGTTTGCAGTGAGCTGAGATGGCGCCAGTGCACTCCAGCCTGGGAGACAGAGTGAGACTCTGTCTCAAAAAAAATAAATAAATAAAAAATAATAATCAAGAATGTGCCATAATTTAAGAAAGACAAAAATCTCAGCTTATAAAGCCTCAAAATGGGCAAAACGTGTAAGAGGAACCCATATCTAGAACATTATAGTGATATTTAAGAATAGAAAGTGAAAGAGAAAATTCTAAGAGCTTCTAATGAAAAAGAGTAGCTTACCTGCGAAGAAAAAAAAAAAAGATTGACATGAGTCATCTCAAATGAAACAATGGATGGCCAGAAATTCTCAGAGTGATATATTTTGAAATGGTGAAGAAAAGAATTTCTAACTTAGAATTTTTCATTTATCCAAACCACTGTGTATATGTATTACAGGCATTTTTAATAATATGAAAAATATATTCCCAGAAATAAGCAATAAAAAATTTATAATACATAAAATTGCCAGACTATAAAAGTAGAATATAATATATAAATATTGAGCATTTGGATATAAAGAATCAAAATAGAATGGATATAATTTTCCCAAATTAACTCATGAATACTGTCCCAATCAAATTTGACTGCTTAGAAAATATTTAAAACTTACTTAGAAAACTAAGCATGACATTTCTGAAAAATAAAAAAAAGTAGAAAGTCTCTTATTTTAATGACATTGTAGTAATTAAAACAGTTTGGAAAAGCATGGATTAGTCCGTAAATGGTGCTGGGGCATGTAATTAACAGTATGTATTGAACAATGAGATCACTTGGACACGGGAAGGGGAACATCACACACCGGGGCCTATGGTGGGGAAGGAGGAGGGGGGAGGGATGACATTGGGAGTCACACCTGATGTAAATGACGAGTTGATGGGTGCTGATGAGTTGATGGGTACAGCACACCAACATGGCACATGTATACATATGTAACAAACCTGCACATTGTGCACATGTACCCTAGAACTTGAAGTATAATAAAAAAAAAAGTATGTAAAACAGAATAATTATATCCCTGAGGAAAATTTTGTTTGCTATATTTTAACAAGCAGGTAGGTAAATACCTTTCGTTTAAAAATAAAAAACAAAAACTCTTCAGATTTCATATTAAACAAAAAAAGCTAAGCACTCCAGTATAAAAATTGACACAGGGAATGAATAAGCTAAGCTATGTATAAAAAATAAGCATAATAAATATGAAATATTAATTAAAACACAAAAAAAGTAATCTTGTTGGTAATCCAAGGGATATTGGTTAAAACTACTTAGACATTAGATACCAATCCTCCCCTTTCTTTACATTTGTAAGAACTGAAACACTGATAGTTTCCACAGTCACTGAGAGTGTCTTTCTTCAGTTTGGACCCTGCTGCTGTACATCCAATAGAAATTCCCCCAAGACTGTAGCATATTTCCAACATTAGTGCTCAAATCACCATTCACACATAAATTCTGCCACCTGTTTGTAATTTATGCCCTGTTTCCTTTGTGGATTTTAGAGCAGCAATATTTACAAGCCACTACATGGAAAACGCTAGCCTACCTTTGGTACAGGTTTCTCATTTCTTACAAGCCTTACTTCATGCTCAGTACTCTAGGCATGATATGATCTGGCTGCAAGGACTCATGCAGTTTCTGGGCTTTTATTTGGAATCATTCTCATTCATGTCCTGCTTCATTAACCTATGAGAGGAACTTCTCTACTTTTCCCCACCTTTCACACCCATGTGTATGGGCAAGAAAATTCAGATTATATAACTCACTAATGTCCTTGTATTTAGTCTTGTTTTCCAACGTGAAGAATTTTCTCCTTAAAGACTCTGATTTCTGAAATAATGTATTGACCTCAACATTCAGCTAAGATCTTACTCTCTATATACAGTCCACACCCTGACTCCTCAAAGGCCTGGCTTTAGCATTAAGTCACTTCTAATTTTCAGACTCAAGCCTGCTATTTCCAGAAGAAAAAAACTCAAGGATTTTATATGCTGATGGAATACAGAAAAAAGCTAACATTGTTAGATGTTCCAACTATAAAGTTTTCTTGATGTGTAAGATTTTTAAATCTAGAGTATGCTGTCAAAATGAGAACGTTTATGGAAGAGAAGCTTGGAACAGAAATGCATTCCCACTTTTTGAAAAGTGATTGAGTTTATTGAATTAGTAATTTATTTTTAGAAACAGTAAAAGAGAAAACATGTGTTACCAATACAGTGGAAACAGGAAAGGACAATACGTTGATATGGATTCAAGAGTTGGCTCTGCTCTTTGTAAGAAATACTCCGGTGAATTTCTCAACTTTGATTTTCTTCCCTGTTAAATAGAAATATTAGGATTATAGTTGGGTGTGGTGGCTCACACCTGTCACCTCAGCACTTTGGGAGGCTGAAGCAGAAGGATCACTAGAGCTCGGGAGTTTGAGACCAGCTTGGGCCACATAGCGAGACCCTGTCTCAACAAAACATCAAAAAATTAGCCGGATGTGAAGGTGTGCGCCTGTAGTCCCAGCTACTTGGGAGGCTGAGGTGGGAGGATCACTTGAACCTGGGAGGTTGAGTCTGTAACGAGCCATGATGGCACCACTGCACTCTAGCCCGAGCAACAGAGTGAGACTCTGCTCTAAAAAATAAATTTATGTTTTATAAATAAGGAATATTAGGATTATTATACGTTCTCAATGGAATAATCTCCTCAGAAGTCTTAGCCCCACACCACCTAAATTAGGGGTTCCTCTTGCTTTTTCCTCAGCACAGCACACATCTTACATCTAAGGCACTGTATTTTAATGATCTGTTCACGTGTATTGTCCATCCCACAGGACAACAACCCACTTTGATGAGTTTTCTTAGTCACCTTCATATTTTCAATGCCAGGTGCAAAGTCTGGAGGATCATAGGTTTTTAGATATGTTAGCAGACTTAAAATAAACTGATACAAGGAAGAGCCCTCTGTAAACTGCAAACACCATTAGAAAGAAGGGCTGTATTATTTTCCTCCTTTAACTGAAATTACAGTAGCATTGCATTCCTAAATGTGGCGACTTCGTGATTTCTATTGCAGATGACATATCTTTGAAGATGTGAATTTTTAAAATCTCTTCATGGAAACTGCAACCCGTATTTCAGAACACATTTACATCCCAGATTTTAGTGTTAGAAAAACGTGTATGTAAGGTTAGTTTTAAGAGACGTAATACAGTGAATTCAGGGTAATATATAATCATGTATTTCAAAGAATAATTGTCCCCGTTAGGACTTTTACTAATTGAATTCAGAAAAAGTTACAAATCACCATCACACAGAGGGAGAACCACCTTTATTTCCAGGGGTTTCTGTCCAGTGATAGATAAAGCTGGAAACGGTTACCGTGAACTCTCATTCCCAGATACTAATCACCAGAAACCACTTTCTTCTTGAGCAAGTCCTCTACTAAGGGTTCATTTATTCCATGTTCAGTACAGTGATTTCAATGTCCGGGATGTGAAGCCCATCACACGGTTTTTGTCAAAAGTTTGCCTCTGGGCACCAGCAGTCAGTGTTCAAGGTCTAGAATTCTACCACCTTGTAAATTTGGGGTGGGGCCCAAGACTGATTCTGGGTGAAAAACTGATAAAAGTTGTCCAGGCTAAGAGTTCTTTCAAGGAGCCCTGAGAGTTGCCATGGGAGCTGGAAGGCTCTGGGAATCAGGATGGAGAGGGCACCGCCACGCACACTTAAACCCGCACCCCAGCCAGAACACAAGCGGTTAATCAGCTGCTGGCCAGGACAGCCTTTTTGCTTTAGCTGGTATTTTGGTTTCCTAGGGGCTCTCGGAGCAACTTCTTCATTGGCACTGGTTCTCTGAGGAGGCTAGCAACACCAGTCACAAGTCTAAGCCGCAGCCACCGAGCACTGGTCCCTTCCCATGTACGACTGGTGACTTGATGACAAGTATTTGGCAGGGTCTGGGCCCAGTGGAGCCAAGCGGACTCCATGTCGGCTCCTCGGCTGTTGCTATTTCAGGGGCTTTCCACAGAACTTTTCCCTACTGTTGAATATGCAGAGCAAAGGGGAGGGACGCAGATGAGATAGGAAAGCAGCCAGGAACCCCAGCAATGTGGAAGGGAGTATTTCATGAAGGAGACATGCCGTGAATGTTTCTGAATCATTCTGGAAATCATAGGACTGTGAACAAGAAAAGATCTGAGAGATCTCATACTGACTCCCTTGTAGGGATCAGAGACACTGCCTGGTACATTTAAGATCTCACAACCAGTTAGCAGCACTGCTGAGCTGGAACTCTGGGCTTCTGGCTCCAGGGAAGCCTCCTTTCTGTTCTCTTTGCTGGATGAAAAGCTTAAATGCTGTACTCTATCTGCCCAAAGTGAGACAGCATTCTAGAAATGCATGCCTTTTAAAAACCAACATGACAAATTGAAAACATGGCACTGTTAGAGCTTCAGTTTTTCTCATATTAAGATAAGGCTGGCCGGTGTGGTGGCTCATGCTTGTAATTCCAGCACTTTGGGAGGTGGAGACCGGAGGATCTCTTGAGGCCAGGGGATTTGAGAACAGCCTGAGCAACACAGTGAGAACCTGTCTACAAAGGAGAATTTAAGTTGGGTGTGATGGCACGCACCTATAGTCCCAGTACTTGGGAGGCTGAGGTGGGAGAATCACTTGAGCCAAGGAGTTCAAGGTTACAGTGAGCTATGATCACTGCACTACAGCCTGGGTGACAGAGCAAGACCCTGTCTCTGAAAATTAGAAAAATTAAACATAGCTTTAAAAGATGAAGCTGTCCTTGCAATGGGAACAAAAGAAGAAAGGTTAAATACTATCCTCAAGATGGCCCTTGTAGAGTAACTCTAAATCTTCCAAATTCTCCTGGGTGCCGTCCACAGTGTGCCTGAGAATAATCAACGGCAAGAAAAATGTCTCCCTGTTGAATTTCTCTTACTGACTATTTTTCTAAACTGGGTGCCACACAGTCCTTCTTAGGAAAGTTAATGCTACCTTGCTTCTCCTTCAGCGCGTAATTCTCCCTGTTAAAATACAAAGAAAAAAAAGAGTGTGGTGTGCATGTTATGTTCCTGATGTTAGAAATAGAAGACCTCTGATTCCATTGCCCAGTTTTACTTACAATGTGTGCCTTCTTTTCTCAGGAACTTTGAAGAATATGGTAGATTTGGGACTTTGATAATAGGGCCAAAGACTAGAAGGTTTCCATAGAGTCATTTTTTTCTATTATTTAAGGTACTGAAAAAAGCTGAAAGAGGTAGGGTTGCCAGATTTAGCAAGTAAAAATAAAGAACACGTAGTTAAATTTAATTTTCATTAAACAATGAATATTTTTTAGTATACATATGTCCTGTGCAATATTTGGTACATGTTTATACTGAGAAATTATTCATTGTTTATCTGAAATTAAAATGTAATTGAAGGTCCTGAATTTTATCTGGCAACCTGAGAGGAAGGGAGAGAAGAATGGAGAGAGAAAAAGAGAGGAGAGAGAGAGGGAGAGAGAAAAGAAAGAACAAGGATGGGGAGAAGAAGGAGGAAGAAGAATAAACATCAATGATAATAGCAACCTTCAGAGAGAAAAATCGGCATCAAATTACAAGATCAGTTCCCAGTATTGTGGCTTGTCCCCTTGACAAAGAGAACTTTTATCCACCAAAGTGGTGCTCAGGTAATGCATGATTAAGAAATCAAACCAAACCAAACCAAACAAAACAAAACACAGATCCTACTTGACACTTTGTTCCATTAATTCATTCAAAACCACTTCTTTATTATCTCGTAGGGCATGGCAGGTAGGTGGTGAGGAAGGACTTTTCAAAGATAATTAATTTTCTGCTCTCCAAAACCTCACGAATCCTAAGTGCCATGAGAAAAATAAAAGTAACCTGACACAGGGCTAGGACACAAGGAAGACACACCTAGTTAGGGGCAATGGGAATGTTTACGTAGAAGACACACCTGCCATTCGCCTTGAACGACTGTGCAGCATCTGAGCCGTTGTCTTATGAGGGTCATTTCTGATCTTTCTAAAATGTTGGCTTCATAGAGGGGCTGCTTGGGGGCAGGGGATCCTCCCGTCAGGTGCAGCTAGCAAGAGGCAGAAGAGCTCATGGGGAGAGCAGGTTACCAGCCGGTGGACATCCCGGGTGAGAAGGTGGGAGGGCATGGTCAGGTCATGTCACCTGGTATTTGAGGACAACCCTGAACGTTAACTCTGCTTGCATCAGCTTGTATTGCTCCAGAAACAGTATTCCTTAAATGCACCTTTTCCACAAGTCATTTTATGTGCCTGTATTAATAGTCCATGACTTGGCCATTTTCACAGGAACACACATAGTAACTGTTCAGGATTAAGGGCAAGAGGAAAATCACTAATTAATCACAGTATCTGGCTAGTGATTTAAATGTTCTTCTCCAGGAATAATGCCCCCCAATTTTATTTAATATGTAAGAAGTATTATATATGTTAAATATTATATTTTTGTATATAATAAATAACATATATAGCCAATTTATATATACTATATATATTGAATAACATAGTAAATATACATTGTAAAAATGTTGACATATATTATATGATATACTATATTTTATTATACACTATAGTATTCAATAGTTTTTATACATAGTAAATAAAATTAGAAAATTTGCTTCCTGCAATAATATATATTATATGAAACATCATTAAATATGATATATATATACACACACACATCAGTAAAATTGATACAATCAGAGCTAACTTTTGTAAATAAGGTAATATTCTCTCTCCAAGTTCATCAGCCCCGTTCTCATAAATAGAGCACATTCTTGCAGAGAATATCTGGTAAATTTCAAAAGGGAAGAAATCAGAAGTCTCATGTAAAAATGTATAAGAATAATTTCTGTTTCTTCTGTCTTTCCTTTTTAAAGAAAACCAGATCTTTATTATTGCTCACAAAGCCAGCCATTCCCAGGCCTTCAATGATATAATGAAATCAAGAATTTGACATCTTGTTCATATAAAGACCCCAAAATACCAAAGAGGTCTCATATTTCCAGAGGCTAAAAAGATTTAAAAATGAATCCTTCTCAAGAAATATGTAGTATCATAACAATTTTAGGCCAGAAACACAAAATACATGCTAAAAATGAGAAACACAGAAATCAATTCTTAATAATACACTGAAGAAAAAAAGACGATTATCAGATGTCACACACTTCGAGTAAAAAACAAATGGGAAAGGGCCCAAGGACTGGTTTATACTTTAATTCTCTATAGATTTTAGGCATACATGGAAGAAATTGAAGCTTTTATGAAAATGGCCACAGTCAACAGAAAAACTGCACAATGCTTATTTATTTGTGTAACCCAAACGGCCCTGGACATCCACAAGCTTTAAGTGCATGCGAGTAAGGATATGCAACATGGATGTCCAAATGGAATCAGCTCCAAACTTTCCCCAACCAAGGCAGGGTTTCATCCCCTGGCATCTCCAGGGAACGCCCCGCTAGTGTTCCCAGATGACTGGTTCAGCTCCACTGGCACCGACCTTAGCCCTGTTCCATGCCTGCTAATATCTCCTACCGACGGCGCTGCCTTGGAGAACCTCTGCACTGTACAGTTTGGAATAGGCATTTGGAAAGTCTGGTAATGATGTCCAACAGCACCACCTCCCCATGCTCAGAGCTGCTGATCTTTGAAGTGCCCCCAGTGGCTCTGGAGCAGAAATGAAAGAGTTGGCCAGGTCTAGGCAGCACATGTGGGCCTTGAAGCCAGGAGTGTCACCAGCTCTGCTCTGCTTATTGGCCGACCCCAGAGCAGACTTCTCTCCCCCGCCCCCAGAGTAGGCAACCTCACCTGTCCCACCTCCACCTTCTTCCTCCTCCAAATGCTCTGCTCTTTTCCTTTGCAGAAATTATTTGATGCCTAATTAACGATACAAACTTTATAGCATCCCTGTCTTAATTAGGCCTCTTCCCTAACACCGAGCACAATGCATGGGAGAAATTCGTGTCTAATGAATGTTTAGAGAACAAATGAATGGATACTTTTCCTTGAGACAAGTCCCTATATTTTTACAGCTAAATGCTTTCTCATAACAACAATAATTGTAAACTCATTGTTTCTATGTGTTGGCACTTCTCCCAGTCATTTATATGTTTACTCACATATTCCTCACTAAACTCCTGTGGAACAGATACTTTCATTCTCTCCATTTTTGCAGAAGAGGGAACTGAGGAACAGAGAGGTTAAGAAACTTGCCCATGGTCATCCAAGTAGTGAGTTGCAGACCTGCAATTCTGAACCCCAACAATCTCATTTCTGAATTGGTGCTCTTAACTTCCCATTAAATCCCATCTTTTGGAGAAGTCCAAGAGGTCAGATGGAGAATTTCAGCCCCCTCTTCTCTATTCTCTCTCTGGTTCAAGTAACTTCACCAGAAAGTAAATCATACAAAGAGAAACTCAATGACAATAACAATAACTCCATGTCTTCCTTTCTTCCTCCATCCCCATCTTCCTTCTTTCCTTCTTTCTCCTTTGCCTCCCTCCCTCCCTCCCTCCCTCCCTCCCTTCCTTCCTTCCTTCCTTCCTTCCGTTTTATACAGCAGTCCTACCCACCATACCTGGCCCACCCCAGGCACCAGAACTACAAAAGTAACTACAAATTTGTCCCTGCCATGGAATCATAGTCTGGTGGGAAGAACAGAGGTGCAACCGCATTAACAATTTAACCTGGATAAACAAGGCCCAGTGGAAGCATCTGGCAAACCCCAATGCAGATAATGCTGGCAGGAAAGAGCCAGAGGCCAGCAGGAAACTGACTGAGTCCATCAGCAAATTAGGAAAACATGTCTGGGCCTAAGACAAGACTGACTCCTTGCTCTTAAGGCTGCGAGGGAGAGGTGTGGTCTATACAGCTCACAGGTAGGAAATAAATCACTGCTAGCTGTTCCTAAGGAAGAAGTGAAAAAGCCTCCAAATTGCCAGGTTTCAAGTCAACCTCATCAGGGTTTACAGAAAGGACAGGAACAGAGAAGGAGAGGATCACATAAGCAAGTAACTGAAGGGGAGGAAGTTAGCATTACACCAAGCAGTGTAATTTATCATTCTTTTGGAAGGAATTTTTTAAAGGCAAAACTTAAAGATACTATCTTGATCTGGTATTTATTTAGTGGCATTCGTTTTGTGGGTGGGTTTATGTTTTAAGAAAGGCCAGATGATACATATAAGAATAAACCATTAGTTGAAAGTTGGAAATGCATGATCCCGATGAGAGGTCAAACTAAAGCCTGGGAAATACATACTGGAGGGAAAGTGGGACATCCCTCTCCTCGTAGCCACTTCTCATTAAGAGAAAGCTGTATTATGTCAGAGAGCAAGGTCTTTGAAATTGCAAAGCTTGTTAAGATAGACTCTGCACTTTGTCAACTACGGGACCATGGGTCAGTTTACAACCTTTCAAAAACTCAACTTTTTCCACCTGTAGAATGGAAATGATAATGATATTTTCTGTGTAGGTTTTTCTGTAATAGTTAAATGAGATCATGCCTATAAATAGACTTCCTGGTGTTGGGTCTATGACGGTGCCAGTTATGCCAGTTATCTGTGGTTGTGATGGTGATGGTGGTGGTTGAAGCAAGGTGTGTATGGAAGGGAAAAGTTGTGGTTCTTTACTATTTCTACTGCTGTTGTCTTCATCGTTTCATTTAAATATGTGTAATAATTCACTCTAACTAAAAAAGTAATTAACACTCTGGGACCCATTAGATATAAGTACATTCTCAAATGCCACACTATATATCAAAACTGCAACCCATATATCTGTCTTTGGCAAGATCTGTGGGAGTTACTTCCCATAATGTTGATTTAAAAGCTTTGGTGACATGGCCCAAATATCTCCAATCTCTTCTTAATAAGGTTAGGCACTATATTTAAACCCTTACTGAATTCATTGATATTTTCTGCTTGTTGGGGCAAGGCATTCTTAATATTTTCTGCTTGTAAGTACACAGGAAATGTTGGTTTTCATCTCCGTCACTGCTAACCCCGGGAACGTAGAGCTCTGTCTTTGGGTTACTGGATGAACTACAATCAGATAGCCTTCCAGGGACTTACAGAGGCAGGGATGGTGTGTACTTGCCGCTAGGTGTATGTGTGATGGCAGTGTGCCAGCTGGAGTCTTCCAGTCAGCTCAGCTGTCTGCTTCCCCCATCCCTACTAGGGGTGTCAGTGGCCTTGCTCTCACCATCACCCCCACTCACACACCCAACCAGGCACTACTAGGAAGAGCTGCAGTGACCAGTAGCTAGGCTGTGCAGAGGAAGAAACTGCAGCATTATCCCGGCTACGTCATTCTCCCTGAAATCACTTGAATTGAAACCGTAGTGACAGGAAGAAGAAATTCAAGAAGCAGCCAGGTTTGAGCAAAGACACCAGAATGGGGAAGAGGGTAAACGTTTTGGAGGATTCAATCTCATGCTTTCCTGAGCAAGGAAGCAGCAAACTTCTTAATGAGTAAATGCTATCAACATTCTCTTTAAATCTGACACCCTAACTCAACACGATGCAGGGCATTTGGCATGGACTGTACTTCCTGTCACCATTTATTTTGGTGTTCTAAGATGTTTCTGACTCAAAAAATAACTGAAAGCCTATTTCTCTGCTGTCATAAATCAAATTACCCCACCCATCTCAACAGAACTGGGCCCGATCCAGGAGATGCATACAAAACAGAAAGAGATGAATAGCTTTTCAGAAGGGAAGATATCTGCTACAACAGCAACAAGAGTGAGGACATACATTTTCCCAAAAGATCTGGAGTAAATTCCCAGAGCCTACAGATGGCCTTTGAGTTTATCTGACAGACTCCCTTTCCATTTCAACCTCCTTTGAGGGTCTGGTCAGAAGGTCTGCATGCCAGTGGGGTAAAATAAAGGCACACTGATTGCTTTGACAGTGCCAACAGACACTCTTCTTGTGGACTACTGAGATCCAAAGCCCGGTGAAGAAAGGAAGCAATCTTCTGTGCATTTTGGATGCCTCCACTGACCCAGCAGGACGGTACGCTGTGAGCATCTTGAAAGATGAACACACAGCACCCAGAGAGTTCTGGTACAGGGGCAGCACTCAGTAACAGCCTGGTGATCGACTGACTCATCACACCTGCTGAAAGTCCATTGTTAAACTTGATTTCTGCACATTTCTTATTTATCCATCAGCTGCTGTTACTATTAGGGCACATCTCTGAAGACTGTTAAATTTTCTTCAACTTCATTACTGCAAAGCCACATTTTTCATGAAGCCACCGGCACATCCCTAGAGCTTTTGCGACACCCCATATTTATACCACTTCTCACACTGTTGTGTTGCTTATCTCTACCACCCTATAGACTGTGAACTCCTTGGGAGAGGGAGAGAGAGGACTTGGCCTTTTTATCATTGTTACCCCAGTGCCAGGGTAGTTGACAGCATTTCAAAAGTGTCCAATAAATACTCCTTTACATAAAGTCCATACCCAAAGTTAAGGCATTTCTGAAGCATTTCAGCTGACACTGATCACTTCTGACTTCAAAAGAAAAGAGGGTGTTTTTTTTTTTCCTCCATCATGAATCAGAATTAGATTGTGCAATTTGCATGAGACAAACAACGGTTTAATGCTTACCTTCACTTTCTATTACGTACTGTTCTCCTTCATGCTAATTTTGCTGTCAGAGGTCCAGGGGGAGACTGAAACACTTTAATTATGTCTCCTTTTGCAAAAAGTTAAAACACAAGCAAGATTTTTAAAGTATATGCTTTTATTCAGTTGCTTTTTTTGGTTGCTTTTTTGTTTTTAAGTGGCTACCATTTCCTCTTTAAAAGTTAGGTAGAGCACTTTGGTCTTTATGGTGCAAGAAAGTATAATATCTTCCTTCAACATTCTGCAAATATTTCTTGAGTTCCTGTTATTCTATTACTACAGGACACTGTGCCAGGAGCTAATGAGAGAAATGGAAAGACAAAGCTGCTGTTCTCATTGAGCTTAAATTCTAGTGAAGGCGACATAAGCACTAAGCAAATAAACAAGAAAATCTCAGGGCATGGTACATGTTCTACAGAAAATCAAAGAGGGGTGTGATGGAGAGGCTGCACTGGACCACTCGAGAATGAACAATCAGGGAACGGCAGTCTAAGGAGGTGACATTTAATCTGAGAACTGAATTAGCTACAGAAGTTGGTCCCTAGACCTGAGGTAAGACATTCCAGGCAAAGGGTATGGTTGGCATGAGTCCAAGCTGGGAACAAGCCTGGCTTGTCATAGCAATGTGTTCCTGTGTGGGAAGCCACTGACCTGCAGGCTGCAGTGAAGTAACCCTTATGGAGCTGACTCCCAGGTCTGGATTGCCAAGTCTAGCTCTTCGTATTTTTGCAGCAAATTCGGGCTCCATCAAAGACCCTGTGACAAGGACAATTCAACATAGTCACCCAGCTAAGCTATTAAGCATCTATGTTTTGGTAGGCATTAGGCATAAACCAAACTTACTATCCCCCCAAGATCATCCACAAACTTTACATGTTTTCTGTTCTGGCTACCCTGATACTGGAATTACCATCTTCTTCATTTCCAATGTGATTCTGCACACACACACTCAGGCTTAGAAGGGCATGATTTGGGGGAACTTTCTGTTAAATTACTTATTTATAGTTCATGATTTATACAATAGAGAGGAAAAAAAGTCTCCTGCCTGTCCCCTGCCCTTGCATACACGCACACACACACGTTCTACATATTTATATAAAGTTAAGCCCCTTATGCTCCATCAGTCCAACCAGGAGATTTTCTCATAAATGAATTTCCGTGGGAAGCAGGGGCAAGTCTGTGGCCCCAAAGGCAAACAGAGTGGATGTGCACGCTCTCCCCTCTCCATCTCTGAGCCCCGTGGGACTTGTTCTCTCTGAGCCTGAGGGGCCCGCCCCACAGAGCAAGGCATCCTGTGCAGGCTGGGCCATCCCTCCGGGAAACGTAGGTCCACCGGAGTTGAGCATTACTAAGGGGTCAAGTTTTTGCTTCTCACCCTTAAGCCTCCTCTCTAAAGGCCAGTGGAGGGCTTTAAAATTTTTGTTTTAACTAGAGAGTGTATCAATGCTTACAAGATGCAAAGGACTATTGGGGGTGCTTTCCCATGTTTCCTCATGAAAATCTTGCAGTCCTCCTATGAGGCAGAGATTGCCCTTGCTTTGTAAAAAAAAAAAAAAAAAAAAAAAAAAAAAAAAGGAGACTGACGATCAGGGAGGGTGTGCAAAAATGCTTTGCCACACAGCTGATGACTTTGTGTTGGGCTGGGATTTGAACTGAAATCTAACACTGAAGTCTACTTCTTTTTCCTTCAGGATGCGGCACAAGCTTCCTAAAAAGACTAGTCTGGGCTGTGTGTGTGCTACCCCAGAGGCATGGAACATGGTTTAGTCCTTGGTTGACTGGTGGAATTTCCTTTACTCTGAAATTTATGTCTCAATGGAAAGAAACGATAGGAAAAGACAGTGAGTGAGAAATAGTGGGGTGAAGGCAGAGAGGCGCAGGGAAGAAGAAGGAAGAAGAAAAGGAAAAGACACATTTATGGAGGTCCTGCTGTGTCCTAGATACCGTATTAGGCTTTTCAATTGTATGCGATCCCCTTAAAATTCCCCATTCCTGAACCTTTAACTCCTAATGCTACACTAATAACCCAGCAATTTAAGAAGTGCTAGTCCGTGGAAAGTCCCAGATACCAACTTGAAACAAACAGCAACTCAGTGAGGTTTTTATTTGTTAATGACAGAGATTAAAATTCCTGGGAAAACAGGCGTGCTGCTCTTGGGCACCTCCTTGTGGTCACCTGCAAAGACACATCCAGGAATTTGGGACTTTGAAGGACTATTAAAATATGGAGGGCATTATACTCAGTGAAATAAGCCAGAAGGACAAATACTGAATGCTTCTACTTATATACAAACACTAAAAGATTCAAACTGATAGGAGCAGAGAATAGAGTGGTGGTTGCCAGGAGCTAGAGGGAGAGGGGAGTGGAGAGATGTTATTCAATGGGCAAAAAGTCTCGGTTGTGCAAGATAGAAAAGTTCTAGCAACCTGCTGTACAACGTTATGTCTATGGTAAACAATATGGTATTGCACATTTCAAAATTTGTTAAGAAGGTAGATCTCAGGGTTATTATCTCAAAAAAAGAACAAGCAAATGACAACAAACAAAGCCCAGAAAGAGACAGAAGGAAACTTCTGAAGGTGATGGATACATCTATTACCTTGATTATGGCATCATACAGATTAGATACATCAAAGTTATTGAATTGTCAAATTGTATACATTAAACATGTGCAGTCCTATTGTATATCAACTATACCTCGATAAAGTGATTAAAAAATTCTATTGCGTGACAAAAGCCAGCTCAAATAACGAAACAAAACAAAAATGAGTTATTGATCTGCTCAACAGAACAATAAACCCTTGTTTGTTTTTTTCTTATCCCTCTGTTCTGCTTTCTGTCACATTAAGAATGTAAATAGATAATGAAAATGTGTTTCTTAAATATTAATGTCTGTCTTCTGAGTGTTTTCCAACAGAAATATCTGGGGACAGGCTTTGGAATCATAAAGAGTCTGAATTAAAATACTGCTCTGCCACTTACCAACTTCGGGACAAGCCAATCCATCTGCACCTCATTCTCCTAGTCTGTGAATTGGGACCAGCGATTCCTACCACCTGAGGATGCTGTGGACATTCTCCAACACGATGGATGTGAAAGCATCCCACTTATCTCAGTGGTTAATATATGTCAGTGCCTTCCTTTCCCTCCTCTTTGCCTTATATGCAGAATTATTTCCACAGACTGATCTGCCATTAAACACTCTCAGATTAGAATAAATGTTACTTTGTTTCTAAACTTCGTCCCCCTGCCCCTCGAGTCTAAGGGAACAGCCCACTGCCTTAGGAAATAGTAGGAGTAAAGCAAGAAAGTTGGTGAGAGAGAGCAGGTTGGCTAACTGGGGATGTTTCAGGGTGAGATGATCACAAATGTGAATGAGTTGAGCGAAAAGAGTTTTTATGGTAAGTACTGTTGACAAGCCTTTAGCTTAGGGACCCACCTGGTGCATTCTCAGCACGTTGCAGATCCAGTCCGCCCCTGACCCTTTCCGAGTGAGCAGTTCACCTGCTGTGTGCAGCCACCTTGGAGAGGCATCCTGCACTCACCCAGGCAGGGATGGCTACTCCTGCGGAGACCAGAGGAACACCTTCCTCTTAAGGACAGAAAATCAGTGACAAGGCCATTATTCTCTATTTGTATTTATTCCCCTGACTGCTGCAGCCAAACTATACCTGTGGTTTACCTTTCACAAAAGATGTCTTTTCTGCCTTATTTGCAAGAATATTTCCAAAGCAGATGCCAAACTGTACACTGATGTCAAAAGCACATATTTGCAAAGCTGTAAAGGAAGGAGAAGAAAACATCAGCCTCTTGGGAAGCTACCAAAAGAGAGAGAACCTGGACTCAGTTTGTTCTGCTGTCTTTTAGGGAAGGAGGAGTGAGCTCCTAGCCAGTAAGAGGCCTCTGTACGTTGGGGTTGTGCATTCACTAACTCCACTGTCCTTATTTGAAAAAGAAGATGAAGTATGTGTACAAGGACCTGGGTTTGAATCTTGACTTGTTATATACGGGTTGTGAGACCCTGGATAAACCACTGAACTTTTTCAGGCTTCAGATTCCTCATCTGTGAAACAGAGACCATAATGCCAACCTTATTCTAATTTTGTGGGGAAAAAAAAAAAGCATAATAACAAGTGCAAAAACCTAGCAGAGTTAACAGGACAGAAAAGGTATTCAATTGGCTATTTTTTTAATTAATGGAAAAATGATATTAAACAATAGCTTTCTAGAAAATGTATATGGTTGTGGTATATTAACATAAAAACATGTTTAAAAAACAAGTAATAAAACTGTATATGCATTTTTTAATATCTTGAAGAATGGACCCCAAAATATTATTTCTGGTAGGCAATAAAATAATAATAATAAATAATATTTATTTATGTTCTATATTATATATATTATAATATTTATTTATATTATATATAATAAAATGCTGGGCAATTTTTATTATTTTCTTTATGGTTATCTATATTTTCTATTTTTAAAAATAATGAACATGTATTGCTTACATAATAAAAAAGTAAGGACAACTGAGACTGTAGAAGACTATTAATGGCCCAGAATAAAGTTGAAGATACATCATTGTCAACAAAAACTTTGATGCATATAACACAAGAGAACATGTGAAGAACAAAGTTTCTACTGGTCTCTGTGGGAAAATGGTAGGAATTTTCGGTTTCCTTCTTTTAGAAACCATATTTTCTACATTTTTATATTAGTTCATTAAGTCCCTCAAGAGTCCATTAAGGCAACTCTCTGCCAGTGTACCACCATAAATCTTCATCCAAACTAGGATTCTCATGCATGAACCAGGATATATGTTAACCCTAGCCATGAAGCGTATGTTGGGGTTTATGCTTTGAATGCATGGTCAAGAATGGATCAAGGACAATTAGCTGTTTCCAGCCTCAAAAGATATAGAGCCAATGAGTGATTCCACTCTTTATATTAGTTCTAAAAGTCCTGAAAAGAGAAAAAGTACTATTGAATTATTTAATAAAAATAAAATGTGGCTGGGCACGGTGGCTCACACCTGTAATCCCAGCACTTTGGGAGTCCGAGGCAGGTAAATCGCCTGAGGTCGGAACTTCGAGACCAGACTGACCACATGGAGAAACCCCGTCTCTACTAAAAATACAAAATTAGCCAGGTGTGGTGGCACAAGCCAGCTACTCAGGAGGCTGAGGCAGGAAAACAGCTTGAACCTGGGAGGCAGAGGTTGCAGTGAGCCGAGATCATGCCACTGCACTCCAGCCTGGGCAACAGAGCAAGACTCTGTCTAAATAATAATAATAATAATAATAATGATGTATGTAAAATAACAGACATTGATGGTAAGAAACAAACATCATGCACATATATAAAAGAAGTTAATGTAAATAGTAGATATGTGGGTCTCCAAGCCTGTAGCAACAATGGTGAATAAATAACATATTCACTATCCTTTAATGTTCCTGTCTTAGTTTGTTTGCTCTGCTATAACAAAATACCTGAGACTGGGTAATTTATAAATGACAGAAATGTATTTTCTCACTGTTCTGGAGGCTGGGAACTCGAAGATCAGGGCACCAGAAGGTTGCATGCTGGTGAGGGCTGCTCTCTGCTTCCAAGATGGCTCCTTGCTGCTGCACCCTTTGGAGGGGAGGAAGGTGGTAGGGCATGAGCCAAATGCTGCATGAATCTCATTTGTAAAAGCCTTAATCCCATTCAAGAAGGAGGAGCCCTCTTGGCCTAATAACTTCTCGAAGTCCTTACTACTGAATATTATCACGTTGGTGACATGGATTTTGGAGAGAACAACTTTCAAACCATAGCATTCTTCCCATGGCCCCCCAAAATTCATGTTCTTCTCACACACAAAGTATATTCATTCCATTCCAATAGCTCCCAAAAATCTTAACGCATTTCAGCATAAAAATTAAAGTCTAAGTCCAAAGTGTCATCTAAACATGTGAGACTCAGGGTATGATTCATCCTGAAACAAATTTTCTTCTAGCTGTTAGCTGGTAAAATCAACAAGTTATGTGCTTCCAAAACACAGTGGTGGAACATATACAGAATAGATATTTCTACTCCAAAAGGGAGAAAGAGGCAAGAAGAAAGAAGTAACAGGCTCCCAGTAAATCTAAAATCAAATAGGGCAAACATGAAGAATTGAGGTTTGAGAATAATCTTGTTTGACACCATGCCCCACTTTCTGGACACACTGGGGTAAATGTTAGGCCCCTGAATGCCCTGGTGGCCCCACCCCCATATCTTTGCTGGGCACAGTCCACGCTGCAGCTCTCATGGGTTGAAGTCCAGTGTCTGCGGTTCTTCCAGGATAGAGTTGCATGCTGATGACTCTATAAGTCTGAAATCTTGGGGGCATCCCCACTCACATGGCTCTGCTGGGCACTGCCCTAGTTGGGGCTTTCTGTGTGGTATCCTTAAGAATCTAGGTGGAGGTAGCCATACTGCCACAGCTCCTTACTCTGCTTACCTGCAGAGCTAGCACCATGTGGATGCCACCAAAGCTCACTGCTCGTGTCCTCTGAAGCAGCAGCCCAAGCTGCACCTAGACCCACTTAAGCACAGATGGAGTAGCCAAGGAGCACCAGAATGGAGGGAGCAGAGACTTGAAGTGACCTTGGGAAGTCAGTCCTGAGGTCCTATGGGCCTCTCCCTCTAAACCCTTTTGCCTTTAAGGCCCTGGCACTCTGAACCTGTGATAATCACAGCAGTCTTAAAGATTTCCAAATTGCCTTCAGGGTCATTCTCCCATTGTCTTGATGAATAGCACCTGGCTTCCTTCTATCCAAACCAGTATCTTTATCAGTCACTTGGCCACACCCTTAGTTTTCTCCCTGAAACACATTTTATTCTATCCATGATCAGACAGAAAATTTTCCAAATGTTTATGTTCTGCTTCCCTGTTAATTATAAATTCTGCCTTTAAATCATCTCTCTTCTTACATTTTACTACCAGTAGTTAAGAAAAGTCATGCACCACCCTAAACACTTTGCTGTTTAGAGATCTCTTCTGCCAAATGTCTAGTTCATCATTCGAGTTTTGCCATCCACAAAGTTCTAAGACACAGAATGATTCCGCAAGTTGTTTGCCACTTTATAACAAGAATGACTTTTCCTCTAGTTTCCACCATCTTGTTTCTCATTTCTGTTGGAGACCTTATCAAAATAGTCTTCACTGTAATGGCCACTTAGATAATCTCTAAGACTAAGGCTTTCTCTAGATTTCTCCTCTTCTAAGCCCCCAGAATCATCCTTAATGCTGGGTTCACAGTAATCCAGGCTTCTTCTAACATTCACTTGAAAACAGTTCTAGCCTCTACCTGTTATCCATCTCCAAAGCCACTTCCACATTTTTAGGTCTTTGTTACACCAACATTCTACTCTTGGTACCAGTTTCTATCTTAGTCTGTTTGTGCTTCTATAACAAAACACCTAAGGCTTGGTAATTCATAAAACACAGAAATTTATTTCTGACAGTTCTGGAGACTGGGAAGTCCAAGATCAAGGTCCTGGCAGGCTTGATGTTTTGTGAGGGCTGCTCTCTGCTTCCAAGATGGTGCCTGAATGCTACATCTTTTAGAGGGAAGGAATGCTGTGTTTTCAAATGTGAAAAGTGAGAACGCAAAAAAGCCAAATGCTGCATGAAGTCTCTTTTATAAGGTTCTTAATTCCATTCACGAGAGAGGATCCATCATGGCCTAATCACCTCTTCAAGGCCTTACCTCTTAATACCATCACATTGGCCATTAAGTTTCAATACTTGAATTTTGGAGGGGACACATTCAAACCTTAGCAATCCCAAGTCAGTCTTGTTTCTGTCCTAAGTGCCCTTGCTCACATTGTTCCCTTGGCCCAGAATTTTTTTTTCCTCTGCACTCTGCCCTGACCTTCTTTTATCCCACGTGCAGCTGGACAGCATCCAGGATTCAGCCCAGTATTTCCTCATCCCTGAGGCCTTGCCAGGCATTTCCTGACAGACCTCTCGCCATTCTCTTGGCACAATGTGCCTACGTTTATGGTAAAATCTACGGCACTTTATTTTTCTGAATTGTTCACATTTCTGTCTTCCCCTCCTACAGTGCAGAAACTGTACTGCATGCATCTCTTTATCTTAATACCTAGCAAAGTGACTGCACCATAATATATGCTCAATGAATGTTGACTACAACGTAAATTATTTAATCTAAATCCTGTTTCATATATACCTTTAGGGTATATTGGTATCAATTTCTCCCAGTCTGAACATTTGGTTATTGGGAAAGTTTGAGTCAAATTATAGGTGTGAATCAACATCACTAGGCATCATAGGGATAACCAAAGTAGAAATAATAAAGTAAGTGACTCATATTGGAGCTAAACAGTGGTAATTTATAAATAAAAAGCAAGTAACTAAAAATCATGATCATATCGAAACAAAATCCTTATTTGTAAGGCATTGTTGCCCTCAATGGAAAGCATTCAAACTCTATCTGTGAATATGTGCATAGGAGGAGTGTTTTCACATTATTGAGTGTTGTCTGATAGCTGGAATTTTGGGTATGGTCATTCTCAATTATGGCTATATATTAGAATTTTAAGGAACATTTTTTAAAATTATGATGACTCATAGATTTCAGTCCTACCCCAAATCAATCAAGACAGTATCTCTAGGGATTCAGAGTTGGAACTGAGAGTTATCTACCCGTGAAATAGAGGAAAGGTCTTGTATTTTAAAATAATTTAAGTCCTTTAAGGCAAGTCTCCATTAGCGTTCTACTATAAAATTCATCCAAACTAGGATTCTCCTGAATGAATCAGGACATATGCTCACCCTAGCTGTGAATCATATTTTGGGGGTTGTGCTTTAAGTGCTTCATTAAGAATGGACCAAGGACAATTAGTTGTTGCCTCTCTCAAATGATATAGAGCCAATGAGTGATTCCACTCTCCCTTGGGATCCTCAGAAATTCTGTACCAAATGAATTTGCTGTCTTGGTGGTCTCAAAAGAACAGGGATGAGAGTTTGGAAATGGGGAGAAAAATGACAGCAATAAAAAAAAATTTAATACTCAGATACCAGAAATAAAATATGGCCATATATTCTGTTTCTCTCCAGAAAAGTGGTTACCCAAACATCTGATATCAGAGGCAAACGTGAGAATACTAGAGTGTTATGTGATCATTTTAATGTCACTTCTTATTCTGTATTTGTAATAGTCCTTTTGCATTAGTCTGTTCTTACCCTGCTAATAAATACATACCCAAGACTGGGTAATTTATTTAAAAAAAAAAGAGGTTTAATGACTCACAGCTCCATATGGCTAATGAGGTCTCACAATCATGGCGGAAGGTGGAAGGCATGGCTTATACATGGCAGCAGGCAAGAGAAGAAGTACCAACAGGAAAAGTGCCAGATGCTTGTAAAACCATCAAATCTTGTGAGAACTCACTCACTATCACAAGAACAGTAAGGAGGAGACCGTGTCCACGATTCAATTATTTCCACCTGGTCCTACCCTTCATACCTGGGAATTATTACAATTCAAGATGAGATTTGGGTGGGGACACAGAGCCAAATGATATCACCTTTCCTTTTAAAACCGCTCAGTACTATCACTCTTCCTAGCCTCCTAAATTTGTGGGCCTTTTCCAGCGAAAAACCTGAACCAGACTAAAAAGAGCTTGGCACATTAATGCTGACTAAAATAAAAAATATTAGAGAGGTGAGTCAAAGAGGAAAGGCAGCTGTGCATATTGGAGAGAGCTAAGGGTGAGCTATTCTGAATTTAAATCGCATAACTCAAACTGTCTGAGGCATAGCATCCTCATCTAATATCCTGTTATGAAAGGTGTTGCAGGAATTAAAGAAGATAAAGAACTAAAAAGATCCTGAGGGGTGTACCTGGTTCATGGTTAACTTGTTAACTGTGGTACTATGCATGTTACCTGAGATGGAATTATTAGACACCAACAATCTCATAGTCATAGAGCAGTCCTTCAGCGTAAATGAAAGCTAAGTACTAAAGAATGATGAAAAACCAATACTTCAAAAAGTTGATGTACTTGTGGGGTTTTTTTCTGTATTTAGACGTATTTCTATCATCTTACTTTGGCTTTCTATTAACCATGATTTTCTAAGCTACATCTTTCTCTTTTTTTCCTTCTATTTGGTTGATCCACATTTTTTTCATCAGATTTGAAATGTAGATGTTCTATTTCTATTCTTTAACTGATTATTTAATTTTTCCCATGTACTTAACTTTTCAACATCTAATTTTAATCTCTATCTTTACCTTCCTGGGGAGCATAAGGATTTTAGAATACTTCCATTTCAATTCCCCATCTTGCATCTTTCCTCACCATTCTTCAGAACATTGTTATAAAGTATTTCATGAATACTTGGTTTTATAGTTCCAAAATATTTATTATCACTACTATCCTAATTATCACCATTATTACTGTCTTAGCAGAAATGCTTCCTTTAATTTACTCACGTGTTTACTATTTCTTTGTTCAGCATCCCTTATTTCTCTTTTCCTAGATTCAATCTTCTTTCTAAAGCACATTTTGGAACTTTTTTAAGTGATTGTTAATAACAAATACTTAGCACTTCCTTGTCTAAAACTATTTTTTATTTTGCAGATATTCTTCTGTGACATTCCAGCTGAGTACAGAATTCAAACTTGTTACTGCCTATTAGTATTTTTAAAACATTATGTCAGTTTTTTTCTGTTTTCATTGTTAATAGTTTTTGTTTATCAACAAAATAATCAATATTTTGTTTATAAATGTGCTGTAAATTTCCAGTGGAAGTTTAAGTTTTACAACTAATATGGACAACAACTTGACAATATATTTCAAAATTATAAGGTCATATACTCTTTACCAAGCCATTTCACTTCTAGAAATTTACCCTATGCATATACTCATAGAATGACCTTTGAAAATCATCACACTGCTTGAAACTTTCCAATACCTTCTTTCCTCATTCAAAGTCAGTCAAAGCACTTGCACAAGCCTACCATGCTCCATGAGGTTTAACACCTTGCTCTCCCTCACTTCACCTCCTGTCACTCCCTTCCTTGCTCTCTTCTCTCCATCTTAGGGATTTTGCAGTTGTTTCTGTCTGCAAAGTACTTAACAATATATCTGCATGACTTATTCACTCATCTTCTCAAGAATATTTTTTATAACCCTACATAAAACAGCTGGCATTGCCACCAAAATTCTCTCACCCTTATCCTGCTTTATTTTTCTCAGTAAAACTTAATGCCATTTGACATACAATATTTTACTTTTTATTTGTTGTTGATCTGTCTCGCCAGTTAGAATATAAGCTCAATGAGGGCAAGGGATTGGTTTTATTTATTTATTTTACTGTGTCCACACACAAGTGCCTAAAATGGTGCCTGACATATAAAAATAAATATGCGTTGAATCAGTGAAATTTTGTACATGCCTACGGGCAAAATTATGTTTGTGCAATGTTATTTTTTGCATAATTCTTTGTAGAACCAAAACATTTTAGAAACAACCTGTGTTATTTAATTTTATGTATCAATTTGACTGGCCTATAGTGATACAGGAGCTAGAAAGAAATTGTTTAGGGAGATAGTGAGGGTAAAGGAGTCCTCGGCAAGGCTTCCCTTTGAACAAAAAGCAGCCCCCGAATCATTTTTTTTTTTCCTAATAAAGCAGCCTGAAAAATCGAGCCGCAAACATAAATAAACAAGCTGGAAACTTGCACGGGTGAATGCCAGCAGCTGCACCAATAGGAAAGGGCCACCTGAGGGCTGGGCATATCCAACATGGAAGCTCCACTGTCCGTTTTCTTTGTCACCACAGGTATAGTAAAGAGGCAGGCAACATGGTGCCAGCCAGGTAGAGAACCCATCTACATAATAAAAGATTAGGGTGTGCCAGGCGCTGTGGCTCACAACTGTAATTCCCGCACTTTGGGAGGTCGAGGAAGGCAGATCACGAGGTCAGGAGTTCGAGACCACCCTGGCCATAGTGAAACCCCAACTCTACTAAAAATACAAAAAAAAGTAGACGGGTGTGGTGGCACACGCTTGTAGTCCCAGCTACTCGAGAGACTGAGGCAGGGAATCACTTGAATCTGAGAGGCAGAGGTTGCAGTGAGCCAAGATCGTGCCACTGCACTCTAGCCTGGAGACAGAGTGAGAGCTGTCTCAAAAAAAAAAAAAAAAAAAAATTAGGGTGGGGCGACCAGCTTATTCATGCGCTATGCAAACAGCACACCTAGTCCTAACCAGTTCTTCGAGCGCTATTCAAATGGCACACCTGGTCCCACCAACATTTCATGCCCTATGTAAATCAGACACCACCTCCTCAAGCTCATCTATAAAACCTCCTGCACTTAACCTCGGACTGGAGGACCCATTCAGGACCCCCATCTCTCTGCAGGATAGAGCTTTTCTCTTTCTTTCACCTATTAAACCTCTGTTCTCAACCTTATTCCTTATGTGTCCATGTCCTTGATTTCCTTGACATGGAACAATAAACCTCGAGTATTAATCCAGACGAACAACGCCACTTCAACAGGACACCTAGGTACCTGGTAAAACCATATTTGTGAGTGTGTCCATCAGGATGTTTCTAGAAAAGATCAGGATTTGCATTGGTGAACTGAGTAAAGCCAATGGTTCTCCCCAGTAAGGGTGCACATCATTCAATCCATTGAGGATCTGCATAGAACAGGAAGGTGGAGAAAGGGCTAGCTCATTCTCTGTGCTTGAGCTGTGACTTTCATGTTCTCCTGCCCTTGGACATCCACGCTCCTGCTTCTCAGGCTTTTGAACTCAGACCTAGACTTATACCATCACTCTCTGATTCCCAGGCCTTTGGACTTGGGCAGAATTACACAACTGCCTTCCCTTGTTCCCCAGCTTGCAGATAGAAGATTGTAGGAATTCTTGGCTTTCATAATCATGTGATCCAATTCCTATAACAAATCTCCTTTTATCTATCTGTCTTGGTCTGTCTGGGCTCCTCTAATGAAATACCGTAGATTGGGTAGCTTACAAATAACAAACATTTATGTCTCACTGTTCTAGAGGCTGGAAAGTCCAAGGTCAAGGCACTGGCACATTGGTGTCTGATGAGGGCCTGCTTTGTCATAGACAGCACCTTCTTGCTGTGTTCTCACACAGTGGAAGGGGCAAGGCTGCTCTCTGAGGCTGTTTTGTAAGGGTACTAATCTACTCATCCCATTCATGAGGACAGTCCTCATGACCGAATCACCCCACAAAGGCCGTTCTCCTAATACCTTCACACTGTGATCAGGTTTTTGACGAATTTGGGGAGCACAAATATTTACACCATAGCTATAATTACACAAACACGCACCACACACACACACACACACACACACACACACACACACAAAGAATTCTCAGAGGTTCTCTGAGAATCCTAACAGATAATCATAGCAATCTAACTAACTGTTCATCATAGCAATCTGGATAAACAATTATGCTGCATCCTATGTGACAGAATGCAGTGGAGTATCTCTTCATGTATTTAATTTAACTTTCTTCAACTTTTACTTTAAGTTCAAGGATACATGTGCAGGCAGGATGTGCAGATTTGTTACCTAGGTAAACATGTGCCATGAGGCTTTGCTTCACAAATCATCTCATCACCTAGGTATTAAGCCCAGCATCCATTAGCTGTTCTTCCTGAGGCTCTCCCTCCCCCCAGGTCCCCTCTCCAACAGGTCCCAGTATTGTTGTTCCTGCCGTGTCCCTGTGTTCTCATTCTTCAGCTCCCACTTAGAAGTGAGAACATGTGGTATTTAGTTTTCTGTTCCTGTATTAGTTTTCAGAGGATAATGGCTTCCAACTCCATCCATGTCCCTGCAAAGGATATTATCTCACTCCTTTGTATAGCTGCATAGTATTTCATGGTATATATGTACCACATTTTCTTTCCTTTTTTTCTTTTTTCTTTTCTTGGGACAGAGTCTCACTCTGTCACCCAGGCTGGAGCACAGTGGCAAGATTTCTTGGCTCACTGCAGCCTCTGCCTCTTGGGTTCAAGTTATCCTGCCTCAGCCTCCCAAGTAGCTGGGATTACATGCTCATGACACCACACCCAGCTAATTTTCATATTTTTGTAGAGACAGGTTTTCTCTATGTTAGCCAGCTGATCTCGAACTCCTGACCTCAAGTGATTCACCTGCTTGGCCTCCCAAAGTGCTGGTATTACAGGTATGAGCTACCATGCCCGGCCATGTACCACATTTTCTTTACCCAGTCTATCACTGATGGACATTTAGGTTGATTCCATCTTCATGTATTTTAAATCCCCTTAATTCTTTTTCTTATTTTTATCCTTCTATGCTGTCACCAGATAATATGCTCAGATCTCTCTTTTCATTTATTAATCATATCAGCTGTGCCTAATATAATGTTTAACCCAATTATTCAATACTATATTCATATATTGTATTTTTCATTTTTATTTCTGGAAGTTCCATTTGGTCATTTTTCAAATCTTCTGGTCATTATTGTATAGTGCCTCAATCTTTACTCATGTTTTTGATTTTTTAATTTCTGTGTTTATTCATTTTAAGCATATTTGTTTTATTGTCATTTTCTGATGATTCTATTATTTCAAGTCCTTTGTAGCTCAGTCCCCAAAGGAGACTGTTTCCTCTGCTTTTGTTCACGGTGGGTTATTTATTAGTGTGTTGTAGTTTTGGATTGTGAGTTTATCATCAGTTAGTTCTTCATTGTTGGAAACTTGCTTGACCTGGGAAGATGTTGTATCGCTCTGTACTGAATGTTGTGTCTGCTACTTAAAAATCCAAAAGGTAGTAAAAATGATGGATCTTGCTATTACTAGCTTGGAGCTTCTTGAACTGGGCAGGAATTGCACATTGACTCCCTCCTAAATTTCTAAGAGGATAAACCTATAGTTACATGCCTTAGGGGAGAGCTTTTTTCTATACCACAAATTAGACATAGATGGAAAAGTCAGTTATCATCTCTTTATGCCTATATATAGGGTGTTTTTTCCTATTCAACATGTCTGCTGAAGGTTATAACCTCCTTATGAAGACCCAATCACGTATTTCCTGTTCCTTTCTGTCTATTAAAATCTCACTTTCTTGTTTACCAAGTTACCAACATGCCTATAGTTCTGTACTGTTAGCTCAAACTCATTATTCTAGTTTTCAGTTCCTCTTCATTTTGGCTGCTGGATATTCCCATTCTTCTTGCAGGTTTGCAATGAAAATTATTTCTGTTACATCCTGCATAATTCCTAGATGTTTCATACCGGGAATATATTTGGGCTCTCTGATTTACCGTATTACCAGAAAATAGAAGTGATAATTTATCATTAAGACTACATGACCAAATAGCTGAGGTTGCTTAACCCAGGTTAATAAACAGTTTAAAAATGAGATTTGAAGGCAGAGTAAAAAATGTTTTATTTATGTTTATGCTGCTCATGGAAGACATCTTCAGGCTTTGTTTTGGTTTTTGAGGAAAACAAGCACAAGAAACACTTGTAAATACTCTCATGGAGAAGCGGTTTCTAAATTCCTTTGGCTTAACACTCAAAGTATTTATATGTCATGGCACTTTCTCGACATTTATCCTTAATTTTTCTCTTTCTATCATTCGACTCATCCAATTTATCATAAATCCCATTGGTTTTATCTTTAAAACAGAACTAGAATCTGGACATTTTAACCCCCCACTGCTAACACCATAATCCAAGTCACCATCATCATCAGCCTGGACTTCTGAATCTTCGAAGTTACCTCACTGTCTCTACATTTGTCCTCTATTGCCTATTCTCCATACAGCCAACATAAGATAGATCACGACCCTAAACTAAATCCTCTGGTGGATTTCCAAAACATTTAGAATAAAACGCAAAGCCCTTTTCTTGGTCTACGTCATCAAACCTTTGGTTCCTCTTCACCACATTTTTCATATCTTCCCTTCACTTCATGTTAGACCCTATGCCTTCCCTAGTGTTCACCAAATATGCCAAGCATGCACTTGGCTCAGATCCTTGGCACTAGCTGTTCCCATTGCCTAAACACTCTTCCTCTGAATTCTGCATGGTTTTCTCCCTCATTTTATTCAGATCTCTGCTCAAATATCATTCCATTAGTGAGCTCTTCCCTGAGCATCTTATCTAAAGTAGTACCCTTGCCATCATTATCTATCCCTTATATTGCTTTATTTTTCATAATATTTATCACCAATCTGTCATTATATTAGGTTTAATTTGCTTATTCGTTTATTGAAATTCTCCCTCTACCAACATGTTAACTCCATGAGGGCAGGATCTTGGCTTTGTTCCCTGAGGGCTCCCTAATTCCTAGAACAGTGGCTGGGACATAGTAGACACTCAGTAAATCTTTGTTGGATGAATAAATAATTTTGCCCAGTAGTTGTTAGTTTTATACACAATCTTTCCTGTAGACCATGAATTCCTCAAGGGCAGGAATTCTGTTTTTAATTTTTGTGTGCCCAACAATTCCAACATTGCCTGGTACATGGTAGTTACCAAACAAATCTTCATCAAATGTCAGAAAAAATATGGTCGTTCTTTACTCCAAAACGCCGTACTAAACAATCCAAAGCAGATTTAACTGAAAGTATTTTGGCAGTTGTAAATCTAATAATCACTAAATCACATTGTTATGCAGCTATAGTAAAATAAATGATCCTTGCTTTAATGAGTTGATAATAAAATTGGGAGACAAAATTGATGCATGTGAAACAATCATATAAATTAAATATGAATTAGAATGCATTTGGCAATACGTTCAGTGAAAGGGAGCAGGCAGAAACTGTCTTGCCCAAAGGCAGACCTCTTAAAAATAAACATATATACGCCTGAATTAACAATTGACTTAATAAAAATGTGTTTGGGTCTTGACAGCCTAGGAAAGTAAGAATGGAAGACATTAGAATGAACTTAAATAAATTATAATTTATAGAGTTTCCTTTTAGGCAATATAACTTACTCCTTACTATGGACGATAAAATAATTAGTTCCTGCTCCAAAGAACTTTGAAACATTATTTGGGTAAAGAAGCCTTGTACTTAAGAGGAGCTAAACAATTGAGCACTGTCAACAATGAATTATATTACAAGGTAGTGTAAGATAAAGGTCTCACTAATGTATGAATAGGGTTCAGGGAAGGAAAAGAACATTATTGACTGGGGTTATTAGAATGGTTTCTTGGAGGAAAAAGTGAAAGGAAAGAGTGCTGTTCAGTTCAAACTGGCCTTATGTGGATACCTACTTGTTTTACAATTGATGTGCTGAGTCCATTGACCTTCCTACTGTTGTATTGTGGACTCTACCAGTAAATAAACACCACAATTTATTTGCCTTGTTTTTTGTTGTATTATTTTAAAGGAAGTCCAAGGATCACGTACCTCCTTTTACCTGGCCCACCCGAGTTAAAGGTACAACAGTCTTCATGTAATGAATCACGAGGATTGGATGTTACTAATTCTACACCTGCTATCTGCCAATGACAGCTAGAAAAACAACCTTGCCTTCTAAAATGTTATGTTAAATTTTTTAAATACAGAATATCAGATGTATCTCAATGCTTTAGGATCAAAGTAGTCCATTGCTGGAAAAAAATGATGTTTTAAATCACACATCCCTTTGAAATTAAATAAGCGGGCCGGGCGCGGTGGCTCAAGCCTGTAATCCCAGCACTTTGGGAGGCCGAGATGGGCGGATCACAAGGTCAGGAGATCGAGACCAGCCTGGCTAATACGGTGAAACCCCGTCTCTACTAAAAAATACAAAAAACTAGCCGGGTGAGGTGGCGGGCGCCTGTAGTCCCAGCTACTCGGGAGGCTGAGGCAGGAGAATGGCGTAGACCCGGGAGGCGGAGCTTGCAGTGAGCTGAGATGCGGCCACTGCACTCCAGCCTGGGCGACAGAGCGAGACTCCGTCTCAAAAAAAAAAAAAAAAAAAAAAAAAAAGAAATTAAATAAGCGATTTCTACCATTTCCATCTCTGCTGATCATGTGTAGTGAATCCTGTCCTCCAGAGAAGTAAGGATTCCACAAAGGAATATAAATCATTCTACTATAAAGACACAAGCACACATATGTTTATTGCAGCACTATTTACAATAGCAAAGGCATGCAACCAACCCAAATGCCTGTCAATGATAGGCTGGATAAAGAAAATGTGGCACATACATACCATGGAATATTATGCAGGCATAACAAAGAATGAGATCTTGTCCTTTGCAGAGACATGGATGAAGCTGGAAGCCATTATCCTCAGCAAACTAACACAGGAACAAAAAACAAAATACCACTTGTTCTCACTCGTAAGTGGGAGTTGCACAATGAGAACACTTGGACACAGAGAAGGGAGTAACACACACTGGGGCTTGTCGGGGAGGTGAGGTGCAAGGGGAGGGAGAGTATTAGGACAAATACCTAATGTATTCAGGGCTTAAAACCTCTATGATGAGTTGATAGGTGCAGCAAACCACCATGGCACATGTATACCTATGTAACAAACCTTCACGTTCCGCACATGTATCCCAGAACTTAAAGTAAAATAACTAAATAAATAAATAACAAGTAGGGACTCCAGATATCAAGGCCAACCTAAGGTTCCTGTATTCTGTGATCTTGAGGTTCTTCCAATGACTTGGCATAATTTTCCAGATGACTACAGTATGTGAAACTAGTAGTCCCAAAGTCTACAATTTACGGAAGTGCCAAATTTTATTTTAAAAGCGGTCTTTTGGCTAAATGGGAGTGTGGTAGGATTATAACTCTTTGGATAATGTGTTACAAATGTAGATGATTTAAACACACATTCTGTAAGTCAAATGTTTCATTTTATGCTATTTGTAGGTAGAGTAAGTTTAGGGTTTTTGTTATTGTTAACAAATCCACTTGAGTAATCCAGAATCGTCATAGGATTTTTTTTGTCTTTCTTCTACAATAATTTTGTATTTTTTTTCTCTGTTGGCTTTGTTTATATTTTTAAGTGATTATACAATAACTCAAATGGCAGTCTGAAAGGACTGTAATTCTTAGGAAAGTGTTTTATAAATGACTATCATATAAATGTGAATCTTACCAGTAAATTGTATTCTACTGATCTGATTTCTAGACGTGTAGATTTTTCATTTCTATTTAAAAAATCTATTCCATCCATTGACCCAGAAATACTGCAATTTTTTTTTTTTTTTTTTTGAGATGGAGTCTCACTCTGTTACAGGCTGGAGTGCAGTGGCACGATCTCGGCTCACTGCAACCTCCGTCTCCCGGGTTCAAGTGATTCTCCTGCCTCAGCCTCCAGCATACCTGGGATTACAGGCATGTAATTAGATATGTGAAAAATCCAAGATACTAACCTGAAAAACAAATAAGAAAATTCAGGCTGGGTTCAGTGGGTCACATCTGTAATCCCAACACTTTGAGGGACTGAGGCAGGAGGATCATTTGTGCCCAGGAGTTTGAGACCAGCCTGGGCAAAATAATGAGACTCTGTCTCTATATAAAAAAAAAAAAAAAAAAAAAAGCTTAAAAATAGCTTGGCATGGTGGCAAACACCTGTAGTTCCAACTACTTGGGAGGCTGAGGTAGGAGGATCACCTAAACCTAGAGGTCAAAGGCTATAGTGAACCATGGTCATGCCACAGCACTCCAGTCTGGGCAACTGAGTGAAACCTTGTCTCAAAAATAAATAAATAAATAAATAAATCAGTAAGTTGGCTGGAACAAAAAATAGAATTAATAATCTATATTCCTGTTATTTATTAAATACAAACCATTTTAAAATATGTAAGAAAATATAATATTTATGCTTACTACCAAATAAAATCACGAGGAATATAACAAATGTGCAAAAACTTACTTAAGTTTAAAAATATGTGAAATATCAAATGTAAACAAATTGAGAGGCATGTCCTTTTCTTGTATAGAAAGATTAGCACCATATATAAACGAAATCGGCTAGGTGTGGTGGGTCACGCCCATAATCCCAGCACTGGGAGGCTGAGATGAGTGGATTGCTTGAGCTCAGGGGTTGAGACCAGCCTGGGCAGCATAATGAGACCCCATCTCTACCAAAAAAACACAAAACATTAGCCGGGCATCATGGTATGTGCCTGTGATCCCAGCTACTTAGGGGGCTGAAATGGGAGGCTCTCTTGAGCCTGGGAGGCAGGGACTGCAGTGAGCCGAGATTGTGCCTCTGCACTCCAACCTGGGTGACACAGCAAGACCCTATCTCAAAAATTAATAAATAAATAAACTAAATCTCTCTAAATAAACTTATAAATTCAAGGTAACCTATACACCAAAAACTATGTCAACAAGAATGTACACATAATAGATTACCTGATACTAAGTTCATATGTGAAAAAAGTGAGAAAACTCAGGAAAATTGTGAAAAAGAAGAGGGATGGTAAATGACTAACTCTAGAAGACATTTAAATATATTATAAAACTACTGTGATTAAAACAGTGCAGTACTGATCGATGGATTAGTAAAGGAGTTGATAAACTTCTTCTGTAAAGAACCCCGTGGTAAATATTTTTGATTTATGGGCCATGCAGTCTCTCATAATTATCCAATTCTGTCATTGTAGTACAAAAGCAGCCATAGACAGCACATAAGTAAATAGTCATGACTCCGTTCCAATGCAACTTTCTTTGCAAAAACAGGTGGATGTCTGGATTTGTCTTACTGGGCAGAGGAACATGGATTAAAAGAAAAATCCAAAAATAAACAAAAAAGCATACGGATAATTAGCATATGAAAAAGCAGGCATAGCATATCAGTGAAGAAAGACTAGATTGCTCAATAGATTTTCCAAACAAGTGAGTATCCATCTGGGAAGAAAAATACAGCTGAATCCTTATCTTATTCATTAAACCATTCCACCTGGATTAAAAATTGAAACATAAAAGTTAAAATCATTAAAGTACTAGAGGAAAACAGGAGAATATTTGTAGGAACTAGGAATGGAAAAAGTCTTCAAAAGCATGAACTAAACCCAGAAGCTATAAATGAAAAGACTGAAAAATTAGATTTCATATAAATAAAAATTTCTGCACGGTAAAATCTACCACCAGTAAAAAGTTGGGGCTGCAAGGAAGGAGAAACACTGCCAACTCATTTCACAGATCTTACAGCTTGTGATTGATGTAACAGTTTCTGTCATTTGTGTAATCGAGTTTTCCATGCTATTTGACTTTAAGTACCAATAAATACCAATATTTATGTTATGGTAATACCGTTATCTTGGTATTCTAAAAATCTGACGTAAAGATAATTCATTTGAAATGAAGATCAATGATTCAATTTCTCAGTTTAGCAAGAACACAAAACACCTCCCATTATCCCAGTCTGGACAGGTGCAAGCCTATGTAAACCTCAATATGCAAACTTGTCTCCTTTTTCATCATTAATTGAGGAATGATTGGGATGAGGGGGGATCTGTGTTTATAAGCTGACAGGTTAAAGAACTTTCTTCCTACAATTGCTGCTGTGCAATTTTTTATGAAAATGCTTGCTGAACAAAACTCTTTTCAATAAAGAGACTAGACACTTTGTGAAAATTCTGAATCGAACAAAGGCGCTCTCACTTAGAAACCATTCTTCTATGCCACGACAATCCTCAAGAGAAGGAAGGCAATGACGACAAACAAATGACAGCTTATATTGCAAGAATAACTTTTACTCTAGCTCAAAGACTTTTTAAACCAGTGAAATGTAAATGCAACAATATTGACATTAATACAGATCAGTTTTTATCAAAATTTTAAACTATAATGATTAAACCTAAATTAACAAAGAAACAAAAAAAGCTTCCAGTGATATGAAAGTAACGGCTCACTTTCAATATAATGCTTACAGTATCTGTTAAAGAATAAAGAACCGATTAAAATTATCTCATCAACAAAGAGGTAGGCTTATTTGGAGGTGAATCCCAAGGAAAAAAAAATTAAAGTTGTCTTATATTTATCTTCTCATTGTTCCTCAGACTACTGGAGCATCAGAACGAGGTACAGAACAAGACTTTGGTTAAGATTTACCTTAGCAACTATTGTGGCTTGAACTGAGTCTTCTCCCCAGAATCATGCTAAAGTCCTAGCTCCTGGTATCCATGAATGTGACTGTACATGGAAACAGGATCTTTGCAGATATAACATAATCAAGTTGAGGTCATAATTCAATAAGACTGGTGTCCTTATAAGAAAAGAAAACAGAGACATAGACATACAGGAGGTATATCATGTGTCAACAGAGGCAGAGGTTGGTGTGATGTGTCTACAAGCCAAGGAACTCCAGGGACTGGCTCCAACATCCGCAAAGAGGTAAGAAAGTGTTCTTCCCTAGAACCTTCGGAAGGAGAATGGCCCTGTTGGAACCTTATTTTTGGATTTCCAGCCTCCAGAACTGTGAGAAAATAGATTTCTGTTGCTTTTAGCCACCCAATGTATGGTACCATGTTATAGCAGCCCTAGGCTGTATTAGTGTCCACTAATACAAGGACTGAACTTCCCTGCACTTCCCGAGTGTTCTCCTGTCCCTACTGCATCCTCCAGAGAAACCAGTCCCATGCCCATGTCTGGCAGTGCTGGAAGAAGCTGGAGCCCCTCTGATTCTGGTCAGGCTGGGCTCCTCCTGAGAGATGGGCATGCAAAAGGCCCTGGCAGACCCTCAGTCTACTCTGAAGAAGGCGAGCTGCTGGCAGAGGGGCTAGATGAGGTAGAAAAAGCTAAGTTTGAAGCTACAGTGACAGCAGCAGCATGGGTTCTCCATAATCAAAGTGGCCAAGGTACCAGGAGGTAGGGGAGACTGAGGGACCAGAGGCAGCCCATAACATGTGGCCGACACAGCTCATTCTACTGCTCTTGGGCTGAGCCTCTTCTCCCTCCCAGTGCTTCCTACGTTTCCAACCCTTCTTGTTCACCTCCGCCCTGCATCTTTTCTTCTCAACCTGTTGTCTTTTTTTCTGTTACAAAGAAAAGGTATTTTATTTTAAAACTTTTCATAGTTTTCTAAGTACCAGGCACTGTACTAAGCTCCTTTAAGGAAAAAGACTATTTTCAAAGCAGTTTTAGGTTCACAGCAAAATTAAGCAGAAAGTACAGAAAGTTTCCATATACCCCTGACCCCCACACATGCACAGCCTCTCCCATGATCACCATCTTGCACCAGAGTGGTGCATTTGTTACACACGATGAGCCTATGTGAATGCGTCACTGCACCCAAAGTCCACAGTTTACATGGACTGGTGGTAAGTCACGGACATAAGATTCACTCTTAGTGTTGTACGTTCTGTGGGTTTGACAAGCGCATAAATGACATGTACCAATCTTTGTAATATCACACAGGATAGTTTCACTGCCCTAAAAATCCTCTGTGCTCCAACCAGTCATCCCTCCCTTTCCACCAGCCCTGGCAACCACTGATCTTTTTACTATATCCATAGCTTTGCCTTTTCCAGAATGCCCTACAGGTGGAATCATACGGTATGTAGCCCTTTCAGACTGGCTTCTCTCACTTAGTGTACGCGTTTGCGTTCTCTTCATGTTTTTTCATGGTTTGGTAGCTCCTTTCTTATTAGTCCTGAATAATATCCCGTTGTCTGGATATACCACAGTCTCTTTACCCCGTTGTTTTTAAAGACATCCTGGATCCTTTCCCCGTAGCTGGTGTGTTTTCTCAGGCTCCATGCCCTGCTAATTAGGCACCTCTCCTCATGTGTAGTCCAGGCAATGTCATCATTAGGAATTTAGGTTCTCAATCTGAATTCTCTGCTCAGACCTGGGCTCTAAAGCTTGTTTCTTTGGTAAGCCATTTAATCTCTCTCTGCTTCAATGTCTCAATCTCCAAAATGAAGGATAAAACAATCACTTTCCTCATACGGCAGTGATATTAAATGAAGTAGTAGCTATAAAGAACTTAGCACAGGGCCTGGCTCCTTACATGTTTACAGGTGTCAATTTTGGCTTGTTTTTAGGAGGCCAAAAAAATTGTTGGTTTAATTTTTTTCTACACTCTGAATGATATGATTCTGAGACTTCTGAAAGTTATTACATGTGTCTACCATGTTATTGCGTATGAACAAATAATTTACAAAATCGTATATTGTCACCTAGCAACATTGCAGTAACAGAGAACAGAACAGAGAACCTGTTTTGTTATTCAAAACATTAAATTTTATATGGATTTAAAATAACATTTCCATGCCAGAGCAATGCTAATAATAAAATTGAATTCACACCCAAGGAAAGAGTTAATGAACCTAAAAACGTGCCATAATTTACCAGACGTATGCTGTGCTTCAGAAACCAATTATAACCTATTTCGATGTCTTGTAGACATGGCCCAGGTGTTCACATCAAATCAATAATCAGAAAATGCCATTTAGTCCCCATCAACATTTCCCACTGGAGCTCTGCTAGCACTGACTTCAAGGAGAAAAGCAGCCTCCCTTCTTTGCAGCTGAAAAGTCTTCTTGAAATATGTCTGAGTGAATGCATTCAATGGCATCTCTTGCAAATAAATAGCTAAACAGAAAAGTATTCTGTGGATGGCATGCCACTTCAGGACTGTGGATCAACCTTATTAAAATATTGGCTATAAAACATTTGCTATGCACCCTGACAGGAAATGCGGGACTGAATAATAATTGTTTAATTTGTTGGGGATGGCTATAAAGAACATCTCTCTAGGGCATCAGGACCCTGAAGAGTTAGTGAATAAAACTGTCTAGCCTCTGGGAGTCCAGCAAACGTATTATAGAGGTCTAGGAAAATTTGAACATTAAAAAGCTCTTTCTGACTCCTCAATGCCTAATTCAATTCATTCTCAGAGAGCCTAATTACTCACATTGTATGTGAAGAAACGGAAAGAATGCACCAAGATTACTGAAAGGCAATTATCTCTTTACACAGAAAAAAAAAAAAATCGTCTGTGGCACCTATAAAGCTTACCAAGAGAATGTACTGATATGCCAAACGTCGAGAGGGCAGAATCGAGTTGAAAACACATCCTTTGAATAAATGAAGAGCATGCAGTTGAGTGACAGAGAGTGGTCAATGAATAGTGCACTTAAAACTGGAAATGAATTGGTCAATTAGCAAGAAGATTACTGTTTGCCAGATTTAGGCTTATTTAAAGAACAGATCACTGCAGCCTCATTTGCAGGAGTAGGCAGTATTTCCAGGGGAATGAATACTTCAATGTGCAGTGGCTCGATTACTGAACAACAGTTATGAAAGAAGACAATAGTGGTAACTAAGGAGTGAGATCCATGTTATTTTAGAGGTTATTACTGAAGCCAAAGAAGGATTGCGTTTTTGATATGAAGCTGATTTTGAGTCTTCATCTGAGTCAAGGATATGTAGAGGCAGCACTGGTGATTGTCTGCATGGTAAAATTTTAAGGGGCACAAGGAAGATCTTTATTCCAAACACCTCTTAAACTTAGTATACTGCCTGACATCTTCACTGGTATTTATACCAACTAGAGATTTCTTTAAGTTTTCATATGTTCTCATATCAAAGAGTGTACTCATCTTGAGAGCATGGATAACTGCCTACCAGTCCTGCATGCCTTATGGTGAATTAGTTCATGTATACTTAATGCCTTCTAGTACCTAAGATAAGGTAAACTGAGGTAGCAGAAGATTTCATGAGGGCTAAATGGGGCACAAGAGATAATTTTTGATCATGAGAAACATTAAAAACAAGCTAGTCTGGGTGGACTTCCATCATGGGAACTTCAGTCCACCAGGTTAGAACGTGCAGTGAGAAAACACATTGTGAGGATACGCACAGACCTGAGAGAACTGAGGAAGAAGAATGTGGCATTGAGATGGATGCACGGGTTTCAAAACCAAATTGCAACAACTTACAACTTGTTCTATGGCCATCTCTACAAACTTAGAGTATGAGACGTAAAAACCAGGCAAAAGGGGATGATACAAATCTTTTAGGCAACTCCCTACCCTGATTTTACCCTTAATATTAGAGTGTAGTGTTAAGTTTACTTAGGAGACTCACACAAAATGCCACAGCTGACTGGTAGATTTGAGGTGCAAGTCTCTTGATTTCCAGGGTTCTCTTCCTAAGACTGTTCATGAAAGTTACCATGGTCCCTCCCCTCATCCCCACCAGCATTTTACATAAGCCATTTCTCTGATGATCATTCTTGGATATGTGACTGTCTGCCAAGCCACTGTAATCATCTGAGAAAATAACATCAAAATCTTTAAAAAAAAAAAAAAAAAAAAAAATCCATGGAACCTGAAATTTCCACCGAGTTCTCAAGCTTTCTCTCTCACTCACTGGGGACATTTTTAGTTTTCCTTGCTCTGCAGCCTGCCAAGTATCCACAAGTATCCAGGATACCTAACCACAAATGGGAAAGACAGTCCAGTCTAATCAGACACTCAACCTAATCCCATTCCCAGGCAGCCTTGGAGCCATCACCAAGCCCTGAAAGTTCAGGGTCAAGTCTTTTGAAAAACAGCATGTAAGGCTCAAAACCCTCATGTACTGCTGTGCATCCTGCTTAAAAGCCTTCAGAAAGACTGCCAGCAAAGCTAGGAACACAGGAACTATTGTTTTAAACAGAGAGATTAGTTCTTCAAATAACACCAACCAATGTTCTCCTGAAAAGGTGTGTTCCTTTAAGAAATTTCTCTATTTAGAAATTCCTTACAGCCTTTATTCCTTCTCTTATTTACTTTTTCACTTCCTACTCTTTTTGCATGAATTCCACAAACATTGATGCAGAATATCCTGTGCTAGACACTGGAATAGGAGTGTCGACGTGGAGATAAATAGAGAGAAAATAGTTTCTGCTTTGTGGGAGTTAACCGTCTATGCAGAAAAGTAAGGTGTGTAGAGAGAGAATTAAAATACAACATTATAAATGCTAGAGCAAGAAAGGAACTCGAGGTAGGAACAGGTATTAGCTTCCCGGAGAGAGTCAGCGAAGATGCACTGAAGTGATGTTTAGTGTGAGTCTCTGAGGAATCTGGCTGGCTTTGAAATGCTTGTTTTATCTGGTCTATCTATTCTCTCCCCCACACTGTTAACGGTATCTTCTAGGGTGTGTGCCTGGCTCAGACTCGCTTCTTAAAGAATCCATCCCATCCACGTTTCTGGAGGGAATAGCAGTCCCCACCCTCTCCGTTCCAGCCACAGATGTCTGACCCACTGAACTGGTCTGATCTCACTGGGCTGAATAAACAGAGTTAGAGACAGAGAGGAGGAGGAAATTGAGCTGAAGGACCACCAGGCCTTCCACCACATGGGGACAGCCACAAAAAGAAGGTGATGAACAAGTGTGAAAGAGTAGAATGCAACAGACACACAGGGATGAGCAGAGAGGCAAAGCCACCAGGCACCTCATTTAGACAGTTGAGAAGAGCCTCCTGTGATGCCCGCCTGTTGTTCCAGCAACTGAGCTCAGAATGCTCTTTTTTTTTTTTTTTTTTTTTTTTTGAGATGGAGTCTGGCTCTGTCACCCAGGCTGGAGTGCAGTGGCGCCATCTCGGCTCACTGCAAGCTCCACTTCCCAGGTTCACACCATTCTCCTGCCTCAGCCTCCCAAGTAGCTGGGACTACAGATGCCCGCCACCTCGCCCGGCTAGTTTTTGTATTTTTTAGTAGAGACGGGGTTTCATTGTGTTAGCCAGGATGGTCTCGATCTCCTGACCAGGATACTCCTTTTAAAGAGATTCTTGTTTCCCTTGAACTTCTGTGAATGGGTTTCTGTTCTCTGCAACTGAAACATTTATTGACTTCAAATTTGTTTTTAATTATTTTTTATTTCCATAGGTTTTTGGTGAACAGGTGGTATCTGGTTACATGAGTAAGTTCTTTAGTGGTGATTTGTGAGATTTTCGTGCACCCATCAACTGGATACACTGAATCAATTTGTATACACGGAATCCAATTTGTAGTCTTTTATCCCTCACCCACTTCCTATCCTTTCCCCCTCCCTGCCCTGAGTTCCCAAAGTCCATTGTATCACTCTTATGCCTTTGCATCCTCATAGCTTATCTCCCACTTGTAAGTGAGAACATACGAGGTTTGGTTTTCCATTCCTGAGTTACTTCACTTAAAATAATAGTCTCCAATCTCATCCAGGTTGCTGCGAATGCCATTAATTCAGTCCTTTTTATGGCTGAGTAGTATTTATATATATTATATATATGATAACTGAGATATATATATGTATATGATAATATGATATAGATGATATATATATGTCACAGTTTCTTTATCCACTCATTGATTGATGGGCATTTGAGCTGGTTCCACATTTTTGCAATTGTGAATTGTGCTGCTATACATATGTGTCAGAAAGTATCCTTTCATATAATGACTTCTTTTCCTCTGGATAGATACACAGTAAAAATACCTGACATCAGGTATTACCTGATATCCGGTACATCAAAACTTTACTTTATAATAGACTTCCATACTTTACCCAAAAAAAACACAAAACTGACAATGATGGGAGTTCAACAGGAAGACAAGAAGAATCACATCAGAAAGCACCACTGGATAAAGCAGGGGAAAGAGGATTAGAGAGAGAGGACAGTGCTGAACAAGGTGAAGGTACTGCAAGAAAATGGTCATGCGTAGTAGGACCATTCTGTAAAGGGTGTTTTGAAATGTTCAGTAACAACAGGTGAAGTCAGGTTTTTCTCCATATACTATAGCTTTGGGTGGTTTCCATTTCCTTCTTTATTGTTTTCCAAATATTCTACAATGAGCATGCATTTTGTATTCAGACAAGAAAACATGCATTATTTTAAAAAATTAGAAATAATCGTCTGACACCTGTTAATTAATTAAAATTTGTAAAGAGCTAAACTAACAAAACACAACATAATTTATCCCCACAGAGTAATTAGAGGCTACCCCACTGAGGCATAAGCTTTGGAATGAGAGCTGAAGTCTTGAGGGCAGGGAAGTTGCCCAATGTGGAGTGAAGAGGGAAGAGGTAGCAAGAGCAACCCTGCTCAGGATGCCCACGGCCTGGGCTCTGGGGAGGAGGCTGCAGTACTTACAATGGGAGCCCGTGGGCCTTGCTCCTGTCTCCATGGACACTCCAAGCTCTGCCAACACTTTTGTCGTCTGAAGTCCTGGTTGCCTTCCCCCAGCAAGCCCAAGCTGCAGGGTTGCTCTGCCTCCTCTAGGCTGCTATGGACTTCTCCTTGACTTAGCCAGAGGGAGGGAGGGCACAAACACACTTCAGAAAATGGTACAAGGCCAGGGGAGGGACTCTCCCTCCAAATTATTGACAAATTGAGGGCTGGGAACAGTTTACCTCCTTTTTGTCATTTAATGGTTACAGCAATCCTGTGGAAGTGGATACTGCCCTCATTTGGGGTACCGTCCTCATTTTGCATAAGAAGAAAGTGAGGTTGATGCCACTGAGGCAGGAAAAAGGGTCTGGAGGCAGGGAACATAAGTCCGATTCACACTTCAGCTATGACAGGAGATAGCCTCTTCATAGGGCATATGCCCAGTAAATGATTTTGTTAACTCCTTTTCATTTACATAAGGCGTGTATCAAGTAACCAATGGAATCCTCTAGAGGGTATTCAAACCCAAAAAAATTCTGTAATGGGGCCTTCGAGCCCCTACGCTTGGGTCCACTCCCACACTGTGGAGTGTGCTTTCATTTTCTCTGCTTTTGTTGCTTCACTCTTTCCTTGCTTTGTGTGTTTTGTCCAATTCTTTGCTCAAGACGCCAAGAACCCAGACACCCTCCACCAGTAACACCACTGGTTTTGAAAATGGCCCAATTGTCCCATAAAACTAATGTTTATGGTTTCTTTAAATGAGTTAAAATTGACCTTTTCAGTCTTAAAACTTAAAAAAGTTACATTTGTCTTATCTACGTTCCTTTCTCAGGAAATCAAGCATTAGGCCTCCCAGATAGTATCAAGGAACTAAAACTTGCCACATCACCTCATGCAGACAATGAGACGCCAGACCCCTTAACCCATCATGATTGCCTGATGGACCACCTGCTTCCTGTGAACCAACTTCTCTTCCTTACCCCTCCCTAATTCCTGTTTTCCCACACATGGTTACATTTAGCCAGTCAGGGAGATGAATTTGAGACTGATGTCCCATCTTGGCTGTGGCACCTGATTAAAGCTGCTTCCTTGGCAATACTTGTTGTCTAAGTGATTGGCTTTCTGTGTGGCAAGTGGCAGGACCTAGACAGAACCCCTGGTGTTTTGGTAACAATTTGCCAAGGCTAACTGCTAGAAAGGGTCACAGCAGAGATTCAAACCCAGGTTTTCTACCTCAGAAGCTGTAGTCCTGACTTACCACTAGCAAGCCCTTTTCAAAGCACCCATCATGGCACCCCTAGTTTCCTAAGGCCACTGCCCACTGGAACTGAAGACAAAGATCTCCAAATGGAAAATATCTCTATGATGCCATGTCTGATGATCAGCAGCTTTTTCTCTGCAATCAGTACAGAGGCATAAAGTTCTTCATAGTACACAAGTGAAAACAGAGAAAAATCCCTGAGTCTGATTATATCCAGGTATTTTGGAGTGCAAAAAATGCCACATCACAGTGTTGCCATAGGAGGGATCCAGTTACCGGGGATTATCAGACATCCATGGCTCACTTTGTATTTGGTTTTCCAAGTTACCACTGATAAAACTGTCCACATCAGTAAAAAAGATTGCAAGTGTTTAAAAGTTAATTTTTATTTAATTTAAATTTTTGTTTAATTTAAAAAGCAGGAATTTATGGTTTCCTAATAGGAAATAAATCAAATGATTTTTTAAGATGCCAGGCATCACTGTAGTCCTGTCATTACAGACCAAAGAGAAGAACAAATAAAATAAATGAGAGTTATACACTTGGGGTTGAGGAAAAGAATAAAAGGAAATCCATTATACCTTCTCTCCCTACCCAGCCTGAGGACCCCAGGGTCAAGGACAGTCTAAGTAAGGGATGCAGAAGGTTTGTTTTGTGTTGGAAAGTAGAGAAGAGGAATCAATAATAGCACCTGCACTCCCCACTCCTCCACTCCACTCTCAGGGCCCAGAGAACCACCCATCCACAAACAGCTGTCTACCTGCACTCAGCAGGGTGAATTATCATCTTTCTGCCATCCCAGGATGACCCTTATATGGTCATGGAATTGTCAGAGGCATCTCTTTGCATGAAGGCATTGTTACTGTCTGTTATTTACAATCAAATAAATTCCAAAAATGGAGCCATATGTGGATAATGTGATTGAGTAAGTATCATGATCTTTTCATACCTGCCCCAGCCTATACTGGGCTAATGATTGTGGTGGCGTCTCTAAGCTTAACAACAGCTTATTAGACAAGGTTCTCCAGAAAGACAGAAGCAATAGGGTATAGATAAAGTCATAGATATAGACATTTGTTATAAGGAAATGGTTCATATGATTATGGAGGCTGAGAAGCCCGGCATTCTGCCATCTGTAAGCTGAAAATCCAGGAAAGTCAACGGTGTAGTTCCAGTCTGAGTCCAAAGGTCTGGAAATAGAAGAACTGATGGTGTGAGTTCTAGTCCAACTCTGAAGACCTGACAACCTGGACAGCCAATGGTGTAAGTGCTAGTTGGAAGGCAGGAGAAGATGGATGCCTCACTCAAGCAGTCAGGCAGAGACAGAACTCAAACCTCTCCCACCTCTTTGTTTTTTCAGGCTCTCAATAGATTGAATGGTGCTCACCCACATGGGCGTTGGGGTAGGAAGGGCAATCCACCTTACTCAGCCCACCAATTCAGATGCTCACTTACTCTGGAAACACCCTCAAAGATACATCAAGAGATAATGTTTAACCAGGTATCTGGGAACACCATGGCCTAGTTAAATGGACACATAAAATTGACCATTACAAACAGTTTTAGCCACCACTAGAATTAACACTGAACAATTCCAGTTCCTAAGTGCAGAACTGGGATTCAGATCACATATATCTTCCTGGGAAAGAAGGGCACACTCCAAGACGGAGGCATCATCCAAGGGTAAATCCCTGCTAGGTTCGAAGAACCAGGGACTAGGGAGGAAGTGATGATAATGACAACAAATACTAATACAAATAACAATAGCAGGGCAGGCATGGTGGTTCATGCCTGTAATCCCAGAACTTATAGAGGCTGAGGTGAGAGGCTCACTTGAGGCCAGGAGTTAGAGACCAGCCTTGGCAACATAGTGAGACCCCTGTCCCTATGAAAATAAAAAATTAGCCAGGTGTAGTGGCCTGCACCTGTAGTCCTAGCTATTCTGGAGGCTGAGATGGGAGCATCGCTTGAGCCCAGGTGTTCTGCGCTGCAGTGAGCTACGACTGTACCACTGCACTTTAGCCTGGGTGACAGAGCGAGACCATGTCTCTTAAAGAAAAAAAAAAAACCAATAGTAATAAATCTGCATTAAGTACTTACTATAGGCCAGAGACTGTGTTATCAGCTTTATGTCTTCTTATTTCTATTCACATCAGTTTTAGAAGCAGGCTTATTATTATGTATTATGTGTTTTATATGATTATAACATTTACCATCTTAACCATTTTTAAGTGTTCAGTAGCGTTAAGTATATTCACATTGTTGTGGAACCGATCTCTAAAAACAGGTATTTAACGATTAATACGATTTAATAATACATATTACTATGTATTACATAGTTTATTATGATGTATGTTATACATGAGGATACTGATGCCAAGAGTGGCTAATAAGTGATAGCCGCGAGATTTAAACTCACAGCACCAATGTTCTCTCCTTTTAAAGAGATTGGTCATCAACTCTTTCCAGTGGAAAAGTGAAAAAGAAACTGTTGGTTAAATGGGATGGCTTGGGAAATTCAGTATTTCCTGCATTCTAATTTGACTCACTTAAACTCCAGGGAAGGACTGGTAGGAAATGTCCCCTCCTGAGGGGACGTGAGCCTTGCCAGGACTCACGACTCCACAGGACCACTCCGCCCCTGGTTGGGAGAGCGTGCAGGCATGGTGAGGGTCTCGGGTGGTCCTCTCCTGCTGCTTGCTAGCCCGGGCTGTGCCCCTTCCAGTTCCCCACTGTGCTTCCTCTGGATGGGAGAAGCTGGCAGCTCGCTGCATTACCAAACTCTTCTGAACAGTTTCACATTTTAGGCCAGCAACATCCGAGTTCCATCTGACTGAGAACTTCACGCTGACCTTGGGACTGCCGTGGTCTTTGGGGACTGCCTACCTCCTAGGGTTCCAGTTCCCCTCCAACTGCTCATCAACTAAAGCTCTCAGAAGAGCAAATAGAGTCCAGCCTCAGATCCCATGACTGAAAAACGACTTCAAATTCGTTCTCTCACACACAGGGGAATATAACCGAGTATAACCGAGAATATAACCAGTATAACCGAGGAAGAAACAACTACTGAAAGATTCTAGCTCACTTACAACCAGCCCTAGCAAAAGTACTGAGCTCTCTCGTGGATACTGCTTGTTGTGGCTTTATTTATTCCAGTTATCAGACGAGAGCTTTGGTTTGCGTTTTTTTTAATTTATTTATTTTTATTTATTTACTTATTTTTGAGACACAGTCTCCCTCTGTCGCCCAAGCTGGAGTGCAGTGGTGCAATCTCCGTTCACTGCAAGCTCCACCTCCAGGGTTCACACCACTCTCCTGCCTCAGTCTCCCAAGTAGCTGGGACTACAGGCGCCGGCCACCAAGCCCGGCTAATTTTTTTTGTATTCTTAGTAGAGACCGTGTTAGCCAGAATGGTCTCGATCTCCTGACCTCATGATCCGCCCACCTCTGCCTCCCAAAGTGCTGGGATTACAGGCATGAGCCACCGCACCCGGACTTTTTTTTGGGGGGGCGGTGGGGAGATCTCCCTTTTGTAGAGTGCCAATTATTTGTCATATACATTTTTAAAAATAATTTGATTTTGATATTATAAGGCAATGCATAATTGGAAAAAAAAAAACCTGAAAAATGCCAAAATAGAACAAAAACAAATCCTCCTACCCAGAGGTAACTGTTAAATATCTGTATTCAAAGATCTGTTGCACAACAATGCGAATATACTTCACATTATTGAGCTGTACACTTAAAAATTATTAAGATGGTAAGTTTTGTTATGTTTCTTACAATTTCAAATGTTTAAAAATGCACTTTCCACCACACGGTTCTTTCAGAGATTATATTCCATATGTTTCAAATATCAACTTTGCCCCTAAGGGACAGATAATTCATTTCCTCAAAAAGATCTGCTAGGTAGAAAACAGAAAAAATCAACACAAGTACTTCAGAAGAGAAAAATGAATGTCTCCTCTTTACATGGAACTCTTTGGGTACTTTGCTATTAATGATCACCAACTGTGTAATACCAAAGACCTGCACCGTCACAACCCATCTCATTAAAAGCATTCTAATTTGAAAGTCATGCTTTTATAAATGCACATGTAAATGAAATGGAATTGAAGAACTGCTACAGCCCTTTGCACATGTTTAGCATCTATTTCTTTGCCTCAAGAGCTTGCGTATAAATGACACGGTGAATAAATTTGCAAGGAGATGCCAGCTTTGTAAGCTTCCCCCAGAATTATTTCTTTACCACAGTTGCAGAAATCATTCCATCAATGGTAACACTTGCATAATTTCCCCATCAAAGATTACATTCATTTAAAAATTTAATCCCCAAAATATGTCATCATCGGAATATCCTTCTTCAGTGAAGTACAGCAAGAAATATTTCTTTCTGCATTTCATTATGAAAACAGAATCTAGAAGATTCTACAATTTATGACAAAATAACATAGTAAGCTTTCTAAAATGTGACTTAATCCTGATACATTTCTTCAAATACTTGGCAATACTGGTATATTTACACCAGTATCTCCTGTCCAATAAACAGATTTTAGTTTGTCACTTCGTTTTCAACTAATAGTTCAGCTATTTTTATTACAGCAGGAAAAACAATGGCATATTGTCTCCTCAATGGCATACGACTTTTTAAAAAAAGTATTGTATTATTCCTTTATCATGCTGCTGATAAAGACATACCCGAGATTGGGAAATTTATAAAGGAAAGAGGTTTAATTGACTCACAATTCAGCATGGCTGGAAAGGCCTCAGGGAACTTACAATCACGGAAGAAAGGAAAGCAAACATGTCCTCCTTCACATGGCAGCAGCAATGAGAAGTACTGAGCAAAAGAGGAAAACGCCCCTTACAAACCCATCAGATCTCATGAGAACTCGCTCACTATCATGAGAATAGCATGAAGATAACCTCCTCCGTGATTAAATTACCTCCCACCGGGTCCCTCCTACAACATGTGGGGATTATGGGAACTACAATTCAAGATGAGATTTGGGTGGGGACACAGCCAAGCCATATCAAGTATGCTTAGATTTAGCTTTTGTTTGTTTCTTTTTCTTTTTTATTGATACATCATATGTACATATTTATGGGGTGTATGTGATATTTTGATACAGGTATATACAACGTGTAATGTACAATGATCAAATCAGGATAATTAGAATAGCCATCACTTCAAACATTTATCATTTCTTTTATGAACATTCCATGTCTTTTCTTCCAGCTATTTTGAAATAAATTATTGTTAACTATAGTTGCCCTACTCTACTACTGAACATTAGAACTTATTCCTCCTATTTAACTGTATGTTTAATATCCATTGGCCTTTCTTTATATCCTCTTTTTCACCCTCCCAGGCTCTGGTAACCAACATTCTACTCTCTACCTTCATAAGGTAAATTGTATTAGCTCACACATTTGAGTGAGAACATGTGCTATTTGTCTTTCTGTGTCTGGCTTATTTTACTTAACGTAATGCCCTCCAGTTCCATTCATGTTGCCACAAATGACGGAATTTCATTCTTTTTTATGGCTGAATATATTCCATTGTGTATAGGTACCACATTTTCCTTATCCATTCATCCACTGATGGACATTTAGGTTAATTCCATATCTTGGCTATGGTGAATAGTGCTGCAATAAACATGGCAGGGGGATGCAGGAATCTCTTTGGTATACTTTTCTTTCCTTTGGAAAAATATCCAGCATTGAAATTGCTGCATCATACGGTAATTCTATTTTTAGTTTTTTGAGAAACCTCCATACTGTTTTTAATAATGGCTGTACCAATAATGGGTGAGAGTTTTCTTTTCTCTGCATCTTTGCCAGCATTTGTTATTTTTTTGTATTTTTGATAACATCCATTTTTACTGGGGTGAGATGTCGCATTGTGATTTTGATTTGCATTTTTCTGATGATTAGTGATGTTAAGCATTTTTTTATATTTCTCTTGGCCATTTGTATGACATAAGACTGTGTTTATTAAGTCAGAAACCTCAAAAGCAGATGCTAAATATGTATGAATATGCTTCGTACACTTTAATGATGTTCCGCATTGCATAAGGCAGGCCTTTAAACATCACAGAGAAAGATGTAGAAGTTTGTCTTTGTGTCTTGGTTAAGACAAAGTTTTTAAATGTCTTGCTAATGATGGCAGTTTTATATTTAATTAGCTAATATGAAAGGTATAACAAACACACAGGAAAAGTTTTATGATTCGTAATGTTGTACTTAATAATAGACAAAATGTGTTATTAATAATATTTTGAATGGTTTTCTTGAAGAACTGTTTTTACTTATGTGAATAAAAGAAAGAGCCAAACCAGGAGTCACATCTGCCATTTTCTTGCTATTTATTTATGGTAACATTACTAGTATTACATGTAACCCATGTTTTCTTTGCAGGAGTCTTTTCAACTCAGTTATCAGTTTGGGAATATTAGCTTACATAAAACCAGATGTTGCAATTCACATTTAATTAAGTGCAATTCACATTTATTTAATTAAGCATGCATAAACCACAAAACATTGCCAAATGCTAGAAATAAGTGACCTAGTGAAGGTGCCTCTGTCAATCCTCCATGTTGCTGAATTTCTACTTCTCCCTCATTTATGGGAGGTGACAATGATCACCTGACACATAACACAAATTGGGGTGCAAGTATTATTGCACATTAAATAATAATAAATCTTAGTTTCTTTATTTTCAAGTATTTTGACAGATTTTTATCTTCAGAGCAGTTTTATGTTTATGGAAAAATTGGGAAGACAGAGGAGAATTCTCATATACCCTCACCTAGTTTCCCCATTATTAATCTTGTTCATTACACATGATACATCAGTTAATGAAACAATATGGATTTATTGTTATCAACAAACTTAATGTCTTTTAAAATTTTTAAACAAAAACTAAATAGATATAAAACTTCTAATATTCTCTGCCTGTGCCCCCATGGACATTGTTGTATACAGCAAATGTAATACATGAAAACTACAACCCCCAGAATGCACTGTTACTAAGACCCTTTCTGATTCCTCATTTATTCCCTGGGTACAACATCCCTAGTCTCTCACCTCCTTCACCATCTCCTCACCTCCTCCCTTGTCGTCTCCAGTGTTTTTTGGAATTTTCCATCTCTGCCCGAATTTAGAAAGGCGATGGGTTGCAGACAGGTGGAGATGAAAACAGGACCATCAAACTCGGGCAATTTCCAGAGAAGCCTACATGGCATAGAGAACACCTGTCTGCCTATTTTATGGTCCCTCTGAGCCTGGGTTCATGAGCCAGAGAACATTTGTTAGGGAGGTGCAAACCATCTTCATCTCTGCTTTTGCAGATGGTATCTGATTTGTGAGCCAATCCTGAGTGTGCCGTAAGTAAAAGCATGGTGGGTTATTCTCAGCCCAGCTCCATCTGCTTTATAATTATTGTCACTTCTTCCAAGATTCTGGCACTGAGTTGTCAGTCTTCATTTGTAACTGGCTTTGCTTTGGCTTTGTGGACATCTCAGCAAGGGGTTTGGAAAGGCTGATTGGAGGCTGTTAGCCAGGCACCATTTAGAACCAGAAGTCTCTTTGGTTTACTATGGAAATTCCCCAAATAGCTCTATTTGGGGATTGAGAAAGCCTAATGAGATTGAGGGGCTGGCTGGCTGACAATAAGAGTCTGCCAAATTAGATGTGTTATTAGAAATAAAACAGATTCTGAGTAGCCAAAAAGGCACTGCACAAATAACACACTTTGCTCACTACAGAAAAGGTAAGTTTGTTTAGCTTTCTTCCACAAGGGGAAATGCATCCCACAGGACACATTGGACATCTCAGGAAGAGGGAGTGGGTGGGGGCTTCTTCTAGATTTCAGTGCATTCTGGGTGGTTCTAATGAGAGTTTAAGGCAGTGGGGGCCAGTTCTGGACTGGATTTTGTCTAGAAGTAAAAACAATCTGGTGATGGGTCTATTTATCTGGAGGCAGGAGATTGAGAACAAATTGGTATTGATTCAGAAGGAGCAGTAACACACATTGCAAGGTGAATTATGAAGCTATGATTCAAGGCAAGAATAAATACTTTCTATGACGTTTTCAGCTCAAATAGTAATGAAGATTTTTACTTTAAGAAACAAACAAGTAAACAAGCAGTAACCAATGCATAAGTTGAAAGAGGGGGCTGTTTAGTCATTTTGTGGTTGTAGAGTGGCCTTATGTCTGGCTTGTTTACTCATGATCCTGGAATGGCTTTTTCTGAGCTTTACTTGTCTGCCAGAGTATGTTTACGTTCTGTTAGGACCATCACAGCCTGACTGCCAGCACCATTTTTCACTTTTTCACATATTATCTTTTTATTCTATGCAACATGTCTATGATTGTAGGTACTATTTTTATCATTGCATATTCCAGATGTGGAAATGAGTCAAAAGAGAGATTCAACAACCTATTCTCATGTTGTTAACCACTGAACTACTAGAGCCCAGTGGGGAGAGCTTTTCTGTTGTTCTTCCAGGTATATCAGATGTCTAGGATTTTGGCCCAATGCAGTTCGTGATAAGCTCTAAATTGATCATACATTTACTATTTGAGTCATCATAGAACCGTCTGAACTGGCGAGTGCTACAAACCTAGGGCAGAAAAGGAAGATGATAATATTAGGCTCCCGTGACTATTAGCCATCATTATGCTGCCTGATGGCCTTGGATAAGCTACACCTTAGATTGAAACTGGAATTTAGAGAGCGAGCTCCAAGAGATTTAGTGGCAGTTTAAAAGTCCTTCTGCCTGACAGCATAAATCAGATGTTCTCCTCACTACATCATGTTCTGGGCTATAAGACAGATCATCTGGCGGTCTGAGACCACTGAACATAGACACAGGTAGGAAGCTGTAAGGAAGAAAGCTAGACTTGCTCCTTTGTGACTGAGGGTAGTTATCTTGAGGTTGGAAACACATATGTGGGCAGTGTAACTCCATGCCTGATGTGGATGCATATGCTTCTACTCTGCTTCTATTTCCAACTCTAAAACTCATTCTGTTGAATTTTCAAGTGGCTGCTGGCTCGTTTCTGTTATAAACTTGGCCATGCCTCTCCCAATGGAAAGGCAGATAACTATATCTTTGTTCTTTCACTGTCTTATTATAGATCCAGTATACATGTGAATTTGGGTAGGAGGAAAATATATTTGTTCAAATTTTGCAACTTGACTTTTTCTTCGTGAAGACAAAGCAAAGCACTGGGACAGTTATTATGTAAATCAGAAAAAAACATCAAAATACTTGTTTTTAAAAATGCATGTCAGTGTTCTGTATCTTGATTATGGTGGTGGTTCCATAACTGTATGCGTTTGTCAAAATTCATAGAACTATATGCTGAAATGGGTGAATTTTATGATAGGTAAATTAGACCTGAAAAAACCTAGCTTTTGAAAGTTGCGTGTTAGAGGGCAAAAAGAAGCATTCTTATGGCCAAGAGCCACTGGACATCTGACAGCCTTGCCCTTCATGTCATCTCACTCTTCTAGGCCTAGGCTGAGATGGGTGCTACAGAGCAGGAGTGCCTGGGGGGCAGGCAAGCCCAGGGTGGAGTTGCTGGTGATGCTGCAACCTACAAATGAAAATGCACTGTGGTTGGGCTTTCCTGAAGTCTCTTTAATAAGACAGGTCCTTTCCATAAAGGAAGATGAGGGTCCTACAATGCACAGAGAGAGGAGCAAGGAATAGAAGTTAAAAATAAGTAGAGGCCAGGCACAAGGACTCACACCTACAATCCCAGCACTTTGGGAGGCCAAAGCAGGAGGATTTCTTGAGCCCAGAAGTTTGAGACCAGCCTGGGCAACATAGTGAAGACCTGTCTCTATAAAAATTAGCCAGGTGTGGTGGCGCATGCCTATAGTCTCAGCTACTCAGGGAACTGAGGCGGGAGAATCACCTAAGCCTGGGAAGTCAAGGCCGCAAGTGAGTGTAATCAACACTGCGCTCCAGCCTGAGTGTCAGAGTGAGGCTCTGTCTCAAAAACAACAACTAGATTAAAGAAAAAGAAAGAAGTAGAGCCTGGGTCAGTCATTCCAGCTGCAGGACACATGGAGGGGCAGGAGATGATGGTGTAGGGGTGATGATGGAGGAGTGGGAGACAATGGTGGGGGCAGGAGAAGACAACTCAAGGCAGGCTAAAATACGCCCCTGGAAACATCCCCAACTAAACAAACCGTTAAGCAACAAGAGCATCACGACCTCCATTATTTACCATTGTTCTGGAAATTCTGCTCATTGCAATGAGGAGACAAACATATAAGAGAAAAAAACTCTTTGGAAAAGGCAATTATTATGAACCACAAGTAACAATATTATTAACCCAGAACTTCCAAAGAAATCTACTGAAAAAGGTATAAAAACTTAAACCAAAATTTGATAGTTGGCAATTACAAAATAAATGTACAAAAAGTTTTCCCAGTATAATACTTACCAGATGAAAAATACAAAGAAAAAAAGTGTTATTCACAATGGCAATACTATGTATAAACTAGACAAGAGTAAATTGAACAAGAAATATGCTGTACCGGTATTAAGAAAGAAGAGGAGGAGGAGGAGAAGGAGGAAGAGGAGGAGCAGGAAAAGGAGGAGGAAGAGAAGGAGAAGATGAGAGAGAGAGAGAAGGAGAAAGGGAGAGAGAGAAGGAGAAAGGGAGAGAGAGGAGAAAGGGAGAGAGAGAGAAATACAGAGATCATGCATCTGCATTGGAGCATCTAGTATTTAAAAGATAAGAGTTCTTTTGAAATTAATGTATAAATTTAATGCAATGCTAATCAAATTTTCAAGGGGATTCTAGAGTTAATTTGTAGATACAATTGAGCAAAAATAACAGGAAACCATTAGGGTAAAGAGAACGATGAAAAAGAACTTACACTAGAAGATGAATAGACATATTTTAAATCTATGGTGATGAAACCAATGGCTTTCTCTCACCAGAATAGACAAACTAATTAAAGCAACAGAAAATAAACCCTGGAAATATACCCAAACATATACAGTACATGATAAAGGTGGAATTCAGGTCAGTAGCATGAGGATGAACGACTAAATAAACTGATCTTGATCATTAGTTATTTTTTTAAATAACGATTCTTATTTTACATCATTTTACCACAATAAATTTCCAAAAACTAAAGAGTCAATTATGAAAAGTTAAATAAATAAAATAAAAGAACTATTCAAAAATTTAGATGAATATTTTCATAATCTTGGGGTGAGAAAACCAAAGGCAAAAATTGTAAATAAAATATTAAAAGATTTAGATAGATACAAATTGAAAACCTTGCTTTAGCAAAAATGCAATAAAGAAAATTAAGAGGTAAAGTAAGAATTGGAACATATTGACAATATCTGGTTTAAAAAGGTTAATATATAGAGTATCACAAATCAATAAGGAAAAGATGAATACCCCAGTAGAAAAATAAGCAAATGACAGAGAGTCATTTCACATGGATTGAATACAAGAGCTCATCAAGAGTGAGAAAATGTCCACTTTCACCTATAATCAAAGAAATAGAAACTAAAGCCATAATGAAATATGATTTTCACGGGACAGGCTTGAAAAGTAGAAACTGTAAGTAGGTGCTGGTCCTCTTAATTTTGATAAAAGATTTTGCTGTGACCCTGGAGAAGGAGGTCTGAGAACAGCAGCATTTGGGGCTACTCTGTCCATTATGGAAGTCACTGGCCACCTGTGATCACCGAACATTTGAAATGTGACTAGTTCAAACTGAGTTGTGCTGTAAGCATAACATACACTCCAAATTCTGAAAACTTAAAACAAAAACATAAGAATGTAAAATATCTAATTAATGTATTTCATATTGATGGCAAGTTGCAAGATAATATTTTGGATGAGCAGTTGACCTTTGAACAACACAGGGGTTAGAGGCTCTGACAACCACGTAGTTGAAAATCCTCATATAACTTTTGACTCCCCCAAAACTTCACTACTAATAGCTTACTGCTGACCTTTTAGAAGACTTATAACAGTCGATTGACACAATTTTGTATGTTACATGTATTATGTACTGTATTCTTGCAATAAAATTAGAGAAAAGAAAATGTTAGGAAAATCACGTGAAAACATATTTACTATTTATTAGTAGATAGGAATGGATTCTCATCCATTTTCTTATATATAGACAATAAATTTACCATTGGAGATGATGAAATGTCCATGTGTAACATAAACAGTGGTGTAAACTAATCAAATCAGTGGGCTTCTCCCATTTTCCAGACATGAAGTATTCACTCTGGGAGAACCAAGTAAGAAAAAAAACTCAATTTCTTACCAGCCTAAATGCAGAATCACAATTAGACTTAAAAGGTCACGAAAAAATAAAATTTTTCAAACTGGAGACTGTAGAGTGTATTTTATATTCACTACACATGTATCTATATGGGTTTTAGCCACAGCTCCATTTATTACAATAGAAATTAGGAGCAATTTTAAAGTTCAATTATAGATAAAATATTAAATAAACTATAGTGCTTCCATACAATGAGTACCAAATAGTTATTTAAAACTGTTATTAAAGGGTATTTAGTGATACAGTGAGGTTATCATAATATTCTTTTTTAATACTACCTTTATTGAGGTTTAATTTTCATATAATAAACTGCACATATTAAATAATAAAATTTGAAACATTTTGACATATGCATACCCATGAAACCATCACCATGATCAAAATAATATCAATCACCCCCCAAAAAAATTCTTGTGCCACTCTTACATAGCTCCCCCCCCATTCCCGGGCAACCACTGATAAACTTTCCGTAAATATAAATTACTTTGCACTTTTCAGAATTTCATATATATGGGATCATACTGCATATACTCTTTTCTCATCTGACTTCTTTTATGCAGCATGATTGAGATTCACCCATGTTGCTGTATATCACTTGTTCCTTTCTTCTGATTGTTGAATAATATTCCATTGTATAAATGTACCACAACTTGTTTATCCATCACCTGTGGATGGAAAATTGGGTTATTTTCAGGTTTGCACTACTACACCTAAGGCTACTATGAATACTCATATACATGTCGTTGTATGGACATATGCTTTCATTTATCTTGGATAAATATACATAAAGTTGGAATTCTGGGTCATAAATTAGGTTTCTATTTAACTTAAGAAACTGCCAAATTGTTTTCCAAAGTGGTTGTACCATTTTACATTCCCATCAGCAGTGTCTGAGAGTTGTTTCCTCCACTTCCTCACTAACACTTGGTATAGTCAGTCTTTTTAAATTTTAGCCATTCTAATAGGTATATAGCTGTGTCCAATTCTCATTTTAATTTGTATTTTCCTATAAAAAATTATGTGGAGCATCTTCTCATATTTCTGTTTCCATATATCTTCTTTGGTGAGGTATCTGTTCAATTCTTTCACTTCTTTTTGTTTTTTTTGTTTGTTCTCTTGGTTTTTCATTTCTCCCTTTTCTTTTTTCTGCATTCCTGCCACAAATTTTTTTAGAATTTCATTTTTATTTATCTATAGTTTTTTGAGTGTATCTCTTTGTATAGATTTTTAGCAGTTACTCTAGGTACTACATTATATATATCAAATGTATGACACTCTACTGGTGTGGACATTTTGCTAGTTTAAATGAAGTGTAGAAATGTTACATCTTTTTACATCCCTTTACCCTGTGATGTTTATGATACACTTGTCTTAAATATTTTCTTTACTGGATTGAGAGCCACATTAGACAATGTTATGCTTTGTTTCAATGGTCAATTTAGAAAACTGAGGAGGAGAAGGAAAGCCTATTATTTTTGCTTTTGCTGTTCTTATTCTTTCTTACTGATGTTCCAAGATCCCTTATTTTATCATTTCCTTTCTGTTTCAATAACTTTTTTCAGCCATTCTTTAGGGTAGGTCTGCTAGAAACAAATTCTCTTAGTTTTTCTTCATCTGAAGATGTCTTTATTTCCTCTTCATTCTTGAAAAATTGCTTAGTATAGAATTCTGGGTTTGCAGTTCCCATCTTTCCACACTTGAAAAATGATGTGCCCCTTTCTTCTGGCCTCTGGTTTCTAACAAGAAATCCAGAGCCTTTCTAGTTGTTTTTCCCCTATATGTAGATGTACCTGCTTTGGGGCTTTTTGTCTCTGGTTTTCAAAAGTTTATGATGTGCGTTAGCATGGATTTGTTTGGACTTATTTTGGGGGGATTTGCTGAGCTTTGATTTTGGGGAATTTGCCGGGATTTGCTTTTCCAAATTTGGGAAACTTTCATCCACTATTTCTTTTAATACTACTTCCATCCCTCTTTCTCCTTTCCTTCTAGAACTCCAGTGAAACTAAAGTTATATTTTTTGTTATAGACTCACAGGTCACTCTAGTTTTATTCAATTTTTAACTTTTTTTCTCTGTTGTTCATATTGTTTAATTCCTACTGTTCTATCTTAACATTCACTATCTCCTTTGTTCTTCTATTCTGCTATTGAGACTGTTCATTGAGATTTTTATTTCAGTTATTGTCTTTTTTCAGTTAAAAGATTTCCATTTGGCTCCTCTTGATAGCTTCTGTTTCTTTGCTGAGGTTTTCTAGGTTTTTGGCTGAGACTTTCTGCTTTTTATTTGTTTCAAGCATGTTTGTAATTGCTATTGAAGCATTTTCATGATGGCTTCTTTAAAATACTTGTCAGCTAATTCCACCATTTGTGTCATTTCATTATGGTCATCTGTTGATTGTTTTTTCTCATTCAAGTTGAGATTTTTCTGGTTCCTTATATGGTGAGGGATTTTCAATTATGTCTCGGCATTTGGGGCTACATTATTAGATTCTAGATATTATTTAAATCTTCTCTTTTAGCATGTTTTCTCTCACATCCAGCTGATGGAGGAAGTGGAATGCCACCTCATTAATGCCAGATGGGAGTAGGTTCTCCACACAACCACTTTTGACTCCCTGAGAGGAGGATTGCCTTGTTATTACTAGGCACGGGTGGGATTTCAGGCTATCCAATAAGCCTCCACTGACACCACCCCAGAGAGGGGAAGAGAAGAGGGGTGCCTCATTACAGCTGGCCATAGTGGAAGTCTGCTCTCTCTACTTGGTCTTTCTTGACAGAGACATATGTGGCTATGACTTTTCTACAATGTTTGACTGTGGTAGGGTAGTTGTTGTCTAGAGGGTTTCTGTTCTGCTCCCTCTTTCCTGGTCTTTTGTCTAGAGAAAGTAGGCTTTTGTTTTGTTTTGTTTTGTTTATTTGTTTGTTTTTGTATGTGCCTGTTCGTATTTCCAGGTTCCCTGCTTTAGTTCAGAATATATGAGGTAAGAAGAAACTCATATATAAAAAGAAACCCAGCAAACTCACTGTCATGTTAATCTTTGGGTCTCCAGGAGCCCAGCTGGTCTGCCTTCTCTCCACCTTTCAGCACTTGATTGTTTCATATATCATGTTCAGTGTTTTCAGTGGTGCTTAGCAAGAGGAATAGGAATGGTGTGTCTACACTGTCTTGGTCACATAATATTCTTTTAAGTATAAAACAGCAAAGAATAAAGTACCATGTATACATGTGCAAATTTTGTAACAAAAGATAAATATATCCCTGTAATTGACCACTGAGCAAGACTTCTCTTCCCCAGAACTACTGTTGAGGACAAAGCTGAAGACAGAGATACTAAGTCTCCAGTATTCTGGAAAGATCACCTACAAGTAGAGCCAGACCTTTCCATAGTGCTTGCTACAAGCATGCAGAATCAGCCTATAGTCAATCCCACTGCCCCAGGACTATAAAAGGAAAGGTATGAGAAGGGGAAAGGATATCATGTCCTCTAAGCCTTGAGTCTGGATCTATACTGAGAGACAAGAAGTGTTCTCAATCAGATTTGAGAGTAACATTTTATCACACACACAACGTTGAAGATTCAATTTTCACCAGAAAGTTACGGAATCTGTCTAAGATGGTATTAAGAGACCAGAAACGATGTTGACAGAACCCAGCTAAACTTACTGAACAGCTTTCTGTTTATCCTGCCACTGAGATGAGATGCCTTTCCTCTATATGCCAGTTAAATATATACAAAGAGGAAAGATTGGAAGGATGAAAACTAAAACGATATTCATCTCTGAAAGTTCAATAACTGATGATTTGTATTTTCTTCTTCATGGCTCTCCAGATTTTCTCATTTTTCATTATTTAACATATATTACTTGTACATTTTTAAAACAGGTTTTAAGTGTCCACAAGAAGAGTGCTTATTTGATTTGGAACTTATCTCATAATGGAAAGCCTAAATCCTCTGAGCCTAAACAGTGAAAAAGATGAAGGTCAAGGGGCTCATTTTAAAAACTTATGAGCCAGTACTGATGAGTGCAGTACAATATTGCAGTCTTGCAGCATGGACAGATGTTTCTTCAATTCGGTGTCAATTAAACATCCTTCAAACAGGATATTCTAAACCATGCCCTTGGCCAGGTGCAGTGGCTCACGTCTGCAATCCCAGGACTTCGGGAGGCCAAGGTGGGCAGATAACCTGATGCCAGGAGTTCAAGATAAGGCTGGCCAACATGGAGAAACCCCACCTTTACTAAAAATACAAAAATTAGCTGGGTATGGTTGTGCATGCCTGTAATCTTAGCTACTCAGGAGGCTGAGGCTGGAGAATCACTTGAATCCCAGAGGCAGAGGTTGCAGTGAGCCAAGATCGTGCCATTGCACCCCCGCCTGGGTGACAGAGCAAGACTCTGTCTCAAAAAAATTAATTAATTAATTAATTAAAACAAACCATGCCCTTGAAGTCCTTCAGGTGATTTCTTACAGACACTACTGTGACTTTGAATTGAGAGATCAAAGTGTATTCTGTTACTATCATCACATCTGCATGTTTTTAGAAAAGTCCTTTATCAATTTATTCACATACACCCTTCCCTCACCCAGTCTTCGAATCCCACAGTCAAATACCTTAGTTTCTAACAAGGCTGGTTTCCTTTCCATCCTCTGAGAGCATCATCCCTCTTCTAATGCTCACAAATGCTCGTCTTTCTGTCTGGAGTGGTAACACAGCCATTAAACATAAAACAAATTTCCCTGAGATTTAATTCCCTTAATGATCAAATTGACTAATGGTCACTTTGCCTAAAATTTTGGATTAAGCTTTGTCATTTTAAACCAAATATGAATATAAACATAAAAGCACTTCTGATTTTGTACTTCTAAAAATTGTTAGTAGCTTTTTGAAACATGGGATCACTTACTATTCTGGGTATCCCATTCTATATCACTTAGTCTTACAGATTTTTTTTTTTTTTTTTTTTTTGGCTTGCCTAAATGTGCTTTCTTTCAAGCTTTAGGTTCCTGGAAGTACGTTCCTAACTAAAATGAGATATTTCACACAATATTTGTCAAATTTTTTTTTTATTCCTCATATCTTATTCTTCAAGGTCTGTTTTAGTTTTCCACTTTGTGCACCTGTGCACTTCATGTGTTTATTAACCAAATTAGCACATATTCATAATGTATTCTATTTATGAGGTATTGACATTTTGAAAAGAATGAAGCTGTGAACTAGATGGATCTGAACTGTTCCAAACAACATTACATTTTTTTCAAGACACCTGTTTGACAAAATAATAGTGGATTCTAAAACACAAAATATCATTACCGCCCAGGCACAGTGGCTCACACCTGTAATCCTAGCACTTTGGGAGGCCGAGGTGAGTGGATCACTTGAGGTCAGAAGTTTGAAAACAACCTGGCCAACATGGTGAAAACCCGTCTCTACTAACAATACAAAAAAAAAAAAAAATTTAGCCGTGCGTGATGGCAGCTGCCTGTAATCCGAACTACTAGGAAGGCTGAAGCAGAAGAATCACTTGAACCTGGGAGGTGGAGGTTAAAGTGAGCCAAGACCACACCACTGCCCTCCAGCCTGGGTGAGAGAGTGAAACTCTATCTCAAAAAAAAACAAAAACAAAATACAAAATATTATTACCAAGTGTATGTATTTCCAGAAAAGTGTCTATGCCATTTTATATCCATTAAAACATTTATAAATCTTCAAGATGTTCCTCCTTCCCTTAAATAACCCTGTTTTGGTACAAATTCTTACTTCTTTTGCTCTCCTTTCACACCTAGATGTATTTCCTAAAATAATTTCTAAAGTAAATTTTTCCATCTTTTCTAGTTGTTTTGATCACGTTTCCCTTATGTATTTCTCTAGGTCTTAAATTATTTGTGTGCTGTGACTTTTTCTTTGACTTGTATTTTCTACAGCACTGACTAGTGCTGCTTCCACAAGGAACTGGATAAATCTTGCTAAGTGCAAGTATTTTATAGAAAGACCCCAAGTTTATTTTCCTTTGAAATAAAAACTCAGTGTTGCAGATGCATTTATATTTATATTGGTATTTTTCAAAATGTAAAATGTTTCCTACATTAAGAAAATAAGACATATATTACTCTTCTGCTATTTCAATTTTCTAGAGAAATACAAAATTTTCTCTGGGGCATCGGTGTTCCATGGTTGTTTTAAAAAGTTACAAATGGTAATGATTGTGGAAAGCTGGACAGCTGTGCTAATGTGTAAAAGTGCTGACTTATGTCACCAATGTGATGTTAGTCCTGCAACTGCAGAGTGCCCTAACCTTAACAGATATGCAGGCTACAATTCAATGTCATTTAAATATAAGTGTTGTGGTCCCGCAAGATAGGAAGAATCTGGAAAGAACTCAGAAAGCAGCAGCATATTGATTGGCTGAGTCTAATCTAAGCAGTGAAGTAACGGGGCTGGCTGTTCAGAGCTTCATCAGTTCCAATCTAGAGATAAAGGTTAATTAGGCAAGAGCTTATCTTGAACTCTGGAGACTTGAGTTGTAAAACCAATCCTATTTACACAGTAGAAACTTGGAATCCCCAGATGCCCCACGGCAAATAAAAGGAGTTCAGATTAGATGCCTGGGTCATAGGGAAGGTGTTCTAAGGGTTTATAACTTCATATCTTATGAATGGATCAAAATCTCTGATTGCTGTGCGGCCTCAGCTGGCAAGAAGGCAATTTAAATGTACTTGGGAGGATGGTCCCAAGTAGCTTTGCATGGCAAAGTATGCCCTTAACGTACAAGTGTCCTTAATCCAGGAAGATTAAGAATCAACTACAGGCACGATAAAATAAATTGATTTTTGGAGTACTTTATATAACACGGATGACAAGGTGACAAATTATTAACCTCTGAATTTACTTTTAGAAGCGTTTTGAGTATTAGTTTTCCATTGCTGACTTAAAAAATTACAGCAAATTTAGCACCTTAAAACAACACACATTTTATTATTTCAGTTTATGTAGGTCAGAAGTTTGGCAGTGGTTTCACTGAGCTAAAATAAAAATATCAGAAGGTCTGTGTTCCTTGCTCCTTGCTGGGGTCCTGAGGAAGAATCTGCTTTGGGCTCATTCAGGTTGCCAGCAGAATTCAGTTTTGTGCAATTGTGGGACTAACATCCCAGTTTCTTTGCCTCACGGGGATGGTTCTCAGCTTTAAGAGGCTGCCCATATTCCTTGGCTTGTGGTTCCCTCCTGCCTTCCTCAAAGCCAGCAATAGTGGAAGAAGCCACTTCTCATGCTTCTAGGGTCTCCAAACCTCCACTTCTGCCTCTGCTTCTTTCACAGCTCTCACTTCCAGCTGAAGAAGTTTCTATTTTCAAGGGTAATTGGACTGGGCCCACTCAGATAACCCAGGATAACGTCCCATCTTAAGGTCTGCAATCTTAGGATACAACGTCTGCATCTTCCCTTTTGCCATGTTACATCGCATGTTCACATGATCCAAAGATTCGGACATGGGACATTTTGCCACCTACCACATTTAATAAATTAATTTAACAGAAAGGCAGAAGAGTATTTTACTAAACCCATAAACAGCATTGGAATATCTAAGAGGAGAAAAGTATTCTCATAAATTTAACTTTTCAGGTTTACAAGTGGTATTTAAATGAATGCTTGCCAACTTTTTTAGGCCCTAGGACACAAAGAAGATGACGATATTTGCACAGCAGCCCTGACCCCAGCAAATCACCTTAGGTGTGTGGCTGTGGTTGCCCCCATCTCATCCCCCTATTTCAGCTCTGGAACTAAGATGACTTTGTTCACTTTTCTGAAACTGAATCTGTCCTTCCAACGCCACAGGCCGGTTCCTCCTCCAGGGCTCCCTTCACCTTCATTTTAATCAAGATCGAGATGATTTCCCTGTATTCCAAATTATCCACTCTTCAACTGGAAAGCCACTGGCAACTTCCCATGATGATCAAAAGTCTCTAATCAATCCCAAGCCAATTTTCCACAGGACCGTCTAAATATAAGGACCCTGTGGTTCCTGGGGGACTGAGCTGCCTGAGACACACTGCATGCAACACATTCCAGGACTGATTCCATCATCATGGGCTGAAATCCCATGTGCTTGGCCCATAGCAAAAAAGCGTGACAGAAGAAAAGAACAGGAGAGACTTGACTATGGTTATTCCCATTTTAGAGATGAGAAAACAGAAACTTAGAACTTGCCCAAGATTACATCCAGTAAGCGATGAAGGTGAAATTCAATCCCAAAGCTTATGCCTTTTATAAAACAGTACCTCCACGGGGTGCAAAGATGCTGATGAATGTACGGCTAAAAATATAAATTGAAGCCCCACGTGGAGGGCCTTGGCTGTCATGCTAAGGAGGTGGAACTTAATTCTCTGGTCTTGAGAACAGAGAGACATTGAAAATTGTTATTGTTGTTGTTGTTGTTGCTATTTAGACAAAATTTCACTCTTGTTGCCCAGGCTCAAGTACAATGGCGCGACCTCAGCTTACTGCAACCTGCCACTCCTAGGTTCAAGCGATGCTCCTGCCTCAGCCTCCCGAGTAGCTGGGATTACAGATGCCTGCCACCACAGCTGGCTAATTTTTTATATTTTTAATAGAGATGGGGTTTCACCATGTTGGCCAGGCTGGTCTTGAACTCCTGACCTTCAGGTGATCCATCCGCTTGGGACTCCCAAAGTGCTGAGATTACAGGTGTGAGCCACCACACCCAGCCAAAAGGTTTTAAGGAAAGTAATGACATATGACATGTGATTTTAATATTCTTGGGTTAAAATAAAATACTTTAAAAGCCTTCATATTTTATTTGGAAGATCTTGTTTTAATTTCTGTAACTCCTTAAAAATAGGGGAGATGGAATCTATGTAGAAAGAGGAAGTGAAATTCCTGAGCAGGAAATAAATTTCTCTTTAAAAACTCAAAGCAACAAAACTTCAGCAACAAGAAGCGCCATTCTAGCATCTGGTCCCATCAAAAGTCAGATTTCCTGATTGGCTTGTTGAAGATATCAAGCCTACACTTGTCACATTGCTAGAAGTGCAGAGTCAACTTTTATATTCAGAATGCCCAAAGTGGCCGGCTGGGTCCCTTGGTGCTCAATTAATATCAGCCATATTGGATTGTGATATTGACAGCTCCTCATGGATCAAAGACTGGATTCAGTCTTGTCCATTGTGAGGCTTCTTTAGAGAAGGTTTTCTTCATAATCCTTAGTTAACTAGAACTTTTATTTGCCCATTCCCCAAGTGCATACACTAGTTAATTGAGGCTTTACTATAGGAATGAAGATAAAATTTCCCCAGGTTGCACAGTTGGCATTCTCAAGTTCACCTTGCTCTCATCTTTCAGCTTGATACTATCTAAATGTCAAGTAAATGTGTATACAGTTGACCCTTGAACAACACAACATTGAGCTGCGTGGGTCCAGTCATGCACAGAATTTTTGGGGGTAAGTTACATCAAGTGTGCCTGCCTTTCCTGCCTCTCCTTTCACCTCCCCTTTCTCTTCCGCCTCTGCCACCCCTGAGACAGCAAGACCCACCCCTCCTCTATCTCTTTCTCCTCAGCCTACTCAATATGAAGAAAACAAAGATCAAGACTTTATGGTGACTCACTTCTACTTAATGAATAGTAAACACGTTTTCTTCCTTATAATTTTCTTAATAACATTTTATTTTCTATAGCTTACTTTATTGTAAGAATACAGAAATACAGTATAACATAAAACATACAGATTATGTGTTCATCAACTATTTATATCATCAGGAAGGCTTCTGGTCAACAGTAGGCTATTTGTAGTTACATTTTGAGGGAGTCAAAAGTTATCTGTGGGGCTGGGCATGGTGGCTGACGCCTATAGTCTTAGCACTTTGGGAGGCCGAGGGGGGCAGATGACCTGAGGTCAGGAGTTTGAGACCAGCGTGGCCAACGTGGTGAAACCCCGTCTCTACTAAAACTACAAAAATCAGCCAGGTGTGGTGGTGGGCGCCTGTAATCCCAGCTACTCAGGAGGCTAAGGCAGGAGAATCGCTTGAACCCAGGAGGGGGAAGTTGCAGTGAGCTGAGATCATGCCATTGCACTCCAGCCTGGGTGACAGAGCAAAACTCTGCCTCAAAAAACAAACAAACAAACAAACAAACAAACAAAATATATATATATATATATGGATTTTCACCTATGCAGGGGGTCCCTAATCCCTATGTTGTTCAAGAGTCAACTGTGTATACAGATAAGCTTAAGAGTGTTAACAAGTACTAGTTCTGACTTTGCCACACACTAATTGTGTGGCCTTGGGCAAGTTACTGATCCTCTCTTAGCATTCATTTTTCTTGGTAAAATCATGAAACTAGTACTTACTGCATAAGGTTTTATGAGATTAATGAATTTATGTGTGTAAACTTTTAGCATAATGCCTGACAAATACCTTTTGGATAAATGTTAATTTCTATCATTAAGTATTAGTTTCTAGCATTATCAACTATACACCTCCCCCAAAGTTTAGTTTTTATACTGTGCTGCTTTAGCAATTCATTCTAATAAAAAGAAATGTGACAAGCATTTCCAACAATAATGGAATCTTAAAGCTTTTGAAATTGCTCTGTGTGTTAAAAATAAAGCCTTTGGGATTCATTTTCTTTGAATACAAAATTAAACTGTACTACAGAGAAAATGCAGTGGACCTTGTTGATTCTTTTTTTCAACAGAGTCAGATTTCAAAGTCAAAGGTCAAGGTGTTTAGGAAAATAGATCTGGTTCTCCCAACCAGAAAAAATGACTTTCCCAAGGACGTTTTATTCTGGATGATTGGGTCATTTTCTCTTGCTACTTCTCTAGGCTAAATGTTCTTTAACTTTTCCTGCCTAATTATACCTTGTTTCCAGGCCTGACTTAAATGTCACTCTTCTGAAGCCTCAGAGTAACACCACTGCTATCAACTGCACCCCTCCTAAAAATGGCTGGCCTGGAGCATCTATGTCAGAAGCTGAGCAGGGTGGTCTCCTGTCCTACACTGTCTTATCTACAGTAATGGCATAACTGTTGATTCCATGCGTCATGTTATCATGTCTCCATTTCACTGAACACTTCTTAAGGACAGGGGAAAAGACAGCTAAGTTATTATGCTCCACAACTCCTGGCCCATAAAAGAATCTTCAAAAAATGTTAAATCAAATTCTAAGTGAAGAAATATGTAGAAGCCCTCTTTCTTTGTGCGCCGAGGTGCTTCTCACACACATTAGGTCCATGATAAATATTTTCCAGTCATCAGCCAAATGTTACCTGTTCCCAGAGGGTCACCGAATAAACGGAAATGGATATTATCAGCTTTGGGGTGGAGGGATCAGATGGCATGAGAAGAGAACAGTGAGCTCTCAATTAAGTTGAATCTAAAGGTTCGAGCATGTTTTGAGAACATCATTTTCCCTGGCCTTCTACTGTTAATATAATATATTGTTTTCAAATGCACGTTTTCCCATCTCAGCCCAGTGATTTAACTAGTGAGCTGATCTCTCAAACTATTTGGCCCATGATCAAAAGAGGACATGGCTCATTAAGAAGATGTCAAGGGTATTTATTTCCTGGAAGGATAAATCATTTTCCACAAGCATCTACACAGTGGATGTGAGGTGATTTCTTGCTGTGCTGAGCATCTGCTAACAAATTCAGAATCAAAACCTCCATGCTCAATGATATTATTTTGTTTGTTTATCCTTTGAATTATCGGGCCATAGTGATTTAGAACAAAGACCATCCCACACATCCTACTTTGAAGTTCCTGGATTCCTAACTCTGAACCATTTTCAATATTTTAGAAAAAACAATGGAAAAGACCCCACGAAAACAAGACTTCCTAGAAATATTAATCCCATTGATATGACAACTGAAATTACCTATGTCTCCTCTTTATGCCAGAAATGGTTATCAGAGGGGTTCAGGAACCATGAATTAAGCATGAAAGAACAGATAGGATAATGCACCTATATGCAGATGACTCTTTTTAACAAAGTGATTAAAGTTAGAATTATTTTAACTTTTTTTAATCCCTAATGGAAACAGCACATTTACTGGCAGTACAGCTCTAAAAGCTAACCCCAGGAGTGAGTTTTCTTTGTTGGCTGGCATCATTATCGCTAGCTAATCAGAAGCTGTGATTGTCAATTCTAAATGTCTTCTATTTTTAGAGAATAAAAATTATATTACTTAACACACAGTCCATTTGGTAGATCATATCTTTCAAAATAAAAGGACCAAATGGAGAAAATATTATAAGGGGGAACCTGTATGGTGAAGAATTTGGAAAGCAATGTGCGTTTACTATGCCTGGCATATGGTCAAGATTCAGTTTACATCTGTTGAATGAGTGAATGAAACTTCCTCATTACGAAGAATAGAAGAATGAGGTCTTAAAAGTTAACTGCTCAGTCAGACAACGGGCAGGAGGCAAAGCAAGTCTCAAAACAAAACACAGCAAATCATTCTACAAGGGAACTGCTCACTAGAATGGGGGAAAAAAAACAACTTATCTTTAATTTAGCTCAACCTCATATAGAAGCACAAGACATTCTGCCTACTTTCTTCTTTCACAACAGAATAGCAAATGCAAACAGTCTTAAAAGAAAAAAAAAAAACTTTAAGGGAGATCGCTTTACCAGAGTCAAAGCCATTTGAAGGGTCATCATATTAGATGGATCCTAAATAATCATAGAAAGTTAATGGCAGAAGTAGAAAGAGGGACCCTTCCCACGACTGTCACTTGGACTTGGTACCCTGGAAATCGGCACCAGAGTCCACTGCCCTGAGGACCTATGACCTGAAAAATGCCATAAGAACATGACCTCTATGAGAGAAACATCATTTTACTGTAATTTCTGCATATTTATAAAATTTAATTAATTTATAGCAGAAGTTACACCAATGGCTACCCATTTAGATCAGCCACGAGAAAGACCGAGTGACTGATGCAGTGGGATCCTCTGACGCTAACATGAGACACTGGTGACTTCTTGCTCATCAGTTCCTTCCCTCATTCTCTAATTCCTAATTAATGTGAAGATGGTTGTGCTCCCTGCAGGGAACACAGGGGATGCTGATTTGCTGGAGGCTTTATTACACAATTCTAGTAAGTTTCTGCTCATAGACAACAGGTATCTTAACAAATTATATTTGCTATAAAATATGTGATATACTATAAAGTACCTTAGGTTTTCTAAATTCTTAATCTGCATCATTGCATTTTTGCCAGCCTTTTCTCAAAAAGCAGCCAAACTTAAATGCTCATTGCATCAATTAGTAATCTTCTGGCAGATCCACTGAAAATGATATTTTCAATAATGATAGTTGCACCGGAACTCCTGAAAGCTCGCCTACAAGAATATCTCCTTTCCCATCCTTTATTTCCTTCTCCAGGAAAGTATCTTTTTTAACAGCTAATTAGTTCTCTTTCTGAATAGCTGAACACTTAATAACTGAGTTTCATTATGAAACAATTCTTGCTGTATGAAATAAGAAAACCAAGGGAAAGAAATGGAAAGGAAAGAAACAAACATGAGCAGAGAAAACTAAGAGAAAGAGAAGTTGCATAAAGATCTTTATGCTACAAAAGAGGCAATTGCAGTTGCAATGTGGACCATGCAATTGCAGATCTCAAATAGAACAGGCTGGGGAAATCCTAAAGTAGTAGGTTTCACCTTTTTTCCCCCTCAAAACATGTATTAGAAGCATTCTGTGGCAACTTAATAATTTGGGCTGAAATAAAGTAAATAGCGGTTCATGCTTGATCTTTCATGAGAACAATGAAATCAGCCAAATGTAATAAATTATCAGAATAGAAGTATTACTGCAAAGTCATTTGACCATCATTTTGAATTCCTATTTGATCATCCTGATTGTTGTAAGCTCCTAATAAAGATTTTTATTGCATCCTTCTCCCATATACTATATAAGCACAGTACTTAAAACTTCTTAATTAATCTCTTGCTTTCTCTCTTACTAAAATTTACTCATGGTAATAAAAATCAATAAAAGATTGAAATAGTTATACAATCACAAATCACAGAGAATTTAATCACTTATAACCATTTCAACCAGTGAGTGAGAGTTAAATGAGATGGAACACAGATAATGGGCTTACCAGAAATTTTTAATATAGTTCCACCTTCTTCCACTAAGAAGGAATTCTGAAATCAAATGTGTACAAGCCACGTGACTATAGGGATTATTTTAGAGCCACTTCATGTATACATGTATATTTTTAAGTAAACTGATTGAATATACATATTTAAGTCAATAATCAATTACAAGCTTTTGTGCTTTGATTATAACTGGTAATAAATTATTTCTTATACATGGCACTACTAAACTGAACATGTCACCCTTTGAAAACCACTAACATTGTTATTTTTAGGTCCAAAGACTTATCTCAATATATGACAGACATTGTAGTTAAGCATTTAGCATACATTGTCTGATTTAATGCTGTAGGCATCTTCCATTTAAATGAGGAAAGGTGATATGAATTGCCCAAGGAAACCCAATTTGTAAGTAATGGAGGTAGGCTTTGACCCTAGATCTATCTGATTCCCAAGGTTTGAACCTCTGTGCTGCACTTGTACTGATACCACTATTCCCAAAGAAGGGACACGTTTCTTAAAGGGACGGGTCTCTAAGAGAATCTGACATTAAACATTTACCTAGTGATATGGTTAGGCTTTGTGTTCCCACCCAAATCTCATCTTGAAGTGTAATCCCCAGGCATTAAGGGAGAGACCTCGTGGGAGGTGACTGGATCATGGGGGCAGATTCCCCCTTGCTGTTCTTGTGATAATGAGTAAGTTCTCAGGATATCTGGTGGTGTTATAAGCTTCTGGCATTTCCCCTGCTTGCACTTCTCTTTCCTGCCACCATGTGAGGAAGGTCTGCTTCCCCTTCACCTTCTGTCATGATTGTAAGTTTCCTGAGGCTTCCCCAGCCATGTGGAACTGAGTCAATTAAACCTCTTTCCTTTCTAAATTACCCAGTCTTGGGTAGTATTGACGCAAAAGTAATTGCGGTTTTTGCCATTCAAAATAATGGCAAAAACCGCAATTACTTTTGCACCAACATAATATCTTTATAGCAGTGTGAAAATGAACTAATACACCTAGAAAATTTAGAAATTATATAAAGTGAAATTTAATAAAATTGAAATTTCTTAAAGTGACCTGTGTCTAAGAGAATGTGACATGACATGTTTATCTAGAAAATTTAGACAGCATAGAAAGTGAAATTTAATAAAATAAAAAATAACTTTAGAGTGATCATCGTTCAGAGATAAAAGTATTAAGATGTTGTTAATATCCTTTTATTTTCCTCTTTTAATGCTTACTGAATTAAAAAAATAGAACTACTATCTGCTTCTATAAAAGAAATTGGGAACGATAGTGGTGCTTTGTCTCTGAACCTCATCAGGTCCCTACAAGTGTCAGTTAGTTTCTAAGCTTCTGCCATAGTTTTGGATTTGCAAAGGGAATTCTGTAAATGTGCTTAAGAGAAAGGCCTGGAGAGAGTTAAATTTTTATGCACAAGAAAATGAGAAAACATTTTCTGTTTCTGTGTTACTGAAAAAAAAGGATCAGACAAGAAAGGTGATTTTTAAAAAGAGAAAGAAGGCCGGGCGCGGTGGCTCAAGCCTGTAATCCCAGCACTTTGGGAGGCCGAGACGGGCGGATCACGAGGTCAGGAGATCGAGACCATCCTGGCTAACACAGTGAAACCCCGTCTCTACTAAAAATACAAAAACTTAGCCGGGCGAGGTGGCAGGCGCCTGTAGTCCCAGCTACTCGGGAGGCTGAGGCAGGAGAATGGCGTGAACCCGGGAGGCGGAGCTTGCAGTGAGCTGAGATCCGGCCACTGCACTCCAGCCTGGGTGACAGAGCGAGACTCCGTCTCAAAAAAAAAAATAAAAAAATAAAAAAATAAAAAATAAAAAGAGAAAGAAAAGAGGGTCAAATTATATGGTGGAGTAGCCAAAGACTTCTAAGAACAAGAATGTTTGATTTTCAATTTTAAGTCATTTTTACTTCGAGATGCAGTTCTCACAACCTCATACACCTGTTACAAAAGGGCTTGTCTGAGTGGCTTTGTGTGCATAGCAAGGAAAGGGACTCAGTTCCATTTGGAGTCAATGACAAGGCCACTGAAAAAATTGCACCAAAACATGAAGCAGAAAATTAACATTTTCTAAGAGGCAGACCATCAGAGCCAAAAGTGACCATCAAGCATATCTTACCTGGAAATTCACAGAAATGTTAGGGAAGGCATTAGACTTCAATAGAATATGGAAAGGAATGGACATTTGAGCTAATGTTTTCTGGATTTTAAAAGGCAGAGTAACTGCTGAGTGTTATGGAAAGAATAAACTTATTGAGTATCTGATACCATTTTAGTCATGTACATTGTTTCCAAGTTTTACCACTTTATGTAAGTCTACAACTATAATGAGATGCCACAACTTGTTCATCAGAATGGGTAAGATGAAAAAGAATGACACTATTAGGTGCTGGATATCCCAATTACCCTGATTTAATCATTACACATTGAATATGTATCAAAATGTCACATGTACCCCCCAAAACGTGTATAATTATATCAATTTATAAGATTTTTTTAAAAGACTGAAAATACTAAGTGTTTTTTTGAGGATATAAAGCAATAAAATTTCCTTACATCATTATTGGGAGTGTAAATGAAAACTGCAACTCTGGAAATGGTTAGGGTTTGAAAGTTTACCCCACAGCCCATCATTTTCACTCCTGAATATATACCAAAGGGAAAATAGTGCATACAAGCATCAAAAAGCTAACTTGTCCATTCAAAAATTCCTCCTTGGCATTTACTGGGAAATACATGTTTTCCAATTCTGAGGAAAATTAGTTGAGAAAGATGAGAAAAAGTATTCTAATTCTCTTGCAAAAATTAAAGCTTCACAATTAACATAGAGACATTAGTGACTGGAAGGAATTCACTGAGTGAGGTAAGAAGCAAGAACAGAAACAGGCAAGAATAGTAGTCAAAGGTTAAGGTCAATGTCTCCTGGGCCTGTGCAGGAGCATGTAGGTAAGAAATGGTCAGGATCTCATCAATTAGCAGTGCTTGTACTTGCGGCCATGTTCAAGTCTGTGTTCATGGCCCTGTATGCACTCTTGCAAATAAAATAAACACTAGTACATGTAGATTAATATAATACTTTATAAATCCTGGGAGGATGTCCCAAGAAACAAAAAATTTTGAAAACAAAATAAGTCCTAAATTGTCAATATTGACATGTGATTCTGTGTAGCGCTGTTAACCTTTCAAGGAGATCTACATGGTATTTGAATACTACTGAATAATGTTTGCTGGCACTTTTCAGTGTCTGAGTATTGGCTATAGGCTTCAGTTCTAAGTAAACATTTTACCAAAAGAAAGACAAATAGAAGATGTGAATGTTACAAAATACTCCAACATGGAATCAGAAACTGATCTAAATCTGAACTAGCAAAGATGATAGCACTTTCCATAATAAAATGAAAATCACAGCAGGCAGACAAAATATTTTCCTCATTTTAAAAAATAAGCTTATATGAAGCAACATGCATCCCAATAGCCAAACTAAAGATGCTTTTGCTTGCAATCAATGATTCAGCCAGTGCCATGACAAAAATGAAAGAAATTGCTATACATCTTTGATATTTCTCATAAAACAAAGATCAATATTACCTGAGAGAAAAATCAAGACTGAATGTTTAAAATCTTTATTTGTAAAATAGCTTTAGAATAATTGTGATATTATCTTTCAACCTTTAAAATGATTATTGGGCGTTAATTTTTGTGTTCATAATCCCTTCTTTTAATGTTTTCTGGTGTCAAATTCTTTATAAGGTATATAATATATTTACATTGTATTAAAATACATAATCTTGTCATAATATCTTGGTTGATAATAATAATTAACCATGCATGTATTACATACTTTTTTAAACCAAAAAAAAAAAAAAACCCTCTGGAACTTTCAGTATAACCCTGTTACAAAACAAGTGATTGAATCTTTATTATGGCCTTTCATTATTATTTTAAAATATAAATAAAATGTAATGAAAAACACAACTTATGATTTCAGAAATTCTGATTTCTTATTCATAAATTCCAAAATTACTAAAGTTAAGGAATTTGGAAGCACTACAAAAAGTCATATAAAAGAACAACTCTAGCTCTATTCATAATAAATAAGGCTAGAACAACCCCTTATTAATATTTCCCCTAAATGATAACTCTAATTATAAATAAAGCACATGTCCTTGTCAGAATGTTTCAGTGAAATGAAACCAATCAGTGATAGACAAATCAGCTTAAACAGCTCTACTTGCCCTAAAAAGAATGTTCGTTATGGATGGAGCTGGAGGCCATTACTCTTAGCAAATTTATGCAGGAAGAGAAAACCCAAATACCACATGTTCTAACTTAGAAGACACAAAGAGGGGAACACTGGGGCCTACTTAAGGGTGAAGGGTGAGAGAAGGGAGAGAAAAAAAGAAAACAAGTTAAAAAAAAAAAAAAGAATGTTCATGTATAAAAGCCAATCCAGAAAAAGGTCAAAATACTTTCTCATTTATCCTTTGCAAATAACTACTTTGTGTAGAGTTTCTTACCACTTCCAGTTTCAGTTGTCCTGGTTCTAGAATTATTGTTTCATATGCACAATAAAACTCTGCAATTTTAAAATTTGATCTGATTTTATTTTTGACACAGGAAATGAAAAGACAACCAACAAAAGGGGAGAAAATATGTGAAAATCATATTTCTAATAAGACCTATTATATACAGTACATAAAGAGCTCTTACTGATCAATAATAAAGATAAGTAACCTCATTTAAAAATCAGCAAAGGATTTGGGTAGATATTTCTCTAAGATATACAAATATTTGATAAGCATATGAAAAAATGTTCAATATCATTATTAGTCATCAGGGAAATACAAATAAAAGCCACAATGAGATACCACTACCTACACACTGTAGTAGCGATCATCAATAAGACGGACAATAACAAATGTTGGCAAGGAAGTGGAGAAATTGGAACCTTCATATATTGCCCTTCAGAATGTAAAATGGTGGAACCAGTTTGGAAAACAGTCTGCTAGTTCCTTAAAGCATTAAGCATAGATTTTCCATATAATACAGGATTTTGCTCCTAGGTATGGACTCAACAGAATTATAATCATATGTCCACACAAAAACATACACACGAATGTTCATAGCAGCATTATTCATAGTAGCCAGAAAGTGAAAACAGCCCAAATGTCCATCAACTAATAAATTAATAAGCAAAATGAGGTACTGTTGGCACTCTGTATCCTAGAGTTCCATAGCTGAGGATCTGACCACTATTCAAAAATATTCAAAGAATAACTATCCAGGGTGTATGTCTGTAGTCTCAGCTACTCAGGAGACTGAGGAGTGAGGATCGCTTGAGCCCAGGAGTCTGAGTTCAGCCTGAGCAACACAACAAGATACAATCACTAAAAATTAAAAAAAAAAAAAGAAAAAAAGGAAAAATAATTTAAAATAGCAATACAAAAAAAAATAAGTCAAAAATACAATATAACAACTATTTAGATAGCATTTACATTGTTTTTAGTATTAAAGTATGCAAGAGGATGTATGTTGATTGTATGCAAATATTATGCCATTTTATATAAGGGACTTGAGGATTTTTGGATTTTGGTGTCCGCATCAGGAAGAGTTCCTGGAATCAATTCCCCATGGATACCAAGGGATGACACTGTATACATACAATAAAATATTATTCAACCTTAAAAAGGAATGAAGCCTTGGAAACATGTTAAGTGAAAAAATGAGACACAAAATGTCATATATTGAATGATTCCATCAATATGAAAATGTCCAGAATAAGCAAATCCATAGAGACAGAAAGCAAATTCATGGTTGCCAGGTGCTGGAGGGAGGAGAGAATGGAGTGTGATGGATGTAAGGCTTCTTTCTGAGGTGGCGAAAATGTTCTGGAATGAGGTAGTGGTGATGGTCCACAACTTTGTCATTATACTAAAATATACACTTTGAAGGGGGCATTTTATGGTGTGCAAATTATATCTCAATTTTTTTTTTTTGAAACAGAGTTTTGTTCTTGTTGCCCAGGCTGGAGTGCAATGGTGCAATCTTAGTTCACTGCAACCTCCACCTCCCAGGTTCAAGCAATTCCTGCCTCAGCCTCCCGAGTAGCTGGGATTACAAGCGCTCGCCACCAAGCCCGGCTAATTTTTGTATTTTTAGTAGAGATGGGGTTCTGCCGTGTTGGTCAGGCTGGTCCTGAACTCCTGACCTCAGGTGATCCACCCACCTCAGCTTCCCAAAGTGCTGCGATTACAGACATGAGCTATGATGCCCAGCCCTCAATTTTAAAAATAGTGTATATCCAGGAGACTGGGTGAAATTATTACAGGAATAGGAATAGACAGAAAATGCCTGAGGACTGAGACCTGGGACATTTCCATGCTTAGTGTAAATCTGGACATTATGAGTAACCATCAAAGATATCTACAAAGGAGTCCCAGTAATATTTTTTAAACATACCCCAAATTCATTAGCTGTCTTTCCATAAAAGTGTACTAGCTTGGCTTTTCATGACTTATTTATAATGAATAGAATGTGGTAGCAGTGTAAAATAAAAATTTTCCACCATATTCTTGCTAAAAGGTGGCAAGCTATACATGAAGATCCACTGATAAGTCTCACATTAGAAAAAGATAAGTGTCATAAAGCATTCACATCCATAAATATATAAGAAATTTATATAAATTAGAAGAAAAAAGACAACCAAAAATGAGGACAATGAACAAAAATGATAAACAGGTAACTCAGAAAACAGGAAACACAAATGGCCAATAAACATATTAATAATATTCTGAATATTGTTAGCTGTCAGAGCTATACTAGGTTAGAGAGCAACGAAGTAGCTATACTCTGTGGGTGAAGCTATAAATGGGTACCATCCGTTTGTGGAATAATTAGGCATTATCTTGTAAGGTTGAATATGCATAACATATTACCCAACCATTCCACCCCCAGGTAATTATTGAGACACTCCTTCACACATACAAAAGGAGATTTATGCAAGAATGATCATAGCATTTTTCTGCATCACAATAAAACAAACAACCCAAATGTCCATAAATCAAGAATAAATAAGTTTTGTATAATCACAGCATAGAATTTCTATCTCAGCATAAGTCAAAGAAATATAGCAACACACTTTGTCATAGATGAATCTTAGATGTATAATGTAAAATGGACACAGTGAGTCTCTAAGAACCACATACAGAATATTTTTATGACTCAAGAACAAATCTGAGACATATTACGTAGCAATGCATGAATTTATTTATGCAGCAGAATAACATAGCTGTGGAATAACAAAATAAATATCAAGGCAGTATATTCCTTCAACAGAGGAGGAAGGCAGGGGCACTGAGTTGAAGCACACAGATAACTTCACATTATTGGTAAATTTGAGGTTCTTACCTTCGTCAGTGACATCACAGTACTTTTAAAAATGTTTCATGACCTTTATGTATATTATATGCATTAATTGTATGTCTAAATGTTACATAATTTGAAAACGCATTGAGAGAGAGGAGAGGCACAATGATGCAGAAGCAGCAAGCCCTGAAATTCGGGCTTAGTTCAGGAGGGTTCTTGGCTTCACCCAGGAAACAATTCCAGGGCGAGCCGGTGGTGTTAAACAGCAACTTTTATTGAGGTGGCAGGGTACAGCAGCAGCACACATACTGCACCTTGTAGAACAGGGCTACCCCATAGGCAGAGGTGCCAAGAACAGCAGCTCAGGGCAGTTCTGCACTCATATTTATACCTACTTTTAATTATATGAAAATTAAGGTGCAGTTTATGCAGAAATTTCTAGAAAAACAGTGGTAACTTCCAGGTTGTCAAGGTCATTGCCATGGAAAGGGATAGTAACTTCCAGGTGTTGGCATAGCAATGGTAAACTGACATGGCATACCGATGTCTTAAGGAAAGCTGCTTCCACACTGGACCTATTTTAGCTAGTCCTCAATTTGGTCCAGTGCCCAAGACCCACCTCCAGAGTAAAGTCCCAACTCTTACCTCAATAGGAGTATCAGTGAGACCTGTATCTACAATTGTACCCCACAGCCTTCTTGAGCACCCTGGCAACCAAGGGAACTCATACACTGATAGAACAGAGAGACAGAAAGAATCTGAATCCTCAGATTTCTGTCTTATATAACGATACGAACACATTAATATTTATTGTTTACAACAATTGCCCTTTTTAAATTCAAAATAAATAAATGCTCTTTTGTAGAGAAAAGCCAAAATACAGAAGCAAAAATTAAAGAAAATAAGACACCAATAATTCTTTCCTTCTCCCTCCCCCAGAAATAACCACTGTTAAGATCTTGATGTCTAATCCTTCCTCAACTTCCATAGGTTTTTATATTGTGTATGTAGTTCCTCTCCCTAACTGTACCTTGAATTACTAGAGGACATTGATTCATTTAACAGACATATACTGAGTGCCTTTTGTGTGTCAATCATTGTTCTAAGAATAGGAATACAAAATGAAATACTCTGCTGCCTATCAGGGACCTATCCATGGACCAGCTCCACCCAGCTCTCTCCTCTCACTACTGTAGGCCTACAGGTGATGGAAAAGACCTCACAGTCTAGTTATGTGCCCTCCCCACCACATAGCTCCTACAACTACCACCTCCTCCTCTAGCACCTAAGCCCCTGCCAAGCTCATCTTATAGAATTTACCAGTTATCCGTCTTACCCCAATTTCTAAAACTGAAATTTTTATTTCCAAATTAGTATTTATTCATCTTGAGGTAGAAAAGAAGGTGAAAGGCCGGGCGCGGTGGCTCAAGCCTGTAATCCCAGCACTTTGGGAGGCCAAGACGGGTGGATCACGAGGTCAGGAGATGGAGACCATGCTGGCTAACACGGTGAAACCCCGTCTCTACTAAAAAAAACACAAAAAACTAGCCGGGCGAGGTGGCGGGCGCCTGTAGTCCCAGCTACTGGGGAGGCTGAGGCAGGAGAATGGCGTAAACCCGGGAGGCAGAGCTTGCAGTGAGCTGAGATCCGGCCACTGCACTCCAGCCTGGGCGACAGAACGAGACTCCGTCTCAAAAAAAAAAAAAAAAAAAAAAGAAAAAAAAGAAAAGAAGGTGAAATTAAACTAAAATAGGAAACCTGAGTTTCTATGGCAAATAGAGAAATACCCCACATATTTGAAGAAGTGTTTTTGTTAACTTGGGTGTAGTGTCATCATTAAATGAGGAGCAGTCTTAACACAGAGATTCTGCTGTATTCAGTGCCAGCTAAGCCCTTATTTTGGTAAGTACCAGCCAAGCATATATGGGACAATGAAGGGATACATTTTTTGCAATTTTCTAGCATTCTAAAGAGAATATTATTTCTAAAATATGTATTTCATCAAAGGAGCAACTTATGCATTGTTGCATTACCTTACAAGATTTCCTTTTAGATGGATAAATAAAAGAAACTCTTCTTTGATCTCACACCAGCACAATGTAATTCTTTCCTGCACCAATCATGGTTTTCCCTATATCAGTTATGAGTGAACATGACAATGAGACTGTGCATGCATGGGCTCAGAATGAGCCATCTTCATCTTTCTTCCAGCCGACACCTTCTATAGGGCCTGTCCAGTCCAGCTTTCTCTTCTCTGTGGGCCACTTACCCCCACACTCAGGGTACTCATGTTTGTACTACATGACATGGATCCCCTGGCCATAGCTACTTAAACAAGCATGGAGTGCTGACCCTATCTGGGGAAACCCAATTGTTCTTCTAAGATTTAAGAGCCATAGTGAACCTGAGTGAGTAATTTGAGTTGAGGACATGTAAACTGGTGATCAAGTAGGGACCATCTTCCACCAGGTGCACAGGGAAGCACAGAAAGCCTGACATGAGGACTGTATTGAGGGGTGGGAGGTGGAGAAAAGGAGAGAGAGAAGACACTCAGAGGGAAGCAGCTGGAAAACACCCATTTGGACTCAGAAGGGCACAGAGCATGGCTGTCTTGCTTCTCAATGACCCTCCAGTTCCAGTTCCAGCCCCTAATAAGAGAGGCTCTGCTGACCTTACTAACAGAAGGTCCTATACTGCATCATCCCATGACTTGCTTTCTTTTCTTTAACATATTCGAGTGGGTTTCTATTATACGAAGCCAAATTGACCCTGATAACAAGTGTATCTGTCCGGGCCAAAGAAAAGGTGGCAGTGTCCAAATTAGGCAATTTGAGAAGGCTTTCATGGAGAGTCTTTCTGTGTGTGTGAGACAAGGTCTCACTCTGTCTCCTAGGCTGGAATGCAGTGGTGTGATCACAGCCCCCTTGACCTCCTGGGCTCAAAGGACCACAGGTGCATGTGCTATCATGCCTGACTAACTCATTTTATTTTATTTGTCTTTTTTTTTTTTCTTTTTTTGTAGAGATGGAGTCTCACTATGTTGCCCAGGCTGGTCTCAAACCCCTGGACTCAAGTGATCCTCCTACCTCAGCCTTCCAAAGTACTGGGATTACAGTTGTGAGCCACACACCTTGCCCCTCAAGGGTCTATTTACAAAGGCATGAGTGTTTATAAAGAAACCACAGGAATAGTGCAGTACTCTTGGGATAGTATCAACTTCTCCACCCCTAGGCCTGGAATAGTGACAGAAAGGGGAATGGAGTGACAGAAGCTCTGACTTTTGAGAAACACAGCCAGCCCTGGAGACACCACAGGGAGGGAGCCAGGGCTTTCGGTGCTCCGGCCTCTCTTTGCTTCCCTCCCTCTGACGTCTTGTCATTGCCCGCCATTGGCCAGACCCATCAAAAGCCAAAAGCAAGAGAGCACTTCCATGGAAGCCAGTGTAGGGCAAGTCATGGAGGACGGGAGTGGATGGAGGGGCAGCAAGTAATATCGAATACAGGTGCCCTGGCCCAGGGCCACTTCTATTATACCACATGCCTCTCACAATTATAAGACTGCCATGTTCACTGATCTCACATTTTATTATAATTCATCAAATATTTATTTATCAGCTCCTACTTGTGTGGTATTATGTTTGGTTCCAAGAAGACATTGATCTCAAGTCAGACCAAGTTCCTATCTCTGGGGTCTACTCTTATTTTTATGTGGATCAGCTGTTTAAAACACAGAGCTTTTGTTGCATTTCTGTGTGCTTGTGCAATGTCCCTACTATCCTTTAGGTCTCATGCATATGATTAGGCACCACCTGAGGGCAATGGACATGGTGGCTGCATTTTCAATGTCAGAAAACCTAACATGGTTAGCTTTTGTAATTAAAGTTTTTATTTCCTGGTGGAAGAAATAAAAGGAAAGTTGTAATTTAAACACACATACACACACACACACACACTCCCTAAAATTTCAAAGTATTTGTAAGTATAAGTGTGCACAAAAATTTACATTGGGATTGGTAGTCCATGAGTTGTCTTTCTTGTGTTTCTCTTTTTGCCTCTTAAAATTCCAAAGTACCTTGAATGTTAGGAATCTGGCTGGGCCCTGTCTTTTTGCAAACCATCCAGCAGGCTTGTCCATATTAAGGATCCTGAGTGTCGCAGTAAGAAATCTGGCTTTTAACCCATAACCTAGTTGTGTCTCCATCCATCTGTACATACATACATACACTCATCCATCTATCTATCCATCCACTTATTCATTAATTTATTAAGTCATCCATCTAACATTAACTGCTTATTAATTTATGCCAGGAACTGATAAAAAAATCCGAAATCATAAAAATGAGACATCTCCAACTTCAAAAAGCTCTAACAGGGGAAGACACATATTAACCAAGCATATTCATACCATCTTGCAGGAATTAACATTAACTTTGTAATCAAGATATGAAAACACCTGGAGAAAACTTAAGTAATTAAGTAAAAGAAGCCATTCTGAAAAGGCTACATACTGAATGTTTCAGAAAATAAGCCACTACACAACATTAAAGCAGTGTAAATATTTCTCTTATGGGACTTACTAATTTTGCCCTATCCTCAGTGTATGTTTACTTCTTCCTTAAAACTATAAACTCCTGAGACAGGAGCCCTGGACTTTCCATCCCTGTTTCAGTCCAAATGCCCAGTGCATTGTATTTCAGAGGGTGGATGATCAGGGAGTATCAGTGAATGTCAACTGCATAAGTTTCCAAAACAGGGTTTCTTTAGCTTCAGAGGATCTATGCAATGATATGCAAAATGTTATATTTATGAGCATAGGCTATGAAACAAGGTCCATAGCTTTCATCAGATTTTCAAAAGGTCCCATCTCTAAAAAAGGTTAAGGATTATAGTCCCATGGTTGAACTATGTATGTAACTAACTGATAAAGTTCTCAGCACAATGCATGACATGTGAGCCTTCAAAATGCCTTCACAGAACAGCAACAATGACACTACTATCAGAGGGACACTCACTGCATGAGGATGTCTGTGCTTCCATCTCAGGCAGATTCCATAAAAAAAAAGGAAAAAAAAATCTATAAATATTTTATTTAAGAGATAATCCCTCTCTAGTTTCACTTACAGATAAAAAAAAAAAAGTTAGGTTTTATTATTGTAGTCTTTTCTCATCATACAGTTTTGCAGAATGTCCTGCTGCTGAACTCCCAAGGGGAACACTTAATGATCAATCCAATGTTACAAGAAACACTAGGGACACAGGAAGGACCAGAGACTGTTAATCATGTCAGATTACAGGAAGAGAGAGTTTGTTCTCCATTAAAGATACCTCATGCTGGGCAACAAAACAGCAGACCAGGGACGGAGTGTGGGCCTGTAGTGAAATACTATAATTTTATGTTGCCTTGGCTTCCATTTTGAATATAAGTTGGACTTTCTCATACCAGAGGCAAGACTTAGTCACCCTTGACAGTTTCCAGTTCTCTGCCTCCTCCCAGTGCCTCAATGTGGTCGATGCAGGTATCTGCTTTATACAACTGCCTCCCGGTGACCACCTCCCTATGGGACAGCTGGATGCAACCTACCTGACCTGTCCCACTGACCCTACACCCTGCATGGACTGTACAGACATGCTGCAGCAACCTACTGTCAGTCATAGCGTGACTCATGGAACTTGGACCTGCTTGCTGTAAACCTGCCAATTTGAATCCCTTGGGGGAAAACTTGCTTGAGTAACCCCCTAAATCCTAATATAGTCTCTGGCCCACAGGCCTCTCTCTATTTTGTTTTCCACTGGCTGGTTGAGTCTGCATGTCCCAGATGGCTCCCCACTCCAGTTGGCCTGTGAGGCTTGCTGCCTCTTCTCTCCAAGATCTGTGAGTAATAAACTGCTTCTGTCATTTTATGTCTTCTGCTGAGTTGCCTTATATGTTTCTCATTCGCCCAACAGATTGGACCTAACTTCTTTCCCCACCAGGGCAGTGCTAGGGAATGGCTATCTTGGTAGGAATAAACTGGATATAGATCAGACGAGAGCCACAGGGTGTCTGCCAGGATACACAAGCTTCTTGTGGTAGGGACACCTGATCACAAGTTTAGCACTTAAACATCAGGTGGTCCACTGGGATAAAGAAGAATCCCATGGAAAGCTCACTGTGAACATTCATGACCAAATTCCTGGATCCCTCCCAGCACAGAGCTAGAGTCTAATAGCCACTCTTCAGAGAGACATCTCAAAACCAAATAAGAGAAAAATACAAGGCTCCATAGATAAAAACAGATGTGTGTGCTCTCCTACACCTCCCATGGTTGAGCCACATATGCTCCTTTTTGTTGACCTCTTTGGTCTGGACAAGAGGATTAAATAGTAATTGGCTCTAATTCATCAATCTATCACCCCCAATGATCACCTCCTCCCTTAATATCCTCCTGAATGACAGACAGAGGACTCACCTAGCAAGTGCCTGCTATATAATGCCATCGAGAAATGTTAACGTTTATACACCAAAACTCTAGATTTTAAGTGACAGGTGATCAATTTACATGGTGAGAAGACAAAAGTCTTTCCATTAATGACCCTGTGCAAACCCCTGCACTAAGAGGCTTGACCAAATTCTAACATGGCTTCTGGCAGCCTAAAGTCTTGTCACCCTGGGACAAACCAGTACCCATGAGTTTTTTTCTAGAAAAGCTCAAGGCTGTCAAAAGAAGGTACTGTTTGTTGGGGCTAGCACTCAAAGATAAGTTACTGATCTCCCTTTCTAAGATCATTTACTTAAAAAGCTTACCATTGTAAATACTTCCTCTGTCCTTTTGAGATGCCTGTGTATATCCAACAATGCAGGAGTGTCTTTCTCAAGGAACTGAAGGACATTCCTTTGGAATGTAACCATCAGGAAAGACAGAGCCGGTCAGGTGCAGTGGCTCGTGCCTGTAATCCCAGGACTTTGGGAGGCTGAGGAAGGTGGACTGATTGACCTCTGGAGTTCGAGACCAACTTGGGCAACATGGCAAAATTCTATTGCTACAAAAACTACAAGAATTAACTGGGCTAATGGCATGTGCTGGTACTCCCAGATACTTAGGAGGCTGAGGTAGGAGGATGACTTGAGCCCAGGAGGCAGAGGTTGCAGTGAGCCAAGATTGAGCCACTGCACTCCAGCCTGGGCGACAGAGCCAGACCCTGACTCAAAAAAAAGGAAAAAAAAAAAAAAAAAAGACATAAATCCGTGTCCCAGTCTCATCTCTACGGGAGGGAGAACCTTGACTTCCGTTAAGTGCCAGCTCGCAGACACAGAGGCCTAATTGTGTTTACACTGAGCAATCCTTTTTTTCTAATTTTTTACTTCCCTGACTCTGTTCAAGTCCCCTCACTCCCTCTCACTACTCCCTCATTCTCCCTTTTATTTTTTCAACTTTTATTTTAGGTTTGGGGGTTCACGAGCAGGTTTCTTACATGGGTAAGTTCCTCACTGCTGAGGTTTGTTATACAAATTATCCCATCACCCAGATACTGTGCACAGTACTCTATAGTTGGTTTTTCAACCTTCGCTCCTCTCCCTCCCTCCTCTCCCTCCCTCCCCCTTCTAGTAGCCCCAGTGTCTGTTGTTCCCATCTTCATGTTCATGTGTGCTCACTGTTTAACTCCCACTTAGATGTGGTCTTTGGTTTTCTGTTCCTGCATTAATGACCTCCAGCTGCATCCATGTTGCTGCAAAGGACATAATTTTGTTCTTTTTATACACTGCTAGTAGGAATATAAATTAGTTCAATCACTGTGGAAAGCAGTTTAGAAATTTCTCTTTGACTTTTTTTTTTTTTTTTGAGACGGAGTCTCGCTCTGTAGCCCAAGCTGGAGTGCAGTGGCCGAATCTCAGCTCACTGCAAGCTCCGCCTCCCGGGTTCACGCCATTCTCCTGCCTCAGCCTCCCGAGTAGCTGGGACTACAGGCGCCAGCCACCTCGCCCGGCTAGTTTTTTTGTATTTTTTAGTAGAGACAGGGTTTCACCGTGTTAGCCAGGATGGTCTCGATCTCCTGACCTCGTGATCCACCCTTCTCGGCCTCCCAAAGTGCTGGGATTACAGGCTTGAGCCACCTCGCCCGGCCCCAGAAATTTCTCAAAGAACCTAAGACAGAACTACAGTTCAACCCAGCAATCCCATTACTGGGTATATACCCAAGAGAAAATAAATCGCTCTACCAGAAAGACACATGCACACATATGTTTCACTGCAGCACTATTCACAATAGCAGAGACATGGAATCAACCTAGATGTCCATCGATGGCGGACTGGATAAAGAAAATGTGGTACAGATACAGCATGGAATAGATTGACCCCTTACATTACCTAGTCACCTCTGTGCAAATCCAAATGGAGCTCAGCTCTTTCCCCCACTGCTATAGTTTACTGAATGAAATCTATTTTTACTGCCTTTAATGTCCAACTTTCTTCATCTTTGACAGTGGCTTAGGCATGATATGAGATGATCAGATAGCAAAATCCAAAGAGGGAGCAGTTATCCCCACCCAAGAAGGGCAAAGTTGCAGCCAGCCCTCAGCCAATGGGAATCACTATCCCAGAATGCTGCCCCTGACTCCTGACTCTGTTTCCTCCGGCATGTCCTTCCAACCTTTCGTCAATGTGCACTAGCGTCTTCCTCACACAGAGGGCAGTGTCACAGGGGTGCTGTCTTTCATTTCTTAAGCAAACCACATTGAAAATTTATTTTGTTTCAAACTGTGCCAGGAATAAAAGATTAAATAGACAAGCTAGAAAAGATCTTGCTATCAAGATCATGCACCCTATTTGAGGTGACAAACTTTAAACAAATAAGAAAACAAGTAACTATAGGCTGTGATAAGTCCCATAAAGAAAATAAAAAAGACTATGTGATAGAGAGAAATTGGGTGGAGTGGTACCTGTCACACATAGGCTGGACAAGAAGGCCTCTTCGTCAGGTTCTATTTAAGCTGAGTTTTGAAGAAGAAAAGGTGCCCAGCAAGATATGACATAAGGCAGCACATAGGAACAGCAAGGTACACAGAGTGACTGGATTGTTGTGAGCAAGAGAGATGTACCAGGTAGGCTTGAATGGATCCATTGGTAGGCATTTGAACTGCTTCCACCTTTTGGCTACTGTGAATAGTGGTGCTATGAACACTAACGCCTATTGAGGTTTTAAGCAGAAAAATGACATGATCATATTTTTATTTTAAAAATACCACCCTGACTGTTGTGTCGAGCACAGAAGTTAATGGGACAAGAGTTAAGGTAAAGAAGCCAGTTAGCAAGGGCCCAGGCACCATATCCAGATGAGATAATGGTATCTTAACCAAGGTGATAACCAAGATGCAAAAAGGATAGCTTTCAGAGATGGGCTTGATGGGACTTGTTGGTGAATTTGGATGTAGGATGAGAGAAAAAGAAGAAACAAGGATGGCTCCTAGAATTTTTGCTGTCAGAACTGGAGATGAACAGGTTTTAGTCACAAGACAAAATTCCAGGGAGGGGCTGTGATTAATCAGCAAGGGTCAAATGCTCCTTCTTGACCTCATTGACAATGGGCAGATGAGCTGAGTCATGTAAGAATGGGACTATCCCACATGACGGATTGAGAGGAGAAGGCAGGCATGAGGGAGAAAGGAGATACAGCTCCCAAAAGAAGAGTATCATTGTTGCCAGAAGAAAGTGCAATTTTGACAGGTAAAACAAGAGATGTTTGCTATAGGTCCCTAAAATTTATTAGTCTTCTTAACTTGTGAACTGGGTTGGAACACACATGTGACTTAGAAGTTCTTTTACATCTTTCACTTAAGATTGTAATAGTTTTCTCCTCCCCTAGGTCCACACCATCCAGGGGATACGATGCAGGGCAGAAGGAACTGAAGATGGAAAAGGACATTCACACTCTACCAAGCCTCTGGCAGAACTAGGCTGTGTCCAACTCTGTGTCCTCTATCCTGGGCTCTAGAATAAGCGTGCTTGGCCTCCCAAAGGTGTTGAGGGTCACCAACAAGAGACCCCAGGACCTATCTTATCACCAAACTGGGTCATCAGGGGAAGACAGAAGAGGACTGAGAAAAAGTCATCTGTCATAAAAGAGTAGAAGTGTCCACTTCCATATACAGTATAGTCCTGTTACTTAACTCTAACTCCTCTAACTACTGAGAGAACAAGTCTCTCCCAGGCCAGCTTGATTGGCAGAACCTAAGTTCTCAGAGTTTTCCTTGACTTTTTACAAGACCTGACATCTTGACAAATGGAATCAAGATGGAGAGGGAAAGGCCTGAGATGTTTGTACAGGTTCACTTTGGTGTCCAGCAGGGAAGAGCAATCCCCTTAAAGTTCCTACTTAATTAACTCCAAGAGATGTCTGTCCTGCCCCTGAGTTTAGCTCCAATAAATGATGATCTCATGGGGGATAATACATGATGGTATTACAGGTTGTTCCTAGTTGAAACCAAGCAGGCTCTGAAACTTTTTAGCTCTCTATAAGAAGTCTGGGTGTACTTGGGCTTCTAAAGCAAGAACATCTTTGTAGTTTTCTAGTATTCCTTCGATTTTTGTCTGGAGAACTTTAAGAAAGAGCCCTTCCCATATGTTCTCGGTGAAAAACAACTCACATGTTTGAGGGGAAATTGTATTTCCTCAATGACAGATTGGGGACAATCTGAAGCTTTTTCATTTATTACCCTAGTAAAATTCCTAACAGCAAGAAATTAGTTGTGCTAATTATTGTTTCTAAAATTAGCTTTTCTATAAACTCTGTTATAGAAGCTATTGAAAATTAAAAGAAAAAATCATGGAAAAGAGGCAGCCACAAAAATTATGGGTTAAATATAAACAAGCCACTTAACTTCACTAAGATCTAGTTTTCTAAATTAAGGTGCTGGGCTTCCTGTGAGTAGGTTAATGCCTTAATGATGTGGGTTTTCTGAGCAAATGGAATCAAACTGTGAATGCCCTCTCTGCTCTTAGTTAGAACCAACCTTATGCACCTACAACCCAGTTCCTAGCTGGGACCAACCTGTGATCATTCCTCTTGGCTACTCAAGGACACCTCTCCAGCAGTAGTTTCCTCTCTCTTCTCCACTGTTCTTTCCCCTTCTATATTGAATCCTTCCCTCTCTATTAGGTCTTCTCCAAACATTGTTTTTCTAGCTTACCAACCACCATATTTTGACCTCCCTATGCTCTTTGGGTATCACCCTATTTGTTCCCTTCCTTTAGAGTTTGACGCCTTGATAGTGATTGCTATCTCTCAATTATCTTCTCTCCATGCTCAAAACTATTCCAATCCGATTTTTGCATGTGCCCCCAACCCCAGCTTTATCAAAATTGCTATTATAAGGTCACCACTGGCCTTCACGTTGCTACATTCAGAGATCAGTTCTCAATCTGCACCTTACTTGAAACATTTTTATTCACTAGGCTTCCAAGAAAACACACTCACCTGGTTTTCCTCCTACTTCAATAGTTGTAGTTTCTCAGTCTACTTTTCTGGGTACTCTTCACCTTCCCAACCTCTTAATATTGTAGAACTTTGTATATTCTCTGTATATTCACCATTTTGATGATTTCATCCAGTCTTATAACTTGAAATACCACCTATATTTTGACAACTCCAAAATTTACATCCTCAGTCCAGCCTTCTTCCTAAACTCCAACTGCTTCTTTAATCTCTCCATAAGCTTGTCTACTAGGCATCTCAATTTAATATGCATAAAATTAAATTTAATCTTCTCCCTTCAATCTGCCATTCCAGCAGCTTTCCACATTTCATAAATTTTAACTGCATCCTTCTAATGGCTCAAGAAAAAAGAACAAAAAAACTTGGAATTATCCTTGCTTCCTCTTTTTCTCTCACATCCCATATTTAATTCACCAGCAAATCTTTGGCCATATCTCCAAATGATATCAAGAAACCTAACCAATTTTTACCACCACTGCTGCTTCTACCTTGATTCAAGCCATTCTTCTTACTTGCCATAAAAACTTCCTAATTCTTCTCCTGCTTCCACTTTACCCTCTTTTAGTTTATTCTAGACACAATAGCCAGAGTAAGATTGTTAAAATATGACAGATCGTTTTTCGTTCTGCTCAAAAATCCTCCAATTTCTTCCTGTCTTACTCAAAGTAGAAGACAGCGGTCTCACATTAGCTGAAAATGAGCTGTATGATCAGATTGCCTAGTTAATCTTTTGAATCTCATCTCCTGTGTTTCATCCATGCACCCTGCGCTCCAGCCACACTGATCCCTGTGTTGTTCCTTTTTTTTTTTTTATTATTATACTTTAAGTTCTAGGGTACATGTGCACAACGCGCAGGTTTGTTACATATGTATACTTATGCCACGTTGGTATGCTGCACCCATCAACTCGTCAGCACCCATCAACTCATCATTTACATCAGGTATAACTCCCAATGCAATCCCTCTCCCCTCCCCCCTCCTCATAATAGGCCCCGGTGTGTGATGTTCCCCTTCCCGAGTCCAAGTGATCTCATTGTTCATTTCTCACCTATGAGTGAGAACATGCGCTATTTGGTTTTCTGTTCCAAATAGCGCATGCGCTATTTGGTTTTCTGTTCTTGCGATAGTTTGCTGAGAATGATGGTTTCCAGCTGCATCCATGTCCCTACAAAGGACACAAACTCATCCATCAGTCTATCACTGATGGATACTTGGGCTAATTCCAAGTCTTTGCTATTGTGAACAGTGCCGTAATGAACATACATGTGCATGTGTCTTTATAGCAGCGTGATTTATAATCCTTTGGGTATATACCCAGTAATGGGATGGCTGGGTCATATGGTACTTCTAGTCCTAGATCCTTGAGGAATCGCCATACTGTTTTCCGTAATGGTCGAACTAGTTTACAATCCCACTAACAGTGTAAAAGTGTTCCTATTTCTCCACATCCTCTCCAGCACCTGTTGTTTCCTGACTTTTTAATGACTGTCATTCTAGTTGGTGTGAGATGGTATCTCACAGTAACCAAAACAGCATGGTACTGGTACCAAAACAGAGATATAGACCAATGGAACAGAACAGAGTCCTCAGAAATAATACCACACATCTACAGCCATCTGATCTTTGACAAACCTCAGAAAAACAAGAAATGGGGAAAGGATTCCCTATTTAATAAATGGTGCTGGGAAAATTGGCTAGCCATATGTAGAAAGCTAAAACTGGATCCTTTCCTTACTCTTTATACAAAAATTAATTCAAGATGGATTAGAGACTTAAATGTTAGACCTAATACCATAAAAACCCTAAAAGAAAACCTAGGTAATACCATTCAGGACATAGGCATGGGCAAGGACTTCATGTCTAAAACACCAAAAGCAACGGCAACAAAAGCCAAAATTGACAAATGGGATCTCATTAAACTAAAGAGCTTCTGCACAGCAAAAGAAACTACCATCAGAGTGAACAGGCAACCTACAGAATGGGAGAAAATTTTTGCAATCCACTCATCTGACAAAGGGCTAATATCCAGAACCTACAAAGAACTCAAACAAATTTACAAGAAAAAAGCAAACAACCCCATCAAAAAGTGGGCAAAGGATATGAACAGACATTTCTCAAAAGAAGACATGCATACAATCAACAGACACATGAAAAAATGCTCGTCATCCCTGTGTTGTTCCTTATGAGTGGTGAAGTGGGAGATGAAATACGGTCACAGGTTCTTTAAGACTGTTCTGATTGAGGAGTAGGGGTCTGTGTTAGTCTGAATAATGACTGCCCCACCCCACCAAAGATGTCTACATGCTAATTCCCAGAATCTGTGAACATTACCTTACAGGGCAAAAAGGATTTTGCAGATGTGATTCAGTTAAGAATCCCAAAAACAAAGGGACACGAGACAACTTTTCAAAGTGATGAACATGTCTATTACCTTGATTGTGGTGATGATTTCTTGGGCATATGCCTAGGTCCAAACTTATTAAATTGTATATATCAAATATGCACTTTATTGCATATCAATTATACCTCTATAAAGCTATTTTTTTAAGTTAAGGATCTTGCCATAGGGATATTGTCCTGAATTTTCTGGGTGGGCCCAATGTAATCACAAGGGTCACTACAAGAGAGACCCAGGAGAGTCAGAGTGAGAGCAGGATGTGTGAAGGCTCCCACACACTGCTGGCAGAAATTAAAATGTCACCACTAATTTGAAAAAGTGACCCTTTTTTCAAGTTAAACCTACATCTACCATATGACCCAGACATTCCACTCCAAGTTATTTACCCAAGAGAAAAGAAAGGTTATATGCACACGAGGACTGGGGCATAAATGTTCGTAGTCGCTTCATTCATTCACAAAAGTTAAAAACTTGTAATGAACCAAATATTCCTCAACAGATGCTAAATAAACAGATGTTAAGTAAAATAAAGATTTGTAAACTGAGGTATATCTGTACAATGGAGTAGTAGTCAGGTTTTTTTTAAAAGGGGCAAATAATTGGTACATACAAAATCATGGATGAATCTCAAAACTACTAAAAGAAACCCATAATCTGGTTTATGGTGAAAAGAGAGTATCAGTGGTAGCCCATGGCCAGGGGTGAAGAGAGGAAAGATGGCAAAGGGAGCTGGGGCAGCTTTGAGGGTGATGGATGCATTCTATGTCTTGATGGTGGCAGTGGTTTCCTGGGTGTGGCAATGCTTTTCTGCACTTATCAGAGCTCACTGAATTACATTTTACATTGATACAATTTATTGTACATAATTATAGTTCAATAAAATTGATTTTTTAAAACCTTAATAAGAAGGAAGAAGTGCAAAATACAACAAAACAGTTTAATTATATTACAAATGTATGAAACAAACTCACTGAAAGGGCAAAGGTGTGGACTTAATTGGCTTTGGAAATGAGTGGAGTCTGTAAGACAAAAGAAACTGCACATGAGCACTGTGGTCCAGTTGATAAAAGTGTTTCCCACAGGAACATAGGTAAGTAGTTCTGATAGCACTGCACATGTATAGTGAAACTGAAGGATTAGAAAAATGGATGACAGATGATGCAAGCTATGTTTCTCACTGTTGGAGTGGAAGGTTACAGATAAGTAAGGGAAGAAGGCTGGATAACAATGGATTAGACAATGTGCATAATAATGGATTAAAGTCAATGACATCAGTATGAACTCAAGTGTAGCTTCATATAGACACGGATGGTTTCACATGGGAATATTTATAAATAGTGCTTACATATAGATACATATGACTTAGTAAACACACATACACTGTATTTCCTTGCTCTGTCAGCTGAAAGGGCCAGAAGCAATGCCACCTGAGTCTAGTACCCAGATTTTGGCACCTCATATTGTCCCCCAATAAACAAAACTGGAGATACTTAGAGGAAAATGTCTGCTTCTAGGACTAGGGAAGGAAACATAATACAGAAATGAGCCTGGAGCATCTCAGAAAGTAAAGAAGTGCTCAAACAAAAACAGAAAACTGCATTGATGGAGGCACATCAAAGGAACACAGAAGCCAACCGAAGGAGCTCCCAGTGGCCAAAGCTGGAACAATTAGAGAAACAAAGTACATAAAGTAGTATTAGATTATAATTCAAAAGTATAAAATAAATATTCATGAGTCTATGTTGATATAAATAAATTGAATAATTGAAAGAAAGAAACAAATAAACAAGGAAAGATGGACAACAGACAAATTTGTGCAAAAGCATTCCAAATAATTTATGTAGATACTATGCCCTTGAGGAGGTAGAGTGTAACCCTCTACTCCTTACATGTGGAGTGTGCATAATTACTTCCTTCCAAACAGTGTGGTTATGGAAAGGGGAAAGAAGTAAGTAACTTACTAGGGAAGAAACCTGAAAACCAGTACCTCAGTTAGGTAATCAAGCTCAACACCAACAACAGGGATAAGTCACACTGATTGTATGTTCCCTTGATATGATGTGATGAGAATGGTGTTTTACCTCTGTGGTCTTCCTCCCACAAGCCTGCATCCCCCATCTAAGCATGAGACAAACATCAGACAAATCTCAATTGGGGGACCCTCTACAAAATACTGACTAGCATTCCTCAAAACCTCAAGGTCATCGAAAACAGAGAAAGTCTTAGAGACTGTCACAACCAAGAGGAACCTAAGGAGACACAACAACTACAAGCAATATGGCATCTTGGATGGGATCCTAGAACTGAAATAGGACACAGGGGAAAAACTAAGGAATCTGAATAAAGTATAAAAGTACGAACTTCAATTAATACTAATCAATATATGTTCATTAACTGTAACAAATGTCCTATACTAATGTGAAGTGTTATTAATAGGGGAAGCTGGGTGGAGGGTGTATATATATAGGAACTCTCTGTACTATTGTTGCAATTTTTTTATAAATGTAAAACTGCTGAAACATAGTTTTTTCTAACAAAATTCCCTCCCAAAATATTAATAGTGACAAAGAGGGATACTACATAATAACAAGAGGAACAAACCATCAAAAAAGATAGAGTAATCATGAGCTTTTGTGATCACGCATATAACCTTGACATGCACATAACAATATCCGACCCAATTGCAGGGAAGCATCAACATGATTGAAATCCAGGTAGGAGACTGTCAGGCACCTCAAGCAGGAACAGAGTGATCAGGCAGATGAAGAGATCTGGGTGCTGGCTCAGAGCTGTCTGGAAATGCACTCACTGAAACAAAATTGGGTCTTTCCGCCTTTCCTTTCAGCAGGAGGAATGCACCTGAACTCAACTTCCCTAGGAAATAATGACTTACTCATGGACCCCATAGGCAGGCCAATAAGGAGGTCCCCAAGTACCAGGTGCTAACACTGCCAACAACCCCAGAGACAGCTTGCCCCAAATCCAGACAGCCTGGCCTCTAGTATTCTGTTTACTTCTCCACAGAAAAGCTGCTTTCCTGCTCTCATCCAACAAAAGGGGAAGACACAAAGGGAAGGGATCCCCCCACTGGACAGGAGGCCCTCACTGTGGATCAGCTGCAGCTCATCCTGCAGGCATCCCTGTGGGTGATGGAAGGGTGGAGGTGGTGTGGTACCCCCAGCTTTTCTCCCCTTACTTAACCTTGAACTCTTAAGTCTTTTCTGTGAAATCTATTCTTGAACCCATGTCTTCTAGCAACGCTGTGGAATTCATCCCACACCCAGATGAGGACCCACCTGATGTGACAGTGAGAAACTCAGAAAAGATTCACCTTGCAGCGCAGTCACCAAAACAAAAGTCCGTACTTTAAATAAATAAACAGGGTTAGTCAACACCAAAAAAAAAAAAGGCAAACAAAGAAAAGGCACAAAACATATATATACCAAGAATGAAAAAGAAACCATAATTGCAGATACTGTGAATATATTTATACCAAGAAATATTAAAGATTAGACGAAATGGATTTTCTTCTGAAATATAAAAATTTCTAAAATTGACTCCATGATGGATAAAAAGACCTGAGTAAGTCAACAACCATTTTAAAAATTCAATCAGTGCTGAAAATCTTCCCCCACACCCATCCACCCACGAGACACCAGGCCCAGACGGTGTTGTAAATTATTTTTTCTAACCTTCAAGGAGCAAATAAATAACCCATCTCTTATTAAACTGTTTCAGAGACAAGGAAAAGATAAACATCCACCCAACTAATTTTATGAGCTAATTTATAAGGTTAGTACTATGTCAAAACTAGACAAGAACAGAAAAGTAAATTATACACAAATCCTACTTATATTCATAGATGCAAAAGTCCTAAATACAATGCTTACCTTTTTGCCTTCTTGTGTCTTATCCAGGATGTCTACTCTGGATGAAGCTCCTGCTTGCTGTGCAAGGAGATTGGTAAGGTCTGGTAAGGAAAGTGTGATAACATCTTGGGTCTTTAACTCTAGTTAAATTTCCTCACTGTGTTAACTCATTTGCCTCCTTCCAAGGCCTGTTCTCATCATAAAGGACTCCCATATTAACATTATAGGACTTTTTCTGAGCCATATGAACAAATGACATCACCAGCTTGTATTTTTGCTGTTATTTATGAAAGCAGTAGTTTCTGTTTATCATGCTGAATTCAAAGTATTGCCCTAGGACTTCATCAAGACACAGTATGTGATCTATAAAGGCAAAGACAAGTTTAGGAGCCTCTAAGATACACAAGGCGTTGGCCAAGCATCACTCATAGAGTTTGATTTGCCATGTGACTTCCAGAGAAACGCTTTTTTTTTTTTTTTTACAAAGATAGTTTTCCTCCCTTAGGAAGGCAGCTGAAAAATCAAGAGTGAAATTCAGCTGAGATAAGTGGATTATTCACTAGCAACTGCAGAAATCTACATAGGGTGGAGTAGAAATTCACATAGAACAGAGGTCCCCAACCCCTGGGCCACATGGCAGGAGGTCAGTAGTAGGTAAGTGGGCAAACCTTCATCTGTATTTATAGCCATTCCCCATCACTCATATTACCACCTGAGCTCTCCTTCCTGTCAGATCAGTGGTGGCATTATATTCTCACAGAAACATGAACCCTACTGTGAACTGCACATGCAAGGGATTTAGGCTGCAAGCTCCTTTTGAGAATCTAATGCCTGATGATCTGTCACTGTCTCCATCACCCCCAGATGGGACTATCTAGTTACAGGAAAACAAGCTCAGGACTCCCACTGATTCTACATTATGATGAGCTGCATAATTATTTCATTATATATTACAATGTAATAATAATAGAAATAAAGTGCACAATAAATGTAATGTGCTTCAATCATTCCCAAACCAACTCCCCATCCAATCCTCCCGGATGTGGAAAAATTGTATTTCATGAAACTGGTCCCTGGTGCCAAAAAGATTGGGGAGTCCTGACCTAGAAGATAAGCTCAGATGGTAAAACCCAGAAAATCTGTCATTCAAATATAAATATGTTGAATATGTTACATATATATTCTATTAGGCAAAACATATTTAAATAAGTCCTCTTAGGCTAACTAGACTGCTGTTGACTAGTTCCTGAAAGAAGATGCTCGTGGGTGGCAATAGATGTCTTGGAATAAAAGGACAGAGTGCCTGGAACAGGCCCTTGGTAGCCTCTTAGATCAGAGACTGTGTGCAAACCTTCATGTTGTCTCCCTGTTGTATCCTGAGCTAAGCAAACTGAAACCATACTGCTGGATCTTAATCTGTGAAACTACAATACTCTTGGGAGCTTATAATCAGCTTGCAAGCTGTTGAACAAGACCCCGATAAACTTATTACCACTGGGGACAGGATATAGACTTGTCTGCACTAGAATTCTAACCTTCACCCTAATCCACTTAGCCCCAGCCCAGCTGCAGACATATAATTTCTGATAATGCTTCTTTTTCTATCTGTGTTGATTTTTACTCACTATTTACTTTGGCAAGGCATACTAAGACCTCAGCAGCTTGGAGCTAGCAGAGACATGAAAATGTCTGAACCAAATGGAGTAAAAGCTGTGGGATATCACCCCAACTTCAGAGGTAGGTACCGAAAAGAGCAGTCACATGACCATGCACATTTTTTCCAAAAAAATATGAACTATATTAAAGTAAGGATTTTGTTTTGTTTGGCTTATTTCTGCATCCCAAGTCTAGATCCGTACCTGGAACACTAGGCATTGGATATATACTATACATACATGTTACACAAATTGAGGTTTTAATTCTGGTAGCAAACAGGACTAGGTGTGCAGTTAGATGAGTGTGTTGTAGGCAAAGCTAGGAGTCAGATCACTTACAGGATCTCATTCACCCAGCCTCTTCATCAGTAGCAGGACACAAACCACTGAAAATTCCCCTGGGCTGAAACAAAGTTGAATCACAAATTTTTAAAAATGTGATTGATGTCAGACACGCCACACATTTCATCATCAGAAAACAACAAAAACAATGAGGCAATGTCTAGGACAGGGTTCCTTAATCTCAGCACTGTTGACTTTGGGGCCTGTGAGGGGCTGCGCCATGCATCTTAGGGTGTTGGTCAGCATCATCCCTGGCCTCTACCCACTAGAGGCCAACAGCACTCCCAACCCCCAACAATTGTGACAACCAAAAATGTCTTCAAACCTGGTCAAATATCCCTCTGGAGTACGGGGAATGGGGGATTTGCCTCCTTTAGAGAAACACTGGTCTACAGTTTTGAGAACAAAAAGGATATAGCCACCAAGTTGTCATTCATATGTGAACGACACTGCCATGTTCAGATTTCAAGTCATGTAAGATACACCAGTCTTAAAGGGGAAAAATTACTTAAGAATATATTGCAGCCAACTGAATCATGAATCAAAATCAAGTATGGAGATGAAAAAGACGGGGGCTGTGATAATAAACCAATACCACAATGACCTTCATTTCCACCATAATGAGTCTAAATGTGGATTTATTTTCATTTGTATTACAGAGGATTCAGAATTCAAAATAACATTTTCAACTTGAAGATTCATGTCTTTCTTCAATTCTGGAAAATTCTCTATTTTGATTGATTGGGTTCTAGCCAATGGAATAAAATCCTCCCAGATACAATCCTGTCTTCTCTTTCTACAAGCTGGAAGCAAAATACATCAAGATCCTAAAGGACAGCAGAACCTCAAGATGAAGAGAGTTGCTGCACCTCAGTCACTCTGTGGAAGACACACTCAACTCGCATCAGGCTGTTAGACGGGCATAAACTTCTATTGCATTCAGCCAATACATTTTGAGGCATATTTGTTATATTGAATAGCAGTTAGTATCATCTTAAACCAAGAAAAGCCAAGGGATGCATAAAATAGGTGATCCAATGCAGGGGAAGGGCAATGGGAATTCCCAGATGAATTGCAAAGGGAGGTCCCAGGACTACAACTGGGAAGTGGTCAAGAGAGCAAAGTTAGTCCACATTAGAAATGAAGGCAGAGGGCTCCAGAAGGGACGACATCAGAAGGAAAAAAAAGATGGGGATGGGTGGGAACTGGTGAGATTGTGTGAAAAACTGGATCAAGCAGTATTTTGCATTGCTAATGGAGGATATATAAACAGCAAGAAATTCTAACAAAGCCAAGAAAAAATAATCCAAGGAAATCTGCTTTGGGAAATAAGAAGTTGACACAGAAATGTGAACAAAACATCCAACTTAGCTAATCGGGGAGCAATATTCACATTTTCACAGTATTGCACACACTGAGTCTTGATCTAAGCAGAAATGTGCTAGAATTCTGCTGTGAGGATATCTGTGCATAAGTGTGTGTGAGATGGTGTAAAAATGTGAAATCCTTGGCTTCCATCATTAGAAGTCGCCAGATAATTTTAATGATAGAAAACTGAAAAGTCAAGAAATAGTAATTTAAGTATCTATTTAGATTAATCTAAATAGCAAGAGAAAAGGTATATACAGTGGTTGCCTCTAGGAAGTAGATATCTAGGGTGGGAAAGAAAGGCTTAGGAGACTGCTCTTTGTCATCGTAAACATTTTGCTACTATTCAGCTTTCAAAAATACGTACATGTAGGCTGGGCGCAGTGGCTCATGCCTGTAATCCCAGCACTTTGGGAGGCCAAGGTGGGCAGATCACTTGAGGTGGGGAGTTCAAGACCAGCCTGACCAACATGGAGAAACCCCATCTCTACTTAAAAAAAAAAATTACAAAATTAGCCCAGCGTGGTAGCACGTGCCTGTAATCCCAACTACTTGGGAGGCTCAGGCAGGAGAATTGCTTGAACCTGGGAGGAAGAGGTTGCGGTAAGCTAAGATCGTGCCATTGCACTCCAGCCTGGGCAGCCACAGTGAAACTCTGTCTCAAAAAAAAAAAAGTGGGCAAAGGATATGAAAAGACACGTCTCAAAAGAAGACATGCATACAGCCAACAGACACATGAAAAAATGCTCATCATTACTCGCCATCAGAGAAATGCAAACCAAAACCACAATGAGATATCATCTCACACCAGTTAGAATGGCAATCATTAAAAAAATCAGGAAACAACAGGTGTTGGAGACGATGTGGAGAAATAGGAACACTTTTACACTGTTAGTGGGACTGTAAACTAGTTCAACCATTGTGGAAAACAGTGTGGCAATTCCTCAAGGATCTAGAACTAGAAACACCATTTGACGCAGCCATCCCATTACTGGGGATATAACAAAAGGATTATAAGTCATGCTGCTATAAAGACACATGCACACGTATGTTTAGTGCAGCACTATTCACAATAGCAACATCAGTGACAGACTGGATTAAGAAAATGTGGCACATATACACCATGGAATACTATGCAGCCATAAAAAAGGATGAGTTTGTGTCCTTTGTAGGGACATGGATGCAGTTGGAAACCATCATTCTCAGCAAACTATCTCAAGAACAGAAAACCAAATACCGCATGTTCTCACTCATAGGTGGGAATTGAACAATGAGATCACTTGGACTCGGGAAGGGGAACATCACACACTGGGTCCTATTGTGGGGGTGGGAGAGGGATAGCATTAGGAGATATACCTAATGTAAATGACGAGTCAATGGGTGCAGCACACCAACATGGCACATGTATACATATGTAACAAACCTGCACGTTGTGCACATGTACCCTAGAACTTAAAGTATAATAAAAAAAAAGAAAAAAGAAAAAAAAGTACATGTATTCCTTTGATAAAAATAAGTATTTTTTTAAAATAAGAATAGAATCCTGCTTCCATCAGGTATTTCTCATGCAGGGCAGGCAAACCCTGAAGTGGAGCTTAGCCCACTGGGTTTCTGGCTTGGCCCAGGAAAGAATTCAAGGGCAAGCCAGAGGCAGAAGAAAACAGCCTATTGAAGTGTTACAGTTTGGTGACTACACCTGCAGAGCAGGGTTACCCCATAGGCAGTGAGTAGCAGCTCAGAGCACTTTTGCAGTCATATTTATGCTGACTTTTAATTGCATGCAGACTAAAGGGTTGTTTACGTAGAAATATCTAGGGAAGGGGTAATAACTTTTGGGTCCTTGGTTCATTGCCACGCAAAGGGGCTGTAACGCCCCAGTGTTGCCATGGCAACGGTAAATTGACATGGCACACTGACGGGCATGTCTGATTGAAAGTTGCTTTGCCCTGGCCTTGTTTTAGCTAGTCCTCAATCTGGTCTGGTGTCAGAGCCAAGCCTCTGGAGTCAAGTCCCGCCTCCTACATTATTTCCAATCTTCAGCCTAGATGCAGCATACTTTTTAAATGGTTTATATTCAGGAAAGAGTTAAATTTACCTTAATTGCAGGAGGTAAAAAAAATCATTGTGCTCTGATGTTGCCTTTTGTGGAGTCAATTGATTATTTGGGTTCTCCCTACAAAAAAATACTGCTAAGAGAATAAAAAAGGACTAGTGCTGAATGTTTGTTAGAATCATTTACGATGGGACTGAAATCTAATGAGCATGCAGTTTAGTCACTAAAATGTTGCTTCAGAGTTATAATAAAGAACAGTTAGATGGATCTGTGATGCGATAATGAAATGCTATTTCAGCCTGTAAGACGTGAAAAACCTCTTTCTATAAAAACCTCACCAGTGGGCACATTTTAGCTGTTGCCATATCTGCATCTATAGTAACAACATAAATAATTTACACATGATTTGTCCCTCACAAGAAGAGAGTAAAGAAAACACAAATAGGGGGTCATGAGCATGTCAATCATATACTTACTCTCTATTTCCAAAAGAAACCCAAGCTCAAATAGCCCATTCCACTGTCAGATCATGGGTTTGAATTTATGTCCAAATTATCAGCTGAGGAAACGTGCCAGTGATGAGGTTTGACAGTGAAAGGAGAGAACAAAAAGATCAGAATGAGTGAACTTCCTTGTCTCTCTTCAGCCAACCGTGCCCTACTTGAATTCTCTTCTCTAGTGTTCCTCTTTTTCCACCTTTATCTGTCCATCACCTTCCTCCTCTCTTAAAGCCTCCTCCTCCCATCTCCAATGCCCCTGCAAGGGAGCTTTGAGAAGGCTGAAGATCACTCTAAACCCCTTACTTCCTTTTTCCAGGCCCCCTGTATAGCTCCTGGAAGGAAGTTTTGTTACCCTTACGCGAAGGTGAATGTCTTTATTGATTTTTGGAAAATTCAAACATTCAAATCATTGATTTTAGTCCATGCTCGGTGAATGCTTGATACTGTTTTTGGAACTGAATTGTGCTGGCATCCAAGCTAAGCAAAGTCAATGGAGTGAATGAATAAAGCTTGTGCCAGCCCTCCAAGAGGTGTTGACAGTGGGCTGTACATGGTCATCTGAAAGTTAAGCAGAAAATAATGCTATTCCATCCGAGCCTGAGCCAGCACACGCTGGGAGTGAGAGAGCAGCCACCTTGCTAGACAGCTGCTATCCTACTGGAAAAGAATATTCGTCCTCACTGAAATCTGAGAGGCTATATTAATCCAGAAAGACTGGAGAGCTTGCCTTCTGCTTTGAGGTTTCCTCCTTCTCCTTCTTCTTTTTTATTTTATTTTTAGAGACAAGGTCTCTCTCTCTGTCTCCCAGGCTGGAGTGCAGTGACACAATCACAGCTCACTGCAGCCTCCAACTCCTGGGCTCAAGCTTCCCTCCCATGTCAGCTTCTTGAGTGGCTGAGACTAAAGGTATGTGCCACCAAGCCTGCCTGATTTATTTTTATTTATTTTGCAGAGACGATGTCTGGCTATGTTACCCAGGCTGGTCTCAAACTCCTGGCCACAAGCAATCCTGCTGCCTCAGCCTCCCGAAGTGTCCTCCATTGTCTTTATAAGAGCGAGCTAATAAGGGGTAGGGAATTCGTCTTCTGTCAGCATCTGATTTCCCACCACCATCCCTGCGAGAGTAAGGGCAACAGCATTTCTGTGCAGGCAGATTATGTGAAATTCTAACGGGTGGAGGGTGGGAGAAAGGAACGTGTTTCAAAGGAAAAGTAAAAATAGTTGACAAAGGGAGGGCAACCCCCAAACAAGAAGGACCTTCTTATGAATTATGTTAATTTTCCCTGCCCGGCCACCTTTCTCCCTTGTTTAGGGGAAGCATGGTGGAGTGGAGAAGAACATAGTTCTGCAGCTGGGCTGGCTGAATTGGAATCTTGTCTGCCAGAATACTTTAGGCAAGTGAGTTAATCGTGGGGACTCAGGGGCTTTATCCCTACAATAGAGCTATGGCACCTATATTGCTGAGAGGATGAACGCAAATCTATTGCATTAGTCCGTTTTCACACTGCTATAAAGAATCGCCTGAGGCCGGGTGCGGCAGCTCACGCCTGTAATCCCAGCGCTTTGGGAGGCTAAGGTGGGCGGATCACGAGGTCAGGGTATCCAGACCATCCTGGCCAATATGATGAAGCCCCATCTCTACCAAAAATACAAAAATTAGCTGGGCGTAGTGGCACGCACTTGTAATCCCAGCTACTTGTGAGGCTGAGGCAGGAGAATCGCTTGAACCCGGGAGGCAGATGTTGCAGTGAGCCGAGATCACGCCACTGCATTCCAACCTGGCAACAGAGCGAGACTCCCTCTAAAAAAAAAAAAGAAAAAAGAAACCGCCTGAGGCTGGGTAATTTATCAGGAAAGGAGATTTAATTGACTCACCGTTCTGCATGGCTGGGAAGAACTCACTCAGAAAACGTATAATCATGGCGGCATAAGAAGGAGAAGCAAGCACCTTCTTCACAAGATGGCGGAGGCGGGGAAAGTGCCACACTTCTAAACCATTAGCTCTCATGAGAACTCACTCACTGTCGCGAGAACAGCATGGGGGAAATTTCCCCCATGATCCAATCACCTCCCACAACGCCCTCCCTTGACTTGTGGGGATTACAATTCGAGATGAGATTTGGATAGGGACACAGGGCCAAACCATACAATCTATTAGTGCTTAAACACTACCTGGTATCTTGTAGGTAATCAAGTATGAGTTTTCGTAGCTGTTATTTTTTTTTTTTTTTTTTTTGAGACGGAGTCTTTGCTCTGTGCCCCAGGCTAGAGTGCAGTGGCGCGATCTCGGCTCACTGCAAGCTCCGCCCTGCCAGGTTCACGCCATTCTCCTGCCTCAGCCTCCCGAGTAGCTGGGACTACAGGCGCCCGCCACCTCGCCCGGCTAATTTTCTTGTATTTTTAGTATAGACGGGGTTTCACCGTGTTAGCCAGGATGGTCTCGATATCCTGACCTCGTGATCCGCCCGTCTCGGCCTCCCAAAGTGCTGGGATTACAGGCTTGAGCCACCGCGCCCGGCCTTGTAGCTGTTATTTTTATATTGAGGAGCCTTAGGCCATGTAGCTGGGATGGAACTGAACTTCCTCCTCCCAGAGGCACGCACATACATAACCCAAGATTGGCCAGTCAGAGCACCAATTCATTAGTCTATGATAATTTGTTCCTACGATGTAAAGAAATGTAAGAAACATTGGGAATATGTTTCTTAACATGTTATCTGAATATAAAATGATACGGCAACACTGGAAAACAGTTTAGCAATTTCTATAAATACATGAAGCTATCATATAACTAAGCAATTGTACTCCCATTTTCCCCTGAAAAATAAAAAGTCTTGTTCACAAAAAAGAAAACCTATACACAAATGTTTATAACAGTTTCATTCTTAATAACCCAATAATTGGAAACAACCAATATGTCCCTTAGTGGGTCAACAGTTAAACAAGCTGTGGCACACCCATACGGACTACCATTTCCCAGGAGAAGGAACTACTGTAGACACACGCAACAACCCAGATGAATCTCCAGGGAATTACACGGAATGGAAAAACCAATTTAAAAAATTGCGTTCTATATGGTTCTATTTACATAGCACTGTTGAAATGACAAATTACAGAAATGGAGAACAGATTGCTCAGGTCAAAGAGATGATGGGGACAGGAAGGAAATGAGTATGGCCATAAAAGGACAGCTTGAAGGATTCTTGAGCTGATGGAAATGTTCTGTGCAATGTTAGTATCATAAGATGCCACTATTAGGGAAATTGGGTAAAGGGTACACAAGAACTCTCTGTATTATTTCTTATAATCGCATATGATCCTACAATTACCTCAAAATAAGTTTAATTAAAAAAAACAAACCACCAAAAACTGTCCCAGATAATTTTAATGTGTAGCCAAGGCAGAACATCTGATCTGTTTCCTCCCTATTTGTAGGCTTTTTTGTGTTTAATCCCTTCTTTATTTTGCTTAAATTCTACAACCTATCATTTGAATCTTTCTTACTAACACTTTGAACTTCCTTGCCTTCCATATTCTCATATTTAAAGAGAGTTTCTTGTAAGCAGCATTTAGATAGTTTTTTAAAATCCAGTCTGACAATCTTTGATTTTTGTTTATCTATAATGAGTATTTTATCAGTTAAACTTAAGGTAATTAATATTTTGAGTAAAATCTATCATCTTACTTTGTTTTTTCTTTGTTCCTTTGTTTTTTATTTCTTTCTTATCCTTTTTTGATTAATTATTTTTATTGTTTTTTTCTCCATTCACTCATTAATTCTATGTTGTTTTAATCTGTACCCTAGAGGGTACAACACACAGCTCTGACTTAGTATACTATAATATAAATTCATGCATTTATCACCTCTCTAAATTAAAGGATCATAGAACTCATTATTTACCACCACCTAAACTTTTTGTGCTATTGATAATGTGTTCTTATTCTGCATGTATTGAAACCCCACAAGACATTTTTGTCAGTGTCTTATATGTCAATATTCATTTGTATATACTTATTTTATTGCTCTTTATATCTTCCTAAATTTCCATGCTGCCTAGCTGGAAAGCATGAAGGCAACCTTTAGTTTTTCTTTCCATGCACTTCTGCTAGTGACAAGTTCTTCTAGTTTTTATTTGTCTAGAATATCTTCTATATTTTTTCTTCATTTTGAAAAGCATTTTAACTGGATATAATTCCACATAGGCAGTGACTTCTTTCAATGCTTAAGATGTCATTCCTTGCTGTCCTGGCTTGAGTTGTTGGTGTTGAAAAGTCACCTGCACTTTGAGGTTTATACGTCATTTTTCTCTGTCTCCTGTTAAGATTTTTTCATCTTTGGACTTTAAACATTTTACTGCTTGGGGCCTAGGTATGGATTTCTTCTATCACACCTCTTTGGATTTGTTGCACTTATCATATATGTGACTTGAGTCTGTCATCAATTTGGGGAACATCTCAGCTAATCGTCTTCAAATATTGCTTCCGCCCTATGTGCTCTCTCTCCATCTGGTATTACAATCACACAAGCACTTTCTCTGGGTTCCATGTGTCTCTTACACCCCTTTTCTATTTTATACCCTTTTGACTTTCTCAAAGTTTCAGTCTGTATGCTTTCTACTGACCATTCCTCTAGTTCTCTTCTCAGCAATGTCTAATCTGCTTTTAAATCCATGATTAAATTTCTAATTTTAGTTATAGTATTTTTAAGTTCTAGATTATTTTATAGGTTCAAGGTCTGCAGTGAAATTTTCCATCTTGTCATCTTTTCCTTGAACATGTTAATCATGGTTATTATAAAATCTACTTCTGATCATCCCAATATCTAGATCACCTATGGGCTTGTACATATTGCCTTTTCTCTCCTTTTTTTCTAATATATTGTTCTGTGTCTTGGCATGCCAGGTAAATTTTTTTTTTTTGAGTGCCAGGCATTATGTATAAAAAACTATAGAGGCTCTGGATGGTAATATATTATCTTACTTCGAGGAGGGTTTATCTTTCTTCCAGCAGGCAGGTGAGGATGAGAAATTGTACCTTTATCCAATCAGGAGCTGGGATGATACCAGGCCATTCTTCAGTCTTTGTGAGCAGTAGCCTGTTCCTCATTTGCCCCTTCCCCTGGGACATAGCCTTCTCTGGACAGGTCCTGAATATCTAGTGTCTTTGTCTCTGGAGAAGACCCTGACCCCGTGCCATCCCCAAAGACCAGACCACACCCCTCCATGCGGCCCTTCGCTAGGACTCTTTCTCCTTGTGCGTTTTGTTGTTCTGGACTTTTCTGCCTTCATCAGAGCCTTGCTCTCCCAGCTCATTCTTCATGAGAAGCTCTCCCTTGAGTAGTAACATTAGTTTAATTTCCAAAACTACTTTTTCAATTGTATGACATGGAATTCAATCCTATTTAGTAGAATGTGGCTAATGTATAATCTATCTTTTTTAACAAAGGTCTTTGATCTGCCTGCACTTTGCTGTCGGACACTGGATGAGTCACCATCTTATGGGGATTGTAAAAAGGGCTTGGTGTCCTCTCGCTCACACTTCATAACTCCACGACTCTCATGGCACACACCAGAGGACAATCTTGTTGTGACGAGTAAATTTAGACGGAACATAAAAAAGGTTAGCATCAGCAAACATCTATATTTTTCCAAAGGATAGGCCAGCATGGATAACATGGTGAAACTCCGTCTCTACTAAAAATAGAAAAATTAGCCAGGCATGGTGACGTACCCTTATAGTTCCAGCTACTCGGGAGGCTGAAACAAGAGAATCGCTTCAACCCGGGAGGCAGAGATTGCAGTGAGCCGAGATCACACCACTGCACTCCAGCCTGGGTAAGAGAGCAAGACTCCGACTTAAAAAAAAAAAAAATTAAAAAAAAATTTTTTAAAAAAGAGAATTCTATCAAGACTTGTTATCTGATAAAGTTACAGGCAGGACTGAAAGCAAGGAACGACAGGATCTTGGCTCAATTGTCCATGCCACAGTCACACATTACACAGGGTCAGGTTCTGAAGTCTACGGCAAAAGATAACACGTAGGCTGGTAGACTGTAGAAAAATATTCTTGAAGAGCCCTTAAGTAGCTAAAAAGGAGAGTATGCATAACTAGGGGGAGACTGATTTTCCAATTCTTCATAGGTCTAAAAAAGTCTGTTTTTCTTTCAACAATAGAACTTAAGTTGACCACCAAAGTATTTGCTTTCTATTTAAGGGTTATATCATATTTTATGTATTTAGTTAGTTAGTTAATGAGAAGGGGTCTCACTGTGTCACCCAGGCTGGCATGCAGTGGCAAGATCATGGCTCACTGCAGCCTTTACCTCCCCAGGCTCTGGTGATCCTCCCACCTTAGCCTGCCAAGTAGCTGGGACTACAGGCATATGCCTCCAAGCCCTACTAACTTTTTGAAGTTTTTGTACAGATAGGGTTTTGTCATGTTGCCTAAGCTGGTCTCAAACTCCTGGGCTCAAGCTATTTTCCCACCACAGTCTCTCCAAGTGCTAGGATTATAGGAATGAGCCACCACACCTGTCTTTAGAGGTAATATTATATTTTTAAATGCACATCTAAACACTAAAATCACATTGATGCTACAAGAGACAAATAGGAACTGAGACCATTTAGGGAAGAGTAGATTACACCTCTCAGTGTACATATGGCAAGGGAGGTGTGGTGGGCATCAGTTCACTGAGGAGCATGACAATGGAAATTACCAATGCTGGTTTCCTTCCACAAGTGTGCAATTAAATTCCCATGAGTTAAGTGTGTATATTCTGTGCTTTTTACTGAGACAGATTATGGGTGAAGGGAGTAAAAGACTCAAAGGTAAGAGCTACAAGTTATGGAATACAAATTAAATTAGCCAGGGCACTGAAATTCGTAGCTGTGCCACTGTTTCTCAAGTGACAGGAAAAGAACTTGGAGTTTAACATAAAAATCCTGTAAAAGATAAAACAGAGGCCGGGCGCGGTGGCTCAAGCCTGTAATCCCAGCACTTTGGGAGGCCGAGACAGGCGGACCACGAGATCACAAGATCAAGACCATCCTGGCTAACACGGTGAAACCCCGTCTCTATTAAAAAATACAAAAAACTAGCCGGGCGAGGTGGCGGGCGCCTGTAGTCCCAGCTACTCAGGAGGCTGAGGCAGGAGAATAGAGTGAACCCGGGAGGCGGAGCTTGCAGTGAGCCGAGATGGCGCCACTGTACTCCAGCCTGGGCGACAGAGCAAGACTCCGTCTCAAAAAAAAAAAAAAAAAAAAAGATAAAAGAGAGATCGCATATCATGTGCCTCTGTTAGTGTGAGGTATCACACTTATACTGTTTTGACAATTGAAGTGCTTTTACTGATGCAGAAATAGATCTAAGAGGGAGCCCAGCCCATTCATGGGGACCTACTCTCTTCATCTAAGACTGCTCAACTCACTGACCACATTTCCCACATGCTGGAAAGCTGTCAAATGCCTTGAGTTGAGGGATCCTAGTTGTTCTGAGCTCTCTGTTATGTTTTCCCTCCACTTGGGCTTAAATAAGCAAAGTAGTAAGTTGCAATAACAATGGAAGTATGACTTGCTGGCTGAGATCAAATATATATATACACATACACACGTATATATATACACACAAATATATGTTTATGTGTATATATACACATATCTGTTTATGTACATATATACACATATATGTAAATACATATTTTACATATATGTAGTTACATATTTACATAATTATTACATAATTATATTATGTAAATATATAAACATATTACCCAATTACATAAATACATATTTTACATATGTGTAAATACACACATATACACACATATATATGTATTATATATGTGTTTGATTACTTTTTTGTGTCAGTGTGACTGGGCTAAGGGATACCCAGATAACCCAGGTAAAACATAATTTCTGGATGGTGTTTCTGGAAGAGATTAGCATTGGAATTGGTAAACTAAGTAAAGAAGATCATCCCCACCAATGTGGGTGGACATCACCCAGTCTCATGAGGACCCAAATAGAGCAAAAAGGTGGAGGCAGCGTGAGTTAAAAATTTGTCCTGTCTCTCCTTGAGCTGGGGCATCCATCTTCTCCTGCCCTCCGACATCTGAGATCCTGTTTCCCAGCCCTACAGAGGCTTGCAACATCGCAAACCTCCTCCTCTGCTTCTCCTCCCTCTTGTTCAGGCCTCAGGCCTTGCACTGGGACAATGAGATATCCACCATTGACCAAGGGCTTCCTGGTCCTGGGCCTTCAGACTCAGTCTGAATTACACCACCAGCTTCCTTGTTCACCTGCTTGCAGGTGGCAGATCTTGGGACTTCGCAGCCTCCAAAATTACATGAGCAAATTCCTATAACACTTCTCTCTCTCTAGAGAGAGAGAGACGGTTCTGTTTCTCTGGAAAACACTGACACACACACACACATATACATTTATACACACACACACATACATACCATGATACTGGTGTCATTTTTATGAAAAAATTCTTTACTTAAGAGGAAAGAACTAATCCACCATGCTTTTTTCACATTGGGCAAGGGCAGGTGTAATTAAATTAAAAATATGCTCTTGATTGACTTCTAAGCAGCTCTGTTGAATGCAGCGGTGATTCCAAACACTGATCCACAGTCTTACAATCAGCAGAGCAATGAAGCAAGGACACGAGCAACCAGTAAGAGGCTGTCCTGTGAGGGTTGATAATAGCTTCTTGCTGCGTAGATGGAGAAGAATCTGGACAGAGAGTTGTGACAAGTCCATGCCCAAAGCTGGTTGGGCTGCTCACACAGCATGTGCATAAATGGCAATAATTAAGCTCCACTAGATGACAGCTGGGCTGTCACTTCTCACATCCTCCATGCTGGCCTGCCTGAACACAGGCATTCATGCCTTGCCTGGCTTTATCTAAATTAGGCTCCTTTGTAGGAAATGATATCTGAAAGTAGCAACAATAACCAGAAGCAGTTACATTTTGTGTTGATGGGAAATATTAGTGCAAATAACAAAATAAGAAATGCATATCCAGTGACTAATCTCTTGTGGGAACATTTCCACGGATGGACTTCCCACATTCTTACTTTCTTTGAAATGGAGATGTCAGCATCTTTCCCAGGACTCTGTTCCTGAGGGATTATGGTTGCTGGATTTATTTTCACATCATCATTTCACAATAAGAAGTGTCTAAAGAAAGAAGTGTCTAAAGAACTGTCTAAAGAAAGACTTTGTAGACTTCATGAGATAATTACAAACCCATCAGGAGTGTCAGGTGGCCTGTAATAGTGGCTTAAAACTTGGGACGCAGGTAAAGGTGTTAAGGAACAAGTCCTCTCATTCTTTTCTTTTTATTTTTTAATTAGTTGGTTGTGTTGACCAGAGATCACTAACTTATGGTATGATTGCACTCTTGCACGATTGGGTCACACACAACGAAATAGTAAATGGTTTTCTATTTCACCCACCTGCCTATCTTTTACCCTTCCTTTAAACACATTTAACAGACTCTTGACTTTCAATTAAGCTCCAATTTTTAAAATTCTACTCTAACACTTCCCATTTAAAGTGCAACCATACTGGGAGAAAACAAATCCGTGTCAGGATGTGGTTGGGTCCTGAGTGATAAGCTCAGCTCTCAGAAGCCAGCCATGCCTCACGCAGGATCCAGATCCCTTAGGGGCAGTTACAAGTCATACCACAGCTCAGGGACTGCAGTAGCTCTTACACCTATAATGCCTCAGGTCTACTATGCCCATGCACTATATTAGGGCTGAGGATAGATATAAAAGCCACACTCTGTGCCTTCCAATACACATTAAAGGGAGAAGAGAGGCATCTGATACGGTTTGGCTGTGTCCCCACCCAAATCTCATCTGGAATTGCAGCTCCCATAATTCCCACGTGTTTGGGAGGAACCTGGTGGGAGGTAATTGAATCACGGGGGCAGTTTCCCCTATACTGTTCTCGTGGTAGTGAATAAGTCTCACCATATCTGATGGTTTTGTAAGGGGAAACCCCTTTCACTTGGCTCTCATTCTCTCCTGTCTGCCACCATGTATGACGTGACTTCCACCTTCTGCCATGATTGTGAGGCCTCCCAAGCCACGTGGAACTGTTGGTCCATTAAACCTCTTTTTCTTTATAAATTACTCAGTCTCAGGTATGTCTTTATCTGCAGTGTGAAAATGGACTAATACAGCATCTTCGCTATATCATGCTGGATGGTAAATACCGGTTAGAGATTTACAGAGGGTGCAGCGATGGGAAGGTAGGCACTGAGTAGAGATTGAGGAAGGTGCCCAAGATGCCCCTAGACCATGCTGGAGAGGTCTTTCTGTCTTTTCTATTTTTCTGTTTCTTCCTATGCTACCATTTCTTCTTCCTCCCACTTCCTTCTTTCTTTTCTTCTTCTCCATATTTATTCATTCTCTTTTACTTTCCCTTTTCTCTTCTCATAGCTTTTCCTCTCCTCCCCTACTCAGACCTCTGTTTTACTACCTGCCCCCACTGCTCAAATGGGCAATGCCTATGAATGTTGAATTTCTTGTTATTTTCTCTAAATACCATGTTTTTTTCATGTCTCTGGACTTTGGCACATACATAGATAAGCACACCACATGTTCCAAAAATGTTAGGACATAATCATAATGTAATACCTCCCAGCTAAACATCAATCTCATCCATTTCAAGCCTGAGGTTTAGTAAGAAATAAAATATGGCAAGGGGGGCAAAAAATAGTTCACTTAAATCTGAGCTGTTCTCTGCTGAGTAATATAAACAAAATATTTTAGTAGAAAAGTCTCACTGCAAATATGAGCTATATTTTTAAAAAGGAAAAGGCAAAATAGACTTTTGTGGATATAGAGAATTCAATAAGCATCAAAAGCATTAGTTTGAAACTAACATAAATCATCTACCTTTAGCCTGACCTTTAATAGTGCTTGTGCTATTGGCATTCTGGGGGGATAATTTATTGTTCAGACTGCCTTTCTATCATCAAAATTAAAATCTTTTATACTTTAAAAGATACCATCAAGAAAGTAAAAACAAAAATAAAAGAATGACAGAAAAATTTTATAAACTATGTATCTGATAAGGGGCTTGTATCTAGAATGTATAAAGGTGTCTTACTATTTAATAACGAAAAGGCAAATAACCCAAATTCAGAAATGGACAAAGGACGTAAATAGATTTTTCTTTGAAGAATATACACAAATGGCCAATTTTCATATGAAAAGACATTCAACATCATGAGCCATCTGGGAAATGCAAGTCAAAACCACAATGAGATACCACTTTACATCCACTAGGATGGCAATAGTAAAAGAAACACAATAACAAGTGTCAGTGAGAATATGGAGAAATCAGAACTCTCAGGGACTGCTGGTAGGCATGTAAAACAGTGTAGCTGCTTTTTCTACAGCCTCGCAGTTCCTCAAAATGTTAAACATAGAGTTACCACATGACCTAGCAATTCTCCTCCTAGGAACATATCCCAGAGAAATGAAACCATGTGTCTACACAAAAACTTCAATGCATGCTCATAACATACATAGCATTCAAGAGAGTCAAAAAATGGAAACCATCCCAAAGTCCATTAACTGAAGATTGTATTAAACAACATATGGGGTATATCCATGCAATAGAATATTATTCTGCAATAAAAAGAAATACAATGCTGATATATGCTACAACATGGATGAACTTTGAAAACATTACACTAAGTGAAAGAAGCCAGTCACAAAAGACCACTTATTGTATGACTCCATTTATGTGAAATGTACAAAAAGACAAATCTATAGAAAAATACAGTAGATTTGTGGTTGCTTAGAGCTGGGAATAAGGGGGGGAAGTGGGGCATAATAATGGTTGTTATTCTTGTAATACTAAAAATGTTCTAAAATTGATTGATTGGCTGCACAACTAAAAGCCTTGAATTGTATACTTTAAGTGTGTGAATTGAATGGTATGTGAATTGTATCTCAATAAAGCCTTTAAAAAAAAAAAAAAAAGACTTCCTGAGACATTATAGAACTGATCCCACAAGCACCCACCCCAGCTCTAAATGCCAGTGGCACTTCTTCCATCGTTGTGACAAACCACTAAAACACCACAGAAATTTCCAAATTCCCCCTGATGGAGGGAACACATTTCCCCCTTATTGAGAATCACTGGAAAAGAATAATGCTGAGGCCAGGTGCGGTGGCTCATACCTGTAATCTCAGCATTTTGGGAGGCCGAAGTGGGTGGATCACCTGAGGCCAGAAGTTCTAGACCAGCCTGGCCAACATGGTGAAACCCCATCTTTACTAAAAATACAAAAATTAGCCAGGCGTGGTGGCAGGTGCCTGTAGTCCCAGATACTTGGGAAGCTGCGGCAGGAGAATCGCTTGAACCTGGGAGGTGGAGGTTGTAGTGAACTGAGATTGTGCCACTGTACTCCAGCCTGGGTGACAGAGTGAGTCTCTGTCTCAAAAAACAAAAAAAACAAACAAACAAAAACGAAATAAAAATAATAATAATACTGAATGAGGTGATGAACGAGCACATTGGGGATGCCCAGGGCTCTTGCTATCAGGTACTCATGCAACAACGAAAACAAAAGTCTCCTTCACTGCTTGTTCTATAAACTACAGGAGAGTCTAAAATCAGGAAAAATAAAATGAATCTTCCTTTAAACCATCCTACATGTTTCTTTCAAAAATGCATTGTGACATTTTCAAAATTCATTTTCTTTCAAAATGCATTTTTCAATGCACTGGCATTGTGACATTGGGGACAATCTCACATTATTTTTTCTGAGGCTACTTTCATTTCCAAAATAGCCAAACATTTTAATCTCCGAAATGGGGGTGTTTTCAAACCCATAATCTAGATAGGAAATGATTTCTGACAGCCTGTAAGAGTGTCTGTGACGCGGTGCTTCCACAGCTCTTCAGTAAAGAGCAATCTAATTGAGAGAAAATATATTGACAATCATACAGGCAGAGGAGAGGGTGAATATGGAGTGAAGGATTAGAAGGAATGATCTCAGCTCAACATCATCAATGCTTATGTAACAAAAAGAGGTCAAACGTGGAATAAGAAAAGTCAGACCAATGAATTATGTGATTACTTAGTGAGTGAGAGCCAGAAACTACCTGAGTATGACTGTTATTATACTGGTTGGAATGACAGCCAGCTCATAGGACTTAATATATTAATCACAGCCCTTTAATCTCTGTACATGCTGATTACCATCCTCTCGTAGGCTTTGGAGTTACATTTTTTTCATCAAACACAAACAAAAAATGTTTTATTTGAAGGAGATAACCCCATTCCGTCCAAAATTGAATGCTGTAAGTCGGGTGGGGCTAAGGGTGGAGTCAAACCTATCCCTACATGTAGGCCAGTGGCTAATTCTTATCCTAAATGACAACAGACCTGATTAGTACATGATGTATAGATACATGTGTTGGCAGAACATTTGTCACCCATGGGCTGTGACATGGGGAAGGCAAAGACCAGTGATGGGATTCCAATTTGGGAAGACATTCAAATGGCACCCACATGTATAAGGGTCAGGCCCAGAAGATTCTAAACATGCAGCCAAAGCAGGAGTGATTTGAGAAGACAGATGAGAAACAGGAGATTGGGGTAGTTGTGGTTAAGAGTCTAGACTCAGAAGCTAGACTGGTTGGCTTTGAATTTTAGCTCTGCCCATCACTCATTGTGTAATGCCGGAGAAGCCACTTAACCTGTCTGCGCCTCACTTTTTCCGTCTGTAAAATGGGGATGGTAGGTAGTTTCTGCTTCAAAGGCTTAATGTGAGGCTTTATTGAGTTACTCACCCAAAGCACGTCGAAGGGTGTCAAGTGCACAGAAATCCCTGGAGCTTTAATATTCCACCAGGAAAATCTGCTACTAGCTGCTCTCCATATGTACTCCAATACACTGCCCACTAGATATCCATGTTGGGGCTGCTGGGAGTGATGGCTTTTCCTTCCTCATAGGAAAACACACCAGGACTAGGGCTATTGGAAGAAGCCAAAATAGTGATTTCTTGTGCTTATTTATTCTCTTGAGGGCCATTCCCCATTATAACTGGGAAACGGTCTCATGAATGCCAAAGCCAGAAGAAATTTTAGGGATGTGAGCCTGATTCATCCATTTGCAGAGGAGACAATGTGCTCAGAGAGGTGGTATGAGTTGCCCATAGTCACTCAGCTGTTACAGCAAAAGTAAGCATAGACCCTCACCACTTACTTTAATATTTTTTTCTATTTCACCATGATTTGGGACTAGATCTGAATGATTCAGCCTTCCACATGGAGGCACAGTGGCACCAAGCTAGGGGGCTGGGTGTGTGGTGCTCATAGGATCTGTCAAAAGCCTGGGCAATTCATCCCTCGAGCTCCCTCTGCATCATCCCGAGATCTCCAGGAATGGCCCAGCTGTCACTTGGAGATCTGAAGAACTCAGGAGGACTCCACAGAGCCTCTTGCTCAAGATGTGAGTTTGGAGACACAAGTGCCTCTCTGGACTAAGGGTAAGCCCAGAAAATGCCATCATGCATGTTCTCAGGAAAGCTTCAGCAACTGCAAGCAAGGGAGATGATGCAAGTCAAAGGAGAAACCACCCAAAAGAGGGGGCAGTTTAAATTTAAACCAGCACAGCCTTCAGAGAGCCCCCACCCTATGCCGAGAGTGCCTCAGTCCTTCCCAGCAAGGAGTTCCCCTTCATATGATCCATGGCAGGGCAGGGATGACTGCTTTTTTCCAGCCCCCTGAAGATACATTATGATTCCCTTTGGGGGCTATCATCTGACAGGGCAAACTGAAAATAGTTGTTTTGCAAACTTCACCCCAATGAAGGAGACTATGGAAAAGCATGTCAGCAAGTGCCTGTGGATATTGTGCTTTGGAAGTTTAAGCGGCCTCTGGATTTCAAGGGAGTGGATTTCATGAACCCTGGACAGATTGTCAAGCCAAGATAAGGGGTCAAGTCTAAATTCGGAACTTACCATCTGACTTTTGAAAGGCACTTGCATAGGAACAAAGGTTACCCTTTGTTAAATCTGTTAAAACAATTAGAGGCAGTAATTAAATGTTTCAACCCAATTTCACATATCAAATTTAGTCCTAATTCCAGCTCTTCATGAGAAGAAACCATCTTCAGCCTGCAAATATATTTCATTGCAAGTCCTTTGGTTCAGGAGCCCATGAGGAAATTAACCAAAACCCTGGTTATAAAAAAAAAGAAAAAAAGAAAAAGAAAAAGCAAGAGATTGAGCCCCAGCTAAACTCCTGCACAATTGAGGCAAGTTTTGATTTACCTGGTGCTTCTAAACAGATGCTTCTGAATTCAAGGCCATGTCCCTTGAACCAACAGATGGTTCTGAAAGGTCATGAACTATTTCGGTGTCCTGATTGGTATTTATTGACACATGTTTACCCACACAGGGGACGTTACAAGCAAAGAAATCCTCCATTCTTAGTTAGAGCTTTGGGTCCAAACCCAAGGGTCAGGCCCAAGCCATGCTGAACCACAATCCATAACTAGATCAGTGGCTTATAAAACTTTTTGGCCTCAGGATCTCTCTGTATTCTTAAAAATTGATTCACAGCCCCCAAAAAACTTTTGTTTATGAGAGCTGTATTTGTCAATATTTACCATACTAGAAATTAGAACTAATAAAATTCTTAAATATGTAGTGATTCATTTAAAAATAACAATAAACCCATCACATATATAAACATACATAACACATTTTTATCAAATATGAGAACAGATTCTAAAACAAAATTAGTGAGAACAATGGCATTGTTTTACATTTTTGCAAATCTTTTTAATATCTGGCTGGAAGACACCTAGGATCTCATATTTGCTTCTGCATTCAATCTGTTGCAATATGTTGTTTTAGTTAAGCTATATGAAAAAACTCATATTTTTAATTGCAAAATAAAGAAGTCTGTAAATATCTTTTTTAGATAATTCTGGACATTATTACTGCTCCACAAAAGTTCAACAAATAGTAATTTCTTAAGGCAAAAAAAGATATAAAATTGTGTCAATTAACTTTTTGTTCATTAATGTGGCTTAACATCCATGGTCTATTTTGCATTTTGCATGGATCTTTTACTCATGCTTGATTTCAGAGCATCACACAGTAGTTGTTTGGAAAATATTGATTCACTAAGTTATTCATGTCTTCCAAATGTTGACACATTTCCCTATTACAGTAACAAAAAATCATATTTGTTATTATCACTTCTGGTCTCATCAGAAATGTGTTTAATGTTGGGCAGCTGTCAAGTTAACAGTGATGGATGTAAGGTTTTCAAAATTCCATTTTTCTAATGTCTAAATATTCTCTTGATAGTTTGAATTGCATAATTGGCAACAAATCCATTCAGTGCATACATATGTCAACACATTGGAAAAGATAAAAAATTTCATGGTATATACTGAAAATAGTTTTATTTAACAGATCCTTCTGAAAGGGTTCCGGTAAGTACCCCTGCCAACAAGGTTCTGTGGACTACACTTGGAAAAGCACTGGTTTATATGAAAGGCTGGTCTAAGGGCTGCCCCATGCCCCTCCACCTGTATCTCACCTTGATTCCCTATGTGGCTTAAATAGAGGAAATGAAATGCTTTCCTATTCCCTAGTCACATGAAACAAATTCCAAAATAAGAAATAGCTATCTAAATGGGCAAAGAGATTCTAAGAACCAAGAAAGCAAGCCATATAGAAGAAGGAACACTTAACCACTTGACTCCTCTCCCAGAAAGCCCATAATAAGCAGGTGTTTCTAGACTGCTGACTGGTACAACCAAATCCTTCCTAGTACAAGAGTAATAGACAGAGAAATTTTAAGCACCCCCCACCTCCCAACAGCTATAGCATGAAAATTTCATTCCCTGCACTTCTTTTTTAAAAAATGCATTTATTCTTAATATAAGGAGTGAGATCCAAAGTCTACCAAAGGTGCTGGTACTTCCATTCAGGAAGTAATCAGCAAAATTCCAAAAAAAAAAAAAATTTTTAAACCTGCAGCTAAGTGAAACTGTTTCCAATATTTTCCCTTTGTTCTAAGACCAGTATCTCAAGATGGTTTTCAAATGACTCTTTGATGCTTTCCCCAGAAGCTGTTTAAATATTTTATTTTCCAAAGTAACTTTTGGTTTTAAAATTGTATTAGGCATATTTTCAAACATACTTAGAAGTGTTAAAATGATTAATTGGGGGGGGGGGGGCGGTGAGGCATTAGGCTAAGACAGCTCCAGCACCGTGGGTTCCCACATAAGCACACCAAAACCCAACTGAAGGTAAACAGTGAAGGGAAACTTGAGCTTAACCAATCAGAAACTTCCAACTCACCTCTAACTGGAGACTTTACCAATCAGGAACCTCCAACTAACCTCTAATTAGGCATTTTCCACTTTAACCAATCAAATATTTCCTTTATTTCTTTCTTTTTTTCTTTTTTTTTCTTTTTCTTTTTTTTTTTTTTTTTTTTTTGAGACGGAGTCTTGCTCTGTCGCCCAGGCTGGAGTGCAGTGGCGCAATCTCGGCTCACCGCAAGCTCCGCCTCCCAGGTTCACGCCATTCTCCTGCCTCAGCCTCCCGAGTAGCTGGGACTACAGGTGCCCACCACTACGCCCGGCTAATTTTTTTGTATTTTTAGTAGAGATGGGGTTTCACTGTGTTAGCCAGGATGGTCTCAATCTCCTGATCTTGTGATCTGCCTGCCTTGGCCTCCCAAAGTCCTTCATCTTGCTTCCAGGAACATCCTATAAAAGTTCCCCCTTCACACTCCTACAGAGGAGCACTGAACCACTTGGGGTCTGGTGCTGCCTGATTCATCAATCACTGAATGCACAAATAAACTCACTGAGATTTTAATGTGCCTAAGTTTCTCTTTTAACAGAAGTTAAGAAAATAAAGAACCTCCATATAGTCTTTACCTAGATCAACAATTATTAAAATTTTGTCCACATTTGCTTCAGTTATTTCTTTTTTGCTTTCTTTTTTCTTCTTCATTGAAGAATGTTAAAGCAAATTCCAGACATCAAGTCGTTTCACTGTACATGATTCAAAAGGCATTTCTAACATTACTTATGTAACCATGATGCCATTATCACATGTAATAAAGTTAACAGTCATTCCTTTGTTTCCTGTGATACCCAGTCCATAAAAAATGTTCCCAGTTGTCTCAAAAATGTCAATTACATTTAATTGATTCAAATCAGAATCCAAACAAGGTCCACTCATTACCTTTGATTGTTATGTCTGAGTTCTCTTTTAATCTAGAGTTTTTCTTTCTTAGTTTTTCCTATGCCAGTCATTGACATGTTGCAGAAACTGTTAACAGCATACAAAATGTTTCAAACTCTGTATTTGTATCCTTGTGGTGTTTGCTTGTTTCTCCATCTTCTTTGTGTTTCCTGTAAATGGTACTTAACCCTGCAAGCTTTATTAGATTTAGGTTCAATTATTTTTTTTGTAGGAATCCTTCATCAGTAGTGCTGTGAGCTTCATATCACATCACACCAGGAGGTATACAATCTCTAGACATTCCACAGTTAGTGATGTATGATGGATCAATGAATTCAGAAGGTGGCAGTCTGATCTCCTCTCCTCCCCCATTACAAAGCTTCCCACCAACCTTTCACCTAGTGCTTCATCTATTGGTGATCATTAACTGTTGCAAAATGGTGAGTCTTCATTTCATGATTGCCTTCACTGCTTTAGCTGGAGCTCTTCTCTAATAATGGACTCTTTATCTCATCATCTAGGGCTTTGTGATAACTCTGAAATACAGGTCATAAGAAAAGATGGAATAAATGTCTAATTCTTTACTTTTAGCTCCTGGCTTTTGAGACAAGTTACTTTTACTTTTGTTCCTTCCAGTGGTGTTCAATGAGTTTTTTATAAGTATCATTTTGAACCCCTGGCTTTTTATACAGTAAGTATGTTTCAACCAGTTGCATTCATTATTCTTTTTAATATTCAGATATCTCATCTTTGGCCAATGGGAGCCCCTTCTTTTTGGTCCCTGTGTGTTTTGAACATGTACTGTGCATCTTTTATAGCTTACTTTTAGGCCCAGTGGAACATTCCAGGGTCTTAATGTATATTTCCTTTCTCACAACTGCATTCAGTTATTCTCCAGGGTTCTTGGTGTTCTTCAATAGCAGCAGTATTTAAGATCACAGTCTCAGTCAATGGAATGTACCCACTGATTATGGGCTGTCATTTCTTTTTAGCCTTTTCAATGGACAAATGTAGAAAATATGTAATTTTGAAATAAAAATTCCAAAGGTTCATACTAATATTTCCTATTCGGGTATTATAGAGCTTTACTTACATTCTCTAATTTTTCCCTTATACTTCCCTTTTTACACTGAAAATTTGGCTTTCAAATAATCCTAATATAATTATTTGTAATATATTATGCATAAAAGATATTCAAAATAATAATTCCAATGTTACCCCTAACAAACTATGGAATGGAACTTAATATAATTTTGCTTTTTTATGTTTCCTTACTATATATTTCACTAAAAATGTACAGTCAAAATACTGTTTTAAATATTAAGACAGAAATAACTTTTTTCTATCTGTGATTTATTTAAAAACTAGTTGTTAGTGTTCACTTTAGGTTGTTTTTCATTTTTAGATATAGTTTTTAAGTATGTAATACATATATAGGTTTTGGAAGCCAAAATTACATAACAAAATGCATATTCAGAGACGTTTCACCTCCAAATCTACCCCACGCATTTTTCGTTTTCACCTATGACTGGATACTTTTCCACTTTATGAATGTGCCATCCATCATCAAGTCCTTTATGCTATATTTTTGTGGTGTTGCAATTGTTCAAGTGTACAACCTTGAATATTAGCTATTTGATAGCTTTTCCCGTAATGTCTTTGGGATAGAGTCTTAGAACTGGAATTGCAGAGTCAAATGATCAGTGACTATGATACTTTGATGCTATGATACTGCCAAATTCATCTCTGCAAATGTTACACCATTCTGACTTCCCATCAGCAATGTGTTAGACTGTCCATTTCCCACGCTTGCCAATGAACAAAGCTGAGCATTTTTTGGCCATATGTTAAACACCATGTTCATTTCCTCTTCTGTGAAGTGTCTGTTGACATTTTTTGATCATTTCCCAGAAGCTCTTTTAAGATTGTAATTATCATTTCACTTAAATTAACCCCCAAATCATATTAGACCCTAGACTAAGAAATCCATCTACAATCTATTTCCATTCTCAAGTTTTGTCACTATGTTACCCAACAAGGGCAAAAAGATGGGCTTTTACAAAGTGCACCACCACAGTCAAAAACTGCAATGTCAGCAGTATACGATGCCTACTCCATTAAATTTCATCCTCATAGCAGCTCTGTAAGGGAATATTACTATTACCTTCACAATAATTTGAGGACATTAAATTTTAGAAATATTAAATAACACATCTAAGATTACACAGTTAATGACAGAGCCAAGACTCAAACTCACGTCTGTTTCACACCAAATTTTATGCTCTTTATACTAGGCATTGCCTTGTGTTGTCTGCCTTATTATTGTTTTAAACTTCATCTGGTAGCTCCTAACGTTTTTAATTTTTTATATCTTATTTCCCCAACTAAATTATAAGCTCCATGAGATGGCATTTTAAATATACAGTTGTTTAGGTCTATCAAGTTCAAACTGTCTGTAGAGTATAGCCATACACTTCTCTGTAGATGGACATTAGTACTGGTTTTTTTTCTGTTTTTGTTTTTGTTTTTTTTTTTGAGACAGTTTCTTGCTCTGTCACCTGGGCTGTAGTGCAATGGTGTGATCATGACTCACTGCAGCCTTGAACTTCTGCTCTCAAGTGATCTTCCCACCTTAGCCTCCCTGGGACTACAGGTGCATAACAACGCCCAGCCATTTTTTTTTAACTTTTTGTAGAGACAGGGTCTCACTATGTTGCCCAGGTTGGTCTCAAACTCTTGGGCTCAAGCAATCCTTCGGCCTCAGCCTCCCAAATTGTTGGGATTACAGGCATGAGCCTCTGTGCCTGGCAATGTTTTTTCTATCAAGCCTATATTATATATGTATTGTGTGTGTGTGTGTGTGTGTGAGAACAACAGGTATACATATATGTGTGTGTATATATATAACATGTATATGATATATATATATACACACACACATATACATATTCCTTCCTGTCTACATAACTAGGGAATAGTGCATGTATAGAATGATGAGTAAACCAGATAGTTTTGGAAAATTAATAATTGCAGCAAGGCTGTACAAGGGCTGCCTGATCAGCATTCATCCCGTATAACAAGTGAGTTTTAAAACGTGAGATTAGGCAAATACCTCGAGACTGGAAAAAGCTATTCAAACTAGACCACAAAGTCAGATAGGTCTGACTTTGAAACTTCTGGAAACCTACTAATTTGGGGAATGCATAATAAAGTATTTGATAAATTGAGCCAATACATCCTGATTCTAATTTGACATGTTAGAGAAAGTGGTTGGGGGAATATCACTGAGGACAGACGCATCAGAGGAGTGAAAGGGGAGAGAAGAAGGGGAGTGTATTGTGTATATCACCGAGACTGGGCCACGCTGGAAACAGTTACAGGCACTGTCAAGATACAAGAGCCTAAGGTGGGACAAAAGTGAAAGTCATTTCTGATCTAACAACAACTAAAATTATAAGATATACAGATACTCATACGCAATATCATCTAAATATAAAACCCCTATTTATATGCTTATTTATGTTATTAGGAGAGAAATGAGAATATAGCTGAACTTAATTCCTTGTTTTGAAGGGGCATGGTGCCCAAAAGATACCATTTTACTCACCTCTGCCAATTAACAAAACATTGGGGGAAATTAAAAGTAAACAGCTAAATTCTACCAAAAATAAAATGTACCTATCATGTTTTTAAGAGGTATATTTAAAAGATAGTGACATCAAATATTTAACAGTTATGGATCATATGTCATTTGTGCAAGATAAGCTAAAAAAATGGAGGTTATATTATTAATATCATAGCTGAGTTTAATGCAAACAATGTGAAATAAGCCAGGAAGGCCACTTTACACTGGTAAAAGGTATAATTCACAATGAACACGTATTATGAATATTATGTGCTGGATCTCTCATCTCCTGCTGCTCTTTTTCTAGCTGCCTCTGCTCCAAGCACACTGGTTTACTTCTTGTGTGAACACACCGGGAGTGCTCCTGCCTCAGGGCCTTAGCATTTGCTGTTCCTGTTGCATGGATTGCTCTAGCCTCAGAGAGCTGCAGGCTGACACCTTCACCTCCTCAGATCTTTGCTCAGCAATTGTCTGATAGTGAGGTCTTCACTGACCGCCCAACTTAAGGTTTCTACTCCCTTCCCCTGACAACAACCTGTCCTCCTTCCCTGTCTTATTTTTCCTTATAATCCTTATCTCCACCTAGCATACAAGTTGTTTTACTTATTTATATTATTTATTGTCTGTCTGCCTCCAGTGGAATGAAAAGTCCCAGGAATTATTTATCTATTCTATTACTAGACTAAGAACTAGTAGAGTTCCTAGCCCATATTGGGTACTCAATAAAGAGTCTTGAATGGTGGAATGAATAAGTTATACTGTATTAGAAATAGAAAGAGAAATTTATAGAAAACAGTAGTAAGGAGGAATTTTAAATAGCAAAATAACAAAAACTTGAAAAGATTACAGAGGCCAAGTAATATAATTAAGGTTGACTCAATAGCTATACTATGTATCAAACTTTAAATCATACATGTGTATTTTTAAGCAAACATGGAACATTTACATTAACTTGTCATATATTAGGCCACAAAATAATTTCAATGTGTTTTTCAAGGAGAGTTTGTACAGGATGTGTTTGTAAAATTATTGTAATAAAAATGGAAATTAATAACTAATGGAGAAGTAGAAATAACGTTTCCCAAATAATTACTGGATCAAAGAGTACATCAAAACTGCAATTACCAATTATTTACAAAATGAAGACATGAGAACATGATATATCAAAATGGGTGACTATCCACCAAAGATATACTCACAGGAAAATTGAATGCCTTAACATTTTCATTCCTAAATCGTAAAAATGAAATAAATGAACTAAGCATTCAGTTGAGGAAGTTAGAAAGTGAACCCCAAAACAAACTTCAACAAAGTGGGATGATATTGATAAATTTTAATTTTTTAATATTTAAATATTTTTTAAATTATTATATTAATGAGTTGAAATAAATATATTTATAAATATATACAAGTGTTAGTTCTTTGAAAAAGAAAATAATGTGGAAAAATTTCTGGCTAGTCTACTCAAGAGAAAAAGTAAAAGCACAAAGTCCATAGTTATATAAAGAAGGAAAGGGAAAGTGGATATATCTATATAGAAAAATTAAATGTTACAATAAAATATAATACTCACTGCTTTCATGTGTTAACATTTACTGAAGACTTTCTATCAGCAGACAACTGTCTTCTCATTTGTTTTTCAAAAGCCCAGTGACATTGCAGGTGGGATTAAATATACAAGGGATTTATTGAGGGAGAACACCTGTGAAAGGCTAACGAAAGAGTGTTGAAAAAGTCCAGGAAAGTCATCACATGGAGGGGCAGAGTTGACTCCTGTGGAGGAGAAATGGAGGGAGGGAGGGAGGGAGGGAGAGAAGGAAGGAAGGAAGGAAGGAAGGAAAGAAGGAAGGAAGGAAGGAAGGAAGGAAGGAAGGAAGGAAGGAAGAAAGGAAGAAGGGGAAGGAAGGAGGGAAGGGAGGGAGGGAGAAAAGAAGGAAGGAAAGAAGGGAGGAATGGAGGGAAGAAGGAAGGAAGGAAGGGAGGAAGGGAGGGAGGGAGGAAGGAAGGAAGGAAAGAATGAAGGAGGGAAGGGAGGGAGGGAGAAAAGAAGGAAAGAAAGAAGGGAGGAAGGGAGGAAGGGAGGAAGGGAGGGAGGGAGGGAGAAAAGAAGGAAGGAAAGAAGGGAGGAAGGGAGGGAGGGAGGGAGAAAAGAAGGAAGGGTGGGAGGGAGGGAGGAAGGAAGGGAGGGAGGGAGGGAGGGAGGGAGGAAGGAAACTGGAACAGAATGAGCCTTAGACTGTAATGCAGTTATGAGATAGTCTGGGCAAGGCTGATGGGAGTCCTCAAGGGAAGGAGAGCACTCACCAGAGGAGCCCCAGGCATCTCAGAACCTGGACTGCTTTAGAATCCCTGCTTTGCTCTGTCATGGCTGGGAGCAGCCGGGGGAAGCCTGGCCTCAGCTTGGACGCTAGTGGATTTAGAGCATACCACTTGAGGAACATAAAGGAGAGTTGAATAATTGTAGAAAAACGCCATTCTATTCCTACATGAAAATATTCAATGAGTCAAAATTTCAGTCCTCCTCAATTCCAATAAAATATCCAATAGAATTTGGAAACAACCTAGAAAATTGTTTCTAAAGTTTTTCTTTTGTTCTGGATTGATAACTTCATGGTTGGCCATGATAAATTTGAGCCAAAATAAAAATTATTTTAGAAGAGTCATTCTATTTGATTTTAAAGCATAAAAGTATATTTATTAAAATAATACTGGAACAGGTATGAAAATATGGATTAGTGGGACAGAAAATAAAATCACAGAACTGTAATATATGCACAAGGATGTATTATGTGTTAAAGCAGTTTAGAACATTCAATATGGACAAAAGATGGATTATGCAAAAATAGTAACAAATAACTGGTTTGTAATAATTTAAAATCAGAATCTTACCTCAATCCATACATCCAAATGAATTCCAGATGGAATAGTTAAACTTAGGGCAGGAAATAAAATCCAAGAGTATCAGAAGAAATAATAGAAAATTATTTATAGAACTGTGTGGTAGGGGAAATTTTTCCAAACATTAAACCAAAAGCAGAGGCCTTAAAGGAAAAAAAATACTAGATTTAACTAAATAAAATTTTAAAATATCTGTGTATTAGAAAACAACAAAACAAAAATAAATAAATACAACTAATTGGGGAAATATGTCCCAAACTATTTCAAAAGTTAAATAGCCTCCTGATATGAAGAGCAAGTGTAAATTAATAAGAAAAATGTACACATTCCAATAGAACAAATAAGTAAGGGACATTAGCAGATAATTCACAAAGTAAGAAATATAGAGGCAAAAAAAAAATTTTTAATGTGTTTAATCTTACTAATAATGAAAGAAATACAAATAAAACCAATGAAATCCAATTATTGGAATCTATGTTTGAAAAGATGATGCTATCCTGGAATGGTGAGGGTAGAGAAAATGGTATAGCGTTGGTGTAAAGTGTGAAGTGGGTTAACTTTATGCGAGGTAGTTTGGCAGTATATTTCAAAAGTCTTAGATTTTCTATCTTTTTTGAGCTAACAATTCTTGGAATGTATCCTAGGGGATTAATCATGAAAGTATGCAAAAAACTTGTCCTTATGGGTAAACATCCCCTCACTGTTTTTGTAAGTCAGTACACACATTTTGAGAAAGAAACAGTCAAAATACTCATTGCCCCAAAAAATTAATTTGGTTAGTTATGATATGTGCTTACAAATGAATATTAATACAGCCATTAAAATATACTGTTATAAGAGGAAAATTAGTAACATGAAAAAATGTTAATGACACAATTTCAAATGGAAAAAGCAGATAACAAAATGTATATGCCAAATGATTCAATTTTAGAAATACTTTAGAATATATATGCAAAGATAGGTATGCATGCATAGAATAAAGATTGGAAAGCTATCAAATAAAATGCTAACTGTTTTTACCTAAGAGGTAGGATTATTTTTAGGTTTTTTTTTTTTTTTGCTTATCTATACTTGCCAAATTTCGTGTAATAAATGTGTTGCTTTTCTAAAAAGTCAGTAAAAGTTACATTAAAAATTTTAATTCACTTGAAAAATGTCTTTCCTATAGATACTATCTGTGACAATAACAGCATCCGAGCAGGAAGGGAGAGAGGCAAAGTCTATCATTTGTCCAAACTGATTTCTCTTAGCATATGGAATTTACATTTGTGTCCCATGGGAAAACCTAGGTGACAAAATCCTAGGAGGACATTTTTAAAAAATGGGATTCCCAGTCTCCAGGTCATTTTTGTGCAACTTCCACCCCCAACTCCTATATTTTAAACTCATGGTTTTCCTTTAGGTTTTCCTTGGGTTGCATGTTCCAAGCATAAACTGAATATGAGTTTGTTCACAATTCTGTCTTGTGACTCTGACATCCACTTTTAAAAGTTAGCATTCCAAGGAAATTAGTGAGCATACATTCCCACTCTTCAAAGCTCATTTTTAAAATAGCTCTCCACCCCAAGGCTCCCTCTGTCCCCATGTAGCTACTGTTGATGCTTCTGAGATTCATAAGAACAGTGTTTCCTCTGCCAAGTGTTCCAAGTTGCAACCTTCCAGTAATCCCCAGAACTTTAGACACCTTACCTGCACTAATTACAGCACAGATATCCTCTAAGACCCTTTTATCCAGCTACAGTGGAGCATGACTTGATTTCCCTTAAATCTGCATAATTTAGAGAAAGTATCAACCCCTTAAAATCAAAGCTCTCCAGTTCAAAATTCTGTATATTTAGGGGTGACTCCACCATCAAGTTAGAAAAGGATCAACCATACTGCATCCTACATCCTTCTCCTGTGATGATCTACTCCAGACCCACAGTTATGTTTGCACCTTGAGTGAGCCTGTCCTGGCCATTCGATCACTTATTCATTCAATAAATATCTATTGAGCACTTACTTTCTCCTGGACACTACGTTAGGCACTAGGTAGAAATTGTGAAAGAAAGCCGATGGGGTTTCTCTTTTGCAGAGTGTATACTCCATTGAAGGAGATATCAAATGAATGAACAAATTCTTTAACATTGTGATAAATGCCAACATAGCTAATATAGTGATGGGGCAAAAGTGAAAAAAGATACTTATTTAAATAGAAAAAGAAGGCTTGCCTCTCCGAGGAGGCAGCATCTCAACTGGGACCCAAAGGACGAGAAAGAATATAATCTGTGATGAGGGCATGCAGAGGGTCCAGGCTGGGCTGCTGTTGGCCAATGCATGCCTAGTCCTCCTCTTATGCTGCCAGATGTCCATTATGATTGGCTGGAGATCATGCCAAATTGGAGGGCCTCTGCCATACTGAAATGTTTGAATATCACTTCTGGATACAAGTTAACAGAATAGCGTGAGCAAAACTTGTACAGCAGAAAACTTACCAACATGTTTAAGAAATCTAAAATCAGCTGTCACATTTGGTAAGTAGTGAGGGGGAGGCATAAAGCTATGGTGAGTGAAGTTTGCAGAAACAAGACTATGGCAAAAAATAAAATTTTCCCAACACAGTCCCACAGCTAGAGACCAGCTGAGTAGGAGAATTAAATGTATCTTTTTCCCACCAGTATCAGGTAACAGCTTGAGAAACTCCCTTAATGCATGAGCCATATTTGCTCATTTGGGATTTTGTGCACTTGATTTGTAGTTATTTACACAGTTTCAGTCACCTATGTGATTCTTCTTCCAAATGATCAGCCTTCTATTTTCATAGCAGGCCCTCCAATCTGCTAAAGTCCTTTCTCAAGTAACAGTTCCTCTTGTATCCAGCAGAAGAGAACCCTGAACCCAGCTCTGAATCAGCATCCTTCATAACTATATTCACCCACTAGCACCCTAAGGCAAATAGATATAGATATAGACACACACATACATACATATATTCTTTTTCTTGGGGATATTTGATTAAAAGGAACAGTATAATCCATGCTGGGACTTTGGCTAAGCTACTTTTTCTACTTCTATACTCTGCTGAGATAACTTGGGCTACTTTTACTGGGGAGAGTTCTTTTTCATCCAGTTTATAGACAGGCCTAAATTGTCTGCCTCAGGACCCTTCTTTCTGGGCTCCAACTTGGTTACCACTTTGTCTTCTAAGAGATGGAGGGCACTATGGAGTGCTGCCTTCTTGAAAGTAAGAGAAAGTACCACACCATCCTACATTGGCCAAATTAGAAAAGAATTACAAAGAGAAACAGTCCGAAAGGGGAATTGGCTCAAGAAAAACAAGGAGGCAATCCCAAGTGGGAGTAATTTTTGATTTCTTGATTTTTCTCCCTTGAGAGCACCAACTCCTAACCCAAAGTCCTAAATGTGTCCCTGTGTGCCTGATGCAGGGGCACAGCTCCCAGAACGAAAAGAAGGGTGGAACCCAGGAGAAAGCCTGGAGCTCCCCCTAATGCGACTTAAGGCAATCATTTTATTGGACTTTTTCTGATAAAAGAAAATCTTTGTGTAACTTCTTCCTTTCTCCTCTTTCTCTTCTTCTGAGTGAATGGAAAGAGGAACAAGAGACACATAGTCTTCAGAGATACCAAAAAGATTCATGTATAGTTCAAAGGGAGAAAAACAGAAAAGAAAGAAGGAAGGGAAGAAAAAAGAGAGACAGAAAGGGAAGGAGGGAGAAAGAAAATAATGGAAGAAAATAATGAAAGAGGGAGAAAGAAAATAAGGATGGAACAGGAAACTAACATTCTTGGAATGCCCATAACATTTCCCAAAATGTGCTAGGAACTTTGCATAGGTTATGTGATTAATGCTCATTACACTCTTAAAAAGAAGTATTTTCTATTAGCGCCATGTTATAGAGAAAGCAACTGTGTCTCAGACAAAGAAGATAATTTTGTTGATGCCAAGGTAATGTTTGTTCAAGGCCTGATAATGACCAGAAGGTGGTGTATGAATAAATTACTCCCTGATAAGGCATGTGGTCATTCAGCAATGATGGTTAGTTGGTAAACCCTGGGAAGAAAGACATGAAAGATCTTAAAATTTGGAGGACCTGGGAGATTTCAGGGGAAGAAGAGTGAAGAGAAGCCACAACTGATAGTAACTGAATGGGCACTGGGTACACAGGGACCAGAGATGTGCCCTCAGAGTCAGTCAGCAGACCCTGAGTACCACTGAGTTTGGGAATGGGTCACTGTTTTGAAGCACAATGAAGTAATAAGCTACATTTAGAAAGAAAGGCCTTTTCTTCCCCAGGGACCAAAGGAACCAGAAGATCCCCAGTCTTAGACTGGAAAGTAAAAGCAAACTTGAACAGGTAACAGATGGACACCCAGTTCATTCATTTACTATTCCCTGGAAGTGCAGCAACATGGGCTGGGCGCCGTGTTACTAAATGAGATATGGTTCCCATAACCCACCCAATTGGGAAATGAAATAAAATAGGCCTAAAATTCACAAAGAAATATTTAAGGTAACTCACAACTGAATACTATCAATCTGTATACATGAAACTTCTTTGTAATATTTATCCTCAAATTCTTTCAAACTGCAGTAAATTTGTGAACTTGAAACAGCTAACTGAAAAAGATCTCAGATATATTTCTGCCTGATTTATAATGAGGATTATTAGTATAAAAACCAAAATATATGTCTATAAGATTGTGTACTGTAAAACTAAGAATTAATGATTTTGGGAAAAAAAATTATAATTATGCAGCCCTCCCTCCAGTCAAATACTCTATTGGAATAAGTAAATGTGTGGCTCATTGATTCTTATTTAGGCTGATAATTAAAGTCATTAAGCTGATCCACTAGGTTTGAAAAGGAATAATGCATTGATTACCAATGAAATCTAGGACAAATATTAATTTGTAACTAAAATATCCTAAGTAGAAGTCAATTGTCCACCTTTGGGTAAAATAACTTGTAGGCTTGATCAAAAGGAATCTGTCAATTTAGCATCAACTGGAGAGTTAAAAAAAATATGGAGGCCGGGCGCGGTGGCTCAAGCCTGTAATCCCAGCACTTTGGGAGGCCGAGACGGGCGGATCATGAGGTCAGGAGATTGAGACCATCCTAGCTAAACTGGTGAAACCCCGTCTCTACTAAAAAATACAAAAAACTAGCCAGGCAAGGTGGCCGGCGCCTGTAGTGCCAGCTACTCAGGAGGCTGAGGCAGGAGAATGGCGTGAACCCGGGAGGCGGAGCTTGCAGTGAGCTGAGATCCGGCCACTGCACTCCAGCCTGGGCAACAGAGCGAGACTCCGTCTTAAAAAAAAAAAAAAAAATATATATATATATATATATATATATATGGATAGATAAGCACCAAGGAAAAAGTCAGCCCATGTTATAGGAGCAAGACAAGATGGTAGCTGAGCCAATGGATGCTAAGGAATTGGATAAGATAAATGAGCTCAGAAAAACAGGTGAACGCGAACCTTAATCACCTAACAAAAAGTGGCCATTGAGCATGAACAAGGTAAAATTGTGAAAGCTTCTATTTTATAACGAAGTAAGCTTCCACCTATGACCCTAGGAGCACTGCCAGCCAAAACACCTTTGCTAGATTTATATGGTTTGTGAGCCTAAAATACCAGTACTTGTGTGTGCTGGAAATAAAAGAATATAAAGCAGAGAGGGAGAGGTGGGAGGATTTGTCAGCTCCAGATTCACCAAGTGGAGCTTGGAAAGAGTAGAAATTTAAAAGTGAGGATGTTTAAATCCCACTCTAGATATTGGTGTCTTTCCCTGTTATTTTCTTCCCACCCTGCACCCCAGAATTCCACTGTTGTTTGTTGCAGTGACATTGGGAGAAAGGCAAACAATGGAAAAAGAAAGTAAACGGAGAAGTAACATTTATTGAGCACCTAGCTGCATATCAGGCACTTTGCTGTTTTAGTAAATACATTATTACACTTGATTCTCAAAGTACCCCATTCGGTGAGTTTTATCATCCCCATTTCAGAAATGAGAAAACAAAGACTCAGATGTATCTTCGCTCATCTCGTGCAACTTGTAAGTTGTAGGGAAACATTTTTGAGCCTAGATCTGTTTAAATCCAAAATCAAACAGGGGCTGCCAAATTTGAAGACGCCCATGAATGGAAATAGCATAATGTTACCCAGAGGAAAGGAGTCAGATACCTTCCATGTCGTGCCCTGTCACAGGCTTTGACTGTGACAGGGCATCCCCTTCGTGTGCCATGCTATTGTTCTTCTTTGGCTATCAGGAGGAGGTTCAGACATATGTGACCCTTTCCCAAAAAATGCAGGAGACATGGCAACATACACACAATAAACCGTTAGTGAGGATGACTCCCTGGGGAGACAAAACATATACAAGCAAACACTCAGTGTTCTTGCATTTTGGTGGGATTTTAATGGGTTACATTTTATCATCAATCAAAAATTGATTATTCACAAGAAGAAATGTGTTTTTCTGAAAAATGGCTAGCAACATATTGATCCTAAAACATCGGGGAAAATGTGATGAAGTAGAAAATTAATGGAGAGTAGAGAAGTGAAAGTGTTTCAATCTTTTGAGAATATGGTAATAATCCTGGGCTAAGGTACAAATGACTTATTACTAATGTTGTTAGCCATGTCTTGGATGCTGGATGGATTTATCCATTAAAATTTATCATTAAAGATCATTTATAGGAATAATTGCAATCAGTAGTATTCATGAATAGATAATCCAATTGGAAAATATTTCTTAGACGCCCCAAAACAACAATTAATATTTATTGAGCCTCCCTCATGCACTAAGCCTTTGCAAGGTTAGTGCCAAAGAAAAAGAACTTGGCCAGGCGCCATGGCTCAGGCCTGTAATCCCAGCACTTTGGGAGACTGAGGCAGGCGGATCACCTGCGATCAGGAGTTCAAGACCAGCCTGGCCAACATGGCGAAACTTCGTCTCTACTAAAAATACAAAAATTAGCCAGGCATCATGGCGGGCGCCTGTAATCTCAGCTACTCCGGAGGCTGAGGCAGATGAATTGCTTGAACCCAGGAGGTGGAGGTTGCGGTGAGCTGAGATCGTGCCACTGCACACCAGCCTGGGTGACAGAGCAAGACTCTGAAAAAAAGAAAAAAGAAAAAAGAACTCAACACCTTGTTGGGGAGACCTATATAAACGTATTAAATTACAATTGAACCTGTATTTAACATAATATTTATTAACCTTAAAGGAAGAAAATGAAGATAGATTCCCTATGTGTTAGTGACTATTCCATTGGAAGGGTTTGATTGTCATGTGAATCTGGGGGATGAAACAGGATTCTCATATATTTTAATATGCTGTTGTGTGTGGTCAATCTCCAAGAGCATTAACAGGCAATCTTTCCCACGCTTGTTGGACCAATGGAACCTTTCTTCGTGGAGCATTTTTATGAAAACCACACTGAGAAATGTTGGTGGTGGAGATAAAACATGAACAGAAAATGGCAAAAATCCACTATGGAATAAGATAAGCATGTTAAAAGAAGTATTTTCTGTCACTCTCAACACTCCAGTTACAGCTTATAAATCACAGAAGAACATGCAAAGAATAGCGACCACTGGAGTTTGCACAATCTTGGCGGATTTTCATGACCTTGCTATGCCAGCCATTATTATCAAAGGATATAATCTGATAGCTCACAGGCATCGGCTCTTCCAAAGCCATAAACATCCCAACAGCCTCTCATCACTATAGCAACCCTATCCCAATTACCAACCGTAACAGCCTTTCTTGTGAAAGTATACACTTTTGCAGAACTGTTGCTCAAGCTCCAGGAAAGAAAACAGCCAGAGCACCACCTGGTGGGCATAACTCTCTCCTGCAATCTCCCAGACCCCTTTGAGGGGCAATGCCTGGCGCTCAGAATACCAAGACTTCCTTGCTGCACAGATAGATCCTCCCCATTCTCAGAAATAGCGTGACTATAAAGAATTGGCACAGAAATAAACCTCCATCCTTATCTCAATGGAAAACAATTCCCAAGCCTAGTGGGAAATTCTCGATACATGATAGAAAACCAAGATGGAAAAGTAGGAAGGAGAAAGTAGAAATAGAAGCATAAATTTGGTCTTCAGGAAATGGATTTGAGGGAGAGGGGAGGAAGAGCATCAGGGTAAATAGCTAATGCATGTGGGACTTCATACCTAGGTGAGGGGTTAAGAGGTGCAACAAGTCACACGTTTATCTATGTAACAAATCTACACGTCCTGTACATGTATCCCAGAACTTAAAATAAAATAAAATAAATTTTTTTAAAAAAAGAAATGCATTTGATCTGGAAAATAAATATCCCTCATGAACTCTTTAATGAGATCCACTTTATCTACTTTAGTACTCAATGAATAGTGAGGAAATAAGTAGATAAATATAACCTTTAAAATGAATGTTTCTCCCCATGCCGCAAGGGATAAAAGTTGATCAATATAAACATAAAAATAGTTTAAGATAGCCAATTATGAAACAGCAGTCCAGCAATACCCTTGAAGTCAAAGCACTCTGAGCCCGCCTGGTTCTGTGACCCCATAAAGTCCCTTTAATATTTAAATTCATTTGATTTGATAGATGAGTTTCTAGCATCTATACCAAAAGAATACTTATTAATACATCATACATTTTGTTCATGTCTTGTTCGCTTTAAAGTTTCCATTTGTCTTTTTCCTCTGGATTCTGGCAGAATTTTCCACCTTGGTTTGACTATTTTATTCATGGTGAGTTTACTTATTTACTCACTTATAAATAAAAATGTGTGTATATATATGTATAACCAATTCTAATGCATGTCTCAATTCTGATACATATTTATTTTCCTGAAATACTTCCCAATATCATAGGGATCTTCTTATATTTTTTTTCTCTTCTCAGCCCATTTCACATAAATCTATTTTCTTACCTTTTATCATTAATTTGGTCCATAGCTTCTGGAATTTTATTGAGACAAAGCAGATGCTATTTAAAATATATTTCTCTTTTCTATGCTAATGAACATTTCTCAAAGCAATACCAACCATTCCTATGCGATTTAGTGCTATGAAAGCCTTGTTTTGTGCTTTTGTCTCTTTTCAGTCTCAGATTGCATTTTCCCTGTTGACACGTCCTTGAACAAGGACAATTCTACATGACACTGGCATCGGTGAGTCTCTTTGGGGCCATTTTGCGTCTCTCTTGTTTCTGTGGAGTCCTTATGACAGAACATAAGCTAAAGGACTGGCTGGTAATCATCTACATTACCATTCAGTGACACAGTGGCTGGAGGTGACTGAAAAGAAAAAATCCTTGGGGAGCCCCAGGAGGCAAAATCTACCCCTGTGCAGTCTCTTTTGCATATTTTACTGAAGTTTTCCCTATCAAATCCTGTCTATGGTTTGACCTCACTACAAGGTTCCCAGGCGGCTGTGCCTGGCTTTTTCCCTGGCTTTGTTTCTGGAACCACTGTTTTCCTAGGACAGTGGAGGGAGAGCCCCTAGGGCCGCTCTGGCTTTCTGCCTGAAAAAGCCCTGCAAGACCCCAGCCTCCAGTTCCTCCTGCTGCTTTCAGATTAGGTTGCTCCTCACTGGCAGGAGGAATTTCAAGAAGCATGTGTTTCCTTGTGTTCCTGAACCTGCCACCACCTTTCTCCAAGTTAGGGTGTGTGGTGTGCAAAACCCCAAAGATGGCCTCCCAAGATGCCCATCCAATGGAAATGGGGTTCTTAAACCAACCACCAGTCTAGCTGCTGCTGTGAAGAGATTTTGCAGGTGTCATTGAACTCCCAAATCAGTTGACCCGAAGCTATCCTTAGAACAGCACCACAGAGATTATCCAGGTGTAGCTGATTTAAGGACAGGAGTCCTTTAAAGCAGAAGGGAGGGGCAGAAAATTTGAAGCATAAGGATTAGATGGGTCCTTGCTGGCTTGAAAATGCAGATCCCACATAAGCAGGAATGAGAGTGACCTCCAGCTGCACAGAGCAGGTCCCAGCTGCAGCCTGCAAGGAACCAAGGACCTCAGACCTACGACCAGGAGGAACCGGAAGCTGCCAACATGAATGAGCTTGGAACTGGACCTTTCCCATAACTTCCAGATAGGAGTCTAGCCTAGCCAACCCCTTGGTTTCAATGTCATGAGACCCTGAGAGATCCAGCAGAACCCAGGCTAGAATCCTAAACCACAGAACCACAGCTGCTAAATGGGTAGAGCTTTAAGTTGCTGAGTTACAGCGGCAAGAGAAAATGAATACAGGATGTATTCGTGGGCTACTTCTAGAATCCCCTCTGCTCTCTTGAGTTGAGGTTGTGCAGCTTTTCTTGGGAAGGGAGCTTCAAGTCAACCCTCAGTGCCTGCCTTCAATCTGGTTCTATCAGCACGAGATGTAGCAAAAATGCTTTGAGATGGTATTCCCATGTTACAGAAGGGTAAAACTTGGAGATATCAATTTGCACAATATCACACAGCTACACATTTTTAGAGCTAAGATTTAATGCAAGTCCAAAACTCATCTTTTTTCAACAGTACTAAGTTTTGATGATATGGTTTTGCCCATGTCAGAAATGTCAAATACATGGCAGGTGTTTCACCACTTCCTTCTCCTCCTGTACTCACGTCAGACGGCTCCCATCAATCACAGGGTTCTTTTGCACTGAGTCCAGATGAAGTCTCAGAATTCTTCCCAAAACAGGGTCCCAAAACCTACAGTTAGCTCCAGTGATTGAAGCTGGTATAAGAAATGAAAATATATTCCCATCTCCAGACTAATCCACATCAGATAAAAATCCACCACTTGTTTTTCTCTACCCATCTCCTCCTTTCCTTCCCCAGTTCGCTAAACACCTCTTCGGTCTTCTCTTTTAACCACTTACCCAAACCTTTGACCTGGAACGCCACAAATCTAAAAGACCTTCTATCCAGCAACAACAGCCCTTTGGAGACATATCAAAGTCCTTTGCCAGTTTAAGCTCTGCCTCTGCCATGTGTTGCATTCAGCACAGAATGACAAGGGGTGAGCAGCAGTGTTAGAACAGATGTGACACATCAGCCTACCACTGCAGCCTGACCTTTTTGGAGGAAGCTTTTCCTACCCTCCCAGACTAGGTCAGGTCTCCCAGGTGCACATCCTCTTAGCACCATGTCCTTCCCTACAGAGAACTTATCACTTTTATTCCAGCCTAATTTTCAGGTATTTTTTCTGTCTTCCCCTCCAGTGTCTTTGCTCCATGAACAAAGGCCACAACTGTATTTACCCAGCATTGTCTCTCAGCACCTAGCACAATGTCTAGAACAGCACTCAAAATGCTGTTTGGTTTCCCTGTATTCTGAGATACTCTCCCACCCGCCATGCAATTTTTCCCTAGTGAACTTGTGGCGTTCAGTGATACCGTTTGCATAAGCACAGAAGGATCTAGGCTTTGCTGGACATCTTTGGCTTTTCATCAATATGTCATCAGTCAGACACCTGAATTATTAAAGGTTACATAGCACCAATTATGGGAGGGGAAGCAGTGGAAGAACAAGTTGCAGAGGCTGCACCTGAGTGCCTCTGTTGAAGAGGGGAGGATGTCGGAGGCTACAGTTACCAGACCCTGTGATCCTTCCATCCTATTGATCTACCATCTCTAATGTATTTCTTCGTGGTTTAAGTTGCCTGCTTTGCTCTTTGAAGATGCAGTCTGGGCAATCTGAAATAACTTTTGAATTAAGAGATTTGAACTGAAATGTTGCCTGTACCACTGTGTGATCTGTATGATCTTGGAAGAGTCACATTCTCTCTCTAGGCATTAATTTCCTCATCTGACAAATGAGGGGTATGGACTAATGGTCTCTAAGGGATTGTCTAGCCCAAAAGTCTGTGATTAAATGAAGGAAACATTAAGTCAATAGATTTGTCAAGAACATGTCAGGATATTATGCCACTATAGTTTGTTCGTTTGTTTGTTTATAATGGAGCCTCGCTCTGTCACCCAGGCTGGAGTACAGTGGCGTGATCTTGGCTCCCTGCAACCTCCACCTCCTGGGTTCAAGCAATACTCCTGCCTCAGCCTCCTGAGTAGGTGGGACTACAGGCAAGCACCACTATGCCTGGTTAATTTTTGTATTTTAGTGAAGATGGGGCTTCTCCATGTTGGCCAGGCTGGTCTCGAACTCCTGACCTCAGGTGATCCACCTGCCTAGCCTTCCAAAGTCCTGGGATTACAGGCGTGAGCCACCGTGCCTGGCCCACTATAGTTTTGATTGGAGAATGATGAACATTCTGGGCTCCCCATTTAATCAGCAATATCTGGAATAATAACTGCTTCAGAATTGCCAATTTGCAGGGATAGGTTCAGTCACAGTCTAGTCCTGAATATGAGACCTGGAAGCTTTGTTAGTGGGGGAGACATTATACTGGCTTCCTACTCAATAGCTGTTTCATGCATCTTCCTTACTGACAGCCTGATCTCCTACTTCATTCTCAATATAGAGACTAGAAGTGCCAATGTTCCCTCTGCCAGCAGAATTCTTCCCAAAACAGGGTCCCCAGAGCCTACAGATAGCTCCAGTGATTGAAGTTGGCATAAGAAATGAAAATATTTTGCCATCTCTAGCCTAACTCATGTCAGATAAAAATCCACCACCTATTTTTCTCGACCCATCTCCGCCTTCTTTTCCCCAACCTGCTAAATACCTCTTTGGTCTTCTGGTTTAGCCACCTACCCAAACCTTTGACCTGGAATGCCACAAATCTAAGAGATCTTCTATCCAGTGACAACAGCCCTTTGGAGACATTGCAAAGTCCTTTTCCAGTTTAAGCTCCACGTCTGCCATGTGTTGTAATCAGCACAGAATGTCAAGGGGTGAGCAGCAGTGTTAGAACAGATGTGACACACCTGCAGCCTGCCACTGCAGCCTGGCCCTTTTGGAGGAAGTCTTCCCTACCCTCTACCAGCCTGGCAACCTGAACATAGAACATGACAGCATGAGGCCAAAAGACCTGAAGAGAAGTTTTCTTCCCAAAGAAGAAGAGGTGAGCAGGAGAAACTTCTTCCTGCTTGTGGATGCAGTTGTGTGAGGATATAATTCTCAAAGCAACAACAGCAGCCACTTTGTGACCATGAGGTAACCAACCCAAATGGAAGCCAATGCAGTAAGGAAGGCAGAACAGAATTTTTTTTTTAATACAGATTTTTAATGATCTTATTAAGCCCTTCAAACCACGTTTAGAACTACCTTCCTCCGAATGAGAAAAACAAAACCAACTGTGAATTCTGTATCTGAGATGCTTATAGCCCGCCTTTCTAGCATAGGGTACATTCACTCCAGCTGGTTTACCTCTTGCTATCAAAATACATAGGGCCTTTGTTGGTTGTTTGGATTTCCTCTCAGTGTTGTGCAGACCAACAAAATTTGGGGGTCTATTAAAGTAAATATGCTTTAAAATTAGTGGTTGCACTGTGTTCTTATTTAACACATCCATTCAGGAAACAATATGAGAATGTACTTTGACCACATCGCCTAAATTTAAAACTCACATCCACCACTTACTACTGCTGGGATCTAAGGAAAGTTACTAAACACTCTACCTTGGTTCCCTTTTCTGTAAAGTGAGGCTATTACTGGTATTTACCAGAAGAGCTGTTCTGAGGCTTTCATGAGTTAGCATATAATGTGCTTAGGATAATGCCTGGGGTAGAGTAGCTGCTCCTTAAAGCTAGCAATTACAGTCAACCCTCCGCATCCACAGATTCTGTATCCATGAATTCAACTGTAGATCAAAAATATATTCTAAAAAAAGGATGGTTGCATTGAACATGTACAGATTTTTCTCTTGTCATTATTCCCTAAACAATACAGTCTAACAATTACTTACATAACATTTATGTGGTATTAGGTATCATAAAGTAATCTAGAAATGATTTAAAGTATATCGGAGAATGTGCAGCTTTTTGTTTTGGGCTTTTTTATATGTTTCTTTAATTTTTTTTTTTTTTTTTTTTTTTGAGACAGAGCCTCTGTCGCCCAGGCTGGAATGCAACAGCAAGATCTCAGCTCACTGCAACTTTCACCTCCCAGGTTCAAGTGATTCTCCTGCCTCAGTCTCCCAAATAGCTGGGATTACAGGTGCGTGCCACCAGGCCTGGCTCATTTTAATATTTTTAATAGAAATGGAGTTTTGCCATGTTGGCCGGGCTGGGCTTAAACTCCTGACCTCAAGTGATCCGCTCGCCTCAGCCTCCCAAAGTGCTGGGATTACAGGCATGAGCCACTGTGCTGGTCTTGCACAGTTTACATTCTAATACTGTGCCATTTTCTATCAGGGACTTGAGCATCCTTGGGTTTGGGTATCTTCAGGGATCCCAGAGTCAATCCCCCATGGATACTGAGGGATGCCTGTTCTTCATACACTTGACTGTATAATTTTGGGTGAATTACTTAAAATTCCCTGAGTCCTGGTTTGCTCATCTGTAAAATGAGAACTATCATACTGCACTCATATTTCTTGTGAGAGTTCCTGCTGATACCCAGTACCGTGCCTTAATACAGTAACTCAGTGTAAAAATGCTGCTTCATCCTCACTGAAGTCAGAACGTTTTTGTTGGCATATCAACAGAGAGTAAAATATTTTGGAGAATTGCTGTGAGCAAGAGTCCTGGTGCTGCTAAATGAACTATGGAATGATTTGTTTCCATTGTGTTACATTTTAAGGCAACGGGATCTGCGATTCAAAGAAATTCTTGGGCAAAGCAAATATCCTCTAATTTATCTTTTCTGCAAACGGGGATTTTCACATATCAGATTTGCCTGAAGAAAAAATGGCTTATATTGGATATGTACTTGTAACAAGGACGCAAGAAACATTTCTCTCAAACATCCAGTTGCAGTATTCATAGAATTCAGGGTTTGGGGCTACCTCCCAAGTAGACTGCATGTATGCTTCTTGTTTCTAGATGGGGATCTGAGTTTTAGTTTTCTATTTTCCCTTCAGTGAGCAGGGAAATAAGTAGAGCCCACTGTATGGCAATGACCCCAGAGCTTGGCAGTTTTGTACGGCTCAAAGAAGAACAACGTTAGAATCTGATGAGCACTTAATGAATGGCCATCCTGTATACTTCCGCACACCCCTGAGGGAGTTACCCCTAGTTTTCTCACTAGTAATAAAGTGGAAATATGTCTACCTCCTTTTATTTTTGGGAGGATTAACACAAATTGTATATTTGAAATACCTGTTCTGCACATGGACACAGGGAGGGAAACATCACACACTGGGGCCTGTCGGGGGGTGGGAAGCAAGGGGAGGAAGAGCATTAGGACAAATAGCTAATGCATGCAGGGCTTAAAACCAAGATGTTGTGTTGATGAGTGCAGCAAGCCACCATGACACATGTATACCTATGTAACAAACCTGCACATTCTGCACATGTATCCCAGAACTTAAAGTATAATAAAATAAATAAATAAATAAAATAAAAACATTATAGATGTGTTTTACATTATGTATTACATAAAATTAGTAGACAAAATTAGCTCTTTTTCTATTACTTTTAAACTGGGGAAAATGACATTTTGAATTGTGTTATAGGCAATTTTTAAATTTGAAAAATCGTTGTTTTAGGTAAAAAGATAGACATTAATTTAAAATCCTAGTTCAGTATCTGTTTTGTATTTCATAAGGTTAAATTTGAAAATATTTACTTTTCATACCAAGAATTCTGGACCATCTTATTGTTTTATTTGGTATTTGGTATTAAATAAGGTATTATTTTTAAATAACCAATCATCTGAAAGTATTCAGTTTTGAAAAACAAAAATATCTTAAAACAGGTAGTTTATTATTATTAGCCTTGTGATGATTATATGGATATTTAAAGTTAATTGAATGTGCATTTTGAACCCAACATTCCTAGAATGGGGGGAATAAAAATAATTTCCATAAAGAAAAAAAAAAGAAATACCTGTTCTGCTATAAATCATAGCTATTATTACTTAAAATATTATATTTAGCACCTACTTTGGAGACATGGTGAGGGCATGGGATAAAAATATGAACGAGCAACGTTTCCTTTAAAATATCTCTGAGCTCTTTCTCCCCACAATAGGTTCTGGGCTCATCCTGAAAAAAGTTTAAAGAGAGCTGAAGAAGGAAGTTAACTTTTCCACTCTTCTCTCAGCCAGGGACCCGTGAGATGGCCTGAGGCAAGTCATTTGAAAGGTAGATTCACATATTCATAAAATGTTGGCAATAACATCCATTATTCTTATCACAGAGAAGTAACTTTAGTGTCAGATTGATGTAATGAAGAAAAGAGAAAGGAAGGAAGGAAGGAAGGAAGGAAGGAAGGAAGGAAGGAAGGAAGGAAGGAGGGAAGGGAGGGAGGAAGGGAAGGGACAAAGGGAGGGAAGGGAAGGCAAGGAGGGAGGGAAAGGAAAGAAAAAGGAAAAAAGTAATTCTGGAAAATAAAACAAAAATATTTTAAAATACTTAGAAAATATCTTAGAAAAATACTTAGAAAAAAATCTTAGAAAATACTTTTAAACAAATTATTTATCTGATGCCCACATACAACTCCATAAAGTATGGAAATTAAAATAGCCTGGCTCTCTTTGTTATGAAAGCCAAGCAGGATATTTTTATAGCCAGAGCCTATTGAACTCAAACAAACTGAAATATTGATTATACTAAGCCACAATGCAATTGCCAAACAGCTAGTCAGGACAGACTCCCAGTTTCTGGTTCAGTGTATAAAGAACTGGAAGTTGTTGGCTATGCTCATAACAAAAAAAAAAACACTGAACACACTGAAAATCGGCAACTCTTCATAGATCCATCAGAGAATTGAGGTCATGGGGCAAACCACTGCCCCCAAAATTGAAGAAACAGACTGATACAGAGAATCACAACTTACCAGAGCAGAAACCTCTATAGGAACCAGTACTGGAGTAGCAAAATCTAAACTGTAGCTGAAAGATTGCTGGGGACTCAGCAAGAACAAGTCATAGGGTTTAAAACTCCAAGGGAGGCTAGTCTTAGTAGAGCTCCCGTGTTTTGTGAATTTTTCCTCCAGGATCTCTATCAGCTTCTCATAGTGAAAGTCAGAGAAAAATCCCCTCTTGCTTCCAGCAGGGAGGTAAAATAGCAATTTTGAAGTATGCCCAGAGAATTCTGTTCTTCATAACAAATCCTACTCTCAAAATAAGCTATTTTACCAGATCCTAACTGACTGGGGTTTTACTAAAGCCTAACCAATCTGGGGAAAGGGAAATACCAAAGTCTAGACCCCTCTATCCTTCCTGTCTCACCTAAGGAGGAGAGGAATGAGAAGCACTTGTGTAGGTCCCAGCCCAGGGTACAGGCTCACTACATGACTGAATTCTAATTGTAAGACAACAAGCACTCCCCTTTCCTCCACACCTCACCAATACGTCAATAGAGCTCCTGTTTAACAACAGGCGGATACACATGGAAGAAATGCATATCTCAGACCTTATTTAAGAAAAAGTCTCCAGGGAAACCTAAAGACAGCAGGGGAGAGAAAACAAGGATGCCAGAAGAAATTTAGCCTCTGACACCTACAACTATAACAAACAGTAAACACAGTATAACTCCTCGATAGATAAACTCTCACATTAAAAGCCTGTTTACCACAGTTTCTTTTACCCAATAAATCCTATCAAGCAAAGTACTACAATCATGACAAAGTATCATTACAAAGTATACTGCAACCCAAAAACACATTCTGAAGACAGAGCAATCACCATAACCAGATTCAAATGTGGCAGATATATTGGAATTGTTAAACCAGGAATTTATTTTGTTTTATTTTTTTAATTTTATTTTTATTATTATACTTTGAGTTCTAGGGTACATGTGCACAACGTGCAGGTTTGTTACATATGTATACATGTGCCATGTTGGTGTGCTGTACCCATTAACTCGTCATTTACATTAGGTATATCTCCTAATGCTATCCCTCCCCCTTGTCCCTTCCCCACAATAGGTCCCAGTGTGTGATGTTCCCCTTCCTGTGTCCAAGTGATCTCATTGTTCAGTTCCCACCTATGAGTGAGAATATGCGGTGTTTGGTTTTCTGTTCTTGCAATAGTTTGCTGAGAATGATGGTTTCCAGCTGCATCCATGTCCCTACAAAGGACACAAATTCATCCTTTTTTATGGCTGCATAGTATTCCATGGTGTATATGTACCACATTTTCTTAATCCAGTCTGTCACTGATGGACATTTGGGTTGATTCCAAGTCTTTGCTATTGTGAATAGTGCTGCAATAAACATACGTGTGCATGTTAGACCAGGAATTTAAAACAGCTGTGACTAATATACTAAGTGCTCCAATGGAGAAAGTGGAAAGATACAAGAAAATATGGGCAATGTAATCAGAGAAATGGAAAAATCTAACAAATAATCACAAGGAAATGCTAGAGATAAAAAACATGGTAACAGAAATTAAGAATGCCTTTGACGAGCTCATAAATTGACTAAACACTGCAAAGGGAAAACATCAGTGAGTCTGAAGAAAGTTCAATAGAAACTTCTAAAACTGAATGCAAAGATTAAAAAATATATATTAAAAACACAGAATAGAATATCCAGGAATTGTGAGACAATTACAAAAAGTATAAATGTAAGTGGAGAAATGATAGTCTTTTCACCAAAAGTTGCTGGAACAATTGAATATATATAGGCAAAAAATGAACATCAATGTATACTCAGATGCTATACAAAAACATTAACTCAAAATGGACCATAGACCTCAATTTAAACCTAAAACTATAAAATGTGTAGAAGACAACATTGGAAAAAAATATTTGTGACCTCCAATTAGATGAAAATTTTGTAGCTATGACACTAAAAGCACAATCTATGAGAGAAAAAAAACTCATTGAATGGACTTCATCGACATTAAAAACTTCTAAAGAAACCATTAAGAAAGTAGAAAAACAAGTCACAGACTGAGAGAAAATATGTGCAAAAAATGTGCTAATTGACTTGTATCCAGAATATACTGAGAATGCTAAAAATTCAACAATAAGAAAACAAGCAATCCAATTTAAAAAATGGGCAAAAGATGTAAACAGAGACTTCACCAAAGAAGATATACAATTGAGAAGTAAGCACATGGAAAGATGCTCAACATTATTAATGATAAGGAGAATGCAAATTAAAAGCAACAATAAGATACCATTGCATACCTATTAGGGTGGCTAAAATTAAAAAGACTTTCTATACCAAGTGCCAGTGAGGATGTGGATGAACTGGAACTCTCATACATTGCTAATAGTGATGTAAAATGTTATAACAACTTTGGAAAACAGTCGAACAGTTTCTTAAGAAGTTAAACATATGCCTAACCATATGGCCTAGCTGTGCCATTCCTGGGTATAAAACCAAGAGACAAGGAAGCGTATGTCCACACAAAGACTTGTCCATGAATGCTCATAGCAGTTTATTTTTATTTCCCAAAACTGGAAGCAACCCACATATTCATTAACCAGTAAACAAATAAACTTTGGTAAATCCATTTAATTAAATATTACTTAGTAATAAATAGACAAACAAATACAATAAAATAAAGCAATGAACCATTGACATAGGAAACAACATATATGAAACCAAATAATTATGCTTAATGAAAGAAGCCAGACAAAATAAAGAGTACATACTATATGATTCCTATTAAGTCTAGAAAATTCAAGCTAATCTGTAGTTACAGAAAGAAGATCAGTGCTTGCCTGGGCGTGAGGAGGAGGAGATTGGTGGGAAGAAAGGAGTAAAAAGGGCCATGGGAAACTTTGGAAAATTGTGGATATAAATTTATACTTGTACATTTATGTCAAAACTTATCAAATTATACACTTTAGATATGTACAGTTTTATTGTGGGCCAATTATATTCAATAAAACTGTATTTAAAACATAAATCATCTAAACACTCCCAATTAAAAGACAGATAATCAGATTGGGTAAAAAATGTCAGACTCAGCTATGTGCTACCTATAAGAAAGCCAGTTCAGCTTTATTTAGATTTGCACTAACATGATACGTCTTTTTCACCCTTTTACTTTAAACCTTTTTGTATCTTTATATTTAAAGAGTGTTTCTTGTAGGCGGTATTCATAGTGAAGAGGCAATACCTGAAGTTTTTTGAAAAATAATGGAAAACCTCAAACTGCAGATTCAGGAAGTTCAGAGAACCCAAAGCTGATAAATAATTCCTCTCTCCAAAAACTCACCACACACTTCGACACATCTGCCAAAAACCAAACATAAAGGAAAACTTTGGAAGGCAGCCAGAGGAAAAAGACACATTGCATACAAAGAAACAGAGTAAGACTAACAGCAGACTTCGCATTAGGAAATATGCAGAAGAGAAGACAATGGAGAGAGATTTTTAAAGTACCACAATACTTCCTTCTTTAGATCTAGACTGAGTAAAGAAAAAAGAGGCCAGAAATAAACTATGAGGTTTAGCCTCAGTAATCCCAGGTGTGAGGCAGCATAGAAATATGAAGGAAGCTAATAGTAATATCTAACACTAACATCTTAAGTGGTTACTATGTGTCTTGTACTATAATAAAGCATTCCAGGTGGCATCAGTAATTTCTCATGCCCCTATGAAGTATTAGTATCTGCATTTTACAGAAAAGATGCAGGCATTAAAATTGTTCATCCTTTTGAGAACCAGAGAAGCTGCATGTGCAGGTATTTCAAAGATTAAGTCCATGATATACCAGGTTGGAAGGCAAGGATACAGTAGAAATCCAGTGTCAAGAGTCACTGGGATCTGAAAGATCAGCATCAGGAGAAAGACGATGGTTGGCAATATGTGAGCAAACAGATGACTGCCGGGAATTAGGATAGGAGAGATCAGAAATAAGATTGAGAAGAGAGCTGGATTAGAAGGAGATCATTAAAGAGAAGAGGTAGAGGTCTTGAGTGGTTCCACTCCACTTCCTTTTACCTTCTATGCAGCTGAAAAAAGAATCTTTCCCAGGGGCATTATCTAAGCTGTCCCAGGACCTGTCATTCATCAACAGTCATTTATTCAGCACTCAATAAATACTGGATGCTAAGAATACAAAGAAGAAACCACAAATATTGTTCTCAAATAGTTTAATTAGAGGCAAATAAATTAAGAGATTAAAAACAACACAAAGTAGCAGAATTGTAAATTCCAAGGGAAGGGCAGACTTTAAAACTACAAAGGCTTCACAGTGGAGATGAGATTTGAGCTGTTCTATGAAACAAAAGCAGGGAATAGGCAGGTAGATGAAAGAGGAGCACACTCCAAGCACGAGGACAGACAAAAAATTGGGAATATGTGTTTCGCAAGAGACAGATTGTAAGTAGATTACTCTGTAGGAAAAAGAGCTTTGCAAAAAGGAATATTAAGTTAGGATTGGTGAGATAAATGCAGGAATGTGTGAACTCTTGAATCTAGACTGTAGGGCAATACAAGATGTTCCATTTTCCAATCATTTTCTATTCCAATCCATTTCTATCTCTATTCTCTAGAGTCCCATAACCTGACAACCAAGATTTATGCTCATAAGACTGTCTTTCTACCTCCAAGTACATAACAATCCCCTGAAATAACCAAGGAAAAAAGAAGGTAAGAAAATTAAGTGCACATTACCATGAGTGTTCAAATACTTTTCTTGAATATTAGAAATTTAAAAAGATTAATGTCCCATTTTATTTGAGATATTCAAGACTTCTGAAACTAACTAAAAGTAGCCTGATAGCAAGGTATACCTATGTTCTTAAAGCTTTCCATATGGGTAAGGGTATTTCACTCCTGCCCTTTCACTGAAGCACGTGGTATATATGTGAAGAGATGTAGTGACTTTTAAAGAGGCTTAGCATTGCTCAGTTATTCTTTCTGTATCATTGAGCACAGGGCATTTCAAGTGGCTTCAGAAGACTCCCTTCTTTATAGATTCAAGGAATCCAAATAAAATTACCAAGAAGAAGAGACACATGAAGGCTATACTTCCTTCCCATGAGAAACTTAGCCTGCAATGACTCATATACTTAATCTTAAAGTTCCTAGAAGCATCTCCTTTGGGTATTTGAAGCACATCTTAGTTTACCTCATTGAGTATGCACAACATACCCAAGTTCTCTCAGCCTGTGGGAGGCACAGCCAGAAAGTTCTTGGTGTTTTGGAAAGATCGTGGATTCTAGAGTCAAGCTGATTAGAATTTAAATCCTGGTTCTGCCACTTAGAAAAATCTACACTCAGTCTCTGAGATCTTCAGCTGCTCTTTAAAATGGGTCCAATAATGCCGACCTCCTAGGGTTTCATGATGATTAAACTGAATGAGGTAATATAAGCTACATGCCAGCCGTAGAATAGGCACATAGTGGGAACTTCGTGTTTGTTTTCTTCTCCAGTTTCCAGTATGAAATACAATCTTAAGATTATAAAATTTTCCTTTGGTATTTATAAAGAATGAATCTCAAATTAAAGTAATTCCACTCAAATAATACCACTAGGAATTCAACCAAAAAGACATTTAATATATATTACCATTAACCCATAGAGAAGGCACGTAACAGACCAAGGGAGAAAGTGTGAAGATCTCATTACAAATAAATTTAGAGACAGTTTTCTCCTTCCCTAAGGCAAAAATGTTCCACAGCCTTAATTACACTTTTCGAAATTTGTTTTGATTTTCCCTTCTATTCCTTTGAAATCTTATCTGATATTAGTCTTCAGGCTTTCTTCTCTCCCTTATCTGCCATCTGGAGCGTCTATTAAACATGCACAATGTACACATTCTCTCTGTCTCTCTGTCCTTCTGTCTCTGTTTCTTTCTGTTTTTGTCTCTCTCTCCCGTCCCCCTGCATCCCGCCCATAAAATACTTTTAGTCCCTTGGGAAAAAAAAAAGTAATTATAATGTAATTCTGTAAAGACGCCCTTCACTACTTTGCTGGCAACAAACTGTGAAGTTCTGAATATGAGAATGTGTGATCATTTCAAGACAGGCTGTGAACAGATTTCTTGTCTTTGCAAATCATTTGCAAATCATTTTAATTACCTGTAGATTAAGTCCAGATTTCTCAGTCTGACATTCAGTGTCCTTCCTAATTGTCCATTCATTCCAGGCGTATCTTCTACCAACCCCATTGTACATGGTCTTCTGGCCACTCTGGATAATGTACCGTTCCCTGAACACAACAGCCTTTCAGGGAATGTTGCCTGGAAATTGTGCATACCATTGCATTTACCCATACATAAGCTCCTTGAGATGCCTTCACCCACCCCACTTCTTTACCCGATGATAGCATAAAAATGCTGAGGATTAATTTTCAATGTCACCCTCACACAGGTGAGGCTAAGCATTCCCTCTTTTGTGCCCCTTGAAAACAACAAGTAATGGAGCCTATCACCCATTGTTTTGGTTGGTGAAATGCAAGTCTTCTCCAGTAGAACACAGGCAGACCTCAGTGATATTGCAGGTTTAATTCCTGATGACCACAATAAAGCAAATGTCACAATAAAGTGAGTCACATGAATGTTTGGTTTCCCAGTGCCTATAGAAGTTATGCTTGCACTACACTGAGTCTAGTAAGTGTGCAGTAGCATTATGTTTAAAAAAGCAATGTGCATATCTTAACTGAAAAATACTTTATTGCTAATAAAATATAAAATATTTTATTGCTAAAAAATAATAAAATAAAATACTTTATTGCTTATAAAAATGCTAATGATCATCTGAGCCTTCAGTGAGTTGCAATCGTTTTTCTGGTAAGTGGTCTTGCCTTGATATGGACGGCTGCTGACCGATCAGAGTGGTGATTGCTGAAGGTTGAGGCATTTAAGAAATTGCTGTGGCCTATTTCTTAAAATAAGACAAAAATGAAGTTTGACACATTGATTGACTCTTCCATGAAAGATTTGTTTGTAGCGTGTGATGCTTTTTTATAGCATTTTACCCACAGAAAAATGCTTGACTTCTTTCAAAATTGGAGTCAATCCTCTCAAACCCTGGTGCTGCTTTATCAACTAAGTTTATGGAATATCGTAAATCCTTTGCTGCCATTTCAACAACTCACAGCACCTTCACCAGGAGTACATTCCATCTCAAGAAACCACTTTATTTGCTCATTCATAAGAAGCAACTACTCATTCATTCAAGTTTTATCATGAGGTTGTGGCGAGTCAGTCATATCTTCAGGCTCCACTTCCAATTCTAATTCTCTTGCTATTTCTACCATATCTGTAGTTCCTTTGTTCACTGAAGTCTTGAATCCCTCAAAGTCATTCCTGAGGGTTGGAATCAACTTCTTCCAAACTCCTGTTAATGTTAATATCTTGACCTCCTTAGGGAGTCTCTCTGAACCTATTCTGGTTCAGGAGGCTGCCCAATTGGCAAAAAATATTAAAATTTAAAATATATATATTTTGACCTCCTCCCATGAATCACAAATGTTCTTCACAGCATTTAGAATGGTGGATCCTTCTATGGTGAATACTAACAATAAGGCCGTTTCACATTCTTATGATTTTTCTGTTCACTGGAGTAGCCCTTTTCATTTCATTCAAGAACTTTTATTTGCATTTACAACTTGGCTAACTGGCAAAAGAGGCCCAGCTTTTGGCCTGTCTCAGCTTTCAATATGCCTTCTTCACTAAGCTTACTTATTTCCAGCTTTTAATTTAAAGTGAGAGACATGCAATTCTTTCTTCCCCTTGAACACTTAGAGGCCATTGTAGGGTTATCAATTGGCCTAATTTCAAATTGTTATGTCTCAAGGAATAGGGAGGTCCAAGGAGAGGGAAACAGACAGGGGAAAGGCCAGTGGTTGGCGCAGTCAGGACACGTAGCGTTCATCCATAAGTTCACCATCTCATATGGACGCAGTTTGTGGCACTCCTTAACAATCACAATGGTGACATTTAAAAATCACTGATCACAGATTACCATAACAGATATTATAATAAGGGAAATGTTTGCAATATTGAGGGAATTACCAAAATGTGACACAGAGGCACAAAGTGAGTACATGCTGTTGGAAAAAAATGGTACCAATAGACTTGCTCGACACGGAGTTGCCACAAACCTTCAATCTGTAAAAAATGCAGTATGGGCCGGGCGCGGTGGCTCAAGCCTGTAATCCCAGCACTTTAGGAGGCCGAGATGGGCGGATCAAGAGGTCAGGAGATCGAGACCATCCTGGCTAACACGGTGAAACCCCGTCTCTACTAAAAAATACAAAAAACTAGCCGGGCAAGATGGCGGGCGCCTGTAGTCCCAGCTACTCGGGAGGCTGAGGCAGGAGAATGGCGTGAACCCGGGAGGCGGAGCTTGCAGTGAGCTGAGATCCGGCCACTGCACTCCAGCCTGGGCGACAGAGCGAGACTCCGTCTCAAAAAAAAAAAAAAAAAAAAAAAAAAAAAGCAGTATCTGGGAAGCCCGATAAAGCAAGTCATGCCCGTGTACGCTTCATGATGGCAGGGTCTTTTTTTTTTTTCCCCCATATCCATCATCCCAGAGCTTTTGATGCATTGTTACAATCTCAGGATGTGGGAAGGGCAAGAAAAGTTTCTTTCTCTGTTACAAAGGCTGAGGTTGCAAGTCTGGAGTGAATTTGGATTCCCTGGGGTTAGAGATCCAGGCTTCCTCCACCTGGCACCTCCATGCAGGCCTCTTCTCCCATCTTCACCTCTGGATCCAAGACTGTGATTCCATCACATCAACATTCAGTCCAGCAGATGAGAGGGAAGAGAAAAAGATTACATTAAAAACACTCCTGGAAGTTGTATATACCATTTCCACTTCTGGCTCAGAAATCGGTAAAATGACAATACCTCGCAGGAGCGGAGGCTGGGAAATGTAGAGTCTTTAATCTTTACAGTTTCATTATGCTAATTAAACACAGGTTCATGAACCAGACTTCCTCCAGCCACCAAGACTTGCAATCATTTGAAGTTATGCTGAAGGCAAGTTAAGGTGCAATACGTTTAGCATTCATTAGTTACTTCATCTTCAAGCATATACTTTCATACATATTTATAGCTAGGACATAAATTTAACTGGATCATGTGTTAGGATATTACTGCAGTCACTGCTTCTGAGATTGCATATGTCTACTTTTAGCAGATTGTTCTCCCCAGCTTTGGTTGTTAAACATAGAGCTCCATTACTCCCCTGATGGTGTTAATGAAAAACAACTCATGAGTGAGTTATATAACTTAATTGTAATCAAGAACTTGACCTAGTTATATTACCTAAGGAAATCACATCTTAAATTCACCATGCCCTCAACTGAATACTTTCCTCCAGAACTTTACCCTCCTCCCATATTCTCATCCTGAGGTAGCGTCATCATTTGCCCAGCAGGTCAAGTCAGAAACCTGGAAATCTCTCCATTCAATCACCAAATTCTGTTGATTCTTCCTGTTCCAATCCTTTCGGTTGCTCCATCACTATCAGAGTGTTTGTTCAGTCCTCGCCTACCTGGTCTGCTACACCTTCCCTGACTGGGCTTTCTGCTTCTGGTCACAGCCCCTCCTCACTGCTGTCGGAATGCCCACCAGTTACAAGTGTGCTGCTGCCCTGCTTTCAATCCTCCCTAACACACACAGGATCATGCCTGTGATGGTTAATATCGGATTGAAGGATGGAAAGTATTGTTCCTGGGTGTGTCTGTGAGTGTGTTGGCAAAGGAGATTAACATTTGAGTCAGTGGACTGGGAAAGGCAGACACACCCTCCATCTGGGTGGGCACCATCTAATCAGCTGCCAGCGAGGCTAGGATAAAAGCAGGCAAAGGAACAAAGAAGGACTAGACTCGCTTAGTCTTCCAGCCTGCATCTTTCTCTCGTGCTCGATGCTTCCTGCCTTCAAATATTGGACTCCAAGTTCTTCAGCTTTTGGACTCTTGGACCTTTGACCTTCGACCACAGACTGAAGGCTGCACTGCTGGCTTCCCTACTTTTGAGGTTTTGGGAGTGGAACTGGCTTCCTTTCTTCTCAGCTTGCAGACGGACTATTGTGGGACTTCACCTTGTGATCGTGTGAGTCAAGAACCCTTAATAACTCCGCTTTATATATATACATCTATCATCTATCATATTAGTTCTGTTCCTCTAGCGAATCCTGACTAATTCTATACTCATGCTCCTAACTCCCACCTCTGCTGGCCAAGTGAAAATCCTGGATCCTGCCAATCCTTTCAGCTCCAATTCCTGGCACATCCCCTTGATGCCTTATACTGTCCTTTGAGAAACCGTTGTCACTTTCACTTTGCAAGTGCTGATCCCTCTCCATCTGGAAGACTCTTCACTCCCTTCCCCTAATTCCTTCGTCTCTTTCTTTGCCTGCCTGATCTCCCCTAGTTATCCTTCAAAAGTCAGCTCAGTTAGACATCATTCCTCTGTGAAACTTCCTCTGCCTCCCCGCCTCCCACGCCCCTGTAAAACAAGGCCTTTCCTCCAGTCCACTCACATAAAACATATGCTTTTATTATATGACTTATCACATTATTTTAAAACTCTATTAAATTATCTTATCGATTGCAAGATATTTGAAAACAAGAAATTTTCCTTGTTTCTATTTGCATCCTCAGATCCTTGCACAATTCCTTTTTTTTTTTTAAAGATAGGGTCTTGCTCTGCTGCCCAGGCTGAAGTGCAGTGGCACAATCCTGGCTCACAGCAGCCTCAAACTCCTGGGCTTAAGAGATCCAGCTGCCTCAGCCTCCAGAGTAGCTAGGGATACAGGCACATACCACCATGCTCAGCTAGTTTTTAAAAATTTTTTGTTGAGAGAGCATCTTGCTATGTTGCCCAGGCTGGTCTCAAACTCCTGGCCTCAAGCAATCCTCCTGTCGTGGCCTCCCAAAGTACTAGGATTGGAGGTATAAGCCACAGTGCCAGGCCTCTTGCCAATTCCTAACACATAAGGTCTCAATAAAATGCAAAAACAAACAAATTATCATTCTGGTGTGCATACTTTTATATGGCTGAGAATAACTGAATGTATAATTTGATATTCTGTTTTTTCCAATGAAAATTATATAATAATCTTTTTAAATTTTTATACAGGCTAGTGAGTCAAGCTCTCCCTATAGTCTTAAAATTTTTTAATCAACATTTATTGTATAACTGTCCTATATTTTTAGAATATTTTCGCTATTGAAGTACATTTGCATTTGTTGCATTTTTTGATATTGTATTTAATACTTTGATGAACTTTATTGTTCATAAATATTTGTGTTTCAGAATATTTTATTTAGAATAGATTGTTAGGAAGCATAATTTCTAGAAAGACAAAAAGTAAGTCAATGGATATGGACCCTTTTTGAGGCTTGTTTTATTAGGCGGGTCCAAAGGTAACGGCAAAAACCTTAATTATTTGTGCACCAAGCTAGTAAAATGACCAAACCCATTTGGATTCACACAGGCAGTATATAAGAGCAAGCATCTCATTTTGAAAGAGGTTTAGGCCAACCAGAAAGCATCTACCACAGAATGAAAAGAATTTGAGGAATTGGTAAAGCGTAACATACAATCAGTCATTGAAGGTACACGGGGCTGGGTGCAGTGGTTTACACCTGTAATCCCAGCACTTTGGGAAGCTGAGGTAGGTGGATCACTTGAGGTCAGGAGTTCAAGACCATCCTAGCTAATGTGGTAAAACCCCGTCTCTACTAAAAATAAAAAAATTAGCCAGGCGTTGAGCTGGATGCCTGTAATCCAGCTGGTATCCTGGGAGTCTGAGGCAGATCTTTTCAAATATTTGAAACACCGTCATGAGGAAGAGGAAGCAGATTTTGAGAATAATGATAGAGTAACTTACTACTAGGTCCTGAGTGTTTACTGTGTGCCAGACATTGTGTTATGAGTTTTTGAATCTTCATTTCACAGATAGATAACTAAGACTTCAAAAGCTGTCATCACTTACCTAGTCACAGAGGTCACTAGTAGCAGCTCTGGTATTCATAAATCCAGCTTGCACTGGTTCTAAAACTTGTGTCTTAATCACCACACCAGGACTTCCCAAACTTTCCCATCAAGGTGAATTTAATGGTAAAAAATAGTGAAAGCAGATCCTTAGGGTAGGTGGGGTACAGATGAAGCTAGCCGTCTATAAGCAAGGGAATTCCTAGAAGCTTCATTTTGCTTTTAATCTATGTGCATTTTTACAGTCGCTATGGAAAACAATACGACAGTTCCTCAAAAAATTAAAAGTAGAATTACCATAGGATCCAGCAATCCCACTAATGGGTATACACTCTGTAAGGAAAGAGTAGTAGAAAATAGGACAGGAGGGTTTTCCAGAAGACCCCAGGAGTCCGATGGGTATCTTTCAAGACCTGTGCCTTAATGGTACTAAAAAGAGAGCAAGAGAGAAATCACCCTATGAAATATTTTATGCTTTAGCACTTCCACTTATGTTGTATTTCTCCTTATGTTTTGAATATTTAGCATTCTTAGCATGGCATAGTTTTGAGTCTCCAGATATGTAAGTTCATATAGTTAAAATGCTTGTATTTGCTTGCAACTAACCAAGATAAATCAAATAATTGATAGTAGAATACATTCTATCTGTATAGGAAGTAGGAAGACGAATGCCCTCTACCAACTTTCTGCAGGCTGCCTGGTGACCCTAATAATGGATTTGTATATTTTAAGGATAATTTATTGAGCTATATGCTCTTGACCCAAAATTCTTTGCTATGGCTGTCAAGGACATTGTCCCTCAGATTTTTAACGGACTCTTATAGCTAAAAGCAAGATGAGAAACCAGAATACCCAGGAACTACTTGATCAGGCATCAGCATGATTTCAGCTTGGAACAAGCCTCCCATCAGCAAGTTACTTTTATGTTTGAAACTAGAGTGAGACTTTGATTTAAAGAGAGATGATTGCCTGTAGCTGAACAGTGTGCATGTGTGTGTGCCCTCAAGTGTGTGCATGCATGCATTTGTACACCAGTTTGGTAGATTCCTCATTCTCTATCTCTCCTGAGAACTACTATTCTCATAGTCAAGCTGAGGCTATATTTCTTCATTCTTAATACACATGCTACTGAAAAGTTTCTCAGGTTCTCAGAATTCTTATTAAAAATTATAGTCCAAGGACATTTTTCAGAGTTCAGATTCTCCAATGAGAAGAAAAAAGCTTGATATTCTGATTTTATTTTGGCTTAGAGTGCTTCTTTTCAAAGGAATTTTGTTTTCCAGGATCAACACAGCTTATAATTAAAGCATATCATGTCTGCCCATCTTCTTTTCTCCAAATTAGTACTATTTTGTACTAAAAGAAATTAAAGGTGAGAAATAAAAATTTGGAAAGGACAAAATGTTAATACTATTTATGGATGACCTTATTGAAAATCCAAAAGAATTCAACAAGTATATTCCATTTTTCTATATGAACTTGCTATTTTGAAAGAATTTTTGTAGTTTGTGTCTTTCCAAGGAATGTGTCTATTTCATCTATTATGTATTGGCATCAAGTTCATCGTAATATTCCCTTATTGTCTTTTTAATATGTCCATGGTCATATTTCCTCTTTCATTTCTGATACTGGTCATTTGTGTCTTCACTGTTGTTAACATAATCAACTTACCAGAATTCTCTCAATTTTATTAATCTTCTCAATGAAACAATTTTTGTTCCCATTGATTTCTTTCTATTGTCTTTCTGTTTTTAATTTCATAGATTTCTGCTGTTTATGATTTCCTTCTTTCTACTTTGGGTTTAACTTGCTGTTCCTTTTCCTTTTTTTTTTCTTTTTTTTTTTGACGGAGTTTCACTCTGTCGCCCAGGCTGGAGTGCAGTGGCGTGATCTTGGCTTACTGCAACATCCACCTCCCGGATTCAATCAGTTCTCCTGTCTCAGCCTCCCAAGTAGCTAGGACTATAGGCGCACACCACCACACCTGGGTAATTTTTGTATTTTTAGTTGAGACGGGGGTTTCACCATATTGGTCAGGCTGGTCTCGAACTCCTGACCTCACGTGATCCGCCTGCCTCGACGTCCCAAAGTGCTGGGATTACAGGCCTGAGCCACTGCGCCCAGCCTTGCGGTTCCTTTTCTAAATTCTTAAGGTGGAAACTCAGATTATTGATTTAAAATCTTCCTTCTCTTCTAATCTGGCATTTAAAGATCTAAATTACCCTCTAAGCATTTCTTTAATTGCGTCCTATAAATTTTGATGTATTTTATTTTTGTTTCCATTTAGTTTAGAATATTTCTAATTTTCCTTGTGATACATGCTTTCACCCATGAGTTATTTAGAGTATGTTGCTTAATTCCCAAATGTCTGGGATTTTCCAGGTATCTTTCTGTTACGAATTCTATGAATTCTTTCTGTTACGAATTCCATCATGGTCTGAGAACCCAATGTGTGTGCATTCTACCTTCTTAATTTCTTTGATATTTATTGTATAGGCCTGAATATGATCTATCTTGATGATGTTCCATGCACATGTTCCATGTGCACTTAAAACAGAACATATATTGGGCCACTCCTGTAAAGTAATCTCAGCACTTTGGGAGGCTGAGGCGGGCGGATCACAAGGTCGGAGTTCGAGACCAGCCTGGCCAACATGCTGAAACCCCGTCTCTACTAAAGATACAAAAAATTAGCTGGGTGTGGTGGTGCGTGCCTGTAATCCCAGCTACTTGCAAGGCTGAGATAGGAGAATTGCTTGAACCCAGGAGATGGAGGTTGTAGTGAGCTGAGATCACGCCATCGCACTCCAGTGACAGAGCGAGACTCTGTCTCAAAAAAAAAAAAAAAGTATATTCTGCTGTTGTAGAGTGTGGTGTTCTAGTGGGTCAAGTTGGTCAATTGTTTCTCCTTTCAGTTCTATCGGGTTTTGCGTCATGTACAATATTTGGAAACTCTGTTACTAGATGCACATACTCTTAGAATTGTCATGATATCTTTATGAATCAATTCCTTTATCATTATAAATTGTCCCTTGTTATCTCTGGTAAAAATCCATGTTCTGAACTCTACTTTGCCTTATGTGGATACAGCCACTGCAACTTTTTTTTATTGGTGAATATAAAGAATACATCTTTATTCATTCTTTTACTTTTAACCGATCTTTGTATTTATATGTAACACGGGTAACTCTTGTCCATCAGATAGCTGAGTCTTGCTTTTTTCCAGTGTGATAGTCTATGCCTTTTTCACTGGAGTGTTTAGACAACTTAAACTTAATGTAATTATCAATATGATTAGATTTAAATATACCATCTTGCAATTTTCTATTTGTTCCAGTTGTTCTTTGTTTCCTTTTATTTCACTGTTTCTCTCCTGCCTTGTTTTGGTTTTTTTAGTAGTCCACTTTATCTCCAGTCTTGGCTTATCAGCTATAACTTTTTGTTTTTGTTTTCATCTTGCTTATTGTTGTTACTGTTGTTTTCATTGTTGCTCCAAAGTTTACAATATACATCTTCAACTTATTTCAGTCTATCTTTGAACATTGCACCACTTCACCTATAGTGAGAGACTTTACAACAATATGTGGAAGTTATATGCTATATGTATATATGTATACAAGTTATACATTATATGTTCCTTCTCTCCTTTTGCCCCTTAATATAGTACATTTTAAACCCCACAGTGCATTGTCATTAACTTTACTTTAAACATTTAAAAAAACAAGAAAAAATGTCTTTATATCTACCTGAATATTTATGATTTCTGATATTTTTTAGCTCTTTATATAAATCTGATAGCATTTTTCTTCTGCCTGAAGAACTTTTATTACCATCTTGCAGTTTAAGTCTGCTAGCAATGAATTCTTTCAGATATTGATATAAGTGCTTGCTGGGTTCTTCTTACCCACTGTCCAGAAGAGCCAATGCCCTGAGAACAGTATGTTTTGTAGCAAAGAAAGAGTTTTGTAATCATAGGACCAGCCCAGCAAAAGGATGAGAGATAATTCTCAAATCCACCTCCCTGATAATTTGGAGGCTAGAGTTTTTCCAGGATAGTTTGGTGGGGAGGGGGCTACGGAATGGGGAATGCTGATCGGTTAGGTCAGGGATGAAATCATAGGGGGATAAAGCTGTCTTCTTGCACTGAGTTGGTTCCTAGGTGGGGATCACAAGACCAGGTGAGCCAGTTTCTTGGTATGGACCACCAGTTGGAGTGATGCTAGCCAGCTCATCAGAATGCAAAGTCTGCAAGACACCTCAAACACCAGTCTTAGGTTTTAAAATAGTGATGTTATCCATAGGAGCAATTGGAGAGGTTACAAATCTTGTGACTTCCAGCTACATAATTACTGAGCCATAATTCCAACCCTGTGGCTAATTGACTAGTTTTACAAAGACGGTTTCAGTCCTTGAGCAGAGAAGGGGGTTAGTTTCAGTAAGGGACTGTTGTCATTTTTGTTTTAAACTATAAACTAAATTCCTCCCACAGTTAGTTTGGCCTATGCCCAAGAATAAGCAAAGACAGTTAGCTTATGAGGCTGGAAATAAGACGGATCAGCTATGTCAGATTTCACTTACTGTCATAAATTTTGCAAAGGCAGTTTCATTAAAAACTTAAAAATGGTGGTAGGCGCCTGTATTCCCAGCCACTTGGGAGGCTGAGGCAGGAGAATGGTGTCAACCTGGGAAGTGGAGTTTGCAGTGAGCTGAGATAGTGCCACTGCACTCCAGACTGGGAGACAGAGTGAAACTCCATCTCAGAAAATAAATAAATAAGTAAGTAAGTAAGTAAGTAAGTAAATAAATGGTCTAAAAAAAAGTCTTTACATTTATTCTTGAAAAATATTTTTGTTGGAGGTAGAATTTTAAATTGTCCAGTTCTTTTCTTTCAGTATTTTAAATATTGGCTTCATGACTGTATAAATTTGCTAGGGTTTTCATAGACTGGGTGATTTAAACGACAGAAATCTATTAGCTAACAGTTCTGGAGGCTGCAAATCCAAGATCAAGGTGCTGGCAGAGTTGTTTCTTTGTAAGGCCTCTCTCTTTGGCTTATGGATGATCATCTTTTCCCTGTGTCTTCACACGGTCTTCAATCTATGTGTCTATGTCCTAATTTCCACTGCTTTTAAGAACTCCAACTATATGGGATTAGGGCCCACCCTAATGACCTCATTTTAACTTAATCACCCCTTTAAAACTCCTATGATATGGTTTGGCACTGTGCTTCCACCCAAATCTCACCTTTAATTGTAATAATCCCCATGTGTCAAGGACAGGACCAGGTGGAGGTAACTGAATCGTGGCAATGGTTTGTCCCATGCTGTTCTCGTGATAATGAATGAGTCTCAGAAGATCTGGTGGTTTTATAAGCATCTGGCATTTCCCCTGCTGGCACTCATTCTGTCTCCTGCCACCCTGTGGAGAGGTGCCTTCTACCATGACTGTAAGTTTCCTGAGGCCTCCTCAGCTACGTGCAACTGTGAGTCAATTAAACCTCTTTCTTTATAAATTACCCGGTCTCGGTTATGTCTTTATTAGCAGCATGAGAATGGACTAACATACCCTATCTCCAAATATAGTCACATTGTGAGGTACCAGAAGTTAAGGCTTAAACATATGCATTTTGGGGATATGCAGTCAACCTATAACAATTTATTTCTGATAAAAATGTGCTGTGACTCTTAGCTTTACTCCTCTGTAGTAATGTCTTTTTTCTCTAGCTGCTTTTGGAATTCTCTTTATCACTGTTTTTCAACAGTTTGGTTGGGATGTTCTTTAGTATTCTTTGTATGTGTGTTTTTCTTTTCTGTGTTTATTCTTTTTGTTGGAATTTTAAAATCAGATGCTTTATATTTTTTTCAAAATTTGAATATTTGAATAAGCCATTTAAATTTTGAATATTTTGAATAAGCCATTACTTCAAATATTTTTCTGACCCCTCCCCCAGGGTTCTCACCTCTGGAACTCAAATTTCACATAAGTTAAAGCACTCTGTCTTATTCCACAGGTCACCAATGCTGAAACCGCCTTTGCAAAATTATGACTGAGACAGTGAAAGATCTAACCTAACCAATTTCATCTTGCTTTTAACCTCCAAGCTGTCCTTGTTCCTTCCTGAGTGTAGGCTGAATTAACTTTGGAAGGAACTTAGCTTATAGTTTATAGTTTAAAACAAAGACAATAACAGCCCTTGCCCAAAACAAGCCTCCTTCTTGCCTAGGGACTAGATTGCCTTTGTAGGATTAACAAAGTAGCCACAAGATTAAAAACTTTGGTTTAGGGGTCATGCAGTGGGAGGCTACAAGATTCTGACCCTCCCAAAACTGCTCCTGAGATCAGTGCTTAAGATATTTTGCAGACCCTGCACTTGATGGATCAGCTGGCACCACCCAGACCAGCACAAGAGGATAGCTTCAACTTCCCATGACTTCATCTTCTAACTAACCAATCAGCAATCCTGGCTCTCTGACTTTTCCCCTACCCACCGAATTGTCTGTAAAAGCTCTGATCCCCGAATGCCTGGGGAAACTGATTTGAGTAATAATAAAACTCCCATCTCCCACACAGCCGACTCTGCATGAATTACTCTTTCTCTATTGCAGTTCCCCTCTCTTTATAAATTGGCTCTGTCTGTGCAGTAGGTAAGGTAAACCCATTGGGCAGCTACAATGCTTTCTTCATTTCTTTAGTCCTTTTCCCTCTCTGCTTTGTTTGGGTCATTGCTATTGTTTTGTCTTCAAGTGTTCTTTTGTGGTAGCTAACCTGTTGTAAATCTCATCCGGTACACTTTCTTTCAAATATTGTATTTCTTATTCTAGAAGTTCCAGATGGCTCTTTTTTATGTCTTCCATTTCTTTTATGTTTTCCAGTACTTCCTTGAACACTTGTATCATGTTTTTAAGGGCTGTTTTAGAATCCTTGCCTGCAAACTCCATTTTATGTGTAATTTCTATATCTGTTTCCATAGATTTTTCTCCTAACTATATGTAACATTGTTCTGCTTCTTTGTATGTGTAATAGATGTTTACTGGATGCCAGGTATTTTGATATTTACGTTGTTGGGTATTGGGTTTTGTTAGATTATTTTAAATTGATTTGGACTTTGTCTCCAGAGAGACAAAACTCATCAAAGAGAGATATATATATAGGCAGAAAGATAAGGGATTTATTAGGAGAATTGACTCAATTATGGAGGCTAAGTCCCAAGATAATCCATCTGCAAGCTGGAGACCCAGGGATCCCTGTAGCATGGCTTGGTCCAAGTCCAAAGGCCTTAGGACCAAGGAAATTGATGGTGTAACTCTTGGTACAATGGGAAAGGCCCGAGAGGCAGTAGGGCAAGCAGAGGTGCCCGCTGGTGTGTATCCTGAAGTCTAAAGAATAGGAAACCTCGAATTTTGATGTCCCAGGGCAAAAGGAAGGTGTCCAGGCTCCAAAAGAGAGAGAATAAGAAGTTATCCTTCCTACACCCTTTTGCTCTATCCAGGCACCCAGTCAATTGAATGGTGCCCACCCATGCTCAGGGTGGATCTTCCCCACCCAGTCCACCGATTCACACACAACCTCCTTTAGAAACAGCCCACAGATACACCCAGGGCAGCCCAATCATTCTAATCAGAAGCAAAAACACCTGGGTTTTTCTTTCAACAGGAGGAGGAGGATGGGTTCAGTGCCTACTGAAGCTTTGAGAGTAATTAGTGCAATAATTGAGAATAAATGATATTTTACCAGCTATCTGGGCATTCCTTAATCCAGTCAAGTTGACACCCCAAATCAACCATCACACACTTTGATTCTTTCAAGGCTCACTTTTAAGCTTTGTTGGGGTGACTCCAAAGTAGCTTTTTGCTGGGGGAAGGCACTGAGTAGGAGAATAGAGTTAGATCCAAGGACAGAAAGTAAACCAAGAGAAACAGGTCTCAAGCCATGGAGAGGGCACAAAGCAGTAAACCAAATCAGAGCAAAGATCAGAGACTAGCAAAGCTGAAGACTTGCATTCCTGGAAAAGCCAGTGTGTATTTAAACTGCAGAAAAGCTTTGTGTTTATATGTAAAACTGAGCTAGGTTCTCGGATTAGCTCATCATGAACAGGTTTCTCATTTACATTCAGAAGTGAAGAGTGACATGAAACATTCTCTTCATGCACATCTAGCATTCTTGGTCCCCACCCACTCACTGGAAGCACTGTGGCTGCCTGCTCCTTGTGTCCACCGAAATTATTGCCACGCATTTCCAAAGTGCCCCCTGTGGGAAGCATTACATCCCCACTGAAAGCCACTGGTGTAGGATCAAAGGATTTAAAATATGCCTCGCTTATTTTGCCCTTTATTGTCCCCATTTCCTCATCCTGCTGCATCATCAGGGAAATCCAAGGGCCCTTTTCTGTATACACTCTTCCTGGATGATGAGTCCAACCACTCCTGTGGCTGCAGCCACGGCCTTAATGCCCATTCCGATGCCCACCCCTACGTCTCCAGCCCTGCTTCGCCCTTTGTGCCTATTCAAAGTCTGCTCATCCTCCAAGGCCCAGCTCAGATTCTGCCTGCTCCCCTAAGGCTCCTCCAAGCATTTCAGCTGACAGTGACCTGTCCCTCCTCTTGCCCTTGGAGACACTGCCTAAGGCTTAGTTCTTAACTGTACAGAACTCATCAAACTGTGGTCATGATGGGCCTCCGAAAACCTGTGATTAGATTTAGTCATTCCACAATGTATATCTACGTCCAAACATCATGTCATATACAATACATATGTATAATTTAATCTGCCAATGTTAATAAATAAATAAGATGTTTAACAACCAGTTGGAATGGATGCCAGCCATAGTGAAACTGCATTCCCAAAGATTATGGCAGTGAGAGAAATCTACCATCACTAAGTCCATTTTGCTTCAACTTCATAAGCTAACTGCCCTTGGTGTAGGCCAAACTAACTATGGGAGGGATTCATTTTATAGTTTAACTTTTAAAGCAAGAATGATAATAGTTCCTTCCTGAAACTAACCCCTTCCTTGTTCAGGACCAAAACTGCTTTTGTGAAACTAATGAAGGGCCACAACGTTAGAATCATGATAGAAGCCTGGACTCTGCATAGTTAAGTGATAACCAGCCATTGTTCCCTGGTTTGCTTACTGCTCAAGTAGCTGGAGGTCACAGGATTTGTGACTTCCCCACTTGCTCCTATAGATAACATCACTATTGGAAAACCTAAGACTGGTCTTTGAAACATTTTCCCGACTTTTGCATTCAGGCAGACCAACTGAGAGCAGCTAGACCTGAACCTGAGACTCATGCCAAACAGCTGACTCCACAGGGCCTATGACCCCCACTCAGAAACTGACTCAGTGCGTGAAGACAATTCCAACACTCCTATGATTTCATCCCCCATCCAGTTTGCAGCATCCCTTCTCTAGCCCCCTGCCCACCAAATTATCCTTCAAAAACCCTAGACTCCAAGCTCCTGGGGAGCTGAATTTGAGAAATATCTCCCATCCTCCTTCTGGGCTGCCTTGCGATAATTAAGTGTTTTCTCTTTTGCAACATGCCTGCCGTCTCAGTGTACTGACTTTATCTGTGCAGCAGGCAAGAAGAACCCACTGTGCTACAGCAACCATGAAGTGAGGGTTTGGGGGCCCCTGTGGCACCAAGTTTGAATCCTGTAGTCTTTCTGGATTGTGGGGAGGCACAGAGACTCCCAGGGGAGGGGCTGCATAGCTGGAATGGCAAGGTCATCAGCCAAGCAGAAGGACACTGGATGAATCAAGACTGACAATAGCTGTAAACCACTAGTTTGCCCACCCTGGCATATACCAACTTGACATAAATTCTGCCAATGACCAAAAATAATTGAAAATGAGGTTAAAGCTTATTAAATCTTAAAAAAAAAAAAAACAAAAAACAAAACAAAAAAAAAAAAACACCTGGGGAATGATTTGCTAAAATGTAGGGTCCAGGGCCTGGGGAATTACTTGTAGGGTCCAGGGCAACACCCTCAAAAGATACTATAACTCTGGGTGATTATTTCCTTTCCCAAACACCCGAAGCAAAGAAATCTACACTTTAACAAGCTCTCAGAGGGATTCTGATGTAAATTGAAATTTTAAGAGCCATGGCTTTGGTAGTTTCATGTGTGTCTCAACTGATTTGTAAACTCTTTCAGTGCAAGAATTGCTTTTTAATGCTTGGAAGCTAGCCCCATGCTGAGCACATAATTAGAGTTTTCAGTTTTTAGTGTCAGGAGCTGGGGATGATTCCAGTTCTGGGGCTGCCTCGGATGTGGGTTTTAGTCTCCTGTATAATCTTCATCAGCCATCTCCATTCTGAGTCTTACATTCGGTGCCGCAGTAAAGTCCTCACAAATGAAGCTTTCAGATAAGACCCCAACCTCTCTTTCCGCAGAAATGCTGCTCTTAATCCCATCCTATATGGTCATTCTGGAGTAGTCACTGCCTGAACATGAAGATTAATAAACCTGATTTCTGTTTTCAAGGGACATCATATCTAAGAGATGGGAGGGATAGGTACATAAATAATTACACCATAACCTAAGTATATAAGAAATACAGAAACACTGGCAGAGTCGGGAAACTTAATATCTGGGCTGAGTTTAAAAGAAGGAGTAGTAATTAATTCAACCAGGCAGCGAAGAGCAAGCCAAGCAAGGGAACTGCAAGGGCAAAGAATGGGAGTGTCAGTCAATATGGTTTATCAGAGAATGGATGGCCAAGGGCAGGAGATGGATGAGACAGAGTGCTGGGAACAAGGCTTCCTCTTGGCCCGGAGTATTCCAGTGGGGAAATGGAGATGCTATGGGTAAATTTGTGAAAATAGACTCTTGAGGCCATCCATGTGCTTGTCTCTGTTTGCTCAGAAAAAGTTGATTCTTGATGGAAAGGCCACAGCCTCTCTTGCTTTCTCAACCACAGCAGCTTCCTAAAGCCTCCTGGGCTGCAGCCTGGATCCTGGCTCTGTCTCCACGTTGATTCTAAGGCAGTAACCTTCAAAGGGTTTTGACGGCCATCCCCGGATAAGAAATGAACTTTATGCTGTGACCGACACATACATACACAGAATGTAAAATTGAAACACAATTTCCATGAAATAATGCCTCCATTATCACCTGTCATCCATTTTGATATTGTGTTTTTCTATTCTAATCCACTTAAAAAAAAAAAAAAGAAAGGTTGGGTGGGATCCACTAAGTTGATATCAAGATCCAGTGAGTCACCACTCACAGCTTGAGAAATCCTATTCTGGGACTCAAATCCTAGTTTGGAGGTGTCAAGAAGCAGCACACTCCAATGGCTAAGAATATGGACTCTGGGAAAAAACCACCCAATTCAAGTCCCTGTTCTCCCGTTTACTGCCTGTGTGACCTTGCCAAGTTACTTACCCTTTCTAGACCTCAATTTTTTTTGTCTGCAAAATGGGATGATAAGAGTACCTACCTCCTACAGGTGGTGTGAAGATAAGTGAGATAATATAGATGTAAAAGTCCAGAAAAGTGCAGGGCATCTAGTAAGTGCTGCTTAAGTTAGCTGCTGCCATCATCATCATCATCATCTTTGATCCTCCTGTTATCTTATTTTAAAATAAAGCTAAATAATAGTACCACTGGTGAGAAGGAAAAAAAAAAAAAGGCTATACCAAAGGGTTTATTTGCAAAGCTGTACCAAACTACATAGTGTGCAGAGCAGAGTAGGAAGAGGCCCTGCGATCCGGTTAACACAGGCAGCCCCTGCACTCATGTTTGCCGGCGAAGGGAGGAGAGGAGCTTCTTTTCCAGCCATGGTTCAGTGTCCTGGAGACCAAGACTGCTGGGTCTGGATGCCTCCTTTGCCTTCTACTAGCAAACAGTTTATTTCCTTGCTCGCATTTTCTAATCTACCTAGAATCTCAAACCCCCAAACAAGCATGGAGGAACTTCTGCTGTGGTCTGAATGTTGCTGGCTCCCCCAATTCACAGGTTGAACCCTAATCCCGACACTACAGACTTAAGAGATAGGGCCTTAAGAGGTGAAATCATGAGGACTCCACCCTCATGAATGGGATTAGTGCCTTCAAGAGGCTTGAGGAAGCCCTTTTGCCCTTTCCTTATACCATGTGAGGACGCAGCAAAAAGTATCATCTTTAAAGCAGATGGCAAGCCCTCACCAGACACTGAATCTACTGGTGCCTTGATATTGGACTTTCCAGCCTCCAAAACTGTGAGCAATCAATTTCTGCTATCAATGACCTAGTCTAAGGTATTTTGTATAGCAGTCTGAATGGTTGTGACTAAGACAACTTCCTTCTTACAATGCATCTTGGGGACCATATTAGGATGTGAGTTCATTGAAAGGAAGATTGAGTTTCTTTTCTAGTCAATTTAGTGCATGCTATCCAATCAAGATTAGCCCACAGGGGGGATTTTAAAAAACAAAAGAGAAAACCTTTCAATTATGCCAAAGCCTGGCATGATTCAACCCACCTCCCCCCGGCTCCAGACGCTCGAATGGCAAAATTAAGGAAGCAAAGGGGCATCTGCCATCAGATGGATGAAAACCAGATTTCGAGAACTTTTTAACAATTACCCAAAGGACACATTTGGGAAATAAAGCACTGGACACTTGGAGTCAATGTTTCATTGGTCATGATGATCAAAAAATGATGGTTCACACACACACACACAGACCTCATCCCACCTGCTGCAGGGCGGAAGCGACACCTCTGGTCCTCACACACCCTCTGGCTGGGCTCTCTGGTGCGCCCTGCAGCCGCTGCCCCACCCAAGACTCTGTCCTTCACCCTGAAGTTCTACTGCCCTGGTTTTCATCTCCCCTCACCATGGTACCTGGAGGCTCAATGTCCAGGTAGAGATGTGAAAATCAGATCTGTGCTGGGCAGGGTTGCAACGTCCTTGAGCTCTTCTCCATCTCCCTTTCCCAAACTCTCTCCTCTCCCCTCTCCCACCCCATCATTGTTCCCCAGAAACAAATAGGATGGCTTCACTGGTCAATTCTTAACATGTACAAACACCAAAAGCAGAGGAAACGCCCCTTGGCCACCCCCCTCCCCCCAAACCCCAGTGCTGGGAGTGCAGCCGGCGGGCGAGGCTGCCTGGAACGTGGAGCTGCTGGAGCTGTCCGGCTGACCTGGAAAGTTCTTTGGCCTCTAGGCTTTACCTGGAGGCCTCTTCCTTCAGCTCCTTGTTTTTCCTCACCTCCTCGGCATGCTTGTCCTGGAAAGGAAGGGAGGGAAAAGGGCAGGTCACACAAGGCTGCCCCGGGGACAAAAAGGGAGGCCAAGGGGCAAGAGAACCAAAGGCAAAGAGTGGCCACCACAGGCAGTGAAGAGCTGTGTCTGCAAATGCATCCTGAGAGGGGCAGAAGGTGGCAGGTGAGGCTGGCAGGAGGCAGGGGGTGAGCCTACTGGTGCTGCCCCAGGGAGCTCAGGGGCCTGTGGGTGTCAAACTGCGGCAGGGGCCCACCTTACAGTGACCCTGGGCACCCCCCAGCCTCTCCCTCCCTCACCTGGCCATTCTGTGGTTTGGATTAGATTGTATAGCTTGACTTAATATAAGGAGCTGCTGGGGGTAGTTTGTGCCAGAGGAGCAGGCAGAACAGACAGGCCTCACTGCAAGCATCTCCTACAAGTCACATGCACTTGCCTGCTGCTTCTAGTTCTCATCCATCTCCTTTGCGAGAATTGTCTTATCCCTCCTGGTGAAAGATGAGGACTCTTTGATTTTACTTTGTTATTATTTAAACAAAAATAGAGATGGGATCTGGCTACGTTGCCCAGGCTGTTCTCTCACTCCTGGCCTCAAATGATCCTCCCACCTCTGTCTCCCAAAGTGCTGGGATTACAGGTGTAAGCCACTATGCCCAGGTGTGGACTCTTAAAGTACAAATCGACAGAAGAATTTTGAAAATGTTGCCCAACTCCAAACAGTGGACTTTCTTACACCTATCTTAAGAGAACCTTCTTTTATTTCACAGGGTAGAGCAGCCAAAGGATGGTATCTGCCTTCCAAGGCCCGTCTGCAGGAGGATCTTGGCTGGCTCACTTCTCCAACCAGGCCTCAGTTCTCTGATCTTTAAAGAGAAGGGCACAGACAGGAGGCTCTTTCACCCCTCAAGTTCTGTGATGTTTAGTGTTCACCTGCTCACTGTGCAGATTGCTGGGTTCTCTATTAGACGGTGACTTTCCTGTGGGCAGGGACCACATCTTTCTCTTCTTGGTATTTCCCAGTTTCTACTATGGCGCCTTACAGATGGCAAGCGCTCAACAAATGTTGTTCCTCCCAGAGCCTGGCACTATCACATCCAGATGACAGAATCAGCCTGAAGTAGACCCACTGAGACAGCCCAGGTTTTCAGGATAAACTATAAACTACAAATCTGTCCCTGCAGACACCCTAGAACCTTCCGTGGCCTAGGAGTGAGGAGTGGTGTGCACAGGGCAGGGGTTCCCAAACTTTGGTACGTATCAGCATGACCCAGAAAGCACCATCCCTAGACAGCCAGGGTTAGTATTCTGGGGAAGGATCCAAGTATCTGTATTTTTAAATTTCATACCAAGCGAGTCTGGTACATGGGGTAAGTGACCCACACAAACACTGGCATAGCAGGCTTTGTTGAAGGTGTCTGTGGCCTGGTGCACAGGTGGACAGGGCAGAAAACATACACCCAACTCTCACCCAACCTCCTGCCTCCACCAGTGGGTAAAGGGGAGAAAGGGGGCCGAGGTCCCAGAGGGATGCTGCTCCCTCAAATGTCTGCTCTGACATCACACCTCCTTGAGTCTACCCTACCTCCACAGCTATCACTCTACAATATGGACCTTTCCAACCTCTCTGCCTCTGAATCTGCTGATCTCTCTGCCTCTGAATCTACCTCCATTCTTGGGTGAGCTCACTGGGCAGAGCCCTAGGTTCTGCACTCCCTTTCCTTGGCCTCCAAAGTATCTCTTGATGACAAAAGGCTGGCAGGACAATCATGGGCTGGTCTCCCTGAACCACTTGGACTTGGAGCCAAAGAGCTGAGTGCTAGTCCTAGCTTCACTGCTTATTAGTTTCATGACCTTGGGCAAGTCATTTGACCTTTGTTGACATGTTTTTCTCATCTGCAAAATAAGGATAACACCTGTCCAGCTTGCCTCAGGGACTTGTTGTGAGGATACTGGCGAGAGGAAATGAAAGTGTTTTGCAGAGTCTCTCACGTGCTATATCCTGGGTCAGGTGGAGCCTCAGCGATTTGTTTTGGGTCTGGTCTCAGGGCCATGCCCATCTTAGCTCAACCCCAGGTTTTTGTTAAGAGTTTGCTCCAGGTCATCCCTCCATAACTGGGGAAGCCTGAGGGCCGACCCAGATCACCTCCCTCCCATGTGGCACTTGGTGGAGGCCTTGCCAAGTTTCGCAGACTGGTGCATCAGAGCACAGGGGCTGCCTCGTGCTGGCCAGTTCCAGGGCCTATGCAACATTCAGACCCCTCGTGAAGAAACCAGATCCTTCTAGGACCTGTTGCCAAGGGCCTGAGACTCTAAGTGGATGGGCAGGAAGGAGCGGGGACCACGCTGCTCACCATGGGACGAGGCCACCGATCAGGTCCCGGGAGTCACCGCGCAGCAGGCGGTTCCTGGAAATAAAACACAGAGCTGGAGCTCTCCCAGGAGCTGCAGGAGAAACTGGGGCGGCCTTGAGACTCAGGAAATGAGGCCAACGTGTTCTCAGCAGAACGGGCTGATATTCTGCTGACACACAGAACCAACCCCGGCCTCACGTTTCTCATATTTAGGTGACACCGTTCCATTTATTGACAAAAGGCAACATTGGAAGGACCTTTGACTCACTGGGTCTGTGTCAAGAGGTTTAGAGAGAATCATGTTTCCTGCTCAGTGGGAATCTCAGCTCATCATACCCATGACTTAGAGCCGAGAGCTCAAGAAAGCATCTTTCCTTCCATTGAATTAGTCCATTCAGGGATGAAGCTAGGAATGCACACCTGCTTGTCTATCTCTACTCCTTTGTATTAGATAGGCTTCTTCTAGAGAATCAGACATATACTCTCCCTAAGGCAATGAAGGATTTTAATTGTGTAACTGTGCAGAATATCCCCCAAGGAAACCTTAAGTCTGGTTCCTGTTTCTTGCCTCTGACTTCCCGGATCATCCTTCGGAACTCTCTAAGGATCCTGCCTAAGAGAAAGATCCCAATTTTTGCCCGAGGCTGCTTCCTGCCTGAGATGATCAGTAGGTCCCTGTGTACTTGCTGCAGAAGGAAAACAGCGTGTCCCAGGAACCTCCTCTCTAGCCAGGGACCCCTCACCTTCTCTTGCAGCCGTTCCAACATGGCAGCCAGGTGGGCCTCCCGGTTCTCCTTATTGGATTCCATCTTCTGGGCCAGTTTTTCCTTAGCCATCTTGATGAAGTTGTTGTTTTCCTCAATGGCTTTTTGGATCACCTCTCTCTCATGTTCCCGTTTCTCTGCTAGGTGTTTCAGGAGCTCCGCTTCCTGGTACTGGGGAAGCATAAAGGCAGAAGGGGGCCCTTCACAGTGAGTGCGCCGGGGTTTGTTTTCACCATCATGGCTGAAAAGCTGCACACCCGGAACACTGGCCTCCCTGGGCCTGGTCCCCAGCCCATTAGCAGGAAGCAAGGACATTTCCTAAATTCTCCCCGCCACTTTCAGAGCCTTCCATATTCTTTGATTTTTTTTTCCCCCAGCCTTTTCCTAAATACCTTCACGGCCCTTTTGCTCATTGCCATCATTCATTCATTCATTCATTCTTTCTTTCATTCATTCATTCGCAAACCCTAAATGATCTTATACTATGTGCCAGGCACTGGTCTAACAGCTTGGGGTAAAAAAAAGTCTCATAGAGATAAAACATATATAAATCACTAAAACCCAGACTAGTGTAGACATATGCCTTAGGGTGTAGACAGGATGCACTGAAGGAATTCACGATAGGGGATTATTTTCTGATTGAAAGATGAAGAAAAGTTACACGTAGAATATGGCATCAGAATCAAGCCATGAGAATCCATAGAAGACACAGAAGGCATCCTGGGCCTGGAGATGCACTACACCATGATCTACTCTCCCTCCTCCAATGAAGAAGCTCTTTCCTTAATTCCCTAGCCTTTCCCTAAATCCTTACTATTTGTCAAAGTCTTATTTTTGCCACCATGCATATAGCGCCACCTCTTGGAGGAAGGTGGTGCAATGTCCTATCCCCCTAACCAAACTGTGAGCGCCGAGAGGTCAAGGGCGTTTAGTTCTTTGTTTCCCTCAATGGTGCCTCATTCTCCACCGCGCACTCGGGAGATGCTCCCTAAATACTGCAGATTGGTGATGAGCTTACCCCAGCTCAGTTCCACCACCTGTCTTCTCCACCTCCCTCCCCTTTATGCTGAGAGGGAGGAAACAAGGAAAGGGCAGCATGTACCTTCCTTCGCTCCTCAGCCGCTTCTAGTTTCTTCTGGATCTCTTCCAGGGATGGGTCTCGCCGCCTGGGCAGGGAGGCGTTGAACTCGGGCACCCCATCAAAGGAGGGTGGCTTCAGGATGACTTCGAAGGACTGGCCCGACGTGCATTTGTTCAGCTCGATGACTTCCATGTCGGAAATGACGCACCAATTCAGGTCCACCGTGTCTGCTACAGAGGGTAGAGAAGGGGTTGCTCATGTCCTGAAGAATGCACAGGCACCCAGCCAGCACGCAGCGCATGCGCACGGAAGTGGGAGAGCTGGGGCCCCAAGCAAGCTGGAGACTGGGGTCTGGCTCAGTCCTGCACCCTAGTACCTAAGGGCGATGGCCTCTGACGGGGCTGAAGGAGTTTGCAGCCACAGTGAGGCTTCAGCCCCCAAGAGTAGGGGGCCCCAGGCAATGTGATTTCCTACGACGCTGGCTGCTTTTGCCTTTGCTTCCCCCACCAGCCTCCTCTGACTGCTGAGCTGCTCAATTTATCATCTGTGGTGACAGGCAGGGGTGCATTTCAGCCCCGCCCACCCCCGGCCACTGCCCATCTGACGCTCGGCCTGCGGAACCCCTCCGCTGCCTCCCTCCTACCCTGCGCTCTTCTTTCTCTCCAGTCAGCACTGTCTTTCCGCTGGCTTTCATCCTTCCTCCTACACTGTCTCCCACACCAGCCTAGACAGAAAAAACAACCTCAGGTCATCCGAGCATGCCTGTTCCTCGGTGCCAGACCAAACCAAACCCATCCCTGCTTCTAACCAGGTCATTAGGAGGTGACCTGGTCCCCGAGCACCCCTGGTGAGGACGTGGCCACCCAGTGCTCCTTGCTGGTGTCTTGGGGCTGTCTGGACTACAGGCCCCACACAGCATGGCTGTCACAGAACTTCCTCTTCCCACCTCTGGACTCTCCCAGAGCATTCTCTACCCTTCCCAGAGGAGACCTATTGACCTGGAAACTGACTCACATCGTCTCATCTTCTCTTCTGGTCTAGATGTTCCCCACAGGCAGAATCTCTGTCTGGCTCAGCTTTGCATACCCCCCAGTCCCGATATGCTGGACGAATGCACAGAGGTGACAAGATCCAGTGCACTCTGGGGGCGCCTGATGCAGACCTTCGTGGCCTCCCCCTAGTGCCCAGGCTGCACCACTGCAGCTCAGACCCTCAGGCTCACCCGCTGTGATTTCATCTGCACTGGGAAGGAAACCGTGTCTGGGGATGAGAGTTTCACTGAACTGGGGTCGGGGCGCAGGATCCATAAGGACAGGACACAGGGCCCCCCCGCCCCTCACTTTCCTGGCTGAGCCTTCACTGACCTTCATATTTGTAGGAAGACTTATTCAGGGGATCGGCCAGGAAGCAGGAGCAGAACAAGGAAACCAGCGGAAGCTCCTTCATCTTCTCTTTGTAGGCTGCGGAAACATCAAGTCAGGTGAGGATGACGCCTCTCCTAGCCTCAGAAGCCAGCGTCCCCGCGGGTCTGGGGCTCTGAGCAGCCCAGGGTTCCACAAAGGCACTCAAACCACGCAGACCCATGCCGAGGCTGGGGATCCAGGCCTTTTGCCCTGAGCCGTGCTGTTCAGGATTCCTGTGTGGGATTCGAACCCCGTCCTGTCTCCTAGCGAAACCTGAGCCTTCCAGAGCATCAGATCCTTCTCCACAGGATGTCTCCTCCCCTTCCAGACCAGAAAGCAAAATGCACTCATGGAAAGGTCCCAAGCAGCAGTGCCTCAGCTCTCTATCCCCCAACATCTGCTCCAGGACATTCGGATTCTTTTTCTCCAGGACACAAGAGACCCACACTCCATTCTACTCCAAACACTTGGCAGCGCTGGCCTGCGGGGTTAAGGAGCTAGATAGGAGGGGGCCGTCCTCACCACCATCCCTCTAGTCTGCCCCTCATAAGGTCAGGCTGTGAGCCTTCTCTGACCTTTCCAACACAGTGCACCAGAGCCTGGGGGTCGCTGGTGTCCCCAAAAGTTGGAACATATCCCCCCACCTTCTAGTCTATCTGTGTTTGGGATGTTAGGGGCCAGAGCTGCCCTGGCTCCTAAAAGTCCCTCCCCCTACTGCCCTGGGGCCCGTGTGTCTGGCTGCTCCGACTACAGCCCTTAGCTGACCCCTACCTAGCACAGCGCAGGTGTTCCCCCCATCCTCATTTCCTTGTACAATTTTTTGTTGAGATGAGAGTCTCAATATGTTGCCCAGGCTGGACTCAAACTCCTGGGCTCAAGTGATCCTCGTGCCTCAGACTCCTGATATCAGGGACTATAGGCATATGCCACTACACCTGGCTTCCTTTTACAAATTTGAAAATACATGTAACTGCAAAAATAATATATAGGCATCATAAAGTCTAAAAAAAAACACCACATATACAGATGAGCAAAAGGAAGAAAATCTTAGCTGTGACACATCCCCCACCACTTGCTCAACTTGTCGCTTATGGTGACAAGCAGTGGCGTGCCTTCTGCCACTGCCTGCATGTTCCCATGCCTCCCATCACTACCTGCACCGCCCCCCCCCCACCCCGTGTGCTTCCTGCCAGCTGTGTACTTCCCTGCTTCTGTGAGTACATGTTGGGTGAAGGCAGAGGGAATAACCTATGCCCCATCACACATGGTTTTTGTACCTACCAGCAAGGGTCATGTTTCTGGGATCTGGTGGCTGAATCTAGCTGAAAGTCACAGAGTGGGTCTGTCACCAGCTTAGGACGCTGTTGCCAACCTGAGAAAAGGGGAGGACAGGATTTTACCATCGATGGATTAGACAGGTTATTCTCATAAGAAAGGTCTTCATACACTGGGGAGGGAATCTCAGGGGTACCTCATTTGCTCTTCCTCCAGGCCCTCTCCCCACCAACTCTTCCTGGGGGTCCCCCACCCCACCTCCCTCCCACATGACACTAAACAAGCTCAGATTCCATGCACTAATGATACTTCATAATTGGCTTTCCAATCTCAAGCCCCCCAGCACATGCAAGCATGAGTTTCCCGAAAACGTATGGATCACAGGGTGCTCATCTGTCTCCTTCCGTAGCTCAAGAACCTGGCGCAATTCAAGGGTTAGAGTGAGAGGCAAATCCTCTGGCAGAATCAGCTGGGAGGCATTCATAAAATAACTGTGTCCTGAACTTCTCCCTGCATATGCCCCAGAACTCTTTGGGCCAATTCTGATATGGGATGAGAAGGAATTGGACATAGGATGTTAGCAGGCCTCTTCAGATACCTCTCACCTTCCCTTTCCTGAGATGACTGACCTAAGCTGTGTTTGACCCTATTTAAGACAATCCGGGACACAGGAAAGAAAAACATTAAGGAGTCCAGTCGTCACTATGGGGCCAGCACACTGCCAGAAATCAGCATGAGGAATTGCTGTGGGGCACAGAGATAGGGCTCCACACCCCCGGAAGCCTGGGAGGGGTCCCTGGTGTCGGTAGCACCTGAGCGGTGCCTTGAGGATGAGTTAGAATCAGACAGGAGCTAGTAGGAGGGCATTCTACAAGGGAACATCATGGCCAAGGGTCAGGGTGAGAACACCGCTCAGTGTCCATGGGATCAGGTCGAGCTGGTTGACACTAGACCAGAAAGTGGGAAGAGGAGGGGGCGGGGCAGGAGACGAAAGAGGAGAGGCAGGGAAGGAGCAGATCTGGGAGGATCAGAAGAGTGGAGGTGATTGGAACCCCACGAAGGCTACTACCAAGAGAGTGAGGAACGGCCAGCAGTGAGTGGCCATCCTCAGGACCATTTGATCCTCGGTCACCCTCTGTGGTCACTGTGCCAGGGGAGGGTGGCGAGAGCCAGCAAGCTCACTGCCTGCATCCTCGCCAGCCAAAGAGACTCTGAGACCCACTTAAAGCCCCTTGCCTTTCTGTGCTGGCTGGGGACTGGCAGGAGGCGGCAATGGGGCAGTGAACTCAACTCTGGCTTTAGGGCTAGACCAGTGTGCGGTCAAACACAAGCGTCACCTCTCTTACCAGCTCTCGCTAGTCTTTTTCTCCATCTTAACTGTGCACAGAGCTGTACAAATTAAATGAGAAAAGCCCATGCATAGCATCCAGCAGACAGGAAGCGCTGAATAAATGTTAGTCTCTTTGCCCTGTATTTTGCATCAGAGCTGCTACCAGGTGCCACACGCCCACTTCAGAGCCATTACCTCTGGCCCCGCAAGTAAGGACTGTTGTTTCCATGTGCAGATGGGGAAACTGAGGCTCGGAGGGTTTATGTGCCTGTTCAGGATGATGCAGCTAGCAAGTTAGAGTGCCCATTTGAACCGAGGTCCAGCTGGACTTAAAGTGCTTTGTTCTCCTTGTTCTCGTTGTTGTGCTTTGGAGCCAGAGGCCCCTGTCATTGCAGCACAATGGGTCTTCTTTCTGCAGAACTAAACTGGTCCTGACGGTACCAGTGAGTCCCTGAACAGAGAGGCAAGCCTGGTGCCTGCATGCGACTTCCCTGGTCATGACACCCCATCCCACAGTCTCTGCTCATGGCCAGGCTGACTGACAAGTCACAGTGAGTAAGCCCTTGCCAGAGAGGCAGTGGCCTTGGACTTCTACCTGGGGAAAGGATCAGAAGTGGAAGCGCAGATAGGTGGAGGGGAGGTAGAGAGGGATGCCTGAGAAAGAAGGCAGACTGAGTAGGAGCAGGCAGTTGGAGTCATGGAATGTGCCCCCAGCCCAAGCTAGAAATGATGATAGGACCCTGTGCTCAGGGAGCACTCTATACCCACCACATTATCCTAGTGAAACTTTGCATGAAGCTGGCTTAAGCTGACAAGACAGGCATCACAGCTTTGCTTTCAGATGAAGAATCTGGGGTTCAGAGAAGTTAAGACGCTTGCCTGAGGTCACACAGCTCTAAGGGTACAGAGCTGAGTCTAGTCTCCAGGTCTCTCAACTTGTAAGCTCTTCCACTGTAACCAGTGGAAGAACTAGATACTCACTAACGCTTTCTCTTGTGGTCCTAAGGACTCACAGAAAGCCAGCCTGGCCTGGGGATATGAGTTAACTTTAAAATATGTAGTAAGTGCTTTCTACATGGAAGGACATGGGCTAGGAGTTTTAGGAACACAGAGAAGGTCGGAAAGCCAGAGAAAGACAACCAGGGCAGGAAACAAGAGATGTTGTAGAGGTGGGCAGAGGTATGCATGGTCATGGTCAAGGGATTTGCAATGGAGACCTCTCAGTGTCACAGGGTACGGACTGCATGTTAAAAATGTGTGTTTACCGAGCAGCTGCTATGTGATAAACTCACTTCAATTTTCATAATAGCCTCATAAGGTAGGAATTACTATCCCCATTTTATAGAGAATGAAATTGAGGCTCAGAGAAGCTACGGGCCTTTTCAAGGCCATTCAGTACAGTCGGTTAAATAATGTCCCCTACATACACACATCCTCATCCTAACCCCCACAACCTGTGAATATGAGCTTATTTGGAAAAAGGGCTTAATGAAGGATCTCAAGAAGAGATCATTCCTGCTTGCCTGAGAAAGCCTTAAACCCAGTGGCAAGTGTCCTTATAAGCGAGACAGAGAGAAAAGAGAAGGCCATGTGCAGACAGAGGCAGAGATGGGAGCAAGGCAGCCACAAGCCAAGGAATGTTTGGGGTCGCCAAAACCTGCAAGAGGCAAGGACAGATCCTCCCCTGGAGTCTTCAACAGAGTTCAGTCCATTGACATCTCAGCTTTGAACTTCCAGCCTCCCAGTTAGTGGTAATGTGATACAGTAGCCCCGGGAAACTAATGCCCTCAGGAAGTACCTAAGCCAGGGCTCAACCCCATGGTTTTTTTCACCTCAGGTACTAGCATTCATTCATGGGCTGACTTGTTCCTCAAGATGATCTGTGTGGCTGGGCGCGGTGGCTCATGCCTGTAGTCCCAGCACTTTGGGAGGCTGAGGTGGGTGAATCTCTTTGAGGTCAGGAGTTTGAGACCAGCCTCACCAACATGGTGAAACCCCATCTCTATTAAAAATACAAAAATTAGCCACGCATGGTGGCACGTGCCTGTAGTCTCAGCTACTAGGGAAGCTGAGGCAGCAGAATCACTTGCTTGAGCCTAGCAGTCGAAGGTTGCAGTGAGCCAAGATTGCGCCACTGAACTCCAGCCCGGGAGAGAGAGCGAGACTTCATCTCAAAAAAAAAAAAAAAAGAGTGATCTATATACTTGTGCCTGTGGGTCCATGGGGCCCTTATAAATCCTCATGCCAACAGTCACATCATTTCTTTTGCACTCAAGACCCAAAAGATATGCCCGGGGGACATTCTGAGAAAGGACACAGAAGATAAAAAGGTGGGAAGCAGAGAGCACAGAGATGCAAGGAGTCTTTGCCACTGGGGGGCACCAGCCATGGCAGGAGACCCAACTTTATTCTTAATAACCTGCAGCATCTGTGCCCAGTGGGGCCGGTCACATGTGCCTCCCCAACACCTGGCCTGGTTGTGTGATGTTAGGTTGTCTTGTGGGGTTTGTTAAATGGCCATGGTCGTGTTACTATGCCACAGCAAAATACAGCCTACAATGGAGCAAGGGCCACCAAACCTCTCCTGTAACTGTCAAAGAAGGACAGTAAGGTTGTTATGCCCAAGGTCAGAGCACACAGAGTGCCAGGGATTCAGGTGGGCATGATGAAAATGAAGAGACAATAGAGGCCATAGGAGGCATGAGGCCAAGAATGCAAGTCCTCAATGGGAGATTCTAGCCAAGATGTCAGCCAGCAAAGCAATGTAAGGCAAAACCCAGTGCAGAGGCAAACCTCCATCCCCACCCCTCAGAGGCTCCTTATGTGTTTTCTGTTAGGTGAAAGCCAATCCTAGCCCTTCGAGAGGAAATTCACTGCACCCAGCGGCAACAAAGATCAAAGGAGCCCCCTCTGGAAGGTCAATGTGGCAGTCATTCAGTCAATATCCAGAACGAGAGCTAGAGCTCAGGATGGCAGGCCCTCCAGCTCCTGCCTGGGGCTCACTCTCAAGCACGTCTGATGGACACAGACTGGTTGGTCAAGAGCCAAGGTCTCCCTGTGCGGCTGAGCCCCTGTGCTGGCAGGGATTGATCCAGCAGAGCAGGTAGAGAGAGGACTCAATTTATTTACGTATTCATTTGTTTAGTAAATTCTGTGCCAAGCCCTCTGCTAGATCTTCAGATGGCAAAGATTCGAGTGTGGCCTCATCCCAGGCTGTGATGAGGTTACTATGCAATTGAGGTTCTGCAGTGCCTATCACTTTGCAATGACTCTGAACCTGACTGTGTGCCGGGGATGTGGACCGGGTTTACTCAGGAATGCAGGAGGCCCACTGGGCTGCATGCAGGGTGCAGTGGGACAGAATGCTAGAATAGGAACTGAAAGATCACAAAGCCCTCCAGACCAGTGAAGGACTTTGTGCTTTATCTCCCACCCAGTAGGAAACCACCGATATCTTTTGAATGAGGGGAGAAGGGAACAGTGATGCTGATAATAATAGCAATAATAACAACTACCATTCTTGGGCAGGAAAAGCACAACTGTTATCTCATTTTTCTATTAGGTTCTTTGAGAATGAGGACATTGAATCTCAGCAGTTAAGTAAATTACACCATCACACAGGTAGGTAGGGGCAGAGCTGGGATTTAGGTCCTCATGTGTTTCACTGGAAAGCTTGTCTCTGTCTCTTTAGGTTCTGCTTCTAGTGTAAAAATATTCATCTGGCAGCATTCGTTTGGGGAAAAATTTAGGAGGGAAAGGCTGGCAGCCAAATAGCAGTATGGGTACAAAGTGTGGGTCGGACCTGCTGGATTGAGTTCTACTCTGAAGTTTTCACATCTCACCCAGCACTATTTTTCCATTTACAAACTGATCCATACATTTCCCCCAGCACCAGCATCTAAGAGTCTGTACAGAAAAGCAAGGAACCAGAGCTTTTTGTTGATGGCTTGAACCATTAGCATAATTGTTAAGAAATAAATTAGTGGGTGATAATCCCACCAAGCAGAGAGCCAGCCATAAGGAAACACGGAATGAGTAAGTTTTGATTGGAGGCAGACATGGCTAAGAGTGAAGTTGTAGGCTGTTGACTGAGGAGGGATCTCACAGTGGGATAGTGGGGAGAAAAAGGTGCTTAAAATGACGAGATCAGAGTCCTCGATTTCACCCAGAACATTTGAATGTCAGAGATGGACAGAAAAGGCAATCACAAGCCCGTGGTTCTCAATTCAGTGCAGTCTCACTCCCAGAAACTACATGGGACCTTTCAACGGTCATGAGACTGAGGATGCTACAGGCATTTAGTGGGCAGGGGCTGTGGAGTCTAAATGTCTTGCATTGTACACATCAGTTCCACACAATAAACAACTGTCCCTTCCAAAATGCCAATAGCCTCCTTCCTGGTGACCAAAGATTCTGAGGTCACGCAGAGAACTCCTGGCAGAGATGGGATGGATTCCAGTGTCAATGCCCTTCTCCTTTATACTTGTTCCTTCTCTGCCCCTACATACCATCCTGGATGAGAGGGGATAGCCCACATGGTCACCAGAGCAGCTCTGAATAAGAAAGTGGATATGCAGAAGGGAGGCCCCAGCAGGGCACTTGCTTGCAACCCACACTCCAAGGCTTTCAGCTGATGTCCAGGTAATTCAGCTGATGTCCAGGGGCAGACAGATAAGCACCAAGCTCTCAGATGACCCGTGGCCACCTGCTGGGTGTATGCCTGACCTCTTAGTGCCTCTGACTGCCCATAGGACAGAGTGAACAAGCATTTTATTGGTCACTGGAAGAAATACCCCAAGAATGCTTGCAGAATGTGGTCTATTTTTGAGGGATAAGCAGATAATGCATGTCCCAGTGGCTTGAATAGAGTTGTACCTGGAAAGGGTTTCAGAAGACAAATCTAGAAACTCTGGCCAAGAATCAGGATGAATACTTCATGGTTGTGGGGGCAATGAATTCTGACTAAGGTCCTCTAGCCACAAGCAGTACAGGAAGGTGGTTCTTTAAGTCTGTGCCCTATTGCCAATCTTCTTCAAAATCCAGTTGAGGTTATATATTTACCTGAAGTTAGCTGCATAAGCTATCTAAATGCCACTTTATTTGCTTTGGGATAGAATCATGTCAGCTCAGAACAGTGCCCCTGGTTATTTCATGCTGATTAAAAGGCTCTGATTGGCAGCCATGTGTCTTCTTTGGGTTTAAAATCAAAAGGAGATAAATTATTTTTTCATGAATGTGGTTTTCATTCTTTCTACAGTATTTATTGAGTATTTAATTCTGTGCCAAGCCCTCTGCCAGATCCTAAAATAACCACAGGAGTTTTTGTTGGTGGGAAAGTAAAACAGGTCCCTGGGTGGGTATCTAGAGCCATTGGAGCCTTTGGAAGCTCTGCAGATGCTCTGCAGGCCTCAGCATGGTCTGCCGCGATAATGTGGACCATGCCATAAAGGGAGAAGGAGTGGGAATTAGAGCACAGACGAAGAAGGAACCAGTGAGACATACGGAGGGAAACTGGGCAAAACAGAACAGTGTGTGATTCACTGGGTCTGGGGAAATTGGCATTGTTTAATCACCTCTTAGGCTCTTGCTTCCAAGAGCATCAAGAGGAAGAGATGATGGGTGTCCCAGAGGTCAAGCTCTCTGCTCATTCTGCAGTCCCAGATCACCCTAGATCTGCGCTCAGCTCCTTTCTCTGGATTCATATTCTGCAGTTTGTTATCCAAACTCTCAAGTTGCCTAAAGCCCATCATGAATCAGGCCAACCAGTCCCAGGCTCCCACCTTTTCTGATCTGTTCTGTTCTCCTGCCTCCCACCACCAGCCTCTGACAGCAGGACCCTAGGGGAGTGGACACGCAGCTCTCAGTTTTAATTGATGGAAAGGCCAGCAAGCTTTGGGCTTCAGTGGGGAGGGATAGGTATGCCTATGTGTGTGTAGGGGATGGAGTGGGAGCACTCATATGTGTGTGTAGGGGATGGAGTGGGAGCACTCACGTGTGTTAGGGATGGGGTGGGAGCACTCACGTGTGTGTGTCGGGGATGGAGTGGGAGTGTTCAGATGTGTATAGATGTATATACACACATATATGTGTGTGTATATATGTATATGCAGAAGAATTAGTGTGACAGAAGATAAGTTTAGGGGCACAGACTTCCATTCTGGGCTGCTGGAGAGTGTGCGAGGCATGTGATCCAAGCGCCGTGTGAGGTCCTGGGTTAAAAGCACATGAAGGCATCAATATATAGGGCAAGCCCTTTTAATCTTACTCCCAATAACAACAATGCAATTGAATAATGCTTTATGATTACATCTATAGGCATATGTGCATCTTATAAGTAATGCTTTAACTACAAACATATTCACATTATATTTTAGAAATTCTATGTGACAGAAAAAAAGAAAATAAATCCCTGTTGTCTTGCTACTTTATGCTATTGGCATTTTCTTCTAGGTTGTTTTCCCCTCTGTCTACTATTTTTACATAAGCAAGGAACCAGGGCTTTTACAGAAGTAAGGGAATCTACACTAAAAATGTTTTAAAGATGGAGATGGGGTCTCACTGTGTTACCCATGCTGGCCTCAAGCTCCTGTGCTCAAGTGATCCTCTGGCCTCAGTCTCCCAAAGTGCTAGGATGACAGGCATGAGCCACCGTGTCTGGCCAGGGCATATACATTTTATCATTTTATTCCCCACACCAAATCCTATACACACTTAATAGATCATCAATTTAGGTAAGTGACTTGATTTGCCCAAAGTCATACGAGTAGAAAGTGGTAAAAATGGGATTTGAATTGAAATCTTCTTATATCAAAGCCCATGCAATTTCTGAGAAAGCTCCATGCTATGTCCTCATATCCAAGGCCATCCTAGATGTAAGTGCAATGGATGATTGCTGATGGCATGTGATTGAAGGGCAAGCGAATACCCCATATCAGCCTGCCTTCTATGGGTGCATTCCATGCTTAAAATTCTCACCATTCTATCTATCCTTCAGCTCAGGCATTGCCTCAGAGAGTCCCTGTTAAAATGCACACACCTGACCTATCAAGTGTACTAAATTAACTCATCTTCATATCAGCAGAGGACAAGCAATGAAACTTGTAGAAATTCCCAGAGGTCCAGCTCTCTGCCCATTCTGCAGTCCCAGAGTTAGTAGGAGCCATGGAGCTCTCTGGAGTTTCCATTCCTCCCTCTTTTCAGAGGAGGAGACAGGGAGCCCAAGAAGTGCCTTGCCTGAGGTTTCAGAGAGAACAGAGCCAAGCTTCTGGCCCACATTCAACTACACTGACAGAAATTCCTTATCTTTTGCAATATTGCTCTTGTTTTCTTTATTCTTTCATTCTCCAATGCTTTGTAAATTTTATGTATTACTTTTAATTTTAGCTTTATGTTAAAATCTTTTATGTCTATATTTCACTACATTAAGAATGAAAGAGTATCTAATGATTTTATTTGTGTGAGATGAAAGGTTTAGCAACAAACCTCTCTGTACAAACCTGGTTTTGTCAGAAAGATCTGGATTTTCAGTTCTGGATTATCATTATTAAGTTCTTTCTTACATTATTCATCCAACAAATATTGATTGAGGATCTACTGTGTGCACTATATAAAGCACTAGGGATACAGTGATGATCTTACAGACACATCCCCTAGCCTCAAGATGTTTGACATTTGCATTGAGCTTTATAAATATACCAATTTTAACTAGGCAATGGCTCTAAATTCTCGTGTTTTCTTTGCTTATGACCATCATTGACACCATGTAGGGTTTTTTGTTTTATTTTATTTCTTTCATTTGATAATTTTTTTTATTAGCTAGAGTACTTGTTGGAGTACTCTTGTTTTTCTTGTTTTTCAGAAAGGGATCATGTTTTGTTTTTGTTTTTGTTTTTGAGATGGAGTCTCCCTCTGTCACCCAGGGTGGAGGTCAGTGGTGCAATCTCAGCTCACTGCAACCTCTGTCTCCCTGGTTCAAGCGATTCTCCTGCCTCAGCCTCCCGAGGAGCTGGAATTACAGGCATGTGCCACCGGCATGCCCGGCTAATTTTTGCATTTGCAGTAGAGATGAAATTTCACCATATTGGCCAGGCTGGTCTTGAACTCCTGACCTCAAGTGATTCGCCCACCTCAGCCTCACAAAGTGTTGGGATTACAGGTGTAAGCCAGCATGCCCAGCCCATGGTTTGTTTCTTAAGTCCTTATGCATCTGGTTTGATGCAGGTGCAAATGCTAGACAACCCTGTCCAGGATCAATAGCTGAATTGTGTTTGTGTTGTGGGCAGACAGAGCCTTCCTGAAAGGTGCTACCCTCTATCCAACTCTTTCTGCATACTCAGTGTGAACTTTTCTCTCTCTAGTCTGGCTGTCTAGGCACAGACCCACATGGTCCACTGACACTCTGCTCATCCTCCCCTACTGGGTCTTTCATCCTGGATCTGAGCTCAGCTCCTTTCTCTGGATTCATACTCTGCAGTTTGTTATCCAAACTCTCGAGTTGCCTAAAGCCCACCATGAATCAGGCCAACCAGCCCCAGGCTCCCACCTTTTCTGATCTGTTCTGTTCTCCTGCCTCCCACCACCAGCCTCTGACAGCAGGACCCTAGGGGAGTGGACACGCAGCTCTCAGTTTTACTTGATGGAAAGGCCAGCAAGCTTTGGGCTTCAGTGGGGAGGGATAGGTATGCCTGTGTGTGTGTAGGGGATGGAGTGGGAGCACTCAAATGTGTGTGTAGGGGATGGAGTGGGAGCACTCACATGTGTGTGTAGGGATGGGGTGGGAGCACTCATATGTGTGTGTAGGGATGGGGTGGGAGTGTTCAGATGTGGGGGTTCGTGTGTGCATGCATATGTAGGTGGGAAGGGGGCAAGTGTGCATGTATTCATTTGTCTTCCTAGAGGGACTAGAGATGTAAAACCCTGAAAAAAAAAAAACAAAACCAATTTTCAAATGGCAGGGAAGAATTTTTGGTATCCATCCGTCCCTAAAGAAAAACAGAAAAAGCAACCTTTCCCAGGCTGTCACATCTCTAAATACAGCAAATGCTAATTTAATAAGCAAACCAAATTATACATGATGCATGTTTATTTCTCAAGCTTAAAAAAATTGATTAGTTTCCTAAGTGGCATTACAAAAGTTACACTTTACATGTTGTATAATTCCCCAAAATTTCTATCCCTCCTCCCACAAAAGCAGTTTCATTTCTCCCCATCCGTGTCTTCAAAATCTCTGGGAATTCTGTTTCCAAATGAGAATCTCCAGGTAAGTATGAAATAATATAAAGATATCAGAGGGAGCAGGGGAGATAATCTTAGGGGTTCTTGAAAAATTAAGCCTTTCTTTGATTATGATCTTGATAATTAAATATCTTATTATTTAAAAGCACGAGCACAAAAGATCTGAATTTTTCCATTCCTTCTACACAGTTGGTTTAATATAGACACTATTCTCCTCCTTTCTTTATCTCTCTCTTACCTTCCTAATTTCTTTGTCCCATGTTCCTTTTCCCTGCTCAAGTACCCTATTCTCTGAACCTCAATTTGTCAATCTTTGTTGCTCTATTTTAAAAGTCATCAATCAGCCCACATCCCCCTACAGGAAAAATGTGGTTAAAATGGCCTAGTCCAGTGAAAGAAGACAGTCCCTTGGCCTTTGCGTTTCTTTGATTGAACTAAAGTGAAATCTAGCTATTAAGCAGCCATCCAACCAAAAATGCAGGACACTTCCACTGTCCCTCCACCTCCAGTCGACAACCTGGCCAGTATGGACAATATGAGACCAAACTTCTCCATCTTTGATAGGTCTTTTAGAATGAAGTAACTCACTAAAGAAGGACAGCTTCCCATAAAAAACAGTATTTGTATTTAACTGCAACTTAAAGGCACTTATTTTTTGCCTGGGAATAGGGACACACAGTGTACAACATGGATAAGCCTTGAGGACATTAGGCTCAGTGAAATAAGCCAATCACAAAAAGACAAGTACTGATTCCACTTATCTGAGGTACCTAGAGGAGTTAAATTTATAGAGAAAGAATGTAGGATGGGATTTTCCAGGGGCTGGGGCATAGGAGAATGGGGAGTTAGTATTTAATGGGTATGGAGTTTCCGTTTTGCAAGATGAAAAGAGTTCTGAAGATTGGATGCACAACAACGTAAACCTTAATACTACTGATATTTACACTTAAAAATAGTTAGAATGGCAAATTTTATGTTATGTGTATTTACCACAGTTAAAAATTAAAAAAAAAAAAAAAGGTTGACTATCTATTGGGAGTTTTTCATAGGCTTGTAGTCTCAGGGTGAGGAGAGGTAATTAGAGGTCACTTAGCCTAATGTTTCTCAAACTTTTTTGACTGAAACTCACAAAAAGTGCTACATTGTATATTATGATCCAGTATGTATATGTCATGATACGGACATATACACATATGTATGATTATGGATACAGACATATATGTACATTTGTACAGACAAATATCACATAACTGATATGTAACTGAAGACAGCATAGGAAGCATTATTTATCCTATTACGTGAGATGTGCTCTAATTATTTTTTACTTTATCTTATTTCATTTTATTAAAACAAAAAACCATTTACAATCCATAGATTGATTTCATAGTGTACTAATGGGTCTCAGCCTGCAGTTAAAACACTAACCTAGACCAATCCCTAACATAATGCAAAAACCTCCTCCAAAGCCTCCCTGGTGGGTGGCCATCCAACTTCTGCTTGAATGCCTCCAGTGTTAGGGAACTCACTCCCTACAGGGCAGCGTGCTCTATGGTAGATCCATCTAGCATTTTCAGATCCTGCTCACTCCAGAGCTGTTCCAGGAGTGGCCTGGGTGGAGCTGAGAATGCCAGGAGGGCTGGGACCAGCTGACAGGTGCTCAGTGGTTTCCAAGTGGGGTGAAAGTACAGCTCCTAGCAGCAAAGTGGAGGGTTGGGGTGAGCCGGAGACTAGGGCAGCATTGCTGGGAAACTGTGGCTTCCTTCCGTGGAGCTGCCGATCAGACCTTTTCCCCTCTGCCTTCTCACTGCTCCAGCACTATGATTATTTCCTCATCTGAAGGATGATCTCATTCCCCTAGCACCCGCCTGTGGGAGAGGTTTCCTCCCCCTGGGAGGTGGGGGGCTCAGCCTCAGGTTGAGACAGATTCCCTCATATTCCCTCTCAACCTCCCACCCATCCCTCAAGCCTCAGCAGGCCACCTCTGGCCATTCCCACCTTGTATTCTCTTGGTCTTGAGACCAGGGGTATCCCTTCCTGGGGTATTCAGACAAGGGCGCATGAACATTCCTAACCTCTCCCTCCCACCCCCATACACACACACACACACACACACACACACACACACACACACAGAGCATTCTGGAGACCTGCCCATGTTCAGGACAACAAGACTCCACCACACCTGATTGTGTCTTCCTGGGAGAAATAAAACAAAGACAGCACCACCACGTGGGGAAGGCTGGCCGCTGGACATCAAGACCCTGGGTCCCAGGATGAGAAATTAATGATGCCTAAACTCCTGGCGAGGGTGGTGGGCTGCATAAGGAGGGGGGCGCTGGCCAGGGTCCCAGTCAGTGGCCAGGGCGTGGCAGTTCTGGGTGTCTGCAGTTTTCAGCTTTGGAGCCAGCCACCTCTGGCCAGGTAGGATTAGGCTGACCTCAGGGTGGGGCGGGGCCAGGAGGAGGTGATGATCTCATTGCATCCTGAGAACCAAGAGAAATAAGTAACCCGTGCATAGAGCTGAAGGAAAAGATGGGTGATAAAAATGGGAATGGGAGACAAGAAAAGCTGTGTCTGAGGAAGAAAAGGTAAAAACACAGGAGAGCTTCCCACTTGAAACGGATCTTCAGGTCACAGCCAGCTGCAGGGGCAGTCAGACTTGGCACAAAACCTTTCTCTCTAAGCAACAAAACATTTTTATGCAGAAATAACTCACCATAGCATCTGACAATTCCCACCCATCCTGCCTCTCCTGAGCTCTGGAATAAAAGTGGCACCTGGAGCCTACCCTCACCCCTTGGCCGAGCGCCATTCTTTTTGCCTCACCCCCTTTCCCCCAAGATCTGACAAAGTTTAAATGATTGAGTAAAACCAAAGGTGACACAATAGGTGCTAGGCCCCTCGCTTCTCCCCACTGTAGCTGCTGTCTTGTTTTTTCTTTTGCCTGAAAAGCCTCAAATTAGTTGCATTTTATTTCTACTTACGTGCAGTCCAGTTAGAAGCGAGCTGCTCTCTTCCTCACTCCCTCAATTAGTGGTACCCTGGGCTTCTCTCAACATCAGCACCACTGCTCGCTCTCGCCATGACATCACCTCCAAGCTCTGTGATTGGCCAGCAGTGGGTTGCTTGGCAATTGGACAGTCTCCTCTGGTGGAGCAGGGATTGCCTGAGTGAGTAACTCTTAGCAGGCCAGGGAGTGGAAGATGATGTCAGACAAAGAGCCTGCTTTCTCTGCTGCCTGTGGAGCTGGAGAACCAGAGGGGTGAGGGCAGAGAGGAAGAAAGAAAGAGGGAGTGGTACAGGGAAGGTTGGGGGGAAGCCACAGCTTGTGAGCTGAGGGGATAATGAATGATTTCCAGAATCTTTAGGTCCTTTAAATCTGGGGGTGAGAGAATATGGAATCCAGAGAAGAAATAAAAAAGAACAGATGAACCCTAAAAATAGCTTCCTGGAGGGCTTGGTGCCTGTTTCCAGCTCTGTCAGAAGGGCTGGTGGGTTTGAACGATGACTCAGAAGGCGGGGGGTTGCAGGGACTGCAAAAACCCTAGGATTGGGAGCTGATGAGGGCCCTGCACTGGAGTCTCTGGAGAGTAAGGCTTCCCTCTGGCCACCTTTGCAAAGGTATCAGCCACATCTCTGCTGACACTAGTGGGTCCTCACTGCCCCTCCCATCCAGCCCTCCTGGGCCTTCCAGAGGGAGCCACAGGTAGGAAGGTGGATTGGTCATTACACTGGTGATTCCTAAATATGGTGGATTTTTTAAAAACTTCAATAGGTTTTTGGGAAACAGGTGGTGTTTGGTTACATGAATAAGTTCTTTAGTGGTGATTTCTGAGATTTTGGTGCACCCACCACCCAAGCAGTGTACACTGTCCCCAGTGTGTAGTCTTTTATCCCTCACTCTCCTGCCACTCTTTCCCCCAAGTCTCCTAAGTGTCCATTGTATCATTCTTATGCCTTTGCGCCCTCATATCTTAGCTCCCACTTATGAATGAGAACATGTGATGTTTGGTTTTCCATTCCTGAGTCACTTCACTTAGAATAATGGTCTCCAATTCCACCCAGATTGCTGCAAATGCCATTATTTCATTCCTTTTTATGACTGAGTAGTATTCCGTGGTATATATATACGCACCATGGAATGGTGCGTATATATATATATAAAATATATATTATATTATATATACATATATAATATATAATATAATATATAAAAATATAATATATAATATAATATATATTTATATATAATATATAAAATACATAATATAATATATATTTATATATATAAAAAACATTTCCTTTATCCACTTGTTAATTGGTGGGCATTTGGGCTGGTTCTATATTTTTGCAATTGTAAATTGTGCTGCCATAAGCATGCATGTGCAAGTATCTTTTTTGTACAATAACTTCTTTTCCTCTGGGTAGATATCCAGGAGTGGGATTGCTGGATCAAATGGTAGATTTACTTTTAGTTCTTTAAAAATTTTTCACACTGTTTTCCATAGTGGTTGTACTAGTTTACATTTCCATATGGTGAACTCTTGAGCGGAGATGACGGGTCAGTGATGGTGCCTTCTGTAGTTCCCTCAGGGAATGGGGGGGCCACTAACATAACCTTCACGGGCTGCTGCCCTCAGCCAGTGAGCTGGAGAGGGCAGGGTGAGGCAGGAGAGGAGCCAGGCAGCTGTGGAGCGAGACCCTCTCCTCCAGAACACCTCTAAAGATTAAAGCGCCCCAAGATGTGTCCATCATCCCCACATTCCACCATCCAGCCTGGCCTCATGTGTTCTTCTTGGAGGGCAGGGGTAATGTTTTTGGGGTTTTTTTGTTGGTTTTTTTTTTTTTGAGACAGAGTCTCACTCTGTCACCCAGGGCGGAGTGCAATGGTGCGATCTCGGCTCACTGCAACTTCCACCTCCAGGGTTCAAGCGATTCTCCTACCTCAGTCTCCCACGTAGCTGGTGCCCACCACCACGCCTGGCTAATTTTTGTATTTTTAGTAGAGACAGGGTTTCACCATATTGGTCAGGCTGGTCTTGAACTCCTGACCTCATGATCTGCCCGCCTCAGCCTCCCAAAGTGCTGGAATTGCAGGCATGAGCCACCGCGCCTGGCCAGGGAAGGGTAATTTTATTGTGGCCAAACATGTACAACATAACACTCACCATTTTCACTGTTTTGAAGTGTACAGCTCACTGGCCTCATGTGCACACACATTGTTGTGTAGCCATCACAGCTTTGCATCTCCAGAACTTTTGCATCTTCTCCAATATTCATATGTAACCAGTAAGCAATAACTCCCCTTTCCAGCTAACCCCAATCTGCTTTCTGTCTCTATGAATTTGCCTATTCTAGGCACCTCATATCAGTGAAATCGAACAGTATTGTCCTTTTGTATCTGGCTTCATTCACTTGGCATGTCTTCAAGGAGCATCCATGTTGTGGCATGTGTGAGAACTCCATCACCTTGCTCCCCCCACTCCTTGTTTTTTTAACCAAGTCTTGCTTTGTCACTGAGGCTGTAGTGCAGGGACGTGATCATGGCTCACTGCAACCTCTGCCTCCCAGGCTCAAGTGATACTCCCACCTCAGCCTCCCCAGTAGCTGGGACTACAGGCATGCACCACCACACCCAGCTAATTTTTTGTAGAATCAGGTTTTCGCCAGGTTGGTCAGGCTGGTCTCAAACTTCTGGGATCCCACCTGCCTTGGCCTCCCAAAGTGCTGGGATTATAGGCATGAACCACCACGCCTGGCACCTCACCCTATTTTAGGAGGGTTTGTTAACCTTCTACCACCATGCCCCTATTGACTGAGAACACGAATAATAACAAAAGTTGCCTTGAATTCAGTCCATGCTTTGAAGTTATTATTTTTAAACTACAACAGCATCAATGAGCATTTGAAAATCATAGTTAATGCATGGATGTCACGTGTTCACCCTGCAGACTGTGCTGGGGAGTAAGTAGATTCTCAAGCTCTGGCACGAACCCCTGACCTGCACCCCACTGCCAGGATCTGCAGGCTGGCATCTCACCGCAGCACCCCGTGTGATTCTCCAGGAGGCCTCATGTAGACACACATCTCCAAGCCCCCACTTCACATCAGCAGGGGTGGGCCCCAGTTAGGCTGCCAGCTCCTGGCCAAGGGGTGGCCAGCATGAGGAATGAGCCCTTACAGCCTTTGAGGTTTTCAAAGCACACCAGGGCTGAATCTATGGCGTAATCCCCTCAGCAGGGCTGCAAGGACAGCAGGACGAACACTGTGCTGTTTGACATTCAGTGAGTGTCATTGAACAACACACTTATCATTCATGCCACATGCCACTAACCCAGGACCCTCAGCCACCAAGCTGAGCCATTTCAGAGGGAATCAGGACAACTAAGGATATCAGAAAGTCATTCCCTCAACATGTGGAGACAGGAGAGGCCACACTGCATACGAGGCTGGAATTTGGAGTCCAAGCAAACCCCAGATGCATGGTTGTCCTGGCTGTGAAGGGGGCCTCTCTGTCCTCCCCCAGTATCTTCCCTCCCAGCCCTGAGAAGTCTGGAACTCCACAAATCTGCTGGCTCTGGAAAGTGAGGGATGGGGAGAGAAGGCAGTGGGTTGCCATGGTGACGGCAGCCAATCAGAGATCCTCTGCTGCTAGGGGAGGAGCAAGTTCAGTCTGAGTCCCCCTCACTAACTGTGAAGGAGGGTGGGGCTGGAATGGGGGATGGGGGAGAAAGAGATGGGACATCACTGCCTAACAGCAGAGACCAAGGTGGGGGAGAGGAGTCATGGGGAGGGCTGCTTTATTTCTAGGATTACATAGTTTCCATTTGGTACTAGGTTGTGATGGTTACACACACACGCACACACCACACACACTCAGTACATCTCACAACTGCCCTGTGAGAAAGGGATTACCCACCCCATTTATTTAAAAAAAAAAAAAAAAAAAAAAAAAGACTCTGATGGGAAAAGTAACCTCAAACAGCCTGCCTGTCATGTAGCGAGGCCTAGATTTGAACTCTGGGGAATGGGATGCGGGAGACACTGGTGAGAGAGTGAGTAAGGAAAGCAGGGTAGAGCCGCGGCCCCAAAGACCTACTGGGTGGGAGAGTTCCTGGGACTTCCCTGAGATGGCATAAAGCAATATGTTGCTAAAACAAGAAACACAGTGATGGTAAGAAAATGTACGAAGAATCAAGTCCATAGAACCAAGGGTGAGGAGAGACCAAAATCAGAAAAGAAATCAGCAAGGTCAAAACTAGGAGACTCAGAAGGATGGGATGGCGATCAGGGAGCAGATGGAGGGGAAGGCAAGGTGGGCGCTGTGCTCCTCACACGTCTATATGGAAGGCCCCTGTGAGCGCCGTTGAGAAAGGTGGGCTGGCCCTGGACCTGCCAAGTCAACTTCAGGTTAGACCTGTTGCTTGTGATCAATCTACTCAAATGCTGGACTTCAATCAAAGGAGCATAGGTCCCACACCGCACAGATCAGCAACATCACCTCTGCAGACACCACCTCTCACAGCCCAAGTTGCACTATAGCACCAATACTTGGATGGGGTGTGTGCGGCCATTCCCTGAATCCCCACGCATTGCCTGGCTGCACCATGGGGACCCGATTCCTATAGCTCTGCCCAGGAATCCCAGGGCAGCCACTGCTCGGTGACTTGACTTCACCATACAATAACTCACACTCACAGCCTTCTCAGGCACAAAGGAAGGGGCCCCTGCCCTTCTCAGAGGTAGTTCTACCATAGGACCAGCTGGGAAGTCACCCTGAAGACCCTCATGGAGCCTGGGATTTCTTCCCAACCCTCAGAACAGGCGGACCTAGTCTCACATGGGAATTCATAGTATCTAATCCATACATGCGTCTCTCTTCCACTCACACCGATGTGGTTTGTAAAAACTATAGAACATCAACGGGAATTTATCAATGGGAAATTGCAGTTTGTGGGATTTTCTTCTGTAGAATTTGTTGAGTTGAACATTATCAGTTATTGACTTGAAACAAGTAAAAACACGTTTGCACTGTCTAATTTTAAAAATGTGAACTCTGTTATGTTATGTCACCTGAAGAGTGGCTCTCCTGACTCATATGCTCTGGAGACACTAGTGGCTTAGATTTTCCTTCAACCAATTAAAACACAAATCAACGCAACCGATTTGAAGCCAAGCAAAGCTGGATTGCTAGAGCTGTTTGTTTATGCCCATGGTTAGATTTGTTAACTAAATTGTAATGGCGGTTAATATTTATAACCACAACATATGATGTTTATAAAAGCAATATTTATCAAGTGAGCTAAAACCTGTAAATCACTTAGAACAGTGCCTGGCACACAGTATGGGCTCAGTAAATGTTAGCTATTATTATGATGTCATTAAATACAAGAGCAGACTGTAAATGAATCTTAGGTTTGCAAGTAACAGAAGCACATTCCAAGGCTGTTTATTAAAAAAAAAAAAAAAAGACAATTTATATTAAAATCTAACAGTAAAACAAATTTTAAATATTCACTAGGCATGGTGGCTCTCATCTATAATCCAAGCACTTTGGGAGGCCAAAGCAGAAGGACTGCTGAGCGCAGGAGTTCAAGACCAGCCTGGGCAACATAGCGAGACCCCATCTCAACAACAACAAAAAAATTTGAGAAACAAAAACAAACAAAACCCATTCAATCCAATTAGAAAAGGGGCAAAAGATATGAAGAGATGTTTCACCAATGAGGATATATAGATAGCAAACATATGCATGACAAAATATTCAACATTACTACCATAAGGCAAGTGCAATTTAAGACCATGATAAGGCCTCACTTGAGGTCAGGAGTAGGAGACCAGCCTGGCCAACATGGCAAAACCCCATCTCTAATAAAAATACAAAAATTAACCAGGTGCAGTGGCACGTGCCTGTAACCTCAGCTAATTGGGAGGCTGAGGCAGGAGAATCACTTGAAGCCAGGAGGCAGAGGTTGCAGTGAGCCGACATTGTGCCACTGCACTCCAGCCTTAGAGACAGACAGGACTCAGTCTCAAAAAAAAAAACCAAAAAAAAAAAAAAAAACCAGTAGGCCAGGCATAGTGGTTCACACCTGTCATCCCGGCACTTTGGGAGGCCTAGACATTTTATCTCAGGAGTTCAAGACCAGCCTGGGCAACATAGTGAGACTCCTGTCTCTATTCATTAAAAGAAAAAAAAATAGTGACAATACCAAATGCTGGTGAGAATGCACAGAAACTAGGTAGTTCATGCATTGCTGGTGGCAACGGAAAATGGTACAACCATTCTGGAAAGTTGTTTGGGGGTTTCTTAACTAAACATATACTTGCCTGATCACCAAGCAATTGCACTCCTGGGCATGATTCCAAGAGAAATGAAAATATATTCACACAAAAATCTGTACACAAATATTCATCACAGTTTTATTCATAAAAGCCCCAAACTGGAAATAACCAACGTGCCCCTCAATAGGTGAACGGATAAACAAACTGTTGTTTATCCATACCATGGAATGCTATTTGGTAACAAAAAGGGATGAACTACTGATACACACAGCAACTTGAGTGGATCTCAAGGGAATCAAACTGAGAAAAAAAAAAAAAAAAAAAAAAGCCAGTCTCAAAAGGTCACAAAGTGTATGATTCCATTGATAGAATATTCACAAAAGGACAAGATTATAGAGGTGGAGAACAGACTGGTAGTTGCCAAGAGCTAGGAGTGGTGGAAAGAAGGAAGGATGACTCTAAAAGGGGTAGCAAAAAGAAAATCTTTGTGGGATGGAACAGTTGTGTGTCTTGATTGTGGTGGTAGTTACACCAGTCTACACATGGGATAAAATGACGTAGAACTATAGAAACACATTGCACCCATTTCTTGGTTTGACATTGTACCACAGTTTTGTAAAATGTAACCATGGGAGGAACTGAGTAGAGGGTAGGTGGGACCTCTCTATACTATGTTTGCAACTTCTTCTGAATCTGTAATTATTTCAAAATAAATAGTTACCAGAAAAGAAAAGGGGAGAAAAGGGGAGTTGGGAATAATTTATGGAACCCAAAACAGAGGGTTCCTTCCAAAAAAGAAGAGTCAGGAAAGCAATCATGAGTCAGTCATTTCTTTCTCTCTCTCTCCCTCTTTTGTTCTCTCTCTCACTCTTTCTCTCTCCCTCCCTTTCTTTCTCTCTCACCCTTTCTCCCTCTTTCTCTCTCTCCCTTTCTTTCTCTTTCCCTGTTTCTCTCTCTCCCTTTCTTTCTCTCTCTCCTTCTCTCTTGCTCTTTCTCTTTCTCTCTCTCCTTCTGTCTCCCTCTCTTTCTGTCTCCCTTTCTCTCTCTCTCCCTGTTTCTCTCTCCCTTTCTTCCTCTCCCTCTTTCTCTATCTTCTTCTTTCTCTCTCCCTCTTTCTCTCTCTCCCTTTCTCTCTCTCTCCCTTTCTTTCTTTCTCCCTCTCTCTCTTCCTTTTTCTTTCTCTCCCTTTCTTTCTCTTTCCCCCTCTTTCTCCCTCTCTCTTTCTCTCTCTCTCCTTCTGTATTTCTCTGCATCTCCTCTCTCTGCAAAGCTGCGTCATTCATCTTTGCAGACCACCTTCTGTGCTGCTCCTGCATGTGGCTGCCTCACAGCCATGAAGGATGCCAGTGCTTTTTGGTGGTACTGCGTTTGTTGTAGTTGGGCCACACAGAGAAACTCATTAGCCTTCTCTTAGATTCAGTTCAAAGCTCTCAGGAAAACAAAATCCACTAACCCTGCCTGAGCCTGGAGTCCATGCCTCTTCCCATGGCAGTGGGGTCGCACAGTACAGATGTAACTGCCTCCGGGAATATGGTCACTTCCTCCTTTCTACACAGAGGTGAGGTCCTGATCCCAGGTAACGCCCCTTTCTCTTCCAGATCAGTCCCAGATGGATGGGTCTATAAAGCAAATGACAAAAGCCCACCATCTATAACCTGATACAGAACACTGGGAGAAAGGCTGGCCAGTAGCCATAAAGCTTTCCCACTTAAACACAAAGAAGGAAGGACCCTCAAGACAGAAGCCCCTGGGCAGGCTACTGGTGTTGAAACCACCTTTCCAAAAATTATTATCAGTGAGAAAATTATGGCAGTGGGAGAGATCTGATCTAGCCAAAACCCATCTTGCCTTTGGCCTTCAAGCTGCCCTTAATTATTTCCGGGCTTAGGACAAGCTAACTTTAGGAGAGATTTAATTTACAGTTCAAATAATAATCAATAAATAATAAAGTTGAAATAATAACAACCCTTCCCCAAAACTTTAGCCATTGTAAAGTTAATGAGAGATCGCCAGGCTAGGAGGAGGCTGAATTTGGCTAAGGTGCAGACAGAAACGACTGCCAGCCATTATTTCGGAGGTCACACAATATGCAACATCCTCTGTCTCTCCTACAGGTAACATCACTATTGGAGAACCTAAGATGGGCCGTTTGAGGTATCTCTTCAGGTTTTTTGCGCATCTGATGACCCACCTGGGCCCTCCAACTGCTCCTGCGGCCCCACCCGGAAGCAACTCAGTGTGCAGGAGGAACACTTCCCATGCCCCATGATTGCGCCCCCAACCAATCAGCAGCAACCACCCGTTGCCTCACTACCTCCACCCCTTCCTTCAAACTGCCTTTGATAAACCCTAGCCTCTAAATGCTCAGGAAGATTGACTTGAGTAAGAACTCTGTCTCCCCCATGACGTGACAGGCCTCAGGCCAATGAAACACCATGGTCTCCAGGAATTGCTTTTGTCTCTGCATTGGGCAGGAAGAGCTCATCAGGCAGTTACAGTGTCAAGTGTGAACTGCCTCCCACGGGACACACAATGAAGCTTGTGGCCCCCTGCATGGTGACTCCAGCTGACACCCAACAGAGTTCCTTGGTGAGCCAGTAAACCACTATAGGCTCTGCCCACAGGGATACTGCCCTTGTCCAGGGTCCTCCGGGCCCACCTTGGAAGGAGACTGACAAGAAACTGACTGTGGTCATGTGATGCCTTCTGAAGGCAGCTGGCAGCCTTCGGCCTTGGCCTGCAGCTTGCCTGAGGGATGAAGGCGCCCTGTGTGTGGCTGATTTGTGTTGATCTGAAGACCCTGTTCTCTGGGCTTGAGGTTTTTTTTGGCAGCACAGCACCTATAAAACCTTAACTGGCAGCCCGTCAATTTAATTTAGGGAGACTCCATTTGTTGAAAGCTGTTTCTAGACAGCTTGCGAAGCTGAGCAGCCGAGCTGGGCCCTGCCTGTGGGGTTGCAGTTTCTTAGAAGGAAGGCGGAGGGCCCGGGTTCTCCGCTTCATGGATTTCGCCTTAGGGTGCGAAGGGCAGTTGAGAAAGCCCACCTTCACCTTGTTAGCTTGTAGATCATCCCAAACCTGGTTCCAAAGGGTGCTTCACAGTGGGAGGCACCCCCCATCTTGTCCAGCAAGAGGGTGCAGAAAAATGGACCGGAAGAAGTTTGGAAGATTCAGGGTTTCCCAGCTCCCCTGGCCTTTCCTGAATGTCCTTATTCCAAGTGCCAGAACCTCACTGTTTCATAATTGGTGCACCAAATTTAGTTCTCGATGTAGGTTGCTGCCGAGTGTAACTGCTGCAGCTCTGTGAGTCCTGTGATTAACTTCGAGAATTGACCCTAAGTGGTCTCAGATCCTATACTATGAGCAGAAAGGACTTCAGGAGCAGAGTTTGCATAACTGACCTAGTTTTCCTGGTTTTCCCCATCCACTTTAAGCCCAACAGCCTCAGACTTGACCCCATGCACTTTACTGAAATCCCAGTCACCAGCACGGCCTGACATCCTTCAACATGGCCTTACAATCCCCTAAAGCCTCCGTCTCAGTAGAAAAACTGTCCAAGTTCCAAAAACCAGCAACACTGATTTCACCAGCTGTTTCTGTTTGTATATCACTGACAGGCAGCCAGCTTCCCCCATCGCAGAATGATGGGATCCTATTGTCTCCACGCCCTGAAACAGGTCAGTTATGTGGTTATGTGCAGCTTCATTTCCTAGTACCAGGTTGCATCTTATTTAGAGTTCATTTGGCTGCAAATTAACAGGAATCTACTCCAAATTACCATAAGCAAAAACAGGAAATTCATTCAAGAAAGATATCACAAAGAAACCAACACAAAAAGGACAGCTGGCTGGAATCAGGAATCAGCAGCAGCTCTCTCTCTCTCTCTCTCTCTCTCTCTCTCTCTCCCTCCCTCCCTCCGTCCCTCCCTCCCTCTCCTTTCTCTCACCCCCACCTTATTCTGCATCTGCATCTTCCATCTCCAAGACAGATCCCCTCTCTGCTTCCAAGCAGTGGCCAGCCCACATTTCTTGGGGTGACAGAGAGACAGACTAGCCCTCTCTCCATCCTGATTTCAGAATGTCCAGGCAAGAGAATCCGTCTGGCTCACTTTAGGTCAGGTGTGTGTGTCTGGTGCCAAGGATTTTGACCAGGGGGTGGCCTGCATTGTGCAAATCTGTATGGGGTAGGGGTCCTGTTCTGGGGGGAGGGTAACGGAGAGCCCAGCAGACACCCCACATGTGTGCTCCATCAGGGTCAGCAACTAAAAAGCAAATGGTAATATTGTGCTCATTACAAAAATGCCTGAACCTAAGTTCATTGCCAGTGGTGGAACATTTTAATTGGGTTAGGCAAGCTGGGGATGGGAAAACGATTTGCCTTATGAGTATCCTGACCTCTAGCACTACAGCTGCCTCTCCCCATTGCAGAATCCCCAGGGGCTGAACACCCCTAGAGATGTCAGAGCAGGGTGTGCACAAATGAGTCTTTTAACATGGGTTGTCAGAAGGGCCAGAGACTGGGAGGGAAGGAAAGAGGGCGACCTCTTCCTCAGCTGTCCAGTTCTATCTGCTGCATGCTTTTATGTGCTGAAGGTGCTGGAAGCAGGAATCTGGAATCAGCTCTGGAGTCACCCAGCACATTCCCTCCCTGCCGCACTCAGGAGCACTTGACGAGGAAGGGGCCGGACTGGTCCACCTTCCCCAGTCCCCTAGGATTTAGATTTAAGGACACTAGGGACTTGGAAAATCATAAAGTAGGTTTTAAAAAGGGGTGGAATAGGAAGAAATGCATACAGTCTGCTGTGACTGCTAACAAAACACTGCTGTGACTCTCATGCCTCTTCCTTTGTAGTTTAGGGTCGGCCTCGTTCTGCTCAATGGGTTCAAAACCAGTTTCAGATATACATACACCAAATTCAAGCAAGCACAGCAATTTTTTTTTTTTTTTTTGAGACAGGGTCTCTTGCTCTGTCGCCCAGGCTGGAGTACAGTGGCAGGATCACGCTCATTGCAGCCTCGACCTCCTGGGCTCAAGCAAGCCTCCTGCCTCAGTCTCCCAAGTAGCTGGGACTACAAGTGCACACCACTATACCCAGCTAATTTTTGTATTTTTTGTAGAGACAGGGTCCTACTTAGTTGCCTAGGCTAGTCTTCAACTCTGGGTTAAAGCAATCCCCCTGCCTCGGCCTCCCAGAATGTTGGGACTATAGGGGTGAGCCACTGTGCCTGGCCTGCCTGATTCTTCTTGTTTCAATCAGATAATGGAATATCATCTTTTCAGTCCCCAAAGCAGCTTCAGTTCAATGATCAATATATCCCATGGAAACTTCTGACTCTGACGTTACCACTCTGGCCCCCCTCCAGCCTGGGCATGTTTGTGGGTGGCGTCAGCTCCTTTTCTGCCCCTCTTGCCCCATCTGCCAGAATGTGATACAGGGGATAGGAAGGAGAGTGAGGGAAAGAAAGGTCGTCCAAGGCTCTGATGGTCATGATGATGACCTTGGCATTCTCTGCGCCTTGTAGGTGTTTAGAGCTTACTTTTCCCCTTGTAGCACTTTGGAGAGTTCTTCAAAGAGCCTCCCTCCACCTGCCACCCATTTCTTATTTTTATTTACTTAAAAAAAATATTTTTTAGAGACAGGGTCTCGCACTATCATGCAGGCTGGAGTGCAGTGGTGTGACCATTGCTCACTGTAGCCTCGAACTCCTGGGCTCAAGTGATCCTCCCACCTCAACCTCCCAAAGTGATGGGATTACACACAAGCCACATCTGCTCCTCAGGGCATTGTCACATGCCCTTTGTTCTGACAAAGCTAGCAGACTGTCCCTGAAGCAGCAGCCTCCCTTTCATCTGCCATCAGAGCAGTCAGCCAAGCGTGGACACTCTCTGTTGAATTGCTCGAGCAATGGTCAGATGGTGGCCCACTGTGACCTCCCAGCTCCAGGGGTCACATAGCAAGTATTCCGGTAGTGCATTCATGTTGGAGGAAGAGAAAGACACGTCCTTCATTCTTCATGGTTGTGGAAGCTTGGACTTGGGGTGGGAAGGAATTGGAATGGTGGGATTGGGAGGAAGGATGAGATCACAGCATACCAACAACACCCTCGCTGGGCGCGGTGGCTCACGCCTATAATCCCAGCACTTTGGGAGGCTGAAGCAGGTGGATCACCTGAGGTCAGGAGTTCGAGACCAGCCTGGCCAACGTGGTGAAACCCCATCTCTACTACAAATACAAAAAATAGCTGGGTGTGGTGGTGCACACCTGTAATCCTACCTACTCGGGAGGCTGAGGTAGGAGAATCGCTTGAACGCCGTAGGCGGAGGTTGCAGTGAGTCAAGATCACGCTATTGTACTCCCGCCTGGGAGACAGAGTGAGACTCCATCTCAAAAAACAAAACAAAAAAAAAAAAACAAAAAAAAAAAAAAAGGAAAGAAAAAAAAAAGAAAAAAGGAAAGAAAAGAAATCCACCTTCTAACCTTAGCTCTGCCTTTGATTTTCTAACTTTTTATAGGCTGAAGAGGGAAGTCCACTGAGATTTGCAAAACAGGCTGTCAGCCTTCCTTGGATACCCTGATTTGGGGTCCCACTCCTCACTTTAGACTGTGGTAGGGGTGCATCCTGTTTTCTTGGAATCTTAGCCTGAAACAATAACAACAATAGCTGCTAGACACCGATTCTTGCACAGGCCAGGTCCTCTGCTAAGTTCTTGACATAGATTTTCCACAATAAACCTGTCTGGTGGGAATGACTATTACCAGTTTCCACATGAGGAAGCTGAGCCTCAGGGAGGTTAACTAATTTGGGCAAGGTCACATGGCTATATGGTGGGGGCAAATGATGAACTGGAGTTTTCTGACTGCAAGACTCTATGTTGCACTGGACCCAGGAGTAAATACTTTATGTCGGTTGATATTATGAAAGTAAAATTCATGGTTGTATGTCAGCCTTCACGGAGTGTACAGCCTAGATGGGGCAGACGTTACCTCATGCTCCTTCTCTTCTACTCATCCTGCCTTCCTCCTCACAGGAAGCCCTGCCTTCCCCTCCCCACTCCACTGTTCCTTTCAGTTCTTGAACCGAATGTTGTCCCCGCACTTGCACAATATCTTTTACTCCCATTAGACTATGAGCTTCTCAAGTTCGAGGACCATGTCCTGTTATCCTCTTATCCTCTGCATGTATCTCAGTGCCTGGCAGAGGCTCAAACACAGTGAAATTTGGGAAGTCATGAAAAAAGAAAAAAACATAAACAAACAAATAAATAAACAGGAAACAGACTGCCCTTGACTATCCCAACCTGGGCCTGAGGATTTGGCTGCAGAACTTGAGGTCCTAGGTGTTGTCTGGGATGGAGAAAGGAAGTGGGTTTCATGCTCCCAGACTGTAAGATGAAGGGGCTGATCCTATCAAAGGCCCCTTTCAAGGACGATCGCCACAGCTCTTCAAAAGTCCAAAGAGAAGAAAGAAGGAAGACAGTGCATTGTCTCTGTCTGCTTCCTTTTTTTCCTTGGACTGGGTGGAGCATTTCAACAGAAACCCATGGGCAGTGCAGGTATCGGGGATTCATCCAGCAGGGTTCTGAGCCCAGAATGTAGGAAACATCCCAGGAAGAAGGAAACAAAGAAGAGTACTCTTGGGGACAAAAGCTGTAGATGGAGTTATTCCGCAGTAATATAGAAGCAAACTTACTATCTCCTGGGTAATGCATTTCAAGTTTTGAACACCTATCCCCCAGATGAGCTGTTAGGACCCAGACCACTGTAATTTAAGATCCACCTTCATGGACTCTGAGGGAGGTTACACGGGATTCTGTAGAGGAGGAGCCTACAGTGCTGAGGACCTATTTCATGTTGGGTCTCTGTTTCTTAGGGAGATTATGAAAATTGACCAAAATCAGAAAAAGGCATTGTCAAATTTCTTCCCCATCATGGTCCATTGACTTTGTTGTTGTGGGTTTGTAACTTTACTAACTTTGTTATGGTGTCTCAGAAAGAGGAGGGAAACCTGGGTCCAGTCTACCATCTTGGACAGAAGGGCCTAACATTTATTTTCATCTTTGACACAGGAGTTTTCTTTCTAGGAATTTATCCTAATTGAACAGGACTCCTAAAATACAATGTGTATGCAAATGTGTAAGTGTGTCAGTTGCAGTACGGCTTATAACGGTGACTTGGGGATTTTTTTTTTTTTTTTTTTTTTTTTTTTTTTTGAGATGGGGTATTGCTTTGTCACCCTGGCTGGAGTGCAGTAGCATGATCTTAGCTCACTGCAACCTCCACCTCCCAGGTTCAAGTGATTCTCCTGCCGCAGCCTCCCGAGGAGCTGGGATTACAGGCACGTGTCACCATGCCCAGCTAATTTTTGTATTTTTAGTAGAGATGGAATTTCACCATGTTGGCCAGGCTGGTCTCAAACTCCTGCCCTCAAGTGATCCACCTGCCTCAGTCTCCCAAAATGCTGGGATTACAGGCGTGAGCCACGGTACGCAGACTTGTCCTGGAAATTTTAGAAGTCAATTATGATATACCCAGTACAAATCATTGGAGCCAGTAAAACTGATGCCATAGATTTCCATAAAGGAAAATGGTACACTTATGGAATGTCTATTTAGTTGAAAAGGTTTACAGCCACTAAATCCTACACATTTGAAGATATTAAATAGCAAAGAAAACAGTAAGTGAATAAAAGGGCTACAAAAATATAGTGTGATCTAATTTCTGTAGAAATCTCAAGCTTTTGAGTTTAAACATATAAAAAGAAACTGCATGAAAATGTTTAATAGTATTAACTCTGGATGGTGGAATTCTGGGTGATTCCTTATACATATTTCTGAGTGAACATACATTACTTTATGTATAAATATATGGTATATATTATAATGTACATATGGTATATGATATATTTTATATATGGTTTATATAGTATGTGTATTTAACTATACTTATATAGTTAAATATATTTATATAAATTATATATAAATTTATATGCCATATGTAAATATATATTTATATAAGTTTATGTATGGTATATATGTAAATATATTTATATACACCATATATATTTATATAGATTTAAGGTGTATATATGTATATATGTGCACGTATACACACACCTTCTATCTATAAAACCTGCCCGTCTGCTCTTATTCAGTTGATTTCCATTTCCACCTTCTTACTCCTCTATCTGGCAAAGTACAGCGAAGAGTTGAGGAGGGTTGTTTTTGTTGCCCCTATGGCTTAGGAAGAGTTAATTAACTCCTAATTAACTCATTAGACTGGGAGGAGCAACTGAGTTCAGATTGGATGACAGTGACATCATGCCAGTCGCGGGAGCCAATAGCAGCGCCCCTGCCGACGAAGTTTCTTAAGCCCCGGATGCCTTAATGAGCCTCCTGCACCCACTGGGTAGTAGTAGTAGTTGCCGTTCTATACGCGGCCGGCTGGGCTCCGTGGGCGCCCGCCCTGCATACCCGGACCTTCTAGGCTGTGCCTAGCGAGGGCTCTTCCCACTCTAGTTCCTCCCCCAGCCCCTCTCTTCCAGGGCGTCACCGGTTTCTCTCCGGGGAACTTCGCCGCTTGTTTCTCAGCAGGTGACTCCGTCCTGCTAATGAGTCAAGGCGGCGACTTCCCTTGTCCCCATATTTTTGTCTTCCTCTCTCTTGGGACCCAGCCCAGGGGTTACGCCCGCTTTCGCTTGTGGGGAGGCTTCCTCATAGCCTCGCAGCTCTTAAAACAAAACCCTGTGTCCAGGGCACCAAGAAGCACGTACTAAACCAAACCTAACCGACTGGCGTCTTCATACCGCGACCCTTTCTCACTATAAATGTCACGCTTCTCATTCTAGAAAACAGAGGAGGAGGAGGAGTGGGAGGGGGGGATAGGGGTCAACAAAAGTGTAAACAGCATCCAGAGATATCCATGGCTAACAGTATCTAAAATATGATAGATTTACAAATTTGGCATCGCATTGACTATAGTTTGGGTTTGGCTTTAGCCAAGTAAGCATTTCCTCATGTCTTTAAATATTCTTGTTTTTTTAATTTTGTTTTTTAAGTGGCTTCGTAGCATTCCAGCATATGGAATAATGCACCGAACTCTTCCCCTACTGTTGGATATTTAGATTACGTTCAACTATTTTCTATTTTAAATAATTCCATGATGAACGACGGATCGTTTGTACAGATTTTCTTGTCCTAATATCTGAATATTTCCTTAAGATAAATCTTACAGTGAGCCGAGATCATGCCACTGCGCTCCAGCCTTGGCGACAGAGCAAGACTCCATCTCAAAAAAAAAAAAAAGATACATCTTAGTGAAATTATTGTTTTCCTAAAAATATTTTGCTTTTTTTGCTTATTCCAAATTAAATAAAAATCACTTTGTCTAATTTAAAACCAGACCTCTAGGTATTTCGAGTTATGACTGCTTATTCTAATTAGTTTTTTAGATTTCAGTGAAGTTTTATAGTTCTGTTTTAAAATTTAATTCAAGGTAGTTTTATATTTCGGTTGCCATTATGGAGTCTTATTTCCAGCATATTTTCTTCCTGAATATTGCTGATATCAAGTGTTCATATTTATAAACTAATGTCATTTGAATTCACTTCACCAAGTCTTTTATTATCAGTTGATTCTATTGAGTTTCTAGGTAATCATTACACCACCAAACTTTCAGTGTATATCAAAGAACTTGCCTCAGGTATTTGATGGCTTTTTTATTTTCCAGGAAAAAAAAAAAATCTCTTTATATCTCATTTTGCCCTTTTCCTTTGAATTCCTGCCTGAAATGATCACCATCCTGTTTTGTTTGGATCTGTTTTGTTAGAAACGAGACTCCTTGGTACTGTGATTCAGTTGGTCATTTAGTTTGAGATATTTTTTATCAGAAGCCGATTATAGGGTTTTTAAAATTTGAGAATCTTACTTTTTAATAAGAATATTTAGATAATGTATATCTGCCGGCATAGCAATGATGACATTTTCTTTTATTACTATTTCATTTGTTGTCATTCTTTCTGCATAGACTATCTTTTTCCTTCTCTGTTTTTTCATGTTTTGGAAGAAATGTACGCTGTTTTAAAAGTCTCCTAGTTTCAGTGGTCCCTGAAAGCAACCTTTCAACATATACTTGTTTCAATATCAGAAATACATAGTAAAACAATACTTTACAAAAGAATTCTGTTCCTTCCCACCTCTTTTCCTCCATATGGGGATTTAAGAAACTTTACTTCCCTTGCCTCCAAATGTTCTGGGTTTGGTTACTATAATCTGGAGTTATATAATATGATCACTGTTGTCAAATTCTATTTAACATTATATATCATCTCTTCCAAGAACTTTTGACATTTGCAATATAACACATATTCAATCAAATTATTCCAAGTGGGGTTCACTTATGGCATATTTTCTGAATCCTTGCATTTTGAAAATGTCATTTATTTTACCTTTGCACAAAGGTACAAAATTCCAGATGATTCACAATCTTTCTCAAAATTCTGTACATATTTTCCCATTTGTCTTTTGGCAAAGCAGACTGATTTTTATTCCTTGGTAATTGCTAGGTTTTTGTTGTGTTGTGTTGTTTTGCTTTGTAGTCTTGGATGTTATTATAATTTATTTTGTATCCTATAATTGAAAGTATTTGCCATGAATTTGTTTGGAATGTGACAAGCACTTCCAATCTTCAATTCTATCAGTCATTTCAGTTTTAATTTGTTCTTATTTTTTTCCTATAATTTTTGTTAGACTTTAATCCTTCCTCTGCCCTCCCTCTCCTCCCCTTCCCTCCCCTCCTCTTTTTCCCCTCTCCCTGTCTTCTGGCAATGTTTCTCAAATTTATCTTCCATGTCGCTTACTCCATTTTTCTGTCTTGGTTACAGCTCTGTTCTTGACTGTCTCTTCTACGAGTTTCAAGTCCGCTGTGATCGTCTCAGTTTCCTTGCAGTTTTGCTCTATCTCACTCACTCCCTTCTCATACTCAGCCTCCTGTCCTCTTCCTCTGTCCGTTGCTGCTTAAAGAGACGACTCCTTATTAAGGATGCCAAAGCTTCCTTCCAGGTACTGCAGATGGCCTTTTAAAGAAATTATTTTCTTCCAGAGAATCTTCAGGATAATTCCTCCCCTTTGTTCTGTGGTATTTTGTCATGTCCCCATGTTGTTTTTATTTTATTTATTTATGTTAAGAGACAGAGTCTCACTCTGTCGCCCAGGCTGGAGTCCAGTGGTGTAATCACAGTTCATTGCAGCCTCGAACTCCTGGACTCAAGAGATCCTCCCACCTCAGCTTCTCGTGTAGCTGGGACTACAGACACACACCACCATGCCCAGCTAATTTTTAAAAAAATTTTTTGGAGAGATGGGGTCTCGCTTGTTGCCCAGGTTGGTCTGGAATGCCTGGGCTCAAGTGATCCTCCCTCGTTGGCCTCCCAAGGTGTTGGCATTACAGGCGTGAGCCACTGCGCCGAGCCTGTTGTTTTTAATTAATAGACTCAACACCAAGGAGGTGAAATCTAAATCCTAAATTCCCTCAGCTCCACATAAAACCCACACAGGAGAGACGGGTACAACGAACAGTGGTTGGGGTGACCCAGCTGCCAGCACCCTCCCAGCCTCTCTCAGCATCAAAGTGGAGTGGCTCTGCTGTCTGAAGGCGAAATCTTCTATGCCTATAGCTCTCCTGAAACTATGAAAATGAGGACTGACAAAAACACAGAACAAGAAACTACAAACCCACATGCTCACTGCAAAAGGTGCTTCCTATCCCTGCCGCACTGTCCTATAGGAATTCCACCTCCCAGGATGCACCATGTTGCTGCCAGTACCCCCTCCTCTCTGCCCAGTTGCTTCCTGGAGCTTGCAGTTGCTAGGATGGGTACTGACCCCAAACTAAGCCATTGTATCCCCTGTGACCTGCACATATACACCCAGATGGCCCGAAGCAAGTGAAGAATCACAAAAGAAGTGAAAATGGCCGGTCCCTGCCTTAACTGACGACACTACCTTGTGAAATTCCTTCTCCTGGCCCATCCTGGCTCAAAAGCTCCCCCATTGAGCACCTTGTGACCCCCACCCCTGCCCACCAGAGAACAACCCCCTTTTGACTGTAATTTTCCTTTATCTACCCAAATCTTATAAAACGGCCCCACCCCTGTCTCCCTTCACTGACTCTCTTTTCGGACTCAGCCCGCATGCACCCAGGTGAAATAAACAGCCTTGTTGCTCACACAAAGCCTGTTTGGTGGTCTGTTCACACGGACGTGGGTGACGGTAGGATGAAGGACAGAAGAAAACAGTATTCCTGGCCACTTCAAAAAGCAGCTGGAGAACAGTAGAGAGTTAGGACATGTCAGGAAACTCCCTTAATTAAAACAATGCCCCGATGCTCAGGAGAATGGCTAGATCTCACAGCCTCAATCTTTGTTTCTGTGAACCCCGAAAAGCTGAGACAGGTGTCAGTTAATTTAAAAATTTATTTTGCCAAGGTTGAGGATGTGCGCCTGGGACACAACCTCAAGAGGTCCTGATGACATGTGCCCAAGTTGGTCACATCACAGCTTGGTTTTATCCATTTTAGGGAGATGTAAGACATCAATCAATGTATGTAAGGTGTATATTGGTTCTGTCTGGAAAGGCGGGACAACTCAAGCAGGGAGGGGGCTTCCAGGTCACAGGTAGATGAGAGACAAACGGCTGCATGCTTTTGAGTTTCTGATTAGCCTCTCCAAAGAAGGCGATGAGATATGCATTTATCTCAGTGAGCAGAGATACGCATTTATCTCAGTGACTTTGAATGGAGTGGGAGGCAGGTTGGCCCTAAGCAGTTCCCAGCTTGACTTTGCCCTTTAGCTTGGTGATTTGGGGGCTCCAAGATTTATTTCCCTTTCACATTTCCCAAATTCGGTTTCTCCCTGGGGGTTGATTCAATTGTTTAGGCATTCACTCAACAAATGTCAAGCTCAGTAACCACCCGTCACATGCTGCAGATGTCCCTGGAGCCCCACAGTGGGAGTCCTCCCTTACTTCCTACAACCGAGACCAGGCTCTCAGAGAGCAAAAGGGCAGGCTGCAAGGAGTAACCCGGGAGCACGACTCTGCAGCACCCAGACCACCTCTTTAGACCCCAAAGGTCCAACATCGGAACCTCAGTGGCGTCTGATCCTCGGTGTAGACAGGGGAGAGGGAGGAAGGGACAAAGCACCTTTCGATGTGTCTGGGGGGCTGCTGGAACTCAGGCTCCATGGGCTTCATAGTTAAGGGAAATCCTCCCCAATTTCTGCCAGTAGGTTGGCCATCCATCACTTTTTGTTGGTCGTCGGTGTTTTCGTCTTTGCTTCTGTCTTCCCTGGTACTGGGCAAAGCCATGCTGGGGGCTGCAGGCTGTATGCTGCCTTTAACGAGTCCATGTGTTACTTTCCACCCCCATTGTACTTGAATTCGGGGTCTTTTGGCACTGCTGTTCAACGTGTTTATATTTGCATCTGTTACGCCGCCTTCCTTTGGTTGCAGTTCTGCCTCTATTCACTCCTCATAGGTCTTTAACCTGAATCCTCAGCTCCCCATCTAAAATGTGCCTGTGCCGCACGACTCCGTATCTCCCGTGCAGATCCTGGACTCCAGAGCTCTCTAATGGCCTTCCCTGCGCTTCCATCCCATGTCCCCAAACGCTGCACTGACCTCACCACGTCCCAGTGACCAGCACCAGTCGTTCAGGACAGAAACCTCGCAGCCTCCTTTCTTCACCCGGTCCAGTCTGTACACGGTCTGCCTGGTAATCCCACCTCCACCAGGATTTCTAACCGCCCACTTCTCGCCACATCCCCTGCCTTACCCCCACACCCTCTATCTTAGTTCAGCCCCTCATCAACTGAACTGCCTGGATTATACCACATTTACTGCTGCAAACCCAGATGTTTTTGAGATCTAGGGACAGTAACACCAGGAGACTAGGGTCTGAGGTTCAGCTCTGTCACTGATTAGTCCTGTGATCTTGAACAAGCCCTCTGACCCCTTTTTGGAGCCTATCTCACACGGTGCTCAGGTAGTAGGGATTACAACAGAGCCTACATGAGATGCTTTGTTAAGTAAACAAGGGAGGTTTCGCATGCCCATAGCCAATTTAAGAGGGGGTGGAGAGTAAAAAGCACCAATATTTGTTGAGCCCCAAGTATGTGCCATACCCTGGTTGAGGCACTGCTCACACACAGCCTCCCTCCATCCTCGGGGCTCCACACTGCTGCCTATCCAGAGAGCAGGGGAAGACACAGATTCGTGTCCCTAGAAGGGGGCTGTATGCAACACGGCTGCCCAGACCCTCCAACTCGTTTCCATGTGCCTTGATGTTCCTCCTGGGTCCACATTGTTCCCAGACTGTCTGTTCTCTGAACTGTTATGCAAATCCCAGCTAGCCCAGTATCCATAGAAACCAGAATCTCCCATCTTCCTCAGCCTATTCCCTGGCAGAAGAATCCCACCCAGGTGACACCCACAAACAAGGACAAACAGCGCCCCAGAGAAGGGGAGCTTCCCCATGCCCTGGGCCATCAGACTTCAGTACTTATTGTTTAGTAGTTCCTGAAGGCATTTGTCAGGTCCTCCAGTCACGGCTGGGAGAAGGAGTGAGTGGCACAGGCCAGTGCAAGAAGCTGCATTTTCTTTTTGAAATCTGGAAGGGAGATGCTAATCCCAGCGTCTCACATCGCTAACAATCATTTTTGTCCAAATAGCTCCACTGCTACTGGAAGTTAAGGTCACCTTCACAGTGGACATGAGTCAGTATTTGTCATCATCTTTAATCTCATACATACAAGTGCATATGTCATCTCTGGAACATAACAACATGATTTCATTGTGCATAATCGATTACTAATTTTATGAACCTTTTTAAAGATCTCACTCCTCTCCAGAATAACCTTTCTTATGCCTAAAACATTATGACTCATTAGTCTTTTTTCCACCCTAGGGTCAAAACATGAGACAAAGTTTCTGCTCCCAATCCCAGGTTCTGGAATATTGGCCAGCAGCAGCACCCTGAGTCAGCAATCCCTACTGTGCACAAGACATAGGCTTTTGCTAGTGACATAAATTATGAATCACAGGATGCTAGAATGGAATGACCTGGAAAACACATGCAAATGTCCAAATTTCCCTGTTTATAGAAAAATACAATGGCTATATCAATCTTGCAGCTATTTAAATAGCAGAGCCAGGTAAGACAACAGTAAACTCCCAACTGTGCCAGATCCTCTTCTAAGTGTTTCACACATTTGCTCATTTAACCTCATATCCACCCTATGAGGTAGGAACTCTTACTGTCTTCATTTTCCTCACGATGAAACTAAGGCACAGAGAGGTCAAGTAACTCCCCCAAGGTCACACAGCGGTTGAGTCAGAGTTTAGGTCCAGGTTGTCCAATCTGGTATCCCAGCCTCTTAACCACCAGAAACCTTTGTAAGGGTTCTAGTGAATTTAGATTTTAAAAATGTACATTGAGGCCGGGCACAGTGGCTCATGCCTGCAATCCCACCACTTTGGGAAGCCAAGGCGGACAGATCACCTGAGGTCAGGGATTTGAGACCAGCCTGGAGAAACCCCATCTCTACTAAAAATACAAAAATTAGCCAGGTGTGGTGGCGCATGCATCCCAGCTACTCAGGAGGCTGAGGCAGGAGAATTGCTTGAACCCGGGAGGTGGAGGTTGCACTGAGCTGAGATCGCACCACTGTACTTCAGCCTGGGTGACATGTGTATTGAGGTCTCAGGTTTAAGGTTTCTGCTTTGCTTTTTCTCTTTCTTTTAAAACCTTAAGGTGAAGTATTTAAACACAAACAAAAAGTCAAATCCATCCACTGAACGGACTGCATGAAAACATCAGTACAAACCGCCCCCTTGAGAGAAAAGGATTTTAATAACATCTTTGGGGTTTTTGCCTCTTGGTTGGGATGCTCAGGGATGACAGCTAGAGCTGTCTGCTCTAAATTATAATGTATTGGGGTGAACAGAATATACCCATCAACAGGATATGTGCTATGCATAAAACATCTTTGGGAAGATTGAAAAAAACTGGTAATATATGTTGCCTACCAGAGGGGTTGCTGAGTGTTGGGGCAGAAGGAGACACACTGTTCTAGTACATTTTGTACCTTTGGAACTCACAGCCATGTAAACGGATTATCTAATCAAACAACACAAATTAAAGACAGGCTCCTGCTTGTTGTGAGTGGTTGCATGCCTGTACTTACTGCTTTGAATCCTATTTTTTTGGTTCTTACAACATAACCATTTTCTCATGCTACTGAAAGTTTTTCATGAACATGAGTTTTATGCAAACATTCTTGTTAAAAATCTGAAGAAATCGGAGCACTCCCAACACAGGTAACTTCTGCTTCTCAATCTCTCACTTTTATTTGGGATTTGTCATCACTGGGAATCACAATTCTATATTCAGAATCTCCCATTTCTGAAGAACTAGCCAATGTGTATTAATCCTGTCCTAAGTTTAGAACACAATACTTCACATTTTTACCATCATTTTCTTCATTGAATCCCCACAAGTGCCTGAGGTAGATATTGTCATCTTCATTCTACGTGAGGGAGCAGAGGGTCAGAAGATTCAGGCAGCCCAGAAATCACAGGGCTTGCATCTGGATCCAGAATCTGGACTGTGGGCTTCATGCCACTTTCTCCTTACCAAAATGCCACCAGTTGGTCTGTGGCACTTTCAAGGGCAGCTTTCCTGCCCCGCAGTGCACATCTCTAACCATACATGCACTCTACAATCATTTATTTATTTTTTATTTTTATTATTATTTTTTTGAGGCGGAGTTTCACTCGTTGCCCAGGCTGGAGTGCAATAGCACAATCTCGGCTCCTGGAGTGCAATGGCACCATCTCAGCTCACCGCAACCTCTGCCTCCTGGGTTCAAGCGATTCTCCTTCCTCAGCCTCCCAAGTAGCTGGAATTACAGGCATGCGCCACCACGCATGGCTAACTTTGTATTTACTAAAGATGGAGTTTCACCATGTTGGTCAGGCTGGCCTCAAACTCCCAACCTCAGGTGATCCACCCATCTCGGCCTCCCAAAGTGCTGGGATTACAGGCATGAGCCACCGCGCCTGGCCTCAACAATCATTTATTATGGTCCAGCAACATTCACAGATTTGGGGCCTGAAAGAGGAAGATGACATGCTTCCTGCACTCCCAGGTCTCCAAGCAGAAAAGACAGCGAGGTGCTCTTCCAGCAAAACGGACAGCATGCAGTGGCAGCGCAGGGAGCCCCAGGCAGGTCTGGGAAGGCACCGCCAAGCTGAGAAGGGGGACTGAGGGACAATAAAAGGAGGGTGACAGGTGCTGTAGGCAGGAGGAACAATGGGACCCTGCACCCAGGAAGGCTGGGCAGGGTCTGTGTAAACAGTGGTGACCACGGTAGCAGGAGCCAGCCAGGGAGGGGTCTCGAATGTCACGCTGGAGCTGGGAAATCTCCTGTCACTTTCCCATCACTCATCACAAGGGTCATGAAAGACTTCCACTATTGTGATATGGAGCAATCAAATTTTGTTGAGAGAAATTTCAACCCCCACAAGAGGAAGCGAAAAAGGAAATGGTCCCTGTGCACCCAATTCTGACCAGTTGATACCAGGTGGCTGACATGGACGTGACTGGGAGCCTGGAGGTCACTGAGGCTCTTGCATGCTCTTGAGACTCCGGTTTCTGAGGTGCTCACACTGCTGAGACATTCAGGAGGTGGGGAGGGGCCCCACTTCTACAGATGAGGAAATAAGCTCAGGCAGGCAGAGCGTGCCCCAGGAGATATCATGTAAGTGGCAGAGTCAATATGACCAGGAGAGCCAGAGCAACTGAGGTCAGGATATTTCAGTGACAATGGGCCCCTGGCGAGGGCAAGGGAGCCTGGTCCGGCTGCAGCGGTGTGTGAAGAGACTGAGAAGACTCCAGGTAAAAAGGCAGAGCACGATGACAACATGCCCTGAGAGCTGCCCTGGAGAAATGCACTGCAGCGGGTTGGAAGTGGGGTCCCTCCGGGTGATGGGAACATGAACGATGGTGCATGTGGAATGGATGCAAAAGTGGGAGAAACTGGAGAACGGGGACCTTCCCATGGAGCTGTTGCTTTGAGCCTGGACACAGTAATGAGAAGGAGAGTGACGGGGTGAGTGGAAGGCGAGGGCAGGAGAGGGACTTCAGGGAAGAATTAATGAACTCGTGGACTAGGGCTTCCTGCCAACAGAACAACTGCCCCATCCCTGAGCCAAAACCCAGAACTTACATGGACCTGAGGACGGTATCAAAAGTGAGATTTCTAGGATACATATACAACAAAAGAAAAAATAAAAACTGGACATCATCAAAATTAAAAGCTTTAGTATTTCAAAGGACATCATCAAGGAAATGAAACAGTTCACAGAGAAAAATTTTATAATCATATACCAGTTAAAGGAACTTGTGCTAGGCTATAAAAGGACTCTTACAACTCAATAATAAAAAGACAAATAACCCAATTAAAAAAGGAGCAAGTGATCTAAAGATAGTTGTCCTAAGAACATATGCAAATGACCAATAAGCTCATGAAAAGATGCTCAATATCATTCGCCATCAGGGAAATGCAAACCAAAATCACAATGAGATGCCACATCACCCCTACTAGGACGGCTAAAGATGGATAATAAAAAGCACTGAGGCATGTGGAGTAATCAGAACCCTCATGCCCTGTTGACGGGATATAAAATTGTGTCGCCACACTGGAAAACAGCTTGGGAGTCCCTCAAGGGTTAAACAGTTTCCACATGATCCAGCAAATCTGCTCCCAGGCAGATACCAAAGAGAAATGAAAACATATGTCCACACAAAAACTTGTACACAAGTGTTCCTAGCAGCATTATGTATAATAGTCAAGAAGTAGAAACAACCCAAATGTCCACCAATCGATGCATGATACATAAAATGTAGTACTATCATTCCATACAATGGAATATTGGCCGATGAAAAAATAAAGTTGAACACATGCTACAACGTGGATGAACTTTGCTTGTAAGAACGTTGAAAAGAAAATGCCAAAAGAAAAATGAGTTTTAGCTCAAATACATTTTTTAAGAGGCCTAGCCTGCTCAAGTTATCCTGTTTAAAAAACAAAAAAACAAAAAACTCTTCCCCTATCTAGAGTGAAAATAAAAAACATTTTTAAAATTTTAATATAACGAATGAAGTAATTTCAGGTCAAGTTTATTATATAGAAATTATATTAATGGGTGTGATAAATACTTTAGAGGAGTGTCACACTCTCAGACACTTTGGCTCCCAAAGGGCTTGGAGTTTTTGTGAGGCTGAGCATCTTCCAACCAGGTGCATGCGCTGGTTTGCCAACATCCTCACCACACCCAACCCAGCCCCTTCACACACTGGCATTGCCTACCTGGGCCCTCCTTGTGGCTGTAAGTTTTATGTAACCAGTGTACACAATATACTTATAACCAACTAACAGACATGAGTCATGATTTGTTTAAAATGTCAGTTTTTGTGAACTGGAGGGGATGGGCAGAAAGTGGGATGCTGAGTCCTTGGTCAGGAATGTGACCCAGATTTTAACACTGCTCCTAGGAGAAAAAATATTTCCTTTTATGATGCCACTTCCTGGGACATAGTGAGTTGACGATTAAAAACTCTCTTCAGAGATGTGGGAGAAAAAACAAGCCTAGGGAAAAGTCTGCAGGCACGGTGGAGGAAGCAATTCAGGATGAAATCGCAAGTGGTAGAGCAAGCATGACCAGGCTGAAGTCAGCAGACTGAAGAGGGCAGCGAGGCCCAGTCTCCTCTTCCCTCTCCCACAGCGTTTAGGGCCACGTCCACGGCGCCACCCCTCTCCTTTCTTCCCAACCGAAAAGGGTGCCCTCTTTCCTTCCTTTCTGCAGACGCTGATGAGAATTAACCAGAGGAATTTCCTCCACAGCGACTACTAAGTGCTCTGGAACCCTGGGTTCAGAAGAAACTGTGCAAGAACAGATCAATAAGAGCTGATCTGATGGGGACGGGGTATACAGCTGTATTAACCATGGGGATGGTTAATACAGAGGCCCTGCATTAACTGTATTTCCTGTACTCTTGATGCTCTGATATCTGGGGCCTCGCTGACCTGGACAGACTGCTCCTCCCAGGCTAGCCAATCCCCTAATCGCTGGAGATAGCAAGCATCCAGCTGAGCACACACCTTTCCTACGGAAACCAACTAATCCGGAGGGATGGCGCCAGCTGCCTCCTTCACGTGGCTCTCCCAGGGCTGTCACACCCCAGGCCAACATTCACCTGTCCTGACTATCCTGGGGCCAGGTATCAGACAAAAAGACCAGCCCCTACGCTGAGAGCCACTGAAATTACTCAAGTCAGCTACCCCTAAACCTGTCTCCCCTGCTTACTCTGCCTTGCCCACTTCCTCCTGAGAAAACCAGAGGAAGTCTCCTGCCCACCTGTTCCCCTCCCTCCTTCCTCCCTCTGACCCACCCTGGGGCTTTCCTATGCGGCCCCTCCTCTTGGAACCATAAGTAACAAACTCTCCTTTCCATGGCAGTCCCCGCCTCATCCAATGGCTTTACCACACCTGGATGAGATGGCTTACAACAGGCCCATTCTAGAAGTAAACATTATTCCCAGAAATCCTGGAATGGGGATTCAGAAAATTCACGTTGTGGAGGTGCCACGACTCGGGAGAGCCTGGCCAGTGAGGTGCCACCCAGATAGCTCCTGACTGTGGACAGAGAAGGGACTAAACATGGAGAGAGGCGCAGCCTAGAGTCACGGAAAAGGACCAGGCGGGACAGGAAGAAGAGCCTGGCAAGGAGGTGGGGGCACAGCAGTGCCCAAGCAATGTGGGCATTAGGAAGAGGGCAGAAAGAAAACAGTGCCGTGGCACAAGACCTGGGCAGCCCCGGGCCGGCTCAGCCGTCCAGTTCTTCCTTGATGCTGATGTGCAGGGGGCAGATGCGCAAAGGCTCTGGAGGCCCAGCTCCCCGTGCACCCCCCAGGTAGAAGTAGGGGCGCACCTCCCCAAAGCGCGCGTGGAAGGTGTACAGGTGGCAGTGGCGCTCAGCGTCATAGAAAGACAGCTCGCCCTCCTCGCACTCCAGCTCCACACGCAGGCGGCGTGGGATGGCCAGGACCAGGGGCGACGTGGCTGGGTCCGAGGTCACGCAGTGGTCCCCCTCCACGCCCTGCGTGCGGCAGACGTACCAGAAGCCCGAGCGTGTGTCGTGGTAGCAGCTGTGTGAGTGGCCCTCAGCGCCCGAGTCCTGGCGCACACGCACCACGCCCACCCGCCAGCTCTGCAGCCCCCCCAGGGCCACCTCCCAGGCGTGCGAGCCCTGAGAGAAGACACGGGAGCCCAGCAGGCAGGGCGCCGAGGAGAAGCGTTCCGGGTTCTCCACCTGCACGCGGTAGCCGTGGTTGGTGACGCTGGTGAGGTCGTCAGACACGGAGAGCCAGCCGGCTGCGGTGTTGGGGTCAAAGCTGAAGGGTACTGCGAGCAGGGGCAGAAATGGGGAATCAGCAAACCTGAGGTCCCTTAGGCCACACGTGGATATCTCTAGCCCCACAAACCAACCACTGTGTCCCACCTGGCCCCAAGTCCATGCAAGGAGCGGCCCAGGGCTGGAGCAGTGGCAGGGGTTGGGCTGTATCCCCCAGAAGATATGTGGCAGTCCCAACCCCTGGTACCTCAGAGTGTGACCTTATTTGGGAGTGGGGTGGTTATACATGTGTTAGTAAGACTGGAGGAGGGTCCCCAATCCAATATGACCTGTGTCCTTATAATAAAGAGGAGACAGACACAGACACACAGGGGGAAATGCTGTGTGATGGCAGAGGTGGGGATCAAAGTGCTGAGGGGGAGCCAGTAAGGCCAAGAATGGCCAGGAGGCAGCAGGAGACGGAAGAGGCAATGAAGACTCCCCTCTTCAGGCTTCAGAGGGGCCTGGCCCTGCCGACATCTGGATTTTGGATTTCTAGCCTCCAGAACTGTGAGAGAATCGACTTCTCTCAATCTCCAGTTTGGGTCCTTTGTTATGGCAGCCACAGGAACTCATACAGGCAGAGACTCAACATTCACACGACCCAGGGATGTTAGGACAGCATGGCCCATTCCCTGAGTCTGATATTCCTCCCTGTAAAACCAGGACACTGTGGCTCGTGTGGGCTGCAGTCGCCTTGGGAGAGGCGATCCCGGACGGAGGAGGTCTTTTATCATACAAAATACAGTTCTGAATAGACAAGGAAGCCAGTTTCCCTCTCTGAAGAGGGGACCAAGTGTCAAGGTCCTGAGAGAAGGCATACTACGAGGAGGGTTGGAGGTGTTGGGCAGAGTGGAGAAGACCAGGGTACGGGAACTCGCCTGCAAGGGCCTGGCAGGGGGATCACCTGAGAGAGGAGGGGACCTCTGAGAGGAGGTGGGAGGTGGGCAGAGACCAGCCCTGGTGCCTCTTTGCTAACATAAAGGGCTTCCACCCATGCTTGGGACACCTGCCTACACCCCCGCTCACCAGATTCCACAGATGCAAGCATCTTCTTCCAGACGCGGTACTGCAGGGAGCCCAGGTACTTGCAGACATCAATAAGCATGCCAGGCTGGACTGGCTCTGGCTCCATGGTGCAGAAGAGTCTGGAAAAGTACAATGGGGTATGGCAGGCAGGGCCAGAGTCATGCATCCTGGGCCAAACTGGGCCAACTGGAAACCAGCAACAGGACTCATTCCCTTCCCTCAGGCCCAAGTTTCCTGGCCACCTTCCCCAGGACAAGACTAGACTGGGCTATGATGGGAGATGGGCCAAGGCCAACAGGGCTGCTACCTCCCTTCAGAATTCAGTCCGAGGGCTCACCCTGCCCCAGGAGAAATACAAACAGGAGGTTCTGTAACATGGCTGCCATCCTTGCAGGCAGAAATCACACTTACACATCCGGCTCACGGGATGTCTGAGTTGGAAGGGACCCTAAGGATGCTCTAGTCCAACGGTCCCAAGGTGTCCTCCAGCCTTTGCTTGCACACTGCCAGTGGGAAGTGAGCACAGGGAACTCACTCCCTCCAAAAGCACTCTCTTCCATCTTTGGATAGCTCTGACTGGGACACAGCTCTTCCTCATTCATCCCTGTGAACCCAACAACCATCAACACAAACCACTGTGGCCTAAGGCTCTCAGAGGGAGGGGGCTGGCCAAGAAACAAGCCTGACATTGACTGGCCCCGAGAAACGCGAGCCATGTACAGGACGGTGTTCTCCTTCCCTGCACGGCAGGCGGGGACCCTCCACGCTCAGGAGAACAACACTGTCCCAGAGCCAACTGGAACTGGATGCTGTGAGAGGGCTCTCTCCACCTGGCCATTGTCCACCACTCCCTCTCAAAACCAGGGCACAGTAGCTCATGTGGGCTGGTGCACCCAGCTGGCTGTTACCTGCTTGCCCCGGGGCCACTGGAGTTTGCACCCCTGGTATTTCTGCCCACTCCTGCCCTCCCCTCCACCCGCTTTGGCAACTTACCGGCGTTTTCGGCTCTTGTGTTTCTGAAAAAAATGAAAATAAAAAAATAACAACACAGAGACACAGATATAGAGGAAATATATACGTTTCTGACCTCAAAAGGAGTCATGCATTCCATGGATCATAAGTCTTAATATTGTCAAGATGTTAACAATAACATCTCTGCTATGATTTGGACATATTATCTGAAAGTTCATGTGTTGAACACTGAATCCCCAATGCAACTGTGTTGGGAGGTAGGGCCTAAAAAGAGGTGACTGGGTCATGAGGGCAGAGCCCTCACAAATGGATTACTGTCATTACTGTGAAGCGGTTTAGTTATAACTGCATTGCTATAAAACAATGAGCAACTACTGTGTCTTGCACTCATTTCCTCCTTCTGCCATGAGATGGCCCACACCAAATGCCAGCGCCATCATGTTCCTGGACTTCCTGGCCTCACCCAGAACAATGAGCTGAATAAACTTGGACTGTTTTATAATTTACCCAGTCTGTGATATTTTGTCATAGCAACAGAAAACATACTAAGACACTCCTTAAGTTGATCTACTGACTCAGTGTAATCCGTTATCCTAGCTGGCTTCTTTGCAGAAACTAAAAAACTGATCCTAAAATTCACACAAAATTTCGAGGGACCCAGAACAGCCAAAACCATCTTGAAAAAGAAGAACATTGGAAGACTCATAATCCCCAATTTCAAGACTTACTACAAATCAACAGTAATCAAGATATGTGGTGCTAATATAAAAACAGGCGTTGGGATCAATGGAATAGAATTGAAAGTCCAGAAATAAACCCTCATATTTACCATCAATCATTTACAAGAGTGCCAAGATGATTTAATGGAGGAATAAATAGTCTTTCCAACAAACGGTACTGGGAAAACTGTATGTTGACATGCAAAACAAAAAAGAAAAAAAAGAAGTTGGACTAACCCTTACTATACCATATACAAAAAATAACTCAAAATGCATCAAAGACCTACCTGTAGAGTTAAAACCGATAAAGAACTTGCATCTAGACTATATAAAGAACTCTTACAACTCAACAATAAAAAGACAACCCACGTTAAAAATGGGCAAAGGATCTGAATAGACATTTGTCCAAGGAAGATGTACTAATGATCAAAAAGCCCATGAAAAGATGTTCCAGGTCATTAGCCATCAGGGAAATGATGACATTACAATACACAAGGAGATACCACTTCACACCTACAAGGATAGCAATAATTTTTAAAAAACAAATTTTGGCAAAAATGTGGAGAAACTGGAATCCACATACACTCCTGACGGGAATATAAAATGATACAGCTGCTCTGGATAATGGCCTGGCAGTTCTTCCAATAGTTAAACCTAGAGTTACCATATGATCCAGCAAATCTACTCCCAGACGTATTTCCAAGAAAAATGAAAATATGTCCACATAAAAGTTGCTACCTGAATGTTTACAGCCATATTATTCATAATAGCCAAAATAGAAACAACCCAAATGACCACTGTCTTAGTTCATTTTGTGCTGCTGTAACAAAATACCACAGACTGGGTAATTTATAAACAATAGTTTATTTCACTCGTGGTTCTGAAGCTGGGAAGTCCAAGAGCAAGGCACTGGCTTCTGATGAGAGCCCTCACGCTGTGTCATCCCATGGCAGAAGGAAGAAGGGCAAGAGACCACACATAAGACCAAGAGCAAGCAAGCAAGAGGGGCCCAAATTCACTTTTATAACAAGCCCACTCTCTCAATAACTAACCCACTCTGCCAGGAACAACATTAACCCATTCATGAGGGCTCTCAGGACCCAATCACTTCTTATTAGGCTCCACCTCCCAACACTGTTGCATTGGGGATTAAATTTGCAACACATAAATTTTGGGGAACATATTTAAACCACAGCAACCACCAACTGATAAATCAATAAATAAAATGTAATATAGCCATGTGCGACATAACGATGTTTCAGTCAACAAGGAACCACATATATGACTCTGGTCCCATGAGATTACATCACCATATTTTTACTGTACTTTTTCTATGTTTAGATACACAAATACTTAACAGTGGGCTCTAGTTGCCTATAGTATTCAGTACAGCAACATGCTACACAGGTTTGTAACCTAGGAGCAAAAGGCTATTCCATATAACCTAGGTGTGTAGTAGGCTACACCATGTAGGTTTATGTAAGCACACTCCATGACATTTGCATAATGAAAAAATTGCCTAATAACACATTTCTCAGAACATATCCCCATCACCAAGCAATGCATGATTGTATATCTATGCCATGGAATATTATTCGGCCATAAAAAGGAATGAAGTACTGATAGATGCTACAACACGAATGATGTTTCAAAATATGCCGACTGAAAGAAGGCAGTCACAAAAGGTTACATGTTATATAATTCCATGCATTTGAAATGTCTAGAATAGGTAAATCTATATAGATAGTATGTAGATTAGTGGTTGCCAGGGGCTGCTAATTCTAGTAATTACCACTCTGTTAGACTCAATTTAGGTAACAGTTTTTATGTGGGAGGAGGAACTGGGGAGTGACAGCTAAAGCAGGGCTGCTTTTGGAGGCATGAAATGTTCTAAAATTGTCGTGATGGTTGCACAACTCTGTATATACTAAAAATCACTGAGTGGTATATTTTAAATGGGTGAATTGTTTAGCATGTAAATTATATCTCAATAAAGTTGCTAATAAAAAATAAAAAGGAGTCACAAACCAAAATCATCCCTGAAAGCACTCTGGGTACTGGGCAAGACAATACTCCCAGTTCCCTAAACAGAATCCACGAGACACACAGCTTTTAGATCCCACGAAATGGTTTTTCTATCTTTTTTTTTTCTCCTTCATTTTTCTTTTTAGAGACAGCTCTGAACACAGAATGATTTCATAATCAGGGACATTTTAGAGACAGAAGGCTTCATGGTTCGAGGCTCTGAGTGAGGTGGAGAACTCCTAAAGGTCCCACCCAGGAGGTGACACTGCCTGAACAGATAACCGTCCCTGTCACCTCCCACTCCGCTCTACAGCGACACCCCTTCCACAGCAGTCAGCTGTTTTCCGGGGACAGGAGACACCTCACCACCCTGGCCAGTTTACAGACCAGCTTTCAAGCCCAGAAATTTCCCTGCGGGAAATTTGCAAGGACCGATGGCTCATGGAGAGGAAATATATCAATAAAAGGAAGAAAAAATGAATAATACTGTTCTTTAAAAGAGAGAACAGAATCATCTTTTTCTTAAGAAGACAGAAAGCCAAGGCATCATATTTAAATAAAAAATTTAAATAATTGAATGATTTTAAAAGAATTCATTTTATTAAAAGGTAGAGACAGGCCGGGCGCGGTGGCTCACGCCTGTAATCCCAGCACTTTGGGAGGCCGAGGCGGGTGGATCACGAGGTCAGGAGATCGAGACCATCCTCGGTGATGGTGAAACCCAGTCTCTACTAAAAATACAAAAAAAAAAAAAAATTAGCTGGGTGTGGTGGTGCGTGCCTGTAGTCCCAGCTACTCGGAGGCTGAGGCAGGGGAATGGCGGGAACCCGGGAGGCGGAGCTTGCAGTGAGCCGAGATGGCGCCACTGCACTCCAGCCTGGGCGACAGAGCGAGACTCTGTATCAAAAACAAAAAAACAAAACAAAACAAAAAGGTAGAGACAGGAAAAAAATGAGAGTAGGAGAGAGGGCAAGAGAAAGGAGGAAAGAAGAGACAGGAGCTGGGCACAGTGGAGCGCCAGCAGTCCAACTACCTGGGAGGCCAAGGTGAAAGCATCACTTGAGGCCAGGGATTCAAGACCAGCTTGGGCAACATAGTGAGACCCCCTCACCCCCAGCTGACTGTTAATACATGAAAAACTTAGCTGGGCATGGTGGCTCGTGCCTGTAGTCCCAGCTACTCAGGAGGCTAAGGAGAGAGGATCACTTGAGCCCATGAGTTTGAGCTTACACTGAGCTATAATCACCCACTGTACTCCAGCCTGGGTGACAGAGCAAGACCCTGTCTCTAAAAAAAAAGAAGAGAGAGGAAGAAATAAGAGGGTTTCAAGGAACTCCGCCCTGGTAAGTCTTTTTAGCTTTATGACACAAGCAGAGCAGGTCACTTGTGAGCTCTTCCAGGCCAGTACCCAGGAAGCTCCAGGAAGATGAGGTTGGCCAGGGCTGGTGGGCTGTGGCTCCCAGCTGGTGCCGGAACATCTGGTCCTGTCACTGAATCCAGACGCTGAGCTCCTTACCATGAGAAAAGAAACGTCGTCCTCCTTCATCTCCATCTGCAGCCGCTCAATCTCATGTGCCAGCACCTCTGTCTCCTCTGTGAGCTGCTTCATCTTCTCGTCGGCCAGAAGCTGCTTCTGCCTTGTCTCTTCGGCCATGGCATCCAGAATGGCCTGCTCCTCCACTCTCAAGAACTCGCGAAGCTTATCAAACTCCTGCCGGATCCGGCCTTCCAGCCATGCAGCCTCCACCTACGGCAGAGAGCGGGAGGGAGTCAGGGGTCAGATACAGAGGGAACCTCCATAGCCCAGCAACTTTCCCATTTTTAGCAAAGGAACTTTATGTTCAAAGAAATCATGTATAGAACTCCTATAGATAAAATATCAACATAATAGTTTATAAGCATCAACATAATAGTTTATAAGCACACATTTCTAAGTTCAGATTTCAAATGGGAAAGTCCAACAACCTAATAATAGGTTGTTTTGATAGGGTTTTTTTTAAAAATAAAATCACAGCTTATAGATTGCAACTGTAGTACTATAATCTCATCTACATACAATGTTCAGTTCCTTCTTTAGGTTGCACCATAACAAGGAAGTCCTGAATCATAGAAATGAATGGCTGCAAATAGTAATGATTTTTTCTAAAGTATTTGCCTTCCAATCTTAGGACTTAAAATTTGTCTGATCCAGAGGCTTTACCAAAGGAGCAGTAGGAAGTATTTATTTTAAAATAATCATTAAAATAATATACACACTCCTAATCATAACCACAAAAGGTTTTTTTTTTTCCTCTTTTTTTTTTTTTTTTTTTTTAGACTGAGTCTCACTCTTTCACCTAGGCTGGAGTGCAGTGGTGTGATCTTGACTCACTGCAACCTCTGCCTCCTGGGTTCAAGCAATTCTCCCTGCCTCAGCCTCCCAAGTAGCTGGGACTACAGGTGTGTGCCACCACGCCTGGCAAAGTTTTGTATTTTTCAGCAGAGACGAGGTTTCGCCATGTTGGTCAGGCTGGTCTCAAACTCCTGACTTAAGGTGATCCGCCCGCCTCGGCCTCCCAAAGTGCTGGGATTACAGGCGTAAGCCACCGTGCCTGTCCTCACAAAAAGTTTTTTCAAAGGGAAGAGGAAACCATAAATGTAATTAAAGAAAAAGCAAATAAATATTTCTCAGCTTGGAATAAGAAAGACATTCCTTGGCGCAGTACAAAACTGAGAAGCCTCGAAGAAAGAATGAGATAACTGAATACTTAGAAAAATAAGAGGTGTGTATGGCAAGAGACTATTCATAAAGTTAAAGACAAAAATATTATTCCATGACAACTGTTAGAAAAACCATTCAAAATGTGTGCTGTGGCAATGGTAGGTTAGTAATCTCATCTTTGGACTGAAAGTTAAATATTGATGTTCCTCAACGTATGATGGGGTTACATCCCAATAAGCCCATCATAAATTGAAAAACAGTTAAGTCAAAGCAATGAATACACCTAAACTACTAAAACATCATAGGTTAGCCTAGCCTACCTTATTTATTTATTTATTTATTTATTTATGAGACAGAGTCTTGCTCTGTCGCCCAGACTGGAGTGCAGTGGCACGATCTCGGCTCATTGCAAGCTCCGCCTCCTGGATTCACGCCATTCTCCTGCATCAGTCTCCCAAGTAGCTGGGACTACAGGTGCCCACCACCACGCCCGGCTAATTTTTTGTACCTTTTTAGTAGAGATGGGGTTTCACCATGTTAGCCAGGATGGTCTCGATCTCCTGACCTCGTGATCTGCCTGCCTCAGCCTCCCAAACTGCTGGGATTACAGGTGTGAGCCACTGCACCCGGCCTAGTCTAGCCTACCTTAAACGTGCCCAGGACACTCACATTAGCCTACAGTTGGGCAGAATCATCCAATACAAAGCCTACGTCATAACAAAGCACTGAGTGTCTCATGTAATTTATTGAATACTGTACTGAAGGGGAAAAACGAATGGTTGTATGAGTACTCAAAGTACAGTTTCTACTGAATGCACATTGCCTGTGCACCATGGTAAAGTCAAAAAATCATAAGCCAGGGACTGTTTGTATGTTTATAGCTCTGAAAATGTAACAAAAGGATTCACTGAAAAAGTGAAAATGGCCAAAAAAATTGAAAATGACCCACTGAAAAAGAAATGACAAACAGGAAGTATATTTGCAACATTTATGACTAATGGCTATTATTCTTAATGTACAAAGCACTCTTACAAATCCACTGAGAGAAAAGACAAATATTCCAAGGGAAAAAAAGAATGTGAATTAGCGTTCACAGAAGAAACATAAATGGCCGTTATGCTTGTGAAAACATGTACAGACTTACCAATAATCAAAGAAATGCAAATGAGGACAAACAGCACAGCTAACCCATCAGACTGAAAAGACTGATGTCTGCGTTGGAGAGAGCAGAATCCAGGGTGATTCTCTTTTTTTTTTACATTTAAGTTCCAGGATACATGTGCAGGATGTGCAGGTTTGCTACATTGGTAAATGTGCACCATGATGGTCTGCTGCACCTGTCAACCCATCACCTAGGTATTAACCCCTGCATGCATTAGCTATTTATCTTAACGCTTTCCCTCTCCTCGATAATTCTTATCACACAGAAAAATCAAGAATAGAGCATGGCAGAAAAAACCAGCAAGTGCAAGGTCAACTCCTGCCCACTCACCGTGGGCAATGACGGCCTCACTGTAAAGGAATAAACACCAGAACTTTCACTTTTCTCATCGACTTGATAAACTGAATTTAACAGACAAAGTATTAATCAGGCTGGAATCCTAGGGGCTTCCCACGTGACCTCATTACCCTCAGCCTCAGCAAAAAGCTCAGGACTCCTACACTCCCTGGGTGGGCAGGCCATACTGCCACATGGACAGACAGACACTCCCCAAGTATCCCCAACCCAGTCCTGGACAAGGCAAGCCAGTCATATAGCTTTAGCCACAAAAGGAAACCAAGTAAGAGAACAATGATGAAGCTACATGACTCCACGATGACTACTGGAAAAACAACTCAACAAACTCCAGCAACAGCAGGTTCGTAATTGCTATTTGGAGTTGGAATTTCAACATGTATTTATAGCTCTGACATCGGATGACAAAATAATCCACTGAAAAAGTGAAAACTCTCTCCCACCAGTTTGTCAGTCTATTAGACATCAGAAATGTTAACGACTTCTCTCTGTTGGGCACTTATATGCATTATTTTATCTGAATTTTTTTTTTTTAATCCTAGTAAGAGGGAATTGCCCTCTTTTTAGAGGAGGGGATTAGCTTGGAGGGGGTTGAGGGATCCACTGGGGAACTGGGCTTAGGTTTGGAAATAGGTCTGCTTTGCGGTTACTGCCCTGGAGCCCAGTGTGTCACACAGTCCTTTCTTCCACTCTGTTCCACCAGCTCTGTGGCTCAGGGTAAACTCCACAGCCAGATGTTAATGAGGCCCTTTCCTGGGCCTAATCCTCAGCTTTGGACACATAGTGGAGGGGACCACAGGCTCCTGAGGACAGTGCCCAGCAAACCGGACCAGGCATGGCTCAGCTGTCGCTAACACGAGTCTAACAGAGTGGTAATTACTAGAGGCAGCCACCTCAGAAAGCCAAAGACCAGAGCCAAGATCAAAAGTCAGAAACAAGCCTGCCAATCCACACGGGACCTGGAGGAAGAGAGGGTGCCAGGCAGAACAACCGGAGTGGGCACAGAGGAAGCCCATTCATTCATTTGATTAAGTTATTGGTCACCTACTCACTTCACTCAATCAACAAACATTTTTATTGGTCACCTATTGTGTGCCAAGAACTCCTCTAGTTAATTGGCAATAGTGTGCCCTGTTTTCATTATATGCTGATGGGAAGGGATAAAAAGCAGATAGAAAACCAAAGGTAATTACAGGTAATGAAGTGTCATCAAGGAAATAAACCAGGTAAATATGCCATTGAGTAACAGAGGAGGGTGATCAGGAAAAGTTTCTTGAAGGGGACATCTGAGATTTTAATGGCAAAGATGCTGGGCTCACATTCTGGGGTGAAGACTTAGTTTGCTTAAGGGACAGAAAGAAGATGAGGCAGAGAAGTAAATGAGGTTGAGGATAGGCAGGGTCAGGCAATGGCCTCGGAGGCCATGGTAAGGAATCTGGGTGGTACCGAGGGTGACTGGAAGCCACTGGCAGTTTTAAGCAGAGGAGGGGCACTGCTGGTGTGTTTTACTAAACGATCACCCCAGTCCGTGGAAAGCAGAATACAACAGAATGAAAGCACGAGGCACAGGCAGGAGGCCCAGTGAGAGATGATGGTGACCTGGACCAGAACATAGAGAGTTTGGCAGAAATAATGTACTTTAGAGATGGGGGAATAGGATTGCTGATGGAGTGGATGTGGGAACTGAAAGAAAACAAGAAATTACATGAGTCCCAGGTCATCACTGAACGCACAGGTGGCGGTGGTACAATGCATGTGCCACAGGGCAGATGGTGTTGGTAGCTTTTTAAGTCACTCCTGTGGCTGATGGCATGATCACACCTGGGTCTTTAGAGGAGCCAAGGCAGAGAAGCCACGGTCAGCATCCACGACGTGGCTGCACAGGACCATCACAGGTAAGGGAGCCCACCTCTACCCAGTGGGTTATGTGAGACAAAGTCAGGGCTGACGCAACTTCAATCCTCCCCCAACTGCCCTGAGTGGACCCAATCTCCCCACCCAGCCCCATCGTTCACTCACCTGATTGTGCTTGGCGATGGCCTCATAGGAGCGCCGCATGGCCCAGAAGGCCTTGGCCTTCTCCCGCAGCGCATGCTCCATGTTCCTGCACTTGGCCTGATGTGGGAATGAGAGGAAGACAGGTTAGGGCTGGAGGTTGGGCAGGGAGGACAGACACATCACATTTACAACTGGGACTCCACTTCAACACAAGTGTAACTCAAATGCATTTGCCGAACCCCAGCCATGCCAAGTGCTGTGGGCACAGATGGTTAAGTACAGTCCTGATCCTGAATCAGACATCTATGGGATAAAGGGCCCTCAGATATCCTCTAGTCCAGCCTGGTACGGACTGGGAGATGGGGCTGAGAAGTGATCTGCTCTCATGTTGGTCACAGCACCAGCTAGAAGAGTGTCCCATGAGGGCCAAAAGCTGGTTCATGCTGGGTCTGAATCCCTGAGCTGTGCAGACAACTGCAGACAGTGTGGTCACAGGTTCCCTTTGCAATTTCCTAAACTGAACGGGTCTGCAATCTCTAATGGGCGGTGACTGACAATGGGGGTGGAGCCGGTCATTTCCCATGGGGTTCAGTTACCTCCCATGAGGCCTTACCTCAACATGGCCCTCCATACCCCTCCCGCATCCTGACATTCTAACACTGCTTGGATCGCATGGAATACTTTAATCAGCAAGCACAAATATTTTTCGTTTAGTAGTTTTTGTTTCTTAAACTTTAATGATTGTTTCTGATGTTCTTGGACGACCTGAAGAACCACGACAGTGTTTCATGTTGGATTCCTGCCTCTTGTATCTGAGACCTATCATTTTCTTTCCCTCTTTATCCTTTTCGATCTACATTCTCAGAAAGCGTCTGAAGTTTTTTCTTAAGAAAAATAATTCAAACAATTATAAATGGTTATCATGTATTCAGCACTTACTCTGTGCCAAGGACTATGCCAATTACTTGAGAATTTATGTCATTTAATCATTACTCCTCTCTAGTAGATAAGTTATATTACTGGCCCCATTTACAGATGAGAAAGTGAGGCACAGAAGGGAAATGACCAGCCCAAGGGCACACAGCTAGTACGTGGAAGAGTCAGGACGTGAACCTGGACAGCTGTGGAGGCAGCTGCTGAGACACCCAGTGAGCACCCAGTGATTCCTCCCTCCTGTGAGATGAGTGTTTCAAGGGGTGACTGGTTATGCAGCCATAAATTATACAGATGTGTCCCCCAAAACCTTATTCCCATCTGGACCTGATTTAGATGACAAATCTGGACTTCGGGCTGATGCTGTAAAGGGATGAGATGTTTGGGGAGCTTGGGAGAGGGCAAGTACATTTTGCATGTGGGAGGGACATGACTCCTTGTGGGCAAAGGGCAGATTCAGGCAGGCAGCCTCTAAAGTGGCCCCAGTGACCCTCACTTCCTGGTACTCATGCCCTTGTGAAATCCCCTCCCCTGTGGGCTAGTGACTTGCTTCTGACCAAAAGAATGTGGCAAGTGATACTAAGTCACCTCAGAGGTTAGGTGACAAAGGCTGTGCACACCCTGCCTTGCTCTCTCTAGCTTGCTCACTGGGATGGCAGCCAGCTGCCCATGTGGTCATCTGCCCTGGGAGTGACTGTTGGGGCAAGAAACTGAGAGTAGCTTCTGACCTACAGCCAGTGAGGGACTCATGCTCTCAGGCCAACAGCCAGTGAAGATCTGAATCCTGCCAACAGCTACACATGTGAGTGTAAATGAGGAGCCTGCCCTAGCTGAGCCTTCAGATGAGACCACAGCTCTGTACCTACAGCCCCTCATGACAGGCCTTGAGGCAGAGGCACCCAGAGCTAAGGCAGGCCCAATTCCTGACCCACAGAAACTCAAAGATAATAAATGTTTGTTTTAAGGCATGAAGTTTTGGGGCAATTTGCTAGGAAATAGAAAACTAGCCCATTGGCTAGAATTAGCCCACAGTACCCTGACTGCAGCCCCTCATGAGACACTTTGAGGCAGAGGCACCCAGAGCTAAGGCAAGCCCAATTCCTGACCCACAGAAACTCAAAGATAATAAATGTCTGTTTTAAGGTGCTAAGTTTTGGGGCAATTTACTAGGAAATAGAGAACTGGCCCATTGGTCCCACTCAGTAGCCCATTCCTTTTAAGTTTTACAGTACAGAAAACAAAATGGTTACTGATTTCATTTCCTGCAGTTCTGTTTTATTTTCAACTCATTTCGATCTTCTCATCTTAAGTGAGAATATTTAAGATTTTTAAACATTGTTTTCTATAGTATATCATCTATAGTTTGCATGAATGCCCCCACGAAACCACTGAAATGTCATTCCAATGTTTTATTTTATAGAATGAGATTTTTGACACAAAATCATGTAAGAGTCCAAAAGGACAATTTGGTGATTTGCCAAATTAGTGTAAGTGACAGGAGTGAAGCAGCTGCCCATATGCATTACCCAGAGGTGTGCAGGCCCCAAAACAACACAGCCCAGCCCCTGCCCTTCAACCCTGGCCCTTAGGAAGTCATGGGACAATAAGGATGGAAAGGGAATACTCTCTTGATCTTCTCAAACTTTTCAACCACTTAAGAGAGTTCTGGTTTCCTTCAGAAAAGACCAATCCTAAAATGGCCCTTCTCTGAGATGTCAGTTGATGAGACTAACCAACAATTACATTACTATTACTAGCAAGCAATTACTGTTAAGCATGTACTATACACAAGGCACTAAATTATGCACTTTACAAACATTCTATTTAATTCAATTATTTAATTTGAATTCTCCCTGTAAGGTAAGCACTGTGAGTCCAACTATACAGAGGATCAAGTTAGACCCAGAGGAGTAACCCTCCTGGGGACACATGTGAACTCGTTTCTCTGTAATATATTCCTGGGGATAAAACTGCTGGGCCACCAGATGTGTCTTCAACTTTAGTAGGTAATGCCAAATTGTTTTCCAAAGCAGTGGTACCAATTTTTACAGCAAGAGCAATGTTAATGGAAAATGTTTATTGACCACTTCGATGTTTATTTTTAAGTACTCAGTAAAGTACTGCCCATTTTTCCATTACGTTGCCTGCCATCTTCCTAACTGATGTGTGGGAATTTATTATATACACACAATGTATGTCCTTGATTAGTTAGAGGTGTAATGGGTATTTTCTACTTCATCATTTATCTTTCTTAATTGAAATATGGCCATATGTATTAGTCTTTTCCTTTAGGATTAGTACACTAATTTTAAGAAACACCTCCCTACACTGAGATCACAAAAACAATCATATTATTTTCTCAAAGCTTTATGGCTTTGTATTATTACTGTATAGCTCTGTATTATTTTCTCAAAGCTTTATAGCTTTCCTTTCACATTTAGGTCTGATGTGGATACCTGGAGTTTATTTTTGTACATGGTGTGCCCAGGTAGCTCATTGTCTCAGCACCGTTATTTAAAAAGACCATCTCTGCTCACTGGTCTGCAGAGCCACCTCTGTCTTAAATCAAACATACATCTGTTACTTGGTTCTCTCCATCTGTTTCTGTGGCCCATCTGTTTATCCTTGTGCCAATATTACACAGCCTTAATTTCTGTAGCTGTAACAAAGAGGATTTCTGATGGGTTTCTCTTCAAGAATGTCTGGGCAATTTTTGGCCCTTGGAGGGTCATATAAATTTTAGAATCTGTTTGTGAAGTTACACAAAAATAATCGTGTTGAGATTTAGATTAGTACGGTATTGTCTCTATAGATCAATTCGGGGAAAACTGAAAGGCTTAAATACTGACTCTACTAATCCACGAACATAATATATCTCACCAGTTACTTAATGTTCTTTGATATCTCTCAATGAAGTATATTTTTCCCTATCAGAGTTTTGCATATTTTTTGTTAATTTCTTCCTAGATATCTTATTTTTTATATTATTGTAAACATAGTTTTAAATTAAAAAAAACACAAAAACCAAAACAGGGTCTCCCTCTGTCACCCAGGTTGCAGTGCAGTAGTGCAATCACAGCTCACTGCAGCCTCCTGTGCTCAAGTGATCCTCCCACCACCTCAGCCTCCCAAGTAGCTGGGACCACAAGCATGCACCACCACACCTGGCTAATTTGTTTTAATTTTTTGTAGAGCCAGAGCTATGTTGTGCAAGCTGGTCTCAAACTCCTAGGCTCAAACAATCCTCTGGCCTCAGCCTCCCAAAGTGCCGGGATTACAGGTGTGAACCTCCATCTATGTTTCATTTTCTATTTGCTAGTGATACATAGAAATACAACTGGTTTTGTATCTTGATTTTGGATTCAGCATTCGCCTAAACTTATTAATACTCATGATTTAACTGTAGAATCTTTATTTTCTACACATAGAAATCTCAGTGCAAAAATACGCAACCCGTATTATCTACACGCCAGTTTTTCTTCCCTTCTTTCCAAACCTTACATCTTTTATTTATAATTCTTGCCTTAGTTCCTTGACAAGGCTATCCTGCACAAAACTGAATAGAGTTGGTCATAATGGGCATTCCTGTCTTTTTCTTGATGTCAATAAGAAAGCTTTCAATGTTTTGCCATTAAATGTGATATTCGCTGTTTTTTTTGCTAGATATCCTTAATCAAACTAATAAAATTCCTTCAATTCCTAGTTTCCTGCTTTTCTAATCACAAAAAGATGGTAAATTTTATCAAATGTTTTTTCACTGAGATAATTACATTAAGCAACACAGAATTAGGTTTCGTTTTCTTATCCAGTCATATCAACATTTTCATTTAACTGGAGCATTTAACACACAATTACCGATATGTTTGCATTTAAATCTGCCACCTTGTTCTGAGCTATTTGTCTTGCTTATTCTATTTTTCTTTTTCTTCCTTTCCTTTTTTAAAATTTACTACACATTTTTTTACTCCACTTTTCCCCTTCTGTGCATCTAGTAGTTAACCTAGGAAATATGACATGTAAGAAGTGTGAATTTGAATGCATCTAAACAATATTCTTTTGTTTGCTTTTGGTATTAATTTTAACCCTAAATATGCTTGGATTACAAATAGAACTACCACTCAAGGGACCTGCCTGTAGCCCAAGGAGCATATGAATGGGCAGTAGCAGGGGCCCAAGACAGATCTGAAACATCCCCCAGCCCCAAGCTCAAGAGAGCAAACAAGCCTTGATGTTAGCATCATGTTATAACATTGAAGGTTTTTTTTTTTTTTTTTTTTTTTTTTGGTTTGAGATGGAGTCTCGCTCTTGTTGCCCAGGCTAGAGTGCAATGGCGCGATCTCAGCTCACTGCAACCTCTGTCTCCCAGATTCAAGCAATTCTCTTGCCCCAGCCTCCCGAGTAGCTGGGATTACAGGCTACGCCCAGCTAATTTTTGTATTTTTAGTAGAGACAGGGTTTCACCAGGTTGGCCAGGTTGGTCTCGAACTCTTGGCCTCGGGTGATCCGCCCGCCTCGACCTCCCAAAGTGCTGGGGTTAAAGATTATTTAGTTATAAACACACACAAAATAGGTTTTTATTCATACTAAAGGATTCAGAATGTGATCATATAGACTACATGATTTCCCAAAAATGACAAATTGATTCCTTAAGCATCAAATTTCAATTGCATATTGAATACTTTAATATGCTACCCACAATTTTCATTAACATGTTACCCACAGTTTTCATTAACAGGGCAGGTGCTCTGTGGTATAGCTGGAAGTAGGAAGGTAGGGGCAAGGGAAAGAATGAGTATCATTGTACAAGGTCTTCACAGCCCTTTTGCAAGTACTTACCAAAAGTGTTAGAGTTGCATTTGAAACCAGCTCTGTCTGGTCCGAGCCAGGTTTTCTGTCCTGTGAGACTCTGTTGCTCTGCCTGTTGCTCTGCCTGGTTCCTACCTGCTTCCTCCAACTAACCCAACATCACCTTGAAAACTCGGCTCTAGTACCCCTCATTTCCTCCAGGAAGCCCCCTGATCTTGCCAGCTCTGGTTCCATTCTAGGGGCTCACAGCACCCTGGACACCTCTGTCTCCGCACTCATTATCCAGGGTAATAGCTTCTCTTTCCTGAGGGCAGGTCTTACTCTCCAGGTCCTCCCTACCTCGCACAGTGGTGCTCAGTACGCTTCTGCAGAAGGAATGCTTGCTCTGCAAAGTGAGAGACTTTGTGTTGTCCCTTGCATATCCAAGTGCCTGCATAAAGTAGATGTTCAGTTAACCACCTGCCCAGTCAATGAGTACATGGAATGCCTGTGTTTTTTCTGCTATACCACCGTGCCTCCTGGACTGAAGGTTAGGAGGGCTGGTTAGGAGCCTTGTCTTTGTCGCTACCCGCTGGTGAGTTGGTAAAAGTTCCTTCTCTCTTCAGCTATCAGGCTCCTCACCTTAAAAATGAAGGCAGAGAAGTTTCTACAGTCTCTCAAATTTCACCATTTGTTTTCACGCAGATTGATGCAGCAGCCAAGAGTTCTGGCACCTGGCCATCCAGGTTCAAATCCCAGCACCTCCACCTAGTAGCAGGTGATCTTGAACATGTTCCTTCACTTCTCTGCACCTCCATTTCCTCATCTGGATAAGAGGGATAAAAAATACTACCAAACTCAAAGGACTGCTGTGAGGACTCCACAAGTCAATACCTGTAAGATGCTTACACGAGGGTGGCTGGCACATGCTGTGCATTTGGCATAGCTTTTAAGTGCCACCTACATGCTAGGTAACCTAACTCTCCTGCTGGATATGGTCCACGTTTCTTAAATGAACAGCAAAAAATGCATGGAGGATAACTTGAGCTCATCCAAATTCCTTTCTTATGCAACTCCAACTCAGTCTCCCGGATCTGTCTTTCCCCTATGTGTTCAGACCTCGTTCCGAAGCAGGTGTCTGCCATGGGGCCCACTGCTGGAGGCCATCACTCAGGAGCCTCAGTGTGCAGAGTCTAGTGAGACACCCCCCACTGTCCCCATCTCCCAATACCACTGGGCACAGGCCTGGACAAGCAAGCAACGTCCTCTGGTGCAACCGAAGAGCTGGTAAGTCCTTGCCTAAAAGCTGGCGATCAGGATGGGGTGAGTGGTTAGGAAATGGGGAAAAGCATTGGAAGGGGGAAGACTTGGAATGTGGCTCAAGAGGTATCGAGAGGACTCTCGGGTTAGATCCAGCCAGATGGACTCTAAGATGTTGACCCCAGAAGGGGAGAGAGGGCTGGAGCTGGGACAGGGAGAGGCTGTGGCAAAGAGCGGTCATCATGCCAGTCCTGTGAGATGGATAAGACAAGGTCTGGATAAGACAAGGGTCTGGACAAGGCAGCTCAGCACAGGGCTTCTGTTGAAGATGTAAGCTGGAGAGCACTGGACTGAGAGGCAGGAATCCTGAGTTCTGACCTTAGAACTTTATGTATGTATGTATGAGACAGGGTCTTGCACTGTTGCCCAGGCTGGAATGCAGTGGCCCAGTCATAGCTCACTGCAGCCTCGAATACCTGGCCTCAAGCAATCCTCCCATCTCAAACCCTCGAGTAGCTGGGACTACAGGTATGTGCCACCACACCCAGCTAATTTTCTTCTGCTTTGGTACAGGATCTTGAACTCCTGGCCTCAAGCAATCCTCCTGCTTCAGGCTCCCCAAGCACTGGGATTACAGGCATGAAACACAGTGGCCTTGATCCACCTCTCATTACTGAGATGTAACCATTTCCTCACAAGATGTAACCATTCCGTCACAATGGAATGACGAACAGTCTGTGTCTGAGGATATTTTCGTTTAATGGTAACCTAAACCGTCACAATGGAATGACGAACAGTCTGTGTCTGAGGATATTTTCGTTTAATGGTAACCTAAACCAATACTAAGACAATCCAACTCCAAGTCACAGAATAAACAGCACTGACACATGCTTTCAGTTCACAACTTCAGCACCAGCATTTGTATTTTCTTTTTTTCGAGACAAGAGTCTTGCTCTGTCGCCCAGGTTGGAGAGCAGTGGCACGATCTCAGCTCACTGCAACCTCCACCTCCCAGGTTCAAGCAATTCTCCTGCCTCAGCCTCCCAAGTAGCTGGGATTACAGGCACCCGCCACCATGCTGGGTTAATTTTTGCATTTTTAGTAGAGACGGGGTTTCATCATACTGGCCAGGCTGGTCTCGAACCCCATGACCTCATGATCCACCTGCCTCGGCCTCCCAAAGTGCTGGGATTACAGGCATGAGCCACCATGCCCGTCCACCATTCGTATTTTCTTAACAGCTTACTTGATATCAAGCCATACAACTTTCTTGTCCTGATAAGGAAAGAAGAGAAATACACATAGCAGGTAAAGAATGTGCCACACCCAAATGAAGGCCAATCTCGTAAGAAGAAAGGTCCAGAGCTCTTCAGAGAAATTTGGGTGGATTAAATAGTCACTTGGAACAGAGTAATGGGAGAATCAGAAGTATCTTGGCCAGGAGTAGAGATTTTGTTCCAGCAAAATAAAACTTTAGAATTAGTATTTTAAGTGGAATGTTATTGATTTTAGTTTTGTATTCAATCTGTTCACTTCCTTTGGTTTTATTGCTTATATGTGGCGTGAGCAAGTGCTATGTATACCAGGTTTGCGTTTGTATGCATGTAAGTAAAAAGATAATTTAACTCTCACTGCTGGACTATTTTTTCCTTTAAGAAGAATGTGTACTTGTTCAAGTTTGAGAAACACCGCACTAGGATTTCGGAAGGTTCTTCTAAGCACTGTTCCTTGCTATAGCTCTGCTGCAAGCATGATGCCAGATTCTCAAATTTCATCAGTCCTTCCATCATGTGCCACTGCACCTACGACAAAAATCCCAGCTCCTTAGCACGGCCCTCTGTGTCCTGCGGGATCTGTCCTGCACTCCCTCATCCCCACGTGAAACATCTCTCGGTCACTGCACACCCCAACGCTGTACCCCGCTCCCCAACCCCCGACATACACACTCCTGGCCGCCCCTCAATCAGCTCCTCTCAGCGAAATCACTTCCTTGGAGACTCGTTCCCACGCTCCACGAAACAAAAGCAGCCTCCCCCTTACAATCTCCCACCACATCCTATACTGTCTTTCACAGGAACATTGAGCTGAAACTATGTAATTATTAGTGAGATGATACAACCATGCCCACGAAGGCAAGGTCTAGGACTGTCCTGCCCTGTACTGGACATGCAGTACTGGCACACAACCAGTACCTTCTGCCGTCCTGACAGTGGTCAACAGCCACTCAAACCCCTGACACACAGTCAGCTGCCCACACAAGTCTGAGATGAGAGAAACCTCTCTCAATGTCCAGGATCAGTGTGAACTGAACAAGGCTCCAGGTGATCTTTAGAGCTACTTGCTCTGTGACTCTGGACAAGTTTCTTATCCTCTCTATGATTCTATCATTGTCTATAAAATGAGGATAATAGCACCTAACTGTAGCAAGCTGAATAATTATTCCCCCCAGATGTCCCCATTCTAATCCCCAGAACCTGTGAATATGTTACCTTGTATGGCAAAAGGGACTGTGTGGATGATTAAATTAAGGATCTTGCTGTGGGGAGGTTATCCTGGATTACCTCGGTGGGCCCAATGTCATCACAGAGTCCTTATGAGAGGGAGGTAGTAGAACTGGTCAAAGGCGGCAAAGTGACAACAGACGCAGAATGGAAAGACACACTTCAGAGCTGGAGGAAGGGGGCCTGTGTAAGCTGGAGAAGGCAAGGACAGAAATTCTCCCTGAGCTTCCAAAAGGACTGTAGCCCTATAGACACCTCGATTTTAGGACTTCCGACCTCCAGAACCATAAGAGAACAAACTTGTGCTATTCTAAACCACCACATTTGTGGCTGTGTATTACGACTGTAACAGAAAACTAACACAGGACCTGAAAATAAGTTTTTGTAAGCATTAAATTTGTTGACGTGTGAACGCTGAAAAGCATCTAGCACAGGGTGAGCACTGAAATGTGTCTGCTGGGATGATTTTGGCAAAGTAATCTTTTTCTAAAGCATACATCCCATCACAAACTCCCCCGTTTAGAATCTTTCAGGGCTCCCCACAGCACACAGCTGAAAACTCCCTCAGCGAGGCACACAGCTTCTTACCTAGTCCCTTCTTACCAAGTGCTGGGGGGAATCTTCCCATACTGCTCCCCCACAACCACCTACATTGAATCACACAGAACTACATCTTGTCTATTGACTGTCTATGCCCCCTGCTCAAATGAGAATTCCATGAAGCTAAGAAGAGGCCACGGCACCCAACAGCCATCAGTACCCATTTGTCTAGTAAATGAGTGATTTGTACCCTGCATCAGGCGGACCACGCTTGGCTCTCATTCTTCTCAGATCCATTTGGGACTAGACTACTCAGCCCCTGACATCATCCTGAGTGTCCACTGACTTGACACCATCGTTCTTCTGTTAAAACCCCCAGCTGCTGTTCACAGCAAGGGTGAGCCACAGGCCTCCTGGATCCTCCTGCACTTCCATCCTCATTCTAACTACCCTGAAATTCCCTCGGTGCCTGGAAAGTCAGGCTTTCCCACTTCCAAATGTTGCTGCCTCTACCTGAAATACGCTCTTTCACCTGGCTGACACCTTCTCTTCCCTTGGGTCTCTGCTGGAAGCTCCTTGAGGCTGGAAATTGTCTATCTTGCCTCCTGCAGTATCCCTGGGACCCTGCAGTAGCAGGCATCTGCTGGTGCATGGCTCTCTGCTCTTTAATCCTAGCTTGGCCCCAACCTGGGGGCTCTGCCTGGATATTCTCAGCCTTGACCCCCGCCCATCTCCTGATCAGCACTTTGGCCAGCCAAATAGGGATCAGTCAAGACCTGAACCATGATCCCTGCTTGACCTGGGCCCCAGACCCCAGGCTGGCCAGCACTTATTCCAGCTGTCCCAAATCAGGATCTGCTACTTCCGCCAGTGGAAACAGGAAAAGCATTGACATGGACCCATGTTAAGCAAAAACGGTGACAGGAGTAAAAGGATTACTCACTGAGACATGCGTACTGACAGCATCCTTACATTCCCCTTCACTTTGTCAAATGCATATGGAGCAGTAACAGACTTCTGTATTTAAACAGGTATTGCAAAAAAAAAAAAAAAAAGGCAGGGCTGCAGAGGGGCCCAGAGACCAGGCACTGGGGACTCGGGCAGCTCCTCCTCTCCAGTCCATGCAGCTTCGGGCCAGCTACCCAGTGTTCTCCCAACTGGGGCTATGACTCATGCATTAGCAGGTGATGAAATAAATTCAATATTTCACATGCTGGGTAATTTTTTAAAAGTAAAGTAACAGAGGCCAGGCGGAGTGGCTCACGCCTGTAATCCCAGTAGTTTGGGAGGCAGAGGTGGGCAGATCACTTGAGGCCAGGAGTTCCAGACCAGCCTGGCCAACATGGTGAAACCCTGTCTCTACTAGAAATTAAAAAAAAAAAAAAAAAGTGTTGGTACATGCCTGTAATCTCAGCTACTCAGGGGGCTGAGGCACCAGAATAGCTTGACCCCCGGAGGCGGAGGTTGCAGTGAGCTGAGAGCACGCCACTGCACTCTAGCCTGGGCGACAGAGGTCTCAAAAAAAAAAAAAAAAAAAAAGTGAAGTAACAGAAAATGCCAGAGTGCCATGGACATGTTAAGAAAACTTTTGTTTCAACTGATACATATGTTCTGGGTCACAAAGGAAAATGCACTGCTTCCTATGGGCTAAGATTAAACGTTTTGGAAAATGCTGACTTAGGCTAACCCTTATCTTCTGTTCATTTTTCCTTCCTATACCGAAGAATTCTCCATGTTAGTTTTGTCCTGTAAGTTGCTCCTGGGTTAATGTATAGCCACTAGAACTGTAGGTATGGAGATGCTGGCTTACAAACCAGAATAAGTCAGTCAGCCAGCCAGGGTTAGTGGCCTTTCCCCCAGATAATACAAACCGTGGGATCAGCTTGGCAAGTAGGTGACTGGTTTGGGGGAAATCTTAAGGTTCCACATCCCTGGCCAGGTCTGTGGCTCCTCCTCCACTTCTAAACTGAGTGTACCAAGCTACAGGGCTCGTGGGCTGCACCCACTTCCGTGCCGCTTAAAGGGACCTGGGCCACACCCGGCTGGCACAAGGGATGCATGGCCCGGGCCCTTCAGAGGCAAATGTCTTGGGAACATCATGTAACCTCAGCTCTCACTTTCTGTTTGCATTCTCTTCTCCTAGCACGGACCCCTGGGCCGACCTTGAAGAAGCAGCCAGGCCCTGTAGGGAACCTGGGTCGGAGAGGTGGGGTCCTGCAAGCTGGGAGCGAGACGCGGGCACACTGGGCTCTGGCAGGCAGGACAAGCGGGAGCAGCAGAGCCAAGGGGTTCCGGGTTCCAGTCCCGGCTCGGCCGCCTCGTGCAAACCGCTGCTCTTACCCGAAAGTCGTGGGCAGTGTCCTTCACCGGCTGCACGCGGTGCCCCTGGTGTCGGGGGTCGGCCTGGCAGGAGCAGCACAGCAGCTCCTTGTCCTCCAGGCAGAAGAGGCTGAGCTGGCCGCGGTGCAGGCGGCAGACACGCGAGAAGCGGTAGCCGGTCCAGCGCGCGCCCTCGGCCTCCTCGCGCAGCAGCTTCTCCACAAGGTTGTTGAGGGTGTGGTTGGTGCGCAGGTCGGCGGGCGACGCGCGATCTTTGCACACCGGGCAGGTGGGCGACACCTGCACTTCCCAGCAGCGGCTCACGCACCCGCGGCAGAAGTTGTGGCCGCAGCGCAGAGTCACTGCGTCGCGGAAGGGGTCGTAGCAGACGGCGCAGAGCAACTCCTCCTTGAAGGAGCGGGAAGGCCCGGGAGACACGTCGGGGCTCCGCTCCATGGCACGAGCAGCCGGCTAGGGCTCCCGGAACTTTTGCTCCGGCCCCTCCCACCCTTCTGGCTGCCAGCGCCCGCAGCCCGAGTGCTGGGAATCGCCCAGTCCTTTCCCCTAGAACGCTGAGAGACAACGGCGCTGGCCAATCGTGCGGGGCGGGGGGGAAGGCGAGGCGCCCGGAGGAGCCCCACCCACTTCCGGTGTGCACAAGAAATCCTGGGAGAGCGGGATCGGCCTTGTGCCCGCAGTTCCCGCCTGCTCGGGTCCGGGCGGGTCCCTGGCCTGGGTAGCACGGAAGGGTCTCCCAGGCGGCGCGGTAGGTCTTCCGTGTCACTGGAAACCTACTTCCGGCTGGAAATGGGAAAAGGAGGCCGTTCCTTAACCAATCCCCGGGAACCTCAGGCCCGCGGCTGGGAGAAACCAGAGATCCCAACTTCCTGCTTCCGAAGTAGTGGCTGGGTCTTAAAGCACCGTGAGTGCAATTACCACTTAAGGTTTACAGCGCCTTTTTGAGGACCTATGCCACTCTTGCATTAGTCGTTTACTTATTTTAGCCAGTCTTCTAGCCTGCCGCGGTAAGGAGAAACAAGAGAGGGGAGGCGGCAGAAGAGCTCTGAGAAAACCTGATTCTTGTCCTGTGGTTGAAAAAGTGAACAAGTGATCATGTTTCAAAGTCCATTTACTCATGAGTACAATAGCTGTAATATCTATGTTTCCATGAAATGTGAGGATTCAAGTGAAATAAATGTGGAAAGTGCTCATGACAAGCACTGTTTTAATGGGCAAGTCCCGTTAAAGCAGTGAAATTGAGGACTTCTGCAAAGTTTAGCTGAGATAACTAGAGTTCATGCTCAGTTCTTGCCCGGTACAATAGGCCTGGATGATTCCTTCAAATCCTCATTCCTGCTTCAGTTTGATCACTTTACAGCCTCCGGATGCAGAATACTTTTCACATGATGCACTTTCATTCCTGTTCTGTTGGGAGACAATTCACATGTGTCATGTTCCTGCATGTCTTGAGAGAGCAGAGGCACTAACTGCCTTTTTCCAACTATCTTTTCAAGGATGTTTCTGCATTGAATAGCCCAGGAAGGCAGAATTCTTGGCTCTCCAAAGATCTGGCAGATTTATTCCCAATTATAAGAGATTTGAGTTTCCTAAACTTGGGGCCGCTCTCCTATAATGCAACCTACTGTGGCCTTCATCACATAGTCTTGCAAGAATTAGGGCTCAGAAACTGGCCCGATGATAATATTGTAACTACTATTATTGCTGTTAGTATTGTCCTTTGTCTCTGATCCAGGAGTCTCATATCTTTTACCAGTATTCATGAAATTTTGGCATGCAAACTTGTTAGTGTTGAAACTCAAATAAGAACAACCCAAAATGATGGCCTCAAAAGCAGAAGTTTTTCTCTGCCCTCCTGCCCTCCTATCTCTCAGTCCCCAAGAATAGCCATAGAAACTAGAATTCTTTTTCCCCAAGGCAGGTCATAGAAACCAGAACCCCTTTTTCCTAAAGCCAGTCTTGAAACCTTAAAATATTAGTCTAACTTTCTCTCTGCCTTTCTGTGGAAACTGTCCATAAAGAAATTATCTGACCTACTTTGTTTGATTGTAGGCTATAAGAGCCCGATTCCAGAGAGGGTCCTGCCCCATACCTGTTAGGAGTAGAAGGTGTCTGAGTTACGAGCAGTGAATCTGTATGTCTGCAGCAACCTCAACTTTTGCCTCCTTAAAAGAAAGAATTAGACTGAGGGGCATGATATGGTTTAGCTGTGTCCCCACCCCAAATCTCATCTTGAATTGTAATCCCCATAATTCCCACATGTCAAGGGAGAGACCAGGTAGAGGTAATTGAATCATGGGGGTGGTTTTCCCCATGCCATTCTCCTAATAGTGAGTGAGTTCTCACGAGATCTGATGGCTTTCCAAGTGTTTGGTAATTCCTGCTATGTTCATTCTCCTTCCTATAGCCTTGCAAAGGAGGCGTCTTGCTTCCCCTTCACCTTCCACCGTGATTGTAAGTTTTCTGAGGCCTCCCCAGTCATGCGGAACTGTGAGTCAATTAAACCTCTTTCCTTTATAAATTACCCAGTCAGTCTAAGGCAGTTCTTTATAGCAATGTGAAAATGAACTAATACAGGGCATAAGGGAGAAAAAGAAACTGAGGCAACTTTCAGAGCAAGAGTGGAAGTTTATTAAAAAGTTTTAGGACAGGAAAGAAAGTACACTTGGAAGAGACCCAAGCAGGCAACTTGAGGGACAAGTGTGGCATTTAACCCTGATCCTGGGACTTCATATGCTGGCCCACTTCTGGGGTCTTGCTGCCCTCTCCCTTCATTCTTCCCTCAGCATGAGCTGCCCGAATGCACAGTGCCCTCCTTAGGCTTGGGAGCTGAGCATGCACCGTGTGCTTTGGAATTTGTACACATGTCCATCTGAGGTTTTCTTCCCTTTTCCAGTGGAATGCCCCCTGAAAGTCATACTCCACTATTTTGTCTCTTAATGTGCATGCCCAAGCTCACTCACCCAATTTCTGAAATTGTATTGGAAGCTGATTACCAATCTCAAGTGTTTTTATCTGTTTGGGAATTGCCTATGTCTGGCACCTGCATTAATATCAATTAATATCAATTAACACTTTAGTGTGACAACTGTGGACCATCAGGGAATTGTCTGTCTCTGGTCCAGCTGCCAAATTATCCATTTTAGAAAGGCAGTGTGATAACTGCAGAACCATCACCTGGCATTCTTGCTTGAGGGGTTTGGGGCGGGCAGAGCCCTCTCCTGCCCTGCTCATGCCTGTCTAACTACATGTAACATACCCGGAAGGAAGAAATGCATGTTCGTAGAGGCCAAGAAAAATCTAGACAGACAGGCCTAGGTTCCCCACTCAGTTTATTAACATTAGCTCATACTCTTTTGTCCAATCATATTTCTACACAGCTACTCATACTTTGTTGAACCTAAGCATGAAAATGAGCCATTTCCCCTGTATCTTTCGATCTTCATTCTGAAGGCTCCGATGTCACATAAAACTATGATCAGACCAGGCCAGGTGCCGGTGGTGGCTTATACCTGTAACCCCAGCACTTTGGGAGGTCGAAGCAGGCCTTGAGCTCACAAGTTCAAAAGCAGCCTGGGTAATGTAGCAAAACCCCATCTCTACAAAAAATACAACAAGCCAGGTGTGGTGGTGTACACCTATAGTCTGAGGCAGGAAAATAGGGTCTGGAGGCAGGGAACATAAGGGCAATTCACACTTCAGCTGCAACAGGAAATACCCTCTCCATTTACATAGGGCGTACCCCAAGTAACCAATGGAGTCCTCTAGAGGGTATTTAAACTCCCGAAAGTTCTGTAATGGGGCCTTTGAGCCCCTATTCTCAGGCCGGCTCCCACACTGTGCAGTGTACTTTCATTTTCTATAAAACCCTTCATGCCTTCCCTGCTTAGTTTGTGTGTTTTTTCCAATTCTTTGTTCAAGATGCCAAGAACCTGGACACCCTCCACCATTAACAGTCCCAGCTACTCTGGAGGCTGAGGTAGGAGAATCGCTTGAATCCGGGAGGTGGCAGTGAGTTGAGATCGTGCCACTGCACTCCAGCCTGGGTGACAGAGCCAGACCCTGTCTCAAAAATAAATAAATAAATAAATTTCTATCCCTTTCCTCTTCTTAACCTTTTTGTCAGTGATTTGCCATGAAACTTCAAGGGGCGAGGAGACGTTTTCCCTTGGCCCACACATTAGCTTGCAAGTAGGGTAAAATCTCAGACCTTTAAAGTTCTTAACAGTTTCCTTCCACACTTTTCCTCAGAATAGTCCTTTCCTCACAATGACAAGGGATGAATACCACTAATTCTGAATGCCTTCAGTGTTTCTTAACTGTGGTTCATAGTTCTTCTGCAATTACCTGGGGAGTTTTCTAAAAGCAGTTTCCTCAGCCCACTTTAATCTACTCATCTTTGTTGTGGAAAGTGAGGCCCAGGAATCTTCATTTTCACATGCACGCTAGGTGATTCTCAGGTGCAAAAAAGTTTGAGAGCAATTATCCTAGATCTATTCACCCAATAAGTTGTTGGATCTCCAGCTATGGTTAGTGGTTCAAAAATTAACCTTAGAGGCAATATCCAAAAAAGCCACAAGATGGGGCTAACAACGCTACACTCCAGATAGCCCTTTCACCTCCCCCAGCAGAGAATCTTATCTTGTCTCATTCTCTTTCATTGTGTTCTTATCTATGTGTCCCAGTTGCTTTGTGAATTGATATGTGTTGCTGTCTATGTGTTTCATTCTGTTCTTACCTGATCTTCCTTATTTTGTTGGGGTTTTTTTCTCATATTCTGAATGGGGCCACAAATCAAAAACAAGAAGGAAGAGTAGAAACTGTATCTTTTAAACTACAATACAAAGGTTAACATTAAACCAATAAGACTCTTCAGTCATTCTGGAAATCCAGACAGGACTTAGTTCTAGTCCAAGCTCCACCACTACCCAGGGGCAGGACCTGAGGCATATTATTTCACTTTTCTAACTTGCTTTTCCTCCACTGTAAAAGAAAAGATGAAACTAATTGCTCCAAGTTCTTACCAACTCAGATGCTCTGAAATTGTTTTATTCTTTGCATATGGGGGTGGGGGGCAGGGGCAGGGGCGGGGGTGGGTGGGTAAGGGTGACTAAGACTTAGCCAGAGACCAGGAAAGAGAAATCTTGGTGACTAGAACCAATCTGTCACCAATTTATGTTTCTCCTTTCAGTAGAAAAGACCTTATTCAAAGGTCCTTATTGATGTTCAAGTCCTGTGTATACTAGCTAATCTTCTGCAAGAGCTTACTCAAAAGTTCTCATAATCTCAAAGTCCTGCATCCCACATCCCAAATGCCCTGCCAAGCACTACCAGATTTCCAAACCCTTTGCCATCACCATGTAAATTTATGTAAGGAATAACTTTTTAAATTGTTAAGAAAATAAATTCCCAGGTACAGAGAGTAAAGGAGAAAATTGCCTTGTTTTTTTTTCTTTTTGAAACAGTGAACTAGAAAGTAGCTACTGCAAATAAAGGCAGAGATTGTTAGATTACATAAAAAGGCAAGACTCAGCTATATGCTGGCTACAAGGAACTTACTTTAAATGTAAGCATACAGATCGAACTAACAGGATGGAAAAAGATATACCACGCTAATGCTAATAAAAAGAAAACTGGTATGGCTATGTTAATATCAGACAAAGCAGATTTCAGATAACAAAATATTGGGATAAGGACAACAGTTGCTAAATAAAGTCAGCCACAGGGCTGGCAGCAGCATCTTCAGAAACAGGCATCCTGGCACTGCAGACATAATAGACCTTGTTCGTCAGAGTTACCAAGTAAATCTTTGAGGAAATCACTATAGTCCGATATACCTTTCCTGAGGCCTAAACTACAGAAACAAGGAGGGTGGGAGCTCTCAGTTGATCTGAATAATGCAGGGAGAACTTCTGTGAGAAATAGTGTTCCCAAGTAACTAGGGAAACACTGAGGGTAGCAAACTGCCTACCTCTGGGTCATATTTGACTGCAAACATCTTTTATTTGACCTTTACTTTTTTTCATCTGTATCATTTATGATCTTTTAAGCTACATGTAGATAAAATGTAACAAAAAATGATTTAAGCCATAAGGGGGTGGATTATCTCACATACCAGGAAATCTGGAGGCAAAAGGCATCCACTGGTGGTTATGTCAGTGACTTCAGACTCATCCTCTCTCTCTGGTCAGCCCTATGGCTTCCTTTTGGTTGGAAAATGACTGCAGCAACTCCAGCATCTTATCCTGATGTGAACCAATGTCTAGAAATGAAATAAGGCCATTTCTCCCTGTGTGTCTCATTTTTAGAGCTAAGAAACCTTTCCTAAAACCTTCCAGAATACTCCCTCGCATCTTATTGGCCAGAACTGGGTCACATGTTCACTTCGAAATTCATCACTGGCAAGGGGAATAAGACCATCATGATTGACTTGAGCTAATCAGAATTTACCTGAATCATGTGATGAAGGTGATTACCTGAGATACATTAGTGGCTCTGCTATTTATTATAAAAGAGGGAAAATTTTTCATTCGATAGGCAGTGACCTAGGCAATATTATGTCTTCCAATCCATGAACACAGGATGTCTTTTCCATTTCCTTATGCCTTCTATTATTTCTTTCAGCAATATTTTGTAGTTTTCATCATGCAAGACTTTTGCCTCCTTGGTTAAGTTTATTTCCAAGTATCTTATTTTTGATGTCATTGTAAATGGAATTGTTTTTTCTTAACTTCCTTTGCAGATAGTTCACTGTCTGCCTTTGCGTTTTGAAAAAAGGAGGATCTGGCTTCATTAAGCTTACTTTTCTGCATGGCAATAGACTTTTGAGCTGAATAGCAGCTGCTCGCTGTAGGAGGGACATTTGTTCTCCCATTTGCCACAGTTCCTATCCAGCCAGCTTCCCTCACATTCCCTGCTTGGCCCCTGTAGGCATTTCAGCTTTCGACCTCTTGTTTAGATCATCCACATGAAGTTACACATTGCTGCAATTCATTATAAAGACACTGGAGTGGTACAGGAATAGACAGTCAACTTGGCAACTGAACACAACACAAAGCTGATTTTCCATGTTCCTGAAATTTATATTGAAGCACTCGATTATTTTATTGGAAACACTTCGGATGGGAATATTTCAGAAATATATCTTGTGGTTTTTTTTTCTCTAAAGCATGCAGAATGTAATATAAATCATACCTCATGATGTACCAAAATAGACAGTAATACTCTACTGTGCTGGCTAATAAAGTAATAGGAGTTAATGAAGTATGCAGGGTTGTTTGCCTCTGTCCTGTAAATGGCCACAGATGCCTGTGTTTTGAGGGCTCTTGCACATGCTAGGCATTTTTTTCCTATCTAGAAGTTCTTCTTGCTGCTAACAATGCATTTGCCTGCAGCAACCTGCTTTCACTTCCTAGTTGATGTTTCCTGCACACGGCGGGCTGGGACCAGATCACCATGCTTGTTAGAATTATGGAATTCAACACTGGCAAGCAAGGTTTGGGCAGTCACTCAATGCTTCAGAGCTTATCCATGGGATGTGGGGGACCAGCAGAGCCCACTCACAGATGGGGGTTAGGGGTTCAGAGCCAAGAAGACCAAAGTCACAGAGCTGACTCAGAGTCGGCAGGGCATCAGGGCAGTCTCCTCTTCCAGGCAGCCACTCTTTCTAGGAGTACCCTGCAGGCCAGCCCTGCAGCGACCTGGGGAGTTACGGAAGTCCAGAAGCGTGCCCAATAGCTGCAGAAACCATGTGTCCTCTATGGCGACCATGTGTCCTCTGTGGCAATGAGGCTTTCTCTGCATGGTTTTTGTTTGTTTTTGAGACAGTATTGTTCTATTGCCCAGGCTGGAGTATAGTGGCATGACCTCGGCTCACTGCAACCTCTGCTTCCAGGGTTCAAGCAATTCTTCTGCCTCAGCCTCCAGAGTAGCTGGAATTACAGGTATGCACCACTATGCCCGGCTAATTTTTGTATTTTTAGTAGACACGGGGCTTCACCATGTTGGCCAGGCTGGTCTCAAACTCCTGACCTCAAGTGATCTTCCTGCCTCAGCCTCCCAAAGTGCTGGGATTACAGGCATGAACCACTGTGCCTGGCCTTGTGTGTTGTTCTTTAATGGAAGAATTAAAAATGCTCTTCTGTGTTTTCCATCCTTCCCTCCCTCTTTGGGACCGAAATCAATTTTTCAATGGTTTAACTATGTCTTTATTTTTCCCAAAGAGATTCACATTGGATTATTTCCAGGGGCCCTTTTTTTTCTTCTGTGGAAAGATCTTATTTTGTTCATTTATTTTAACTTTTTCATTATGTGCATTTTCAAATACACTCAATATTTTAGAGAGAACAGTATAATTAACCCCCACATACACATCATTCAGCTTGCATTATTATCAACTTTCCTTTTTTCGTTTTATCTCTCCCCTCCACAGATTTTTTTTTTTTTTTTTTTTTTTTGATGGGGGAGGTGGAATATTTTAAAGCAACCTTTTTTTTTTTTTTTTTTTTTTTCTCTCCAAGAACCCATTTTAAAAAGTTACAACAGGGCCGGGCACGGTGGCTCATGCCTGTAATCCCAGCACTTTGGGAGGCCATGGCGGGTGGATCACGAGGTCAGGAGATCAAGACTGTCCGGGCTAACAGGGTGAAACCCAGTCTCTACTAAAAATACAAAGAAATTATCTGGGCGTGCTGGTGGGCGCCTGTAGTCCCAGCTACTCCAGAGGCTGAGGCAGGAGAATGGCATGAACCCAGGAGGTGGAGCTTGCAGTGATCCGAGATTGCGCCACTGCACTCTAGCCTGGGTGACAGAGCAAGACTATATAAAAAAAAAAAAAAAAGTTACAACAGGACATAATATCCATTAATGGTCAGTTATGAGCTATAGCAATAGCGAGGAAATGCACATGAATTTCTAGTTTTTCTAACAATCGCATAAGGTAAATTAATCCCATTTTATAGATGAGGAAATTGAGGTTCTGCCTTAATTTGTGTCTAAAAGACAATAGGCTAAATGGTGGTGTATTAGCTAGGATGCTCTGAAGAAAAGAAAAGCACTGCTTATTTCTCTGTATTCTCATGTACCACTCAACAGTCATGTCTGATGCTGGATGCACAGGAGTCTCTCACCACCAACAGCTGATTCGCCAGTGAACACCAGCTGGTGAGACAACCAGGTGGGAAGGGTCCCTAGAGAAACTCCAGTCAGCCTGTGTGCTGGGAGGAGTGCACTGGGGTGGAGCCACAGAAGTTTCTGCTGTTTGCAGTGGGGAGGAGCCTGGGCCCTCCTTTTCCTGGGTGGTACCTGTGATTCAAACCATGAGGTAGGAAGCACATAGGGACTCTGGCTTTGTGAAGGGTCTCTGTTGCCATTTTTTTCCCTTTTCACCCAATAAAACCCTGCCTTACTCACCCTTCAAATTGTCTGTGAGCCTAATCTTTCATGGCCATGAGACAAGGACCCCGTCTTTAGCTAACCTAAGGAAAAGTCCCATAACACTGAGGCTCAATTCAGACAACATCTACCTGGAGATAGCATCAGATAACACAGGTTACGGGCTCAGTCCCACAAGACTGCCCCAACTCCCCCACCCTGCCACCGCGCTCCAGCTTCAGATACCAGTAGCAAGTCCCGGGTTGTGGCCTGTGCTTCTGCCTGACTGGCTATACATCAGGGTTCCCATGACCCCCTCTAAGGAGGTTTGATTAATCTGCTAGAGTGGCTCACAAAGCTCAGAGAAACACTTTTCTCTCTTTTGTCCTTTATTAAAAAGGATATTGTGAAGGATACAGATGAGCAGCCAAAGGGAAGAGATGCACAGGGTGAGGTCTGTGGGAAGGGGCGTGGAGCTTCATGCCTTCCCTTAAAGTGCCACCCTTTGAGAACCTCTGCAAGTTCAGCTCTGAACCCTGTTCTTTTGGGTTTTTAGGGAGGCTTCTTTATGTAGGCATGACCGATTACAGTATTGGCCATGGGTGATCAACTCAACCTTCAGCCCCTTTCCTTCCCCGAGTTTTGGGGGTAGGGCTGAAAGTTCAGCCTTCTCATCATGCCTCAGTCTTTCTGATGACCAGCCCTCATCCTGAAGCTATCTAAGGGATCTAAGATATCTAAGCCACCAGGCATCTCATTGGCACACAAAAGGCACTTTTTTTTTGAGAGAGAGGGTGTTGCTCTGTTGCCCAGGCTAAATTCATCCAGTGGTGCAATCATAGCTCATTGCATCCTCAATCTGCTGGGCTCAAGCAATCCTCTTGCCTCAGCCTCCCAAGTAGCTAAAACAACAGGTGCATACTACCATGCTGAGCTAATTTTTGTATTTTTTTGTACAGATGAAGTCTTGCCACTTTGGCCAGGCTGGTCTCGAACTCCTGACCTCAAGCAGTCCTCCCGCCTCAGCCTCCCAAAGTGTTTGGATTACAGGCATGAGCCACCATGCCTGGCCTCAAAAAAACATTCTTAATACCCCAGAAGTTCCAAGGGTTTTAGAAGTTGTGTGCAGGGTCAGAGACCAAATATATATTTCTTATTATGTCATAATATCAGTGATGCAGTTCAGGCTGTGGTAACAAAGGCCAAAATGAAGTAACCCAAGCACCTTAAATTTCTTTCTCATGTAAAAGTTAAACTAGGTTCAGACTATGTCCAGGGTAAGCATGGTGGCTGGATGGCATTAGGTACCCAGATTCTTAACATCATAGACTGGATGGCTGCTCCAGGTTTCATTGTCAGGTGGAGGTGGAAAAGATAGAGTGGAAAATATCGGAGGATGTGCTCATTCCCTTAAAGGGCATGATTCTGGAGTTTTGTGCATAGCTTCTACTCTTCAACCATTGCTGAGAACTTAATCACAGGGTCGTACCTGGTCACAGCTGCAAGGGAGACTGGGAAATGTAGTCTTTATTTTGGGCAGCCTGTGACCATCCAAAAGTCAGGGACTCCATTATTAAGGAAAGAAAAGAGAAGGTTCTTTTTAAGTTGAGGGCATGATTTTGAGTTCCATTCAAGCCATACTCTCAACTTATTTTGGCCTCAACTGTGGCCCACTTGTTAAACATAGTAATGTCTGGTTAAATGAGAGGTAGACATCCCTTGGTGATGAAGTGCTTTTTCTAGTACTTGTACCCATAAGTTTTTCTTTGTCCTTTTTTTTTTTTTTTAAATGGAATCTCACTCTGTCACCCAGGCTGGAGTGCAGTGGCACGATTACAGCTCACTGTAACCTCCGCCTCCTGGGTTCCAGTGATTCTCCTGTCTCAGCCCCACCAAGGAGCTGGGACTCCTGGCATATGCCACTATGCCCAGCTAGTTTTTGTATTTGTCCATTTTTTTTTGTTGGACTACTTATAACCATACTATTCTTTTAAAATAAAATGTATTCTACATAATAGTAAATTTACATGATGTAATTTAAATTCCATCATTTACAATGGAGAGATGTCAATTACGTAATATCGCAGCCCTGCCAATGATGGGTTTTGATTCAGTCCTGCTACCACTTGTGAGGCTGTGACTAATTTATTTACCTTCTCCAAGCTTCCTTTTCCTTTCCTCAACCAGGAATAGGACTAGCTACATCATAGATGGTTGTGAAGACAAGCTAGACGACAGATGAAAGTTCTTGGCACAGAGTGAACACTTGATAAATTATATGGCAGATATGTATGTACTATCTACCCATGAAGCTTACTTTAATTGCTATCATTTCTAAAAATTATAGCCATAGAATTTTTCATAGCATTTGTACACCTATCACTTAATTTGGGCTTCACAATACCCTGGGAAACAGAGCCGATAATACTTATTTTTCTATTTTTCTACATTACGAAATATAAGCTCAGAAAGATGGATTCGCATGTCTGAAGTCACAACCTCTTCCCTCTTGCCTGGACTCTTCCTATGAGCATTGAAACCTGCTCTACTGGCTACCATCCTGAATGACAAATCAGTCCTCTTTCAACCCACGAGACCCTCCAATACTCCCTGGTCTCAATTGTCCTTGGTAGCCAAGCTTTCCAGGACTCATCAGCACGTGCTGCCTCCGTGTTTACTTTCAGTTTACTTATCAGCCCACCCCACTTGACCTGTGGCTCTTCATTCATTTGCTCCTGGTAAGAGCTTGACTTGAAGTCCTCTGCTGTCTCTCACTCTTGCCTTAGACAAGCTTATCCATTCTCGTGGTTTCAAATGCCATCCCAAACGTTAATCACCAGCTTAACCACCTTTGTGATCTGCAGTTAGTGAAAAGATAAGAGAGAGAACCTGAACCGGGGTGGGTCAATAGGACAGGAAAGAAAACAAGGAATAGGAAAAATGTTTGTGGGGACTCCCAGGACTTAGAGATTGGAGACTGTATGGCTGCGGGGTAAGGTGGGAGAGGGACAGTCAAAGGTGACTCCTCTTTTGTTGACATTCACGGGGAGGGCTGGAACAGGGCTTGTTTGAAGAGCAAGATGAATCAGGGTTATAGACCTGAGTTTGGGGTAAGAGTGGAACATCCAAATGGAAAAAAGCAGCTGAAAGGACATTTGTTCAAAGGCCTTTTTCATCACAATTTTCTCCTTCTGCTGATCCAGGTACACATCCTCCTGACACCCCCGCAATTAGGGCCTCCCACATGACACTTGGTCAGCCTGAGATACAGAAGTAGAAGGGAAGTACTTTTCTAACTGGGGTGGATCATTATTGCAACCTATGCCATATGGACAGCATCACCATGGATAGCGTTTTTTAGGGATTTCAGTGGAATCTGAGGGCTCCTGAGGCATTTCCAATGGGTTTTTTAAAAGGTGATAACAGGCAGAAATGCATGATGCTGTCACCTGGGTTGCTTGTACATGACACTGGACAGAACCTAGGGAGACCTAATCGTGGAGTTGGTCACCCCGGAGAGTTTCTCAATGTCTTTTTCATTTAAAAACCTATGGTTTTATGATTCTATGAGGTAGATTTGGGAGATTTTTTGTAAAGTGCTGAAGAATTCAACCTCTGAAAACTCACCTTTCCCGGAATTTGTCCCAGCAAGATAAGATTGTAGTTCATTTATGTGGCCACACAGGGGCAGCACACACAAACTCACGTTTTCTTGAACAGGTCTTGATTGTCTTTGCTTTTAGTTCCCACTGCCACCTCCTAGTACAGACTCTTAACAGCTCACCCGGGTATCTAACTTTCGTGCCACTTGGCCTTCATCACTTCATTTCCAAGGGCAAGAATACAGAAGGGACACCGACTGCCGGATGCCCTCTGACCATGTCCTTGCCATGTTGTCAATTGCCTGCCGCCTCATCCCCACACCTTCCCTGCTAACTTCAGTTTCTCCCATCCGTGGCCAAGTTCTCCCACCTGGCCACCTTCTGACGTGCTGACCACTGTGTAGTCACCAAGATTACCTCCAAGACACTGAGTGCTGGGAATGTGGCAAATCTGTGAATAGCATGAATGGGAAAGGGTTGGGGGCTCCAGCTGTCAAGGCTGGCAGTGACCATCAATAGGTTGTGAGCGCTGTGCTGGGCAGGTGGGCCTCAGCTGCAGAGAGTGTGATCTTCAGTGGACCCAGAGTGGCATCCAGCCAATAGCTATAGGTAGTCCACCAATTACACTTTGCGAAACATTGACTTCCTAGCTTCATTAATTAATCTAAGTCTCCAGCTTCTTTTCAGAAATGGGAAGGAGTCAGTGCATTCTTGGAAACTGCTTCCTCAGCACAACTCCAGGGGGCGCCATTCTCGGAAAGTACATTGTGAATAGCATCCTCTAGAATTGTGCAAGAGAGCAGCCCTGGGAATCAGATTCCAGTCCTGCACAGGACACAGAATAAAGAAGCTTGGGACAGGGGCTCTGGAGAGGACATTATAGGATGAGGGTGATGCTGAGTACCCTCCACTTTTTTGACCTTATGCCAAGTCCAGGTAACTTCCTCCTCCTACTCAAGAGCAAGTCTGGAGTTTTTCTAGGGATAGGGAAGAAGTGTTGCTAAGTGCCCTTGAGTGCCTGCTCACATCTCACTGACCCGAAGGAAGAGGGGACCAGCCTCTGGGCAGCCAGGTGGACTGATGTGGAGACAGGGCCCTGGAAGGGGCTGTCCAGATTCTCTAACTATTTTTGTGCTGTCCTCAGACCCTACTTGGTCACAGCTCGGGGACCTGGTCTTCGGTGTTCAGGGACCTGGACCGGTTCTGCCCAAATCCCTGGTGATATTTATGATTTTTCATGCCTGCAAAGGGACTGGGGCCACTTTAGGACATGGAGAGATTAGGACACAGGTGCTCAGAGTACCATGTAGGTAATATCTCCCACTGCGGGGGGATTGGGGGAGAACCAGCCTGAGAAGTTGGTTTCCCCTGCCCGCCCTGCCCCCACCTCCCTACACACACCTTTTGGCCTCCAAAAGGCTGCAGGTGGAGTGGGCAGAGGATGGAGGGGTGTTAGGAATTGGGGAATCAGCTGCTCACAAGGGGCACATAACATCTGAGGATCCCATTTGCGGCCGGGGGGATGGCAGAGATCGCCCCTCCGGTCTGCCTGGCGCTCAGGGAATTGGTGGCAGCTTCTATTTCAGAGTTTATGGTAAGAGGCTGTAGCCGGCACACACAGACAACACACCCCACCCTTTAAGGAAGTGGGGAGGAGAGCAGCAGGGGTGTGGTTAACAACTCAGAGGAGGAGGGGGAATCTAACCTGTCAGCCCTTTTACTCAGCCACAGCCTCCGGAGCCGCTGCACACCTACCTGCCCGGCCGACTTACCTGTACCTGCCGCCGTCCCGGCTCACCTGGCGGGGCCAGAGGGAGCAATCGCCGGAGTCCGCGCCTCCCTGGGTGAGTCCCTCCCGCGAGCCAGGGCTGAGCGCTGTGCCCGGCAGAAGTTGGAGGCTTGACCGAATGGCAGGGGTTGGGGACGACAATTCCGGGATCCTGGGCACCTGAGCTGGGAGTTCCCGGAAAAACAGCCAGACCCAGGAAATCGGAACCGTGGGTGCTGTGCACACGCCCGGAGCTCGCCAGCCTTCCGCGGGGAAGAGGGGTTCTATTTTAGGAGTAAATTTGACACTATAGGGTGTTTCTCCCTCTTTGTCCTCTCAACATATTCAGACAGGGGAGGCTGGGGGACGCTAGGGGTGACAGTGTGAGGGCACAGGCAGGCTGCTGCCTCTAAAGGTCAGGTTAGGGAGCCACGGGGTTTCAGATCCTGCCTCAGACCTCTGCCTGCTCCCGCCCCGCTCCCCGCTCCTCCTGGGCCCTTCTGCAGCCCCTGGGGTCATAGTCTCACCCACAGCCCACCCCAACTCTCCTGCAGCCACTCCTTGCCCCTGAGAGGTCATCTTCTGAATCAAGCCCTGGCTGGAGGAAGCAGGGGTGTTCTGGGGGGCAGGGGAGCTCTTGTGTGTGTGTGTGTGTGTGTGTGTGTGTGTATGTGTGTGTGTAGTCAACACTGGCCACTCTGGTTCCTTGAGAAGCCGCCTCCTGAGTACCACTCAAGGGTTAAGTTTGGAGCTGCCTCTGCCTGCTGTCAGGCTGAGCGTGGGCACCGCTTTGGGTGGGTGAGCGTGGAGCGGCATATGGGTGATGTTCTGCAAGCCCTGCCACCTGCCCTAAGCCTCGACCACATGATACCGGCATCTCCCTATACCCCAAACTGGGAGCAAAACCCAAGTCCGCTCATTTAAGGGGCCAGCGGGAGGACAAGAGCAGAAAGTTGTGCCTAGAGGTGGCTTTAGCCAAGAGGGACTCGGAAGCTGCGCTGTGGTTGGGTCTGAGCCCACTGGGGCCGTGCACCTGGCGTGACCCGGTGGTGGGTGCTGGGAGGCCCCTCCACGTAGGATGCTCTCTGTTCACCCCGAGTGCTGTTACTGATGGCCCTGTCTTTCACAACCACTCTAGGGGAGGGGGAGGAGGACACTGATGAAAAAGTGACTAAAGACAGAAGGGAGGAAGGAAGTAGTCACACTGGAGAGCCCCAGCATCATTCATTCAGGAGGCACTCACTGGCTTCCCGCCTGTGGCCCGGTGCAGGTGCAAGGTGTGGGGACAAGGTGAGTGTGGCATGGCCTCTGCTCACCAGGGCAGTGTGGGATAGGGGGTGGTTGAGGGAGGCTGCCAGGGGAAGGTACAGGGTACTATCCAACCGTGCACTAGAGGGCTGTGGGGGGAGCCAATCAGCAATGGCCAGGTGGGTTTCCTGGCAGAAGTGACTCCAAGTTGAGAGCTGAAGGATGACTAGAAATTAGCCAGGCAAGAGAAGAGGGGAAAGAACAGCAAGTGCAGAGACCAGAGGCTAAAAGCAGCAGGAGGCTGGAAGCAGCGGGAGGCATCCAGGAAAATGAAAGTAGCTGGGCTTGTTGGGAGCCTAGAACATGCAGGGGCGAGGGGAAGCTGCAGGGGTGAGTGGAGACCGCTCTAGAAGGCTTTGGAAGGCCTGCCAGGCTGCCATGGCAACTTCTGTTGGAGCAACACTTGGGACCTGGAGCCAGGCAGGAGACTTCCCAGCAGAAAGGGGTTGCCAGATTTAGCCAATAAAAGCACAGGACACTCAGATTTGAATTTCAGATAAGCACTCAAGGTTTTTTTTTTTCCAATACAAATATGTCTCATGAACTATGTGGAACATACTTATACTCAAACATTATTCACTGTTTCTCTGAAATTCACATGTAACTGGGTGTCCTGTATTTGGCAACCCTACTCTAGGAGAAGCTAAGGTTGGCGCAATGCTGGGAAGTAAGGGCTGGAAACTGCCCAGGCACTCTGAGAACAGTCTCAGGTTTATCTTGTAACCATTCCTCCTGGATTTTATTTTTGAGCTCATTCACTGATTGACGCTATTATTTAAAAGACAAAAAAGATCAATTCCTTGGTCAGTTTACTCATCTATACAGGTGAAAGGAGTATGGTACCTCAGAAAGAAACAGCATTAAATCCAGACAGATCTGGGTTCAAATCCGTGTAGACTGGTGAGCTTCTCTGACCTTCAGAATCCTCTTTTCTGAAACGAGGGCAAGAATATCTGTGCAGGTGGTTGGGAGGATCCCTGATAATGTATGTAAATTGCCTAGTGAGTACTAAAGGAAACACGGTGCATATTGAATTTTGCAACACCTTCACAGGGGTGAGCAAAACAACAGCCACAGAGTGTTTGGGTTCATTTACTTCCACAAGTGAGCACTTGGAGGTCTCAGGCAAAATGCAGGGTAGGGTTTCTGCGTCCAGTGAGAACACCTGGGGTTAGCCCTTGGGTTGGGGGCAGAGTCTACATTATGTTTTTAGCTTTGCTACTCCCTTCCCATATGACCTGCTTCAAGGGGTGGAGATATAACGCTCTTCTTGAGGGATGGTGGGTGGGCAGAGAGTGACTCAAAGTAGAATTAACTGAAGGGAAATGTGAATGAATTAAAGTAGAGAATCCACATAAAATATTCAGTGCAGACAAATGGGCCATGAAATTTGGCTGTCATGAGTCCCAGTTTTAGGATGAGTTCCTTATTAGAAAAGTAGTGCTAAGAGATAGAGCAAGCGAGGGTGCCTTGTGAACTGGATTTTGACTTTAATGGGAGCATGTGTAACAACAAATTAGGGTCCTCCTAAAAGGGAACCTAGAGGAAGTTAGAATTCGTTAGGAGAAAGAGGAAATGGAAAGTGTGTTTCCTTTGTGGGAACGGCTAGGTTAAAAATGGTCCTTCTTTCCAGTGGCTGAACCTCCCCATCCCCCTGTGATAAACATTTTGTCCCCAGGTCCTTAGATGGTTTGCCCAGGTGGTGTTGAGAGAGATCCTATGGCGTGAGATGGATAGAGGTGTTCCACTGAATACCTATGTTCTATGAAAGATCCTATGGTGTGAGATGGATAGAGGTGTTCCACTGAACACCTAACGTTTCTATGAAACATTCAAATGAGCCTGCACTTGGACTTGTGTCTTGAATATTTGCAAGGTTATGATCAGTCCTGCATAAAAAGACACATGTCATTCCCTAAGTATGGCTATAGAGCCCATGCAGATTCTCAGGGAAACAGCACTCCACGTTGAGTGAACCTTGATTGATGTGAGCGCAGTTTGGGGACCAAGCAGGTCTTTCAGAAGACATAGCCCTTCTCATAACGCTAGCCAGGATGGACCTAATTCATTCTAGACTAGGCAGTGTCCAACTTAGAGAAGATCTTCAAGGAAGGAGCCCTTGTGTGCAACCTTTTTTTTTTTTTTTTTTTTTGAGGTGGAGTCTCACTCTCTTGCCCAGGCTGGAGTGCAGTGGTGCAATCTCAGCTCACTGCAACCTCCGCCTCTTGGGTTCAAGTGATTCTCCTGCCTCAGCCTCCCAAGTAGCTGGGACTACAGGCATGCACCACCACGTTCCACTAATTTTTGTATTTTTAGTAGAGACAGGGTTTCACTGTGTTGGCCAGGAGAGTCTCAATCTCTTGACCTCGTGATCCACCCGCCTCAGCCTCCCAAAGTGCTGGGATTACAGGCCTGAGCCACCGCGTCTGGCTATATGCAACCTTTCTAGCATCATGCATCCTTCAGAGACACAAACTCCCACCTGTGTCAGCCTCAGTCTTCCCTTTGCAGCTCTGGCCATGTTTTATCATGCAGAGGACTCTGGAGAAAGTCCAAGTCCCTTGGCACTTAGCTCTGCATAGTGATGACAGTAGCTCCATGTGCCCCAAATACTGCTAGGACAAAGGAAACTGATGGTGAGGCTAGGGAGGGGAGGGAGGCTACCCTGGGGCTACCCTGCGTGGTAGATCACTCAATCTCTAGTTTCCCCTGCCTGGGACCCATATGTCTCAGGACCACGTGACTCTGGCCTCCCAGGTAGATGGCCACATCGGGGGATGGAGTAGAGGTGCAGAGCTGCGACGTGCCTGGGGCTGAAAGTGTGGTAATGAAGATAAGTTTCGCTGGCTTGAGGATGAAGAGTTTCTTGTAGAGTATAGGTCAGTTCCAGGGTCGAGGAGAAAGAGCAGGGATAGTGGTGACTCTGCAACACTGATATGCCTTATCTGTCCAAGCAGTCAGATGTTCAAGAGCTCGGGCTCAGAGTCAGTCTGCCTGGGTTCCAGCCCAGGTCTGGGACCCCGTGAGTAGCCTTAGGTAGGTGAGTTAGCCCTAGCTTCCTATCTGCAAGATGGAGACAACAACAGGGCTTCGGGTGAGGGTGGCATGAGGTAGTATACGTCAGAGAGATATTCAAAATACAGCTACTAACGCCTGAGTATAGATCAAACAGAACAGACACCACCTTTACCCTGAGCAGCATCAGAGAAGCCCCCTTCCATGCCAGGCTTACCCCGTCAGTGCATCTTGGGGAGTCTGGGGGTGGAAGAAACAGGCCTTTGGGGGGCTGTAGCATGGACATTTCCAACGAGGATGGACTATTTTGATATTTCAACAACCCAGATGCACCCGCTTAATAATAGCGTCTTATGCACCCACTTAATAATAATAGAGTCAAAGTACAATAAAACATTCAGTCCCATAATTAGGCAGATGATACACATCCAATAAGTGTGAGCTCTCCGGTGTCTTTACACGTATGGCCATATCTGAGCTGGTGGGTCAGCGCCATTTATTTTTCCAGAGGTTATAGGGCCTCTTCTGCGAGTCATCAGGCAGTTTCCCCTGAGCACTGTCTCACAAGCATACATCAGGTATTCAATGAGGTTTATTTCTGCCTAGCGCCACTCTCAGTTCACTGTGTTTGGGGAACAGCCAGCCCTAATTAACTCTTTAGACAGCAAAGAGACTGTCTACGAATGCCCATCCAGCACTGAAGTCCAGATGGTCATTTAAAGTGTTCAGAGAGCTGACAGGCAGGAGGAAATGGTGGCTTCACTTTCTAGGCCTCCTAATACTGTGTACAAAGCTGGGAGCTGTGCGAGGGGGCGGCAGAGGGGGAGGGGACAGCTTTTTGAGTCACTCTGCTGTTTCTCAAGGAAGAATTATTACTCATAGTGACAGTTTATTAAGAGAGCAGACTTGAAGCTGCATGTTCCAATGCACTTTTCACCTAGATGCAATGGGCAGGTTGGTGTGAATGCGGAGTTTAATTTTCGGGAGACCCTCCAGGTAGGCTATAGGCAGGCTGCAGGACTGGACACTGCTCTGAGTTTTGTGGTCTTCGTGGACTCTTACCTTTTCCCAGCGCTCAGGTGGTTGCTGCTTTTATGAGGCAGCCAGTCAGTGTGACTAGAACCAAGATCAGCAATGGCCAATACCTGCGGGAGGCAAGCCTTCCTGTTTCCTAGCTTGGCTCTGTTCACTAACATCTTCCCCCTCTCCAGTTCTCTCTCTTCCTTTTATGTTCTGAAATCCACCCACACAGAATCTGGCAAGATCACTCACTAGAGACAGGGGCGCTCAAAGAATCCACCTCGCCTAGGGTTTAGAGCTCGGTACCGGGTTTAATTCGCATCTCCTGCATTTGTCTTCCTTTAAATTCGGCCAATTCTCCCAGTAATTGTGGGGGCAGACCCCCTTTTAATGTGCTTCCTTTCTTGAGGGCCTTGCACCTGATTCTGTGAGAACCTGCCCCCCCACAAGCCATAGCAGTCCCACTGGTGTATATGGGGGTGATTGACGGGGGGTGGTCTACTGGGAATTCTGACCTGAGTTTGGGTTTTGCTTTTCTGGGGGTTCCCTTCTCTCCTTGGACAGAATGGCCCCTGTGGTGGTTCTGGCCACTTGGAGCACCATCATTTTCTGCTTTCTTTCTTTCTTTCTTTGTTTTTTTTGAGATGAAATCTCACTTGGGCGCAGGGGCATGAGCCAAGACTACAGGCACATGCCACCACACCTGGCTTATTTTCTTTCTACAACCTCCACCTCCCGGGTTCAAGAGGTTCTTCTGCCTCAGCCTCCCGAGTAGCTGAGATTACAGGCACCCACCGCCATCCCTGGCTAATTCTTTTATTTTTAGTAGAAACGGGGTTTCACCATATTGGCCAGGCTAGTCTCAAACTCCTAACCTCAGGTGATCCACTCCCCTCAGCCTCTCAAAGTGCTAGGATTACTGGCATGAGCCACCACACCCAGCCCATTTTCTGATTTCTCAATTAATGTACTATGTCCATCCCACTGCTCTGGGAACCTCAAGTGCTTTTCTGTGTTCTCTGGGAGCATTTGCAGTCAAAACCCAACCCCTCTCATCCAGCTTGGGTGTACACAGTCCCCGCCCCCAGGTCCCGCCCCAGGTAGGTTATGAGAGATCTGATGCTGCTGCACTTTGCACCTCTGCAGAGGCTCTCGGCAGCATCCGATCACATCCCCTCTGCTATTTAGGCAGATGTTTGGCGCTGGCAGACAGCAGTGCCAACTGAGATAGCTGCAAGTGACTCACAGCAAGCTTGAATCCCAGCCCCCAGCTCATTACAGGCAGAAGCTCAGGCAGTTTTTCAGCCTGGGTGACAGGCAAGAGAGAGGGCAGGAGGCGTGGGCTTTGGTGTAGATCCTCTCACCTGTTAACTGGGGGACATTGGCTAAATCTCTTTCCTTTTTAAGCCTCCCTTTTCTCATTTGAAGATGAAGAATTAGTACTGCCTCCCTAGTAGGGTCATGGAGAGAAATACTTGACTGTGTGAAAATCCCCCATGAAACATCACAGGCATTGTCCCAGGAAAAGTAATGAATTTGGGATCAGAACGTGGTGGGTTTGACTCTCGACTCTGTCACACTCTGCCTGTCTGACATCGCCAAGTGATAGAACCTCTCTGAGCCTTACTTTGCTCATTTGTAATTTGTTCTAGGCACTTGCTGAATGTTTCTCCCCATCACCCCCTTTACTCTCAAGGTATAGTTTTTCTTCCCCCAATTTTTTAAATCTTATTTTGAGACAGAATCTCACTCTGTTGCTCAGGCTGGAGTACAGTGGTGCAATCACGCCTCACTGCAACCTTGACCTTTCGGACTCAAGCAATCCTCCAGCCTCAGCCTCCTGAGTAGCTGGGACCACAGGCACACACCACTGCACCTGGCTAATTTTTAAAATTTTTTAGAGATGATGTCTTGCTATGTTGCCCAGGCTGGTGTTGAACACCTGGGCTCAAGCAGTTCTGCTTCGGCCTCCCAGAGTGTTGGGATTACAGGCATGAACCACCACTTCTTCCCCAAAATTTGAGGAATTATATCTGTCCTCACAAACTTTATAGTATGGTAGGGGAGGCAATACATGAAGATAAAGAACTGTATGGTATTTATTTAACTCTAAGTTATTTAAAGGTAAATAATGTTGTGCCATAAAAGAGGCATGAAGTGCTATGAGATTGCAGGACAGAGATTCCTTCTGGCTATGGACTCTGGGAATGCTTCCTGGAGGAGACGGCATTTGGCAAAACTCTGAAAGGATAGACAGGATACACTGTGGGAACTTGAGGTGGTGGCTGTAGTCAAAGAAGAGTATAAATAACAGCAGAGAGATGGAGAGGTGTGGTTTGAGTGATTCATTTTGGGTGGAGTCAAGAGTGGCAAAAGGGAATCAGAGATGGGAGTGGAAAGGAAGATAAGGCTTGGACAGGGAGGCCAATGTGTTTGAGAGTTATTCTGGAAGTCCCAGGCAGCTGTGGGGCTTTATTCTGAAGGCAGTAGGGAGCTGTTGACCACACTGACTTGGATGGAGGTGCCAGGGTCAGATTCCGGATTGTAGAGTGGATGAGAGTGAGGAGAGCTCAAACTCCCAGGGGAGCAGATAAGAGAGTGTTGTAATGGTTCAGGCCTCACACATCTGAATAAATTGCATAACTCAGATGCTTTGCGGTCCCATGGAGCATCCAGGCAGCCCCTGGAGGCTTCTTTCTCTGAGTTGAAATTGGTTCTTTGATGAATTTGAGAGATACAGGACTTATGAGAACATCCGTGAGGAACCCACCATTCTTCACCTCTGTCTTCCATATTCTTGATTCTCAGCCCAGCCGCTTCCCCCTGGGCCTCCCCTCTGCTAGGAGTGTGTTAAATGCCAGCCTGTCCCAACCTCTGTCTGGCAGCCCCTTGAAGTTTCAAGTCAGGAATATGCACTTAGATCCACAGGCCCCTTCTCCATCATGTCTCCAGTGACCACCCAGATGTGATGATTCCCAGGACCCTCCCTCCCTCCCTTAGGCCTCGCTTCTAAGAGTCTGTAAGATATTCCCACTTGAAGAGCTTGTTTTCTTAAATGCTGTATCTCAGAAATTAAACTCCTCCTTTTCTCACGCCAAACCATCTCTTCCTCCTGGCTTCTCTCCTCTTCATGGGGTTGTTCCTCTCCCACACGCTCAGGTCAGAAACCTTGCTATTGCCTCCCCTTTTTCCACGCCTCCACTTTTCTCTGCTCGTATCTTGCCCATCACTCAATCCTGCAGATTCTTTCTTCATGCCTTTCATTCCTTCCTTCCCATTTCTGTGGCCCCTACTCCGACCCAAATCATATTACCTAATATTGCTTCATATTTTTACCCAAGAGCCTCGTCCTATCCCTGGTTCCTTTGGAAACTCTCCAATGCCCCCAGGCAAATCCAGCCCCCTTAAATTTACCATTCAGTGCTTCCCGTAATCCAACCTTGATCTGTTCTTCTAACTGAACTTTCCCCATACCTTCCAAATGAAGCCCCAGCCAGCCTGGTGTGCACCCCAGTCTCTGGTAAGCCTCTACTCAAGTCCTGTGTCCTGTTTGGAATGCCAGCCCCATGCACTTCACCAGTCCTACTTACTCCTTTAAGGTTCAGTTGGTGACCCACCCTTTTGGAGGACATCTGAGCTCCCCATGGCAACTTCTGGGCTTCTTTGCATCCTGGGATCTCCCAGAATCTATTTCTCAACCTGATGCTACATTCCTCCAGAGCAGGGAGATGCCTTTTATTTTGTTCTTCTTCCTTATACCCTCAAATTCCAAGGATAGAAAATTGTATTTCCCTGGGCCTGTGAAAAGGGATCCCTCCTTCCCTGTACACTCACGCCTGGCTCACAGGCAGTGAGCCAGACAGCGCTTCCTCATTCCCCACAGTGGGTGTCGCAACAGCCAGTTGCAACTAGAATAGGGGCCACATCCCAAGCCTCTTGAATTCTTGCCCTGTGGTTAGCATGCCCTTCTTGCCTGTCCTGAAGGTGGAGATTTCCTACAGCCCAGAAAGAGGGAGTCAGCAATGTAGGGCAGGAACTTCATCATTTCTTTACTAAACCACTCCTAACTCTCTCTAATCTCTACGAGTCTTACCTTTCCCTTGTCTCTCCTCCTCCTGCTGTTGAGTCTAACTAGGTAGGCCAGGCTGAATGAGAGGAGAAAGAAGGGGAGGAGGAAAGAAGTTAGGCATCCTCGGCAGAGGGTACAATGCTCTGGGAAAATGGGAAAGATTTACAAGGCACAGATTGACAGTTTTTAGTAACTTGGACTTTGACCTCCAGTGTACACAAACATAGCACCTGCCATGGCTGCTGGACTCTGAGCTTTCTGGCCCTGGGAAGCTCAAGATTTGCAAACACTTGGTCGACAATCACCTCATTTATCTGCATTATCACCAGTGTAGCCTCTGAGCCCTCTCCCCCCCTTTACTTGACCCTGTATAGAAAAACGCTTTCTGGGCCAAGCGTGGTGGCTCACGCCTATAATCCCAGCGCTTTGGGAGGCCAAGGTGGGCAGATCACTTGAGGTTGGGAGTTTGAGACCAGCCTGACCAACATGGAGAAACCCCGTCTCTACTAAAAATGCAAAATTAGCCAGGCGTGGTGGTGCATGCCTGTATTCCCAGCTACCCAGGAAGCTGAGGCAGGAGAATCGCTTGAACCTGGAAGGCAGAGGTTGCAGTGAGCCAAGATCATGCCATTGCACTCCAGCCTGGCTGGGCAAAACAGCAAAACACTGTCTCAAAAAAAAAAAAAAAGAGAAAAGAAAAATGCTTTCTGCACCCAACACTGAACACTCAGTCCCCGCCTGTATTCATGCCCTCGGGGACCCCAGAAGAGGGCACAGGAGCTGCCTTGAGCCTAGGAGCCCTGGGCTAGTCATTGCCTCCTTCATATCCCATCACATGCTATGGGGTGAGTCCCCTGGGTAAGCCTGTTCAAGCCTCCTGTTTTTTTATTTGTATGTGCAATCAGGGGGTGTGGGGACTTTTTAGCAAGTGGAAAGCTTTCTTCAAAGCAGATCTTAGGTAAGTGCCCGATATAAACCAGGGAGAAATATTCCTGTCCAAGGTTGGAGTGAGAAGGCGAGGTACCTACCAGGCCCAGATCCCTTCCATGGACCTCCTGGGGTGCAGGTCATCTGGAATTCTTTCCGGGTTTCAGGCTCTTGAGGTGCTCATTGTGTATGTGTCATGGGAGCTGGAGAATGGCTGTAGGTGCAAATGGATTTGGAAAAGAACAATCTCAAAGTTGGAAGTCCAGCCTGGGGCATGGCAGGTTTATGTATGTGTGAGTGGCAGGAGGGGCTGTAGACTTGAACTCTCTGAAAGATGTGTAATTCTCACCACGGAGCAAATGCGTATGTTTATGAAAGAAAGTTCATTGCTATCATCTGACTCTCCAAGGCACCTGTGACCCCAAAAGATTAAGAACATCTCTTGTAAGATATTATCATCCATTCTACAAACCTTTCATAAAAATGACCTCAAACTTGAGCTCCTTTTTAATTCAGACAAACTAGGCCATAAGCCCTGTTGAGGAAAGAACCATATCTGTGTGGAGAGTCACTGTTATATCCCAAGGACACAGCCTGGTGCCTGACACACAACTGGCATTGGGTACATATTATGTGTGCCTGACATAAGGCGGCTCTGTTCTCCCAATAAGGAGGGTTGCTAAAAAAAAAAATTAAAAAGCTGATTTTCATATGTAAACTTTGTAGGATAATGTTGAAAAATTATTTTAGCGATACATTTTCAATCACACGCTAATAACATAATACATTAACTTAAATACTGCTTTTCCCCAACTCTCCCAGTTTAGGAAACATTGTAACTGTTCACTCCCGTCTCTGACATCAGTGTCCTCCTTGTCACCAGAACACTTTTTGCATCAGCTCTTCATGTTCTGCATTCATCATAGTCCCTATGGTCTGCAGAGAGTTGGCTGTTTCATATTGATGCAAAAGGAGTTTATTTACCTCTTTCTTTCTTTCTTTTTCATTTTTGAGATAGAGTCTTACTCTGTCACCCAGGCTGGAGTGCAGTGGCACAATCTCAGCTTGCTGCATCCTCTGCCTCCTGGATTCAAGTGATTCTCCTGCCTCAGCCCAGCTCCCCCTCCCCCAGTTTATTTTTTAATAATCGCTAATTGATTTTTATTGATGAGTAATATTTTTTGAGATACAATTCACATACCATAAAATTCACCTTTTTAAAACGTGCAGTTCAACCGTTTTTAGTACATTCACAGAGCTGTGCAACCATCACTGCTTCTTTTTTTTTTAAGACAGTCTTGTTCTGTTGCCCAGGCTGAAGTGAATGGCACGATATCTGCTCACTGCAACCTCTCCCTCCTGGTTCAAGCGATTCTCCTGCCTCAGCCTCCCAAGTAGCTGGGATTACAGGTACCTGCCATTATGCCCGGCTAGTTTTTGTATTTTTTAGTAGAGACAGGGTTTCACCATGTTGGCCAGGCTGGTCTTGAACTCCTAGCTCAAGTGATCCGCCCGCTTTGGGCTCCTAAAGTGCTGAGATTACAGGCGTGAGCCACCGCGCCTGGCCCTCCGTCACTGCTATCTAATTGCAGAACATTCTCGTCACTCCAAAAAGAAACCCCCGTACCATCAACAGTCACACCCTGTTCTCCACTCCCCCGTACCCTGGCAAGACTATCTACTTTCTATTTTTATGGATCTGCCTTTTCTGGTCATTCCATATAAATGGAATCATACAACACTGTGGCCTTTCGTGACTGGCTGCTTTCACTTAGCACAGTGTTTTGAAACTTCATCCATGTTGTAACATCTATTAGTGCTTCGTTTCATTTTGATTGATATTTATTGATGAGTAATATTTTGTTGTATGGATATGCCATATTTTGTTTATCTCTTCATTAGTTAATAAACATTTGGGTTGTTTCCACTTTTTGACCATTGTAAATAATGCTGCTATACGCATTCACGTACAAGTTTTTTTGTGGACATATGTTTTCATTTCTCTGAGCTACAAACTTAAGAGTGGAGTTGCTGGGTCCTGTGATAACTCTGTTTAACATTTTGAGGAACTGCTGAATGGTTTTTCACAGCAACTGCCTCATTTTTTATTCCCATCAGCAGTACTTGTTGGTTCTAACACCTCCATGTTCTTGCCAACACTTGTTGTTGTCTGTAATTTTGATGTTAGCCATTCCAGTGGGGATTAAGTAGTATCTTACTATGGTTTTTGGTTGCATTTCCCTGATAATTAATGATGGTGAACATCTTTTCATGTTCTTATTGGCCATTTGTATGTCTTCTTGGGAAAAAATGTCTGTTCAAATCCTTTATAAAGTATTTATTTTTTATGTCAACAGTATAACGACTCAGTACACTGCTTTTTAGACAATGATCTTTTAAAGGTTTGTTTACAACATTTAGCACTTGAAATTTTGAGGTTATGCCCTCAAGAAAAATTGCTGAGGGAGCTAAGCTATGAGGATGCAAAGGCATAAGAATTATACAATGAACTTTGGGGAATCAAGGGGAAGCGTGGGAGGGGGGTGAGGGATAAAAGACAAATTGGATACAGTATATACTGCTCCAGTGGCATAAGTCCATCAAAATCTCAGAAATCACCACTAAAGAACTTATTTATGTAACCAAACACCACCTGTTCCCCAAAAACCTATGGAAAGAAAGAAAAAAATTTTGAAAAGCAAAATTGCTGAATCTATATTATAGTATGGTGGGTTTTTTTTTTTTCATAAAAACCAATTCTTTTAAGTAACCTTCGTAAGCATCCCAAACTAGCCTTGATTGGAGTGCTAATACTTTTCCCAAACAGTATATTGTTGTTCAAAATAAGATAATTGAGAAAGCAACCCATAATATGAAAGATTCTGTAAGGGCTTGGATATAAACTTTCTCTTTTCCGGCAGATAATTTGGGAAGGTAGAGAGCTTTACCTCCTATTCAAGCAAACGTGATATTTAAAAATAAGTGGATGGATGGATGGACAGTGGACTCATGAATGAATGAACAAAAGAAGAAATGCAAGCAAGTAAACCAATCAAGCAACCAGACCAATCTTTCCCTCTTTGTTTAGGATTTTCTAATCCCCACTTAGTAAATCAGCCTTGGTCTTTAATTTACATTTTATGGAACCATATATAAAATTGTTTAAAGAACAAGTTTGCAGTTACAGATTGGAAACAAGACACTATTTTCTGTCGCCTGGAGTATCTTTATCATCTTCCTTAAAAATGGGAAGGAACTAAGGCTGCGCAGGGTCCTGGAGGCAGTCGAGAAACTCAGACATCAAGTGATGTGATTGTAGGCCTTGGTCCAGAGTTGTAAGTCACCAGAGTGGGACCTGTGGGCACGTGACCTGATAACAAGGGTTTTCTTGGGTGGGCCCACCAGCTCTTCATTGCTCTTTCCATCAGCACAAAGGCTTCTGGGTTGCTGGTGTTGTGTGTGGTGGCTCTGGAGGTCTCTCCTTCTACCTTCTCTGCGATGAAACAGTCTGATCCATCTCAGAAGCCACACTCACCACGATTCGCCACCAACTGCAGAGAGTAACAGCCCCCTCCCCATCCTTTACCATTGGTCCTTTCTTAAGAAAATGTGTGAGCTGGCAAATGGTACTCTAGAGTTTGGGGTAAGAGAGAGAAAGAGGAAGAATATTGGGCAAGAAGATAAGAAAGGAAGCTGTGGCCTGACATGGGCACGGAGACATGGGCAAAAGCTTGAGAGATGACCTTTAAAGGCTCAGACCCTGGAAAGGGAAGAAGTTGGGACAATGGAAAGACCAGCAGGGTGGTAACATAGCGGGCAGGCTCCGGCGTAGTTGACTCTGGAGTGTATGTGGTTGGAGTTGGGGATCAGGGGACCAGGGACAGTACATAGCAGTGTGGACATATATGGCCTGGACTCCTTTCCTTTACTGATGGTGGTTGGCAGGTTCAGAATTAGGAGTTCAGGTCACCGTCTATCAGAGAAGCATCCAGATCCCTTCCATAGAATTTTAGTCCATTCCTGGGCAGGATCCCAGTGTTCCCAGTGACAGCGACACCTAGTCCTTTCTTCTGTGCCTGTTGGTCAGGACGGAGTCTCACCTGTCCTAGCAGGTGGCTGTTTTCCTTTCAGCTTTAAACATCTGCAAGGAACGAGTCTATGTGCCTCCTTGAAGCCATATTTCCTATTTTTGAGAATGTAGAATTGGTGGCTTTGACATGGTGAATCTAAAGCCTAGCTCCACATCACTTAGCACCTGCTATGGGCCAGGTACCATGCAAGGCATTAGTGGTTTCGGAGGTGAACAAGGAGTGTTATTCTCAAGATGAAAAGTAATGCAGGCAGCCACAGTGAGAACAGATGTTCTGCATGACAGTAGAACAGATGCCATGGAGGCAGGAAGGCCAGAGCTACCAACTTTACCAAGGGGAGGCCCAAAAGGCTTCATAGTTAGGTGGTGCTGGGAAGGGTTTTGAAGAATAGATAGGAGTGTGCCAGACAGAAAAAGGGTGGTGAGGTGAGGTGCTTTACCGGGTGAGAGCACAACATATGCAAAGATAAGAAGGCACTGAATAAATGGGGCCTGTTTGGGAAGCTGGGAACATCTGAGGGTGGCTGGGTCTAGCAGGAGCACAGTGGAGATAAGGCGGGAATGCTATAGAGACCCTTGATCCTGGTGGCTTAGCGTTGGACATCATTCTCCAGTGACAGGAAGCAATAGGATAGATAGGATAGGATAGACAGTTGCAGGAATTTGTAAGCAGGGAAGAGAGGCAGATTTTTGTTTAAAGAGGACTTTGGCCCCAGGCTGCAGGAGCTCTTGCACCAAGCATGGAGAAGCCTTGGCTGGGCATGGGCAGACAGGCATGTCTGGGGAGTGGCCAGGGCTGCAGGCAGGGCTGAGCTGGTGCAGCAAGCGGGAGGTGCCAGCCCTCTAGGGGCATGGCCCAGGCTGCTGACTGCTGCTCAGGCATTGAAGCTGCCACACTGGCCGCTGGCCAGCAGGGCTGGTGAAGGAAGAACCCACTTCCTGCCTCTTGCTGCTGTTTGCATATGTGCAGTGGGGAGGGGGGCAGACAGAGCAGACAGGGCTTGGCCAGATGGGTAAGAACCAGCCAGCTGTCAGCAAGAGGTGCAGAGGGAGAGGCAGATGAAGGGGATACCTACCTGGAGAGCAAGGGGATGGCCTGGCAGCTATTTTTGCCCCAACAGTTGGGCTCAGCTATTCCATCGGGATGATGGCACATAGAGGATGTTCAGGACTAGAAGGCACTGTGGTGGAGGGAAGGGCGTCCTCACGTTCTACCTCCCCCAGTGCCCCTCCTCCCAGAGCTCTTGGCTGTACCATCCGTTTATGCCTGGCACATGTTTTCTTGAGATAAAATTATTTTTCACAAGTACATGTGTTGCTAAATGGGATGAAGGAAAGACGGGCCCCCGTCTTGTGCCCCTTTGTCTCCCAATCATAATCTAGCAAATGTCAGGATATGGAGCTCACACTGTGGAAACATTTGTTCAGATGCGGAGAACTTTTAGGGGAAAGATTCGAGGAAAAAGTGCTTGTTTTGGGATGATCTCTGATACCTGTGGAAATGAGGGGCATCAGAGAGATTCAGACAAGAACAAGACCCACAAAAGCTCATCTACTCCCAAAAGAGCTGAGTGAGTGGAGGACTCCCTGGCCCCAGGATGTGGCCACCTCAGTGGAGAATGTTCCAAGGGGAGGTGTGTGTCATGACCAAGGCGGACAGTCCTTGGACTCACTGCAGTCCTTCAGCACAGCATGGAGTCAGTGGCATCAGAATCACTTGCGGTGCTGTGGGGGTGTTTTGTGCGTTTTTCGTTTGTTTTTCACAGGGTCTTGTTCTGTTGCCCAGCCTCCAGTACAATGGTGCAGTCATACCTCAATGCAGCTTCTACCTCCCAGGCTCAAGCAATCTCCTCCACCTCAGCCTCCCTAGTAGCTGGGACTACAGGCACCCACCATCACACTCAGCTAATTTTTTTGTACAGATAGTCTTGCTCTGTTGCCAGGTCTTGAACCCCTGGGGTCAAGTGATCCTCCTGTCTTAGCCTCCCAAAGTACTGGGATTACACAGGTATGATCCACCCCACCTGGCTGCACTGCTTTTAAACTGGGCTTCAACTCCATAGTTTCTGCCACAGTGCATCTGGGGAGAGCAAGAATTGTACTTCCCACAGGATTACAAGTGATGTGGACACTGCTGGCCTGGGGACCCCACTTTGAGAACCACTGCAGTGGAGGTTCCCCCACAGGGACGTACCCTCAAGCACCTTTGCAATTCTGTTCCTTAGGGGTGTGTATCAGAACCCCCTACCTCACAGGTGAGATTTTAAGACATTTCTGTGCCTGTCTGCTGTTGTGCCCAGGCAGTCATTTCTTATTCTCTTTGGTTTTGCTTTACTTTGTTCTTTTCCGCACACCCCCCCGCCGCCGAACCCCTTGAGACAGGGTCTCACTCTGTTGCCCATGCTGGAGTGCAGCAGTGTAATTACAGCTCACTGCAGTCTCAACCTCCCGGCTCAAATGATCCTCCCACCTCAGCCTCCTGAGAAGCCACTGAGCCCAGCCTGCTTTGTTCTTAATGCTTCAAAAATAGTTTTGGTGCCCACCCTGGTTGAAACAACGACTATGTTTCCTTTCCTGCCCACGGCGCCCTGATGACTTGGTTGGCTTCCCCAGATTTTTGTCCTCGTTCCCGGTGTTCTCAAAGGCGAGACTGCCTCTCCCAGGCTTTCTAAATTCCCACCTCTCAGATTCCTTCAAACCCTCCCCCTGTGCCACCTCTGCTGTGCCCTTCTCCCAGCGCCCCGGGTTCATCCCATCTGTGCTCCTCTGATCTCACACTCTTCTTCCTGACTCAGTTAGGACTTTCCTTCTGCCTTACTTTAGCTTTCATTGGACGTGTGCCTTCCCCATTTAGACTATAGTCCTGAGGATGGAGTCCTGGCACCTGTGTCCCCCCTCAGTGGGTCACATAGAAGACGTGTTCCATCTATGTCTGCTGAATTGCAGTGAGAAGGGCCTGAAAAACAAGAGACCTGTTTACATTGGCCCTTGCTGGCCACCAGCTCTCGAAACACACCTACCAAGGCCTGGGTAGCAGAGAAGAGGAGGCGTTTGTGAAGCCACCCCTGAGCTGATGTCGCTGAGTGCCAGGGTCCAATGTGCTCATCAGCCTTGAAAATAATTTGATTACTAATCAGCATCGCTCAGGGAACTACCACCCCCAGAGCTGCATTAAGAATGTTTTCCTCAGGCAAAAAAATGTGCAGACTTTGACATCCAAGTCAGCCTCAGGAATTTCATTTTATGATTGATCCTTCTTTGTTTGTTTGTTTGTTTGTTTTTTGCTTGTTCTTGTACATCTTCCAGATCCACCTTCTTCTTTTGGATCTCTCAGCTGACATACAGCCAAGCCCTCCCATTGCTCCCTTCCCCTCTCAAGTCACTTCCAAACGTGGTTCCTCTCCCTCAAGCCTGGCTCAAGGTCTTGCTCTTTTACTTTGTTGTGAAAATCACAAATGACTTTGAAATGAAGCCACTGGTGTTTTCCAGGCACATGGAGTCCCCTGACCTGGGGACCCCATGTAGTCCCCAAAGCCCTGGAGTGTTCCAGATACCTGTCTGGGAATGACTGCCCTTTGTTGCTTTTTTACATCTGTCTAATGACCCGTCACCCCGGAAGGGATGCCCAGCTCACAGAATGCACATTCAGCCAGTCTCAGCCCAATGCCACAGAAGTGCTCTTGACAACCCCATTCAACCTTTACCTTATTCATTCACTGTTACCATGTCGCCTGCCTTCTGTCCTTTCTCCTTTATTTTATTTTATTTTATTTTTTTTTTTTTTTTTTTTTTGAGACGGAGTCTGGCTCCGTCGCCCAGGCTGGAGTGCAGTGGCTGGCTCAGCTCACTGCAAGCTCCGCCTCCCGGGTTTGCGCCATTCTCCTGCCTCAGCCTCCCGAGTAGCTGGGACTACAGGCGCCCGCCACCTCGCCCGGCTATTTTTTTGTATTTTTTAGTAGAAACGGGGTTTCACTGTGTTAGCCAGGATGGTCTCGATCTCCTGACCTCGTGATCCGCCCGTCTCGGCCTCCCAAAGTGCTGGGATTACAGGCTTGAGCCACCGCGCCCGGCCGCCTTTCTCCTTTAAAAAAATTTTTTTTCACCAGACGTGGTGGCTCACGCCTGTAATCCCAGCACTTTGGGAGCTGAGGCGGGCGGATCACGAAGTCAGGAGATTGAGAGCATCCTGGCTAACATGGTGAAACCCTGTCTCTACTAAAAATACAAAAAAATTAGCCGGGCGTGGTGGTGGCGCCTGTAGTCCCAGCTACTTGGGAGGCTGAGGCAGGAGAATGGCGTGAACCCAGGAGGCGGAGCTTGCAGTGAGCCGAGATTGCGCCACTGCACTCCAGCCTGGGTGACAGAGTGAGACTCTGTCTCAAAAAAATAAATAAATAAAAAATAAAAAAATTTTTTTCATCAGTGCTGTAACTAGAGGAAAATGCACTAAGTTTGGAGAAAGGACTCCTAGACTCAGTTCCTGCCCGTATTTTACTCTTCAGGGAAATGGCACACACCTCAGCCCATGTATTTGTGCGCCCTCTCCCACTTCTCTCTCCCCAAGACCTCCCCTCCCCAGCATGAGGTTGGAACTGATATTATTGCTCTTTTAAATTTGGAGCAATATGTCTCCCTGTGGAGAAGGACAAACATCCGGTTTGCACACAATTACACTCTGTCAGCAAGGGTTAGGTCCCAAGGGCTTCTCAAGGTGTGGCCCCTCTACTTCCCAGCCACGTGACCTCAGCACGTTCTGACCCCTCCCATCCTCAGCTTTCCTGCATGCTGAAGGGTGACAACCCCGGTGTTTTCCTTAAGGGATATTACAAAGGTTAAAAGGGGATCATACACATACCTATATAAAGCACTTAGCATTCATTGGTGTGCTACATGTAATAAGTATTCAATCCATGTAGCTGTTACTTGTATTGATGGCGTATATTACTAGAAGACAGAAATACAGATAACTAAGGTCACCCAGGGCCCCATCCCTCATCCATTCTATGGAACTTGGCAGAAACTTCAGTCCCTCAGCCCAGGGTTCCCTTGGTCTGTCTAAGCGTCTGTCCAGGTGTAAACTCACTTCCTCATGCTTCTGCCACCTCTGTACTGTTGCATCTTGTTTAGCCACGTCACTCCAGGACACACACCTCAGCCCCTTCACCAATGACCCCAAGAAGTCTCAGACCATACATAACACTTACGATTTTTTCCTGGAGGAAGGAAGGAGGGAGGAAGAGTATTAGGGAAAGAGGCCAGGCGCAGTGGCTCATACCTGTAATCCTAGCACTTTGGGAGGCCAAGAGAGGCGGATCACTTAAGGTCAGGAGTTTATGGCCAGTATGGCAAAACCTCGTCTCTACTAAAGATATAAAAATTAGCCAGCCATGGTGGTGGGCACCTGTAATCCCAGTTACTCGGGAGGCTGAGGCAGGAGAATCACTTGAACCTAGGAGCTGGATGTTGCACTAAGCCAAGATGGCACCACTGCACTGCAGCCTGGGAGACAGTGAGACTGTGTCTCAAAAAGTGTTATGGAGAGGGTCAGATCATGGGGTATTCCCATTCCACTACTACTTTGGCCACCTCTTTGCTTTTATTTCTCCCTCTTTTCCCACAGCAATGAACGAATTATACCACCCCAGCTTCCTCGGGCCTCATCTTCTAACTGCAATGATTTAGCAGGTGCATGTTTCTAAATGGTTTTCTTCTTAGGAGGACTTCTGCTACCATCTCCTCTTCATCTTTTATATGTGTTTAAACACATGCCACATCCTTGGGGCCGAGCTTCCCATGTTGACATCTGGGCCACAGTGAGGACCTGCCTGTCCCTGGGGAATGGTGGGGCTGCTTTGAGTGAGGGGCTTAGTGGCCTGGAGAACAGCCTTTATTGGAGAATCCTCCTGATTCCCCTGCAAAGGAGTGGGGTGTGGATGATTCTGACTGTGAATGAATTCTGGGAAGTATTTGCTTTCCCCAGCCTGCAGATGTGACATTTTGATGATGGGACCCAGCAACCTATCTGTGCAGAACTTCTATGCTGACTTTCTGATCAAAGGAGGAAATGAGAGGCAGGCAGCTTCTATGACATATGGGTGATTCCAGGCATGGAAAACACATAAAACCTATGACATTAATGGGAAGGCAAGTCAGGTAAAAATGTGTATACAAGCCCCAGATCCAGCAGCCACATGGAAACCAGGACCTCGTGATCCTGGAGGCCACAGTGAGGGGTTGGGGCCATGGTGAGGAACTTAGAGGAGCAGGAGATGCTCACACCACTGGCTACAAAGTGACTGAGCCTGTCTGAGACACCAGATCACAGGTGTCTAAACTCCTTGTTCCCCAGAGAAGATTCATGTCTCACCCCTCTGCCAGAAGAGCTGTTTCTCCTACCCCAATGTTCCTCATTCCCTCTTGCAATTTTGAAGTTGAAGTTAAGACTTCAACTACAAGTCTGGTTGCTCAGGACTATGGCATATGTTACAGGTAGTTTGCCCTCTTTGAGCTAGTTTTCTGTTTGCAGATGGGGAAGAGCTCATAAAAGAGGTTATGTGGATCTGTGTTTTCACTCTGTTTTCTTAAAGGTATTTGCTTTCTTTGTGGGGTGCTGTGGCTCTTGCCTGTAATGCTAGCACTTGGGAGACTGAGGTAGGCAGATCGTTTGAACCAGGAGTTCAAGACTAGCCTGGGCAACATGACGAGACCCTGTCTCCACACAAAAAAAGTACAAAACACAAAAATTAGCCTGGTCTGGTGGCACACGCCTGTAGTCCCAGCTACTCAGGGGGCTGAGGTGGGAAGATTTCTTGAGCCCAGGAGGTTGAGGCTACAGTGAGCCATGATTGTGCCACTACCCTCCAGCCTGGGCAACAGAGCCAGACACTGTCTCAGAAGGGGGGAAAAAAAAAAAAAGTTTGCTTTCTGCTCTTCATGCTACTGAGAGCGATGGAGAAAGTGACGAGCAGTCTCCTTTCATCAGAGAAAAATGGAACATCGTGAAGGACCAGAAATATCCCCATTGAACAACAAATTATTTGGGGGGAAAGTGGGGATAGACCACTAAAAGTCATCCAGCCCAAACTCCTCCTCATGGAGAGAGGTCGTCTTTTCCTTGAGCACCTGTTGAGAATGTTTCATCCCAACACCTCATTCCAGTTGTTGGATAATGCATGGCTGAAAGGTTCTTTCTTTCACTGAGCCAAACTTTCTGAAACTCATGCTCCTTTGGTGCTGAACTGCGCTTGGCAATAGCCCAGAATGATGACTGTTTTGCAATTTGACAGCCCTCAATGATAGGGAGCTACCCACCCCATTATCCCCTGATCTAGGCTTAACATCAAGAGTTACTTCCCCTCTTCTTTGCATGAGATGGGTTTTCGGATGTCGTGCCTTTCTGGCTCTCCACTTCTAGATCAGTTATTCTGTTGCCATCTTAAAAAGTCATGGCTGAGCTGGACACTGTGGCTCATGCCTGTAATCCAAGCACTTTGGGAGGCTGAAGTGGGTGAATCACTTGAGGTCAGGAATTCGAGACCAGCCTGGCCAACGTGGTGAAACCCCGTCTTTACTAAAAATAAAAAATTAGCTGAGCATGGTGGCATGCACCTGTAATCCCAGCTACTTGGGAGGCTGAAGGAGGAGAATCACTTGAATCCCAGAGGCAGAGGTTGCAGTGAGCCGAGATCCACCCACCTCGGCCTCCCAAAATGTTGGGATTACAGGCATGAGCTACCATGTGCCCAGCCATTCTTATGTTAGTTTGTTCAACTGTCATCAGAAAGTACCATGGACTGGGCAGCTTCAACAACAGAAATTTATTTTCTCCCAGTTCTGGAGGCTGGAAGTCCAACATCAAGGTGTCAGCATGGCTGGTTTCTTCTGAGGCCTCTCTTTGGCTTGCAAATGCCGTCTGTTGCCTGTGTCCTCACATGGTCATCCCTCTGTGTGTGTGTCTTAATCTCCTCCTTTTATAAAGACACCAGCCATACTGGATTAGGGCCAATCCTAATGGTCCCATTATAATCACCATTTTAAAGACCCATCTCTAAATACAGTCCCATTGTGAAGTACTGTGAGTTAGGACCTCAACATAGGAATTTTGGGGGACACAATTCAGCCAGAACATTCTGCCTTGCCATCATCTAGCCAGCTGACTTTACCTAGTCTCTGCAATCACTGTATCTCTACCTCTCATGCATTTGGCCCCACTACCTCTTGCCTTCCTCCCCTGCTTCTCTTTCAAAGCTGCTCTTCCAAGAAGCTCTCATGCCAAGCGGGTGTCCAGTCTGTTTAAACACCCACAGAGATGGGGAGCTCCTTCTCTCTGCAGCAGCCCATTCTTCTGGCTTCAACAGCATCACACCCTAGCAATGTGGACCTGGAGAGGTCTCACATTTCACAAACCCAAGGTGCTTTTCAATTCAGATAAAACAATCTCCAGATAAATAAAACGACCTCTAGATAAAATGAGAACCGAGTAGCATATGGGAAAAAACAGAAATATCCCCAAAGTTGAAAGCCAGTGAAACTGGATGTCTAAAGTCTGTCTACTCTGAGAGACTCTTCTTGGGGAGCAGCTTTAAGCCAGATCTGGCCCTTTTCCTATGTTACGAATATTCAGATGTTTCTTTGCTTGTTTCCAGCCGTGCGGGAGTAGCGTGATCTCTGCCCTGTTTCCTCTGCATGGCAGGACTCTCCTAAATTTCGCTTGCCGAGACCCCTCAGTCAAAGCAAAATCAATAGAACCCCCTTTTCTTCCCACTCCACTTTCCAGCTCTTCCTGGCGTGCACACACTCCAGCACACACACCTCCTGGAACTCCAGCCTTGTGCATCATCTTGATGCCGTCGCCTAGTAACGATATGCTTAGCAACCAGTAAGAGAAGTGCGATCGCACCTCCCAGCACTGTATGTGAAGCACTGCAGACAATACAAACAGTTCCCTGGTTCTCTTTGCAGCTAGAGGAAAGTAATTGTCAGAGGTGGCCAGCATTATGCTCCAGAGATAGTGGCTCATCATCTGGGGGCCCAAATTGGTTGTTGCTTGGCTTCTACTTGGCATTGGGCAATATCTTTGTGGGGGTGGCTGGGTAGGTGGTTCTTGAAGGGCCGGATCTCTCTGCTTGCACTTGTTCTCAGGATGCCAGTGATGCAGGCTGGGCAGCTTGCAGAATCCTCTCTGCTCCCACGCAGCCCTGCCCTGTACCAAGCCACATCCCCCCACATCCCAAGCCATTCACCACTGCCTCTTCCATTTGGAGGCTGTTCTTCCATGCCCTGACACTGCATGGACCTCCACCTTGCAGCTAACCTGTCCTCCCAGTACCTATGCCTCTGTCTTTCCAACACCCCATCAGGCATGTTTCTCCCTCATTACTATTTCTCATGTTCCTGTGCATCCCAGCCTCAGACAACTGGGTCTGATGCGAAACAGAGGGGACTGAGGCCTGCCTCCTGCTCTCTTCTGGTGTCCTTATTAGAAATTGGATCATTGTGACTTAACTGAAGTTTCCAGGGTGTCATGTTGCACCCAGAAAACAACAGAGAAGGCCAGAGAGTCTAGAGTCTAAAAGTGTATTTCCAATCCCAGATCCCTTTTTCTGTTTGTTTTTTGGTCTTAACTGTATGACTTAGGTCAAGTTCCTTTAACCTCTTTAAGTCTTAATTTTCGAGAGGGGTTGGAATATTTGCCTCACAGGGCAAAGATGGCAATTACATAAAGTACAAATAGAACTCTGTAATAAACCACATGGCATACAGTCAGAGAACCCGTTAAATATCCTCTTCCTGTCCTTCCATCTCTGCCTCTTTGTTCTTCCTTTCAAACCTCAAGCTAAAGCCAGTTTTGGAGTTGGATTCTTAGAAGGCAGCACAGTGCATTGGCAGGAACGCGGGGCAGGGTTGAAGACCTCAGCTCTGATCCTGGGCCCCACACCCAACAGCCCCGAGATTCCTTTCATTCCCCTGTAAAATGGAGCGAAGAGCACCTGGCATGTCTCATGCAGAGTTGCTAAAAAGCTCAAAGGAAATAATATGCATCGATATCCTGTACACATTTCAAGATGTTTTACAAATTTTAGAATAATTTTCTCGGACAAACCTGGTCCCATTTTTGTACCTGTAAAATGAAATGAGATTCCAAAATGTCTAAAACCCCCTTAAATCCTAATATTGTGACAAACTGAGAGGTGATGGTTGCTTGCCCATCAAGGGCCACCCTAGATAGAACAGACTTCTTCATCACAGGCAGTCTTTGTCCTAAAGTTGTCAGGATAGATTGCAGCAATACTTCTACTCTCTGTTCACAGTGGCCCCTTGACCGAGGTGGCTGGTTATCACCCAGTCAAGACCTCAGCCCAGTAACATTCTGCAGTCTTCTCATCCTAGCACGGAAATGTATATAACTCTGTTCTTTCAGTAAGGAAAACAAATGAGTCAGAGCATACTCAAAGCATGATAAAGGTACAGGGAAGCAATCGCTGGTGTAGGTGTTTGAAGTTTATGTCATGGTTACTTCCATGGTGGCTGTGTGTTTGGTAGCAGCCTAAAAGACAGTAGAATTTGCAAATGGAGGATACATTAAGCAATACATTGAAAAATGCATAACGTCAGTCACAGTAAGTCAAATAGCAGAGGGATGAACAAATAGAATTCGCATGTTATTGAGACCTTGTAGATTGGGAGTCTGGCCAAGGATGAGCAAACATTCAGAGACATTTGCATTCTCTTCTGAGAGACTTCCCCCAGGCAATGATAGGGTCTCCAAATAACAGCATCTCAGCAGATAAGATAGGAGATTCAGAGCTCTCAAAGCTCTGGATGTGTCTGGAAGATCCATTTCAATGCCCTTTGGGGAGAGGGGTGCAACCCCACTCAGGGACCTTGCTGTTACACATTCTCCAGTCCCGTGACTTCAGGGCAAAGATCAGTAGAGCCTCCTGTTAATAAGCGGGGGAACTCCTGCTTCATAATAAAGTTGCAAGAGGTCAGACATAACACAAGTGCGAACTATTAACCCCAGTTGTAACTAACTTTTAAAAAATATAAGTATTTGGGGCTGGGCAAGGTGGCTCGTGCCTGTAATCCCAGCACTTTGGGAGGCCAAGGCAGGTGGATCACCTGAGGTTAAGAGTTCGAGACCACTCTGGCCAACATGGTGAAACCCCGTCTCTACTAAAAATACAAAAATTAGGGTGTTGGTGGCACATGCCTATAATCCCAGCCACTCGAGAGGCTGAGGCAGGAGAATTGCTTGAACCCGGGAGGCAGAGGTTGCAGTGAGCCGAGATCACACCAGTGCATTCCAGCCTGGGGGAGAGAGAAAGGCTCCGTCTCAAAAAAAAAAAAAAAAATATATATATATATACACACACACACACACACACACACACACACACACACACACACGTACATACTTGGAGCAGGCACAGTGGTGCACACCTGTAGTCTGTAGTCCCAGCTACTCAGGATGCTAAGGTAGAAGGATCACTTGAGCCCAGAAGTTCCAGGCGGCAATGAGCTATAATTATTGCACTCCAGTCTGGGTGGCAGAGCAAGACCGTGTGTCTAAAAATGATATAGATAGATAGATAGATAGATAGATAGATAGATAGATAGATATTTCACAAGGAGCAGTGGGATTTAATCTATGTTCTTCCTGGACCCATAGAATAGAAAGTCATGGAATCAAAGAATATTAAGCCGATAGGAACCATAATAATCACCTGGTCCAACCCCTTTAATCACGGGTGAGAAAATGGTCTCCAAGATGTTAGAAGTGATTAATTTGGGATTGTAGAAATGTTTCATTTACCTTTAAAATAAAAATACAAAAATAAGAATGCATAAAAGTGACTTGCCTAAGGTTCCACAGCCACACAGACAAAGAATTTGTCTAGACCCTGAATCTGTTGACTTCTATCCCTCTACTGGTCCCAGTGGATTCCATCTGAGGCTAGAACTGAGTTTCCAAACATATCCTTTGCCAAAAAAAAAAAAAAAAAGTGTACTAATGCCTCCAACTAGTCTTTGCAATGTAAAACTTTCCATTTTCAACATTTCACAATCTCCAGGATAATTTCATCAACATTATCTTTTGAATAAAACATAGACTTATCTATGGGGAAACGTTACACCTAAAATGTCAGCAGTCTGCAAATCTCTCAAAACACACCTGGTTATGTAGGGTTAAAACCGCCCATTGAAGGGCAATGTGAAAATGGAACCTCTGTTTGATATTTGTAACCCACTTCCCACGTAGCCCATCCACTCAAGGGAAAGAGAAACTGCTAATGGGATGGTAAAAGCAGTTTGAATGCCATCCCCCGCAGAAGCTCCTGTCTACAGCTTTTGTTCTCGTGGTCTCTTCAATAAATATGACTCAGTCTGCTGTTTGGGCTTCACTTCCTCTGGGCTGGGAGCTGACAGCAGCGGCTCTGCTGTGCCCATCATGGTTGACTCAGGGGCCCCACGGAAGGGGGGCTGCCTGTCCTCTCCCCAGCCAACCAACACCCTTCTGCTCTTCCAAGCACTGCTGTCCCTGACTCTCTCAGCTTTCAAAGTTCTCACCAATTCATAAGGCTGGTGGCTCCCCCTCACCCCATTACTTTTTCTAAAGCAGTGCTGTGCACGTATCTTGATAAGCTGCCAAAGTGCTTTTTTCACCCACCTACTCACCTATAGAATTCATAGTCTCCAGTGTAGGCATGACGCATGGAAGGCCAAGGAAAGGCCAACATGTGTTCCTGCAAAAAACAAAAGCAAAAGACAGGAAAAGCCTCCCAACCATCTCACCTCTTCTAAATGCTTGTTGGAGCAAGACCACGATCTATTTAATGTCTTCAGGGTTGGAGGGGAGTGGTCATCTGGGCCAGCCCACGGTTGTAAACTTCTTTTTGCTATAGAATCAGCTATGAAAGGAGCTTTTACTTATTTGGATGCACATTATTTGATATGGTTTGGCTGTGTCCCCACCCAAATCTCATCTTGAATTCTCACGTGATGTGGGAGGGACCCAGTGGGAGGTAATTGAATCATGGGGGTAGGTCTTTCCCACACTGTTCTGATGATGGTGGATATGTCTCATGAGATCTGATGGTTTTGAAAAACGGAAGTCTCCCTGCACAAGCTCTTTTTGCCTGCTGCCATCCATGTAAGATGTGACTTGCTCCTCCTTGCCTGCTGCCATAATTGTGAGGCTTCCCTAGCCACGTGGAACTTTAAGTTCAATTAAACCCCTTTCTTTTGTAAATTGCCCAGTCTCAGTTATGTCTTTATCAGCAGTGTGAAAACGGACTAATACATTATTATTCTGAACTCAAGGGGATGGATTCTAGAAGAAGTACCATAGCATTTTGCATAACGAGAACAGTTACAAAGGATTGACTAAGAAGTATGGGGGTCTCCTTCACCTAAGCCAGCCCAGGCTACAGTCACCTAAAGGATACAGAGAAGTGGAGAGCCACATTTTCACAGGACTGCTCATCTAGTCTTGGGATTAAAGGGGATTAATTGCAAAAATATTTAGTTAGCAATCCAAAAATATTTATTTAGCATCCACTCCAGAAGGGACCCGGAAGATTTATGGTGTAAGTTTGCCATGAGCTACATATCAGTTGGGCTGTTAATGTTGGGGGCCGTGTTTTTCTCCAATACTCAAGGGCAGTAGGGGTGGATAGGGAGATACTACATCAGGCTAGTCCATCACCCTCGGCTTTGGGGATGGCACTCCTTGTCCAAGAAAGTGCTGGTTTTTGCTAGGACATCTCAGATGCAGGGTATGTTGCTTACCAATCTGTTGTGGAATTTTCTTCTCCTTGTCCTTTCTTCATATGGGATAGGAAAGGCCCAGCTTGGCCTAACTGCCCTCACATGCTGATCTGTGAGTATGAGTAAACACAGCTCCTAACTCATTCACTCATGCGTGCTCACTCTCTCTTTAACACACACACACACACACACACACACACACACACACACACACACACACACACATTGATCCTGTGGTCACCATAACACAGCCCTATATCTACCTAGTAATGGCAGACCAAGACAGCACTTGAACAGATGAGGCAACTAGGGTAGGGCTGTTCCCAGGGGAGGCTGCTCAGGAGGCACAATTTCCACTGCTCAGCTGCATGAAGTTAATAGCCTGGAGCACCAACTCCATAAACCTTATCAGTCACTTAGATCTGACTACGGGTGGCTTTGTAAGATGTTTCCCAAGAGCAGAGGAAAAAGAGCATCAGCAGAAATGGGCCTGCTATTGAAGATGAAGCAGGGAAAGGCAGGCCTCACACCCCTGTTTATTGCCCCAGCACTCTCTTAGTTGCAGATGACAGAAACCCAAAAGAGAGGATTCACCTTGGCTCACATACTCAAATTAAGTGAAGATCCAGGAAGCAGCTGAACTCAGGCATGGTGGGAACCAGGACCTCATCCCAGAACCTCAGGCATCTCTGGGTCTGCCCCTCTGCCTCTGTTTCTGTCTCTCACATCTCTGATTGTCATGACATGTTGGCTTAATTCTTTCAGAACAACTTGTGCCAAAAGCAAGGAACTTGGTGGCTAATGGTGTCTGAGCTCCCAGCCATAGCCCCATCACCCAGAGAAAAGCCCTTTTCCCCAAGCTAAAGTTTAAAAAATGCCAAAGAAGAACTCTGATTAGTTTGGCTAAGATCATGTGTCCATTTCTGGACTAACCTCCACAGCCAAAAGGGTGGGGTATTGTGTTTACTTCCTCTTGATTAATGTGCCCCATCCTGTGGTCCAGGCCAGGACGGGGAGGAAAAGGAGATGGTGCTCTGTGATGAGCCATCTCCACTAGCAGCAGAAGGATGGCCTGGGAGGAGGAATAGTCTCACACAGAAAGCCAGTGAAATTCTTCCAAGCAGGGAAAGAACGTTGCAGACAGATGAAACAATTGAAGTCCCCTGCAATCTATGTGCAAGCAGTTTGTGATTTGTGGCCAGCAGGTACGTTGACTGTTGGGAGGACTGATAAACTTGGAAAACAGAGGAAAACAGTGACATCCGAAGTGCTTGAAAATTGGCAGCGTGTAATTATGTTATTGCTGGGAACAAAATAAAACTTTGCAGAAAGAACAGGTAGTGAGGGTGTGAAGTATACGTCAATAAATCATTTACATACCGCTGGCTTTTTGACGATTGTTATTCTATGAAGGTAACTGAACTTGCCTTCCTTGTCTTGTTGGCCTGCTTGTAGGATCTCACCAACCAATTTGTGTGTTTGCTTCTTGTTCTGTCTCTCCGGGGCTGGATCCCAATGTCAGTATTAGTGGATGGTCTTTCCACAGAATCATCCCTGATTTTCAAGAATGATATTTTTATTATACTGCTTATGTCTAGAGCTGAAAACCACCTTGCACTTCAGTCTTGAGGGAATGATGTTCTTACAGTAAGCAGCAATTTTTGATTCTGCCTCTGAACTCCCTAGACTATACTTTGTTCTCGTTCAAAAGGAGCATTAGCTCTAATATTCTGCTACAGGCTGTCTAATAACAGCCTCCCAAAGATGTCTGCATCCTAATCCCAGAACTTGTGTGTGTGCTACCTTACATGCCAAAGAGACTTTGCAGATGCAATTAAGTTAAGGATAGTGGGATGGGGAGTTTATCTTGGATTATCCGGTTGGATTTAATGTTATCACAAGGGTCCTTTTAAGAGAAAGGCAGGAAGGTCAGAGTAAGAGAAGGCAGTGCAACTACAGAAGCAGAAGTCAGAAAGAGAGAGGAAAGAAGAGAGAAAAGAGAGAGATCGGAAGGACTATGCTGCTGGTTTTGAAGATGGAGGAAGGAACGGCGAGCCAAGTAATGTTGTAGCCTCTAGGAGCTGGAAAAGACAAGAAGGATTCTCCCCTAGCACCCCAGAAAGAAGTCAACCCTGCTAGCACCTTGGTTTTAGGACTTCTGACCACCAGAATGGTAAGATAAATTAGTGTTATTTTAAGCCACTAAATCGGTGGTAATTTGTTACAGCAATAGTAGGCAACCAATACAGCTACCTTTCTGGAGAGCAACTTGGCAGCATGTACTAAGAAATATAAGAGCGTATTCCTTCTGACTGAGCAATTCTAGCTCTAGGCTTCTCTCCTAGCGAAATAATCAGATCTGTAGAAATACACTTATATATTAAGAAGTTTGAGGCCACGCATGGTGGCTCATGCCTGTAATCCCAGCACTTTGGGAGGCCAAGGCTGGCGAATCACGAGATCAGGAGTTTGAGACCAGCCTGGCCAACATAGTGAAACCCTGTCTCTACTAAAAATACAAACAATTAGCTGGGCATGGTGGCAGGCACCTGTAATCTCAGCTACTTGGGAGGCTGAGGCAGGAGAATCACTTGAACCCAGGAGGCAGAGGTTGCAGTGAGCCGAGATCACACCATTGCACTCCAGCCTGGGTGACAGTGCAAGACTGTCTCAAAAAAAAACAACAACAAGAAAAGTTCCAGTATTATATAGAATAGTAACACCTTGGAACCATCTGAAAGTCCTACTGGTGGCCCTATCTATATTGTAATTATAACATTGTTCAAGTAAGAAAACGTGGCCCCCTTAGTGATGACAGTCCCTCTCTATGTGGCTTCCAGCAATGTGTTATGATCACAGGTGGGGGTGGCCTGTATTAGGAAAAGACTGTGATGACAGCTTTGCTGTTGATCTCTTGATTCAACAAATGCTCACTGACCGTGTTGGGCCCTGGGCCAGAGCTGAGGGCAAAGAGTAAAGGACATCTATGGGATTATAAGGAAGCTGCAAGAGTCTGGCCACGGAGATGGTTATCAACGCAAAGACGTCGCAGAAAAGTTGATGTTTTACTTAAAACTTGAAGGATTGATAAGAATGAACTGCAGCTGAAAAGCCAATGAATTCATGGAATGCAGTATAGATCCTCACTGCTCACCAGGAATTCTGAAGGCTCTGCAACCTGAAGCAGGACTGACCCTTTTGTCAAAGAGCTGCAGTCAATAGTGGAAAAATGTAAACAATACAAATGTCCTTCAATGGGAGACTGGTATATTCATACCATGAAATAATACTCAGCAATGAAAGTGAAACTATTGACATGGGCAACAACCTGGATAGATCTCAAGGGTATTATGCTGAATGAAGAAAATGTTCATCTCAAAAAGTCACATGCTGTATGATTCCATTGACATCACATCCTTTAAGAGATAAAACTGTAGAGATGGAGAACAAACTAGGGGTTGTGGAGATGGATGGCAGCATGAGTGTGTCTAAAAGGGGTAACCCAAGGAAGTCTTTTCAGGGTGATGAAACAGTTCTGTATCTTGATTGTGGTGATGGTCTCATGAGTGTGTTCACAGGATGAAATTGCATAGAGCTACATATATACCACGCACAACCACACATACAAATGAATCCATGTAAAAAAATAGTGAAAGTGGGATCAGGTCTGTAGTTCAGTCAAGTATTATACAAATGTCAGTTTCCTGGTGTTGGTATTAATATTATTCTACAAGGTGTTCCCATTAGGGGAAGATGAGTCAAGGGTACTCAGGACTCTGTGTGCTATTTGTACAACTTCCTATGAGTCTATAATTATTTCAAAATAAAAAGTACAAAAAAATAGTGACAAATTAAAATTCCTCTGGCACTTCTTCTGTCTCCAAGAATTTTCTCACCACTTGTATGGTTCCAGAGCCACTTCAGTTGGTGTTTAAATATTAATCCGTTATGGTCCTCACATCATTTCCAGGGGTCTTCTCATGATCTTGTAGGATAGGGAGGTAACCAGCAACCGACAGCAGAGGAGAATGGGAAATTCTTTTTCTTGCAAATGTCCAGTGCAGGGGGCCACCCCTTGCCTGCTGTCTCCCTTAACCGCTATCAGGAGCATCATTTGCCAACCACCAGCTTTGAAGGAAATTGGGTCTGTTGTTGTTAAACTGGGCTTTCTTCTCTCTCCTTTATCAACTCTGAATGAGAGAGGGGAAATGGGTCAGGCTAGAGCGAGGAGATGCCTTTTTTGAAGAGGAGATCTGAGTGAGATAAAGATATAGATAGCCAAGAGTAAGTGAGATAACAGAGTCGGTGCTCTGGCATAATAGAAAATGCACAGGCTTGGAATTACAGCTGCATTCATCCATTCATCTGATATTTATCAAGTGCCTGATCTGTGCCAGGCATAGTTTTACATACTAGGGATATGGAGTGAAAATATGGTCCCTGGCCTCATGGAGATTATGTCAGATGACTACAATGTAAACTCTATTGTTCCCCAGTCATGTGACCTCTGAAAGGTTACTTAATGTCTTTGAAACTGGGTTTCTACTCTGTAAATTGGGGTTACTAATAGTAACTGGGGTAACCAATCCAACCTCACTGGATTTCTGTGAGGTTGAATAAGAAGGTTTACTTAGTTCTTAGCATAGTATCTTAAGCATAGTAGATGTTCCCTTTTTCTCATTAGTTATCTCACTCTTTGCTCCTCTTCTCCTTGGTAGATTTGTTAGAACCATCTAAATTCCCCTAGGGCAGCACAGGGCTGTGGACATAGCTCTGCTGTAGGTTTAGCTGAGTTAAGCCATCCTCAGTTGAGTTGACTGCTACACAGTTTTGTAGCACTCAGGCCAAATGAAACCATGAAGAAGAAAAGAAGCAATTCTTTTTGCATTTCTATCCATTTTTGCTTTATATTTTTAATTCTTTGTGTTTTGGTGCATATAAGCTTATGATTGTAACTTCTTGGCAAATTTTTCCTTTTTAACATGATTCCTCATAATCATATTTTTAATGTTTTTCTTCAAATCTTATTTGCTATTTTATATATCAGTATCAACTTTCACTTAGTAACTGGTTTATATTTTTCTGTCTCTTTATTTTTAACTTTTGATATCTTAATGTTTTTAGGTTTGCTTCTTGTAAACTACAGATAGCCGGCTTTTTAAAAAATTAAGTCTAAGCATCTTTGTCTTTTAACAGGCAATTTAAGCTTCTTTATTTATTAAGATTTCTAATATATTTAGTATATGTATACTACATTATTTTGTTTGCCATGCTTCATCTTTGCCTTTTCTCACCTCTTGCCTTTCACTGTATCGATTATGTGCTTATTATTTTCTCGTCTTGTAGCCTATTGGTTTAGAAGTTATATATTAGGTTTCTATTATTTTAATGGAAATAATTGGTTAAAAATAAAACCTAATAATGGGTTTCTATTATTTTAATTTTTTAACACATACTTGAATTTAAGGTCTAAGATTAATCAATATCATTATCCTCCTCACCAGATTGGAAGGATTTTATGACACTTTGACTCTGATCTTTCTCTTCTCATGTCCTAAACTGTTGTCCATTGGGATTATAGCGTTATCTTCTTTTCAACATCTCCCCTCCCCATTTTAGCCATTAGGATTATCATCTTGGACTTTGCATACCTTTTTTTTTCTATTTAGATATTGCAAATATATATATTTTTGAAATATAGTCTTGCTCTGTCACCCAGGCTGTAGTGCAGTGGCGTGATCTCAGCTCACTGAAACCTCCACCTCCCAGGTCCAAGTGATTCTCCTGCGACAGCCTCCCAAGTAGCTGGGACTACAGGCATGCGCCACAATGCCTGGTTAACTTTTTTGTATTTTTAGTAGAGAAAGGGTTTCAGCATGTTGGCCAGGCTGGTCTCAAACTCCTGACCTCAAGCAATCTGCCCGCCTCTGCCTCCCAAAGTGCTGGGATTACAGGTGTGAGCCACTGCTCCTGGCCTCGCAAATATACTTTTAATTGTCCTAAGTTATTTCACGTACTTCAGTTCTTGATTTTCTGATCTACAATGTACATCTGCTGCCGCTTTCTCAAGGTGGGTTGTTTGGTTGTATGGATCGTGACTGTGGACTGGGGCAGGAGGAGCAGGGTATTTATGTGCTTTTGCTTTATGGAAATGCCCTCCAGAGTTCTGCTTTTTCCTCTGCTTTAATCACTTGTCACCATCTCTGGATTTGTTTTTATTTTAATTACTTGGATTAGAATTCCCACTGCATGTAAGTAGAATGACACAGGTTTTGGGTTTTACTTTCTCTCTCTCTCTCTCTCTCTCTCTTTCTTTCTTTCGTAGGACCCAGACAGAGATCAAGCTTCTTCATGCCCAGGGCTGATGAACAGTGTTTCTAGTGCCCACCTCGTAGTCAGGATGGTATTTGCTGTGTTAATCCCTGCCTCACAAGGGTCTGGAGCCTGAAGAAATCACCCTGCATGAACGTTAAACCCCCGGCCCCAGCTCCTGGGCCAACATCCTCTGATACCTGGGTGGCCTCCATAGCTTTAGTGCCCACACACTGCTTTAGATTTTTCCGGATATTTCTGACACCTGAGAATTTCTTCTTTACCACTCGGATGTGATTAAGGTGTCTTTGTTATGGTTTATTCAGCATACCATGCATGGGAAGGGGGAAGGGCCCAGTCAACATTAGGTCTGTCTATTACAGCGACTGAAAAATCATACATCTGCATGCTCTCACATTGGCAAAAGCTCACTTTCATTTATTCAGTCAACAAATGTCACTGAGCCAACTAGAAATCTAGGGCTAGGGTGACATATAAAGAGACACAGTCCTCCCTGACCTCCCAGAACTTAACATCCAGAATGGGAGATGGGCTGGCATCAGACAACCCAAGGAATCCATGTGTGATGCTGGCAAGCGCCGCAGAGAAGGAAGGGCATGCTGATGGGAGACGGCTGATGCTCAGAGGAGGCCTGGCCCGGGCAGGGATCAGGGAGGGATAGAGACAGGGAGCTGTCACAGAGGCCAGAGGACAGCCCAAGAACAGTCAGTGTTTCTGGTGCCCTGCCTCCTTCCAGGTCCCTCCCTTCTTCCAGCCCCGTTCCTTCACCGTGGAAGCCAGTGTGACCTGTGAGCTAGCTGACATCTGATCCCGTGGCAGAACCCCATGGCGATGCAATCACAAAGGGGTGGCCGTAGGTGAGAGGGTAGGATGTCCCTGGGTACGATGCCCCAAAACACTGTGAACTATCAAATGACACGTATATTCTGTGAACTTTCAGAAAAGGATGTGAAAGAGTTCTGTGCAAATGTTGCACCTGGGATCTTTTCACTTGCAAGATGGGGAGAAAGACCCAAAACTGCATTTCTCTGGCCCTCTAGGTCTAGATGTGGAGATTTCTTCTCCTTCCAGATGACAGCCAGGAAGGGCCCCCAATTATTCTCTAAATAAAATGTGTTGGTCTTTCAAATGGTCAGTGGGGTGATGTAGGGAAGGGTGGGTAGGATTTGTGCTTTTTGTTGGTATAAAGTTAAGGGGTACAAGTGAGTGTGATTTTGTTACATGGATACATTGCATAGTGGTAAAGTCTGGGCTTGTAGTGCAGCCATCACCCGAATACTGTATATTGTACCCATTAAGTAATTTCTTATTCCTCACCCCCTTCCCACCTGAGTCTCCAGTGTCTATTATTCCACACTCTATGTCCATATGTGCAAATTATTTAGCTCCGGATTTAGCTTTTTATTTCTTTTTTGTTTCCTTTTTGTTTGTTTATTTGATATAGGGTCTTGCTCTGTTGCCCAGGCTGGAATTCAGTGGTACAATCATAGCTCACTACAGCCTCAAACTCCTGGGCTCAGGTGATCCTCCCATCTTAGCCTCCCGAGTAGCTGGGACCACAGGCACGTACCACCATGCCTGGCTAATTTTTTATTTTACTTTTTGTACAGATGGGGGTCTCCCTTTTGTTGCTCCAGCTGTTCTTGAACTCCTGGCCTCAAGCGATGCTCCCACTTTCACCTCCCAAAGTGCTGGGATTACAGGCATGAGCCACCGCACCTGGCCTGGATTTGGCTTTTTAAAGGAAAGAGTGAGCCCTGGACTGGGCAGGGTGGGAAAATGGCCCAGCTCTCCCTCTGACTTCAGGGAGGGACCTTGGGTAGGGGGCTCATGGGCTCCAGGCACCTTCTCTGTAAAATTAGGTCATACTAAGGGAGCTGGAGGGCCCTTCTGTCTCTGGTATCCAAGGTGGTCTCCCCAGGGGTGTGGGTGTGGCTGAGGCCCACTGCCTGCTTTTCTGGTGCTCTCAATGAAGTACAGTCCTGGGGTCCTCTGTATGTGGATGGACTGGGCTGTGGAGTCTATCAGCCCTCCTGCTCCCCTCCACACCCACACACTGCTCTTCACTGATAATCCCAATGATGCAGACGGCGTCCCTCAGGAATTTTTCTCATCCTCCTATTCATCATTGCAGTCAGCCCTGCCCCATGTGCCAGGCAAGCACACTCTATGTGTTTGGAGGTGACGCGCTGAGCGTGCCCTGTCTGATGTTTACTAACCAACCTGACTGGGTCTGTGGGTGAGAAGGGCAGGCCTCGTTTCCCTTGGATCTTCCTTTTATGGACACAAATCGCTGACCTGTCTGGGCAGGCCTGTCCTAATCCAGGTCTGGCCCTGAACCTCCTGTCATTTTGCTGACCCAGTTTGTCATCCTGGAGGCAGGGCTTGAGTTGAAAAGTTAGAGCCTCCGGGCAGCACCAGGAGCCTGCACTTTCCGGGGCCTCCCCTTCTCCCTCCCCTAGGCTGACCTGTCCTCCCCTCTCCACTTCCTGGGCGTGACTCACAGGCAGGCCCTATCAGCATGGCAGGTATGTGTCATTTCCTTATGCTGGTGAGACCCAGACTTCCAGTGGTAGCACCCCCCACACTGTGGCTCTTCTAGCCCGATGGAGAAGGGCTAAGGGTTTCCAAAGTTGTTGACCTAGGGATTTAGTGTTAGGATGAATTTCTCACGGCGGGGGGAAGGTGTTCTGTTTTTGCTGAGAGATGACCATGGGGAGCAGGGTTCTCTGTTCCTCTGAGAACTACTCATCTTCCTTCCCAACACCTGTGGGCCTTTGGCAAAGCAACACCCCACCCCCACCCTCACCCTGACCCCAGCAGTGTTTTGTTTCCCCCCACCAAGTCTTCCTTGGGACCCTCTGGCCTTGCCAAACCCCCTGTGTAGCAGCCTCCCCTTCCAGCAGAGACAGGAGGGACCCAGCCTCGGGAGCCTGTCTCTGAGACAGAGACAGGGGCAGGCAAAGAGCTGTTACCATGCAAAATCTAGAACTGTTCCCACGTGAAATCTAGAACTTCTACCATGCAAAATCTAGAACTGCTCCCATGCAAAATCTAGAACTGCTCCCATGCGAAATCTAGCATTGCTCCCACACGAAATCTAGAACTGCTCCCACGCAGAATCTAGAACTGCTCCCACGCAAAATCTAGCACTGCTCCCACATGAAATCTAGAACTGCTGGATGGAAATGAGGTTCAGTAGGTGTGGCAGTGTCACCTCTCTGGAGCATCTTCCCAAGTCTTTATGACGAACAGGGATACCCTCATGGCCAGAGACAGCTGGGAATTTTTGTGGAAGCAGCTCGTTGGATAGCATCCCTCCTGTTCTCGTCATGGTGGAAAATGAGTAAAAACTCAAGCTATCCCACTGGCCCTGGGCAAATTCCCTCATTGAAGTAGGGACTAGGACAAGGGGCAGCCCATCCCGTCAGGCCAGGGCACTTCTGTGGTCTTCAGCCCAGTTCTGAGGGCCCCTCTTGAACCAGCTTTTGCGAAGCTTTGAGGGAGAGAGGGGAGTCAGAGATGACATCTTGTGAGAAGTGTTTGGAGGAACTGAGGCAGGTCAGACTGGAGAAGGCCTGGGAGAGCAGAGGAGCTGATTTCCACTAGTGAAAGGTCACGAGGTGGAAGTGAGATGGGTTTTGCTCTGTGCATCTCCACAAGCAGGCCCAGGAAGTTACAGAAAAGTAGATTTGGGATGAATATAAAGGAAGGCTTTTTAATAATTAGAGCTCTGAGCAATGGGACAGGTTGCAGAAATGTTGAGGTAGTGAGTTCCTTATCACTAGAAGAAATCAAGCAAGAAGTGGCCAAGAGGGAGTGCCCGCATGGTCTGGGATGCAGAGCATGGGTTCTGACTGCTCTTGCTGCTCTGAGCCTCTGTGATTCTGATTTGGGTCTAACCCTGCCCTTCTTGCAAGTCTTTCTTTTTTTCATCATGGACCTCCTCCTCTGAGCCAGGCAGAGACTCAGGGGCTCACCCATGTCCTGTCTGGGTAGCTGCATGATGACTATTGACTGGCTGAAGCCCCAGAAATACCTGCCATGTGCTGGGCTGTGACAGTCACTTGGCGTTCCGGGGATATGTTCATGTGAATTCTCACCGGCGGCTTCACCCACCCCCAGTCCTGTGGGCCACGATTACTCTCCCATGCACTGGAGATGAGGAAGTGAGGAAATACCCAGGGCGCTGCAGGGCTAAGATTAGACCAGGGCCCGGCCTCCTGTCTTGACACATGCGCACAAGCAGCTCCCCCCAGTTAAGATCCTGTGTACCAGCTGAGTCCCAGGGCCCGGGGCTCTCCACACATTCTACATACAAACACCTGGCAAGGAGTCCTCACCACAGTGCTGAAACAGCTGCATCAGCGTCCCCGTTTTACAGAGGAAGAAGCCAGGGCTCAGGATAGTTGGAAATAAGTCTGTGCATGACTAGCAAGGGATAGAGCTGTGGCTTGTGCTCAGCTCTGCCCTCTGTGCCACTGACTGCCACCAGAGGCTCTAAGGTGCCTTCCATGCGATGCACCCCAGGCAGCTCAGAGAATGCACCTCAGGGGCTTCAGCCAGGGCAGTTCGGTTCCATACTCCTGGGTGAATGATGGAGGCGTGAATTCCAGGGCCTATGCTAAATACAACTGGGAAAACAGTGCTTAACACACTATTGCCAGCTTACCAGAAACCTGGAGCCCCAAAGGGTAAACATAGCACATTTACAGTAACCAAGATGTGCTGAAAAGGGAAAAGCAGCCATGAAGAAAAGCTTTCAGAAGGTGAAATTTGACGTGGGCTTTACCAAGAGGAGCCTTAGACAGGCAGAGATATGGAGATGTGGGGCAGGGAGACATTAGGCTCAGCACCGCAGGGACTGAACAGAATTTTACCATGAATTCTTGAGCTACAGTTAAGCAAGCATTATTGACCTTCCCACTTTGACTACCTGCATATGGATGATCCCAGAACCTTCCAACCCCATCTTCTCATCCTGACTTGATGAGTGGCCTCACCAACGTCCCATTGACAGGAGAAGACTGTAGGCAATATTTGCTGTTCTTCTAACTGGCTATCGATTCCTGTGGATTCCACCTTGGGACATCTTCCTTCATCTACTTCTTTTTCCTCATTATCGCCCCCATCTTGAGTAAGACACTACTTCTTCTTGCCAAAATCAATGCATTGGTCACTCGATTGCTGCCCCAGGGTTTCTTCCTGCAAATCTGTCCTATGCATAGCTGTGGGTAGTCACCTCTGTAAACCTTGACACTTCTGATGACATCTTCAGCAAGCCTCAGGCTTTCCTGCAATTTTGCCCATATGCATTCTAAGTTTTGCTAACAGCTTTCAATCCACCTCTTCTTGTTTACAAACCTAGCCAGCCTAGAAGGTCCAACTCATATCCTGCCTTTCCCATGAGGTGAAATTAACTTCCTTCACCCGTGCTACTCCCCAGACAAAATTTCATGTCCCCTTCTCTTACACTGACCACACTGTGCTGTGTGGTATTATTTGGTGGCGATATCTTTCTCTCCAACTTGGCTGTCAGTCCCTGGATCACTAATTTCTCCTTTTGTACTCTCTCTCGTCTGCCCACTGGGTCGGTACTCAAAGGTGTTTGTTGAATTGATTGTAGTCACAATTCCCGCAGTTCATCCCTAGCCCGAGAGAAGGCAGTAGACCCATGACACCTTAACCTTGGCCTCTTTCTTCGGAAAAAGAAAGAATTTAGCAAGACAGGGACCTGCCTAAGCCTTGGTTCCTTTACTCTGCAATATGGCAAAGTCCCGTATGTTTCCTTGAGGGACAGTGTGGTATACTGGTTAAGGAAATAGGAAACAGATCTGCCATTTCTTACCTCTGTGCCACTGAGAGAGTTCCTTTAATCTCCTATGCCTCAGTTTCCCCATATGTAACATGGTAGGAGAATGACAATACCAACTTCTTTGTTTTGAGGATTAAATGAGTAAACATTTGTCACTGCTCATTAAAAATACCCCAAAGATATTTATTATTTTAAAGTTATTATGAGTAGTAGCCTGTGTTCCCTCCTAGAAGGCAAAATGCACACACCTTAAAGCTAGGAGGGCCTGAGATGACCGTGGTGATGGGGACTGTTCCAGCCAGACATTGCTGGTAATTTACCTTCCTTTCAAAGGCTGTAAAACTGCTCCTCAGTATGAAATAAAGCAATGAAGGACTTCGGACTTAGCCAGTCCTGACAGAAGCATTTCAAACAAAACCACTAATTATACCTGATGTTTTTACTGTTTTCTGTTGACACTGCCCCAGAAACAGGAGGCCTCTGGCAGCCAGCCCTGGCACACCTGCCTCATCTCTTCTTGACATCACCTTTCAAAGAAGCTTCCTTGTCAAATAGGAGAAGGACCCACCTGCGCTACTTCCTGTGATTGACAGGAAATTCTGAAACCCAAAGAAGCAAATCATGGCTCTTGGGTCTTGGGGTGGCACAAGTCACTAGAAAATCTCACTTCAGTGCTGATCCTAGAATTAGTTCAGCCTCCCTGAGGACAGATCCACCCCAGTACCTCCCACCCCTTCCATTTCTCTATCCCCCAGGGGGCGGCTGTCTACTTCTTTTAGGGCTTTGGACTAATGCCCCCAGTTCCCATCTTCTGAGGTTTTGTGCTAATCTTGTTTGTCTCCTATGTGTACAAAGCAATCACCAGGCAACATCCAGCTTCTAGATGTGGGTGCCCAGGGTTCTTGTGGTGCTGTGTTGTCCTTTGCCTAATTAATTTAGGAAGTCTTTCCACCAGCCAGACCATTATCTGCCCAAAATCCTATGGAGTCAGTTCTAGGCAGAAGCTGAGCAGGCATCTGGGCATGGCAACAACTTCTAGCCTCTTCCTCTCACCATCTGGCCTCTTGCTCCCAGGAAGGTATTTCCTGAGCCAGGGTTCCTGTGCAGGTCAGTCTTTACAGTATGCAAATTTCTTGTGACCCAGCCCATTTCCCCCCGGAGGCAGGAAGTCCCTTTTGAAATTTCTGAGCACACACAATAGAGGCTGGGAGAGGACCAGCTCTGAGGCTCCCACTCAAGCATGTCAAGGGGTGTTTGTGGCTGAGTGGCTGTGTGTGGAGAGCAAAGGGCAATGCTGGGCTGGGGCAGGAGAGGGTGCAGAGGAGAGGGTGCAGGGGGAGGGAGGAGCTGCAGCCTCAGACACAGAATTGGACTGAGAAAAGAGGATGCGGCAGAGGAGGAGGCCGAGTGTGGTGGCTCAGCTGGCACTGGAATGCTCAATGTGAGGAGGTAGAAGGTGCCTGAGACCAGGGTCACTAGAGTTCTAGAAAAGCCTGGGCCCCTTCCATGTTTGGAGTCTCTCTGGATTAAGAAAGAAGAAGGAGAGAGAGAAATAGCCAAATAGGGCAGCAAACATTATGATGTCATTTAAATGTTTACTTTCACCAATTAATAGTTTTAAACACACACGCACACATGCCACACACACACTGGCTACGTGAATGGACTCATTTGGAAATAATGTCAAGGGTTCTTTGTCCTGTGAGGCCTGAGCCAAGTGGCCATCCTGGTTTTTGGGGCAGCCCAGCCCTGCCGGAGAGACCCTCCAGTGGGCACAGTGGCAGCTGGAGGGTATTCCGGGCTGTTGAACAAAGAGTCCAGAAAGTCCATGTGGATTGGGTCCATTTGGTCCTGCTGAGGATAGTGAGGGACTGAACAGCCCAGGTGCAGGGTGTCTGGGCTTGCCCACCTGTCCATGTTTAGCCAAGTGTCCATTTCAATAGGGAGGAAGGTGACAGGCCCCCAGGACGATGGCCTCTCTTCTCAGTCACCCCAGGTTAGTCCCCGGCAAATGCAGTGGGGCCTTGTGGGGAAAGTCCTTTCAGGGTTTGTATCAGTTTGTTTGCATTGTTGTAACAGAATATCCGGGCTGGGTGATTCATAAAGAAAAGAGGCTTGATCAACTCATGGTTCTGCAGGCTGAACAAGCATGGCACCAACATCAGTTTGGCTTCTGGTGAGGCCTCAGGAAGCTTCCAATCATGGCAGAAGGGAAGAGGAGCTGTGTCTCACATGGCAAGAGAGAAGCAGGGGAGGTGCCAGCCTCCTTTTTAAACAACAGATCTCGCATGAACTCATTAAACTCATTACGTGGGTAAGGCACCATGCCATTCATAAAGGATCCACCACATGACACAAACACCTCCCACAAGGCCCCACCTCCAACACTGGGAATCACATTTCAACATAAAATTGGAGGGGATAAACATCTAAACTGTATCAGGGTCTCTTTGATTCCATAAGAGCCAGGGGACAAAGCAGGCCCCACGGAATAGGGGGCTGTGCGGTCAGGCCCAGGCTGGCCTGCTTTGGGGATGGGATGGGCCTCTATGGGCCCAAACTCACGCTGCCCTTGTTAGCAGATGCCAGATGGCCTAGGACCATCCTTTCTCTCTGCCATGGAGTGAGTACGTGACGGATGGGTGGCTCCAATTAGAACTGATGTTCACATGGGTGAGGGAGGGGAACAGCTATGTCCCTAAATATCCTGTTCTCTTTGCTTTCCTTCCCTTCCTTGACTGAACTTTAGGCAGGCTCTTCTGGCCCTCTTTTTGGCTCCCCAGCCCTGCTCCTTGGCCTGCTAAGCGCCAGAAAGTCCAGCAAGAACCACCCCCTGACCCCCTACCCCGCCACCATCGCTACCTAACCAAATTCCCCTTAGTATTTGTCCCTCCACTGACTCCCTCACCCTGCCCACTGGCTGTGAATCGCCAGCTGTTCCCCTAGTGGTCGGAAGTGAGTTCAGTCTGCCTCCCCTATTGCAATAGCCTTGGCCCTATTGCAATAACCTGGAAACAAGGCTTCCTGCCTGATTAACTTCACCTGGTGTGATTTTGCTCCTGCTTACATGTGCAAGCACACACAAGCTCTTAACACAGACACTTAGCAAACCCGCTGGTTCCATCCCATTGTCTCATTATCTCTCCTGCTCCCAGCAACATTGCTTGAAAAGGATATTCGGGTCCAGGGAGAAGGAAGCCATCTGTGCCACTTGGCCATGGAGCTTCTGTCCAGGAACACTGACCACTCTTGCTGGGGCCTGGAGTGACGGCAGGGCCACACTCTGCTCTGTCATGTGCCAGCCCTGGGTCCTGGAGATCCTGGAAAGAAGAGCTAGGGCTGCCTTGGGCTAGGAAGGAGGAAGCAGGGGCAGGCGGGGCAGAAGTGGAAAGAGATCCAGGAATGTCTCCCCTCTCGGGGCCTTTCTCACTCCAGCCCTTGCGAAGGGCTGTTCTAACCTTGTTCCCTCAGCAGCAGTCTCTGTCATCAGAGGCGTTTCTCGGCATCACTATTTTGGAGCTGCAGCTGGTTGCTTCTCAGAATAAACAGAGCTGTGATATTGTGTTGAAAGCAGAATGGAATAACATCTCTTCCTTATGCCCTCCCTCTTCCCCATGTTTTCCAACCTCCGCTTCCCTCTTCTTAAAGGCCTTGCCCTAAGACCTCGACCTCCACACCCGCTGCCCTACAGCTTACCTTCTACCCTCTTAGAATCACAGGATCCCTTCACTGGCACATAGGGGGACCTGAGATGACCGGGCCCTGTGCTGGGCTTGGGGGCTCCAGGGGCTTCTATCTGCAAAGAACCCAATGCCAAGTGACACAGGAGTTCATGTATTAAGAACTTAAGGCTGAGTGTGGTGACTCACGCCTGTAATTCCATCACTTTGGGAGGCCGAGGCGGGTGGATCACCTGAGGTCAGGAGTTCGAGACCAGCCTGGCCAACATGGCAAAACCCCATGTCTACTAAAAATACAAAAATTAGCCTGGTGTGGTGGTGGATGCCTGTTGTCCCAGCTACTGGGGAGGCTGAGGCAGGAGAATTGCTTGAATCCAGGAGGCAGAGGCTGTGGTGAGCCGAGATCATGCCACTGTACTTCAGCCTGGGTGACAGAATGAGACTCCATCTCAAAAACAAAAGAACTGAAGTCAAGGCTGAGTGTGGTAGCTCATGCCTGAAATCCCAGCACTTTGAGAGACCAAGGATCACCTGAGGGCAGGAGTTTGAGACCAGCCTGGCCAACATGGTAAAACCCCCTCTCTACTAAAAATATAGAAAAACTAGCCAAAAATGGTGGTATGTGCCTGTAATCCCAACTACTTGGGAGGCTGAGGCAGGAGAATAGCTTGAGCTTGGGAGGCGGAGGTTGCAGTGAGCCGAGATCATGCCACTGCACTTCAGCCTGGGTGACAGAGTGAGACTCCATCTCAAAAAAGAAAGAAAGAACTTAAGTCAGAGATTATCAGAGCTGGTCCAGCATTCTGCTTCAGTGAGGCAACAGAGGTCTCCATTGAGGATGTGTTGGGCTCAGGGTCTCAGAGCTCCTGGGAGTTCAGGCAGGAGCCATAACATTCTATGCAGTTTTCCTCGTACCTGGCTATATCATTATCAGAACAGCTGTGTTGTATTGAAATCAGTGAAAGGGAGCTCGATGCTGCAAGAGAGAGAAATCAGACCATTGTTTGTCTTGGACAAAGCAGATGTGCACTACCCGGTGGATTTATGGACTGAGATGGCTTTTAGGAAGAACAGGGCAATCAGGGATGCTTTCCAGATACCAGTGGGTGGGAAGGTTTAATCACTAAGGAGCAAATGAAGAGACTTGTATATATGGCCACATTCAAGGCCAAGTGATTAGCTTACTGTTTTGTAAACCAGTAAGTCTGACAGTGTGCGAAGGCCCATGCATATCACTCACCTCCTCTGGTCTATCCAGCGCCCTTCCATTACGGCCTTCATCCTTCCCCTCTCTTGTCCCTTACCTGTGGTTGGTATGATTTCCCTTTTGTGAAATGTGCCTAACTCCACTCACCACCCATCCTCTATCTGCCGATCTGCTGTGTGGCTTCACCCACATGAGGCTCAAGAGCAATGCAGAATGCAAGGACAGGGAGTTCCTGGAAACTGGATATGTTGCCTCACGACCTTCCTCTACGCAGGTCAAAGTGTGGTCAGCCTCATCTTGCTCTGTGGTCTCACGTCTCAGCCTGTGCATCAGACCTTTTCCCCGTGTTACCTGAAAGCAACTCTATGAAAAGAGGATGATCTGAGACTTCAGTGGGTTTCCTCTCTTGATTTTCTCCTATTTTTAAAGAGAAAACTGTGGTGAGACTCTCGAGTTAGTCTTTTTAGTTTATTTTTGTTTTTTGTTTTTTGTTTTTTTTTTTTTTTGAGGCAGAGTTGCCCAGGCTGGAGGGCAGTAGTGCAGTCTCGGCTTACTGCAGCCTCTGCCTCCCGGGTTCAAATGATCCTTCCACCTCAGCCTCCCAAGCAGATGGGGCTACAGGTGCTCACCACCACACCCAGCTATTTTTTATATTTTTAGTAGAGACCGGGTTTTGCTATGTTGGCCACACTGTTCTCAAAGTCCTGGCCTCAAGTGATCCACCTGCCTCAGCCTCCCAAATGCTGGGATTACAAGCATGAGCCACCACACCTGGCCCCAGGTTAGTCTTTATAAGCCCTGGTGGACTGTCCAGGAGTAAAACTGTCAGCCTGGGGGTAGCTCGGGCTTGCTGAGCATTGAGGGAGCTACACAGAGGGCATTCTTGCCGACTGAGAGAGTTGTAGTTGTGAATGCCAAGGTCGGGGGCTGGAGGCGGACCTGGTTCTTCCATGCACACTGGGAGTGGGCATAGGGTGAAGAATGTGAGTTTTGAACTCAAGGGACTTGGAGGTATGTCTCAGCTCTACCATTTCTTAGCTCTATTACCTTGGGCTGGTTATTTATTGTCCTTGAGATTCCATTTTCTCATCTGTAATATGGGAATATAAACAGAATCTCTTTTTATTATATATATATATATATTTTTTTTTTTTTTTTGAGACAGAGTCTCACTCTGACATCCAGGCTGGAGTGCAGTGGCACAATCTTGGCTCACTGCAACCTCCGCCTCCTGAGTTCAAGCAATTCTCCTGCCTCAGCATCCCGAGTAGCTGGAATTACAGGCATGCACCACCATGCCTGGCTAATTTTTGTATTTTTAGTAGAGATGGGATTTCACCGTGTTGGCCATGCTGGTCTCGAACTCCTGACCTCAGGTGATCTGCCCACCTTGGCCCTTCAAAGTGCTGAGATTACAGGCATGAGCCACTGTGCCCGGCCAACAGAATCTTTTTTAAAGAAGAGTTCATTTCTTGATTTCAGGAATAATCTACTGAGCACCTCGTCTGTGCCAGGCACCGATCTAGGCAGAGGCGCGTGTCCTGGGAAGGACCAATATGATTCTTGAGCTAGGGATACTCATATGTTCTGCAAGGGGAACAGGGTATTATGTGGATTGCATAAGAAAGCACATATGCATTGCTTGACCCCATGCCTGATACATACAAAGCACTCGATAAATAGTAGTTGCTATTGTTGTTATATTCTACGCTAGAAATATGATATAAATGTGGTCAGTGAGCCAGAAGAGGAACTTTCGTTTGATAAAATGTTCAGTTTCTTCCTCAAAGGTGTAACTATCTTTTGATTAAAGTGAGTGTATTAGTCCAAGTTCCCCTGAGAAACAGAACAAACAAGATGTAGAGATGTCTATAAAGAGATTTATTATAAGGAATTGGCACACAGGAGTATGGAGACTGGCTAGTCCCAAGATCTACAGTCGGCAGGCTCAAGACCCAGGAAGAGTTAATGTTTCAGTTTGATTCTGAAGGCAAGAAAAAGCTGGTGTCCCAGTTGGAGGGCCCTGAGGCAGCAGGAATTCCCTCTTACTCAGCAGGGGGGTCAGCCTTTTGTTCTATTTAGGCCTTCAACTGATTGAATGAGGCCCATTCTTGTTAGGGAGGTCGATCCACTTTACTCAGTTTACCAACTCAAAAGCTAATCTCATGCAAAAGCACCCTCACAGACTCACTCAGAATAATGTTCGACCAAATATCTGGGTACTCCATAGCCCAGTCAAGTTGACACAGAAAGTTAACCACCACAGGGAGCAATGGCCAGAGGACATCATAGCTGAGACAGCCTAGAGGAGAGCTGAGGACACCTGGGCTGTGCTGGCAACCACCCTGTTCTGGAGGGGAGGGTAACCCCAGCTGAGGTTGGGACAGAGGATGCAAACTAGTGGTCCTGGAACTTGATCCAATCCAAAGATGTGTTTTTGTTAGCTTATACTGTTTTGTAAATCTGCATTAGCATTTAAAGATTAGAGAGTTTATATACAAAGTCTAAATTTCCAGCTTCTCTTGAAAGACTAGAAGTGGCCCCATAGAGATCAAGCATCCATTCTCACAAGGCAAGCATCAGCTGAACCAAAGCCACAGTTGCCCCCTTAGCCCAGATACCCACTGTCGTATTGGCTTAGGCTCCACCAGCCATGCCTGATGGGCTTCACTCATGCACGTTACCACTGCTGCTGCTTTAGGAGAAAAGACACCCAGGCCCAAACATCAGGGCCCTGCCCCTGCCACAGTGGGGAGCCCATGGCAGCAGCATGCTGTGTTCTCTCTGTGGGAGCACAGCAGGGAGGCAGCATGATCCTGTGTTCAAAGCACATATCAGACATCTTACTCCCTAGTCCCCGCACAGACTTCTCCAACAAGCTGCTGTCTAAAGTGTTCTCTGTGACCAGAGTCTTCGCATAGTTCTTTGCCTGGGGAGGGGACTTGGGCAGTGGTGGGAAAACTCTGTCCCCTCCAACTGGAAAGTAGCTAAACAACTGGAGAGAATTGGCCTTGGGCAAGCAGCTGGGAGAGGGCCCGTTGCTCCTCCCTGCCTCTATATTGTGTAAGTTTATCCCAACATTTCAAACATAGAGCTGGGTGTGGTGGCACACACCTATAGCTCTAGCTACTTGGGAGGCTGAGGCAGGAGAATCACTTGAGGCCAGAAGTTGGAGGTTACAATGAGCTATGATCACACTACTGCACTCTAGCCTGGGTGACACAGCGAGACTCTGTCTCTAAAATAATTTTTTTTTTAATTGGAGATTTCACATTAAAACTCTCATGAAAAACCAGCAGTGATCATATGGAGGTCAGGCATCTTTTCAGGGCAGGGTGTCTTCTCCTTCTGGTTTAAAGCAGGAGAGGCCCTGAGAGAAGAGCCTTGGTATGGGATCTTCGAGAGCCACAGAATAGTGAAAAATATGCCTCTTGAACAAGAGGTGTTTAGGTGGGAGAAGAAAAGCCTCTAGGGAACCTAGAGCTGCTGCTTATAAAAAGCTGAGGAGACATCACAAGGAGGAGGTATTGAACCAACCCTGCATGACCCCAGAGGGCAGAAGTCCAAGCAGGGACCAACAGCAGTGAGAAAGCAGGCTTGCGGTGAGTATAATGCAGGCTTTTCCACCAAAGAGAGCTCCTTGGAAGTGGGAACGCCCATACATAGGGGGTAAATCGCCAGGCTGAGGGGCAGCAGGGGCTGCACATTGGGGCTTCTAAGCCTTTTGCATTCGCAGTACACATAGACAATAGAAGTGTTTGCAGGGCACACAAAAAGTAGACTGGCAGGGATTGGAAACCCTAAAGGGGACTGCATTTAAGCCTAAAGGTTCCAACCATGGACCTAACAGGTCCAACCATGGCTGGCCTGTTTTGAGTATACTTGGGATTTGTTTTAATCCAGTATGGTAAGACATGCAGATGCAGAGATGACTGTCATGAAGGAAGAAGTTCACATTCACAGACCCCTCACAACAGGAGTCCCAGCACACCATACAGGGCCCCGTGGGGCAGTACAGGTAGGTCAGGAGGCAGAGAGAGTGAGAAAAAATGTAAGCAAGAGCATTTATTGTGATTTCCATGGGAAGGAACATGAAACAGCATAGCAGGTTTAGGATTGGCTCATCTGAATAATTTCAGCAGGCTCTGGGCTCTCGCATAGACACTGTCCCCAGTTACCTGGTACCTACCCTGGGGTGATTAGGACAGATGGATAGTGACCTCCAGTGTGAGTGTGACAAGAGGCGGTTGCAAGTGTGGGCTGTGGATGGGTTGGTTTACATATATATGAAAGGCAGCTGTCAGAAACTGGCTGGCCCTGGGAGAAGCAGTCCCTCCAGGGTCAGTGGGGCCCCACGTCAAAGCATCAAATGTAGAAACCAGAAAGCGTGGTTATTACAAAGCCTGGCCCACATGCCCTTGAGGGCTGAGGGGATGATTTTGTCCAGGTGCGCCAGACATGAAGCACTGCACTACGTGATGTCTGCGATTCCTTTCAGCCCTGAGACACTGTAAATCTAATAGCACAGTGAGCTGGAAATGACTTGAGAGTCCAGCCTTATCTCCTCTTTGAACAGAGGGGACCTGAGTCCAAAGAGCTGAATCAACTTGATTAGTCTCATGATGGATTATAAAATGGGGACTGGAACTCAAGGTTTTCCCACCATCCTGTGAGGCTGGAAGGGGCTGATGGGTGTGGCACGACATCTTCATCCATGTGATCTCACAATCACGAGGGGGACATGGGCTCAGGAGTGCCCAGGCTGCAGCATAGGGCATTTCTGGGGCAGAAGGAAGATGTGGGCAGTAGCACAGTCCCTGCCAGACCAGTGAGGCCCTCTCGAGTCCCCTTACCCTGTCCTGGACATGTAGGGAACTCAGAGGCTAAGGTCTTAGAGCCAGGATGTAGCCTGGGATGAGGAGACGACAATCTGGTCTCAGCTTTGCCCTGAACCAAGTGTCTGACTCGGGCAGTTGAGTTTTCCTCTCTGGTGTCACCCTTCCCAATGGTCATCCAGTCATTTCCAAAGCATGCCATCATCATTTCTGTTCAAATAAAGATCCCTTTGCCCCACCCCCTAGTTCTGACCTGTAGGTCCAGGGCAGAACACATGTGTTTCTAATGATTTCCCTTGAGGAGCATCCAGGTCCTAGAATCCACTGGACCCTTCCAGTGTTAAATCCTACAATGCTCTGATTGACTGCCTCCCAGTCATAAGCTACTAGGTAGTGAAGGGCTGGGAACCAGACCCCACATTTCCTGCCTCCAGGGGCTGTGTTCTTTCCCTGTCCCATGTGCCTCTCCCCAGCGGGCACCTCCCTCCTCCCCAGTTATGCACGGGTGCACCCAGCTATATAGAAGTGTGTCGTGTCCACTCATGTCTGGTTTAGTATTCTGCCTGTACGACCTGTTTGTTCTCAGAAGGGTCGTGGGCTGCACTGGTGAGCAGGGTACCCTGTGTTCTGGAGCCTTCATTCCCCTCACCAGGCTCACGGCCATGCAATTAGGCACTTGACACATGATGCCAATGTTGACAGCCAAGAATAGAACCCAAGAGTGGGAGGTTAGTCTGCTCAGCAGTGCTGTGGGACGAAGAGGTTTGTGGTTGCCACCTCAGCTCGAGGCTGAGCAGAGACCAGAGCTCAGAATGTACCAAGCATCAGACAGGAGCCCCAGGTGTGGGCTGCAAAGCCGTGGGAGAGAGTCCAGGGGTGTGTTACCTTCAAAGCCCATTCAGGTCTAAAGTCCTCAGAACCCAAGACCTAGACCCAGATAGCAGGGAGCTGCAGAGTGGGTTCAGGCCAGGCCAATCTGGGCAGAAGCAATAGACTTGGCTGCCCCCACCCCAACTAGTGCCATTGGCCCTTCTCAGAGGGAGCAGTCTTTGGAGACTTCTGGTGATCATTACTGGTGTCAGCAGATCTTGTCCAAATTGATTCCTGTGGGCTTCTCAAGGTTGGGACTGAAATGTGTCTGAGCAGCAGGTGGACCTGGACTGGAATGATCTTGAACCATGCAAACCCTCATGTTTCTTTTTGTCAGAGGCATGTGAACCAGAGCAACTCCATCTTAAAGGAGCTAGGTAAAATGAGGCTGAGACCTATTGTGTTGCATTCCCAGACGGTTAAGGCATTCTAAGTCACAGGGTGAGATAGGAAGTCAGCACACGATACAGGTCATAAAGACCTTGCTGATAAAACAGGTTGCAGTAAAAAGTCAGCCAAAACCCACCAAAACCAAGATGGCGACGAGAATGTCCTCTGGTCATCCTCACTGCTACACTCCCACCAGTGCCATGACAGTTTACAAATGCCATGGAAATGTCAGGAAATAACCCTGGTCTAAAATTTCTGGTCTAAAAAGGGGAGGCATGAATAATCCACCCTTTGTTTAGCAAGTATTCAAGAAATAACTATAAAAATGGGTAAACAGCAGCCTTCAGGACTGCTCTGTCTATGGAGTAGCCATTCTCTTATTCCTTTACTTTCTTAATAAAGTTGCTTTCACTTTATGGACTCGCCTTGAATTCTTTCTTGCGTGAGATCCAAGAAACCTCTCTTGGGGTCTGAATCGGGACCCCTTTCCTATAACATTTTCACTTCTGTGTTTAGAACCAGAGACTTGCTGTTGTAAAGTGGGAGGGAGAAGGGTGCAACTCATGTCTCACAGCTCCAGAGGCAGAGCTGACCCCTGCGGGTAAAAAGTGTAGAAAAACTCCTTTAACATATCCTCGGAAAGACCTCTCTGGTACTGAAAACCATCCAGAAATGGAATAGATAGGTTGTTTTTGCCAAAAGGGGCCCCTGTCACTGAAATATGCAGATGCTTGAAGGAACCAGAGGAACTCAGGTGATCTGTGATTACGGCCAACACTCAGAGTTGGGGATGTGTAGTTTACCACGTACATTACAGATATTATTTTCATTAATGTTCACAACAGTTCTGGGAAAGATAGTGCTAACATGCCCAACTTTTATGGGTGAGTACACTGAGGTTCAGGGAGGTAATGGGATTTGTCCCAGATGATTTGACTGGGCCAGGACAGAGCTCCAAAAATGTGCTTGTTTCATGCCAGTGTGATAAGAACTTTGCGCACCTGGCATCCTTCTTTGGCTGCCATGGGGAGGTCTTAGTTCTGGGCCTGATTCTGTCTCCAGCTGAGTGTGGTCTTAACCCTTTCTGAGCCAATGTCTCCTTCCTGTAAAGGGGCCAGGACCACCTCTGGAGGGAGGAGAGAAGACAGAGAGCTAGTGCTCTGTGAGCTCTCTGTCACATGCACTGCCTGTGTCACAGGAGGGTATTTTTACTGAAGGGTGCCATTACATTAAAATGGAGACTCCATTTCTAAACAGGTGGGCACATTAGCTCTAGCTGGAAAGATTCTCTCCCATTACACAGTTCACAGGTAAAGATCAGGAGGTGTTGGGTGCAAGTGGAGAAGGTTCTGGAAAATGTAAACCTTCTCCTCTACTTAATACTATTCCTGGCGTCACCTGCGTAGTCAGTCCTCGAGGGATTACTTGAAAGCTAGCACCCCCGAGGGCATTTACTTTGGGGAAGGGAACATCCCTACCTTCAGTTCCCTCACTTGTAAAACCAAGGGAAGTAAAAACAAATTATCTGACATACCCTTTAGCTCTGGTTCCTACCATTGGTGAGTTTACAATCTTAGTTGTTACTTTTCTCTTTTATCAATATCTCCTCCTATCTTTTTCTTTCTTTTCTGCTTTTCTCTCCCTCACCTTTTTTTCCCTCCACTGTTTCATATCTCCCTCAACAACCAAGGTCTCTCCTTGTAGCTAATGAGTTTAGCTCCCAGAATTACAGACCAAGACAACGATCCTGGAAGCATCAAGTCTAGTCCAGGGGCTTTAGCCCAGACTTTAAGGAATCCAGGGCTATGGTGAGGGATTCAAGGGGGTTCTGCAATTATGGAAGTATTTTCAGCCAAACAATGAAGAAATAAACCACTTCAGGAGCTGAACGATCACTTTAAACGGTACGAAATATTCATATGTGCAACACTTTGTTGGAAGAACATCCCTCTCACCTAATCCCCTCACTTTTTAGATGAGAAAAGCTGAGTTCAGATATATAAGGTGATGGATCCAAGTTACCCGAGTGTCGCTCTGGGGTTTAAGTTGCATGTGATTCAAAAGAGTGTAAAATCTTACAGCTTATCCGTGTGTGTGTGTGTGTGTGTGTGTGTGTGTGTACACAAGGCAATCAGAACATTCTGTCAATAGAAGCAGAAAAGTAGAAGTTGGTTCCTTCTGGGGCTCCTGAAAACTGGGGTGTAGACATAACCCGCACACTCCCCTCCTACCGGCTTCATCTTGCTCCCTTTCCCCTAGAGGAGCTGGGGGAGAGCAGCACACAGTTCCCCTCCTCACTGGCTGTCTTCTCCCTGCTGCTTCTCGTCTGCGGTGAGGCTGTGGAGAAGTGGGTTGCTGTTCTTTTTTCTGACTTCCTGTGTGCTTCAGAAACCTCAATGAACAAAGAGCTAAAGGAAGAAAGGGCCCCGGAACCGTTATGCCAAACATAGACTCACATCCGACATGGGGGAGCTGGATGCCTGATTTTTATAGAGATGAAACCCAGGATTCAGGATTCCGACTGCCCTGTTCCCAACGTGGCTGCATGGGGAATGTCAGTGCTTGGGAGCTGGAAGTAGGTCGCAGGTTTCTCATTCTTTTCAGACTTAGGTCTAATGTATTTAAAGAGGTAGCCGAAGTGAGTCTTTAGAGTATGTATCATTGAAATCAAACCAACATTAAAAGGAAACACTTAATTTCCTGTCTACAACCACCGTTTTTTGTTTGGTTTTGCAGACAGGGTCTCATTCTGTCGCCCAGGCTGGAGTGCAATGGCACGATCATAGCTCACTGAGCTTTGAACTCCTGGGCCACCTCACCTACCTGGGTAGCTGGGACTACAGGCACATGCCACCATGCTGGGGTCTTTTTAAAAATTTTTTGTAGAGATAGGAGTCTTGCCTGTGGCCCAGGCTGGTCTCAAACTTCTGGGCTCAAGTGATCCACCCACCTCGGCCTCCCGAAGTGCTGGGATTACAGGCGTGAGCCACCACACCCGGCCTACCACAACTGTTTTAATTTCTCTGTTTTCCCTCAGTGTACAACTCAGCTGTAACCATAGGAGCATATTTCCATAGATAATTTGCATATAATCTTTGAAGTTTTCATAATCCCTTAATTGAATTTACCTAAGTAGTCTCCTTATTATTTACCTTTTAGCACACACAAGTTAATTTACGAGTGAGTCTCTGCATCCAGGTGAGAACAGCATCGGAGGGAAAACCTGTGCCCTTTTTTTTTTTTTTTTTGAGATGGAGTCTAAAAAAACTGGACTGCAATGGCACGATCTTGGCTCACTGCAATCTCCGCCTCCTGGGCTCAAGTGATTCTCCCCCCTCAGCCTCTCGAGCTGGGATTACAGGCACATGTCACCATGCCCGGCTAATTTTTTTGTATTTTAATAGAGACAAGGTTTCGCCACGTTGTCCAGGGTGGTTTCAAACTCCTGAGCTCAGGCAATCCACCTGCCTCGGCCTCCCAAAGTGCTGGTATTACAGGTGTAAGCCACCACACCTGGCCCTGTGCTTTTTTGATGTTGTTTTTGTTTTTGTTGTTTGTTGTTGTTTCGACGGCACATTGCTGAGCTTTCTGTCTATAAGCTCCTGTTCTCAGGGCCTTGCTACTCATATTATGATCCACAGGAGACTCTCAGGGTCAGGTCTTTCTCTGCCCAGCCCTGGCTTCCTGGTGCTGTGTTCATGTCTGATTTTGGATCCCTGAGACCTTTTTCTCCTACCGTTCTTCTAAAAGGGTAACAGTCATTTTGGGACCTTGCTCAGGAAATTTTCAGCTGGGTTTTCCCTTTGTATTTTATTGGATGCTTTTAACCAGGCAGGAAAACTCCTGCTACCATGTGAGTTGTGCTGGGGAGACTTGCCAGAGAAGAGCTGCCCACAGGGGGATTTCTCGCTACCGCATTCAGGGTTTCCCTACTTTGGAGGCCTCGTGGCTGGAGTTTTAAAGGCCAAAGTTCCCCTGAATTTTCTGAACTCTGAATGATTGAAACCACCTATTTTATTTTTTTCTCTTTTTACCCAAGCGCCCATTTCCCAATAAAAGGCTTGGGTAATGACAAGAAACTAAAACTGAAACCACAACTCTGCTCTAAAATAAGAGACTCTGAGACACCCAGGAAGGGCCTGCCTTTAAGACTTATCACTCCCTGAGATCCATCGCGGCACCAAATGTTTGCTGAGCTCCATCCTGGGAGGGAGGCCTGCAGCCTGGGAACTGGGAGACCTGTGTCCCAGTGGAGAGACCTCACCATGTCATGAGTCTCTCTTGATTCAGTTCTCACAGTGAGTTGAGGGCCAAGCCAGCGATTCTTCAGCCTCACCACGTGGGTACCAGGATCACCTGAGATGTTAGGAGGGTGGGGAAAGAGGGAGGTGTTGGTCAAAGGGGACAAAGTTTTATTTATGTAGAATGAATAAGTCCCAGAGATCTAATGTACAGCATGGTGACTGTACCTAAGCATGCTGAATTACATACTTCAGATTGGCTAAGAGAGTCGATTTTTTAAATTTTAGTAATTTTTTAAATTGATGCATAATAACTGTATGTATTATGGGGTACAGAGTGATATTTGAATACATGTATACTCTGTGTAATAATCAAATCAGAGTAATTACTATATTCATCATGGAAAACATTTTATTTCTTTGTGTTGGGGACATCCAAAATTCTCTGTTCTATTTTAAAATATACAATAAATTATTGACTCTAGTCACCCTACAGGGCTACAGAACATTAGCACTTATTCCTCCTGTCTAGCTTTAATTTGGTATCCATTAACCAACCTCTCTCCATCTACGTTCCACCCTGCCCTTCCCAGCCTCTAATAACCACAATTCTCTCTACTTCTGTGAACTCAACTTTTTTAGCTCCTACCTATGGGTGAGAAAATATAGTATTTCTCTTTCTGTGCTTGACTTATTTCACTTAACATAACGTCCTCCAGGTTCATCTATGTTGTTGTGAATGACAATATTTCGTTCTTTGTCATGGCTAAATAGCACTCCGTCCGTTGATGGGCACTTCAGTTGATTTCCTATTTTGGCTATTGTGAGTAGTGCTGCAATCAATGTGGACGTACAGATATCTCTTCAACACATTGATTTTAATTTCCTTTGGAAAAATCCCTAGTAGTGGGATTGCTAGATCATATGGTAGTTCTATTTGTAGTTTTTTGAGGAATCTCCATACGGTTCTTCGTAATGGTTATACTAATTTACATTCCCACCAACAGTGTTTAGGAGTTCTCTTTTCTCAACATCCTCACCAGCATTTGTTATTTTTTGTCTTTTTGATAATAGCCATTCTAACTGGGTGAGATGCTATCTCATTGTAGTTTTGATTCATATTTCTCTTATGATTAGTGATATTGAACATATTTTCATTTATCTGTTGGTCATTTCTATGTCTTTGTTTTTCTGAGATGGAGTCTCGCTCTGTTGCCCAGGCTGGAGTGCAGTGGTGCAATCTCGGCTCACTGAAACCTTTGCCTTCCGGGTTCCAACGATTCTCATGCCTCAGCCATTGGAGTAGCTGGGATTACGGGTGTGCCACCACGCCCAGCTAATTTTTGAATTTTTAGTAGAGAGGGGCTTTCCCCATGTTGACCAGGCTGGTCTCAAACTCCTGACCTCAAGTGATCCATCCACCTTGACCTTCCAAAGTGCTGGGATTACAGGTGTGAACCATCACGCCTGGTTGTATGTCTTCTTTTGAGAAATGTCCTTTCAGATACTTTGCTCATTAAAAAAAAAATTATTTTTTTTTTTTACCATTGAGTTGTTTGAGTTCCTCATGTATCCTAGATATCAGTCCCTTGTTGGATAAACAGTGTGCCCATATTTTCTCCCGTTCTACAGGTTGCCTGGTCCACTCTGTCAATTGTTTCCTTTGCTGTGCAGAAGCTTTTAGCTTGATAAAATCCGATTTGTCATTGGGAGGTCAAGACAGGAGAATTGCTTGAGGCCAGGAGTTCGAGATAAGCCTGGGCAACATAGTGAGACACTGTCTCTGTTTTTTTTTTTAAATCCCATTTGCCTATTTTTACTTTTGTTACCTGCAAAATTTTTTGTTTTCCCTGCAAAATCTCTGCCCAGAACAATGTCCTGAAGGATTTACCCTGCTTTCTTCTAATGGTTTTATAGTTTTGAATCTCACATTTTCGTCCTTATTCTGAGTTGATTTCGTGTACAGTGAGAGATAGGGATCTAGTTTCATTCTTCTGCATATGGTTATTCAGATTTTTCAGCACCATTTATTGAAAACGCTGTCTTTTTCCCAATGTATGTTCTTGGCATCTTTGTTGAAAATCAGTTAGCTATAAATATGTGGATTTATTTCTGGGTTCTTTATTCTGTTTCATTTGTCTATGTGTCTGTTTTTATATCAGTACCATGCTATCTTGGTTACTTTAGCTTTGTAGTATTTTTGAAGTCAGGTAGTGTGATGCCTCCAGCTTTGCTCTTTTTGCTCAGAATTGCTTTGGCTATTTGGGGTCTTTTGTGATTCTACATGAACTTTAAGATTGTGTTTTCTATTATATTTCTGTGAAGAATGTCATTGGTCTTTTGATGGGGGTTGCATGGAATTTGTAGAGCGCTTTGGGTAGTATGGTTATTTTAACAATATTAATTCTTCCAATCCATGAACATGGAACATTTTTCGTTTTGTGTGTGTGTCCTCTTCTAATTCTTCCCCCCTACCCCCCCACCCAAGATGGAGTCTTGTTCTGTCACCCAGGCTGGAATGCTGTGGTGCCATCTTAGCTCACTGCAACTTCCACCTCCTGGGTTCAAGCAATTCTCCTGTCTCAGCCTCCCGAGTAGTAGGGATTACAGGCGCATGCCACCACGCCTGGATAATTTTTGTATTTTTAGTAGAGATGGGGTGTCACCATGTTGGCCAGGCTGGTCTCAAAATGGCTGGTCTCGAGCTCCTGACCTCATGATCTGCCCAACTCGACCTCCCAAAGTGCTGGGATTACAGGCGTGAGCCTCCACGCCCAGCCTCTTCTATTTCTTTCATCAGTGTTTTATAGTTTTCATCATAAAGGTCTTTCTTGGTTAAAAACTATCCTGTCTTATTAAATTTATTCCTATTTTATTACGATTTTTGTAGCTATTATAAATGAGATTGTTTAGTTTTGTTTTAGATAAAGTCTTATGCTATTGCCTGGGCTGGAGTACATTGGCACCATCATAGCTCACTGCAGCCTTGACCTCCTGGGCTCAACTGATCCTCCCACCTCAACCTCCTGAGTAGCTGGGGCCACAGGTGCGCATCACCACACCTGGCTAATTTTTTTTTTTTTTTTTTTTTTTTTGAGATGGAGTTTCACTCTTGTTGCCCAGGCTGGAGTGCAATGGTATGATCTTGACTCACCGCGACCTTCGCCTCCCAGGTTCAAGTGATTCTCCTGCCTCTGCCTCCCGAGTAGCTGGGATTACAGGCATGAGCCACCATGCCCAGCTAGTTTTTTGTATTTTTAGTAGAGACGGGATTTCTCACGTTGGTCAGGCTGATCTTAAACTCCGGACCTCAGGTGATCTGCCTGCCTCGGCCTCCCAAAGTGCTGGGATTACAGGTGTAAGCCACCGCGCCTGGCCGAACACCTGGCTAATTTTTAAATGTTTTGTAGAAACAGGGTCTCCCTATTTGTCCAGGCTGGTCTCAAACTCCTGGACTCAAGCAATCCTCCTGCCTCAGCCTCCCAAAATGTTGGGATGACAGGCATGAGCCACTGTGCCAAGCCAAGATTACTTTTTCTGTTTCTTTTTTAGCTAGTTGGTTATAGGTATACAGAAACACTACTGGTTTTTATATGTTGATTTTATACCCTGCAACTTTACCGAATTTGTTTATTAGCTCTAACCATTTTTGGTGGAGTATTTAGGTGTTTATATAAAATCATGTCATCTGCAAAGAGGAACAATTTGACTCCCTCTTTTCCAACTTGAATGCCTTTCATTTCTTTCTCTTGCCTAATTGCACTGATCAGTACTTCCTAGAGAATAGATCTTAAGTGTTTTCAGTACACACACAAGAAAAGGTAACTGTGGAGATGAATATGCTAATTAGCTTGACTGTAATAATCAACTTGCTATACAACTCAAATATATACAATTTCAGTTAAAAATATTTTTATAAAGAATCACCTGAGATGTTATTGAGAAATACAGATGGCTAGGCCCCAACCCCCAAGGTCTCCATGCACTAGGTCAGGTTAAGTCTTAGAGATATTTACACTATATATTCCAGCAATGCCGACATGCAGGTAGACAGGGTGAAGAACGCAGGGACCAAGTGCTGTCTGAGGTTGTTGCTCATCTAACAGCAACATTTTACCATTGGAATCCAGAGCCCCAGAGGACCTTACTGTGGGGGTGTCTATGGAATGAGGCCTCCTTCTTGGGTAGGTCTGTACTGTGAATTATAACCAGAGTCTTCATCACTGCAGGATGCAGTGAGAAAGAGCCCACACCTGCAGCCCCTTCTGACTCCACTCAAATCACAGTTCTGCTCTCTACTTGCTGTGTGGCCTTTGGGAAGTTACTTTGCTCAGCCTCAGAGACTTCATCCATGAGATGGGGGATAACGGTACCTACCTTTTGGGTTTCTCTTAGAATGCACTGGGCTCATTGTGCATGGAAAGTGCTAGCCCAGGGTTGGGCTGGGGAAGCACTCTGTTACCTCTGCTGTTTCTCAGAAATGAGCCCTTTGGCGGTCATGGAGAGCTGGAGGAATAAGACGTGTGCTCAAGGTCTCAGGGCTGAAGAGGAAATCAAGATCGTGGGGTGGCAAAGAACCTCAAGGCACTGCCAGACACTCTGGGCTCTTGGAGAACTGTTCAGAGTTGGAGATAACTTTCTGTAATCCTAGGCATCTCTTCTCTTGTCATTTCATTGAGATATCTGTCTATCCTATTTAATCCAAGCCTAATTTTGGATAGGATCCAGAAATCTAGGTGAATTTCAGGGACCTATTTGCTTCCTTATCTAGCTTGGTGGGGAGAAGATCAGCCCCTCTGTGTGGGCCACGTGGAGTACAGAAAATAAAACTGTATCACGGCCGGGCACAGTGGCTTACACCTGTAATCCCAGCACTTTGAGAGGCTGAGGTGGGCTGATCACTTGAGGCCAGGAGTTCAAGATCAGCCTGGTCAACATGGTGAAACCCCCTCTCTACTAAAAATACAAAAATTAGCTGCGTATGGGGGCGGGCGCCTGTAATCCCAGCTACTCAGGAGGCTGAGGCATGAGAATCACTTGAACCCAGGAGGAGAGGTTGCAGTGAGCCAAGATCATGTCACTGCACTCTAGCCTGGGCAACAAAGTGAGATTCCATCACACACACACACACACACAAAAAAAACTGTGTCTGAGGAGGAGCTAGAGATTGATGCATAGGAGAGAGGTCCAGTTTTTATCCTTGTGCAACAGACTTTACACATTTCTAAAATATATTTAACCAAAATAACAATATTATAACCGATGTAACTTAAGATCTCTAACTGCATGCAGTTCTAAATGTGGACTGTGTTTTTATGTAGTTCTAATCAGTATGTAAATTTCATTCTCTGTCACTTAACATTTTTATATAAATCTTTTCATGCACTACTCATATTTTTATCATAGTTTATCATTATTGCTAGCGCTCAAACTTCCCCCTGAGCATTTTGTTTTGATTCTCATTATTTCACTACTATAAATAGTACAGCTAGGAACATCTTTGTGCAAATGCTTCACACCCCTCGCCTTGGATAGATGCGGTATGTTTCCCAACGTTGGGTAGCAAGATCAACACATGTGAGTTATTTTGTATTTAACTTCCTTGCTTCAGAAAGCCAATTCTGAGTAATTGGCAATTGTACTAGTTCATTTCAAGTCAATGAACATAAGTTTTTCTTTTTTTTCCCTAGGTAACTTGGCTTGTTTAGTAGGTTTATGGTGGTTCCTTAAAGTTGTTTTTATTAGCATTTTCAACTGCTGAGGGCTTTTCCATCTATTTTTAATTTTCTCAAGTCTTTTTCACACACAGGTGGCATCCTGTTTGCTGGAAGGGGCATTAAAATTGCTGTTTTATCCAATTCGCATTAAAATGAAAGCTGAATACGTCTACAGGTGGGGGCTTGGTCATGTTTAATGGTTTTGAGATCTGTTTACATAAAGCAAATGTTTGGTGTATACTAGGTTTGCAGAGAGTGGCAGACTAGGGGGTTGGCAGGTGGAGAAGATTGTTCAAGAGGATGGTTTTGTTGCTTTTAAGGTGGTGAGAGACAGGGGTGCTACATCTGTACAGTTAGACTTGGGTTTATACTTTCTAGTTAAAAAAAAAGTACCTGAGGTTTTTTTTTTTAATCACCAACTTTTTTTTTCTGTTTATTACATGTATCATAAAACATACCTTAATCAAGTCCTACGTATCCATGACTATATACATATTAACATGTCAAAAGTCTGCATTCGTTTCCATGCATGTATGAGGAATTTGTGTTTGAGCAGAATTCTGGGGGCTACCTCAGAAAAGCAGGTTCATCTGGACTGTACTCTTTGACGCAGAAATAAGCTTGAGGTGTGGAGACCAAGCTCAGAGCAGGGGCGGAGGGAAGGTTGGGGGGCACTTAGTGCTGGGATGTAGGCCGTGGACTGTGTTTGTTGGGGTACAGTGGGAAATCTGAGCTCTGGTCTTATCTCTGCTACTGAAGAAAGAGGACCCCAGGAAAGCTGCCCAGTCAGTCACTTTTCCTCGTCCTCAAAATGGGAGAGCAGCCTGCCTTGGGAGGTATCAGTGAGGTAGCAAGGGTGCAAACGCTATGAAGGGAGATTCAGCGAGTGATATGCAAATGTGAAGCTCCTCTTCCTCTGGCTGTTACATTTCTTCTTAACGTTGACTTGGAGGAAGGAGTCAGATCCATCTTTCACTGGGCAGTCCTACAACTGTTCAAAACCAGCAATCCATCCTGCATTCCCATGACTCTCTCTTTGGTTTTAGGGGTCTGCACCAGGTGATAGGGCTTTGTTGAATGCCCTTGCCCTAGCAGACGGCCTGTAGACGGCCTGTCAAACCCCAGGCCCTCAGCTTGCACCGCTGAGGTGGGATCGTGTGTGCAGAGCCCGGAGGGAAATCACCGTCGTTTCTTAGGGGTTTTCTGGTAATCCCAACACTACATTAACTTTTCTTGGCAGCCACATCGTAGTGACTAACAGTGAATTTACAGTTAGCCTAAATCCTATTTTTTAATCCATCGCTGCTAAACCGCTTCTTTCTCATCCTAGACTGGGGAAGACTTTTTTTCTTTTTTTTTTTTTTAATCTACATGAAGAATGGCTCATTTATCCCACTTCACAAGTTGCATTTTGTTAAACTTGGCATGACTTACCAGCCTGCGAGGATTTCAGGAACTTTTTTTGATCCTATGTTAAAGCCATAATCTCTCCCAATCCTGTGCTCAACTTGATGCTTCTTGTTTAATAACCACAAGCTCCTTCATACCCAATTAAAAGGTGTGAACAGAAGCAATTAAAGTAACAGTCTTCCATCCAGGTTAATGTAGACATTTGATTAGCAGTCTTTAGAAAAAACCATTTGACCAGCTAGGAATTCACCTGCTATCATCTGACCTCCTTATTAACTTCTCAAGAAAATGGGGAAGAACTCAGACAAACTGAAGCATTGATTTGTCATGGTACCAAATTTCCTTGCTCAGCAGCCAACTTTGTAACCCACCTGGAGAGGGACATGAGATTTGCAGGAGTTGGAGGTTGAGAGGGAAGGAAAAAGCTGAGATCATGATTTGAAGAGGAGAAGTTGTTGGATAACTTAGTCTGGGATTAAAGATGACAAATCTTAAGAGGAGAAGTTGTTGGATAACTTAGTTTGAGATTAAAGATGACAAAGAGTGTGGTTTTGAAAATAACAACTTTCAGAGGACTGGAGAGTAAGAGAAAAGAAGCTCTTGGGAGGAAGGGGTACATGGTAAGATGTTATGCCTCCATGCACCTTGTACATTGTTATCTTGAAGTGCTGGGTGGTGCAACCACTACAGGCAACAAGTGGGACATCAAGGGTCAGAGGTGGCTTGAGACCAGGGACCCTGAGATCTGCCCTCTTTGCCTAGAGTCTGTCACTGTTCAGGCAGTGGTGTGCTGGAACCAACTCTCACAAGCCAATGGCATCCATTTCTCCCCAACTCCCCTTTCAGTACCATCATGCTGGTGGCTTGGAATCAACCACAATGGAAGTATTTACACCAGAGAAATTGGCAAGTGCTACAAATCAAGGCATCCTTCTCTTGGATTGCCAGTGGCCAAAACACACACCAGGCACTTATTCTCGCTGCCCCTGCAGCCTCCCAGCTCACACCTGTGCTGTATCCTTGTGCCATGTTTATATTTTTAAAATGAAAATCTGCTTTTCCATGGATGATATTCAAAAATTTCTTAGCAGATTGCCACCTTCTGGTCTCATTTCCCAATGACCCCTCGCCCACCCTCTTCACCAGCCCTATAGGCAGCATGTCATGGGGTGTCCTGATCTTTCTGGGTCACTTTTTCCTAAGATCCTGAGGCCCAGTAGGCAGGTTCTCTTCTGTGATCCTCTGGTCACATGCTTAGATTTCTATTAGAGACCGTAGCAGGCTGTGGCTGTTTTTGTGTGTTTTGTTCTGTTTTACCTTTTTTCTTTTTACTGGATTATGATCTAATAGATGGGGACCTTCTTCCCTCTTCTGTTTATCTTCATAGCTACAGGTCCGTTATAGCTCCTGAAACATAGGAAGGCAGAGAGAGGAGGGAAGGAAGGAAAGAAGAAAGGAGGGAGGGAGGGAAGGAAAGAAGGAAGACAGGAGGGAAGACAGGAAGACACTCCACCAAAAGGCATTCATGACCTGGCCAATAAGGAGCAAGATGAGTGTGATTTTTGAAGAACTGAGAGAAGAGTGGAGCCCGGAAGTCAAATAGGAGATAAGAAAAATCTGGCTAGCTGCAGGGATCAAAGGCTTTGAGGGGAGAAGAGGTTCCCTTAGCAAGAAAGCATAGGGTAATGCATCCCTGTTGCTCCCCTCCTGCCCTGCAAGACCCCCCAGGTCAGCTGGCCTCTGGGCTGGCAGGAGCTGGCAACAGAGGGACTCCCGGTGGGTAATGGGTGCGGGGGTGGGGAGCTGAAAATGTGGTAAAGTTTTAACAAATGCTTTTTGAATTACATTCAATTATAGCTGGCAATAATCACAACCTTTCTGGTTCTCTCTTTCACAAGGTAATAGGAGAAAGGCTTGGAGAGGAGGGAGGTGATTTAGCAAATGCTGGACTGGAGGGCCCTGGAGCAGGCAGAATGCTGGCCCTGCGGGAACTGAGGGCTGAGAGGGCTCCAGCTGCGGAGGGGGCGCTGTGAGGAGCCAGCAGGACCCAGCCTTGCCCAGAAACCTAGGACCAGTTCCCTGAGACTGCAAGGTCGTTGCAATTAGTTAAGTGCCTGCACTCAGCAGGCCTTTGGGATAGGAAAGGGCTGTGTTCTCCATCTTGTTGATGTGGAAACAGCAAAGGGAAGTGACTCAGAGGCGGAGTGGAAAGGCGGAGTGTGTCTCGTGACATTCTGACTACTACTAGATCCAAAGGGCTGTGCTTGACTGTCTCCTGGGAGGCTTCCTTCCATGGACAGGCGCCTGTGGTGCTCTGAGGACAGGCAATGGGGCTGTGCAGGAGCAGAGGAAAGGGAAGTGTGATCTGTGGAGGTGGGGCAGGTGCATGGAGGGAGGCGGGGCTCGGTGAAAAGGCAGCCTTGGTGCACCGAGCACTGGAGGTAGAAGGGGCTGCCACAGCCACCTGATCCTGCACTTAGGAGGTCAGTTTAGACTTTTTTAAAGTAAGGTTTAAAGGCCAGGCATGGTGGCTCATACCTGTAATCCCAGCACTTTGGGAGGTTGAGGAGGAAGGATCACTTGACGCCAGGAGTTCAAGACCAGCCTAGGCAACACAGAGAAACCCTATCTCTATCCAAAATAAAAATAAAAAATTGAACTAGGCATGGTGGCAGGTACCTGTAGTCCCAGCTACTTGGGAGGCCGAGGCAGGAGGATCACCTGAGTCCAGGAGTTTGAGGCTGTAGTGAGCTATGATCACATTCCTGCACTCCAGCCTGAACAACAGAGCAAGCCCCTATCTCTAAAAAATAATAATAATTAAAATTAAATTTCAAAATTAAAAGGTGGGTCTTAGTATTATATTTCCAATTCTTTCTTCTGCCAAGTCACAGACACTTAAAAAATGAATGTGCCAAGGAGTTTACAGAAGTAACCTCTGATCCTCCAGAAAATTCTGCAGGATAAGTAATAGTAACCTCATGCCCCAGTGAAGGAAACTGAGGCCTGCAGAGATTGTCTTGTCCAAATCACACAACAGGTCCATGGCAGAGACTTAAGGCTGCCATGTTGCCACACTCGAGTAATGGCCCAGTTGTGTGGTTTGCCAGCCCCGAAGAAAGTGGTTTAAATCCAGGTTTGAATGAGTTAGATGTATGCGCCTTCTCCCTGAGATCATACACCCTTTCTGACTAGTGGTCCCCTTTCCACACTCTCTCAAATCAGGAATATAACTGTTTTTTTTCCTTCTTGAGGTGGAGTTTCACTCTTTTCCCCCAGGCTGGAGTACAACGGTGCAGTCTCGGCTCACTGCAACCTCCATCTCCTGGGTTCAAGGGATTCTTTTGTCTCAGCCTCCCAAGTAGCTGGGATTACAGGCACGCGTCACCACACGCAGCTAATTTTTGTACTTTTAGGAGAGATGGGGTTTCACCATGTCGGTCAGACTGGTCTTGAACTCCTGACTTCAAGTGATCTGCCTGCCTCAACTTCCCACAGTGCTAGGATTACAGTCATGAGCCACCACACCTGGCCAGGAACAGAACTTTCAGTCCTCAAGACCATGCATTTTACATTTGGGACTCCCAGCATCCCCTTTGGTGTCTGCCTCCCCAAGAGGCTAAGCTATTTATTGAACACAACGTGTGTAACATTACCCTACGATGTCTTCAAGGGCCAGAGTTAAGTTTTCCTGTGATATTTATTCCTGTAACCCTAGCATCTCCCCTGTGCCAGAAGCACAGTCCTAGGTACAGTTACAGCCTGGTGCATCTGGAAGGGACTGAAATGCTGCTTCAGTTCCCCCTCCTGCAGGCAGGTCAATGTCTTGCCATTCAGGAAGAGCATAATTTATTTTCTTCCTGAAGATCTTAAGAACTCAGAGACTGTCCATCCTCCTATAGTACCCTTTGCAGATTTTGGCCAAGAAGTTCTTACAGCCAATCAGAACTTTTCCTGTTTTAATTTGAGCCCATTTCCTTGTGTTTGTTATTCTTTGACTTTGACTGTGGCAGATTTGGGGGCCAGGAGGCAAACCGAAGCCCAGAATGGCTCAGAGCCAGGGTTTTCACTAGTGCCATGGGATGTAGTCTCCTCTGACTCTGAGGGTCTGGGGCAGACCAGGAAGCAGGGAGGATGGAATGCCAGGGCTTGGAGAGCCAGGAAGGAGGTCTGGAGAAAGGGGCAGTTTTTGGCTCATGAGTTGAGCATCAGAGGATTTTGTGATCATTAAAGGCCAGAGATACGCTATTGACGAGTAGTTCAAATAATCAGACAATATTTAGAGGCGTGAACAAGTTCTGTCATCAAGAAGAGGAGGTGGAGTCAGCAGATTGTTGTCATCTCTTCCTAACTCAGCATTCAGCAGTGATGTGCGTTGGTACCTGAAGGTCAGTCACAGTGGGAATTTTTACACTACAGAAATTGGCAAGGTCTGCAAAGTAGAGCTTTTTTTTTTTTTTTTTTTTTTTTTTCCTGGAGCACTACTGACAGGAGGAGCAAGATACAGGGAATACAGGTCATCAGACAAGATTTTGGAAAGTGAAAATAGTCATGATGATAGAGCCTTTCACTGGTGTCCCGCTTTATTGTTTACGATGAACTCTCACTTCTGTTTTCTCACTTCATCCTCACCACCCTTCTATGAGGAAAACAGGGTAGGCAGCATTACCCTACTTTATAGGGGAGGAAAATGAGGCCAGGAGAGGTAAAGTTACTTGCACAAGATTTTAGAGCCAGTCAGAAAATGAGCTGGGAGCAGAACACAGGCAGGGTGAGCATGAGGGAAGATGGCATGGAATTGAGAGCTATGTTCTCCCAAGACCCTGAAGAGGGGTGGCGGATGCCTTCCTTTCATGGAACCGTTCATTTGCTTTGCTTCAAATAGTTCTGAGTGTTCATTACAGATCTGTGTCTACAGATCAGAGTTTTGTGTGCACTTGGGGAAGTTGCCATGTGTCAATAGAGACATGGGCACCACCTACCTGGGCCTGAGGCTTTTGATCAAACCTATGTTCTAGTGTTGAGTCCATCCAGGACCTCTCAAGACAAAGTCCTGGCACAAGAAGGGTGATTATCTCTAAGCCAGGAGGGGTTCAGGATTCTTCACTGACCAGGGATATTCGATGCTAATTGTCACTTTTATCTTTCATGGAGTTTGTGCTGCCTTTAGGGGATTCCACCTTCCTCCAGGGCAGCTGAGGAAGTGGGACAAATTGGAATTCAAACCTGTTTTTGGGATCTAAGTTTGCTACTTAGCAGGCATGAATCCTTGACCAAATTGGCTTAGACCTTTTTGAGTGTGTTACCATCTGTAAAATGATCATCTTCACTTCTGCCCACCTCCCAGGATTGTTGCACAAAGCACTTGTGTTTCTTTATAGGTTTTTAAATTGCAATTACTTTTGGAATGAGCATCCACATCAGAAGTTTCTGCTGCAAAGGGCTAAAGGGAGAACTGAGGAACTTGCATCAGGCTGAAGGTAGAGGTAGATTCTGGGTGACAGAAATGACTTTGCTGAAATATTTCTCCTTGAGCTATGTTGGTGACTGCAGTTGGTGGCTCTTGAACCAGGGGCCAAGGGAGTCTGATGAAGATAAGACACCAGGGTCCTCCAAGCACGCTGATAATGGTGTCTGGGTGGGCTGCACTGTGTCTGATATACGGTGTGAATCTTTCTCTTTGGTTGAGACTGATATGGGAGTTGGCTCCTGAGTAGGCTAGACCCTGCCCAGCCAGGCTGGGGGATGGAAGGACAACTATCAGGCTGTGGTTTCTCATTGCTACATTTTTTTCTTAATAGACTTTCTTTTTAGAGAAGTTTTTGGTTTACAGCAAAATTGAGTCGAAAGTGCAGAGAGTTCCCACATGCACCCTGCCCTGACACAGGCACCGCTTCCCCTACTATCAACATCCCACACCCCCCAGAGTGGAGCATTTGTCACAGTCCATGAACCTGTGTGGACACATCATGATCACCAAAGATGTCCAGGGTCCTCAGGGCCATAGGCTCACTAGATACAGTAGATCCTGAAGCTGGGACCTGCTGCATGTGTGGTGCCTCCATAGCTGCATGTGCAGTCACCTGTCACTTAAGGATGAGGATACATTCTCAGAAATGCATCATTAGGCAGTTGTGTGAATATCAGAGTACTTACAGAAACCTAGATGCTACAGCCTACTACACACCTGGACTATATAGTATCACCTATTGCTCCTACAGACCTGTACAGCAGATTACTGTACCGAATACTGCAGGTAACTGTAACACAATGGAGGGTCTAAATACCCCAGATCCCTCACTCTCTGGGTGGGGTACATTCTGTCCTGGCTCCTAGAGTTCCCAGCAGGGTTAAATGGCAGTTAACCAAGTGATCACTTACTTGATCACTCTTTTTGACTGTTTTCCCTTCCCTATCATCATTTCTCTGGTTTACTTACGCAAACCTAGATGGTACGGCCTAGACTATATGGTATAGTGCATGGCTCCTACAACCCTGTGCAGCAAGTTACTGTACTGAATGCTGTAGGCAATTGTAACACAATGGTAGGTATTTATGTATCTAAACATAGAAAAGGTACAGTAAAAATACAGTGTAAAAGATAAAAAATGGTTCACCTGTCTAGGGTACTTACAATGAATGGAGCTTGCAGGATTGAAAGTTGCTCTTGGAATCTGCGAGTGAGTGTGAGTGAATGTGAAGGCCCAGGACGTTGCTATACACTACCATAGACTTTATAAACATGGTGTACTTAGGCTACACTAAATTTATTTTTTTTAATTGTATTTCTTCAGTAATAGAATAACCTTAGCTTACTGTAATGTTTTTACTTTATAAACTTTTTTTAAAGCTTGTTGGCTCTTTTGTAAAAATACTTAGCTTAAAACACATGTGCATTGTACAACTGTACAGAAATATTTTCTTTCTTTATATCTTTATTCTATAAGCTTTCCATTTCTAAAGTTTTAAATTTTTTATTTTTTTACTTTTTAAACTTTTTTGTTAAAAATGAAGACACAAGCGCACACATTAACATAACCCTACACAAGATCAGGACCATCAATATCACTGTCTTCCACCTCTGCATCTCGTCTCACTGGAAGCTCTTCAGGGGCAGTAACAGGCATGGAGCTGTCATTGCCTGTGAGAGTAATGTCTTCTTCTGGATACCTCCTGAAGGACCTGGCTGAGGCTGTTTTACAGTTAACTTTTTCTTATAAGTAGAAGGAGTAGACTCTAAAATAATGATAAAAAGTATAGTAGAGTAAGTACATAAACCAGTCACATAATCTTTATTATCATTATCAAGTATTATGTACCACCCATAATTGTGTGTGCTAGACTTCTGTATTCCTGGCAGTGTGGTGGGTTTGTTTATGCCAGCGTCACCATAAACACATGAGTCATGCATTGCGCTGTGACCTTACCACAGTTATGATGTCACTAGGTGAGAGAAATTTTTCAGCTCTGTTCCACTCTTCGGGGACCACCATCGTATATGCGGTCCACCATTGCCTGAAACATTATTAGATATGCCATATTGTGCTATGTGAGTGTATTTGCCTGTTGTCTCTCTGACTAGAGTGTGTGCTCTTTAGGGAAGGACCTGCTTCTCTCATCTTCATACCCTGTAACAGGGCTGGCACTGTTCCCTCCTGTGTCCCCTGCGCCCTGCCATTTCAGTACAATCCTCTCTTCTACCCGCCTGCCACCAGCTCTGCACCTCTGTGCCTGAGGACTTTCTCAGCTCTCCCTTGTGCAGAACTGACTGGATGTGCTAGAACAATGACTGTAAGAGTGGTGTATAAATACCCCAGATCCCTCCCTCTCTGGGTGGGGTACATTCTGTCCTGGCTTCTAGAGTTCCCAGCAGGATTAAACTGTGGTTGTCCAAGTGATAACTCACTAGATCACTCTTTTTAGCTGTTTTCCCCTCCCTGTCATTTCTCTGATGTTTCCTGGGGTTACCTCTCAAACGACTTCCCCCTGGATTCCTTGTTGAAGGTCAGGGGATCTGGGATACATCTTCACTACATAACAGAGTATTGGCATGCAGGACATGTCCAGCAGATGTTTGTTGGAAAATGGTATGGATACCTCTAGAATAGACAGTTACTTCTAGAACATACATATCTTTTAGATAAGAATATATATATATATATATATATACACATCTTAAAGCAGATTGCATATTCTTCTCTCCATAGGTCTCATGCCATGTTTTGCTGCCCTTGTGGACTCTGAGCTTGGTGCTACGTGTTGTCTGCCTGCCCCTGACCTGAAGGACATGCCCAGCTCCTTCTCTCATCCTTGCCTCTCTTTTGCATCTTCATAATACACATTCACTTTTTAAAAAAGGAATGGCTTTTTGAAGCTAATGGCCATCTAAATCTTTCTTTTCTATTGTCCAGCACAGTGTGAATAAATAAATATAGGCTATGATTCCACTTTTCAAATATATGACTCCACATTGGTGTTTTAACATTGCCAACTCCATCATTTTACCCCCAACTCCTGGTCAAGGAATTTTCCTCCCTCTAAAATCACAGTCTCTTCTTAGAAAGGAGATATTTTTCTTTAAGAAGGGGTTTCAGGATAAGAGCTAAGCTCATTGTAGAACAGTGGTTTCCAACCCAGGCCAAACGTTAGAAAAATCCTAGGGAATGAGTATGTCAATGCTCAGCCCAGACCAGTTTGACAGCAGTCTCTGAGGATAGGGCTTGGTTTAGGGTTCTGAAAGCATCCCAAGTGATGATGTGGAGCCAAGGCTGATGCCATCCATCTGGAACCCATCCACTTCTTCCTTTGGGCATTCCCTGCTTTAGATCAGTGGGAGATAAACCCTACTCTACTGAGTCGTGTTGGATCCAGAGGCCGGGACCAATGTTGCTGAGATTCAAGGTGAACTGCAGATTCCTAGGATTCTTATCGTCTACATCTGTGTCAACCCAGGCTGTCAGCAGAACTGGGCTGGGTTTTCTAGGGTCCCAGCTCAGCTCCCTACCACGTGCAGAATGCTCTTCCCTGTGGGGCTGCTGGGCAGAGCTCTGTTCCTCTTGAATCCTCCTGCGTGTGATGAGTGATGTCTATGTGATGAGCTCCTGTCGGACGGAGGCCTTCCCACCCTGAAAGTTTTTGCTGGCAGCTGAGGATGGGGACAGACAGCATCAGTTGACAGCCTGGCCCTCCACCTGGGCCCTTTCCTGCCTTCTCCATTCCTGTTCCCTTGGGGCCACTTGTTCTCCAGTTCTCTTTCTTCTCAGATTTTCCCTCTGGTCCCTGTTCCTCTCCTGCTATTTTCTACTGTCTCGCTCTTTGCTTTTTCTGTTCAGCTGTGCCTTGGAACCAAGCTGTGACCGCCTCCTCTCACAGCTGCCTTTGCTAAGGGTGGGCCCCTTGCCTGGGTGCCAGGATGGAGGGAGGAATGGGTCGGAGAGAGGGGCTTCCAGGAGACAGAGCTCATACCCCTGGGAGCCCCAAGTCTGGATTTCATACCTGCAGCTTTCCCAGTCAAGAGAGCCAGGTGCCTTGCAGGGGAGCTTTTGGGAATGGGAGAATATATAGCATTTGTATCTGTCTTGGAGCTTGGTGGGTGCTGTCCCTGGGGCATGAGGTGTGTGGGCCTGTGTGGGGCTCTTTCAGGGCTGACCCTCTGCTGTCTCTGCAGGACTGCGATGTGCTGGTCTTAGCTGCTGTTTGAGAGGATGTCTGGGGTGTCCGAGCCCCTGAGCCGAGTAAAGGTGGGCACATTACGCCGGCCTGAAGGCCCCGCAGAGCCCATGGTGGTGGTACCAGTAGATGTGGAAAAGGAAGACGTGCGTATCCTGAAGGTCTGCTTCTATAGCAACAGCTTCAATCCTGGGAAGAACTTCAAACTGGTCAAATGCACTGTCCAGACGGAGATCCGGGTAAGTGTGAAGGCATCTGCTCTGTCCATCTGTCTGTCCCTCTGTCTTCTTCCTGGGCAGCTGAGCAGCTCTCCTGCAGCCTTGCAGCTCTCCCTGGGTGGAACAGGTGAGGTGGCATCAGAGACATGTGCTCAGCCTGCATCACCAGGCCTTCTCTCCAGGTGTGCGCATACTACTTCTCTAGGAGCCTGGGAAACACATGTTGTAGACTTTGCTTGAACCCCAGATCATTTGTTTGGCCTCTGATTCAATTCATTTCAACTTATTAAGTATTTATGATACTTGAAGCTCTGCAAGGGACTTAAAATCTCCTATCCTCAAAGAGTTCACACTCTGATGAAATAGGAATTAGAGATACACAAGTGATTGCATTAAAAATAGAACAAAACTGGTATGACTTGTGTGCTGTGCATGTAGAGGAAGGCGCTGGTGGGGCATTTAGAGGATGATAATGAAGTAGAGGTGCTTTGGGCCAGGTGGAGGGTTAACAAGCCCTACCTGGCAACACATCCTTTTGCTCACTCCTACCCAGAATCACAACATCTGTTTTGCAGGTCCAGGTATCCACCTTCATCAGGGCACCTGGACACCAGTATGCCAGTTCACCTTAACCAAATGTATATGAGATTGTCATCATAAGCAGAGTTCCAACATGCTGAACTAATTTCAGTCACCTACATTTATTGAACAATTGCTATGTGGAGCCTGGGCCAATCCCTCTATACACATTATTCCATTAAATCTTCCCAGCATTCCCATGAGTAGATACACTGAGGACATACCTTTCCGCTGCCCAGAGCACCCCTTTCTGATGATGGGAGGGAAAGCCAGATTGGTTCTGGGAAGGTTGCTTAGTGGGTAATTTGAACAATGGAAGCAGGAACTTTTGGGAAAGCTAATCAGGTCTGAGGACATGGGATGAGCCAACTCCAGCTCATAGCCAACCCTTCCCATGTCCTGAAAGCCAGTGTCCCTAAACTCCATGAATGTTTCCTTTGGTTAGTGCTGCTGTGCCCTGGCCACATCATCCTGGCTGCCTTCCGTCTGCTATAGCACACGCTGTGCTTCCACATACCAGAGCACAGTGTAATTGATTACGTCACTGTCATGGCCAGTTATCACCATTGATTACGGTTTGATTGGCTCTCTCTGTTTCCTGTAACTGATTCGATTAGGGCCTTGTTTGCTCATCTTATGGTTTCTGATATAGAGGCACAATTGTGTCCTGAGAGTAAGCCCTGGTCATCTTCCTCCAGGAGGATGTTTTCCTATCTCTTTATCCACTTCGTGAGTCTTCCTTTGGGTATATCATTTTTGCAAAGAGCTGATGCCATCCACTGTGAATTTTACTAGTTTAATTTTCAGAAGTTAACCTGATTTCCAAGTTTAGGGAGGAGCACCTCATTGTTATTTTGTGCTGAAAAACAGAGAGCAGCTGGTTAGTTCAGATTAGGACAGGTTCCATGGAGTCAGCAGTGAAAAGGTCCTGAAAAAGAGGTAGGATTTAAAGCAGTGACACTGGGGACAGGAAGAGACTTTCCAAGAGGATAGAACAGCATGTCAAAAGGCAGGGAGGCCTCTGAACAGTAAGTAGTTCAGTTTGACTGGAGTATGGATTATATTTAGAAAAGTATCTAAAGTCAAGATCAAAAAGGAAAGTTGACAGCAGAGAATGAAGGGCCTAGAATATCAGGCAGAGAAATCTGGAAATGGACAGGCATTAGGGAAGAACACATATTTTTAAGCAGGGGCAAGATGTTCCTGGAGTTGTATGATATACCCTGCTGGGTGTTTAACGGATGAAAGTACACAATGGGCCTATGGAGAAGGCAGTGAGACCCAGGCTTAAGAAGAATGGCTTGAGGCATTATCTGGGGTTGGTGGGGAACAGAGGTGGAGAACAGAAGTGACTGACTTCTAGGAATATGTCCAAGCCTTCTGATTTTTCCTGCTTCCAGTGTCTCCTGCAGGCAAAATGTCACCTGCTTATTGCAAACAGCTGAGGCTTTAAAGCCATACCTAGACTTCTAGCCAAGTTCTGCTCCATGCTTACTGGTTGTGTGGCCTGGGACCTAATGATTAACTGATCTAGGCTTCAGTCTCCTCACCCGGGGATCATGCTGTAAAGACTGGAGATGATGGAGGAGAAGCACAAAGCACATAGCAGTGTCCATAACTGGAGGCTATTGATTGTGTGGGTATTAGGTTATTACCCAGCTGAGGAATCTCCAAAGGCCTCTAATTGCCCAGAGAAGAAAGTGCAAATTGTCTTCCTTTGGTGTCTATCCAGGTATCTGTCTTATGTTCAAATAAAGAAATAATATGATCAAATTTGTGTTTTAAAACAGCAACATGGTGTTCTGCAAGATGTTAAGAAGTGTGCCCTCAGGAAGTGAATGTGTGGTCAAAAAGATTGGGAAATGTTTGGTTAAACAATTCTGAACAGATTCTTTTGCAGTAAGACTTCTCAGAACCTTAAATAGGCTGATATACCTGATAAATCACTAAGAACGGCCACAGAGGTGATATTTTCTTAAATAAACAATTTCTTATTTGCCTAAAAAAAACCCCCTTCTTTTAAACCACTAGATCTCTGGACAATCATTTAGGGAACTTTTCCCCCTAAACTCTGACAGCAGAGAGAAGAGGACTATATTAAAAAAAAAAAAAAAAAAGACTGGTGAATGGGAGATGGGTTAGGAGGCTGTGGTCATACTGCAAAAGCAAAATGATGAGGACCTGGACTAAGGGAATGGCATTAGGAATAGAGATAAATCAACATAATTGAGTGTATCTAAGGAGGCAGAGTCAATAGAATTTGATGATTAACTAGATATAGGGAGGGAAAGAAAGGAAGGAGAGAAGGATGACTCAAGTTTTTGCTTGGGCGACTGAATGGGTGTTGGTACCATTCATTGAAATCCAAACAGAGAAAGGGAGGGCGTTCTGAGATTTCAACTTTACATGTGTTGTGTTTAAAGTGTTTATGAAACACCCCCATGAAGGAACGTGGGTCTGGAGCTCAGGAGGGAGAAAGAATCTAGAGACAAATTTGGGTGTCATTATGCAATTGATGTCACGCAAATGGGTAGGATCACCCACAAGGAATGAGTGTAACAGAAGAAAAACAGATCCAGCACGAGGTCAGGCATTCAAGACCAGCCTGGCCAACATAGTGAAACCCCATCTCTACTAAAAATACAAAAAATTAGCTGGGTGTGGTGGCACGGACCTGGAATCCCAGCTACTCTACTCATGAGGCCGAGGCAAGACAATCACTTGAACCTGGGAGGCGGAGGTTGCAGTGAACCAAGATTGCGCCACTGCACTCCAGCCCAGGCGACAATGTGAGACTCCATCTCAAAAAATAAAGAGATCCAGGTGGGAAACCTGGGAAAATCAACTTCTAAAAGGCTGATAAAGAGCAGCAAATGAAGGAAAAACAAGAATCAGTCAAAGAAGGAGCAAGAGAACCAGGAGGACAGAATCTGAGGAGCCCGAGGCAGAGGGGGCTTTAAGGAAATAGTGACTGGTAGTGTCAGATGCTCAGAAAGGACAGCAGATAAGGTTAGAAATAAGTGCATGGCTTTAGCAGCAGGTGCCAGGAATCATCTTTGTTTGGGCAATTTTAGTGGAGAGATGGAGGCAGAACACATTGTACAATGAATTATAGTGGAGACAGTGAGTATAAGTAACATGTAAGAGAGGTTTTGACCAAGAAGAAAAAGAAAGAAGGGAAGGCTAAAGGAACAGTGTTCACTGCAGAAGGAACAGCATGTGTAAAGGTCCTGAAGTGGGAAGGCACATAGCAGGTTTGAGACTAAGGATTGCTTAAGTTTGGCTATTTAAACCATGTTAACCGTTTTGGTTTTTATTCCATCTCTTGTGGGAAGCCACTGATATAATTTATACCTATGGGTGACATGAAATTGTGCTTTTTAAAGACCACTTGGGTTACATAATGGAAAATGCCTTGGAGGAAGGCAGGAATGGATGTGGGGAAATGTTATGTGGCTATTACAGTGAATCAAATGAGAGACGACAGTAGCTTAAGTTAAGATTATAGCCATGGAGATAGTGATGGTAATGGTGGTGGTGATGATGATGATGATGGTAACAGTAGTGGTGATGTTAGTGATGATGATGGCAGTAGTGGTGATGGCAGCTAGCACTTTGGAAAGCAATAATATGCACCATCATATTGACTTCTCAAAAGAACCCAGTAAAGAACAAACTATGATTATTTCCACTTCATATATAAGGAAACTAAGCACAGAGGATTTAAGCAAATTGACAGTAAGGGGTGAAGCCTATTTTTAAACCTAAACGATGCACTTCCAAAGCCTGCACTCTTAACCACTGTCATCAATGGAGAGAAGTGATTATAATCCACAGAATTGAGGAGATGAAAGGCTTTTGTGATGACAGGAGATTCACAAATGAGGAAGAGGGAGGTGTGAAGAATGGCAGCCCTGGTCTGGGTGGCCAGGGTCCCGTTCCCTAAGATGAAAAACACTGGAGGAGAAATCCACTGGAGAGTGAGGAGTTCACATGCCCAGTTTTGGCCCTGTGGAGTACAATTGAGACACATTAACATCTTCACATGGAAATGCTAAGTAGATCCTTGGATACGTAATTCTGGAGGAGGGAACCAGGTTGGTCATAGACATTTGAGTGAGGTCAATCCAACCATCTGGTGGTTGAAGCATGGCTGTGAATGAGATCATTTGGGAAAGGGTTCTGAATTACTCCATCGTCCACTCCACAAATGTTTGTTGGATCCTCCCATGTGCCTGGCACTATGCTGGTATGACCTAGGGTATTAGCATATCCCAAAACACATTGCTCTCCCTGCTTTCATAGGGCTTCCTGGCCAAGAGTGAGACTGACATGGACTCACACTAATGAATGAACCTTCTCAATCTGAAGCACATGGTCCTACAGGAAACCATAGGTCTTGTGAGAACAGGTCACCATCATCATCTCCATGGCTACAACCTTAATTTAAGCTACTGTCATCTCTCATTTGATTCACTGTAATAGCCACATAACATCTCCCCACATCCATTCTTGCCTTTCTCCAGTGTATTTTCCATTATGTATCCCAAGTTATCTTTAAAAAGCACAATCTTATGTCACTCATAGGTTGTGAGAGTGGGACTGGATTTATATGCAGAGGAATAGCTTTGCTGTGCAGTGCCTGTTTGGGATGCAGTGTCCAGGTGGGAGTCCAAGCCCAACTTCCTTGTCTGGGACTCTCCTGGAGCAGCCCTTCTCTCTGCTTCCTGACTTCTTTTTGCGGTCTCCTTTCCTAGCTTGGCTTTATCCTTTGATGGATTTTTCTACTTCCATCCTTGTATCTTCCTCTCCTCATTTTCCCAGTACTCAGAATGCTGCCAGCCCTTTCAAATTTGCCAAGCACATGTCCTTCCCCAAGAACGCTCCTGAGATCCTGACACCCCCACATAGCAGTGTCTGATCAAATGGAAGCAGTCGCAAATCGCCCTGACACAATCCACATGGCAACACATTTCCAAAACATAGTTACTCCATGCATATTTGCTGATTTCATGTTTTGGTCTTTATTCTCTACTTTTTTTTTTTTTTTTCCCTGCAGATGTAGTAGCTTCATGGTGATTTCTCCATGTTATAAAAAGCTTTGTGAATAAGCGCTGGCCCCTGTGCCTAGGACCTAAAAGAAATTAGGCAGGTGTTGCAGAGAACAATGAGAAATTGATTTTGCTCTTCTGGATTTTCTATTTCCTTTTTGTTTGATATTTATAGGAAATTGTGTTTGTTTAGGAACTCTGAATTTCTGGAGCAAACAGAGGCTCATATCATTATATTTTTCTCTAACGTGCTAATTTGCTTGTCTGGGAAAAGGGGTAAGATGACACTCTGAAAAGAACTGGCAGAGCGGCACCCAGACGTGCCCACACAGGGCGGCTCTCTGGCTCTCACTGCTGCTGCTGCCGCTGCTCCTCCTCCTTCTCTTTTTCTTCTTTCTTCTTTGTTCTTCTTTCTTCTCTCTTTCTTTTTTCTTCTTTCTCCCTTCTTTCTTTCTTCCTTTTCTTCTTCTTGTCCTCGTCCTCTTTTTCCTTCTCCTTCTCTCTCCTCTTCCTCCTATGTCTCTTCCTCCTCCTCTCTCTCTCTGTCTCTCCTTCCTTTCCCTCTGCTCTCTCTTCTTCTCAAGTCATATGTCCTGATTTGTCTCAGCCCCAGTTTTCTTACATTGTCCAGGGATGACTATCTTCAGTGCCCCTGCCAGTCTCAAATGTATCATGATATGGGTGATAATGACATGATAATGACATGGCTCTGCTCTCTCCTCTCCCTGCCTGGCACACTGACCAGCTGGCTCGTGGTGTTTTCTCCCTCCAGCTTCCTCTAGTTGACCCACTCTCTTCATGTGCTCATCTCTTCCTGTCACGAGACCATCTTTTCTCACCCAGGAAGGCATTAAGCAGAAGAAGAGATATTCATCTGGGGTATGGTGTTGTTCAGAGGTGCCGATGGGGTCCTACATCCAAAACCTTCTCCCTCAGCCAGTTTCTACCAAGCTGGAAACCTGGGTTCAAGATTCATCCTTGTTTTGTCCTGAAGTATCACCCCACTCAGAATTCACATTCACATCCCCAGGAAGGGCAGAGGCTGCAGCTATCCTGTGCCCTTCCCACCCAGTCTGGATGCATCCCTCCTGCCCGCAGCAGGGACTCCAGGTTGCAGGGGTGTCCTTGGGCATTGCATGAGGAGAGCTGTCCAGTTCCAAATGCAGCCTAGTCTACACGTGCCTGTCCTCACCACCACCTGCGTGCATTCAGTGATCATACATTCCTTTCCAGAAATCCCCAGAGGCAGACTGCAGATGTCAGAACCCATTGGCTTTGCCCTTCGCTCCCTGCACCCATCACACACTTATCCCAGTTAGCTTTGAGTTTAATCAATTGTTACTCAACCAGACACAGGGTGCACAGGGTGTTATGGACTGGATGTTTATGTCCCCTCACCCCCAAATCCATATGTTGATGCCCTAACCCCCAATGTAATGGTATTTGAAGGTAGGGGTATTGGAAGGTAATTGGGCTTAGGTGAGGTCATGAGAGTGGGGGCCCTATAATGGGATTAGTGTCCTTAAAAGAGAGGAAGAGGCTAGGTTCCTCTCTCTCTCTCTCTCTCTCTCTGTGTGTGTGTGTGTGTGTGTGTGTGTGTGTGTGTGTGTCTGTCTGTCTCTCAGCCACGTGAGGACACAAGGAGAGGGCTTTCCTCTGTAAATGAGGAAGCTCGCACCAGGAACCAAGTCTGCTGTACCTAGATCTTAGACTCCCAGCTCCAGAGCTATTTAGACATAAATGCTTGTTGTTTAAGGCACCCAGTCAGGGTGATTTGTTAGAGCAGCTCAAGATGACCGGGACATAGGCCGGCAGTTCCCTGTGCCTGGAAGAGCAGTCTCTGGCCCACAGTCCATTGGCTCAGGTTCTCTGTATCTGGAACAATATCTGTCACCCTCCTTCAGATGCTGCTAGAGTAGGGCCCAAGGTCTCAGTGCAAGAGGTAGGGAGGAGGAGGTTACTTGTCCTGCTAAGTTGCCATTTTTGAAACAAAGACTACCCTAGAGAGAATAAATGGAAGCACACAAGGCTAGTCTCCCATGCATGAAAACAGTCCCTGAAAAAGAGGAAAGAGTTCAACCAGGAAACCACAACCCAGTGCCACGATATTTAAAAAGGTATATTCACAAGGACCTCCTGCTTCTGCACCCCCTCCCTGTTTCCTGTGTGTGCTCTGCAGTCCGGCCCACCCCCACACAGACACCTACAGAGGCCAGCACAAGGCAGACACACAGGTTCTGGGCCTCTGTGGATCTCCACGCTCACATTCATTGCATCCACAAATTGGTAGTCAGGTGCCTGGGCTTTCGTTTCTATTTTTAATCTGGTAGTTGCATTGCTGAATGTCCTTGTTAGAGACTTTTATCATCTCAAAATGAATGCTTTCAGGGTGTTAAGTTATGCTCACTTGTATTATTTTGTTCTTTAATCACTGTTTTTAGAATGATCCCTTACATGTGTTGCGAACTCAGAATGTATATAACCAGTGTATCGGTTTTCTATGGCTGCCTTTGTATCACAAACCTGGTGGCTTACAATAGAAATGATTCTCTCACAGTTCTGGAGGCCAGAAGTCCCCAAATCAAGGTGTCAGCAGGGACTCAGTTCTCCTGAAGGCTCTAGGGGAGGATCTCTCCCTGCCTCTCCCTGCTTTTGGTGGCTCTAGGCTTTTGGTGGCTCTAGGCTTTGCAAATGCCCCCCATTTTTTTCCAGATGAGATCACATTCACAGATTCTGGGGTTAGGACCTGGACATATCTTTTGGGGGCCACCATTCGACCCATTATGACCATCAGTTCAGATCATAGTATCTGTTGCTGGTACCCCCATTCAGGCACACACAGACCAGTGTACCCAGATGTATAGCAATGAGTGGACCCTTTGTCCCTTTAAAAGCTTTTATTATGTCATTAGGGGGTATGTGCAGAAGAAAATAGAGGCTCACTGAATATGTGAGTCAGCACTTCTCCCTGGGAACCGTTCCACACCTCCTGGAAGTCAGCATTGGGAAATGTGTAGGGCCCATTATAGTTGGCACATTGTCATGATTCTCACAATGATTGGGGCTGGGGCTTGGGATTTGGTGGGTGGGCTCTTGCCGTGGGTGAACGGTCCCATACAACAAAGAATCCTCCTGCCCCAAGTGCCAGTGGGACCCTGCTGAAATTCACTGATGTGAATTAGGAAGCATTACGGTACAACGAATGCTCTGAACCCAGACCCCACGCGAAAAATAAAACTTTACCTGTCATGTTGGAGTGACACCTGCCCCTCCTGCTCTGAGGCAAACACTGCAGGTCACCCGAAAGAACTGTATAGTAACTGCTTTAAAAGATATTTTAGTAGGGGGCTTTGAGGGGGAAAAAAATCTACGAAAGCCACCTGGTATTCTCCCAACTGATCTTTATTGTTTTTCATCCCTCCTCAATCTCAGCGTGGCGTCAAGAGCCCTTTCTACAGTTTATGGGTAAATCAGAATTTTTGACCGAATGGTCTCATTTTTAACAGAACATTTTTATTTTTCAGAGACACTTATATTCTGCTCAAGTTGATTAAAGAAAAGGCCATTTGTTACCTTTTCAGCCTTTTTTCTACCTTCTCAGAGCTCTACTTCCCGTCTTCACACATAGCAGAAGGTGCAAGGGAAGAGCCTGCTATCTAGCTCTTGCCCTGGGAACATAAAATCCTTCATGATTCTCTTGCTCCAAGCAGAAGGAAGTTGTTTTTCTTTGCATTGTTCACCCCGGGTCACTGGCATGGCCGGATCGGGCGTGGTCATGACCTGATCGTCCTATGAGGCTCCTTGATTGCACTTCACCCACCGGCTGCTGGTGCTGGTTCCAGCTCACAAAGGGCCTCAGATCCCTTTCTTCAGGGATTTCTTCCTTCAACTGCCTGTACCCCTCTACAGGGCTCAGCCTTTGGAAGCCTTTAGAGCCACTACTGTACAGTTGCTCCCAGGAGGTGGGTCTTCCCAGGCGTCAGTTCCCACCCAGTCAAGGGAGGTGCCTCTGGCCCAAGGACCCCAGACTCCATTTCCGGCTCCCATCTTCATGTCTTAATTCTAGACTTCTTGGGTTAATCATCTCCTCAGGTTGACTTGACCCTTGAGCCGTGTTCATCCTTCCCCCTTTGCCCATCACAGTGCTAGCTACCATTTTTTGAGCACCTGCTCTGCACCTACCATTGTGCTAGGCTCTTATGTGTCTGTAACCCACATAAAGGCAGTCAGTTGTTCTGACCTTGAAGCCAGTCTCAGTATAGCATCACATTCCAACATATATTAGTCTGTCCTCTAAAAATAACTGGAAATCCATTTAAATCTTTCCTATAATCTCTTTGAGGAGAGAGAACTGTTGGGGCTCAGAAAACAATACCCCCAAATGAAGGCCTCAGCAGCAAAAGCTTTTCTGTTACTTTCTCCTGCCCCCTGTCTCTCAGCCCCACTCTGCCCCGAGGCGCCATAGAAACTAGGATTGACTAGGATTGTCTTCCCGAGGTGGGTCACAGAAACCAGAACCTCTTTTCCCTAACAGAAAGCCAGCCATAAAACCTAAAAATATTCCGTGTAGAAACAGGCCATAAAGAAATTATCTGACCTACATTGTTTGACTATAGGTCATAAGACCTTGATTCCAGAGAGGGCCTGCCCTGCACCCAGCAGGAAGGAACACTGCTCAGAGAGGCCAAGAAGAATCTAGACAGACAGGCCTGTCTGGGTTTCCCCACTCAGCCTGTTAACATTAGATCAGACCCTTCTCCTCCGATCATATTTCTACATGACTATCCATTGTTTGCTAAACCTAAGCATAAAAATGGACAGTTTCTCCTCTGTTTTTGGGTCTTCATTCTGAAGGGACCTGTGTATGCATATTGAGTAAATTTGTATGCCTTTTCTCCTTTTAATCAATCTGCCTCATTTCAGTGATTTTTCAGTGAACCTTTAGGAAGCCAAAAGCCTGGGCCCCCACAGGGGATATCATTGGGGAATCGCTGTCCAGATAGGTAGTAAAATTTATTAAAATTCTCATAACCATATACCAGTTAAAAGTAAAACAGCTGTCTGTGTCTGTCTACCCCAAGGTCAGACATGGAGAGTTGTTTTAGCTCTAATTGGTCCATGTCTGTATTGGTCTCCTAGGGCTGCTGCAACAAAGCACCACAAACAGCGTGATGTGAAACCACAGAAAGGTATTGTCTCACAGTTCTGGAGGCTAGAAATTCAAGATCAAGGTGTTAGCAGGACCGTGCTCCCTCTGAAGCCCATAGGGGAACCCGTCCTTGCCCCTCCCTGGCTGGGGATTCGCCAGTGGTCTTTGACACTCCTTGGCCTGCAGCTGCATCACTCAAATCTTACATCATCTCCCTGTGTGCACGTCTCTGTCTGCATTCACACTTCCCCCTTTTTATAAGGACACCAGTCATTTTAGATTACAGCCCACTCAAATGACCTCATTTTAACTTGATGAGTCTGTAAAGACCCTATAAAGTCCCGTGCTAAGGCACTAGAGGTTAAGACTTCAACATATCTTTTTTGGGGAGCCACAGTTCAACCCATAATGGTATCTTACTAGATAGGCGTGTAAAGTTTTTGGAATCCAGGGGAAGAAACAAAAACCTTATCATGGGGAGTCAGGGAAGGCTTCCCAGGGGCCATCATAGTGCTCACTGGGCCTGAAAGGATAACTGGGAGTTCACCAGGAGGAGAGGACAAGGGGGAGAGGGAAGCCAGGGGTCCCCCAGGCAGGAAGAATTGAATGTGTTCGGCACAGAGGAAAGCAAGAGCATGCTGTGTTGGGGGAAGAAAGAGAGCAACTTTGGAGACCAGGCACGGAGCACACTGTGGGTTCAGAGGGGATGGGACTGGAAAGAACGTGTGGGAAAAAAACCCCAAAGGGAGGTTTATGCCTCGTGTTCATTAATTTGGGTCTTATCTGATTGTACAGAAAATGAGGAACCAATGAGGGACTTTCCACCAGAATCACCTGCATTGATTTTGTCCTCAACCTCAGAGTGACACCTTCTTAAATAAAATTTAAGCAAGACTTGTTTTTATTTTTAATACAGAGTTTTGCTCTTGTGGCCCAGGCTGAAGTGCAGTGGTGCGATCTTGGCTCACTGCAACGTCCACCTCCTGGGTTCAAGTGGTTCTCCTTCCTCAGCCTCCTAAGTGGCTGGAATTATAGGCATGCACCACCATGCCAGGCTAATTTTTGTATTTTTAGTAGAGGCAGGTTTTCACCATGTTGGCCAGGCCAGTCTCGAACTCCTGACCTCAGGTGATCCTCCTGCCTCAGCCTCCCAAAGGGCTGGAATTACAAGGGTGAGCCACCACTCCTGGCCTAAGACATTTTTCAACAAAAGCTTAAGTGTAGTTTATTTATTAAAATGTTAAGTATAGTCATCTTACTAAAACAAACAAACAAACAAACAAAAAAGAATACTTTGGAAAGAGTAAGGAGGGTGAATTGAATTAAGCCTGGGAAGCAGTTTGCAGGCCACTGTCCCAGGTCGGGTTCCTGGGAAGCAGACCTGGGTGGGAGGCTTGCATGAAGGAAGCATGTTGATGGGAGCTCCCAAGTCACATAGCTAGTAGGCAGGAAGAAAGCAGGACAGGGCAGAGGGAAAAGTTGGGCTGGGATGCAGCCAGAGCAAAGGCCTCAGCCCATTCCACATGGAGCCCTGGAGCCCAGAAGAGCTATCCCAAATCAGGATGAAAGGACATAGGTATTATGACCTTGAGTTGACCAGTCACTGGATATGGACGGCCCCCAGGAAGGGTGTGACCTTAGGCAAGGGCCACTCTTTGAGTGAGAGCAATCCTGGTGGAGGACAGTAAGGGACCCAGCTGTCATATTGTTTCCAAAAACCCAGCCACTGACATCAAACATGTTTAATAAGCTTATTAAGAAAAAAGCCAAAAAGGCGAGGTATTTTATTAGAAATAGGTGAGCCTGAGAAAATAGTGAGACAATAGAGATCACTGAAGAAAGTTATAAATGGATGAGCACTGACAAAAGAGAAGGAAAGTGAGTTGAGTAATTAATTCCTTCAACCATCTTTCCCTTTTTGGAAGTAGATTATCCAGAGTGCAGAGACAAGACATCCGGTCTCGTTGCTTCTTTGTTTCTGACCTACAGGAAGAAAGGCCAGAGAATAGGGAGAGAGACAAAGGTAGTTTGAAGTCTTTACACTATTTGATAAAGCAACTAAATCAGTGTTAGCCAAGCAGGAGGAAAAGCTATAGACATTTTAATGTTTGCCAGAAAGCATTCAAAGACTCTTAATAACCAGGCTGTGAGCCATGGGCAGTCAGAGAGCCTGGAAGCCCTCCTGTGGGAAGAAGCAAAGGTCTTCCTGTAGCAAAAAGAGTCCTGGGCTTACCTAAATAGCAACTGATAAAATTAAGACAGTTTTTAAAAATCATGGCATATATGGCAATCTAGTAAGTAATCATTGTATACTGTCATTTTTTTAAAGTGATCTATTAATAGAGAAAGCATTGACTCAGTGGTAGCAGTTGAGGAGCTCTGGGTAGAGTGCTGATCTTGCTGCCCCCACTGTTTGCTGAGAAGCTGTGTACATATTAGAATAATAGAGAAGAGGATTCAGGCTGAGGAAGGCAGTGCTTGTGCAAGAGCCAGTGCAGGTGAGAACATTTCAAATCTCAGCACTGACCCTTCTGTTACCCCAATCTGGCCACCCCCACTGCATTTACACCATACCTTTCCTCCTACCTACAAAATGTAAGAAGCTCCTTGGGGCAAGGGTCTATGTGTGTGCACGAGAGCCCCTAGCTCTGTTTTGCGTAGTGAGTGTGTCATAGACAGTTGCTGATGGTTTAAATGAAGAAGCCATTCTGCAGCTTGGCATGATGAGGCTGGAGGGCTGCAGGGAGGGGACTGTGGCTCAGGGAGCTTGTCATCCTGTTGGAAGTACATGTCAAAGTTGGGTTCTCACCCTCATTTGTATGACTCCAAAGTTAGAGCTCTTTCTGTGTCACTCATGGTCAAACACCTTGTTTCCCCTCGCCTCTGTGTGCCTAAAGGATTGGCACACTTTGCAATGCAGTCCTGCCACAATGCACTTCTGGAGTTAGCTCAGACTTCACAGGCTGAGGGTGCATCCTCCACAAGACCCCCTCCCCTCACACCCCAGTTGGAAGCTCCAGGATTCCCAGGCCATTCACACTTCTGATCAACTGGCTACAAATTTGGGGGTTTCCACTATCCCAGCAGTTTCAACGGTTTCCTAAAAGAACTCACAGAATGCAGGAAAGTGCTATCCTTACAGTTTTATCATATAAATTAGAGCCAGCCAAATGAAGAAACAGAGAGGACAGGTCTGAGGGACCCCCACCAGGAAGGTTTCATATCCTCAGAAGGCTTTGCCCTCCAGACAAACCAACAAGATGTTCATCACCAACCAGGAAGCTCACCTGAGCTTTGGTATCTGGGAATTTATTAGGCTTTATTTTACAGGCATGGTTGATTGATTGGTTGGTTGATTGAATCATTGGCCACATCATTGAACTCAATATCCAGCTCCCCTTCCCTCCCTGGAGGTCAGGCTAAACCATGTGGCTCAGAGCTTCAACTCTCTAATTACCCAGTTGGTCTTTCCAGCACTGCAGTCCCCATCCTGAGGCTAGCAGGGACGCACCATGAATCACCTCATTAGTGTAGATCCAGGTGTGGTCTGAGGAACCTACAGTGAAATACAAAGGCCATCCTAACTCTTAGGGAATTCCAAGGGTTTAAACACCTCCTCTGCAGAACCAAGGACAAAGACTCATCAGATTCTTTATGATACACCATCAGTAACCAGCAGTGGTGACATTGGTGGCAGGTGCAAGTGCCATCTGATAAAGCTCCCTCTCTCCCAAGAACTTCGGGTTCCCCCCCGCCCCAGGAAAGAATGCACCACTGATAAGAATCTGCCCAGCACCAGGCACCTCCCAAATAGTGCGTTTCATGCTTAGAAAGCTCCCAAGGTCTTCCTTACCTGAAGCTGAAATCTGTCTTCCTATGAGGATACATTGGGTAAAGAGTCTCTTAATGAATTTCAACCCCAAGGACCTCGATTTAAACTTTTCTCCACCATGTCTACAACAGAAATTGGTTGCTTCTTAGAAGGAAATCTGAAAAAAAAATTGTGCAAGCAGTGTCCTGGAGAATTTCATCACTAGAACCATTAGCTGGATTCAGTCTGACACCTCTTAGAAACTATGGGTGGGAGAGAAGATGCAAGGCCATGTCTGGCCTGATACAAGTCTTATTCAACCCCTTGATATGGTGCCTTTACTTCTCATGTGGCTGGGAATCTCCCTCACCAGAGTCTCTTCTCTCTTTTCAATTTGAAATTATTTCAAACTTTTTAAGAAGTTGGAAAAAAACAGGGCTAAGGACTCCCATATTGCTTTCTCCCAGAATCCTCAATGGTTTAAATTTATCATTTTCTGTATTACCAGCTGTATCTCTTCATAAGCAGACATACATGCATACACATACACAAATATGCCCATTATTGTTATTCTTTTTTCTGAACTATTTGAGAGCAACTTGGAGCAGTGCTGCCCCATCACCAGAATGCTCCAGGGTTTATCTCCCCAAACAGGGACATGCTCCTACAGAAGATATGCTGCATGCATCTAAATCAGGAAGTCAGCATTGCTATAACACTACCATCCACACCATAGATGCCATCCAGATTTTACCAACTGTCCCAGCAGTGTCTGTTTTTCCTGTCTGATCCAGGAGCGCACATTGCACTCAGCTGTCATATCCCTTTAGTCTCCTCCAATCTGGGAGAGTTTCTCAATCCAAAAGAGTACAGTCCTTTTGTTCTATAGGTCCCCGAGGAGGCTCCTCATCCTGGGTCTCTGGTCTCATGACGAGATCAGGCCACAGACTCATGGCAGGAAGATCTAAGCAACCTTGCTGCTCTCTTCTTGGTGCATCGAGGCAGGAAGCCCACTGTGCTTACCTGTTCCACCACTCGGGATGTAAACCGTGATGATCTGGTTGTTTGTGTCTGCCAGGTTTTTTATGTGTGTGTGCATTTGATTAGTACATTCTGTGACTGAAAGCACTGAGACCATGTCAATGTCCTATTCATCATCAAACCTCCACCCTCCAGCTTCATCACCCATTGATGAATCCTGCCTGAATCAACCAACACTAAGTTTGTGGCCAAATGGTGACTTTCTATTTCCATCCTTCTTCTACATTTATTACTTGGCATTCTACACATGGAAGAGTATTTTCTTCTTCCCCAATTATTTATCTGTCTTAGATTCTATTTTTTTTTGGCAGGATGTAACTCATTCCTATCATATATTTTAATACTTAAGTTATCCTAGATGTGCCCCATGTGAGTTCCTTCAGGCTAATCCTGATTTGTTGTTATGAGTCCCCAATTTTCCCTAAACACTTTGTTTTCATATGACACAAAATAACATTCTCATCTTGTCCTTTTGCCCCTGGCCCTGGAATCAGCCATTTCTACAAGGAGCTTTGGATTCTTTAAAAGGAGAAGGATATTTGAAAACTGCAACTTGGTGCTGGGTGTGCAATCACTATGGGCTGTCACTGCTTCTAAGTCCTTTCTATAAATGAAGCTCAGTCTCTCTCTCTCTCTCTCTCTCTCTTTCTCTCTCTCTCTCTCTCTGTGTGTGTGTGTGTGTGTATCTCTTTCTATCTATAAAACCATGAGTCACACCAGTACTTCCAATTCCAATCCCTCACCTCCAAAGATTTCAAAAGTGATGAGATAGGTTGGCTAGACTCTCTAGGCTCCCCATCTCCTTAAGAGTCTCCCATTATCCTCAATACATTTACTTCTTTGCTCACTCCCCCTGTTTGGTTACTTCTTTGCTCCCTCCCCCTGTTTGGTTCTTTGCTTACTCCCCCTGTTTGCTTACAATCTCCTAATCACTCCAATCATCTCTCTTGGCCTTTGACCCCCAATCCTGCCACCACCTCCAAAGGAAGGAAAAAGAGGATAGAAAGGTAGAGAGAGAGAAAAATAGGATGAATTTTGCTTTGTTTTCCCAGTCTGGTTTACAGAGCACCAGCCTGTGTAGGAGATTGCTGTGTCAAAATAAGGCTAATATTTTGTCGTTTGGGGGGCTATTTTTTGTTTGTTTGTTTGTTTTTTGAGTATTTACCTTGGCCCAAGCACCGTTCTATAGAGTTTTATCTAATTTAATCCTCACAAAAGCATTCCAAATTGGTACTATTATTTTGTCCATATTCTAGATGAGAAAACCAAATCCAGAGAACTTTAATATATATCCAAGCATATCCAGCTGGGTGATGGTGGTGGGTAGATGGGGCACTGCTGCAGCCTGGCACCAGGGCTTGTGCTCCTGGCTATTGCTAGTCTGCATTTCAGTTATCCATGACTTAAAAGGAGCTCTCTGATCCCCAACCCTCTCCCATTTGCAGAGAACACAGATTTGTTAATAAAATAGCACAAAGATTTCAAAAATGATGGGATAGCTTGGCTAAACTCATCTTTCTCCAGATAACAATGAGGAAATCTGGACGAAATATAAAAGTGAACTCTCTGCAGGCATTGGTGAGTGCCCATAGCAAGCATAAACTAAAAGGAAACCTACTCTTGAGAGCTAAACTGTGATGAATGAGATCTGCAAGTTTATTGCTTTTTGCCTGAGAGAGCTTTCCAGTCTGGAAGAGGGCTCCAGGGACAAAAATCTGCAGCCTTACTAGCTTAAAGGGTCAGAGGATACAATTTGGGATTGGCAGAGCAGCAAGAAGATTAGCAGAAAATCATGGAGACAGTAAGCCCCAAAATAAAACATTAATTTTAAAAAATAATTTATAGAAGCAAATTTCTAAAATTTATAAATTTGAAATTTACAAACTACTTAGAAATGAATTTAACAAAAGACCTGCACAATATATATGTGTTGAAAACAATAAAACATTACTAAAAGAAAATAAAGAAGACCTAAATAAATAGGGAGATATACCATGTTCATGTATTACGGGCATCAATGCTGTTAAGATGCCAATTCTGGCCAGGTGCAGTGGCTCATGCCTATAATCCCAACACTTTGCGAAGCCAAGGTGGGAGGATCACTTGAGGTGCAAGAGTTCAAGTCCAGCCTGGTCAACATAGCATGACCCAAACTCTATAAAAATTTCAACATTAAAAGAAATGCCAATTCTCTCCCATTAAGCTATAGATTTAACACAGTCCCACTCATAATGCAGCAGACTTTTTAAAAAGAAAGTGGCCAGCTGATTCTAACATTTATGTAGACATGCAAAGACCTAGCCCAATAATCTGGGGGATGGAGAACAGCAGAAGATTTAACCCTATTTGACTTCAAGATCTCATGTAAAGCTACAGTAATGCAGACAGTGTGGTTGATATTGGTACAGTATAGACAAAGATCAATAGAAAAGAAATGAGAGTTCAGAAATAAACCTAGATGGCCAAATGATTTTTGACAAAAGCAATTCATTTGGGAAAGGAAAGTCAACAACCAGTGCTGAACAACCATAGATCTATATTTTTGAAAATGAATACCATATACAAAAATTCACGATAGATCACAAAACTAAAAATTAAAACTATGAAGCTTATAAAAGAAAACATAGAATATCTTCATGGCCTGGAGGCAGGCAAAGATTTCTTAGGATACAGAAAGCACTAACCATGAAAGAAAATTTTGACAAGTTAGATGCTGTCAGAAGACATAGATTAGGCAATGCAGAATAAGCACACTACAGACCTGGAAAAAATATTCATAAAATACATCATACAAAATACTTCTATCTAGAATGTATAAAAGTCTCCTACAACTCTCCTACAAATGAAAACACAACAGAAAAAATGGAGAAAAGATTCAAACAACCACTTTCCAAAGGAAGGTATATGAATGGCCTATAAACACATGAAAATATGTTCAGTATCATTAGTTATCAGAGAGATGCAAATTAAAAGCACAATGAGACACCACGCACCCACTGAGATGGCTAATATTAAAAAGACTGACAACACCAAATGTTAGTGAAGATGTGGTGTAACAGAAGTCTCATGACACAGGAGAAATATAAAATGGAATAATCCTGACAGCTGCTTATCAAGTCAGACATACATCTATCTTTGATCCAGTAATTCCTCTTCTCAGCATTTATCCACAGGAAATGACAATGTGTATTCACAAAAATACTTGTACATTAATGTTCATAGTAGTTTAATTCACAATAGCCAAAAATTAGAAATAGTCCAGGTGTCCAGAAGCAGAGGACTGAATCAACATATTGTGATTCATTTACAGAGCAGAATATTACCAATCAATAAATAGGAAAGAATTTCTGATATATGCAACAACATGATGGATCTCAGACATTATGCTGAGTGGAAAAAGACACAAAAAAATTGTATGCTAAATGATTTCATGTATATGATGTTCTAGAACAGGCGAAACCAATTGAAAGTGGTGGGGCTAGGGTAAGGTTGCCTGGAGAGGTGGGAGGGAGTGGGCCATGAGGGTGGACTGCGAAGGGATATGGGGGAGTTTTCTGGGGATCTGGAAAGTTCTATGCCTTAATTGGTATGTGGGTTACACAGTTGTATTCATGTGTCAAAATTTTATAGCTACAATTTATGCATTTTAATATATATAAATTTTACATTTAAATAAGAACTGTAAACAAGTAATAATTGAGTCACAGTTGGGGAGTGAGTGGTGATATCGATGAAGCAAGAAGGCAGAAGGTTGGTAATTGTTGAGGCTGGGTGATGCGTACGTGGGGGTTTATTATACTCTTCTGTTTACTTTGTATATATTTGAGATTTTTGATCATCAACAGCACAGGGGTTCTAGCCCTGAGGAAATTAGATATTAGCCAAGTAGGTTTCAGCTGGAGCAGGAGAGGACTATAAGTTCAAAAGCACCAGAGGTGGGGGCTCCAGGAGGGACTTGGGAGTGACGTGGGGGCTCTTAGTAATGCATTATTCAGGATGACAGTGGACAGAGCAGGGCAGAAGGTCAGGGACAGGAGAAATGGGTAGAGAGGATGACAAAATGGTTGACTTCACAGGCTGGCACTCCTCCCCCAACCAGATGTCCCTCTCACTGTAGGAGTGCCACTGATCCCAGTCTTCATCCCCTCCAGGGCCTCAATTCTGATTCCTGCACTGGTTAGTTACAACTGTTCACAAGTGCATTCTGTGCCTCCGTTTCCCCATCTATCTCACAGAGCAGTCATCACCCTCTGTGACGGGCATTTTCTTTCCTAAAGGGGAAGGGATTTTTCAGGCTGAGGGTCTTCTAGTTTCACAACTCCCTGGAGTCCAGAAGGGCTAGCAAGAGGCAGCTGGCCCGAGACACATGGGTGCCCAGGCAAGCAAATAACTGGACATTCCTTCAAACCAGGATTATCTAAATATTAGCATGACATTTTCCTAGTGGAGAGAGAAATAAATTTATTTCCTTCTGAGAAATATAATATGCCTCCTTTTCATTCCAATTAAGGAACTGATTATAGTTGATTTACCAAATTAGAAACCGTCTTGGGAGGCATGTTAAGAAAATGTAAAATCTAATCAAGTGTTCCTCCTCTTTTTGGTCTGACAGCAACCTATTATGCATTATTCAGTCTTTAGGCTGATGTAGGCTTGGTGGCATGCACATTGCAGACATATCCAACAGAGATAGGTCAGTACTTCAGGTTTTTAAATTTATATCCCATAGGACTCTCAGCTCTGTCAGGAGTGAGTTCAATTCACCAACAATATGTGGAACTACGTAAGAAACTTGAGTTAAAATGGCACCAAAGTCCAGGCGCGGTGGCTCATGCCTGGAATCCCAGCACTTTGGGAGGCCGAGGTGGGCAGATCACTTGAGGTCAGAAGTTTGAGACCAGCCTGACCAACATGATAAAACCTCATCTCTACTAAAAATACAAAAATTATCGGCCAGGCGCGGTGGCTCAAGGGCCGGGCGCGGTGGCTCAAGCCTGTAATTCCAGCACTTTGGGAGGCTGAGATGGGTGGATCACGAGGTCAGGAGATGGAGACCATCCTGGCTAACACAGTGAAACCCCGTCTCTACTAAAAAATACAAAAAACTAGCCGGGCGAGGTGGCGGGTGCCTGTAGTCCCAGCTACTCGGGAGGCTGAGGCAGGAGAATGGCGTGAACCCGGGAGGTGGAGCTTGCAGTGAGCTGAGATCCGGCCACTGCACTCCAGCCTGGGCAACAGAGCAAGACTCCGTCTCAAAAAAAAAAAAAAATTATCCAGGCGTGGTGGTGCATACCTGTAGTCCCAGCTACTCAGGAGGATGAGGCAGGAGAATGGCTTGAACCTGGGAGGCGGAGGTTGCAGTGAGCCGAGATCGCATCACTGCACTCCAGCCTGGGTGACAGAGCGAGACTCCATCTCAAGAAAAAAAAAAATGGCACCAAAGTGATTTCAGAACTAGGCAGAGCCTTACAGATGGACTTCCAGGCAGCTGCCCAGTTGGCCCACCTGTTAATCCATATCTGGCTCTAGGCCAGGAAGCTGTGGCATCAGGCTGGGAGACAGGCAGTCTATTAACCTCTGGTTAACAAGAAAGCAGGAACAAGAGGGCACCGGTTTCTTGCCAGCACTCATTTCTTGTGTCCCTGCTCATGTGGGGATTGTGGCACTTAATCCTTCCAAGTGAATCTTGTCCTTATCTTGTCCAGCCTCACCACTCCATGAATCAGCTTGGCCTAGAAGAAATCCTCAGATTCTAGTGACCCAGGATTCCAAATCCTAGTTTAATTCCGTGGATTGTGGGACCTATATTAGTTTCTCCATCAGCCACACGGGGATGGTAACACCTGCTGCCCTGTGTTGTGTGGATTCAATGAAATCATGTCTACAAAGGGCCTAGCAGTGCCTGGTATAGGAACTCAGTGATGCTGGCTGAATTGCAAGCCACTCAGAAGATGCTGTTCACATGGTGGATGCTATTATTAATTGGTAATTGGTAATTTTGGTAATTACTAATTGGTAATTATTAATTGGTTAGATTGTAATGAGGTGCAGAAGCAAATTTCTGGTATTCGTTGCCTCTCTGCATTTTCTCCTTCACTTCTGCTCTCTCAGTTCATCTATCTCTGCCTCATTTCACCCATTTGTCAATTTATCAGCTAGAGCCCATTGTGTACAAATCTTCCCCTAAGTGCTAGAGAATGAGAGACAAATTGAACATGAAGACAGAATCCCACCCTAGAGAATCACGCTTTTCAGGTCTGTGTGAGAATTGTGGGAGCCCAAAGGAGGGCACCCCTGAGTCGAGCCTCTCTCTTCTCTTCTGCAGGAGATTATCACCTCCATCCTGCTGAGCGGACGGATTGGGCCCAACATCCAGCTGGCTGAGTGCTATGGGCTGAGGTTGAAGCACATGAAGTCTGATGAGATCCACTGGCTGCACCCGCAGATGACGGTGGGTGAGGTGCAGGACAAGTATGAGTGTCTGCACGTGGAAGCCGAGTGGAGGTAGGAGTGGACTCCTGGGCTCGAAAGTGGGGAGGAGAGGAATTTAGGGTGGGGAGGCCCTGGGAGTTCCTCCCTTAGAGCACTCCCCTGCCTCAGAAACTTCTAGCAAAACCTGAGTGGCATTCTAGGCTTAGTCTTCCTCCAGTATCAAATGCGTGTATTTTCCAAGACCTAACCTGGGCTTCATAGACTATCCCCATCCCAGAGCAGACACCTAAAGATAACCCTAAACAGGATGCTGACAGTGCTAGGGTAGAAGAGAGACAGAAGGGTGGGGCAGATGGAAAGCCCAGGTCCAGGGCTAGCCTATGAACCTAAGAGAAACAGCTGCCATGAAGGAGAAAGGTGGAGAGTCAGGGCTAGCTCTGACCACCTGCCAGTCACCTCCCCGTTTATGGTCCCCTGCCCAACCACGGAGGAGGGAAAGAGCAAAACCAGCCCTGAATGAGTGGCCACGAGACCCACAGGCAGCCCTTCCTTTTGCACTGGGGGATGGACTTGCTTCTGCCCTTGGGGTCTTACTCCTTTCTTCAGACACCAGCTTCTCTGTGTCAACCAGAGCCTGAATGTCCTGTTGCAGGTATGACCTTCAAATCCGCTACTTGCCGGAAGACTTCATGGAGAGCCTGAAGGAGGACAGGACCACGCTGCTTTATTTTTACCAACAGGTAAAAAGTACTTTATCTTCTTGCCCTGAGGCTCCCATTGCACCTTAAATGCCAAGCATGAACCATTCTGTCTTAGGGAGATGGAAAGACAAAGCCCAGATTATGGAGGGCCCAGGCTAGGAAGCTTCTCTTAAAGAAGGTCCTTGGTCTATGGTCAGCGGCTCCAACCCCGCTTCTCTCTCAGTATTTAAGCACTGGCTAAACTGCCCCGTGTGCTCCCAACTCCTCTTGGACTTTTCTGGTGGCCCAGGAGACCTGACTAGTGAAGCAGCAAGAGCAGGTCCAAGGTGAATCCTGCAGTGCTTACTACACAGCTCTGCAGTCTGTTGTCCACTAATCCAGCTCTGCCATTCACTAATCTGATAGCCCTGGGGGACCTCATTTACTTGCATGAAGCTGTTTCCTCTGCTATAAAATTATTATGGGGATCATAATAATAACACCTACTTTATAGGGTTGTTGTAGGAACCAGATGATATCATTGGCTGCTAAATTGACTCTCCAAAGAAAAATTCCGTTATGTGTAGCACTTGCCTATTTATTTGTTTATTTATTTACTTACTTATTTCAATGGGTTTTTGGAGGGAACGGGTGGTGTTGGTTACATGAACAATTTCTTTAGTGGTGATTTCTGAGATGTTGGTGCACCCATCACCCAAGCAGTGTACATTGTACCCAGTGTGTAGTCTTTTATCCCTCACTCCTCTCTCACCCTTTCCCCTGAGTCCCCAAAGTCCGTTGTATCATTCTTATGCCTTTGCATCATCATGGTTAGCTCCCACTTATGAGTGAGAACATACAATGTTGGTTTTCCATTCTGAAGTTACTTCACTTAGAATAATGGTCTCCAACTCCATCCAGGTTGCTGCAAATGCCGTTATTTCATTCATTTTTATGGCACTTGCCAGTTTCTATGGTGTAAATACCACCCACATACTTGGCCTGTTTGAAGCTACCAGTAGGATACCTACTTGCTCACAAAACTTCTGAAAACTTAATAACCGGCTCTCAGGAGCTGTTTTGAGCATCCCAGACTTCCCGGACAGAATGCATATGCAGAGCGAAGCCCAGCACCAGGTGCAGAACAAAGCACAGCATCAACATGAGTGGCCGTTGTTGTTTTCTGTCTGGTCCTAGGTCCCTCCAAGATCTCCCTCCTGGTTTGCCAGAGACTGAGCTAGATTTTTCTTGGCCTGTTAATGACATTTATCACTACTTACCAACAGGCCTTTGGATAAATTACTGACTCCTTGCAAAATCTCAGTTTCCTTCTATCCAAAATGGTGGGCAGGGGAGGGAAATCTGAACTTCTTGCCTATGGAGCAGGGAGAGAATGCCTGTAAAAGCATCTCAAAAACCTCACAGCCTCGGCCTGTGGAGGCACAGGCACCTCTTCCCCGTGTGCTCTCCATCCCTGCTCCATGCTTGTTTGTAGTCGGGTGGGTGGCTGTCGCTCAGGGAGGCAGAATGAGGCCCTTCCTCTTCTGAGGCCTCTGTCCTGGGAAGTCGGGGGTGAGGGTGCAAGTCTAATGCTTGACCTTTCTCCCCACCAGCTCCGGAACGACTATATGCAGCGCTACGCCAGCAAGGTCAGCGAGGGCATGGCCCTGCAGCTGGGCTGCCTGGAGCTCAGGTATGTGGCCTTGAGGTCTCTGCTGGGAGGGCACTGTGCTGAGCTCTGGGCCGGCCCGGCCTTTCCCCATGTCCAAGATGGGAAGCAGGACTGAGTGTGTGGGAGCCAGGAAGGGGAGAGGTGGTGACCAGCAGCAGGTGAGGCTCTGAGGGGCTGGGTGTTGGGTCCTCGGGATGGTAGGGGTAGGGGGACCAGCCCCCTCCCTAGTCTCACTCTCCTGGCTTCCGTTGCTACCACTGCTCTTGCCTGCAGGCTGCTGGCTTCTTCCATCTGTCAACCACCTCTCCTGCTGTTCAAGCGATTCAGCAAATGTTTCTTGAGCACCAGACTAGGATTTGGAGGACATTTGAGCCTAGAGATGTCTATCTGTGTTGTCCATTGCTGTATCCCCATCTCCAGTAGGCAGTTAATCAATATGTGTGAAATTAGTACATCATCCAGAGAGGCCCTCACGCTTCCATGTTGGGGAGGTGACAGATGTGTATACAATTAATCACAATACAAGGCAGAACGAGGATGGCACCAACTTCCATGTGGGAGCCATCCATCCCGCCTGAGAGCACCAGCAAGAGGGTATCTGAATTGCTCCTGAAAGGAGGAGAAAGATTTCAATCAGCAGAGAACAAGGGTCAGGGGAGATACACTCCAGGGATCAGTGGAAGGAAAAGCATAGACTGGCAAATCGTGAGTTTGGAGGGGTAAGTTGGGGCTGATGGTGGAAGACACCATCCGGACAATGGCAGTCCAATGTTATCATTAGAATGATATTGTTAGAATGGCACAATTAGAATGACAGTCTAAAAAATTAGGCCTTATTCTTGGCTGCCAGGGGGTCATTGCCATTCGGGACTGAGGAGGGTGATGTGACTGACCTGTGCTCTAGCCCTGTCTTGACCAGGGCAGCGCCATTGAGTTTCACCATCCCCCACCTTTTCACCTTCTCCTTCCCTTCTCTCTACCCCTTCTCTGTCTTAGAGCAGTGGTTTTAACATCTGCTTGCAAATCATAATCACCTGGGAGCTTAATAAACTGGAGGCATCCTGGCCCTACCCTTGGGAGATTTGATTTGGCAGGCCTGGGTGGGACCTTGTCATAGGCATTTTCGACCAGCCCCCTAGGTGACTTGAATACCATTAGTCATATGGGTTGATGGAAGGACTTTCAGGATGACTGCCAGGGAAATCACTGGCCAAGGATTACTTCCTGTTTTCTAGAACTGCATTTCCGGAGCCTTATCTGTGACCTCATGGTTAATAGAGAGTAGAACTCTGCTGCCACTTCTACAGAACGGGGGTCACTGGGGAGTTCTGGCTCCGTTGTTAGTCTCAGTCAAAGAGAATGCTCTGGGGTCCTCTGGTGGGGGCAGTGGGGTGGCAAAGGGAGAGTCCCACTTTGATTTCAGCATCTGAGGCTGTTGGCATTAGTGACAGAATAGGTCAAGGGCAGCTTCGAGGGCTTCACATTTGGTGACTTTGTCTCAAGAAGCAAGGGAGCATTTGAGTCTTCTGCACAGAGGAGGCCTGCCATCCCTGCAGCTGCTTAGAAGGCATCCTAGCTCGCTGCCATTAATAATAATCTTGGGAGCTCAGTGCTGGCAGACCAGGGACAGTCTGCAAAGTTTATTTTATTATCTATGCCTTTTATCCCTTCTCAGACTTCTTGGCTCCTGTGACCTGCATTACATCCTCCTATACAGTCTCATCTTCCCCTATAAAATTAGAAAAGTCGAAAAAGCTTATCTTTACCTTTTTATTTATGGATCTAGTGTCACTTTGAGACAGGATGCTAGTGTCACTTTGAGACATCTATCACTTGTCACCTGTCAAGCAGTCATCACTTAGTTGTAAAACAGCATCACAAAGACCCATTAACATTCTATCTTACTTTATTATATCCTCCAATCATCCCCAGACTATTACTGGTGGTGGCCTAAGCTCCAGGCACTGCACTGATGTTTTGGAGGACAGGGCGAGGCATCCGACATGACACCTGTAGGTAGTATTGTCAAGAGTGTGACTGCTGATATCTGCTAGAACCAGTGCAGGATGATTCTAAAAGCCATGCTTGTTTTGTGCAAGAGACGTATTGTTTCACATCTCCTGAGTGTGAGGAACAGAGTCGGAGAGATGTTCCTATTCTTACTGGTTGACCATTGAAATGTGGGGTATATGATATTAGGGAGAGAATATGGAAAACACCTATTTTGTAAACCGAATAGAAGATTTGCAGGTCTAATAATTTTTAAAGTTGAATGCAGTTATTTGTTATGATGAGCCATTTTAAAGTCAAGTTAGAACTATTTCTCACCCAGAGAGAATTGGACACATTTCAGAAAATCAGGCCATTAGGCAGAATTTTCTACGGCTGTGGCTCTTGCCTAAAATTGTCCCAGAGTGTGGGGCTACCTACAAATCATGGGCAATAATCCCATGTCCTATTAACATCATTGATTATGCCACCTGCCTATAGATATACAGCATCTCCAGGAAAAAAAAAATTGTATTATTTCAGCTTATAAAAGAGGTATGATGTATGCCTGGATACGAGATTAGTGAAATGAATCCTCCATGGAGTCCTGTGTTTCCTGAGTTATTCTGGGCAAGTTGATTACCCTCTTTCTGCCTGGATTCCTTCATCTGTGAAATAGGAATGATAATAGTAACATTATAGTAACATTGTGTTACTATAAAACATGTTATGTTATCATATAACATTTGTTATACTATATAACATAGAACAATGTTATGTTACTATATAACATATGTGTTGCTATGTAACACATATATGCTACTATATAACATATATGCTACTATATAATATGTATGTTATGTTACTATTGTATAGTATTGCATAGTATACTATAGTATAGTATTGTATAGTATTGCATACTATACAATAGTAACATAACAAACCTGCAAGGTTGTTATGAATAATAAATGAGTTAATGTATTTAAAGTAATTAGAGCAATGGCAGGGACCAAAGTATTCAATAATTATTTATTTTATTTTACTTACTTTTTTCTCTTTACCCTTCTTTCATTTATTTATTTTGAATAGGCTTTATTCTTTAGAGAAGTTACAGGTTCACATCAAAATTGAGCAGAAGGTACAGAGTTCCTATATACCCTCTTCCCCACACATGCACAGCCTCCCCTACTATCGACATTCTCCATCAGAGTTCCCCACCAAAGTGGTGCATTTGTTACAATTGATGAGCCTACATTGACACATCATTATTACCTAAAACCTGTAGTTTACATTAGGGTTCACTCTTGGTATTGTATGTTCTATGGGTTGGCTAAATGAATAATGACCTATAGCCACCATTATAGTATTGCACAGAGTAGTTTCACTGCCCTGAAATTTCTCCATACTCCACCTGTCCATCCCTCCTTCCCTCTAACCCTGGCAACCATTGATCATTTTATCGTTGCCATAATTTTGCCTTTTCCAGAATCTCATATAGCGGGAATGATGCCTAGTTAATTTTATTCATTTATTGGAGGTGCTTTATAAATGCCAAATGTTTGATCTAAATAATGCCTCTAAATGAAAGTTTGAAATTCAGGGCCTCTATGCTAGAAATCAGTACCTGCCCAGTTTGAGGAACCAAATAACTTCTCCCCCTTGACCTGAGATACCTAGGACTATTGTCCACCCCCAGCAGAGCCCTAAAACAACAACAACAACAACAACAACACAGAGTGAATGTTTAACCCCAGATTAATTAAGTAACTGATAATAAATAAAGATTAGAGAAACAACAGACAGCTTGCTTTGCATCAAAAGGTATCTTGGTTTGTAGTTAATTTCTATTGATGTTTAGAAGAAAAAAAGAAACCAACTGGATTTGATTTGGTTGCTTCCTTATTTTCTGCTGTCCTTACCGGGGTATCAGTCATAGGCCTGTATCTGATTATAGACTCCACCGCTGTCCACCTGTTGTTAGCTACTCAAAATTGCAGTCTTGAGCTGGAAGGACCAGTCAGGCACTAGAGGGCACTCCAGGTAGGCACGGCCTCACTGAGTGATGGCAGTTCAGGCATATTGGGGAGACCTGGGTGCCCCTGGAGAGCAGCTGAGATGGGACTCAGCACAGAAGATTGGGGAGCTACCTTGCTGGGGAGAGCAGCGTCTCCCTTGAGTGATGGTTACTAGTTCTCCCAGACGTTCCCAAGATGTTCAGTTGCTACAAATGTTAGAAACACCCAGATTGTGGCACATCTGAGTGATTGGACACTTTTGTCGATGGTGACTATGTAAATGATCTTCTATGCCTGAGAGAAGGGCCATCTGGGACACAGGGAGTGGGCTAAGCAAGCTGGATTCAGGAGTTTGGGGCGACCTCGATGTGCTAGCTGAGCTTCCTTTATCCTAATAAAACATTTTTCCATTCACTACCACCTTGATCATGCTAAAATGTTGGGGTTTTTTGTGCCTTAATTGCTCAGTGTTAATTTCAAAATGTGTTTACCCTTTCATTTAGCTAACTCTGTTTTTAAAAATGTAATATTTAAATATCCCAGCCTTCCAAATTCTTTCTTCACAAGTCTCAAAGTTCATTTATTCATTCAACAACAGATCGTAAGCCTGGAGTGGCTTTAGGAAACCACTCTCCTTTGTGGCTGGGAAGCAGATCTCACCCCATGGGTGGGCAATGCATCCCTCCTGCCTGGCACAGTCTTCTCATTTCCCTTTCCAGCCTAGTAAACTCTTCTATCTTCTGGCACCTTTAGAAAATGTACTGAGCCCATGTTACCTGCCTGTCCTCTACATACACAGGAAACCTCAGCGTGAGCCTATGAGGTGTCAATTACAAGCAGTGTGACCATCTGCTCTTCTCATCAAGCCAGCCTAAGGGTCTCTTCATCTTGAAGCCTTTTCTGCCCCATCCTGACCTCCTCCATCCTCCTTTGCAATACCACTGTACTTGCGCAGAGCTCTGTGAGGCAATGACATGTCCCCGTGCACCAGATTGTGAAATTCTGTCAAATCCTTAGAGTCAGAATGGGTGCTGCCTTTGCCTGGCACATAAGAACTCAATACATAGTTGAATGAATGGATAACTCTGAAAGAACTGAAATCTTCTTCCTCAGTGGACCTTTGCCAACATTTATTCTGTTAGAATTAAATAGCTGTGTACAGCAAGCCAATGTGTTCAGTTACCTAGGTGTATATTTTATGGCTCACTCAACCCAGGGGAACTACAGATGACCAAGCTACCTATAATCACCCTGAGGTTTCTTATTACTGTGGAGGTCGAGCAGGTAACACTGGCTTGAAACGTTTTCTAAAGCTGCCATGGTCAATCGTATGGAATTTGGGGATCTTAACTGCAGGCACTCTTCAAGTGGGAGGCGGAAGAGGAGGAGGAGCTTCCATCCAGGGGAGAATCCTGGGTAGGCTTCTCATGTCCTATACCTCAGAGGCCCCCAACCTTTTGGGCACCAGGGCCCAGTTTTGTGGAAGACAGTTTTTCCATGGACTGGGGTTGGGGTGGGGGATGGTTTCGGGATGATTCAAGCACATTATATTTATTGTGTACGTTATTTCTATTATTATTACATTGTAATATATAATAAAATAAATGTACAACTCACCATAATGTAGAATCAGTGTGAGCCCTAAGCTTGTTTTCCTGCAACTAAATGGTCCATCTGGATGTGATAGGAGGCAGTGACAGATCACTGAGCATTAGATTCTCATAAGGAGCGTGAAACCCAGATCCCTTTCATACACAGTTCACAATAGGGTTCACACTCCTATGAGAATCTAATGTCGCCACTGATCTGACAGGAGATGGAACTCAGGCAATATAGCAAGTGATGGGGGACAGCTGTAAATACAGATGAAACGTCGGTCACTCACCCACTGCTCACATCCTGCTCTGCGGCCAGCTTCCTAACAGGCCACAGACCAGTACCGGTCCATGGCCTGGGGGCTGGGGACCTTCGCTACATCTGAATGTCATTCCTATCTGCCAGTTCTTCTGGTTTCCAATTCTGCACATCTGCCCTTAGCAAGAACATCCCATCTCAGGCACCATTGCTTACCTCCCTCTGTCAGATACCCAGTACAGAGAAGTAAGGGTAGGGAAGGACCCATCTTCTTAGTTTTCTAAGGTCTTTTCTTGGATCAAATTCCCAGGGTTTTCTAGCCTCACTACTAGTGACATTTGGGGCTGGATGCTTCTTTGTTAGGGGGTGTTGGGGGTTGGCTTCCTGTGCATTGAAGGATGTTTAGCAGTATCCCTGGTCTCTACCCACTTGAGGCTGGTAGCACTACCAGCCCCCTACTCCAACTAGGTATGATAACCAGAACTATCTCCAGACATTGCCCAGTGTCTCAGGCTAGGGCACAGAGTGCAAAATTGGGACCATATTTCTTAAGAGGTAACTACTTATTTTGCTTGACAATATATTCAAAGACACCATTTATTAAAAATTGTTAAGGATATAGCATTTTATGTTTTACATTTTTATTGGGTATTTCCTCTATGATTTCATGCCATGAGTGTCTTCTTTTCCATTTTTTTGAGACAGAGTTTCACTCCCATGCTGGAGTGCAATGGCGCAATCTTGGCTCACTGCAACCTCCGCCTCCTGGGTTCAAGTGATTCTCCTGCAGCCTCCCGAGTAGCTAGGACTACAGGCATGCGCCACCACGCCCAGCTAATTTTTGTGTTTTTAGTGAGACAAGGTTTCACCATGTTGGCCAGGATGGTCTCAATCTCTTGACCTTGTGATCCGCCTGCCTTGGCCTCCTTAAGTGCTGGGATTACAGTTGTGAGCCACCACGCCTGACCTAACCTTACTATTTTCTAAACACAGTGAACTGTCTAAAAGGCATTGCTTTTGAATCATAAGTTACTTCCCTCACTCTGCTTATAGTATTAGTTGCACAAAAGTTTTACCAGATATTTATAAGGATGGCTGAATTAAAGGAACACTGAATGACTTTAATATAAGATCAGGAGTAGGATAATGTCTGCAGCAGTCAATGAAATTACTAGACACAGTGACCCAGACAGGGAAGGGAGGCTGGCACATGTGAGGACATTAGCTATTTGGTCTCAGCTTAAGCCACAATTACATAAAAGTATTTATCAAAGCATACATTTTTAGGGGAAATGAGACTTAAAGAATATGAGTAAAGTATAATAGCTGTCTCCTCTGGTTAGACTATGAATAATTTTATTTTCTTCTTCTATAAGTCCTCAAGTTTGTATATATACAGTGCTACATTTAGCAAGTATCTAAATGAACACACAAACATACACACATATAATATCTCAGAGATAGCAAATAAGTGAAAAGGAAATCACAAGAGTCCCCCAGGACCTGCAGGTGAAGGTCGGTGTTCCTAGGCTGATCATTCAAGCCTTGGCTGCCTTGGGCCTTTGTTCTGAGAGGCCACAGATGGAGCCACCATCTTCCTCCTCAGCCCAGTATCTGCCCATTCCTAGCGTGAGTTTCCTAGGATCCAAGGCTGGAGTCTTTTCTTGGAATGAAATTTGTGGGGGTTTCCTTTTCCTCACAGGTCAAAATACTAAATTTTATGACTTTCCTAACTTCCTTTCTCCTGGTGATTCCCATATATGGCAGGGGAAGGGGGCTTCTAGTGGCCTGAGGTGCCCTGGGTCTGACTCCCTCATTCTCCAGCCTTCAGCCCCCCCTCCACCACCTCTTTCTCCAGGCGGTTCTTCAAGGATATGCCCCACAATGCCCTTGACAAGAAGTCCAACTTCGAGCTCCTAGAGTAAGTTCTGGGGTCACCCACCTCCCCTCCCTTCCTGTCCTTCCATGCGTACTTTTCCTCCTCACCCTCTCCTCCACCCCTCCCCAGACCAGAGCCCCACAGGGCCCGTCTCCAGGTCCCAAAGCCGTCTCACCTCTTCCTGATTGGCCCGCAGTCCTGGGATGGGGGTCAGGGGGAGTCACATGCTGCCTTTTTCTTCCTTTTTGCAGAAAGGAAGTGGGGCTGGACTTGTTTTTCCCAAAGCAGATGCAGGAGAACTTAAAGGTGAGGAAACCAATGGGCGAGGACCTCTTTGTGCTGATTCCCAAGACTAGAGTGGAAGGGATGAGACTGGGGATACTCAGAGAAGCCAGGGCATCTGCATGGCCTTGGGCATTTGGACACAGGACTATTAAATGCACCCAGGGGTCCTCTCTGGGGCTGGGGATCCAACTGTGACATGCCTGGGCTCCCGCTCCGCATCCAGGCCTGATCAGCTCTCTGGCCCCAGTACTGGGAAGCTACCCCTTGCCCCCTCCACTGCCTTCATAGGGGTATGGGGAGTCTCCCTTGAGACAATGGATGTGTGTTTTAGGTCATAGATCACAGCTGCTTTGGGGGCAAAGGCACTGGGGATCATTTTTGAGCAGCGGGCAGTCTCTCAGTGAGACCCTAAGGGAAGGAGTGAGACCTGGGAGGAGCTGGCCTTGCTCACACTGCCCATCCCCTCCCCCAGCCCAAACAGTTCCGGAAGATGATCCAGCAGACCTTCCAGCAGTACGCCTCGCTCAGGGAGGAGGAGTGCGTCATGAAGTTCTTCAACACTCTCGCGGGCTTCGCCAACATCGACCAGGAGACCTACCGCTGTGAACTCATTGTAATGGCAGGCTCTCTTGAGCCTCTCCCTGACCTGGATCCCAGGCCTCTCGGGAAAGGGGGCCAGGAGGGGGCAGGGAGACGCTGCAGTTGCTGCAGATTCTCAGGCAGCAGAGCCTCGCTGACCTGCTGACAGTGGAAGTCACGAACATCCCCTTGCCTGAAGCAGGCACTGAAATTTTGGCCTCCAGCTCTGGGAGGTGGGCAGGACAGGAAAGGTGTCAGGAGGGGAAAATCCATATGGCCAGGGTTTCGGCAGGAAGGAGCTGGAGACCCAGGAAACGGTGGCCTGTGTCTAGCTTAGGGAGCTTTTCTTCAAGTTTCCGAAGAATGGGGAGGGCAGCTCTGGGACAACAGTCCCCTCTCCTTTTATTCCAGCAAGGATGGAACATTACTGTGGACCTGGTCATTGGCCCTAAAGGGATCCGCCAGCTGACCAGTCAGGATGCAAAGGTAGAAAGACTGGAGGCGGCCCCACCCAGCCCCAGGTGGGGAGGCCTTCCCCTCTCTGCTGCCTCCTGCTCTGTCTGCCACTTCAGTTCTTCTTGCCCCCGTTGCTGAGAGCAGAGTCCTTTCTAAGGCCATGCCCTGGTGTGAGCAGCAGTGGAGAGCGTTTGGAGATGGCATCGTGGGGCAGATGGCCCTTTACATCCCCGTGGCTGTCATCTACACAGAGGTGGCGGGGGGGAGACAGGGCCGCTATGATTACTTACAGAGCTCAGCAGTCTTGCCCTTTCAGCAACAATATGAGGCATGATTCCCTTGGAAGCCAGGGGACCTGGGTCCAGTCCTGGCTCCACTGCCAGCTTGGCACATGACCTTGAGCAAGTCCTGGCTTTCTCTAGACCTCATTTTCTCCTTGGCATAGGGAGGGACTTGGTCTAGATCAAGCTTGTGGTCCCAGGACGGCTTTGAATGCAGCCCAACACAAATTTGTAAACTTTCTTAAAACATGATAAGATTTTTCGTGCGATTTTTTTTTTACACTCAAGTAGTGTTAGTGTATTTTATGTGTGGCCCAAGACAATTCTTCTTCCAATGTGACCCAGGGAAGCCAAAAGATTGGACACCTCTGAACTAGGGGGTCCGTCTAGCCTTAATAGTCTTTGATTCCTCACCCCAGCTCCCCCATACTGACCAGTCTTTGATTCTCTCTTCATCTCCCAGAGAAACTCCCAGTTCCTCCTCACCCCAGCTCCCCCATACTGACCAATCTGCATGGCCCAGTCCTGGTAGTGGGATGGTCTGAAGCTCCCCCTTCTTTTCCCGCAGCCCACCTGCCTGGCCGAGTTCAAGCAGATCAGGTCCATCAGGTGCCTGCCACTGGAGGAGGGCCAGGCGGTACTGCAGCTGGGCATTGAAGGTGCCCCCCAGGTGAGTGTCTCTGGGCACCTGGCAGCTCTGCAGGGGATATAATGGCAAGTTGGGAGCTCTTGCTCAGACCAAAAGTCCATGGCACGCAGGAGGCCAGGAGCTTCCTGGCTTTGGGGATCGTGTTAAGAAAACTGCACCAAGTTGTTAGACAAAAGGTACCAGGATGATGATAAATTGTAGGAAAATTCGGGAAACAATTTGTTTAATGTCAGGAAAGAAATTGGGAAGGTTTTCAGGTAGAGGAATGTTCAAGGTGAGCAGAAGTCAGGTATAAATCACAGGCCTAAGTTTTACGAAGAGAACAATGATGTGGACATCAAGACCTCAAAAACATGGGGTTTTTTTGTTTGTTTTGTTTTGTTTTGTTTTGCTTTGTTTTGTTTTGTTTTGTGGTAAAACACCCAGAGAGACCTCAGGCTGCAGAGTGTTCATCTCTCTCTCCTTTCACCCATCTGTGCCCTGCCCCATTGCCTCCCCTTCTTCCTTCCTTCCTTCCTTCCTTCCTTCCTTCCTTCCTTCCTTCCTTCCTTCCTTCCTTCCTTCCTTTCCTCTCCTTTCCTTCCCTTTTCTTTCCTTTCTTGACAAAGTCTTACTCTGTCGCCCAGGCCAGAGTGCAGTGGTACAATCTCAACTCACTGTAACCACCGCCTCCTGAGTTCAACAGATTCTCCTGCCTCAGCCTCCTGAATAGCTAGGACTGCAGATGCATGCCACAAGACCCAACTAATTTTTTTACTTTTAGTAGACACAGGGTTTCACCATGTTGGCCAGGCTGGTCTCAAGCTCCTGGCCTCAGGTGATCTGCCTGCCTCAGCCTTCTAAAGTGCTGGGATTATAGGTGTGAGCCACTGCGCCCAGCCCCCTCTTCCATTTTCTCAGTTTCTGCTTCTATTTATTGAGCACCGACTAGATACCAGGCATTGTGCTGTGTGCTCAGAGGCCAAAATAAGTGAGGCCTGGGACTGGCCTTTGGAGAGCATGGACGTACAGGTGAAAGGGGTGACAGAATGCAGTCTGGACTCCAGGGTAGGGCCCCAGGAGAGGTGCAGACAACATTGGCATCCAGGCAAGGGTTGTGGCAGGGGTCCTGCCATCTGTTCGCCAGCCCTGGGGGTGGTCTCTAGCTAACGCTCTGGGGTTTCACCCTTGGCTGGTCTCTGCTCCTCAGGCCTTGTCCATCAAAACCTCGTCCCTGGCAGAGGCTGAGAACATGGCTGACCTCATAGATGGCTACTGCCGGCTGCAGGGGGAGCACCAAGGCTCTCTCATCGTCCATCCTAGGAAAGGTGGGTTCCATTTAAAGGTAAAGTGGCTGGACCATGGGTGGCAGCACACCCAAGTCCCCAGAGGCAGAGTGGCAGAAGCTAAGTGGCTGATGGATAAGTGAATGAGGAGGCTTCCCCCACAGCCCAGCGGGAAGCTTCCAGTGGGCCCATCTTGGGCTTTAAGCCCTGGCTGGTCCACCTACCCACAGCCCTGCTAGTCAACGTCCACAGAGAGGCACCTTCTGGAGGAGAAGCGTTTTAGCCCCAGCAAGCTCAAAGCCATCGCTAGAACAAGGCTGGTCCCGCCTGTGTGTGTCTCCATCTTGGGTCTTGGGTCTTGGGTCTTCCTTAATCAGGAAGCAGGGGTCCCAGCTGGAGCAGGCGAAATCTGGCCTGAGGCAGCCTCCAAGGAGATTCCAGTTCTGGCCCAAGGCCTCCCTCGCTCCCAGGCTGGAAGAGAATGGAATCAGGGGCTGGGGTGGGAGGAGAGTCCCTTTTAGGAATAGTGAGGAGGTCAGTCACCCACTTAGGCCCCTGTGTCCCCAGCTCCAACCTCCTCCTTCTTCCTCTCTTCCTAGATGGCGAGAAGCGGAACAGCCTGCCCCAGATCCCCATGCTGTGAGTACAGTGGGGTACAGAGGACAGGGCCCTGAGCTTAGCCTGTGCTACTAAGAGGAAGAAGAAACTGGGAGTCCCCACCTCCATAGTTTCTGGTTTTCAGGCCCAGGAGAACCCTGAAAAAAGATGATCTTTCCCTCCCAGTAAATACCTGCAGGAATATTTCTTTGCCTTCAGGCCACCTGGTGTTGTGCTGGGGGGTTGCTGCTGTCCCCCAACTCCAGCCCCTGGCAGCCTTGGCTGTGCTCCCAGGTCATTGCTAATCTGGACAGACTACTTCTCTCCAGGGGGCAGGAGGAGAGGGCAGGCTGAGGCTACCCAGGGGAGCATTACTGGACTCTGAGCTCACCTGGCTTCTGCCCTCTCACCTCCTACAGAAACCTGGAGGCCCGGCGGTCCCACTTCTCAGAGAGCTGCAGCATAGGTGAGCTGCCTGCTGCATCCTCCACCTGCTCCAGTTGCCTCCCGTCTGCTTGCTCCCCGCTGCCTGCTCTCATGACATTGCCGAGGGTGTCCTCCAAGTTACAGGAAAACGATCCTCCCCCGTAACTTCTCAATGATGGCTTTAAAATATCATGAATTGTGGCTGGGTGCAGTGGCTCACGCCTGTAATCCCAGCACTTTGGGAGGCCAAGGTGGGTGGAGCATGATGTCAAAAAATCGAGACCATCCTGACCAACATGGTGACACCCCATCTCTACTAAATATACAAAAATTGTATGGGCATGGTGGCATGTGCCTGTAGTCCCAGCTACTTGGGCGACTGAGACAGGAAAATAGCTTGAACCCAGGAGGCAGAGGTTGCAGTGAGCTGAGATCGCACCACTGCACTCCAGCGTGTCAACCCAGCAAGATTACATCTCAAAAAAAAAAAAAAATTCATGAATAGTAATCACTAGTGTGTATTGAGTACTTAGTACATGGCACCATGTTTATCTTAGGCAGTTTGGCCTGCCGTAACAAAATACCGTAGACTGTGTGGCTTAAAACCAGATACTTTATTGCTCACAGTTCTAGAGGCTGGAAGTCCAAGATCAAGGTGCTGGCTGAGTCTGCATCTGGTGAGGGCTTTAATCCTCATTTGCAGATAACTGTCCTTTCACTGTGGGCTCACGTGATGAAGAGAGAGTTCTGGCCTCTCTTCTTCTGCTTATAAGGGCACGGATCCCATTATGTGGGCCCCACACTCAGGACTGCACCGCCTCCCAAAGGCCCCACCTCCTAATCCCATCGCATTGGGAGTTAGGGCTTCAACAAAGGAGTTTGAGAGGTACACAAACATCTAGTCCTTAGTGGTATTAAACATGCAACAGGTATTATATGATTCAATCTTTACAGCATCCCCCAGTATTCATTTCATAGAAGGGGAAACTGAGATTAAGGGAGATTAACCAACTTGCCCTAAACAATGCAAGTTGGGAAGCAGAGAGCAGGGAGTTCAGCCAAGGTGCCCTGGGCTCTGTGGCCACTCTAAAACCTGGGTTGGGAGCCCGGGACCTGCCTGGCTTTTCCTCCTATCCCCTTGGTCTCCACTGGTCTCCACCGGGGAGCCTCACACCTGATTCCTGGCAGTGCCCACCAAGGGCATCTTGTCCACGTCTGCGCTTCTTCCTGTCATTCCAGAGTCAGACATCTACGCAGAGATTCCCGACGAAACCCTGAGAAGGCCTGGAGGTAGGTTGTCAACCCCGCCACAGCGACTGCAGTCAAGGCCCTGTGAAATGACACGGCAAGGACTCTGGTGACACCACAGGGAATGTTCTTTTCCTCCTTTATCCTCCCTTCGTGCTAGGCTTAGACAATGGCAAACCTGAGATGCCGTGGATTTGAAAGCTGAGATGTTTTTTTTTCTCCCTATACTGATTGCCCTTTTGTGTGCCCATGGAGCTGCGTGGGGATTCTAATAACTTGGATCTGGGACCCAGCCTTCAGAGGGAGCAGGGGGATGGCTCTTCCTTGAGACAGTGGAACACTCTAGACCCCCATTTCCCCAGCCCAGCCCCTGGATCTTGGCTGAGGTGTTACAGATCTGGTGACGCCTGCCTTTGGAGCCTGCAGACACTCAGGTTCCCTGCGGGGCACCACCGATCTCTGTGATCTGCGACTGTTTTCTCCATCTGTGCAGGTTCACAGTATGGCATTGCCCGTGAAGATGTGGTCCTGAATCGTATTCTTGGGGAAGGCTTTTTTGGGGAGGTCTATGAAGGTGTCTACACAAATCACGTGAGTTCCAGGATCTTCCCTGACGCTCCTTTTCCATGTGTCGGTAGGGTGAGACAGAGCTTGAATCTAAGCAGGTTGGAGTTGGCACAGCCTTCATCCACTTGGGGCCCCTTGTCTCTAAGGGCCCCTTGTCCACTGGGCATGATGGTATTTATTAAATACTCAAAGAATGATGGAGTCAAGAGTCATTTTCAAGAAGGGTAGCAAAATACCAGGGATGGAGATACAGGGAGAACCTGGAGAAGGGTCACTGATTCTTGGTGGGAGAATACAAAGGGGGCGGCAGGATAAAGACAGTTCTGAGAAAAGGCGAGGCAGGATCTGGAGTTAGTGTCAAGGCCAGTGACGGGGGAGGGCAAGGCTGACCACTGTGGTCACGATTCTAGCAGGCCCAGGGGAAAAAAGAAAGAGGCAGCAAGAATGTAAAATCCAACGATAAAGAGAGAGAAAGAAAACGGCCCAGCCTCCACGCCTGATAATTTCCTGCAGGTGCTTCTGGCTTTGGGTAGGTCACACAGCCCCTCAGTCTCAGTGTCCTCATCTGGATGGATGAGTCAAGAGCGGCTTGACTCATCTGACCACTAAAGCCCTTTTCAGTTCTAACAGACCCTGATCAAGAAGAAGGGGAGTGGGGAAGGAGAGGAGAGGAAGACAAAGGGGAGAAGAAGAGAGACGTAGGAGAAAAGGACCTTGGCTGGTGGCAAAGTCTGCAGGAGGCCATGGGGAGGCCAGGAGGGAACATTCTGCTGAGCGCTGGGCTGGACCAAGGGGTCCTGAACACACTCTTGTTACAGAAAGGGGAGAAAATCAACGTAGCTGTCAAGACCTGCAAGAAAGACTGCACTCTGGACAACAAGGAGAAGTTCATGAGCGAGGCAGGTAGGGACCCCTGAGACCAACCAGGCCTCCAAGATGGGAGGGGATTGGACCTGGGAAGGGAGGGGTGAGCAGTGCAGGGACCATGTTGGAGGAGGGGTCCCCGTTCCCCTTGCTGGAAGAGCAAAGGCCTTTTCTGAATTGGACCTTTGAGCCGCCCCGCCCGTCCGTCTTGCCCCCCGACTGCAGTGATCATGAAGAACCTCGACCACCCGCACATCGTGAGGCTGATCGGCATCATTGAAGAGGAGCCCACCTGGATCATCATGGAATTGTATCCCTACGGGGAGGTGAGCTGGAGGTGGTAGAAGAGGGACTCTGCGGTGACCCCTGAGCTGCAGCATTGGGGGGCATTCAGAGCACAGCCCATGCCTCCCAGCTTCCTGGCTTCTGTATTCAGCTGGAACAAGCCAGAGGCCCTGTTTGTCAAGGAAGTTGCTGGAACATTTTGCCAGCTTTGGGTTTGTCTCCCGCCACCCCCAGGGAAGGGTCAGGAGCTGCCAGCACCCTGGCCCCCTGGCTCCGTGCCGGGACCAACCAGGGGTCTTGATGGCACCTACCCATTCCCACAGCTGGGCCACTACCTGGAGCGGAACAAGAATTCCCTGAAGGTGCTCACCCTCGTGCTATACTCGCTGCAGATTTGCAAAGCCATGGCCTACCTGGAGAGCATCAACTGCGTGCACAGGTAGGGGTGGAGGGGGTGGCCAGTGGTGTGGAAGCCAGGCCTTCACCGGATCCTCAAGGCATCTGGGTAGAAGCAGGGTTTGTGGGTGACACAGAGCAGTGTTGGAATCCCAGCATTGGCCCTGCCTGTGCCAGCAGCTTCGAGCACTTGAGCAACCTCTCTGACTCTGTCTCCTAATCTGTAAAGTTGCAGGTACTGTATGTACCTCATGGGGTTGTTAGGAGTAACTCTGAAGTCTGAGGTGTCTGTCTATAGCTCAAGACCTTCTAGCCCCTCCCCTGGGAGTGCCAGGAAATGGCCCCCAACCTTCCTTAGAGCTCACTCACCTCCAGCTCACCGGCTTGGTGGCACGTGGCCCAGGAAGAAGGGACTGGGCTGGAGCAGGGCCAGAAAAATCCTGACCCGAACACCATCCTGGTTCCTGGCACCCCTGGCCTGCCGAGTCCAAGCCTCCCTGTGGCTATGGCAGAGTTGGCCCCTGTTCTTTTTTTTTTTTGTTTGTTTTTTTGTTTTTTTGTTTTTTTTGAGACGGAGTCTTGCTCTGTCGCCCGGGCTGGAGTGCAGTGGCCGGATCTCAGCTCACTGCATTACGCCATTCTCCTGCCTCAGCGTCCCATGTAGCTGGGACTACAGGTGCCCGCCACCTCGCCCGGCTAATTTTCTTGTATTTTTAGTAGAGACGGGGTTTCACCATGTTAGCCAGGATGGTCTCGATCTCCTGACCTCGTGATCCGCCCGTCTCGGCCTCCCAAAGTGCTGGGATTACAGGCTTGAGCCACCGCGCCCAGGAGTTGGCCGCTGTTCTACCTGGCTTTGTTCCCATTCCCTGCCATGAGAGCCTGACCCCCGAGAGAGTTAGTGGTTGGACATTACCAACCATTGACATTGGCTCTGTGGCCTTGTGCCTGATTCTATGGAAAGCCACATCAGGGTATAAAAACGTGCATTCATTCATTTGTTCGTTCGTTTGTTCATTCATTTATCCGTCCAACAAGCACTATGGAACACCTCTCAGTGCCAGGCACTGACCTAGGCTCTGGGACAAAGTCGCATTGAAAACAAGCAAAACTCCTTTTCCTTGTGAAGCTTACCTTCTAGCATGAGTGTCAAACTAGAGAAATCAATTGTCAGGACAAAGGTGGTGGGAGGATAGATTCGTTTCTTTGGTTTGTTCATTTGAAGTTGCCGTGCTTTTAAGTCATCATTTCAACTATAAAACAAACACTAGAAAGTGGAGCCTGCCTGTGAGAAGCAAGCAGGCAAACTAGTTTGGGGTTGGGAGTGATGGCAAGAACACAGGGTAAACTGAGTCAGTGGTGCGTCTCCTGGGAGGAGAGAGAGCTCAGCTCTGGAGTAGCCTACCTGGGCAACACCCTTTTCCACCGGTGACCTGCTGGGCAAGTTCCTTCAGCTCCCTGGGTCCGGTCTCCTCCCCTGCACCAGGGGGGTCTGAGGGTCTCTCTGTCATGACTCATGGTGTGTGAAGCTCTCGTGCGATCCTAGTATCCTAAGTGCCCCATCAGAGTTAGCTGTGCCGCCGCTGCCACTCCTGCTATACCAAAGGCCTAACCCGTACTGTGGAAACGCAGATGAGAGAGAATACCTGTGTTCAGGGAAGTGGTTGGAGTTTATCCTTAAAGAATCACCAGGTGACAGCCTCCCTGGCATGGGGGACAGTGTAGGCAACAGCACAGAAGTGGAGTATAGCTGATGCCAGGAATCTGAGCCAGGCTTCAAGCTGGAGATGCATGAAGGGGTGATGGGAGACAGAACCCGACAGCAAGAGGGAAGGAGATGGCAAAGCACCTGTGCATGTTGGGGTGCAGAGGGGCCAGCTGGGCTCCTACCTGAGCTGTGCTATAGCAAGACCACTCGGGGGAGACAGTGACCCACAGAAGCTGCCCAGTTCTGCTCTGGAGGCTGAGTCCCTGGCTTACACTCTTGGTCTCTTTTTCAATCTGTCTGTCCGTCTCTCTGAGTGTTCCTGCTCCCATGGGGGTGGGCAGTGACTCATCCTGGTTTTGATGCCCTATTTCCAGGGACATTGCTGTCCGGAACATCCTGGTGGCCTCCCCTGAGTGTGTGAAGCTGGGGGACTTTGGTCTTTCCCGGTACATTGAGGATGAGGACTATTACAAAGGTGAGGAGGACTTCCCAGCCTCTGCTTTGGCCTTGGAGGGGTCGCTGAAGCCAAAAATTCTAGAAGAAGGAAGTCTACAGTTGGACAGCCCAGCCTAAGGGTCTTCAGAAAGTAGGATGTATTTCTGGATAATTCTGATCTTTCTTCCCTAAAAATTAACCTCTTTGCCCACCCAAAGCCTCTGTGACTCGTCTCCCCATCAAATGGATGTCCCCAGAGTCCATTAACTTCCGACGCTTCACGACAGCCAGTGATGTCTGGATGTTTGGTGAGTGCTGATTTGGGAGGGTATGAAAAAGAGTTCAGATTCTCACCTCTGAACCAAGCTAAGGGGGTGGGTGCAGGGAGCAGGGTGTGACCTCCACCTCCCGTTCCCAGGGTTCAATTTTTCTGTGGCCCCTGAGAAGTCTCAGAGTGAGGGAGGCCAGTAGGGGTAGGAAGGGGGGTGACCCAGGCTAAGGACTGGCCTGGGCTGTGCAGGCTCATCCTCCTGGAAGAGGTTCTTGTGACGTGTGTGCTCCACCTACCAGCCCCAGAAACTAAGATGGAACTCTGTGACTGGTTCTGAGAGAGGTGCAGGAAGGGGAGAGAGCAAAGGCAGGTGTAGAGACAGCTCCTTAGGGAACACCTCCCGCCGACCATCTCACTTAGTTCTCCCGCAGTCAGCCCCATAGAATATTATTATTACTCTCATTTTCCAGTTAAGAAAACTGAGGTTCAGGTGAGTCAGGAGCCTGCCCACAATCACATAGGCACCAAGCGTTGGTGCGAGGCTTCCAATTCCAGCTTTACTAAGCAGTGGCTCCCCTCCCTCCCAAGAGAAGACACTTGTGGTCCCAATGACATGCCATGACTGCCACCTGTTGATCCTGCAGTACCCTGACAAGGGTCTAGGGAGCAAAGTCTTAGGTCACTTACTGCAGATGTAGGTCACTTGTCCCTCGGGCAGACCACCATGGTGGGCAGGACCCCACGGTGCTGGAGGGGGAGGAAGGACCACAGGAGCTGCTTCTGGTCAAGACCGAGCACTAATGGTGACAGTGCTCCTGGGTGGGAGGGACTGGTCTCCCCACCCGGGACCTGACACTCCCTTCCACCCCAGCCGTGTGCATGTGGGAGATCCTGAGCTTTGGGAAGCAGCCGTTCTTCTGGCTGGAGAACAAGGATGTCATCGGGGTGCTGGAGAAAGGGGACCGGCTGCCCAAGCCCGACCTCTGTCCACCAGTCCTTTATACCCTCATGACCCGCTGCTGGGACTACGACCCCAGTGACCGGCCCCGCTTCACCGAGCTAGTGTGCAGCCTCAGGTAAGCATGGAGTGTGGGCTGGGGGCTGGGGGCCCACCCGGCTGCACCAGGGAGCAAGACCAGCACACAGAGACATTTGCACCGCATCTCCCTAAATGAGACAGGCCAGGGTCAAGGATGGGAGGCTGAAGCCAGGTTCACTGTCAGATATGAGCTTAGAGATAAGGCGGCCCTGGGGAAGTCTGGCTTATCTGGGCATCTGTCAACACAGAGCACAGAGCCTTGTTCATAGGATGTGCTCAGAAAATATTTTCTAGGTTAGACTTAGAAGCCTGAGCCAGACTCTCATTGAAGTGCCTGTGCTCTTTGTGGTATTGAGGCGTCCCACCTGCTTTCCTCTCGCCTCATCTCTCGACTTTGATCTTTCCTCCCAGATAGCAAGGAAGGGAGTGATCTTTGACCTGTTATTCAAGACTATGACCCAGGGGCCACCTCTCCCTTCTGAATGGGGGATAAGGGACCTGAGGACCCGTCGGTGCCTAGGAGCCATGATTCCCTAGGTCTGGGGAGGTCACTGGGGAAGAAGGTCATCTGTTTCGGAGGTTCAGGGTCCTCCAGTTTTCTTGGTGGCAAGCCTGCCATTAGCCCTCCTGCGGGAGATCTGACTTCTTTTGGCTTCCTCTGGGGTAGGAGTCAGTAAGCATTTTCTATAAAGGGCCAAATAGTAAATATTTGGGGCTTTGCAGTTTATGCAAGTCTCTGCCAGAACTGCTAACTCTCTTAACTATGGCTGCTCAAAAACAGCCATAGACCATACATCAATGAATGGGTGTAGCTGGGCTCCAGTGTCATTTCGGATGCTGAAATTTGAACTTCAAATAATTTTCATGTGTCATAAAATATTTTTTGTCTTTTAGTTTTTTCAGTCATTGAAACCATGTGAAAATCATTCTTCATTTGAGGCCATACAAGAATAGATGAGAAGCCAGATTTGCCCTCTGGGCTCTTATTTGCTGAACCCTACTTTAGGGAGTCTGGAACTTAATTGACTTGAGATATTGTGATTTTTAAATACTGTAGTCAACATGTTGCCTTGTTCAATTTTAGGGCGAGAAAACAGCCCCTGAAAACTGCCTGGTGGGGAGGCACCCCAGGGGATGCCAGCAATGCCCAGGCCAGGGGCACTGGGGGTGACCCTGCATGTTTTCTGTGGGGCGGGGCCTTCAACATCATCTGCAAAACCTCTGGCTTAAAAGGCCTCTCTGTTCCTGTCTATCCCTTCAGTGAGCCTCCCAGTTAATTCTAGACTCCTCTGTTGGTCCCTTGTATGGGACGTTTGAGAAGCCAAAGGGCTGCAGGATAAAAGTATTTGAAAGATGTAATTTGGGAGGGTAAAAGCCCTGGGGGGATGGAGCTGGGGGTTCTGATTCACTCTGAGGCCTTGAGAGCCACAGGGAGCTGTGCAGGTGCCTCTCCTGGGCTGAGAGGTGTTCCCATCATCCCCTGGGCTGAGAGGGGTTCCCTTCATCCCCTGGGCTGAGAGGGATTCCCTTCATCCCCTGGGCTGAGAGGGGTTCCCGTCATCCCCTGGGCTGAGAGGTGTTCCCGTCATCCCCTGGGCTGAGAGGTGTTCCCGTCATCCCCTGGGCTGAGAGGTGTTCCCGTCATCCCCTGGGCTGAGAGGTGTTCCCGTCATCCCCTGGGCTGAGAGGTGTTCCCGTCATCCCCTGGGCTGAGAGGTGTTCCCGTCATCCCCTGGGCTGAGAGGTGTTCCCGTCATCCCCTGGGCTGAGAGGTGTTCCCGTCATCCCCTGGGCTGAGAGGTGTTCCCGTCATCTCCTGGGCTGAGAGGTGTTCCCGTCATCTCCTGAACTGAGAGGTGTTCCCATGATCTCCTGGGCTGAGAGGTGTTCCCATCAGAGGCACTGGCCAGGCCCCCGCCCCAAGTGGAGGTGGGAGCTGGTTTCTGGTGTGGTCTGGAAAACACCAAAAAACTCAGAAGACCCCAGGTTGCTTCCTCAGGCCACCACCTGACACTTCCTCCTTAGAGTTCAGAAGGGATTTGATCAGTGTTTGCTAATCGTTCCAGGGAGGAAAGACCCTTCTAATTCAAATTTTGAGTGTCTCTGTGTAACAATAATTATATTTTTAAAATCTTTTGCTGAACAAAATATAGTGGGCTATATAATGCATTTTAAAATACATACACACTTGAAAATATAATATTAAGTGTCACATATTCAGTAGTATATAATACTTGCTACCCATATGAACATGTGGATTCATGGGCAGTAATAATTCCAGAGTCCTCTGGGGTCTGTGATTCCAGGTTAGGAGCACTGGATTGGGTAAGAAAGGTGAGAGGCGTGCACATGGCTAGCCTGGGAGTGAACCCACATGCCTCATTAGCACACACCTGGGATGCGTTGGGGGATGTTTCATGAGAAACAGGAGATGTAGATTCTAGGCCAGGGCCATGAAGTTGGCTGGGACTTTGGAAATCTACATAAGGGTTTGGTGCCAATCACAAGCCCAGGAGGGCACAAGGCCTGGGGAGTGGGGCTGCAGTCAAGCTCCTACTGCATGTTTGGGCTGGGACTGGCTCAACAAGGATGCTTTTCCACCTTGGATCTATTCCTGTGATCCTCCCAACTTCAGTGTGGCCTCAGGGCCCATATCCAAGCCTGTCTCAGGGGGCTCTCCCCAGGCCACTCTGCAGTGGAGATGGAAACAGAAATGGGACCTAGCAGCCTTGCCCAGGCCTCTCTGGGCTTCCACGGAGTACAAAGAGGAACCCCAAGGAGCGTCTCACTTTGACCTTGTTTCTCTCCTTATCTGACCTGACTCACTGCAGTGACATTTATCAGATGGAGAAGGACATTGCCATGGAGCAAGAGAGGAATGCTCGCTACCGAACCCCTAAAATCTTGGAGCCCACAGCCTTCCAGGAACCCCCACCCAAGGTAAGCCAAGCCGTGGCCTCATGGATCCTGTGAGTCAAAGCAGAGCCAGGTCCCTGTCTGATCCTTGCCCCCCTTACTGCACAGGCAGAATGCCCCCTACAGCCCTCTCTCAGTCCTTCACCTGGCATCCACCATCACTATCGGTGTGTCACATCAGTGCTCTGGCAGGTGGACTTAGAGATAGCAGCCACCTTGTGGGTCAAGAATCATTCCTCAAAAGTGTTGCCTGAGAGGCTGGGCTTGTCTTCTAGGTGTTTTCTTAGGAACAAATGAGATCCCCATGAGGACACATGGATGGGAAGTATCCTGGGTCTTTTAGGTCCAGTCCCTACATCTATACCCCCCATGGCCACCCTGAGCTCAGGAACCAGGGCCCTGCTGCCATTAGGTGGGTAGGTCTGAGAGGCCATGCCTGTCCTAGTCAACTGGAGCTGCTGCAACAAAAGGACCACAGACCAAGTGGCTTAAACAACAGATGTTTATCTCTCACAGTTCTGGAGGCTGGGAAGTCCAAGATCAAGGCGTTGGTTTCTTGTGAGGGCTCTCTGCCTGGCTTACAGACAACCACTTTCTCACTATGTTTTCACCTGGCAGACACAGAGTCATCTTTCTTTTTCTTCTTATGAGGGCACTAATCCTATCTCCATCGTCATAACCTCATCGAACCCTAATTACCTCCAAAAACCTGCACTTCCTTAATGCTATCACATTGGGGGTTCAGGCTTCAACATGCAGATCGAAAAGGAGGACAAATATTCAGTCCATAACAATGTCTGATCCCATCTAAGGCCTTTTCTCACTTGTCCCTCTTACCTGGCGTGTCCCACCCCTCCCCTCAGGCCTGGCTCAGTGTTCATCTCCTCCATGTGGCTTCTGTGAGTGCCCAAGCCCCTGGTGAGCTCCTACCTCTGCATGCCTGTGCTCTGGAGCTCTGACTTGGCGGGTGCTCCCGCATATAGGGAGGCAACAATGTACCGATCATTAACCCTCCAATTAGCCATAGCCCCAGGAGGGCAGCGAGGTGGCTTCTTTGTACCCTCCACCACTCAGTAGATAATCAGTGCTCAATAAATGGATGCAAAAGGAGTTTTATGACAGCTTTGTCCCTCAACTTTCCTTCCTTCAGAACAAGTCTGAGGTGTCTTTGACCTGATGTTCCCCTTAGTGAGTTGTGTTCACTCAAGGAGAGGGACAGAGACTGACCCATCTGTGTTCTCTCTCCAGCCCAGCCGACCTAAGTACAGACTCCCTCCGCAAACCAACCTCCTGGCTCCGAAGCTGCAGTTCCAGGTAAAGATAGAACCAGATGATGGGAACTTCAGGTCTGCCTCTCATCCAGGTCCTTCCTGAAACTCCATTCTTGTGCCTTAGAGGAGCAGCTGTCACTCACTTGGGTGATGGAGATTGCCTAGGTTTACTCTTCTTTGGCATCCAGAACAGAATGCAGACTCAGATCACAAGAATTAAAATACTGGTCTCCCAGGCTGTGCTCAGCTGAGACCTGCCTTAAGCCCCATCCCTCTGTCTACAGCGTCTGCTGCTTTGTGTGCCTGCCTGCTGCTCTCTCCCCACATATAAGGCCTCCCAGGCCTCCTTCCCAAAAGGAATCCCAGGGAATATTCCCCAGCAAATGGAGTGGCTCCATGGGTCTCCCCAAAGAGGCCCCATCCAGAACCTGGGTGGCCACTGAAGAGACAGCAGGGTTTTACCTGAGCTTTCTCCCAGCTCCATTATCCCCAACCATGACTCTTTCCCAGGCTATGGGTCCCTGACCCTGAACGTCTCTGTTCTGTGTCTCTCTTGCCTCTAGGAGAGAGGGAGTACAGTCTCCTCTTATTTCTTCTCTTGCATCCCCCAGCTCAGAGTCACTGCTCAAAAACCAATCCCCTCCACCACTAGAAATAATGTCCATTTAGTTGGTGCCCTTTATAGAAAGGTGGTGTCCCATGGTCCTGTATCTGTTCTCAAGGAAATGCCTGAGTGCCGAAACAAGACCATCTAAGGACTAATAGATAAATCCTCTTCATGTGAAGAGAAAGCTTGATTCAGAAGATGGAAACATGTTCTGGAAAAAAAAAAAAAAAGAAATATACCCATATGTGATATTTAAAACAGAGAGTTAGGTGGGGTGGCACACACCTGTAGTCCTGGCTACTAAGGAGGGTGAGATGGGAGGATTGATTGAGCTCAGGAGTTTGGGACCAGCCTGGGCAATATAGTGAGACCCCATCTCTAAAAGCAAAGAATAATAAAATTGTGATACAATTATTTTTTAATTTAAAAAAAATTCAAGGCAGCCATGGTGGCATGCATCTGTAGTCCCAGCTATGTGGGAGGCTGAGGCAGGAGGATGGCTTGAGGCCAAGAGTTTAAGGCTGCAGTGAGCTATGATCATACCACCGTATCCCAGCCTGAGCAACAGAGCAAGAGCCTGTCTGAATTTTTAAAAAATAATTCATACATATCTCTATAAATCGGTGTGTTAACCACATCAGTCAGTTTGTCATGCAACTGAAACATAACTGTTTTTGAAAGAGTCCTGAGGGAGGAACCCTGGTCTCAGCGGGTCAGTAACCAGCGTGGACCCCACTGTGTGCAGAGCATCATAGGGGAATGTTGGATGAATGAGAGGCCACGCTGCTCCACCATCTCTCTCGGAGCAATGGAAGGCCCACGTCGTGTTCTTTATTAACTCCTGGAGAGCAAGCCCTATCCCCCATGGTGCTCATGTGTGGTTTCTTTGTGCTCATGTTTGTAGCAGCTAATTGTCCACCTTCTCGCTTTGTCCCGTGCCTTGTGCTTCTTTGCTTTTCCTGAATAGGTCCCTGAGGGTCTGTGTGCCAGCTCTCCTACGCTCACCAGCCCTATGGAGTATCCATCTCCCGTTAACTCACTGCACACCCCACCTCTCCACCGGCACAATGTCTTCAAACGCCACAGCATGCGGGTAAGAGGGCTCTGCATGCTGGTCCCTGCCCGGACTGAGGAGGCTGCTGGAGGGAGGTGGCCGGGGACACTGGAAACCCCACGTCTTCAGCTCAGGAGGGCCCTCCCTGCTCCCCTGCACCAGTCAGGCCACCAAGCAGGAACTCTCTGACTTCCTTCCTTTTGCAAACACATCAGAGGCTGGCAGCCACACCAGGCCCTGCTCTGGAGAACACCAGCTGGACCTAACCTGCCCTTGGCCATGCTGGTGCTATGGCTAGAGATATACAAATCTCTCCCTCTCCTGAGCCCCAGGGGTAGGGAGATCCGTGGCAGCATGGAGGCTCCTAGGCAGGGCACAGCACAGCTTAGTGGTGCTTGAGTAAAGGATCCTTCCTACCTGATGGCTTTGGGTATGAAATCTCTCCTCAGTCAAAGGAAAGGCTTCCTTGTGGCTTTTTTCCCTTCTGCTTTCGTTCAGGTTGCTGCTGGGTGAGGAGTTTAGGGTTAGTGGGAATACAGGCTCATTAACTGGCTAAAGCAGGGGCCTAAGCCACCTCTCTTGTTAGCTCTTTGTCACTGGGTGTTGTTAACTGCTGGTGAAGCCCCGAGTGCTTCATGGCTGGCTTCTGATTGTCAAGTCTTGTGTGAAAAAGACACTTTTGCTTATAACCAGATGCCCACTGGTCACCAACCACCTTCTTCCATACAAATGGCCCCTGGTGGTCAGTTGTCATGAACACTTAATCTATGTTACTAAACCAACTAAAACACTTATTTTAGCTCTAACTCTGCATACATGCATAGTATTTCAGGCTCACTGAACATGACTAAACTTTTTTTTGAAAAAAATTAGACGTTTATCATAACATATTTGGAAGATACAGGCAAGTATGCTGATATTACTTTCGTGCCATTATGCTTAATTTAGTAGAATTTTGAAATGAGCATGATAACTTAGAATTCCAGGCACTAAGATTTTTTGTGAAATAAATTTTCCTCTGACCTACCTCGTGTTTCTCTTTTATATTAATTTAACCAATTTCTGTCTTTGCATGTGCTTAACAATAATAAAACTGCATTTTTAAGCATGTGCTATAATTTAGGCCGTGTTCAGTTCCTCCACCCGCCTGCCTTTGACTCTCTATTCATAATTGATTGTTTTAGTAAGTTTTGCTTTAAATTGTGTTATTTTAGAATGAAGCTATTTGCACATTTGATGGGTAGCATTGCCTTTATCCAATTTCTGCTTCTCCACAAGGACCTTGTTCAGTTCCATAAAGAGATTGTGTAGTAGGAAAAAAGACCTTTTGTATCAGGGCTTTAGAAGTAATTGCCATAAGGAAAATCTGCCGAAAAGAACATAATGAGCATGTCTTTAAATAAACAAACCTAAAAAAGTTAAAAATATAAGCTCCATTTTATGACACAGATCAGAAACACTGAGAAAGTCTCTTCCAGGTAGAATGCTGAGAAGGTATAATAGGCTCCTCACAAAGCATTTGGAAGCATTTAACAAAAATTCAGAGGTGGTTTTCCCAGAAAAACAACTTTTCTACTGAGTGGCTCTATAGCCTGACTCATCAGGGAGTCTGTGGGATGCCATACCAGCATTGGGATGGCAGCAGTCTCTCTCTTGAAGACCTCACAAAAATTATACAATTCAAGGCTGGGCACGGTGGCTCATGCCTGTAATCCCAGCATTTTGGGAGGCCAAGGTGGGTGGATCACTTGATGTCGGGAGTTTGAGGCCAGCCTGGCCATCATGGTGAAACCCCGTCTCTACTAAAAATACAAAAAATTAGTCAGGTGTGGTAGTGTGCACCTGTAATCCTAGCTACTCGGGAGGCTGAGGCAGGAGAACACTTGAACCCGGGAGGCAGAGGTTGCAGTGAGCTGAGATCACACCACTGCACTCCAGCCTGGGCAACAGAGCAAAACTCTGTCTCAAAAAAATAAATAAAATAAAATAAAAATAAAAATAAAAATAAAAATAATACAATTCAATAAACAGTACGGCTTGCTGTGACTGGTGGACGCTGTCCTCGGTGCTGAAGGAGGGAGGCTCTGCTTTCAAAGCGCTTACAGTCGACCAGAAGGATCAGGCCAGGTACACACTTACCTGTGATGCAAGCCAGAAGGTCGTGGGTATCACAAAGTGGGAGTTCAGAGAGGAGGATAACCCTTTCCAGCTTCTATTTAAAAGCTGGGCCTTGAAAGATGGGAAAGATGTGGACAGGAGGAAACTGAGATTCAGGAAATAGAAGAGGCAGAGGCTTCAGTAGGAGCCAAGACTGAGTGGTGGGAAACCACAGGACAAGTGCAAGAACTGTTGGACTACAACAGGAAGGGTACTTGTGGATGTTGAAATAAGGCCAACAGATGGGTCATAGCCAAATTATGGAAGGTGTCACGACTTACAAGAGTCATTTTAAAACACCATGAGTACCCAATTCCTTTTAAGAATAGAATGTAATTAGCAATGTAAGTATCTATTATCTAATAAGAATATTGGAGACGCATTTCAGCAAAACCAACCTCAAAGAGATTCCATTTTTTTAAGTGTTCATTTTTCTCCTTGAGTTTTATTATGAAATTGGAAGGCATCAGGATGTCTCCTAATCTGTGTTTGTTAAAATACATGGTATGATCAGGCCTGGGGCATGCTAGGCATTTTAGTGGTGGAATCTTCTCTCAACACTTATAAACTTACAAATACTTATAAATGCTTGTAGAATTTTCTTGATTCTAGTAACGCATCCCACTGGTACTTAACCAGTATATTAAGTACCATACTGATATGAAGAGTACTGGTATCATATTCTTCCTTAACCCATACATTTTTCTCACATCCAGAAATCCCTAGCTCTATATTTGGAACTTTTGACACTGAGTTCCTGTTTGTCACTATTTGTCAACAGCCTGGGGCAGCCATGCCATTGTGTCTGCAGGTGTTGACATTTAACTGGGGATTTTTATGGCCTTAAAATGTCCTCATTTTGGAGTATCAGCCTCTGATCAACAAAACCTATTTCATTTTTATCAATTCCATGATTATAAAATACTCTTAAATGCTGGAATCTGTTTTCCTAAAATAAAGTCTAGCTCAGTGGTTCTCAGCTAAGTTGTTTTCCCTCTCAGAGGACATTTGACAATGTCTGGAGGCATTTTTGTTACAACTGGGGAGGTGCTATAGGCATATATTGTGGGGAGACCAGAGATGCTGCTCAGCATCCTACAATGTACAGGAAATTGTCCTGGAAATAAAGACTTGTCTGGTTCCAAATGTCAACAGTGCTTAGGTTGAGGAGCCCTGGTCTTACTAGTATTTATTTAACCTCATGAGAACAAGAATATTGCACAGTTTAAAATCACTGTCCTCCCAGCACCCAGCCCTGCCACATAGTAGTTGCTTAATAAATAATTGTTGAATAGATTAATGAATAAAGAATATTTCAGCAAGGAACCTAACTTGTGGGGAAACGTGTGATTAGAAATTGAGGTTAGTAATTGAGGCTCAGTGTGCACTAAGTAAAACATCCCAATATAACCACTTTTAAACCATATTGTAATATTCAAGTGTGTTTTGTAGAGCTTAGTGAGGAAAGTCTTTTAAGAGGCTTGGTAGGGATTATTGCTTGCTAAAAGTAGATAGAGATAATTGTTAGCATCTTCTGCAAGTGACTTGTATGCAAATGGCCACTTCAAAGGCAAGGAACTGAGAGACCTGCCAGCTTAGATGTCACAGAAAAATCCTGCCCTAGCAAAGGCAACTCCTGGGTTTTGTGCAATGAAAAGGATGCCAATAATATTCCTCCTCCATCTGTCCAGGAGGTCAGGGTCACCATGTGCTGCACAACAAGAGAAAAATAGTTTAGAGGCACTGAGCAGATATTTATACAAATGAACCATGGGGGAAGATTGAAGGAAAATAGGAAGACATGGAATACTTTCTATTTAGGAACTAGCAGCTAAAACTATGAATAGGTCCAATGCCCTAGAGGTAAGTTAAGGCAAGAGTTAGATTACTAGATCTAGGGAGAGGAAACATTTATCTTATCTCTATCAAACTATATTTCTTTGAATTTTGTTTTTCATGTTATCTATTAGTTCATGCATTTCTTCTAATCATTGGTTAAATAACTCAAGCTATGATTGCATTTATCTTATCTCTGTAGTGCTGTATTTCATGAAATTTTGTTCCTATTTTATCCCTTAGCTCATGCATTTCTCCTAACATTTAGTTAAATAACCCAAGCTATTATCTTAATAAAGAGTATGTCTTAATAGGAAGGCATGATTGGTGGGTGCATGCTGTTGCTTGTTCTCTCAGGCTCTGCTCATTCATGGACACACGTGGGACTGCACACCGTGAGGCTAGAGGCAGCACCCCTGTCTCTCAAAGCTTCCAGACCTGCCACCTTGGTCCTTAGGTGGAGATAGCATCAGAACGGTGTGATGCTCTCCAACTAAGCAAAGCCAGCCCCTTGGAAACCCTTTGGATGCTTTTAGTAGATTTTAAAGTAGATTTTAATAGACTTTAATAGGTTTTCTTTTTTAAATCTATTAAATGACAACAACCATCACAAACATTGAGATAATAGTTTTCTTTTTTAAATCTATTAAATGAGAGCAACCATCACAAATACTGAGATAATGGTAGAGCAGTCACTTGATAAAATATCATGAGCAGATCATGTAATCATTTGAATACAGCGCACGTTGAGCAATATGGGTTCTTGGGTTTGGTATCACATTGCAACACAGGCGTATGCTTCGGGTTGATATCCGGTAACCATCTGCACATATAGCTCTGGGTTTAAGAACAAACTTATGAGAAAAAAGCAGCTGGCCGGGCCAAGGCTTGCTGCTGCCATGAGGTTCTTCAGAGGACTGTCCCTGCCTGAGTCTGAGAGCACGGCTCATTGCATCCTTTCCCTTCTCTCTGCCGTCCTCCTAGGAGGAGGACTTCATCCGACCCAGCAGCCGAGAAGAGGCCCAGCAGCTGTGGGAGGCCGAGAAGATCAAGATGCGACAAATCCTGGACAAGCAGCAGAAGCAGATGGTGGAGGACTACCAGTGGCTCAGGCAGGAGGAGAAGTCCCTGGTGAGCACCCAGGAAGGATGTCGGTGCCCTGCACCCATCTGTGTCCTCTTCCACCTCCCCAGGTGGCTGGGGCAAGGGTCCCCTGCATTCTTGGTGCTTTCAGCTCCAGAATTCTAAGTCCTTTGCTCTTGTTTCTTCCTCTGCAGGACCCCATGGTTTATATGAATGATAAGTCCCCGTTGGTGAGTCGCCAGTAGAGGCCTCTTCCTTCATGCCAAGGCCTGGGAAGGCCTCGTCCACCATAGGACCCCACCCTTGCTCCTACCCCCGGGCCTGCCCAGCTCCTCCTCAGTGGCTTCCCGTGTTGGGAGGGTGTCTTTTCCTTTTCCGCCAACCCCTACGTGGCCCTTTTCCTGAAGTCTCCTGTGATTGCACCCTTAACGCTGTCTGTGGCCCTCCCCAAGGCCCCTCGGCCTCCCAGAATGGTAGCTTTGGGTCACAAGCTGCTCCCAGAAGCACCCCTGACCCCACGGCTGTAATCTCTAAACACACAGTGGAGGGACTGGGGAATGGGTAACAGGGGAGGGGGCTGTCTCCAGAGCCGCATGAGTGACGTTCACGCTCTCTTTCCTCCTTCCTCCAGACGCCAGAGAAGGAGGTCGGCTACAGTGAGTGTTCCCGCCCTTCTTCGGGGGGTTTCCACTTGGCACCTTGCTCAGAACCGCCATCCTTGCCCACCGCCCAGGGCAGGGAGCAGAAGAGTCTGTCTGCGTTTCCTGTAGCATCAGCCGTGATTTAATTCAGAGCACGTGGGGCGGGCCAGCTTCTCCTCTGCTCCCTCCACCCCATTCCTCTCCCTGTCCAGCGCCCTGCCCATCTCTCTCTCAGCGGCCACATCCTCAGGCCCCTCCTCAAGTCATCCCCCTCCTGCATTAGTTTTGAGGAGTTGGGAATTCTCTCTTCCTTATTTCCTGCTCTGTCAGAGGCTCCTGCGGGGAAAGTTAAGCAGTGCCACCTGCCTCTCCCAGTTCAGATTCATCTTCTGTAGGCCTGAGGGACAGAGGAGAGAAAGTGGGAGGGGCAGCTGAGCCCTCAGGCTCTCTCCGGAAGACCCTGTTGAAGGCAGGGAGGGAAGAGCCAGCAGTAAGCCCGGGGCCTGGAGGGGTGGCACTGAGGAGGAGCAGGATGACAGCAGTCACAGAACTGGACACAAGTCAGACATGGGCCTGGGACCATTTATTATCTTCTGAGGTACAAGGTGGTTAAGTAACTTGTCCAAAGTCACACAGCTAATAGTTAGCAAAGCTCAGATTTGAACCCAAGTCTTCTGACTTTAGGGTCCCTTCTGAGCTCACTCTCTTATCTTACAAATGAAAATTAAGGCCCTGGGAGTGTGAGCTGCCTGGGGTGGTCGCAGAGCTCTTTGGTGGCAGAGGTGAGAATAGAAGGCCAGGTGTGATGGCTCACACCTGTAATCCCAGCACTTTGGGAGGCTGAGGTGGGAGGATCACTTGAGCACAGGAGTTTGAGACTGGCTTGGGCAACATAGCAAGACCTCATCTCTACAAAAGATTAAGAATATTAGGCATGGTGATGCATGCCTGCAAGCCCAGCTGCTCAGGAGGCCGAGGCAGGAGGATTGCCTGAGCCTAGAAGGTTGAGGCTACAGTGAGCTGTGATCACGCCACTGTGCTCCAGCCACGATGATAGAGCAAGCCCTGTCTCAAAAAAAAAAAAAAAAAAAAAATGGAACAAAGTGTGCTGAGTGGACTTGTGTATGTCTTTGCTCTTCAAAGTGGGAGTGAATAGCATGCTTCTGCTGCAATTTTGCTTCCTTCAGCCCCAAACACTCCGGGAAAACCATTAGAGAATCCACACAAATTTACTCCATGAGCTGCTGTCTCCCCAGGACGGGGGCACCACAGGCACCTGCTGGCTTCAGAGAGAGGTTTCTTCCCTTCAGATTACCCAGCACTGTCCCTCAGGCCTTGTGTCCATCAGGCAGGAACCCCAAGCCAGAGCTGGGGCACCACTGCAATCCCCCCATCTTGCTGGGACTTTGCCTTTTTCTTCCTATAAAAGGGACAACAGTGCTGTCCCTGACGACTGCGAAACCAGAGAGACCAGGAGGTTCTTTCTCCTTCCTGCTTCCTGGATTCAGAGTTAATTTCCCTGAGGTCTCCTGGTGGTAGAGGGGAGGGGGTTCATTTGATGTCAGCAGGTACGAAGGGAAGGGTTGGAGTGCTGAGAACTGCCCCCCACTTGCTGTTCTTTTTGTTGCAGTGGAGTTCACAGGGCCCCCACAGAAGCCCCCAAGGCTGGGCGCGCAGGTATGTGTTGGCTCTGCTGAAACTGATAAGAAATGAGAGTGAGAGTTGCACAAGACTGAAGACCATGGACTATGAAAGCTTCACAGTTCTCAGAATGCAGTGCAGTGTCCTCATTACACAGATGAAGCCCGGGGCAGGGGGAGTGGGGTGGGGTGCCTTGCCTAAGGCCACACAGCTAATTCATGAAAAAGCAAGAGGAAGAACCAATCTCCCACCCTTCATCCCCCTACCAGACTTGGAGTAGAACTCCCTGGTCCAGCCTCAGGGAAAGGGATGTGGGTTCCCTCCCTCTTCTGAGCCTCCTCACTTGGTTTCCAGCATCCATTTTTCTTACATCCATCTGGGGTGGTGCTGGCTTTCTTTCCTCTGGAACAGTGATTCTCAGCCTTGGCTGTCCATTACAATCACCCAAGGAACTTTGAAACCCTCTGCACAGGCCAGGTGCAGTGGCTCATACCTTTAATCCCAGCACTCTGGGAGGCCATGGCAGGAGGATTGCTTGAGCCCAGGAATTCAAGACCAGCCTGGGCAATATAGCAAGAACCCGTCTTTACTAAAAATTGTTTTTAAAAATTAACTGGACTTGGTGGCATGCCTGCTACTCAGGAGACTGAGGCGGGAGGATTGCTTGAGCCCAGAAGATCAAGGCAGCAGTGAGCTATGACTGTGCCATTATACTCCAGGCTGGGCAACAGAGTGAGACCCTGTCTCTTGAAAGAAAAAAAGCCTACCTGCACCCTATGTCCAGGCGGTGGTTCTATTAGTCTGTTGTGAGGCTACCACTAGTATTTTGTTAAGGTTCCTTGGCTGGAAACTGCCCCAGAAGTGGACAGGGGCATTGCATCATGGGACAGGGCATGATTGTTCTAGAGAATAGTCCTTTCAAATCGGGCTGGTGGTGGAGGTGGCCGCAGTAGTGCCTGCCCAGGAGAGAATGGTGCCACGCTCTGGCTCTCCTCCACTCACTGGCCACCTGTGTCTTCCCCTCAGTCCATCCAGCCCACAGCTAACCTGGACCGGACCGATGACCTGGTGTACCTCAATGTCATGGAGCTGGTGCGGGCTGTGCTGGAGCTCAAGAATGAGCTCTGTCAGCTGCCTCCCGAGGGCTATGTGGTAGTGGTGAAGGTGAGAGCAGGGCCGGGTCGGGGAGGTGGAGGCAGCTCAACTCTGCCCTGAAGGAAGGAGAACTGCGCTTCCTGTTGGCTGGCCCAGCAGATCCTGTTAGAGCAAGCTGGGCCAGGGGAATTGAGTCCCAGGCCACTCATGGGGCCAAGCACCACCCCAGGAGAGCTCTCCCCAGGGGAAACCTGGCTGTCTCCAAAAGCCACGAGTGGCAGCCATCCTGCCCCTTTCTCTCCTCAGAACGTGGGGCTTACCCTGCGGAAGCTCATCGGGAGCGTGGACGATCTCCTGCCTTCCTTGCCGTCGTCTTCACGGACAGAGGTGAGTGTCCTATCCCAGACAGCGCCAAAGGCTGTTGCTTTGCTCCTGCACCCCCACCTATTCCTGCTTATGCTTCCATCAGAGGCTCACAAGGGCTGCCTGGGCAACGTCATGTCTGTCCACGGAGTCCCCACCAGGTGGGTTCTGTGTGGCTCATCCCATCAGCTACCACCAGAGGGCTAAGAGGGCACCCAGGGACCTGGCCAGATGCTAGCGGGAATTTCCTAGTTCAGGTCTCCAGATGATGGCAGTGAATTCTTACTGAGGTTATGCTAAAGGGGACACACCTTCCTTTCCCCCCTCCTATTATCATTTGTCTGGTTGCCTTGCCGTCTGTGTTAAGATTAACATGGATGAGTCATAGAAATAGCACTTAAGGTTTCTTTAATTATTTAATCTGATTTTCTTTATTTAAATGAGAAACAATCACTGAAAATCAAAACAAGAGTCTTGGTGCTCCACGAGATGGTACCTGCGGTAGGGAGAGTAAAGGCCCCCAAAGATGTCCACATCCTAAGCCCTGGCACCTGGAAACATGCCCCCTTCCATGGCAAAAGAGACTTTGCAAATGTGATAAAGTTAAGAACCTTGAGATTAGGAGATTGTGCTCAGTTATCAGACTGGGCCCAGTGTTGTCACAGAGATCCCGGGGTCAGGGGTCCTGATCTTACCGGGATCTCTGTGACAACACTGGCTGGGTGTGGCAACTCACATCTAGAATGCCAACCCTTTGGGAAGCCAAGGCAAGTGAATTGCTTGAGCTCAGGAGTTTGAGACCAGCCTGGTCATCATGGCAAAACCATACAAAAATTAGCTGGATGTGGTGGCCTGTGCCTGTAGTCCCAGCTGCTCAGAAGGCTGAGGTGGGAGGATAGACTGAGCCTAGGAGGTGGAGGCTGCAGTGAGCCATGGTCACACCACTGCACTCCAGCCTGGGCAGCAGCGACACCCTATCTCAAAACAATAAATGAATAAAACAAGAGGGAGGCAGTGTGTGACAAGAGACACACGGTCAGAGTGACAGATGTGATGGATGAAGGAGGTCGCAGGCCAAGGAAGGCTGCAGCCTCTTGGAGCTGGAGAAGGCAAGGAACAGGTTCTCCTCTGGAGCCTCCAGGGAGAACCAGCCCTGTGGCCACTTTGACTTTAGCCCAGTTGGACCCACTTCAGACTTCTGCCCTTCAGAACTATAAGACAATAAATCTGTGTTGTTTTGCGCCACTAAATTTCTGGTAATTAGTTGTCAAAGCCATAGGCACACAATACAGTGCCATGGGACGTTTGTTGGTTGTCCGCCTGGAGCCCTTTGATCCCCTGCTTCCCAGCGGCCAGCCCTGCAGCACAGATGACTACCACATCCCGCCACTGTCCCTACTGTCAGTGGCTGCCCAAGGCAGGAGAAGGCAGGAGACTTTGGGCCAATTCCTGGCCTCTCTCTCAGGGGCAGTGACAACCCATGCAGGAGCCCTAGGTGGGGCTGTGGGGCTGTCTTATCTCAGTTAAGAGCTCCTTACCCTTGGGATGCCAACCCATTCATTCATTCATCTACTTCATTTGTAAATACCTCTTGGGCACCAGCTACAAACAGGCACACCTCATTTTATTGCACTTTGCTTTCGTTGCACTTCCCAGATATCTCATTTTTCACAAATTGAACATCTGTGGCAACCGTACAATGAGCAAGCATATTGGTGCCATTTTTCCAACAGCACATGCTCACTTTGTGTCTCTTCACATTTTGGTAATTGTCACAATATTTCAAATGTTTTCAGTATGATTATAACTGTTATGGTTGGTGACTGGTGATCGGTGATCAGCGATGTTAGTATTGTAATCATTTTGAGGGGCCATCATAAACTGTGCCCACAGAAGACATATCAATAAATGTTGTGTGTGTTCTGACTGCTCCTCCGACCATACATTCCCCTATCCTCTCCTTGGGCCTCCCTTTTCCCTGGGACACAACAATATTGAAATTAGGCGAGTTAATAACCCTACAGTGGTCTCTGCATGTTCTAGTAAAAGGAAGAGTCGCCCACCTCTCACTTTAAATCAAAAACTAGAAATGATTAAGCTGCATGAGGAAGGCATGTTGAAAACCAAGATAGGCCAAAAAACAGGCCTCTTGTCCCAGTTAGCCATGTTGTGAATGCAAAGGAAAAGTTAGCTACTCCAGTGAACACATGAATGATAAGAAAGTGAAACAACCTTATTGCTGATATGGAGAAAGTTGGAGTGGTCTGGATAGAAGATCAAGCCAGCCACAACATCCCCTTTTCCCAAAGCCTAATCCAGAGCAAGGCCTTCAATTCTATGAAGGCTGAGAGAGGTTCAGGGAGTTGCAGAAGAAAAGTTGGAAGCTAGCAGAGGTTGGTTCATGAGGTTTAAGGAAATAAACCACCTCTGTAATATAAAAGTGCAAGGTGAGGCAGCCAGTGCTGATGGAGAAGCCGCAGCAAGTTCTCCAGAAGATCTAGCTAAGATCATTGATGAAGATGGCTCCACTAAACCACAGATTTTTCAGTGTAGATGAACGACTTTCTATTGGAAGCAGATGCCATCTAGGACTTTCATAGCTAGAAGAGAAGTCAATGCCTGGCTTCAAAGCTTCAAAGGACAGGCTGACTCTCTTGTTAGGGGCTAATGCCGATTGAAGCCAGCGCTCATTGGCCATTCTGAAAACCTTAGGGCCCTTAAGAATTAACCTAAATCTACTTTTCTTATGCTCTATAAATGGAACAATGAACCCTCGATGACCACACATCTGTTTACAGCATGTTTTACTGAATATCATAAGCCCACTGTTGAGGATTAATGCTCAGAAAAAAAAAAAGAGATTATCTTCAAGTATTACTACTCATTGACAATGCCTCTACTCAAGAGCTCAGATGGAGATATAGAAGAAGATTAATGTTTTCACTGCATCCATTCTGCAGCCCATGGATCAAGGAGTAATTTCTACTTTCAACTTCTATTATTTAAGAAATACATTTCTAAGGCCATGGCTGCCATAGATAGTGATTTCTCTTATGGATCTGACTAAAGTTCATTGAAAATATTTTGGAAAGGATTTACCATTCTAGATAATATTAGGAACATTTGTGATTCATGGGAAGAGGTCAAAATATCATTAACCATTTGGAAGAAGTTGATTCCAACCCTCATGGATGATTTTGAGAGGTTCAAGGCTTCAGTGGATGGCTGAGCAGTGCCTCACGCCTATAATCTCAGCACTATGGGAGGCCGAGGTGGGAGGATCAGCTGAGGTCAGGAGTTTGAGACCAGCCTGGTCAACATGGTGAAACCCCATCTCTACTAAAAATACAAAAATTAGCCAGGCATAATGGCAAGTGCCTGTAATCCCAGCTACTCAGGAGACTGAGGCAGGAGAATTGTTTGAACCCAGGAGGCGGACGTTGCAGTGAGTTGAAATTGCACCACTGCACTCCAGCCTGGGCGACAGGAGCAAAACTCAGTCTCAAAAAAAAGATCAGATTCGCATTTTAGAAAGCATGAGAGGATGTTTCCATGAAGGGATGGTCAGGCTGGGCCTACACAGGGTCGGCTGGGGTCTGAGATGTTAGTCCTTGTAGACCTGACTCCACCCTGCACCAGGTGTTGCATTCAGCCCACTCCTAAGTCTGATTTGCTTCCAGGGAACTTCTGATTGCCTTGGCCAGCACGCAGGTGGACACCTCTGTGGCTTCCCTATCCTCCAGGCATAGACTTTGTGGCCCCTCAACCTGTCCTGTGTGATCTTCCTACAGATCGAGGGTACCCAGAAACTGCTCAACAAAGACCTGGCAGAGCTCATCAACAAGATGCGGCTGGCCCAGCAGAACGCCGTGACCTCCCTGAGTGAGGAGTGCAAGAGGCAGATGCTGACGGCTTCACACACCCTGGCCGTGGACGCCAAGAACCTGCTCGACGCTGTGGACCAGGCCAAGGTTCTGGCCAATCTGGCCCACCCGCCTGCAGAGTGACGGAGGGTGGGGGCCACCTGCCTGCATCTTCCGCCCCTGCCTGCCGTGTACCTCCCCTGCCTTGCTGTTGGTCATGTGGGTCTTCCAGGGGGAAGGCCGAGGGGAGTCACCTTCCCTTGCTACTTTGCACGACCCCCTCTCCCCACCCCTACCCCAGGCTGTACTGCTCAGGCTGCAGCTGGACAGAGGGGACTCTGGGCTATGGACACAGGGTGAGGGTGACAAAGATGGCTCGGAGGGGGCACTGCTGCTGCCTGGCCACTCCTCCCTACGCCAGCCTGGTCCGTGCAGAGGGCTCCTGGGGGTGGGGGAGTGTCACGCGGTGCCCCTAGCTTTATATATGGACATGGCAGGCCGATTTGGGAACCAAGCTATTCCTTTTCCTTCCTCTTCGGCCCTCAGATGTCCCCTGATGCACAGAGAAGCTGGGGAGAAGCTTTGTTTTGGGGGTCAAGCAGCCAGTGAGATGAGGGATGGGCCTGGCATTCTTGTACAGTGTATATTGGAATTTATTTAATGTGAGTTTGGTCTGGACTGACAGCCTGTGCCCTCCTGAGGGAGGACCTGGGGCATAGTCCAGGAACAACCTAATGGGAGTCCAGGCACAGGACACTGTGTTGTCAGCAAACCAAGCATCAGAGGGAAGAAGCAGAGAGATGCGGCCAAGATAGGACCTTGGACCAAATCCACTCTCTTCCTGCCCCTCTTTCTCTTTCTTCCTTTACTTTCCCTTTCTTCTTTTCCCTCTTTTCTTACTCCTCCTTTTTCTCCCCCCGACCCCCATTCTCATCTGCACCCCATTTTCTCACGTGTTTGCATAAACATTCTTTTAACGTCTTTCTATTTGACTTGTGGTTGAATTAAAATTGTCCCATTTGCTTTGCGGTTTGTTTTGTTTGTTTGACCCGCCCTTTGTGGGAGAATGGAGACTGTGAGCCAAGCCTTGGAAGAAACCGATTGTGTTCCTGTTGGATGGAGATCAAGGGCCGTCCAGCGCTGGGCATCGGCCAAGGAGGGACAAACGGCGATGCCCGGCAGTGGGTCAGGGGTGTGCGCTGGCCTCTTTGCCCTTGCAGGGGCCGTGGGGGGCGACTTTCCAGGAGGGACCCAGAGCAGTCCCCTCCATGGCCACATGAGGAATGCCATGTCATTTCTCTCTCAGTGGGCCCCCAAACCACCCAGGTTCCAGAGGGGCTTGGGTGACACTGGTGATGTTGAAGTGTGGCTGGCAGGGAGGGGGCCACACAGTTGAGTAAGCAGTAGGTGCAGCTTTATTTAATCTCTTTATTCACATGCAAGACGGATGGGAGATGTGGACAACAGGAGTGAACCTCACTGTCTCAGGAGAGTGGGTCTGGGAGCCTGAGGCCTCCGGAGAGCAAGCGGGAGGAGAGGGGAGGCTGGGGGCTGCATGCATAGGAGTAGACAGGAGACAGAAACCAGATGGGCCATGAGCAGGGGATAGTGGGAGAGGAATGAGGCATGGCAGGGCGTGGGCCAGGGTGTCACAGGCAGGCTGGGAGTGTCAGGGAGAGATATTCGGGGTTTGGAAGGAGGGGACCCCTAGGACCAAAAGGAAACTGGAAGCTCGCCCTGGTCGGCTTCCTGCCTGGAGCCTCCACACTGTCCCAAGAAGCCAGTGCCCACATCTGTTAGCTGCCAAGGTCCCACCCTCTGGTCTGGACAGAGCTGGGGAGAGGTTTGCTGCCTGATCCCAGGAGCAGCAGCTAGGCCTGGGATCCCGGGTGCAGCCTCAGGCTTTGGGGTGGTGCCTTCCAAAGTGCACACACAGGCGGCTCTGAGGGGTTCAGAGCAGGTCAACACACCCTGGGGCTCTGGGAGAGACGGGCCAGGCTGATAAGGGATGGGATCACAGCTTTGCCATCTACATAGCAGTCCTGGGGCCCAAACAATCCAGCTTGCTCCCCTCAGCCACTCAGAACAAACGCCTTAAGTGCTGACCCACTCACCCGGTGCTGTGCTAGGTGCTGGGGATGGGAAAAATAACAGGCAGAGGTCCTGCCCTTGAGAAGTTCAGAATCAAAGGAACTAAAGGCAAAGATCTTCAACTCCCAAGTGAGGCCTCATGCTGATGGAGCCAGGCACAGGGAACAGGGTTCCTGGGGAGGAAGGAGGGCGGAGGGAGGGAGGGAGGACAGGCCGAACGAGATGAGTTTGAGTTGGGTCAGGAGCAGCTCAGGATGGGCTTTCACGTTTGCCCGCTGCGCATGTACAGACATATGGAGGCCCTGCAGGCCATGGCTCAGCTCTGCCAGACCTCCTGGGGGCCGGCTGGTGCAGAGCCATTTTGCAGCAAGGAAGGGAGAGGAATGACGTCAAGGAGAAGCCTGGAGGCTCAAATGTGCTTCCAGATGGATGGAATAGCCCAGCCACCTGTATCCAACAATCCGTCCCTCCCCGGTAGGGAAGATCTGCCCTGCACATCCACCTCAGGTGCAGGCCCTGCCTCCCGCTTCCTCCCCTTCCGGAAGAGCCCTTATTACTCTCCTGCTGGATCGTACAGCTCAGCACCCTGCAACTCGGACAGACTCCGAACTTCATCCCCAGCCTGGCTGAGAGAGACCCCACCTGGCTCTCCAACCTCCTACCTCACCTGGCTGTTCTCCCTGGCACTTCGGGCTCATTCCCAAGTCTAAACATTGTTCAGAGCCCTTCCACCCCCAAGGAACCCTCCCCTTTGCCCCCATGGCCCCTCCTTTGAGGTCTGCATTCCCTTCCTTGTCACCCTGGCCCCACTGTCCCCCTGGTTGACCCTTCTGTCACTTAGGGTCTGCACTGCTCCTCCAGGAGAATCTTACTCTGCCCCACTTGGTCACCACACTATTGTGACCTTCTGCAGAGCTTCCCTAGCTCCTCAGTATCCAAAACAGGAGTCTGCACCCAGCAGGCTCTCAGCCCTGGTACAATAATGTTAAGCTGGATGGAAGCCTGCAATGCCTGGGTCAGTGTCCAGACTCCGCAGAGAGACACCTGCTCACCCCAAAGAGGACACTAGAAGCAGCTGCAGCAGAGATGGTCAAAAGATGGCCAGCGGGGGTGCCCTGGGAGCCAACTTGAGGGAGGTGCAGTCAGATCATTCCAGCTAAGAATGGAGGCAGAAAGAGGCCGATGGTCCCCAGGAAGCAGACGATGATAAACAGCCAGAGGAAGATCCTGTCAATGACCATGGCGACGTACTTCCAGTCCTCCTTCACCTGTGGGGAAGACAGCACACAGTGACGGGGCCCAGGCCCAGGAAAGGGGATGGGTTCCCCCCATGCACAGCCCCTGCACAGATGGCCACTGGGGGCAGCAGTAACTGCCCCACAGAGACCTTGGGGAGCAAAGGTCAGCGCACGGAGCAGGGTGGGTGGAGGGGAGGGACGGGCAGTTTCAAGGCTCCCCTGATGATTCCCCTCCCATCCCAGCCCCTTCACATGTCCATGTTTTGCTCCCAGACTATAGGTAAAGGAGGCTAGAGGGACGCAAGGAGGCGGCAGGACCACCCAGGGGCATGGGCCCTTCTAGGGAGTCTGCAGTGACTTCAATGCAACACCGGACTTTGCTGCCCACAGGTTGCCTCCTCACCCACTTGCTGGAGCTGGGGAGAGGGAAACAGGCGAAGGTGGCTGGGACCCCTGGCAGGCTGGGGGTGGAGCAGGGGCTTTGTAGAACTTGGGCTCACAGCCCAGACAATGGAGCCTGGATTCTTCACTGCTCCTGGATGACATCATGATTAATTTCCTTATCTATTCACCAAGGCCACTCATAATAACCTCCCAGCCTTTCATCCTTCCCTAGGCTGATAAGAGTAGTGGTAGAGTAGTGGCCCTGACCCAACTCAAACTCATCTGGTTCAGCCTGTCCTCCCTCCCTCCCTCCCTCCGCCCTCCTTCCTCCCCAGGAACCCTGTTCCCTGTGCCTGTCTCCATCAGGAGGAGGCCTGTGCTACAGTAGTGGCCTGCTCATGTAACAATGGCAGACAGGGGCTGGGGCAGGGGTTAGGGTGTGGCCAATGCCATGGCAGGGGCAGGGGAGTGGAGTCCACCTGGCACAACCAAGAATCTGCAGGGTTTGTGGTTGAAGAGTGAAGTTTGCAAGATCCTCAAGAGTCCATAAACAAGAAAGCAGAGGAAGAGACCATCCAAGACAAAAGACAAAGGCTGACGCTGCAGCAGCTGACTTTCTAGGTCTCTCCTGAAATGCTCCCCCTGCTTCCCGCCACCTCCAAGGCAATGGTGGGAGCTGGCGGCCTGAGGGAGGCATGGGGTTCAGCATCTGGGGTCCTCCCTCTCTGGCTCTCAGGCTCCCTATTAGGCTGAGCTGCTCATGCCTGACCCCATGGTGTGTAAACTGCCACCTGCCAATAAATGTCCTCAGAGGGGCCAGCTACATGTGCTCTCTCACTATTTATTCCATACTTCTTTTTTTTTTTTTTTTTTTTTTTTTGAGACGGAGTCTCACGCTGTTGCCCAGGCTGGAGTGCAGTGGCGCGATCTCGGCTCACTGCAAGCTCCGCCTCCCGGGTTCATGCCATTCTCCTGCCTCAGCCTCCTGAGTAGCTGGGACTACAGGCGCCCACAACCGCGCCCGGCTAATTTTTTGTATTTTTAGTAGAGACGGGGTTTCACCGTGGTCTCGATCTCCTGACCTTGTGATCCGCCCGCCTCGGCCTCCCAAAGTGCTGGGATTACAGGCTTGAGCCACCGCGTTATTCCATACTTCTAAGGACCATGACTGAGGGAAGTGGGTCCTCACGGGAGGGGCCTGGGCTGCCCAAGCTCACACTCTGTGGTAAGGTGGTTCCCCGCTAAGTAGATGGGGTCACCTAGGCTGGCCCCTCTCCCAACCCCAACGCACCGAAGAGTCGGCATCCTCAGACCGCAGGTGGTCGGCAATGTAGTGTACGCCTTCCAGTGCCTTCTGCATGCGGGGTGACAGCAGCAGCTCACCCTCCTGCAGCACAGCCTCAGTCTTGGGACCTGAGGCTCCGGAGTGCAGGTGGCCGTGGCTGCAGAGGGTGCCCACAGAGGGGGCCACGTGACCTGCACACGCCCATCTGTCCTCCTCCTCCACCACCACCTCCCTCTCCTCGGCATCCACGTTGGTCTCCAGCCAGTGATAAGAGGGGCTGAGTTTCAGGCCTGGGGGGTGGCAGAGCTCCAAGGATGGCAGGGGCCGGTTCATCAGAAGCCACCGGGGCACACAGCCCAGAAGGGCCCCCCGCACCCAGCGGGGCATGGTGTGGGTGCTGGGGGAGCGGTGGTGCACATTGAGCACGAAGACGGTGATGACGATGGACAGCGTGACGAAGATCATGGTGAACAGCAGGTACTCGCCGATGAGCGGGATGACCAGCGAGGTGGACGGGATGATCTCGGTGATGAGCAGCAGGAAGACGGTGAGCGACAGCAGCACCGAGATGCACAGCGTGATCTTCTCGCCGCAGTCGGAGGGCAGGTAGAAGACCAGCACGGTGAGGCAGGAGATGAGCAGACAGGGGATGATGAGATTGATGGTGTAGAAGAGTGGCAGCCGCCGGATGACAAAGGCGTAGGTGACATCAGGGTAGATCTCGGCACAGCAATCGTACTTCTTGCTGTTGTAGGTGCCCGTGGCATTGACAATGGCCCACTCGCCGCTCTCCCAGTAGTCCTTCAGGTCCACCGTCTGCTCCATCTGCTCCAGGTCGATCTTGGCCTTGTCATAAGTCCAGGAGCCGAACTTCATCTTGCAGTTCTGCTGGTCGAAGGGGAAGAAGGTGACGTCGATGCTGCAGGAGCTCTTGTAGATGGCCGGGGGCACCCAGTGCACAGTGCCCGTGGAGAAGAGGTGGGCCTTGGTCATGTGGGTCACTGCAAACTCCCCATCTGCACTGGGGAGAGGAGAGGAGCTGGGGAGACCCCTGCACACCCACCTGCCTGAGCCAAGCTACTCAGAGAGCTGGCAGCAGGGGAACCCCAAGAACCAAGTCAGACCCGGCCACCCTGGTGGGGTTTATTTATACAAGTGTGTAAGTCTCCCCCGGCACACACATTTATAGCCACTGAGCTGTCTTGTCAATTACTACCTTCTTAAATACAAAAGGAGGAATTGTGAGGAATAGAGTGAAGTACCAAGAATTCTAAAAACAACCACTAATAACATTTTGATGATAAATATGTGTATATAAAATGTAAAACGATTATATATACATTATCAATATATGACAATCATATATATTTGTGATCATGGGGTATATGCCATTTGATTGCCTATTTTTAGTCATTTAATATTTTATTTCATTTGCAGTAAGGAAAGAGTTGAATAGACACAAGGCCAGCCACACCACAGGGGAGATGGAGATAGCGTTCAAAGCATCTCTTCCAAACTTCGCAGGTTAGGGGTTTTTCAAAGGCAGTTTTGGGGAAGGGGGGTGTGGCCAGGTGCTTGCTGCTGATTGGCTGGGCAGAGATGATATTGCAGTGGGTCAAAGCTGTCCTCCTGTGCGCTGAACATTTAATATTTCAGAGTGATATCTATGAGTCTAGCAGATGATGAGTCAGCCCCTCAGGAGGGCGATCCCTTTCCACCTGGGATCATCCTTGCTCAGAAGAGACCTAACATCTTTGCGGGTGAAGATACTCCCTTGAATGTATCCATTTAACATGCGTTTTTGAGCCCCTCATCCACTAGGGCCGGTACCAGAGCTGTGCAGAAGAGGAATATGAGAAAGGTCCCTGCCCTTAAGGAGCCATGAGGAGATGAGACGTCTCCAGGAACCACTGCAACATCAGGGAGGCAGCTGGCAACACTAGGAGGGCGGTCTGGGTGCTCCTCGGGCCCTTTGGGGGAAATCTGGGAGGTGAGCAGGGTCATCGAGAACCCTGCCATTTGGAAAAGGCCTTGACTGATGGTAGCATTTGGCTGAGACATGGGCAGAGAGCTTTCCGGTAGAGGCTCGCACAGGGACAGAGAGTGTGAATCAGGGGTATTGTGGGACTAGGCATTCAAGGGCCCACAAGGAGTCTGGGGACACTGGAATAGTGGTGACCAGTCAGGCAGCACTTCCTGGAAGCCTCAGCCCCTGATTCCACCAGGAGGTGGCTCAGTGGACTCCTGCTCTAGTCTTTAACCATCCTCCCTCCCCCTCTAATTCCCACAGCCAATTCTAAAATCCAAGAAATCAGAGGAGTCCTTGGGAACAGGGGGCCTTATTCCCCCATGGAGTAGTTCCATGGTAGAGATATAGGCAGGCTGGAAATAGGAACTTTGTAAGAGAGTAACAAATACCTTGAGACAAAAGTTAAAAAAAAAAATTCTTTTTTGAGGCGGAGTCTCACTCTGTCATCAGGCTGGAGTGCAGGGGTGTGATCTCGGCTCACGGCAACCTCCATCTCTCGGGTTCAAGCGATTCTCCTGCCTCAACCTCCCGAGTAGCTGGGACTACAGGTACACACCACCATGCCCGGCTAATTTTTGTATTTTTAGTAGAGGCAGGGTTTCACCATGTTAGCCAGGATGGTCTCAGTCTCTTGACCTCGTAATCCGCCCGCCTCGGCCTCGAAAGTACTGGGATTAGTACTGGGTGAGCCACCGCGCCCAGGCAAAAACAAAATTGTTTTAAAGCATTGTGTCACACACAATGACCACTAGATGGCAACATGTGCTCATTTGGGGGAAGGAACCTGGCAAACTCTTTGACGCCTTCCTGTTAACCTTGAGTGGGGTATCTGGGTGGAGGGGAGCCTTTTCTAAATGTCAGCAGGACTTTGGCTTGGAATTTTGTACCCCCAAAAAAAAATTTCTTGTAATTAATCAAGTAACACTAGCTGAAGTCTTATTGGGTAACCCTCAAACTCAAAGTCATAGTTGATGTAGGACTTTGCTCCTGACCTCTGCCACCCCTAAAGAAAACAGAAACCAGAGGATCCTGGGTGCCAGCTATGGGGCACAGAGATATGACAGGGTGGGGAGTTCGTGAGTCCCGCAGCAGCTACAAACACTAGGCACCTGAGATGTGAGAGCTGCCAGTGTGAGAACTCAGGATGAACACGTGTTCACCAAAGTGACTTAGGTGAAAGGGCTTAGTTCTGACCAGAACTGGACAGTGTAAAAAAACCATCTGACCCATCTGAAGACAAACAATCCAGAAATGGGTCATTTTTCCTTTTATTTCTTTCTTTAAAAATAGCATTTCCAAAGTAGGATCAAATGAATTGGGAAATGCTGGGCTGGGTGGATGTCTTTGCTGCAGGACTTCTAATAACATTTTTAAAACGCTATTGTGCTCTGCCATTTTCCAAAAGACTTGGGTGGGGATGGGGGTGGGTGTTACATGCAATGTTATCCAAAATTACTTGACCACAGAACCCTTTTTCATACCTATTTATAACTCAAAGAAGCCATGCTCTATAGCCCCACCTTAGAAAACATTTTTAGATGAACGTAACACCAAACATCTTTTCATTTTAACTTCTTAACTTCTAAGGGAAGAATTGCCTGATACCAAATACAGAAATGAAATTATAGATGTCTATTTATTCCATCAAAATATTTTTTGTTGATTTTTCTTTTGTTCACTGGGGCTCTCTTTAGACTCCTCTGCCTTCAATTAACTTCTTGACATTGCGGTCAAAGATTACTCCTTTTTAGTCTTGAAGACAACTACAAAATAACGTGATTGGGAAAAAGGAAACTGCACGCCAAGGAAGTGCATGGCCTTTGAAGGTGTTGGCCGATGCTGCCTGCCTGTCTGACCAACACTGCCACCCCTCACAACTTCAACCCCAAGGCATTGTTTTTAGAGCCTGCACCACATTTCTCAAAGAATACTCCGTATTGACAAATCTCTGTTCCTCTAGCACAGTGCCAGGCATCGATACCTAACAGGTGCTCATCTGCCATTCATTTTGGTGTAGAGTGAGAACAAAAGAAAAGAAATGAAAGAATAAAGAGAGAGGTGGGGGAGACATGCTCAGCAAAGCAGTCGAGAAGGAGGCGAGGAAGCTGACACCAGGGGTGCCCCTCCCAAGGCCATGGACCCGGCCCCTGCCAGTTGGCCTCCCCTCATCCCCCCAGGACCCCAGTGGCTTCCTACTTGTTGTAGAGGACAATGTCGGGGATCCAGATCATCTCAGAAGGGACCCGGAGAGATGTGATATTGCCGAAATCGGCGGGGTTCCATCGCAGTTTGTAGTCGCTCCACTCCTGTGCGTGGGGAGGAAGTTGTGTCAACCTCGCTTTCAGGGAGCAGCCTAGGGCAAAGCTAGCACACCCCAGGGATGCCCAGAATTGGGCCAAGCAGCCCCCTTGGAGCAGCCAGGGCTCCCCACCCAGCCCAGAATAGTGGAGGGAGCTGCGGTGCTGGGAACGGGCTCTTAGCGAGTAACCAACCTTCTCGCTTTGCCTGGACTTTAGTAGTCAAGGTCCTGGGCACATGAAGTTCACCCTTGTCCTGCCTCTAGTCCTCGTTCTGCCAATCCCTGGCTGGATGACCTTGGTGGGCCACCTCACTCATCTCTAGTGAAGTCTCTCATTTTTAGTGCATCAGAGTTTATGGTTTGTTTTATACTCTCCATCTAGCAAAAGCCTCCATGGGACAGCTAAGCAGGGAATGCAGAGCAAGTGAAAGCACCTCCCCCATTTAGCAGATGAGCAAACTGAGGACCAGAGACAGGAAAATCAACCTGCCAGAGGCATACAGTGAGGCAGGGGAGTTACCCTGGGACCTTCCAACTGCACTCCCAAGTGCCCCACAGGAGTTCCACCAGAGATGGAATCGGAGCCCTGCCTCCAAGGCCTCCACCAAGGCAGGTCCAAGTCAGTCCCCCTGCCTCCATCAGGTTCATATTCTCTCTGTATTCCATCTGTCAAGTTTTCAGGTCCAACCAACATTTTGAGGCACCCACACCAAATTGGGGTACATTAATCCTCCCAGGCATGTGGTAGTAGACTGCGTTATCCTCATTTTGCAGATGAGGAAACTGAGGCTCTGAGGGGTTACGTAGCTCACCCAGTATCACAAGCTAATCAGAGGCATTGCTGACTGGCCTGACTCATACTCCAGTACTCCTTCCTTGCCCTGCCACCCCAACCCTGAAACCCAGGTGACCAGCCCATGGGGACAATTGGGTCAACCCAAGTTCTAGTCTTGCCTCCCTGCACACACACACACCACATGACTGGGTAGCTTCCAAGTTCCTGCTTCCCTCTGGCCCTCAGTTGTCACATCCGTAAAGATGAGCCAAGTGACCCCTAACAGCTCCTGGATTATGGCATCAGAGGGAGGGAAGATTCCGACCTGAGCGGGATCTGTGCGTCCTTTCCTGAGTCTAACTGGGTTCTATGACTGTCTTGACCAGTAGTATACAACAAGATCAATGCTGGCCCAGTTTCTTTTACTCCCTGTCTCTTGGGACCCTCACTCTGGATTCCCTGAACCACTAGGCAAGAAATCTGACTCCCCTGCTGGAGAGACCCTGAGGGTGCCTGAAGGGGACGAGGGGCCCATCTGAGTCCAGCCTTCCAGCACCTTCCAGAGCCTTCTGGACATCCCCGCTAAGGGACATATGTGTGAATTAAGCTGTCTTAGACCCTCCAGACCAGATGAACCCTCACTCAAATACCACCAAGTAACCCTAGTGGTCACCATGTGAAGCAGAAGAAACCACCCAAACTCCTGGCCATAAAGCCATAAGATACAGTGAGCTAGGAGCTGCTGTGAGCCTGTAAGTTTGGGGGTATTTGGGTGGCAGCATAGACATTAAGCACTCAGCGTTCTCTCGTAGGAGCCTGGGGATCGGAGTCAGGCACAGCTGGGCCCCCTTTTCCAGGCCAGCTGCTCTCTGCTTCCTGCTCTCCTGAGCTGTAAAATGGACAGAATGAACCCCTCCTCGGGCTTTGGGGAGGATTCCGAAGTAGCAGGGATGAATGGATGCCTGCTCCCAGGAGAGCACCACGTGGCTTTCTAGTGCCTGAGGCAACCTTCTCAGGCACTAGACTCAAGTCTAGCCACCAAGAACACAGGCCCTGTGGAAAAAGTCAGCTTTGGGAACATCCCATGTGGCATCTGCTTGGTAAACTAAGTTCAGGGTCTTGCTGTCCCTTGGTCTTTCACTAGCGAAGAAGTCCTAGGGGGGTCTGGGGTCCATGGATTCCCAGTAGGCTCCTGCCTGGACGGGAGGAGGGGCCCTCACCTGTTTTAGCCAGACGTTGGTGGTCATCATTTGGTTCTTCTCATCCTGGCCCAGAGACAGACAGGAGCAATTAGAGGGGTTGGCCCAGTCCCAGAAGACAGGGTGGAGTGGGATGGGCTGTTTCAGACCCTCTGATAGGACACTCCAAGCCCATCCCGCCCACCATCCGCTCTGAAACCCCACACTGACTCAGATTCTCCAGGATCGCACAGGCACTGCTGCCAATCAATGCCCTCCTAGGAGGGAGCTCCAGAGCTGGGAGAGGGAAGGGTGTAGCAGCCCCGGGAAGAGCCGTCCCCGCCGCCACCCCAGGTCACTGCGGTGCGTGAGGGCTGGGCCGGGGTAGAGGAAGGGGGAGCGGGGCGGGAAGAGGTTGGGGGTGGCGGGAAGTGGTGGGTGGTCTGGGATCTCCTTCCCCGGGGCCAGGGGTGGGAGGACAGGCGCACCACGTCGATGAGCTGAGCGATGGACAGTCCGAAGCGCACAATCACCACGTCTGAAGTGTTGGGCACCGGGCGCGCCCAGCGGTTGTAGCCCCGGAAGAGGTGTTTGAAGAGCTGGTCCTCAGCCTGGGTATGGGATCCTCCCTGCGGCAATGCCGTGGGACTGGGAGAGGAGAGGGGGTCTCCAGGAGCCCTGGGAGGTGGGCGCTTGGCTTCCTCTCCACCTGCTATCAAATCAGAGCCACTCAGCCTCATTGAGCCTCAGTTTGCTCATCTGTAAAATGGGGATACTTATCCAGAACCTATCTCAAAACACCGTTGAAGATGGCAGATGATAATGTCTATCAGAGCTGAGCACAGCATGATAGGCTGTGGGGTCGTGGGAGCTCAGGAAAGGTCAACTGCTTTGTGATGTTGGAGAAGAAAGGAGTGGGAACTAGTGCTGCAGGGGTCGAGGGGAAGGGGCAGAGGCAGGGAAGTAGGGAAACATGAATCTACAGACAAGATTCAGCCCCATATGGAGGAGCCCCTGCGGAGACAGGGAAGTGAAAGAGATGCCTGGTCTAAGTCGGGGGCTGCAGGGAGAAGGGCTCCGGCATTGCAGTGAGCCTGGCCAGGGTCAGCGGTCTCCCGTTCCCACCCGCTTGTTGGATGAACCATTAATGCTAACAGGGAAATAGACCGCTTTGGGATCCTCCCCAATTTTTTCTTAAACCGTGGGCATGTGCCACTTCCTATCAGATAAACAAAGCTTTTCAAAATGTTTCTATGACATCACTCGTGTCAGTTTTCACTGTGTTCAGCAAACAGCTTCACCCCTTCAGGGCTCTGCTGTCCAAGCAAGTCGAGAACTACAGCTCCAAATCCCAGAAAAACGTGTCAGCACCATCTGGGACAGAAAGCGCTGCATCCCGAGTGCCTCCTGTATCCCGGATTCTGGTCACAAACTTTCGTTTAATCCTCACAATAGGCCTGGGAGGTACACAATACTATTTGCATTTTGCAGCTGAGGACATTGAAGCTTGGGGACATTTAAGGTGACACAGATGCTAACGTCAGAGCTGTGACCGCCCCTCCACCTCTCCCAGTGGAACCAGCAACCCGGCTGATGGCCTCTGAAGTCCCCTGCAGCTTTGACGGTTGCAACGAGTCCACCTGCAGACTCCTTCCTACAGTTTGTGAGCCAACAGGCGTGAGATGAAGTCTTACAATGACAGGTGACAAGCACTCACCTGCTGGGGTCAGAAGGAGCCACCACAGACTGAGCTTTGTGAAGGACAGGAACGCAGGACGGGAGGGGCCCATGGCTTCCCCTGAGCATCAGGAGGTCAGGTCAGGGCTTCACTGTGGGTTGCACCTCAGACCATGTCCCCAGCAGAGCTGCTGCTGGATTCTGCGAGGCTTCCTCTCACCACCAAACCTGAGCAAGCCAAAGAAAGGGCTCTTAGGGTCGTGTATCCTTGACACAGGCATATTTCTGTTTCTCACGTTCTACACAGGCATGAAATGTGAGCAAAAGGCCCTCAGCAGGCTTCTCAGCAGTTAAGCGCTCCTGGGCTCTCCCTGGCTTATTGAGGAATCAGCCTCTTCCTCTTTCTCCAGTCAGCCAGCGACTCTGCCCTAAGACCAGCCCTGACCTGCTGGACAAAGGAGGGCACAGGATGGGACCGAGGTCCCCATTGTTTTGCCTCAGTGGTCATCTGTAAAATGGGGATAATCATACTGCAAAGAGTGATCAATAAAAGAATCAGGGTACTATTCACAAGATCCAAAGGGCGGAAACAGCCTTTTGTCCAAACAAATGTCCATTAGCTGATGAATGGATGGACAAAAGGCAGTAAATCCTTACAACGGAACATGATTCCACCGTAAAAAGGACTGAGGTGCTGACACTTGCTACACCATGGAGGAACCTAGAAAGCATTCTGCAAAGTACCAGAAGCCAGTGGTAAAAAGCCACGTACTGAAGATGATATGTAAAATATGTATTTGGTCTTCAATCCTATTTCCTGGAATACAACTCCTAAGATACTTGGAATCTGCAAAATGATGTCTTTTTGCATGACCGGTGGCTGGCAGCCCCTAGGCAGCTGCAAGATGGGGCTGGTCACAGGAAGACAAAGGCAGGCTTTATAGGGTTAGGACTTTCAGCCCCGCCCCTCAAACCTCCAGGGACAGGAGAGGAGCTAAAGGTTAAGCTGATCGCCAATGACCACTGGATTAATCAATCATGCTGCATGATGAAGCCTCCATAGAAACCTGAAAGAACAGGTTTTAAAGAGTTTCTAAGTAGCAGAACATTGGAGGTTCCTGAGGGGTGATGAGCCCAGGGAGGGTATGGAAGCTCTGTGCCCCTTGCCAAACCTTGCTGTATGCATCTTGTCACCTGTATCTTACACTATCTCTTATAAGCTAGTAAACCAGTGTTTCCCTGAGTTCTGTGAGCCATTCTAGCAAGTTAGTCGAACCCAAGGAGGGGGTCATGGGAACCCCAATTTATAGCCAGTGGGTTGGAAGCACAGGTAAAACAACCCAGGACTTGTGATCGGCATTGACATTGGGGGGCAGTGTTGGGAACTGAGCCCTCGACGTGTGGGATCTGAGCTGTCTCCAGGTGGATGGTGTCTGAATTGAATTAGAAGGCACCCAGCTGATCTCTGCTGCAGAACTGACTGCTTGCTTGTGGGTGGGGAGAAGTCACAGAAGTTTTCCGTGTTGATTGTTGTGGAGTGAGAGCAGAGAAAAACAGTTTGTGGTTTTTCCTACACAATGTATGATCCCATTGATATGGAATATGTAGAACAGGCAAATCTATAGAGACAGACGTAGATTAGTGGTTGTGGGGTGGCAGGAGGGAGGGATGGGAAGTGACTGCTTAATGATCACTGAGTTTCCCTTAGAGGGGATAAGAGAGCTCTGGAACTAGATGGTGTGGTATTGCACAGATGTGTGAATATACTAAAATTCACCAAATTGCACACTTTAAATGGGTGAATTTTATGGTATTTTAATTATATCTCAAAAAAACTTATTAAAAAATAAACAAACACCTCGTGGATTAAGAAGCAGCAGCTAGGCCGGCGCGCAGTGGCTCACGCCTGTAATCGCAGCACTTTGGGAGGCCGAGGCGGGTGGATCACGAGGTCAGGAGATCGAGACCATCCTGGTTAACATGGTGAAACCCTGTCTCTACTAAAAATACAAAAAAATAGCCGGGCGTAATGGCGGGCGCCTGTAGTCCCAGCTACTTGGCAGGCTGAGGCAGGAAAACGGCATGAACCCGGGAGCGGAGCTTGCAGTGAACCGAGACCATGCCACTGCACTCCAGCCTGGGTGACAGAGCAATACTCCATCTCAAAAAAAAAAAAAAAAAAAAAAAAAAGCAGCAGCAGCTACCTCTCTTGACTGTGGTGACAATGATATTTGCCAAACATGAAGAATCGATACACAAAGGGTTCTAGTGACCAGAAGGACACGGATGTCAAAGATCGGGGTAAACATAATGTTTCATGTGAAATGAATGTTTCATAATTGGGAAAGTCGGGAAAAGCAGTATTTTAAAATATTATTTTATATAGTGTGTGATTTAAATCATATATATATATCACTAAAATAACATTATTGCCTTACAAGCTTACACATTCAAATTAGCATTTTTTGAAACAGCCCCCCATGGGGAGAAGAGCAAGGCCTTGTGTTCAGGGACACATCGTGTGTGCGGTCTAGGGAGATAACAATGGCTCTTGGTACAACTAGTGAGTGCAGGATTTCCTTTGGGAGGGTGAGAATGTTCTGGAACTAGATAGTGCTGATGGCTGCACACTGTTCCAGTTGTACTGAATGCCAATAATGATCAATTTTATGTTATGTGTACTGAATCACAACTTTAAAAAAAGAATAAGGGTAAAAGTGGCTTTAAAAATATAAACCAAGGACTGGGCACAGTAGCTCATGCCTGTAATTCCAGCTCTTTTGGAGCAAGACAGAAGGAGTGTTTGAGCTCAGCAGTTCAAAACCAGCCTGGGCAACATAGTGAGATCCCCCGTCTCTGCAAAAAAAATTAAAAATTAGCTGGGCATAGTGGCGTGTGTCTATGATCTCAGCTACTGGGGAGGCTAAGAAGGGAGGGTCGCGTGAGCCTGGGAAAATCAAGGCTGCAATGAGCTATGATCATGCCACTGCACTCCAGCCTGGGCAACAGAGCAAAATCCCATCTCAAAAAGAAAGTAAAAATCAAAGTAAACCACCAGGTATGAGAGAATCAGAATTATTATTCATGGAGTTGTGAAACCACTTTTATCTGGTCATTCTCATCCTCCCACCCACCCTGACCCAGCCTCTCAACAGTGTTTCTGGTGCCACTAATCCTCCATCTCTCCCAGGGCCTGTTGCACCAACCCATCCTACCCTCCTGGCAGGAGATGAGAGCAGGGCTGGTGCTGGCAAACGTGGCTTCGAGTCCTGGCCCCACCACTGGCTGGTGGTGATCTGTGAAAGGTCACTCAATCCCCCTGGGATTTTGTCTTAAGATAAAGATCGAACACTTTCTGCCCTGTGGGAGGAGTGACGGGAGCAAACGGGGTCATTTGTGTCCATGAAAGTCCCTGGGGAACTGCAGAGGGCTGATCAGGGAACAGGTTGCTCTTGTGGTTGTCAGGGCCCATGACCCAGTGGCATCGCACAATGACAGTTTGTGTCAAGTAGGAGAAGAGGAATGTGGGAAGGATTTCATGTGTTGGAATTGCTGTCGTATACTGACTATAGCACAGACACCAGAGTGTTTGGGGGGAAAAGGGCCCTCCTGCATCAATTTCCCCAGAAGGTTTCAATTCAAAGACTTGTTGGAAATAGAGGATTACATCTGGGAGAATATTGCCCCTGTCCACCCGCTGCCCTTATCTTCCGTGCCACCCTACACCCCACCCTGCCCTGGGATTCCTCACTTTGTCTCAGTCTTAGAGGTTCCTGGTTCCTACCTGGCTCTGAAAATCCCCAGCTGGCAAGTGGAAAAGGCTGGTGGTTCCCAGCATATGGAATAAGCTGCCCGAGAGAGCCTCCCAAAGCTCTCCCAGAACGGTGCCTCCATGGGGAAGAAGCAGGGAGTCCTGGCAGTGGGAAGTTTCTCCACAGATAGGCCTGATATACACAGCCCCACAAGAGCTCTCATTCAGGAGTGCAGCTTTATATAATGTTTAAACTCACATCGCCCTGCAAATTATGCAGAATGCTTGTACAGCACCCACCCCAGCCTGGGCATCAGCAGCTTCTGTGGCTCGGGTGAACCGCAGTGGCAGGGTCTGGGATCTCTGGCCCTCGAAGGTGCAGGGGCTTGTCCCCAAGGGACTTCCCCCAAGCAGACCACTGCAAAGGAAACAGCACAGCTACCTGATTACCAGAGAGGGCTAGCATTACCATCTTGCTCTTTTCTCTTTTAATCTCTTTTCTACATATAAATAGATCACCTGTGTTATCTCTGGGCACAGGAATTAGAGGCGAATATTATTCTTTTTGACAGTTTTCTGCATTTTCCAAATTTCCCACTATCAGCATGTATCGGTTACTTAATATCAGAATAATTTTCAAGTGGACAGCAATACCTGTGGTGTGTTTTACGCACCCTCCCCTCTTCTCACAGCAGCAGGAGCTCACCCAAACTCTGTAGATTTGACTCCACTCTTCCGTCGGAATGCAGTGCAGTTCATCAATCAGCTGTGTAAAAAGTGGAAGCAACTCCGGTATCCAGCGACAGATGAATGGTTAAACAAATGTGGTCTATCCATACAATGGAATATTATTTATCCTCAAAAAGGACAGAAATTCTGATCCATGCTACAACACGGATGAACCTTGAGGACATTATGCTAAGTAAAATAAGCCAGTTACAAAAAGACAAAGACATTGTGATTCTGTTTATAGGAGGTTCCTAGAATAGTCAAATTCATAGAGACAGAAAGTAGCATGGGGGGGTGCCAGGAGCTAGGGCGAGGGGAGTGAGGGGCTGTTGTTCAATGGGTGCAGAATTTCAGTTTGGGATGATGAAAAAATCTGCAGATGGGCAGTGGTGATGTCTGCACAACAATGTGAATGTTCTTAACACGATGAAGTATATACACTTAATAATGGTTACACTGGTAAATTATGTTATGCATATTTTACCACAATAATAATTTTTTAAAAGTCAGCTGTGTTCATCTGGAATCACCTTAGGGCTGAGGCCCGGGAAATGGGATTGCCACATTGATCTCAAAGGTCAAATGGGGGCTTTCAGAGAAAAGTGGAACTTCCTGTCGTGAGGTCGCTCCTTAAGGGTGACCACTGTATCTTATTCACCTCTTCCCTCCAGCCCCAAGCAAAGCCCCAGCCCACTTTGTGGGTTCCACGTATTCAGAGCCACCTGCAAAAGGTACCCAGGGCAGGAGGAGGGCTCTGAGAGCCTGAAGAAGGAGACCAAGGCTTGTCACTTAATTTGGGGAGCAGCACGGCGTCAAACATTTGCACTCATAGTGTGATTGTTGACTCTTTTCTTTGTTTATCTTTCCACTACCTCATTCATTTTGTGATGTTGTTGTTGTTTCATGCTTGGACTGTAAGAGAATGTACTGCCTCATTCTACATCAGGGCCAACAGTGTGCCAGGCACCAGGGACAGGGAACTGAGTGAACTTGAATAGAGAAGAACCAAAAGGAAGGAAAATGCTAGAGTCTCATCCACTCATCCACCCCTAATGTGGGGCATGATTTTATTCCTTTAGCCCCATTGCTTCCAAAGCCATCCAGGGAGGTCCCAAGTTCCCCAAGGCATCCTTTCCAGGCTTTTTACAACTCTCCACATTGGGAAGCTCTTCCCGGAGTCTGAATCTGCATCAGCGTCTGAGAGATGCTTGAGTTGGGTTGACTTGAGTTTAGAGACCCTAGTGTTGTCATCAGAGATTAAATTTCGTTAACACCCAGGGGAAACTGCAGAGGAGGTGAGGTTTTTTCTCTGCTCTCCACAATCATTCAAACACCTGATAATCACAAAGCTGCCATTCTGGTTCCTTGTCTCTTGTCTCTTTCATCCTTTCTACCCTGGAGGATTTAAGATCCTCAAAGATCTCATGCCCATTTACATGTGACTCAGTGCCATCTAGAAGTTTCATTTGCTAGTTAAAATAAAGAAGAGTTGTGAAATTCCATGGCTTATGTCTACTTTCATACAGGCATAAAGTTTTTGCTAGATATTAGAACACAGGGCTGATTTGGTGCAGGGAATGAGGATTTCAGAATCCCCCCTGATGTTAATTCCTAAAAGGTCTTCCTAAGAACACCATGCATTTATGTTTTTTTCAGATTTACAAAGTACTTTTGCAGCTTTGACCTATTTGGGCCTCACATGACCCCTAGGAGGGTGTGGGGAAGAGATATTATTATCTCTTTCATGTAAGTTAAAAAGAAAAAAACTGATATTCAGAGAAGTTGACCAAAGCCACATAGATAAAAAGTGATGAAGCTGAGATTCAAGCTAAGATCTTTAGCTTCGAAACTAGAATGTGATAAATTATAATGTGGTGTTAACTAGGGGGGCAATTTCATATAAGCAACTCAGCCAGTACTCACCTGTGTTCTGTAGACCCTAGCACTGTGTCTGTCATTGTTAAGCCGCCATCAGGACTGAGGTCTGTTGAGGACAAGTGAGGAGAGGGAACAGGCACCTCACCCCAAAGCTAGGTCCACCTGGATCCCAGATTCTAGGAGGTTCCTCTAGTGCAGATTCACTTTCTTATCCAGCCAATCAATATCGTTGCAAATTCCAAAGCTATCATGTGTTTCACCTTTTAACCAAGTGCATTTTTTTAAAAGGAGATTTTTTTTCTCCATTAGTGAGGATAGGAATCCAGGCATACTAAAATTGCATCATGTAGAGATCCAAGGAGAGCCACCCTGGACCCCCCAGAAGAATGTGCAAATAAGATGCGGTGACTCTAGAGGATGTATTCCCAGCAAGATGCCTCAAATCTGCACCCCCTGTGATGAGCCCACTATATCATTTCATTTAACTTATCACTGGAAACCAAAGGAGGAATTGTTCCAGGTGATTGACAGTAATTAGAGGGAACTTCCACCTCTGGTTAGGAAGATGTCAAAAGAAAAAGAGCTGCACACTTTGACCCTCTAAGTGGCTGGATTGGCAGATTTGGGGAAGAGGAGAGAATGGAATGAGGTCCCTGGTTGTAAAGTGGGTCTAGGTGAATGGGGTGTACAGAGAAGCCTATGTAAAAGAGATTGCATATGTAAAGTGCTCGGACATCAGTGTCCCCATTGGGCTTGTGTCGCTGCTCATGTACACCAGTGCCAGCCACCCCCACCCCACCCCCACACTCACTGCAGCATCTCTAGCCTGCTTGAATCCTGGTTCTATGGAAGTCAAGGTGATTTGAGCTCACTTCCCTGCCCATGATTCTACTACTGCTGTTTTCAACTTCCCACCCACCAGCCCACATTCTCCTCTTTTTACTAATACTTCCTTCTCCCGAAAGGCTGCTTCCATCCCATCTGGTTCCTTTCTACCGTCCAGAACCTCCCCAAGCATACGGGTCTCAGCTTTTTCACAACTGGCAACACTACACTCCCAAAGAAGCCCCTCCAACTGGTACTGTTTCTTCTTCCCAATAAATTCACTAGAGGTGCTTAGGGGCTAGAGGGTATATTTCTAGCTTTTATATCTGCTTTGCTCAATCACAGAAGTTTAACATCTCAAGGTTGGGTGGGATCTGGAAGGTCATCTGAACTACCACACCAGCTGATGGAGGAATCCACTTCACAAACGCCAGCCTTGGAACAAGCCCAGCTGTAAAGAACTTGAAGAACCTTGGAAGGTATTTGCCTTCTAAGTGAGTAAATAGCATTGGTGTCTTTTAGCCCTTTTAAAGCACATAGACAATTTACTGAATGAATAAATAAATGAACAAAAGAACAGACAGCAGTAATAAAGACATAGGAGCAGATACAGTATAATAAAGCCACTATTCCTGAGACTGGGCTAGCCATCCTAGCCAGGAGGTGTTCATCGTCACCTGGCTGTGGACAGCCTCAGCAGGGACAACCAGGAGACTAAAATATTTCTAGGAGCAGGTGACATCCAGCATTCCGACATAAGTACCCAGAAACTGCTACCCAGAAACTGCTAGTATTTCTCCTGAGTACCCAGAAACTGCTAGTATTTCTTTGACCCCACATCCACAATCTCTCCACATGCATGCCACCCGCAACATAAGCCTTGGGCACCTTTCTTACCTGTGGTTACAGAAGAAGACAGGTCATTCAAAGGATGCAGAGAACCAGCCTGGCTTGGACATTCTGGGCAGCTGACAAAGTCACCCCAGAAATAGAGTGGCAGGTACAGAATAGAGCTCAGTCACTTCATTTCATGGTCAAACAGAGGCTGAAGAGTGAGGGTTTAGAGACACCCCGTCGAGCGGAGGACTTACGTGAGAGGCAGCTGGCTTCCCAGGGACGGCTGGGCAAGCTCTGCAGAGAGGTGGGTTTTCCTGGGGCTGTCCAGCTCTGGCAGCCAGAGCAGCTTCATGCGGGCACCACTGACAGCCCAGGCAGCCCAGCACAAGCGATTCAGCAGGTGAAACGCAAGCCTGGCCCCAGGAGGGGATGAGGGCTCAGCACTCAGCACACAAGCTCACAGGCTCACGCCGCTCTCTCTGTCACACACACACACACACATACACATACACACACACACACACATAGCCTCTCTGGAGGGGAAGGAGGAGGAGCCTGTGACTTTCCAGCCTGTGTCTGGTGGGGACAGTGGCAGCTCTGCCCTCCCTCTGTCCAGTCACCACGACGCTCCCTTCCCTGCTCTCTGGACCCCTAGAGACAGCCTGCTAAGGAAGAGAGAGGAGCAGCTGGGCCAAAGACTGCTGATAGATCAGGTGCCACGAGGACTTCCATTGTCCTGTGGATTTAGCCATGTAGAGTTTTTTGGGGGATGTTGGCAAGACGACTTTCAGCAAGGAGTAAAGACAAAAGTATGATTTCAATGAGTTCAGGGGCGAATGGGCCAAGAAGGCTAAGTGATAAAAAGTAGAAACAATTCTCTCACAGACTTTCCCTTTAAAAGAGAGAAATATGAGGGTAACTGGAGGGAAATGTGGGCTCAATATGTTATTGAGTCAGGATCACTGCCTGGGGCCCCTGAATGCAAACACAGGTTCTGGGTCCTGGGTCCTGGGTCTGTCTGTCAATATAGCAGTAGAGTTTTGAAATGAGGAATCCACTTCACAAATTCCAGCCTTGGAACAAGCCCAGCTGTAAAGAAATTGAAGAACCTTGGAAAGTATTTACCTGCTAAGTCAGTAAATAGCATCGGAAAAATTGGAGTAAGGACAGAGCTGCTGGCCAGTCAGCCCACAGTTCTCTCCTTGCCCTCCTCCCCTGTGAGACCCCTCCCCCCACCACCCTAGAGGACCACTAGTCACTCGCGTGGCCACCCAGTGTGGCTGCTTCCTTCTCACCCCCTCAGCCTCCTTGCAGGTGACCTTGCCTTTGATTTTCCGGAGAAGTCTCCTTTTCTCCAGCATCAGATCGGGACTCCTGTCTCCTCCTGTGCATGGCAAATCCTGGCCCGCTGTGATCTTGACATCACCCCATCTATTAACAGCCCGGGTTTTCTCAGACCCTCCCTCTCCTCCCCACTTGTTCATTCCCTTCAGAACCTAACTAAGCTTATCCCCAATCCTAAAAACGCTATTTGGTTTCGGCTTTTCCCTCAAGTTACTTGCTAGCTCTTCTCCCTTATTTTGTTAAAAGCAAAGTCCCTGGACCTGCCCCGGCCACGAACTGCTGAGACTGAATTTCTAGCTCTGCTCTTAAACAGCTGCATAATCCTGGACAGGCCTCTTCAGCCTCCTATGCCTCAGTTTCCTCAGATGTAAAAAGAAGATGTGAACAATGGCTCCCGCCTCATAGGTTCACTATGAGGAGTCAATTAGCACAAATAAACACAAACACACACATGCATTGTGTGTACACATGTGCATGCGATTGTTAGCATCATCTTTTGAGACAATTAAAAGACATAAAATACCAAAAAACCATAAACACTCATATTTCCACTATTCATAATTAATAAATGTTAATATTTCACCATATTTACATATATAAAGTTAGATGTATACATTTTCCATCTGGAGACTGGAAGAAGGAAGGAGGGAAAGAAAGGAAGCAAGGAAGGAAGGAAGGAAGGAGGGAGGGAGGAAGGGAGGGAGGGAGGAAGGGAGGGAGGGAGGGAAGGGAGGAAGAAAGGAGGGAAGGGAGGGAGGGAAGAAAAGAAAAGAAAAAAGAAAAGAAAAGAAAATCACAGATCGTATCCATCAGGATTCTTGGTTGCAAGCAATAAAACCTACCAATTACTTTAAGTGGAGAATGGTTTTATTGAGGGAAAACGGGTGGTCCACAGAAGCACCTAGAAAGCTGGAGGGGCTGCTTGGAGAGCAGGAAGAAGAGGGAAGCCTTTGCCCCCCGGCCAGCGTGGTGGGTCCTGCTGCTACAGAGCTGCATGAGAACCTGGCACCATCACGGGTGCCGCTGTCACCGCTGTCCCTGGAAGCAGCCGTCCCTGCTGCTGCCGCTGCTGCCACAGTTAATTCTCCTCCAGCCCTGCTCCTTTGTGTCACTAGCTCTGCATACAAAAGTTAAAACAGATGCATCTGATTAAAGCATGTGCTCCCAAACCAGATGCCAGGAAGGCCAAGGAAGCAGGAATCTGGGGTTTTGAGCTTCTATGTGGAAGGTGGGCTCTGCCCACTTCAAGAGGGGGGACATTCCTGAAATATTTGAAAGTTGTTTCAATGCTGGAAAGCCCCCCTCCCCGACACCCGAAATCTAGCTCTTTGGCTCCTAATATCAGTGCACACTCAACTTTCCATCATCACACCTTGAAAAAAATTGTTTAATCAGGTGTGGTAAGATTTGCAGACACATAAGTGACTGTCATAAAGGAAGAAGTTTATACTGACAGATCCCTAGAAACAGGAGGGGTGGCACATCCCCGCAGGGTCACACAGAGCAGCACCAGGGAGTGTCAGGAGGTGGAGGGCACAATGCGAGAAGCCTGGCCCCCAGCCTTCATGAGGTTTCCCGGGAAAGCCAGGGCAGTGCAAGGAAGCAGCTTGCGATGAGATGGTTTGAATAATCTTGGTGGGCTCTGGGCTATAGGGGTGGTCTGTGATTGCCCAGTACCTGGCTCTGAGGTGATTTGGGGCAGGAGGAATATTGGCTCAGTGTGTGAGAGTTAGACAAACAGGGTTGTTGGAGATACTGAGTCAAGATTAGGCAGAGGGCTTGTACTGTAACTTTAGTGCACCTGCAAAAGCTGGTTGCACGGGAGATATAAACAATGCTGGCTGTTAGTTTGGCTCTGCACATAGTGGATGCCAAACAGACAAATACAGAACCTAACAGAATGTAACCATTCCTCACACAAGCAAAAAGGCTCCCCCTAACCCCACCCTAATTCCACAGGGATAGAATCCCAAGTCTCACCAGTGACCATCCAGCTCCAAGTCCAGCCTCCTGCTCTAATTCTATTCTTGCTCTAGTCCTGACACTGGGGCCATCTTGAAATCCTGTTTTCTATGGAGTAAATGACAACGTTCACCCAAAACACACACATAGAAAGTAATGGGGTGGGCAGAAAATGAAATAAATTGCAAAGTCAGTAAGAAAATACAGACAGGTACAGTGCTCATTGTAGTAATAGGTCATGAGGTTAGGGTCGGGATGTATTGCTTTCCCCTCCAGCCATTCTCCAGAATAAGCATCTACGGTATTCCATAAAAGCCAGTTTGCTGTCTTCTCAAGCATGTAAGGCATTCACTACAATCAGCTTGCCACCAAGTGAATAATTTGAACCTCTGGGCTCTGCCAGCACATCTAGAAACCAGGGTTTGCCACTGCTGCTGGGAAAATGAGCATTCAGGCCGCATTGGGAACAGCTCCTGTAATCGGAATCACTTAAGTTTACAATGAACCACTGACAGTCTGAGACCCATCTACCTAAGGTAGCATTTGGTGATCATCAAAATTACCACTTCTGCATCCTTACAGTGTTTGCTGGTGGCCCTAATTCTTGGGATTCTTCTGGAGATATTGTATTAATTGCATTTATGGTTTTGTCGGGTAGGAGGCACTACACAGCTTCCTCTTGCTTCCTCCTTCAGCAGATGGATGATAGACATGTGCCATTGACAGGTTTGGATTTGTGTTGCCGCCCAAATCTCATGTCAAATTGTAATGTTGGAGGTGGGGCGTGGTGGGAGGTGATTGGATCATGAGGGTGGATTTCTCTCTTGCTGTTCTCATGATAGTGAATGAGTTCTCACAAGATCTGGTGTTTAAAAGAGTGTTTAATCTCCCCCTTCTCTCTTATTCCTCCTGCTCTAGCAATGTGAAGACGTGCCTGCTTTCCCTTTGCTTTCTGCCATAACTGTAAGTTTCCTGAGGCCTCCCCAGCCATGCTTCCTGTACAGTCTGCAAACTGTGAGCCAATTAAGCCTCTTTTCTTTATAAATGACCCAGTCTCAGGTATTTACAGCAGTGTAAGGATGGACTAATATAGCCATGTACTGAGAAGTTTCCCTAACTCTAAGCTTGGGACCGAAGGTCCAAACCACTTCCTGCACTTTCCAGTAATTGAAATGATGGTTCTTCCTCACCAACGTACCTCTCAAGGTCCTAGAAAAAGAAGTCTCTGATGAGTCCTTCCATATCAAGAGGAAGGCGAGCAGATCATATATTAAGGAATCCATTCCAATATTCCTGTTCCTCAAAGTCTTCCATTACGTTGAACTAATTTCTGGTATCTCATCTTCACTTTGCATGGACTACCAGTTGAGCAAACTGTGAGTACTTCCTTCAGCTGTTTGACTTTATAGACTAAACCCAAATCTTAAGAAAGCACACCCTACTTGAAGTTAGCCAAACTCTACTTCAACTTTCTGTCCTTGGTCTAGGACCTTAAGAGTCCATTCCTGTGTATGTTCACCAGATTGTGACCACAAACAAGCAGCACCTTTCAGACTTGGGGTGTGTTTTATGTTTCTTATCAGGTTTTCCCATGCCCCACCTGCCAGGACATGTGGGGATCTGACTCTAGTTCAAGTCCGGAGGCAGGGAGGGGTGAACCATGAAGAAAATGGGTTTACCTGGGGTGTGTGGTATATCCTTCAGGCAAGGATATGATAGGAATTTCAGCTTAGGCAGGAACAGGCTCACGAGGCAGAGAAAGAGAAACATTTTTCATTGATAAGGAAGTCTCCATGGCTTTTATCATGGAAACCTTCCCAATTCTTTTGTTGTTGTTGTTGTTGCTGCTGCTATTGAGACGGAGTTTCGCTCTTGTTGCCCAGGCTGGAGTGCCATGGTGCGATCTCGACTCAGCACAACCTCCACCTCCCGAGTTCAAGTGATTTTCCTGCCTCAGCCTCCCGAGTCGCTGGGATTACAGGCATGCGCCACAATGTCCGGCTAATTTTGTATTTTTAGTAGAAATGGGATTTCTCCATGTTGGTCAGGCTGTCCCCTTTCTGAGGCCCTCTTGACATGGAAACCAGAGACCCACGTGATCTGCCTGCAGTTGACTGTGGCCAGAGGACACGCATGAGGAAGACTACAAAAGAACTCATTTAGGAAGAAGAGACTGGCCAAGATCACCAAAAGGGTGACTGTAGATAAGAAGAAGAAGAGATCCAAGGATGAACTTTTTATTTAGAGATCGGTACAATGACGAGCCTGCAAAAGAAATCAGGCAGGAGCAGCCCGGGGGAGAGGAGGAAAGGATCTCAGAAGCCAGGAAAGACAGCCTGCTAAGGAAGAGAGAGGAGCAGCTGGGCCAAAGGCTGCTGATAGGCCAGGTGCCATGAGGACTTCCATTGTCCTGTGGATTTAGCCATGTAGAGGTTTTTTTGGGACATTGGCAAGATGACTTTCAGCTAGGAGTAAAGACAAAAGCATGATTTCAACGAGTTCGGGGCGAATGGGCCAAGAAGGCTAAGTGATAAAAAGCAGAAACAATTCTCTCACAGACTTTCCCTTTAAAAGAGAGAAATACGATGGTAACTGGAGGGAAATGTGGGCTCAATATGTTATTTTTGTTGGTATGAGAATGAGATGATCCCGTAGAGGAGATAACCAACAATGTGGGAGATGGGGGATTGTCCTCTTGCCTACAGGCACACCAAATCTACTGCCTCAGTAGAAAGCTGGCCTCGGCTAAGAGTGGTGGGGCCTGGACATTGTGGCAGCAGGGAATCTGCCTAGGTGCAGGTAGGTGGGTTGACAGGGGGCTGCGATCCAGTGGGTTTTCTGATTGTTCCAATTTTCTCAAAGAAATAGGAAGAAAAGGTATTGGCTGAGAGTAAGGATAAGGGAGAGAGTATTGGAGATGCAAGCAGAGAAGGGAGCTTACATAGTCTTCTAGGAGATTAGGAGAGAAAACAGATTAGAGAAGAATAGTAGAATTAGTGGGTCTTCAGGGACAATTCAGGAGCTGTGATGAGGGCCAAGAAGCATAGCTTCCTGTCCTTGCCCAGTGGCACAGGGGAGGAGAGGAGAGAACACTGAGCATTTGCAAAGACTGCTGTGGGGGCCAGGCGTGCCGTGGGGGTCAGGCATGGTGGTTCACACCTGTCATCCCAACACTTTAGGAAGCCGAGGCAGGAGCTTGAAGCCAGGAGTTTGAAACCAGCCTGAGCAACACAACAAGACCCCATCTCTACAAAAAATTTAAAAATTAGCCAAGCACAATGGCTAATGCTTGTAGTCTGAGCTATTCAGGAGGCTACAGTGGGAGGATCGCTTAAGTTCAGGAGTTTGAGGTTACAGTGATGTAGGATTTTTCTTCTTGATCACTTTGCAAGCTGGGGACTTCCTGCCAGTGACACCCCACCCAGGCCCCGCTGGCTAAGCTGGCGTGCCCCAGCTTGCCTGTGTTATAGCTTGTACCCATGTTTGGTGGTTCCCAAGCTCTTGTACTGCACCCAAAAAGAATGAGGATATGCTGGACATTGAGGGGTGAGAAGGGTGGAGAAGAATCTTATTGAGTGATGAAACAGCTTTCAGGAGAGAGGGGACACAGGGGTGGTCCCCTTACCCAAAGGTGGGAAAGTCCCTCGTGTGGCTGGGTCTGGGGCCTTTTATGGACTCAGAATGGGGAGTGCATGCTGATTGGTTTGTGAGTATACAAAAAAGGGTAAAGTGAAGACACCACTCAAAGGTGGGCATGACAGTGTAGAAAACAAATTAGGAAAGGGTAGGTATATGTCTAATAGGTGCAGGGTGGGAACAGTCAGAGGAAGGTGTGCCTAACAGGAAGACAAATCCGGTCTGGGGATTTAACTTGTAGTTTGGTGCTGAGGCTTTAAACTGTCTTCGGCTTGGAGTTGGGGCTTCACCAGGGACCCGCTCCTATCTGCCCAGGCGTTTGGCTGCCTCCTGCTGCTCTCTACAGTGAGCTAGGATCATGCCAGTGCACTCCAGCCTGGGTAACACACTGATACTCCATCTCAAAAAAAAAAAAAAAAAAGACTGAAGTGGAAGCAGGTTCCTCAGGGCAGAGCCAGATTTCAGGTACAGCAGGAGGGGAAGAGAATGGAAAAGAAGTTGAGGAAATGGTGAATTTTGCTGATGATATTCCCAAGTTCCAGAAAGTTCCAGATGGCACAGTAGAAGAGTTTTTGGAGTTGGTGAAGAGTGAGAAGTGTCTACTCTGACTGACGTAAGCACAGCATCTAAGGACAGGATATCGGTGAGGGCCCTTGGGAGCTTGGAGAACTAAGCCTGGAAAACAAGAGCAAGGCCATTGCCAAATTCATAGCACAGAAATGGACTTGTGAAGACACCACTGCTGTAGCTGGGCGCTGAGGACCTCAGGGCCTGCACCATCCCTGCCAGTCGGGGACCCTGGCCGCTGCTGCTGCTGCCCTTCAAACCGCCGACCAATGCCCTTCTCCTCTGGCCTGTTTCCCTCACCTGCTCCCACTGTAAAAGGCTGGGCTGGTGCGCCTGAGTTGCTGAGTCGAACTCATGGGCCTTCATCCTCACTTCCAAGCAGGCTGGGGAGTGGGCACACGGCATTTCCAAATTCTACAGTGCATGCAGTTCTTCCTTCTACCAACATTCATGAGGCGGGCATGCGTTATCGGGTTTTTATTACAACCACAGAGCTTCCTCTGGGTCATATAAGCAGAAAGGGGCTTATCATAGGACATTAACAGCTCACAGAATCTCAGGGAGGACAAGAGATGCAGTTTTGGAAACTATATAGCCAAGAACAGCACAGTGACCGCAGGCCACCCTTAGTGCAATTTTAAGAAAGCTACCGTTGTGCCCCAGCGCGGGCACCAAGTACACTCAGGACCAGAGTGGAGAAGCTCCATCACAGCCTCCCCAGAAAAACTAGAGGCTGCTGCTTCTGCCTTTGCTGAAAGAAAGTTCCCGCGCACACAGCTGTGGCTTTGGGCTGCCCATCTCCATCTCCAAATCCCTGGCGAGTGTGTGCCCCAATTGGCAGAGCCCGTGCACCTGGCCAGCATTAAGGGTGCCTGGACAACATGTTGTTTGTGGATTCTACTGTGAGAGGGTAGAACTCAAAACAGTAGTAGCTCTCAAACACTGAGAACTATCAAAATAGAAGATGTTCAAAGGATGTTGTGTATCTCTGAAGCAGAACTTCATCACTGCCAGGTGGAATTTTCTCTTTTCTCTTCCTTCCTTCCTTCCTTCCTTCCTTCCTTCCTTCCTTCCTTCCTTCCTTCCTTCCTTCCTTCCTTTCTTTTTCTTTCTTTCTCTCTCTCTCTTTCTCTCTTTCTCTTCTCGCTTCTCTTCTCTTCTTTTCTTTTGTTTTCTTTTCTGAGACAGAATCTTGCTCTGTTTCCCAGGCTGGAGTGTAGTGGCATGATCTTGGCTCACTGCAACCTCTGCCTCCTGGGTTCAAGCAATTCTCCTGCCTCAGTCTCCCAAGTAGCTGGGATTACAGGTGTGTGCCACCATGCCCAGATAATTTTTGTGTTTTTAGTAGGGATGGGGTTTCCCCATGTTGGCCAGGCTGGTCTCCAACTCTTGACCTTGGGTGACCCATCCGCCTCAGTCTCCCAAAGTGCTGGGATTACAGGCGTGAGCCACCATGCCCAGGTGGAATTTTCTGTATGTAAGAAAATGTTATAGATGTTGGGAAGCTGGAAAAGGACAAATAAGAAAAATGACAAGTAGCCGCCACCACTATTCCCAATCTCATTCTTTTCACTGCCCCAGAAGCCACGAGCCACTACTATTTGAATTCATTATTCCACTAAAATGGAAGATCCTTGATGGCCCCTATATTTGTCTGATCTATTTAACAATTGATTCCAAGTGCCTAGAACAGTGCCTGGCACATAGAATGTGCTTGATACATATTTGTTGATGGAATTAAAGACACTCGTTCATTTACTGCATTGAAAAAAGGACAAAATTTCAAGTGGTTTGTAGTTTTAGAAAACTGCCAGAGGTAGCTTTACTTTGAATTTGATTAAAGTATCTACAGTAGAGAGAAGCAGCAGTGTAAATTCTTCCCTCTCAAACCCTAGTGGTTAAATAGATTTTACAAAATAGGGTTGGACAATCAAGGACTAGCAGGAAGCGAGGGAAGGCATAGGAATGGCAGGAAACCCAAAATAAACCTTAATGAGGTCACTGTACGTTCATTATGAATTTAGTGATTGAAATCAGGTGTAATTTATAATTTTTCACTACTACATTAGCTATCTTTTATGATTCATGCTATCACCTAAAACATATTTCATAAATATTAAAATTAGAAGACACAGGGGTTAGGATTTACATTTCAAAAAGCCACCCAGTTCCCATAGCCCTGCTGGGTAAGCACTTATCTCTCTACCTTAGTAGCAGAAAACACAGGAAAAGCACGACCCATGAAAAAGGGCAAAGTGCAGTGAAATGCAATCAAAACCTTTAATCTTTGCCTAAGCAATTCATCCAGAAAGTTCTATAACTCACAAGGCATTATAAAACATTCCACACTAGAGCTATTTACAGGTTAATCGCTCCTGAATAAATAAAAGTTCATGTGATAGCTTCATGGCTTTCTCTTAACCAAAGAGGGAAGTAAAACTCATATTTCTACGTTTTTAAATTTTTTGTCTCAAAGGGGGGCTTTATGAAATCTAGTTCTGTAGGTATGTTGTTCCTCTACACTTTATTGCTTGTATAAATATACTTATGTATTCATAAGCAATACTGTGCTAGATGCAGAATTCAGATGCAGGCTACAGAAATCACTGTAGCTATTTTAAACAGAAAGAGAAGAAAGGGATTTAAGATGAGAGACTACAAACCTACAAAATCTTTGAACAGAATGGAGGAGTGAGCTCCAGACTGGGCCTTTAGGAAGGACTCCCAGAAAACATCACCATAGAACCATATCTCTGCCTCAATCAGCGGCCCACCACTAGAAACACGAACATATGGTTTGGCTGGGAGCCAGGGATCTGGAAGCAACTCTGTGGTCTCGGGACTGAGCCACTGAGTCAATGGGGATGCCAGTTTGTAAGATAGGGAGTACACTAGGAGGAACAGACGTGGGAAGTAGAAATGGAGCAAGAGTTCCGTTTTAGCCATGATAAATTTGAGATGCCTGTTAGACACTCAAGAGAAGATACTGAGTAAGAAGTTGGATTGACGTTGAGTAAGATGTTGAGTAAGAAATTGGCAAGTCTGGAGCCCAAAGGAAACTCTAAGCTGGAGATTTAATTTTTTTTCTCTTTTTTGGAGGTAGAGTCTTGCTCTGTCACTCAGGCTGGAGTGCAGTGGCACAGTCATGGCTCACTGCAGCCTCCACTTTCTGGGCTAAAGTGATCTTCCCACCTCAGCCTCCTGAATAGCAGAGACTACTGGCATTCATCACCATGCGTAGCTAATATTTTATTTTTATTTTTTATAGAAAGGAGGTCTTGTCTTGTTGCCCAGGCTTGTCTCTAACTCCTGGCCTCAAGCAATTCTCCCACCTCAGCCTCCCAAAGTGCTGGGATTACAGGTGTGTGCCACCATGCCCAATCTGGAGATTTAAGAGGTTTCATACTATATAGGTCAGGCTGCAATTTGCTTTCTATTTTTTAAATTCAATTATACCTTTGAGATCAACTAACTTCATGAGAACTAGCTTACTGTATTCCATTCTCTGCCAATCTTTCAGTCTTCAAATCCAGAGTAATCTAGTTCCTACCACAAAGGGCCCACAAAAATTGTTCTGAAACATCCAGTGTCATCCAAATTCAAAATTGGACAGTTTTTTGTTTTCAGTTCTTCCTGTAACATTTGGCAGTGTTGGCCACTCTCTGCTTCTTTGACAAGAATCTCAGAACACACTAATAACTGCTCCAGGCAGGAGCCTAGAAGAGGTTACCAAGCTAGAGAAGGAAGCAACAGCATAGCTTGCCAAGAGCAAACAGCCCAGAGGAAACCCACGGCTCTGGTCAATCCTGTTGTTGATTGCTAGATCCAGAGACTGTTGTAGACCTCCCAGTTACAGTGACGTATCTGACAACCTCTCACGAGGTTCTTGAAGCTCCGTGGTAGAGGGTATGTTGGATAAATCCACAGAGACACATTCAAGAGTAAATTCTCCGCTGTTGGAGACCTCACTCACTCTGTCTGGTCTTCACCAAAGACATGGTTTTTAATTCATGGAGCTGCACTACAACAGCTCAAGGACTCCCAGCCAAAGTTCTAGTTTTTCTAGGAATATAAATGAGCCAGTAGTGTGGAAATCGGTGATTAAAAACAAACCTCGCACATTTTTAGACAGAATTATTACAAGTAGCATGTACAAAAGGAAAATAATAGCATACAGTTAGTCCTTCTAAGCCTCATTCCACAAGAGGTTGAAATCGAAGTATTCTGGCCTGGCACACCATAGCTGGAACATCACATTTTATTCTAGAAACACATTTGCCTTGGCAAAGAAGAGCGTGCCTAGAGGAGTGGTCAGAATAGTGAGGGATCTGTGATCCTTTGTTCTGAATCTAGGAAAGTCACTGGATATGCCCCCTCCCTGCCACCCCAACAGGGTCTTATGTTTTGAATCTGGAAGTCACTGGATATGCCGACACACACACACACACACACACACACACACACACACACACGGTCTTATGTTCTGAATCTAGAAAAGCCACTGGATGTGCTGACACACAGACACACAGACACACACACACACACACACACACACGGTCTGCACACACACACACACACACACGGTCTGCGCGCGCGCAGACACACACACACACACACACACACACACACACACACACAGAGTCTGTGGCCTCTTTTCCAGGCATTCCAAGACACACACACACACACACACACACACACACACACACACACACGGTCTGTGGCCTCTTTTCCAGGCATTCCAAGACACACACACACACACACACACACACACACACACACGGTCTGTGGCCTCTTTTCCAGGGTGGCCTCTTTTCCAGGCATTCCAAGACACACACACACACACACACACACACACACACACACACACACACACACGGTCTGTGGCCTCTTTTCCAGGGTGGCCTCTTTTCCAGGCATTCCAAGACACACACACACACACACACACACACACACACACACACACACACACACGGTCTGTGGCCTCTTTTCCAGGGTGGCCTCTTTTCCAGGCATTCCAAGACACACACACACACACACACACACACACACACGCGCGCACACACACACACACACACACACACACACACACACACACGGTCTGTGGCCTCTTTTCCAGGCATTCCAAGTCTGGCAACTTCGCAGGGAGATGTCAGCCCGTCCAGGAAGGCCCGGGCCTGGGTTTGCCTCTTCAAGCAGTTACTGCAGGGGCGTGGGGAGGGGGCATATGAGACTTTGGACTTTCCTTTGGGACAGTAGAAGGTATTACAACCGGAGGCGAGATTCTAGCCTGGGGTCCCCGCCTTCCTGGTCTCCTCTACCTCTCCCTCTGACTCCCTTTCCCATGCCCCTCCCCCTGCCTCTTTCTCGGCCGGACAGAATCCAGCCTTAACCCGGGCAGGGGGCGGAGCCAGGTTAAGGCGGCTTGGGGAGGAGACGCGGCCAGGGCAGGGGCGGGGCAGAGCCGGGCCAAGTTGGGCGGGTCCTGCGCTCCGGACCCGGGTGAGCTGCGTGTCCGGGTGCGAGGCTGCAGACCCGCCGCCATGGCGCTGCGCGCGGCGGTGTTCGACCTTGACGGGGTGCTGGCGCTGCCAGCGGTCTTCGGCGTCCTCGGCCGCACGGAGGAGGCCCTGGCGCTGCCCAGGTAAGGGGGCCCAGCGCCACCGCCGCAATGGGTCGGGGCCTCAGGAGGCAGGCCGGGCTGGGCTTGCAGCCCTGCTTTCAGATGGCTCCTGTACCGGAGCCCTGCGATTCATGCGAATCATGAAACTGAAGACCTGGCCCTGAAGTCCCAGTGCGGATGAGGCGATCCGTTGTCTTTCTAAACGTTCATAATTAAACCTTGCTAAGGACTCCAAAATTGCTCTCTGTGAACTTTTCCAAAAGGGAGAGGAGTTACGGAGCTTTCTACTGCTGCTGCGTCCTGTCTAATGGTGAGGCGCTTAAACATGCGCGCTGAGATTCAGGAGAGAAGAAAGTTCTCTCCCCAGGTGTGGGTTGCAGGTTTACTTGTGTAATAGCAAACTGCAGCAACTGCCCAAAGCCACATCACTGGGAAATGGTAGATGGGGTGTGCAGAGTGAGAGTTCAGGGACTTGGGAAAATACTTGTTCTACTACATGAAAAAAACAGCCCACCAGAATCTGAAGCTGTTTATACAATATGGTTTCAACTATGGAAAAAAGGTACATGCAGAAAAATGCGTGGAAGAAGTAGGCCAAAGTACATCAAATGGGATGAGGAATAATGTAATGATTTTCTTTCTCTCTCTCTTTTTTTTTTGTAGTTTCCAACTTTTAAATTAACAAACAATGTATTATTCCTGCATTCAGAAAGAAGTACACTTATTTATAAAGTGAAAAAAGAAGACCAGGCATGGAAGCCATTGTTCATATCCTCCTTTTACATATGAGGAAACTGAGGCACAGAAAGAAACCAGCTTTCCAGATCGCATAGCTGTTAAAGAGCAGAGCCAGAAATCCAACCTCAGCAGTCCGTGTCTGGAGCCTTTGCTTTTAATATAGTAAGGAAGATGAGATGGCAAGTAGCTTGAGGGAAAGGCCTGTAATCTCTGTGCTTTGGGAGGCTAAGGCAGGAGGATCACTTGAGGCTGAGAGTTCAAGACCAGCCTGGGCAAAATAGCAAGACCATGTCTTTCCAAAAATAAAAATAAAATTAGCTAGACATTAGTGCATGCATGTAGCCCCAGCTACTTGGGAGGCTAAGGCAGGAGGATTGCTTGAGCCCAGGAGTTCGAGGCTGTAGTTGTGTCCAGAGTTGGTTCCTACCGGTGGGTTCGTGGTCTCGCTGACTTCAGGAATGGAGCCATGGACCTTCGTGGTGAGTGTTACAGCTTTTAAAGATGGCACGGATCCAAAGAGTGAGTGGTAGCAAGGTTTATTGTGAAGAGGGAAAGGACAAAGCTTCCACAGCATGGAAGGGGACCTGAGCCGGCTGCCTCTACTGGCTGGGGTGGCCAGCTTTTATTCCCTTATTCTCCCCGCCCATGTTCCATTTGTGTCCTATCAGAGTGCCCTTTTTTCAATCCTCCCTGTGATTAGCTACTTTTAGAATCCTGCTGATTGGTGCGTTTTACAGAGCACTGATTGGTGCATTTTACAGAGCACTGATTGGTGCATTTTATAATCCTCTTGTAAGACAGGAAATTTCCCCAAGTCCCCACTCAACCAAGGAAGTCCAGCTGGCCTCACCTCTCAATCCCCCCTCCTTACAGGACACGCCACCTGCTATTGGGAACTGGGTGACTGCTCTAACTACTTCCTGCTGAATAGGGGCAAAGAAGGGGCCCTGCAGTTGTAGTGTCCTGCAGAGGGGAATTCTCTAGGCCAGCCAAAGGGCCAGTGGGTTGGTCCAGGGTCCTTGGTAAAAGTTGTGAGTTGAGCTCATTTGGGATTCCGTTTGTAAGACCATCTGTAGCTTGATGGTCTCGATCCTGGAAGAAACAAATTTGACAAGGAGGTTAAAAATGCAGGGACTGAAGGCGAGTAATAGCAAGATGGCTGTCACGGGACCTAGAAAGGGAAGAAGCCATGTCACCCAACTCCAGAGGTTGGTATAAGAGTTTGAAAGGCCTTGTCTGATTTCAGAAGCCTTTTCCTGTAAATGCCAAGGGGTGTCTTCTACTATCCCTGACTGGTTAGTGTGAAAACAACACTCTTCCCCTAAGAAGGTGCAAAGTCCTACTTTCTCAGCAGTGAGGAGGTCTAGGCCTCCGCGGTTTTGGAGAGTCACTGCTGCCAAAGAGTCTATTTGGGATTGTAGAGTAAGGATAGATTTATTTCTTGCAAACTGCCTGAGGAATCCTTTCAGAGTGTGTGGTATTAGGATAATGAAATAAACTGGCTATACTGGTTCCTGTAGCAGTGGCCATTCCTAGCCCTATAAGTAGGGGTATTAGTTGTATGGCCCTGTGCTGACAGACTTGAGCTTTGAGGGGTACTGATAGGGTCTGATTTCCTGGGGCAATGTCAGTGTTGGGACTTAGGAAGACTAAGGTGCAGGTGCCTGTCCAGTTGGTGGGGAGGCAGATATAGGTTGAAGTTCCACATAAGAATATGCCTTGGCTGGGTAGACACTGGTTGTGTATGTTAAAAAGGTAGGTGAGTTTGTTGTTTTCGTTTTCCTACACTCCTAGAGTACTTGCCAAGGTAGCTCCCCGTGAGCGGCTAGAAAGGGGTGTTGGGAGCAAACTGAGTGGCTCCATGTGTTCTGTTTTCCCATTGGAGAAAAAAACGTTTTGTGTCTACTAGGAACCATTCAAGAGAGTATTTGAAAGAGGGATACGAAGGCATTCACTAGTGGTGGGGGCGCTGCTGCAGGGGGTCCAGGGGTGAATGGTCATGCAGGGAGTATGTTTGCCATTACAAAACCTGGACTGTTTGTTAAGCAGGGAGGAGGTGATGATTTTTGGGGGCCCTGAGAAGCAGACAAGCCATCTGAATGGAGCTGTTTGGGTGACTCGGGAGTTGGTATGATCAGTTGGGGCTTGAAGTTATAGGGTGTAATTACACTGATGGGATAGTAGGTGCCCCAGGGGCAGGCCTGGTAACAGGTTGCATTGGATGCATAAAGGGGCTTGGAAAGTTAAGATGGTATTCATGGTTACAGGGTCTTGTGTGGGCTTTTCCTGAAGATCGTGGCCTCCTGGCACAGTGAAGGTGATATTGTCTCCCTAGCACCCTGGAAATTCCCTGAGTTACCGTGGCTTTAAAAGCCGGACCATTGTCGCTTTGTAAGCTTTGGGGAAGCCCAAATCTAGGAATTATTTCATGAATTAGGACTTTAACTACTTCTTGAGCCTTCTCTGTCTTTCAGGGGAAGGCTTCTATCCAATTTGTAAAGGTATCAACACAGACCAACAAGTATTGAAATCCCCTTGACTTAGGCATATGGGTGAAGTCTAACTGCTAGTCCTCGAGGGGCCTTATGATGGACCAAGGGATTATTCCTTTGGCACACCTCACAGGTTTTGACTACTTGTTGGACAGTCTGGAGGAGATTTGGCGCTGTAAATAGGGATTTGACCTTTTGATGAGTGTTCTCAATACCCATATGAAAAGTTTGATGGAGGTTCATAAGTATTTTCCACTGGCTGGCTTCGGGTATGAGTACCTTTCCCTCTTCTGTCGTTAACCACCTAGAGGGGAGAAAACTATGCCCCCGTGAAAGTCCTCATTCTGTTTTGGTTGGGGAATAATGGGGCTTAATCTTTTGGAGAGCCTTGTTCCATACCAAGGGTCCTTCCTAGGTATTTCTAATGGGAGGTTCCACCTGGCAGCAGTTTTGGCCTCAGTGTCTGCCTGTTTCCTTCTGCCTTTTCTCCTTCACCTTTTTGATGGCTTTGGCAGTGTAAGACTGCCACCTCCTTGGGTTTTTGCACTACATGCAATAACTCCATGATTTCCTTGTGGTATTTAATGGGGGTTCCCCCAGAGGTTAGGAACTCCCTTTCTTTCCATATTGCAGCATGGGCATGTAGGATTAGATAAGCATACTTGCTATCTGTATACACATTTATTTTTTTTTCTTTCCCAGTTCTAAGGCTCGGGTAAGTGCCACGAGTTCTGCTAACTGGGCACTGGTCCCTGGGGGAAGAGGCTTACTTTCAAGTACTGTTACATCACTAACTATGGCATAACCTGCCCTTCGTATCTCATTCTCCACAAATGGACTTCCATCAGTATATAGGTTAAGGTCAGGATTAGCTAAGGGGACTTCTAAGAGATCCTCTTCGCTGGCATAAGTCTGGGCTACAATTTGTTGGCAGTCATGCTTGATTGGTTCCCCATCCTCTGGGAGAAAAGTAGCAGGGTTCAGGGTCACACACGTGCATATTTGAAGCACCAGTCCCTCAAGGAGTAGCGCCTGGTATCTAAGCAGGCAGTTGTCTGATAGCGATAAATTTCCTTTGGCACCTAGTATGCCATTTACATCATGAGTAGTCCAGACGGTGAGATCCTTTCTTTGTATTATTTTGATAGCTTCTGATACTAAGATGGCCACTGCCACAACTACCCATAAACAGTGAGGCCAGCCTTTTGCCACTACATCAATTTCCTTACTTACGTATGCCACTGGTTGTGGAGTTGTCCCATGAGTCTGAGTAAGGACTCTAAGAGCTATTCCCACTCTCTCTGTGATATATAAAGAGAAGTCTTGTCCTTTGGGAAGGCTTAAATCTGGAGCTTGTGACTAGGGCCTGTTTTAAGGTTTTGAAGGCTGTTTCTGCTTCTGGTTCCCATTCTACTAGATGAGTACTTGCCCTCTGGGTCTCCTTGATTAAAGAGTGACCTGGCCATCTCGCTGTATCCAGGAATCCCAAGGTGGTGATCCCAAGGAACCCCCGCAACTGTTTTAATGTCTTAGGGCAAGGACAAGGCAGTATAGGCTGTATTCGCTCTTTGCTGAGAGCACTGGTTCCTCTGGCTAAGATTAGGCCTAGATATTTGATTTGTTGTAGGCAGAGCTGGGCCTTCAATTTAGATGCCGTGTACCCTTGATTAGCTAGAAAGTTCAAGAGATCTAGAGTAGCCTGCTGGCATGAGGCTTCCAAACTGGTAACCGTAAGTAAATCATCCACATACTGAAGGACCAGAGTGCCTCAACTTGAGAAGTGGCCTAGATCTTGGGCCAGTGCCTGACCAAACAGATGAGGACTGTCCCTAAACCCTTGAGGCAAGACTGTCCATGTAAGTTGGGATGTGTGGTCTGTGGGATCTTCAAAGGCAAAGAGAAACTGGGAGTCAGAGTGCAGGGGAATACAGAAGAAGGCATCCTTGAGGTCCAGAACAATGAACCATTCTGCTTCCTCTGGTATTTAAGAGAGCAGGGTATAGGGGTTGGGTACAGCTGGATATAGAGGAATTACTGCCTCATTGATGAGTCTAAGATCTTGTACTAGTCTCCACTGAACATTTGGTTTTTGTACTCCTAGAATTGGCGTGTTGCAGGGACTGCGGCATTTTCTTACTAAGCCTTGAACTTTTAAATGTCTAAAAACATCCTGTAATCCTTTATGAGCTTCATGCCGTAAGGGATATTGCCTTTGATAAGGAAAAGCGATGGGGTCTTTTAGTCTGATTTGGACTGGGCGGGCATTTTCTGCCCTTCCAAATTGTCCTTCCAATGCCCAGACTTCAGGGTTGATTCCCTCCTCATGCAGGGGACAACAAATGGGTAACTTGTTCCCCATATTTATATAGATAATACATCTAGCTTTGGTTAATATGTCCCTCCCTAATAAGGGTGTGGGACTTTCAGGCATAATAAGAAAGGCGTGTGAAAAGAGAAAAGTCTCCCAATTACAACTGAGAAGGTGGGAGAAATACTTGGTTACAGGCTGTGCCATGATTCCTTGGATGGTAAAGGACCTTGAGGACAGCCATCTGGGGCAGGAGATTAACACTGAGAAGGCTGCACCTGTGTCCAGGAGGAAGTCAATTTCCTGGCCCTCAATGGTTAAACTTACCCGGGACTCAGTGAGGGTGATGACATGAGCTGGTGCTTGCCCCAGGCACCCTCAGTCCTGTTGTTGGATCATCTGGTTGGGGGCTTCTGGCCCTGAGAACCTTTGTCCTCTGGGGCAGTGTGCCTTCCAGTGATTGCCTTGGCATAGTGGACGTGGGTGAGGGAGCAGCTTGTTTCTTGTTGGACAATATTTTTTAAAGTGTCCTTGCAAACCACACTGATAACAAGCCCTACTGGGTGATTGGCCTGCTCCATTTTCTGTCTTCTCTGAACCACCAAGGTTTGTGTGTCTGAGGGCCATGACTAAGGCTGCAGCCTTTCTCTCATCTCACTTTTCCTTTTCGGCCTGTTCCTCTTGGTCCCTATTATAGAACACTGGGGGTGCCAGTTTAATAATGCCTCCAAATTTTGTTCAGGGCCCAAGGGTAGCTTTTGGAGCTTTCTCCTGATATCTGCGGCTGAGTGGGCAATAAACTTATCTTTTAGGATCAATTGACCCTCAAGGGGGTCGGGTGACAGGGGAGTATATTTTCTTAAGGCCTCCCCTAGCTGCTCAAGGAAGGTAGGATTTGCTTCCTTTCCCTGAGTTATGGTGGACATCATTTAATAATTCATAGGCTTTTTCCTAATTCTCCTTAGTCCTCTTAGAACACAGGTTAACAGATGTTTGCAACTCCAGTCCCCATGATCTGAGTCTAGGACCCAGTGGGGATCCATACTGGGGATGGCTTACTGACCGGTAGGGAATTTGTCCCTTTCTTCAGCTGTCATTCTGTCATTTACTTGACTAAGATGTCAGGTATCTTCAAACTCTCAGGCTGCAGCTAAAACTGCATTCTTTTCATTAAAGGGCAGGGTTTGATCTAACAATAGCATGACATCTCTCCAAGTGAGGTCAAAGGTTTGCCCTAGTCCCTGTAGGACATCTGTATACCTATCAGGATCATCTGAAAACTTCCCCAGGTCTACCTTGATCTGCTTTAAATCAGAGAGGGAGAAGGGGACATGTACCCAGGTTGGGCCAAATTCCCCTCCCCCTACAGCTTGAAGAGGACATAACCGATAGCCCGGCGGTTTTATGGTCCCTTGGAGATTTCTTTGCTTGTTTCCTTCTGGGTGGGGGAGATTAGAGGAGGCTTATCATTAACAGGAAGAGGAGCTGTAGGGAGGCTAGGATATGGAGGTAAGCTGAGAGCTCCTCCTGTGGAATGTAAATTGCAAGTTTTGCGTAGTTGTGGATTATCCTTTAATGAAAAGAAAGCCTGGACATAAGGTATTTAACTTCATTTGCCTTCCCTCTTACAGAAAAGGTCAAGCCCCAGGATAGTATTGTAATTTATACTTCCCTCAGGTGAACAATTTTCCCCATCAGAGAGAGAATATTGGGGCCAGGCCATAGTGCAGAAAAAAAATAAGCTGCTTCTTTTTCAGAGTTTGCAGGTCAAATTAGTCCCAATGGCTTAGGATGTATTTCAAGGGTGAGCTTGTTGATGCCTGAGTGTTTCTCATCTGAAAGTAAAATACCGCCTGCAGTTTTGGTCTGCTCCCCATGCCCACCCCACCCAAGAACCTGCAATGGTCCCTGAGCCCTGCTCTTCCAAATAGTTGCACTCACCGAAGCAGCAGCAGAAGCACTTGTTTTCCTTCCAGACCACAAAGAGGACCGAGGAAGGTCGGATTTAGTGAAAGTCAGATTTAGTGGCCCTCACCAATGCATTCTCGAAAACCTGCACCCTTGCCTTTCCCAGAAAGCCTGTCACCCATGTCTTTAGTCTGACAGCCACGCTGCTTGCTTTTAACTGGATGACAGGTGCCTGGTGTTTAGCCCCTGAATTCTAAGGAAAAATAGGACAGAATAGCAAGCAAAAGAGGTCTGATGGTACTTACTGCATGGTGATATCCTAGACGAGCCACCAAGATACGTCGGGAGTTGGTTCCTGCTGGTGGGTTCGTGATCTTGCTGACTTCAAGAATGAAGCCGCGGACATTTGCGGTGAGTGTTACCACTCTTAAAGATGGCACAAACCCAAAGAGTGAGCGGTAGCAAGGTTTATTGTGAAGAGCAAAAGGACAAAACTTCCACAGTGTAGAAGGGGACCCAAGCAGGTTGCCACTGTTGGCTGGGGTTGCCAGCTTTTATTCTCTTATTGTCCCCTCCCATGTCCGTTTCTGTCCTATCAGAGTGCCCTTTTTTCAATCTTCCCCGCTACTTTTAGAATCCTGCTGATTGGTGCATTGTACAGAGCACTGATTGGTGCGTTTTACAGAGCACTGATTGGTGCATTTTACAGAGTGCTGATTGGTACATTTTACAATCCTCTTGTAAGACAGGAAAGTTCCCCGTGTCCCCAGAAGTCCAGCTGGCCTCAGGTCTCACAATGAATGATTTGCGAGTTGGGCAGCCGCCAGAATTACAGCAGATTCACAGAGACTTCCACGCAGCCAGGTGGTAGAAGAAGATTTACAGACAAAAAACGGGAATGACCTACGGAAACTGGAAGTGAGGTACAGAATAGCTGGATTAGTTACAGCTCAGCATTTGCCTTATTTGAACACAGTTTGAACACTCAGCAGTGTATGAATGGTTGACGTACAGCCACTCGGATTGGCCAAGATTCAGCTATTGTTACAGGTGCTACTCCTAAGTTAGGGTTTCAGTCTTGTCTACCTATTAAGTTAGGTTGCAGTTCGTCTACAAGGACTCAAATATAGAAGTACAGAGTCCTTCTCAGGCCATATTTAGTTTGCTTTACACAGCTCACTCTCTGCCTTTAGCTAATTACTTCTTGAAGTCATTGGCTAGGTAGGCTGTAGACTAACTGAAGCCAAGTAGCCATAAAATGCCATACACTGGACACCATAACTCACACCCTATAATTCAACAGTGTGTCAAAGTCAAAATAGAGATGTAGAGATTAATCTCTAAATTTAATGTTTTATTTGGGAAGAAAGAGTTGCAATTTGGGGCACACATGCAGATCCGGTGGTCTTTGCTATGTCCCAAGAACAAAGACAAAGTTAGAGGTTTTATGAAAAAGGAGAAATGGTGTGAATTGCTCTTTGAGAAAGTTCATTGGCACTCTAAGAGTTTGGGGAGCTGCCAAGCTCTGATTGGTGAGCAACAGCCATGGGAAAAATTGGTCCTAGAGTTGTAGCAAATTATCTGAGAAGCTAGAGTTAAAACTGGTTTCCAGTTAGAACAAGCAGTTCTAGTAGTTGGGCTTGCAGAGAATTGTTACAGTCTCACCAGTGCATCACAATGTAGCGATCTTCTTGTTAGCTGAGGTGGTACCCTGAGTCCTTTGTCTGACAACCAAAGTTAAGGAATATGGACACCAAGGATGAGGTTAGAGCCAAAGTTTAACAAAGGAAAGAAGTTTAGTAAGTGAAAGAAGAAAGCTGTCTGCCACAGAGAGGGGTCCTGGAAAAATGGGTTGCTGATTCACAGTTTGGATAGAGAGGTTTTTGTAAGAAATCCATATGGGGCTGGGCGTCTCATTTGCATAAGGTGTGCATTTCTGGTAGTTCCACCCCATCCTCCTAGTACAGCTGCGGGCTCTTAGCTTGAGTTACTCCATTTTGCTTTGTTGCCCTTACTGTGCATGTGTCAGGGGATGGAATTTTCCATTGCGGGGATATCTGGCCAAGTCACCTGTATAACCTTTCTTATCTGTGCGGCTGTGGGTATGTCTTAGGCAAGTTCCGTTATCTGTGCTTACAACTTTATTTCACTGGCTGCACTTTTGTTTGAAATAATTTAACGGAGGACTCACCCTAACTGTCTGCCTGACTGGTTTCTTCCTTTCTCTTTTTCTCAGAATTACATTCTTGGAACAATGTTTTGAACCTTGGATGTTTTTTCCCCTTGGCTTCTCCACTCTGTTTTAGTTGAGTATAGAATCAATTCAGATGATCAACTTCTCCACTCTGTTTTAGTTGAGTATAGAATCAATTCAGATGATCAACTTCCACAAATGTGTAGCTGTTCCTGAACAGAATGAGGTCCAGCTGCTTGTTCCCATGGTCCAATAACAAGATGCAGACAAGACTGGGAAAGAAGGGAGTTTATTTCTGCAACCTGTTATGGGAGAAGGTTGGAGTAACTCACCAGGCTCAAAGTTGCAAGTTTTTTTCTAGTGCTTATATACATTTTAAGCTCCATGCTATGTGTGGGATTGTACCTACAAGCAGGAGTGTTTCATTCAATCGCTATCTAATTTTTGGGATGTAGGGTCTGGAAAGCTTTCCCGAGAGTCTTGGACAGTTTCTTAATCTTAGTGGACCCTGATAGGAGGTGTATGTGTAAGAATGCTATTATTATTCAGTCAGACTTTGGGGTCTGAAAAAATCCTGGCGGGATCTTTATGGGTTTCTTTTCACAACCTACCCCTCATACTCAGGCACTAGTTTCTCCAATTCTTTGTTTAACTTATGCATTCATCAAAATTATAGTAAAGGGTTCAAGGAAACTGACTGTTCTGGTTGCTAATGGAAACGTGGCCTGCCACCTAGCCAATCACTAACCAATATTGTTTCTGTAAACCAGCGAGAATTCCTGTCAGATAACTTTCCATCCACCCCTTCCTAGTTCCCTTTTTTTTAAAGCCTGCTTGTAACAAAGGCCAAAGAGAGCATTCCTTGTCCTTTGATTCAACAATTTCATTTTCTATGAAAGCCATTTTACTGTTCGCTGCCTTCATTAAGCATCCTTAAAATTGGGAATTTATGTTTTCCAATACCAAGAATGTTCTTGTTGTATCAGGTTGCTTTTTTTTTAATGACCACCTGCCCTTGTTTTATAGATTCAGTGGTATCGTCTTGCTTGTAGTTATATTCTTTCCTTAGTTCCTCTTCTTTTATCATCTGCCATTCTACAGGAAGAAGGAATAATTTTCCCCTTCTTTTCCCACTCACCTAGTGTGTTGTAGTTATTTGTTTATACTTTGCCTCCCTTGTTCTTCTGTGAGCTTCCTATGAATAGCATCATATTTTTCCACTTTTGCATCACAGCACGTAGTACAATGCCTCGCATACCTAAGATGCTCAATAGGATTGTTAAGTTGACTATTACATTGCTTCTTAATACTGAGGAGCAGATACTGAAAGGGACCAGGAGTCTTTTGGAGAAGGTGGAAATGTTCTAAAATTGGAATGTGGTGATGCTTACACAACTGTAAATTTACTGCAAATCATTGAATCATCATAATATATAAATTTAATGCTATGTAATTGTCTTAGTCCATTTTCTGTTGCTTACAACACGATATCTGAAACTGGGTAATTTATAAAGAAAAGGAATTTATTTCTTACAGTTATGGAGGCTGAGAATTCCAAGGTTGAGGGGTTGCATCTAGTGAGGGCATTCTTGCTGGTAGGGACTCTCTGCAGAGTCTCAAGGTAGCACAGGGCATCATATGGTGAGGGGGCTCACTGTGCTAGCTCAGGCCTTACTTCCACTTCTTGTGAAGCCACTAGTCCCAATCCCATGATAACCCATTAACTCATTAACCCATTATCCCATGGATGAATTAATCCATCCATGAACGTGGAGCCCTCATGACCCAGTCACTTCTTAAAGGCCCACCTCTCAATATTGCCACATTGGGGATTAAATTTCAACATGAGCTTCAGAGGAGACAAATGTTCAAACCATAGCAGTAATTATACCTTAAGAAAGCTGTTTTAAAAAACCAAAAACTGTTGGCAAAGGTATGGGCAAACCATTGCTGACATTGAAAAGTTGAGCAAGGCCACAGATATTAGGTATACGTCTCCTTATAGTTGGTCCAGAGCTGACCACTGTTACCTGCAAGAGGCTGTCTGATAAAGGGTATACTTGACTATTATCAAAAATAAAGCTCCCGGGATGGGGATATTTGTTCTGTTACTCAGGGCTGGTAATTTTAACTGGCTTGCCAATTCAACTGGAATTCATCTGGAATTGGCAAGCCAGTTAAAATTACTTTCCAGACATGAGTAACAGAACAAATGCATTTGTACACATAAATACATTTGTTCTGTTACTCAGTGTATTTATTTACGGGGGCTGCTATAACAGCAAACATAGACTGCATGGCAACAATAGAAATGTTTTCTCTCACAGCTCTAGAGGCTGGAAGTCCAAGATCAAGATGTCAGCAGGGTTGGTTCCTTCTGAGGCCTCTCTCCTTGGCTTGTTAACAGTGTTCTTCTCCCTGTGTCCTCACATGGTTGACCCTCTGTGTGTGTCTGTGTCCTAATCTTCTTATAAGGGCACCAGTCCTGTTGTTGGATTAGAGCCCACCTGTATGATCTTATTTAACTTAAATTACCCCTTAAAGACCCACTCTTCAAATACAGTCACATCCTGAGGTATTGGAAGTTAGAACTTCAATGTATGTATTTGGGATGGGGGCACACAACTTAACACATTGATATGGTTTGAATTTGTGTCCCCACGCCAATCTCATGTCCAGCTGTAATCCCTAATGTTGGAGGAGGGAGTTGGTGGGAGGTGATTGGATCATGGGGGTGGATTTCCTCCTTGCTGTTCTCGTGATGGTGAGTTCTCATGAGATCTAGTTTATAAAAGCGTGTAGCACTTCTCCCCTCTCTCTCTTCCTCCTGCTCCAACCATGTAAGACGTGCCTTGCTTCCCCTTCACCTTCCACCATGATTGTGAGTTCCCTGAGGCCTCCCCAGCCATGCTTCCTCTACAGCCTTCAGAACCATGAACCAATTAAATCTCTTTTCTTTATAAATTACCTGATCTGAGGTACTTCTTTATAGCAGTGTGAGAACAGACTAATACAGGAAACTTTTTAAAGGTTAGAAGATGAGATTAAGATAAAATAGAAACTAGACAGGCAGAATCAAAACCAGAAAAAAACATATTCCATTCTTTTTGAAGAAGGTGAACTCATGAAAAAGTTCTTCCAGACCATGCCTGGTGCACACGAGGACAGTAATGGCCATGTGCCCACTCTTGGTTCTGACCCTTAAATGGTAAAGTAGGAAGCACCTCTGGTTGAAGCTGCTATCAGGTGGTTTCCCATGAGCAGCTTCTCCGTGGAACACATTGTGATTTACTGTGTGGTCTCATATCCTCAGCTGATTGGGTCCTTGTGGACAAAGATCCCAATTTGAACTGCGTTTGCATTTTCCGGTTCCTGGCAGTATGCCTTTCTAGTGGCCCAGCCTATATTTTCTCAATGAATATGAACAGCGTCTGTTTCCATGTGCTGCCATGACGAAATCCACAGAACGTTCCTGATGTTCTTTGTGTTTTCCAGAGGCCTTCTGAATGATGCTTTCCATAAAGGGGGCCCGGAGGGTGCCACTACCCGGCTCATGAGAGGAGAGATCACACTTTCCCAGGTGAGGGGACATCACCACACAGAGCCCTTTGGATGGACATTCTCTGCCTATGTGCCTATCTCCCCGAACTTAGGGCCCACCATAATAGCAAACACCCACCTTTTCTGTGAAGGTAAATGTTGTATTAATGGTATTAATGGGAATATTGCAGTCACCTTAAAACATACATGCTAATATATTGTGTCAACCGGTGAATGAAAACTGTGATGAAACTATTGGGAAGAACATTATTGAATTATTGACTTTATTTAATCCATAAAAAAACCTCAGTAATATTGTTGGAAGGTAAGAAAGAGGGAAATGCTATATATTTTCTTCTCCTTCTTTCTTCTTTTTCTGAGACAGGGTCTTACTCTATTGCCTAGGCTGCAGTGGAGTAGCACAATCATGGCTCACTGCAGCCTTTACCTCCTGGGCTCAGATGATCCTCCCACCTCAGCCTCCCAAGTAGCTGGGACTACAGGCACACATCACCATGCCCAGCTCTGTTTTGTATTATTATTATTATTGCTAGAAATGGGATTTCACCATGTTACCCAGACTGGTCTTGAACTCCTGGTTTCAAACAATCCGCTCACCTTGGTGTTCCAAAATGCTAGGATTACAGGTATGAACCACCATGCCCGGCCTATATTTTCAATGAATATACAGAATTTAGAGTGAATTTCTAGTAATTGCTATGAAAATCCTGTGTTTCATTTAGACTCCTTTAGTGGTTTCTGATAGTCTGTGTGTAACTTCTAGGAAACCGGCATGGCTAGAGGGAAGAAGCCTGGAAGACTAAATTATATCATGCTAAAGTCTATTTACACTTGACTTGTCTTAAAAAAAAAAGTCTTATCTTGGGAATGAATGTCATCTTTTAACTTTTCATGTATATACATATACATGTATATACTATACAGACAGAAAAGTATATACTATACAGACAGAAAAGTACACATAGCGTATAGCTTGATGACTTTCCACACATTGAGTATACCGCTGTCACCAGCACCCAGATCAAGAAACAAAACATTCTCAGTGCTGTAGGCAACACATATCCCCGCTCTGGACACCATCCCTCCAAGAGTAGTACCTTTCTGACTTCTATCCCAACAGAACATTTTACCTGTTTTGGACTTTATGTAAATGGCATGGTGCAGATCAGCCCTTTTGTGTCTGTCATCTTTTGCTCAACATTGTATGAGTGAGACTCATAGTTGTTGCATGCTGCCATTGATCATTTTATTCTCATTGCTGCATGGCATTCCATCACTTTGATATACCCCAATCTATCCATTCTTCTATTGATGGGGGCCTGGGTAGTTTTCAGTTTGGGACTATTACAAATAGTGCTGCTATGATGATGTATAGATATCACAATCCATTCTGCTATTAGTGAGTGTATTAGTTTGCTAATACGATTGTATTTGTGTCTTATATAGCACCTTCAGCTGCTACCTACAGCAAACATGCCATAGACTGTGTGGCTTAAACAACAAACGTGTATAGCTCACAGTTCTGGAGGCTGGGAGGTCCAAGATGAAGGCACTGGCAGGTTCAGTGTCTGGTGAGGGCTCTGTTCTTGGTTTGCAGATGGCCACCTTCTTACTGTATCCTCACATGGTAGAAAGCAGAGAAAGAGGGGAAAAAAGCAAGTTCTTGGCTATCTTCTCCCTGTGTCCTCACATGGTCATCCCTCTGTGTGTGTCTATGTCCTCATCTCCTCTTCTTATGTGGGCACCAGTCATACTGGGTTAAGATTCATCGTAATGACTTCATTTTACCTTAAATACCTCTTTAAAGGCCTGGTTTCAAAATATAGTCACATCATGAGGCTCTGGGGGTTAGGACTTCAACACAGGAATTTTTAGACGACACAGTTTAGCCCATAACAGTGTACATTTGGGTAGTTTCCAGTTTGGGGCTTGCTATGGTCCAAGTGTTTGTGTCCCCCCCAAAATCCCTATGTTGAAATCCTAAAACCCAAGGTGATGTAATTAAGAGGTGTGGCCTTCAGGATGTAATTGGGTCATGAGGGTGGAACCCTCAGGAGTGAGATCGGTGCACTTTTAAAAGAGATCCCAGAGAGCTATCGAGCCCCTTCTGCCATGTGAAGACAGCAAGAAGGTGCCATCTGTGAAAGAGAAGGCAGGCCCTAACCAGACACCAAATCTGCTGGAGCCTTGATCTTGGACTTCCCAGCCTTCAGAACTGTGAGAAATAAATTTCTGCTGTTTATGAGCCACCCAGACTCTGGTCTTTTGTTATAGCGGCTGAGATGGGCTAAGAGTATAGCAGCTGAGATGGGCTCTTAGGGATAGCACTGCTATGACTGTGGGTGAATATAATACAGTCTGTCCATTCGGTTGTTAGTGGGCGTTTGGGTGGTTTCTGGTTTGGGACTCCTAGGAAGAGTACAGCTATGAACATTTTTGGCCATGTCTCTTGGAGAATATATGTTGGCATTTCCAGTGGGTATGTGTCCAGGAATGGAATTGCTTGGTCACAGGGAATGCATATGTTTAGATATAGTAGATCCTGCCAGAGCTTTTCTGAATGGCTGTACAAATTGTCCCCTCACTTCACTTTGACAGTGGATACCACTCATGGAAGAAAACTGCAGGAAGTGCTCCGAGACCTCTGAAGTCAGCCTCCCCAAGAATTTCTCTGTAAATGAAATCTTTGGCAAGGCGATTTCAGCCAGAAAGATCAACCGCCCCATGCTCCAGGCAGCTCTCATGCTCAGGAAGAAAGGTAAGGATCTGATACTGGCCATTCTCAGACCTGACCACACAGAACCCTTGGGAGCATTAGGTCAGAATCCATAGAAGTGAGTTTTAAGATCACAGATCTTCTGAGCTATGATGGAAAGCCTCTTTAAACATGGCCCCAGAGCAAGTTTTATCCAATGGCAAAAGCAGCACCATTAGAATAGCTGGAAAAATGGCAGAATTTTATTTAATAAAGCAACTGATGCCCATGACTGCCTCGTGAGCATCATTCTCCCCTTCAATGGCACTTTAGTAATGACCCAAATGACACGATCTTTTGTTACAGTGATTAAAAAACAAGGCCTTTTTAGCAACTGTGATTTTCTCAGCCTCTGGGTATCAGAGTGCCCGAGCTGTGAGTTCGCTGACATGGGCTCAGATTATGTCACATAGTCTAAGACATGAGGTCAGGTTCATCCGTAGGCATTGACTTGGTGTGAGCACCTGACTCTTGTCATAGGCATACTTGAAACCATTCCACCCCCTTATCAGTAGACTTACCTGGTTGTGGCTGAGCCATCCTGTGTCTGCAATTCCTCCCTCCTATTGCGTCTTCTTTCCAGCATTGCCTAGTTCTCACCCTCGCTGGTTAGGCACATAAAGCCAGAGGATAATCCTATCTCTACGTACAGTTCTCTAGTTTTGAAATAGGAACCTAGTCCCTGATTGCCAAGGCAGGTATTCTGGAATTTAGTCAAGCAGAGTTTTCGGTAGCATGGACTAGAAAGAACGCTGGACCTTCGCCGTGTGGCTCTGGGCGGCTCCTAACTTGCCTGAGCTTGTTTGCTGATCTGTGAATCTGGGAGGGGAAGATCGGCCCTGTCCACCCCTGAGGTGGTAGAGATCAAACGAGCTGATGAATGTAAGAGTGCTGCTCCACTGTTGTCAAGGAGGAAGGAGGGTAGTGTCTCCATCTGGGCTTCTGAAGGCCTTGAATGAATGCAGCTCATGCTTGTGTCTGTCAGAGGTGTTCATGGGTCAAAATGATTATTTTCCAATTTGTAGGTTGAAAGCTGGGCATAAGAGATTGATAAAAGTGAGCACAACCTGCTTGGCCCATCATTGGGGTCCCCTGGGGGCATCTGGAGCATCTCAGGGCAAAGGTCTATAGCTGGTCCATCTACTGGTGGCTTTTTGCTCAGGATTCACAACTGCCATCCTCACCAACACCTGGCTGGATGACCGTGCTGAGAGAGATGGCCTGGCCCAACTGATGTGTGAGCTGAAGACGCACTTTGACTTCCTGATAGAGTCGTGTCAGGTGGGAATGGTCAAACCTGAACCTCAGATCTACAGGTTTCTACTGGACACCCTGAAGGCCAGCCCCAGTGAGGTATGGAGACACTTCCTTACAGTGGAGAAGGGTGTTCAGAGATATTGCAACCAGAGAAAAACTGAGGAGTGAGCAGGTGGGATACATCTCGGGCCTGGCAGGACAGCTCTGAGTCCACTTCTCCCAGACCATGGCTTCTCCTAAAAGACTGTTACCCATTCTTTGATCTAGAAAGTTCTCCCAGAGGTGGGCATTTGGCTCCACTGTATAGCTCTTACAGAACTTTGGTCAAAATAGGCATCAGTAAAAGCTGTTTTAGCCCAGTTGCCTCAGTTTACTTACAAAGAAATGGAGATCCTAGGAGACTTGCAAGGCCACAAGACTAGTAGTAGGTTCATCCCCACAAAGGGTGAGTGGGGATGGGCTCTGGTATAGCCACGGTCTGCCACCAGACACCCTGTGCCCTGAGCCTGTCTCCAGAGATCACCTATCCTAAAGCTCTCTTCTCTTTGGGTGTCCCTACTTTAATCTGCAAAAGGTGATTGGATGGAGATTAAGTTCTTTTCCCTCACATTTCCAACCCTCCACCTCCCCACAAGCTGATCAGAGCAAACCTTGGAGTCCTCGTCATGCTCCATCCTGGGACCTCCCCTTTCTCCTCCTGGACTTTGCTTCTGCTCTTCTCAGTGCCTGCAGTCAGCCTCAGAGCAGGGCTATGAATCTATGCCTGCACAGGAATATATCAGTCTTCCTATCGATGGCTTCCAGGTTGGATGAGCTGCTTGGAATTCTAGACTTCCCTTGTCCAAGATGGTAAATGCATGCATCCCTGCTTTCTATGACTTCCAGGATTTTCCTCTCTTTTTATTGATTAACTAATTAATTTATTTTTTCCTAGAGATGGAGTCTCACTCTGTCACCTAGGCTGGAGTGCAGTGGTGCGATCATAGCTCACTGCAGCCGCAAACTCCTGAGCTCAAGTGATCCTCCTGCCTCAGCCTCCCAAGTGGCTGTGACCACAGGTTCATGCCACCATGCATGGCTAATTTTTTACTTTTTGTTGTAACGAGGGGTCTCACTATATTGTCTATGCTAGTCTTGAACTCCTGGTTTCAACCAATCCTTCCAGTCTCCTAAAGTGCTGGGATTACAGGTGTGAGCCACCAAGCCTAGCACTTTCTTACTACATACAAATTTTTGATTCATTAAAAATCTATCTGGGGGTAAGATGTAAAGTAAGGATCTACTTTATTCCCCTGAACAGTTAACCAGTCATACCAAGGCCATTAAACAATCTTCCTTACCAATTGGACATGACACTTTTCTTAGAAACTAAATTCTTATGTGTATTTGAGTCTATTTCATACGTATGTCTGTTTCTTTTCTAGTGCCAAATTTCTACCTTTTGTAACTTCATCAATTGTTTGACTCTAAGCCCTCACTCACTACAGTTCTTTTCCAGACACATTTTTTGGTCTACTGATGCCTGTTCATTTTCCCAGATGAATTAATGTCACCTTGATAAGTGTGTATCCTCTCCTAATCCTCTTGCAATTTCAGAAGTGGCTGAAGCCAGTAGGTCTGTGTGGGGTCGTATGTACCTGTGTTTTCATGCGTATGTGATGTCATTAAATGCTTTCCATTTTTGCAGTAGATGGTTACAAAAGAAAAAGAGTTTTTAATCTCATCATAAAATAGCCCCTGTTTGCATTCTGGTGAGTTTCTTTCTGGAATTCTTCCATGCTGTTTTGGGCTTAGGTTGTCTTCTTGGATGACGTGGGGTCTAATCTGAAGCCAGCCCGTGACTTGGGAATGGTCACCATCCTGGTCCAGGACACTGACACAGCCCTGAGGGAACTGGAAAAAGTGACTGGAATCCAGGTAATTTGACTTCCGAGCGAGCCAAGCTTCCTGCAATTGTCTGTGGTTTCTGGACTCAGGAGAAAACCACGAGCAGAGAAACTGCTGTCCATGGAGTCCATGTATGACTCTCGGGTGCTGCTAGTTGGAAGTCCGTCACTCGCCGTGCAGTCAGCATGATGTCCCTAAGGAGCATCTTGTCTCTTTCTCTGCAGTCAGTGAACAGGGAGACAAGAATTTATACTAGTGCTAGTGCCAGGGCCAGATAACTGGCAGCAAGAGTGGGATGTTCAAGGCCATCCTGACTTCACTTTTGAGAGTAAGTGTGGAGAACGTTTACCCTAAGCTTCAGGGCCCCTACCTGGCATGCCCGAGTGTGCTGCTGGCACTCAGGTGCAGCCCTTTAGTTCCACCCAGCTCAGAACGAAGCCTCTTAAGAAAAGCCTGTCCCTCCCTGAGGTGGATGGGACAGCCGTCATGATGTCCCTGGGGTTGCCTGGGTATTAGCCTGCTCCTCCAGGTCTGAGGCACCTTTCTTTGTTTGGGTTGACCTAAAATCGCTGATCTCACCTAGTCCGCAGCCTCCTGCAGAAGTACAGCACCCTCGTCCTGTGAGCACAGGGAGGAAGAGGCAGGAGAGAGCTGGCACTCAGCTGAGCCTGCCACACATCCAAGGATGCACAGCCATTGCCTCAAAGGAAACTGAGTTAGTTTGCTCAGGCTGCCATAACAAAGTACTACAGACTGTGTGGCTTCAACAATAGACACGTATTCACTCACTGTTCTGGAGGCTGGAAGTCCAAGATCAAGGTGCCAGCAGGGTTGGTTTCTCCTGAGGCCTCTTGGTTTGCAGATGACCGCCTTCTCCCTGTGTCCTCACTTTGTTTTTCCCTGTGTCTTTCTGCTTCCGAACTTCCTCTGTTTATGAGGATACCAGTCTGATTGCACTAGGGCCCACCCTAATGACCTCCTTTAACCTTAGTTACTTCTGTAAAGGCCTCATCTCCAAATACAGTCGCATTCTAAAGTATTGGGGGCTAAGGCTGGGTGCAGTGGCTCACTCCTGTAATCACAGCACTTTGGGAGGCCGAGGTGGGCGGATCAGTTGATGTCCGGAGTTCGAGACCAACCTGGCCAACATGGCTACACCCCGTCTCTACTAAAAATATAAAAATTTAGCCAAGCATAGTGGTGGGCACCTGTAATCCCAGCTACTCTGGAGTCTGAGGCACAAGAATAGCTTGAACCCAGGAGGTGGAGGTTGCAATGATTCAAGATTGTGCCACTGCACTCCGACCTGGATAACAAGAGCGAGACTCTGTCTCCAAAAACAAACAAACAAAAAAGTATTGGGCACTAAGACTTTAACATGTGAATTTTGAGAGTGATACAGTTCAGCCCATGATAAGATTGATTTTTTTGTCTTTAATGAATAAATTAAAATGTACACCCAATGACTCCATAACCTTAAAGTATCTTGCCCAAGCTTTGTTCATTTCTCCTTCTTTAAACCTACAAGTCTCAGGCAACAGAGAAGAAAGCGCATCAGACTTGGGGTCAGGGAACCCATGTGCCTGTGTCACTTGCTAGGTCTGTCCCTTCAGCATACCTGAGCCACAGATACCTGTCTTGTGAAACTGGGAAAGTAAATCATATCTCACTTCTCTTTGTCTCAGGGTAGGAGGAAGAGGAAGATAGAAGGAAAAATGAACATCATCCCCCTTCTATTTTTTTCATTGTGGAAAAATACATATAATATAAAATTTACCACGTGTGTGTGTGTGTGTGTGTGTGTGTGTGTGTGTGTGTGGACAGTTCAGTGATGTTAAGAATATGCACATTGTTGTGCAGTCATCACCACCATTCACCTCCAGAACTTTTTCATCTTCCCCACATGAAACTCTGCACCATCAAACACGAACTCTCCATTCCCCCTGCCCCGGCCCCTGGCACCTGCCATCCTGCTTTTTTCCTCTGTGAATTGGATTCCTGTAGGGACCTAATGTAAGTAGAATCACAATATTTGTCTTTTTGTAACCAGCTTACTTCATTTAGCATAATGTCTCCAAGGTTGACCCAAGTCCTGGCATGGGTCTGAATTTCCTTTTTAGGATAGAATACTAACTACTCCACTGTATTGATAGACCACATTGGGTTTATCCCCTCAGCTATTCAAGGACGCCTGACTTGCTTTTGCCTCTTGGCTATTGAGAATAGCGCTGCTATGAACGTGGGTGTGCATGTCTCTCTTTGAGGCCCTGTTTTCAATGCTTCTGGGTGTATACCTAGGATTGGAATTGCTGGATCATATGGAAATTCTATTTTTCTTTTATTTATTATTATCATTTCTTTTTTCAGATGGAGTCTTGCTCTGTTGGCCAGGCTGGAGTGTAGTGGCACAATATTGGCTCACTGCAACCTCCGCCTCCCGGGATCAAGTGATTTCTGGCTAATTTTTGTATTTTTTTTTTTTTTTTTTTTTTTTTGAGACGGAGTCTCGCTCTGTCGCCCAGGCTGGAGTGTAGTGGCCGGATTTCAGCTCACTGCAAGCTCCGCCTCCCGGGTTCGGGCCATTCTCCTGTCTCAGCCTCCTGAGTAGCTGGGACTACAGGCGCCCGCCACCTCGCCCGGCTGGTTTTTTGTATTTTTTAGTAGAGACGGGGTTTCACCGTGTTAGCCAGGATGGTCTCGATCTCCTGACCTAGTGATCCACCCGTCTCGGCCTCCCAAAGTGCTGGGATTACAGGCTTGAGCCACCGCGCCCGGCCCTAATTTTTGTATTTTTAATAGACACAGGGTTTCCCCATGTTGGTCAGGCTGGTCTTGAACTCCTGACCTCATGTGATCCACCCGCCTCAGCCTCCCAAAGCATGAAGATTACAGGCGTGAGCCACTGTGCCTGGCCAAAATTCTATTTTTGAATTTTTGAGGAAATGCTGTGCTTTTTTTCACAGCAGCTATACCCTTTTATATCCCCACAGAAAAATCACCCCTTTTTAAACAGGGGAGACTATGTCTCTCTCTCAGAGGAAGGCAGTGGGCATCAGTCATGAACAGGCTTTGTAAATTGCACAAACATACAAGAGGATCATTAAAGTAGGAATCCCCCACTTTTCTCACCCCCAAAAGCAGAGGCATCCCCTGGTGTGTGATCTAGCTAACTGAGGACACATGGCAGGAGGGGCCCTAAGGGGCACCAGCCCTGCTCACGGGCCTTGGCTCCCCCTGACTATGGACTCATGACCATCAGGGGACACCAGGATGCCCTCCCCCATCACGCTGAGTACCTCCCTGCCCCCAAGTCTTCTCCAGATGCCACAGAGGTGGGGAGACTCATCTCCTGTGTCCCCCTCTGCAGACACCCAGGCAGAGTCTCCTATGGTTATAGAGAAGGTAGGTTTCTTAGCTTATGTCCCCATTTTAGAGGTAACAAAACCGAGTCACTGAGGAGAATGAATTTTTTCTTGGGTTATACCTTTAGGACTAAAAGTGACCATTCCAGCAATAGGATTGACAGCGTGTCTGGCAGCAGAGTTCACATGTAAGGTGATATTCACACACGTGTGCTCAGTAGCAGGCTCCTTGTTATTTCTGCCTCAGGGAAACTGATTCCAGTAAGGTACAAAAGCTACCATAAGGACTGCTTGTTCAGGAATTTCCTATTTACTGAGACGGGTTAGTCTAAGCCCTCAAGGACTCCTGAGAACAGGCCTGGGACCTGCTGGTGGAAGGCTATTAGGGGCTAGACTGTGTCCCCCAAAATTAATACAGTGAAGTCCTAACCGCTAATACCTCAGGATGTGACTGGGTCTGAAAAAAGGGCATTCAAGGAGGTAATGAAGTTAAAATGAGGTCACAAGGCTGAGCCCTAATCTCATGTGACTGGTCTCTTTAGAAATAGCAGAGATTAAGGACAGGAGCTGTGGCTCACTCCTGCATTCCCAGCACTTGAGGCCAGGAGTTCAAGGCCAACCTGGGCGTCATAGTAAGATCCTGTCTTTAAAAAAAAAAAAAAAAAAATAACTGGCCATAGTGGTGCACACCTATAGTTCCAGATACTTAGGAGGCTGAGGTGGGAGGATCCCTTGAGCCAAGCAGGTCAAGGCTGCAGTGAGCTGTGATCACATCAGTGCATGCCAGCCTGGATGACAGAGCAGAGACTCCCAAAAAAGGGATAAGAGGCAGAGATTAGGACACACACAGAGAGGTGCCAGGAGCATGAGGACACAAGGGAAAGTCCATGTGAAGACACAAGGAGAAGACGGCTGTCTGCCAGCCAAGGAGAGAGGCCTCAGGAGAAACCAGCCCCGCCAGCACCTTGATCTTGGACTTCCAGCCTCCAGAACTGTGAGGAAATAAATATTTGTTCTTGAAACCGCATACACTGGTATTTAGTCATGGCAGCCGGAGCAAACTAATACAAAGGCCCAGAAAGTTTGATTTTGGCCAACTTGAAGGAGAGACCTTTCGACAGAGGGGAGCGGTCATGGAGTGACTGCTCTGTGAGCTTTGCATGGTGTCCCACATGAGCCTGGGCGACCATCTGAGGAGCTGCCACAGAAGCGAATAATATTAATTAAAGTCCAAACTCTCTGGCTTAGAGCAAGTGATTTTTGCTTCTTGCTTATATGAAGTTCAGTGGGCAGTGGCCAGGGGCTTTGCCTCACACAGTCATTTGGGGATCAGGGTGATGGAGGATGCACTGTCTTCTACGTGTGGTTTTCGAGGTCACACTGGACACCTGGCCGGAAGATGGGGAGTTAGGAATGTAGAGAATTGTGTGGGGGTTTTAATGTGCCAGGCTGCACTCTTCCATCTGCGTCCATTGGCCAGAACTCAGTCCTGGGGCTCCACTTAACCCGAAGGCAGGAGGGATAATGGAGTCTGGCTGTGCTGGCAGGAGAGGGAGATGGGCTGGTCAGTCGCCAGCTGGGCTCAGGATGGAGCGGCAAAGGTGATCTCTGAGGCCTCCCCTGGCACCAGTACTCGGGAGAGCCTCTCATGGAAGGAGGCTGCGGCAGTCTCTCTCACTGTACCTTTCCTGCTTACAGCTTCTCAATACCCCGGCCCCTCTGCCGACCTGTTGCAATCCAAGTGACATGAGCCATGGGTACGTGACAATAAAGGTGAGTCAGTTTTGTCTTTCAGTCAGCTGAGTGCTGTCCCACCAGGTCACCTAAAGCAACCAGCAGAGACACCCAGGAGACTGAGCTGGGAAGATCACCGGAACCTAAGCCTGGGAGGTGGAGGTTGCAGTGAGCCATGATCACACCACTGTATTCCAGCCTGGGTGATGGAGTGAGACCCTGTCTCAAGAAAAAAAAAAAGAAAAAGTGACCAGCAGTGACATTTGTTAAATATCGAGGGTGGTTGAACATCCGCTATTTATAAGGAGATGATATTTCCTGCAAATCTCATTCCTCAGATATCAACGAAAGACAGACCCTGCCTCAGATTCTGTAAAGCAGTGTGACTGATGTGGCCAAACCCCTGCAGAACAGCAGGCTAGGGGGCTTGGGCAGCCTGGGGGGCTAAAGCACACACACAGCTGGCCTGTGTTCGGGGAGAACATGTTTTCATTCAACAGGCATTTATCAAGCACTTCCTCTGTGTCAGGCACAGGCCGGATACAAGGGGTGCAGTGATGATCAAGACAGACCTGTCCTCAAGTTGCCCACATTGAGGGCAAAGAGAGGGAAAGGGTCATTAAAATGTTCTTTTTGTTTTAAAGGGTTATTGTAAGGCCAAGGCCACACACAGAGGGTCCTGGCTTATGACCTGGCTGGGAGATCTAACTTGGCTTTCTGACGCAGAGCAGGGGTTTAGTATATCCTCATGGATTCACTTTGGGATTTTTCCTCATTTGTCATTGGCCTCATTTAAATGTGAAAGGACCTAAATCTGTGGGTCCAACTCATCAGCAAAAAAGGCCAGACAGCTACTGTGCAGCCAGGTAGACCCAGCTGGAATCTACGTTTTGCCATTTAACTGAGATTGCAGCCTTGGACAAACGTCTTATCCCTCTGAGCATCAGTATCCACACCTTTATAATGAAATGACAATCTCTCTCCATGCTGTTTCTGTGAAAATTAAATGAAATGTTATATGCAGACCACAGGGCATAGTATCCAACAGCCATGTGCTCCATAAACTGCAGCTGACAAACAGGAGAGCTGGAGGCTATGGCTGTGCTGGCCTTGGAGACCTTGGGGACCTTTGCTGTCCTGGAGGAGAACCTCAGAGAGAAATTCTGAGATGAATGGAGGATCTTCCGTGGCCCCAGGGATTTTACATTCACAGCCTCGGTGGTTTGGTTACAGCAAGGATGAGGTGTCTGCTCAGCATGGGATCTGTGCTCAGAATGGGTTCTGCAAGGGTGGAGGCAGCCACCATAAACGTAAAGTGGGCATCCAAGCATGAGTGGGTTTGCATAGTAAGAAAAGGCTTTTCTGGGACTTAAAGCTACTGCTCAGCATCACTGACGTCCCTTCTATAATTCTGGGTTCTCCTGAAGGGGTGAATGTTTAATCAGGGACTTCAGGTCTCATCTCTCTGGTGCTAAAAAGGAGTGAGGGGCTTTTCGCCCAGAGTTGGGGGCTGGGTTGTAACCGTGGACAGGGTTAGTCTTGTAATTCCCTTAGGGTTTGCATATCCAGCCAGTTTCAAGAGATTATTTGACCTTGAAGGAGTGTGATCAGAATCGCTTTACCCCGCCTTGTCTTTCCCCCACCCCATATTTAAGAGCAGGCAGTGAATTTCTGGGGAGTCCCAGCTGCGCCAGGCTCTCAGGGGGCTGGTACATTGATAGCCACTGAATCCTAAACTGGGTTGATAATAGATGTTTTTGTGTTCTGGCTTTATGGACATTTTTCTTAACACAGAAAAAAAATGAGATGAGAAAGGACATGTGTTTGCTGGGCTCCTCGGCTGAGTCAGTATGAAGCTGTGAGCCTCAGTATCCACAGCTTCCTAATGAGATGATAAAGCTCAAGAGTGAGCTGTTTAGCTGGGATCTGTGCTAGAACACAGGCGAACTAGGATCGTTTGATCCTAGAACGTGAAACATTTCTCAGTGTAAGGTAGATCAAATTTAAAGTCAACTTTTGCCAAGTGCTGAAGGAAAGACTATGGAACCAACTCTGATAAACACTCTAGTTTGTGAGAGGGACTGCCAGATGCCCACCTAATGTTTTCTTGGGCAAAATAGCTTGTTGGGAATTATGAATGAAACGTCGTGTGGGGCCAGGTGTGATGGCTCATACCTGTAATCCCAGCACTTTGGAAGGCCAGGGCAGGAGGATCACTTAATGCCAGGAGTTTGAGACCAGCCTGGGCAACATAGTGAGACCCCCCCATCTCTACAAAAAAATGTAAAAATTAGCTGGGGTGGTGGTGCGCGTCTGTGGTCTCAGCTACTTGGGAGACTGAGGTGGGAGGATCGCTAGAGCCCAGGAGTTTGAGGCTGCAGTGAGCTATGATCATGCCCCTGCCCTCCAGCCTGGGCCACAAAGTGAGACCATGTCCCTGCACTGTCCAAAAAAGAAACTTCCAGTGTAGGGCACAGCTTGGAGTCATCTGAGATACAGCCAAGTGAAATTGTTCCCCGTGAATTTCTACAATGTGGCTCTGATTGTTCTCCTGCGTTTCCTTTAGGATAGTGGAGATATGTAATTGGGGTAAGAACAGGGCACTTTGATTATTTGGTTCATTTGGCTGGCTCCCACCATACTAGTCAGGGCTGGTTAGTGGCTGTTACAAACACCCTGTTCCTTTCAGTGGCTTCACACCAAATGTGTTTCTGGCCTACAGCACAGTGCAGTGCGGTGGGCTCTGTCCATGCAGCCATTCAAACCACCAGGCTCCTTCTCTCTGCTGCCTCCACCTTCCTCAAGGCCCATGTCATTCAGGCGAAGGGAGAGAGGCCACGCACAGGAGGTTCCTGTGAGCCCTGGATGCAGCACCTTCTGGATCAAACCTCCTGGATGCAGGGTGTTTGTTACAGCCACTAACCAGCCTTGACTATTATGGTGGGATCCAGCCAAATGAACCAAATAATCAAAGTGCCCTGTTCTTACCCCAATTACATATCTCCACTATCCTAAAGGAAATGCAAAAGAACAATCAGAGTCACATTTCCTCTGGGAGACACTGGCCGGAGCTCAGTTGTATGGCCACAGCGACTGTAGGAGGGGGAGGTGCTCTGCAAGATGCTACCATGTGCCTGAAAGAAGAGGGAACACAGACCTTTTCAAGCCCTCGCAGTCTCTCCCACACCCATAGCCCCCAAAAAGACTGTGGGTGTGGCAAAGCTTGAACAGATTTCATATTTAAGAAGTAAACAGCTCTTAATGAAACACTCATGGTACTGAGATAGCCAGGTGGGAGGGGGTCCCCAGAGAAACTCCAAACAGCCTGCGCACTGGGGTGGAGCCTCAGGAAGTTCTTGCCCTTTGCAGCAGGGAGGAGCCTGGCCCCTCCTCTTCCTGTGTGGAAACTGGGATTCCAACAGTGAGGCGGGAAGTGCTCTGGCAGGGAACTCTGGCTTTGCAGAGTCCCTGTTCCCCCTTTTTCACCTTTTCACCCAATAAAACCCTGCTGTTGACTCACGCTTCAAATTGTCTGCAAGCCTATATTTTCATGACCGTGGGACAAGGACCCCGTCTTTAGCTGAACTAAGGAAAAGTCTTGCAATGGTATTCTGCACATGACCATGAATATTACGCTCTGCACAATATCAGCCCCCTGTTTAATATACTGAAAACGCATCACAACAGCACCAGAAATTCTGAGAGTATGGGGGCTTGTAGAGAGGAAAGGGAAGTGTGTTGTTTTGTTTTCCAACATCATAATCTTTGCAGAGTTCTTAGGTTGTAGTGAGAGCCACTTGTTTTTATTGAGTAGGTTGACCAGGGCCTCTTCTCAGCCATTTTCATCTAACACTGGGGTCCTTCACTGAGAAATCTGGGTCATACGCAATCCAGCAATGGACTGAAATGGCCCTGGCATTCTGTAGACGCTGTGGGGCCTGGGTCCACTGGGCCTGGTGCTTCGTCACTGCCCGCTCCTCTTTCCCTTCCACAGCCTGGGGTCCGTCTGCATTTTGTGGAGCTGGGCTCCGGCCCTGCTGTGTGCCTCTGCCATGGATTTCCCGAGAGCTGGTATTCTTGGAGGTACCAGGTGAGGAAAGCTGGGGGAAGGTGCAGCCGGTCAGGGTGAGGTGGAGGGGGTCTAGATGGTGTGGCCTGATGTGGACTGTCGTGAGGAAGCTGAAACCTTACAGTGGAGCATTGTCTCCAAAGTGTGACCAGGTCAGGGCAGGAGGGTGACTCCAGACCTCAGGGCTGTGCTAGGCCACGAGGCACCTTTGCAGATTAGAAAAGGGCAGACTTCTTTAAGACATTCCATGCCCCCTGCTGGCAACTCTCTGTAATGAGTATAGAAAGCTGCAAGAGCTTTGCCAGGAAAGATGCTCTCTTAGATGTGGCATTTCTCCGGTGCACAAGCCCCGCCACCACCCACAGTAGCCCTGTATAAATGGGCTCATTGCAGCCCCGTGGCAAATATACTAGGTAGTGCCTTGTGGCTCTTTCGTTTGAGCCATTTACAGGAAGAAGGGGATGGAGGGAAGCAAAGAGGGAGTATCCGCCTAGAACTAATGGGACTGTGCTGGAGTGTGCCTGTTTGTTTTCTAGATCCCTGCTCTGGCCCAGGCAGGTTACCGGGTCATAGCTATGGACATGAAAGGCTATGGAGAGTCGTCTGCTCCTCCTGGTGGGTGCGCTGTCTTGCAGCTGTCTTGTGCTGGTCTTGCCTTCTACCTGCCTGAGCGCTCCACGCCTCAGTGCTTTCCCTGGTCCCAGATCAGAGTAGCCTTCCCCTTAAGGGAATCTGACTTCACCTCTTTCCTCTCCTACAGTGCCCTGTGTCTCTGCACTTTGGGCCTCAGATGCCCCTGCCCCCACACTCTGAATGAATACAGCAGCCCCAAAGACCCATGCTCCAAGGGATCTCCCACTGATCATGGAGGATGGCGGACATAGAATGTACCATCCATCTCCAGAACATTCTTCATCTTGCAAAACTGAAAGGCTATATTCAGTCCTCAGTTCTTCCTCTTCCCAGCCCCTGGCAACCCCTTTCTACTTTTTGTCTCTATGAATCTAACTCCTCTAAAGACCTCATATAAGTGGAATCATACAGTATTTCTGCTCTTGTGCCTGGCTTCTTTCACTTAGCGTAATGTCCTGAAGTTTCCTCCATGTTACAGATGGCACCACAATTTCCTTTCTTTTTTTTTTTTTTTTTTTTGAGACGGAGTCTCACTCTGTCACCCAGGCCGGAGTGCAATGGCGTGATCTTGGCTCACTGCAACCTCTGCCTCCCAGGTTCAAGTGATTCTCCTGCCTCAGCCTCCCAAGTAGCTGGGATAACACATGTGTGCCACCACACCCAGCTAATTTTTGGATTTTTAGTAGAGACCTACTTTGCTGGGTACATTTATCTTTCAGTTCTTGTAACTTTTCATGAATTAGTTCTTTGATATTTTTTTCTCTTGGATTTTCTCTATTTTTGTTCTTTTTCTTTTTGCTTTCTGGAATTGCTATTGTTAAAATACTGTTATTGTTAAAATTGCTATTATTTAAAAATCATACTACCCATTGATTTGGGTACTCATATGACCCAAAGCAATCTACAGATGCAATGCAATTCCTGTCAAAATCTCAATGGCATTTTTTACAAAGATAGAGACAGCAATTCTACAGTTCTTATGGACCCACGAAAGACCGCAAATAGACAAAGCAACCTTTAGAAAGAATAAAAAAGCTGGAGGCATTTGAAGCACACTTCCTGATTTCAAACTATATTACAAGTCTATAGTATGATACAAACAGTACGATACAAACATAAAGACAGACGTAGTTCAGTGGAACAGAATAGAAAGCCCAGCAGTCGATCCACATATATGTGGTCAACTGATCTTTGATAAGGGTACCAGGAATACACAGTGGAGAAAGGACACTCTCTTCAAACGAATGGTGGTGGGGAAACATGAAAAAGAATGAAATTGGACCTTTATCTTACACCACACACAAAAGTCAACTCAAAATGGATGAAAGGCTTAGATGTATGACCTGAAACTGTACAGCTTCTAGAAGAAAACACAGGGGGAAAGCTTGACATTGGTCTTGGCAGTGATTTCACGGAGGGATATGACATCAAAAGCACAGGCAACAAAAGCAAAAATAAACACTAAGGCTTTAGTAAGTTTTTGTGGGTTTTTTGTTGTTGTTGTTGTTGTTTGGTTTTTGGTTTTCTTTGCAAAACGGCCCTTTTGATGTGTTGATATATTTTAAGTAATGTGAATTAAATATGTTTCTTTTATTTTTAATTGCAGAAATAGAAGAATATTGCATGGAAGTGTTATGTAAGGTAAGAAGGATCTTGGGTAACATCTTCCCCATCCTGCTTTTTTTTGTTGCTATGAACCCAAAGCTGGGGTATCCATTCAAATTTTAGGGAAGCATCATTTCACAGCCTCTGGGTATAAATTCCTACTGAAAGTAGAACAGTATTTCCGATTGAGAGCCAATATGTATGCAGCATTGACTGTGTGCCAGGTCTTCCTTCAAGCAATTGACAGAAGAGAAAACTGAGTCAGGGGAAGTTAAAGGTAGTTGCCTGAGGTCAACAGCCAGTAGAGCCATTTTGGAAGCCTGCAGTACTGCATTCGATTGCCTCACCATCTAGAGCATTGAAAAAAGTCACTTTATTCTGGTAAACACGTTGTTGGCCAGACCTAGGCCAGACCTCTGCAGACTGGTGACCAGCATGGAGTTCCTGCTCTAAGACGGGTGTAAGCACCATCCTGTAGAGGGGCCCCTCACTTCAGTACTGGCAGGGAGGCCAAGGCCAAGGCCAAGGTGAGGAGAGACTGGGTCCCAAACCTCCATGCAGCTCAGGAGCAAAAGCAAAGGCTGGGGGAGCCCAGGGGAGGAAACAGTCCCCAGGTTGGCTGGGGAACTAGTAATGCTTCTGGTAACACGGGGATTACAAAAGCCTCCATCTCTGAGTCACAGCCCTGGGGGGGGCTCCTGCCCCTCATGTGTGTCCCCCAGCTTCATGTGCTGGCTTTGGCATCTCAGAAGCAATCATGAGTAAAAGTTCCGTTTCCAGGCAGGGCTGCTCCTCCTTCCTCAGTTTCCCAGTCTTTGCCTCTTGCACTCTGCTGCTCCTGATCCCAAGTGTCTCCCCCAAAGTCCTACCAAGGTCTCACCAGTGACCCCAGGAGCCCCTATCCTGCTGTTGTCCTCTAACCTGGACCTTGCTTATTTCCATCAAAATCCATTCTTGAGACAGGCACATTGGGTCACTTAGGAGAACTAGTCTCTTGAAGAAAGTCCTTTAACCAAAAACAAACAAGATGGTGCTCCCATCCTCCTGTTCCAACTTTGAAAAATCATGAGTACATCCACAGCTAGGTATTTACCCAAGAAAATCGATGATATATGTCCACAAAAAAAACCCCAGATACAAATGTTCACAGCAGCATTATTCCCAACAGCCAGAAATGGAGACAACCCACATGTCCATCAGCTGATGAATGGATAAATAAAATGTGGCCTATCCCTACAGTGGGACACTCTTCAGTTGGGTACAGAGGAATGACGTGCTGGTGCAAGCTTCAGCAGGAATGAACCCTCAAAAGATGATGCTCAGCAAAAGAAGCCAGTTTCTGTGTCAGGACCGTGGGTAGTGGGGGCAGGAATGTGTTGTCCCCGGGATGGAACAAGCCTCTCACTGCTCCCCTGCAGCAGCACGGGCGCAAGCTCTACAGGGCAGCTGTCTTCCATCCCCCTCCAGGGAAGAGCCCAGGCTTGCTGTCTTACAGTGGTGATGGGATAGTTAGGGATATGTATTGGTGTACACTGAATAATTCACTGTGCATGTTTGGAGTCAGCTTGGTTCCTGAGAGGATGCTAGGAAGGAAGGGAAGGGTGATGTCATGAAGGCTGCTGAATGATGGATGGCTGCACTACTCAGCCTGGCTGCTGTAACAAAGTGTCACAGACCAGGCAGCTTCAAAAATAGATGTTTGTTTTCTCACAGTTTTGGAGGCTGGAAGTCCAAAATCAAGGTGTCAGCAGGGTTGGTTCTTCTGAGGCCTCTCCTGGACTTGTAGATGCTGCCTTCTTCCTGTGTCTTCATATGCTCGTCCCTTCGTGGGTGTCTGTGTCCTAATCTCCTCCTCTTCTCTTTTCATTTCTTTCTTTCTTTTTTTTTTTTTTTTTAAATATGAGACAGGGTCTCCCTGTATTTCCCAGGCTGGTCTCCAACTTCTGGGCTCAAGGGATCCTCCTGCCTCGGCCTTCCAAAGTGCTAGGATTATAGGTGTGAGCCACTGCGCCCAGCCTAATCTCTTCCTCTTCTTCTTTTTTTTTTGAGACAGAGTCTTGATCTATCACCCAGGTTAGAGTATGGTGGCACGATCTGGGCTCACTGCACCCTCCTCCTCCTGGGTTCAAGCGATTCTTCTGCCTCAGCCTCCTGAGGAGCTGGGATTACAGGCGCCTGCCACCGTGCCTGGCTAATTTTTGGGTGTTTGTTTGTTTGTTTGTTTGTTTGTTTTTTGAGATGGAGTATCACTCTGTCGCCAGGCTGGTGCGATCTCGGCTCACTGCAACCTCCGCCTCCCAGGTTCAAGTGATTCTCCTGCCTCAGCGTCCCGAGTATCTGGGACTATAGGCATGCACCACCACGCCCAGCTAATTTTTGTATTTTTAGTAGAGGTGAGGTTTCACCATGTTGGCCAGGATGGTCTCGATCTCTTGACCTTGTGATCCGCCCACCTCGGCCTCCCGAAGTGCTGGGATTACAGCCTTGAGCCACTGTGCCCGGCCTAATCTCCTCTTCTTATAAGGACTCCAGACATGTTGGATTAGGGCCCACCCATATAATCTCATTTTACCTTAATCACCCCTTTAAAGGCTGTATCTTCAAAAACAATCCCATTCTGAGGCCCTGGGGCTTAGGACTTCAACACAGCAGTTTTGGGGAGGACACAGTTCAGCCCATCATAAAGGCTGAGGCAGGCGGGTGCGGTTGCTGATTTTGCCTATGTGTGTCTTCTTTCTTAGGAGATGGTAGCCTTCCTGGATAAATTGGTAAGTCATTATTTTGAACTGATATCTTTGGAGAATTCCTTTGGGACCTGGGTATTTAAAGAAAAGGCGTCAGCCTCAAGCAGAGGTGCACGGGCAGGGAGGGCACATTTGGGGGCAGTCGAGGGCAGAGTGGACATGGGCAGAGAAAATCACAGAAACAGATGGCAAAGAGCAAGGAGGAGATTAGCTTGTTTCTTTGTCCTTTAATGAAGGGCAGGTTCCAGGGAATGGGACCAGGGAGGACAGCCTTGAGTATCAGGTAGAGAAGTTTGGAAAATACCCCATAGGCTAATATTTCCCATCTCTTTAAACTTTCATCCCTTCTGAAACTCCTAGAACCGACTGCTTGCATTTGACATTGTCGGGAATGTCAAACTCAATGATACCGAATGAAAGCAAATCAGCAGTAGTGAGCTGAGAATGTGCTTTGGCTGAGTACACTTCCCACTCCCAAGACTGCGTGGTATAACAGCCTCCCCTTCCCCAAGTGAGGTCAGCGGGGCGGAATGGACGGAGGGGTCAGGCTCAGCCAGGACAGCAGCAGTGGAGGACAGGGAAGGACTGTGGAGCTGTGGGACTTAGGGCCTCTTAATTGGATGTGGGAGTCAGAGAGGATCTAGGACGCTGACCTCTGGTTCACCAGCGGGGCGCTGTGCCTGACACGGCAGGGAAGAGATTGTGAGGATATCATGGTCCCTGCCCTCTGCGGATTCTCAGTTTCCTGGGATTAGGTTTGGAACTCTTGTGTGTGATGGGGACAGGGAACAGGGCATGGCCCAGAGTGGCCATCCAGTCCTGACTCTGTACAGTCTTCTGTCTAGAAGGGTGCCCCTTATTGTTAAGAGAGTGACTCTGTGGTTGCTGCCGGCGGAGTCAGTGTGGAGGGAGGTGTGGATAGGCTCTGCTAGCTAGGTTTTGCTCTGTGACGAAAGCACCTGACACATTTCTGAGAATGTGTCTCCCTTGTTAAGCGACACGTGGCTACAGCTGCTCCATGAAGAGGCGTTGACGTTGTCATTGTCAGTACCTGCAGCAGAAAAAGAGAGATTAAAGATGCTTTGGGACTTTTAATGGTTGTTTAAGGGAGGAGAGCTTCCAAAAAAAGTAGGGTTTTGGGGGGTAGAAGCATAATCATTTGATAAAAGATGTACTTGGAACATGAAGAGGTAAGTTATAGTTCTTTTAAGATAGAAGAGAGGAAAAAGGAGAAAAGAACGAAGGAAAATTTGATTTGAGAGAAGGTGGAGAGGGAGAAGGAACCCATGGCCTGTGGCCTCGGTCTCCTAAGCAGATGTAAAAGGCTGGCTATTTGTATTGAGGGTCTGTGGCTGGTGGAGAGAGGAGAGGTTTGAAGGGTGGGCATTTGGAGAGCTGCTGTGGGTTGGGGGAGGAGGCCCTGGTGTCAAGGGGCTGGCTGAGGGCTGAACCTCTCAGCACCCCATTCCAGAAACCTCCTCACATGCGCCTCCCTTCTTTTTCCTTCTCTAGGGCCTCTCTCAAGCAGTGTTCATTGGCCATGACTGGGGAGGTGTGCTGGTGTGGTACATGGCTCTCTTCTACCCCGAGAGAGTGAGGTAATTGGGCCTCGGGCAATAAGGATTTGGGGGAGGCTGGACTTGGGCTCCTGTGAGAATTGTTCCTCAGATCTTTAACCCCAGAAAACTTCTCAAAAACAAGTAGGTAATCTGGGAAGGTGATGTCTTCACTCTTTAGTATCTGGTGACACATTGAAAAGAGGGCCTAGCCAGGCGTGGTGGCTCATGCCTGTAATCCCAGCACTTTGGGAAGCTGAGGTGGGTGGATCACCTGAGGTCAGGAGTTCGAGACCAACCTGGTCAACATGGTGAAACCCCGTCTCTACTAAAAATACAAAAAGTAGCCGGTCATGGTGGTGGGTGCCTGTAATCCCAGCTACTCTGGAGGCTGAGACAGGAGAATCGCTTGAACCCGGGAGGTGGAGGTTGCAGTGAGCCGAGATCGTGCCATTGCACTCCAGCCTGGGCGACAAGAGTGAAACTCCGTTTCAAAAAAAAAAAGGGGCCTAATGAGCTAATGTGTTAGGAAGCAGCACCTGTTCCACTTACAGGCCATGGGACAGATAATTCAGGGCCCGAGTGGCCAGTGGGAATGCAGGAGGATAATAGCTGAGCTTGAGGGGTACAACAGGTGTGCCTTCAGTCCCGGACTGAGAATCAGTAAGTGTGGCCTTCAATCTGCCCTGATCGGCTGTGTGACACGTCACTGCGCTTCTTAGGCTTGGGCTTTCTCAACCACAAAGTGGTAATGGTAACTCCTGCCTGACTCCACAACCAGAAAATGCTGTGCAAATGTCCAGTGAGCCCAGCATGTCATGGTCCCCACCATTTCATTCATAATCATTCTTAGACCAGCATTTCATGGCTTGAGTGAGAGCTATCAGATGGCAGGTTTTGGGCCCAGAGACTCTGTAGTCTCTTTGGCCGTTTGAGCTGGTGAGCTGCAGTTAAACCTGACTTCCCATTTCAGCCTCTGATCTTAGCAAGTTAAAGAAACATCATCGGCCGGGCGCGGTGGCTCAAGCCTGTAATCCCAGCACTTTGGGAGGCCGAGGCGGGCGGATCACGAGGTCAGGAGATCGAGACCATCCTGGCTGACACGGTGAAACCCCGTCTCTACTAAAAAATACAAAAAACTAGCCGGGCGAGGTGGCGGGCGCCTGTAGTCCCAGCTACTGGGTAGGCTGAGGCAGGAGAATTGCGTGAACCCGGGAGGCGGAGCCTGCAGTAAGCTGAGATCCGGCCACTGCACTCCAGCCTGGGCGGCAGAGCGAGACTCCGTCTCAAAAAAAAAAAAAAAGAAAAAAAGAAAAGAAACATCATCCTCATTTCCCATCTGAATTTCCCTAACTAACCCAGTTATTTTGTATTTGGCTAAGTTTCTGAGATTGGAACTACCAGGAAACTGTTCTGCTTCTCTCCTGGCTCAAATGATAGGATTATATCAAAGAATAAAAAGAATCAAATGTTTCCTAAAATATTGTTAAAGTTTTCATGCTGTTGTTATGTTCATCTCTCCAGCTTTTTAAATGTTTTTAAAAAATTTCTTGTGGGTACATGGCATATTCTAGCTTCTCCCTCTCTCTTTCTCTGTCCCCTCTCTCATTCAAAGTGGAAATAAGAGCTTGATTCTTAAGAATTGGGTTCACTAAAAAGTTACCCTACAGACTGCACGACATACTGGTTAAAGTGAACAAAAGGAAAGATAGCAATGAGCTGTGTTTGCCCCTCAAATTCACCCCCTTTTCTATTCCTTTTTTTTTTTTTTTTTTTTTGAGACAGAGTCTCACTCTGTTGCCCAGGCTGGAGTGTAGCTGCAAGCTCTGCCTCCTGGGTTCAAGTGATTCTCCTGCCTCAGCCTCCTGAGTAGCTGGGACCACAGGCGTGCACCAACATGCCTGGCTAAATTTTGTATTTTTAGTAGAGACAAGGCTTCATCACGTTGGCCAGGCTGGTCTAGAACTCCTGGCCTCAAGCGATCCACCCAAAGTGCTGGGATTACAGGCATGAGACAACTACGCCCGTCCATGTTTTCTATTCCTTTTGTTAGCATTCTATTCCATCTTCGGGTGATAAGTCAGTGGTCTACTGGCTAGATTCCTGGCTTCTGGCCTCTCTGTGTGCGTCCATATGGTCTATCAGTGCTTGATTAATCTTCCTGACTGCTCCCTCTGTGTCCACGTGGTCTCTAAGGGCTGGATTAATCATCCTGACTGCAACTCGAATCCACCCTCCCTTCTTCTGAGAAGCCCTCATGGTTTTCTTGGTTCTTACAGCATCAAATTCAGACTCAGGGCCCTTCATGTCTAGGCTCCCTACTGCCTTTCTGCTGTTATTTTCCAACATATCCCATTCCACGCTTGGCTTCTAACCATTCTGACTCTGCTCCATTGAACACAGCTGCAAGCTTTGCCCCCTTCTAGAATTTGCTTAGGCTACCTCATGTTGTTCCCCTCCCAGGCCTTGTTCCCCTCCCCAACTCTCCCCATTCTGAAAAGCCAAGTTCAAATGCTCCCTTTTCCACAGGGTCCTCCATGGCGCCCAGTTCAGGAAGTTCTTATCTCCTTCCAACTCCCATGCTATTTTGTGCTGTTCTATGGCTCATGTCACAGTCATCTCATAACGTCATTGTGTGTTTTTCTATTTCTCCTTATTAAATTATAATGAGTTCCTTGAGGATAGAAATGACATTTTTATTCATTTTACATTTTCTCTCCTCTAGTATATACCATAGAATTATGCTCAATCCAGAGGAGACACAATGAGTGAATAAAGGGAGGAAAAAAATGAATGCATATTTTAAAACTAGAGAGAGATTCATGTCTCCATATTCTATTCAGGGTTGCTATAGTATGTGTAGTGGGTGTGTGTGTGTGTGTGTGTGTGTGTGTGTGCATGTTCCTATGTGTCTAAGGCAAGTTGGTGAGAAATACTGCAGTTTAGTGGGGGAAAAGAAAGCACTGAACTAGGAATAGAAAATCCTGAGTTCTGATGTTCTGATCCCATTCTCCCGTTCACTGCTAGTGTGTGACCTTGTGCATAGAATGTTCCCACTCTGAGCTTCAGTTTTGAACTTCAAAGTCCTTTCTGGCTTTTGTAAGACTGTCTTCTTACAGGGGCTATATCTTGCTGCCTCTTATTTCTGTAGGGCGGTGGCCAGTTTGAATACTCCCTTCATACCGGCAAATCCCAACGTGCCCCCTTTGGAGAGTATCAAAGCCAACCCGGTATTCGATTACCAGCTCTACTTCCAAGAACCAGTAAGTGTGGCACCAAGGGCAACAATGGGAGCATTCGTGTTTGCCTTTCCCCTGCCTATCTCCTTCGCGTTTGCTTTATCTCTGTCCCCTTCAATTTTATGTGGCATTAGTCAGAAACAATTTTACAGATGGGCTCAGGTGAAACTGGCTGCCGTGCCCAGCTGGTCCTTCCCAGGCAATGGCACATTTCCGTGTGTGTTTGGGTGGTGAAGGGCTGGGGGATGTTGTACCCTGGGGGGATGGCTTCTCCAGTGTCTCTGCAATTGCAGAGTTTGGGGGCTCAGTGCTCAGGTAGAGCCACCGCTCCTGGCTCTCTGGCTGAAAGGCTGGTGATGATGGCACCAGGGTCAAAGAGTCCTGCAGCAGGCCCCACGTGTGCTCTGAAGAATCTGAGAAGTTTCTTGGTATTAATATATGTGCCACGAAGATGCCTTTCAGAGATGCCCCTGGACGTGGCTGATATGTGTATTGGGGCATCCCTGCCACCGTTAACTGGAATTCACTGAGAGCAGCATCAGGAGTCAACGTCACCTGGCCTGGTGCCCCCGCTGCATCTGCCCTCTTCTGTGGTCATCCACTTGCGGGAATTATCCAGAGAGAATAAAAGATGTTTCCTGCACACTCCAGAGAGAGAGGAATGGAAGTAATTAATTAATCAGGTCCTCTCCCAGCCTCCACCTCTTATCCTCTTAGAAGGGACCATTTCCAGCAAGACCACAACCATCCCAGTTGTGATTCAATGAGTAACTCTTCTCCAACAATTATTTTCATTAATGAGACAGCATCTGTGTGAAAGGAGCTTTGCGATTCAGGCAATAACTGGACTCATTCACCAAAAGCTCCCAGCAGCATTTTGAAGAGACCTCAACATATCGCATCCCACATGGCCGCATCCTGCGGGGAGGCCTGGGCCCTGATGTGCCACAGCCTGCGGTGTGGGAATCCACGAGCTTCCTTTGGCCTGAATGAAAGCACCATGTCCTTCATTAGTGTAAGACAGTCTCGATGGTGAGACTATGGGTATGGTGTGTGGTGTAGAGGGCATATTACTTTACTGGGGCTGCCATAACAAAGGCTAGGTAGCTCAACAGACTGGGCAGCTTCAACAACAGAAATTCATAGTCTTACAGTTTTAGAGGCTGGAAGTTCAAGATCAGGGTATTTGTAGAGTTGGTTTCTCTTGAGGCCTCTCTCCTTGGTTTGTGGGTAGTCCTTGTGTCCTCGTACAGTATTTAGCCATTAAAAATTTTTTTTTTTTTTTTTTTTGAGACAGGGTCTCGCTGTGTCACTCAGGCTGGAGTGCAGTGGTGTGATCATAGCTCACTGCAGCCTCGACCTCTCCAGGCCCAGATGGTTCTCCTGTATCAGCCTACTGAGTAGCTGAGACTATGGGTGCATGCCACCATACCTGGCTAACTTTTTGTGTGTGTATTTTTTATTTTTATTTTATTTTATATTTTATTTTATTTGAGACAGAGTCTCCCTCTGTTGCCCAGGCTGAAGTACAGTGGCGCAATCTCGGTTCACTGCAACCTCCACCTCCTAGGTTCAAGCGATTCTCCTGCCTCAGCCTCCCAAGTAGCTGGGACTAAGGTGCATGCCACCACGCCTGACTAGTTTTTTGTTTTTGGTTGTTGTTTGTTTGTTTATTTATTTATTTATTTATTTATTTTCAGTAGAGACAGGGTTTCACCATATTGGCCAGACTGGTCTCGAACTCCTGACCTTGTGATCTGCCCACCTCGGCCTCCCAAAGTGCTGGGATTACAGGCGTAAATATATAGAGATGGGGTTTCACCATGTTAACCAGGCTGGTTTCAAACACCTGGGTTCGGGTGATCCACATGCCTTGGCCTCCCAAAGTGGTGGGATTACAGGTGTGAGCTACTGCACATGGCCTAAAATACTTTTAATTGTGGTAAAATACATGTAATGTAAAACTGACCATGTTACCTATTTGTAAGTGTGCAGTTCTGTGGCATTAAGCACATGTACATTGTTGTGCAGCCATCACCACATCCACCTCCAGAACTTTTTCATCTTCCCAACTGAAGCTCTTCACCCATTAAACACTAACTCCTCATCTCCCCTCCTCCCAGCCCTGGCAGCCCCCATTCTACTTTCTGTCTGTATGATTTTGACTCCTCTAGGAACCTCGTATAAGTGGAAGCATGCCGTATTTGTCCTTTTGTGACTAGTTTCTTTCGCTTAGCATCATGCCTTCAAGGTTCACCCATGTTGTAGCAGGGGCCAGAACTGCCTTCCTTTTTAAGGCTGAATACTATTCCATGGTGTGTAGAGACCACCTTCTCTTAATCCAGTCATCTGTCAGTGGGTTACAGCTACAGCTGGTTTTGAGCTCTCATATGCCACATGGTTCTCATCTTCACAGAAACACAAAGAATCCTCTCCTATCTTCTCAGCCAAGCAAACAGAGGCTCAGAGGGCTTAACTCCAACTGGCCCAAGACCAGGTGCATAACTGGGTCGGGATATCGACCTAGGCTTGTTTGACTCCCAAGCCCATGCCTCCAACTAAGCTGTGCTGGCGGGGAGCTTGGGCTTTGTTCTGTGTGCTCTGGGGAGTCAAGCAGAGAGAGGAGGGATAAATCGGGATAAGCTCAAAATCCTGATGGCAAAAGTGACCTTAGGAGAAAGATGCTTAGTAATTAGAGCCCTCGTCAAGGCACAGTTTTTTGTTTCAAAGGTTGTTAACAGTTATTGTGGAAAAATCAGTACCTCTATTCTGTTGTAGCAGCTGGGTTTAAAATCTGCAGTGAGAGTTTCGGGGACAGTTTTGTTCTTAAGAACAAAGCGCCTTGGCAGGGAAATGTTAGATATTCAAATTGTGATCTGGCCACAGAAAGACACCCAGCAACCAGGTTGGGCTGCATCCAGCCACTGGAACCACTCAACAGGCACAGAACTGGGACTGGAGGAGAAATCACTCGCAGGGGTTCCTGCCAGCCTGCCTGGTACCTACTCCCTAAGGAATGACTAGGCAAAGGTACTTCCCATCTCTGACCCTCAGTTTCCTCATCTGCAAAAGGTTGGTTTTGGGTGGTTTTCAAACAAGTAATAGCTTCAAACTTAAGCTGACTCCAGGTCAAACTTAGGCTGACTCCAGCAAATAAAGCCGATAACGTGGAGAACAGCTCTTGGATGCATAGTGGGTGCTGGGAGTTACTCCTTCCTGCCACCTCCTAACCCACTCCCTCCCTGGCCAGAAGGAGGCATTTCTGACATCTCCTCCTTCTCCCTAGGAGCACTGAGGCTGCTCCAGACCCAGGCAGCCTAAGGAAGACTCCTTCTGTGCCGTGGGTACACCCGTCTCCCCCACTTATTTTTTTATTATTATTATTTTTTGAGACCGAGTCTCACTGTATCGCCCAGGCTGGAGTGCAGTGGCACGATCTCAGCTCGCTGCAACCTCCAACTCCCGGGTTCAAGCGATTCTCCTGCCTCAGCCTCCCAAGTAGTTGGGATTACAGGCACCCACCACCATGCCTGGCTAATTTTTGCATTTTTAATAGAGACAGAGTTTCACCATGTTGGCCAGGCTGGTCTTGAACTCCTGACCTCAGGTGATCCGCCCACCTCAGCTTCCCAAAGTGCTGGGTGAGCCACTGCATCCAGCCCTGTCTTCCCCACTTCTGGCTCAACTCTGCTGAGCACTGCAGGGTGAGGCTTAGATTAACTCCCAAGTTTAGAGTCAGCTCCAATATAGCTCTTTGAACCCTTAGCCAATGTGCTGAGTCTTGGCCTGGGAATCTGCCAAGTCTGCTGGAAACAAAGAAGGCGTGTTTTTCTTTCCTTCTCAGAGAAGAGGTGACAGCTTTCCATGTGTATAGTGAGAAAGCATGAAGACCAGGCAGCTCTGACAGCGAAGGCCAGTGGAATCGGCTGGGTCATTTCAGCTGAGTTGTTCCATGTTTTAATTCTAAGGATTCCCAAAGTCCTCACTTGGCCTGGGGGATACTTACGCCCCCTCAGCCCCCCATACCAGAATGTGCCTAGGATATCCTGTGAACCCTGCTCTCTCCCTCCTGAAACCGCACGTGTGTATTTGTATTTCTTTGAGGAAGACTGGGTGGCAGGCACCTATGTATGTGTCTGGAACCATATAGCAAGCTAGAGGCAGATTTCAGGCAAAAGAAATGCCCTTTTGGGCTGGGCGTGGTGACTCACATCTGTAATCTCAGCAGGCAGACGGATCACCTGAGGTCAGGAATTCAAGACCAGCCTGGCCGACAAGGTGAAACCCCGTCTCTACTAAAAATACGAAAGTTAGCTGGGCGTGGTGGTGCGTGCCTGTAATCCCAGTTGCTCGGGAGGCTGAGGCAGGAGAATCTCTTGAACCTGGGAGACGGAGGTTGCAGTGAGCCGAGATCGCGCTACTGCACTCCAACCTGAGCAAAAAAAAAAAAAAAGGAAGAAAAAAACCTAGCCCTTTTGTTTAAGTATTTAACCAGATGAGAAACTAAGGATCAGAGAGAAAATGTGGGAAAAGAAAAATTACAGGCAGAAAGTTTTACCTGGCTGAAAATCATCCACAAATGATTTTGTTTCCCCTCAAAACATTGAGAGTCTCTCTCTCTCTTTTTTTTTTTTCTGCTGTGTTGCCCAGGCTGGTCTCCAAGTCCTGGTGTCAACTGATCCTCCCACCTCAGCCTCCCAAACTGCTGAGATTACAGGTGTGAGAGCCGCCATGCCAGCCTAATTGTTGAGTCTTTCTTAGTCTCTAGAACACAGTAGCTCCTTCAGGCCATGGGGACAGCTGGTGATTAATTACAGAGTTTAATTTTTAGGTTTTGTTTTTGTTTTGAAATTATGAAGTAATTCATGCTTGCTATTAAAAAAAAAGTCCTGAGTTGTGTAAAGGAAAAAGCTGAATCCCCCTTTGCCCACCGACAACCTACTAGTAGCTACTACTAATAGTCTGGTATTTCCCAGACATTTTTTGAAATATTTTAAAACTATTTTTGAATATTTTTAAGCAAATACATGTGTGTATGAGCGCACACACACATATGATTTTTCATATAAATGGAATCATGCTGCTTTTTCCTTTAGTACATATTGCACAGATTTTTTTTTTTGTCAGCACATATAGATTTATCTCATTCTTTTTAATGACTGCATGGGGTTTTGTAACAGGTAGACTATGGATTATGTAATCCTCTGTTAAGGGACATTATTGTGATTTTTTTTTTTACAGCCAAATAATTATAGTTTAAAAGAAAGTGCCACTGTTTGCTACCTTACACACCGAGCTTTAATTATTGTTATTTTAACATTTTTTTTTTTTTTTTTTTTTGAGATGGAGTTTCGCTCTTGTTGCCCAGGCTGTAGTGCAATGGCATGATCTCAGAGCTCACCACAACCTCCACCTCCTGGGTTCAAGTGATTCTCCTGTCTCAGCCTCCCAAGTAGCTGGGATTACAGAGATGCACCACCACGCCCAGCTAGTTTTGTATTTTTAGTAGAGACAGGATTTCTCCATGTTGGTCAGGCTGGTCTCGAACTCCCAACCTCAGGTGATTTGCCCGCCTCGGCCTCCGAAAGCGCTGGGATTACAGGCATGAGCCATCATGCCTGGCCGTTATTTTAATTTTTATGCCCTTTATGGAGGAAACCCTTGGCAGGGTTATTTTCATTGTCTTAAATCGGCAGTGTTGTGTTAGGTTGTGGTGAAAAGAACCAAGTATGGAGGGGTTTGGAGTCCGATGTTCTCATTTATAATCTGTCTGACCTTCAACGAGGCACTTAAGGCCCCTGAGCTGAGCGTCTTCCTCTGTGAAATGGGCTGCCCAGCTCAGTGCTGTTATGGACAGAAAGAGCTGGCACCATCAGCACGTGGCAGGCGGCCCCCAGTGCCCTGGGTCCCTGTAGAGCCCTCCAAGTCTTACACCTCTCTCTCATCTGGCCAGCCACACCGCAGAGAGTCAAAGGTCCACCGTTTGCTGTCTGCCCAGATTTCGGATGCTTCCAGCCACTGGCGTTTTTGACCTCAGGGACAACCACCCCACTGTTTCTCCTGGCCTGTCTTGGAGAACACTGGTGCAGACTTCCAGAGGAACTGGAGTCATTTTTGGCAAGGTAGACGGAGCATGAAACGGAATCACTGGCCCAGCCCGCTGACCAGCGGAGGGTTCACTTCCCCTCCTGGATGGCGTCCTTTGGCATTAATTATAAAGGGCAGGAGGGCTGAGCGGGGGCTTCGTGGACCTGCAGTTTGGCTTCAACAGCTGCCTCCGTTGTCTCACCCACGAAACAATAGCCACAATTAAGTGCAGTCTCTCAGCAGACCTGTTCTCTACCTTGGAAAGGACACAAGAGAAGATTAAAGAGGAGAAACTCCTGGGATGGTGGAGGGGAGCGCTCCCTGTTAGGAGGGCTGAGCACAGGAGGCAATCCTGTGCCCCCCACCGATGTGGGGGCACCTCCCTAGCAAATTAGGTGACTGACAGCGCCGCCCCTACCAGCGCTGAGTGGAAAGTCTAGACAAAGCTCCATCTTCTTGGTGGCGCCCTGCATTTCTGGGGGCTCCTCTGACAGCGAGCTGAATACGCACATGGAAAGTAAATTGAGGGGATGAGGAAGTCCAGGGCATCTTGGATCCTGGGACCCTCCAGACCCCACCCTGTGGTTGGCACACCTGCTGCCTGTTGCTGCTGGGGACAGTGCCTGGCCCCTCTGAGCCCAGGGTAATGAAGACCCTGGCCCCTTTCCCTCCTCACCCTCTCCCCTCAGCCCCCACATCAAGATACTCCCTGGAGACATGCTTTAGTGTAAGCTGGGGGCCAGGAATGGGAGGAAAATAACAGAAGATAACATTTGTCCTCTGCTTACGTGCTTAGCTGAGACCTTCTGACTCTTTTTAATTTACAAAAGGTAAGACCATATCTTTAAATCCTACAGACCAATGACAAATTTCCTGTGTGCTCTGGATAGGGGCTCCTCCTTTTGTGTTCCCACTCCCGAGGCTGCCATAACAAAGTACCACAAGCTGGGTGAGTTAGAACCACAGAAGTGAATTCTCGACAGTTCTTGAGGCTAGATGTCCAAAATCAGGGTCTTGGCAGGGTTGGTCCCTTCTAGGGGCTCCTGAGAGAGAGTCCGTTTCATGCCTGTCTCCCAGCCCCTGGCAGTTGCTGGCAATTCCTGGTGTTCCTCAGCTTGTAGACGCATCCCTCCCGTCCCTGCCTCCGTCTTTGTGTGGCATCCTCCTTTCTGTGTCTCTGTATGTCTCAGTTTCCCTCTTTCTCTCATAAGGACACGGGTCATTAGATCTAGGGCCCAATCTAAAGCCAAGATGATATCATTTAAAGAGCCCTAATTAGATATTAATTTAAAATTTTTAAAAATCAGCTAGGTGCAGTGACTCACGCCTATAATTCCAGCATTTTGGGAGGCCAAGGTGGGAGGATGACTTGGCCAGGAGTTTGAGACCAGCCTGGGCAACATAGCCAGACCCCATCTCTACAAAAATTTTTTAAAAGTTACCCAGGCATGGTGGTACGCACATGTAATCCCAGCTCCTCAGCATACTGAAGCAGGAGTGTCACTTGAGTCCAGGAGTTTGAGGTTGCACTCCAGCCTGGGCAACAGAGCAAGACCCTGTCTCTAAACAAATAATAATAATAATGGAGGTAGTGATATTAATATTTATTGGCATGCCTCCTGCGTGTCAGGCATTGTAAGATATGGGCATTATCTCATTTAATCCTTACAAAATCCCCATTTTACAGATGAGGAAACTGAGGCTCTAGGGAAAGAAATTCCCCAGCTCGTAACTATCAGTACTCGGGCTTGAAACCATGTTTATTGGATTCTAAAGTCCATCCTTTAACTTCTGTGCACAGAAACATAAAAGGAGGAGCCCCTATCCAGGGCAGACAGGAAATTTGTCATTGGTCTGTAGGATTTAAAGATATAGTCTTACCTTTGTAGATTAAAGAGAGTCGGAAGGTCTCAGCTAAGTTCATAAGCAGAGGACAAACGTTATCTTCTGTCATCTTCTCTCCTTTCTGGCTCCCAGCTTCATCTTATTCTTTCCATTGCTCTGCTGCACTTTCATGTGAGTGAACAGATTTATTTACCTTTTTTCTCTCTGACTATTTTTAAGAGACAGGGTCTCATTCTGTTGCCCAGGTTGAAGTGCAGTGGCACAATCGTAGCTCACTGCGTTCTTGACTTCCTGGGCTGAATCAGTCCTCCTGCCTCACTCTCACCAGTAGCTGGGACTACAGGCATGCACCACCATGCCCAGCTGATTTTTGAAATTTTTCTTGTAGAGACAGGGTCTCTATTGTTGCTCAGGCTGGTCTCAAACTCCTGGCCTCAAGCAGTCCTCCTGCCTGGACCTCCCAAAGTGCTGGGATTACAGGCTTGTGCCACCCCACCCAGCCTCTCTTTGATTTTCTTTACTGACTTTTTGACATCGTTTGCCCTTTTAAGGGTCATTTGAGGCAAAGCCCTCTCTAGGCTTCCATGGGTTCCTTCAAACACTGAAATGCACCCCTGAGCTCATGAACAGCAGCTGTTTCTGTGATGAGGACTGCTCTCAGTAAATAGGAATGATGACCGACAGCCACACACACAGAGCTGACCTGGGCTTCCATCCATCACTTAAATGTGCTTCTTCCCATGGCTATTTCTCACTGTGGCATTCATCATCATGTTGCAGAAGGCTGCCATTGACACCATTATAATTGAATCTTACAAAATGGAGGGAACTGTCATTAACAGGCAGACATGGCTTTCATCAGAAAATCTCCAACCCTAGATCCAGCACCACCAGATGATCAACGTCTCCGTTTCTTCTGTGCTGCCACTGTACAGATCCAGAGCTCTCGTGAGGAGTGATGAGCAGAACAAAAAAAAGTAATGTCTCACCGGGCGTGGTGGCTCACGCCTGTAATCCCAGCACTTTGGGAGGCCGAGACAGGCGGATCACTTGAGGTCAGAAGTTCGAGACTAGCCTGACCAGCACGGTGAAACCCTGTCTCTACTAAAAATACAAAAAAATTAACTGGGCATGGTAGCGGGCCCCTGTAATCCCAGCTACTTGGGAGGCTGAGGCAAGAGAATCTCTTGAACCCATCTTGGCAGTGAGCTGAGATTGCGCCACTGCACTCCAACCTGGGCAACAGAGCAAGACTCCATCTAAAAAAAAAAAAAAAACTAAAAAAAGTAACCTCTCGGCCGGGCGTGGTGGCTCATGCCTGTAATCCCAGCACTTTGGGAGGCCGAGGCAGGCGGATCACAAGGTCAGGAGATCGAGACCACGGTGAAACCCCGTCTCTACTAAAAATACAAAAAATTAGCCGGGCGTGGTGGCGGGCACCTATAGTCCCAGCTACTCAGGAGGCTGAGGCAGAAGAATGGCGTGAACCCGGGAGGCGGAGCTTGCAGTGAGCCAAGGTCGCGCCACTGCACTCCAGCCTGGCGACAGAGCGAGACTCCGTCTCAAAAAAAAAAAAAAAAAAAGGCCGGGCGCGGTGGCTCAAGCCTGTAATCCCAGCACTCTGGGAGGCCGAGGCGGGCGGATCACGAGGTCAGGAGATCGAGACCATCCTGGCTAACACGGTGAAACCCCGTCTCTACTAAAAAAAATACAAAAAACTAGCCGGGCGAGGTGGCGGGCGCCTGTAGTCCCAGCTATTCAGGAGGCTGAGGCAGGAGAATGGCGTAAACCCGGGAGGCGGAGCTTGCAGTGAGCTGAGATCCGGCCACTGCACTCCAGCCCGGGCGACAGAGCGAGACTCCGTCTCAAAAAAAAAAAAAAAAAAAAAAAAAGTAACCTCTCAACATGTGCAAGCACTGAGGACTGCAGGTCGCTGGAACGAATGCTTCGTGTATGTGGCCTTAGGATCTTCCTCTCCTCTGACTCTATCTCAAGGGTAGCCACAGATGCTGCTGAGAACAGGATGAGTCCCTGCCCCTAAGGGGATCCCAGGAGAGCACACTCAAGGCTCTGCAGGATCCAAGAAAAGCAGAGTTACCCCTTGGTGGTGGGAAAGGTGGAACCTCATGGAGAAGGCAGCGTTTGGGTCTGGTGTCGAAGGCCAAACTGATAGAAGTCCATGCTGTTGGTGAAGGTCACAATGTGTTAAACCAGGGAGGCCAGCAAGTAGGAAGCCTGCTCAGAAAACACCTGCAGACCAGTTCAGCTGGTGTTTGGGTGCGTGCAGGTGGGTGGTTAGAAGGAAGGAGAGGAGAGTCAGTTGGCATTACCACACTTAACTCAGTTCCCTCCTGTAGCACTAGTCCCTCAGCAGCAGCTGTGTTGCAGAAATTAGTTTAGTTTAGTTTAGTTTAGTTTAGTTTAGTTTTTTGAGATGGAGTTTTGCTCTTTTTGCCCAGGCTGGAGTGCAATGGTGAGATCTTGGCTTACTGTGACCTCTGCCTCCTGGGTTCAAGTGATTCTCCTGCCTCAGCCTCTGAGTAGCTGGGATTACAGGCGTGCACCACCATGCCTGACCAATTTTGTTTTTTTGGTAGAGATGGGGTTTTACCGTATTGGCCAGGCCAGTCTCGAACTCCTGACCTCAGGTGATCTGCCTGTCGCGGCCTCCCAAAGTGCTGGGATTACAGCGTGAACCACTGCGCCCGGCCAAGATCTTTATTATTTCTGAATGGTTGCCCCTAGTGGATCTCTGCCTCCAGGACAGCTGTTTTCTCCTAAAGTGCATCTGGAATAGCTTTCAGGTTCACCGTCTTTCAACTTCTGGAAAAGACAGATTGAATTAACATTGTCCTCTTATGCTCCATGAACCAGGCTACCCCTACTAGGAGAGTAGGATCCATGGATGGATCTCTCATCACCTTCCAGCCATGCCCCTGTTCTTGGTGTCTGCTTTGCTGAAGTGTTCCTGGAGGGTGTTGGGGTAGGAAGGAGAGGGGAAGCAGGAGAGGAAGACTCCACACCCTGAGTCTCCAGTAGGAATCTCCTCTCTAGCCCTCAGCACATGACATTCAGTGACCTGGACACTTCACTTTAGTCCTCATCCAAGCCCCTCCCCCATCCTCTGGTCCACCAAGAAGGTTCTGAAGCGTATTTTGTACATTGGCATCTCTTGGTCCAGTTTGCCAGAGAAGGAGCTCAGTGTCTGTGGAACTGATGAAGCAAGTTCAGGTCAGAGAACTCCCCCCATGCACAAACCAGAGACCTGGAAACAGCCAGAGAACTGTGTGTCGACTGGGTAATTCAATGCCATACCGCTCTCAAGAACTGGAAGAACCTGGTCATTTGTCACCAGAAAGGCTACGTGTCCCAGCTCTTTAACAGTAGAAACCTCGCTGTCCTGTTTGTGGAATATAATCCATCGGCAATCTAATGGTCTGTAACAATTAAGACCCAAATCAAAGGAGTTGGTTTTGAAGTTTCTAGAGCAGAAAAAAATTCTTTAAATTTCTTTGTAAAGATGGGGTTTCCCTATGTTTCCCAGGCTGGTCTTAAACTCCTGGCCTCAATATAGCGAAATTTAGATGCCTGGATGGAAGAGCATTTGGCTTATAGTTTTTGGCTTTTCCCCTTGGTTTCTCAGAATCCTTGGAGCCCCGCTCTTCTTCTTACCACCAGTCAGCCTCCAACCCGTTCCTCTACCAGCCTCCTCCCAACTCCTTTTGAGAGATTCTTATAAGTAGTACCTTCTCATTATAGGAATATTGAAAAACACAAAGAAAGCAGCATCTATGAATCTGCCTCCCATGGGAAACTACAGTTAGCATCTTGTATTTTATGTTAACCTTTTAAAAAATGTTTTAAGATGAAAATTCAAATGGATGCTATTCTGATGAGACTTGGGCTAGATGGGGCACAAGTAGGGGCTTCTTGCTTTCAGTCAGATGAAGGAGGGGAACAGTTTCCACAATTTCTAGAGGGTCCTTCATTTTGCTTTCTTGATTGTTTTAGGGAGTGGCTGAGGCTGAACTGGAACAGAACCTGAGTCGGACTTTCAAAAGCCTCTTCAGAGCAAGCGATGAGGTGAGGGGTGGGGACGGGGGCAGAAAAACAGGAGGGGGCAGTTGTGAAGGAAGTAGGGTACCTAGTGTGTGGCAGGGACCAGGAGTAGCAATCTGGCCTCCTTTTCTTTCGTTTCTGTAGTCAGGGTAATTGAGGTCCCCACTCTCCTGGTCCGTCCTTAGTGGGAAAATTTATATCCCCACTGACACACAAGGTCAGAGAATGATTATAATAATGATAGCTTAGAAATTATGCTATTACCATTACCATTTTAACATGCATAATTGGTTTACCCAAGTCCAAAATTAATTGCTGTCCCCAACTCTCTTCTTGAAGCAGAGGAGTTTAAAAACCTTTAACTCTGTAACCTGCACCCTCCTGTCTTACGTGTTAGGAGTCATCATCACTATTGTTGTTTTATATACAGTCAATTCCTGCTCCCTGTCCCATATTTTCCACTTTCTTTACTGATTACTTCTTGCATCTCACTCATTTGCATTGAGTTCAGTTTCTTTCTTCCTGAAGCATCCCCTTTAGTAGTTCTCTCAATAAGAGTCTGTTGGTAGTAAATTCAGATTGTGGTGCCTGAAGACATCTTAATTTTAATCTTAAAGAATCATTTATCTGAGTATAGAATTTTAGGGTGTTTTCTTTTAGAAAATTCTGTCTTTGCTTGTGAGTCAGCCTCGGGTCTAACCCCCTGTATGTTAATTGTCTAAGCCAATTAATTATCCTGGACACTGCAGGTCTGATCTGCAGTTTAACCCATCTTTGAAGTATTAATTTCAATAAATAGTTTTTTTTAATTTGTGAAAGTTTTATTTGGTTCTTTTTCAAATCATTCTGATCTCTTTTGATAGAGTCTTGTATTCTTATTTTTCAGTTCCTTTTATGTCTTCAATTATTTGAAGTATATTCATTTCTAATTCTTTTTTTTTTTCTCTCTCTCTGTCTCTCTCTCCCTCTTGCAAGCTCTATTATTTGATGTTTTTGGAGAGTCATATTTCACTGCTCCTTTTGCTGCCTTTTGCTGTGGGGCCTTGTTATGTGAGTGTGGGTTTTGTAAATTTGGTTTATAAACTCATCTTCAGCAGTACTTAATCTGTACCTGTCTGCTTCAGTTGGGCTTGAGGAAATGACTCCTTGAGTGGTTAAGGATTTCTTCTGCCAAGCATCCTGGGAGCATTACCAGCCTAGGCTCACTTTGTTGTTGTTGTTGTTGTTCTTGTTTACTTCACACCTTGGGGGTTTCCAGATCATGCAGAGAATGCAAACTCAAATCCAAGCAGTTGGGAAGGCAGGCCTAGAGCTGTGAATTCCCAAGGGGGTGTCTTTTGGTTTCCTCTTAGTACCAAGCTGAAACAGACGAATTCCTTTAACATCTTTATCATCATGAGGGGTTTTTTTTCTCATCAATTTTTTCACTGAAGGTATAGCATGTCAGAGACCCCAGATTTACTGGCTTTACCATGGAGTGGCATGGAATATCACATCTCCGACTTCTCATCATAGGCCTAAGGTCTCTTTTCTTGTTCCTATTGGTTGATAAACCTAGGTCTTCACATTACCAAGGTCTGCAAGGGCCCTGGGGCAGTCTCAGCCCAGAGCTTTGGTTGTGAGCTCCCTCTTTACTTGACTCCTGTGAGGGGGTCCCTGGCTCTCTTGGGAGTTCCATGTGTTTGTTACAGTCTGCATGGTACTTAGAGGTCATTTGTCGTAACAGCGTTTTCAGATGAGCATATTTCCTTTGCATCACCCATGACGTCATTTGTAACTCTTCTCTTTTCTTCCTACAGAGTGTTTTATCCATGCATAAAGTCTGTGAAATGGGTAAGAGACATGCTTGGGAGAGCCACATTGGGAACCAGCTGAATGTTAAATGGATGTTTCTGCCTGTAACTGCTATGGGCAGAAGGCCTGAGCCCTCCAGCTCTGAACTTAAAGTTGCCCAACCAGGGTCTCCTTGGCCTGCATAGGGCTGACTCTAACCCCAGGCCTGAGCACACAGCCTGGAGTTCCTACTCTTGAGGGAGCTGTGGCTTCAAGATCTTAAACAGTAAGAGCTTGGAGGAGTCTTAGAGCTTGTCCAGGGCAAAATCCACCCTCTGCTGATAAGGACCCCAGGATTGAGATCTTACCTCTACGGGGGTCACCCGGTGTATACAGGTGGAGTGGGTGGGTCCCATGCCCAGGTCTCCTCCATTGCAGTCCACTGGCCCCTCTCCATCCAGGTGCCACGTTTCCAGTTCCCCCACATGGAGCCCATCCTTGTCTCCCTCCTGGGTTGGGTATGAGTGAAGGGTCAGAGTTGAGATTTGACTGGAGCTCATCCCCATGGCCCCTAGATCCAGCACTCTTCCCACAAGACCTTATTTTTGCTGCAGCACTGTGGCCTTGACATCATTCACTTGTATTTTTGTGAATAATGATGACCACTGTCACTTGTCTGGGCACGTGCTGACCATCTGTATAAAACTCTGGACTAACCCCCTTTAGATAAATTATTTATGATCCTCAAAGCTTTCCGAAAAGTGCTACTATTTTTAATTTCCAAAGAGGAAAACAGGTCTCAGAGGGTTAAGTAACTTGTCCAAAGTGGCTGGGCTGGGATTAAACTCCTCTGACCCTGCAGGCCATGCTCTTGTCACTGCTCAAAGAACATCTCCCTTCCCTCCCCCACACCCACATTCCTTTATTCCTTCACCCTGTCTGTCACTCATTCATTCACCCATTCATTCATTCCTCAAATGCTGTGAGCACACGCTGGGTATGAGGCCAGGGCTGCATGCTCAGACACCCAGACACATGAAGCAGCGTGGCCACCCTGGGTGAGCCCACTGTCTCATGGGAGGCAGAGCAGCTGGGATGCACGCAGAGGGGCCCTGAGGTACAGTGAGCCTGGGGCACCCGCCTAGTGGGGAGGCTTAGGGTGGTTTCATCACAGGGTGACACACTGGTCACATACCCCTTTGATATGTCTCACAAAAGCCTGGAATGGCCAGCTGCTCTGCCTCTGGGTCTTCGTGAATCTGAAAATGCCGACTGGCCCTGTTCAGGCACCAGCACTGAGGCTGTGCCCTGTGAAATTGCAGTGGTCCCTGGGCTGCCAAGGGTCATCACAGGCCATCCTCTGGGGGGACTGTGCAGCACCTTGAAGACAAGATAGGGGTCCACAGTGGGATACCATAGAGGGTCTGTGCAGCGCGCGGGAGGCGACAGGATCCAGCCTTCTGGCCTGGGTTCTCTTCCTGCCTAAGAGGAAAAACAGAGCAAGCCCGTAGGAAAATTCCAAGAATCTCTGGCAATATCTCCGAAGGGTCACAGTTAAGCTGGCTGGGAAAGGTTTAGACGGGGGGAGAGCAGGATCTGGGGGCTGGTAGGGTCTGGGATATAGCTGCTGTGTGCCTGAAAAAGCCGGCGACTGTGGTTGGTCCAGGAGCTGTGATAATAGCCGGTGATGTCATGGCTAGGTGGGAGGGAACATCAGCCTGCAGTGTGACCGTGAGATCACAGCTTGGAGCTTTCGAGGAGGTGGGCTCACTCTGGCAAAGGATAAGGGAACAAAAGATGGAGGCGCTCACAAGGCCTTGCGCAAGTTCAGATGGTCTGTGAGAGGCAGTGAGGTACCCAGCCTCCGTTAGAGGCCTTAAAACGCAGAACCCTGGCCCGGGGACGGGAAAGTCAACAGGTGGCTTTTTTTTTTTTTTTTTTTTTTGAGACGGAGTCTCGCTCTGTCGCCCAGGCTGGAGTGCAGTGGCCGGATCTCGGCTCACTGCAAGCTCCGCCTCCCGGGTTTACGCCATTCTCCTGCCTCAGCCTCCCCATTCAGGTGGCTTTTTTTGCAGGAGGACTTTTTGTAAGGACCCCAGAAGAGCCCAGCCTCAGCAGGATGGTCACCGAGGAGGAAATCCAGTTCTATGTGCAGCAGTTCAAGAAGTCTGGTTTCAGGTAAAGAGAGCGCAGGGCCCAGACACAGATGAAAGACGATCGACAGAGAGTGATCTTCAGCCCTCAGGGTGGAGGGTGAGGCCCAGTTCTCCTCCACCACAGCCCTCATGGGTGCCAGGCTGGCCTCTGCTTGAATGCCTCCAGTGTCAGGAGGCTCACTACTTTATGGCGCTCAGCCTGCTCTAGTTTGGGACACTCAGCTTGTTCTTCCTTATGCTTGCGGAGCCCCCATAGGGCAGAGGTTGTCAACTACTTTTCAGTCATGGCTCCTCACAGAATCAGATGGCAACTCGGCTCTTTCTTCAGAAAAACATAAAAATCCACATAAACTCAAAAAGTGCATACATTTTGGTGCATTTGCCCTACTTCCCGATGTCATATTAGGAGGGGGCATCTTTGCTCCACCTCCCTGTGTCCCTCTCAAGTGGGCTCCCTGGGGCAGGCGAGCGGCCTCTGGATGGTGAGGCTGCTCAACCAAGGTCCCCAGCATCAGCAACCTCCCCAGCCTCCAAGGCGACACGATGACATTCCCTGGACAGTCCTGTAGGGCCGGCTTCTGTGTGTCCCAGAAGACCACCCAGAGGCTGCCAGTTCACTCAGTGGAGTCCTGTGTCCTTGCATAAGGCCTCGCTGCTAGAGCCTGGCAACTGCGCCCGACAGCACGGCGTGGGTCCTGGGCTCTATTCTCTTGCCCCTGCAGGAGGCTTTGCTCTTCCCAGGATGACTGGCCGTGCAGAGCAGGTTTCTGTTGGTGTGTGTAGCAGAGCCGTCTACTTACCGCCTCCCTCTTTTTACTTTCTGATCTCTCCCCAGAGGTCCTCTAAACTGGTACCGAAACATGGAAAGGAACTGGAAGTGGGCCTGCAAAAGCTTGGGGCGGAAGGTGAGTGCCAGGTTCAGTGTGGTCTCCTCTGCACCCCAGAACCCACCCATGGGGCTTCCCATTGGCCTGAGCTGATATGACCTGGGCCACAGCTGGTCATGGACAGAACTGCTGGCTACCTCCTTTCCCTTTGGGGTTTGGGAAGTGACTCCCTTCAGGGGTTTCCCATTAGGATCTTTCTTGCTGGTATTTCCCTTGGGATGGTAGAGGGTGACGTTGGGGATGGAGGTGGGGTGTGTCCAGGTTACTGCAGCATCCATCCGGAATCCCCAGGTCCCCTGGTGATACCCCAAGCCAGGGCTGCAGATGGCCCAGGGCGCCTCCCAGAAGCGATGTGGATACTGGAGCTCCCAGCCCCGGAGGAGCATTAGGCGCTCTCAGAGATGTGACTTTAGCCTCTGGTTGAGTCACCTTGCACAAGCGAATCTCTGAGTCTCAGTTTCCTCATTTGTCAAGCAGAAGATGGGTTTCCAATCTCTGGGTCTGCAGAAGGAGTAATAGAGGTCCCCAGTTTACATTCAAAATGTTTAAAAATCTAAGGGAAGTCAAATTATTCCCCAGTGTGATTGCGCAGGTCACCAGGCCTTCATCAGCTCACTCAGTAACCCTGGTTACCTTGTTGGTTCACTCTGTAAGTGAACACACTGCTACGTGCCAGGCTTCCTGCGAGACCCTGGGATACCATGGTGTGTAAACAGACCAGGTCTTGACCTCCCGAAGTTAGGTCTTGAGGCACTAGAGTAGATAACATCGTGGTTAAGAGCAGGCTGGGAAGCACATGGGCTGAGTCTAATCCCTGTGTGACCCTGGGAAAGGTACTTAACCCCTCTGATCCACTGTTGCTTCTTCTGCAATATGGAAGTGGCAAGAACAGTGCCTCCCTCATAGAGCTGTGTAAGGATGAAATGGGTGAAGGCACATGACCTGTTACAAGCAGTACTGGGAACCTAGTAGCTCCATTAGTGTTCCTTGTCATTGTCATCATATGACTGACGAAAATGACCAAACTGCAGTTGGACAGACAAAATCTCTCAAAGCGTGGAGGAAAATATTGACAAAGGCACTGGAAAGGTGAATGCCAATGGTGCTAAGGTCAGAAACCCTCCTCTTCCGCAATTTCTTTTTTTCTAGAAACAGTCTTGCTCAGTTGCCCAGGCTAGAGTGCAGTGGCGTGATCTCGGCTCACTGCAACCTCTGCCCCTGGGTTCAAGCAATTCTCCTGCCTCAGCCTCCCAAGCAGCTGGAATTACAGGAGTGTACCACCACAACCTGCTAATTTTCTGTGTTTCAGTAGAGACAGGGTTTCACCATGTTGGGCAGGGTGGTCTCAAACTCCTGAGCTCAGGTGATCCACCCACCTCGGCCTTCCAAAGTGCTGGGATGACAGGCCTGAGCCACTGCGCCCAGCCTCTCTTCCGCAGTTTCCGGTCGGATCTTCCTCTCTCCTCCCCCACCTCCTCCCATCCCGCCCCCCTGCCACCCCCTACCCAGTTCACATTTTAGCTTGGAACATTCTAGAGTTTACAAACCTCATAGAAGCCTCAGTATTCATTGTAGCCACAAAATCATTTTTGACCTTCTCCTGGCTCCTGGTTATGGGAGGAGGGAGGGGTGCGGAGAGACGCCCATCAGTCCATGTGTAAATGAAAATAGTGCAAGTTCCTCAACCAGGGATGGGTCAAAGGTGCTTGGAAACTAGGGTAATGGTGGAGCGAGAACAAATAAAAAAACACAGAGGTTTCCTGGCCTTCCTGTGCCTGCCTCCCTGCGTTCAACTCATTTGCCTGCAGTTAAAAGGGAAGTCATTTTGCTGCTGTTCATGTCACATTGATAACTATTGTGACTGCCCCCATTCTCTCTGGAACCTTGGCTGCCCCTTTTAAGCGTCTGTTTAATTCAGAGAAGAGGAATCTTGATCTTCATTCAAGGGTGTCTTCCCTCTTGGTGCGGTCGATTCAGTTCTCCCAGTTACACGCAGCTCTGCACACGTTCTCACTCACACACGTCTGCACACACCAGACCCATGTTGGCCTCTGCACTGCTGAAGCTGTCATTTTAAAGATCTCCAGTAATAACCATGAGTCTGTTGTGCAAAGTTTGGCAGATACAACGTCAGGACCACAGCAGGGCGGTGGGCAGGGGTCTTTCATGGGAGAAGGGAGGGCTTCCCTTGTGGAGTGCCAGCCACTCCTGTTTCCTGTTCTCTCCCCAGATCCTGATTCCGGCCCTGATGGTCACGGCGGAGAAGGACTTCGTGCTCGTTCCTCAGATGTCCAAGCACATGGAGGACTGGGTGAGGGAATGGCCCTGCACAGGGGTCATCGGTGCCCCCCGGGAGAGGGCACGGGCAAGGGTGCTCAGAGGGAAGATGGCAGCAGAGGATACACCTTGTCATGTGGATGGGACCGCAGTTGAAGCACTTCAGTAACATCACTGTCCCCCGCTTGCAAGCAGCAACCGTGACTGTGCCTTCCTTTCCCCTGCATGGATGTGGGGTTTCGTTCACTCATTATTCCCTTCCTAAGTCATGCAGGGTTCGGGCAGGGTGGCCTGCGGGGAGCAGAGAGAAGGCGTCCATTTCCCGTTGCTCTAACCTGAGACACACCCATCTGCATTCTTCCATTTACCTTCCTGCATGGGGTTTCCTTTCAGATTCCCCACCTGAAAAGGGGACACATTGAGGACTGTGGGCACTGGACACAGATGGACAAGTAAGGAGGTTGGGGGCTCCTGGGGTCAGGGAGAGCAGGGCCCCCTGTTCACCTTCCATAAAAGCTTTCCTGGTTTCATTGTGGTGGCTTTGGCCTGGCTTAGCCACTCATATCACTTACCTCTGCCTTCGAGTTGGGTGGGTAGGCACAGACAAGTGTGAATGGCTTTGTTTTTTTTCTTCTCCCTTTCCTCCAGGCCCGCCGAGGTGAATCAGATCCTCATTAAGTGGCTGGAGTCTGATGCCCGGAACCCACCGGTGGTCTCAAAGATGTAGCACGCAGCGTGCATCCACGCTCAGCAGGTGTGCCGTCCTTCCGCCTGCTGGGGCATCATTCTTAGTATACAGAGGTGGCCTTACACACATCTCTCATGGATGGCAGCATTGCTTTGAAGAGGTTTGCAAAAAAAAAGATTTTCATTACCTAAAGCGAATCAAATTTGACATTATTTTAGATCCCAGAGAAATCAGGTGTGATTAGTTCTCCAAGCATGAATGCATCGTCCCTTTATCTCTAAGAACCCTTAGTGTCCTGTTGGGGGACAGAATGGGGTGGCGAGGTGGTGATTTCTCTTTAACTGACCAATCCATAGTTTTGCAGAAAAATCAGCCATTCACTGAGAAGAATCTTAGTAGAGATTGGGATGCGTTACTCAATAAAGCTAAGATGACTATGCTGCTGGTCGCTGTTCTTGGAGAGGTGGAGTGACCGTTCAAGGAGAATGCATGGCGTTGGGATGAGCCCTTTCTCTCTGCTTTTGAGCCCTGTTCTGGGCTCCGAGGTGCTGCATGATCTAGGCCTTGCTGGCCAGGAGACACTTCTACGGGGATGGCAGTGTCTCTTGTGCTCTGTCCCCTAAAGCAGCCACTGGCTACAGGTAGCCACCTGCCTTTCTCCCAGCTTCCCTAGCAGATTTTGCTCAGGCACAAATGCGCACCTTGAGCATGCGAAATGTGCTAGTGAGGCTGAGGAAGCGAATTTTAAATTCCATTGAATTTTAATGAGTTTAAAGTGAAATAGCAGCAGCTGCCATGAGGCTCAGGCAGATCCAGCCCGTCTTCCCCTCTGCCCTCTCCTCCCTCCTGTCACATCCAGTTAGGTGCCTGTCTCACTGATGTGTCTCCTGCAGTGGTCTCTCCCCTGCCCTGCTTCTGGCCCCAGAGTGCTGGAGCAGCAGCCTCTTCACGGGTCTTGCCGCCCACGTGGTTGGATCCTGAACCTTGCAGGGCCTCCCCCACTGCCCCTGCCCACCCCAAGCCCGGCCCCATCACCCTCCAATTCCTAACTGCCCTCCAGCAGCACACTCGCAGGTGCTGGTCCTCCTTAACCCTCTGCCCGACTTACTCATTCTTTGCCTGGAATGTTCCTCCTGCCACCTCCTCCAAGCCCATAAGCTGGGTCCCGAGCCCTTTCTCCCTGCCCGCCTTGCATGGTTATCAGGCTCACAGATGCACACACAATGGCCTCGCTGCACTTGCGAGGGGAAGCTTGCTGAAGAAATGGCCCCTCCAAGCTGAGTTCGGCATGCTGACGGGCATGAGTTGGCCAGGCCACAAGGGCCTGAGTGTCTGTGTATGGGGAGAAAGCCAGGGGAGGTTTGAAATGGAGACTGCTGGCGTTTCTTCACTGCCCTAGCGCACCTGGAGTCTTCCATGCACCACCTCTGATCCTTCCAGAGAGTCCTTCCCATTTGACAGAAAGGGAAACTGAGGTTCAGATAACTTGCCCAGGACTACTTGGCTACATGGAGGCAGAGCCTGGATTCAGAAGCAGGCTCTCTGGCTCCTAAGGCTGAGCTTTCTTTACGAAAAAAAAGTTATCCTTTCTAAATCTGGAGGCAGACCACCTAGGTTAGGTCTCTGGTCTGCTGCATACTCACTGTGTGACCTTGAAAAAGGAGGTCTGTGCCCCAGTTCCCTCATCTATAAAAAAGGGGATGTTAATAGGACCTAATTCATGGGTGGTTGTATCGAGTATGTTAATATACACAGAGTTCTAGAACAGTGCTTGGCATGGAGGAAGTGCTATAGAAGTATCAGCTGTAAGATTTCCAGCTTCTCTTAGGACAAGACCTATAAGGGCTTTCCATTTCGAGCCAAGCCACCACCATCTCAGTCTTTTGCATCTGAGAATTTAAAGGCAAGCATGGGGCCTGGGGGAAAGGCTTACACCAGATCACATGATTTTCCTAACTGGGTGTATTCAAGCTCATTTGTAAGGGAGCAGTTGGGGGAAAGGAAATAATCAAAACCTAAGAGTGTCCTTTACTAGAAGGAGCACAAACAGCAAACCTGTCTTCCCAAAAGTCTCGCTTTTAATGTTCTATCCAGTCATCTCCATCAGCCATCAAAAAGGCCTCAGAAATTCTGCTCCTTTAGCAGATAAGAGTTGAATAACTCCAGTCCATAGCATTGTCACAAAAATATAACTAGTTATACCAGATTGAGGGCTGTATCAGTCTGTTCTCCCATTGCCATAACGAACTACCAGAGACTGGCTACTTTATAAAGAAAGGAGATTTAATTGGCTCACGGTTCTGCAGGCTTTACAGAAAGCATGGCTGGGGAGGCTCCAGGAAACACAATCATGGCAGACGGTGAAGGGGAAGCAGGCACATCCTACGTGTCTAGAACAGGAGGAAGAGAGAGAAGGGGAAGGTGCTACACACTTTTATAAACAGCCAGATCTCGTGGGAACTCACCATCATGAGAACAGCAAGGGGGAAATCCGCCCCCACCATCCAGTCACCGCCCACCAGGCCCCTCTTCCAACATCGTGGATTACAATTTGAGTGGGGACACAAATCCAAACCATATCAAGGGCCATAAAGGACAGTGGACTGGAAGAGGAGGTCTTTAGGTTTTTCAAGAAGATACTGGAATGTCCAGGGCTATGTTTCCTGGTCTGCTTTGAGGACCTTTGGGCCACACATCACCTGCTGCAGTGGTGGTATCGGGGCATTCCCTGGAACAAGCAGGGAAGATTTTCAGATGCCATTTTAAGTACAAATGGCAAGGAGTGTGTTCAAAATGATTTAATTATAAAATGCTATATTTTGGGATTGAATTTAAATTTTTAATTAACATACTAGTTGCACATATTCATGGAGTACATAGTGATGTTTTGATACACATAATATGTAGCAATCAGATCAGGGTAATTACACCTGTCATCTCAAACGTTTATCATTTTTCTGTTGACATTTAATAACCTCCTTCTGGCTATTTGAAACGATGTATCATTGTTGACTGTAGTCATTGCTCAGTGCTATACAACGCTAGGATTTACTCCTCCCACCGAGCTGGAATTGACATTCCTTAACAAATCCCTCCCTATCCCCCACCTCTTCCCCCAGCCCTTCCCAGCCTCCTGTCCTCTGTTCCACTTTTTACTTCTAGGAAATGAACTTTTTTTTAGCTTCTGCATATGAGTGAGAACATGTGGTGTTTCACTTTCTGTTCCTGGCTTATTTCACTTAACAGAATGCTCTCCATTTCCATCCATGTTGCTGCGAGAGACAAGATTTCATTCTTTTTTTGTGGCTGAATAGTAAAAAACATGTTATTTTTATGTCATGATTACAAAGGGAATAGATTACAAATATATTCACCTCTGCTAAAAGAAATCGGCGCTTTAAAAAGAGGTCCAACAGTCTTCATATTCTCTTTCACACCCTCCATCAGTGGGTTGTGCTGCTCCCAGGAGGCTGAGATCACTCATATAGTCTGTCAAGGAAGGACCACTTAGTGGCTGTCAATTAGCAACATCTAAGGTTTCCAGGAGACCCATTTTCTAAAAAGTGAGTCTATTAGGCTAGGCAGGACAAAAAACTATTTCCATCTCTCTTGGGGTATAGGGAATCCATGGTTTTAGGCCTCGACATGACTGTCCGCCAGTTTCCATATCGTTCACAGCCACATTACCATCAACACAAATTAAAAGCAAACAATGGTTAAAATATCTAGGTCAGAGGCTCAAAGGGTTTTTTCCAACAGGAATTGGGTGACAAATACTATGCCTCACTGTTCAGAGGAATCCATCTGGTCACAAATGATAAAATACTTTCTTGCCTGAGAAATTGTGGAGTATCAACTCCTGCACCCAAATGTATAACTGTCTGTCTCCTTGTTAGACTGTGAGGGCCCTGAGATCGGAGGCTGCCTGTCTTAAGTAATTCGTCTTTGAACCCAACTCAGCACTGGCCTGGCATATTGAAAATGCTCATTAGACATTTGCTGAATAAATTGGAGAGTAAATGCATAAATGGATGAATGGACAAATGCATTAGTTTCAAGTTAAAATAATTAAAATTTGGTCAGCCATGGTGGCTCACACCTGTAATCCCAGCACCTTGGGAGGCCGAGGCGGGCAGATCACCTGAGGTCAGGGGTTCGAGATCAGCCCAGCTAATATGGCAAAACCCCATCTCTACTAAAAATACAAAAATCAGCTAGGTGTGGTGGCGGGCGCCTGTAATCCCTGCTACTTGGGAGGCTGAGGCAGGAGAATCACTTGAACCCAGAGGCAGAAGTTGCAGTGAACCAAGATCATGCCATTGCACTCCAGCCTGGGTGACATGAGGGAAATTCCATCTCTATAAATAGCCTGATGTCCTCAAGGTTCATTCATGTTGTCACATGTGCATGTGTGGGAATTTTCTTTCTTTTTAAGGCCAAATAATATTACATTGTATATATAGACCACATTGTGTTTATCTACTCATTGGCAGGAGAAGGTCCAATAGCCCATGCTCTAAGGCCCTTCCAATGTGACTTGGGCTTATGTCAGAGTTTCAAAGACAGAAACAATTTTTTTTTTTTTTTTTTTTTTTGAGATGGAGTCTCACTCGGTTGCCCAGGCTGGAGTGCAGTGGCATGATCTCGGCTTACTGCAACCTTTACCTCCCGAGCAATTCTCCTGCCTCAGCCTCCCGAGTAGCTGGGATTACAGGTGTCCACCACCATGCCCAGCTAATTTTTGTATTTTTAGTAGAGACAGGATTTCACCATGTTAGCCAGGCTGGTCTCGAACTCCTGACCTCAGGTGATGTACCCGCCTCGGCCTCCCAAAGTGTTGGGATTACAGGCGTGAGCCACCACGCCCAGCCCAACAGAAACAACTTTTTATTTATGCGACTCAAAGTAAGAGAATTCCTGAGAAAGCCCCAAGCAGTGATAATCATTTTCATTTGAATGTATTAAAGGATAAATATGTATTTATCATCTTTATCAATTATCTTGGACTCAGATGGAAAAAGAAGTCCGAAGTACTTTAGGCAGCCTCGTCTACTTTGTCTCATGTGCTGAAGGAATGTTATGCCCTACGTTGTATTTTAAAGAGAACATGCTGGTGGAATGAGGCAGGGAAGGGAGACCTGCAGACCAGAAATGGTTAAACACCCTTCATGATGTCCACAGTAAGGACACGGGTGTTCACAGAAATATGTTAGGTTCCCAGGTACAAATGGTGTATTAAGGAGGCATTCTCAATGATTAACAAGCCTGGCAGGGGAAAAGATCTAAAAACAAGCCCTTCGGTGACCACTAAGGCAGTAACATTCATTTTCCTTGCCAAGAAATGTTTGTAAAAGTTAAGACTCAGCAAGCCCAGAACAGGCTGAGTCCTTTAGACGAGAAATAAATAACCCCTCGACCACAATCATGGGAGGGTGGCAACACAGATCCAATGAACTGATTCACGCTATTTTTGCTGAGTTTCATATTCTCATGTAATTTTATTTTTTTCAATAAAGGCAGTTTATAAAATTGATGTGCTTGGCTTAGGGTGGGGGTAGAAGCGTTCCATCCAAGGGCAGTAATGCCGGGGGAAGAAAGGAAACCTGCGTGGATCCAGGCTCTGGAAGTTTCAGGGGAGGAGGGCAGGGAGTCCACAAGGGTCCCAGGGCTGTGGAATAGACCAGGCCCACCCACACCCCCAAGCACTAGGCTCAAAATGTAGTCACAAAAAGAGGAGCGCTTTGACTGGACTACAGCTGAAAGCAGAATTTGTGGGTGGAGAGGAGGATGTACTTGCCTTGAAATTATGAGGACAGGGTTTGAGAAGGAAGAGGGGAGTTAGAAAAGAAAAGAACTTTTATCTGAGGAACACAATCCTTTTAATGACCAGGCCCAAAGACACATTAAAACGATACAGCAATCATGCCCTCCTCCCGGCTTTGAGCTCTGTCTCCATCTCTTGAAGCTGCTTGCTTCTGCCACAGGTACCTATAAATTAACCTAACAGTGCCATCCTGGACACTCGGACCCATACCCTATAGCTTAACAATGCCTAGCTGTTAGCGAACTCATCAGTGTTATTTCTGTAAAGCAATGAGAAATGCTGACAAACAATTTTGTATCAGTCCACTCCCTGTCCCCCTTTTTTGCCTTTAAAAGTCCATGTGTAACTGCTGCTAATCAGAGCGTCTATTCAGGGCAACTTGAATCTATGCTCCCAGGTTGCAATCTGCAAGCTTGACCCAAATAAACCCTCTACTCAGGTTAATTTCGCTGCAGCTTCTTTCCTTTAGGGTCTGCAGAAGCAAGTTCTTGGTTTGGGGTGATACCAGGCTACACCTCTAACATGCCCTCCCCCCTTGCCAGGCGCCTCTCTGTCCCCAGGACTTGATGCCAGTCAGTCCTTGTGTTGGCCACAGCCCCTGGGCCCCTTGCAGAACTTTGGAACAGTGAGTGTGGAGAAGGGACAGCTGCCAACCTAACAACTGCTTTCTCCAGTCTCAGCCCCAAGGCCTCTGCACCCCAAGTCCTGCCTTTTCCAGCGGGGAGTCTGCGGTCTACCCCTGGGCCGTGGAGCTGGCAGTTCTGGGGCCCCGCAAGCCCTGCCCCTCCCTCAGGGATAGCCCCAAGTGTGCATATGCAAAGGGAAGAGGCCTGGCCTTGCCCTTTTCTCTCCTGAGGCCCTGACCCCAGGCTCTCTGGCATGCAGACACGATCTGCTACGGCTGCCATAACAAAGTCCCCCAGATCAGGTAACAAACAGAGACATTTGTGTTCTCACAGTTCTGGAGGCTGGAAGGCTGGGATCAAGGTGTCGGCAGGGCTGGTTCCTTCTGAGGCCTCTCTCCTTGGTTTGTAGGCAGCCACCTTCTCCCTGAGTCTTTTTCTCATGGTCTTCCTCCGTGTGTGTGTCCTAAGCTCTTCTTATGAGGAGACCAGTCATGTTGGACGAGGGCCCTACCTCCACATATTGGTGCTACAGCCACCAATATCCTGTCCTGTCTCCCTAACAGTGGGGGGTGCTGGCCTTGGTCACCCCCCGGGTCTGGCAAGGGAATGAACACACGCAGGGACCCAGGTTTCAGCTGCACAGGCCTGCGCCCTCCTCCAGCCCAGGGTGCCTTGGCAGCCCCACATCAAGACCCCCCAGCAGCCCCAACATCACAGCCTCCCCTGATCTGTGGTGTTAAGCACCTAGTTAGAGGCTGGGGGTGTCCTTTGGCTCCAGAATCCCTAGGGTTGGGGTCAGAGTTCAGAGAGCTAAACCCTGCCCTCCCACCTTCCCTCAGAGAGGGAGCCCAGGGCGGGGGTCAGGCCTGAGCAGCTGTTTGTTTATGGCCTTCATCCTGCCTAAGTGGAGCCTGTCTCAATGCTGCTCACCTGCCTCTCCTGCCAGAGACCCCTCCCCGCTTCTCAGGAGCAAGAGCAGTGAGCAAGGCCCAAAAAACAGACTCACATTGACAGATGCAGAAAGGCACAAAGTGGCATTTAGCTGGCTTTACAGATGAGGAACTAAGGATCAAAGAGGGTGAGCGATTTGCCTGGGGTCACAGAGCCAATCAGCAGTAGGGCTGGGCACAGACTCAGGACTGATGCCAGCTCTGTGCTCAGTTACTGTCCATGCAATTGAACCAGTACCTGGTGAGTGCCCCCAGGTGCCTGCCAGCGTGTCAGCGTGCCGAGCAGGTGTGCTGCATGTTAGGGCTCCGGTTCTCACCTGCTGGGGCCAGCTCCCCTCAGCTGTAATTTTTGCCAGATAATCTCCCCTTCTCCTATGCCTGCCAGCAAGGCTCTGGGATTCTCTCTGCTATTTCCTTATTTGCTCAGGCTGATGGTCTCTAACTTGTAGAAAACGTCCCGGCCGAGACATCAGTCATGGTGGCAATGAACTCTGATTGCTCATTAGTGAGAATTGGGCTCCAGCAATCGATTTCACTAAGCTCTGTGACCCGGGTCCGTGGAATGCGCTGGTGCTTTAGAGTAAGACAGATGTGCCTTCTTATCTCAGTTCCACCACTGATGTTTGTGTGACCTTGGGCAAGTGACTTCAAGTCCCAGACCTCAGTCCCCTCCCTGTAAAGTGAAGAGACCATTCCCACAGCCCAGGGCTGCCATGGGGATCTCATGACATAGTACCCTAGTCCACATGGCAGGCACCAAACAGACATTACGTCTCCTCCTCTCCCTTCCAGCTCTTAGTCTTTGCCTAGGTCCTCGCACCTCCCAGGGTGAGAATAAGTGGAGAATTTGAAGTCCATCTAGCAAAGTCAAGACCCTCCAGGAGTACGCCCTCTTTGGTTGGTGACTGTGCAACTACACAAAGCAATCCTGGCTTCCCAGTCTGAGTGGTGGTGGGAGCACAGGGGTGGAGGAATGCTAGACCCGGCTCAGCCCAGTGAACTTGGGCCAATCTCTCCTCCACCCGGTGCCTCATCTTCACCTTCGAACAGAACGCATTACCCAGAATATTCCTAAAGCTCCAGCATTCTCACACTCCCACAGAGGACGTGGCTCAAGCTGACCCCAGGCTGGGACAGACCCACTTATGCTCCCAAGAAGCCTGGCAGCAGGAGTGAGGGCTGGGCAACCACCTGGCTCTTCCCGGCCTGCACTGGTCTCTTACAGGTGGATGAGGAGAAGCAGGTGACCATGGAGGCTGGCATCCTCCTGGCCAACCTGCACCCACAGCTGGATGAGCATGGCCTGGCCCTGTCCAGGTAAGAGCCCATGCTCCCATTCCTGGGTGGGCCAACACAGCCTGCCTATCCCCCACCCTGGCCTGGCTGGACACTCAAGGATCTGGCAGGAGCCACAGAGGAGCGCCTCCCAATGTGCACCCCTTTCTCTAGGCTCCTGTTCTTCCCCCTTGGGGTGCCTGTCTTCCCATCCCCTATGAGTTCAGGGGCTGTTGTGTTGGGAATAGAAAGAAATGGGCCAGAAATTAGATAAGCATTAAATAACAGTCTCAGAGATGGGACAACCCTGGATTAAGTCATTCTGAAAACTTGCAACAAACAACTCCAGGGATCCAAACACAAGAAAATGCAAATAAACTCTCAGAGGAACAGAAGACCCTGATGACTGAGCCACAGGGTTTCCTGGCATGCCTATCCATGGCTTCACTTGTCCCTCCATCCAAACATGGTATCAGTGATGGCTCAGGTTTAATATCAGGGGATTTCCTTTGAAATAGGAGCCAAACACAGCCAAAGGAGTGAATCTCTAACTGTGGAATTTCTACCATTAAAAACAGGGTGACAGGTGTTTGGAACAGTGGTGTAAGCATTGTCTTTGCAGCTGGAACTCATAGCCATGGAAACCTGTGGTTGGTTTTCACGTGGGGGTGGTCTGCACACCTTAGCTTTCTTATCACAGGGCCTGGGGCATCATGATTCCTCTGCACTCTGGAAACCCTCTGTTCTGGCTTCTCTAAGGGCCATGGCAATGCAAACATTTATAGAATATCTGCCTGTTCAGGCCTTGGAGAGGCAAAGATGAACAAATCCCAGACCCCACAAGCAAGGAGCTCCCAGCAAGCAGCCACATAGATGAGGAACTGGCAGGCATCACACAGAGCAATAGGTTCGATGTCAGTGGAGCATTCAGGGCAGCCTGGGGCCCAAGTTCAGCTTTGGCAGGCAGGGGAATGTGTGAGACGGTGAGCATAGGAACAGGATCCCTTCGGGGGGACCCCCAGGTTGAGCCCCAAAAGATGATTAGGTATTAACCAGCAAGAGGAGAGGAGGGAGGAATCCCAGGCAGAGGGAGCCACAGTAGCAAAGCCCAGGAGAGGGACAGAGTGTGAGGTGTGCGGAGCCTGGAAGCAGACAGTGGAAACAGCCCGTGACCAATGACTAACGGGAGGAAATGTGTTCTTCTTAATTACAGACATCAGCTTCTGGGCCCTGAAGCATCCTTGCCCGTCTATGATGTGTCCCTGTCCTCCCCTAGGGGCCCCGTCCTCCTCAAGTGGCTCCTGGGATGGGGCCCATCTGCTTCTCCAAAGGCAGCTGGGGTGTCCCATCCTGTATGTCCTAGGGGGCTGCCTGGGACTGTAGTTCCAAGGATGCTGGGGCGCTGTCAGGAAGAGGAAGGCTGCATGTGGAGTCTGGATGCCCTCTTTGGTTTCACTGTCACACCAGCCTTGTAGGGAAAGCATGAGAGTCTCACTTACAGACACAGAAGCCAGAGTCTTACCCAAAGATGTTATAGGAAAGGGGTCCTGATCCAGACCCCAAGAGAGGGTTCCTGGATCTCGCACAAGAAAGAATTCAGGGTGAGTCCATAGAATAAAGCAAAAACAAGTTTATTAGGAAAATAAAGCAATAAAAGAATGGGTACTCCACAGACGGAGCAGCCCCGAGGGCTGCTGGTTGCCTATGTTTATGGTTATTTCTTGATGATATGCTAAACAAGGGGTGGATGATTCATGCCTCCCCTTTTTAGACCATATAGGGTAATTTCCTGACATTGTCATGGCATTTGTAACTGTTATGGCGTTGGTGGGATGTAGCAGTGAGGACGACCAGAGATCACTGTCATTGCCATCTTGGTTTTGGTGGGATTTAGCTGGCTTCTTTACTGCAACCTGTTTTATCAACAAGGTCTTTATGACCTGTATCTTGTGCCAACCTCCCATCTCATTCTGTGATTTAGGATGCCTTAACTGTCTGGGAAGGCAACCCAGTAGATTTCAGCCTCATTTTACCCAGCTCCTATTCAAAATGGAGTCGTTCTGGTTCACATGCCTCTGACAAAGTCATGCAGCTGGAAGGCTCTGAGACCCCGTATGTTTGGTGCCAGGCGGGGCAGGGCAGCGTGATGGTGAAGCCCGGCTCTGGGAGCAGTCTGCCTGGGCGCGAGCCTGCCTCTACCTTGCACCAGCTGTTAGGCAAGTGCTTGTGCGTCGGGGCCACAGAGTCCTGCCTTAGAAAACAGGTCTCTAAAATAGGGGTATTCGGAGGGCTGGTTGAGTTAGAGATGCCCCTCGTAGTATGGTTCGGTAAACGTTAGCCTCCTTCATTCTGGTTCTGTCAAGGCCTCAATCCGGGGACTCCGGACATGGGCTTTCTTCTCCCACTGTTATCTCCACCCTCTCAGGGACCGAAGTCCAATTTTCCTTCCAATTGACCCCTTTTTGCTGAAAGCCTCGCTTTTATCTCTGTCTTTTAACAGGGTCCTAAGCATCTTCCCTCTTCCTTTTTAGTCTTCATACACTTCATGGAGAAGAGAAGCTCCCACTGTCCCTTTGTTGGCATTTGGGTCACTCTCATTCTTCACTGTTATAAACAATGCTGTGAGGGACATCCTCACATGTGTGCCTGCCATGTACTGGAGTATTTTCCTAGGGCAGAATTTCTAGGGTCCTCTTCTATTTAATCATTGTTTAAAATTTGGATTCAGGAGCACATGTGCTTGTTTTGTTACATAAGTATATTGTGTAATGGTGGGGATTGGGCTTCTTGTGTACCCATCACCCAAATACTGAACATTGGACCCAGTAGATCATTTTTCAACTCTCCCCCTTCCCCATCCTTCCCCATTTTTGGAGTTCCAGGTGTCTATTATCTTCATCCTTATGTCCATGTGTACCCACTGTTTAGCTTCTACTTATAAGCAAGAATATGCAATGTTTGATTTTCTGCTTCTGAGTTAGTTCACTTAGGATAGTGGCCTCCAGCTGCATCCATGTTGCTGCAAAGGACATAATTTTATTCTTTTTTACAGCTGCATAGTATTCCATAGTATATATGTACCACATTTACTTTATCCAATCAACCATTGATAGACACTTAGCTTGGTTCCATGACTTTGCAATTGTGAATTGTGCTGCAACAAGTATACAAGTGCAGGTGTCTTTTTAATATACTGACTTTACCCTTAGGTAATCCCCAGTAGTGGGATTGCTGGGTGGAATGGTAGTTCTATTTTCAGTTCTTGGAGAACTCCCCATACTGCGTTCCATAGAGGTTATGCTAATTTACGTTCCTACCAGTATTGCATAAGCATTCTCTTTTCTCTGCATCATTGTCAACATCTACTGTTTGGGACTTTTTATTTTTATTTATTTATTTATTTGAGACAGTCTTGCTCTGTCACCCAGGCTGGAGTGCAGTGGTGTGATCTCGGCTCACTGCAACCTCCTTCTCCTGGGTTCAAGCGATTCTCTTGCCTCAGCCTCCTGAGTAGTTGGGACTACATATGTGCACCACCACACCTGGCTAATTTTTTAATTTTTAGTGTAGACAGGTTTTTGCCATGTTGGCCAGGCTAGTCTCAGACTCCTGACCCCCTGATCCGCCTGCCTCAACCTCCCAAAGTGCTGAAATTACAGGTGTGAACCACTGCACCCAGCCAGGACTTTTAAGTAATAGCCATTCCAACTGGGGTGAAATGATATCTCACTGTGGCTTTGATTTGCATTTCTCTGATAATTAGTGATGTTGAGCATTTTTTGTATATTTGTTGGCCGTGTGTGTCTTCTTTTCAGAAATATCTGAGATCTTTTTACATTCTGCCATTTTCAGAAGAGGCATTATCACCCACTAACCCCACCAATATGGACAAAGAGATGAGAGTAGCCAGGAGGGTGAGCAGGTGGGTGAGGGAAGGCTAGAAGAGGCTTATGTGTCTTTCACCCTCTCCTCATTCAGCCAGGGCAGCCCCAGGTCTCATCTTCTCTCCCTGGGAAGGCATGAGGTGATATTTCCTAATCACTGTCATGTTGGGTTGAAAGTGGGAGATGTGGAGCCTCTGGTGTCCTCCAGCCTCCCTCAAGGGGCCTTGGTCTGCACTGGAGGAACCTGCCACATCCTTGCCCTCCCATCTTTTACCTGTAGAGCACTGTGTGTGAGCTGAGGACAGCTGGGCTCTCGAGAAGCTGTCTCACAGCTTGTGAAGCTCCAGGCGCCTGAGCCCTTGGAGGTCTTCAGAAAATACCTGTTTCCTTCTCCTTTAAGTTAGGGCTGAGGTGACTCAGAAAGTTCCTGGGAAGTAAGATTTTTTAAACTCTGGATCCGCTCTTCATCCTTGACCTTAAGATTGGCAGCTCTTTCTAATTCCAGCCCCCGTGGTGCATGCCTCCTAAGGGGTACTGTGATCCTTTCATGATCTCGTCCTCCTGTGCACATGGAAGCCTCCCGTTATTCCTTCTAGGGCCTGGAACGCCAGGCTGAGGCATGAGGCCTTTCTCCTGGAGCCCCTGAAGGTTTCTGAGCAGGAGAGGTGGCAGGACCTCCTCCTCCTTTCTTATCTCCCCAAACCTTTCCGTGTTATTTATTTGGGAGATTTGAACCAGGTTGGTTCCATGAGGATGTTGCAGGCCTTGGTAGGCTGGGTACCTAAGAGAAGCCTCAGCAGGAGCATTTTGGCCTTTGGTTGGTGGAGAGCGTATTTATTGTTGGCAGATGGAGGTTGGAGGAAAGGAAGAAAGGGGTGTTGTGGGCTGCAGAGACCCCCAAAGCCAGGCAGGCAGGCCTCCCCTCAGCCCTGAACCATGTCGCCACTGGCTCATCTAACAAGCCACTTAGATGAAGAAACTGAGACCCTGAGAGAAGACGGGCAGGCCACGTCACACAAGCTAAGTTGTGGCAGATCTGGGATGAGAACCCAGACAGGCGCCGAATAAACTTCTCTGCCCTAAGGGGCCTCGCACCTCAATCTGATGGGCCTGGGAGTGTGCCTGCTGTCCTGGAAAGCCTAACTGGTCTCTTGTGTCCTTTTTGCTGCTTCTTGCTGAGCCCAGCCTGGGCTTGGTGTTAGACGTGACGGCAGCTGGCGTCGTTGGGTCTGGAATGCAAAACACGGGAATCAGGCCTGGCACCCTGGCCACCCACGTGAGTCCACCTGCTTCCCCTGCAGTGCTGGCCCAGCTCTGTGGGGGCCTCACACCCAGTCCGTCTGGCCCCCTTTGGCAGAGATGTGACAGGTGCCCTCCAGGTGCATCACTGCCTTCTCCGGCTGACAGTCACGATGAGGAAGGGGCCCTCCTGCATGTCGGTGCTCTGCCAGTTGCACAGTGCCCTCCCACCTTCGCTTCTTAGGATCCTCACAGCCACCCTGTGGGAAGGGATGGGCAGGGATGGGGTGCAGGGAAGGGGTGCCGTCTCCACTGAAGATCTGAGCCAGAGCTGCACAGGGGATGGGGCTGTCCAGGTTACCAGGTGCAGGGAGGGGTCAGGATAGGAGTCCGGTGCTTGTGGACCTGGAACCCCTGCCGTATAGTCATTGAAAAGCATTTCTTACACTTCACAAGAGACCATTTGGGGAACTGGTTAAGAGCACAAGTCTGAGGCTCAGCCCTGGGTTCAAAGCCTGGCTCCACCACCCACTGGGTGTGGAATGCACATTTGGTTGCTTAGCTTCTCTGGACATCTCTGTAAAAAAGAATCACCCCCAATGGGGAGAGTAATCCTCAGCTCTTCGAAGAGGAACTGAGATAGCACATGTTACACGTGTGGCCGACCAGAGGACACTTCAGAGGATGCCTGTGTCAGGAGCCACCTTTGGAGGGCAATCACCTTGAGCTTTGAATGTTAGGTGGGGCTTCCTCTCTGCCAGGCTGGGCCTCCCTGGAGCAGGGTGCTGGGGTGCTTGCAGAGGCTGGCTGCTCATTCATCGGGGATGTGCGAGACACTCCTGTGCCGGTGCAGCGGTGCACACACTCAGCTGTGCTTTCTTTCTCCTGCGTGAGCGCATTTGCACTAGGGGCTGTGTGTCTCTGGCCCCTGGAGCATCATGGCTAAGCACTGGGGCTCCACCACTATTGTCTGTGTGACCTGGGGCAGGTCTCTTTGCCTCTGGCTACCTCAGTTTGCTTACCTGGAAAATGGGAATGCTTAGGATAGCCATGCATGTGAGGGACTTAGAAGAGTGTATACTGTTAGTGCCCAATAAATGTTTGTGACGGTTTTGCTTGTAAGACAAGGCCTTTTCCAGAGCCCACACTCGGTGCTGTCTTAGAAGCTTCAGCATTGCCAGGGATTAGACCACATGGGTCATCTAAGTTTCCTCTCGACTACACAAATTTCCTCTTGACTCTGCATATGTTTCCTCCCAACCAAGCACACCCTGCCTTGTGCAGGGGTTCTGATGAAGGCAAGTAGCCAAGCAAGCACTGTTTGACTGACTTCTAGGAGTCTGACTCAGGTAGTCCAGGCTCAGAGCAGCACTGAGACCAAAAGCAAACAGCCCAAGGCTGGGCGTGGTGGCTCATGCATGTAATCCCAGGACTTTGGGAGGCCAAGGTGGGCAGATCACTTGAGCCCAGGAGTTTGAGATCAGTCTGGCCAATATGGCAAAACCCCGTCTCTACAAAAAAACAATTTAAAAATTAGCCAGGTGTGATGGCGCATGCCTGTAGTCCCAGTGTAGTCCCAGCTACTTGGGAGGCTGAGGTGGGAGGATCACTTGAGCCCACGAGAGTGAGTGCAATGAGATGAGATCATGCCACTACACTCCAGCCTGGGCGACGGAATGAGACCCTGTCTCTAGTAAATAAATAAAAACAGCCCAAAAGCAATTTCTAGGGGACGCACTTTGTTTTTATTTATATTTCTTGAATTCTGTGAAGGGAAACCTAATTCCCAGTGACTGCTCCTTAAAACTCACTCTGCTTTCTCTTGGGCCTCGCATACACACCCTGGTTGCTCCTTGCCCTTCTCCTCCTCCCTCTTTCACCACAAAGTCCTCAAAAAATCACCAGGCAGAAGGGGAGCATCTGAGGGGATGGGGCTGGGGAAGGGGAAGGACCGAGGCCATTCACATCCATCATTCTTGCGCCCTCCCAGGTAAGAGGCTTTGCAGCAAAGCATAGAGGGATGCGTAGGTCCTGATTCGCCAGAGTCCGGCATGGACATTCTCATTTCCTCCTCAAATCTGGGTTCACTGCCCAAGGGAGCCCAGTGGTAGCTGAGGGTGAAGGATGACATGAGAGCCACCCCCTTCCTCAAGATTTGGCCCCAGTCCTAGTCCACTATCCAGGACTTATGTCAAACCGGTTGCCTCAGTTTCTACAAATGATCAGCAAAGTATGAACGTCACTGAGGCCAGGCGCAGTGGCTCACCTGTAATCCCAGCACTTTGGGAGGCCGAGGCGGGCGATCACCTGCAGTTAGAAGTTTGAAGCCAGTCTGGCCAACATGGTGAAACCCAGACTCTACTAAAAATACAAAAAAATTAGCTGGGTGTGGTGGCGGGCACCTGTAATCCTAGCTACTTGGGAGCCTGAGGCACGAGACTTGCTTGAACCTGGGAGATGGTGGTTGCAGTGAGCCGAGATCTTACCACTGCACCCTAGCCTGGGCAACAAGAGCAAAACTCTGTCTCAAAAAATAAAATAAAAATAAAAATAAAAAAGAAAAAGAAAGTCATTGAGTGGCCGCAGATCAAAATGCACACAAGAGTTACTGGCTTTTCTTAGGCGCCCAGCTGGGCAGGCCTGGAAGCCAGTGGAAGGGGCTGCTGTTTTCTTTCACACTTTATCCTGATATTCCCTCATTTTATCCTTACCTCAGTAGTTATAACTGTTATCTCCATTTTACAAACAAGGAAACAGAGAGGCTGAGTAACACACCCGAGGTCATACAGCTAGCAAAGACAGTCCCTGCTGTGGATTGGTTCCTGGATCTTGTGGAAGTGTTTTGCAGGCCAGCTCTCATTCGCTTCTCTGCATCTTAGACAAAAGCTAGCTTTTGTAAAACTCATTCTGATGCCCTCACCCCGCTCCCCAGGTGGCCACCATGCCCCATTTCTGCCAATTTCCCATCTCTGGTCTTTGCTCACTGTTAATGAGAATTAGTTCAGCTTTATCTATTCTCTCGCCCCAAGCTCCTGGCCACCAACTGCACATGTCAAAAGCAATTTCCATCCAAATTAGCAGGTAGCGGACTGTGAAGTGTTTAAACAGCATCAAGAGAGGTTTTCTCTGGAGATGCCAGGGGAAGGTGTGGAAGTCAGTCATTAGATTTCTACTGGACACCCTGGTCTTTGCAGAAACCCAAAGGCATCTGGCTGGGTGTGGCTGAGTGGGAGGATCTAGTTCCCCAGGTGGATGGGTCCGTGGATGAGGGGAGGGACAGCTTGGCCAACACGTTGCCCAGGAAGAGCAATAGGCAGAGAAGTGCCTGGGACCCTGGCTCCTGGGCTGGCCTGACGCCAGATGCACACACATTCCACTTTGTCTTCCCAAGGCCCTTCCCCCAGGAACCCATGGCTCCTTGAAGCCTAGTCTCCTCTTAGAGCTGCCCTGGGCAGAGGAGGCCTCGCTGCATCCTGACTGTGAGGCCCACAGGATGTGTGGGCAGCAGTTCTGGGAGGACAATCCAGGTCCCCTCATGCAGTGTTGGGCCCACCCCCTGCAGGGGACTGATGCCCACTTAAACACAGCCTCCCTTTCCCCATCTCCACTCCTCTTTCTCATGACAATAAGACCCCTCGGGATGTGACAGTAGACCCTGGCTCTTCAGGTCCCCTGAATTGGGGCAAAGGAGATGACCTCACCACCCCTTCTTTGGCCCTAGGGACACTGTGGCCAGGACTCTTCTGAGCAACTCAGTGAACCTGGAGGAACTGTAGGAGGTGGCAGAGGTATGGGCAGGAAAAGGGGTTGAGTAGAGACTTGCCACAGGAGACATGGGGCTGGTGTGAGCTGCCGCTCCTGGGAGGGCATTAACCGTCAGCTGCACTGAGCCCCAGAGGATATGCCTGGGATTCCCTTTATAATGGTTTCTTCGCAGCAAGATGGGTGGAGTCACTTTCAGGCTTATTTGGCTGCTTAAGGTTACATGCAGGGTATTTGGATCTGGATAATGGGGGGCTTGTAATTTATAGCAGTGCTTTTTGAATGAATGAAAAACAGTGTTGTATGGACAAATGGATGGATGGCTACATGGATGGATGGATGGATGAAGGACTAGATGGGTGGAGAGATAGATAAAGGGATGGATGAAGGGAAGGATAGATGGATTGATGGATGGATGATTGAATGGATGAAGGGATGGATGGATGGATGGATGGATGGGTGTTTGGTTGGAGGGATGGATGATGGGATGGATGGATGAATGTATGGATGGATGGATCAATGGAGGGATGGATGAATGGATGGACAGATGGATGGATGGTTGGATGGATGGATGAAGGGATGGATGGATGGATGGTTGGTTGGAGGGATGGGCGAAGGGATGGATGGATTAATAGATGGATGGATGAAGGGATGGATGGATGAATGGATAGCTGGATGGATGGATGGTTGGATGGATAAAGGGGTGGATGGATAACTGGATAGCTGGATGGTTGGATGAAGGGATGGATGGATGATGGATGTATCATTGGATGGATGAAGGGATGGATGGATGGATGGTTGGTTGGAGGGATGGATGAAGGGATGGATGGATGGATGGATGGTTGGTTGGAGGGATGGATGAAGAGATGGATGGATGGATGGATGGATGGATGGATGGATAGCTGGATGGATGGATAAGGGGAAGGATGGATGATGGATGGATGGATGAATGCATGAATGGATGGATGGATGGATAGATGAAGAGATGAATGGATGGGTGGGTGGTATGCAGCATACCTGAAGTGCCTGGAATCCTAGATCCATTCTTCATATTCACTAAGCTATAGGATTCAAATCTATGATTTCAAGTTCCTTGAAGTTTGGGCTCTTCTCTAATCACCTTGTTCAATATGAGCCGATCCTCTGTGCAGATGGAGTTGGCAATAATGTAAGCAGTACTGACTCAACATGATGAAGATCATGGGCTTTGAAATCAAATGAACCCAACCTTGAATGCTGGCTCTGCAACTTCTAAGCTGTGAGCATGTGCCAGTCATTTAATCCTGCTGAGCCTTAGTTTCCTCATCTATGGAGACTGTTAATAATCTCTACCTTAAAGTATTAAATCTGAGGATTAAGCCAGATAATACATGTAAAGCATCTAGTTTAGTGTTAAAACATGCCCCCCATGGCACTCAGTAGGTGATAAATAGAAACTTGTTTTCTGGCCCCCAATCTAAAATCCTTCCCACTGGAATTTCTAATACTTTAAGACTTGGGGCAAATACCTTCACTCCAGAAGGCCCCTCCTCAGATGCATGACTTTGGGGAAAATCTTTACCCAGAACTCCCAACTGGTGGCTGAAAAAGTGATTCCACAATTCCCGGGGTACAGCAAGGATCCCTGAGGTGCCAATGCAAAGCCTGCAGAAATCGTTTAGCAAATGAGATGCCTGATGTCTTAGCCCAAGAGAGTGGGGCAAGTTCAGGACAAGAGCATTCCATAGAACTGTTGGGCTGTGAAAAGGCATGCCTGAGTCACGGAGCCCTGTGAGGAAAGGGGCAGGGAGGAGGACACTGGAATGAGGAAGGGAGGCTGGATGTTCACTGGCCCACACGGCTCTACCTGGAGCCATCCCAGACTCTGAGCATCAGTCAATGCTGCAGGGAATCAGGGACCTGCACCAGGAGCTGATTATTCGCAGCCATTGCTGACCTTTCTCTGCGAGAACAGCTGGAGTGGGGCACTGGGCAGGGTGAGGGGTGAATGACCATCACAAGCCAGGAAAAGACGGGTGGCAGAACCTCTTTCTTGCCAAAACCCTGCCTAGTTATAGAATCAATTTTCCTACCTCACACTCAGATCAGAATGTATTAATCTTTAAGCTGAATGTTTTGACTCAGAGATAAAGGGATGTTTCTTTTTGCCAGAGGATTGGCTTTGGCCCCCACTCTCCCGCTAGGATATTAGAAGTGGGTGGAAGATGGACAGTCTCCTGGTACCTGCCCACCCTCTCTCCACCCTCTCTTTGACCTGGCTGAGATGGGCTGACTGATTACAGCCAAATCCTGTATCTATCAGAGCCTAAGCTTCGGCTGCCATGCATACACACACACACGTGCGTGTGCACACACACCCACACACCTGCACGCATGCATGCACACACGCACATACACCACACACACGCACACACACCACACATGCACACACACACATGCACACACACCACACACGCACACGTGCACACGCACACACAGGCACTCACACACACATGCACACACCACACACGCACACTCTGCACACACACACCACACAGGCACACATGCACACGAGCATACATGCACACACTACCCACGCACACACGCATGCGTGCACATGCATGCACACACCACACACGCACACACGCACACATGCACGCACACACGCGTGCACACACCACATGGCACACACACACCACACACACGCAGACACGTACACACACGCACACACGCACATGCGCACGTGCACACATGCACACACACCACGCACACACACACACATGCATGCACACGCACATGCACACGCACACACAGCACACACGTACACACGTGTGCACACACACGCGCGCACACACGTACACACACGCGCGCACACACACGCACACACACAACTGACCTTTCTGTCTGTTCAGAGCTCAAGATTGTGCCCTCCAGGTCACCTCGACATGGAGGCTTCTCAAACATGACATCCTTGAAAACTCAAAGTGACTCTTAGGCAATAGATTGCCTTTTCAAAATTACCAATTTCTTTAACTTTAGAAGGCTGTGATGCATGAGAAATAGCAATTATAATCTCCTCCCCTAGAAGACAAAATACACACTTGCATGCATGTGTGCACCCACACACAATTGCACAAGCAAAAACTCTCAGCAAGGTGCGACAGCAGGGACTCTGGGAAGGGAGGCAGATCCCCAAGCCCTGCTGTGCCGCTGACTCTGTGTGACCTTGATCAAGTTCCTCCAATTTTGGGGCACTCGGTTTCTGTGTCTTTTAACAGTGAGGTTGGATTGGATAATCCCTAAGGTCACTTTCAGCTCTGACATTCTGAAAACCAGCACAGCGCTAGGATGCAAAACTATCCCCCCAACCTTATTGCTCCACCCTGGAGACAAGGCCATCTCTTGCATTACTGTTTCTCTTCCTTAGAAGATCTGGTGAAAGTTCTTGGGCTATCCTTGAGGAGGACGTGAACCCTGTTGGGAATGTCCCTGCAGTCCCCACTGCTGACCTCAGCTCATCCCAAAGGGCTTATGGAGCAGGACATTGCTCTCCTGCTCACTCATCTGTGCTCACTCATCCATCCACTCTGGATGGATTCTCTTCCCTGCACCTGAAGTGGCAGCTGCTGCCGTACCCTGCTTTGCAGACCCAGCACTAGTCTTAGAAGCCATCCTTAGTTTCTGTCACTCCCCCCTGCCCTCCCCACCTCCACTGGCAGGCCATAAACAAGGACTGCCACGGAGGGTGGGTGGCAATTTCAGCCCTGTGATTCACTGCAAGGGGTGTGTGCAATAAATAGCTCTGTAGTTAATTGCCTTTTGCTTGCCACTCAGAGCAGCCTGTAAAGGGCATCTGCGAGAAGCTAAGAGTGCTTGGGATGCACCAGGGAGGGGGCGGGGTGGGAGGGGGGAGAGCTAAGCTGAAGATGGGCAAACACAGCACAGGCCTTGCTCCTACAAAGGAAACAACCCCATAGAGGAGAGGGAAGGATAGATTTCTAAGTCAGGAATCAGAAAATTCCCATGTGGGCTCTATCTAGGTAGCTGTATGCTACCACGGGAAGCATACAGCTCCCCAGCCCCAGGTCCTCTCTTTAGCATAGAGCTGCTGTCTTGACAGCCAAGCTCTCCGGGCAGGCGGGTTCTGAGTCACGGGAGGAAGTTGTGAGGGGCACAGACGCCTGGACAGGGAGGCATGATGATTGCTTCCTGCTCATGTAGTTAGGGTTGAAGATTCAGCTCTGCAGCCATTTCTTCTTCCCTTATATTCCCTTCCTTTCCTTTTCCATTTCCTTCCTTCCATCTAACACATGTCTATGGAATCACTACAGTGGATCTTCTGCCCCAAGTTCTGGAAGAGCCCCAGGAGGCCCATCAGGAGGGGTCTCTCCCTCAGTGTAGCAGTCGAGGCAGGGGGAGGATCGCATCTCCAGAGTCAGACCATCTGGTCCCCACCAACCTGCTGTCACTCTGCACAAGTCCACCAGCCTTTCTGGGGCCTGGATTCCTCACCCACGTGGTGAATGAGAGCTCCGCTGTCCTCCTGGGACTCTGGTCAGGCTGAGAGCGAGGACGGCACAGGGATCCGCTGTCTTGCTGCCCTTTACAGACAGCCTCAGAGAGAGAAACCCGCAATTCTACCTCTGACTTTTTCGGGAGATAATGCCGGACACCTGGCCCAGGCTCTGTGGGGTTGTGTGGATTCTAGGATCAGAGTCAATGCTGGACTTTCCTGGCTGGATGTGCTGGTCGTGTCCATTTTGCTCAAGAACGTTGTCACCTCCTCCTGGCATTTGTTCCTCCGTCTTCCTGCTGGATGGTCAGTTTCTGGGGGGCGGAAGTCTTCTCTGAGGCAGTTTTAACTCCTCAGGATCCACTAAGTACTCTCAATCTAAGAAGACTCAATGGTCAGTTGATCAATAATTGAGTAAAAATCCATGGTTTTCTGGGACAGTCCCCATGTACTCCCACCCATGCTGTCTGTGGTCCACGTTCCCCTGTACTGAGTCTATTAAACGCATCTCAGTATGACTGTGAGTGCTACTCAAAGCCCTGTTAAGGAAAAGGATCATTCTCAGACCCCAGAGAGAGCTGGGATTCATGCTTCAAGATGTAGGGCAGTGGGGTGAAGACAGACGTCTAGTTCAGTTTTGTGAAGGTGGTGCTGAGATCGAGGCTGCCTTGTGGCTTTTTGTGACAGATTCTCAGCATTACCAATTCTGGGTGGTCTGGTCAGTATGGAATCACAGCTGGAAGATGGGGATTTTAGAAATCGTTGTCAACCTTTATGCCACCCAAACCATGACATGATGCAGCGAGTGTAGCTGGCTGCCTGCATCACCCCGGCCCCCCCACCCCAGCAGTAGGATTGGAGCTGGGGACACGCCAGCTTTGTTGGTTCATTCCTCTAGGAATCTCCCTTGATTGTGTCCCCAGGAGATACAAGTCAGATCCAGGGAACTCCATGAGCCCAGGGAATGCCCTTCCCCAGACAAGACAGTTTGCGAACCCCGATGAGAGGGGGTTAAATTCACAATGGGATGGGCCTTAGCAACCATTCGGTGCTAAGTCAGGGGCCGTGGAGGGCACTGTGCCTAATCTAGCTCTAAGTGCTTATCACATAGTAGAACTACCCAAGTACGAAGCTGAACTGCAGCTGAGAAGGGGGCGCCCCTATGGTTACTGCTGGGATCCTAGACTTGATTCTAGGAGTTATTCCAAGAACAGTGCTCTTCTCCAACCCCACAGCTGCCTGACAAACCCTAAATCTATACTTGGGCTCCACACTCATCCTGTAACAGATTGCTGGGCTTCAGGGAGGCATGATTTGCTTTGTGATATTACGTGGATGTGTGCAGTGATTAGCTCTAACACAGCAAGACTCTCCTGTTCATTTTATTAAGGACTCACTATCGGTCAGGGGATACGAGATGATGATGACAACAACGTAAGAGGGATAGGACTAGAGAACTGGGTACGGTGGCTCACACCAGCAATCCTAGCATTTGGGGTGGCAGAGGTGGGAGGCTCACTTGAGCCCAGGAGTTTGAGACCAACCTGGGCAGCATAGCAAGACCCCATCTCTACAAAATAAAAATAAGAATAGTTGGGCATGGTACTGTGCACCTATAGTTCCAGCTACTCAGAAGGCTGGAGCAGGAGGATTGCTTGAGACCTGAAGGAGCCCAGGAGTTTGAAGCTGCAGTGAGCTATGATTGCGGCACTGCACTCCAGCCTGGGTGACAGAGCAAGACAGCCCTTTCAAAGAAAAAGAATAATAGCACTAGAAGCAGTAGCTGATGCCTATATATTGCTTACCATGTGCCTGACCATTTTAAACACCTTCTAGGCATTAGCTCATTTACTCTCCATAACAATCCTGACATGGGTACTGTTATTAACCCCATTTTACAGATGAGGCACTTGAGGCCCAGAGACATTAGATAACTTGCCCAGACTCATACAGCTAGTACTTGCTCAAGCCAGGACAAAGAAGAAATCACTTCTGTCCTCTAAGCTACTCGGGAAAGTCCTCATGTAAGTGGACCATTTGAATGCCCAGCATCTTATAAGACTCATTCCATGCTATTTGCAATGTTATGACATCTTTAAGTATTTCCTTTTGATGAAGAGAAACTGAGGCACACCCAGGCCCTGGCTGCCATTACTCCCACCACCTTCCTATGGCCAATGCAGGCTCTCCCTTTTCCTCATGCTGAGGTCAGGTCCTCCATAGCCTGGACAGCATTGGAAGAAATCTGAGGACTCCCACACAGCGAGAACGTCAGTGCCATCCACCAGGACCACACCAGCAAGGTAGCTGCAGAGCCTGCCTGCACCTGTTTGTATTCTAGTATTATGAATCCCCAAATAACAAATGTGTTAGCTTGGCTTTGTGAGTGAGTTTTATCCATGTTGCTGAGAGGGAAGACTGCATGGTTCTAATTATTTATTTTTCACTGTAAATATTTACCATGGCGTATTTGTGATGGACAGTGGGGATGCTTCAGGATTTTTTTTCTTTTTGCCATTGTATATAATGTCACTGTGAGCATTCTTGGGAACTGTATGGCACGTTCTCTGTCTCAAGGACATATTCAGAGGGCATCCCTGGGCCCTCTGAATATGAATCAGGAGCATCTTCAGTTTTATCAGAAACCAAATTGTTTTCCAAAGTGTTTACAACAAATTGACCCCCAACACTACAAGCTTCCCACACTTGTCAAAATTGGAGTTGTCAGACTTTCAGATTTTCATCTGATGAATTTTAAACAATATCTCATTCTGGTTTTTCACTCTTATCTCCCTGGTGATGAACAAGGTATCATATCTTTTCAGTTTATTGATCATTCAAGTTTCCTCTCCCGTGCAGTGTCTATTTATGTATTTTGCCCTGTTAAAATTTGGGTTGTTTTTCTCGTTCTTACTGTTTTACAGGGTTTTATTTACATATATTTTGAACACTAGTTGTTTGTTGGTTGTAGGTATTACAGCATCTTCTTTCTGTTTGTGTTTCGCCTTTCATCTTTATGGTGTCTTTTGGTGTGCAGATGTATTTTATTTTAATACAGTTCAAATCTACCCATCTAATATGTTATCTTTGGAAATTTGGGGTCTTATTGAGAAATTCTTCTCTAACCTAAGGTCATAAAATATTGTATTTCTCCCTAAAGTTTTAATTGTGCCTTTTCATGTAAGTCTCCTGGAGTTGGTGTATGCCTATAGTTTAAAGTAGCAAAGCAATTTCAGTTTTTCCAAGTGGCTAACCTATTGTCCTGACACTGTCTATTTAACAGTTAATTTTTTTTTTTTTTTTTTTTGAGACGGAGTCTTTCTCTGTCGCCCAGGCTGGAGTGCTGTGGCACGGTCTCAGCTCACTGCCAGCCCCGCCTCCTGGGTTCACACCATTCTCCTGCCTCAGCCTCCCGAGTAGCTGGGACTACAGGTGCCCGCCACCACGCCCAGCGATTTTTTTGTATTTTTAGTAGAGGCGGGGTTTCACTGTGTTTGCCAGGATGGTCTCAATCTCCTGACCTGGTGATCCGCCCGCCTCGGCCTCCTAAAGTGCTGGAACTACAGGCGTGAGTCACTGCGCCTGGCCAACACTTAATTTTTACATGAGTGAACTGCCATCCCTCCTGTCACATACAACATGTCTTTGTATATGTCAGATGGTTACTGGGCTCTCTATCTCTGTCTTTAGTTTGTTCTCTCCTTCTCTCTCTCTCCCAACACCACACTGTCATCATCACTACAGTAATCCCTCAATATCCATGTAGATTGGTTCTAGGACCAATACCCACAACTACCAAAATCTATGGATGCTCAAGTCCCTGATATAGAATAAGTAGTATTTGCATATAAGTTACACATATCCTCCCATATGCTTTTTTTTTTTTTTTTTTTTTTTTTTTTGAGATGGAGTCTCACTCTTATTGTTGCCCAGGCTGGAGTGCAATGGTGCAATCTTGGCTCACTGCAACCTCCGCCTCCCGGGTTCAAGTGATTATCCTGCCTCAGCCTCCTGAGTAGCTGGGATTACAGGTGCGTGCCATCACGCTTGGCTATTTTATGTATTTTTAGTAGAGACAGGGTTTTACCATGTTGGTCAGACTAGTCTCAAATTCCTGACCTCATGATCCGCCCCTCTTGGCCTTCCAAAGTGCTGGGATTACAGGTGTGAGCCACTGTGCCTGGCCCTCCCATATACTTTAAATCATCTCTAGATGACTCAGGGTGCCTAACACAATACTTACACATCACTTCATGTGCGTGGCTTCAATGTAGGAGTTGGTGCATGGTGAATTCAAGCTCTGCTTTTTGGACATTTGTGGAATTTTTTTCTGAATATTTTCTATCTGTGGTTGGTTGAACCCATGGATTCAGAACCTGCAGATACAGAAGGCAGACTAAATGTATAAGAAGGCTTAAAATCTGCTAGAACAAGTCCCCCACCTTGTTGACTTTCAGAAGCATCTTGGTTGCTCTTAACCCATTGCTGGAACTTTACCTTGAGTTTACATCCCTGCCTGGCCCTCACCTCTCAGTTTCCATCAAATTCTCCAACCATCACAGTTAAGTCCTTTCTGGCAGGTGTTTGCTGCAGCTCTGGGAACTACTGTGTGGGTCCTTGTGTTGTAAGAGAAGATCCACCTCTGAGGGCTGAGCCTACATTCTCCCACCGTGGGCATCTCAGAACCTTCCGCCATGGAGAGCCAAGTCCTAACCCCACTCTGACCTCTCTCATTCCCAGCACCTTTCCAGCCAGTCCAACTCACTGGCTTCAGGTTCCTGCTCTACCACCTGGGAGGACTGGGGCAAGCTGTATAATCTCTCCATGCCTAAGTTTCCTCCTCTGTGAAACAAATCGTAAGATTATCAGCCTGATAGGGTTGCAAGGACTCAGTGACATCAGATGGAGCTCTTAGCACAGCACCTGGTGCATGGAGGGTATCATCTATGCTTTGCCACAAGTGTAGCCATTTGCATTTCTTCCATTTCTCTCAGCTCTTGCCTCCCCTGTGTCTCCTTTGCTAGAGGAAAGCTCTCGTAGGACCCTGCAGAGCCAGGTCAGCTGTGCAGGAGGACACCTGCAATTGAATGGTTCTCAAGTCAGATCCAGCCCATCTGCCACGTGGATCTGAAATGCATGCATTTCTCATCTCTGCTGCACACTGGCTATGTTCTCTTTTGGCTCCCTGTGGCCTCCCACAGGGAGGCTCCTTCCCCGCCTCCCACCTCCACTCCTGCACTCTCCACGGAGCAGCCAAGGTAATCATTCCGAAAGACAGATCAGATCATGTCATCTCCTGACTAAAGACAAACAGATGCTTTATTAAGGTATAATTTACATACCTTATGTTCACCCTTGTAAATATACAATTCAGTGGTTCTTCTTATATTCACAGTGTTGTACAACCATTTCTGCAATCTAATTTTAGAGCGTTTACATCACTCCAAAAAGAAAGCCCTAGCCCATTAGCAATCATTCCCCATCCTCCTACCCTAGCCCCTGGCAACTGCTAATCTGGTTTCTGTCTCTATGGATTTGTCTGTTCTGTACATTTCATAAAAATAGAATTAGGCAATATGTTGTCTTTTGTGACTGGTTTCTTTTGCTTTGCATAACGTCTTCAAGATTCATCATGTTGTAGCTTGCGTGAGTATTTCATGCCTTTTAATGGCTGAATAGTATTCCATTATATGGATAGATCACATTTTGTTTATTCATTCAGTAATTGATGGGCATTTGGGTTGCTTCTACTTTTTGGCAATACTGAATAATGCTGCTGTGAACATTCACAAATAAGTTTGTATATGGGCATGTTTTCAATTCTTTGGGTATATACCTAGAAGTGGAATTGCTAAGTCACACGGTAACTATGCTTAACATTTTGAGAAACTGTCAGACAGTTTTCTAAAGGGGCTATACCACTTTACAACCCCACTAGCAATGTATGAGGGTTCCAATTTCTCCACAACTTCACAACACTTATTGCTCTTTTTTTGTTTTGTTTTGAAGCCATCCTAATGAGTGTGAATTGTGGTTTTGATTAGAATTCTGCTAATGACTAATGATGTTGAGCACTTCTTCATGAGCTTATTGGCCATTTGTCAGTCTCTTTGGGGGAAAAAATGTCCATTCAGTTTTTTTGCCATTTAAAATATTGGGTTGTCTTTTTATTACTGAGTTGTAAGAGTTATTTATACATTCTGGATACCAATCCCTTATCAGAGATAGGAGTTGCAAATATTTTCTCCCATTCTGTGTGCTGGCTTTTCACTTTCTTGATGGTGTCCTTTGAAGCACAATGAAATTTAATTTTGATGAAGTCTTATTCTCTTTTTCTTTTGTCTCTCGTGCTTTGGGTATCAGTTCTCAGAAACCATTGCCCAGCCTGAGATCATGAAGATTTGCACTTGTGTGTTCTTCTAAGAGATTAATAGTTTTAGCTCTTACATTGTTTTTATTGTACATGGTGTGAGGTAGGGGTCCCACTTCATTCTTTTGCATGTGAATATCCAGTTGTCCTAGCACCTTTGTTGAAAAGACTTCTTTCCTCATTTATTTGTCTTGCTACCCTTGTCAAAAATCAACTGCCACAAATGTAAGGGTGTATTTCTGGGCTCCTAATTTCATTCCATTGACCTATATGTAAGTCTTTAGCACACTACCCAGCCATCTTGATTCCTGTAGCTTTGCAGTAAGTGTTTACATCAGGGAGTGAGTCAATCTGAGCCCACACTCTCTCCATCCGTTTCCCCTCTTGCTCTGCGAGCCTTGGGACAAAATCAACATTTACTGCTGTGTTTCCTTCTGCCTGGAAGGCCTTCCATTCTTGACCTGATGAATTCTCAGTTATCCCAAAATGCCCAGCTAAAACTTCCCAACTTCTTGGAGCCTCTCAAGTCATATGGTTATCCCTCTTCTGTGTTTCCCACCTTTGTAGTAAACCACAAAGCCACCCACTGCACCAAAGTTGTAGGCCTTTCCTTCCTGCTCCTTAAGGTCAGTGAGGTAGCCTACTTCATCTTGGTATTGCCAGCACCCAGCACAAGGCCTGGCACCAAAGGACCACTCAGAGAAATGGAAGCATAAACAGGTGAAATATCTGGGACCCATGGAAGAAATGGATGTGCAATGGGGAAACTCCAGGGGGACTCAACTTAGGAGGAACTTCCAGATTTCACCAAATAGTCAGTGTCAGCTCAACAGGTTGAATCTTAGCTCTGGAATTTAGAATGATGATTAGAAAAATATACAGACAACCACTTCTTTGTGGCATTGTCACAAGTGCCACCCTGTGAATTTAGAAAGCCAGGGTGTGACAAAACAAGAGAAGGTTCTGTTGGGGGTGGCAGGCAATGGTATGCAGTTGTGTCATCTTCAGAGACACCACAGCCCTGCTTTGAGAGGCCTCTGCCTTCAGGTTCAGTCCCAGATGCTACTTGGCCAACATGATTTAACCCGAAGGTCCTCCCAGTGTTTTTTTTTTGCATAAATCCAACAGATGACAATGGACCTGCACCCTTGTGGTGAAACAGAGCTAGCACACCCTCCCCCAGGGGCCTGGTCTACTCCATGATACTGTGCTTCTTCATGTTGCTACAGCCTCAAAGAAATGTGGAATCGAAGGGGATAAGCCAAAGGCCAAGGTCTGGGCTCTGATCTAGGGGAATTCTCCAGCCAGAGTAGAGCCAGAGTAGAGCCCCTTTTCCTTTCTCCTTTACTGAGACCCAGACACTGCCAACCATTGCTTCCCTGAAGCAGAAGCCCAGTCCAGCCCTGAGGCACTGAGCCTGGTGGAGAAGAACGCACATCGTAGTTTCCTTTTCACAAGATCAACTGAGGCTGCAAACATCTATTAACGCCTGTTCTTGTCCCCGCCCCTGTCCCCCACACTCTACCAGTGGGCAGCAGCCATCAGCAGCAGTAAAGAGTTTCTTGTTTTCTTTTTATGTTGTTATTTTTAAAGACAGGGTCTCACTCTGTCACCCAGGCTGCAGTGTAGTGGTGCAATCACAGCTCACTGCAGCCTTGAACTCCTGGGCTCGAGCGATCCTTCCACCTTGGCCTCCCCTGGGTAGCTGGGACCACAGGCACATGCCACCATGCCCGGCTAATTTTTTTTATTATTTATTTATTTATGTATTTATTTTCTTAGTAGAGACAAGGTCTGTGTTGCCCAGGCTGATCTTGAACTCCTGGCTTCAAGCAATCCTCCCGCCTCGGCCTCCCAGAGTGCTGGGATTCCAGGTGTGAGCTACTGCACCCAGCCAGCAGCTAAGGGTTTACATGTACCGAGTGTTCTTTGTATGCCAGGCCTGCACTGGGTGTTTCACTCCTTTTAATTTTTGCAGCATCCCTAGAAAGTGGCACATTGCCCTTGCTTTACAGATGAGGAAACTGAGGCTCACAGAGGTATCACCAGAGGGTCCTTGATGAGCAGCCAGGATGAGACCACGGGCCTCGCTGGCTCCAGCTGAGCCCTGGGCTGGGCTGTAGTGTTTTCTCCCAAGCCAGGCAGCCTGACAGAGTCTGCACCAACAGCAGAACCTCGGGGACCTGCTGGAAGTTCATGGCATTTCTGGGTGTGGCTGAAATTGTTTCGCTTTAGGTCTGAACCAGGAATCAAGGGACAAGTCAGCCTCTTTCCTTCAGAGGATCGGCCTCTCCCCAAGGGAGGGGGACAACAGGTGGCACCAGAGGGACCCCCCACTAAACAAACCACGAGAAAGACTAACTGCCTGAAAGGTGTTGGGAAGTGAAACAGAAGAAGCCACATAACGGATCTGGGCAGGGAAGGGCCAAAGAGCAGCGAGGGAGACCAGCCCAAAGGCCCTTGCTCTGTCTGGGTTACAGATTTGGGGTGAGAATGGAAAGTGCCCCGCAGGCTTTCTCTCTGCAGCCTCAGCTCCGTCACAGCAGCTGACAGCTTTATGTGCCTGTGTCTGTGGAGCCGGAGCTGAGCCAGGGAGCGTCCCAATAAATTAAACTCTAAATCACAGCTGCCACCTTCCGGCGAACAGCCAGAAGCTCCCAGAGAGCTCCAGGGCATCTGAGCTCAGCCCACATGGCTCCGGCCTAGCAGCTTCAGCGAATTGTCTCTGGGAAGTGAGCCAAGGCCACAGACACACTCAGCGCCTGTGGTTAGAATAACCCTGTGCCGTGGGGCCTGTGGAAGCTCTGCCATGGCCAAGCTTGTCCCCAAGACACCAGAGAGCGTCTGCCTAGAGAGAGACAAGTGCCCTTCCCCAGCGTGTACTCTGCATCTACCCAGACCTGATGCCTGGAATCTCCGGCCCCTTGGGACAGTGGAAGATGCCCAGGCTGTGGATTCAAGTGGACCTAACCTATGATCCTCGCCCCTCACTTACCTGCTGTGTGACTCTGGGTAAATCACTCTGCCTCTCTGAGCTGTGGTTTGCCCATATGTAAAGTAGAGCTGGTAGCAACAATTGAGGTTGGGAGGATTCAGTGTCCAGTTCTCATGAAGGGTGCTCACCAGATGTGCCCTCCCTTCTCACGATGGCAAACAAAGATTCCTCATTCCCCACACAAGACTCCCACCTCTGGTGTCATCCGAAACCCCACAGGAGGTGCCCTGGGCATCTGGTTTATGGCACACAGTGAGATGGCAGGGATGAGACAGCGGGACAGGCCTGTGGGGTGGGAGGGGATGAACGACCTCGCCAGTGAATCCAGAGGAGGGGTTGGACACTGGCAATGCAGGCCCAGATGAGGCAGCAACGCATTCACATATTAACCAAGCCACGGAGGCCACCAGCTCCAGTCCCAGTCCTATTGCACAAGGTCGTCAGTGGCTCCAGGAGAGGCAGGAGCCACGATGGGAGGGGATTAGCCCCAGCTCCACTCAGCAGGCCTGAGCTGGCCTTTGTCCCTCTGGACTTCCCCAGGGCCAAGTGGACAGGAGCTGAGTTCATGAATGGGATGGCTGGATGGGCCTCCTATCAGTTGTCCCTTCACCCAAACATCCCCACAACAAGCCACTGGACTTTGTCCCCTCTGTCCCCTGACCCTAGAGTTCCTGGCTGCAAATCTGAGGCTGACCTTCTCTGAGGCTGCCTTTTAGCCTCTCTGTTCACAGCCTCAGCTCTCCGCCCTTAATATGCAGAAGACGTTACATTTTCAAGGACACAGCTGTGAATTGCTCACTTCCCTGGATGATCCTCACCATGTTTCCCATGTCGCTGTTCCCCGAGTGCATGTACAATAGTGTGAGAGCCTGGACTTCTGGGTGTCAGGCAGACCTGGCTGGGATCGATGCCCTAGTTACTCCATCCATCAAAAATGCAGATACAAATGCTAGGTCTGACATTGCACTGGCATTGAGAATGTTGACTTTGTGGTCTTGGCTTTTCAAAATATCTATAATGAACATTTAGTTCTTTTATTAAGGGGGTAGTGGGAGGAGAGCTTCAGTGTGTGTGTGTAGGTGTAGATTTGGATGGTCGTGCCTTGGTAGGTGAGTTTCTTCCTGGCCCAAGAAGCATGGAGCCCTCCCTTTGCAATTACTGGGGCAGTTCTGCCATCATTTCTAAGGATAAGAATCTGTGACCACAGACCCCAACCCAGAACTCTAGTCCCCATTGGCCGCTCAACCCTTAAAACAATCAAGGCTTCCCAAGGTGTAGAAGGAGATGCATTAGCACTGTCTGTAAGGAAATTAATCTGGCAAGAACCTGCTGAAGTTAAAACTCCACTTTCCCTTTGCCCCAACAATCTGGAGAGGCTTTGGGATTAAGACATTTGCTATAGTGTGGCGTGTGGTGGCGCGACACTGAAAACATCCCGCATAAACACCGAGAGGAAAACGGTGGAATAGCCTGTGGGCCTTCCCCAGCCTGGACTTCCACACAGCCACTGAAAGAATGACCTCCAGCAATGTCTGCATGGCCCGGAGGGACTCCCAAGCTACAGGGAAGCCACAAAGGCGAGCTAAGGGGCACAGCCTGCTGAGAATGAGGCCCTGGTTTGTAAAGAACTCTGCTCAGAGCCTGCACTCAATCAATGTCAGGTATCAAGATGACTGTGTCCCCCACCCCCACCCTGCCTGGCCCCACACCCTCCTCCACCCTGTCCCCTGCAGCATCTTCTTGCAGTGCCTCGTGGGCTGGATCAATGGCTTTTCGTTTCTGACTCCTGTTTGCCTGCCAGGAGAACAGCAACCTCAAGCCCAAGATCTTCACCCACATGTGGCGCTTCAAGCAGCACATCTAGCACTGGCTCATCCCCAGGGGGGCTCTGCCCTGAGGCTGGACTGCAGGGAGTCAGAACCTGATGCCTTAACCATCCCTCCCTGTGGACCCACTTTACGGGGTCAGTTTGGGCGGTCCCCAATGTGGCCCTAGCAGGCAGAACACCAGGTCTCATTTGCAAACCCGGCTCCAAGTCCTGCCCACTCTTTGTGGGTGACCAGGGGCCCTGAGTCCTCTCGCAGAGCTCCTGGGACCACACCTCTTGGCATCATGAGGAAAATAGACACAGAACCCATCCCTCTCCCCACCCTGCGTGCTAGGGACCGGGTACTCTGTGTTGGGAGGGACTCCCCAGCAAAGACTTAAGGATAGGCCCAGAGCCTGGTTCCCTGTGGCTTTCTCTCTCAATTCTCCTCTCCTTGTCTCTTTCTCCGTGGGAGGAGAGGGTGGTGCCTGGGACTCTCAGGGGAATGCCTCTGTCACTGTGTTCAAGGATGAGGCCCTCCAGATCTTCAGGTGGGAATATTAGGAAGAAGGAGGATTAGAACAGAGGGACTCTCCTCTGAAGAGGAGGATGCCTAGTGATATGAGACAACTGTGGCCAGAGATCCGAAGGGAGCCCCGGATTCCATGGGGCCCCGGGGGCCAGATGAGCAACAGGTAGATCTTCAGGGAGACACCCCCACAGGCTCTGCTGCTATGAGGAAGGGGCCTCGGAAGAGCTGGGAGCCCCTGTCACAGCCACGTCCAAGGGCGGCTGAGGCCTTCCGAAGCTGGGAACCTGCGCAGAGTCTTGAGGGAAGGCTCCCAGAGATCCCTTCCCACCCTGAGTTCTGGATTCTGTCCCCTTGGGCTGAATGCAGAAAGAAGACCACAGGGGCCCTGCTGGAGATGAAGGCCATGCTGGAGGCCCACCCTGAGGTGGTGTCCCACTAACCGGTGGGGGTGCGCTTCACCCAAGGGATGACATCATACTGAGCCCCTGCTTCCAGCAGAACAGCTGCTACCTGAACATCAACCTGTACAGGTGACAGCTCACTGGGAAGTGGAGATAGGCCTGGGAGTCAGCCCTCAGAGTTGAACGGACCCCTCTCCTTCTCCAATTTTTCTGTATCACTTCTTTTTCTCTTTTGAGACAGTCTTGCTTTGTCACCCAGGCTGAAGTGCAGTGGTGCGATCTTGGCTCACTGCAACCTCTGCCTCCTGGGTTCAAGCAACTCTCCTGCCTCAGCCTCCCTAGTAGCTGAGATTACAGGAGTGCACCACCCCACCTGGCTAACGTTTTGTATTTTTAGCAGAGGTGGGTTTTCGCCATGTTGCCCAGGCTGGTTTCGAACTCCTAAGCTCAGGCAATTCACCCACCTCGGCCTCCCAAAGTGCTGGGATTACAGGCATGAACCACTGCGCCTGGCCTCAATGTCACTTCTAATGTCACCTTCTCTAGGGGAACTTCCCTGATCCTGGCAGCTGGGGACAGTCTCTCTCTCTTCTGAGTTTCTATAGCTCTTCTGCTCCATAGACCTTTCCTTCACATACCATTTCCAGACTGTATTGTGTTAATATAAAAATCGTATGAATTCATAGATAATAGGAATAGCTACCATTTATGAAGCTGATATGCTGGAATGACAAATGTACTCTATCTCATGTACCTCCTCTAGTCAGTGATCCTGACAGCCTGGAATGCTGTGTTGAGAAGGATTCTGGGGCCAGATTGAAGTTCAGCAGAAGAGACCATCACATTCAATGCCAGGTGCCCATCACGGACTCATTTGCCCATCAGCCAGCCCTGCCTGCACCTGTGCTATGCCCACGCCCTTGACTGTGTTCTTTTCCCAGTTGTTTAGGCAGTGTTCTCCCAGATGAGGCTTATGTGCCCGGGTCATTTAAGAAGTTGATCTTGGCTGGGCACCGTGGCTCACACCTATGATCCCAGCACCTTGGGAGGTAAAGGCAGAAGTATTGCTTGAGCCCAGGAGTTCGAGACCAGCCTGGGCAACATAGTAAGACCCTGTCTCTAGCTAGGCACAGTGACTTGCACCTGTAGTCCCAGCTACTAGGGAGGCTGACGTGGATCGCTTGAGCCCAGGAGGTTAAGGCTGCAGTGAGCCATGATTGTGCCAGTGCACTCCAGTCTGGGAGAAAGAGCAAGACCCTTTTTCAAAAAAAGAAGTTGATCATGAAAAAGGCAGGGTTAAGGGGCCAGCCCCACTGCACCCAGGTAGGACTGCAGGTGAGAGCCTCGTGGAGCAGCGGGGCAGCTGCGGTGCACCATGCACTGCCATGTCCAGCAGAGGGCACTGCTCTTCTCTGAGCCTCTGCCTTACCCACTACCTGGGAGATACGGGGCTGAGCCCCAGCTACCCATCTCCCCTCTCTTGCGTTCTTGTTCCAACAGCGCAGTGACTGCGATGCACTCAGAGTTTTCAGAGAAATTTCTCATCTTTCAGTCTATTTGATTCTCATAGAAACCCAATGAGCAGGATAAGGCATCATGAGCCCATTGAACAGATAGGAAAGTGAAGGTCTCTCAGAGGGGACAGGACTTATGTATTAATTAGCAGTGGAACTGGGGCCAGAACCTCCTCCACTATGTATCACACTGCTGGTTACAATGGAAATAGGGAGGTCAATACTGCATTTTAACATCCCCCTTCTTTACTGTCAAAAATGCTCCTCCGTTCTATTGGGATCTCTACATTGTGTGTGCGTGTGGTGCACACATGTTTGTCTCAGGGTACTAGTGTCGCACATGGAGGGTCCTGGACGCATACGTGCCTGGCTTGCAGCCCTGCTGACATGCCAGCCCTGGGACCAGGCCCGTTGCACCTGGTTGCTTCTACAGGTGCCACACTGTACCCCAAACAACTCTGAGAAAATGCATCCTGCCTTCCCAAAGTTCTGTGCCATCTGAGAAAAGCTAGACCCCACTGGGATGTTCCTTAATTTGCATCTGGATAAGGTGTTCTACTGAAGTCAGAGCAGAAAACAAGCCACCCCCACGCCTCTCCCCAGGCCCCCCTTGATAAGGCTGGAGCCCCAGCGTACCATTGGCCCAATGATGGGGGAACAGATGTCCCGTCCCAACCCCACAGTGATGAACTAGGTCCTGGATAGGGGCCCCCTTCATCCTCCCAATCCCCGCAGCTGGAGGTGGCCCGGCACCCACATCCCTGTTTACATCTTCAACAGGCACCCCATTCTGCAGTCACCTGCAATCGCCACATCCTCCTGTTTTCCCAGGAGAAAGAGGAGCCCTGATGTGTTATGTTTGACTAGGAGGTCAGGGGTTCAGTCACTCACAGATTCCACCCGGGTGTGGAAGTAAAATTCGCAGGGTCTGTAGCCTTGGGGGTTCCCTCTCCAGCCCTCTTTGGAAGGAGGCTTCTTGGCAAATGTTGGGGCACAGGGGTGGTGTGCACCCTGCTCTGATTTCTCTCACCCTTGAGGGTCTCTCAGGTGCTCAGGTGAAAGTCCACCTGCCCGGGGCTGCCCTCTGCCAGCGGGGTCTGCCTGGACATCAGCTCTCCCATAGCCTGACCAGCAGCATGTCTATTTCAGGGGTGTTTGGGGAATGGGACTTTTCTCACCTTCTTCTTAATAAAGACCAAGAATTGATTCCCTTCCTGTCTCCTCCTCTGCACCTCCAAGGTCATTCTTTGGAAGCAGGAGGCTCACTGATTACCCCAGGAGGTTTCCCTCCTAGGGTAACCAGTCTTGGACTTGCCTAGAAAATGCTTTGCATATCCCTTTTTTTCAAACCTCATTTCAATTTGCCTCTGATCTACCATGCCTTGCAGACTTCATGGAGCGCATTCCTTGATCACAGGCCATGCAGCAAGTGCTTGAGGGGAATAAAAAGAACCTTAAGGTAGGCTCCTACCCTCAAGCAATGCATATTCTAATCATTTATCTCATGAGAGATTAATATCCAAAATAAATTGAGAATTCCAATTCACCAGTGAAAATACAAATGATCCAATCAAAAAAAAGTGGGGAAAAGATTCAAAATAGACATTTCTCCAAAGAAGATAAACAAATAATATTTAAAAAGCACATTAAAAGATGCTCAACATCATTGAGCATCTTAGGGAAATGCAAATAAAACTACAATGAGAGACCACACTCCTTAGAATAAAAAAAAAAAAAAAAAAAAAAAAAAAAAAAACAGAAAATAACAAGTGTCTGGTGAGGATATGGAGAAACTGGAACTCTTCTGCCTTGGGGGTTCCCTCAAAGCACAAATGTAATGGAAATGTAGCAGAAATGTAAAATGGGGCAGCCACTGTAGAAAATGGCACAGTGGTTTCTCAAAAAATTAAACAGAATTCCCATATGATCCAGAAATTCTACTTCTGGATATATATTCAAAATAACTCAAAGCAGGATCTCAAAGAGGTGTTTGTACCCCCATCTTTATAACAGCATTATTTACAACAGTCAAATGTCTATCAACAGACAAATGGAGGAACAACATGAGGTATATTCATACAATAGTATTATTCAGGCTTTAGAAGGAGGGAAATTCTGACACATGCAACAACAAAATGAACTTTGAGGACATTGTGCAGACTGAAATAAACAAGACACAAAAAGATAAATACTGTGTGATTCCATTTATACAGGGTATCTAGAAGAGTCCAATTCAGAAGCAAAGTAAACAGTGGTTCCCACAGGCTGGGGGTGTTGGGGAAAGAGCCGTTAGTGTTTAATGGGTACAGAGCTTCAGTTAGGGAAGATGAAAACATTTTCTGGAGAGGGATGGGGGTGATGGTTGTGCAATAGTTCTAAGGAACTTAAAGTCCTTGAACTGTATGCTTAGAGTGCTCACGATGGTAAAATTTAGGTTCTCTGTATTTCTATATATTTCTCTATTTCTATCGGGGCAGTAGGACCGGCTACATAATTTGCAGGCCTACCCAGTGCAAAATGAAAATGGAGGAGCCCTTGTTCCAAAATGTTTAAGAATTTCAAGAGGGTGACAGCAGTGCATTAAACTGAGTGCAGGGTCCTTTGGAGCACTACCCAGGTCATCCCCCATGAAACCGAGTGCAGGGTCCTTTGGAGCATCCCCCATGAGCACAGGGTCCTTTGGAGCACTCCCCAGGCCATCCCCCATGAGACCGAGTACAGGGTCCTTTGGAGCACTTACCCAGGTCATCCCTCATGAAGCCAGCCTGGCTGGGAGGTTTGTAACAGTTAGTTTTCTGTGTCAACTTACCAGGCTACAGTACCAAGTTATTTAATCAAACACACATCTCCGTGTTGCTGTGAAGATATTTTGTAGATGTCGTTAACAATCAGTTGACTTTAAGTAAAATAAATTACCCTTGATACTGTGAGTGGATCCCATGAAATCAGTTAAAAGGCCTTAAAAGCAAAAATCTAGGTTTTCAGGAGAAGATGAAATTCTGCCTCAAGACCAGAGCACTAACTCAGCCTGAGTTTCCAGTCTTTGGGGCTGCCCTACGGATTTCAGGCTTGCAAGATTATGCGAGCTAATTCCCTGAAATAACTCTCTTAATAGAAATATATATAGGTTCCATTTCTCTGAAGAACCCTGACTGATACATAAGAAAAGAAAGAAAAATGGATTGGTGAAGTTAATTAAAACAAAAGCACAGCAGGTTTTGAAAATCATCAAGTCCAAATCACCCGGATGTTCTGCATATGAGGAAACCAAGGTTCAGAGAAGTGATGAAACTTGTCCAGTGTCACACAGCAAGTTAGGAAAGGCAGTGTCTTCACACTTCTCCACCAAAGAGTGCCTGGTAGCCGTGTGTTTTCTATAGTTTATATTTTAATTTCTAAACGTCTATGAATTTTGCATTCTATTCCATTATATTATTGCGTTTTCCATTTTTAAGTAGTGTTTTATTTTCCAAATCGTTTTCCCTAACATTTCTGCTCTAGGAAGGAGTGCCACGCCTGTTCCGCGGCCTTCTGACCCCGCACGCCAACCCGATGGAAGTAGTGAAGACAGCAGGGACGCACAGCACAGTGGCTTAAGCCTGAAACCCTGAGGCTCAGTAAAACTTCAATTCCTAGAAGCCTAAGGCAATCGAATGTTCTGGAAATAGACTTTCCAGAACCAATGCACTTTCGGTTCAGCTTTTAGAGGCATATAAGACACTCTTTCTTTGATGTGGGATTTTTTTGGTGCTTGAGATCGTCTTTCCAGAGAGTTCTCCTTGCAGAGATCTTTTGATATAGAGCGGCGTGAATAGAGACCCTAAGTTGGGCGCTGAGGGGCATAGCTGATTCCATCCACCTGCCTCCCCGTCCTCAGGCCGCTTCCTTTCCTGGTTTCCAGGCCCTCGCTTCTCCCAGCGCTGCTGTCCCCATCTAAGCCCAAGGCGCCGTGAGCCCGCGCTGCCCCCTTGTGGCCAAAGCCCTTCCCAGTTCAGGAAACGGGAACGCGTGGCGGCCAGGCTGGGAGGGGGTCCGTGCGCATAACCCGGCTTCTGCGGGTAGCATCCAAGAAGTTGCAATCGCGTGGAAGGATGGGGAACGGCGCCTCCCTGGCTAGCGTGGAACTCAACCACAGCACAGCATTGAGACTGTTGGCCGTGAGCGGCTCTCAAAGCTGAATTTGAGGTGAGAGGTCGCCTGCCAACAGGACATGCGCAAATCTCACCATGTAGAGTGAGTGGCCTCTCCCCTCCAGGCGGCCACCTGGCCCCCGCACTCCTCAGGTGCAGGGCAGAGAAAGGGAGGGGTCCAGGTGAGCTCTGAGCGTCCCGGGGTATACAGCACCTGACCACCACTCAGAAAGCCCCCCCCCCACGAAAATACAAAGACTGGGAATTGGAGACAGACGCCACCTCACTTCGCTAGTGGGGGTTGGGTGGGGATAGCCGGACTTCGGCAGAGCCAACCTGGCCACCTGCATGGGAGGGGCCCCGGGGTAAGATGAGGCTTTGTGACCTAAGGAAGGCGGGTAGGTCGGGCTGACGGGGGAGAGGGGCCAGTGAAGCCCCCATCCCTAGGGTCACCGCTCAGCTGAAGGAATCTCACTCTGGGCCTTCACAGGGGTAGCATCCTGTTGGCCCCTGCCCGGGGGGATTCAGGTGGCCCCTGGTGGCAGCTGCCTGAACCCAGGCGAGGCACACAGGAGGACACCAAGCCCCGGCCTCCGACCTCAACCCTGCACAGCCTGCTAGCCCCACGCTAAAGTGATTGAGGAATGGCACAGAGACGGGAGCGGACCCCCAGGCAGGCACCAGGGGAATTGCCGAAAAGGAAGAGTTCGCTACAGGACAGTTGGTTTCAAACTGGAAGGGATGTCTCCGAGTCCCCTGCGAGAAAGGTCTTATCCTTAGGTCTGCGGTTACTATTTTATTTAGTTTAGTTTAGTTTTTTGAGACCAAGTCTCGCTCTGTCGCCCAGGCTGGAGTGCATGGCGCAATCTCGGCTCGCTGCAACCTCCGCCTCCTGGATCCAAGCGATTTTCCTGCCTCAGCCTCCCAAGCAGCCGGGATCACAGGCTCCCGCCACCATGCTCAGTTAATTTTTGTATTTTTAGTACAGACGGGGTTTCACATGTTGGTCAGGTTGGTCTCGAATTCCTGACTTCAAGTGATCCACCCGCCTCAGCCTCCCAAAGTGCTGGGATTACAGTCGTGAGCCCCCGTGCCCGGCCAGGTCTGCGGTTACTAGAATGAGGCCAAAGTTGGGAGCTATTCCCAAAATGGAAGAATGGAAGACAGAAGAATAGCTGAGTACCCTCACCACAAAGTCCAGGGTGGGGCCTTGAGTCAGTAAAAAGGAAGAACTTCAAGGCAGTATCTCAGCAAAGACGCAATAAATATCTGAGCCTGGTGGTGTATCTTAGTTTCCACCCTGGTTTTCTTCCCCATGTGGCAGGGGTTTTCAGAGATTAAGAGAAGTCCAGACATTTCCAGAAAATTCTAAAACAGACTTACTGACATTTTGGTTGAAAATTTCTGACGCACACAGAGATGATTTTGTGCTGTGCTCGAGGTAATTGCAATTACAGTTTTAAAAACCAGTACCACCAGGCGTGGTGGTGTGCACCTGTAGTCCCAGCTACTAGGGAGGCCGAGGCAGGAGGATCACTTGAGCTCAGGAGTTGGAGGCTGCAGTGAGCTATGATTCCACCACAGCACTCCAGCCTAGACAACAGGGCAAGAACTCATCTCTATTTAAAAACAAACAAACAAAAATACCTCGTGTTCTCTAAGCATGTGGGCTAGTGAAGGGCACAGGTTTCAATGTGGAAAACAAATGCCTTCCTTTGACGGTGTCAGTGCATCTCTGTGGTTTTATACTCATGAAGTCATTTGTAAATACGTCAATGTCTTCTTATGAATGTGAGGCTGGAGTAAGTGTCCCCCTGCCACCCCCTCCTCATGATTAACCTGAAGGATGGGGGCTAGTCGTTATAGTATTGGGCATCTGAGTAGGACTAGGGGTGAAGGTGGGGTTCTGGGAGAATGTCTGGTACCAGTTCAAGGCCATGGTCTTTGTTCCTCTGGGTGTTGATGGCAACAAATGAGGACAGGCAGGTAGTATTGCTATACCTCTCCCTGTCCCCTGTCCTACCCTGAGGAGGTCCCCACCCTGCCTTGGGCTGGACCAGAGCTAGCTAGTGGCAGCTGTTGGAGCCCCAGTGAGCTAGCCCTCAGCGTGGGATGGTGGGGGCCGGGGCAGGAGGAGCTGTCCACACTGCGACGTGGCCCCAGCCAACACTGAGAGATGCTGTCATCTAGGAGGATTAGGACCAAGGAGCTGGGATTACAGATTAACCAGATCAGCATAGGAGAAGAGCAAACAAAGCGTTCATTATTAACCTTGTAAATGTGTCCCCAGGCTTGGCCTTCGTTGCTATCACATCGGCTGACTTAGTAATCATTGGTTCTTTAATAAACCCTGGAGACCCAAGCCCTCTGCATTGTCTCTAGAACTACTGTGTACTTCCTGGGTTTGCCACTATCCTATTTTCTAATGAGGCCCTGTGACCTCAGAGTCAGACCTGGGTTCATTACTAGCTTCAGCACTTACCAGTGGCACAACTGCAAAAACGTGGTCCCTGTTATTCCCACAGCCCAGCCTCTCTCACAGTGACCTCGCCCTGTGATGCGTCATGTCTCAGCCTCATGTTTCATTGTGGATAACAGCTCCTGGGACCGGTTTATTGTGGAGGCTCAGCTCATTTGAAGACACAAATGTGAACCTTTTATTCACTTTAAACAGTGTTCCATCACCTGGTAACATCTCAAGCAGACTCTATGACTTCCAGATAACTCCACAGTTAACAGAACAAGCCGTTTGCTTGAGACTGTCAGGCATTTCCACATCAAAGCGCTTTGCCTCCCACTCTGCTGCCCCCGATTCTACACCAGAGCTCTGCTCTGCACACCTGGGTGGCTTCCCGGCTCTCACCCCTTTCCTACTCTGGGCCACTTCACAGTGAGGGGCGGGCAACCCCAAAGTCCCTTCAGCAGCCTTTGTGGGCCACAGAGGCTTGGGGTGGCACTCCCACATTCTGGCCTTACTAGCCACAAGACACTTATCTGATGCAGGTTATTCTGGGAAGCCTTTGTAATGTGGGGAAAATAACCCCTGCCTTGGAGAGAATTATGGGAACCTAGTGAAATTACGTGAAGTAATTGGCCCAGGGCCACTGTTACAGTTGTGCACACCGTGCACTGCACAAGTCCAGCGCCGTTTCACCTTGTATCCATGCGAGATTGTATCTTATTACGATTTTCTGGCAGATGACAGTCAAGTGTCAACATAGGGGCTCAGCAGGGTTGGTGCTGCTTCCCTTTCCAGACAGATGTCAGATCCCTCTCTTCTCAGCACATCAAGCCCTGCTCCCGCTTTGCCACAAGAGTCCTAGAAGCCAGACACTGAGGGCTCAGAGTCCGCAGTCCCCCAGCCAGAATGAGCCTCATCTCATCCCCACACCTTGGTGAAGTCATGTCATGACTCAGTCTTCCCAGTGCCTCAGGTTGGAACCTCTGTCAGGGACGGAGGGACATCTAAGGACCCCCAAGCCCAGGTCACTGTGCAGAGGGAGGAGGTGCAGAGAAGGGGTCTCAGGAAGCCTCAGAACCAGCTCTGGGATCTTTCAGGGTGCTAGTATATAAGAGTGTAAAACAAACAAACAAAAAAAATCCAAAACACTGGATATAAAAGCTGGGCATGGTGGCTGATGCCTATAATCCCAGCACTTTGGGAGGCCGAGGCGGGTGGATCACTTGAGGTCAGGAGATCGAGGCCAGTCTGGCCAACATGGTGAAACCCCGTCTCTACTAAAAATACAAAAATTAGCTGGGTGTGGTGTTATGTGCCTGTAGTCCCAGCTACTCAGGAGGCTGAGGCAGGAGAACTGCTTGAACCTTGGAGTTGGAGGTTGTAGTGAGCCAAGATCACATGCTGCACTCCAACCTGGGCAACAGAGTGAGATTCCGTCTCGAAAAAAAAAAAAAAAAGCAGCAACCAAAACCCCACTGAATATAGTGACTGCCAGAGTCTAGTAACATAAAAATGGAAGAGAGAAAGTAACTTTTGAACCAGTGTGACATTAATGTGACATATACTTTACAATTATGATCACTTAAACAAATACTTCTGACCCCATAATCCTAATTAACGTATATCAATAAGTGAATCACACTGACTTTACTCTGAATTTCCTCAACAGCCATACTAAAATACTTACCTTGGACATAAGCTAAGCTTTAAGTTTGTTGTTTATAACTTCAAAGAGAGACAAGGGACAGTGACTTAAGAATATTCTAAGCTATAAATTTACATGTGGACTTTGCTACACACCTGGGATGCAGACAGATGAGTTTTGTTCCATTGCAGTACGTCTGATGACCAGAATTCTATAGAGAACATTAATGAACGAAAAGCCTGAGCTTTAAGACTGAGATTGGTACCATGAGTAGTCATGGCCTCATGGCCACCTGCTGGCAGCGTAGGGTGCTGCAGCCCAGCTATGGTTCAGACTAAAAGCAGAGAAACTGCTGTGGTCCAGGGAAAGATAGGAAGACCATATAAACTGGCAGTGGACAGGAAATGCCAGTCAAGAAGGTGCCCCTGGGATGCTGAGCTCTTACAACTCGCAGTCAACAGCTCTTATAAATAAAACTGCTGCAGAAGTAACAGCTCTTACAAATAAAACTGGTCATTTGGACTTCTGGGCACCAAATGTTTTCACAAGGAAAACATCAATTTTGCATTATAATACCAAGTATACCTTACTGTTACTGCTTCTTCACCTTAACTTTCAGCATATTCCTTTAGGAGATTGCCACGCCTTGGTCAGAATACATCGACAGTTTTGTTGTTGTTGTTTTTTTTTTGAGACGGAGTCTTGCTCTGTCACCCGGGCAGGAGTGCAGTAGCTGGATCTCAGCTCACTGCAAGCTCCGCCTCCCGGGTTTACGCCATTCTCCTGCCTCAGCCTCCCATGTAGCTAGGACTACAGGCGCCCGCCACCTCGCCCAGCTAGTTTTTTGTATTTTTTAGTAGAGATGGGGTTTCACCGTATTACCCAGGATGGTCTCGATCTCCTGACCTCATGATCCGCCCGTCTCGGCCTCCCAAAGTGCTGGGGTTACAGGCTTGAGCCACCGCGCCCGGCCGACAGTTTTATAATAGAACAGAAAAGCTTCAGTTTTCAGGAATATATTTTAGTCGGCTTGTTGAAACACATCTCTCTTCCTGAAAGCAAGCAATTCTTGAAGTGGATCAACCTTGTCATCATATCCCTTTTATTCTCCACCGTATGACAGTCCCTGTAGCATCTTAGCCACTGCTTTTTTGTTTTTACTTATTTTCCACCCCAACCCCCCCACCCCACCGCCCACCCCCAGTAGCAAAATGAAGGCATGCCGGGACGCAGCAACTCAACATAAAAAGAGGACCCTCCATGCACTCAGCTCACAAGACAGTTTTATTGAATTAGTTGCATGCAGGAGCAGTTCTGTTCTTCCCATGAGCAGCAGATTCGAGTGTTATCGTGCAGGATCCAGAGCGGGGAGTGGCTGGGCGAAGTTGGGGGCCTGGAGGCTGGGGCCTGGTCACTTGGTGACATGCAGAGCTCTCTCTGGGGGGCTGCAGCTCATCTCGGGGGAGCTGGACTCAGATGCCCCCGTAGGTCCAAGAGCAACATTTACATCTCACTTCTCCCTGAAATAAAAAAGAGTTATCCACCAAATAAAACATCCTCCAAAGGAAAAATAAAATTCCCAGTAACTTCCTGGCTTTGTTCTTGGGCTCTGGCTCCAGGTGGAGTCATTCCCACCAGGCTATGGAGTCTGCACTTCGTCTGGTTTTTTGTTTTTGTTTTTTTGGCTCCCAGAGACTCACTGGGCCCTGCAGGCTGGCAGGAAAGGCCCGCCTGCTCACCTTTGCTTTTTGCGGTATTCCTGCAGCGCTTTCTCCACCACAGTCTCCATAAATTTAGGGTTCTTCCTGGAGACCTCTACAGGGACCGTCACAGTGATGGGATCAGAGTCAAAGAGCTTCACGACCACCTCAGTGACACCGGAAGGAACACCTGAGTCAGAAGTGTGGGAAGCCACCTAAATTGAACAAAAGAAAAGAGCTGAAACACTGTGGTCAAAATGTGTGCATTTTGCAACAGAAGTCAGGCTTCTGATAGGAAAGTCCTCCCGCTCCTCTGAGAAAACCCAGAGCGCTGACCCCAGTGCTTCTTACGCATCTAGACATCACTACAGCTCAGTGGACAAGTGAGCTGGTTCCCAGACACTCATGTGTTGGGGCAAATGCCATCTGCAAATGACCAGCCCAGGGAGCACCCCAAAGAATAAAAGTGGTTTCCAAACATTTGCTCTGGGCAGCCATTGACTAGAGTAGATGTCTACTCTAGAGTAGGTCAGACTAGAGTAGAAAAGGAATCCAGGGGACCTGGAGGGAAGAAAGAAAAGAAAAAGAAGGGTGCCCAGTACTAGAAATAAGTGTTTTTTATTTGATTTTTTTATTTTATATTTTATTTTGGTTTTTTCTTTTGGTTTGTTTGTTTGTTTTAAGAGACAGAGTCTCACTCTTCACCCAGGCTGGAGTGCCATGGTGTGATCACAGCTCACCGCAGCCTCCACCTCTGGGCTCAGGCAATCCTCCCACCTCAGCCTCCTGAATAGCTGGGACTACAAGTGTGTGCCACCACACCTGGCTGATTTTTGTATTTTTTGTAGAGAGGGAATCTTGCTATGTTGCCCAGACTGGTCTCAAATTCCTAGCCTCAAGTAATCCTCTTGCCTCGGCCTCCCAAAGTGCTGGGATTACAGGCATGAGCCACCATATCTGGCCGAGAGAGAAGTTTTTATCACTGGCAGAGAATGATGTACTAATTCACAAGCCATTTTACATGCCAGAGGGCAGCCATGTAGCTTTGAGGAAAGAACAGAGGCTTCTGGTTTATTCATAGGTCTGTGCACCAAAACAAAAACAACAACAACAAAATACAGGCTTGGCAGTCAGGCAGTCAGGTTCGAACACCCACCCAAGTCACCCATCAGCTGTCACACCTTGGACCTGGGCCAAGCTGTGGAACCTCTCTTAATTTGCTCCTCTGTAAAATAGAGTTATATTTTCCCTGAGTGGGTGATGAGGCTTCAAGGCAACAAGGGCACCTAACGTTAGTTCTATTTCCTGCCGTGTGAGAAATGCTTGGTCAAAAGCACACGTGCCCCTGCTCCCGATCACAGCTCAGGGTCCCCAACCACAGCATGTGGCTGGGACACAGCTCACCGTGGTGACCCGCAGATAGTACTGGTCTTCGCCTTGCGTGAGGTTTGCCAGCTGGGACACCCAGTTAAACTGCTCGTTCAGCTGCTCCAGCAAGGAGGAGGTGTTGAGCATCTTCCACTGGTAGGACTGCAGCAGCTCGTTGTATTTCCTGGTCAACCTCTCAGCGACCTGGAGGGACTCACTGAGCTCCCGCCGCAGCTGAGCCTGGGCGGGGTTGTTGGCCGAACAGTCTGCCCAGAGATGGAAGAAATGAAAGGCAGAGGTGTGAAGGAAAGGCTACAAAGGGATAGAAGCATGAATGAATGGAAGTCAGGACATGCAGCCGGGAACAAAAGCAGTGCTTCCCTAAGGGAAGGGCCACAAACTGGAATTGTCCACAACAAAATAAAGGTTTTGCCTCAGACTATGAATCTAGATGCTGCTTCCATCATCCAGAAAGTCTTTTGGGTTTTTTGTTTTTGTTTTTGTTTTTTTGAGACAGAGTTTTGCTCTGTTGCCTAGGCTGGAGTACAGTGGCGAGATCTTGGCTCACTGCAGCCTCGACTTCCCACACTCAGGCTATCCTCCAACCTCAGCCTCCTGAGTAGCTGGGGCTATAGGCACATGCCACCATGCCCAGTTAATTTTTGCATTTTTTGTAGAGATGGGGTTTCTCTATGTTTCCCAGGCTGGTCTCAAACTCCTGGGCTCAACCAATCTGCCGAAAGTGCTGGGATTACAGGTGTGAGCCACCATGCCCAGCCTGAGAAGCCTTGCTCTGGAAAAATATGTCAACTGACCTAAACAGTGTGCTTCATGACATCATTGATTTATCTTTGGGTGCCAGACCTTTATCTCTTTGGTGACAAACTGTGTTGACCACACTTCCAAAAGCACTGATCTCAAGTTCTCCATGTTCTCAGATCTGGAGTGGCTCTCACTGCCCTAGTCCCTCCCAGGAATCATTTCCAAAGAGGAGGAATATTACTCACAGCTGCCATTTGTGTGGTACCACCTGTGTCCCAGACACCACAGAAAGTTCTCTCTGGATATCCTTTTTCCCTAAGAATTGGATCTGTTCTGACTTAAGGATTAGCACTCCTATTTGACCAATAATGAAACTGAGGCCCACAGAAGTAGTAATAAGTAGCTTACCTACAGCCATAGAAGAAATGATCTCTGGGCCCAGGATCGAACCAGGGTCTTCAGCTCCAAAGCCTGGGCTCTTCCTACCCTGGGTCTGTGGTTCTGGACAATCCTCTAAGCTTGTCTTTTTTTTTTTTTTTTTTTTTTTTTGAGATAGTTTCACTCTTGTTGCCCAGGCTGGAGTGCAATGGCATGACCTGGCTCACTGCAACCTCCACCTCCCGGGTTCAAGCAATTCTCCTGCCTCAGCCTCCAGAGTAGCTGGGATTACAGGTGCCTGCCACCACCCCCGGGTGATTTTTTTGTATTTTTAGGAGAGACGAGGTTTCACCATGTTGGCCAGGCTGGTCTCAAACTCCTGACCTCAGGGGACCTGCCCACCTCGGCCTCTCAAAGTGCTGGGATTACAGGCATGAGCCAATGCACCCAGTCCAAGTTTGTCTTTTGAGCATGTCTGCAGAGGTGGCAGTTCCGGTGCCAAGAGTTCATGCAGCTGACACACTGGCACCTGGTGGCCAGGGGTCCTTGCCCGCCCACCTGCCCGCCCATGGCTGGTCACTGAGTTCATCAAGAGGGCAGGGAAAAGAGAATTCATTCCTCTTGGCCCTGAGCTGCAGGTTGCCAGATTCATTAAGAGCTGGAAACTGCCCACTAGCTCTTAAAACTACTATTTTTCTCCCCCTAAGTTATTTCAAAAATATCCAGAGGCAGGTATATCAGATGTGAGTTAGGGGAAGGGAGATTGTGCCTATGCTTTAGGATGATGACTGCAATTATTTATAGTAAAATAAAATGTTAGGTGGGGAAAGAAACAGAATTACTAACAAGATGCCAGGTTGAAAATAAACATGTAATGAATAATCTTCACTATTTTACCAAAAAATAATTTAAAAATAAAAAAAATCAGCCAGGCGTGGTGGCTCACACCTGTAATCCCAGCACTTTGGGAGGCTGAGGCAGGCTGATCACTTGAGGTCACGAGTTTGAGACCAGCCTGGCCAATATGGTGAAACCCTGTCTCTATTAAAAATACAAAAATTAGCCAGGCATGGTGGCGCACACCTGTAATCCCAGCTACACAGGAGGCTGGGGCAGGAGAATCGCTTGAACCCAGGAAGCAGAGGTTGCAGTGAGTGAAGACTGTGCTGCCGCATTCCAGCCTGGGTGATAGAGTGAGACTCTGTCTTAAAAAAAATAAATAAATAAAATAAAATAAGAAAAATCCTTGAGAGCCGAGGATTAGTCTAGAATAGAGGTTCTCTACTGGGGTGACGCTGTCGCCCAGGGAGATTTAGCAAGTTCTGAAGTTAGTTGTCACAACGAAGGGAAGGGAGCTGCTGCCCTCTAGTGGGTAGAGGCCAGGAGTGCTGCCAAACACCCGTGACTGCTCAGGACAGCCCCCCACGACAAAGAATGACCTGGCCCAAAATGTCGGCACTGCTCACACCTGTAATCCCAGCACTCTGGGAGGCCGAGGTAGGAGGATCACTTGAGCCCAGGAGTTGGAGACCAGCTTGGGCAACATAGCAAGACCCCATCTCTACTAAAAATAAAAAAATTAGCCAAGCATGGTGGCGCACCCGTGTAGTCTGTTACTCAGGAGGCTGAGGCAGGTGGATCAGGCTGCAGCCACTGGGTGATAGAGAGAGACCCTGTCTCAAAAAAAAAAAAAAAAAAAAAAATCAATAGCACTGAAATTGAGAAATCCTGATCTAGAGGTCCCAGGCAGTACATGCTTATATGGTTGCAAGCACCTTAAATAACAGTAGGCAGTCCTCTTCAGTGTGGACTATTTAGCTCAGCTTACAGAATTACTCTTACCAATAATCCTCTAAGAATCTATCTCAGGCCAGGCACGGTGGCTCACACCTGTAATCCCAGAACTTTGGGAGGCTGAGGTGGGCAGATTACTTGAGGTCAGGAATTCAAGACCAGCCTGGCCAGCAAAGTGAAACCCTGTCTCTACTAAAAATACAAAAATTAGCTAGGTGTGGTGGTGCACACCTGCACTCCCAGCTACTGGGGAGGCTGAGGCAGGAGAATCACTTGAACCCAGGAGGCAGAGGTTGCAGTGAGCCAAGATAGAACCACTGTACTCCAGCTATAATCAATGACTGGTAAGACTGGCACCAGCTGCACTCTCAGCTGTAATCAATGACGATTAAGATTGGCGCCAGACCTGAGCCCAGCCTGCAACAACAGAGTAAAAATCAGCACAAGAGGTCCAACCTGGGCCCAGGCATCTGGACATCTTTTCTTCAGGCCCTAACGTGACTAACTTTCTTGTGGTGAGGTACCATGTAATTGATGCCACTCTATGATATTTTTATAGAAAAACCCCAAGGCCTGGTTGTGCACTCATCTGCAGCGACTTACACTTCAGCCTCTTAAAGCACGACTGTTTATTTTGCAGTGGCTTCTAAAATTACAGGAGTGAGGCTAGGAATGTTTAACTAGACCCTGGCGGCCTGCCATGGGAAACTCAAACTAAGCATTAAGTAAGAGCAAAGCCACCAGACCGATGAGCTGTTTACAAGGGGAAACAATTAACTCTTTCTGAGTATGAACTGCTGTGTACCAGGAACTAGTCCGAACACTGTCACAGCTGTTATCTCTAAGTGGAAAGAAGTTAACCCATAAAGAGAGCTGATGAAACGGAGGGAGACAGTTGAAGGGAAATATTCCCTTTGCCTAGGGGACCAACCAGCCAACCAAAGGGACTGTTGCTTGGATTCCCAGGTACTGAGATCTGTGACTTCTGTGGCCAGAGGCTGCGAGGGGCCCTGGGAGAGAACACAGTGCCCTAGGATTGAAGCCCAGCTCACCCATGTCGGGGTCAATCTTGGATAAGTTATTAACCTTTTTACGGCTCAGTTTCCTCAGAGGGTCATTCTGAGGAAATGTATGTCGAGTGTTTAGAACAGTGCCTGGCCTCTGGTCAGTTTTGTTAAACAAAATACATACTGTCTGCAATTTCATAATCTGCAGAGGAAAATGAAGATGCCTACAATGCTTGGCACTTGGGAACAGAATCACTGGGGAGTCCCAGGGGGATGACTTTTTTCGACAAGCTTTTTTCAACACGGGCCCGATGGGGTGGAGGGCACTTTTACATCTCTATCGACGTCTCACCGACTTCAGGGACAGCTTCGCATCATCCTCTCATTCTAAGATGAGGAACCCAAGCTGCGTGAAGCTCAGGACCTGCCCCAGGTCACAGCTCAAAGGCGGCAGAGCTGGAATCCAAACGCTTATCTGTCTGACACCATAAAGGCAGTACCAGTGAGGCCCCAGTGACCCCAGGACAAAAGGTATAGGAAGGGGCAGCTTGTGGTCTGGACCCCGACTCACCCACAGACAAGATCTCCCGGCACTTGTCACACTGGTCCTTCATCCGCAGGCAGCCCGTGGAGTTGTGGCGGATCTCCCGGCACACAGTCCGGTCGTCGTCACCTTCTGGGGACACACGAGGGAAGAAGAGTCAGTCATCCAGCCATGCAGAGATGGAACCCACTGATTCCTATTGTTATTTTTATTTATTTTTTATTTAGAGACAGAGTCTCACTCTGTTGCCCAGGCTGGAGTGCAATGGTGCAATCATAGATCACTGCAGCCTCCAACTTCTAGGCTCAGGTGACTCTCTTGCCCCAGCCTCCCAAGTAGCTGGGACTACAGGTGTGCACCACCACACCCGGTTAATTTTTTTAAGTTTTTATTTTTGTAGAGAGAGGATCTCACTGTCTTGGCCAGGCTGGTCTCAAATTCCTGGCCTCAAGTGATCCTCCCGCCTTGGCCGCCCAAAGTGCTGGCATCACAGGCATGAGCCACCATGCCCAGCTCAGTTTTCTTCCTCTTTAAATAAGGATAATATCACCCTTGTGATATTGCTGGGGAAAAATCGAGATGACACCCACTGAGCCCTCGGCATGGTTCTCAGCATCTAACGGGTTACTCAAAAGGCCGTGAGCTTCCACCCCTTCTCACCTCGTATGAATTCCGTGGGCGGGTGCTGGAAGGCCGGGCTGTGGAAGTGGATGTCCATGGCCTGCTGAGCCTCATGTATCATCTCAAGGAAGGGCTGGAACATGGCGTGGAAGTTCAGGGGCTCATAGGGAGAAAAGGGCATCAAGCTGCGGACGATGCGGGACTTGGGAAAGAAGAAGTGAGGCCTCCGGTGGGGCAGGCTGAAGGGCAGGAAGTGGTAGGAGTCCTGGGGCTCCCGGGCGAAGAACCTGTCCTGGAAGAGCTCGTCCATGATGCTGGATGCGCGGCTGAAGCGGTCCTGCATGACATCCATCATGTGTGTCTGCTGCCGGTCGTTCTCCAGCAGGGAGTCTATGCGGTCGCCGTTTATCCAGAAGTAGAAGGGTGAGCTCTGGTTCAGGAACTCCTCGAGCTGGGACAGCCAGCATGGGCACAATTAGGAGAAGCTCACCAAGGCCATGGCCTTCTGGCCTCCCACTCCCTCGGGAGCCAGGCCAGGCCCTGCCCATGGCTGTAACAGTCACACAGCAAGTGACCAACAGCCCAGCGGGACCAGCCCCCAGCACCCCAACTGTCAGGTCCACGCCCTTTCCTTTTACCTCCCTCCATGGGGGACAGTTTTGAGACACCTGGGAGGCCATAAGAGTCACAAGGCCCAACATTTCAGGTTCATCCACGGTCATCTTTGGCCACCAATGATATCCACCCCCTGCTCAGCTAAGGGCCAACTGATGTGACTTCAGGGACTGGAGCAATTCACTGAGTCCCAATCAAAAAAGCCCTGCAGCAGAGGACAGGAGCAATACTAATACACTAAAAAAATCTTACATTGGCTGGGCACAGTGGCACACATCTGTAATCCCAACAATTTGGGAGGCTGAGGTAGGAGGATTACTTGAGCTTAGGAGTTTGAGACCAGCCGGGGCAACTTGGCCAAACCCCATGTTTACAAAAAAAATACAAAACTTAGCTGGGTATGGTGGTGTGTGCCTCTGGTCCCAGCTACTTAGGAGGCTGAGGTGGGAGGATCACCTGAACCCAGGAGGTCAAAGCTGCAGTGAAACATGATCACACCACTGCACCCCAGCCTGGGTGACAGAGTGAGACCCTGTCTCAAAAAAAAAAAAAAAATTCTTAAATCCTTCCACATAAGTGGACACAGGGCTCTGCCATCCCACAAAGTGGTTATGTCATCCAGCTAAGCACTGCTGCATGAGTTTTCTAAGAGAAGGTAGATACCTGGCCTACATCCTTTTGATGACTCCACTCTCACTACTCATGCCAGACATCACCAATGGAGCATGGCACTCTGGGACCCAATGCAGCCAGCCAATACTAATCAATTGCATCTGGCATGTGGAATGAAGCATATTTCACTAGGCTCCCGTCCTTCCCCACTCAGCCTTGGCCACTGATGTGTCCCTTTTCACCTGGCGGCCAACCAGGCCCGAGCCACTTCTGCAGACGCGTGCGTAGAACTTCATGCAGGTCTGTTTCAGGCAGGGCTTACACTCTTCCCAGAGGGCCATCATGGTCTCATTGCACACTCCTGGGAACTCCTTCAGCTTTGTCTCTGATTCCCTGGTCTCATTTAGGGCATCCTACAGGAAGACACGAGGCTGGCTGAGCCACACAGAGACCACAGGCTCACACACTCAAGGAGGTGCTGGGTGCCAGGCCCTCTGCCCAGGGCAGGCCTTCCCACAGGATGGCCACCCAGCATGCAAGTGTGCACCCCTGCTCCAGTTCAGGCTTCCCTTCATTCACCCACCTGGAATCCCCTTCCCACCGGCTTGAAGAATCCACTCACCCTTTAAGATCCAACTGTTCCCTAACTCCTAGAAGCTTCCCAGCTCCTGGAACCCATGTGGACAGCACCTCTCTCCGATTTAGTGCGCTGATCATCTACTCAGTGACTACCCTCTCACTGAAGCCTCATTTTCTATTCTCTGCTTCTGGTATTTAAATTTCATCTTCCAAAGCAGGCTGCAGACTCCCTGAATCTTATCTTTCTATTGCAACCATGCCCCCTGGCATGCAAAGGGAATGGCAGGCTTTCAACACCAAAGCCACACCAGCTGTCAAAATTCTCTAATGGGTCCTTGCCATTTGACCCAATAATTCTCTAAGAATCTATCTCAGGCCAGGTGCAGCGGCTCACACCTGTAATCCCAGCACTTTGGGAGGCCAAGGCGGGCATATTACTTGAGGTCAGAAGTTCGAGACCAGCCTGGCCAACATGGTGAAACCCCGTCTCTACTAAAAATACAAAAATTAGCTGGTGTGGTGGTGCGCACCTGCACTCCCAGCTACTTGGGATGCTGAGGCAGGAGAATCGCTTGAACCCGCAAGGCGGAGGTTGCAGTGAACCGAGATCAAACCACTACACTCCAGCCTGGGTGACAGAGCGAGACTCTGTCTCAAAAAACAAAACAAAACAAAACAAAGACTCTATCTCAAAGGAATCCCCTGACAAAGAAAAAGATGCTTAAAAATATTCGGTACAGTATTAACTTATGGCAAAAAAAATAAAATCAGAATCAACCCAGATGCTTAAAAGAGACAGGTTAAACAAACTGTGGTTCCTACAAAGAGTAAATGGTACATCATTACAAAGGATGTTTATAGTCCATTTTGAATATTATCATATGTACTGTTTATGTGAAAAATTCATAATTTTGTGCATAGCCACTGTCAAAAAAGCACAGAGGAAAAGAATAGGAAGAAATAGATCAAATGTTAACAGTGACTTGTCCTTGGGCAAAAGGATTATGGAAAAACTTTTCCTCTTCTACTTTTCTATATTAAAGTCTCTATAAATAAGTGTGTTAGTCTTCAAAAAAAAATTAGCCTATCCACACCCCAGAGTTACGTGAGGTCTTTGTCCTGCTCCATCATCCCCTGTTCCCTGCTGGGCAAAGACAGCCCACCTCCCTCTGAGCCAAGACACAAGTGCCACCCATGCTGCCTACTTCCTTTCCTTCTGGCTCACCTACTCCTCAACTAAGAAGTAGCTCTTAGTTGTAGCTCTTTGAGACACGCTCTTTTCTCCAAATGTGATGTGCTTTATTATAAAACCAGAATTGTTGAAGGTCAAACTCCAGTGATAACCACAAAAGTGTGAGCATGAGACATGCTCCTTCCCCAGGAGCTATTTGAGGATTCTCACAGAATGGTGAGAACTGGCCTGTTAATCCCAGCACTGTGGGAGGCCAAGGCAGGCAGACCAAGAGGCCAAAGTTAAGAGTTCGAGACCAGCCTGGCCAATATGGTGAAACCCCACCTCTACTAAAAACACAAAAAATTAGCTGGGTGTGGTGGCGCGTGCCTGTAATCCCAGCTACTCAGGAGGCTGAGGCGGGGAATCACTTGAACCCTGGAGGTGGAGGTTGCAGTGAGCTGAGATTGTGCCATTGCACTCCAGCCTGGGCAACAGAGCAAGACTCCATCTCAAAAAAAAGAAAAAAAAAAAAAAAAGAACGGTGAGAACTGATACTGAGGCCAAGAAAGGGCATGAAGCTTGAAAAAAAGGTAGAGCTGCATCCAGGCCAGCATTCCCTGAAGTGGCTTCCATGGAGCTGTGCTCAAAGCAGCCAGAAAAAAAAAAAAAAAAATGAATTCCCTGGTCAATTTGGAAAACTCTGGGTTTCATGGAGTTACACAGGTTTCTTTACTGCACAACATCTCAGAGCCTTTGAAATGCTTTTAACATGCATGATGGATCATGAAGCTGGCAGGTAGCTACATCTTAGCATCTGAAGTAGGGCGACCGTGAGCGGAGGTTTGTAGGATACTCTTAAGGAGACTTGATTTCTTAAATAAGTTGTTCATTGAATTATAGTGTTTTAGTTTTGTCGAATCATTAAGCACAGGCTAGACCTGCTATATCCACTACTGGGCTTAAGATGTTTCTTCATGAAGTAGTCCAGAACTCTAGGAAGACGTGGGGTGCAGTGTGCCTGCCTTAACCCTAACCGTATCAACCCGACTAGATAAGCTTCCTGAAGGTTGGACACCACCCCCGTCTGGGCCCCCGCCGCCACCCCATCCAGAGCCTGCTTGGAACTACTACGTGGTCAGGGTTTAGAAGCATCTATTGAAATGAATCTGGGCATTAGGCCCTGGGCCAGGCTTATAACAAAACCTGATCCAAGATCTCACTCCCTGATGCTTTCAAAAGCGAATGAACCTTTCCTACTTCTTAACTACAGCCCCAGCATCAGCTGACACAGCCTGGGAGGACCGCGGGTCACCATGGCAACCCAGCAAGGCACCGTGCAGTGACCCCCTCCCTCCTTTCCAGTGGGATGGTCGAGGCAGGGCGGCGTTCGTGGCTTCTCCTGACCTCTTTCTTCTTCTTGGCTTCCTCTAGGTTGCTGAGCAGTGTCTTGCGCTCTTCGTTTGTCTTTTCTATGAGAGTCTTTATCTCTTTCACCCCGTTGACAGCATTTTGAATTTCCTTATTGAGGTACTTACTTCCCTGATCAGACATTTCTGCAAGAGAAGTGCAAGAGGTAGCATGAGGCAAGAGGAAGACGTGGCCTCGGGATGTAACCCTGGAATGAGCTGGAATGGCCAGAAAGGCCCGTTCAGTTCAGGGGCTGTCAAGGCTGGGACCCCCACCCCCGCCGGCAGGCAGCAGCATGGCCCCAGCCTTTCCCTGGCACAGGCTCCCATCACAGGCTCCTTGCTGACTACACCCTACTGCTCAGAAATGCAGACCATGGGAGCTGGCACACCCAGAGCTATGCCCAACCACTGCCATGAGCCCCTGGAGAATGAGCCGGGTGCAGAAGAAACTTGTCAAGGAAAAAAAAAAAAACCCAGAAGTGTCAGCTCTGAAGCATCAAAATATAAAATTTGTCATTTTGGACACAAATCTTTCTAGAGTTCAGTTTAACCAGACATGTGTATTTCTTTGTTCCAATGCAGTGCCAGGTGACAGGAATAAGATGAGTAAATAAGGCGTAGCACTGATAACAAATGCAGTGAAACACTGTGTCACGTAAGTGCTACTTCACTGGTATTTATCCCATGCCAAGCACTGCGCCAAACACTTCATGTGCAGTTTACATAATGCTCCAGCCCCCTACCATGCCCACTTCGCAGAGGGAGACATGGGAAGTGTGATATGATAGGTAGGGTCAAAGTGTCAATCAGGTAGGAGGAGTACATTGTGGAGGTCTAACATACAGGTGGTGCTTATAGTTAATAACACCATATTATAACTGGAAATTTGCTAAGAGAGTAGATTTTAAGTCTTCCCACCATCCCACCATACAAAGTGGTCATCATTTCAATGTACGTGCATTTCAAAACATCATGTCATATACCTTAAATACACACAATTTTTATTTGTTAATTGTATCTCAATAAAACGGGGGGTGGGGGAAGTGTCATGAGATCAAGATAGTGGCCCAAAGTCACCCAGCTGAGAAGAGGTGAAACAGACTCACACCCATGTCTGATCTGGGTTTTTAACAATGATCCTGCAGAAGCAGTCAGCTCACAGGAGGGACAAGCTCTGGGCACTCCAAAGGGGAGAGGGATAAGAGCTCCAGTGGTCCAGACACAGCTTCGTGGAGGAGGCCTGGGAGCTGGGCCAAGGGGCCTGGAAAGGGAACAGCTGAATGAAATGCAGCAGCTGAAAGTGCTTGGGAAATGCCTGCAAATGCCGGCAGTCTAATGCACGCAGAGCCTGAACCAGGGGCCTGGGAGCAGAGGCTCAGAGGGGGCCCAGACACAGGCACCCAGACCCAGTGCAAAAGATAAAAACAGTCTGTAACACTGGGGCCTGATAGAGAGGCACTGAGCGGAGTTGGCTACCCTGCCCTCTGACCTCATCACCCTGTGGCCAGAGGAACATCACGCTTGGTGTACTCACCCTGGAGCTCATTGTCCGAGACCGTCTGGTCCCCCAGGACCTGCCCACTCTCCCAGGTCAGCAGTAGCCCCACAAACAGCAGCAGAGTCTTCATCGTGCCTCCAATTCTGGAGTCCTCGCACGCCTCTGTTTGCAGAGAACAGGAGACCATCATGGGAACAGCTTAGACAGCCTGCTGGCGTCCCGCCCACCTGCCGCCTGCAGCAGCTCCCCAGGGCCTCACTGCCCTCGGCTGTCCCCACAGCAGGCACTGCTGCACTTTTATTCCTGAGGAAATGGGGGAAAGAACCAGACTTGCCATGGACACCTCAAATGAAAGCGAAGGCAGGAGGTGCAGAGAGGGAGGGACTGCAGGACAGCAACGTTGAGTGGCCAAAACAAGAACCCTGGCATTGGAGGAGCCAGGCTCTTGTCCAAGCCACATCCTCCCCCGCAATCAGCGAGGCACACAGGCTTTCTGCATCCTGGCCTCCTTGTCCAGAGTGGTATCGATCATGTCAGACACTGAAAATACCCGCCTTAGGTCACGCATCCGTCCCTCCCCATGCCACCTCCACAGAGGGACTGCATCCCACAGACCAGCCACGTCCTCTGCATTGTGCATCTAAATCTTCACCCCAGCAGACACTCCCCATCCACCACAGCGCTGCAGCCCCCAGGGGGTCTCAGCACCACCTGAACTTGATTTTCAAGAGCCGGAGGCAGCAGCAGCCATTCCTTCACACCGAATCCATCTGCATCCCTAGTGGGAGGCTTGGACCTGGCTGCCTGTGCTTTCAGGGGTGGAAGTAGTGGAAGCCAGGAAGGACAATTCCCTTCAGAGAGTAGAGCGAGTTCGCAGTAGCCCGAGGAGCAACCTTCCCAGAGAAAACTCCCTTTGGAAGGATGAGTCCTTTTGCTCTGCCAGGCGCTCCACACGGCCCATCCCCTCTAAGCCCACAGCAGGCTGCCCTGCCAGTGTTCCTGCCACCACTGGGCTGGCTGCCCTGAGCCAGGGGGCACAGGCCACAGCCCCGGTCTTACACAATGGACCCTTTCCCAGAAGCTGAGGCTGTTGCATAAAACAGAAACCCCTCCCCCTGCACTCCACCCCTACCATCTCCCCTCCTAAGAACTGCTTATCTGAGCTCACCCATTTCCCATAACAAAACCAACAGGAAGGTGGGGTTCCCCTTCCTGAAATGGTTCACATCCAAAGCCCGCTCAACTCAGCAGGCCCATCTGGACACTCAGTAGCACATTAGCAAGGAGTGCCTCTCACGAGAAGTAATCAGACACACAGAGCCAGGGAGCAGCGTGGGAGACGAGATGGGGTCAGCGCCTTCCCCACAGACGGGGTGGGTGGTGGAGACCGGGCTCATCAGGAAGGCTGTGGTCTCACGGGCTCTGCCCCAGCTGCCCACTGAGCCCTGAAATGCCTCCAGCAGGAACAGAGCCTTTGTCATGCCGGAGAGAAAAAGCCAGCCAGAAACATCTCGGCCAGGGGCCCCTGAAAGCAACAACTTCTGGAAAAACCCATTCAGAACTAGGTTCTGACCAGAAGACAGGGTATTGGGCCCTGAAGAATGGGGCAGCCAAAGGCAAGATACAGGAAAGGAATTCCAGACTCAGCAGCGGGCATAGAGAGCCTGGGGTCCCTGGTGAGCCATCCAGCTCAGAGCTGGGAAGGGGGTCGTTCTCTCACCCAACCCCTCCACCTTAGCAGTGAGGCTGAAGCCCAGAGAGGGCATGGGACTCCATAGGGCCCACAGCATGCTCATGGTAACCCCAGGATGAGCTCCCAGCCCTCCCGACCCCTAGTCCAGTGTTCTTTCCTTGATTCCAAGTCACTTAAATATCTGAGCCTCAGTTTCTTCATCTGTAAAATGGATCTAATCCACACCTCAGAGAGGAGAATGTGTTCTATAAACAAGAGGGTCTTATGTAATCATAGTAAATTCTGACTACTTCAAAATTAGACTGAGGTCTGAGGCTGGGCATTGGCAGTGTCTAATCAACATGTCTGGAGAGGGGCAGGAAAACCGAGACAAGCACACAGAGGCCACCTGTGGTCCCCCGGACTGTGTGGCTCTGCTTTGGTGAAATGATTGACCACTTTTTAACGTACTTATGAATCACTGCAGGGCTGGTTATAATGTTGGTTCTGAGTCAGAATCGGCTTTTTCAGCCAGTCTGCAGGTGATGTGGATGCTGCTGATCCGAGGAATGTTCTAGAACCATGACTACAGAGCCGACCTCCTTTCCTTTGCTCAGACTCACCTCCCCCCTCATCTCCTCTGCCTCCTGGGAGCCTGGCTGCCAGCTGCTCTGGGTGGAAGAGCCATGTCAAGGCCAAGGCCCTCGAGTCCCCAGCACTCCCACACAGCCTTATTCCCCCTAAGAAGGCTTAAACCACCTGGCCTTGCTCCTTCTACCAGAAAAGGCCAGTTCTGTGGACAAAGGGGCTGTGCAGGTGAAGAGGAGGAGGAGATGGGGTGGGGAGCAGGCTGACTTTGAGAGCAACTCTGCTCCAGGCACACTCTCCTGGGAGCTTTGAACTGAGCAACTTCCCAAAACATTTCCAAGCAGGGCAGGGCTGGAGGCTTAAGAAAATCAATGACCTGGTGGGGTGCAGTGATTCACGCCTGTCATCCCGGCACTTTGGGAGGCCAAGGCAGGCAGATTACTTGAGGAGTTCGAGACCAGCCTGGCTAAGGTGGTGAAACCCTGTCTCTACTAAAAATACAAAAATAAGCCGGGTGTAGCAGCTTGTGTTTGTAGTCCCAGCTACTCAGAGGCTGAGACACGAGAATTGCTTGAATCTGGATGGCGGAGGTTGCAGTGAGCCGAGATCGTGCTACTGCACTCCAGCCTGGGCAACAGAGTGTGATTTGATCTCAGAAATAATAATGATAATAATAATAATAATAGAAAGAAATGAAGAAAGAAGAAAGAAAAAGAAAGAAAGAAAAAGAGAGAGAGAAAGAAGGAAAGAAAGAGAAAGAAAGAAAGAAAGAAAGAAAGAAAGAAAGAAAGAAAGAAAGAAAGAAAGAAAGAAAGAAAGAAAAGAAAGAGAAAGAAAGAAAGAAAGAGAAAGAAAGAAAATCAATGACCATGAACAGGGAGCTATGGGGAGGATGGGAAGACAGCGAAGAGGGCAACGGCTGGTGAGGGTTTTAATCCCAAAGCCCCGGCTCCTATCTGCCTCTTCAAATGGAGAAAACTAAACCAAAAGGAAAATAAGAAAAATAGTCACCTGTAATTCATACCACCCAGAGGCAAATGTTAGCACCGTGGTATATTTCCTTCTGTCTTCCATGCAGTTTATACAATCAGATCCTTCACATTCACCATCTTCAATATTCTTTAACAATGTACTTTTGTGGCTATGTAATACTCCACTTTCTCACGGACCCAAGTTTATTTTACTATTCTCACAAGATTGGCCGTTTCAGTTGTGCCCAATGCCCCACTACTATTATAACTTACATTCTCATGGGCATCTTTTTTTTTTTTTTTTGTATCTGTACTTACCTTTAAATTCCTAACCTCTCCCTTTAAAAAATAAAAATAAAAATCAGCTTCTTTTTCTTTTTCTTTTTTTTTTTTTTTTAACCAGGTCCAGAAATTCTGGAAGGTCAGGAGGCTTTGGCTGTAATCCCAATTCTGATACTTATTTGCTGTTTAGTGTTGGCACCAGTCCTAAACCTCTCCAGGTCTCAGATTATCATCTGTAAAATGAAACCGTGGAATCAGAGGTCTGAGGCCTGGTGGAGCTTGTGTGACTTTTCTCTGATGCACCTCAGATGCATTAGGAGGCAGAAAAAGTAGGATTTCGGTGGTTGCAGCATATGCTTAAATCCGCAGGCTCATACTTACAGGCACAGTGTCCAGAGAGCTAGAGAATTTAGAAGAAGACTGGATGACTCATGCATGCAAGCCGAGAGCCACAACTGAGAGATCCGCATCTTCGCAGGGGACATGCTGCAGGAAGGAGCTCCGTGCAGGCCAGCTCCGTCACCTGCTAGCCTGGGTCTCCCGCAACGCGGCAGGTCTCCAAGTCTCAGTTTCCCCATCTTTGCGAAAGGATGATCATTATATCCGCTCTATTTATCCCCCACAGAATTGTGGTTGGAGCTCGTGCGCTCAGGCAGCGGTTGCGCCGGGGCCCCTGGTTCAGCTGCCTGGTGATGGGGCTTCGGCCACCTCCCCTCCCTGGCTTCCTGGGCTCCGTCGAAAGCGCAAGGGTTGTGACTGCGAGCTCTGTCATCCCTCTCTGCCTGGCTACCAAACCCTGCCCGCCCCTCCGTCCCGGTGTAGCTCTGCGCAAGGGTAGGGAAGATGGGGACATCTCACCGGTCAGCGGCACCCGGTGCCCGCGCGCTCCTCCTGGCGACGCCGCGTGGTGAGCACTGGGAGGCGCCGTATTTATAGCGGTCGGCTGGCACACACCCCCTTTGGGGCTGGCTGCAAACCTGCATGACTCACGCCCAAAGAATGCCGCGGAACGCAAGGGGAGCTTTCTGGAAGCCGGGAGGTGGGGGCCGGTGCAGCACCGGGCTAGGGGCGCCGGGGGGCGCATCATCACCGCGAATGGCTGTGCTGGCTCCAGGGGAGACCCTGAGGTGCGGCCGCTTGGTGCTCCCGGGAGGGAAGAGCCTGAACTCGCTTGCCCAGCTGGGCGCCCCTCTCACGCGGTTAGCCCGGCCCTCTGTCCCAGTCCAAAACACAGTCTCACAGTTCCCTGGCCCCATTGAACTTAACCTTCACATTACACACGCGCCACTTGGCCCATTTAAATAGTAAAGAGTCAGACATAAAGAGGGTGGGATGGAGAGGGGCCTTGTGCTGGAGAAGAGGGCACAGGAGGTATTGAAACGCCTTCTCCTGGAAACATCACACTGATGAGGTCCCTGGACTGAGCCGCCAGGCCTGGAAGAAACAGAATTGTGTTTAGGAGTGATCAGAGCAGATACCTGGAGAGCCTGAAGGCCTCTCTGGGCTCCTTGCTGGAGCTTAAGCAATCATTGTCCCCATCCTCTTGGAACCCAGCCAAGCAGGGTGGGCTTCATGGGTGTGGGACCCTCGCAGATCCACGTTTGGTTTAAGGGGCTACTGTGACAGTCTTGAAATTCTTCATAGTTTTTGAACCAGTGGCCCTGAATTTTTATTTTGCACTGAGCCTTCCCAATTAAGAAATCAGATCTGTGTCCAGAGGGGTTTGCTGGTCTCCAACTGCTGAAGTTCCTTCTGCTGAGAGCAGGGAGAATCCTGTGGCAGCCACCCCAACCCCTGACAAGGAGGGGGAAATCCAGGAACCCTGGAGGTGCAGCTAATTCTTGGGGAAGAAACTGAGCCGTCCATTTTGGAGCCAGGGATGTTTGAGCCCCAGGAGAGAAGTCAAGGGGCTGACAGTTGGGGCAATGGGTCGACAGGGTGGGCACAGGCAGCCCCACTGGGGGTGGCAGACTTTGAAAACCGTGTGAAACAAAGGGGCTTAAAGGAGAGCTGTGTGGTCAGGGGCTGAGTTTTCCCGTTCAGGATCAGGACTATGGAAGCACAACATGGAGGCCCAGCGCCTTGTTTGCCCAATGTCCTAGGGCCGCTAGGACCCCAGCCCTTTTCAGGAGGCAGCCTGGGGGAATCTTTGAGGTCCATGAAAAAGTGGGAGAACCCGGACCAGGTCCATGAAAGCCTGATTACAGTCCTAGGTGTGCCCCGAGACACTGGGTGACCTTGGACCAATCACTTTGCCCCTGGGCCTTGGTTTCTTCCATCTGGACAATAAAGAATCGGGAATGTATCATCTCCATGGCTCCCTGCAACCTAACCTAGTGCCAAACCAAGTATAAGAACATTAGCCCAGAAGAAAAAAACAATGCCCCAGAAGAAGCTTCACTTTATTTTTCTTTAAAAAAAAAAAAAAAAAAGGAAGTCTAATTATCAGTAACAGCTACATTTTCTGTGGACAGCGCCTCCTCCTTATCAATGCCTGAGGTTAGCAGAATTGTTTTTGAGCTCGCTCCTTGTAACTTTTCTGTTCTGTAGCTCCCCCAGCATCCGGAACAGGAGGCATAAATCTAGTTATATTTTTAAAAATTAGACTTTGGAGGTCAGTCAGTGAGATCTGCCTTAGCCATCTGAATTAGGGGAAGGGAGGAGAGGAAGAAAGGATTTGGGAGAACATAGCATGATTCACAGAGTCACAGTTGATCCCTTGGGAATAACTACTTGATTATTCCCACTACTAATCAAACAAGGTTCAGAAGATCAAACTTTGAGGGAAAAAAAGGGTGAATTTTGAAAGCGCCATAAATGCATCACCAGATGTTTAATATTCTAAGTAGATCATAGAGATTGATTGGTTCAGGACTTGCACACTGCCTGATTCCTACTCCATCCCCAACATCTGCACCAGGTGGTCATCCTGCCCGTGTTTGAACACCACCAATAACAGGCAGCTCACTACCTTCCGTGCAATCATTTATCTAGTAAAGCTTTTGATAAAGTTGGGGCCTTTTTTGATTGAGTCACAGTCTGGCTCATGTATGGGCCAATCCCGAGCCCAGTTCTGCCCTCTGGAGCCACAGAGAGAAAATCCAGCTTCTCTCTCCCATAGTGCCCCTTCTGATATTTGAAGGCAACTTAGTCTGCTTTTCCCAGTGACCTCCAAGCTTGCAGCTCCTTGCCTTGCCATGGTTTGCAGACTTTTCCCCAGCCCTTTGGCATTCTGGACCTCATCTCTCTTGAAACTCTTGGCCCAGCCCTGGGCCAGCCAATGTCAGCGGGGAGCCTTGGGCCAGCCAATGCCTGGGGGCCTGAGCACACAAAGCAGAGCAGAATCACTCCTTCCCTTGCCCTAAACACTCCAAATAAGCTTTATCAGATGCTGAGTCACTGGGCTGATTCATACAGAATGCATCATCTTCTTGGCAGGTGCTGCTGCTTTATCCTCTGTCTCCCATCATAGCTTTAGCTTGATTTCCTTTATTGGAGAGTCGGGGCCATGGGGAGGGCCAGGGAGCGACATGTAAAGACCCTTGCATTTATCTGTTTATCTCTTTATGCTTTGTGCGCCATCTCTGGCTGCCTGGATGTCTCTGGGGCTGCTTCGCTACGCAGTGTCCTTATTACACATCCCCAACCAGGCTTTGTCTGGCTCAGCACCACGAGCAGCACAGCTCAGCCAACAGTTTGATACAGCTGGAACAAACTAGGAATGGGCAAGAGCAGTATCCTGTGGCCTGTGATTAAGAATCACTCTCAAATTGGCGTGGTGACTCATGCCTGTAATCCCAGAACTTTGGGAGGCTAAGGTGAGAGGATTGCTTGAGCCCAGGAGTTCAAGACCAGCCAGGGCAACGTCGCGAGACCCCGTTTCTACAAAAAATAAAAATAAAAAATTAGCTAAGCATGGTGGTGCACGCCTGCAATCTCAGCTACTCAGGAAGCTGAGATGGAGGATCGCTTGGGCCCATGAGGTCAAGGCTGCAGTGAGCAATGATCGCACCACTGCACGACAGCCTGGGCAGTAAAGTGAGACCCTGTCTCTGAAAAATAAAATAAAATAAAAAGGGAATCACTCTCTAAGGGGAGTGGGGAGGGAGGATGATGAGAGATTGGTCAACCAGTACACAGTTAAAGTCAGATGGGAGGGATAAGTTCTGGTATTCTGTTGCACAGCAGAGTTGACTATAGTTAACAATAATGTATTGTGTATTTCTTTTTATTTAACTTTTATTTTAGGTTCAGGGGTAAACGTGCAGGTTTGTTATAGAGGTAAACTTGTGTCATGAGGGTTCGTTGTACAGATTATTTCCTCACCCAGCTACTAAGCCTAGTGTCCAAAAGGTATTTCTTCTGATTCACTCCCTCCTCCCACCCTCCACCTTTATCTAGGCCCCAGTGTCTATTGCTCCCCTCTATGTGTCCATGTGTTCTCATCATTCAGCTCCCACTTATAAATGAGAACATGCGGAATGTTGTTTTCTATTCCTGTGCTACTTCACTTAGAATAACAGCCTCCAGCTCCATCCATGTTCCTGCAGAAGACATGATCTCGTTCTTTTTTATGGCTGCATAGCATTCCATGGTGTATATGTACCACATTTTCCTTATCCATCTGCCACTGATGGGCATTTAGGTTGATTCCATGTCTCTGCTATTGAGAATAGCACTGCAATGAACATATGAGTGCATGTGTCTTTATGGCAGAACAATTTATATTCCTATATATACCCAGTAATGAGATTGCTGGGTCAAATGTTAATTCTGTTTTTAGCTCTTTGAGGAATCGCCACACTGCTTTCCCAAATGGTTGAACTAATTTACATTCCCACCAACAGTGTACATTAGCCTTCCCTTTTATCCACAACCTCACCAGCATCTGTTATTTTTTGAATAATGTATTGTATATTTCAACATAGGTAGAAGAGAGAACTTACAATGTTCTTGCCACAAAGAAACGTTTGAGATGGATTTGCTAATTACCCTAATTTGATCATTACACAATGTGTATACATATCAAAACATCACATTGTACCCCACAAATATGTACCATTCTTGTGTCAATTTTATTTTTTTTTAAGACTTAGTAAAAGGCTGGGCGCAGTGGCTCACACCTGTAATCCAAACACTTTAGGAGGCCAACGTGGGGGGATCACGAGGTCAAGAGACCATCCTGGCCAACGTGGTGAAACCCCGTCGCTACTAAAAATACAAAAATTAGCTGGGCATGGTGGCATGCGCCTGTAGTCCCAGATACTTGGGAGGCTGAGGCAGGAGAATCACTTGAACCCGGGATCTGGAGGTTGCAGTGAGCTGAGATCGCGCCACTGCACTCCAGCCTGGCAACAGAGAGAGACTCTGTCTCAAAACAACAACAAAAACAAACAAACAAACAAAAAACCTTAGTAAAAAAGAAACACTTTCCAAGCTGTAATTATTTAATGGGTATATACATTTATTTAATCAATTACAGGCCCATGATAAACTGGTGGCTAATAAAATCATATCCAGTGAAATCAGCCCACAGACGATACAGAGGTATTCTGAGTGATTTTCCCCCGACCTCCATAAAGTCCAGAAACTTTCACTCCATCAGTGGGTGTGTCTCATCTTCCCATTCAGGAGCTTCTTGGGGAAAGTTCTGAGGCCAGCCAATCCTGAACTGCTTAGCATGTGCCTACAAGTAGACAAAGGTTGCTTATGCTACCTTCACTATCCCTCATGCTATTGACTGGCTATGTGGTCTGTATTTCACTCCAGAGTTGCTTTACCGTGACCTTTAGCTCCAATTATTAGGTGAGTGATCCCTTAAAAAAAAATGGTGCCAGATCTGCCTTAAGTCAAACCTGCTTTTTCCACAACTACCCAGATGTCAATTAATAATTATTTTAGACCAATGGTTCTCAGCTACACAATGGCTATACAATGGAATCACCTGGGAGCTTTAAAAATTATCAGTGCCTGAGTCCCACCTCCAGAGGTTATGAATGAATTAATTGTGGGTGGAGCCAGAGCATCAGGATTTTAAAACTCTCCAAGTCATTTTAATGAGCACCTAAAGTCAAGGACCACTTCTGAATTTAACCCATCTTCTCACTGCACCTCTCTGTCATTATTAGAGCATCTGATATGGTTCTCATTTTACAGAAAATGTAAAGGGGTGCAAAGGAATCTTAGCAGGTTTTGTTTACATAGAGCTGAAGTCTGCCTCTTTATAACCTTTTTTTTTTTGTTTTTTATTTTGTTTTATTTTGTTTTTTGATATGGAGTCTCACCCTGTTGGCCAGCCTGGAGTGCAGTGGCGTGATCTTGGCTCACTGTAACCTCTGCCTCCTGGGTTCAAGCGACTCTTGTGCCTTAGCTTACTGAGTAGCTGGGATTACAGGTGTGCGCCACCACGCCCAGCTAATTTTGTATTTTTAATAAAGACAGTGTTTCACCATGTTGGCCAGGCTTGTCTTGAACTCCTGACCTCAAGTGATCTGCCCCTCTTGGACTCCCAAAGTGCTGGGATTACGGGTGTGAGCCACTGCACCCGGCCACCTCCTTATAACTTCTTTGCCCCATATCTTATTTCTAAGGCAATACATAAGTTGACCCCTCCCCCACAAGAAAGCCCTTCAAACATTTGAAAACCAATATTGTATCTCAACTTAAATGTATTTCCTTATAGCATAAGGTCCCTCAACCTCCTCGCATTGAGTGGAGTTGCCAGATAACCTCACTCTCCTCATCCCTGCCCCCAAGGATGCTGCATTTCTTCATTGTCCCTCTGTGTGGCTTTTACACCAAACACGGGAGAACTGTTTTGACTGGCCAGGGGAGAGAGTGGCAGGACACTTTCTACCTGTGATTTGAGAGGTGTCACTCCCTGTGGTCCCAAGGCACTCTCTGCTTCCTTTTGTATTATCTTATAATACATTGTGCTTCTCAGATTGGCTCAAGCTGACTTCTGGGGAGGCTGTACTGCACGCAGAGACAAGGAGGCCACTGGCTCTGGTATTATTCAGAGATTTCGGGGGGAAAGTCAATGTTTGGTGAGTAAACTTCCCTTTCCCTTCCCTTTCTCCCTCTGGCTCTCCATTCCTTTCTTCCCTCCTTCCTCCCTTCCCTTCTCTTCCCTTCCCTTCCTTCCTTTCTCTCTGCCTTATTTTCGATTCCTCGCTAAATCTCCTGCTTCTAAAGTAAAGTGGTTGTCTATTTATATACATACATATACATATATTTATATTTAGAATATATGTGTGCATGTGTGTATATATGTGTGTATGTATATATCTATCTAGATATTGATATCTACTAAATGGATTTTGCCTTTTTATCTTTTCCAAAAAATAAATACAAAATTTTATGATACATATTGCTTGGCTATCTACTCTTTTCCACTTAGTAAAATATTATGAACATCCCTCTGAGCTAATGCACAGACAGATCTAACTCATATTTTTAATAGCTATATAATATTCCATGGTGAGGCTGAGCATATGTTCTTCAGCCATTCCCCTTGTCCAAGTTTTTCCTGTCACTCTGAGCACTACCACAATAAACAGCCTTCTGCATGCATCCTAGTTTGTTAGAGCCTTTATGGCTCTATATGAGGTAGAGAGTCCCACTGAGACGCCTGGATGAAAGAGAACATGTATTCCTAATGCTCATATATCTTACCTGATGACTTTCCCCAAAAGCTGCTGTGGCTTCCACCCTGTCTGAGAATGTCCATTACCCTATGTTGATCAGGCTGGTGTTGATCCTTTGAATTTTTGCCAATCTTGTGGGTGAAAAATGACATTTTTACCACCTTAATCTCTTTGTATATTTTTTGTTTTCAACTATTTATTTTTAAATAAAATTTCCCCTCTGTCACTTGTCTATCCATATTGTTTGCTCATTTTATCAAGTTATTCATCTTTTTTTCTATCAATTTATAGGTGCTCTTTAAATACATAGAGAAAGTGACCCTTTGTGCGTTGTCAATGTTTTTCCAACCAGATTACCATTTTTTAATCCTTGATTACCAAGGACTTTTTAAACTTTTTATGCAAGTGATTTTTGTTCATCTTTTTCTTTATAGTTTCTAAATCTCATGTCTTGTTTAAGAATGTCTTCTGCTGGCTAGAAGACAGCTATTCTAATTTTCTTCTAACTTTCTATTGCGTCAATTTCTTATTAGATATGTAATCAAAATGGAATTGATATGTTTATGGTGTATGTGTGTAGGACTGTGTATATGTGTGTAAGACTGTGTGTATGCAAGTATAAGAGAAGGATGAGGTAGGATCTAACTTCATTTTCTTCCAGATGTATAGCCAATTATGTCAACATAATATATCAAATAAATCACCCTAATCACACTGAGTTGAAATACCATTTTTTCACACATAAATTTTCCCAAATAAACTTGGATCTGTATCAGGACTTTCTAGTTTATTCCTCGGATTCCTCTCTTCTTGCATAATATACTGTTCTAATGACATAGCTTTTAAAAATATTATTTTATTTATTTTTGAGACAGGGTGTCACTCTGTCACCCAGGCTGGAGTGCAGTGTCATGATCACGGCTCACTGCAGCTTCGACCTCCCTAGCTCAAGCAATCCTCCCATCTCAGCCTCCCAAGTAGCTGAGACTATAGGTGCACACCATCAGGCCCAGTTAATTAAAAAAAAATTTATTTATGAGACAGGATGTCAGCATATTACCCTCCTCAGCCTCCCAAAGTGCTAGGATTACAGGTGTGAGCCGCCACTCCCAGCTGTAACTATCTACCTTAAAAATAATATTTAATATTGAGAAAGTCATCTTCTTCACTCTTCCTTTTCAAATTTTCTTGACTTTTCTTGGACATTAATTCTTCTATATAAACTTTAAATTAATTTTGCCCCATTGAAAAGACACGGCATTAGGCCTGGTGCATTGGCTCTTGCCTGTAATCACAGCAATTTGGGAGGCTGGGGCAAGAGGATCACTTGAGGCCAGGAGTTCAAGACCAGCCAGGGCAACATAGCGATAATCCCATCTCTACAAAAAATAAATTAAGAAATGAGCAGGGCATGGTGGTGTGTGCCTGTGGTCCTAGCTAGTTAAGAAGCTGAGGCAGGAGGATTTCTTGACCCCAGGAATTTGAGCCTGCAGTAAGCTATGACTGTACCACTACACTCCAGCCTGGGCAACAGAGGGCGACTCTGTCTCTAAAAAGAAAAAAATAATTAAAAGAAAAAACATGGCATTGTAATTATAATTGCATTAAATGTACATATTAGTTTTAGAAGAATTCACGTTTGTATTCTTTCTTCCTGTGTAGGACAATAACATATGTCTAGAGTTAATTCAAACTATTATTTTTATTTGTAAATGCATTTTCATACAGTTTAAAAATATCAGCTCCTACCCTCAATTCAGTAAAACCATTATTATTGAATATTAAAATATATATTTTTTCATTGTGGTATGGCATGTAACTCTTATACAGTTTTTAAAAATAAAATGAAAGACTTCAAAGATATGTTTGCTACTTCTTTTCCATCATTATGGCAATGGAAAAATTAAAGAAATCCTGACTAAGCATTTTATATTGAAATTTATCAGATGATTGTTCACACCTTTTTCTGTCATTCAGCATTCAACTCCTGTCTTAGTCTGTTTTTTGTTGTCTACAATAGAATACAGAAAACTGGGTAATATATAAAGAATGAGAATGTACTTTTTACAATTATGGAAGAGGAGAAGTCCAGGTTGAGGGACTGCATCTGGTGAGGGCCTTCTTGCTGGTTGGGACTCTCTGCAGAGTCCCAAGGCAATGCAGGGCATCACATGATAAGGGGGCTGAGTGTGCCAGTTCAGGTCTCTCTTCCTCTTCTTATAAAGCCATCAGTCCCACTCCCATGATAATTCATTCATCCATTACCCCACTTATCCATTAATCCATGAATGGATTAGTCCATTTATGAGGGCAGAGACCTCATGACCCAATCACCTGGTAAAAGTCCCACCTCTCAACACTGCCACATTGAGGATTAAGTTTCAATGTGGATTCTGGAGGGGATAAATATTCAAACCACAGCAGCTCCCCTTCTTTAAGACACAGTTTAGCATGCAGTAGGTGCTTAATGAATGCTTGTTAAATTACCTGAAATAACTTTTCCATTAGTGCAATCTAAGATCCTATTTATTTTTGATTCATATCAAAGCTATACTATCCATGAGGATAGGAAACATATCTCTGGTTCATAGTACTTGGCTACACAAGCAAAATATATTAATTTAATAAATGAACAAAAGTCATGCATGACGAAATATCAACTAGATCTTTTGCTCTGAATTACTAAGCTTCATCCTTTACTAGTGAAAATGATGTGATACTAAATGTGGGGTTTTATCTCTCTTGAATTGTATCTTATCAGTGCACTATAGCCCTCTGTCAAGATTGTTCTGAATTTTGTTCTTCCAGTTTTGAGTAAGAAACAAACAGGTAAGCTGGACTTCTGGGTCTCCATCCAGAACACGGATAGAAATGTCCATCATGTCCTTCTTATCATGTTAAAAGCCCAACCTGCTACAGGGCTCCCATGAAGACATTTCTGTGTACCAAATGCTTTGGAGAATACCTTCCCCAAAGCAGTCCCATCTCTCCAGCTCTGATCCTTCTATTTTAATATGTCTAATTCCTCAACACCTGAAGACAGAGATGTTTCCAGTCCTATTTGCAGTAACCTAAATCGTAGGACTTCCTGCAGGGATCCCTTTTCATTGTCCAGTGGATCATTCAATTAAAAGACGCTTCCCATTCCCACACACCCTCAAGCCTCTTTCTTTTTTCATCTACATCCAGCCCCAAATGAAGTCAGCCACTTTCTTGCTGAATTTATAATTGATTCAGATGAAGAACCTAGGTAGTTTGTCTTTGCTGTTATTATATTAATCTGTGAGGGTTAAGCGCTGAAATATCCTTTGTAATTAAGCGACTTTTCTCAGAACTGTATCCTTACAGAGTTCATGAAATAAGGTTCATGAACCTAATTAATGAACCCAATTAATACCTAAGGTTCATAGGTATTAACTTGACCCTGTTAAACCCTCTGAAGATTTATCAAGCTACAAGAGGCCATGTTATATAGCATCACCCACTGGTTTAAGAGTGGTATTGCAATACACCTCTTTGCCATTATAGTACTCAAAAATTCCAGTACTGGTAAATGTACAGTGAGGCAAGAATCCATAGACATGGGAGATATCATAGGGGAAGTTCTGGGAGGAAGTAAGAAAAGAAAGGAGGCTCTTGAATTGTGAAAATATCACATAGTTCAGAGGATGGCCTTTAAAAAGTAAATTTAACACTTAATCTGGACAAGTCTTCAATAGAGTATGTTGATGGACTTTTTTTTTTTTTCAGGGCATTCTATTTCTTATTGTAAATTGAAGTCAATATTAGAACTAAATTGAAGTTTTCACTTGATAGCCAACTTTGCTAGAACACAGTTATGACATTCCCTTGACTAGTCCTCTGTGTTCTCTCAAAAATATTTCGTTCTTCAACTTCCAAAGGATTGATTTTTGGGGGAGAAACCAAGGCAGCGACACTGCATGAAGCTCCAATTCATGACATTAGAAAGCTCATTAGGGAGAAAAGGTAAAAATTCTGCAGAGGTCTGGGTTGGAGAGGGGTTCGTTAATGAGTTAGGGTTCACCAACATCTTTGTTTCCCTTTTCTTCAGGGAAACAGAGCTAGGGGATTTTTTTCCCAGCCCCCTTAACCTCTAGTTGGAGCCATATGACCGAACTAAGGTCAATGGAACAAACGTGCCTGATAGCAATTGTGTGACTCCTCCAGGCCTATCGCATGATTTTCTACACTGCACACTCCTCCTATCTCTCTCCTTTCTACCAAATCTTAGAGGCTACATATTGAAGATGGCAGCATCGCAAGATGGAAGGACACTGGATCCTTGAGTCAACATTTATAAGACAGACACCGAACTTGCCATGGATTGTGATGTGAATGAGAAGTAAACGATTATTGTGCTGTCACTAAAATCTCACAGTTATTTGTCAGAGCCAGGTATGACCATGTATGGTGCTACTTGCTCTAACAACTCTAGAAATTGATAGCTCGAAATGACATGCTGCTATACTAAAAATGGAAATATGGAAATACTGCATAGCAGGTGAGGACCCTGACATTAGGAGGCTGAAGATGATCCTTGGTGTTATGATAATTGGTAAACTGGGCCTATGATATTGAGGATAGCAGGCCCCATGCTATCTACCATGGAGTCAGCGTGCCTAGGGGCATCTGTTAGAAATAAGCAAAGTAGTGGTGTGTTCTCTGCTATTGCCTGTATTTAACGAAGGAACACAAGGAAGAGAAAAGTGAAATAATTGACTGGTTTGCAAAGAGAAGTGAATGGGAACAAAGTTCGGAAAATTTAAGCCTAAAGGGAAGGAAAACACCAACTGCCTGTAGATCCCAGATAACAGAAGTAAATTGCAAAACTTTCCAGTAGCCAAGGCCCTCTTAGACTTAGCCAGGTGGAATGATTAGATTAAGGATGTGGCTTTTCCAGTCAACTCTTGTAGCATCAAGGTAGCTGACTGCCCTTAGGGAGAGAGGCCTGGGGTAGAGGAAACAAATGAAAATAGTAGGTTTGGAAACTACAGCTAGGAAAAAACTCTGGGTGTGGTCACCGGCCCATGGAATGGACTAGAAGCAAATAGATGAGATTTTGCTAAGTGTTGAGGGACTACCATTGCCCAAAACCCCTACACGTCCAGACCTTCACCTGTACCTTTGAGGTAGAAAGTGGGACTTGACTCCAGAGATGGGGCTTGAACACCAGACCAAACTGAGGACTAGCTAAAACAGGGGCATGGCAGAAGGAACTTCCCATAAGACAAGCCCATCAGGATGCCATGTCAATTTACCACTGTCATGCCAGCACCCAGATGTTACCACCCCTTTCCATGCAACGACCTGCAACCCAGAAGTCACCATCCTTTTCCTAGAAATGTCTGTATAAACCACTCCTTAATTTGCATATAATTAAAAGTGGGTATACATATGACTGCAGAACTGCCTCTGAGCGGCTAATCTGGGCACACTGCCTGTGGGGTGGCCCTGCTCTGCAAGGAGCAGTCCCTCTGTTGCCGATGTGCACTGCCATTTCAATACAAGTTACTGTCTAACACCACCAGCTCTCCCTTGATTCTTTCCCAGGTGAAGCCAACAACCCTCCCAGGCTAAGCCCCAATTTGAGGGCTCACCTGTCCTGCATCATCCTGACTTGTGGAGCTAAAAAACAACCTTGCTCCAAGAAGAAGTGGGCTGTGAGAAGTGAACAGCCCTCAGGAATGACTCATTCCCCAACATCCACTTTAGATGTGCATAAAGAGGGTGATACACCAGGAAGCACCTTCCAGAGGGCACATCTAAGGTGTCATGGACAAGAGAATTCTTCCAGAGATCTGCATCAGGGCCTAAACAAGCAATTTTCCCCACCCCAGGGTTAGAGATCTTTAGAACATCTGAGGGATCTCAACATTTCTGTAGATCAGTAGCAACTCTGTGTCTTTCATTCTTCCATTTTCTAAATGGGCATTTTGATTGTGATTATCAGATCCATATTCCTCCCATTTTATATGGGAGCTACAGGCTGACCTGATGAATAAGGATTACACAGAGAGCCTGGACTTTGATCTCAATGCAATGACCAGATGGGACTTTGAGTTGCCTCCATGGTGAGGGGTGAATGTGTTGTATATGTGAAAACAAAGGAGTGAACAGGTATTTGGTGACCAGGAAGGTGAACTATGTGGAGAATGCTGGTACCCCCTGATCTGTGTTTCTTCTCTCCTTCCAGGGCATATGGCTGCCTCTGTTTTAAAGCCCTCTTGCTGTTAGGTTGAGCCCAGTTTAGTGGGCTCTGGCCAATGGAATGTGGGTAAAAGTGCTGTATCCCACTTCCAGCCCAGTCCATAAAATTCTCCTATGCATGATCCTCCATTCTCTCTTCCATTTTGTAGCAACCTTAGGGGCCATTTGTTACAGATAATGGCATTACAAGATGGAAGAACCCTGGGTCCCTGAGTCATCATTTGGAAGAGAACTGCCTAACCCATATTGAATTGCAACGTGAGTGAGGAATACGTTTTCATTGTATTAAAGATAATGGGGTGTGGGGATGGTTGCTAGAGCAGCGATTGTTACTTACACTGACTAACATAAGGGTAGGGAATGCCTGTATTTAGAAAATACACCAGCTGGGCATGGTGGCTCATGCCTGTAATCCCAGCACTTTTAAGGTGGGCGGATCACCTGAGGTCAGGAGTTCTAGACCAGCTTGGCCAACATGGTGAAACCCTATCTCTACTACAAATACAAAAATTAGCTGGGCATGGTGGTGCACGCCTGTAGTCCCAGCTGCTCGGGAGGCTGAGGCAGGTGAATCACTTGAACTGGGGGGCAGAGGTTGCAGTGAGCCAAGACTGTGCCACTGTACTCCAGCCTGAGTGACAGAGTGAGACCCTGTCTCAAAAGATAAGAAAAGGAAAAAGAAAAGAAGGCCAGGTATGGTGGCTCACACCGGTAATCTCAGCACTTTGGGAGGCTGAGGCAGGCTGATCTTGAGGTCAGGAGATTGAGACCATCCTTGCTAACAAGGTGAAACCCGGTCTCTACTAAAAATACAAAAAATTAGCCAGGTGTGGTGGCAGGCACCTGTAGTCCCAGCTATTCAGGAGGCTGAGGCAGGAGAATGGCGTGAACCCAGGAGGCGGAGCTTGCAGTGAGCTGAGATAGCACCACTGCACTCCAGCCTGGGTGACAGAGCAAGACTCCATTCCAAAAAAAAAACAAAAAAACAAAAAACAAAAAAGGAAGGAAGGGAGGGAGGAAAAAGAGGGAGGGAGGGAGGGAGGGAGGATGGAAGGAAGGAAGGAAGGAAGGAAGGAAGGAAGGAAGGAAGGAAGGAAGGAGAAAGAAAGAAGGAAAGAAAGAAAGAGAAATAAAAAATATGCCAATAGGAGAAGCTAACAGCGAAAGTCAAAGAAGTTTAGAAGGAGGACCAGAAGTATGTAGGATCAGATAAGCCAGAAAAGCGTCAAGAAGGAGCTGTCAATGGAGTTTGTGATGGGTGATTTTGTGTGTGAACTTAGGCCACAGTTCCCAGATAGCTGGTCAAGCACTATTCTAGATGTTTCTAAGATGAAGGTATTTTTTAGATGAGATTAACATTTACATCAGCAAACTTTGAATAAAGTGAATTACCTTCCATAATGTGATGGGTCTCATCCAATCAGTTGAGGGACTTAAGAGAAAAAAGATGTGGTGCCCTGAGAAAGAGAGAATTCTGCTTCCAGATTGCCATTAAACTTGAGCTGCAACATCACCTCTTTCCTGGGTCTCCAGCCTGTCAGTCTGCCCTGCAAATTTTGGACTTGCCAGCCTCCGTAATTGCATGAGCCAATTTCTTAAAATATTTATTTCTCTCTTTATCTATGTAATATTTCTCTATACACCTATGTCTATGGATATGGATATATATATAAAGAGATGCATACATAGCTATATACATATGTCCTATTGGTTCTGTTTCTTTGGAGAACCCTCACTAATGGTGTTAAATGCTACAAAATGGTTGAAGAAGTTGCGGATTTTTGAGAAGGGTATTATATTTGGCAACTACGAGGAAGAGATCCCACCACCACGCCTGGCTAATATTTTTTTTTTTGTATTTTTAGTAGAGACGGGGTTTCACCTTGTTAGCCAGGATGGTCTCGATCTCCTGACCTCATGATCCACACCCGCCTCGGCCTCCCAAAGTGCTGGGATTACAGGTGTGAACCATCTCTTTGCTGATGCGTTTGAGTTATCATAGCAACAGCTCAGGATGCCCACACCCTTTAACACCACAGGGGCAGGGTTAGGCCATTTTTCCCACCAACTAAAGAAAGCTTGGATAAAAAACCAGGGTCATTTTTTGTTATTTCCTTTTTTTTTTTTTTTTTTAATGATGTAAGCTCTAATTTTATTTACTTTTTTTCTTTTTGATATGTCATAGTTGTATATATTTAGGGATACATGTGATATTTTGAGGCGTGTATGCAATGTGTAATGGCCAGACCAGGGTAACTGGGACATCCATCACCTCAAACATTTATCTTTTCTTTGTGTTGGGAACACTCCAATTTTTCTCTTTCAGCTATTTTTGAAATACACAATTAATTGTTGTTAACTCTAATTTCCCTACTGTAGTATCAAATACCTGTTCCTTCTATTTAGCTGTATTTCTGTACCCCTTAACCAACTTCTCTCCCTCTCCCCACCCACCTTCCTTCGCGGCCTCTGGTAACCACCGTTCTATGCTTTACCTCCATGATGTCCGTTTTTGTAGCTCCCTTATGTGAATGAAATCATGCAGCATTTGTCTTTCTATACCTGGCTAATTTCACTTAACATAATGACCTCCAGTTCCATCCATGTTGTTGCAGATGACGGGGTTTCATTCTTCTTTATGGCTGAATGGTATTCCATTGTGTACACATGCCACATTTTCTTTATCCATTCGTCTGCTGATGGACACTTAGGTGGATTCCATATCTTGGCTATTCTGAATAGTGCTGCAATAAACATGGCAGTGTGCAGACGTCTCTTGGATATGCTGATTTCCTTTCCTTCGGGTATGTACCCAGCAGTGGTTGCTGGATCATTCAGTAGTCTATTTTTAGTTTTTTGAAGAACCTCCATACTGTTTTCCACAATGGCTGTACTACTTTACATTCCCACACTTTTTGTACTTTTCGTCAACAAATATTTGAGCACCCTCTGAGAGGCAGTGTGGTGGACCATGTCTTAGCATACAGGCATTGGGTTCAGCCTGCCTAGGTTCATATTCCAAAGGTCTCCACTTACTAGCTCCGTGGTGCTAAGGACATTATTTACCCTCTTCATACCTCAGTTTCCTCATCTGAAAAATGAAGGCAATAATACTGCTTACTTCATAGAGCGGACATGAAGATTAAATAAGTTAGCATACAGGTAACCTCCAAGGTAAATAAGTTAGCATACAGGTAACCTCCAAGGTGAGTATCTCCCTGGTGTTTACAAAACACTCTCCTGATCCATGCCCTAGTCCTGGGAGACTCAGATCGTGCGGCAAACTCGGAATCTAGATACAGGTAACAGGAGCACATGACTGTCACCAGGCAGGCAATGCCCTCTCTAAACCTCAGTCTCCTCGTCTGTAAAATGGGCAGCACAGTCCCTGGGATACCTCCCTCAGGTGAGGTGTTGTGAAGTTCTGCTGAGATCATGAAGAGAAGGGACTTTGCAATCTGTAAACTTGCCATGGCAAAATGGAGATTAGAGAAAACACAGCATTACCCTTGCTGATCTGATGGGATCTACAGACAGGGGTGGCTGTCCTTGTCCTCTTCTCTACTCCAGGCTTAGGAGACACTTTCTCTTCCCCTTGGGTCTCACCTACTTCACATCAGCATTAAATAGGGCTTGGGGATGGGGAGATGGTGCTGACTGTGGCATCAGGAGAGACCAGGCTGGCCTGTGCCACTTTGTGGTCCCGTTTCTCCCAGAACTTTTCTTCTTATAACATTCATCCCACTTCTGCACTGCTACTTGTTTCATTATCGGCTTTCCTAACCAGACTGGCCATGTGACATGTTCTCACACTTCCGGAGCTTGGGGCAGAGGCTGGTCCCTTGTAGTGAAACCGATTTGGTATGGTCTGGCTGCCCTGTTTGCTTTTGGTTGCTTGCTTTTTGTTTTTTTGGTGTTTTCTTTTTCTTTTCTTTTCTTTTTTTTTTTCCTTTTTCCATGAAGCTGAAGGCTACACCACTGAACACTGAAACTTAAAACTTAACCTTCATTCGCTACTTGATAGGTAACATTCATAGGTCACCATGGTAATGATCTCTTCAGTTGTTTTTTAGGAACTTGGACCAGCTCCTGCCCATCTCAAACTGGTGAGACCACTGGCCCTTCAACTGGGCAAGTGCCCCAAGAGGTGGCCTTTCAATGTCGGAGAGCCAAAAAACTCCACCCGTGGATCATGCTAACACTGCCATTTTCTGCACACATGTCCTATAAAATACCATGAGCTCAGACTACACTGGCATGGAATGAACCTGTTTCTTCATTTGTCTCCACTGCCAATCGCCTTTCCCCATGGCTTAGACCACTCTACTTCCCTAACCCATAAATATCCTTAAGTCTTACCTTCTGGGAGGTGGATTTCAGAGCTGTTCTCCTACCTCCTCTCTTGGTGCCCTTGCCAATGAGTCTTTTCTCTTTTCTAAAATCCATGTCACCTGATTGATTTCCTGCAGAGGCAGCTTGTGGGGTGGGCAGAGCAGACCTAGACCTGGCCAGCAGCTGGGAGTTCAGTAAATGTTTGTTCAATCAATGAAAAATGACACGTGAGAATCCAGAGGGGCACGTATGACCAGTCTCAATTCCCTGCCTGCAGTCACTTTCCTTGGGTGTCACTGATTACCCCAGAGGCCCCTCCAACAACAAAATCACAGAATTTGATGGCCAGGTGCAGTGGCTCAGGCCTATAGTCCCAGCACTTTGTGAGGCTGAGGTGGGTGGACCACCTGAGGTCAGGAGTTCCAGACCAGCCTGCCCAACATTTTTAGTCTCTACTAAAAATACAAAAAACCAAAAAAAATTAGCCAGGCGGGGTGGTGCATGCCTGTAATCCCAGCTACTCAGGAGGCTGAGGCAGGAGAATCACTTGAACCCAGGAGGGGGAGGTTGCAGTGAGCCGAGATTGAGCCACTGCACTCCAGCCTGGACGGCTAGAGCCTCAAACAAATAAAAATGAAAAATAAATCACAGAATGTGGCACACTCCAGGTCCCGTTCTCTCATGTAGAAAGCGGAAGCTTGGAGATGTGAACTGGATGCCCAAAGTCACTCAGCTAGGCAGGGGCAGAGCCAGGGTGCTCACAGGGTGGCCAACCTTCCACGTCTGCCCTGGACACGCGACTTTCAGCACTAAAATGTGCGGTCCCAGACGTCCTTCTCCCAGGTCCTCTACACCATAGATGGGTGAGGAAAAAACATGCAGGGCTAAAATCTGGGGGGTCCCCACCCCTGCCCCAGCCACGTGGCGGTCCCGATTGTGAAACTGACTAAGATCAAAGAGCTCTCCCAGTAAGTGCCCCATTGCAGCCACAGCGCGGGCAGGGAAGACGCAGCGGGGCCCCGGTTCGAGGCCGGGCTCTGGGGCTGCGGGGGCGCATGGGCGAGGCGGGGCGGGGTGGGGTTTGGGGGGGGTGCCCGTGGCTGCACAAAGAGGCCGGCCGCGGCAGTTTTGAAAATACCAAGGAAGTTGATCTGGGCCAGGGCCCAAGAAGTGACGAGGAGGGAGGGAGGCTTGCGAGCGAGGGAGGGAAGGAGGGAGAGGGAGAGGAGCAGGCGGGAGGGAGGAAGGGAGGACGCGCGGGGCGAGGGGCGGCGGCAGACCTAGCCGGGCCCCAGCGGGAAGCGCGGGCGGCGGCGGGATGAGCGCTCTGGGCGGCGGGGCGCGGCGCTAGGCGCCCGGCGGGGCGTCCCCAGGCTGCGACCCCGCGGGACCCTCCACTCCGCCCGCCGCCTCCGCAGCCCGCGCGCCGGAGCATGAGTCCGGGCGGGAGCCCCACGGCCGCGGGCGGCGCCTAGGACGGCGATCCGCGCCCTGGAGAACCCGCCGGCCGCCCGGCTCCACTACAGCTCCAGCCGCCTGCAGCGGGGCCCTCCTGAGGCCCCGAAGGAAGGGACCATGAAAGGTAAGCGCGGCCGTTGGGGGGCAGGTCCGAGGGGGGCCGCCTGCCCCCCGCTCCACCCAGGGCCTGGGGGCGCCTTTTCTGCAGTCGAGGCTGAGAGGAGGGCAGGGCGCCTCTGGCTTTTCCCCTGCCTTTTTGGGCATCCTGCGAGACAGGACGGATCCCTGAAGACCGGAGGAAGCAAAGAGGAGAAGGGGGGATGGGGACACTCACACACGCCCCTTGCAGTCCTGTTCTCATCGGCCGTTGCTCTAACCTCACAAATAATTTTAAAGTCCAGAGAAGTTTCTGATCCCTTTAACCAATAGGCGCAGAAAGGTATCACCAACCCAAATTTCCAGCAGTGTAAATTTCGACCCTGGGGACCCATCAGAGAGGCCCCTGCAGCACCCTCCCGCCCAACGGAGCTTTCAACCGGCGCCGGGCTTAGGATTCTCCCCTAGGACCTCCAGCCCTTCCCCAAAAGAGACCTGCAGTGTCAGAGCCCCTCAGCCCAGGCCCTGCCCTTCCCAACCCCTGAACCTTGCCTGACCCACCCTCTGACCTCCTTGTGAGGAAGCCGCTGGGGAAGCCTCATGGCCCAGGACTGAGCTCTCGCCAGGGTGGTGAGCCAGCACCAGGGTGGCCCTTGCAGCCAGTTCTTGGGATAGAAATAAGAACCAGACATGATCCCAAGTGGCCATTTCCAGGGCCTGGGTGTCTTTAGGCCCCTACTTGGTCTTCGAGGTCATTTTGAGGCTAGAGGAGAAGCAGGCTTTGGAGTCATGAGGCAGGGAACCTTTGAGGTTTTTAAGGCCATTCCGGGTGTCTTTCAGTAATCCTCCTGTAACACCCCTGGCAGATGCTTGTGTTCCTAGCAGTGAGAACCTCACCACCTCATCCACTTACGGAAAGTAGAAACTGAAAAGGGCCTTTGAGATCATCTGCAGGGCTCTCAGCCACACTCTTAGGTGCCACTGACAGGTATGGAGGTGGAAAAGGTGGGGTCAGAGCTCTCAGCCTACTTCAATCAGACCAGCTGTTTGTCTCTTGTATGTAGAACGGCCTGAGGGTTCATTGGAAGAAAGGGCTCCACCGACAAACTTCTGACCAGATGCAGCCTCCACATTGCATAGTTAGGGAAACTGAGGCCCAAGCAGGTAGGGTTGGCTTCATGGATTCGGCAACCAGTGCCATCCTACAAGGTCCCACACTTGGTTTAATGCTCTGCAGGTGCTATCTTGAACTTTTTAAAAATGTATTTTATTTTATTTTATTTTATTTTAGCAACAGGGACTCACTCTGTTGCCCAGGCTGGAGTGCAGTGGCATGATCATAGCTCACTACAGCCTCAAACTTCTGGGCTTAAGTGATCCTCCCACCTCAGCCTCTCATGTAGCTGGGACTACAGGTGTGCACCACCATGCCTGGATTTTTTTTTTTTTTTTTTTTTTTTTGGTAGAGACGGGGCCTTATTATGTTGCCCAGGTTGGTCTAAAACTTCTGGCCTCAAATGATCCTACCACCTCGGCCTCCTAAAGTGCTGGGATTACAGACTTGATCCACCATGCGGCCTGAAATTCTTACAATTTTTTAACAAGTCATCCCGTCCCACCAACACACAAACACACACACTTGCATTTTACACTGGGCCCCACAAATTATGTAGCTGGTCCTGTGGACAGAAGTGAGTTGTTACGAATCACAGTTAGTCGGGGTGACTAGAGACCAGGACTCCTGACTTCTAGTCTAGAATCCACTCTGCCTCTCTGTGGTTTCCTTCCCTCTGCCTCTGGCACCTTTCTGTGCTTCCCGCTGGCCTCTCCAAGTCCTAGGCTATGCGGGATGAGCCAAGCAAGTTATAATCAGCCCTAGGGAGCACCTGGCAGGCAGCGAGGGGAGCCTCGCCCCAAGTCCTGCTCCTCACTGAGACACCTTTGCAGCTGAACCCTCTGCAGTCAGCTGGCCCAGGGCAGACCATTACTGGAAGCCTGTAGAAAGGTCTTGGACCACATCTAACAAGGGGCCACACAGACCTGAACCTTGATGATAGTGGTAAGATGTTTCACATTCTCAGAGTGGCTCCACCCCAATTCCAGACAAGCACTATAAGAGAACCAGCCGGGCATGGTGACAGATACCTGTAATCCCAGCTACTCCGGAGCCTGAGGAGGGAGGATCACTTGAGCCTGGGAGTTTGAAGTATAATGAGCCATGATTGCACCACTGCATTCCAGCCTGGGCAACAGAGTGAGACCCTATCTGTAAAAAAATAAAATTTATTAAAAAAAAAAAGAGGCAGGGCCAAAATCCTGTGAAATAGAGAAGAAAAGAGCTGGTGTGAATGAATATTTAAAAGAAGGTGCCTGAGGAGGACCCGCTGACACCACGCTGCCGAGTTCCAGGCTGTCCTTGTGCTGTGGGTTCCTATACAGGAAGCCAAGCCCTACCTCTCTCCTCCTTTCCCTTGGATCCCACAGCCTCTTCATGTGTGGGGCGGGATTCCTGTCTACGGAGGCCCTGAGGGCAGCGCTGGTGTGTTTTTCCTCCAGCCTTCGGAAACCCCTCAGTGGTCTCCCCTAACATCCCAGGGGCTGCCCGGGCTGCAGGACTGGGGACTGACTTCCAGCAATTCCCTCCCTGGCAGCCGGGAAGAGCCGCCGCCTCTACCTGAGATGGAAACGGCAGGGCAGACAGCAAATATTTGTCTTTTGGGATCTGTGGGGTGTAAAGAACCAACATTTTTCCCACCCGAGTGGAAAAAGTAAAGTGCCTGGCAGAGCAGGGCAGGCAGCCCCTTCCAGAGAACCCTTTCCGCGCTCCTCCAAAGGCCACATCAATCTTCGAATTACATCTGTTGGCAAAGGACCATGCCCTGCTCACAATAAACATGTGATGTGATGTGATGTGATGTGATGTGATGTGATGTGATGTCGTATGGAGAACAGATGATGGTGGGGATGGTGATTAAGAAAACACACTCGTTGGGCTGCCCAGCCCAGCAGTGGCCTAGCGCCAGGGCCCACTCTGCCGGCCAAGCCATTTCCACCTCCAGGCCCCTCCTGCCCCATGGCCAGCTGACTGGGCCTCCTAGGCCACCGCCTCTTTTGATCCAAGCTGGCACCTGGCCCTTCTCGCACGTGGCCCTAAGGGGACACTCAGATGCCACCAGCCCCTTGGTGACAGGCCCACCTTGGAGCTTCCCACTGGCTTGTCCAAGCCACTAGCAGCCACCTGTGGAGCTGTTTCCACACCTCCAGTGAGAAGGACCCGCCCCCAAGATGCCCAAGACACAGGCTGGTGCATTGTGAAGACTGATTTAAGAGTCAAAAACATGTCTAGTCCTGGCACCATCATCTGCCCTCTTCAGCCCCGTTGTCCTCCTGGGTGGTCCCTGAGGCCCAAGGGCTCTGCGCCTGAGCACCACTTGGGGAGCGGAAGTGACTCAGTGGTGAGATGGCTGGAAGCGGGCCCACCATGTGGCCCCTTTGCCCCGAGAGACTTGTGCTTGGCTGCGGTGGCCAGGGCAGGGGGCAGCCCTGTGTTCCTCAGGCGTGGGAGGAACAGCCCCTCCCTGCAGAATCAGAGAGCAGTGCCCACTTCATGTGGGCAAAGGGTGGAGGTGGGGAGAGGAGAGGCTGTGAAAATACAGAGAAGCAATCCCGGGAGGAATCCACCCTGCACCGTTCCTCTGGCAGAGAGGAGAGGATCTCCACTCACGAGCGGCCAGGCTGGGGGTCCCAGAAAGCCTGACCTCCTTCCCCAGGGGCATCGGAAGGAGCCAGGGCTAGAAGAAAAGGAACTGATGTGGTGAAGGTGAAAAGAGCCACCAGACGGCCTGACTGAGGGGTCCAGGGAGCCCCGCAGCTCAGATGTTGGAGTTTAGCTCGAAACCCTTAAACATCCGCCCCACCCCCAGCCCCGGCCAAAACAGTCATCTTGCCCTCTAGCTGGGGGTAAGCCTGGTAACTGAAGACTCAGGTCCCAAGGCTCATTTGAGACGAGGAAAAAGCCTTCTGTTTCTCAGTAGGCTAGGTTGATGGATAGTTTGGCAGTTTCCATGAAGGACAGGCAGCTGTTCTGGGTGTTAGAATTGGTGCACAGTGTGGCCTAGCTGGGCATGCCTCTCATACATGCACTGCCCATGTTTGATCATGTTTAATTTAGTGATATGTGTGTGTGTGTGTGTGTGTGCTCGCTTGTGTAGAGTACTGAGTCCCAGGGTCAGGCCCAGCCCTGTCGCAGGCCAACTTTATCACTGGGATGAAGTCTGTGGTACTCCCTGGGGTCAGTCCCCTCATCCAGGTGGACCAGGTGATCCCACAGGATGGTATCAGAGTGTAAGTTTCATGAGAGTGGGGTCTCTGTTCCTAGCACTTAGGGGTGTCCACTACATCTGTTCAGTGTGCGCATCTATACTGTACCATGGTATCCTCAGAACCTCACATAGGCATTTCGTAAAGATGCAGAAAGATGCCTGTATTCAACAAACGTCCATGGGGCGACTGCCAGGTGCCAGGTCTGTATGTCTATATATGTCTAAGGACTGAGGAAGCTGCAAAGAGCTCAGATGCTGTCCCTTCTCTCAAGGAGCTTACTCTTTACTAGGACACGTAGGATTTGTGTCCAAGTCACTTGAAAAAACACTAACAGTGATAAGTGTCTTAAGGGAGGTCCCAGCAAGGGAGTTTGGGGGTGGGCTGGGCTCCTTTCCTGGCTTTCCTTCTTTGCTGCTGTTCTTCGAGATGCGTCCTCGGTTTCAGCCACAGACAGGCTCCTGGTTCTTGCTGGCACCTGTTCCCTGAACAATCTCTCCCAGCCTTGAAGATGTGACACGTGGAAGTCGGCAAATCTGACGGCACCAGATTTGCTTCTCTGGGCTTCACAGCCGTATTTCCATCAGTGTCCTCAACGTCTCCAGGTAGAGACCTGCAGGCATCTTCTTCATGGTTCAAATGAGATACCTTCCCTCTACCTGAACCCAAGCTAAAAAATGGGTTATTCTGGGATGTTGCCCCAGCCCACACTTTTCAGTCAGCCGACAAGCATGGAGTTCCTGCTTTCAGGGAGGAAGCACACTAGTTGGAAGGCAACCCTGGGTACTTTTTGCCCTTCCAGCAGAAACAAGATGTGCACACCTGAGAGGAGAACCGAATCATCCAGGCAGATGCCACAAAAGAACAAATGCATGGCATATACGGGAGATTGGATGAGAATCCTGGGAGAGAAAGGGAGCATTTCAAGTTGGGCAGTTCAGAAAGGCTTCAGAGAGGAGCTGAAGGCTGGGGGAAGACTTGGATGGGGACAGTGAAGAAGGCAGGAAGGAGTGCTGGGAAAAGCTGGATAGCCGGACTGGGGGGAAGAGTGGTGGTGGGGGAGAGAGATGGCCTGCAGTTGAGGGAGCCCTAAGCCAGAGAGCACCTGAGTGCTCCATGTAGGACATGCGGTTGTGTCTGGTTGACATTGGAGAGCCCTGGGAGGGTTTGTCAGGAGAAGGCCTGTTTGCCACTTGCCCCTGGAGATATTCTCTCGGCCTTAGCCCATGTTGGGAAACCTCTACTTTTAGAGAGTGGGAGGAAGAAAATGAGCTTGTAAAGCAGCCAAGAGGAACAGTCAAGGGCACAGGCAGAAAACCATGATGGTAATGTCATGGAAATTGAGAGGAGAGAGTTCCAAGGGGGAGGAAATGAACCCCAGCGTTGACTGCTGATCAGTAGAGTTAGCTCAGGATTTGTGGATCAGAGAAGGCCAGGTTGCAAGGGCCAGAGGGGCAGGGTAGATCAGAAGCAAAGGCGCTGGAGGAGCTATGTCCTTAGAGTGGGAGGCAGGGCCCAGCTCAAAGGGTTTTCAAGGCAAGGATGACCCGTGCTCATTGGAAGGTGGAGGGACAGAAGAGCAGGTGTAGGGGGACTTGGAGACAGAGCAGTGGAATTGGGGGAGACTTGCTTTGAGAAGAAAGAATCTCTTTATCGGGAGGCAAGGGAAGGAGAAAAGATGGTTACAGGCAAACTGCATTACTAGCAGCTGCATTTAACCTTTTTATAACACATTTATTATTTTTTTAAAAAACCAAAACATTCTGAAAAGGAGAAACATTCACTCACTTGAACTCCTACCCTTTAGAGATAATAAATGACAAAATGTAGACGAACATCCTTCAGAATTCATTCTGTGTATGTTTGCACAGACTTTTTTCATGTAGATAAGATTATACTATCCATGTTATTTTTGTTTTTATTTTATTTTGTTTTGAGACAGTCTAACTCTGTGCCCAGGCTGGAGTGCAATGGTACCATCGTAGCTTACTGCAGCCTTGACCTCCTGGGCTCAAGGATCCTCCCACCTCAGCCTCCCACGTACCTGGGACTACAAGCAGGTGCCACCATGCCCAGCTAATTTTTGTATTTTTTGTAGAGATGAAGTCTAGCTATGTTGCCCAGGCTGGTCTCAAGTTCCTGACCTCAGGCCATCCTCCCTCCTCAGCCTCCCAATTACTTGGGGTTTTTATTGGTGGTGATGGTTTTTAGTTGTTGCTTGTGTTTTTGTTTGTTTGTTTCTTTGCTTGAGACAGGGTCTTGCTCTGTTGCCCAAGCTGGAGGGTAGTGGCACTATCATTGGCTCACTGCAGCCTCGACCTCTTGGGCTCAAGCAATTGTCCTACCTCAACCTCACAAGTAACTGGGACTACAGGTGTATGCCACCATGCCCAGCTAATTTTTGTATTTTTTGGAGAGATGAGATTTCACCTTGTTGCCCAGGCTGATCTCAAACTCTTGGGTTCAAGTGATCCTCCTGCCTTAGCCTCCCAAAATGTTGGGATTACAGGCATGAGCCACTGCACCCACCTTGCAGTATTTTTAAAAAATGGTTTCATAACATCCCATAGTAAGACTCTGTGATAATTTATGTAACCAATCTCCTAGAGATGGACACTTTAGCTATTTGCCTTTTCCCCCAGGTGTATCATAGCATGCAGTGATCACCTTTACACGTACACCTTGGCCTAGTCGTATAATTATTCTCTTAACATGAAGTTCCTAGAAGAAAGATTACTGAGTCAAAGGGCACTCGCCCTTGCAGTATTGACAGAGGGTGTCAGACTACTCAGAATACACAAGAAGGCCTCTTTCCCCATCCCTCTCCCAGGCTGAGTTTGAAGTGTAGGCATCTGTACAGAGTTAGTGGATCATAAAGAAAGGAGTTGGAATCTCATGGTCTTGATCCTTTCAGAAAAGGAGGGGATGAGCTCATCTTTAGAGAATGAGGTGGGCTGACCCCCGAGGAACCCAGGAATAGGAAGTGAGGCTCCAGACGGCAGGACTTGGTTGAAGCCAAATGTGTGCCACCCTCTGACACTCTCCTGCAGCTCTGGGCTTCCCTAGTTCAGTGCTAAGAAAGCAGGCTGAGGATGGAAGTGACAGTGCCCAGGAGAGAGAACTATAGGCTCCAGGGGGCAGAAGCCAACCATGGGGACTGGGCTGGTCTTGGAGCTCAGGGCGAATGAGAGCCTGGAGGAAGGAGAGTGAGGAAAGGCTTAGTGCACTGGGGATAAAGAAGGGAAGGGGCTGGAGATCAAGCAGATGGAACAGCGATAAGCCTTAAGCTCCAGAGGGCAGGCAAGATGTGTAGAGATGAGACAGTAAGTCCCATGTCCAGGAGCCCTGAGTTTCAACAGAAAAGCTGCCTCCATTCAAGCTGATGGCAGGAGACAGAATGAAGAAATGATCCAATCCAGGTGATGTCATTATCCAGAACAGTGTTCCCTAAAGTCAGAGTCCCTCTGCCTCTGAACATAGGTCCCAGAATGAAAAGATATATTTATTTTTCAAGATCTGCAGGAAGTTCCATGGCCAAATAAGTCTGAGAAACATGGAATTAAACACAGATTTAAATGGGCTTATTATTATTTTTCCAGCACTTTTCAAAATGTTTGCTATGTGAATGTGAATCTCTAAGATGGCGATAGAGTATGCCATGTTTTCCACACTTACTTGATCAAATAATCCTTTTTCACAAAGAATAATTTGGGACTAGTGTCCCATAGGATATGTTTTGAAAAACTGATTTCTTGTAAGTTGGAAATTGGTCCTGGGAGTGATAGGGGTTGGGAGATGACCATAAATGAGAGCATTCATTGGAATAGTATAGAAAAATAATCCTAATAAAAGTGACTACTACTATTTATTAAGCATTTACTATGTGCCAGGTACTTTTCATATATATCTCATTGGATTTTCACAGCAGCTCATTGAAGCAGACCATCTCCCCACCATTTACACTTAAGGAACATGAAGCTCAGAGGAGGGAAGTGGGGTGCCCCTGCGAGACAGACTAGGGTTTGCAGGATCAGAGGTGACAAGAGGGATCAAGACAACTGGTGATTCCCAGCCAGGCACGTTGGCTCACGCCTATAATCCCAGCACTTTGGGAGACCCAGGGAGGAGGATCACTTGAGGCCAGGAATTTGAGACCAGCCTGGGCAACATAGTGAGACCTTGTCTCTACAAAAAATAAGCAAGATTAGCTGGGTGTGATGGTGCGCACGTGTAGCCTCAGCTACTTGGGAGGCTGAGGTGGGAGGATCATTCGAACCCGGGAGGTCCAGGCAGCACTGAGCCGTGATCACACCACCGCACTCCAGCCTGGCCAACAGAGCAGGACCTTGTCTATAAAAAAAAAAAAGAAAAAAGAAAAAAAAAGAAAAGAAAGCCGGTGATTCCCACCCCTCCCATCCCTCTGAATTCATGGGGTTCAGGGGAGTCGGGGGGAGTGCTGTGTACACAGAGGAGACCAATGTGTAAGTAATGGGGGGAGAGTGCCTGTTGTGTTGGGTGAGTAGCCTGGGTTCTTGTCTCAACTAGAGGCAGCACCAGGCTGCGAGCAGGTATTTAGAAATGGGTGGGCATTCGGGGTTGTCACAATGACCAGGGATTGCTACTGGCCTTTAGTGGGCAAGGCCAGGATGCTGAATGTCTGTGCAGAGTGGGCCATGCCCATCTAATGAAGAATTGCACCACCTGGAATAGGGTCCCAGTTAGAGGAGTGGAGGGCAAAAAAGGGGAGGAAAGTTGTTTAGGTTAAAGAGGGTTTAGGATAAAGCAGGGATTTACCCACAACCTCTGTGGTTACCAAGAACAGACTGGGAGGCAGCCGAAGGGATTCAGGTGGAGGTAGCAGGAAGCGAGAGAGAAGCCTGTCTCAGAGCAGCAGATGTGGTTTTAGGGATGCAGAAGCTTGAGGATGGGGACCAACAAAGGGGCAAGTGCTGGAGGAGAGAAACTGGCGGAACCATGGAAGCAGAAAAGGACAACTTGTTGAGCAGGAAGATCTGAAGGGAAAGGACCCGCGTCTTGAGACCTGAGTGGGCAGGCGGATTCCCAACCGATTACAGACAAACCCACAAAGGAAGCCTGTGGAGAGGGGGTAGTGGCGGAAGGGCTCTAATGAAAACAATTTTGCAGTCTTACTTATAGCATTCTCCAACCTTAAACTATAGCTATTCTGCACTTTAAATACAGCATTGGCTCCAGAGAAGACTCTTAAATCTTTATTTTTACTGATCCAATTGGCTGTTTTGAAAACCCACTCTGTGAACCCTGCAGAAGATAATTATCAAAATATGTTCCTTGAAGTGCCCAAAGAAAGACCTTTTATTCAATTCCTCGAATCTCTCCCCCTTGTTGACTCAGATGGAAGAATGCAGTCCCAGAAAGGCGAAAGAGGGAACCAAGGACACATCTGTGGGCACCAAAAGAAAGCCGGCATCGGTGACCACAGTTGAGTTAGCAGTTGGTTAACAGGTCCGGGCTGTTTTCTACCCGCAAAGGGAGAGCTAAACCAAGCTCAACCCCAGTGGAATCAGTGGCCGTGCTTAGCAATGTGCCAAGACATGCACCCTCCATCAAACTTGCTACGTGGCTCTGTGGGAGCAGAGGCTTAAAAAAAATAAAATAAAATAAGGAATTTCTCCTCTTATGGCTGTCCTTCTTTCTGGAGTTTGAGATGGATATTGTGACCTAAGAGGTGACAGGAAGAGAGGCCCTTTCAAATCTCTAGTGGTTGCCACTATTTTATGGGTCTGGGCTTGCAGCCTTGGCCTTGGCCTTCCCAGGCTATTTAACTTTTTTTCTAAGCACCCTGCCTGTGATTCGGATAGTAATCGCTGCAATAAGATTGGGACCTGGCTGTGCCTTTCACTAGGAAATCCATGGGGCTGGCTTCTTTGTGACAGGGACCAGGGCCCTCCCTCACAGCAGCTGTGGTCCCTTGGGGCCTTGGGAACAGGGCAGGCAGAAACTGGCTCACCAAGTCTCAGATGTTCATTCTTTCATGATTCCCATGCTGTCCCAAGTTTGTCCCCAGAGAGGAGTTTCCCCGTAGGTTTTTAGGTCCCAGCATCACCTTACCTTCTCCAGTGTCCTCTTCCAAGCCCACCCGCTCCTGCTAAAATAAACTTGCTCCTGGAAGATGAAGAAAGGAAGAGGAGAGAGAGAAAGAGAGAGAGAGAGAAAGAGAGAAGAGACAGAAGGCAACCAATGCTATTTCTGCCTTCCTACAAATGGAGCCTCTCTCCAGACACCTAGAGCCTATCATAACATGAAGATTTCATTACCCCTTCCAGACACCCAGCATGCTTCACACTCAGGCACTCCTCCATTTGCAGCATGGCAAGAGTCCTCCATTTCTTTATACATGACACAGACAAGAACCAGTGCCTTACTTTAGAGAGTTATAGACATGTTACATACAGGTGGTATTGTAAGGTGATTAACTGGGACCACAATGGAAAAACATGAGCCCCACAAACAAAAGCCCTTGGAGCTTTAGGAGGAGAGTATGATGTCCTTTGTTCTGTTCTGAGAAGGGGAGGAGAAGCAGAGCCAACATTTTGCTCCTACCCATTCCTCCACCAGCTCATTCTTTTGCAGTTCAAACATCAGCCCTTGGTCTATGAATTTCACCTTCATTGCTTTCAGCCTTGCACCCCAAATGCATCCGTTGTCTCCAGCACTCCCTAGTCATGGAGAATCCTAAGAATAAACCAGATTTCAACCCTATTTTAAGTCATCAATCTTCATTTTTTAAAGACACATGAGCTCCTGATTAAAACAGCAGAGGATAACAGTTAACTGAAAACATAGGCCTTTGCAGAGGGTCAGAAAACCCATCTTTATGAAACATCCACTATGTGATCAACCCGGTGCTGAAAGCAGCTGAGGGGAGCTTTCCTGATTGCAGGGATGTAGCAATTGCTAGGAGTGTGACCTGTCAACTGATATCAGGCTTGTATGGAAAGGCCTTGTGCCAGTTCTGAGATGGGCATGCGCAACTCTGCAGACACTCGAATGCGTGTTTGGATCCTGCCTCAGATTCTTGGATATTTAGGAGCCACTAACCAGCTTCCAGGTCACTTAACGTATCTGAGCCTTTGTAACATGATGGAGGTGAATTTGCAAATTCCCTTCCCACCCTCTCAGGCTGTGGTTCTCTATCCCTGAAACACCTTTGGAGAGCTGGTGCACCTAACACTAAGTCGGTTTGCCCTTGATGGCAGGAGAATAGGCGTAGAAGACGGAGAGGGGAAGGAAATTATTTTGCCATCTCTATTAACTCCGCTTGGCCTAGTTCAAGGAGGGACTACGGATGCCTGCCTAATCAGTCATCCTCTAATCAATCACTACTCTGGGGCCTCAGCCAGGGCTTTTTCATTCTTGATGTCTGTTTCTTCATCCATACATACTCTGATCAGAACAGTCTTGGTATAACGTGAACATAATGAGCTTGTGCTTGCAAAGGGCTCGGCTTATAAGAGCCTCACAAATGCTTTGGATTATGTTCTTATTAAGTGAACGAGGCTACAGTGGTGAGTTACTACAACATTCCAGACATAGATGAGTCAGGGGTCCCCATGGTCCGGGGCTTAGTGCTGGAAGACAGGAAATCCAAGGGATTAGAGAGAGAAGAACTCTTTGTGGATTGGGGAGGGCTGTGAGTTATGGAGCTGAGATGTCAATGGAGGGAAGATGGCCAAACATCCGTGGTCTCCCTCGTCTAGAGAGATCCAAGATCCTGGCTGGAAGCTGCCACTTCCCTTCCCATGGGTCACTTGGTGCAGTACTGGAACGTCTTGTTAGCAATTTCCACTGGCTAACAGTTGCTAATTTGGGGGGCTATCCACTGGGAAAGCTGGTTATAACAAAGCTCTGTGTTTTTTGAGAGGGTGTTTGCTGAAGCCTGGTGTCAGCCTTGCTTGATTTAAGTCATCCCAGATTCCCTGCAAAGGCTATAAACAGTGAAGTGATGAAATTGGCCCTAGAGCCAGAACAGGGAGGAGGCCCAGTCACGGGGGAGGGCAGAGGAGCTCATCAAGGATGGGGAGAGATGAGGAACTGGGCCGAGGAGGCAGCTCTGCTCTAAGGGATGGAAGGAATACTACCCCACGGTAGCTCCGGGGCGGTGGTGAATACATCCCACAGCCCACAGCGTGGTTCTGACTGGGCTCTCTGAAGGTGAGAGGCCATGGCTAGTAGGGGGAGGTTTTGGTCAGACAAACAGAAGGTACCAAGGAATTCCCCTGCCTTGCCCCAGGCATTCATTTATGGGAAAGAGATCGTAATCCTGGTGACCGCCCAGGCCAGGCTTCCTTGTAAACTGTTGGCAGATTGATGACGGGACAGCTGCCCAAGGAGAGCTGAAAGTGATGCTTCTTAGGATATGCATGAAAAGGAACTTCTCATGCTTCCTTCCTTCTCCTGCTTTACCCTCCAAAGCGCTTGCCTGCACCCCCGCCGCTCCCACACACGCACGAGTGCCCCAGTAAGCAAATCTACCTGGAATCTCCTATTGTGGAGAGGAAAACCAGGCTTCAGGAAGCTTTGCCACTGCCCAACTCTGTGACTTGAGCCAGGCATTAAAAACCTCACACCACACATACACAGGTACACACACATGCACACTCATGGGCAAAAATGCACGTGCACACATGTGCAAGCACAGCATGCACGTATACTCACACATGCATCACACACACCCTCACACACGTGCCCACATACACAAAATTTACTTTCCTCACCTGTCAAATCAGGAGAAAATGTGCTCACTCTGTCTCTCGGGCTACTTGTAGGGATCAAATGGGGTAATAGATGTGAGAGCGCTTTCAAAGTCCTAAACCCCAGGTCTCCTTTGTCTCTCCAAATTAATTCAATCTCTGGGGGTGGAGCTCTGACTGACATTGGTCCCTTGAAAGCTCCCCAAAGAGCTCCAAGGCAGGCGTAGAATGGCTGGAAAGCATAATACCAAATCCTTCGTTGGTTTATTTGAAATTGTGTTTGTTGAGCCTTTCTCTGTGCCAACCACTGTGCTTGGGGTGTTGGATAAAGCAGAGAACAAAACAGATGGTCTCTGCCCTTGGAGCTGAAGTGCTGGGGAAGAGAGCCACCGCATGGACAGGAGAGGTGCATTCTTCCACAGGAGAGCACAGAGCATGTGAGGTGTGGGCAACAGGGCCTTACACTAGTCTGGGAGCTCAAGAAAGTCTGCTGGGGAAGTGATGTTTAAGCCATGCATGAAGGCCAAGCAGAGGACGTTCATGGCCGTGATGGTAGCATCCGTAATTTGGGGTCACCCTCAGTCCTCTCCCTACTGAGTCCATTCAGAGCTGCCTTTGCTTACCAACGGCGCCTTGCCGACTGCATCTCAGCTCCTATGTTGATCACAATGGCTGTGGCATGGCATTTGGGCCCCAGGTGCTCACAGGTCTAGGATGCGACTCAAGATGCCCATCAGTCATGGTCAGGAGCCCCCAGGGCTCCGCAGCTCATTCATGTGCCACCCTCTTCTTGTCTACCCGCTGACCTTGCTGTTGCAGGAGCAAGATCTCTTAGCACTTTGTGGAACCTTTGCTCATTACCTCAAGGTGGTTGTAGGTATGATAGAAAAGATTTCCGAGTTCACATCGTGGCTTCACCACTTCTATTCTGTGGGCTGCTAAGCAACATTCTGAACTTCCCTGAACCTCAGTCTTTTTGTCCATAAATGTGATTCTCTGGACTGTAAAGTTTATAAGGTGTTGTGAAGATTGCCTTGAGGCAAAACCCAGCACTTTATTGCATTAAAAACAAAAAGGAAAAAAGCAAAACTTGAAGCTTCTACTTCTAGCATTACCAACTTAAAATATTCTCGGGCTATAAAATGTAGGCATTAAATAAACTACAGACATTCTGCTAAGTGCATAGCTAAAGGTGAAAGAAGCAGGGAATCCTTAAGGACCCCCAAAAACAAGCAAATAAAGAGAGAAAGAGAAAGAGAGAGAGAGGGAAGAGAGAGAGAGAGAGAGACAGAGAGAGAGATAGGAGGGAGGGAGGGATAGAAAGAAAGTGAGGGAGAGGGAAGACAGAAGGAGGGAGAGAGAGAAAGAAAGTGAGAGGGAGGAGAGAGTAAAAGGAAGAGAGGAGGGAGGGAGAGAGAATGAAAGGAAGGAGAAAAGTAGGGAAGGAAGGAAAGAAGGAAAGAAAGGGAAGGAAAGGAAGGAAGAAAGGGAAGCAAAGAAGTAAGGAAAGGAGGGAGGATAGTAGGGAGGGAAGGAAGGAAGGAAGGAAGGAAGGAAGGAAGGAAGGAAGGAAGGAAGGAAGGAAGGAAGGAAGGAAGGAAGGAAAAGGCCAGGTCTTACTTACAAGGAGTGGGAGGTGAAGGGTGTCTGGGGAACTAGAGGAATCTTCTGAGTGAGGGATACATCATTTAGGTCTTAGTTAGGGACCATATTGTCCCAGGGAATAAGAACCAAATCAGCCTCTGACAGGAGACCTGCTCCGCCCAAGGCCCCTTGACACTTGGTGGGTCCTGGGTGAGATTGTGTGAGGCAGGGATCTGCACCCATCCTGTCTCCTCCTCCCTCTGACTGCCTCCTCCCTCTGGCCTCCTCCTCTTCACAGCCTTCCAGCTATACTGGAGGCAGAGTCTTGGTGGGGACTATGCTGGAGCCAGATTCAGCCTTGTCCTGGAGAAGAGGAATTCTGCTTCGGTGACCAAGTGTTGGGGAATAGAAGGACACTAAGCCGTAGCAAGCAGCCAGCTCTTATTTCTCCTTACTCCACCTCCAGGGGTTTCAACAAGCTGTAGAGAGAGCAGGCGCTGGGCTGGCCCATGTGTCTTTCCCAGCGTTTGGGAAATGGGGAGCTCTCCTTATCCAGAGGGGCAGGACATCCCAGCTCCTCAGCCACCTGATTCCTACATCTACCCCCTTTTTGCAGCTTACATCAGGCCACCTGGAGCTCAGTGAGCTGGCTCAGGGGTAGAGGTGGGCATGGGATGTGGGGACTGGTAAATAAAAGGGGCTGCTGGAGAGGGCTGGGATGGCTCTGGATCTGACGGCACTGGTTCCATTATAGTGAGGTCAGCCGGCGGCGATGGAGATGCCTTGTGCGTTACGGAAGAGGACCTGGTGGGTGATGACGAGGACATGCCGAGCTTCCCGTGCACCCAGAAGGGTAAGGACTCTGGGCTGCCCCTGATCTCCACTCCGGGCTGAGAGATCCCTGTCTCCATCCCCAAGCCAGTGAGAGACGTGTCTCTTTAGGTGGTTTCAAAAGCCTGGGTGTCCTTTCCGCACTGCTTCCTGGATGGTTAAAGGGCAGAGTTCATGGCCCTGGGCGTGCAGTACCAATGATGTCAAAGGAGTTTAGAATTTTTTTTCTTAAAGACATGGTTTTGCTGTGTCGCCCAGGCTGGTATGAGTGGTACAACCATAGATCACTGCAGCTTCAAATTCCTGGGCTCAAGTGTTCCTCCCATCTCAGCCTCCCAAATAGCTGTGACTATAGGCGCACGCCACCATGCCTGGATGAATTTTTTTATTTTTTGTAGATACAGCGGTCTTGCTATGTTGCCCAGACTGGTCTCAAACTCCTGGTCTCAAGTGATCCGCCTGTCTCAGCCTCCCAAATTGCTGGGTTTCCAGGTGTGAGCCACTGCGCTTGGCCTGAAATCAAAGCTTCGCACAAGTGCCACCTGTCTCCTGGGCTCTTCCTGAGACCCATCAGGGATGTCTGCCATCTCCCAGAGCTACATACTCTGTCCCTGGGGCCCATCTTCTAGCTAGCCCAGAGTTGTCTCCTTCATTGTGTCCCATGCTACCTGAACCGCTGTTTGGAGTGGGGCCCGTCAGTGCTTTGGTGCAGGTTAGAGCAGTTGTTCTCAACCTTAGCTCTTCATTACAGTCACCTGTGGATGCATGAGACCAACCCTTGGAAATTCCTATTTGTTTGGCCTGGAGTGGGATCTGGGCATCAGGATTTTTAAGCATCCTAGTACTCAGAATGTGTGGCTACAGTTGAATTCACCTTAGGAATTTGCAGCTGGGCCATCACTGCATTCCCACTGGGTGATGGCCGCCTGCCTGCATATTCAGGAACATCTGGCTCGCTCCTTCCTCCATACCAGTAACTCCACTGGTGGACTGTGACTATTTGTTTGGTTTCCAGTAGAACTTCTGGTTCCCTGAAAAGTTTGGGGACTGGTAACCAACATTCTGGTTTGCCAGAGACTGAGGGGATTCCCAGGGTTTGGGGCTTTCCATTTTCTTTTTTATTTTTTAAAATAGTGATGGGATCTTGCTATGTTGCCCAGGCTGGCCTCAAACTCCTGGGCTCAAGTGATCCCCCTGTCTCAGCCTCCTAAAGTGCTGGGATTACAGGCATGAGCCATTGCACCCTGAAGACTCAGTTTTAAAACCTAGACAATCTTAGCAAACCAGGATGATTTGCACCATGCTGAGGAGCTCCCGTGACAGGAGACTTTCAGTGCTAAAACCCAGAAGGTCCTGGGCAAGCCCAGACAAGTTGGTCACTCAGTGGGGTCTCAGGCTGGCTGCTCATCTTGTGGGTCATCAGTAGGACCAATGGAGAGGGAAGAGGTGTTGCCCCTCCCCATGGGCCAAATGAAGATGCCATAGAGAGAGGATGATGGTAGTGATGGGAGCTGTTCTTTGAAGTCCTGACTCCGTCTCCTGCATTCCAGAAAGCGCCAGCACCTAGAGAAAGGTGGTAGGACAGGTAGAGAATGAGGGTCGAGAACAGCTCCCCTTCTGAGCCTGGTTTAAATGTGATGAGACAGGCCAGAGCAGGAATATGGAACTGACCCTTCAGCTCCGGCCTGGGCTACTGGCCTAAGCCATTGTCTCCTTGTATGCCCTACAGGTCGGCCAGGGCCCCGCTGCAGCCGCTGCCAGAAGAACCTGTCTTTGCACACATCAGTGAGGATTCTTTACCTCTTCCTGGCCCTGCTCCTGGTGGCTGTGGCTGTGTTGGCCTCTCTGGGTGAGTCCAGGGCTTGCCCACCCCGGGCTGTAGTGGGGTGTCTGGTCAGGGATCCGGCACCAAAAGCTCCCCTGCAAAGACAAACACTTGATATCTGTATCCCAGGGCCCAGAGCCAGCATCTTCCTGGCTAGGGGATCTCTATGCCTAATCCAAACTGCAGACACTGACAACTGATGAGCTCTGTGGCCTTGAGGAAGGCACCCGCCTCCGGGGACCCTTGCTGTCCCCTTGGTGTAATGAGATGATACAACCAGGTCAGTGCTTCTCAGTTTCAGCTCCATGTTACAGCCACCTTGGAGCTTTAAAGAATATCGATGTAGGCCAGGCGCGGTGGCTCACGCCTGTAATCCCAGCACTTTGGGAGGCCAAGACGGGTGAATCACGAGGTCAGGAGATCGAGACTATCCTGGCTAACACGGTGAAACCCCGTCTCTACTAAAAAATACAAAAAACTAGCCAGGCGAGGTGGCGGGCGCCTGTAGTCCCAGCTACTCGGGAGACTGAGGCAGGAGAATGGCGTAAACCCGGGAGGCGGAGCTTGCAGTGAGCTGAGATCCGGCCACTGCACTCCAGCCCGGGCGACAGAGCGAGACTCCGTCTCAAAAAAAAAAAAAAAAAGGAATATTGATGTCTGGGCCCCACCCCAGTCGTGGAATTAATTCAGTATCTTTCAACTCTCCCGATGGTTCCGTTGTTCACCCAGGATTGAGATCACTGGATTGAGTGACTTCTAAGCCCCCTTTCATGGTCTATGTGAGTGTTTCTCAAAGTGAGGCTGGATGCCTACCTGCAGCAATTTCACCTCCAGTATTTGTTAAAATGCAAATTCCTGGGTCTCCCTCAGCCAGACCTGCTGAGACCAAGGAATCTGGGGGGTCCTGCAGGTAAGACCCAGGGATCTGAGGTTTGATTCTTCTCATACACATTAGGGTTTGTAGTAGTTGACCTAGGTCACAGCACACAGCCAGAGGTAGGTCACTTCTGCCTTCCAGATGCTGACAGATTGTGGTAAACTGGTTACAACAAATTTGGTGTTTGTAATCCCATTTCACTAAGAGTGCTAGGAGTGCAATCCCATTCCACACTTAGCTTCAAACTTTGAAAATCCACGCTCTGGTAAATTTATTTATTCCAATCTACTAGATTTTAGAAACAAGGCCGGGAGTAGGGAGAGGCAGTTGAGGCTCCGAGGGGGCGCCCCCTGCTCTCATGCAGACCCTGAGCCTGAGCGCATCCCTAAGGAGAGGCGCCTCGTCCTGGCCCTGGCTGGAGATATTCAGTTACCAGCCTTCTTAGCTTGAAGGCAAGAGGCCAGCATACTAATGATTTGAATAGACACAAGTCGTCTTCCAGTAATCCGAAGGCATTAATTAATCCAACACAAACTGAGCACCTGCTCTGTGCCAGGCACTGGGAACACTGAGTTGCGTCAATTACATTTCACCATCAAGGGGTGTGGTTCTTCCCTCTTGTCAGGGGATATTGGAATCCCTTGGAAAGCATTTAAAAATACTAGTGCCAGGGTACCCACCCCTCCCCTCACTCCAGATGAATTAAATCAAAATCTCTGGGTAGGACCCAGGCCTTAGTCATTTATAAATCCCCTCGAGGGTTCCAATGTACAGCTAGATTCAAGGACCAAGGGTTTCAGAACTTCCCAAGCCCCTCACCACCTGTCTCTGCTAAATCAATTCGCAGGGTTTGGCCTTTCAGAAAGTGGCCAAAATCCCAGGCCAGAGGAGGGAAGGAGCCACGGTCTGCCTATCAGAGGCCGCAAACTTGCTGTCAGAGAACTTGTCAAGATTTCTGGCCACCCCTTTTAGGGCCTCAGCTCACAGCACCCAAGGGACCTGGAGCCATTATCAAAGCTCCAAGAACCATAGGATCAGGCCCAGAGAAGAGCGTAGGCACTAAAGAGTTCCCGAGAGGACGACAGAATGTGAGACACTGTTACATGCATAACGTCCATGAGTCAGCCTGGCAGGCCGGAGCGGGAGGCTGGCCCTACTCCTCGAGGGAGGGAACAGTCCTGGGGAGGGGACAGGATTTGCCCCAAGATCCAGAGTGACTGGACAGAGGATCAGAAGAACTGGGGTGAGGAGTGCGTGTTTGTGAACCATGGGAGAACTTTGGGTTTCCTTTTTTGTTTTTGCCTCCAGCTTGAGTATCCCAAGTCCCTAGATCAGTGTTGGCACCATCCTGGCCTAAATGGCAGGTGCCCAATAATATCTGTTGAAAGAATGACTATAGATGGGTAAAGCATGTGTGTGTGTGTGTATGGTGTGTGTGTGAGTGTGTGAATAGACTGGTCAATGCTTTACAACCAGGATTGTGATCAAAGTCCAGAGGGTTGGGAAAATCAGTCAGCAGACATTATAAACCAACTCTGTTCATTTTAATCAAGTATTTTTTTTTTTAAATCAAGAGCATACAGGGGGCCAAGAACTATATTCTATACTAGGCAGTATACTGCTTAGTAAAACACAGATCCTGCCTTCATGGAGTTTATAATCTAGAGCTGATTATGGCCATATTTTTCTGTAAAAGGCTATATAGTAAATATTTTAGGCTTTTCAGGTTACATACGATCTTTGTCACAACCAGACTCATTGCAGAGCAAAAGCAGCCACAAGCAGTCTAAATGAATAGGGGTGGCAACTCCTGTAAATCAGGCATTGGGCTGGATTTCACCTGCAGGCCGTAATTTGCCATCCCCTGGTTTAGATCACTGATCTCTAAACTTTCTTGACCGTGCATCCCATCAGTAAAAAATTCATTTGAAATGCATCCAAAAATTTACATGGATTGATGAATGGGTGAAAGAGATGGATGAATATAAAATAAATACAGAAACATGCTACTTGTAGAATCTAGGTGATAGGCACATAGGTCTTCACTGTACAAGTCCTTCTATTGTTTGAGAAATTTTTAAATTAAATGTTGGAAAAGAAAAATTTGATAGAGTCACACCTCCAAAATATACCTATTTATTTATAAGTGATACATAAGTACTATTTGCCATATTGTCTGCATTATAAATATAATTTTATAAGGATGAAGAAAAATCATGTCTAGAAAGTAAGTAAAATGGCTTATAAAGAAATTTATAATTATTAAGCGTGAAATGCACAATGAAAAAATAAGCAAGGCCAGGTGCAGTGGCTCATGTCTGTAACCCCAGCACCTTGGGAGGCCACGGTGGGAGGATCACTTGAGCTCAGGATTTCGAGGCCAGCCTGGGCAACACAGTGAGACCCCACTCATTTCAATTTTAAAAAAATTGAAAATTGACTGGGCATGGTGGCATATGCCAGTAGTCCCGACCACTTAGGAGGCTGGGCTGGGATGATCACTTGAGCCCAGGAGATTGAGGCTGCAGTGAGCCCTTTTCACACCACTGCACTCCAGCCTGGGTGACAGAGCAAGACTCCGTCTCACAAAAAAAAAAAAGAAAAAAGAAATGAACAGGTGAATGAATTACACGGAGTGGAGTGAGCCTTGGCTGTTGGCTTGGAAGTAGACTTAATGAAGCATAGGAATAGGAATCAAAGTCACCTAATCTCTCTGTATCTTTGTTCATCTATGCATGAAATCTTAATTGTAGGGAGGCTCAAATGGAATAATAACTACTGTAAACTGTAAAGTGCTTGTCTCATGTAACAGCATGTGCTTATTCCCAAACTCTCTCAACGTGTCGCTGTTACTAATTAAGTAAATCTCCTGACAGCTCTGAGGTGTACAGTATTAACTGGAACCTGGAGATTCCAAATAATTTGAAAGCATAGAATTTTGGCGCTGAGGAGAGCCTCAGCGTCATCAAGCTCCACATTTTTGTTTTACGTGTGATTGAGTTGAGCTCAGGAAAGGGTAACTGACTTGACCAAAGTCACCCGACAAATTGTGATGTAAACTAGGACTAGAAGCTGTGTTACTCAGTGCTCTTGGTGGTGCTAATTCTTTCCCCTTGTACTTGATCTTAAGAGGATCTGTGGGAAACATCTTGCTGAACCTCAGAACAACCCATGCCCTTCCTCACTACCAGGCCCATTCAGGCACCCACTGGAAAAAGCCAGGCGTCCTGCTACTGCCAAGATGTGCTCTAACCACCGGCCAACATGGCCCCCTTAGTAGAGTGCAAGGCTGCCCGTGGGCTATAAATTGGTATAACCTTTTCTGGGCAGCAGTTTGGCAGCTTGTATTAAGGACTTCAAAAATGTTAATACCCTTGGGTCCCATAATTCTACTTTAAGCAATTTATCCCAAGAGAATTATCATATACATACAACCATCATATATAAGGATTATTTCTAGAATTAAGCGTTACTTATATTTATATATCAAGTTTTATTTATGAGCTCAGAAGAGGAGGTACTTTAAGTGTCCCCAACAGTAGGGGATTCATACATAATTGCTGTATTATTTATATAGAGTGCCATGCAGATACCAAAAGTAATGATGTTAAAGTGATTTAACCCTGGATGGAAAAATATCCATGACATGATACCGATAAAGCAACATCAAAGAAAGCAGATGAGATGTTCAGAGCATCCCAGTTTTGCTTTTGTTGCCTAAGAAAGTACAACAGTCCCTGCTTATCCACAGTTTCAGTTACCCGAGGTCAATCGGCCACATCACAGCTTGATGATCCCCCTTCTGACATACGGCAAGGTCAGTAGTAGCCCAACACTAAGTCACGATGCCTATGTCATTCACCTCACTGCATCTCTTCACACAGGCATGGTGTCATCTCATGTCAGCACAAGAACAAGGGTGAATACGGTACAATAAGATATTCTCAGAGATATTACCATATTTACATAACTTTTATTATAGCATATTGTTCTAATAGTTCTATTTTATTATTAGCTGTTGTTAATCTCTTACTAGGCCTGATATATAAATTAAACTTTATCTGAGGTATGTATGTATAGGAAAACACATAGTATATATAGGGTTCCATACTCTGAGGTTTCGGGCATCCACTGGGGGTCTTGGAATGTATCCCCTGCAGGTAAGGGGAGAACACTGCATATATCTGTGTAGCTGAAGAATGGTTATCAATGTAAACAAAACTAGAATAAATACATGAAGACACTGATGGTAGCAATCTTTGGGTGGTAGGAATAAGAATAATTTTTTTTAAAATGTTTTTTTCCTGAATTTCCCCTGTTCCATTCTATGATCAGGTCCTATTTCTAAAATGTGGGGCGTGGGGTGAGTGATTATGTCTCTACAGGGCCTTGTGGCAAACTCTGGCCATAAGAAGTGTCCTCCCTAACCACCATGAAGAAGCCTGAGAGGAGAAGGGTGAAAGGTTTTGGTTGCAGAGGGGCTGATAAAGATGCCTTCTCAAGGAATGACTGCTGTTTCTCTGAGCTTAGACCCTGCCCCAGCTTCTCATCTGTTTTCCCTACAGTTTTTAGAAAAGTGGACTCTCTCTCCGAAGACATCTCCTTGACCCAGTCTATTTATGACAAGAAACTTGTGTTAATGCAGAAAAATCTCCAGGGCCTGGGTAAGTAGATGGACTGATGACTGTGATGCAGTGATCATCAAGGTAGGGCAAGGGTACCCTCCCCACACCACAGTGCCCCAGCACCAAGCAACCTTCATCAGCCTTCTAGGCACAGAGGACATCCCCGGCTCCCTGCTCCCTCCCTAGCTGGTTCTCCATCCCCTGGATGTATTTTTAGTAGAGACGGGGTTTCGCCATGTTAGCCAGGATGGTCTCGATCTCCTGACCTCGTGATCTGCCCTCCTCGGCCTCCCAAAGTGCTGGGATTAGAGGTGTGAGCCACCACGCCCAGGGTCTACATATATTCAATCTTGCTCCCACTTATAAGTGAGAGCATGTGGTCTTTGGTTTTCTGTTCTTCCATTAATTTGCTTAGGTCATGCCACAATTCTTGATGTTGTTTATCCCCTGCTTTAATCTGGAACAATCTAAGAGAGAATGAGACAGAAGGAGCAATGATAGAAGGGTTTACAGGGGTATTCTTCTCTGACTCAAATAGAAGATTCTGGTCTGGCACCAATATACGTGGCTATTTGCCAAGCCACTTCTCTGTGCCTCGTTCCTCTTGAGTCACAAGTCAAAAATCCCTGTGCCACCTTCTCTGCAAATTTATTATTGTAAGAGGATTGAATAAGATAACAGATATACAAATATTGGGAGAAATTTTTAAATCAAGTTTAAGTGGGAAGTTCCTGGTCACCTAAGAAAAATTAAGAAGATATGTTCTTGAGAATTTGGTGGTGAGAAGGAGAAAATGTCCTAAATGCTACATTTCAGATCAGAGTCAAGACAGTTGGTAAACATGAGATTCCATAGAGGTGGCAAGGCTTTTCCAAGAAGGGATTCATAACAGGACTTCAGGAAGGAAGCAGGTTTGGGAAGCTACTTACCAATTCCTTATGCTCTGAAATATTTAATTTAAAGAGGAAGCGTCATACCGTGGCCCTTCAGCAACTCAAACTGTTGTCCCTTTCCCCTAAAGATCCAAAAGCCCTGAACAACTGCTCTTTCTGCCATGAAGCTGGGCAGCTGGGGCCAGAGGTCCGAAAACTGCAGGAGGAGCTGGAGGGAATTCAGAAGCTGCTTCTGGCTCAGGAGGTGCAGCTGGACCAGACCTTGCAGGCCCAGGAGGTGCTCTCCACCACCAGCAGGCAGATCTCCCAGGAGATGGGCAGTTGCTCCTTCTCCATCCACCAGGTTAACCAGTCTCTGGGGCTCTTCCTGGCCCAGGTGAGAGGCTGGCAGGCCACCACAGCTGGCCTGGACCTCTCTCTGAAGGACCTCACCCAGGAGTGCTACGATGTCAAGGCTGCAATGCACCAGATCAACTTCACCGTGGGGCAGACTTCCGAGTGGATCCATGGGATCCAGCGGAAGACGGACGAGGAGACCCTGACCCTCCAGAAGATTGTCACCGACTGGCAGAACTATACCCGGCTCTTCAGTGGCCTGCGTACCACCTCCACCAAGACCGGAGAGGCAGTCAAGAACATCCAGGCCACCCTGGGGGCCTCCTCACAGCGCATCAGCCAGAACTCCGAGAGCATGCATGACCTGGTACTCCAGGTCATGGGCTTGCAGCTGCAGCTGGATAACATCTCGTCCTTCCTGGACGACCACGAGGAGAACATGCATGATCTTCAGTACCACACCCACTATGCCCAGAACCGCACCGTGGAGAGGTTTGAGTCTCTGGAAGGACGCATGGCTTCTCACGAGATTGAAATTGGCACCATCTTCACCAACATCAATGCCACTGACAGCCACGTGCACAGCATGCTCAAGTACCTGGATGACGTGCGGCTCTCCTGCACGCTGGGCTTCCACACCCATGCCGAGGAGCTCTACTACCTGAACAAGTCTGTCTCCATCATGCTGGGCACCACAGACCTGCTCCGGGAGCGCTTCAGCCTGCTCAGTGCCCGGCTGGACCTCAACGTCCGGAACCTCTCCATGATCGTGGAGGAGATGAAGGCGGTGGACACGCAGCATGGAGAAATCCTTCGCAATGTCACCATCCTACGAGGTAAGAGCTGGGTCCAGGTAGGGCTGCTACAAAGCTTCCACTGAGGCTTGGTGATCTTGCTGGACACAGAAGTACCTGGTTTTAGGCAAAGTACTAGTGGGCTAACACAATCCTATAGCAAATGCCTAGAGCAATAGGCAGCTTTAAGAAATGTACTTGCATTAGCCAGGCATGGTGGTGTGTACCTATACTCCTAGCTGCTTGGGAAGCTGAGGCAGAAGGATCACTTGAGCCCAGGAGGTCAAGGCTACAGTGAACTATGATTGCACCACTGCAGCCTGGGAGACAGAGTGAGTCCTCGTCTGGAAAAAAAAAAAAAAGAGAAAAGAAAAAAAAAGGAAGAGAACATCCTTGCGAACCTCTTTTGTAAAGGTATTATGGCTTCTAACTTTGCCTATTACACAAATCTGAACTTTTATATTTAGATTTGTTTAACCATGTCCTAATAGAGAAACAAGCAGATCTTGTGTTTTGAAAACTGTCTCCTCTTTTCTTCTCCCTTCCCACCCCCTCATTAATGCTCCCAACCACCCAACCCTCTGCCCGGGAGGCTGTCACTCTGACACACTCTTCTACTCTCATCCACCTCATGTCTTCCGTATTTATCAAGGTTCTCCAGAGAAACAGAATCAATACTGTATGAGAGAGAAAGAGAGAGAGAGAGAGAGAGAGATCCACAGAAACAGAATCAATAGTGTAGAGAGAGAGAGAGAGATAGACCCAGAGAAACAGAATCAATAGTGTATAGAGATAGATAGATAGATAGATAGATAGATAGATAGATCCAGAGAAAGAGAATCAATAGTGTATAGATAGATGGATAGATATATAGATTGATTGATTGATTGATCCAGAGAAACAGAATCAATAGTGTATAGAGATAGATGATAGGTATGATAGAGATAGATAGACAGGATAGAGATAAAGAGATAGACATGAGATAGATAGATAGATAGATAGATAGATAGATAGATAGATCGATCCAGAGAAACAGAATCAATAGTGTATAGATAGATGGATAGATACATAGATTGATTGATTGATCCAGAGAAACAGAATCAATAGTGTATAGAGATAGATGATAGATATGATAGAGATAGATAGATAGATAGATAGATAGGATAAAGAGATAGACATGAGATAGATAGATAGATAGATAGATAGATGATAGATCCAGAGAAGTAATCAATAGCATATAGAGATAGATGATAGATAGACAGACCCAGAGAAACAGAATCAATAGTAGAGAGAGAGAGAGAGGTGATAGAAATAGAGATGATAGATAGAGATGAGTTAGATAGATGATAGATATAGATGGGTAGGTAGATAGATAGATAGATAGATAGATAGATAGATAGATAGATAATGATAGAGATAGATGGATAGATGGATATTATAAGGAATTGGCTCCTGTAATTAGAAAGGCTGGCAAGTCCAAAATCTGCAGAGCTGATGTTCCAGTTTGAAGACCATGAGGCAGGAAGAATTCCCTCTTACTTGGGGGAGGCTCAGCTCTTTGTTCTATTCAGGCCTTCAGCTGATTAGATGAGCCCGCCTACATGAGGGAGGGCAATCTGCTTGATGCAGGCTACCTATTTAAATGTTAATCTTATCCTAAACACCCTCACAAGGAAGACCCCAGAATTATATTTGACCAAGCATCTGACCTAGTCAAAGTGACACATAAAATTAACCATCACAAGCCCACCCCTTGTCAATTTGGCACCTGTACACATCTCCTTAAACCACACTTAATCTCCAAATAAAGACAACAGTAAGGTCATAATTCCACCTAATGTGATACAACTCTCCTGTGTACAACCAAAAACACACACACACTTTCCCCTGAAGAGGAGTTAAAGTCCTTGAGTGAATTTTATTCTTTTGCTGATACCCTGTAACTTAAATAATATGATGTAAAGTTAACAATATTTAACTATGCTATAAAGTAGATACATGTTATTTTACACAATAAGGGAATAAGAGAAGACAGAAAACAAAATTGTTGGCTATGCACACACATATTTTTTAATATATTCATTAAAAAAATAAGGAGGATTGATTATATTCAGAATGTCCAAATGGAGAAATAAAATAAAATATAAGGAGGACGTACCATAACCATGACAGTCCTTGTTGCTGTCATTGGTCATATGGTTGTAGCTGGTATTCATCACCACCTTCTTCCACTCCCCATTCTGTATTCCCTTTGTCTTCAGCAAGCCCCTCATCTGGTCCTGGCTCTTTATCTGCTGGGGTGATCTAAACCTTCCCCCCTGAAGAGTCTGGGCTATAGTATTTCTACCTGGGTGGGATTATTGAATACTCCATTCACCTTAATCTCAGGGCTTGGTAATACTATGGGACACCCTGCGGGATCTCCTGTATTCCAGACATCCCCTTCCTTACTTCCATTGTGGAGTAGTAGTCCAATTTCCCCTTGGCAGTCAGGATCCAGTCACCCACACCAGCACAGAAACTCTCTATTTTGCTTGTTGATTCAGAGGCATGAGGAGCCCAAAGTGGCCAGGTGGCAGTCTTAACTTCCTGTTCAATGGAATCATGGTTGTGTCTCCTGGTGGCAGCATTCCTCCGTTTGGAACTAGATCTCTATCTCAGCAGAACATAAGATCATAGGAACAGGAAGCAAAAATTTTCTGGTGGGTCACCAGTATGAGAATAAGAGTGCCACTGCCATTAACTCACCTTGATTTCTGGACCTGTGAGTCTGACTTTGGGAGAAACACCACTGCGTATTGGATGCTGATCGAGAGCATATACAGCCTCCTGGAGAACCATTCCTAAGCCCCGCAAGGTACTGCCACCTAGCTGGTGCTGTAACTGAGTCTTCAAAAGGCCATTCCACTGTTTTATCAAGCCAGCTGCCTCAGGATGGTGGGAACATGATAAGACCAGTGCATTCCATGCCACATTGCCACACTTCGTCTGCTGTGAAGTGAGCTCCTCAGTCAGGAGCAATGCTGTGTGAATACCGTGACTGTGGATAAGGCATTCTGTGTCTACGGAGGGTAGTTTTGACAGAAGAATTGTGTACAGGGAAGGCAAATCTATATCCAGGGCAAGCATCTATTCTGGTAAAAATATTGCCCTTTCCATGATGGAAATGATCCAGTGTAATCAACCTGCCACCAGGTAGCTGGCAGATTACCCTGGGGAATGGTGCCATGTCAGAGACTCAGTGTTGGTTTCTGCTGCAGCAGAGTGGGCATTAGCAGTGGCTATAGCTGGGTCAGCCTTGGTGAGTGGAAGTCCATGTTGCTAAGCCCATGGATAACCTCCATCCCTGCCACCATGCACACTTTGTTCATGAGCCCATTGGGCAATGACAGTGGTGGTGGAGAAGGAGGCTGACTGGTATCCACAGAATAGGTCATGCTATCCACCCGATTATTAAATCCTCTCCTGCCGGGGTCACCCTTTGGTGAGGATTCACGTAGGATGCAAATAGCTTCAGTATTTTTGCCTCTTCGGAGAGGCCCGTCCACAGACCTCTTCCGTAAATCTTCTTGTCACCAGTTTTTCAATTGTGTTCCTTCCATGTCCCTGACCATCCAGCCAAACAATTGGCCGCAGCCCATGGATCAGTACATAGTCACACATCTGACCATTTCTCCTTCCAAGTAAAATGAACAATCAGGTTCACAGCCCAAAGATCTACCTACTGGGAGGCTTTCCCTTTCCCACTCTCCTTCAGGGATGTCTCAGGAAGGGGCTGCAGGGCTGCAGTTGTCCATTTTCAGGTGGTACCTATATATCCTGCAGAACCATCTGTAAATCAGGCCTGAATCTTCTCTTCCTCCACCAACTGATCATATAGAACTCCCCATGAGGCCACAGGTGCAGGCTGGGAGAGAAAAGATAGGATAGCAGGAGCGGGACCTCAGGGCATTTGGGCCACTTCTTTATGTAACTTACGTGTGCCTTCAGGGCCTGCTCAGGCCAGATCACATGTATATACCACTTATGATGATAGAGTATTGCTCTGCACACCCAACTTTATGAATTAGTGGATCAGCTACCACCCAGTTTATGATTGGTGACTCAGACCACTGGTCACTTGGTGGCCCATGGTTAAGTGTTTAGTCTCCACCAAGGCCGAGTAGAAGGTCAAGAGCTGTTTCCCAAAAGGAGAGTGGTTATCTGTGGAGAATGGGAGGGCTGCTTCAAAATCCTAAGGGATCGTGCTTTGATTCACCTACAGGGGACTGCCAAGGGCTCCACACAGCATCCTTATCTGCCACTGACTCCTCAAGCACCACTGGATCTGCTGGGTCCTATGGCCCAGGCAAAGCAGCTTGCATGGCAGCCTGGACCTGTGGCAGAGCCTTCCCCTGTTCTGGGCCCCACTCAAACAAGAAGCTTTCCAGGTCACTTGGCAAATGAGTAGAAATACACACTCCAATGATGAATATGTTACCTCCAAAGTCCAAATCAACCCATTAGGCATTGTGCCTTCTTTTTAGTTTTAGGAGGGGCCTGATGCAACAACTCATCCTTCACCTTAGAAGGGATATCTGTCTCCACATACCCATACCACCCAACCTCTGGAAATTTCACTGAGATGGAAGGCTCTCGAATTCTCGTCAAATTTATTTCCTGTCCCCTGACATGGTAACGGAAATCTTCCCAGAGTATTTCACCTAAAATATGTATGTGCATGACCTCTAGGGCACAATGTTCCAGGGAAGGGCATTAGTAAATAGTTCTTATGGTTCAGCCCCTGGCAGATGTGTGGTTTCATTGAGTTCAACCTAAGAACAAAGGCAATTTAAAGCTTTCCTGATTACAATGTCCATTTACAAACTTTGTTTTATTTCAGCCTCATGACAACCCTTGCATGGTAAACAAAGCAGATGTTGGTGACTCTATTTATAGAAAAGTAATCTGAGGATAGGGTAGGGAGTTCAAAGGAATAAGCACAGGGTCACTCTGATTTAAAATCCTGACCGCTCCCCAATGCTCTGAAATGGACACAATCCAGTGCCCATCCAGGAAAGGAGATGCCCAGAGCATGAGTTTGTAGATGCCAACAAGACATTTCTGCTCAGGTCCTGCTAAGCTATAGGGTGTTGGGCAGGGAGTGGGGAAGAGGGAGATGGTACCAAAAGTGTTGACAGAGGAACCGTTCTAAGTGTAACCAATAGTACTCTTGGAAATTTACATTTGCTGCTGTCCTAGTCATGCATAGAGTTTTCATGCATGGAGTTGCATGACTAGGAGTCCTAGTCATGCATGGAGAACAAAACGGGGCATCTGTTTGAGCTACACCTGAGTCTTGGTTCGACGTCTGCACATCTGTTTAAATTGTGCAGCCTCTCTCCTGGTTGTTAAAGTCACCACATGTAAAATCTCTCACATCTGAAAGCAAATTTCAGGGACACAATGCACATCCCTTTCTCTGGGGACCTGGTCACTCATTCATTCATCCAGAGACAGGCACAGACAGGCTGGGACACAGGAGCTGGCAATGAGGTCTCCACTGGGCCGGAGCTGAGCGGCTATCTGGAATAAAGGGAGGGATTGCAGTGGCGGGGGCTGTGTGGAAGGTGCCAGGTCCTGATGGAAGAGTTGGAACTCTGAGACTGCACAGGCAAGAAGCCTGGCTTCTGATGTGCTCTGGATCTTTAGGCAGAATCGCTTCATCCCTCCAGGGCTCTGCTTCATTCATTTGTAAATGAAGGGGTAAGACCAGCTGATCTCTGAGATTCCAGCTCTAATTAATTCTAAGCCCCCATTTACTCAACAGAAAGACTGTGGTAGTTTCATAGTGTTTGTGCCTCTCATAAAATATTTATCTCCTCCTACTCTGTAGGGTAATTTCAGTGTCTGTGCTAGACAGTGTCCGTGCTAGGACTATCATTTGGGAATTGTAGACTAAAACCATCTTATCCTTATAGAGACAGGATCTCACTTTGTTGCCTAGACTGGTCTCAAACTCTTGGGCTCAAGCAATCCTCCCACCTTTGGCCTCCCAAAGTGCTGGGATTATAGGCATGAGCCATCACACCCAGCCACACTTTGAACTCAGTTTCTTCATCTGCAAATAGAAATATTAATGCCTTTCCTGCCTGTATCCCATAGGGTAATTGTGAGGATCAGTGTTCACAATGGGTGTGAACAAGTTCCTGTAAAATATGAAAGGGTGCCCTGCATAAAGGATTATTATGCTGATAAATTGCTTGGAGACCTAGGCTCCCTGTGTTACTCATCGAGGACCCAGCAGAGTGCTTGGCTCTTGGAAAGTACAAGAAATGTTTGCTTGGTGAACAAATAAGTGAAAGTGTGAACAAAAGGTAGAAGCCCAAGATGGGCAAGACACAAAGGGATTCAATCTGCAAATGTGTTCTATCATCACCACCCTCCATCCTTCTTCCACACTGAAGTGTTCAGGAGTTTACATGTGAAGGAGGAAAAAGCAGACTGTCACATCATTCTGCTGGTCAGGCCCAAGGAGCAACCTGCGGAGGTGACAATGAAGAGGGCTTGGTGGCCCTGCCCCAGTTTTTGTTCTCTCAGCTCTGTGATACTGCTGAAAACTCCACTCAGCTTCTCAGCCTAATAGCTGTAGCCTTTTGTTGGTTTCTAAGCCTCTCTGCCCAAACCAATCACAAATCCACAAATGCCTGGAGAGGAAAAGATGTCAGGCTGACTTCAACGAGGCCTCTCTTCTCCGGGACCTTGGCCCTTGGTATCCCTCCAAAGCCTCCAGAAGGATGTTTTGGTCTTTCTCTAACCGCTCTGTTTGTTCTCCGTGGGAGGTTGAATCTGTCATAAACTAGTCCATCGTAAGCTGAAGTAGAAGCCCATGGGCATGTTTTTAACAGCCCTCAGTTGGCAACAAGCAGGTTTGAGAGTCCCTGAGCCAGGCCAGTATTCTCATGGAGCATAGGGGAGCCTGAGCCCAAGCCACCCGCTTTGCTAATATGAGAGCTGGGACTCAAACACTGGGCACCCGATGTCCACGCCAATGTGCCTCCCACAACACCAGGCCAGTCCCTCCAGAGGCACCCCTTTGTTTTATGTTCTTCTGTCCTTGTAAGCCGGCCAGTTGCCTCTGACCATAAGATGTACTGTGGGTTCCTCCTGGGCCATGCACTGCCCCTCCCATGGGTGGGCAGTGCTGATGCCCCGAGACACTGGGCACTCTGCTCAGCCCACCCCCTCCTCCCTATCCCAAGCGCAGACCACAGAGCCAGCCACTCCATGGTCCCAGACGTGAGGTCAGCTGTGGCTGGACCCTAATGAGCCTGGAGAGCCTGATTACAGTCTGTGGCTTCCTGAGTAATCATGGCCGCCCCCCTCCACCGGACTCCAGGGTGCGCCGGTCCCTCTCCTTCCCACGCACCTCAGCCACTGCTGCCCGTCTTCCCTGGTGGCCTGAAGTGCCTTCCCTCAGCTCAGAGCAGCCACTAGCCCTCCTCTAGCCTTTCTCTCCTCTGCCCCTCACCCCTGCCTTGTTACTGGCAAGATCAGTGGCACCCCGGCCTGGAGGGTCCTTGGTCAGTCTCTGTCCACATTCCTTGCCCCCACACTAACTACTAAACTACAGTTGTTGACTTCCTCCCTAGCCAGACCAGGTCACGCCTGCTGTCAGTCCTCTGCCTGCATGACTCATGGCTGGCCTGGAGGGCAGGTGGGGCCCTGCTCACCTAAGGAAGGCAGCCTTCTGAGTCCCCTTCTCAGTCAGTGGGGACCCCGAAGCACTCTTTAGAAAAAGGCTCTGGGGTCCTCCTCCTCCAGGCAGTGCCTAGGATTGCAGCCTCTCCCTCCTCCAGGCAGCACCCAGGCCTGGAGGCCCCGGCAGTGCTGGGAGTGACACAGGAGCCAAGGTAGCAGCATGGGGGAAGGAGCTTGGGTCTCAGAGCCTCTCGGGCCTGGACTAGAATCCTGATCCCAGCGCTGTGGTCTTCAGCACGTGGCCAACTGCTGCACCTGCCCTGTCATCTGTAAAATGGAGCAACAGCCTCCTGCCTGGGACATAGCAGACACTCAGTTGATGAAGTTGGCAAATGTCAGCGCTCTCATGTCCCTCCCTTCTCCACCCTGTGGGAGATTCGAGAAGGCACGGAGCAGGCAGAGAGTGAGCAGGGCTGACTATGGCACACCAGCACCGAGCAGCTCCGTCCACCAGCCGTGACACAGGCGGCAAGGGAGGCTTCTGTCGGCACCACAGGCACCTGTCAGTAGCCCATGCGGAGGCCCACAAGATGTAGACAGGCCCCCAATAACATCGTCCACTCTATCTTCTCACAGCCACTGCCTGGAACACCTCCCACCCCAATCTGGGTTCCCAGAGATGGCGTCAGCAGCAGCAGCTGTGGCTTAGGGGTGGATATAGAGAAGGAGGGAACCCTTCTCCCTGCATTCTCCCTCCACTCACGCTAGGCTGCAGCTCCTGGGCAATGAAGGGAATGATATGACTGAGGCTTCTGCACAGACATCCACCAGCAGCATGTGGACGCTTGGGCCTCCACACCTAGGGAAAGACTCCCCAGAGCTTCCCAGGAAAGACGAGCTGGAGGGGGCTGCTGGGGAGGAGGGAGTGTTTTTTCCCCTTTGCTGCTGGCATAGAATCCCTTAGAAATCACAGATATAGGCCAGGTGGGATGGCTCATGCCTGCAATCCCAAAACTTTGGGAGGCCAAGGCAGAAGAATCACTTGAGCCCAGGAGTTCGAGACCAGCCTGGGCAACATAGTGAAACCCCATCTCTGCCAAAAAAATAAAAAAATCAGTTGGCCTGGTGGCATGTGCCTGTTGGAGGATCATTTGGGCCCAGGAGTTCAAGGGTGCAGTGAGCTGTGATTGTGCCACTGCATTCCAGCCACAACAGAGCAAGACCCTGTCTCTGAAAAAGGAAGAAATCCTCACAGCTGGCTGCTGTGTTCTTAGGGACCAGGGAGGCGAGGTTGTCCACCAAAGATGGTGGCATAGAAAGGAATGGAGTTCCGGAAGAAGGTGAGGGGGCCCCAGCTGTGTGTGGGTGCAGGGCAGGGTGTCCTTGTCCCAACAAGTCTTCTCAGGCTTTTCCTGAGCCAAGGCTGGAGATGGGGATTGTGAACTTGTCCACCCAGAAGGTGAGAGTGGAGAGAGTGGAGTACCAGGGAGCAGGGGACCAGCCCTGGGAGAGAAGTGAGCCCAGGAGGAGTTGGGGCAGAGGGAGGAGGCAAGTGCCCACCCCGACAGGGAGGAGGGAGTGGCAGGAGAAGGGGTCACGGAGCTGCAGGGCCCTTGGAAGCTCAGTGAGCACACGATCTTGTGGATGAAATCTGAGTTTTGGAACAGGACAGTGTTGCCAGTGTTGCCACACCACCGACAGCTTCGGGGGGCCTCTCCGCCTCTGTATGGCTCTCTGCTTTTCCAAACCGCAGCTGGCCCAGGCACCAGGAGCAGAGGTAGGGTGAAGACAGACGCTATGGCTCTGCTGGTTCCCTGCAGGTCCTGCCAGGGTGGGGAGGTGGCTCCTGTGCAGGCGTCAGCCTGGGCCCGTGGCACTCTGGCTGCCAGGCTGCCAGGGGCTCCTGCAGGCCAAGGGCAGCTCCTGCAGGCCAAGGGCAGCTCCTGCCTCCCGGCTTCTCTGAGGCCAGGCTGCTGCCACTGCTGCTGGTCACCCTTCATCATTGGCTAACTCAACAATGGAATCTCAGCCTTGCTGCTGGCAGGCCACGTGAGCCATGCAGGGCCACATCCCCATGGCGGGAAGTGGGCAAGGGCAGGTGGTGTCAGGGAACTGACTGGAAGGTTTTATTGGCTCTGGTGGGGCTGGCTCTGTCTGGGCTTTGGTTTCCAGTTTAGGTCATAATAGAGGACGTATTCACTGACTCTGCTCCACTTAGAAACACTCTGGGAAGAAAACGGAGAGGGGCACAGAAGAGGGCTCAGGTAGCATCAGCCAGGATGAAGGGGCCTGTGCCACAGAACTGGATACGGCAATGGAGGGCTCCCAGCTCCCAGCATGCAGAATCCCTTCCCCCGAGAGGCCCACTTTCTGCCTTGTGTCCTCAGGGTTGGCACAGCTATGAGGGGTGGAGACTCTCAGACCCACACAGCCAGAAGGACGTGAGGTCATCAGACCCCTGTCCTGGGCGCTAGACAGGGCTCTTTAACGAAGGGCCGTATCTTCATCTTGGCATCTCCCACAGGCCCTCATGCAGAGCCAGGCTCGAAGGAGGGTCCACGGCTGCTTGGTGAATCACCCTTTTCAAGCACATACTGAATTTTCCTGACTGCATGCCAGGCTCTCTGTGTCCAGGGCTGGGATGTGAGCCGTGGCTCCTGCCATCTTCCTGGGGCTGCACAGTCTAGCAGGGCCCGCCAGATAGTATCCAGTGTTCGCTTTCAGTGTGCGGTGACTTCTCTTTCTATGTGTCAATGAAAAGACTCACAACGTAGTAGCCTTAAGAGCTCAGCGAAGAGGCTGGGTGATCAGGGTGGGCTTCCTGGAGGTACTCACCTTTTTCTGGGCTGTCACTGTGCCTGCTTACTCACATTGGGACACACCTATTTCTCATGCCGCACTTTCTTGGTTTTCTCCTCCATGTGACCTGACTCCAACCCTGTTCCCAAATGTCTGAGAAGTCATGGGGGTGGGGTAGGGGTGAATACAGTGGTCAAAGACCATGCGTGAGAAGGAGGTCAGACCGGCCTCAGAGCAGGACAGGCAATCCTGGATAACCTTGGCCCCTTCTTGAAGCTGACCAGCCCCTCGGTCCCTAACCTCATTGTGTGTGTGGAGCTATCGGCAAGCCTTGCAGTGAGAGATGAGTGTCTGCTGGGCTTGTCCAGCCCTCATGCTGTCGCCGTGCCCGCTCTGCTCGTGGGCGAGCCTCGGGCGGGGAGCCCCTCAAAGACTGACCTCTCCCATCTTCTCTCCAACCTCAGGTGCCCCCGGCCCTCCAGGACCAAGAGGACTCAAAGGAGATATGGGCGTGAAAGGGCCTGTTGGCGGCAGAGGCCCAAAAGGAGACCCCGGCAGCTTGGGCCCCCCGGGATCCCAGGGTCCTCAGGGGCAACCTGGAGAAGCCGGGCCTGTGGGAGAGAGGGGCCCTGTTGGCCCTCGAGGGTTCCCAGGCCTCAAAGGCTCAAAGGGCAGCTTTGGAACAGGAGGGCCAAGAGGACAGCCAGGCCCAAAAGGGGACATAGGGCCCCCAGGGCCAGAAGGGCCCCCAGGGTCTCCAGGGCCCTCAGGGCCTCAGGGAAAACCGGGGATCGCAGGGAAGACAGGCTCACCAGGCCAGCGGGGAGCCATGGGGCCTAAGGGTGAACCAGGGATCCAGGGTCCCCCTGGTCTCCCCGGGCCTCCAGGCCCACCAGGAAGCCAGAGCTTCTACTGAGGAGGGCTGGGGCAGAGACACTGTCACACAGAATGCCGGAGGGGCACCGAGCAGATCCAGGCCCCAGAAAGGCTCACCTACAGACAGTTGTGGTCCTCTGATTCCAACGAGGGGGTTCCCCAGGGCTGACCCTGCAGCTTTGGGCTCCCCCTTAGTAACTGTACCATAGGAAAGCAGCCCCTACTCACACATTCATGCACACATGCACACAAACGCATGCACACACACGCATGCACACATACACACATACACATGCATGCACACATACACACATACACATGCATGCACACATGCACACAAACGCATGCACACACACACACGCACACATACACACACGCATGCACACATACACACATACACATGCATGCACACACACACATGCAGAACATCCAGGCACACACGCATGCACGCATACACATGCATGCACACACACATGCACACATAAACACACGTGCACAGTACACATGCAGGCACACATGCACACATATGTGTACAGGCACACATGCACACACACACACATATGCGCATGCACAAACACACATATACACATGCACATACACAGATTTTTCTGCTGGCCAGGTGGGCCAACTGGGTTTCCCTGGCTGGGCAGGAGGAGAGGGCAGAGGAAGACCCCCCTCTCCTGTGACTGAGCCTGCCAGGGAGGCAGCTACCTCGGGAGGAAGATCTCACATCTGTCTCTGGGCACCCATGCTGACCAGCAGTTTCCCAGGGCTCCCCGGGGTTAAAAAGCCCCAAGGAAACCTTTGCGGGTGGGCGTTACTGCCAAAACTCCAGAGGCAAAGTGGACCTGGCAACCCCAGACCCTCCCCACAAGCAAGGGAACAGCATACCCGGGAGCTGTCCCTGTCTGTCACAGCACAGTGGGGCCACGAGGCTGACATTCTCTGGCCTTGCACACAGCGCCCCCTGAGAAGTTCAACATTTATTTCTTTACATGTCCAGAAAATTCCTCAGTTCATCCTTGCCTCTGCCCTTCAGGAGCAGCCCGGAAGGAATCCAAGCAGGAGTTTCATCTGTACGGGGGCACTCTGTAGGCCCTGAAACACTGGGCCTGAGTGGAGATGGGAGACAGAGGCAGGCCAGAAGGTTCTCTCTGCACAGCTGCCTCTTGCTGTCCCTGAGGCTGGCCTGCCCCATTCCCCAAGGGAGTTCCTCTGGAGTGGTGGGGAGGAACAAGCTGCAGAAGGGCCAACCCCTTGCAACAGGGCAGCTCTCACCTCCTGCACCCAGCTCTCCTGATCACAGCTGCATGCCGACATTGTCCCACCAGGACCCACAATGGCCCGAGCCCTCTTTTCATGGGCAGCCAGCTGGGCTAGGAGTGGGAAGGGCCTGGACACCCACAGAGGCCCCCCGTGTCATCACTCCTTGGCACCCACCAACTTCCGGCACACACTGGCAGAGCGGGGCGCTGGGAAGTCACCCCGCAGGGTGGAGGTCTCCTGTTGGCTGCACTTGCTCTAAAGCTGCTTTGCCTTTATGTTCAAACAGATTCAGACCCCCTGTCCCACCCAGGGTGAGGGCATAGAGTTTCTCCTTCCCAACACAGACCCAGAGAACAGCCCTTCCCTGCCCAAAAGCCTTTCTGCACCTTCCTGACTGTCCTGGATGTGCAACTGGTTTGCACCACACACCCCATGGCCATGTAACTCTCCTGTCCACATATGATAATACCATGCTGCATAGTATTACTGACTCAGTAAACAGCTATTTCCAGGAGTGAGGTGTCTTTGAGTCCTTTCTGCCTGACTTGGGGGCATGATGCCTTCAGGGCTGCACTCCAGGTGAGCCTCTGAAGGAGAACCAGTGACAAGAGTCCCCCAGAAATTCGATCTCACTGTGGAGTTGGGTCTAACCTCGTTTTAGAAACACTGAGTTCGGCCAGGGACCAAGAGCGTCTGAGGGAATTACCTGGAGCGAGCAGGAACAGAGCAGGAAATGGTAAGCCCCGTGCATCTTGCAGCTTGGCCCTGGAGCTCTTTGGTTAAAACAAGATTAGAAAACAGGGCAGGCCTGGACATGTGAGTGACACCTCCTGCTTCTGGCTTTTGTCTCCAAGACAAGGAGATAGAACAGGAAAGGAGGCAGAGACCAGGCCAGACCTGCCCCAAGGGGCCTGGCTTGGCAGGGTCTGCGGATTACGGAAGAGGACAGCTGGATCCTCTGTGAGTCGGCACAGCAGCTTCACTTACTGGCAAGACAGATGTGACCTAGTGCAAGCCTGGGGCCCTGTTTTTTGTTTTTGGGGTTTTTTGTTTGTTTGTTTGTTTTTTGGTGGGTTGGTGCTTAGTTGAGGAAGTGAGCAAAAGGGCATGGGAGTGAGGATGGGGCCAAACATGGCTGCCTCTCATGGACCTCACCGCTTCCTCTGTAGTGTGTAGCATGAGGTCCCTCCTCCCTACTGACACCTGAGATGTCCGCAGCACCTGACAATATTCAACACACCATAAACATCAGCCATTGTCACGGTGGTCCTTATTATATGGGTGAAGAGCCTCCTGGGCCACGGTGGGTGTGCTCCGTGCTCCTCTGCAGGTGAGTGGCCAGCACACCAGCCCCTGCAAGTCTCATTTCACACTCCCTGAACTGTGAGAGCTGGGAGGGATCGGGGGCGGGGGGGTCTGAGGCTCAAGTCTTACTTCTCATGGGACAAACCAAGGACTGAGAGCAGTGGAGGGGTTTGCTACACATCTGAGGCTGGAACTCTGGTCTGGTGTCTCTGGCTAGTGGTAGATCCAGTTCTCAGGCTACTTTCCTATTGGTGAGGGTCCTCAGGAGGCCTCTTACCACATATTTCTTGGGAAGTGTTCCTGCCCCAGTGAAGTCTGAACCCACATTGAGTGGTAATAGCCAGTAGAATTTCAGTCCCCAGATTAGAAGCCGAGCCTTCACCATTGGGATGATTTTAATCCCCACCAGACTTGCAAAGCCCTGAAGTCACTCCTGGGCCCCCCCTTTTTTTTTTTTTTTGAGATGGAGTCTTGTTGTGTCATCAGGCTGGAGTGCAGTGGCGTGATCTTGGCTCTCTGCCTCCTGGGTTCAAGCAATTCTCCTGCCTCAGCCTCCTGAGTAGCTGAGACTACAGGCATGTGCCACTATGCCCAGCTAATTTTTGTGTTTTTAGTAGAGACAGGGTTTCACCGTGTTGGCCAGGATGGTCTTGATCTCTTGACCTCATGATCCACCCACCTCAGCCTCCTAAAGTACTGGGATTACAGGAGTGAGCCACCGCGCCAGGCTGCCTGGGCTCCTTCTAAGGAGAGCAGGGGCTTTTTGGAAACCACAGACCTGGCCCATGTCCTTTGAGTGCGTCTAAAAACCCCAGGTCGGCTCACTCATTTCACCCCGGCGACCTCACTACCTCTCCAACCCAGGCAGGACAAGGGGGCTGGGCAAGCCTTCTGCCCTCCCTCCAACTCGTCCCTAGCCAGGGCTGAACTGACAACTTCTGCTGCGCCAGCCCTGGATACACCTGTCAAAACAGAGCCACGGAAGAGGAGAGCAGAGAGCTGAAAAACATGGTCTGACCACAGCGAACTTTCCAGCAGGGCTGGGCTAGGCTGGGCTGGCAAGCCTTGACTTGTGGGTGGTGTGCTGAGTAGCCTGGCTGGGGATTGTTTGACCTGCAGGAGCACAGGCCCTTTGTTTTGCTTGCTTTCTCCTGTCTTGCCCTTTTGTTTTCTTTTGAACACTTCCAAGTGCAAGACTCTGTACTTGGTGTGGCAGGTGGTATACACAGACTGGTGCAGTGCAAGCAGGCAGGAGTCCCTCAAAATGTAGATTGCCGGGCTGGGTGTGATGGCTCATGCCTGTAATCCCAGGACTTTGCGAGGCCATGGCGGGTGGATCACTTGAGGTCAGGAGTTCAAGACCAGCCTGGCCAACATGGTGAAACCCCATCTCTACTAAAAATACAAAAATTAGCTGGGCAGGGTGCTGTGCACCTGTAATCCCAGCTACTCAGGAGGCTAAGGCAGGAGAATTGCTTGAACCCGGGAAGCAGAGGTTGCAGTAAGCTGAGATTGTACCACTGTACTCCAGCCTGGGCAACACAGTGAGATGCCATCTCTAAATAAATGAATAAATAAATAAATGTAGATTGTGGGCCTCCACCCCAGAAACTCTGATTCAGAATCAGGGATGCAGTGGGATGGGAGGAATGGGGCGGTACGGGGTGTGGGGAGGTTGGGGCAGAACGTTTATTTCACCCAGTTTCCCACGGATTCTGATGCCCCATATAAAACTTGAGAGCCACAGGTGCAGGAGATATAGAAAAATACTGTTTTTTTGATTTATGTATATAATCTCAATTAATCTTCACAAGCAAAGTGTGTTTGCATTTTATAGATCGGAAAACAAGGCTCAGAAAAGCTAACTCATTCACTCAAGGCCACATAGATGTTAAGTGGTTTTGAACCCAGGATTTTTAGAAGCCACTCTACTGAGCCACTTCTTACAGAAAGATGGGATTGGAAATTAGATGAGACCTGTGTTTGCATCTGAGATTGCTGAGATCCACAGAATCAACTTGCTGAAGGTCCCAGAGCCAGCCAATGACAAAGCTGTGACAAGGTTTCACACTGAGGGCTGCTGGGTTTCCCTGTTCCAGCTGCCCTAACACTACCAGTGAGAGCAGTGCAGGAGATGGCAGCAGGAGCGTGTTTCTGGCTGGGAGAGTTGGCAGCTTCTCAAAGGAAGCCAGGTGCTGACCTCAGCCAGGCCCCCTGACTTCCCTAAGGCCTTTTCCCTAAGCCAAAGGTCTCCAACATAGGTGTCCAATGAAATCCCCTAAAATGAGAAACAAACTATTAAATATTAGAACATCTCAAGGTGTTTCATCTATTCTAAGTCACACTTTGTTTTCACATAATCGGATATGATATAAAGCCAGCCATAAAGCCCAGGATGACCAAGAATATAATTTGAGAATGAATTTGTTTACTATCCTTAATGGTAAGCATCATCTTAAGTGCATATTATGCCTTGAGACACTAGCCAATTATGATACCTGAAAATAATTTATAAATAAATAAATGTACCTATATTAGGAAGATGATTTAAATTTCTATTTTACTAATGGGGGATGTGATTAAAATATTTGGACACCACTGCTCAAACCCAACTCTGTTGCTTCCAACACTCTGCCTTTTGATAAAACAGAGCTCCCCATAGGAAAAGGGAGAAAGGGAATATCCACATGATTTTACCCAGATGTGTAATATGATGGTTTCTTCTTCTTCTGAACCGCCAGACAAGCTTGTTCCCCAAGTTTACAACTTGGGACTTGCTTGTTCCCCATCATCCATCATCGTCATTATTTCAGCTTCACAGGCTTCCCTTCTTCCAGACGTAGATACATTTAAAACCTTAACAGGCAGTGTGCGGATCCCACTGAATTCCTTCACTCATTCAACAAATAGCTATTGAGTTGTAACTAGCTGCCCCGTACTGTACTACCTACAGAAAAGGCTAGTTCCAGATTCACCTTAGCTTCCTGTTCGGGGCCACTTTCCAAACTACCACACAGAGAAGTGGAACCCAAACAGAGCTATGGTCTCATGGGAAGAAGAAACGGTGCCTGCAGTTTGGGGCTGCCAAGGCAGCTGGAATTGGATGGGGTACTGTGCTGTGCACAGAAGGAGCTCAGATATCTGCACAGACTTCCCCTTGAGTGATGTATCAGCTCAAATCTGTGGGGCAAAAATCTGTGAGCTGACTAGAGATGCTGACGGGTATACAGCAGTGGGGAATTGTGGAGGTCTGACCAGCTAGGCCTTACTAAACAGCACCATGCATTCAGTTGAGACACCAGAAAATCCATAGCTTAAAAGTAAAACCACTGTAGTTCTAGAGTAAGAGCTATTCTAGACTACAGTAACAAAGACAAAAAACAGCATCTCTCTCTCAATAACTGATAGAATAAATAAACAGAAAATCAGTAAGGATATAGAAGACATAACTGTCGGCCAATCTGACCTAATAATATGGGAAAAATACTGCACCAGCTGTGGGTGAAGATCATTCTTTCAAGGGCAGATAAAATATTTACCAAGTTAGAACATGATGTGAGTCATGAAACAAGCCTCAACAAATGTAAAAGAATTCAGATCATGGAGAGTATGTTTTATGACCACGTGGCATTTAATTAGAAATAAGCACAGAAAGATACTACTGTTTTCAAATAATTGGAAATGAAATAGCACACTTCTAGTTGCTCATGAGTCAAATAAAAAAATCACAAGTGAAATTAGAAAATATTTTGAACTTCATGAAAATGAAGACATAACATATGAAATTTCTGTGATACAGCTAAAGTAGAATATGGAGGGAAAATTATGACATTAAACATTTGTATTAGAAAACAAGAAAGTTCTCAAATCAATGACCTAAACTTTAACCTTAAAGTTTAATACAAGAAGGACAAATTAAACCCAAAATAAACAGAAGAAAAGATATAATAAAGATAAGAATTTAAAGAAAAAGCAAATAGAAAAATATAGAGAAAAACTCATGAAACCAAATACTGATTCATTGGGATCAACAAATGAATAAGTCTTTAGTCAGACTAATCAGAAATAAAAGAGGGAAGACAGAGATTATCAAGAGTGAGACCATCACCACAAATCCTAGATATTAAAAGGATAGTAACAGAACATTATGAACAACTTTATGTCAATAAAGTTGACAACTTACATGCAAATGGACAAAGTTCTTAAAGAACACAAACTACCACAGCTCACTCAAGAAGAAATAATGTGGATAGCGCCATTGCTATTAATATAACTACGAAATAAATGAACTTTATAGGTAAAAGCCTTCCCACAAAACAACTCCACACCCAAATAGGCTCACTGATGAATTCTGCCAAACATTTAAGGAACAAATAATACAAATTCTACACAAAGTCTTCCAGAAAATAGAAGAGGAGGAAACACTTCCAAACTTCTTCTGAGTCTAGCATTGCCCTAATAGCAAAACCTGATACAAATTGCAATAAAATAAAGCCATTATAAGAAAAGGAAATTATAAACCAATATCCTTCATAAATATAGAAGTAAAAGCTTTAAACAAAATTTTAGCCAATCAAATGCAGCAATACTTAAGATGGATGATATATCGTAAGTGGGATTTATCTCAGGATAAGCCTTGTAGTTGTTTTAATGCTCAAAAATCAATGTAGGCCGGACGTGGCGGCTCACACCTGTAATCCCAGCACTTTGGGAGGCTGAGGCAGGCAGATCGCCTGAGCTCAGGAGTTCGAGACCACCCTGGGCAACATGGTGAAACCCCGTCTCTACTAAAATACAAAAAATTAGCAGGTGTGGTGGCTCACAGCTATAGTTCCAGCTACTTGGGAGGCTGAGGCATGAGAATCACTTGAGCCCAGGAGGCAGAGATTGCAGTAAGCTGAGATCGTACCACTGCACTCCAGCTTGGGCTACAGAGTGAGACTCTATCTCAAAAAATAAATAAATAAAAATGTAATTCATCACATTAGTAAAAATAAACTAATACAATCATCTCTGTATATACAGAAAAAGCATTTGAAAAAAAATTCAAAATTTATTTACATGAAAGAAAAAACTCACAGAGAAACAAGAATAGGATGAACTTTTCTGATGAAGGGCATCCCCCAAAACTGTTATAGTTAATATTATACTTAATGGTGAAAGACTTAATGTTTTTCCCTAAGATCAGAAAGGAGGTAACATGTATGCTTCTACCACTTTTATTTAACCATGCTTTGGTGATCCTAACCATTGCAATAAAGAAAGTAAAAGAAAAAAGGAAGGTATCTAGATTGAAAATGAAGAAAGAAATCGAACTATCTTTGAAGACAGCTTGATTATCTGTGTAAAAATTCCCCAAAACTTACTAAAAAAGCTACTAGCAGTAATGAGTGAGTAAGCAAGGCTGCAGAACACAAGGTCAATATACAAATATTAATTTCCATATACTAGCAAGGCAGAATTTGAAATTGAAATTAAAAAGCAATAACACAATGGTATAAAAAATGTGGAATGGTAATAAATTTGAAAAAGATGTATAACTTCAAATTTAGAAGACTGAAAATTATAAAACTATTACTATAAGATTTTAGGGAAGATCCAAATAAATGTAGATATATACCGTGTTTATGAACCAAAGACTCAAGATTGTTACAATCTGAATTTTCTCCATATCAATATATATATATATTCAATGTAATTCTAAGAAAAATTCCATCCAGATTTTTTTTTGTAGAAATTGATTAGCTGATTCTAAAGTTTGTTTGGAAATGCGAAGGACCTAGGAGAGCCAAAACAATTCTTTAAAAGACGAACCAACTTGGAAGACTAACACTACCCAATTTCAAGACTTCTTATAAAGCTGTAATAATCAAGACAGTGTACTGTTATTACAGAGAGATACTTATAGGACAATGAAACAGATTGGAGAATTTAGAAATGGATCTGCATACATATTGTCAATCAGTTTTCAACAAGGGTTCCAAAGTAATTTGATGGGGAAAGGATAATCTTCACAACAAATGGTGCTGGAACAACTGCATAGAAATGATATGAACCTTGATTCTTACCTCACAACATACATAAAATTAACTAAAAATGGATACACCTAAATGTAAAAGGCAACACCATAAAAATTCTAAAATAAACAACAGAAAAAAACCTATTCAGTTAGGCAAATATTTCTTAAATATGACATGGAAAGCACAAAGATGGACTATAAAAGATTTTTATATAGGTAAAAGCTGAGCAAGTTCATCAACAGTAGACCTGCACACACACAGACAATAAAAAGAAGTGCTAAGGGAAGATCTTCAGGCTGAAAGGAAATAGGGAATTATATCGGTTAGAAAGTTGGGTTCTGCACCCCCTTCCCCCATGAAAGATGCCAGAAATGGTAAGTATATGAATATAAAATACTTTTTCTTTCCTCATTAGTGTAGTGGTGAAAATAAAGACACTTTTTTATTTCTTAATTTCTCTAAAACATGTGTTGTTAAAGGGAGAATCATCATTGTGGGGTTTATGACATATGAAGGTAAAATGAGCAGTAACAGTAGCACAATGAAAGGGAAGTGGATAAGTGGAATATCTTGTATCATATTCACTTCTGATAAGTCAAAAATATTAATGCAAGGTAGGCTATGATAAATTAAGAATGTATATTATAGTTTTTAGAGCAACCCTGTATCAACAACAACAACAAAATTTACCCTCTCAGGAAATGATAGGTCAAATAGACTAAAAAAAGTCTATTAGATTTGAAAAGATATGATTTAGGTTAACTATGTTAACATTATTGACATTTACAGAACACAATAACCAACAACTCCAGAACATACATTATTTTCAAGGGCACATCAGATATTAACCAAAATAGACCATATGCTGAGCCATAATGTAAGTCTCAATGCATTTCAAAAAGACTTAAATTGCACAGATAATACTCTCTCCACATGGAAATAAATTAGAAATCAGTAAATGAGAGATACATGTAAAATCCACAAGTACTTGTTACAGCAGCACATAGGCTAATACTGGAATGATGCAGAGATTAGCCTGACCCTTGTACAAGGATGACATGCAAACTCATGAAGTCTCCCCTTTTTTTTTAATCCACAAGTTCTTAGCAATTAAAAATAAAAACCTCTAAATAACCATAGATCAGAAAGAAAAAATATCACAGAGAAAATTAGAAAATATTTTGAACTGGATAGTATTGCAAACATAACATACCAAAATATGTTGGATGCAGATAAAGCAATGCTTAGGAAATTTAGAGTTTTAAATGAGTAAGAAGAAAATAAAGATTTAAAACTTACTGATATGTGTTTCCACTTTAATAAGATAGAAAGAGAAAAGAAATTTAAACCCAAAATAAATTGAAGGTAGAAAACAATATTAAAGCCAGAATCAATAAAACAGAAAAAAGAAAATAAGGGAAACCAACACGATCAAAAGTTACTTCTTTGAAAAGATAAATAAAATTAAGAAACCCCTAGATAAACTGATCAAGACAAAAAGGGAAGAAATAACAGTATTAGTAATGAAAAAGGGAACATCACTATAGAATCAACAGACAGTGAAGGATAACAAAGAAACATTTTGAACAAGGTTATATCATCAAACTCAATAACCTAGATGAGATGGGCAAATTCTTTGAAAGATAAAAATTACAGAAACTAATGCAAAAAGAAAAACTCCATTAATATTTAAAAAATTGAATTCGTAGTTTAAAACTTTTTCCTAAAGAAAACTCCAAGTCCAGTTGGTTTTATTACTGATTTATTTCAAACATTTAAGAAATAAATAATGCCAACAGTAAACAAACTCTTTCAAAAGAGTATGAAACCAGTAAGGTACAAGAAAATAAAATCATAGACAAATAATTCTCAGGATTATAAATGCAAAAATTCTTAACAAATTGAATTAGCAGCCACCAAATCAAATTTAGTCATCATAAAAAAGATAATGTACCATGGCTAAGTGGGGCTTACCACAAGAATGCTAGGTTAGTTTAACATTTTGAAAATCAATCAATATAGTTTATCATATGTACAGCGTTAAGGAGAAAAATAATTTTATCATCTCAATAACTACAGAAAAAATAATTGTTAAAATTTAATATTTTATAATTAAAACTCTCAGCAACCTAGGAATCAAAGGAAACTTTAAACTTAGACAAAGCCCTTTTAAAAATCCTTTAATTAACATCACACTTAAAGGTGAAAGACCAAATGCTTTCTCTCCAAAATCAAGAACAAAGCAAGAGTATTGACTCTCACCACTTACAGCCAGCATTGTACTGGAGGCCCTATCCTGTGAAATAAGGCAAGTAAAGTAAAGATAACTTATAAATATTGGAAAAGAAGAAGTAAAATTTTCTCTACTTACAAATAAAGAAATTCCTGAGGAACTTACAAAAAAACTCACTGTTAATAAAATATAAACTTTGATCAAAGCCTACAAGGTCAATATATAACAGTTAATTGTATATATACTAGCTAAAAAAAAAATTAAAAAATTAAATTCAAGAACTGTCACTTACATGATCAGCAAAGAACATAAAATACTTGGTAACGGGCCGGGCGCGGTGGCTCAAGCCTGTAATCCCAGCACTTTGGGAGGCCGAGACGGGTGGATCACGAGGTCAGGAGATCGAGACCATCCTGGTGAACACAGTGAAACCCCGTCTCTACTAAAACTACAAAAAACTAGCCGGGCGAGGTGGCGGGTGCCTGTAGTCCCAGCTACTCGGGAGGCTGAGGCAGGAGAATGGCGTGAACCCGGGAGGCGGAGCTTGCAGTGAGCTGAGATCCGGCCATTGCACTCCAGCCTGGGCGACAGAGCGAGACTCCGTCTCAAAAAAAAAAAAAAAAAAAAAAAAAAAATACTTGGTAACAAATTTGACAAAATTTGTTTAATATCTCTACATATGGACTGGGTGCAGTGGCTCACTCCCATCATCCCAAAATTTTGGAAAGCTGAGGCAGGAGGCTCACTTGAGGCCAGGAGTTTACAACCTGCCTGACAACATAGCGAGACTTCATCTCTTAAAAAAAAAAAAGAAAAAATAGCCAGGTGTGGTGGCATGCACCTGTAGCCCCAGCTATTCTGGAGGCTGAGACAAGAGGACTGCTTGAGCCAGAATGTCAAGGCTCCAGTAAGCCAAAATCATGCCACTTCATTCCAGCCTGGACAACAGGCTGAGATCCTGTCTTAAAAAATAAAATAAACAAATCTCTACATATAAACTTGAAAAGCATTGCTGAAAGAAATTTTTAAAAGCCAGACCAAATGGAGAGATATACCATGTTCATGGATGATATATCTCTATACCCAAATTGATCTATAGTCAATGTAATCCCAAACAAAATTCCAGCATGTGTTGTTTTGATTTTTGTTTTTTTGGTAGAAATTGAGAAGCTGATGATAAAATGTACATGAAAATGCAAAGGACATATAATAGTAACAGCAAAATAAAACAAAAATATCTTGAAAAAAAGAACCAATTTGGAGGACTTACATTGCTGGTTACTATAAAGATATTATAATCAAGACAGTGTGGTATTGATGTCAAGATAGGCAGATAGTCAAATGGAACAGAACAGAGTCAGAAATGAATTTAATAATAAATAGTCAATTACATTTTTACAAAGGCACCAGAAGAAATGAATGGAGAAAAAATTCTTAAAAAATGGTGCTGGAACAATTGGATATCCATATGGGAAAAAATGCATCTTGATGTTTACCTCATCACATACACAAAAATTAATTTGAGGTGGATCACGACCTAAATATAAAAGTTAAAACTACAGAGTCTCTAGATAAAGGAAAATACTATCATGAACTTGGAATGACAAAGATTTCTTAGCTAAAACAAGAAAAGCCTTAACCATAAAAAATTGATAAGTTGTATTTTATCAAAATTAAAATCTGCTTATTAATAGGTCTATTTAAGTAAATGATAAGGAATGTTACACGTTAGGAGAATATATTTGACAAATAATTTATAAATACAATATGTAAATATCTCTTGCATCTCAATAAGAAGAAGATAGTCCACATAAACAGGTGAAAGGTTTAAACAGATACTTCGCAGAAGGATACGTAGCATGTGTAAGGATGGTCAACATTAACACCTATCGGCCGGGCGCCATGGCTCAAGCCTGTAATCCCAGCACTTTGGGAGGCCAAGATGGGCGGATCACAAGGTCAGGAGATCGAGACCACCCTGGCTAACACGGTGAAACCTCGTCTCTACTAAAAAATACAAAAAACTAGCTGGACAAGGTGGCGGGCGCCTGTAGTCCCAGCTACTCGGGAGGCTGAGGCAGGAGAATGGCGTGAACCCGGGAGGCGGAGCTTGCAGTGAGCCAAGATGGCGCCACTGCACTCCAGCCTGGGCGACAGAGCGAGACTCCGTCTCAAAAAAAAAAAAAAAATTAACGCCTATCAAGTGATCAAGGAAATGCAAATTAAAACCACTACACTCATAATAGAAGAGTTAAAATTAAGAAAACCATACCAAGTGTTGGCAAGGATGTAACTCTCATACACTGTTATAGGGAATGTAAAATTATGTAACCACTTTGTTTTTTTCCTTTGGTTTTCCTCTTCCCTTCTTTTCACAGGTATTGATAGATAACCACTTTGAAAAACAGTCTGATCGTCTCTTGAAAAGTTAAACAAACACCTTCATATAGTCTAGCCATTCTACTCCTAGGAATTTACACAAGAGAAATAAAAACGTAGATCCAAAAAATTATTGTACAAGAATATTCATAGATTTGTTTATAATTAGCCAGAAATGAAAAAAAAACAAATGTCGATCATCAGAAGAATGGATAAACAAGTTGTGGCACACCCACAGTCAAAAGGAATAAATAACATTAGACTCAAAAATATGGATGAATCTCAAAAAAAAATTGTGCCGAGAGAAGCCATACAAAAAAGGGGTACAACATGTGTAATTCCATTTATGTAAAATTCTAGAACAGGCAAAACCAAAATAGAGTGGTAGAAATGAGATTGTAACCTGGGGCAGAAGTGGGTGTAATTGACTGTAAAGAAGCATAAGGAAACCTTCTGAGGTGAGAGAAATGTTCTATATCTTGATTAGGGTGGTGGTTACACACACAGGTGTGTGCATTTGTCAAGACTTGCCAAATTATGCCCAACAATATGTGTGTCTTTTTTGTATGTAAACTATACATTATAAAATCATAAAACTAATTTAAAAACAACTAGAATATAATATTTTACTCACTAGAATAATTAAAATTAAAGATATAAAATGTCAAATATTAGGATTTTCCTGGTAGGAGTATGAAATGGTAGAACTTCTTTGGAAAACTGTTTGGCTTCTTATGAAGGTAAACACCCATCTACCAGATGACTCAGCATTTCCACTTGTAAGTATTTGCCCAAGAGAAAGAAAAACATAGTCTACAAAAACACTTGTACAAAAACACTCATACCAACTTCACTCGTATTTGCCCCAAACTGGAAACAGCCCATATATCCATCAACAGGAGAATGGGTAAGTAAATTGTGGTATTTTCATGAAATGTGACACTATGAAGAAAGAGGAGGAGGAGAACAAGGAAGAGGAGGAAGAAGAAGAAAAACAGGAAGGAGGAGAATGACAATAAAATATAAGCAACGACATGAAAAAAGCTCAAAAACAATGTAATGAAGAAAAGAACCTAGACGTAAAGAGAATCATATAGTATGATTCCATTTATGTTAAATTTTATAAAAGGCAAAGCTATTCTGTGATGCTAAAAATAAAAATAGTCCTTGCTTCACGTCGTGCAGGGAAGAGAAAGAGCTGATAGAAAAAGCATACGTTTTTGCTGTCATGAAAATGGTCTCTATGTTAATAGATGTGTGATTTAGACAGGTATCTACATTTGGTAAAACTTATCAAACAACACACATGATCTGTGCATTTCACTGAATATAAAGTAAAACTCAACTTTTAAAAAAGTCATAAAAATAGAAATTAACTTCCTAATGCTCATGAGCCAAAAAAAGAAGCAATAAAAATTAGTTTAAATAAATATAGAAAACATTTTCAAACTATTTTATAACGAAAATAAGTACAGGAATGTGACTGAGGCAGCAACTGGAGAGAAAATTAATAACCTTGAACATCTATATTAGAAACAAAAGTCTGGGTACTGTGGCCCATGCCTGTAATCCCAGCACTCTGGAAGGCTAAGGCAGGAGGATCACTTGAGGCCAGAGTTCTAGACCAGCCTGTGCAACATAGGGAGATCCCATCTCTACAAAAAATAATAATAATTAGCTAGGCATGGCGGTACATACCCATAGTCCCAGCTACTTGGGAGGCTGAGGGAGGAGTTCAAGGTTACAGTGGGCTATGATTGTGCCACTGCACTCCAGCCTGGGCAACAGAGCAAGGCTGTGTCTTAAAAAAAAAAAGTAAAATGAACTAAGTATTCAACTTAAGAAGTTTGGCTGGATGCAATGTCATCTATAGTCCCAGCTACTCAAGAGGCTGAAGCGGGAGGATCTGCCTGAGCCCAGGAATTTGAGGCTGCAGTGAGTTCTGATAGCATCTGTGAATAGTAACTACACCCCAGCCTGGGCAACATAGTGAGACCCTTCTCTAAAAAAAAAAAAAATTAATTAATGTAAAGAAAAAAAGTTTAAAGAAGTGTACCAGAACACATACAAAGAAAGTAGAAAGGAAATAATAAAGGGTAGAAATCAGTGAAAAGGAAAGTTTAGAATGGAGAAGACGATGAAAACCAAAAGTTCCACACGCTCTTCTTTAGGAAACAACAACAAACCCTATGCAATATTGATCAAGAAAATGAAAAAATGCGTAAGTACAGAATATTAGCAATGGAAAAGGTGACATTAAAAGGAAATATTATGAAAATTTGATGCCAATAATTTTGAAAACTTAGATGAAACAAACTAATTCATAGGAAAACATAACTCACTGAAACTGACTTAAGAAGTAAAAAACCTGAATAGGTCTGAAACCATTCAAGAAATTGAATCAGTGGCTTTAAATATTCCCACAAGGAAAACACCAGGCCCACATAGTAAGACCTACAAGCAAATTCTACCAAAACACTCAAAGAAGTCAAAATTCCAATCCAACACAAACTCTTCCTGAGAACTGAAAAAACAGAGCTCATCCCCTAACTTAATTTATGAGGACAGAAAATCCTATTACCCAAAGCGGAAAAGAAAATACCTAAATAGATGCAGAAAGGGCATTTAGTAAATTAAGCATCCATTTACAGTTTTTGAAAAGTCTTATCAAACTAGGAATAAAAGGGAACTTTTAGATCTAATAAATAGTATGTACCCAAAATGCCCACATCTTTCAGAAAGCTGAAGCAGTGGAAGTATTCCATTTAAAAGAACCAGACATGGCCAGGCACGGTGGCTCACGCCTGTAATCCCAGCACTTTGGGAGGCAGAGGCAGGTGGATCACGAGGTCAGGAGATCGAGACCATCCTGGCTAACATGGTGAAACCCTGTCTCTACCAAAAATCAAAAAATTAGCCAGGCGTGGTGGCAAGCGCCTGTAGTCCTAGATACTCGGGAGGCTGAGGCAGCAGAATGGTGTGAACCCGGGAGGCGGAGCTTGCAGTGAGCCGAGATCATGCCACTGTGCTCCAGCCTGGGCAACGGAACGACACTCCGTCTCAAAAAGAAAACAAACAAACCAACAAACAAAAAGAGAACCAGACATGACGTGCCCCCTGATATGATGCAACGGAAAGTACACACCACCACCTATGAAGTTGACTTGTCAAAAAAAGAAAGAAAACAAAAGAAAATTACCCGAAGTGTAATCAAGCCTCTAGAACTAACTTCAGTTTAGAGGCAAGAGCTCCAAAGAAAGAAACATGTTAAACAACTCAATTTTTATGACTGGGGAGGTGCTGCCCAGTCAAACCCTGTAAAATCCAGTTTCTTCAACAAATAAACACATGAGAAATGAGAACAGAGGATGTTAAAGATTAAAAGAGACTTAAAGTTAATCCTCAAAAGTTTATTGAAAAAAGAGGACTTAAGAGATACATAACCATATGCAATGTGTGAACTGTGTTTAAATCTTAATTAAACAAACCAACTTATAAATAAAAGTGGGGTTTTTTTGAGAAAATCATAGAAATTTGAATGCAGATTTTATTACTAGATTATGTTAAGAAATTATTGTTGCTGGGTGTGGTGGCTCATGCCTGTAACCCCAGCACTTTGAGAGGCTGAGGTGGGAGGATTCCTTGACCCCAGGAGTTAGAGATTAGCCTGGGCAACATAGGGAGACCCCTTCTCTACAAAAAAGGAAAAAATTAGCCAGGTGTGGAGGCGCACACCTGTACTAGTCCCAGCTACTTAGGAGGCTGAGGTGGGAGGACTGCTTGAGCCTGGGAGGTCGAGGCTGCAGTGAGCTGTGATTGTGCCACTGCACTCCAGCTTGAGCGACAGGTGAGACTCTGTCTCTTAAAAAAAAATACATACATACATACACACATATATATGTATACATAGGCAAACTTTAAAGACAAAAAATAATAATACAAACAAGTATTTTAGTAAGAAACAAGGAGGACACAAGGCTTCTTTGTTCACTATCATGGGGCCTCCTGGGGGACCAGGCTGCTGGTTCAAACGTCTACACTGCACCTCCCTGGCTTCCACATGTACCATTTATTTTTCCCTTGTTCTTTATTGCTCTGGGCTTAAATCCTGTCCATCCTGCAAACCCAGCTCAGACGCTGCCTATAGCAGGTAGCTGTTGTGTTAGTTTACGAATATCCACACCCTCTTCTTCAGGTAACAACATGCCTATTTTCTGTTTATCTTCAACTTTTATTTTAAGTTCAGGGTACATGTGCAGGATGTACAGGTTTGTTACATAGGGAAACATGTGCCGTGGTGGTTTGCTGCACAGATCAACCCATCACCTAGGTATTAAGCCCAGCATCCATTAGCTGTTCTTCCTGAGGCTCTCCCTCTCCCCACCCACCCCTTGACAGGCCCCAGTGTGAACAACAATCCTATTTTCTTTTGGATAAACACCTTTAATAACTTCATGCGGTTCAAATGGGGCTGACCTCACCAACCACTTTCCCCCAGGGGTGGGCAGGTGACTCAGGTCTGACCAGTGATAATATCACCTTGATCGCAGGAACAGGCTTTTTACCCAGGCTGAACCAATTAGCCAAAGAGTGTTCACTCCCAGAATTTTGCTGGAAGTATTAGAAAAGAGGCACTTTGTCTTCTCTGGGTTGATAATTTAGAAGACTGAAAGCCTGGAGTTGTTGTGGCCATCTGTCTGAATAGGAGAGAAGACCCTACCTCAGAAAGAAGCCACCATTAAGAAAAGTAGAGAAACAGAGCCTGATGCCAATATTAGAGTTTCTGAATACAGCCATACTTCCCCTGCGCTAGCCAGTCTCCTTCCTCAATCGTGCAGGATATTCATTAATAAAAGGCCCTGGGTGAAGGGAGAGATAGAAAGAGAGAATAAGAAAGAGAGGGAGGAGAGAGAGAGAATGAGAGTAAGAAAGAGAGAAAGGCAGAGAGAAAAACAAGGAAGGCAGGAAGAGAATGCATTGTCTTTAGAATCAAGAACAAGACAAAAGTCTACCTGCATTCACCACTTATTCAATACCGAACTGGAGATCTTATAAATTTCAATAAAGAAACATAAATGGTAAAAGGTACAGAGGGACTGACTCTATGGTATCTGGCCCCAGAGGGGCAGAGGATGCTTAACTTAGAAAAAGAAAAGTAGGCCAGGCATGGTGGCCAATGCCTGTACTAGCACTTTGGGAGGCCAAGGCAGGTGGATCACCTAAGGTCAGGTGGCTGGCTAACATAGCGAAACCCGTTTCTACTAAAAATACAAAAATTAGCTGGGTGTGGTGGCAGGCACCTGTAATCCCAGCTACTTGGGAGGCTGAGGTGGGAGAATTGCTTGAACCCGAGAGGCGGAGGTTGCAGTGAGCTGAAATCGTGCCACTGCACTCTAGCCCGAGTGACGAGAGTGAAACTCCACCTCAAAAAAGAAAATGAAGGAAGAACTAGGAATCTGATGGCTTCTTTAGTAACCAAGAGGAAGAACATTCTGGACAGGAATAGTAGGAGCTATTCCAAGAAACTTTCAACTATTCAAAAATATTTATTAAATGTCTCCTGTATTTCGAGTATTCTAATGAAAAATGATAAACAGAACTGGATTATGCAACCAGTCTGTCCCTGTAATTAGTGGCCTGTGTATGGTTTGTACTCTACAATTATTTCCATCTTTGGGAAGGAATGATTTGTTGTATTCATGAAAGATGGTCAGTGATGACTTATGATGGGGAAGGAGGGGAAAAGTGAATAGAAAGCAACAGATAAATATAAAGGAAAAAAGCTAGAAGTCCTTGACATTAGCAATAAAAAAAAAAAAAAAAATTCGCCAGATGCAATGATTCACACCTGTAATCCCAGCACTTTGGGAGGCTGAGGTAGGAGGATTATTTGGGTGCAGGAGTTCAAGGCTAGCCTGGGCAACACAGTGAGATTCTGTCTCTACAGAAAATCAAAAAGTGAGCTAGGCATGGTGGCGTGTGCCTATAGTCCCAGCTAAAGGCAAAAGGATTACTTGAGTCTGGGAGGTAGAGGTCAGGGGTAGGGAGAGAGCAAAATTTCGGAGCCTCTGAGACCTGGAGAGATAACGCGAACATACAAGATTTAACAGTGAATATGGCTATAGGGGCATTCAGGAAAGAATCCCTTAACCCAGTATTTTTCAGACTTGCTTAGGAAGGGAGCTCTTAGCTGCAACTTTAAACATCTAAAGTAGATTAGGGAGGGCCATACAGGGGGCTTTTAGGGTTCTGACAATATTTTATTTCTTGACCTGGGTGAAAGTTACACAGGTATTGGCTTAATAATTATTTTTCAACTGTACATACATGCGTATGTTTTTGTTATTTTCTAAAAGTATGATATATTTCACAGTGTTTTATAAGAAGGGGCTGGGGAGCTCTGTGTTTAAAGAGGCTCTCTGTAGCAGCCCCCAAGGCACCTACTTAGAACCTGGAATTCCATGGGAAATATCCTGAAAATGTTAGTGACCACAGCAAGTCAATCAGAACAGGTCTGAAAATCCAAAGCGGAGTCTGGGAGGAGTGTGTGTGTCGAGGCAGCCTAAAAGCATCCTGAGAAGTGAGATGTGATAAACCAGTTCCGGAAGTGTCCATAGGAAATGGAGCCACTGTCTGGGTCCAGGGTCTAAGGACCCCCAGTTCCGACGGAAGGGCGGGCTTGTGGAGGCAGTGGGAACTAGTTTTGTTTTTCGAGAACCTGGAACGCTGAGAGTGAAAGGGCTTTATTCCAGGCTGGGGGTGGAAGTTCACACGGAAGAGGAATGAGGAAGGGAAACAGGGGCGGCTGATGAAAAGCGTGATTATCCTGAGCCGGTTCCAAGCTAAGCCAGTGACCCAACGCAATGCTGGGAATGCACTGAGCTGTGACCCACTCATATCTCATAACCTCCCCACAGCACAGAGGGCAGATCTGGGTGGGAGGACAGGATTACCAAGGTCCTGTCTTTGAAAACACAAGTGCTGTTGTGTTTGGATGTGGGTGTGTGAGCATCAAGAAAACACCTAATTGCTCTAGAATCTGGGAACCGCATGTTTGGGGATGGCCCAGCTGGGTCCTCGAAGGGCCCCAGGTCCTCGCAGAACCTAGTGGGATGGGAGACCTGGTGCTCTCTCAGCTGTGCTTACCCTGGGCCGGACCTAGCAGAGGATCCTGGGCCCATCCCAAAGACCAGTGTGGACCAGAGAGGCGGTTTATGTATTTATCATGAGCACAACTTCCTTCTAGGCTGGGCACAGTGGCTCCAGCTGGTAATTAATCTTAGCACTTTCGGAAGCTGACCCAGGAGGACTACCTGAGGCCAGGAATTCAAGACCAGCCTGGACAACATTTCTACCAAAATAAATAAATACAATAAAGATTTTTTTAAATGACTTAAACTTCTAGAGACCAAATATCTGTATCTGTTATCCAGAGAGGCTACCTTTTCCAATATTAGAGTGCCCAAGAGACTGATCAGAAGTCACTGTGTTACTTTGGAATTTCTAGCCCCTTCTGATCTTGACACTCTGTGATAAAATACAGGAATTACTCACCTCCATGCCTCACCATGTTGTCGCAAGAACTGAGACAAACAGCATGTATCTTGGTATTTCTGACGGTTTCTTCCCATCAGACAGGGAGTCCACAGGCCAGCTCCACCTAGTCAGCACATGAGTAGCCTGTGTGCATTTAAAGAAGGGGGGCAAACATTGTCCATATCTCAAAACGCTCGTGCCCTTGACTGCATCTTCACGTCTTCTCTCTCTTATTCTCTCCTTCTGTATCTCTCTGTCTCCCTCTTTCTCTCACACACATGACGTGATGTATGTTCAATGATATTTATTGAAGCAGTCTGTAATAGCAAAAGATTGTAAATTAACCTAAATTTCCATTAACAGGAGGCTACCTAAATTATGATACATCTCTCTAAGATGGAAAATTATGTGGCTGTTAAAAAGTAATAAGGCGAGCCGGGCGCGGTGGCTCAAGCCTGTAATCCCAGCACTTTGGGAGGCCGAGGCGGGTGGATCACGAGGTCAGGAGATCGAGACCATCCTGGCTAACATGGTGAAACCCCGTCTCTACTAAAAAATACAAAAAACTAGCCGGGCGTGGTGGCGGGCGCCTGTAGTCCCAGCTACTAGGAGGCTGAGGCAGGAGAATGGCGTGAACCTGGGAGGTGGAGCTTGCAGTGAGCCGAGATCGCCACTGCACTCCAGCCTGGGCCACACAGCGAGACTCCGTCTCCAAAAAAAAAAAAAAAAAGTAATAAGGCAACTCTTTATGTGCTGATAAGGAATAATTTCAAAAATACATTTAAAAAGTTAAAAAGTTTAAAAAAGCAATGTGCAGAAGAGCTATCATTTGTGTGAAAAGTATAAATATATGCAGTTTAAAAAATTAATGTACAAGCCATGCTCTCGTTCTGTCACCCAGGCTATAGTGCAGTGGCAAGATCATAGCTCACTGCAGCCTCAAATTCCTGGGCTCAAGGGATCCTCCCACCTTCGCCTGGCTATTGGCACACACCACCATGCCTGGCCAATTTTTTAATTTTCCGTGGAGACGAGGTCTCTGTATATTGCTCAGGCTAGTTCCAACCTCCCAGCATCAAGTGATCCTTCCTCCTTGGACTCCCAATGTGCTGGGATTACAGGCATAAGCCACCACGCCAGGCCATATGCATAGATGTTTTTAAATGCTGAGACTACCTTTGAAAAGATCCATAGAAGCCTGGTAATAGCAGCTGCCTTCGGAAAAGGGAACTGAAGATCAGATGAAGAAGGAAGAACAACTTTTCCCTGTATATTCTTCTGCCCCTTTTGAATTTTGTGAAATTTAAGCAATCTTTTATATTTTAAAATATAAAAAAGTAAAGAAGGCAGGCTGCTTTCCAAAGCAAGGAGTATTTACATTTAATCCAGTTTGGGGAAAGCCTAGGAATTCATCAGTCCTCATTAGGAAGTACAGCTTTCTAGGGATCATGCATCTGGACCCCACCCCAACTCCAGTCTTACTTCCTTGGCCAGAGCAGCAGAATCTCAGAGAGATTCTTACTTCCTTTTACTTTCTTCTCTTTTTCAAACTGATTCCCTTCTTTTTGTGCTTGTCATGACATCGTGTTCATTTCAATATACTTTCCCAATATGCTAACGTTTCCAGCCTGACTGCTTGTTTCATCCTGATTATAGTTCACGTTGGCAGCCCCTGTGGAGCCAAGGGCAGGCTGGTTGCACCCACTGAACCGCTGTCTCTTTTGGGAAGTCCCTCCCTCTGCTGCTTTAATTCTACCTCTGGTGATTCCTGTAAATTTCAGTGCATAAATAGCCCTTTTGTCATGTAAGGGTTCTGTTCTTCCTGTTGACTTCATCCTCAATCCCTTTTTCTTCTAGACCTTGGGCTCATTTCCTTGTGTGTCCTATGATTCCCTTTCTGCACTTCTTAGTTACTCAAATCTCTGACCCTTTCAGCTAAGTTCTCCCACCCTTATCATTCACCAGTGCCAGATCACAAAGCCTCCCAGATCACTCAGGTTTCAGGTAGGAGGTTATCATAAAAGACCCCTAAGATCCAGCAATTCCAATAAGACAATGCCAGACCATGAGTCTACTTTCCTATGTATCTCCCGTCCTTCATTCTGTAAACCAAAAATAAACTTCCAAACCCCCTAAACAAAGGAATGGACCCCTCCTCTCAGCCAAGGACATTCCAAAATTAACCTGAAAAACCAGTTCAGACATGATGGGAAGGGGGAGTTGGACATACCTCATCATACCCTCCTCTCTTTGAAATTCAAGCACAACCACCAGCATTCACATTAAAACAGAGATCTTAAAACTGATAGAACAGGCCACGTCAGATGGCTCACACCTGTAATCCCAGCACTTTGGGTGGACCACCTGAGGTCGGGAGTTCGAGACCAGCCTGACCAACATGGAGAAACCCCCATCTCTACTAAAATTACAAAATTAGCCGGGTATGGCGGTGCATGCCTGTAATCCCAGCTACTTGGGAGGCTGAGGCAGGAGAATTGCTTGAACCTGGGACGTGAAGATTGTGCTGAGCTGAGATCATGTCATTGCATTCTAGCTTGGGTAACAAGAGTGAAACTCTGTCTCAAAAAAATAATAAAAAAAAAACTGATAGAACAGACTATTTGTAGCAATAAGATACATCATGTGACAGCAGGTTCTGAAAGAAATCAATGTATTTTACCCTAAATATATATATCTGTTATGAATTTTGAAATGGTCCTGCAAAGCTGTCTCTTGTGGGGAAAATCTACATTCTGTAGAGAATCCTCTTTCCTTTCCAGATCTTTCCCTGATCCAGGAGAGAATTAACTAAGTGTCTGGTATCTTTTTAAGTCTGATTAAAAAAAAAAAAATTACAGTGTATTCTCTCTGAAGCCTGCTGCCTGGAAGCTTCATCTACATAATAAGAACGTCAGCCTGCACAATCCCTTATCTTAACCCAGACACTCCTTTCTATTGATTCCAGGTCTTTAGATAATAACTTAACTCTTCCAATCAGAAAACATTAATCTAGGCTGGGTATAGTGGCTCACACCTGTAATCCCAGCACCTTGAGAGGCTTAGGCAGGTAGATCACTTGAGGTCAGGAGCTCGAGACCAGCTCAGCCAACATGGCAAAACACTGTCTCTACAAAAAAATACAAAAATTAGCCAAGTGTGGTGGTGTGCACTTGTAGTCCCAGCAACTTGGGAGGCTGAGGCAGAGAATCACTTAAACCCAGGAGGCAGAGGCTGTAGTGAGCCAAGATCACGCCACTGCACTCCAGCTTGGGGAACAGAGAGAGATTCTGTATCAAAAAAAAAAAAGAAAAAGAAAGAAAAGAAAATCTTTACCCACCTATGACCTGAAACCCTTCCCAACTTTAGGTTGTCCTGCCTTTCTGGATCAAACCAATGTATACCTTATATGTATTGATTAATGTCTTAAGTCCTCCTAAAATGTATGAAACCAAACTGTAGCCTGACAACATCGGGCACATGTTCTCGGCCATAATCACTCATATTTGGCTCAGAATAAATATCTTCAAATATTTTACAGAGTTTAAAATTCCAACTTCATGAGTCAGGGAACTACTTACCTTTTGATCACATTTCTTAACTGACTCTTTCTGGGGAGAGACTGTTATAGAGTGGAAAGAGTTCTGATTTGAGCTGGAGAGATGTTGGTTTTGTAAAAAAATATATATAAAATTCTAAGGCTCCCCGAACTATCTGAATGGATCACTCCTCTCAGCCAAAGGCATTCCAGAATTACATAAAAATCTTGGTCAGGCCATGATGGAAGTGGGGGTTGGACATGCCTCATTATATCCCTCACCATTAATATTAACACAGATCTTAAGTCTGATAAGAAACATTTACAGTAAATTCTGTCTAAAGCCTGCTACTTGGAGGCTTGATCTGCATGATAAAAACCAGATCTCCACAACCCCTTCTTATAATCCAGACATTCCTTTCTACTGACAATAACTCTTTCAACCAATTGCCAGTCAGAAAGTGTTTAAATCTACCTTTAAGACCTGGAAGCCCCTCCTTCAAGTTGTTCCACCCTTCCAGATAGAACAAATGTATATCTTACAGGTATTGATTGAAGAATTATGTCTCCCTAAAAGGTATAAAAGCCAGCTGTATCCGACTACAAGTCGTCAGGACCTCCTGAGGCTATGTCATGGGTGCATGCTTAACCTTGACAAAATAAACTTTCTAAATTAACTGAGACCTGTCTCAGTTATTTTGGGTTCACAATTTGAATCCTTGCTCTGTTGCTTACCAGGTGTGTGGTCTTGGACATGTTACCTCTGCCTCATTGAACTCCGTTTTCTTTCTGAAAAATGAAAGTAAGAATCCTTACTTCATAGGGGAATAATGAGGATTAAATCAGATTTCTACGTAAAGAGTATATTTTATGCCTGGACTCAGAGTCAATGCTTAGCAAAGGTAGTTCTCTCCCACTGAATATCCTCCAGCCTTATTCTTCCAACTTCATTCTACGGAAAATATGCCACATACACTCTTACCAGCATATGCAGGAACGCCTGCCATGTGCTCATGTATATACAAACTGATCTACACAGAGATATAGAGATACATATTTATATGGCCCAAGAAACAAGAAATTTAAAAAATAATAATTTTAAAAATACAGTAATGACATATGTTATCCTATTTTAATATCCTAGGAAAGAAGTTAAGGTGAGGAAAACCATGTGTTGAAGAAGAAAGGAATGAGCCGGAGTTGAGGAAATGGACAGTTGAGAAGCAGAATTAGGGGAGTGTATGGGAGTAAGAAGTACACGGAACTCTGATCAGCAAGAAGCTTACCTCCATAATAATTTGGTATGTACAGGTGGTTTATGACCTAATTTGTGAACTTGGCCCATCCAGGATAGCAGAAGACATGGAGGAGGAATGAAAGTTGACCACAGAAAGACAGAGATTTGTGCCTATAGATGGCCTACTAGGAGATGACCCCTTGCTGAGCTGGGGAGTCAAGAATTCAGAGTTTGGGGTAGCTGAAGCAACTGGAATCTGAAGGGCAAGGCATTGTGAAGAAGAGAGAGACGTGCAGGGAAGGGACCCTACAGTTGTAGGTTTGGGTCACCCATGGGGTCTTAGATGAGGGTTTGGCTGCACATGCACAATGTATGACCGTGTAGGATTATCAGAGAGGCTGATAAGGAGTTAGAAATTGAATAGAATATAAGAGATAAAGAAGCCCTGGGGATATTGGAGATCCAGACCAGCCAGAATGGAGAGATGCCATTAACACCTTGTTATATCTCAAGCATCAGACTGAGACATCACAGAAGCTGTGCTTTAGGAGTAAGGACTACACCCTAGAGTATGGCCTATTATAGATCCACCCTAAAAACAAACTAACTAACTAAAGCCAAGCCCTGAAATAAATCTGAGTTTGGAGGTTGAGTGCTATGAAGTCAGAAGGTCTGGGTTTTTCACAGATTTGCCATAACAAAGCATGAAATACAGTCAAGACAAGTTCAGGGGGATCAGCTAGTGACTGAAGTGTATGCAAGACCAAAAATTAATGTTCTTCATGAGTAAATAACAGACTCCATAGTTTCTAAAGCATGTCCTTGACACACTTAGAGAATTGACACACAATAGAAAATAAAAAATTTCTAACTATAGGGAAAAAACCAGAAAAATGTGACCCATTGTCAAGAAAAAAGTTAGGCAATAGAAATGAATCCAGAGGTGACCTAAATATTAGCAGACAAACACTAAAATATAATATGTTCAAAGAACTAAAGGAAAATGTGGTCATAATGAGTGACAAAATAGGGAATCTCAGCAGAGAATTGGGAGTTATGAAAAAGAACAAATGGAAATTCTAAAATTGAAAATTACAATAAATAAAATAAAACATTTACTGAATGAATTTAATGGCACATTGGAAATGAAAAAAAAAGTCAGTAAACTTGAAGACAAATCAAGAGAATCTATCCACACTAAAGAATGAAGAAAAAATACAGTAGAAAAATAAACAGAACTTCATGGGCATATGGGAAAATATCAAATATTCTAACATACATGAAATTGGACACTCAAACAAAACTTTGAGGAGAAATACAAACAAAAATCACGCTTATGCACCTACTACTCAAAACCAGGAATAAAGATTTTTTTTTAATTGAATTTTTTTTTTTTTTTTTTTTGAGACAAGATTTTGCCCAGGCTGGAGTGCAGTGGCATGATCATAGCTCACTGTGGCCTTGAACTCCTGGGCTCAAGCAATCCTCCTGCCTCAGCCTCCCAAGTAGCTGGGACTAAAGGCACATGCCACTATGCCTGGTTAATTTTAATTTTTTTTGTAGAGACAAGGTTTTGCTGTTTTTGTAGAGACAAGGTTGCTGAGGCTAGTCTTGAGCTCCTGGCCTCAAGCAATCCTCCCACCTTGGCCTCCCAAAATGCTGGGATTACAAGCATGAGCCATCATGCCTGGCCAAGAGAAAATATTTAAAACAGCTAGAAAATGAAAGCACATACAGAGGAACACTGTTATTAAAAACCACTGAATCTCATCAGAAATAGTAGAAATCTTTGAATCAGTATTTTTTGTTTTGTTTTGCTTTGCTTTTAAATTTTTTTGGAGACAGAGTCTCACTCTGTCGCCCAGGCTGGAGTGCTGCAGCAAGGCTCACTGCAGCCTCGAACTTCTGAGCTCAGGCAATCCTCTTGTGTCTGCCTCCCAAGTAGCTAGGACTACAGGTGCCTACCAACACACCTGGCTAATTTTTTTTTTCTTTTTTTCCCCTGTAGAGACAGGTTCTCACTCTTGCCCAGGCTGGTCTCAAACTGCTGATCTCAAACTATTGGCCTCAAGTGATCCTCCTGCCTCAGCCTCCCAAAGTGCTGAGATTATAGGCCCTTTGAGATTGTAGGTGAACCACTGAGCCCAGCCAGTTTGTTTCTGTTTTACATATATTTTATGATTCTATTTATATGAATTGTCCAGAAAAGGCAAATCTAGAAAGACAGAAAGTAGATTAGTTATTGCCAGGGGTGGGGATGGGAATGGAGAATGACTATCATTGGGCATGAGGTTTCTTTTTGAGGTGATGAAAATGTTCTAAAATGATATTATGGTGATGGTTGCACAGTTGTATAAATGAACTAAAAATCATGGAATTATACACTTAAAATGGGTGAATTTTATGGTATGTAAGTTGTATCCTGAATAAATCTGATTTAAAAAAAGAAAAAAGAAAGAACAACCCTGAGATAACCATCAGAGGATTTCTTCATGGTGGACACTCAGTGTCTATAAAAGGCATCCTTTCTTCCAGTATGTTCTAAGGCAGTTCACTTCCCAGAGCAAATGGAAGATGGTGGATTGGGGCCTCAGCAGATGCAGCCTGCAGCTGCTCAGTGAGAGCATGCATGATGACATCGTTCTCCAGTTTATAGCCCATGTCATCTAAATTCTCCTTATCAAGCATCACTGAGGCCTCTGAGCAGGAATCCCACGCCTGTATTTCCTGAGATGCTCTGTAACTCATGTTGCAGATGTGGTCTGAGGCATCAACACTACTGAGAAGCCTGCAGACTTAGGGGAAATGGAGCTGAACAGTTGCTGTTTTTGTTTCTCTAGTACTTCATTTGGACCCAATTCTAGCAACAGGACTTTCTTGTCATGAAAGTAAATATCATATCCCACTCTGCCCTACTCAGAGCCCCACTAGGCCTGCATTGGGCAGTGCTTCCAGAGAGAACCCTCCTGATATGGTTTGGCTGTGCCTCCACCCAAATCTCATCTTGAATTATAGATCCCATAATTCCTATGTGTTGTGGGAGGGACCCGGTGGGAGATACTTGAATCATGGGTGTGGTTTCCTCATACTGTTCTCCTGGTAGTGAATAAGTCTCACAAGATCTGATGGTTTTACAAGGGGAAACCCCTTTCTCTTGGTTCTCACTCTTTGCCTGCCATCATCCGTGTAAGACGTGCCTTTGCTACTTGTTTGCCTTCCACCATGATTGTGAGGCCTCCCCAGCCATACAGACCCGTGAGTCCATTAAACCTCTTTCCTTTATAAATTACCCAGTCTCAGGTATGTCTCTATTAGCAGTGAGAGAACAGACTAATATACCTCAAACCCCACATCACCTCTGCTATATCCTCAGAACTGGAAATCTGAAATATTTGATATTTTAAAAAGAAAATACTGTTAACAACAAAATTTTATATACAGTGAAAACAGTCTTCAGTAATGAGAGGAAAACAAAGACATTTTCAGATCAATGAAAGCTTACAGAATTCATAGCCAGTATATCTGTGCTATAAAAACTGCTAAAGGGTATTATTTATGTTAAGAGGAAACAGAAACTTGGATCTGCAAGGAGTAGAGAGCAGCAGAAGTGGTAAATTAGCACATAAATATTAAAATGCATGAACTTTTTTCTCTCTGAATTTTCTTGAGAGACAACTGACTACTGTAAGGCAAGATTATTTTAAGACTATTTTAAGATAAGACTGGAGATTGGATTTATAATGTGTCAAGTTGATATGACAACAAGAGCACTAGGGATGGCTAATTGCAAATTTAATGGTGGAAGACTAAATGTTTTCCCTTATAAACCAGAAATAAGGCAAGGATCTCATCTCCTACCACTTTTATTCTATTTGACTGGAGGTCCTCCCCAGTGAAATAAGACAAACAAAGAAATAAATATTGGAAGGAAAAATATAAAGCTGTCTTTATTCCCAGACAGCATAGTTGTTTATATAGAAAATCCTAGGGAATTTACAAGAAAGTAACAATTATTAAAAAGTGAATTTACCAATGTCATAATATAGAATGCCAATATACAAAAACCCATTGCATCTCTATACACTAGGAGCAAAATTTAGAAAATTAAAATTAAGTAACCATTTAGCAATAGCATAAAAATATAAAATACATAGGAATTAAGTAAAGGATGGGCATGACCTTTATAGTAAAAACTACAGAATATTGCTGAAATTTTTAAAGATCTTTATAAATGTGTATATATACACATCTAGATATAGATGTGTATATATATGTATTTCATTATATATAGATATAGATGTGTATATATATGTATTTCATGTTCATGTATAAGAAAACTCACAATAATAAGACGTTCATTTTCCTATATTCTTCTACAGATTCTACATATTTCCAATAAAAATCCCAGTAGCCTTCTTTTTCTTTCTTTCTTTTTTTTTAAGTGACAAGGTCTTGCTCTGTCACCCAGGCTGGAGTGCAGTGGCGTGATCATAGCCCACTGCAGCCTCGACTTCCTGGGCTCAAGTGACCCTCCCACCTCAGCTTCATGAGTTGTTGGGATAACAGGAGTAAGCCACTGTGCCAGGCCTCAGCAGCCTTCTTTTTAAAGAAACTGACAAAACTGATTCTAAAAATGTATATAAAAGTGCAAAGGATCTAGAAAATCCACAGAATTTTGAAGCTTTCAGTTGGAGGGCCTATACTACATGATATAAGACGTTCTCTAGGTCAGTCATGGAGGCTCACACTTGCAATCCCAGCACTTTAGGAGGCTCAGGCAGGAGGATCACTTGATCCCAAAAGTTCCAGACCAGCCTGGGCAATACAGTGAGACCCCAACTCTACAAAAAATAAAAATTTTAAATTTCAGAAAATAAGAAAAGACTTACTCTAAAGCAGCAGTAATTAAGACAATGAGATAATGGTGTAAGGACAGACATATAGATCAATTTAACCACACTGAGATCCAGAAATAGATTTACACATATAAATCAACTGATTTTCCCCAAAGACACCAATGATTTCAATAAGGAAAGAAAAGTCTTTTCAACAAACGATTTTTATATGCAAAAAACAAACTTTGATACTACCTCATATAATACACAAAAATTCATCTGATATGGACCACAAACCTAAATGTAAAAACTAAATCTATAAAACTTATTAAAAAATACGTAAGATGGCCAGGCGCGGTGGCTCACGTCTGTAATCCCAGTATTTTGGGAGGCCAAGGTGGGCGGATCACGAGGTCAGGAGATCGAGACCATAGTGAAACCCCGTCTCTACTACAAATACAAAAAAAATTAGCCGGGCATGGTGGTAGGAGCCTGTAGTCCCAGCTGCTCAGGAGGCTGAGGCAGGAGTATGGCATGAACCCCGGAGGCGGAGCTTGCAGTGAGCCAAGATCGTGCCACCGCACTCCAGCCTGGGCGACAGAGCGAGACACCGTCTCAAAAAAAAAAAAAAAAAAAAGTAAGATAATTTTCATGACTTTATAAAATATGGTCATGAAAGTCACAAGCCATAAGAGAAAAACCTTGATAAACTGGATTGTATCAAAATTAAAACTCTCTGTTCTTCAAAATATTCCTTTAAGAACATGAAAAGAAAAAAAATCCCAGAATAAGAGAAAATATTTGCAATACATATATGAGATAAAGGACTTGCTTTCAGGATACATAAAGAACTCATACACCTCAATAAGAAAAAGACATGCAGCTCAAATTAAAGATGGGCAAAAGTCCCAGCACTTTGGGAGGCCAAGGTGGGCAAATCACTTGAGGCCAGGAGTGCAAGAACAGCCTGGCCAACATGGTGAAACCCTGTCTCTACTAAAAATACAAAAATTAGCTGGGCATGATGGTGGGTGCCTGTAGTCCCAGCTACTCAGAAGGCTGAGGCAGGAGAATCGCTGGGACCTAGGAGGCAGAAGTTGCAGTGAGCTGGGATCGTACCACTGCACTCCAGCCTGAGCAACAAAACAAAACTCCACCTCAAAAAAAAAAAAAAAAAAAAAAAAAAAGGATGAAAGACATGAACAGACATTTTGCAAAAGAAAGTATATGAATGACCATGTAAGCACATGAAAAAGTGTTCCAGCTTCATTAATCATCAGGGAATTGCAAATGAAACCACTCTGAGATACCACTAGAATGGCTAAAATTTCAAAAACCAACAACACCAAATTTGTGAGGATGTGGAGCAACCAGAACTCTCATGCATTAACGGTGAAATTGTAAAGTGGTACAACCCTTTTGGAAAAGTTAGGTGATTTCCTATAAATCTGAACACATACTTAATCTATGATCCAGCAATTTCACTTGAGTGTTTACCCAAGAGAAATGAAAACATTTATCTATACCAAAATTTGTACATAATATTCATAACAGCCTTGTCCATAATGGCAAAAACTGGAAACAAGTCAAATGTTCATCAATAAGCAAATGCATGGAAAAATTATGATAAATCCATACTAACCAGTTAAAAAAAAAAAAAAGAACAAACTAGTGATATGCAAACGAACTTGGATAAATCTCAAAAGCACGTTGAGCAGAGGAAGTCACACTCAAAAGAGTACAGACTGTATTATTCCATTGAGATAACATTCTAGAACAGCTAAAATGAATCTATAGTTACAGAAATCAGATAAATGGTTACCTGGGATGGGATGGTTAGGATGAGATTGACTACTACAAAAGAGAAACAGGGAAGTTTCTGGGGTGCTATAAATATTTTGATTGATGTTAACAGTTACATGAGTGTATACATTTGTCAAAATTCATCAAAGTCTACATTGAAGTGTGTGCATTGTCTTATATGTAAATTATGCCTCAGTACAGTAGATTTTTAAAAATTTTTTCTCATAGCTCCCCATTGAACACAGGTGTCATCATGGCAAGACAGTTCCTAGCTGAGAGATGCTTTTTCATTTTTTCATTCAAAAAGTAGCTTTTTCCCTCCTTCCTTCCTTCCTTCCTTTCTCTATTTCCTTCCCTTCCTTCCTTTCTTCCCTCTCTCCCTCCTTCCCTCCCTCCTTTCTTTCCTTCCTTGCTTCCTTCCTTCCTTCTTTCCTTCTTTCCTTCTTTCCTTCTTTCCTCCCTTCCTTCCTTCTTTCCTTCTTTCTTTCCTTCCTTCCTTCCTTCCTTCCTTCCTTCCTTCCTTCCTTCCTTCCTTCCTTCCTTCCTTTCTTTCTTCCTTCCTTCCTTCCTTCCTTCCTTCCTTCCTTCCTTCCTTCCTTTTCTTTCTTTCTTTCTTTCTTTCTTTCTTTCTTTCTTTCTTTCTTTCTTTCTTTCTTTCTTTCTTTCTTTCTTTCTTTCTTTCTTTCTTTCCTTCTTTCTTTCCTTCTTTCATGGCATGGTCTTGCTCTGTCACCCAGGCTGGAGTGCAGTGGTGTGATCATAGCCCATAGAGGGTGCACAGGCATGGGAGCTCAGGTGAGGCAGAGAGCTGAGCTCACCTGAGCTGCCATGCCTGTGCACCCTCTATTACACCACTCATATGTCTACCATTGTTTGCAGATCATGAGCTGCTTCATGACTGATGCTAAGATGACCAGCCAACAAGGGGTTTCCTGGGCTTCCTGAGCTAAAGGATGTTCAGTGCTAAAGCTAGGAGGCCCAGGCAAATGGGGATGATGGTCACCTTATCTGAGACCTTGTGCTACTCATCTCTGAAACCATTCCCAGGCTTAGCCCCCTATCAGGTGGGTGATGTATGCTCAGTAAATGTTTCCTGAAAGCCTAGAATATGTGTGAGTAGGACATTTGAAATTCTCCTTTGGTTTCCCCATGCAAACTGAGGCCTAGAGTGAGAAAGCCAAGTGTAGTGGCAGATCCTGCCCCAGACACCAGGCTCACTTGCGTCCTACCTAGGGCGCCAGCCTCTCTCCCATGCCATTGGGTGTTCCGGAAGGCAGATAAACAACTGACTTCAAGTCCTATTTAAGTTTTATGGAGTAGCCAAGGTCTTCCAGGGCTCCATCTCCAGGAAGCCCCCTCCCTGCTGCCTGGCCGGCTCTTCTTCTGGTGAAGTCATCCGACCCCAAGTGGTCCACAGTTTCCTTTCTCTCCACACCTCCCAAACCCGCTGCCCAGTGCTGGCACTGCCTGGGATTACTGCTGACCTTTCAGGGCTGTTTGCTCAGAAAGTGCCTTTATGTCAACACAAACAGCCTTCAGTTTTGCCAGGACCTGGCTCCTTTTCTCCCTGGGGTCTAGGGTAGAAAAATAATAACCAGTGGGAAGGAGAGTGAGCCACAGGGGAGTGACCCTGCATCCCTGGACCTTGGGTCTCTGTCCTTTCAGGCCTGTCCCTCAGGGCCTCCTTTGTCAGAACTCAGTTCAGTGGGGAGAGGGTACGGGGAGGCAGCGGCTTTAAACAATGCCACAGTGTCTGGCAGGGAGCTGCGTGCTTGACCTGATTAGGCTCAGTGAGCCCGGGGGAGGGAGGGAGTGAAGGCAGGCTTGGGAAAGTGTTTCCATCCCCACCCAACAGACTTTGCTTCCTTGTGTCTCTGCCAAGACCTCTTTTTGGGGAGGAAAGGCCGAATCGCCTCATTTCTGCAGGGGCACCGTGGCCTCACTCCTCTAAGCCTGGGTAAGCTCTTTGACCTGCCTGTCCCCCTCCCTCTTGTCTTTCCTTCCCACCAACCAGCTCCCAAACAGAGAGTGTTTTTCACACTCGCAGCTCTCCCTCCTCAGGCCCTGCCAGGCCCGAAGCTGGGCCCAGAGGCCAGCTGGCACCCACATGAAAGGCCTTCCTGTCGAGAACCGGCATGGAACCCAGAGCCTCAAGGCTGCCCACACCGCAGCCCTGGCCCAGGGTCCTGAGCACAGGGCCACGGAAACTTGGCCACAAGGCTCTGGGGAAAAAAACAGCCTGAGCCGAACAGGAGAGGAGCCTCCCATCCCCGCAGCCTCGCTGGGCACATCAAGGGAGAAAGCGTCCTGCCCAGAATCCTTTGAACATGAAGCCGCAGCACCTGCACCTGGCAGAGGACCCGGGAACCAGGGAATCGTGCTGGGGGCAGCACTTGGGGTTTGTTAGTGCAGGTGGAGAAAAAAACAGGAGTATAGCAATTTCCAATCCATCAGCAGAAAAAAGTGAAAGCTGAGAAGTCAGGGTGAGGCTGGAGGGGACAGGAGGGGATGGCTGGGTGGGCCCAGAATCGAGGTCTGATTTGCAAAATGGTGGCAAAAGGCAACAGGCTGGGGCTCCCTTGAGAGAAAAACCTGGTCTCCCAACCTGCAATGGGTGTGGTTATCGAATGCACAGCCAGGCCTGTTCCCAGGATGCAGGTGCAGTCTGGGGAAACTGAGACCAGGGTTGGGGGTGATCTGTTCAAGGTCACACAGCACATTCAAGATGGGGCTTGAACTACAAACCCAGGACTCCTGACCTGGAAAGAATTTCCTAGTAGGTTCTTGAGGATTCATTCTTGGACAGAAATCTGGGAGAAACTACAGCAAAATGGTAACAATGTGATTGTGGGTAACTTAAAGTTTCTGGTTTTGTGTGTGGTTTTTTGTTTTTTGCTTACCTGTGCTTTCTACTTTTTCTTTTTCTTTTTTTTTTTTTACAGTGAGAAAAAAATACCTGTGGAAAAAAACATATTATAAAGGAAAATAAGAGTTTTGATGAAATGATACACTACACATAAGGTGTTAAGCAGGATGACGAGCTGGCATTTAATAATAGATAAATAAAGGTTAAAAGTAATTAGCTTAAGGGGAGAGAGGGCAAGGAAGAGGAAGCAGAAGGAAGGGAGAAAGGGGAAAGAGGAACATCCAAAGTGAAGAAGAAGTCAAAGCTAAAGGAAAGGAGTGAAAGAGGAAAAGGAGAAAGAATATTAACAAGAAGAGTGAATATTCTTGGCCAGGTGCAATAGCTCGCATCTGTAATCCCAGTGCTTTGGGAAGCAGAGGCAGGAGGATCACTTGAGCCCAGGAGTTTGAGACCAGTGTGGGCAACACAGCACGACCTTGTCTCTACAAAAAATGAAAAAATTAACCAGGCTTAGTGGCATGCATCTGTAGTCTCAGGTACTTAGGAGGCTTAGGAGGAAGGATTGCTTGAGCCCAGGAGGCTGAGGCTGCAATGAGCTATGATTATGCCACTGCACTCCAGCCTGGGTGACAGAGCAATACTCCACCTCAAAATGTATAATAATAATTTTAAAGAATAAATTTAATTTTCTTAAAAAGTGAATATTTTCATGGATTCCTGGATCTCAGTGCTGCCTCGCAAAGACAAAATAAGTATCAAAGTATCAGTCATCAAATTAGCACACCCCTCACCTTCCTTCAGGTCCATGTGAAAGACCCTGGGTTGGGCTGGACTAGAGGGAAGCTTCCGGAACTAGCTGTGGTTCCAGATGTGAAGATAGTTAGATGGTTACTAACAGCATTCACAGAGCGTCTGCAATGGAGGTTGTTTCATATGTCTAGTTTCTAGGATTCCATCACACACACACACAAACCCACACCCAGAAGACACTGGGCACCTCGTTTCGGAAGCGTCGTGGCTCCTGTTTGGAAATGAGTGTTCTACGTATCCTCTCTGGAGGGAGGCTGAGCTGGAGATGGGAGGGCGTCTTTGCTGCCAGCGCCCTGCAGGGTAATCCAACCATCCTTGATGACATCATGTTTTCTGAGTGGATGTTTGCTTCAGAAGCTGCAAAATAACCTCAACTTTCAGCCCCAACTTCTCCCCAGGAGGGCAGCATCCTGTGCATTTGGCCAAAACGGAACTCACACTGCAGCTCATTAAGGGAGCGATCAGCGAGGGCACCAAAATGCTGCCTCCCTCACACTTTCCACCCTGCATCCCCCATCAAAACCCTCACAGCCTGTGTCTCTGGGTTTCCGAGGTAGAGAAAATGCATGTTCCAATGGGGTATTGAGGAAGGGAGAGGAGAAAGAGGGGCAGGTCGAAGGAGCCTGGTAGAGAAAGGGGGTGACCCCACCTGACTCCCTCCAGGGCTGGGGTCTCCTATGACAGGCACTGGGCTGATGGAAAGCAGCTGCAAGACCTTGGCAGACCCAAGTGGGGCCAGCTGGAGATAAAAACCACCACTGAGCGTCCTAGGAATTTAATGCCCACTGAGCCAGGGGAGCCAATGTCAGCATTCTCTGAGCCAGAGGCCAGGGATGAGCAAAGCAAATGCAGCTCAAAAGATGAGGTGCTCCATCACCCGACAGGGGCTCCTTGACTGTGAAGCCAGAAGTAACTTAGTTCAGATCCCGGCTGGGTGATCTTGAGTAATTTACTTGGCCCTTCCAAACCTCACCTTTTGCACCTGACATGGCGCTCCAGTCATTTCTTTATGTATTCATTTGTTCAATAAGTATTCACTTAGTGCCTACCATGTGCCATGCACCGTGCATACAACAGTAATCAAACTATTGTTCCTATTGTCCCTGCTCCAAAGGAAATTGTAGCTAGCGAAAACAAGTAAAAAGGTTCTTCTAAAACAGAATGAGAGTTGCAACCCTAGCGATATATACCAGGCAGGATAGGAGTATAACTAGTCTTGAGACCAAAAAATCTTTCTGTAAGAAGGAACATCTAAGTCGAGACTTGCAAGATAAGTAGGAGTTCTTGAAAAAAGAAAGAAAAAGCAATGTGTGCACAGAGCTTGTGGTGAGAGAGAGCATGGCTTCATGGAGAACAGAAATAGTTCAGCATGGCTGGAGATGGAATATGTTTGGTGAAAAGGGGCTCAGGGAGGGTGAGGCTGAAGAGGGAAGTGGAGGTCTGACTGTGGAGGCCTTGTATACCATGCTTGAGTTTGTTTGTTTGGTTTTGGTTTTGTTTTGAGACAGTCTTGCTCTGTCACCCAAGCTGGAGTGCAGTGGCATGATCTTGGCTCATTCACTGCAAACTCCGCCTCCCGGGTTCAACAATTGTCCTGCCTCAGCCTCCTGAGTAGCTGGGATTACAGGCATGCACCACCATGCCTGGCTAATTTTGTATTTTTGGTAGAGACAGGTTTTCGCCATGTTGGCCAGACTGGTTTTGAACTCCTGACCTCAAGTGATCTGCCTGCCTCGGCCTCCCAAAGTGCTGGGATTACAGGCATGAGCCACTGTGCCCAGCCTCATGCTTGGGTTTAGATTTCATCCTGAGTCTACACTTGAATGAAGGTTTCCAGTAGGGGAATGAGATAATCAGATTTCTGTGGTTAGAGGTTGCAGAACCGATTGGAGGAGAGAAGGACACAAGATGGGGAAGAGACTATTAGAGGGAAGCTGTTGGAAGGATCCAGGCAAGAGGCAGCAGTGGTCTGAGCTGTGGAGGTGAAGAGAAGGCAGAGAAGACAAAAGCAGGTAAATGTGTGATGTGTTGGAGAGGGAGAATGGATGAAACTTGGGGACTGAGTGGATGTTGCAGTGGAAGAAGAGGAGGCTTGGAGGTGGGAGGAGTAGGGACTATTTTTGGACTGAGGAGGAGAAATGTTCTAGTTAGGAGTGATACCTATGAGAAAAGAATCAATCACCCCCACAGAGCTCTGAAGTAGCTCAGAACGTGAAGGCACCAGGTAGGGAGGAGGGCAAGGTGAGATATAGGAGGAAAATGAGGGCATAGGATGGAAAGCCACCTATCTTCAGAATGCTAGCAGTCAAATACCTACTCCTTAGGCAAGAGACGGGGTTATTCTTAGGAGAAAAAGAACAGAAGAGGTCATGGACTTGGGGCTCCAAGCACCAAATAGTGAGGGTGAGATTTAGGGCTGAAAAGGAGGTATCAATTGAAAGTCTAACCATGGGGTAGTCAATTCTCCAGCCCCTTCCTCTTGTCCTACCAGCTGATGGGTATCTTTCCCTCAGGTTGGAAAATATGATTCTTTAGAGAAACTGAAGAGTCTACAAGGTTTTATTCTACAAGGAATAAAACCTCCAGATACTAATTGTTTTGAGTGGGGTTGAAGTCCCCCAAAGGAATGGCAACATCTCTTCCCTGTCACCCCAAAGTGATAAGCTACACGGACCTTCCAATCAACTTTTGTAGTTTCTCGTTCTTAAGTATGAACACGACAACCAGTCTGATATGCTCAGAGAAATATGAGACCATAAAACAAGAACTAGCTGCTATGAAAAAAGGAACAATCATTTAATAAGAGAGAGATTTTGAAAATTGGTAAGTAAAAAAAACAAAAACATTCAAGAGAAAGGCCAGAATATGTTCTTGAGGACATCTCCCAAAAAGTAGAAGAAAAAAAATGAGGACTAACAGAGAAAAGATAAGAACATTAGGGAATAAAACAAGAAGCTCAATAACTTATTAGCAGAAATTCCAGAAAGAGAGAGAAAATGTAAAGAAATTATCAAATAAATGAGAAAAATTTCCAGAACTAAAAAGTACATGTTACTGAATTAAAAGAACCTGCCAAGAACCTGCCAGAAAAAATTTTAAAAGGCCTAAAATGTAGGAGTTTGATCTTACAAATTTGAGAACATCGAGCATAAAGAACTGAAAAACTTCCAAAAAAATAAGAAGAATGGCACTGAATGTCTCCAGAGCAAATGCATCTTAAAATGATGGGAGAAAAGTATCTTCAATCTGCATTTCTGTACCCAGTTAATCTATCAGCCAAATGTCAGAGCAGGAGAAATGTTTGCCGGACATGCAAAGATTCAGAAAATTTACTTCCCATCCACACTGTCTTGGGAAACTATAAGAGATTAGGCCAGCAAAGCAAAAGCATCAGCCCAGATGGAAAAAGTCATATATTCCAGGAAATGGGGTTGCAACTCAGAGGCACAGTAAAGAGAAGTCTCAGAGGACACTTTGCAGCAGACCTAAGGAATAACCATTTCAAACTAGAGAAGAATAGAGGGCTCTGAAAGGGAGATCTTTAGGAAAAACATAGGTTAATAACATAAATGATATGATAAGTTATACAATGGGCCTTTGAAAAGAAGTATAGAACATCATGCAGGTAAAAATATGGGCAATTAATAACTCAAGGAAAAACAAAAAGCTACAAAGGAAAGATAATGTAATCATAGCAGACTACTTGACTCTGCCACAATGTTTAAAAAGTCTTAATGATGTAAACCCTGATTGCTAACTTAAAATAAAAAGCAGTGATTCAACTATATTGAGAGGATGGGGTGGGGGAGATAATAACGGCTACACAATCTCATAACTCTATCATAACAAGAAATTTGTCTAAATATGTCTATAAATGTCCAAAATGACATATCAAGAAAAATAATAAGCATACTATTTTAATATTATAGAGATAACTACCAAAAGAAAGGGTGAAAGTAATTGTCTTGGTGGTGGGTTGGGGGACAGTTTTGTAATGTGGAGAGATACAAGACAGGTAATAACTTTAAAAAATTTCAATTTTTATTTTACGTTCAGGGGGTACACGTGGAGCTTTGTTACATGGGTGTATTGTGTGATGCTGAGGTTTGGGGGATAATAGCTTGTTCATTACAGATTTTAAAAACCACATATGGATGTTTCTTTTATACAACTTTTTTAGTTAAAAAAATTAAATGTAAATAAAATAGCAAAAAAGAAATGTGAGTTTCTATTCCCACTTTCCCTCCCTTAGAGTGTGCGGAAATCTCAAGCAGAGTAGCTTTTTTTGGTTTCAAAGTCAAGAAAACGGAGAAAGGCAAGTTGCTGAAACACATCTACAGTCTATGACTGTCTTCTGGGTAGGAAGCACAGAGATGAAGTTGGTAAAGTACCCAGCACAGAATATGTCCTCAAGAAACGTTGACTTTCCTTTTCTCTCCACCTGAAGAAGCACTTCTCATATTTATTTATTTAATTAAATGAACATAGTCTTCAGAGAAAGGCAAGGAATCAGGCAGGAGCATTCTCCAGAAGCCCAAGTTAAAAGAAGATTTAGTGACCATCTTGTCGGGTGCAGGTTTCTAACCTGTGAGTGATCATCAGAATTACCTGAGGGATTTTTACAAGAAAAGATTTCTGGGTCTGACCCAGGTTCTGGGGTAACTTGGGCCCAAGGAGGAGAAGTCGATGACCAGGCCAGGAAGAGGCAAGCCTTCTGCCCACAGCACTGTAGCCTCCACGCACTCACCTGGGTTTCCATACCACCCTGGTTTTCTCTTTAACAGATACCATTGGGTTCTGGAGGCTCCAACCATGCACATCTTTGGATAGTAGTGTTGAGACTCAGCACTGAGGCGGGGGAGGGGTTTGGGGGCTGTTTGTGTGCAAGTCCCAGTGGAAGCCAGCTCAGATTCAACTGCTCACCCTCAAATTCCCTAAATCTGGAGGGGCAGTGGTGCTTCTTTGTCCTGCGTACTCAGAGACACGGGATGCTGGCCGGGGCTGGAGCCAGGAAATCCAGCTGTGTCATTTGCCAGGCCCCACCCAGTGCTGATGCCTGGTTCCAGCCAACTGTGATTCACCTACTTCATCACTTGGCCAGATGCCACCCACTATGCCCACTTCCTTTCCCTCCCTCCAGATCACCCTCCCTGCAGGTGGTTGAAGGAGTGGTCCAGGCAGTTCTGCCTTAGGACCCAGGTGTCAGGATCCCCAGGTCAGCAGATTCAGTGGTATTTGATTACAGAAAATCAAAGAGAGACGCTGATGCCTGTAATCTCAGTACTTCGGGAGGCCGAGGCGGGCAGATCATGAGGTCAGGAAATGAAGACCATCCTGGCCAACATGGTGAAATCCCGTCTCTACTAAAAATACAGAAAAATTAGTAGGGTGTGACAGTGCACGCCTGTAGTCCCAGCTACTCAGGAGGTTGAGGCAGAAGAATTGCTTGAACCTGGGAGGCAGAGGCTGCAGTTAGCTGAGATGGCGCCACTGCACTCCAGCCTGGGCAACAGAGCAAGATTCCGTCTCAAAAAAAAAAAAAAGAGAGACTTCTCTTATGCTTGAAGAATTCCCCCATGCTCTATTTCCCAATATCTTTATAGTGTGGGACCAAGAAAAATCCTCTTCAGGAGAAGGAATTGAAAATAAAAACAATATTGTCTTACATTCACATATTATTTTATACATACAGGCTCTTTTGCATACATTACCTCAGATATGTGACCCTCACAACCACTCCTTAAGTTTGTTATTGAAAAAATTTAAAGCATAATGAAAGTAAAGATCAATGAACCATTAGGTACCGATTAAGTACCCGGATCAAAGAAAACCATCAACTCATGGCCGCATGTCTTTCAACTGCGTCATTGCCACTCCACTTTCCAAAACAAATGGATTGGTTTGCAGCAAATCCATAATACCATCAAATATCCAGTGAGTGTTCAAATTTCCCAAATCTACATATCACCTTTACGTGATGTCTCTCAAGTCTCTTTAAATCTGTAGGTTTCCACTCCCTCTTTTTTCTTTTTCCTTGTAAAGATTATTTGTTGAAGAAACCAGGCCATTTTTCCTACAGAGTTTCTCAGATTCGGAGTTGTGCGGATGGTATTTCTAAAACATGTTCTGCTGTTCCAGATCTTTCCTGTAAACTGAGAGTTAGATCTATAGATGTGAGATACGATTTTGAGCAAGAATCCCTCATAGGTGATTTTTTTTTTTTTTTTTTTTTTTGAGAGAGAGTTTCCCTCTTGTTGCCCAGGCTGGAGTGCGGTGGCACAATCTCGGCTCACTGCAACCTCTGCCTCCTGGGTTCAAGCGATTCTCCTGCCTCAGCCTCCCAAGTAGCTGGGATTAGGCACGCGCCACCACGCCCAACTAATTGTGTATTTTTAGTAGAGATGGGGTTTCTCCATGTTGGTCAGGCTGGTCTCGAATTCCTGACCTCAGGTGATCTGCCCGCCCCAGCCTCCCAAGGTGCTGGGATTACAGGCGTGAGCCACTGCACCCGGCCCTGCGCTCTCTTTTTATGACGTTAGTAGACATTGATGATCATTGTTTAGTGAGCCATTAGCTCATAAGGGGTTTGCAAAATGGTGATTCTGCTATTGCATGTTCACTTACTAGCTGGAACTCTTCCAGAGAGAAGCATTTCAATCCATTGCACTTATTTTTCTTATTGTACTCAAATAGTCCCATCTTTGGCCTCCTCAAGTTGGTTCCTGAATTCCTCTGAACCAACCTCAGTAGTCTTCTGTAGTTCCCTGGCTTTCTGGAATGATAAAATCTTCTTGGCCTTTCTTGTATATCTTCTGTCTTACATCTGGAATCCAAAATTCTTTAAAGAACCTTAATTCCTTTTGGTGGAAAATGGTATTTAGAATTTATAATCTAGGTATAGGAAGTACTCATTGCTACTGGTTAGTCATTGTTTCTAAACCTCTTTGATGGACAGAGCTAGGAAATATATATTTTTGTATTTATTAATGTATTTAAAACAGCAATGAAAACATATCATAATTTAAATTATTATATATATTTAAAATAGACTTTTTTTAGAGCAGTTTTAAATTCACAGCAAAATTTAGAGGAAAGTACAGAGTTCCCATATACTCCCTGCCCCCACATATGCACAGCTTCCCCTATTATTAACCTCCCCCACCACAGTGGTGTGTTTGTTATAATTAACAAACCAATACTGACACACATTATTACCCAAAGTCCATAGTTTACAGTAGGGTTCACTCTTGGTGTTGTACAGTCTATAAGTTTGGGCAAACGTATAATGATGGGTATCCACCATTATAGTATCATACAGAGTAGTTTCATTTTCCTAAAAATCCTGTGTTCCACCTCTTCAGCCCTCCCTCCATCCTAACCCCTGGCAACCAGTAATCTTTTAACTGTCTTCATAGTCTTGCCTCTTTCAGAATGTCACATAGTTGGAATCATACAGTATGTATGCTTTTCAGGCTGGCTTCTTTCTGTTAGTAATATGTATTTAAGATTCTTCAATGTCTTTTCATGGCTTGATACCTCTTCCTTTTTAGCACTGAATGGTATTCCATTGTCTGGATGTACCACAGTTTATTTATCCATTCATCTGTGAAGAACATCTTGGTGGCTTCCAAGTTTTGGCACCGATGAATAAAGCTGCTATAAACATCCATGTGCAGGCTTCTGTGTAGACTTAAGTTTTCAGCTCCTTTGGGTAAATACCAAGGGGTATGATTGTTAGGACTTATGGTAAAAATATTAAAATATACATTTTAAAATGCTATTTTTTTTTTTAGTTTTGGCAAAAAAAAATCTCAAACTCATGAAAAAGTTCCAAGTAAAGTACAAAGTACTGTTTCCCCTAACCATTTGAGTGTAAGTTGTTAATACAATGTCCTATGATTCTCAAATAATTTAATTGTATTTCACCGAACAAGGATATTTTCCTTCAAGCACAATACCACCATCAAAATCAGGAAATTAGCATTGATACTTTTACTAACTTCTAGTAATCATACTCCATTTAGGTTTTGTTGTGATCTCAATAACAGCTTTTATAGCAAAAGATCCAATTCAGAATCCTGGGTTGTATTTTACCATCTTGTTTCCTTTATTAAAGTTTATATCCTTGACATTGTTGAAGATCACAGGGCAGCCACTTTGTGGAATGTCCCACAGTTTGTGTTTGATATTTTCTTATTATGAGATTCAAGTTGTACCTCTAGGGCAAGAATGTCATGGAAGTGATGTGTTCTCATTGCATCTTATTAGGTGACACACGAGTTCATTTGTTAGATTACAAATGATTAAGGTGGTGACCGCCAGGTGTTTCCTTTGTGGAGTAACTCTTTCCTCTTGTAATCAATAAGCATTTTATGGAGAGGTACTTTGAAACTGTGTAAATACTGTATTCCTTGTCAAACTTTCAAGCTGTTCATTTACAGATTTTCATCGGTATGTACTCATGGTTCCCTATTTTATCAAATGGATTATAATCCATTGGGATCCTTATTTGCCTTGATGCTCAGATTATCTTAGATGTGGTCATCAGAGGCCCCTTCAGACCAGGTTCTGTGTCTGTCTGAGTTGTCCCCATTGTTCCTGGACAGTTCCTTACTTTCTGTTGCTACAAAAAGATATTCCAGGCTCATCTTGTACTTTGCCTGCCCCAGCTGTGGAATCAGCCATTTCTCCAAGGAAACCAGTTCCTTTTTGTGAAGAATGGGATTTAGAAACCAAACTCAGGATGTGATAGAGTTTGGATATTTGTCTCCACCCAATTCTTGCATTGAATTTTAAGCTCCAATGCTGGAGGTAGGGCCTGGTGGGAGGCGTTGGGATCACGGGGGCAGCTCCCCCATGGCTTGGTGCTGTCTTCGCCATCGCGAGCTCTTGTGAGATCCAGTCATTTAAAAGTGTGTGACACTTCCCCTCTTCACTCTCTCTTGCTCTGCTTTTACCATGTGATGTGCCTGCTTCCCCTTTGCCTTCTGCCATGATTAGAAGAAGCTTTCTGAGGCCTCCTCCCCAGAAGGAGATGCCAGTGCCATGCTTCCTGTACAACCTGCAGGACCATGAGCCAATTAAACCTCTTTTCTTTAGAAATTACCCAGTCTCGGGTATTTCTTTTTTCTTTTCTTTTTTCTTTTTTTTTCTTTTTGAGATGGAGTCTTGCTCTGTCTCCTAGGCTGGAGTGCAGTGGTATGATCTTGGCTCACTGCAGCCTCCGCCTCCTGGGTTCAAGCAATTCTTTGCCTCCACCTCCCGAGTAGCTGGGATTACAGACACAAGCCACCACACCTAGCTAATTTTTGTATTTTTAATAGAGATGGGGTTTCACCATCTTGGCCAGGCTGGTCTTGAACTCCTGACCTTGTGATCCACCCCCCCCCCCTTGGCCTCCCAAAGTGCTGGGATTACAGGCGTGAGCCACCATGCCAGGCCTCAGGTATTTCCTTATAGCCACACAAGAATGGCCTAATAGCATGCTAGCTGGGCTTACGGCTTTATCAAGTGTCTTGGTTCTCAGGCTTTCTCAAAGGACACAGTTAGGGGAGATAAAAACATACACACACACCCATCTATATTTATATTTATTTCAATTTCCATATCTATATCTATTTATAAGAAACCATGAGTTCACTTCCAGTCCAACACCACAGGACCCATTTTGTTTTCTGCCTTTCTGTATTTGTAATACTTTTCTTCAATGCTTGGAGCCAAGAAAAATCCTCTTCAGAAGAAGGAATTGAAAATAAAAACAGTATTGCCTGACATTTACATATCATTTTATACATACAGGCTCTTTTGTATACGTTACCTCAGATATTTGGCCCTCACAACCACTCTTTAGGTTTCTTTTTCTTTCTTTCTTTCTTTCAGACAGGATCTTGCTCTGTTGCCCAGGCTGGAGTGCAGTAGCATGATCATGACTCACTGCAGCCTCAAACTCCTGGGCTCAAGCGATCCTCACACCTGAGCCTCCTGAGTAGCTGGGACTATGGACACATGCCACCATGGCTGGCTAATTTTTTTTTTTTAATTTTTTGTACGGATGAGATCTCTCTATATTGTTCAGGCTGATGTCAAACTCCTGGGCTCAAACGATCCTCCCATCTTGGCCTCCCAGAGTGTTGGGATTACCGGCATGAGCCGCCCTGCTCAGCCCAGGTTTCTTATTGAAGGCTCTAAGTCCAAAAGCCTATAATGCCCGCTTCATTAACTTCATCTTTAAATTACTCTGGCTTTTATTCTCCTTAATATATTTATTCACTGGACCAACTCCCACTCAATCTCCCATAGCTGCTGCCACCTCCCGTCCTATGAGGTTCCCACTACTCACCCTACCGGGGTTCTGATACCCTGCACTGGGCTGCCACCACCAATGCTCCACGTGGATATCCTCCCCGCCCCACCCATGCTCCAGCACTCAGCAGCAGCTACTTCTCCACACAGGCACTCTCCTTACCCTGCTCAGGCTCTGACACCTGTGCCCACCCTTCCCACCTCACACCTAGATAGATAGATAGATAGATAGATAGATAGATAGATAGATAGATAGATAGATACAAATAGACAGAAATAGATAGATAGTGATAGATAGATACATACATACATACATACATACAGATAGAGATAGATAGATAGATAGACAGATACAGACAGATAGAGACAGATAGATGATAGATACAGACAGATAGACAGAGATAGACAGATACAGACAGACAGATAGACAGAAATAGATAGATGATAGATAGATATAGATAGATGATAGATAGATACAGACAGATATAGATAGATAGATACAGAGATAGATAGATAGATAGATAGATAGATAGATAGATAGACAGATAGATAGATAGAGACACACACAGACCGATAGACACAGACAGACACAGACAGACTGACAGATAGATGATTGATAGACACAGGCCGAAAGATAGGTAGGCAGACACAGACGGACAAACACAGACAGACAGATAGTAGACAGACACTGACAGAGATGAAAGAAAGAAAGAAAGAAAGAAAGAAAGAAAGAAAGAAAGAAAGAAAGAAAGAAAGAAAGAAAAAAGAAAAGGAAAGAAAAGAAAGAAAGACACATAGAAAAATAGAAATGCAAAGGGGTATATGAGTATATCTCTACTGAGGGGGCCTGAGAGCAGCAACACTGCAGTAGAAATGAACACGCCTGGCCCTGACATCTTGGTCATTTGATATCACTCTCAGGCTGGGTGCAGTGGCTCATGCCTGTAATCCCAAAACTTTGAGAGGCTGAGGCAGGAGGATCACTTGGGACAAGGAGTTCAAGACCAGCCTGAGTAACAGAGTAAGACCCACTCTCTACAAGAAAAAAAAAATGTTTTTAATTAGCTGGGTGTGGTGGTGCATGTCTGTAGTCCTAGTTACTCGGGAGGCTGAGGCAGGAGGATCACTTGAGCCCAGGAAGTCGAGGCTGCAGTGAGCTGTGATTGGCTCCAGCCTGGGTGACAGAGCAAGATCTCTCTATATAAAGATCTCCATATATATATATATATGTACACACACACACACACACACACACACACACACACATAAAGAACAAGGAATCCATGAAGAAATGACTGGTCCCAGAGCTGGGCAGGGGAAGTACAAGAAGAGCCTGGAACTTTTTCTTTTAAACCGGAAAATAAGGAAATGCTCAAAGAATGATGGGAACATGTCAAAAGGACATAAAAGTTAGCTTCAAGGGCCTCCTGCTACTCAAATCTGGAACAATTTGAGCATCACAAATTCATTGGATGAAATTGGAAATCTACTCTAATCTAAGTAAAGAAACAAGCAAATACATGGAAAAAGTTATTTCTGATAATGAAATGCCAATTAATAAATGAAGACGGAATGGCAAAGTTAGAAGGTCATCACTTTATAGTCATCATAGTATTAATTAATTCAGGCAGAAAAATCAATGGATGCTAAAACTAGTAGGTGAAAGTGGGATAAGAAATAGGATAATAACATAGTCTTAAAGTATCACCATGCCAAATAGCACTTCAGTACAAAATGGGATACAGAAATGTACAGTGGAGAAATCTGGCAGACATCTTCTTAATTGATTAAAACAAACACCACCAGGAATTGAACAAATCCACATCATGTGAAATCTCATAGGGCATGGTAAGAAGAACACGGCATCACCTTTGTGATTTCCCTGCCAAAGAAATGTATAATCTGCGTCTAATCACCAGAAAATAGTGCATGAATCTAAATTGCAGGATCTTCTACAAAAACTGGGCTGTAATCCAAAAAAAAAAAAAAAAAGCCAAGGGCCTGAAATTCAAGGACTCCCCAAGGATCTGCTCCAGAGTGAAAGAGACTAGAGAAATGGGACAGCTGGGTGTGACATGGAACCTGGCTGGGATTGGGTCCTTTGCTATAATCTCATTTGGACAATTGGTGAAACAGAAACGCAGTCTCTAGGTGAAGTTCTTTGCAAATTTTCTGGAAGATGAAAATTGCTCTGCAATAAAATTTCATAGCTAGATATAGATACAGATGCAGATGCAGGTATAGCTATAGATGTTGATGCTGATATCAATAAACATCAGAATGACACCAACAAACAACATAATACAAGTGGTAACCTACAGCAGCAGAGTGGGAGAATGGAAGGAGTCAGGCGTGGGGCCCAGACTTCTCAATGTATGTCTTATCATGTAATTTTTATTTTGAACTATGTGATTGTATTAACTGTTCAAAAAAGAGGCCAGTCTCGGTGGCCCCCGCCTGTAATCCCAGCACTTTGGGAAGCCGAGGCGAGCAGATCACTTGAGGTCAGGGGTTCAAGACCAACCTGGCCAACATGGTGAAACCCTGTCTCTACTAAAAATACAAAAATTAGTCAGGTGTGGTGACACGTGCCTGTAGTCCCAGCGACTCAGGAGGCTGAGGCAGGAGAATTGCTTGAACCCAGGAGGCAGAGGTTACAGTGAGCCAAGATTGCACCACTGCCCCACTGCACTCTGGCCTGGGAGACAGAGCGAGACTCCATCTCAAAAAAAAGAAGAAGAAAAAGAAAGAAACCAATTTTAAGAAGTATAAAACACAGTTCTTACCATGCCCCTCCTCTTCCTAACGTCTTAGCATGGCGTTAAGTCAGTCAGTCAGTCTGTCTGTCTGAAACCCTCCTTGCTGTTCTCATTCCCAACCATATCCTCTCAGTCCTACCTCCCCAGACTCCCAGGTGGTATAACTACCCCCAAACATTTAGGGACCCTTACTGTCTCTCCACGGTGTGCTGAGCAGCCTGCACATGCATGGCCTTATCTCATTTCATGCTTTTCCAGCCTATGGCCTCTGTTCTCTGCCAGACTCTGCCCAGCATGCTTCTCCACAGCCTGGTGAGTTCTGAGCCATCCTTCAAATCCAGACCAGAAGCTACCTTCTCTGTGGAAAACTCCCTGGCCCAGGCTAGCGAACTGCCCCCTCCTCTGTGCCCGCAAAGCACTCTGTCATCTGGTCACTGGACTACTGTGGATGTATCTGCCCCCAGCGACCTGAGGATGTCTTTGGGGAAAGTTATCAACTGGGTGCTTAGGCAAGGCCTGAAATGGTCAGGTGTCTCATGAACGTTTGCCTAATTTATTTGGATTGAAAAAAACATTCCCAAAACATTAGGCCAGCAGTGAAGACCCTTCCTGGAAAAAGAATGCATTTCAAACGAATTTGGGAGTCCTGTGACTCTCAAAACTTCACAGACTCCCAGCGTTCAGAAATGTGAAGACCTCGCACTCCAGCTCCATGGTTTTCAGAAGGCAAGCTGGACCAATGGAAAAACTGCAGGCTCTTTGGGGATGGGGAAGTATTTATTGGGAAAACTATTTAAAAACAGTGGAATAATTCGTTTGGGCCACAAAAGATGCAATAGCAGATATGGAGATGTAGCTTTACCAGCTGAAGACACAACAGGGGTGAACGCTTTATGTATTTCCATTAGGACTAATCAGAATTTCACAATACCCAGATGACTGCATAAAAGCAAAACTTGCATGCTTTTATCTTCCCTCCTCTTCTTGGAGGTAATGTATGTGTCTGTATTCTTATAACTAATTTCAGAAACACAGAATATAATTCCTGTGTGCTTCTTTTGAAAGTGAAAAAACAATGATCACTCTCTTTCCCTCTAAATCACTTAAGCTCCAGGAAATCCAACAGTCTCAAGACATAAATTGAGGATATGTTTAGAATGTTAGACCTTAGCAGACATTTCAATGCAAAAACAAGCTACTCCGCCTGCAAGAAGAAATGCAAGTTCTTCTATTTTGGGAGACTTTAAGAACGTGGAGGTTTTAACAAAAGATAAATAGCAGCAAGCTTGGTCCTATTCACACAAGGAGAGAGAAGGTGGCACAATAAAGATTATCCTTTGTCAGAATGAAGGTAAGAATGGAATATTATGCAGCCACAAAAAAAAGAATGAGATTATGCCCTTTGCAGGGACATGGATGGAGCTGGAGGCCATTATCCTTAGCAAACTAACACAGAAGCAGAACACCAAACACTGTATGTTCTCACATGTAAGTGGGAGCTAAATAATGAGAACATGTGGACACATGGAAAGGAACACACACACTGGGGCCTTTCAGAGGGTGAAGTGTGGGAGGAGGGAGAGGATCAGGAAAAATAACTAATGGGTTAATGGCTTAATATCTGGGTGATAAAATAATCTGTACAACAAACCTCCATGACACAAGTTTACCTATGTAACAAACCTATACTTGTACCCCTGAATTCAAAATAAAAGTTAAAAAAAAAAAAAAAAAAAGAAATGAAGGTAAGGTCTAGGCTGTGTGACCTTGACCAAGCCATCTTAGTTCTCAGGGTCTCTGAGTTCTCATCCATTCAATTCTGACAATAGCAAAGGAGTTGAAAAGACTAAACAACACTGTCTCTGACACAGAAGAGGTGCTTGGTAAACATCCTATTATTTATTCCCCTACACTGTTGATTTTTTTTGCAATTGAAGAAGCAGATGTAGTAACTGGCAAACTAATTGTCTCCCTTCCCAATTGTCTTTAAAGACCCAATCCTCCTCACTTCTTTGAGACCTCTGTCACTAAAATGTCGTGGGGTCTAAAATAGAAAAGATGCAGCTCTAGAGCCCTGGGAATGACTCATTGATTATAATTTACTCTGAGAAGTGCTAATGTAGAGGAATTACAGAGAGCCAAGAAACACAGAGAAAAAGCCCATGACTCACCCTGCAGCTGATCAGGGAGCACTTCCTGAAGATGTTGGAGCTTAGTCTTCAAGGACAAACAGGAGATGGCCAGGTCAGAGGACGGGGAGGGATGAGGGCTTTTCCCCATAAAAGAACTGCAGTTGGAGAGGTTATGGAGATTATAGGAGATGTGGGGTGCTTCAAAGCTGGGTGCTCAAAAGCTGGGTGAGGAAGGATACCTCACCCTCTCTGGCAAGTAAGACACAGGAGGGTGCTGAGCAAGTCAGCAGATGGATGTGTGTATGGGGGGAGGGGGTTGGTAGTGGTGAGGGGAGGCCATTCTGTCTTTGCCCAAGATCAGGTGAATCCTGATTTTGGGAAGCTTGAAGCTAATATACTCTGGCAAGAGTCTTTCTTCAAGAGGACTCTTAGGGAATGTAACATTACAGACATGAAATTAGAGATCAGCCTGGGAACGGGCAGTGTAGGTCAGGTGACCCTACCACTTAAGTTTCATCAGTTTCATAATAAACTCATCTCTGATAACTAAGACCCTTACCCCATCTATTACCCACTATGTGTGTGGGGCTTCAAAAAAAGTACTGGCTTAGGAATCAGGATCCTGGTTCTAGTCAAGTCTCCATCACCACCTGGATGATCAAATTAGGGTATATTTCTGTTCCAGCTGATCTCTAAGGTCCTTTCCATCTCCATCCATCCATCACCCATTCATCCATCCATGCATCCATCCATCCATCTACCTATTTATCCACTCACCCATCCATTCGCCCACCCAGTCATCCAACCATTCATCCAACCACCTGTTTATCCACTCATCCATCTATTCATCCATCCATTCATCTATCCATTCATTCATCCACCTATTTATCCATCCATCTATCCATTCATTCACCTACCCATCCATTCACCCACCTATTCACCCAATCTGCCAATTCATCCATTCATCCACCTATGATCCATCTACTCACCTATTCATCCATCCATCCATCCATCCATCCATCCCTCCTTCCCTTCCTCCCCCCTCCCTCATTTCATGAGTAAGGCCATTTTAAGAACATCCAAGCTTCTTACTTTTTTGGAAGCTCTATTCCACCTCACATCAAATGCAATAAAATTTACTCATACTATGCATTAAATATATATATGTGTATTTGCTGTAAAATTTTGAAGTTTTTAAAAACTTTGCTTTCAAAAATTTTATTTACTCAACCAATATTATTGAGTGCCCACTATGAACCAGGCACTGTTCTAGGCATTGGGGACACAGAAGGAACAAAAATTTCAGGTCTTATGGAACTTATTTGGGGTTGAGTCCAACAAATAAATACAAAATATATACAGTGTGGCAGAAAAATGTCATGGATAAAAATAAAGCAAGAAATACAAAGAACAAAAGATTGAGGCAAGATTGGTTTATTGTCCATGAACAAGGGTTTTTAAATGGTTAGTTCTGGCCTTTAGAGTAATAAAAGACAATTGAGATGCATCCCAATGGCCTCAAGTTTGATGGTGTTGGTAAGACTGAGGTGGAATGGGGGTCTTGCCAGGAACACTCAGGGCCCTGGAACTCACCCTTAACTCAGGGATAATTCTGAGGTTTGGCTTTGAGCAATTCAGTTTACAAATGACCATGATTCCTCAGTAATCAAAGTGCACTCCTAATTTACAAGTTTAAAATGAAATAAGGTCAGGTGCAGCAGCTCTTGCCTGTAATCCCAGCACCTTGGGAGGCCAAGGCAGGTGGATCACTTGGCCGAGGAGTTTGAGACCAGCCTGGGCAACATAGCGAGACGCCATTGCTACAAAAAAGAAAAAATACAAAAATTAACCAGGAGTGGTGGCATGCACCTGTGGTCCCAGCTACTCAAGAAGTGGAAGTGGGAGGATTGCTTGAGCCTGGGAGGTCGAGGCTGCAGTAAGCTATGACAGTATCACTGTGCTCCAGCCTGGGCAACAGAGTGAGATCCTGTCTCTAAATGAAATGAAATATTTATGAATGCTAAATCTAGACATAAGGATGATATGGTAGCATGACATTTGTAGACATTAATTAAATATGTATTTGATTGTGGTTTCTATTTGAATCTAGAAGCCAGTACACTTTTCCAAGGAAGGTCTTATACACTTTTTGCCTGCTCCTGAAAAGCTTGCAGGTATTGTGCAAATGGACAAACTGTCCTTCTGCACAAACTCCCACACCTGGGACAGGTACTCCTGTAGAACTGAAGATGCATGAAGACACAGGCAGCCCTGCCCACAGAGAGCTCATGGTTCATGTTCATAGCTACTCTGGGCTTCTGCATCTACAAAAAAGAGGTCAGATTCACCCCATCGAAGGGTTGTGAGGCTTCAACAGGATCACCCCTCGCTCTCACACAGACCTCCAAACCCTCATGCCTCCATCCATATTATCCACAGTATGTCTTCTCCAAAAGCCACCCACAGTTCCCTGCTGTGCTCTGTCCCTGGCCATTGGCCTCAGACCCATTCTCTAAAGGCTGATTCTTGAGCTGCTGTCAGAAAGCCCTGCTCTCCCTAGCTTTATCACTGCAAATTTCCATTCATTTTCAAGTCCTTTTCTCCTTAGCCTTTCTCCTTAACCAAAGCAGTCTTCTCCTATCCATCTCCCCTCAGCATAACATTCTATGGCCAAGTAGGAAACCACGCTTTGTTTTCTGCTGCTTCCCCAGACTGTTACCTGCCATCGTCCCCCACTGAAGGTCACAGCATCTGGTCCTGTTACTTTCTCCAACAGGGTATCCCTTTACTCTACTGACCCTGGCACCAGGTCAACTTGTCCCTGACTTCAGGTGATATGGCTGCCCCACCTGAAGCCATCTCTCCTTCCCACCAGCACACTGGGCTCCCTCTTCAGCAGCAGGTTGCATCGCTTCCCCAGAACCCATCCCAGCATCAACCACTCTGCATATCCACTGCTCAGTTTCACACTTGATGGTGCCTTCCCTTTCCTTCCATAATCCACTCATCTCTTGGACAGACCCCCAGTCATGTTACCTGTCCCATTTTCACCTGTCCACACACACACACATATATATGTGATTTCCTTCTGGTGGGGCCTGGAGCCCCTCGGCCCCTCTGATGCTGCCCCACAAATGACCTAAACTCCTTGAAGTTCACCCCTGAGCTGATGCATCCACAGGCCTGGGCTATCCTGTTTTCTTTCTTCTCTCCTGTTCCTTGGCTCAGAATTGGCAGGTGGAGAAAGTTATCATTCCATGCTAAATGGACCGACTACAAAATTGTTCTAACTCTACCACTTCCTTTTGGCAATCTTCTGATTCATTTCTCGTAAGAGTGTGCTTTTCATCACGCACCGATTGTCTCAACCTTTCCCCTTCATCCTCAGAGTCTTAATCTCATGCCAACTGCTGATTTTCTTACAAATTACTTCATCTACCACGTTCTGGAAGCTGATCATTAAGAGCTTTGTCCAGTCAGTCCATTCTCTGTACTAAAAATACCTCTTGTCCTCTCCAACTCCTAACTTCCTGGACCAGATGACAGACACCCCAGATGCTGAAAAATTGTCAGTGGAGATCTCTCAAGTGTTATTTGTGAACTTTGAGCAATCATGGAAAGCAAGACTAGAGATCAAAAAGTGTAGTTCTTTTTCTTTGTTTGTTTCAGAGACAGGATCTTGCTCTGACACCCAGGCTGGAGTGCAATGGTGCTATCTCAGCTCACTGCAACCTCTGCCTCCCAGGTTCAAATGGTCTCTGACCTCAGCCTTCCAAGTAGCTGGGAGTACAGGTGTGTGCCACTATGCCCAGCTAATTTTTGCATTTTCAGTAGAGACAGGGTTTCACCATGTTGGCCAGGCTGGTCTTGAATGCCTGGCCTCAAGTGATCCACCCGCCTCAGCCTCTCAAAGTGCTGGGATTACAAGCGCGAGGCACCATGCCTGACCTGGAAAGGGTAGTTTTTATTTTCCAGAGGTCAACGGTGAATTCCCACAACTCTCGGCTTGATGACTTGTTGTCAATCACAGACAAAATTATAGAAATCAAAGGGCTGCTTTATGTTATTTAGAAAATAGTACAGCAATCACTAGGAGTCAATACAAGTTCTCTAAACCTATTCCTTTTTTTTTTTTTTGACAAGGTTGCTAGACTGGTAGGTCAGGAAGACACCATAAATATATTTTATCTGGCTCTAAAGCAAGGTGTTTTTTGACAACCATGTGAGCAAGTAGGAAAACATAGTCCAGATTAAAGTAAAATCAGGAGGATTAAAACTAGTTAAGTGTGGCCTGGCACAGTGGCTCACGCCTGTAATCCCAGCACTTTGGGATGCCGAGGCAGGCAGATCACAAGGTTGGGAGTTCGAGACCAACCTGGCCAACATGGTGAAATCCTGTCTCTACTAAAAATACAAAAATTAGCTGGGCGTGGTGGCAGGTGCCTGCAATCCCAGCTACTTCGGATGCTGAGGCAGGACAACCGTTTGAACCCGGGAGGTGGAGTTTGCAGTGAGCCAAGATCACACCATTGCACTCCAGCCCAGACGACAGGGCGAGACTCCTTCTCAAAACAAAACAAAACAAAAAACTGGTTAAGTGTGCCCAAAGAGTGCTAAGTAATGGATTAACCTCAGTCAGAAGGGATGTTTTCCCAAAGGCACTATTCTGAGACCTATCCCATTCTTCCAAATTTTGAGGGGTGACAATGTAGAAGGAATATTTACAAACATGTAGATATATTTGTAAAAGGAATTATGTTCGAGGAAATAATGAGAACCATATGTAACTCAATAGGCAGATTCCAACTAGATGTCTTTTAACAGAGAAAATTCACCAAAACGTAATATTGAGTGAAAGCAGCAAGTCATAGAAAAAACATTACAATAAGATTCCATGAATGAGTTTCAAAATAGGAAGAATCGGTGGTGGCTCACACCTGTAAACCTAACACTCCGGGAGGCCAAGGCAGGAGGATCGCTTGAGCCTAGAAGCTCGAGACTGCAGTGAGCTGTGATTGCACCACTGCACCCCGAGAAAGACCCTGTCTCTAAAACAAACAAACAAACAAATGAAAACAGGTCGAACTGAACAGTGTATTGTTTACAGAAATACACATCAGAGATAAAAGATATGAAGAGGAAGCAGATGATTGTCACAAAGTTCAGGAGCGCTGGGGGGAAGCCAGGCATGCGATTAGGAAAGGGTACAAACGGGGCTTTGAGGAAGGATGGGTGAGTACTGTTCTATTTCCTAACCTCAGAAATATAATATAGGATTTATATTAATATTATCTTTGAAAATGAACATATCTTTTCATACACTCTTTTTTATGTTTGTCACATTATATAATAAAAAGAATTTTAAGGAATAAATCTAAAGTCCTATACCATGGTCCAAACCACTGCCTTCTCCAAAAAAAAAAAAAGAAAAAAAACCCTAGAATAATCTAATCAATATAATGTGTGGAAAAGACAGGGGATTTAATGGGTGGTGTAAGTCAGAGTCAGGTGTCTAGGCTACATTTGGAGAATTGTCTCTACCCTATTTCTGTGCAGGCCAGCTGGGATCATGATTGGGTTCATGACTGGAGTCATGGCTGGAGACCATGCACAGCTCAACAGCTGCTCCTTCCCTGGGAGTCAGGCAAACAGGGAAGAGCTGGGGGTCTTGCCCCATGGGATGTCAGAAGCCATCCTCTGTTCTGAGATGCCTGCTTTTCCTGCTGTGTCTCATTGGATCACAGAGAATGGGATGTTTAGGGACAGTCACAGGTGGCAGCTGACAGCTGTCTTGAAACCTTTTAAACTGTCACATGAAAGAGGAATTCAACTTGTACTGTGTGGCTCCAGAAGACAGAGCGGCAGGTAGAATCGCTGTGAGTCATGAACTCCCGTCTCTGGATGCATTCATGCCCCGGCTTAGGTCTTCTTTTAGGGATGTCGCAGAGGTCACAGAAGAGTTAGGTCAGCTAAGATGACCCTTAAAGTCCCTTCCAACCTCGACAGGCTGTGAGTCTATGAAACGTGTGCATGATATGCACAAAGGAAAGAGAGAAGCTGACTACTGGCCAGGCGTGGTAGCTCACGCCTGTAATCCCAGCACTTTGGGAGCCCACGGCAGGAGGATTACTTGAGCCCAGGAGTTTGAGACCAGCCTGGGTAACATAGCAAGACCCTGCATCTATAAAATTTTTAAAAAGTAGCTGGGTGTGGTGGTGTGCACCTGTGGTCACAGCTACTCAGAAGGCTGAGGTGGGAGGATTGTTTGAGCCCAGGAGTTCAAAGCTACAGTGAGCTATGATTGTGCCACTGCACTCCAGCCTGGGCAACAGAGCAAGACAGTGTCTGTTAAAAACAACAACAACCAGGAGTGGTAGCTCCCGCCTGTGATCCCAGCACTTTGGGAGGCCAAGGCGGGTGGATCACGAGGTCAGCAGTTCGAGACCAGCCTGACCAACATGGTGAAACCCCATGTCTACTAAAAATACAAAAAAATTAGCTGGGCGTGGTGGCAGACACCTGTAATGCCAGCGACTCGGGAGGCTGAGGCAGGAGAATTGCTTGAAACTGGAAGGTGGAGGTCACAGTGAGCCGAGATTGTGCCACTGCACTCTAGCCTGGGCAATAAGAGCAAAACTCCGTCTCAAAACAAAACAAAACAAAACAAAAAAAACAAAAAACGGTTTATTCTAAAACCAAAGAAATTTGATTTTAAATATAAGCATTATGCTTTGACAGTATTTATTTATTTATTTATTTTTTGAGATGCAGTCTCGCTCTGTCACCCAGGCTGGAGTACAGTGGTGTGATCTTGGCTCACTGCAACCTCTGCCTCCCAGGTTCAAGCAATTCTCCTACTTCAGCTTCCTGAGTAGCTGGGATTACAGGTGTGTGCCACAACACCTGGCTAATTTTTGTATTTTTAGTAGAGATGGGGTTTCACCATGTTGGTTAGGCTGGTCTTGAACTCCTGACCTCCAGTGATCTGCACCCACCTCGGCATCCCAAAGTGCTGAGATTACAGGCATTAAGCCACCGCGCCCAGCCAACAGCATTTATTTTAAAATGAAATGGGCTCTCCTTATGTTGCCCAGGCTGGTCTCAAACTCCTGGGCTCAAATGATCCTCTTAAGTAGCTGGGATTACAAGTGTGAGCCACAGCACCTGGCTCAGTTTGCCTCTGAGATCAACACGTAGTATTGGTTTTGAAGAAGATTCAGGCACCTTCCACCCACATTTCTAAGATTTCAAAGGCAAAGAACTTTGAAATCCGCCCGGAAGCACAGCTTTTTGTGAGGTGCAGCACTTCCTGTGTCCAGCCTCCTCAAGGATCCCTGAACCTCCGCGGGATGGGCGCTGAGACCAGGGTTTACTCTCTCCTGCCACCTGCTGGTCCTTTGCTGCATCTCTTCTTTCTCTAGGACACTGGTGGTATCCACACCGGATAATACTCTGTCACCTAGAATTCCTTCCAGTGGCTCATACTAAATCCAGGAAAATCAGAAATTCACAGATGATGAATTCACAGAAAGTCACAGAGAAGACCCAGAGCTCTTTCTAAACTGGACTCAGAGCCAGAGCTCTCCAGAGCCCTTAAAACCTGACAGCTCCTGGGCAATGGACACGCCCACAGACAAACCTTGTTTGGCCCATACAGTATTAAATAATTTTGAGCCAATATATAAAAATTTGGAAACTTTACCTAAAAACTCTAGATTTGTAATGTTATGTTACTGGGTATTCATGAAGTCTCAAAGCAGAGAGCAAGAAGGGATTTTGGTTGAAAGACACACGATGCATGATATACGGAAAGAGAGCCAAACCAATTACCCCAACAGCTCTACAAGAAATGACAATTTAAAGGGCACCGAAGGGAATCCATGGGCCCAGGAAGGGAGAGCTCCACTCTTGCAATCCTACTACCCAAAGCCAAATGAGGAGGCTTCTGGAACTTGCAGATGGGCCGGAGTTGAACAGATCCTTTCTCACCTGGAGAATTCTTAAGGCAGGACACAAGCTAGAGATACCCACAACAGCAGGATGGCGAGACAGTGGTAGCCGCTGGTCAAACTGGACTTGCTTCGTTTAGCAAGTGGTTTCCCTCGATCACAGGAAAGCAATAGGAGAAAGCTGGGTTCCAGGTGAGAGCTACATTGTTGAGACTTCACCGACGAGGGCTGCTGTCCAAGTGGACTCAAGTCTCAGAGGTGGCTGCAGGTGTGCCCTTTGTGACTGGGGAAGGGAGATTGTAAAGAAATGAGATTGTAAAGACAGCTGGGAAGTGCATTCCAGGATCAGAAACTATGGCACTGACAATCCTTACAGTGAGCCTGAAGAACCCACAAATGGGTAGAAAAGAACCAGCACTGGGGCCCCTGCTGCAGTGGGGCCACCAACAGTCAGGTTATAAGAATGCCTGCCATGAAGACTCTCCTCTTTTTCTCTGACTCCTGCCATCTGCCCCTGTCCTGGAGGATCCAGGGGCTAATGCTCCCTAAACCCACCTTCTCCAGCCTCCACCCCCATTCTGGAGGGGCCGTCGCTGGGGAAGAGGGGGACTATGGGGTCATCTTGGAAGAGGCAGGGTGAAGTATCAGACATGAACCAGGAGGTGAGCTGAAGTTCTGAATTATATGTGAGACTGAAGTTCTGATTTAAATGAGAAGAATTTTTCATATCTAAAAGGAAAGTATCATTGTAAAACAGAACAGTTCTTGGCTGGGTGGGATGGCTCATGCCTGTACTCCCAACACTTTGGGAGGCCGAGGTGGGAGGATTACTTGAATCCAGGAGTTTGAGGCCAGCTTGGGCAACATAGAGGGGGACCCACCGTAAGCAAAATTAAAAACTTAGCTGGGCGTGCTGTTTAGTTAAGTGGTTACTAAAGGTGGTTTATAAAGGCGTGGTGGCATGCGCTTTTAGTCCCAGGTATTTGACAGCTTGAAGCAGGAGGATTTTGAGTCTAGAAGGTTGAGGCTACAATGAGCTGTGATTGTACCACTGCACTCCAGCCTAGGCAACAGAGCAAGACCCTGTCTCAAATATATATAACAATTCCCATATTGGAAAGTGATCAGGAAATCATGGAATCTGATCTGTTTGTCCAAGATGGCATCTAAGAGCGGGGAAGAGAATTCAGAGCATTGTTGAAGAAAGTGGGAGAAACAAGTAACTTCCTTTTTTCAGTCCTACCAAGTTCAGCTCTTTCACTGCACTTTACTCATTGACTTCCCTTATAAAATTCCATTTCCCCACAACTGAAGCAGCTGCCCTAAAGGAAGAGCTATGTGCTCTCTGGCTCATCGCAGCCCCCACAGCTCACAGGATGTGAGCCACTGGCCTCACCTTCCCACAGGTGTTACCTGCCCCCGCTTTAGCTCTATTCCTCATCTCCCAGTGGGCAAATGGAGACCCAGGGAGGACAAGTCATGCATCTAAAGTCACATAGAAAAGGAGCAGAGGCCAGGCACGGTGGCTCACGCCTGTAATCCCAGCAGTTTGGGAGGCCGAAGCAGGCGGATTGCCTGAGCCCCGGAGTTCGAGAGCAGCCTGGCCAATGTGGTGAAACCCCGTCTCTAATAAAAATTTAAAAATCAGCCGGACGTGGTGGTGGGCGCCTGTAGTCCCAACTATTCAGGAGCCTGAGGCAGGAGAATCGCGTGAACCCGGGAGGCAGAGGTTACAGTGAGCCGAGATCATGCCACAGCTCTCCAGTCCATGACAGAGCAAGACTCCATCTCTAATTAAAAACAAAAAACAAATTTAAAAATTTAAAATATAAGTAAGTAAATAAATAAAAGGAGCAGAGCTGTATCCTAAATGCACACTGCGGAAGGTCTAGGAGTGGAAATGGTGTGTGCCCCCTTTCCTTCAGTAGACAGTGCATTCAATATCCTCACCCACACATGAGCTCTTCTCCCATCCTTTCTGATGGGGTAAGAAAAGGCAGCAGGGCACCGAGAAGCTCTGGCAGGCTGGGCGTGGGGAGATGATCAAAGGGGAGCTGGAGGTGCCTGGGGCCAGTCCTGTTCCCACCCCCTTACACCTGCAGACACTCCCACTTCTGTCCTACCCTCAAGCACCGGGATGAAAGCAAATGGCTTTCTTCTTTGGGTCATTCTACATGGAGCTCAGATTTTAATTGGATCAGAGGAGCTTATTAAGAAACGATTCACCCTGTAACTCTGTGTCCAAATAGAGGCCCACTCAATGGTAGGGACACCAAGGGGCTCCTAATCTTGTTCTTCTTCATTTCTCAACTCAATATCTTCCCCTCAGCCCCATAGTGCGGGAATGTGGTATTCTCTCTCGGATTACGAGCCCCAGGATGCAAAGGCAGAGAGAAGCCCCAGCCCCTTCCCTCTAGCTAAGCCACTGCTTCTGCCAGGCCTAGAAGCAGGCAGAATTCCCAAGTTCAGCTGAATCCAGAACAAGAGCTTCTGCCTTTGATTTTTTTTTTTTTTTTTTTTTTTGAAACCGGGTCTCACTCTCGCTCATGCTGGAGTGCACTGGTGAGATAACGGCTCACTGCAGCCTTGATCTCCCAGGCTCAAGCAATCCTCCCACCTCAGCCTCTTGAGTAGGTGAGACTATAAGGCAAGTGCCCACAACCTGGACTTTTTTTATTGTTGTATTTTTTTGTAGAGATGGGGTTTTGCCATGTTGCCCAGGCTGGTCTTGAATTCCTGGACTCAAGTGATCAGCCCCTCTTGGCCTCCCAAAGTGCTGGGATTACAGGCATGAGTCCACTGCGCCTGACTGCCTCTGATTTTTAAAAAGGTAACACTGATTGTCCCCAAGCAGGGGAACTGGAAACACTTTCACCCTATACCCTTTTATACCTTTTGATTTGCACCCTAAGTACCTATGCTTGTAGATTTTAAAAAATTAATTTTCAGAAAAGAAAAATTCTTCCTGACCTCAAAGCCCAGGAGATCCTTGGGGGCCACTCCTCCAGGACCTCCTGGGCTTTGGGGGCGTTAACAGAGGGCCTGAAGGGAGGTGGCAGCAGCTAAAATGAGGGGAGATTTGTGTGTTTTGTTTACCCGCTTTTATCTTTTTTTTTTTTTTTTAAATAGAGACAGGGTCTCCCTGTACCCCAGGCTGGAGTGCAGTGGTGCTATCACAGCTCACTGCAGAATCAAACTCCTGGGCTCAAGCAATCCTCCCACCTTGGCCTCCTGAGTAGCTAGGACTATAGGAATGCCTAGCTAATTTTTATACTATTATTATTTTGTAGATAGAGGGTCTCAACATCTTGCCCAAGCTGGTCTTGAACTCCTGTGTTCAAGTAATCCTCCCGCCTCGGCCTCCCAGTGTTGGGATTACAGGAGTGAGCCACTGCACTCTTCCACCTCAGCTGCTGATGTACTGTTTCCACAGAAGTAAGGGAGACAAAAATTCCAAGTAATTGATGTTATTATTCTGTTTTTTTTTTGTTTTGTTTTGTTTTTTTAAACTATACCCCATTTCAGCAGTAATTGTTCTATTAACTGAGGTTTTACTATGTTGCAAAGCCCCAATGGCTGGTTTTAAACATAGCAGGTAATTCTCTACCTTGGCAGAAAAGGACCCTGTGCCTCCTGCCCCCTTCTTGTTGAAAACACAAAACATTTTCTAAGAATAGGCACCAGTAAAGGTTTTTTGGGGGCTGGGCGCAATGGCTCACGCCTGTAATCCCAGCACTTTGGGAGGTCGAGGCGGGTGGATCACCTGAGGTCAGGAGTTCGAGACCAGCCTGGCCAACGTGGCAAAACCCTGTCTCCACTAAAAATAAAAAAATTAGCCAGGTGTGATGGTGTGCACTTGTAGTCCCAGCTACTCGGGAGGCTGAGGCGGCAGAATCGCCTGGCGGGCAGAGATTGCAGTGAGCCAAGATCACACCATTGCACTCCAGCCTGGGCGACAGAGCAAGACTCTGTATTTAAAAAAAAAAAAAAAAAGGCCGTTTGGTAACCAGATTTAAGCTTTGTCTATTTCAGACCTTCCAACTGATTCCAAAGACTCTCCTAAAAGCAATTCCAGTTTTGAAATGTTATGTAAGTCTCACGGATGCAGAGTACATAAAATAAAATACAAACTTCAGAGTTTGGAAGGGCTATTGCATGAAAATCAGGGCTTCACAGTGGAAGACGATTTTGGCAAGGCTAGGCTGGTTCCAGGGCACTGCACGGTGCCCCAAATATTTTCTCTTTTTCAGTCTGTGGTTTTAATCTGTTGACCCTGCACTGTGTCTTCACCAAGGGTCAAAAAGCTTCAAGTCTGACAGATCAGCCTTCACCACGTGAAAGATCCCAGTTCTCTTCTGAAATCATAAGCAAATGTTAGCCTTGTCTATGGAAAGCAAACTGCTGATGCAGAAACCAAAACACCAGCAGGAGCCCAGGCAGCTAAGGCCTCATTCAGGCAGGATGTGAAATGTCAGGCCATTTGTCTAATATTTTCACTGCAGTGGTTACTTGATGTTGGAACAAAGCACAACACTGACTTTGGAGAATTCCTTGTTTTTTTTTTTTTCAGCTTTAAATATTGGCATCCACTCACCAGGCTTGAGAACTAGAAAAGCTACATGGATTTCCAGAGTGAGCAACAATTTCCTCTGGCTGCCATTTCTTGCCAGGTTGGTGCCACTCAGCACATGCCAAGGGCAGAGACCAGCTTCTTATTTCATCTGGCTATGGTGTGACTTATTTCATCTTATTTCATCTGGTGTGACTATAGGTCTACACCACTAAGGTAGAAAGCTCACAGCCCCTCCAATAACTGACACAATAATGAAATCAGAAAGATAAAACTAAACAATCCATTTAAGACAGAAAAAGAGGTATGTATAATCTAACAATAGACCCCGGTTAAAAGATGGCATTAGGTAGGTATTTGTATTGTCACTGCACTGCTAAGTCACCTAGTATATACACACATCTCTAAATTTTTCTGTATAAAAATTCTGGTTTCAAACTACATTCCTTATATAGACTAATTTACTTAAACATTTAAACCCCAGAACGCTAGCAGCTAAGGAAGTTAAAATCAATGGATGCCCTGACTAGAAATGTAAACCAAATGTGCTCTAGTAAACATTTAAGGATTCAAATATGCTTTTACAGCTGGGAGAAAAACTTATATGTTTGTGTGGCTCCTCTGAGCCTAAAACCTGCCTGCAAGCATTCTCACAATAGCGTAAGCTCCATCAAAAAAGAGGTGAAAATCTATCAACAGAACACAATCCACAGCCCTACAGTCATCCATGAAACCGTCCAGGAAGTCTTCACATTTGCAGGCTCGCCTTGGCCAAAATGTCAGGCAGACCCCCCGGAATTTGGGGAGAGCAGAGGGTCAAGCTGTAAACTCCAAGTGCTAGTGTTCAAACACCGAGGTATTTCAGCTCTTTCAATCCTCTTCCTGGAATTCTTGGGCGACCTTCCCTTTACTATGATTTGCTCCTCTCCTCCTGCTGTGACTGTGTGAAGGGCATCATCACATGGGGAGCAAGTACCTCTGTCTCCCCACTTGCCTGAAATAAGCAGGCACATCCCATCCGTGAGACTGGAACTTGCAGGAGAAAATGAGAAGTGAAATCTTTCACACACACACACAGTTCTACTCAAACTATAAGCTTTTATTATTGTATTTTACAGATCATTCATTCAGGACATGCTGCATCTGGGGTTGGTATCGTCTCCCTTTTGAACGACAGAATGTGCATAAAAGTCTCTTGCCCACACTGAACTCACACGTGCCTGGCAGGAAGGAGCTCTCACGAAGTGCCAGCTGGATGTGAGCTTGCCCGGGCAGCAGCAGTGCCGTCCTTGTTTCTGAGCTGCCACCTATTCACTGGAGTTAGGTGGGTCAAAGCTGAAATTTAGCTTGGAATTTAAGTTTCTAATTGTATACTTTTGGTTGTAGTCTGATTAGGTTTTAGTCTGCTTTAAAATCAAAAGGTCATCCAGTCACTCTAATATGATCATTTTGAATATGGAAATTTGTTATTCACATGCTGTACCTCAAATCAAAGAAAAAGCAGGCCTCAGTATCACGTGTCAGGAAAAATTAGAAAATTGTTCCTTTTCCATTTTGCCACTCTGCTCCGTTTTCCTCATAAACAGTTCCAGCTTGGAAAACAAGAACTTCCCCCTCTCAGACAGATGCAATAGTGGGAGGAAGGGCTTTGGTCTTAAACTAGAAGCTGCAGCTGAAACTCTCCCCGTCTAATCCTGCCGGCTGTGTGCATGGCTCACACCATCTTTTCTGAGTGGGGAAAACCGCTGGCACTGAACAGCTGAAAGGCTCGCTGCAATCTATGCTTCAAGAACAAGTGAAAGACAATACAACAAAACACATAGACACTGAAGAGATTCAACTAATGTCCATCACCTATTCTGCTAATGTCAGTACTTTTCGATAAACTTCTCAACATCTGTGTTGGTAAACTTCTTAAGATTTGTTGTAGCCCAACCACGGTGACAAAGTTCCCCTGCCCATAAAGCCTAGACAAAAGTGGATAAGAAATATGAAGTCCAAAGCTATAGAAGACAGCAGTTAGGGAAGTAAACTAAACATGCCCCTCGCCTGCATGCTGATCAGAGTGGTGAAACTGAAGACAGTGTTGGCAAAGTGACTCAGACCCACAGCACAGATTTGATCAAGGGCACAGCTCATAAAAATAGCAACAATTTCGAATTCCCCTATCCAACGTTTAGGAAACAATCCAATAGCAAGAAATGAGAGCGGTTCAATGCCAACAGTTTGACCTGTGGGCGATCAACCTATAAGTCCTCAAAAGAAAACGTCCTTGCTTTCCCTGGGACCAGCAGAGATGGGGAAAAAAATAAAACACAGAGGCTGGGGAGTGGGGGCGTAGGAATCAACATAGATGAGGTTGGACAGTTACGAATTCAACAAGAGAATTCAGCAGAGAGACCTGGACATTTTAAACCAGTGTAAGCTGAGAGTTAGGAAATGTTTAAAATTTGAGCCCCAGGACTTCTCATACTATAGTAAAAATATAGGTATTCTTCAAAGGCGCTATCTACACGTGTTGCAGTGTGAGGTACAGAGGAATTCTGCAGAAGCCGGACTCCTTGGAAGTATGGAAGGAGCACAGCTATGAATTCACAGTCAATCAAGAGTGTATCTGAGAAAGGACATCCCTTTGACCCAGTGAGCAGCTGGAAGAAAGAGGCATTTAGCAGAGGAGGAGAAAGATGATAGTCCCCTACAGAATCTGTCAGACTAAGCCTATGATGAATGAGGTTTTTTACAGTAAGATCACCCTCAAAATCAGCTTGTGGAATGGGGGCTACCCTTTTTATAGCAAATTCTAAGAATACATATATCAATGTCCTTCCAGATAAAAAAAAATGATACTTTATTATAACTTTTAAAATTGCAGAACGTCAGACTGAATATCATTAGACACATAAACAAAACCACTCATCTCTAAAGTCATCTTCTACACCCTCTCAAAATTCGGCCAGTGAGTTATGCCTCCGTGAATTTTCCAGTTCAACCCCATTCACCAACGTGAAATAAATGGAAACACTAGCCTTTTGGTTTTGCCCACAGTTCCAAAGTGCTATTACAGGTGGAATATCTGCTGCAGGAGGTCATTCTTGCTGCTGTGGGTGTGAGTAAAATATCCATCTCTTCGCCTCTGGTCCGGCAGGCTTTGTTCTCTTTCTCCTTGTTTCGCCTCCTTCCACAGGGGTTGCCTTACATACTGCAATCAAAAGACATCCTCTGCTCAGAACCACAACAGATAGCGAGGGGTTCGCGTGAGAAGTAATGTTACATACTAAGTTACTGAATCTACAATGAGAAATTAACTCTGGGGTTACAACTCAAATATGACTTCAAGGTAAAGAAAATAATTACTTGGCTGGCTAGTGAAACGCTTAGTTCCTTCTAAAATCACAATTGCAATATGGACTTCTGCTTCACGCTGCATCCCAAGGCACAAATCAGGTAGCCTACATCTCCCAAATGATCAACAGAGCACTCCATCCTATTTTACCCTCAATGCTGAGAAATTACTCCTGGGCCCAGAAGTTGTCGCATAGGTGGCTTGGGTTACTCGGTGCTCAGGCAACAACTGCCACAGGCCCCACCTTGATGAACACCATCAATTTCTTTAAATATGATGATACTAAGATGGAGGCCCCTGCTCAGAGGAAGCAAGGATATAAAAGCTGGGACAGACTGTTGAGGGTCACTACACTATAGACCCAGATGACACGATGGAACATGAATAGTGAAGCTTACAATCTTCTGAAAAATCTCTTTTTCAAAACCCATACGCCCTTTTTTCTAATCGGGAAATCAGGGACAGGGAAACATTCGCATAATAACCCACCAACATGTTCTTCTTAACAGAAGTGAAGATTATTTTAAGAATATGAAAAGTGTTTCAAGACATCTGTTTTCAGGGATAGACCAGAGCAACAGAAGTACTTTTCAGAGTTGTTTCACTTTAAAGTCTATCTCAAGAACAAGGGCAGCCTGCTTTCACAAGGTACCAAGACATGTTCTGGCAAAAACATTTTCACGTTAGGTTATATGCTGTCAAGTTCAACTATTTTATACATATCTGATCCTTTTCTGTCAGCAAAAAAGGTACAATTTTTTTAAAACTCGAAAATCAATAATTTCTGGGTAGGATGAAGGTAGAATTTTGGTTGTATTTTATACTTCAGAACACAGATGAAACCAAAAGGTCTGCAATTGTCTCTACATTCACATCTTTCAAAGGTCCTTTTCTCCTTTTACATGAATTCATCTGAATCATTGCCATCCTGTAGGAAACAAAAAAATGAGACCATAAAAGCCTTGAAAATAATTCAATATTTAAAATTTACAATTATCTTAATTAGCAAGCTGCTTTCTCATCTCAGTTGCTGAGTTCAGAAAGTAAAATAATTAAATTCACTCATCACTTCTCCATCTTAAGTTGTCAGTTTCCTGAGATAGCTGAATTAACAGCTGTATTCTGTGAGGTGTCATTACATGGCCTGATTACACAGCAATAAGTGACCACTGATTTCTAAATAATGAAGTAAGTCCCACCTGACCTAGTACAGTGCAAAACAAATGTGACTGTAAGAAAACATGACAGGTCCTTCAACAAATGTACCAAGCAAACACTACCTCAATATCCTCATGCCAGCAATTCTGCCAATATGCAAACTATTTCTGGCCTAAGTTCCAGTAATCTGAGCCTCAACATTGTCACAGATTTGGGACTTCACAACATGGCTCTGATTTCTTCTTCTTCGTTAATAGGAAAGGCCATTAGGAAGTCAAACATGGGCTAGTTTACCAAGTTAGCTGGTTTGTGACATTTTTTAATTTAAAAAACCTTTATAACGGTATACAGCACAAAGGGACTGATTTCATTGTGTGGCTTATGAGCAAGTCCTGAAGGCCACACACAAAGGTAGAGCCCTGACTCCTTTTTGGACAACATTCACTAAGAGTGTGCATTCTGATTTGCTTGCCAATGTCACAACCTGAACACTCCACTTGTTTTATCTTCTTTCTCTTTCCCATTGCTTGACATCAGCATTGTTAGAGAAAGGGATCAGACTAAGGCTTATCTAAATGGCCCTTATTAAAGATGGTAGAGAAATACGATACGGGTAGAAAACATTAGTTCCTGTGAAGTCTGGTTTTAGCACCAGCTTCACTTAGTGGTTTTCTCTGTGCTTCTCTTCCATTAGCATAATGAACAGAAGCCACGGTAAAAATGTCTTCGATAATTGTACAAAGAGCAGACTAATGACTGTGTTATATCCAGGCGCCAAGAGTATGATTGCCCTAGAGTCTTAATCTGAAATAAAAGCAGTAGCAATGTTTGAAAGAGTCATTTAGTATCTTCAAATGCCAGCTTTAGATCCCAAACACTGAAGATGAACAACTCAGTAAGACAGTCTGGGTTGTTATCAACGAGAGTTTAAGCCATTCCCTGTAAAGGCTGTGGGTTAGATGTGCAGAATTCCCACTTGTCTGGGGCTATGTTTTGGAATTACAGTAATTACTCTTCTTGATGAACCTGTATAAGCTAAATTAAAACTTAAGTCCTCTATTACATAAACACTTGCCCTTAACTGAAAAATCAACTGATCACGTTCTAAATTGGATCATAAAACATCTGTATTGCTTACACTTCTACACTGCTGGTGGGAATGTAAACTAGTACAGCCACTATGGAAAACAGCGTGGAGATTCCTTAAAGAACTAAAGTAGAACTACCATTTGATCCAGCAATCCCACTACTGGGTATCTACCCAGAGGAAAAGAAGTCATTATTCAAAAAAGATACTTGCACACACGTTTATAGTGGCACAATTCACAATTGCAAAATCGTGGAACCAACCCAAATGCCCATCAATGAATGAGTGGATAAAGAAACTGTGGTATATATGTACAAAGGAATACTATGCAGCCATAAAAAGGAATATATTAACAGCATCTGCAGTGACCTGGATGAGACTGGAGACTATTATTGTAAGTGAAGTAACTCAGGAATGGAAAACCAAACATTGTATGTTCTCACTGATATGTGGGAGCTAAGCTATGAGGATGCAAAGGCATAAGAATGATACAATGGACTTCGGGTAAGAGTGGGAGGGGGTAAGGGATAAAAGACTACAAATATGGTACAGTGTATACTGCTCGGGTGATGGATGCACCAAAATCTCACAAATCACCACTAAAGAACTTACTCATGTAGCCAAATACCACCTGTACTCCAATAACTTATGAAAAACAAAACAAAACAAAACAAAACACAAACATCTGTATCCCTTAACAGAAGATGGTTACAAGGAGAATTAGTCTATTCTTTTAAAGTATGGAGAAAAACTATAAAAACATTTTCACTGAAAGAGAGAATAAAAACACCCAGTGCAAAACTTCCTTGGAATCTTGAACCTGATTCATACTTGGAGCTCAGGAGCAGGGGTTGCAAGCAACAGAGGGAGAGTAAGGGTAGAAAGGTTAGCAATCTTTTGGGCTACAAATTCAATTTTCTAGTCTTGGGACTTTTAACATCCATCACTGATCAGATGGTGTTTGTATATGTACGTATGTAGGTGGGTAGGTAGGTATGTATATGTGTGTGTGTATTTATTTCTCAACTCTAGAATGATATACAAACTTTACAAATCCATAATGAGAATGAAATGACTAAGGTCATGAAATAATATGGGGGCTAGATTTCTGGTGGAAAGTAGCCTCTAAAATACAGAAAAGTTCAAAAAGCAAAATAAGCCCAACAATGACATCTGAGCTGTGGTATGTTCAAGACTACTGTTTAGCGATAAAGTGTTCCAATAGTTTCAAGAAATCTGAAATTAGCTTCCAGAAAGGATTAAACACATCTCATCTTTTCATAATGATACTCTGGAAAAATAGCAACCAAAGACTATATGAACAAGGGATTAAAATATGACTATTTACAGAGTAGGTCAAGGAAGACTTTCACATCGATGTGTCTTTGCTTCAATTCTGAAGCAGCCCTGTGGAATAATATGTCTCCAGTTTACTGATGATCAATACTCCCTCAGAGAGTTTAAATGACCCAACCACTGTGACAAAGCTCCCTTGTCCAAGGGATTTTTAATCCCTCACGATTAGCAAATGACAGTTAAGTCTCTAAACTTCAAATTCAAAGCTCTATTTAATTTAATAATGCTATTCTGGAATTTTTCAGGAATAAATTATAAAGAAACGTCTCCGATTCATAAAGGAGCCTCATAAATTTAGTTCTTCATAGATATGGGATTAAGAATGTTGTTCTTACAAATTTTTAGAAGCATATGTAGATATAAACAAGATATAAAATCCTATTACTTCTAATTCATGCATTAAATCTGGGGTTTGACTAGATGACTTATAAGGGATCTTAAATTCTGTTACAGTTGGCCCTTGATTTCTTTATCTGTGAATTCAACCAACCTCAGCTCAAAAATATTTAGAGGAAAAAAGCAATTTAAAAAATACAATTAAAATAATATAAATTTTAAAAATACAGTATAAGAACTATTTACATAGCATTTACACTATTTAGGTATTATAAGTAATCTAGAGATAAAGTATATGGAAGGATGTGCATAGGTTATATGCAACTACTACTCCATTTTACACAAGCGACTCAAGCATCCTAGGATTTTGGTAGCTTCAGGAAGTCCTGGAACCAATCCCCCACAAATACTGAGGGATGACTAAATTTTTTAACTATACTATAAAACATGCAAAATCCCAAATATATCCACCCCGTTTCCATTTTCTGCAGACTGCTCAATAGCAGCTAAATTGTGCTATCTCTAGGTACTTCAAGACAAATTTTGGGAAAGACAGCCTCAAGGACAATAATTCTCTGACAGTTCCAATCAAATAATTAGATGTGATGTTAAGAAGATCCTTTCAGTACTGTGTCATAGGTCATCATCCGTTTTTATCCCAGGTCCTAAGGAACATGAAAACAACCAATTTTGTCACTTAGGCTTCACTTAGTCACATAAGATCTTAGGGTAAGTACTTTTATTTTAATTGAAGGTGATAATTTTGTTCTCACTCAATTATAATATGGACTCTACAGTCACAGTGATATAGAACACTAATAAATGAAGGCACTTTTGCATGCCTGCAACCAGAAAAGAGGGGAAATTGAATAAAGTTCTGTAAATATAAAATGAATAGACCTGTATTCCACAGTAGACAAGCTCTGACAATCACCCTCCCTGAGATGAGCTACTTAACAACACACATGAGGAAGTCCACAGGGAAGGAGGCGCAATGCCTAACAGACTCCAGCCTGAGTGGTGTCCTGGTTGCCAAATCACAGTCACCTATTTGCAACATGTAAGGCAATAATGGCCAGTAACACAATTATTAAAAACCCTTAGTGAATTATTTCAAGGCAAACATTCATGCAAACCACCTGAACGTACCTGATTTGAAGACATATTTTCAACTTTCATTAGTGATGAATAGCTCCTAGAAGGAAAAAAAAAAACACACACACATACATTTAAAATATGGTGATCCAGTCAACAAATATTTGATGAACATTTCCTGTGTATCCAGCACTGCTCAGGGGCTTTAGAAGAACCGCAAGAGCTATTAGATATAATCTCTGAGCTCAAGGAGATTGTAACGTTCAAAGGATACATATTTATAAACAATAAAAAAGATGTGCACAGCACTTAATAGTTTACAAAGTGCTTTCTCCCACTTGTTTCATGTCACCACCTCCACAATAACTTGGCGAGACAGGTGGCATTATTCCTACTTTTTAGATGGGGAAATTCACCTATGGCCAAGATCTGATATGATTCACTGCTTAGGTATATAGCTCAGACTGTAAATGCTACAGGAATTCAAAGGAGGAAACACATCAGTGTGGGCAGGAGCTGTCAGGGCACCCTTCACAGAAAAGGGAGAACCCAAATCAAGCCAATCAAGTGGGCAGGATGAGTGAGGGGGCATTTCAGATCCAGAGAGTGGGATGAGCAAAGAGACAGAGATGGTATCTATATGACTTGCTGAAGATCCAGCTAACTCGGGCAGGTTCTCAAAGTAAAGTAATGGGAAATCAGGCTGGATGTGGGGTCCAATTATGTTGTCTTGATTGCATGACTGAACACAATGTGTTCAGCAAGAAGCCATAATACACAACTGTGTAAAGCCATAATGAGGTTCGATGGGTATTTATTAAATATCCATGATGCATAAGACCCTGTGCTAAGCCTGGGTGGAGAATCGGATGAGAAGAAAACAGAAAATGATGACTAACACAAAGCCTGGACCCACAGAACTTACTAGGAGGGGAAATAAGACTTATTCATCAATAACTACAGTGAAAAGTACTATTAAAAAATACACAGCTGGGGGCAGTGGCTCACGCCTGTAATCCAGGCACTTTGGGAGGCTGACACGGGAAGATCACGAAGTCAGGAGTTTGAAAGCAGCCTGACCAACATGGTGAAACCCCATCTCTACTAAAAATACAAAAATCAGCCAAGTGTGGTGGCGTGCGCCTGTAATCCCAGCTACTCAGGAGGCTGAGGCAGGAGAATCACTTGAACCCGGAAGGCAGAGGTTGCAGTGAGCTGAGATCGCACCACTGCACTCCAGAATGAGCAATAGAGCAAGACTCCATCTCAAAAACAACAACAACAAATACACAAAGAGACAAAGGAAAGTGAGACTACATAATACCAATGTTTTGAAAAGAATAGTCTGTAGCAAACAAGAGTAGAGAGAGGAGAGAAGTGGTCAAGGCAAGAAGGTCCATTCAAAATAACAGTATTTACCATTTACTAGGTGTCCTTTATTTGGTAAGAACTGTAGAAAGCGCTTTCTACATAAATTACTGCTAACCTCTACAACCACCTAATAGGTCAAGGAGTATTTTAAGCCCACTGTACAAAACAAGAAAGCAGAGTCAGGGTGGTTAAGTACATTGTCCAAGGTCTTAGAGATAAGAAGATATGCCAGCTTTTGAACCCAGGTCTGACTCCTAAGCCCACACTCTTACCAGGCCACAGCTTACTGCAATACCCCAATTTGAGGGCATGAATCCCTGGAGTCAACAGCTGTAATGGTAAGAAGGAATACAGAGAAGAAACAACAATGACATCAAGGTTTGTTGCTTGGGTGATTTGAAAAAATTAAGAGAAATGGGAAAATGTTGCAAAGAAGATGTGCCTGGTTTGAGACGCGCTGCATCTGAAGTCACAGTGAGACACCCAAGTAAATATGAACTGTAGAAACTGAAAACTGAAGACCAGTGGGAAGGAGAAATGTCACAGTCAAAGATAATGAGTTGGGAGACACCCGGAGGGAGAGACCAGGAAGACTTTCCCTCTGGAGAGACCTGCAAGCTTGTAAGAGTAAGTGGTATCCCCAAGGAATTAAAAACAAAAAGAAAAACAACAACAACAAAAAAACACCAGACAAGATCAACGGGTTGCATGAGCGGGAGGAGAAAGACATGTTAATGAAACAAAAGTGGTGACAGCAGAGAATGTCAATCCTGACTGCATCTGAAAATCACTCGTGAAGATTTAAATGGATCCATATGCCCAGTTGTGGGGATCTACCCAGGCTGAAGAATCACTGGGTCAGAATTGCCATCTATGCGATAATGAGGCACAAATTCACTTTTCTTGGGCCAGGAGCGGTGGCTCACGCCTGTAATCCCAGCACTTTGGGAGGCCGAGGCATGCGGATCACTTGAGGTCAGGAGTTCAAGGCCAGCCTGGCCAACATGGTGAAACCCTGTCTTTACTAAAAATATAAAAATTAGCTGGGCATGGTGGTGCATGCCTGTAATCTCAGCTATCCGGGAAACTGGAGCAGGAGAATCACTTGAACCCAGGAGGTGGAGGTTGCAGTGAGCCGAGATGGTGCCACTGCACTCCAGCCTAGGTCACAGAGTGAGACTCAGTCTCAAAAACAAAACAAAACAAACAAAAAAAACAAACAAAAACAAATTTACCTTTTTTTTAGTTTCCTCTGAGCTCCATTTCCATTAGTCCAACTACCTCCCTGACATCTTTTTGGAGATCTCAAGGGTATTTTCAGATTCCTATGTCCCTATCCAACTCATGGTCTTCCCCCTACCAAACCAGTTTAGTTCTTTTCCAGTGTTCCCCAGCTCAAAGAATGGCATCACTATCCATTTCATTTCCAACTGGAAACCTAGGAGTTCCATTCTTAGCCCCCTTTTCCCTGCCCTTCACCTCAATCCAAACTATCATCAAATCCTAATGTTTTACCTAGAAAATTATCTCTCATTGATCCACTTCTCTCCACCCCAAGTCACCACCATATTCTAAGCTACCATCATCTGTGATGTGGAATGCTCTTAACCTGGTCACACCCACTCCGGTTCCCTTTACAATCAGGTCAGCAAAGTGACCTTCTCAAAACACAAGCTTCATTGTATTAACCCTTGCTTAAAACCTTTTGATGGCTTCACAGTGCTCTTAGGATGAAGACAAACACGGCCAGCAAGGCCTGCGTAGACTGGCCCCTTGATCCAAGTGCCCTCTCATCCCTGCTGCTTTAGACATTTGGGACTTTAGTCCTGCATTTTGCCTTGCTGCTCCCATACAAGGTCTTTGCATAGATAGTTCCCTCTGCTTTAGAGCACTCCTTCCAACTCTTTAGCTATCAGAGTTTTGATCTTAACTTCAAGACCACCATATCAGGGGACAAGTGTGGTGGCTCATGCCTTTAATCCCAGCACTTTGGAAGGCTGAGGCAGGAGGATCACTTGAGCTCAGGAGTTTGAGATCAGCCTGGGCAACATTGCAAGACCCCATCTCTACAAAAAAATAAGGATATTAGCTGGGCATGGTGGTGTGAGCCTGTAGTCCCAGCTACCAAGGAGGCTGAGGTGGGAGGATCACTTGAGCTCAGGAGTTTGAGATCAGCCTGGGCAACATAGCAAGACCCCACCTCTACAAAAAATAAGGATATTAGCTTGGCATGGTGGTGTGAGCCTGTAGTCTCAGCTACTAAGGAGGCTGAGGTAGAAGGATCACTTGAGCCCAGGAATTGCAGGCTGTAGTGAGCTACAATGGCACCCTGGCATTTCAGCCTGGGATACGTTTGGCATGTGTTTAACAGAAAGAGACATACCAATTGTTTCTAGTTTTCTGAATCCATGGAGATTATTAAAAAAATACAAGTGATTAGCAACCACTTAGAAAGTGGGACTAATTAAACTTTTGAAGCAAAAATTGTATTCAATGAGACTGAGAATTATTTCCCCTCAGTTAAATACAAATATTTTATATGTTGAGGATGCTATGGAAGAAAGCCCAGAAGATACAAAAACTGTGTTTTGCTTTTTAAGTTTTGTTTAAATACAATTTCTGAAACTCATAAAATCATACGAATGCCCTAAATTTTAGTAGCATGCAGTTTAACATGAATTATGCCATATATAAGTTACTTGGTTTTTATTGAATAAAAATTACTTTAAAATTGAAACATAAAAGGAATCACCATACCAGGGAAGCTAATCTTAGTACATTCATGATGTACGACTAGTCACTCACTGCATAGACAAAGCACTCTGTCACCTGTAAGGGGACGCAAGGATGCACGAATGTCTCCCTGAAGGAGCACACAGGTAACACGAGGAGGCACAGCACACAGTGTTATTTACAGTAGAAGGCAGTGGCAATGTGTATAAGATAAACAAAAAGAGGTACAAAGAAGTCGGTTCTTCATGAGACTGTCACCCATTTAATTAGTTAATGGTTTCACCATTTCCTCTCCTACATGTTACTTCATTCATCCTGTAAGTCTACCTTTTCCCAATATTCCACAAAACCTATAAAGGCTCTTTATCACTTACAACATGAAATTCTGGACCAAAGGAAATCTTTAAGTCACTCTACAATGTACCGAATTTTTCATTCTTTCACTTGCCTACGTGTGACCTTGACTCTGGCCTTGCCGGTTTGTTCATTCCTTGCCTCAAAGGAAGCATGATACAGACTATTGGCTTCAGGATTAGACTTGAGTTTGGATTCCTGCTTTGTCAGTTACGGGCTAAAATCTTTCCACATTATCCTCCATGCTGAAGTAAGCTTTGCCTGAAAATCAAGTTCATGTCAATGTTCAAACTGATGATACATTTTCTGACTTACCATTTCACCTGGGTCTTGTACTTCTCTCAATCCAATTACCTGAGCTGTGGGTTCCAATTCTGATCTCCCAGTCTCTATCACAACTTTTTATTTTTATTTTTTGAGACAGAATCTAGCTCTGTCACCCAGGATGGAATGCAGTAAGCTCACTGCAGCTTCAGCCAACAAGTCTCAAGCAATCCTCCCACCTCAGCCTCCAGAGTAGCTGCGACTATAGGCTTGTACCACCACGCCTGGCTAATTATTTTATTTTTTGTAGAGACAGAGTCTAATTTTGTTGCCCAGGCTGATCTCAAACTCCCAGACTCAAGCAATCCTTCTGCGTCAGCCTCCCAAAGTGCTGGGATTATAGGCATAAAACACTTTGCCCGGCCCCATTTGAACTTTTAAATATCCCTCTCTCAGGTAGCCATAGTCCTTACTCTTTGTTTTGACTGCCTCAACCTCTCATCTGTTACTCACCCATCCTCTATTTATGATGTATCCCTGACTATTGCTTATTTCTTCTGGTTTCGACATCTACATGGGTTGACTTAATTTTGATGTAATAAATGTTTGGTTCAGTAACACAAAAAGCCAAATAAAAGAATGCAAAATTAAAAGACAGTAATAGACATACATTTCTATATCTTGGGTGGAAGATTCAAAGACAGAAATTAAAACGATGCTAGCACTGCAAAATGTAAAAACAGATTACAAAACAAGTCAGAAGCATAGAGCCTATTGCTGGAATTTCACAGATGCTGCAGAACACAGCAAACAGTAGCTCCGGATGTGCCAAGCAAACCCTTGCAATGTCACCGCGTCCCATTCCCGGCACTGCAGCCCTGTGCCACGTTCTTCTATCTTCTGCAGCATGTGACAGAAAGTTGTCTGTGTGGCATATGGTTAATGGAAATAAAAATAGCGATTGTTTTTGGTTTTCTGAGATCCATGGAGATTATTAAAAAATACAAATGACTAGTGACAACTTAGAAAGTGGGACTGATTAAATTTTTGAAGCAAAAATCTTATATTCAGTAAGATTGAGTTTTCCCTTCAGTTAAAAGGAGTGTTTTATATGTCGATGACACTATGGAAAAAAACCCAGAAGATCTGAAACTGTGTTTTGGTGGACAAATTTTGTTTAAATGCTTGTAATTTTTGAAACTCATAAAATCACATAAATGTCCTAAATTTTAGTAGCATGCAGTTTAATTTGAATTATGACATCTATAAATTACTTGATTGATTTAAATTGAATAAAAATTACTTTAAAATTGAATAAATTGAACAGAGGGCAGAAGAGTATAATAAGTAATATGTGTAGGTTTGAGAATCAGACTGAGACTAAGTAGCCACATGAGCTTGTAGCAAGTTTCTTGATTGCTTCTCAGGCTCAGTTTCCTCTTCTATAAGATGCAGATAAAAATCTGCTATGGCTATTGTTGGCATTAAATGAGAGAATGCAGTAAACCACTTCGCAGTGCAGTGTTTGGCAGAGGGAAAACGTTCAGAAAGGTTAGCTATTCTTCCTTATTCAATGTTATAAGTAAATTAGGTGATCTTATGTTCCTAATATGATGTTCCATCATGTTTCTAAACAAAATTATGTTCGATTCATACAAAGGGCACTAAAAGGCATGTTTTCAATTTCCCCCCACTCCAAACTCAAAACAAAAAAGAATTAACTACTCTAAATCCTGCATCACTCAGAATTCCACACATTTTACCTCACTGATGGCGTTAATACCGTTTCTTTCACTTCAAACACAAAGCAGATTCACAATTCTAGGCCATATCAAATATTTAAACATATATGTTAGTTAGCCTCATATTAGCAGATTGTAATTCAGGGTAACGTTTCTGAAGTTCTCCATATGAACACTGTATTTTAAATGAAGCTACTAAGCCTGTTTTAGCAGAACCCCAACCAGAAACACATGCATGTGAATAATAAATAACAGTATGTGTTCATTATACCTACATTCTGACCCAACAATCTTTCTAAGAATCCAGGGCATTCCAACGAAACTGGGTTAGGACGTGCCTACGCAACATGTTTCTGATTCCACACCATTTCCAAAGGCAATATATGTTATCAGTAACCCTTTTTTCTTTTTGGTATATGTCTTGCAAATAAAAAATCATGGAAAAATCTAGGAGTTCTGTGATGAGAATTTGCAGGATTAATTTCGTTTAATTAGAACAACTAGGGGCCCTTCGGGTACAGCACTGTATGGCAGAACATCCACATTCTAGTCTCTAGAACCTATAAATATGTTATCTTCTATGGCAAAGTAGACTTTGCCGATGTCATTAGTTAAGGACCTTAAAATGGAGAGATCATCCTGAATTATCTGGATTAACCCAATCTAATCACACTGTTCCTTAAAAGCAGAGAAGGCAGTGGTCAGACAGGGGACTGTGACTATGGAAAGCTTTGGAGAAGGAGCCACAAGCCAAGAAATGTGGGTGCCTCTCAAAGTTGAAAGGAAAGATTCTCCCCTAGTGCCTCCAGACACTTTGATTTTAGCCCAGTGAGAATACTACTGGACTTCCAATCTTCAGACAATAAATCTGTGTTGTTTTAAGCTACTACATTTGTGGCAATTGGTTTCAATGGCAATAGAAGACTCACAATCATTATTGTCATGGCTTCATTAGAATTCATGTCTTCATTAGAATTTCAGGAGCCAAATTGTACTTGAAATATTTAGCTGTTTAAAAAGGTAGTGCTTTGAAACAGGCCTTACCACATTACTTTAAACTTTCAAAACGTAGAAAAAGAGTTTTAAAAACAGCTTTGAGAATTACTAGCATTGGTTTTTAGAGCCAACACAACTTTATTTAAATAGCACAGCTAGTCAATAGTAAACCCCTCCCAAAGCACCTTTTCCTTTCCAGAAGAACTTTACAAACCAAACCAAACTAGGGATAACCTATGAAGGTTTCTCTATGAATAAAATTAGTTATTTTATTTCATCCACTTTCATATCCTGCCGCCATAAACAAGCAATTCTTTTAACCAACACATTAATATAAATGCCTTTTTTAAAAAACTGATTCAAGGTTCTAAGCTTGTTACATGTCCCTCCTTCTACCAATATATCATTTTTAATGGCTAATACATGATTAAAATCATCAGGGAATAATCTTTGAGGCCAGTCTCAATGCCACAGCTCCAACATACCTAAGTTCATCCATTTCCCTCTTCTTCTTCATTTCTTCTTTTTCTCTCCTTTTCATTTCCTGAATTTGGGCTTTTTTCTCATTCCTCTCTTCACGATCTCTGCATTCTTTCTCTGCTGCTAGGTCTGGGAACCGCTCCACTTTGGTCTTTTCTAATCGGTTCAGGATCTCATTTACTTTCTTCTCCACTGTCACAATTTTTACCTTTAAGGGAGATAGGAGAAAAGATATTGCATCTTTTTGTTTTTTTCTCCCAGAAGAGGGGTGAGGCTTTCCAGGGGTTTAGCAACCCAGTTTAATTCCCTTTAGAAAACACACATCATGCTCAGCCCTCAACAACAATGGTGTCAGACAGAAAAGATAGGATACTCCATTCAGTATCAGGGCTCCGCCTCCTTCAGTGGCACAAAACACTTACATCCTTCTGCCTGTGAAAGCCTATCTGCCCCACATCCATGTCAGCTGTTTTCTTCAGGTTAGACCACGGCGTATATACCACATTAACGTTGTTCATCTTGCAGCCTGCCAAGAGAGACTGTCTTCAACATGCAGGCAGGATGAGACTGAGCAATGTGTTCCCTTACCCACTGGCAAACTGCCATAAGCCGACAAGGGAAACGGCTTAGAATGAACAGGCCACCCATTGTTTTAAACCACCAATACTTTTTCAAAACCACCCACAAAAGGCAAATGGTAAAGCTGACAAAATTCAGACGGAAGTATTACTACGGCAAGTAGGGGTCCATGGATTAGCTTCAGGGACTTCTGAGGACTCTCTAACATTGGATGCAAAATGTATCATTGTGGGTTTTTTTGAGAGAAAAGGACTGAATACATTTCCTCAGATTCTCAAAGGACTCCTTGACTCTGAAGGTTAAGCAGCACTGGAAAGCCATGGCCTGGGACTCGCAAGCCCTGGACTCTAGCTGGGACTACCACGAGCTACCCAAGTCCGTCTGGAGAAGTCCCCTGGCCCTCTGAATCGCATATGAAATGTGAGGAAATTGGAATAGTTGAATAGATTTTTTGCTTATATTTTCTTTCAGCAGTGGAACCCTTTTACTAAAGAAAATACAGAAGTCATCAGAGCAGAGGCGCTCTGGATAGAAGGAGTGCCAGGTGCCCTGTTCGCTCCTCCTCCTACCCCTTGCACCACCTCCTCCACCACTCATGCCCTCTACCCCCAATACCCTCCCTGGCAGCTCTGGAAATCGCAGTTTAATCACTAGTCTGATGCTCTCTCTGGTCCTTTCAAATTAGATGGCAAGAGATTTCAATGCTTATTAAATCCCCATGTACACTGTAAAAAGCTGGAAGACGACTTTACCCAAGTGTTCAAGGTTAACACCACCAAAAATGGCACAAAATGACATCATGTGCTGCCTGACTATAATGTGCAAAACTTCACTTATGTAATATTCCTGCCCCAAAGTGCATGATGGGATTCTAATCCAGAGGAAGCGTCAGACAAACCCCAACTGTGGGTTAGTAATCCCATTACTACAACTGGTCTGCACTCTTCGAAAAACAAAGCAGCATTTCTGGATTAAAGGAGACTAAATACAGCACAAATAAATACAGCACATGGCCCTGGATCCAAAAAAAAAAAAAGCTATAAAGAAACAGTAGTGGGACAAGTGGCAAAACTTAAATATGGACTGTATATCAGAACACGGTATTCTATCCATGTTAAACTTCCTGAATTTTACCACTGTAATGCAGTTATTTAAGACAATGTCCGTGTTCTCCAGAGAAACATGTTCAAGGGTCATGATATCTACAATTTCCCTTCAGATGGTTCGGCTAAAAAGGTTAATGGGTATGCTATATATAAAGCAAATAAATATGGAAAAATTTAAAAATTGATGAATCTAAGTGAATGGTATATGGTAGCTGTACTATTCTTGCAACTTTTCTGTATATCTGAAAGTTTTTTCAAAATAAAGTTTCTTTAAAAAATCTCCATGTGCAAGGCACTGTGGGGGATACAAACATGATTAGACAATGACTCCTGCTCTCCACGACTCTAACGGAGCAGGGCAAGCACATAAATAACTTGGATTAAAAGGAGAACTGATCAAATGCTGTTGGAAAGGTAGAGGAAAGTGCTGAGACAGCACAGAGAAAGTGGGGCCACTCACAGCTGAAGAAGGAAAAGCCTTCATCGAGGAGGCTCACAGAGCTCAGGGGTTACGCCAGAAGACTTGAGTCAAATGGGGTGACATCAAATCCAGTCTCTACTGCACTTTAGACCTCTAAGACCTTGAAGAAGTTCCTTAATTCTCTTTAAGATCAGTGTCCTCCTCTATAAAATGAAAATAATATCTAACTCAACAGGGTGGATAATTTGTGAAGTACTTAGCACACGGCCAGGCATGTAATTAACGTTCCATCAATGTTAGCAATTACTACCACCACTATACCTACTATGTGGACCTTAGCTTAAATCTGGACTCTGATGACTGACAAGGACAAACCTGAAGGCAGAAGAAACAATACAAGCCGGGTGCAAGGTCAGAAAACAGCAAATATTGGCTTTGGCTGTAGGGTGAAATACGTGAAGGAAAAGAAGTCCGCAGTCAAATCAGAGATGCTTAAATACCGACTTCAGAAGTCTGGACTGAACAGTTTAGGCCGAGGGGAGTCAAGAAAGTTTCTAAACTTTTAAAAGTTTAATCTGGAAAGATTCATTGGGTGAACAAAGAACAGGCTGACCTAAGATTCTAGACCTATGACCCAGAACAGGCTGATTCTACAGCAACGAACAAGTTTATCCCCAATGTCCTTGGTTCTGATCACTGCAGGTGGTCAACCGGGGGAAAACTTTGTTCCTACAAAGTGCCTACAAGCGGAGTGTCCTCTAGAAATCTCAGAGCAAAGACTGTTTTCTCCACTCCTTGGCACAGTATCTTCTACTGACTCACAAGAGCAAGACCCTTGGGCTTAGCTCCTTATTTGCTAGCTGAGCTATCGTTGCAGAAGGCTGAAGAGGAGAGAAAGAGTAATTCAGGGTCATGACTCTTTGCTCCTCTTTGTTTTCTCTAGAACTAGTAAACTAAGAAGAGATTAAGAAGAAAGCAGCTGGGCCAAGAATAAGGCCTCCAAAGCTCTTTTAACAAAGGCATGTCTGCTAGCCAGGGGCATGGGAAGGCATAAGGACATGTAAGGAAATTGGAACACAGAAGAAAAGAATATAATGACTGTTTCAATTCTTATTATTTCAGTAACTGAAGATCTTCGCTGAAAATCTTGGAAAATTCTGTTCTACTCATAAAATGGAATGTCCCAAAATGTATTACAATTTGTTGACTTATAGAGTTGAAAATCAGTGGCTCTGTAAAGCAAGAGTTCTACCTTCTCTGGCTAGGTGCTGACTCATCATTCAAGTGAAGGTGTGGGAAGCACAGTCTGAGTGACGGGGAAAGGGGAATGCTGCGCTGCTCTTGTCCTGTAATTGCCAACCCCTGGTACCTGTTATCAGCTGTGGGTTTGCCCCATGTTTATCTTCTACCCAAACCATGATTGCTTTCCAACCCTCTGGAGCATCCTTCCACTCCATCTCAAGCCACAATAACCTCTACCTGATCTAGACCTATGTTCTACACCCTAAAATCGGATCTACTGGCTCATCCTTAGCAGAGCACCACCTCCTAGTTTCCCTTCTTAAACCCCACCTCTAACCTAATAATCATCCTTCTTAACCCTTCATGACGAGTAGATGAAATCTTGCAGGGCATAAATAAATACCAGGTAATCACCAAGCACAGTATGCCAAGCCCCACCTAAAACACTTAGGCTAATTGTTCTCAACCCACACTGCACAGGAGAATCACACAGAGGACTTTTAAAAGCAGTGATACTTGGGAATCACCCCAGACCAACTAAATAAGATTCTCTTCAGTGGGGAGGGGAAGTAACAAGATCAACTGACTTGACAACTTCACAATTTAAGAGGGAAAAAGTACGTAAGAGGAGGAGAGAAAGAAAAAGTAGAAAAGCATGATTTGGGGACTTTTCTAGAATCTAATGACAAATAATAGAAATAAAGATATCAAACAACATTAAAAATAAAGCCACAAAACACATTGTTCTTGCTTAGCTATCAACATCACCAAATTTCCCAAAGTCTTTTTATAATAACACTAAGTACAGACAGATCTAGACAACCTTCTATTCAAGGTAAGGAAACAGTAAAAAGAGCTGAGACTCAGATAGGACCATCAAAATGACAGGGGTGGGGAGATCAGTTTTTAGTTATTTGACAGGTAGCAAAATTGCCATCCATCTTAAAGAACAAAACATGGCAAAGGCACAGCACATGTTATTCCTTTGATGGAGGCCAAAGTCAAGAGCATGCTCACTAAAATGTAATCCACTTCAGACACAGAGAAAGTTAATGCTAATTCTAAAAACACCACTAGGAAAACTGACCTTGAATGCTATTGGCCTTCACAAGGTGGGCACAGTCCATCAGCACTTCCTTTGGGATGTCTTCTATATTCTCCCCCTGAAATACAAAAATAAACCAATTGGTCCACTACCTCATTATCCATTGACACCAGAGCACTCAAAGGGCATTTGCTGCCTTATCTACCAGGTATGACTTTATTATAAGCAGAGGTTCTTCAACTGTTACAGAACACTGAAAAGTAAATTTACTATGTGCATTATGAGAATGTTTAAAATAAGAGAACGCTGTAATATGAAAAATACTGACACTTAATAAGTAAAAACAAAACAGGAAATGAAAAAAACTGCCAGAATATTAATTATAATTATGTCTGAGTAATTTTTATTCTCTTTCTTCTCATTCTGACTTCTAGAAACCTTGTGGGAAAATGGTGCCTATTTTTGACAACTGGATGTCTTCCTGGCCGAGGTCCCTATGACCTTCCTCTCAAAAGAAAATGTGTAGTTTTAGTTCTCAGACAACTGGTAGGTCATCTATCCTCAGCTTTAATCAGGAAAAAAGTTCTTGTTGTGTAGATCTCAACCATTCATTATAAGGAAGAAATAACAGAAATGACACTGATCCTTTTTCTCTACAGAAATTTGTATCAAAATCAAAGATGAATAAGTGAGGTGATGCCCCTTTTACAGATGCAGAAACAGGCCAGTTAAGTAACTTGCTCAGAGTCACATGGTGAGTAAGCAGCAGAACCAGAATTCAAAGCCAGCAGTCTGGCCCCAGAGTCTGAATGAACCCCTTAGTCTTTCTGCATTTCCAACACTTCCTTCGTACCTACTAAGTACAACGGCTATGTCATTTACTGCAGGAAATTAATCACGTATGTTTATTGCGGCACTATTTACAATAGCAAAGACTTGGAATCAACCCAAATGTCCATCAGTGACAGATTGGATTAAGAAAATGTGGCACATATACACCATGGAATACTATGCAGCCATAAAAAAGGATGAGTTTGTGTCCTTTGTAGGGACATGGATGCAGCTGGAAACCATCATTCTTAGCAAGCTATCACAAGAACTGAAAACCAATCACCGCATGTTCTCACTCATAGGTGGGAACTGAACAATGAGATCACTTGGACTCAGGAAGGGGAACATCACACACCGGGGCCTATCATGGGGAGGGGGGAGGGAGGAGGGATTGCATTGGGAGTTATACCTGATGTAAATGACGAGTTGATGGGTGCAGCACACCAACATGGCACAAGTATACATATGTAACAAACCTGCACGTTATGCACATGTACCCTACAACTTAAAGTATAATAATAATAAATAAATTTAAAAAAAAATAATTAAAAAAAAAAAAGTTCTCAAGGAGCACACACTTTCAAACTGGGCACATTAGGCTGGGTTTAGGGGCTCACGTCGGTAATCCCAGCACTTTGGGAAGCCAAGGCAGAAGGATAGCTTGAGCCCAGGTGTTCGAGACCAGCATGGGCCACACAGTGAGACCCCATATCTACCAAAAAAAATTAAACTGGGCTCATTATGTGCTTCCAAAAGAAAGTGAAATTGAACTTCAATTCAAACAAGTAATAATTGGTGATAATGTGAACTTGGGACTACCACCAGTATTTTCCATCTTCTGACACAGCAGATTCCCCAAAGAAGACATTAATCTGACCCAAAATGAAACTTGGTAATGCCATAATTTATTTCCTCTAAATCTAATAGTTCCAAAATGGCAAGAAGTTGCCTAAAAGAACTCAGAATTTTGCTCCAGCATAGAGTTTATAATCCTCTTTTCCTTCACCATATAGTCCTCAAAAACATAAATAGTATGAGATGGGGCAAAATGTTTAACCTTGCTAGTAAACTAAAAAGTGAGTATTATCGCCATAATGAAGTAGCATCTTATATTCATCAAAACGGCCAAAAGTTTTTTTTTTTTTTAAAAGTTATAAAACCCAAAAAGATTTTGGAAAACCTATAAATAGTAGAGAGCATTTTAAACAAGCACTGTACTTTCAGAGGGCAATCTGGCAACAAAGCAGTTACCAAACTATGTACATCTTTTGACCCAGGAAATCCATTCCTAAGAATTATTCTAAAAGAATAATGAAAAACAAAAAAACAAAACACAGAACCAGAAGGTAGATCATGAAAAGTTATTTCTTGGGATTCATAATGCTGGAAAATTGTAAACAACCTATATTCTGACAAGGGAGTTTCATATTAATTGCAGCATATTATTAACTCAATGCAGTCAGTCAAAATAACAAATATGAAAATTATATAGCAACATAAAAAAGTTTACAAAATGTCACGTTAAAAAGTAATCAACCAAGGGATGTCAAGCTGAAATGTGGACAAAAGAATTTAACTGTATTACAAACACAGGACATCACATCACTGAAAGGGGTGGGGAAAAAAAGTAGCTTACAGCTAACTTTGGAAAATGATGTGTTTTTGTTGTTGTTGTTCTTGAGACAGGGTCTTGCTCTGTTGCCCAGGCTGGAGTGCAATAGTGTGATCATGGCTTACTGAGCCTCCCGGCCTCAAGTGAGCCTCCTACCTCAGCCTCCCGAGTAACTGGGACCACAGATGGGTATCCCACAACTAGCTAAATTTTCTTTATTTTTTGTAGAGACAGGGTCTCCCTATGATGCCCAGGCTGGTCTTGAACTCCTTGGGCTCAAGTGATCCTCCTGGCTCAGCCTCCCCAAGTGCTAGCATGGAAAACAATGTTTTGACTGGAAATGCTTTAAGGCAAAAAGCAAAGGATGACAATCAGAGCCATCCCCATGAGCTCATGTTTAGCTTAGTATAAATACAGATGGAGAGATACAGAAACAATTACGGATATGTGCATATGCATGGGTTAGTACACATACATGTATCTCCTTCTCTGTCACCTCAGAGGGCCGAAAAGCAATGACACTCCAGTAGTAACAGGCACACCCAGAGTCTAGATCTTTTTAAATTTTTTCACATCAGACATGACAAGGTTCAAGGGTGGCACATCTCATACACGCACATGAACAGCCAATCACCACACTCATAAACTACAAAAGGATCTGTCTAGATCTTGATTTCAAAACACCATTACCACTGAAAAGAACCAAGGTTCCTTGGAGAAATGCCTGATTCTGGAGCTGGGACAGGGAAAACACAAGACGAGCCTGGAACTCTCCGTAGTGCCAGAAAGCAAGGATGTGCTCAAAGAACAAAAGGATGGGAGCAAGTCAGAGGACACGGGAGCACACGGAAGCCCACTGAAAGAGTTCCAGCTGAAGCTGCAACGATATCAGAGTAAAATAACCCGGTTCCAGAACATACCTCAAAGGATAAAATAAACACAGGAGTCTAGGCTGATGCAAATAAATGACTGAATACATAAATAGGGGAAAAGAGAAAAATGTTCCTTCCAGAATTCCAAATAATGTATATGACACTCCCATATCCAGGAAGTAGTGCTTAATTCCATCCTCCACCTCCTTGAGTATGGGCTGGACTTAGTGACTTGCTTTCAAATAAGAGTACAGAAAGGGGGAGAAAAGCGACCTTGTAGTAGAGAAACCTCCAAACGCTACGCTGGCCAGGCCATCAAGGCTCACGTCATCAATGATAAGTCACGGTAATGCACGCACCCGATACGCTGTGATGAGACAGGCACTTCACTCTGTGATATTCTCCCCCTAAACCCATAACCCATCTAGTCACGAGAAAATATATCAGATAAATGCAAACTGAGCTATAGTCTACAAAATACCTGATCAGTACTTCTCAAACTGTCAAGGTCATGAGAAACAGAGAAAGAATGGAGAAATTGTCAAAGACTAGAGGAGAGTAGGCAGACACAACTAAATGTAATATGGTACTCTAGACTGGCTACTAGAACAAAAAGAGGGCATTAATAGAAAATTGGTGAAATCCAAATAAAGTCCAGAGTTTAGGTGACAGCAACATGCCAAGGTTTGTTTCTCCATCTTGACAAATCTGCCATAGTAATGTAAGATGTTAATGATGGAGGAAACTAGGTGAAGGGTAGATGAGAACTCTGTATGACTCCTGCCACTTTTCTGTAAATCTAATATTTTTCCAAAGTTAAAAGTTTATCAAAAAGAAAGCAGTACACTCACAAGCATATATACCCTATGATTCAACTATATAAAATATATGAATAGAGACAGATTGGAAAAATAGTGGTATTGCATTACTAGGGGCCATTAAATATTTTTTCCTTTATTACTAGCATGTTCTTTTAAACTTCCTAAAGAAGCCCAGGATAGCTGGGAACACAGGCCCTTCACTGAGGCAGGAGAATCACATGAGCCACACATGATATCCACTGGAGGAGACACAAAGTCTGGGAGTGTCAACTGAATCGAAAGAAAAGGAAAGCAGAGATGACAGACAGCACACCAGAAGTGGCAGAATAAGCAGTGCGTCTAGCTGGGAAATATGTACACTACCTCCTTCTACATCTCAAAAATCATCTAGAATGTTACAGAGTGATTTTCTAGGTCAGAGGGAAGACATGTCTTCATTTGTTAACTTCTAGATTTGCATACCGACTTATTACTTTAAGCAATTTAATTGCAAAAGATAAAGAACAAGATATGACGCATCATCAGGAGAAAAGTCATGAATCCATGTTTAAATTCAGTTACCTTATGTAATCGAAGGTATACATGAGCCGAAGAGAGTTTGTCCACATGAAACCTACAAAGAATGAAAACCACTTTTAGCAAGAGGTACAAGACAATTATCTCCTCAGGCCACACGCCATTTAAAGTATTCTGTTCTAAAAAGTGTTCACTCCATGCCTGCCACATGTGAAGCATCATGAGGAGTATACAGCAGAGTCACCACCTCCAAAGGGCTCCCCATCACCATGAAGAGGTACGAGAAACACTGAGTTATGGAGCTGTGAGTAAGTGCCAAGATGAGCAGAGATACTAAATATTAACTTGCTGGGAAGGGTGATTTTTCAAGATATAAAAAGAACTATCAGTGACCAAAGGCTTCATGATTAAAAAGGAGACAGTGAGATTTGCTTGACCCCTGACTGAAGCATAGGACTTAGAGCAAAACCAAGGAAAGGAATTTCAGGTGAAAAGAGTGGGGAATGAAAGAAGTCCGTGAGTCTCCAATGCTGCCAGCCTGGGAGATGAGCAGAACCACAGTGTGGGGCAAACAGACGACAGTTTTGTTTGTGACATCCCAAATTTCAAGTGATAGCAAAACAATCCAAAAGAATGTTGAATAGAGAGCTGGAAGAGTGAGGTGGGGCCTAAAGATGCTAAGCAGAACACATCATTAAATGGGTTACAATTCAATCATGTAACCCAGTAATTCACAAGCCCAGTAGTTCATCCAGTCCTACGTTCTGACAGTGATGCTAATATATGTCTCTTGGGTGAGCACTGTCCTTTATTGACATTGTCCTAAAAACATTCAGAATGTCCCCTGCCCCTTAAATTTACCTTTCATTATGACTCTATCATCTATCAATTTTATTAAACCTTTTAAAATCTATGCAACATTCAGGATATGAGATTTTTATGTTTTCAGTTCACCAAATGAACTTGACTTTCTCTTTCCAATACCCGGAAATGCCCCCTCAGAATCCCAGCATCACACAACAAACAAGGTAACGCGACTGTCACTTCGTGATTCTGTTAACTTTAGTTGATATGGTTTGGATTTGCGTCCCCACCAAATCTCATGTCAAATTGTAATCCCCAGTGTTGGAAGTGGGGCCTGGTGGGAGGTGACTGGATCATGGGGGTGGATTCTTCATGGTTTAGCACCATGCCCTTGGTGCTATTCTTGTGACAGAGTTCTCACAAGATCTGTTTAAAAGTGCGTGGCCCCAGCACCCTGCTCCTGCCATGTAAGACGCCTCGCTTCCCCTTTGCCTTCCACCATGATTAAAAGTTCCCTGAGGCCTCCCAGAAACAGACACTGCCATGCTTCCTGTATAGCCTGCCAAACCACGGCCAATTAAGCCTCTTTTCTTTACAAATTACCCAGTCTCAGGTACTTCTCTATAGCAGTGTAAGACGGACTAATATATTAGTCATACTGCTTCCTTGGTCCTTACCTTTCCAGACTGAAGAATGTTCAGAAAATCCTAAAGAGGCACCATTACATCCCACTAAGTTTCTCTAGCCATTTTCTTAAGCACTAATAAATGTTTTAGAGGTGAAAATGGTCACCTTCACACCTAGTACAAGATGTAGACTGTAAGATTCTATATAAAAGTGCCCTCTTTAAAGAGGTTAGTCATCTTGCTATTCACTATGAACACAGAAAAATATTAGGCACTTTTGGCACAGAGTCTGTGATGACTCTAGGTTTTACTCTTAATCATTAGTAATAGCCAGAAATGGACATAACATCTTAGTTCACTTATATTTCTCCAAGTGGTTCACTTACTCATTTGCATTCCCATGTGAGAGATTCAAACTAATTATCACCTTCAGCTGGATATTTTCCAGCCAGAAAAACCTGTGTTTTTTGCAAATCTAAAAATTACATATCTCATTACCGTCTTTCAAAATCTTAGGAAAATATCACACTAGTAACCAAGATAACTGAGAAGTAACTTCTCCCATTCCAACTTTTATTTGCCTTAAGCCAGTTCTCTATTTACAACATCTCCTTCCCCATGGGCCTACAGTAGATTACATTCTGATTTTTTTCTTAAAGGTCTCTGATGTAGATTTTGTCAAAAGAAACACCCAAATAATTCAATATATATTTAATGATATTCATACATAAGGAGAGAAAGAACCAAAACGTACACAGGAATATCACTGCCAAAATACAGCAACTTTACCAATATACAGCAACTTTACCAATATACACCAGTTTCAGGTTTGTATATGATAGATACACCTCTACAAAGGGCAGGGGAGAATGGATGAAACTATAAGAGAAAAAAAAATCCAGCTCTATAAACAATCTTGAGCAAGTTTCCTTAAAAAAGAAACAAACGATTTCTCAAATCTTTCTAAACATTTACTCAAAGTTTAAATTATAACCATAGTTCCCTCTTATCCTTGTTATCTTCCTCTCCCTGTTACCCTTTTCTGAATGCAGAGACCAGAAACCTCACTAAATGAGCATAAACTGTCTGAGGATACACGTTCAGGGCCCTGGAGCTGGGCTGTCCAACTACTTAAAGCGGAGTCTGTGGAAATACTAATCATTAGGAGGTCTGGACACAGTAAATGCACACTATTTCTATTTTCCTACATTTAAAGATGAATTTAGGGCCAAGCACGGTGGCTCACGCCTGTAATGCCAGCACTTTGGGAGGCCAAGGTGGGCAGATCACTTCAGTTCAGGGGTTGGAGACCAGCTTGGCCAACATGGTGAAATCCCATCTCTACTAAAAATACAAAAAAATTAGCCAGGCATAGTAGTGGGTGCCTATAGTCCCAGCTACTTGGGAGGCTGAAGCAGGAGAATCACTTGAACCCGGGAGGTGGAGGTTGCAGTGAGCTGAGATGGTACCACTGCACTCTAGCATGGGTGACAGAGCGAAACTCTATCTCAAAAAATAAATAAATAAATAAATAAATAAATAAATAAAATAAGCCTGTTGTGGTGGTGCATGCCTGTAATCCCAGCTACTTGGGAGGCTGAGGCAGGAGAATAGCTTGAACCTAGGAGGTGGAGGTTACAGTGAGCCAAGACTGCACCACTGCACTCCAGCCTTGGTGACAGAGCAAGACTCTGTCTCAAAAAGAAAAAAAAAGAAAAGATGAATTTAGTTCCATTCTCACTGATTCCTAGGAAAACCCTTTGCTTAAAAGAGCCTCAGGAGGTTTTCCGGGATAAATTCAGATGCTGACATTCACAGAGGTAATGAATGATTCAAAAGCTCCACAAAGTGAAGCAGGCAAACACCCCACGCTGGAATGGTGATCAACTCAGGATCATTCTTAGCACTCCCTGGAATATGTCCAAAATTGACAGCTGGAATATGTCCAAAATTGACAGCTGGAATGGGTTTTGAGGTCTACACCTACTCACATCACACCTCAAGTGTAGCTTCTGAAGGTAAAAGCCAATCACATCCAACAAGAGTCATTCATCTCAAGACTATTAAAGGGGGTCAAAATGGGCCTCTCAGTATCTGTAGACCAATTTGGGAAGTACTAACCTTAATGAAATGAAAAACTGAGGTCATAATTTATTGGATGTGGGTTGTAAACTGGAAATTTCTCTTCCATTTATTTAATTAAACAAATGAAAGTCAGGTAGAAGACCGTGGTACACTGATTTTCAGGCTGCATCTGATTATGTAGCCTTCTCTATGCAGGTATTTATGCCTCAAACCTGATAGGTTAAAAATTTCCATCAGCTAACTGCCTAACAGGTGCAGCCATTCTTATTTCCATGAGAGTCTAGAGATAGCTGGTCTTTAAAAACAACTGAAAATCATCCAGCTGCAGGTGGCAGGAGCTCAAAATGAAGATAACTGTGAAGTGGCCATTGTAGGGAAGTGTTCATGGGGACTATTTCTACGCTGGCAGAGAGTCAATTAGGAAATCAACAAATATTTACTGAATACCTACTATGTGCCAGGACCTATGCTAGGTACTGGGAACATAGTAGTTAATGAAATAGGTGGTCATTGTCCTCATACAGCTTACTGTCTCAGGCCCCAGGAAGGCGGGCAGCCCCAGTCTGGCTGTTTTCAGCATTGCACACTGCCCACTTGAGGCAAGAGAGCACCAAGCAGGGTTTAACTTGAGGACATATTTGGATTTAGAAGACAGGCTATTGTGCTGGAATAGGGACCAGATTTTAAAAAGCCTTTAAAATTCCTTTGTTCCAGCCGGGCGTGGTGGCTCATGCCTGTAATCCCAGCACTTTGGGAGGATGAGGCAGGTGGATCATCTGAGGTTAGGAGTTCGAGACCAGCCTGGCCAACACAGTGATACCCCAGTCTCTACTAAAAATACAAAAAAAATTAGCCAGGCATGGTGATGGGCACCTGTAGTCCCAGCTACTTGGGAGGCTGAGGCAGGAGACTCTCTTGAACCCAGGAAGCAGAGGTTACAGTGAGCCGAGATCGCGCCATTGCACTCCAGCCTGGGCAACAAGGGCAAAACTCTGTCTCAAAAAAAAAAAAAAAGAAAATTAAATCAACTCTACTAAAAAGCAGCAGCCTCAGCTCCATCACTAGAGGGAATTAAGTGAGGGGTCTGTGTCCACATTTGGAGAAAAGAGGTCCAGAGAGAGCTGCAGCAACAGCCTGGGAGAAGAAAGGAGTTGAAGCCAAAAGAGTAGCAGTCTGGAGGAGACAGAAGCAGTGACTTAGAACCAGAGCCGGAGCCAGTAGCAGACAGAGCAGACCTGGTCAGTTTCTCTTAACCTTAATTTCCTCATCTGAAAAAATGGGCATAATATTAATATCTATTTCACAGGGTTGTTGTGAAATTAAATGTACTACTGGAGGTAAACACTTAGTAGTATTTGGCATATAGTTAAGTGCTTGATAGATGTTCACTATCATAATAAAGCAAACGGGACCCAGGTGCCTTTATCTTCAGGGATAACATTTGGTAGGAGGTATGAGGAGTCAGGAAGATGATATCTCACTCCATAGGCAGGACTGTGCTCCAGAAGAGAGACAACACTAGGGTCAGAGTCAGTGGTGGAAGCTGAAGACGAAGACAAATAAAGTAAACTGGGTGTGAGAGTGTTATAGGACAGAAGCCCACGTGTTCATAAACGGTCCCAGGTCTGAATGGTAGAAGTCTAAATGGTGTTCTAAGACAGAGAAAAGAATTCAGCTTAAATGAAGTCTTTTTGTTTGTTTGGTATTCTTTTTTTTGGACTGGGTTTTGTGAGCAAAATAAATCATCTCAAAGGGAGACTAAGAAAGTATATGTTATTATTTAAAACAGTTTGCATACATTGTTTTAGAGAGAAGGCGTTGGGATTGGATCAAGACAGAGCTAAACTCATCGGGGAGTTTAGAAGACAAAGGGGAACAAGTGTGCTTCCTTTAAAGTTGGACTGGTCAGAACCTCCATCTATTCCATCTACATGGATGCCTGTATCTATTTTCTTCATTGCTTCATGTGGAGTCTTCATTTTACCACTCAAGAACAGTGGCCTGAATATTTAAGTGAGGTGTGGTCTCAGTAACTTACTACGGCGTGGAGACAAAAGGAGGAAAAAGAAGGCCTGTGTTCTAGAGGCCTTTGCTCTCAAGCCTGAGATCAAACTCAAAAACATCATTTCCAACTTGCAAGGTAATTAGAAATGAAGGGAACTGGCAGTCAGCTGTTTACCCCTGAAGACCCATAAACCACAGTACAAAGCACGATTCTAGTTTGAATGCTTGGCCAAGTCTAAGAAAGGAAACGATGATCTACAGAGAGCAGAACCGAAATTGTTACTTACCAGATATCTTCAGGCCAGCCATGCTTGATCAGATCTTCATCTGCAATGAGACATGAGAAAACAAAGAAGCAAAAACTGTCAAATGAAGATATGCCAGCGTTTATAAGTTAAGAATGGGAGAAATGTCAGGTCCTCCCACAAATTTCTCTCTCCCTCAATGAAGAAGAGTAATTCAGAGGCCTTGATGCTTGAAAATACAGAAAAAAAAATAATAATTTTCAAAATTGGACAATATAGACCTATAATTTTTATAAATTTATATAATACTTCTAATCTAAGGCTCAGATATTTCTATATGAAGATAATAAAACTAACACTGACAAAACAATGCAGCCACATTAGATGTTTCAGAAAATCAGCTCACCTAATAATACTTAAACATTAAAATGATCTTGCTGAAACTTTAAAGCACTATTTTACTTAAGAAAAATAACTTGATTATAAAATTATAGAAAATTTAAAACAAAACAAACAATAGAAGTATAAAAAGAAAATAAAAATCACCTAAAATTCTATCACATATGGAAATAAAATACCAGAAGAAATAGCTAACAGAGTGAAAAGTAATTATCTGGGGAGGTACAGGGTGGGGTGGAACATGGGTATTAAGAAGGATTTTTTTTTTTTTTTTTGAGACGGAGTTTTGCTCAGTCACCCAGGCTGGAGTGCAGTGGCGCGATCTCCGCTCACTGCAAGCTCTGCCTCCTGGGTTCACGCCATTCTTCTGCCTCAGCCTCCCGAGTAGCTGGGACTGTAGGCACCCGCCACCACGCCTAGCTAATTTTTTAATATTTTTAGTAGAGACAGGGTTTCACCATGTTAGCCAGGATGGTCTCGATCTCCTGACCTTGTGATGCACCCACCTCGGCCTCCCAAAGTGCTGGGATTACAGGAGTGAGCCACCGTGCCCAGCCGGATTTTTTTTTTTTTAATTCTAAGCATTCTATTACTACTTAACTTTTTAAACTATGTATTTATTAGATAAAAATAAAAATAAAGTTCTTTGGGAACAATGACCACCTAATTCTCTTATATGAATACACTTTTCTATTGTTGGCCTTTGGGTTGTTTCTAATTATAAATGCTTCAATAAATGTTTTAAATCAAGTTGTCCATATTTCTGATTATTTCCTTAAGGTATATTTCTAAAAGCTAAAGTATTCGCTCAAAGTGAATGCACATTTTTTAAGGCTAATATATATCACTACATAAAGGTTATATCAATAAATATTTCATATAGCCATAATAATTGGTAATAATTCTGTTTAATACAGAAGTATTTAAGTATTAAATGCCAATTTAAAAATTGTAAACGAGGCTGGGCACAGTGGCTCACGCCTGTAATCCCAGCACTTTGGGAGGCTGAGGTAAGCAGATCACCTAAGGTCAGGAGTTTGAGACCAGCCTGGCCAACACCGCGAAACCCCGTCTCCACTAAAATTACACAAATTAGCCAGGCATGGTTAGCACGTGCCTGTGGCCCCAGCCACTTGGGAGGCTGAGGTGGGAGAATTGTTTGAACCCAGGAGGTGGAGGTTGCAGTGAGCTGAAATCACGCCACTGCACTCCAGCCTGGGTGACAGAGTGAGAGACTGTCTCAAAAAAAAAATTGTGAATGATTCATATGTGATGATTTAAAATGTACCCAAGAAAGTATGGTCTATATAATTTGAATGGGGTATTTACTGTCCAGAAAAGGAAAAGCAAAAGGAAGACTCATCTTGGGTGAAGGCACTCATAACAACTGTAGACACCATCAGTTTTCTGAAAGGCTTTCGAATGCTTTAAGTAGGACTGAGCAAATAGCCAAAAGGTAAGCAGAAAAAGGAAAGAGAAATTTAAAAAATCTCTTTCCCTCAGTCAGGCAAAGTTTGGCTCCCTGATGACACCTGCTGGCTGATAAAAAGAACAGACCTGAAAGCTTTTCAGTGAAAGTAAATCATTCCACTTAAATTGATGGTTCTAATGAGTTCTTGGTCTGAAGTCATAAAGACTATTAGAAATAAATGCAATGGGCTAGGAATGCCAGACAATGGGGTGATTTAGAGAAGTAATGCCCATTCTTACAAGGCAGCCTAGGAAAAGTTGATACCTCCAAATGACTCTAAGAGTTCCTAGAGAAAAAGTGTTCCATACATACATACACTATTTCAGACAACAGATTCTCGCTCTGTCACTCAAGCTGGAATGCAGTGGCACGATCACGGCTCACTGCAGCCTACCTCCCAGGCTCAAGCCATCTTCCTGCCTTAGCCTCCTGAGTAGCTAGGACAACAAGTGTGTGTCACTATGCCCAGCTAATATTTTCTTTTATTGTTGTTTTTTGTAGAGACAGGGTCTCCCTATGTTGCCCAGCAGGGCTCGAACTCCTGGGCTCAAGTGATCCTCTCGCCTCCGCCTGTCAAAGTGTTGGGATTACAGGCTCACGTGAGCCACCATGCCTGGCCTCTTAAATTTTTTTCTACATAGGTTTTAATGACAGCAAAATGCCACTCCAGAGAGCTCTAAAAATATCATCTAAATTTATATCTGTGACATAAATTATGTATCTAGATTTGTATCTATATATTCCTACAACAGACATTCAAAGGATTCCACAATCTAGTCCATCCTAACCCACTCCTCCACAAAGCCTTCTCAGCTTTCAATCACATTTACTATCTCTCATCTGTCTACTTCTACAGCATTTACTATTCATGTTACTTCATTTTGTCTATAGTTTTTAAAAAATAGACCTTACTTTTTGGAGTACATTCACAATAAAATTGGGCCATACTTATTTTTGTGTGTAAGTCCACCTGAATGCTGTGAAAGCGCAAACTAAATCTTCCTCTTCGGATACCTGACACAGGCTGGAACATGGTCCCATAAAGACAAGCCCCCAGCAAACAGTAAATGAACAGAGAAGGACAGAAGAGACACAGTGGGAATGTCACTGGCACAGCTGCCTTAGGCTGGCACCACTGCTAGCCCATCCGTGTGAACCAGAATCAAGGCAGCCCTTCACACCCCACCCACTAGGTTGCACAGTGCAAAACTCGCACAAGCATATGTGGCAACTAACTCTGCTTTAGTGCTTCTCAGTAATCTAAGCCTCAGGTTCCCACTCTTGATATGGTACAAAGAAAAACATATTTGGATTTGTATTCACGATAGATAATCATGATTCCTGCTACTCCGCCTTATTGTTCAACATAACATAGGGAGACAGCAGCACCTCCTCAGCTACATAAGAAAAATGCTTTAATAGTCAATGTTACTTGTGATGATTTATGGGTAAGAGAAATATAAAACTCAAGTATTAATATGCTGCAGACTACTTCACCATTAAGTCACACCCAAAGTTAATGTCATAACTTTATTATCATGAAAACCTACTCTTTTTTTAAACTTTAGTTCAAATTTATTAGTGGGCCAAAAAATTTATTTAGCCGATTGAGATTAGCTTTCAAAAATGAAATAGAAATAGTAAAAAGAGGGAATAGCAAGTAGTATGAGTAATTTCTGTAAGTTTTTGTTTTAGCGATATGAACGTGTACATCAAAACATAATGTACTTCATACTAAGAAAAGCGGTCAACGAAGTTTGAAAAATGCTAGTATTTCTTAACTCAAAAAGAGCATTTTCAGCCTCAAAAGCCCCAGTAAGTATGTTTTCACTAATTTCACTAATTTAACCATTTTAAAATGGTTGTAAAAAATAGATGGGTCAGGCTCAGTGGCTCGCACCTGTAATCCCAGCACTTTGGGAGGCTGAGGCAGGTGGATCACTTGAGGTCAGGAGTTCGAGACCAGCCTGGCCAACATGGTGAAACCCTGTCTCTACTAAAAATTAGCCAGATGTGGTGGCGCATGCCTATAGTCCTAGCTACTCGGGAGGCTGAGGTGGAAGAATTGCTTGAACCCAGGAGGCGGAGGTTGCAGTGAGCTGAGATCGTGCCATTGCACTCCAGCCTGGGCAATGGAGCAAAACTCCCTCCCAAAAAAAAAAAAAAAAAAAAAAGACAGAAAATGATCTCCAAAGTTCAAACCACAGAGGATTTTTTTTAATTTGAAGTAAACAGCAAAGGTTAATCTGTGATTCATATTACTGTAAGTCAAATAACAACACAATACTTCTTGTAAAGTGTAAGTTTCTAATCAGCAACGGATGGACCAATTAGTTCATATATTATTTTATACAATTAAATTCTAGGAAAGTTAATCCTTTGGAGTTCCTTATAATGGATGAGCTTGTTTTGTTTCTCATAAGCTAGTTTATCAAAGTAGGTGAAAACTTAGAACCAACAAACCGGGTCGGGGGCATGGAAGGTGGTGAGAGAGACATAACACTTACCTGCTGAAAATTTTAAAATCAAATGCTTTTGAAAACTTACTTTCATATTTATCTTTTCCCATGTAAATAGTGTAGGCAGATGAATTAACTAAGATAAAACAAAAATAAAAAACAATTAGTAACTTCATTACCAACAAAATTGTTCCATGTGAAAAACAAGTGACAATGCTTACATTAGGGGTTGGCAAACCATGGCTCATGACCCAAGTCCAGCCTACCACCTGTTTTTGAACAGCCCTTGAGCTAAGAATGGTTTTTACATTTTCAAAGGGTTGGAAGAAAAAGCAAAACAAAGAAAAATAAGCCACAGAGATTGTAGGTGACTCACAAAGCCTAAAATATTTACTATCTGGCCCCAAAAGAAAAAGTTTACCATCCCTATCAATAGCTATTTTCCTACTTTCTCAGGGTTACAGTTCAATGGTATCACCAGTCCAGTCCTATACTTTTCCCTTCAAGATTAAAAAAAAAGAAAAGAAAACTAAACCCCACAACTAAGTTCCTATGTTCATGAAAGTTTTATTTTGCATAATTTTTTTAGCCAATATTACCCATCATATTCCAGGTGTGCTGCAAATTCTAACAGGCTCTCTACTGCATTCAGGGAGACCATGATTCTCCAACTTCTAAACCAGTGACTCTGACCCCTGATCTACATTAGAATCATCTAATTATGCCCCAGCTTCACCTCAGATCAACTAAATCCAAATCTACGGTGGGCAAGAGTGATTTGTGTTTTCTAAAAGCCTTCCAAGTAATTCTAATGTAAGGTCAGGGTTAGAAACAACTGTCCTAAATCAAGTAGAATCTTCTGGGTATGACTTATCCTAGAAATGACATTTGCTTTACCAAGGTAGTGTTTTATTGCAGACATCCCTGATCTTGGATTAAAGTTTCCTACTGAAATTATAACTGAGTGCCAGGTTTCAAAGCTAGTCTACCAAAACTTGTTAGATCCAATTAGACTAAACTCCTGAATTTACAGACACTGGGCCCTCAGGCTACAATGCCTGCGATGAAGAAGTACTGAAGCGTAAATACACACTGAAGCAAGGTACGGATAAGTGCAGGGTTGGGCTGGACAGTCTGTTGGCTATGATACCACAGCACAGAACACACACATGTACCTGGAGCCCTGAAGGACAAAGAGCAATACGCTCTCCTAAATTAAAAAGTCTTGTATCAGAGAGATTTCCTGTACTTTCAGTAATGAAAAGTTTCTTAAGTGATCAATCCTAGTTGCCTTTCTTGGGGGAAAAAAACCTAATTCCTTTGTTTGACATTTATAGTAACTAAGTACAGAAGTAGTTGAGAAAGGTACCTTGAAAGAATGTGTGCATTGCCAAGTTTACAGAAATGCTTGTCTATTACTGACCACTGTAGTACCTTGATCAGGCCTTAGTGTAGCACGTAACAAATGCCAAAAGGGTGGGAATAAAACTAAAAAGCATTTCAGATTCTCTCTGAATGGCCTGGCAATAGTTCAAGTGTATACCCTTTCAATCCTATAATGTCACTACCTATAATGTCACCATAATAGAGTACCAAAATATTCCACCAAGCAATAATCTTTTTACAACCTAAACACCCCTTAATAGAGACTCTTTAGATATATTACAGATTTGAACATCCATAAACAAAATACCATGTACCCATTAAAAAGAAATGGCAGGTGAAGAAATTAAGTACCAGAACAGTATTTTTGTGTATCTATATATAAGAAGATTCAATTTATAAAAAATAAATTATAATGGTATGTGTGTGTGGTATACACACACACGTTTTATTTTTACATGAGCACATACTTATTTATATGTATGGAAGCATAAACATTTTTTAACAACAGTTACCTTGGTTAGCCTGCTATAAAATGTACAGATGGCTTTTGCAATTAGAACAGAATTTTCAAAATAACGATATAGGCCAGGTGCAGTGGCTCACACCTGTAATCCCAGCACTTCAGGAGGCTAGGGTGGGCCAATCACTTGAGGCCAGAAGTTTGAGACCAGCCTGGTCAACATGTTGAAACCCCATCTCTACTAAAAATACAAAAATTACTGTCGGGCGTGGTGGCTCACGCCTGTAATCTCAGCACTTTGGGAGGCTGAGGCAGGTGGATCACAAGGTCAGGAGGTCGAGACCATCCTGGCTAACACGGTGAAACCCTGTCTCTACTAAAAATACAAAAAATTAGCCGGGTGTGGTGGCGGGCGCCTGTAGTCCCAGCTACTCGGGAGACTGAGGCAGGAGAATGGTGTGAACCCAGGAGGGGGAGCTTGCAGTGAGCCGAGATCTCACCACTGCACTCCAGCCTGGGCGACAGAGCAAGACTCCGTCTCAAAAAAAAAAAAAAAAAAAAATTAGGTGTGGTGGCACACGCCAGTGATTCCAGCTATTGGAGAGGCTGAGGCATGAGGATTGCTTGAACCTGGGAGGCAGAGGCTGCAGTGAGCCAAGATTGTACCACTGCACTCCAGCCTGGGCGACAGCAAGACTGTCTCAAGAAAGAAAAAATAACAACTGACATAAAATATTAATAAAGTTATCTCTGCAGGCCAAGCTCTCTAAGCTACAGTCAAAAGAATAACAGAGGAATGTTTTGATGGTTGACTTATTAAATGAGGTGATTAAGAAAATGACCATAAGAAACCTAAAGTGAGGGGCATTCTACAAAGTAATTCAACTAACAATGCCATGAAAGACAAAGACTGAGCAACTGCTCCCAATTAGAGGAGGCTACAGAGTAATGACACCTAAAGAATGCAACAATGATTTGTATGGTATATTTGTTACAAATACATCATTACAACACTAATAGGAACTGGATAAAGCCTGTTCATTAGATAATAGCCATGCTGCAATGTTAATTTCCTAATTTTGATAATGAAAAATGTCTTTTGAGAAGAGAATGCCCTTGATTTTAGAAAAACAAATCTGAAGCATTCAGGGGTTAACTGCAACTTACTAACAAATGGTTCAGGAAAAAGGTGTGTGGGAGAGAAAAAAATACAGAAAAAGAGAAAGGGAAAAAGAAAGACAAGGCGTGTGGTAAAATGCCAGAATTTGTAGTCACAGTGGCTCACGTCTGTAATCCCACCACTTTGGGAGGCTGAGGCAGGCGGATTACTTGGGCCCAGGAGCTCGGGACCAGCCTGGGCAAAATGAGGAAACCCTGTCTCTATAAAAAAAAAATTAAAAATTAGCTGGCTGTGGTGGCTAAAGTGGGAGGATCACTTGAGCCCAAGAAGTTGAGGCTGCAATGAGCTGTGACTGCACCACTACACTTGCCACTATACTTCAGCCTGGGTGACAGAGTGAGACTGTCTCAAAAAAAAAAAAAAAAAAAAAATTGGGAGTACTCTGGGAGAACATACATGAAATCTTTTACTAGTAACTTCTCTGAAAGACTGAAATTATGTCATAATAGAAAATTAGTCTGCCACAGTGGCTTACGCATGTAATCCCAACACTTTAGGAGGCTGAAGCAGGAGGATCACTTGAGGCCAAGAGTTCAAGAACAGCCTGGCCAATATGGCGAAACCGTCCCCACTAAAAATATAAAAATTAGCCAGCCATAGTAGCGCATGCCTGTAATCCCAGCTACTCAGGAGGCTGAGGCAAGAGAATCGCCTGAACCTAGGAGGCAGAGGTTGCAGTGAGTCGAGATCATGCCACTGCACTCCAGCCTGGGCAACAGAGCAAGACTCCATCTCAAAAAAAAAAAAAGAAAAGAAGATGAAAAATATAAAGGAACATCATTGTTGCGCAACAAGTCTGAATTAAGTTCCTTTCCATGTTAAGAAGGAAAAGTAAACTGAATTATTCTAGTTCATTTGTTATTCTCATCTAAATAATACGGCTGACTAGTACTGGAACTCATTATTTGGAAGACACTTGACTTACGGGTAGCAACCAATCCAACTTCAGAGGTGATCTGATTATTTCACAATTTATAGAACAACCTACTTTTAGGTAGATGACATTAACAGGTATTAAAAGTACAAGTGGACTTTGAGCCAAGTATCTACAATCAGATGGTCTTGAATTTGACATATTAGACTAATGTTCAATTATTCCCTTATGAGACAGCATGAAAGAATGAAAATGGAACACATTTTAGTCAGATATTAATCTTAAAACGTAAAAGAACAACTTCCTATGAAGATTTTCTTCCCATTTTAAAAAAGTTTTTATGCAGTAAAAACCATCAGTTAGTTGAAAACTTGGCAAGCCATACAAATTCATTTCCTGAAGATTCTATATATTTGTTGTTTCTATACTGCCAATATGTAAAGTTTTATTACTATTTTACTGAGAAAGTTATGATTTTTCCATTAACTTTGCGGTTGTAAAAGATCAGCTGCACAAGTGCAGTTTTATTAGGCTTAGAGGCCAAATATTTTTCTAACAGGAAACAGTTCTGATATTATAATGGAAGTCAATGAAAAAAAACAGGACCCACAAATCTAGTGAAGCATTTTGTTCTATTAAGGGCAGCTGTGTATGTGTGACTAGCACTTAAAGAATTTAGAGTAACTTTAAGGGGAATAGAATAGCATAAAATACATTCAGTACCTACACACCCTGCCTGTATATGTTTTTCCGTTGTTGGGTTTATATGGATATCTATGTTGTTGAAGATTCACGAGTGGAGAAGCTATAAAGAGATGCCTGAGTTGCCAAGAATGAAAATGCTTAGAGGCCTATAAGGGTATATGATTTTTCAGGCTGGTTTTGAATTTTGTTTCTAGTAATTTTAATAATATGGGTAAAACAAACCACAGGTACAGAAACAGAGAAATAGCTCACGGCGCACACTGTGGAAACCTAAACTACTGAGAAAAATAAGGAGATGTCAGTGTGATGACGGTGGAAGAGTAGGGTCTGTGAGTTACAAGTTACCTGGGCCTCCATCTTATTTCTAAAGAGAAAGTATCACCTTATTCAAACCCACACAAACAATGTGGAACTAGTTTCACTTAAATCTTACCTTTTGGCCGAGCGTGGTGATTCACGCCTTTAATTCTAGCACTTTCGAAGTCCGAGGCGGGTGGATCACCTGAGGTAAGGAGTTTGAGACTAGCCTGGCCAACATGGTGAAACCCCATCTCTCCTAACAAAATACAAAACTTAGCCGGGCATGGTGGCGTGTGCCTGTAATCCCAGCTACTTGGGAGACTGAGGCAGGATAATTGCTTGAACCCAGGAGGTGGAGGTTGCAGTAAACTGAGATCACACCACTGTACTCTAGCCTGGGTGACAGAGGGAGAAGTCATCTCAAAAAAACAAAAAACAGAACAAAACAAAAACTCAACCTTTTGTAATTCCAGAACTTTGGGAGGTCGTCGAAGTGGGCAGTTCACTTGAGCTCAGGAGTTCAAGACCAGCTTGGGCAACATGAAATCCCATCTTTACTAAAAATACAAAAATTAGCCAAGCATGTTGGCTGGTGCCTGTAATCCCAGCTGCACCAGAATCACTTGAACCCAGGAGGTGGAGGCTGCAGTGAGCTGAGATCGTGCCACTGCACTCTAGCCTGGGTGACAAAGCAAGACTCTGTCTCAAAAATAAATACATAAAATAAATCTCACCTTTAGGCCAGGCGCAGTGGCTCACGCCCGTAATCTCAGCACTCTGGGAGGCCAAGGTGGGGGGGCGAATCACTTGAGGTCAGGAGTTCGAGACCAGCCTGACCAACATGGAGAAACCCCGTCTGTACTAAAAAAAATATAACACTAGTCAGGCTTGGTGGCACATTCCTGTAATTCCAGCTACACAGGGGGCTGAGGCAGGAGAATTGCTTGAACCCAGGAGGTGGAGGCTGCAGTGAGCCGATATCGTGCCATGGCATTCCAGCCTGGGCAACAAGAGCAAACCTACGTCTCAAAAAAAAAAACAAAAAAACCTCACCTTTAGCATATAGAGTAGCAACAGAATAGACGGTGCTATGAGTAAGAAAAAAATGGCATTCATTTATTCAACAAGCATTTATTGAGAACTACTAGCCAGTCACTAAGTTAGGGAAACAAGTACAGTAGTCCCCCCTTATCTGTGGGGGATGCCTTCCAAGATCTCCAGTAGATGCCTGAAACCGAGGACAATACTGAATTCCATATATAAAAGGGATTTGCCACATAATGATGCTTTGGTCAGCAACAGACCACACATACTATGGTGGTCCCATAACATTATAACGAAGCTGAAAAATTCTGATCACTATTGCCTGATGACCTGGTAGCCATCATAACACCGTGGTGCAACTCACTTTTTCTAAGTTGAACCCCGTTTAAATACACAAATACCATTGTGTTACAATTGCCTACAGCCATTCAGCACAGCAACGTGCTGTACAAGTTTGTAGCCTAGGAGCAACACGGTATACCGTACAGCCCACGTTTGTGGTAGGCTATACCACAGGTTTAAGTATACTGTACCGTGTTACTACAACAATGAAACCGCCTAATGGAGCATTTCTCAGAATGTCTTCTTGTCATTAAGGGAGGCATGGTACTGGTATTCCCTATACATATATACCTATGATAAAGTTAATGTATCAGTTCGGTGGAGTAAGAGATTATCGACAACTAATAATAAAATAGAACAATTATAACAACGTACTGTAATAAAAGTTATGTGACTCTGCTCTCTCCCTCTCAAAATATCTTATTTTACTGTACTCACTCTTTTTCTTCTTGTGATGATGTGACCACGGAAAGCGAAACACAGGACAAGTAGGGACTACTGTAAAGAGATCCTGTCCACGCCCTCAAGGAGCTTACACTCTAGCTCAAGCAGACACCATTTAATACCACGTGATAAGTGCAATGCCAAAGGCATACTTGGAACGTTAAGTGGGTCCCAGAAAAGGAACAGCTAAGCAATCTTGGGGTGGGAGCTAGGATCAGGAAAGGCATCTTGGAAAAGATGGGCCAAAACTGTCTTAAGGGAATTAGCTGGGGGTTGATTTTAGGAAAGGGGAATAACAGGAACAGAATGAAACCAATTCGGAACATGGCATTTCCCGGGAACGAAAAGCACCCTTTCCTTATCTGTCAAAGATAAGTCAGAGCATTATCACAGGTCACTTCTGAGATCTGGGACATCAACTGCCCAGGGAGTGGCTGGGTGGACATTCCAGGGTCTTTTTTATTGTTTTCTGTTGCATCCCAGACCCTACAACCCCTTCCTGAAAGGGTAAAGCGCACTTCCTTAAGAAAAAGTTGTTAGCAGGTGTGTCCTTTCTCACGGGGGATAATTATCAGGGTGCAGCCACAATAAAGGCCGCAGACGGAAGGTGGGAAGAAGACTTGGGATAAGGTGTGTGGAGGAGCCCACAGGCTCTGGCCCAATTCCAGGGAGTGACGGGACGTCTTTCCGATTGGAGGAGGAGAACTCCCCGATACAAATACAGCAGTGGCATCGCCCCTCCGCGCCCCCCACGCCATGACGAGGAGACGCCGGGGGAAACCCTGCAGTTGTGGGAGGGACAGACGTGCTGGGGGAACGAGAGGCCGCGGGAAGAGGCACTCGCATCAAGGAGGCATTTTAGAGCGAGGATCAGGCGCAGCTGCGGACTGGGGGTCCCGGCTTCGGAACCCGCTGTCCAGCAGGGTCCCGGAGGGCGCGGCGCCCACTCACCGCTGCTGCTGGTGAAGTAGAACACCATGATCACGGGAGCGATGCGGTGACTCCACAGTGGAGCAGCAGCGCTCAACTCACGAAGCTCAGGATACCAGACTCTCGGCGGCCGCCTGGTTCTCGGAACTCCTCCGTGCACTTCCGGCGGACGTCGGGGCGCGTCATAACGCCGGCCGTGGGCGCCATCTTTAGTCCTGGCGAGGCGAAGGGTATTGGCAAGGAGTTTGGTTCAATGATTTGTGGGTTAAGGGAAAGAGGCATCTTGGGCACATTAGTTAACCTATCTGTGCTTCACTTTCCTCAGCAGCGAAATGAAGATGATACTAGAGCAGCTAAGTCACAGGATATTTTTTAGGGTTAATTAAGTTAATGGGCGCCAAGGGTTTAGAACATAGCACACAAGGGAGTTGTTTCTGATACTCACCTGGAGAATATGCCTCTTGGGGATTGGACTGTGTTCTGGCTCAAATCGAAGGCCTGCCATCCCAAACCTCTGAACCTCAGAGGTACTCCTGCTGTAAAGTAGGAATAATCATACTCATGTAAGGCTCCTACAGCACTTGGTTTTGCCCTGATTATTTCTCTTTTGAGAAAGCACTTTTATCTGAGGAATGTGAGTCCTTTTAAATTACTAGGTCTGGAGAGGCATTAAAATGAGACCCCATCATGTTCTACTATCCCCTTGAGCTATGTATTCATCTCCTGAAACTACCTGCTTCTGCCACAAGTAGCTACCTACTAACCTCACACTGCCACACAAGACACTATGACCCACACCCTACAGCTTAACAATGTCTAGCCAATCACTGATGCATGTAGTTTCTATAAATGAAAATGCTTGACAGTTGTGTATCAGCCCACTTCCTGTCCTCCTTTTTCGTCTTTAAAAACCTGCTTGTAGCAAAGGCCGGACAGAGCTCATATCCAAAGCTACTGGTGGAGGGTGGGGGGTTGGGGGGGGGGTGGAATCTTCTGGGCAGCTGTCTCCACTTTAACTCAAGCAAACTCTACATTCTTATTTTTTTGCCTCAGCCTTTCCTTTTAAACTGACACTCTTAAATCACTCTCACTGACTTCATTCTATGACATTGAGGGCATCACTTAACGAAATTTATTTATGTGCTCGCTTTGACAGCATGTGTACTAAAATTGGAATGATACAGAGAACATTAACATGGCCCCTGCTCAAGGATGACATGCAAATTTGTGAAAATTAAATTTGAAAAAATAAACATAAAACCCTAAACTTATTTGAAACTAAAAATGTGCCAGAAACACTGTACCAGGAGCTGGTGACACAAAGATAGTAACAATAGCTAACAATAAACGTTTTAGGAACTTTCTGGTTTTCCAAAGTAAGAATTTAACTCTGTTCTGTAAATAGCAATTGTTTTGGGGTTCTCAGTTGTATTATTTGTAAAATGGGAATGGCAATAGATATTAATACCTTATGGATTGTGGTGAGAAGTAAAAGAAACAAAACATGTAAAGCATCTAAGAATGCCTGGCACATAGCAGGTGTTAAGTTTTATATTTTAATTTTAAAAATAAAATAGTGAATAGAAACCTAAAGTTACTGATAAAAATGAAACTAACAAGCTTCAAATGTGAAAAATAAGTGCATTCAGAATCTTGGAGAGGCCTGTATTTATTTATTTATTTTCGAGACGGAGTCTTGCTCTGTCGCCACGTTGGAGAGGCCATTTTACAAAAATTTCTTACCCCAAGTGACCCCAGAATGTACATCGACTTCAACCGGGACGAGAACTACAATTCCCAGAATGCACCTAAACAAGGCCCCGGGAAAGCAGCCCGGCGTTGCTGCAGGGAATTGTGGGTGGCGTGGTTTCCCTCAGAGCTTTTCACCTCACCAGGGCGCGAGAATCTTGGACACAGCCACCAGGGTAGGCGGGGTAAGGGCTGGTGCTCCACCAATCACCGAGCCAGCCCCTGGAAGCGTTGAGCCGTGGCCAATCGGAACGCAGCGGCTTCCTCCTAGCCTGGCGCGCGATAATTTGAAGACGCTCACGGAGCGGCTGGCTGGGCTGAGGAGAGCTTGCCGGGTTCTGAGGCGCAGGTAACCTCTGGAGTAGGCCGAGGCAGGACTGTGGAAGGCTGAGGCGAGCGGGAGACCTTGTGGGACGTGGGGACGAATGTCACGGGAAAAGAGCTTTTGCTTGGCGCTCGGCAGGTCCGCGACCCCGAGACCGAAGAAGCCACTAACCCGTTCTCCGCGCTCACAGGCGCTGGGTTTCCATCTTCCCGACGTCGGCGTTTCCTTGTTTTGGATTTAGGGTTGGTTTGTTTGTTTCCCTGACCGGGTTCAGGGTCGGGACGCTTTCCTCTCCTACCTTTCCTCGCTTAGCCCCAGAGGGGCCATCCCTTAAGCCGCAGCTCGACCTGAATTCCCAGAGACCCTGGCCTTTCAGTTTGTTCATTTATTAATGGCTTTGAAATAACGCTTGTGTGCTGCTTTGGGGGGAATTTTCCTGATGCCACGGAAGGGGAAGGAAATGAACTCTGACGAGCCACATAGCCGCCTGCTCGTGCATTCTTGCATTTGTTTTCAGCAGCTTCACGACTTTAAGGGATTTTTATAAAAAGGGAAGCAAACGGCTTGCTCCAGGCTCCTCAGCTAGGAAAATGGCAGAGGACTGTGCTTCACCCATTTTCTTGCTGGGCTCTGATGAAAAGTTACAGACGGTCTCTGCCTTCATTGAAGGCTGTTGAGATGGGGAAACAAGAAAATGTCTTAAATGGACTATTAGGGAAATACAGGGTGCCATGGAAGCAGAACAAGCGCGTGTAACCCTGGGAGGGGTGGAAGGAGAGCAGTGTCGAGGAAGGCCTCCCGGAAAATAGGGTTTTAACTTGGTGTGAAATAGACTAATTAAAGGGGGTATAATTTTGATTAAGCGACTTTTAATATTTTGATGAATGTGGTTATTGTCATTTCTTTTAGGAATTCAATAAAATGGCAGCTCTTATTCCAAGGAAGAGGAAACAGGATTCTTTGAACTGTGACAGGTGAATCTCATCCTACGAATAGAAACTCTTAGAAAAATCCACCTTGTCTCTCTTGTTCTCTCCCATTTTCTAAAATTTTTGTTCTTCCACTAGCCTACTCCTTGTGGCTACAGTGATAACCTGATAACCTATATTTTAATTCTAGCTAGGAAATACATTAAGTTTTCATAACGAATTATTTAGTCCTTTTCAAGGGAATCAAAGAAGGCTGTTTTTTGGTTTTTGTTTTTTTCTTTTGACATAGAAGCAGCCTATTGAAGAAAGCTATTTTCTATGGCTAGGAAATATACCAGATCGGCTATTACCTTGTTCCTTTCTGTTCCCCTACAATATTTTATATAGTGTCTTGCATACAGTAGATGCTTGTCTGGAAACAATTCTAGAAAGTTTGTGTACTCAGATATTAATTACCCAGGAAAAGCCCCAGGGGGTCAGTTCCTTACAGACAATTATTATAGGGGACTTGTAGACAATAGAGCAAAATATATGAGCTATCATTTATATATGGCCAACACATAGAAATAGATTTTAAAACACATGCATATATGTCTAGCAAAGCTTCTTTGTGTATGGTGTTTGTTTTCATGAACATGGGCTCTTTGGGAAGATATTTGAATGTTTTATTTGATAAAGACAATTTGAGAATCCTACTGTTAAACTAATAGAAAATTGTGTGTATGTTTGGGGGTACATGTATTAATATGACCTATAAGTTGAGCTTATTACTTAGCAGTAGATTTATGTAAATTTTGACACAAAATAATCTTAATGGACTTTTTTTTTTATAGCCTTTTACACTTCACTGAAAATCTGTTTCCATCACCTAATAAAAAGCACTGTTTTAATCAAAACAGTGATAAAAATGAAGAAAACCTGCATTGCTCTCAACAAGGGCATTTTGTTTTAAGTGCACTCAAAACAACTGAAATAAATAGACTGCCATCAGCAAATCAAGGCTCACAATTTAAATCTTCTGTGTCCACCGTATCTTTCTACAACCAAAATAAGTGGTACCTCAATCCACTGGAGAGAAAGCTGATAAAAGAGAGTAGATCTACTTGTCTAAAAACTAATGATGAAGATATATCTTTTCCCATTGTGACAGAAAAAATGCAGGGAAAACCAGTCTGTTCCAAGAAGAACAACAAAAAACCACAGAAGAGTTTAACTGCTAAGTATCAACCAAGGTATAGACACATCAAGCCTGTATCAAGGAATTCTAGAAATCCCAAGCAAAATCGAGTGATCTATAAGCCAATTATGGAGAAAGAAAATAATTGTCACTCAGCTGAAAATAATCCCAGTGCTCCTCGGGTTCTAAGCCAAAAAATAAAACCACAAGTTACGCTCCAGGGTGGAGCAGCATTTTTTGTTAGTAGAAAAAAATCCTCTCTTAGAAAATGGTCCCTGGAAAATGAGCTGTCACGGGGCACCCAAAAGAATAAATCAGCAGTGATTGAAGATTCTGATGTAAAGACTGTCAGTGAAAAAAAAGCTTTTGAGACAAGGCAGGTGCCAAAGTGCTTAATCCTAGAAGAGAAATTGAACATTGGACTAAGTGCAAGCAGTAAAAATCAAGAGGAATTAATAAAGGTAAAGCTAAATATATCACTTTAAAAATGGCTATATAATAAAACTTTAGTATGACATAGTTGAATAAAATTTTATTTTCTGGACTGCTTTTATAAAGCCAGATAGCATAGTGTTTAGTTATTGTAAGGAGTTTATTTATTTATTTATTTTGAGATGGGGTCTTTCTTTGTGACCCAGGCTGGAGAGCAGTGGCACAAACACTGCTCACTACAGCCTCAACCTCCTAGACCCAAGCAATCCTACCAAGTAACTGGTACTATAGGTGCACACCACCTCACCTGGCTAATTCTTGCATTTTTTATAGAGGCTGGGATTTCACCATGTTGCCCAGGCTGGTCTCGCACTACTGGGCTACAGTGATCCACCTGCCTCACCCTCCCAAATTGCTGGGATTATGGGTGTGAACCAGTGCACCTGGCCCGGCCACATTTTAAGTTCTCAATAGGTACATGTAGCTGGTGGCTACCATGTTAGACCATGCTGGTGTAGAACTTCTGTTGCTGATCTTCTGTCTATAACCTTCGTCAGAAAAAAAGTTGGGTTTTGTGGGGCAGCTAGGGACAGAAAGCCAATGAAGCAGCCTTAAGAAAGGTTGTCTCCCAGATCAGGGCTTCCATGTCTATGGTGGCTTGTTTATATTCATCACAACCCTTGTAGCTGGAGAAATGGTAGGCGTATGTGATACCCAGTATACTCAGGCTTATAGTCATGTCTTTCCTAACCCACCTCTCATCGTTGCCTTCCTCACTCACTTCTCTCAAATTCAACCCCAGTTCATCTCTTGTAATCACCTAAATTTCAAACCTCAGTGGCAAAGATTATAAACTGGTGGCCAGTAAACCAAATCTCGCCCATAAATGTTTTGCTTGGCCTACATAATTTTAAAATTGGAGCCAAAATTATTTTTAAATACAAGAAATTTCTGGTGTCTCATGAAATATTGAAAACTGAGCCTTCATTTCTACATGGCAATAATCAGCTGAATATCAGGCTGAGTATCATACCATTTGACAAGTATGGGCTGGCTCTTCATTTCTCTAAGTCAGTGTATATCTATTTAGATCAGTTGAGTTTTGATAATTTTACTTACTGCTGCCCTTGTAAGGCATTTAAGTTTTTAGTCCTCACTGTAAATATTTTTTTTCCTGTTTATCAAGTATGGCCAAGTAGATTGTTAAATGAGATAGGTTCTTGCTGGCTAAGCCATGACAGTCTAATTTTACTAATTCATTTTCTGTTTATATCAACAAAACACTTCTGTGTCTTGATAGGGATTTTGATTACAAGAGTAAGCGTCAAAATTTATTAAACTGTGCTTTATACCTATACATTTATATGAAAATTAAGTTTTTTGAAAGGTTGGGGCATAACTCAAGCTAAAATTGTCTCAATCCAGTAAAACAAAGAAAGAATCTGCAGTTTCCCTATACATCTCCTAATGATGATGATGATCTATTTGGTACAGCCTGGTGGTGTACCAAATGAATGGTGACCTGATGAGTTCTCTGTAAGCAGTGTAACAGAGAATTCTGTAATTCTCTTTTCTGTCTTATTTTCATTTTCTTAGCTTCACTTTATGGGTTTGGTATTGAGTTAGTTTTCAGTAGTTTGGGAGGCTGGGCTTTTGTCATTTTAAATTTGTGGAAAGGGACTATACTCTCTCAGGATATTGCTAAATACCCATGTCTAGAATTCATTTCTGCTAGCTAAGGGCGAATCTGATTTTCTGTTTTTTTATTTTGAGATGGAGTCTCACTCTGTCGCCCAGGCTGGAGTGCAGTGGCGCGATCTCAGCTCACTGCAACCTCCGCCTCCTGAGTTCAAGCAATTCTCTACCTCAGCCTCCCAAGTAGCTGGGATTACAGGCACCCGCCAACATGCCTGGTTAATTTTTGTATTTTTAGTAGGGACGGGGTTTCACCCTCTTGGCCAGGCTGGTCTTGAACTCCTGACTTCGTGATCCACCTGCCTTGGTCTCCCAAAGTGCTGGGATTACAGGTGTGAACCACCACGCCCGGCCGGTGAATCTGATTTTCATGAGGATACCCTTTCCCCAACTCATGGAGCCCTGAAAAGTGTTAAACTGATGGGTTATCCCACCTCTGCTGGGATATTATGGTTTTGAGTAGTAGAAGTTGTATTTTAACCAAGAGGTTTTTCCTTTTTCCCCAAGCCGTATATTCCCTAGTAATTCCCAAATTAGTATGAGGGAAATCTGTCAGAATTTTTTCTACTTTGCTTTTCCCACATTCCTGCTACTCTCCAGTGACTCTAGAAAGTTATTCTTTCCTTAGCTGCTCATTTTAAAAGTTCATGGCAAAAAGTTGTCCCTTTCCAGTTTGGTGGCTGCTGGGGAAATTTTTGCCATTTTTACTGACTTTTTTGTTCATTTCATTATGAAAGTGATGGTCTGCAATCATTCTGCCGTCTCTATCAGGAAGTATAACACATTTTTGAGAGGATGACAGATTACAACATGTGTACTCTGGCTTTTTTTTCTTTTGAGATGGAGTGTTGCTATGTCGCCAGGCTGGAGTGCAGTGACATGATCTCGGCTCATTGCAACCTCCGCCTCCTGGGTTCAAGCGATTCTCCTGCCTCAGCCTCCGAAGTAGCTGGGACTACAGGTGTGTGCCACCAAGCCCAGCTAATTTTTGTATTTTTAGTAGAGACGGTTTCACCGTGTTAGCCAGGATGGTCTCAATCCCTTGACCTCAGTCTCCCAAAGTGCTGGGATTACAGGCATGAGCCACTGCACCCTGCCATACTCTGGCTTTTAAAAGATAATGTACACTTGGTGAATACAGGGGAAGTTTTCCTAAAAATAGTTTGACGATTGAAAATCACATTATGAAATGTAATTCATAATAAACCAAATCCTTTGTTTTAGAAATAGATCTGGGATTCATTCACTAGAAAACAGTTAAAAATTAGATTTGTTCCTTTTTTTTTTTTTTTTTAACCTATTTTCAGGATTCATCAGATGACAGAGTTTCGTCAAAGGAACATAAAGTTGATAAAAATGAAGCTTTTCCTTCAGAGGATTCTCTTGGTGAGAATAAGACAAGTAAGAGAAAACTAGCATGAATTTAACTGCTTAATGCTTTATTACATATGTTATATAATAATAATTCTTATAATAATTTTTGGGTCTTTTTCCAGTCGTGTGCCTGTAGTTAGTATCTTTGTTTTTATCTCTGTGACACCGTTTTCTGTAGTAAAGCAGTGCATTGCGTTTTGAAAAACAAGAAACAAGAAGATCCTAGGTTAAAATTTTAGACAAAATGGTAGTCTTAATTGGTCTATGGCTGTGGCCAAGTTACTTAAGCTCTCTAGAGTTGAGTGTTCTCATTATAAAATCATATCTACTCTTTCTCCCAAAACAATGTAAGTTAAAACTATTATGTATATTTGTGATCAAAGCCCAGTTGTGAGCAGAACTTACCAAGTCTTATAAATGACACTGAAATGTCAGGAACCATGAGATTTTTGTCTAGGTTTACTGCTAATTAGCTGTATGATCTAGGAAGAGATCTCTAAAGAGTTAAAGTTAATTTTTAAATTTCTGTCAGTTCTGAAATCGTATTCCTAATTTATGCTATCAGTGTTCAATTAAATAGTTTAATAAATTATGAATACATAAAGCTTTTTTTATGATTCTGAGATATGCTAATAACTAGTATTTACTGAGTGCTGAATATATATATCAGGCAGTGCTAAGTATTTAGTATAAGTTATGTTTTTCATAGATTGTGCTCAAAGCACTGATACAATAGAACATATAACAGAAAAACAATGCCATCTACTTACAATAGTTATAAATTTTTCTTTCAAAATATATTTTAGTACATTGTCTATTTAAAGAAAGATAGTGAATAAAAATAATACAATGGTATAAGGATATGGCAGAAATCACGAAAGTTATTAAAAAGACCAAAATTTTATTACTTAATAACTACAGTGTATCATTTAATTCTCCCAACTACTGTAGGTCCTGATATGCCCATTTATAGATGAGGAAATGGACTTGTGTTAAGTAACTTACCCATAGCAGCTCAGACTCTCACCTGCCTTGGCCTTATTTCTAGAGGATGAGCTCTAATTATTTTTCAGTGCAGAGTTAAAGTTTGTTTTTTTAGCCCACTCTTAACTTACTATTTTCCTCAAATCAGTCGCTGTTTTAACTTTGGTCTTTTCTTTTAATAGACTGTTTTGCCATAATTTTAGATTTACAGAAAAGTTAAAGTACAGAGAATAGCAGTGTATCTCTTACCCTGTTACCTCAATTCTTAACATCTTATGTTATAATACCTTTGTCAAAACTAAGAAACTGGTATTGGTATAGAATTTTTTTTTTTTTTTTGAGATGGAGTTTTGCTGTGTTGCTCAGGCTGGAGTGCAGTGGCACCATCTCGGCTCACTGCAGCCTCTGCCTCCAGGGTTCAAGCATTTCTCCCACCTCAGCCTCCCAAGTAGCTGGGATTATAGAGCGTCCGCCACCATGCCCGGCTAATTTTTGTTAAGATGGGGTTTCACCATGTTGGCCATGCTGGTTTCAAACTCCTGACCTCAAGTAATCCACCCGCCTCAGCCTCCCAGAGGGCTGGGATTACAGGCGTGAGCCACTGTGCCCGGCCATAAACACTAAACTTTATTTGGAGTTTACCAAATATTGGTAGTAGTATAGTACTATTAACTAAACTTCATTTGGAATCTTCTATTAATGTTTTCTTTCTGTCCCAGCATCCAATCCAAGGTACTGAATTATGTTTAATTGTAATGTGTCTTTAGTCTTGTCTGTGACATTTCCTGTCTTATTTCTTTGTTTGCATATTGCCAGTTGGACGTTGATATCTCCAACTCTAATCTAGTACTCCAGGATTTATTCTATCCTTTTTTCATCTGCAACTTCCCTCTCAGACAGTGAGAAACTTAGTTCCTACTATTCACTATTCACCTACTTATTTGTTCTGTCCCAGTAAACATGTAAAACATTTCATAATTATTAATTCATACCCCTGTGAGAAATATATTAACCAATTAGAGTGCAATTTTTTTTTCTCTTTGAGACAGTCTCACTCTGTCACCCAGGCTGTAGTGCAGTGGTGCAATCTCAGCTCACTGCAACCTCTGCCCCCAGGGTTCTAGCGATTCTCCTACCTCAGCCTCCTGAGTACCTGGCATTACAGGTGTCTACCACCATGCCCGGCTAATTTTTTTGTATTTTTAGTAGAGATGGTGTTTCGCCATGTTGGGCAGGCTCATCTCGAACTCCTGACTTCAGGTGATCCACGTGCCTCGGCCTCCCTTACCTTTCATATCATTGTTCATGTTGAGGTTGAGATGAATCTTATCTAATTCAGTGTCTTTTTCTGTATGTAATTATTGCCGAAGTAAGCTTTTGTGGAATCCTGTATCAACTCATGCCATTCTTTTCTAAATGTGATATATTTTCAATTTTTTCCCTTTGTAGAATTCCATATATAGTTTAATATATATATATATTAAATAATATACGTATTTTCTAGGATTATAGGCGTGAGCCACTGCACTCAGCCTAGAGTACAATTTTAAGTAGTGTCTTTTTGTCTTTATCCTTATAACTTCTAGTTAAAACACCATTTGCTGAAGTTACTTAGGCCAGCTTCTCTTTTTCCGCCTACCTCCTTCGGTGTCGTTATGCTGTACAGTTCTAATATAGTTAGGTTCATTTCTCACAGTATGCATTCCATCTTAGGCTACCTCAGTAGCCTGGTTGATATTTATACATATTTTTTTCTCATTTGATGTACATTGAAGTTCATTCTTTGTGATTTTTACAGTTCTGTGGGTTTTATCAAATGTATAGAATTATGTATTAGCCATTATAGTACCATACAGAACAGTTCCTTCACCCTAAAATTTCCCTATGCCTACATTTTGTTGTTACTGTCCTTCCCCGCAGTCCCGTGGCAACCATTCATCTGCTTTTTATTTCTATAGTTTTACCTTTTCCAGGAAAAACATTACACATATGTATCCTTTGGGGTCTGGCTTATTTCACTTAGTAATACATTTAAAGTTCATCCATGATGTTGGATGTATCAGTAGTAATTCTCATTTATCACTGAACTGTCGGCATACCATAAGAATTCTTTATATATTCTGGATACAAGTTTTTGATCAGATACATGATTGCAAATATTTTCTCCCCTCAATCTGTGGCTTGTCTTTTCATTCTCTTTATTTTTTGTAGAGCACAATTTTTAAATTTGATAAAGTCTAAATTAATTTTTTATAAATGTATTATGCTTTTGGTGTTGTGTGTAAAAACTTATTACCCAATCCAAGTTCATGAAGATTATTCCCTAATAGTTTTTCTAGAAGTTTTGTAGTTTTATGTTTTTACCTTATTATTATTTTTTTTGTAGAAACACAGTCTCACTAAGTTGCTCAGACTTGTCTTGAACTCCTGGCCTTAGGCAATCCTCCCGTTTTTGGTCTCCTAAAGTGTTGGGATTACAGGCATGAGCCACCATGCCTGATCATAGTTTTACATTTAGATCTGTGATCCATTTGAGTTAAGTTTACATAAGGTTTGAATAGGTGTAATTTTTTTTGCATGTGGACGTTTAATTGGTCCAGCACCATTTGTTGAGGACTGTTTTTCCTCCATGGGATTACCTTTGCCTCTTTGTTAAATCTCGATCTTGAGTAGTATTTTGTCTTAATTAACCTTTGAAATCTTATGAATTAAAGCTTTGATTTTATTTGGTAATACACATTATCACAATTTTTCCCCTACCAGTTTCTCCTAAGTCCACTGTCTATCCAATCTTCAGTGCATCTTCAGTCAATTCAAAAAGGTGAGAATTGTTACTGTTTTAAAGTTCAAGCCTTATAAATTACACAGGTCCTCTGGGTCTCTTTTTCAGTCTCGTGCTACTTAATTTGGGGAGTTTTTTCCTTCCTCACTAAGGGGAATAGGAGAATAATATTGAGAATAGGGTGATGAAATCAGTCCCTCATGGAAACATAAGAACTTAAGAGTTGAGAGATGGAAAAGATCTTTATATGCTTGAGTAAGAGTAATTGCTAACATATAATACCTTACCTGTAATAAGTAGCTTTTGTATCTATTATCTTAATTTTCACAACAAATTAGAAGGTAGATACTATTATTCTATTTTTAGCCTAAGAAACTGTTAGTAATTTAGCCACAGTTGCACAGCTATTAGGTACTAGGACCAGGACTAGAATCTATATCTGAACCAAATGCCCATTAAGTTATATTTCCTTCCCTGGGTGATAGTATAGTAGCTACAATTTAATAAGCATTTACAGCTTCATGATGTAGGTACCATTGTTACCCATTTTGTAGATGAGAAAGCTGGCTGGAGGAGTAAGTAACTTGCAGCAGCTTAATGTTATCATAAAGTATAGCTGAAGACTGCATTGGGGGAGGCACGGATGGGTAGAGAGCATGATAGGCAGCAGAGCTCTGAAAAAGTAGTTTCTTATAGTCTAAACATCTTCTTCCTAAGTAGCTTTGATCCTTCTCTCTCCATTTGATTATAAATAACTCCAGATATTAACTAAGGAACTTCCCGGCTACATTTTCCTTACTCTCAGAGCACCTCATCTTAAATTGCCTCAGTGACTAGGTTGAGTGGGCAGCTTTTCCTCTTCAAAGGTTTGTTTCTAGTTTTTCTCACCTTTCCCATTTTTCACCTGTGTTGTCATCTTTCATGACCTTTTATTGAAGATGCGAGCTGTCTTAGTTCATTTTGTGTTGCTATCACAGAATACCATGGACTAAGTAATTTATAATGGACAGAAATTTATTTGGCTCACAGTTCTGGAGGCTGAGAAGTCCAAGATCAAGCAGCCACATCTGGTGGGTGCCTTCTTGCTGCATGATCCCATGGCAGAAGGCAGAACAAGAGAGTGTACGTGAGAGAACAAGAGACCTTGGCTTGCAGCCTCACGTCCTTCAATAATCAACATTAATTCATTCATGAAGGTGGAGCTATCATGAGCTAAACACCTCTTAAGTTTTCACACATGAATTTTGGGGGACATGCTCAAACCATAGCAGAAGCCTACCACAATTAACTGATAAAAGTGTATACTAATTTAGTCTAGTATAAAGAGACAGGCCAGGCTCTGTGGCTCATGCCTGTAATCCCAGCACTTTGGGAGGCCAAGGTGGGTGGATCACCTGTGATCAGGAGTTTGAGACTAGGCCAACATGGTGAAACCCCATCTTTACTAAAAATACAGAAATTAGCTGGGCATGATGGGGCATGCCTATAATCCCAGCTACTCAGGAAGCTGAGACAGGAGACTAGCTTGAACCCAGGAGGTAGAGGTTGCAGTGAGCCAAGATTGCACCACTGCACTCCAGCTTGGGCGACAGAGCAAGACTCTGTCTCAAAAAAAAAAAAAAAAAAAAAGACAGTGGGATACTATTTGTTAAATAATATGATATTACTCTTTTTGTAGACTCCAAAATGTCAGTTATCAGCAATTTGAGATTTAATCTGTTACTTCAGATAGATTACAGATTCTCAAAGTGCTTAGTCTCACATTTGTTTTTTGGTTTTTAAAATTCATTCAGTGAACATTTAGAGAGTATCACATGCTATTGAGCTATACTGAGTTCTAGAGATGTGAAGATAATTAACGTGGTCTTGCTATCAAGGTTATGGTTAGAGGAGGGTAGACATTTAAACTAGTATAGTGTTACAATTGCTAAAATGGAAGCAAAGAGATGGCTATCACACATGCAGGGTCAGGGAGAGCTGAGTTAGCAAAGGCTGCATAAGGTGAAAAGGGTCAGTAACTTGGACAAATGTTTTTTCATACTGTAGGTAGCAGCCCATTAGTAGTTCATCAGACCAGTTTAGGGTGTCATATCTAGTGACAGTTACTATGGGACTGAACGAAGGTGGACGAACACAGAAATGAAGACAAAGACAAAAGGATCTTTTTAAAGAAGGGGTTGGGAGCTTCTCGCTTCTAGTGAGCAAGGGCCCTGAGCTTCTACAGCCTTTTGTATTTATTGGGTAGAAACAGCAGAGGGGAGCAGGTAAAGGTCAGCTGCATGATTTATCACAGGTTCACTTGATTGTTAACAAGCTTCAAATGTGCCTGTAGATAATGGCAAGAAACACTGTGCCTGGGCATGACTGCCCTCAGCATTCCTTCTGGGTGGCAGACGCAGTTGGTCAGTTTGCCAGCAACCTGCATTCATGAGAACAGTTTGCTGTTTGCTTATATGGCCTCCAGTGGTATACTGAATTGGTCACAACTCTCATTCTTTTGGCCTCCAACAATAGCATTTATTTTTAGTGGAGTAGTGTATCTCACACAGCAAGTATATTTAGTGAAACTTTGGTTTTATGTCTATACTAGTCATGTGAAATGTATTTCTTAGCATAGATTTGTCAAGTCAATTTGAAAACTACTTTTCAGACAAATGGTAAGAAGACAGCTTGACTTAGCTTAATGCAGTAGAGCTAATGCTCCACTTTTTTCTTTTCTACTCTGTCAGGTTTTTTTTTTCCCCCTGTTGTTTGAACCTCTTACTTTGGGCACTGGGTGGGGGGGTTTCTTATTTACTTCTACTCTTTAGGGATTTCTACTCCTTTCATTACAAGGCAAGGGTTACAAACTCAGTACCTACAGAGCCAGCAGGCTGGGTGGAAACTAGGGCCAGCTGAAGAATTGTCCACTTAAAAGGGCGTGTGCTATTCCAAGTTCGAACTTGTAGATTCTTTGATGGAATAGAGGTTTAGTGATCTTACAGTCTCTTTTAATATTGGAAATACACATTTTTAAGTGAAATCTCTAAATTTTAAAATATTGGAGGCTAATCCAAAGTTTTAAATAACATATGGGTCAACCAAAACATGTCTGCTAGCTAGATTTGGCCTGAGGGGCTCCGGTTTGCAACCTCTGTAAGTCAATCTCAGCATTCTTTCCTAATAGGTAAAGGTTGTCTCAACTACATCTGTCCAGCCTAAATTTTTTTTTTCCTTAAGAATTTCAGAGTAGTGAGATGCTGCTTTTGGTATAAGGAAAGGCAAATTTAGTAGCTTCATTGCCCAGGTAAAACGTTGCTGGGTCATAATATGATGGTGACTCTGATTTCCTGTGGATCTGTGGTTCAGTATTATACTTATTTCCTCTAGTACCCCAGGAATTTCTTTATAACTGTATAGGTAAATATTATCCTAAGATTTGATAAAGCAAAAAAATCTTTTTTTAAAGGGTGAAGTCAGTTTCCAAAGTGTGCATCTTTGTGCATCTGATATTGTAGAAGGAAGTCCCTGGGACTTGGAGTCAGAGGACCAGGATTTGAGTGTTAATGCTGCCATTTACTAGTTACTTTACCTTGAGTAAATTACTGACCCTCTCTGAGTGGGCCTCCGATTTCTCATTATTCCTGTCCCTATTATCTCATCAAGTTAATGTCAGAAAGCACTAAAAATTGCAAGGTACTCTGTTAAATGTCTGCTTTCTTTCCCTTGTAATTCCGCAAAAATTACGAATTTATATATTTATCAACTTATAATATCAAATTGTGATATTTATCAAATTTATATGATATTTATCAACTTTCTGTGTCAAGATCTTTAGGTGAAGAACAGCTTTCTGTGGGATCTATCAACTTCTTGAAACAGACCAATATCCAGAAAAATACTAATACCAGAGATACAAGTAAAAAAACAAAAGACCAGCTCATCATTGTGAGTAAATGCAAAACAAAGCTTCTCCTATCTAGCCCTTTACAGAAAAACCCCTGTATTAGACAGTTCAGAACTTGGTATTTTCAATGGCATTAAGCAATGTTTTATGTGACAGAATGGGAGTTATAGGTGGTGACACTGAATATTCTTGAATTTATCTGTGCTTTTCCTGAACTTTATTTTTTGTCAATTCTTGTCAAATAATTTCAATATTAAGAATAATTTAATATTCTTAGCCACTTAAGGAAAAATATTGTATAATTAATATAGAAGTCCTAAAATTTTTGCTCTTCTCTTTGAAAGAAGGCTTTTTCAGGTCTTTAAGAGTTTCATTAGGCCGGGTGCGGTGGCTCAAGCCTGTAATTCCAGCACTTTGAGAGGCCGAGACGGGCGGATCACGAGGTCAGGAGATTGAGACCATCCTGGCGAACACGGTGAAACCCCATCTCTACTAAAAAAATTACAAAAAAAAACTAGCCGGGCGAGGTGGCGGGCGCCTGTAGTCCCAGCTACTCGGGAGGCTGAGGCAGGAGAACGGTGTAAACCCGGGAGGCGGAGCTTGCAGTGAGCTGAGATCCGGCCACTGCACTCCAGCCTGGGCGACAGAGCGAGACTCCGTCTCAAAAAAAAAAAAAAAAAAAAAAAAAAGAGTTTCATTAAAAAGTTCTGTTGTTCGTTTTAGCTATAATTTCCACAGTTTAGTCTTATTGCTTCTTAGAACCATGGGTCTAGTAAGGAATCTTGTAAAAATAAAAGAATCTTTGGTTTTTACACTGTGCATTCAAATAAACAATTCCCTTCCATCAATTTATTGCATTTTTAGGTCTCTTCTACCCCGCCGCCCCGGCCAAAGAGATGGAGTCTCACCATGTTGCCCAGGCTGGTCACTAACTCCTTGGCTGAAGTGATCCACCCACCTCAGCCTCCCAAAGTGCCGGGATTATAGGCATGAGCCACTGTGCCCGGCATGATCTCATTTCATTTTGTTTTGGGGGAGGGAAGGAGGATATAGTAACCAGACTTTCATTTAGTTTTTCTCTTGTGTCAGCAGAAAAAAAAAAATTAGGTGAAATTTGAATGAATGGTTATAGGTACGTAATTTAGAGCTATTTGTGCTATATTTAAATGGGCTTCTTTTTATACCCCCCAATTATAGGACGCTGGTCAGAAACATTTTGGGGCTACTGTGTGCAAGTCTTGTGGTATGATATATACTGCTTCCAACCCTGAAGATGAAATGCAGCATGTACAGCATCACCACAGGTTTCTGGAAGGAATCAAATATGTGGTGAGCCAAAAGATAGTCTTTCAGTTTGCTCTAGAAGTAAAACTGCTTTAAAAAAGACATTTCTTTTCCACCATCCAGCCTGAAAAGTTAACTTTTAATGATGATGTTTCAAGCTTATCTTCTCAATATAAGATAAATATTTTGTAAACGCTGCATTCTGAGCAGAGCTGAACAGTCAAGATATACAAAATTCAAAGACCTGAAGAGATACCCTCTTCCCACTATAGTGTTGTCTTTATGGATAGCCTTAGAAAAAATAGCCTTTCCATGACTTCTCCAGGTTTTTTCTGAGAGGTGAGGTCCCACCCATTCATTAAACACCTTTCAAGTCCCAACACATCCTATCATTGGCCCTATCTTTATGATTGTACCTGCTACTCATTCCTTTTCCCCTATTTTTATTGCCATAGTTAATACCTTCACAATGTTTTTAGCCTGTTTATTGAAACAGCTTGCTTTCTGGGTTCCCATAGTGCTACCAGAAATAATGTTTTAAAACATAAGTCTAGGCTGGGCGCGGTGACTTACGCCTGTAATCCCAGCATTTTGGGAGGCTGAGGTGGGTGGTTCACCTGAGGTCAGGAGTTTGAGACCAGCCTGCCCAACATGGCGAAACCCCGTTTCTACTAAAAATACAAAAAATTAGCCCGGCGTGGTGGCAGCCGCCTGTAATCCCAGCTACTCAGGAGACTGAGGCAGGAGAATCGCTTGAACCCAGGAGGCGGAGGTTGCCGTGAGCCGAGATTGCGCCATTGCACTCTAGCCTGGGTGACGAGCTAAACTCTATCTCAAAAAAAAAAAAAAAAAGCCACAAATAAAACATAAGTCTAGTATAATTCTACATACTTCTAGAAAGAAAAAGTTCCCACCAGCAGTTTGGTGCTCTTTAATCTGGCCTTAACCTTTTCTATATATGTGCATATAAAATATATACAAAAGAGAAAGTGTATATGTGTATAATTTAAATTCTTGCCCTCTCTGATATCTCTACATCAGCCAGAAAGTTCTAAAACATAGGTTCTGACATTGTCTGCTTCACACTTGGCAGCTTTCTGTTGCACTAGGGAATAAAACCGAGACTCCTTACCTTGGCCAGCAGATCTCTTCATATCTGGCCCCTGCTCACCTTGTCGCATGACACATTCCCTCTCCAGCTCTAAGCTCGTGCCGCTGGAATAAGCCACATTCTCTGATGAAGCCAGACTATACTATATTGGATTTCTTTCTTTAATTTGTGGAAACATACTGGACATGTTATCCTTTATATATTTTGTATATTATTCCTGTGTTACAAATACATTCTCCCTGTCCCTTTTTTTAAGGTTTGAATTTATATTTTTGATATAGTAATACTTTCACATGATTCGAAATTCACAGAATGCAAAAGTATATCCAGTGAAGTGTTTCTCCATACCCCTTCCAGAAACCTTGTTCCCCTATCTATAGGCATCCAGCATTCACAGGTTCATCTATATATCTTTCAGAGATATTTTCTGCATATACAAGCAAATACCATTACTTGGATTTTCTTTAACCTTTTTATGGTGTATATTGCTACAAAGAAAACAAAATTTTTATTTAGCTAATTTGTGACCTTTGGTTTCTTAAGTCAGGAACATCATCTCAGTCCCAAAATTAGTAAGAAGTTTTTCCTACATTTAAAAAAAATATATAGCTATAAATTTTATTTTTAGACCTTTAATCCACTGGAAGTTTTTCAAGACATAGTGTCAGAGATGGATCTTAACTTTGTATTTTTCCTGAAGGACTGCAAAGTGTGCCAGCATTACTGTTTGACTGGTTTATCTTCCACATTGATTAGCAATGCCACCTTTAATGCATACTAAATTCCCACATATAAATGGGCTTGTTATTGGACACTTCTGCACCATCCATTATTTCCTGGCCAGTGCCATACTTTTACAAACGTAGCTCCATACTGTATTTGGATGTATAGTTAGGTAAGTTCCCTTTCATCCTTCTCTGTAAAAAATGTCTTGACTTTTTCTGCACATTTACTCTTTCAAATTAAAAAAGGAGCCTATCACATTCCCCCCAAATAAAAAACCTATTCTAATTTTTATTGAAAGTAGTCAAACTAATGCCATTTATTTCTAGGGAAAAAAAATCTTAGTATAACTTAGAAACTTAGTATAGTACATACTATAATATAAACTTAGTATATACTATAATATAAACCTAGTGTATACTTAGAAACTTAGTATACCTCTGATTGATTCATATCTTTGATGTCTTTCAGGAACATTTTATAGTTTTGTCAATGTGGATCTTATTAAATTTATTTCTAATATTTCAACCTCATTTTTTCCAGTTACACCACATTTTTTTTTGCCATTCTCTACACCTGTGCTTATTCAGTTAGTTGCCTTAGCCTGAAGGCAAGTTAACCACTTTCCCCATTATGCTCATTGACATCTTACCAAGGTTTTTAAACCCTTTTCAAGTACCATAATACTTCAGTATCATTCAAACACTAGGGCCACATGCCAAAGCACTATGCTGGGGATTGAGATTAAAATAGTTATAAGACTGTGCCCTTCCATGGTCTTGTTAAACATAAGGGACAAATATATAAGGACTTTTATTTAGCCTTTTCTTGGAATTTGGCTTATTCTTCTACCCCTCCCCTACCTGCCCGCTCGTCTCAAACTCCTGACCTCGAGTGATCCACCCGCCTCAGCCCTCCCAAAGTGCTAGGATTACAGGTGTGAGCCACCGCACCATTACCTCTTTACCTTGCTTTATAATCATATACATGTCTCCAGATAGGATATAAGCTTGTTGAGGCCAGGTACCTGTTTTAGGCATCTTTTATGTCTCTTCCCACATTACTTTTAGTTGGATTTCGTCTTTTTTAAATATCTGTTACTGTTTAGCCTTTTGTCTTCTGCACATCAAATTATTTAGTGTTGGTTTTTTTCTCTTCACAAATTAAACTGTGACCTTTTTTTCCTTTGGCAGGGTTGGAAGAAAGAACGTGTAGTAGCAGAGTTTTGGGATGGGAAAATTGTGTTGGTTCTGCCACATGATCCAAGCTTCGCTATCAAAAAGGTATGGAACATTATCTTTTTAACTCGCATTTCCCCACCCCCAAGAAATCAACCTATGTTGAAGTGCACACTGCCTTTGCTGACATAATTCACTTGGGTACCTGCTTAATGATTACTTTCGTAGCAATTTATACAAAACTAAACTTAGAATTGTAGGACAAAGGAGTAAAGAAGGCAGATAAGGCTCCACAGCTTATCTTTTATGTTCATCTTTCCCTTGTGAAAGATAAACTAAGCTTTCAGTTTGAGAAATTAATGGCCCCAGGGTCTATTTCTTATATTGGTGTTGCCTGTGTTTCTGAGGTTGGATGTCTAGCCACCATGAATAATGAATAAAGCTAAAACAAATGTGTTTTAAAGCTTTCTATTCCTTATCCCTCCCAGGTGTCTGAATTTCTACTGAAAGTGATCTTTAAAATAGGTTCTTAAAACCTTGTTTCCACAGTAGCAGCTACATGCATCAATAGTGAAATAATTTTGGAGGTGTGTCAATTTAAGAAATAGAAATTAAAGACACTAAAGTAACAGTAATCATACATTTTGTGTATATAAATATGTATAGTTTCTATTGTACTTTTTAAAACATTCACCTGTCTTGGTTTTTAAAATCATTAGGTAGAAGATGTCCAAGAACTTGTTGATAATGAATTGGGCTTCCAGCAAGTTGTTCCTAAGTGTCCAAACAAAATAAAAACTTTTCTTTTTATATCTGATGAAAAGAGAGTAGTTGGGTGTTTAATTGCAGAACCCATCAAACAGGTATGGTATATTTATTTTAAATTATTGGCATAATTTGTGGGCAAAATAAAGAGAAAAGTTGGGAGAAGTCTCAGCATTTAAGATTGCTACCATTAATGACATTCTGCTGGAATATCTTGACCTTGTGGATAATTGAAGTTATTTATTTCCATTAATATTTGGAATTTTGCTTTATGTAAACAGGACAGGTAAGCCAGTCTTATGTTCATGTAATCATTTCCACAGCTGGACTATAAAGTATATTGATTTTAAGTAAGCAGATCTATAAACCGAAGTTTTTAAACATGTGGCTTAGTGAAGGTTAATATTTTTGGCAAAATAGTCATTATCCCTTAATTAGAATCTAATTTGGGTACTAATTAGCAATGTTCTAGAAGACATAGTTTCTCCTTGTGTTATTAGAAGTTGGAGAGAAAAGCAGCTTGTTTGTATTTTTGCCAGTATAAGTGATCAGTTTGGCCTTTCTCTTCTCCCTCAGCTTTATTAAGGTATAACTCACAAATAAAAATTGCAAATATTTATAGTGTACAATGTGATATTTTGATATAGGTATACATTGTAAAATGACTAAGTCAAGCTAATATATCTTTCACCTCACATACTTATCAACTTACTGTGATGAAAACATTTAGATCTCCCCTTGCAATTTTCATTTTCTTCGTTTTCTTTCTTTTTTTGAGACGGAGTCTTGCTCTGTTGCGCAGGCTGGAGTGCAGTGGTGCGATCTCGGCTCACCACAACCTCTGCCTCCTAGGTTCAGGCTATTCTCCTGCCTCGGCCTCCCAAGTAGCTGGGACTACAGCTGCGTGCCACCATGCCTGGCTAATTTTTGTATTTTTAGTAGTAACGGGGTTTCCTATGTTGTCCAGGCTGATCTTGAACTCCTGACCTCGTGATCTGCCCGCCTCGGCCTCCCAAATTGCTGGGATTACAGGCATGAGCCACCGTGCCCGGCTTCTAGCAATTTTCAAGTATACATTAGCTATAGTCATGCCGTACAATAGATCTGCAGAATTTATCCTAACTTAAACTTTGTACCCTTTACCAACGTTTCCCCATTTCTCCTATCTCTCACTCCCCCAGCCTCTGGCAACCACCATTCTACTCTGCTTCTATGAAGTCAACTTCTTTAGATTACCTGTGGGAGATGTTGCACTATTTTTCTTTTTTGCTTGGCTGATTTCACTTAACATAATGTCCTCCAGGTTCATTCACGTTGTTGCAAACATCAGGATTGCCTTTTTAAAGGCTGAATAGTATTCCACGTGTATATGTACCACATTTTCTTTATTTATTCATCCATTGATGGACACTTACGTTGATTACATATCTTGGCTACGAATAATGCTGCCTTGAACATGAGAGTACAGATTTCTATTCAACATACTTTTTCAGTTCCTTTGGATATACACTCAGGAGTGGGATTGCTGCATATGGTGATTGTATTTTTATAGTAATCATCCTGACAGGTGTGAGGTGATCTTGTTTTAATTTGCATTTCCTTCATGAATAGTAATGTTGAATGAGCATTTTTCATATGCCTGTTCCTGATTTGTATGTCTTTTGAGAAATATCTATTCTGGTTCTTTGTCCATTTTTTAATCCGAGTATTTTTCTTGCTATAGAGTTATTTATATATTTTGGCTATTATCCACTATTGTATATGCAAAATTTTTTTCCAATCAATCAGTAGGTTGGTTGGTTTGTGTTTATCCACTCTGCTATGCAGAAACTTCAGTTTGATTTTACATTTCTTTCTTTTATTGCCCACACTTTGGGAGTCATAGCCAGAAAATTATTGCCCAGACCTATGTCAAGCTTTTTTCTCATTTTTTTTCTTATAGTTTTACAGCTTCAGGTCCGTCATTTTAAGTCTTCAATCCATTTTGAGTTGATTTTTGTATGTGGTTTGAGATAAGGCTCCAATTTTATTCTTATTTTGTGCATATTCATTTTTCCCAACATCATTTATTGAAGAGACTGTGTCCTTGCCCCATTGTTTGTTCTTGATGTGTTTGTCAGATACCAGTTGACTCTAAATGCCTGGATTTATTTTATCTGTTTTGTTCCTTTAGTTGCTTTGTTTTGTTTTAATGCCAGTAGGAGTGCAGTGCCCCTCAGCTTTACTCTTTGGTCTAGATTGCTTTGGCCGTTTGGAATCGCTTATGGTTCCATAGGATTTTAGGACTTTTTTATATTTTTGTGGCAAATGCCGTTGGAATTTTGATAGGGATTGCATTGTATTTGTAGATTGCTTTGGGTAGTATTGACATTTTAACAATATTAATTCTTCCAAGCCATGAACACTGGGTATCCTTCCATTTATGTGAATATTCTTCAGCTTCTTTCATCAGTGTTTTCCGGTGTTCAGTGTATGGATCTTTCACCTCCTCGGTTAAATTTATTCATAAGTGGGTTTTTTTAATGCTATTGTAAATAGATTGTCTTCTTGATTTCTTTTTTAGATAGTTTGTAGTTCATTGTTCCTATATAGAAAAGGTACTTTTGTATGTTGATTTTGTATCCTGCGCCTTTTCTGAATTTAATAGTTTTTTTGGTGGAGTCTTTAGGGTTTTCTGTGCATAAGTTCATATCATTTGCAAACAGATGATTTAACTTCTTCCTTTAAATTTGAATGCCTTTCTTTTTTCTTCCTAATTGCTCTGGTGAGGAATTCTAGAACTATGTAGAATAGAAATGATGAGAGTTAGCATCCTTGTCTTATTCCTGATCTAAGAGGAAAAGCTTTCAATTTTTCATTGCTGAGTATGATGTTAGTTGTGGGCTTGTGATATATGGCCTTTAGTATACTGAGGTACATTCCTTCTGTGTCTAATTTGTTGGGAGTTCTTATCATGAAAGGATGTCAGATGCCTTTTCTGTATTGAGATGATCATATAGTTTTGTTCTTCATTCTGTTAATATGGTGTAACACATTGATGTGCGTGTATTGAGCCATCCTTGCATCCAGGGATAAAGTCCACTGGATCATTGTGTACTATTCTTTTAATGTGTCAGTTTGCATCTGTTTATCAGGAATATTGGCCGGTCTTGTAGTGTCCTTTTCTGGCTTTGGTATCAGGTTAATTCTGGCCTTGTAAAATGACTTTGGGGGTATTCTTCCTCTTCAGTTTTTTGGAAGAGTTTGAGGATTAGTATTCTTTAAATGTCTGGTAGAATTTAGCAGTGACGTCATTACAGATGGGCCTTCTTATGATGCAAGTTGTTTTTTTTTTTTTTAAACTAATTGAATCTCCTTTCTATTGGTTTAGATTTTCTGTTTCTTCATGATTTGGTGTAGGCAGGTTGTATGCCTCTCGGAATTTGTTTCCTATAGGTTACCTGATTTGTTGGTATATAATTATCCATAGTCTCTTACGATCCTTTGTACTTCTGTGATAATCAGTTGTAATATCTCCTCTTTTTGTTTGTGATTCTGTTTAGTTGAGTCTTCTTTTTTCTTCATCTAGCTAAAGGTTTGTCAATTTTATTATCTTTCAAAAAACCAATTCTTCATTTTGTTGATCTTTTCTATTTTTCGAGTCCCCGTTTAATTTATCTCTACTATCTTTATTTTCTTCCTTCTACTAACTTTGGGCTTTATTCTTTTTCTAATTCTTTGAGGTGTAACGTTAGGTTACTTGAGATCTTTCTTCTTTTTTATGTAGAACTGCTTTTGCTGCATTCCATAGATTTTGGTATGCTGTGTTTCCATTTTCATTTGTCTCAAGAAATTTGTCAATTTCCCTTTTAATTTCTTTGATCTGTTGGTTGTTCAGGAGCATGTGGTTTAATTTTCACATATTTGTCAGTTTTCCACTTTTCCTCCTGTCATTGATCTATAATTTTATACTGTATGAATGTTCTGTGTGCACTTGAAAAGAATGTGCATTCATTCTGCTGCTATTGGATGGAATACTATGTGTGTTTCTGTTAGGTCCATTAGGTCTGAAGTGTAGTTCAGTGTTTACTGGCTGAACTCAGTGGCTTACAGCTGTAATCCCAACACTTTGGGAGGCTGAGGCAGGAGGATAGCTTGAGGCTAGAAGTTCAAGAACAGTCTGGGCAACATAGTGAGACCCTGTCTTTACAAAAATTTGCCAGGCATGGTAGTGCATGCTTATAGTCACAGGTACTTGGGAGGCTGAGGCAGGAAGATCACCTGAGCCCAGGTGTTCAAGGCTGCAGTGTGCTGTGATCGCACCAGTGCACTCCAGTCAGGGCAATAGTGAGACCCTGTCTCTTAAGAAAGAAAAAAAATGTTCAGCATTTCCTTATCTATTTTCTCTCTGGATGATGTATCCATTGTTGAAAGTGGGATCTTGAAGTCCTCTTCAATTTTGTATTCCTATCTATTTCTCCTTTCAGAATCCTAAATATATATTTAGGTGCTCCAATGTTAGGTGCACATATATTTACAACTGTTTTAATGAATTGACCTTTTTATTATATAATTACCTTCTTTGTCTCTTTTGGTGGTTTTTGACTTGAAATCTGTTTTTTATGATGTAAGTGTAGGTACTTCCTGTTGTCTTTCGGTTTCCATTTGCATGGAGTATGTTTTTCTGACCCTTCACTTGCAGTCTGTGTGAATCTTTTGTAGGCAATATTTAGTTGAGTCTTGTGTTTTTATCCATTTAGCCACTCTGTGTGTCTTTTGATTGTCAAATGTATTCTATTTACATTTAAAGTAATTATTGATAAATAAGGATTTACTATTGCCATTTTGTTTTGTTTTCTGGTTGTTTTATATATATTCCTTTCTTCCTCTCTTGCTGTCTTCCTTGGGATTTGATGATTTTCTGTAGTGGTATGCTTTGATTTCTTTATCTTTTATGTATCTACTATAGGTTTTCGCTTTTTGGTCATGAGGCTTACATAAAATATCCTTTAATATAGCAGTCTATTTTAAGCTGATAACAATTTATATCACCTACAAAAGCTCTGTACTTTTTCTCCCTTCAACATTACTAATTTTACAGTTTACATCTTTTTATGTTGTGTATTTATTTAAAAGGCCTTTTCCTTCTTTGATCTCAAAGAAGTAGACTCTTATGTCCTGATAATAGGCAAGATGTAGCCAACTATTCTCTTCTACTCTCAGGTCAGAAACAATGTTTTGTTTTTGGTAATTAAAAACTAAATACACACCTGTCAGAAGAGGTAACAGTATGTAAAAAATTGAGACAATACCAAATGCTAGTGAGGATATGGGGAAACTAGATCTCTCACACATTGTCGGTAGGAATGTAAAATATTACAGCCACTCTGGAAAAAGTTTTGAAGTTTCTTTAAAAACTAAACAGGCTGAGCGCAGTGGCTCACACCTGTAATCCTAGCACTTAGGCTGCGGCAGGCGGATCACCTGAGGTCAGGAGTTCGAGATCAGCCTGACCAACATGGCGAAACCCCGCCTCTACTAAAAATACAAAAATTAACTGGGTGTGGTGGTGCATGCTTGTAATCCCAGCTATTCGGGAGGCTGAGGCAGGAGAATCACTTGAACCCAGGAGGTGGAGGGTTGCAGTGAGCAAGATTGTGCCACTGCACTCCAGCCTGGGCAACAGTGAGACTTTGTCTCTTTAAAAAATAATAATAATAAAAAAACTAAACATGTATTTACCATATGATCCAGCCAAAACAAAGGAAAACTGATGTACACACAAAAACCTGTACAAGAATGTTAATAGCGGCCTTATTTGTAATAGCCAAAACCTGGTAACAACCAAAGTGTCCTTAAATGCTTTAAGTGAATGATAAGCTATGATACATCCATATGATGGAATACTACTTAGCGATATAAGGAACAAAGAATTGATACCCTTAACAACTTGGATGAGTCTCAGGGGCATTATGCTGAGTGGAAAAAAGCTAATCTTAAAAGGTCATATGGTGTGTGATTTCATTTATATAATATATAACATTCTCATAGCCATGGAGAATAAATTGGTAGTTGTCAGGGATTGAGGTTGGGAGACGGGGTAGTGTGGATGTGACTATAATGAGCAAGAAGATCTTTGTGGTGACTCAATAGTTCTGTATTTGATTGTGATGGTAGTTAAATGAATATACAGGTATGATTAAGTGTCCTGAAACTATACACACACATTTTACCAATGGTAATTTCATAGTTTTGGTATTATACCAGTTATGGAAGATGTAATCATTGGGGAAAACTCAGGAAAGGACACATGGTCCTCTGTAGTGGTTTTTTCAACTTCTCATGAATCTATTTCAAAATAAAAATGTTTTTTAAGAAACTTGCAATGCCAACCAAATTTCATAGTTAATAGATATAAATCTTTAGTGTTACTGGTTTCTTTAGGTGGTCATATATACATTTTAGGATGGAGAGAATGCTAGAGGTTGATATACTTTATTGAAAGGAAGAGTCTAATGTCTACAATTGTTTTAATTAAAGAGGAAAGTTTCATAATGCTATGGGACGCACTAGAATGTGTGAATGTCTCAACACCATTAGTTTTTTTTAAAGCATTGTGTGACTAAATGGATAAGAATTTAAGAAATAGAAAATATTTTTAACATATTTGGTGGAGATATAAGTTAAATTTTTGATACTTGTTTTATTTAAGGAATATTTTTTTAAAAGCAGTGTGAACTCATCTGTGTTGTTAGCTATAGATGCTTCTATATATCATTGCAGGCCTTTCGTGTCCTGTCTGAACCAGCTGGTCCAGGATCCCCAACCTCTACAGAATGTTCTAGGGCTTGGCAATGTTCAGATGTACCAGAACCTGCAGTCTGTGGGATAAGTAGAATCTGGGTTTTCAGACTGAAGAGAAGAAAGCGCATTGCAAGACGACTGGTTGATACCCTCAGGTAAGAAATAAAATGGATCTAGATCCAGAACCTTAGGTTCATAGCTTTCCCAGTACCTCTCGGCTTCTGAGCTAAAGAGAAGGATATTGGTAAGATACTTCTGTATAAATACTATCAAAGTCAGACTAAGGAAGGTATTGGCACTAGAAAAACCATACTAGATGTACTCAGTCTAGGGCACAATATTCCAGGTCTGAAACATACTAGCCCACTGCTTTTCAAACTACCTGTGCTAAAGGACTAGTTTAATTTGTCACAGATCAACACTAATAAAATAAAAATGGATTGCTAGAAAAAAATAGAAAAACAAAACAAAAATACAATCTCAAATTGTTATTAGACTTAGCAGATGTGAAATTATGCTTCAATAAATCTATACAAAGTAAAGGTTTGAAAAATTACAGAAGCTGTACATGTTCATTGACAGTGACTAGATAATGAAGACTTGCTATAACTCATAAGCATAACTTAAAAAGTGGATTTGCGAGACAGTCCATAGAACGAGAGAAAATAGTTGCAAATCATTTGTCTAAGGAGGGTCTAATACCCATAAAATTCTTAGAACACAATAAAAAGACAACCCAATTTAAAAATGGACAAAGAATTTCAGTAGATATTTCTTCAAAGATGAATTGCAAATGGTTAATTCAACATAACAAGATGCTCAACATCTTTATCAGGGAAATCACAAAACCATAGTGAGGTCCCACTTTATACCCAGTAGGATGACTGTAATCAAAAAACAGACAAGTGTCCGTGAGGATGTAGAGGAAACTGAAACTCTTGTACATTGCTGGTAGGAATGTAAACTGGTACAGTTGGTGTGGAATACAATCTGATGGTTTCTCAGAGTTAAACTGTTATGTGACCTAGCAGTTTGACTCCTAGGTTATATATTCAAGAAAAGAAAACATGTCCACTCAAAACCTTGTACATGAAGGTTCATAGCAGGATTATTTATAAAGGCCAAAAAAGTATAATCCAATCTGTGATTAATGGATAAATATGGTATATTGATACAATAATAACAATGGGATGTTATTCAGCCATAAAGGAAATTCTGTCACACGTTGCATCATGGAGGAACCTTGAAAACATTATGCTAATTGAAATAAGTCAGTTGCAGAAGATCGCACATTGTGTGATTACATTTATATAAAATGTCCATAAGAGGCAGGCAGATCCAGAGGCAGAAAGTAGATGTGCAGTTTCCAGGGACTGAGGAAAGATGAAGAGCAACTAATGAGTGCTGGGTTTGGGATAATAAAAATGTTCTAGAATTAGATAGTGGTGGTGATTGGACAATATTTGTTAATATACACAAAACCACTCAGTTGTACACTTCTAAAGGGTGAGTCTTACGGTATATGAGTATATATATCTCAACCAAAAAAATTAGTCTCCATTTTTAATTCCCATGTACACACTTTGAACTAACACTATGTATTGCTGTTTAAAGTTTCCAATGTCGCAAAAAAACTTGTTTGCTAATTTACCTAATCTAGCTAGGTTATGTGGATGAATTTCACAACACTTACTCTCTCAATTTCTACACATATTTCATTGTCTAGATAATAGGTTACAAACCAATAAGCACACTTTGACCAAACCAGAGACCACACTTTGGAATACTGTTATTCAAGCCTTTTGCATTCTATGCCATTTTTAAAAAAATAAATACCAACACCATTATGGGGACCCAATCTTGGGCCATAAATCCTAGTCAATTACACATACTTACAAAAGGGATCAGTAGGAAAAATTGATATCTTAAAGATTTTTGATTAGTTATGAAATACTTTTCTATGTTTTATATTAGATATATAAATTTGGTATGAGGAATACCAGTATCTAACCTAGTTCTACCATATTATGTATTTAATTATAGTATTTAATATATTAGAAGCTTATGTCTTCTAATTGAATCAAATTCTAATTTTTTATTCTGAAATAATTTCAAGCTTACAAAAGAGCAGCAAGAGTAGTAAGAAGCCTTTGTCAAGACCTAGTAAGTTCAACGTTTACCTCATTTGCTTTACCATTCTATGTTTAGATAAACTTCCTGAATTATTTTGTTACATATATTACGCTCCTTTACCCCTTCATGCATTGGTGTGTTTTTCTTAAGAACAAGAATATTCTCTTATATAACCATGATACAATTATCAAATTTGGGAAATTTAATATTGATATAATGCTTTTATCTGACAGTCCATATTTCACTTTTGTCTGTTGTCTCAAATGTCCTTCATGGCTTTTTTTTTTTTTTTCTGCCCAGTATCACATACTGCATTTAGTGTCTTTAATCTTCATCTTCCCTAATCTGGAACAGTTTCTCAGTCTTTTGACATTGAAGAATTTGAAGAGTGCAAGCCAGTTATTTTATAGAATATCCCTCAATTTTGATTAATTCTGTTTTTTTCTTTCACAAACAAGTTGTGGGAGATGTTGAATTCTTTTAACCACTTCCTTATTACTTTTAATCCTAAGGTAAGCAAGATCAAGGAGAGTTGTAGTCAAAATGCAGATTAGTTTTTCCCTTCTTAAAGCTCTCAGTGGATGTCTTCGTTGAAAAAAGTATATAGGCTGGGCAGTGGCTAATGCCTGTAATCCCTGCACTTTGGGAGGCCAAGGAGGGCGGATTACCTGAGGTTGGAAGTTCAAGACCATCCTGGCTGACATGGAGAAACCCTGTCTCTACTAAAAAAAAAAAATTAGCTGAGTGTGGTGACACATGCCTGTAATCCCAGCTACTTGGGAGGCTAAGGCAGGAAAATCACGTTAACCTAGGAGGCGGAGGTTGTAGTGAGCCAAGATCGCACCACTGCGCTCCAGCCTGGGTGACAGAGTGAGACTCTGTCTCAAAAAAAAAAAAATATATATATATATATATATGTGTGTGTGTGTGTGTGTGTGTGTGTGGTTACTGCTTAAAATTGGTGATTTTTTTTGTTTGTTCTAATTATCTGTTGCTTTTAATTAGCAATATGATGTGTTGTTTTTTGGTTGAGTTGGAGTCTCACTCTGTTAACCAGGCTGTAGTGCAGTGGCGCAGTCTGGGCTCACTGCAACTTCCGCCTCCCGGGTTCAAGTGATTCTCCTGCCTCAGCTTCCCAAGTAGCTGGGACTACAGGCATGTGCCACCACGCCCGGCTAATTTTTGTATTTTTAGTAGAGACGGGGTTTCACTGTGTTAGCCAGGATAGTCTCAATCTTCTGACCTCGTGATCCGCCTGCCTCAGCCCCCAAAGTGCTGGGATTACAGGCGTGAGCCACTGCACCTGGCCTAGCAGTATGATCTTATATTAGTTGCTCTTTACCGTGGATATACTAGAGTTAGGTGGATGGTTCCCTTTGCCCCTCAGCAGAATTTTTTCTGGACCTTAGTTTTCTCATCTGTGAAATGATATCATTAGACTTCTTTCTCTAAAATATAAGGCATTTTTTCACTTACTAAAAATAAAGTTGATTTAAGTCAAGAATATTTACTTAAGTTGTGCTCATGTTAATTAGAATGTTAAGTTGCTTCCATTATTAAATCATCTTTTCTTCTCTTTTAGGAATTGCTTCATGTTTGGCTGTTTTCTCAGCACTGATGAAATAGCATTTTCTGACCCAACACCAGATGGCAAGTTATTTGCAACCAAGTACTGCAACACTCCTAATTTCCTTGTATATAATTTTAATAGTTAAAGTTGATTTCAGTTATAAAGGAGTTACTGTCTGGATAAGTTGAGAGAGCTCCTTATTATAAAATAGAGACTATTTAATAAATATCAAAAAAGACCAACACTCTCATACACACACACGTACGTCACAGTTTTTGTTCCTTATGAGTTGAAAAGTCAGGAATAAATTTGTTGAAAATTATCTGGGGATTCAAAGAAAGGAAAAACCTTTGAGTGATTCACTGATTAGCACTCTGAATTTTTAATTATGAAACTTTGTAGCTATAACTGGAAAATTACCTGACTCTTATGTAAGAGTATTGACAAAGTGGTTTTTCTCTAGAAATGTGACCTGGTGTTTTGTAAAGTACATTCTTGGACCAGGATTATCTAATGCCACATCAGAAGCAAAGAGGCAAATTTAAACTTGGGCAAGTAATTTCTATGCCCAATTTGTAAAGGGAATTCCTGAAATTTTTTTTTTTTTTTTAAATCGAGGCATGGTTCTCACTATATTGTCCAGGCTTCTCTGGAACTTTTGGGCTCAAGCGATCCTCCCAAAGTGCTGGGATTACAGTCATAGCCACTGTGCCCAGCCTAATTCCTGACTTCTCTATAAAAGTCTTCACTTGATAGGCACTCATCTGTTGTAACTCAGTTTGAATATCTTTAGAAAATGTTTAGAATTTCTTACTTGTAACATGGTAAGGAATAAGATTATCCCATATGCATTTCTGTAGAGCAGAATTCTATAGCTTAATGTTTAATCTTTTTGAAAATAAAATTAAATGTTTACCTGTCATCAGATTTAATTAAAATTATACTTGGTAATTGCACTATTATCACTTAGTTAATTTTTGTTGTATGGAAATGTTGGTAGTACTACTTTAGGAACCTGTTACTGACAATTGATGTCATTAACAAAATGCCTAGTTGGATTAGATGTTTCATTTTCAGTTTTTTGCTTGTTTAAAATGCACCTTACTTGTTCTGAGATACCTGGCAAAAGTCTTTACAAAATGTATGGTAATAGAACCAAGGTTAGTAAATATACATAGGCTGGTGGATCAGAGACCATGGAACTGTGTAAATACACTTAAATGTTCACACATTTTTCTAGTGTAATTCTTGGATACTTTAAAAAGCAAAACATTGTTCAAATTATTTTGATTCTAAAAAATCATTCAACTGCTAACTGGCAGAAGGATTATAGGCAAGTCGTTTTCCAGATTGTAATTATATGTAGAAACTATTCATCTGCATTCACTTTATTTGCCAGTGAGTTAACATGTTTCCAAAATTTAAAAGCCTGGGTTCCCAAAAGAATGTGGAAGTATTAAAATGTATGTAATTATGCAAACATTTTAATGCTCTTTTCTGCACTTGTTTATTTCTTTTAATTTATTTAAAATTTTTAATTAACATTGTTTAATGCTTTTGTGATGAATCAATTAAAATTCTTTAATATTTTATACAACTAAATCTGATTTTAATTATATTTTATTATGAAAATTGTATATGTAACATAAAATTCAGATAATACATAGAGATGACCAAAAGGCTTCCCATAATCCTACTTTTAGTGCCTATTACTTTAGATAAACTAAATACATATGCAGTTATTTTGCATCTTGCTTCAATTCAGTATGTCTTAGATATGTTGTATTTCAAGAACTATTTCTATTTTAAATATTTAGCATGATTTGCTGTTGATACTCTTGGCTTGGTTGGGTGTTTTTTTGTTTTATTTTTAAGTGTAACACATACAAGAAGCAAGTGCACTGACAAGGTCTCAAAGCAATGATACCCCAGTGGCAATGAGCACATCTACCATCCAAATCTTGGTTGGTTTCTTTCTTTTTTTCCCACCCTGGGCTGAAGTGCAGTGGTACAAACATGCCTCACTGCAGCCTCGACCTCCCAGGTTCAAGTGATCTTCCCGCCTGAGCTCCCTAAGTAACTGGGACTACAGGTGCGTGTCACCATGCCTGTTTAATTTTTGTATTGTATTTTTAGTAGAGACAGAGTTTCACCAACGTGCCCAGCCAGTCCTTAAGCTCCTGAGGCCCTTGAGCTCCTGAGCTCAAGTGATCCTCCACTTCAGCCTCCCAAAGTGCTGGATTATAGATGTGAGCCACTGCACCCAGCCAGATCTTGCTTACTAATACCTTCCTCCACCAAAGGACCTGGGGCTCTTGGGAGAAATGGCTCATTCTAGGGATAGGGCAATGAACGTACAAGATGAGCCTAGATCACCTCATACAGCAATCCCCCCTTATCTGTAATCTCGCTTCCCACAGTTTGTTACCAAAAATATTACATGGAAATTTCTAGAAGTAAGGAATTCATAAGTTTTACTTACCCACTATTCAGAGTAGCCACAGTGGGTGATGAGTGCTCAATTAAGATGGAAAAAGCATCAAATTTGTCAGCAGAAGACACGCACAGACATATATTCCAATTGGGGGCAATCAGGTTCAGTACTGTCCATGGTTTCAGGCATCCTCCTGGCGGTCTTTGTCATAAATTGTGCCCATATATGTGTATGTCTATTTCTGCCTGTTTATTCTTACTAATCTTATATAGTTTATATTTATGCCAATACCAGACTGTGTTAATTATAATATTAATGTTTGCTATAGTATTAGTACATGGTCCCACCTTTTTTTCTTCAGGAATAGTTTATCTATTCTTGGTCTTTGCATTTCTGTATACATTTTGGAATCAATTTATTCCACAAAAAGCTACCAACAACAAAAAAGCCTGTTGGGATTTTACTGGAACTGTGTCAGATATATAGATCAATTTGGGAGGATTATTTGATAGTTTTTTTTTTTTTTAGACGGAGTTTTGCTCTTTTTGTCCAGGCTGGAGTGCAATGGCGTGATCTCAGCTCACTGCAACGTCCACCTCCCGGGTTCAAGCGATTGTCCTGCCTCAGCCTCCAGTAGCTGGGATTATAGGTGCATGCCACCACGCCCAGCTAATTTTGTATTTTTAGTAGAGACGGGGTTTCACCATGTTGGCCAGGCTGGTCTTGAACTCCTGACCTCCAGTAATCCACCCACTTCGGCCTCCCAAAGTGCTGGGATTATAGGCATGAGCCAGTGTGCCCAGCTGATACTTTTTTTTTTAAGCCATTGGGAAAAGTGTTTTAAGTTACATCTTGTTTGCTGATACATAAAATACAAGTTTTCTGTTTTGACTTTGTATTCAGCAATCTTTCTAAACTTATTTAATTCTAATTTATTTTTATCTACATAATGTCTATGAATGAGTTTTATTTCTTTTAGAAACTTACAGCTTTTATTTTTTGTTCTTACAATATTGCATTTCTAAGATCGCCAGTCTAGTACAGTGTTGAATAAAAGCAATGGTAGGGGACATATTTGTTTCATTGCTGATATAGGTAAAGTTTTCAACATTTTACTATTAAATATAAGGTTTACTATAGTTTCTTTGTAGATAAATTTCTAATATTAAGGAAGTTCCTCAGTCTACTCCTAGTTTTCTAAGAGGCTCTCAAACATCTTGAACAGATACTCAGATTTTATAAAAAGTCTTTCTTCTATCTTTGGAGATGATTTTGATTTTTCTTCATTGTTAATATGGCAGTTACATTGTTATTTGAATGTTAAAGTAATCTAGCTTTCCTGAACTAAATAAACCAAACCCAATTTGGTCTTGATGTCTTTCTTTTTTATGTTACTGGCTTCAGTTAACTACTTTTTTTTTTTGGACTTTTCATGTGTTCATAAATAAGATCGGTATCTGTAGGATCTGTAGTAAAGTTTTTTCATTCATGACATGTCTTTTTTCTCCATAGATTAGTTTTGCCTAGGAGTTTATCAATTTTGTTAGTATTTTTAAAGATTGGCATTGTTGATCCTATCTATCATAGATTTGTTTTCTGTTTCCTATAAGTTTTAATTTTTTTCCCCTCATTGGAAGGGAGGTACTATGGTCTGAATGTGTTCCACCAAAAATCATGTTGAAACCCTAACCCCCAAGATGATGTAATACCATCGTAAGTAGTGCCTTATGAAGGTGAATGGGTCATGATGGTGGAAGGAACCCTTAGGGATTAATGGCCTTATAAAAGAGGGTGGGGGAGCTCCCTTGCCCCATCCACCATGTAAGGACACAGCCAGAAGGTGCCTTCTATGAGGATGCCCTCACCAGATACCATCTTGATCTTGGACTTCCTAGTCTCCAGAACTATGAGAAATTTCTGTGGTTTGAGGCACCTCGTTTATGGTATTTTTGTTATAGTAACCTAAGATGGGAGGCTTGTTTTGTTTTTCCTAAATTTTTAGCTGATATATACAGCATTTTTTATATATAGTTTTTATGTGTAGCATTTGTTTCATTTAAAATCGTTTCTAATTTTTATTCTAATCAACAGATTGTAGAAGATTAAATAGGTACCAGGAGACATGAAAGAATGATCTTCAACATTTCTCAAGCAGCTGCTGATTATCTCCTTTTATGGAGGTATAACAAGCTCCTGGAGGCCTTCTACAGATTTTAAAGGGAAAGATTTTCTGGGAGGTGAGAAAGCCACTTGAGAGAAGGTTATTTTGATTTACTAATTAATTCAGTGTAAAGGTAGTATTGGGCACGGTGGCTCACGCCTGTAATCCCAGCAGTTTGAGGCCTAGACGGAGGGTTGCTCAGGAGTTCCAGAGCAGCCTGAGAAACTTGGTGAAACCCTGTCTCTACAAAAAATACAAAAAAATAATTAGCCAGGTGTGGTGGCATACACCTGTGGTCCCAGCTACTCAGGGTGGGAGGCAGAGGTGTGAGGGTCACTTGAACCTGGGAGGTCAAGACTGCAGTGAGCCATGATTGTCCCACTGTACTCCAGCCTGACAGAGCAAGACCCTGTCTCAAAAAACAAAAACCCTTAGCCAGCCAAGTCACATGTTGCTCTTTTGAGAATGAGACAAATGTCCAAAAAGATAACATCTGAGATTTAAAGAGCAAGTTCTAGAAAAAGAATACAAAAATTTCTCCCAGTTGGTAGCAGATTATCTGCAATCTTGTGTTGAGGATTTCTAGGACCTCACCAGACTCAAGGGGCAGTGCATGCTGGGAGTATTTTATAATGTCTACCATAGATAAGGGCTGTGAATTTGCTGGCCTTATCCTTGCTATTACTTTATTCCTATTAGATACCCCAACTGTAGGAACTAAAAACAAATTTCTCAAAAGCAATGGCTTATGTGTTAAAGAGCCAATTCAAGAAAGATCCAGTTCCTGCTTTGTCTTATAAGCAGGAACTGCTATTACTGCTAGGAAAAGAATGGCCTGGAGAAGCTGCTCTGTTGGCTTGGCAAAGAAGAGTGACACATGTCAGAGTGAGGATAAGAGACCCTATTGAATATCAGGATGCAAAATTATACATATGTTTTTCTACAGATTAAGACAACTTCCAGTTTACTTGTCACATTAATATTTTGATGGAATATATGCAAATTAATGATCTGTGTCCTATTGCTTGGTACAATCTTATACCAAAAGGCCTTCAGGGATTTCTAGCATTTTTAAAGTTCAGAGTGCAGTTGTTCCTAATGTTTCTAAGAACCCCCTGTGTCGGTAATTTTTAAAATTCTGTCTACACCCAAATCTAGGTATACCACCTACATTGGCAATTCAGTAATTTAGAAAATTCCCAGGGGACTGTGGCTTACAGAAACTACTGATCCAAAACACTTTACAGATTAGCAAAATAAGGCCAAGAGAAGGAAAGAAACCTACTCACATTATTCACTCAACAAGTTTAATGACAACACTCAAATCAAGTATAAAATAATGTTGAGACACCTTATGGTACCCAAAGTGTCCTTTATTCTGTATCATTCTATTTGAGTTTTATTGCTTTTATACAGCTGGGAAATGCTTAAGGTACAAATTAATAAATTTTAAACTCAGTATGGAAAATATATTTAATAAATTAAAGCAAAAAAGATCTGAGGAGATCCAAGAGCTCAAGATAAGCTGTAACCAGAGTCTGAAGTATCCAAGGAGCTATTCTTTTTGAGGCATGTTCTCCTCAGCTTCCAGTTATCATTTGATAAACACATCAGCAAAAGGGTCAGTGTTTTAAACAAATGTAGACTTTATTTTGTACTGTACAAAGTGCTAATTTCAGTAGATCCATTAAAATAGAGAATAAGCAAGATCATTAATAAAAGTAATGGTCGTTAAATTAATGTTAGACACAGTTTACAGCGTTTTACTGCTAGTGTTTTAAGTTACCATGAGCAGTATCAAAGTACTTATGTAGCTAGTTTCTAATACTTTATAGAAAACCCAGTACAATTCCAAGTGCTTATAGCCAACATAAGCATATTTCATATTGGAAATAGTTATCCACATGTTAACAAGAAACTATGGTCCTCAAATATGCCAATTTTAGAGAATCTAACAACTACTGATAGTAACTATATAAATGTTTTGGAATAAGTTATTTACGCAAGCCACACTTCAGCTGAGGTGATCACTAGACATCTGTTTCCAGAGCTCCAACAATGTGGGCAGCAGAAGGACGATCTTTAGGGTCTTCATTAGTGCATAGAGAAAAGAGTTCAATTACTTTCTGGTATGATTCATTGAGTTCGTCCATATTAATAGGTGGCCTAGTTCCCAGGGCTGCATAGTATGCTTCATCATCAAAATCACTTTCATCAAAAGTTTTATCTTGAAGGAGTTAGAGATTGAAACAATAAACAAAATCACTTTATGTCATGGAAAAGTTTAATAGTTCACCCTTCTCCTGAAACAAGAATTTATGGTCCAGTATGCTTTCCATTCTGCCATAGACAGAATGGAAATGTCTTCAATTGTCTTGCTATCAAGTAGATTGGCTTTAGTCTTGGATTTATAGGTTATCGACCCCTACTACCACCCTTCCTATGATAGCTTTCCAGTCATTTTCTCAGGTAAGGAGAGTTTTTAAGGCAATTTTTTGCTTCTCTGGATAGCCTCAATTTTTCCCCCTATTCTCAATCTATGTCTCATTTTTGTGAGATTAAACCTTGGTGGTACCAAATCAGTCATCAGTACTAATACATATCTTAGAAATTACACAACTAAAGATCTTATAACTTGCTATTTTAAGTTTTAACAGAAAGATAAAAATTATATAAACCAATCTTTAGTGTGAATGAAGAGACTGGGATTTATGTTAGAAATTGTATTCATACCTTCATCATCATCATCATCATTTGAAAGATTAACGTGTGGAATCGATAAAGTCATCATTTCCCACAGAGTAAGGCCAAAGGCAAATATGTCTGCCTTGTCAGTAATAACACCATTCTCCTCCAAAGCTTCTTTGGGTTTCCATGGCTCTGTGCCAATGTAACAAGCCTCAGGGTCAGTCACTGAAACAAGCAAGATGGTTATGAAGGCAGGCACTACAAATCACAAAAAGGCGAGCAACTCAAAGGAAAATGGGCAAATGATTTGAACCAGTAGTTCACAGGTTAATCAGTATAACCAGTAAATGTGAAAATACACTCAACCTCAATAAGGATTACTTTCTACCTTTCAGGTTGGTAAATATTCAAGAAGCTGGTCAGTTGGCAGGTATGTAGAGAAACAGCAATTCTCTTAGAAATTAGTAGGAATATAGAATGTGGATGTTGAGATTACAGACTCTGGAGCCAGACTGCCTTGCTTGGGTTGGTTCAAAGACATGTGCAAGCTGCGTGACCTTGAGCAGATCACTTCTAGACCTGAATTTCTTCAGTTTGTGAACAATATTAGGCTGAGAGAAGTACCATTTCTATGCTTCCATGATTGCTATGTCAATGGAAAAGGGAAGGGGAGAAATCACACACTGGCTCTTTTTTAAAGCCCAAGAAAAATAGGTCCACTCACATTTCCATTTAAATTTTAGTCAACTTGTCAATTTCAATGAAAAAGCCAGCTAGAATTCTCATTAGGATTGGACTGACTCTCTAGATCAATTTGGTAAGCATTAATATCTTAATAGTATTGAGTCTTCCAAACCACAGTCATATATTTCTCCACTTAGTTATATCTTACTGAATTTTCTCAGTGATACTTTATAATATTCATTACAGAAGACTTAGACTTTTTTTTTTTTTTTTTTTTGAGACGGAGTCTCGCTCTGCCGCCCAGGCTGGAGTGCAGTGGCCGGATCTCAGCTCACTGCAAGCTCCGCCTCCCGGGTTCACGCCATTCTCCTGCCTCAGCCTCCCGAGTAGCTGGGACTACAGGCGCCGCCACCTCGCCCGGCTAGTTTTTTTTTGTATTTTTTTTAAAGTAGAGACGGGGTTTCACCGTGTCAGCCAGGATGGTCTCGATCTCCTGACCTCGTGATCCTCCCGTCTCGGCCTCCCAAAGTGCTGGGATTACAGGCTTGAGCCACCGCGCCCGGCCACTTAGACTTTTTTGGTTAGATTTATTCTGAAATATTTTGGGTTTTGGTACTTGTAAATAGATTTTAAACAATTCCATTTTCAATTATTATTGCTAATACACAGAAATGTAATCACTAACTTCACTATAGCTGTTTTATAGATTCCTTGAGATTTTCTACCTAAACAACATATCAACTGGAAACAAGGACAGTTTTGTTTCCTTTCCAATTTTGCCTTCTCCATTTTCTTGCCTTATTTTAGTGGCTAGGGCTATAGGACTGTTAAATAACACTGGCAAGAGCAGGCATCCTGGCCTTGTTCCCTACTTCAGTATGACACCTGCAGGTTTTTCTTGTAGACAGCCTTTCTCAAGCTAAGATCCCTTCTATTTCTAGTTAGCTGAGAGGTTAATCTTTTTTTAAATCAAAAATGGATGTTGAGTTTTGCAAACACTTTTTCTGCATCTATTGAGACGATATGTAGTTTTCATATTTGATTAAAGACTTAAATGTTAGACCTAAAACCATAAAAACCCTAGAAGAAAACCTAGGCAATACCATTGAGGACAGGCATGGGCAAGGACTTCATGACTAAAACACCAAAAGCAATGGCAACAAAAGCCAAAATAGGCAAATGGGATCTAATTAAAGAGCTTCTGTACAGCAAAAGAAACTACCATCGGCCGGGCGCGGTGGCTCAAGCCTGTAATCCCAGCACTTTGGGAGGCCGAGATGGGCGGATCACGAGGTCAGGAGATCGAGACCATCCTGGCTAACACAGTGAAACCCCGTCTCTACTAAGAAATACAAAAAATAGCCGGGCGAGGTGGCAGCGCCTGTAGTCCCAGCTACTCGGGAGGCTGAGGCCGGAGAATGGCGTGAACCCGGGAGGCGGAGCTTGCAGTGAGCTGAGATCCGGCCACTGCACTCCAGCCTGGGCTACAGAGTGAGACTCCGTCTCAAAAAAAAAAAAAAGAAACTACCATCAAAGTGAACAGGCAGCCTACAGAATGGGAGAATGTTTTTGCAATCTATGCATCTGACAAAGGGCTAATATCCAGAATCTACAAAGAAACAAATTTACAAGAAAAAAAACCATCAAAAAGGCAAAGGATATGAACAGACACTTCTCAAAAGACATGTATGCAGCCAACAGACACATGAAAAAATGCTCATCACTGGCCATAAGAGAAATGCAAATCAAAACGACAATGAGACACCATCTCACACCAGTTAGAACGGCAATCATTAAAAAGTCAAGAAACAACAGATGCTGGAGAGGATGTGGAGAAATAGGAACGTTTTTACACTGTTGGTGGGAGTGTAAACTAGTTCAACCATTGTGTAAGACAGTGTGGCGATACCTCAAGGATCTAGAACTAGAAATACCATTTGACCCAGCAATCCCATTACTGGGTATATACCCAAAGGATTATAAATCATGCTGTTTATTGTGGCACTATTCACAATAGCAAAGACTTGGAACTAACCCAAATGTCCATCAATGATAGACTGGATTAAGAAAATGTGGCACATATACACCATGGAATACTATACAGCCATAAAAAAGGATGAGTTCATGTCCTTTGCAGGGACATGGATGCAGCTGGAAACCATCATTCTCAGCAAACTATCAGAAGGACAGAAAACCAAACACTGCAAGTTCTCATTCATAGGTGGGAACTGAACAATGAGAACACTTGGACACAGGGCAGGCAACATCACACCCTAGGGCCTGTCATGGGGTGGGGGGCAGGGGGAGGGATAGCATTAGGAGAAATACCTAATGTAAATGACAAGTTAATGGGTGTAGCAAACCAACATGGTACACGTATACTTATGTAACCTGCACATTGTGCACATGTACCCTAGAACTTAAAGTATAATAAAAAAATCTGTTAATATGGTGAATTATATTGACTCCCCCCTCCCAGCTTTGAGGTATAATTAACAAAAATTATATGTTTAAGGTATACAACTTGATATTTGATATATGTAAACACTGTGACCTGACGGCCACGATCAAGCTAATTAACATATCTATCACCTCATATAGTTACCATTTTCCTTTTTGTGTGTAAGAATATTCAAGATCTACTCTCAGCAAATCTCAAGTATACAGTATTATTAACAAAGGGCACGAGCTTCCATTAGGCAGGATGAGTAAGTTCTGATGACCTAACATATAGCACAGTGAGGACATTCATTCTTGAATGTTACAACTTTTCCTTCCTGGAATAAGTCCTAGTTGGTCAAGATGTAGTGTCTTTATGTAGTATTAGACTGAATTTACTAATATTTTGTTAAGGATTTTGATATCTATGTTTGTGAAGGATTTTGGACTATGAATTTTTTTTTAATGTCAGTTTATGTTTCTGGGTACATAGCAGATGTATATGTTTATGTGTTGAGATATTTTGATACCAGCATGCAGTTCATAATAATCACATCAGGATCAATGGGATGTCCCACAATGTGTCAGGTTTTGATATCAGAGTTATGCTCTGATATCAAAGTAGTTATATGTTCTAAACAGCATTTATTAACCATTTGTTTAACTTCTGTTCATATAAAGAGACACATTTAAGTATTGTTTACTAAATAATATGTTGCAAGCAGAGGCTTTCTCTTGAGGCTGGCTGGCTCTTGTTTCTCACCAAGAACATATCTTAAATTCCCTGCGAAGCCAGTGATCAGTAGTATATATAATAGAGAAGAAAGGGCAAAGAGCCAAAGACCAGCCTTCATTAGCATGCCTCTTTTCTGCTTCATTCCAGTTTCTTCTACCAGTTTCCTAAATCTTGTCACTTTATTGATGCTAAATAAACCGCTTTACACAACCTTACTAAATTTTACTTTCTATTCCCAGATACTTTCCTGCTTAAAGATCCCAATCCAGTTACAAATCTTTCCCAAAGATAACTCTAGTTAAAATATATACTACTACTACTACAACTACTAATACAGTAATTTATACTGTACATGTGGCAAGGGAGAAGACTGCAGGCTGACTGGGAGAGAGAAAAAAGGGGACTTTTTACCATATACTTTTTAAAAATAGTTTTTGATTTTTGATCCATGTGGACTTACATATTTAAAAATGTAAACACTGTATTAAAAACAAAATTTTAAAACTTGAGTACAACTTACCAGTCATATTTTCATCCAGTGGTAGAGAGACTCCTACATCACAGATTTTAATTGTTTCAAAATCTCCTTTAATTACAACATTTGAAGACTTTATGTCTCCATGAAGCAATTTCTTTTCTTGGTGCAGATACTAAAATAGTAAAATATTTAACACATATGAGCAGAAACACAAACTAATAAAAAAATGTGATAACCTCCAAATATAACTACTTGAGCTCCCTTCCTAAACTCTAGGCTTACATTTGTCCAGCATTTCAACCTTTTTTTTTTTTTTTTTTTTTTTGAGATGGAGTCTCACTCTGTTGCCCAGGCTGGAGTGCAGTGGCACGATCTTGGCTCACTGCAACCTCCGCCTCCCAGGTTCAAGCGATTTTCCTGCCTCAGCCTCTCAAGTAGCTGGGACTACAGGTGGGTGCCACCAAGCCCGGCTAATTTTTGTATTTTATTAAAGACAAGGTTTCACCATGTTGACCAGGCTGGTCTGTCTCGAACTCCTGGCTAAAAGTAATCCACCCGCCTCAGTCTCCCAAAGGGCTGGGATTACAGGTGTGACCCACTGTGCCTGGCCCAGCATTTCAGATTATTTGAAACAAGAGAAGGGAACATACCGTGTTATCTCAGTCTGCCGTACTGACCAGAAGTCTAAAAGTTTCTTTAGAAATAGATCCTCCCACTAACCTTTTATACTTATAAAATAAATAATTATAAGTTAACTTTTTTCCCAAGACGACAGAGTCTTGCTCTTGTTGCCCAGGCTGGAGTGCAGTGACGTGATCTCGGCTCACTGCAACATCTGCCTCCCAAGTTCAAGTGATTCTCCTACCTCAGACTCCAGAGTAGCTAGGATTACAGGCGCCCGCCACCATGCCCGGCTCGTTTTTGTATTTTTAGTACAGATGGGGTTTCACTGTGTTGGCCAGGCTGGTCTCGAATTCCTGCCCTCGTGATCTGCCCGACTTGGCCTCCCAAAGTGCTGGGATTACAGGCGTGAGCCACCACGCCCAGCCAAGTTAACTATAAGTATGTATATATACTTATAAGTTTACTTATTAATTAGTTAACTTGGTAAGTTGTATCAGAAGATACAACTACAGATTTCAAAAGATATCACAATTTTGAGGCTAGTCTAGTAATTTTTAGAAATAATTTTGGAATCTTCAGTGAAGCATACATAAATTGTTGAGACCATGTGGGACAATGAATGACTAGGGCCACATGTACATATAAGGATGTTTTGGTTGATGATGGACAACATATACAACAGTGGTCCCACAAGATTACAATATCTTATTTTGATTTTACCTTTTCTATGTTTTGATATGTTTAGTCACACAGTACTTACCACTGTGTTACAGTTGCCTACAGTATTCAGTAGAGCATCATTCTATACAGGTTTGCTGCCTAGGAGAACTGGGTTATATATACCACATAGCTCAGGTGTGTAACTGGCTCTACCATCTAGGTATATGTAAGTATATTCTATGATGTCCACACACACAGTGATGAAACTGCCAAATGACACATTTCTCAGAACATATTAAGCTACACATGAATGTAATTCGGAAGCAGAAATGTAAGCCTCCATTTTGTACTGACCCCTTTTTGGAACTGACAAGTAACAATATCCATCCACATTCAAAGATGTCCTGCAAAGTGATTATTTGTTCATTTAAAATATGAACAAAAACAAGTCATTTAAAATATAATGGCATAGTTACCTTTAACCCTCTTGCCATATTCAAAGCAACTTTTAAAATTATGGCTGCTGGAAAAGGATCTCGGCTGGCTTTATATCGTTCTTCTATTAAGTCATTTAGAGACTTTTCACCTCCATATTCCATAGCAAGACACAGACTGCCATCACTGGCTTCAGTAAAAGCACGATAACCTTAAAGAAAACATGACATTTCTTCACTAATATAGAGAACAATAATATTTAAGTTCTTTATAGTAATGTGATTGAAAACATGGATCTGGACTAACACAAATATACAATTAAACAGCTACTATATACAAGACTAATTCAGTAGATCTCATTTAAAACGCCTTCAGTGTTTGCCAGTAGTACCACAAATTAAAATACTTTTACTTTCCTTTGCTTCCCTAAATATAATGGTTTCGCCAGCCCTACTTGTATTAAAAATGAAAAAATCCAAGAAATTACCTAAATGGATTTAAATTATCTAAATGACGATCATTTTATATTCCTAAAATCTTCATAGAACTAGCAACACAATTTTATCTATTCCCATGAAGTTTAAATATATACTTAGGCATCAAAAAATATTATATGCAAATTTTTATTTTAGACCAATCACATTAATTTGATTCCCATTAAACGTCCAGCCCCTTCCTCTTCATTTCTATTAGTGAGACCAGTTAAGAGAGCATATAACCTTTTTCTGAATAAACAAAATAATATACCAGACACTACTACCAAATTTAAACTTACCAACAATGTTTGGATGATGAAGGCTTTTCAAAATCTTAGCTTCATCCATTAGTCTCTTTTGATACACACTTCGATAATGATCATTACATATAGGATTAATCTTTTTTACAGCCCAAGGAGAATGAGACAAACCTCTTGGAGATCTAAGAAAAAAATTCATTTAAAAAGGATAGAAAACAATACAACCACAATACTTTTTAAAATGACTTCCAAATTTTTGGGAAAAAACTTGAAAGAAATTTGTTTTAAAAAACAGTATTTAAGATGTTTTGGACTATGAACACCTCTGCTACATTTCCATTTCAATTGGGAGATAAGATCTAATAGACAAGTCTTACTATCTATACAGTGGAAGGGAGAGGATAAAAAGAACTTGAAGGGTAAAGATGGAATGTTACAAACTTTAAACCTGAAAATTGTTACTTTCCAATTTTTCCATTTGAGCATGTCGGACTACTACTTATTAAATATTATATGTATCAGAGATGAGTTGTAGGAGGCTAAAGAAAAAAAATTAGGGAATTTAAAGAAGAGATAATCAAGAACATTTTGCCCATATATCATCATCCAAAGAACAGCATGCTGTTCTTGCTTCACTACACACTGACCAATTCACCTTATACCTTTTACCACATATTCAAAGATATGTGCTTAAGGAGATAATGAACATACAAATGAGAAAAATTTAAACTTTCTATTTTCTAGGAAGATTCAGCCATTTTAGAAATATCTAAGGTATAAATGTTTTAAGGCCTCAATAAACAGGTAAAATAAAGTCAGGGAAAGATTTACCTGAGGTGGTAGATATTTATGAGTACAGCAAATCACAAAATACTTAAGTATATGCAGCATAACAGCACAAAACCTAGTGAAAGAGCCTCAGAAGTTTAAGACAGAAAGTTTAATGGTAAGAACACAAAACAAGAGATTGAACCAAAGATCTATTTAGCTTTGCACTCTCTCACAGGCATAGCTCTATGACTGCAGAACCTTTTTTGTTTAATCAAAAAACCTATACTAAAAGGATCACAAGATTTCTTAATTCATGCACATCTATCATCCGTAAGTTGATCTAAACTATTCTTAAATCTCCAGTTTTAGATAACAGCAGCATTTGAGGATAATGATGAGCATCTACATATCATTTTATTATGAAAAATATATTTTTCAAGTTTTAAGGGTTGAAAGTTTAGCTCTTGAAAGTTTAGAATTTAGTAAACAAGTCAATCTTCACCTTTTCCATAACATATTCTAATCTATAGAATAAGAATAGATTTATGAAATCTGAATACTCGACCATGCAAAAAGCTGGTTCATTAAAAAGACTAATAGAAAAAAAGGCAAATTTCTGATGAGATTACACAAGAAAAAATAAAGACAATATCACAAATAAAAATGGAAACAAAACTACAGATACAAGAAAGTATATAAGTAAATAATAAAAGCTTTATGCAATCATTTAAGACAAAATGGACAAAGACTTAGAGAAATCTAAGAAAACTGATGAATAAATTTAATCACCAGTTTAAATGTTCCTACTAGAAATACAAAGTATAGATGATTTTACAGGTGAGTTTACTAAGCTTTCAAAGAATTTACCATTCAGTCTTATACAAACTGTTTCCACAGGGAACAGAAAAGGGACTATGAGTCTCATATAACTTCAATTTCAAAAAATAAAAAGGGACAGTAGAAAAAGGAAAACCACAAGCCAACCTCACTTAGATATAAAAATTGAAACAGGCCGGGCGCGGTGGCTCAAGCCTGTAATCCCAGCACTTTGGGAGGCCGAGGCAGGCGGATCACAAGGTCAGGAGATCGAGACCATCCTGGCTAACACGGTGAAACCCCGTCTCTACTAAAAAATACAAAAACTAGCCGGGCGAGGTGGCGGGCGCCTGTAGTCCCAGCTACTCGGGAGGCTGAGGCAGGAGAATGGCGTAAACCCGGGAGGCGGAGCTTGCAGTGAGCCGAGATCGCGCCACTGCACTCCAGCCTGGGTGACAGAGCCAGACTCCTTGCAGTGAGCCGAGATCGCGCCACTGCACTCCAGCCTGGGTGACAGAGCCAGACTCCGTCTCAAAAAAAAAAAAAAAAAAAAAAAAATTGAAACAAACTTTAATATTAGCAAACTGAATCCATCAGTTTATTTAAAAATACTACTACATCAAAACTATGTTGGATTTAACCAAGGAATGCAAACTTAACAAAAAAATATAGACTTCTGGGTTAAAACTGTAGCTTAAACATACACATTGTTTTTATCCTTTCCAAACCCACTAAAATAATAGCAAATGGATATTTTAAGACATACTAGCCAGCAAGAATGGAAATAACAGCAGAGAAGACAACAGCAACAAAATTTCAGAAGCTGGAAAGCAGATGAAAATAACTGGCTTAGCCCCAATTAACTGCTTGCAAGTTATTTAAAAAGCAAGTAGGGCTGGAAGGGGTAGCACACAACTGTAATCACAACACTTTGGGAGGCCAAGTCAGGAGGATGACTTGAGGCCACGAGTTTGAGACCAGCATAGGCAATACAGTGAGACCCCTTCTCTACAAAAAACTTTTAAAAGCCACATGTGGCGGCCCACACCTGTAGTCCAGCTACTTGGGAGGCTGAGGAAGGAGGATTGCTCAAACCAAGGAGTTTGAGGCTGCAGTGAGCTATAATGGCACCACTGTACTCCAGCCTGGGCAACAAAATGAGACCCTGTCTCTAAATAATAATGGTAAAAAACCGGTGGACTCCTAGATACCCTCCTTAATTCTGCACTAGCTGCCCATCCCCCATCCCCAGCTTCTAAAGATGATAAACTAGCTTTGGAAGGTATAAAACAAGTCTTCAGCCTGAGGTTTACTGTCAGTTGAGAACCTGTAATACAGAAGCAGGGTAATAATTAATCACCATATGCATACTAAGTGCTCAGTGAATTTTTACATGTGCATATACCTGTGTTATCAACACCTAGATACTGAACATTTCTAGCACTCCAAAAGACTAAACATGCTTTTTTTCTAAAAAGGACAATTAATTTAAAACAAGATAAAAACTCAGTAGAAGTGTTGAAAGATAAAGCTGGGGAAATCTCAGAAAACCGAGAATATAGCAAATAAGAAAACCAAGAGGTAGATGAAGAAATCAGTAAGTTCAAAATTCAAATGATAGGATTCCAGATGGAGAACAGAGAAAAACAGGGTGAAAATCATCAACAAAGTAATTTTTAAAATAATGTCTCAAAAATTGAAGAACAGGAACTATTCAGATTCCAAGAGCCCCATATCACTAATGTCATTGTGAAATTTCAAAATGCTAGCAACATACAGAAGATCATACCAGGATCCAGGACAGTGGGAGGGACAGATAACATAAAACGGATTACATATGAAGAATCAGCAGTCAAAAAGGCTTCATAATTGTCAACAACAACAATGTAAGCTAAAAAAAAAACTGTCAGTGACTGACATTCTCAAAATTCTGGAGGGAAATTGTTTTCAAATGAAAATTGTAACCCAGAAAACCAAAAAGGGCCATTCGAGTATGAGTAAAATGAAAAAATTTTTGGAAATGCAAATTCTCAAAAAGTATATCTTCTGTGCACTAATTCATGGGGAGCTACAAGATGTCCTAAATGAAAACAGGATGTAAATCAAGAAACAGTAAGACACAAGATAGAGAAAAACACAGGATCTAATTCAGCAGAGAAGTGCAGGAAATTTGCAGGTTATGGATAAAAGACATCCCAGGTTGACAGGGCTGAATCATGAGGAGTGGTAGGGTCAGGCAGGCACTGCTGTTCTTCAAGATCAGCTATTTGAAGCTTTTTGACTAAACCACATACAGTGTAACTTTGTTAAAAACACTTTACATTTTAAACGTTTTTTTAAAAAGGGGAAAAAAATGAAACTAGCCATAAATCTATGAGAATTTATTTCTTTCAAAATAGGAGTTAACACTAAAAAACAAATTAGAAAACAAATTAATACCACACATACAAAAAAAGTGTTTAAACTGCAAAAATGCTTCAGGAATACCCATTGTATATAATTACTAAATTAGTCTTAATTAGCCTCTTACTAAAGAAAGCATTTCTATCTGGAAACAATGTAAACCTGGATGAAGCTAAGATACGGAGGGTTGGACTAGTCAGACTGATTCCAAGAATGCATTAAGTAAGGAATATATATTAACTTAGTTTTTTGCCACTTAATAAACATGAAACTAGGTACAGTGTAATGATTAAAAGAAGTAATTTTGGGCTGGGCATGGTGGCTCACACCTGTAATCCCAGCATTTTGGGAGGCCAAGGTGGGCAGATCGCTTGAGGCCAGGTGTTCGAGACCAGCCTGTCCAACATGGCAAAACCCCATCTCTACTAAAAATACAAAAATTAGCTAGGTGTGATAGTGCACACCTGTAATCCCAGCTATTCAGGAGGCTGAGGCAGGAGAATCGCTTGAACCTGGGAGGTCGTGCCACTGCACTCCAGCCTGGGCAACAGAGACTCTGTTTCAAAAAAAATATGAATAATAAAAAAGTAATTTAAAAAAACACTTTATTGACAGCTATATTGGCACCACACTTGTTCAATTATTTCATTTTTCTTTTAACTCAATATTCGTACTTTAAAATCATGTATTTACCCTTCTTAATAACAATGCTATAAACCTTTTACTTCTTTTAGAAGAGAATATCTTAGGAGGGCAACGCTGCAGAAGAGACAGCAGTTACTGACATCACCCAACACTGGCTTCCTCTTTGAGGTTTTGTCATGAAGAATCTGGTTTACCACAAAGGTACCCTTTCCCCTGCCACTTCCTCTTCTTATGGAAGCCAATGAAAAATTAAAAAGTAAATGACTTCCCCTTTAATAACGCATCAGGAGGAAGCTAGGAGAAAAGCAGAGGCAGAGCTACTGGCAAAGTTATGAAAGGGTCTAGGGACTGGAATACAGCCGTCAGCCAGGATCAGGAACAGACACTGAATCTAAATACTGGAATTTTCATACTACTTTTTTGTCTCCAAGTACAGTAGAATTATAGTTACATGTAAAAAGGTTAATCTGAAATCTTATACTTACCTTTTCATAAGGTAAACATTTACCCCAGTACCAAAGCCAAGCTTCTGCATAAATGGAGAGGCAGGGATATTTATAGTTGGAGTTGAATTTAATACTAAATGTCAGAGAAATAAAAAATAAAATTAATAAAAAATAAAATAACAAAACCTCTTAACATTCTCAATATACTACTGCCAAGAGTATTAATTGGCACAGTCTTTTTGGAGAGCAATTTGACAACATATATCCCAATTTTAAATGGGTACCCTTTGACCAAGTCTACTTTTAGAGTTTCATCCTACAATAACTCTGAAGCAGAGGTTGAGAAATGCCCTGTTTTTGTATGGTCTACAAGCTACGAACTGTTTTCACATTTTTAAAACATTGTTAAAAGATAAAGGGATTGGATGTGGTGGCTCATGCCTATAATCTCAACACTTTTGGAGTCCAGGGTAGGAGGATCACTTGAGTCCAGTAGTTGGAGACCAGCTTGGGCAACATAAAGAGACTCCATCTCTACAAAAACAAATTTTTTTTTAAATTAGCCAGGCATGATGGCATACACCTGTGGTCTCAGCTACTTGGGAGAAACGCTTGCGCGCAGGAGGTTAAGGGTACAGTGAGCCGTGTTCATGCCACTATATTCCAGCCTGGGTGACAGAGCAAGACACAGTCTCAAAAAAAAAAAAAAAAAAAGATGAAAAGATGGAGTTCTGCTTCTACTCATGAAAAATAATTAACTACCCCCGACAATTAACTGTTCCTAGAGTTACCATCTCGCCATGAACTAGAAAACTAGACAAAATATAATTGTTTTTCAGACACGTGACAACAGGCAGAGCAGCGCTGTGATCCCCGAGAGAAGAGAAACAAATGAGGTGAGCCCTATCACTGCCCTAACTTACTGCTTGAAGGCAGTTTCCAGACTGCAGGACAGAGGTTACATAATCCAGCAGTCCTGTCACATTGAGAGAGAGATCAGAGGTCAAGAAGGACTAGGTGGCTAGAATTTGTGGAGCAGAGAACTAAAGAGAGCTCCAAAGAGAGCACTTCAAAGATCTGAACAGTCTCCCTTTGAGTGTTTGGCCAAGTACTTATCCGCACATAACAATGTGTAGATGCCCCAAAGCTGGGAAAGCACCAGAGGAAAGCAATTGGCTCAACAATTACCAGAGATCATACAGGTCTGGGAACACTTCATGTCACCATGAGCCAGAAGATGGTAACCGTGTAACACATAGTAAAGTCCTCTAAAGGGTCACAACTAGATAGTACAGCTAGATTTTAGCCCCAGATAAACATTCATAACAAAGCTTAAAAGCCAGTCTCAAAAGAAACGAGCTAATGTGCAGGTAACTTAACCTCAGACCATAACTAAATCAAACCCTCTTTAAAGAAATAACAAAATCCAGTATTAGACAATGCAGAATATCTACCACCCAATCAAAAAGTACCAGGCGTGAAAGCAGCAAGAAAATATGACCCATACAAGGAGAAAAAGAAATCAATAGAGGCCCAGCATGGTGGCTCACGCCTGTAATCCCAGCACTTTGGGAGGCCGAGGCAGGCAGATCACCAGGTCAGGAGTTTGAGACTAGCCTGGCCAACATGGTGAAACCCCGTCTCTACTAAAGATGCAAAAAATTAGCCAGGAGTGGTGGCGGGCACATGTAGTCCCAGCTACTCAGGAGGCTGAGGCAGGAGAATGGCGTGAACCCGGGAGGCAGAGGTTGCAGTGAGCCGAGATCGTGCCATTGCACTCCAGCCTGGGCCACAGGGTAAGATTCCGCCTCAAAAAAAAAAAAAATCAATAGAAACATACCGTAAGATAACAGGAGGCCAAGCATGGTGGCTCACACCTGTAATCCCAGCAATTTGGGAGGCCAAGGCAGGCGGATCACTTGAGGCCAGGAGTTCAAGACCAGCCTGGTCAACATGGTAAAACTCTGTCTCTACTAAAAATACAAAAAGTAGCTAGGCGTGGTAGCACATGCCTGTAATCCCAGCTACTCGGGAGGCTGAGGCAGGAGAATCACTTGAACCCAGGAAGTGGAGGTTGCAGTGAGCTGAGACTGCACCATTGTACTTCAGCCTGGGCAACAGAGCAAGATTCTATCTCAAGAAAAAAAAAAAAAAATGACAGGGATGGCAAAATTAGTAGATAAGAACCTTAAGACAAATATTAAAAATATGCTCAATGATATAAAGGAAAGTCTGAGCATAACAAGGAAGAAAAAGACAAAATAGAAGCTTAGGAATGAAAAATACAATGGATAAGAATTATATCATCTTAGAGCAGAAGAAAGAATAACTAAATCTTAAGACAGAACAACAAAAACTATCAAAAAATGAAGCAAAGAGAGAAAAAGATTTTAAAAAATCATCAATGAGCTATGGAACAACAGCAAAACAGCAGATTTACATCCAACAATAGACAATTACATTGAGTATAAATGGTCTAAACAGCTGTCCAATACATCATGCTGCTATGTGGAAATGTCTACATCTCTGCTGTCCAGTAAGGTAGTCAGTTGCTACTGAGCACTTAAAATGTGGCTAATACAACTGAGGAACTCAATTTGTAATTTTATTTAATTCTAATTAATATGTATCCAAATTTAAATAGCCACATGTAGCTAATGGCAAAACAGTCAAATTAAAGGAAATTAAAGTTGTCAGAATGGATAAAAACAACTCAAGACATGCCATTTATAATAAACTCAATTTAAATATAAAGACACAAATAGGGCAAGAGTAAAGGGTTGAAAAACATCATTAGAACACAAAATAAATCTGGAGTGGCTCCATTACTACCACATAAAGTGGACTTCAGAACAAAGAGTACCACTGAGGATTAAGAAGGGTATTTCATAATAGTTAAGGTATAAATTCATCAAAAAGAAATAACCATCCTAGGCCAGACAAGGTAATCCCAACACTTTGGGATCTGACTTATGGTTTATGTATCTTGGTGAACGTTGCATGCACTTGAAAGGGAGGCCAAGGCGGGTGGATCAGTTGGGACCAGGAGTTTGAGACCAGCCTGCCCAACATGGCGAAAACCTGTCTCTACTGAAAATACAAAAATTAGCCAGCCATGGTGGTGCATGCCTGTAATCCCAGCTACTTCAGAGGCCAAGGCACCAGAATCGCTTGAGCCCAGGAGGCAGAGGTTGCAGTGAGCCGAGATCGCACTGTTGCACTCCACTATGGGCGACAAAAGGTAACTCGGAAAAAAAAAAAAAAAGAAAGAAAAGAAATAACCATCCTAAATGTGTATGTACCTAATAACAAAGCACAAACCTTCAAAATACATGAAGCAACAACTGATAGAAATTGAGGGTGGGGGAAGCAGACAAATCCACATTGTAGTTGGAAACTTCAACTCTCTTCTCTCGTAATTAATATAAAAAGTACACAGAATATCAGTAAGGATACAGAAGACCTGAAGAAAATAACACAGACAGGTCAATCAGCTTGACCTATTGACATTTGTAGAACACCGTGCCCAACAAGAGTAGAAAAAAATGCCCTTTTCAAGTGCATGCAACATTCACCAAGATATATAAACCTCAAGTCATACTAATTAAGGAAAAAAATTTAAGAAAATATAAAATACTAGTACCAGATATAAAAAAGGACACTAGAAGGTTAATAAGAGTATATCAAGAATAAATTTACACCAGTACATTTGACAGTTTAGAAGTGATGGACAAATTCCTTGAAAAACACTAACAAAATTCACAAAGAAAATAAGAGATCACTTGAATAGCCCTATATCTATTAACTGTGAAATCACAGTTAAAATCTTCCTACTAAGAAAACTCCAGGCCCAGATAGCTTTACTAGTGAATTCCACCAGTTTAAGGAGGAATAATAACAATTCCACATAAAGTTAAACAAAAAGATATTTCTATTAAAAAAATAGAAACATTTCTCACCTTACTTTATGAATACAGAATAACCTAATACTAAAACTAGACAGATATCCCAAAAAGACAACTGCAGTCCAATATCCCTCATGAATATAGACAATATGAGCAAATCAAGCAATACATAAAATATATCGTAACCAAACTGGCTTTACACAAGGAATGGTCAGTTTAACACTTGAAAATTAACATAATTTACCACATTAAGAGATTTTAAAAGGAAATGTAATAGATTCAGAAAAAGCGCTCTACAAAGTTCAATACCCACTCACGATAATAACTAGAAATAGAAGAAAACTTCCTCAAACTAATAAAGGGCATTTGTGAAAAACCTACATCTAACATAATACACTGGGAACAAGGCAAGTATTATCCACTAACGTTTCTATTCAAAAACATACTGAAGGCAGTGCAATTAAAAAAAAGTAAAAGAAACAAAGCCATACAGACTGGGGAACAAAGTAAAACTGTCTTTATTTATCCACAAATGACCAACCATATACAATATCCTAAGCAATCTATTAAAAAGCTAATGGAATAAGTGAGTTTAGGATGGTTGCAGGATACAAGGTCAATATGAAAAATCTGTCACTAGAAATGGACAACAGAATATTTTCTCATGTTATTTTCTAGAAATTTAACTTTAGCTATTTTTTATATAATGGGAGTTAAGGGTCAAGGCTTATTTTTTGCACATGGATATCCAGGTGTTTGTTGAAAAGATTGTCCTTTGTCCATTGAGTTGCCTTGGAAAATATCTTTCCCTCATAAGAGCGATGTATGGATGAGAGGGAGAAAGGTAAAGCAGTTCTTTAATGGGTCAAGCTAAGTTGATTATTGAGCAGGGAGAGCCTCCAAACCTGTTAGATTGTCAATAAAATTAGTCCAGATATGATCAAACCCTGACCTATAAAATGTCTTATTTGTTAATATTAACATCATAAAGGGGATTTACGCTAAAGTTTCTAAGTGACCGATAATAAAGAATCAAACTAAATATTACTAGGACATTTCTAAGAGAAACAACAATAGTAATAGTAAAAAAAAAAAAAAAGTCTTACATCTGCTATCTTACCAGATTTCTTTTTTTCTGATAATTTGCATGGTGTCTTGAAATTACTGATCCCTTCCATTGTGACAACCACTCTCAGTCCTATGATGAAAACAAATTGTAAGTTACACAGCAGATACAAAGAATACAACTCTCATTCATGAAGAAAAATGCCTATAGCTGGGCACAGTGGCTCATGCCTGTAATCCCGGCACTTTGGGAGGCTGAGGTGAGTGGATCATCTGAGGTTGGGAGTTCGAGATCAGCCTGACCAATATGGAGAAACCCTGTCTCTACTAAAAATACAAAATCAGCCAAGCGTGGTGGCGCATGCCTGTAATCCCAGCTGCTCGGGAGGCTGAGGCAGGAGAGAATCGCTTGAACCCGGGAGGTAGGGGTTGCGGTGAGCCAAGTTCGTGCCATTGCATTCCAGCCTGGGCAATAAGAGTGAAACTCTGTCTCACCAAAAAAAAAAAAACACAAACAAAAAAAAATGCCTATAACATTATCACTCATTTTATCACAAACAAAATTTGAGAACTAAAAAAGACCTCAACAAACATTTCGTCCAATTTTACTTAAAATGAGGAAACTAAAACCAAAAAGTATAATTAGTTACCCCTGTCATAATATTAGTGATTGGGTATTTTTAATTATAAAGTAATATATGCACTTAGCTAAAAAAAAAAAAAAATCACCTAGTACAACAAGGTAATCAGTATGTCTCCCTCTCACACTTCCCAGGAGTAGTTGTTAACAGGTCTCTTATATCCTTTAAGGAAACTGTGCAAGCAGCATTTTTCATAACAGTCAAAAGGCAGAAACAACAGAACTCTCCATCAGATGATGAATGGATAAACAAAATATGTGACATAGCTATACAATGGAATATTCAGTCATAAAAAGGAATAAAGTGCCAATATATACAAGAATGAACCTTGAAAACATTATACTAAAGAAGCCAGACACATAAAGGCTACATATATGATGATACCATTTTTTTTTTTCTTGAGACCAAGTCTGGCTCTGTCACCCAGACTGTAGTGCAGTGGCGTGATCTAGACTCGCTGCAACCTCTGCCTCCCAGGTTCAAGCGATTCTCCTGCCTCAGCCTCCTGAGTATCTGGGACTACCGGCACCCACCACCACGCCTGGCTAATTTTTATATTTTTGGTAGAGATGGAGTTTCACCATATTGGCCAGGCTGGTCTTGAACTCCTGACCTTGTGATCCACCCACCTGGGCCTCCCAAAGTGCTGGGATTACAGGCATAAGCCACCGTGCCCATCCAATGATCCCATTTTTAGGAAATGTCCAGAACAGGCAAATCATGGAGACCAAAAATAGCTGAATAGTTGCTAGGGGTGGGGAGACAAAGAATGTGGAATGACTGCCAGTGGGTATGGGGATTCTTTCTGGGGTGATGAAAAGGTTCTAAAACCAGATAATGGTTTGATATATTAATCTCTGAGTATACTAGAAACTACTGAATTTTACACTTTCAAAAGATGCATTTTTATGATACATCAATTATCTCAATAAATGGTTATAAAAATTGTCTGTGAAAATAAAATGAGGCCGGGTATGGTGGCTCACACCTGTAATCCCAGCACTTTGGGAGGCCAAGGCAGGCGGATCAGTTGAGGTCAGGAGTTCGAAACCAGCCTAGCCAACATGGCGAAACCTCGTCTCTACTAAAAATACAAAAAAATTAGCCGGGCATGGTGGCCTGTACCTGTCATCCCAGCTACTTGGGAGGCTGAGGCAGGAGAATCGCTTGAACCTGGAAGGTGGAGGTTGCAGTTTGCCAAGATCACGCCACTGCACTCCAGCCTGGGCAACAGAGCGAGATTCCATCTCAAAAAAAAAAAAAGAACGAAAGAAAAGAAAATGTACATACCACATATATAAACAAAGCAACTCAATGTGTTTCTTCCTTCTATAACATATTTAAGAATTTTTTTATTTTAAAAATTATATTTCTTTTTAAAAAATCAGGTTTCCTATTAGATTTATTTATTATAAAGCAAAACTGTTCCTACATGTCTATAAGCTCATTTATCTATATAAAAAGTTGGGAAGAAGGGGGATTTGCTTAAATTTTTTATGGAGCCCTTAATAATAGCATCTTTAAAAACTGCATAGTAAGGGGAAGAAAATCATCTCAAAGGCCTAGCTTTAACTGTCTATTAATGACAAGTTTGTTCATCTTGTTTAAAATGTAGCTACAATCACTACTGTCTTTAGATTTACCTGTACTGAGAACACTGAAGAGCCCCTTTACATGTATTTGTCAAGAATATAATAATTTTATGAAGTGATGCATTTAACTTGAAGGCAGGACAGCAGAATTTCTGAAACCAGTTTCAGAACTTTGGGGAAGGATAAACTATTTAGCAGAGTGGTTGCAGGAGGTATTTCTACTTCAAAACCAGTTTCAGAACTTTGGGGAAGGATAAACTATTTAGCAGAGTGGTTGCAGGAGGTATTTCTACTTCAAAACCAGTTTCAGAACTTTGGGGAAGGATAAACTATTTAGCAGAGTGGTTGCAGGAGGTATTTCTACTTCGGAAATAATTTCCCCATGTCATTCTGACTCCCCTTCTTCCATCTGTGTTATCTTTCCCCACAGGACGCTGTGATGTGGCACCTCAAAGATCTTCTAAGACTTTTTTTTTTTTTTTTTTTTTTTGGAGACAGTTTCACTCTTGTTGCCCAGGCTGGAGTGAAATGGTGCAATCTCGGCTCACTGCAACCTCTGCCTCCCAGGTTCAAGCAATTCTCCTGCTTTAGCCTCTCAAGTAGCTGGGATTACAGGCATGTACCACCATGCCCAGCTAATTTTTTGTATTTAGTAGAGACGGGGTTTCACCATGTTGATCAGGCTGGTCTCAAACGCCTGACCCTTAGGTGATCCACCTGCCTCAGCCTCCCAAAGTGCTGGGATTATAGGCGTGAGCCACCGTACCCAGCTTTCTCTAAGATTTCTATCTACCTGTGTGAAGCTACTCTTCATTCACTCAATCAATATGCACACACTGAGCACATACTATGTGCTCTAACAGTGCACTGTTCTACACTTTGGAAATAGAGCAGCAAACGAGACCCAAACAAGTATGAAGATAAACGTACACTATTTCAGGGGAAATATATATCAGTGAAGGGAGCAGAAGGCCTTGGGAAGGGGCTTAATATTTGAGTTTAAAGTGGTCAAGAAAGGTCTCCTTGAGAAACTCATTTGAAGGAAGTGAGGGAGCAGGGCCAAGCAAATATCTAGTGGAAGTCTTCCAGAAAGAGGACAAGAAATACAAAGACCTGAGGCAGAAATCTTCACGAAGAGGCAAGCTAGCAAGGGGGAGAAAGAGACAAAGTCAGGGAGGCTGGGGGTAGGAAGTGGCAAGTCAAGTAGAGCATTGTAGCCACAGGACTCTGGCTTCTACTCAACTGTAGTCACAGTCAAGATTTCAGCTTGTACTGAGAGACAGAAAGCTGTTGGAGAGTTTTGTGGAGAGGAGTCAAATAGGTGGGTGGATACGGGTCTAGAATGCAAGCTGAAGATTTAAGTTTGTGGGATGGCAGCACGCAGACGTTATTAAAGCCAAGAGACTAGGTAAGATCATCTAGGGAGTAAACCGTAGAGAGAAGAGGGGTGAGCCCTAGGGCATCCAAGCATGAGAAAGGAAAAACAAAGCAACCAAGGAGGTGCCAACAAAGTAGGATGCAGAAAACCCGGGCGCATAGTGTCCTGGAAATCTTATAATGAGCCTTATAAGTCTCACTGCCTTTTCCCGCTCAGTCTACGGAGGATTTGATATTCGGAAGCAGCATGTTTTAAAAAAAGAAAACCTATCTCTAAAAACAACTAGGTTTAAACAGAAGTCTTAACATTTCATTATATTCTCTTAGGACTGAGTCCCACCTTCTACTCCAAGCGATTTGCACCTCAATATACCATGTCCTATCCATTTCACAGTTGTCTGAGGGCCACTTTTTTCCCGACTGCACACTCAGGTTTAGGCATTAACTACTGACAGATGGCTTTTGGCCAGTAGCCCAAACTCTGCCTCAGATTATGTATGTATTGTATATGCATTCTTAACATTAATTGTTAAATAACCATACTAATTCTAAATCACAAGGTTCTCATGAAGATGACAGCTAAAAAAAACAGTGAATATTTAGATGAAGATATATTAGAAATGGCAGTAGGATGACCGTGAGCAGAATCTCATACTCTGTGGATTACTTAAGATATTTTTAACAATCAAGTACTGTTTAAGCAGCAGCATTGGCCGGGCGCGGTGGCTCAAGCCTGTAACCCCAGCACTTTGGGAAGCCGAGACGGGCGGATCACGAGGTCAGGAGATCGAGACCATCCTGGCTAACACGGTGAAACCCCGTCTCTACTAAAAAATACAAAAAACTAGCCGGGCGAGGTGGCGGGCGCCTGTAGTCCCAGCTACTCGGGAGGCTGAGGCAGGAGAATGGCGTAAACCCGGGCGGCGGAGCTTGCAGTGAGCTGAGATCCGGCCACTGCACTCCAGCCTGGGCGACAAAGCGAGACTCCGTCTCAAAAAAAAAAAAAAAAAAAAAAAAAAAGAAGCAGCATTAAGGTGAGCAGCACTCAAGCAAGCTAATCTACAGATCTATCAGGTCAAAACGTCAGTGACCTTTGGGACCTAAGCCTGGGACCCCGGGACTTGACAAAAACCTGGATACTACTGACAAAGCTAAGGCGCGGACGGGCAGCAGAAAACGGAAAAATAAAAGAATGAGAGGAAAAAGTAAAGGAGAAAAGAGAAAGTAGATGTAGAACGTCCAAGGGAAAGCAAAGGGCAAGTGTGGACCGCATGACTCTCAGCTCCTCTGCATCTCACACGCTCAGCAGGGTTCGGGAGTGGAGGTCAGACTGTCTACCCCGATCCAGGGACTCACAAGGGGCTGGCTGCCAAAATCCTTCTTCGGCTATAACCAGATCCTACCCTGTCACGAAAGCCCCAGCAGAGGCCTCGGCTCTGGGCTCGGCCCCCGCCAGGGCTCGCAAAAAATTTCCCCTTACCAGAGTCTCAGCCCCGGGAAGGAAAGGTCGGAGGTGAAGAGAAGTCGTGGCCAAGTACCCCTTCAAAATTGGTCCCGAGAAGCCCCCAGCGAGAGACCCTGTATCTGCCTCTAGCACCAACACGTACGCCCGACAGCGGCAGTGGCCGTTGCGATTGGAGCCCTCCCGGCTTTCAAAACGCCGCGCGCTGCGCCAGCGCCAGCGCCAGCAGCCGGAGCTACGGGGCGGCGTGAAGGACATGCCCCGCCGATTCGCCATTCCTACTCCCTCTCCCAAGCCTCCCAATGACCGCAGGCGCCAAAGACAAGGGAAGGAAGGAAAGGCGCGGGGAACACAAACATTTACAGGAACCATCAGCCCTTCCGAGGAGCACGGACCCGTGAATAGAACACACGTGCCTGTGCTGAAGGCTGAAGCGCTCTCCAAACGCTCATATCCGTGCTGAGTGTGTCGTGATTATGATGTCAATTTTATTTTAGGTTTATGAGGCCTTGAAACACTATCAGGACAAATGTGTGGCTTAAGAAACAATCATCTTTAGCCGAGAAAAAAAAGTTATTTAGAAATGTTGCTAACTCATGTAATTGCCACATTCAGTTCAATATTCTTTATTCAACGATTATTTAGGAACATCTGCTCCCCAGAAGGGGATGGGCCATGGGGCAGACCAGGGGGCCCAGTGCTCCAGGCAGGGGGTACCCCTTGTGGGGCCGCTCATTTCTGTTTTAAGGTACACCAAGGGTTGGAAAAACCACACCAAGCAAAGAACTTGCATCAAGATCGCGACTGGAATCCATTAATGTAGGTGGCAAAGCCCCACAAGTCTGATCACCGCCTGGTGAGAAGGCTTCTCCCCAGGACACGTGGAAGATGTGCCCTGAGGCATCCACCGAGGATGGCGCAGGTCCTGAGGATCGAGGAGATCAAAGAATATGAGCCAAGAGGTACAAATCACATGTTGGAGTTTGCCTTCCCCTATGTGACCACAGTTCTAGATGATGCAAAAATTTACTCAAGCCATGCTAAGAAAGCTACTGATGTGCAATTGCAATGCAGTGTGCGCCGACCAGCTTTTATACCTCTCCACCCCAAGAGATTTTTATTAGATATTGCAAGGCAAAGAAATCAAACCCCTTCACCATTGATCAAGCCCTATTCAAGCCCTAGATTGCCACCCAATAGATATTGCTTAACAGCTCCAAACTATATGTTGCAGGGAAAACCCCAAAACTAGGGTACAGCCACAGAGGCTACCTGACTTGGAGTAGGAAGGAATTGAGAGCAGGCGCTTAGAGTAAAATGAGAGCAAATTTAATTAAGAAAGTAAAGGAATAAAGGGTGGCTACTCCATAAGCAGAGCAGCCTGGAGTGTTGCAGGATGGCTATTTTTATGGTTATTTCTTGATTATATGCTAAATAGAGGGTGGATTATTCATGAGTTTTACAAGAAGGCCCTGGGGATTTTCTGGAACTGAGGGTTCCTCCTCCTTTTAGACCAGAGAGGGCAATAACTTCCCGGGTTGCCATAGCATTTGTAAACTGTCATGGCACTCAGGGGAGTGTCTTTCGGCAGCTAAATCATTATAATTATCTTACAATGAGAAGTGAGGATGACCAGAGGTCATCCACTAATGGATTTCCGTTGCAATCTTTATCCAGGTTATTTGCCTGGAGTGGTTTTTCCAACCCTGGTATACCAGGAAAGGAAACGCTGAGTGGCTCCCCATGGGGTGCCCTCTTGGTTTTGGTGGGTTTGTGCCGCCCTCTTTACTGCTTCTGTTTTATCAGTAGGGGTCTTTGTGACCTCTATCTTGTGAAATCAGTCCTGTCAAACTCCTGTCTCATACATACAGGCTTAAGTCTTTAGAGAAAAAGGCATCAACTTCTGAGGGAAGAATAACAGTCCCCATGATATCAGTGGGCCAGGGGAGGTCCTCAAATGCCGGTGGGCCCTGAACCCCGCTCTTGACACCGTCTTGAGAATGAATTCAAAGATGAGTTGGAAAATGGTGAAAGTATGGAGATTTATTGCAAAGGGAAAAAGTACACACTTAAAAACAGGGATTGTGGGTGTACTAAAGAGAATCACACAGTGGGGTTTGCGGTTTCTCTCTATAGGGGTTTCTTTAACCAAGGGGTGGAATATTGATGAAAATTCTTAGAACAAGATGGAGATTTCTTGAACTGTGGTGCCACTCATTTTTACACCATATGGGTGTTCCCAGAACTGTCACTGCACTGGTGGGTGTGATTTAGTGTGTTAATGAGCATATAATGAGGTCCTAGGTGAAACCTAGGTCAAATCCAGTGCACTGCGTCTAGTTGGTCTTAGCTAGCTTGGTCCACACCCTGTTTTTCAGGGGTTCATCAGCCCATAGCCCCTACTCAAGGGAAACTTCTGTTTGGAGTTTTTATTCTCCTGTGAACACCCTGCATTATTTCTGTCTCACCCAGGTTAAATGTTGGGTCAGTTACTAGCCCACCAGGTGCTCACACACTGGGCATACCACCCCCACAAACCATGTTTGTGGCAAGGACTTGAAACCATGTTTGTGTAAAGACTCAAATGTCCCTCACAAGGCAAAGGTTTACAGTGCAGATGTCTGCTTCACATTGCCCTGTGAAGCATTAATTCCTGTAACATCAGCAATTCAGAATGTTCTGGTTAATCCGCCACGAATGGTCCAGAGACATTCTTATTACACTAATATGGTGTCATCACAAACTACCGCCAATGAAAAGAAAACATGAAGAAGGTGATGATGATGATAATTTGTAATCTAGCTTTGATGTATGTAACATGTATACTTGATTTTGAATTCACTGTACTGAAATTAATCATGCATGCTAGATGCTTTCAAGTTGTGTTTTAGACAACTTAATTAATATTTCATGAGTATAGTTACTATATTTTCAACTGAAATATTAGATTTTCTTTAATAGGATAAGTAATGGTTTTTCATCAGCCTTTAAGTGTAGATAATAAAGTTGTCCTTCATCAATTAAAAAAAACACATTTATAGAGCACGTACTTCTACCCTTCAAAGTCCAATCTTTCAGCATCCCTAAGCTTCCTTCCCATCTCAGGAGGAGGCAGGGGATGGGGGCTAAGGAAACTTAACCAAATCACTCCTCCTCTCCTAAGTCTTTACTTTCACCCCCTCTAATAGTCATTTTTCTTCAACATCAAACAATAACAATAATAGCAAACACGTATTTAGTATTTATTGTATGTCAGGTCTTGTTTCATGCATTAGCTCATTTAATCTTCAGAACTCTATGATGTAGGTTACTATGATTGTAAACTCCATTTTTCAAATGAGGAAACTGAGGCACAGAAAGGTTAATTTGCCTAAAGTCACAGGCTTTAGCAATTGGTAGAGCCTCAATTCGAAACCATGTTGCCCTCTTTAAAGACTTCCTCTTTAACAAATGTGCTTAAAATCTCTTCCACATTACACATGTGTGCACACACACATACACCCCTCCACCTCTGGGGCCTTTCCATTTTTGGTCACCCTCTTTCAAGCACAGAAGCATAGTGTCTCAGCTCTCCTTCTCTCAACTCTTATTCTAATTTTCTTGTGCAGGCATTATATTATAGACCTCATCACCTTTTCTTTAAGGATCTGTAGTGTTCTATACTTTTTATGAAGTCCTACATTTTTACAAGCCGATTTTCTACTCTTACTGGCTAATAAAATCCTGCCTAAAGCCAGAGCCTGAAAGCTTCATAATTAACCATTGCTAGTGAAAAGCAACTCCAGGGAGATCGACGCAGATATAAAATGAGGCCAAAAGCATGCACCAGAGCAAAGGCCCTGGTGTAAAGCCTTACTCATAACCATCCTGTTCCCCATCTTGCAACCATAAAACTACCTCCAGAGATGAGCCGTAGAAACATCTGAACTTCACAAGTGCAGTGTTATCATTTGTGAAATGTAACCATGAACTCAAAATCTTGTATACTAGTCAGTTGTCATGGAAAACAGCTTGCAACCCAGATCATTATTTATTTCAGTGTATAAGTGACCTGGTTTCCTTGGTTTAGCAAAAGAGCCCACAACTCTGACATTTGGCTGCCTGAGCCCAAAGAAACATCGGCACTGTCATCTTTTTACGGCATAAACTCTAACTTCTGGTCCATGCAGGACCTCACCTTTTGATTTTCAAGGGCCTAGTTTGAAAATGAAAAAGAAAGTTAACTTTTTTTTCTCTTTTTTTTTTTTTTTTTTTTTTTTGAGACGGAGTCTGGCTCCGTCGCCCAGGCTGGAGTGCAGTGGCCGGATCTCAGCTCACTGCAAGCTCCGCCTCCCGGGTTTACACCATTCTCCTGCCTCAGCCTCCCGAGTAGCTGGGACTACAGGCGCCCGCCAAGTCGCCCGGCTAGTTTTTTGTACTTTTTTTTAGTAGAGACAGAGTTTCACTGTGTTAGCCAGGATGGTCTCGATCTCCTGACCTTGTGATCCGCCCCTCTGGGCCTCCCAAAATGCTGGGATTACAGGCTTGAGCCACCGCGCCCGGCCCTTTTCTCTCTTTTTTACTGCTATTGCATTCTAATTACTTCAAAGCTAAGTAAATTGCTGCCGATTGTGATATAGGAGTTAAGAAGAAATTAGGCAGATAGTGAGGGTAAGGAAGTCCTCAGTAAGGTTTCCTTTTAATGAAAAGCAGCCCCCAAATCATCTTCTCTTCTAACAAAGAGCAGCCTGTAAAATCAATCTGCGGACATAGACATGCAAGCTTCCAGCTGTGAATGCTGTCAGCTGTGCCAGTAGGAAAAGGCTGCCTGGGGCTAGGCATGTTCAACATGGCGGTTCCATCTATCCCTTTCCCTGTCAACCATGTGCACAGTAAGGAGCAGGCCACACACACTGGCCAAGTAGAAACCGCATTTGCATAATAAAAGATTAGGGTAGGTGGCCAGCTATGTAAACGTCCCACCTGGTCCAACCAATCTTGGGCCGTATGTAAATCAGACACTGCCTCAAGCCTGTCTATAAAACCCTGTGCGCTCCACCAAGGGACAGAAGTCCCACTGGGTTGCCCCTCTTTCTTGCAGGAGACAGAGCTGTTCTCCTTTCTCTTTCTTTTGCCTATTAAATCTCTACTCCTAAAGCCACTTCTTGTGTGTCCACATACTCCATTTCCTTGCGTAAAATGAGGAACCTCTGGTATTTACCCCAGACAACGACACTACTTCAATTGGTTAGGTGTGAACTTTTAGGAAAGAAGAGGAAAAATATCGAAACGTTAAGGTTTTGTCTTGTTACATCTGTATATCCAACCAATCAACTTAACACATCCCTAGGGTGCTTCTCAGGTGTCCCAAAGCCATTAGGTCCTCAGATGAGGCCAACGAGCAACAGACTTGGATTAACTTCGAAATGTTCAGCAAAGAAGTTAAATGCAAAAGAATACACGATTGCATAATGCTATTCATATGAAGCTCAAAACAGGCAAAACAAAGCCATAGTATTTAGGAGTGCATGCTTAACCGACAAAAACATTACAAGGTAACACCACCAAAGTGACTACCATCAAAATCAGGTTCATGATCACTTTGGAGGAAGAAAATAGGAAGGATCAGGAGGAGAAAGAGAGGGGCTCCTGGGGTGCTGACATTCTAGCTCCCCACCTGGGTGATGCGACACAAGGGTTTGCTTTGATAAATCATTGTGCTGGACATTTTGTTTTGGGTACTTTTCTGTAGTGTTAAGTCCACAGGGGAAGAGCTTTTTAAAAGCAAAGGGACATGTACTCCATAAATATATACACCTACTGTGTACCCCTAAAAAGTTAAAAATTTAAATTTAAAAAAAAAGCAAAGGGAGAAGAAAAAAAGTGTGATGGAAGGTGAGCCCAGGAAGGTCTGTCACCCACATAGGGACACAGCAAACAGGTTCCGTTTATGAATTTGATCTTGTCAATAAGATGTACCCGGTGCAATCTGGAAGGCAGAAATGAGATGGAATCCCCTTCCTGCCCCTTGCCTGTTTCCCCTGGCAAGTACAGCTCGGTGGGGGCAGAGCGGGGTTGGGGGGGTGGTTTGAGGGTTTCAGCAACCACATTCCAGTATCTAGTCACTTACTTCATGGGTCTTGAAAGACACCTGCAGTGGCAGTGGTGGTCTCCCAATCTGTAGATCACAGCTACAATGGGTGTCCTTGAATCTAACATGAACCCAGCACCCCCAGTCCCAGTCTCCTGCCTGGCAATGGGCAGGTGCATAGTGGAAAAACAGTTTTTCTCTACACTCACACTCAACACTTCTGTGACCAGATGTGCACACTTTTTCCCATGCCAGCCACTTCTCCCACACCAGCTGGGTGTCATACAATTCAATTCAATTCTGACACAGAGCAGAATTACCACAGACCTCACAGGTTAAGGGCTCAGTCCCAAACACCAGCCCCCACTTCAGATGCCAATCACAAGCAGTAAGTCCCCAGGTTACCCACAACTTCTGTCTGATTTGGCTACAAACTGGAGCTTCCCATGAACCCCACCTGGGGTTCAATGGTTTGCTAGAGCAGCAACCAGAACCCAGGAAGACAGTTTACTTACTGTTGTCAATTTATTACTGAGGATATTTCAGTCAGATGAAGAGGTACAGCATAGGGCAAGGTCTAGAAGGGTCCCCCCAGCATAGGTCCTCATAGAGTTAGAGTGTACTACTGTCCTGGCACGTGGATGCATTCACCAACCTAGAATTTCCCTGAACTCTATCTTTTAGGGATGTTAATGGAGGCTTCATCACAAAGGCATGATTGATTATTAACTCAATCGCTAGACCCTCTTCCCTCCCTGGAGAATGAGGGGTAGGGGTGAAAGTTCTAGGCTTCTGATCATGGCTTGGTCGTTCTGGCGACAAGCTCCCATTCAGCAGCCCAGCAAAAGTCACCTACAGATAGTATAACAGATGCTCCTATCACCCAGGTCATTCCAAGGGATGAGGAGCTCCGAGTCCAAACCCTGGCATCTGGGAGAGGTGCAGCTGCAGCTGTGGAGCAAGGTGGGTGCTTGCAGGGAAGAACCCTTTGCACAGTCACCTTGGGAGGGCTGGTCTCCACCAGCTTTGTTCATCCTCAATGGCTAAAGGTTTTCATTTGCAGTTTTCTGACTTTTCCTACCTCCCAATAAGAAGTGAAATTAGCTGGTTCTGGGAACATGGGGCTTGAAAAACAAGAAGTGCTTTGGAAAATGTGCTGGGATCCGAGTTGCCTGTAATTGATGAGTTCCTGCCTCCATTGTGGTCCAGTGAACTGGGAAGACGTGGCAGGGAACTCAAACCCTCCCTAAGGGAAGACGCCTACTTAATGCCTAAGGAAGATGAGTTTTCCATCCTCTGTGATTGTGTAAGATTTCTGGGCTGACCCTGACATCTGGCCACAATCTCAGTACCCAGTCATTGTTTTTGTTCCACAATATTCTTTGCTTTTTAACTCCATCAGAAAAAAAAAAATGTCTTGATTCTCAACATGTTAGGGTGAATCAATACAGTGATTAATAGGAAATAATTTTTGGTGGTTTATACTTTAAGTACTAAGTACCCACCTAGAATGTAAAGGGGGGCCAGGAACTTAGAGGGAATGTAAATCCTCCTGCACACTGGATGCTGTTTGAAATTATCCTGCCACTAAGGCAACAGCAGCATAAACATACTGGGTGAAGAAAAATAAGCCGGATGTTCTCAGGACATCTGAAAATCATTGGTTCAGACCCTTTCCTCAAGGAAGATAGTTAAATGGAGAAGTTGGTCGCTTTAGAACACATGAAGCTAAGGCATGAGAACAAGCCCAGAGCTTTTTCAGCAACATGACACACTGTTTGTTTGTTTGTTTGTTTGTTTTAATTAAAAAAAAAAAATTGGCCAGGCAGAGTGGCTCATGCCTGTAATCCCAGCAGTTTGGGAGGGTGGGTGGGAGGATTACTTGAGGCCAGGAATTAGAGATGAGCCTAGGCAACATAGCCAGATCCTGTCTCTCCAAAAAAAAAAAAAAAAAAGGAGAAAAATTAGAAAAAGCAATTAGCTGAGCATGGTGACTCATGCTTGCAGTCCCAGAGCCTTGGTAGGCCAAGGCAGGAGGATCGCTTGAGGCCAGGAGTTCAAGATCAGCCTGGGCAACATGGTGAGACCCTGTCTCTACAAAAAAATAAAATAGCCAGGCATGATGGCGTATGCTTGTAGCCCCAGCTGCTTGGAAGGCTGAGGTGGGAGGACTGTTTGAGCCAGGGAGTTTGAGGCTACCGTGAGCTATGACTGTACCATTGCACTTCACCTTGGGTGATAGAATGAGACCCTGTGAAAAACAAAAAAGCAAACCAAAAGAAACCTGTTCCTCAGGCACAACAAAGGGGTAGGTGGATATCAGAAGGGAAAGGCCTCCTAAGGCCTTAATACCTATGCCCCTTCATGCACCTATTAATATTCTCAGCATAAATTTAGCAGCCCTCAATCAGAGAACAGTCCCAAGCTAGGCATATAGCTCATTAAATAGCTGCTACAGTGAAGGAGACTTACATGTTTGCTTTTTTAAATTGTAAGCCTGAGCTAGGAGGACTTTGATGAGTCTCTTCCCTGTGTGTGGGAGGAGAGATTGCATTTTAAGGGATGCTCATGAAAACTTCAAAAGTGGGAAAACTCATTCAATTCCCTCCCTCATTCTCTTATTTATTTCTTGAAAAAATGAACCTGAGCCAAGTGTTGAATGTTAAAAAAAAAATGAAAAGACTAAGAAAAAATAAAAACAAAACCCTGCTTTCAGGGAGCATTCAGACTACTTAGCAAATAGAGGTAATACAATGTGTCAAAGAGATAATGGATGATAGTGAGCCTGACTGTGCTGGGGGTGTCCTGCAAGATTTCATTGACTTGGGTCTGAAGAATGACAAGTTTGCATGATGATCCCGATTCGTGGGCACAAGGGTAGGGCAGGGCTCACCAGGCAAGAGGATAGGATGGGTAGAGACATGACAAAAGATGCATAATCTTTGAACAATGAAGAGCAAGGAAGGTTGGGTGTGGTGGCTCACTGCTGTAATCCCAGCCCTTTGAGAAGCTGAAATGGGAGGATCACTTGAGCTCAGAAGTTCAAGATCAGCCTGGGCAACATGGGGAGACCCCATCTCTACAAAAAATATTTAAGAAATTAGGTGGGTATGGGGGCACATACCCTTAGTCCCAGCTACTCCTCAGGAGGCTGAGGTAGGAGGATCACTTGGGCTGAGAAGGTTGAGGCTGCAGAGAGCCGTGACCATGCCACTGCACTCCAGCCTGGGTTGCAGAGCAAGATCCTGTCTCAAGGAAAACAATAATAATAATAAGGCAAGGAAAAGTAATTGGGGAAATAGAAAGAGGCCAGACCGTGGCCTTTTCTGGTGTAGAAATTTGAACTTTGTTTTGTAGTCTTAGGGAGTCACAGTAGGATTTAAAGCAGGACAGTGACGTGATCAGAATCATGTGTTAGATGGAGAAATCTCCCTGAGATTATTGGAGGGAGCAGGTAATGGGAAATAGTGATAATCCAGGTGACAGATCAAGAAGGATGACACTGGCCAGTCACAGTGGACTGTAAAGAACAAAACCAATTCTACCCCAGCATTTATGGGGTAGAATCAATTGCAGAGCTTGTGAAGTCATTAGAAGCCTCTTGCCAAAACAAAAGTTTGGTCCCTCAAGAAGAGTACTGCAACATGGTCAAAAGAGAAAGGCCAAAAGGGCTTTCCTAGATATTGCTCCTCTGTGTCAGAAATAGGCAGAGAACCAAAAAGAAAGGAAGCTAGGAAGAGTATTTACCAACCTATACCATGCCTCTGAGTTCACATTGTGGTTAGGCTAAAACTCTAAGAGAATAATAGAATATAGTTGAAAATTCCAGGTTGGATCAAGACTTAAGGCATATCCTTTTGCAAAAAAATAGCATTAAAAAATACTATTTTGGGCCGGGTGCAGTGGCTCACGCCTGTAATCCCAGCACTTTGGGAGGCCGAGGCGGGCAGATCATGTGGTCAGGAGATGGAGACCATCCTGGCTAACTTGGTGAAACCCTATCTCTACTAAAAATACAAAAAATTACCTGGGCGTAGTGGCATGTGCCTGTAGTCCCAGCTACTCGGGAGGCTGAGGCAGGAGAATTGCTTGAACCCGGGAGGTGGAGGTTGCAGTGAGCCGAGATCACGACATTGCACTCCAGCCTGGGCAACAAGAGCAAGACTCCATAAAAAAAAAAAAAAAAAAAAAAAATATATATATATATATATATATATATACTTTTTTGAAAAATGTAATACATTTAATTTGTATTGAGTCAAAATTCACATGCAACGAAATGCATAGATTTTATGTGTATAATTGATAAGTACACACACAATACATTACTGTGTACACTACTATTTTGTATGTGATTGGAAATAGTTTCTCCCAGTCTGTAGCTTGCCTTTTGATTTTCTTGACATCTTTTGATGAACAGAAGACTTTTTTTTTTTTTTTTTTGAGACAGAGTCTCGCTCTGTCACCCAGGCTAGAGTCTGGAGTGCAGTGGCACGATCTCAGCTCACTCCAACCTCCTGGGTTCATGCGATTCTCTTGCCTCAGCCTCCTGAGTAGCCGGGATTATAGGCATGTGCCACCATGCCTGGCTAATTTTTATAATTTTGGTAGAGATGGGGTTTTGCCATGTTGGCTAGGCTGATCTTGAACTCCTGACCTCAGGTGATCCACCTGCCTCGCCCTCCCAAAGCACTGGGCCACTGCGTTAAAAGAATATTTGATTTTAATGAAATCCAATTTAACATTTTTAATGGTTAGTTTCTTTTTTCAACACTTTATTTTCTTAGAGCAGTTTTAAGTTTACAGCAAGATTGAGCAGAAAAGATGGTATTTCCATATACTTTCTGCCCTCCACATGCACAGCCTTCCCCATTATCAACATCCCCCACCAGAGTGGTGCATTTGTTATAACTGATAAACCTACATTGATATATTAGTATTACCCAAAGTCTATAGTTTACCTTAGGGTTCACTCTTGGTGGTGTACATTGTGTGCATTTGGATAAATGTATAACAGCATGTATTCAACATTATGGTATCACCCAGAGTAGTTTCACTGCCCTAAAAATCCTCTGTGCTCCACCCACTCATCTCTGTCTCCCCAGTATGCCCTGGCAACTACTGACCTTTTTACTGTCTCCATAGTTTTCCTTTTTCCAGAGTGTCATATAGTTGCAGTCATATAGTATGTAGCCTTTTCAGATTGTCCTTTTTCACTTAGTGCTATATATTTAAGGTTCTTCCATGTCTTTCCAAGGCTCAATAACTAATTTCTTCTTAGCACTGGATAATAGTCCATCGTCTGGATGTAACATTCACCTACTGAAGAACATCTTAGTTGCTTTCAAGTTTTGGTAGTTATGAATGAATAAAGCTGCTATAAACATTCATGTGTAGATTTGTGTGTTGACATAAGTTTTCAACTCTTTCAGGTAAATATCAAGGATCTAAAAGGTTAATGTTATACCCAATGTCATCTAAGTTTTCTCCTGAGTTATCTTCTATGAGTTTCAGTTTTACATCTTACATTTAGGTTTGTGATCCATTTTGAGATAATTTTTGTGAAGGATGTAAGGCCTGTGTCTAGATTCATATTTTTTTGCATATGAGTGTCCAGTTATTCCAGCACCACTTACTGAAAAGACTGTCCTTGCTCCATTGTATCACCTTTGCTCCTTTGGAAAAAATCAGTTGACTATATCTGTGTGGTTCTACATCTGGGTTCTCTATTTTGTTCCATTGATCAATTTATCTATTATTTCACCAGTATCACACTGTCTTGATTATTGTAGCTTTATAGTAAGTATCAAAGTTAGGTGGTGTTGGCCAGGCATGCTGGCTCACTCCTGTAATCCCAGCACTTTGGGAGGCTGAGGCAGGCAGATCACCTGAGGTCAGGAGTTCAAGACCAGCCTGGCCAACATGACAAAACCCCCTCTCTACTAAAAATGTAAAAATTAGCTGGGTGTGGTGGCATGTGCCATAATTCCAGCTACTCAGGAGGCTGAGGCAGGAGAATTGCTTGAACCCAGGAGGTGGTGGTTGCAGTGAGCCAAAATTGCGCCACTGCACTCCAGCCTGGGTGACAGAGTGAGACTCTGTCTCAAAAAAAAAAAAAAAAAAAAAAAGGTATTGTCAGTCTTCCAACTTTGTTGTTTTCAGTCTATTGTGTTGACTATTCTGGTCTTTTGCCTCTCCATGTAAATTTTAGAATAAGTTTGTTGAGATCTACAATATAACTTGCTAAAATTGTGATTGAGATTGTACTGATTTATAGTTGGGAAGAACTGACATCTTGACAACATTGAGTCTTCCTTTCCATGAACATGGAATATCTCTCCATTTATTTAGTTCTTTGATTTATTTAATCTGTGTTGTAGTTTTCCCCATATAGATTTTGTATATATTTTTTATACAGAATTTATTTCATTTGGGAGAGTGCTAATGTAAATGATACTGTGTTTTTAAATTCAAATTCCACTTGTTCATTGCTGGTATATATGAAAGCAATTGATTTTTGTATATTAACTTTGTATCTTGCAATCTTGCTTCTGGTTCCAGGAGTTTGGTTTTTTTTTTATTTTTTATTTTTTTTTTGAGATGGAGCTTCACTCTTTTTGCCCAGGCTGGAGTGCAATCTCAGCTCACTGCAACCGCCACCTCCCGGGTTCAAGCAATTCTCCTGCCTCAGCCTCCTGAGTAGCTGGGATTACAGGCACCTGCCACCATGCCTGGCTAATTTTGTATTTTTAGTAGAGACAGGGTTTCTCCATGTTGGCCAGGCTGGTCTTGAACTCCTGACCTCAGGCAATCCACCCACCTCGGCCTCCCAAAGTGCTGGGATTACAGGTGTGAGCCACCATGCCCAGCCTTTCTTTTTTTTTTTTTTTTTTTTTTTTTTTTTTTTTTAGGATTTTTATAGATTTTCTACATAGACAACTATGTCATCTGTGACCAAAGATAGTTTTATCCTTATTATTTTCTTCCTTCTATTTGTTTTGGATTTAATTTGCTTCCCCTCCTTCTGCCACCAGCTTCTTACAGTGGAGATTTGGAAAATTGATTTAAACCTGTTTTCTTTTATAATATGAGCATTTAAAGCTATAGATTCCTTTGAAGTATTGCTTTAACGGCAGTACACAAATTTTGGCATATTGCATTTTCATCTAGTTCAAATTATTTTCTAACTTCTCTTGTGATTTTTTGATGCAGAGTTACTTATAAACATAATTTTAAAATTAATATTTTAAATTGACATCATAATTGTATATATTTATGGGATACAAAGTGATGTTTTGATATATGTATGTATACAACATGGAATATATTAATAAACATATGCAGCACCTCACTTATCGTTTTTTGTGACGAAACATCTGAAGTTCACTCTTTTAGAGGGTACTATACATTAATATTGACTACAGTCACCCTGCTGTGCATTAAATCTCAAAATGTATTTCTCTTGTCTAACTGAAACTTTATACCTTTTGGCCAACAACTTCCCATTCCTTCTCTCCCACCCCCACCCTCTCAGCCTCTCATAACCATCATTCTACTCTCTACTTCTAGGAGTTCAACTTTTTTAGCTTCAATATGTAAGTGACATCATACAGTATTAGTCTTTTTTCTCCTGGCTTATCTCACTTAGCATAACCTCTTCTAGGTTCATCCATATTGCTGCAAATGACAGGATTTCCTTCTTTTCTATGGCTGAATAGATATTCAGTTGTGTATATATTTCCACCTTTTCTTTATCCATTCATTCATCAGTGGACCCTTAGGTTGATTCCATATCTTGGCTGTTATGAATAATGCTGCAATCAACATTGGAGTGCAGATATCACCTCATTGACTTTAATTCCTTTGGATACATACTCAAAGTAGGTTTGCTAGAACGTAAGTATAATTTTTAATTTCCAAATATTTGAGGGCATTTTTTCAGTATCTTAGAATTAGTGATTTATAATTTAATCTCATTTGGCCAGAGATCATAATATCAGGCTTGGAGTCATGCTTTGTTAGGGCAGGCCTGTTTGGTTCTGAGCATTGCCCCTATTCTTGGTCATTGCTATTTTCCTAAAAATATCTGGAAAATAGAGTTCGGGAAGGGTGCATATGTATATTAGGGTGATAGAGGAAAGTAATAACTCCTTCTCTTCCTTGTGGGAAGTTTCAATAGAAAATACCTAAAACTAAAAAATCAGTATATAACCATAGGAGATGAAATAGATAAGGTACTTGATGTATCTGAATGCTTGAATGAAGATTTAGATAATGGTAAAGCATTTCGGGTTGAATTAAGTAAGTCTGCAGAAAATGAAACAAAATTTGACAACTATTAACTCAATGGTGAGTAAAAGAATGTGCAAGAAATGAAAAGTAATTATATTCACTACATAGTTCACCTGTGAATAGTATTGACATAATAATATAAAGAAGTTGAATGAATATACAGTGAATACTTTTTTAATATATTTCACCTGGATTCATGAACTAAACAATAGATGGTAGTACACTTTTTATCATCAAGGTGTACAGAATGTCTGGTTGTCTGTCTTTTTATATTAGTAGTTATTGATGCTTAAATTCTAGATCCATTAATTTATTGAAGGCTAAAAAATGATGATATGTTAATTCTGTCAATTCCCTTTTGTTGATTTGTTCCCTTTCTACTACTATTTTGTGACACAGTTATACCATTTATATACTTTTATTTTTTTGAGACAGGGTCTCACTCTGTCACTTAGGCTAGAGTGCAGTGGCATGATCCTGGCTCACTGCAGCCTCCATCTCCTGGGTTTAAGCGATCCTCGTGCCTCAGCCTCTGGAGTAGCTGGGATTACAGGCTCCCGCCACCACACTTATCTAACGCTTCAATTTTTTTCCTTGTATTTACTAGTTTTCAAAATAATGAATTAGTTCCAAATCATCCTCTAAAGGAGATCACTTAGGTTTTAAAAACTACATCGTTTTGAATATATGGATTTCAATAGATTTACTGGATTTTAATTCATTGCAATTCTTATCCTCACTGACATTCACTGTAACATCTTTGGCCATGGTAACCTTTCCAAGCTGACCCCTGATCTTGTTCACATGGCCTTCACAGTTTTTCATAGCTTCCTTTTTAACTCATATGACAACATGTTCCAGGCTCATCATGGGTATTTTTCACTGCAGACTTGGTATCAGCCATTTCTTCAAGAAGCCCTCATGTCTTTCTTTTGAAAGTAGAAAACGGTATTTCAAGAACATAATCTGAGTGCTAGGGATAATCATTGCTTCAGATGTGGTCACTGTTTCTAGGCCTGTTTCTTAAATTGAATTTTAACCAATTGCCTAGTTTTAACCACATGTTCACCTCCACTTCCAAAAGTAGCTCCTGCCACTGAGTCCTAAGCTTTTTGGGAATCCTGTGGCCTTCCTGCTTCCTGCTTAACACTCAGCCTTCTCGTGTCTGCTAAGTCATTCACTGTTGTGCGTCAGCTTTCCAGTTTCAAAAATGCTGTTGGGTCGGGCATAGTGGCTCAACCTGTGATCCCAGCACTTTGGGAGGCTGAAGCGAGAAACCCAGTTGAGCCCAGAAGTTTGAGACAAGCCTGGGTAACATAACACAACTCCCTCTCTACAAAAAATTAAAAAATCAGCCAGGACTGGAGGTACATGCCTGTAGTCCCAGCTACTCAAGAGGCTGAGGTGGGAGGATTGCTTGAGTCTGGGAGGTTGAGTTGGCAGTGAGCTATGATCGCACCACTGCACTCCAGCCTGGGCAAGAGAACGAGACCCGGTCTCTAAAAAGAAAAAAAAAGAAGTTTACTTTTACTTATGCTTCTGATAGCCCATTGTTGTAGGTTTATGTCCATAAGAGACAAAATGGTTTTATTCTTGTTTTACTAAGAATGTCTTAGGAGGGAGTGAAAGAAGGTATTTATGTCCAATCTACCATTTTTAGCTTTGAAAGTCTCTCATTTATCTTTGTATTCCTGGTATCCTTATAGGTTTTGTTAGTCCATAGTAAATATTTTTGAAATATAAAGAGAGAGTATATCAAGAGAGTTACCCTCTCTTGGCCTTGCTTGTGACAAGATAGATCAGACCAGGAGATGCTGGGATAAGTTGTTCCAAGACACGTTTCTTTTCACTTCTGACTTCGCCTTGCATATTCCCTGGCAATCACTTCGTCACTTAGGTCTGAGATCCCAAGGCTATGCTCCCATGAAGATCTCTAGATTCAGCAGATGTCTGGCTGATCTGGGCTTTCTGACTCCGTTCTTGGTTATTAACCTTGCTACGGACTGACTAGTTGCCAAAACTACACCCAGAGTTCTGGTTCCCAGGTGAAGTTACCAGTCAGGTGTCAGCTGCAACTGAAACCCTCACAGCTGATCCAGCTCTGAACGTGCTGACTGCTGAGGCCAGTGGGTCTTCTCAAACAGGAAGAAAATCTTAGGAAATGACCATTTCCATCCGTCTGTGAATATCAGACACAGAATATCAACAACACGGATCTCCTTTTGGCTTGACGGAATCTGACCTCTACTCCCCACTCTAAAGTCCAGGGGAGAAGACTTTTCCAGAATTATAATGTATCAAAACATGTTCTATTCTAAAGGGAAAAGGGACGTTGACAGTATTTGTTTGGAAAACATTTTGCTTTGCATCACTGATTCTTCATATTCCAAATAATTTGTGAGGTGAGTGAGTTACTTGATTTTTCTTGTAAAGGGAGAAAAATAAAAACTCTTATAGTTCTCTAGAGGAGCAGCATAAATTAAAAATGGAAAACGAGGCAGTAGTGATACATTCCATTTACCTTCAGCAAACACTGCACAGGGGACGCCCTGGCTGCAGAATCCGCAATGCCAGAAATCAGTGCCGACTCTTTTTTCAGATGTGACATATTTTCCACAGAACTTGATTCTCATCTTTGCTATGACTGCCTGTGGCCACTCAGTTACTGGAAACCTACCATGCCAGTTCTTTGCTAAGTGGCTTTGGCAAGGTCTTTGCTAGCATTTAATCACAGTGAGAAAACTCCAGAGACTTTATTAGCCGTATAAAGAATTATAGAGATATTAGCTTAAGTTGGATGAAATCCAGAGCAGCTGTACTGCTCTTCAAGTGCCTGAGAATTTCTAAGAGATATATTATGCTAACAGAAAAGTATCCTGGGATTTTAACCCTAAATTTTGTTAATACTGAACATAGGTATTCCTTATTTTACAAAGTAGCTATATTCCTAAAAACTGTTGTGTAAATCCGACTTCTAATACCCAATCCTACTTCCTCGTTCATATATTTTGAAAGTGCTTAATCTTCATTTATGGCTAAATATCAATGTATGTATATATATATACTTTTTTGTTTTTTAATTTTTTTTTAGAGATAATTTCTTGCTCTGTCACCCAGTCTGAAGTGCAGTGGTATGACTGTAGCTCACTGCAGCCTTGAACTCCTGGGCTCAAGCAATCTTCCCACCTCAGCTTCTCAAGTAGCTAGGACTACAAGTATGTACCACCATGCTCAGCTTGCCCAGCTAATTTTTAAATTTTTTTTGTAGAGACAGGGTCTCCCTATGTTGCCCAGGCTGGTCTCAAACTCTCAGGCTCAAGTGATCCTCCCACTTTGACCTCCCAAAGTGCTGGGATTATAGGTGTGAGCCATTGCACCCAACCTCAATGTATGTACTTTTTTTTTTTTTAATTTTTGAGACAGGGTCTCTCTCACTTCCCTAAGCTGGAGTGCAGTGGCATGATTACGGCTCACTGCAGCCTTAACCACCCAGGCTCAAACAATTCTTCTTCCTCAGCCTCCAAAGTGGCTGGGGCTTCAGGCACACACTACCATGCCAGGCTTATATATATATGTGTATATATATGTTGTAGAGACAGGGTTTCGCCATGTTGCCCAGACTGATCTCAAACTCCTCGGCTCAAGTTATCTGCCCTCGTCAGCCTCCCAAAGTGTTGAGATTACAGGCATGAGCCACCACACCCAGCTGATTCAATGTACCTACCTTTACTTCTCCAAGTTTCTTTGACAAGTACTTAAATATAAAAAGAGTAAATATACTAGTATAGCTATCTATTTAAAGGGACGTTTATTAAATATTTTGGTAATGAGTATTTGCTTATTATTTTGATTTTTATATATTAATAGAAATTAAGTCTCAGCTTCATCCAAAATGTGCAGTCTGGCTCACTTAACCTGGCTTAACCTTCCAAAATATATTTGCTTGTAATTCATAGATGCTGCCACTAGGTGGTGGTGGTGCTTTGGCCACTGGATGAGATTCATATGCTCTTTCAAAATAATATGTAGGGCCTGGTGTGGCGGCTCATGCATGTAATCCCAGCACTTTGGGAGGCCGAGGTGGGTGGATCACCTGAGGTCAGCAGTTCAAGACCAGCCTGACCAACATGGTGAAACCTCGTCTCTATTAAAAATACAAAATTAGCCGGGCGTGGTGGGTGCGTGCCTGTAATCCCAGCTACTCGAGAGGCTGAGGCAGGAGAATTGCTTGAACGTGGGAGGTGGAGGTTGCAGTAAGCCAAGGGTGCCACTGCACTCCAGCCTGGGTGACAAAAGTGAAAACTCCGTCTAAAAAAAAAAAAAAATCATATCTAAAAATACTTCACTGTTGAAATAAGTGCAATCAGTATATTTTCCATTAATCATTCAATATGATCATTTTAAATTAATTTAATTCTCAACTTATTTCAGTGCTTAATTAGCTTATATCAGTGTTTCTTAAAGTAAATTTTGTGGAGCACTAGTTCCCCACACAATACTTTTCTATGCCACATAAGAAATTACCACAATCTTAGCAGCTTAAAACAACAAACATTTACATTTCCACTTCCAGAATGGCCGCATGAGGTGCTCCACAGTCTCCAGCAAAGCCAGCATAACTGGTGAAAAATATATTTCAAACCTCAGTATTCAAAGTCTCTGGAAATTGTCCTAAGAGTATATAGCAAATAAATAAACATTTATTCAAGAAAATGGAGTAAAATTTGGTGAGAACAGTGAGAGTCCATGGCATTTGAACCATAACTCCTTCCTTACCCAGAGTTGACTGTGGCAGAAACTCCAGTCTAGGCAGGTGAAGCCAAGAACACAAGGCTCCCTCTCCCCTCGGCTCCCACTTTTGGGTATGGTACGTTCCTGGGAGGGGCAAGTCACAGAATTTTTCATCAGCTGTGTGTTGTAAATTCCAGGGCTAAATTCCAGGTGAGTCCAGCCAAGAGGTCTGATGTTCTCGTCTTCCACCCAGCCCCCAATGGCAGGTGAAAGTTCTCCACCAGGCGCATCACACTGAGAACACGGAGGCTGTGCTCATCCTTGTTTGCAGGGTGGAGACTCCACGCTGAGAGGGATGGATGATGCCATCCTTTACTATCATGAAGTGTGGAGTAGGGGATAACAAAATGGGTTAATGTGGGAGGTGAAAAGGTTTTACATTTCTGCTAAAAGGAGGTCAGTTCTAAATTACTTTTATTGCACACTGGTATAATATCCATGAAGCCGACTTCTACAGTAATGATTGCTTACACATGTTGAAAGCTTGGTGCAACAGATAGGGTGCTAGACTAGAGGCTGGATATCTTTTACCTTAATTTTGTCATTTACCAGCTGTGTGACTTGAGAAAATTTACCTAACCTCCTGAATGTCAGTTTTTTCACTACATAATGGGGATAATAATGACTGCCTTAATGATCTCACAGAGCAAATATGCAAACCAAATCAGGTAACTTGCAAAGCTGCCTTAAATTGATTACCCTATATGAATGTAAGTGTTTATTTTTATTGTTGATGATGACAATGTAGATGGTTAATCACTAATTGACTGAAAATAATTGGCTTAAAGAAGCATAGTTATTCAATTAAGTTATCCTTGATTGATTAAACAGGTTTAAACCCAGTTCTTGTGGTTGTTCATTACCATGGACATAGAACGATCAGTTATATACTAGGATGGTTGTTCTTCACCACTTTCAGAGTGTTTTAGAATCATCTAAAGAGCTTGTTGAAATGCAGACTTCAGGAACCCCTCCCCACCGTTTCTGATTCAGAAAGTTTGGATCGGGGTCTGAAGTTGTGCATTTCTAACAAGTTCCCAGGAGACACTGATGCTGTTAGTCTAGAGACCATAATTTGAGAACTACTGTCTTAGATGGACAGGACATTTTCAGTCTTGTTACAAATTGCTATAAGGGCCCTGAAAAAAAATTCCAGGTAATATGAAAACATTTTTTTTTTAAAGGCACCTGCCCTAGCCTGGGAACTGCTAGAAATCGCAAGAAGGAAAGAACACTGGAGCTGAAATCTGGCAGAAAAGTGGTAGTTAATCAACACAGCAGGGTGGCAGAAGAGAAGAACTGCTAGACCAAAAAAAGAACATGTCAAAGGCTCTGGGGCTGGATGGAGCGTGACACTTGAGGCTTCTGAGGAAATGAAAGGCCAGCATGCTAGGGTGAAGATGAGTGCAGTGGAGGCACCGGAGAGGCCAGAGTGAGAAGCAGGAGACAGGCCCTAAAGACTCTGAATTTCATCCTGAGAGCAATGGGAATTTGCTGAAAAGTTTTCAGCAAAAGAATGCAATGACCTAATTTGTGTTTTTAAAAGCCCTCTCTGGCTGCTACATGGAACATTGGCTGAAAGCAGGCAAGGGTAGAAATGATGAGACTAGCTAGGAAGGTACAGAAGTCCAATAGAACTGGTATCAAGGGCTGGCTGAGAAAGTATAAGTGAGGTGGAGAGCTGCAAATGGGAAAAGTGAGGCACTTCCTGGAGTGGCGAGAGAGGGAGCTGTCACCTCCCAGCTAGGCGAGTTGCGAGGTGGGCTGGAGGGTGGAGGACCACAGTGTGATGGTGGGGATGGGTGGAGGAATATCCTGATTTCACTGGGGACTTACTGCATTTTAATTTTTTAACTCACAGTAGAATTCAGGTTTTTTTGTTTTGTTTTGTTTTTGTTTTTGTTTTTTTTGAGACAGAGTCTTGCTCTGTCACCCAGGCTGGAGTGCAGTGGCGAGATCTCAGCTCACTGCAAGCTCTGCCCCCCTGGTTCATGCCATTCTCCTGCCTCAGCCTCCCAAGTAGCTGGGACTACAGTCACCCGCCACCACGCCTGGATAATTTTTTGTATTTTTACTAGAGACAGCGTTTCACCGTGTTAGCCAGGATGGTCTCGATCTCCTGACCTGTGATCCACCTGCCTTGGCCTCCCAAAGTGCTGGGATTACAGGCGTGAGCCACTGCACCTGGCGGGTTTTTTTTGTTTTTTTTTTTTGAGACAGACTCTTGCTCTGTCGCCTAGGCTGGAGTACAGTGGTGATCTTGGCTCACTGCAACCTCTGCCTCCCAGGTGCAAACAATTCTTTTGCCTCAGTGATCCAAGCAGCTAGGAGTACAGGTGTGAGCCTGCTCAGCTAATTTTTGTATTTTCAGTAGAGATGAGGTTTTTCCATGCTGGCCAGGCTGGTCTTGAACTCCTGACCTCAGGTGATCCACCCTCCTCGGCCTCCCAAAGTGCTGGGATTACAGGCATTAGCCACTGTGCCCGGCAAGAACTCAGAATTTTTTTTTTTTTTTTAATTTGGAGAATATACATTTCTAATAATTTTGAACAATACATAGATCCACATCATCACTACTACTATTAGGACACATGATAATTTCATCTTCCAAAAACTTCCCCAGGTTGTCCTTGGTAGTCAGATCTTCTCCTTACTCCTAAAACTTGGCAACACTGGTATCATCTTGGCCTCTATACTCTTACCTTTTCAAGAATGTCCCAATGTGGAATCATACAGTGGGTAATCCTTGGGGCCTGGCTTCTTTCACTTAGCACAGCGTATTTAAGATTCATCTGTGCTCTTGTGTGTGTCAATAGTTCATTTCTTTTTATTCCTAAGCAGTAGTATGTTGTTTGGGTGTACCCCTTTGTTGTGGCATTTATGAATAACACTGCTATAAAGTTTCATGGACAGGCTTTTATGTGAGCTGAGATTTTCATTCCTCCAGGGTAAATGCCTAGAGTTGGGGTGCTGGCTCATATAAGCTTATGTTTAACTATATTTTTTATTTTATCTTATTTATTTATTATTTATTTATTTTATATATTTTTTAACTTTTTATTTATTTATTTTTTTTGAGACACCCAGGCTGGAGTACAGTGGCTCGATCTCAGCTCACTGCAATCTCTGCCTCCCGGGTTGAAGCAATTCTCATGTCTCAGCCTCCTGAGTAGCTTGGAATATAGGCGCACGCCACCACACTTGGCTAATTTTGGTATTTTCAGTAGAGATGGGTTTCGCCATGTTAATCAGGCTGGTCTCGAACTCCTGGCCTCAAGTAATTTACCTGCCTCGGCCTCCCAAAATGCTGGAATTACAGGTGTGAGCCACCATGCCAGGTCTGTCTTATTTTTTTTAGAGACAGGGTCTCGGTCATTTCACCCAGGTTGGAGTGCGGTGGCGCAGTCAGAGCTCACTGCAGCCTTGAACTCCTAGGCTCAAAGGATCCACCCAACTCAGCCTCCCAAGTAGCTGGAGTCCTGGGCACATGCCACCATGCGTGGCTAATTTTTATTCTTATTTTTTTGTAGAGGTAGGGTTTCACTCTGTTGCCCAGTCTGGTCTCAAACTCCTGGCTTCAAGCGATGCTCCTGCCTTGGCCTTCCAAAGTGCTAGGATTGGGATGTGAGCCACCTCACCTGGCCTTTTTATAAAAAACAGCTCAACTATTTTCCAAAATGGCTAAGCCATTTCACATTCCCCCCCAGCAGAGTATAAGAGTTCCAGTCGCTCTGTACCTGCATCATAGTTGGTATTGCCAGGTTTTGTTTTTGTGTGTGTGTGTGGAAATTTTGACCATCATATTGGGTGTGGTTTGACAGTGTGGAGTATCTTTTCATGCACTTATTTGATATAAGTATATCTCCTTTGCTGAACTGTCTTCGCAAATGCTTTGCCTAGTTTTTCACTGGGTTGTTTGTTTCCTTATGAGTGAGCTGGCCAGATTGCGTTTGAGAGGCCTTTGTGGTATCTGGGGGATAATGGAGGCCTTTGGAGACACGTGCTTGGTGTTCAGAGATGTCTCATCTGGAGATGTTCACTTGGAAGTCAGTGGCACATAGATGCATGAAATAGTCCAAGGAGTCCTTGTAGAACAGAGCTTTGAGGCATTCCAGCACTCGGTGGCCAGAGAGGAAGGTGAGCCTGTGAAGGATGCTGAGGACGGGCAGTAGCAGAGGTCAGAGGAAACCTTAAACATGTGGTTTCAGCAAAGCCACAGATGAGGCTTTGCTTTTTTTTTTTTTTTTTTTTTTTTTTTTTTGAGATAGAGTTTCACTCTTGTCTCCCAGGCTAGAGTGCAATGGCATGATCCCTGCTCACTGCAACCTCTGCCTCCCGGGTTCAAGAGATCCTTCTGCCTCAGCCTCCCGAGTAGCTGGGGTTAGAAGCACCTGCCACCACACCTGGCTAATTTTTTTATTTTTAGTAGAAATGAGGTTTCGCCATGTTTGGCCAGGCTAGTCTCAAACTCCTGAACTCAGGTGATCTGCCCACCTTGGCCTCCCAAAGTGCTGGGATTACAGGCGTGAGCTGCTGCACTTGGCCAAGGCTTTGCCTCTTCTACAAACAGAAGAAGGCAGACAACAGAGTTGAATGCTGATCAGATATGATAAAGGCTACAAAAGACGTGTTTGGTGTACCAAGGAAGATGTCATTGGTAAGCCTAGGACTGTTTCAGTGGCTCTAAATAGGGGGATGGATTGGATCATGCTGAGGAGGGAGTGGAAGTGAGGAAATGGAGTCAGCAGGTCAACTCTTTTCATTTTCTAATTTTTAAAATTAATTTATTTTTTAGAGACAGGGCATTGCTCTATGGCCCATGCTGGAGGGCAGTGGTGTGATCATAGTTCACTGCAGCCTCGAACTCCTGGACTCAAGTGATCCTCCCATCTCAGCCTCCTGAGTAGCTGGGACTCCAGGTGCGCTCCACTATGCTCAGCTAATTTTTAAAATATTTTTTTTTGTAGAGACGGTTGCGCTATGTTGCCCAGGCTCAAGTGATGCTCCTGTCTCAGCCTCCAAAAGTGCTGGGATTACAGGCCTGAGCCACAGTGCCTGATCCAGATAATCTCCTTTGAGATGTGGCTTGAAAGAGGAGACAGATAGATTAGTAAATGGAAGTAGGATCAAGGAAATCGCATTCTTAGGCTTTGCCAAAATTTGAGAATTTCTACATTAAGACATGACTCTTTTCATTTACTCATGAACTCAACATTTGAGGTCCCACTATGTGCCAAGTACTATGCTCCTTGCTGAGGAAAAAAAGCTGAATACAATGAAGGCCCCAGATGATAGGCCACTAACTATGTAGATGGCACCCCCATCTATCAACTCGAGCAGAACAGACAGTTCTGTTTATAGCATTAAGATGCAAAAGCGTTCTTACTGGTAACATCTTTCTGTAGAAATTGTGAGTTTTGTCTTAGGCTACATAGGTTTTGAGGTTATAAGATACCAGATCTGGGAGGGAACTGAGAGATCATCTAATTCAAAGGTAGGAATTTGAGTCCCAGAGAGGCTAAGCAGCTTGCCCAAGGACGTACATCTCCTAAGTGGCAGATTTAGTGACAGAGCCCTTATCTTCTGCTTCCCAGTTCAGGGAATTTTCCACTACTCCATGCCAGATGATACACATAAGTGTCACTTTCTGCATTTCCAAATTCGTATAGCTTAACCATTCCTTTAAGTGGTAATGTTAATGAATTCCATGAGTTAGTGCTTATTTTCCATATTCTGCCAATTAGTTGTGGGTTGGGGGTGATCCATTCCAAGGCCCTGGATTATTAAGTGCAGTGTCAGCTGTTTTTTGAAGGTAATTCATTCCAAAGCTTGGACCAATTACACCTAACAGAACTGAGAGTTGGTTGAATTTGCCTCTAAATGTCTTTGAATTGAAAATCAATAGTCCTGTCTGCTCCCCCAATAGCATGGCTACAGGGAGCAACTGGGGCATGGGGGACGTGGTGTCTCCACACACTGGGGAGGTGGGTATCCTGAGGGGGCACAGGGGTCAGGCTCAAAGCAACACCCCTCTTACCTGCTGGATAACAGGCTGGAGCGGTCTGTTTTGGGAGTTGGCCTTTTTATGCTATTCCATCTAGAAACAATAGTAAGAAGAATTTATGATTATTTCTAACCTTCCCTCCCTCTGTCATTCTCCCAGCCCTGTGCAATCTGGATTGGACTCCTACCATCTGGGAAATATCAATTTCACTTGGAAACCAGGAGCATCTCCTACCTCATCTAGAACTAGTTACTTCCCCAGCCAGCAGCACGTCAAGGAGAAACAGAAAAAGTGTATATTATCTATCATGCAAAACAGCCATTTTCATGCCCATGGCTTCTGGTGATCACATTAATCTTTGGTGGCCTCTGCCATCAACCTAATCATTTGAGGAGGCAAAGGCTTGTCCTGCACTGATCTGTCTAGCAGTGTGGCTCTGGGCAAGTGATGGCATCATTAAATATTACAGCTGGAAACTGCAGGGGAGGAAAACATAATTTCCCCTCTCTACTCTTCTAAGTTCTTGGCTGGAACCCCTGTAACAAAAGACAGATTAGTAAGAGAAAAATGAAGAGAAGTTTATTAACACACATATCTCATATGTGCATGGGAGAAAACTCAGGGAAGGAGTAACTCTCAAAGAGGTAGCTTAGAACTCCTGCTTATATGGCATCTTTAACAAAGAACAATACATTTTTAGAAAAGTGAAAAGGGCCAGGCACGGTGGCTCATGCCTGTAATCCCAGCACTTTGGGAAGCTGATGCAGGCGGATCATCTGAGTCAGGAGTTCAAGACCAACCTGGCCAATACGGTGAAACCCCCGTCTCTACTAAAAATACAAAAATTAGTTGGGTGTGGTGGTGTGTGCCTGTAATCCCAGCTACTTGGGAGGCTGAGGCAGGAGGACTGCTTGAACCCGGGACATGGGGATTGCAGTGAGCTGAGATCCCATCATCCCACTCCAGCCTGGGTAACAGCGAAACATCATCAAAAAAAAAAAAAAAAAAAAAAAAAAAGTGACAAGACAAAGGAGAAGGATCCTGAGTCTCTAGGGGTGGCAAATTGTGGCAAGTCAAATATAGATGCAGGCTAGTTAATAGAGTTTGTTATGTGGATTCCCCTTGTGTGGTCTTCAGGCTGTTAAGAGTCAAAAGTCATCTCCAGGGATCAACTTAGTCTTTCCTGGTTGGAGCAGGGAGGAGGGGCACCTTTGCAAATTTATGTCCTGCTTTTAGGCATAGCAGGGAGGGCAGAGAGCTTTCCTTGTATTTGCTTCCTCTCAATTGCCTTCAGCTCAAAATAATTCTTTTTTTTTTTTTTTTTTTTTTTTTTTGAGACGGAGTCTCGCTGTGTCGCCCAGGCTGGAGTGCAGTGGCCGGATCTCAGCTCACTGCAAGCTCTGCCTCCCGGGTTTTTATGCCATTCTCCTGCCTCAGCCTCCCGAGTAGCCGGGACTACAGGCGCCCGCCACCTCGCCCGGCTAGTTTTTTGTATTTTTTAGTAGAGACGGGGTTTCACCGTGTTAGCCAGGATGGTCTCGAACTCCTGACCTCGTGATCCGCCCGTCTCGGCCTCCCAAAGTGCTGGGATTACAGGCTTGAGCCACCGCGCCCGGCCACAGCTCAAAATAATTCTTATGTCAAAGTGGTATATTTTGAAGTGCTATATTCTGCTACCCTTTGAAAGACTTTCCAAGCTCACATATTTAGATATTACCAACAAGGAAACCAGGCTTAGGAAAATGAAATTTCTCATGTTCTATACATTTGTGGTGGTGCCTGCCTGCTCTCTCTGCTCTGTTTCTTCACCTGCAAAAAGGGAGATTGAGCACTTCTAACGCCCTTTCCACCTCTGGCATTCAATGCCCTGAAAGTCCCTTTGAGCCTTCCTACTCAACACATGGGTATGGACAGCAGCCTTGCAGCATCACTGAGAGTTTATTAGGAATGCAGAATCTTGGGCCCCACCCCAGACCTGCTGAATGAGGAACTGCGTTTCAACAATGTGCATATAAGATTTAGAAGACTCATACAAGCACAACTCATATAAGACGGCTTTAGAAATCCAGTTGCCCTTGGCCCTAAACATCCTGCATTTTTTCCCTAAAGCTTACAGTTGTCTTTCTCTCATCAACCTGCAGAGGTCAGGAGAGAGCCGATGGCGGTCTTAATGAAGAGGGAGGGAAGGACGCAGCTTTTTTTCCCTCCCGCCCCCGCCACCCCCGACTTAATTTACTCCCTATTCGGCTTAACTTACTCCCTATCCTACCCTCCGGTCTTCAAGTTCCCTTAAGCTCGTTGGCCTGTTACCCAGTAAAATTACAAGGAAATGGACTGTGTGGTGTGTTTTGAAGCTGTCCACGGTACAGATACTCCAGTGTCTGCCCTTCCAGAAAAGAGCTGGACCCAAGGGGTCCTCCTGTCTCACGTGCAGACTGCCAGAGTGGGATTAAAAATGCAAAAATCAGGGCTGGGCGCGGTGGCTCAAGCCTGTAATCCCAGCACTTTGGGAGGCCGAGACGGGCGGATCACGAGGTCAGGAGATCGAGACCATCCTGGCTAACACGGTGAAACCCCGTCTCTACTAAAAAAATACAAAACACTAGCCGGGCAAGGTGGCGGGCGCCTGTAGTCCCAGCTACTCGGGAGGCTGAGGCAGGAGAAGGGCGTGAACGTGGGAGGCGGAGCTTGCAGTGAGCTGAGATCCAGCCACTGCACTCCAGCCTGGGCCACAGAGCCAGACTCTGTCTCAAAAAAAAAAAAAAAAAAAAAAAAAAAAAGGCAAAAATCCCATGTTTCCTTGCAAATCCATGTAAATCTGTGGCTGATCTATGTGATGGAATAAAGCATAATTTATTTTGGTTCTATAATGTATTTATTTATCAAGGCATTTGTATTCTATTTTATTGTTGATCAATTCCCTATAATTTAAAATTCTAATGACCACCTCTCCAATAAACCAAAGGCCAATGTATTCCCTGTTGTTATACAAGTAATATTCTTTGTATAATGCTTTAGAATTTGTAAAACACTGTTTCACTTTTTTAAAAATCTTCATAACACAAGATACATTGAATACCTCCATTTATAATGATGATGCTGCAGCCCAAGGTTTATCCAGTAGGTTGTGGAACTAAGACTTGAATCCAGGTCTTCTAATTCTATATTCCGTAAATCTTTCTATTTTACTAAACGGCCTCCACTAATTGTAATAAAGTTTCCCCTCAATGAATGACATCAAGGTGTAGTTACCCACTGCTGAAATGTTTTATTTGGGGATTTAACATTTTTATCTGGTAATATTTTTTCCAGCAGTGCAATTTACCAGCAATAACCAATCAGATATTATAATTTCCAAAGAAGATTTCCCTCTATGATTAGAAAGAGGCTACTGGGAAAAAATGAACTTTAAAAGTAATAATTCAAAATACCACAGGATAGGGATATTTCCTCAGAATGCAAAGTCAACACCCCCTTCCCTCTGTCCATCCCTGTAATGCCTAGCCCCCTTCCCACCATACAGATTCTCTTTTCTGTCTCTCTAGTACAGAAAGGAGAGGATGTTTCTTTCTCCTTTTGGATCTTCCGTCTTTTCTCAAACATTAAATACCTAGTGTCTCAGTCGTTTGGGGCTGCCATAACAAGCTTCCAGAGAGACTAGGTGGTTTATCAACAATGGAAATTTATTTCTCACAGGTCTCGGGGCTGGGAAGTCCAAGATCAAGGTGCTGGCAGATTCATTGTCTGGTGAGGGCCACTTCCTGGCTCATAAATGGTGCCTGCATACTGTGCCCTCACATGGCAGAAGAGGGGAGGGCAATCTCCTGGATCTCAAGATTTAGATGTTCTATTTATTGAATGTATGCTAGAGCTTACCTTTTAAAGCATCTGACCCTAGTGTTTTCTTTGTGGGAAGATTTTTAATTACAGAGTCTATTTCCTTATGTGTTATTGCACTATTCAAGTTTTTTTTTCTTGATTCTGTTTTGATATTTAAAATATATTTGTAGTTTAAATTTTCCCAACAAATACATTGGCATCAAGTTATATATATATATATATATATATATATTTTTTTTTTTTAGACGGATTTTCACTCTTTTCCCCCAGGCTAGAGTGCAGTGGCATGATCTCAGCTCACTGCAACCTCTGCCTCCTGGGTTCAAGCAATTCTCCTGCCTCAGCCTCCCAAGTAGCTGGGATTACAGACACGCACCACCACACCTGGCTAATTTTTCTAGTTTTAGTAGAGACAGGGTTTCACCATATTGGCCAGGCTGGTCTTGAACTACTGATCTCAAGTGATCTGCCCACCTTGGCCTCCCAAAAAGTTATTTACAATACTATCTTAATTTTCTTTTTCTTCTCTGCAATGCCTCTACTTTGTCCTCATTTATATTCCTACTGCTTTTAATATGTGTCTTCTGTTTTTCTTTTTTGATCAGTTTTGCTTCAGGTCTGTCAATATCATTTGTCTTTTTAAAGTTCCAACTTTTGGCTTTGTTCATCCATGATTCTGCCTGTTGTATGGATATGGCACAATTTGTCTGTTCATTCACCTGCTGGTGAATGTTTACGTTGTCCCATTCTTATTACAGCTTTATCTGAACATCTGTATACAAGTCTTTGTGTGAACACCTGCTTTCATTTCTCTTGGGTGTAAATACCTAGTATTGCAGTGGCTGAGCTGTATGGTAGGTATATGTTTAACTCTTTAAGAAAATTGCCAAATTGTTTTCCAAAGTAGTTGTATCATTTTACATTCCTACCAGCCATGTATGAGAGTTCCAGTTGCTCCACATCCTTTCCAATACAAGATATTGTTATTACTTCGGCTTGGGCCAATTTATTATTTTTCGAAGAGATTTAAATGCCAAAAAAATATTGGTTCTATTTACCCATGTAGTGACCATTTCCAGTGCTGTTGATCTTGGTGTAGTTCCATATTCCCATCTAGTATCATTATGCTTCTGCATGAAGGATTTCCTTTCATATTTTTTGTAGTGCATCTGAGCTTTGTCAGTGACAAATTAAACAACATATTTCTTGTAGTGCCTGCAGGTGTGCTGGTGATGAATTCTTTCAGCTCTTATACGTATGAAAAAACTATATTTCACGTTTGTGTTTGAAAGATATATTTACTAGGTTAAGAATTCTAGGTTGACAGTTTTTTTTTTCTCTCTCTGTGATTTAAAGATGTTACAACTGTCTTTTAGCTTGTATTTTTTCCCCAAAGAGACATCTGTTGTCATTGTTATCTTTGCACCCCTCTACATAATGTTTTCCCCAACTCTGGTTTTTAAGATTTTTTTTATCAGTGGTTTCAAGCAGTTTAGTTATAATGTCACTTCATGTAGAATTTCATCATTTTTCTTGTGCTCAGGGTTGAGTTCTGTGGATCTGTGGGTCTACGGATTTCACCAAATTTAAGTTCAGCCATTACTTAAAATATTTTTTTCTGACCTCCTCTGTTTCATGGGCTCCAATTATACATATACTTGCCACTTGAGGTTTTTCCACAATTCACTGATATTCTACTAAGTTTTTTCCAGTTTTTTTCTGTGTGTTTCATTTTGAACTATTGTTTCTTCAAGCTCCCTAATCCTTTCTTCTGTGGCCTCGAATCTGCTGTTAATACCAACCAATATATTTTTCAACCCAGACATCATAGTTTCACCTTGAGATGTTTGATATAGGTCTTTTTACACCTTTCAAACACTTAACATTATTTTTATTTGATGTAAAACAAGACTTCTGTTTTCTCAAATGAAAAGACCAAAAGAAGAGATATCATGGGATATCACACCTTTCATATGTCTATTTAACATCTTTTCTCTAGTGTCCTTGGATACATTTCCCATACCTGTTTCCATGTCCAGGCCATTGCCTTATGATTCTCTTCAACCAGAAAGTACCCACAGGGAAGACTTCAGCTTTTGGCCATGAAAGGGTACTCATTACCAGAATTGCCCTCCTTCTGTCATAATCAGAAAACAGCATGAAATACTTGCAACTGATCATTTCAGACAAGGGATAATGGGTGGCACAGGGAGGGGAGCCCAGAGCCAGGCAATCTTGCTGAGGTGAGGGGACAAGACTGGTGACAGGAGGCCATGGCAGCTAGAATTTGCAGGGCACAGTCCCTGAGAGAAGGAAACTACACAGAGAAAGTTCCAGAAAAGTTCATACATTTCTCTTGAGTCTTCGGTTGAAACCAATCCAAACATGTAGAAACCCTGGGGGCACGAGGACAACTTCTGAGGGAAGAACTATGACCAGAGCTCACACAACCCCTCTCCAGGGAGCTACTCAAGTTCCCTCAGTCAGAGAGGAAAAATTACCCAGGGTACAGAAAGTCCTTCTTCCTGAGGGCTCTTTAGCCTGTTCTAGTTGGGGAAGATGGTGGAGAGGAATAAATAACAAAGCTCCGGTCAGTCAGGAACCCCCTCAGCTCTAAAAAGCTACAGGTTACGGTAAGGAGAGGAAAGGGGTTAAGGCAAGGCGTGCTCTCCAGAGGGCTAAAGAAGAGCTATTCTAAGAAGACAAGTGACTTACACATTTGACATTTTATAGAAATGTTAGATTAACTGTTGGGCTGGGCGCAGTGGCTCACTCCTGTAATTCCAGCACTTTGGAAGGCCAAGGTGGGTAGGTCACTTGAGGTAAGGCATTCAAGACCAGTGTGGCCAACATGGCAAAACACCGGCTCCACTAAAAATACAAAAATTAGCTGGGCATGGTGGCTCATGCCTATAATCCCAACTATTTGGGAAGCTGAGGCACATGAATTACTTGAACCCAGGAGGTAGAGGTTACAGTGAGCCAAGATCACGCCACTGCACTCTAGCTTGGGAGACAGAGGGAGCCCCTTTCTCAAAAAAAGAAAAAAAAAAAAAAGCCAGGTGCAGTGGCTCACGCCTGTAATCCCAGCAGTTTGGGAGGCTGAGGCGGGCAGATCACCTGAGGCCAGGAGTTCGAGACTAGCCTGGCCAACATGGTGAAACCCCATCTCTACTAAAAATACAAAAATTAGCCGGGTGTGGTGGCATATGCCTGTAATCCCAAATGCTCAGGAGGCTGAGGCATGTGAATCGCTTGAATTCAGGAAGCGGAGGTTGCAGTGAGCTGAGATTTAGCCACTGCACTTCAGCCTGGGCGACAGGTCAAGACTCTGTCTCAAAAAAATAAAATAAAATAAAATAAAATAAAATAAAATAAAATAAAATAAAATAAATAAAGAATGACTATCATCACACAATGTCGCTGAAGAGACTCTAGGGTTCCTACGGGTGACAAAGTGGTATCTCCTTAGAGACATGTCCAGGGCACAAGAGTGGGTGCATTTAACTATGACACACGTAAGCCCCAAATCAGGCACTCAAGACAGTCAGTCATCGTGTCTTTTAGATATTAAAGAGGGCGGAAAAAGGTATCACTGCTCTTCTCCATGTAACCTGTTTACAGAATGGGAAATGTCAGGCCTCTGAGCCCAAACCAAGCCATCACATCCCCTGTGACTTGCACGTATCCCAGATGGCCTGAAGTAACTGAAGAATCACAAAAGAAGTGAAAATGCCCTGCCCCTGCCTTAACTGATGACATTCCACCACAAAAGAAGTGAAAATGGCCGGTCCTTGCCTTAAGTGATGACATTACCTTGTGAAATTCCTTTTCCTGGCTCATCCTGGCTCAAAAATCTCCCCCACTGAGCACCTTGTGACCCCTACTCCCGCCCGCCAAAGAACAACCCCCCTTCGACTATAATTTTCCTTTACCTACCCAAATCCTATAAAACGGCTCCACCCTTTTCTCCCTTTGCTGACTCTCTTTTCGGACTCAGCCCACCTACACCCAGGTGATTAAAAAGCTTTATTGCTCACACAAAGCCTGTTTGGTGGTCTCTTCACACGGACATGCATGACAGGAACCACAAAGATTCGGGAGGGTGGGGGCACCACCAGGACTTTTAGAGGAGAAAGGAAAGGGTATTTCCTTTGTGGAAAGTCAACTTTTCTCTGTTGACTTAGCAAATTATCATGTAGCAATCTCAGCACATTATTCCCAGAGGTGCCACTTTAAGCATGTGACCAGGACTATGCAGTGACCTGGGCCATCCCCACACACTGTTCAGGTCCTGTACCTGGAATTCCTGCCTGTCCTAAGACGATGGGGCCAGTGACTTCACAGACCCAGTACGTAACTCTGGACGATTTTCTGGAACTCCGGAGGGAAGCACACCCCCAACTGAGGACTCTGGAGATGTGAGAAGGAAACAGACAGGTGTTCTTTTCTCTATTGAATGCAAAAGCAGTTTTCTTGTAAGATGGGCCTTGGTGATTGTTCTGTTGCTTGGGACCTACTTCCTTTGGTTACCAAATAAGGCTTGAGCCATCACGTTCCTTGTTGTTCTTGGACAAGACTGTGTTATCATCCAGAAGTATTAGGGTGACTTTTCCTATAAGCTGCCGACACTACCAATCCCCACTGAAAAATGATCACATCATGCAATTTCACCAGCCCTCCCCACACTCACCAGGTTTTCAGGAGAAGGAATGTATGTCATGGAAAGCTTGTTAGTGACATGTTTTTGCTTTATTGAAATTCTTTCTTACAAAAGGTCTGATGTATTTTAGGCTAGGCCTAATTTCCTTTAGTCCCTGAAATGCAGGCCCATGGTCATTTCCATGTTCTCTGAAGTAGGAATGTAAACTAGTAGACTTCCATTTTTAAGGTTCACACAGTTTTTAACATTGTTTTTATTCGATGTAAAACAAGACTTATATTTTCCCTAATGAAAAGACCAAGTAAGAGAGTATGTGCGTCTTCATGGAAGCGATAACTGGATTCTTTGCCAGAACCGGGTTGGGAATTTAGTTTGTTCAGTGTGGCATCTTTTATCTTTAGGTTTTTTTTTTGTTTAGTTTTTTTGTTTTTAATTTAAATGCAAACCTTGCAATGTGCTGAAATATGTAGTAAAAAGTGCTATGTTTATATATGCATACATATATTGGCTCTGACAAGGGATGCATGACTACATGCGTGTTATGTAAACATAGCAATTGGTCAGAAGGAGAGTTTCTCATCATTAGGACATTTAAGGATTAGCAAGCATATTGGAAGCAAGAATGACCTAGGGCCACATTGACTTAGTTGTCAGCCAGGAGTGTTGCTGATCCTATACCTGGAGGGGCCCAGGTCTCTCCCCAAGCAGGCCGGTGCTCACCTGATATGACAGGTGATCATGTATCTGAGGCCTATAAGTTTGAGATTCCCCCAAGGTGCGGTGGGTCTATACTCACTTGCTACCAGGTAGCTCCCCTAGTTCTCGAACACGTGTATGGCCCAGTTCTGCTCCTCATGTAAAAAGCAGAGCATGATCTCCCTATCTCTAGGAGGAGGCTGCAGATTGCAGATTTGTGGAGGCCCAAGGCCCCTTATTCCTACTCCCCACCCCCAGAGGTTATAGGGAATCTTCATTTCCTTCCACCCGTAGGGTTTCCGTTAGGACTTGTGTTTTCCTGACCACAGATCACACCTGAAGAGGCTTGGAAGATGCAAAATCATCACCTCCAAACAGCTGAGACACACATGACTTAGCTTTAACCGTGACTGCCCAGTGCCGGAGCACTGGACTCAGGTTTAACATGGGCAGCCCCCATGTCACCCTCCACATCAGCTTTCCTCCTACACTGACGGTCGGCCTGGAAGCCAATCATGTTTGACCTTGCACTCACACCCTGGAGGTTCTGAAGTATGCAACTTTCTAGTTACGTGCCACACTGTCTAGTTACTGTACACAAGCTTTTTGCTCAGGCCAAGTAAAGACCATAAGTTCAGGTGGGAACATGGTCTCAGTCATTCTGTCTTCTGACTTGCAGGCTAGGTGAATGGACCAGTGAAGTGCTACCTGGAGGTAAGGTCGTATCCAGACTCACATGCCCTGGACCAATGCAGCTAAGTGGATACATAAATTTAGCACCCAAGATACTATTTAGCCTGCCATGGTAGTCATTCAATGTTAGTCTCATTCCCTTCTCCAAATCTAGCTGGATTCCTGCAGGTGACTTGCATTTCCCTCTTGCCCCTACAGCTGGCTTCTCCTCTATGTCACTTCCTCAAACTAGCAAATGGGGAGCAGAGGCAGAGTAAAGGGGGGAAATTCATCACTTGACATTGCCTCTTGCTGGGGAGGAAGATGTTGAAACTCTTGGACTAATGGAGGTTTGGGAATTGTCTGAAGAGTAAATGATCTGTACTACCACCCATCCCTGCTGCTGCACTTGTCTCTGACACATTCTCAGCATTCACCTGTAACTAAAAGGCCAAAGGGAACTGGGATATTGAGGCCTGGTGCATGGTATTCAGAGGCTGGGCAAAGTGGTGATCCAGTTGACCAGGGCTCCTCATGCAGGAACCTGGTGGAAGAGAGAGATGGGCAGTAGGTCCCAGAGTTACACTTTGGAGCACACGTTCAAGAGGAAAATGATGACTGGCCCCCACGGTCCTGGGATGTGGGATGCAGGTGTGAGGACTGGGAGTGCTGGATGGGGTGTGGCCGAGGCACGGTCAGGGTGGCCCTGAGCCGTGCCCCACCCCAGGGATGCAGGAAGGATGCTCTGTGCGGGACCCCGAGCTTGGGCTCTGCCCACTTTCAGTGTCTGTTGCATGTCACACTGGCATCTTCAGCATGCCCACAGTTTGTTACCCCCCATTTGGAGAAGCTGCAGCGGAAGATAGTTTCCTCTGTGCCCTTGCAGGCGACGTCATCCATCCAGATCCTCCCAGTGCCTGTGGAGACAGGGAAACACAGCTTCTAAGCAGATACACAGGAGGGCAAGAAGGAGAAGAGAGAGCATGACTGTCTGCCCTTGACTTGGCTCTGCTGCACACTCAAATCTAGGGGCTTCCAGCTGCCCTCTCCACCTCCCCACAAGACCTCATACTTATTTTCTGGGATTAGTTTCTTGAGGGCAGAATCACAATAACTGATGGTGATGATGGTAGTAGCTATGAATATCGGCTATGTGTCAGGAGCCAGACAACCTCTCTTTTTTAGTGGAAGTGTTAGGACTGACTATTAAAGTCTTAAACTCTGTCATTCACTCTTGAAGTACATGGGTAAAATCCCTTTACAAAGAATGTCAAGAGAACATTTAAACCACTCCCCTGTTGTTTGGTTATAACACATGAACTAAATGGCTTGAACATATTTTTGTGATGTAGACATTTTCAGCCCCTGTTGTCAAGGGATTGCCATGCAGTGAATCCAGGGCTGGAGCAGGGAGGAGAGGCCCCTTCCACCACCTCCTTGGATGTTGTCTCTTCTCCAGAGCCTCTTCCTGGCCTGGATAGCTGTGGCTCTTACACAATAAGCCCTTTGAGGCAGAGAATGATTTTCAGATTAAACGTCTCCTGGAAGACACATCGGTTTGCAAATTACCCAGGAAAAGGCTGCAAGCTCCAGGGCTCTGTGGGATTAGTCACACCCAAAGCAAATAAAGACTAACAAATAAAGAACAGTTCCAAGGTGACCCAGCCCAAATGCATATATAGGATCTTGAAACTCTAGCTGGTGTTTCACCAGGGGTTCTGGCTCACGTCCAGTCATGGGAGGACCCATACAATGGGAACAGGGTCATCGAGGGAGGAGCAGTGCGTATCTGCAGTGACATCAACACTGCGGGGGATCATTCCCAGAGGAATTTGCCAGCAAACCCTCTCTGCTCCTCGCACCACCAGGCAGAGGCTAGAACTCCCGTCGGCTCTGGCTACCAATCATTGCTTGAGCTTTAGAACTGATAGCTGATTACTCAAGGTGCAGTCTGAGGACCAGTGCTGTCAACATCACCAGAGAGCTTGTTAGAAAAGCAGACACACAAAATCTTCCCTCAGCTTAATCTCTCCCAACTCTAGGTTCCCACACTGCCCCTAACCCCGCTCGAAGCAGCCCTGAGAAACATCGCCCATTATCTTTCCATACCATCTCCCAAAATTTTTGCTGCCCCAACACTTCAACACTATTTTATGTTATTTTTCTTATTAATGTAAGAAGACAGGAATGTCAAGCCTCTGAGCCCGAGCTAAGCCATCATATCCCCTGTGACCTGTACATATACATCCAGATGACCTGAAGTAACTGAAGAATCACAAAAGAAGTGAAAATGGTCCGTTCCTGCCTTAACTGATGATATTACCTTGTGAAATTCCTTCTCCTGGCTCACAAGCTCCCCCACTGAGCACCTTGTGACCCCTGCCGCTGCCCGCCAGAGAACAACCCCCTTTGACTGTAATTTTCCACTACCTACCCAAATCCTATAAAACGGCCCCACCCCATCTCCCTGTGCTGACTCTCTTTTTGGACTTAGCCTGCCTGCACCCAGGTGAAATAAACAGCCTTGTTGCGCGCGCGCGCGCACACACACACACACACACACACACACACACACACACACACACAGAAAAGCAGACTCTTGGCCAGGTGCCGTGGCTCACGCCTGTAATCCCAGCACTTTGGGAGGCTGAGGAGGACAGATTGTTGAGATCAGGAGTTCAAGACCAGCCTGGTCAACATGACAAAACCCCGTCTCTACTAAAAACACAAAAATTGGGTGGGCGTGGTGGCACGTGCCTGCAATCTCCGTTACGCAGGAGGCTGAGGCAGGAGAATCACTTGAACCTGTGAGGCGGAGGTTACAGCGAGCCGAGATCATGCCACTGTACTCCAGCTTGGGTGACAGAGCAAGACTCAGTTTCAAAGACAAAACAAACAAACAAACAAAAAACCAAATTATTGAGTCCTCTGTGTGCTCAGTACCATTCTGATGAACAGAAAGAAAGACAAAACAACAGACGCAAAGGATTTCTGCCTTATGGAGCTAACGTTCGAGCTTCTATGTGTTCATTTATTCATAGTAGGAAAAAGTTACACTGAATCCTACAGGCTTCCATCTGTACCTCACACATAGAAGGCAGGAGGGCTATTTAACAGGTATTTAAGAGAGGGAAACTGAGGCCCCAGAAAGATTGAGTGACATCTCTAAGTATGTAACTATTGAGGGGAAGAGGCCCTGATCTGGCCTCTTATGTTCGGCCAGTGCAGTCTTTTCTCCTCATACAGCCACAGTGCACAGCCCGTAACACTCAGCCAGAGGACTGCAAACCATGAGCCAGGTCTGGCCAATGCCTGCTTTTATAAATAAAGTTGTATTGGAACACAGCCCCACCCATTTGATTGCATATTGGCTAAGGTTGTTTTCCCACTCCAACTGCAGAACTGAGTAGCTGTGACAGAGACCACCTGGCCCACAAAGCTTAAAATATTTGCTATCCAGCACTTTATGGAAAATGTTGGCTGATCCTTGCACTAAAGCTATTTCCCAATATTTGAATCTTATCTTAGATAAAAGGACAAGAGGAGGTAATAATGCTATAATTAGAAGTGAACACTCCTAATTTTGTCTGCCTGTTCCCACCTACAAATCTATCTGATGTGCACCCATTCTTACCTCCTTTTCCATCTGTCTGTCTCCCTGGGAGATGCTCCCAGCTGCGCTAGGTCACACTCCCTTCCGCGGCCTCCCAGGCCTCCCTCCAGTCATCACCCTTCCACCTCTCCATTTGCATCACTCCAACACCTCCTGGACCAATTTAAAATTTAGAACATCTTCAAGGCCCTCCCATTTGGGTCTTTCCTTGGCTTCCCCCATGCAAACAGAAAATCTGATTACTATGCCCTGTCCAGGAGAAATTTTATGGTGCCAGACCCCTGGGAGAACTGTCAGAGCTTGGAGACACGGAGGACTCAGGTTTGGCAGGCACTGGAATTCCTTCCTTCCTTCTATTCTTCCTTCCTGGCTCCCTTCATTCTTCCTTCTTCCCTCCCTCTGTTCCTCCCTGCCTCCCTTCCTTCCTTCACTCCTCCCTCCCTTTCTTCCTACCTTCTCTCCCTCCTTCCTTTCTTCCCTTCCACATTTATCCAGCTCCTTTTATGCCCCAGGTAGTTTTGGGATTTGGAACTATAAAGGTGAAGCCCTCAAGATGTTTCCATATATCGCAGGGATCAGGAGAGTATAAGAAGTGCTGGGATAGAGAAAAATGTGATGGGAGCATAGAGGAGGGTTACTCCCATCTTGGGGGTGAGGGAGCATGGAAGGAGCCAGTGTGGAGAGGTATGGGTTGGGCAGGAGGCGGATGAAGATCCTTGGGTGCTGAGCTAGGGAAACCCAGCTTGATTCTGAGAGCGATAAAAATCCTTTGAGGACCCAGGCAGGGAGTGAGGTGACCAGGCACTCATTTTAGAAAGATCCCTAACAGTTTGAGACCAGCCTGGGCAATATAGCGAGACCCCATTTCTCCAAAATAATAAAATGAAATAATTAGCTTGGCGTAGTGGCATGCGCCCATGGTCCCAGCTACTCTGAAGGCTGAGGCAGGAGGATTGCTTGAGCCTGGGAGGTCGAGGCTGCAGCAAGCTATGACTGCACCACTGCACTCCAGAGGGTGCACTCCATGGGTGACAGAGGGAGACCTCATCTCTTAAAAAGAGAAAAAAAGAAAGAAAGATCCCCAGCATCCACAAGAAGGAAGGTCACAGGAGCTAGCCTGCAGGTGTGGTGGCCGTGAGGAGTGGCTCCTGGAGGATTACAGCCTCTACTGCCCCCATCTCCACCCCACACCTGTAGATAAGTGTGCACAATGGAGCCTGTGCGTGCTAACTGCTTGACATGCAGGAACTCCTTTAGCATTTATAGTAATTCTTCAACAGTGGAAGAACTGAAGCTTAGAGAGGGTACGGAATCTCGTCAAGGTCTCCAGCTACAAGTGGCAGATCCGGGATTCTGACGTGGGTGGTTTGATTCCAGGGCTGGGGCGCTAACCACTGCTCTACCTGCTAATCTCCTAAGGGGAGGACAGCAAGAATGACGAGGTGGGGACAGGTTCAAGGAACTCCAGAGGGGTGAATACTGGTGGGATCTGCAGGACTTTGGGACCAACCTGATGCGGGGAGAGGGAGTGGTGACAGGGAAGAGGTGGCCATGGTTCTGGCTGGGATGGGGTCTGACTGGTAGGATGGCTCTGGTGATGGTGATGAGTGATGCACAGGATCTGGTGGGAAGGAGATGTGTGCAATTGTGACAGCTGCTGTTGGAGGAGCCCATGGGGTTGTGCAGCTGTCAGGAAGGTCACTGGACACTCGGGTCTGGAGCTCCACTGAGCACTATGACAGAGGGAAGAGCTGGGGGTGACTGAAGCTCCAGGTGTGGAGGCAGCCTCCAGAGAGAGTGTGCAGAACCCAAGGACAGTGGAGGTGGGGCGTTGGGGGTGCTGGGGAGAGGAAACTGACAGGAGGGGCGTGAGAAGAAGGCTAGGAGGCAGAGTGAGAGACACCTGGGAGGCTCCTTCAGGCTCAACAGCGGACGAGCTGGGAGTGGGGTTGGGGCACCAGTGGGTAGGATGCTGGCAGGGTGGCTCTGCCTGCCGCCAGGAGTGACAGCCTTCCCTCCTCTCGGTCCCATGGCTACAACAGCATTAGAACCCTTGGCACTTGGTTTAGAATCCCCCTCTACACTACTCGTGCTGTGGCCAGGGCTGGGCTTGGTCAGCTCTGCCCCTCAGCCCTGTAGCTAGCCTAGTCCATGGCAGGTGCCTGGAAACTGCTTGTAGAGAGGAGGAGGAGAACATGGGTGGAGTCTGTGCTGGCAGAAAGCCTCAGTTATGCCAGCCCTCCCCTGCCCAGGCCCCTACGGCCCCCTGTATACCACTAGTGACACCTGGCCTTGCAATCAGCCAAGGTCTTGAATAGCACCTGAGACCCATTAGGGCACCGTGATAGGGAAATAATGGTGCAAAAAATAGGGCATTCGTGAAACCAAGTCCAGCTTCCCATCGACCAGTTTAAAGAATCAAGTGGCAAGCTTAGAGCTTCCCCACATGTGTCAGGAGGAACAGAGATCAGGGGAGTGAAAGAAGCCACAAAGTCTACAGGATCGCTGGCCTGGCACTCTAAGCCCACCCACTGCCTTTTCACCAACTGGCAGAGTCAGGCTAACATGACCTGTGATCTTCAAACTACCTATTCTGACTCCTTGAAAATAATTTACAATGTTTTTCCTCAAAAGGTTTTACTGTCACTTATTAGGAAGAAGCCTTCTTTGGAGTTCGAAATGGGAATTTGAGGACTGTTCCTATTCTACCCAACAACAGCGGTGGTTTTCCTTAGCCAAAACCAGCCGGAATCCAGCCCCCAGCCTTAGGTGGGAGAACAGTATTCTTTCCTGGTGGGCTGCCCTTCGTGGTACCAGACCCCTTTGAACTCGCCCAGCAAATTCTGGCCCTTAAGACTGCACTCCCTGACAGCTGGCTTGACAGATTTCACCAAGGGTCACTTTCAGTCAATTACCTATGAGATCTGTGGGATGAGATTTGGACAAAGAACTGCAGCAACCCCTGGTGGGGATGAAGAGAAAGGTGGCGGGAAGAATGCAAGCTTCCACCTCCAGTCTGGATATGACCTGGCTCTGAGTCCCCATCTGGAAGGGACATGCCACTTTCTCCCCTCACCCTGTGCCATGGGTCCCTGTAGCCATTTAGCACAGCGGGTTGGACAGCGATGACCTCAGGCAAGACAGCAGGTACGCCGGGCTCCGCTCTGTGGCGTGGGGAGCCCTGCCGTCAGCGGGCTGCCGTCCGCGGGTCACCAGGGCGCCTGGTAACTGGGTGTGAGAGGATCAGCCCCAATCCCTCCCCACACCCACCTGGTCTTCTCCACAGGTGAGCAGCAGCATCTTAAATCCCAGGGGGCCCAGGCTGGGAGACCCATCCCAGAGCCTGCAGGCCCTTTGGTTACAGACAGGACACCAAGACCCAGAGTGCAGAAGCGACAGGGCCAGGACACGCCGTTGAGGGACAGCTCACTACTGAATGAGTGTGGGGAGTACCAGGTATGTGCACGTGGGACCATTGTTTTAGTTGTGCGTCAACACAAGAGTCTCTGATTCTTTCCATCAGGAAACGAATGCAGGGTTCGAATCAGCCATCTAAGAGGGTCTGTGCCCCTTCCTCAGAGTCTGTTGTGCCATCTGTAGGAAGGTCAATGTGCTTAAGCATGTCAAAAGGAAAGCAACCAAAATGATGAAGGCTTTCCAAATCTTGTCATATGGGGACAAGATGAATACTGGGGATTTTCACCTGGAGAAGAAAAGACTCAGAGAGTGGTTCAAATACAGACTCCTAAGATACCTGCTTGAGTCTAAATTCTGGATCTGACATTTGCTAGCTGTGTGACCTTGGGCAAGTCACTCAACCTCTCTGTGTTTTTATTTCCTCATTTGAAAAACTGGGATGGCTGCGCACGGTGGCTCATGCCTGTAATCCCAGCACTTTGGGAGGCGAAGGTGGGTGGACTGCTTGAGCCCAAGAGTTTGAGACCAGTCTGGGCAACATAGTGAGACCTCATCTCTATTAAAAGTAAAAAGTTAGCTGGGGATGGTTGGTAGTCCCAGCTAGTCAGGAGGCTGAGGTAGGAGGATCGCTTGAGCCCGGGTGATCAAGGCTGCAGTGAGCCATGACTGCACCATTGCACTCCAAACTAGATCCTGTTCCCCTCCTCAAAAAAAGAAAGAAAAAAGAAAAACAGCAATGATACCTGTATACTTCATAGTGCTGTAAAGATGAAATGGGTGAATATTTGTTACATGTTGAGAACATAGCCTGGCACAGAGTGAGTATCATATCAGTGTTAATGATAAAAGCATAACAGAGCCATGAGAACAAGTTATAAAGGTCTGAGGAGCTAGCCAGGGGGAGAGAGACCACAGCAGCTGTGCCTGGGACACAGGACTGGGGAGGGCTGGTATGGGACACCACCAGGAGACCGGACTTAGACTCAGGGAAAGGAAGAATGTTCTAATCATCAGAACTGTCTGATGACCACCGGAGGTGGTTGCCTGGAGCAGAGCAGTGAGTTCTCATTGCAGCAAGCATTCGGGGAGAGGCTGGGGACCTTGCAGAATTGCAGTGGAAGGGACTCCGGCTTTGGAGGGGGGCCCAGTCCTAGGATGTGCAGGCCCTCTCCCATGTCCTTTACCCTCAGAGCGCCTTACCTTGCCCGAATCGAGCTGTGCGGTACACCTCCTCCACGCCGCGGAAGCCGAGCATGCGGCACACCACATCTCCGTCCTTCTTGTCCCAGCCGTCGTCACACACGGTGCCCCAGCGCCGGTCGTGGTACACTTCCACGCGGCCCTCGTGCGGGCCTGAACCGTTCACCAGACGGATCATCATCGGGGCCTCCACGCCACCTGCCAGAGCAGCCGACTGTCACTATCCAGCTCTGGACACACCAGGACCCGCCCCCAGGGGCCTTCTGTGACTCCTCATATCCCTGGGTAGGAGGAAGAGAGGGCTGGGGCCCCGCTATATCAAGACTTCAGCCCCCAAATCTCCCTGTGCCTCGCCTGCCCTTTGCCAGCCTTCTCTCCACCTAAAAAAAAAAATAGCTTTTTAACAGTACGGTGCTGATACAAAAACAGACACACAGACCAATGGAACAAAATAGCCCAGAAATAAAGCTACACACCTACAGCCATCTGATCTTTGACAAAGTTGAAAAAATAAGCAGTGGGGAAAGGACTCCCTATTTAATAAATGGCGCTGGGATAGTTGGCTAGCCGTATGCAGAAGAATAAAACTGGACCCTTACCTTTCACCTTATACAAAATTATGTAAGTCAAGATGGATTAAAGATTTAAATTTAAGACCTCAAACTGTAAGGATCCTAGAAGAAAACCTGGGAAACATTATTCTGGACATTGGCCTTGAAAAAGAATTTATGATTAAGTCCTCAAAAGCAAGTGCAACAAAAACCAAAATTGACAAGTGGACAAGTGGGACCTAATTAAACTAAAGAGCTTCTGTACAGGAGGAAAAAAAACCCAAAAAACTATCAACAAAGTGAACAGACAACCTACAGAATGGGAGAAAATACTATTTGCAAACTATGCATCCAACAAAGGTCTAATATCTGGAATCTATAAGGAACTTAATTCAACAAGCAAAAAACAAATAACCCCATCAGAAAATGGGCAAAGGAGGGGCCAGGCTTGGTGGCTTATACTTATAATCCCAGCGCGTTCGGAGACCAAGGCAGGAGGATCACCTGAGGCTAGGGCTTCAAGACCAGCCTCAGACTGGGCAGCATGGGGAAACCCTGTCTCTACAAAATAATAATAAATTAGCCAGGCACAGTGGCCCATGCCTGTGGTCCTAGCTCCTCGGGAGGCTGAGGTGGGAGGATCACTTAAGCCTGGGAGGTTAAGGCTGAGTGAGCCAGGTTTGTGCCACTGCACTCCAGCATGCATGACAAAGGAAGACCCTGTCTCAGAAAAAAAAAAAAAAAAAAAGTGGGCAGGAGACATGAACAGATATTTCTCAAAAGAAGATATACAAGCAGCCAACAAACATGAAAAAATGCTCATCATCACTAATCATCAGAGAAATGCAACTCAAAACGACGATGAGATACTGTCTCATACCAGTCAGAATGGCTATTATTAAAAAGTCAAAAAACAACAGATGCTGATGAGCCTGTGGAGAAAAGGGAATGCTTATACTGTTGGTAGGAATGTAAATTAGTTCAGCCACTGTGGAAAGCAATTTGGAGATTTCTCAAAGAACTTAGAACTATCATTTGACACAACAATCCCATTACTGGGTATACATCTGAAGGAAAATAAGTCATTCTACCAAAAAGACACATACACTCATAAGTTCATTGCAGAACTATTCACAATAGCAAAGACATGGAATCAAGCTAAATGCCCATCAGCAGTGGATTGAATAAAGAAAATGTGGTACATATACACCATAGAATACTATGCAGCCATAAAAAAGAACAAAATAATGTCCTATGCAGCAACATGGATGCAGCTGGAGGCTGTTATCCTAAATGAATTAACACAGGAACAGAACACCAATACCTCATATTCTCACTTTTAAGTGGGAGCTAAACACAGGGGTAGGGGCAGGAATTCAAGATGGGGGAGGGTAGAAGAGGGGTAAGGGTTGAAAAACTAACTACTGGGCACTATGCTCACTACCTGGGTGACAGGATCATCTATACTCCAAGCTTCAGGATCACGCAATATACCCAGGTAACAAACCTGCACAGGAACCCCCTGAATTCAAAATAAAAGTTGGAATAATAAACAATAAAATAAAATAGGCTTTTTTAAAGAGTAGTTTTAGGTTCACAGAAAAATTGATTGAAAGGTACAGAAAATTCCTGTATACACCACCCCTCCCCCTACACACAGCCTCCCCCAATATCAACATCCCCCGAGAGTGGTGCATTTGTTACACTCAATGAACCTACACTGATGCATCATCATCACCCAGAGTCCACAGTTTACATTTGGGTTCACTCGTGGTGCTGTGCATGTGATGGGTTTGGACAAATGTATAAAAACATGTATTCGCCATTACAATATCATACGGAATCTTTTCACTGCCCTAAAAGTCTCCTGTGCTCCACCTATTCAGTGGGACTATTCATGTCTCCCTCCTCCCTACCTCTGGCAACCACTGATCTTTTTACTGTCTCCATAGTTTTGCCTTTTCCAGAATGTCATAGTTGGAATCATACAGTATGCAGCGTTTTCAGATTGGCATCTTTCACTTAGTGATAAGTAAGTGAACCTTCATGGAAGGTTCCTTCATGTCTTTTCGTGGCTTGATAGCTCCTTTCTTTTTAGAACTGAATGATATTTCATTTTCTATGTGCACCATAGTTTACTCATCTATTTACCTACTGAAAAACATCTTGGTTGCTTCAAAGTTTTTGCCTGGATGAATAAAGCTGCTGTAAATATCCATGTGCAGGTTTTCATGTGTATGTCAGTTTCAGCTCATCTGGGTAAATATCAAGGAGTGTGATTACCAGATTTATCTCCACTGTTTGAGACCCGGTGACCAGCAGCCTTGCCTGCCAGGGAGGAGGGTGTAGGAGAAATAGGAAGCCAAGGATGGTTAAGGCTTTGTGGGCAGGTAGCCTTGCTGTGTCCCGGGAAATGTCTTAGCCCTGATTTGGTCGTTCATGTTCACTTTCCCACTAGGTTGTGAGTGTGAAAGTGCTTTAAGCCAGAGAGAGCCAGTTGTGAATTTTGGTTCTGCCACTTACTATCTGCAACTGTGAGACACATTGGTTCATCAAATCTGAGATGCCACCTGTTGTAACGGGCACCTCACTGTTTTATATGCCACTAAGAAGGAAAAAACTCTGGTGTAGGTGGCAAATTATGTCAAGTGCCGGATGCTTCCTGATTTCACAGATATGCAAATGTGTGTCACAGAATCAATGAAACATGGCAATAGATGTGAAGAGCTCAGAATAGCACCTGGCACATAGTAGGCCCTTTCAACCTGAATGACTTTAAGTTAGCCTCACAACCTCTCTAAGGGCATTTCCCCAACTTGCGACATGGGAACAACATCCACACTGCAGGACTGTCATGCAAACACAACGCAACAAAGTTAAAGGGCTCTGGGCACACTCCTGGCCCATGGAAGCATCAGCAATGCCGGTCTCTTCCCCCTTCTCTGAGGGCTGAGCCCCTGCCACATTGATCTCTAAACTCAGTGCTTAGCACACAGCCTGGCTGGAGGAAATGAAAAATCAAAGTTTGCAGAATGGAGTAGAAAGTCATTTCTGAGCATTACAATGCATTTGTTCTCCAAGGGGAAATGTTGGTGACTCAAAGAACACCAGAGCAACTGAAAGAAGCCTTTGGATCATCACAAAGCCAGGGTTTGGCTGGGAAGTCATGGTCTCAGGGCGATACACATGGTCAGTGCCAGAGCTGGGATCACAGCTTGGGTTTCCTGATGCGTCTTCCCATATCCTTTTCAGCATCCTGCCTGCCCCACTAGTCTTGGGGGCTGTTTCCCCTGCTGGCACCTAACCTGAGCGTCCTCACTTGATAAGATACTGGAGCGGTCAGTGGGTCTTTTCAAGATCATTAGGAACACTAGATTCCACAGCCAATCCAGACCTACTGAAAGAGAATCTTGGTGGCAACAGTGAGGGATCTATGTTTTTCCAAGTGTCCCAAATAATTCAGAGATAATTGGTTCGTGGGCTGTGGACTGGCATTTGGATTAGACGATCCATCAGCAAGGTTCCTTCTAGCTCCAACCCTCAGTAATCCAAGGTCAGAGAAGAAATCAAGGTCATCTCTTTTTAAAGCCAGAAACCACTGGTGTCATGTGGGTGGGGGTGGACATTGTACTGGAACCCAGTGACAAGTGGGTGACACAATGCAGGAAAATGCCTATGTGAACTACCAGAGAAAATAACAAACCTACTCAAGCCCTGCTACCAATAAACGCGGCACTCTTGGACTTTTGTTTTTCCTTTATCTTTTATTTGGCCAAGTGGGCTGGAAGGAGCGTCCTTTTAATGACTGTGATTTGGCAAAGACCTTCATAGGTCCTGAAGGAGATGGCAGAATTCACATCTGTGCCCCATGAGAAAGGAGAGAACTCAGAACTGGCCACATGCCTGGGCCAAGAAAACCCTAGAAAATTCTGCAGAGGCACCAAAGAAGCCACCAGGAAGCGACCCCAGTCCCAGGAAGGATGCTAAAGACTACAGCGAGAGCACCAGGGATGCCTCCTCTCGATATTGGATGTATTTGCTGTGGATCCTGCATCCCTGGCCAGGTGACCGTTCTCTCCATACAGACTGCAAATACAAACTCATGCAGGCTGTCCCCAAACAGGCTGAGGCTGCGCGAGAGAAGAGAGATCCTGGAGAAGAAAAACATGGAGAGGAGCTGGAATTCAGAGGCTGGGTCTGACACCAAGAAACTCCCTGGGAGCGGTAAGGACAGGCTAACCTGCAGCCAGCAGCACCAAGGGGGACCTGGCTGCTGCGTGGGGGCTTGGCCCTGGGTTGGCTGAGGCCAGGCTGTCAGCCCTGGTTTCTCACAGACTTGCCTCACCTCTGGCTGCACCAGGGGGCCTACAACAGAAGCCACAGCATGGAGTCAGCAAGTAGGGCAAGAAGTGGCAGGAGGATGCTGTGAGTCCCAGAGCAGGCCAGGCAGAGGTCATGTGTGGGGTCAAAAAAACAAGAAGAGGCTGGGTGTGACTAGGCAGCCAAGGCAGACGGTTGGAGACTCCCTGACTTAGCCTCTCTGTTCTGGCCAGCCTGAACTCACTTTGTGCACCTACTTGTTTAGCCAAGTAAGTGACTAAGAGTCTATTAGACAGCTATGGATATGCCCATGAACAGAGTCCCTGCCCTCATGGAGCCGACATTCTAGGGAGAGTCTGGCAATACAGCTAGTCAACAAAAACAGAACCATAATCATAGCCAAGCGGTGATAAGAGCATAGATGGGAACAGAAGCACAGGAAGGAAGTACAGAGTGAGGCAGGCACTATTGTGGGCAAATGAACAAAGGAGTGGAGAGTGACGGCAGGTGCCATCTTGGCCGAGTGGAGGAGGTAGGGAATGAGAGAGAGGGCAGGCACCATCTTGGCCGAATGGACAAGGAAGGAAATGAGAGCGAGGGCAGCCACCATCTTGGACAGGTGGACAAGGGAGGGACTGAGAGGGCAAGTACTATCTTGGACAAGTGAACAAGGAAGAGGGTGGAGAGTGAGGAGTGAGAGCAGGTGCCATTTTGGACAGGTAGAGAAGGAAGGCCTTGAATGGAGACCTGAATGAGCTGAGGAAGGACATGGACTCCCCCACCTCGGAAAACCCCTTTCTATACTCTGGCCTAAGCTTTCCTTGTCTTTTAGATCTCAGCTTAGATGCCTCTTCTCCTTTTCTGGTCCCCACACCCAACAGGGCCCCTGCTAGGTGCATGCTTATAGCTTTGTATCATAATTGCTACTGCTATTTACTTTCTTAGGACACTGTGAGCCTTCTGAGGATCACGTGACCTGGTACAGGGCCCAGTGCACTGAGATGCCCAGCCTGTGCAAAGGGAAGCTGTGCATGAATGGATTAATACATTAATACTCATTAATACAGACCCAGATGGGCAGGTGCTGTGTGGAGGGCATGGCTCCCCAGAGTCCAGGGTTTTGGTGGCAACCTGAATGCAGAATCCACCATCAGGGCCCCAAATCTTCAGCATCCTCTTTATTACATCACAACCCTTCTAATCACACACTTGCTGCCTTCTCTACTTGAGATGGCTCTGGATTCTGGACCTGGAGCTCAGGCTATTACAATGACTGTACATCTCAAGTGAGAGAATGGGGACATGGCTGTCAAATGATCATGGTGGTTGCAAGGGGAAGTCTGGAAAATGTCATTTGGATGCTGAAATACTGAAATTCCCAAGAGGTCTCAATGTATATAGAAGTGATAGAAGAATATTTGGAAACAAGACATCTTCAACAAATTGAAAACATATGATAACCATAATTATGGGATGCACAGCATCGATTTCAAGGATGCCTCTGGCCCATGGCCTATGCTTACCATGCACCAAGCAAAGTCATGGCCTGCAGGGCTCCTCATGGTCTCCTCAGTAGGGACCACATTGATCTCAGGAATTGAAAAGTGCCCTCAAGGGAGAAAAAGAACTAGAGAGCACCTGGGTGAGGCTGGACAAGGCACCACTCCACCCAGACCCCAGTGTCAGTTCATCAAGCACGGAGGCCTGCTCCTCACCACCTGTCCCCAGACCCCCAGACCCAGGGCTTCCCCCCATGGTGGAGGGCCGCCTGCCCACAGGGTCGACAGATGCTGCCTGCAGGGTCAACACAAATCTGAAAGCCACACCTTCTCCCCTGGACTCACCCAAATCAGAGGTCACATTTTGTTCTAGCTCCACTTCACAGAGCATGGCCCCAAGCTGTGGATTTTGCATCCTTTTCTCCCCACCCACAAAATCTCAACTCTGTGACCACCTCTCTGGGAAACCACAGGCTGGGGTTTGACTTGCTTATGATGTAGGCTGCCCTGATTCAGGAACTTGGAGTCTAAATTCAGAAACTCGTGTCTCTGGCCTCCTTTGTCCCTGAAGAGGTATAGGGGAGGCCGGCAGGCAGCCAGGAGCCTTTCCCAGAGCTGAGCAATGAGGTCACCTCCAGCAACACACTTGGGGAATCACCAATGCCCTCCAGCAGCGACTACCCTCTAGCCTGAGAAGGACGTCATGATTTAAGAGGTTTGGGTTTCTGTGGGCAGAGGGTTTAAACTCTGCTTTTTCCCGGCAGTTTCTGCCCCAGGTCAAAGCTTTCCCATCAAGCAACCAACCGCCACTGGGAAATGCTCTTGCCCCACAATGTGTCAGCCCCCACTTAATCAGACACAGTGACTGACAGACAGCCTCAGCCTGGTCCGTGACTTCCCCAAGACTCTTCCTGTCAGTCCAGGGAGCTTCCTTCTCAGATGCCCCCCAAGAGGGTCCCTGCAGGGGGAACGGGGCTACTGGAGTCAGGGAGAAGCCTCTCTCCGCACATGGCAGTGGAGGAAAATGGGAGACAGGGATTCTTGATTGTGGGAAATTCAGACACTCCTAGGCTCCAAAGAAAGAGCAGATGCTCCAGGTAGAGAGCAAAGGGCAAGAGAGCTGATGATGAGCAATGGAACCCCAGGCTTTTGAGGTTGCAGCCACGTCCCCTAGTAACTGCCCTTCAATGACTACAAGGCCCCTTCACCTCCTCCTTGGCATCACACCGCATTGAGCCCTTGAAAATCCTTCCTGTGCAATGAGGATCAGCACCCCGGAAGAAAACCCTGCCCCATACCACTCCTGTGTGGATATCTGATTTGCACCCCTCAGGTGAGGGCGTTAGGTGCAAGAGGGAAAGAGGCTATCATGCTTTTCCTCTTGTTCTGAATCCCTAACCTGCAGACTGGGGTCTGCCCGTCCATGCCTTTGCAGTTTGCAAGTTGAGAGGATGGTACTGGTTACAAGGCTGGTCCTCACCAGCTCTGTGCAGGAATGGCACCGGTACATAGCATCACTTGGCAGGGAAACCCAAGCTTAAGGGAAACACCAAGAGCTGTTCCTTACTAAAAACAAGGGGAGGCTGTTCTTGACAGCTTGTTCCAATCCCCATCCCACAAGGCTTTGGCAGAGCTTTTTCTTGTAATGCCCACCCCTGCCCCCATAGCAGAGACACCCAGATGTCCACAGGGCTCATCTCTGTTCCTCTTTTCCCTGCTGCCCCAGAATTGGGGACCGTGAGCCTGAGATGGAGCAGGGACCCCTCTTAGGAGCTGCCAGGCCCCCAAACATGGAAATAAAAGAACATCTTGAGTTTCTTCAAGGGAAATTCTAGGCACCTAGCTAGCCCCAAGAAGTAAATGAGCAACTTGATAAGAAAGAAAGTAATAGTAGCTTAAAATAATAGTCAAAGAAGTTAGAGTCATCAGATGTTTGGCTTTCTGTAGAAACCAGAGAACATCTTAACATATGTCCCTGAGGTGCTTTTCAGAAACCCAGCTAGATGTTTTTCAGAAACCTAGAACCAAATGGATTTGCTGGCATGTGGACCTCGAATGAGGAGAAACTGAGGCCTGAACTCTGATTGACGGACTTGTTGTTTTTTTTTGAGACAAGGTCTGGCTCTGTCACCCAGATTGGAGTGCAGTGGTGTGATCTCAGCTCACTACAACCTCCGTCCACCAGGCTCAAGCCATCCTCCCCTGCCTCAGCCTCCCAAGTAGCTGGGACTACAGGGTGCGTGCTGCCATGCCCAGCTAATGACTATGTTCTTTATTCTTTATTCTCCACTGCCATAGAATAAAGGGAAATTCCAGGCACCTAGCTATCTCTGAGGACCTGGAGGAAGTCACGTCCACTGGTCAGACCTTAACATTTCTTTCTGCTGAACCCAAGATTTTAGACAAAATTTCCCTTCCCTAACCGATTGCAAATCAGAAAGTCTTTGAAGCCATGTATGACCTGTAAGCCCTTGCTTCCAGATTTCCCACCTTTTTAGGCCAAACCAATGTATAACATCCATGTATTGATTTACAAATTTGCCTGTAACTTCTGCTTTCCTGAAATTTACCCCTGCCTTTAAACAGCCTTGCTTGTAAGCCATCCAGGAAGTTGAGTCTTAAGCGTGAGCTACCAGATTCTCTTTGCTTGGTGCCCTGCAAATAAACACCATGCTTCCTCCCACTGCACAATTTCAGTACGGATGTTTGGCTTTACCACTCCAGGCAAGAAGATCCCACTTCGGTTTGGTTACAAGCCCCATCAACACCCTGTGACCAAGGTTCTCCCCTTTGATACGGAGAAGCGGAAAGAGAAAAGTGCTGTCACCTCAAAGCCCAGACCAGAGCGTCCCTGCCTGGTTTCACTGTGTAACCGTAGGGGAGGAAAGTGGTTTGAGGGAACATAGGGCAGGAGACTGGCTCCTGGCTGGGTAGCCTCCTTGCTGTCTCCCAGATCAAGGGGCTCATTGTTTCACCCCACAAGTTTTCTGGAGTGTCAGTTCCAGCCTCGGCTTGGAGCTCTCTGCCTCACTGCAGCCCCAGACCACAGCACCTGCCTCCCCATTCCTTGGCCTGTTGTACTGAGCCTGCCCTTCACCCAGGTCACCCCTGGGACCAACCCCATGGTCCTCAGCCACGCTCCTGCTACAGGCCCCAAATCTCTCAAAGCTTGAGCTTGTTCCCCAGTAAAGAGGGTACAGCTGAGGCACAGATGAGGCCAGGTCATGGAGAAGATCAAGGCATGGGTCTGGACAAGGAATCTTAGCATTTTCTCAGGATATCACTAGGAACAACTTCCATTAGCTTAGTTGTCAGCAACAGATGTCCCATTACTTAGTGCTTGGGGCGATTTTTAGGTAATTGTGACACCATCTTTGGGCTTTTCCAATAATCACAAATGATGGTGAAGCATAGCATTTGCCAGCTGGTAGAGATTTGAAGATGACGTCGTCCACACTCTTCGCATGACACACGTGGGAGCAGAGGCCCAGAGAGGTGAAGTGCCTTACCCAAGTCATCCCACAGCTAGCAGAAGAGCCGGGGCCTGAACTTGAGACTTAATCCTCAGGCCAATTCTCCGTCTATACCCTCCTTTCTTTCCCAGAATTGTTTTTTCAGAAAATCCCTGGGCATGATCCACCAATTTGCATCACGACTTTGATGCAAGATGCCTTTTGATGGAGCAGTTATGTGAAGAAAACAATTACTTTAACCCTGGAACTGCAATGCTTCTAACTAGAATTCATAGAAACAGCTTGGTTTCTCCTGAGTCTTATGGGAGAACCAAGAAGGCAGGGTTGCCTTTGTGAAGCACAGTCATTGCTGAGTTTGCATTTGAAAATGAACATGCCAACGATTGCAGGCAGGGTAGGATAAACCAACCTTAGCTTTTGAGGAAAGTGATAATATTCACTGAAGTCCAGGGTGATTCTACTTCCCGTGCCCAGATTTGCGGCACCAAAAATGCGTTATCTGTATTAATTCTTTATGCATATTTTATCAATGTCTATGTTTATTTTTTCAATTGCACATTTATTTATCCATCCAGTTACAGGTACAGAATTACCAGCACATTCCAGGATTCTGCTAGGCGCTAAGGATGCAAGGAGAAATAAGTGTTGTCTTTGCCCTGGACTCACTCAAATGAACTCACAGTTTAAAAGAGATAAGAAAGGCCACAGAATGTCAAAGCTGGCAGAGAACTCAGGGGCTCCCTAGGCCAAAACCCTCAGTTAGAATTGAGGAAACTGAGGTTGAGAGAGAAGTCACCAGCCATTACTGAGATGCCAGATCCTTCTCTTTTGGGACCACTTCTCTTTCCGATGCTGACTACTTTCAGTAACAAACCATAATACCGAGAGAAGACAGTTTGAGGTTAAACCAGCAGGGCCCAGGGTGGAGCAGGCTGGCACTTCTAGAACCAGGTGACACCGCTCTCCATCTGTGAAGGTTACAAGCACATATACTATTTTCCCTTGGAAATAGAGACCATGTCTTGTTTGTCCATGGCCCCTTAACACTTAACATGACACGTGGCTGGCTGAGGGCCCTGAGTGCTGAATAGATGGCGTGGAGGGCAACGGGTAGATGCGTGCATGACTTTATGAGCAAGCACGATTGGAATCCCCTTCTGAATGCCTCCGGATCCCCGTACCTCCCTGGTTCCAGTCTTAACCTCCGGTGCTTCCGTGTTCAGAATGGGTGCTGTTCTCACCCACAGATCCCACCTGCTCAGGGTGGGAGGGGTGGGAAAAGTGCTGCCCCAGCACAGAGGCCACAGCTCGCTGTGCACACGGTGACTTGGGGCCTGACCCTGGATTGCATTGATTTGTGCTGCCCTTCTGTAGATCATTCTAGATCGCCGCCTTGCTAATTGATCTCTAAACGTGTATCAATCTATCCTTGGGGACGCAGAGGTATTTCACCCTGTCTCTTCTTTGGATGTGAAATGCCCCGAGGAAGTTCCAGGCTGTGCCAGCAGGTGTGGGTCTGAAGCAGGCAGCATGGTGGGTGAGGGGAGCCCAGGGTAGAGACGGGATGGGCAGGGCCAGTCCAGGCATGCTACGAGTGCTCTTGAAAGTCTGAGAGGCATCAGGACACGCTCTTCCTCATTTCCTCACTGTCACATGGGCCTCTCAGGGTTGTTGAGCGGATCAGTGACAAAGGCTCTGTAGCCAGGCTCTCCTGAACCTCAATCTCCCCTCTATAAAGACACGAGACATGTCTATATACATGTGAACAGACACTACTATAGGTTTTTGTTTTTTTTTTTTTTAGATGGAGGACTCTTGCTCTGTCATCCAGGCTGGAGCGCAGTGGCACAATCTCGGCTCACTGCAACGTTCATGTCCAGAGTTCAAGTGATTCTCCTGCCCCAGCCTCCTGAGTAGCTGGGACTACGGGTGCGCACCACCATGCCTGGCTACTTTTTGTATTTTTAGTAGAGACAGGGTCTCACCATGTTGGCCAGGTTGGTCTCGATCTCTTGACCTCATGATCTGCCCGCCTCAGCCTCCCAAAGTGCTGGGATTACAGGCGTGAGCCACCACGCCCAGCCCACTAATATAGTTTCTAACAGCTCAAGATTCCACCCCTAGGATGATCTGGCCCCCCTTAAAGTGCCTGCCTGAGAAAATGCAAGACTACCAAGAGTTTCCTGTATGTTCCAGCCAACACCTGAAGACGGGGCCCCTGTCCTCCGGCCACTGTGGGAGTGCAGAAGCCTCACTGTGATAAGCCCCAGCTATCAAACTCAGATGGGTTTTACGTGAACTAGCTCCTTTCTGCTTTTTGTAAATTTTCACTTCCCTGACTCTACTGAGTCCTCACTCTTCCCTCTCCCTAATCCCTCCTTTTCCCTTAAAATACCCGTCACCTCTGTACACATCAAGGTTGCATTCAGTTCACGCTGGACTCTTCCCTGCTGCAATAGTTATCACTGATGACAATCTGTTCTTATCGCTGTAACTAGGGTCCAGCTTTGTCTGTCTTAGACATCAGATGTGGTTAGAGCGTGGCTCTCGACAGGCTGGTCGGGTGTGTGCCATGCTCACGGCCTGTGGGCATTGCCTTCCACGTGGGAAAGACCATAAATCATTGGCCCGACTCAGAAGTTCTGTCCAAGCCTCTCTGATGAAGATTAGCAGGGCCACCTCTCCCAGGAGGCCAAACTGGGGAATACGGAGAGAGCCGAGCAGACACAGAGAGACCGAGAGGCGGGGATGGTGGAATCAATAAGCCGTGTTGGAGAAGAGGCCTCCCAGTGAAAAGCTGAGCCAAAGGGCAGTGGCCCCCAGAACGGCCTTGGATTCCGAGTGACCTTCTCAGGCCAGGATCCACAAGGCCCACCTGAACTATGGGTCCTGGTCATCCCAAATCTCCTTGCATATCCTCATTACTTGAAGTGACCCAGATGAGTCTCTGGTCCTTGGGACTGGAAAAGCTTGAGGAGGGCACCTGCGAATCCCACGCACCCATCTGAGAACTGATCAGCCGCTTGCCGCTGTGGGTCCTGGGGAAATTAGGAATTTGCACAGCGTCAAACACTGTCATGGTGATTCCTGTGGGGAGACAACTCAGGAGGGTGGGAAGAGGCAGGCTGGACTCAGGAGCAGGCTTGGAATCTGGCTCCACCATGGGCCAGAAGTGACCTCTCCACACCTCACCTCCTAAAAATGGGCATCACGGTGGCGGCTGGGAGCAACAGGGCATGTCAAGGACTTGGCACCTAGTGTGAGCTCCCACCCCTGGCCAGCTGGCAGTCCTCCCAGGAGCATGTGGGTGAGCTCCGAGGGTCCCCATGCTTGGGATGGCTTAGACACCCATGGGATGTATCCTTGAAAGACTTTTTGCACCCGTAGGAAGCAGGAACAAAAAGGCTCCCCTGAATTGAATGAGTCTCCTCCTAACTTCCTCTGTTCTCCCCAGGGCTCGGTTTCTGGCTTCTTAGCATATTAGAGGAGGCAGGACCAGGCCATCCGTGAGGCAGAAGACCAGCTCCTGCTGTCAGCAACTTTCTGTACATTGATGCAAACTGGATGTTATTCGTTAAGCAAGGCAGCTCTGGAATGGCCCAGGAGTGCAACGCTAGGGCTGCGACCACGCTTGAGCTCCTAGTGCAGACCTTAGGAATCTACTATGCAGGGATTCTCCTCTCAAAACAAACATTTCTTTGCTCTCTTTGCTTTGTAAATGTATATGTCAGACAAGCAGGGTCCCAGGCAAAGCAGGCTGGGTCTCACCCCAGATGCCCCTGAACCCCGGAGCTGGAAGGGGCCTTGGACACTGGCCTTGAACCCCTCCCTTCTACTTCAAACACACAGATCCTCTCCTCTCTGTAGCACGCCAGACAGCTGCTCATCCTGCTTCTGGGAATGGAAGGGAACCCGACAGCATCTCTGGGGAATGCATTACAGGATTTTAAAGCCAGGATCTGGTTTCACTTACTCGCCATGGCATCTCTGGACATCCCAGGGTTTTGCATCCGATTATTCCCACCTTATTTTACACTGTGTGCTTGGGGATTCATGGCTATCACTGGGGTATGAGATGGGGAATAGCCTTTTCCTTCTTTCAGTGCAACTGAGCAAGCAGTTTCATTCCTCCGCCCCCAGCAGGTTTAGGAGGACTATGTAATGGCCAGTGGCTGCCATCTCTCAGAACTGGCTTCCAGGGCTGGGGTAACCTCAGAGCTATCTACTGCCAGCAGGGCTTGGCCACACCTGGCTCAGAGCCATCTCCAAACCCAGCGACAACACAGCCAAGTTCTGGGTACTACCCAGGACGGAGTTCAAGTCGGGCATGAACAGAGGAGAGAATGATTGTCTACTGAGGTCCCACCGTGCACAGGCTGGGCACTGCGCAAAGTGCTTCGTACGTGCATTTGCTCATTTCTTCTTCACAGCAGCTCCACGAGTTAGTTATTGCAGCTCATTTAACAGAAGAGAAAACAGGCTCAGAAAGGTCAAGTAAAAATTTGCTCAGGGTCACACAGCTGCCACACGGCAGCGTCAGAGAGAAGGGCAAAGGCTTGTTATTTTCAATCCACAGAGGCGACTCTCAGGCTGAATACTTAAGACAAATATTTAATAACAGCCCTCTCCAAACATAAAGTGCTTTTCATCCATCTCACAACAGCCCTATGGGGTCTGCCGGATCCACTATTCTCAGGCTTAAGGGAATGAGTCTTAGACTGAAAGCAGTAGCTCTAGTCTTGACTGTATCTAGGAAGCACCTGGGAAGCTCTGAAACCCACCAGTGTGAGGGGCCAGTTTTGAACAATTCGTAGGTGATTTTGGTGCACAGCCAAGGCTGAGAAGCTCTGTGGGAGAGCATGGATCTGGGATCAAGCCCCGGCTACACAACTCCCTAGTTGTGGGGTCTTGTAAGGCAGAGAGACATCACCTCCTCCGGGAAGGCTTCCCTGATTGTGGCCTCAGTATGTGCTCCCCACTAATGAGAAATCCCGCACTGTGATTCCCTCTTCCGTGTCTCTCTGCACTCCCCATGGGAAGGTGCGTGAAGGCAGCCACCGTTCTACATCCTTGTGGTTCCAAATCACATCCCTGCAGCAAACAGAGAGCCTGGCACATTCCAGTGCTCAACAGATGGTGTGGAATGAATGAGCGGGGCAATGAATGGATGAATGGGACTCACAGCATTTGAGGGGCTCTAAGAAAGGAGCTGGTCACTAACTATCCCAGAACCTGCTTGGCTGTGCACCAGAAGGGACCTAAAGTCCAGGGAACTGTGCCTCTACAGAAAAGCAGAGGGAAAGCCCACCCTAAGCCTGGAAGATTGCAGCTCCTTTATGTTTGTTTTTCCTGCCTTCCAGTCCCCCTGCCAGAGCAAAACAAGAGGAAAGAAAGGAGGTCGTGGAGAATAGAAATAAACACATGGGGCTGGGAAAATAGGCTCTGATTTTCTGCAGCTGCAGAGTAGAGCCCTAGGGATAATTCGGACCATCTGCCCATTAAGGAAGTTGAACTTTCATTCTCTTGTAAAGAAAGAACTCCGCGTGCCCCCAGCCGGCCTGCGGCACAGGGGCTCTGCTGAGGCTGAGGTGACACTGCTCGGCAGGAAATGTGATCCATATGGGAAGGACGGGGGCCATCCCGAAAGCAAAAGGACTTTCTGATCAGGCTCTCCTGGAGGACATCGCTTTCAAAACGTGGTCTGGCCTGTGGGTGTGCTTTATACAATGCCATTTCCTAATGGGAATCCGCTCTTAATATGTTCCTTTACGACTCTTCAAAGCACTTTTATTAGCAGGTCTCATGGGGTCTTCGCCATCCTCCCCTAAGGTAGGTGGTGTTAGCCCCATTTTACAGGTGAGAAAGCTGAGACTCAGAGAAGGGGAGTGAGTGACTCTCTCCAGGCCACAGGACAAGGCGGTCACGCCAAGACCACACCTGGGTTTCCAGAGTGCTGTGTCTCCACTTACGGGTCACACGGAGTACTTGGGACTTTGGGTAGAAGGAGCCCCAGAACTATCTCCCGCGTTGTCACTGCCCTGAGGATGGCACTGGACTTTTAAAAACCGTGGCCTCCCCTCCTTGTCTCCCCAGCTGTGCTTCATATTCTCTGGAAACTGGGAGTTTGCTCTGATTTTGCTATTCCTGGCTACCCGGTGCTCAATAAAAAGTGTGTCTGATCAAATAATAAATGAAGAACTTTTCCTGCCCAGTCCTGAACCGGGAGCTCACCCCATCACAGTGGGAGGATGCCGTTAAGGCCCAGAAGCTCTGCTTAGAGCTGGATTTGTAGGAATTTCCTGGGTGGCGTGGGTGGACAAGTGAGTCCTATTCTTTCTGAAGCTCCTGAACCTCTCACAGGGCAGTGAGAGGTCAGAGTCAACAAGCATTTAAAACCAGAAAGAAATGCTGGAGAGCCAGCAGAAAACAGTGATGCTCTGCGCCTGTTTCATCAGGCCTGCAGCCCTCCTAGCTGCACACCCTGTGGGGAGGTGCTTCACCCTTCTTGAAGGCTCAGGTTCACGTGCCCAGGGCTAGTGGACCTTCCTGGGAGGGTTCTGCCATCCCTTCCCTGCCCTAGTTCCTATCCCGGTTCTCCTCCTCCTCTAGGTTCTAGGTCTGAGTCCCCTTTCTGGGATGATTCTCCACCTCTGCACTGTAAATCCTCAAAGGTTGGGACTGCCTTGAGAACCAGGTTTACCCCTCTCTAACTCTAGGACCTTGGGCGAGGAATGTAACCTCTCAGCATGGTTCCCTCCTCAGTTAGATGGGATGACGACATATCCTAGAGTTATTCTGAAACATGCAGGAGCTCAGTGACTGGGTAGTCGCCTCTCAATAGGGTTGAACTCAATACAACCCCTGAAGGTCATCGTGGGGGACCCAGGCACCACGGCAAGTGACTTTTCAAGCCTCTGAGTCAGCGAGAAAGCCAGCCGTATACCCCTCCTGCCACCATGGCCCCAAGACCTCCCAGGGAGGTTTACTATGGCTTCGCCTGTCTCTTTCTTCCATCTGAATTCAATAAACGTCTCCCTAAAGAAAAGAGGCTGAGATCGGGCACAGTGGCTCACGCCGGTAATGCCAGCACTTTCAGAGGCTGAGGCAGGTGGATCATGAGGTCAGGAGTTTGAGACCAGCCTGACCAACATGGTGAAACCCTGTCTCTACTAAAAGTACAAAAATTAGCCGGGCATGGTAGTGTGCACCTGTAATCCCAGCTACTCAGGAAGCTGAGGCAGGAGAATCGCTTGAACCTGGGAGTAGGAGGTTGCAGTGAACTGAGTTCGCACCACTGCACTCCAGCCTGGGTGACAGAGTGAGACTCGGTCTCAAAAAAAAAAAAAAAAGAAAAAAGAAGAGGCTGAAATCCTGCCCCAGGGGAAGTAAGTCCAACTAGATAGCTGGTCCCAAGCACCCTCCAAGGGTGGCTTCCATGTCAAAGGACAGAGGGTACCTAGGGCTGAAGTTCATGTGGTGGCAATGAGAGTTGATCCAGTGACATCAAAGGCTCCCGGGGACCTCCCGGACTCAATCCGCAGAGCCTGCAGCTGCCTTCACTCCCAGCATAACGGGAGCTCGGGGTCATGGAGATTAAGGACAATTCCTAAGTTTGTTTGAAATGTTTTCTAAATAAACAGTCAAACCACTCTTGGTTTTCATGTGCATCTCAACATAAAAACTGTTCTTTGTTCAAAACCCACATCAAAGATCTCAGCGTCATTTCTTTCACTGGTTTTCGTAGATGATTCCGTGTTCACCTTCGTCTGATGTTGGTATTACTAAGACAGTTTTCTTGCAGGGCAAATCCCCAAAACCACTGCATGTCTGCCAGGGGATTGGGGATGCCAGTCCCTAGTGGGGAGGGAAGGGCAGCACCACAGGCTCGGCTGCCTGTGTAAGCAGAGAAGTGGAGACAGAGCAGGCAACGCACATACAAAGGATAGGGATTAGGCAGCAGTCAGACTGGCCACCTCAACTTATGCGTGAAATGCCCCCACTAGATAAGGTGTCACAGCAGCCAAGCCTCCCAAGTCTCATGCACTCACCTGGCTGCTAAATCTGAACATAAACTCCACACTGCCTTGTTTATTTTCTTCCAACTAGCAGTTCTTCCCAGGCTTTGGCCCTGGTTCCTGCCTTCGGTTAGCATATATCCAGAGTACAAATATTAGTGGCCCTGTTAATGACCTCTTAGGATTCCCAGGAGGGGGATTTCATTTCTCCTTGCCTAAGCATTTTTTCCCTGCCAGGGCACGGGCCCAGCTCTCCTCTCTCTCTCTCTGGCCAGGGATGCTGAAAATACCTTTTAAAGAGATGAACCTAATGCAACAAGCTCAGCTGTCCCTGACTCGCAGGCGCCTCTGCACATCCTTATTTTACCACCTGACTTCTTAAAGGGGCCAAGCCTTTAATTTTTCCAGGTCCTCTTGTATGTATGTGAAGTCATCAAATCACTCACAGCATGGATGAATCAGAATTGAACTGTTTTCTGCACACAGCAGGGCAGAAGCTCCCACGGAAGGGGTCACTGGGAGCTTTCAGGAAGAGTCACTTGATGTGTTTTTGGAAGGCTTAAGATGGGATCTTGGCAAACCAGAATGTCTGGAAGGCCAGATCTCATCCTCTGCACAGAACAGGGGAAAAAAGAGGAAATTGTGGCTGGAGAGGCTAAGCGACTAGCCTCAGGGCCACATAGCCAGTGAGGTGAAAAAAGGACTTGGATTTAAGGTTTGCTACTGTGACACTGATATAATAAGAAGTATTTGGTCTTCATCTCCAGCTCCCAGCCAGAGCTCCTAGAACTCTTGTAACTTCTTAAGTGATAAGAGTGACATAAGCGTCTCTTGTGACAATCTGCTTTTTGTCCCTACTCCTGAAATAGTTCTGGAGCATCTTTTTAAAATTCATAATAAACCCCTTCCAACCATACCTGAGTTTGGGTGGGATCGAAGGATAGGGGTGCTGGTTGCCAGGGAAATCAACCACGTGACTAGAAGGTTGGCCCATTCAGCCCTACTTGGAAGTGGAGAGGGGCTGAAGATTGAATTCAAGTAACAATGGCCAGTGATTTAATCAGTCATGCTTATGTAATGAAACCCCCATAAAACCCAAAAGGACAGGGTTCAGAGAGGTGCGGTGGGAACACATCGAGGTACCTGGAGGGCGGCATGCCCAGGGAGGGCAGGGAAGCTCTGCGCCCCATCCCCATACCTTGCCCTCTGCATCTCTCCCATCCCTCTGTTCCTGAATTGTGTCCTTTATAATAAACTCATGAACCTAACTTTTCCTGAGTTCTGTGAGTTGGGTTCTAGCAAATAATCAAACCAAAGGAGGGGGTCTAAAGGGAATCTCCGACTTCCAGTCGATTGCTTAGAACTTCTGGAAGCTTGGATGTGAGATTTCATCTGAAGTCAGGGGCAGCCTGTGGGACTGAGCCCTTACCCTGTGGGGGTCTTCGCTAACTCCAGGTAGACTATGTCAGAATGGAATTGAATGGCGGGACACCCGGCTGGGGTTGGGGCATTTGGTCAGTGTGCAAAACGCCTGCACAGTTGGGGTCAACCGCTTGGGAGTGAGCAGGGGAAATGAATCTTCCTTTTCGTTGCTCCACACCAGCGCTGCTCCTACAGAACTGCATACAGTTGGGGTCGCATCTCCTCAAGAAATGTTTCTGAAAAACAGGATTTGCTCAAAGTGGAAGTGCAGACGAGAAGGAGCAGGAGCAGAAGAGAAACTTGGATTTGGAATGTGGCCTTTCCAGGGAGGAAGGGTCTGTCTACCACGCACCAGGGATTGGTCCCGTGCAAAGGGCCATCAGGGACAGCCGAGGCTCTGCCATTACAATCCTGTGGATGGCTTGCTAGTGCCCAGAAGCTCAAGCCTAAACTCCTGACCACTGCGAGGCCCTTGGTTATCCCCACGTTCCTTTCCAGCCTTATTTTTTGTCTCTTACATCCCAAACCCTTGCCATGCTGTACTATTCGGGAGGATCAGACAATGCTATGCTGTTTCAAGCATGGTTCTCTTTACCTGGGACACCTTCAACTTCCACATCCACCTGGTGGACAGGAACTTACTCTTTAAGACTTGGGTCAGCTGGGCGCGGTAGCTCATGCCTGTAATCCCAGTACTTTGAGAGGCCGAGGCAGGCGGATCGCCTGCAGTCAGGAGTTTAAGACCAGCCTGGCCAACATGGTAAAAACCCATTTCTACTAAAAATACAAAAATTAGCCAGGCGTGGTGGCATGCGCCTGTAATCCCAGCTACTCTGGAGGCTGAGGTAGGAGGGTCGCTTGAACGCAGGAGGCGGAGGTTGCAGTGAGCCGAGATCATGCCACTGCATTCCAGCCTGGGTGACAGAGCGAGACTCCATCTAAAAAAAAAAAACCCAAAAATGAAAAACAAGGTGCAGTCACTGTGCCGCTCCATGCCTGAGATAAGGCGAACTTTTGGTGCTCCCTTGTCCTAAACAGATTCCCCTGGGCACCTGGTACAGCAAACTCTAGGCACAGGGATGGGAGAAGGGAGTCCAAGGACTCCAGAGGACTCTTCCTCTTTGATTGTAAAACAGGAACAGAAACATCTCAGCAGCTCTGGGGAAAACTGTTCAGAAACTTCCTCCTCCGATCATTTATTTTGAGTTTACACTGCATGCTGCGGTGCCCACTGCTCCCCTCTTCTCCAAACTCACTTCCCTGAATACTGACAACACGCACAAGGTGTTAAACATTTTTCGAGTGCTCTAAGCCATGAATGATAACCATCAACAAACTCTGGTTTAGAATTCACCCTGGTGTCATCTGCATATTTTGTTTCCATGTGAAACCAAACTGAGAAAGGTTTTTTAAACAATCCGAACTTATATCCTGCTTTAAATTCATGCTGTGGGACTTAAAAAGACTGAATTCTTCACCCACCCCTTAGTTGCGAAAATACTATTTATTTTTCCTGCAAATGGACCATCTACTCGGGTAAAACAAATGTATTTCTCTCTTGAGATGTGTATACGTAGCATTTCTTTCTTTTTTTTTTTTTTCCTGGCCAAACTCGCAAAAGCCAAACATGTCACGGAATGACTGATATCGTCCTTGACTGAAAAAAACCTTTATCTCTCATCAAGCAGAAATCAGGACATCTGGATTCTAGACCCAATTTGGCCATGACCTAGGCTGGGTGACTTTGGGGATCCCTCCCATCTCTCTGTTGCTGGTCTCTGTTCTGAAAACTGGTGGGGTGGGGTTGGGCGAGAGAGAGGAATGGGTCTGAAACCCATCCAACCCTAAAATCCTATGACTTCAGATCAAAACATGGGTAAACAATGGCAAGATTTTTGTTCTGAAAAATATTTTAATGTGGACTCAGATGGGTCCTGAGAAGCCTTCTGTGTCATGCCATCTCCCAGGGAAAACCCCCAACTTCCACGTCCCAAGTGAGGGGTGTCTGTCGTGTTTTCTCACCAGTCCCTTTTGCCCTGTCCATCCCCATCTGCTGGAACTTCAGGTCTTTGCTGCTAATGGCATGGGCTTTGGAGGTGTTTGGGAGGGTTTAAAGGCCTGGGGGTTACCAGAGGCCACCCTGGTTAGTGGCTCTTCCTGCAGGATGCTGGCTTGTGGGGGAGGGTAGCTCTCTGGTGCTGCAAACGCCTTTTTCCCACCCCGTAGATCCTACAGTGGGGCTTCCCAGGGTGCAGGGAATGACTAAGAAACCCTCAGACACGGGCACCATGTCCGTCAGAATTTCCACACTTTTCTGAAAGCTGAGCCTTGACTCTCCCCCCCAGAGTCAAGGTCTCAGGGATATGGTTAATGCCTCTGGGACTGGAATTCCCTGGAAACATAAGCAGGAGGCTGAATACAGCTTGATGTTGGTGTGGTCAGAGCAAGCTGGCAGGCGCAGGCTGTGGGAAGACACCCCGCAATGGGACAGGCACAGAGCTCAGCCCCCAATCGCGACGACTGTTCCCCTTCAGCCCCAGGTTCCTTAAATCTGCATCTGGAGCTACCAGTGAAAGAGGGGATTACTTGGGGGTTTAAGGAGCCCGGCCCTACTGCCCAAGACCAGGGGCCGTAGCTCCCATCCCAGGGTCGGGAAGTCAGGGACTGGGGATTGTGTTCAGCCTCGGCCCCGGCCTAAGGACGTTAGGAAGTCCGTCCTTCCCTACAGGCCTCTGAAAATGGAACATGGAGGCTGGCCTGCCAGTGTCTTTGTTCTACGAATCCTCTGGGTCTCCCAGGGTCCTCCGCATGTTGTGTAGAGCTTCCTGTCCACAGAGCTGTCTCTGCTCAGCCCCTTCGCCTCCCAGTTTCACTGTCCCTGGAGACCACTGGGGTTGGGGGTCTTGTCAGAGAGCAGGGAAGAAAAGCTCAGCACTTCGTGCAAGCTTAGGCTCTGGGTTCTGTCTGAGTGCTGGGCGGCAGCGAGGGTGTAGCTCTTCAAGGCAGGAAAGAAAGCCTCAGTCCCTGAGGGGAGGCCGTCCAGAGCTGATGTCACCTCTTGCTGTGCAGTCAAGAGGCTCCAGGGCCAAGTGGATGGAGTGCCCTCCCCCTACACCTCCCCACCCATTGCCAGGGAGCCCTGCACCCCTGTGGCTCTGGCTCTCACCTCCCCGCACCGTGCTCTGACCTCAGGGCCCAATGCCAGTGCAGAGCCCACCAGCCTGGCCCACAGGAGCAAGGTGAATAGAGACCACACATCCTCCGCAGCACGGGAACGCCCTGCTGGCTCCACCTCCTCGCTGCTCTCTCAAGTCTGCTGCAAGAAGAGCCGCCAGAGAATTCCTGACAAGAGCCCCTCTGGCATGCGGGCAGCGTTTCTGATCTCAAAGGCCATCTTTCCACACAGTTCCTCCCTTCCTGCCCACCCCCATCAGGAGTTGTTTATTTCTCAGAACTAAATGCCACGATCCTTCTCAGCTACCTTGGCAGCATTCTGTCAGAAACCAGTCAACAAACAGAGCAGGGAAAAACAGCACCCCGAAGATGACATTCAGGACCCAGCCCTTTAGACAAAAGGGATCAGATCGGGTCTACTAGATGGCCCCATTCAGTCAGACACACCCAGTTAAGCAGCCCTTGAAAGGGACTCTAGAGAATGCTAGAAGAACTGTGAAGCTCACAGATGGCCTCATGGACTTTAGCACTTCAGGTGGGGTGAGTGTGGGAGGTCCAGAATCAGCCTGGGCACTCGCTTTACTGCGGGCAAGTCCATCACTTTTGAGGACAAGGTGCTGTCACCTGCCTTGCTCCTATTTGATCCTGAATCATGCCTCAGGGAGGGGAGGGCAGAGAGGAAGCAGGGGCAAGTTTAAGTGTCGGGGGCATTGGGGAGGCCTCTTTTTGGGAGTGAGGTCTCCTTCTGGTCCTGCACAGCTGTGACGAAAGGGCCTGCTGCGCCATACCACCCTGAGTGTGCTTGATCTCATCTGAAGGACCTACCGAGGCCAAGGAAGCATGACAATGACAGACCATTCAGCTGTAGTTTACATCTCAGCTGACAGGAGCAACTGAAGAGACGGCAGTTGAAGCGTCTGATGTGTACTGCATGGCCAGGAATAATCCTGCAATGATCTGGAGGATGAGGCAGGCACCAAGAAGTAAGCCAAAGTTTCATCATATAAAAATGTTAGATGGTGTGGGAAGATCAATGAATGAGTAATTAATAATTTTTATTAGCGGGTGTGTTTTGCGGGTCTTGGCCATTAGTGTTCTTACAGTTGAAGTATAACAATAATTTTTCATGTCATTAGTCATGGTTATAGTCCTTGTGGGAATAATGGCACATGCTATATTTTTATTAAGTGTCCTTTTGGTTGTAGGGTTTGTAGGTTTCTCTTCGAAACCTTCTATTTATGGAGGCCTATGGCTAATGATTAGTGGTGCTGTGGGTTGTGGTGCTGTGGGTTGTGGTGCTGTGGGTTGTGGTATTGTGTTGAATTTCGATGGGGCTTTCGTGGGGCTGACAGTCTTCTTCATTTATTTGGGTGTCATGAGACCCCTTTCTATGCCCAGCTTGTGACTCTGCAGTGGCCCCAGTCCCTGAGTTTCCGGGGGGGGAAACTAGAACACAGAGACTCTTCCCCAGGCCCCATCCTCCCAGAGCCAAGACCGGAGCCCAGATGCCAGAGGCAGTGATACTCTGCTCGCGCCCTCGCATGGGACAGAGCCAACTTACACCACATGCTGGGTTTGGGGATTTTTCTTTTGCTCCTTTTTCAACTTGGCTGGGAGACTGCTCATTCTTCTCTGGCAAGTCTCCAAGATTCTACATGTAGCACTTTGTGGGGAAAAGTAAACCCTAGAAGAGTGGCACAACTAAATAAGCTGATTCCCTTGTCAACATTCTAGCAAGGACTGCATCAGAAAGAACCGGGTGGTCTGCCAGATCGTGAGCTCTCCAGCGTCACTCCTCCATCAGTGGCAAACGGGGAAAACAAAGGCGATGCCACTTTGTCTCCGCACCTTTCCCTGTGTAACACCCAGGGAGGGGAGGCCTTTAACAAGGTCAATAGCTGAATTTGTGCAAGCACCTCCGATGATTTTGGGAAGCGTGTCTGAGTGGGTGTATTACACAGAATAATAATCACAAACAGGTACTGAGTCCTCGTCAGGGGTCCAGCACGATCATAAGCACTGTACACAGATTAACTCATTCAATTCTCACAACGACCTTATGAAGTAAGGACTCCTGTTATCACCATTTTACAGATGAGAACACTGAGGCACAGAGATTATACCCAGCTGGGCTAGTGAGCGGCCAGGGGAAGCCTCCAGATCCATGCACACAATCACCAGGTTTATGACACCTCGAGAAATGAGGCCAGTGCCCCTGGGGTCTATCAGCATCTCTTGCTAGACCAACAGAGCCCTAAAAAAGGTAGGGAGCCTCCTTTAACACTTGAACCCCAGCCATGGCTCCAGCCTCTGAACCTCCAAATTCATAGAGCTACTCGGGAGACAGCTAGCCCTGTGCCAACACCGTATCCCGGGACCCCAACAACATGTCCTTACTGGCATCCCCGGCTCTGTCTCCTTTCTCTCCTTTCTCTCCTTTTGGGCCTCGCTCACCTAAAACAGAGAAGGAAAACTGGCATTAGAAATGGAAACAAATCCTAATTGTGAATAAAATGTTACCTGCAGGAGACTGATGAACTCGAGACCAGAGAAACCCTCAGGCGGGAGCCAGCAGCAACTGGAGAGCCCAGCAGGCAGGAGAAGAGGGCAGCCAATTCTGCCATCTGCCCTGGGTACCCCGAGAAGGACGAGGCACGGGTGAGAAAATCCCACCCCTTCGTAAAGAACCAAAGAGCAGCCTCTACCAGCACAGCCTCAAAGAGCACATGGAATTTTGCAGGAAGAAGACAAGTCAAAGATACTCCTATTAAACACCCAGGGTTTTAGAAGTCCACATCCAAGTTTGTTCTAATGAGCCCAGGGGAAAACAAGGGAGAGGGGGCTTTAGTTAAATAAGGGGAGAGGCGGGTTCTATGTCAAGCAGGTTTTCTTGTGGGAGACACCATAAAACGTTAAGTGTGAGATACCAGGGAACTGTGGCATTTCCTTCCCAGGATATGGCTAAAGGAGATAGATAAAAGAGGATATGACCTCTTTGGCCAGCTGGCATCTCCCTCTACAAAGAAGTAGAAAATCCTGGCACCACTCGCTGGACATTAAAATGACAAGGGACTTCAATTCCAAGGACCTCCAGAAAGACATCTGCAAATCAAAAGCCCATGGGCATGCTGTCTGGTGAAAAAAGAAAGCCAGCAAATTCCAGGGGAGAATGCCCAGGATGATCTAAGACTTGAAAAAAAAAAAAAAAAAAAAAGGCAGCCATATACATATATAGGAATGTGCTCAGAAAACTATCTGGCAGGGTATGCTCCAAAGCATTGACAGTAGTTATTCTAAAGAATAAGGGCTGGGGGAACTGAGAGGTGGAGACTTTTTGCTTTATGAACTTCTGTGTTGTCTAATTTGTTTTGTTTTTTTAATTTTTAATTTATTTATTTTTGAGACAAGGTCTCACTCTGTTACCCAGGCCCAGCCTGGAGTACAGTGGTGCAATCTGAGCTCACTGCAACCTCCACTTCCCGGGTTCAAGTGATTCTCCTGCCTCAGTTTCCCAAGTAGCTGGGATCACAGGTGTGCACCGCCATGCCCAGTTAATTTTTGTATTTTTGGTAGAGACAGGGTTTCGCCATATTGGCCAGGATGGTCTTGAACTCCTGGTCTCAAGTGATCCGCCTGCCTTAGCCTCCCAAAGCGCTGGGATTACAGGCATGAGTCACCTTGCCCAGTCTCTAATTTTATTTTCAACAAGCATGTGCTGCTTTTACAATCTGTTTTAAAATCAACTTTTTAAAATGGGATCATAAAAGAAAGGAAAACCTCAGCCTGTTTCATCACCGACCAGAAAGTAAAATAAAATTTATCAGTGATCCAAGATCAAGAGATCACCCTAGGCACGGGGTGGGAATGATTAGTAGTACTTTTTTCTTAGTTTTCATTTTAACAAGTGAGGAGTAGAAAGCCTGGGGAAAGAGCATCAGATGTCCTCATCTTCTGCAGTGATGCTAGAAGGTTTAGACAATCTTGAAGCGAGCATGAAAAGACATGTAAAAGTAGGTTCCCCTAAAAATAAACAAGGGGACTGCATACAGGAAGAAGGGCAAATCAGAAAGAACATTTTTGGCACTGTAAATCTGAGAACTGAATTAAAGTTGTAAATCCTGGGGGAATAGAAGAGTATAGAGAAGCTCAGGAGTCTGGCAGGACTGGGGGAGGAGGGCTGTCCTGGGCCTGCAGCCCTGGTGTCTGCCCTGCGGGTCACCTTGCTGGCTTTCTTTGATTACATCTCTGGGCTGCAACCTATCATAACACTCCCTTACATTTCTACAAGGACTTTAGCATTTGCACACATACATGCTTGCTCACTCCTCCTGACAGACCTGTGAAATATAGTACCATGAGGATTTCTAGATTTGTGTGTGTGTGTGTTTTGTTTTATTTTGTTTTAGAGATGAGCTCTTGCTCTGTCACCCAGGGTGGTGGCACAGTCATAGCTCACTACAGCCTCCAACTCCTGGACTCAAGAGATCCTTCCCACTCAGCCTCCCAAGTAGCTGGGACTACAGGTACGTGCCACTACACTCAGCTAATTATTTTATATTTTCTAGAGATGGAGTCTTGCTGTGTTGCCCATGCTGATCTCAAACTCTTGGGCTCAAGCAATCCTCCTGCCTGGTCCTCTCAAAATGCTGGGACTACAGGCATGAGTCACCACGCCTGGCTGAGAGTTTCTAGTTTTTAGAAGAAAAACTAAATGCTTTAACAAAATGAAGTGACTTGCACAAGGTTGCCCCACTGGTCCGTGGCACAGTGAAGATGAGAGTCCTGGTCCTCCATGCCAATGAGCACGTGCTACCTGGGACTGGTGGTGAGGCTCAGGGAAAACTGAGATTGTTATTACCTTTAAACCCACGCATGCCCATTGGTCCTGTGGCCCCCAGCTTCCCATCATCGCCCTTGGGCCCGGGCAATCCTGGGGTACCTCTTTCCCCGGGCAGACCTGGGGAGAAAACAGACAAATGGCAGAGCCTCAGATGCAGAACAGGAAGGATCCTCAGAGGTCATCGTCAGGTTCAAGGCTCAGCCTCCCCCACACATCCTCTCTTAGCCTTTGTGTCTGGTTTTTTTCTGTTAATCTAAAGATGCCGCCACAGCAGAGTCCAACAGGTCCACACGGACCCACCCCACGCACACCCTGTATCCGTCAGGCTCGGGATCCTCCCGCTAGAAAGGTCCAGTGCTGTTGTGAGTGACGGTAGGGGTGCCTATCCCTTTGGGGGTGTTCCTTTGCCCTTCAGCATGCTGGAGATTTAGAATCAGCAACACTTTTTTTTTTTTTTTTTGAGACAAAATCTCGCTCTGTCACCCAGGCTGGAGTGCAGTGGCACCATCTCAGCTCACTACAACCTTGGCCTCCCAGGTTCAGGCAATCCTCCCACCTCACCCCCCTGAGTAGCTTGGGATTACAGGCGCACGCCAGCATGCCCAGCTAATATTTGTGTTTTTAGTAGAGACAGGGTTTCACCATGTTGGCCAGGCTGGTCTCAAACTCCTGACCTCAAGTGATCTGCCTGCCTTGGCCTCCCAAAGTGTTGGAATTACAGGTGTGAGCCATCGCACCCGGTCTAGAATCAGTAAACACTTTTTTGAGCGCTTTCTGTGTGCCAGGCCCTGCTCTGGATGCTTTTCATAAAGTATCTCATTTAATCATCACAACACTGGGAGGGATTATTCTGCCTGTGTTACAAACGAGCCAATCAGAGCTCAGAGAGAGTAAGTAAACTGCCCAAGGTCACACAGCAGTGTTGGAGGCAGGATCTGAGCCCTGTTCTTGCTGAAATAAAAGTTCATGGTCAGTCAGCATCACTTCATGCTGGATCAACAGGGCTTACAGGTACTTAGGGAGGGGGGTGGGTGGAAGAAAAAATAGCTTCTCATTTTATTTAAGGAAAAAAAAGAAAAAACACAAAAAGATCCCTTCCCTTGCATACACACAGGGAGGTATAGCAAAAGGGATTGGAGGCGAAGTCAGTAAATGGATGGCCTGCTGCCGATCAAACCCCAGGGCTCTTGGCCATGAGGCCCCTTGGCCACCTCCTGCAGTGACAGCACCATGCAGAGCCAGCATAAACAAGTGCTTGACGGAATGAGAGCCCTGGCCCCCATGAGGCCTGGCCTAAGGCGCAGTTATCTCTGCAAAGCAGAGCACCCTTAATTAACTGACTAATTGTTCTTTCCTGCTTGGAATGTTAGTTGGTTTGCTTTGGGCGTTTTCTGGGACTTGGAGAAATCTGTCTCCCAGTAATGAATTATTCCTCTAGTCCTAAGGTCCAATGGCTGGAAGAAGACGGGTTTCTCAGAGAGAGCTGATTGGGTTTCCTCCCTTTCCCTCCTAATACAACATATCTGTTCCCAGAGTCCAATAGCTCCACTGCCACAGAATTCTTGATTTAGCACAAGCTATGCCCCTGGCTCCCTATCTTACGATTCCCTAGGGCAGAAAATGCAGTTCCAGAGCCCCATGAGCCCCCGAGCAGCCTCAGTGCTGACTGTAGGGAGGTTCCCTGAGAGGGGAGGGCCAGGAGTGGAGACTGGGCTGGGATCTCTCCTTCCTCCAGGCACTGTCTCCTCTACTGTGTTTGCAACGTCTTAGAGATTTAGGAAGCAGAAGGTTTGGGGGTATAATTCCTAAAATAAATAACCGGGCACCTTTCTCCCGGTTATTTGTTTCTCCCGGTTATTTATATTATTTCTCCCGGTTATTTATACTCCAACCTCTCTCTATTTCCTTTTCTTCCATCACTCAGAAGACCACAGTCTCCCAGCAAAATGTTGCCCACAGCACAGGCTGAGGAATGGACGGACTGGAGGGCAAGGTACAATGGAGGAACTCAACAGGAGCTTTGGAGACAGTGAGTGTAAGAAGCACCTTGTCTTTCTAGAAGGCCCAAAGTACCCTCCCCACCAGCCACTGGCTCTTCAGGGCTGTTGCTGTGTGCAGCAGGATGGGGAGGGGGGGATCAAAAGGGGAAGGGATAGGCATTCATGACCCATTCGTAGACCTGGGCAGGGTCGGCAGGAGCCATGGTGGGGCGGGAGGGTGGCAGGTGGATGCTGATCAGGAAACACTGATGGGACAGCATCTTTGAAGGGTTGGTCTGAATCTCAAAACATGTCCAACGCCTTCTGCACGCTCTGCTCACACAGACCCTGACTCCTGGGCTGGGAAGGGGCTTCAGGGAGCTTCAGGCCTGTACTGTACCTTTTTCCTTCAGATTGTGGCACTTGCTAAGAAAAAGTATGTGCTGCATCCCATCGTGACACCAGCAACCTCTTAGTCTCTTGTTGGAACAGAGCGTTTGAGGCGGAGTTGACTGGGTGCTCCCCTGGGCAGCCCTGGCATTTATACCATCAAGAAAGTAGGTAGCAGAGATGGATTGGGGGTCTCTCCCAGATCCCTCCCAGGGGCATGCCCATTACCTCGAAGCCCAGGCAATCCAGGGATGCCAGGCCTGCCTTCCTTTCCTTCATCCCCCTGATCACCTTTGGGTCCCGGTGGCCCTGGAAAGGCAAAAACAGCACTGAGGTTAGGGAGTTGCCTTCTGGAACAGGACCAGGTCATCTGGAGAGGAAACAAAATGCCGTCTCTGAGGAGAGGAAGGGACAGCATTAGCTCTGGAAACTCACAGGGAACCCTCAGCCCAGTCTCAGGGGGCATGAGAAAGGCTTCCTGGAAGAAGTAATATCCAAAGTGAAATCTCAAAGAGAAAGAGGAGTGAGCTAAGTAAATAGAGGGTTGGGAGAGTGTGCTATGGACCGAATATGTGTGTCCCCTCCCAAAACCATATGTTGAATCCCTAATCCCCAATATGACAGTTTTAGGAGGTGGGGTCTTTGGGAGGTGATGAGGTTTTGATGAAGTCACGGGGGTAAGCCCACATGATGGTTTTATAAGAAAAGACACCAGGGAGTTCTCTCTCTCAAATAGACACAGCAAGAAGGCAGCAGTCTGCACACCAGGAGGAGAGTCCTCACCAGAACCCGGCCCTGCCACACCCTGATCCTGGACTTTCAGCCTCCAGAGCTGTGAGAAATAAATGCCTGTTGTTTAAGCAGCTCAGTCTATGGTATTTTGTTGTGGCAGCCTGGGCTGACTAAGAGTAAAAAGGGACAATTCCAGGCAGAGGGAATAATCCCTACAAAGGTTGAAAGTGAAGACAGAGAGATGTAAGCCACAGCGGGGTAAGAGGTGGGGGACACACTGGGATGAGAAAGTGGAGCTTTTAGAGATCCGGCCTGAGTGTTGGACTCAGCTTCTCCTGAGGGCACCAGAGGCCACAGAGGGGCCTGAGAGAAGAGCTCAACCAGATTTGCACATGAGGAAGATGACTCAGGCTGCAGTGTGGCAAATGGGTGGGAACAGGAGGGAGGCTGAGGCAGAGCTTTCAGTCCAGCCAGGTGGGATGTGAGACGCCTGGATGAGGAGCACGGCCATCAGAGGGTTGTCAGGGACATGAACAAGAGCTGCTTAGGAAGTGGAAGAGACTGACTTTGGTGAAAGTTGGGGAGGAAGAGGCTGGAGTCATGCTCAGATGTCTGGCTTTTGCACTTGGATGGAAGAGAGGTTTCTAATCTTTCCTGAGTGGGGCCGCCCTCCAGGCTGGGGCTCCTGCGTGCCAGGGATTCTGTCATATGTGATTGGATCCAGTCCCCACGACAATGCTGTGTGCTGCAGTTACTCATCTGAGACCACACAGCCGGTGAGTGAGTGAGGCAGCTGTGGTTTCAACCCACATGTGACCTGCCTGTGTCCACTCTGCAATACCCACAGGGCTAGACGTCTCACCAGTTACAGAATCTTCTTGCCAGCCATGGTTGCACCTGCTGTTCCCAAGCCAGTGAGCCCATGAGCCCTCCCTGCCACCCTCCTCCAGTCACTACCAGCTCTCAGGTGACTCACTGCCCCTTCCTCACAAAACCCTCTCTGACCCAGTGTGCTGAAAGTTGGTGTGAGTTGCTTGAATGCGTGTGCTTGGTGCCATTTGACAAGTAATCTCACCCTGCCTTGTCCTCTTGTCATAGTGATTGTGTCCCATCTTTCCTAAGAAAATTGCCAACTCCCCGTGACAGGACCATACCCTTTACATCCCTGTACCTGCTGTGAAGACCCAGACTCCAAGCTCTCACCTCCTGCTGCTTTTCAAGAGAAAATGAGGACCATGGGGCCTGGCATGGTAGTTCATGCCCGTAATCCAGCACTTTGGGAGGCTGAGGAGGGTGGATCAGCTGAGGTCAGGAGTTTGAGGCCAGCCTGGCCAACATGGTGAAATCCCGTATCTGCTAAAAATACAAAAATTAGCCAGGTGTGATGGTGGATGCCTGTAATCCCAGTTACACTGGAGGCTGAGCAGCAGAATTGCCTGAATCTGGGAGGCAGAGGCTGTAGTGAGCCGAGATCGTGCCATTGCACTCCAGCCTGGGTGACAAGAGTGAAACTCTGTCTCCAAAAAAAAAAAAAAAAAAAAAAAGAAGAAGAAGAAAAGAAAAGAAAAAAAGAAAAAAGAAAAAAAAATAAGGGGGACCATGAAAAAAAGCCTTTATAGTGTCTTTACCCCCTTAAATTCATGTCTACCAGGAACCTCAGAATATGACTTTATTTGGAAATAGGGTCTTTGCAGACATAATTAGTTAAGATGAGGTAATACTGGGGTAGGGCAGGCCTCAGTGCAATGGCTGGTGTCCTTGTAAGAAGGGAAAAGAGAGACACAGAGATATGAGAGCACATGTGGCAACAGAGACAGAGATTGGAGTGATGTATTCCCAAGCCAGGAAACACCAAGAATTGCCAGCAAGTACCAGCGGCTAGAAAGGGCCAAGGAAGGGTCCTCCCCCTGAGCTTTCAGAGGGAATGTGGCCCTGTGGACACCTTGATTTCAGACTTTGAGCCTCCAGAACTGTGAGAAAATAAGCTTCTGTTAAACCACCAAGTTTATAATGTTTTGTTATGGCAGCCCCGGGAAACTGAAACACACAGACTCGCAGCCCAGCAGTAACATCTTGCACAATAAATATTTGATGAATGAGTGAGTATATGAGATCAGAAGGTGTTAATAATACATAGAAAACAACCAGCCAGCCAAGATCGAGATGTACTGATACCTTCCTCACGCTGGCACTGTCCTCAGAACCTAACCAAACTTGACAGCTGTTTAATAATTCCATGGCACGCACGCAGGGAAAAAAGCAGTCAACAATTCTTCAATTCACAAGTAATACAAATGATTTAAGAAGGACTAGGTTTTGTGATCCCAGTTTTCAGACCACAGGACTGAGTCAGAGAACCTGTTGGGAATAGATCAAAGATGGCGCAGAAATTAAGGGCTGAGTCAGGAAGCAAATGTGCTCTACTACCCCTTCCCAGTGATCTCCCCTTAAGGCCAAGGCCAAGGCTGCAGCAAAGGGAACTGGGAGAGGGTGCCTGGATCTCTGCTGCTGGGCTGGATGCCCACCCCTTTCTCTCTTCTCTGCCTCCACCACCCTGGGTGTTCCAGCAACCGAGCTGGTCACAGACGCAAGGGACTGCACCCTCCAATTTCAGCTGTCCCTCAGATGCAGGTGCAACCTGCAGGGGGGTCTTCCAGGCGTCCCTCTTGCCAAGGGAGGATGCTGCCCGAAGACCCTGATTTGGGGCCTCGGGGTGGTAGACATCATCTGAAAGGTGGGCATTGAGTATGGATATCGAGTCTTGGGTTCAAGTCCTGATTCTATTAAATGTGGGTAAAAAAAAAATTCCTTTCTCGTGCAGTTGTAGTGAGGACTGAGTGGATTCAGTGGCATGATGACTAGAGAAGGGCTTCAAAGCCTTGAGTGAGGGGAGCCATCCCGATCACCTCACTTTGCATAATGCCTCCTCACTGCAAAAAAAATAAAATAAAATAACGCCTCCTCAGAGCCATTATAGGATGACAACTTCCAGGTATTCCTGGTGCACCTGAAATCACCCTGTGGAGTTTGGCTGGCTCATCCAGGGAGAGGCAGGTCTCAAGAACGTGCTACAGAGATTTTTTTGTTTTGTTTTTGAGACAGAGTCTGGCTCTGTTGTCCAGGCTGGAGTACAGTGGTGCAATCTTGGCTCACTGCAAACTCTGCCTCCCGGGTTCACACCATTCTCCTGCCTCAGCCTCCCGAGTAGCTGGGACTCCAGGCGCCCACCCCCACACCTGGCTAATTTTTGTATTTTTAGTAGAGATGGGGTTTCACCGTGTTAGCCAGGATGGTCTCCATCTCCTGACCTCGTGATCCGCCCGCCTCGGCCTCCCAAAGTGCTAGGATTATAGGCGTGAGCCAATGCGCCCAGTCGGATTTTTTTTTAAACATAACTATGTGGTTATCAGGGTCTTTACTAGAGATTAACTGGGAAGAAGGTGGGGTGAGCAGTAAAGGTGGGCACCAATTCCCAGCACCATCCTCAGATGGTACTGGCCTGGCTGACTCAGAAGGGCTGATGATTTGGCCAGAGCCTCGAGGGGCCAACCCGCCAGGTGCTCCGAGGACCAAGTGTGTCTTTAAATTACTGATGCTGCCCATAAGTGAAGCAATCTCGGGATCTGACTTTTTAGTGTGTTTACTGACACTATCCTTTCTTCAGAAACCCAAGCTGGAAATCTTGAGCCTGCTCTGATTCCTCTTTCCTGTCTCCCTTTTGCATCCCTTTCTAGCCACACGCATCTGTGATTTGAGGCTTCTCATAAAGGAGGGTACTTCTCATGTCTCCACCTCCTTCCTCACTGCTTCCACCCTCGTCAGGTCCTTATGGCCTGGCTCTGGCCTTTATAAGAACCTCCCTGTCTTGTTCTCTCTCCAGCCCATGTGAGCCTTGCTGTCTGATCAATCTCTCCGAAAAAACAAAGCAACCAAAGGGACTCAGAGCACGGGGAGGCCCCTCACTGCACCACAGGCGCAGCTTCCCCTGTCAAGGCCCCTGCAGATCACTCATGATCTGACCCTTCTGCTGCAAACTTACAGCTCAGTGCTCATGGTCACCAACTTTCCTCCACCTCTGCATAAATGCTGTACTCATGGTGTCCCTGAACATTAGCCAAATCCTAAGAGTCCAGTCCCTCTTAGTCCTGAGTCTGCCTTCATGCCCACTGACCTGGTTTGGCTGTGTCCCCACCCAAATCTCATCTTGAATTGTAGCTCCCACAATTCCCATGTGTTGTGGGAGGGACTCAGTGGGAGGCAACTGAATCATGGGGGTGGGTCTTTCCCTTGCTGTTCTCGTGATAGTGAACAAGTCTCATGAAGTCTGTTGGTTTTATAAAGGGGAGTTCTGCACACACTCTCTTGCTGCTGCCATGTAAGATGTGCCTTTGCTCCTCCTTCACCTCCTGTCATGATTATGAGGACTCCCCAGCCATGTGGACTGTGAGTCCATTAAACCTCTTTTTCTGTATAAATTACCCAATCTCAGGTATGTCTTTATTAACAGTGTGAGAACAGATGAATATACCCACCTTCTGATCTCTTAGTGTTGCACGGGCAGAGCCCCCAAATCTCAGAGCTGGAAGGAGGTGGACAGTGCTCCTGTGGGAGCACCTGGAACCTGGTCAGGCGGCTGCTGCCCACTCCCTGGGCACTATCCCCCACCTTGAACTGTGGTTCCCAAGGAGGACAGAATCTTCTACAGGGCACTGTCTGTGGCCTATGCCTTGCACACACCTGGCACACAATCGGGATCTGAAGAATGACTAATGCGTAGTAGCAGAAGTGCCATGACATCTGTTGTTCCAAGAGGTACCCAGGAGAGCTTTTTCACTTCTCAACTTTCTATACCATCCCGTTTCTCATCTCTTCTGTCACCAGTGCAGACCAGGGCACAGAGGTGGCTGGGACAAGGAGGAGCAGGGTCCTGGGGTCTCTGCTCAGACTCTGCCCACCCATCTAGCCCACTCCCCTCACGCTCCCCCCAGTGCAGTTGCTCCCACCAGAAGCATCTTCCCAATGGGACGAAGGATCTGAGGCCAGGCATTCAGGAGAAGCACCAGGGTTTTCCTGGGGATCAGCCAATGGGAGGAAACCCATGCCTTCTCCCTTCCCTGATCCCAGAATACATGATGGGATAGGGGACTTGCATGGGCTGGAATCTGGGAACTGATGTGCCAAGAGCAAATTATGAGGACAGCTGATGAGCCTGGCCTGGAGCCAGCAGTACAGTCAAAACCACCCCCAGAACCACGCCAACCACAGGGCTGCTGACAGGGTGGAGTGGCTCAGCAAACAGCTCCACTTCCAGTACCCTCAAGTCACCAGGGGCTGGATTCTCAGCCCCTATCACCTTTATACTTTTGAGTGTTCTCTCTTTTTCATCACTTAAGGCATCTCTCTGGGACCCTGAGAAGTGGATGAGGCAGGCACTGTTGGTCCCATTTCACAGCCAAGGACACTCAGGCCTAGAAAGGTGCTGGGACTGCCCCTGCTATGGTCCTCAGGGCCCCCAGGGAGGGTGGTGGGTGGGGCTGGGGGCAACTCCACCCCCTTCCCAGCGGAGTCCATGTGGAAGGAGAGATGACAGCTTGGCTCACCACACAATGTCCCAGGGACCTCGGCCCAGGCCATGCTCCCCAGTCCTCAGTAGGGCAGAAAGGCCACTTTACCTGTCACTCCACTCAGAGATGTTCCCCACTTTCAGCAGGTCCCTACTACCCAGAAGCCAGAGTCCCAGTGTGAGCCTGGAATCCAAAGCCCTGCTCTGTTACGCCATCCCTTTATAAATATTTGCTGATCTGGACTCTTTAATAGATTTGTGTTTTTTCTCAAAAAATCAGCCTGCAGATAAATCTGCTTTGCAAACTTGTTTTCATGAATCCAGAGATGTATTTTTTCATCCCAGCCGGGTCACTGGATGGTTTTGTGACTTTGGCCAATCATCTCCCCTCTCTGGCCTCAGGATCCTCAAATACAAAACAAAAAGAGTGGACTGGATGATTTCAGATCTATTACCACTCCATCCAAATGCTGTGATTCCAGAAAACCTGCATCCTTGCCAAAGAGAGCCATCTCATGTGACGTTGCTCATGTTTCCCCTCCCGGGCTGCCTCCCCTCTCTGGTTGACTTTCCCCTCCTGGGCTGCCTCCCCTCTCTGGTTACCTTTCCCCTCTTGGGCTGCCTCCCCTCTGTGGTTACCTTTCCTCTCCTGGGCTGCCTCCCCTCTCTGGTTACCTTTCCCCTCTTGGGCTGCCTCCCCTCTGTGGTTACCTTTCCTCTCCTGGGCTGCCTCAACTCTCTGGTCACCTTTTCCCCTCCTGGGCTGCTTCTCCTCTATGATGATCTAAGTTCTCTGCTTCTTTCAAACCCACAGGCAGATTTCAACAGATCTGATTAATGCTAAAAATCCAAAACAGAAAATAGAACCCCCACTGCAGATATTCACAAGAGAGAAACTGGAGACAAAGCTCATCAAAAACTGTATAACAAAGTAAGAGCATAAAAACAATTCGGGTCAAGCTCAGGAATAATGTAAATAAGCTCATATTTGAAAAAATACACATAGTTGAGTATTTGTGACTTCTCAGCCAGGAAAGGGCAAAGTGTGGGAATGCGGTGAGTGTACGTGTATATGTATGTGTATATATGTGTATGTGTATATGTGTTCATATGTATGTATATACGCGTGCATGTGTATGTACGTGCATGTCTGTATGTGCATATGTATACGTGTATGTGCAAACATGGGTACACATGGGTATGTGTGTTTATGTCTATATGTACAGGTATGCGTATATATATGTGTGTGTATGTTTATGTATGTATGTAGGTGTGGATGTGTGTGTGTGTTTAAAAACCTTAATAGAGGAACTAGACAAAGCTAGGACAGAAAGCCCACTGCAGACAGCAGTACGGGAATGCCTGCAAGATTTTCTAGTGACCTAGCCCTTGTTCAAAAGCCAGGGTAGAGTTGGGTCTTGTTAGGGCTGCATGGTAAATACATTCAGATATACCAGCAGGAATCTTTTAAATAATAACCACCAGGCACCTGGCAACAGAGACAGGGAGGCAGGAAAGACCCTAGATGCAGTGGCGATAATGAGAGCTGGAGGCCCAAGTGCTGTACAACTGTGAAGAGCCAGGAGCTCCAGTGCAGTGATCTGAATGTTTGCACCCCACCCCCAAATTCATAGGTTGCAACCTAATCACCAAGGCGATGGTATCAGGAGGCAGGGCCTTTGAGAAGTGATGAGTCATGAGGATGAGGGCCTTGTGAACGGGATCAGCATCCTTATAAAGAGGACTCCAGGGAGCTGCTCCATCTCTTCCACCAAGTGAGGACACAGCAAGAAGTCGCCATCTATGAACCAGAAAGCAGGCCCCAAACAGGCCCCAAACAGGCCCCAACTCTGCCAGCCCCTGGATTTTGGACTTCCCAGTCCTACAACTGTGAGCAATAAACATCTGTTGCTTGTAAATGGCCCAGTCTACGGTATTCTGTTATGGCAGCCTCAACAGAGAGATACACCCCACAAGAATCCAAAGCTTAAAGACAAGAAAGCAGGACTGAGATGAAACTTTCAGTTCAAGAGAACTGAGTGTAAAACTTAGTGTGAGGACCAAGGAAAGACTACATGGAGGATCCCACCGGCAGAACCCCGGCAAATGAGTGACCCAGGGCGGTTTCAGTTTGAACCAAGGAGATTGGACTTAGAAACGAAAGAACCCAGATATGAAGTGCCTGGGGAGGCCTGAGAGGGTACATTAGCAGGAGGCATGGTGACATCTCTAGCTTGGAAGAGGAAGGGACTGGAAAGTGCCCCGAATACAGGGAACGTGCTCTCCTCTCTTCACTGCTTACAGCTGAGAAGCAACATGCTTCTGTCCCAACAACCAGGGTTTCTGGGCCAGGCAGAGCCAATTTAGACCTCAGCTTTACCACTCGCCAGCTGTCTAAGAAATAGTGGGAAGGTTATTCAGGCTTCTCATCTATAAAGTGGGCAATAAGACCTTTTTGCAGGATGTGAGGATTTGTGGTCTTGAATGTCTATTTGAGAATTCATGTCGACAAAATGCTTGCCTCATTATAGGTGACAATTCACTGCAATTGCTATTTAATACTATTAGTTAGTTCCTGAACACTAATCCCTGTGAGGGGCAAGGGAGGTCAAGGAAAAAAGAAGACAGGAAAAGCTAAGATCTCAGGGGCACGGATTTGGAAGAAGAAATTCTATCTCCTTCCCTCCTTTGATTTCTAGGATGTGAAGGTCCAAAGAGACCCAGAACCAGGAAACCAAACTGGATAGGGGAAGCCTCTGATTGCCCAGTGTCAAGATTTAATAGTTGCTTTTACAAATATTGAGTCTCAGTTATGTGCATTGCACTCTTAATGCTGGGGGACACAGAGGCACCCAGATCCAGGTGGACTATGGGGTAACAGAATGAGAACCGGGCAATGGGCTTAAATGTCCTGATCATTGAACTGTACACCTAAAATGGGGGAATTTCATGGCACGTAAATTACACCTTATTAAAGCTGGATCATTACCAGCCATGAGGACTTGAGTAAGGCAGGGACTTCCTTCCTGAGCCTCAGTTGTTTTCCTGCCAAAATCCTACCCCGCCCTCTACAATATCTGCCTTAAACGACCTCATAGATTCTCCTCAGGTCCCATTTTAAAACAAAAGAGGGTACAAAAAAGGGCTATGCAAACTGGAAAGGATGCAGAGGGCCCCATCATTACACTTTTGCTCTGATAAATGCAGAAACTCAAAAGAGGGAGACTCCAGGGAGCTGGAAAGGTTGGGAGGTTCTTGGAGGAGGTGGGTTTGAGTGACATCCTGGAGTATCAGCAGGATTTGGGTGGGCAAGGAGGAGGAAGAAGAGGATAAGGCAGAGGAGGAAGAAGAGGAAAAGGCAGAGGAAGAAGAAGAAAAGGAGGAGAAGAAGAAGGAAGACGAGGAGAAAAGGAAGAAGAGGAGGAGAAGGAGGAGGAAGAGGAGGGGGAGCAGGAGAAGAAAGAGAAGAAGGAAGAGGAGGAAGAGGAGGAGGAGAAAGAGGAGCAGGGAAAGGAAGAGGAGAAGGAGGAGGAGGAAGACAAGGAAGAGAAGGAAGAAAGGGTGGAGGAGAAGGAGGAAGAAGATAAAGAGGAGGAGGAGGGGAAGGAAGAGGATAAGGAAGAAACGGAAGAGAAGAGGGAAGAAGAAGAAAAGGAAAAGGAAGGGAAGAAAGAGGAGGAGGGGGAGGAGGAGGAAGAGGAGGAGGAGGAGAAAAGGAGGAGGAGGGGAAGGAAGAGGAGGAGGAGGAAGAGAAAAGAAGGAAGAGAAAAGGAGGAGGAGAAAAGGAGGAGGGGAAGGAAGAGGAGGAAAGGGAGGAGGAGAAGAGAATAGAGGAGGAGGAGAGAATGGAAGAGGAGGAGAGAAGGGAGGAGGAAGAGAGAAGGGAGGAGGAGGAGAGAATGGAGGAGGAGGAAAAGGAGGAGAAGAAAGAAGAGGAGGAGAAGTAAGAAGGGGATGGGAAGAGGAAGAAGGGGAAGCGGAGGAGGAGGGAATGGAGAAGGAAGAGGAGGAGGAGGAGGAAGAGAAGGAGGCGAAGGAAGAGGAGGAGGAGGAGGAGAAGGTGAAGGAGGAGGAGGAGGAGGTGAAGGAGGGGGAGGAGGGCACTGCAGGTGGAGGAGCCTCTGGAGCACAGCTGTGACAGTAGGGAAGGTGAGCTGTGCTTCCAGGGCAGTGACGAGATGTGCCTCACTAGTCTGGATGCTTCACCCACGGCAAGACCATGTATGGCCCTTGAGTTAAACAATTAAACATTACCAGAACGTCACATGTTTCTGGTTTCTCTTGAAACACAGGCAGACCTTGCCAACCTGGGCCCACCTTCCAGCCTGGCAAAAATGGGCTAGACCTGCCGTAACCCCCAACACTCCCCTGACATTGCATTCTCTGCTCCTTGACATTGCTCACTGGCCCCTGAAGCAGTTCTCTCTGTGCCCCCTGGCATGAGCGGCAGTGGAGGAGAAGGCAGGCAGGACAGGATAGGAAAGCAGTGGGAAGTACACTCACTCTGGGATCAGAAAGGCCGGCGTGTACATACTGGTCCATCACCTCCTGGCCCTGTGGCTGTGGGCAAGCTATGGAAGCTTCCTAAATCTCAGTGTGCTTGTCAATAAAATAGGGAAAACATCACTCCCTTGGAGAGCCATTGTTTTCAAAAGATGCGCACACGAGATACACCTGGCATAGTAGGTAACACATACTAGGCACTCACAATGGTATTATTTGTGCTGATGGCAGACTAAGGAATTTCTAAGGAACCCAGTGGGCCTTGGGGAGCCACAGTGGGCTTTGAGCAGGGGGGCGATGTGGGAGAAGTGCATTTCATGAAAGGTGTTTCCGATGGTGCGTGCAGCATGGTGCGTGCAGCAAGAAGGAATGGGTGGAGGGAAGGGAACCAGTTTGTCAGGAGTGAAGAAAGGGAGTTGGGTCTCTAGGCTCTATCATTTGTGGGCCCACGGCACGAGTACAATAGAGGCCCATACATTTTTGCATTTTTGCCATTATAGTTAAGATTACAAATGGGCTGGCATGCCATAGTCCCAGCACTTTGGGAAACCAAGACGGGAGGATCACTTGAGGCCAGGAGTTCCAGACCAGCCTAGGCAACATAGCAAGACCTTGTCTCTAAAAAGTAATAATTTTAAAAAACTGGCCAGGTGTGGTGGCTCATGCCTGTAATCCCAGCACTTTGGGAGGCTGAAGCAGGGGGATCATGTGAGGTCAGGCGTTCGAGACCAGCCTGGCCAACATGGCAAAACTCTGTCTTCTACTAAATATACAAAAATTAGCCAGGCATGTTGGTACACACCTGTAATCCCAGCTACTCAGAAGTCTGAGGCAGGAGAATCGCTTGAACTTGGGAGGTGGAGGTTGTAGTGAGCCAAGATCATGTCACTGAACTCTAGCCTGACTGACAGAGTGAGACTCCGTCTCAAAAAAACAAAACAAAACAAAACAAAACAACAACAACAACAAAAGGTAGCGCAGCATGGCAGCATGCACCTGTAGTCCTAACTACTTGGGAGGCTGAGGCTGGGGGATCACTTAAGCCCAGGAGTTCAAGGCTGCCGTGATCACACCATTGCCCTCCAGCCTGGGCAAGAGAGCCAGAGCCCAACTTGAAAACAAAAAAACAAAACAACAACAAAAAAACCAGTTACAGGGCACCTGTAGTCCCACCTACTTCAGAGGCTGAGGCAGGAGAATGGCACGAACCCGGGAGGCGCAGCTTGCAGTGAGCTGAGATTGCGCCACTGCACTCCAGCCTGGGCGACAGAGTGAGACTTCATCTCAAAAAACAAAAATAAAAACAAAAACAAAAACAAAAACAAAACAAAACAAAAACAAAAAACAGTTACAAATGAAGCCAACAGATCGTTCAATGAAATACATTCTTTTGCCTAAATGAGTAAGTCTTTGTAAGAGCCTAGAAGGCCAGGTTCAAGTTTGGAATTCTCCAACTCCAGAACTCCACCATGGGAATGACACTAGAGGAGCCCTTCTCTACTCCCGGCCTGAGCCCCTTGTTCTGCCCCCAGCCTCAAGCTCTTGGAGGCTCCAGCGCAGCTATGCCAGCTCTGACCACCAGGCTCCCATTAGCCACCGCTGGGGCAAACTCTCACACCTAGAAGAGTGGCCACTGAGTTTGCTCTCTACCCGAGGGAAGTTTATCTGGGAAGAGATCTGTGCAAGCCCTGGAAGTGAGTACATGCCATCTGGACAGAAAATTCCAGAGTCCTGTAGGGCAAGACTTAAAAGAGACAGTATGCGCTAAAAGAGAGAGTATAGGCTAAAAGAGAGTATGGGCTGGGAATGGCAAGTGCACTTGGGGATGGGGTGGGGGTGGGGTACTCCTGGGTCCTTGGGGAGGGGCATGCAGGAGGAAGACCCCATCAGGAGGGGCCCTGGATGGAGGCAGCAAGGGCCTGGCGGTACCTTTGGCAAGGGAGATGTTCCTCAGCGCGATGGAGTGCTCCCAGTCCTTTAGGCGCAGGTCCTCGGTGACCGCGTTGAGCATGGCCAGCTCCTGTTTCAGCTGCAGCTCCATGCCCACGTGCGCCAGGCGCAGGCGGCGCGTGTCCTCGCTGGCGTTGCTCACCAGCACCCGCAGGTCCTGCAGCCGCGTGCGGTGGAGGGCCACGTCATAGGACAGGCTGTGGTTGAGGCCGCGCAGCACGCCGCCCACGTCAGCCAGCTCCTCGCCCAGTACGCCCACCCTGCGCGCCAGCCCGTCCAGCAGGCCTGCGTGGCGCCGCAGCAGCAGCTGGCTACTGTTGCTCTCCACCTGCAGCTGGTACAGCTCTCCCTGCGCCGCGTCGCTCTGCTGGCCCGTGCGGTCCCGCAGCAGGGCCACTGCCTGCTCTGTCTGCACCGCCTGCGCCTGCAGCCCCCACAGCGCGCCCTCCAGCCTCTGCACTGCGCCCGCCAGCGCCAGCAGCGAGTCCGACTGGTTCTGCAGTGCGTCCTGCACCTTCCACACCTGCTCCGTCAGGTCCGCTTGCAGCGGAGCCTGCAGCAGCCGCAGCTGCAAGTCCCGGAAGCTCTCATTCAGCCGGTTCACATTGCGAGTCAGGGCCTTCAGGTCGTCAGGGGAGCTGCGCGGCCTGGACACTGCGGAGGAGGAGGAGGGGAGACGTGAGCACCGCTGGGGAGGAAGGCCCAGGTGACAAGAGGTGAACCCAGCCAGAGCCTGGCATGCAGTAGGTGCTCAATAAATGATAGATGAATCAAAAGCAGACGTGTTGGCTGAGCGCTTTACTAGATCCCAGGCCTTGTGCTAAACCAGTGGTCCCCAAACCTGCCTGTACATTAGATCACCTGGCTAGGTGTCTCACCTGCAGAAATTGTGATTGCATTGGTGTGGGGTGTGACCTGGGCTTTGGAATTTTTCGAAGATCCAGAAGTAATTCTAAGTTGCAGACAAGTTTGTGAGTTGCTGTTCTAGTGTAACTATCATGGGTTAATTCAGTGGGCCCCTATGAAACTGCCAGTTGTGAATGTTGAAAAGCAGTTGCATATCAGCAGTTTCATGTAGGTCAGCTTAAGATGTTGGGTGGTGTTATCCTCTCAACTTTAGGGGGTGGGTACCTGCTGCAATCTGAATATGCCCCCCAAAATTTGTATGTGGAAACTTAATCACCAAAGTCATAATAAGAGAGGGGGTCTTTAGGAGGTGATTGAGTCACGAGGGCAGAGCCCTTACGTATTAGATTAGCAACTTTATAAAAGACGTTCGAGGGAGCTGTTTGCCCTTCCTGCCATGTGAGGACACACAGAAGGCACCATCCATGAGAAACAGGCCCTTACCAGACATGAATCTGCTGGTGCCTTTATCTTGGACTTCCCAGCCTCCAGAACCATAAGCAATACATTTGTTGTTTATAAATTACCCAGCCTACAGTATTTTGTTACAGCAGCCTGAACAGACAAAGACAGTACCATCTTATCCCTTTTTACAGTTACAGCTATTAGCATTGCCCAGGGTAACAATTCACAGCAAGTAAACTCTAACTAAGATGGCTTGCTCCAGGACTGCCTAAAGGAAGAGCACCCCAGCAGCAGACTCAGCCAGGCTCAAGGCCACCGTGTCTATTTTCTGGCCTGCTGAGTTCAGGGCCCTTTCCCTTCTGCTCATGTGCTGTGCCAACAGCCTGTCTGGGTGTTCTCGGAGTGTTCTCATGACTTCTGATAAGCCATGGTGTCTCTTGGAGCCCCATCATGAGAAGAAACTGACATGAAATTATCAAGCTTTCCATTCTACAACAGCCCTATCTCAATACTTGTCACCGAATCAGAGTCCATGATTGGACAGACACAATCCAATGAAGACTGCTTTTATATTGATATGCTCCTTCTCTGTATCTTCTACTTCTTTGTGTTGTTTGTTTGTTTTGAGACAGAGTCTCACTCTGTCACCAGGCTGGAGTGCAGTGGTTCGATCTTGGCTCACTGCAACCTCCGCCTCCCAGGTTCAAGCAATTCTCCTGCTTCAACCTCCCAAGTAGCTGGGACTACAGGTACATGCTACCACGCCCAACTAATTTTTGTATTTTTAGTAGGGATGGGGTTTCACCATGTTGGCCAGGATGGTCTCGATCTCTTGTCCTTGTGATCTGCCCACCTTGGCCTCCCAAAGTGTTGGGATTACAGGTATGAGCCACTGCACCCAACCCTGCTTCTTCTTCTAGATCCCCTAGTTCCTCTTCAGCAAGAAACCCATCCCAGTGATCCCCTACCCCTTCCTCTTGGAGGGTTCCCTTTTCTTGGTTACAAGCAGCTATTGCACAATACTAAGAAGAGTGATGTGTGTCTTCATCATTAGAATCTAGCATCCTTGTATCTCCTGGGAGGTCGTGGACTGTGCTGACTCAGGTATGGTACAAATCCTGAGTAGGGATGTCTAGGGATGCTCATTGTCTGTTAGCTGTGTCCTGTCCACAGCTGTTCCCCACTCTGCTCTGCATACCAGAGAAAGGGAAATAAGACCTGGTGGTGGGATAGGTAGGAGTTGGGGCAGATGAGGCACAGAACAAATTCCGCCTTGAACATCTTGGAGGTAACCGGGTAACCTGGTACACAGCTTGTTCAAACAATGAGAAAAATCAGATGGAATAAGTTCTCATTCAGAACTTCACATTGAGAATGGGAGATATAGCTTGTGAGGGCTCTCGAGCTATGGAAAGACCAGCTGTTACAATCTTTCAGTGATGCTTCTGGAAGCACATGGCATTTGTGGCCACCCTGGAGGAGATAAGTCATTCCAGCTTAGGCTTAGAGGCTCACAGGGCTGAAGGGGTCTTGGAGCCTTGCCTCGACTTCTCTCCTACCCAGCACTTTAAGAAGGTCACATTGCAAAGGGGTCCTGGCGCCCCTGCTTATACCAGTCTCTCCATCATCAGTTAGTACTGACTGTCAGAATTTTCTGTATTCTGTTTGGACTTAAAATTTGCCTCCCTGTATTCAACTAGGAAAAGAGGAAGTCAAATTGTCCCTGTTTGCAGATGACATGATTGTATATTTAGAAAACCCCATCATCTCAGCCCAAAACCTCCTTAAACTGATAAGCAACTTCAGCAAAGTCTCAGGATACAAAATCAATGTGCAATAATCACAAGCATTCCTATACACCAATAACAGACAAATAGAGAGCCAAATCATGAATGAACTCCTATTCACAATTGCTACAAAGAGAATAAAATACCTAGGAATCCATCTTACAAGGGATGCGAAGGACCTCTTCAAGGAGAACTACAAATCACTGCTCAACAAAATAAAAGAGGACACAAACAAATGGAAGAACATTCCATGCTCATGGATAGGAAGAATCAATATCATGAAAATGGCCACACTGCCCGAGGTAATTTAGAGATTTGATGCTATCCCCATCAAGCTACCAATGACTTTCTTCACAGAATTGGAAAAAATAACTTTAAAGTTCATATGGAACCAAAAAAGAGCCTGCATTACCAAGACAATCCTAAGCAAAAAGAACAAAGCTGGAGGCATCACGCTACCTGACTTCAAACTACACTACAAGGCTACAGTAACCAAAACAGCATGGTACTGGTACCAAAACAGATATATAGACCAATGGAACAGAACAGACACCTCAGAAATAACACTCCACATCTACAACCAACATATCTTTGACAAACCTGACAAAAACAATAAATAGGGAAAGGATTTCCTATTTAATAAATGGTGCTGGGAAAACTGGCTAGCCATATGTGAAAAGCTGAAACTGGATCCCTTCCTTACACCTTATACAAAAATCAATTCAAGATGGATTAAAGACTTAAATGTTACCTAAAATCATAAAAACCCTAGAAGAAAACCTAGGCAATACCATTCAGGACATAGGCATGGGCAAGGACTTCATGACTAAAACACCAAAAGCAATGGTAAAAAAGCCAAAATAGACAAATGGGATCTAATTAAACTAAAGAGCTTCTGCCTGGCAAAAGAAACGACCATCAGAATGAACAGGCAAACTACAGAATGGGAGAAAATTTTTGCAATTTACCCATCTGACAAATGGCTAATATCCAGAATCTACAAAGAACTCAAACAAATTTACAACAAAAAAGCAAACCACCCCATCAAAAAGTGGGCAAAGGATATGAACAGACACTTCTCAAAAGAAGACATCTATGAAGCCAACAGACACATGAAAAAATGCCCATCATCACTGGTCATCAGAGAAATGTAAATCAAAACCACAATGAGATACCATCTCATGGCAGTTAGAATGGCTATCATTAAAAAGTCAGGAAACAGCAGATGCTGGAGAGGATGTGGAGAAATAAGAATGCTTTTACACTGTTGGTGGGAGTGTAAATTAGTTCAACCATTGCGTAAGACTGTGGCGATCCCTCAAGGATCTAGAACTAGAAATACCATTTGACCCAGCAATCCCATTACTGGGTATATACCCAAAGGATTATAAATTATGCTACTATAAAGACATATGCACATGTATGTTTATTGCAGCACTATTCACAATAGCAAAGACTTGGAACCAACCCAAATGTCCATCAATGACAGACTGGATTAAGAAAATGTGGCACATATACACCATGGAATACTATGCAGCCATAAAAAAAGGATGAGTTCACATCCTTTGCAAGGAAGAGCTCTGGGGGAAATGAATCCATAACCCAGTCACAGCCCAGGTAACCACAGGAATTGCCCGCTGGAGAAATCATCATCAGCCAGGATCTGATTCTAGAACCAGTGTGTCTGTCCAATCATGGAACCCGATTGGGTGACAAGTATTAAGACAGGGCTGTTGGAGAATAAAAAACCTGATAATTTCATGTCAGTCTCTTCTCATGATGCCCCTGGAGCTCCAAGAGACACCACGGCTTATCAGAAGTTGTGAGAACACTTTGAGTTTTGGTTCTCAAACTGGGACCTTGAGTTCTGGTTTTCAAACTGGGACCTCGAGTGGCTAAGAGTAACAGTGCAACCTCCCAGATTGAAGCCCCAGGGCTGATTCAAGGCCACATCTGCCCAGGGCCGAGATCCTGAAGTGGACAGTTTTCTTCCTTGCCTCTGTCTTCCCCAGCTCTCCTAGCCCCTCCTTCCCTCTGTGGGGGTCCCTAAGTCCAGCTAGTCCTTTGCACCCTGGGAGGTCCCAAGCCCTGCCCATCAGCTGCCTCCTCACCTACCAGCTCTGGGCCCTGCTCCCTGAGCAGGAAACTGGACTGAAACTTGGTCCATATGGGGACAGCTGACAATCAGCCACCCCTTCCCAGAGAGATCATTTGGGTCTTTTATTGCTGTTCATTGCACAACAAATAGTCACATAAACCTAAACAAGGGAAAATTCCTCCACTGTCCCACAACAGAGCACACTGGTTTCATTTTGTTTTTCTAACTCTGTTCATATGCATGTTCAATCTTTATAATTTCATTTCTGGGTTTTTTCCCCACCCACTATTATTATTATTCTACTGTAATCATTTTATAAGCATTTTTTATCCTCTTTTGTAATTGTGATTTTGATGAATGCCTATGAGTTCCTCAAGGGGACAAATTTAATGTACCCATTCTCTTACTGTTGAATCCTTTTTTTCAATCATGTTGAATAAATGCAGAAAGATTCCTCCCCTTCCCTTTGAAATTTTCCTAATAATACATTTCCAGAAGCTGGATGAGTAGGTCAAAAGGCATGGACATTTTTATGACTCTTAAAAATTCCAGCCAAACTGTTTCTCAAAAAAAGTTACACTAATTTATATTTACATTACAGATTTTAAAATGTGCTGAGTTCAGTGCAATTGCACTGAATTATCACAATTTTCATGTTGTGAATTTCATAGATACAAAATGGTCATGTTATTTTTATGTGAGTCTATTTGTATTTTAGAAGCGGCCTTTTCAAGGTGATGCATCAGCTCATAGGAATAAGATACTTCAGGTACCTGGGATAGTCAGCACAAAAATTATTTGGGGATAAATATTCTTTGGGCATCAACTTGCTTAGGGCAGCCTCCTTTTTTGGGATCATTTGCACATCCCAGAAATGAATTATGTCCTTCCAACAGTCACAGCATGTTCTCTGCTCACACACCACCACCATCCAGCCTCTTTCCTCGTTTAATTTCTTCCAGATGTTTGCTGTCCTCAACAGGGGATAATTCTCAGTTGAGTGTGACTCTCTTAATTCATGTTGATGCAAACAGTTCATTTATCTCTCTGCCTGGCCTATCTACTTTTAATGTGTTTTAATTATTCTTCAACTTTATACTTTCACAAATGGGAAAGCAAATCATAGAATAGTGTAATACCAAGCAACTTTCCCTGAGTATGTGCCAAGCACTGTTCTAAGTGCTTCCCATATTACTACACTTAATCCTATTATAACCCTATAAGTATTCTTAGGAACCTCATAGTTCAAATGAGGAAACTGAGGCACACAGAGGTTCAGTAACTCACAAGGTCTCATTGACGGTAGATAGTGGTGACTGACCATGGGCTCGGCAGCTTGGTTCCAGAGTCCCCAGCTCTTGCCCCACTTTGCCAAACTGCTGAAAGGGTGACGTACAGAACACACTTGTCTTTCTCTCTCTTTCTTTTCTTTTTTTCTTTCTTTATTGAGACAGAGTTTTGCTCTGTTGCTCAGGCTGGAATGCAGTGGCACGATCTTGGCTCACCGCAACCTCTACCTCCTGGGTTCAAGCCATTCTCCTACCTCAGCCTCCTGAGTAGTTAGGACTACAGGCACCCACCACCACACCTGGCTAATTTTTGTATTTTTAGTAGGGATGGGGTGTCGTCATGTTGGCCAAGCTGGTCTCAAACTCCTGACCCACCGAGGCCTCCCAAAGTGCTGGGATTATAGGCGTGAGCCACCATGTCTGGCCAAGAACACACTTTTTAATGGTCAGAGACACAATAAGATAAAATAAGCTTTTAAGGGAGTGAGTTCCTCATGATAAACCCAGGCTGGGGTCAGGCTATGTGTCAGAAACCATGTAGAGATTCAAATTAAGACTCTGACTCAGTATTGATTACTGAATACTAATGAATGTTATTAGCATAGTAGTGTAATCATCTGTGATTAATGTATTAATGTCTGTTGCAGGCCCTGGCCTGAGCTAGGTGGCTTTCTCCTGCACATCCCCTATGACCTTCTCATCTGCACAGCACTGCCTCCCTACCCACAGCCCGCCCCAAGCCTGCTCCCTCTTCTCTAATTGTCCTTTATGTCCATGAAAAAAATGGCATAAGATCAGGATGGTCCATATGTGATCCAACCAGATAGGCTGCCTTCCTTCAATACATCAGGTGTCCCTACAGTGCCAGCTGGGTAGGTGCATGTGTGTGGGAGGGAAGATGGAAGCTAAGGGTCCTATTTGAGGTTTAGTGACCTAAACCTTGGGCACTGGTGTGAATCATAACACTTTATCTTTGCAAAGAATTCTGCATCCATTGCCTCACTTAATTTTCAAGCTGACTAACCTGGCAGGTAGGGGAGCAGGTATGCTGAATCTCATTTAAGAATGAGAAAAGAGAGGCTCAGGAAGTCAGGAGATTGCCTGAAGCATGAAATTGGGGTGAATTTGCGCCATCTGTCCCTTACCCTGTCCTCCAAACCTACTGCTGGGATGGTCAGTCACATGGCAAACTCCAAGCAGGGGGAGCAGGAAAGGAGATGACATTTATTAATCGCCTACTGTATGCCAAACTTGGCTATAGTCTCTTACTAGAAGTTGCTTCCTCTACTCTTCCCAGCACACTTAAAATGTAGAAATTGTTATGCCTGTTTTCAGGTGGAGAAACTCAAGAAGGCGGCAGAGCTCAGGCAGGCTCAGACTGCTCCATCTCCAAAAGCCCTGCTGCCCACCACTTTCCTCCCTCACACAAAACAGCATGGAGCTCTTTCTCCCCTCTTTCTCTCTAGGAAGCAATGGCGGAGTGCACATTGCCAAATGCCTTACAATTCCATGGTATGGTCCGCCCAATCCTGCAGGCAGATGGTGTCACCACTTCACAGGTGAAATAACCCAAACCAGAGCAATTCAGTAACTAGCTTGATATGGTTTGCCTGTGTCCCCATCCAAATCTCATCTTGAATTGTATCTCCCACAATTCCCATGTGTTGTGGGAGGGACACAGTGCGAGGTAATTGAATCATGGGGGCAGGTCTTTCTCACGCTATTCTCATGACAGTGAATAAGTCTCACGAGATCTGGTGGTTTTATAAAGGGGAGTTTCCCTGCACAACTTCTCTTGTCTGCCGCCATGTGAGACGTGCCTTTCACCTTCCGCCATGATTGTGAAGCCTCCCCAGCCATGTGGAACTGTGAGTCTATTAAACTTCTTTCTTTTGTAAATTGCCCAGTCTTGGGTATATCTTCATGTGCAGCATGAAAATGGACTAATACATAGCTCAAGGCCACCCTACTAGTAGGAAGCAGCTCCAAGCCCATGTCTCTTCTGTTGCCCCATGCTCAAATCCTTTCTTCTCTTTAGGCTAATGACATGGAAAGAAGGAAGGAAGGCGAGTATCAGACTTCACAGAGCATCACATCTAGGGCAGAGTGTCAGAAAGGATGGGGCGGAATGCCACTGCAGAGCAAGCATATCAATACAAGTGCCAAGAAAAAGGGAGGGGCCTTCTTTCAGGTGGCAGGCAAAACTGGGTTGTATTTACTGAGGTCTGGATTCACGTGACTTTAATGGAAAATTCACTTAAAAGCAGAACATAATATTCACTCAGAATCTGCAAGAAAGAAGTTATCGGTAGAGCTCTAGGACTTCAAGTGATGTGCACAGGAAACAATCCCTGACCCCGGGATGCCGGAGAAAACCAGGGCCTGCACTCAGGGTGTGTAACCAGTGCAGTCACACGGGGTCCCCACGCTGGGGGTTTAATTCTCCGCTGTCGCCCTCCTGAAACTGGTGATGAATTTATCTCTGAATTTGTGTTTTCTCAATGAAGTCCTAAGGCACAATGGAGCCTGTGCTGGGGATGTGGACCCCTGGCTTAGGTGCAGTCCCACCTCCCACCGCCCCCTCACCACCCCAGAATGGGGTCCAGCCACCCAGTGCCTCACCCCTCTTCTCTATCCCCAGTGACAACGATCAAGGTCAGGCCTGGTGTGTGTGATGAGTCGTAGGGTAGGGCTCCAGTCACCTATCAGGGTCTTGACTCTGACTCATGAGTGTCCCTATACCTGGGACACAGCAACAGTGACTGGTTGAAAGAGACCATGGCAGCAAGAAAACAGCTTTTTTCCTGCTTTTTGGACAAAGAACCCTGCATTTTTTTTTATTTAATTATTTTACACAGAGTCTCGCTCTGTCACCCAGGCAGTGCAATGGTGCAATCTCGGCTCACTGCAACCTCTGCCTCCCAGGTTCAAGCAATTCTACTGCCTCAGCCTCCCGAGTAGCTGGGACTACAGGCACGTGCCACCACACCTGGCTAATTTTTGTATTTTTAGTAGAGACGGGTTCACCATGCTGGCCAGGCTGGTCTCGAACTTAAGTGATCCACTCGCCTCAGCCTCCCAAAGTGCTGGGATTACAGGCATGAGCCACTGTGCCTCAGTCAAAGAACTCTGCATTTTTAGTTCTTTAAATTTTTTTTTTTTTTTTTTTTTTTTTTTTTTTGTGCAATGGACTCTCACTCTGTCACCCAGGCTGGAGTTCAGTGGCATCATCTCGGCTCACTGCAACCTCAGCCTTCCTGGGCTCAAGAGCTCCTTCTACCTCAGACTTCTTAGTAGCTGGGACTACAAGTGTGCACCACCACATCCAGCTAAATTTTGTATTTTGTATTTTGTGTAGAGATGGGGTTTCACCATATTGCTCAGGCTTGTCTTGAACTCCTGGACTCAAGCAATCTGCCCACATTGTCCTCCCAAAGTGCTGAGATTACAGGTATGAGCCACCACGCCAGCCTGAGAACCCTGCATTTTTGCTGTGCATGGAGCCCTGCAAATTACGAAGCTGGTCCTGAACAAAAACTAACTATTGTCGGTCTTCTGTGACTCAGATAGCAACTCTGAATAAGCAAATAAGCAATTCCAGGGGGAGCCTGTATTAGTCCTCTCTGGCTGCTGTAAGAGGATACCACAGACTGGGTGGCTTAAACAACAAACGTTTATTGTTTTGCAGTTACAGAGGCTGAAAGTCTGACATCAAGGTGCCACCAGGCTGGTGTCTCCTGAGGCCTCTCCTCCTGGCTCACAGGACACCTTCTTGCTGTATCCTCCCATAACCTTTCCTCTTGGTGTCCCTTCTGATTCTTTTTTTTTTTTTTTTTTTTAAGAGATGGAGTTTCACTCTTGTTGCCCAGGCTGGAGTGCAGTGGCGCAATCTCAGCTCACTGCAACCTCCGCCTCCTGGGTTCAAGTGATTCTCCTGCCTCAGCCTCCCTAGTAGCTGGGATTATAGGCACCTGCCACCACACTCAGCTAATTTATTTGTATTTTTAGTAGAGACAGGGTTCCACCATATTGGCCAGGCTGGTCTCGAACTCCTGACCTCAGATGATCCGTCTGCCTCGGCCTCCTTAAAGTGCTGGGATTACAGGCGTCAGCCACTGCGCTCAGCTGTCCCTTCTGATTCTTATAACGACACCAGTCCAGTGGGATCGGGGCCCTCCCTTATGACCTAATTTAACCTTAGAAACCTCCTTAAAGGCCCTGCCTCCAAGTACAGTCACATTAGGGGTTAGGGCTTCAACATGTGAATTTTAGTGGGATACCATTCAGCCCATAGCAGGGTCCTTTAACATCCCTGGTTAGCAGGATGGGTTCCTGCTGCCCTGCCGGAGTGCAGGGGTTGATTTTTAGGACTAGCAGATGTAATCTACTCTTTCAAAATATTAGACAGTGACAAGTGGTGAGAACAGGGCAGATATGGCTGGGCACGGTGGCTCATGCCTGTAATCCCAGCTTTAGGAGGCTGAGGTGGGTGGATCACCTAAGGTCAGGAGTTTGAGACCAGTCTGACTAACATTGTGAAGCCCCACCTCTACAAAAGATACAAAAGACAACAAAAGTTAGCCAGATGTGGTGGTGCACACCTGTGGTCCCAGCTACTCAGGAGGCTGAGGCAGGAGAATTGCTTGAACTTGGGAGGCAGAGGTTGCAGTGAGCCAAGATCATGCCACTGCACTGCAGCCTGGGTGACAGAGCGAGACTCCATCTTTAAAAAAAAAAAAAAGAGACAACAGGGCAGATTCATAAGATGCATGTAGTGAGTGCACTGTAGGGCCCATTTTTAAATCTGTAACATAAATATAATAAGTAATTTGGCTGAAATATTTAAGTCATAAAATGTTCATGCTTTTTGACCTAATTCAGGTTGTGGAAGTGTATTATTAGGAAAATTTTCAAAACAGGGGAAACCTTTCTGTGTTTATTACCATGATTGAAAAAAGATTCAGGAATAAGAGAATGGGTAAATTAAATGTGTCCCCTTGAGGGACTCTTAGGCAGTCATTAACATCATAATTATGAAAGACAGGGAGAAGATGGGAAGATGCTTATGAAATAATAAGTAGGGGAAAAAACCCAGAAATCAAATGATAAGAATTGAATATGCATATGGATGGAGCTAGCAGAAGAAAATGAAGAGGAAGCCAGTGCACTCTGTTGTGGGATGGTGGAAGAATTTTCTCGTTTATTTGGATTTATGTGAATATTGGTTGTGTAATAAACAGCAATAAAATGAACTTTCTGGGAAAGGGCAGCTGATTGTGAGCCGTCTCCATATGGAACCAAATTTCGGTCCAGTTTCCTGCACAGGAAGCAGGGCCTAGAGCTGGTAGGTGCTGAGGAGGTGGCTGATGGGCAGGCCTGGGACCTCCCAGGGTGCAGAGGACCAGCTGGGGATAGCTGAGGAAAGGAGGGGCTAGGAGAGCTGGGAAGACAGAGGCAAGGAAAAAATTGCCCACTTCAGGGTCCTGACCCCAGGCAAATGTGGCCTTGAATCATCCCTGGGATTTCGACCTGGGAGGTCACACTGTTTCACTCAAGATCCCAGTTTGAAAACCAGAACTTACAAAACTCTAAGTGTTCTCACATGTGGTAAAAAGCTGTGGTGTCTCTTGGAGCTCCAGGGGCATCATGAGAAGAGACTGACACGAAATTATCAGGCTTTCCATTCTCCAATAGCCCTGTCTCAATACTTGTCACCCAATTGGGGTCCATGATTGGACAGACACACTGGTTCTAGAATCAGATCCTGGCTGATGATGATTTCTTCAGCGGGCAATTCCTGTGGTTACCTGGGCTGTGACTGGGTTATGGATTCATTTCCCCCAGAGCTCTTCCTTGCATTGACCACTCTCCACTTAACCTTCCAGAGTGGAGCAGTGGCATGAACCCCTGAAGGAGGGGGCAGGAGGCATGGCATTAGGCAGGTCACTTATACTCCTCTGGCCTCAGTCTTTTCATCTCTCAAATGGGAGAGATATCCAGTTTACCAAAGACTGCATAGATCCAAGTCAATGGCTAAAGTCTGCAAAGCCCTGATGAAGCTGCCCAGGGCCCAGTTCGGGCCATCTTACTAGAAGTCTCATGGCCAGCAGGAAGGAGATGACCCTTCCATCATACTTTGTCCAGTCTGTTCACACCTTGGAAAACTTCATTTTGATCAAGCACCACCTCTTAAGGGAATGTTGACAACTGGAGTCTCTACTGACAGATTGCCAGCAACCTCCAGAAGCTAGCTGGGACTCAGGAAATCGATTCTCCCGGAGCCTCCAGAAGCAACCAAGGCTGCTGACATCCAAGTTCTGATTTCTAGCATTCTGACCTGGGAGACAGTACAATTCTATTGCTGTAAGCTGTCTCATTGGTGGTCATTTGTTAGGCAGCCTTGGGAAAGTAAAACAGGTATCCACAGCTTGGCAGTTTCTTTTGACTCAAGGAACAGGCCTGGGCAGGAGACCAGTGTCATTAAAGAAGAGGTCACAGCATCGCAACCCAGGCTGCTTAGTGGAGATGGAGAAATGGCCGACGGGGTTTAGCAAGAGAAGAGAATGGGGTCTCAATGAGTGGTTGGAGCACAAGAGTCTGAGCCAGGTAGGTGTCACCCATAAAGACCATCTGTGGAGTGAGAACATCCCAGCCTCTAGTCTGGAGTCTGGGAGCAGGTCTCTACGGTCTAGGCTCTCAGAAAAGAGCTGCTAAGAGCAAGCAGGGTAATAGCACCAAAGCAGAAAAGTCAATCCTGGGGCCAGAGGCACAAAGGAATGGGAAGGCTGAGACCCAGGGAGCGGGAGAGGGCTCAGGATCCCAGCACTGCACAGCCAGGCCAGAGGACCCGGGAGCACTCCCAGATGCCTGCGCCAACAATGACACGTCTGGATTCTAGAACCAGGCTGTTGGCCCCACCCATTCCCAGCAGATAGGGGGAGAGAAGGGTAAGTGGGTCATTCAAACAAATACTGCCTGCTCTGGGCTGCATGGAGCCATGCGGAAGGGCCAAGGCAGGAGAAATGAAGAGCCAAGAAGGGGAGGTCCTGGGGACATTCATTAGCACCCAGAGAGGAGGGCAGCACATTGGTAATTTTTCAATAAGCCTCCCCCCCCTTTTTTTTTTTTTTTTTTCGTATCTAAAGAACCACATGCCCTGGTTTCTAGCTCAGCAGGAAACATAAGATAAATATTTACAGGCTGAAGGCTGACTTCTCCCGGATGCCTATGCCCCACCAGCCCCTGCCCAGAATTAGGAGGAGCCCAGAGCTTTCAGCTGCAGCTTGGAGCAGCAGGAGACCCCTTTGAGAAAGAGCCGGAGACACTTTCACTCTCTGCACAGGTGACCCATGAGGTTCATTGCAGGCGCCATCTGGAGACTCATCTGCTGGGGGCTCTAGGGCAACATGGTTGCCTACATAGCTATGGTACCCTGAATGCCTCCCTGGGCTGGCCCTGGTCACTTCAGAGACCAGTAGGACAAGGAATGTGGCCCATTCTAGGTCTTATAGGCAGGGTCCAACAAACAAAGCAAAGGATGAAGCAGGCGGATCACTTGAGGTCAGGAGTTTGAGACCAGCCTGGTCAACATGGCGAAAACCCATCTCTACTAAAAATACAAAAATTAACCGGGCATGGTGGCACACACCTGTAATTCCAGCTATTCGGGAGGCTGAGGCAGGAGAATCGCTTGAACCCGGAAGGCAGAGGTTGCAGTGAGCTGAGATCACGCCACTGTACTCCAGCTTGGGTGACACAGAGAGACTCTGTCTCCAAAAAAAAAAAAAAAAATGATGGGGATGCTTCACCCACTGGAATGGTGGATTGGCTGCAACCCAGATGCCCATCATCTGCAAATAAACCCTGTCTCTGGCACACCGGTGAGCACAAACTGTGAATCCGTGGAAGCACAGAACACACACTGTGCAGTGGCCAGCTGATGGTCACGGATTTCCATATTAGGATGGCCTGTCAGAACTTCAAAGGAAGAAAAAACCCACCAATATATTTATTACTGTGCCCAGAGGTGGGGCTGACTACTTTGTGCCCTGGCCCTAGCATTCCCTATCGGTAGTCTAGACACCTTACTGCTGTTTACTGTGCAAATGGGATCCAAGATGAATTCTAAATCAAAAGCCTCCTATTGAGAATATTCCCGGATTCCCATTTTGGAGGCCAGAGTGTCTGAAATCATTACCAGCACTGCCAGAAAACCAAGAGTTTCAATGAAACTCAGTCTTTGTGAATTTATAAGTAGCATTCGAGACTTGCTGTTTTGAGTAACATAGCAGCTAACACAGAACCTTGAACCTGGCAGGTGATCAGTAAATAGTAGTGAAATACTGTAGTAGTATAAAGTGAATGGTTGCAAAGGAAAAACCAGGTTCAAGGAGGTGTAACTCGGTAGCGCTCACCCCAGCTACACCTCCAACCTCCTGCTTTCTGCCCCCAGCACGTGTGGGACTTCTCAGAATCCTGGGACCAACCTGGGACTCACCTATGCATGACCTTCACCCTCTGGGAAGTCCCAACCCCCAGGGAAGGAGTGGGCAGGTGATCACTCTCCCCAGACAACTCAGGCCCCTGCTGCACAGTTCCCGGGTCCTGGGGGGATGAGGCCCCGGTTGCCACAGTGGGGACCAACTCCAGGACACATGCTGGCATTTGCTTTTCCTCCTTCCTGATTTCACTCTCTCCAGACTCTGTCTCACCAAGAACTTCCAAGGCCATGGCTCTGGCTCTGATTTCCATAGAAATCCCAGGCTGCCATCACAAAATATCACAGACTGGGTGGCTTCCACTGGAGACATTTATGTTCTCACAGTTCTGGAGGCTGGCAGTCCGAGCTCCAGGGGTCGGCAGGGCTGGCTTCTCCCGAGGCCCCTCTCCTTGGCTCGTAGATGGCTGCCTTGTCTCTTGCCCTCCCACGGTGCTTCCTCTGTGCAAACACATCCCTGGCATTTTCCTGTGTGTCCTCATCTCCTCTTCCTATAAGGACACTGGTCATATTGGATCAGGGCTCACCCTAATGGCCTCATTTTCAGTTAGTCACCTCTTCAAAGTTCCTATCTCCAAATACAGTCATATGCTGAGGTACGGGGGATAGGGCTTCCACGTGTGAATTTGAAGACGACACAATTCAGTCCATAACTAGCGGTTAGGGAGGGATCTTCCTTTTTTTTTTTTTTTTTTTTTTTTGAGACGGAGTTTCACTCTGTGGCCCAGGCTGGAGTGCAGTGGTGCGATCTCGGCTCACTGCAAGCTCCACCTCCTGGGTTTACGCCATTCTCCTGCCTCAGCCTCCCGAGTAGCTGGGACTACAGGGGTCCGCCACCCCACCCGGCTAATTTTTTGTATTTTTAGTAGAGACAGGGTTTCAGTGTATTAGCCAGGATGGTCTCGATCTCCTGACCTCGTGATCCACCCACCTTGGCCTCCCAAAGAAGGGAGGGCTCTTCCTAAAGAAGAACTGGAAAGAAGTTGGGGTGGACAGTAACGGCGGATGCCGATTTCCAAGCTGTAGTCATATCATTATACTGTCCCAGCCCACTCAGAAGAGCCTACAATGAGCCCAGGCCATGGGGTTCTTCTAGAACCAAGCACTTCCTCAAATCACTGATGCTGCCCTTGGCTAACACACGTGCAGGCACTGATGATTCAATTTAGAAACTTAAAATGTCCCGTGGGGCACAGCAATGTGAATATACTTATCACTTCTGAACAGTGTACTTAAAAATGTTTGAGGGTGAATTTCTTGGTGTGGGATTGTAACTATAAATTTTTTTAAATCTTGTGGGGAATCTTCTCCATACTTTCATGGGGTTTGTTGATGTTTTCTTGCAGTTACTTCTAGAAAGGGGCCCTCAAAGACTCACTAATCGAATATGTCTGTGAAGAAATAAAACCCTGTCTGACAAATTTAGACTCTGTTCTCAAACCTCACATGCCTGTTTAGAGAGAAATGATTTGCCCTGTAGTAGATGTTCACTGACTTTCCCAGACCCCTTTCTTTGCATTTAAGGGAAAATCCTCATTGACAGGCAATGCAGAAAAGTCCCTGCCTACAATGAATCCGTACATGGAGAGGGATGGGTGTGAAGCTGCTCTTCTACAGCCCAAAGTTGACCTTATCTCCAGCAGTTTTTAATCTATGTGAAAATTAAAGGGGAAAAAATTCCAGCTTGCTGGATTTCACTTTGTACACACCCTTTTGTATAAATGTAGCACCCGCCCATCGTAAACCAGTAACTCCTTTCTGGAACCTCATTTCATCACTGAGCCAGCAAACTGGAGATATATATATATATATATATTAAACACAAATAAGTGGTCTAAACTTTATTAAAAAAAAAAAAAAACCATGAGATCGTTTCAACGCTTCTTGCAGAGAGATATTCTCTGTTCACAGAATAAGCGGGTCCTGCCTGATTAATGGCAGAGGGGGCTTTCATTCATTCAGCACCTACTGATTGTCAGGCACTATGTTGGCCACTTTATGCCATATACAGAATGTCTGATACATGCCTGATTTTTAAATTTTTATAGCAGTCTTCAGAGACAGATGTTGTGGGGAAACTTAGGGTTTTGGATCTGCAGGCAAGATCCTTGCATCAAAGTGAACATTAAATGTATATGACAGGGACTTCTTGTGTTCCACCACCCCAAACACCATGCCCCTTCTCCATGCTCATGAATGTCTGGGCCCTGTGGTTGGGGATATTGAGACATTAACTGGTAGGCTCTAAAGAGATGACCAGTGCAAGTGGCTGGGTCAGAGCTGGGGGCTGCGTTCACATCATGTTGACAACCTGGCTCTCAGTCCAGCATCACGGTTTCAACCTCCAAGTCAATGAGTGAGCTCTGACTTTTGCATGTCCCCCACTGTGGACTCTTGTCCCTGCTCTTCCAGGCCACAGATGTGTACTGCCAGTCTCAGCAGGAATTAGACCAGAGAGTGGCAATGTCAGGCCTGCAAGAGGCCCTGGCAACCACTGTGATGCCCCTCCATATTTTATAGGTGAGGAAACAAGAAGCCCCTTGTCCCGGGTCACGCGGCTGGACAGAGGTACAGATGAGACGACTAACCCAATCGCCCATCCACCTAACTGGATGGAAGAAGAAAGGAAGCTAATATTCGTGGGAGTCTACTCAGTGCCAGGCAATGGGCTGAGGACTGCATGTATTATGTTTCATGGGCTCCTCTGAGGTCACTCTTCATATGTCCAGTTTTACAGATGAAGCTGAGAGATCGGGTGGCTTATTTAAGACAACACTACTAGTGAATGTTAAATCCAGAATCTGAGCCCCAGACTAGCTGCCTCTTTCTACTCCACCACAATCTGTCCCTCTTGCCCTAGCAAGAGCCTCCCTAGGTTGCGTTAGAGGCCCCTCCTGTATTTTTCTCCAGTCTGCCTCCTGGCCACAGTCCCATGAAGCTGTAATCTGAAATCAGTGAGGGCAGCAAGCATGTTTCTCTGCTTCTATCTTTCTGGACAATTTGTTCCATAAGTGCTTGTTTTCAAACAGCTCACCATCATTCCCCAAGGGGCTCCACACAGCTTTCAGTTGGAGCAGCATACGCTCTCCCCATTGGTGATTTTCTCAGATCCGTCTTTCTTCACTTGTTGAGCCGGTCGTAAAGTATTTTAAGGAGGCTGGAAATTATTCTCACGAGTAAGCATGTAAGGAATCTGAGTCTGACTTGCCAGGAATCTAAGCCTTTATTGGGTTTCCTCTCTCAGAACATAAGGTTTGGAGCCCAAGTATCAAATTTCTCATGTCACTGTTCTTCAAGAAGTGGACTCATAGTGCAGTAAGATCGTGGACACTTTGAACTGAAAGTGACCTTAATAATAATTTACTTACCACTCTCAGGTGAGGAAACAAAGGCTGGAAAATGTGATGTGAAATGTCTCAGATCACCCAGATCATTGGTGGCAAAACCAGGGCTAGTATGCATATTTCTCAAAACCCAGTACACATCTTTTTCTACTATACCTACTTCGGTGTAGAGGAAGTCAGAATTAGGTATCCACTCATCCATCCATCCATCCATCCATCCATCCATCCATCCATCCATCCATCCACCCACCCATTCGTCCATCCATCCATTTGTCCACCCACCTGTCTATCTATCCATCCATTCATCTACCCACCTACCTGCCCATCTACCCACCCATCCATCTGTCCACCCATCCACCCACCCACCCACCCATCCATCCATCCATCTATCCATCCATCCATCCATCCATCCAAATCATCACTGACCATAATGCAAAAGGCATTTCACCGAAACAGGGAGGGTTTTCACAATTAAAAACACTAACACTGAAGTAAGAGTAACTTTGAAGGATTAATTGGTCCCTAGAGTATGTTGCATTATTAGGTTGGTTGGATATCTTCAGGACTGCAAAAATATTTAATCTTGCAAAAGAGTCATATGAAATTGTGCCAGTGACAATCATCAATCACAATATGATGTTATGGGGATTCAGAGTCTTTTCTACAAAAGAGAAAAATTCTGATGACAACTTTTAAGATCATGTAGTTAAAAAAAAACCCACAATACATCTTATGTTTACCATGTTTCAAAAGCTTGCAGCTTTGTGTGAAGTGTAGATTATACAGAGGAAGCAGATTTTATAATTCAGAATAGATTCTAAATAGAATGGAATCAATTTAGATTTAGAATAGACTCGGAGAATTGGTTGGGTCCTTAGACACAGATTAGAAAGAAAGGAATGTTGACCTTGGAGTCCAGAGGCCTGGGTTTGAGTCCTGACCACTACCTGCTAAGCTGATACATACTCTTGGACACAGGAATTTGTCTGAGTCTCTCACTTTTGACGTTAAAATGGAATTAACAACATCTACCTCATGGGGTTGTGTGAGGACTCAAGAAAAGAATGAGCTCTAATTCAGCACTTACTACACGCCAAGCACTGTGCTTTGTGTTATGCGGATGTTATCTCATTTGAGAAAATCAAATAGATGGGAAGAAAGCCCCACATATACTGCAAAGCCCTATTCAAATTCAAACTCTTGGTGTTGTTATTAACATCTTTTCCATGCACACCCTGCACCTCCCCTTCCTACACTCATTCTCAGATTTGTAGGCATTAATATTTATAGTGGAACTCCAAACAGATGTATAGAGCTTTACATTTCACAAAGCACTGCTGTGGACATCATTTCATTTTGTACTCTTGACCAACATTTAATCCCCATTGACATTATTATTATTATTGTTTTTTTGAGACAACATCTTACTTTGTCACCCAGACTGGAGTGCAGTGACGTGATCTTGGCTCACTGCAGCCTCTGCCTCCTGGATTCAAGTGATTCTCCTGGCTCAGCCTCCTGAGTAGCTGGAATTACAGGCGTGCACCATCACACTCTGCTAATTTTTTTGTATTTTTAGTAGAGACAGGTTTTCGCCATGTTGGCCAGGCTGGTCTTGAACTTCTGACCTCAGGTGATCCACTCGCCTTGGCCTCCCAGAGTGCCGGGATTACAGGTGTGAGCCACCGCGCTCAGCCCCCATTCACATGAGATGAAGAACTGAGGCCAGCGAGAAATAGCTTTTCCACCATTAGCCAGTGACAGCCAGGCCTCGGCGACTGAGTCTTGCAGTCCCAAGTCAGAGTATGTTCCACGTGCCTTTATCCCACCTCTTCCCCATGATAGTGACTTTCTGGCTGCCTGAACACACAGCTCTTCACCCTCTTCACGCCGATGGCCCCCACTACTGCCCTCCCTAGAACCAGGTAGTTGCTTGATACCTTCCAAAGAGATCCAGATCACCATTCTCTCACTTTCCAACCACCACCGCCAACTCTGCCAGCTCTCTCACTGTTAGGGAAGCTGCTCATTGCTTCAACTGGCAGGTTGATCCCAGCCCCTTGACCTTCTCCACCTGCCCTCCTCTGGCCATGCCCGGATCACTGCCATACCTGGATTCAGAGCTGCCTTCCGATGCCCTGGCCTCTGGGAGAACTTATCAACTTTTGTATACATCAGTGGTGAACTCTGGGCACCTGTGTCCACCTCCTTCCCCATTTCAACTCTCGGGCTGCACAGTACTGTGGAAGTGTTATGCTGACTTGGCCCTTTCTTGCACTGCTTGAACATCCTGGAGTTGGGCTGCCTTGAGTGGGTTGGTGAGCTGGACAAAAAAAATGGCCTTCACTGCTATCTCAAAGCATCTTCATGCTTCTTAATGCCGAAGACTGCTTTGCCTCTCTCATTCTTGGAAGTAACTGTATCCACTTTACCAAGAACATGAAAGCCATTTGGCAAGAACACCGTCTCCTCTGCATCATTTAGCGTGAATGCCACCTCCTCTGCACCTCGCCATTGTTCTGCAAACACACTGCTTCTTTCAGGATGAGAGTAAGAAGCATCCCTCTTCCTGCTCAAGGTGACATGCACCCTCTTGTTCTATTCTGTCCCCTGCTGGCTCCTTGATAGGAAGGCAGTGGTGGGAGAGGTGCAGTCCTGTGATGCCTTGAAGGACCCATGCATCACTGGAGCACCAACAGGGAGGAAGGGTGGGGTGTATTAGGAGGTTGCATCCTAACTAATGAGGGTACCCCAGAAGATAGCCCTTTAAATATTTGAAGATGGGTCCTCTTTCCTTAAGGTTTCCTTTGCCAACATGGCAAAACCCTGTCTCTACTAAAAATACAAAAAGCTTGTATTTTTACAAACCAGGCATGGTGGTGTGAGCCTGTAGTCCCAGCTACTTGGGAGGCTGAGGTGGGAGGATCACCTGAGCCTGGGAAATGGAGGCTGCAGTGAGCACTGCATTCTAGCCTGGGTGACAGGAGTGAGACTCTGACTAAAAATAATTATAAAGTCCCTTTATTGCCAAAGTCATTCTTTCCTGAATGTGTTTTAACTTAAATGCCTCCAGTGGTATGCTGATAAATGTTCAACAACTGGTTCTCCAAGGGGTTGGGGAGAAGCCTAAGCTGTGGCGCTTGCCAATGTCTTAAGTGTAAATATCCCACTATGACTGACTTCAGGCTACCAACATGACATCACTGAATACGGAGTTAGGAAAAATGCATGTAATCAGAGCTGACCAGCACACCACTGTCTGCAGCCACCTTACAGTGCAGTGGTGAGAGAGGAAAACAGCAATGAGGAGGGTTAGAAAAGCCACATTTGATGACCACTTTTGTAATAACTGACTCGGGCAAGAATTGTAAGTGGATGCTAAAATCATGGAGTGAAAGATTGCTGGGAATCAGTGTATTTACACAGCCTCAGAGTGTCTCCCCACAGATGACTTCTTAATTAGAGGGCATAAAAGATAGCTTTACAGTAGATAATTCTGACCAAAGTTACCTTAACCAAATTTACCATTACCAATACAGGAACAAATTGACACAATCTGCCTCCTCAAAGGATTTATCAAGTGTTACTGCCAAGAAGGTTTAACCTACATCAATTGTGGGGAAACAATTAAACAAACCCAAGTTAAAGGACAGGATAGCAAGCAACTGGCCTGCATTCTTTAAAATGTCCATGTCATGAAATACAGTGAAAGGCAAGGAGCCCATCTAGAAAAGACGATGGAGCCATGGAAACCACATGCATGATTCTGGATTGGATCCTACATCAGGAGTTTTAAAAATTGCTCTAAAGGACATTCTTGGAGTAACAGAAGAAAATTAAATATGGATGATATACTGTATTTATAATCAGCATTAGATTTCTTGAATTCAGTAATTGTATAGTGGTGATATAAGACAATGTCCTTGTTCTTGTAAATACACACTAACATATTTAGGGGTGAAGTTTGCCACTCACTGTAAAATGGTTCCACAAAAATTAAAAATAGTAATAACAAACTGGGGCGGGAAGAGAGAGCAGGTACATGCAAATGGCATAAATGTTAACAATGTTAAAATGAAGGGTATATAGCACTCTTTATAGCTTCCAACTTCTCTGTAGGTTTAACACTTTTTAAAAAATAAAAAATTGAGGCCAGGCATGGTGGCTCACACCTGTAATCCTAGCACTTTGGAAGGCCAAGGTGGATGGATCACCTGAGGTCAGGAATTTGAGACCAGCCTGGCCAACATGGTGAAACTCCATTGTGTAAAAAAAAAAAAAAAAAAAAAAAGTAGCTGGGCATGGTGACAGCTACTTGGAAGGCTGAGGTGGGAGAATCATTTGAACCTGGGAGGCAGAGGTTTCAGTGAGCCGAGATCGTGTCATTGCACTCCAGCCTGAGTGACAGAGCGAGAGCCTGTCTCAAAATAAATAAATAAATAATTGAGGTCAGGCACCGTGGCTTATGCCTGTAATCCCAGTACTTTGGGAAACTGAGGCAGGTGGATGACTTGAGCCCAGGAGTTCAAGACCAGCCTGGGCAACATGGCAAAACCCTGTCTCTACTAAAAATACAAAAAATTAGCCAGGTGTGGTGGTATAAGCCTGTAGTCCCAGCTACTCAGGAGGCTAAGATGGGAGGATCACCTGAGCTCAGGAAGTAGAGGCTGCAGTGAACCGTGATTGTGCCCACTGCACTCCAGCCTGGGTGATGGGAGTGAGAATCTAAAAAAGATAATAAATTGAAAAAAAAAAAAAAGAAACACTGAGGAGTTGTCTAACGTGCCTGCAGCCAAACAAGACTGGTGCCTCCCTTAGTCTCTACGAACATAACTTTGATCGCAATAGCTTCTGGTGGCAGGCATGCCACACGCAGACTCATAGACCACATCCCGCCAAGTTCAAACCCTCAACCTTGCTTTAAAAACTGATGTCAACCCGTGGCTTCCCCATTTTGTGGGGTACTACTTCATGTGAGTCCATATTAATTGACCATGTCTAAGCTGTCTCTCTGGGTTTCAGCCTCATTTTGGATTCTGATTCTGCATTACTTTGAATTGAGTGCTGATCTCTGTGAACCACAAAGACGACGAACAGGTCATCTGGGATTTAACTACATAAAACAAAGATTTACGAAGCGTACAGGTTGTGCAAAGCAGCAGGTTGGGTACAAAGAAATCAACAACAAGTAAGTAAGACGTGAGTGTCAATCATAGCCTTCTGGAAGATAAGAACCAGGTCTTACACTTCCTTGGTCCCCCTATAGCACCCCATGGTAGTGAGTATGTATTAGATACTTTATAAATGCCTGATTTGACCTCACATAGTAACCAGGCAAAAGGCTTAAACAGCCAGTTTCCTTAAGAGACAACACAATTAATAATCAAATGTATGGAAAGCTTGATGAGATTATTAGCTATCAAAGAAATGCAAATTTTAGAAAAGGAAATCTCGAAAAGTAATGGAACAGTGCTACATCATGCTGGCAAGACCGTGGTGAACGCTAGTGTGTTTATACATTGCTGATGACTGTGCAAATATTTTTGGAAGGCAATTTGGCAAAAAGTATCAAGAGCCATAAAAATGTTCACATCCTTTGCAAAATAGTCTCGCTCCTGGGAATTTAAGAAGTAACCCAAAAGAAGCGAATGCTAGAGCAGTGAGAAATTTATCACTCTCTTATTTGTAGCAGTGAAACCCTAGAGAAGTCGTGGATGAGCAATTAGGAACAATTAAATCATGGTACGTTAACCAGATGAACTTTAATGAAGCTCTAAAAATGACAACCATGAAGTTGGTCATGTAACAATGTGGGAAATGCAGACGCTATCACAGGAAGCAAGCACATACACACATAGGATTAAAAGAAAACCAGGATTCGTGAAAACAACTGACTTTAGAGGAGTGGAATTATGAGTGCAGCCTTCTTGGCTGAAGGGGATTGGCTCCAGGACCCCCCACAGAAAATCCTCAGATGCACAGTTCCCTTCATTGGACCTCCTGTATTTGCTGGTTTCACATTCTCAAATTCAATCAACCACCGATAGAGAGAGGCCCCAAAGGAAACCAGCCCTTTCAGCACCTTGATCTTGGACTTGCAGCCTTCCTGAGAGAAAGTAACTACGTCTATTGTTTAAGCCATGCAGGCTGCGGTATTTTGTTATGGCAGCCTCAGCAAACTAATACAGACTATAAGAGACAACCCAGACAGGCAGGGCTAATTTGGCTCTATCTAAGGGTAGGACCAGGACCCCCGGGCACAGTGGATTGTGGGTCATTGTAGGCACCACCAAGTGTGCCCAGGGCCAGAGAGAATCTGACAAGTCCTCCTTTGCCCTCTTCATCCCAGTGAGTTGAATGCCCCCCTGATTTAGGAAGGGGTGGGTCTTGGGAATCTGCATTTCAAATAACAACCCACCCCTCCCCGATTTCTGTTTTAGCAACCTCGTTGAACTGAGATCCTGTAGAATGACTGAATTCATGATCCCCTCAGCTTTTGGGTTTTTTCACAGTTCTCCTTTAGTTTCTTCTGTCTCTCCTAGAAAACAGAGGTCCCAGGTGGTCAGAATATCCTGTTGGGCCTTTTTTTTTTTTTGAGAGGGAGTCTCGCTCTGTCACCCAGGCTGGAGTGCAGTGGTACGGCCTTGGCTCACTGCAACCTCTGCTTCTCGGGTTCAAGTGATTCTCCCACCTCAGCCTCCCGAGTAGCTGGGATTACTGGTACGCACTACCACATCCGGCTACTTTTTGTATTTTTAGTAGAGACAAGGTTTTGCCATGTTGGCCAGGCTGGTCTCGAACTCCTGACCTCAGGTGATCCACGTGCCTCAGGCTCCCAAAGTGCTGGGATTACAGGCGTGAGCCACCGCACCCGGCCTCTGTTGGACTTCCAAGGGCAAATTGGCTTAAAAATCCAAAGGGCAAGAGATTGCACTTCTGGGTGCATGCCCAAAAGAACTGAAAGCAAGGGCTTGAACAGATATCTGAACACCCATGTTCATAGCATTATTGTTCACAGCAGCCAAAAGATGGGAGCAACCCAAGTGTCCACTGACGGATGGATGGATAAGCCAAATGTGGTCTAGCCAAGCAATGAAATAGTATTCAGCCCTACAAAGGAAGGAAATTCTGACCCCTGCTTCAACCTGGATGAACCTTGAGAACATTACGCTAAGTGAAACAAACCAGTCATAAACGCTCACGCCTGTAATCCCAGTACTTTGGGAGGCCCAAGTCTGAGACCAGCCTGAACATGGCGAAACTGTGTCTCCACTAAAAAAAAAAAAAAAAAAAAAATACAAAAATTAGTCAGGCATGGTGGCGCATGCCTGTGACCCCAGCTACTTGGGAGGCTGAGGCAGAAGAATTGCTTGAACCCGGGAGGCGGAGGTTATAGTGAGCCGAGATCACGCCACTGTACTCCAGTCTAGGTGACAGAGCGAAAAAATAAAATAAATAAATGATAGACACTATCTGATTCCACTGATATAGGGTCCCCAAGAGAAGCCAAATCCATAGAGACAGAAAGTAGAATGGGGGTTGTCAGGGGCTGGGGGAATGAGGAGTTCCTGTCTAGTGGGTGCAGTTTCAGCCTGGAGATATGAAGAGTTCGGCGGGTGGATGGTGGTGATGGTTGCACAGCATTGTAAACATGCTTAATGTCACTGAACCTTACACTTAAAAATGGTTAAAATGATAAATATTATGTTTTGTGTATTTCACCAGAATAAAGAAAATTCTAAAAGGTGACTGAGGAGGGGAGCTGGGTGGGGTCAGGGGTGGAGGACAGATTTGGCCTCGGGCTGGGTCGCAGGCCTCCTCCCCAGGGTGAGGGTGGTGACTTAAGGGAGGGTCTGGCTGCATCCAAGCAGGCGCTCCAGGCAAGCAATTACTCAGACTCAGCCGGTCCCACCCAAGGCCACAAGATAGATGGGCCCGCTGGGAGGGAGGCAGCGAGGCCCCAGCTCAGCTTTCACAAGTGAAGTCTCAGGACCTGGCTGGGAGCCATGAGCTGGAGCCTTCCTTCCCCTTCCCCCATCTTCTCTTCCATCAAATACAAAGGCAGCAGGACCTGGGGCTGGGCCGTTCCACCGGCAGGTCGGGACTGCCAGGCCAGCCTTTCTGTCCACTGGGTGGAAGGGTGTGGCCCAGTTCCATGTGTTTGGGGTTTGAGCAGCTAGGGGCCTGGAGAGCTCTTCAAACTGGCCAGTCCCACAGGGCCTGGTGGCTAACATTCCCCAGTCCCTCTCCAAGGAAGAAAAACAAACAGCTGAGCGCAGGCAGCCTAGCTGTGGGACTCGCTCCAAGACCTAAAGGGGAGGAAAAAAATGATTCCAGCCCCAAACGCCTAGTTAAATTGAAAGCAATGGACTACAGACGGGAATGGGCACTTTTCCATAAGCCCCAGCTTTATCAAGGAAATTCAAAAATCCATCCTTGAGAGTTCATGCGTTTTGCTTTGTAATTTGCAATGTGGTATTATGGCCATTTGTGTATATCTGTGTGTACAGTTTATATCGTAAAAGTAGATATTATAAAAACCCACATGGCCAGGCTGAATGAACGAAGCACAAACGGGTGGAGCCCAGAATTGGCTTGGTCCTAGTATTCTTTGCAGGAAGCCATCCTCCTTGTCCCTCACTTCAGGGTGCCTCAGTTTCCCTATCTACTTCTTGCTCAGAGGCTGGTGGTGTGGTGGACAGAATAGTGAGCTTCAGGGGACCTGAGGCCCAGGCCTGTCTTGATCACACATGAGCAGAGCCCACCTGACTCAGAGCTCGGCTTTCCAGCTAATCTGTATTCCCTCGGTGGGAGCCAGGTGGCAATCACAGGGGGACAGCAGGGATGAGTGAGACCGAGCTCTTGACTAGGAAACCAGAGTCAGCCCAGCTTTGACCTTAACCACCAGTGCCCTTTAAATTTAATCAGCACCTATTTATTTTCTCCTATGAGAACTATCAACCTCGTTGGACCTCAGTCTTCTCATCTGTGAATGGGGATAATGCTGTTGTTCCCTCAGAGCAGTGGGTGAGGAGGCTCAAGTAACCTATTGGATAGGAAATATGATTACTACTGTAATTGAAAGGGTGGCGTTGGGTGAGGCATGGGGGTCTTTAGGACACTATGGATTGAGCAGCTCAGGAATCGGGCCACTGTTGCCGCATAACTCAGCCTGGAAGCAGGACAGGCAGAGTGGAGAGCAGCAGCAGTGCCTGACTCACCTCCCATCCTCCTTCCACCTCGACCGCATCCCAACAAGAGGGTTTTTCCCCACGGAAACTCACGCCCATGGTACCTGAAGCCAGATGGGAAAAGCCCCTGCTTGGCAGAGTCTCAGGTCTGAGTCCTCCCCCACAGCCTGCCCAGGTGCAGAAGGGGCCACGGATGTGGGTCTGGCTCCTGAAGAGGCCCTGCGGGTTGCAGTGGGGTGGGACCTAGGGGGAGCCACTGCCCACCCACAGAAAGAAGGGCTATTGCAGAAAGTTCTGGAGCTGGACTAAGCTGGCCTTGCTGACGGTGCTCAAGCATGAACAAGCAGGCTGGCCTTGGGCAGGTCCACCAGGGCCTGAGCAGAGACCCAGGGAGGCGCAGTAATGTGGCCAGCCCACCGTGGCTCCTTGTGGTGAGAAAGGGGCTGAGAGCCTGGAAATGCTGGGGGAATGCCACCCACTGGCCGCCCGGGAGTGAGTCCTTGCAGCCAGGGGAGATGCAGAGCCACCAAGGAGGGGAAGCAGTCTAGCACATCCTCTTGCCAACCGCATGCCAGCACCAGGGGCTGAGGCAGGGACACCGACACGCTCTTTACCATTAAACCACCTATGTCTGTGCTTTGACGCGAGCCAGATCTCGGGGTTGGCAGGAATATGCAAGACTACCTGGAACCTGGTCCAGATCCCCGCCTTGTAAGGAGACCCCCACCCCATACACACCCCCAATCCCATCCTCGAGCAGACCCTTACCACACAGGCCTCATGCCCATGCTTGGGGGACATCCTAGCCTGTATGGCCAACTCCAATCCCCACCTAATGCCAGCAAGCAGCCCTCCCTTTGTCACCCTCTGGCCAACACCCTGGTTTCCCTTCCCGGGATGGTCCAAAGGCCCTGGAAGAAAGCTGAGGCTTTGGAGAAGGGAATTCAGGTCTCAGGTCCCCAGAGCATGACCCAGAAGGAGGGACATGTGAGCTCCAGGTGACACGTTCTCTTAGCCCTGAGGACATCTCACCTTGTGGGTTGGGAAGCAGCCAGAGGGACAGAGTGGGGCCCTCTAACACATGGGGACCAGGGCAGGTGCCTTGGTCTCAGGGTGACACTGACTGAGACACTTAGCAATGCCTGGGAATCCAGTGCCAGCATTGTCCTTGAGTGTATATTAACATGCAGCACCTTTGTACCCATTCAACTGATCAGAACGAGCTCTGTGACAAAACTCCTATTTCAGCACTCAGCTTTATGGAGAAGAAAAAAAAAAAAGGTGAGTGTGGACTAAGCCATTATGCCATAGACCTCACCAATAACTGCTGTTGCATTCCCAGACACTGGGACTCACCCCTTCCCAAGAGGAACGGTGGGTACTCTATACATCATCTGGTCTAAGGGTTGCCATGTTACTCAGGATGGCCTTAGGATCCCCACTTTACAGATAAGAAAACTGGTGCTTAAAGAGGTTTAGAAATTTGCCCCAAGTCATGGAATTTTTAAAAAGAGCAGAATGGGATTGAAATGCAAGTCTATGTAATTCTAAAATTTAGGCTAGTGAATGATACAGAGGGATTCACATATCTGCCCCCAGAAAGGTCACAGTTTAGTGTGGAGTCAGACATAGAAAACCGGTGTCAATGCCTGAGCAGGACAAGAGTGGAGCAGGAGAGCACTGTGGGAGCTGGAGCCAGAGCCGGAGCCAGAGCCGTGGTTACTCCCGAGGTCCGAGAACTGATCAGTGCCAATGGAGCTCTGAAGGTCCAGCCCAGAAATTCTCAACACAGAGCCCCCAACAGAACCTCTAAAGAGCCCCAAAGTAGACATGGGTTTTCTTGGTGACGAGCGAATGACTGGTGACCATTGATGTGCCAAGTGGTCAGGCCCCTGAGGCTCACAGGGGCAAGGCCTCCTGCTCAAGGTCACACAGCCTGTGGCAGTACCGGGGTCAGGAGACTGAGGGTGGACCTCTGGTGTGGAGATCCTGTCCCGTCCTGCATGGTGCCATCAGTGATTGCCCATGGCCACACGGTAAGGCGGAAGGCAGAGGCCCACCTAAAATTGCAAGCATGTTCCACGCCAGGGAATGTGCCTCCTGTACCCAGAGGAGGAAGCCAAATCCTTCCTCTTCCTCTTCCTCTTCCTGATGCAGGGGAAGTTCCCTGAGACATGGCTGGAGAAGAGGAGGCCTAGAATGCCTTCTTCCTTCCAACATTTTTCACTGGGAATGACTTCGAGTGAACTCAAATACACCAGGGAATTCCAGTCCCAGGTCCTCAGAACATGACCCAGAAGGAGGGACATGTGAGCTCCAGGTGACATGCTCTCTTAGCCCTGAGTGCACAGGGCGTTGCTTAGAGCAGGTCACTTTGCAGGATAGTGTCCCCTGCAAACTCATGTCCACCCCGAATCTATTTGGAAATAAACTCTTGGCAGGTGTAATCAAACTAAGATGAGGTTGGATTGGGTTGGGGTGGTCCTAAACCCAGTATGATCAGTGTCCTTAGAAGAAGAGGGACATCTGGACACAGACATATAGGGAATAAGGCTGGGTGTCAGTGGGAGCGTAGATTTTAGCAATGCGCCTGCAAGCCAAGAAACACAGGGGTGGCTGGCACCCTCGGAAGCTGGAAGAGGTGAAGAAGGATCCTTTTCCACAGCCTCCAGAGGGAGTGCAGCCTTTGATCGTGCCTTGATTTTGGACTTCCAGCCTGTGTGAGAAAATAAATTGTTTCTTAAAGCCACCTGGTTTGAGGTATTTTGAGCAGTCCTAGGAGATGGACACAGCTGGGCAGTTGCTTTCTGACCATCTGGCACTTGGAGATCAAGGGTTGGGGTGGAGATCCTAGTCTTTATGGACCAAGTCCTTGCACAGGGAGTGATCGGGGGCTTTCTGCCTTTGCTGCCATCGCCCAGGGGGCACAGGCTGCAGACCCTGCAGAGCTACTTCCCTTAGCCCTGTATTCTTCGCTCCTCACAGCCAGCAAGACCTTCCTGGGGGCCTGAGAGTGACAAACCATGCAGAGAGGCAAAATAATGAAAAATCCTGTCATTCCCTGCAAATTGGTGCAGTCTTTCCATTAACCCTTAAACATATACCCAACTTTGACAGCAATACCCCCAGTAGGGACCTATCGTAAGGAAATCATTGGCCATGTGGACAATGGATTATGTGCGAGCATTATTTATGGTAGTGAAACACCGTGAGACAGAGCAGATTTTTTTCCCACTCTCTCTTCACCCCTTTTCTGGTCATAATACATACCCAGTTCCTTTTGGAACCAAGCACAGGCCAAGCCAGGATAACAGAAGGGAGTCTTTTGTCAAAAGCCACAAAGAGAAAGAGAGACAGGAACTCCTTTTTATCACAAGAGTGCACGGGGTATTGCTTAGAGCAGGTCACTTTTGCAGGATAAATGTCAGATGCATGTGGATGTCAGACCCTGAAGCAGAGCTGGGGAGGGCTGCTCTGCATCCTTGCTCTCTTCCTACAGCCCAATCCAGAGGGAAAGCAGACAGCCCGAAGGCTGACAACCGGGGCTAAAGGCTAAGAGGAAGTCATGGGATGGGAGCACGAGGGAACCCAGGGGGCCAGGACATTGAAGAAACAAGGAAGCTCTCAAAAGATCAGGAAAAGTGGCCTCTTGGGCCTTCTTGAGAGTCCGAAGCCCAGAGGCATGGGTGGGTCTGCTGCGGGAGCCCTTTGCTCTTCCTGCCCACAGAGGATGCGGTGGGCCACTCACTGGGGCCCCAGCTAAGGAGCAGTCCTACATCTCCTGCACTTGCCAGCTGTGGATTTTCATTGACCCACTGCTCTGTCCAGCCCCTCAGTTAGAGAGCTGGTGAGAGTGTCCGACAGTGGAGATTCACTTTAAACAATGATGGTGACTCCATAAAGTGGATCTTATACCTTAGACGGTTATGTTATTAATTGAAGGGAGAAAGAAGGGAGGCTGCGATGAGAGGGGACAGTAAGTTTGGGTTTGGGCCTGTTGAATTGGAAGCCCCCAGTGCCCTTCACATGGAGCTCTCTAGACGGCAGTTGCTGGCACACAAAGAAATCAGGACTCAGAGTTATGAGAACATGCATGAGATGCGTGAAGAAGCCCAAAGGCAGACGCAAGCTGCGAGACTCAGATCAAAACCCTGGGGTGTGCCCCTGACGGGAAGGAGGGTCGGGCCCACTGGGGGAGTCACCTTAGAAAAAACATTGTAAGGGGAAATTTGGAGCATCTGAATAATGAGTTTACACCCAAAGAAGGTTGATGATTTTTCTTTTCTTTCTTTTTTTTTTTAATTGGCAAAGCTAAGCAATAGTCGTCGAGAGCCCAGGGGGGCTCCAGAAAGTCTGGGTCTGCATCTGAGGAGCAGCTGGGACCCCAGAGGAGGGAGGCAGGGATTCCTGGGGAATTGGAGCCTCCGATGCGGGTCCCACTCTGCCACCCTGAGCAGGTCGCTTCCCCTCCCTGGGCCTCCATCCCATTTACAAAGCTGAGGGCAGAACTCATCGTCCCCAGCTCTGACTGTATCGTCACCCTGCCTCTCCTTTGCTTGTGTCCTCGGGGCACTTCCCCAGCTTCTGTCCCTGGCTCTTCCCAGACACCAGGACCCTCTGCTGGCAGGGACCTGAAACCAGGAAAAGACTAGAAGAGGCCGGCTGGCCCCTCCACCAGGGCAATCAACACCATGCTGGGAGCTGTATTCTCGGGGCAACAGAAGATTCCTGTGGCCTTTTAAAAGGGTGGTCTTATGAAGAACCCCCGACAACATTGAGGGAATTGAAAGAATGGGTACCGGTAAGCCTCTCACCCACCCCGCCAGTTTTCATTTCTCCGAATTCCCCTCCATCCTTTGCCCTTTTGTAATATATGCTTGTTTGCATAACAGCATTCACAGTGTATACACACCAAGGGGTGCTCTTTTTTTCCCTTAACGCAATTTCATAAACGCCCTCTCACGTATGTCATAGCTATCATTTGAAATAGCTGCATAATACTCCCTTGTGTTAACTGTCTTTTAGTTAAACAACCCTCTAAGACTGCACACTTGGGTTCTCTCCAGCTTTGAGTGATTATGAAGAATGTGGTTGAGTTTTATACATATGCCATTTTCTTTCTTTGTACTCATTTCCTGGAGACAAATAGAAGAGGATTTCTGAGTCAAAGCATATAAACCACTTTTATAGATCCTGAAAGGTCATTGACTTCCTCAAGGAACTGGCTTGTTTAGATGTGCTAAATGGCCGCAGCCAATGGTCAGGGGACAAGTGTTAATTGGTAAATAAGCAATGCCTTTCTTTCCTTGACTCCTCCCAGAAAGATACCATTTTTCCAAAATTCTGGCAGACAATAGACTGAAAATGTCTCACAGAAGACAGTGGGCCAGACTCTGTTTTTGACAATAAGCAGGAGAAACAAAGTGCTTTGCAGAAGGACTCCATCCAGCGTGACTCAGTATGGTGGGGACTCTGTAGGATCCGCCGCTTCCCACCCTCAGAGGTGGCACCTTGGCGTCCTACAAGTCACTTCTGACATCATTGTCACTGCCCACCCCATGTTCATCCAGGGGTTCCAGAGACCCCCCCAGAGATGGGGATCCCTGTGACGAGTGTCACTGGCACCTCCCCGGCTGACAGCTGAACTCGGATTGGAACTCTTGCCAGACAGAAACACAGCGAGGGACCTTGGGAGAGGTCCTCTCATGCTCCCAGAGCTGGTTCTCTTCCAGGGTTTCCCAGCAGGGTGAGACAGGAACAGAACAAGGGGCCATCCTACCCCCAGTTCCCTGCATCCCTTGGATTGCTCCAAAAAGGGTCTCAGAGAATATGAGGTTCTCTAGAAGGAGCATAGAGAAAGGCAAGCTCCCAGGGATGCTGCCAGCTGCCGGGCCACTCTGGGCTGCACACAGGAAGGCCACATGGGCAAAGGAAGACTTGGGATTTCCGACTCTGAGCTGGAAGCGTGGGGTGAAGCTGAACATTATCCTAACAAAACCAAATACACCATCTGTCTGGAGGTTCCAGCGAGGGGCCAGCAGGCTCTGCTAAAACCGGAGACAGACCAGGGACGGCCACTGCCCACCATTCCACCCTCCACCTCCTGAAGACTGGAGACTGGACAGGAATGTGAGAGCCCTTCTGCCTCCCCGTCTTCCCTCCTGGGCACTTACACCAAGTATTTGGTACCTACTTATTCTAGAAAATTACCCATTACTTATCTAAAATTCAAGTTACTGGGCTCCTGTATTTTTATTGGCTAACACTGGCAACTCTACGTGTCGACGACTGGAGGGGTGCAGGTCAGGGTGCTGGGAGCTCATCAGGGCTTCTGATGCATGAACATGGCGGGCAGGTGAAATACAGCTGGCAGCATGCCCTGGTTCCAGGTAGATCATGGTGTCATTTACAGAGATGGAAAGGACTGGAGAAGCAGGTTTGGGAGAGAAAAGTCAAGACTTCTGATTACACATTGGGTTTGAGATGGTGTTTGTTAAATAACCAAGTGGGGAGGCCACAAGAAGGTGGAGTTCAGGCGAAGACAGACGGAATCTGATGGAAGCTGATGGCAGTCACTAGAAAGACAGTTTAGTTAAAGAGAAGAGGAGGAGGGTAAGGGTTGGAAAACTACCTATAGGGTGCAACGTTCAGTACTTGAGTGATGCTATTTGCACTAGAAGTCACATCACACCATTACGGAATATACACATGTAACAAACCTGTACACACATCCTCGAATCTGTAATAATATATATGCATATATAAAAGGAGAGAAGAGGGACAAGGCCTGAGATTTACAAGTAAAGCAGGTAGAGATGGGCAGCAAAGGACACCTATGATTGCCTCCCTGAATTAAACTGGGACTTCTCAGAAACCTCTGAGATTTACAGGGAAATGGTTATTGAGGCCCTAGTATAAGCCAGGCATTGTACAAAAGCACTTCATGTGTTATCTCACTGAATTTTCATCATACTGATGATTACTCATTACTATCCCCATTTTACTGGTTTTTAAAAATGAGGTCCAGAGAGGCTGAAACAATTTCCCCAGATCACAGCTCGTAAATGATCAAATACTTGACCTCAGGTTTTCCTAGTTCTCAAGCTTCTGATCTGCCCTGTGCTTGATAGCATATTTTATGCATATCTGCTCTGCCAGTCACTATGATCCTCACAGCAGGGGCCTCTCGTTATTTCTCTTCCCATCTCCCTGTGTCTCAATCGGTGCCAGGCTCGTTGTTGGCACCCGGTAAGTGTTTGTTGTTTGGGATTTGATGGGAGAGGGCCCCAAGCCTTGGGCGAGGTCAGCCAAGACACGACGCCTGCAGGACTGTCACAGAAATTCCCAGAACTTATAACTTCTCTCCAAAAGGGTGGAGGACAGGAGCTCATTAGTTGCTCGGCTTCCATCCCAGACCAAATTCAAAGCCCCCTGGTGAATGGCAAAATCTGCCTGGTAGTTCTGGGCACACCCGGCCAAAGATAGTTCCAGGAAGCAACAGGAGAGGTGGGTTTAGGAGGCACAGAGGCCCAGCCACCAACAGGGAGGTGCAAAGCTGCAGAAGGAAGTGAGGGGTGGACTCAAGACCACTCCCATTCTCTTTTTGCTTAAATAGAAAAGCTCCTTTTCTTAGCAAGGGCTGGTCACTGTATGACGACTCTCAAGTTTCCTCCAATCCTGGCTCCTGGAATAGATATCAAAGCACTTGACACGTTTCTCTTGATATTCCTGTACAGCGTGGTGAAACGAAGCTGGATTACTGCGCAATCTGTGGCGCTTACACGCGTTTATAAATCACTTAACAAACACCAATGATACATCCCACCTGCTGAGCGCTGTTCCAGGCGGTTAACACGGATGAATTAATTTCATCCTCACCACAACACTTCAAAGCGGGCAGAGTAATCCCTTCTGCTCTGCTCTACAGATGAGGACATTAAGGATCAGGTAGGTTGAAAAACTTGCCTGAAGTCACATAGCAATTGGCAAAGTCATGGTTTGTACCCTGGCAGTCTGACTCCGGTGCCATGCACTTCACCACTGGGTGGTGAAGCCTGAATTCACGCCATTCCCGGCGGCAGGAGAAGCCCTGAATTCACACCATTCCCGGCTGCAGTCCAGGTGCCCATTCCCCAGCTATGGGGCCGCGGGCCAGAGCAGGCAATGCGTCTAAGTCTCAGTTTCCTCATTTATAAACTGAGCTATTTTCTGAATTCCTTAGGATTGTTATAAGAATTAGATGACACAATGTATGCAAAAATCTCTGCAAACTGTAACTTGCAATCCAGGGAGGAAGCATGAAAGGGCTAATTAGTGATCAGTGAAGCCTAGCATGGGGTTGGCAAACGGTTTTCTTGTGAAGGGCCAGGTAGTAAATATTGGAGGCTCTGCAGGCACACCGACTACTGAGCCCTGCTATTGCAGCACGAAAGCAGCCAGGCATTACATACATGGATGAGCATGTCTGTGTTCCAGTAAAACTTTATAAAAACAGGTGGTGGCTGGATTTGGCTCTTTGCCTAGAAGGATTGCAGTGGGATGGAGCTGAGAGATGGATGCTCTTCAGTGTCCTGAGTGCTATAGGTAGGGCTTTGGCTAAAGCTCCAGAGAACAGGGAGTACTTGTCAGATTTGCAGGCAGTGTTTCAGCTGTCTGTGCCCCCAACTTCTACCTGGCTCAGGCGTGGTCAGAGGTATCACCCTGGGCAGTGGAATCTTCCATGGGGAACTCAGGGCGTCAACTGGCTCTTGATCCCTTCTCCTCCCCCTCCTCTGGGGTCTGAGGTGAGTTAGAGGTGCCGTCTGCAGGAGAAGCTCTGATGGCTAGGGCGGCCCAACAGAGCTGAGGTAGGTGCAGGGAAAGTGCAGTAACCTGCTCAGGTGTGTGTGGTCTGAGTCTAAGGAAGAGGCTGGGGGGACTTCAAATGACCCTGACTCACCTCCCAGGACACAAGGGGTGAAATGCGTGCGTGGGCTGGCCAGCCCTTGGTCATGTCCTCTGGGGAACTGCATGCGTGGCAGCAGGCTACGGAATGGGGACTATAGGGACATAGTTGGGACACTGGCTCCAACATGATTGATGGCACAGGCTGATTGGTAAAAATAAATGACAGATGTCCAAGTCCAGAGCCAAACAGATCCAGCAGACTGCAATACCTGGCAGAAACCAGTGTGCTGACATCTAACTGGGATCACTGACAAGATCTGCCTTTAACTTGAAACAAGACCAACAAAGCCAGTGACACTGACACGCAATGGGGGAGCCCCTACTAGGCAATGGTTTCCTTTGAAAGAGATCTGGGGTTGGGTGAGGAGGAGATCTGACCTGATCGTTGAGGGCTGCATGGTATTCTATCATTTGGATATAGGGTCCTGTATTATGAGTCTCACTAGAAAGTCTCATGAGAGGCTGGGTGCTGTGGGTCATGCCTGCAATCCCAGCACTTTGGGAGGCCGAGGCAGGCGGATCACTTGAAGCCAGGAGTTTAAGACCAGCCTGGCTAACATGGCAAAATCCCATCTCTACTAAAAATACAAAAATTAGCCAGGCTTGGTGGAGTGCACCTGTAATACCAGCTACTCGGGAGGCTGAGTCAGGAGAATCTCTTGAACCTGGGAGGCAGAGGTTGCAGTGAGCCAAGATTGTGCCACTGCACACCAGCCTGGGTGACAGAGTGAGACTCCATCTCAAAAAGAAAAAGAGGCCGGGCGCGGTGGCTCACACCTGTAATCCCAGCATTTTGGGAGGCTGAGGTGGGCAGATCATGAGGTCAGGAGATCGAGCCCATCCTGGTGAAACCCCGTCTCTACTAAAAATACAAAAAAATTAGCCGGATATGGTGGTGGGCATCTGTAGTCCCAGCCACTTGGGAGGCTGAGGCAGGAGAATGGTGTGAACCCGGGAGGCAGAGCTTGCAGTGAGCCAAGATCACACCACTGCACTCCAGCCTGGGCAACAGAGCCAGACTCTGTCAAAAAAAAAAAAAAAAAAAAAAAAAAAAAAAGGAAAAGGAAAAGAAAGTCTCGTGAGAATTTAAGCTAATATCAGCATCCATGGTGACAGGCCGGCACACTCCCCCTTGGCTAGGCCACCCCAGGAGTGGTGTCTAATTCTGTTGACGACTCACACTTGGAGCCTGTCGGGAGGATGGCCATTCTGTTGAGGCATTCAGTTTAGTCCTTCCATTAATTGAGTACCTGCTACAAGCAGCACATGATGGTAGACAGTGGGAGGACAGCGGTGAACAAGGTGTGGTGCCCTATTATGAAAGAGCTCTCCTTGACTAGAAGGAGAGCCGGCACAGAAACCAATCATTGCAATACAGCATGGCGAGTGTGAAGACCAGGGCACAAAGACACAAAGGTGGAGGAACTGGGTTCGCTTTCCTTGGTGTTTCCAACTCGCTGATGAGCAATCGTGAGAATGAGCACACCTTGTTATGATTCATTCCTGAAAGAAGAACTAGAAATTGTGTGGGAAAGTCAAGGTGGACAAGGAAGAGGTTTCTGTGACTCTTGTTTTTTGGGAAAAGCACAACACCATGTCTGTCTGGGAAGTCGGGGGGGAGGTTGTAGGAGACACCCACTGAAGCTAAGCATCTCAGGGCCATGGGTGGGGCCATTGCTGGCTCCATCGCTCCCTCCCCTAAAGAGCTACAATCCTGGAAATGCTGTTCTGTTCCTGTTTCTTGGCTTACTGAGCCCTGTGCTGTCACGGTACCTCAAGGACCTCTCCAACAATGTCTCCAGGCTTCCCTGCATGTTTATTGGAAACATGTGCATATGGACACGTACTGCACTGAGCCCAGTTCTGTTTATAGACAAAGTTACTGGGTGCTCAGGCTAAACAAGTAGGTCTCTAATCCGTTGCTATTCTGAAAGCAAACTGTCTCTGATTGTGGGAATAATATAATCAAATATTTCTGGAGCACTTTTTTTTTTTTTTAAAGACAGGATCTTGCTGTTACCGAGGCTGGAGTGCAATGATGCAATCATGGCTCACTGCAACCTTGAACTCCTGGGCTCAAGTGATCCTCCTCCCTCAGCCTCCTGAGTAGCTGGGACTACAGGTGTATATCGCTATACCTGGCTCATTTTTTAATTATTTGTAGAGAAGAGGTCTCACTATGTTGCCCAAACTCATCTCAAACTTTTAGGCTCAAGCAATCCTCCTGCCTCAGCCTCCCAAGAGCTGCGATGATAGGCATGAGCCACTGTCCCAAGCCTACTGAGTACTTATGTGCCGGGCACTAAGAGAGTTTTAATTTTCATGTATTATTTAATTAAATCCTCACAACAGCCCCATAGGGTAGGCACCACAATCACCCCATTGTATAGATGAAAAAAACCAAGTCCCTTGGAGGTTAAATTATTTGCCTCAAAATGATAGAGCCATTCCATAGCACAGCCTGGATTTGAACCCAGAAGTCTGGCCTCAAAGTCCATATCCTGAAGAGAATATGGCTACTCCCAGAATGCTTGAAAGACACAGACAACAATAGAAGTATCATTAAGCCCATTGTTTTTCAGACTACAGCTTTTATCCTATTCATGAATTATGAAATAAATGAATGAGTTGTGATCGTTTAAAAAAAAAACAGAGTAGAAAGGCATTACAAATGTAAGTATTATCTCAGCTATGCTTATATGTGTGTACTGGTTGTGTAGGTCATGGTAAAAAACGTTTGAGACCACCGATCTTGCCCAATTTGCTCACTTTACAAATGGGTAAACTCCCATTCAGACAGCAAAGTGATGTTTCCAAGGTTACAGAGCATTCATAGATAACCTGGGGCTAAACCCCAGGTTATGCTATCAAGGTTAATTGACTGCAAAGAAAACAAAGAAAAAGTAAGAGTGATGATGCTATAATAGTGGTAATACTAGTGCCAGCAGTAACAATAACAATAACTACTACTCCAAATCTCATGTGGAAATCGGATCCCCAATGTTGGAGGTGGGCCTAGTGGGAGGTTTTTGGATCATGGGGGTGGATCCCTCATGAATGTCTTGGCATCCCCCTCATGTTAATGAGTGAGTTTTTGCTCCATTAGTTCATGCGAGAGCTGGTTGTTTAAAGGGGATGGACCTCCCCCTTTCTCTCTCTTGCCACGTGACATGCCTACTCCCCATTTGTCTTCTGCCATGACTGGAAGCTTCCTGAGGCCTTACCAGAGACCAAGGAGATGCTGGTACCGTGCTTGTATGGCCTGCAAAACTGTCAGCCAAATAAACCTCTTTTCTTTATAAGTTATCCCATCTTAGGCATTCCTTTGTAGCAATGCAAAACAGACTAATATAGGGAGTACACTGATTTCCCCCATTTTCAGAGAAGGGAGCTCTTGGCCAAGTGCCTCAGCCAATGTCTCATAGCTGGTGATAGAGAAGCCAGGGTTCAAGCTCAGACAGGCTGGCTCCAAAGTCCCTACTTGTAACCAGCATGAAGTCTACATGGTCCTGCCTGTCTCAATATTCTTCTTAAATGCTATGATGTCAATGCAGTACATAACATGCTAGATATGTGTTAATATAGTTAATCACACACCTGCCACTTCTACTAGCTAAATGTCCCTGGGTAGCAATTCCATATTCATCTCAAATAAGTACTTAGTAAAACTGAAATACTCATCTTTCTTTTTCTACAAATATTTTCTAGATTCCCTGGTCTCTGTCATTCATTCACATATTAAAAACATCACACATTTGAAGAATGAAATAGAAAAGGCGGAAATTTTGTAAAGATAAAACTGTATATAACACCCTTCCTTGTTCCATAAAGAATTAAGGCAATTCACAAGGATACATTAACTACACTAAGATGAAAGTAGATGAGATCCAGGTAAAGAAGATCAAGCAGAGAGACCCCGAATGAAGCCAGGAATAGAGACTAACACAAAAATGCTTTCCTTAAAGTCTCTACACTTGCTGCGGGTGGACCACAATTCTGTCCCCAGGTTTTTGTTTTAATGACCTTCAAATTCACATATCACCATACAAGGGATGACAGCTGACTCTTAAGTTTGTGTTAGTTACCTCCTTGAAAGTAATTTTAAAGACTTTCAGATTGACAGTCTCCATAAGGTGAAAACAAATTCCTCAAGGAACACATAACTCCTTCTGTGACTGAGACAGAAAATAATTGGTGCATGCATCCTCTGAGGACAGCATTGTGTAATGCAAGAAATAACATCCTCAACATCATTTTTACAATAAGCACAAGGGATGAAATTTCACAGGGTTGTTTCTGACAAAGTGTCCCAATAAAGGATGATGGCATTGCGCTCCTATTCCCAAGATGCGTGATAGAATCAGGAAGCTACAGTGTAGATGGACACAGGCTCTGAGCATATTACTCTTTCCTGCAAAGTCCAGGGACAGACTTGCTTGAAACAAGGTGATCCAAAAAAGGGATACTCTGTTCAAAGCCAGGTGGATAACTCTCCCCAGGCCCAGGCCTTCCCCGACCATTCCAGCCCTCAGGGATTGGGCTCTCCTTTGTATAATTTGGCAACAGCAGAAACTACGTCACATTGCCCTACAGTGGGTGTATGTGTTTATGATTTTAAACCCTCCTGTGCAGGGACTACATCTCATGAAATTTTATTCCTAGGGCTTATCCCTTTGCCCTGCACCCACTGAACACTCATGCACAAATTCAATGCTTGTTGAAGATGCTGATGACAATGACCGACTGGTACTGTTAGAAAATAACTAAATTAAGGTGCAGGAGGAGCCCATATCTCCCCAGGGACTCTCCCTGTAGACCAGTGGTCTTGCTACATTGCTGCGATGCTACAGCCTCACCTCACATTCAAATCCCAGATCTTTTCACTTCCCCTTTCTGCTGTTTCATTTCCACAGTGAGAATTCAGACTTATCTACGGAACTGTCTCAGGAAAGAGAAGAAGAGATCGTTCCTAATGAACACACCCAGTCACCACAGTGACTGCCCAGAAGAGTCATGGATAAGACTGAACTCTCTCTGACTCTTTAATTCCATCACAAAGGACATCTTGCCTGAAGTGCTGGATTGAGGACCCCCTGGCCACATGACTAGGCAATCTCAATTCTTTAGTTCATAAACTTAAACCTGATTGTATTGTCCAGAAATGAATTGGGAACAGAATGAAAACATAATAGGGAACTGTCAGCCAAGGTAATAATCAAAATATGTTGAAGAGATAGGAAAGCTTAGAGGAACTGGGGGTAGGAGGAGTCTCTTGCCATCTCCTTGGGAGATGATGAAAGGCTGTGAGCTTAGGGAACAGAACCCAGTGACAGCATGGGATTATCGGAGTAAAGCTCCCAGGAGGACACTGGTCAGGTTGGATGGTGGGCAGAATCCAATTGATAGAATAATTTGGGTGGTGGTTGGATTAACCTTCAAACAGGTAAACTTAGATAATGCATAAATGTGAGGTACATGTTTGCCTTTTACTTTCAATATTTGGGCAAGAAGATGAATTGAGAAAAGTCCTATGTGGGGCTTATAAGACTCATATTTGGTGTAGTTTGATTACAAATTTGTCACACTGGGAAACAGTAAGAGTAAGCATTTGCATGCTGAGATGTTGCCAATCCAGTATTCAGATATGGCGCTGGGTTGCAGTGGATAATTTTGTCATCCAGTTGTAGGAGCTATGAGATTTGCATTGACAAGGAGGTTTTAAGAATGGTTTAAATGGATCTCCTGTGCAAGGTGACCTCTCTGGGCACAGACAGTGAGTTCTACCCAAGAAGGAGAAGCCCTCTCCCATGGCAGGTCACCCAACAGAAGGCCAGGCAAGCTCTTTTTTACACTGGACCATGGATCTCCCCACACCCCTGATCTTGGTATCTCTGAGAAGGAGCATCGCTGAGGTCTTCAATCAGGCAATCTAAAGAAATCTCCCTAAGATCAGATAGAGCCTCCTTAAAGAACTTCAGACTTGTCCACCACCTTGCCAAGTCCCCTTCCTATGCCACCCTCACCAAATCTCCCCCAGAGGCCAACATGATTCTCCAGACAAGAATCTGGGGAGGTAACAGCGGCCACACACCCAGGGCCAAGAGATCAGGTATGACACTGTTGCACCAGCTCTGTCCCAATCTACCCCAAATTTTTGTTCAACACAGGCCATGTGGCATCCAGAAACTTCAGGTTCAAAGATAATTATAATGATCAGAAAAATGCTGGAACAATTGAGGTATGGCAACATTTTTATTAGATTGGGAAACCATGTTCCACCCTCCTTTCTGAAGCTTCCAGGACATCATTATAAACCTCATCCAATCTCCAAGCCAGGAGAAAGCCTTTTTTTCATCATACTGGACAGCACTACTTGTTAGCAAACTGTCCTTTATTTTGAATGGAAATTTGTCTCCTAATAACATCCACCCGTTGGTCCTAGCGCTGCCTTCTAGGGTCACATAGAGCATGTCTACCCTTTCCACATGGCAGCCATCCAGACACCAGAAGAGAACCGTCACTCCACTGCAAGTCTTCTCTTCCCCAAGAGATGATGCCCTTCCAGGACCTCCAGAGGCTGGCCCCAGACCCCCCCACCAATCTGGTCCCTCTCCTCCAGACCCCCATCTGTCACCTAAAAGTTCCTGTTCTGCAGAGCTTTTCTGCATCTGTCACCTAAAAGTCCCTGTTCTGATTTCCTGTTGGGCTGGAATGCTTCCTAAACATTCCAGAATTTTGTTATGGTCCTGGCAGCCAAACCCACCAAACCAAGATCCCAAGCTCTCACCAAGCAGCCTGAGAACATGTTCAAATCCTCCTCTGGCCCACTTGGCCTGCGAGGGACCCTGCTGGCCCCTGTCCTCTGGTCCCAGGGATGAATCATGAGGTTCTCTCATTGTTGCTGTTGGCCGCCCCTCAGGTTGCTCATTGGTGGGACAGACTCCACCCCAATGTCTTTGCCCTGAATGTGGAAACCTGAAGGCGCAGGCAGCATTGAACACCCCATTACAACACCCAAGTGACTAGTTCCGCTTGACAGAAAGTGAGTCAAGACCGGGGAGGTCCTGGCCATTTGCCTCGAAATTTCCAGCAAAAGGTCAGGTCATCTATCCGTAAGGGCTGGACCTCCAGATTCCTGCCCTGGGCTTCACCCGAGGTCCCCTCCCTCAGTGCTCCAAGTCAGCTTGGCCTGGCCAGCAGCCTCGCTCCCACCATCCCCACCTGCTCCATGCAGCAGCCGCACCTCCCTATATGTGCCTGCTCTGTCACCATCACATTGGGCTACACCCCATCACAGTGCCTGCTGCATTCTGCCTTGAGGCGGGGCTCTAACTGCATGACCCTGTCTTGGTTCCTGGGTTGGAAGCCCCTTGAGAGAAGCCCCTGGGTCCTATTTAGCTGTGCCCCCAATCTTAGCATGGAGCCTGCTGCAAGGCAGGTACTCACGTGAGACATGTCGGGTGGAAATAAACTGATCCCTCAGCCTTACTTGTGTCCAGTCCTACCTAACTCCATTGAGAAAGGTGGGAACTGAGCAGCCCTTCCTTTGAAAGGGAGTCAGGAGAAGACCACCACAGCCATCTGCTTCACCATCTCTCTTCATAGGGACGACCTATAGATGATGAGCTGGGGTGCTCACAGACTGGGGCCAACAGGCCCCTGTTCCATCCCTTCCTAAGTCCATGAGCTGTCCTTCTCCCTGGCTGAGAAAATGCTAGCCCTAGCCCATCACCTGCCCATCTCAAAAGATAGAAATTGGTAAGGAGAGCCTGGCTGAATTGGGGCAAACCTATTCTGCCTACAGTAACTGCAAAGGGCAGCAGGTTTACCAGGAAGGAAAGTGCCTCGCAACTATTTTCATGGCACCCCAGGACCAGAAGCTAAGACAATGCCCAGCCTTCTCAGTGCAAACCATATCTCAGAGGCCCAGGGAGGCCCAGTGTAATGCACAATGTCCCACAATGATGCAGGAAAAGTCAGAAGCCACTCCCAGCAGCTAGGTCTCTACTGCTAGACTCTTCAATTCCGCAAGCTCACATAGCCCCTGCCGGCTACTCCCACGCAAAATAAGCAATACTACTGAAGAGCTTCTTCCTTCTTCCTCTGTGGTTTGCATGGTGACAAGGGCAGTGTTTGGGCTCATGACAGTGGGAATGAAGAATGGAAACTCCAGGTCTTCCTTCCTCATCCCAAAGACCAGGACAAAAACAAACTGCTCTTACCTGCTAAGATGAAGATGCCCACAAGAATCAGGAAGACCAGCAGGTAGAGCCCCAGGACAGCATGCTTCAGCGCCGACAGGGACCCCAGCTGGGTACAGCAGCTGCTCGCCCGCCGTTTGTGACATGGACCTGGATAATAAGGGTAAGAAAAGGAAGGAAAGAAGACACTTAAAAACCCCATAAGCTCTTTTCTTTTTTGGTCTCATCTCTCCCTGATGCATGCAGATGTTCATGTTGAACTTCTCACATCCCTTTTGCATGTCTAGAATGCAACCACCTGATGGGGAGCCTTCCAGGACCATCACATTCAGCCTCTACCTCTCCTCCCACTCTCTGTGTTCATGACCAAGCCAGATCACATGTCCACAGCTCACATGCTCACACAAACCAACTCTTCTTGAGCTAGTTCAAGCAGCAGAAAGACCTTGGATTAGTCTTGGATATGTGGCCTTTACAAAGTGTCATCGTCCCATGGGATCCAGGGAGCATGAAGAGAAATTAAAACAGAAGTTGCAAACTCCAAACTTCTACAGTGGCTGGGGAGGTATGGGAAAGAGGGAAATGGGCCCAGCGGGACTATGGGGAGGCCAATAGCACGTGCCTGCTCTGGCAGAGGCTACTATGCAGGGATGAGGGGTGGGTGTGGCCAGATACAGAATTTTCTACATCTATTTTTAAGTATTGGCAACTAATTCATCAAACACAAAACACTGGGGAGTGTAAACAAAACACATTTGTAAGCCAGCTCTGACCAGCTTGCAACCTTGCATTTAGATTTGCTGGAGAACACAGTAACCTCATCCTGTGACACTCCTCAACTTCTGCTCAAAATGGAATAGGGAAATATCATTGCTGCAGTGGCCTTTTGGGCCATGCAATTCAACCCCTTTGGTGTACAGATAAAGAATGTCAAATGTTAGCGGCAAATCCGGCCCCAGGACCCACGTTGATCTTTTAGCTGAACTTGTCCTTCAAGGCAGCCTTCTCAGACGACCCATGCAGAGGCTTACTGACCTCCACCTGCTCTGTTGACTGAAAGTGGAAAGAAGGGATCCCCTCCCCGATGTCAGCAGGGCATGTAGGAATCACCAGGGTGGGGTGGGGGGGGCATTAAAAAATGCATATCCCTTTAATGCTTGTTCCTTACCCCCTGTGGATGAGACCCCTCTCCAGAAGGACTGTCCCCACTTCAAGAGTGTCACTAACTAAGGCCAGGCGCAGTGGCTCACACCTGTAATCCCAGCACTGTGGGAGGCCAAGGCGGGTGGATCACTTGAGGTCAGGAGTTCAAGACCAGCCTGGCCAATATGGTGAAACCCCATCTCTACTAAAAATACAAAAATTAGCTGTGCGTGGTGTAGTGTGCTTGTAATCCCAGCCACTTGGGAGGCTGAGGCAGGACAATCACTTGAACCTGGGAAGCAGAGGTTGCAGTGACCTGAGATCACACCACTGCACTCCAGCCTGGGCATCACAGTGAGACTGTCAAAGGAAAGGAAAGGAAAAAGGAAAGGAATGGAAAGGAGAGGAGTGTCACTAACTGGACTGGGCAGCAAAAGGTTGTTGAGAGGCTAAAATTGATATTTAGAAAACATCTTGAAGGATGGTGCCATGTTTGCAGTTCCTTCGTAGGTTTCCATTTGCAAGGAGGTACCTCAAAGGTTATATATCACCTCCCAGGTATCATTACTACCTCCTTGGCCTCAGGAGGTTTTATGACCACAAGGGAAATGGTGGTGACTATTGGTACCGTAGGATCCACACAGCCCTGGTTCCCCAGAGATATTGTTATATAAGGAACATTTTCCCACTCATTGACTTCGTTTTATTACAAATACTGCTGTTAAACCAGCTAAACAGAGCTATTACATAATATTTCTATAAGACATTGGGTGCAGTGTCAAGCAAGTTGTCAAGTACAAATCCAATGACCATTCTCATTCGTCCTTACATTAGCAAGTTTTGAAGAGTTGAGCTGATTTTCTGCTAAGACAAAATAGAGCACATCTTTCTAACTCACCCTAAACCTTTCCTGGGATTTTCCATCCCTTACCATACACTAGGCTCTACAAAGGGTTTTGCTCCTAAATATGTAGGCTCCTGGTAGCATTTCTTTTTTTTTCCTTCTGATGAGAGCCACTAGCTGTCTGGTTGCAACTTACCAGAGGAAAGTCTGTTCCTCTCAAGAGTCAGAGTGGGAGGAATAGAAAAATATTATACAAATACTGGTTTCGTTCTCATGGTGGTAGTTTCAGCTCTCCTGCTTTGAGCCCTGCTTCCTCCTTAGCCTCATGACAGAATAGGAGGAGGAAAATCACACAGCCATGAAAACAGTTAACTTGAAGTTTGCCTTTGTCATCTGCATATGCGTTGCTGGTTCACTGTAGGAGTGCGTCAACGTGCAATGATGTCACTCTATTTTTTTTCCCATAAAAAAGAATAGTTCCCTTGCCCTCTACCTGAGGCTATTTAATAGCAAGCCCCTGCTTGTGACAGGTGCCTTAGTCAACCAACATGCAGAACACAGACCTTCCTCTGAGACAGCTTAGTTCTTTCAGCAAGACTTTGTTACTTTGTGCGTTAAACCAAGTCTATTTTAAATAGGACATAATGAGGGTTTCAAATAGAGGTTTCCCACGAATGGTTAGACAAGCAGAACATGAATGGTCTGGCAAGACCCTTAGAGAATCTGATTGCAAGGGAAAGACGACAATTTAAGACAAGTCGCAAAGGCTGCTCAAAACACATTTATGGACTTTTTTTTTTTCCAGGTGGCAGAAGCGTGTTAGCTGGGTAAACCCTTCAAATTATTTAAACTTAGCGGAAGGTTACAAACACTCCAAAATGATCCTAACAGCAAAGTCAGGGCAAAAAGTATGTCTACTTTTTTGTTAAAAAAATTTTAAAAATTTACTATCAAGCCATGACAAGACATGGAGGAATCTTAAATGCATAATTAACTCAGTAAAATAAGCCAACCTAAAAAAGCTACACACTGTATGATTCTAACTATGTGATAGATATTCTGGGAAAAACAAAAGTATGGAGGCGGTAAGAAGATCAGTGGCTGCCAGGGATTGGGAGGGCAGGAGGGATGAGCAGGCAGAGCACGGGGGATTTTCAGGGAAGTGAAACTCCTCTGTATGATACTGCAATGGCAGATGCATGCCATTAGACATTTGGCCAAACCCACAGAATGTTCAACACCAAGAGGGAACCCTAATGTAAACGATGGGCTCTGGGTGATAACGATGTGTCAACATAGGCTCACTGATTGTAACAAATGCACCATGCTGGTGGGGACGTTGACAGCGGGGGAGGCTGTGCACGGGGAGGTGCAGGATATATGGGAATGTTCTGTACTTTCCATTTGCCTTTGCTATAAACCTGACACTACTATTAAAAAACACAGTCTATTAAAAATAAAAGTAGAGCTTTTGACTTAAGGATTGTAGGGGTAAAAACTTTAACAGGTATTTATGGAACACCCACTGTGGAAAGCCCCACTCTGGTAGCCAGCCTTCAAAATAGACCCCACGATCCCAGCACCTTCTGCAATCAACCCCCTTCCACGTTGTACCAGGGTTGGTCTGTGTGACCAGTAGAATATGGCAGAAGTAATGGTGTGTCACTTCTGAACTGAGACAAAAGACACACAGCTTCCTTCTGGCTCAGTCTTTCTCTCTTGGAATGTTTGTTTGAGGGGAAGCCAGCTGCCATGTCATGAGCGCCCACAGAGAGGGCTTTGGCTGACAGCCATGTAGGTGAGTGAGCCTCTAAGCAGATCCTCCCACCATGTCAAGCCTTCAGATGATGGCAGCCTGGACAATATCTTTACCGCAACCGAGGCAGGAGGCAAGATTCGACTTTAGAGGCAGAGCTCAGAAACCAGACCAAACTGAGGACTAGCTAAAAAAAGGAATGGGGCAGGAGCAGCTTTTCATAAGACACACCCACCAAAGTGCCATGTTGTTTACCATTGCCATGGCAACACCCAGATGTTACCACCCCTTTCTACGGCAACATGACAACCCAGAAGTTGCCACCATTTTTCTAGAAGTTTCTGCATAAACTGCCCAAAATTTAACTATAATTAAAAATGGGCATAAATAGGACTGCAGAACTGCCTCTCAGCTGCTGTTCTGGCCACACTGCCTATGGGGTAGCCCTGCTCTGCAGGGAGCAGCACCTCTGCTACTGCCATGCACTGCCCCTTCAATAAAAGTTACTAACACCACTGGCTCACCCTGGAATTCTTTCCTGGGCAAAGCCAAGAACCCTCCAATTTTGGGGCTTGCTCCTCCTGCATCACAACCTCTTGAGAAAGCCTGAGCCAGGGCTACTCTGCTAAATTGCTCCCAGATTCCTCCCAGATTATATCGACATATGTGCGTACAACATTTTTAATCTGAAAAAATTAACAAAATTTTGGCTTAAAAAAAAAAACACCCATGACTTCCTCAGAAACTGCATGAGGAATACATTTGTTTTATGCTGCTCAGTATTGGGGTAATTTGTTACGCAGCAATAGATAACTAATACACTTTTGATAGGTGCTGGGAAATACAAAGATGACACACTGTGGGAGGGAGAGACTTTGTCAGCGTCATTCACTTCCAACTGAGTAGCTCCCAGGCCAGTGCCTGGCACATAGCAGATGCTCAAGATATTTGTTGAGGGATTAAGATGCGGCCACTGCCTTTCAGACGCAGCCACAGGAGGGGAAGATGACGCGTAAAGGGTAACTGCAACACAGGGAAGAATGAGGTCAGTGCAGAAGGGAGCGGTGACACAAGCAAAGTGCTGCCTGCACAGGTGGCGATGCATTCGGTGCCACAGGTAGTCACAGAATCTGCATGCAGGAGGCCGCAATTCACCAGTGCGTGAAAGACAGCCCTTTCTAGATGGGCTGAATTCTGTTCTCTTTCTCTTCACTTCATAGTGCAATGTACAACACATATAAATTTGAAAACAGTGACTTTAAGGAGCAAACAGTCTTCCTCTGTGTGAACCATCTACAGGAAGTACCAGACAAAGCTGTTCATGATTAACAGGTTGTCTGCAGACACAGGCACACACAAGACCAGAGTGCTGGAGAAAATGGTCGACAACCACCACGACAACAGGAAGAAGAAAAACTATCCCAAGCTCAAACAGAATCCCGAGAAAGATTTTTCCATTTTGCAGTGGCCTCCAGAAGTGAGGGTGGCATCTGGAGGTCAGGAAGCCAAGAGGTCTGGAGAGGGCAAGGCCAGTGGCTCTGAGCAAATAAATAGAAACAAACAGTGACTTGCCAGAAGAATCCAGAATGCCAGGCTGGGAGATGTTGTTCATCTCAGTGTGGAGCACGTGGCTGCTTGATGATTGCTAGGAGCAGCAGAGATGGTCTCCTCTCTGTAGGCATCCTGCCCTGCATACAGCCTGCACAATCTTGCCATAGCTGATGGGCTATTACTTTCTTAACATCACTCGACTTAAATACATTTAAACTTAAATTTCTTTGGAAGGAAACTTCATCACCATAAGTGGAAAATTAGTAGCTTCCTATTATAAATTAAAATAGATACCTGGCTGGGCCCGGTAGCTCATGCCTGTAACTCTAGCACTTTGGGAGGCCAAGGCAGGTGGATGACCTGAGGCCAGGAGTTCGAAACCAGCCTGTCCAACATGGTGAAACCCCATCTCTACTAAAAATACAAAAATTAGCCAGGCATGGTGGCAGGCACCTGTAACCCCAGCTACCCAGGAGACCAAAGCAGGAGAATCATTGGAACCTGGGAGGCAGAGGCTGCAGTGAGCCAAGATCCTGCCACTATACTCCAGCCTGAGTGACCAAGTGAGACTGTCTCAAAAAAAAAAAAAAAAAAAAAAAAAGACACCTAACTATTAAAATAACAGATTCATACCTGTGTATCAAAGGCATCTTGAACACCACTATGCTGTATGTTGCCACATCCTAGGAAACACTGACTTTAATGAAAGTAACTAAGTCACAGTTCAGTGACATGTTACAAGAAGTTGATACACACCAAGGAAATTTCATTTATAGAGAAGCAAAACCAAATTTTAGATGTTCAAGTTTTAAAATGGTCCAGGCCAGGCACAGTGGCTCATGACTTAATCCCAGCACTTCAGGAGGCTGAGGTGGGAGGATTGCTTGAGCTCAGGAATTTAAAACCAGCCTGGGCGGATTAATGAGACTCTCTCTCTACAAATTTTTAATTAGCCAGGGATCGTGGTTTGTGCCTGTATCCCAGCTACTCAAGATACTGAGGTGGGAGGATCACTTGAGCCCAGGAATTCAAGGTTGTAATGAGCTATGATGTCACCACTGCACTCCAGCCTGGGTGGCAGAGCAAGACCCTGACTCCAAAAAGAGAAAAAAGTTCTAGAAGGTAGTATGTTAAGAATTAAGTACCACTGAAAGAACCATGTCAGAACCTTGCACGCATCTTTCACTCCATCCTCATTATCATCCATTACCTCTTTACCTCTCTGGTGATCCCACTAGTCTCTAAGGTTCTTTGAGGCGAGGTGTGTCTCCCCATCAGCCAGTGAAGAGCAAAGCAAACACATGTAAACAAGAGTTATTTTTGTGGCAAAGACTGTCTCTTACATTTGTCATATGCAAATAATTGATAAATTCTAATTGGCTAGAAAAACACATTTTTGGAGCAAACTTTTGGTCTGAAAAAATAAAAGCTGGGGCCGGGTGCAGGGCTCATGCCTGTAATCCCAGCACTTTGGGAGGTTGAGGTGGGCAGATCACTTGAGGTCAGGAGTTCGAGACCAGCCTGGCCAACATGACGAAACCCCATCTCTACTAAAAATACAAAAATTAGCCAGGCTTGGTGGTGCAGGCCTGTAATCCCAGCTACCCGGGAGGCTGAGGCAGGAAAATCACCTGAACCAAGGAGGCGGAGGTTGCAGTGAGCCAAGATCGCGCCACTGCACTCCAGCCTGGGTGACAGAGTGAGACTCTGTCTCAAATAAATACACTAATTAATTAAAAGTTGGGCTTTCTTTGCATACCCAGGGCCTCTGATTGCTTCTTTGTGCCCATGCAGGTAAACTGTAGAAGGTAATCACCGGAACGGAATTGCTACTTTACCTCTGGCTGAGAGTCAAAATCACACGTGGAGCTTCTTAGTCATACCAAGGCCTGAGCCTGCCCCAGATGCTCACTCTCTGATTTAGTGGTGAAATCACAGATCCGTGGCACGGAGGCCGCAGCTCTTCAGCAAGGCATTTGTCGTATCAAAAGGGAAGGTGAAGACACATTCTTGGCAAGCAAATGAAAAGTCTTACTAAGAGCTTGACTTTTGGGGAGAAAAAAATTCCTTGATTTCTTTTCAATAGGACACGTTGAAAATGGGGTTGTATCAAATGATTGTATTATTCCTAGAGGTAAACATTGTGAAGAGTTCCTCCTAAAACTGGGAGCAAGAATACCCCAAAGAGTTTTTGCTAAAACACTGCATCCTGGGGGTAGGGAGATGTTTGGCAGCGGAGATTAAAGAACAGAGAAGTTTATATAAAAACAACGCAACCTTGGCACGCTGAGCTGAGGATGAGCAGGGAGAGGGTCCCCAATGTCAGGCTACATTGTGGAGAGAACCTTGAACCTCTAGAGCCCCCTTTCCCTGTATTAAACAGGTAGCATCTCTCACAGCGCTTTGGGGGAACAGCATGGGTTTGGGGCTCTGTGGAGGTCAATGCAAAGCCTGCCTCTGTCATGCATTAACTGTGAGACCATGAGCAAGTATTCCGGCAGTTCCCTTCATCAAAATATCCTTTCCTTGAAAAACTAATATTTCAGTTTCTTAGTCATAATTTTAGAGCATTTTGGAGTTATCCAAATTTATTTCTCCTCTCCCATTTTAAAAGAAACTCACACATTGGATCTGATCAAAATGAGTGTTTATTTCCAAAGAAACTGGCTCTAAACATAAAAAAAAAAAAACAGAGGGCAATGATTCCATTGTTACCTACTTGAGTTTTAACAGCAGCAGTTTCTTCTTCTTGTCTTTGGTCCCACAGCTCATAAACAGCAGGTGGAGACAGGGTTTTATTGCTGGGAGGAACCTCAGAGCTCAGCTCATCCAAGGAGCTTCGTGAAACCCACCCAAGTCTGACTTCACGATGGTTACTCATCACTCACATTGCTCACTGTAACAGGCAGCCACAAATAACCTCTGTCTTTGAAGCTGTCACCACTCTCTGGCTTTCATGGGGACTCCATAAGACAGGGAAGGAAAGTATGAAGCAGGGGCACTGCCACCGAGAGCCACCCCCCCGAGTCCTGCCCGAAGTCACAGCGGACCCAGGGAGACAAGTGTCCCTGGAGCCTGGGAGGGTCCTCAACAACCATGATGTTGTGAAGTCTATATCATCCTAGTCATCACCCTGAATCCTGGCACAAAAAAAAAAAAAAAAAAAAAAAATCTTCTAAAGCTCTTGGGATTTCCAGAGTCATAAGAGTTATTTTTGTATATTCATGAGCTGAGTGGGTCTGGGGACCCCCTAGATCGCCTCAGGATGGGGACTGGCCCCTGGAACGACCAAGGCAGGATGAGAGAGTTGGGACCTTCAGCCTTACCCCCCCAACCTCCAGGAAAAGAGAGGCTGAAGGTTGAGTTGATTATCCATAGCCAATGATTTAATCAATCATGCCTACATAATGAAGCTTCCATAAAAACCCAAAAGGGCTGGGTTTGGAGAGCTGGACGTGCAGAGGTTCCTGGAGGGCAGAACAGCTGGGGAAGGCATGGAAGGTCTGCACCCATCCTCCCAGACCCACCCTGCGCACCTCTTCCCTCTGTTGTTCATCTACACATCCTTTGTAATATCCTTTTCAATAAACCTGTAAATGTGAGTAAAGTGTTTCCCCGAGTTCCAGGAACCACTCTAGCAAATTAATCAAACCCAAGGTGGGGGTCCTGGGAACACCGATTTATAGCCAGTCAATCAAAGGAAGTGGGTGCAGGGTGGGAGCAGTCTTGTGGGACTGGGCCTTCAACCTGTGGATCGCAGGCTACCACCAGGTGCATCATATCAGGATTGAATTGAACCAGAGGACACCCAGCTGGCGTCCGTAGGAGAACCCACTTCAGAACTGGCTGTTGATGGAGAGAAATCCTCATCCATTTTGGTAACCTGAAGTGAAGCATTCTGTGTTGAGTAAGAGAACAGAAAAAACCATTTTGGCTTGTTTTTTTCCTCTCCAGAACAACCAACTAGGGTAGAGTGAACACCAGTGACCTCTGCCCTGCTGCATACCAGGCCTGAGTCCTCAGGGCAGACGGCCCAGCGAGGGCACCCGGGGTAGGAGCCTGGTCGTCCGCAGAGTCAGATGCTCCCAAGCCTTCTAAGTACGGGACAGCAGGGGAAGGAGAGACAGCCAGGGCTAATTCCATGCAGATTTCACAATGGTCTGGGACAGTTTCTCTTAGTACTTTCAGAGATCTGTCCATCTTGTCACTTTCACATAATGTTTGTTATTTTCCCTCCACCCCTACCCATGTCCCAAGTTACTCCGCATAAAAATTCTTGAGAACAATCAAGGGTGTGTGTGCTTGTTTTCGGGAAGGGATGCTGGTGTGTGTCTTCTTCTGCAGCGGGGGCTGAGGGGTAGAGAGAGGAAGCTGGGGGAGGGGAGGGCAGGGTGGCCAAGGTGAGCTGGTACACCACTGCAGCCACGTGGGAGAGAGCCTGAGAGCCCCCCAGGAAGAACAAGGGGTTCCTGGGGCTGGTGGAAGGTGCCACTATTCACGCCCCAAATGCACAGCACACAGATTAGAAGGAAAGCGGCATCAATGCACTGAGACTCAAGCAAGCAGCAGGCTCAGGGTTCTGCCTAATTTCAGGCCAAAAGACTCTCCCCTTATAGAGTGGCCCCAGCTCCTTGTTCAGAAGATTCCCAGTTCCCCTCCTGGTGCTTTTGTCAATGACAGTAAGTCACTTAAGATGTCTGCAAGTTGGAAGCCAGGTCTCAGCTAGTTCCATTTTTAAATCACTCCTCTTTCTGGGATGCTAATGCAACCTTCTGCCCACCTCCTGGTCCACTTTGGTTTGATGAACTGATTTCTTCTCTGGGCAGAAACAAGTAAGTTGAATACACCTGTCTCACTCTCCCAGTGCCTACTGCCATTCAGTTGGAAGGGTGTCTGGCTTGGGAGACAGAAATGCTAAGAGCCTCCCCTGCCACTTGTAGGGGACCGAGTCATCCGTGTCCCTGAAGCCTCCAGCTCTGCTACCTATGCACGAAAAGCACAACAGGCCATGGCAGAGGAGGGAGCTCAGCAGATCCGGGCAAAGAGGATGGAGATGAGGTGCCCTAGGACTTTGGGTGCTCCTCAAAAAACTCCTCCCCACAAAACCTCACAGCCTCACCAGCAGTTTCTGCCCTGAGGCCACCCAGTAGGATCACTTGAGCCCTCAGTCCTGGCTTAGCAAGCCCCCCTGCCTTAGTCCAGGCTGCCACAGCAAAGTACCACAGCCAAGGCAGCTCATAAACACAAAGGTACTGCTCACAGTTCTGGAGGCTGGAAGTCCATGATCAAGGCACCGGCAGACCTGGTGTCTACACAGCCGCCCCACCCCTCACGGTATCCTCCCACGGCGGCAAGAGAGCGAGGGAGCCGCTGGGGTCCCTTTTATAAGGGCACTTATCCCACCCACGTGGGCTCCACCCCCATGACCTAATCACCTCCCAGAGGCCCCACCTCCTAATCCCATCACTTTGGGGGTTAGGATTTCAACATAGGAATTTGGAGGGGACACAAACATTCAGTCCATTGCACCTACAGAAAACCAGGACTCCCGAGGCCCCCCATCACCCACTGTTAACCCCAAACAGCTGTGTTTATCCTCCTTCATGCCATCTCCCTCCCTGACTCCTGAAACCTTCCTGCATCGGCCCCTGGACTCCCAGCCGGTCAGCCGTGAAACCTCTCATTCCCTCAGTCTCCTGCTGTAGGCATTTCTTCTACTTTCTTGTTCTACATGAGACCTGCTTCCTGCCTGCCTGACCTTTCCCATGAGGACTTTTCTTTTCCCATTCTCCTCATACACCAGTCATATGCCAGGGCGGTAGATGTTTCTCTTTGCTTCCTTCTAGAACTTTCCCTCTCCCTCCTCCCTAAAAACCCCCAGCACTTGTGTTCACTGTCATAAGACTTGACAGCGCACCTCACCGTTAAGAGCCACCTGCTCCTCCCCTCCCGGGGTCCCTGTCGCTGCCCTGGCTCTCCTGATGCCCAGGTATCACAGGTATCACTCCTTGTGGCCTCCTTACCTAATTTCAGCCTCCCCAGCCTGGGCCATTCGCTTCGCGCACTGGAAACATGGCTGGCCCAAGCAGGGATGGACTCTGACTGTAAAAGACGCACTGGATTTTGAAGACTCAGCACGAGAGAAAAAAGTACATAAATACCTCAATAAACTTTATAGCAATTACACGTCAAAATGATAATATATTGGATATGCTGGATTCACTAAAGTGCACTACTGTATTTCAGTTAGTTTCTTGTGTTTTCCTTTTTTTTTTTTAGGAGAGACAAAGTTTCATCATGTTGGCCAGGTTGGTCTCGAACTCCTGACCTCAGGTGATCCGCCCACCTCAGCTTCCCAAAGTGCTGGGATTACAGGTGTGAGCCACCGCGCCTGGCCAGATTCTTGTATCTTTTCACCTTTTAAGCTGGCTGCTAAGAACTTTAAAATTGCATGTGTGGCTCACCTTTCGTTTCTAGTGGATTCTGCTGCTCTAGAAAGGCTTTACACCAATCACTGAAATCTAAATCCCACATTCAAATGTCCCACTTTATAAATGCTATGGCTCATCTTATTTATTTATTTATTTACTTATTTATTTTGAGACAGGCTCTCACTCTGTCACCCAGGCTGGAGTGCAGTGGTATGATCACAGCTCACTGCAGCCTCGACCGCCTGGGCTCAAGAGATCCTCTGGCCTCAGCCTCCCAAGTAGCTAGGGCTACAGGCACGCACCACCACATCTGGCTAATTTTTAAAATTTTTTGTAGGTTGGGGGATCTCTCTGGGTTGCTCAGAGCTGGTCTTGAACTCCTGGCCTCCAGCAATCCTCCCATATCGGCCTCCCAAAGCACTGGGATTACCGACTTAGCTACGGTGCCTGCCCTCATCTTCGTAGTGCAGTCCCTCAGGTCTCTGACTCTGGGGTGCCCCAGCCTCCCACAGACCATGCATCCCACTGTCTTTCCACCCTCTCACACCCTCCTATCCTTGCTGGCCCTCTTATCCTACTCCACCCCAGGATCCACGTTATCAGGTCACACACTTCCACTCCTCGCTCTTGTCTTGCTTCCTCACACTTGCACAGGGAAACTCCAACCCTGGTCAGGTCTGACTCCACCCACACAGCTGAGCACAGATGGAAAAAGCAAACAAACAAAAAAAAACCACACCCCTAAGCCAATGGGGCTGATTTAAACTCAGAGCCTAAAGACCCAGGGGCGCTGGCTGTCCCTGGGCTCCTGCCTTTCCCTCATCCCATCATCTCTCTTTCCCTTTCCCAGACGTGACTTCCCACTCGCTCCTCCTCTTCTCTCTAGGTTTCCTATTTGACAGAGAAAACAGAAGTACTGCTTAGAGCCCCATGGGCAGGCCCAGGAGCAGGAGCAGACACACTGAACGGACACAAGGGTACTCACACTAGGACCTCACATCTTTGGGGTGTGCTCTATGTACCTGTTTGGAAGGACTCAATGTGGAATAACTCACATAGCCCTTACAAAAGCGTATGAGACAGGGGCTATTGGGTTTCCCATTTCTTAGAGGAGGGGAAGCTGAGGATAAGAGCTTGTTCAGGTTTTCCCAGCCAGCACTCAGCCCAGATGGGGTCTGAGCCCAGCCTGTTCAGCTGCAGAGCCTGTCTTTTTTTTTTTTTTTTTTTTTGAGATGGAGTCACACTCTGTCGCCCAGGCTGGAGTGCAATGGCGTGATCTTGGCTCACTGCAACCTCTGCCTCCCGGGTTCAAGAAATTCTCCTACCTCAGCCTCCCAAGTAGCTGGGATTACAGGCGCACACGGCCACGCCACGCCTGGCTAATTTTTCTGTGTTTTAGTAGAGACGGGGTTCCACCATGTTGCCCAGGCTGGTCTCGAACTCCTGAGCTCAGGCAATCCACCCGCCTTAGCCTCCCACAGTGCTAGGATTACAGGCGTGAGCCACCATGCCTGGCCCCAGAGCCTGTCTTTTTAAGCACCGCACAAAGCCATCCCCACAACAGAGAAGGACTTTAGACTTCAGCACTTTAGACTCAGGCATCAGAGCCGAGTGAGGCTGTGTGCGGGTCTGCACCAATAACGTGTCCACACCCTGAATTTCCTTCCCACTGAGTCACCTTTAGGTAACCTTGTACTTGAGCTAGCCTTGTGCTGGTCTGCAGTGGGAGGGAGGAGAGACGGGAGGACAGACCAGCTAGAGCAATGGTAAATTCCAGAAGTCATGGGGCCCCGTCTCATGCCTCTTTGTGCCCCTTGCTGCACACAGCACCTGCAGAGTCCCTGAATATATTTTGCTGCAAGATGAAGATGAAGAAGCGAATGAATGAGCAAGCAAGGAAGCAGAGGCCAGGAGCTATGAGAGCAAGGTCTGTGGGCAGGAGAACTGGGGGATGCCACGAGGAAAACTGCCCTGGCCACTCATCATCCCCTCTATTCCAGGGATCACCAGAAGCCCACCTGCCCACCCAGGGCTCTGACCTCACTGCAGGTCTCCTTCAAGCCCATCCACTCCAGACTGTACCAGGCTAGTGGGACAGGCCGGTGGCACCCCCCTCAGACCCTCCTCACTGCCCCCATCCCTGGAGTAATGCCACGGAGGAGATGGCGTGGCCCGGGGCTGGGGCTTTGGCTGAAGACGGGGAGGGGCAGCTCCAGTCCATGCCCATCTGCGTGGGAAGGAGCCCCGGTGCCTCTGTGCCCCTCCTTCCCTCTTCCTGACGTCTCCTGGAAACAGCAGCCTCCACCTGAGACAAGGAAACTCATCCCTTGGCTCTTCTGGTAGCAAACTTCAGGGGGTCCCAGGGAGCAAAGTGCCTCCAATCAGGATGACGAAGGGACAGACACACATAAGCCATAGAACCAGGAGCCCTTAGGACCCAGTATTTCTTATAGATTCTAATATTTGAGAAATAGGACTAAAGGAACTTGCTCAATTTCCTGGAGTATCTAGGCCTCATGAGAATCCCACTAGTAACCAGAACGCTGCTTTCTTCAGCAGAAGGCCAGGATCAGCCCGAAAACACTCTCCAGGCCAGGGTCCCTGAGAAGGGGCATGGGTGTTTCCTGGGAGGCCCGAGGTGGCAGCAGCTCCTTCCACCTCCTCATCTCTCCCTCTCTTTCTTCCCCACCTCCGCAAGCTTTGCAGGGGACTCCCAAAGACCAAGGAGGGAAATAAACGTGGATGGAGGGGCTACTGCGTGCAAGGCGCTTTACCCGGGTTATAGCACGTCATCCTCCCACAATGCCTGTGGGGTTAGTAACCTTATTCTCACTTTGCAGACAAGGACACTCAAGATTAGCGGGTCGGGGCCCTGGCAGAAACAGAAGGCTCCCTCAGATTAGGACACATCACAGGGTTTCATAAAAGGAATGTCTCAAAGGTGTGGCCAGGATGTGACCCGCACAAGGACAGAGCAGCATTCGTGGGCTGTAACCACCGTTGGGCCCAAAGGGTCAGGGATGGGAGCAGTTGCCAGACCTGGAACAGGAAAGCCCAGGTAGACAAGGCAGCTTTCAAGGAGCTGTGGTCTTTGGTGGAGGGACAGGAGCAGCCCTGGATGACTCCATAGGGCAGAAGCTGGAGGAGTAAGTGCTCTAGCTTCCCTGTCTCCCCTCACCCACCTCCTGCCGGGGCTCCCCAGTGAGTTAGAGCAAAGAACAGTGCACTGCACATGGGGATGGCAGGACAAACAGAACCCCCTGTACTGGGTCTGAGTTCACATGTGCAAGGACAACACAACTAGTGTGTGCACTATGGGTTCACACCCAGCCCTGACACACTGCAATGTAGGTCACCAAGCCACGCCCATCTTATAGAGGGACAGCCCACTGGGCAAGAGAGACCTGGAGCATGCCTGGCCACTGGCTCCCCCGGGGACCACAGACCTGTCTAACAGAGCCGTGCTCTCTGCTCTGCATGGCCTGTAGCTCTGAACTGGGTTCATAGCCCCCTCTCCTGCACCAGAGCCTGATGCTGCAACCTGTAAAGAGCGGTGACTCTTCCAGAGGCCCCAGCCAGCCCCTCCCAGGAAATCCATTCCCATCTTTGGGCAGCAGCCCAGCAGCCCTCAGCTGAGCCAAGTGAACCAGGGAGATCTGACGGATGAGAAGGTAGATGAGGAGGATAATTTCATTTTATGGGGGAGGAACACAGGATTTGGGAGGCCGGGCCTTGGGGCAGCGAGTGGCCCGGCTGCAGGACTCGGCAGCCGCCAGGAGCATGTGTAACTCATTACCCCCAGGTCCCATTTGCGGACACAGATGACGCCATGAGTGGAGGGGGCTGGGGCCGCGGGGGCGAGTGGGACTGCAGTATTTTTCTGACACTAACACCTCTCTCTGGCCCTCGGAAAGTGCTGTGGAGGAACCAGGCCCAGCCAGTCCCCACCCACTCCCAGCTCGGCCTCCTCCTCCACCTCCTGGCGCCAGACTGGAGAGGCCCCGGCTGCATATCAGGGAAACCAAGGCGGGAAAGAGGAAGGCGGGAGGGGAGGGAGAAGGGAGGCCAGACCACCGGTGTCTGGGGGTTCTGTTGAGAGGGTGGTGCGAGTGAGCATCCATCAGAGGCCACCAGAGGCAGCTTGGCTCAGGAACCTTCCAGGTCCTATTTGGGCTTGGCCCTTCCAAGCAGTTCCAGTCCCTCAGGAGGACCCTTGGCTATTGCCCAGGATCCATGAGGTGAGGAGGACGGGGCCTTCCATCAACAGTGGGCCCCGAGGAGGACAGCAGTGACCAAGACTAAAGGGAGGAGGTAGATTCCAGAGGTGACCCCGCCCAGGCATGCAGAGAGGGGAGGCCCCAAAGGCATCAGAGAACAAGGGGTGCCTGGGGCACCTTGAAGGATGCAGGGACAGGACGAGCTGGAGGAGCTGGGCAAGGTGACTGCTCAGGGAGGGGATAGAGGAACGAAGGCACCCAACAGTCCCTCCTCTTCCCATATCACCTGGCAAGTGAAGAAAGGGAAGGGATAAAGGCAGGGAGGGTGAAGAGAGATGAGGGGCGAGAAGGAAAGAGTGAAAAGAGCGGGTCCTGTGCAGAAGTGGAACGGCGGCTGTAGGAGCTGCTCTGCTTGGGGAGGGTCCCTTCCTCTGCGCTGAGGAAGCTCCCTGGGCATCGAGCCCCTGCCCAGCGCATTCCCCACGGGTGTCCCCTCACCTCCTCTCTTGCTTTTCCTGCCCTTGCCTCTGGTGGGTGGCTGCAGGGAGCTCCTTTCATCTCCGGGCTGACCACCTGCCCAAGCCCATAAAAGAGGGACTCCTCAGCACTTCTGCCTCCAGGCAGTGCCTCCTTGTCCAATGGGTGAACTGTTTGTAACCTGGCACTTCTTGTCCCTGTTTCTCAGATGGATGGGCAGGAGGGCGTGCGTGGGCGAACCAGGTGAAGGCTAGCGCCTGGACAGGGGCGCTCACGCTTGCTGGCTGGGTGAGTGTCTGTTGGGGGTGCCAGCGGCCACATCGTGAACAGAGCTTTTCCAGGCTTAAGGCAGATTCTGCACTTGGATTCCCACGTGCCTCCTTGTCTATTTCTCCACTGGTTCCGAATCCAGAGTCACTTCGTGGCACCATCAGCCCTACCCCGTGAAATCCCCATCCTGGGAAGGAGCCTGCATCCCAGGTAAGGAGACTCAGAGTCTGGTTCCAGCTCCACCACTGACGACTTGAGTGGACTTACCATGTCATTTACCAACAATCACAAAGACTTCCTGGACACCTGCCACCTACAAGGTCCCAAAAGAATTCCAAGAGGAGCAAAACATAGTCCTGACCTCACGGGTCTCAGTGAAGATGAGACCTGCACTCCACAGCACATGGGCCATGTGAGCGGGACAGCTCATCACATCCCAGCAGGAACACCGGGGAGCCTGTGGGAGAGTGGACCTGGGGCCCATTAGGTCCCACTGCCAGGGAAGGCCGCATCTTACCTTCATGTCAGGCTGTACTTTTGCAATTTTGCCTCCACTGATCCCACTATCCCCACGGCCAGCCTCCAACAAGAAGTGCCGTCTCTCCTCCCCTCCTCCCACCTCTCACCCTCCATTGAAGGAGGAAGTTCTGTAAGGGTCTTGGAGCTTGTCCTGGGCCTCACACTTCACTGTCTTCATTTACTCAATAAGGGCCCAAGGGCAGCCCTGACTGGGTTCAGGGGTGCTGGCTCTCCCTTCCTTTCTCATCTCTTCCCACCTTCCCCCTCCTCCCTGCCTGGCCCCAACCCTCCCTCTTCCTCTCCCATTTCACTCCTGCAGAGAGGAGAACCAAAGATGCAGCAAAACCCTTTAGAAACAGATCAAATATGGCTTGAATTTCCCCAAGTCAAGCTCATCATTTTCCTCTCTGAAATGAAGGAAAGAGGGGAAAAAATCAAATTGGAAGCCCGCAAGCTTTGAAATCCCTGGCTTCATCTCAACACTCTACTCTGCCTGGGTTCCTCATGTTCCAGCCCCCAATCTGGCAGCCAGGAATGAAGACGGACCCAGAGAACTCGGCAATCAGGTGTAGATGGTGAATGCTTTGCCATATTTAGACTTCAAGAACCCCTCTGTTCATCCATCCATCCATTCATTCATTCATCCATTTATTCATTCATCTATCCGTCCATTAATCCATCCATTCATCCATGCATCCATGCATCCATCCGTTCATCCCTTCATCCATCCATCCATTCATCAATCCATTTATTCATTCATTCATCTATCCATTCATTCATTCATCCATCCATTCATCCATCCCTTCATTCGTTCATCCATTCATCCACCAATCCATCCATCCATTCATTCATCCATTTATTCATTCATTCATCCGTTCATCCATCCATCCATCCATCCATCTATCCATCCATCCCTTCATTCACTCATCCATCCATCCATCCCTTCATTCATTCATTCATCCATCCATTCACCCATCCATCCATTCATGTATCCCTCCCTTCATCCATCCATCCATTCATCCATTTATTCATTCATTCATCTATCCATTCATTCATTCATTCATCCATTCATCCATCAATTCATCCATCCCTTCATTCATCCATCCATCCATTCATCCATTCATCCATTTATTCATCCATCCATCCATTTATCCATCCATCCATCCTTCCCTTCATTCATCCATCCATTCACTCATCCATCCGTCCCTTCATTCATCCATCCATTCATTCATCCATTCATCCATTCATTCATCCATTCATCCATTCTTCCATTCATTCAAAAAATCCCTAGTGAGCACCTACTGCGTTGTGGGTTTGGGAGACATCAATAAACAAAATAGAGATGCCTGCTGTGGTCCAGCCTATATTCTTGCCATGGGGAACAGATAATGAATGATACATGTAAATAAGGAGACTACTGAGTCAAGAGGAAGTCAGACCATGGAAGAAAGGAAAAAAGAGTCAGGGAAAGGGGGATGGAAACTCAGGCCTTCGAGAAGATGAGAGCTGAGCAAAGTCCTAGGGGAGGAGAGCATGGACCAAGCGGGACAGGGCAGTGATGCACGCTGGGGGACGCCAGGGGAGCACCCTTTTAAGGGGAGAAGCCCCAGGTGAGTGAACCAGAGGTTCCCTGCCAAGGTTGGGGCAGCGAAGAGGGGAGAGGCACGGGACCTCCTGGGCACATTGTCAGCACCCAAGTTTTCACTCCTGCTGAAGTGGGAGCCACAGCCATGCTTTGCCCAGCATAGCGTCATATTCTGACTTGGGGTTGAAAAGGGCCACATCCCTAATGCAATGGCCAGGTCCGATTTTACACACAGAATTTTAGAAGCAGATAGGACCTCAGAGATACCCCCCTGCATCCTCATTTGGCAGACGAGTACACCGAGGCCCACAGAGGGTCACATGCCCAGGAGGCGCGAGTCAGCCTGGACTCCACACCTCTCATCCTCTGCTGCCTGCCCTGTACCTGGGCCCTAGCATCAGGGAACCCTGGGACAGGACATGGCTAGCATGGCTCTCAAAGTGCCCTCTGACAGAGCTCCCCACACCAGAGGGGCCCAGAAGGCGTAGTGGCTAGGGTTGCTGTTAATTTTCAGTCCTTCTGGTCCAAATGAACTTTTCTTTAAAAAAATCTGGGGTTCAGAAAAAGGGAGAGTAAGATGAGGTACTGGGAAGAGGGTATGGTGGTCCCAGGGATATCTGACCCCTCCCACCCCTGAGGGCCCCCAGGCTGGCCCTGATGGTCCTCTCCAATCACCCAGTCTGTACCCAGTCTTTCTTGCCAAATCAAGCCCCTTTGCTGATGTGCCAGTGAGTACAGATGCCACCTTCCCCTTTGCTGATGGACTGATGGGAGCTCTGCATGGGGCCAGCACCCCAGGCCTTCTCTGCCCAAGTGGCATGAGCCTTACAGAAACCCTGACTCAACTTGGTGTCACACAACTAGGAATACCTTTCCCACCTCTTCTCTTAGACAATCTTATTCAGTCTTCCAGCCCTTTTCCAGAAGGCCCTCTGCCCGCCTGACTTCATTATTCACACACATTTTAGCCTACTTTATATTTTAGGCAGTTGTTCCCATGCCAGCCCCTTCTACTGGGATCATAAGCCCTTTGAGGGAAGAGACTGTTTTAATTTCTCTTTGGAGCATTCCTGGCTGCTCACCCTGGCCTGACACATCATGGATCCTCAGAGTATGTTTGTTGATTGGAATCTGGAAGAAGAGCCACCATGGTGGACAATCCTAGGGTGCGGTGAACAAGGGCATTGGTCAGAAGCCCAGATCTCCTCGTCTTCTCTGCCTGCAGAGACCCTCCCCGCTCCCTGCCTCTCTGAGCCACCATAGTTCTTTCCCTACGCTCAGTGCCTGGTGGGAGGAATACAGGGTTGGAGGAAGAGAGGAGTGGAGTCATTACTCTTCAGTAATTTCAAGAGGCAGTTGGCAGAGTGGAGCGAAACGAGAGAGGGAAAAGGCCTGTCTCTCCTTGGCCAGAAGTCTTTTTAAGGCTCTTCAGTAAGCTTCATTTTATTTCTCTTTGATGTGGGGGCAACGTTCTCCTCTCTGACATGTGCTGCGTGCAGCAAGAATTTATCAGTCATCTACTGGGTGCACAGGAGCCGGACTGATGGAAAAGCGCTCTGGGCTTCTCCAAAGGAAGCTGCATCACTCGGATCTCCAGGGTTTTAGCAAATAAGCAGCCCCTGAGATGCAGGGCCTTCTGAGTCACTGGCGTGGGGAGCCCTTTCTGTGGCAAGACCAGGGCCTTGCACCCACTGGCAGAATGAGCACCTTGGAGAGCGGTTTGCCCCTCACGAGTGCTTCAGGAAGTGGGTAGGAGGCCCCTCTCCTCACCTGAGAGGGTCTGCACTGACTGCCTCAGAGGCCCTTGCCTGACCCCAGTCTCACTCTCTCAGGAATAGAAGCATGGCCCTTGGAGTCAGGAGGCTCCGTGCTGGACCACCCTATGACTGATGGGCCATGTAATCTGTCCATCTGTAAAATGAGTACTCATCTTACTGACAGGTTTGTTGAAGTGAATGAATGAGAAAACCCATGGAAAAGACCTTTTAAAGCATAAAGTTCAATATATGCACTATTACATGAGGAGGTCACAAACACTCAAAGGCAATGCCAAGGTTGGGTGGGGGCAGGGCTCCCTCCCCACCCCCGGGCCAGATCTTGTGCCCCAAGTCTGAGCCAGCTGCACTCACCATCCTCACACAAGTTCAGCTTGGACAGGCTCCTGCCATCAAAGGAATCCTCACAGATGGAGCTGGTGTCACAGTCGCTGACGGTGTGCAGGTACATGGCTTTGTTCTCCATCATGTCCTGCAACAGCTGCAGAGAAGGCAAGAGGGGAGGAGAGGGAAGACGAAGGCAGGGAGAGAGACAGAATCAACTGTAAGTGGAAACAGAAGCAAATGGACAGAACAAGGCACCCACCCCTGACCCTAAGCCTGAACACGGGAACCTCTGCTCATCACCAGGACCCAGGTGCCATCCTCCAGGTCCTTGGGACCATGATGCCCCCACCCACAGTTTCCTCAGGACTTCAGAAGACCAAGGCCCTTGGGCCTTTCTGATGGTAGGAGGTGTCCGTTCCTTTCAACAACTCTCAGGGAGGCTGGAATCCTGAGCTGGGGCCACTGTGGGTCACACTGGGTGGGGCCAGGAGGAGGGAACCCTGCCGACTCAAAATGTGACCTGCGAGCAGGTTCTGAGCCCTCAAAACCCGGGGCATGCCAGACAGACATGAGCTTCTGTTTTGTGTTGGAAATGAAGGAAGGAAAGGAAGACACGAAGGGGCATTCAGAGCGGGTACCGAGACCACTTGCAAACAAAGCTGAGCAGACCAGGACTGCTCCCAAATCCAATGGGGCTGGCATGTTGGAAGGAGCTTGGCTCAGTAGGACCACAGCAGGGATTCATCTACTGTGGTGGGGCCCGAGGAGCAGGGAGCCTCTGCGGGGACCCGCAGGCGCTAAGCATCTGGGCAGCTTTAGGCCAAGGGAGGGCTTCTGTCTGCATGGCCCCAGAGGCTGACTCACTGGGTCTCTGGGTCTACACCATGATGTTCCAGGGGCATATACATTGACTTAGGAGAATCCTATGCTCTTTGAAAGGAAACAGCCTGTTGACGCAACAATGTGTACAACCCGATCCCATTTTGTAAGAGATGCGCACATAAGGTGCGTGTGGAGGTAAGACGCTATGATGGCTCCGGGTGAGAAATGTATTACAGGACTCTGGCTGGAAGGGATTGTGGGGATTTAATATTTCTTTTTGCTTTCAGATTTTCTGGGTTTTCTGTGACGCATTTGCATTCCTTGTGTAATAAGAAGAATCTGTTTTTTAAGCCAAATTACAAAGTATTTACATCAATTACTTGATATTGTTTTTGTCACATAAATGCTCAGTGACTTCACAAATTATTCTCTACTTTCATCAAGGTTCCAGGCATGAGTTTATCTTGACCTTTGCCTCTGATGCTCTTTAACTATCTGGACATTTAAGCAAAAAAACAGCTTTTTTTTTTTGTTTAAATAATAAATCCTTTGGAAGATAAAAGCCCCATGAGGATGGGTCCCAGGCCCAGTATGGAGCAAACTCAACCCTTCGACCCAGAGGAGACTGGGAGGAGAGGATGCAGGGCTGGCAGGTGGCAGTGCGGGGACAATGCCTGTTGATTGAGAGATCAGTCAATCAGTTTCTCTTCAGAGGGAGGGTGGGCAAGGAGGTGTGGCAACTTTCATAAATAGACATAATCACGGAAGGAGGCTGGCTGGGTCGCCATGTAGCAGAGCAAAACATGAATTCCATATTTTGTTTCTTCCTTTTTTTTTCCGTTTTTTTTTTTCTTTTTCTTTCTTTCTTTCTTTTTTTCTTTTGAGACAGGGTCTCACTCTGTTGCCCAGGCTGGATGGCAGTGGTGCAATCTTGGCTCACTGCAACCTCCACCTCCCAGGCTCAAGTGCTCCTCCCAACTCAGCCTCCTGAGTAGCTGGGATTACAGACACATGCCACCATGTCCAGCTAATTTTTTGCAGAGATGGGGTTTCACCATGTTGGCCAAGCTGGTCTGGAACTCCTGGACTCAAGCAATCCACTGGCCTCAGCCTCCCAAAGTGCTGAGATTACAGATGTGAGCCACTGCACCCAGCTGAACCCTTTATTTTCATGACTTGAACTTGGCCGCCAGAGAGCTCTGACATTTGGGCTAAGAAGAGACCAGAACTGACCAGTCACTGTATACATGTCCTTCCAATGACCCAGGAGGGCTGGAGGCCTCTGATCTTAGCCCTTCTCTACATCCCCCACAATGGGCACACACATGCATGTGCACACACACAGCTATGGGGCTCCCAGTATCTGCAGGCCTCTCCTCCAGCCTATGGGAGGGATGGAACAGGGGGTGGTCCGAAGTTCTGCCAGGATCTCTCCTCCCTGCCCCAGACTCCACCCACTCTGGCTTCCCTGTGCTGCAGTGGTGTCCAGTTCATTGGGCTCCCAATTCCGGCCCTCCACCCAATGTCTCCACCCAGGGAGGGCCTCTAGGTGAGGCCCCGGGCAGCTCCAGCACTGCTAAACTGCAAGGCACTCTCCCTCATTTCATGAGCACTCTGTGCGGCACCCCTCCCTCTGGCGTCGCTCCTTGAGGGGCTGTGAAGCAGGAGGCTAAAGTCTCTTTTGCCTACAATAACCCTCCCTCTGCCAAAGGCAATAGCCTCTACTGCCCAGAGGCCACACAGAGCCAGACAGGGCGCTGCCCCTGGGGAGTGGAGGTGTGAGGCCCCACTGTCATTTCCACCTTCCTCCTTTTCTGGTTAGCTCCTGGGACGGGGCTGAAATGCACAACTTGTTAGCCAGAATGTGTTTGAAGGGTGGCCTGTCTCCTTCCTCCTCCCCACCCCTCAGCTGGTCCAGCAGGAGCCCCGGGGAGCTGCTGGGGAGAGGGGCCGGGGCCAATCGGGGCCAGATGTGAGTGCACAGGCTTGGAAAAGCTCAGACAACTCTACTCATGTTTGTTACTTGGAAATGAAACCTACGCATGTTCTGTCTGCCCAGGTTTTCTTGGGGGCTGTTTTTCTTTCTTGGGGGAGGGAGCAGACATTGGGACCCTCAGATCGCGGATCTTATTGTCTTTGGACCAAGTCTGTGCTCTAGAAGATGAAACTGACGGCAACTGCTCCTCCCAGGAGCACTGTGATGGGGGCAGGCTGATGGCATTTGCATTCCGTCACTCCCATTTTAAAGATAAGCCACCCCAAACCAAAGAGGCAAAAGAAGGAATGGATATCAGAGCGGGAAGAGGCCCTGGGCACAGTTTTCCCACACAGGGCACTGGCTCAGCTGTAGGGTTGCTTTGTCTGGGGATTGTATGTCAGGCTTTTTTGGTGACCCCTTTCTGGGCCCCAGATCAGGCAGAGAAGAGAATCCCACCTCACACTGCCAAACAGTGTACTCCAGTAGATGGGGATCCTGGGACTGAGGCGGGGCTCTGAGAGCTTGAAGCACATGAGCAAGATGTGGAAGCCACAGTGACCCGTGGATGAAGCCCAAGGAGCCTGGACCTCAACTGGCAACTCAAAGAGGGAGGTCTTGCTCTAACAGGGAGGGGACACCCTCTCCACTAACCTCTTGGCTGTCATGATTTACTTCCAGACAATTTCACCCAAGGCACTTAGAAGGGCAGGTTCAGGGCCAGGGATCTGCTTCTAGATTCTGCATTTTAGAGCTGGAAAAGACCTCATCCATCTGTGCCCTGCGGCCCTGTGCCCTGGGGCCATCTGTGCCCTGCAGGCCTGGCTCTCTGCAGGAACGCGGGGAGCACAGAAGCCAAGGGCTCCTATCCTAGCTCCTCTGTTTATTGGTTTCTTGGGGAACTTGGCTGAATCACCTGACCTTATTCAGCCTCAGGTGCATCACCTATAAAATGGGAAGGTTGGTATATGCTGGTCTCCCAGGGTCACTGTGAGCCTCCCATGAGATAATGCAGGTGGCATGATTTTATGAACAAGGTCACTCAGGGGAGCTGGTGGCAGAGTCTGATGAGAACAAGCACCCCCCAGCATCTTCTGACCCTGTCTGGCAGCCAGGTAGGGGGGTGTCCAGGTTCCCAAGGCCTCCCTCCTACCTAGCCAGTCCCAGAAACAAAGATGTTTGAAGTTCCCTTTGAAAAAGGCAATTGCAAATGCACTCCAGGGCTGATATCTGGACCCTGGCTCTTCAATCCTTCTCTGGACCTCAGAAGGACTCCGTTAATTTCTCCTCTGGGTAGCGCGAGCCTCACTTGCTGCTCCCAAGTCAGTTTCCCTGGGTACCAGCATCGAACTCTGCAGGCTTTACGGCTTTTCTTTGGATTACCTCACTTTAAACTCATCAAAACCAAGGAAAAAAATCACATGAGTGTGGCCCTTCTCCAGAGAGAGAATTGCTAAGTAGGTTTTAAATGTTTTCCTCCCCTAACTGTACTTAGTTAAGCTAAATCATAACCCAAAGCTGGACAGAGACAGATGTTTTAGAAATAACTTCTCCCCACATATATCCAACCACTGGCACATGCACACGCACAGACATGCACACACACACATGCGCGCACACACACGCACACACACGAAGCCACGGAGAGGAGCTGTCACCTGAGCCATCTGCACCCTGAGTAGGCTCTGGGACTGTGACGTGAGTCAGGTGGAGTTGTCACCAAGGCAATAGCTTCCCTCTGGCACCCCAAATGCAGGCTCACACTCTCTCCCGCCCAGGCAGTTGGATGAGGGCCCAGCGGATATCTGCGGGCCCAGCGGATATCTGCGGGCCCAGCTAGCAGGAACCTTCCCACCTGGAGAAGGCACCTTCAGGGTCTACGTCTGAAGCTTCCCAAACTCCATCCAGCTCATTCCAGTCTCCTCCAGCTGCCTTTGAGACAGCATGCCCAGATGATAGGACAAAATTAGTGCCAAGACTCACCTGAGTGCCTCTGGCTGAGGCTGTAGAGCCTTGTCCCCTCAGATCCTGGCATTCGCCATGGTGGCCGGAGAGCTGGCTGCCACCACGCTGAGACCCAGGCCGCCCCTCGGACCGCGTCCCCACAGCCAGTCAAATCCAGATGGAGTCATAGAAAGAGGCTGCAGGGGCGCCCAGGGACGAGTCTCAGAGCAGGACCACAGGGGCCACTTCTGCAGGAGGACCAGGTTAAGATGCAACCTGTGGCAGAGTGGGGGTCTGGGCCTGGGGGACCCCGAATGGGGGTGTGCGCCTGGGACTCCCTGTCCTTGGTGCCTGGCCCTGGGTAGCGACCAGGAGATGTCCTGAGGAGGCACCGGCAGCTCCTCTAGGTACTGCCTGAGATGCGAACTGCAGCTGCTCTCGCCGCCAGTCTGTATAAAACAAAGTTCTTGGAGCAGTTGCGGAGGCTTCTGCAGTGGGGTCTGGAATACGGCCCCCCTCCTGCGGCCAATCGTGGCATTACAGCCCCATGTTGGAACGTCCGCCGGGCCCAGAGCAGCGCGGTCAGCCTTGGCCTTGGGACTCCACCACCCCGGCCTAAAGGCCCTGCTCAAAATACTTTTTGGAAGGCTTCTGGGGGAGTGGCAGCTAGACCTGGCTTATGAACGACGCAAGAAAACCAGTCTTGTAAACTTATTTATAGGACAGAATTGGCATGGCTCAATTCATTCACCAAACTTGGCACAGAGTTACTTTATGTATTTTCCTGGAGTCACGTTCGTCCCCAAAGGACACGGATTGGCCACACTGGGGGTAGTCAGGAAAATGCCCCAGGGGGTTCCACGGAACTCAGCAGCAAACAGCGTTTCTGGCTCGTTAACGCTGCACAGGGGCTGCGGGATGCAGGATGTAGACTAGCTGGCTGTCCATAGCAACTAGGTCTGGGAGGGGGACCCAGGCACGAATAACCCTGAACCGGAGCATAATTGCTTACGTTTGAAAAAGGAGATCTAGGCCGGGTGCAGTGACTCACACCTGTGATCCCAGCACTTTGGGAGGCTGAGGTGGGAGGATCGCTTGAGCCCACCTGCAAGTTCAAGACCAGCCTGGGCAACACAGTAAGACCCCATCTCTAAAAAAAAAAAAAAAATTCTTTTTAAAGACGATCTAACCAGATGTGAAGGGAGCTGCTAAATTCAAATTGGGGTGGTAGTATCAGGGACATCAGAGAAATCCCCATAATGGTCCAGCCCGGGTGGCATAGTTAGGCTATGCAGATGGCCTCCAGAGGACAGCACTCTGAGGTAATGTTCATGAATGTGTTCCTGTTTGTTGGTGAAAAGTTCAGCCTCAAGACTCCAGGGTCAGACTTCGTACATGAGAAGTGTTTGCCAAAACTCGACTGTGTCACTGCAGCTGCCCGCCCACAGCTGAGTCAGAAACACCTTCCTCATTCTCAGTGACTGCCCCGCCTGACTGCCTGGGAAGCAGCTCCAACATCAAACTCCATTTTACAGAAAGAACAAATGAGAATTGTATCATTATGATAATAATACCAGGAGCGGAGGAGGAGAAGCAAAAGAAGAAGAAAACACTTTATAGCATATACCATGTGCTTCTTATATATTAGCTCATTGAACCTATTCAACAACCCCGTGAGGCAGGTACTGCTATTATGCTCATGTACAGAGACAGAGGACATGACTTGTCCAGGGTCTTGTAGCCAGTGAGTGGCAGAGCCAGGATTCAACCCTAGGCAGTGTGACTCTAGGGTCTATGCCCTTAACCTCTCTCCTGTACCACTGCCTCTCAAGGGGAAACAAACGTTTTTGTCCCCCATCAATTCACCAACATTTCTAGGAATGTAATCTTAAAAACTGCCAGAAATGTGATCAAAACATGATGTCCAACCAGCCTGGGCAACAGGACAAAACCCTGTCTCTACAAAAAAAAAAAAAAAAAAAAAAAAAATACAAACAATAGCTGGGTGTGGTGATGCACACCTGTAGTCCCAGGTGCTTGGGAGGCTGAGACGGGAGGATCAATTGAGCCCAGGAGTTTGAGGCTGCAGTGAGCTGTGATCACATCACTGCACTCCAGACTGGGTGACAGAACAAGACCCTGTCTTTAAAAAAAAAAAAAAAAAAAAAAGGTGATGTCCAAAGATCTTCCCTAAAAGGATGTGTATATTAGCAAGAAATGTGGTAGTTAGTGCTACGGACTAAATGTGTCACCCAAAATTCAGGCATTGGAAACGTAATCTCCATTGCAACAATGTTGGGAGGTGGGGCCTTTATGAGGGTATTTGAGTCATGAATGTATTCGGGATGCTGTAGAAAGGACTTGCAGGAGTGGGCTTGTTTGATCCTCTGCCTTTCTGCCATGTGGGGACTCCACGCTTGTCCTCGCTTGTCCTCCCACCTCCCTCCCTGTTAGAAGCACTGAGTCGTATTGCATGATAAGCACATACCACACACAATGTGTATATCGGTCTCCTGCTGACGGGGATTTGGGATGTTTCCAATCTTTACCTATTATGAATAAAGCTGCTGGAACAGGCAAAGGGAGATTTGACAGTGAAGTATTGGAATGACCTGGAGGGCTAGTTTTCTCGTGGGTGAGAGTCCTCCTGGCAGCTCTTAGCTCAGATACCTCCTTGCCACTAAAATCAGAATTGTCCCCAAAATGATTTGCTTCCATTCAATCACAGATGGCATTTGTAGTAGGCATTTCCACCCCTCAACGAGCTATCATGAAAATGTGATTGCCTTGATAGAGGAGGGCTGAATAGACTTCTAAAGTTGTTTCATCGATGACATCTCAGTGTTTAAAATGGAGGGACCAAGCTTTTTCAATTTGTTTTTTCTAGAGGTAGGATGTCGTTTTGTCACCCAGGTCGGAGTACAGAGGCACAATCATAGCTCACTGCAGTCTCAACCTCCCAGACTCAAGAGATCCTCCCACCTCAACCTCCTAAGTAGCTGGGGCTACAGGCATGTGCCACCACACCCAGCCAATTTTTTAAAATCCTTTGTAGAGATGAGGTCTCGCTATCTTGCCCAGGCTGGTCTCAAACTTCTGACCTCGAGTGATCCTCCCCGCTCCACCTGCCAAAGTGCTGGGATTACAGGTGTAAGCCACCATGCCCAGCCTCCATTTTTGAGTCTTATAAATGGTGCTGTTATGAACATTCATGTGCGTGTCTTCTGGGGAACATATGGATGCCATTCTCTTGGGCGTATTCCTGGGCATGGAATCGCTAGGGCATAGGGTGGCCCTGTGTTCAGCTTCAGTGGACATTGCCAAAGAGTCTCCCATGGTGGTTTATACCAGTTTATATCCAGCAGGGGCTGAAACTACACTTATTCCTTGTCCTCGTCAGTGTCAGTGATGTTTATTCCATTTTCCCTGCTCTGGTGCATTGTAGAGGTGCCATATTGTGGTTTTAATTTGCATATTCCTGATGACTCATGAAGTTGAGCACCTTTAATTATTTCATTAGGTCTGATTGTTGACTTGAACTCTGGGCCGGTTACACAGCAGGTCCTGCTCTATGGCTTGGGGTTGACGGTTCCATCTGCCTGGAGTGGTTCCCCCAGATGTTTGCACAACTAACTTCTTTGCCTGCTTCCCATCTCAAAGGTCACCTTCTTCATGCTGCTGAGCCCAGTGATTCTATTTTAAAATGCTACCCACAGGCCAGGCATGGTGGCTCATGCCTGCAATCCCAGCACTTTGGGAGGTCAAGGTGGGAGGATCACTTAAGGTCAGGAGTTTGAGACCAGCCTGGCCAACATAGTGAAACCCCATCTCTACTGAAAATATAAAAATTAGCTGGGTGCGGTAGCAGGCGCCTGTAGTCTCAGCTACTTGGGAGGCTGAGGTGGGAGAATCACTTGAACCAGGGAGGCAGAGGCTGCAGTGAGCCGAGATGGCGCCACTGCACTCCAGCCTGGGTGACAGAGAGAGACCCCATCTCAAACAAATAAATAAAATTGCTACGCACCCCTTGCCACTCTCAGTCCCCCTCACCCTGCTTGGTTTTGCTTACTGTCTGCTAGAACAGCAGCTCCAAAAAGGCAGCTCACTTGAGTGCTTCAAAATGCCTAGCAGGGTGCCTGGCGCACAGTACACGCTCAAGAAATATTGGTTGTGTGACAATCTGAGGAAACAGCATCAGGTACAGGGAATAGAAGGCTCAGAGGCCTCAGTATGGAAATACACTGCCCCGGAGGGGCAGAGAAAGGCCCGGTTGCCGGAGCACGGAGGATGCAGCGCCCAGAGACAGGAGGTAAGGGGAGAGGGAGGCCTGGGTCTTGCCCTGAGCACAGAGTGGGGCTGAGGCCACGCCCTTCTTTTTTGTCTCTCTCTTCTCCCAGGGAGCACAACAATCCTGTACTGTTTATATTTTTATTTGTTTCTTCTTCTTTTTTTTTTATTTTTTAAACATATTTCTTCATGCTATTTCTTGTTTAAACTTTTTTTTTTTTTTTTTTTTTTGAGACAGAGTCTTGCTCTGTCGCCCAGGCTGGAGCGCAGTGGCCGGATCTCGGCTCACTGCAAGCTCCGCCTCCCGGGTTTACGCCATTCTCCTGCCTCAGCCTCCCGAGTAGCTGGGGTGGTAAAATGCACATTGCAAAAAATTTGCCATCCTAACTTTTATTTATTTATTTATTTATTTATTGAGACAGGGTCTTACTCTGTGGCCCAGGCTAGAGTGCGGTGGTGTGATCTCGGCTCACTGCAACCTCCACCTCCTGGGCTTAAGCAATTCTTCTGCCTCAGCCTCCCAAGTAGCTGGGCTTACAGGGGTGCACCACCACGCCCAGCTAAGTTTTGTATTTTTAGTAGAGACGGGAGGTTCGCCATGTTGGCCAGGCTGATCTCAAACTCAAATGATCCACCTGCCTCAGCCTCCCAAAGAGCTGGGATCACAGGTATGAGCCACCATGCTCAGCCCTAACTGCTTTAAAATACATAGTTCAGTAGTGTTAAGTACATTTGCATTGATGTTCAACCAGTCTCCAGAACTCTTTTCATCTTTCAATACTGAAACTCTACTCATTCAACAACTCCCCGTCAGCTGTCCTCCAGCCCCTGGCAGCACTCATTCTCCTTTCTGTCTCTTTGAATTTGACTACCCCAGGGACCTTGCTATTTCTATATCTGTGGCCACCTCTACAAAAATAAACTCTAAAATGTTTACCTTTAGGATTTTCTTTTCAGTTAGTTTTTAACCTGGTTCACATGAAATATAAGTGCTTTTCAAAAGCAATTTTTGTCCATTGTTTACAAACCAGTGCTTATCTTTTATTATTGTTCAGCTTTGTAAAAATATCTTGGTGAGAAGTATGTAATCAGCTGGGTGTGGTGGCTTGTGCCTGTAATCCCAGCACTTTGGGAGGCCAAAGCAAGCGGATCACTTGAGACCAGGAGTTGGAGACCAGCCATGGCCAACATGATGAAACCCTGACTCTACTAAAAATACAAAAATTAGCTGAGCATGGTGGCTCACGCCTGTAATCCCAGCTACTTGGTAGGCTGAGGCAGGAGAATCACTTGAACCCTGGAAGCGGAGGTTGCAGTGAGCTGAGATTACGCCACTGCACTCCAGCTTGGGCAACAGAGTGAGACTCTGTCTTAAAAAACAAGTATGTAATCTTTCAAAACTCAGAATTTGTATTTATCATTTTTTAAAAGTAACACTTCATTGTATAATGAACATGATCTTGTTTAGGAGTTCATTTTGGTGAAAATGATTGTACATATGAAATAAGAATTTAGCATTTGTAAAATTGTATTCAATCAATAACATAAACTCTTTCTGATTTGTCATCTTATTGTTTATCTCAAAGCATCCATCCAGTCTGAACTGAAGTCTGTCCATCCAGTCTGAACTGAAATCCGTCAACCACCCTGACCCACAACGTCCCTAACCCCAGTCAGCAGTAGCTAGATCTCAGGGAGGAAAACAGATCTGAGAAAAGTGACCTCCGAGTTAGAAAGCAGCCCAGCTTTTAACATTTTTATCTGGATTTCCTCCTCTATAATTTTCTGTATTCCACTCCCCCAAAATTATGAGTACTTTATTAATTAGAAAAAATGGCCAGGCACGGCGGCTCATGCCTGTAATCCCGACACTTTGAGAGGCCGAGGCGGGAGGATTGCTTGAGGCCAGGAGTTCGAGACCAGCCTGGCCAACATGGCAAAACCCCATCTCTACTAAAAATACAAAAATTAGCTGGGCATAGTGGTGGGCACCTGTAATCCCGCTACTCAGGAGGCTGAGGCAGGAGAATTGCTTGAATCTGGGAGGCAGAGATTGAAGTGAGCCGAGATCGCACCATTGCACTCCAATTTGGGCGACAGAGTGAGATCTGTCTCAAAAAAAAAAAAAAAAAAAAAAAGAAAAGAAAAAAGAAAAAAAAATACAGTAACCCCATAAAAAGATATCTCAGAGATTATTTATCCTCAGCACACTAATTTATATGCTTAGCTAGGAAAGCAGGCATGTCAGCAATAAATGCCACTGTCACAAAGTGCTGAATTGGGGGTAAATCCCTACACTTACAGTGTCAAGTCTTGGACTTCAATCTGACCATTCCTAGATGCACGTCATCGGGCAATCACTAAGCTTCTTGGTCTCTGTGTTGTCATGGGGCATACAAATAATAACTCCATGTCACAGAATAGACAGTGGAATTAGAGAGTGGCTAAGAGGCCACTGAGAAACCTCATGTGATGATCCTAGGAGTCCCTTGAAAAAGGATTCTCTGGTGAAAACCAAAAGCATGCCTTTATTGCAGGACTTATCAGAGCCTTTAAGGTGCTCTTGAGCCTGGTAATCCTCCAAGAGGGGAATGTAGTGTTAAGGCTTCTCCATTCTCACTTGAACACAGAGAATAAGGCTAGTGTTCCACAGCACTGAGCTGAAATCGGTAGTAGAGATGACTTTCTCAATCATTGAAAATAATTTTAGGAAAATTTTAAGGCTTACCGCTGCAAGTGCCACATCATAAAAGACGCCCACACTAGTGGAGTGTAAAGAGGAGCCATCAGTCCTGAGAGGACAGTAAGACCATCTTACCTGTTCACTTCCTGAGGAAGGGGCCATGTCCCATTTGTCATTGTCTCCCATCCTGCAGCTCAGCCCTATAAATGCGAGTGACCTGAACACCTTGCTCAAGGCCAGGGGCCACCCCTGCCCGCTAGCCCCCTCCATCCTGTCCTCTGCCACCATGACACCCACACTCCTTCTTTTGTCCCTCTCACCGCCACGCCCATCTGCTGAGCCTCTGCCACTACCTGCCCTTCAACACCTTCCAGACTCCCCAGCACAGCTCACCCTTCAAGGCCAGCTCAGACTCTGCCTCTCCTCTGGAGCCTCCTCTGCCAGCTGGGCCTCAGCTTCCCTAGATAATTCCAGCACTAAGGGCTGACCACCTGCTCAAGGGCCTGAACAACACGCCTCTGGTTGCGCTGAGCTCATTAAGGGCCTGGTCCATATGTTCTACCCTTGTGGGTCCTTCTTCAGCATCTAGCCCAGTGACAGGCCCACAGCAGATAATGAGCCCATTCTGACCAGTTGGTGTGGCGGCTGAAGCAACTCCATCTTGACCCGCCATGTTGACTTCTGATTCACCCCAGTTCCAGGAATGCCTCTAAGATTTCTACTTTCACATACTTACCGTGAATCCTGCCCTTGGGTCAAAACAACCTGGACGTAAATCCTGCCCTTAGCAAATCCACATTATACCCCTTCCCTATGGCGTATAAGCCCTGGGATAGGGGGTGTTGGTGTGGGGTTCCACCATCTCATCTTGTGGCCACCTAGGACATGGCAGTAGGTTTGCATAGACCTGCTTACCACAGAATAGTTGGTGACATGGATGGTAGACCTCAGAGAAGCTTCGTGGAACAAACACTAGATTCTGAGCCATGAGGCAGGGTCTTGACTCCCATATCCACCCTCCTCAGCCCTGTGAGGTAGGTAAGTCACAAAACTTCTTTGAACCTGAGTTTTCACGTCTGCAATACAGGGTTACTATTTCCCGGCCTTACCATCCATCCCAAGGGTGGTTATGAGGGAAAGGCGCTTTGAAAATGCTGAAGCACTTCTCCAATGTCAGCCTTCCTATTATTTTTCAGAGTTAGCAGCCCCTGACAAATGGAGTATTAATCACGATGATGGAGCTCTCTCTCCAGAGTCCAGCTGCTGACAGCTGGCGCTGAGTCCAAGACAGCGGGAACAAGGTTCTCTGCCTTGTGGAGTTCCCTGCGCAGTCATGGAATCCACCCAACCATCTGCTTCGTCTCGATATGCTTGGCTCATTTTAATTCTTTTCCCAGAGTGTGGAGATGATGGATTCCATGAGACAGCCCAGGTTTTCTGACACTGGTCCAGGGTTGTACACAGCAAAGACAATGAGCTTCTCCCATGTCACATTCATAGCGCAGAGACCCAAGAGCCAGCCTTACCTGGAGCTGCTTATTTTGTCAGACTCAATGACCCAGGGTACCCTTTAAGGGATCTCTCTTGGAGCTGAGATGATGTAAAATTTGAGAATTAGATTATGATATCATTTTAATGGGGGTAATTTGTAATTGGTAGCCAAACATGTTTATTCAAGTGAATCATATGAAACTTCTCGAAACAGGGTAAGATTTGGGGCCAAAACTTGTAAGAAGGAATTTAGTGGGACAGGGCAAAATAGACAACTATGTTGGAAAAATGCACCTCTCACATACAGGATATGGAACACCAGGCTTCTCCAGGCACATAAGAAAAAAATCTTATATTGGAGATGGCTTTGAGATTGATGGAAGTCAGAAACAGTTGGGGAAAACAGCTACCAGCTGAGTAACCTTTATCTAAAATGCTTGGGACCAGAAGTGTTTTAGATTTCAGGGTGTTTGTTTGTTTGTTTTTCTGAGACGGGGTCTTGCTCTGTTGCCCAGGCTAGAATACAGTGGCTTGATCACAGTTCCCTGAAGCCTTGACCTCTCGGGCTTAAGCAATCCACTCACCGCAGCCTGGGAAAACTGGCACTCAACACCACGCCCAACTAATTATTTTATCTTTTGTAGAGACAGGGTCTTGCTATGATGCTTAGGCTGGTCTCAGACTCCTGGGCTCAAACAATCCTTCCGCCTCAGCCTCCCAAAGTGCTGGGATTGCAGGCCTGGACCACTGTGCCTGGCCTGGATTTCAGATTTTTTTGGATTCCAGCTCAACATCCCTAATTTGAAAATTCTAAATCCTACATGCTGCAGTGAGCATTTCATTTAAGTGTCATGTTGACACTCAAAAAGTTTCGAATTTTGGAGCATTTCAGATTTTGGATTTTCAGATTTGGATACTCAACTTGCATTTCAAAACTTAAGCAGCATTAGTAAAAGCAGGATGAGCAGAAAGATTGAGGATACAGAACCTTTGAGCCCTGCATTAATGAGCCCACAGTTGGTGTAGTATGCTTCTGAAAGATTTAGTCAAAACTTAGAGGGCACCCACCAGGGTGACTAGGGTGCTGAAGGGTCTAGAGACCAAAAGCAAAGTGCAGTGCTTAACCCAGAGAAGAATCTATGCAAGGGGGCATGACTGTGTTCTCAGATACATGAAGAGCTGTCATGCAGAGATGTAAGTGTTCTCGGAACTATCCTAGAGGGAGAGGGGGAATGCCACCAAATGTACAGAAATTCTTGTTTACCACGGAGCTGTCTGGACCCCAGAACCCTGGCTGATGCCTGGAAATTCCCCACCAACGGCATTGCTTAATCAGAGCTTGGGTAATCTGTACTGCATGGAAGTCTCACAGAGGAGTTTCCCGCACTGGGTGGCTGCCTGCACCCAGTAACCCCTGATACCTCTCCCAGGTCAAAGAAGGCCGTTAGAAGAAAACTTTTTCCACCTTGATAAAAAGTAGCTTACAACTGACTTTGTGTTTAGTTTGCTTAGGTTGGGGAAAAGAAAGAACATTCCATGCATGTTTTTAATAGTAAGAACTAAAACCGGAAACATCATATTCAATAAACATAATAAGTAATACTAATAAATGTATTTTGGTTGCATATTATGCCAGAAAGAGAGAAATGAGAAAAAAAAAGAAATAAAGATGAAGAAAAATTGAAAAGGAATGATGGAGATAAAAGAGAGGAAAATAAGGCAAATAAATGGAAAAACAGACAAAGAGGGAGAGGGAGAGAGGAAAGAAGAAATGGAGGAAAAGAGTGAGGAATTAGAATATAAAGTGATATAATTTATTTCCTTCTCTTCCTTCCTGAAACATGACACATATCATGGCTAAAGCAAAGTGAAGGTTTTCTTTGTTTAATTTAGATCTTATGTTTATCAAAGATATGCATGTACTTTTAAGAATTTAAAAAATAACCATAGCTGGGTGGGGTGGTTTGTGCCTGTAGTCCCAGCTACTAGGAAGGCTGAAGCAGCAGGATCACTTGAGCCCAGGAGTTCAAGGCTGCAATGAGCTATGATTGCACCACTGCACTCCAGCAAGATCTCATCTCTAATCATCATCGCCATCGTCGTCATCATCATCACCATCGTATAGTTCTACGAGGCATATCATGAAAGCAACAGCTCCCCAGTCTCTCAAACCCATATCCTGTTTCCCATAGGCACCAATTTCCAGGCCTTCAAATCTTACTTTTTATATTTATCTCCACTTTTCTAAATAACACAATTATAGTGCTATTCTTTCTCTTTTTTTCAGTCTTGTGATTATCCATTCCAACTGTAAGGAAAAGAGTTCTCTCTCTTTTACTCTATCTCGCACCCATACACACACCTTCCCCCATCCTCCTCATAGAGTTAGATCATCCTTTTGTTTAGATCATTTTTCAGCTATGATGTGAAGGCTGGACTCAACTGGGACTGTCTACTGGAGCACCTGCACATGGGCTTTCCGTGTGGCTGGATTTCTCCCAGCAGGATGACTGGGATCTGAGAGGAAGCATCCTCAGAGCAAGCATTTCTGGACCACTGGGCAGAGGATGTGTGGTCTCTTCTGAACTAGCTCTGGAAGTTCTACAGCATCCTTCCCACTGCACTCTATGGATGGAGGAAGTCCCAGGATGCCCACATCCAAGGGGAGAGGACATAGATGTCACCTATTACATCTATGTAATAGGCGGGGTGGGGGGTGTCAAAGAATTTGGGGGCTATGTTTTACAACTGTCAGGTTAGTTTTCAAATTAGATTGTTCTCCAATCTCTCCGCTTTGCCAGCTCCCAAATTAGGATTCAATTTTTCTTGAGTCTGTCAAGTCAGTTAGCACTTGTTTTTCTGCTTTTCAGCATCTAGAATTTTGTTGCCTTGTCTCACCCGTTCTCTTTGACCAAGTTTACAGTTGTTTTAGTGGGGTTCTAAAGGCAGAAGAGATAACTGGCTGTATTTGATTTTCACATTTAACCCAAAGTTCCATTTACTTCCTTCATTTTAAAAATGTTTTGGTCATATAATTTTACACTAATTTGTTACTATGATTGTGTCATCCGTGATTGTTTTAAATTAATTTTTATATCATTCTGTATATGACTGTATCTAGACCCTTCACCAGGCTGGCCACCCTTTTCTGGACAGTCTATTCTCTTTCAAAAAACTTGTTAAAATGGACCACTTGACATTGAACCCAGGTCTATGGATATATGGCACTGTGAGGCAATTGCCCCCTTGTTCTGAAGGAAATTCTTTGCTGTCACAGCCTGAGGCTGAATGGCATTGCTAACTGCATCTCTACACTGTTGACACACTGAGCCCGTTACCCAAGCCACCTTTACTCACCGGCTACTAGTAAACCAGTTGGATTTTTGTTGTTGTTATTCCAATCTTGTTCTTGTGCAGGGAGCTTGTGGACCCTGAATGGAATACTTTACATTTATCCCCAGCTACATTTCATCTTGTTAGCTTCTGATACACTTAGGCTTTGTATCCCCAACCAAATCTTATCTTCAATTGTAATCCCCATAATCCCCACGTATCAAGGGAGAGACCAGGTGGAGGTAATTGAATCATGGGGGCAGTTGCCCCCATGCTGGTCTCATGATAGCGAGTTGGTTCTCACGAGATGTGATGGTTTTATAAGAGGCTCTTCCCCCTTTGCTCGGCACTCCTCCTTCCTGCCGCCTTGTGAGGAAGTTGCCTTGCTTCCCCTTCACCTTCTGCCATGATTGTAAGTTTCCTGAGGCCTCCCCAGCCACGCTGAGCTATGAGTCAATTAAAACTCTTTCCTTTATAACTTACCCAATCTCAGGCAGTTCTTCATAGCAGTATGAAAACACACTAATACGGCTTCCATTCATGATTCCAGCTTGTTGATATCATTTGAATTCTGATTGTGCTTTCTTAGTACTAGCTAATCCCAGCTTTGTGTCATTTATAATTCTGATCAGCCAGCCATCTGCTACAACCAAGCCACTGGTGATACTCTGTAAAGCTCAGGACTGAAGATCTGGGCAACCCCATCAGCCGCCTCTCCCCAGCTAGGTGCTGATTCCCTGGGCACTGTGCCCAGCTCTTATAATCCCACTTGTAGCTACTTGGCATTCAGCCTATATTTCTTCATCATGACCACAGGAATGGCATGAGTCTTGTTGCTTCTCTGTGTGTATGGAAATTGTTTCAAAACATACTACATTAATAGAAAATGTGATCTATGGTAAAGCCAATAGAGCAGGAGACAACTTCCATTGAAAAGGTGGTTTGTTACTCACAGTTCCCTAGAGAAGGGAGCATGTCACACCACAGGGGACCACACGGGAAACCACCAGAGGTGGTCAGGAGGCAGAGGGAGATGGGGGAGCTACAGTCAAGAGCCAGAAAGAGTGGGTGAGGCAGGGTGAGCAACTTTGGAGTTGACTGGTATTAAATGAAGTTCAGCCTAACGCTGCCTCCTTACATATTTTAAGTTTAGCCTAAAGCTTTCTCTGTACAAAGCAAACTATAACCTAAATAGAGATGTAAACAGATTGTAACCAACTCTTACGCCAATCACTGAGTTTTGGCCAATCAAAGGGGGCCAACTGCTCAAACCATGTTCAAATAAGGCAAGTTACTTACTATCTCTAGGAACTGGTTAGCCCTATCAGGAGCAGTCCTTTCAGGGTAGCAAAGCCCTAGATGTCAAGGCATCAAAACACGTAAGATAAAAGACATGGTTAAAACACAAATATAGCATACTTATCCTTCAGCTAATGTTGATTCAAGGCAGGCCTGTGAGACTCTCAGAGAAATTCTGCCTCACTGTTCGTGACACTGCAGGTCTGATCTCTCGCTCACCCAAAAGAAGAAGAGAAGAAAGTGTCAGAATAATCTGGCCTTGCCCAGGCATGGTGACTCACACCTGTAACCCCAGAACATTGGGAGGCTGAAGTGAAACAGTTGCTTGAGCCCAGGAGTTGCAGATCAGCCTGGGCAATATAGACAAAATACAAAAATAAATTAGCCAGGCATGGTGGCACACACCTGTGGTTGCAGCTACTGGGGAGGCTGAGGTGGGAGGATCACTTGAGCCCAGGAGGTTGAAGCTGCAATGAGCCATGATTGCATCACTATACTCCAGCCTGGGTGACAGAGGGAGACTCTGTCTCAAAAAAAAAAAAAAAAAAAAAAAAGGAAAAGCATGGCTACTATTTTCACAGGCCATTCCTATAAGCCCTCTCTGCTCATGAGCACTGGAGGTTCCCCTGGGGAGGCAGTAGAGATTTAGCACAGAAGGGATGGTCACCATTCAATTATTGCATCCCTATATTCCTCGGTATGTTCCTTGGGAAGTGTGTGCATGTGTGTATACTTCTCAGGGTAGATCCGTTCCTAGAACAATAGTTTCCTAGTCTCCTAATTTCTATTGCAACTTCTTATGCATGAAAACCCCAAATCAAAATTCAAGACTGAGTTAGAATGAAGAACTGCTGGAATTAAGTGTCTGTCTCCTACGAACCACTGAGATAAGCTAAAAGGGGCCACTGGCAAGAGTGAGTGACCATCCTGTGCTGTAGGTCACATTTCTCTCTCTCTGGGTGGGTACATTTGGCCACCTCCTCAGCAGGCACTGGCTGTCTGCCACACACATGCCAACATGTGCCTGACAGAGCGGGCTGCATGCACCGGGATTTTAGCACGTGTCAGGAGCAGGCTCGTGAATCTCAATGTCTCCACCTGGAAACTGCCAGTTCCTTGAATGAGTACAGAGCAGCTGCCAGGGACCCAGCAACCAGTTCTCAGCTGGAGGCAGGGGCTGAGTCCCAAAAACTGCACCTGAGTAACAATGGCCCTTCCGCCCTGGTGTCCCCACGTCCCCATGTGTCACCAATGCAGCCAGCAGGTGCCATGAGCATGGGAGCATTGCTGAATCTCCAGTTGGTCCCCTTCCTTGGATGGCCATCCGCTGCCACAGCAGATGGAAAGAGAAAGCCTCTCCAGGCTCCTCTCCCTCCACAGCCCTCCACACGTGCTGTGATCCCAGCATGCGCGTTCTGGATCAGTAAGAGCCAGTAAGAAAAACTCGCCAGTCCCTTCCAACTCTTATGTGTCCCCGCCCGCAGGTTGATGGATGGACCCCTCCTTTGGAAACCATCCTCCCTGGAAGCAAGGGCTGTTTTCCTGTTTTCTTCTCTGAGGGACTCTCTCCCTACCACATCTCCTAAAATTGGGTGTGCACAGTTCCAGGGCACGGTTGATCTGCAGGCTGGCGGCAGAATCTTGGGAGACCATAGGCCTGTCGCTGAGGGTTGAACCCAAGCATCCAGGTGCCAACATGCCAAGCCCACACCCTTGGCTTCCCTGAGCCCTGCAGGCTTCCCAAGCCCCTTTGGAGCTAATGTTCCAGCATTCAGACCAGCACACCCAAGCCTGCAGTCTCATGTTACTAAAATAGCTTGGCACACAAGCAAAGACCGCATGGGGGCTCCCCTTCCAGGCACCAGGCCTTCTTTACACCTCACGCTTCCTGATGAAGCAGAGAGAGCACTTCCCAGGGAGTCAGGAGACCTGCCACTAGCAGGATGTTAGAGGAATAGTGATCCTTCAAGTATACAGCAGTTTTCCTAAGAGTTGTCACTGTATTCTACATGGAAAGGAGCTTTTGCAGGAAGTCAAGAGGTAAAGGAATGAACAGAGTTAAGAAGGTTTGTCCGATAACCCAGGAACGCTCCATCACACAAATCCAGGGGGCGCCACTCATACTGTGTTTGCTGGGAACTGCTCCCCCTGGGGCTGCGCAGCTTTCTACCTGCTCTTTCCTTCCCATTTCTTCATCCAGTCCGTGGTCATTTGGGACACAGTGCCCTACACTTTTGGCAAATTTCAAGTTAGTCTCTTAGAATGTGAGAGCCAGAGGGACCATTGGGTTTATGGCATCCATTCCTCCACTTTGGAGATAGGGAGGCTCTGGCCTGAAGAAGTAACTTGTCCAGGCATCCTAGGCAGAGGCAAGGCCCAGATCCAGCGCTCCTGACTTCCTCTTCTGCAGCACTACCCTGTGTGTGGCTGCAGACCTGGGAGCCTGCTGGAAACACAGCTCCCCCAGCTCCAGCCCCAGACCTGCTGAATCAGAACCAGCCTTTGATCAAGACACCCTGGTGACTAGCACACGCATGTAAAAGTTCTAGAAGGACCGATCCTTACCCACACCCAGGAAGAAAGGATAGAGCCCTCTAAACACACTCTTGTTTCCAAAATAACCCGCATTTCCTGCACTCTGGAAGGAAAAGGACATATCAAGTATGGAAAAGAGAGGGAGGGACTAAGGTGTGTTCATTTTGCAAAGCTGCTCATGTGGAGAACCCTGCCCTCCAGGTGGATGGGCTCAGAAGGAACGTCTGTGGTACGGGCTCACGAAAGTCTGGGGAAATGTGACTCTGCAGTTCCCTCTCTGACTTATGCAATTGTTTGTTTGGACTCTTGACTGACACAAACATAGCCTCTTCACTTTTCACCCTATTGACGTCAAGAATACAACCCTTTGCAGAGAGAGGAGACCTCAGAAGAGTCTTGAAGAGGCCTTGAACTTGAATCCCACAGAGCCAACAGCTGGACTCACTCCTTGCCTCCCAGAGGCATCGTTCTGCAGGAAGAGGCTCAGCTCCTGGGCAACCAGACCCTCTCCCCACAGACGCCCCTTTGCTCTTCGTGCCGCTCTTGGTTTGGCTTTGGTTGACAGATGTCATTTCCTCATCCCTGCTAGAGTGCAGGCTGCTGCTTCTTCCCAGGGGCCAGCAGCAGGTCCTTGTTCACCTCTGCCCTAGGCCTCCCCTGGTTCTAGGAACAGCAAGCGGTTGTTAGGGGCTGAATTTTGTACCCCCAAAAGTCATATGTTGAAATTCCCCCCAGTTCCTCAGAATGTGACTGTATTTGGAAACAGTGTCTTTAAAGAGGTAATTAGGGTAAAATGAAGCCATTTGGGTAGACCTTAATCAATAGGATTGGTGTCCTCATGACAAGAGATTAGGACACACAGAAGGTCACCAGGCGCGTGTGCGCATTCGCGTGCACACACACACACACACACACATACATGTAGAGGGACGACCGTGTGAGGACAGGGAGAAGGCGGCCGTCCACAAGTCAAGGATAGAGGCCGCAGGAGAAACCAATGCTGCCAACACTTGGACCTCATACTTCCAGCCTCCAGAACTGTGAGAAAACAAATTTCTGTTACTGAAGCCTCCCAGCCTGTGGCACTTGGTCACGGCAGCCGAGCTGACTAAAGCACTCATGAGTAAGCAAGATGAACCCAATTCCGACTTTACAGCAACTCCTTCTCTGGGAGTTACCCATTGTTATCCGTTCCTGTGAGGAACTGGATGGAAAGACTTCTTTTGATTTATTATAAACACGTGATAGAAAGATGTAGGAGTTTGTGCACAAAACCTAAGTAGTTTTTTTCCCCACTGGAAAAGAATCTGCAATGCATCCAATTGTCTTATGATTGAGGTCTTTTTTTTTTTTAATTTTACTTTGAGTTCTGGGATACATGTGCAGAACGTGCAGGTTTGTTACATAGGTATACATGTGTCATGGTGGTTTGCTGCACCTATCAATTCATCATCTAGGTTTTAAGCCCCACATGCATTAGGTATTTGTCCTAATGCTGTCTCTCCCCTTGTGCCCCACCCCCTGGCATGCCCTGGTATGTGATGTTCCCCTCCCTGTGTCCATGTGTTGAGCTCTTTATTAGCATGTTTTTCAATCAGCAGTATTGTAAACTCCTTCTCTCAGGCATAATTAGATTTCCTTTACAGCTAGAGAACCTAGTCTAAGGTTCTGATTTGGTCTGTTGCCCATCAGCCCACTGCCAATAGAAGAAGAACAGTACTTTTCACAAAACAAACAAACAAACAAACAAAATGGCGATCATGGTGCCTATAATCACCACGTGCATGGCTACATGGCTACACTCAACCATAAGGGTCTTGTTTGTATTACCAAGTTATTACTCTGTTTTGTGGCTCCTTCTTATTTCTCTGCATGCCCCTCCCTAGTTTTGTTTTTGTTTTTTCAATCATGATCCATGTTAGTCAAGGGATGGCCTGTCCCTGTCCTGGGCAATCTGCCCCTGCTCCCCTGTAGCTGGTGGTAAGCACATTCATGGCCCCTCCTTAACTATCTCTTTTAGAGATCAGGTGTGATTCTAAGGAAATGGGGGGTTACCTTTAGTTTCTTTCCAGACCTGAGGTTCTAAGTTTCCCCTCTTCTCCTCCCAATGTCCCCAAATGGGACAGGCTCAAACTGAGCCTCAGCCTTCATCACTGAGGAGTAGAACCCTCACCCACACACATGGGTAAGCAGGATGAAAACTGCCTTTGCAAAATTACGTCCGTGAGAAAATTATAGCAGTGAGGGAAATCTGATCTAGGCAACCCCCACTCTCTTGCCTTTAGCTTTCAAGCTGCCTTCATTACTCCTGGGCTTAGGCCAAGCTAACTTTGGAAGACATTTAGGTTATAGTTTAAATAATAGCCCTAAATAATACCCCTCCTCCCAAACTCGACAGCCTTTGAAAAGCTAATGAGAGACCACCAAGCTAGGGCGAGGAGAGGAGCCTGAATTCTGCCAAGGCATAGACATAAATGATTGCCAGCCATTATTCCGGAGGTGCTACAGATAGTGTCACTCCTGTAGATTGGCCTTTTGAGATATCTTTTCAGGTTTTTTACGTGTCTGACACCCATGGCTCTATTTGGACCCACCAACCAATGGCTCCTGTGACCCCACCCAGGAGCAATTCAGCTCAAGAGGACAGCTTCAACCCTCTATGATTTCATCTCTGTCCCAACCAATCAGCAGTAAGCACCTATTGCCTAGCCACCCCCACTCCTTCCCTCAAACCATCCTTAACTCCTAAACTACAAGCCTTCCATGAGATGAGATTGATTTGAGTAATAACGCCATCTCCCGTGTGGCATGCCCAGACTCATGTCAATTAACTCTTTCTCTACTGTAATGCTGTGGTCTTTGTTTGCACAGCAGGCAGGAAGAACCCACCAGGCAGTTACAGGGTGTCTTCCCATCAGGCCATGGGGGCAGGGTCCACACCCAGCAACCTCCCTCATATGCCAAATCTCCTACATGCCCCAGTTACCCAAGGAATCAGTCAGTGCCCCTGGGGAGCCATAAATCTCACCAGTTATTTTAACAGAGAGAATTTAAATTAAAGGTTTGCTGACTAGGTATGAAGTTGGTAACGAGGTAAAAGGAAGGGAAAAGAGGAGACCTCTTGCCAGTGGCTAGTGATGGAAGAGGGATGTGCCCCACTTCTCTGAAGGTCTGTGGGGCAGAGCAAAGGCCTCCCTATCCCCTCTCTCTGCTTCCACTTCAATCTCTAAGAAAGCCTGAGCCAAGCCTGGCCTCTGCCCCCATCACTGGAAACTGCTTCAGGGTTAACCTTTGAGGAGAGATTTTGAACTGTAACCACCAAATGGGTTCACCTTGCCCACTGCCTAGACAGAACCAATTTATCAAGACAGGGGAACTGCAATGAAGAAAGAGTAATTCACACGGAGCCGGTTGTGTGAGAGACTGAAGTTTTATTATTACTCAAATCAGTCTCCCTGAGCATTCAGGGGTCAGAGTTTTTAAAGATAATTTAGTGGGTAGGGGCTTGGGAAGTGGGGAGTGCTGATTGGTCAGGTTGGAGATGAAATCATAGGCGTCGAAGTGAGGTTTACTTAATGTCTTCTGTTCCTGGGTGCAATGGCAGAACTGGTTGGGCCAGATTACTGGTCTGGGTGGTGTCAACTGATCCATCCAGTGCAGGGTCTGTCAAATATCTCAGGCACTCATCTCAGGTTTTTGCAATAGTGATGTTATCCCCAGGAGCAATTTGGGGAGGTTCAGACTCTTGGAGCCAGAGGCTGCATGACCCCTAAATTGTAATTTCTAATCTTGTAGCTAATTTGTGAGTCCTGCAAAGGCAGACTGGACCCCAGGCAAGAAGAGGGTCTTTTCAGGAAAGGGTTGTTATCAATTTTGTTCCACAGTCAAACCATGAACTAAATTCCTTCCCAAAGTTATGGTTCAGCTTCTGCCCAGGAATGAACAAGGAGAGCTTAAGAGCTAGAGGCAAGAAAGAGTTGGTTAGGTCTGATCTCTTTCACTGTCATAATTTCCTCAGTTATAATTTTGCAAAGGCAGTTTCAGAACCAGTGAAAGGTGAGCGCTGGGTTAAGGGGGCTTGAGGGAAATTCTCCAGCTGGGGTTTCTCTTTTGTCCCATTTTCCTTCTTCCCACCTCTCCATTCTCTCTGCTTTTATGCCCCTGCCCTGCCTGGGCACCAACCGCTCTCTCTTCTCTCATGGCCTGAAAGGTTGCCCGTAAGGATGGAAGTGCTCAGTGTCTCTCTGTTCTCAGTGGGCCGTTAAAAATGTAACTGCACATCCCTGATCCACATACACAGTCTGCTGCTTACAGGAGAACTTCTCAAGTTTTAGGGTACTGAATTATAATGTCTCCAAAGCATAGAGCCCATGGAGTTGAAGAACTTGAATTTATGTTACCACAAAGCAGTGATTAAAAAAAAAAATGCTCCGAGTCTGAGCTCTACTCCCAGACATTCTGATGTTGGTGTCTGGAGTGGGAACCACTTGGGCATGAGGATTTCAAAAAGCTTCCCAACCACTTTAAAAGTGCAACCAAGGTTGAGAACTATGCCCTAAGATACACACAAATAGAGCAAATAAATGCCATTGTCAAAATTTTAAGAATGGAGCAGTCTCGGGGAGGTGTAAAGAAACGTGTGGCTAAGCACAATCCTCCATTGTCATCAATCCCCGCTTTCTGATGTTGGCTCCACCCAACTGGGCTTGAGTAGGAATCTTTGACTCATCTTGAACTCTTTCTAAGACACTGGTAGTTCCAGAGTTTTCAACAATTCTGCCAGGTTTTTGTAAACTTCTTTCTCTTCTCACAGGTTTTGATTGATCTGAGAGAGTGAGAGACAGAGAAAGTGAGAGAGGGAGGGAGGAATGGAGAAGGAAAAGAGAAAGGGGGAAGGGGAGAGAAAGGGCACAGAGAGAGGAGAGATGGGGAGAGAAAGAGAAAGGATGGGGGAGAGAGAGAAGAAAGAAAAGAGAAAGGAGGGAGAGAGGGAGAAGAGAGAGGACAAAGAGGGAAGAGAGAGGGAGAGAAAGGGAGAGATGGGGAAGAGAGAGGGGGAGGGAGAATGAGAAGGAAGGAAAAAATGGGAGGGGGAAAGGGGCAAGGAGAGAGAGAGAGAGAGAGTGAGAGAGAGAGAGTAAGCAGTTGCCTTGGACCCCAAATCTCAGGCAGCAGTGACAGCTTCCTCCCCACCAGCTAAACAGGGCCTTTACTTGTCTTCTAGCTCGAGGCAACATCTGCCTTTCCTCGGCAGTGGTGCCATAAGAAAAGCTCTTGGTCACATAACCTGTCAACTTGTCTGTCCTCTTTCTAGCATCAAGAATTCACATGTTTCTTCCAGAGGGAAAAATAAAAGAAAGAACTTTTATAGACACTATGCAGCAAGATTTGAAAATATAGACTTAACATGGTTTTGATCATAGAGGGTATCTAGAATGCAGTCCCATCCAGACTTCAGGGATCACTATCAATTTTCTTTGTCCCTGATCAGATCACAGTATGTGGTTGAGATAAGGGGGTTATATTGAGTTATGGGGTGGTATTCAGACAGAAGAAAATAAACAGACACAGACTCATCTTATTCTGGGTAATTCAATTGGAATGGAAAGAAAGGGAAAAGGAATGAAGAATGAACCCATGGTCAGCTGATAGTGCTGCCTGCACACGGTGTGACGCCTTCAGAGCAAATGAAAACACGGCTCCCTTTTCAATGCTCTCCCTGGTATGGAGATGCTGATGTTGTATTTTAATAATATAATAACATTTCAATTAACCAGCCTTGCAGCTGTGCTCCACAGACAACACATTCCTTTATGTCATCTGGCGCTTTTTATTATTACAGTTTGGATGATGTATCCTCAACAAGGATCATTTCTCTCCTTTCTTAAGCAGAGCTTATTGGTTATAATTTAACATTGGAAATGAGCAAGAGTCACCGTTTATGATGATTGTAAGGTACTTGTGCAGGATGAAAGTGGCATCTCCCAAGGGAGAGACTGGGGGTCAGAAAGGAGCCACTCTAAGCTGTTCTTTATCTAAGCTGCACCACCCCATGGAGATGGATAAGACAGGATCCGTCTCTGTTTAAGTGGTGGCTTTGGTGATATCAGCCCGGAACAGGGTGGAGAAGAGGCCCCTTAGCACGATCATGCTGAGAAACAGAGTCCAAGAGTAAGCCCTCCTCATACAGGACAAGGCAGTGTTGTGTCCTAAATGATAATAGGAATCGCTTTGGAGAGATGTGCTCGCCCACCGATAAGCTGCAAAGCCACAGTTCCTGCTGAAGACGCCGAAGCCATGGGATCAGAATCCATTTCTCCCAAGTCACAGTTGACAAACCCGGACAGAGGAGGGTCTCCATTGACTTTTGGCCAAAGTCTGAGCTCTGGAGTTTTCCACTGAGAGGTGGAAAAGGGTAGAGTTCCCAAAGGAAGGGGCATAGAGGTCCTGGGCAGGAGACCTGCAGAGGGGCTCTTAGGAGCAGAGACAGTGAGAGATCGGGAGAAAGGTAGCCTTGGAAGGTCTCAGCCTGGGAGACTCCTCTCCTTAGCCACAAAGGCTCAGGCTCTTGTCCTCCCCTGCTGTGCAGGGAAACAGCCACCTGGCCCTCTGGTGGTTCAGCCAGACTAGGGAGACAGAGAAGCTTGAGACGGGAAGGTATTTGCCTCCTGATTGCCACAGGCTGAAATGCAGTTAAGGCTCAACCCCCATTTCTCCCCTCCTCCACCCACACTTAAAAAATATCTCTGGTCGTGCCACCTGATCCCTGGCAGCCATAAATAGGCGATATTCCAGGCCAAATGGCTGAGAGACTTGTCACTGATGGTCCTCAACCTCCCTGCCCTGCATACTCACCTCCCGGGCTACAAAAGATTGCCCCTCAGAGCAGAAAGTGAGGGACCCTTCTCTGCACCCATGCTAGACTGTGTCGGTCTTTAGTTTCTAGTTTCCTCCCTCATTGTCAAGCTGTCAGTGTTGTTTTTATTATTATTATTAAAAAGAGACACGGGGCACTGATGTGGTTGTTTTAGCCAAAGATGCATATTCTAAACCCAATCACGAAGAGACATCAGACAAACCCACATATTATGAAACAGCTGACCTGTACCTCTCGAAAATGTCCATGTTGTGAAAGGTAAGGAAAGACTGAGGAAATGTTCCAGATTAAAGGAATCAAACAGACGTGATAAATACATGTAACACAGCATCCTGGGCTGGATACTCTACTGGAAAATGTTGGCATACCGGCTATAACTAGGACAACTGATGAGATTTGAATGCAGATTACAGATAAAATGATAGTATCTTACTCATAATCAACGTTCAATTTTCTGAATTTGATCATCATACTGGGGTTATGTGAGAAAGTGTACTTGTTTTGGGGGAATATGCAAAAATGTTAAGGGATACAGGAACATGACATATGCAACCTACTCTGAAATCATTCAGAAAAAGTATGCACAAATAGACACACACAGACAGGCAAAGAATGATACAGCAAAGCAAATGTAGCAAAATGTCAACAAGTTGATACAGTGTATATAGGAGTTCTTTGTACTATTATTGCAATTTTTCTGTAAGTTTGAAATTCTTTTGAAGAAAAAAGAAAAATATCAAAAGAAAGTGATGGGGAACTCCAAAAGAAAAGATCATGGGCCGGGCGCGGTGGCTCAAGCCTGTAATCCCAGCACTTTGGGAGGCCGAGACGGATGGATCACGAGGTCAGGAGATCAAGACCATCCTGGCTCACCCGGTGAAACCCCGTCTCTACTAAAAAATACAAAAAACTAGCCGGGCGAGGTGGCGGGCGCCTGTAGTCCCAGCTACTCGGGAGGCTGAGGCAGGAGAATGGCGTAAACCCGGGAGGCGGAGCTTGCAGTGAGCTGAGATCCGGCCACTGCACTCCAGCCTGGGCGACAGAGCGAGACTCTGTCTCAAAAGATCATGGAAGGACCATTTAAATAGAAGCAATTCATATAGAAACTAGAGGAGTTCAAAAAAAGAAAAAGAAAAAGAAATAAGTCAATGGAAGCAATTCGAATACATATGAAAAATGTTCAACGACACTAACAACCCAAGCAGTGCAAGGTGGTACTTTTTAAAATCTCATCCCATTAACCTGCTGCAGAAAAGGGTAACAACCACTTTTGGTGAGGGATCAGTGACACAGCAACTCTCATCCCTGCTTGTTAATGGACAGTGTTTCTGAAAAAGAACTCGAGACTTTAAAACGCTTTTAGACTCAGACCTTGAATAGAATTCTTAAAAACGTATCCAAAAGAAAAAAAAATCATTGATAGGGACAGAGATTTATATCTAAGCATATTCTCTGTGATGTTATTTACAACGGAGAAAAACAGCATGATTTAAGTGTACAAAAACAGCACAAAGGATAAATAAATAATAAGTGTATATAGGAAAATACTGTGTAGTCATTTAGAGCTGTGTTTCAAAAAAAAACATTGTTTTCCCTGGCACAATCCTGCCACCTCCCAACCTTCTCTCACTGTAGCCAGTCTTCTCTTTCCTGGGGAGATGAACCTGCTAGGACTTCAAACTCACCACGGAGCCCTTGGGGCACACTAAGAATCACAACAAAAGACTTTTGCTCGTAATTTTAACCTATTGATCCAGCAGCCCTTTTTCCTGAATCTCCTGCTTCTGGTTCCTGAATCCTCTTGATTCTACCCTTGGCTTTTAACCTGGATTTATGTCAGTTCTTCCCCTTTTGTTTCACTCTGCCAGTGCAGCCTTCCTGACTGACAGCTCTTCGTTGCATTCTTCAGGCAGTTAACACATAGCCCCACTACCAGTGCCAGCTCTGACTTTCTAAGCTCTGGCTGGAGTTAATTCCTTGGCTTCTGATACCAAGGAGTTAATTTTATTTGGTGAAAACTAAGATTTGGAGCAGAGAGATGTAAATCTAACACGATCTTAGTCCACAGCCCTCACTTGTCTCATGGGTTATTTAGAAGTGTGTTGTTTGGTTTCCAAATATTTGAAGACTTTTCCAGATTTCTTTTTGTTATTGACTTCTAATTTAATTCCACTGTGGTCAGAGAACATACTTTGTATGAGTTCCATATTTTAAAATTTATTGAGACTTATTTTATGACTCAGGATATGGTCTATCTTGGTAAATGTTCCATGTACACTAGAAATCAATGTGCACTCTGATGCTGATTACAGAGTATTCTATAAATCTCAATTAGGCAAAGTTGGTTGATATGCTGTTCAAGTCTTTAATATCCTTACTGAGTTTTTCTACTTGTTCTATCAGTTATCAAGAGGGAGTATTGAGATTTCCCACTATAATTGTGGATTTGGCTATTTCTCCTTTGAGTTTTATTAGTTTTTGCTTTGTGCATTTTGAAACTTTGTTATTAAGTGCATAACTAGGATTATTATGTCCTCTTGATGAATTAACCACTTTATCACTATGCAATGATGATCCTCCTTATCATTAGTAATATTCCTTGCTCTGAAATTTACTTTGTCTAATATTGATATAGAAACTCTGTCTTTAGATTAGTATTTGCAAATATCTATCTTCCATCCTTTTACTTTTAACATATTTATGTCTTTATATTTAAAGTGGGTTTCCACTAGACAACATATACTGAGGGCTTCTTTTTTAAAAATCTAACTTGGTAACTTCTGCCTTATTTACTTAGTGTTTTAGACCAATTACATTTAATGTGTTTATTTATATGATTGGGCTTAAATCTACTACCTGGCTATTTGTCTTCTATTTGTACCTTCTATCATTTTTTTATTTCCTATTCTTTCCTCTCTTTTCTTGAATTATTTGATCATTTTAAATATACATTTTATCTCTTTAAGTTGTTTGCTAGATACAACTCTCTTGTTTTTCTAATGGTGGCTCTAGAGTTTCTAGTATATATCTTTAGCTTATCGCAGTTTACCTTATACATTATATAACTGTGTATACTGTATAAAAATCTTGCAACCACATACTTCCATTTCCCCCTTCTTGCCCTTTGTGCTTTCGTCACACATTTAAATTCTACGTTATAAATTCCACAATGCATTGTTATTGGTTTTGTTTTAAACAATCTTTTAAATAGATTTGAGAAAAATAAGAAAAAGTATTTTATATTTGCCCACATATTTACTATTTTCGGTACTTGCTTTGGTATGTCTGAAAAGTCTATTTCACTTCATTTTTGAAAAATGTTTTTTGCTAGATGAACATTTTTTTCCTTCAATTTTTAAAGAGGTTATTCCACTGACTTTTGGCTTACATTGTTTCTGAGGAAAAGTCTGCTGTCATTGTTTTTATTCCTTTGGATGTATTATCCACCACTGCCTTTGCAGCCTCCCCCTCACCCACCCTCCACACACCCAGCTGGTTTTAAGATTTTCTCTTCACCACTGGTTTTCAGCAATTTGATTATGATGTGTCTTGGTGTAATTTTTTCTTATTTTTCTTTTGCTTCAGAGTCATTGAGCATTTTGGATCTGTAGGTTTATAATTTTTATCAAGTTTGGGAAAACCTCAGACATTATTCTCTTAAATATCTTTTCTTATATCCCCACCTCTTTACTGTTCTTCTGTGGTTCTAGTAACTTATTTTAGGGTGCTTGATGTTTTATTGATGCACTGTTCATTTTTTTCCTCCTTATGTTTCATTTTGGATAAGTTCTGTTGCTCTGTCTTCAAGTTTACTTATCCTTTCTTCTACCCTACCTAGTCTGCTGTTAATCCCATATAGACACTGAGACTTTTTAAATTTCTCCAAGTTCTTTTTGAGTCTTAAATTTCTTCCATTTCTCTTCTCATCGTGTTTACGCTGTATTCTATCTTCTTGAGCATCTGGAGTAAATTTCTTACGGCAATTTTAATAACCTTGTCTAGTAATTCTATCACCTGAGTTATTTCTGGGTCTCTTTCTATTGACTTTTCTCATCATTGTTCATATTTTCCTGCTTCTTCATATGCCTGGAAGTTTTTGTTTTGATGCCATACATTGTCAGTTTTCCATTGTTGAGTGCTGGAATTTTTTATTCCTAAATGTTTTCATATTCTGTTCTGGGATGCAGCTAAGTTACTTGGAAACAGTATGATTCTTCTGAAGTTTTTTGAAACCGTTATTAGGTGGATGCATAACAGCCTTTCATCTAGGACTATTTTGTCCCCACTACTAAGGCAATACTCTTCTGATCAGTCTACTTGATGCCTCACGTGTAAGGTCTTCCACTATCGCTAATCTAGCTTGAAGTGAGCTTTGGGGACTTTTCTGCCTGCTTCATTCCAGTGGTTCTTTCCTCATTTTTGATAGTTTCCTCACGGGCATATGCTAATCAGTACTCAGATAAAGAATCAAAGGAGACCCACTTCACTTCTCTGTAGCTCTCTGTCCAGCTCTCTTCTCCATGGTAATCTTCCCTGTGAATTCTAATCGCCTGACTCTTCAAACTCTGATGTCTGTCTGCTAAACTCAGGGAGACCACTCAGTTCCTTTGGGGCTTCCCCTCCCTATGCTGTGGCCTGGAAACTCAACCAAGGCATAAGATAGGGCATTGTAGGCATCACTTTATCGCTCTCCCCTCTTTCAGGGATAACTGTGTTGCACTATTTTCCCATATCTAAAAATTGTTGTTTCATAATTTTTGTTTGTGTGTTGTTGTTGTTGTTTAGCCAGAGGGTAAATCTGGTCCTGTTACTCCACCATGGTGGGAGGTGGAAGTCCTCTACATCCCTCTCGTGAAATATGAAAAGTGAACTATACAAATTGCAATGGAATGCTATGTGTTTAGAAGTTTAATATGAAAAGGAACCACTGAGACCTAACTGCATGGCTAAATCCCTTTTTCTCCTACTTAGGCAAAAGATACTACAACCAAAAGAAAATAACTTAAAATCCTAGAATTTCAAAGGAGCAAAAGATGTTTTAATCATCCAGTTCATCTCTTTCCTTTTGCATATGAGGAAATAAAATCTCAGAGGTGTTAAGGAATTGCCATATTAGTATTGGTCAGAGCTGGGATCAGAACCCAAGTTTCCCAACAGACAAACCACCAAACCATGTTATTTCCATTCTGCCCATAAATAATACTGACCATTTATCAAGTACTATTAAGTACAATGTGTCCATATTTTGTAAGCATTATCCTAAACTTCCTGACAACCCTAGTACTATCAGGGTAGGTACTACCATTGTCACCATTTTACAGACAAATTACCTGAAGCTCAGGGGGTTTAAATGATTTGTCTAACACAGCTGCTTTCAAAGTATGGTCCCTGAAACTCTTCTGTGGGGTCTGCTGGGTTAAACTATCTTTATAATAATACTAAGATGTTATTTGCCTTTTCTACCATGTTGACACTTGTACTAAAGGTGTAAAAGCAAAGGTGGGTAAAACCACTTGCACCTTGGCATGAACCAAAGCAGTGGCACCAAACTACATTAAAAACTCTTGTATTTTTCACCATCATGAACTTGCAGGGCTTTTAAAAAGCCAGTTGGAACTTTACAATGTTCTAAATGAAACAGTCTGTTATTAATTGTATTAATTATGGACACCTATGTAGCTGTCATTTTATTATTCTGTAGGACAAAATGGGAAATACACTGAAAGCACTTCTGCAAAGAAAAGCATTTCCTTGAGTGTTTGAGTTTCAGGATGAACTTGACACTTTTTTCTTGGAACATCATTTTTATTTGAAATAATGACTGACAAACTATGGTTCGTCGTATGCAGTTACATAGTAAACACTTTCCCAAAAATGAGGAAAGTGAATCTATCACCTCAAACAAAACAACTGACAATATTTGTCATCAATGATAAGATGAGCTTTTGGGGGGAAAATGGAATTTTGTAAAACTTATATTTTTCACTGTGAGCTTGACAGCTTCCCAATACTTCAAGACTTTCCTGATGAGATTGGTGAAGACACTAACAAAATGATCTCGTGGTGTTATACAATAAAATGCACCAACATTTGGAATATCTGCTTAACTCAGTGAATAAATATTTTCAAGATGAGCAATGCCTGATACCCCAAAATCATGCATTAGTAAAAAAATTCATTCAAACTACAAAATCAACCAATGCATTTTAATGTAATAGCATTTGAAAAATGTTCACTGATAATGCTTTCAGATTCCACACTGCAAATAACTTTTAAGAAACTGCCATCTGCCTTTGTAGAATCAAAAAAATCCCAAAATTACCTGAAAAAGCTATTAAAATACTTCCTTGTATTCCAACTGTATATCTGTGTGAGACTGAATTTTTTTCATATACATCAACCAAAATGACATATTGCACCAGAGTGGATGAAGAAACTGATGTGAGAATCCAGCTGTGTTCTGTTAAGCCAGGGAATAAAGAGATTTGCAAAAGTGTAAAACAACGTTACTCTTCTCAGTACATTTTTTTTTTTTTTGAAAATAGCTTTTTACATAACAATGTGTTATTTTTTGTTAACAGGTAATGGGTTTATTATTGTTACTCCTAAAAAACTTAGTAATTACTTACTTACATTCTCTCCTATTTAATTTTGAATAGTCGATATCAACAGACATAACCCACATAAACAAATGCTCCTCAGGGTCCTTTAAAAGTGAAGGGTCCTGAGATCAACATGTTTAGGAAGTGCTGGTCTTAGATAACACATCTGAGAAGTGGTGAAGCCGGGTCTATGTTCATCTGGCTCCCAAACCCATTTTTTTTCCAGGATACAATGTTGTCTGCCTCCTTACCCAAAGTCTCATCAGTATTAAAATGAAAAACAGAATTGGATTCCTAAAAGCTTTATTTTGCAATGTTTTCCATAATACTTAAGTTTTTCAATGTTTAGATGTTTTTCTTCTTTGAAGGATGAATTTCTTTTTATGGCTTGTTTTATATCTAGAAATGTGTTTTCTATAATGCTTAAGTTTTTATGTGTGTGTGTATGTGTGTGTGTGTGTATATATATATATTTTTGTTTGTTTGTTTGTTTTGTTTTGTTTTGTTTTGAGTCGTAGTCTCGCTCTGTCGTCCAGGCTGGAGTGCTGTGGCGCTACCTTGGCTCACTGCAACCTCCACCTCCTGGGTTCAAGCAATTCTCCTGCCTCAGCCTCCCAAGTAGTTGGGACTACAGGCACATGCTACCAAGCCCGGCTAATTTTTTGTATTTTTAGTAGAAATGGAGTTTCACTGTGTTAGCCAGGATGGTCTCATCTCTTGACCTCAAGATCTGCCTGCCTCGGCCTCCCAAAGTGCTGGGATTATGGGAGTGAGCCACCGTGCCCAGCGATGTTTAGATATTTTTGAGGAAGCAAAAGTTTCTTGTCCTAAAGCTTTAGAACTCCATTAGGTATTGAAGATGACTCTTTTTGGGCTATAAAATAAAATGTAGTAAACATACTAGTTTTATATTGCATACAAAGTCCAAATAGTGGACAGAAGTCCTCTATTAGATTTCACAAAACAGAAAAAATTCTGAGCCAGGCATGACGGCTCATGCCTGCAATCCTAGCGCAAGAGACTGAGGTGGGAGAATCACTTGAGGCCAAGAGTTTGAGACCAGCCTGGGCCACAGAGCAAGACGCCATCTCCACAAAAAATTTTAAAATCACCTAGGTGTGGGCCGGGCACCGTGGCTCATGCCTGTAATCCCAGCACTTTGAGAGGCCGAGGCAGGTGGATCACGAGATCAAAAGTTCAAGACCAGCCTGGCCAAGATGGTAAAACCCCGTCTCTACTAAAAATACAAAAATTAGCCAGGTGTGGTGGTGCATGCCTGTAATCCTAGCTACTTGGGAGGCTGAGGCAGAGAACTGCTTGAACCTGGGAGGCGGAGGTTTCAGTGAGCCGAGATCACGCCACTGCACTCCAGCCTGTGTGACAGAGCAAGACTCTGTCTCAGAAAAAAAAAAAAAAAATTACCAGGCTGGTGGCCTGTACCTGTAGCCCCAGCTGCTCTGGAGGCTGAGGCTGGAGGATTGCTTGAGCCCAGGAGTTCAAGGCTGCAGTGAGCTGTGATGGTGCCACTGCACTCCAGCCTAGGCAACAGAGGTAGACCCTGTCTCTTAAGAACAAAAAAAGTAATTCTAATTCTCTGGCTCTGGGCTTATTTTTCATCCATTGAGACTAAGCCCCAGGAGTTATAGTGATGTCCCAGGGGGGCCAGCCTTGCTGGGGGATGCCCTTAGGAGGAACTCTTGCATGCCCTTCCTCAGCCGTGCATTCTCCGCAACCTCCCTCAGGCTTCTGTGCAGCTTCTCCATCTCCTTGTATTCACTCCCGACATCTACAGGAGAGCAGAAAGCTCACATCAGGACTTGGCGACCACTGTAGAAACGTCTCCAAAAAGCAAATCCCCCAACAATCCTGTCACTTGTCCCAGAATATGGATCTGGTGTAGTGCTTACAGATCAGACATCAAAGCAGGTATTCCTCTTCTTACCAGAATGCTGTCTCAGCATGGGGTCACCCTCAAAAGAAATACAAACCTACCCATAAGAAAAACCCTGAGAAGTCACTGAGTCTGTATTAAGGCCTCACAGCCATGTGATATACAAAGCACATTGCACAATAACACCTCCCCTAACTCCTCACCAGGTGGCTCCCCCTCTTCCCCCCACCCCAATCCCTATCCTCCCAGCACAACCCATTCTCAGTGAATGTTCTCTCTCTGGCATCTCAGGTTTTCATCCCATGATCTTCAATCAGATCATGTTCTCACAATGGTTAGTTTTATGTGTCAACTTGTCCAGGTCACAGGGCCCAGATACTCGGTTAAATGTGAGTCTGGATGCCTCTGGGAGGGTGTTTTTGGATGAGATTTACATTTAACTCAGTAGACCTCAAGTAAAGCAGATGGCCCTCCCCAGTGTGGGTAGACCTCAAACAGCCAGCTGAAGGCATGCAAGGAGCCAAAGGCCAGCCTCCCCCAAGCAGGAAGGGATGATCCAGTGACAGCGTTGGGCCTTTGAGATGGAGTTTTGCTCTTGTCACCAAGCCTGCTGTGCAATGGCATGATCTTGAATCACTGCAACCTCCGCCTCCCAGGCTCAAGTGCTTCTCCTGCCTCAGATTCCCAGCTAGCTGGGATTACAGGTGCCCACCAGCTCGCCTAGCTAATTTTTTTTTTTTTTTTGTATTTTTAGTAGAGACAGGGTTTCACCATGTTGGCGGGGCTGGTCCTGAACTCCTGACCTCAGGTGACCCACCCACCTCAGCCTCCCAAAGTGTTGGGATTACAGGCGTGAGCCACTACGCCTGGCCAAGCCTTGGTTGGGCCTTTGTCTGCAACATTGGCTCTGCCTGGTTCTGCAGGGATGGCCTCTGGACTCGAACTGCCTCTCTTTCTGGAGTCTCTGTCCTGTGGGCCTCCCTGTATCAGATTTTGGGCTCACCAAGCCTCCACCATTGTGTGAGCCAACTTCTTAAAATAAATCTCTTCCTTCATCTATCCATGCATCCTACTGGTTCTGTTTATCTGGAGGACACTGACTAATGCAGTCCCCTTTGAAGGGACACTTCAGACTGAGCCCTGAATGCCCTTCTAATCCCCCCTGGCTTTCTGTACCCCAGAGGGTGACTCAGGCTGACTGGCCCTGAGCCTGGCCAGGGATGGGCCTCATGAGCAGAGGGGAGTAAGGACCTGGAGTCTTTTTGTTCTGTCCCATATCTGGAAGGCCTCCCTTCTCCCTGCTGCCTCTGAAATCAACCTAACCTTTGAGGTTTCCCCCAGGACCCAGCTTCACTGAAGTTTCCCCATGTCCCAGCCCTGAATAACCACTCTGTCTCTGAACTTCAAGAATAACGATCTGAAGTCTGACTGGGTTCTCTCCCTCAGGGCTTTGCTTAAGTGTCACATTCCCAGGGAGACCTTCCTTTACCACCCTGTCTCCTACCCCAGCATCCCTTCTTCCATTTCTCTGTTTCGCCTCCCTGCCACATATCTCACTTATTAGTTTGCTTACTGCCTGCCTTCCACCACTGGGCTGTGAGCTCCATGAGGGTGGGGACTCTTGCCTGTCTTGGTCACCACTGTGTCCTCAGCACCCAGAACACTGCCTGGCACCCAGGAGGTGATCAGAATTGTTTGCTGAGCGAATGCAAACTCCCCAGTCCAATGATCACATTCTTACACATCTTGTCTTACCAACCAGGTAAGGCCCCGACAACAGGGACTGCCTTTTAGATTTCTTTATAAAGCATGCCCCCCACCCTCGACATGATGTATATTTGTTGTCGATGGTGAAGAGAAGGAAATAGGCTTAAATTATAGCAGGTGCAATTGACATCAAACTGAAGGGAGCACCTGGTCAAGGTCTCTGTGAGACCTGGTCAAGATCTCTGGCAAGCGGGAGTTCTTTAAAGAAGGCACATTGGAATAACTAGCATCTTAAAACTTAGATTCCTATAGAGGCCTGGACAGAAGGTCGTGAGAGTCCACTACATTATAGTGTGAGGGTGTTGTATCTCCTTCCCTGGAGTCCGCTAGGATCAGGTTACAGGTCCATCTAACCAGCCATAAATGGAGATGGAGAAGGGCAGAACAGATCTTTAGAAGCAGCCATTGTGGCTTTGATTTTGGGAACAGCTCTGTCTACTTTCACCCTGGCAAACTCAGTGGTATCAGATCTATTCATTTCAGCAGGCAACTATGGATGTGGTATAAAATATAAAAGGCACAATATATACAGGGTGCAGAGCAAGGCTCCCACCCTCTCCTACCCTCCAGCCTTCCAGTTCCCCTCTTTAGAGGCAACGAGTACTGTCAGTGTTCTCTGTAGCCCATGGAGATTTTTATGCACATACAAACATATACATATGTATTTCCTTTTCTCCCCACTCACAAATGGCAACATATCGTGCACATTTACTCACTTTACTATTTTCCACTTTGTAATATCTTTGGAGATCATTTCATACCACTACCTACAGAGCTGCTTTATTTTTTCTAACAGTTGCACAGTCCTCCACTCGTTGTGTATTTAATTTAATTTAAGCAGTGCTTTACTTACAGATATTTGAGTTGTCCCCATTTTTGACATTAGAATGTTACCCCGAATAACCTTGTCTATATGCCACTCTACCCCCATATAAGGATATCTGTAGGGTTGCTGCGCCAAATGATATGTGCATTTTAAATTTGGCTAGAAATTACTTACTTGCTTTTTCTGCCAGTTTACCCCTTCCAGTTTATACCGGGGGCCTGATGGAGCCCATGGCCAGAAAGCGACACGGTTGCCTACACCAAGGTCCACAGCTGGGGCCGCATCCCCAGGCTGCAGGTGGATTGAGAGAAGTCTTTCTCCACCATCACCAGACCATGAAGTTCTTCATAAGGAGGCATCAACTTAAAAGAAAGGCCTTATGGAGACGGTAGGGCACAGCTGTGGATTTAAATTCGCCGCTTTCCAGCTATGGGACCCTGGGCGCATTTCCTAATGTGAGTCTCTATTTCTGCCTCTGCAAAATGGAGCAACAACATCCATCCCTGGGAGCTAATGTGAGAATTCAGTGAAACCATGAGCACAAAGCGTGAGTATGATGCCTGCTCTCAGTTGGGTGCTGGGCAAAGGGTGGGGCTGTCGTTATCATTATCATCATCATCATCATCATCATCATCATCTCCATCATCATCATCATCTCCATTCCTTGCCCTGCTAATTCTTCCTAACTTAATACCTTTAAATTCAGGAAGAAGCAACCACAGCCAGGGCTGTCTGCACAATCACCCTGTATGCAAAGCTTTGGCGTATTTACCTGCAAGCTCCTTGTAGAGGCCATCCCCCTGGGACGAAGCAAGGGTTAGCATGGTGGTGATGCTGCCCTTCACCTTCTCCACGATCCCAGTCTACGTGACAAGGACATTCAGTATGTTAGGACGGTGCAGCCCAAGGAAAAGTGAATCTTATAAAAGGGACCCCACCCAGTCCCCCAGCCACAGAAGGTACAGACTGGGGCTGTCAAAGTAAGGCTTTGCAACCCAGTTGCAAAATGGTGAAACACTTTCGAGGACATTAAATGGCCCAGGAGGCAGCAAGACAATATTTCTGTGGGCTCCCATCTGTATAGCATCTCTCTCCCCACCTACAGACTCATGGGGGGCTGAAGTTCTGGTGCCAGCAGATCAAATCAGGAGCTAATGGGGAAGGAAGCATGAAGGCATGGGGGAGAGAACGGCAATCGCAGAGATGGGAAAAGAGGGAAAGAGCTGGTCGCTCTCCCGCTGTCCTCTCCTCCATGCATCTGCTCACTGGGGAGATGTTTGCTGGACACTTGCTCTGTGCCACTCACCTTACCGTACATGTCTGATTCTTCCCAACTGCCTGAGAACTGTCTTCTTGCTACTCTTAGTCCTCTTATCAACTAAAACTCCTTTCTTCCCTCTTCTGTTTCTTGTCTTCCTTTGAAAAAATGTCAGGCTCCTTCCTCTAGCCTGGCAGAGCCTAGTTTTGATGCTGGATCTCCTATGCTTTTTCTTTTTTCTTTTTTTTTTTTTTTTTTTTTGAGACGGAGTCTCGCTGTGTCACCCAGGCTGGAGTGCAGTGGCGCGATCTCGGCTCACTGCTAGCTCCGCCTCCCGGGTTTACGCCATTCTCCTGCCTCAGCCTCCGAGTAGCTGGGACTACAGGCGCCCGCCACCACGCCTGGCTAGTTTTTTTGTATTTTTAGTAGAGACGGGGTTTCACCATGTTAGCCAGGATGGTCTCGATCTCCTGACTTCGTGATCCACCCGCCTCGGCCTCCCAAAGTACTGGGATTACACGCTTGAGCCACCGCGCCCGGCCGCTTTTTCTTTAGCATTCTAGATTCTAGATCAAGAGCCCCAAGTGTACATCTCAGCTCTAGGCATGGGCCTGGAACCTGTAACTCAAGGCCTCTAGGTTCCCACTTCCTTGAAGATTAGGGAATGAGGGATTCACAGCTCCTAAACCAGGAGAAGCAGTCACCTCACACTAGAGTGAAAACGAAGCAGCAAGCCACATTACTGATCAATATATCAGAGACTAATCTGGATATTCAACAAAATACTATTCCATTGTTTAATTTACAGGACTATTGCAAAGAGGTAATTTAAAAAAACAGTAAATCTTCAAACATTATGTATAAAAAGAAATTTCATCCACTATATAGAACTAAAATATTTTAAACAATTAAAAGTTAACTGGCATTCTGAAAAAAAAAAAAAATCACAGAATGGCAACACTCTATGGCCCTGCCCAGTTTTAACTTCCTATGTTTCTGTAATTTCAGATACATTTGTACATAGTCAACATACACATTTTTTAAGCGACATTGTTTCCTGGGTGTCTTAAGATCCAGTGTCTATGTACGCAATGGGGAAATGGGAACCGGCTTTGTGGAGTTCGGCCAAGTTCTTGTCCATGAATTTGTAGACTGTGATAACATGTTAAAGGATTGAAACTAAACTGCTGCTGGTGAACAAGATGCCTCTTAGCCTACTCCAAGGGAAATTACATGTGTTGAATTGTAAAGAATATTTTCCAAAACTGCAGAAGTGATGGAGGAGAGGAGATTGGGCAGAAACAGGTTGGAGATGTTTCCAGAAGGCTGGTTCTGAGGTGGACCGAGATAGAAATGGGCCAGCTTCCTTGAGGGCTTGGGAGACAGGATCAGCCAGCCTGGGTTGAGGCAGAAAACCTGGAGCCTCACATGGTCAGGGAGGAAGCCCACAGTGGTATGGACTTCAAGGATCTCTACTACTTGGGGGACAGGGGGTGGCAAGCCATGAGGCCCAGAGCAGAGGCAAGATGGTCCAGGTAGGCTTGGCAGAAGCATTTAGGTCCAAGGAAACCATCAGGAACTGTCTTTGGGGGTAGATAAAATTAAAGCTGAATGTGTGCTAGGTACCATAACTGACTGGCCTTGAGTAGTGTGTCAATATTTACTTATTGACATTTTATGTAGACAAGACATTTCCCTATTTAAACAATCTGTTTTGAGATCATGCTATTGTTGGACATGCTGGAGCCAGGCTTCCTTATCCCAAATCCAGCTGTGCATCTCCCTGGCTGTGTGGCTGGTTGATACAACTCTCGATGCTGGAATTTTCTTCTCTATAAAATGGTACCAATGATAGTACCTACCTCACAGACTTGCTGGGGAGTAAATGAGCTAACGTCTATAAATAGCTGAGCACATATCTAGCTATTGCAGTGGCTGTGCTACTGGTGACTCAGGAAAGAGGAGGGGCGCAAGAGAGTGCTGGAAGAGCTGCAGCTCTCAGGTCGAAGCCCCAGAAACCATCTGTTCCATTTGGGCCCAAATGCCTACTACGTCTTCCACCTTCTGCGCCCGCTTCCTGTCCTCTCCCAGGGCCTCTCGGGGTCTAGGATCTAGGCTGTGGGCGTAGAGTACCTTCAGCTGCTGAAACTGGTGCTGCATCCTTTCCTGGGCCCTTTCAAACATGCCCTCAGCCACCTGCCGGTCCACTCCTCTTCTGATGGCATCTTTCATCCGCTCACACGCTTTTTTGCCCGTGATCTGAGCTGCCTCTGGCAAAAATGATAGCCACAGTCACACCACGACAAGGACCTGCTTAGAAATCTTTGGCATCATGGCTGGGCATGGTGGCTCACACCAGTAATCCCAGCACTGTGGGAGGCTGAGGTGGGCAGATCACCTGAGGTCAGGAGTTCAAGACCAGCCTGCCCAACATGGTGAAACACCTGTCTCTACTAAAAATACAAAAATTAGCTGGGTGCTGTGTGCACATCTGCAATCCCACCTACTTGGGAGGCTGAGGCACAAGAATTGCTTCAACCCACTAGGCAGAGGTTGGAGTGAGTTGAGATCACTGCCACTGCACTCCAGCCTGGGCAACAGAGCGAGATTCCATCTCAAAAAAAAAAAAAAAAGAAACAGAAAGAAAGAAATCGTTGGCATTAGAAAGAAAAGCAAGCCAAGCAAACAAACAAACAACAAAAAAGTATATATATATATATGTATGTATATATATGCACTTACATAAAAATGACACTTTCAATATTTAGATGATAACCAGCATTCAGAAAACCTAATGACTGAATTCAGCTGAAACTTGCAAAATCACTCCCTACCCCCAAACAATGGAGTCACCAAAACAGGAAAGAGTCTGAAAGTGATTTCACAAGTGAGTGAGTTCAAGTATTTGTGAATACTTGCAAACAAGAATGAGAACCTGGACACTGGATTCTACAGCTAAATCAGCTGGGATGTTGTATGGAAAAAAGCAGGGCGTCTGGACCAAGGGTGGACAGAAAGAGCTGGAAAACACACAGAGAAGGGTCCTCACGCCCTGCAGTCATGTGGTTGCAATGTGTAGACTGAGAGAGCTGCAAAGACTTAGGGTGCAAGAGAACAGGGCCTTTGAGGGAGCCGCAGAAAAGGACGTGAAAGGTGCTGACAGGAAGTCCCAGTGCAGGCGGCAATGCTGTCCCCCGCGGCCCCCACCTTCGTAACACAGCTTCAGGTCGCTCTGGACAGAGGCGGTGAGGGACTCATAGACCCTCCTCTTCCTTCTGAGGATGTGGTCCTCCAGGCCCCCGAGGATGGCGCTTATCTGGGAAGACGTGGCAAAAGAGGCCGTTGGTGACAATTCCCTCAATGAAAGCAGGTCAGGTATCCCAGTGCGTGGCCACCATTCCCTCCACCTTATATGATGCCTGGCTGTTTGTCTGCCATCTCCACAATTAGGCTGTGAGCTTCTCGTAGGCAGGAACTTTGTTCTAAGCATCTTTATACCCTAACTGCTTCCCTTGGTGCCTGGCACCTACAAACTACTCAATAAATATTTGCTGAGTTGAACTCAGGCACAGGCAAGGTCCTGGAATGGGCCCTCCCTGGGGGGCAGAGGAGATACAAGCTCTTTCCCTAGCATTGCCATGTAATTTGGGGTGGCACTGGAAGAAAGTGAGTCACAGACAAGAGTCTTGAGGCCTCAAAACTAAAAACTGACCTAAAATTGAACAACAACAACAAAAAGATTGACTTCTTTAAGTTTCAATGCATTGGATGCTACTTTATAACATTGGCAAAAATGATAGATTAGTGAAAACGGTTCCAGCTGATGCAAATTTTCATACAATTAAGGCTTCTTTAAAGATTCTTCCTGGAAACTGAGTCAACTTTGCAACCTTGGCGTGTGCTTTCAGTTACTTCACAGTGGAACAAACTGTCCCACACTTCCTCTGAGGCAGTCATGCCCGCTGCTCTCCCCACATCCCATTGGGTTCTGTATTTCACAGCGCCTCTGAGGAGATACTCCCAGACCCTGGACACTCCAGGGAACAAGCGGGAACAGACAGGCAACCTACAAAACCAGCCTGGGAACAAAGCCATGCCCAACCTCACTGCTCTCCCCACTTTATATGGAACTTACCTCCTGGATCAGGAAATTTTTTTTGCAGCTATCATATTTCCAGCCACTTCTTATCCCAATTTCTGTCATTTTCTCCTGCAGGGAGTGCTTAAAAGCATCAATGTGAGGCATCAGAGCCGAACCGGTGGGCTTCCCCGTCCTACAGAAGAAAGTGACAAAAAAGTTTAAGAGAATGGTGGCTGTGGTGAGGCTGAAACAAACATGAAACTAGCTGGTGTCCTTTTATTCATTTAGGAGAAGGAAGATGAGATCTAACAGTTATCATAGTCCTATAACGTGCCAGGCACTGTGATGTGCCAGGCCTTTGACATAAAAACCTATGAAGTTTGTGAGATAATGCCCATTTAACAGGTGAGAAAATTGAGGTTCAGAGAGGACTGCTGATGTGTCCAAGGTCACACGGCTAGCAAGAGGCAGAGCCAGGTTTGGAACGCTGCTTTAGACTGCAGGACGCACAGTCTTTCCACTGCCAACGTGCGGCCACTTGAAAGGGTGGAACTTGAACTATACCTAAAAGTTGGGTAAGATCTGAGGAAGTGGAAAGAAGGGATTACTCCCCATGGGACAACATGGTAAGCACAGTGGTTTCAGAATAGCTCAGAAATAGGAAGTGAGAGGTTGCAGAGGAGAGAGCACAAGCTTTAAATCCTCGCTCTCTGCTCATGAGCTGGGTGCCATTGGGAAAGATGCACAATTTTCTGAATCTCAGTTTGTTCAGATGTAAAAAGACAGAAGCTACTCCTTAGAGTTGCTGGGAACATCCGATGAGCTAATGCATGCCAAGTGCTTAGCACTGATGCCCAGGACAGGTAGCTGCTCTCTCTTTGCCACCTGCTGGGTGGGCTACAGCGGAAGGCTGCAACCAGGCAGCGGTGCAGGCAGAGGTTGGAAAGGCAAGCTGGAGGCAGGTGGAATGTCTTGAATGCATTCTAAGGAATTTGAAGTTTAGCCCACAGAATTGTAAACAGGGCGGGGGTGCAGTTGGTGGAATGACACAATCCAAGACGTGCTTAAAGAAAGGTGGGGCAGGGACAGGGGCTCTGAGTAAGACACAAGCAAAGGCTGGAGAATGGTTCGAGCAGCCACCAATGGGCAACCACATGAGATGCCAGTGGGAACGACAGAGACTAGGGATGGGCAGCTGTACTTGGGGACTGGGAGATTCTGTTTCTGTCGATGGAGTAAAGAATTAGAGGTCAAGGAAGGAGGGAAGGAGGAAGCACCGAGGAGGTATGGTCCCCAAACCCACACCATGTATGTGAGCAGGCAGAGTGTGTGAGAAACAGACACAGCATCTTCAGTGCATTCAGGGAAAGCTCCGAGGCTGGGTGTGGTGGCTCACGCCAGTAATCCCAGCACTTTGGGAGGACGATGGGGGAGGATCACTTAAGGTCAGGATTTCAAGACCAAACTGGTCAACACAGAGAGACTCTGTCTCTACAAAAAATATTTTTTAAAAGTTAGCCAGGCATGGTGGCATATGCCTGTGGTCTCAGCTACTTGGGAGGCTGAGATGGGAGGATTGCCTGAGTCCAGGAATCTGAGGCTGCAGTGAGCTAGGATTGTGCCATTGCACTCCAGCCTGGGCAACAGAGCAAGACCCTGTCTCATTTTTTAAAAAAAAGGAAGAAAGAAAGTTCTGAAGGCCATGTGTTTGCTTAATTCCACTCTCTCCAATCAAAATACCCTGTCCTGGGCTCAGATTCCTAAGAAAATGTATCCCTTGCTGCATGTATGAGATATTTGAAAAATAATGGGAACCATAATATTAGTTTGAAAGCAGCATCTTAATCTGTGTCCAGGTCATCATGGGAAATTTTTAAGTAAACCAAACCAAGAAGGCGTTTGTTTGTGTTTTGCCGAAGACTAAGCTTTCCTTCTCCAGTTACAAGCTACTCTTTACACTTACAGATCCAAAGTCTAAATTCTTAAAGACTGGCTCAACGTTCTTCTATGTTTGTTCCCGAAGGGGCAAGATGAAAGATCCTTTACCTAAAAATGCTTCCAAAAACAGGGTCGATCTGGTCATAGATGGGCTGAGTGAGGGCTTCGTTTAGATCAATTCTTGCCAGAGTCCTGGAGGCATAGATGCCATTTTTCAGGCAAACAGCTTTCAGGGTCTGATGAAAACCTTGGTTTCCTTTACTCCTCTAGATAATCAACAGTAAATTAGCAGAGTTAGCAGGCATTAACTGGAAGGTCACTGGATTAGAACTGCATTGCCCTGGCCAAAGATCATTACCAAGAATCACAGGAAAGGGTTGAGACAACATGCTCTTTAAACATATGATTAAACTAAATGAGGGAGGACAGTGGTCACGCCTCTAGGTTGTCTGTGTGCCCCTGCCATGGGCTTCCTAAGGTCCCTGTGCTCACTTTGATCACAACCGTTCTCAAGCGATTCTGTTTGTGTTAGTTTACTCATTTGTCCGGCTCCTGTGCTTGGCCATCAGCTCACTGAGATTAGGCACAGTGTCTCATCCATCTTTACGTCCTCAACTTCTGGCAATAACATAAGTAGTGTTTGAGAAATATTTGCTAAATGAGCAATTATCGAATGAATAAATAAACGAATGAATGCCAATGTGCTATGACCCGACAATAAGTGCATGTCTTGAATTTTCTAAGGAGAGTCCAGATTTCATAAACTTTTTGTTAAACTTTTAATGAAATACAATTTGATTTGTATGTCTTGGCGATATTTTTTTCCCAGGGAAATAAATACACAAATGAGAGGAAAGAAAAATATAAAGCTAGACCTATGACAGACATTAATCAATTTCAGCCAGATGGTAATCATTAGTAAAGAGAGTAAAAATGTGTTTGCTAAAATTTCAGTAGAGAGCTCTGTGATTTTTAATCAATGATATATGTTTTAAGGGAATGACCACATAGCATTGTATAATTGATAGAATTCTTTTTTTTTTCTCTGCTCTTTTTACTTAGTATTACAATATGAGAATATCCCCAAATCATTGTAAATATGTTCCAGGCTAGGTGCAGTGGCTCACACCGGTAATCTCAGCAATTCGGGAGGTCAAGGCAGGTGGATCATCTGAGGTTAGGAGTTCAAGATCATCCTGGCCAACATGGTGAAACTCCGCCTCTACTAAAAATACAAAAATTAGCCGGGCAAGGTGGCGCATGCCTGTAATCCCAGCTACTCAGGAGGCTGCGGCAGGAGAATCGCTTGAACCTGGGAGACAGAGGTTGCAGTGAGCCAAGATCGCGCCACTGCACTCCAGTCTGGGCAACAAGAGCGAAACTCCATCTCAAAAAAAAAAAAGGTTCCAAAAATGGCACTAATAACCATTTAATATAGTATCGTATGGATGAAAAATAATTCATTTTACCTCTCTCTTGTTCTTAGACATTACGGTTATTTTCCTATGTTAAATAATGATATGGTGTTAGTATATAAATGTCTTCCCAAATTTCTGATCTCAAAGAAACATTGTTTATCTGATAGGAGCACCTTGGGAATGTTTGTAGTCACAGAGGAAGAAGTCATTAAAAGGGTGATGAGAGGGGACAGTTGGGGGGTAAAGTCCTGGAGATGCCCGAAAATGTCTGCAGTGTCTTCTTCCGCTCACAGCAAACTCTCAACAGGGTGGTCTCTGCCTCAGGCCTTCGTCCTCTCAGCTCCCACTCACTCATTCACTTTCTGTGATCTGCGTTCTTCAACTATGGGATAGAAACAGCTCTATCCAAGGTAACTTCGTTATCTATTGCTCTGAAACAAATTACCCTGGACATAGCGGTGCAGTGGTTTAAAAACAAACACAAACACCTGTCATCTCTCGGGGATTCTGTGGGTCAGGACTGGGATGGCTGGGCTGGCCACTCTGGCTCAGGATTCTCCTGAGGTTTGGTCAGGTGTGGCTGGGGGCATAGTCATCTGGGTGAGGCTGGCGGATCTGCTTCCAAAGATACCCGGCTGCATGCTGGTGCTGGCTCCTGGCCTCAGGTGGGGGCCTTAGTTGCTCTCCATGTGACCTCTGCACACAGTGGCTCAATTTCAGTACACAAAGGCGTCGCCCTGAGAAAGTGACCCAAGAGCCACCATGGAAGCTTCCATGGCCCTTGATGGCCTAGCCTCAGAAGCCACACACCGTCACCTCTGCAGCATTCTCCTGCTCAGAAATCAGCCCTGATTCAATGTGGGGGAGACTCCATGAGGGCATAAATACCCAGAGGTGAGGACCCTTGGGGCCACTGGTGAGGACCCTTGGTGGCTGCCTAGCACAGTCACCAGTGAAACCCTCAGTGGCCCAATCCAATGGCCCTGGTGGGTTGGTTGGTTTGTTTTTACCTCTCAGGAGCATGTGATGTTCTTCTTAACAAACTTTTTTTTTTCTCTTTTAAGAGACAGGGCCTCTCTCTGTTACCCAGGCTAGAGTGCAGTGGCACGACCATAGCTCACACCTGGGCTCAGGTGATCCTCCTGCCTCAGCTTCCTGAGAAGCTGGGACTACAGAGGCATGCCACCATGCCCAACTTTTTTTCTTTTTCCTTTTTGAGATAGGTTCTTGCTATGTTGCCTGGGTGGTCTTGAACTCCTGGCCTCAAGCAATCCTTCTGCCTCAGCCTCCCAAAGTGCTGGGATGACAGGCAGGCATAAGCCATTGCACTCAGCCTTAACAAACTTTATTACTTCAGTTTTCTGATTGGAAAATAAGAAATTAAGCATTACACTAAAAATAAGCATAAAAATAAGAAAATAGGCATTCATTACACGATTTCCTTCTGCTACCTCTCAGGCTTTTCCGTCTCTGCCCCTCCCCTGCCCCTCTTTATTCTTTTGCTTCCTTAACGTGGCCTTTGTATGAGGCAATGTCCTATCACTGTCCTTCCCTCCACTCCTCCTCAATCCCATTCACTGGTATACGTGCATCAACTCCATGCAAGTGACAGCTACATCCTCCAGCCCCACCTCTCTCCAGGCTTCAGTTCCACATTTCCATCACTGCATTAGACATTCCACCTCCATGAAACACTAAATACATGATCTTCAGTAGTGATCATATTGCTTCCCCAACCAACGGATAAGTTCCTCCCTACCATATCTCCTTAGATCTTCTTTAAATTGAGGTGATTTGCTTTCTCTTGGGTGCAAATCTTCCCCAAAATGTTGCCACCTTGCTTTCCCATACACCCCCATGTCTGAACTATTGACAATCCTGATTGAGATGTCCTTCAGATTTGCTCTCCCAGTCACCTCTTCCTTCCTACTCCGTCTGCCACAACCTTTGTTGAGACTTTACTGTGTCTCATCTCAACGAAGCAGCTACTGTAAGGGAAATGGCTGCACTTTAGTCAGGAGCAGGCCGAGGCAGTCTTCTGGCACAGCATGACTCAGCAGGTTTGGAGTACAGGTGCACAGCCCTGTACATGATGTAACCACGCCACATGAGGCGCATTAGATGATCACCCACATGAGCTCGTGCTTGGCTCAGAATCACTATTGTCTATAAAAGATATAATTACCCTGCTAATGCTGTACATGCAACTTGCTCATGCCCAGAGAAAGCGTAAAGCCATGTCAAAACTGTCTATGATTCCTCATTTTTCCAGCTATCCGCCACTTGCCCACTGACTCCCCTCAGACCTCAGTTAGACCCTGACACTTCCTAACCAGGCTTTCTGCCTCCAGCTTTTCCCCAAGCATTACGCTTCCCAAAGCATTAGTTCTGATGAAGCTATTCTTCTGCTCAAAACTTCACTATGTTCCAACTCTTCAACCTGGTCTAAAGTCTGCAGCAAACTGACTGTCAGCCTAATGCCCCAAAACCCTGCCCTGTGTACTTACGCTGCAGTTAGGTGGTACCTTCTGGCTCCCACATGAGCTCCGGCCTTCCTCCCCTGAAATGCCTTCCCTGCCCCTCCACTCCTCTGCCCAAAGACACACCACCATCCTCCAGGGCCAAGTTCCAACAACCTCCTCTCTAGAAGGTTTATTGAACTGTCCTCTAACCTGGCCTGCGATTTCTTTTCCAATATCCACCCTTCCTTCTCCAGTGTCACCTCCCTAGTCCTTCTGTTATGGAGAAAATGAACTCTATTCCTGCCCCCAGGATGGGACACACACACAGGCCTGAGCTATTCAGCACAAGACATTCCCTTTTTTCAGGGGTCATTTTATAAATAGGTATGTGACCCATTTAGAGCCAAAGAAACACAGTAAGAGCTTTGCTGAGGTTTCTCAAAAAGGTTCTCCACTCTTCTGAAAGTGGGCCCGGAAACGGCCATTCCCTTGTTCCTCTAGACCAGTGATTCTCAACCAGGACTGATTTTGTCACAGCTGAAGAATGGGGGCTGTTACCAGCACCTAGGGGGTAGAGTCCAGGGACGAAACAACCTGCAATTCACAGGACAGCCCCTCACAACAAAGCATGATCCGGTCCCAGCTGTCAATCATGCTGAGGTTAACAAACCCTGCTCCAGAGCTCATGGTGTTCAGATGTGGGTGCCAGAACAGCTGCAGCCATTTTGCCATCATGAGAGAAGCAGCCTGAGAATGGGGCCCACAGAGGCACTGGATTCAGCTCATCCCCCAGGCCCTCTCTTCCCGTGGCTTTTGGGCACGTGGGCCAATACACTTCCTCATGGCTAAGAATGGTTTCAGTTAGGGACTCTGATTTGCAGCCAAAAGATTCCAGACTGCCACAGCCCCCACCAGAATGCTCTCCCTTCTCTAAACATTTGGAGAACTTTCTGACTGTCCTGTGGTCCTTACCAGCATGCTCCTTTTTATTATAGTTCCCCAAATGCTCTCTTAACTATTTTAAGCAGGGATGTATCCTTCTATCCCTGAAACCTAATAAGAAAAACAGTTGACTTGTTAGACACTCTCTTTACGCTGAGTGCGTTGGTCAACCCAGCATTATCCCGCTATGGTCATTCTTTCAAGTTATCTTTACAGCAACCCTATAACATAGGTACCATGGTCCTCAACTTACATAGAGTAACCTGAGGCACAGAGAGGTTGAGTAACTTGTCCCCGGTCACACACCTGGCAGATGGGGAAACTGAGGTACGAACCAGGGCCCATGTGGGATACGAAGCCTCTTGGCAACCGTGCCTTGTATTCCAAAGTCCTTGTTACTTGCAGAAATGAATGAATGAATGAATGAATGCAGCAAAGTGTACTTTTACGGGGATTTATGGATGTTAAACTACATAACTGGTTGGCAACTACAAGTTGCTGCAATCGTTTGCAGAGTAGTTTAGGAGACGCAACAGGCGAGTGCAGCAAGGGTTGGGTGTCCAATTATGAAGTTAGGCAGGCCTGGGTTAGATGTGGAGTCCATGCATGGCTGTGGAGAAGGTATTTAGTCTCTCTAAGGCTGTAAAATTAAAATAATAATAAGGGCATCTGCCTCAGAGAATGGTTGTGAGGATCAGATAAGGTAACTTGCAGTATCTGGTTCCACAGTCAGCATTTTGCTCACATTTGCTGACTGAGTGCACGCACGCGTACATATTATACGCACGGATACTTGGCTATCCATGCCCTACTGCATGGAAGACACTCCAGCTGTCATCCTCCTGTGTCCACACACTGACACTCTCCCCAGTGACCCCAGAATCACCCCAATTTATCTCCTCCTTTACTCTTGGTTCTTTCAGCATTTATTCTTTGTCTTGTGCTAGAGGAATCTCCTTTCCTTTCATCCAAATTGCAGCACATGCACCTACTTATCTAGATTTTTTTTTTTTTTTTTGAGATGGAGTCTCTCTCACCTAGGCTGGACTGCAATGGCGCCATCTCAGCTCACTGCAACTTCTGCCTCTCAGGTTCAAGCGATTTTCCTATCTCAGCCTCCCCAGTAGCTGCAATTATAGGTGCTACCACCACACCCGGCTAGTTTTTATATTTTTAGCAGAGACCAGGTTTCACCATGTTGGCCAGGCTGGTCTCGAACTCCTGACCTCAGGTGATCCACCCACCTTAGCTTCCCAAAGTGCTGGGAATACAGGCATGATCCACCACACTCAGGCTCATGTAGACATTTAAACAAGCTTTTACACAAAGCACACAGATAACAACACCCAGAAGAGGCCAGGTGCTAGAAAGCCGGTATCATTGGTGCACATGGAAAAGCCTCCAGGAAGCTAACCACCCCATCACACTCACCTTTTCACACATTTTCTACTGCTTACATTCCAACTTTCCAAGGCCCATTAAAAACTACAACCACACACCATCCATGCCCTTCTCCCAGCACAGGGGACACCAAGTCATCTTTGTTACATGAGCAGTGTTGTCCATCACATCTTCCCCTTAATGGGTGCCACGGACTAAAGTGTGACCGTTGAGGTTCATATGCGAAGCCCTAACCCCCAGGGTGACTGTGTTTGGAGACACAGCTGGTAATGAGGTAATTAAGGTTAAATGGGGTCATAAAGGTGGGCCCCTGATCTGACAGGTGTGGTGTCCCTCTGAGAAGAGAAAGAGATCTCAGGAGTGTGCGTGCACAGTGAAGAGGCCATGTGAGGACGCAGCAAGAAGGTAGCCATCTACTATCTCCAGAAGAGGAGAGAGGCCTCAGAACTCACCCTGCTGACGCCTTGATCTTGGACTTCCAGCCTTCAGAACTATGGGAAAATCAATGTCTGTGGTTCAGGCCACCCAGTCTATAGGATTTTGTTATGGCAGCCCAAGCAGACTAATACAATGGGCCTCTTTTTTCACCCCTTAGTCTTAGATAAATACTGCCTTGCACTTATATTTTCATCCTTCAGAAACTCTATACAACTAATTGAGAAATAAAACAATCTGAATGCCAAGTGAGAGGTTACAAGATGTTTCCTTATTGTGTAAGCTAATTGATAGACATCAACGCTACCGGATAGGTAGGGCAAGCATTGAGCATCCTCATTTTACAGAAGAAAACCAAGAAATTTTTAAAATGGGTCTAGGGCTTTGCCCGGAGCTACAGGGTGGATGTTTGGTGGAGCTGGTACTCCAACCAAGACCCTCAGATCCTCAGATCCCAGATTCCCACTCTGTCTTTGCTGAACTGTGCACCTTCGTTGGTCCTTTCGAGACACAGATGAACAACTGTTATTTACAATTTTCACTCTCTGCTACCCTCCTCTAGCCTTTTTTTTTTTTTTTTTTTGAGATGGAGTCTCACTCTCTCACCAGGCTGGAGCATAGTAGTGCGATCTCGGCTCACGGCAACCTCTGCCTCCCTGGTTCAAGCAATTCTTCTGCCTCAGCCTCCTGAGCAGCTGGGATGACAGGCACATGCCACCACGCCTGGCTAATTTTTGTATTTTTAGTAGAAATGGGGTTTCACCATGTTGGCCAGGATGGTCTTGATCTCCTGACCTTGTGATCTGCCCACCTCGGCCTCCCAAAGTGCTGGGATTACAGGCGTGAGCCACCGTGCCTGGCCCTCTAGCTCTTTATCTCTTTTGAAGGGAATGGGATGATGCAAAAGGAGCTTGGGGATTGGGCAGGCCTCCCGGAATATCCGAGTTTTTCCTGGAGGGGTCACTCACCACCAAGCATGCCCTGAGGATGCAGCGGTAAGAAGTCCTGGCGGTCCTGACCCCTTCTTGTAGAGGTTGCTCCATGCAGGCGAAGCAGTGCCCGATGGCCTTCTCCAGCAGCTCAACCTTCTCTTCCGCAAATCTCCGCAGGACACTCATGTGCAAGTGTTCATTCTAGGGACAAGGACCATAAAAGCATCAGGCCACCCCCTCCCTAAGGGCACCTTCTCCTCCAGCTTTGCTTCCTTTAAGCTTGTCACCAGCTCAAGATTCAGCTTATCACTCACAGCTGACTTCTCTTTACTGTCCCCATAAGACCTTACTCAGTGCACAGACCCCTTTGTGGGGTTAGAGGATAGAACAAATACCTGCCTGGTGCAACTTATTTCATTTCTTAAAAATCACAGTCTCTGCTTATTCAGCAACTTATTTCAGATGTATAATCCATCAAGCTATTTGGGGAAGTAGCTATCCACATATAAATCCAATTGTTATTAAAACAGGTTTTTCCAATGACATCTGATTCAACAAACATTTCACAAGCTTTGACTCTGCACCAAGCAGTTTTTAAGGATAATACTTCTCAAATTTTAATGTGCATACAAATCAACAGGAGATCTTAAAATCCGAAATCCAAGACCCTGGGATTCTGCATTTCTAGCCAGTCCTCAGGTAATGCTGGTCTTCTGAGCTATGGACCACACTTTGCATAGCAAAGCTACAGGACCACAAAAATAAATCCATGCTTCCTTCTTCAAAGAATACAGTCTAATCAGGGAGAAAACATATATTCAAATAATACAAGGAAGTGACCACCAGAGAAAGCCTTGACTCCTAGGTGCCTGATATGGTTTGTTGTATACCCATCCAAATATCATTTTGAATTGTAGCTCCCATAATTCCACGTGTTGTGGGAGGGACCTGGTGGGAGATAACTGAATCATGGGGTTGGCTTCCCCCATACTGTTCTCATGGTAGTCAATGAGTCTCATGAGATCTTATGGTTTTATAAGGGGAAACACTCTTTGCTTGGCTCTCATTTCTCTCATCTGCCGCCATGTAAGACGTGCCTTTTGCCTTCCACCTTATTGTGAGGCCTCCCCAGCCACGTGGAATTATGAGTTCATTAAACCTCTTTTTCTCTATAAATTACCCAGTCTCAGGTATGTCTTTATCAGCAGCATGAAAACAGACTAATACAGTGCCAAACTGGTAACCCATAGTGTTGTTCCCTGCATGGGAACCTTGGTGGGCCCCACAGTGCCTGCAGCAGACAGAGCCACACTCCCCAGCTTGGTCCTTAAGGCACTTCACAGCCAGAACTCACCCCACCTCTCTAGCACCACCATCCCTGTTTGCCCGACATGTCCTGCCAAGTAGCTACCCCTGGACTTGCTGCTATTCCGCAAGTGTGCTGTTCATCTTGTGCCCTGTGGGCCTTGCTGATTTCATCTTTGTTTCTTCCCGAGACAAAGCTCAAAGGTCCTTCCCATGAGGCACCTTCCCTGAGTGCCCAGGTAGAGGTGGGGCTCTCTGTCCTGTTCTCCCACTGCACTTCCCACAGTCCTGCACCATAGCACGTCTCCTGTCATATGACTTCTCTCTCATTCTCTGTGTCTCCTTCCCTGGATAGAAACTTGCCAAAGGAACAGGCTCTTAGTCATGTTCTTTTATTCTAGGGCACAGCACAGACAGCAAAACCCACAGACATTTCTGGATTAAATGCAGGGCCCAGAGAAACTGCGAGATAATTTGGGCTTTTAAATTCTATTCCAAATAGACAGAAATAGCTCTCGAATCGATGTGTGACATGATATAGGTAATTTAACTTCTCTGGTTCTCAACGGTATCATCTTTAAAGTAAGTGAACTGGGTTGAATGATCTTGAAAACAACCTCACACTCTAAAACTTGGTGAATCTTGGAGTAAATACGTTTTAGAGTTTATGGAGACTGTTTAGAATTCGGTGCACCCCAGGAATTTTCCTCATTTTCACCATTAAGAATTCTACAAAGCATTTTTCCCAGGACATCCTTTAGATTCTTTTGAATTTGTGTTGTCACCAGTGATGAAAATGAAAGAAGAAAGAAGTCATGAAAACAAAAACTATGGGCATGATTCTCACAATGCCTCACTGTCAATAAATCTCTCTTGAATAAACAAAAGAATGATAAGAAAGGGAAGAGTGGAGAACAAAAGAACAATAAGAAACAGAGAAGCTGGCCCTTAGTGTGAATAAACGCAGACTTCATTTGACATTGAGATGTGATCATCAACTTCCTATGAATTCTTAAAAATAATGATTGTTTATTTAAAATCACTACTCAAACTCTAAATTTTTGGTTTCAGTGATCATCTTTGAAAAAAAAAATCAATCACACACATATTTAGATTTGATTTTTCAAAATTCAAAGGAACTGACAAATTCTTGCCTTCCAACTTTCTATCAAAGAGCTAAGAGTAAGACCAATATCTAAGGCCAAGGAATTTTGAGCAAAGTTCCAGCAACTCCCTAACATAGCTATTGCAGAATTGCCAGTCAGCCCCCTTCTCCTCTGTGTTTTCTGCTGCTTAGAGTCTGGCTGCAAGGGTGAATCTGAGCCCCTCTGAGCACTGCACTTCCATATTAGCAAAGAAAAGCATGTGGGGTGGGCACTTCCGGCCTTGATGGCAAAATGCCTTGTCCTTATGTTTGTAAAATACACCAACCACACACAGCCCACCTCGGATTCATTTTCCATCAGCACTTCCAAAAGCAATCTTGTGCTGGGCTGAGAGACAAATTTCACCCTGAAGAACTGCTTTGGGAAATTGGAAGGTCAAATCCTTCCCCAACGATTTCAGCAGACAAAAGTCAAATGAGAAAATATCACATTCCAAGAGTTTGGTTTTGTTTCTGTCTTGTATAACTAGACCAAAACAAACCATAAGAAATATGATTAAAAAAAGATTGAATTTTGCTCTATATGCCCCTTTTATGCAGAAGAAAGATCCCACACCACTAAAGCCTTTTTACAAGCCTTTATACACAACCAAAGGCTCCAGGTGGCACTGCTTACTCCCACGTGGAAGTCAAGTCTCGAGTGTCTGCCTCCCCTTGCCACCCCACAGGGTCACCATTGGCCCACCTTCCCCATCCTCAGGATCAGCTCCTCGACCCCTCACAGAGCCCTATTCATGTACTTCCTCTGCCTCTTCCCTGTTCCGGCATAACAAGGAGACAAACACCTTGACTGTGCACATCTGACGGGTGAAGGCAAGCGTGGAAGTAAGTGAGGACCAACCAAATAAGAACAGGCAGAGGCTGTTTATTCAGAGCTCACTACAGCAATGGAGTTGGCACCATTATTTGAGTTTAGCAGAGACTCAAAAGCAGGCAGGGGAGTGGAAAAGCTTCATGGTGGACAAAAGGAAAGGCTTCAGGGGTGCCCTGATTGGAGGTTGTTGGCCTGGGGACACTAGAGACGGGCTAGCTAAAAGCAGAGCAGCCAATGTGGTTGGTTAGCTATAGACATTTGACTTTTCCGGTTGGTAGTAAGTTGGAAGCAGGGAAAGAGATTAGGGAAGTTATTCATCAAGTCCTGGCCATCTAGTGCTGATTGTTTAACAGAGTTATTCTTCAACCTCCTGGATTGTTATTAGAGATAGCAGTTTGACTTCCTGCAAGTCTGACTTACAGACAGAAGGCTTCCTGGGCTGTTTATTGTAGATAAGAGGTTGGTTTCTGGGCAGATTGCTGCAGGTTGTGGGTCAGAGATCTACTTTTACACATGGTCCAGCCACTGTCTTTGTATATTCCATCTCTCATAAGGAGACAACACAGCTGGTGACTGATGATGGTAAGAGGTTTTTCTCCAAAACCCCCCAAGTCTCTAATCTAGTAGCTTATCCCTCTTATTTTAGGGTTAAAAAGAAATCATCCATGAAGAGATAAATATGTCAATTACTATGAGAAAAGTAATTTTAACTAGTTTTTCAGAAGGCCTGCATTCTTGCCAGTGAAGATAACTATCAAAACTCTACTGAAATTCCCTCCGAGCTTCCATCCTCTCACATTATTTTCCTACGCTCCTCTGAGCTTGAGATTCTGACAGCACCAGAAACAGATGAAATATTTTTGGACTGTGTACATAAGCACGCCTCTCCAGGATAACCAAGAAGAGTCTGTATTCCACTAGAAGCAAGCCAAATCACGCCTGCCATGGCTTAAACATGCATGCTCCACCTTGTTCGAGTCTCAGGAGAGATGGAAAATAGCTACTATTTTGACATTTTTCTCTCAGCCCATCTGTCCCAGGTAAAATATTATTCCTTTATCTTTTACCCAAACGTTATGATTTTAACCTTCTAATTATCTTTTTGTCCTTTTAGACTCTCTGAACTTCGTATCTTCCTTTAATATGAAAAGAAAAAATATCATAAGTTAATTTTCTAACTTGGTAAAAGGAAATGTCCTGCCCAGGTACAGGGAGAATATGAAAACCCAATGTCTTCCATACCGGCAGGTTTTGTGTGGAGCTGAAACTATCTGTGAGGAGCAACAGGCCAAAGGCTTCAGTCACATACTTGGTCACCGTCCTCCTCTTCTTGTCCAAGAGCCTCTTCCTGACGTATTCTCTTAACTTAGGGATTTCTGGAATTCACAGACAGTACAAATAATTGTAAAAGGCCACAAGTTTGTGGTCAATAGAATTCATAAAAGTTGAAAGACCAAGATGGCGGTCTGAATGAACTAGAGTTGAGATCCCGAGTGGGCTGGATGCCTACAGAATCAACCTTTCTGAAAAGCACTTTTCCCGTGTCTAGGATCAATGACAGTGATGAATCGTAGATCAGCAATACTGCATATTCATTTTACTTAGCCGTATAAAAAAAACCACATGGAAAAGAATAGGCTGGTTGAAAACATGGGGTCTTTCCTTTGGACAGCTATCACTTACAGAGGTAAAGCAAAGTGCTCACAAGTCTAGAGTCTCAGCCCTTCAGTCCCCCTAGACTTTTCTATGTCAACTAGCCCTTAACACCGGAATAGCCCATGCTTGCTGTAGAAAGGAAGAAGAACCTCTGACATGCAGGATTCTAGGTGTGACACGATTCCTGTCCTTTTTCCCATTATTCCCATATGTAGCAATTTCTCTATATTATTCATTCCATATACCATGCTAATTTTGTCTTTTATACCCTTAATCAAGCAGTTCCCCCATCTCTGGGAACATTTCACACCTTCTACTCCTTAACCTCCATGCACATACCTACACGTCTACTAAAATGCATGCACGTCGCAAGCCTTGTCAAGTTCAGATGACAATGCAGTCCTGACCCTGCCTGCCCACCCACTTTCCACTGAGTGTCTAATGCACACAGAGCTCTAGATTCCTCGGGCTGCTGTTGCACTCAACCGTCAGCAGCAACTAACGAAGCCTCAGTTTTACTTCAATTTCTGCACTTGGGTTAGTATTAGCTCCTCATCCATATTTCAAGTTCTGTGAAGAAAGAGCCATGCCTTATGCTTTCCCTGCCTCGCAGACAAAATATACAATAGTCCCTCACAAAATAATTCTAAAAATGCCCATAGCTGGGTGGGAGGGGACTAAGGAAATAACCCAGTTTTTTTTTTTTTTTGAGATGGAGTTCTGCTCTTGTCACCCAGGCTGGAGTGCAATGGCGCGATCTCAGCTCACTGCAACCTCCGCCTCCCAGGTTCAAGCAATTCTCCTGCCTCAGCCTCCTGAGTAGCTGGGATTACAGGTGCCCGCCACCATGCCTGGCTAATTTTTTATATTTTTTAGTAGAAACAGGGTTTCACCATGTTGGCCAGGTTGGTCTTGAACTCCTGACCTTAGGTGATCCACCTGCCTCAGTCTCCCAAAGTGCTGTGACTACAGGCATGAGCCACTGCCCCTGGCTTTTTGTTGTTTTTTTGAGACAGAGTTTTGCTCTTGTTGCCCAGACTGGAGTGTAATGGTGCAATCTCAGCTCACTGCAACCTCTGCCTCCTGGGTTCAAGCAATTCTCCTGCCTCAGCCTTCCAAGTAGATGAGATTATAGGCATGCACCACCACGCCTGGCTAATTTTCTATTTTTAGTATAGATGGGGTTTCACCATGTTGGTCAGGCTGATCTCAAACTCCTGACCTCAGGTGATCTACCCACCTTGGCCTCCCAAAGTGCTGGGATTACAGGGGTGAGCCACCACATCCGGCAACCCAATTATTTGACCTTTACCAACCCATGGTAAGATTTGGAGGCCAGAGGAATTGTGGTCTCTGACACCGTAACAATGCAAAGAAGGGCCAGGCACGGTGGCTCAAGCCTGTAATCCCAGCACTTTGGGAGGCCGAGACGGGCGGATCACGGGGTCAGGAGATCGAGACCATCCTGGCTAACACGGTGAAACTCCGTCTCTACTAAAAAATACAAAGAACTAGCCAGGCGCGGTGGCGGGCGCCTGTAGTCCCAGCTACTCGGGAGGCTGAGGCAGGAGAATGGCGTAAACCCGGGATGCAGAACTTGCAGTGAGCTGAGATCCGGCCACTGCACTCCAGCCTGGGTGACAGAGCGAGACTGTCTCAAAAAAAAAAAAAAAAAAAAAATGCAAACAAGAAAATATCTTTATTTGCAATTGATATTGAAACCGTGGCAAGCTGGAAAAAATTGTGTTGCACAAAAAGTTCTAGAACAGGAAATTTTAAGTGCCACTTGATCTTGAGAATTTTAGTGCTGGAGATTAAAAAAAATCATAAATTACCCGTTTCCTCCTCGGTGAGGAGAGCCTGCTGCCAGTACTCCTGGGCGCTGACTGTATACACCAGATCTGAGGCTTCCAGAACCTTGAAGTCAGCTGGCAGTTTTCTCTGAAGTGAAAGAGTCACACAGAAAACAGAATAACTCAAACCACAGCAAAGGCAATCATGCACAGGACCCACAAGAGCCTTCAGCCAATTTCAGCTCACTCACTTTCAGTTCTCCATGGCCCCCTCTGGGAACAGACAATGTTCTCAAGGTCTGGTGTTGCCATCTGTCCAGTCCTAACAAGGTCAGAAGTTATGAGGGAACTGCTGCATAGAAACTATTGTCTTGGGAGTTAAATATCAATTCTAGAAGAAAATGTGTAGAGATAATAGTTCAAAGGTGTATTTAAATGTTCAGAGGGGTAATAATACCAGGATCCTTTCTCAAAAAAGAAGCACATGTCTGGAATGGGCAGTGGCGTGCTGCAGCCAGCTCGTACCAGTTCCTGAAAGCCAACAGCACACATCACTTTCCTACTCTGCATTCCGTGACGTCACACTGGTAGTTTGAAATTGACAATAGTGGGACTGTTTCAATCCTGAATCTCAAACTGATAACCCAAATCCGTAACCACATTGTGATCCCCAAATTTCAATCAAGTAATTTCAGCTGACATGTGACCATAGCTTATCAATACTAAGAGGCACATTGTTTCCCTGTTTAATATTTCTGAAATTGAGATGCATCTTGCAACTGCTGTAGGCCAGGTAGCAGTCACAAGGTGGTTGTCACTGCCTGCATGTTATGTGCTGAAATGTATCCCCCTCCAAAATTCACATGTTGAGGTCCTAATCTCCACTAACTCCTATTTACACCACAGGAATTGGCAAATGGTACACATCAGCCCTTTGTTTTTTTATCATTTGTTTGTTTTGAGGGATTTTTTTTAAACAAAGAGCTAGTTGTTAAATATTTCCAAGTGCAACACAACACAAACCTGACTAAAGTCCTATAAAAGCAACAATTTCTTAGGTAGTGAGTGATCATACACATTTTAATGCAGACTAATGTTGAAACAAATTATGATGTTAAATGTCAAGCAATTGGCTGGGCGTGGTGGTTCGCACCTGTAATCCTAGCACTTTGGGAGGCCGAGGTGGGCGGATCACAAGGTCAGGAGTTCGAGACCAGCCTGGCCAATAGGTGAAACCCCACCTCTACTAAAAAATACAAAAATTAGCCAGGTGTGGTGGTGTGCACCTGTAGTCGCAGCTACTCGAAAGGCTGAGGCAAGATAATTGTTTGAACCCGAGAGGTGGAGGTTGCAGTGAGCTGAGATCGTGTCACTGCACTCCAGCCTGGGTGACAGAGAGAGACTCCATCTCGGGGAAAAAAAAAAAAAAAGTCAAGCAATTAAGAATTATTTGAGAAGGTCTTTTTTTATGCTTAGAAAAACATTGTTATGGAGAAGTCATACATAAATAGCATTCCATATTCTTTCATTCTTCTCACTTAAAAAAGAGAAAAACATTCACCTATAGAATGTATATGTGTGGGTGTGGGTATTTGAGGGAGGTAGAAACCAGTGGAGAGTTGTCAATCTCTTTCTGATGTAAAGATATAAAAGAGCTGAGTGAGTAGACGCCCTGCAGTCCACTGAGACTGGTGAGAAGCCGTGTCCCTGGCAACCTGGAAGCACATGTAGTTAAGGCTGGAACACAGATATCTGTGTAGACTGCCAGAGGCCCACCCCCACCAACCCTCTTATAGAGTCAGCTGAAGTTGCATAAAGAATCTATCTGCTGAGAATTTGCTTTGATAGAGTTTTCACTCTAGGAAAAAGTTTAGGGAAAGCTGAAACTATTTTCTACTGGGAGATGAAATTAATGTAGAATTAAGTTTAAGTAGGGTTTTAAAACAGTTCCAAGAAAGGCATGTGCTTAGCTGTGCCCAGATGTTTGCATTATTTAAAATCTGGACGTAAACCTTGTATAACTTTTCTAAAAATTATTGAAGATTAGTTAACATTTATGCTTTTTATTGTAGCAAAAAGAAATGTTTTTATAGTGTCAATGAAGTGACTCTAGTATAAAGTGTTCATATTATTGTAAAAGATAAGTAGAAACAGCTATAGTTGGAGGTAGGATCCAAGATGTTAGTAGATATTTATTAAATTACACCACAGAAACATTAGACACTGCTCTAATTTAAACACATGGCTTATCATAATAAAACGTAACACAATATATTAAAGTTTGTAGAAAGATATTGTATGTGAAAGAGGAGAAAATGGGGAAACTCAAACCAAAAGGGAGGCCAGGCACGGTGCCTCACACCTGTAATCCCAGCACTTTGGGAGGCCGAGGCAGGCAGATTGCATAAGCTCAGGAATTCAGGACCAGCCTGGCCAACATGGTGAAACCCCATCTCTACTAAAAATACAAAAAATTAGCCGGGCATGGAGGCACACACTTGTAGTCCCAACTACTCAGGAGGCTGAGGTAGGAGAATCACTTTAGCCTGGGAGCTGGAGGCTGCAGTGAGCCAAGATTGTGCCATTGAACTGTAGCTGGGACAACAGAGGAAGATGCTGGAAAGGAAGGAAGGAAGGAAAGAAGGAAGGAAGGAAGGAAAGAAGGAAGGAAGGAAGGAAAGAAGGAAGGAAGGAAGGAAGGAAGGAAGGAAGGAAGGAAGGAAGGAAGGAAGGAAGGAAGGAAAGAAGGAAGGAAGGAAGGAAGGAAGGAAGGAAGGAAGGAAGGAAGGAAGGAAGGAAGGAAGGAAGGAAGGAAGGGAGGGAGGGAGGGAGGGAGGGAGGGAGGAAGGGCGGGCGGGCACAGTGGCTCATACCACAGTAATCCCAGTACTTTGGCAGGCCAAGGTGGGCAAATCACCTAAGGTCAGGAGTTCCAGACCAACCTGACCAACCTGGAGAAACCCTGTCTCTACTACTAAAAGTACAAAATTAGCCAGGCGTGGTGGCACATGCCTATAATCCTAGCTACTCGGGAGGCTGAGGCAAGAGAATTGCTTGAACCCGGGAGTTGGAAGTTGTGGTGAGCCAAGATCGCACCATTGCACTCCAGCTTGGGCAACGGGAACAAAACAAAAAAACAAAACAAACAAAAAACTGGGTCAAGGCAAAATTTAAGGGGAGGTCAAGTGACCCGTAACATACCAGGTAATAAGAAAAGATGTGGAGCTGAAAAGTTGCATTACTATAGGATGGGGCCCAAATCACACATCTTGGAAGGATCTATGTGCCTGTGTCTCAGTCTTGAATCTCAAACTAATAACCCAAATCCATAACTACATTGTGATCCCCAATCTTCAACCACATAATTTCAGCTGACATGTGACCACAGCTTATCAATACTAAGAGGCACATTGTTTCCCGTTTAATATTTTTGAAATTGAGATGTATGTTGCAACTGCCGTAGGGCAGGTGGCAGTCACAAGGTGGTTGTCACTGCCTGGGTGTTATGGGTTGAAATATATTCCCCTCCAAAATTCACATGTTGAGGTCCTAGTCTCCATTACCTAAAAATGTGACCTTATATGGAAATTGGGTCATTGAGGATAAAATGTATTAAGATGAAGTCATACTGGAGTAGGGTGGACCCCTAATCCAATGACTGGTGTATTTAAAAAAAGAGGAAATTTGGATAAAGAGACACACACATAAGAAGAATGGCACATGAAGACTGGAGTTGTGCTGCCACAAGCCAGGAATTACCAGAAGCAGAGAGAGAACTGGACCAGATCCTTCCCACAGCTTCAGAGGGAGCATGGTGCTGCTAACACCTTGATTTTGGACTTCCAGCCTCCAGAACTGGGAGAGAATAATTTTCTGTTGTTCCAAGCCACCTAGCTGTGGTGCTTAGGAGGCTCATACACTGCACATGGCAAACGTGGTCACAGCTGTTCACATTGCCCTTCCTTCTACTGAGTTGTGTGCATTACTTAACTGCCATTTAATATGCCTTTTAAAAGATTATGTTATGATTCAGCATTGAAAGGTCAGCATTTTCCAGGCCTTTACATCAAAAGGCCTGGAAATGGAAACGTGGGGCATATATTTGATGTTAGTGGAAAAAATGCTCGTGGTTGGTGGAGTAGACAGTAATTCCAGATTTTCTTGCAAAGCAACACTTAAGTGCTTCATGGGACCTAGGAAAGGGAGACATCCACATGTAGATGAAGGTGGGTTGTGTTTTGATACTGAGGTATGTGCAAAGTGACTGCCTATCTCAAATGCATCAAAAAAAAAAAAAAGAAAAAAAGTGACGGAAACTCAAGGAACGCCTTATAAAGAACTTCCATCTCATGTTTCCTGTGATTAAAACTAAATTTGCTCCAAGGCCAGGCACTGTGGCTCACACCTGTAATCCCAGTGCTTTGGGAGGCCCAAGCAGAACTGTTTGAGCCCAGGAATTAGAGATCAGCCTGGGCAACATACCCTGTCTCTACAAAAAATTTAAAAATTAGCTGGATGTGGTGGTGCATACTGGTATACCGGTAGTCCTAACCCCTTGGGAGGCTGGTGGGGGTCGGGGGGAGTGGAGGGCAGGCAGAAAGATAGCTTGAGCCCAGGAATTCAAGGTTGCAGTGAGCTATGATTGCGCCACTATACTCCAGCCTGGGTGACAGAGTGAGACCCGTCTGGGGAAAAAAAAAAAAAAGTTCCAAACGATGGCATGTAGCACAAGTCAAGGTTTCACAATATTTCAAACTGAAATAAAGTGGTTGGAGAATGAAGGTATCACCTTGCCATCAGACGTGTGTGTTGGAGGCCTCAGAAGAACTTGCACCATAGCAGTGACAGCTATAGTCACCCTGCAAGCTGATGTACTGCCGCCCAGGCCCTAACTTATACAAACCAATTCGGCATGTTTACTGGCATAGTTGTAAATTGTGTATTGAAGTATTCCATGTTTCCATTTCCAGGGATAATATGATCAGGCACTCATACAATGCATATTTCTTTAATACCAACAAGAACAATTCAGGAGACCACAACCAGCTTTACTAAGTTTTGCCTCATTAAAACTGGCATTCAATAATTGCCTGGTACAATATTCTGGCTTAAGCATGAGGCCTAATGATACTGCGCTAGAAACAAAAGCTTTGAAATTTTCAGTTCCATGTTGTACAGCAAATGTTTTCTGTATCAACATCATTGAAGACAAAATACAGAAAGAAATTGAATATAGAGCTGGACATTGGCCAGATGTTTTTACTACTGAATCCAATACCGAAGATTTTGTTTCAGCCAAACATATCATCTGTCACATTGTACTTACTCTGATATATCCCTTATGTTATTTTGTTTATATTTTATCTTAAACTTGGTTTTAGTTTTATAGTTGTATAAGACTGTTATAGGCCAGACGTGGTGGCTCATGCCTGTAATTCCAGCACTTTGGGAGGCCGAGGTAGGCAGATCACCTGAGGTCAGGAGTTCGAGACCAGCCTGGCCAACATGGTGAAACCCCATCTCTACAAAAACTACAAAAATTGACCAGACATGGTGGTGCATGCCTATAGTCCCAGCTACTTGAGAGGCTGAGGTGGGAGGATCTCTTGCACCTGGGAGGCAGAGGTTGCAGCGAGCCGAGATCACACCTCTGCACTCCAGCCTGGCCAACAGAGTGAGACCCTGTCTCAAAAACAAAACAAACCAAACGAACAAACTGTCTATTCCAAAGCTTTTGCCCTTGCAACTACACAATACCAGGTATACATTTGTATCTCAAAATCTAGTCGCTGGGATACAGAAAAACACATAGGGAAACCTGTTAACTCACCTTCAGTTTTTCCTTGAGAATTCTAGTCCTTTGTAGTTTTATCATTTCATTTCTTTCTAAAACAGCCTCTCGCTGACTCTGAATAGCTTGCTAGGTTGTGAAAGGAAATAGAAGCATGCAGAGAGCAGTGTTATCAACAGTAATGAGGTGGCAAGATGCACATTTTTTTGGCAGATCTTCATTTGGTCCAGACAGTCAAATATGCATGCACTGTATTAGAATTAAACACAGTTGCCGGGCATGTTGGCTCATGCCTATAATCCCAGCACTTCGGGAGGCCAAGGTAGGTGGATCACAAGGTCAGGAGATCGAGACTATCCTGGCTAATCCAGTGAAACCCCATCTCTACTAAGAATACAAAAAATTAGCCAGGTATGGTGGCACATGCCTATAGTCCCAGCTACTCAGGAGGCTGAGGCAGGAGAATCGCTTGAACCCAGGAGGCAGAGGTTGCAGTGAGTCGAGATTGTGTCACTGCACTACAGCCTGGGCGACAGAATGAGAGACTCTGTTTCAAAAGGAAAAAAACCACAGTTGACCCTTGGACAACATGGGTTTGAACTGCGTGGGTCCATTTATACGTGGATTCTTTTTCAATAATTGAAAAACATTTTGAAGATTTGCGACAATCTGAAAAAACTCACAGACAAACCCTGTAGCCTAGAAATAACAAAAAGTTAAGAAAAAGGTATGTCATGAATGTATAAAATAGATGTAGATCCCAGTTTATATTTGATCATGTACTACCATGAAATGAACGATTCTATTATGAAAAGTTAAAATTTATCGAAACTTCTATAAACACCTATAGACTGTACATGGCACCATTTGCAGTCAAGAGAAATGTAAACAAGCATTAAGATGCAGTATTAAATCATAACTGTGTAAAATTAACTGTAGTACACACTATACTACTGTAATAACTTCAGAGCCATCTCCTGTTGCTGTTGTGGTAGCTCAAGTGTTGCAACTATCTACTTAAAACGCCCAACGCCACGTGATGTTAATCATCTCCACGAAAGCAGTTCATCACTCCAGTAAATTGCATATGGCAATAAAAAGTGATCTCTTGCAGTTCTCATGTATTTTGCAGCCTGTTTAGTGCAATACCCTAAATCTTGAATAACACCATGGGACCCATCTGAAGTCCAATGATCCTGGAGCAGCTCCCAAGTAGCAGAGAAAAGTCATGACATTGCAAGAAAAAGTTGAACCGCTTCATATGTGCCGTAGATTGAGGTCTGCAGCTGCTGTTGCCTGTCATTTCAGATGTACAATTCATCTTGTAAACAGATGAAGTAAACTTACTCTACTGATAAATACAGTGCCGTATTGTAAATGTATTTTCTCTTCCTTATGATTTTCTTTCTTTTTTTTCTTTTTGAGACAGAGTCTCACTGTTGCCCAGGCTGGAGTGAAATGGCATCATCTCGGCTCACTGCAACCTCCGCCTACCAGGTTCAAGTGATTATCCTGCCGCAGCCTACTGAGCAGCTGGGATTACAGGTGCGCACCACCACGCCCAGCTTATTTTTGTGTTTTTAGTAGAGACGGGGTTTCACCATGTTGGTCAGGCTGGTCTTGAACTCCTGACCTCGTGATCTGCCCACCTCGGCCTTCCAAAGCGCTGGGATTACAGGCATAAGCCACCACTCCCAGCCATGATTTTCTTAATGACGTTTTCTTTTCTCTAGCTTACTTTATTGTAAGAATACAGAACATAATACATATACAAAATACGTATTAACTGACTGTTTATGCTAACGGTAAGACTTCCAATCAACTGTGGTTATTAGTAGTTAAGTTTTTGGAGAAGCAAAAATTATGTGTGGATTTTTGACTGAGCAGGGGTAATAAAAAATTAAAAACTAGTTCATACTTACATTTCCCGCCTTTCTTTCTCTGAAATGAAATTAGGAAAATGTAACAATTACTTAACTTTTACGATGTGTCACTGCAGTCTTTGACTTTCCCTAAAAGCAGCACATACTGCTCTGTGTCGTGCCTTTTCATAAGCTCTTTCTTTGACCCGATGCTCTCTCCTCTGACCCACCTCCAGCGTCCACTTGAAAAAAATGCCTTCATTTCTCAATGGCCAGCTGGAACATTTTCTGTGACCTCACTCCCGGTCCCAGTCAAAAATGCAGCCCTCTCACCCTGGGTTCCCATAGCACCTGGCTTGTTCCTTCATGTATAACCTTTAACCCTCTTTTAGATGGTGAGCTCAAAGACTGGGCAATGTGCCTCTGAATCCACAGCCCCTACCCATGTTCGATAAATGCTTATTATTAATAAATTAGATTTTATTATTATTATTATTATTTTGAGATGGAATCTCGCTCTGTCACCCAGGCTGGAGTGCAGTGGTACGATCTCAGCTCACTGCAACCTCCGTATCCTGGGTCCAAGCGATTCCCCTGCCTCAGCCTCCTGAGTAGCTGGGACTACAGGCACATACCACCACGCCCGGCTAATTTAGTTTGTATTTTTTAGTAGAGATGGGGTTTCACCATGTTGGCCAGGATGGTCTTGATCTCCTGACCTTGTGATCTGCCCACCTCAGCCTCCCAAAGTGCTAGGATTACAGGTGTGAGCCACCACACCCAGCCTAATTGTGTTAATTTTAATGTTGGCATTGGAAAGGGAGGGCTAGAGATATTCTCTGGTGGGGTGAGATGAGGAGAAATGCAGGAGAAAAAAATGAAGCTGCAATTCCAACCCAGACCATGACAGCAAGTGAATTCCTGAAGACGGCAGTCAGACCTAAGCTTCAGTGAGTGTGGAGGAAATGGTGGAGGGGTGGTAAAGGAGCTCCTGTTGGAGGTGAGACGCATCCGTGACATTACATCCCGTGAGCACACACCCCATGGATACAGGAAACCCCAGTTTATGCCCGCTGATCCCCTCTAAGGACTAATCACACCCCCTCTCACTCTCAAAATTGTCCCAATATAGAAGGTTAGTTATAGTCTTCCTAGCTATAGCGACAGCAGAGCTCTCCATGGAAATCAACATCTATTAAGCCCACAAATGCTTACCTTTTATTTGTTAGAATACAGCTCTTAGAAAACGCATCTACCTTCGCCTAAAGTTCTAAAACTTTGAGGACTTGTTCCAAGTGAGTTAAAAAGCTCAGGAGTCTCTGGGTGGGGATGCTGGGCTTAATACCTAGGTGATGGGTTGATCTGTGCAGCAAACCTCCACGGCACACATTTACCTAGGTAACAAACCTGCGGATCCTGCACATGTACCCTGGCACTTAAAATAAAAATAAAAATAATTTTTAATGATTTTTAAAAAGCTCAGGAGTACAAAAACCTGAAACATCAAAGCTGTACCCTGGGTTGGGTGCGGTAGCTCACTCCTGTAATCCCAGCACTTTCAGAGGCCAAGGCACGCAGATCCCCTGAGGTCTGGAGTTCAAGACCACCCCGGCCAACATGGTGAAACCCCATCTCTACTAAAAATACAAAACTTGGCCAGGTATACTGGCCGGCATCTGTAATCCCAGCTATTCGGGAGGCTGAGGCAGGAGAATCGCTTGAACCCGGGAAATGGAGGTTGCAGTGAGCTGAGATCGTGCCACTGTACTCTAGCCTGGGCGGCACAGCAAGACTCCGTCTCAAAAAAAGAAAAAAGAAAAAAAAAAAAAGCTGTACCCTGCCAGGTAGGATTATGGGGCTGTACCTCTTAGTTACAGGGGTGTCTACACTTTCTACATCTGTGGAGCAGGTGGGATCATCAAATCGCACAGTGCAGGAGGTACCATCTGCATCTGGTACATGTGAGTAGCACCCCCAGAGCTGTGTAGGGGACACCAGCTTGGCACTAAGCAGCTACCCTGGAAAGTTCAGATTCCCGAGACAACCCAACCAAGGGTCCTGATGTCCCAGGAAGTCACCCAGTCTTTTGTTTCCTCCCCAACAGTCACTTCCTGAAGCCCCGTAACCACGTTACACAGTCAAGCTCCATGCTACTGTAGTCGGGACCCACAGAGGAAAGCCCCTGACTGAAGCCCACATCCCCGTGAACCCAGAACAATACCGTAGGTATTCTGGCAAGTGGAGTTTGTCCGCCTTGGTGACCACAAGGGCCACGTCCCTACAGAAGCCCCGCTGGCAGGCTTTGATGCTCTCATTCAGAAGGTCTTCGTGGGCTCGTCCCCCAGAAACTCGCTCTATGTCGCTGATCACCCAGATCACTGAGCACTTGTCAATAGTCTGCAAAACATGACCACAGCATGTGTCAGCACAGGAATGGAGTCACAGTTCCTGAGGACCGATTCCCTAATGTATCCCTTAAGCCTGTCCCTCACCGCTCCCCACCACACTCTGTGCACTAGCTGGACTGAGCTACGTGCCATTTCTCATATGTGCCTTGTTCTGTTAATTACCTGGCCACAGTCTCTGCCTAGCCCCCACCTGTCCCTCAAGACTGTGAAGGACCCCTCAAGCATGGGCTAGTCTCTGCATCCTATAACACCTGGACTTACCTCCCGCATCGCCTCTGAGACACAGTGACTGCACCAGGTCTGCTCTCTGCCCCCTGATGGGAAGTGACTATCTGCAACTTTCCTCTTGGGATCCACCTCACCTCAAGCCCAGTGCTTAGCACATAGGAGAGGCTTCATAGTAGTTTATGCCATTAGAGATTGACAGAATTCCCTAAATCAGTCCTCCAGTCCCAGTCCCAGATCCATCACTGGCTTGCTTTATCTCAGTTGTCCCCTGGGGAAAATTCTTGTTTTTCCAGAGCTAAGTTTGGTGGCGCACATACCCCCAAGCTGTCACCTGACGGCATCATTTTTGATGTTTGACTGCCCCTGCGTGTTTAGTACAATGCCACCAGATGGCAGCAGGGAGCCAGAAACCATATGACAAGTTGCAAAGAACATGAAATAACAACATATTAATGACATAAATGCTGCTTTATTAAATATGCAACTTTCACGTGATAATCATGCATAGCCTTGTGACATTTCTCTAATTGCATTGTTATTCTTGTCTTACCTCTACATAAATGAAAATGTGGTTCAACTCAGGGATTGAGTTCATTTGTGGTTCCTCAGTGCTTTGCATACGAAGGGGTGACAAGTTTGTGACTTGATAATTAAATCATCATTTTGCTTTATACCAGTAGTATTTAACTGGTAGAGTTTTTGTGCCCCAGAAGATATAAACAGTCTCCAACTTATGATGATTCAGCGTACAATTTTTCTTTTCAACTTTACAATGAGTTTACTGAACGATTGGTAAGTCCAGGACAATCGGGACTAATGATGGTTATGATTCCAGCTTACAGTGGGCTTATCAGGATGCAATTCTATGGTACGTCAATGAGTATCTGTATTTGGCAATGTCTGGAGACATTTTTACTAGTGACAACTTGGGGGGTACTTGCACGTAAAGGCCGAGGATGCTGCTAAACACTCTTCAATGCCCAGGACAGTCCCACTCCCGCCCCCATCCCACAGAGAATTATCTGGCAGCCCAAAATGTCAAGAGGTTGAGAAACCTTGATCCAGGGCAGTGGGTTTCAGCTTGCTTTTGGCAGGGGAGACTTTTTCAAATGAAATCTTAGTTAGAATTCCAACACATAAACTTGATTTTTAAAAAGCAGAACTGTTGTGGTTGAATTGGGAGTGGAGGACCCAGAACCACCATCTGCATAATACCCTCTACCCTCTGTCCATGAACCTTTTGGCTCCATAAATCATTGCTTAAAAAGCATCAGTTTCTCGAGTTAGGCAAATCCCTTGGATTATAGGGAAGTAAATGAGGCCCAAGTGGTAAAGAGACTCGTATAGGGCCACACGACGATGGATCCTGTCTCTCCTTTATACGTGAATGGACTTTGACTTAGGCAAGAAAATAAAAACCATTACAGTCCTTTTGCTTCCCAAACTATAATCAACTTAGAAAAGCTTTGGGCTCTGGGCCAGATGTGGTGCTCACATCTGTAATCCCAACACTTCAGGAGGCTAAAGCAGGCAGATCACTTGAGCTCAGGAGTTCAAGGCCAACCTGGGCAATATGGTAAAATCTCATCTCTACAAAAAAAAAAAAAAAAATAGCCAAGTGTGGTGGTGGGCACCTGTAGCCCAGATCCTCGGGAGGCTGGGACAGCAGGATTGTTCAAGCCCAGGAAGTCGAGGTGGCAGTGAACCATGATTGTGCCACTGCACTTCAGTCTGGGCAACAGAGCAAGATGCTGTCACAAACAAAACAAAACAAAACAAAACAAAACAAAAGTAGAAGCAGGTTCCAGCTCTGCAGTGTCAACAGTGGGCAGAGAACGGTCCAGCCAGTGGAAGGCCATAAGGATGCCAGGCTGGGTGCTCCTCAAGGGCAGGGCCCCCATCACCTTCATATTCCCCTTGGTCCTGGTAAGCCACAGGTGCTTAGTGTTCACTAACATGAGAAAAGGACAGCAACCATAAAGGGTGGAGTGGTTAAATTTCAGACCCCACACAAAGCTCCCCACTGCCAGGGTTTGGTAAAGTTAGTGTCGCAGAAGATACAAAAAAGTTTTTCTATAAAACCAGAACTGCCAGACGTAGGAGTAGATGAGATGGCACCCCACCGCCGCCACCTGCATCTCCCCAGGCCCCCGCGATGAGAATGGGACTCAGAGGGCTTCAGAGACATGCCTCAAGTCACATGACTTCTAAGTGGCAGATCAGATTCAGGGACATCTGAATTCATAATGGGTTTTAGGGAAGGCAAGGCTGGCAGCCTGACAGACATAGGGAGGGCGACTGTCTTGTTCTCCCTGCAAAGAGTGGGGTCTTGAGTAACTTCTTGTGAGAGGAGGTCAAAAAAACCCACAAGAATGCAGGAGAGCCGGGCCAGGCAGAGCACGCTGGGAACCATCCCTCGCTTCAGCCTGACCTCTTCAGAGCACATTTTCTGAGCCAGAGCTGCCGGCTTTGATAAGCTGCCCAGTGTATCTGAACTGGCTGCAGCCGCGGCTCCGTCCAGGGAGAGGCCCTGGCAGCCTTCCTGGGCTGTTGCTGTCTTGGCCAGGCCTGGAACTAGCCAAGGTTCACGACTTCCACCCCAGGACCCGAGGTCTTACAGAAACTAAGGCTCACAAGGCCAGGCCTGAGCCACCGACCAAGGGGAAGGACACAGGGACTGCCTTCCTCCTACAGGAGGTGGATAAAGTACAGTGTGCCCTGGGGGAGGTGGGGTAGACAGAGCCCCAGCAGGGAAGTTAAGAAACCTGCTCTCCAGTTCAAGGCTGTGTGGTCCTGGACAAGTGACTTCCCCTCTCTGAGCCTTCATGTCTTCATCTGTACAATCAGGGCAGAGGCTAGAGCTTGCTCTAGATTGTGACTGGAAGCCGTGGTCAGCAAGCTCCCCTGGCGCATAGTCATTCATCTAAACAAACCTGTGGAGTTTAAAGAACTGAATTCTTCAGCAGCCGCTGTGCTGCTCACAACTCACTGATGCGGGTCCTCGCTCCCAGTCCCCTTCCAGCTCCTGGGCTTCTGTGTTCCTCCCACCCTCTGCTCCAGAGTGCCTCTGTTACCGTGCCCTTTCTCAATCACATGCCCCAGTCCCTCTCTTCCTGCAAGTTTTCCCAGGAAGCCAAACTCTGGAGCAGTAATACTAAAGACCTGGAACTTCTCCAGGCATGTCTTCCATAGTCTCCCTCCTCCACCGACCCCATGCTCCTTCTCCCATTCACCCAGGAAGACTCACCCTGCCCCGGCCACACCAGCTTCCTCAGCCCTCCAGCTCTGTGCTGATGCTGCTTACAGTCAACACAGTTGCAGTCTCTTGGGTTCTGGGTGACTGGCTGCAGCTTCTCTGCTTTGTCCCCAACACTTGGCCTCCCAGTTCCACTCTGTCCTTGGTCACTCTGATTCCTCTTAAGCCACTCTATTGCTGATCTTTCTCATACATCACACACACTTGTCCCGGCTCCAACAGTCACGTCCTATAATTCCTCCCTCCCTACTTTCTCTGGCCACCATATCCTGCCAGGGCCCTGAGACTTAGAACATAGAAATTAGAAGAATTTAATTCCAATGAGCTCATAAAATCCCTGAAGTTGAAAGCAGAGCATTCTTTGTCGCTTGAGAAAGGGTAGAGGAGTTGAGGGAAGAGAGAACTAAACCTATGAAAGACAGTCACCTTTTTCCACATCTCATCCCTCTTGCTGTTGAAGTCGCCTGTGCCTGGGATGTCCACCAGCACGACCCCTTCTGGGATCAGGTCGGATTTGGGAAGAGTCACTTCCACATGTTTGATCAAGGGCCAGATGTGCATCTCAGTGGCCTCTCCATCCCAGTCTCTCCTCTGTGTGCGGATGTAGGGGTCCAGCTTGATGGACAGCTCTTCTGCCTGAAGAAGAAGGACAGAATCACACACGCCAGCCATGTTCCCAGCTCTGTTCATCCTGGTTGGCTGTGATGCAGGTTCATGGTAAGTATGCTTAGTAAGGGTAAGAAGTGCATCCGACAGAAGGCCTGAAATCAGGTCTGTAGGACCTAGAACCTGAGAGCCAGGAAGGACCCTGGAGATGAGGAAGTTCAAGCTCCTTACCTTACAGATGAAAAAAAAAAAACAAAGTCAGCTAAAATGTGATGTTAGGGAAGTTATAGCATTGCTGAATAATAGGTTTATCTTCTAAACTGCATTCAATTCTGAAATTAAGGTAATATGTAATTAACATTTTCATTATCAGAAAGCTAGCAATGACTATAGAAAATTAACAGTGATATGGTAACCATATTTTCCAAATTGAAAATTGACCTGAAAATGGATCTTAAAAACAGTTTTTAAAATTTATCTTCCCATTACAAAAAATACCTTGATATGTGGGCATTTCTAGGATATTTTAATGATGGTGGGTGAGAGAGGAAATAGTTCTTAAACCACAGTTTCTGCTTAAACATGTCTTGGGACAATGACACATCCATGCTAGCAACTATGACAGTAAATCTCAACTGGGGTACTTCAGAGGACAGAGGATTTGGGATGTATGGTGGTCATTGTTAAACAAATTTCTATAGAATAGTCCTGAAAGAAAGATAAGAATGTCAATTCTTAAGAGAGTTTAAATTAAATCACTGGATTTGTTGCAGTCTGGGTAAGGAGTAAGAGATTTCATCAATTTCAACCAAATGATAAACAGCGAAAGAGGAGATAATAAAAGTTCTTTAAGATATTGTGATTTTAAAATAGAGCAGATACCGTCAGAGAGAAGTCCAGGAAAAGGCATGGGCTTGAAAAGTCTCTTTCTACTAGAGGGCTAAGCCCAATAAACTGGTTCCGGGCAAACATCATTATAGAAGGCAAACTCGGATTCTAGGATCTCCAGTGGAAAGCCTGAATTTGTACGCTCACTCATTGAGATGGTAATTCTGTTCACCTTGTTTCCGTGGGTAAATGTATGATGCTGGGAAGGAGTATTTCTAAATATAGAGTTGGTGAAGACATTGATATCCTTGTGTAAGCTGTGTGTATTCAGATAAAGTCACTAGTTTTGTAATCATTGTGTTTCTCAGACATGCTCAGTTTATGTTTTAGATATTAGAAGTATAATCATTTTAATAGTAATATTCATCTTAAAACTATAAGAAATGGGCACTATGTCTGATTTTCCAGATATACAAGAGATAGCAAAGTGCTTTGAAAAGGTTTCATTCATTTGATTTTTAAGTGTGCCTAGTCAAGTATTTAAACATTTTAAGAGACTCAAATATACTGAACTTTAACCGTATGCAAAAAGCCTAAGGAAATGTGACTAATTATGTAAGTATCATGGAATATTTAAGGAAGGTTTGCTTTGTTAATCAGGAGATAATTGAACATTAAACTTTAGGACACGTATAAAAATTGTACCCATTTTACCAACAGTCACTAGATTTATAAATAGAATAGCAATATTTTAAAGGTGTATTTAAAGGTGAGAGATACAAGAAAAACTAGGTTTTTAAATGGATAGCTTTCCTAAATTGAATGTTGATTCCACAAATATTTTATTTTAATTTAGAAATTGAATTTTAACTTAAAATAAACATTGTTTATAAAAGCAAGAATACTACTAGTTGCCTATCCAATGTCCATCCTGTTCCTCCTTTATGCCAGCAGAATCCTGATTTTCTGTCTGATTGGAAAGGCAGTGGAGTGAGACTGGTCTAAGCAAATCATGACAAGTCTGCTTTTCACTTTTTCTGGACCCCCTTTCAGCCAAGAAGGGCCATGTGGCTCAGTTCTGAACTCTGAAATCTACACAGAAATTTGTCAGAGGTATTTCTGGGAAAGTTTTTACTTTCTCATGAAAGGGGAGATGTGGCTGATGCCAACTTTTTCTCCACTTCTTCCTTCCAGGACGCTAGCATGAAGTCTAGCACCTCGGGAGCCATCTCATGACAATGGGGTCGACGGAAGGCCAAGGGAACCAGAGATGCTGATCTTGACATTGCTGAGCCACTAAACCAACCCCACCCCTATTGCCCCCAAACCTCTTACATGAGAAAAAGAATAAATCCCTGTTTGTTTAAGCCACTATAAGTCTTCTTCAAAAATCACTGGCAGCCCAAACTATCCCTAATTATTCTCAAATAACTGTAAATAGTCTTCTTTTGTGCACAAGAGCTCCTCCATTCACATACTAAAAATTCCCATTTGATAGCCATAAATAATGAGGATAACTTGGGCTATGGATACTTCTGACTTGGGTAGCAACTTATTTCTTATTTCACACAAACACTGTACCATGAGCCCGTCCCCTGAAACAGATTCAACTGTTAGACAGCAGACCCAGAATGAAATGAAGGAAAAAACGAACTTGACGCTACCTCTTCCGCCTTGAGGGTGATGACTCTGGAGGTGGGGATCTTCCTTTTGGGCTTTGCCCTCAGTAACTCCTCATAGTTCTTACTTTCTGCCCCATTTCCATAAATCATTTGTAGCTTCCAGGTGGCTTCCTCCACTGCCTCATCCCTGTTCCATGCATCTGCCTCTTCTCTGCCCAGCTCCTCCGTCCTGTGCAGGAGTTTAGTCAGGTTCTTCAGCTCCTCCCTCCACTCCTGCCAAGGCAGAGTAGGGCCAAGCCCCTCTTGACACAGACACAGAGAACACCGACAAACAGAGGCGCCCACTGCCCCCTGTGAAGGGCCAGGGGGCTGCATATTCAGAAAATCTAGGTCATCTATCTGGGGTCTCGAAGAGGGAAATGGCTTGCCCAAAGTCTCATAACAATGCAAGGACCAGGCTAGACACCCCCAGCTCACTTGATTGAACTTTCTCCTGGGATGGGCTCTTTTCATTAAACAAAGGCACGAGCTATATTTGCAAGGAATATAATGTTATCTCTGAGAGATAGTGAGAAGGAAAGAAAGAAAAGGAAGAACAAAAGGAAGGGAAACAAGAAAGAAAGGAGGGAAAGATGGAGGGAAGAGGAAGGAAGGAAGGAAAAGAAGGAAGGAAGGAAGGAAGGAAGGAAGGAAGGAAGGAAGGAAGGAAGGGAGGGAGGGAGGGAGGGAGGGAGGGAGGGAGAAAAAGAATGAAGGAACGGAAGGAGGGAGGAAGGGAACACTTACCTGGTCAGACAGAAGGTGGATTTTGGCCTCATACTGTGCACAGCAGCCGGAGCTCACTTGTACAATGCAGGAAGTACATATGCTTTCTCCAGACACCGGTAGAAACATGGCTTGCTGGATGATGGCATTGATCAGGGAGCTCTTCCCAGCCCCGGTGCTTCCAAATAATCCAATGTAGATTGGGTCTACTGTCGGCTTTTCAATCAAGACAAGGAGCCTATTTCTGGGTGAATTTTAAAATGTACATTGTCATGATCATCAAAGTTTAGAGTGAAGAGCATTGAAACAGAATGCAAAGGAACTGAATTCTAATCCTGGGCACGTCACTAAAATCTTCTGAGTCTCTGTTCTCTCTTCTGTCAATGGAGAATAACAATCTCTATTTGCTACACAGAGCTGGCCTGGGGATCAAATGAGATTATGCAAAAATATTTGGTAATGATAATGCCACGCAATCCCAATAATGTCTATATAGATGTGAGGCATGTTTATTTGTATTCACTGGAAATCGCATATTCTTTGTTTGTTTGTTTATGTGTCTGAGACAGGGTCTCGCTTTGTCACCTAGACTGGAGTGCAGTGATGCAATCATGGCTCACAGAAGCCTCAATCTCCTGGGCTCAAGAAACTCTCTCGCCTCAGCCTCTGAAGTAGCCGGAACTACAGGCGTGCCCCATGACACCTGACTAATTTTTTTGTATTTTGTGTAGAGACAGGGTTTTGCCATATTGCTCAGGCTGGTCTCAAGTGGTCCACCTGCCTCAGCCTCCCAAAGTGCTGAGATTACAGGTGTCAGCCACTGCACCTGGACAGAAATTTCATATTCTTGACCCTGGAAATACAGTGTATACAGAGGTGAAGTATTAATAGTGTTAGGAGCAACACAGAGTCTTACTGAACAGGAGAAGTTACAGCCTCGGCACCACTCAAGTCCTTCAAGTCAGCAGAGTACAAATAGTTGGGGACATGAGCTCAGAGCCACGCAGCCTGGCGTGAACTCTGGACCCTCTCACTGACCACTGGTGTGACTTCGTTCAAGTCTGGGCCTCTCTGAGCCTTACTTTCAGTAAAATGGAAGTAATCATAATAGTTCCTACTTTATAGGAGTGTTGGATGGATTAAATTATATTTCATATATATATATACACACACACACACACACATATGTATATATATAAAGCACTTAGCAGATTACCTAACGGTGACAGCTCAATGAATGGCAACTATCCCATAGCAACAGAAATTTGTATCCTTCTTTCTTAGTTTCTAATTAAATAGTCCCTGTCCTTGTTGGGGGAAAGCACCTATAATAACCTAAGGAAAGACACTGACATAAGATTTCAGGGTTGCAGATTTCAGACTCACATGAGATATTTGACTCCATTAGGGATGCTATCGTCCAGGAAGACAGACTGAATAAGTTTCTGATAAGTGTTGCTCAAAACTCTTCTGGTCCGTGATTCCAATTTTTCATCTGGAATTAACAGAGAGAGGTCACCTGTAGGTACCTGGCAGGGATAAAGTACTAGGTCTCCAAAGGAGGTGTCTGCTGAACATCGCAGAGAAGGAAAAAAAAAATGAAATGAAAAGCCGATTAAACAAGATAGCAGGTTATCTCACACTAGGGATGGTGGCTCACTGGAGATAGCGATCATTGGTTCTGAAAATCTCCAAAGAGCCAGGCTGCTCTGAAACTCTGGTAACAGAAGTTATGGTATGCTTTGCCATGGGCTTCAGCCCATTCTAGATTCTTCCCTCCTGTGGTCATAAAAAGAAAAAAAAAGTGCAAGGACACCATGTTGACACCCACTGAAGCACCAACCTAATCATCTTCACAGGCTTTGTTCTAAGCAGGAAGAAGTTATTTTGATAACAACCCTCCTGTCCAGAGATGCCTGGAGACAAATTGCCTAACTGCATACTGCTGCAGAAACTTCCAGCCCTCTCTTTCCAAAACAGGTTCATTTCAAGATGTTTCATCCAGCTTCAGAATTTAACTTCCTCTTCCTTTGACCATTTTAACATACTTGGAACAGAACAGAACCATGTTAAAACAACAGTTTCAGGACACTCACATTCCTTAAGAGCGCTCTGCTCCACAGAGGGAAATGCTCGGAAACGCTGGTCTCGATCTGATTTCCTTCTTTTTCTCATTGGTTCTTTATATAAATCATCTTCAACTAGAGATAAACAGAGGATATATAAGATTATAGGTGTTGGGGCATGGTATTCACCTCAGCCTCTAGAGTAGCTGGGACTATAGGCACATACCATCACACCTGGCAAATTTTTGTAGAGACAGTGTTTCACCATGTTGCCCAGGCTGGTCTCGAACTTACCAAAAACACAAAATTTTTTGGATTAGCCAGGTGTGGTGGTGCGCACCTGTAGTCCTAGCTACTCAGGAGGCTGAGGTGGGAGGGTCACTTGAGCCCAGGAGTTGTAGGCTGCAGTGGGCTATGATTTTGCCACTGCACTCCAACCTGGGTGACACAGCAAGACCCTGTCTCAAATATATATGTGTGTGTGTGTGCGTGTGTGTGTGTGTATATATATATATATATATAAAAAGAGGAACTGCTTCCAGCTCTGTCTGCCCATAAACTTATTTGGGAAAAAAACACTGTTGGATCATTCCAGTTTGGTTCCTACTTCCCAGAGTCACAAGACTGTCTGCATTTAGTTCCAAAATGTAGAGTCCAATCTATCTCCCCAGATAAAAAGTTTCTATTTGCAACTCCTCAGAAGCCAAAGTGGCTAGACATTCTTCACCAAATGCCAAGTTTTAGGAAATCAACCAACTGTGTAGAGAAAAGTTGAAGACAGGGTTAAGTGTGCGGTGAGGAAAGGCCTCTGGGAGGTCTTTTCAGACTAGGAAAGAAATCAGCCTGGTGCAGTGGCTCACACCTGTAATCCCAGGTCTTTGGGAGGCTGAGGCAGGTGGATCACGAGGTCAGGAGATGGAGACCATCCTGGCTAACAAGGTGAAACCCCATCTCTACTAAAAATACAAAAAATTACCCGGGCATGGTGGCGGGCACCTGTAATCCCAGCTACTCAGGAGGCTGAGGCAGGAGAATGGCATGAATCCCGGAGGCGGAGTTTGTAGTGAGCCGAGATCGCGCCACCGCACTCCAGCCTGGGCGACAGAGCAAGACTCCGTCTCAAAAAAAAAAAAAAAAAGAAAAGAAAAGAGAAGAAAAAGAAATCAACTAGAAGCAGAATGCAAAGGAAAACAGGGGCCATGTGACCAGGAAAAATCACATCTTCTTGAGCCTGAATTTATTCATCTGGAAAATGAGAGAACTGACAACAACAACAACAACAAAATACACATGCATTACAAGAGTTTGGATGGATGCCCTTCAGAGATCCTTAAAAATTTGGGGAATTTTTTTCCCTTCTTCGCTTGAAGACATCAGCAGCTGCTTCCTTATATAAGCAAGAACAGAAATCACCTAGAAGCAGATCTTTGTAGCTCTGTGGAGATTCATTCACTTAAGTGGTTTCCCTTGGTTATGAAGTGAAGGGCTGGTTCGGCCCATAATCCTAAAGAAGGGGTATAACCAAAATGTTGTGTTTTAGATAGATTTTAGAAAACACCCCTTGGTCATGTTTACCTGGCTAGAAAGGGGCAAGAGGTGGATCTTTGGGGTGAAGGTTGTTGAAAATGGTTCTAACCCAGGGCTCCTGGGGCTGGCCCATGCCTTAGAAAATGGCCATGAGGTGAACCGAAAGAGTTGATCCCCAAGAATCACAGGGAGGACATGAGGCTCCAAAACTGAGTATGGCATTCTGAGGTCATTCCCTGAAGAACCACAGAGAAGAAATGTCACATGGCACCCGAGAATGGCAGCCCACACAGAAGGCCCAGTCTCTGCCCCTGGGCTCCAGACACAGAACTCCCCGACAATTCAGGCAGCCTTCCCTCTCTGTTCAACCTTGCATCTTCCAGCACAAATGGAAGCCAACGCACACCCCGTAGAATATTCTAGTGCAAGTCATGCTATTTGCCAAGGCCTGAATCTCTGCCACCTCATGCTCCACACTCATGCCGCAACTGAGAGTTGAGAGAGGTTACACTTCAACCCTTCCATCTCAGACATTCTAACTGATGATTGAGCTCAAATTCAAGAATTCGCCCTGGCTCAGTTTGAGGACTGCCTTAGAACAAAATACCAAGTGGTTGCTGGCTCCGTGGCTGGAGCTGGAGAGGAAGAGGCAAAGAAAGAAGAGTCTGCTGGTCAGGCCCCAGGCCAGTTACCGACTGAAGAACACTTTAATCTGTGCTCCAAAAAGCATCTCAGAACTCCAGGATGTGTCCACGACCTGTCTGTGGAAAGAGTGGAAAGGGATGTAGACTTTGTAACTCAGGAACTCTTTTGGGTAAACAATGTTTGCCTAATCTCTTAGCCATGTGTATAAAACAAGGGCCAAGTCCACACATCCAGGGCCCTTATTTCAACATTGTAAGGACTGGCAACGAATCTGATAAGAGTTTGGAAGTTTATCTCTCAACTAAAGCAAAGGCTAGGAAGTCCAATACAGCAGGGTTTAAAACTGTTTCTTCAATTTCTAAAATGCAAAACTATCCGGAAAGGAGAAAATATTCCATCTTGGATTTATACCATGTAAGGGTAGTATTTTTATATTAGATTGTAACAAAAATAAACTAGTCTGAACTTAGATCACAGATCTTATTATTCTTGTTCATCACTCAAGCCCTTCCTTGCCCTTTCCAGCACTCCCCATCAAATCCTCCTAGGAGCCAGCGGTTGCGGTGGATAGCAGCAGTCCAAAAAGCGTAGTATACCGCTGCTGTTCCTTCCTGCTGCCACAAGGTGTCACTTTTGAAAACTGATCCCCTCACAGCCTGAGCTGAGAAGCGGTTTCATTATTGACTGTTGAACTTTTTTTTTTTTTGAGACGGGGTCTCCACTGTCGCCCAGGCTGGAGTGCAGTGGCAGGGTCACAGCTCACTGCAGCCTCAACCTCCTTGGCTCAAGCAATCCTCCGACCTCAGCTCCCAGGTAGCTAGAACTACAAGCACTCACCACCACACCTGGCTAATTTTTTTTTTCTTTTTCAGCGATGAGGTCTTGCTGTGTTGCCTAGGCTGGTCTTGAACTCCTGGGCTCAAGAGATCCTCCTACCTTGGCCTCCCAGAGTCCTGGGATTACAGACATGATTCAGACCATTGCCAGAAACTGCCAGAAATCTTCCGAGCAAAACGATCCCATTCCTCAAGGCTAAGCTCAACTGAGGGAACCCCAAAGTGGCAGTTCTTCCTATATGCCTGTTCAGGCTTGCTTCAGATGCTAGCATCACCCCACTAGCCCAGAAACACTGCTTCACCTTGCCCCTAAGGAAATCCATCCCCTCGGAGTGAGGAAACGTTCCGTCTTCAGTCCTCAAAACACAAAGGATATGATACACGACTGTTTTCTGCAACTGGGGGTTACATCCCTGTCATCATCCTATAGGGAAGGCTCCCTCATTGGCTCCAGGGGCCCTGTATCTGCCTTCTGAGGAAGGGAAGCCACCGATACTGACTCCAATGTGAGTCACCCTTCCAGGAGCCACTCCAAGGCACCTACATCTCTCCTTCTAAGGAAAGCCGCCTAATGTCGTTCCAGGGGTCTTGCAAGAGAGGCTACCTTCAGAGCGTTCAAGGTGACTTTCTGAAACATTATTATTATCATCAAGATGGAGTCTCACTCTGTCGCCCAGGCTGGAGTGTAGTGGCACAATCTTGGCTCACTGCGACCTCCACTCCCGGGTTCAAGCGATTCTCCTGCCTCAGCCTCCCAAGTAGCCGGTATTACAGGCACGCACCACCACACCCAACTAATTTTTGTATTTTTAGTAGAGACAGGATTTCGCCATGTTGGTCAGGCTGGTCACGAACTCCTGACCTCAGGTGATCCACCCACCTCGGCCTCCCAAATTGCTGGGATTACAGGCGTGAGCCACCGTGCCCAGCCTGGAACATTATTTTTTTTAAAGAAAAAAGCCCCACTTATTTAACTACTGGCCAAACAGTTCACTTCATTATGAATAGGCTATTTCAGTTACTGTTGAAATATCTGATCTTCATTCACTATTTAAACTTGTCATGAGAAAGCACTTTCTGAATAAAGAGTAAGGAGAAAGCACCTTCTGAAAAAAGAGTAAGGAACAATGACAACAGTTAAATATAGTCCCAACCTATTTGCCTTTTATCCTATAACAGTAATCAGTTCCTATATCCTCCATTAGAAGATACTGCAGAGGTGTTACCTGGATGTGGTTGCTGGCCAAAAACATCCTTCACTTCTGCCATTCCTTTTTACGTGAACTCCTGCTCTTCTCCGCTTAGGAGAATCAGCCTATGAAGACAAAGTACAAAGACAGATGGGGCAGCAGAATTTGAAAATACAGAAAGCAAAACCTAAGGATGTGTCAATCTGCTTGTGCGGTGTTTCTGCCCATTCCAACTTATCTCTGAATCCCTCACAACATCTAGTACAGTACTTGATGGAAATATAACAAGATTAGTGTTTGAACACTGATTTCCAATAATATTTAGGCCAGGTACGGTGGCTCACGCCTGTAATCTCAGCTCTTTGGGAGGCCAAGGGGAGGCAAATCACTTGAGGTCAGGAGTTCAAGACCAGCCTGACCAACACGGTGAAACCCCATCTCTATCAAAAATACAAAAATTAGCTGGTGTGGTGGTGGGTGCCTGTAATCCCAGCTACTCGGGAGGCTGAGGCAGGAGAATCGCTTGAACCTTGGAGGCAGAGGTTGCAGTGAGCCAAGATGGAACCACCGCACTCCAGCCTGGATGACAAAGTGAGACTCTGTCTTGAGGGGGAAAAAAAAAGTCTAAACCAATAGTACCTGAGAGCTTTAGGATAACTCATGCTGAAATGAGAATAAGCCTCTGGTGGTCAGAGCTGTGAAGGTGAGTTTATATAGCTTCGCTGCTTTGGGTGGCATCGGTGCTCCACTGGGGCAAGCCTTGAACCCTGTGCCAGTGATATTTAGTTCCAGTAAGTCTCAGCAGGAATCTGGGAGGTGGATGGAACATTAGATATTCCTAGAGTTCCCTTGAGTTGCTTTGGGGTGCTGCTGACTGGGGAAGGAGATGCAGTGACTTGGTTCCCTGGACCTTCCTCACCAAGCGCAACTTCCACCAAGAGGACACCCCTCCTGGGCTCTCCTTGCAGCTTGCAGCATAGAGCGTCTGCAGGAGGGAGAGGAGAGGCACATCCGAAAGAAGAAGGGACAGATTCAGCTGGTCTCCAGTCCACTGGCAGATAGGGCTCGGACACAGAGGGAGAACTCGACCCATGGAGGCTCAGAACAGAGGGCACTGCCCAGATAGGGTAGAATCTGCTAGCCTGGAGCTGCTTCATCTCCACCCATAAAGAATTAGAAGAACGTGAGTGGGAAACACCCAACGTGCTTACTTGCCGTTATCTGATGTTTCTGTTTGGATCACTCAGCCGTGTATTTCCAAAGCAGAGTCACCAGCCCTTCTGAAATATGCAAAAATCACCCCTGATCTGTCCTACTAGACCTACAGGCTGTTATTTAGGGAAACTATGTCTCATTTACACATTAACCCCAAATTAAAATCACCATCATCAGTTATTCTTAGTTTGGTTTGCAGATATTAACTGACTAAACGGCTTCTGTATTTGGCGGGTGCTGGGTGAATGGGGTGAGAGCCCCTATTAAGTGTGAGATTCTGAGTTTTAGGTAGACCTCTTTCCCTCTCCCTTCCTCCTCTCTGCAGCCCACTTTCACACCATCTCACACTCTTTACAGTTCTCCAAAGCAGGGTATCCTACTGAACTCTTGAGCATTTTAGCACATGTGGGATGCCCTTCCCTTCTTCTCCCAGGTGAATTCCTGCTCTTGCTTCAAAATCCTGTTTTAGTGTTTCCTCTATGAAATGGTGTCTGATACTCACTCATTCCCCTCCTGTGTCCCCGCTGCTCCATACACACCTGTGTTATAACACTGATTGTACTGTGCTTACATCTCTTCCTCCTGGTTGAGCCACTCGAGGTCAGAGGACTGCATTTTTTTCAGTGCTGCATTTCTATCAAGAAGGGCAATGACTAACTAAATGTTAGCTGAATGAATGGATAACATAATGGATGGGAAGCTTTTGATGAGATTCCACACCAAAGGATGTTTAAAAGCTAAATTTGTTGTTTTTGTCTGGTGGTTTGTTTGCTTGTGACAGAGTCTTGCTCTGTTGTCCAGGCTGGAGTGCAGTGGCATGATCTCAGTTTACTGCAACCTCCACCTCTTGGGTTCAAGCAATTTTCCTGCCTCAGCCTCCAGAGTAGCTGGGATTAGAGGCATTGCACCATCGTGCCTGGCTAATTTTTGTAATTTTAGTAGAGATGGGATTTCGCCATGTTGGCCAGGCTGGTCTTGAACTCCTGGACTCAAGTGATCCACCCGCTTCAGCCTCCCAAAGTGATGGGATTACAGGTGTGAGCCACCATGCCTGGCCCTGAATTCATTTTTGATATGTTAAAGTCCTTGCTTACCCTGATGAACATCGATGCAAAAATCCTCAATAAAATACTGGCAAACCGGATTCAGCAACACATCAAAAAGCTTATCCACCATGATCAAGTGGGCTTCATCCCTGGGATGCAAGCCTGGTTCAACATTCGCAAATCAATAAACATAATCCAGCATATAAACAGAACCAAAGACAAGAACCACATGATTATCTCAATTGATGCAGAAAAGGCTTTTGACAAAATTCAACAGCCCTTCATGCTAAAAACGCTCAATAAATTCGGTATTGATGGAACGTACCTCAAAATAATAAGAGCTATTTATGACAAACCCACAGCCAATATCATACTGAATGGGCAAAAACTGGAAAAATTCCCTTTGAAAACTGGCACAAGACAGGGATGCCCTCTCTCACCACTCCTATTCAACATAGTGTTGGAAGTTCTGGCTAGTGCAATCAGGCAAGAGAAAGAAATCAAGGGTATTCAGTTAGGAAAAGAAGAAGTCAAATTGTCCCTGTTTGCAGATGACATGATTGTATATTTAGAAAACCCCATTGTCTCAGCCCAAAATCTCCTTAAGCTGATAAGCAACTTCAGCAAAGTCTCAGGATACAAAATTAATGTGCAAAAATCACAAGCATTCTTATACACCAGTAACAGACAAACAGAGAGCCAAATCAGGAATGAACTTCCATTCACAATTGCTTCAAAGAGAATCAAATACCTAGGAATCCAACTTACAAGGGATGTAAAGGACCTCTTCAAGGAGAACTACAAACCACTGCTCAGTGAAATCAAAGAGGACACAAACAAATGGAAGAACATACCATGCTCATGGATAGGAAGAATCAATATTGTGAAAATGGCCATACTGCCCAAGGTAATTTATAGATTCAATGCCATCCCCATCAAGCTACCAATGAGTTTCTTCACAGAATTGGAAAAAACTGCTTTAAAGTTCATATGGAACCAAAAAAGAGCCCGCATCTCCAAGACAATCCTAAGTCAAAAGAACAAAGCTGGAGGCATCACGCTACCTGACTTCAAACTATACTACAAGGCTACAGTAACCAAAACAGCATGGTACTGGTACCAAAACAGAGATATAGACCAATGGAACAGAACAGAGTCCTCAGAAATAATACCACACATCTACAGCCATTTGATCTTTGACAAACCTGAGAGAAACAAGAAATGGGGAAAGGATTCCCTATTTAATAAATGGTGCTGGGAAAACTGGCTAGCCATAAGTAGAAAGCTGAAACTGGATCCTTTCCTTACTCCTTATACGAAAATTACCTAATACCATAAAAATCCTAGAGGAAAACCTAGGTAGTACCATTCAGGACATAGGCATGGGCAAAGACTTCATGTCTAAAACACCAAAAGCAACGGCAGCAAAAGCCAAAATTGACAAATGGGATCTCATTAAATTAAAGAGCTTCTGCACAGCAAAAGAAACTACCATCAGAGTGAACAGGCAACCTACAGAATGGGAGAAAATTTTTGCAATCTACTCATCTGACAAAGGGCTAATATCCAGAACCTACAAAGAACTCAAACAAATTTACAAGAAAAAAACAAACAACCCCATCAAAAAGTGGGCAAAGGATATGAACAGACATTTCTCAAAAGAAGACATTCATACAGCCAACAGACACATGAAAAAATGCTCATCATCACTGGCCATCAGAGAAATGCAAATCAAAACCACAATGAGATACCATCTCACACCAGTTAGAATGGCAATCATTAAAAAGTCAGGAAACAACAGGTGCTGGAGAGGATGTGGAGAAATAGGAACACTTTTACACTGTTGGTGGGATTGTAAACTAGTTCAACCATTATGGAAAACAGTATGGCGATTCCTCAAGGATCTAGAACTAGATGTACCATATGACCCAGCCATCCCATTACTGGGTATATACCCAAAGGATTATAAATTATGCTGCTATAAAGACACATGCACACGTATGTTTATTGCAGCACTATTCACAATAGCAAAGACTTGGAATCAACCCAAATGTCCATCAGTGACAGATTGGATTAAGAAAATGTGGCACATATACACCATGGAATACTATGCAGCCATAAAAAAGGATGAGTTTGAGTCCTTTGTAGGGACTTGGATGCAGCTGGAATCCATCATTCTTAGCAAACTATCACAAGAACAGAAAACCAAACACCGCATGTTCTCACTCATAGGTGGGAACTGAACAATGAGATCACTCGGACTCAGGAAGGGGAACATCACACACCGGGGCCTATCATGGGGAGGGGGGAGGGGGGAGGGATTGCATTGGGAGTTATACCTGATGTAAATGACGAGTTGATGGGTGCAGCACAGCAACATGGCACAAGTATACATATGTAACAAACCTGCACGTTATGCACATGTACCCTACAACTTAAAGTATAATAATAATAAATAAATTAAAAAAAAAAAAAAAAAATAAAGTCCTTGCTTAAAGAATAAAGCAAAGAGTAGAAATCAATAGTCAAGTATGCAAATGAAGCAGCACTCACAGTGAGGACTGCTCCACGGGGATGAGGAATATTTGATGTGAGGAAGGGAAGACACAGGTAAAGGCAGATGATGGTGGTGGGGGGCTTCATGGTGGTCTTCAAATGCATTACCTTACAGCTGCAAATAAAAGAGACATCCTGCATATTTTCTAGGGTTCCCAGAGGGTAGGAATAGATCCACTAGGTGGAAGGCACAAGAAAGATTTTGGCTTAACATTCTCAAGTAATCAGAGTCGTCCAAAATAGAATGAGCTCCCTTAGGAATAAGTGAGTTTTCTGCCTCTAGAGGTGTCTAAACCTATATTGATATGACCACCTAATAATGACATTGGGATAGATAAATTTTAAACCTTCTTCAAATCCCAAGATTCTACGTTCTTACTTGAAATTTTCACCAGGAAAGCTGGTAGAAGTGTGCTAATGAGGTCACCAAATTTCACAAGAGGCACAAGCAATTTCTGGTTTGGAATACTGAGTCAGAAATGCTGACACACATCAAAACCTAGGTGCGTTACGAGAAAAAAAGACAGATGGGCTATAACATGGGTAAACATACCATAATGCATGTCAATAATTTTAGGCAGGGTGTGATGTCTCACATCTATAATCCCAGCACTTTGAGAGGCTGAGGAGGGAGGATTGACTGAGCCCTGGAGTTTGAGACCAGCCTGGGCAACCAAGTGAGACCTTGACACTACCAAAAAAAATTAGCCGGTTGGGGTGACACACACCTGTAGCACCTACTATTTGGGAGGCTGAGGTGGGAGGATCCCTTGAGCCCTGGAGGTCAAGGTTGCAGTGAGCTATGATTGCGCCACTGCACTCCAGCCTGTGTGACAGCAAGACCCTGTCTCAAAGGAAAAAAAAAAAAGCTGGATACAGAACTAGGATTACCCCTAGGAAAAATATCTGTTGTTTTCTGAAGAGAGCAGCTCAAGGAGCAAATCATATGAAAGGTTAGGCATCATATTATCACAGTGAGCACTGGAAGCAAAACAAAATGTATGATCCAACCAGTGGATAAATTCATGGTCGACCTCCAGGACAGCTGGTGTGCTGGAATTCAAATTCTTGGAGGAAACTGTGGAGCCAGATAAAGCACAAAAGAACTGACAGGCCAAGTTGATAAGAGGCGTGGTCATACAGACACTAAGATTAGGGTCCTTCAGTTGAGAGAGCTGTGGATTAAAGGGCAAAAAATCAAAGGGCTTTGAGTTTAGAGCAGAAGCAGTTGTGGTCACTGAATTCTGGAATACGGGTGGTGGTTCTGGCTTCTTTTGGAATCACAGGAACTTTAGTTCATTTGACTTTATTTACTAAATCAACAGTACACAAAGTCCGGCAAGGGCCGTTAGCATGTAACTAGCTGGGGTTGGGTTGGGTTTAGCTGCATGCGACGAAGACAGAAAACCACACACCTTCCTCCGTAGCAGCATCTATGGTTTCCGTATACAAGTGATTTGTGAACTCTAACTGAAATCTGGAATAACTGGAAATTATGTGGATTTGGTTGTAGTGGACTGGGCTTCAAATTCCTTTGGCCAATGTTCAAAGACTAGCGTGAAGGGATCATTTGATGACCAAACAAAAACACTGGCAAGTGGAAAGGGATCATTTGCAAAAAGGCTAAGTGGACAGAAGAAAATAAACACCAAGTACTTAAAAAGGAAAAGCGATAAACAAATGGGGGTAGTTTGGTACAGACGTTCAGTATATAGTTGTTGGGTTGAACTAAATGATGAGGTGGGAAAAACATTAGGCTGGAAATCAGGTGTGGAAGTTTCCAGCTCCGGCTCTGCCGCCAATCAATAAAGCAGGAGAATTTCAGACAAGTCGTTTTATCACCCTGACCTCAGGTTTCCCACGTGTAAGGCAAAGACTGAACTAGTCCTTAAAGTGTGAGTGTTCTCTGATTTAGATGAGTGGTAAAAAGATGAAAATTCTCATTTTGAAAATGTCACTTGTCATTGAAACCAAGACCATACCAATGATTAGGGCTTCCATGTGGCCAAAGGCAGTACACCGAGAGCACTGTGATTGCAAGTGCATTGTATTAAGGAGAAAATGAGCCATGGGAGTATAGTCCTTCTTCAAATCATCCTGCAGTCTGTTTCCCCGCAAAGGGAAGGAATGGTGGTGTTCACTGTGAAAATTTGGTTTCTGTGGAGAAGCAATTGATAACAGTCCAAATGTATTGCTCAGATAGGCAAAGTTCTGCCTGTGTGGTTTATTTTGCTTGTATTTCAGCTATGTGGTTAGCACTGAAGTTTTGCTTTTAGTGCTTATTTACATTCCTGTGCACTGAACCTAAGAATAGCATCTTTTAAATAAGATTGTGGACATTCAGCTAGATATAGGAAGGTCGCATAGAACTGGTTTCCTGATATATAACTGTAACTTTTTACAATTACTCTTGCTTCTCTCCCTCTCCTTTTCTTCTGTTTGTGTTTGCTTATTGTCTTTTTCTTACAGGAAAATCACAGAGGCAACACAAATGCAGGTCATTCCTGTACTAGAACAGCTGCATATCATGGCATTGAATAAAGAATGCGGGCTGGGTGCAGTGGCTCACGCCGGTAATCCCAGCACTTTGGGAGGCTGAGGCAGGTGGATCATGAGGTCAGGAGTTTGAGACCAGCATGACCAGCATGGTGAAACCCCGTCTCTACTAAAAATACAAAAATTAGCCAGGTGTGATGGCACGTGCCTGTAATCCCAGCTACTCAGGAGGCTGATGCAGGAGAATTGCTTGAATCCGGGAAGCAGAGGTTGCTGTGAGCTGAGATCAAGCCACTGCCAGCCTGGGCAAAAAAGTGAGACTCTGTATCAAAAAAAAAAAAAAAAAAAAAAAAAAAAAGAATGCGAGGGCCCCTTCTTCTACAGATCCAGACCCTGAGGACCAGGAAGGGGAAGAAACTTGTCCAAGGTCACATAGTAAGGTTATGGCAACGAGGACTGAAACTCAGGTTTCCTGACTCCAAGTTCAATGTTCTTTTCATCACATTCAGCAACCTCTAATAGGCACTATTTAAACAAGCCCCCTGGAGCTCAGGCATAGGGGAATGGAGGCAGTGGTGCCTACAAAGGAGGGTTCCCTCAAACGCATGGCAAAGGCATTTCATGAGAAGGAAGGCTGTTGAGTGGGGAGAGAGAGTAGCAACTTGATAGAACTGTAAGCAGGAACTCAAGCTGAAGCCACTGCCTGCAAACTGCTTTTTTGTTTTTTGTTTGTTTTGTTCTTTGGGTTTTTTTTTGTTTTTTGTTTTGAGATGGAGTTTTTGCTCTATCGCCCAGGCTAGAGTATAGTGACACATGATCTCAGCTCACTGCAACCTCCACCTCCCAGGTTCAAGCGATTCTCCTGCCTCAGCCTCCTGAGTAGCTGGGATTAGAGGCAACTGCCATCATGCCTGGCTAATTTTTGTATCTTTAGTAGAGATGAGGTTTCACCATGTTGGCCAGGTTGGTCTCGAACTCCTGACCTCAGGTGATCTGCCCACCTTGGCCTCCCAAAGTGCTGTGATTACAGGCGTGAGCCACCACATCCAGTCTTACTGCCTGAAAACTCAAAGACACCCTCAGAAGTAAAACAAGCCAGAGAGAGAGAGAGAGAGAGAGAGAGAGAGAGAGAGAGAGAGAGAGACAGACTATCAGAGGAGTACATTTTCACTGCATTTTTTCTGTGTTCAATGCAAAATTCAATGTGTTTATTACAAATGACAAATGTCCTTTTCTTTTCCCCTAGTTATTCTCCTTAGGCAGAATCTCATTTCACCCTACCTTGCCTCGCATCATTAACCCTTGCCAAAACTATTTACTTACTTAAATTTAAATACTTAAATTAGCACAGTTTCTCAAAGGGGCATTTTGGTCATTAACATTGGTTTACTCTCTACTTTTAATAAATATGGGAAGTGCTTGGTACACAGCAAGCACTAAATAAATTGTTGAATGAATGATGGTAGATATAATTTTTTGAGATCTGTCTATATCTAGATATAGATATATATCTTAGATGGTAAGATTAAGAATAGCAGGAATTATATTTATTATTTTATTTATTCATCCATTCATTCAACAAATATTTGTGAGTACCTATGGTGCACCAGGCATCGTTCTAGATACTGGGGATATAGCAGGGAACAATATGGGCACGGTATCTGCAAACAAAGGGCTTCCATATTCCAGATGTAAATGGTGGAGTGAAAATTACTAGGGATTTGGAGTCAGAATGCCTGGATTTTTGCTCCTGCTCCCAAACTTCAGTACAACACAGAGCAAATCAGCTGATCTCTCTGAGCCTCTATTTCTCCACATATAGGATAGAATTGGTTAAAAAAAAAATACCTTTATCAAGAGTTAATTGGCCGGGCGCGGTAGCTCATGCCTGTAATCCCAGCACCTTGGGAGGCCAAGGTGGGCAGTTCACTTGAGGTCAGGAGTTTGAGACCAGCCTGGCCAACATGATGAAACCCTGTCTCTACTAAAAATACAAAAATTAGGGCCGGGCACAGTGGCTCACGCCTGTAATTCCAGCACTTTGGGAGGCCAAGGCAGGCGGATCATGAGGTCAGGAGATTGAGACCATCCTGGCTAACATGGTGAAACCCCATCTCTACTAAAAATACAAAAAATTAGCCAGGCATGGTGTGGTGGTGGGCGCCTGTAGTCCCAGTTACTTGGGAGGCTGAGGCGGGAGAATGGCATGAACCCAGGAGGCGGAGCTTGCAGCGAGCCGAGATCACGCCACTGCACTCCAGCCTGGGCAACAGAGCCAGACTCCATCTCAAAAATAAATATATATATACATATATTTATAAATTAGCCGAGTATGGTGCTACATGCCTGTAATCCCGTAATCCCAGCTACTTGGGAGGCTGAGGCTGGAGAGTTGCTTGAAGCCAGGAAACAGAGGTTGCAGTGAGTCAAGATAGCACCACTGCACTCTAGCCTAGGCAATAGAGCAAGACTCCATCTCAAAAATAAAAATAAAAAGGGTTTGTTGTGAGAATCAAATGTGATAATGAATGCAAAATTGCTCTACAGGCACTTATGCATCTGTAAAAATGTTATTTTTTAAATATTTTGTGAAAGTAGTTAAACTAGAAATCAGTACCAGTATCATCCAGGCCACATCTGTTAGTCTTTGGGGAACAAATGCCACCTTAGCTGAGATCCTGACTCCCATTCTTGTCGCCACTGATCAAGCACATTGAGGATGCTCTACCATCTTCCTTAAATAATCTTTGATTAGCTGGGTGCAGTGGCTCACGCCTGTAATCCCAACAGTTTGGGAGGCCAAGTCAGGCAGATTGCAAAGTCAGGAGTTCAAGACCATCCTAGCTAACACGATGAAATGCCGTCTTTACTAAAAATACAAAAAATTAGCCAGGCGTTGTGGCACACACCTGTAGTCCCTGCTACTCTGGAGGCTAAGGCAGAGGAGTAGCTTGAACCCGGGAGGCAGAGGTTGCAATAAGCCGAGATCATGCCACTGCACTCCAGCCTGGGCGACCGAGTGAGACTCTGTCTCAAAAAAAAAAAAAAAAGAATCTTCCATCAAGTTTTTTCGTGCTCTCACAAGAAAGCAAGCTAAAGAATGAAAGAATGAAGAGGAGGAGACTATTAATGAAATGATAGAATGTTGATGAAATTTAGAATTTATTTCCTTTCTCTTTGAGTTTGAGTTTAGGTTTAAGTAACTTTGGTGTTGGCAAGATTTCCTAACCACCTTGTTGGCCACTGCACTGCTCTTCCAAATAGTGATGTCCCAGGGGAGCAATTTAAACACATTAGCTCAGAAGCAAAAGTGAAACAAGGGCCTCCAAATCTCTAAAGGAAAAGAGACATGTTTTCAGCATTAACACATCGGCTAATGTGTTCAGCATTAGAAGTGTGGCCACCAGAAGCAGTCATAGTAGAAGGGAGGCTTTGGGATGACATGTTTTTCTCCATCTTTCTTCCCTAGGTAAAGAGGTAAGCAAAATAAGCAGATATTTTCATAACGTATTTCAGCAGATTCTAGCGAAACGAATTTGAATCTTCTCATATTGCTCTCCCAAGCTTGTTAAAGCTAATGAGGCATAAGATGACACTTCCCTCCTTATCAGGAATTCATACACCTGCCAGTAATTTCTGCAATAGCTGTTTTCTTTTGGGAGGAATGATTAATGACTTGCCTAAGATCACACTGTTCAGTAAAATTCAAACTAAAACCTGATTCCCCCATTTCTAGCCCACTGGCCTTTTTACATAGCCTTAAAATTCACTTAAACAGCCTGGGCATGGTGGCTCATGCCTGTAATCCTAGCACTTTGGGAGGCTGAGATGAGAGGATCCCTTGGGACCAGAAGTTTGAGATCAGCCTTGGCAAAAAAGCGAGACCCTCATCTCTACAACATTTTTTAAAAAAAATTAGCTGGGCATGGTAGCATGCATCTGTAGTCCCAGCTATTCAGGAGGCTGAGGCAGAAGGATTACTTGAGCCAGAAGGTCAAGATTGCAGTGAGCCATGTTCACACCACTGCACTCCAGCCTGGGTAACAGAGCGAGGCCTTAAAAACAAACAAACAAAACCCCCAAAATTCACTTAAGCAAACAGAAAAGTAGAATTTATTTTCCCTCAAGAAATAACTTGCTTTAAGAAAATCAAATGAGAGAGAAGAGATAAATGTCCCATACAGAAGAATTCCAAATAATTTACATAGCTACTCCATCCTCAAGGAGGTAAAACAAAACTCCCTGCTCCTTAAGTACGTGCTGTGCATAGCAACTTCTTTCCAAAGAGAACAGGGCAGAGATTAGAGCAGGGAAAGGGTCACTTTATAGCAGAGAAACCAGACAAGCACTGCCTCCACCAGGTGGTCAAGGTCAACACCAACAGTCCTAAATCATGTTGACTATATTGTCCCTTGATATGATGTGATGAGAACAGCACTTAAACCCTGTGACTCCTTCCCCAAAACCCGTAACTCCAGTCTAATCATGAGAATAACCTCAGACAAATGTCAATAAGAGAAGCCTACAAAATACCCAACGAGTACTCCTCAAAACTGCCAAAAAGTCTGAGAAACAACATTACAGCTAAGAGAAGCCTAAGGGAACATAACTAATGTAATGTGCTATCCTGAATAGGATTCTACAGTAGAAAGCAGACATTAGATAAAAACCAAGAATCTGAATTAAGTACAGACTTTAATTTAACAATAACATATCAGTATGTGTTCATCAGTTGTAACAAATGTACCACACTAATATAAGATAATAGGGGAAGTTGGGTGGGAATTACATACGAATGCTCTAAACTATCTTCTCAATATTTCTGTAAACTCAAAACTGTTCTAAAAATTAAGGTCCATTTTTAAAAAATCAACCACAAGTTACAGTATAAATTACATAAAAGAAACAACTTACCAGATGTCACTGAAAACAAAAACAAAAACAAAGTTCTGCTTTGGTTATAGGAGTCCACAGAGGAGATGGTGGCAGCTTCTCCTTGGTTCAGGTATTTGGAACCAGCTGGGGTACGCAGCCCTTTGGGCCACAATCGCAAAGCCACGTTTACACAGCAGAAGTGAAACTGACTTGCCAACAGGGAGCTATTTACCACGGTCTCCTCCCACAGATACTGATCTATGCCGTCTTCTTTCACTGAAATCTACATTTGCCAGGGGCGGTGGCTCACTCCTGTAATCCCAGCACTTTGGGAGGCCAAGGCAGGCAGATCACTTGAGGTCAGGAGTACAAGAGCAGCCTGGCCAACATGGTGAAACCCCATCTCTACTAAAAATACAAAAAAACAAAAAAAAAATTAGCCAGGTGTGGTGGTGGGACCCTGTAATCCCAGCTACTCAGGAGACTGAGGCGAGAGAATCACTTGAGCCTGGGAGGTAGAGGTTGCAGTAAGCCGAGATTGCACCACTGCACTCCAGCCTGGGTGACCGAGCAAGACTCCATCTCAAAAAAAAAAAAAAAAAATCTAAATGGTACATGAAATGGGGATCTTGCATCCTTCTCTGCCATGTTCCTACAAGTAGGCAGATCTGTCTTTTTTCCTTTCCAGATGCATCGCTGCGTCCCTCCACAGCATCCTTTCTCTGAGGGTGAACACTATTCAGATGACTGGCTCACTGGAGCAGATAGGAAAAATGCCCCAGTTCCGAGAGAGACAAAGCACTGGCTCCCAGACACCCAACTATAAGACATGACTGGGAGAGATGGAGGATATGAGATAATAAATATAAACTTATTCTTGACCCAAAGTCTTAAAATTCACCAAAAATAACATCTGCCAGAAATAAAACAACACTGGATTATTTGAGTGTAGAAATGAGTGATATACTGCTTTACATCTCTTTCTGGAACTTAAATTTTAAATCCGTATATTTTTATTTTATTTCTTTATTTACTTAGGGACAAGGTCTTGCTCTGTCACCCCCAGGCTGGAGTGCAGTGGCGCGATCATAGCTCACTGCAGCCTCAACCTCCCAGGCTCAAGCCATCCTCCCACTTCAACCTCCTGGGCAGCTGGGACCACAGCCATGTGCCAGCATGCCCGTCTAATTTTAAATTCATATTTTTAATAAACCCAGAAAACAAAAATTTTAAAGTACTGTCCAGGAGAGAAGAAACTAAAACCCACTCCAAATACAGAGAAAAAGCTGTTCCTTGAACCCTCAGCTTCAGGGTGTAACTTTTTTCTTTTTTTTGGTGAGACAAAGTCTCGCTCTGTCACCCAGGCTAGAGTGCAGTGGCATGATCTCAGCTTACTGCAACCTCTGCCTTCTGGGTTCAAGAGATTCTCCTGTCTCACCCTCCTGAGTAGCTGGGATTACAGAGGTGCACCACCATGCCTGGCTAATTTTTTTTTTTTTTTAATTTTAGTAGAGACAGGGTTTCACCATGTTGGCCAGACTGGTCTTGAACTCCTGACCTCATGTGATCTGCCCACCTTGGCCTCCCAAAGTGCTGGGATCACAGGCGTGAGCTACTGTGCTGGGCCAAGGGTGTATGGTACCTTTAAAAGCCAACTCAGTCATTACCAAGAAAACCCTCAGTACTCTAGCTATGTATTTAGTCCAAAGAGGGGATTCAGAATGTAAAGAGGTCAGAACAGGGAAAGAATTGAAGATAAATGTTTAGACTGTGGTCTTAAAAACTGCTTTGAACTTTTGGCAAGATGACGTCCCTCCTCCATAAGAAAACCACAGAAACAGCAAGCTAAAGTTCAGAGCAAAGAAAGTCAGCACAAACGCCACCCTGGGTGCTGAGTCTTACACTGATCTCTAGGCAAAATCACACCTTACACTTAACATTCATGTCACGCGTGCTCAGCTCTCCCTTTACTGGCTATTTCTTAGCTTCAACAGTTCACCACAAATGCTACTAAATTACTTAATTACTAAAATTAATTTTGAGCATGTTTAAAGCTTCCTGGGGCCAGGCACAGGGGCTCACGCCTGTAATCCCAACATTTTGGGAGGCCGAGGTGGACGGATCACCTGAGGTGAGGAGCTCAAGACCAGCCTAGCCAACGGGGTGAAACCCCATCTCTACTAAAAATACAAAAATTAACCAGGCATGGCGGCACACACCTGTAGTCCCAGCTACTCAGGAGGCTGAGGCAGGAGAGTTGCTTGAACCCGGGAAGCAGAGGTTGCAGTGAGCGAAGATCAGACCACTGCACTCCAGCCTGGGTGACAGAGCGAGACTCCATCTCAAAAAATAAAAATTAAAGCTTCCTTGGTTCCTTTGTTTGTTTGCTTGTTTGTTTGTTTTAGACAGGATCTCACTCTGTCACCCAGACTGAAGTGTAGTGGCGTGATCACGGCTCACTGCAACCTTGACCTCCTGGGCTCAAGTGATCCTCCCGCCTCAGCCTCCCAAGCAGCTGGGACTACAGGCATATGCCACCACACTTGGCTTAAAAAAACAAAACAAAACAAAAAACCTTTAGTAGAGATGAGGTCTCCTTATGTTATCCACGCTGGTCTCAAACTCCTGAGCTCAAGCGATCCTCCCATCTCAGCCTCCCAAAGTGTTGGGATTACAGGTGTAAGCCACCGGGCCCAGCCTCTGGGGTTCTTTATGGTAGTCCTTGGCACCTGCTATTGGACACCTGAATGCTAGGCCTGTTAGATGTTTCTCTATTCTCTCAGGCTGAATTTCCATTGAACTCACAGAAGCAATGAGAATGTCCACAGAGCCTCATCATCACACCCAACCACCTATCCAGTGCTCTGCCCTCCAGCCTGTTACTAGATGAACTATCCATGCACCCATTAAAGGCCAATCCCTTCTCTGTGCACCAAATTCCATTCCTCTCTCTAACTGAAGAACCACGTAGAGTACCTCCTCCTATTCTCTAATTCACCAAACTTTCACTCTCCACTGGATTATTCCCATCTGTGAACAGACTTGATGTCATTTATTCCACCTTAATAAACACTCCCCTGAACCTCCATTTCCCTGCCAGGTATTAGTACATTTCTCTGCACTTCTTTATGACAAAACTCCTAGCCAGGCATGGTGTCAGCACTTTGGGAGGCTGAGGCGGGAGGATCACTTGAACCCAGGAGTTCAAGACCAGTCTGGGCAACATAAGGAGACCCCCATCTCTACAAAAAATAAAAATAAAAATTAGCCAGGCATGGTGGCATATGCCTGTAGTTCCAGTTACTTGCGGGGCTGAGATGGAAGGATCACTTGAGCCTAGGAGGTCGAGGCTGCAATAAGCTGTGATTGCACCACTGCACTCCAGCCTGGGTGACAGAGCAAGACCTTGTCTCCAAAAACAAACAAACAAACAAAACCCCACAACTCTTCAAAAGAGTTGTCTCTACTTACTGTCTCAAATTCTTTTCCTCTCAAGCTAATATAAACCTACTCCAGCCAATCCTTCACCCTTCCCATTCCATTAAAACTGTTCTTGTCAAAGTCCACAATGATCCTGGTCAATTTTCAACCTTTATCTTCCTTGAGCCATCAGGAGCATTTGACCTGGTTGATCATCCCCTCCTGTTTGACAAACTTCCTACACTTGGCTTTCAGATAACCACTGCCCTAGTTTCCATCCCATCTTCCTGGAAGTGCCCCTCAGTCTCCTTCGTTGGTTATTCCCCTGCTCCTCAACCTGTTAATAATAAAATACCCCAAGGCTTCATCGTTGGTCTCTTTCCTTTCCACAGCCACCTGTTTCATAGCTTTCCATTTTGCTCACACGCTGATGGCTCTCGACTGATATCCAGTGTCAACCTCTTTCATGTCTTCCTGTTCACTAGTCATCAGAAAATACAACAGGTTCAAACCAATCCCCGCCAGTCCCCTGAAACACCTCTCCACCTAATCTTCTCCATTTCAGCTAATTCTAACCACATTGTTCCAGTCCCTTGGACCAAAAGCTTTGGTGTCACACTTGATGTTGCTGTCTGCCTTTCATATGCCACATCTGATCTGTCAGAAAGTCTTGTTGAAATCTTCAAATTATATTCAGAATCTGAACACTTCTCACCACTTTCACTGCTGACTACCCCGATTTGAGTCACAATAATCTCTGGCCTCGTTCAGTGGTTCCTAAACGTTGATGCACGTTGGAATAACCCAGGATCTTTTAAACGTGCTAATGCCTGATTCCCACCCCTTGATATTCTGATTTAATAGGTGTGGGATGGGATCTGGGCACTGGGATTTTTCACTGTTCTCCAGGTGATTCCAATTGCAGCAAAGTTTGGGAATCATTGGCCTGGCTATGGTAACCGCCACCCACCTGATCTCCCCACTTCTACACCAACCCCCTCCCGCAGTCTATTCTTAATGCAGCAAATAGACATGCTCTACATGCAATTCTAGTAGGGTATATGTTCCTGTCTTTATTAACGGGAGAGGTTCTTAATCTCCAGCCCATGGACAAGGGAGATTATAGATGGATTTCAGGAAAACATCCCAAGTCCTGCCTCCAAATTTTGCAAAATTTTGTGCCTGTTTTTCTGGAGAACGTAAACCAGTGTCTGAGACAGGTCTCAATCTGGAGGTTTATTCTGCCAAGGTTGAGGACACACCCAGGAAAAAGAGACATAAGTTGTGGTGGAATCTGTGGCCTGTGGTTTTTCCAAAGGGAGTTTTGAGGACTTCAATATATAAAGGGGAAAGAGCAGGCAGGAGGGGAAAGAGAAACAATAACGCATTCATTTCACACTCAGTAAATCTGCCTTTTACAGAAGACAAAGTAAACATAGAGGAAGGAGTCAAATATGCATTTTTCTTGGGGTGGGCTAAAGGGTGATTTCTAGTCTTGTCTTTGTCCCCTACCTGTTAATTTACACGTCAAGGTTGAATTCAACAGAACTGTTGTAAGGTGAAGTTCTTGCCGCTCACAAGGAATTTCCCTGTGAACAACTCCTCTGGGAGGATACCTGGGGAGATATGTGGGCTTCTGCCTGTGCAGCTGTTTAGGAACAGAAGAAAAGCAGTTTTTGCGTGACTCAGTTCCCAAACTTAACTTTTTGTTATCGTTGTTGAGACAGGGTCTCACTCCACTGTCCAGGCTGCAGTGCACTGGACAACAGAGCACAATCTCCACTCACTGCAACCTCCACCTCTAGGTTCAAGAGATTCTCCTGCCTCAGCCTCCCAAGTAGCTGGGATTACAGGCGCGCACCACCACGCGTGGCTAATTTTTGTACTTTTAGTAGAGACACGGTTTCACCATGTTGGCCAGGGTGGTCTTGAATGCCTGACCTCAGGTGATCTGCTGGCCTCGGCCTCCCGAGGTGGGCATAGCGCTGGTATTACAGGCGTGAGCCACTGCGCCCGACCCCAAGCTTAACTTTTTTCTTTGGCAGAGTTTAGGGTCCCGAGATGTTATTTTCCTTCCACAAGAGACATTCACAGCTTTCATGATGGTTACCGATCATATGTGCCATTCATCTAAGACCAAGGTGACCACGTGGTCCCAAAGCCTGCACCTTGGATTGTTACTCGATTCCGGTCGGGTCTCTTCCAGGCCCTCGGTTAGTTTCCCCAAGTTCCTCCTCCGTGGTCTCGCCCATTCACGTTCCCACCCCCTCCCCCGCCCCGGATGTGACGACCCTGGGCTCCCACTCCCCCTCATGAGAGACTACCCACTTCCACCCTTTTACTTAGACTTCCTGACGTAGCCTCTATCCAAGAGCTCTGTCTCACATTTGTACTGCCCAGGTCGAGCTTTCTAACCCCAAGATACCACTCTGTTCAGACGCTCCCATCCTCCATCCCTGAGACCCGGGTCAGGACCGCACCTGAGAGGCCTCTGGTGCCGCAAGCTACCCCGCTAGTTGCAACAAGGGGCGGGGCGTGGCTTTCTGCACGTCGGCTTTTCGGCAAGAGCTTTACGATACATTGACCGACATTTTACGACAGGCGGGGTTGCTTTGTGGCTGTGAGCTTTCCCCGAGGTCTGAGTTTGTGGCTGCATTTTTATACCTGGTGGCTCTGCTACGGCGGCGCAGAAATGAGGCAGAAGCGGAAAGGTGCGAAAGGGAAGGATATGGGGAAAAGGGGTGGTCCGAAAGGGGCGAACGCCCAGGCAATCAAATGCTGAACCAGACTTCTCCCGCGAGAATCCGCTACCCAGTCCAGTCGCCCCACCACCTAGGGTCAGTCTCTCCATTCCAGCCCCAGAGCCTTCTCGTTTCTTCTGTTTTGCTTTTGGAAGCACCCTACCTTTTCTCTTTTCCTCTTTGGCAGTCACTTGGTGTCTTTTGTTTGAATGGCAGGGAAACGTTTATTCCAAGATATGTCCTCCGAGGAGTTAACGTCGATTTAACGGGTTGTGGGACTTTTCATTTGTTAAGATTTGTTTCACGACACATTTGACGTGTTAGTTCGAGAGTTTCTTTTAAAGCCTTATGTTAAGATATGAAAAAAAGCCTTAATTATCCTTGGATTCAGTGTAACAGTTGTGCATGCAATTATTCTCATTTTTATTACCTCCTGAGTTAGCATGGAACAATTCCACCTTTGGTTTTTCAACAGAACGGATTCAAATTTGAAATATTCTCTCACAGGTTCTGTTTCTATTTCTATACACTCGCTTGACCAGCTGGTCTAATCATGGTAATGGTTGTCAGAATAATAGCTACCATTTATTGAGCCTGTATTTTGAAGTCGGTATCATTTCCGTTTCACAGATGAAGCTGAGATTCAAAGAGTTAAGTAACTTTCCCAGACCAACATTGTACTTAGGTATGGAGCTGGTTGGCCAGGCTGTATCTATGACCTCAAAAAACATAAAATGAAAAATAAATACATCGTTAGTCACTATGCTTCTTGACATTAACTTCTATTTTTCTTTATTGCAAGCAACAATTCTAAGACCTTCGTTTGGGTCTTGTCATATTTGCATGCCCTAAATTATTTGTTATCTCACTCTAACTTGCTCCTTCTCAATCTGTCAGGATTCTTTTAGCGTCTTCTGTCACCAAGTCATGTTGGTTCTTACTTAGAAATTACCTCTTGAAATAGTTTATTCCTCTACATTTTGACCGCCAACCTCCTAACCCACCTTCATCACTAACTAATATTTGAATGGTATTTTAGCTTTCATATACATTATTTATGTGAATCTTAGAATGGTTTTGTGACATTTGGATGTATTATCCTAATTTTACAGACAAGGAAATGGGCGCTCAAAAGTTGATCTCGGCCAGGCGCTGTGGCTCATGCCAGTAATCCCAGCACTTTGGGAGGCCAAGGCGGGTGGATCACTTGAGGTCAGGAATTGGAGACCAGCCTGGCCAACATGGTGAAACCCCGTCTCTACTAAAAATACAAAAATTAGCCGGGCGTGATGGCAGGCGCCTGTAATTCCAGCTACTTGGGAGGCTGAGGCTGAGGCAGGAGAATCGCTTGAACCTGGGAGGTGGAGGTTGCAGTGAGCCGAGATCGCACCCACTTCAGCCTGGGTGACCGAGCAAGACTCTGTCTCAAAAAAAAAAAAAAAAAAAGGTCGATCTTTTCCTTTACCACACACCTAGTAGGGATTGGGACTGGATTCTGTTTTAGATTTTGTGGGTTTTTTAAAACAATGTTGCCTTTCAAGAGCCATTTGCATAGTACCCAGATTATATGTGTTCTTTTTTACTTTCTGAATCATTCTTTGTACCAATACATATTCTTACCTTCCTTAAACATTACTTTTATCTTTTTATTTCCAAAGTCGAGAATATGTAATTCTTCACTGTCTACTGCATTCCATTTCAATGCCTTTGCCTAGTGGCCAGGGTCCCCTGTAATCTGTTCTTTACTAAACCCTGTTAGAAACGTGGATTCTAGTTAGACTGTGCTCTTTCACACAAAGATAGATAATTCCTATGCCTGACATTATTTGTTCTGGATTGCCTTCTGTTTTGCATGTCCAAATCTTGCCCTTTCTTTAAAGATCCCTGTGCCATTTCCTCCATGAAGCCTTTTCCTACTCATTTACTCTTCCAGTTCTTGATACACTCAAGAGCTATACAAGTGGTTTCCAAATATTTTTCTCTTCTTATCGGCCGATCCCCTTTTACCCTCCAAATAAATTCTTCTACAGAACCTCAATATATAAACAGCTGAAAGCAGAGCTGCTGTGGTGAAAGTAAAGAGACCCCCTCTTTTTTTTCCCCCCTGCCTTATTTTTCTCTTCCCTTCTCCCTTCCTCTGCCATGACCACCTCTGTTACATGGCCCCTGAGGCACCTTTGTAGAACTCTGAAAGTGCTGAGTTACATGGTTTGGAAAACATTTAGCCTTTGATTATAGATGGACTTTATTTCTCTCAAAAGTTGTGTATATGTTAGCCTTGCCTCATTAAATTAGATGCAGTGTGCTACAGTGAAAAAAAGCATGGAAGTTGTGGTGAAAAGAGCTGGATTTGAGTCTTGGCTCTGCTATTTACGATGGCTTGTTAACTTGCCTTAGCCTCATTTTTCACATCTATAAAATGGGATAACAGTACCTACCTTCCGTGTTATTCTAAGGGTTCAAATGAGATAAAGTAAATGTGAGGCCTCCATAACTGCCCGGGCCTTCCATCCACACTTTTCATTATCTTTTAGCTTTCTCTACAATATGAGTTCTCAACCCCCTGGGCTGCGGACCAGTACCAATTTGTGGCCAGTTAGGAGCTGAGCCACACAGAAGAAGGTGAGCAGCAGGCGAGCAAGTGAAGCTCCATCAGTATTTGCAGCCACTTCCCATCACTCACGTTACTGCCTAAGCTCTGCCTCCTGTCACATCAGCAGTGGCATTAGATTCTCAAAGGAGCCTGAACCCTGTTGTGAACCGGGCCTGCAGTGGATCTGTGTTGTGTGCACCTTATAAGAATCTAATGCCTCATGATCTGTCACTGTCTCCCATCACCCCCAGATGGGACTGTCTAGTTGCAGGAAAACAAGCTCAGGGTTCCCACTGATTCTATGGGAATAGACTTTATTATGGTGAATTGTATAATTATTTCATTATATATAACAATGCAGTAATAATAATAATAAAGTGCACAATAAGTGTAATACGCTTGAATCATCCCAGAACCACCCTGCTCCCCTGGCCTGTGGAAAAATTGTCTTCCACAAAACCATTCCCTTTGATCAAAAAGGTTGGGAACCACTGCTCTACAGGCAAGAAGCTTGCTTGCCAACAGCTTCCAAGGTGATATCCCACAACTTTTGTCCCTGGAAAACGACTGGCATTTTTTACCTTGAAGAAAAGAGCTCAGATTGGCCTGGCTTAGAGATATGCCCATCCTTGAACCAATTTTTGAACTGTGCTTGAGTAGATGAAGTCGTACAAGAACCTGTCAGCTTCTGCTGTTGCCTTTGGATGACAGCGGGAGCTCCAGTTGCCAGAAGCTCATGATGGTGGGCAGACAATATTTTAGAAATGCAGTAAGATTCTTAGGCAGATACCTGGGTTTGAGTTTCAGCTTTACTCCTTGATAGCATCTTTATGTAATAGGCACATATTCTTGTTCTGTCTGCCTCTGTTCTGAGAATCACCTGAATTCACGCATCTAAATGTTCTTTATGAACGCTAAAGTATTATGCAAATATTAGTAATTACAACTCTGGAGATAAAGGGAAGAGAATTACTTTGGTCCTTTCGTGTGTGATTAGGTTCTTTCTCCTCACATTGTTTCTACTCCTTCTTGTATCCTTTCCTGTATTTATTTGTAATCATCTCATAGAGTGTGTGCTTCTAAAGGGAGCTTTTCCCATATCTATATAAAGCCAGGTTTGTTTTAAATTAAAGATACAAAAGATATGATCAAATCATAAACAATAGAGGTTTAGCATCTTCTGAATTTGAACTATTCATTTGGCATATTTGTATGGTTTTGGAAGGAAAACTGCTACTAAATCAGATTTTAAAATCTTGATTGAATGATACGATTTTTGACATTGTTGAATATTAACTTTCCAGGAGATCTCAGCCCTGCTGAGCTGATGATGCTGACTATAGGAGATGTTATTAAACAACTGATTGAAGCCCACGAGCAGGGGAAAGACATCGATCTAAATAAGTAAGTGGATATAAAAAGACAGCAAGCTTGTTCTTAGGTAGCAGATCTCTTTTATGAAATTATCTAGTACTACTTGTTTTCCAGCTCAAGTTTTGTTTTAGTTGAGAATTTTAGCTTTCTGCCTTGCCTTGTCATTCATTTCTTAATGGCAAAATTGTCTCAGCTTAAGAATACTAATAGCTTCTAACATTTATTGGGCACTTACTGTATTCCAGACACTGTTGCTAGTGCATTATATGTATTAGCTCAGTTAATCCTCTCAAAATTCTGTGAGTACTGATATCAGCCACACTTGACAGGTGGGTAATCTGAGCCAGAGAGTGGTTAAATAATTTGTCCATGGGTAAGTAACTAGTAAGTGGCAGAGCTAGGATTTGGAATTAGGTCAGCCATCTCCAGAGCCCATGTTCTTCTGTGCTGCATTGCTGCACATCCTACTTTCCTTCCCTACTGTCTCAGCTGAAGCAGCAGCTTTCTGTCAGGAAAACCCTCGCTTTGGGGCCCCTGATCTAATCCAACCCTCCCCTGCTGTGGAACCTCTTTGACACATTCATCCACTTCCTCTCCATAATCATATTCAGCTTGGACTTTCCTACAGTCTCAAATAAGAGTTGTCTTTCATCTCTGCATCTATTTTTTTTAAAAACTATAATATATATTCGCTCTGTGTAGATCTTCCCAAATGAAAGGGTTCTCTCCCCAACCCTAGGTCATCTAATCACCACGTACAGGAATGACCTTTTTTGAGATGCTATTCTCTGATACTTGAGATGCTGCAATATTTTACCCCTTCCTTGAATCCTCATGCTTGGTAAATATTTGCTACAGGAATAAATAAGTAAATAATTATCCTCTTCTGACTATACAGTTATTATATTTTACTGATTTTTCTACCATGTCTTTAGCAGTTTTTCTTCCTTTTTTTGTTATACCCCGATTATACAAATCTTTAATTTCTAGTGAACATTTCTACATCTTACATATATTTGTTGTTCTCTTTAATTTAGCACATCTAAAGCTAAAGCTGCCATCTTCCTTAAAACTCGCCCCTCCTCAGATATCACCAGCCTATTATTGGAAGGTCTCTCAGTCTGGCTTCAACCTGCTTTTCCAAGTTTTTAAACTTCTGTACCTTTACATTGAAAATCTGCTTTCTGTCAAGTTGGTCTACTTGTATTTCTTAAAATATATGCATTCCTGTTTTTGCATCTGCACATAAATCAGCCTCTCTGCCCTCCATGTCATCTTTCTGTCTTTACTGACTGAGACCTACTCTTTGTTCTGTGCTCATTTTCCATAAATATCTCCCCGGCACACATCAGATTCCCTGAATTCTGGAAACACTCATTGTTGGTATGTGTGTGTGTTTTATGACGTATGTTTTAATCATTTATACATTAATTTTTTCGGCATGCCTGTCTGCAAACATGTAAACATAGAACATGAAAGGACTGTGCCTTGCACATTTGAACATACCAAGTATTCAATATTCAGGCAACCTCTTGTACACGTTAGGTACTCAGTATTTGTTGACAATGATATGAGCACTTCACAGATATTTCTAGATGGATTAAAGTTAGAAGACAGGGTGACTGTTAGAGTTTGGCTAGCAGGCACAAGGAAAAGCTGGTAAAAGTTTTTTTAAACTTTCAAAAATATGTACTTTATTTCCTATTTGGTTCTGTGTAGCCATCCTTGATTTTTTTTTTTTTTAATTGTTTTGCCTAAGACAGTAGTTGTCAACCAGGGGTGATTTCCTCCTCAGGACATTTGGCAATGTCTAGGGACATTTTTGAGTGTTACAACAGGAAGACAGGAAGAAGGCTGGTAATGCGTAGAGGCCAAGGATGCTGCTGAACATCCCTCAATTCACTGGCCACCTGCCACAGCAAAGAACTGTGTGGTCCCAAACATCAGTAGTGCTGAGGTTGAGAAAGGTGGAGTCAGAATAGTCATTTGAAGCTGCAGCACTATTCTGAACTAGATCTGTATTGTGTCATTGTCGTCCTCCCTCCATAGTCCTGGTTTTCTTTCTGGTACTCGAGGGTGGGAAGTAGTCATTCACTCGTGAATTTTGTTCTTCTATTTCCCTGATAGTCACAGATCTTAAAACTATTCTTGTCACATGATGAAGGGATTAGAGAGTGACAGTTGTTAATGATATTGTTTATAGATCATCCTCTTGATAGCATGTCCTTAAAATACCGTGATCTTGATAATGTGAGATGCTTTACTTTCAGGGTGAAAACCAAGACAGCTGCCAAATATGGCCTTTCTGCCCAGCCCCGGCTGGTGGATATCATTGCTGCCGTCCCTCCTCAATATCACAAGGTCTTGATTCCCAAGTTAAAGGCGAAACCCATCAGAACTGCCAGTGGGGTGAGTGATTCTACTCATGAAGTGTCGACACACTGGGTATCTGTTCTGGCAGAAGTCCCTGCCTCATGTAACACCCGTGTAGTGAGGTGGAGGTTGGGGATTCTGACTAATGAAGTCCCCGTATTAGGATATGTGCTGGAATGGACACCTGTGCTGAATGCAAGGAGAGCAGAAAGAGGAGAAAAGTATAATTTTGATTAAAGGAGTAGAAGACGTTTTGACTTCTTTAAAAGTATGGATTCAGGCTTGGTGACAATCACAATAGGATAAATGTTGGTCATCTTAAGCGGGTAGCTTTCAGTATAATTGATGTTTATGAAAGGTACTTTTGAAAGGCAGTTAATGGTGCAAAGTAGTTCTATATATGGTCATTATGAGTACTGTGGAAGTCCAGAGGACAGCGGTGTCCCTGCAGCAAAAGGGGCTGGGGAAGGCCCAGTAGAAAGCGCAGAGCTTGCTTGACCCATAAGCCAAGAAGAGCAGGCTCGAAGCATCATGGAATCTAGGACAGAGGGGCTAAAGCACAGAGGTAGAGAATGACAGGAAGGGTGTAGTGCACGCAGGGAATAGCGAGTATGCCAGACCGAAGGGCGTTAACAGTTCAGGAGAGTAGGACTGTGCATTGAACAGGTGGTTTGGGATCAGCTTATAAAAATCTTAAATGTCTGGCAAAGCAGCTAGATAATAGGAAACAAAAGTTTTGAAAAAGGGAGTAATATGAACAAAGCAGATTTTCAGAAAATTTATTTGCATACAACGTGCAGGGTAGTTCGGAGACAAAAAGACTAGTTTAGAAGCTCTTGGTATGATCTCAGTATGCAGTGTTAAGGACTTGAGTTAGGAGGGAGACTCTAGGATGAAAAAAGATGAGTGTGAGATACATGCGTGGAAATTGATAGAATTAAGACCCTCTTAACATATGGTCCCCAGAACCAAATTTTTCCTGATATGATCCCACAAGTTCATTCTGTTATTTGAACTGGGATATTATATTCCAAGCAGCTTGTGTTGACTTAGTGACCATGTTTCCTGGATCACGTTACGTTTGTGGCTAATTAAACCCTAAGACTTTAACATACAATGTACCACCAAACCTCATATCTTCTTCTTTGTACTTAAATGTTTTTGTTTTGTTTCGTTTGTTTGCATCTAGTGTAAAAAGTTTGTTGACCGGGCACAGTGGCTCACGCCTGTAATCCCAGCACTTTGGGAGGCCGAGGTGGGCGGATCACGAGGTCAGATCGAGACCATCCTGGCTAACATGAAACCCCATCTTTACTAAAAATACAAAAAAAAAAAACAATTAGCTGGGCGTGGTGGCGGGCGCCTGTAGTCCCAGCTACTCTGGAGACTGAGGCAGGAGAATGGCATGAACCTGGGAGGTGGAGCTTGCAGTGAGCTGAGATTGTGCCACTGCGCTCCAGCCTGGGTGACAGAGCAAGACTCCGTCTCAAAAAAAAAAAAAAAAAAAAGAGCTTGTTAAGAAAAACTAATAGTCCATGCCCCTCTCACCTCCCTTTTTCTACCCTAGGACAACCATTTTTAACTCTTAGCCAATTTCTTTAGCATTAACTTCCATATCCCTAAATAAAATAACATTCTTTTTTTTTTTTTTTTTTTTTTTTGAGACGGAGTCTCGCTCTGCCGCCCAGGCTGGAGTACAGTGGCCGGATCTCAGCTCACTGCAAGCTCCGCCTCCCGGGTTCATGCCATTCTCCTGCCTCAGCCTCCCGAGTAGCTGGGACTACAGGCGCCCGCCACCTCGCCCGGCTAGTTTTTTGTATTTTTTAGTAGAGACGGGGTTTCACCGTGTTAGCCAGGATGGTCTCGATCTCCTGACCTCGTGATCCACCCGTCTCGGCCTCCCAAAGTGCTGGGATTACAGGCTTGAGCCACCGCGCCCGGCCAATAACATTCTTTATATAATAGATAAGTCTTGACTTTCTTTTTTTTCCGTGAGACAGAGACTTGTTCTGTCGCCCAGGCTGGATGGAGTGCAGTGGCACAATCTTGGCTCACTACAACCTCCACCTCCCAGGTTCAAGAGATTCTTGTGCCTCAGCCTCCCAGGGAGCTGGGATTACAGGCATGTGCCACAATGCCCAACTGATTTTTGTATTTTTAGTAGAGACAGGGTTTCACCATGTTGGCCAGGCTGGTCTCGAACTCTTGACTTCAGGTGATCTGCCCGCCTCAGCCTCCCAAAGTGCTGGGATTACAGACATGAGCCACTGTGCCTGGCCGACTTTTTAGGGTTAAGCATTATGTGTGGGCTTGCCACTAAAGAAGACAGAAACTTAGCAACCTTTCAGCCTGCCTGGTAAACCGAGGCTTCTGTGATACCACCCTCTCTGTTTTTCCTTCTATCTCTGATCATTTCTGTCCTTTCTTTGAGGGCTACCCTTGTTGTGCTTGCCTCTAAAAGTTGGTGTTTTCTTTTGTCCTGGGCCCATTGTGTTTGGTACTTTACATGCTTTGGTAACCTCATCCATTTGATGATTTTACTGTTACTGTATGCTGACTCCCAGCATGAACCATTCCCTGAACTTCAGCCTCCTGTCAGATTGTCAGTTAGGTATCTGTCTTTTGACTGCCTAAGAACCTCCTCAAGTATAACATAACCCAAACTAATACCAAACGTGCTTATTCACCTTTCCTGTCCATGTTAGTTCATGGTACCACTGTGCACTCAGTTTCCAAAAAATGTGAAATGCATTTTCCGTTCCTACTGCCACTGGTAGGAATGCTTTGACGTTTATTATTTCTTGTTTAGATTATTTCAGTCATTTCCTTACTTGTCTACTTTGTCCTACCTGCATGAAATTCATCTTTGACAGTGTCACAGAGTGATCTATTGAAAGTATCAGAAACACACAGCTGGTGGCCATTCCTTATCTACTGCCATTCTCACCTCAATGCCTTTATTCTTGCTGTTTCTCTGATGATGTTTTGTTTATTTTATGCAGTAGTTTTAGGTTTACAGAGAAAAAAAAATTATATACTTCCTCTAGTGCCTTCACACCTACTCCAGTTTCCCTATTATTAATATCTTGCATTGTTTGGTACATTTGTTATAATTGATGAACCAATATTGCTGCACTATTATTAACCAAAGCCTGTAGTTACATTAGAATACCCATGGTGTTCTACATTCTGTAGGTTTCACCAATGCATAATGTCATGTATCCACTATTACAGTGTCGTATGAAATAGTTTCACTGCCCTAAAATCTCCTATTTGTGGCCGGGCGCGGTGGCTCATGACTGTAATCCTAGCACTTAGGGAGGCTGAGGTGGGCAGATCAGCTGAAGTCAGAAGTTCAAGAACAGCCTGGCCAACATGGTGAAACCCCATATTTACTAAAAACACAAAAATTAGCTGGGCGTGGTGGCAGGCGCCTGTAATCCCAGCTACTTGGGAGGCTGAGGCAGGAGAATAGTTTGAACCAGGAGGCAGAGGTTGCAGTGAGCTGAGATCATGCCATTGCACTCCAGCCTGGGTGACAGAGTGAGATTCTGTCTCAAAAACAAACAAACAAACAAAAAACCAGCTCCTATTTGTCCCTCTCCCTCTGCATGCTCCAGACGTAACTTGACTACCACTGAGTGTTTTACTGTCTTTAATAAAGTTCGCTTTTTCCAGAGTTTCATGTACAGTAATTGGAATCATACAGCCTTTCCACTTAGCAATATGCGTTTAAGTCTGCCATGTCTTTTTGTGGCTTGGCAGGTCATTCCTTCTTTTTAGTTGCTGAATGATATTCCATTGTACGGATGTACCACTATTTGCTTATTCATTCACCTGTTGAAAGACATCTTGGTTGCTTCCAATTTTTGGCAGTTTTAAACAAAGCTGTGTGAAGGTTTTTGTGTCCGCCTGCATTTTCAGCTTACTTGAGTAACTGTCAAGAAGTGCAACTGGTAGATCGTATAGTAAGACTGTGTTTCACTTTGTAAAAGACTGCAAACTCTTCCAGTGTGGCTGCACCATTTTGCATTCCCACCAGCCATGAATGAACGCTGTGATGCTCCACATCCTTGCTAACACTTGAAGATGTCAGTGTTTTGGATTTTATTTAATTAATTTATTTTGAGACAGGGTTTTGTCCTGTCACTGAGGCTAGCGTGTGGTGGCATGATCACAGCTCACTGCAGCCTCAACCTCCCAGGTTCAAGCTATCCTCCCACCTCAGCCTCCCAAGTAGCTGGGACAACAGGCATGCACCACCACACCAGCTGATTTTTGTGGGTTTTTTTGTAGAGACAGGGTTTCACCATGTTACCTAGGATGGTCTTGAACTCCTGGGCTTAAGGGATCCTCCCACCTTGGTCTCCCAAAGTGCTGTGATTATAGGTGTGAATTGTGGTGCCCAGCCAGTGTTTTGGATTTTAGGTATTCTCACAGTTGAACAGTGGTATCTCTTTGTTTAGTTTGTAATTCCCTAATGACATGATATTGAGCATCTTTCCGTACACTTATTTGCCGCTATATATCTTCTTTAGTGAGATTCTATTCACATCTTTTGCCCTGTTCTTAATTGGGTGTTTTTTATTAGGTTTTAAGAGTTCTTTGTATATTTTAGCTGGAAATGGTTTATCAGGTACCTATTATGCAGATATTTTCTCGCAGTCTGTGGCTTTTCATTGTCTTTCTTAGAGCACAACTTTTAAATATAGACAAGTAGGTTTGTAACCCATTTTGAGTTTGTATTTGAGTTCGTGTTTGTGTTTTCCTTGAAACACCATGGTTGTTAACTTGGATACATTACTGTCATCTAAGCCTCAGACCTCACATAAGTTTCACCAACTGTTTCCATAACGTCCCACAGAACCTAGTTCAGAATCACCTATTGCTTTTCATTGTCATATCTCTTTAGTCTGGACATTTCCTTTGTCTTTTTTGGACTCCATTACCTTAACACTTTTGAAGATTTCAGGCAAGTTATTTTGTAGCATGTCCTTCAATGTGGGTTCATCAGCTGTTTCCTCATCATGAGATTCAGCTTATGCGTCTTTGGCCTGTGCATCACAGAAGTGGCACTGCGTTCTTCTCATCATCTTCCATCCGGTAGTGCCTAGGTTCAGCTTTCCTATCACTGACATTTCTTATTTTGATGAAGGTGCTATCCACCAGACTTACCATCTGTCAAATTATTTTTTCCCACTTTGTATGAAGAAGTGCTGTATGGAGAAATACTTAGAAACTAGGTAAATATCTTGTTCCTCATCACATACCCAGTTCACACCTTTATTTGTGTGAAGGAATAAATGGTTTCCTCCTTTGGTGGGTTGTCGTCTGTTACTATTTATTTTGATGCACAAATTATTGCAGACTTGACCAGTGAGAGCCTTTTCAAGGTGATTTCTATGTCTTTTTAAAATGTCCTCATCATTCTTTGAGCAGTTTCTAGCTTTCTGGCACCATAAAATGTTGCACGCTCAGCCAGACATGGTGGCTCACGCCTATAATCCCAGCACTTTGGGAGGCTAAGCTGGGTGGATCGCCTAAGGTCAGGAGTTCGCGACCAGTCTGGCCAACAGGGCAAAAATTGTCTCTACTAAAAAAAATACAAAAAATTAGCCAGGCATGGTGGGACATGCCTGTTATCCCAGCTACTTGGGAGACTGAGGCAGGGGAATTGCTTGAACCCAGGAGGTGGAGGTTGCAGTGAGCCAAGATTGCGCCCTTGCACTCCAGCCTGGACAACAGAGTGAGACTCTGTCACCAAAAAAAAAGAAAAGAAAAGAAAGGAAAGAAAAATGTCCCAGGCTCATCTTAGACTTTCTTTGTTCCAGCCCTGGAATCAGCCATTTCCCCAAGGAGCCCTGATTTCTTTTAGTGGAGAAGGATATTTAGAAACTAAGACCTGAGTACTAGGTGTGCTTACTGCTATTAGGGTGTTATGCCGCCAGACTCTCTCAGTGAATCAAGCAAGGACATATATATGTATAGCTGCATACATATATGCACACATATATATGTAACACATTTCCATTTGTATTTATTTATTAGTCTACCATATGTTGAACACTCTGATTGACCACAATACCTTTAATTCCACCCAGCCCATAGAGTTCATTCTGCTTTTCTCTTTCCATGTTTGTAGCTACTTCTCTGACAGTGAGAAGCCTGGCTTGCATTCACTTTCATAAATGGCCAGATTTGACCAAGTGCCCCGGATGTAACCAATCTCGCGTCTCTGCCACTGCCTCCTGTCCTCACCTCACTGAGGCTCTGTCAGACCCCTCTGAAGTTATTTACACCCAGACCCTGAAACATGAAGCTGTTAGTTTAATAGTCCCTGCTGCAAATATTGAGATCCAGTGTGTTCATGAGGCATTTGAGTCACAAAGGTTAGGTTTATATATAACTTCATAGAATTGCATAAAGTAATTTTTTTCTTACGGCTATTTAGTAAGATAATCAGAGAGAGAAAGACTAAGAATCACTGTGGCTTTAACAATTAATTTATTTTGTACTTAATTTATTGTAAAATGGAATATAAATTCACATATATAATACATATGGACAATTTAAAGATAATTAATATTAAATAGAGATCACTCTTGTACCCAGTGCCCAGCTTAAGAAATACAGCCTCGTCAATACCTTTGAAGCCCGGTCTTGCCACTCTCTGGTTGCATTCCTCTCCTTCCTTCCAAGGGATAACCACTCTGTGGCGTTTTGTATTAATTATCCTATAATAGCTTTTTTATTCATCTTTCTTTTATAGATTGCTGTTGTGGCTGTGATGTGCAAACCCCACAGATGTCCACACATCAGTTTTACAGGAAATATATGTGTGTAAGTATGGTGATTTTGTTAAATTGTTTGTGTGTGTGTTTTATTTAAACTAAGTATGCCCCCTCGAGCCCTTAGTCAGTACATGCTGGTAATATTTAAAACTTCGACTTAATAGATTTATAGATTACTCCTTTCAAACAAGCAACCATTGGTAGATATTTTAGTGCTTTAAAATTGGAATATATGGGGCCGGGCACAGAGGCTCACGCCTACAGTCCCAGCACTTTGGGAGGCTGAGGCAGGCGGATCACCTGAGGTCAGGAGTTTAAGACCAGCCTGGCCAGCACCGTGAGACCCCATCTCTACTAAAAATACAAAAATTTAGCTGAGCATGGTGGCATGTGCTTCTAGTCCCAGCTACTTGGGAGGCTGAGGCAGGAGAATCCCTTGAACCTGGGAGGTGGAGGTTGCAGTGAGCCGAGATCACACCACTGTACTCCAGCCTGGGTGATAGAGTGAGACTGCATATCAAAATAAATAAAATTGGAACATATGAATATTTTAATTTGTTGCAATATACAATTTTAAAAATGTAGGTTATGAAACTCAAAATAGTAGACATTGGGATATGCAACTCAAAACAGCACATTCTGTTTAACTCATAAATGAAGCATGGGAATATGAGCTGCCTAAATTCCACGTCAGAAATTTAAAATGAATTTGGATCAGAAACGTATCAAAATAAAAAATTATCCTTATACGTAACCTTTAGATTTCTCAAACTCACCTATTGGAAAGAATTAGCAGAAAAGTTTGCATGATTCTGGGTAGGAAGATAAAAAGGAGGAAAGATTTTCTTGAGTGTGGTTCCCAAGAGAACACTGAGTATTGATTCAAACTTAGGAAAACTTCATTTCTGTTATTTGTCCCTAAAAGCTTAAACCTCTGAAATAACCACAACGGTAGTATTTTGAAAATGGGTGTAATAGTGTCCCTTTACATATTTATCTTATTTACTTGTTGGTAGAAAATAACGTTATTTACAGATACTGCAAAGGTAGATTCTTCTGTTAGGATTTGAAAAGGAAGTTCGTTTGTTATCAGGATTCTATGGAGACGGTAGATGCTTGGAACTAGCTGGTTGAACTCAGTTTTGCATCTGACATTCTTATTCTTTTGTTGTATTGGCAGATACTGCCCTGGTGGACCTGATTCCGATTTTGAGTATTCCACCCAGTCTTACACTGGCTATGAGGTACAGTAACTTTGAGGCCATCCTGATGAAGTGTTGCATCATGCTTTGCTTGTAGTATGGTTTTACCAGTACTGGCTTTCTGATAATTTTTTGTTTTTGTTTTTGCTTTTTTTTCTGATTATGAAAGCTGTTCATTCACCAAATATTTACCAGTGTCTACTAGTGTCCTAAATTGTTCTAGCCACTAGAGAAATACTTACCTAAGCACTTCTTATCCCAAACGCTGTTCTAAGTGCTTTGTAACTGTAAACCTTATTGCAGTGTTTTGAAGATAGACACTATCATTATCCCAGTTTGCCAATCAGTAAACTAGGGCATAGTGGGCTTAAACAGCTGGCCCAGAGACACACTATTAGTAAGAGACAAGCAGGTTTCGAACTCTGCTGCTCACCACTACATTGTACTGTTGCTTTAGCAGTGGAAAATGGAGAGGGTCCCTTTATCTTCCAGAATTTACATGTTTTTTTCTTCTTTTTTTTGAGATAGAGTCTCGCTCTGTTACCCAGGCTGGAGTGCAGTAGCACAATCTCCTTCACTGCAACTTCCACCTCCTGGGTTCAAGCGATTCTCCTGCCTCAGCCTCCCAAGTAGCTGGGACTGCAGGCAAGCACCACCACGCCCAGCTAATTTTTGTATTTTTAGTAGAGACAAGGTTTCATCATGTTGGCCAGTCTGGTCTCCAACTGCTGACCTCAAGTGATCCGCCCGCCTCGGCCTTCCAAAATGCTGGGATTACAGGCATTAGCCACTGCACCCAGCCTGGAATTTGCATTCTAATAATGGAAGGTAGACAGTAAAGACACAAGAAAAACTATCAGGCACTCAAAAAACGCTAAGCAGAGATGCAAAATCGAGTAAGGTGATGGCAGCTGAGATGGTTTAGCTGTGGTGGTTAGGAAGGGATTCTGTGAGGAGGTAAGATTGAAGCGGAGTCTGAATGACAAGGAGCTAGTCCTAAGAATATGTGGAAGGGGCATTTCTAGCACAGAAATCACTAGAATAAGACCCAAGGAAGGAAAGACATGGGGGTGTTGTGCAGTGCAGAGAGTGAGGGAAGCATGAGGCTGGGAGGCAAATGAGCTGGGGTTTGTAAGCAAAGTTAAGGAGTTTCCATATTAGTGTAGGAGTCATGAGAAACTATTAGGATTTAAGGCAGGGGAATGATACAATCCAGTTTAGTTTTTTTTAAAGATCATTTTGATGGCCATGTAGAGAAAGGGTTAGAGTGGGGACCAGAAGGAAGGCAGGAGGCCAGTGAGGCACTTGAGGAACTGAGGAACTGAGGAACGAGGTGACTGAGGAACGAGTCACCCTCCTCAGAAGAGCTCAGAAGCCAGGAAACCTTGTGACTTTTTCTCATATGTGTTTTCATTTTTTTTTTCTGTTTTCTAGGGTTCAAATTTTTTAAAATACAAGAGGAATGATTTTGTGAAAAGGCTTCCTCTCATTCCTATCCCCTAGCCATTCTTTTTTGCTCCTCCCCCTACCACTTAGTGTTATCTATTATTTCCTCCCCATCCTTCAGGGATATTTTAGGGAATACAGCATACACAGATTGCCTATCCCTTATGTGAAATGCTTGGGACCAGAAATGTTTCGGATTTTGGATTTTTCTGGATTTTGGAATATTTGCATATGCATAATGAGAAATCTTGAGAGTGGAACTCGAGTCGGAACATGAGATTCATTTTTGGTTTATGTACACCTGATACACCTAGTCTGAATTAATTTTATACAGTATTTGTAATAATTTTGTGCATGAAGCAAAGTTTGTATTAAGTTTTAAAAAATTAACTCAAAACATTTTGAGTTTTGGAGCATTTTTGATTTTTGGATTAGGGATGCTCAACCTGGACATATTCTTTGTTCGACTGATTCCATATAAGGTTGCGTATCAGAGTCCTCTTTCACTTTGCCTTTTATTTTACAATATCTTAGTGAACATTTTATGTCAATACATTGTTTTGTGGCTGTAGAGTTTTCCACTGTATGATGGTAGCCATTAAAAATTGTGTGGTATTTTAGAAGCTTATTTAAAAGTTACTTTATTACATGACTCTAGAATATGTATGCACGTCTGTGTCTGTGAGCAGAACACTTTGGCGACCCCAGGATTCCAGAAGTGTTTATACAAAAGACAGATGTGATCCAAGGAGACACTCTGCTGTTGAGGTGCTTATGACAGTGCGGGTGGACACCTGCCGGATGTAATTTAGGACATTGTTTTGAACCCTGACAAGACTGAGAAAAATAATGGGGGTACAAGCCATGTTTCAGTGTTCTGAACCATGGAGAGTTGTTTTTTGGTTTTTGTTTTTTTTAATATAATCCTTTTGAAACTACTTTTTATTTTTAATTCAATGTGAGCATAACAATATTTTTCTCTTCTAGCCAACCTCCATGAGAGCTATCCGTGCCAGATATGACCCTTTCCTACAGACAAGACACCGAATAGAGCAGGTACATTTTTAAAAAACATGTTTTTAAAAAATTAGCTGTTTATACTTACTAAGAAGGCATTGTTGGTTGAGTCAAATTGAACCTGAAATAACGAAAAATGTGTTTTTCCCCTTTGTAAGTTTTCAGTATCCGTCTGAGGGAGGGAGAATTTGCCATGCCTAGCAAGGTGAAAAACACTGCTTTCTTTAAAGACTGTATTTGTTGTTTAAGGGTTTTATATTCTCTAAGTTTTTTTGTATTTGTAGAAAGTTAGTAATGTATGAAAGTTCTTAAGCAATAGGTGGATGTGTTGACTTTTAACTTCCAAAAGTCAGAATAAGAATTTTGACTGGCCAGGCCCAGTGGCTTATGCCTATAATCCCAACACTTTGGAAGGCTGTGACAGCAGATCACTTGAGCCTGAGAGTTTGAGACCAGCCTGGGCAACATAGCAAAACCCCATCTACAAAAAATTAAAAAATTAGCATGGCGTGGTGGTGTGCACCTGAAGTCTTAGCTACCTAGAAGGCTGAGGTGGAAGGATCCCTTGAGCCCAAAAGGTCAAGGCTGCAGTGAGCTGTGGTCATACCACTGCACTTCAGCCTGGGTGACTGAGCAAGAGCCTGTCTCAAAAAGAAGTATTATTGCAGATTTGTTGGGTGGAAATAGGAAATTTCCTACAAAGGAATACAAAGAAACTTGTGGGGGTATGGCATTATTCTATGTCATGATCATGGTGGTGGGTAGATAACTCTAAATGCTCTCATCCATTGTACACTTAAAGTTAGTGGATTTTATCGTATGTAAATTATACCTTAGTGTAGCTGACCAAAAACAAGTACTACGTACATGACCTTGCACTGTTCAAGAAATCTGAGCATTAATACAGATTTTCTTTATTTACAAGTTTATTTTAAACTTGTCCAATTTAAAGAATGTAAAGCACTGTCCATAGTTGTAACAGTAATGTATAGTAGGCACATCCAAGTCTAAAGTAGATAGTAATACATACTATAGTGGATAAGTTGTGTCTGGGTTTATTTATTGGCTTATTGATGAATACCGTTCAGTTTTCATATCCACTTTGCTGTCACCCAAGCGTATGAGGAACAGGATTGTCAGTGACAGGAGAGGACCCCACCTGGGGGAGCCTGCATTTTTCCAAAAAGTGGGTTCTAAACTGACCTTTGCTTCAATTTCTTTTTGAGCTATGATAGTTAATTCATTTAAAATGTAAAACTGTTGAGCACGAAATGTTTATGTTTACCAAAAAAGGAGCATAATTTACAAGATTTAGAAATGAACATAGAGCAGTGATTCTTTTCTTAAATGCACTAGAATTACCTGAGTAACTTCTCCAAAACGTGTCAGATCTTCGCCTCTGGATGTTCTGATTAAGTCAGCTTTAAGGTTCTAGCAAGATATTTTAAAAAGCTACCAGGGTAATTTTGATGAGTATCTCTTGGAAACAACGATAGATATAGAAATATTCTTTTAGTGTTGATATATGTATACACATGCATATATATAGTTTTTCTGTATAAATTTTTTTGCCATTTTCAGAAATTAGTGTGAATTTCAATACCTATTTTTAAAAATTAGAATCTTGGCTTATTGTAGTCAACAAAATGAAAGATTGGTATCATTCTCTTCCCTAGTAGAGGAGACCTAATATTTATTAATTAATTTATTTTTTTGAAACAGTGTGTCACTCTTATTGCCCAGGCTGGAGTGCAGTGGCACAATTGCAATCTCGGGTCACTGCACCCTCCACCTCCTGGTTCAAACCATTCTCTTGTCTCAGCCTCCAGAGGAGCTGGGATTACAAGCACGTCTGGCTAATTTTTGTATTGTTAGTAGAGATGGGGTTTCACTTTGTTGACTAGGCTGGTCTCAAACTCCTGACCTCAGGTGATCTGCCAGCCTGGTCCTCCTAAGTGCTGGGATTACAGGCATGAGCCACTGCACCTGGCCTGAATATTTCATTTTTAATTAGACTTTCACTTTTTTTTTTAGAAAGCAGACTTGAAGTGCCTCCTGTGCTCAGAATCATCCATCAATTTTAGACTGCTGTCTTCATTTTTCTTTCTAATTTATTCTTGTTTTCTTCCATTACATCAAATTCTTATTATGTTACATAATCATTCATGTATCATTGTTGACCATAAATGCCACCTTTTTGTCCCCTAGGCTTACCACCAAGTCTGACATAAAATACATGATCAATAAATACTTATTATTTTGCATTTTGTATTATATTTGTCTTTACTGGTTTCTAGTTTATATTCTTCGTGTTTTTAAATTTCCACTTTGTACATATTAAAGTCATGCCTCTTATTTGTTATTTTATGTTCTCATTCTCCTTATTTGAGTTGTACTCACTTTTTTTCTTTTAGATGAGCCTATTTTTTATCCACAGAATTAGCTGAATGTGTTTCATTACTTCTGATTTTTAAACTACTGATGAAAACACTGCAAAATAAGAGATTTGCAATGCCTTCTTAGGGTAGTTGCTTTTGCTTACATCATTCTAATGCTGATGAATTTGTCTTTCAGTTAAAACAACTTGGTCATAGTGTGGATAAAGTGGAGTTTATTGTGATGGGTGGAACGTTTATGGCCCTTCCAGAAGAATACAGAGATTATTTTATTCGAAATTTACATGATGCCTTATCAGGACATACTTCCAACAATATTTACGAGGCAGTCAAGTAAGAAATTCTTATTTTATCATAGTCTCCAGAGTGATTTTCAGTTTATGCTCCTAGCATTAGCTTACGAGAATGCCTTCTGCCCTGCATCCACATTCTTACTTCTCATAGTCTTTCTCGTTTCATGGAAAGTTCTCATTTTCACGGAAATAATCCTTTCACTGAAATAATCCTTTTAAAGAAAAAATGAATAGAGTTTGTTGACATAGTAGTGTTCTCAAACAGACAGATTCACCAAATATGGTCCATGAAGGTCTTTTCAGCCTTAGGCTCGTCTAAACAACAGTAGTTTTGATTGGCCTAATTAAGTTTTTCAGCCCACCTAAGAAGGGGACTGGGAGTGTGCTTTATTTGAAACATTTAACTGCTGTAAAATCAGCAAAACAAGGTACTGGTAGTTAAAAACTTAATTTAGAGTAAATATTTCATAATTATTAAATAATAACTGTTTGTGATTGGGATTTAGTCTGTCTTGTGCTGCTGTAACAAAATATCTGAGACTGGGTAATTTAATGAACAGAAATTTATTGGCTCACAGCTTTGGAAGTTGGGAAGTCCAATGTCAAGGTCCTGGCGTCTGGCAAGGGTACGTCATCACATGGCAAAAGGCAAGAAAAACAAAAAGCGGGCTAATTCATCCTTTTATAATGGCATTAATCTTACCCACAAGGTCAGATCGCTTCTCAAAGGCCCCACCTGTTAATACTGTTACAATGACAATTTCAACCTGAGTTTTAGAGGGGACAAACTCATGTTTGTCAAATCATGTGTTATTCAAACCACAAGTTAATTTACTCATTTTGAGTTCCAGTTGACAAAATTATGCATTATTTTGACACCTTGATTTTAGCAAGAAGAATACTACAGGTTAGTATGTAGTTCAGTGATTTAAGAAGTGAAAGTCTTAAAATAGTTTTTGTTTTCAGGAGTTGTGGGAACACCTGGATAGTTACTATTTTCCTTATTTAACAAATCCTTCTTGAGGGCCCACTAGATACTGTGTGCTGTTTTAGATCCTGGAAAGTGGTGATATTTAGGCTGAGCCTGAAGCACAAGGAGGAGTTAGGCCAACAGCAGAAAGGATAAGATAAAGGGCCTGAAATGGGAAACAGCTTGGGTGTTCTGGGGACAGAGAGGAAGCCAGCATGGCTAGATCCTGTGTTAATCCATTTGTGTCACTATAAAGGAACACTTAAGACTAGGTAAGTTATAAAGAAAAGAGGTTTAATTGACTCCTGTTCTATAGGCTTCACATGAAGCATAGTGCTGGAATCTGCTTCTGGTGAGGCTTCAGGAAGCTTCCAATCATGGTGGAAGGTGAAGGGGGAGCCAGTACATCACATCACGGGTGGGGGAGGTGGCACACTCTTTTAAACAACAGATCTCACGTGAAACAACTGAGCGAGAACTCACTTATCACCAGGGAGACAGTGGTAAGCCATTTATTTATGAGGAATCCAGCCCTAGGACCCAAACACCTCCCACAAGGCCATACCTCCAACACTGGGGATCACATTTCAACATGAGATGTGGAGGGGACAAACACTCAAACCATGTCAGATCCCAGTGAACAAGAGAAAGAACATCATGAGATGGGGTTGAAGTGTTAGGTAAGGACCAAGATACATGCTTTTGAGGAGTTGAAATTTTATTTGAAATGCAGTAGGAAGCAGATGAAGGGGAAGTGGCATGTTCTGGTTAACAGGTAGGGTCATTCTGGCTACTGTCTGGCTAATGGATTAGAGGAGTACCAGGGTGAAAGTGGGAAACCAGATAGAAGGCCATCTGATTACATCCATCCCTGCTCAGTTGGGGGCAGCAGCAGTGGTGATGGAGAGGAGATTGAGATAGAGGAAGGGATCAAGCCTGACACTAAGGTTCTGGCTGTCAGAAATGGTAGGAAGGTAGGGTAGGGCTGTATACTGAGGTGGAAAAGATAGCGGGAAAAGCAGAGAAAGTCTCAGTGGGAGAAAAATCAAGAGTTCTGTTTTGGGTGTGTGAAGTTTGAGGTGCCTGTGATACATTCAAGTGGAGATGTCAGTGGGCTCTGAATACAAGAGAAGTCTGAGCTGATGGTACGAAACTGGGGATTATCAGCTCATAGGTAATGTTGCCAACCATGTAAATGGAGGAGACCACCTCATGGGAGAGTTGTGGATCTCCAAAGTATACTAAGTGAAAAGCAATTTTTAGAGCAATTCTTACAGTACAATCCCATCATTTGTGTGTTCATGTACATACACACATACACATCTGTATATAAATGCATAGAAAAGGTGGCAGAATAATGGTCATCATAGATCTTAGAGCTGAGGAGGAAGGGACATGGGAAATGGGAGCAAAGGGGGATATTTCCCTTTGCTGCATGTACAGTGGGCCATGTTGTCATGGTGTTTAATATTCACTTATTTAATACTCATAGTAAGCCTTTGAGTTAAGTGTTCAGATTATCCCTGTTTTTCAGGTGAGGAAGCTGAGGCACAGAGAGATGAAGCAGTTTGCCCAAAGTTGCAGAGGTGGTTGGTGGTAGAGTGGGATGTAAACCCCAGGTAGCTTTGCTTTCAGAGCCTAACTTTGCAAGCTGTGCTAGGTGTCAGAATGTGAGTGTGTCTGTATGTATGTGCACGTCTGTGCACATCGTCAGAGCTTGACAGTCTTGGGAGGAATATGGCCTGTTTTTCCTTGCCCCCCTTCCCTACCACCCTCAGGCTTTTCTCTGGCTTCTCTTTTATATGGGGTGGGGGTTTCATATAGCTAATTATAAGGTTGTTCAAATAGTGCCACCTCTTAAGATTTTTTGTGTAGGACCAAATTTTGAGTAGACTTAAGAGTGGTTTTTATTACCCTGTAAGTAAAGCAGTTCTTGGCACATAGTAAGCACAAGTAAATGCATGAATGAATTTCAAATGAATGATCAGTTACCTTATGACCTGGGTATGGTTGCCTCTTGGAATTGGGGGCAGTCACATCTTTTTGTGCCCTCCCTACTCCCCTTACCCGCTTAACTTCCTTTGTTCTCCTTGGGTTTGTAAAAGTGAAAAGAAGAGAGGAGCTTTTTCATAAAATTTAATACCAAGGGTAGCTCAAAGAGCCCATGTGAAAGATCTGGCAGCTGAGAGAGTTGTGTGCACAGCATCCCACTTCTGTTCGATTGACTCTAGGGAATGTAACAGGTGAATTCTGTGTCCGTGAACCTGGACCTGTAGCATTATGATCTCTTCCTCCAGCAGGGGCTTTAACAGCAGATGAGATGGTGACTGTGTTGTTACTGCTCATTCAAAACTGATCAAGAGGCCGGGCATGGTGGCTCACGCCTATAATCCCAGCCCTTTGGGAGGCCGAGGCAGGCAGATTGCTTGAGGCCAGGAGTTCGAGACCAGCCTGGCCAACATGGCAAAACTTCCTCTCTACTAAAAATGTAAAAATTAGCCGGGCGTGGAGGCTGGTGCCTCTAGTCCCAGCTACTCGGGAGGCCGAGGCACAGAAACACTTGAACCCAGGAGCTGGAGGTTGCAGCGAGCTGAGATTGCACTACTGCACTCCAGCCTGGGCGACAGAGTGAGACAGTGTCTCAAAAAAAAAAAACAAAAACTGATCATTAATAGTCATGCTTAGTAAACGCTGAAGTCTTCAAACTTTAGAGGAGTAATGATATCATCTAGCTAATTACTCTTAATAATACTGAAAAATCAAACTATACCTTAGATAAAATGCAATTGAGGAAAACCAACCTTTATTAGTTCAAAGCCAGGAGACGGGAATGGCAGCAGAATGTTCTCTCAGAGGGTTACTGACCACAATTTATTCAGCTCTGAAAATTCCCTGGCAGGGACATCTATCAAGATTAGTTTTTCTATGCACGCTTATATACTTCTATACTCCTTTCTTGGACCTTAATGTGTGAGGTCTTCAAGACCTTAATATGTAAGGTCTTCTTATCTTGAAGACCTTACATATTAAGTGGAATGGAGCTGTAAATATCTTAGACTTGCCTGTCTCCCCCATACAAATTTGCCACTAAGCTTTTCATCACCTACAGTTTGGGTCTATATGAAGCAGGCCAACTAAGATCTGCATAGTGAACTTTTAGGATGTATCTAGTTTGACATTTTCATCGATTGAAACTAAAAATTTTGCTTTATTCTTGGTGTAACGTTTCATTTTTGCAGAAATGTTCTAGTGCTAGTGGTGCTTGAATGTAAGCTGTCCATCATTGGGTTGAAAATAGGGTTGTCTAGTACAGCGAACTCAGTGTTTGTAGAAAAAAGCCCTGTGGAAGAGAAAGCCTCTTTCAGTAATATTCTAGGCAGTGCCAGTGTTGATTTGTTTCTGTTCTTGAATTTACCTCAAGAGGGCAACAAACACTTTATTTTCAGATAAAAATTTATATACGATTTGGGTTTTCATTGCAACACATGTCATGAATGGCTCTTGAGAAGTAATAAAAGTACAATCTGGGAGCCATAAAACCATCAATAAATTACACTGAATTCTGCCAACACACACTTTAAATGTTTTGCTCTTTTCTCTTAGTCTCTATATTTTTGGGAGATAATCTGAAAAAAAAAAAAACCCGATTTGTGGCATTTTGTTTCTTTGTTGGGGTAGAATTTTACTACAGACCCCTCATAATAGAGTTTGTATTTGTTTTGAGGGAGACTTTGTATTTGAAGAAATAATAGTCTCGTTCGTGCTATAGAACTAGAGACAGAAAGTATTTTCAAGTGTTGGCATAATCATGAAATAAAAAGCAGCCCAGAGAAGTTGTGGTTTTGACATAATGTGGCCCTCGGAAATGTTTGGATTTGACCTTGCTCTTCTCTCTTATCCTGCACAGAGCGTATATGTGAAAACTGGTTGGTTTGCACAGCGTAGCCCACCGCTCTTAGATGTAAGGTGATGAACTTTGTTTATTTTACTTTGGTTTTTGCTTGCTGGACTACATAGATGTAAACTGACTTTCATTAGCTTAGCAGGGTTTTTTTTAAAGATTAATATTAAATTAGGTTAAAGATGATATATTGAGACCGATGAGTCAGCAAGCAGTGTTTAAGGTTAACAGTCTGTTCACATTAGGGTCAAGTTTTACTGCTGTGTTAGCTCAGGTGTCCCTGCTGTGTTTTCATATGTTGAACCTGATTAAAGTTTTGCTTCTTAAAAGAATAGGAGTTAAGGTAAAGAAAAGCTCCAGCAAGCAGAGAGCCTGGTTATTATTTATGGCAAGCTAGTAGCAAGCCGTGTGTTACATATTCTTGCGTATGGAAAAATTCGAAAGTTGAGTGAACAGAGAGTTCAAGGACAAAACAGGTATGGCTTTTCTGAAGGCTCATTAAATCAAGCAAAGTGCTAATCACTCAGTACTATCAGCTGGACTGAGATTCTTCAGTAGTCTCCAGAGAGCAACAATTACTGGTGACTGTCATCGTGTAACAATCAGGCTCTAGAGATGAAAAAGACCGGTAGTGGGATCTGAGTCACCCATTCACTAGAATGCAAATGTTGCCAAATAACTCGAACAACCTTTTAAAATGGTTTTATTCCTTTTTAATCAGCTTTGCCCAGAAGCAGTTTTACATTCAACTTTAAGGCTCTTTGGCTGTTTTCACAAGATGCAATTTAAAAGGGTAGTTACCCATTAAAAAGTGAGTGAGTCATACTTTCTCCCTGTGGAATTTTAAATTCATTTCCGTTCCTTCCTCTTTTTCCTCCCCATTAATGACTTTAAATCCTCCAACTGTGTTCTTACCTGTCTTAGAAAAGCTGAAGTGCTAGGTAATGCTAGGTACCAGGCCCAGAAGACAGTTTCATAGACTTGCAGAGCTGCGACAGAAGCAAAAGGAGCCTACAGAGGCCTGAGAGTGACTGACTGTGGCCCTGCTGCCCTGGGCCTCATTTCTGGCAGCCCTCAGGACCTTCTGCATTTCTGGGCTTTGACACTGATACTCCCTACCTCGCACTTATTCTGTTGACCATTTTACTTTCTCTTTTGGTCACCCAGATTTCCATACATGGTGACCAGGATCCTTAACATTGGCCAGAGAACGTAGGATACAATCTTAGTCACTTTAAGGAGTTGATATTGTTTTTCTTTCAGCATTTTATTTGAAACAAATAAAAATTAAACAGTTTTCAATGAGCATCCACATACCCATCATCTAGATTCTATAATACTTGCTTTATCACATATCTGTCAGTTCCACTATCCATTCATCAGTCTCTTTCATGCATGCTTGCGCTCTCTTTTTTGATGCATTTCATAGTAAGTTGTATGCTTCAGTATGCTTCTCCCCAGATACTTCATCGTGCATATCACTGACTGGTGTTCACTGTTTGCAGTGTTTTTCTTTTGAAGTAAATTTACATACAGTACAAAACAACGTGTGGCATAATATATATATGAGAAACACATATATTAAGTATACCATTTGATTATGTTTACCTGTACTACAAAGTCATATTAAGATACAGAATGTCACTGTCATCCCAGAATGTTTCGGGAGAAAGTTCTCACATCCCTCTTCCTAGTAAATCCTCCCCTGCGCCTCCCAGAGGTGGCCATTCTTCTGATTTTTTCCCTCATCACAGATTAGTTTTGTCTCTTCTAGAACTTCGTATAAATGGAACCATGTAGCATACTCTTGTAGGCCTCTCTCACTGAGCATAATATTTTGAGATTTATCTATGTTGTTGGGTGATTCATTTGTTGTTACCTATTTAATGGTGAGTTATTCTATTGTATGCAGAGATCACAGTTTGTTTACCATCCTTCTATTGATAGATGCCTGAGCTGTTTTGTTTGTGGCCATTATGAATAAAACTTCAGTGTACATTCTTGTATAAGTCTTTTTGTGGCTATATGTATTTATTTCTCTTGGGGAATAAATAGACATGGAATTGCTATATAAGTTTAGTTTTACAAGAAACTGCCAGTCATTTTCCCAAAATGGCTCTACTATTTGTACTCCCACCAATAATGTATGAGCATTTGGTTGTACCACATCTTCACCAACATATGGTGTTGTCAGTCTTTTTAATTTTAGCCATTCTAGTGGGTGTATAATGGTGTCTCGTGGTTTTAGTTTGCTTTTTCCTGATGACTAATGATGTTGAACACTTATGTGCTTATGCTATTTGTATATTTCCTTTGTGAAGTATCTGTTAAAATCTTTTGCCCGTTTTTGATTGGGTGGTTGTATATGCTAGCTGCCAGTCCTTTGTCAGCTCTATATTTTGCAAATATGAAAACCCAGTCTGCAGTTTGGCTATTTGTTATATTAATGATATCTTTTAGCCAGTTTTTAATTTTGATAAAGTAGAATTTAGCAGTTTTTTCTTTCGTGGTTATTGCTTTTCTGTATTGTCTCTAATAAACCATTGCACATTCCCAAGACACAAAGATATTCTCCTGTGTTTTCTTCTAATTACAGTTTGAGCTTTCACTTGCAGGTTTATGTTCCATCTTGAATTAATTCTTATGTGTAGTATGAGGTGGGGATCACAGTTTCTTTTTCCCCATATAGATATCTAGTTGCTTTAACATTACTTCTTTAAAGACTTTCCTTCCCCATTTGGATTATATTTCACTTTTGTTAAAAATCAAAGGACTCAGTAGATGTGGGCTGGACTCTTTTCTGTTTCATCGATCTGTTTTCGATCCTTATGCCAGTGCTACACTGTTTTGATTACTGTGGCTTTTTAGTATGTCTTGAAGTCAAGTAATGTGAGTCTTCTAACTTTGTAATTGTTTTTCAAAATTGCTTTAGAAATTCTAGGTCCTTTGCATTTCTATGTAAAATTTAGAATCAGCTGGCCAAAGTCTATTAAAAAGTATAATGGATTTAGAATTGTGTTAAAACTATAGAACAAATGGAAAGAATTGACAATTTATTGCTTCTTCCAATTACGAACATAGTCTATCTCCTTGTATACTTAGGTTTTTAAATTCTCTTAGCAATCTTCGTTGTTGAGATTTTGTAAGCCTTTTGTAAACAAATTTTTTCAAAATATTTGTATGTGTTTTGGTGCTACAGTAAATGAAATGTAAATTTCATTTTAAAATTTTATTATTATTATTTTTGAGTGGGAGTCTCACTCTGTCACCCAGGCTGGAATGCAGTGACACCATCTCAGCTCACTGCAACCTTCACCTTCTGGGCTCAAGCCATTCTCCTGCCTCAGCCTCCCGAGTAGCTGGGATTACAGGCATCCACCACCATCTCTGGCTAATTTTTGTATTTTTAGTAGAGATGGGGTTTCACCACGTTGGCCAGGCTGGTCTCAAACTCCCAGCCTCAAGTGATCCGCCCACCTTGGCCTCCCAAAGTGCTGGGATTACAGGTGTGAGCCACCATGCCCAGCCATAAATTTCATTTTTTTCAAATTTTTGCTGCTAATATATATATACATACAATTGATTTTTATATATTAATGTTATATCATAAGATCTTACTAAATTCACTACTTAATTCTAAAAGCTATTTTTGTAAATCCATTAATATTTACTTCCTAAACAATCATGTCATCTGCAAATGTGCCTTTTACTTTTCCCTTTTGGATTTGCATGCTTTTCTTTCTCTTGCCTTACTGTACTGCCTAGGACCTTCGGTACAGTGTTAAACAGAAGTGGTAAGAGTGGGCCTCTCTATCTTGTTCCCAGTGATACAGGGAAAACATTTTTATTTCAGTATTAAGTGCAGCCTATGGGTTTTTTATAGTTACCTGTATTAGATTGAATACATTTATTGAGAGGGTTTATCATTAACTCATTTGTCTAATGCTTTCTCTGCATCTATTTAAATGGTCATATGATTTTCCTCCTTTATTGTGATAATATGAATTATTTTGATTTTTTTTAACATTAAACCTTACAGTTCTAGGATAAACCCTATTATATCATCATCTTTACATATTGTTGGATTCAACTTACTGATCCTTTGTAGAGGATTTTTGTGTCTACGTTTATACGGGGTGGCAGCCTATAATTTTTATAGTTTTGTTGTCAGGTATTAGTTGTTGGTATTAGTATAATTCTGGCTTCACAAAACAAGTAAGGATGTGTTGTTCCCTCCCCTATTTTCTGAAACTGTTCATGTAACATGAATGTGATTTCTTCCATAAATGTTTGCTAGAACTCACCAGTGAAACTATCTAGGGCTGGAATTTTCTTTATGGGAGGGTTTTAGATAATTAATTCAGTTCGTTTAATAGATATGGAGCTATTCATATTTTCTGTTTCATCTGTGTCCATTTTAATAAGTTATGTTTTTCAAGGAATTTGTTTCATTCATTTTGTCAAATATTTTGGTATTATGTTGCCTTATTAGGCTTTTAATGTCTGTGGAATCTTAGTGATCACCCCTGTTTCAACCCTGATACTCATCATCTGTGTTCTCTCTATTTTTCTTGTTTACCCTAGTTAGGGGCTTATCAATTTTGTTGTTCTTTTCAAAGAAGTAGCTTTTGGTTTTGTTTATTTCCTCTACTCTGTAGACTTCTACTTTTATTTTTGTATAAAAGTATACTTTTCTACTTTCTTTTGGTTTAATTACTCTTCTTTCTCTAGTGACTTAAATAAGGTCACTGTGACCGGGCACAGTGGCTTGCGCCTGTAATCCCAGCACTTTGGGAGGTGAGGCGGGCAGATCTGGCCAACATGGCGAAACCCTATCTCTACTAAAAATACAAAAATTAGCCATGTGTGGTGGCACGCACCTGTAATCCCAGCTACTGGGGAAGCTGAGGCAGGAGAATCGCTTGAACCTGGGAGGCGGAGGTTGCAGTGAGCTAAGATCACGCCACTGCCCTCCAGGCTGGGTAACAGAATGAGACTCCTTCTCAAAAAAAACAAAAAGATTGGCCATCATTTTAGACCTTTTCCTCAAATCACTGCTTTAGCTGAATCCCACACATTTTGATGTGTTGTATTTTAATTATTCAATTCAAAATATTTCTTAATACCCTTTATATGTATATATATATTTTTGATCCATGGAATGTATAGGAATGGGGTGTTTAATTTACAAATTTCCAGACAATGAGGTTTTTCTTGATATCTTATTAATTTCTAATTTATTTTCATTTTGGCCAAAGAACCTACTCTATATAATTTTGGTGTTTTAAAATTTATTGAGACTTGTTTTATGGCCCAGCATATGTGGTCTCTCTTGGTGAACATGCCATGTATGTTTGTAAAGAATGTATATTCTCAGTTGCTGGGTGTCATGTTCTATGAATATCAGTTAAACCAAGATGGTTGGTAGTGGTGTTCAGGTAGATTTTATTTTTTATTCTTTTGTAGTTCTGTCAATTGCTAAGAGATTGAAATCTCCAACAATGATTGAGGAACTGTCTATGTCTCTCTTCAGTTATATTAATTTTTACTTAATGTAATTATTTTGAAAATCTGTTGTTAGGTGCATACACATCTATGATTGCTGTGTTTTCCTGATGTATGAGCTTTTCACCATTATGAAATTACCTCTTTATCATCATGAGATGTCCTTCTGCATCCCTGGTCTTGCAGTTTACTTGACATTAATTTAGCTGTCACAGCCTCATGTGCTTACTGTTTGCCCTGTGTATTATCCTTTGCCATCCATTTGCTTTCCACCCGTATGTTTCTTTATCTTGAAAATGCATTTCTTTAGACAGAAGTCTACAGTAATTGGGTCTTTTTTTTTTTTAATCCATTTTGCTCATGTCTGCCTTTTAATTGGAGTGTTTAGTCTGTTAACATTTGTTGTAATTATTGATACATCAATTTAAGCTGATGGTTTGATTCGTATCTACCAGTTTAATCATCTCCTCACTTTGGTTTTCAGTAGCCAAGAATAATAGTTGTAATGAATACTATTGTGGTCTAATTCTTTATAATGTATTTTTTCTATATCCTTTAATAGGGAATGTCTTCTTAAGAGAAAGGGAGAAGACTCCTTATATCTAGTACAATGCCTTAAGCATAGAATTCTGGTACTTAGTAAATGCTAAGTGAATGCAGTGGAAAGAACTTTCCATTAAGAATCAGGAGACATAGCCTCCAGACTTATTTATATTATTATTTTGCATTATTATCTAGTTTAATTCACTATTTTGTGTGTGTGATTTAGTTTCCTCAACTATAAAAATGAGGAGGTGTAGGACTGTATTATCTCTAAAATTATATCTGTCATCTATGATTTGAAGCTTTCTAATGGAATGAGAATTTTTATCTAAAAGATATGTTCACAAGTTATTCTTCATTTAGCAACCACTTTCTGACAATCATTTTCTATGTTTTTATGTATATAACCCTTAAATTTCAATGTGGATATAATATTAAAAGAATATAATATCTGTGATTCTTTTTTTCTTTTCTATTAATAATGTGTTGCTGCTCGTTCTTTAGCTAGACGAGGGGACTACAAAATGATAGTTTTTGTCAGCCATGAACAGAATCAAACCTCAAACAAAATGTTATAGGTTGTTTTTATATATCTTAAGCCCTGCCAGCTAATATGATAGGGCACAACGGTCTTTGATTAATCTGTAAGCTACAGTGCCACCAGGTTGGTTTTTCATAGGTAGTACTCATTTTTAAATCAAAATTCTTTTCTTTGTTACTTCATTTTGTGTTGGGCAGTGGTTAATTTATAGAACCTCATGACAAAACCACCAATATCGAGGAAGCAGACTTGACTACCATCTCAAAAAAAGATTGGGCGGAATAGTTATTTTTAAATCCTCAAGCACATCAAACAACTCATTTAAGTCTAGAGTATCACTAACAGAGCATTGGGCAGAACTTCAAATTTTATTGAGATATTTTCAAGATACGGTGATAGTTAAGAAGAGGAATTTGTTCATGGTGCTGCTGCCAAGGAGTTACACCAATAACTCGAGGTGTTATCAACAATTCAAACAAATCTGGCTGTTCAAAGAAGTGGGTATACTCCACTGACTTGTTTTGGGACCATAGATGGAGAAGAGATTATATGTTGTGACTAATGAAAATGAATATTTCATCTCTGTACCAGTTTTTACTGTGCAGTCTGGTTTGAGCAGGTTGACTGTGAGGTTGCAGGATGTCCACAGAGGGAATGTTCTGTAAGCCTTTCAGGAACTTGAGCCTTGAGTTCTTGTGAGAGTTTAAGCAAGACTAGATTCAGGCACATCCAGTTGCAGTAAGGACAGAGGTTTTGAAAGAGGAGCTGCCACGAATTATTCATAATGAGAGGTGCCCTGTCTGATAACACAGCTTCTTGGAGTGAAACAAAAGATAGTTTCCAGAAGATAATGAAGAGACTTTAAAATCAGTGTGCTATCTTCCTTCCATCAGTGTCCGCCTGGTTGGGCCCTTAGTGCAAGGAGATGGCGATGATAGATAGTGCTTTTGTCAAAAGGTCGCTTTCTTCTTTCCAGAAATAGAAATATGCTTCCCAAGAAACAATCTAAATCTATTTATATTTCTGCCACTTCTAGCTTTTTGTTCTGTAGTCATTTCTCTCTTTCTTTTTTTTTTTCTGTAAGTCTTATCCCCCCAGCTAGATCCTTAAGCATGTCTGGGACAAGAACTATTATAGTTTTACTTTCTGAAGAATACCTGGCCTGCTGCTAGGCACCTTCTAAGGTTAACTTTTTGCAAGAGGAAAGATGAACTGTAGATGTATCTGGAGGCTGCTGTTGGAGTGAAGAGAGACCTCCTGTGTTCCCAGTTATGCCTAATTCATTTATTCCTTCCTCAAATTTGTAATTTTTTTTAATTGACGGAGAATTTTTAGTGTTGAAGCCTTTTAGCCTCTAGACGTGTTTGAGACTGCCAGCTTTCAGAGGCTTCCTGTCCAGATGGAGAGACAGACATATCCACACATAACAAGGCAGACTACTTGTAGTGTGGGCAGGGTGCTTTGAGAATGGGAGCGCTGAGATCTCACTGGGGGCGGAGGGGTTCTGGGAAGATGTCATCGGGGGAGAAATGTATTGGAGCTCTGTTTTGAAGGCTGGTAGCTTTTGGTTTTTGTTTGCTTTTAAATTCCTGGGTTATTGTCCCATTTCTCTTCACCCCTGCTCCACAATTTTTAAAAATTCTGTCAGCATAAGGTTTTGGCTTAAGCTATGCTTCACAGAGAACATTAGCATCTTTTATCGCTGGTACCATTCCTATGGCATACAGAAAAGCGTAGGATTCAACATAGCCCCATATTGTTGGGCTGTACAGGCTTAAAATGAATCTGTAATACCACAAAAAGAGCAGTAGAATTGGAATCAGAGGATCCCTTTTGAGTCTTGGCTTTGTCTCTCAAGAAGTTGACAGAGTTGCTGCATGCGGAAGAACTTGTAGCCCCCAAGAGTATGGGAGTTGGACTGGGTACTGAAGGAGAGCCATGCTTTTGGATGGCTGTCTAAATGGCACATACTGTTGGATAGCTACCTTGGTGATACAGGGGGATCACATTAATAGCAGGCCATAAAATATCAGCTTAGATTGGTTGAAAGCCTGTATGTGCATATTTGCGTATTAAAGAATAGTTATGTTGATATGTTTACATCTCTGTTAAATGAATAATTAGATTTAGTGAGATGTAGGATTAGATATAGTATTATCCAAAAATTTTCATGAGAATACAGTAAGCCTATGGGAAAAATTCATTGTTTTGTCATTCAAATTTGATACAAATTTCTGTTTAATTGCTTTTCGGATGAAACTATAATTCTGGAAAGAGGAAATGTAGTGAAAGCCTTTTTATAAATATAAAATATTGACTTTTTAAAACCTGAGTTGTTTTTTTCTTCCTCTATTTCTGTTACTGCAAAAGGTAATGACATTTCCTGCCTGAGGAAAGACATTTTTGAAATGGAGTTAAATTATTATTTGAGAATAAGGTTTCCTTCTATGGCCTGTACTATATTCTGATGACTTATAAAGAGACCTTGTATAGCAGTGTCCTCTATATGTCCTTGGTGGGGCCTTTGACATTCTGTGCAATAGGAAGACTAGCTAATAAATTTTCTCTTTCCTCTACACAGATTCCCATTTGTGTAATTGCCTGCCCTCTAGTTTTTCCCAGTGATGTAAGCTACTATTATGCCACTACGCTTGCTAACTTAATGGTATCACTGTTAAGAAATAACTGCAAGTTTTTAAAAAATACCAATTGGAATGCCTCATTCTAGGATATTCTCATTTACCTTTAAAAACGTAGTCATTTAGAACTTTTTGCTTTCTGGTTTTTTTTTTCTTTTTCCAACCTTTGTATTGTGTGCCTTCTTCATAGTATATGAATATTTATTTTTATTTGAAAAATGTTTTCCCTCAAACCCAATACTTGATGCTAGAGAAAGGTGCGTTACGTCTCTTCTGTGGCATCATGTACTCCTGTTACTGCGTGCCTTAGTACCCACCTGTTTAAGAGGCACAGGACCTGATGATTCTATTGTTTCAGAGAAGCCAAATTAGTTTGAATCCTGTCTTAGGCAAGATTTGATAAGGTCTGAGCCTTTTTTCTGTCTCATATTTCATCTTTTAGTGACTTTGAACTACTCGTTTACCTTTAGTCCTGTTGCCTCTGGTAATCCTACCTAAAACCTCGCGGAATACAGAAATAAACAATGCAAAAGAGTTCAGATGTCCAGAATGAAAGACTTGAGAATTTGTTCTCTAGATTGGTGATTCTTAGCTTTCTTAGTTATTATTACCAATAAATAAGCCCGTTTTTATTGACAATTAAGAATGAAACAGTGAACCTCACAGAATTAGTTACAAAAATTACAGAAATGTTATGATTTTTACTTTTCAATAAAGAGCAGTGAACTTCTTCAGAAAGAAGGAAAATAAATGGCAATTTTTTTTAAGGCTTCTCTCATCCTCCCCCCAAAATTGAGAACATTGTAGAAGGGTGCATTAAGAAAAATGGTTGGGTTCTAAGAATTGAGAGATGTTGGCCGGGCGCAGTGGCTCATGCCCATAATCCCAGCACTTTGGGGGGCTGAGGCAGGCGGATCACTTGAGGTCAGGAGTTCGAGACCAGCCTGGCCAACATAGTGAAACCCCATGTCTACTAAAAATACAAAAAAATTAGCGGAGTGTGGTGGCACATGCCTGTAATCCTAGTTACTTGGGAGGCTGAAGTACGAGAAATGCTTGAACCCAGGAGGTAGAGGTTGCAGTGAGCCAAGATCGTGCCACTGTACTCCAGCCTGGGCAACACAGTGAAACTCCGAATCAAAAAAAAAAAAAAAAAAAAAAAATTGAGAGATGTTGAAAAGCAGAGAAGTCTGGGGTCCATGCTGAGTTGTCTAAACAGTGTGGTAACTGGAATACAGAGCAAGGACTTTGAAGTCAGGTGGACCCAACTTCGGATCCTGACTCCAATTTTATTAGCTCTGTGTCCTTGAACGCGCTGTTTACTCCCTTTCAACTTTAGTTTCACCACTTGTGAAATGGAGATAATAGGACACACTTCATAGAGCTGGTGGGAGGATTCAGTACTAGAGTGTGTGGCACAGAGCTTGGCCCACAAAAGACTGTAAATGTGAGCTCCTATCCCCTCACTTCACTAGCCCTGCTAGCAAGAGACTTACTTCTCTGCCTCTTTGGCCAGCATTAAGGCCACTAACTCAAACAGCATGAATCTAAAGTGGTGCTTGCTACTCTGATACGTGATTTTAGTAAAAGACAAAAGTGATTGGTAATTTTGTAAATCATTGCTAAGATTAATAGACTCGGTGAAAAGACTTTTGTGTATATAGAAGACATTTCATCTAAAATATTCCTGTAATCATTACATATACCCTCCCCTCTTTTTTTCTTTCATTTAAAATGACTCAAAAATATAGAGTGGGAAATAAATAATGCAGATGGTTTTCACTTATGTGAAAAATGGTTGCTAGGAATTGAAAAATAGGTTTTCACAGTTAAAATCACTGCTTTCAAGGAGATTATGGTTGCAGCTTACTGCAGGAGAATAATAATGATAATGATGATAATAACATTACTATGCTAGCTCAGTCACATCAATCCTATGAGGTGTAGATAGTATATTATCCTCATTTTGCAGATAAAGGAACCGAAGCACAAAGAGGTTAATAGCATCCTCATGTGCATAGTTAGGAAGTAGCAGAGCCAGGATTTGAACTTAGACAGCCTGGTTCCAGAGCCTACACTCTTTACCACTATCTCATGCTAGGAGGACAGAGAGAAGGCAGTTTTTTTGAGAGGGAGTAATGTCTTGAAACCTGCAACAGGTTAATTATTTTAGATTTGCTCTACAGGTATTCTGAGAGAAGCCTCACAAAGTGTATTGGAATTACTATAGAGACCAGACCAGATTACTGCATGAAGCGGCATTTAAGTGACATGTTGACCTATGGCTGCACAAGGCTGGAGATTGGGGTGCAGAGCGTTTATGAAGATGTGGCTAGAGACACCAACAGGTAAGATGGTGGCAGGTGATCTTGCACAAGCCTTCCTCCAGCTTCACCAGTTTTCTCTACATTCATACCCAGCCTTTCTTCATTCTGACCAGTCTTAGGGAAAGAAGTATGGGTATTCCTCCTTTTCGAAGTTCTTTCGTCTGTCTATCCTCTTACTTCCATCTCCTCCTTCCCTCATTTTCAGTTTTTCTCTAGTGACTCTTTTCCAGCAGCCTGTAAACATGCTCATCTCTCTCCCTCTTCTTGTCCTACACAGCCTTGTCCATACAGAAAGCAGGGGAGAGGACTCAGGGTTAGTAGTTTAAAGCAGGAGAGAAGGCCAAGAACAAAGAAAAGAGTGAGTAATGTTGAAGAGATTCATTTCTGTGGAGCAGATACCAACTAGCAAAAAGTATGGTGATGCCATGGTTGTAAACTTTGAGAAATTCGGGAATGCAAGGAAAGAAGGAAATAAGAGTTGTTAGAGCTTTATTATGCTCCCTCTAGAAATATGTCTTTTAGTTGAAAAGAAAATGCCCGTGAAAGGTTAACTGTATAAGGAACTTCACAGTTAATTGCTAAATTAGTGGAGTAGGGGAGACAATTGAGAGTTTATTAGGCAGCTGAGATGATTGACTAAGAATTGTAACGGTGGGCTTCGGAGGAAGGATGTGTTGAGTTGGATGTTAAAGGCCCCTTTATTCTGTAGGGTTTCAGTAGATGTGATTGGTGTTGTGCCAGGAGAAGGAAGCAGAGGGGAACTAGGGAGACAAGCACTGATCAGCGTCTTAGAAACAACCAAGAGGAATGCCAGGCCGAGGAGGATGGAATTTTCCCTTAAGGAATAGAGATCTGTTGAATATTTTTTAGCATGGGGAAGAATCTCATGGATATCATGTTTAAGAAAGAGTAACTGAATAGGATGCTTTTATGTGGGAAAAGGCTTCAACCAGGGAAACTATGGAGTGGTGTAGCCTTCAAGGGCTGTGCTAGAGAGACACCTGGGCAGATGGAGGGGAAGGTGAAGCTTTCTGAAGAATACGACATCTGAGTTGAGACTTCATGGAAGAGTCTGAGTTGGTCAGGTGCAGAAGAGGAAGATTGAGGCAGAAGGAACATATGAACAAACTCCTGGAGATGGGAGTGTGTGGCACATTTGGGGAATTTGGAGTGGCTTAGTTTGGTTAGAATGTGAGATAGGAGAATGATAAGAGATAAGGCTGAAAAGCAAACAGAGGGCCTGGTTATTAGGGGCCTGAAGAGTCAGCCCAGGGAGGCTGGACATTAATCCAGCGGAGCAAGCCACCAGCAGGCTTAAAGCTACAATGTGATGTAGCATATCTGTGGCTTAGAAAGATGCCTTAGTTACAGTGAAAGGGGCAGGTCAGAGAAGAGCAAGTTGGAAGGGAGATCGGGTACGAGGCTGTTACAGAAATTAAGCAGGAAATACCGATGTCCTGGAAAGAAGTGAGTGGTGGTGCTGGTGACTGACTGGAAGTGAGGATAAGAGAGAATGGCAAGTCAAGGAGGCTTGGAGAGAACATGTATTTCATTTGGCTACACTAAGTTTCAGGTACCTGTAGAATAGCCAAGTGAAGGTTTGCTTTAGAGCAGGACTAGGCAATAGACAATTCAGCAGTGATCAAAATGTTCTGTGCTTGCAACCAAGTTTTCCATTTTAATTCTTCTAAATATAAATTTTAATAACCACATGTGCCTAGTGGCTGTCATTTTAAATAGTGCTGCTTTAAAGTATTGGTTATTTGGGTTTGGAATTCAGGAGACAGGCCTGGCCTTGTCCTAGGAATTGGGAAGTCATTAGCAAAAAGAGATTAGAAATTGAAGTCATGGAAATGGATGGGAGCATTCTGAGAGAGTGAGATGGAGTCTGTGGTTTTTAGGATCCTTCTGCCGTGAATGGGAACACTTTGGTGGCAGAAGGATTGCCACAAGGCTTCAGTCTAGTTGCCCAAAACTATTATTAGGACTTGTTTCCTGCTGGATGTGGCTCTAGAATGCTAAATTAAGATGATTTATCCACGTGACCCCAAATGACTCTGCCTTCTCACTAAGTCATTCTCTCTTTCTACTGTTTTTTTAAGGCTCCTCCAAACCCACCAGTGAAATCTATTTTGTATTATAGGTTTCAGTCTTCCTCTCTGTCTACAAATAATTTCACAAGATCTTTAAAGGAAAGAACATAGCAGCTTGCTGCTTCTGCATGGTTTTGAGCTTTTAATTTTTAATACAGATACTTACATTCATAAGCTTATTTTGACGGGTGATGCTAAACCAAACAATTTTAATACACATTAACTTTTGCTACCCCAATGCTTTACTTTCAAGACTTTGAGTAGATGCGTAAGGGAATTTCTGAGAAATATCTCAGAAATAAAGTTATTTACTTCCAGGCCTCCTGAGAGGTGGGGATGTAAAAAATAACTTTCTGAGGTGTCTTTTCCCCCAGCCATATGATTTTGGTTATGGAATTTCTGTTACCTGTCTCAGAGATTGTTTTCCCCCTGTTCCTTGTGTTAACTTTGTCACCCATTTACACAAATAGGTAGTGATTTTCACAGGTAGTGATTTTCTTTCCTTAGGGGCCACACTGTGAAGGCAGTGTGTGAGTCATTTCACCTGGCCAAAGATTCCGGTTTCAAAGTGGTGGCCCATATGATGCCTGACCTGCCAAATGTGGGACTAGAAAGAGACATTGAACAGTTCACAGTAAGTGTGGCTTCAGCCAGGCGCATTCAGAATGCCTCTGCATGTTTCTTATCCCATCTGCTCTTGTTGCCTGTTTACTGATGTTTTCCATTGTTAAAGAAATGCATCCTTATTATAGAATACTGGAAACACAGTAGGGTAAGGGACATCACCCACAGCCCCATCAGACAAAACTCTTAACATTTTAATGGATTCTTTCCAAGATTTTTCTATGCTTAGGCTTTTTTGAGGGTGAGGTTGTCTCTGCAAATATAACACAGACATACAAATATGTATGACATAGGAAATTATTGTAAAAGTTTTTTCACTTAACATTATAACAAATGTTTATCCATGTTGTAGCATGGTCTCTGTTAACATGTTAACATATTTAAATGGCTTTTTAATTTAATATGCTATATCTTGCTTAACCCCTTGCAAGTTTTTTGGAATAAGGTATTACTGGTTTTTTAATATTATTTTAAAAACACTGCAGGTAAATGAGTTTATGTGTATAATTTTTTGTCATATTTAGGTTTATCTGTTCATGATAAATTCCATGGAGTAGAATTATCAGGTAAAGGTAGAAACATTTTAAGACTCTCACTCTATTAATAAGTTGCTTTGCAGAGAGTTATAACAATTTACACTCATTTCAGCAGAGTTTTTCTTCACAAATAATTCTCTCCTGTTTATTTTCTATGTATGCTTATACATGCACACATACATATGTACATATATTTTACTCTTTGCTAGTCTGATCGAGAAAAGTGCCATTTTAACTTGCATTTTGAAATTGTGATAATACATTTTTCAAGTTTGTATTTACTAATTACATTTCTTTCATCTTTTTGGAGTTGTGTGTTTTTATCCTCTGACTCGTTACTCTATTGGGATAAGAATATTTTTAATAATAGTTTATGTGAACTTTTTAGGTAAGGAGATTATGGACTCATTGTTTTTTATATTTGTTTTAAATATTTTACTTAACCTATTATTAACCTTTTAGTTGTGCTTCCATTAAGTTGATCTTTTTTTTTGTTTTTTCTTCAAATGCTTCTAAGCTTAGAACTGCCTTTCTGTTCTTTGAATTTTCACTCTAGGTTGTTTTATTGTTGTTATTTTAACCCTCACAGTTTCTTGATCCATGTTAACTTTGTTGTGGGAAATGAGATTGGTCAGGCCTTTAGTTTTTCTTCAGATTCTCAGATAGGGCAAGTGTGTTTTAGGGATATCCTTTTATTGAAGGCGATGACAATATTTGTCAAGTTGTTTCATCTATAAAAGTACTTTTAATTTGCTCTGTTTAGAAAAATGCAGTTCACCATGTCTTATTTGTGAAGTTAATAATTCTTTCCTCTCAAGAAGTTTACTTTTATTATTTTTTAAGTTGGTGAACTGCACCTGAGGACCTGTTTATGAGATAACATTAATTCACAGATATCCCTCTTCGTAACTCCCCCACACTGGCTGTGTAATAGATTGTGAGTCTGGTATCCTCCCCTCAGTAACTAATAGCCAGGTGCTCAGACTCCAGGCCAAAAAGGCACCTGAAACACATATTATTATTATTATTATTATTATTATTATTATTATTATTATACTTTTAAGTTCTATGGTACATGTGCACAACATGCAGGTTTGTTACATATGTATACATGTGCCATGTTGGTGTGCTGCACCCGTCAACTTGTCATTTACATTAGGTATTTCTCCTAATGCTATCCCTCTGCCTGCCCCCATCCCATGACAGGCCCCAGGGTATGATGTTCCCTGCCCTATGTCCAAGTGTGAAACGCACTTTTCTTTAGCACAGCTCCTAGGTGGACCAGTAGGATAGCCAGAACTCATAAGTGTAAGTGCTCCTGAAAAATATAGTATGTTTCATACTGTAGCAAGCCATAGCAAACAGCTGAGTCTTGCTATGTATTTTCCTTGGTGTCTTCAACATAAGGAATAGTTCAGTAATAATATTGCAAGGACTACCCTTCCTGTAAACATTTATTTGCTTGTTTGTAATCTTTGCAGGGAAACACACAGGGAATATGAGTGGATCATATTTCTTTTCTAACTGCGTCCTAGTAAAGAGTAACAGAAGGGAGCTAAAATGAAAAATATGAGTTCTTTCTAGAGAAGAATTCTCTACAAATTAAATTGTTTTAAAATAAATAGTTTTTAGAAATTGATAAGAGACAAATAGCTCAGTAGGAAAATGGGCAAAAAACTTGAACAAGCATTTCACAAAAGAGAATATTCAAATAGCCAATAGACCTGTCAAAAAGTTCTCAAAGTAATTAATCTTCAAAGAAGTGAAATTTAAAACTACAATTGGTTTCTCAGTTTTCTATAGCACCTTGGTCTTGTATTGTGGCTGTAATTTATCTTATCTCTGAAGAAATTTATTACAGATATTTTTTATACATTTTATTTTTCTTTATGCAATGCCTCTGTTTCCTTTTTTCCTTTTTGTTTTGGTTGGCCCCTTAATGTCCTAGGCTTTCCCCAAGTTTATGATGATCTTCAGTCAATTTCTTATGCACCCCCCCCCTTTTTTTTTTTTGAGACGGAGTCTCGCACTGTCGCCTGGCTGGAGTACAATGGCGCAATATCAGCTCACTGCAGCCTCTGCCTCCCGGATTCAAGCAATTCTCCTGCCTCAGCCTCCTAAGTAGCTGGGATTACAGGTGACTGCCATCACACCTGGCTAATTTTTTGTATTTTTAGTAGAGACGTGGTTTCACCATGTTGACCAGGCTGGTCTCGAACTCCTGACCTCATTATCCACCCGCCTCAGCCTCCCAAAGCGCCGGGATTACAGGCATGAGCTACTGCGCCTGGCCTAAAGCAATTTCTTATGCTTTTAAGAGTAGGGGATTGAAAAACTGGATGGCAAGGCCTGTGTGCCTAGCTTGCAGGCATGCTTCACTGAAGAACGTTCTTTTAGCAATAAGCTCTCCTTTCTTTAGGTTATTCCTAAATGTCAGTATGGTGAACTCTTATGTAGAGCCATTTGATTCATCCAGAGATGAACTCTCCAACTTCCTGCTTTGGGCTGGGTGGCCTGGGTATATCTCAGGAAGTTGGTTGCTGACATCCAGAGAGTGGGGCGGAGAGTCCACCAGTCTATGTGCTGGCTTTTCCCTGTTTTCAGCCTTGGTCTTCATCTAGACTTTCCTTTGTACTTGGAATCTCAGAGCCCGGAGGCTTTCCAGTTTCTCCAGGGACTAAACGTTCTCATCTCCCTGTTCAGGAAAGGCTAAGGGTTAACAGATAATTCCCTCTATGTACACACTTGATCCAGTACCCCTGTTTTTATTTCCATGTCTCTCCTCTGTCCTGCCCAGTTCTTGGTACCTCTGATCCGTGAGCCTTTCTGAGACTCGGCAGTGCAATTGAACAGGGCTTTCGTTTCTGTCTCCTTTTGCTGTTTTCTTTACTTGCAAAGTCATTCACAAGCCTTCCTAGTTTCTGTCTTTGAAGAATTTGTTGCCATCTTGGGTCTCATCCTTGCCTCCTTTCTAGTCCTCTTTGTTATTCTGGGTTTATACTTTTTAAAAAATTCTTTCCTGTTCCTTTTCTTTTTTTTTCTTTTGAGACGGAGTCTCGCTCTGTCGCCCAGGCTGGAGTGCAGTGGCGAGATCTTGGCTCACTGCAACCTCCGCCTCCTGTGTTCAAGCGATTCTTGTGCCTCAGCCTCCTGAATAGCTGGGATTATAGGCACGCACCACCACATCCAGCTAATTTTTGTATTTTTGGTAGAGACGGGGTTTCACCATGTTGGCCAGGCTGGTCTCGAACTCCTGACCTCAGGTGATTCGCCTGCCCCAGCCTCCCAAAGTGCTGGGATTACAGGTGTGAGCCACCGCGCCTGGCCCCTGTTACTTTAGTGTGGTTTTGGAGGGAAAGAAAAGAAACACTTGTTTTAATTCTCTAGTGTAACCAAAAATTGAGAACCAATCAATTTTCATTCTTTCCAAAGGAATGTATCAGTCCATATGTCTCCGAAACTTATTATACAAGCACCAGAAGTACCTTTCTAAATCCCATGTTCAAATGTGGATTCAGACTGGGTGGACAATGGCTTCCATATGTGCTCTTTGTGGAAAGGCTGCAGAATATTTATTAAAGACCCGATGATTCTTTAAAATACAAATATTATAGGAAAATCACACAATTACAGAAGAAGATCTCTGAAACTGAATAGTACATAAAGAATACAGCATTTAAGAACATGATAGATGTCAATGAGAGATGGAAAGGTCTATCGTTACATTTCTTTGTAAAGCAAGTTTAACAATGAAGAGCTTTGTAAGAATGATGTGGCAAAGATAAAAAGGATTTTTTCCAGTTTACAAGATAGAGCTCTGCCAGCTGAGTAGATACTCCTGCCAAGGTGGGAGTGAGAGGGGACTGTGTTGAGTCCACTTTCATTTCTCCAAAATATATTATGCAAAACAAGATTAGAACAAATTATCATTGCCAAGTCATGGAAAGGAGAATGCCTGGTGTCTCATTGCTATATCCCAAAATAAAGAAAGCAGCCAGCTGGGGTGATACAATATAAGAAATGAATGTGGCAAAAGTAGATGAGTTAGATGTATTGCTCAGTGTCCGGATAACAAATGGACGACGTGTAGGCCAGGATAGGACTGGTGCCAGTTGGCTTAGGGACAAAGTAGTCATATTCAGGGATCAGCAAACTTTTCCTCTAAAGGACCCTATAGTAAGCATTTTAAATTTTGTAAGCCAGATGATCTCTGTCACAACTTTTGAAATGTTTAAACAATTAAGTATATTCCATTATTAAAGGAAGATATACTCTAGAAGTGAAGGCAGACATTGAATAGATTGTCATGTGGTGATAAGAAAGAGGTAATACTGGGTTCAGTGGGATTTTTTTTTTTTTTTTTTGAGTGGGACAGCTAGTATTTGAAGGTCAGAAGGGCCTCTCTGAAGAAGTGGTGTTCAAACTGAGACCTGAAGATTCGCTAGATAAAGAAAAATTGATGAATTTTCCAGGCAAAGGAAATTGCCTTTGCAGGGCTGGAAAGGCAAGATGGTGAGGGGTGGCATGAGATGAGATTGTGCAGGAGACAGGCTGGAATGGTGAGGGCCTGGTGCAGTCCAGCACACACTTGCTTTGCCCCAGTGAGGCTACAGAAACAAGGAGTTTCTGTTCTGTCTTATGCCCTACCTGGTCAGAAGCAAAGGCTGCCCCAGGGCCTACAGGGTGTGCCAGAGAAGCTGTCCAAGGGTTGAGATTTCACCCTGGGTGATCTCTGCATAGCTAATGGAGAAGTCATTTTCTGTTCTCTATTCACAGGAGTTTTTTGAGAACCCTGCTTTTCGTCCCGATGGTCTGAAACTCTATCCTACCCTGGTGATTCGTGGGACCGGGCTTTATGAGCTTTGGAAATCAGGAAGATATAAGAGTTACTCTCCTAGTGACCTGGTCGAATTGGTGGCTCGGATCCTAGCCCTCGTGCCTCCATGGACTCGAGTGTACCGAGTGCAGAGGTAGTGTGTTATCTTTTATTCCTAAAATAGTTGGTGACTAGTCTGTTCACCATTTCTCATGGAAATAGTCTGATTTCATATTAAGGGTTTTGGATTTTTTAATGGAAATAAGGTAACTGGAATGCTATCTGTAAATAGAGAGGGATGGAAATCATAGCATGTCTAAGCCACTTTGCCAATATCATATTTATTTATCTACCCATTCATTCATGAGCCTGGAGATGGAGCCATGACGGTCAGTCGGCATGGTGCTTGCTTCCCAGCAGCTTATGGTCTAGTTCAGTGTTTCCTCTTCCAGGTCTGCTTCTGTCTAGATGCAGTAATGGGTGTGAGCATAAGAAGTGTGGCCATGTGTGCAATCTGTGTTCTAGAGCCTCTGAAAGAAAAAGAGTAGCAACGATCACTCTTTACAGATATTAATGTAAATATAGAGGAAAAGTGACGTATTTCTGATGGCATGAAGAAAATAAAATAATCTGAACTGCCTTCTTCCTAGGAAAGAGAAAGTAAGATCTCATTTACAATCAGGAACCTTATTTGCCTATTTATACATACATACATACGTACATACTAGAAACATAACATAACTTCACAGAAAAATTTTAGAAGCCGTAAAATTTTCTGTGTACCTACAATCCTAACAAAGCCGATTCCCACACACACGTTCTCACCACCCTGCCAAAAGCTACCCAGGCTCCAGTATTACAAATGCAAGGCCAGAAGGAGACTGCAAATGCATTACAGTCAGCTGCTAGAGCAGGACTCCACTGAGCACAGAAACTGTGTGACTGATCATGTAAAGCAGTGAACACTGGAAACAAGCAGAATTAACTACTTAAGGAAAATTATCAAGGATATAAAGTAACAGACTTACTTGCAGGTCAAAGGACATTTACATGATACTTCTGCTGCATACTGATTTCTCACAGTTTTAAAATCATTGGCCAAACTCCAGGATCTAAATTGCCTATATGATCTTTATTTTTAAAAATACACCTAAGAATACTAAGGAGATTTTAATAGAAAAATCAACTGTTGAAATTGCTTGCGTGGCCCTTCCCCTTGTTGTTCAACCCTTCTGAAGCAATTGAGTCCAAAAGACATTAGGTGGCGCAGAGCAGTGTAGGTGTCCACGTACAGGAGGCAGGGAGCCACAGCGGTCCAGAGCAGGGTGAGAAGGTCACTCATTCACATGCAGGAGGCAGAGGCATGGTGCAGGCTGTTGAAGTCAGAATGTGACGAAAAGGGCGTTCATTCCCACCAAGGGCAGATCTGGTACAGGATGTCAGAGCTGTACATCCTCTAGGGGTGGGTTGGGGGTATATGCAGAAGAGGAGACAGCAAGAAAAGGCCAGTTACTTGTGGGGAGTTAATCTATTTGGCAGATATATTAATGATAATGGGTGCTAGGTTTTTTTGTTATCTTAGAAGTCAATTACAAATGTTGAAAAAGGAGAAAATTACTGTGAGCATTGTGGTGTTTTGGAATTGAAGATATTGGTGTGAACTCATAGTTTCCAACGTTTAGGTAGTTGTAGAAATAAGTGTAAATGTAATGAATAACAACACAGTCAGCCCTCCATATCCTCAGATTCTGCATTCTTCATATTCAACCAACTGCAGATGGAAAATACTCAGAAAAAACAGTGAGTGGTTGTTGCATCTGTACTGAACACGTACAGATTTTTTTTCTGGTCATTACTCCCTAAACAATACAGTATAACAACTAGTTATAGTACTTACAGTGTATTAGATATCAGTAAGTAATCTAGAGGCCAGGCGCGATGGCTCACACCTGCAATGACAGCATTTTGGGAGGCCAAGGTGGGTGGATTACCTGAGGTCAAGAGTTCGAGACCAGCCTGGCCAAGATGGTGAAACCCTGTCTCTACTAAAAATACCAAAATTAGCTGGGCGTGGTGGCAGGTGCCTGTAATCCCAGCTACTCGGGAGGCTGAGGCAGGAGAATCACTTGAACTCGGGAGGCGGAGGTTGCAATGAGCAGAGATCATGCCATTGCACTCCAACCTGGGTGACAAGAGTGAAACTCCATCTCAAAAAAAAAGTAATCTAGAAGTGATTTAAAGTATACAGGAGGATGTGCATAGGTTATATGCAAATACTACACCATTTTATATGAGGGACTTGAGCATCCATGGGTTTTGGTATCTTTGGGAGTCCTGGAACCAATCTCCTTTGGATACTGAGGGACAACTGTAAATATAGAGTGTGTGTGTGTGTGTGTGTGTGTGTGTATGTGTGTTTGTGTTTATAGAAGTGAGTGCACCTAGTTTCGAGTGAGCACAGCTGATTTCCAGATCTTGGTCTCTAAATGCTCTCCATTACTAAAAGGAGCATCTTGTGCCAAAAAGTAAGGAAATGTTCAAAGAAGAAAGGGGAAGCTGGCTTAAAGGGCTCCCATTGGCCAAATCTGGGACAATTTGAGCATCAAAATAAATATTGATACTAACAGATTGTAACCAGCTGAATAAAATAGGAATCCACAAGTTTATACCAATATACATAATTAATAAATTGTGTGATTCAGAAACATAATATTTGCAGTTAGTCTTCATCATTCTCAGATTCCTTATTTGCAAATTTTCCTACTCACTAAAATTCATTTGTGACTCAACTCCAATACTGGCATTTTCACAGTCATTCTTGGGCATGCTTAGCAGTGAAAAATTTGAGTTGCCCAGCATATCACCAGCTGAGGTCAAACAGGTGGCGCTCTGCCTTCTCATTTCAGCGCTCACACTGAGAGCCAGTGTCCTTTTTGCAGTCTGTTTCATGCCATGTTTTTCAAAGTTTTATGCAGTTTGTTGAGGATTTGCTGTTTAGTGTGGCCCCCAAGCATAGTACTGAAGTGCTGGCTATTGCTCCTGAGTGCAGGAAGGCCGTGACGTGCCTTCTGGTGAGAATACATGTTATGTAAGCTTTGTTCAGGCATGAGTGATGTGCTGTTGGCCATGAGTTCAGTGTTCATGAATCAACAGTATATGTAAGTTGTGTTTAAACAGAAACACACATACAACAAGGTTATGTATTAATGAGTCGACAAAAATATTGTGACCAGGACCTCACAGGAACCTAACCTGGTATTTTCCCTAGGAGCAGTTGCTCAGTGTTCAATTGCAAAGTGTGTTGGTGACACTTTGTAGAATGTAACTACTTACTGCCTGCCAACAGAACTAGAACCGACTACCGACTGTACATAGTTTGAGAATATCTGCCCCACCATACGTAACAATTACAGAGTGAAAGAAAATAACCTAATAGTGGGAAAACCTGGCAGCTGATCAAAGTGAACATTATCAGTAATAGGACAAATCTCAGTTCTGGGCCGCCTGATAGAGGGTATGAGAACATAGCATCACTTCTCTGTTACTCAGCCAGAACTTCACGATCTGAATCCAATAGTCAGGAAACCTTAGACAAAACAAAATTGAGGAACATTCTAAAACATAACTGGCCCGTAATCTTCAAAAGTATCAGGATCAAGAAAAGAGTTCCAACCTGAAGGAGACTATGCAGACATGACAATTAAATACAAGGTTCTGAACTGGGTCCTTTGACTGTAAAGGACTTTATTGGGACACTGGTGAAACTCACATGGAGTCTAGGATTAGACACTGGTGAAGTATCCATGTTAACTTCCTCATTTTGATGGTTCTTTTGTAGTTGTATAAGAGAATATCCTTGTAGGAAATATTTAAAGTATTCTCAGGGCGTTGGGACATCTTATTTGCAAATTAACTTTCAAATAGTTCAGGAAAATAATTATTTGTACTGCACTTGGGACTTTTTGTGTAACTTTGATTGTTTCAGAATCCAAATTAATACAATAGACAACAAAGATGCAGTAAATAGCATTCACAGAGACAAAAGAAAAAGATGATTTGCATGTGTTATAACTGACTCAAGCAACCAGAGAGCAGTAAAGCTGCGGCTTCTCAGCCGCAGAGCATGGCAACAGATAGCACAAAATAGTTAGCAATTTCACATCCAGAAATACCAAAAGTAACAAGGCATGGATCTCACAGGCAATCAGATGAAGAATTTGCATTTTCTCCCTTCATTTTCAGCTTAAATTTCTTTCTGCTGTAACCAGTGAGTCAAAAGCAGCGGAGACATTGCTATACCATTAAAAGCTTAATTTTATAGACTTTTAAATACCACTATGGGACATTATCCTGGCCTACCAACAACTGAGAAAATAAAGACTTGAAGAAAACGAGGGCAGCAGATATAGTCTCTATAGGAAAAATGTAAAGGAGTGATGACAGGAAGAGTGGAGAACACTTACATGATACAACCAAAAGGTCATATGATAAGAAAGCCATGACATTATTAATAAGCAACATATAAGGCCTGTTAAGGAAACCTGGCTGTTCTCAGTTCTTCTGATACGACCCCGTTACACTTCTCCTAGGGAGAATTGGCCCATAGGAGAGTCCACAAGCTCTGATTTCAGGAGGCCCAACTGTCACATATATTCCTCTATCAATACATCACTTACGGAGCTTATGAGTGAGGAGTGGCACAGGTGGATGTAGGCTTACAATTTCGAAGTGACACTCTTACTTCACACATAGGTGGGTGGATTAAAATGTAATGGAATAATGTAAAACAAGAGGCAGTAGTGCAATCTCTTTCAAAATGTGGAATTAGTAATGTCCTCAATGAGTCTGAGGGCAGTTTATTGTTTGAAGATTGTGATGACTCAGCTCCTAACATAGTAATGCCATTGGTGAAGAGAGTCATCCAGAGTCTAGCTGTGATGTCAGGTTTTTATGCTTTAGGACTGATAATGTAGGTAACTGTGAATATGATCGTTTGCTAGATTTTTTTTAGCACAAAGACTAATATCTTCATAGTATTTTCCATTTTGTTTTATTCTTATTTGTTATGTAGTTTTGGTGCTTTTGATATGTAACTATGATACTTGTTGTTAAACATGTTTCTGTTAGAATTCATTTTTTTTTTTTAAATGCAGCTTACTGTGGACTGAGGTTCAATAAAGCATTTACTTTTTTGTAAGCATGGGGAGAATTCCTTGAGATGCATTATGTTACTTTATGTTTTGCATTGAGTGTTTACTAAACTATTACTGTGACTGCCTGCATAAGACCTCATTCATATTTATTATATTTTGCTACTTCCTTTTTACCCATTTTTATCTCCACATTTTCTTTGTATATACCACACTGAAAAATGATTCAGATTTATTTTGTATTGGAACTTGCTTTTTATTCTCAACAGCCACTGAAACTACTGAAATTTTAGACTAGGCTTATGCAGTGCTGAGGTAGCATATGAGATTTCACGTTCTAGTCAATGTATTACATCTTGTGTTTCTGCTGTGTACCACCACTCCATGATCTCATACACTTCCCTTTTGATCATGTGATTTTATACTCCCCCCCCACCAACGGTCTGTAGAATATTACTAATTATCCAGATCTTATGTTTCTTCCTGATTTCTAGCCATAAAATATTCTATTTACATGAGCAAAATAATGTTTTCTCTGTAGAACTAAACCACTTTCAATATATGTATTAATAACAAGTTAACATTATTTTTCCAGAAATTTCCTTACAAAGTTGGAGTGCATCTTTACATACCAGTATATTTTATACACTGGCAAATTTGCCATTGGCACTTTCATGTTGCATTTCTTAAGGATTTAGAATAATCTTCATGGTTATAAACTTAATGGCAGAACAGCACTCTGCAATTTTAATTTGTATTTTTCAGTAAACTGTTCGCCTTGTTAGACGTTTAGATTGCTTCCAGGTTTCTTTGATTTCTTCTTCCTTTTTTAAATGTAATTATCCTGGCCTCCACTACAGCTAAAATTCACGTACATAGAATTTTCTACTGCTGGTGAAGTAATCTCTTAGAGTAGTATAATCTGGGCGAAGGATTTCCCGTGGTAAAGGATCTAAGCATTTTTTTCATTATTATTATACTTCCTAAATCCTTTCTGGAACAAGGGGAAAATAAATAAATGTTACAGCTTTTGCTGTGAATATTGATATGGCTTTCCAAAGGGATTATACCAGTTTAGAGTAAACATTTACTGGTTTTATCACAACCTCTACAGAATTGGGTGCTTTGTAGTATTTTTATTTTATTTAATTAAGGGTATTAATTTGCATTTTCCTAGTTTCCCTTGTAACTGGTTATTATTTGTGTTTCTTCTTACGTCAGTTGTCTGTTTATATTTAATTTGCCAGTCATGAAATTTGGATTATAAATATTGTCTTTTTATTGAGAAAGCTCAAAAAAGTTCATAAATGTTGCCTCATTTTGAATTCTTTCCTCTCACCCAGACGAATGGGAGACTGGGAAACCAAGAGGCCACATTTATGTTCGTATAGGACACTTAGCACATAACAACAGTCTAATAGCTGTGTTCTAGTAAAACAGCTTCATATATTTATTCGAAAACCTTTAATTCAGCCAGCACAGTGGCTCACGTGTATAATCCCAGCACTTTGGGAGGCCATGGCAGGTAGATTGCTTGAACCTAGGAGTTCAAGACCAGCCTGGGAAACATGGTGAAACCCCCATCTCTACCAAAAAATAAAAACACTTTAAAAATTAGCCAGGCAAAGTGGCACATGCCTATAGTCCCAGCTGCTCAGGAGTCTGAGGTGGGAGAATCACTTGAGCCTGGGAGGTCGTGGCTGCAGTAAGATGTAATTGCTCCATTGTGCTCCAGCCTAGGCAACAGAGTAAGACCCTGTCTCCAAAAAAAAAAACAAACCTGAAATTCCATTTCAAAGTGTTTTAAATTTTATATTCAGATTTAACTAGAATTTGCTATGTCTGGACTTTTAGAAAGAAACTTGTATCAGGCTGGGCGCAGTGGCTCACGCCTGTCTTCCCAGCACTCTGGGAGGCTGAGGCGGGCAGATCACCTGAAGTCAGGAGTTCAAGACCAGCCTGGCCAACATGGCAAAACCCTGTCTCTACTAAAAATACAAAAAAATTAGCCGAGCGTGGTGGCGGGCACCTATAATCCCAGCTACTTGGGAGGCTGAGGCAGGAGAATTGCCTGAACCTGGGAGGTGGAAGTTGCAGTGAGCTGAGATGATGCCACTGCACTCAGCCTGAGTGACAGAGCGAGACTCCATCTCAAAAAAGAAAAGAAAAAAATAAAAAAGAAACCTGTATCAAAAGCTAGATAGTAAAATTTTGATATAAAAGTGCTCAGAAAAATGTTAATTGCTAACTTAAACATTATAGCCAAATGTGTATGAGAAGGCTAAGTGTTTATACAGCATCAAGTGGCTGAGAAACTTTCTGATTTTGGAAGAGAGATTCATGGGGATTTTACTCAGCAGTGTTTTTTGTCTAGCTTCAGCCTTAAAGTTTTAGAGCAATTCTGAGACTGTAGAAAATTGGTGTTAGTCTAAGACTGCAGTTAAGCACCCTGACTCAACGTGTTTAATTTGATATTAGTGATGTCTTGCTAGGAAGAAACCATTGGCAAAGGAGAAAAGTCTCCCAGGATATTTAGTTCAGATGATTTTTAATAATTATAGATTATTTATTTTTGTTTTAAACCATAGTAAAGGAAAATCATTTGTGTCTTTCTGTTCTGTGCCTTTAGAAAATATGCCTAGCCTCTATGGAGGTTCACCTAGTGGCAGCTTCCACCAATTACAGGCAACACACTGTTGACTGGTGAAGCTGAACTTACAAGGTTTATGTGGAGAAGGAACTTTTTTTTTTTCTGAGATGGAGTCTAACCCTTGTCACCCAGGCTGGAGTGCAGTGGCGCAATCTCAGCTCACTGCAACCTCCGCCTCACAGGTTCAAGCGATCCTCCTGCCTCAGCCTCTTGAGTAGCTGGGATTACAGGCTCCCATCACCGTGCCCAGCTAATTTTTGTACTTTTAGTAGACACAGGGTTTTGCCATGTTGGCCAGGCTGGTTTCGAACTCCTGACCTCAGGTGATCCGCCTGCCTCGGCCTCCCAAAATGCTGGGATTACAGGTGTGAGCCACCATGCCCAGCCGAGAAGGAACTCTTTTTAGGCAGGTATCAGAAGGGAGAATGGTGGAAAGGAAGATAATTTAAGTGAGAACACAATGTTTCACACTTTTAAAATTGTACTGTATTTTACTGATACATTACTTGATGTTTTTAATTGGTTATTTTCCCCACCCCTCCCTACCCATTACCTTTTTAAAAAAAAAACTATTTATACTTTTTAGTTTTATGACAGTTGAGTCAGTAACATCTTCCAGGGGGTTTTTATGAAGCAGCATCCTAATAGAAGATTCTGTTCTAGCCCTGAAGGGTGCAGTCAATGATTAAATGTAAAATTCTGTCCAGACACATGATGAAGCCACATTAAACTGTTGCTGCCCTCGGGCTATTTGACAGCTGTCTGCTAATGTGATATTTAAATCATGATGAAACAGTAGAATAGGAATACCAATTCACAAGCCAAACATGTTTCTGAAATATGAGCAACTGCAGACAAAAAAAGGCCTAGACATCACTTGAAAGGTTTTTGATGAGCAAATTGCAAGTATCAGCACCTCTAATCTTGAAATCTTACCTGTTGAAATAGAACAGTGAATATTCTTGTATGTAATCAGTCTTCAGGCCAAGAAAGTGGAACTCGATTGAATCAAATTGGAGAAACCTAAAAAATAATTTTAACTCCTACCTAGATGAATGTAGCAAGCTCTGATGGTCAGTAATCTCATCTAGGTTTTCAACTCCTAGAAGACTGTAACAATGCCTGCTTATATAGTCCAGATTGCTAACTGCAGTACTCTGTCCATTGAACATGCTCAGCATACATAGAATTATCTCTTCATTTTCAGTGAAAAAGACTTTGTCACTGAAACTGGCAATTACCACATTTCTGTTCCTTAATGAGGAAGAACTTACATCTGGTATACTCCTGGCACGATACTACCGAAGACCATTGAATCCATGTTGCATTCCTGTAGTGGCAGACGTAAATTTAAGGACATTTGTGAATTGTTAGCATCAGCATAAATGCTTGTGTTACCAGGTCCTCACTGACGTGTGCTCTCTGGTAATCAGGGCCAGCTTCAAGGATATGTGACCCATGCAGTCTCATAGGGTCTTGCACTTGGCTTAATGCTCTGCTCTCACCATCTTGAAATTATTAATAATTTTTTTCACAAGGACTCTCGTGTTCTCATTTTGCACCGGGCCCCACAGATTGTGTAGCAGCCTCCTGGGTCTTTTTATCATGCACTTCTGCCTACCAACACTGTATGTAAAACCTTCCCTAGATAGTTTACATCTATTGAAATTTTAATGTCTTTTAAAAGTACCAGTTTGTTATTAAAAGTATTTGTAGAGATCATCTCCCCTTGCCTTCCCATCTCCCCTTCCCACTGCCTGTGGAGACTGCCCCCGAAGTATGGCCAGAAGCATGTCTGGCACCTGACTGATGCAAAGGTAAGGGGAGGGAGTGCAGAGATGGCAGCTGCAGTTTTTGGGAGATTAGTTACATTGAGCAAAGAAGTTACTTGATTTAGCAAACGGGTAGATGTCCTAAAGATAAGGAGAGGCAGTTTTTTCACTCCCTGAAGGGATTTACAAACATTTAAAAGGTGAAAACTGAAAAGAACACCAAGGTACCATGTTAGTATTGGAATTATCAGTATGAACTTACGGGTTTAAAAATGTGTTATATACACACACACATATATATATATAGAGAGAGAGTTATAGCATGTATGTCTATATATATAAATATCTGTGTGTGTGTGTGTATGTGTGTATGCATGCATATTTTTCTTAGTAGTGTATACTGAGAGGTTCTAGAGGCAATGACACCCCAGCAGTAATGAACACAGTGAGTTCCAAGACCATAGTTTTTTGTTTTTTTTTTTTTAATACTTTAAGTTCTAGGGTACATGTGCACAACGTGCAGGTTTGTTACATGTGTATACTTGTGTCATGTTGGTGTGCTGCACCCATCAACTCGTCAGCACCCATCAACTCGTCATTTACATCAGGTATAACTCCCAATGCCATTCATCCCCCCTCCCCCCTTCCCCCTCCCCATGACAGGCCCTGGTGTGTGATGTTCCCCTTCCAGAGTCCAAGTGATCTCATTGTTCAATTCCCACCTATGAGTGAGAACATGCAGTGTTTGGTTTTCTGTTCTTGTGATAGTTTGCTGAGAATGATGGTTTCCAGCTGCATCCATGTCCCTACAAAGGACACAAACTCATCCTTTTTTATGGCTGCATAGTATTCCATGGTGTATATGTGCCACATTTTCTTAATCTAGTCTGTCACTGATGGACATTTGGGTTGATTCCAAGTCTTTGCTATTGTGAATAGTGCTGCAATAAACATACGTGTGCATGTGTCTTTATAGCAGCATGATTTATAATCCTTTGGGTATATATCCAGTAATGGGATGGCTGGGTCATATGGTACTTCTAGTTCTAGATCCTTGAGGAATTGCCATACTGTTTTCCACAATGGTTGAACCAGTTTACAGTCCCACCAACAGTGTAAAAGTGTTCCTGTTTCTCCACATCCTCTCCAGCACCTGTTGTTTCCTGACTTTTTAATGATTGCCATTCTAACTGGTGTGAGATGGTATCTCATTGTGGTTTTGATTTGCATGTCTCTGATGGCCAGTGATGATGAGCATTTTTTCATGTGTCTGTTGGCTGTATGCATGTCTTCTTTTGAGAAATGTCGGTTTATATCCTTTACCCACTTTTTGATGGGGTTGTTTGTTTTTTTCTTGTAAATTTGTTTGAGTTCTTTGTAGGTTCTGGATATTAGCCCTTTGTCAGATGAGTAGATTGCAAAAAATTTTTCCCATTCTGTAGGTTGCCTGTTCACTCTGATGGTAGTTTCTTTTGCTGTGCAGAAGCTCTTTAGTTTAATTAGATCCCATTTGTCAATTTTGGCTTTTGCTGCCATTGCTTTTGGTGTTTTAGACATGAAGTCCCTGCCCATGCCTATGTCCTGAATGGTATTACCTAGATTTTCTTCTAGGGTTTTTATGGTTTTAGGTCTAACATTTAAGTCTCTAATCCATCTTGAATTAATTTTCGTATAAGGAGTAAGGAAAGGATCCAGTTTCAGCTTTCTACTTATGGCTATTTTCCCAGCACCATTTATTAAATAGGGAATCCTTTCCCTATTTATTGTTTTTGTCAGGTTTGTCAAAGATCAGATGGCTGTAGATGTGTGGGATTATTTCTGAGGGCTCTGTTCTGTTCCATTGGTCTATATCTGTTTTGGTACCAGTACCATGCTGTTTTGGTTACTGTAGCCTTGTAGTACAGTTTGAAGTCAGGTAGCATGATGCCTCCAGCTTTGTTCTTTTGACTTAGGATTGTCTTGGCAATGCGGGCTCTTTTTTGGTTCCATATGAACTTTAAAGCAGTTTTTTCCAATTCTGTGAAGAAACTCATTGGTAGCTTGATGGGAATGGCATTGAATCTATAAATTACCTTGGGCAGTATGGCCATTTTCACGATACTGATTCTTCCTATCCATGAGCATGGTATGTTCTTCCATTTGTTTGTGTCCTCTTTTATTTCACAGAGCAGTGGTTTGTAGTTCTCCTTGAAGAGGTCCTTTACATCCCTTGTAAGTTGGATTCCTAGGTATTTTATTCTCTTTGAAGCAATTGTGAATGGAAGTTCATTCATGATTTGGCGCTCTGTTTGTCTGTTACTGGTATATAAGAATGCTTGTGATTTTTGCACATTGATTTTGTATCCTGAGACTTTGCTGAAGTTGCTTATCAGCTTAAGGAGATTTTGGGCTGAGATGATGGGGTTTTCTAAATATACAATCATGTCATCTGCAAACAGGGACTTGACTTCTTCTTTTCCTAACTGAATACCCTTTATTTCTTTCTCTTGCCTGATTGCCCTAGCCAGAACTTCCAACACTATGTTGAATAGGAGTGGTGAAAGAGGGCATCCCTGTCTTGTGCCAGTTTTCAAAGGGAATGCTTCCAGTTTTTGCCCATTCAGTATGATATTGGCTGTGGGTTTGTCATAAATAGCTCTTATTATTTTGAGATACGTTCCATCAATACCGAATTTATTGAGAGTTTTTAGCATGAAGGGCTGCTGAATTTTGTCAAAGGCCTTTTCTGCATCTATTGAGATAATCATGTGGTTTTTGTCTTTGGTTCTCTTTATATGCTGGATTACGTTTATTGATTTGCATATGTTGAACCAGCCGTGCATCCCAGGGATGAAGCCCACTTGATCATGATGGATAAGCTTTCTGATGTGCTGCTGGATTCGATTTGCCAGTATTTTATTGAGGGATGAAGCCCACTTGATCATGATGGATAAGCTTTTTGATGTGCTGCTGGATTCGATTTGCCAGTATTTTATTGAAGATTTTTGCATCGATGTTCATCAGGGATATTGGTCTAAAATTCTCTTTTTTTGTTGTGTCTCTGCCAGGCTTTGGTATCAGGATGATGTTGGCCTCATAAAATGAGTTAGGGAGGATTCCCTCTTTTTCTATTGATTGGAATAGTTTCAGAAGGAATGGTACCAGCTCCTCCTTGTACCTCTGGTAGAATTCGACTGTGAATCTGTCTGGTCCTGGACTTTTTTTGGTTGGTAGGCTGTTAATTATTGCCTCAATTTCAGAACCTGCTATTGGTCTATTCAGGGATTCAACTTCTTCCTGGTTTAGTCTTGGGAGAGTATAAGTGTCCAGGAAATTTTCCATTTCTTCTAGGTTTTCTAGTTTATTTGCATAGAGGTGTTTATAGTATTCTCTGATGGTAGTTTGTATTTCTGTGGGGTCGGTGGTGATATCCCCTTTATCATTTTTTATTGCATCTATTTGATTCTTCTCTCTTTTGTTCTTTATTAGTCTTGCTAGTGGTCTGTCAATTTTGTTATCTTTTCAAAAAACCAGCCCCTGGATTCATTGATTTTTTGAAGGGTTTTTTGTGTCTCTATCTCCTTCAGTTCTGCTCTGATCTTAGTTATTTGTTGCCTTCTGCTAGCTTTTGAATGTGTTTGCTCTTGATTCTCTAGTTCTTTTAATTGTGATGTTAGGTGTCAATTTTAGATCTTTCCTGCTTTCTCTTGTGGGCATTTAGTGCTATAAATTTCCCTCTACACACTGCTTTAAATGTGTCCCAGAGATTCTGGTATGTTGTATCTTTGTTCTCATTGGTTTCAAATAACATCTTTATTTCTGCCTTCATTTCATTATGTACCCAGTAGTCATTCAGGAGCAGGTTATTCAGTTTCCATGTAGTTGAGCGGTTTTGATTGATTTTCTTAGTACTGAGTTCTAGTTTGATTGCACTGTGGTCTGAGAGACAGTTTGTTATAGTTTCTGTTCTTTTACATTTGCTGAGGAGTGCTTTACTTCCAACTAGGTGGTCAATTTTCGAATAAGTGCGATGTGGTGCTGAGAAGAATGTATATTCTGTTGATTTGGGGTGGAGAGTTCTGTAGATGTCTATTAGGTCCGTTTGGTGCAGAGTTGAGTTCAATTCCTGGATATCCTTGTTAACTTTCTGTCTCGTTGATCTGTCTAATGTTGACAGTGGGGTGTTGAAGTCTCCCATTATTATTGTATGGGAGTCTAAGTCTCTTTGTAAGTCTCTAAGGACTTGCTTTATGAATCTGGGTGCTCCTGTATTGGGCGCATATATATTTAGGATAGTTAGCTCTTCCTCTTGAATTGATCCCTTTACCATTATGTAATGGCCTTCTTTGTCTCTTTTGATCTTTGATGGTTTAAAGTCTTTTTTAATCAGAGACTAGGATTGCAACCCCAGCTTTTTTTTGTTCTCCATTTGCTTGGTAGATCTTCCTCCATCCCTCTATTTTGAGCCTATGTGTGTCTCTGCATGTGAGATGGGTCTCCTGAATACAGCAAACTGATGGGTCTTGACTCTTTATCCGATTTGCCAGTCTGTGTCTTTTAATTGGACCATTTAGCCCATTTACATTTAAGGTTAATATTGGTATGTGTGAACTTGATCCTGTCATTGTGATATTAGCTGGTTATTTTGCTCATTAGTTGATGCAGTTTCTTCCTAGCATCGATGGTCTTTACATTTTGTCATGTTTTTGCAATGGCTGATACCGGTTGTTCCTTTCCATGTTTAGTGCTTCCTTCAGGATCTCTTGTAGGGCAGGCCTGGTGGTGACAAAATCTCTAAGCATTTGCTTGTCTGTAAAGGATTTTATTTCTCCTTCACTGGTGAAACTTAGTTTGGCTGGATATGAAATTCTGGGTTGAAAGTTCTTTTCTTTAAGAATGTTGAATATTGGCCCCCACTCTCTTCTGGCTTGGAGAGTTTCTGCCAAGAGATCTGCTGTTAGTCTGATGGGCTTCCCTTTGTGGGTAACCCAACCTTTCTCTCTGGCTGCCCTTAACATTTTTTCCTTCATTTCAACTTTGGTGAATCTGACAATTATGTGTCTTGGAGTTGCTCTTCTCGAGGAGTATCTTTGTGGTGTTCTTTGTATTTCCTGAATTTGAATGTTGGTTTAATGATGGTTGGGGAAGTTCTCCTGGATGATATGCTGAAGAGTGTTTTCCAACTTGGTTCCATTTTCCCTGTCACTTTCAGGCACACCAATCAGATGTAGATTTGGTCTTTTCACATAATCCCATACTTCTTGGAGGCTTTGTTCATTTCTTTTTCCTTTTTTTTCTCTAGACTTCTCTTCTCGCTTCATTTCATTCATTTGATCTTCAGTCATTGATACTCTTTCTTCCAGTTGATTGAGTCAGTTACTGAAGCTTGTGCATTTGTCACGTATTTCTCATGTCATGGTTTTTATCTCTGTCAGTTCATTTATGGCCTTCTCTGCATCGATTATTCTAGTTTTCCTTTCTTCCATTCTTTTTTCAAGATTTTTAGTTTCTTTGCACTGGGTACGTAGTTCCTCCATTAGCTCTGAGAAGTTTGATCGACTGAAGCCTTCTTCTCAACTTGTCAAAGTCATTCTCTGTCCAGCTTTGATCCGTTGCTGGCGATGAGCTGCGTTACTTTGGAGGGGGAGATGCGCTCTGATTTTTTGAATTTCCATCTTTTCTGCCCTGCTTTTTCCCATCTTTGTGGTTTTATCTGCCTTTGGTCTTTGATGCTGCTGACGTACTGATGGGGTTTTGGTGTGGGTGTCCTTTCTGTTTGTTAGTTGTCCTTCTAACAGTCAGGACCCTCAGCTGTAGGTCTGTTGGAGATTGCTTGAGGTCTACTCCAGACCCTGTTTGCCTGAGTATCAGCAGCAGAGGCTGCAGAAGATAGAATATTGCTGAACAGCGAGTGCTGCTGTCTGATTCTTGCTCTGGAAGCTTCGTCTCAGGGGTGTACCCTGCCATGTGAGGTGTGAGGTGTCGGTCTGCATCTATTGGGGGATGTCCCCCAGTTAGGCTATTCAGGGGTCAGGGACCCATTTGAGCAGGCAGTCTGTCCGTTCTCAGATCTCAACCTCCGTGCTGGGAGATCCACTGCTGTCTTCAAAGCTGTCAGACAGGGTCATTAACATCTGCAGAGGTTTCTGCTGCTTTTTGTTTAGCTGTGCCCTGTCCCCAGAGGTGGAGTCTACAGAGACAGGCAGGCCTCCTTGAGCTGTGGTGGGCTCTACCCAGTTCAAGCTTCCCGGAGGTTTTGTTTACTTACTTAAGTCTCAGCAATGGCGGGTGCCCCTCCCCCAGCCTCGCTGCTGCCTTGCAGTTAGATCTCAGACTGCTGTGCTAGGAATGAGGGAGGCTCCATGGGTGTGGGACCCTCCCAGCCAGGTGTGGTATATAATCTCCTGGTGTGCCGTTTGCTAAGACCCTTGGTAAAGTACAGTATTAGGGTGGGAGTTACCCAATTTTCCAGGTGTTGTGTGTCTCAGTTTCTAAAGGGATTCCCTTACCCCTTGTGCTTCCCAGGTGAGGCAATGCCTTGCCCTGCTTCAGCTGTCGCTGGTCAGGCTGCACCAGCTGACCAGCACCAATTGTCCGGCACTCCCCAGTGAGATGAACCTGGTACCTCAGTAGAAAATGCAGAAATCACCCGTCTTCTGTGTCCCTCACACTGGGAGCTGGAGACTGGAGCTGTTCCTATTCGGCCATCTTGCTCCAGATCCGATCATAGTTTCTAAATACCACTCTCCACTAAAAGAAATCGGGGCTTGGAAAAATGACCATTTCCAGGGCTGGGGCAGCAAACATACAGGATGAACATAGAACATCTTGTTGTTCCAGAGAGTAAGTAAATAACCAAAGAATGATGGGGTCATTCAGAAGGACCCAGAAACCAGCCTGAATAGGTACCCACTGGCAAAATCTAATGTCAGCAACAAAATAAATAATGTTATTATTAGTTAAAAACTTGTATAAAATAGGAATCTATAAGTTTATACTGATATACATAAATGAATAGATAAATAGGAAAGATATATACATACGAAAGATACATACATACAAAAATACATACAAGGTCAACTAGTAAATACAGGAGGGATGGTAGAAATAGTCACTATTTGGCAACCATTATAGGAAAGGTGATAGAAACAGGAGTCATCAGTCAATGTGAGACTAGTAGTTGTAGGTTTGATGAGGAACAGGGTGTTGTCATGACATTGACATTTCTCCCCATGAAATATTACTCAGATGTAAAGGGGGAAATGGTGACCATGGTGGAGATAACCAGCAGACACAGTCTTGATCAGGGCATCCTGTGATGAAACAGGTCAATATAGCATGCCTATGTGATTCACTGAGACGGGGCATCATTTCTGTGGTATTCCTGCCAAGAATTCATGGACTCTGGTCATAAGGAAACACTGGACACTTCCAGTGAGAATACAGACTTTCTCACTGGATACCATTAAGTATGGTGTTAGCGATAGGCATTTTTAGATACTGTTTATCAAGTTGTGGAAGTTCCCTTTTATTCCTAGTTTACTGAGAGCTTTTATCATGAATGGGTGTTGGATTTTGTCACATGCACTTTCTGCATCGACTAATATCATGAGATTTTCTACTTTAGCTCATTGTTGTGATGAATTATGATAAATTACACTTGGTTTCAACATATTCTTTTTATGCATTTGATACATTGGATTTAATTTGCTAATATTTTGTTGAGAATTTTTCCATCTATGTTCATGACAGATGTTGTCTGTAGTTGCTGTGATCTGAGTGTTCCTCCTCCACGAAAAAATAAAAATTCATGTGTTGAAATCCTTACCATCAGGAGGTGGGACCTTCTGGGATGTGATTAGGTTAATAAGGCAGAGCCCTCATGAATAGGATTAGTTACTCAAGAAAAGAGGCCCCAGAGAACTGCCTCATTCCTTCCATCATATGAAACACAGCAAGAAGGCACCATCTGTGAGAAAGTGGGCCCTCACCAGACACTGAATATGCCAGTACCTTGATCTTGGCCACCAGAACTGAAAGAAATAAATTTCTGTTGTTCATAAGCTAAACAGTTTATGGTATTTTGTTAGAGCAGCTCAAACAGACTCAGACAGTAGTTTTCTTGTAAGTTCTTTGTCTGGTTTTGGTATTAAGGATGCTGGCCTCATAGAATGAGTTAAGAAGTGCTAAGAAGTATTCCCTCTGCTTCTGTCCTCTGAAAGAGATTGTAGAGAATTGGTATAATCTTGCTTAAATGTTTGGTAGAATTCAGTAGTGATATAGTCTTATTCAGATTGTGTATTTCTTCTTGTGAGTTTTGGCAGATTGTATCTTTCAATGACTTTGTCCATTTCATCTAGGTTATCAAATTTGTGGGCATAGAGTTGTTCATAGTCTGCCGTTGTTATCCTTTTAATGTTCATGGGCTCTGTAGTGATGTCTCCTCTTTCACTTCTGGTACTAGGCATTTCCGTCCTCTCTTTTTTGTTAGCTTGGCTGGGGCTAATCAACTCTTTATTGGTTTTTTTTTTTTTTTTTTTTTTTTTTGAGACAGAGTCTCGCTCTGTCGCCCAGGCTGGAGTGCAGTGGCTGGATCTCAGCTCACTGCAAGCTCTGCCTCCCAGGTTTAGGCCATTCTCCTGCCTCAGCCTCCCCAGTAGCTGGGACTGCAGGCGCCCGCCACCTCACCCGGCTAGTTTTTTGTATTTTTTAGTAGAGACGGGGTTTCACCGTGTTAGTCAGGATGGTCTCGATCTCCTGACCTCGTGATTCACCTATCTCGGCCTCCCAAAGTGCTGGGATTACAGGCTTGAGCCACCGCGCCCGGCCTATTGGTCTTTTCAAAGAACCAGTTTTTGGTGTCATTGATTTGTTTCTCTGTTGATTTCCTGTTTCAATTCATTAATTTCCACTCTAATTCTTATTATTTATGTTCTCCTGCTTACTTTGGATTTAATTCACTCATTTTATAGTTTCCTAAGATGGAAATTTGGATTTTTTTAGTTTAGATTTTTCTGCTAATATAGGCATTCAGTGCTATAAATTTTCCTCTAAGCACTGCTTTTGTTGCCCTTGTTCTTTGTTTCTATTTTTGTTTTCCATTCTTTTTCTGCTCTTTGTGGTTTTAATTAAGCATTATATATTATTCAGTTTTCTCTCCTTTCTTAGCATATCAGTTATTCTTCTTTTTTTACTTTTTTTTTTCCAGTGGTTGCCCTAGAATTTGCAATGTGCATTTACTACTAATCTAAATTCACTTTCAAGTAACACTGTACCACTTCACAGGTAATGTGATACCTTATAATAACAAAATAATCCTAATTCCTCCTTCCTGTCCCATGTATCATTGCTGTCATTCATTTCACTCAAATACATGCATAAGTAAGCATTTGTATATATGTGTGTATATACACACACATAAGCTATCTATAGCAGCATACATAATTGAATACCTTGCTATTATATTGAATGAACTCTGTTGGATCATTTTAAAATAAGAAAAATGAAAGGTTTTATTTTGCCTTTATTTTTGTTCAACATTTTTCTTTATGTAGGTCTGAGTTTCTGACCTGTATCATTTTCCTTCTCTCTAAAGAATTTCCTTTAACGTTTCTTGCAAGGCAGATCTATTAGCAACTAATACTCTCAATTTTTGTCTGAGAAAGCCTTTTTTTCTCCTTTATTATCCTTTGAAAGAATACTTTCATAGGATACAGCATTCTAGGTTGGTGGCGGGTGTTTTTTTTCCTATCAGCACTTTAAATACTTCACTGTACTCTCTTCTTGCTTACATGGTTTCTTAGGGGAAGTTGGATATAATTTTTATTTTTCCCTGTACATAAGGTGTTTCCCCCATCCCCAGCTTCTTTCAGGAATGTTCTTTATCTTTTTATATTCTGTAGTTTGAAAATGAAATGCCTACGTGTAGGTTTTGGGGGCATTCACCCTGTTTGGTGTTCTCTGAGCTTCCTGGATCTGTGGTTTGATGTCTGATATTAATTCTGGGAATTTCTCAGTTACTGTTGTTTCAAATATTTCCTATGTTATTTTGTTTCTTCTCTTTCTGATGTTCTTATTATACATATGTTACACCTTTTATTTATTTTAGAGACAGGGTCTCACTCTTGCCCAAGCCATTCTACCACCTCAGCCTCCCACATAATCGGGACTACAGGCGTGTGCCTCCATTTTTTGAGGGTATGTGGTCTTATTATGTTGCCTAGGCTGTTCACGAACTTCTGGGCCTCGGCCTTCCAGAGTACTGAGATTATAGGCGTGAGCCACCGTACCCGGCCTGTGTGACACATTTTGTAATTGTCCCACAGTTCTTGGAAATTCTGTTCTATTTCTTTCAGTCTTTGTTGTCTGCTTTTCCATTTTCGAAGTTTCTCTTGATAATATCTCAAGCCTAGAGATTCTTTTCTCAGTTGTGTCTATCTACTAATAAGTCCATCACAGGCATTCTTTATTTCTGTTTCAGTGATTTTTTGATCTCTAGCATTTCTTTTTAGTTTTTCTTTGGATTTCCATCTTTCTGCTTACATTCCCCTCTGTCCTTAAATGCTAGTTACCTTTCTATTGAGCCTTCGGCGTGTTAATTATAGTTGTTTTAACTTCCTGGTCTGATCATTCCAACATCCCTGCCATGTCTGTTCCTTATTCTTGCTCTGTCTCTTCAAGTTGTCTTTTTGCCTTTTGGTATGCCGTCTAATTTTTTCTTCATAGTCGGACATGTAATGTTCTAGGTAAAAGGAATTGCTGTAAATAGGCTTATAGTAACCTGATGGTAAGATGACAGGGGAGGAAAAGTGTTCGCTAGTCCTGTGATTAGGTCTTAGTCTTTCAGTGAGCCTATGCCCCTGGACTGTGAACTTCACAAGGGTTTCTCGTTTTTTCCTTCCCTGTTAGATGGGACAGGATGACTAGAGTGGGCAGGAGTTGGATATTTCCTTCCCCCAGGTCAGTTAGGCTCTGGTTAACTAGTTTCTCCTACGGGAAGGCCTTGTTAAGAAAAGTAGTGCTAGGTCATTTTTCAAAATGGTTTCTTTTCTCCTCTGCCAGCCAGAAGCAGAAGGGTTTATTTCTCTGATATTTAATGTGGGGACCTGGCCAAGCTACTGGAGGTAAATCTCACAATATTGTAGGAGTTGGCCTGTGACTGGGTCCATCTGGAGTTTTTAACTCTCAGACTTGTCTGAGCCTCCAGCAGTTCATCAGTTAGAGTTCAGGTTTTCTTACTTTAGAGTTGGTTTCTCACAGCAGTTTCCACTCAGGAGTCTCTGCTCTGTTAAGCCATGCCTTCAAGTAGGGAGTCTGTGGTCTCTGCTCTGGGAAGCCACAGCTCCCTCTTTTTTTCTGTCTGTCTCTCCAGCCCTGGGGCAGTAGTTTACCTTGTATCTTCCCCTCTTATAGGTCCAATAAGAGTTGTTGACTTTTCAGACTGTTGACCTTTTACTTGTTCGAGTGGAGTAGCAACTTTCAAGCTCCTTAAATGCAGAACCAGAAACTGGAAGTTTCTCCTCTGCCTGCTTTTCACTTAGGTTTTTTTGTTGCTGAGTTGTAAGAGTTCGTTATATATGCTAGATACAAGTCCCTTATCAGATATATGATGTGCGTATATTTTCTCTCATTCTGTGAGTTTTTTCCCTTTTTTATTGGTATGATTTGCAGCACAGACGTCTTTAATTTTGATGAAGTCTATCTTTTTCCTTTGTCACTTGTGCTTTGACGTCATGTGTAAGAAGCTCAGCAGTGGCTGGGCACAGTGGCTCATGCCTGTAATCCCAGCACTTTGGGAGGCCAAGGCGGGCAGATCACCTGAGGTCAGGAGTTCAAGACTAGCCTGGCCAACATCACAAAACTATCTCTCTACTAAAAATACAAAAATTAGCCGGTTGTGGTGGCAGGCACCTGTAATCCCAGCTACTCGGGAGGCTGAGGTAGGAGAATCACTTGAATCTGGGAGGTGGAGGTTGCAGTGAGCCGAGATCATGCCACTGCACTCCAGCCTGGGTGACAGAGCGAGACTCCATCTAAAAAAAAAAAAAAAAAAAAAAGCTCAGCAGCATGAAGTTTACTTCTGTGTTTTATTCTAACAGTTGTGTAGTTTTAGCTCTTACTACATTTAGGTCTGTGATCCATTTTGAATAAATTTTGTATATGGTATGAGGTAGGGGTCCAGTTTCATTCTTTTGCCTATTTGTTGAAAATACCATTATTTTCTCACAGAATTGTCTTGGCACCATAAATGATTTTTGATGTGTAGGTCTTAGATCCTAGTTTTGAAACCGTTACTGAACATCCAGGTAGCTCCAACTATGGTGATTTACCAGATGTCATATCCTAGAAAATCCTTGTGGAGTTCACATGTCATTTGCAAGCTTTAGTTATTTCCATAATGAGGCATACTCAGGGTCTGCCTAACCAAATTGTCATTTGCCAGCAGAGAACTTAAAGTACCAAAGAAGGGCCTAATTTTTTTCCCTGATGTCAAATTAAAGCTCCAAAGTGCCTCATCTTTTTATGATTGTAAATTATCGTCTATCTAGATGAATTTTAATTAACGTTTTCTACCTTTGCCACTTATCAGATTAATGAATTCTGTGTGTTTAATACCTGTCCACATTTGTCCCTATCAAGTTTCAAAGTATGCTTTTTAGAAATTAGAACAGTTCTTTGAATTCTGTGTGCTAGTGCAAAGAGCAAGCATAAAGTTGTGCATATGGATTAATAAGCAAATCAGTTTCTTTATAGGTAGGGAGGGAAGTTTAATTTGGATGTAGGGAAACGGCAATAGGATAAGAGCAGGACAACAGAGCATCGTTTATGATTGGGGAAATAATGGAGGGAAGTTGTCCTGTTGGTTGAGAGATGGGTTCTGCAGCCCCTTCTGTGGGCTGGGTAGGCTCCATGGGCAAGTCTCTTACACATCGTTGTCCTGGATTATCTCCTCTGAGTCCGTTCTACAAAGGAGACTCTTTAAAACCATGTTTTCTACCTATGGTAACAGAGCTGATGAGAGTTTAATCGATGCTTCTTTTAAGGGTTTGAGATTTTTAAATTGGTTTTTGGTGCATTGGGTAATTAACTTCTCAGTGATCAGTTTTCTGCATACAGTCATCCTTCAACCCACAGAGGCCCTACCTTAGGCCTCTGCTCTCTTCCCATGTCCAGCCATCCATGGTATCCCACACCTCTTCATTCATTTTCTTCTTAACTAACTAAGGACATAGAGAGGAGCACTGCCCCAGGTGTAGTCCTGAGATGCTATCTCATGTTCCTAAATGCAAGAAGGCTGTTGTGTGCCTTAAACAAATTGCATGTGTTAAGCTGCTTTGAGTTATAGCGCTGTCCATGAGTTATAGTGCTGTGGCCATGAGTTTAATGTTAATGAATCAGCTATATGTTAAATAAGGTGCCTTTAAACAGAAACGTGCATTAAACAATGTTATGCATTGATCAGTTGAAGATGTTTTAGGGGCTCACAGGAACCTAACCCTGTATATCCCCTGTGGACAATGCTTTAGTATTCACTAATTCGGTATTCACAACAGCATAACTGTCATGGATAACAAGAATTAAATGTATTTGTCATGTAATGGGCACTAACACTGGTTGCCAGTGACTTTATCAGATTAATTTTGTGCCATGTATGATAATGTTTTAAATTTTAAGTTTTATGTATTTCTTATATGTGTATATATATAATGTATAGCCATATATCTAATAATTTATATATTTGTGAGTTCTTTATAAATTGTTTTAGGGTAAAAAAGGGCATTTGGAAGACTTTATGTTTGGCTTGTACAATCTGAAACAGTAAAATTTTTAAAATATACATACGTTCCTTGCCAAAATCAACCATATTTTTTACTTTAATAGCCTTCATTTAGCGTCACCTGATTACTAATTTTAAAATGTATTTGGTTTTAAGAAAATTATAGTTCCAAAGATAGAAATTTATTTGACCAAAAACTGTAAGTAAGCCATATATGCAAACTCTGGTCACTGTAATATATACATTTTATGTCACTCTCACTTTGAACCCTCCAGTGTGTCTTTGCCTTAAAGAATTTTGACTTATCTTTGATTTATATTTATGGCAACTCTCCTGGCTTCCAGAGCCTAACAGACTTATTTGTATAGCTTTTAAAGCTAATTGATTGGCTTTTGATACTTTTGCTGGAGGAATATCTTATTAAAATCAAATGGATGAATTAGCTAATTGCATTTAACATTTGAAGGGATAAGTGAAAAGAGGAGGAAAAGACTCAAGTTGATTCAAAAGCAGAATGAGAAGAAAAAATAATTGGCATATTCTCCACATCTTTCCTCTGATCAACCACATAGGAGACAAAACAAATTAGAGACTTGTCTTTGAATAGGAAGCAGATGTGCGGAGCATATTCTTACTTCAGATTTTGTTAACTGTTTTATCTTTAGATACTGATTTTTGTCTAGAGGAGAGTGTTGGAGCAACTAAAATGGAACTCATAACTTCAGCTCTTGATGGAAGTTTCCTTGATGCCTGGCACTTTATGCTGTATTAATGCCAGGAAACAAATTTTATGTCCTCCTATCTTTAGGCAAGCTGTTATTCCTCTAATACATAGCCACTTTTAACTTAGATTTTTGAGAAACAAGGAAAAAAGATTTATTCTTTGAGACCAGTTGTTGGCTAAGGCAGGCTTTTGAGCATCCCAGTTACTTGTCATTCAGCAGCTGTGTGGGAAAGTGTAAGCTACATTGTTGAACAAATTTCATAAAGGAAAAAATTTATGTCTTGATTTATTTGGTACAAATGTCTCTTTACTCAAAAAATCTTTACAAATGGTTATTGGGCATTCAGACATTTGTTTAGCACTCTGTAGTCTTATAAAGTGATTTCAATCAGGTGCCTTTCACAGAAACCCTGAAGGTCAGGGGAAATCATAATTTCCTTGATGAGAAGGCTGAGGCGTAGAGAAGCTCCTTGTTCGGAGGCGTTGCCTCTGATTTCCTGGTCAGATTCATAAGTTTCTTGCTTTTTTGTTTTTGTTCTTTTTTATTTTTTTAATATCCTTGCCTTACTGCTGTGGAGAATGATTTCTATTTTGCAACAGCTTATGTTTTTCTCCTGTGTACAGGGATATTCCAATGCCTTTAGTCAGCTCAGGAGTAGAGCATGGTAACCTGAGAGAGCTGGCACTTGCAAGAATGAAAGACCTCGGAATACAGGTAAGAGCAAATATGGTGGTCAGGCCACAGCTGTTGAGAAAAAGAGGAATCTGAAACGCAGACGACTTTGCTGCTATCACCCCTAAAACCAGACATGCGGGTCAGGTCAGAAAGTCCCCAGATGTTGAAGGCATAGTCACTGGACCATGTCGGAGCTGAAGCCAGTGGTGCAGAGGCTGCCTCCTGTTCCTTCATTCCCTTCTGCTCTCTTCTGCCTGCTCAGATTGCCAACTGCGTGCTCCATTCCAGTTTTTAAAAACAGTTTTTCTTTTGAAGTATTAGGAATTCAGTTATAGACTGAAGAAAAAGATGTGATTCCTGAGAAGAAAGTATAATCATTTGAAAAGACAAGGATTATGGGCATGAAATAATTGCCAAAACTGCTATTGCCCCACATATACCAGTCTCCCATCCCTCTGGCCATTGAAATCCCTTCTTTGGTCACAGGTATTTACTAAGCATCCCCTCTGTGCTGGCCCAGGATGTAAAAAGAGCCCAAGAACCTGCAACTTAACAGTCTCTGTGGGAAATTCTTAAGTCACAGGAAGGTTTGAAACTCCAGTACTCAGGAACTTCTTAGAGCTGCTAAAGCAATAAACCAGGAGTGGTGTTGAGACCAAGGGCCGACTCCTGGGCTCTGCCTTCAGAGATTCTGGATCAGTAGGTTGGGATGGGACCAATCTGTTATCCAGCACTAGGTACATGGTTCTCATGCACAGTTCAGATGTGGGCCACACTTTGAAAGACATTATTCCAAGGATTGCCTATGGTGTTTGTGGACTTACCTAAGACATTTTATTCTCTCACTCAAATTATTATGGAGAAAATTTTTCAGATTGTTCAAGGGAGAGTTTGTGAACATTGTTGGCATATTCTACCAAAAAAAAAAAAAGTGAAGAATTTTATGTTCCAGAAAAATAGCAAATGCATTTATAGTAATTAATGGCACCAAACAAAATTGTGTGCCTGCTTTGCCTCCCAGACTCCAGCTGTTCATGTTCTCCATCTCTTCTCGCCTCCAAGAAGGCCACTGACCTTCAAGAAGGTCAAGATGACTGACCTGGCCTGGTTATCCCAACAATCTCGTTGTCCATCCATCTTCTTTAACCCTCACCCCTCATAAGCCTTGTTAGCCTCTGTTAAAGTAAGCTAGGATTGAGTCCAAAGGCTGGAATTCAGTCATAGCCAAAATATATCTAATTCCTAGAGGCAACATCTTGAGCAGAAAATAAGCACACACCAAACTCTGCCTTTAAAAAAGCATGCCAAAAAAAAATAAAGAAACAGCATGCAGGTGTTCATTAAGAACATGGAACAGTAATACATTCCCATGCTAGCTACTATATAGAACTACTGTAGTGAAAGGACAGCAGCTACATTCAGTAGATTAATAATTACAGAGATCGATCATCTTCGTCTGCTATACAGTTTTTGTTTACTGGAATTCGTGGACTCCACATCAGCAAAGTATTATCTTGAGCTAGTTCCTGGGTTGTGGAAGTAGCTTTAATTTTCTACAACTGAATAATGAGCTCTTATTTTTCTCTTGGAATTATATACATGTATAGCAGTCCTTCATAAATATACTATTAGTAGAAAAGCTTACGTGACATCATCAAATTTCCCACAGTGATCTTTTCTCACTGGAAGAAAATGTTTATGGTTTGTTCTGTAAGGGGGAAATACACCATAGGATATATAATTGAATAATTACAAGGATTTATAATAATGAAAAGGACTGTGTAATTGTAAATGTCTGGTAGCGTAGCATGCACTGTGGGTCGTAGAATAGAAGTGAGAGCCACATCACAGATGCTTGGCCATGCAGACCAGGCATTGCATTGGCATTGTCTGTAGGCAGCTCCATGCCTCCTCAGATATTCAAAGAGCCATTTGTGATTGTGCTTCAGAGTATGTAATACACGACTCTAGGTTCCTTCTCCCTCCCTCCCTCCCTTCCTTCCTTCATTCCTTCCTTCCCTCCGTCTCTCCCTCCCTCCTTCCCTTTCTTCTTCTTTCCCTGCCTTTCTTCCACAGCGCCCTTCTTACAAAAAAAAAAAAAAAAAAAGCCATCTTCAACATGTACTTTTTGGATATTCCTAAAATGATACAAATACGGTGATGCTAAAAATGTTAACTGCCATAAAATGGAGAAGGTTTTAAACATTTAGGAATTTACTTTTTACTCTTTATATACATACTTCTGGATTGTACTTTCAGATAGTTATATCCCCCAGGCAAACCTGTTTCTTACTCTTATGACTTACATTATTTACTGCTAAGATTATATTGTATGCTGATCTTTTTTGAATTCTAAATTTATTTTAAAAGCAATACTGTACTACTTCATACATTCCTACTCTGGTTTCCCCTATCCTCAGATTGATTAAAGGTGGTTTTATTTTGAAATTCAGCTCTTTTATCTCATTATAAGTTATGTACAAACTTAATTTCGAGCCCAGGGTTTGGTGGAGAGGTTTAAATAAAAATAAAGATTGAATGAGTTACCAGTTTTATATTTGTGCCCTCCCCCTGCCCCGCCACTTTTCTTGACAGTGTCGAGATGTGAGAACCAGAGAAGTTGGAATCCAAGAAATTCATCACAAAGTACGGCCATACCAGGTTAGTCTCTTCATGTCGCAGAGGGCCTAGGTACTGTCCTTAGATCTTTGCCAACCCTGCGCCCACATGTTCTTAACCAAGGACAGAGCCCCAGAAGTGAATAACTAAGAGCAGAGACTAATCAAGGATTAGATACCGGTGTCAAACCATGAAAGCCAAATAGGAGAATTCTAGAAGAGCCAGGTTAGGAAAACGAAGTCTGAACCTCATTCTAGATTAGCACTGTTCAATGGAACTTTCTGCAGTGTTGGAAATGTTCTATGATCTGGGCTATCCAATATCCCATATGGTGGTGACTGTTGAGCCCTTGAAATGTGGCTTGTACAAATGAGGAACTAAATTTTTAATTTTATTTAATTTTGATTAATTCAATTGTAAATAGTCCCCTGTGACTACAAGCTACATTTGGGAAGAATGTAGTATGATCTGCTTCTCTCTTTGTGTGTAACTATTCAGCTGTTGCCCAATGGTGATAAGCAAATGAATAGATCAGCCCTTATCCACAGGCTCCACAAAAATTAAGCATAATGCCTTAAGGCATTCATGGTATGTAATGAATTAACTTCTCTCTTATACTTGTATAATGTCTAACTGTATGCCAACTTTTCTGTAGGATTTGATTCTCTTGTGGAGCCCCATTTGCGAAAGGCTGGAATAGATGATCTCTGCATTGATGTTTCTGTTCTCAGCATGAATTAGTTAATTGACATTTTTCACATGTAGGACCTTTTGAGAGAAAAAGCAGACCCAACACAATTTGCCAAATTCTTGTGCAGTTCAGTTATTTAGCAAACATTGTTGAGAAGGAATATGTGTTAGTCTGAATTGTTCACCTTGCTCTGGGTACAATCTGCTCATCTACCAAGTGTTTCTGCATGTGGCCATGTCCATGTGTATACTTTTCTCTGTGCATGCATATTGTTACATATGGCTTCTATTTAGGAAAAGTACAAGAGCCATTTGTACAATGAGCTGAAGAGCCAAAAGCCTGTGCAGACTGCTACCACAAAGCTTCCCCCCAAAAGCTACCCTCCGTGATTGAATTTTCTTTAACATTTTTATCCCATAAATTATGCATAATATTTTAAGTGCCCTGTGGGAGGCCATACTTCCTTGAAATTTCATCACGGTGCCAGTGACCAGCATCACATTTTTCTTCCCCAAAGGTAGGTTTCAGTGGAGGCGATAAGATTAGAAGGTGAAACCCAAACCATTGAGCACCTGACAGTTTTGAGACAAAGGGGTGCTCCTGAGAGCTACGCATGTGACGGATTTTGAAATTTTACATTAGAGACTCTTCATGGGGAGTCAAATGCGTGGAAGCCTTTACTGAGCTGGATCTCTGTAAGAGTCTCAAGGTTAATGAAGTTCAAGTATTTGCGAAATTATACAGTTGTTTTCCTTTTATAATAGTCCATGAACAAGGTATGAACTTTAATCTTGGTGCTATTTGAGAGTAGACAAGTAAAAAGAAATGTAATTAGTGATTATTCATTCCTTATCCCTAACTAGATATTAACCTAAATAAATACATACAATTACAAAAATGAATTTGGTTCTTTAATTTTGAATAATATTTTTTGTGGCTTTTTACTAAACAGGTTGAACTGGTAAGGAGAGATTATGTTGCAAATGGTGGCTGGGAAACATTCTTGTCATACGAAGACCCAGATCAAGACATTTTGATTGGCCTCCTACGATTACGCAAGTGTTCAGAAGAAACTTTCCGTTTCGAATTGGGTGGAGGTGTCTCCATAGTACGAGAGCTGCATGTGTATGGAAGTGTGGTCCCTGTGAGCAGCCGGGATCCTACCAAATTTCAGCATCAGGTATCCTGTATTCCATTTCTATTTGGCTTGTAAGAAACTGCCTAAGTAGGAAAAGAGAAAAGGAATGGGGTGAAGAGAGGAGGAAGAGCCAGAGGAGGAGGAGAGGGGAAAGAAAAGCATAGAAACAGACGAGCCAGTGTTTTAGTTGTTCAGAGATGTTTTCTCCCCAGATTGTATCCTTTTGGGAGGAAAGGACAAACTGAGATTCAGTCAGTTGGAACATAACAAATTGAACCACATGGAATTGGTATTTTTTTGAGATACACTTTGTATCTCAAAGTGTATCACTTTGTCAGCCAGGCTGGAGTGCAGTGGCATGATCTTGGCTCACTGCAACCTCCGCCTCCCTGGTTCAAGTGATTCTCCTGCCTCAGCCTCCCTAGTAGCTGCGATTACAGGTGTGCACCACCATACCTGACTAATTTTTATATTTTTAGTAGAGACGGGGTTTCACCATGTTGGCCAGGCTGGTCTTGAACTCCTGACCTCAGGGGATCCACCCACTTTGACCTCCCAAAGTGCTGAGATTACAGGCATGAGCTACTGTGCCCGGCCTGCAGTTGGTATTTTTGAAAGTAAGAAATTGTCTAATACTGGCAGTCTCATATGGGTCAGCTTATTGTGGAATCAGGTTAGATGGTGATGGGAAAGCACTTATGAAACACTTCCTAAGGTTAAGCCATATTATACATAGGGGAACCCTATTCTAACCCCAGACAACCTACCTTAATAACTCAGTTCTTAAAATTTCCAGAAAATGTGTTAAAATCTAATGGTGGATATGATATAAGCTCCAAAATTGATGATTTAAGAATTTTGCCTGGTTTCTCAACTCTTAGAAAGTAGAGAGGTGGCTGGGAGTGGTGGCTCACACCTGTAATTCCAGTACTTTGGGAGGCTGAGGCAGGTGGATCACCTGAGGTCAAGTTCAAGACCAGTCTGGCCAACATGGTGAAACCCCGTCTCTACTAAAAATACAAAAATTAGCTGGGCATGGTGGCACGTGCCTGTAGTCGCAGCTACTCGGGAGGCTGAGGCAGGAGAATCGCTTGAACCTGGGAGGCGGAGGTTGCAGTAAGCCAAGATTGAGTCAGAGTGATCTTGCCCAGTGCAGTGAGCCACTGCACTCCAGGCTGGACAACAGCGGGAGATTCCATCTTAAAAAAAAAAAAAAGTAGAAAGGTGACTAAGAAATTAAAGACATATTGCCCCAGACTTCCATCATTTAGAGATTGCCTAGAACTTACCTAAAAAGAGACAGAATTTGAGAGGGAATTACTGTCTTCCTGTGAATGGATTACATCATTCACAAAATGCCTTTTGGTAGCTCTTGTTCAAAAGTTACGCCTTTTTCAATTGTCTACTACAGTATACCTTTGGTATGAGTGAATGGTTTCTTATTCCTTACTCCCATAAGTGGGCTTTTTCACTCTTATTTTAACAGATTTTAGCAACTACTAAAGTATATAGCCTTCTTGTTTCATGGACCCCTCTTAATGAACTGCCTTCCTTTTTAATTCCCACTCCTCTTTGTTGCTCTGTGCAGGGATTTGGCATGCTGCTGATGGAGGAAGCAGAAAGAATAGCTAGAGAAGAACATGGATCTGGGAAAATCGCTGTGATATCAGGTAACTGGGGGAGGGTGAAGTTCATGATTCCTTCCCATTTTGAACTTGGCACCACAGTGAAAACTATGTTGGTACCCTCTTGCCCCTGTTGATGGTTATTACGTTCAAAATTGAGCTGAGCTGACTGGCGAAGGACTTGTGCTCAAACAAAATTTACAAAAGCAGTTTAGTGGAATAGAGCTTTCCGAGCACTCTGAGAGTCAGGACCTGTGACCCATAACCCCTCTTCTGCACTCTGTCACACTGGTCAGCATGGTTGCCTCCTCCCTGTGCTGTGCCTAGTTACTCTATCTAAGGAAATGGAATTTGAGTGTTTTTCACTATTGTGGAGATTATCACTATTGTTCAGAAATTAAAATAGAACCTCAGTTGCCAGTACAAGCTGTTTAAAGGCCAAATTCTTGCTCTTTCAATTTTCTTCTCAGTAACTTCGATCCTGGGGAACAGCTTTCCCCTGTTTGGGAGTAAAAAAATTTTCCCCAGCCCTCTTAGGGTCCCTGGCTGGGTCTGAAAATTAAACTGACAAAGGCAGATTAACAGGGGAAAAGCATACACATTTATTGCATATAAATTTTATGGAACAGGAAAGCCTTCATAAGGAAATAAAGACCCTAAGAAATGGCTGAACCTGAGTGTTTTTATACGAGTGCAAAGTCATGAAAAAATATGACAGGACACAGGAGTAAGAGCTAAGGGTGAGAAATGGGGATGTTTAGCAAGGCCTGTACATTTAGATTCCTCAAGGTACCCCCTCTGCCTTCAGCGGTGAAGATGTTTGTTTGCTCCAGGTGGTGTGAGGGCACCTCCCTCATAAGCATCTCATGACCTGTGTCAGGAGAAGAAAGGGGAAAGCCAGAGGGTCCTTCCTGCATACGCCATTTTCTGATTCCTTCACCTTAAGATACTCAGTATGCCAAGGCACCGTCTTTTGGGGTAGTGTGTTCTGAACCCCATCAGGAGCTTCCCCATTTCTTATCTAGGACAGCAGGTCACTGGGGAAGTGGGCATGAAAAGGAAAACCCAGTACAGCGTGTGTGAGTGGAGCAAGAAATGACGTAGACCCCTTTCACATCTGCTGTTCCGTAGTGAACCCTTACAGAAATCACTGTTCCCAGTAGAAGCTAACAAGGTAAGAGCCATGATCAAAATGTAGGTTATTTTTCACCCAGCATGTTTGTTTTCCCACTCGAATACTACAACGTTCCTAAAGCTCAAATACGCCTTCTGAGAACATCATCTCTTCTGAAAATGAAAGTTGAAATGAGGTTTTTTTTAAAAAATAATAAGAAGTCATTGCCAATCAGTAAATCAATACCCATGCTCGGGTTTTAATGATTTTAATTATGAAAATGTAGTAACTCAGGCTCACTTATAATCATTTAGTGTGGTTGAGGTTTTTGGCATTATCCAGACAGATTCCTAAAAGCTTTTTTTTTTTTTTTTTTTTAACATGTCCAGCTTTATTTATTTATTTATTTATTTTCTGTTATCTTTCACAGAAAGAAGAGGTAACTAAACCAGGCTCACTTGATTGGTACTGTTACCTGTAATAAAAAAAGGTTTACTTCTCAACTGTTTAACCTGTGGTTGATCAGATGTAGCAGGCAAGGGCCAGACTGACTTGGAACCCCTCTGTACATGCATCTGTGTAGAGTTGATAACACCTGAAATTTCCATGGCCCCTTTTGTCAGAGCACTGTCAGTGTTCTAGTAAAGTGCTTGTGAAACTTCAGTGTGCTTACAAATCACCTGGAGATCTTGCTAAAATGCAGACTCTGACTCAGTGGGCCTAGGTGGGGCCTGTGCTCCCAGGTGATACCTACGCCGTCTTCAGACCACACTTTATACACAAGCAAGGCTTTAGTATTCTCTTTCAAGTGTATTCTCTTTTCAGTCACTGAGATAATCATAACGCTCTGCGATTCTGGCAGTGCTGCACTCCTGGAGTCTGATAATAGTCATGCAACTTTCTGGTGTCTGTGGGAACCTAATCAACGTTAAAACTGAAGAGCAGGCATATTCTATCACTGCTCTGCATTATTTCATCTGCCTTCATGACATCTGTGTCTTTTTACAATGTTGCATGCAGAGAGGACCCCTGACTTGCCTGAGGTCATATCCAATTGTTCATAAGAGCCTCAGTTTCTGCTTTTTATGAGCAGGGTGATTTCCATTTTCTAAGTGGAAATCGGCATCTGTCCTCTTTCTGGCATATCTATCTCCCTAGCTTTTTATCATAGTCTAAATAATAGCTCAATTTCAGATCATCTGCATGTAGAGTTTCTCGAATAACAAGAAGAGACTTGCTCAAATTAACAGGGAAGAACCTTTCTCTTGTTGGCTGGTATGATCGATCTACTTCATTTCTATACAAGGGGTTTCTTTTGGCCAGTGGGTTTCTGTAGGAACAGTTCTGGAATGCCTTCTTGGGACTCTAGTGAGTTCAGGAGGAAGGATGCCATAAGCATTACTTCCTGTCACCCTGCCTGGAAGCCCCACCATCGCTCTCTATAGGGAAAACTATGTAAGCCTGGACTTTCTGTTTGACTTAAGCACTGGTCACCCTTCAAATGAAAGAACTAAGAACACTTGCTGTCTGGATGATGCATTTTTATTTCTCCAATTGAGTAATCTATTACTGTTCTGTGTAAGTTTCTGAATCAGATGCTGGAGAAGTTAGTCCATTATTCAGAACTTCAAGGAGGGCAGATGTGAAGAGCTTGTTATTATATCATGCTTTTAATGTTGTGTGTTTCCGGTTTTTGCATTTTGACTTTGGTTTCTCTGATATGAGTACAGTGTTGTGTGTACATGTGTTTTAGTTTTTTGTAAATAGTCAGTTATTCTCCATAAATTAATCCTTAGAATGAAAATCTCTTTATGATAGTGCTGGTGTCTGTGGGCTGCATTTTGTCAATGTTACCTCATTGGATTAGCTGAGAAGAGGCACTGATTTGGGTGGGGGGATGGGGGTGGGGAGGACAGGTGGCCAGGATTCCATTCCTGCTTTGCCAGTAGCTCTTCTTGTGATCTAGGATAATTTTACTTGCTCTCCATGGGCCTTTATTTCCTTATTTTAAAAAAATGGATGTGGTTATCTTTTACAGTTCTGACTCTAGAATTCTACCCCTTAGTATCTTCTTTAGTTCTCAACATGACCAATTATGTTTTCCTGATTAAATTGTAGGTAGGACCTTTTCTGTGCCATATTAAGAGACTCTGATTTCATCAGTAATAGATATCAGTCTCATTGTAAGTTGGGTGTTTGCTGATAAAGATGTTGATAGTTTCCCATAGGTAATTAATCCTAGGCTTTGTGAATGCCTATTAACTTAGGTCACAACTGGCAATACTGTTTGACCTAAGTGTTTACTTTTTTCCCAACCTTGTCCTCAGTTTGTAAATCCATCCTTGTTCCAGGTATGTAGGCTTTTGTATAAGTTGTACACAGTGGTGGCCTAGATGTTCTGTCCTGGCATAAATAGTAAGCTTGAGTAAGGGAAAGACAGAATCATTTATCATTTTGGTTATTCTTGTGTAAGAGTAACGCATTTAGGTAGAATTTTTTTTAATTGCATTTTGATTCATTATGACTTCCCTTCATCTTGCCAGCAGATTTTCTCTGTAACTTGGGTTTATAATCTTGGATTCAGCCTCTAAACAATATTATGAGCTACACAGTAGATCTGATTTGAGTCACTATAGAAAGACTCTGGGTATTCTTTTTTCTGTATTTAAAAACAAATTGGTTTTTTATCTGTGCTACTTCAATAGACTTTGTTTATAGGTATACACTGTGTATTTTATAGCAGATTATCTTTTTAAAAAGATGACTACCTTTATGGCTACATGAGAAAATGGAAAACTTTCTCGTGTATCAAAATCAAACAAAGCAATTTCTTGAAAGAGAGGCCTTTAGGTTTATTCTGTTTTTTTCTTAGTGAACTGTGTTTTAAAGTGAACCATCAACTCTAAATGTGAAAATTAAAGTAAAAATGAAATGTTCAGTTTCATCAGCATCAAAATCACCGTGTGTTGAGGGGTCACATATGAAATGAAGAGACATATGAAAAAAGAAGACGTGTGAAATGTCACCCTGCCCTGTGTGAATGTTCGTGTTGGGCTGTAGGAAACTCACCCACCTTCCCCTCATTGATTGTCTTTGACTGCAGAGGAAGATAAGTTTTCTCCTTACTTAGACTGCAGATTAGTTCGTAACTAAGAATAATTACTTCACAGTAAGAAAATATTCTTTTTTTACATATTAAAATGGACAAATCAGTGTTATGAGAACCACCAGTTTATAAAATAATGTGTAGGCAAAAAATAACAGCTAATTGCTGCCAAATATCTAAGCAATTAATTAGTCCCTATTAATTCCAAGTGATATCATTTGCCAGCTTAACCCCTATATCTTCTGTCAACACACATCTGTTCAAGGTTAACAAATTATATTTACTCAGAAACCATGATGTTTATCTACTTGGATGATCAGTATTCTTTCCTTTAAAAATGTTAACATGAGCAGTTTTTGTGTCTCCTCTCTTACGATGTAAAGTACAAGGAATTATACTAGAGAAGCTAACCACAACATCTGAAATGCCATCACTAATAATCACCATGGAAACGGAGATCTCTGATGTCACACTGCCTGTACCATTTCCAAAAGGGCAAATATAACTGTGATAGTCACTATTTAAAAAGCCATTTAACACCCCCAACAGAATGAGTTTTTTTCTTCTGGCAATTTTGGCTAGGTATCAGATCCAATCGTGTGACTCTTTCAGTTTGCCAAGCTAATTGCTATGCAGCAAGATGACCAACTATTCCCCAAGCTCCTCTGACTACCTTCATCATAAGCACTATTCTATTTGTGTCCTTTCAAGTAGAAAATTAATATGGCCATTGGCCAAGAATCGTACAAGGCCAATGGATCGCACAGTGATGGTGAGAAATGAGGAAAATGTCTGAATGGTCGATGACAGAAATCACTGAAGTCAGAGACTGATAGCCATTTTGTTTAAATCTATTAAAAAGCCAGAGAAGGGGAGAGGAGGGAAGAATTTAAATATAGAGTGATTAAACGAGTCACTATGGAGATGAAATCATCCTTAATCATGAAGGTCTTAGTTATATCATCCTAAAACTACATCACAGTGCCTCCTGGTCAGAAAATAAATGTACTTGTGCCTTATACAATCCAATATGGCTTTCTAGGGCTGCAGTTAATGGTCTTGTTTGCCAGAGCCACTGATTAATAAAATCACATGTGGGCAGAAAATAGCAGTTGTTTTGTTGAAACATTTAAACTATAAATGGTTGAGATCTACTTATTAGATCTTCACCTGTCTCCCAGGCTACTACACATCTCCCTCAGTTTCAGGTGAAGGTAGTTTTATTCCTTGCATTATAATCTGGTTGACAAGAAGGGTACATTTGTAACTAGGTTTGTCTGAAAATGGACTCATAATCCTTACCAAAATGCCCGGAAAAGCATTTCTTCATTGTAGTGTATCTATTTGCTAATGGACGCAGGAAGCCGGCCAAATGCAGACCAGTTTGTGGCACCTGCACGTGTTAGTCTAGGGCTTCTCAGAAAGGAAGGGAAAGAGTGTTTGCCCTTTTGTACTCTGTGCTTTAGTCCTTTACATCATTTATCTTTGTGACAAATTATCCCCTAAATGTCCCCTAATTAAATGTACATTTTCTGGGTTTTGTATATTCCTCCGTTCCATTTCGGTATTCTAACAATGATCATATGTTTCTTTTTTGGTGTACGTTCCAGTAGTATTTTTAAAATCATTATAAATATCTTTTTAAAGACAATAGATACAATATAAAGTATTTCTTTACTATAATAACTCAATTTCAGCATCATTATTAATCAGACTGGAATTGATGACATGGAATGCTATTTTGCTAGATAATGAATTAGCTAGATGTTTGCTAGTTGGTGTCTTGCAGCCACACTGTGGCAGCATTGTTGCGTAGCTCCGCCCAGGAATCTGTATTCCATGACTTGACATTTACTCATTTGAAGGTGAGTCAGGTACCAGTTTGTAGTACACCACACATCAAGTACATCAGACCATCTCTCACTTGGCATCACAGACTATGTTAATTAGTACACATGTTTTGAATATTATTGACTAGGCCACTAATGAGTTTCTACTGTTTGGATCTTGGAGGCAACTGAATTTTTGTGACGTTTCCCAGGCAGAAGCTAGTGATACTGATTTGGAGTGGCTGATTGGCATTTGAAGAACAGCATTTGGCAAATGCCGTTGCTAATCCCAGGTTCATGCAGTCCATCCTCTTACGTTTCAGAGTGTGCACATTGAGATCTTGTAGTCCAGCCTTGCCAGTGTAGACACACAACACATTTGTAGACTTTCTCCCCATTCTTGTTCCTCTTAGTTTATGGATATAGGGAATGACGGTCTTATGCTTTTGCTTAGGAGGAATAGGGTTATATCATGTGATTCCTAATAACATTCCTGAAAGGTCTGGGAGCTTTGAGATGAATGACTACCTTTATTTAAAATTAGACACTTCACAGGCTTTTTTCTGAGGAAGCAAGCCCTCTCCAAAAGCGGCCTACCCTACACTACTCACTACCAGCTGTCTCTCAGAAAGTCTGTTTTAATATTTTGTTGCAATGTTGATTTCTTATCCATGTAACTTTAATATGAATAGTACTGTTCTTTTCTCTAAATATTTGACATTGTCTTAATTCATTCAGTTTGATAAAGCTTTTCTATTTTAGATCTGTTAGAGGCAGGGATTTGGCAGGTTCTTCTTTGGGTGAACAGGTATTATTGAATAATGCTGGAAAGTATTGGTGCTGCCTTCCTTAGCAGTAACCAAGATACTAGTTTTGTGGAGCCCTTTAGTTTAGAGATTTCTGATTCCAACAGAACACATGCAAGGAATTTCTTATTCTTTAGTTGGCCTGCCTTAAGCTGTTGTCTCTGACCAACAACTCACATTTCTAAGACAGTGCCTGTTAGACTTCGAATGGTAGTTTGTGGCCATGGGATCATTTCCTTATGCACCCCATCCTCTAGTCCCTAAGCAGACCACTGTCCACTTGTCCACTATTCATGAATAAATTGCTGGGGTTCAGTAAAGCAGTCCACATGCCCCAGATCTCTACATGTATGATCTGTTGCCTCACTGCAAATCCTAATAATTAGTGTTTGTTCTGATTATTATTATATAACATACCACCCCAAATTTTAGTGGCTTCAAACAACAGCCATTTTATTTGCTTAATGATTCTGTGGGTCAGAAATTCAGCAGGGCATAGAGGGGATCTCTGTTCTGTGATGTCAGGGGCCTCAGTTGGGGTGGCTTAAATGGCAGTCAGTTGGCTGGGATGGTGTGTCTGAAGTTTCCGTTCTGACTGAGGCTGTCCACATGAGCAGCTTGGTTCTTGTCCACGTGTCTGCTCCATGTGGCTTGGGCTTCTTAATAGCACAATAGCTTGGGTTCTAAGAGGAAGGAGCAAAGGCCTGGTCTTAGAAGTCCTAGAATGTCTATATTAGTTATCTGTCATTGTGTAATAAATTACCCAAAAACTTAGTGGCTGAAACAACAAGCATTTCTTATCTCATGGTTTTTGTAGATCAGGAATCTGAGAGTGACTGAGCTGGGTGCCTCTGGCTCAACATATCTCACAAGGCTGCAGTCAAGGTGTCAGCTGGGGCCATAATCATCTCAAGAGTCCATTGCAGCTGAAGGATCCCCTCCCAAGTTCACTGTGCAGTTTTTGGCAGGCATCGGTTCCTCACAAGCTGTTTGTCTTGGGGCTGTGGTTCCTCGCCATGCTTCGTGGGCCCCTTTGTAGGGCTGCTTATCGCATGATGTGACAGCTTGCTCTCTCAGTGGGAGTGATCAGAGAGAGCGCCCATTCAAGATGGCAGCCATGGTATTTTTATAACCTAATCTCAGAAGAGTGTTAATGAGTCCAGCTCACCCTCAGGGGGAAGGGATTACACAAGTCTGTGAATACCCTAGGGGGTGAACTTTGGGAGTCATTTTAGAGACCGCCTACCACAGTGTATCTTCTACCCTGTTCTGTTGGTTGGAATCACTGGGCCAGGCCAGATTTAAGGGGAAAGGAAGTGAATTCTATCTCTGTAAGGGAGAAGGCAGCCATCTTTGGATGCTGTCAACTGTAGTGGTGGAATACATCTCCATTGCTTTGTGATTAGTAGGCATCCAGTACCTCTAATGCCTTCTCCAAAGACAGACCCTTTGGGTAGACCTAAATTCAAGAGTTCTTGTCCCAACCCTAGTATCAGATTTTCATATAGTCAGGCATGGCAACACAATCACACCTCACACTTTCCTAGGCAGAGCTTGGCAGGCCCAACAAAACTCAGCCTGCACCTGACCCTTTGTGTGCCATCTCTCTTCCATGAGGACATGCCTCTCTGTTTCCCCTTGCAACCCTATTTTATACCTGATGCTTTAGGTGCACATGCTGGCCATTTATATTTTTGTTCCAGATGATGGAACATAGAAGCCTGTTTTTGGGCTGAGGATACATGGTTTCCCTCTGGAGCTTTCCTACCCTTAGATATTGATTCTCCCCCTACAAACACATGGAGAAATTTTATGCACTGTAAGAAAACTTTTTTTCATTTGGGGAGTTGATAAATCATATGTAAAGCAGAATTTGCCATTTTAACCATTTTTAAGTGTATAAATCAGTGGCATTATTTACATTTGCAATGTTGTATGACCATCACCATTATTTCTAAAATTTTTAACACCCTAAACAAACTGTGAATCCATTAAGCAGTAACTCCCAGTTCCCCCCACAGTCCTCTAATCTATTTTCTGTCTCTGTGAAATGGAATCATAGAATATCTGTTCTTTTATGTCTGGGTTATTTCACTTACCATGATGTCTTCAGTGCTCATCCGTGCTGTAGCATGTCTCAGAATTTGCTTCCTTGTTATGGCACAGTAATATTCCATTACATGTATATACCACATTTTGCTTATCATCCATCAGTCCGATAGACATTTCGGTTGTTTCCACCTTTTGGCTATTGTCAATAATATTGCAGGGTGGACAAATACCTGTTTGAGTTCTACTTTCATTTCTTTTGCACATATACCCAGAAGTGTAATTACTAAGTCAAATTGTAACTCTATGTTTAACTTTTTGAGGAAACACCAAACTATTTTCCACAGTAACTGCCCTGTTTTTCATTTCCACGGTGGCCACAGTGCACAAGGATTTCAGTTTCTCTACATCTTTGCCAACACTTAAGATTTTTCCTTTTTTTTTTTTTTATAGCCAGCCTAGTGGCATTCTGTAGGAGGTTTGACTTATATTTCTGTAATGATTACTGATGTTGAATGTCTTTGTCATTTTTATCTTCTTTAGAGAGATGTCTATTCGGGTCTGTTGCCCATTTTTTAACTGGATTGTTTGTCTTTTTGTTGTTGAGTTGTAGGGGTTCTTCATATTTTCTGAATATTAGACCTTCATAAAATATGTGATTTGCAAATGTTTTCTTCCATTCTGTGGGTTGCCTTTTCACTTTCTTGCTACTTTCCTTTGATGCAAAAAAGTTTGTAATTTTAATGAAGTCCAGTTTATCTATCTTACTTTTGTTATTTGTGTCTTTGGTGTTATATTTAAAAAACCATTGCCAAAGTCAAGGACATGAAGATTTTCCTCTATGTTTTCTTCTAAGGGCTTTATATAAAGTTGTAGCTCTCAAATTTAGATCTTTGACCTATTTTGAGTTCATTTTTGTATACGATATAAGGTAAGAGTCTAATTTAATTCTTTTGCATGTGGATATCCAGTTTTTCTAGCACCACTTATGAGAGAGACTTTTCTTTCTCCATTGAATGCTCTTGACACCCTTATCAGAAATCAGTCGAAAAGAGAAGTGAAAGTTTATTTCTGGGCTCTCAGTTCTATTTTGCTGGCCTATATGTCCATCTTTACATCAGTACTGTACTGTTTGAATCACTGTAGCTTTGTAGTAATTGGGAAGTATGAGTCTCCACCTTTGTGCTTCTTTTTCAAGATTGTTTTTGACAATCCTGGGTTCCTTGAAATTCCATATTATTTTTCACATGGCTGTTTTTATTTCAGCAAAAGTCACCATTGGGATTTTGATAAGGATTGCATTGAATCGTTATATGGCTTTGGATGGTATCATCATCTAACAACGTTAAGTTTTCCAGGCCATGAACACAGGATAGCCTTCCATTTATTTAGTCTTTTTAAATTTCTTTTAGCAATGTTTTGTAGTTTTCAATGTGCCAGTCTTGCACCTCCTTGCTTAAACTTATTCCTAGATATTTTATTCTTTTGATGCTATTGTGAGATTTTTAAATTTTTGTTTTTGAATTGTTCATTATTAGCATATAGAAATAAACTGATTTTTCTTCCATATTGATTTTGTGTTATGCAGTTTTGCTAGATTTATTAGCTCCAATAATTTTGTATGTGTGTGGATTCTTTAGCATTGTCTACATATAAGATCATGTCATCTTGAATAGAGATAGTTTTACTTATTCCTATCCAATTTGGGTGCCTTTTATTTCTTATTCTTGCCTAATTTCTCTGACTAGAACCTTTAAGTACTGTGGTGAAAAAGGGCAACCTTATCTGGCTTCTGATCTTAGGGGGAGAGGTTTCTGTTTTTCACCATTGAGCATATTATTATCTGTGAGTTTTTCACATATGACCTTTACAATGTTAAGGAAGTTCCCTTCTATGCTAATTTATTGGGTGTTTTTATCATGAATGGGTTGTGGGTTTTGTCAAAGGCTTTTTCTGCATTTGAGCTGATTGTATGATTTTTTTTCCCCCACTTAATTCTGTTATGGTGTATTACATTGATTTTTGTGTGTTGAACTATCTTGGCATTCCAGGGATAAATCCCACTTGGTTTTGGTATATAATCCTTTTAATATGCTGCTGAATTCAGTTTGCTAGTATTTTGTTGAGGAGTTTGGCATCTGTATTCTTAAGGGGATGATGGTCTAAAGTTTTCTTTGTAGTGTCTTTATCTGGCCTTGCTAACAGAGTAATGCTGGCTTTATAAAATGAATTATAAAGTGTCCTTCCTCTTCAGTTTTTTGCAAGTATTTGAGAAGGGTCAGTATTAATTCTTCAATTGTTTGATAGAATTTACCAGTAAAGCCATCTGATTTTGGGCTTTCTCTTATTGGGACATTTTTTATTACTGATTCAGTTTCTTGTTACAGATTTATGTAGACTTTCTGTTTATGAGTCAGTTTTTATATGTTTCTAGAGATTTGTTTCATCTAGGTTATCCAACATGTTGGCATACAGTTGTTCACAGTATTTTCTTATAGAATTCTTATTTCTGTACAGTGAGTAGTTATGCCCCCTCTTTATTTCTGTTTTTGTGATTTGAGTCTTCTCTTTTTTAACCCAATCAAAGGTAAACATTGCTAGTTGAGCTTTTCGAAGAATGAACTTTTGGTTTTTACTTTTTTTTTTTTTATTCTTTTTTTTTCTCTTTTTTTTTTTACTGAGATGGAGTCTTGCTTTGTCACCCAGGTTGGAGTGCAGTGGTGCGATCTCAGCTCACTGCAAGCTCCGCCTCCCGGGTTCATGCCATTCTCCTGCCTCAGCCTTTGGAGTAGCTGGAACTACAGGCACCTGCCACCACGCCTGGCTAATTTTTTTTTTTTTTTTTTGTATTTTTAGTAGAGACAGGGTTTCACCTTGTTAGCCAGGATTGTCTCGATCTGACCTCGTGATCCGCCTGCCTCAGCCTCCCAAAGTGCTGGGATTGCAGGCATGAGCCACCATGCCTGGATCTTTTTTTTAAATTCTCTATCTTCACTCTATTCTTTTCTTCCTTCTGCTAGCATTGGGTTTTGTTTGCTCTTTTTTTTCCCCCTCTAGTTCCTTAAGGTGTAGAGTAGGTTACTGATTTCAGATATATCTGCTTTTAAAATCCCAAATGTGATCATATGTATCTGCTTTTTTAATGTGAGCATTTACAGCTATAAGTTTCCCTCTGAGCACTGTTTTTGCTGCATCCTATAAGTTTTGGAATGTTGCATTTTGTCTTTCATTTGCTAAAGGTGTTTTCCAATTTTCCTTGTGATTTCTTCTTTAGCCCATTGGTTGTTTAAGAATGTGTTAATTTCTGCATATTTATGAGTTTTCCAGTTTCCATCTGTTATTCTAGTTTCATTTCTTTGTGATCAGAAAAGGCATTTTGTATAATTTCAGTTCTTTTTAAATTTATTAAGACATGTTTTCTTGAACTGACATATGATCTATCCTGGAAAATATTCCATGTGCACTTGTGGAAAATGTGCATTCTGCTATTAGTGGTAGCATGTTCTATATATGTCTGTTAGATTTAAGTGGTTTAAAGTGTTGTTCTAGTTCTCTCTTTCCTTATTGATCTTTTATCTTAATTTTTAAATTAATTGTTGAAAGTGGATATTGAAGTATCCAAGTCTTAATGTAGAACTATTTATTTCTCCCTTAAGTCCTGTCGAGTTTTGCTTCATATATTTTAGAGCTCTGTTGTTAGGTGCATATATGTTGGTAATTGTATAAATCTTCCTGAAAATTGAACATTTATCACCATATAATGGTCTTCTGTCTCTTGTAACTCGTTTTGACTTAAAATTTGTTTTGTCTGTTAATGTAGTCACTCTATGATTCTTTTGGTTATTAGTTGTTTTCTTAGTGGTTACCTTGGGGATCATAATTAACATTTTAAGCCTCCCGTCACTCAGTTTGAATAATACCAACTTAGTTTTAATAGTATGCAAACACTCTGCTCCTATACATCTCTGTCCCTCCCCTTTGTATTGTTATTGTCACAGATTACATCTTTATACTTAGGTATCCATTAACCTAGACTTAAAATTATTATTTAATGAATTTTCCTTTTAAATAATATAGGAAGAAAAGAGGAGTTACAAACCAAAAGTGCAATAATGCTAGCTTTTATGTTTACCTATGTAATTATCTTTATTAGTGTTCTTTATTTCTTCATATGGTTCCAAGTTACTGCCTATTCTTTCATTTCAGGTTGAAGACTTCCTTTAGCATTTCTTATAGGGCAGCTCTAGTAGTAATAAGCTTCTTTAGCTTTTCTTAATCTGGGAATGTACTAATTTCTGTTTTATCCTTGAAGGATAGTTTTGTTGAATATAGAATTTATGATTGACAGGTTTACTTTTTTCTTTCAGCCAGTACTTTAAATGTGCCATCCCATTGCCTTCTGACCTCCATAGTTTCTAGTCTAATTGAGAATTCCTTGTATGTGATGACTCATTTCCCTCTTGCTGCTTTCAAGATTCTCTCAGGTTTTCAACAGTTTGACTCATATTGTGATCATTGTGGATCTCTTTGAGTCTATCCTGCTTGGAATTTGCTGAGCTTCTTGAATGTATAGATTCATGTCTTTCGTCAAATTTGGGAAGCATTCAGCCATTTTTAATTTTTTTTACCCTTTATGTATCTCATCTCCCTCTGAGACTCCAGTGAGGCATATATTGGTATGTTTGATGGTATCCCCCAGGTCTTTTATTTTTCTACATTTTTTCTTTCTGCTCCTCAGACTAGATAAATTCAATTGCGTTATCTTAAAGTTCACTGATTCTGTCTGCTGTCTCCTCATAACTGCCATTGAACACCTCTAGTGAATTTTTTATTTTTACTATCATACATCTCTGTACCAGAATTTCTATTTTTTAATATAATTCCTGTCTATTGACATTCCTTCTTTTTAATAGTATCCTCCTGATATCCTTTCTTTTTCCATGGTTTCTTGTAACTCCTTAGGCATATTTAATGCAGTTGATTTAATGTCTTTGAGTAGTAATCTCAATATCTGGATTTCCTCAGGAATAATTCCTGTTAAATTCTTTTTTTCTGTGAATGAGCCATTCTTCCCTGTTCTTTGTATGCTTTAGAATTTTATATTGAACTACTGAGAACTACACAATTAGTGTAATGTGGTAACTCTGGAAATCATCCTTCTCTTTCTGAGGAATTGCTTTTGAGGTCTGTAATCATGCATTTGTCTAGTGACTTTTTTTTTTTTTTTTTTTTTTCCTCCTTGAGATGGAGTCAATTTTGCTCTGTTACCCAGGCTGGAGTACAGTGGCATGATCTCAGCTCACTGCAACCTCCACCTCCTGGGTTCAAGCTATTCTCCTGCATCAGCCTCCTGAGTAGCTGGGATTACAGGCACGTGCCACCACGTCTGGCTAATTTTTTTGTATTTTCATTAGAGACGGGGTTTCATCTTGTTGACCAAGCTAGTCTCAAACTCCTGACCTCAAGTGATCTACCCGCCTCAGCCTCCCAAAGTGCTAGGATTACAGGCAGGAGCCACTGCACCCGGCCCTGTCTAGTGACTTTTCCAAACTATTTTTGCAAAGTCTGTATTCTTCATTGTGTGTGTAGTCACTGAAATTTCTGTCCTTATCTCTATGATCAGCCTGTGACCTGAGAGGGATTTTCTTAAATGTCTGGTTCAAAAAAAAAGGATATGTATCTCTTCAAATCTTTTGATACACTCCACGAAGGAAGCGAGATGGGGTCAAAACAAAGACAAGGGTCTGCACTGGTCCTTCCAGGAACCTCCAAAGTGAACACAATACACAGCCCCAAATTTTTGGAGGACTAGGTCCTTATTGCCCACTCCAGTTCAGCTGCTCCAGGAAAATAAGTTACCGTTCCTGTGGCTACGGTGGAGCTAAGGAATGGGGGGATGGTTGATGGCTTGAGCATGCTGTTCCCTGAGTGAAGTTTTATATCCTCTCCCCTCACCTCCCCTAGTTGCTATAAATATCTTACCAAATTCCAGCATTCCAAAACAGTTGGTTCCAATTATTTTTTTCCAGCTTAATCGTCTAATTAGCAGAAGGATGAATCTCTGAAAATTCCTACCTTGCCATTTTCCCTTTTGAAGTCTGTATTTAAAGAGACTATAAATTGAAGGGGTCCCTCTTCCTACCAGGTTATAAGATGGTACAGTCTGACATGAGTAAAGAAGTGAGAATGATGTGTGACATAGCAAACATCCTGCACTGATAGGAACAGAGACACTCTATTTTTGAATCAGATGATTGTGGGCCATCCTATGTCACATCATGGGCCAGACTCCCTGAAAGAAAAAAACTTTCTAAAGCTGTGAGATGACCCATCAGCATCACCCAACTGTAAGTTACCATGGTAGTATCTATTTAGATTCTGTAAATAAATTACAGTTTGTAATTTAAAAAGTTTGTGTATTAAAAAAAACCTTTGTAAATTACCTGTTTTTTTTCTTTGTTCTTATCTTGGTAGTCTTTTCAAAATGTGTAGAAGAACCTTTAGGCTGCTGGGTAGGAGACTCTCTTGAGATACTCTGTATTTCCACAGTGATGGAGAATAATGTGTACTATGTTAGCTGCAATAACCAATTTGAAGAACTAAGATTATTCATGGGTAACCTTTGTATGATTTTTTTTTAATAGAATGGGGGGAAAATTCTGAAAGGTTTAGGGTCGTATAGTTAATTGGTTCATTTTCAAACATTCAGGATAAAAACCTTTTCCCAACTTTCATATCAGTGTGCATTGTTGAAGAGTAAAATATTGCCATCTTGGCAGGAGATCAATGAGAAATAATAAAGTCTCATTTCAATAACAAGTGAATGAAACTAATGAATATATTTCCTGGTATTAATGTTGGTAGACATATCAAGTAGGCAATAGTTGATTAATTGAACCCAAAAGCAATTAAAACAGTTTAATTTGTTTTTATTTCACTGATTTCTTATAATTAAACTATCATAAATCAACTGAATGTTTTGCATCTAATCAAAGCAGAAATTTAAACTTTAAAGGATAGATTTACAAGTTTGGCTATGAGAATATGATGTGGCCACAATTTTAATTCCATCTAAGAACACATTACTAGCAGTGAAGGGTGGCCTGTGTCCTAACAAGTAAGCATCAGAAAACAAGAATGCGCCTGTAATAACTGATTCATTTTCCTGCTTCAGACATGAAAACATTTAAATTATTAAGCCAAGGTTTTTCTTAAGGAATTCCAAGAGATAAAACTCTTCAATTTCCAGGCTCCTAGTACATACTAAGCAAATACTTGATCAATTAAACTTCATTATTTCTTCTTCTATTAAATCACATTAATAATTCCATGTTCATTCTTTGTCCAGTTGGAATCACAACCCTGGCTCACTTGTTTTTCTATAGACGTGAAGAATTTATTTCATTCCCCATTTAAGCAGTCACATAGTTGAGATTATTTAATCTTGCCTTCTTTTTCGTTTTAAAAGTTTACTGGAAGCTGTAACAAATAGCAGAGTTTATAAAATGTCAAATAACACCTATATGTCTTAGCTCACTCAGGCTACTATAACAAAACTGGGTAATTTATAAATGAGAAACTTCTCATAGTTCTAGAGGCCTCGTGACCTAATTGTCACCCAAAGACCTCACCTCTTAATACTATTGCATTGGGGATTAAGTTTCAACATACGAATTTTGTGGGGGATACACATTCAGACCATAGCACTCTATAACCCCCACTCAGGTCAATAACTAGCATCCAAGAAGTGCCTCTGTTGGCCCCTCCCTCTTCCTTCCCAGTATCCTAACTTTTTTGGTATTTTCTTCCTAAGTATGTATCCCTTAACTACATAGTCTAGTTTTGTTGTTGCATATTTTTGTTCTGGTTACTTTTGCTCAACATTGCTGTGAGATTGAGCCAACGTTGTAGTAGCAGCATTTCATTCCTTTTCATTGATATATGGGATTCCATTATGCTGATAGTTCACAATTTATCTGTCTTAACTCTTGCTGGGTTTCCAGGTTAGACTTATGAATATTCTTGTATATGTATTTTGGGACACATATTTCTGTAGAATGTACACCTAAGAGTTGCTGGGTTGTAGAGAGTACATAGATTTAGCTGAGGATTCTGCCAAGTGGCTTTCTAAAGTGCTTCTACAATTTTTCACTATTACAGGAAATGTATGAGTTTCAGTTGTTCCATGCTGATAAATGAGTGGCATTTCTTTGTGGTTTTTATTTGCATTACCTGATAACTGATGATTTTGACTACCTTTTCATGTGTTTACTGGCCATTTGGAGATCCTCTTTCTGAAGTTGCTGTGTGCACATGTCTGTGCAAGTTTTTCTAAAATCCCCAAGATATTATTATTATGTACAGTTAGTATTCACTTAGATTTACTGATAAAAGTGACCCTTAAACAACACAGGTCCACTTATACTCGAATTTCTTTCAACCAAACACAGACTGAAAACACAGTATTTGTGGGCTGTGAAACCTGCGTATACAGAAGGCTGACTTTTCATAGATGCAGCTTCTGCAGGGCCAACTGCAAGACATGTGCAGAGTTTGGTAGGTGGTCCTGGAACCAGCCCCCCACATATACCAAGGGCAACTGTATATTTACCACTTTCTTTGCTCTTCTATCTTTGCTATATCTTTAAAGTATTTTCTTCATTTTCATTGACATGTAGGATTCCATGATGTACTACAGCTTATCTGTTTTACTGTTGATGGATATTTCGGTAGTTTGCACACATTTTCTTTATACCTTTATTATGAATTTATTATCTGTTGGTAGCAAGTTGTTCCAGTTTTGATTGTATACAAATGTCTTTATTTTGCATTATTATTAAAGCAGTGGTCCCCAACCTTTTCGGCACCAGGGACTGGTTTTGTGGAAGACAGTTTTTCCACTGATAGTAAAGGGGTTGGGGTGATGGTTTCAGGATTCAAGTGTGTTACATTTATTATGCACTTTATTTCTATTATTACATTGTAATATATAATGAAATAATTATATGAATCAGTGGGAGCTCCAAGCTTATTTTCCTGCAACTCAGCAGTCCCATCTGGGGATGGTGGGAGGCAGTGAGAGATCATCAGGCATTAGATTCTTAAAAGGAGCACACAACCTAGGTCCCTCGCATGCATAGTTCACAATAGGATTTGTGCTCCTTTGAGAATCTAATGCCACTGCTGATCTGACGGGAGGTGGTTACTGCTCGTCAGGCAGTAACGCGAGCAATGGGGCGTGGCTGTAAATGTTGTGTGGCCTGGCGGTTGGGGACCCTTGTCTTAAAGGTCGTCTTTACTAGGTATAGAATTCTGGGTTTGCAGGTATTTTCTTTCAGTACTTTGTATCTATCTTTCCCTTATTTTCTGGCTTTTAATGTTGCAGGTAAGAAATCAGCTGTCTTTGAGGATATTCCCTCAGGCTACTTCTGTAGTTTTTTTTTTTAATATATATTATTTTTATTCTTTCAGACTGTCTTCACTGTCTTGGTTTTTCTCTAGTTTTACTAGGATATTTCTAGGTATGGATTTCCCGTTTGGGCTTCCTTGGGCTTCTTTAGTCAGTGAACTGGGTTTTAAAATCAGTTCTGTGTGATTTGCAGCCTCTAACACATGCATATTGATTCTTTCCCATTCTCCCTCACCTCTCTTCCTAGGACTCCAGTTAAACATATTTTAGACCTATTTATTGTATCCACTATGTCTAATACCCTCTTCCCCACCGATGTTGCTTTGTTGTCCATAATTTCTTCTGACTTAATCTTTCAGGTTACTGATTTAGCTCTGTCTGATCTGCTAGACCCATCCATTGATGCATTGGTCCCACACTTTAACATTTCCTAAATTTCTGGTATCTTTTTCCATTCTGTGATGTCATGTTTTAATGTTTCCAGTTGTTTTCAGACATTGAACATAGTAAGCATACCTGTTTGCAGTCTGTGTCTAGTGATGTTACATCTGGAGTTTCTGCTGTTGTCATGTCCTGTCTCAAAGTGCACCTCATCATTTGCTGGGCATTTGATATGAGAATTTGCTTTCGGGAATACTCGAAGACCTAGGTGATGCTCGCTTCCTCCAAGGAAGACCTGTTTCCTTTAGCCAGGCATCTCAGAGTCATAGTTGTCTAGGACCAAGACTGTAGTTTATCTAGAAGATTCCTATCCCCACCACACCAGTCCCTCCTCCCAATTCAGAGCCTTTCAGAATACAATCCAGAAGAGAGGGTGCTATGCTTGGGTCCCTGTCTGTGCCAGGCTCTGAATTCAGACCCATGTTCCATCTCTTCAAGCCTCCTCGAGGTGTGGAAGCAACTGAGAGGCAGAGTTGCTTCCACACCTCCTAAACAGCAGGGCGCTGGGGGAGTGTTATGACTGCTTCTCTGTTTCTGGTGGCCACGAGACACCGCCCCCGCGCCCCCGGTATCTCAGCTGCCCTTCCTAGATCACACACCCTGAGACACAAACACTTCTACTCCCTTCTAGAAGCTCACATTTTCTCCTTATTCTTGACCTGACAATTAAGAGCTCTTAATAGTCTCTGATATTTTCCTAGCAGAAACATTTTAAATTTTGTCACAATATTTTCATTGTCTTTGGCTGGAGTATTATTCTTAATTTTGTCTGCCATAATCAAGCCTGAAGTCATCTGTTCGCTAAGCTTAAATACTCCTGACTCTTCTGCCCTGCTCTAGCTTCCATCATCGAGCCTTCTTTGTTGTTTTCCTCCAAACTCTGTGTTGTAGTGCTTATCATTTTAGAAATGGTGACTGCAATTTACCAAGTTGTTACTGAAAAGTTTCCCCCTTCCCATTCTCACATTTGTAAGCTGAATCTGTGTACAAAGTTTCTTATTGCCTGTTATCAGACCCTTTTCTGTGATTTATTCTTCAGTTTCTTACTAAGCCATATTGTTAAAAATGGAAATAGCCACCATGTTTGTTTCATCTCATGAGTTATAAAAGGACATTGAAAAACTGGACACAGATACAGGAGGTGAGGTGATTAAGACAAATGGCAAGTCCTTTCTTTACCAGAAAAGAAGGGATGTGCTTACCCACTCTGACTCAAGGTCCAAGACCAGAGTCGGGGGATTTGGGTGGGCCTACCCCATCACATAGGTGCCAGGCGCATTAGAAACGCTCTGGGCCATGGGGTCGGGCAGGCTGGGTCTCAGTTACAGTTCTACTTCCCTATCCTGTGGCCTTGAGTTATGACCCATTCTGAAACTCACCTTTCTCCTAAGACAATAATTGCAATCTTGTTACATTTTAAAGAAATTAGTGCATGGAGAGCCTCTAGCAATCCAATGCCTGGCAGGTATTTAAATCTCCCTCTAACTTCTACCAAGTGGTTTTGTTTGTTTGTTTGTTTTGAGATGGAATTAGAATCACAAGCTAGGTAGCACTTAAGTTCATTTCCTACTCTTGATTTGTGATTTATTTTCCCTTTTAGAGGAAAGGTGTACTTATTTTTAGTGTCCAAAGACATTACTCTGGTATTGCATTTATCCCCTTAGAACAAAAGGCTGCAGTAACTTGGAGGAACAAAGAGTTGGTTTTCAACAAACTCAAGTACCACACAGACTGGCTTACTCCATCTCCCCACTCTTTCCCCTACAATTTCTCTCTAAAATAGAATCACAGCAGAATTTAAGTAAACATCTGGGTTTGTGGCCAGGCCTGTAATCCCAGCATGTTGGGAGGCCGAGGTGCGTGAATCACCTGAGGTCAGGAGATCGAGACCAACCTGGCCAACATGTTGAAACCCCGTCTTCACTAAAAATACAGAAATTAGCTGGGCGTGGTGGCAGGTGTCTGTAATCCCAGGTACTCTGGAGGCTGAGGCAGGAGAATCCTTTGAACCTGGGAGGCAGAGGTTGCAGTGAGCTGAGATTGTGCCATTGCACTCCAGCCTGGGCGACAAGAGTGAGACTTTGTCTCAAAAACAAAGAAACAAGAAAAACACATCTGGGTTTGTTGCCCCCCACCCCCGCATTTTTTTTTTCTTTTCTTTCTTTTTTTTTTGGCCTTTGGTTAGTCTAAGGTGGTGTGGTTTGATTTCCCATTTTTACTAAAGAGCGTTGAGCAGCCCAGGATGAGCGTGCTCCTGTAGCCAGGGGCCCAGGCTCCAGCATAGGCATTGCCTGTGATTCCCCCTTTTCCCAAATCCTTCGAGTTAGCAGATTAAGCCACATGGTGCGTATCTTTTGGAGAGGGACATGGAATCAAAGCAGAGGATTTCTTTCTCATCATCAGGGGCTTGAGGACATTTGGTTCAGAAAAGGATCAGAGAGACGTGGTACCCCTGGGTCTCCTCCGGGTTGGAGATTCACAGGGAGGCCAGGGGCTCTTGCCAGCCCACCTTGGAGCAGTAGCCAGAGGTCATCCTTGGGAGAGGGGCTTTCCCACTGAGTGCTGAAATGACTCTACTCCTCTCAGCCCATCCCAGAGCAAGCAGTGTCCTCTGCCTTTAATGTAACCCCTTTCCATGGGTCTGTCTGTAATTGATCTGAAGTGTGCAGTGGAAGTCATTTTAATAACTTATATATAGTAAAACTCATGTACAAATAAGCAGGCTGCTTTTCTTCTCCCAAAGGGGGTGGATGTCCTGGGGCAGAGGTAGAGGGGAGGCCACCACAGAAGCTGTTCACTCTAGGCACTTTGCAAGGTATTCTTTTTTCACCTAACTCATCTCATCATCATTGCTGGTAGAGTGGGGAAGATAAAAATATTTATCCTGCCTACAGAGTAGGAAAAAGGTCATGTAGTAAAGCTCAGGGTGTAGATGAGAGAACTTGGGAGGATAAAACAAAGCCAGTGTTTGGACTCCCCCAACTCCTGCCATTCTTTCTTGAGATAGAATCTCACTGTGTCCCCAGGCTGGAGTACAGTGGCGCGATCTCAGCTCACTGCAACCTCTGCCTCCTAGGTTCAAGCAATTCTCACACCTCAGCCTCCTAAGTAGCCGGGATTACAGGCACTCACCACCACACCCAGCTAATTTTTTGTATTTTTAGTAGAGACAGGGTTTTGCCATGTTGCCCAGGCTGGTCTCGAACTCCTGAGCTCAGGTGATCTACCCTGCTCGGCCTTCCGAAGTGCTACAAAACAAAGCCTGCATTTGGACTCTCCCCACTCCTGCTGTTCTTAATGCTGGCTCTGTAGCAGGGCACCCTGAGGCTGCTGCATGGAGTGAGTTCCTGCTCATTCCCCATCCCAGGGATTTGGCAGAACCCCACGCAGGCCATCGGGTGGAGCACTTGGCTCCTCATACAGCCTGTGGGCGCCTCTTCTCTAGGGGAGGCAGAGCAGTTAGGCTGAGGACTCGGAGACGGTCCAGGCAGCCTGCACGTCAGTCCAGGAGGGTGGCTGACGTCAGCTCTGAAGGATGATTGCTTTTTCTTGGCTGGCTAACAAAAGGAAAGTTACTATGACAGAGGACTTTCTGGGAGCCCTGCTGAACATGGAGAGGGGATCAGAGCAGAGCAAGGCCCTCACCCCAACCCTGGTAGTTAAGTGCAGGGCTAATGCCTTTCCCAACCTGTTCTGCAGGTTATAGAAACAGGAGGAAATTTTTCTTTCAAAAAACAAGAGGCAGAAAGAAATTTAGCTCTTTAGGTGAGCAGAGGTTAGAGTCCAGACTGGCTAGAGGTGAAGCTCCCTCCCCTGGATGCCAGCACTTCTCAGAAGACCCGGAGACACTGTTCCATCTCAGGGCTGAGCTCGCCATCTCAGGCCTGCCGCGTCTTATTGAAAATAAGGACAAGAGCTTCAATACACAGCTTTCCTCCAAAAGGCCCATCGTGAGGCCTGAGTGCCCCTGCCCAAGGTGGTAATCATTTCTAGGGCACACCTCCTGTTGAAAGGAAAAAGTAGAAGGCCCAAGGAGCCTGTAGCTCCGTGGGAATCATGATGAGAAATGCTTAGATGTACCCCAGTAAAGCAGCTCTTTCAACCAGCATGCCTAAGAAATCAGGGCACTCTTGATTGTTGAACTTTCTGGTTATCCAAGGACTGTCTGGTCCTGTGTTAGATGTAAGGAACTCTTCTCTCTCACCTCTGCAGCCATTTATGGTAGACAAATATAGGTTGATGCATATTTTTGGAAGTGAAGCTCTTGGACCAACAATTACACATCTTTCTTCTGAAAATTAGGCCATCATTTTCATTTGACAGAGGACATATAAAAGAGCAAAACTAAACATGTCTCCAAGAACTGAGCTGAGCAGAACCAAAAGGAAATGTTAGAGATGTTTTCTAAGTTCACCTGAGTAGAAAGCTCGAAGCTTAGAAGTCTCCTGGGTGGGAGGCGGAGGTTGCAGTGAGCCAAGACCGTGCCATTGCACTCCAGCCTGGGTGACAAGAGTCCATCTCAAAAAAAAAAAAAGAGGTCTCGTAGGTGAATTGTCCCTGCTAAAGCTGAGTGATAGGTGCAGGGAGGTTCAGTGCACTGTCTTCTGCACTTTTGTGTGTTTGACATTCTCCAAGATACATTGTTTTAAGTCCATGGAAAACAGTATCTGTTTTGTAAAAGTAAAATAGAAATATAAAAAGCCAGAAATATTTCTGAAAGATTTGGGGCAGTTTTTGTTAGATAGAGATAATAATATAAGTCAGGAAGGTGCCTCTTAATCTCTCAGCCAACAAGGTAGGAAATTTGTACCTAGGTTAAGAAGTTGTCCTGCCCTTCAGCTCTTGTATATTGAATCATTCCATTACCCAACACCCAACATAGAGCCATTTTTTTTTTCACGTACTACATCCTCCAGGAACACATTTCTTTGTATATACACAACATAAGAATAGCTGACCAGCATATGAGAGATCTGCAAACATTTATTGCATCTTGCTTATATGCCAGACACTGATGATAGAAGCCATTGACTTTAAAGAGCTGACATCCTAGGGAGGGAGACAGACCTGTGCAGTGTGATTAGTAAAACAATGGAACTCTAATTAAGGCACACAGCCAGCCTGGAGAGAGGGTGCTGTGAATTCTGGCTTTGTAGATAGGGGAAGTATCTGCAAAGGTCTCCTGGTGGGACCTCGGGGATGAGTGGGAGGGTGGCTGGGAGTGCCCTTGTAGGCGGCTGCTGAGGGAAGCGCCCAGAGGCAGTGGCTGAGCCCGGGTGGTGATGCCAGGCCTGGTTTGCTGATTCTGGACCTAGTCAACTGTGCCAGGAACTAAAGTCGAAGAGTCTGGGCAGGAAAGACTTTGTGGGTCAGGCTAAGGAATTTGAACTTTATCTTGGGACCCATCATTAGTGATTCTAAGCAGGAGAGCAGTGTGTTCAGAATTACTCTGAATTCTGATTTTAAATAGTGGCTTGACCTCGTTTGTTTTTCTCTTCCTGTCCTCAAGCTTACTTGTCAGTTATGATATTTTTAGTTACAAGTCACAGAAAACTCAACTCAGTGGCTTGTACCCAACATGCATGAACCTTGAAGACATTGTGCTAAGTGAAATAAGCCAGTTATAAAAGGACAAACACTGCATAATTCCACTTCCATGTGGTATCTACAGGAGTCAAATTCATGCAGACAGAAAGTAGAATGGGGGTTGTCAGGGGCTGGAAGAGGGGGAGTAGGGTTGATGTTTAGTGAGTACGGAGTTTCAGCTTTACAAGATAAAGAGTTCTGGAGATGGATGGGTGATGGTTTTACCACAATGTGAATGTATTTAGCAACACTGAGCTGTATACCTAAAATCAAAAATATCCTCAAAATGGCTTAAACCAAATGGAAAATATTTCATAAGAAATATATAGAGAAGCTTTCGGTTAATTTAGGGTTCAACAGTTTCCAAAAGAAGCTAGGTGGCTATGCCTTCTCACTCTGCATCAGTCACTTCAGCCCCTTGCAAGACAACTGCCCCACTCCGAAATTACCTTGCAAAGCAACATCCAGGAAAAGAGACCATCCCTCTCTAAGTCCATTTTCAATTGCTTTTAACAGAATACCTGAAAAGGAATTTATTTCTTACAGTTTTGGAGGCTGAAAAGTCCAAGGTTGAAGGGCTGGATCTTGTGAGGGCCTTCCTGAGGGTGGGGACTTTCTGTGGAGTCCTGCGGTGGCACAGGGTAGCACATGGCATCACACAGTGGCAGGGCTGCACATGCCAGCTCAGCACCCTGTTCCTCTTGTTGTAAAACCACCAGAACTCATTATCCTATTAGTCCATGAATAGATTAATCCTTTCATGAGAGCAGAGCCCTCACACTCTAGTCACCTCTTCATAGCCCCACCTCTCAGTAATAGGGATTAAGTTTCAACATGAGTTTCAGAGCAGACAAATACCTAACCCATAGCACTCCCTGTGTCTCTTTAAGAACAAGAAACACTTCCAAAATCAGTGTTCAGCATCTTGGCATGAATGTCTAGCAGCCATTCCACATGCGGCCTGACTGCAGCCCCACTCCTGATGCCCCTTGCAGCTCTTCCCACCATCTCCTCACTCCCAGGCAACAGTGGCTCCTATTTCTCCAGACTTTTCCTTTACTCAGGCTAAAGGTGACCTTGGCGTCACCTTGGCCCCTGTCACACCCCACATCCATCGGCAGATTCTTTTCGCTCTGCCTTCCACATGTGCCCAGGCTCCGGCTACTTTTCACCACTGTGACTCAGCCTGAGCCACCACCATCTCCCACCTGGATTATTGTCATCGATTCCTATCTGGTCTCCCTGTTTCTGCCCTTGGTCACATATCCATTCAGTGAGCAAATATTGACCATGTACCTCACATGTGCCAGGCATCGCTCTGGGTGCTCGCAGCTCTACAGTGAACAAAACAAAACCCCTGCCCTCCTGGAGCCTTCATTCTGTTCTCAAAACAGCAATCAGATCGTGTCCCTCCTTTGACCAGCATCCTCTCGTTCTTCCATCCCACTCAGAATAAAAGCCAGATTCCTTAGGAGACCTGCATGATGGTGCCTCTTTGTTCCTTGAGTAAGGACGAACGCACGCCCATCTCAGGGCTTTCACATTTGTTTTTCCTGCTCCCTAGAATCCTGTCCCCACCCCTGTAGCCTCAGGGCTTCCTCTTTCATTTTCTTCAAGTCTCTTGATGTGGAATTTGACGGAAAGATGGCAATCAGTTGGCCTGAACAACTGGCAGTGGAGTGGCCATTTACAGAGAGGGAGCTTCCTGAGGGAGGGAGCTTGTGGGGGCAGGGCACCAGGAGTTGGGTTTTTGACTTGCTACACCTCCCATGCCGATTTAGACATTCAAGTGGGTCGTGCAGCACCTGTGGACGAATCTGAGGCTCTGAGTGACAGATTTAGGGGTCGCCAGTATATACGCAGGTTTACGCTGTGTCACAGGAAGCACGTGCACAGAAGAGCTGCATATTGCAGTGATTTCAGTTAGGGATACGAGGAGGAACCAGCAAAGGAGACTGAGGAAGAGCAGCCAGCGAGCTAGAGAAGAATCAGGAGATGCACTTCTCCAAAGCCCAGTGCAGGGACATGCAGAGAGGGAGTGAGGGAGTGCCTGTGGCAGGTGCTGCTGATAGCTCTCCCCGCCCAGCCTCAGCTGTCTCACTCCCAGATACAGACAGCCGTGCTCTTTGAGGAATGCGTCCAATATGCAGGGGTAATGGACCTTTCGTACCAACTTCAACTAGTTCATGTTCCTTGAATGCTGAGACATCATAAAAAATATAATTTGGTCTCTGTTCCTGGTTCCCGACATAGAGCTTCTAAAACCCTTGTAATTTCCTGAGCTGTAGGGGTTCAGGGGGCATCTTTTGTTCTAATATGGTGACTCTTGGTGGGGACCTGTCACCAGAAAGATCAAGCTATGATGAGAGGGTTGGACTTTCAGCCCCACCCTTCATCCTCCAGGGAGGGAAGGGGGCTGGAAATGGAGTTAGTAATTGATCATACCTACACGGTGAAACTCCATAAAAATCCCTAAAAGATGGCGTTCAGAGAACTTTTCATTTTGGCAAACACATCCACTTTCTGGGAGCATGGTGCACCCCAGCACAGTGGGAACAGACAGTCCTGTGCTCAGGACCCTCCCAGACCTCACCCTGTGTGCCTCTTCACCTGGCCGTTCACTTGTGTCTTTTATCATATCCTGGAATAAACTGGTAAACGTAAGTAAATGTTGCCCTGAGCTCTATGAGCCATTATGACAAATTATCAAATCTGAAGAGGGGCTTGTAGGAACCCTCCATTTGTAGCCCAGTCGGACAGCAGTTGTAGGCAACCTGCAGACCCTCTGCTTGCAATTGGTGTCTGAAGTTGCGGGGCAGTATCTGGACTGAGCTCGGAACTAGGGGGCCTTGTGCTCATCAGAGTAGGTCGTGTTCAAATTGAGTTAAATTGTAGAACACCCAGTTGGTGTCAACAGAGAACTGGACAGTTGCTTGGTGTGAAAAAGCTACACTTCTCTTCACAAACCACACTTCATGAGCCAGGGCCATTCCAGCAAACCTGCTTCTTTGACACCAACTAATGAGGAAAACACTTTTTCCTGTTAAGCCTTGTATACTCCCAACACTTCTGACAGTAGCCACGAGTGTACCTTCGCTACTGGGGGAAGATACCTTCGCTACTTGAGTGGAGATTCCATTTCCCCCCCCACTCTTCTCTCTTTAAAACTTCTGGGAAACCATCCATCGTTTGGCCTCATCTGAAGCATAGGCAGCTCAGACAGTAAATCTACCTCTTCCCGTTCACCTGTAGCACCTAAGGTAGTGCTTGGAGCTGCCTGTAGGATAGTGAATACACAGGCTCCAACATATGGGTGAGCACATTTGCTGTTGCCTGTGAGTGTGTGTGTCACATATCCTGAGCTTATGTTAAAAATCAGGGAAAGAGTAACTTCTCTCCACTTAGCAGTTTCTGTATTTTAATGCAGCCTGAATTCAAAGTAATAATGTTCTAAACTTATTAAACTGAGATTTTATGTGGGAGAGAATTTGGTCTCTGGGTGGAGGAAGGGTATAAGGCTGAGGGAAGCACATGCCGACTTTTGAGAATTACTAAAGTGAATGCTCCTTTTTTTACTTCAATTTTTCTGCAGGGGTCGGCACCAGGAATTATTATAGAAAGATCGGCTACAGATTACAAGGCCCGTACATGGTGAAGATGCTGAAATAATGGCCACACCAGTCCACCTTTCTGCAGTATCCTCCCTGGCAGAACACGGAGAATCAGGATTTCTTAAATACTCAACAGAGAGGCTGAGCAGAGCAAATAGGGGACTTCACCCTCATCCCGCAGCTGCAGAGACCTTCAAGGCCACGGCTGGTCATCTGCTGACCACACCCCAGATCCGTCCTCTCCTGTGTGCACCCAAAGAAAATCATTGCATTTTTGAGGCTTAAATCGTCTATCCAGTTTCTAAATTTTGCATGAGGCCTGCAGGTGGCCTATTTTGACTCAGACGGTGACAAAAGCAAATTAACTCATTTGGACACCATAACTCATGAAATAAAACTGATTGTCATTCGAGGAGCAAACTTAGGAGTAGGTTATTTATATACCCCAGGGACAGAAAGTCAGGTTGAAACAGGAAAACCACCAGACTCTGATCTCAGGCCTCTAACGACGTACGCATTGGAGCGCAAGTTAGGAAAATGAGCTTTTGTTTTCATGGAAATCATTCTGATTACAGTGCCGATGTTTAGAAATAGCAGTGTGACCGGGAAAGAGGAATTGCAGTTGTGGGGGAGTGAGCTGGCAGCAGCCGGCCACCAGCCTCTCCCAGGCGGGAGTCCACCATCCGAGACGGCAATGACAAAGAGCTTCATTTCATGTTCTTTGTTGTCTCGACTTCCCACCCTCTTGGCAACTACAGGGCAGTGTGGGCAGCCACAAGTGTGGTCCCCAGAGAGCGTCTGGCTTTCCTGTTTGTCTATCCCGAGCGTCTGAGATTGTGTGCCCCTAAATCAAGATTTGCTTCCACAGAAGCCATTACTTGCAATTTTTTTTTTTTTTTTTTTTTGATAGAGTCTCGCCCTGTCACCCAAGCTGGAGTGCAGTGGTGTGATCTCACTGCATCCTCAGCCTCCCAAGTAGCTGGGATTACAGGCACCCGCCACTGCACCTGGCTAATTTTTCTATTTTTAGTAGAGATGGGGTTTCACCATATTGGTCAGGCTGGTCTCAAACTCCTGACCTCAGGTGATCCATCCACCTCGGCCTCCCTAAATGCTGGGATTACAGGCATGAGCCACTGCACCCAGCCTTTAATTTTTTAAGGTGGATTTTGGTTGTTATAAATGGAGAAAGGTAAGAGTTCAAGTTCAACTTGTGTGAAAGCAAAACAATGGAAAACAGGATTGGCTTCTTCAAAGGCTCCTCTTGTAGAACTACCTTTTTGAGATTTCGAGGTAATCTACTTTGGAGACTGCCTGGAGAGGGTCAGTTCCTAAGTTAAGAGCATTGCTTAACCTTGGCTCCTGTGGCATTTTACAAAGGTTTAAAGGAATTGATTCCTCTGAAAGGGCCTGAAAATAAAAAGTCCTTAACATACAAAGAAGAGTCATGTGGTTTTTTTTTTTTCCTCTCCCTGTAAATGCAGTGACATTTGCCACGAATGTGCAGGTTTCAGTTTCCAACCTATGGCACTGTTCATTTCCTCCTGGGTGCTGTTTGCCATTTCATTAAACTGCTACGAGGCAAATGGCAGTGGCTTTGTTATGGGCTCACTGTGGAACTACCATGGCTTTCCATGAGTGTCGTTTAGGGACTTAGCTACTTCTCAATTATGCTTTTTTACCCTATAAAAATAAAACTAATAAAGCATACTCCCGCTGGCTGTCAGAGCTGCGTTGCTGGAGACAGAACCAGCCGCACAGCCCTGGAGCACAAAGTCTGCGGGCCTCGACCTTCTCATCTGTGCTAGGTGCCCAAATGGACACACATAACTTACAAGAAGGGCTTTTGTGAAATGGTAAAAAGGCCTGCACATGGAAAGTTCACTTCAAAAGATGACAATTTAGGGAATTTGAAACAAAATGACAGGAACTTGCACCTTTCTGATGGCTGTCAGCCTTTGCTCAGGATTCACGAGAATCCCTCTTTCTAGCTCATCCCTGGCCTTCCTTGCCATATCTTGTGGCCTGTGCAAAATGGCAGCAGTTGAGGAGCTTCCCCCGGGTGTCAGGGCTCCTGCCTCCTCCCTCTGCCACCAGAAGCTTCCGCTTCTCTTGTGACTGCCAGGGCTTGTTCCGGCATGGATGGTGCTTGGCGCCTCCACTGTCCGGCTGGTCTGGCTGCTCTGAGGCCTGTGGGGCCACTTCATAAGAAAGCTCAGTTGGGCACGATCCTGCTGGCCTCGGTGTGAAACCATCACAGCTGCAGCCTGATCCCACCTGAACGGAAGGACTCCTTAGCAACCACCTCCAACCCAGAAAGCTCTGCATTTAGCTCCACTTCTGGGACATCACCTGAAGAGTTTTTTTTTTCTTCTTCTTTTTTTAATTCAAGTCATATCAAAAACAGACTAAACTAAATTTGAACAGAAAATGAGATTTTTAAAATACATTATCACCAAGCGAAAGGGCCTGGTAAAACTCATTGTTCCATTTGGGAACAAGCAAACCCCTTTTCCATTTTCCATCTCTGCAGACCCAAAAGTACCACAAAGACAACTCAAAAACCAACGCCTGTTCCCCTAAAACGTCTTTCAGATTGCAAATTTTCATTGCCAGTGCGTTTTTCGCTTTTTTGTTTTCAAGATTATCACATTGAAAACAGAAAATCTTGTTCCTAAAGAACTCACAGACCCCTGAGTTTACAAAGAAAAAAAAAAAAAAAAGCACAAGATCTGGCATCTGAAAACCTGGTTTCCTCATTAACCATGAAGCTTTGAGCAAGGCCCCTCCCTGTTTCTGAGCTACCATTTCCCTATTTGTAAACGTGTGTCGCTCGGGGCAAGCGTAGGAATCAGATGTGGCATTTGAGAGACACTGCATAAACCAGGACATACACCGATAGTTGTTGCTGCCCCCAGTGAAGTGGCTTCTCTGCTGATGTGTAACCTTGGGCAAGTCAACCCTGCAAAGTTTCATCTGTAAAATGGGAGTGAGGTGTAGGCAGGGTTCTTAGAACAGGAAGCGTACTATAGAAGCACTAGCTCTGATTACTAATACCTAACAAGTGCAATCATCCGCCCATTTTTTTCTTCAATGAGGGAGCTTCTCTGCTGACAATAGAATTTCTGATTCTTTGCTACAATCTAAGTTTTTCTTAGAAGCCCATGTCAGAAGAATAGTATCTCTAATGCTCTAAGACCCTATCTCCTTCTCCTCTGGTCTATTTTATTCACACAAGTCTAGGGTTGCACATTGTCAAATCCATTCCTTGAGGGCCAAGATCCTAGCTGAGATTGCAACAGCAAAAAGCATTTTGAAATGCTGCTGTCTTTGGAGTGGCTTCCTGGAAAGGTGTCCAGTATCAGCACACATTGCCGACCCCTGTGTGAGCTGGTGGCTGTGTCCACCTAGGGAGTCTGGCAGCCATTTGTGGCAGGGGTTGGGACGGGAAGGGGACACCTTTCTATATATTGGAGTTGTGTACACCAGCAATACGTTTGTGTTTCGTTCTGTGAAGGCATTTCCAAAAATGATGTTTCAAGAAACCTATTTTAATGTAGACAAATCCATGCCTGTGAAAAAGTTGCCACTCGGCTGCTTTTCTCTATCCTGCCTTCATTGCCGTTACCCAGATGTGCAGCTTTAACTCCTTTGTCTCTACACGCCTGATTCCCACCTTGTCCACCTGGAAAATTTCTCATCATTCAGGGGAACAAACGACTATTTGTTGAGCCTCCACCAGGCCCTGGACTCTGCCTCAGGTCCTTTCACCTTCTTCGTCTTGGGAAATCCCTCCAACCCCCGCCGTCCTCAAGGTTAATACGGTAAGGTGAAGAGTCTCCACTACTTTTTTTTTTGTTTTTGAAACAGGATCTCACTCCGTTGTCCAGGCTGGAGTGCAGTGGCGTAGTCATGGCTCACTGTAGCCGTGCAAACTCCCAGGCCCAAGCACTCCTCCCATTTCAGTCTCTCAAGTAGCTGGGACTACAGGCATGCACCACTACACCCAGCTAATTTTTTTATTTTTTATAGAGGCGGGAGGGGTCTCGCCGTGTTGCCCAGGCTGGTCTTGAACTCCTGGGCTCAAGCGATCCTTCCTCCTCAGCCTCCCAAAGTGTTGGGATTACAGGCGTGAGCCACCGCGTCTGACCTTGTCTCCATTACTTAAGTAAGGAAGGCAGGCTGGTGTCTTCACCTCTGAGCCTGGCATCACAGGAAGCCACTGTGGCACCCAGGTGCAGTCACAGTGCCATCCCCCAAATGTCTGGGGATCGCGTATACTATACTCTGAATGGGACCCTGGCGTGGCCCAGTGCAGCGGCCCTGGTCTCAGCCACTAAATACTAAGATGCAGGCTTCGAGACCGAGCCAGTGACTCAGCCCTCCCCACCCCACCCAGCCCCACTCTTCCTCTTTTAGAGGAAAGCGTTGCCAGTCAGCTTATGTTAGACCTGGGCACCGAGCCTGTGCCTTCAGATGTGAATTTCACCCTCACGGCAGCCTGTGAGAGAAGCCCTATTATCAGCATCCCAGCAGTTCCAACTGGCGGGAGTGGAAGTGGATGATTTCCTTAAGAGATAATGCAAAGTACAGAAAGAGTCTACTCTTTTCATTTAAATGAAAATAGCGCTTGGGGGCTCTAAAAATTATATATGCTCATTATAACAAATGGAAATGAGACAGAAAAGCACAAAATAACCTGAAATCCCACCATCAGTGCCAGCCGTGGCTAACGTTGTGATGAATGTCCTTCCAGCCACCTCTCTGCACACACACACACAGACACACACAGACACGCAATCAGTTTTACATAGAAGAGTCATATTGTACATGTTGCTTCTTTTTTACTCTACAAGATGTAAAGTAAGCATCTTTCCATTTCAATATGGATCTACTTGAATTTTTTTTTTTTTTTTTTTTTTTTTTTGCTTTTGAGACAAGGTCTCCCTCTGTCACCCAAGCTGGAGTGCAGTGGTACTATCTCGGCTCACTGCAACCTCCAACTTTTGGGTTCATATGATCCTCCTGCCTCAGCCTCCCAAGTAGCTGGAACTACAGGTGCACACCATCACACCCAGCTGATTTATTTTTTTGTAGAGCCAAGGTCTCCCTGTGTTGCCCATGCTGGTTCTCAAACCCCTGGCTCAAGCTACTCTATCCTTTGCAGTGAGTACCTAGTGGTCCCCTGTCTGCAGATGCACGGTTGATTTCAGCGGGCCTTTCTTTTTTTTTTTTTTTTTTGAGATGGAGTCTCGCTCTGCCGCCCAGGCTGGAGTGCAGTGGCCGGATCTCAGCTCACTGCAGGCTCCTTCAGTGGGCCTTTCTAATCTCACACTCTCATCATCACAGTACCTAGAAGCACCAATCTGTTGACTCAATACCAAGATTTACTTCTTTATTTTCTACAAACACTCACTCATTCATGGCTGGCCCCCTTTGTGCCCCCACCCCCCGCCACTTTGGTTGTCCTGCCACCAAGCCTTTCAGTCCTTCACTCACAATGGGGAAGGCCTCCCTGGCTGGCGTGTGGCCTTTCTCATCCAGAGGGCAGCAGCACATTCCATCAAGAACAAGTCCCATCACACGAAATGTCAAGATGCCTGCTCACTGGAAGGCACTGGAGCGTGACAGCCTTTACTGAAGTGAGAGGTGACTGTACCTTATCTTTTTTCCCCTGATGTAAGGGACTGCGTCAAGTCAGATCCCTGCACCAGCTGTAGCCCTGCAGAGATGCTCGTCATCTTGTCTGCAAGGCTAGAAAATGTGACCACCAGAGAGACTTGACGGTACCTGCTGTCACCATCAGGGCAGGCAGCAGAGGGGCTCTCAGCGCTTGGACCCCCCCGCAAAAAGAATGGCAGGACATGCAGATGCCTGGGTGCCAGGCTTGCTTCCGCCTCTGTCCAGCTCTGCAGGGACAGGGTCTGGGTCACCATATATCTAGGGTGCTGAGGCAGCAAGCAAAGATCACCTGCATCTACCTGAAGGAAAGAAAGTACAGGAACATTTTGGCGAGAGGAAGAAAGGGAAGTAATGTGTTGAGCAGTCATGCCTGGTATTGCCCCACAGTGGTCCTCTGAGGGTGGAATTAAGGTCCCCATTTTACAAATGAGAAACTCAGGCTCAAAACAGCTCAGTAAATTAACCAAGGCCACAGAGCTAGTCAGAGAAATGAGTGTGAAGATGACAGACTGGCCCAATACAGTGGCTCGTGCCTGTAATCCCTGCAATTTGATTCTCTATAAAAAATTAGCCAGGTGTAGTGGTGCACACCTACAGTTCTACCTGCTACAGAGGCTGAGGCAGGAGGATCGCTTGAGCCCAGGCGTTGGAGGCTGCAGTGAGCCATGATTGTGCCACTGTACTCCAGCCTGGGTGACAGCAAGACACTGTCTCAAAAAAAAAAAAAACAACAACAAAAAAAAAAAAAAAAAAAAACACACACACACACACACAACAAATTGACATTTGCAGACTTGCAGAGATTCATACTTACGAGCAGTGGTTCCTCTAGAATTTCTAAAACAAAGTTTCTGGCTGGCAGTTGGGTTGGAGAAGGGTTTATCTTGAAGCTACGTGGCCTGGCAGACATCGTTTGCCCCCCACCCCCTGTTCCAGGCCACTTCTTAGCACAACAACTGCCAATGGGCTCTTGAAAGACCCCCTTGATTGAAATATACAGACAACAGATACATCCAAATAAAAACTGGTAAATAGGGACAATATGGAAAGAATGAACTAGTAGCAGGAAATCAATCTGCTTAAATAGAAAATTGAAACTAAGTAACTCTGGGAGTTACTGTTACAGAAAAGAATGGAAGTTTCTGGGTTAAAATGGAGGATGGAACACACACATCTAGTATTGCTTCCACCTGGAGCTAGATGTGTGCATTCCATCCTCCCTTTTAACTGATGTTAAAGAGAGGTGAGGGCCTAGCACGGTGACTCACAGTGACTCCCTACACTTGGGGAAGCCAAGATGGGAGGATTGCTTGAACCCAGGAGTTTGAGACCAGCCTGGGCAACATAGCAAGACCCTATCGCTACAAAAAGTTTTTAAAAATCAGACAGGTTCACACCTGGCTGTGATGGCACACACCTGTAGTCCCAGTGATTTGGGAGAGGTTGAGGCAGGAGAACCACTGGAGCCCAGAAGTTTGAGGCTGCAGTGAGCTATGATTGAGCCACTGCATTCCAACCTGGGTGACAAAGTGAGATCTGTCACCAAAACAAAACAAACAAACAAACAAAAGACTAAGTTTGCCTGATACTTACAGATGTGGAAAAAGAGACAAGTGAGCCATGCAGGAGAGGAAGCCAGAATGGGGTGTCTAGGGTTTGTCCAAAAGGCCTTGACAGAGGGGCAGAGAGGTCCCAGCACAGAGAAACTGAAAGTCCCCTCTTACCCCACATCCCTAGGGCTGCAGAGGAATAAGTGGCCAAGACTACAGGTGGGAGCAGTCTCCTTCCCCACTCAACCCTGTGGGGACCCAGAGGGCACAGAGCCAATGTAGGCTCATAAGGCCCCTGCCTCCCTTATTTCACCTCTGCCCCCAGCACCCCAGCCCTTCCTCCTCCAGGAAATAGGGAAGAAGTGCTGGTGCCCCTGTGGCAGGCCCTCCCTGGAAGAATGGAAGTTCCACCCTGGAAATGTGGATGTCATATGGCCTGGGCCATTCTCATTGTTGAACTGAGGTCGTGTTGAGAGGCTCAGAGAGAAGGAAGGACACCTGTTACCTAAGACAAGTCATAAAAGTCAGGGTAGGCTGAGGTTTTCATCCCAGGGCTGGGGAAAGAAAATAATAGTTGGCCTTTGAGAACCTCCCATCAGCTGGGCTTGTTCAAATAACAGCAACATTCTGATTGTGTTCCCAGCTCAGTCTGTTCAATTAGCAGGCACGTGGACAACACTGGATTTCCATTTTAAATTGAAACAAAACAAAACAAATATTTAATGATCGCTTTTGTTTTAATAAGTTATTACCCCCTTGGAAAACAGAAACTTTTTCTTCTGTACCAAGATGTCGGCGCCACAGGTGGAATTTGACCTTTCTCTGGAACTAAAGGATTTAGCCTTGAATTTTCTGCCTGGGATTATTTACAAGGTGAGGCCGTTTTCAGCCACAGGTGAGTTTATAGTGAAATGAAACCCATAGTGTCAGTACTCTGGGGTTAAGATTAGAGATCCTTTCTGTATTTGGAGTTTAAAGTGTCACTTTTCAGAGAATTTGACGTTTCAGATTATTTGACAGATCAGCTGTGATTCCAACCTAAAACAGGCAGTTGATTTTTAGACTTAGGATTTTAAATGGAAAGATGTTAGAGAATTTGAATAAATTTGCAAACAATGCTAGAATGTTTAAGAAATCTTGAGATTTGCTATATTTAAATTTTTAATGTGTTAGATTTGTAAGACTTTTGTAAAGTTACTTGGGGCTGGGCACCGTAGCTCACACCTGTAATCCCACACTTGAGGAGGTCAAGGAGGGCAGATCATTTGAGCTTAGGAGTTCAAGACCAGCCTGGGCAACATGGTGAAACCCTATCTCTGCAAAAAATACAAAATGTAGCTGGGTGTGGTGGCGTGCACCTGTAGTCCCGGCTACTCAGGAAGCTGAGGTGGGAGGATAGCTTGAGCCCAGCAGGAGGTTGAGGCTGCTGTGAGCCATGATCATGCCACTGCACTTCAGCCTAGATGACAGAATGAGACCCTGTCTCAGGAAGAAAAAAAAAAAATTACTTGGAAGGGTTTTTGCTTGCTGAAGTCATAAATTGCCTAGTCGGGCACTTAAAGTACATAAAAAGAAAATAAAGATATTGAATTTATATAAATTTATTAATGTGGTTTTAAAACATTGAAGAAAATTTTATTTTTAAAAGCTTTTTTAAAAAAATATATATATATATGTATATATATAATAGAGACAGGGTCTCACCATGTTGCCCAGGCTGGTGTCAAATTCTTGGCCTCAAATGATCCTCCCACCTCGGCCTCCCAAAGTGCTGGGATGACAGGCGTGAACCACCACACCCGAACTCAAAAAATCTTAACCGACTTGAAAATAGGACTGATTTGGAAGATGCATGCTTAATTCACACCAGGCATGGAGAAGGGCAGTGAATCACACATGGCACATCCTGAAATCTCAATCCTCTTGTCACTCATGGACTCTGGAAGTTGCACAGCAAGTTCAGCCACATTCTGTAACTGTGTGAGCTGGTTCATTGACTCTATTCATTTATCACCAAGAATCCACGATAGTAGGGAAATCCACAGAGTGCTAGTGGAGCCTGCTCAGTCAGAAGAATCCAGGAAACTTCCTAGGGGAAGGGCTGTGAGGGATGAGTGGGAGTGGAACAGGGGAGCAGGCATGGAAAGAGAATTTCAGGCAGAGTAGCAGGGAGGCCCCAGCCTGGGAAGGTGTCTCAACATCAGGTTGGAAAGACCAGTTCTAGAAAGAAATAGGCTAAATAAGAGTGAAGTCAAGTCAGGCACAGTGACTCATGCTTGTAATCCAAAACTTTAGCAGGCTGACACAGGAGGATTGCTTGAGCCCAGGAATTCCAGATTAGCCTGGCCAACATAGCAAGACCCTGTGTCTACAAAAAATTTTAAAATTAGCTGGGTGTGGTGGTACATGCCTTCAGTCCCAGCTACTTGGGAGGCTGAGGCAGGAGGATCACTTGAGCTTGGGAGGTTGAGGCAGTGAGCTGTGATTGCACCACTGCACCCCAGCCTGGGCAACAGAGCAAGACCCTATCTCAAAAAAAAAAAAAAAAGAGTGAAGGCAAGAGAACATCTGAGAACTCAGTATCAGGATTCAAACTATAGCAACAAGTGGACTGGAAGGGTGGGGGAGTGGGGAACAGCAACAAACGCAATATCCTTTAAACAAAGATAGTATCCCACAGTGACACAGTGGCATAAAGAGGTAGGGTGCTGGGACTCTCCTCCTGTGAGCTGCCCCAGGCCTGGGACCTCACCTGTTCTTGTGTTCCCAGAGCCTGGCACCCAGAAGGTGTTCCATAAATCTTTGTTGGAAGAATGACAAGAAGGGAAGGATCGGAAGAAAATGTCTAAGATGGGGGAACTATTGGAATGAAGTTGAGAGACACTGACTCAGCACATACTGTGGTTCAACTGATGTTTTCTTTTCCTTTTTCTTTTTTTGAGACAGAGTCTTGCACTGTCACCAGGGCTAGAGTGCAATGGCACGATCTCGGCTCACTGCAACCTCCACTTCCGCCTCCTGGGTTCACGTGATTCTCCTGCCTCAGCCTCCTGAGTAGCTGGGATTACAGGTGCACACCACCACACCTGGCTAATTTTTTGTATTTTTAGTAGAGATGGGGTTTCACTATGCTGGCCAGACTGGTCTTGAACTTCTGACCTTGTGATCTGCCCTCCTCGGCCTCCCAAAGTTCTGGGATTACAGGCGTGAGCCGGCACGCCCGGCCTGTTGTTTTCTTGTGTGTTGTTTCTCTTTGTGATTTATCCTGCCCAACACAAAAGTAAGCAAAGCAGCTTCATATTGTCTAACTTGCTTTTAATATTTTACTTGAAATGTCATAACTAGAAAGTTTTCTGTGCTTTAAAATGTCAATATCGACCTCCTGCTTCACCCTCCAGGTCTTGTTCCCAGTGCTTATTCTCCTGGGCCCCTTTGCCCAGGGGTGTGACGGCGCCTCCCTCCCTTTGGCTTGTATAACATTACGCAGTCCAGCCTCCCTCCCCGTCTCCCCTTCCTACATAGACACACTCCACTCTGAGTTGTGACAACCGTATCCCCTCTGCATGGGCACCAGTCACCCATTTCCACTTGCGCTGTTGACATTTCTGCTGTCATGTCCCACTGTTGCCTCAAAGTCATCTAAAATTAAACTCCTCTCCCTCCACCCCCACAAAACCACTGCCCTTCTTGACTTGGACCACTGTTAATAGCATCAGCATCCTCCTAACCACCCAGACTCCAAGCTTTTAGTTACTTTGGACTTTGCTCCCTTCCTCACCCTGCATATGTAGCTAATTACTAAGCTCTTTCCTCAATTTTTCTCTAGCATTCATCTGAGTTTTCACTGCCTTGATCACTTTGACACACAATAGTCAAAATATTTAGAGGTACACAGTGATGCTTCCATACGTACAATGTAAGTGATCAGATGAGGGTAATTAGCATATTCATCATCCCAAACATCTATCATTTCTTTGTGTTGGGAGTGTTGAATATCCTCCTCCTAGCTACTTCAAACTATATATTATTGTTAACTAAGTCATCCCACAGTGCTACAGAACAATACGCCATTCCTCCTATCTAGCTGGATTCTGTATGCTTTAACAAATATCTCCCTGCTCTTCCTGATCTGTCTGCCTCTATTTTCTCCCTTCTTTAATCCGACTTGTCAGATTAACCTTCCTGTAACAATCATAAAAGCAACAAGAGCTAGCATTTATCAAAACTTGCTACGAGCCAGTTCTAAGAGCTCTACATATAGGCATACGTTCAAAACTCACATCAATCTCATCGTGTTACTTTTTTTTTTTTTTTTTGAGACAAAGTCTTGCTCTGTCACCTAGGCTAGAGTGCGGTGGTACAATCCCAGCTCACTGCAACCTCCGCCTCCCCAGTTCAAGTGATTCTCCTGCCTCAGCCTCCCGAGTCTCTGGGATTACAGGAGCACGCCACCACGCCTGGCTAATTTTTATATTTTTAGTAAAGACGGGGTTTCCCCATGTTGGCCAGGCTGGTCTCAAACTCGTGACCTCAAGGGATCCGCCTGCCTTGGCCTCCCAAAGTGCTGGGATTACAAGCCTGAGACACCACACCTGGCCTACTCTTATTTTATAGATAAGAAAACGTGAGGTACAGATAGGTTAAGTAGCTTGCTCAACAACACACAGCTAGGATGTGGCATCGGAGGATGACCCAGGAGGTCCGCATTGCCTACAAAATGAACTGCATCTTCCCATGTCCCCACCTCCCTCTCTCTGCTCAGCTACACTGAGATCAGCAAGATGCCCAGTGCACGCCTCTCCTGTGCCCCAAAACACAACTCAGTTACCCCCTTCCCACCTCCCTTCCGGGGCCATCTGAGCTCACCATGGTCTTGTGAGCATTGCCGACGCTACCCCTTAGCACCACAGGGGTACCTGTTTTTGGGAGGGTGTATGTGCTGACATAGGACATGGACTTGATGGGACTATTTCGGCATGGAAGACGTTTTAAGGTGGCAGGATCCAAACAGTCATATCAAAATGTAAATGCACTACTGCCTTTTAGGTTTTATTTTATGTTTAATTGGCATAAAATGTCCATAATAGACTTCCTTAACCCTCACCCTATCCCTCAAGTGCTCTCAGCCCCGCAGATGCTCAGGGGATAGAGGAGCAGTCTGTGTTGCGCATCGCTTGATATTTTCTCTCTCTATTCTGGTTTTTCAACTAGGATATGCATCCATGTGGGACAAAATTCTGAAGGGACAAAGGGTATATCATGAAAAATAAGTCTCCTTTATACCCATCCCCTGCCACCCAGCCCCTCCCAAAGGCAACCACTCATGTTTTCAGAGAGTACATATCCAGTGAATGTCAGGCATATCAGTACAAATGCCTGATACTTTTAAAGGTGAAAGTGCACTCGTGTTTTCTGACATGATGATGATCGAGACACAAATATTAAAAAGTATCCTGATGTTAACATGGTGACATTGACGTGTCCTGCGCTTCCCCTCCAGCTCTTTGTAAAAGGGATGAAGTCTTACACATCCTGTGCCTCCGCTCTCCAATCTCTCCATGCCCCCCGGGCCCAGTACTGGTCCAGGGTCTGGGCTCAGAGCAGACACTCAATGATATGATTTGAAGAAAGCTCAGACAAAACCCTGGTCTAGAACGAGGGCAGGAACCAAGTGAGTGGTGGAGAGGGAAGAGCTGGGAGTAGAGAGGGGAGACATGGAGTGAGCCCAGGAGGGAAAAGTGGAAGCAATGGGGAAGAGGGAATGGCAATGCTTACCTGGCACTCTCCTCCCCTATCCACCAAGGCACTGATCAGCCCTTGACAGCCCACTGTGGGGAAAGTCCCCAATCCACCTGCTGCTGGGGTACCCATTCATCCAAGCCTGACCACCCGAGGCCAAGGGGCTGCAGCTTAGCTCACTTTCCCTGTGGTTTATTCACTTTACAGAATTAGACTCAGCTCGACTTACCAGGCCCGGGTCTCTAACCGTCCTTACCATCCCTGAGAGAAAATTGCTTCTCTGATGACTCACAGGGAAGGAGCCATAAAGCACTGAATCACCGATGCCCCCTCCTACCCCGCTTAGTAGTTTCAGCTTGTGTTTTCCCTTCCAGAGACAATTTTGGATCTGTTTCTGTGGCCGTGGCCCCATACGATGGCTGCCGGCTAAACCGAAGTTGGCAGTAACCTTTTCCCCAACTCATTGTTTACCTGAGACTGGCTGTCACTGATAAATGCCTTGCCTTGCCTGGCTACTAACCACGGTGAAAAAGAAAAGAAAATCAGATCAACAAGAGAACAGATTTGTGCTTGGCTGAAGCCCACGCTGTTTCCAAATGATAAGAAGTTCATGCCCCTGACTGAGGCTGTGAGGAAACCTTTCTCTAATGGGTTTTGAAAATTGTTTAAGAATAATTATGAATAGTGTGACTTTGAAAAGGCCACCACAAAGGGAAAATGCAACACTCCTTTAAGACATATGAATGTTTTTGTCTGAAAGAAATGCCCAGCAATTGACATGCAAAAAAAAAAAAAGAAAGAAAGAAAGAAAGAAATTGAAACTAGAAACTAGAGACAGACCTTACACCTGTCACAAAAATTAACTCAAAATAGATCACAGACCTAAATGTAAAACACAACTGTAAACCTCCTAGGAGATGACACAGGAGAACATTTTGATGACTGAGAATGGCAAAGACTTTTTAGACACAATACCAAAGACAAAGATCCATGAAAGAACCCATTGATTAACTGAACTTGATTAAAATAAAAAACTTGAGCTCTGTGAAAGACACTATCAAGAGAGTAAGAAGAAAAGCCACAGACTGGAAGAAAATATTGCAAAAGACATACCTGATAAAAGATGTATATTCAAAACATACAAAGAGCTCTTAAAACTCAACGATAAGAAAATAAACAACCTGATTTTTAAAATGGGCCAGGCTGCACATGGTGGCTTACACCTGTAATCCCAGTACTTTAATAGGCCAAGGTAGGTGAATCACTTGAGCCCAGGAGTTTGAGACCAGCCTGGGCAATACGGTGAAACCCCATCTCTACAAAAAATTATGAAAAACTAGCCAGGTATAATGGCACATGCCTGTAGTCCCAGTTACTCAGGAGGCTGAGGTGGGAGGATCACCTGAGCCTGGAAGGTCAAGGTTGCAATGAGCCATGATCGCACCACTGCACTCCAGCATGGGTGACAGTGAGACCCTGTCTTGAATAAAAGGGGGCCAAAAACCTAAACAGACACGTCATTAAAGAAGAGATATACATGATAAGCAAGCATGTGGAAAGACGCTCCACATGACGTCTTTAGAGAAATGAAATTTACAGCCATAAGATCTCTACCTATTAGAATGGCTGAAGTCCAGGACGTGAACAGCACCGAATGCTGATGAGGATGTGGAGCAGCGGGAACTCCCATTCATTGCTGGTGGGAATGCAAAACCAAACATCATTCTGACCATACCTTCCCCGCAGTCGTACCCTTGGTATTTACCCAAATGAGATGAAAACTTATGTCCATACAAAAGTCTGCTCATGAATACTTATAGCACCTTTCTTTTTTTTTTTTGAGACGGAGTCTTGCTCTGTCACCCAGGCTGGAGTGCAGTGGCCGGATCTCGGCTCACTGCAAGCTCTGCCTCCCGGGTCTACGCCATTCTCCTGCCTCAGCCTCCCGAGTAGCTGGGACTACAGGCGCCCGCCACCTCGCCCGGCTAGTTTTTTTTTTTTTTTTTTTTTTTTTTTTGTATTTTTTGGTAGAGACGGGGTTTCACCATGTTAGCCAGGCTGGTCTCGATCTCCTGACCTCGTGATCCGCCCATCTCGGCCTCTTTATTGTTGCCAAAAACTGGAAGCTACCAAAATGTCCTTCAGTAGGTGAATGGATAAATAAACTGCAGTATATCTGACAGTGGAATATTATTCAGTGCTAAAAAGAAATGAGCTATCAAGCGATGAGAAGACATGGAGGAAACTTCAATGCATATTGCTGAGTAGAAGATGCCAATCTGAAAAGGCTACATAGTATTATTCCAACTGTATGATATTCTGGAGAAAGCAAAAGTATGGAGACAGTGAAAAGATCAGTGGTTGCCAAAAGTTACCAGGAAGAGAGGGATGAACAGGTGGAACACAGAGGCTTTTTAAGGTAGGGAAACTCCTCTGTATGATACTGCAGTGGTGGAAACAGGTCATTATATATTTGTCTAAACTCATAGAATCTGCAACACCACGTGTGATTCCTAATGTAAACCATGGACTCTGGTGATAATGTGTCAATGTAGATTCATCATTTACAGCAAATGCACCACTCTGGTGCGGGATGCTGATAATGCGGAAGGCTGCCGGGGTGTAGGGCTGGGGAAACATGGAAACTCTCTGTACTTTCTGCTCAATTTTGCTGTGAACCTAAAGCTGCTCTAAAAAATGAAATCTATTTTTAAAATCCTAAGGGAAAATATTTTAGGAATAAATTAGGCTGGGTACAGTGGCTTACACCTGTAATCCCAGCACTTTGGGGGCCCCAAGTGGGAGGATCACTTGAGCTCAGGAGTTTGGGACCAGCCTGAGCAACATAAGGAGATCTCATCTTTACTAAAAGTCAAAACAATTAGCCCGGTGTGGTGGCACACGCACCTGTAGTCCCAGGTACTCAGGAGGCTGAGGTGGGAGGATGACTTGAGCCCAGTAGACAGAGGCTGTGGTGAGTTAGAAATCCTATTCCCTTTTGTCATCACCCCCTTATGCTTGCCCCCTTATCTGTGCATCACTACATTCCAGTCTGAGTAACAGAGCAAGATCCTGTCTCAAAAAAAAAAAAAAAAAGAATAAAGGCTGGGTGCAGTGGCTTATGCCTATAATTCCAGCAATTTGGGAGGCCGAGGAGGGCAGATGACCTGAGGTCAGGAGTTCGAGACCAACCGGACCAACATGGAGAAACCCTGTCTCTACTAAAAATACAAAATTAGCCAGGTGTGGTGGTGCATGCCAGTAATCCCAGTTACTCAGGAAGGCTGAGGCAGAAGAATCACGTGAACCCAGGAGGCAGAGGTTGCACTGAGCCGAAATCACGCCATTGTACTTCGGCCTGGGCAATAAGAGCAAAACTCCATCTCCAAAAAAAAAAAAAAAGAATAAATTAATACTCAAGGTCATGTGGGAAAAAAAAAATAAGATACTCAGTGGATAAAGGAGTTGGAAAGGGGAGGGGCTGATACAGGTGCAGGAGGGGCTGATCAAGATTCCTGTTTGCTTTACCATGTTCAATTAATTTAACAGCAAAATTGCCAGGTTTATGAGAATGAGAGTTCCTGAGCAGTCCTTGGTATTTCCAACAAAACCCCAAATGCACATCCCAGCAATAGACGACCACAGGGCTCCCTCAGGCCCAGGTCCAGGCCCAGTGAAGCCATCCCCCATGCAGACCAGGCTCTAGTCTGGACTCTGTCTTTGCCCCTGTTGGAATGTACATATGTTCTGCCTCAGCCTTTGAGACCAAACCATCAACATGTAGCACAGTCAGTGCTTTTTTAAAAAAATGGGCCATCTGCTTGTATTTTTCCCTTGTTCTTTCCCCATTCTAATAGGCTCCATGCTTAGTCTCAGGATGTAAACTTTTATCACAAGTTTTTTTTGCTTGAATTAACAAGTGGATTGGCTAGACTGTAAAAGACATCAGGGAGACAGAAGATGAAACCCAGGAGTTAGATGCTGAGCCGAAGAAGGCTCCGCACCAGGTCCATCAGTTGCTCATGTCTTGATGGGCACCCGGGGTCAGAGGCTCCCAACTCCAGCTGCACATTTGAATCACCTGGGCAGCCACACATCTCGACAGGATCAGGCACAGATTACTCACACATCCAAGGCTAAGTGAAGACAGCAAGTGCAGCCATCACAGAATGAACAAGGACCTGACCAGCAACTTGCACAGATCTCTGCATGTCAATAACTAAAATATGCAGTCAAACATGTGTGTACATATTTGCATGCATCTCAGGTATTTATTATGCATAAAGTATATGCATAATACATGTAGATACATACTCATGGACACACATGTATACAGGAAATGATCAGAAAAAGGCCTCTAGGGTATGTACCTTTAGCCAAAATGCAAAATAAAATTTTAAGTTTTCATCATTATCATATTAATATTAATAAGAAAAATGATTGCAATGTAATGCCAGGTGGTATGCTTTTTTGGATGACAAGTTGTGAACATAACTTTTTGTTCTGTTTCCTTATTGTTGTTACTTATTCTTGTAAAATTATACACAGAGTTCCACACTAATAATTATCCTGGATTTGTTCTAGACATCTGAATCTGGAATGTAAGCTATAAATATATTTATACTAACTTTGTCTTTTTTTTAAAAAAAAAACAGCTTTATTGGGATATAATCCAAACACCATACAATTCATCCATTTAAAGTACACAATTCAATGGTTTTCAGTATCTTCATAGGCTTGTGCAACCATCACAAGTTTTAAAATTTTTCACCTCCACAAACAAAAACCCTTTAGCCATCATCCCCTTATCCCTGCCAGCCATAAGCAATCACTAATCTACTTTCTGTCTCTATAGATTTGAATGTCCTGGACATTTCATATAATGGAATCATGTAATACATGGTCTTTTATTATTGGCTTCTTTCACTCAGCATGTTTCTGAGGCTCATCCACCTTTGTAGCATGTGCCAGTACTTCATTCCTTTTTAAGGCTGAATAATATTCCCCTCTAGGAATATACCACATTGTTTATACATTTATAGTTTGATGGACACTTGAGTTGTTTTTCCTTTTGGCTATCATGAATAATGCCACAATGAATATTGGTGTACAAGTATCTGCTAGAATCTACGTTTTCAATTCTTTGAGGTATGTACCTAGAAGTTGAATTGCTAGGTTCTCTGGTAACTCTATGCTTAGCTTTCTGGGGAACCACCAAACTGTTTTCCACAGTGGCTGAACTATTTTATATTCCTACTAGCAATGGGTTCCATTTCTCCACATCCTCACCAATACTTGTTAATATCCTTCATTATTATGGTGTTTATTATAGCCACCTTAGTCGGTATAAACTGGTATCTCATTTTGATTTTGATCTGTATTTCCCTGATGTCTAATGATGTTGAGCATCTTTTCATATGCCTGTTGGCTTCTTTAGAAAAATGCCTCTTCAAGTTCTTTGCCTATTTTTTAACTGAGTTGCTTGTGGTTGAGTCCATTTTTTCTTAATGGTTATTGTTTTTAGTCCAATTGGCCACATCAGTTAGTAAGACCCAGAGGTTCCTTAAATTTTATGTCCCCCACTACAGTGACTTCAGCAAGAAGACATGCCTATTTTGGACTGTGCTGCTGCCTTGCATTGCTCTGTTGTCCTTAACTACAAGTTCTGTCGTTCTTATGTCATTTGAAGACTCAGAGTAAAGACTGAGATTCCAGAACCTGAACTCAGCTCTGGATCCAGCAGACCTGACAGACATCTATAGAATGCTCCACCCCAAAACAACAGAATATACATTCTTCTCATCACCACATGACACTTACTCTAATATTGAATCACATAATCAGAAGTAAAACACTCAGCAAATGCAAAGGAACTGAAATCATAACCGTCTTTCAGACCACAGCACAATCAAATTAGAACTCAAGATTAAGAAACTCACTCAAAGTCACACAACTATGTGGAAATTGAACAACCTGCTCCTGAATGACTCCTGGGTAAATAATGAAATTAACACAGAAATCGAGAAGTTCTTTGAAACTAATGAGAACAAAGAGACAATGTACCAGAATCTCTGGGATGCAGCTAAAGCAGTGTTAAGAGGGAAATTTATAGCACTAAGTGCCCACATGAAAAAGCTAGAAAGATCTCAAATCAACAACCTAACATAGTGTTGGAAGTTCCAGCCAGAGCAATCAGGCAAGAGAAAGAAATAAAGGATATTCAAATAGGAAGAGAGGAAGTCAAATTATTGTTGTTTGCAGATGACATGATCCTGTAACTAGAAAACCCCATTGTCTCAGTTCAAAAGCTTCTTAAGCTGGTAAGCAATTTCAGCAGTCTCAGGATACCAAATCAATGTGCAAAAATCGCCAGCATTCCTACAAACAAACAACAAGCAAGCAGAGAGCCAAATTATGAATGAACTCCCATTCACAATCGCTACAAAGAGAATAAAATACCTAGGAATACAGCTAACAAGGGAAGAGAAGGACGTCTTTAAGGAGAACTACAAACCACTTCTCAAGAAAATCAGAGAGGACACAAACAAATGGAAAAGCATTTCATGCTCATGAATAGGAAAATGGTCATACTGCCCAAAGTAATTTATAGATTCAATGCTATTCCCATTAAACTACCATTGACATTCTTCACAGAACTAGAAAAAAAAATTTTAATTCATATGGAAGCAAAAAAGAACCTGAATAGCCAAGGTGATCCTAAACCAAAAGAACAAAGCTGGAGGCATCATGCTATGTTGACCTTAAACTATAATCTACTATAAGCCTACGGTAACCAAAACAGCACAGTACTGGTACAAAAGCAGACACACAGACCAATGGAACAGAATAGAGAACTCAGAAATAAGACTACACACCTACAACCATCTGATCTTTGACAAATATAACAAAAACAAGCAATGGAAAAAGGATTCCCTACTTAATAAATGGTGCTGGAAGAACTGGCCAGTCATATGCAGGAAATTGAAACTGGACCCCTTCCTTACACCTTATACAAAAACTAATCCAAGATGGATTAAATACTTAAATGTAAAACCCCCAACTATAAAAACCCTAGAAGAAAATCTAGGCAATATCATTCAGGACATAGGCATGGGCAAACATTTTATGATGAAAACACCAAAAGCTATTGCAACAAAAGCAAAAATTGACAAATGGGATCTGATTAAACTTAAGAGCCTCTGCACAGCAAAAGAAACAACCTACAGAAAATGTTTGCAACCTATCCATCTGACAAAGGTCTAATATCCAAAGCTGACAAGGAACTTAAATATACAAGAAAAAAAATTAAGAAGTAGGCAAAGGACATGAACGCATGAACAGACACTTCTCAGAAGATGACATTCATGCAGTCAACAAACATATGAAAAGAAGCTCAACATTACTGATTAAAGAAATGCAAATCAAAACCACAATAAGATACCATCTCACACCAGTCAGAATGGTGATTATTAAAAAGTCAAGAAACAACAGATGCTAGCGAGGTTTCAGAGAAAAAGGAACACTTTTACACTGTTGGTGGGAGTGTAAATTAGTTCAGCCGTTGTGGAAGGCAGTGTGGTGAGTCCTCAAAGATCTAGAGGCAGAAATACCATTCAACCAGCAAACCCATTACTGGGTATGTACCCAAAGGAATAGAAATCATTCTATTAGAGATGCACGTGTATGTTCATTGCAGCACTATCCACAACAACAAAGTGGAAACAACCCAAATGTCCATCAATGATAGACCAGATAAAGCAAATGTGGTACATATATACCATGGAATACTATGCAGCCATAAAAAGGAATGAGATCATGTTTTTGCTGGGACATGGCCGTTATCCTCAGCAAACTTATATAGGAACAGAAACCCAAATACTGCATGTTCTCACTTATAAGTGGGAACTAAATGATGCGAACACATGGTGGGGAACAACACACACTGGGGCCAGTTGTGGGAGGGCAGGGGGAGAGAGAACAACAGGAAGAATAGCTAATGGATGCTGGGCTTAATACCTAGGTGATGCATTGATCTGTGCAGCAAACCACCATGGCACACGTTTACCTATGAACAAACCTACGTATCCTGCACAGGGACCCCAGAATGTAAAATAAAAGTTGAAAAAGTAAGATTAAGAAAAAAACAAAGAACAAACTCCAGGTAGCCGCTGGTCCAAGGAAGATGAAAATACACATGGAGCAGAACTGATTCCAACCGACAGTCCAGAGCCCAGTTCAACACCTGCAGACCTGAAGCACAGCTACCCAAGCTGATTCACAGACCCAGAAGGGAGAAAAAGTAATGTTTGTTGTTGTATACCATGGAGATTCTGGGTTTGCTATGAAGCAACAGCCAACTAGAAACATTCTTCACTTAAAAAAAAAAGACTGAGATTCTCTCTGGGCACCACTGTCAGACATCCAGTCAAAGCATCATCGTGTCTTTAATAGAGTTTGATGCAAGGAGGATTGTTCTTTTTGTGACTTAAAGGGTTCAATCCTTCCCTTTCAATAAAGCAATGGACAGTGGCCATCTTCGCATAATACAACTATGAATAGTTTCTCTTCCTACTGTTCAAAATGTCCAGCTTTAAAGACTATATATTACTTTCATAATGTAAAACCTTTTTTTAAATAAAAGAGACATTTCATTGCCGTGAATAATTATAACTTCTCCGTTCAATTTCTCTAAATATTGGTTTAGCAGCAACCAGCTATCTTGCCTGATGAGGATAGCTCACCTCATCAAAAAGTCAAAGAAATTGCGGGCTCAGATTGTTCTCTTTCATCTATCACTGGGCTGACTTCAGAGGGGCAAAAATGCTACCAGCATTTACTGTCAACTTTCACCAAACTGAAGGATATTACCTGGGCAGAGTGTAATGCTTTCTTGAGATAAAATCAGCAATTAAATAAAGTGGAATCTATTCATCTGAAAGCACAGTCATGAGTGCTAGGTTCTCAGCCTTGATCTGCTCTCAATTGGCTAGGTTGGGAAAATTACTTTCCCTCTCCTGCCTGCATTTATGTGTAGAATGATGAGATTTGATTAGAACCTTAGTCTTTCCAGCTTTAGCAATCCAGGAACCCCACTTACAGAGGCTAACAGCCCAAGGAAATTACTGTTTTGTGGAAAATATCTTTTGTGTGTAGGAGAGTGAGAGATTGTATGAGGGAGGCAGAACTTATCCCCATGAAACAATTGACACAGGCACAAAGACGTGGGCTAGGATGTTCTTTGTAGCATTGCTTACAGTCATGAAATACAGAAACAATGTGATTTTCCAACAGTAGGGGAAGGATTATACAAATTATGGCATAATCAAAGGATGTAATATTTGGTAGTCATTTAAAATTATGCAGATCTGGCCAGGCGCAGTGGCTCATGCCTGGAATCTCAGCACTGTGGGAGGTCAAAGCAGGAGGATTGCTTGAGCCCAAACTCATCTCTACAAAAAATACAAAAATCAGCCCGACATGATGGCATGCACCTGTAGTCCCAGCTACTTGGGAGGCTGAGGCGGGAGGATCCCTTGAGCCCATGAATTCGAGGCTACGGTGAGCCATGATCATGACGCCACTGCACTCCAGCCTGGGCAACAGAATGAAACACTGTCTCAAAAAAAAAAGAAAAAAAAGAAAAGGGTAAAATTATGCAGATCTGTTCTGACTGACACAGCTATTAATAACACCTTAAGTGGAACATCTACTTACAAAAACATTTGAGTGTATCTTTTTGAAATATATATACCTACACACACCTCTTGAAAGGTTAATAGTGATTATTTTATGGTGGTGAAATTGCTCTTAAGATTTTTCTTTTGGCTGGCAATTTCTAATTTTCTATAATATGCATGCCTTATTTGTATAATTCAAACAAATATATAGGATATGTAAGTCAAGGTTCTCCAGAGAAACAGAGCCAGTAAGAGACAGACAGATAGACACACACACACACACAGACACACACACTTACACAGAGAGACAATGGGATATACAGGTTGGATACCTCTTGCCTGAAATGCTTGGGACCAGAAGTGTTTTGGATTTCATATTTTGGGGAATTTTGCAATATTTGCATATACATAACAAGTAGATAAGTTGGGAGTGGGACCCAAGTCTAAATGGAAAATTCATTTATGTTTCATATACATCTTATACACATAGCCTGAAGGTAATTTTATACAATATTTTAAATAATTTTGTGCATATCCAGCCTGCACATGGGCCATTGTATTGCCCTTTGTGGGTGTGCTTGCGTCACTGAGCCTGGGCATTTGAGGAAAAGACAAAGCTCAGATGAAGGGGGCTGGAAGGGCCTTTATTCCCTTGGGGACTGTGGGTTGTGCCCCCGCATTTTTGACGGTGATGCACCACATGAGGTCAGGTGTGAAATGTTCCACTTGTGGCATGTTAATGCTCAGAAAGCTTCAGGTTTTGAAGCATTGCAGTTTTCAGATTAGAGATACTCAACCTGTGTAGATATATATAAACAGAACCAACAGGATATATACCTGTATATTTATATGTGTATTATGTGTATATATACATGTGAGTATGTGTGTGTGCGTGCGTGTGTGTGTGTATATATATGTGCAGATATATATCAGGCTAAACTGATTGTGGGGCTAGCCAATCTGCAATTCACATAACAAGACAGCAGCCTGGAAGCTCAGGCAGTCTTGAGGCAGAATTTCTTCTGCCCAGAGGAACCTGTTTCTCATCTTAAGGCCTTCAACTGAATGGATAAGACCCCCCCCTCAACCCCCGGGATTATCTAAGGTAATTTCGTTTACTTATAAAGTCACCTGACTGTAGGTGTTAACTACATCTACAAAGTACCCTCCCAGCAACACCTAAATTCATAGCTGATCAAATAACTGGGTGCCACAGCTTGCCAAGCTGAAATACAGAAGAAACCATCACTCAGGTGATTTCTGATCAAATAATGAGATACAATAACAAGATGGAGACTTTAACTTTTAAGTTCAAGGGTACATTTGCAGGTTATATAGGTAAATTTGTGTCATGCATGTTTTGTTGTACAGATTATTTCATCACCCAGGTATGAAGCCTAGTACCCATTAGTTATTTCTCCTGATCCTCTCCCTCCTCCCACCCTCCACCCTGACAGGCCCCAGTGTGTGTTGTTCCCTTCTATGTGTCCATGTTCTCAGCATTTAGCTCTCACTCATAAGTGAGAACATGCAGGATTTTATTTTCTGTTCCTGCATTAGTTTGCTAAAAATAATGGCCTCTAGTTTCGTCTATGTTGCTGCAAAGGACATGCTCCCTTTCTTTTATATGGCTGCATAGTATTCCGTAGTGTAAATGTACCACACTTTCTTTATCCATTCTACCACTGATGGGCATTTAGGTTGATTCTATGACTTTGCTATTGTGAATAGTGCTGCAGTGAACATATGTGTGCAAGTGTCTTTATGATAGAACAATTTGTATTCCTTTGGGTATATACCCCAGGAATAGGATTGCTGGGTCAAATGGTAGTTCTGGTTTTAGGTTTTTGAGGAATTGCCACACTGTTTTCCACAATGGTTGAACTAATTTCCACTCCTACCAACAATGTGTAAGCTTTCCTTTTTCTCTGCAACCTCACCAACATCTGTTCTTTTGTGACTTTTTATTAATAGCCATTCTGACTGGTGGGAGACGGTATCTCATTGTGGTTTTAATTTGCATTTCTCTAATGATCAGCGATGTTGAGATTTCTTTTCATACCCTTTTTGGCCACATGTATATCTTCTTTTGAAAAGTGTTCATGTCCTTTGCCTACTTTTTAATGAGGTTGTTTGGTTTTTTTCTTGTAAATGTTTACATTCCTTATAGATGCTAGGTATTAGACCTTTGTCAGATACATAGTTTGAAAAAGTTTTTTCCCATTCTGTAGGTTGTCTGTTTACCCTGTTGGTAGTTTCTTGTGCTGCACAGAAGCTCTTTAATTTAATTAGATTGCATTTGTCAATTCCTGCTTTTGTTGCAATTGCTTTTGGCATCTTCGTCATGAAATCTTTGCCTGTTCCTGTGTCCAGGATGGTATTGTCTAGGTGATCATCCAGGGTTTTTATAGTTTTGGGTTTTACATTTAAGTCTTTAATCCAAGATGGAGACATTTTAATCCACCAGGATCTCGGCAAGGTTGGGATAGGCAGACTGATAGAATGAAGGGTTGTTCCTGGCAAGAGATCCTGCAAGAGCCTGGAGGGGGTGCCCTTTCCAAGCCCTGATGATGGGGGATCACTTGTGTGAGCGGGAGAAGGTGGCAGGAAGTAGAGGAGACAACAGCCAGGTCAGAAAGCGAGCCAGGGCCTGAGATGATTGCTCCCCATGAATTTTTAGTCACCAAATTGACCAGAAGCCTGTGGATCAGAGCTGCTGATATGGAAGTAGGAACATGGGAGAAAGACCAGAAAAGCCAGGGCAGCCAAAATGAGGAAGCTTAATGTCTCAGGCGGTGGAAAGGAGTTTGGGTTAAGTTCAGCCAGACTTCCAGGGGTGCCGGAGCCCCTGGTGATATCCGGTGTTGACGTGTCAAGCCTAGATCTAAATGGCTTTACAGAGTTCCTTTTTTCCCCATGCTGGGGGCAATCGGGTAGCATAGACTGATGGAGCATATGTTTCATATAGATTTTTAAGTCATTAACAGTTCTAAATTAACCAGCTGAATGCTCTCACTGCATGAAGGAACAGGCACGGCCAGTGGGGGTTCTGGGTTATCAACTGATTGTTCAGCAAAAGTGAGGCTAAAGAAAGATGTTAAAGTGAAATTTAAGAGCATCAATGACAACACAAAAATATCCAAACAAAACCTTGCTGCTTCATTTGGGAACATTACAAAGCAAATAAGGATGATCCTTGTCTCTTAATATATTTGGCAAACAAGGAGAAAGGGGTTGTTTCATTTCTGTTTCTCAGTCCTGGCAGATGAGTTTCCAAAAGGCTCCTAACTTACTCTCTATAGGGCAGGCTGCTCGGGTTGGGATTTTCATATCTCTGTGCCTTTTTGAAAGCTGTATAAAGATATATGTTATGATGATGGTTGTATGTTCATGTTTTTATATTTTCAAGGCTTATTAAATTTCACCTCTGTCCTTCAACTAAATGTTTTCCACTCATATGATCACTCTGAAATTTAAAACCAATAGAAAATATTTTATTCCTTTGACTATGCAAATAGTATTCCATGCTGGGCTGCATAATGTATTGGAATTACATTTCTCTATGGATTCAATTTCACAACACTAGACCACTTTAAAGAGAATATCTCTAGCATCAAGGACAAACATATTCTCTGCTTTGACATCCCATCAGCTCCTTAAAATGCCACCTTATAAGGCTCCTTATAAAAAGTCACATTTTATGTTGGCTTATATGTTTCTTGTGTAGTTTTTTTTCCCTGAAATTTCTGATTTCCTTTCCTTTCTTTCTTTAATTATTTGTCTTTATATTCTCAATTATTTCCCAACCTTGTAGTCATACTCTCATTCTACCTCTGGTTGTCTTCTGCCTTGTCAGCTGGGACTTTCAAAGTCTCCCACACAGTTGTCTCTCAGAACTTTCCTGCCCTGTCTTCTAGAGCTGAAATCTATGATTTCCATGTTTTCCCCTTTCCTGGCTTACCCTCTGGATTTGCTGGAAAACATCCTCAAGTAACTTCCTAAGAAAGGTAGATAATATTAGAAACAAAAAAGGGAACATAACTGCCAATGCAGAAATAAAAAAGATACGGGGACTATATTATAAATAAGTTTGCTAAATTTGAAAACTTACTTGAAATGGATCAATTTCCTTAAAAAGTGGAGTCTACCAAAATGAAAATAAATAGAACAGCTGAATCATCTCATAACTGCTGAACAAACTGAATCAATGGTTAAAAATCTTTCCACGAAGAAGCAGTCATACAACTTTAATGGAAAAATCTACTCATCATTTCAGGAATAAATTTCAGTCTTACCCAAACACTTCCAAGAAGGTAAAAGGAGAAATACTCCCCAATTTATATCTTTTTGTAACTAGCGTAACAGAGTTTAACGTTAATATCAAACATCAGACAAGAAATATATTCAAAAGGAAAGTTACAGGCCAATCCCACTCAAATATTGATATTAATATTAATACAAACTATGGCAGGGGCTGGGCGCAGTAGCTCACAGCTATAATCCCAACACATTGGGAGGCTGAGATGGGTGGAACGCAAGGTCAGGAGATTGAGACCATTCTGGCTAACACGGTGAAACCCCATCTCTACTAAAAAAAAATACAAAAAAAATAACTGGGTGTGGTGGCGGGCGCCTGCAGTCCCAGCTACTCAGGAGGCTGAGGCAGGAGAATGGTGTGAACCGGAGAGGCAGAGCTTACGGTGAGCCGAGATTGCGCCACTGCACTCCAGCCTGGGCGACGACAGAGTGAGACTCTGTCTAAAAAAAAAAAAAAATATATATATATATATATATATATATATGGTAGGAATGTGTGCTGCTCAACAAAATTCATACTCCCCTTTTTTCCTGGGCACATAAATTATATTTCTCAGCCCTGCTTGTGGTTTGTGTGACCGGAGGACCACATCTAACTAATGAAATGTGAGCAGAGGTGATGTGTGCAAGTTCAGTCCAATGCTTTTTTAATGAGCCCTCAAATTTCCCTTACACTCTTTTTCCCTGTCCACTGGCTGGATGCAGAGGGTTGCAAGATCCACAAGACAGAAGGAACCTGATCACCACCAACTGGATTATTTGATGGGCAGAAAATAAACTCCAGTTGTGGAAAACCATGGAAATTTGGAGGGTTTATTTTGTTACGGAAGCTAGGATTATCCTTCCTCAGAGACTGATATTTTGAAGTGTGTTGCTGCCATAAGAAAATCCAAAAAGTGACCATAGCTTGGCAGTGGCAAGCTGTAAGAAAATAGATTTTTGTAGACGAAACCAGCATGTGGCAAATCGTTAGGTAAAACTGTCACACGTGATAACTTGGCAGGAAGACTTGCTTGACCCCATAGTTCTAAGGAAAATGGGGGGCTAGCCAGAGTGTTAGTGTGTGTCAGTTTTGATTTGCAGCATCTAGCAGGTATTACACAGAACTGGGCACAGACAAAAACGCCTGGTTTGAAAACAGAGACAAGGAAATAGAGCATAAAAGTTGGGGATAGGAGTTTAAACGATCCATCAGTTTCTTAATTACTCAGGGATTCAGCACTGCAACAAGGATGGGATGAGAATGCTGTTCACAAGGTAGCTCTCATTCAATTGAAAAAGAAACCCTTGAGTGTGAGGAAGGAAACAAAGAAGGCAGGTTTGAGAATTATGTCCAGAACTACGCCGTCCAATTCAGGTGGTGGTTGAGCAGCAGAGCTGCGGCTAGCCTGAATTTCAACGTGCTCTAAGAGTAAAATCAACACCAGGTTTCAAAGACTTGGTATGAAACGAATGTAAAATAGCTCATCAATAATTTTGGATTGTATTGCCACCAGGAGAAAAAAAATTCAGGCCTAGCCTTAAGAGCCTATGACTGTAAAAACAAATTTAGACTCCCAAACCTGAGTCTGCAAGAAATTTCCACACATACGTGGTTCAGATTCTGGGCTCTCAAAACTTCTTAAGAAGGCAAACTTCAAAACCAAATACTTGGGCCAGGCATGGTGACTCATGCTTGTAATCCCAACACTTTGGGAGGCTGAGGTGGGAGGCTCACTTGAGGCCAGGAGTTTGAGACCAGCCTGGGAAGCATGGCGAGATCCTACATCTGTAAAAACAAAAAATAAAAAGTTCATTGGGCACAGTGGTGCACACCTGTAGTCCTAGCTTCTTGGGAGGCTGAGGCAGGAGGATCGCTTGAGCCCAGGAGTTCAGGCTACAGTGAACTGTGATCGTGCTTCTGCACTACAGCCTGGGCCACAGAGCGAGACCTTATGTATTTAAAAAACCAACACATTCTGTACTAAATATTTATGATAAATCACCTTCAATTCAGACATAAAGCATGTAAAACATAAGACATTAGGAACGTGACAGAGAAAAATGAGATACCCAAAACACATTTCGTTTTTACTAATCAAATTCAAAACAATAGACTTAAGAATACTTTAAGATAATTCCTTATACTTTTGAATCTATAAGGAGCTTAAAGTTTAAACAAAGAGCATGTAGATATGTTTGTTGTAGAATGCTGTTTGCAGCAATTAAAGATTGCTGAAAGGGCTTTCAGATCTTCCCAGGCTTTGAAACCTTGGTACCCAGGTACATCTAGAATACATGCTAGTTAAAATACTATTTTGTGCTCTGCACAGAGAATTAATTATATTTTTTTAGTGTACCATTAAAAGCAAGCACTATTTGGTATTGCACATGTACAATATAGCAATAGCAAGAACAATCTAATTGCTGAGCATGTGGCAATATTATTCCTTTATGAAAGTGGCATACTCGTAAAATGTTCTAAATTTTCTTTTCTTTCTTTCATTTTAGGTTTAGGGGTACATGTGCAGGCTTGTTATATGGGTAAATTGGATGTCACAGGGGTTTGGTGCACAGATTATTTTGTCACCTAGGTAATAAGCATGGCACCCAATAGGTAGTTTTGTGTTTTTTTTTGTTTTTTGTTTTTTGTTTTGAGACAGAGTCTTGCTCTGTCACCCAGGCTAGAGTGCAATGGCGCAATCTCCACTCACTGCAACCTCTGCCTCCCAAGTTCAAGCGATTCTCCTGCCTCAGCCTCTCAAGTAGCTGGGACTACAGGCGTGAGCCGCCACACCTGGGTAATTTTTGTATTTTTAGTAGAGACGGGGTTACGCCACGTTGGCCAGCCTGATCTTGAACTCCTAACCTCTTGGCCTCCCGAAGTGCTGGGATTACAGCCATGAGCCACTGCACCCTGCCCCAGTAGGTAGTATTTTTGATCCTCTCCTTTCTCCCAACCTCCATCCTTCAGTAAGCCCCATTGTCTATTGTTCCCTTCTTTGTGTCCATGTGTACTCAATGTTTAGCTCCCACTTATAAGTTAGAACTTGCAGTATTTGATTTTCTGTTCCTTTGTCAGGTCGCTTGGGATTATGGCTTCCAGCCCCATCCATGTCCCTGCAAAGGACAGAATTTCATTCTTTTTAATGGCTCCATAATATTCCATGGTGTGTATGTACCACATTTTCTTCATCCAGTCTACCATAGATGGCTTTTGGGTTGATTCCATGTCTTTGCTATTGTGAATAGTTCTGCAATGAACAGACGTGTGTATGTAACTTTATGATAGAATGACTTCTATTCCTTTGGGTATATACCCAGTAATGGGATTGCTGGGTCAAATAGCAGTTCTGTTTTTAAGTCTTTGAGAAATTGCCACGCTGTCTTCCACAATGGTGAATGATTTACACTCCCACCAACAGTGTATAGGCATTCCTTTTTCTCCACAACCTCGCCAGCATCTGTTCTTCACTTTTTAGTAATAATCATCCCGACTGGTGTGAGATGGTATCTCATTGTGGCTTTGATTTGCATTTCTCTGATGATTAGCGATACTGAGCATTTTTTCATATGCTTGTTAGTAACATGTATGTCTTCTTTTGAGAAGTGTCTATTTATGTCCTTTGCCCACTTTTTAATAGGGTTGTTTTTTGCTTGTTAATTTAAGTTCCTTATAGATTCTGAATATTAGGACTTTGTCAGATGCGTAGTTTGAAAAATTTTCTCCCATTCTGTAGGTCATCTGTTTACTCTGTTGATAGTTTCTTTTGCTGTGCAGAAGCTCTTTAGTTTAATTAGGTTCCATTTGTCAATTTTTGCTTTTGTTGCAATTGCTTTTGGCGTCTTCATCATGAAGCTTTTGCCAGTTCCTATGTCCAGAATGATATTTCCTAGGTTATCTTCTAGGGTTTTTATAGCTTTAGGTTTTACGTTTAAGTCTGTAATCCATCCTGCATTGATTTTTGTATATGGTATAAGGAAGGGATCCATCTTCAGTCTTCTGCATGTGACTAGTTAGTTATCTCAGCACCATTTATTGAATAGGAAGTTCTTTCCCCATTGCTTGTTTTTGTCAACTTTGTCAAAGATCGGATGGTTGTAGGTGTATGGCTTTATTTCTGGGCTCTCTATTTTGTTCCATTTGTCTATATGCCTGTTTTTGTGCCAGTCCCATGCTGCTTTTGTTACTGTAGCCTTGTATAGTTTGAAGTTAGGTAACGTTATGCCTCTAGCTTTGTTCTTTTTTGCTTAGGATTGCCTTGGCTATCTGAACTCCTTTTTGCTTCCATATGAATTTTAAAATAGTTTTTTCTAATTCTGTGAAGAATGTCACTGGTAGTTCGATAGTAATAGCACTGAATCTGTAGACTGCTTTGGGAAGTACGGGCATTTTAACAATACTGATTCTTCCTATTGATTTATGTCATCTTTGATTTCTTTGAGCAGTGTTTTGTAATTGTCATTGTAGAGATCTTTCACCTGCTTGGTTAGCTCTATTCCTAGGTATTTTATTTTTTGTGTATGACTATGGTAAATGGGATTGTGTTCTTGATTTGACTCTCAGCTTGGATGTTAATGGTGTATAGAAATGCTACTGATTTCCATACATTGATTTTGTATCTTGAAACTTTGCTGAAGTTGTTCATTAGTTCTAGGAGCTTTTGGGCAGAGTTTATGGGGTTTTCTAGGTATAAAATCATCTACAAAGAGAGATAGTTTGACTTCTCTTCCTGTTTGAATGCCTTTTATTTCTTTCTCTTGCCTGATTGGTCTGGCTAGGACTTCCAATACAATGTTGAATAGGAGTGGCGAGAGTGGGCATCCTCATCTTACTCTGGTTCTCAAGGGGAATGTTTCCAGTTTTTGTACATTCAGTATGATGTTGGCCATGGGTTTGTCATAGGTGCTATTATTTTGAGGTATGTTCCTTCAATGCCTAGTTTTTTGAGGGCTAACGTGAAAAGATACTGAATTTTATCAAAGTATTTTTGGCATCGAGATGATTATATGCTTTTTTGTTTTAGTTCTGTTTATGTAGTGAATTACAATTATTGATATGAGTATGTGGAACCAACCTTGCATTCCAGGAATAAAGCCTACTTGATTGTGGTAGATTAGATTTTTGATGCACTGCTGGATATGATTTGTTAGTATTTTACTGAGGATTTTTTGCATCTACGTTCATCAAGGATATTGGCCTTAAGCCTTCTTTAAATTTTGTCTCTGCCAGGTTTTGGTATCAGGATAATTCTGGCCTCATAGAATGAGTTAGGGAGGAGTACCTCCTTCTCAATGTTTTGGAATAGTTTCAATAGGAATGATATCAGCTCTTTTTTACACAACTGGTGGAATTCAACTGTGAATTGTCCAGTCCTAGACTTTTTCTGGTTGGTAGGCTTTTTGTTACTGATTCCATTTCAGAAGTCATTATTGGTCTGTTCAGGGATTAAATTTGCCCCTGGCTCAATCTTGGGAGATTGTATGTTTCTAGGAATTTGTCCATTTCTTCTAGGTTTTCTAGTTTGCAGGCATAGAAGTGTCTGTAGTAGTCTCTGAGGGTTTTTTGTATTTCTGAGGAGTCAGTGGTAATGTCCCCTTTGTCATTTCTGATTGTGTTTATTTGGGTCTTTTTATTAGTCTAGCAGTCTATCAATCTTATTTTTTCTCTCAAACTCCTGGATTTGTTGATCTTTTGCATGGTTTTTTGCATTTCAATTTCCTCTAGTTCAGCTCTGATTTTGGTTATTTCTTGTCTTCTAGCTTTGAGGTTGATTTGCATTTGTTTCTATAGTTCCTCTAGGTGTTTTGTTTGGTTGTTAATTTGATATATTTCTAACTTTTTGATGTGGGTATTTAGTGCTATAAACTTTCCTCTTAACACTGCTTTAGCTGTGTCACAGAGATTCTAGTATGTTGTATCTTTGTTCTCATTCATTTCAAAGAATGTCTTGATTTCTGCCTTAATTTCATTGTTTACCCAAAAGTCATTCAGGAGCAGGTTATTTAATTACCATGTAACTGTATGATTTTGAATGATTTTCTTAGTATTAATTTATATTTTTATTATGCTGTGGTCTGAGAGTATGTTTGACATGATTTCAGGTTCTTTGAATTAGTTGAGAAATGTTTTACGGACAATTGTGTGGTTGATTTTATAATATGTGCCATGTGCAGATAAGAAGAATGTATATTCTATTGTTTTGGGACACACACAGAGGGAAGATCATATGAGGACCCAGGGAGAAAGTGGCTGTCTACAAGTCAAGGAGAGGCTTCAGAAGAAATCTGACACCTTGATCTTGGACTTCTAGCCTTTAGGGTGTGAAACAATACATTCTGTTGTTTAAAATCTCTGTATTTGTTAATTGTACTTTGTTATGGCAACCCTAGCAGATTAACACACTAGTCATTTGGGTCTCTGTGGGAATCCTTCTCTCATCAGAGCAAGAAAAAGTCCTCAGCCCATGGAGAACATTCTGACAGTGCTGACGCAGGAAACAAAAACAATGTTGTGGCCCAACTCCAGCCTCGTGGGGAACAGGATTACAGCTAGCAAACATTGTCTGACCTTCAGAGGTTGGTCAACTTATTTCCCTTTAAAATATTTATTTGGGAATATAGTTTGATTGTTTTTCTTTGCCCTCCAGATATTTTCATAGGAATAACTTTCATTTGTATTATATAGTTTACTCAGATAATTGAAAGAGGTGTTTCAATCAGGTATTTAGCTGCAGGAGTATAGTTCATTTTACTACTAAGTATAATTTAAAGCTGCAGTCACATAAAATCTCTCTGGGGTTACTTTTGTTTTTGTTTTCGTGACAAGGTCTCACTCTGTCACACAGGCTGGAGTACAGTGGCCAGATCATAGCTCACTGCAGCCTCCATCTCTCAGGCTCAAGTGATCTTCCTGCCTCAGCTTCCTGAGTAGCTGGGACTACAAATATACACCACACCCCACTAATTTTCTTTTTTTTTAGTAGAGACAAGGTCTCACTATGTTGCTCAGACTGGTCTTGAACTCCTGAGTTCAAGCCATCCTTCCACCTCGGTCTCCCAAATTGCTGGGAATACAGGTGTGAGCTACCCGCGCCCGGCCAAAATCTCTTTTTGGAATGAAATGTAGCCAAAAATGTGTTTGTAAATGCCTAGTAGAGCTTGCATAGAAGACCTTGATCAGAGCACACAAATGTGTTTTGCACAAAGATCCATGCTGTTGCCACCACACATAGCCTGAACCAGCACCCACGAGGATCAAATATCACCTGGAGCCAGTAAATGGGAAGCTCTGTTTATTTTGGGGCTTTCTGAAATTATCATCATTAGGGAGAACAGGCAAAATAATTTAGTGATTTTCCTCATATGAAACTCACAAAGAAAAACAAATATACTCAGCAGGGATCTTTCTCCTTTCTGTTCCCAAGGCTGGAAAATTCTGTATTGAGGCGTATTTTGGAACACTTACAGGTTTTTTGTACTATAGTGGTATTACACATTTGATTCAGCAGCTAAATGAATGTGACCTGGCCTTTACTTCCTAAATTTCAGTGTCTTAACGGCTTTGTAGGTGTCAAAGTAGAAGATGGAACCACTGTACAAAATCCAGAATTTCAGCAACGGTTCTAACACCTTTTACTAAAGCCCAACTTGGCATCATCAGCTCGGCTGTGTACAGGGACATTGTACATCTCAAGTGTTGGATTTGAAAATGCATGCTTATGTTTAATAGAACTCATGATGCATCTAAACAACATCTAATCAGAAGCTGTGAGCCACCACTCTTATGGGGAACCAGGTCACACAGAAGACTTCTATAGGGACTATCTATACCCACAGCCCACATTAATTGGTCCTGGCAAGGTACCCAGAGATAAAATCCTAAATGAAACCTGATCCCAACCTGGTGTGAACTGTAATTACGATGGTTCTCACCCAGCTGGTTGTGTTTTATTTAATAAAAAACTTGGACTGGAAATGGGTCATATTTTGGGCAAATGCCTTTGATAGCTACATTAACCACTCTATGACTCTGGCTATTCATGAGGTTTCCCAAAATAACACCTTTGGCTACTACAAAGCTATGTGGAATTACGGTTTAAAATGTTTGCCAGTCTTCCTCTTGGGGTTCTACATTTGATTTCCATTAAGAGGTATCACATGGAACAATCACTGATAGCTCAGAGGTGATGGCATTCATGTAGATATTCCTACTGATTTTGAGGTCTGGCCATTTGTACCATTTTCAGAGAGTTAATATGGGTTATTTTTCAGCCTCTCTTTTATGCCTTTCAACCTCTGCTTATGAACCCCAAACCAATCTCTTATCTAAAAATTATCAATACTGTGACCCAAGTCACTTTTGACACAACTTACTATGTTTGGAAATTCAATCTTTAGTTTACACATTACTAGTATCCTTACCTGTTCTAGATTTGCATCCGATTTCTGGACATCTTATAGTTGAACTTTACATGCTCTTAAAGGGACATTGGGAGTGACAGGAGGTAGCCAAATGCCTAGGCAGATGGGGCGGGTCCCCGGTGAAACCCCAGGTCCAAAGCTGAAGACAACTTAAAGCCTGAAAATCAAGCTACAAGTCAAATCCACGGACCAGATTGAGAACCTGTCTTCACATTTGGCATGCTTTCCTCCAACTGATCCCTACCCTTTCCTAATTGGTTTTCTACACTGCTATGGCCACCTTTGAGTGGTGCCTTTGCTTCAGCCTTTCTTTGCACACTCACAAACCAATTAGCATGCACTCCCCTATTCTGAGCCCGTAAAAGCCCCAGACTCAGTCACACTGAGGAAGAAACCACCTGATTGTGGGGATAGGGGACCACCCCTACATCCCCTCTCTGCTGAGAACTGTTCCATTGTTCAATAAAATTCTTCTCCACCCTCCTCATCCTTCAGCTGTTGGCATATCCTCTCCTCCTTCTTGGATGTGGGACAAGAGCTCAGGAACTCCCGAATGCAGGTACAAGCTATAACACAGATGGTCTAGGGCACCACACCCAGCCCGGCCAAGGGCTGAGCCAGTGCACAAGCCAGAGCCAGCCTGGGTGAGCTGAGTCGGGTTGGGGATGCCTCCTATAGCAGGTAGCATGCCCCAGCAAGGCCCAGGTAGGGGCATTGCCAGCCAGAGGTCCCCAGCTGAGAAAGTGACCAAGAAAATTTCTGTATTAACATGAAACATACTGGTATTGTGGGCCCCTGAATTTACTTACCCTCGATGTGGTTTCTCAGAATGAACATCAAGATTTCCCCAACATTCCTGGGAAGAGCCTTTTACTAGTGAGGAAGATGACAACTTCCTCCATGACAATTATTGGATAAAAGAACTGTGTGATTTTACATTGGGTGATACAATAAGACCTTCCTTGAGAAGGAAGGTCCATCAGAAAGGGGAGGTAGTACTAGAGTCAATGCCATTAGAACCAAAGGAATTTTTCTCAGAAACTTTAAAAGAGCTGACAAGGTGAAATTTTTACATTATTAAACTAAGACCAGTGATACTTAGAAACCACCTTGGTACAATCTCCAAGTAGGATTTCCATGGTATTAAGAAACTAATTTGACTTTAAGCAGCCAGCCTGTCTCTGTAGTGTTCGGCTTTGCTCCCAGGAGACTGGTTCATTATATTGTCATTGCTGAAGTTTTTTTTTCACCTACATCTGTCATTTTGTAAGCATACCATTAAAAATGCTTTTTAAAAGCTACTTCCAGCCGGGCATGATGGCCCATGCCTGTAATCCCAGAACTTTGGGAGGCCAAGGCGGGCAGATCATGAGGTCAAGAGATTGAGACCATCCTGGCCAACATGGTGAAACCCTGTATCCACTAAAAATACAAAAATTCTGGGCATGGTGGTGTGTGCCTGTGGTCCCAGCTACTTGGGAGGCTGAGGCAGGAGAATCGCTTGAACCCAGGAGGCAGAGGTTGCAGTGACCTGAGATCGCACCACCATACTCCAGCCTGGCAACAGGGCAAGACTCCGTCTCAAAAAATAAAAAGCTATTTCCAGTATATTATTTTCACTATAAAGTATGTTCTTAAAACAGCTAATAAACTAAGCCATTAATCACACTGATAGTATTTATCATGTTTTTGTTTTTCATTGTCTTTATATCAGGAGATACCTGGGTACTGAGGTGAGCTTGCTTTAAAATTTCACCATCAAAAAAAGCAGCCCTGGGTGATCACAGTATAAAAGGATGAAATAGAACTATCACTACAAGCTGGATTACTCATTTTTAATTTTTACTGTTGTACCTAAATTAGGTACTGTTTTACCTGAATTAGACAGTGCTGAATCCTATACAGTCTTACTCATACTTGTTGAATTTTTAAAAATGTACTCTCAAAAGCTAAATTATGTTATACACAATTATAATTGTGTAGAAAGTATATACATGTCTAACCAAGATGCCAAGACTTTTTATATGGCTGTGTTGGAGGCCATGCATAGTAAAGGTGTGTTTTCCACTGTAAGTAACAGCAACAAATTTAGTTCTTAATAAAATGTCAGATTCATTCTTGTACCTGTTTTTCCTTTGATGGTGATAATTGACCTTCAATTCAGCTTCAGCTGAATGTTAAATGTTAACATTTTGCCATTTGGAGATCAACCGCAATAAATATTCAGCGTACCTCAGTGGAGACCACTTAACCCAAGTCCCCACACGCCTCCAAAGTTAATTTAGAGCAGCTGAGACCTTCCTTCCTAAGTCAGACACTACAGAGCTAGATGCTGAAAGGGGTCTAAATCCCCGAGTTCTTGCCTCCACTTTCCCCAGGGTGCCCACAGCGAACAGGATTTATGGGGACCCTGCAGGGAGAGACCATGTTTCTCTCCCTGCCGCCACCCCCGCAACCAGCAAGGCGTGTCGGCCAAGAACCTGCGCTAGTGCAGGGACGGAGGCTTGGCTTTAGAGACCCAGATGCACCAGCGAAAGCAAAGTCCATCAACATTAAAGCGAGCAGAAATGGATCTTAGCCACCGTGGGGAGAAGTCTGTGGGGCACACTGGGCTTGACTTAAGCTGCTTTTAAAGTTTCTGAAATGGGGCACTTTTGTTTTTCAGAGGACTCATGTGCTTAGGTGGGCAATTTCCCCACAAAATAAAATCAAGAATAAACTTCAGACACCAACAGAACCTTCTGTGTTTCTTCCTCAGTCAAGACAATACAACTTGATCAGGGTGAAAGAAATGGTATGACTTGCAATGTTGGCAGAACGAAAGGGACATTGCGAAGGAATATTTATTTTTGGTTTTGCTTTTCCTGTCGTTACTTCAACCTGTGACCCTTTGCTTTTCAGGCCAGGAAGTTCCAGGCTGTCATTGCCCCAAAAGGAAAGAGGTCAGGGAGAAACTGAAGGAGGAGAAAAAAAAAAAATTACCTTTAGGTTTCAAAAGCCCCAGCACAAATGCTGCTTTGCCACAGGGATTTACCCTCTATGCTGAAAGAATCAACGACTGGACAAAATATATGGGAAGTGGTTTTCAGGAGACTGGCAGTAAAGTGGTGAAGGACTTGATCCCTGAGAGATGAGAAGCAAACAGAGCCAGCCTGTGCTGGCCTCAGGCAAGGCCTGGGGAGGGTGTCTAGGAGAGTCGCATGGCAACAGAAGGAACCTGGTAAACCCCTTAAGTTGGGGAGATAAATCCCAGACTTTGGAGGGACCAAGGCGGCTGGGGTTTGAAGGAGAACTGCACAGCAGGAGAACTCTGGATTTCAGTATTCAGCACGCATTAGTCAATACACACCTGTGATAAAACTATCCAGGGCTAGGGGAAGACCCACGGAGAGGATTAAAGGGAACACAGGCCAGGATCACACAGGGCTGGGAATAGCGCCAGGATCAATAACAACTAAGACATCAAAGCTTGACAGTAATCCTTTCAGATGATGGGTACCCCAGTGCATTTCCATTTTGAATGGAAACTGTTATATGGTGCTAGACCAGAAGGGAAGGATTCATGACCTGGAGCCAAGGGGTGTCCCGTGTGCCATCCCTCTCAGCGGCCAATGGGGAATTTATGTTTTCTGTTATCACAGCTCTGGGCTCTGCAACTCATGGCTCCCAGATGAAGAACCCTTCTTCCAGTGGACACAGCAACTTCCATTGAAGTTTAAGCTGTGACTGCCTCCTGGGTACTTTAGCATCTCGTGCCAAGGGACCAGGAGGCAACAAGGAGAGATACCAACCCAGCAGGGCCAATTGACCTGGGTCATCAGGAGGAGGTAGGGCTGCTGTGACAAAATGGGGATAGGACGGGTCCACTTGGTCACCTCTCGGCACTCCCTTATCCAGTTTGACAGCAAATGGACCAGGAATGGCAGGAGTGTCTGAGCAGGGGGTGGTGCTCAGGATTCAGACAGCCTCAGAGGTGACAGCCTGTGTTAGGCCACGTTAGCCACCGGGACCAGCAAAGGTGCTAGCCGAGGCGGAAAGAGATCCTGAATGGGGACTGGAAGAGGAAGATGAGTCCTCGGGTAGCCAGGAGAACAGCTGCAGAAGTGAGCACTGCAGCTCATCCCACAAACCCTCCTCTTCCACATTTCCCCCCGGAAGAACAGGGGCACTGGCCTGTTCTACAAAAATCCTGGAGTCGCTGCTCCCAGAACATAAGATGAAGAAGCGAATCCAAACAGCGTGACGGTACAGTGTAGTGGACACAGGGATGCACCACCCAGATCCACTGCTGCCAGGGGCTATTAGCAGATGGCCTCCAGCTGTCAGTCCCTTAAGGGATTGCCTCAAGGCAGAGAACTGCCTTGCCAAGATCACATCAGTTCTCAGGGCAACCCAACGTGGGACAACTCCGAAGGGTCATCCTAGCTCCAGAGCTCCTGTCGGGTGGGCCAAGGCTGTCACTGGACCTGCATCACAGTTGGACGCCTTCCTGCTCCTTCTGCAGGAGCTGATCCCAAGGACACTCCTTGGCCAACATGCTGCATTTCATACTCTGCTTCCTAAGAAGGCAACCTGCAATGCTAAGATCACCCATTAGCAAGTAAAAAGTAGAGGAGGTGGTTTTCAATGCAAGCCACATAGGTTGGAGGGCTCACTTGTAACCATTGCACTATGCAGTCCACTTAAACCGGGAGCTTAGAACTCCATGAAAAGGTTGAGGCATAGGGGAAATCTCTGACCCTAAACCTAAACCTAAAAATTTTTTTTTTTTTTTTTTGAGACGGAATCTCACTCTGTTGCCCAGGCTGGAGTGCAGTGACGTGATCTCAGCTCACTGTAACCTCCACCTCCTAGGTTCAAGCAATTCCCCTGCCTCAGCCTCCTGAGTAGCTGGGATTACAGGTGCCTGCCACCACACCCAGCTAATTTTTCATATTTTTAGTAGAGATGGGGTTTCACCATATTAGCCAGGACAGTCTCGATCTCCTGACCTTGTGATCCAACAGCCTTGGCCTCCCAAAGTGCTGGGATTTCAGGCGTGAGCCACCGTGCCAGGCCCAGGACTCGAATTATTGAAGACTGCTTAAAAGTGACTTGAGGCCAGGCACAGTGGCTCACACCTGTAATCCCAGCATTTTGGAAGGCTGAGGCGGGTGGATCACCTGACATCAGGAGTTCGAGACTAGCCTGGGCAACATGGTGAAACCCCGTCTCTACTAGAAATACAAAAATTAGCTGGTGGTGGCACATGCCTGTAATCCCAGTTACTTGGGAGGCTGAAGCAGGAGAATCGCTTGAACCCAGGAGGCGGAGGTTGCATTGAGCTGAGATCATGCTACTGCACTCCAGCTTGGGCAAAAGAGTGAACTCTGTCCCCCACTCAAAAAAAAAAAGTGACTTTTTTTACTCACTTTTTTTTTTTTTTTTTTTTTTACTTATTCAAGCAAATGAAGCTTGAGATAGAAATTATAGGGACACAATTAAGGGCTTTGTTTTTGTGTATCTGAGTCTTAGAAATCAGATCCACTGCAAAATATCTAAAATCAGTGAGATTTCATTATTGGAATTAAATCATCAGAATTATAGCACCCATATAGGCACATAACCATTTCTATATTGTTCCCTAAAACCGTCTAATATGTCAGTCTACAAAAATCTTTCTGTGTTTCCAAACATCAAGGCATGGAACTAGAGAGAACATATCTGCAAGTCATCCCATTAGAAGTCATTCTTATTCCTCTGGTAGTAGACCAAAAGGCACCCTCCCCAAAAATGATATCCACATCAAATCTCTGGAACCTGCGGATGTGACCTTATTTGGAAAAGGCTTTTTGCAGATGTGACTGAGTTAAAGTTCTTGAGAGAAGGATTATCCAGGTCAGCCCTAAATTCAGTGACAAATGTCCTTGTAAGAGAGAGGTGAGGGAGATTTGAGACAGAAGAGAAGACACCCACACACAGGAGAGGAGGCGATGTGAAGAGGTAGAGAGTGGAGCCATGCAGCCTTAGGCCCAGGAATGCCAGGAGAAGATGCTGGGAGAGGCAGGGAAGGGGTTCTCCCCTAACGCCCCCACAGGGACTGCAGGTCACTGGATCTCAGACCTCTGGCCTCTAGAACTGTGAAAGGATAAACTTCTGTAGTGTTAAACCACCAAGTTTATGATAATTTGTTGCAGCAGTCACTAATATGTCATCACACCTTCAGCATCAGAACACATCCAGGACCGTTTTGAAAGTATACAGCTTTACAATCCTCAACTAGCCAAAGAGACAGTGGCAATAACCAGACTTCCCCGTGTATAAGCACTGCGGGTACCATGTTGTGGAAACATTGCCCGCGGCTGTGGACACAGGAGTATTGATCTGCCTGTGGATATGAATTACAGCTTCTCTCCTGAGAGAGCGCAGAGGCAGCGGGTGTGTGGATATTTACATCTCGAGCCTATTTCAGCCAGAGCTATGCTCAAGGTCAAACAACTTAAAATCCAATAGACAGTCTTAGAGCAAAGAATTGATCTCACTTGCATTTTGCTAATAAAATAAAAAGTAACCCATTTATCAGGATGACATGCAACTGGTTAGCACCAAGCTGGGAATCAAATCCTCTAAAGAGAAGAAATCCTGTTTTCCACTGTAAAAAAATGTGCTGATACACTTGGCAAGGATGTCGGAATAGGGAAGGGGACACTTAGAAAGTCAAGGAGAGGCACTGTTCTTTCTCTTAGAGTAACAAGGAAATCCATTTCACAACACACCGTTTTGACAGTAGCATTGTGAACAGAACCATTGTTATCTCTGCCCTCTGGGAATATACAGAAAGACTCTGCCTTATCTGTCAGGCTCAGGAACCTCATGGGGGCTATTTAGGAGCCCCAAATCTCACCATCTCCTCTCTGGGGAGTTTGGGGGAAAGTGGAAGAAATGAATAAAGAATTAGTTTTTTAAAGTCTTCCAGAAATCTCCCAAGTGACGGCAAAGTATTCAGTGTGAAGGTTGAAAAGTGAACAGGCAGAAAGGAATAAATGATATACCACTTAACCCTCTGAACAATCCTGAGGGTTGAGTGTTATTGTTCCCATTTTATAGATGAGGCAAGTGAGGTTCCAAGAAGTTGAAGGACTTGAGGTCACAGTAAGACACAAAGCGAGGACTGGAAAACAAACCTGACTCCTAATGTCCTGCCCCTTGAACTCTACCACATTTCCCCAAAGTCAAATAGATATGTAAATAATAAGGAGTGTGTAGGCACCCCCTTGGGAGAGAAAGCCGTATTACCTCACAACCCGTGAGATATGGGGGGCAGTCAAATAAAATAATTAATTTGTTCATATATCAGGTTAGGCCGGGAGTAGTGGCTCACACTAGTAATCTCAGCACTTTGGGAGGCCGAGGCAGGTGGATCACCTGAGGTCAGGAGTTCGAGACCAGCCTGACCAACATGGCGAAACCCCGTCTCTACTAAAAATACAAAAATTTGCCAGGCATGGTGGCGGGTGCCTGTAATCCCAGCTACTTGGGAGGCTGAGGCAGAAGAATTGCTCGAACCTGAGAGACAGAGGTTGCAGTGAGCCGAGAGCGCATACTGCTCTCCAGCCTAGCTGGCAGAGTGAGAATCCATCTCAAAAAAAAAAAAAAAAAAAAAAAATTAGGTTATGTCTATGTTTAACCAGTAATATATATGGGGCACAGGGAGACAAATAGGGCACAGTTGTCTCTACCTTGAAGGGGCATGAAGTCTAGAAGGAGAAATGTGAATTACAGAAATGACAAAGCAGGAACAGTGGGCGCAACAGGACACAGATGCAGACCCACACGGCAGCCCAGCAGGAAGAGGCGACTGCCAGGGACAGGTGGCAGGAGAAACTTTAACCCAATTGTGAGAAAGAAACTTTCATGCTAAAGAAAGCATATACAAAGAGAGGTGAGATGGGATATAAAAATGCTTGTAAAATGTATAAAATGTAAAGAATTATTTGAGGAGAAGTCCGTATGGAAATTCACACTGGACAGACTTCAGCTTTTGTAACATCCAGGGTCAGTCCCCAGAACAGAATTAATTTATCTCAGCTCCTCAGACCATTATAAATCTGAAGTTGAAAAGGATTCTTTAGAACCATAACTATGTTATAACTAAGTTTTCATTACAGTAGTCCCCCTTATCCGTAGGGGATACATGCTAAGACTTCTAGCGGGTGCCTGAAACTGCAGATAGCACCAAACCCTCATATATCCTACTTTTTTCCTATATATACACATCTGGATAACGTTTAATTTATAAACTAGGCACAGTAAGAGATAAACAATAATAATAAAATAAGACAATTATAACGATATACTGTAATAAAATGTATATGAATGTGGTCTCTATCTCTTCTCCCCCTCTCAAACTATCTTATTGTACGATAGTCACCCTTCTTTCTGTGAGGAAGAAGGGGTAGAGCAGGATGGCATGGATTTCATCGTGCTACTCAGAACAATGTGCAACTTAAAACTTGTGAATTATTTCTAGAATTTTCCACTTATGCTTTCAGACTGAAGTTGACTATGAATAACTGAAACCACAAAGACCAAAACTGAAGATAAGGGGGGACTACTGTAATATGTAATGCCTTAGTTTAGTGTATTGAAACAATTACAGTGAAATAAGTATAATCAGAACTGAAAATTAGGGAATAGATAAGTTCAGGTTATGAAGACACATGGAAAGATAAACTATTATGTGATATAATGTGCAGTGGGCACCTCTACTTCTGTGCTGATGGAGTAGACACACTTTTCCTTATCCCTCTGCTAGGTACTACTAAACTCTGGACAGTGAAGGTAAAATAAACAGAAGACACTAGGAGGTGGAGAAAAGAAGACCAACTAGGGACTGTGGTTTCCAAGCAACCTGGTGGTGAGCTCCCTGGGTTTTTTTTTGCTCCACACGTTGCTGACTTGGGACTGAAGAAGCTGCCAACCCAGAAACACAAATGGATGTCAACCAAGAAAGCCCCAACCAAAGCCTGCTCTGGGGCAAAACGACAGGAACGGGATAGCCAAGAAGACAGTAACCACTCTACTCCAGTCAAACACCAAAGAAAGACACTATGACTCCAACCTCACCCATGACAGCAAGGGCCAAGTGGAGAGCTCATCAAGCTACCACAACGTGCCCCCAATGCCCTCCAAACCAGATGGTGTCAGAGAAAGCTGAGGACAGATCAAGATTTTAAGCACCTTCCAGGTGATAATGATTTTTTATCACCACCACCTCCCTGTAGTGTCAGTGGAGACCACATGGGGAGCCTGGACTTCTACCCCCACCTGGGGTAGTCATGAGGTAGCCTTTCCTCACCCCAGTGGGGTGGTGTCAGAGGTTGCCTGATGAAAAGTCTTTCACCACCAAGCAGCAGTAACAAAACCAGCTTCCCCTCCCCCAGAAAATAAAAAGTATTAGTGGCAACTACATGAGGAGCAACAACAGGCTACTCAATCCCCTCCCAGTCAAGTTGGCATTAGTGGAAGCTTAGTAATTCTTACATCTATCCAGCAGTAACAAGGAACCCCTTCCACTCCCCACTGAGGTATCAACAGAGGCTGAGAGAGGAACCTGGACCTTTACCTTCACCTGGCAATAGCAACACAGTATCCTCCCTTCTTCTGCTGTGGGGGTGTCAGACAAAGCCAGCTAAAACAGAAGGTTTACAAAAATTCAGAGTCTCATAACATAATGTCCAAAATGTCCAGCTTTCAGCTAAAAAAGCCATTCATCATACCAAGAACCATGAAGATCTCAAACTGACTTTAAAAAGAAAATAGATGACAACACTGAGATAACAGGGATGTTACAATTACCTGACAAAGATTTTGAAACAATCATGGTGAAAATGATTCAACTAGTGATTATGAATACACATTAGAAAAATGAAAATATAGAAAATCTCAGCAAAAAATAGGAGATATAAAGAAGAATAAAAACAAAACTTCTAGAATTGAAAATGAAATAACCAAATTTAAAACTCAATGGATGGGCTCAACAACAGAAGAGAGGGGACAGAGGAAAGAATCTGTGAACTTGAAGATAGGACAATAGAAGCTACCCAGTCTGAACAACAAAGAGAAATTCAACTGAAAATAAAAATGAACAGAGCCTCAGGAACTTATGGTACTAAAACAAATTAACCATTTGTATCACTGGGGTCTCAGAAGGAGAAGAGAAAAAGGATTGGATTTAAAAACTACTTGAAGAAATAGTTGCTGAAAACTTTCCAAATTTGGCAAAAGACGGCCTACAGATACAAGAACCTAAGAAACCCCAAATAGGATAAACTCAGAAGAATCCTCACCAAGGAGTATCATAGCCAAATTTCTAAGAACTTAAAATCTAGAAAGCAACAAGAAAAATATGACACCTTACTTTAATGAGAAACAATTCAAATTACAAGGGATTTCTCACAGCTAAATGAAGTTCTCTAGACAGAAAGGAAACAAATTTTGGAACACCAGGAAGTAAAGAACATGATAAACAAAAATAGGGTTAAATATAATAGACTTTACTTAAGTTTTCTAAATTACATTCAATGGGGTTGAAGCAAAAATAACACCATCTCAGCCTGGGAGACAGAGCGAGACTCCATCTCAAAAAAAAAAAAAAAAATCTGCTGAGGTTCTACATGTATGTAGAGGAAATATTAAAGAATTATATTGTAAACAGAGGGTAAAGGACTGTAAAGGGAGATCATTTCTACAATTCATGAACTGGTAAAATGTGGATGGCAAAAGACTGCAGTAAGTTGTATATATACAATATAACAGTTAAGCAATCACTAAAGAAATGATATAAATGTACTCCAAATGATATAGATAAATCAAAAGGAAATTCTAAAAAATGTTCAAGTGAAGGAAGGAAAAATAACAGAGAAACCGAAAACAGAAAACAAAAAATAAAATGAAAGATGTAAGCCCTAATTAATGCAATAATTACATTAAATATAAATGATCTAGATACACCAATCAAAAGACAGGGATTGTCAGAGTTAATTAAAAAATGATCCAATTATATGATGTCTACAGGATACTCACATCAAATATAACGATGTAATGGTGAAACCCTGGGTCTACTAAAAATACAAAAACTAGCCAGGCATGGTGGCAGGCCCCTGTAATCCCAGTTATTCAGGAGGCTGAGGCAGGGAGAATTGCTTGAACCCAAGAGGCAGAGGTTGCAGTGAGCCAAGATCACACCACTGTACTCCAGCCTGGGAGACAGAGCGAGACTCCGTCTCAAAAAAAAAAAAAAATTATATCCATCTATATACATATAATAATGTAACCAGGTTGAAAGTAAAAAGATGAAAAACAATATATGATACAAATATTAATCAAAAGAAAGCAGGATTTCCTGTATTAACATCAGATAAAATAGGTTTTAGAGCAAGAAAATTATTAGATGCAGAGAGAAACATTACATATTAAATGTGAATCTACCAAGAAGACATAGCACCTTGAATGTGAATGCACCAAATAGAGCTTCAAAATGTATGAAGTAAAAACTGAAAATTGAAATAGATAAATTCATAATTACACTCTTCTCTCAAAAATTGATAGAACTACACAGAAAATCAGGAAGGAGATAGAAATATCAGACAATACAGGATCTAACATTTATAGAGCACTATATTCAATAGAATACACATTCTTTTCATGTGCCCATAGAACATATACCAAGATAGATCATATCATGGGCCATAAAACAAACTTCAGCAAATCTAAAATAATTTAAGAACATGGTAGCCAATCCTGATGCGGCTCCCTGGAGCCTGATGCCAAGCAGCTCCCCAGTGGGCTAAGCAGGGGCTGGCATCATAGATTTCTTCAAAGCACTGCTGGAGAGGTCAGCACCTTGAGGCTTCCAGCGCAAGGGGGCAAGGACCTCAATGTGCCCTTCTCCATTTCCTGGCTCACTCCTGGAGGCGAATGATCTGAACCTGCATAAAGTGCCTCAGCTGAGTCTCAGCAGGTCTCAGCCAGTTCACAGCAAACCACAGGAGGTTCTGGCTCCTGCCACAAACCCCCTGCAGTTCACGCTTGCACCCAGCACCTTCCTCAACAAGACAGCCTGGCCCTTCAGGTCACCCCCACCTGCTGGCAGTGCACCACAGCAGAATGGACAGCTGCTCCAACTGCTGGTCCCAGATGCCACCAAGCAGTGGCTGATGGAGAACACCAAGGACTGGCCACCACAGCTTGGGACAGGCCAGTCACGTTCCTTCAGCATCCTTGTCCACCTCATAGACACCGAGTTCATACAAGACCTGGATGAGGAGCACCTGAAGAAATCAAGGGAAAAGTATGTCCTAGGGCTATAGAGTCCACGCTAACCTGCCTCCAGGATTGGCACCACCAGAACTCTGCCCACATGCACAATGTATAGTTGTAGCTTAGCCCTCTCCAACTGCCTGCCCTCTGTCTACCTCTTTCTATTCCTTCTGTCCATGGCAATCAACAAACACAGCGTCACAAAAATTTAAATTACAATACCATTGCAATCACTCAGAAAAAAAAAAAAGGAAATGCTTAGGTATAGATTTAACAAAACACATTCAGGTTTTATATGCTGAAAATTCCAAAATGCCGAAAAAAGAAATCAAAGATCTAAATAAATGAAGATACATACCAATAATCCAAGAATACTATGTTTGTGGATTGGAAGACTCAACATAATGAAATTATCAATTATCCCCAAATTAATATGCAGGTTTAATGTACTTCCTATTAAAATCCCAGTAAGACTTTTTTAGAGAACAATCTAAAATTTATATATAAAAGGCAAAGGAACTAAAACAGCTAAAACAATTTTGAAAAAAAAGAATAAATTTGAAGGAGTCAGATTATTATTCAGCAACTGTAATCAAGACTGTATGGTATTAGTGGAGGAATAGACACACAGATGACTAAAACAGAATAGAGAACTCAGAAATAAACCCACATATGCCCAACTATTTTTTGACAAAAATGCAAAAGCAATATAATGGAGAAAAGACAGCTTTTCAACAAATGGTGCTGGAGCAATTGGACAACCATAGGTTAAAAAACAAAAAAAAACCTTGACCAAAGCCTCACATTTCATACAAAGTTTATTTAAAGTGGATCACGGACTTAAATATAAGACACAAAATGATTAAACTTTTAGAAAAATATAAGAAAATCATCAGGATCTAGACAAAGATTTTAGGCTTGACACCAAAACCACAATCTATTTACAAAAATTGTAAATTGAACTTCATCAAAATGTAAAACTTGCACTCTGCAAAAGATCCCATTAAGAGGATGGGAGAAAATGTTTGCAAACCATATATCCAACAAAGAACTAGTAACTAGAATACATAAAGAATTATTAAAACTCAACAGTAAAAACCAAGCAATCCAATTAGAAAATGGGTAAAAGACATAAAAAGACATTTCACTGAAGAGGATGTACACATGGCAAATATGCACATGAAAAGATGTTCATCAACATTAGTCATTAGGGAAATGCAAACTAAAACCACAGTGAGATATCCCTACATACCTATGAGAATGACTTAAAAATAATAGTCACAATACCAAATGCTAATAAGGATGTAGAGAAATTGGATCATTCATACATTACTGGTGGGAATGTAAAGTAACACAGCTATTCTAGCAGACAGCTTGGTAGTTTCTTAAAAAACTAAACACACGACCACCATACAACTCAACAACTACATTCCTGGGCACTTACCCCAGGGAAATGAAACATATGTGCACAAAAATTTGCACGCAATGTTTATAAGCAGCTTTATTTGTAACAGCACAAAATTTCAAACAACTCAGATGTCTTTCAGGAGGCGAATGGTTAAACACACTGTGGTACATCTACACAATGGAATTCTACTCAACAATGAAAAGGAACAAACTATTAATAACAATTGATAGATATCAATAACAATCTGGATAAATCATCAGAGCTTGATGCTAAGTGGAAGAAGCTAACTCAAAGGCTTATGTACTGTATAGTTCTATTTATATAATATTCTTGAAATCATAAAAACTATAGAAATGGAGATTAGTGAGGATGGGGGTGGTTATAAAAGGGGTACATGAGGGATCCTTGTAGTGATGGAAATGTTCTGTATCTGGACTATTTCAGTGTCAATATTCTGGTTGTAATATTGCACTTCTAATATTGTACTGTAATATTGCAGTTTCATAAAATGTGACCATTGGGGGGAACTAAGTAAAGGGAACATGGGATCCTTCTGTATTATTTACAACTGCCTGTCAATCACAATTATCTCAAAATAAAAAAAATACAGTGGAAACGGACTACAAGAGGATATATACAATAATTGCAACTATGTAAAAATATGGGCACAGTAGGGAAAGAGCATACAAACTGAAAATTCTTTGGAGTATAATTATAGAGAATTTAGTTTCCTAAAATTTAAAACCATTATTCTTTCACTGCGTCTTTTATAATTTGTCTAAGGTCTTTGGGACAGCATTGTGCCGACTGTTTCAATATTTTTTTACCAACATGTACAAATACCAGGTTTCAATTTTTGTTGCCAAGGGAACAAAAAGTACACCCAACTTAATCTGTCCATCAATGAGTCATATAAAATCTCTAAGCCTTGGTTTCTTTGGAAGATCAATAACATCTCTTCCATCTGCCTCACTGCATTGTTAAATGAGGCTCAAAATGGTAAGGTGCTTCCAATCTGAAAAGCCATTGTAAAGCCAAGGTAGTACGCAACTGCAAAGTGGTCCCCCGTGTTAGATAGCCAATGTGCAGTTTCATCAACTAAAATTGACTGAAGCAAGGAATTAAATTTATCTAGTGTTATGGGCCAACTTGCGTCTCCCTGAAATTCATGTGTTTAAGCCCTGACCTTTAGTTCCTCAGAATGGGATTGTGCTTGAACACAGGGTTCTTAAAGAGGTAACTGAGGTTAAACAAATTTATTAGGGTGGGCCCTAGTCCAATATGACTGGTGTCCTTATAGGAAGATTATGACATAGACATGCACAACCATGTAAGGACACAGGGAGGAGATGGCCATCTCCAAGCCAAGGAGAGAGGCCTCAGGAGAAACCAACCCTGATGGCTCATTGGTCTTGGACTTCAGTCTCCAGAGCTGTGCAAGGATAAGTATCTATTGTCGAAGCCATCCAGTACGTGGTACTTTGTGATGGCAGCCAAGCAAACTAATACATCGACCTTGAATCCTCCATTAAAGCTTTGACTGTTAGCGAGCTATGTCCAACAAAGGGTCCCACAGCATACTAACATGGATGTAACCTGGCCTTGGAATCAAATCACCCTTGGCAACAATTCTGTGTCTGCCACTTGTGAGCTGTGTGACTTGGGGAAATGACTTCCGCCTCTGGACTTTAGGTTCATCACGTATTAAAGGTGGTTCCTTCCTCCCAGGGTTAAATAAGGATGCAGTGAGACTGGATTAAATGAGGGGATGCTTATGAAGGCCTTACCCATACAAGGCACTGTGTGTATTAGCTTTCCTTCCTTATCTTAAGGATTGTGTATCCCCAGATAAATCGATACCATCTTCACTCATAGAGTCCCTGGTACTTTTACACATGTTCACATTTTCATATGATTTTCAACTTAACCAGTCTTTGGTTTAGATAAGAAGAGTGGGCTGAGTGCTGTGGTTCATGCCTGCAATCCCAGCACATTGGGAAACTAAGGCAGGAGGATTGCTTGAGCCCAGGAGCTCAAGACCAGCCTGGACAACATAGTGAGACTCCTTCTCTACAAAAAAATAAAATTAACCAGGCATGGTGGCACATGCCTGTAGCCCTAGCTACTTGGGGAGCTTAGCTGGGAGGACAGCTTGGGCCTGGGAGGTCAAGGCTTCAGTGAGCTGTGATTGTGCCACTGTACTCCAGCCTAGGCAACAGAGCCAGACCCTGTCTCAAAATAAAACCAACCAAACAAACAAAAAAACTGGTAAACAGAGAAACCTAAATGATTTGGACAAAATACAGAGCTAAATGGTAGAAGAGTCCAAAATCCAGGCTTCCTGGCTTTTCTTTGACCAGAAATATGGAAACTCCTGGAGTGGAAAGAGGCTAACCCCATGCAGGATAAGAACTTCTCTTGTTGGAGGCTGTGTCACAGGCCACGGTCACTCATATTTGGCTAATAAATCTCTTCAGGTATTTTACAGAGTGTGGCTCTTTTCATCAACAATGTGTATGGAAGGGACAGAAGTAATTTTTCTAATTTAAATAAAGGGTATCCCTGCCCCCCAAATCCATCCAGATTCGTTCTTCCCAAACACAAACTTCATTCTGTTTCTTTGCTATCTAAGATCCTTCTCTTACTCTTCTTCCCTGATGTTGGAAAGAAATTGCATCCAACTTGTTCCGTCTGACCATCACCTCCCCACGTGGTCAGCCTCCAGCTCCTTGTCCAGCCCTTCTAACAACCCCCCTCCACCTTGCGGGGCTCACCTCCCAGCTCACCCTTTGGCCACACTCACTTTCACCTTCAGGCCTCTGCTCTCGCCCTCCCTCCCTCCCCTCCTCTCCATGCAAACTAAGCTTGAGACCAGCAGGGACTGCCCAACCCCCTCTTTATTTTTTTAAGGAAGTTTTCGCTCTTGTTACCCAGGCTGGAATGCAATGGCATGATCTTGGCTCATCACAACCTCCGCCTCCCAGGTTCAAACAATTCTTCTGCCTCAGCCTCCTGAGTAGCTGGGATTACAGGCACGCACCACCACACCTGGCTACTTTTTGTATTTTTAGTAGAGATGAGGTTTCACCATCTTGGCCAGGCTGGTCTCAAACTCCTGACCTCGTGATCTACCCGCCTCACCCAAAGTGCTGGGATTACAGGTGTGAGCCACTGTGCCCAGCCAAGGACCCCCTTTTTTAGGGCCCATGCCCCGACCTCTATTGCCCCAACCATGGGAAAAAAAGGAAAATTCTAAGTTCCTTCAAAGGGAAGCTCCAAGCAGCTCACTAGCCCAGAGGCAAATATGCAACTTTATAAGAAGATCATAGTAGCCTAAAATTATAGGCAAGGGAATTTGGAATTCAGAGATGTTTGTTTTCCCTAGATGGACCAAGATATATCTTAACAAATGTCCCTGGATCCCCCCACCAAGGAACCCCATGTATGTACAGACCCGCTGACATGTAGACCTCAGATACAGGGAAACTGAGGACTCAACTCTGACCGTCATTCTTTGCTCTAATTTCTTCCTGAGGGGCTTGGAGGGAGTCACATCCGGAGCCAGTTAACATTTTTTTAATCTGGCCACAAATTTTTAAACAAAGCTTCTCTTCCTTAACCAATTGTAAATCAGATAATCTTTGACTCTACGACCTGAAAGCCCCCACTTAAAGACATCTCACCCATTTAGGCCAAATCCAACGTGTAAACTCCAGGTATTGATTTGCAATTTTGCCTATAGCTTTTGTTTTCCTGAAATTAAACCCTGAATTTTCCTGAAATTAAGCCCTAGGTCAGGGTTTAAGCAATAGCTCCCTGGTCTGCCTTGCTTGGCGCCCCGCAAATAAACGCCTTCCTTTCTATCCCTACGACCTCAGTGGGGATTTCTGGACTTTCTGCACGGGGCAAGCGGACCCCAGTTCAGTTCTATAACCACCTTGCCTATTCAAGGCCAATTTTATTCCACTCCGAAGCCTCCCAGACAACAGCAACTCCCCCATTTCCCAACCCTCTGTGCCCCTATTTCATTAATCAATTGACCTCAACTGGTCCCCCGCCCTGCCCCCACCCCCCAGGACTCAGCAGCTCCCACCCTGCCACAATCACTTCCCCCTGGAAAACTTTCCAAATAAATCAGTAAGCCAGGACCTGGGGGTTTTGCTGGAAAGTCAAATGACAGAATATGTTTGAAGACTCTTTTTCATTCAAAAATAAGCAGGGATGTTAGCTCAAGACACACACACACACACACACACACACACACACAAATTCCTTCTTACAAGGCAAACATTCCGTTTTATTGGATCTAATCAGATCCTCAGGATGTAGACCTAAGAATAGACATCTGTACTTCTCTCTCAACACCAGAGGTAACTGGGTGCCACCCTCCAGCAACACTGGGGCATAGCTGAGCAAAAGGCGGAGGGGAGGGGAAAGGTCAGGAGTCAAAGGTTACTAGGCACCTTCACACTGGCCAAGATGAACTCTGGAGAACTATTTCATAAAAGCAGATCATAAAACAGCCTTTGGTTCCCTCATGGAAATAATATTGTAACTGGAAACCGATTCAGCACCATAAATATACTGAAAGCAAAGACATCCCATCTGTATTAGTCTATTTTCCCACTGCTATAAACGACTACCTGAGACTGGGTAATTTATAAAGAAAAGAGGTTTAATTGACTCACAGTTCTGCAGGCTCAACAGGAAGTATGACTAGGAGGTCTCAGGAAACTCACAATCATGGCAGAAGGCAAAGGGGAAGCGAGCACATCTTCCCATGGCAGCAGAAGAGCGAAGTGGGAGGCGCCACACATTGTTAAATGTGCAGATCTCGTGAGAGCTCACTCATTATCGTGAGAACAGCAAGGGGGAAATCCGTTCCCATGATCCAATCACCTCCCACTGAGGCAGGAGAATAGGGAATTAGGGTAACCATGTGTTAAGGCAGACGCAGGTGCAGCCAGTTCCAGGCAAGATTGGGCAGCACACAGGCCACATCCTGGCGCCTATGATAACAAGACAGGAGTTTCCACTTCAGCCTCTGATTGGTCATGGGCCAATCCTTCACAGGGTGTAACCAATTGAAGGCCTCTCAAGGGCACCTCGGAGTGTTACCAAATTCTTTTAGCCTAATACAAACCCTAAACAACAATGCAACTCGGGGGCTCTTCATCTGCTTGCTCCAGCCTGTTCCCACTCTGTGGAGTGCACTTGTACTTCATAAATCTGTGCTTTCTTCGCTTTATTCTTTTGTTGCTCTGTTTGTGCTTTTTGTTCGATTATTTGTTCAACACGCCAAGAACCTGGACAACTCACAGTCAAGACCTTCCATCTGGTAACACCACCAGGCCCCTCCTCCAATTCAACAGGAGATTTGGGTGGGGACACAAATCCAAACCATATCACCATCTATAAATCAGTTCTTAAATTACTTACAAGAAAAACCTATGCAAGAATTGGCATAAATATACCATACATGTTAATTAAAAGAGAGGTTCCATTGTATACTAATAAACACATGAATGTACAATTCTACTATCAAATGTACTATCATAAATGTTATCTACTATGAACACATGAGCTATCATTGTAAACATTGAGTGAATACTTATTTTCCTTGCCTTGGCATTTGGACAAGTTTTGTGAAGATGATTTGCAAGGTCCAGGTTTTCTAAAAACGTCCATAGAGAAAGTTTGAACAGATGTAGCAAAGAGAGTGATTCATCTTAGAATACTTGGTCCAACTTAGAACAGCCTCGGAGCCTCATAGGTGACAGGTGGGCAAGTAGAGGTGGCAAGAAAAGCATGGAAGCCTGAGACAGTGCCCAGAATTATTCTGGAAGGAGAAGAGAAAGTAAAGAGTCATCCAAACATTAGTGAATTTTTTGGCAGGTGGCAGGGGGAGAGGAGGACCAACATGGGTGGTGGCCACAGATACTGAGGTGGCTGAGTCCCACATTCGCTATGAGATAGTTAATGTGACACGTCAACCTGGCTGGGTCCTGGTGCCCAGTTGTTTGACCAAACACCAGTCTAGATGTTGCCATGAAGTTATTTCTTAGATGTGATTACATTTAAGTCAGTAAACTTCCAGTAAAGCAGACAACCTGTCACGATGTGGGTGGGTCTCATCCAATCACTTGGAGACCTTAAGTGCAAAGATCAAGGTTTCCCAGAGAAGAAGAAATTCTCCTGAAGATTGCAGCAGAGAAACCTTACCTGAGTTGCCAACCTGTTTTGCAGAATTCACGCTCAGGACTGCAACATCAACTCTTATCTGAATTTGCAGCCTGTCAATCTCCCCTGCCGGCTTCAGACTTGCCAGCATCACAACTGTGGGAGCCAATTCCTTAAAATAAATGTAGGCAGGTAGATAGGTAAGCAGGTAGAGAGATAGGTGATAGATATATAGATAGACGGATGATAGATGATAGACGGATAGATGCGAGAGGAAAAGAGAGAGAAAGATAAGTATGTTTTGTTGGTTGTTTCTTTAGAGAACCCTGACTGATACAATCTTCTAGCATCTTGAGCCAAGAAGGAAACAGTTGTGCATAGAGTGGCCTGGACAGCAGAGAAGCTACAACAGATGAGGAAAACTGTGGCCGAGAACTCCAGTTCACTCCATCCCTGCCTCACTTTCCCAAAGGCAATAGGAGCCTTCTGAGTTCATGGGACGGCCCTGAACACCAGGCTTTTCAGAAGTAGGAGCCATCCACCAGAATCACTGCCCAAGCAAACTATCAGAAAAAAAATCAGGCAGGGCATCAAAAGTCCAGAATGAAACCATGGACGCTTTTTGTGGGTCAATCAATGAATTTGGAATGAGGCCAGTTCACCTTTGTGAGCCCCAGGGGTCATCAGGCCAATGTTTCACGATCAATGAAACATTGTTTAGCGTAGAGCCAGGGCTTTGGGGGCAGAAGGCCTGGTTCCCTCGATTTCTGGCCTCTGGAAAGAACAAGGACAACATATGTTCTCATTTGTAAAATGAAGATAATTTTGACCCGAGGCTCACAGGGTGAATGTGAGCACTACATTGACCGCCACGTGCTTCCTGAGCCAGAATACTAAATGAATAAATACTGAAGCCAGTGGCTCTTTATAGCTCAGAGCTATTTTCTGATTTTCTTTTTTCTTTTCTTTTTTTTTTTTGAGACAGAGTCTCGCTCTGTCACCCAGGCTGCAGTGCAGTGGCATGATCTTGGCTCACTGCAACCTCTGCCCTCAGGGTTCAAGCGATTCTCCTGCCTCGGCCTCACGAGTAGCTGGGATTACAGGCCCACGCCACCATGCCCAGTTAATTTTTGTATTTTTAGTAGAGACAGCGTTTCGCCATTTTAGCCAGGCTGGTCTCAAACTCCTGACCTCAAGGGATCCACCTGTCTCAGCCTCCCAAAGTGCTGGGATTACAGGCATGAGCCACCGTGCCCAACTAGCTCAGTGCTATTTTCAAGGCAGCTCCTAGGACACCTCCCACAGGGAAAATAATCCTCTTTGGTTGTGAAAACACAGGACTTCATGTAGGGGTCGCCCAAATCGTAGGGAAGTAATTTTCACGTCTTTGAAAGATATGAAAATTAGACCCCTCAGGGGAAAATACGGGCTGAGAGACAGTGGCCAATCGTGAGGTCCCTGATGAAGAAGGAATTGGATTCTGGCAGGTGACGCCTCTCTGCAGGACGAGGACAGGAGTATTGCTATTACACCCTCCAAACAAGGAGCCCCACAAACCTTAAGATGGGAGAAGGAGAGCCTCGGCTGCTGCAAGACAATGAAAGCAACCATGCACTTCAAAATTACTAACATGCTTCATTCCCACATTGATGCCCCAAAGCATCATTAGACTATCTTTATTTTTTACACATAAAGAAACTAAGGCTCCAAGAGACTCGGCCAAGGTCCCCCCCATTGTGAGAGGGGGAGCTGAGACCCACGCACAGGCACATGAGTCCCTCACCTGCCCCTTCCATGACACCTGTGCCCTTGTTCACAAGGTCATGAGGTGACGACTCCATGCTGGGGTCTGAAGATCAGTGAGACAGACAAGGCTCTAAGACAATACACAAAGATAAAGGTAAACAGGTCAATACTTTTGTTTTAGGAAAGGGCACCTTTAGAGAATGATCAAGATGAACAAAACTTCCCGCCCTCCCGGAGCTTTTCCTAGTGAGGAAGACAGACATTATATCAGCACAATTTCCATCTACTGTCAATCCCTGAAAAAATAGTAAGATAAAATAGAATAGAATAAGATAAACCAGCAGGACTGTGTCGTCTTATGAAGGAGAAGTGCAGGAGATCCCAGGAACTTGTGAGAGGCAGGAGTGGGTTGGGGTGAAGCAAAGGCTTCAGGGAAGATGTGAGGTTAAGCCGAGAACCGACAGAAGTCCAGGCCGGGGCATACACGCCCCTGAGTCCATGTACACAAAGCCAAAGGCCAACAGGACCAATTGTACTCTAGAGACCCGGCTTAAACCATGCTGATATTAAAACATGGACATGCTATGGCTCAAAGTGTGGAAATCTGTACATATTCTGAGTTCAATAGGAGCCCTCCAAGAAATCCCCTGCTTGGGACTGGCCCCATTATGACCTGTTCACCTTCATCCGCCACAAATCCTGTCGGTCTGATCCCAATGCAGCCCTCAAAGCAAATGTGTAGGATCCAGGCACACGGACTTCAGTCTGCTTGATTTCAAAGCATGAAATCATTGGCTGTTTTCCCCAGAGGCTACCTGCTCAATACAGCTTTCAAGCTGAATGCCATCTCCCGTTCCCTTGGGTGAAGGCTGCATACCGTGAGGAAGTTCAAACTGCTGCCACTTCCTTCCCTTTTCTTTCCATCCTAAAGGAAGCTGCAGCCCCACATTGGCTGGGGTCTTTGCACCTCTCTGAACCAACTAGAGGGAGTGCACGTAAGTGCCCAAGAAGAGAGCAGAGGGAGATAAGTAAAAGTGAAGTGCTTGTATGAGAAGCTACAGACAAACCCGTGATAACATTTAAAAGTCAGTTTTAATTCTGAGAATGTGGAAGTCAAAGCCCATCTGATGTCAGATTGAATGAATAGATTAAAAATTCAATCAGCAACAGTAGAGACTTATCAATGATTTCAAATGCCCCTCCAATCCCTTCTGCGTGGGCAGCAAAGTGAGCCTGGCAAAAATGCAAATCAGATTGTTATCAGTCCCCTGTGTAAAACCCTTCCATACCCACTCACAATAAATCTCAGACTGCTCACCATGGCTTCAAGGCCTCAAGCCTCTTTTTACCCCAGCTCGCTGCTTTCCAGACCCACCAGCCTTTCAGCTCCCACACACACCACACTTCCTGTGCCTTTGAACAGCTGCGGGCGGTTCCCACTGCCTGAGGCATGCTTCTGCCTGCTGGTAACTTTTGCTTACCTCTCCACTGAGAGAGGCCTCACTCAACCATCCCATCTCAGTCATGTTTTCCTGGATTAGTCTCACCTTGATGCTTGTGTATCTCCTTCAGTGCACCAAAGACAGTTTTGGTACATATTTTGAGTTCAATGGGAGCCCTCCAAGAAATTCCCAGCTTGGGAGTAGCCCCATCATGACCTGTTGACCTTCATCCGCCACAAAACCTATAGGTCTGATCCAAACCAAACCCTCAAAACAAATGTGTTTGTTTATGCAAAGTCCTGTCTCCCCAACTAAAATGTCAGGTTGCAGAGAGCAGAAGAGGTCGGGCCTTTGTAGCTCGCTGATGAATTCCTGTTGAGAGACACTTACCCATGAGCTGCTCAAGTTCCTGCACATCGTGAGAAAGAGCTGTTACTTCTGGGGTATCTTTTCAAGGATAGTCTGTATGGTGAAAACCTGTGGTAGACAGAGTATCTCCTTCCAGAGCAAGTCAGGTGCACGTGCTGTCCAGTATCATGAAAACCACATCTCCTTCTGGAACGAAGGACAGGCAGGCTTGCTGCCTGTGATTTATGAAGCTTAAAATAGCAAATATAAATATCAACCGAGCAAAATGGTATTTAGGATGCCTGTACATAGGGAGTAACAAACACAAAATTCACAATGACGTCAGCCTCTTGCAGGGAGGCCAGGGGATGGAATCTGTGAGAAGCCGCTGAAAGTTTCCATGCCATTGGGTATGCTTCTGCCAGCTGATACCCGTGGACTCTCAACTGAGAGACGCCACACTTGACCATCTTATGTTGGTAGCATCTTCCTGGGTTAGTCCCACCTCGACACCTGTATATGCATAAAAGACAATCTACTGTATATACCATGTATTATGTAATATATACATAGTATATGTAATATAGGAATATGATAACATAGTAATATATAATCTACATATCCATTGTAGATAATATATACATATTATATGTCATCTATATTATTAATATATATCACACATATGTTTATACACATATAATATACACAAGTGGTCCCCAACCTTTTTGGCACCAGTGACCAGTTTCATGGAAGACAATTTTTCTTTTCTTTTTTTTTTCTTTTCTTTTTTTGAGATGGAGTTTTGCTCCTGTGGCCCAGACTGGAATGCAATGATGCGATCTCGACTCACTGCAACCTCTGCCTCCCGAGTTCAAGGGATTCTCCTGCCTCAGCCTCCTGAGTAACTGAGATTACAGGCACCCGCCACCATGCCTGGCTAATGTTTTGTACTTTTAGTAGAGACAGGGTTTCACCGTGTTGGCCAGGCTGATCTCGAGCTCCTGACCTCAGGTGATCCAACTGCCTTACCCTCCGAAAGTGCTGGGATTACAGGCGTGAGCCACCGTGCCCGGCAGAAAGACAGTTTTTCTATGGACAGCGGAGTGTGATGGTTTCCAGATGATTCAAGCACATTACATTTATTATGCACTTTATTTCTGTTCTTATTACATTGTGATATGTAATGAAATAATTATATAACTCATCATAATATAGAATCAGTGGGAGCCCTGAGCTTGTTTTCCTGCAGCTAGACGGTCCCATCTGGGAGTGATGAGAGACAGTGACAGATCAACAGTCATTAGTTAGATTCTTAGAAGGAGTATGCAAGCTAGATGCCTCGCACACACAGTTCACAACAGGGTTTTCGCTCCTATGAGAATCTGACCCCATCACTGATCTGACAGGAGGCGGAGCTTGGGCAGTAATACAAGCGATGGGGAGTGGCTGTAAATGCCAAAAAGTTGTGCTCACACGCTTGCCGCTTACCTCTTTCTGTGTAGCCTGGTAACTAACAGGCCACAGACCAATACCGGTCTGTGGCCCGGGGCTGGGGACTCCTAATACAGAGCACATAATATGTAACAATGTCCTAGTTGTTAAGTTGGGGGGTAGTCTCACAAGTGTTTGTTTTATTATGTGTCATAGCCAATATGTAGTTTAAAATATCACTTCCTGTTATCTAATATTCCATCTGATAGTTTCAATAGTAACAGTGGCCATTTCAAGGTAGTAAGATTTAGGCATGATTTCCTTCTCCCATATAAGTTTCTGAATGTTCTAAGTTCTTTTCAAACAATAACAGATTATTTCCAGAATCAGAAAACATAAACTTTGTAAAATATATGAGAAAAATGTATATTGGCAAATTAAAAATGGAAATGTGAAGACCTTTCCCATTTAAGGAGAAGAAGAGTCATGGATGATTTTTCTACTGATGTGTTTAGAGACCTGAAGATCCTCTGTAGTTTTGGCTTTCGAATCTCTCCGCCTGCTGTGTTTCATGTACTTGGAGCACTTTTCTCATTTCCAGTCTCAGACTGGAAGGAAGTTAGCGTTGAACTACACCCCAGTGAATACCTCAATTCTCTGGGAAATTGAATTTTTACCTGGATGGAGAGAGGCGGTCCATGGAGACTGATAATGCATGGCCCCAACCCTGTGCCCTAGCCCATCCACAGGGGACTCAGGCTGGCTGTGGTGCAGGCATGGAGCCCAGAAAGGCTGGGTGTTTTAGGGCAGGGAGACTTGCCCAGAGAGGGCAGGGTCAGGGACCTAAAAGAACCCTGGGAATGTCATTGGGATGTTTGGTAGATTAGAAATCATGGCTACAACATTCTCAAGCATCTCCTGCCAGGAGGAGGTATCTAGTTCTCTGCCTCTTTAGTCTGGGCGGGTCTTGATACTCGCTGTGGTCTCCTGAATGTGGTACAAGCAGCATTGTGTGTGTTTCAGAACTAAGAGGACTGCAGCTTCCATTTCCTCATCCTTTTTTCCCAACTACCATGTAAAGAGGTCCAGGCTCTCCTGCTGGAGGGAAGAGCCACACGGAGAGTGAGACCTGAAGGATGAGAGACCGTAGGGAGGAAGATGCCATAGGAAAGAGACCCATGCATGATGCCGCAGTGGACAGTCAGTACCAAGGCTCCATCTATGTGAGGGAGGTCATACTAGGTCCTCCGACCCAGTTGATCCTGCTGATAACACTTGGAGCGGAGAGCTGAACCCACTGAGCCCTGCCTAAATGCCTGACCCATAGAGTCATAAGCCATAAAATAGTTCTGATTAGCTAGAGTTCCAGGTGCTTTGGACCCAGCAACAGATAACTGATACAGGCTGATAGAACAAGGAAACAAAAATACATCTCAATTAATTGAAAAGTTTGCAGGACCCACTATTAAAAATTAGACAGGAAGTCAGACTATAATTGGGCCATCTGACTCTGTCTGTCAACTCATCCAAAAAAAAGCAAAATCCAGCTGGGCATGGTGGCTCACACCTGTAATCCCAGCACTTTGGGAGGCCAAGGCAGGCAGATCACAAGGTCAAGAGATCGAGACCATCCTGGTGAACATGGTGAAACCCAGTCTCTACTAAAAATACAAAAAAAAAAAATTAGTTGGGCATGGTGGTGTGTGTCTGTAGTCCCAGCTACTTGGGAGGCTGAGGCAGGAGAATTGCTTGAACCCAGGAGGCAGAGGTTGCAGTAAGCCGAGATCACACCACTGCACTCCAGCCTGGTGACAGAGTGAGACTCCATCTCAAAAAAAAAAAAAAAAAAAAAGCAAAATCCAACAGCAAATTCTTGAAGGATAATCTTAAAGATGAGAGAGAACGGCTTATGAATTTTACAAGGTGTGTCATACAAAGGGCTTTCTAGAATCCTCTTTGCACTCTCTCTTTATCAATTACTTGTCAGTAACAGCAACTTCCAAAATCAGTCTCTCCCCTTCTCTGTCTTCACACATATACACATATGCACACATGCATGAGCACACAGACACACACAGGTGCACATGTACACACATCATATTAGGCTGTTCTTGCACTGCTATACAGAAATACCTGAGCCTGGTTAATGTATAAAGAAAAGAGGTTAAATTGGCTCATGGTTCTGCAGGCTGTACAGCAAGCATGGTACAGGCATCTGCTTAGCTTTTGGGGAGGCCTCAGGGAGATTTTACTTGTGGTGGAAGGTGAAACGGGAGCAGGCACTTCACATGACCAGAGCAAGAACGAGAGGTTGGGCGGGGGGCATGCTACACACTTTTAAACTACCAGATCTCATGACAATTCACTCACTATCACAAAGGCGGCACCAAGGACATAGTGCTAAGACATTCATGAGAAATCCACCCCTATGATCCAATCACCTCCCACCAGGCCCCACCTCCAACACTGGAGATTACATTTCAACATGAGATTTACGGGAATAGATATCCAAATCATATCACACATATACAAATGCACTTGCACACACACACAGACATGCATATACACATGTTCACATATATACAAATGCACACATACACACACGCACGCACATACACTCACATACGTGCATCCACATGCACACACGTACACTCATGTACATGCATCCACACACGAACATGCATCCACACGTACTCATGTGCCTATGCACATACACGTGCATGTATGCACACACACAATTCCCTACCTCCCTGCCATGTTGCTCTACCCACACTTCCTCTTCCATCACTGACTGTCATCTGTGTTGCAGTGACCCTCCTTATTTCCTAAAGCCCCCTCTTCTTCTCTAAGTCCTCTTCCTTTGTGGAGAGCAGCTACTTGGAATTCTGATGAATCAATTCTCCATTTATTACATGTTCAAACCACAATAGCCACCCTTGCCAAGTTCCATGTATTTCCCCTCTTCATTTTTTTTCCCTGCAGATTCTACGGTCCAACGCCAAGGAGCCCTTTCTGTTCCAGCTCAAATGCCACATTCTCAAAACATTTTTTTCATGCTTCTCACTCCCACCCTCCATATCAACAGCCCATGGAATGAGCTTCTGTCTTTGCTGACCTTGGGGTTATCCTCCTATCTTGTTCTACACAGGTCTGCCTCTCTTGCTAGTTTATAACCTGCTCACGTCAAGTGCTGGGTCTTATTAATCTTTTTAACCACCACAGGCTCTAACTCAGCACCACGCACATGGCAGGCATTCAATGATATTTGTCAAATTGAATGTAATTTAAACTAGGTCATTCATTCAGGTCTGTGCCAGGAAAAAAAAAAAAAAAGTCACCTTTTCTGAGATAAGCTGGGGTCACTTGCATATCAAGTCAGTCCAAACTGAAAGTAACATCAAATGACAAATAATTTTCTATTTCAAAACTAGAAAAGTAATGGATTTTGTCTGGAAAATAAGGATAGGAATGATGTTTTTCCTTCTACTCTTCAGTGTTTTCCTATATTTTGTAAATAAATGTGTGCTCATTTTACAATAACAATAAATTTTTACATGAGTAACTCAGAAAACAGAAATCATATTATCATTTATGACATTATGTCCACTGGATACTTTCTTTCAAAGTGCTCTGAAAGCAGATATACTTGTTTCTTCAGCCTGAATCATTTACCAGTTTCCTGATGCTATCAGCTAAGTATTCCGCCGAAGAGGGAAAAATGATGCTTGGTCCAGCTCTGCGATAGATGGAAGTTAAGCATCTGAAAGCCCATCAACCCATACGCCCAGCTGACCAGCTTCCTTGTCTCCAGCTGATCCTTGGAATTTAATCTCAGTCCCAAATTTATAGATGAAATTCTCCCATCACATCCCATCTAGTTGAATTGTCAAAATGACTCTAATTTTGTTCTCTTTGACAGGGTCTTGCTCTGTCGCCCAGTCTGTAGTGCAGTGGCACAATCATAGCTCATTGCATCATCGAATGCCTGGGCTCAAGCAATCTTCCTACCTCAGCCCCTCAAGTAGCTGGGACCACAGGTGTGTGCCACCACACCCGGCTTTTTTTTTTTTTTTTTTTTTTTTTGTATTTTTTGTATAGATGGAATTTTATCATGCTGCCCAGGCTTGTGTCAAACTCCTGGGCTCAGGCGATCCAGCTAAAATCGCTCTAATTTCATTATTTGAAATCTTTTCAAAGTTAAACTTCCAGAAACACCTCTATTTCTATTTTGGGAGACTATGTCTTGACCTTTCCTTAAGAGAGTCTAAGGTTGTCTTTAAGTTAAAATAAGATCATAACTCCTCAACCGAGCATACAAACCGTTCCCCTCGTCTAGCCTGCACTTTCAGCTTCTTCTCTGGGTGTTCCCTGGAAGCCTGTTTCTCAGAGTTGTCGGTAGAGCACCTGCATCAGAATCACTTGAGGGCCGGGTGCGGTGGCTCACACCTGTAATCCCAGCATTTTGAGAGGCGAAGGCGGAAAGACTACTTGAGCCCAGGAGTTCATAGGCCAGCCTGGACAACATGGCAAAACCCCATCTCTACCAAAAATACAAAAATTCGGCAGGCATGATGGTGTGAGCCTGTAGTCCCAGCTACCCAGGGGGCTAAGGCGGGAGGATCAACTGAGCCCAGGTCGAGGCTTCAGTGAGCCATGTTCATGCCACTGCACTCCAGCCTGGGCAACAGAATGAGGGCCTGCCTCAGAAAAAAATGGGGGTGGGGAGAAAGAGAGGAAAGAGAGGAGAGAGAGGAAAGAGAGGAGAGAGAGAGAGGAAAGAGAGGGGAAGAGAGGGGAGGGGAGAGGAGAGGAAGAGGAGAGGGGGAAGTAGGGAGGAAAAGGAAGGAAGGGAGGAAGGAAGGGAGGAAGGGAGGGAGGAAGGAAGGAAGGAAGGAAGGAAGGAAGGAAAGAAGGAAGGAAGGAAGGAAGGAAGGAAGGAAGGAAGGAAGGAAGGAAGGAAGGAAGGAAGGGAGGAGAGAGGGAGGGAGGGAGGGAAGGAAGGAAAAGAGAGAAACAGAGAATGAAGATCACCCTGCACACTGCTTTAAGTGTAAACTCCCGAACCCACACACAGATCTAGACAGAATTGAAAACACATTCACCAGGTGATGTTCAGGTTCACAAAAGCCTGAGCACCACAGCTTCAGAGCCCCCGGAGGCTCACCATTCCTCAACGGAGCACGTCATTTCCTGCCCTCTGCCTGGAACAAGCCTGCTGATGCCTGCGTGTTTTCCTAGACCTAGCTCGACCGTCAGCTGCCCCATGAGGCATCGCCAGCCCTCGCAGGAAGAGTCAATTATTTCCTCAACTCCCCACACTTATCACTTGATATATATACAACTATAATAACTTGCATACCTGTCTGATCTCTATTGAACAGGACCTTGTGCTTTTTTAATGAAAAGTAGATTTTTAATTTCTTAAGGTGATCTGGAGGTCAGGAGTGATGGGAATAGGAAGCTCAAGCCCAGTGTCTCTGGCCTGTGGGACAGCACCAGCCACACCCTTCTCCAAAGCCCTGAATTTGAACATAAGGTCAGACCATGGGTACTAGGGATCCATTGAGTGTTCTTGAGCAGGGCATGCCTATGTGAGAGCAGGATGGTGGGTGGCTGGAAGAAGGCACTGTGTCCTGGGGCAGTTGCCCCTCTTCCTCTCTCAGGTTTAGAGTGGGGTTCTCTGCCTTGCATGAACAACATCTGGGACTGGATTATTCTCTGTAGTGGGGGCCATTCCAGGCATTATAGTATATTAAACAGCATTCCTGGCTGCCACACACTAGATGCCAGTAGCACCTCCCGGTTTGGAACACCAAACATATCTTGAGACATTACCAAGGATCCCCTTCTGGTGAGAGCACTGTTTTGGAGTGGGAGGTGTGAAATCAAACAGAGCTAAGGCCAAATCCAGCAGGTTGGACTTGCTGCTACACCCATCCATTCCATTTTCTCTGCTGCAAAACGGGTACATGAGTGTCACGTATAAGAGTGTCTGGAGCCACGAAAATGCTCCATAAACATGAGCCAGGCACCTCATTACCATGAGTTCAGCCCCCTTATTCTATAGAGGATAATGCTGAGGTCCAGAGGCCTCAAGGGCAGGAATGCAGGATTTTCTACCAGCTTGGGTCACCTGTGGGCCATCCGTCTGATTCTGCCAGACTCAATCAGTTCCTCCTCCTGAGCAATCAGCCACGAACCCCGATGCGTGCAGGCCGGTAGGGAACTTATGATTTTCCTATGACTCATTAAGACAAACACACTGCTATTTTAAGAACATTCGACCTTGTTCTACCTAAAATTTTTGCATCACTTGCTGGTGGCCAGATATCACGTGGCAAAGGCTGAGCTGGCTGTAAGTATACAGCAGGCACTCGGCAAGTCTTAGTTTTGGTGAATGGTGTTTCCACATTGGGTCAGCACATATGGACCCAAAGTGTGGGTCAGAAGCTTCTTGAGAATCAGAACGCCACCTTCACTGCCAGCAAAGCGTCCTGGATGAGGTGAGCAGAGCAAAGGAGAGGAAACTGGGGAGGCATGTTAGGGCCAGGTCAGGAGGGTTGAGAAGCGCAGGCTGGAGACGATGGTATGGTCTGCACATGCCACTGAGTGGCAGCACAGTATGCTGGCGAGACCACGGCCTTCCAGATCCAAAAGACCATGTTTCACCCTGCTGTGCCATTACTGGCTGCATGACCCCAGGTAAGACTCCCTGACTCTCCATTTCCTCGTCTGAAAAACGCGGATGGTACCACCTACTTCCCAGGTAAGGGTGCCAGATGAAATGCAGGATACCCAGATGGGTCTGAATTTCAGACAAATAATTTTTTTTAGCCCAAGTAAGTCCAGTGCAACATTCAGGACATACTTTTACTTTTTGTTGTTGTTTCTTTAGAGAAACAGAGTCTCACTCTGATGCCCAGGCTGGAGTACAGTGGCATGATCACAGCTCACTGCAACCTCGACCTCCTGGGCTTACAAGATCCTCCCTGCTCAGCCTCCTGAGTAGCTGGGACTACAGGTGCCTGCCATCATGCCTGGCTTTTATTTATTTTATTTTATTTTATTTTATTTTATTTTATTTTATTTTATTGTTGTAGAGATGGGGTCTTGCTGTGATGCCCAGGCAGGTCTCAAACTCCTGGCCTCAAGTGATCCTCCTTCCTCAGCCTCCCAAAGCACTGGGATTACTTTTACTTTACAAATGTATTGTTTATATGAAATTCAAATGTAATGGAGCATCCTGTATTTTATTTGCTAAATCTGACAGCCTTATCTGAGGGTATCACGGGGATTAAAGAAAATGATTCCAAGGGCCTGTCAGAGGCACGCACACAGTAGGTGCCATGTTTTCTAAGTGACAGCACTTAGGAAACAACAGGAAACCATTAACATTCCTTGAGCAAGAGCACGACACAGTCATCCATCTCAGAGGGTCTAAATTTAGCGTGGCCAAAAACAATTATTTGAGATTTCTTAACATGCCTAGAAGTAGAAAGTCGAAGTCATTTAAAATATATCACGTAAGTAGCTTTCAATTATAACTTTATCTTTTCCAGGTTCCGCCCCAGCAACTTTGTAATCTAGCGTGTTTGAAGTGTCTAAAGACTCCCAGCATAATGAATGGAGGTAATCATAGTCTTTCCCAGAATGCCTCGGCTTTGATGATATAGTGTGGCCGCCGCGTGGTCTGACTCGAATGACAATTGACTAACTCATGTTTCTGCTCAATTAACTTCCAGCCCTCGGTAGCAGAGCCGGGGTTTTCAGCTCTGTCTCCTGGCAAGTCCCCTCCCACCAATAGCCTCAATCTCCAACCAAGGCTCTCCTCGAAGAATGGGATACATTTATCTTTCATAGCTGACTCCTGGGAGCAAATGAAAAAGTTAATAAATTAGTAGAGGAAATCATATGAAACTTAACCAAGGTGTACTTTTCTCTAGGATTGCTAAAGAATCAGATGGGGGCCGGACACGGTGGCTCACCCCTGTAATCCCAGCACTTTGGGAGGCCGAGGCGGGTGGATCACAAGGTCAGGAGATCCAGACCAGCCTGGCCAACACGGTGAAACCCTGTCTCTACTAAAAATACAAAAATTAGCCAGGCATGGTGGCACGTGTCTGTAATCCCAGCTACTCAGGGCAGACTCTGCCAAGTCAGATGGACTCCAGTTTCTTCTTCCTGCTTTTTGGATGCAGGATTGAACAACTAGAGGCAAAATCTCTCAAATTTTCCTACAGCCAGGTGTGTCTGTGGGACTCAGCTCTAACCTATGGGTTGTAGTTGAAAGTGACATGTGCAACTCTCAGGTCACTTGTTGAGGATGGTACCCACTAGTCCGGGCTCCTGGGTGAGGTCATAAGACAGAAGCCTGGAAATAAATTTGAGAGAATAAACTTCTGGCCAGGCGCAGTGGCTCACACCTGTAATCCTAGCACTTCTGGCCAGGCACAGTGGCTCACACCTGTAATCCTAACACTTCCGGCCAGGCACAGTGGCTCACACCTGTAATCCTAGCACTGAGATGCCAAAGCGGATCACTTGAGCTCAGGAGTTTGAGACTAGCCTGGGCAATATGGTGAAACCCTGTCTGTACAAAACAAAACAAAAAAAAAATTAGTCAGGCGTGGTGGTGTGCACCTGTAATCCCAGGCACTCAGGAGGCTGAGGTGGGAGGATTACTTGAATCTGGGAAGTGGAGGCTGCAGTGAGTTATGACGGCACCACTATACTCTAGCCTGGACAACAGAGCAAGACCATGTCTCAAAAAAAAAGAATAAACTTCTGTGTTCTTAAAGTCACTAAATGTCATTGGGTCACCTTGTTACATTGGCCTAGCCTTTACTCCTCATAGCTCAGTTAATCTACAGAGCTCAATTTTCTCAGATCAGTTATGCTTAGGATGAACTCCAGCACCATCTAGACCAAGCCCTACAGGGCTGTTATAGGAGGAATTGTGTTTTCTGGAATATTCCTATGGTGAAGCCCTAACCCCCAGGACCTCAGGATAGGACAGTATTTGTGTTGCCAGTGGGTCGGTACAGATTCTTGACTTCACCTCACAAAAGAATTTGAGAACAAGACCAAAGTCAAAGTCGGCAAGAGAGTTTCTTGCAATGTGAAAGTTCCCTCTGACAGCTGATGAGAGTGGGCCCCGCAAAGGCGAGACAACACTGACTGACATGGGGAAATCCCTTCATGGGAGGCTTACAAGGTTATTCATGAAGGGGCAGGAACAGGCATTGCCGTGAAGCATGTTTTAGGTGGTCCCCTGGATGCACATGTGCTATTGTTGTACATACTAGTACGTACATCACATCTCATTTGCATCTTAACTCTCCATCTGGGGCGTGTTTGTTGCTATTATAACAAGCATAGATCAGCCCAAGGACACTGAGCATGGGTTTCTGTGCTTGCGTGAATTTGGGGATTTTCAGCCCGGCTCAGTGGCTCATTCCTATAATCCCAGCACTTTGGGAGGCCGAGGCAGGTGGATCACCTGAGGTCAGGCGTTCAAGACCAGCCTGGCCAACATAATGAGACCCCATCACTACTCAAAATATAAAAATTAGCCAGGCGTGATGGTGAATGCCTGTAATCCCAGCTACTTGGGAGACTGAGGTGGGAGAATAATTTGAACCCAAGAGGTGGAGGTTGCAGTGAGCTGAGATCACGCCATTGCAATCCAGTCTGGGCAGCAGAGCGAGACTCTGTCCCTAAATAAATAAATAAATAAATAAATAAATAAATTCGAGGATTTTCCCCTCTGTCCTTCTCCCTCCTTGTTGCAGGATGTTCTAGCTATCACCCCTTGAGATCCCAACATTGCTGGGATCTGAGCCCAGGCTGCAGTTTGCACACTGTCAGGTGGTTTGTTCCCTCCTCCTATTTGGCAAGTTTTTTTTCTCCTTTAAGGGAGTCTATCGCCAGTCTATCTAACCTATCTCATTTGGACACAGGCTCTTTAAAGAGGTGATTAAGTTAAAAGGAGGCTGTTAGGGTGGATCTTTACCCAAGAGGACTGTTGTCCTCCTACGAAGACACAGACACACATAGAGGAAAGGCCAGGTGAGAACATGCGGAGAAGACAGCCATCCACAAGCCAGGGAGAGAGGCCTCAGGAGAAACCAGCCCTGCTGGCACCTTGATCTTGAACTTCCAGCCTCCAGAACAGTGAGAAAGTAAATTGTTGGTGAAGCTGCCCAGGCTGTGGTACTTTGTGATGGCAGCCAAGTGGATGAATACAAGGACACCGTATGACGCAGTTTCTGCGAGTGGGGCACCCCTGCTGTCCCTGCAGCTGCCTGCTTTCCAGAAGGTCCCACATGGCCCACAGCTCTATAGTGAGTGCCCCACCACCACTCCCCTTCTACCTCTGTTTATTTCCTTCCTGGCATCAGTCACACTCTGTGATTCTATTATTATTTATCCTTGTACTCACTCACTGGTGGCCTCTGTCATGAGGGTCTCCTGGCAGCAGCAGAGTTCACTCCCTTCATCCCCATCCTATCACCAGCACATGGCATCAGGCATGACGCAGTGGGGTGCTCAAGGACAGGTGTCAAGATAACGAGTTACTGGTGATTTAGATTCAAATATGTATAAATATGTCTAGAGAACTACAATGGCTCAACTGAAGGCAACTTTTGGGGGAGCAGAGAGATTTCAGGGCCAGACAGAAATGTCGTCCCTGAAGAAGAGCTGTGTGGTGGTTAATTCTATGTGTCAACTTGACTGGGCCACAGGACAGACAGATATTTGGTTAAATATTACTCTGGGTGTTTCTGTGAAGATGTTTCTGGAAGAGATGAACATTTGAGACAGGAGACTGAGTGGAGTGGACAGCCCTCCCCGGTGTGGATGGCATCATCCAATCCACCGAGGGTCTCAGTGGAACACAAAGTAGGAAACAGAGAATCTCTCTCTCTCTGTGTGTGTCTCTCTCTCTCGCTTGCTTTCGCTCTCTCTGCCTGACCACTTGAGCTGGAACATGAGTCTTCTCCAGCCACTGGACTAGAGTTTACAGGATTTACACCATCAGCTCTCCTGCTTCTCAAACCTTCAGACTTGTACTAGAACTAAACCATCAGCTCTCCTGGGTCTTTATCTTGCCAACCACAGATCCTGTGACTTCTTAGTTTCCCTAGTTGTGTAAGCTAATTCCAATCAATCAATCTCTGACTCCTCAGAAACCTCATTCCGTTGCTCTGGAGAAACTAGCGAATACAAGTTTAGACAAGATGAGTTGAACTTGGCACAGGTACAGAACTAAAGGGTGGAGAGGAGTGGTGGGACTTCTCCTCAAGTCCAGCTGAAGTGGGCCACCTGGGAGAAAGGGGTATGGGTGAACTGCAGGATTGCAGTTGCATTTGCTGTCACCCCTTGAGATCCCAACAGCATTGCTAGGAGACCCTCCTGTTAGTCTTCTTTCACAGACAACACAAGGCACGTGTAAAACTGAGGCCTGGGAGAAGTACTGCTTTGATCTGAGAAAGACGGCGGAACAGCCAGCCAGGCAGAGCTCTGAGCGGCAGGCTCCAGCCCAGGGCTACAGGACTGGAAGTCACAGTCCAGCACGAGCGGGAAGCCTCTCCACTCATGTGAGAGCCCCAAGACACTCACTGGGAATTCCCAGAAAGACCTGAAGGAAAGGGGACTTATGAAGGGGAAGCCAACAAGTGGAGGTTAATGAGGTGTAAGTATTTTTTTTTTTTTTTAAGATGGACTCTCGCTCTGTTGCCCAGTCTAGAGTACAGTGGTGAGATCTCAGCTCACTGCAACTTCTGCCTCCCAGGTTCAAGCAATTCTCCTGCCTCAGCCTCCGGAGTAGCTGGGACTACAGGCATGCACCACCATGCCCAGCTAATTTTTGTATTTTCAGTGGAGATGAGCTTTCACCATGTTGGCCAGGCTGGTCTTAAACTGACCTCAGGTGATCCGCCCACCTCGGCCTCCCAGAGTGCTGGGATTACAGGTGTGAGCCACCGCAGCTGATCGAGGTGTAGGTATTAATGCTAATGAGATCCCCTGGAGTTTGGAGGCTGGTGAGCTTCTGTATGTGTTTGCATGATATTGGTGATGTAAAATTTCGCAGTCACTTGAATGCATACCCACAAGGGTGATGGTGTAGAATCATAAAACCTAAGAGCTGGAATCCTTGGGGAAGAAAAAGGGAGAGAAGAAACATTCGCTGAGAATCTTCTACAGAGTGTCCTGATGGAAAGAGATGTGTTGACCTTTAGGTGGTGATAATTCATATCAGCTGCCACCGTCACATCATGGGTAATGTCATGCTGGTGGTACATATTTTGAACAGTTGATGCCTTAAGGTAATCAAACCAAGCATTAGGGCAGGGCATAGTGGCTTGTGTCTGTAATCCCAACGCTTTGGGAAGCTAAGGCAGAAGGATCACGTGAGGCCAGGAGTCCGAGACCAGCCTGGGCAACATAGCAAGACCCCATCTCTACAAAAAAATAAAATATTGGTCAGGCATGGTAGCACACACCTATAGTCCCAGCTACTCCAGAAGCTGAAGCAGGAGGATGTTTTGAGCCCAGGAGTTCCAGGTTATAGTGAATTATGACTGGGTCACTGCACTACAGCCTGGTTGACAGAGCAAGATGCTGTCTCAAAAAAAAAAAAAAAAGAAAGAAAAAAACAAAATAAACAAGCACTAGTTAGCATTAGCACACTCTGGTCAAAATATTTTTTAAGTTATAAATTTGTGTGTCTTTAAATTGTTTATTTAGATATTATTATAACCATTTGTGTAATTCAAGAAATTTATATTTACTTTAATCCTCACACTAAACCTGTTTGGTTCCTTGGTCCCAATTAAGAGACGAAGCAACTGAGACTCGGGAAAATGAATGTTTACCCAAAGCCACGTTGCTGGTGAGGGCAGAACGGAGATTAAACCAGGACTGGCTGACTCCGGAAGTCTTTCCACTCCACCACGCAGCTTCCTTAAAGATCACCCAGCCCCACCTTCTCATTCTACTGATGACAAAACTAAGATCCCAAAAAGTAGGTGACTCCGTTGTATAACATGGCCAGTGAGTGCCGAAGCTAGTTGTAAAGCTCAAATCACCAGTTCAATTATTTGTCTCCCGGGGCCTGCGGTACCCACCTTGTAGGATGTCCTCATCCTCCAGTCAGAGACCACAGGAACACACCTGCAGCTGGACAAGTCCGGTTTATCACGCATTGCAGCCAAGGAAAGCACACTCCATCGGGGAGCGTGGAGTGTCCCAGTAAGAAGGTGTTCTAAAGGACTTAGTCAAGGGTTTGGGCATGTGTTAGGTGGTTTGAGGAAGGCGATGCTCCAGATTGGATGCTGTCAGGAAGCAAGGGGAACACTGTGACTCGCTATCTTAATACCTCTTACCTAGGAGGAGGGAAACTGCACTCAGGCTAAAGCTGTAAGTGGCCAAGACACAGCCCCGTTGTCTGGGAGAAAGCTGATTCGTCCTCTATTGCTTTGTAGCAAATGACCACAAACTTAGTGCCATAAAACACCACCGAAGTGTTCGCTCCATTTCTGAAGATACTACAGGACTGAAGTCTAGCAGTGGCATGGCTGGATTCTCTCTCAGGCTCTCACTGGGCTGGGGCTGCCATTGTCTTCTGGGCCCTGGATCCTTTTCCAGGCACACTGGCTGCTGGCAGAATTCATTTCCTAGCAGCTATGGGACTGATGATGTCCCCATTTTCCTTCTAGCTGAAGGCCAGGGCCTGCTGTCAGCTCCTAGAAGCTCCCTGCAGTTGTTGCTGCTTGGCCCCCGTTAACAGTTCCCAGGATGGAGTTTGCTTTCTTTCAGGTCAGCCCGCGTGTGTCTCTCTAACTTCCTCTTCTGTGGCCAGCTGGAGAAAACTGTGTTTTTAAAGGGCTCATATAATTAGGTCAGGCCCACCTGGATAATTTCCCTTTTTTTTTTTTTTTTTTTTTTTTTTGCTGCCGCCCAGTGGCTCATTACAGCTCACTGCAGCCTCAACCTTGCTGGACTCAGGTGATCCTCCCACTTCAGCCTACCCAGTAGCTGGGACTACAGGCAAGTGCCACCATGCCTGGCTAGTTTTTTCTTTGTATTCTTTTGCTGCTCAGGCTGGTCTCGGACTCCTGGGCTCAAGCAATCCTCCCACTCAGCCTCCCAACGTGCTAGGATTACAGGCATGGGCCACCATACCTGGCCTAATTTCCCTGTGTTAAGGTCAATTGATTTGGGATGTTAATTATATCTGTCAATTCCCTTCACAGCAGTAGCTAGAGTAATGTTTGCTAAGTAACTAGGGGTAGGTGCGGGTACACCAGGGGCCAGGAATCTTGCGGGCAGCTTACAATTCTACCTACCACAGGGGTATGCCTGGTATTCTGTGACTTGGGCAATGTTCCTGTATCATCTATGTTCCAGCATGATTAGGGAGGGGTCTTGTTTTTGTCTTAATCTGTAGTGGTCCCAGCGTGGCCTTATCTGATGTTGATGCTGTATGAAATTTGTTGTTCAACAGGCCTTGCTGACAGTCCCAAGCCAGCTCTCGGATGTCAGGGACTGCTCTCTCCTTCTCACGGGAAAGATGCCAGTGACATTTGTAGGAAAAATGGGCAGAGACAGTGTTGCAGGACTTTTCCTTAGTTCAGCTAAAGATGGGGTTCTTTGTCCCATGGCCATGAAAATTCAGGCTTGCAGACAATTTGAATGGTGAGTAAGGCAGGGTTTTATTGGGTGAAAAGGAGAAAAAAAAAAGGGGTGGGGAACAGGGACTGTGCAAGGCCAGAGTCCCTGCTAGAACACTTCCTGATGCAGCTTGAATTCCAGGTTCTACACAGGAAGAGGAGGGACCAGGCTCCTCCCTGCTGCAAATGGATCAAACTTCCCAAATCTCCACCCCAGTGGGCAGGCTGGTTGGATTTTCTCCAGGAACCGTCTCCCACCTGGCTGTCTCAACAGGAAGAGCAGTTCCCAGGAGAGAAAACGCAGGTAGCTAACAGACACATGAAAAAATGTGCAATGTCTCTGGCAATGTGCAAAATACAAAGTAAAACAACAATGAGATGTTCTTATGAGAGGTGAGGCCAATTGGACGTCCTGGGTTGAGTGGGGACTTTGAGAACTTTTCTACCTTACAAGAGGATTGTAAAATGCACCAATCAGTGCTCTGTAAAAATGCAGCAATCAGCACTCTGTAGCTAGCAAGGGCATCGTAAAATGCACCAATCAGCGCTCCGTAAAATGTACCCATCAGTAGGATCCTAAAAGTAGCCAATCACAGGGAGGATTGAAAAAATCGCACTCTGATAGGACAAAAATGGAACATGAGTGGGGACAAATAAGGGGAATAAAAGCTGGCAACCCCAGCCAGCAGCAGCAACCTTCGTGGGTCCCCTTCCACGCTGTGGAAGCTTTGTTCTTTCACTCTTCACAATAAACCTTGCTACTGCTCACTCTATGGGTCTGTGCCATCTTTAAGGGATGTAATATTCACTGTGAAGGTCCACGGCTTCATTCTTGAAGTCAGCGAGACCACCGGAAGGAACCAGCTCTGGACACACTCAGACCCATCAGATTGGCAAAACATCAAAACACTCATCAGGCAAAGATTGGGAAAGATGAAGAGAAACAGGAAATCCCATACTGCATATCAGAGTATAAATTTGTAGGACTTTGCAAAGCAAGTTGGCAACATCCAGTTCAGCTGCAAATGTGCATACTCTGATCTGCCAGTTTAAAATCTGTAAATGGCCTGAAGAAATTATTACATGTAAGCCTAAAAAGACATGTACAAGAATGTTGATTGTACATAACAGAAACAGAACAAAACAAGTCCCCCCAAATGGAAATAACCTAATGCCCACCTCAGAAGAATGGATAAGTCAACTGTGTTATATTCAGACATTGGAACACCATATGGCATTTTAAAATGAAAGAACGAGAGCTACATCTATCAACTTTGAATAAATCCCAGAAAGAATGGTGAGAAAAAAACCCAAAAAACAAAAACAAAAAAACACCAAGATACAGTGGGACATATTTACAACAAAGATACCATTTATATAAATTTTTTAAACAGGCAAAACACTGCTTTATAATTTTTACGGATATACAGCCTATGTGGCAAAAATATAAAAATGTGAATGGAAATGATGAAGGCTGAATTTATGAGAATGATCCCCTCTGGCGGGAGAGGGAGGGAGAGGAAAAGATCCAAGAAGGGTATACAGGAGGCCTCAATTGTATCTGTCATGTGTAATTTCTTTTCAAGAATTCTCTGGCAAATATGGCTTAATATTAAGATTTGATGAAGCTGGATAATGGGTATGTGAGTTTTTATTCTTTATTCTTATCTGTTTGTTTCAAACATTTATTGCTTTATTCTTTACTTTTATCTGTATGTTTCAAACATTTATTGCTTCAAGCAATAAATTTCCTCTTTGATTTGAGTGGGAAAAGGCAAGTTCATTTTTCTAAGCAGGGACAATAGAAACAGCAATGAGGGAACCAGAATAACTAGGCTGGAAACTGCAGAACTGGGATGCAGCCTGGGCAATATAGCAAGACCCCACCTCTACAGATAATTTAAAAAATTAGCTGGATGTGGTGGTGTGTGCCTGTGATCCCAGCTACTCTAGAGGCCGAGGCAGGAGGATCACCTGAGCCCAGGACATCAAGATCATGCCACTGCACTCAAGCCAGGGTGACAGAGTGACATCCTGTCTCAAAAAAAGAAAAAAAGAAAAAAGCACTGGGATGGCAGAAAGAGGGAAGAAAAAGGATCTAGAATGTTTTCAGATTCTGAAAGGACACATCCCACCCCCAATCTAATTCTGGACTCCCATAATACCCTATGTTTTTATCTATCACTACTCTTTCCATATCCAATAGAAATCTTCTGTTTTCAGTACTCACAGCATCACCCCATCATTTTGCTTATATCTATTTTGTCATATGTTTATATAATTGATACATGTTTTAAATGCTTGTTCCCCGGTGCTGCAAAGAAATAGCACTTGAACATAAATTTAATTTTCTCAGCAAGGCCATCTTTACTTTCTGCAGAAAGGGTACACTCACCAGCAGTTTTGCCATGAGAGTACACTGAACAAAGGAGACAGGGTTATTTATAACCTGACACATCCACCCTACTGCTGTGTCCGGCTTCCACTGGCTAGAATGGGACCTCACATTCTGTATTTGTCCTGATTGGCTAGCAATTGGAACTTTTTAAAAGAAGCAAAGGCAGAGGAGAACAAAGGGAGGAGGGTTTGGGAACAGGCTCCCCAAAATCTGGCCATAAACTGGCCCCAAAACTGGCCATAAACAAAATCTCTGCAGCACTGTGACATGTTCGTGATGGCCATAATGCCCACACTGGAAGGTTGTGGGTTTACCGGAATGAGGGCAAGGAACACCTGGCCCGCCCAGGATGGAAAACCGCTTAAAGGCATTCTTAAACCATAAACAATAGCATGAGCGATCTGTGCCTTAAGGACATTCTGCTGCTGCAGATAACTAGCCAGACCCATCCCTTGATTTTGGCCCATCCCTTCGTTTCCCATAACGGATACTTTTAGTTAATCTAATATCTATAGAAACAATACATGGGTAAATCTCTGTTCAGGGCTCTCAGCTCTGAAGTCTGTGAGACCCCTGATTTCTCACTTCACACCTCTATATTTCCGTGTGTGTGTCTTTAATTCCTCTAGCACCACTGGGTTAGGGTCTCCCCGACCGAGCTGGTCTTGGCAGGAGGGAGTAACTTGTGGAATGCTGAGAAAGATAAAAAGGTAAAAACACCTTCAAATAAGGAAGAGGAATAGGCTATGACCTAATGCTTGCTTGGACCAGTAAAAGCATGCCAGGGCAAATATTTAGGCTACATTGTGGGAGCTAAGAACACAAAGCACATTGATTTTTTTATTATGGCTAGCAGATATCTAAGAATGTTAGCACAGGTCTCTGAATACATTTTGCTTCTAAGAGAAGTTACTATTTATTCCTAATTAGACGGGAGGAAAGTCTCTTTGAAGAGGAACCTCTACTTTACTTTTTATGTACACAAAGTTGGTTATCTCAGAGTGGCCAGGATTTCAGATGATGTCTACTTTCTTTATTAGGTACTTTTAATAGCATTTGAATGCTTACAAATTAAGAAAATTAAATTTCCAAACAAAGAATGAATTCTTTTACAGACGAAATTCTTTTCTCTGTTCTGTGTGTCTGTCTGCCTATCCCAGAATGAAATATCCTTGAAGGCAGGAAGCACATCTCATCCAGATTATTTCCTCCTCTGAGCCTAGCCCTGCCCTGACTCACAGCAGATGATTGGCGTCTGCTGAATGAATGATGGGTGAATGAATGATGGGTCCTTCAGAAGAAAGGCTAATGTAGTGAGGAAGGAGGTAATCAGGCAGGAGGGAGGGACCAAGAATCAGAATCCTCACTGGGCTTTGCTGCCATAAAACTCAAACGTGCTCAGGGGTCTCACAGACTTCAGACCTGAGAGCCCTGAACAGAGATTTACCCATGTGTTTATTAACAGCAAACCAGTCATTAGCATTGTTTCTATAGCTATTAGATTAACTAAAAGTATCTGTTATGGGAAAAGAAGGGATGGGCCAAAATCAAGGGATGGGTCTGGCTAGTTTTCTGCAGCAGCAGAATGTCCTTAAGGCACAGATTGCTCATGCTATCGTTTGTGGTTTTGTGCTCTAAGATGGGAAAAGCTACTACAACTTATTTAAAGGTGTAAAAAACAAGCAAACAAAATAAACAACGGCGCCCCACTGAGCCACATGGCTTTCACAGACACAGAGTCTTAGAATAGAATGCAATCTTAAAGACACCTTGCCCTATTGTTTACTTAATGCCAGAGTCCTTCCAACAACTTTCCCAATGAACTCTTGCCCCTTGCCGACATTAGCCTCCCTCAGGCGTGGCCATTCTATCTTTGGCTGGCTCTGTTGGAAATTTCTTTTTGATAAGGTGAAATCCTGTACTCTCCATCCAGATCCTACTTCTTGGGGCCATTGAATGGAAGATGAACATCTTTGGAGCTTTCATTCAGATCTAAGATGGGACAAGGCACATTCCTGTAAACCCCTGTGCTTTCCAGTTTAATAAAATAGCCCCGGTCCCCAGCATGGAGAGGGTGTCTGAGGCCAAGGAGCTAATGGAGGAGACTCCCTGGGCCTGGAGATGCAAGGCCTGGAGGGGCCAGGGCAGAGCCTTCCATCTGGAGAGCTGAGCACCTCTCCCCCTCTGCAGGCCCCAACCGAAGATTCCAGAGGCCCAAGGAGAGAGGGTAAACAAAGGAGGCTGACCTGGCTCTCCGACAATTCTAAGTCTTTGAGCTTCCAGGTCCTCCTCTAAGTGCTTTCATTTAGTCTTCACTGAACTCTACGAGGTAAGGACTATTATCCCTCTTGAAGGGATGAGGAGGCAGACACAGAGGTTGCAGCCTGTGCTCTGAGCCACTCAGCCATGCAGCCTCCCTTCATGTCCTGATGACCAGAACAAGGAAGACAGCTGTGGCCCAGGGCTGGAAGGCAGGGTACAGGACCGTACCACACCTTTCCAGTGTGGTGGGACAGAGCCCCGGAGGAGGTGTGAACCACACACTTGGCAGTGCTAGACCTGCTGGTGAGAAGCAACAAGCGCCCATCAAAGCCTGTAGGACATGCATCGGGGGCAGGGTCACCTCCAAAGGGAAGGGGGAAATCTGTCTACACTCTGGATAGGCTGCATCTACACGATGCACACATGAGTAGGAGGGTTTGTGTGTGCATTGTATAGATGTACTCTTAATCCAGATTAACTCTGGCATTAACACTTAATTGGAGCAAGGAGGATCGCTTGAGGCCAGGAGTTCAAGACCAGCCTGGTCAACAAAGAAGACCCCCATCTCTGCAAAAAGTGTAAAAATCAACCAGGTGAGGTGGTACACACCTGTAGTCCCAGCTACTTGGGAGGCTGAGGCAGGAGGATCGCTTGAGCCCAGGAGGTCGATGCTGCAATGAGTTGTGATCGTGCCACTGCACTCCAGCCTGGGTGATAGAGTGACACCGTGTCTCAAAAAAACAAAAGAAAAGAAAAGAAAAAACTATAGAAACATATCTAGTTATGAACTAGCAGCCAAACCTTCTGAGCCTGAGTGCTTGTCATCACTGACCCAAAAAATTAAAAATTTTCTGAAACCCAGATAAGAAGCTGGAACTCTTCCTTGCTACCTTGAACTCGCGCTGTCTGCTCACTTCAAACGGCCTTACAACCCCACTATTTCACCGTTCAATGCCTCGGTCTACACCTTTGTCGGTTTAGAGTTGCAGATTAATTCCACAAGCTTGAGTAAATTCAGTCCTCGTTCCACAACCCCAATGTAGCGAGTACAGGCCAGACGAGGGGCCACACAGATCTTGAACCATTTTTTTTCTGTTATTTTTCTTTTTGATACCATCTGCAGGGACATGTGAAAAGCTATAACTGCTTGAGTGAGGATTTTTCTGTCTACTGAACTGCTCTCTGAAATCCCAAAGGATAGCCATCTCTGAACAGCAATGTCATATTGCGCCCCCTCCTTGGGATTTACTTCCCTGAAAGTAACTGTCTCAACCACAGCCTAGCATCATCTCAAAGGCAAAGATAATTCAGCATAGTCCCGGCCTCATCTCCCTCTAGGTGTCTGGTAGAAGTGAGAGAACCATCCCGCATGCAGAAGAAAATGGATGGCCACTCCCCTTCACTTTCTCCTGGCAAGCTCTACTCAAGACAAAGTGGGTTCCTGCAGAAAAACAGGGAAGAAGTCATAGCTTGAGTCCAAGTGACCATTTCAACAGAGAGAGGCTTCCTATTGGTCCCCAACCAATGGGCCCCAGAAAACATTCAAAGAAACATCAGAGGGCTACCCTCTTTGGTACAAATGGGATTTTTAAAAGGCCACCACTTTAGTCATCGCCCTCAGGCAAGCAGATGTTGGAGGCTCTGGAAAAGGGAAAAGCTGGGCAAATCGAATGCCTAATAGGGCTTGCTTCCAGTGCGGTCTACAAGGTCACTTTAAAAAAGATTGTCCAAGTAGAAATAAGCCACCCCCTAGTCCATGCCTCTTATGTCAAGCGAACCACTGGAAGGCCCACTGCCCCAGGGGACAAAGGTCCTCTGAGTCAGAAGCCACTAACCAGATGATCCCGCAGCAGGACTGAGGGTGCCCAGGGCAAGCGCCAGCCCATGCCATCACCCTCACAGAGCCCCGGGTATGCTTGACCATTGAGACCCAGGAGGTTAACTATCTCCTGGACACTGGTGCGGACTTCTCAGTCTTACTCTCCTGTCCCGGACAACTGTCCTCCAGATCTGTCACTATCCGAGGGGTCCTAGGACAGCCAGTCACTAGATACTTCTCCCAGCCACAAAGCTGTGACTGGGGAACATTACTCTTTTCATATGCTTTTCTAATTATGCCTGAAAGCCCCACTCCCTTGTTAGGGAGAGACATTCTAGCAAAAGCAGGGGCCATTATACACCTGAACATAGGAGAAGGAACACCCGTTTGTTGTCCCCTGCTTGAGGAAGGAATTAATCCTGAAGTCTGGGCAACAGAAGGACAATATGGACGAGCAAAGAATGCCCATCCTGTTCAAGTTAAACTAAAGGATTCCACCTCCTTTCCCTACTAAATGCAGTACCCCCTTAGACCCGAGGCCCAACAAGGACTCCAAAAGATTGTTAAGGACCTAAAAGCCCAAGGCCTAGTAAAACCATGCAATAGCCCCTGCAATACTCCAATTTTAGGAGTACAGAAACCCGACGGACATTGGAGGTTAGTTAGTGCAAGATCTCAGGGTTATCAGTGAGACTGTTGTTCCTCTATACCCAGCTGTACCTAACCCTTATACTCTGCTTTCCCAAATCCCAGAGGAAGCAGAGTGGTTTCCAGTCCTGGACCTTAAGGATGCCTTTTTCTGTATCCCTGTACATCTTGACTCTCAATTCTTGTTTGCCTTTGAAGATCCTTTGAACCCAACGTCTCAACTCACCTGGGCTGTTTTACCACAAGGGTTCAGGGATAGCCTCCATCTATTTGGCCAGGCATTAGCCCAAGACTTGAGCCAGTTCTCATACCTGGACACTCTTGTCCTTCAGTATGTGGATGATTTACTTTTAACTGCCCATTCAGAAACCTTGTGCCATCAAGCCACCCTAGCGCTCTTAAATTTCCTTGCTACCTGTGACTACAAGGTTTCCAAACCAAAGGCTCAGCTCTACTTACAGCAGGTTAAATACTTAGGGCTAAAATTATCCAAAGGCACCAGGGCCCTCAGTGAGGAAAGTATCCAGCCTATACTGGCTTATCCTCATCCCAAAACCCTAAAGCAACTAAGAGGGTTCCTTGGCATAACGGGTTTCTGCCAAATATGGATTCCCAGGTATGGCGAAATAGCCACGCCATTATATACACTAATTAAGGAAACTCAGAAAGCTAATACCCATTTAGTGAGATGGACACCTGAAGCAGAAGCGGCTTTCCAGGCCCTAAAGTAGGTCCTAACCCAAGCCCCAGTGTTAAGCTTGCCAACGGGGCAAGACTGTTTTTTATGTGTCACAGAAAAAAACAGGAATAGCTCTAGGAGTCCTTACACAGGTCCGAGGGACGAGCTTGCAACCCATGGCACAACTGAGTAAGGAAATTGATGTAGTGGCAAAGGATTGGCCTCATTGTGTATGGGTAGTGGCGGCAGTAGCAGGCTTAGTATCTGAAGCAGTTAAAATAATACAGGGACAAGATCTTACTGTGTGGACATTTCATGATGTGAACGGCATACTCACTGCTAAAGGAGACTTGTGGCTGTCAGACAACCATTTACTTAAATATCAGGCTCTATTGCTTGAAGGATCAGTGCTGCAACTGCACACTTGTGCAACTCTTAACCCAGCCACATTTCTTCCAGACAATGAAGAAAAGATAGAACATAACTGTCAACAAGTAATTACTCAAACCTACGCCACTTGAAGGGACCTTTTCGAGGTTCCCTTGACAGATCCCGACCTCAACTTGTATTTTGATGGAAGTTCCTTTGTAGAAAAAGGACTTCAAAAAGCGGGGTATGCAGTGGTCAGCGATAATGGAATACTTGAAAGTAATCCCCTCACTCCAGGAACTAGTGTTCAGCTGGCAAAACGAATAGCCCTCACTTGGGCACTAGAACTAGAAGAAGGAAAAAGGGTAAATATATATACAGACTCTAAGTATGCTTGCCCAGTCCTCCATGCCCATGCAGCAACGTGGAGAGAAAGGGAATTCCCAACTTCTGAGGGAATGCCTATGAAACATCAGGAAGCCATTAGGAGATTCTTATTGGCTGTACAGAAACCTAAAGAAGTGGCAGTCTTACACTGCCAGGTCATCAGAAAGGAAAGCAAAGGGAAATAGAAGGGAACTGCCAAGCGGATATTGAAGCCAAAAGAGCCGCAAGGCAGGACCCTCCATTAGAAATGCTTATAGAAGGACCCCTAGTATGGGGTAATCCCCTCCAGGAAACCAAGCCCCAGTACTCAGAAGAAGAAATAGAATGGGGAACCTCACGAGGACATAGTTTCCTCCCCTCAGGATGGCTAGCCACCGAAGAAGGAAATGTGGTACATATACACCCTGGAATACTATGCAGCCATAAAAAAGAACAAGAACATGTCCTTTGCAGCAACATGGTTGGAGCTAGAGGGCATTATTTTTAGCAAACTAACGCAGGAAGAGAAAACCAAATGCCCCATGTTCTCACTTATAAGTGAGAGCTAAATGCTGAGAATACATGGACACATAGAAGGGAACAACACACACTGGGCCCTGTCAGAGGGTGGAGGGTGGGAGGAGGGAGAGGATCAGGAAAAATAACTAATGGGTACTAGGCTTAATACCTGGGTGACAAAATAATCTGTACAACAAACCCCCATGACACAAGCTTACCTGTATAACAAACCTGCAAATGTACGCCTGAACTTAAAATAAAAGTTAAATAAAATAAAATCACCCAAACAATTAGTCAAAATTTGGGGCGGTAAGTATGGGGTTCATTGAAGGGATCGTCTTTTGAGGGGAGACTGCAGGCGAGGATCTCCAGGATATAACTGCATCCACTCTATGTCCCCAGTAAGATAAAAATCCCCTGTGTAAAAGCCTGAATATAGAGCCCCCAGGCTCATGCATGCAAATGAATCTTGTACAATTTGTGCCCTTGAGGAAGAGCAGACTTATTTGCTACAGGTAGGTAATGTCAGATGTTTTTTCCCATTCACCTTCTTTTCCTCCTACCCGGTGAGCCTGTACACAGAACAGTCTGGAAGCTCTCAACAGGTACTGTCAGACATGGAGCCATCCCTAAAGGTGAGGAATGTGGAATAGCCTTAGGAACATTTTTCTCTACAATTGCCAGGTATTTCCTCATATTTTTTGGAATGATTTTGTTTTCCACATCTAAGCTCTGTAGTGCTGTTGGATACAGAGGTCCGTTGCTGGAAGCATCTCACGCTTTTCCCAGCTTGACCATACCTGCTGAAAAGCTCTCATGGGTTGCTAAAAATCCTCTCCCTCAAGGGTCTTCATATATTTATGTACATATATTTATGTACATCGAGGAAGGGTTTTCACAGAAACACTCTGAGGAAGCAGGGCCAATATGAGTTTCTCCATTCTACAAAAGGAAGTGCAGAAATGATTGCCAAAAACTCACTCAAGGTCCTCACAACCCAGCCACAGCACAAACAATACGTGGACTGAGGTCTCCCATCCAGTTCCATCTACTCCTGGCTATATCACCTTGGCTGTATCCCTGGGGTGGCAAAGCTCCTGTCCTCACACACGTTCCCTCCTTTTGTTTCAGCTCTTTCTTGTCTTTAATTGAAGCATTGCAACATTCGAGTCCCCAGGTAGCTTCCACATCCTTCCTTCCTCCCTAGAGATAACCACTATACTGAGTTCAGAACCTGTCGTGCCCATGTATATTTAATAGCTTTTTCTTTTCTTTTTTTTTTTTTTTTGAGACCGAGTTTTTGCTCTTGTCACCCAGGCTAGAGTGCAATGGCACAGTCTCAGCTCTCTGCAGCCTCTACCTCCGGGTTCAAGCAATTCTCCTGCCTCAGCCTCCCAAGTAGCTGGGACTACAGGGGTGCGCCACCACACCTGGCTAATTTTTGTATTTTTAGTAGAGGCGGGGTTTCCCCATGTTGGCCAGGCTGGTGTCGAACTCCTGACCTCAGGTGATCCACCTGCCTTGGCCTCCCAAAGTGCTGGCATGACTGGCGTGAGCCACTGAGTCTGGCCTATTTAATAGTTTTTTATTTAAGTATGCACATATAAATACCATAAAGAGCTGTTTTGTAGATTTCAAAACCTTTTATATCATTCTGCAACTTTTTTTTTTCTTTCCACGATGGTTTAGAACTTTGTCCATACATTAGCCCTGATTCATTCATTTCAACTGTTACTGTACTCTACACTGTCACCTCTTCTCAACAGCCTTGCTGGAAGTCTGCGCCTTCCTGTCTTTCCTCCCTTCCTCCACAGGATTGAGTGTCAGAATTTGGAGCCAGATGGGCTCAGCAGTCCGTCCTGTGCTTCCGGTGAGCCAATCCCCTGCTACGTTACAGCCACTATTAATTTCCACCAGGGTTTATCCCAAGTGATTGGATTAATGAGAATGTTGATACAGTAATTTCACTGCCGCTTCATAATTAGTTCTCAGTGGCAGTTGTTGTAGTCATGATCCTTCTCAGTAGGAAGAGGTAGAGATAAAACTGGAAATAGAGCTTTTTGAAACTACGTGAAGCAGGAAATTTAAAATGGGACCTGGGTAATTCCTACCCAAAAGACCACTAAGACTTGATAAATAAAACTAAAGTAAAAGTTGTGCTTTGGGCATGTTGGGAGACATATGTAGGAATGTCATTTTCTCAAAATATTCTGATAAGATAATTAAACTAAACCATAATCAACTGAAAACTCTTTCTTTAATATGGAGAATTATATGGCATAAAAGCAGAATAAAGCTGCATATGTTGAACTGCTGGGTTAGGTGGCCATGAGAGCTGCGCATTGTCTGAGCTCACCATTCTAGGGGAGACAGATTGTCAAGCCCGTCCCTCTGATTGCAGCTGCCAGTTTCGTAGCAGTGAGATCCATGTCATTTACCCCTGGAGCCGAGCACATATCTAGTTTTTCCATTTGTAAAATGAATTGTTTAGCGAAGGAAGAAAAGTAGCAACAGTGAAGTTGTATTGGCACATAAGAATTTCCTAAAGGCTGCCCATGAAAAAAAGAATATACCAAGCTGCCAGAAGGGCTATAGAGAAGCTCACACATGGCAGCTACAAACAGGAAGGGAGGAAGCATGTCTACAAATGTTATAACGAAGCCAAGTTCATTCAGCAAACACCAGCCAAGGGCTTTCTAAGCCCAATGCTACAGCCTGAAGAGAAACAGAAAGGGCCTAAAGATAAGGGAAAGGAGGAAATATTTACTGAACATCTACTCTCTAATCTTATTCATGTTGAATTTCATTTTTACCACACAGAGAAGTGGATGCAAGCTCCATTTTGCTCATGAAGATGTTACAGGACCAACAGGTTGGTATACCCATTGCACAGTAACAGACCAACTACACTGAGACAGCAGAGTTTGCAGCAGAGAAAGAGTTTAATGATCACAAGGCTCCAAGAAAGGAGATGGAAGGAGACCCTCAAATCCATCACCCTGAGGAGCTCTAGGCTGGAGTTTTTAAGGGGATCATGGAGGGCAAAGGGGTTGGAAAATTGAGGTCCTTCATTGGTTAGAGGAAAGGGGATGAAATCATCAGAATATGGAAACTACATTCTTTGGTGAGTCAGTTCCTGTGAGGTCCTTCAGACCAGCTGACGTCAATAGCTTCATTGGTATGCAGAACCTGAAAGAATATCTCAAATGGAAAATGTAACACTTTATAACATTCAAGCTGTTATCTATAGAGCAGTTAAGGGGAACTATAATCTTGCAGGGTCTACGTGATTCTGAGGCAACAGGCACCAAACAGCTATAAGGAAGCAGGTCAGAGAGCAGGCTGTCCTCATGATTAATACTGAGTGTGCTGCAAGCTTGGTTTATCTTCCTTTCTTCCCCTTCCTTCTTCCATGACTAATTTTATAAAGTGTACAGGGATGGCTTCAAAGATGCCAATACTGAGAAAGGCTGTCTAATGGAGCCACTGCGATTCAGCTAAGCAGCAGCAGACCCAGGATTCATGCCTAGTTCTCTCTGACCTGAATGCCACCGGCTTCCCGAAGCAAACACGGCATCTCTCCAAAGGAATGGTCCTAGACTTTGAAGAGCTTACAGCCTAACAAAGGAGATCACTTCAGTTTAATTTAAAAAATAACTCATTAGAAAACAACCATGGACAGAGAGATTGAGACTTCAGTACTCCTCATAACCAGGTAAAGTTCAGCCTATGAAATTTTATCTGTTTTCTTCCTACATTCTAGAAAAACACCACCTGAATGTTGTCATTTCTTCTATTTCTGTTTCCTAGGTTGATTTCTTTACAATCCACCTGACCACATGGATTGAAGTTTGTCATGAACATTGTCACTTTTTGGATCACCCAGGGTCTGAACCTCCTTCCAACGTTTGGGGTGTTCATAATCTTACGAATTTTAGTGAGAGGCAGAGGCTACCTCCCACTACAGGGGCCAAAAATGCCAACTGATTACCTTCTCAGTCCCCTTGCTGCTAGAACATGATCACATGGCCGAGGCTTTGAAACAGGAGTGAGTGAGGCAAGGAAGCAAAGACCACAGATGATTCTGAAGTTTAACGAGATTGAGCCCCTGGAGGAAGAGTGGTATAGTGCTGCGGCGGCAACCTGTGTCCAGAGCCAGGGCTCCTGGTGCTGGTACTGAGGGTGTAGTCTTCAGCAGGACAACAGTTGTGTCCTCCCCAGACCAGTTCTGTACTGGAATGTGCTGGGATTATATCCCTTGGTCCTGGCTTAGTGGCCTCTGAGCCCAGGTCTGCACATCTCTACTCTTCTACTGAGCTAACCAACATTATTTCTTAGACTATTTTAATCGATAATGAAGCTTAACTATAAAACTTGGACAAATCAGTTAAATCCTGCTTGCCTCCCCACAGAGAGACAACACACTGCTTGGAATTGGTGTCACCATTTGCATGCATCTTTAATACTTTATATTAGGGAACCCTGAGCACTACACGGCAATCATCCTGTATATTCTTAAACTTCATACAAATGGTGTCATACTCTATGTATCCTTCTGAAATTGGCTTTATCTCACTCAACACTATGATTATGGATTATCCCAGGATGATACATGTGGCTATTAGTTCACTCATTTTTACTGCTGTGGCTCTAATAGAATTCCGCTGAAAGAAGGTATCACAATTTGTACATTCCCTTATGGGCAGACATATGAGTTATTTCTAATGTTATGTTAATATAAATAATACTGCTGTAGACCCTCTGGTACATAGCTCCTGGTCTTTGTGTGCCAGGGTTCTTAGAAGGTATATTCCTAGGAGTAGAATTGATAGGTCCTACCACATGAGCCTCCCCAGGCTTACTAGATACTGCCATATATCTAGTTCTCTAAAGTGGTTGTATCTTATATTGGCTTAACAAGTTCCTTCTGCTTAAATGAGCCAGAGTTCATTTCTATTACTTTTTGTTTGTTTGTTTGTTTGTTTGAGACAGTCTCGCACTGTCGCCCAGTCTGGAGTGCAGTGGCGTGATCTCCGCTCACTGTAAGCTCTGCCTCCCGGGTTCACGCCATTCTCCTGCCTCAGCCTCCCGAGTAGCTGGGACTACAAGCACCCGCCACCACACCCGGCTAGTTTGGTGTATTTTTAGTAGAGACGGGGTTTCACTGTGTTAGCCAGAATGGTCTCCATCTCCTGACCTCATGATCCGCCCGCCTCGGCCTCCCAAAGTGCTAGGATTACAGGCGTGAGCCAATGCGCCCGGCCCATTTCTGTTACTTTTAACTAAGAATACAGTCTGATGTTGGGAGACAATTTCCATGGGTTTCTCACCTTTCTACATGTCTTAGAGCTGAGGTTATTACTGTCTTTGTTCCAGGGCATCTTTCCAAGGATTTTGGAGAATGAAAAGCTTTGGAAAACAGAGGTAGGGTCTCAGAAGCAGAAGGCAGGGCATATATATTCTCTGTGCAGAATAACAAAGATAATGTCTCCTTCCAGGGCAAAAGTCAAGTAGGCTTAAAGTCATCATAAAAGATTCAGGTTACTTAGGCTTGGGATTCCTTTCTTGAAATGAACCCCACTGTGTATGCAGGTATCATCTAAATATCTTCACATCCCTGGGGCTCAAGGAAGCAGTATAAATGATGGTATTCTGGCTATAGTCATTGCAATAAGTAACTGAGTCCTTTGTCTCTGACTCAGGAGCCTCATGCCTTCTGCCAGCATCCATGAAACTCTGGCAAGCTGACTTACTAGCTTTCGAGCAGGATAAAATCTCAGACCCTTCACAGTCCTTGAAAAATGACACAGAAAGTAGGGTAGTTTGCGCAATCAACCCTCAGGGAAACTAGGAGGGGGACCTGAGATTGGTTGTCTGAACTGATCACAGCTTATGACACTTAAAAAAATTAATATTAAAAAATGAGACTTTCGCCATTCATGTGTACACATTAGGAATGCTCCCAGCTCTAAGCAATGGAATATTGATGTTAATAGTGGCTTAAGCAACAAAGACTTAATTATATCATGTAACAAGAACTCTGGAAATAAGAATTGCAGAGCTGGTACAGAAGCCCAGTGAGGCTAAAGGCCCAGGCTCCTTTTTCCTGTTCTGCCCTATCATCCTTAGTTGTCGCCTCATTGTTACAGCTTCAGGCAGCTTGCCTGCATCAAGGTAGGAAGATGAGAGAAAATCTGGCACCAGTTGTATCTATTCTTTTAACCAGAAAAACAAACCATTGCCCTGAAGGTTTCTGGACTGGGATAAATCCATCACTACTCATGACTTTCAGCTGGGCAAATGCTACCTGCACCCAACACAACCAGTAAACAAGGAAGAAGAGGCCAAAGGAAAGCGGGATGAATGTTCGACAAGGATCCAACAGTGTCTGCCACAGTCTACCCAGAGATCCCCCAACATCCCAATATCTGACCCAGGTGCCATATCCAGCTCAAAGTCCAGGATCTTAGGTCCAAATGTGTCTTCTCAAGGTCTAATTACCTGTAAGCTAAAAGAAAAAACAAAAAACAAAAACAAAAACAAAACAAAACAAAAAAAACATTATTTAATTCACCTGCTCAACAGTATTAAGGAAGTAATAGAATAAGTGAAGCAACATTTTTCAGAAAAGAGAAAAATACAAGGCAGTCACCCATCCACAACTCGCATGCCATATCCCACTAAAAGTGAACAGAGCAGACACACTGGTTGGCAGTCTTGAGCTCTTCACTGTGCCAGGCCAGCAACACCTGGTTCTGCCTTTGAAATGACCCTCTCTGTCCATTGGCCTCTTTGCCCCCTTGTCCTGGACCCTGAAGGCGCTGCCTTGCCCACTGCCCTCCACAGCCCCTCTGAGATAGGAACTGAGGAGGATGCCCTGGAGTTACATGATTTTCACAGTCTTTTTTATTTTTTAGAGGTGGGATCTCACTGTGTTGCCCAGTCTAGTCTCAAACTCCTGGGCTTAAGCCATTCTTCCACCTCAGCCTCCCGAGTAACTGGGGTTACAGGCACACACCACTATTCTTGGCACAGCCTTTTTTTTTTCCCCTGGTACATTGTTTCTTATACACTTTTATAAGGCTATTATGTACATTCTTAGACAAGTCTTTCTTTGGATACCAGGAACCAATTTTTCACCTATCCAATTAGAAAAGGTCAAAATCTTGGATAACACATTGTGTTGGCAAGGTCATGTAGGCAGCCACTCTCATACTGCTGATGGGAGCATAAACTGGAACTACTTCCATGGAGGGCAATTTGGCTAAATATATTACTCACATATATATGAGTAATTCTGAGATAAATATAGATATCTATCTATATACATTTGACTCTATACATATACATTACTCATGCAATGTCTTTTGACTAATTCCATTTCCAGGAATGTATCAAACAAATGTATTTACGCATAAAAACGACAGTTCTACAGGATTATTCATTGCAGCTGTGTTTCTAAAGCACAAGCTTGGAAAGAACCTAAATGCCAATCAACCAGGGATGGCTGAATAAAATATGGTACATCCATACAATGATATTCTATGCAGAACTCATTGTATATTGTATACCGAGAATGCTCTTAACTTAGATCTCCAAGAAACGTTGTTAAAAACAAATTCCAGAAATTCACTTCCCGGGTTCTCCAGCACGTCAGTCATGGGCACATGATCTAGACTCCACCAATAAGAAACACCTGGGCTGGGCCAGGCACGGTGGCTCACGCCTGTAATCCCAGCACTTTGGGAGGCCGAGACGGGCGGATTACGAGGTCAGGAGATGAAGACCATCCTGGCTAACATGGTGAAACCCCGTCTCTACTAAAAAATACAAAAAAAAAAAAAATTAGCCGGGCGTGGTGGCGGGTGCCTGTAGTCCCAGCTACTTGGAGGCTGAGGCAGGAGAATGGCGTGAACCCGGGAGGCAGAGCTTGCAATGAGCCGAGATTGCGCCACTGCACTCCAGCCTGGGAGACAGAGCAAGACTCCCCCTCAAAAAAAAAAAAAAAAAAAAAAGAAAGAAAGAAAGAAAGAAAGAAAAAGAAACACCTGCGCTGGGTACGGTGGCTCATACCTGTAATCCCAGCACTCTGGGAGGTCAAGGCAGGAGGATCACTTGAGGTCAGGAGTTCAAGACTAACCTGGCTAACATGGCAAAACCCTGTCTCTACTAAAAATTAGAAAAAATTAGTCGAGTATGGTGGCACATGCCTGTAGTCCCAGTTACTCAGGAGGCTGAGGCAGGAGAATCCCTTGAACCAGGGAGATGGAGGTTGCAGTGAGCCAAGATCACGCCACTGCACTCTAGCCTGGGCGACAGAGGCAGGCTCCATCTCAACAACAACAACAAAACACCTGCTGCAAATTTTGAGCCAGGAGGCACTTATGCAAAGAAGTGAAAGCCGCAGATAATTCTATCTGGCAGCATTGTACCAAGAATGAGCTCCAGGACCACAATGGCTATTGCTCGTCCAGAGCCAGAAGTGTCTGCGGTACTATACACTTCTGTATATACAGTGGCAGAGGCAGTAGTGATAGTCACATAGAAATAGAACCAATCCTATAAAAGTAATTTTGATCATGGCTCCTGGTTATGTAGCCTTCAAGTCTAGTTTTCCAAGGCCTTTCACTGAGTGGGTGTGAACTACCCAACATCCTTTTAATAAATCGCTTTGCTACTAATGTCCATCAGAATCAGTGTTTGTTACTTGCAATTAAGGACCCTGATATATGAGTCGTTTTCTGAGGATAAGTGATTCAGAAACATCGAGGTTCCAGGCACACCCAGAAAATTGATGGTACAGTAACACTAGAAGCATATCAACATGATTGTGTGGGCTATGGTGCTTCTTAGAAAAACAACTTAAGCTCTATTCTTTTCTGGAGTTCATCCACATCTTGCATAGATACTGTTGGAATGGCATATATAGTCCTTCGTTCAGGAGGGCTGAGGACCCTACAATGATTAATTTTACATGTCAACCTCACTACTCCATGGGGTGCCCAAATGTTTGGTTAAATATTATTCTGGGTATGTCTATAAGGGTGTTTCTGGATGAGATTAACATTTGAATCAGTAGACTGAGTCAAGCAGATTGCCCTCCCCAGTGTGGGCAGACCTCATCCTATCAATTGAAGGCCTGAATTTTAAAAAGGCTGAGTAAGAGGGAATTTACTCTCTCTGTCTACCTGATGGCCTTGGAGCTGGAGTATTGATCATCTCCTGCCTTGGAACTTGGACTGGAGCTTGTACCATTGGCTCTCCTGGTTCTCAGTCTTTGAATTCCAGATCTTGGTACTTTTCAACCTCTGTAATTACATGAGATAATTCCTTATATCTCTTCATCCATATCCATCCATACATAAGATATATAAGACATACACACACATACACACACACACATATATACACATACATAGAGGTATATCTCATTTCATTGAGCTTTGCTTTATTGCACTTGGCAGACATTGTGTTTTTTACAAATTGAAGGTTTGTGTTAACCCCATGTTGAGCAATTCTATCATTAAGATTTTTCCAACAGCGGGTACTCACATTGTGTCTCTGTGTCACATTTTGGTAATTCTCACAATGTTTTAAACATTATTCTTATGATTATATTTGTTATGGTGATCTGCGATCAGTGATCTTTGATGTTACTATTGTACTTGTTTTGGTGGGCCACAAACTGTGCCCATGGAAGATGGTGAACTTTATCAATAAATGTGGGTGTTCTGATTACTCCACCAACTGGCTGTTTCCTCATCTGTCTTTATTTCCCTGGGTTTTCAGATTCCCTGAGATACAATATTATTGAAATTAAGCCATTGAAGAACCCTACAATGGTCTGTAAGTATTCAAGTAGAAGGAAGAATTGCATGTCTCTCACTTAAAAGCTACAGGCCAGACACAGTGGCTCATGCCTATTATCCCTGCACTCTGTGAGGTCAAGGTGGGCAAATCACTTGAGGTCAGGAGTTCAAAACCAGCCTGGCCAACATGGCGAAACCCCATCTCTGCTAAAAATACAAAAATTAGCCAGGCATGGTGGTGTATACCTGTAATCCCAGCTACTCCGGAGGCTGAGGCAGGAGAATCATTTGAACCAGGGAGGCAGAGGTTGCAGTGAGCCGACATCATGCCACTGCACTCCAGCCTGGGTGACAAAGCAAGACTCTATCTCAAAAAAAAAAGTTAGAAATGATTAAACTTAGTGAGGAAGGCATGTCTAAAGCCAAGATAGGTGAAAAGCTAGGCCTCTTGTGCCAAACAATTAGCCAAGCTATGAATGCAAAGAAAAAGTTTTTGAAGGAAATTAAGAGCTACTCCAGTGAACACACTGATGATAAGGAAGGGAAACAGTCTTATTGCTGATACGGTGAAAGTTTGAGTAGTCTGGATAGAAGATCAAACCAGCCACAACATTCCCTTAAGCCAAAGCCTAATCCAGAGCAAGACACTAACTCTATTCAATTCTATGAAGTCTAAGAGAGGTAAGGAAACAACAGAAGAACAGTTGGAAGCTAGCAGAGGTTGGCTCATGAGGTTTAAGGGAAAAAGGGATTTTCATTACATAAAAGTGCAAGGTGAAGCAGCAAGTGCTGATGTAGAAGCTGCAGCAAGTTATCCAGAAGATCTAGCTAAGATCATTGATGAAGATGGCTTCACTAAACAACAGATTTTCAGTGTAGGCAAAATAGTCTTGTATTGAAAGAAGATGCCATCTAGGATTTTCATAGCTAGAGAGAAATAAATGCCTGGTTTCAAAGCCTCAAAAGACAGGTTGACTCTCTCGTTAGGGGCTAATAAAGCTGGTGATTTTAAATTGAAGCCAATGTACTATCCATTCTGAAAATCCTAGGGCTCTTGAGAATTATGCTAAATCTACTCTTCCTGTACTCTATAAATGAAATAACAAAGCCAGGATGACAGTGCATCGGTTTACAACGTGGTTTACTGAATATTTTAAGCCCACTGTTGAGACCTACTTCTCAGAAAAGAAAAATTCCTTTCAAAATATTACCATTCATTGATAATATACCAAGTCACCCAAGAACTCTGATGGAGATGTATAAGGAGATTAAGGTTTTCATGCCTGCTAATACAACATCCACTCTGTAGTCCATGGATCAAGAAGTCATTCTGATTTTCAAGTCTTATTATTTAAGCAATACATTTCATAAGGCTATAGCTACCATAGATAATGATTCCCCTGAAGGATCTGGGAAAAGTAAGTTAAAAACTTTCTGGAAAGGATTTACCACTCTAGATGCCATTAAGAACATTTGTGATTCATAGGAGAAGGTCAAAATATCCACATTAGTAGGAGTTTGGAAGAAATTTATTCCAACTTTCATGAATGACTTTAAGGAGTTTAAGTTTTCAGTGGAGGAAGGAACCGCAGGTGTGGTGGAAACAGCAAGAGAACTAGAATTGGAAGTGGAGCCTGAGGATGTGACTGAATTGCTGCAACCTCATGATAAAACTTGAACAGATGAGGAGTTGCTTCCTATGGATGAGCAAAGAAAGTCATTTCTTAAGATAGAATCTATTCCTGGTGAAAATGCCGTGAACATTTTTGAAATGACAACAAAGGTTTAGAACATTCCATAAACTTAATTGATAAAGCAGAAGTAGGGTTTGAGAGGATTGACTCCAATTTTGAAAGAAATGCTACTGTGAGTAAAATGCTATCAAACATCATCCCATGCTACAGCAAAATCTTTCCTGAAAGGAAGAGTCAATCAATGTGAGAAACTTCATTGTTGTCTTATTTTAAGAAATTAACACAGCCACTCCAACCCTCAGCAATCACCAACCTGATGAGTCAGCAGCCATCAACATCAAGGCAAGACTTTCCACCAGCAAAAACATTATGATATGCTGAAGGCTCAGATGATCATTAGCATTTTTTGGCAGTAAAATATTTTTAATTAAGGTATGTACATTGTTTTTGGACCTACTGCTATTGCATACTTAATAGACTACAATATAGTGCAGACATAACTTTTATATGCACTGAGAAAACAAAAAATTCATGTGACTCACTTTATAGCAATATTCACTGAACCAGCAATGTCTCCAAGGTATGTCTGTGTGTATACATACATACATATATATCTCCTATCTGGAGATATTTTCCAGAGATATATTTTCTCTGGAAAAACGCTAATAGAGACCCTCTCAGGAAAGAAATGTTCCTAGAGGAATAAGGAAATGTACTTCGCCCAGTAAGGAAGGGAAGGCATTTATTTAACAAGGTCTGTTAGGTTAAACCAAGATTTCTCTAACTTTGGCTATCCATTCACAGGCCACTTAATGGACATTTGGAGCACAAATTTTAGGTCATTTCTAAAGAGATTCATTGTCAAATTTATGATAAAAATAAAAGTACATAAAATCAATACAACTCATTTCAGATCAATGGAAAAAATGACAGTTTGAACTCTTTCACTCTTTGGACAGATGACATAGTTTGCATCACAGGATTCCACATCTGACTGGTTTCTTCTATATTTACCTAAACTTACCAGTTGCAAGTTATTGAGCAGGGCAGCAAGAGTTTGGCTCTGTGGGAGAGTGCTAGATATTTGGGTTGAACAGGGACACGAAAACCCTGGAGAATGACTCACTGAAGACTCCTTTCAACTCTCTGTCAGATGCTAAGTCAATAAGCACATCACACTGAAAAGCTGGAGGGATGACTCTGGGCTTGGCATCAGTGCTGAATGGATTCCTAATCTACTCTTTGGAAAGTAGCTTTTCACGCTCCATTGCAGCCCCTGGAGGTAATTTTAAAATATGCCCATAATACATCATTGATTTATTTCTCCCTGAGAAGAAAATCATCAAATGTTAAAGAAAAGACAAACTTTCTGCAACTGTCCTATTTGTACCATGGGCAGTCTGGTATCTTATCCTCAGTATTAAAATTCATGGTCACTAAGCCCTGAGGCAATAGGTTCGGGCTCTAAAGACTATAAACACATGGCTGAGATAACACTAGTTGAGCAAAGCACTTGAAGTCTCAGAAGTAATTTATGACATTATCAGTGCCATGAAGAAATGTTTCCATTTCATTCCTGATTTCAAAAATTCTTGAGCACTGCTTTCTCTTTGACAGGGTACTTCAGTGTTGAAAATGTATTGTACTAGGTGCCCAGTGGGTATAACTTGGATAGACTCACAATTTTCATTATTTTTGTCAACCTTGAATCAAGATCAAGATAAATCAAGATCAAGATCAGCATAAATACCATTGGCTACCAATTGTTCTCAGGGAATAGAGTCATGTGTGAATCAACATTGCAGAGGAGGCTGGGCACAGTGGCTCACACCTGTAATCTTGAGCCCAGGAGTTTGAAATCAGCCTGGGCAACATGGTGAAATCCCATCCCTACAAAAAAACACAAAAATTAGCCATGCGTGGTGGCTTGCGCCTGTAGTCCCAGCTACCCAGGAGACTGAAGTGGGAGGATCCCTTGAGCCCAGAAAGTTGAGTGAGCCATGATCTCACCACTGCCTCTAGCCTGGGCAACAGAGTAAGATGCTGTCTCAAAAAAACAAAACAAAACAAAAAACCTTGCAGAGCAAACCTTTATCAATCAGTGCACTGCCTTGCTATACACATAGGTAAGTATACTCAGAGAAGATACCAACACATATTTATTAATCTATACCACAGCTCATGACCTAATCAGCAACTAAATGAATAACCTTTTCGATAGCGCAAACTTTTTAGTGACAAAGACAAAAAGTTTTCTAAGCTCTTTTCCCTCATGTATGTTTCCCATGCATCACACCTGTGCCACAAGCCAATTCACACTCTACCTACACATCAGGGGTTTTCCTCCAACCACGCATGATTGCAATTGCTCTTTCATATTGCCTGTGATATCCAAGAGCACCATTTTTTAAATGAATTTCTCAATAACTCATTTTGCTTAGCCCCATGTATATTTATCATCAGTTTTTGGTTGGTTTTACAAGCTTCCTATCAACAGTGTTACTAATACCTTTTTCTGTTTTGAGGACTCTGGAATTCTAAATGATATCACTGTAGTTTCAGTCTTGGCTCTGCCATTAGCAACAAGATTAATCAGTTGGACATTTACTAAAGAGGTCTGTGTGCTTTGGGAACAACACAAGAACTTTGAAGGCTCCCTATTATACTTGACAAAGTTTCATAGCAAACAACTTATTAGGGACCAGGTGGAAAATAGATTGCTTCCATTAAAATCCAATTTCTCATTTATTTACTCTCATACTTCTTATTTGCACTCCTCTTTTGACAAATTGTGCGGTTTTACTTGTTCCAGCACACAGAGTCACATTCTGTGGTGTTTACATTATTGTTTTCATCTCCATTTTGATGCTTCTATGAACCACTTATGAGCCATCTATCCTTTTTAAGCAAGAGAAATGCTGCAACACATTTCAACCTATAAATGTTCCCTTAACTGCTGCTTTCAGTGTTTGCAATGGGTTTCGATATAAAGAGTTCTCCTGTTCTTCATGTCAATGCTTTTCTAGATATTACAGTACAAAAGTGATAATAGATGCCAAATTCAATCCATGTAAATGACATTGACCTAGAAGAACTGAGTCTGTTCAGTGAAATGTTGCAGAAGATGATACTGTGAAAATGCAAAACATACACAACCTTTGAGAAGATGAACACCATGACTTCATTGGTTGTCTTTTTTTTTTTTTTTTTAATATCTGTGAATCATTTAATTGCTGAGCTGGGACCACAAGTAATCAGTGATCTGGTCACCCTTTTGATTGTCCAAATTACTAAATCAATGTTTGTTTCATTTTTTGTTGTTGTTGTTAACCTATTTCATTTTTTGAATTTAGAAATAATTTTTTTATTTCCAGAAACTTTTTGGTTTTTTGCTCTTTGACAATTCCTTTGCAATATAGTCTAATATTTCAGTAAGGTTTACACAATGTCTTTGAATCTCTTGTTTCTTCTCAAGTCTCAATCAGCACTCCCTAGCCTGGCTTTGGCTAGGTTTTGCTTCAAGCCACTGAGCCTGCTAAATGGTTCAGGGCCTTTCTTTGCCTACTTGCAAAGAAAGTAGGCAAAGACTTAATGCAGGTCAGGATGTTGAGTTCTTGCAAGCCCCATGGAGCTGGCCACTTGGGAAGGAACTGTTTCTCCTATGAGTCAGGGCCCAGTGGCCTGGCAAATGGGGGCCTCTTGACTGAAACCCCTGAGGAGACACTCAGGATCTCAGGGACTTTGGGAAGACCAGTCCTCTCCCAACCACATGGAAAGAGAGCAGCTCAACCCAGCAGGGCAGTTCCTCTTGAGGGAGACCAAGACCTGTGGAATCAGCAGCCCGTGCCCTCTGGATCAGTGGGCTCTGGCCTAGGCTTTGCCAGAAAGTTTGGCTTCCTCCCAGGTCCTCGGGTGTTCTCTCGGTATTGCAAATAATGGTGCACCAATGCAACCCTCTACTGGCCTTTGCCTGCACTTCTTCTCATGCTCAAAGCTCCAGATGTGTTTGGGATCCCTCTCTAGCCTCCAACAGGGAGCCACACTTGTCTTACTGGTCAAGGAACCCAGCAGAGAGAAAAGGACAGGGGGTCATGACAGTGCTCGCCAACCAACATCGTTCCAGAATCCCCAGTATCCAATCTGTCTCCCATTGAACTCCTCCTTCAGGTGGTCACCAGTGAGATTTATCTAAAACACGAAAATGTCAGGCTCTGATGAGAACCGTTTGTGATTCTCCATCACCCGAAGTCGAAGTGCAAGCTCTGGAGCACGGTTTACTAGTTTTATTCCACCACTTTTTACCTCTGAATAGGACAGAACTGCTTGTGGTTCTAACATCGTTGCTGCGTTCCTGTGTGTTCCTATCAATGCGGCTACATCTCACTTCCAGTGTTTCTTTTATCTCGAGATTTAGCCCAGGTGTCACCTCCTCCAGGAAGTTGTCCCTTAACCCCCAGGTTCGGTGAAATACCTCTACTCTGTGCTGCCATAGCACTTTGCGAATGCCTCTCTTCTAATGTTTACCTAATGCTGTCACTGTTTCCAGTGGGTTTTGATGCAAAGTTCCCCTGTTCTTCATTTCACTGGTTTTCTAGATATTATAATACAAAAGTCACCATAATAGATGCAAAATTCAAGTAATGTAAAGAACACATAAATGACCTGTAAACACATCGACCTAGAAGAACTGAATCAACACATTATGTTGAACTTCTGTTATGCTGTCTCCTTCGAAGCCATTAAACCCTCAAAGTTGACAACTTTGTCTTACTCATTTCTGTATCCCCGGAGCCTAGCACAGTACCAGCCACGTGGCATGTCCACAAAATATTATTTGTTGAGTTAAATTGAACATATGTCACAGTTTCCAACCAGACTGAAATTTCTACTCTTTTTACAGTCCCCCCACCAATGCCCCAGGAGTACTTAATGAGTTAAATTTGAGCATTTAATGTACAACTCCCATAACAAAGAATGTTGCATCCTTGAAAGGAAATATTGCATTTCAGAAGCCATCTGAGATTACAATATCACCTGGCCTCAGATTTCTATAGATGGATATTTTTACCCAAATAATACCACCCTGCTTATTTGATATCTGAAACTCTTATTCATCTAGAGCAGGAGAACTCATTCCTATTGTCAAGGCTGCAAAATTCTATAATGCACCATGTGAAATAGGCCAAGGTGTTGCTATCAGCAGTGAGAGATTCTTATGCCGGCTGAGGACTTGGCTGCTTTGCCAGAAAGTTTCCTTCAACCAGACCACAGTGTCCGTTTCTCCCTGAATAATCCACATTTTCCAGTCTGTTATGATGCATTCCTTTCCCAGCTCCTTTTTATCTGGCCTGATTCTGCCACATCACCACATTATTCCCACGGCCCACTTCCTGTGGGGGACTAGATTTGGCATCAGTTCTTATTTTTCCCCAAAGCTCAGGTAACAACAGCTTGGGGAAAAAATCTTTGAGAGTACCCATCTCCTAAGTTTAATAGAAAGGAGAGAAAACTGGCGGGCCAGGAGGGGCGAGGGCGGGGATCTCTGCATAGAGTACATTTTTAAGCTAACAAAGAAGATAGATTTTATATGAGCGTGATGAAGAACCACCATACATCACCCATTTTCCTATAAGGTGAGGATTTGTTCTTAATCAGCAATACAGATACCATCCCTTCAGGCCATTGTCAGAGAATGTAACCCTGAACTACCTACTCCCACCTCTTTTAGAAAGCCTTGCTAAGAGAAATGATGCTTAAGAAGGAAGGCCTAGAGTCATCCACTTCTGACTTCAATCCTATCTACTGTTGAAGTTAAATCACCAAAAAGCCCCCAATGGCCCCGTCTACAAAATCATCTTTCACTGAAATGGCCTGGAATGTTTAATATCAACTTTCACTGAATATCACAAGAGATGGAGCACAAAATGTGACTCTTCTTTTGTTATAAATCTTGCCATTAAAGAGATTACTCAACATTCCCAGCAAGAACAAGAAGGACAGCAATAAAAACCCTGTGCGCAGAAAAACCTGAAAAACTCGCAAATCAGAGGAGAACAGGCAGACCAGATGACTAAAGTTAACGTGATATCCTGGATTGAATCTTGGAACAGAAAAAGGAAATTAGTGGGGAAACTGCTGAAATCGAAATAAAGTCTGGTGTTTACCTAACAGTTATGTACCAGTATCAGTTCCTTAGTTTTGGCAAATGTATCATGGTTCTAGAAGATGTTGACATTAGGAGGAATTGGATGAGGAGTATACAGGAATTTGATATTATCTTTGCAACTTTTCAGTACATCTAAAATTATTCCAAGATTAAAAGTTTATTTTTTAAAAAGACTTGCAGGGCCGGGTGCAGTAGCTCATGCCTGTAATCCCAGCACTTTGGGAGGCTGAGGCAGTTGGATCACTTGAGGCCAGGAGTTTGAGACCAGCCTGACCAACACAGCCAAACCCCGTCCCTAATAAAAATACAAAAATTCGCTGGGCATGGTGGTATGCACCTGTAGTCCCGGCTACTTGGGAGGCTGAGGCACTAGAATTGCTTGAACCTAGGAGGCAGAGGTTGCAGTGAGCCAAGATCATGCCACTGCACTCCAGCCTGGGTGACAGAGAGAGACTCTGTCTCAAAATAAAGAAATTTTAAAATAAATAAATAAATAAATGACTTGCAAGAGAAGCTTAGAGTCAAGAAAAAACACATCTCCCAAGAGAGTCTCGTACACATTCTTCTTTTTAACCACAAATACCCATAACTATTGTTCATTTATTTTCACTTTTGCTGTTTAGATGCTCAGAGCCAAACTCTACGCGGATTATATCAATTTTATTAATCCTTACGGTTATCATATTTGCTTCCTCATTTTTCCTGATCCTAATTTCCCTTTTCTATCAGGAATAAAGATAAATGCAGCAATAAACCTTGCTGCATTTTTGCTCTTGTCGTCATAAACCAACTGTAATCTTTTCAAGAAGGAGGCTCTGCATTCATTATAAACCTGAAAACTGTCCAAAGGCAGGGGAGCAAGATTGGGAAGGTTTAGGAAATCACGGGTCACGATGTACAACTGAAGGAATCGGGTTTCTTAGGCAGAGAGATGACTCAGGAGACAAATGATGGTTATCTTCAAATGACTGAGCAATTGCCCTTGAGAAAGCAGGAAAGACTGGCTCTGTGTTGCACCAAAAGGCCGAATCCCAACCAAGGGATGTATATCATGAGAGGAAGACCTCAACTCAGCACATGGAGTAACTAACAAAGCTTTCCAACGAGGGAGTGGTTAGAACCCCTTTCCATAGAGAAACCTGAGCAGCATTTAGATCGTTTTAACAGCATCCCAGGTATGCACATTACACTGATGCAGCTGGCCTGCAGCCCACGCCTTGAGTAGCAAGCCTCTACTCTAGACCATCCATCAGGCATCCCTCATTGAGGAGGTTAAACTAGAAGATCTCTACAGCTTCTTCCAGATGCAAGTTCCAAGATTATATAAAAGTAGTTTAGATCAGCCTGGGCAACACAGAAAGACCCTGTCTCTAAATAATTTTTTGTTTAAATTAGCTGGGCATGGTGGCACATGCCTATAGTCCCAGCTACTTGGGAGGCTGAGGTGGGAGGATCCCTTGAGCCCAGGAATTCAAGGCCACAGTGACCTATAATCATGCCACTGCACTCCAGCTTGGGCAACAAAGCAAGACTTCGTTTCTTAAAAAAAAAAAAAAAAAAAAAAAAAAAGAGTAGTTCATATGGGTGCTCATCATTAAATGTTTAGTCAGGAGCTATAGGGTGCCCCTCTGCAGCCACTGTCTTTTAATCCTCTGAACAACTCTTCAAGTTGGCCTAGAAGGAGCATTTCTGCCCCACTGGCCAGGTCTTTTCACACTGCCTTTGTCTATAGTGGCAGTGCTTGCAAGCTGACTCTGGCGTGATGTCCCAAAGGCAGAGTCTGAGACAGTTACATATATTGTTTTGGGAAAAGGTTATGGGTGACTAAGTTAGGTGACCAATTTAGTCAATCATTGTGGCTGTGGCAACCAACTCAATAATATGTTGAGAAGAGGCCAAGTCTATCTGTTTTGGAAGGAAATCTACATGCCCTCAGTATCCCTAGCTTCAAGCAGAAGTTCCTCTTCTGTCTATAGTTGGGTTAATGCTGTATCATATACACAATGTGGCACCCACTAGCTATGTGGCCTTGGGCCAATCACTTACCTTCTGTCTATTCCTCACACTCTCCAGGGAGTTAGATAAGTATTTCTGAGAACCCTTAGAACTAATATTATAGATTATAAGTAGAGGTAAAGTGACACTTTTTAAAGCATCTAACAATCATATAACAAGTCAAGGATCATCTAAATGTTACATCTCAAGCTTTCAACAAAAGTCTTCATTGTAGAGCCCTAATAATGGAAAAAGAGTAAGGCTGGTGGGAGCAGAGGACAGCAAAAAGAGAAGGCAGATAAGCTACAAGTCTGCCTTTCTTCATGGTCCAGGACACATAGCCCTCCTGCACAAATAACTCACAATCATTCTGTGCCCAGTTATCATCAGACCTTCGGCTGAGAGAAAATTGCAAGTTAGCTCACTGCAACCTTGGCATTATTAGTACTGCACGTAACTTTCTCCAACACAAGCACCATCCTATAAAACCCCCTTGTAGCTTTCTCCAACACAAGCACCATCCTATAAAACCCGCTTGCAGTCAGCTCCTCTCTTGCTGACTTGCCCATTGCTTTCTTGCAACAAATTTTCTTACTTTCTTTAATAAATCTGCCTTTCTTTACCTACAGTTGTTTACCACCTGCACGATACCAGCCCCAGATAGTCATTACCCATGACACTCATTCACCAGCAGTTTGATTTTTTTATCTTTTTTTTTTTTTTTTAGACGGAGTCTTGCTCTGTCAACAGGCTGGAGTGCAGTGGCGTGATCTTGGCTCACTGCAACCTCTGCCTCCTGGGTTCAAGCAATTCTTCTGCCTCAGCCTCCTGGGTAGCTGGGATTATAAGCATGTACCACCATGCCCAGCTAATTTTTGTATTTTTAGAGAGATGGGGTTTCACCATGTTGGTCAGGCTGGTCTCAAACTCCTGACCTTGTGATCCACCTGCCTCGGCCTCCCAAAGTGCTGGGATTACAGGTGTGAGCCACCAGGCCCAGCTGATTTTTTTTATCTTTAACATCCCCTGAGAAGTAGTCATTGACCTCCATTTCTCACATCTGCAAAATGGGGCTATGGGACTTTTCCCAGGATTCAGCCCTCCTCACCTTAATGAGTTACCACACTGAGTTTTAGGACAGAGAAAAATGGAACTTGTGTGATCACAGCTTCTGCTGCAGGAAAAAGGTTGGTGAGATTACTTGTTATTACTATCTTTCAGAGGAAGATTTGGAAGCAGAATAGCATTGGCTCTCCAGAAAATCAAAATCAGGACTTTTGGTCCAAGATCACCAAGAGGAGTAGCACGTAGGAAGAGAAAAATAAATGATGTCCGAGTTTCAGGAGACAGAGTAGTAAGACAAGGGGTAGAACAACTTGTCTCTGAATGCCAAGGTACAGAGCAATCAGACACCTTCTCTGCCCTTCAATTACCAGCAGATCATGGGGAGGATAGGAAAAAACAATGATCAAAACAAACTGAGTTACATGTAGTCACAGTGCTATGGCAGCAGAGAAGAGGAAAAGACAGATTCCGCTCAGAGAAATCTTGGGAAACTTTATGAACCCAGCTACATTTGGACTAGGCCTTAGAGATGGTAGAGTTCTATAGATGAGGTCACAGGGGAAGGAAGAAAAAAGGAGATTCAAATCCAGAGGACTAGTGATAAAGACGAAAACAGTGGTGAAATTAAAACTGTGACTTTCTATTAGATTGAAGGGAGGGGGGATCCTGGAGATGAGAAAAGGAAAGCAAGCTGAGGCGCTTGCTGAGGAGTCTCAGCCTCACCTGGAGGCAACGGGGTGACTCAGAGGGTGTGTGAGCAGGAGCAGAGGCTCCTAGCCATGTTTTGATAAGATGACTCTGGAAGCAGTGAAGGTGCTGTAATCAGAAGAGGAGATTGAGCCAAGAAGTCTTGGTAAGCTCTTTATAACAGTCCAAGTTTACAACGTTAGGGGCTCAACTAGGGGCAGGGCAGTGACATTGGAAATGATGCATTGTGGAGCTGTTTGGGATATTACCAGGGTCAGAGGTCCAGGTTCCTGGAAGGGATTGATGACATTAAGCAAGAAATGTACAGCACTTTGGCGTTTCCACAACAGCTTCCCCTCCCTTTCCTCATACCTGGGCTACCATGGTCTCCTTAAGGGGGCTGCTCCCCTACCATGCAGTCTCTTCCCCACTCTGATCCATTCTCCAAAGCTTCCAAATGCTCCAAATGCATTTCCCCACTAGCTCAAGAACATGTAGTGATTCCAGTCCAACTCATAGGATTCCTGGCAGAAAACAGAGAGGAAGCACTTCTGATCACTAACAGTCATTCTGCTGCAACTGCCTTCCAACCCCATTCGGGCCCTGGTGGCAGCCAAGCTCTATCTCCCAGCATATGTGAGTCCTGCGCTGTTATGGTGCCCTACTCCCCTCCATTCCTCAAGATCCCTTGCCTTCCTCAAAACCCACCTTGGAAGTCACCTCTAGAAAACTCTGCCCCTTCAGGGGCTGCCTCAACTGTAGCCCAGAAATGACCATTGCCAACTGGACAAGCCCCCCTACTTTGGCTCCCTGTCCCCTCCTCACCACTGAAGACTAGCAGCACAGAGTTGGCCCCGTTACCCAAAGGGGCTGCATCTGGGCTCCCCCACCTGGCAGAAATGATGGCTCCCTGAATCTCTCTCCAGCAGATGACAAGAAGACAGAACTCTGCATCGAGAGACTCCTGCCTCCCCAAGTCCCTGGCTTTCACTCTACATCCCACCCATTCCGCAAGGAGTCAGGGGGTGGAATGTTCTAAGATGCCAACCTATCACTGAAGCTCCCACTCCACCCTGCTGACACCTGACTGCCCAGCGGCCTCAGGGGGCCAGGATGACCTGCCATCCTGGTGTCAGCAATCTACCAAAGAAGTGAAACCTCCGAGATGTATTCGACCAGGAGAGAAGAAGGTATTCAGCAATGCAGAGAAGATAAACACTGCAGATTAGATAACTGGACAAAACGCTTGAAATTACTCAATGGCACAGGCATCTTTTAATTACCTTGGAACAGGAGATAAGAGTAATGGAAAGCTACAGATAATTCATTAGTTTCTAAAAACCTTTCACATCCAATGTGCCATTTGAAGTTGATGCTTACAAGACACCGAAGAGGCTGGTGAAGGGTTCTCAGGAAGGAAGTAAAATCCAAAGAACAGGAAAAACACAATTCGTTCCTCATAAATGCTAAGTGCGGCACAATGCAGTTATTAGCCACAACTCTACACACTCTTTCCCATTAATGGATAGGTTAAATCTTTTCCGAGTGTGACAAGTGGCATGTGATCACTCCCTAGGGATTTTCTGTTCTTTAGCCACTTACGAGTCACAAGAAATTTTTCTGCAGTTCCCTTTAAAACGTTATTCTCTGGGGAGTATTCTAGTTTACTTTGAATAGCCTGTAACAAATATTCCCAACCAAGAGCAGAAAGCCTTGCTCCAACCCGCTCTAACAGAGAGAGAAGTCTGCCCAGCCCAGGTATTAAATGATTTCATGGCTACAAAACAGCAGGGTGGAGCCGGGCCAGCTCCAACGCTAATTCAGCTCTCTCACTTTTATAGATGAGGACAGTGAGTTCCAGGAAGGGTAAAGGACACGTCCAGGGTCACACGAACTAACAAGTGGTAGAATCTACACCAGATCTGGGTCCCTTAAATTCTGAGACCATATCTAATTTTAAATAGACATTCATTTTCTTTCTATTTTGTGGTTTTTTCTACAACCTGATGGGGCATGAGATGCTCCACCCAGGTCCGCCTTGAAGGAAAGCCTTAGGGCCTGACTGTGGGAAGCATGATCAGCACAAAGCCGCCAGCTCTCAGCTCCTTCGGGATCTGCCTCGACTAGAGAGGTCTGTGCCACTGGAGGCTGCATCCTTCCTGGGACACCCAGCACCCAGTGACTGAGGTGGGTGGGGTACAAAGGCCCAGCCATTTCTGCTCAGCAAGGTCTACACCGATGCCCAGTATTCACTCCATGGCTCCCCAATGCCACTCTCTCCAGAATGTGGTCTTACTGCCTCCCCAACCAGTGATGCAGCAGGAGAGGGAAATGAGTTGCCTGGGGTGGCTGGACCATCTCCTTGCAGGCCTCTGCCCAGCAACCCCAAACCTTTTAGTTCACATGGAATGGAGCAGGTTCCAGGACCCGGCCAAGCAATTGCATGTGAACACATAGATGCCCTCATGCCTTCTCCTAGGGAGCTATGGGTCACTCATATCCTTGTGGCATTGATAGAATTTGTTGGTTTTGCTTAAAGAGGTAGGAAGTTAAAAAAAAAAAAATAAGGCATGATTTGGCAGAAAAGCACAAGACACTTGGGTTGTAGTTATTTGAGCATTTGTGGGTGAAGTGACCCTGTGTCCAGTATGCCTGGTTTGTGCCTGTCACCCCAGGGTCATTATTAATAGCACTGCCTTTCACCCTCAAATGCCTCGAATACCTCACATGTGGTCACCCAGTGCAAAAGCCATAGTACCTCAGAGCAAGTCTCTCTGGCTGTGTATCCTCCTCTCCAGTCTTGGATATTTTGAGAGAGAGAGGAAGACGGTGTTCTGGGTGGTGAGTGGAAAGAATGCCCTTCCAGGACAGACTTGGGTTTGAATGACCTCTGGACCAGACACCGGCTCAGAGACTTTGGATGAGTTTCCCAGCCTCTTACTGCCTCATCTGAAAAGTGGAAGTAATTAAACACACCTAGCCTTTCATGCATGGTTGTTGAGAACACCGAGTCCAATACTGGATATGAAGTTTCTCTGGAAATTCTGAAGCCCTATTCAGATGTAAGTCTGGACGAAATGCCTAACAAAAAGTATTTGCTAAATGATTGAATGATTGACTCATTGAATGGGTGGAATGGGGGGAATGTTAGGTATAATTATTATCAATGTGTGACAATGATAAAATGACAACCAGGTTTTTTTTTTTTTCAAGTTGATGGGTCACCCCTCAAGAGGTGAAGTCTATTCCTCTAGTCTTGAATATAGGCTGGACTTAGGGACACATTTCTACGGAAGACAACAGAAAACAGCACAAGTGACACTGTGTGTGTTCCAAGGCTAGACTATGAAAGCTACTTTAGCCTGGCTCTCTCTTGGGACACTTGCTCTTCAATCCTTGCTGCATGTTGTGAAGAAACCCAGGCAACAGTGGAGAGGCTGAGCATATGCGTTCTAGTCCTCAGTCCCAGTGGAGGTCCTAGCAAACAGACAGCATCAACAGACAGCCTTTGCGATGACTGCAGCTCCCATCAATGTCTTATTGCAACCTCACAAGAGATCCCCAGTGAGAACCACCTCCTGAGCCCAGTCAACAATAAACGATTGTTTTGTGTTTAAAAAAAAAAAAAAAAGTCAATGGGAATGTGTTCTGAAAGCAAGATGCATCTCTTGGAGCAAACTGCCTCCCAAGGATACAAGAAGGGCCACGCTAGGTATGACTCCCTGCCTCTGCAGCTGGAAATGTACAGCCCTGACAGCAGCCTCTGGGGTGCGCCACCCAAAGCACTCCATTTTCTCTAATAGCCAATTATAACTCTCATCTCCGCAAGTATCTTAATCTTTGAAATTACTTTTGCAGGCACTACCACCTCTTGGGATAATGGTTCCATAAGCTTCTTCCCTATGAAACTCCTCCAGCATTTGAAAAATAAATACATGTGCACTTTATCCACTGCTCTTACCATTTTAGAGATTATGATCACGTTCAGTCTTCATCTTCCCCTTCCCAGAATGAGTCGTCTGGTGTTTTCGTCACAACCCCTAATGGCAAGCCAGTGTGGCACCTAAAACATTCAAGACCTGGGGAGTCAGTGTCAACTTCCAATGAAACAGAGTTGAACTAAATAGCTTATTTGTTAACAGGTGTATAGTTTTAATAGGCTTTGAAAACAGCATGTGGGTTTTAATTTGTGTTAATGAATGCAGTCCCTACTGAAGTACTTGAAAATAAATGCACAATGATCTGAATTCAATGTTAAGATTCTTGCCCTTTCTGCCCCCTAGCGCTGCTGGGCCTGCAGGTCTCTGTTGAGTCACGGATGTGGGTCTCTGTTCCGCAGGATAGGGTTTGTTAAAGTTATTAAGAATAAGGCCTACTTCAAGAGGTAGCAAGTGAAATTTAGAAGATGCCGAGAGGGTAAAACTGATTACTATGCTCAGAAATGTTTGGTGATACAGGATAAAAATAAATATAACACACCCAAATACAGAATGATCGTTCATGTAACAAACAGAGATATCATTTATCAGATTGCTTATGCCCGTATAGAGGGGGATATGATAGTCTGTGTGGCATACGCACACGAGCTGCCAAATATGATGTGAAGGCTGGCCTAACAAATTACGCTGCAGTGTATTGTACTGGCCTGCTGCTGGCCCGCAGGCTTCTCAATAGGTTTGGCATGGACAAGATCTATGAAGGCCAAGTGGAGGTGACTGGTGATAAATACAATGTGGAAAGCATTGATGGTCAGCCAAGTGCCTTTACCTGCTATTTGGAGGCAGGCCTTGCCAGAACTATTACTGGCAATAAAGTTTTTGGCACCCTGAAGGGATCTGTGGATGGAAGCTTGTCTATCTCTCACTGTACCAAACGATTCCCTGGTTATGATTCTGAAAGCAAGGAATTTAAACACCGGAAGCACATCCTGGGCCAAAAGGTTGCAGATTACATGCGCTACTTAATGGAACAAGATGAAGATGCTTACAAGAAACAGTTCTCTCAATACATAAAGAACAGTGTAACTCCAGACATGATGGAAGAGATGTATAAGAAAGCTCACACTGCTATACGAGAGAATCCAGTCTATGAAAAGAAGTCCAAGAAAGAAGTTAAAAAGAAGAGGTGGAACCGTCCCAAAATGTCCCTTGCTCAGAAGAAAGATCAGGTAGCTCAAAAGAAGGTAAGCTTCCTCAGAGCTTAGGAGCAGGCTGCTGAGAGCTAAACCAAACAATTTTCTATGAGGATTTTTCAGATAAAGACAATAAACTTACGGACAGCAACTAAAAAAGATTCTTATGTATGGTTTTTATTACATGTTAAAAGCTATAATTTTTCCTTGGGAATAAAGCTCCACAATCCTAGTTAAAAAAAAAAAAAAAAAAAAAGCCAAGAAAATGTTTGCATGCCTCATGCCACCCTGCTCAAAACCCTCCAGACTCACTGCTTCTTGCCGCAGAATAGCATCCACGCGGCTCAAATTGATGAGCAGCCATCATTGGTCCTCCAACCTGATGCCTCTCTCCCCAGCAAAGCATCAGCAATGGTGGATCTGATTTACTCACTGACTCCCACACCTGTATTGCCTCCCTCTGTTGTGCTTGTCTGCCAATCCTTCCTCCCGTAGCGGGAGTGCCTATCTATCTTCACCCAACGTTCCCAATTCCCCGTTGTGTTTCTTTTTTTAAGCTCTAACGCTTTATAAAGATTGCTTTATGCCTTTTCTTCTTAGAGGTCTTGCAAAGAACGAAGAGGGAATTTACATATTTTTAATTAAATAAAACGTATTTTATTTTGCGATTACCATATGGGTCCACTGGGATCCTTTTTATCTAATGGCAATGTGTATAAGAGACATTACAGGATCTAGGTGACCTTATTTTTCTTATATCTTGAGATACTTTACTATTTTATTATCCTGGGAATTATTGTTATTCAATTATTATTATCCTGACAATTCCATCATTCTTCCATCTAAAAATTATTTTCACCATTTTTGCCATCGTTGGGAACAACTGATAAGTAACCCAACTGTTAAGTAACACTTGCTCCCAACCATGCCAAAAATGATGAAAATAATTTTTCTTTTTTTTTTTTTTTTTTTGAGACGAAGTCTTGCTCTGTTATCCAGGCTGGAGTGCATCGGCATGATTTCGGCTCACTGCAACCTCCGCCTCCCGGGTTCAAGGAATTTTTCCTGCCTGAGTCTCCCAGGTAGCTGGGACTACAGGCATGTGCCACCATGCCCTTCTAATTTTTTGTATTTTCTGTATTTTTTTTTTTTTTTACTAGAGAAGGGGTTTCACCATATCAGCCAAGATGGTCTCGATCTCCCGACCTCGTGATCCACCCACCTTGGCCTCCCAAAGTGCTGGGATTACAGGCGTGAGCCACCACGCTCGGCCTGAAAAAAATTTTTAAATGGAAGAATGATGGAATTGCCTAGAAGGATGGTGTAATACTGAAGCAAATCATCATCCTTCCTTTTTTAAAAAAAAAATTAAATTGTTTTTTAAACTTTTTGTGAGTATCTACTAAGTGTATATATTTAGGCGGCACATGAGATGTTTTGATACAAGCATGCAATGCAAAATAAGCACGTCATGAAGAACGGGGCATCCATCCACTCAAGCATTTATCCTTTGAGTTACAAATAATCCAATGACATTCTTTATTTTAAAATATACAATGAAATTATTATTGACTATAGTCACCCTACTATGCTATCAAATAATAGGCCTTATTCATTCTTTCTAACTTTTTTGTGCCGATGAACCATCCCCACCTCCCTCCCAATTACCCTTCCCAGCCTCTGGTAAACATCTTTCTGCTCTCTATGTCCATGAGTTCAATTGATTTGATTTTTAGGTCCTAGAGAGAAGTAAGAACATTCGATGTCTTTCTGTGCCTGGCTTATTTCACTTAACATAATGATCTCCAGTTCCATCCATGTTGTTGCAAATGACTGGCTCTCATGCTTTTGGTGGCTGAATAGTACTCCATTGTGCACGCATATCACATTTTCTTTATGCATTCATCAGTCGATGGACACAGGTTGCTTCCAAATCTTAGCTATCTTAAATGGTACTGCAACAGACATGGAGTGAGGACACGTCTTTGATATACTGAGTTCCTGTATTTTGGGTTTATACCCAGCAGTGGGATTGCTGGATCATCTGGTAACTCAATTTTTAGTTTTTTTGAGGAATCTCCCAACTGTTCCTTTCATTTTCTTATTACCCAAAGAATGACACACCGTCTCTCAGGAAGGTACAAAGGAAGACAGGAGACACCATCTTTGTAGGCTGCTTTTTGCCTTCATTGAACACACTTGACAAATCAGAATTTTTCATTTTCCACCCATAAAGGTAAAGAAAATAAGATGGACAGAAAAAGGCATTCCATATTATTAGATGAACCAGAAAATGAAGCGAAAAGAGACAGAGAGTGGCACTGTCGACATGAATAATGATGGTAAAATATATCCTTAAAGTGAAATCTCAGGCTCTCAGGCCTCAGATGACACCATCCTAAGTGAGTGTCCTCAAACGTAAGAATCAATGCGTGAACCACGTCTTAAGAATCAATGCGTGAACCACAAAAAGGAAATGTAACATTTTTGCCCTGCTAATCAACAGAAAGGACTTCATCATGCAATAATTTGTGACAAGAACCTGGAACATCTCCTTTTGTTAAAAGGACATGTGGCCCGGGCGCAGTGGCTCACGCCTATTATCCCAGCACTTTGAGAGGCCAAAGCGGGTGGATCACCTGATGGCAGGAGTTCAAGTCCAGCCTGACCAACATGGTGAAACTATCTCTACTAAAAATTAAAAAAAAAAAAAAAATTAGCTGGACATTGTGGCACACATCTGTAATCCCAGCTACCTGGGAGGCTGAGGCAGGAGAATCACTTGAACCCAGGAGGCAGAGGTTGCAGTGAGCTGAGATTGCACCATTGCACTCCAGCCTGGGCAACAAGAGCGAAACTCCGTCTCAAAAAACAAAGGACACGTTACTGCAGTGTTTCATTTTTAATTGTTTGTGGCTCAAAATTTATTTGATGCAAAGAGGTCTGCTATGTTTGCATTCTCATTAAAATTTTTAGTAAAGTTGTTTTTTACTGTACATTTATTCTCACTTCTGTAAAGTATTCACAGGATGACTTACGATATGAAAGTAAATTAATAATCCATTGGACGTGGATGGTAAATCATGATGACCATTTGTCCTGGCGTCCTGAGAACTGAGGTCCAGGCAGGGTCCTGTCTACCTTCTAAAACTTTCTCTTGCTGTGCCAGTCCACCCAGAACATTCTCTTCCCTGAATTATTATTCCAAGAACTTCCACCAAAACAGTTTGGATGTTAATGGAGGTTAGTACTTGCTTGGTTTCTTACCTAACCCGAATCATAAAGCTCTTTGAGGCAAAGACATTCATCCAACAAACATTCAAGTGCTGACGGGGACTGTGGCTGGCCATGGGAACACAATAGTAGGCAAATTAGACCTCATCCCTGCCCTCATGGCATTTACCCAGGACCTCGGCTGTGCCAGTGCCAGAACTAGATCAAAGGAGAGTGCAGTGGAAAGGCTCAGAGCTTTAGTGTAGACAGACCTGGGTTTGAATTCCGCCATCACCACTTCCCATCTGGGGGACCTTGGGAAAACGTCTTCACCTCTCTGAACTATGTTCTCTTTTATCTGAGAAGTCAAGATCCTATTTCCTTTCTTGAAAAGATGAGTATTAATTTGCTAGGATTGCCGTAGCAGAATGCTACAGACTGGGTGGCTTAAACAACTGATATTTATTTTCTCACCATTCAGGAGGCAGGAGGTCCAACATCAAGGTGGCACCAGGTTTGGTTGTTCCTACGGTCTCTCTCTTGGACTTGCAGACAACCACCTTCTTGCTGTGTCCTCATGGCCTGCCCTCTGTGTGTGTGTCTCTTTCTCTTCATGTTTTATGCCACCAGTCATCATGGACTAGGGTGCACCTACATGACTGTTTGGTTTTTTTTTTACCTTAATTGCCTCTTCAAAGGCCCTAACTCCAAACACAGTCACACTAGGGGTTAGGGCTTCAACATGTGAATTTAAGGTAGACACAATTCAGTCCATAACAGAGTGTTATCAAGATTAAAACATATACTTTGTTGTTGTTGTTGTTGTTTTTTTAAGAGACAGTCTCACTCTGTTGCCTGGACTGGAGTGCAATAGTGCAATCATATCTCACTGCAGCCTCAACCTCCTGGGCTCAAGCAATCCTCCCACCTCAGCCTCCCAAGTAGCTTAGAGACTACAGGCACACATCACCACACTTGACTACTTTTCTCATTTTTTGTAGAGACAGGGGTCTCACTTTGTTGCCCAGGCTGGTTTCAAACTCCTGGCCTCAAGTGATTCTCCCACCTCAACTTCCCAAAGTGCTGGGATTATAGGCATGAGCCACAGCATCCTGCCAGAGCATATGCCTTATGTATATATCTGGTATTCCTCAGATGCGCAATATAAAAGTTATCTAATTGTCAGTTAAGGTATCTTGACACCCAAGTCAATATCCTTTTGGCAGAACTCTTTAAACAAGTTGATATGGTTTGGCTGTGTCCCCACCCAAATCTCATCTTGAATTGTAGCTCCTATAATTCCCACGTGTTGTGGGAGAGAACCAGTGGGAGGTAATTGAATCATAAGGGCGGGTCTTTCTCATGTTGTTCTCATGATAATGAGTAAGTCTGAGGGTTTTATAAAGGGGAGTTCCCCTGCACACACTCTCTTACCTGCGCCATGTAAGACGAGACTTTGCTCCTCATTCACCTTCAGCCGTGGTTGTGAGGCCTCCCTGGCCATGTGGAACTGTGAGTTCATTAAACCTCTTTCCGTTATAAATTGATCAGTGGGTAATTTATAAATTACACAGTCAGTGCTTAATAAATGATGTATCCTTGGACATGCCTAGTACAGTGGTGAGCATGTAGTAAGTAATCAGGGCACATTCGGTGATTGACTCTATCAGGGAACTGGGTTGTTTTTACACACAGGCTGTAAGGAATAGGAGAGAAAGTACCACATCTGAGGTCTGAAGAACTGAATTCAAGTGTAGATTCTGCTCCTTCGCAGCACGTGAGCTTGAGATGTTACTTCATCTAAAACCCATTTCCTCACTTGTCAGATGAGAATAATAGCACCTCTTCTGCACAGTTGCTTTGAAGCCTAAGTGAGATAATGTCTGTGAAATCATCTCTCCTGGCACATAGTAGGAGATCAGTACATATTAGCTGAGTTTATCAGGGTTTATCTGACTGTGCATCTCTAGGGAGGTAAATAACACTGTCATGCCCCCACCAGCATTTTCATACAGGTAAAACTGGGTTCAAATGAACACAGAGATAAGTGTGACATGGAAACATGCAACGGATATGTCCCAGGAAGACAACATAGGAAAGGATTAGAATAAGCACGCTGGTCCCAATCTTGAAGTCCTGGGGTGTTCAGCCTTCCAGATTTTTCCACCACCCAAGGGACTCCCCTTCCACCTGCCCTCTGCCCCCACTCCCCCCTCCACACACACAAACATCAGCAGGAATATCTGTTTTGTGGGGCCCTTTCCTTACCCCACCCTCCTCTTTCGCCAGTGGGATAAAGGGTGAGGGGTAAGAGATTCTCCTCTGGCCATTCAGATTCTCTCTTTTGGGTTGATTGGAGATTTGGGGCAAAGAAAGTGCAAGGTAATTCCAGAAAACACTGTGCCAGCAAACAGTGTTCAAAAACTAATGGGGTCAGGCCGGGGCACAGAAGCCATGGGCCAAATTTGGGGCAATTTGAACATCAGAAAAGAATCACAGTAAGTGTTTGTGGTACCTTGATTATTTTTTTTAAGATCTATACATCCACAGTGCTCCTAAAGAGAAAGAATGAGAGAAGCAAAATGGGGAAAAGCTCTTCTTTATAAGAAAACCATGAATAAATGAGGACGGAGCCATAGAAAATTATCATTGTGCAATCCCCAACATAATCACTGATTCCAGCAAGAATCATCAAAAAATATATTGGATAAAGAGTTATAGAGAAACAGAATAATCACCCAGTCTCAAGGTTATCACCTCACAGATTCCTTGTTGACTAGAAAGGCAAAATTATCATTACAATGGAAGACTGTTCAGTTACTATATCGACTAATTAATCAAATTTAGTTTCCTCCTAATGAATCTAATCATGAAGAAACACCAGACAAATCCAGAATGGGGACATTCCAAAAGACAACTGGCCAGAACACTCCAAAAAATCAATGTCAAGAAACAGAAGAAGTGCTACTGCGCTCCAGCCTGGGCACCACAGCAAGCGAGACTCTGCCTCTAAATTAAAAAAAATAAAAAGACCAAAAAATGTAATATATAAGCTTAACTGGATTCTTTTCCTTTTTTTTTTTTTTTTTTTAATTTCTTTCTTGAGTCAGAGTCTCACTCCGTCATCCAGGCTGGAATGCAGTGGCGCAATCTCAGCTCACTGCAACCTCCGCCTTCTGGGTTCAAGCCATTCTCCTGCCTCAGCCTCAGCCTCCCTAGTAGCTGGGACTACAGAATCGCTTGAACCCAGGAGGTGGAGGTTGCAGTGAACTGAGATTGTTTTCATTTTTATAGTTTTTTGTATAGTCTGAAATTTTTACACTGAGCATGTATTGCTCGTATAATCAGAAAAATAAAAATTAAAACTCTCTTTTGTGGGGAAAATACCATTTCCTATTCCGTAAGTAAACTTTCCAGCTCGGGAAATTATTGGGACAATTGTTTTGTGGTAGAATGTTTATTCATTCAGCAAATAGTTCAGTATAAAATATTGTATTGCTTGCAAAGACTCTAGATATGTAACGTCCTCTCATCTAACCTTAAAATTTTTCTCCCTACTTTACCGTATATATAAGAACATAAAATAAAATCTTGACCAGGCACAGTGGCTCACACCTGTAATCCCAGCACTTTGGGAGGCCAAGGCAGGTGGATCACCTGTGTCAGGAGTTTGAGACCAGCCTGACCAACATAGTGAAATCCCATCTCTACTAAATACAAAAAAGTAGCCAGGAGGTCGGGCGCGGTGGCTCACGCCTGTAATCCCAGCACTTTGGGAGGCTGAGGCGGGTGGCTAACGAGGTCAGGAGATCGAGACCATCCTGGCTAACACGGTGAAACCCTGTCTCTACTAAAAATGTAAAAAATTAGCCGGGCGTGGCGGCGGGCACCTGTAGTCCCAGCTACTTGGGAGGCTGAGGCAGGAGAATGGCGTGAACCCGGGAGGTGGAGCTTGCAGTGAGCCGAGATAGCGCCACTGCACTCCAGCCTGTGTGACAGAGCGACACTCCATCTCAAAAAAAAAAAAAAAGTAGCCAGGCATAGTGGAGCATGCTTGTAATCCCAGCTACTTGGGAGGCTGAGGCAGGAGAATCACTTGAACCCAGGAGGTGGAGGTTGCAGTGAGCTAAGATTGTGCCATTGTACTCCAGCCTGGGCAACAAGAGTGAAACTCTGAGAAGAAAGAAAGAGAGAAAGACGAAAGAAGGAAGGAAGGGAGGGAGGCAGGGAGGGAGGGAGGAAGGGAGGAAGGAAAGAAGGGAGGAAGGGAGGAAAGGAGGGAGGGAGGGATGAAAAGGAGGAAAAATCACTACATCAACGCTTGCTTTCTTGTCTCCCACCAATCCACGTCTGTATTTATTTTACGCAGCACGATCATCTGACCTTCCTTTTACTACCCTCTTCTGAGTCTGTTGTTCATTAACACCTTCCAGAACCTATTCACATTTGGGACATGTACTGCTTTGTGTAGGTACCAAATGCAGTTTTTAAGCTTCGAGGGCTCCGGTGCGTTTCAGCTGGGATTCGGTCTCATTCTTGTTTGTGCCCAGCCCCTAGCGTGGTGCCTGGCACTAACAGGCCCTCCATGCATGTGTGTCAAATGAATGAACACCAATATGTACAGTTAGCTTAGGGGGAGGGGTGGCTTGGTCTTGTTTAGAGTATGCACATGCACAGAGCTATGGAATGCAAATAAGAACATTTCCACCCAAACCCTGAGCCCTGACTCAGGGCCCTCTGGTGCCTTTTGTCTCCAAGCAGCAGGGAATTCAAGCAGAAAATTCACTATTAATGGTTCAATAAAACATTCAGGTCCTGGATGTGGCCCCAGGGAAAGCCTGCAGCAGCATGGAATACAGATGTGTTTTCCCAGGAGGGCGCCCCATGCTCATTTAGCCTTATCTGTCAGGAGGATAGGAGCCTGGACTTCTGGAGCCAGGCCTGGGTACCTCCTCAACACTGGGGCACAAGCCACAGGGAAAGGCGCAGCAAAGTTTCAGCAGGTGCCCGTCAGTCACTCTGAAAAAGTTCCTCTCCTGGGGATTTGCAGCACTCAGTTTGTTACACACGACACCAGAGGTTAATCACATACCTTATCCTCGGTGAAACAATTATATTATCTTAACTGACCATGTGGCTTCACGTTTTTTTAGGCGCTGTGTTCATGTGTTTCAGCGAGATACATTTGGCAAATAATTCTAACAGCGCCAGCTCACGTGGATGTTTGGTAAACGCTCTTTGATTGTAATGATGGCAGACAGAGCTGGAACTACCAGCTGTGTGTACGTGTGTGCACGTGTGGGTGTGTGTGTTTCTGTGTCTTCATGTAGCCAGCAGAAGCCTAGGCAGGGTGGGGGAAGCCATGGTGGAGGGAGAAGGTTACAACAAGGTGTTCTGGCAATGTCTTTTAATTAATATCGAAAACCTGAACTTAGAAATCTTAGAGACCTATTATTCTATTTTGCAAAGGACTAAAACTATTTTCTTTCTCAAAAAAAAAAAAAAAAAATCTATCTCGTATCTTCCTTTTCCAGAACCACGAAATAGCTTTGGGAAGATAGTCATCTTGCATGAACAAAAACACAATTTTGTGAAATGGCATTTCACCAGTTTTACACCAACACTCTTTGATGAGGAGCAGGGGAGAAGCAGAAAGAAGGGACTCTCTTCCATTTAAGCACGGGTTCGGACCATGGCAGGCTGTCACGCCTCTGATGATGGTAGTGAAGGAAAGATTTGAGATTTGAGATTTCCTTTTCTAGAAACAGGAAACATCTAGGGATTAGGAGATTTTCATGTGACACTATTTGCTGAAAAAATAAAAAGCTTTCAGTGTAGTTGTTGGACCATTTGTATGTCTATTTCTAGCTGGCTTTTGAGGCTGCAGTCATCCATACAGAACCAGCCACATAAAGACAGATGAACGCCTACAGAGGCCCTCCCACTCTCCCAATCAATAAGTATTTAGTGTCGGCCCTTGATGACCACTCCTAAAATACTGCCATAACATCACTCCCCATACACAGAAACATTCAATGTCTTCCCAGTGCCCTACTAATCTCCACTGGGTAAAGTGTAAGCTATTGAGGCCACTTTTCAAGGCCTTTTACAGTCTCACCCTACATGCATTTCCAGCGTCTGCTGCTGCTCCCTTCTACAAAGCCTCCTCTAGGCCAGCTCACCTGGCCTGCTGGCTCTCACCCTTTCCCCATCTCTGCCTGTCCAATCTCGCCCGTCCTTCAAGACCCTGCTCAAATCTCCCCTGTTGGCCAAACCTTTTCCACCATCCCAGCTGGAGGAGATGCATTTCCCTTAAGTAGCCAGGTGTCTTTTGCTAACACTAGAAATGCCATCTGTACCTTTTTTAGTTCTTGCAGCTCACCCTCCAAGCCAGACTGTGAGCTCTTTGAGTGCAGAAATTTTTATTATATGGTATTGAATCCCCTGCCCATTAATACATGCCTTCTGCATATCAACAAGCATTGGGTGCCCAATGCATGCATTTGAAATTGATTGACTTCAATGTGCCTGGCACTGTGCTCAGTTGCATAGAAATAAGAAAGAATGTAAGTTGCTTCCCTCCAGCAGTTTCCAGTTTTTCAAGAGAAGCAAAATATAGTACCAGCAGAGAACAGTACGAGGTGCATTCTGCAATGCAAACTGCAAATCTGGAAATAACAATTGTCCAGACATATCATCCAGAAAAATTATGTAAGCTTATAAAAGGAAAAGGCCACCATTTAATTAGGCATAAGAGTTGGTTGTACTTGAGATGGCCTTGAGCAATAATCATTATATTTTGTATTTGTCTGCTATTTTATAGTTTTCAAAGCTCCTTCATTTACATAACTGAATAAATTATCACACCACCATTGTTAGGTATTATTATGCCTATTATTTTTCTGTTTTCATAGAGCTAGGGTCTCACTATGTTGCCCAGGCTGGTTCCAAACTCCTGGCCTCAAGCGATCCTCCCACTTTGGCCTCCCAAACTGCTGGGATTACAGGCGTGAGCCACTGCACCTGGTACCTATGCCCATTTTAAAGAATAAGAATTCAAGGCTGTGGTTGTGCTGTGGCTCATGCCTGTAATCTCAACATTTTGGGAGGCCTAGGCAGGAGGATTGCTGAGGCCAGGAGTCTGAGACCAGCCTCGTCAACATAGTGAGACCCCCATCTCTACAAAAAGGCCCTGGTAGCAGGAGTGGTTTGGCTCAAGTCATACAGCAATGTGGGGGCTAAGCCAGGACTCAACCACTGGCATTTGGAGTTCAGGTTCACTACCTTTTACTACTATCATTCTTTGCCTTTAAATCAGAATTCTGGAACAAGGTATTGAAACAAAATGAAAATACCATTTTAAAAATATTAAGCAGGCTGCTGTGTATAGGATAGATTGAAGAAAGAGAGTGGGGAGAGAGAATGTGCACCCTAGGAACTCTGACAAACGGCAATAGAGATGAATTGATTACATTTGGTAACACCTGAATACAAAGATGAGGGAAGGAGTGAGAAGAAAGATGGCTGAGGTTATAAAACAGAGTGGCTGGGGGACTGTCATCACTGACACTGAAAATGTGGATGGGGGTTTTAGCTAGCAAGGATATCACAACATCCTTGTGAGCATCAAGGTGACATCTGAGTGAGAACATCTCAAAGGTGCTGGAATTATGGTACCCAAATCTAAGGGGAGATCTGGGCTGGAGGGAGCCCCAAGAGGCTCCCACAAAGAGTGGAGTTGTGAGAGCAAATGAGCTAACCTACGAAACCTGTGACTAATTTAACAGGTGACAAGCTGAAGAGGGGGTTGGCTCTCCAACATGGAACATACACCTATTTCTGAAAAATTATTAAACAAAAGAGTATCAGACCCCCTCCACAGCACTCAAATCAACTGCACTATCCTACAAAGCTTTTCGGGGACTGTGATCAGGCTTCTGAAGTGCCTGGATGCCGGGACACCTGGACACCTGGACGCCTGGATGCCTTCTTATTCTGAGCATGGCATTTTTTAGGTTTCTATGATCTTAACATTCAAGTTTCAGGACAGAGCTTCTAGCCGTATTGATGGGGCTCTGAAGATGTAGCCATGGGACCTGCATGGGATGTTCCCAGGACACTGTGACATGGCAATGATGGGCACATTGTCAGCTTAGTGTCCAGGGATTCCAGCTCCTGGGTTCAGGGCTGAGGGTGGAAAGGATGCCCTGTGCACATTATTCACTCATGTCCTGCGGTGACCTTTAGTTCCCTTTCTGGGATTGTATCTCCATTATGTGATGAGCAGAGTTTCATTATACCCCTGTTATGGGCTGAACTGTACACCCCTCCCCCAGATTCCTATGCTGAAGTCTTAATCCCAGCCCCTCAGAGGGTGACTGCATTTGGAGGTAGGGCCTTTAAAGAGGTGATTTAGGGTAAAGGAAGCCATTAGGGTGGGCCCTAATCCAATAGGCCTGGTGTTCCTAAAAGAAGAGGAGATGAAGACACAGATACACACAGAGGGGCGGCCACGTGAGGACACAGGGAGAAGACGTCCATCTCCAAGCCAAGAAGCGAGGCCGCAGAAGAAATTAACCTTGCTGACACCTTGATTTCAGATTCCCAGCCTCCAGAAATGTGAGGAAATTCCCTTCTGTTGTTGAAGCCCCCCAATCTGTGGCACTGGGTTATGACAGCCCAAGCAGACTAATACACCCGCTAATCCTTCTACTTGCCTGTACTAAAGCCCAGTGGCCACTTCCCTGCCCACACAGAACGTGCAATTTGTCCTCAGTATCTTAACACATCATTCAAAAAATAAGATAAACATCACTTGAACATCACTCTCCTCTCTTGAACTTCTCTTTCACTTCCAGTCTGATCCACAATTAGCACCTTATCATGTACCCCCTAATTCTTGAATAGTCTGAGTCACTATAGCAAATGCTGTTGTGCTGGTCACCATTCATCGATCTAACTTGTCCCCTGGGCCGGCTTCTTGAGGGTGAAGATATCTTTCGTTCTCACATCACCTAGCCCAGCACAAGGCTGGATACTCTGGTAGTAAAACCTGTACTTGCAAAGGCAATCATTGGCTATTTGCATTGAAACTGTATTCACCCAACTCTTCCTTTAAACCTAGCTCTTACTGATTACTAAAATGCAACTTGCCCTCAGTAGTTCAAAAGTCCATCCGTATTTTGATGCAAAGTTGTGAAGAAATGTGTGTGTCCCTCTATTTTTAACATTCATTGTGTTCTGACTTAAAAGTGTTTTAAAATGTGAAGAGAGTTTGCCCTCACTGAGTAAGAAGCAGCTTTTCCAGTGGGACCCTGCTAACGTGGTTACTAAGGGGACCAATTGGAGGTAGGCGCCATAATTAATCAGTAAATTCCAAGCAGTCAAATACCTGGCCGGGAAAGGCTCTTTACTCTGAGAGGGGAAAATTGGCAGGTGGGTGGAGGTGTGTTGAGCTCAACATTGGGCCCAGCTGCGGCTGCCTCCTTCCCCTGTACTTCCTCTACTGAGATATTCTGATGACAATTTTAAGAGTTTTCTCGGGAGGCCGAGACGGGCAGATCACGAGGTCAGGAGATCGAGACCATCCTGGCTAACACGGTGAAACCCCGTCTCTACTAAAAAATACAAAAAAAAAAAACAAAAAAAAAACTAGCCGGGTGAGGTGGCGGGTGCCTGTAGTCCCAGCTACTCGGGAGGCTGAGGCAGGAGAATGGCGTAAACCCGGGAGGCGGAGCTTGCAGTGAGCTGAAATTCGGCTACTGCACTCCAGCCCGAGCGAGACTCCGTCTCAAAAAAAAAAAAAAAAAAGGGTTTTCTCAATCTACCTCAAAACTTACCTGTCAGTACAGAGTGGATTCTAATATTTGTAGCCTCCCTGGTTGGGCCTCTATTGCAAAGATGCCAAGCTGGTGTGGGCAGGAGTGAACTTCCACCACCTCATAAGCAGAAGAAATAAGAATTTTATTTTATTTTATTTTAATGAGACAGGGTCTTACTCTGTTACCCAGGCTGGAGTGCAGTGGCTCAATCATGCCTCACTGCAGCCTCAACTTCCCAGGCTCAAGTGATCCTCCCTTCTCAGCCTCCCAAGTAGCTGAAACTACAGGTGCTTACCACCACACCTGGCTAGTTTTTCATATTTTATAGAGACAGGGTCTTGCTGTGTTACCCAGACTGGTCTTGAACTCCATTCTCCCACCTTGCCCTCCTAAAGTGCTGGGATTACAGGCATGAACCACCATGCCCAGCCAAGAATTTTATTAATTCCAAGTTCTTGCACGCACACACACACACACATACACACAAAGCAGTAGAAATAAGAACATGTGACCTTTCCTTTCCAACTATTTTAATAAATGTATCCTGCCAATCAGAAAAGCAGGGGGCAGCTGGAGAAGCCCATGGCTCTCAAGGTGCCATGTCTCAGTGGCAAGGGGGAGGCCCTGAAGCCATCACAAATGCCACACAGTCTGAACCCTTTCTAGTCTACTTGTGCTTTTCTGAGGGGCAAGGTTCTTCTACTCCCCCACCCAACACTGGTTTTAAACTCCCTCCTGGGTTCATCCTGCCCTTCTCCATCGATCACAGGAGACAGCCTGCCACCACATGCAGCTTCATTCAATCCACCAAGAATATCCAGGTCATTGGGTTCAACTCTTCTATCTGGTAAATGAGGAAAGAAAAGTCCAGAGAAGCTAAGTGACTTTTCACTCTTGCTCTTTCTCTTCCTCAACTGCAAGGGAAGAAAAGCATTTAGCTGCCTGAACATCCTGGGAATGACAAGGTGCTCAAAGGCAGGTGTGTTGTTTAAGGTAATTTTCCACTGGATGTAATAGAAAACCCAACTAAATGGCTTAAATCTTAGGAAGTTAACGTTTCCAATGCCTCCAATGAATGGCTTCTGCATAGCCACCCTCTATTATCCTGGGACTTCATAGTCTCCACCCAGCCTGGCTCTGGACAGCCTTGCAACTGGCCTTAGCCAATAAATGTAGCAAAAGCAATGGACTGCCAACTCCATGCTTAGGTCTCCAGAGGTTCCATGTGCTTGTGATTGTTCCCTTGCTTGATTGTATTTGCTTGTGCTTTCACCTCAGGTTTGCCATGAGGCCATGCCAGGCTAATATGCTGAAGGGATGTGAGAGACCCATGAAGGATAAGACACGTGCAAGAGAACCAAGGTCCCTAGCTGACACCCAGCCAACCTTCTGAGTCCAACTGCAGGTGCAGAAGAGAGTCAGGCTGAGACCAGAAGAACTGCCCTGCTGAGCCTAGCCAGAATTCCCAATCTGTAGAATCATGAGTCAAATATGTGGTCTGTTGTTTTAAGCCTCTGGCCTTGATGTGGCTTGTTATGCAGCAACAGGTAACTGAATCCTGACTGACATTTGAAATAAAGGTTTGGGTTTTCTTTTAAAAAAAAGGTTAAAGTTTGGAAGTCCAACATTGATATGGCCACTCCATTAGTCATGAGGGACCCAAAATCCTTCCATCTTTATGTTCCATCATATTTACTCATTGCTTCCATCCTCAAAGTTGTCTCATCTCGTAATCCAAGATAGCTGCTAGAGCTCCAGCCATCACATTTGTGTCCCAGGCAGGATGGAGGGAGGGCAAAGAAGAGAGAGAGGCCTTTAGCGAGTTGACCCCCTTTAAAAGAGCTTTCCTGGAAGCCCCACCCACGGACCTGCAGCTTAATGCTCATTGGCAACCCTTGACCAATGGGAAATGTAGTCTTTTAGCTCAGGGCATTGATGCCTAGATTAAAATCAAGGGTACCGTTTAGTAAGGAAGAACAGGGGAATGGGGATTGAGTAGGCAGCCACCAATATCTGCCACATCATGTATGAAATCAGGATCCAGGTCTGAGACCCTGAAGTACATCAGGATGCAAAAGTGACCCCGTGTCATTCAGTGAACATGCTAGTTTCCCAAAGGGTCCATAATGTTAGCTGTGACCTGCAGTGTAAGGTTTGGGCAAAAGAGATCTAAGTGAAGAATTGTGAGTATGCTGGTCTCCTGAGCCCTTTTGCTGTGAACACAGATGGAAGGGACATTTTATTCTCAGAACCTGTTGCTCTTAACCTGAGCAGATGTTTGCTGTCTTTCTACCTATTTTCTTTTTATTGAGATGTAATTCCCAGAACATAAAATGCACCATTTTAAAGCATATAATTTGGTGGGTTTTAGTATTCTTGCTATGTTGTGCAACCATCACCACAATCTAATTCCAGAACATTACCATTACCCCAAAAAGAAACCCTATACCATTCACAGTCAGGGCAGATGCTTCCCTCAATCCTTCTCCACCCAGTCGTGGGTAGACAAGAGAGCTGGACTCACCATATGAGAGTGCTTGAGCTCCTTGGATGACACAGGTTCAAACCCTGGGATTCTGGAATATTTTAGACCCTCTTCGGAAAACTAAGGTCAGGGTCATGGTGCAATTCACCTATGGTAAGGAAAGGTGGGGTCCCCAAGGATGCTAAACCCTTGAGCCTGTGCCTTCAGCCTGTGAGCTCCCTTCCTGCAGCCCACAACCTCCAGCGGCTGCAGAAGACAAGGAGGCTCTGCAGTAAGGGACAGGGAAGCTTCCAGAGCTTCTGATCCTCCAGGGCACTCGGTAGTGGCACCCTAAGGTGCAGAAGCTTTAAAAGCTCTCTGTTGTGACACCAGACACTGATATGGGATTTCTAGATCCAGGTGGTACTAATTAGCGTGAAAAGGGGGCTGAGAGGAGAGGGAGGATGCAGCACATTCATTAAGGGCCTCGTGTGTTGCAGATTCAAACAGAATCTCCTTTTTCTACTCACAACCATCCTGGGCAGTGTTAGACTCGTTTTCCAGAAGGAGGACTTGAGGTTCACAAAGAGATGTGCCTTGCTCTGACTGTACAGCCGAATTTCAGACACTTCCATCTGAGCCTTGAGTCTCAGCGCTCTCCATCGCACCATGCTGTGGGCACCTGTGGAAATGCCTCCTGACCTGGCCCAGGGCAGGTAGAGCCACCCCTTGAGTGGCCTAGTTAGGGGCAGTGACATTAGGTGGGGGCTTGGCTTAGCTCAGCCCTGGGCTCCTCCGTGCCGGTGGGAGCCTGGCGTGAGCTCCCCTGCCTTCTGCCTGCCTCCTATTCTTCACTCCTCAGGCAAAAAGGTTGCTCAAGGAGAGTCCAGGATTTGGGGTCTGCCTCGTCACTGTCACCAGGAGGCTTTCTTTCTGACTTGCCAGAGCTCCCCGTCAGTCCTCGCAGAGCCTCTGGAAGCACAGGGAAGGCAGCTGTGGGATCCTGGCTGAACAGAGTCCAGGTGAAGCAGGCTTGAGAATGGATTGATGGGGAAGTGGGGATGTCACAGGTCTGATGGCAGAGCCGGGGAAAGGGAGCAGCCAGAAGGCTTGCAGGTTCTGCTCTTTGGTTGCTGAAGGGGGTCAGTGTGTGTATGTGTCATGGAGGTGGGCAGGGAAGGGGAGGGCTGTGCGTGGGGGAGAGGATATATATGCTGGTGTGGCTGAGACAGCGGAACCGAGCCTCACATCCATCGGAGGGAGCCGGGGACTGACAGCTCTCAGGTAGGCAACTGCACGGGGCCCCCAGCCCGACCGCGACTAACTGGACTAACTGCGTGGAGCTCCGGGAGGGCAGGGCCACCGGGGTCTGGCTCCTCGGCCTCTCTCCTTTGTCCAGTGTGGATGCTGCTGGCCTCTTGCGAGATGGTTTCTTCATTCATCTCCTTTGCAGCGCTTGGATGGTGGGGAACGGGGGAGGGCTAAGGCTCTTTCTTAACCGCAGACAGATGCAGAAACAGAAAGAGGGGAACTTGGAAATGAGGAAAAGTTTTGCTTCCCCAGCTGTGGCCCCTACGTGGTTGTTGCTCTGTGTCGAAAGGAGGCTGCTGGAGGAGTGAGGTCAGGGGAGGGGCAGGCACTTGGGAGGGGGTTTGCCTTCCACGGGGCGGCCTCCAGGAAGCCCCTGGCCCCCTCATGAGGGTTTTCTCTCCGTGGCTTCCTTTCCTCTCCGATGCGGTGTGCAGGCTGCTTCTCCGCCTATCACTGAACTTCATGCCATCCAGATGGGAGTTTTTAATCCACAGGGAGCCCTTCTCCCTTCTGCCCCCAACAGAAATTGCTACAAATAATGGGGAAGCGCCAGACCTGGGGAGTGTGCTTCACCTGTGTACACACACTGCTGAGCGCCACGGCGTGTGAATTCCAGAGGGCATTTCTACGGGCGTGACCTTGGTCTCCCAGAACCTGATTCATTTAGAGGGCTCTTCTCTTGCTTGGCATCTCTCTCCCCCTGCCCATCTCCCCCACCTAAAGGTCTTTGCCCAGGTCATACAGAATACTCCGTTCATAGTCACCGCATCCCAACTCTCGAGGCTCTCTCGGCCACCTTCTTTCTTCCTCCTCTCTTTGTGCGCCTCTCTCCCTCGGTCTTGCTTCCCCAGGCTTCACTACCCAGCCCCTCCTCCCCCAATCTCGCTCTGAACATGGGCAAGTTCTGGGGGAATTTCAAGTAAGGCAGGATGATTCGGGAAATGGACTATTTAAAGCAAACTGCTTTGGACTTGAATACCCTGTTCCTGCGCTTAAACATCTGTGTTTAGCTTCCTCAAGCAGCCCATAATTGCCCCAATTATAACCAATAACATTGTTCGGCAGACTAACAAAAGATGAGCTTTGCACGGCATTCGCCAGCAAGCCCAAACCAGAGTTTTCAACATAGATGGGAAAAGTAACTGCCTGGCTTCTTATCAAAACCTCCCAAAGCAAATACTGCTCTTTTTCGCTGCTTGTGGGTGGCTACAGCCTGCACCCTCTTTTCTTCTCATTTGTAAAGTGTGGCAGAGAAATATTCTATAAGCTTCCACTGAGGCTGTGTTACCTTTAACAAAAAGGATTCGTGCTCCTTTGGGCTTGCTGAGTCTTCTGCAGAGGAGGGTCCCTGGAAAACCCATCCCCAACCATCCTCACCTCAGTAAAAGCAGCAGCTTTTATATCTCCATGTGCCACCAGTGCTGCCTGTCAAGGGTGCTGTGGTGCAGCCTCGGGTTGTTTTGAGGGCGCGGTTTTGTTGCCCACAGGGCGGCAGCCCCTGCTTTATCCGCTGAAGGCTGAGAGTACTTAGGGATTTGTAAAATGCAGGCGAGTTTGCGTTGTCAATGAAGGGAGTGATTGCAGGATTAGGCTCAAACCTGTGCTCCCTGGCGCCTATGACAGGAGCTGTCACAAAGCTGTTCTGTATTCAATCAATCAGGTAGTTATCGTCTACACTCCACCAGGCAGGGAGGCTTGCAGGGGCTCTACTAGATTCAGCGGAGGTGATAATAACAGCACTTTACATTTGTACAACGATTTAGGCGCTTTCACAACTATTATCCCAGCAACAGCCCTGTGAGGTGGTGCCATTATCTCTGTGTTGCAGTTGGGGAAACTGAACCTGAGAGATTAAATGATTTATTCAGTACATGGCAGGGTCAGGACTGAGCCAAGCCATTCTGGCTCCAGTTCATCTCCCCGTTATGGTCAGGGGTGCTTGTGAACTCCTAGTGGGGTCGGGGGTAGAGGAGAGACATGACACAAACATGAGAAACAATTAGAGGACCATGCAAAGCTGGGTGTAATTCAGTCCTAAATCGCATAATCCAGAGAGCAAGTGCTAGAAGAATTTGGGAGAAGGAGCACTTCCTCCTGGGATTCCTGGGATTCTACCAAGTGGGAAGGCAGGTGGAATCTGGATGGGTCAAGAGCTTTGAAGAGGGAGGCAGCAGCCAGGTCAAACACACAAAAGGAGGGCCACGGAATTAACATTTCTTGAAACCCACTCTGCACCAGGCAGTGAGCTAAGCTTGTCTGCATGCTTATTTTGTGCTAATACGGACACGCACACGCACATATGCACACGGGTAGGAATGGGAAGTTTCAGGTGAGCGTTCTTTACTTGCACTGACATGGTTCAGCGATCCCTCATTTCCCCATCCAGCTCCACAGCTCCCAAAGCCCACGAAGGAAGCTTTGAAATCTCTTGCGTTCTGGGTCTGGGTGGAGCTACTCCTCAGATGTCTTAGGAAGGGACGGACCCTTCTCAGAAAACAGGAGCCGTCCTGACAATGAATGACTGGTAGTGGCTTGAATTGCTGGGCTATCATGAAGCAAACTGAATTTTCTAAACGCCTTTATTTAAATCCCACAATCGAACATAAAGCTTTCCATCTAATCACAAACTAGTCGTGAGATTTGGAGCACATCAATTTCAGGGACAAGCCAGTTTTCTGGGCATCTCCCTGGATAGGCTACAATTAGTTTCAGTCTCAATTTTCCATGATCCTGTGGGTTTTTTTTTTTTCCCCAAAATACTGGCAGCTGCTTCAACATTGCAGAAGCACAAAATCATCAGCCCGCGGGCCCAGCCTAGCAGGTGGAGTAGATAGCATGCCTCACCGTGCACCCAGCTCTGCCATCCCACAATGGCTCAGATCCAACCTCCCCTCTTTCCACATTGGCCTGCAATCTTCCCCCCACCCTCCATCTCCATTCATTCTTTCATTCATTTGGCCAAGGAACGTGTGTGGAGTTCCTGATAGGAGCCGCACAGAGCAAGTGCCAGGAGCACAGGGCGGCCAGAGCTCTGGCTTCCTCCAAACTCACAACGGGCTTCAGGAAATTGAGACTTTTGTTTTTATCTTACCTTTCTTAATTTGCATTTTAGTGGATTTTATAAAGTATGTAACTTATAAATAAATTAGGAATGTGTACTCAAAATCGACTGCTAGGGGTACAAATTTAAAGAAGTTTGACTGGGCGCGGAGGCTCACACCTGTAATCCCAGCACTTTGGGAGGCCAAGGCGGGCAGATCACCAGGTCAGGAGATCGAGACCATCCTGGCTAACATGGTGAAACCCCGTCTCTACTAAAAATACAAAAAAATCAGCCGGGCGTGGTGATGGGTGCCTGTAGTCCCAGCTACTCGGGAGGCTGAGGCAGGAGAATGACATGAACCCAGGAGGCGGAGGTTGCAGTGAGCCAAGATCGCACCACTGCATTCCAGCCTGGGCGACAGAGTGAGACTCCATCTCAAAAAAAAAAAAAAAAAAAAAAAGAAGTTTGAAGATTGTTGTTCTAGATTCATTGCTGTTTATCTGTGTTTTCCAATATTCCAATATTTTAGAAAAGAACATTGAATGATTTTATTACATAAAAGTAAATAAAAGCTTTTCTTTCTTTCTTTCTTTTTGAGTTGGAGGGCTTGCTGTGTTGCCCAGGCTGGTCTTTTGTTGTTGTTGTTACTGTTGTTTACAGACAGGGTCTCACTCTGTCACCCAGGCTGGAGTACAGTGGCACAATCACAGCTCACTTCAGACTCAACCTCCTGGGCTCAAGCTATCCTCCTGCCTTAGCCTCCTGAATAGCTAAGACTACAGATTTGCACCATCACACATACCTAATTTTTTTTCTTTTTTTTTTTTTTCTTTTTTTTGTAGAGATAGGGTTCTCACTATGTTCCCCAAGCTGGTCTCAAACTCCTGGGCTCAAGCATTCTAAGTTGCTGGGATTGCAGATGCATCCTAATACACCCAGCTAAAAGTGAATAAAAGCTTTCCAAAATCTATTTAAATTATGTTGCCAGTATATGTGGGAGTGTGGCCCAGAACCAGGAGGATGGGAGTTGAGGGCTACCTTCCCACCTGCAGCAGCCCTGAACATGTGTCTTTTGCCCCCTCCACATCCTTTCTATGGCTTTCCTCCCATGCTGCCCGGAAGCTACTTCCCCATGAAGCCTTCATCTCCTTTTCCTCTTCCCTTCTTCCCTCCCTTCTCACTTCCTGGAAAGTACAAATATCTGGCCATTCATAAAATCAAAGAATATTAACCATCTCATCTAACTGCCTCTTCTTATAGAGGGAAAAGCTGAGGCCCAGAGAGAGAAAAGATCTTGCTTAAAATCCCACAGGTAACGACAGAGCCGGACTAGAAGCCAGGACTCTTGTTTCTGAGCACAGCTCTCGCTCATTCATTTCTCCCCAGCCTAGGGAATGCTTGACCTGTGCTGGGCTGGGCAATTGTTCTTTCCTCCACCTCCTCTATGCCGTCCCCCTCTTTCCAGGTGGAAATTTAGATCAGAGGAGAGACATTTGAAGTGTAATGGTATCAGCCAGAAGAGGAAAAGAAACCAAAGCAGCCTCTCTCCATAATAGCTGGTAAATAAGCACAAGCTCTATTGTAGGAGTCTTGTCTGCAATGGGTCTAAGAAATGGGGCATGGGGAAGACCAACCTATCTTCCAATGGACATGCAGCTGGTGCGCAATGAAGGATCCCTCTGTGAACTGGGGAGAAGCAACAATAAAGAGGTTGTCATCAGCCCGGGCACAGTGGCTCATGCCTGTAATCCCAGCACCTTAGGAGGCTGAGGTGGGAGGATAATTTGAGGTCAGGAGTTCGAGACCAGTCCAACCAACATGGTGAAACCCCGTCTCTACTAAAAATACAAAAAAATTAGCCAGGCATGGTGGCGGGCACCTGTAATCCCAGCTACTCAGGAGGCTGAGGCAGGAGAATCGTTTGAACCCGGGAGGCAGAGGTTGCAGTGAGCCGAGATAGCACCACTAAACTCCAGCCTGGGCAACAGAGCAAGACTCTATCTCAAAAAAAAAAAAAAAAAAGGGTTGTCATCAGAGAGGTAGTGCAGAGTTCAGAACAAGAGGAAGTCCCTGAATGAGTTCTACACAAAGACAGCTGCAGGGATCACTGACGGGCAGGATCAGACATGAGTCCCAGCTCTGCCACTTCAAGTTATGTCGACTCCTTAAGCCTCAATCTGCTCAACTATAAAACGGGGATGATAACAATTAGCGCAGAGCCTCGCTCATAGTGCTCTAAAGTCATAGTAATATGATTGCTATGAAATGCAAATAGATTCCACCACAATGAGATTCCGTCAGAATTTGGCAACCTTCCAAAAGCAGAAACAGTGTGTAAAGTTTATGGTTTCCCAGAGCACACGATTTGGAGTCAACACACCTGAGTTTAAGTCCTGGCTCTGCTACTTATAAACTGGATGATCCTAGTCAAATTGCTTAACCTCTAAGAGTTTATGTTCATCTTAAAAAGGTGGGTTGATATTAACCCTAGATTATAGGGTTGTATAATATATGAATATAAATTTTTTGGTAACCTGTCAAGAATGTTCTCTACATGTGGTTGATGAAAAGTGATGAAAAGGATGGAGGTGTATCTGCCTCTAGCAAGACCAGTCCCCTCTTCTCTTCTCTGCTGGCAGCATCAAAATTACAGGCCTTCGCATAGGTCATAAGACAAAACTTAATTAGGGTTGAGCTTCGGCTAAAGCTGCATATGTGATTCTCCAAACAGATAAGCAACTAATTATATTGCCCTTGGAAGCAAGATTACACGCAAATCGATTAAGGCCAAACCATACCAGTATTTTATTTTTATAAACAGCAAGGCACAATTAAATTTATGAGGTGTCATTGCCAAAAGAAAAGGCAATTCAATATTTCTTTATTCAATATGAGATGCCCAGAATATAGTATTGCCACATAGAAGTATTAGCTGAGCTTGGCTCACCAAGTGAAATACAACCATATAAAATTCAACCTACACAGGTAACTTTTTATTTACTGATGTCTGCTATGGTTGTATAAAAATAGCAACAACCTGTCACTATTCCCATTTCACAGTTGAGAAGACTGAGGCTCACAGAAGTGAAATAATTTGCACACAGTCCCATCGTTACAAAGTATAAAATTGCAGCATCAATGTAACAACAAACCTGTTATTATCCCCACTTTGCAGCTGAAAAGACTGAGGATCTCAGGACTTGTCTGCAGTCACACAGGTCCACAGTGTAAGGTTTAAACACAAATACAACTCGTGATTTAACTAAGTACTCATCTCCATTTAAATACAGAGCATCATCCAGCATATAGATATAGTCAAGACTTCTTACAAATGAAAAACATCGGCTGAGTTTTCAAAGTCCAAAATCTGATTTAACCTAGAACACAATTGTAGTAGGTGTTGGGAGGTGTATGAGAAAATACAGAATGCTGTCTCTTTTATAATGATATTTACATAATTTTGAGTTTTCACTGACATTCGTCTCATTTTAAAGCTTGCAAGCCACCTGCGGGGTGGAGGGAACTATGTGGCCATCTCCATTTTGCGGATTCTGTGAATTGCAGGGGGCAATGGATAGCGTTGAGTGTGGATGACTCCTCGAATAATCAGTGGAGTCAATTGTTAAAACTGAGGGGAGACAGAGAAGGGCCGGGAGGTTGGAGTCCGGAAGGTACATGTGCCTCTGACCCACAGGGAGGGCTTGGCTAGAGCCAAGGACACTCAACAACGTCTCCCCAAATGCCAAGGTGTAGGGCCCCACATTTCACCTGCAAATGGAGCATGCACTATGTGTCCCAGAAGCTTATCTACCTTTTACACCTCTCCTCTAAATCCCATTCACCCAGAATTTGAGATGGCAAACATCAGTCAAACCAGCCAACATTTCCTGAATGTGCAAATTGCCCCGGTTAATGAAGTTCACAAAAAACCTCAGCCAGAGAGCATTTCGCTAACATCTGTCACAGCTTGTCAGCTCAGCTGATGCACACATTCTGTATTACAACCTCATATTAGGAAGGAAAGGAAACAGCTCCTTTTCTCCTCCCTTCCATTTCTTCTGCGACGTATAGCCACTGCCACCATGTGGTTGCAGAGGGCACAACCACGCTGTTTGGAACACTACAAAAATATCTAGAAAGACAGAAATTTCGTAGAATGAGAAACGTAAGGCTAGACACGGTGGCACATTTCTGTAATCCCAGCACTTTGGGAGGCCGAAGTGGGTGGATCACCTGAGGTCAGGAGTTCGAGACCAGCTTGGCCAACATGGTGAACCCCACCTCTACTAATGTTACACAAATTAACTGGGCGTGGTGGTGAACTCCTGTAGTCCCAGCTACTCAGGAGGCTGAGGCAAGACAATTGCTTGAACCTGGGAGGTGGAGGTTGCGGTGAGCCAAGGTTGTGCCACTGCACTCCAGCCTGGGCAACTGAGTGAAACACCATCTCAAAAAAAAAACAAAAAAACAGTGTTAGAGTGAATGCTGCATGCCGGGTTCTTTCCTTCTCATATATATGCTTATTGCCTGTCAGTGCTATTTTAATTGCTTACAAACATTAACCCACTAATCATCCTCTGAGACAGGTACTAATTTCATCCCATTTGTGCAGATGAGGAAATGAGAGGTCAAATACAGCTAGCAAGCCGCAGAGCTGCGGTGGGAAGCAGGCAGTCTGTAGTCATTAGCAGATGAGAAAGCACACATCACCGCCACTCTGCAGCGTGCGTCTGTTGCGCCGGTGTTGATGGATGGAGCCCCTGAGGCTCGCTGACCTCCCACTATGATGTGCTCTTCCAGATGCCAGGGCAGCAGAGGAGACTGATCTAACTCAGACCATGGGGTGGACATGGCTTCCCAGAAGGGATGATGCTAGAGGTGTGTGTGAAGGATGAGTTGGAGAAGGATATTCCGGGCAGAGGGAAGAGCAAGTGCCAAGATAAAAAGACATTAAGAAGCCAGGCATGGTGGCTTATGTCTGCAACCCCAGCACTTTGGGAGGCCAAGGCAGGCAGATCACTTGAGGTGAGGAGTTCAAGACCAGACTGGCCAACATGGTGAAGCCCCGTCTCTACTAAAAACACAAAAATTAGCCAGATGTGGTGGTGGGCACCTGTAATCCTGCTACTCAGGAGGCTGAGGCACGAGAATCACTTGAACTTAGGAGGCAGAGGTTGCAGTTAGCCGAGATAGCACCAGTGCACTCCAGCCTGGGTGACAGAGTAAGACTCTGTCTCAAAAAAAAAACATGAAGAGCCTGATACAGTTCGGAGCTATACATGATTGGCGGAGACTAGAGGCTATGCGAGGTTAGGTGCTAGGAGATGAGGCAAGAATCGGTCGGTGCTAAGTCCTTGGAGCTCCTCCTGACAGCAATGAGGTTATAAAATTAGTTTAAATAAATGGTGACATCATCAGATTGAAGATGGCTTGGGGGGAAGCCAGAACATTAGGTGGACTAATTAGGAGGCTATTACAATAACCCAGGCAATAAATCTCAACTAAAGCCCTGGTCCTTGGGATAAAGAAGAAAAATTAATCTCAAATGCATTTGCGATACAGTCATTTATATAGGCACTGTGTTCATTATTTGTTTCAAAACCCATCTCAAATGTGAATTAATTGGTCAGGTGCAGTGACTTATGCCTGTAATCCCAACACTTTGGGAGGCTAAGGTGGGAGGAACACTTGAGGTCAGGAGTTCAAGACTAGCCTGGACAACATGGCGAGACCTCATTTCTGCTAAAAATTTAAAAACTAACCAGGCATCCTGGGCTCAAACAATCCTCCCAGCTACTTGGGAGGCTGAGGTGGGAGGATCACTTGAGTCCAGGAGTTCAAGGCTGCAGTGAGCCGTGATTGCACCACTGCATACCAGCCTGGACAACAGAGCGAGACCATCTCAAACAAACAAAAATTCAACTCATTGATTTAACAAACACTTATTGAGCATCCCATACTTACCGTCATCCTCTGGGTATGAAATGCTTTGATGATGCACAAGAAGAAGAACTGGGGTGGGCTCAGTTGCAGGTCCCTCCTTTGTTCACATCTTTTTCATACCAGCACTTCCCAAACTTTGGCACGGATATAAGTCACCTGGGAATCTTGCTAAAAATGCGGATCCTTCCAAAAAATTAGTGGGACCTGGTAGTGCGTGCCTGTAATCCTAGCACTTTGGGAGGCCGAGGCAGGCAGATCACGAGGTCAGGAATTCGAGACCAGCCTGGCCAACATGGTGAAACCCCATCTCTACTAAAAATACAAAAATTAGTCAGGCATTGTGGCATGTGCCTGTAATCCCAGCTACTCAGGAGGCTGTGGCACGAGAACCTCTTGAACTGGGGAGGTGGTGGTTGCAGTGAGCTGAGATTGTGTAGCCTGGGTGACAGAGCAAGACTGTCTCAAAACAAAAACAAAAAGACACGCAGATCCTGATTCAGTGGTTCTGGGGTGAGGCCCAAGAATCTGCATTTCTAACAAGATTCCAGCTGGTCTGCAGGGTGCATTGGAGTAGCAAGACCTTCTACAGTTCCTCAATATCAACTGAAGAAAGAGCAATAAAGGCAGTCATTTTTGGCTTTCTGCACTGAACTCTTCATTAAGGGAACTGCATACAGTGAAATGCACAGAATATAAATCTGCAACTCAATGGGTTTTGGCAAATGGATACACTCCTGCGACTTCAATCAAGAACATTTACATTTCTAGAAAGTTCTTTGTTCCCTTTCCATTTAATCCTACACCTAAAGATGGTTCTACAGGGACCCAAAACGATACAGTCCAGGAAAGCATCTTTCAGATTCAGAAGGCTTGATCAAAAGATAAGTTTCAAGGAGAAACAGTGAAAACTGCACACCTTTCAGGCAATCCTACATAAGATTGCAAACCACTGATCCAATCGACCAATCCTTGGAGCTACTATCTTAGAATAGTTTCTTTGTTCAATTTTAAATAGCAAGTTCCACATGCCAGGACCTGTGCTTGGCCTGGAATGCCAAGGTGAATAACATGGCCCTGTGCTTAGAAAGCCAACTGTCTTAGTCTGTCCAGGTGACTGTAACAAAAGAGCATAGATTGGGTGGCTTATAAACAACAGAAATTACTGGTTTTTTGTTTTTTGTTTTTTTTTTTTTTTTTTTTGAGATGGAGTCTTGCTCTGTCACCCAGGCTGGAGTGCAGTGGCGTGATCTTGGCCCACTGCAACCTCCGCCTCCTGGGTTCAAGCAATTTCTGGCTAATTTTTGTATTTTTAGTAGAGATGGGGTTTCTCCATGTTGGCCAGGCTGGTATCGAACTCCTGACCTCTAGTGATCCACCTGCCTCGGCCTCCCAGAGTGCTGGGATTACAGGCATGAGCCACTGTGCCCTGCCAATAACAGAAACTTCTTTTTCACAGTACTGGAGGCTGGGAAGTTTGAGATCAAGATGTCTGCAGATTCACTGTCTGGTGAGGGTCTATTTCCTGGTTCTTAGTTGTTGCCTTCTTGCTGTGTCCTCAAGTGGTGGATGGGACTAGCTAGCTCGCTGGGGCCTCTTTTACAAGGGCACTAATCCCATTCATATGGGCTCTAGTCTTATGGTCTCATCACCTCCCAAAAGTTCCATCTCTCTCTCTCTCTTTTTTTTTTTTTTTTTTTTTTTTTTTTTTTTTTTGAGACAGAGTCTCACTCTGTCAACCAGGTGGGCATGCAATGGCACGATCTCGGCTCACTGCAACCTCCACCTCCCGGGTTCAAGCAATCCTCTCACCTCAGCCTCCCAAGTAGCTAGGATTACAGGTGTGTACCACCACACCTGGATATATATGTATATATGTTTGTATTTTTAGTAAAGACAGGGTTTTGCCATGATGTTGGCCAGGCTGGCCTTGAACTTCTGACCTCTAGTGATCCACCTGCCCTGGCCTCCCAAAGTTCTGGGATTACAAGCGTGAGCCACTGTGGCTGGCCCAAAGATCCCATCTCTTAATACTATCACCTTGGAGGTTAGGATTTCAACATGGGAATTTTAGGGAGACAGAGATAGACCATAGCACTAGCTCACATCTAGCAGGGATAAGAGGCAAGTACCTGGAAGAGAGATTTCAGGGTATGGGGGTTGGGGGCATTCCTGGCTGCAGCAGGGAAGGTCAGGAGGATGAAAGGAAGCACTTGAGTCATTAATAAATCTCGTATTTTACTCATCTTACTTTTGCACAGCACTTTGCAAAACTCCCCTTACAGATCTCACTTCATCTTCACAATAGGCCTGTGATAAGGCAGGTGCCACTGTGCCCCTTTTATGGGCTATGAAAACTGAGGCTCGAAGAGGTTGATTTAATGTCACATGCTGGTAAGCTGCAAAGCGATGCCTTCAGCTTCCAAGAAAGCTCTCTCTGCCACCACACAGCTGCTCCCAAAAGTGCCTGTGTGGTGTCAAGGCCAGGCAGGTGGCAGGAATCACAGGGGTGTCCTGACACCCAGGACCAACCCAAGAACCCAGACACTAGCAAGCCTGTGCGTGAACACTGAGTCTAGGTGATCGGGCCGGGTTGCCTATGGCCTTGACAATTTACACCCCTGGAAAGTGAATCTCAGGCCCCTAGTGCTGTCCTGCCACAGACAGCAGAGGAGTGTCTTTCCTGCATCCTCTGGGTTAGGGTCTCCGGCCCTAAGCAGCCCCCCGAGAATGGCTGTACTCACTGCCATGCTTCCTGTATGTTCCAGCACCTGCTTCCTGCTCCTGCACCATGAAAGTCCTGGTTTGTGACCTGCTGCTGCTCAGCCTCTTCTCCAGTGTGTTCAGCAGTTGTCAGAGGGACTGTCTCACATGCCAGGAGAAGCTCCGCCCAGCCCTGGACAGCTTCAACCTGGAGGTAGGTCCCCAAGGCAAGGCAGAGAGGCTGTCCTCCTCCCTGACTACCTCCTCCCTCCCTACTCCGGAGCAGACTCTGAGTGAGAAGCCAAGGCCTCTCCCACAGCTCACAGCACTTGCCCAGCATCACATGGCCCATAGGAAACAGATGCAGACAGGAGCTGCTCTTCCAACCCAGAACCTTGCGATCTTTCCACCATACCAGCTGCAGGAAGAGCCCTGCCTGTGATGCCAGGTCGTTCCCAGGATTAAAATAACGTTACTTATTTCAGAGAGTGTGGCAAATTCAGAAAAGTATAAAAAAAGAGAAATTTAAATCACCCTTAATTACACCAGTCAGAGAAAGTCAGAGAAAGAGAAATTACACCTGTCTTTACTTTTTTCCACTTATTATATTATACCAGAATAAATTTCCCATGTTATTATTTCTTTCCATGAATATAGTCTACAGTTGGCCCTCGGTATCTACAGGTTTCACATTCAAGGATTCAACTAACCATGGATAGAAAATATTCAGAAAAAATAATAATAATATATCAATAAAAATAATACAAATAAAGTAATACAGCATAACAACTATTTACACAGCATTTACATTATATTAAGTAATATAAGTAATCCAGAGATGATTTAAAGTATACAGGAGGATGTGCATAGCCATTTTATTTATTTTTTATTTTTATTTTGGTTTTTTGAGACAGAGTCTCACTCTGTCACCCAGGCTGGAGTGCAGTGGCACGATCTCAGCTCACTGCAAGCTCCACCTCCCAGGTTCAAGCAATTCTTCTGCCTCAGCCTCCCAAGTAGCTGGGATTATAGGCACCCACCACCACGCCCCACTATTTTTTGTATTTTAAGTAGAGATGAGTTTCACCATGTTGGCCAGGCTGGTCTTGAACTCCTGACCTCAAGTGATCCACCTACCTCGTCCTCCCAAAGTGCTGGGATTACAGGCATGAGCCACCGTGCCCGGCCGCATAGTCATTTTATATAAGGGACTTGAGCATCTGTAGATTTAGTATCCTGAAACCAATCCCCTGTGGATACAGAAGGACCGTGTAATTTGTCTAATGATTGAACATGTATGTGCCTTTTATTTTAGATATTGCAGATAATTCAACAGTGAACCCCTTAGTACCAAAATGCTGTCTTATATTTTAAATTTCCAACTTCAGGTGCAAATCCAGTATTAAATTTTTCTTCATTAAATAAACTGCTTTGTCAACTATCTACATTTCAGTCCACATAGTTACTCCTCTCCTATTAAATCCAGCATAGCTCAATTGTTTTTTAATTTATAGTCAAATAACTTCCTTCAAAAGATGCCATCTTTTAAACCCCTTAACCTTTCAAAACAACCGGAAGCACCACAGTTCCTTAAGGCAAACGTACAAATGTAGAACCGCGTATTTGCAGGGGGGCTAACACACCCTGGTGTCTCCCACCTCCAGATAACAGAGGAGGAGATAAAAATCCAGCAGACCCAAAGCACCAAGCTCTTGGGCTCAGTGGTTTTCAAGCCCATTTTCCAACCAGTCATAACTACCCAGGGCATCTCCAGTTAACCAATTCACTTACTATATTATTCCAGGATCAATTTCCCATGCTATTAATATTATTACTTTCCATAAATATAGTCTACAGTTGGCCCTCAGTTACGTGGTTACAGTAAATGTCTCCTCTTATTCATCCGCCATGTTTCTCTCTGAGCTCCTATCCTGCTGACGATTCCCTCTTTCAGGAACCCCAGCCCTCTCTCCGTCCATGTGCCTCATTCTCTTCCCCACTCTGGCTACTGTGTTGGTTCCTTGTCCTCTCCCCACCCCCTACACATAAAGGATCACCAAGATTCTCTGCTTTTCACCTCCCTCTGAGAACCCACCCATACATCCCAGGCCTTCTGCTCCTCCTAGGCTGCAGAAAACTCCTAGAGGCACCCTCCTGACCTCCTCTCTCCTGGGCTCCAGACCCGATCACTTTTCATAGTTCCCAGAAATCCTGCCTTCTCTTCCTGCCCTGCCATCGTGCCTGCCTCGGCCTCCTCCCCCATCCATAAATCCCACTTGCACTTCAAATCCCAGATTAAGTGTCCCCTGGTAAGAGAACACTGCACTGATTCTCCGCCCACCCCAGTGGAGTGGGCCCTCCTTCCTCGTGTTCTGATTGTTAGTTGTATCTGCAGGACTCTCTCTCCCCATATGGAGTGAGCTTTCTTTACTGACGGAGCTGGGTATCCCAGCATGCAGCACAGTGTGTGGCACAGAGCATAGCTCAATAAACACATCCCATCCCGCGGAAACTGGAAGATTCTAAGACCATTAGTCTTCTAATAGGCACATCTGCTGCAGTCTCTGTAAAGGTTTTACGTTTGCATCTTTCAGAGAGTCAAAAATTTGGAGCATGTCTGCATCTCTCCATAGCATCTTAAATATCTGGGGTCTAGACAACATTCTCAGCTTTACTTCTTTGAAACAAGTCAGAAAATGGACCGTAAAAGCCTCACAATGGAGGACTAACACCTTCACAGTGCTTGCTAACCCCCCGGAGGATGCGGCTGCCTGCTTGTTTTTGTTTCTAGTTTGTATTCACTTTTAACCTATGTTTAAGTTTAACAAAATGCCTAGAAAGTAGATACTCAAATCCCATTTCCAAATCTGGCAGGCCTTGGCTATGTCCATCCTGTGAATGACAGGGGGACTCATATTTCAGCAAGGGTCCCTTCCCCAGTCCCTCCACCAAGCTCTTCCCAGGGTCCTCTGGATCCTCGGCTTCATCAAGAAACTTTTTATTTCTGCTCCTAGTAGACTATTGAAGTATGGCTGCTTGTTGTTAGACTATAATTTTGGTTGGTAAATGACTCACACCCAAACCCACTGCAACGTCCTGGCCTTTAACCTAATTGTGAATGGTACTTACTTTATCAGCTCAAGGAGAAAAGACTGGATTCACTGAGTTGTTTTAGAGACAAAAACTAAGGCAACCAGTCCCCAAGAAAGAGTGTGGGGAAATTTATTTTAAACTCCCTAAAATTTGGCCTGGTGCAGTGGCTCACACCTGTAATCCCAGCATTTTGGGAGGCGAGGCAGGTGGATCACTTGAGGCCAGGAGTTCGAGACCAGTCTGGCCAAAAAGGCGAAAAGCTGTCTCTACTAAAAATACAAAAATTGGCTGGGCATGGTGGTGCATGCCTGTAATACCAGCTACTCAGGAGGCTGAGGCAGAAGAATCACTTAAACCCGAGAGGCAGAGGTTGCAGTGAGCTGAGATCATGCTACTGCACTCCAGCCTGGGGGACAAAGTGAGATTCTGTCTCAATCAATAAATAAAATTCCCTAAAATCTATTTCTAAACAAACTACCTTTTGGTAGTTCTTTCTATCTTCATGGAATGAAAATTCTAATGAGGTGACTTGCAGTAGGAGTTCCTTATATGTTTGTCTTCTGTGCTGTTCATCTTCTGTATTTGTCCTCAGATATTCTAGCAGGACCTTAGAAAGCAAATAGCTCCCAAATGTCTCTTGGTCAGAAGTGGTGTGACTCTCTAGTGGCAGAAACTTGACCGCCTTTGTGAGCTGCTCCTTTTATCCCCAATGGGTTCATGTGCCTGTTTCCCACTTTGTACCCTAATCTTTGAGCCCAGACACCCAAATGGCCATTTGCTCGCTTTCCCCATAAGCCCAGCTTTATGGATCAATTTGGCAGCCATATGAGACTCCAGATGCCCATATGCATTCTGGCTTAATATAGTAATGCCATCAGCGTGGGCTGCCAACACGTGTCCAGCTCACTTAATAAGCCATTAACCCATCTCTGGAAAAAGGCTGGTGAGTTTCCCACACCAGAGAGTCGGGAATTAAGTTCCTATGCCCATCTGGTGCTACAAATGCTGTTGTGAATTTGCCTTCCTCCTATTTGCCCAAAACCCTCTCCTAAATCAAGAGTTGAGATGATTTTGTTAACATCTAATTTATCTAACAGTGCATCAAGTCTGGGTTTGGACTGTGGCATCTGGTTTGATCACAGAATTTCATTTTCCCTGACTGACACAAAATCTAATTACCATCTGGGCTTAGAAACCCAGGGGCTCACAGAAGATCTAAGTACCTCCAGGTTTAACAACTCTTCCACCTGTTTCTGTAAACTGACAGAGCAGAACAATTCAACAAGCAGTTTGGGGCTCCTATTCTGCAAGGATTGGACCAAGCATGCTCAAAGGTCAGATCCAGCTCCCCCACTCTACCCTTCGATGGCTTTCCCAGTGCTAGCCACACTTCTCTGCATCCCTGTTGACTTTGCAGAGCAGAGTTTCTCAAACTTGCCACTATGGGCACTTTTGCTGGGGAATTATTTGTTGTGGGGGATGTCCTGGGCACTTTAGGATGTTTACTGGCATCCCTGGCCTCTAGGTGCCAGTAACACACAGACACACACACACACACACACACACACACACACACACACCCCAGTTCTGACAACCAACAATGTCTCCAGAGATTGCCAAATGGCCCCTTGGCAGGCAAAATCACTCCCAGTTGAGATCCACTCCTGTAGAGTACTAACTCAACAGGATTCTGATCTGAAAGAATATACTACACATTGATTCTAGCTGCTTTTCTTCCAAGTATTTCGGGAGCAGGCTAAGTACAGACCCAAGTGACTCTTTCTCTGTAGGAGTCTTTTTTTTTTTTTTTTTTTTTTGAGACGGAGTCTCGCTCTGTCGCCCGGGCTGGAGTGCAGTGGCCGGATCTCAGCTCACTGCAAGCTCCGCCTCCCAGGTTTATGCCATTCTCCTGCCTCAGCCTTCCCGAGTAGCTGGGACTACAGGCGCCCGCCACCTCGCCTGGCAATTTTTTTGTATTTTTTAGTAGAGACGGGGTTTCACGGTGTTCGCCAGGATGGTCTCAATCTCCTGACCTCGTGATCCGCACGTCTCGGCCTCCCAAAGTGCTGGGATTACAGGCTTGAGCCACCCTCTGTAGGAGTCTTTAACCACCATGTTCTGTAATGGTTTCTTCCTCCTCAGAGCAAGTTTCAAAGCAGGATTTCTCCAGATATCATCCAGCCTCAGAATCACCTGGGCTGTTGCTAAAAATACAAGTTTATGGGCCCCACCTCAGCCTCCCAAAGTGCTGGGATTACAGGTGTGAGCCACTGCACCAGGCCAAATTTTAGGGAGTTTAAATTAAATTTCCCCACGCTCTTTCTTGGGGACTGGTTGCCTTAGTTTTTGTCTCTAAATCTCTTAATGCAATTTAAGACAAGGTCACCCTTCTGACCTTGACTTAGTGGGTCAGAATATCCAATGCTGTAGGTTACAAATTTGCATTCTAACAAACTCCAGTAGCATTTTTTTTTCTTTGAGACAGAGTCCAGCTCTGTCACCAAGGCTGGAGTGCAGTAGAGCAATCTCAGCTCATTGCGGCCTTGACCTCCCAGGCCCAAGCAATCCTCCCACCTCGGCCTCCCAAGTAGCTGGAACTGCAGGCATGTACCACACCCCACTAACATTTTTATTTTTGTAGAGATGAGGTCTCCCTATGTTGCCCAGGCTGCTCTCAAACTCCTGGGCTCAAAGGAGCTTCCCTCCTTGGCCTCCTAAAGTACTGGGATTATAGGCGGGAGCCACCATGCCCAGCACAGTAACAATTCTTATAGAATACTCCAGAAGTTTGCAATTCCATTGTTCTTAAGGCAGCCCTCCCTATCTATGGAAGGGAGGGCTGCCTTAATTTTTTATAATCAGTTACATTGCAGGTGTGAAAAAGTAGTTCCCTGCATCTCCCTACTGAGGTCATTCTGTCAGCAACTAGGTTGCATGTGTTAAGTATCTCTGAGTAAAAGCTAAATGAAAAAGGCATGCTCAGAAAAACCATGGCTTGAGCATCACTAGGGGCCAATGTCACCTCCTGTGACTAATAGGTGGACTTGGACAGGTTGCTTCTTGGAAACCCTACCAGGGAAGGAAAGGAACACTCCCGTCAGACCCATTCCCTGTCTGTCCCCTCCAGTCCATTGGAATACGGGCAATACTTCCATCCAAACCTCAGCTCTTGGTCTCATCGAATCCTTTTTCTTGCATTGATTGCCACAATTCATATTGCAAGCACACAGAGGTAGCTGAGTAGATGTCTCGGACTGGGCCGCAAGGCATCCTTGAGTTCTTGTTCAGGTTATACTGTTATCTAACCGTGTTGTTTTGGACACATTACTGAACCGCATCATAAAATGCAAAGATCGAATTATATTCATGATTTGCAAACCCAGGCAAATATTGGAATTACCTGACCTTTGTAAAATTAAGTTTTTAATTCCTTTGTAAAGATAAGTTTTAATCCCTGGTTCTGTTCTTCAGAGATTGAGTTGAGTCTTGAAGTTCTGTTTTTTTGTTTTCTCAGTCAGAGTTTCACTTTTATTGCCCAGGCTGGAGTGCAGTGGCACAATCTCGGCTCACCACAACTTCCGCCTCCCAGGTTGAAGCGATTCTCCTGCCTCAGCCTCCCGAGTAGCCGGGATTACAGGCATGCGCCACCATGCCTGGCTAATTTTTTGTATTTTTAGTACAGATGGGGTCTCTCCATGTTGGTCTGGCTGGTCTCAAACTCCCAACCTCAGATGATCCGCCCGCCTCAGCCTCCCAAAGTGCTGGGATTACAGGCATGAGCCATCACGCCCAGCCAAAATTCTGTTTTTAAAAGCTCTGCAGATGATTGGGACTCACATCCAGGTGTGGGACCCTTTAGACCAGGTGTGGGCTCTGTCTCCAAAAGAAAAAAAAAAAAAAAGAATAAAAGAATCCTGGAGTCCTGGACTAATGGGACAGATGAGTAATCAGATAAGCAAAGGGTGGCAGCAGGGTGACAGGTGCTGCTGTACCAGTGTGCATGCTAAGCACTAGGGGCATTCCAGTCCTGGTTGCAACTAGCTGTGACCCCTGTTCTTCCAGGGACTCTTTCTCACCTCTTTTCATTCCCTTCTTTTATACTCTTACCTAAATATAAAGTGACTTCTTGATTAATTCAGCTCAGTTCGACAAACCTCCACTGAAACCCTAGTCTTTACCGGAAGGAGAAGATTCCTCCAAGGGATTCAAACATGAGTAAGATGTGGTCCCTAACTTGTCATATTCTGCCTTAGAAGGTATTGCAATTTAATGACATAAAGCACTAAGATTTCCGCAAGAGGAATACAAAGTTCTGTGGGAAGACAGAGGCAGGAGACAGCGATTCTTGCCAGAGAACTAGAAAGTATCAGACAGGGGCAGCACTGGAGCTTGTCTGGGTCCCAAAGAACGGATGGAAGGATTCAATGAGGTCATTGCATTCGAGGGACAGAGAGAAAGGCATGTGGCTGTGAGGAGCTTTGAGGTGTTTAAGGCACTAGGAACAGCCTTATAGGCCTCAAGGGGCATGTGATGAAGACTCGGAAATAAGACCTAGATGGTGGGCTGGACCAGGTGGTAGAGGGATTTGAATGCTCTGCTCAAGAGTTTGGAGCTGTTTTATGGACACAATAAACAATTAGACAGCTGTGGGCAAGGTAATGACATGATTAGTCACTCTTCAGGAAGGGTATCCTGCCAGAGGTACCACATTGATGACAGTGGCAAAGACCAGAGATGCGGAGATCAGTTAGGGACCCACTTCACCCAACAGGCACTTAGGCGGTGGTAGAGGGAGTGGGAGGAGGGGCAGAACTGTAGACTGGCAGGATGGGGGCGGTGAGAGGGGAGGAAAAGATATGCCCAGAGTTTGAAATCTGAGTCAGCTGGGAAGTGAGGTGCCACTCAGAGACAGGGACCGAGAGGCCAAGCAGAAGGACAACTGCATCAGTTAAGAATGAAATTCACCCACTAGTAACAAACACCTAAAGTGACAGTGGCTGAAATCAATAGATTCAGTTCCTCACAAGGAGTGAGGAGGGGACAGCCCAGGGCTGCAGTGGCAGCTCCAGTCTCCTCTCTTTTCTCTGCCAGTCGGCAGCTTCTAGCCCATGACTCCCATCCTCTGAGTCGCTGCATGGTTTCTAGATTGCAAACACAATGTCAGCCCAAATGTCCACATTCCAAGCAGAAAGTTGGAGGAAGAGGAAAACGGGATGTTCTTCCCACTTAAGTCAGCCTCCTACTTTCTTGAAAACCCCACCTGATGCCTGATCACTTCCTTTTTTTTTTTCTCTTTTTATTTCTTTATTTTATTTTATTTTTTGGCAGAGTCTCACGCTGTCACCCAGGCTGACGTGCAGTGACGTGATAGCTCACCGCGACCTCCGCCTCCCAGGTTCAAGCAACTCTTTTGCTTCAGCCTCCCCAGTAGCTGGGATTATAGGCACCCACCACCACACCCATCTAATTTTTGTATTTTTTAGCAGAGATTGGTTTTTGCTATGTTGACCAGGCTGGTCTCAAACTCCTGGCCTCAAGTGATCCGCCCGCTTCAGCCTCCCAAAGTGCTGGGATTACACTTCCTTTTTTTTTTTTTTTTTTTTTGAGATGGAGTCTCGCTCTGTCACCCACAGTGGAGTGCAGTGGCACAATCTCCACTCACTGCAAGCTCCGCCTCCCAGGTTCACGCCACTCTCCTACCTCAGCATCCCGAGTAGCTGGGACTACAGGTGCGTGCCACCACACCTGGCTAATTTTTTTGTTTGTTTGTTTGTTTTGTATTTTTAGTAGAGACAGGGTTTCACCATGTTAGCCAGGATGGTCTTCATCTCCTGACCTCGTGATCCACCCACCTCAGCCTCCCAAAATGCTGGGATTACAGGCGTGTGCCACTGCGCCCGGCCTACACTTCCATTTTTATGTCGTCAGCTACTTATCACTCCAAGGAAGCTTGGGAAACATATATGTTGCCTTTAGGAATAAAACAGTGTTCTGTGCATAAGGAGAAGGGGAGATGAATACAGGCCAGACAGTTGCAGCCTCTGCCCCAGAAGGTGCCCTGGAAGCCAGGCAGGAGCTCCATGCTATGATGAGAGGCTCTGCCTACTGACTCACAGCAGCAAGGTCAGGGGTTTCCAGTAGGCTAAGGCCAGAAACCTGGACTGAAATTAGGGGTGAAGCCAAAACAGTAAATAGGAAGAAAAGCCGGGGGCAGAGGCTTCCAGGAGACCCAATCAGAACCAAGAACGTGGGGGGGGGGGGCGGGGACGGGGGGGCCAAGGTCAGAACCAGCCAAGAGGGGGCCGGTCCAGCTGGTGGCTAGAAGTCAGGGTTGGCAGGAGAGGCAGAGCAGAGTGTTCCCAGGGACGGGGCCGGTCTGCTGGGCTCACATCTGATGATGGCATCTCTCCTCCAACCTGGAACTGGATCACAGGTTCGGCCTCGCACTTACAGTCTGCCTACACCCCACAGGGTCTTGACCCCCATTTGCTATAAATGATACACAGATAGTGACGACTGCTGTACGAGGGATGAAAAATTAACAACATCCGGGTAGATCTTTACACAGTGACCTTAAAATAAACCTGCAGATTTGACTACATACTTTCACATCCCCAATTTCTTTAACCCATCTGACCTTCCACAAGCCTGAGGAGAGAACAAAATAAAAGTCTTTATGGGTGACAGTCATGAGTTGTGCTTGGCTCCAAAAACTCGACTAAAGATGTAACAGGGTGTGGTGGTGGGCGCATTCATCCTGTCTTAACTTCCTATGTTAACGTGCTGTGACACCAGAGGTAAGTTACGCTCACCTCTCTGAGCCCTGATTTCTTTGTAAAATGATGGAGCTGGGTCAGATGATTCTCTGTTTGTTTCCAATTCTGAAATTCTACGAACCTAAAAACCTGTGTAAAACTGCTGCACGTTACTTGATAAACTAGATGCTTCAGAAGCACTTGCACTGGTGCATTGGGCCGGATCTCCTCCCTCGCCCTGGATTAACAGAGGTTCTTGTTCCTTCTCCCCTCCTCCCACCCGTATCTTTGCAGGTGTGCATCCTCGAGTGTGAAGAGAAGGTCTTCCCCAGCCCCCTCTGGACTCCATGCACCAAGGTCATGGCTAGGAGCTCTTGGCAGCTCAGCCCTGCCGCCCCAGAGCATGTGGCGGCTGCTCTCTACCAGCCGAGAGCTTCAGAGATGCAGCATCTGCGGCGAATGCCCCGAGTCCGGAGCCTGTTCCAGGAGCAGGAGGAGCCTGAGCCTGGCATGGAGGAGGCTGGTGAGATGGAGCAGAAGCAGCTGCAGAAGAGATTTGGGGGCTTCACTGGGGCCCGGAAGTCGGCCCGGAAGTTGGCCAATCAGAAGCGGTTCAGTGAGTTTATGAGGCAGTACTTGGTCCTGAGCATGCAGTCCAGCCAGCGCCGGCGCACCCTGCACCAGAATGGTAATGTGTAGCCTGGAAGGGGCGTTCTTCCCAGCTGTACCGGCCACTGCAACCCATGAGTGAGTTGGGCACCAATAAGCTGGGGGCAAGGAGAGACCTCACACACCAACTGTCTTAGCCTTGCTCCCAGGCCTAGAAGCACATTCATCCCCAAACACACACACACACACACACACACACACACACACACACACACACACCCCTCAAGGAGTCCAGCCCACCCTTTCTCTAGGCAGCAAATATTTTCCTATGATTGCACCTTGAAGCTGACCACTTCTGGCTAGAGACTGGTTACCATGGGGATAATAGTAGTATGTTAAGATAACTAATTCCTCTATCACTCCCCAGGAGCTTAGTTACTATGGGGACAGTTAAGTGGACCAATATGCCCATCCGGTTGCCATAGCAACCAGTCAGCTCACCTTTCCTCGAGATTGTGTCTCTAAACACTGAGAGCAGGACCTATTCTTAGCCATTAGCAGAGTCCAATTACCACAGCTATGATGGTGTTATTTCATCTTCAAAGACAGCTTACCTATCCCCTCTCCTTTCCCCAGGTCTCAGGGTGCCTGGCTCCGTGGAAACATTAAAGTTTCCCATTTTACCTGGCCAAAGAGGTCTTGTTAAGATCAGGAGTTGTGGTTTCTGCTCTTCCTCCTTCCACAAGCCATTTGTCCATCCTGCTACCTTGCCAGAGAGGGACTGATTCCTTGTGGTCAATGGTATCATTACTGAGCAAGACGTGGAGAATTTGGCCCAATGGACCTAGTAGCTACTAGAATATGGACTAAAGGGGTTCATCTTCTTTCCTCCATTTCGATTCTTTCCAGCGTGCCATTTTTGTTTTGTTTTGTTTTTTTGCTTGCTTTTATTCCTCTCTTCTTTCTTCCTTGTTCTTTCTTCTGCTCTGTTCCTACCCCCACAGGCAACTTATACGAACTCACATGTCTAATAATATACATCAAAGACTCTAACTGATTACCTGGTCATTCAAAACCCAACTTTCCTTAGGCCATCAACCAATACATCACTTTGAGTGGCACTGGCAACCTAGCACAGTAGAATTTTCTGAAAATTTAGGAAAATCCCAACCATCAAGGCTATGTGCCTTAATTAGTATATGGGAATATGATCATCTGCAGAGTCTCATACGTCTCCTTAAATAGCTAAGAAACTTGCCTGTATTCATCCATTTTGCATTGCTATGAAGGAATACCTGAGGCTGGGTACTTTATAAACAAAGTGTATTTGGCTCACGTTCTGCAGTCTATACAAGAAGCACAGCACCCGCATCTGCTTCCGGTGAGGCCCTCGGGGAGCTTTTACTCATGGCAGAAGGCAAGGGGAGATGGCGTGCCACATGGCAAGAGGGGGCAAGAGAGAGAAAAGAGGAGGTCCCAGCCTCTTTAACAACCAGATCTCCCACGAACTCATTACCACGGGGTGGGCACCAAGGCATTCCTGAAGGATCCACCCCCATGACCCAAACACCGCCCACTAGGCCCACCTCCAACATTGGGGATCACATCTCAACATGAAATTGGAAGAGGACAAACTTCCAAATTTTATCATTGCCCTAACACAACCAGTCAGTTCCTCACAATCACCCCAAAACATTACCCAAGTGGGGCTTTTCCCTGAGTCCGAGCATAAGAGAAAAAATATCTGCATGTGCTGTTTTATGTTGCGTCCCATACCGTCAGAGGTAGCGGTGTCACTAATAACCTTCCTTGATGATATATTAGTGCATATGCTAATGTTTGGTGCCCACACTTTAGCATGGAGACGGCCCCTTTCCAGGTAGGCCGGCATGTTCACCACAGGCCTGCTACCAAATATGGACACATGTATTAAGTTGTGAAGAGAAAGCTGATGTGTTTATTTTAGCAGGATGACTCATCTCCAAAGGCCCCAAATTAACCTGCACTGCTTCTGAAGTCATACTCTTGGATCCTTCACAAGCCTCCTATTTCTTTCTAACACATATCTGCACAGCACCTAACAGCAAATCATTCAGAAGTAGCATGGGTTGAATTCTTTCAAATCTTAAAGGCATTCTTCTTTAAAGTGGCTCTTCAGGGACACTGAAGCTCATGTCTAATTCTGAACGATGGCAATGTTCTTTACCTAAACACAGTTGAAAATCAGGCCCATTAACAGGAATCCATTTATTTTTTAAAAAATGATTCGAGCCTGTATCCGGGCAATTGGTTTTTCTAATCTTCTGTTACGCTTCCAACTGAGAGGCACTGAAACAAAGCCGGTAAGGAACTTCAGTCTGTGGCTCTGCTCAGATGTCAAGTTCTGGATGGAAACCGGAAACATTAACCAGCACATTTGGGTATTATTGATGACTCTCCTTTCTCCTTCTGCAACCATCTCTCTGTTTCTTTTCCCCCAACATGCACAGTTGGTGAGTTCCAATATGGGTATTTATGAGTCTATAACAGCTGACTTCAACCTTATTTTCATCCACATACACACACCCCAACCTGCCCTACACGATGGAGATGTCTCCATCTTGGGGGACTCGTTACCAATGCTGTCCTTGACTTCTAAGATATCTAATACTAATCGACATGGAGAAGGCTGGGAAGAAGTGGGGCCACCTTACACTGGAATGGGATAAAGAACCCTATTCAGGGCCGGGCGTGGTAGCTCTTGCCTGTAATCCCAACACTTTAGGAGGCCAAGGCTGGTGGATCACCTGAGGTCAGAAGTTTGAGACCAGCCTGGCCAACATGGTGAAACCCCATCTCTACTAAAAATACAAAACTTAGCCGGGTGTCATGGTGGGCGCCTGTAGTCCCAGCTACTTGGGAGACTGAGGCAGGAGAATCACTTGAACCCAGGAGGCGGAGGTTGCAGTGAGCTGAGATAGTGTACGTTACACTCCAGCCTGGACAAGAGCGAAACTCCATCTCAAAAAAACAAACAAACAACAACAACAAAAAACCCTATTCAGAAAGTGTAATGATGTCCTAGGAAGGAAAGCTGTCGGGGTGCAGGCCCACCTCTAGACAGAACTTGTCACAGCTGGTCTTGGGGGTCTGCCTGCCTTTCCTCTGACCCTATACTGCCTTCCTCTTTTCTGCTACCCTCAGGCTTTGACCCTTCTAGGCAATGGAAACTGAGCACATTCATTCATGGTCAGGTATCAGTGCCTTCCGGCTCAAAGAGCACTTGCAAACAAAAGAACTGTAAAACAAGGGCACTATTTCACATGGGCTCCAAATACCAGGGAGAACTGTTCCCCAGGAGGCGGCTTGCCGCTGTGCCTATCAAGTCACAGCCCACAGACCTCCCCTTTAGTCTATTAGTCTGGCCAGTAGACCCGGGTCTGGGGGAGCAGATATGTGGAGGAGCTGAGGACCCCTCGGGCTACATTAGGAACGATTTCTTTGGGTTGATAGCTTTTCCTTGCCTCCCTTTCACTGCTTCTGTCTCTAGGGGGAATAGAAAAGGGTGAGAAAAACCATCAGGTTTGCCATTTTTTAATCATTTCTGTCTCCCCAGGCGTCCAGGTGATCCCCCAAACAGCATGTGTCCAGCCCCAGACCTGCCGCCTGGGAATCAGGATTCCTTCTTCCCCAAGGCACTGAGCGTCTGTCTGCAGATCTTGCAGGCTTCGTGGCCTCCAGAACCTCCCCGATTGTTCCTCCCCAGCCCCCGGCATGTTTCACCACAACCCTGTTGCTACATCAGAGTGTATTTTTGTAATTCCTCTAGCTACCATTTCAATGGCCCCATCTCTCCTGCTCACCTGCCTCTTCCCCCTTCTAGGGGCAGGTGAAAGGAACAGGAAATTGAACCTGGGGTTTTGACTCGCCACTGCCATAACTTGTTTGTAAAAGAGCTGTTCTTTCCGACTGATTGTTTTAAACAACGATTTCTCCATTAAACTTCTACTGAGCAAATGGTTAATAAATTGGTTTGCCGTTTTTAAGTGAAGTGACAGAAGCAGACTCTGCACACAAACCAGCGCTGCGGCTCCCAGGAGGCAGAGGTAAAAAGTGCATGGCTCTGCTGTGTAGAAAGGAGGATGGGCAGGCTGGGCGCAGTGGCTCACGCCTGTAATCCCAGCACTTTCGGAGGCTGAGGTGGGTGGATCATGAGGTCAGGAGTTCAAGACCAGCCTGGCCAACATGGCGAAATTAGCCAAGCATGGTGGCACTTGTCTGTAATCCCAGCTACTCAGGAGGCTGAGGCAGGAGAATCGCTTGAACCCGGGAGGCAGAGGTTGCAGTGAGCCAAGATCGCGTCATTGCACTCCAGCCTGGGAGACAGAGCGAGACTCCTGTCTCAAAAAAAAAAAAAAAAAAAGAATGGGCAAAGTGCACCCCGATGGCACAGTGCCCAGATCCAAGTGCAGCCGGTGGGCGAATGAATGCACATGGCTGTGTGAATGGACGGGCCAGAGAGAGGGCGGGGCTCTCCAAACCCCTGCGGGCATCAGCACCGCAGAAGCAGGCTGCTGGCGCCACCCCGTTTCAGATGGTAGAAATCTGCCTTTTTACCAAGCTCCAGGTGGTACAGATCCTGCTGGTTTGGGTCCAGTGGACTGGGACACACAGCAAGGAGGAGGGCAGAGAAAAACCTGCTGATGCCACTTTTATCTCCAGCTTCACACGTTAGGGTATGTCACTGTCAGAGTCCAGCCGAGAAACACAAGGCAACCCAAACCGAGTCTGTCAGGGAGAGTTAACCGTCTACATGAGTGGGCAGGTATAGTAGATCAGCAAGGGATGGAAAGGCGCTCTGTTGGGAGCCGGAGAGCCCTGGTAGGGGTAAGGGAGTTCCTGGACCCACAAGGACTCTAGCTCTCCATTGCTTTCAGCAGAGAAATACAGCCATTTACTCATACACTGTGGGAGCCAGGATTCAATACCCCCACTTCTCTCTGCTCCCCGCTTTCAAACTCCAGCCTGGTGTCTGCCAGCCAAATCCAACCAGAAGCCGGAAAATTGGGGGGTCGACCCACTGATGCAGCTGCAAAGGTAGGGGTCGGGGGGCAAGCTACAGATGGAAAAGGCAGGTAGCTAACTTGGTGGGGGACTTGACAAAAGCAGTAGAACAGGTAACTCTATTCAAGGTGTTCTTAGAGGGATGAGCTGGAACAAGGACACAGAGAAAGGGAGAAGGAAGTCCCTGACTGCACTTCCAAGATACAAAAAATGGCAAAAAGGGGGTAAAAAGAAACTGCTTTGTGGGCTGCTGGGCGTGGCTGACTCAGGCCATAATGAAGTGCCGGAGTGGGATACCCCCACCGGCCAGTAATGTGAAGGAAGGGTCCCTGCAACCCGCCCCAAGAGACACTTCACAATCCCCAAAGCTCCTCACTGCCTCTTTGCCTTCCCTATTCCACAGAGCCTCTTCCTATAGCTCCTGCTTCTCCCCACCAGAAGGATGACTCAGTGCAGAAAGGATCCTGCTGGGTCTCCCACCTGCCCCACCACCACCTTGAACTCTTATTTTAAATATACCTTGAATGTTTAAACACATTTCCACAACTTCTTCAAGCAAGCCTGGTTTATTTGACTTGGTCTTGGAATCTATCATTGCTTCACCAAGTGGTTCTTAAAGTTCAGCAAACCTGAAATTGCACAAACCAGCCCCTGGGTGGAATGATACCTTCTGCTTCCAACAGCCTTCCCACCTAGGCCAGCTCTGCCAGCCACTTGGGCCATCGCAGCACCTGCAACTGATGTCCGTACAGAGCAGACCATGTTCAGAAGCCATTCGAGAGGTAGCGTGTGACGTATTTTCTCCCATGTCACTTGCTTGCTCCTCAAAAGACTCAGGAATGCAGTCAAGAAAAGCAGCAGAAAATACTGCCTGGAGTGCCATTATTTCCCAGTTTATAACCTTGGGAAAGTTCCTGAACCTCTGCCTCACTCTTCTCATCTGCAAAATGGGAACAGTAACAGCACTCTCTCATAGCGTTATTTATAATAGGGAACCCATGTACACACTTGGCCTAGTCACTGGGAAGTGTTACCGACTGTTAGTATAAGCGAATCAACGTCATGCTTTGCTACAGTGTGATATGCTACCATTTGTGTAACACCAAGGACAAGGACAGTGATAATCTTATTTGTTGCAGGAGAAGGGGCAATGGACAGGCACACATTAAATCAGACAAGGTACCATTTTATTCCTTATAAAATATATTTCATATTGTTGCTGTAAAAACATTACATTTCACATTTTTTAAAAAATTTTTTAACAGTAAAAATAATACTTGGAAGACAGCTGAGGGAAAAGGCGCCAATAAGACAAATTCACAGATGGGATTTATCTCCTTTTTTTTTTTTTTTTTTTGCCCCTGGTAAAAGTCAGAACCTGGGATGACCAGAAAGTAACAGGACAGATTTCTCCCAGCAAATCAGAGTTTCCACATCCAAATGAATATTGTTCTCCAAGGAGTCAAGCTATAGACTCACAACAACGTGGCCGCGGCTCAAAACACTCTCTGAAATCACACAATTGCTTTCTGAGCCAATTTAAAAGTCACACGATTGAATCCAAGCTATTTTACTTTAAATGGTCCTTTTGCTTTGTACCTGAGACCTCGCTTGGCCACAGATGCCATTCGCTGGACTCCCTGGGCACTAAATGAGTGTCGAGCATCCTTAAGGTTGCTTAACACACAGCCCCAGACTCTGAAGGTGATTCCAAGAAATATTCTGAAAAAAGTCGCATCGCTGGAATAAACAGTTTCCCAAGATAACTGCTTTGGAAATCAGTCCGTTAGTTTCTAAAAGCCCACCTGCGGCACCTTCCTTCCATCAGAGTCTGCAGCCCGGGTGGGCTGGGAAGGAGGGAGATAGAAAGATGCAGAAAGTAGGTGTGATCACTGGGTCAGTTCCCAAGCCACCCTCACCCTCCAAGAAGACATGAATGGAGCAACCGCGAGAACAGAGCACGTATGAAGAACCAACACGACAGCCACAGGATGGCAGCGTGGGTGAAAGGGCCGGCGCCGAGGAGGAGAGGGGGCACGAGCACAGGCAGGGAAGGCGGCACCAAAACCAAATAACAAGAACAAAGCAAAACCACCGTGGTTTCCAAACTGCTCCTCCCTTTATTCCTCCTTGCTTTCCTGCCCTGTATACCAATGGCATAAGAAGCCTGCCACACAAAGAGAAAAATCCGTATATCCAGTTATATCTACACGGTCCAAACTGGGGGCGGAGGGAATTCAAACAGCTTTCTCAAGAAGAGACGGCAGTGAAAACTCTGACAGAGAGGGGAAGGGAAGGCCCTCCTGTGCCCACGTGTAAGAACACGCCCTCCCCTCCCCATGAGGATCTGAAGCTGGGGATCGTCATGGGAAGCGAGGGGGTCAGGAAACACCATCGGCAGCTGCCAGCTTTTAATTCTCAAGGAGGTCGAAGGGACAGGAAGGAGAGCCCTGTGCCAACTCAGGCTAGCCTGGCTTTGAGCTTTACCAAGAGACAGAATTCCATATACATTTTTTTACGCAGTTATAAAAATATACCCCATCACCAAAGACACCTGTGCATAAGTGTCTGTCCCTTCTGTCACCAACCTAGGGCACTATACCCTTCCCAAAATCATGCCCCTACTGCCAGATCTACAGATTTTATAACACTCAAAGTGTCCTGCATTAAAAAGCACATGTCTATTTCCTGCGTGAAGGGGCCAAGGGAGCCCTGGTTGCCCAGGTACCTTCACCCAGGACTGGGAGGACGGCCTCGATGATGACCAAGGGGTGGGTGCTGACACTCCATCCCAGGACAGGTGGCTGGGTAGGATTCCCTGAGCCCCTGACGGCTGGGACATAGAGCCAGGACTTGTACCCAAGGCAGCTGGGCAGCGGGCGGTCACATTCCAGCAGGCCCTGAGGAATCCCCACGTAAGTCATGCTGGGAGGAAAGCGAGACGCCGAAACAGAAACATGCGCTGCCGTCCGGGCGTGGCTCACTCTGTCATCGCGCACGGCTGGTTGGCATGGCGCTAAACTCCCTAGACCTCCCTCCTTCTCCACAAGAACAGCTCTGCTTATCGACCTGCACGCAGCCCAGGCTCTCCTAGATCCGCAGAGGCTCCAGAAACACCAAGGGCCGAAACGCCAGCAGCCACTAACCCAAACCCACGTCTTCCTTCTGTCATTTCCTCATCCTGATGCTCACGGGTGCAAGGACTCTCCTTGGCCTTCCTCATCCTGCTTTCAGGCAGCAAACAGAAATGGGGAAATCCCTGGTGGGGCCAGGAGACAGAAAGGAACCTCCCTGGGTCTCTCCCGGCCACCCAAATAAAAGGAAACTTCAATCAGCAAAGGCTTCTGAATACATCATAAAAGAAAACAAAACATTTCTGAGGCGTCCGTTCCACAACCGGCAGGAGGAGGCGTCAGGAGGGCGCTTTCTCAGGTCAGAGCCGAGCTTCCAGATGCTCAAACCCTCCAGGAGTTCCTCCAGGAAAGAGAATGGTCAAGGTAGTGTTTAACTGCCACATTCCAAAAAGTGAATTCTGATCAGCCTTTTGGCTCAGCTTTTTGGCAAGTCTTTTAAAAAACCTCTTTCTCTGGGCTTTAAGAAGCCATTTAATATTCGTTGGGGTGCAACCCAATGTCTGAGGGAACCCAGATTTACGTTGTTGTCACCAAGAAAGGGCTTTCCTTTGACTTCCATGCCGGGTGCTCAGACAGGGAACAGGAGGTAACCTCCGAGAAGGGCAAACCCCTCTTCCCCCAGCCGGGCAGTGCTGCGCTCTGAGTCACCCATCAGCCAGAAACTCTTTTTTTTTTTTTTTTTTTTTTTTTTTTTTAAGAAAAGTAAATTCATCTTGCTTACAGTCCTTTCTGGAAGAGTTGAGAAAGCAAAGAAGTCACCGACTCAGCAGGAAGCAGAACGAGCTGTTCCTTCTTTTGATACACACAAGCTAATCCCCTAAAGAGCGGGGATGTGGGAAACGGAAGGTAATTAATTCTTTGGTCACTGGTTCACTGCTGAATACCCTTGGTCAGTTCTGGCTCTCTCCTATTTTAGGGGGAAAAATATTTTGTTTCTTTTTTTAAAAAATAAAATGTTCCCACAATGGGAGAAAACTGCTTTAAGTGTTACACCTTAGCCAACAGAGCCCGAACTCCATGTTTCCGCTCTTTCTCTTTCGGTTTCTGCTGAGGACTGGTGACACGTCGGCCTCTTTTCAGCGGCTGCTGGCAGGGCCAGGAGCAGAGTAGAACCTGCAGCAAGGCTCAGTCCAGGAAGCGCTGGCAGGCCTTCTTCCACCGGCAGGCTGTGCACCACTGGTCCCGGTGCTCGATGCCATACACCTTACGGCACTTCTTAGCCTCCCCTCGGGCTTTCCTGCAGAAAGAGAGGAATGCAAATCGAGTCCCACACAGGTGGTGGGCCCGGGAGAGCAGCCAAGTGGGACTAGGAGAACAAGCAGAGGCCGAAGGGGCAGCTCCCAGCAAAAGCCAGCAGGACCAGGGGCCATAGGCTCTGAGGACCAAACAGTCATCCCATCTGGTGTGTCCACCATCTGAGCTCCTCTCAGGGGACTAACCCTGGTGACTTCATCTGGGCGGGGTCGGCGTCCACACCACTGGAGACAGGGCACAGAAACCAGAAGGCAGGGGATGACAGCGGACATCTCACCTGGCACCACTCTGGGCCCGGGGTGGAGAAGTGACGATCAGGTGAGATTTCATCACAGGTGCTGGCTGCTGGGGCTCGCTGAAGCTTAGCGACCGGCTCCGGACCTGGGCGTGGGGAGAGGGGCCATGAGCAGAGGGACAGTCAGTAAAGGTGAGGGAGCCATCCTAAAAGACAGGCAGCCACCCATCCCCAGCTCCTTCTGGTGCAGGCGGCCTTGCGCCTTCTCAGGGAGAACACGCTAGCCAAGGGGAACTCTTGGCAGGAGAGTGAGGAAGGAGCAGGCCTTCATGCCATACTCAGGACCCAGCCGAGGACAAGGACAGGGGGCCACTGGACCTGGCCCCCTCTGAGATTCTCCCTGCAGGGGACTTGGACAGAGCCGCCATGCCTGGAAGCCTCGCGCTGCCTCAGTGGCATCACTGGCAATCTGATTTACAATGTGACACCGCCCTGCAGGAGATAACTCAAGACCAGCGCCTGCTAGGTAGAGTTCCAAATGACTTCCCGCTGACTTGAGTTTGGGGTCCACCTATGGCCCTTGTCCCCAGTGGCCTTGAGACTTCTGACCCAGCCCACACAGCCTCCACAGTCTCCCCCTTCCTCTCCTCTCAGCATTAAAATCCTAAAAACACCCACGGGCACTAGGGGCTGATGGAGCACTGACCCCAGCCTCGCCTGGCGATTTTCTTGGCAAGAAACCTGCTTGCTCTGGACATCCTCTACAAGCGCCCCCTTCCACCTCCGCGAGGGGCTGTGGCCAGATGGGGAGTGCCAGGGAGGGGCGGCACAAGGAGACCTTCAACACGTTTAGGGGATGGAGGCAAGATGGCCACATCGACCTGTGGCCAGGTGCCCTGTGCCCAAGGGATGGCCTCCAGCCCTGGGATGTGTGGGAGAGCCCTCGGCCATAACAGGCCCCGGCCGTGCTACCAGCACACTCACCGGAGAGAGGGAGCAGGCAGTGGAGGGGGCGGCAGCCCAGCTGACACTGGTGTAGATGTGTGGTGAGACAGGGATCTGGAAGGACGGCAGAGCCTGCGGAAGATGAGGGTGTCAGCCTGGATTCTAGCTCAGGACGTGTTCAGAGTCTACCCACAATCCCCACAGCCTCATGACGGCAGCAGAAGGTGCATCTCTGCATGAGTGCAATGACCAGCAAGAGCTGGGACACGCTCGGCTTTCCCGAGGACAACACTGGAGTATCATCCAGTGCTTTGAAGTAGTCTCCTTATTGCGAGGCTCCGATCTCATCTTGGAACCCTTCCCTCAGAGCTGGTCTACATGCCAGCCTCATGACTTAATCACTGCAGAAGATTTAACTTCTCAACTGGATCACCTACCAAGAACATGCCACAGCAGGTGCCAAAAGAGGCCCCAAGCCTTCTGCGTCTTGGGGGCATGGCTGGGATAAGATATGGGATCCCCCAGCACCTGCTTGAGAGTGGCAGTGTGCTCACGGGTATCCAGGTTCAGGGCTATTTGTGAAAACACCAGTCACATGTCCGGGCCCCGTAGGTCAGCCAGCGCTGCAAGCGGGTCAAGCACGAAATCACTAAGCGGCCACTCATTCTAACAAAGAGGAGGGCTGGCTCGTTTTGTAAAGGCTTTCTCACTGAAAGCGATACCTTTTAATAACTAATTTGCAAATTGGCCCAGGGACTGGTAAAATCGGCACAAAAGAATTTTAAGAAATATCAGCACACAGCAAGCTGCGTGTTCCCTGAGTACCTACTACATGCTGGGAAGACTGTCCTAAATGTCACCCTCTGTGGTAAGTTTCTCATCCACACGGGCATAATAGGTTGGTCCCTCTGGTACCTGCAACATCTTCTCATGCCTCTAGTAATCAGTATTTTCACTAGTTATTATAATTAACCATAGTTACATCTTCATTTCTCTCTCGATCTGAACCATGCCCTCCACAAGGGCAGGGACTAAGTCCTCTTCTACCAGAAAATCTTACTTAGCCCAATTCTTGGCCCATAGTTAAGTATTCGAAACATGCATGCTGGACTGTTTCTCCATGGAACACAATTCTAGGACCTAGACATCACTGTAGGAAGCCCAACGACACAACTCCATCCTCTCTTAGAAGCAGAGGTGTGACAATGTCCCCGCCCAAATCCATCGCCCAGTTACTTAGGGATTCAGCTAGATTTCTAGTAACCACTCATGACAGCTGCCAATGTAGATAACTCCAGGAATTCCCACATTTACTGAGCAGTGAATTCGGTTTCGTTTCTTTGTAGAAGAGATTAGCAATTTGGCCAAAGGCCTTAGCCTTCCATCAGGGTGGTCGGTAGCCTGTGATCAAGCTGGCCCGCGATGAGTCAGCAAGAGCCTGAGCCTCCAGCGTGCCCCGCCCCATACCTGGTAGGCATGATCAGCCTGAATGTGCCAGAAGGACCCAGGAGCTGACTTGCTGAGAGCCCCTGAGGGCAGGGAGGACTCCTGGCCAGGATGTTCTGGGCCGGAGGACTGGGCTTTGTGCAGAGGTGGTGGAAGAGCGGACAGAGGCATGCCGGTCATGCTGGGGGTGGGAGTTGGCTCGGTGGTGGGAGTCCCAGGGACCAGGGTGCCCACAGCAGCAGCAGCAGCGGTGGCAGATTCCTCCTTCATCTGCATCTCTGTGTAGTAGAAATCCTCCTCCCGCTTGAACTGATCAGAGTCCACCGTGTCCCTGTGTGAGAGGGAGATGCGGCATAATCAGGGGTGCGCTGCCCCCTTCAAACCTAGCGGGGACCGCGGTGGGGGAGGGAAGTGATTGCTTGAGGCCACCCAGCAAGTCAGGGACGGAGCCCAAGAGAACACCCAGGAGCCTCGCTCCTGACGGGTGTCACCAGGATTATGTGCTGCACATCGATGGGAATTACTTTTCCTGGCACCTAAGGCTCATCCTCTCTCGGAACATGTACCAGCCTCTCCTCTGACAGGAAGCATCCCACGCTGAGCACGACCGAGAGCCCTCTCTGGCCCCACCTGCCTGCAGTCACGCTTTCTCCCCAGGGCGGTGAGTCAGCTCCTACCACTAGCAGCCTGCAAAGTCGCTCTGCACAGAACACGACCCAGGCACCAGGGTGGGGCTAGCAGAGACCCACTCCCAAGGAGGAGTCGGTGGTGCAGTGCTCGGCCACTAAACATCTTGGAAACGGGGTCTCACCAGCAACTGAACCAAACGACCCCATTTCTACCCAGAACTAAAACATCTTGCTTCCTGCAGTGAGGCAAGAAGACACATCCCCAAGATGGACAGAACTCCCTTCCCACCAACAGCAACAATGTTCACCAGGATGTCTTTCTCAGGCGGCCAGGAAGAGACGCCGGGGGAGGGGGGGTTTCCAGCAAGCCACGTTCCTGAAAGCACTGTGGGCTGCGGGTCACAGGGACTTGGCAGGGTGGAGGGACACCGGCATGCGACCCTAGGCTAGAGGCCCTGGGCTCGCACCTACCCCAGGTGGAGGGCTTTGATGTGTCGTTTGATGCCCACAATGGAGCGCAGCACTTTGCCACAGTTTGGCCACAGGCACTTGTACATCACCTTCACAGAGTTCTAGAGGAAAGGAAGATGGGGTGAGTGGATATGTTTTTCTCCTTATCCCTCGCTCATCCTTACCCAGTGGGGACTCAAAGTGGCTGCTGTCCCCGGCCTGACTCAACAAAAACCTCCAGGAAAGGGGTTCTCTGGGACCAGAGAAACTTACAGCCAGGGGCTAGAAAGCCCCAACCTAAGAGATGGTCCTAGTGGCCAAGAGCGGTGCTCGGTGCTATGGCTAAGACCCCACTGGAGGCCTCTCCCACGCAGACCTCTGCAGGAGCACAGGAAAGAAGACAGGGATTGGGGTGGAGACTAAAAGGGAAGAGGCTTTAAACAGGAGGAGTAGAATCCTGGGAATATCACCAGGTAACAGAAGCAGCAATAGCAAACCGAAATGGGAGTGAACCCAAGACTATGTAAGGCCTGCGGGGTCCCCTCCCTCCATGGCTGGCTGTCCCCACAGAGACCTCATCCACTCAAGCCTGGGCTCCCACTCACACCATAATCACATACCTTTCTTTTTCGTGGAGCTGGTTCATCCAACAGGAAAGGGTCAGGATCGGTCTCAAAGCCATGATCAGTTTGGGGAGAACCAAAAGCATCCCCCAAATACTTGGGGCTGGCCTGGGGGTGGGGGGGCGAGGGGGTGGAGACACCACTGCTCCCACTCCAGTGACCGCTGGTAGTGCTGCTGCCGCTGTCCGAGACGTCACCGCTCTCCTTCCACGGGTCACAGGCCGCACGGGAAGCTGGCCAGACGAAGAGAAGATGAGAGGACGCTCACAGGCTTGTCCCTGGGCGAACTCTCCCTTCTGAGCTTCGGTAAACACGGAGAGGGGTTCATTCACGGCAGCAATTTCTCTTGGTAGAACTGCTCTGCCCTCACAGACATTTCCTACCATAGCCACCTGGTCACCACTGACCAACAGATACACACTGCAAGTTCACTTTGTATAGGATTCACACGTAGAGAACCTAATTGAAATTTATTTCTCTTTTTAAACAAAAAATTTTTTATATATGGGGTCTTGCTATGTTGCCCAGGCCAGTCTCAAACTCCTGTCCTCAAGCGATCCTCTGGCCTCAGCCTCCCAAAGTGCTGCCTGTTTCTCACTTTATACATTAAATAAAGGGGGGATGGGGAGGGAGAGGGGCAAAGCCTCTGCAGCCTCCAGGCCTGGTTGAGAACAGGCACACCCAGTGTTGGGTACCACTCAGAGCATTTTCCTACAGCTGAGGCCAGCTTAAAGGTCTTCCTGATCAGCTTTCCTGAAAAATGCTTTTCAATCATCTAAACCCAGACCAGTCCATAGAAACCTAGGGGTGGAACAAACCACTCAGCCTCTGCAACTCTCGGGAGGGTGCACAACATCTCCCAGTGCCAGCTTCAGCCCAGGTGGAACCTGCTTTAATCAGGAAGTAACATGTCTAGAGGAGGAGAGACAAGGTCTGCGAGCAATTCTGATCATTGCAAGGTGGCAGGGGGCTTTTGTGCCTGACATGGCCCTGAAGCAGCTGCCGGGCTCCTGAATGCCTCTGAGCAGGAGGATGAGCATCAGCAGACATGGGGAATCTTTCGTCTTTAAACAGCACATCTGCAGGCTGCGCGGGCCCAACCCACACTCTCTCACTCCTTGGCCAAAAATCCAGGTAAATTTATAATATAGGAGAATCTGAAATTCTGGTATGTGGAAATACCAAGAGAGAGGGAAAAAAGCTACCTGTCCTCAAAAGCCCCAACTCCTAACAGGGGCGTTCCACAGAGCCCCCTAACTCTGCATTCCAAGGTCTACTAGCACATTCCTTGCAGCCAGGATAAAATCCTGCTTTCTCTCCTCCTGCTCATAGTCCAGACTCCTTCAATGCTAATCAGGGATCTACCTGGCACAGGCTCCCATCTTCCCTTGTTTCCAGTCCAGACTCTCCTTACATCTCACATCCTAGAAGCAGCCTACCCAAAAAGAACGAGATGGAGGAAGAACTCTTCCCTCCCCAGATACTGCTGTCATGTCTCACAGCTATCACTGTCCCTTCCTGGGAACCAAGAGATTACTACATCTACATGTGTGCTTTAAAAAGGGTACATATTCAGGGCAGTACACAAGAATCATTAAACAGGCCAACAGGTGAAAGACCCACACATGTCCACTGATAGGAAAACAATCAGGGAGAGAAGGGCAGAGAGCGGAACACTACATGGCTACGTCTAGGATGCTCAGTACTCGGGGACAAAGGGCAGGTCAAGCGGCAGGCACACCCTACAAATGCGGCAGTCCTTCCCTCCAGGAACCACTCACAATGGCTCAAACGCAGGAAATCTGTATGGCAGATTTTGACTGGCACACAAAGGAAGCAAAACATAAAGCAAAAAGTTATCTGTAAGTTATAAGTTAATGTATAAGTTATAAGTGACTCCATCTTTGATCATAAGTTTTTCTAGGACACAGGCAATAAATACTCATTTTATACCATGAAAATAAAGTACTGCTCTACAAATGCATGGCACTGAGACCTTACAAGTGAACTTTTAAGAAATATTTATAATCCTGTTTTCTACACACAGACATACAGACACACATGCCATCTTAACCACACAGAAACCAAAGGGACTAGGTGGCGTTTGTGCAAATAGTATCCATGACTCTCTTAGTCAAGGTTTTGGTCATTGCATAGACCACACTTTGCAGAACACTTCAAGATAATTAGGCCAAAGAAGCCTTATATTTCCACTGACTTCAGCTATAAGATAAAAAATATACTGTCATCAAAAAAATCTTTAATAGACAATAAATTTGTGTTTTTTGGTTTTTTTTTACAAAGGGACTTAAAATTATCAGGATGATGGCCTATCAGTGAGATGCTTCTACGCTGATGTGCACTTGTGTATGCATGTATTATACATACCCTCCTGATGGGAACTGGAGTCAATAATTTTCTTTTCTTTCCCTTTAGGACACTTTCTTGATCTTTCCACTGTTGACCCAACCATCCAGATCTCCTAAACTCTCCTGAGAACTTAGAAATTAACTCCTTTCCTCTTTCCTATTTGGCTGTGCTAATAGAGCAGGCATGCAATACTAGGCTTCACAGCTAGGTGTCCTCATAGTAAAATGACTTCCTTTGGCAGCCAACTTTGAGTCACAAAAGTAAGTTTTCTCTCTCCCTTATGTTTAATTTCTATTTAGGGAGATTCCTTATGAGGGATACTTATGAAGGCCACTTTCCTCCTGCTATGTACTCAGAGCTAACTCCATATTTTCCTGTAAGCTTATAAGTAGCTTGCAATTCAGTTAGGCGTCCACCAATGAACAAGTTCTTCCCTGGGAGTAAGGGAGGCCAGCCCTGCCATGAATTTCCCAAAAAACTTCAGGTTCACTACCAGTCTTGCCAAACTCTGACAAATACCCAGCAACCCTTTTTTCCCTCATATTATTGATAAAGTATTTTGGGGTTGCAACTATATAAATTTTGTTTTAATAAATTTGCCTTGAAGTCGAACCTCTGGTTTTTATTAAGCAATTAGACTTACTTTAGAATTTAGCTCATTTATTCCGGGTCCTTGTCCCGTAGGCTCACACTAATTTATGAGGCTGAATTAGGCATGTGGAACGAGGGCATGAATTTTCTCAGGCCACTAGGAGACCATTTAGCATATTTCTACTCTGCGAACTAAATATTCCTCTATTGGCCTCATTCAGGCCCCACCAAAGTGCTGGGCTCAGCCACTCCCATGGAAGAATTTACTCCGCGGGCCACTGCGGCTCAGTCCCATGCTCAACCATCTTCACAACGCACCAGGAAACTCCTCCCCAGGTGAGGAAACTGAGGAAAAATAACGGATGCGTCTAACTCCATGGCACGCAGCCGGTCGGGGGTGCCACTGGGAGGAGTCCCTGGAAATTCTGTTGCCAGGCCGGTGACATAGGCAACTAGCTGCTCTACACAGAGGATGTCTGTCGTGGGCCTCTGTCATGCCCAGAACTCAGCTGGGCCCCGCTTGCTCACCAGAGAAGTTGGCCTCGGTCCCGGGAGGACTCTGCACAACAGGGCTGCAGGACAGGGACGTCAGCACCATGGCCGCCATCATCTCATCCATTTCCACTGCGTCCGACTTCCTGGATTCACATGCATGAGTGGAAAAGGTTACTTCCTGGCACGGCGGGCCCATGGTCCTTGCAAAACGAGACACTGCTTCTGGCTGGTTTCACATGATCGTCTTACACTTCTGGACTGACCCCTCCAAGTCCCCCCAACTCCAATCAGCCAGTGTGTGCTCAGATCATATAAACTAAGTGAAACATGAAGGTCTCCCCTTCTCCCTGGGAAGTACCCATTCTGAGTGATGCTTATAATATTAGGCAGCCCCGGTGTAAGCCACTGGGTCTCATCCCACTGTGATGCCCTGAGACAGCCCCATTCTCCCGTGACTTTGCTGCCAAACTCTGCAGCTTAAAAAGGAGAATTGTATTTAGGGGAAAGAGGATAGACTCAAAATGAAATGAACACGGGGACAAAAGACACCCACTGGAATTCAAAAGCACAACAATTACCTCCTTTCCTTGTCCCACATTTAAAATGAACAGGGAACAATTATATACTAACCACCTTCTCCCACCCCTCCCCCAAGAAAAATGGTAAGGCATTCTGACAGCTTCTGAATGTCAACAGAACCTACCACCCAAGCCAACGTGCAAATAAACCAGAAGCACTAAAATAAATCTCCCAACACAAATGTCCATGCTTTCTACAGCCGAGTTCTATAAAATGTTACACATGATTTTTTAAAAATCCATGTATCACTACATTATTTGGAAGTAAAATTCGAGCTGTCTAGAAGTTAATGCTAAAGTATTAGGAAAAGTTAATCTGAAATAAACTTCTAAGTGGTCTGTTTCAAAGGGCTGTCTTAATTTATTCCTTACAATTCAGGTCCACTAAAATATGACTTGGGTTTGAAGCAGCAAAACCAAGACTATTAATACATCAAACATTAAAGACTATCAATACATTAAACAAATTAGCATCTCTGTTTTTGTATGATCTTTGAATTTTCATTTCCATATAACAGAAAAATAAATTCTTTGCCTGCATTTCACTGAATACACCATCGCAAATATTGCTGCTCTGATCTGGTTTTAAAATACTGGGTCTACTGTGTTTTGTAGCATTCATAGACAAACACAGAGAGGTGAGTAGGGTGTGACTGCTTGCACATCTTATATATAAGACAATTTCAGTTGGCAGATTTTCTTTTTAAATCTTAAAAGATCAATGTACATAGAGCATATAACATAGAAATTAGGATATATATTCTTAGAAAAAAGTCGTATCACAAAATTCTAAAGCAAAATACATTCTTCATTCAATACCAATGGTTCTGAATATCTAAGCTAGGGGTAAGCATGCTGCGGGTTGTGGACCAAACGTAGTCTGCTGCTTGTTTCTGTAGGGTTTCAAGCCAAGAATGGTTTTACATTTTTAAATGGTTTGGTTTTGTGGGTTTTTTTTCTTTTCTTTTTTCTTTTTTTTGAGATGGAGTCTTACTCTGTCACCCAGGTTGGCTTCAAGCAATTCTCATACCTCAGCCTCTGAAGTAGCTGGGATTACAGGCATGCGCCACCATGCCCAGCTAATTTTTGTCTTTTCAGTAGAGACGAGGTTTCATCATGTTGGCCAGGCTGGTCTCAAACTCCTGACCTCACGTGATCCACCCACCTTGGTCTCCCAAAGGGCTGGGATTACAGGCGTGAGCCACCACATCCAGCCTGTTTGTTTTTTGTTTTGGTTTGGTTTGGTTTTTGTTTTTAGAGCAGAGTCTTGCTCTGTCTCCCAGGCTGGAGTGCAGTGGTGCCATCATTGCTCACTGTAGCCTCAACCACCTGGGCTCCAGCAATCCTCCTGCCTCAGTCCCCTAAGGAGCTGGGACTACAGGCAAAAGCCACCAGGCCTGACTAATTTTTTTATTTTTTTTGTAGAGTCAAAGTCTTGCTATTTTGCCCAGGCTGGTCTCAAACTCCCAGCCTCAAGCAATCTTACCAAAATGGTGGAGTTACAGGTGTGAACCACTGTGCCTGGCCTAAATAGTTTTAAAAATCAAAAGAAGGATACAATTTATGGACATGTGACACAAGAAAAGTATATAAAACTGAAATCTGAGGGTCCACGAATGAGGTTTTATTGGAGGACAGCCATACCCGTTTGTTTCTGCATCACCCCTGGCTGTTTGGACACCACAGCAGAGCTGAGCAGTGGGGACAGAGGCTGTTTAGTCCAAGAAGCCTAAATTATTTACTATCTGGCCCATTCAAAACAAGTTTGTTGACTCCCGATTTAAGCCAGTTCTTCCCTGTCTCTCATCATAAACCATGACCTGATGTAGTTTAAGCACGAGAGGGGAAAAAATAGCCCTTTGCCCAGCCAAAGGTACATTGCCCATATAGAGCTATGGAAAAGAAAAGATGCCATTCTGGGCCAGGCAAGGTGGCTCACACCTGTAATCCCAGTACGTTGGGAGGCCGAGGCAGGTGGATCACTAGAGGTCAGGAGTTCGAGACTAGCCTGACCAATATGGTGAAACCTTGTCTCTACCAAAAAATACCAAAAATTAGCCAGGCGTGGTGGTGCACGCCTATAATCCCAGTTACTCGAGAGGCTGAAGTGGGAGAATCGCTTGAACCCAGGAGATAGAGGTTGCAGTGAGCCGAGATCATGCCACTGAACTCCAGCCTAGGTGACAGAGTGAGGCTGTCTCCAAAAAAAAAAAGAAAAAGAAAAAAGAAAAGATGCCAAAGATTCCCCTTTTCTGTGTCCCATGTGTCCCAATATCTTGGCACCCAGATGCCAATGACACCACATTTCTTCCACACCGAAAGGCAGCCCACACCCTCACACCACACTACCCATGTGACTCTTAAAACCCAATTTCTTCTCCCACACAAACCTCTTTGGGACATCAATGTTCCTGGAGACAGGCCTGTAGGCCAGGGCCTGGGCTCCGGGCTCTAGGGGTAGTGCCTGGTGACAGGGGCCCTGCAGCTCCGCCAGCCACACTTCCTCCACCCTGCAGGAGACCTGCAGCTTCTGCTCCAGCAGCCAGACGGTCACCTGACCCTCCATCCAGCTGTGCTGCTCCACCAGTCCTGTGCACTCTTGACCCCGATACCACACATAAACCTGCGGGAAGAGGGACAGCAGCCAGCGGTCAGCCCTGGATGGGTCTCACCCTGAAGTTCTCAAGCACCCCACGTCCCAGGAGCCAGGGTCTGCCTGCCACGAACCACGTTCTCTGCCTCACTCATCTTTTATTCAAGTAGATGTTCCCAGGTACTCGCTTCCCACCTGAGTACCCACACAGGCCTGATTCCTCCCAAGGCAGATCCTTATCAGCTCTCTAGACTGGCAGACAGCAAACATGTCAATTTCTGCGACTTTCTCTGAATCTAGAATCTGTACTCATGTTCCCACCTTCCTTGCCCCAGATGCACTGCCTGTCTGCTGGTGCCCAACTGGCACTCCGAACTGCTCATTATCTTGCACTCAGAGGATGCTGAGTCCACCTGGGGACAACGTGGCAGGAGTACAGAGGCAGGTCAACCTCTCACCAGGAGGACCTGGAAGTTGGCAGGCCACCTTCCCTCACAGGCAGGGAGGCCTGGTGCGCACAAGCCTTGGCAAGGAGACAGAGGTAGAGTCCTTATTTAGGAGGCCTCGGGAGGGCAACAAAAGAGAACCCCAGGCACCTGGACCTCATGATAACATCAGACCCAGGGCCCTGGCACAGGGGCAGAGACGCTGGAAAAGGAAATCCACACCGAATCCAACTATACAAACATCTCTGACTCCTCAAAGTGTCTAAAGGGAATTCAAAGACACAATGTTCTTTGACTCTCATAAGCCTGAGATGCTTTCCTTTGGTAAAGTTGTAAACTGAGGCAGGTTAAGAGAAACGTGGCTATGGCCATCCTTCAAACTGAGGTTTTGAACAAGCCAAAGCCCACAGCATCAGATGCTAGATCTTGCCACCTTCTACAGACAACACTGTGGTAGAGAAGCCCTGGGTCTCCTAACAATATCATATTCTTTTGGGCGATCTGCTGCCCAGACACCCTGTGGCTGGAGGGCAAAGGTCTGCACTCAAAACGGTGCCCAGAGAGTTTCCGGCCTGTCACTGGGGCACCCCAGCCCACCACCCCAAGACTCGCAAGATGGGACACCTGTCCATGTTGGGATCAACCTACCTTCTGCCCAGGCTGAAAGGCCACCTGCTGAAGGCCCGAGGTGCTGGGAGCCTTAAGGACTTCCTTGGGCTGCTCCTGGCAGGGGGTGTCATCGGAGGCGATGAAAGGCTGGGGAGCAGCCCCTTCCAGCAGTGGCTCCGAGGGTGGGGCGGCCGAGGGCCCCTCTGAGGCACTGGGTCCCAACACCCGGGCTCCCAGGAGGGACCGCTTTCCAAGGCGCCGGGACAGGACACTCGCCATGCTGCTGCCTCTCCTCTCCTGCGGAGGCGAAGGGGACACTGAGGCCTCTGCCCATCACCTGGGGGAATCAGGAAGCTTTCAGGAGGGAGCCCCACACAGCAGGAGCCAGGAAGGGTCTGCTAAAGTAAGTGAACCCTTTAAAGTCAACTTTTACCATCCCTCCTTTTCACAAAAGTGATATCCATTCCTAGTAGAACAATCAGAAAATACTCTGTGTACACAGAAAAATAAACCACTCAGAAACCTGCCTCCCCGGGAGGCCCACTCTTCCTATACAGCAGGCCAGGCTTCCTTCTGTGCGTGTATTTACACTTTTATTTCTGTAAAAATGGGACTGCTGTTTGGTAAACTGTATTTTTACTTAACTGTGTAAGTTTTGCAATATCATTCAATATTATTTTATAAAAACATGTTCAGAAGCCACTCAGCATTTTCCTAGGTGGACACATCATTCCTATTCTAATCTCTTATTATTTATTGTACCCAAAGGCTGCACCCAATGGTCTGCCGTCTAAACTTCTCTGCCTGCAGGGAGCATCCTCTGAGCTAAACCTCAGCACACACACATCAACCACGGCTTCCGTAGGGCAACTTCCAGGATACGATATTGCTGGGTCAAAGCCTGAGGACATCTGATGCACACAGATTCTCAAGTTCAGCTAGCTCAAAGCTGCAAAGAGCCATAGAAACTTACCGAGCTTGGCCAGGTGCGGTGGCTCACGCCCGTAATCCCAGCACTTTGGGAGGCTGAGGTAGGTGGATCACTTGAGGTCAGGAGTTCAAGACCAGCCTGGCCAACATCATGAAACCCTGTCTCTACTAAAAATACAGAATTAGCCAGACATGGTGGCGCATGCCTGTAATCCCAGCTACTCAGGATGCTGAGGCAGGAGAATCGCTTGAACCCAGGAGGCAGGAAGCTGCAGTGAGCCGAAATCACACCACTGCACTCCAGCCTGGACAACAGAACGAGATTCAGACTCCAAAAAAAAAAAAAAAAAAGAAAGAAATGACCCAGGCTCCTCTCATCTTACACTTGAAGAAACTAATGTTGAGCACGTGACTTGTTCAGGTGGCAAAGGTAGTTGGTGCAAGAATCTGAACAGGCCTCTCGAAGTGGGTCCCTACCAGGGGACCGGCTGACCCACAGTGCTCCCTGGCCTGACACTGCTGGCAGAAGGGGACGAGTCAGACCCAGTGCTTTGCAAATTCAGGTTGCCCTCCTCCTACAGAGCACACGCAGCTCCTCAGTTCCTAATCTCTGCTGTTCCAGTCCTCTGTTCCCTCCTATTCGCTTATTATGTGCAAAGCATATCCCAGGTGCTGTGGGGTCACAGCAGGTATAAAACACCAGGGTTTCCAGAGACCTCAGCATCAATGCTGACTGCCCCCCACCCCTCTACCACCACCACCACCACCGCCCCACCCCCCCCACCCCCCCACCGCCCCCCACCCCCCCACCGCCCCCCACCCCCCCACCCCCCCACCGCCCCCCACCCCCCCACCCCCGCCTATGGGGCTAATTCCACTCAGGTGTGCCTTTCCCACCCCACCCACATCAAGAGGACACCTGTGGCACAGCTCTTAGCTCAAGCTATCTTTGAACAGTTCCATAAGCCTTCTTTCCTTTTCACCCTTGTCCAGAAGCCCCCCAGGCTCTTTCTGTAGGTACCACACCATCTCCACACCTCCCAAATCCTGGCCTCTTTCCAAACCATTCCAGCAAGGTATGTTCGTGAACATCTCCACAGTAACAAAACAGAAACGGCAAAAGAATTCTAAAGGATAATAATAAAATGGCAAATACTGAGTAAAGGGGCAAAATGCTGGTTTTCATGAGCATTTTACGCAGAAACTCAAGGGCTAGAATCTGCTGGCATAGTATCTCCACCATGAATTTTCCAGAAAGCAAAGAAAATATGAGGAAAAGGCTGGAGTCACAGCACGCAGACAGAAATTCCTAGTTAGGTGTCTGGTAACTACATCCAATGACTCTCTCTCTGAAAGCTTCATTGTAACAATAAAAAGGGAGACAAATGCAAAGAGTAGATTCTTTGCCACTACAAAAAAAAAAAAAAAAAATGTATACCTAAGCTAAATTGGTTGTTTTTTTGGTTTGGGTATTTTTTTTTTTTTTTTTTTTTGAGATGGAGTCTCATTTTGTTGCCCAGGCTGGAGTGCAGTGGCATGATCTCAGCTCACTGCAACCTCTGCCTCCTGGGTTCAAGTGATTCTCCTGCCTCAGCCTCCCAAGTAGCTGGAACTACAGGTGTGCACCACTACGCCTGGCTAATATTCTGTGTTTTAGTAGAGACAGATTTTCATCATGTTGCCCAGGGTAGTCTCAAACTCCTGAGCTCAGGCCATCTGCCTGCCTTGGCCTCCCAAAGTGCTGGAATTATAGGCATGAGGCATCGTGCCTGGCCTAAACTGGTTTTTAAAACACTGTCACCTACATACCTTCGTCTTTGGAGCCTCAGGCTAAAATGGAGCACCTCTAACTCTCAGTTCAGTTTCACTGGGCTGACAGGATCCAGAGGCGAAGCCGCAACGCCACGCAGAGACATGAGATGGCAGCATCAACCCAGAGAAAGAAACTACACCACTTTCTTAGCCAAAAAAAAAAAAAAAAAAAAAAACAACCTAATGGCCTCCCCACTTTCTAGAGCAGGAAGTTTGGGGTTTCTACCACTGAAAATGAAGAAAGGGTAGTATTTCCCAAATTCCTGGGCTCCCAGTCTTCAGACGGCGCCTGAAATGTTTGGCCAACAAATTCGGTCGATGTTTTTTCTAAGCCTTTTTCTTTTTTTAATTTAAAGACTGCTTTCTACTGCCTGTTTTGTTTGTGCCTGCCGGATCCGCATGGAGTTGGTGAACCTGCTGCTTCTGACTGGATCCCTCCTGTCCCCTTTCTCCTTTAACTGGCCAGAATTTCACACCAAAATACATTTTCTCATTGGCTTTATTTTAGTACTGCCAAATCTTAAGTTTTAAAAGCAGAAGAGAAAGAAGGAAGGGAAACTGTCTTTATTAAGTGCCTAAGAGGTACTAGCTTTCATAAATTGTATCTAATTTAATCCTCAAAAGGATCTGAGATGAACCAATGGTCTACCATTTCTGATGAGGTGACAACCTCAGAGGGTCATGGTACCAAAGCTGCACACTTAGGAACTGCAGCCTTGGGTATGAACTCATGTCCATCTGGTGTCAGAGGTCACAATCCTGCCATGATTCTAGTAGGTGTGGAATCTCTCAAAATAAACCACTCAATTAAGTTGATTTTCATCAACTTGGTGTTTTTTTCCCTATGTTAGTGAACCGTGATGGGAAAAATAGCTCCTGGCCAGGTGCAACGGCTCATGCCTATAATCCCAAACACTTTGGGAGGCCGAGGCAGGCAGATCACTCGAGGTTAGGAGTTCAAGATCGGCCTGGCTAACATGGTGAAATCCCATCTCTACTAAAAATACAAAAAATTAGCCAGGTGTGGTAGCGTGCACTTGTAATCCCAGCTACTTGGGAGGCTGAAGCACAAGAATCGCTTGAACCCGAGAGGCAGAGGTTGCAGTGAGCTGAGATCGCACCACTGCACTCCAGCCTGGGGGACAGAGTGAGACTCCGTCTCAAAAAAAACAAAAAAGAGGCCGGGCGCAGTGGCTCAAGCCTGTAATCCCAGCACTTTGGGAGGCCGAGACGGGCGGATCACAAGGTCAGGAGATCGAGACCATCCTGGCTAACCCGGTGAAACCCCGTCTCTACTAAAAAATACAAAAAAAATAGCCGGGCAAGGTGGCGGGTGCCTGTAGTCCCAGCTACTCGGAAGGCTGAGGCAGGAGAATGGCGTGAACCCGAAAGGCGGAGCTTGCAGTGAGCTGAGATTCGGCCACTGCACTCCAGCCTGGGAGACAGAGCGAGACTCCATCTCAAAAAAAGAAAAAGAAAAAATAGCTCCTGATCTAAAAGTCTACACATCCATTTTCTCACGTACTTTCATTCCTTGAAAAAATCTCTTCTCCACTTGCATCTTGGCCTCTTACCTACAGAATAAAGGTCAACGCTTTAGTCTGACCCTGCTAAGCAGACCAAGCCACTGTTAATCATTTAGCAGTTCGAGTTTGGGAAGACCTTTATACACATATTGCCCTCTGGCAGGGCATGCAAAGGGATAATGGGATCAACCCAAAAAGTCAAGGAAAACCTTAGCCAAGTTTATACTGGGGATTAATAGCATGGAAGTGGGAGAAATACAAATCTAGACTAATCCAGGCTGGGCAGCATCACCAGGCGTCACTTGATGCCTCGCCTGTGTTAATCAGCACACTCATGACATTTACAGACGTGGCTCGAGAGACAGCACAAGTAACCAAGAGTCTTTGGGGACTCAGAGCGAATGACAGCATCGGCGAAGGTCTGCCAACAGGTGGGTCGAGGAGCAAGGTTAACTCTGGGCCGCCTGTGACTTTTCAGGACCTCCTGCTATCTCACAAGCACTCCTGGGGTCCTGCCCACCTGGTGCACTTCCACCATTCCAGCGGTGGCCTCCTTCCAACCTCTCTCCTCCAGGATCTCCACTTCATTCACTCCTCTGGTGAGGTCTTTCTTGGGAGCTATCAATGGTCCCTATAAACCAGCCATCCCCTAGTTCGCCATATGGTTCTGGAGCAGCCAAGAGAAATCAAGAAACACCTATTTCAGGGTAACAGTAACAGTAGTGCAACACACAGCCAAATCCCACTTTATGATTTTACATTCTCCTCTTACGGAATTCCCTGACCGAAACATAAACTTGTGCTGAAGGCTTCTTGGGAAAGTTTTAACGGGATACCAAGCCCTCTTGTGTTCCTCCCTCCCCGCTGCCATCACCAACAGGAGGGATTGGCTACCCTAGATAACATCTTTCAGTCCATGTCCAAAAGGAGTTAGCTCTTTTCAGGGATCAGCAAACACATTCTGATGTGCTAATAGCCCTTAATGAGGACATCTGCCATCAGTTAAGGAACTGGAACAGGCAGAACAGTAAAACAAACTCTCTCTGTGGTTCAGGGTTGCAAACTGCTATTTGTCATGTAACTGTTGCTGGACAACCACATGTCTCAGCACACGTAGGCACGCCCCCACACTTGTGTGCGTGCACACACTCACGCGGTGGCTGCGCTCTCCTACCACCCAGGGACACTGCAGCGAGCCATGATATCACCTAGCGGCACTTCCAGAAGACAGGTCATAAGTCAAAGTGATTCACTGCACAACTCATGGGGTTTCTTTTAACTTAAGAAGGGTGAAGTTTGGAGTAAGACTCCTATTTGCAAAAGCTTGGGTGCTTGCTACTTCTCTAATGAATAATTTATAGGTCAACTGAGGGATATAAACCCACCTGCCAAGAGCTTCAGATTCTCTGCTAAACTCTGCTCTCTGTATATTTTATTATCTCCATTGGGTATCACTGCAGGAACAACAGTTTCAGTTTTTAGATGTTTGGTTAATATTTAGCATATCATTCTTTATCTTTTATCAGAAAAGTGCCCATTTTTCCTTTAAATCTGTAACATTTTTATTTAAAATTTTCAGTGTGATGTTCTACACTTTGCAGGGCATAGGGGTACATGCCTATAGTCCCACTACTCAGGAGGCTAAGGCAGGAGGATCGTCTGAGCTCTAAATAAATAAATAAATACACAAAGGCCAAAATGTTTGCAGTGAATGTTTGCATCTCTTATTTTACAACAGAACTCCATGGAGAATAAGATTCCCAAACAACTCATTTTCAGCAATTCTTAGCCAACATCTTTGCTGACAAATGCCATGAGTACTTGCAAGCATATTTATAAGTATATGCAAATATGTTTATGGTCCTCCTGGTTTGCAGGTCACCATTTGAACCTTGGCAGAAGCAAACTGTCCCATTCCATACCCAACTGCTACCTGGTGGCTGGTTCTCAAGCCTTTTTTTTCTGGTATGTCTTCCCCAAAGAAAGCAAAAAAAAAAACCAGACCCTTCGCTAAGCATACACGGACCTTTTCTTTGAAGAGACAGGAAAAAACTCCTCCTGGCTTTCAACAGAAAGCCAGGGCCTCAGCAAGAGCACCCAAAGCCCTGATCTAAAACTTCTGGCTCTCTGAAATTATCAGGTCCTGTGATCCTATTTTTAAGAGGGGTGTGGTGTGTACTTAGGATTTTCACAGTACAAGCTTCAGACACATGGCACTGAGCATATTGGTGATTGATTCAAGTTCTAAATCAGCTGGTCAGAGTGTGACAATTTGGATTCTCAGGGCATTCTAATTATTGTCTTTTTCTGAAGGTTTTAAAAAACTGGACTACATTGCATCAGTGTAGAATAGTTTAGACTACCAGTAAAATTAAAAAGATAGAGTATCAAGATTGATAGGGACCAGAATAACTGTCCAACTCCCATTCAGGGCTGGAATGTTCTCGATGGCATACCCTATAACTGAGCATCCAGCCTTCCTATTACTCTAAGCAATAGATGTAATACAATAATGGAAAGGAAAAAGAAGGAACCCCCAAATAACACTGCTATTTTCATATTCCAGCAGATGGGCCATAGAATCAGGTCATCTGATCTGCTTACAGCGAATTCTCTCCAGCAAATAATAAACGATCCTGATCAACAAATATTTCTGCTGGTCTGACTGCACAACAGTCATTCAGTCAAGTAAAAGAGACGGTTTCTGTTTGCGCTGCTGGCAGGAAAGCGTTTTCACAGCTCTACCCAGGAAAAAATACACTTCCCCTTCCTTCACACCTACCTCCCCATTTGCTCTCAGAAATGCAGTGCCTTTGTTCACGACTCTCTGGAGTTCACACTACCCTATTACACAAGACAGCTCTTAGGACACTCCTTGGCACACAGTGAGGGCTCAGGAATCCACAACCCTCTCTATCGGCACCGATGGGACTGCAGCCTCCTTAGACTGATCTTAAACAGCTGATCTTCCCAGGGGTAAGAAGAGGCCCAGATTCAAGAAAAATGTGTTATAAGAAGGAATACCTGCTGCTGGCCCTAAAATGAAGGCAAAGGTGTCAAGAGCATTCGAACTTGCTTCCGAGACAGGGTTTCCTTAAAAACAGGCAGACAGAAGGAAGCAGGTATTAGCAGGACTATGCTGACAGATGTCTGGGTGAGGGGACACAGTTGTCCCGCAGCGTTTTTGTAAATGCGTGGGGCGCTGGGGCGTGCATGTATGTGGCGGGGGAGGGGCGCCGTGCAGTGTGGTTAAACCTGATTTAAACTGTTCTCAAACCACATGACACTTCCAGAAGGAGGTGGGGAGATGGATGATTGCTGACTTGGCATTTTACCCAGAGCCAGGACTGGAGGGAGGGAACCAGGAGCCGAGTATCCCCAGGGAGAACAAGCCTCACAGAACTAGCAGTTGTCTCTAGCAGTCTTCAGGGTAAACTTCTAAGAGACCTGCACACGACCTCGAAACCACTCACAAATGCTTGAATGGCACTTAGGTTTATACTCTCTTGAATGCACACATTGGGGACTTCTTTTCTTTCCTGACTTCTCAGCAACTCAATAAAATATGGAGGAACAAGATCACCCTTGTTTTAGAGCTGAGAACACAGGTTCAAGAAGGTCACCTATTTGTCCAAAATCCCAAAGCTAGCAAGCAGTGGCATTGTCAGTTTCCTGCGCCGTCCTGGTCCAGTTCTCTCTTCCCCGGAAGTGGAGACCCAGCAGCAAGACGTGGCTCAGGCCTGGGGAGGGTGAGCTGGGATCCAGAGGAAGAGAGTGAGTTTCATGGAGAAGGGATTTACTGGAAGCACTTGCAGTAACAACAGGCAAAAGCTGGCAATTTAAAAACAAAAAAAACAAAAAAAAAAAACCTGCCATTCCAAAAATATAAAACACAGACGTGAGAGTTTTAAAAGCCTAATAGTCAAGGAAGGCCTTAGCACTGAGGCTCTGAGTGGGCACTCGCTGGAAAGGGAAGCTTGAGAGGTAACGACGCCCCAGGTACCAATTCCAAGATGACAAAAAGGGTTCCTGTGTTCTCGCTCCCTGAAGAAAGCAGATGAACACAGGAACACGGACTCTACTTTTTTTTTTTTTTTTTTTGAGACAGAGTCTCGCTTTGTCAACCAGGTTGGGGTGCAATGGCGCCATGTTGGCTCACTGCAGCCTCCTCCTCCCAGGTCCAAGCAATTCTCCTGCCTCAGCCTCCCAAGTAGCTAGGATTACAGGTGCACGCCACCATGCTGGGCTAATTTTTGCATTTTTGGTAGAGATGGGGTTTCACCATGTTGGCCAGGCTGGTCTCGAACTCCTGGCTTCAAGTGATCAGCCCACCTCAGCCTCCCAAAGTGCTGGGATTACAGGTGTGAGCCGCTGTGCCTGGTCATTTTTTTTTTTTTTCTATTTAGGAAGTTAAAGTAGAAACACTATTTGGAACTCAAAAGTCATTTGAATGGATCATCACAGTTCCTGACAATGCCAAACAAAGGAGAATCACTCCTGAGGGTGAAATGGTTAAAGGAGAAAACTGGTTTGGAACTCAAATGTCACCTCGATGAATGATCACACTCTCTGACAATGCCAAACCGACAGGCAGGGGAGCCTGGCAGGAGCATGAGAGCTACCTGGTGACTCACCTGGCTGGAATCAACATGTCATAAAAAGGCAACCGCTCTCTCCTTGTGGTGGGTAATCGAGGCACCCATATTTAGAGGCTTGCCGGTCAAAATGAACCAACTCCAGCGTTCCATGGTTTGAGCTCAACACCAAGTCAGATGGCTGTGGCCCTGGAGCCCGAAGCCAGTGACCAGCCCCTGCCCATCGCCCATGTGACTAGGTGCCTGCCCCACTCACTTTCGGTACCGGGTCTCATTCCTGCTCTGTTCCCCCAAGCCTGAATCTCAGCCCTGGGGCCCGGCCCCCAAGCCTCCCCCAGGTGGGGCCTGGCCAGCCTCTGGGAGCTAATCCCACCCACAAGGGTGGGGCAGACCCAGCTGGGGAGGGACTCACCGGAACCCCTGGGAAAGGGCCCTGGAGCAGAAAAAGCCCAGCATCTTTAAACGTATCAGCCCTGCTGATATGCAACATGTGGGCCCAGCTCTTGACCATGCACCAAGCCAAATATTAAGAAGCCTAAGAGTCAGACCCTGCCCTTCATGAATTTGGGGCCTAAATGAGCTACCACCTGGTCCACACAGCCAGCACTTGTGTTTAAAAGCACTTAATACGCTCCGAAGCTACATTTATGTACTTGTGTTGTATAATGAGATGAATGAATGAACATTTGCTTCTCTCAGGAAAATGAAAAAAACATTCAGCAATCTGACACTGAAGCCTGATTTTTAAAAAGGGGGTTTTTAGAATGGAGCCCATGAGTTAGATGAATATCCATGTGAAAATTTTCCGTTTTTGACATCAGTTAGATAAGTCAAAATAAAATATGTTATGAATCTAAAAAAAAAAAAATCCGCTGAGTGACTGGAGGTTGAAGGAGACACAAGTTTCACCCCAAAAACAGAAAGTCAGCCTTAGTGAAAAGAAGACAGGCACCATCGGGGAAGATTTAAATACACAGTGGAAAATAAACGGAGCGGAGGAGGGGCTCGCCCAGGGCTCAAACCACTAAGGAAGTGCCTTAAACGTATTTTTCTCTGGAGGAAGCCATTTAAGGAATCTTTATGCCCCAATAACTGTGGGCATGAGAATGAGTTTCGAGATGAAAGAGAGTTGGAGAAACAGGCTGAATAAGAGTTCACCCCCACCCCAGCTTAGGATGTTGGGGTGCCACTCTCTGATGCTTTTCCTGAAATGGATGGGGTGGCGGCATTAATCAGAAGGTGCTCACTAGTGAGGACGTTCTGAGCCCAAGTGACAAAATAAATGTGCATCAATCGCAGACAGCAGCTGGCCCACACTCTCCAAATTTTCAGAAAAGGAAGGGATAAAATCAGCACCGGGTGCTCGTGAGCTCTGCCTGCCCCAGGAACACAACCAAGGGGGTTGACACACATGGCCCCACCACCTCAGGCCGGCAGGTAGACTGGACTTAGTTCAAGGCCAGCAGAAGAGGAGAATCTTTTGAAGAAAAGGCAGTAGGATGTTTCCAAGAAATAAAATCACATATAAGTGGCAAGAGAATAACAGGAACCCTTATATGTAATCCGTGGCCTTTCAAAAGTTGATATTCATTCAGGAATGTTCTAACAGCTATCACTTATCAAAGACTTAAGTGCCAGTCAACTTGCTGAGCATTTCGCTGACCGTGCCTCATTTAATCCCCCACAAATAACCCATGAGATTATAAATACCATCATCATTCCCATTTTACAGATGAGCAAACTGAGTCTCAGAGAAGTTTGAGTAAATTTTCCCAAGGCCACGAAGCTAGAAAATGACAGAAGTCAGAATGTGAGCCCAAATGTGTCTGATTCCAAAAGCTATGTTTGTTTTGAGACAGGGTCTCCCTCTGTCGCCCAGGCTTGAGTGCAGTGGCACAATTACAGCTCACTGCAGCCTTGACCTCCCAGGTTCAAGCAATCCTGCCACCTCAGCCTCCCAAATAGCTGTGACTAGAGGTGCATGTCACCACACCTGGCTCATTTTTGTATTTTTTGTAGAGATGGGATTTCACCATGTTGCCAAGGCTTTTCTCAAATTCCTCGGCTCAATTGATCCTCCTGCCTCAGCCTTCTAAAGTGCTGGGATTACAGGTGTGAGCCACCAGACCCAGACAAGCTATGTTCTTTCTACTATGTTGTACAGCCAGGAAAACTATGCATCAAGTGACAGATTAAACTAGATGACCTTGTAGGCTTCCTTGTTTTTAAAAACTTGAGTCACCAAGAGGTTAACGTGGTGTTAGTGGTTGTGGCTTGGAACGAGAGATGTGCATTATGACAGCAAAGTATCAAGCATGGGATCACCAGGATCAGGGCTACAATTCTTCTTATTTCACCTTTTACAAATATCCCAAAGAGAATGCACAGTGAAACAGTCAGGGCTGCCTTAAGCTCAGACTTCCAGCTGGGCGCAGTGGCTCACGCCTGTAATCCCAGCACTTTGAGAGGCCAAGGCAGAGGATGGCTTGAGCTCAGGCGTTCAAGACTAGCCTGGCCAACATGGCAAAACCTCATCTCTACTAAAAATACAAAAATTAGCCAGGTATGGTGGTGGGTACCTGTAATCCCAGCTACTGGGGAGGCTGAGGCATGAGAATCGCTTGAACCTGGGAGGTTGCAGTGAGTCAAAATCGTGCCACTGCACTCTAGCCTGGATGACAGAGTGAGACCCTATCTCGAAAAAAAAAAGAAAAAAAAAAGGCTCAAACTTCCCCATTGTGACCTTGGCCAAACAAACTCACCTCTCTGACCCTCAGTTTCCTCACGTGCAAAATGAGAAAAAGTACAGATCATATCCTAGAGGATAATTTGGACCTTTAATGAGGGAATGCATTTTTTTTCCAGAAGTGCCTTGATTTTTTTAAGAGTCGCCAAGCTCCTCTTTCCTAGAGATTCTGATTCCCCAGGTCTGAGAGAGGAAACAGTGAGAAAATGCATGTTGGATACTAAGCACTGTGCCTAGCAAAAGTGCACAATAAATGCTGACCTGAAAAAAAAGTAGACACCAAATCCCAGGCAGTGAAGAGCCAAATCTATAGGAAAATTATAGGGAAGAGTTTATGCAAATGTGGGGGGAATACAGTAAATTTTAACATCAACAAGGGCAGTGTAAGAGATGTAAGAAAAAAATCAAAACCATGCAAGAGCTCTATGGAAACAGTCACACCCGGTAAAGAGAACTGATGTCACTGTGGAACGCACTGTCATCTACAGCGGCCATGAAGGCCTAAAAGGAAAAAGACATTTTGTCCAGTGCCACTGCAAAAGCACTAAAACAAAAAGAAGCACACTGCCCACCCCCATCCTATAAAACCAACCGCATTGGGAACACTGGTTATTGCCCATCAAGAAAGATGAGGCCAGGTATGGAGGCTCACACCTGTAACCCCAGCACTTTGGGAGGCTGAGGCAGAGGATGGCTTGAGCTCAGGAGTTCAAGACCAGCCTGGGCAACACAGGCAGACCCCATCTCTACAAAAAATACAAACATTAGCCAGGCGTGGTAGCATGTGCCTGTAGTTCCAGTTACTCAGGAGGCTAAGGTGGGAGGATCACTTGAGACTGGGAGGTAGAGGCTGCAGTGAGTTGTGATCGCGCCATGCATTCCAGCCTGGACAACAGAGTAAGACCCTGTCTTACTCGGGGTGGGAGGTGGGAAAAAAAAGATGACTGATAAGGCCAGAGGACCGCTAACCTAAATGTGCTGTGTGACAGGGAGGGCAAGCTAAGAAGGCAGTGCTCTTCAGGACAAAGGATCAAGTACAGGAGGGCCCCAAGAGAATCTACCAAGTAGGAGAGAGGAGTAGAATGCCAACTTGGTCACCAAATACTGAAATGACAGAAAAGGGAGGCCCCGCTAACATCAGCTGGAAACCAGAGAGGGAATGCTAGAATACCCCAATGAAGGCAAATAAAGTGCATACTGTGTTTGGACAGTGAATGAATGCACGAGTGGGGTCGCCCTAGGGTCCAACTAGCACTGCTTCATAACAGACTGCATGGAGATCTGAGGTTGAATGCATGTAAAACCGTGAAGGCTGCAAAGGGGCCTCTGCCTCTCCTCACCCAGGTGGCAGGGACGCCGGCCCACAACTGGCCGCAAAGCTGTCTTCAGGAGGGCCACAGCCACTCCCTCCCTTGCCACACTGGCTCCTAAATGCATGGGTTTGATCTGATAGGATTAACTCTCATGTTTTCCACGAGTTCTGTAGAGAGCTAGAGATGAAGGCCAGAAATGTAAATAACAGAGGCACACGCCATTCTTCTGTAATTAACATAAACTGCTAATAACGGCCACGTGGCAGCATTCTAGATGCCTTTAAAGAACATGCTTCCAAATGCCTCACACTTTGCTTGAGTGTTTAGGCCACACTGGATTACAAAGGCAGCCTGGAGAAGAACCGCAGGTGCGGTGAAGGTCTCCAGGCCAAATGAACTGAGTTTAGAATTTCCCATCCAGAGTCCACAATGGGCTGCCTGTTCAGCCTGTGATTCTTTTCCACACAACCACTATCAATATACGGGTCAAAGTCCTCAGGGGTTGGGGGGCGGGGACCAGGCAGAATTAACTAGGAGGCCCAGAAGAGCCTTTCCCAACACCAACCCTTCCCACAGACCAGCAACAGTATGTGCGACCTGTGAGGCCAGTGAGCACTCACCTAACACACTCTAAATTCTGCCCCCTCGTCTTCAAATAACTGCTTAATGTCTGAGCACAGGGCAGGCATTCCTCAGTCTACAGTAACTCTAAGCGAGGAACTGACCCCACGATGCATCTTTGTTAGAATGTACAATTCAAGAACCCTATGGCCCAGCAGTTCCACTTTCTCGGTACCTACCCTACAGAAAACTCACAGGTGCTATAGAGGTCTGTGCAGCAGTGTTTTTTGGTAACAGCGTTTTTAACAGTAAAGGATCTGGAAATGACTGAAGTGCCCATGAATTAGGGAAAGGTGAAGTAATTGTGTAGCCTTCTAATTGTAAGGGAGACCGGGCAGGAGTTAAACAAAATCAAGACTTTTGTGTAGCGGCCGAGAACTATCGCCAACCACCCTGTTGAGGGAGGGAGAGGCAATTCAGTAAAGAGACCTTATGTAATCATCCGCAGCCAATGCACTTAACTTTCTGTAAGTCCTAGAGGTATAGATGTACGTGAGGCATCTGAAGAACAGCAAGTCCATGAAAGTGCTCGACCTCTGGGGAAGGGACTGGGATTAGAAACAGTCATCAAGAAAGACTTTCTGCTTGCTCGAGAAGTTTTGCATTCTTCCCCTACGGAGAATGTGTTCATGTACTAACTTGCGCAACGAAAATTTCATTTAAAATTTTTTTTAAAAAAAGAAAAGAAACAGGCCCTGTTCAATGCATTTCAATAATATGTTAGGGGGCAATTTCACCCTGAATCTGGCCCACGCTTCCCAGGGGCTGTGAGCTCGGCAGTGCACATCTGCGTTTCCAGTCAGCAGTGGGCTTTGCAGCACAGATCCTGTTTCAATATTATAAGCCCAACTCTGCAACTCTGTGGATTGTTAAATTTATATGCTAGTTCAAGGAAAAGGCAGGGAAAAAAGAGAAAGTATGTCAATGGGACTTCTGGTCATTAAAAGGGATGTCCTAGGAGTAATTCCAGTTCTTCTAACCCAGCACTGCAGCACTCCAACACAACACACACGTTTCCTAATAAGCCAGCCCTTGCCCAATCACGCTTCCTCCACACCAGGCCTAGCTGCCTGTGGTTTTGACTCTTTCAGCTGGGAATCAGGATTCCTAACATAAATCCAAATCCCCTGAGCTAATGAGAAAAAAGAATCTGAACATCCCATTGCACAAAGTCTAATAAAACATTATTATTCACTCACTGGGGACTCCTAACTATATAGGATACTGCTTTTTAAACACAGACACGCACCCCCTCCCCCTCCTCAAAGCACCACCTATACAGTAATTAGAAACACAAAATTGGCTGTGCACAGGTAGCTCATGCCTATAATCCCAGCACTTTGGGAGCCCAAGGTAGGAGAATCACTTAAGGCCAGGAGTTCGAGACCAGACTGAGCAACATAGTGAGACTCTGTCTCTACAAAAAATTTAAAAATTAGCCGGGTGTGGTGGTGCCTACCTGTGGTCCCAGCTGCTTGGGAGGCTGAGGTGGGAGAATGGCTTGAGCCTGGGGAGGTCAAGGCTGCAGTGAGCCGTGATTGTGCCACTGCACTCCAGCCTAGGAAACAGAGCAAGACTGTCTAAAAAAAAGAGAGACAGAGAGAGAGAGACAAATTATAATATTTAGAACCTACCGAGCAAAACTAACTTATGGCAATAGAAATCAGATTTGTGGTACTTCTGGTTGGGGGTGGGGCTTATCTGGAAATGGTCATGAGGAACTCATCTGGGGTGATGGAAATGTTCTGTCTCCGTATGTATGTGTCGAAACTGATTAAACAGCACACTTAAGATCTGTGCTGTATGTAAATTACACCTCAATTAAAAAAATAACTCCTCACACACAGTTTCTCTCCGGCTGCAGCAGAACTCTGAGCTGTCCTATCAGACGTCGGAAATCTCTGTTGTGCTATGCAAGGAGCATGAGTACCATGGCGACAGTCACCATAAAAATAGATAACAAGATTAAAATGGACGCAGGACACATGAATTTAAGAACAGCACACCAAGAGCAATTCATTTTCAGCAGAAGAAAAATAGAGGAGAGGGAGTTTGCAATTCCTCCGGCACGCTGACAAGCAGCCACTGACTGAATGTGGTTGTTTTTACTAAGAGAGTTGTATATATGGCTTCCTGATACTCAAAGGACAAAAAAGCTGACAACTGGGTTTTTTTGTTTTGTTTTTCTTTTTCCTTTTCTTTTTGTTGCCCAGGCTGGAGTGAAGTAGCACCAGCACAGCTCACTGTAGCCTTAACCTCCCCGGGTTCAGGTGATCCTCCTCCCTCAGCCTCCCAAGTAGCTACAGGTGCACGCCACCACGCCCAGCTCATTTTTGCATTTTTTATAGAGATGGGGTTTCACCATGTTGCCCAGGCTGGTCTCAAACTGCTGGGCTCAATTAATCCTCCTACCTCAGCCTCTCAAAGCAGCTGACACCACAGGTAGTCTCAAAGTGCTTGGATTACAAGAGTGCACCACCATGCCCAGCTGAGAACTATTATTTCTTATCATATTTTGCTTTGTCTAAAAAAAAAAAGGCCGGGCTCACACATGTAATCCCAGCACTTTGGGAGGCTGAGGTGGGAGGATCACCTGAGGTCAGGAGTTCAAGACCAGCCTGGCCATCATGGTGAAACCCTGTCTCTACTAAAAAATACAAAAATTAGCTGGGCATGGTGGCGGGAGCCTATAATCCCAGCTACTCGGGAGGCTGAGGCAGGGAGAATTGCTTGAACCCAGGAGGCAAAGGTTGCAGTGAGCTGAGATCACACCACTGCACTCCAGCCTGGGCAACAGAGCAAGACTCTGTCTCAAAAAACTGTCTCAAAAAAAAAAAAGGACTTCTTAGCCTAACTTTCCCCAAAACCCACTATGTAGCCCAGGGAACCAAATTACAGCAATTCAACAAGCACAGGTGATGTGACAGACACCATGTGGGGCACAAATGATACAGAGACAAAGGAGACTCAGGCCTGTCATTAAGTGTACAAAAATTTTCAACTCTAGTTCTAAATAATTAGGTCCTGCCTATGCTTTTCACATACATCTAAAACTGCCATTTGTTAAGTCAGCGCACCCCAAAATTGGTTCAGCCCATATAAAGAGAGCACTTTCTTGCCAAATACTGATTTCTCAAATGCCAAAATGCAAGCATAAATCACGTGGAGACAAAAATCATCTTACGATATTCTCCAAAGATGAGATAAACCTCTATTCTCTTTGCAGAGCTAAGAAACTTTTGCTAAGTGATTTAGCCCTAGCAGTAACCTGCACAACAACAAAAGTAATCCAAAAATATCAGGAAGAGGAATCTAAAAGTTTTAAATAATCAGGGCAGATTCTAAATAAAGCATATATTTCAGTGAAAGTTAAGCAGAATTAAACTAAAAAAAAAAAATCATATGTAAGCTATAAGTAATACATACGCAAATTTTTTTTTTTTTTTTTTGAGACAGAATCTCGCTGTGTCTCCCAGGCTGGAGTGCAGTGGCGTGATCTCGGCTCACTGCAAGCTCCGCCTCCCGAGTTCACGCCATTCTCCCGCCTCAGCCTCCCAAGTAGCTGAGACTACAGGCGCCCGCCACCACGCCCGGATAGTTTTTTGTATTTTTAGTAGAGACGGGGTTTCACCATGTTAGCCAGGATAGTCTCGATCTCCTGACCTCGTGATCCACCCGCCTCGGCCTCCCAAAGTGCTGGGATTACAGGCTTGAGCCACCGCGCCCGGCCCGCAAAATTTTTTTTAAAAATTTAAGCCAGGAGCAGTGGCTCATGCCTGTAATCCCAACACTTTGGGAGGCTAAGGTGGGAGGATCCCTTGAGCCCGGTGGGTCGAGGCTGCAGTGAACCATGATTGCGCCACTGCATTCCAGCCTGGCAACAGAGTAAGATCCTGTCTCATAAAAAAATGTTTTTAATTCAAATTACAAATGTATTGTCTGATATAAACTAAACATATGCTTTCCTGGAAAATCTCACTTTAAAACATCTTTAACTTGATCTGCCCTGTATTCTCTTTATCGCTAAACTGCAGAGCAATCAGAGGGCTCCGTCTCATCACTGGTGTCAGGATGGTGTTGAGCAAGGTGCTCCTGGGGATACAAATCCACAGTGCGGGACATGAAGTGGGAAGAGACATTCAAGGTCACTCCATGTCCTCCACGGCCAAGCAGAGGACCCAGCACCCACTAACAGCCCCCTCTTCATTTAGTCATCATCCCAAATAGAAGTGGCGTGATGATGATCCCACTATTCTTTTTTTTTTTTTTTTTTTTTTTTTTTGAGAGCTGGAGTCTCATTCTGTTGCCCAGACTGGGGTGCAGTGGCGTGATCTCGGCTCACTGTAACCTTTGCCTCCTGGGTTCAAGCCATTCTCCTGCCTCAGCCTCCTGAGTAGCTGGGATTACAGGCAAGCAACACTACGCCCAGCTACTTTTTGTATTTTTAGTAGAGATGGGGTTTCACCATGTTGGCCAGGCTGGTCTTGAACCCCTGGCCTCCAGCGATCCACCCGCCTCTGCCTCCCAAAGTGCTGGGATTACAGGCGTGTGCCACCGCACCCAGCATGATCCCACTAACCTTCTACATGTCAATCTGTGTTGTTCATTATTATTGGCCATTTCCCCTCCTCCACCTTCTCGTTTTTCCTAAGGACAAAATTTAATTTGCAGCAGCCCTAGGGTCACAAACTGAGTTCTGACCTGACTTAAAATAGTTTTCATCCTTTCTTTGTTTCCTTTTTTTGAGTCAAGGTCTCGCTCTGTCACCCAGGCTGGAGTGCAGTGGTGCCACGATCATGGCTCACTGCTCCTGGCTCACTGCAGCCTCAAACTCCTAGGCCCAAGTGAGCCTCCGACCTCAGCCTCCTAAGTAGCTGGGATCACGGGCAGGTGTGCCATTATGCTTGACTAGTTTTTCTATTTTTTCACAGACAAGTTCTCTCTCTGTTGCCCAAGCCAGTCTTGAATTCCTGGGCTCCAGCAATCCACCCACCTCAGTCTCTCAAAGTGCTGAGGTTACAGGCGTGAGTCAATGCACTTCGCCTGTTTTTTGTTTTGTTTTTTCCATCCTTTCTAAAATGATACCAGAAGGGTCTCTCAAAGATGCTGGAACCTATTTATAAACATTTTTTAAAGAACACACTTGATGATATTGACTCAAATAGTTGCCACTGGAGGGTAAAGCCCCTATTCTATCTGTCTTTCAGCTTTGACAAGTCACATACTAAATAACTGACCCTAGAAATTGGAAGAGACTTTGGAGGTCAGCCTAATTCCTGTCCTCCTCTTCTACCGCATTCCTAATCAACAGCATTCGGCCCCACTTGAATACCGCCAACAGCGGCAAGCTCACTACTTCCTGGGCAGACATTTCCTCTGTTGGACAGATCTGCCAGTTAGAAAATCCTTTTTCATATTGAACTGAAATCTGCTGTCCCGGTCTTTCGGATTAAAGGAGACCTCAAAGTCTATGAACTTCAGCATGATCACTGATCATTCTACAGACAAGGAATCACGTAATCATGCCATAAATGAGAAATCTGCAGCTACAGAGAATAAAGTGACTGTTCCATCTACTGGTTGCATTCCAACACCAGGAGCAAAAATGAACGTCTCCTCCTTCCTATGTCTGATAACCAGGAAAATATGTGAAGGTGCTACTGTGTACCCAAAGCATAAATGTAGTTCAGTTATTCCCTATCCTACAGCATCCCAGACTCCTTTCCAGGATCAAGTCTTGCTTGCTCATGTCCCTATTAACTCTTGGCTCTCCGGTGTCCAAATGTCACCTGACCAGCCAACGTCATTAAGACTAGATCTTATGATTAGATCGCTGAATTTCTGATCCCATTATAAACTGCATTCAATTTTTTTAAAGCTGTATCTTAGAGCTAAGCTCAGTGGCCCATGTTGGTAGACCCAGCCACTTGGGAGGCTGAGGCAGGAAGATTGCTTCAGCCTAGGAGTTCGAATCCAGCCAGGACAACATGGCAAGACTCATGACTCTCTGAAAAAAATAAAAATAAAAACAAATAAAAATATAAACCAATAAAAATAAAAGCCTCACCCACTCAAGGCTCACAGTGAACTGACGAACAACAGAAAAATCCCGATGCTTTTTCTTCTCCATGCCCTGCCCCTCCTCAGTGGACCTGCGCCAACCAGCGGTCAAGGACTCTGTCTTCAACTGTGACTCTAGTTCCTAACCTTGAGCTTGACACACAGCGAGCAGGCACTCGAGATTAATCACTGAATGAATCATCTTCTTTACCCTATCTTGTCCTTGAATCATAAAAAGTTTTAAAAATTGCAGATGTCCCCACTGTGGAATATATACACAACTACAGAAAAGACAAATAATACAAACGTTTAAAAAAAAAAAAAAAAGAGTTGCATGCCTTAATCCATCCAGAAGCAACCAGTATTTGTATTTTGATATTACTATTATTGGTGTATTTCCTTCCAATTATTTTCTAAACACGTTGCTTTCTTAACATTTGAAAATGTAGATGTAGATGTCCCTTAACTTCTGGTGAAAACATTTTTCCCTGTTATTTGAAAGCTATTCCTAAACGTTATTTTTCATAACTTCATAACATTCTATTTTAAAGACATCAGAATTCACTTATGTATTACCTCTAGCCCACACCATTGGATATTTAGGTTATTCCCAAGTTTTTGCTATAGTTTTTTTAAAAATCTCTGAATAATCTCTGTGCATAATTCATCATCAACATTGTGGATATGGTCTCAGGTACATCCCCAGAAGTGGTATTATCTTATCAGGATATACGAACATCTCAGAACGCCACAATTCAAATTTGTAAACCTAAATAAGACTTTAAATTCATCCGTCACTGAGTTTTTTCCTGTTTTCTTTTTAATGAGTACCCCTAATTCTAGACGACTCTGAACCTTGATTTGTCTGCAAAACCAGCAATCCCTCCCACTTCTGCGCCACTAACAAATCTGATGAACGTGCCTTCTGTGTCTTCACTGCCAACACTGGGAAAATGTTGAACAGATCAAGGCCAAGAATAGAACCCTACTGTACTCATTTTCAGATCTCCTTCCAGGCTGCCTCAGTGCCAATAATTAACAGTTTCACATAGGATTGTTAAATTAAATTAATAACACCATCCAGCCCACATCTTACCACTTATGATTTAATATGGACCATCATACCTCAAGAAACTGTTAAATACTTTACTGAAGCCAAAATGTACCATAGTCGCTGCACTATTCTCTGGCCTAGTAAACAAACCACCATATAAGACAGGAAATAGATTTAATTCTATATGATTCAGCTGGCTTCTGGTTATCCTTGCATCCTATAGCCACACATTGTTAAACAAAATGCACTTCAGTTTCATTTTGTTAATGTTTCAAAAGCAGTATACTTTTTCTTTGAGACAGGGTCTCACTCTATTGCCCAGGCTGGAGTGCAATGACATGATCTCAGCTCAATGCAGCCTCCAGTTTCTGCAGGGCTCAAGCAAGCCTCCTGCCTCAGCCTCCTGAGCAGCTGGGAGTACAGGCATGCACCACCACACTCTGCTAGTCTGTTGTTTTGTTTTTTTGTTTTTGATTGAGTCTCGCTCTGTCGCCCAGAGTGGAGTGCACTGGTGCGATCTTGGCTCACTGCAACCTCAGCCTTCTGGGTTCATGCAATTCTCCTGCCTCAGCCTCCCGAGTAGCTTGGACTACAGGCGCCCACCACCATGCCTGGCTAATTTTTTGTATTTTTAGTAGAGACAGGGTTTCAACCTGTTAGCCAGGATGGTCTCGATCTCCTGACCTCGTGATCTGCCCACCTCAGCCTCCCAAAGTGCTGGGATTACAGGCGTGAGCCACTGCGCCCGGCCCCAGCTAGATTTTTTTCTTTTGTAGAGACAGGATCTCAACTATGTTGCCCGGGCTGGCCTCAAACTCCAGGGCCCAAGCAATCCTCCTGCCTCAGCCTCCCAAACTGCTGGGATTACAGGCATGAGCCACTACAGCTGGATCAGTATTTTTAAATAATTGAATTTAGTCCCACCTGTAAACAACAGGGTGACTATTGGACAGTCTCTCTCACCAGTGGCTCATCTGGGGCAAGCGCTCAGTCTTGGGTGGTAAATCAGACTATTCTAGGTCACAGAGTCCTGAACTTACTCACTTCAGCTAGACCCCAAATCAGCCTCATTTGCTGGGAGCCATTTGGATCGATACCAGGCTCCTGAGAATTGTACATCATATGGCACTTGATGGCTGTGACTCACAACTCACCAAGGTAGGACCTCAACATCACTCTCAGAGATCCCTGCCAGTCAGAAGTGGAAAATGGGAAGGCTGGAGAAATCTTGGGGTCACTTGAAACTTGCCTTACTATGAAGAACACAGGTTAAAGCCCTTTATAATTCCATTCCCATCATCATAAAAATATTTCAAAGTCCCAGCCAGCAGCTCCTCAAAAAGTGCTGTTGACTTGCCTAAAACCAATCCGGTGCACAGAAATATCTCGGATTCCATAATGCCACACTCCTACCCAGAATCCTCAATGGCCACCCAGAGCCCATGACAGCAATCCTGAATTTCCTGGCCTGGCATTCGAGTCTCTTGAAAACTGAGGTCGCAGAGCAAAACGCCTACAGGACTAAGTGGAGAATGGAAAGTGACTGGACTGTGGCAAAAAGAAGCCCGGGGAACATGAGCCTGTCTCCTGTCCATAGGGGACAGCCTTCTCAGCTTGAGATGAACACCAGATCTGACTCTTTAAAAGGGCTGCAAATCCAGAGATTTTTCTGGATTTTTTCCCAATTTTTAAACAACTTTATGTAGTCCAAACTAGAACACATCCGTATGCTTAAAACACTCCCTGGCCACCGGTTTACAACCTTTGCCCTATATATGACCCCAGCCCACTTTAACAACTTGATTTCTCCCTCATCTCTAACAAGAACCCTCTGTTCTTCTCTCTTACACAATCTTAGACTTTACACATTCCTAACTCCAAGGCTTTGCCCACTCTATACCTCCCCACATCTGTAGCACCCTGAGACACCAAAAACAGTTCAGCCTAGACTTCCTTCCTTGTCCCCAGGCGTTTTTCCAAGCCACACCAGCACAGAACATGCCCCCCTCCTCTGAACCCCACAGGTAGTTATTCTTCACGTTGGCATTTAATCATCTTGGCTTGCTCCTTAATCAAGGTGTCTCTCATCTTTCCAAAGAGACTGTAAATCTTCTACCCTTCCTCATGCTTTCTTCCACCTTCAGTACTACAGTAGCTCTTCAAAAGGCTTAATAAATACTCACTGAATGCGAAAACTCTCTGTATTTTTCAAACTGTGGGTTATCATCCATTAGAGAACAATTAGATCAACTTACTGGGAGACAATAGGTTTTTAAATGAAAAATAATAGACTAGAAAATAGAAACGTCAGAGGAGATGACACCAAGCAAAGGGAGGTAGGTATTTTAGGAACCTACATCAGATTTTTATATACATGATTGTATGTACCAAGTCACATGTAAATTTCATTTCTTAATGTAAGTCACAGTCAAAACAGTAGACACTGCTTTACAATGAGTAAATTAGCTTGACCACTGCTTCATGCAATTACTCTTTGGACAGTCAGATACACTCTATAAAGAAAAATATCTGATTCCCAAGTCCTCTTCTACTAGTTCACTGATCCTGCATCTCAGAGAAACAAGGAGGCTAAGTAACAGTAATTACATTCTCAGCTCATTCCACAACTTTCTGCAATCATCATTCAAATTCAGATGTTGCAAGTCGAGGCTTGGGGAATTTGTTCAGCAAATCACCCTGTGTCACCCTTGCAACATGAACAGAGCTCAGGAAAAAAGGCACCAGCTCCCCTCTACCTGCAAGGTGCCAGGCTCTGGTTGGAACAGCCCTGGGAATCACAATATCCTTGGGGCTAATGTCCTCCTCCCCTACTCTCTCACTCCTACCCCCCACCCTCCACCCTCCACCCCAGAGAAGTTCAAAATGTTTCAAAGCCCAGCAATTTACTGTCTTTAGCAAATCCCATTCTACTCCCTTCTAACCTCCAATCCACACTCACCATTAGAAAAATCAACAGCCCCATCCTGCTCAGGGCCCAAGTGCCCACAGTTGCTTTTCCAACTTCAGGTTCAGAATCGAGCAATGTCATGGGAATGGCAGTGCAGCAGAGGGAAACAGAAGCCCCTGGGTTCAGGCCTTGAGTACCACTCAGGGGCATCCTCCGCTGCCCCCGTATTACCAGCAGCCTCCCAACTTCTCCTCTGAGCCCCTTCCCTCTCCCGGCTTCTGCAGCCTCTGCAACACTGTCCCCCTTGGGCTCCTCCCATCTCAGAGCCATAGCTGCTTGCAGGACACTAACATCTGGATATCTTAGCAGCCACAAGAAACTTCTCCATAGCCTGAGTAGTCAATTCCTTCTCTCCAAAATACACATTTCCGATTTCTCAAGTTACCAACTACAGCAGCTCCAAGGCCCTGGCATAGAATCAGTTTCCACCAAGAATTAATTTCCATTCCTCTCATCCCTTCACCCTGCCCTGTAAACAGATTATTTCAACAGTAATATTTCTCAAACCCACCTTTTTCACTTCCAATGATCTAGTGCAAACTCTGGCCACCCTACAACTGCAACAGCCTGCTCACTGATGTGTCCCCCTAACATGACTTTCCAAAACCCTTCCATTACAGTTGTTCATTACACCATTCCCTCACTCGAAAACCTCAAATGTCTCCTTAGGACACACACAGTGGCATGCAATCACCAAAAGGGCTTTCTAAGTCTTTCACAATCTCAACCATTGTTCCTCTCCATCTCTATCTCCTACTGTTCGGGATACATTCCCTGGTCTGGCCAAGGACATCTCCTTGTCTCTCAGGAAAGCCATGTTCATTCCCACCTCACAGCCTATCTCAAGAGCATCAGCCTCCAGTCCTGGTGACTGATCCCTGCCCACAACTCCCTTCTCTGACTCCAACAGAACTATTTCTGCACCTCGCACTTTGACAGTCACCCTTCCCTCTCTGGGCGTCTGATTTCACATGCTCACATCCTTCTGTCCCCTCTACGAGGGTAGAAGCCCGGGAGGGAGGGAATCATCTCTTACACCTTCTGTCTCCTCCCTCCCGGAGACAGGTATGAGCCTCTGCTCCTCTGCCCCGCTTTGCAAATTATCCCACCTGTTACTTACTTCTCTCCTTGTCTTTGGGCCCTACGGGTGAGTTACTCTCCACAGGCATAATTTATTTCAAAACTTAGTACTCCAAGTCCCCTCCCCAATCTCCTCTTTCCTTTATCTGATATGCTCCCTCTCCAGCATCTCCACTAACTCAGGCAGCCACTGCACATTAACTTGAACGTAGACTCAGAAATCACTTCCACCTAGTCCTAGGCTTCCTGAAGCCTGGGGTCTCTTCGGTGCCTCCCCCACCTCCCAGACGGCCTGGCACCGTGCTGAGAGCACAGCAGCTCCCCAAAAGGACCTGTGGAGTTGAACTTAATGGCTATGTTCCCTTGTGTTTCGAGGTATTTGAGACCAGGCGCTTCTGTTTACACAACGCCTAGGGAGGGTGTCAAGAAAGCCTTAGATACCTGTGGATCACTCACTTTGAAGCAAAACCCCCAGGTGTACCTTTCTAGAAAGGGGGTTCTAAGGAAAGCAGCGCCGGCCTGCAGGAATCCCCCGCGCCTGGCAGCCTGGCATCATGGGAACGCCTGCCCGGTGGAAGTCCTCCAAGGCCACCGGGAACTGGCCAGGGCTGCGCAAAACCGGGAGGCGGCGGCTACCCCTTCCCGCTGGCCAGGTGGGCTTCTTTAGGTCTCTGAGTCAGTTCCAAAGTGAAGGCGCTGAGCCCTGCACTCCCAGGCAGGGAAGAAAACGCTGCCTTGGCAATTGTTTGCACAAGACAAACTCCCTGTGCAGGCCCCCCCACCCCGGGCACCCGCGTGAGCCCATGGTGCCACCGCCGGGGAGGGCCAGGGGCGCGGGGGGAGGCAAGACCGGGCGAGAGCGCGCGGGCAGAGGGGGCGGTGGCCGCCAGGGCGGGAGGGGCGCGGGTCGCCCGCGGGCGGAGGGTGTGTCCCCCTGTCCCGCCCGTCCCGCAGCCTGGCCTCGCGCGCCGGCCGGAGTGGGCAGCAACCGGCAGGAACGCGCGGGGCGCGGGAGGGCCGGGCGGGCGGCCCCGCCGGAAAAGGCCGGGGAGGGGCAACTGGGCCGGTCCGTGTCCCTCCGAGGGGCAAGTCCCGACCGCCCGAAGTCGGGAGGGGGCTCCGAGGGGGGGCGCCAGCGGCGGGCGAGGTAAACAAGGCGACGCGCGGGAGCGGCAGCCACCCCCACCCGCCACCCTGGCCCTGCTGCAGCGCCCCGCGCCCCGCCCGCCGCGGCCCCGGCCTCCCAGACCCCCGGACCCCCCAGGCCGCTGGCCCGACAGCCGCGGGCGCGCGGGGCGTGGGAAGTTCGCGGCCGTCTCCGTCCCCGGCTGCCTCGCTGCTAGGTCCCCGCATAGCTCACCTCAGCCCGCCACGAGCGGCAGCGCGCGCCCTGCTTCCCCGGCTCGGACGGCTCGGCTCGGACGGCTAGCTCAGCTCCGGGCTGCAGCGGCCGCGGCCCTGCCCGCCCTCCCGGCGCGGCCCGCGGCCCGGCTCCGCTCCGGCCGCCCGCCGAGGCTCGGTTGGCGCCCACCTGGCCGGCCTGCCCTCCTCCCCGGGACACTGCGCTCACGTACGCGGCCGCGGCCACAACCCGGCCCGGATTCCCGCCCGGGAAGGGAGCGGAGCAGCACGCCCGCCTGCCAGCCGGCGCCTAGCAGCTACACTTGGGACACACCCCCGCCCGCCCCCCGCGCCTCGGCGCCCCCGCGCCCCCGCACCCGCCCAGCACACCCCCCGCGCGCCTGGGCTACACACCCCCGGCCGCTCGTAGACAGTCGGCGCTCAATAAGTGCCCGAGCGACTCCTCCTGCACATGCGCACTTGAACCTGACCGAGTGGTGACCCCCCCCACACACACACACACCCCGCCCCGCCCCCCGATCGGAACCGGCAGCTGCAGCCCCGAGCCAAACTTGAGGCTTGGCTTTTCGCACCGAGCCAAAGTTTCTCTCGCTGTTGTTTTTCCAGGCCTGACTCTGGGACAGGCTTCTCCGAGAGGGGCCGGACTCGACCCAGGGCGGGAAGGGAGCCAGAAAGCTGGGGCGCCGCTGATGGGAGCTCAACTGGGGCCGGGGGGACCCAGGCGGCGCAGCCCCGGCCGCCCCAAGCGCCCATGCCCGCGCCAGGGGGAGGAAGCTGGAAAGCGCCTTCCCATTTTCCTTTGGACTCAATGTTTTCTTCCCTATTTCATGACATCTCACTCCTCTGTGTAAAGTGAGGCGTTATTTACTGTTGCTGGAATTAAATGGGAGAAAGTTAACTATTAGCCTTCAAGCCTTACGTAAACAAGACCGGTTGCTTTTGGCACCGTTAGGCTCTGGCTTTTGGATAATTTGTAACAAGGAGAATTGAAGTTGTTTCATTGTGTTGTTCTGTGTTTTTCAGAGATAAGACCAGCGCCACAACGGTGGTGAGGGGGCCCCGTGTCTATATTATGTGTGGGCATGGATATTTATATTCAAGCAAATTTAATGAATCCAAAGGCATAATTTTTGAAATTGCAGTTCACCTTGGGTTTGAGGTGTCCTGTTTTTCTGGCAAAGAGGCAGTGGGAGTGTCCAGGAAAAGGGCTAAAGTCTTTGTAGTCAGACAAACCGGCTTGCAGTCCTGACTGAACTAAATTCGCTTTATGATCTCCAGCAGGTTCTTCCACTCTCTGTACCCCAGCTTCTTCATCTGCAAGATGGAATAACATAGATAAGAGTGTCTAGCTCATAGCAAATAAGTATGCTTTCCCTTCCTCCATCTCCCACCATTTGTGAAATAAGAAAATTATCTAACTAGAACCAAAATTCCTATAGGACACTGGTTCTCAGTTGGGGGTGATGAGACAGCAATGTCTGGAGACGTTTTTGATTGTCACAATTAGGAGAGGGGTGCTACTGGCATCTAGGCCAAGGAGGCTGCTAAACATCCTACTGTGCACAAGACAGCAAGACAGCCCCCACAACAAAGAATTGTATAGTCCCAAAAAAATGCTGGTATTGTCATTAAATCCCGCTATAGAATAATCCTGCTACCCTGTAATTCAGCAAAGACTGGTTCTACCCTTTAACTCTCACCCTCAAGGAAACATTTCTGGTTTGCACTAAGAAGAAGAATAAAACATTGAGGGGATCACCGCAATTACATTAATATGAAAATGCAGATTGAAATTTTGTATTTAATTATTCAAGGAATATTTAGGCCATGCAAGGTGGCTCATGCCTGTAATCCTATCACTTTGGGAGGCCGATGTGGGAGGTTCACTGGAGGCCAGGAGTTCGAGACCAGCCTGGGCAACAGCAAGACCTCTTCTCTCCAAAAAAAAAAAAAAAAAAAAAAAAAAAAAAGGAATAGTTTCGTTAGTTAACAATGTATCCTCTCTCATTTTTAAGGTATTTTTGTATGTCACATGTTACTACAGTTCATGAATAGTTTTATATTCTTGTTTCCATTTTTCTTCAAACAGTGGGTGTTTACTTACTTCTATATATTTACCTCTCTGCTAAATTCCTCACCTATCCTGAGGTTTAAAATATAGTCCCTGCCCCCAAGGACTATACAGCCTCCGAGGAAGTGGATTAACGCACATGCAACAATTAGGGAACAATACAAGATAACATATAATTAAGCTCTAATTGCAACACCCAGAGTAAAGCGGTTCAGAGGAAAGGGAAATGAGTTCGGCAGCAACAACCCAGGGCTTGCCTTTGGGACTAAGGTGTTCAGGAAATGTTTATTGAGTGAAATGAAATAGTTAATGTTTCTTACACCAGGTCGGACTGGTATGTAAACTCCATAACAGGATTTAAAGTGCTAGGATTCATCAATGGATGTTGGTGCCTGGTTGTGAATTTATTCTTTAGTTTTTGTTTCTTTGTTTTTGAGACAGGGCCTCACTCTGTCACTGAGGCTGGAGTTCGGTGGTGGATTACAGATCACTACAGCCTTAATGTCCCGGGCTCAAACGATCCTCCCACCTCAGCCTCCTAAGTAGGTGGGACCATAAGCATGGACCACTATGCCCAGCTAACTTTATTTTTTGAGAGACTGTCTGACTATGTTGCCCAGGCTGGTTTCTAACTCCTGGGTTCAAGCAATCCTCTGGCCTCAGCCTCCCAAAATGCTGGGATTATAGACATAAGCCACTGTGCCCAGCCAATTTATTCTTCCTAAAACATCTAGTTTAAGCTTTTAACTAAACCTATATATTTCTTTAAATGATTGCACTTTAATAAAACCAAAACACTCATTCGTTTGACAAATACATGAGTGCGTGTTACATGCAAAGTGAGCCAAAATAGTCTCTACATTTCAACAGAATTGTTCTGTTTGAGAACTTGTTATGTTTAAGACTGTGTCTTGCAAACACAGGCCTTCAAAGGACATATGCTTTCTCCCTTTGCATAAATTGGATGCATATCTCTTTACTGCAGGTAGGTACTTGCACAGTATGCATTCCAGAGTTTTGCACATTAACACAGATGCAGAGAAATCATCCCAATACAAACATCCATTCCCAAGACACACACATCCAGCTCTCAGCACCTTCCCACAGAATCTGGGCCCTCACCTAAATACACACTGCACAAAACTCACATTACACAAAGCAAGACGTACTTAACAAAGACAATCACTTTTTGGTGTCCAGTCTCATCCCCTCTTCTTCTCCCTTCCCCTATAAATGACTAAGGCTTGCCCTTTCTGGGGGGCTGTCCTATCTCAGAACTGCCCTTCACCCTGCTTTCTCCCACACCCTGGCCCCCCTATTAAAATGTAGGCAGGCTGGGTATATTGGCTCATGCCCATAATCCCAGCACTGTAGGAGGTTGAGGCAGTAGGATCACTTGAGGCCAGGAGTTCAAGACCAGCCTGGGAAACATAGGGAGACCCTGTCTCTACAAAAATAAAAAATTTTACAAATTAGCTAGGCATGGTGGCACATGCCTCTAGTCCCAGCTACCTGGAGGCTGAGGTGGAAGGATCACTTGAGCCCAGGAGTTGAAGACTGCAGTGGGCTATGACTGAAACCACTGTACTCCAGCCTGGGTGACAGAATGAGACCCTGTCTCTCTTTCTCTCTTTTTTTTTTTCTTTTTTTAGATGGATTCTTGTTCTTGTTACCCAGGCTGGAGTGCAATGATACAATCTCGGCTCAGGGCAACCTCTGCCTCCCGGATTCAAGCCATTCTCCTGCCTCAGCCTCCTGAGTAGCTGGGATTACAGGCACGTGCCACCATGCCTGGTTTATTTTTGTATTTTTAGTAGAGACAGGGTTTCACCATGTTGGCCAGGCTGGTCTCGAACTCCTGACTTCAGGTGATCCACCCACCCCAGCCTCTCAAAGTGCTGGGATTACAGGCACGAGCCACCATGTCCGGCTGACCCTGTCTCTTAGAAAAAAAAAAAAAAAAAAAAAAAAAGAATGTAGTTATCTTCTGCCTAGTTCCATTAAGTAATTAGCTCTTTGGAGAGTATCTTCCATTAACTGAGATTAAGCACAGCAGACCCAGGCCCGAACTCCCTTCCCTGCTTCATATGCTAAGGACTCATTTATAGGTGCTATTTTAGAGCAGTGAGAGTCTGAGATTGCCACCCTCCCAACTCCGGGATGTAACTGCTTCCAGGCTTGCCTCCCTCCAATCCACTCTATTTCCTCAACCTCTTGCCTCTGCTTAAAACTCCTCAAAATCTTTCAATGACTTTGATAATAAAGTCCCAACATTGCGCATTAAGGTCCTTCATGGTGTGCCTTCCAGTGACATCTCCAGCTTCCACCTGCCCCTCTGCCCCTACGTCTCACATGGCACTCCAGACGCCCAACTGATCTTCTGTTCTTTGCCTGAACAGACTTCTTCTGCTTGTTACATGCTGTTTTCTCTGCCTAGAACACTCTCTACCCTACCCTCTGACCTCCTTACTTGGCTATCTCTGCTCATCCTTCAGGGGTCAACCTAGATAGCATTTTCTCTGAAATGCTTTCATGGGCCTCCAAGACTGAAACTAGGTGCCCCTCCCATGTGTCCAAAGCACTGTGACTCATTGCACTGAAATCTCCATTTTCTTGTCCTAATGCCTCAAAAGACTAAATATTTTGTGAGTACAGGGAGTATGTCCTGTTTTCCATTGTATACCCAACACCTAGTACAGTGGCTGGCTTGTAGCAGGCACTTTTCTTTGAGTGTGAAACAGGGTTTCACTCTGTCACCAGGCCTGGAGTGCAGTGGGCACCATCATAGCTCACTGCAGCCTCCAAATTCTGGGCTCAACCAATCCTCCCGCCTCAGCCTCTCGGTAGCGGGGACTACAAGTACATGCCAGCACACCCAGCTAATGTTTTAGAAAAATTTTTGTAGAGACGGTATCACTATGTTGCCCAGGTCTTGAACTGCTGGGCTCAAGTGTTCCTCCCACCTTGGCCTCCCAAAGTGTTGGGATTACAGTCATGAGCCACCACACCTGGCCTGTAGTAGGTACTAAATAAGCATTTGTTAAAAATGAATCACCGGTTGCATATGCAGGACAGATTAGAGTTATTCCATGGTGCAGGTGATCCCTGGTTCAAAGCATGCCTCAGATGCTCAGTAGATTCCTGGGATACTGAAGACCTCTTGCCCATATATTTAGAGCAGATGAGGCCAGCAGAATGAACTGAGGCTTCAGTCTCCACCAGAGGCTTGATTTATACCTAACTTGGTTTCCTGAGCTCCAGACTCTTAACACCAGTTACCTAATTGGCATCTCCACTTGGATGTCTAATCAGATCTCAAATGCACCATGTCCAAAACCAGACTTCTGATTTCCCTTTAAAATCTGCTCCTTCCCATATCAGTAGACTGCAGTTCCCTTCTTCTAGTTGCTCAGGAAACAAACAAAAACTTGGAATCATCCTTAACTCCTTTTTTAAATTATTTATTTATTTTCTTATACTCCATATCTAATCCATCAGAAAATCCTATTGGTTCTAGTGAAATACATCCAGAATTAATGAATGTTCCAGCATTTCCAGCACAACTTCCCTGGTCCAGCCACCATCTCTCTAGCCTGGCCTTCCACAATGGGCTCCCCCTGGTCTCCCTGCTTTCTCTATTGCCTTCCTACAGTCTATTCAACATCCCAGCAGCCACAAAGATTCTTTTGAAACCTGAGTCAGGCTGGGCACAGTGGCTCACGCCAGTAATCCTAGTATTTTGGGAGGCCGAGGCGGGCGAATCACTTGAGGCCAGGAGTTTGAGACCAGCCTGGCCAACAAGGTGAAACCCCACTTCTACTAAAAATACAAAAATTAGCTGGGCGTGGTGGTGCACGCCTGTAATCCCAGCTACTCAGGAGGCTGAGGCAGGAGAATTGCTTGAAACCGGGAGGCAGAAGTTGCAGTGAGCCAAGATCATGCACTGCACTCCAGCCTGGGTGACAGTGAGGCTCTGTCTTAAAAAAAATAAATAAATAAATAAAATAAAATAAAATAAAATAAAATAAAATAAAATAAAAATTAAAAATTAAAAAAAAACCCTAAATCAGATTATATCACTCTTCTGCTCAAAACTCCAACAGCTTCCCATCTCACTCACTGCAAGACCCTACGTGATCTTTGTCCCAGTCAGTCCTCCCGTCCTACCACCCCACCCCTCTTCCCTGGCTCCTGAAGCTCCAGCCACACTGGCCCCTTTACTCTTCCTCAGCTCCACTCCTAACTCAGCCTTTCCAGGGCTGTTCCTTGGGCTGGAATGATCTTCCTCCAGATACCCATGGAACTTGTTCCATCATTTGATTCAAGTCCCTGCTCCAATGCACTCATTGTAAGATACATAACTATAACACCACCACTGAGCTGCCCCTTTGCCTGGCCTTTTTTCTCTTCTTTGTACTCATCACGGCCTGATAGTCTGTCTCATTCAGTCAACTACAAATTCAATAAGAGTAGAGACTCTGCTTTTACTTACTGCTATATCTGCAGCTTCTAGAATAGTGTCTGGCATATACTAGACACTCAGTTAATAATCATGAATCAAGGGTCTGGTTAGACTTCCAAAAAGTTGCCCATCAGGATGCCAGATACTAAATTCTTCGCTGCTATGCTTCTCATTCACTTAGACTAGGGACCACATTACCTCTGTGATCCACAGTTCTTTTATGAAACAGTCTCGCTCTGTCTAAACTGCAGAGTCTCACTGCAGACTGGAGTGCAGTGACATGATCTCAGCTCACTGCAGCCTCTACTCCCCGGTTCAAGCAATTCTCCTGCCTCAGCCTCCCAAGTAGCTGGGATTACAGGCATGCACCCCAAGTGCCTGGCTAATTTTTATATATATATATATATATATTTTTTTTTTTTTTTTTTTTGAGACGGAGTCTCGCTCTGTCGCCCAGGCTGGAGTGCAGTGGCTGGATCTCAGCTCACTGCAAGCTCCGCTTCCCGGGTTTACGCCATTCTCCTGCCTCAGCCTCCCGAGTAGCTGGGACTACAGGCGCCCGCCACCTCGCCCGGCTAGTTTTTTGTATTTTTAGTAGAGACGGGGTTTCACCATGTTAGCCAGGATGGTCTCGATCTCCTGACCTTGTGATCCGCCCATCTCGGCCTCCCAAAGTGCTGGGATTACAGGCTTGAGCCACCGCACCCGGCCATTTTTATATTTTTTAGTAGAGATGGGTTTTCACCTTGTTGGCCAGGCTGGTCTCGAACTCCTGGCCTCAAGTGATCCACCTGCCTCTGCTCCTGCAAAGTACTGAGATTACAGTCTGAGCCACCACACCTGGCTTGTGATCCACAGTTTTAAACGAAGCTTTCATACCACAATCTCAAACCAGGCTGTGAGTTTCAAGTGAAAAGAATAATACTGTTAATGTGGTATCTGTGGCATACTTTGTGCTTTTCTTTTGATTGAGGAAATTACAATGTATCTTAGTGGACAAAAACAGGCCTAGCACCCACTGGAAGTATTTTCACTGTAAGAAGCACAAGAGCCAGGAATTTTAAGAGAAAGTGGTGGGGTGAGTGTGCCCTGGGGTCAATGGCATCTTCTCTCTGATCTGCTCAATCTGTAAGGCTTTTCTGGAAGAAGTGGGCTTTGCATTCCATTGAAGAGAAAGGATGGATAGGTAGCAAATAGGTGTTCAAAGGTTAAGGGTATCCCTGAGGTTTCTTGCTTTGATCTGCACAATGACATTTTCACACTAAGCCCCCATATGTGTAAAGATGGCCACGGGTACACCCCAACACATAAACACCCAGATCTGTGTCTCCTTCCTCCTAGCTCTGAAACTCAGTGAATTTGAGCAAATGTCCACATTCAAAAAGGGGGAAAATGAGCTGGCTTTGGGAACAGGGAACATAAGGCCCTACGACTCTTGGTATGAAGGAATGTGTAAGCCTGGGCAGGCTCAGTGTACACATCTGGTTTTTCCCTTTTATGCTTCTGTGGTTTCTATGACACAGGAAATCCATTCTGGAACAACCCTGTCTGCTTTCTAGTGAGTGCATTAAAAGTGGGGATTAAAATTATGTTTATCTCACTGCTCAGGCCATGATGATAAAATCCAGAACAGAACCATTTTGAGGGTGAATCAGCTGAGGCTTCATCCTACCTTGTGCCCCCAGGGAGGAGCTCGTAACTAAGACAGGAGTGGGAACCCAAGGAAAAGATTTATGCACAGGTTAAAGAATATCTAGACATGGCCAGCCATGGTGGCTCATGCCCATAATCCCAGCACTTTGGGAGGTTGAGGCGGGCAGATCACTTGAGGTCAGGAGTTTGAGACCATCCTAGTCAACCTGACAAAACCTCGTGTCTACCAAAAATACAAAAATTAGCCAGGCGTGATGGTGCATGCCTGTAGTCCCATCTACTCAGGAGGCTGAGGCAGGAGAATGGTTTGAACCCAGGAGGCAGAGGCTGCAGTGAGCTGAGATCGTGGCACTGTACTCTAGCCTGGGCAATAGAGAGAGATTCTATCTCAAAAAAAAAGAAGAAGAAAAGAAAAGAAAAAAGAAAAAACAAAAAATCTAGACATGGCTGTCCCTCCGAAGCAGACCAGGTCCAGGAACATCCCACGTGGTGAAAACACAAATTCATCTCAACAGATAGAATTTGAGTAGTCCCCAATCTCACTGGGAGACCCTCTCGCTTAGGGTGCCACACTACAGCCTCTGCAGGAATACTCTTCTCATAGAAGGTTCTTAACAGAGGCTAAATTCAGTGGCCAGTTTTTCCCACTTATAAGGGAGATAACAGAGCTGTGAAAGAAATAAATAACATTAAATGGCTGGGCACGGTGGTTCACACCTGTAATCCCAGCACTTTGGGAGGCTGAGGTGGGTGGATCACCTGAGATCAGGAATTTGAGACCTGCCTGGCCAACATGGTGAAACCCCGTCTCTACTAAAAATACAAAAACTTAACTGGGCATGGTAGCAGACACCTGTAATCCCAGCTACGCGGGAGGCTGAGGCAGGAGAATCGCTTGAACCTGGAAGGTGAAGGTTATAGTGAGCCAAGATAGCACCATTGCACTCCAGCCTGGGCAACAAGAGTAAAATTTCATCTCGAAAAAAAAATAATAGTAATAATAACAACAATAATAATAATATTAAACAATATGGCAGAGCACTGAGAACCTTAGACTTACAAGATGACCCCGAGGAGAAGCCTGAAGTTATCTGGCCCCTTAGATAACAAATGGTACCAGAGAAACTGACTAGGGGCTCCCAAAAGAGGAGGAGGAGAGATAGAGCAGAAGTAAAATAGCCAATAAGAAGCAAAGAATTGGGCCGGGCGTGGTGGCTCACACCTGTAATCCCAGCACTTTGGGAGACCAGGCGGGCAGATCGCTTGAGATGAGGAGTTGGAGACCAGCTTGACCAACATGGTGAAACTCTGTCTCTACTAAAAACACAAAACTTATCTGGGCATGGTGGCTCACATCTGTAATCCCAGCTACTTGGGAGGCTGAGGCAGGAGAATCACTTGAATCCATGAGGCAGAGATTGCAGTGAGCCAAGCTTGTACCACTGCACTCCAGCCTGGGCAACAGAGTGAGATTGTCTCAAAAAAAAAAAAGAAAAAAAAAGAAAAAAAAAAAAAGAAAAGAAAGAAAAGAAGAAGAAAAAAAAGAAGAAGAGAAGAATTGGCAGGAAAGTGCACATTGGGAATACTCACCCCTGACACTCCTCTTTGGTCCCAATCAACATGTAATAGTTATTTTACTGGGTCGGGTGCAGTGGCTCATGTCTGTAATCCCAGCACTTTGGGAGGCCAAGGTGGGAGGATCACTTGAGCCCAGGAGTTTGGGATCAGCCTGGGTAACATAAGGGGACCGTGTCTCTACAAAATAAAAAATAAAGCCTAGCTGGGTGTGGTGGCACAGGCCTGTGGTCCCAGCTACTCGGGAGGCTGAGGTAGGAGGATTGCTCGGGCCTGGGAGGTTGATGCTGCAGTGAGCCATGATTGCACCATCACACTCCAGCCTGGGAAACAGTGAGACCCTGTCTCAAAAAGAAAAAAGAAAAATTAGCTGGACATGGTCATGTATGCCTGGGGTCCCAGCTACTTGGGAGGCTGAGGTGGGAAACTGAGGTGGGAGGATCACTTGAGCCCAGGAGGTCGAAGCTGCAGTGAACCATGATCATGCCACTGCACTCCAGCCTAGATGACAGAGTGAGACCCTGTCATACACACACACACAGGTTATTTTTCTGCAGTGTGTTTACTGTCATGACTTTGCTCTTAAGGACCACTTTCATCCCTTGGCAGTATCACCCCTAGCCCTCCACAGAAGGGGGCTGGTGGCCTTTTCTTTAGTGAACTTACCAGAGTTTCATTTTGGTTCAGCTGTTAAACGTCATCATCTCTCAAATGTATTCCATTCTGGTCGCCAGCCCCACATGAGCATTCCAGCCTTCTTCCTTATCCTTCTGTAGCAGCAAACTGCTGCCCAAGGCAGATGTGCCTTCTGCAACCCAGCCTGCCCAGATGGTCAAAAATGGCCCAGATCTTGAGACAATGATCACGCAGAAATATCACAGATCTTGACAAAGCGCACAGGGTGATCTTGCATACTGTGGAATGGCAAAGCCCATGAAGCACTGGCAAACAATTATTGTTATTATTATTATTATATAATATTATATATAATTATAATATTATTTCCACAGGACCACAACAGCAATGTGCTAACTAACAATTGCCCAGGATGTGGGGTTGATCAACTGAACAACATCTTGACAAGCAAAATGAAAAGATTAAAAAACAAAAGTCCATAACCCCATTTGCCAATCAGATAAAACCCCAAATATAAAAGGCTGTTTCTAAAAGCATTTTAAATGGTGTCAATCATTTTATAACAACTTCTGGCCCTTCAGAATTGAATAGCGGATGCTGTTTGTACCAGATATCTTATTGTATTCACAGTCAGCACAGTTTCTTACATCCATCAGAGATCAGCCTCCATCACTCCCCAGTGGGATAACCAACTTCACAAGACTGGTCTGTAAGACACTGAGAGCACAAGTGGGTTGACACACAGCATGAAATTCCCTCTTGAGCCAGACAAGGTGGCTCACGCCTATAATCCTAGCACTTTGGGAGGCCAAGGTGGGCAGATCACTTGAGGTCAGGAATTCGAGACCAGCCCGGCCAACATGGTGAAACCCTGTCTATATCAAAAAATACAAAAATTAGCCAGGTGTGGTGACAGAGACATATAACCCCAGTTACTCGGGAGGCTGAGGCAGGAGAATCGCTTGAACCTGGGAGGTTGAGGTTTCAGTGAGCCGAGATCATGTCACCGCACTCCAACCTGAGCAACAGGGCAAGACTCCATCTCAAAAAGAAAAAAAAAAAGAAAAATTCCCTCTTGAATTTCAGTATAGATAGCAAGGTCTGACACCTAGATTCTCCTTCAAGTTTAATTTTTCTAAGTGCTATGTTTTGAATGTGTCCCCCAAAGTTCACTTGATCACCAGTGCAGCAGTGTAGGGAGGTTGGGGCTAAAGGAAGATGTTTGGGTCATAGTGTACCATCCTCCTGAATGGATTAATGCCCTTATTATGACAGTGGGTTCCTTATAAAAAGATGAGTTTGGCCTCTCTTTCTCTCTTGCCCTCTCTTTGCCCTTCCACCATATTGTGACATAGCAAGAAGGTCCTTGCAAGATGCCTATACCTTGATTTTGGACTTCCCAACCTCCAGAACTGTGAGGAAATAAATTTCTGTTCATTATAAATCACCCAGTCTGTGGTATTCCTTTACAACAACATAAAACAGACTAAGACACCAAGTTTAAATCATTTATTTACTAGCAAAAAGTGTCTCCTTGTTTCATAGGCCTACCTAAATTCATTTAGGTGAGAAAGAATGACACTTTTTTTTTTTTTTTTTTTTTTTGAGATGAAATCTCTCTTTGTCTCCCACGCTGGATGCAATGGCGCAATCTCGGCTAACTGCAACCACTGCTTCCCAGGTTCGAGCGATTCTCCTGTCTTAGCCTCCTGAGTAGCTGGGATTACAGGCATATGCCTCCATGCCCAGCTAATTTTTTTTGTATTTTTAGTACAGACAGGGTTTCACCACGTTGGCCAGGCTGGTCTCAAACTCCTGACCTCAAGTGATCCACCTGCCTTGGCCTCCCAAAGTGCTGGGATTACAGGCATAAGCCACCTCACCCAGCCAAGAATGAGACTTATCTTTAGTTTTTTTGGAGAGAATCAATATAATATTTGCCCATAAAACCCAGAGTCTTACCTTGATAAGATATATAGTTAATGATTCTTCTAACCTGCAATCCATCTGATGTTAGGCCACATCTTGCCCTAGTAATCCTTATATCACGTTGGAGCAGAAGTCTTGTGAATTATTAAAATCCTGTTCAATTACCCTTTTATATTATCCACCTGGGAGCACTCTGATTTTCCAATGCTTGTCTTAGAGATGGCCCATCTCACAATCTTCTCACTTATAAGCTGTTGATTTACAAATCCCAGCCTTCTCCCTCTTATACTGCAATTGATTGCTTCTCAAATCACCGCTGACAAACTGTCAGTGATTCCTGAAGGCACAAGAAATGACTAGCATCTGGGTGTTTGGTAATTCAGCACCCAAGGTAGGAGTGAAGATCTGTCCTATGTAGAAACAAGATCTCAATCCACTTATAGACCATTCTAGGTTGTTGTTCCTCTGATATTTCCCTTCTTTCTTTGTGGCTTATCTCTTGATCCAAACTAATCACCTCAAAAGAAACACTTTGAAATTCACTAGTCAATGAGTTGCCAGGCTCCTTCAAATGAATAATAACAGCCAAATGACCGGAAAATTATTCCTATCATGTATTTTAGCATCCACCCACTCCATTCCCAATGTGCTAACCCACCATTTGATAAATAGAAGTATTCATTGTCCTGTATATATTGGGGAAAGGCACAGGAGATAAGATGCTATAGCACCTTTGGTTAGCTGGAAAGGTTGTGAAATACTGAGGACAGATTTGTGACGTCTGGATGACACAGCCAGGAGAAAAAACAAATCCAATCGAAAAAAGCCTTTAAAGCCGGGCGCGGTGGCTCACGCCTGTAATCCCAGCTCTCAGGGAGGCAGAGGCGGGAGGATAGCTTGAGCCCAGGAGTTCGAGACCTGCCTGGGTGATATAGCGAGACCCCGTTCTCCACAAAAAGGAAAAAAAAAAAAAAGACAAGAAAAAAGCCTTTAAAATAATATGTCTTTGTTGACATTCTTATAGGAGGAAGCCAAGGAGGAATTTAATTGCACAACACACAAGAAGCTTTCAAAAATCCTCTTTCTAAATTTCTCCCCCCAAAATCCTACTGCCCATAGCTGCTGTTTCTCTCTCCTCCTCCTTCTCTCTTCTCCTGTCCTCAACCTTGTTCTCATTTCCTAACTACTCCTTTCCTTTCCTTTCTTCATCAAGTAGAGAAATATAGCCTGCTCCTGACTTCCCAACTCTCCACTTTGTCAAAGGCCTAGCAGCTGACGGAGCCAGCAAGGAATCTGTCCCCTGTCTGTCGTGGGAAAATATCTAATTTTTTTCTTTTCATGGTGACAATATCAGACTAGTCTCAGTTTACCTGATGTGTTCCCAAGAATATGTATAGGGTCTCTATAATTTTATCCCCAGACCCCTAGAATGGCCATGACTGGCAAAGGATATGAAAAGACCATCTCTCCCTGCTCTCCATGGACCACTGACCACCTTTTGCTTGGTGACCTACCCAGCTGTCCATCACTGGAATTGTTCAGGAGGAAGGAGAATGATTTGTCAGGGACTCTGTCTCTAAGATTCTGTGACTCCCAAATGCCCCCGCTCCTTGCAATTCATGTTCTGTCCTCTAATTGCTTCTTTAAAACTGACCCTCTCACCTTTTCCATCCTTCAGCTTTAACCAACTGATAGGTGATTTATTATTATTATTATTATTATTATTTGAGAGGGAGTCTTGCTATATTGCCCAGGCTGGAGTGCTGTGGCATGATCTCGGCTCACTGCAACCTTGGCCTCCCGGGTCCAAGCCATTCTCCTGCCTCAGCCTCCCAAGTAGCTGGGACTATAGGCACCCACCACCACGCACGCTAATTTTTGTATTTCTAGTACAGATGGGGTTTCACCATGTTGGCCAGGCTGGTCTCAAACTCCTGACCTCAAGTGATCTGCCCTTCTCCGCCTCCCAAAGTGCCGGATTACAGGTGTGAGCCACCACGCCTGGCGAGAATAGTTATGATTCTATCAGTCTTTCTTTCTTCCTTTCCTTCCTTCCTTCCTTCCCTCCCCCTTTATTCTTTTATTTTCTTTCTCTCTCTCCTTCTTTGTCTTTCCCCATGTTGCTAAAAACCTTCTAGTAATCTCACCTCAACAATCTCAGTCTTAGCCTTTGCACGATCCAGACCATCATCATATACCAAGGTCAAGTGTTATCTGTCCAATCTCTAACTCGGACCTGTTGAATTGTTTTCTGTGTAGAAAAGCAGTAATACTGAGGAAGAATTAGATTTTCACAGGACTTGCACTTGCTATGACTCATTCTGGGAAGTGGAACACTTAAGAAGTGATAGCTGTGGCCAGCACCCAATTTCCATTATTCTTTGAGGGATAAATAAATACCACTGTGCCAAACTTATTAGTCAGGCCTCTTTTTGGAGACAAGTGACAGGAACTCAATTCATGCTAGCTTAAGCAAAAAAAATGAACTTGTTAGCTTCCTTAACTGGGAAACTCAGGAGTATAACTAGCCCCAGGCATAGCGAGACCCTGGGTTTAAACAAAGTTGGTAGGGTCTGTTCTCTAAATATCTCATTTCTGGTTTGCTCCTTCATATTAGTCCCGTTATTTCCTACTTCAAAAGAGCCCCCAGCCCTCAAAAATGAGCTTCCCTCGCGTACTTGGGAACATGGCTGCTGGCAGCTCCCAGTTATGACATCCTAATTTAGCAACACCAGCAGAAAACAAATTTTTCTCTCGCACATTCATATATTAGTTCCAGGGAAAGACTGTAATTGATTCTGTTCAGAGAAAATGCTCACCCTTTAGACCGCTGTTGCCAGAGAGATGGAATCCTAAGGTGGTCAGCCCAAATAACACCACAGGGAATAGAGGAGTGAGGTCCCATAGAAAGGGACGCGGTACGGAGAAAATCACATATGTCCATTATACGAGGGGTAAGGGACACCTTTGAGAGTCAAAGCACATGTGCACTTTCACTAGCTGTGTGACCTCGGACAAACCGCTTTGCCTTTGTCAGCCTCCGTTCCTCAGGTGCAAAACAGTTAGTTACCTGGGTAGTAGTTAGGACATTACCAAATTACGTGTCACAGCGCCTCTCTACTCTGGATTTCTCAGACAATGGAAAACTGACTTCGTGGAAGAAGGCACTTCAACAGAGCCTGCTGTCCTCAGTGTTCATGCAGATACCCTCGTGGAGCGGTCCACGGTTTACGGAAAACTCTTGCATCGATTGCATAAATTAGAAAATAAAGCATAGGAGGCCGGACTGCCTAGAGTACAGACTCAGATCAGCTCAGTGCGTGACTGGAGTCTCGTGCAGGCACACAAACCATAGGGCGATGCTGCCACCGAGTCATTTCCTGGATTAGGAGAAGTGGCAGAGACGCCCTCAGGGACCACACGTGTCAGATCTCCACCTCCTAAGCGGCGATGCCCGGACGCGCTGCTCGGGGCCCAGAGCGCTGCGTGCACGCAGCCTCCAGCAATCACTTACCGCGTGTGCGCGCGTGTGTGTGCGCGCATGTGTGTACGTGTGTGTGCACGCGTGTCTATGAGTGGGTGCACTCAGTTATGTGCGCAAGTGTGTACGTGTGTGACGCGTGTGTACGTGTGTGACGCGTGTGTACATGTGCACGCGTGTATGCGCACGTGAGTGCACTCGAGTGTGTGTGCTTGTGTGTGCGCGCGCGCGCGTATCCATGTGCGCGTCTATTTGTGCATGTTTGAGTGCGCCTGTGTGTGCACGCGTGTGTGTACGTATGTGTCGTGTGTGCGTGCGTGTATATGTGCGTGTGTGCGCACTCGGAAGTGTATGTGAGAGTGCGCGCGCACGCACGCGTGTCTGTGTGTGTGGCGAGGGGGGCGGCAAGGAAAGCAGGCTAGACATCTTTTAAATAAAATAAGAAAAATAAAAGCCCAACAGTCCAGGGTCTCTTCAGCCAGCCCCTCCCTCCCGCCCCACCTCCGGCTCCCGCCCCACCTCCGGCTCCCGGGCCGCGGCTCCGGCGCCGCGTTTTCCTGGCCGCCCCGCGCCCGCGGGTTAAAGCTCCCCCGCCAGGAGTAAACAGCGCCCCAGCCGGCAGTCGGCAGCCCCGCCCCTCGGCCCGTTTCCTGCGCCAGCCCTGGCAACAGGCCCCGCCCTTCGCGACAGGCCCCGCCCCGTGCCGTCCGTCTAGCCCTTCCCGGCGTCCGCCTACTCGCGGCGAGGTCCCGGCACGAGCCCGTGCCGAGTGCCCAGCCAGCCCCGACCCTCCTCCCGCGGGACTCCACGGCCAGAGCCCAAGCCGAGGGAGGGTGCGTGCCGCGCACGTGACTCGTGTTGTGGGCGGGGCCTTCACGGCGATGGCGAAGAGGGGGGGAGGAGGAGGTGGGGAGGAGGAGGTGGGAAGGAGGAGGGAGGGAGGAGGAGGAGGAGGAGGGGCGGGGAAGGAGGGAAAGGGAGTGGGGAGGAGAAGGGAGAAGGAGGAGAGAAGGAGGGCAGGGGAAAGGAGGAGGGGAGAGGAAAGCAGCGGAGGGGGGAGGGGAAAGCAGGGGAAGGGGCGGGGCGAGGGTCCCGCTTAGCCTCCTCCAGCTGCCTGGAGCTTGCCTGGGGCCCCGTTCTCCCGCCCCCGCCCCTGCCCCTCCTCGGGTCCAGCTGGGAACTGGCTCTGGCCTCTCCGCCCGGCGAGGGCCTCAATGGGCTCCCCGACGACTTTGCCGCGGTTGCTGCTTCTGCAAGCACAGCCTCCGGGCGCTGTCCGGCTGCAGGGCTCCCACCTCTTCCCCAGGTCCGTGCTCAGCAGAGCCTTTTAAGTTTCCTGCCTATGTCCACAGAACCCGACATTTCAAGCCCCCTGAACGCACAGGCTCCTGCTGCATAAACACCCCGCCCTCTTGCCTCCTGCACACACAGGCCTACATTGTAGGGCCTCCCACGCCTCTCCGTTCCTGGAATGGAGCTCACCTAACCCTGTGCTCGTCCTGCTGTCTTCTCTAAGGGTGGGGAAACTTGAGGTTCAGAAAGCTGGAAGGATTTCAGTGTGCACCATACGTCGACCACACAACAGTCCCATTCCTAGGTATTATCCAAGAGAAATTAAAACATGCCCACACTAAGACTTCTGCTTGCGTCACAGCCAACCAGAAAGTAATCACAATATCCATGAACAGGAGAGTGAATAAACAAATTGCAATATATCCATGAAATGGGACGCTACTCAATAAAAAGAAATAAACTTTTTTATTTCTTTATTAGTGCAGACACTACCTGGGAGGAACCTCAGAAGTATTCGCTCTGGCGGACCCGGCACAGTGGCCCACCATTGTAATCCCAGCACGTGGGGAGGCCAAGGTAGAAGATCACTTGAGGCCAGGAGTTTGAGACCAGCCTGGGCAACACAGTGAGACCCGTCCCCCGCAACCCGCATCTCTTCACAAATAAAAAACATTAGCCAGGCATGGTGGTGCAGTCCTGTAGTTCCATCTGGAGAGGCTGAGGGAGGATCACTTGAACACAGAAGTTCAAAGCTGCAGTGAGCTGTGATCTCACCACTGCACTTCAACCTCGGTGACAGAGTGAGATCCTGTCTCTCACATAAATTTAAAATAAAAATACATAAACTATTAGCTATGTGAAAAAAGCCAGACATACTGTAATGATTCCATTTCTGTGAAATTCTGGAAATGACAAAACTAACGGTGGTGAGCAGATCAGAGATTACCAGGGGTCAGGTAAGGGGATTGACTGGAAAGGGGCAAGAGGAAATTCGGGGGATGATAGAACTGTTTTATATTTTGATTGTTGTGGTGGTCACAGGGCTAGATACAGTTGTCAACAATCATTGAAATGTGCACTTGAAGTTGGTAAATTGTGTTTTATCTAAATTATTCCTGAATAAAACTGATATTTTAAGAAAGGAAAGGTGGAAAAATTTCCCAGATCTGAACTAAGACTGGAACTCAGAACTCCTGTTGCCAAGGGCTTCTTTCTACCCTGATCTCTGTGTGTAATTCAGGGGCAAATGGAGGTAGAAAGCAGGACTCAGCTCCAGAGGCTGGGTTTGGAGACTGAACCAAACTGAGCACTAACTAAAACAGGGACAGAGAAGAAGCAGCTTTCCCACCAGTGAAGTGGGAAAGACACGCCCACCATGTCAATGTATCATTGCCATGGCAACACCCCAGAATGACTGCCCCTTTCCATGGCAATGACCCAACGACCCAAAAGTTACCACCCTTCTCCTAGACATTTCTGCATAAACCACCCCTTAATCTGTTACATGTAATTGAAAGTAGGTGTAAATCTGCAGCCTGAGCTGCTACTCTCTGCACACTGCCTACAGGGTAGCCCTGCTCTGCAGGAGCAGTTGAGGGGCTGTAACGCTGCTGGAGTTGTAACACTGCCACCTCAGTAAAGCTGTTATCTTCTACTCTACTACCAGCTCACTGTTGAGTTCTTTCCTGAGCAAAGCCAAGAACCCTCACGGGCTAAGCCCCTCTTTGGGGTTCACCTGCCTTGCATCAAGATGACTACCCAGAAACTGGCAGTATCCAGCTATTGTCATCCAGTTAACACCCTCCAGATCTTCCCTCCCAGGGAAAATGCCCATTACCTTCTATCTGTCTCAAGGTAGCTCCAGGAAATAGATCAGAGCTGGTGGAAAAGGAAACTGGAGAACCTTCACTAAACCTTCACTGCAAGAGAAGCAGTCATTTCAGGGAGGCATTGAGAGAGAGTGAACTATGGAGCCAGACTACCTAGATTCCGAACCAACTCCTCCACCTACTTGCTCTCTTGGACAAGTCGTTTGACTTCTCTCTGCCTCCGGTTCCTCATTCGTAAACCTGGGATGGTGATAGTAACTACGGCTTAGATATGTTGTTGGGATTGAATGAGCAAATGTAGGTAAAGTGTGCAGGCAGCATTTGGCCTCTAATAAAGCCATCAAAGCAATCATTCTGTGCTATGTACTTAGTGTCCCTACCACTCTTCCTGATCCCTCCCTCACCTCAGCTTTAGGACTGACTTGAAGATTAGCAGCAGAGTGAATGGAGGGTTGGAGGGCAGGGTAGCTCTACTGACACAGGTGTGCATGATGTGGTGCTGGAATGGGGAAATATGGGGTTCAGAGAAGGAAGTCATGGGTCCAGGCAGTGGAGTGAGGAGACAAAGTAACTCGCAGATACAATGTGGACGGGTACTCTGCCATCTCCTGGTCTCTGAGCTCCTGATCCACAAGTGAGTATGTATGTCTAGTCTTCCCTTGCACTATATGTTTCCTGAGAGCAGACACCATGTTGTGTTTACCATTATTCATCCTTTAGCACCTAGCTCAGTGCTTGGGATGTAAGTGATCAACAAATGTTTGAATATTTGTTCAATGAGATTTTATTTTATTGATTTATTGGTTTTTGAGACAGGTTCTTGCTCTGCCAACCAGGCTGGAGTGCAGTGGTGCAATTATAGCTCACTGCAGCCTCAACCTCCTGGGCTCAAGCGATCCTCCCACCTCAGCCTCCCAAGTAGCTAGGACTATAGGCATGAGCCACTACATCCGGCTAATTAAAAAAATTTTTTTTGTAGAGACAGGGTCTCTCTGTGTTGCGCAGGCTGAGCTTTTATATGTATCACCACACTGAGCCCTGTGAAGAGGTTCCTAATTTTAATGAATTTTAGAGTTCCCTTATCCAACTCTTTCACTTCAGAGTTAAAGGAATCAAGGAACGACAAGTTAGAAACAGAGGCCAAGTCTCTGCTTTCAACCTGATGTTATTTCCTTGACACCGCTCTGTACTTACAATGCAATTGGAAGGAAAAACAAACTCCCTAAAACTTACAGAACTAAATGCGGCAGTGTGTGGTTAAGATTCGAATGCATGGTATATATGGTAGGTGTGGCTCAAGTTGAGAGCACTGGATTCCCCAGGGGCTGGGATTGGGCAGAAAATGCTCACTGCAAAAGAGAACTTGAACTTACCCTGAAGGATGGGTAGAATTTGGGATTCAGGAAACAGAAGTCCAGGGAATGGAGGTAGCTTTCTGCTGAGGCCATGGTGAATGGGTAAGGGTCAATCGGAAAACAAGAGGGGTTTGCACTGGACCATAGTAAGACAAAATGTTGGAGGATTAAGTTGAGGCCAGATTATGGGAAATTTCAAATGCCAGGATAAGGAGTTTCTACCTTCGTCTATGGGCAGTGAGGAACCCCTGTATATAGACACAGCTAGGCACTGAACCAAGACAAGACACCAGGCAAAGGTCTGCCAATGTGATCTGATTTGCATCTTTTGCAGACAGTTGCTTGCCATATATATGCATTTACTGAATTTACCCCCACACAAAGGAAACTCTACCAGCTAGCTTGTCTATATTTATTTTGCCTCCATATACACATGATACTTGTTGGGAGCAGAGGAAGGGGAGGGAAATTAACATGGTGTGTCTGTAGACACTTTCACCTGCAGTAGTCTCTCATTTAATCCTGACAATCTTGTGGGGAGTGGGTGGTATTGCCTCAGTAACCCCCAGAAAGGGTTGGTAACTTTCCCAGCACACACAGTTAGGAAGTGGTGGAGCCAGAATTCAAACAAACTCAGCTTTGACACCAAAGCCCTCTCCAATCGCTTCTCGAAACCTTCCCATGAGAAGACACAGGAATTGGGGTCTCAATGCCAGGTTCCTTGAAGTCAGACAAATCTGGGTTTGAATTTCCATTTCCACTACTTACTAGCTGGTAGCAGAGGCTCATGACTCTGATGGACCTGAAGCTTCAAGGCCCCCTCACTTTACACAGGCCCCTTGCAAGCCTGCTGCCCAATTTTCAATTCCCAAATTTTGCATTATTGTCCTGAAAGAGGGCTCCAATGATTGCATAAGCATTGGGCCTCATGAAACATGAATCTGCTGAAGGTAGATGACCTCTATCAAGTTACTTGCTGAGACTTAGTTTCTGTATCTGGATAAAATCATCCTGGACTCTGGTCTACCAGCTTAACATCCAGTTGACACATAACACTAGAGATACTGCAGTAACTTGAACCTGATCTCACCTAGCCTTACTCCAAAGGCAAAGGTTCACAGAGCCCCTAGGTTAAAAGAAATACCTAATGGATTGTTAAGTACGTAGGTCCAAACAACTTAATAGGTATTCATGTCTTAACAATTTAGTAATTATTTGCAAAGACAATACATAGAAATTGAAGGAAATTAATGTTTTTATTATTTTTTATTTTTTTAATTGTTTTGAGACGGAGTCTCGCTCTGCCATCCAGGCTGGAGGTGCAGTGGCGCGATCTCAGCCAACAGCAAGCTCCACCTCCCAGGTTCACGCCATTCTCCTGCCTCAGCCTCCCCAGTAGCTGGGACTACAGGCGCCTGCCACCACGCCCGGCTAATTTTTTGTATTTTTTAGTAGAGATGGGGTTTCACCATGTTAGCCAGGATGGTCTCGATCTCCTGACCTCGTGATCTGCCCTCCTTGGCCTCCCAAAGTGCTGGGATTACAGGCATGAGCCACCACGCCCGGCCTGATGTGTGTGTTTGTTTATTTATTTATTTATTTATTTATTTATTTATTTATTTATTTTGAGATGGAGTGTTGCTCTTTTTGTCCAGGCTGGAGTGCAATGGCAAGATCTCGGCTCACTGCAACCTCCACCTCCCGGGTTCAAGTGATTCTCCTGTCTCAGCCTCCTGAGTAGCTGGGATTACAGGCACATGCCTTCCCGCCCTGCTAATTTTGTATTTTTAGTAGAGATGAGATTTCACCATGTTGGCCAGGCTAGTCTCGAACTGCTGACCTCAGGTGATCCACCCCCCCCCTCGGCCTCCTAAAGTCCTGGGATGACAGGCGTGAGCCACTGCACCTGGCCTTTATTTTATTCTTTTTATTATTTTTATTTTTTTATTTTTTTATTTTTATTTTTTTTTTTTTGAGACAAAGTTTTGCTCTTGTTCTCCAGGCTGGAGTGCAATGGCACAATCTTGGCTCACTGCAACCTCTGCCTTCTGGGTTCAAGTGATTCTCCTGCCTCAGCCTCCCAAAGTAGCTGGTATTACAGGAGTGTGCCACCACGCCCAGCTAATTTTTGTATTTTTAGTAGAGATGGGGTTTCACCATGTTGGCCAGACTGGTCTCAAACTCCTGACCTCAGGTGATCCACCCACCTCGGCCTCCCAAAGTGCTGGGATTACAGGCGTGAGCCACCGTGCGCAGACTATTTTATTCTTAAATGACTGCAATTTCTTTCTAACAGGATGAGTACACCTGTTGAGCACTGCACAATTTCCCAAACCTTAGAATCAGATGCACACAATCACCCTCATTTCCTATTTCCCATCCATTTTCATATGCAGTGCTTGCCTTTTTTTTTTTTTTTTTTTTGAGACGGAGTCTCCCTGTGTCTCCCAGACTGGAGTGCAGTGGCGCGATCTCGGCTCACTGCAAGCTCCACCTCCCGGGTTCACGCCATTCTCCTGCCTCAGCCTCCCGAGTAGCTGGGACTACAGGCGCCCACTACCACGCCCGGCTAATTTTTTGTATTTTTAGTAGAGACGGGGTTTCACCTTGTTAGCCAGGATGGTCTCGATCTCCTGACCTCGTGATCCGCCCGCCTTGGCCTCCCAAAGTGCTGGGATTACAGGCGTGAGCCACCACGCCCGGCCCAGTGCTTGCTTTTTTTTTTTTTTTTTTTTTTGAGACGGAGTCTCGCTGTGTCTCCCAGGCTGGAGTGCAGTGGCGTGATCTCGGCTCACTGCAAGCTCCGCCTCCCGGGTTCACGCCATTCTCCCGCCTCAGCCTCCCAAGTAGCTGAGACTACAGGTGCCCGCCACCACGCCCGGCTAGTTTTCTGTATTTTTAGTAGAGACGGGGTTTCACCTTGTTAGCCAGGATAGTCTCGATCTCCTGACCTCGTGATCCACCCGCCTCGGCCTCCCAAAGTGCTGGGATTACAGGCTTGAGCCACCGCGCCCGGCCCAGTGCTTGCTTTTTAACACAGTATCTGACAAAACCCAATTCTGTCAAGCCACCGAAAGGAATGTAATGTGATGTAATGTTGTAACTGTGCATTGCCTTTGACTAACAGTTCATGCACTGTGTGACAGATGGCAGGTATCACTGTGTCCCTCTGCAGCATTTAAAATATCCTGATGAGGCCGGGCGCAGTGGCTCCCGCCTGTGATCCCAGCACTTTGGGAGGCTGAGGTGGGTGGATCACTTGAGGCCAGTAGTTCAGGACCAACCTGGCCAATATGGTGAAACCCCATTGCCACTAAAAATACAAACATTAGCCTGGCATGGTGGTACACTCCTGTAGTTCCAGCTACTTAGGGAGGCTGAAGCAGAAGAATCACTTGAACCCAGGAGGTGGAGGTTGCAGTGAGCTGAGATCACGCCACTGAATGCCAGCCTGGGCGACAGAGCGAGACTCTGTCTCAAAAAAATAAATTAAAATATCTTAACGTGCCCCCTGTGAATTTGCGGCAGCACCCTAGGGCACCTCGACACACAATTTGGGATACTGGACTTAAGGAAACTGTTAGAGGCTATATCAGGAAGCAACCAAAAGGCAGCATGGGCTGGGGGTGGTGGTTCACGCCTGTAATCCCAGCACTTCGGGAGGTTGAGATGGGCGGATTGCCTGAGCTCAGGAGTTTGTGACCAGCCTGGACAACACGGTGAAACGCTGTCTCTACTAAAATACAAAAAATTAGCGGGGCGTGGCAGCGTGCACCTGTATCCCAGTTACTTGGGAGGCTGAGGTAGGAGAATTGCTTGAACCTGGGAGGCGGAGGTTGCAGTGAGCTGAGATCGCGCCACTGCACTCCAGCCTGGGCAACAGACTCTGTCTCAAAACAAACAAACAAACAAAAAAAGCAGCATGGTTCTTTCCAGGAGAATGGAAGCAGGGAACAACCTGTATGTATCCTTGTTCACAGTTGGCCACTCTGTCATTGTTCCATGGTCTGCAGGAAATCTTCCTGAAGTCTCTCTTCCTGGTACCTCCTTCCACCCTGGGTTATGGCTATTTACATAACATTAACAAAGGAGAGAATAATGGTTGGTTGTTAGAAGGCCTGGATTCAAGTCCCAGATCTGCCACTCAGGAGGTACGACACCTTAGTCATAACCTCTTCTTTTTAGAGTCTCTTCCAGCTTTAAATATCTATGAATCTATGCATCTTCCCTCAAGCTTTCTCCTAAGAGGTCAAAATTTTGCACTTAATTTTAACTTAGCCTCATCAGAATAGGAAGGAAAGAAGGAAATGTTTCTTCCGTTGTACACATTCTGCATGCTAGAAGCCTGGGGACTTTAAATCAAACAAAAATCAATTTTCACATCAGGTAAATTTCTGAAAAGAGAGAAGAAAGCAAGAACATAAAGCTCTCTACAAGGTGCCCTTGTGTATGGGGTGCTGGAAATGTTTCTTCATCTGAATGCAAATAACTAGGTGTCTTCAGTTTGAAAAAATTCATCAAACTGTACATTGTGATTTGTGTATATTCTACTTTAATTTCTTTTAAGGGCAGGTAAGCAAATTGGGGAATTGAAACAATATAGAAATTACATAAAAATACAACACAAACAATACCATTTTCTTTAAAAACTTGACGATGACTTGTAAAAGTGTGAATATGCTATACGCTTGTGGTAATTTTTAAAATAAATTTTAAGTCATTGAAAAACACAATAGGCCAGGCATGGTGGCCCACATCTGTAATTTCTGCACTTTGGGAGGCCGAGGCAAGAGGATTGTTTGAGCTCAGGAGTTCGAGACCAGCCTGGGCAACATAGCGAAACCTTCTCTCTACAAAAAATACAAAAAATTAGCCCAGCATGATGACACATGACTGTAGTCCCAGCGACTCAAGAGAGTGAGGTAGGAGGGTCACCTGAGCCCAGGAGGTCAAGGCTGCAATGAGCCGTGCTTGTGCCACTGTAGTTCAGCCTGGGTAACAGAATGAGACCCTGTCTCAAAAAACAAGAAAAGAAAAAGAAAACAATAAAATAAGGCTTTTGCCAGCTTAATAAGGAAAGTTTGAGACACAGACCAGCAAAGGGAGGCTCATGTCCTCTGCATGGTAGAGTCCGACTTCTTCGAAGGCAGCCTTTTACTGCTCTGTCCCTGTCACACTACAAAGGGTCAGATGTTCAGCCTATGCAAATCCATCAGAAGGACAATTTATCAGGCTGGGTGCAGTGGCTCATGCCTGTATTCCCAACACTTTGGGAGGCTGAGGCAGGAGAATGGCTTCAGTCTTGGAGTTTGAGACCAGCCTGGGCCACATAGTGAGACTCCATCTCTACCATTTTTTTTTTTTAATTAGTGTGGTGTGGTGGTGCCTGTGGTCCCAGCTACTTGGGAGGCTGAGGCTGAAGGATCTCTTGAGCCCAGGAGTGCAGTAAGCTGTGATTGTGCCATTGCATTCCAACCTGAGTGACAGAGCAAAACCCTGTCTCAAAACAAAACAAAACAAAAAGGAGCAACCATTCTGAGAAGCCAAGGGGCAGAAGCCTGGGCTTGGCCTGCAGGCGCTGGTATGTAATCTGCTCCCATCAGCGACAGGAGCTGTCTCTGAAGCTAGAATGGAAGAAACAGCCAGTGACCAGAGGCTGCCTGTTCTACAAGAAAGAGCACTGTCCTAGCTTTGGGGACACAACTAGCAGAGTGACCAGAGCAAATCATCCATAACATTATGACCAGGCCAGGCGCAGTGGCTCACGCCTGTAATCCCAGGCTGAGGCAGGTGGATCACTGGAGGTCAGGAGTTTGGAACCAGCCTGGCCAACATGGTGAAACCCCTCTCTACTAAAAATACAAAAATTAGCCAGGCATAGTGGCACACGCCTGTAGTCCCAGCTACTTGGGAGGCTGAGACAGGAGAATCACTTGAACTCCAGGGAGGGGGCAGAGATCGGGCCACTACACTCTATCCTGGGTGACAGAGTGAGACTCCGTCTCAAAAAATATATATATATATAAAAAACTAGATGGTGGATAGGAAACCCTATCTTAAAAAAAAAAAAAAAAAAAAAAAAAAAAAACTTTAAAAGTATTTGTATCATTTGATCCTTCAAAAAAATGAAAATGATTGCATTTTGGTACAGTTGTACAATGTTAACATCGAACCATCAAACATATTTATGATGTGTTTAAGGAAGTGGGAAATGTTGCTAAGATATTAAGTACAAAAAGCAAGACACTAATGACTTGCACAGAACGATCAAGTCTGTAAAGAGAAATAGGGCAAAACGTGAAGAAATAGCCCACTACGTGGCCGGGCGCGGTGGCTCATGCCTGTAATCCCAGCACTTTGGGAGGCCGAGGCGGGCGGATCACAAGGTCAGGAGATCGAGACCACGGTGAAACCCCGTCTCTACTAAAAATACAAAAAATGAGCCGGGCGCAGTGGCGGGCGCCTGTAGTCCCAGCTACTCGGGAGGCTGGGGCAGGAGAATGGCGTGAACCCAGGAGGCGGAGCTTGCAGTGAGCCAGGATCGCGCCACTGCACTCCAGCTTGGGCGACAGAGCAAGACTCCGTCTCAAAAAAAAAAAAAAAAAAAAAAAAAGAAATAGCCCACTACGTAAAGTATTTGCTTCGGGGTGGTGGAATTATGGGTGCTTTTCTGCAGGGCTTTTTTTTTGGGGGGGGGTCTAATTATTTACAGTTTTCTGTATTTGCCATAGTGTATACACTAAGCACATACTACTTTGATTATAATGCGGCGGGAGGTTGAAAACGATCTCCAATCTCCTCGGTTTCCTTCTCAATCCTTTGCATAAGGTTGATTTCCTCCAGGCCCCTTCCTGAAAATTCTGCAGGTGACGCAGGGCGCTCCAGGCGCGCAGCCCCAGCGCGGGCCGCCGCCGGGAAGATTCGAGAGGCCGCCGGCCAGGGAGCGGAGGCGTCGGGTTTCCGTGCTGCTACCCCCGCGGCGAGTGCCGCCTAGGCTGTCGGGCCGCGTCTGTCCTCGGGCTCGCTGGGGCCCGGCCGCCCCTCTGCGGCGCGGGGCGAGTTTTTGGAAAGGCTGCGTTGGCGCTCCCTGGCCCTGCCCGCGAGGCGGGGACAACCCGCGGCCGCAGCCTGGCGTCCCGCTCCTGCTCGGTCCTCAACCCCGGCTGCGGGCGGCGGAAGCGCCCGGGCCTGGGAGGGAGGGGGAGGCGTCTCCCCGCCGGCTCAACCCCCTGGGCGCGGGGCCGGGAGGGCGCGGCTGGGACGTGCCCGGGCCCACGAAGGCCTCCGCCCCACCCCTGCGCGCCGCCTGCAGGGGAGACGGGGCAGGGCGCCCCCAGCCGCCCAGGCCGCTGGCTGCCGGCCGCCAGCCATGCACAGGGATCAGGCGAGGGGGTGGGTCGTGATCCGGCAGCCCGGCAGGCTGTGCCTGCGGCCCCAACGCTCGGGTCTCGCTCCCGGCTGCTGGACCGGCCCCTTTGTCCCGTAGTCCTGCTCCGCCGGGGATCGTGGGGAGCCAAGCCGAGCGCGCGCGCTGGCGTCGGTGTGGACAGCGGGGGAGGCTGCCCGGCCTGATCCCTTGGCGTGCGCCCTGGCACGGCGTCCCCACGGCCTCTCCGGGGCCCGATCCCTGGGCCGGCCTGAGCGCTGAGCACTGCACCCGGTTTTCTTTGGGCGCGTGGCTCGTCCTCGGCCTGCTGCGGCCTCTTCCTTGCCCCGGCTGTGTTTTCCTTTTTATTTCTTTCGGTTTTTTTCTTTTTCTTTCTTTCTTTTTTTTTTTTTTTTTTTGAGACAGGGTGTCGCCCAGGCTGGGGGGCGGTGGCGTGATTACGGCTCACTGCAGCCCTAAGCTCCCAGGTTCAAGCAATCCAGCTGCCCCAGCCTCCTGAGTAGCTGGGACTACACATGCGCGCCACCACTCCCAACTGATGTTTTCAAAAACTTTTTGTAGAGACAGGTTCCTGCTATGGGGCTTGCCCAAGGTGGTCTTGAACTCCTGGGCTGAAGTGATCCTCCCGCCTCAGCCTCCTAAAGGGCTGGGATTACAGGCATGAGCCACCCCGCCCGGCCAGCACCACTGTTTCTCTACCTCAGCTTCTTTGTCTAAGTCTGATCCACCAAAGGCCTTCTTCGGCCCATCTTTCACCTCTATCTGTAAACCCATTCCTGCCGGCCCTGCACTCTGCCCTGCAGACACACATGCCTGAGGCGAAATCCAAGTTTACTTCCACTTTGACCGTAGGACAAGATCCTGCCCTCTCACTGTCACCACGAAATATCCCCAAAGGCTAGAAAAGTTGACTCTTGCTCTATTACCCTGGGCCCGCTGCTGCGTAATTTGCAGGGCTCAGTGAAAAATGAAATTGAGCAGAGATGGAACCACTGCATTCCAGCCTGGATAGCAGAGGCAGACGCTGTCTCAAATAAATTAATAGAAACAGGGTCTCACTCTGTCGCCCAGGCTGGAGTGTGGTAGCATGATCGTGATTCACCTCAGCGTCGACCTCCCACGCTCAAGAGATTCTCCTCCCTCAGCCTCCTGAGTAGCTGGGATGACAGATGCGTGCCACCACCACCCCTCACCCCGGCTTTTTTTTTTTTTGCTTTTTTTTTTTTTTTTTTTTGTAGAAATTGGGCCCTCCTATGTTGTCCAGGCTGGTCTCGAACTCCTGGACTCAAGTGATCCACTTTGGCTTCCCAAAGTGCTGGATGACAAGCATGAGCTACCGTGCCTGACGTTTCCTTCCTTCCCTCCCTTCCTCCCCCGTCCCTCCCTCCCTTCCTTCTTTCCTCCTTCCTTCCTTCCTTCCTCCTTCCCTCTCCTTTCCTTCCTCCTTCCCTCTCCTTTCCTTCCCTCCTTTCTCCTTCCCTCCCTTCATTCTTCCCTTTTTATCAATCTTCTTTCTTTCCTCCCTTCCCTGCCGCCTTCCTTCCTGAGCAAAAAGTAAACCGACCCTGGGACCCTGCTAAGTCAGGATGCTTTGCAGCTCTGCAGGTGGAACACTCCCGAAGCCAGGCTTGCCAGCAGCCTTTCAAAGCATCTCCTCACAAAATATTTCAGTAATTAGCCCTTAGAAGTAATTTTACCATGGTGAGACCAGGCACACATCATCCTAATCAAATCATGAACGTGAACCCACAGATAACGAGAGAAGTTGACATTGCGTGCCACCTGGTGAAACCCAATGAGGAGTGGCAGCGTGACTTCTGCCATGCTCCTGTCAAAGATGCAGGACCCAGGTCTTATAAGGAAACGCTGGACAAACCCAATTTGAGGGACAGCCTACAAAACGGCCTGTAATATTAACAAAAGTCAAGACCTTGAGAGCCAAGGAAACTTGAGGAGCTCCCTAGGTAGAAATAGACTCAGCAGAGCAACTGTGTCCAACGTGTGATTGTTGTGTTGTAAAGAATGTTATTGAAGTCTGGGCGCAGTGGCTCATTCATGTCTGTAATCCCTGCACTTTGGGAGGCCGAGGGGGGCAGATCACTTGAGGTCAGGAGTTCGAGACCAGTCTGGCCAACATGGTGAAACCTCATCTCTACTAAAAATCCAAAAATTAGCCGGATGTGGTGGTGGGTGCCTGTTGTCCCAGCTACTTGGGAGACTGAGGCAGGAGAGTCACTTGAATGTGGGAGGTGGAGATTGCAGTGAGCCAAGATCGCGCCACTGCACTCCAGCCTGGATGACAGTGCGAGACTCCGTCTCAGGAAAAAAAAAAAAAAAAAAAAAAAAAAGAATGTCATAGAGGCCACAGATGAAAGGCGATGAGTCTCTGGGCAGAGAATAGGGGAGTTATTTTGTTCGACTCTTTCAGCTAATTTCCTGTCAATTTGAAATTATTTCAGAATGAAAAGAAAGAATAAAATTCACCATCACAATCCCCCCCCCTCCACACCAGCTTTCCCTCTAGACTTCGGTCAATAGCAGCGACGTTCTCCCAGTCACCAGAGCTTAAACACTTTGGTATCATCTTTGATTCCTCCCCTGCCCACTTCCCCACCACCCTAACACAAAGTCCTGCTAATTCTTTTTAAAATGCCTCTCACATAGCTACTTTTTATATTAAACCTCCAAATTAAAAAAAAAAAAATGACTCTACCTACCTCGTGTAATCATTTTAAGTAGTGTCTGTGAAAATAATTTGTATACCTAGAGTATTGTGTAAACTCAAGATCTTCTTGCACCAACTCAAGCCTGGATTACTGCTGTTTACTGCTGCAATCTCCTAACTGGTCTTCCTGTCTCTCCTTGCTCCCTTTACCAACCCATCCTGTATAGGGTTACCGGAGTAATCTGCCTAAAAGCACATTTTATCCTGTCCAGACCTTCCTTCCCACGGTCCACTGCAGGACTTAATCCATGTTCCCTGGGAAGACTGTCGTCTATGAGCTGAACCAAAACGGTCTGCCCTTGTATCAGATAACCCTGACCTTTCCCCAATTCATAGAGAAAACAAAAGTTAGTGGATAGAACTTTCTCAATTTGTAAATATTTTTCCCCTATATGTACTTGTTTTTCTGTAGTAGTAAATCCAAGCTTTCATCTGCTACTTTTGTAGGGGACAAAATCAATGAATAAGCAGCAAATAAACCATAAAGATTTGGCCATAGGATATCATACTTACTTTGATAGATTGGTTTTCTCATGGGCACATATGGGTGGTTGTGATTTTTACAATGCACGTCAATCAATTATATAGCCATTTTCTTAAAAAGCGTTTCTGTTTGTTTTGTGATGGAATTCAATATATCAAAATTTTATCATGAATAAGAGAAAACACTGCCCTCCCAAACAAATACTTGGCCTCTTATTCACAGTTTTCCCAGCCAGATCGCAGCGACTCCCCTTGATAGCAAAGTTGTCTAATCTCTGTTCATTTTTGCTTTCTTATTTGTTTGCTTTGCACAAACCACTCCATGTCCCTGGCACTCTCCCCCTATTCCTGTCTGCAGAAACCTCCCCAGCCTTAAAAGACCAAATTAACCCTCTACTTGGTGAAAACTTCAAAAATCATGACGACTCCTTCTAACTCCGAGCATGTCTTGCCTCTGCTAGTCATCTGGCACTTAATCAAGTACTGCCTAGTGGATTCTTACTTTCTTGTGTACACAGCTGTAGTTAACTCATTCTTCTGACCAGGTGGGGCGCTGTGGCTCACACCTGTAATTCCAGCACTTTCAGAGACAAAGGTGGGTGGATCACCTGAGGCCAAGAGCTTCAGACCAGCCTGACCAACAGGATGAAACCCCTTCTCTGCTGAAAACACAAATCATTAGCTGGGCTGGTGGTGCATGCCTGTCATCCCAGCTACTCTGGAGGCTGAGGCAGGGGAATCGCTTGAACCCGAGGGGCGGAGGTTGCAGTAAGCCGAGATCGCGCCGCTGCACTCCAGCCTGGGCGACAGAGCAAGACTCTGTCTCAAAATAAAATATAAAATAAAATAAAATAAAAAACTCAGTTCTTCTACTTGTCAATGCAAGGATACTTTCCTTTCTGAATTGCACTGGAAGCAGAGTTCAAGTGTTGGAGTAAGATAAAATAAGATTGAAAAGCTGTTAGAGAACTTTGTTAGGAGTTCAGACTTTGTTTTATAGGACAGGGTTTCCTACTTTATAAGCTTTAATGTGCGTACGAATGGAGGGAGAGCTTACTAAACATTCAGATCCTGTGCTTGCCTCAGCAGCACATATACTACAATAGAAATTATACAGAGATTAGCATGGCCCCTGTGGGAGGATGACACGCCAATACATGAAGCATTCCATATCTTTAAAGGAATCGGCCAGGTGCAGTGGTTCACACCTGTAATCCCGGCACTTTGGGAGGCCGAGGCAGGTGGATCACTTGAGGTCAGGAGTTCAAGACCAGCCTGGCCAACATGGTGAAACCCCATCTCTACTAAAAATACAAAAATTAGCTGGGTGTGGTGGCGGGTGCCTGTAGTCTCAGCTACTCGGGAGGCTGAGGCAGGAGAATCGCTTGAACCTGGGAGGCAGAGGTTGCAGTGAGCCGAGATCATGCCACTGCACTCCAGCCTGGGCAACAGAGACAGACTCGGTCTCAAAAAAAAAAAAAAAAAAAAAAGGTTCACCTTCCTTTTTGTATCTGGCTTATTTCACTCAGTGTAATGTCCTCAAGGTTCATCCATGTTGCAGCATGGGTCAGAATTTCCTTCCTTTTTAAGGCTGAATAACATTCCACGGTGTGGACCACATTTTGCTTCTCCATTCATCTCTCAATGGCCCCTTCTGCTTCCACCTCTGGGCTACTGTGAAGAATGCTGCTGTGAACATGGGTGTACAAATATCTGTTTGAGCCCCTGCTTTCAGTCCTTTTGTGTATTTCCCCAGATGTGTGATGACTGGATCACATGGAAATTCTGTTTAGTTTCTTGAGGAGCATCATATTGTGTTTTGCTTGTTTTTTGAGACAGAGTCTCGCTCTGTCACCCAAGCTGGAGTGCAAGTGGCACGATCTCAGCTCACTGCAACCTCCGCCTCCCGGGTTCAAGCAATTCTCCTGCCTCAGCTTCATGAGTAGCTGGGATTATAGGTACACACCACCACGCTCCGCTGATTTTCTATATTTTTAGTAGAGACGGTGTTTCACCATGTTGGTCAGGCTGGTCTTGAACTCCTGACCTCAAATGATCTGCCTGCCTTGGCCTCCCAAAGTGCTGGGATTACAGGAGTGAGTCACCGCTCTCAGCCCATACTGTTTGTTTGTTTGTTTGTTTGTTTAATTGCAGCTGCACAATTTTACATTCCCACCAGCAATGCACAAAGGTTCTAATTTTTCCACCTCCTTGACAACTTTTCTGTTTTGTTTGTTTGTTGTTGATAACAGCCATCCTAATGGGTGTGAGGTGGTTGGTTACTTTTTTTTTTTTGAAATGGAGTCTTGCTCTGTTGCTAGGCTGGAGTGTAGTGGCATGCCTCCCGGGTTTAACCGATTCTCCTGCCTCAGCCTCCTGCGTAGCTGGGACTACTGGGGTGCCACCACTACGCCCAGCTAATTTTTGTATTTTAGTAGAGACGAGTTTCACCATGTTGACCAGGCTGGTCTTGATCTCATAACTTTGTGATCCGCCCGCCTCGGCCTTCCAAAGTACTGGAATTATAGGCGTGAGCCAGCGCACCTGGTCAGTTGGTTACTTTTTAAAGTGGTTATGTTTCTTTAGACTTTTAGTTGTTCAAAAACTGACAATGTGATTATTTGCTTGAATGATTCTAATGGAATCAAAGACTTGAGTGGAATAAGTGAGTGATTCCCTAAGGGTGTCAGCATGTATATTCAAAATTTCCCAGAGCCCCTGCCTAGTAGAGATGAAATCTGTGTTTTCATGAACGCCAGTCCTGTTTGAATTTTTGAGACACAAATGGGTAGTAGTGATGTGCCCTGATCTCAAATAAGAGGGGAAGGAGCGCCCTCTTGTGTTCCTTCTCTGCTGGTGTCAATGACTACAGAAAGCCTGCTGAGAAATGCACATTTTGGATCTTCCAAAGACATTCCAATGACAGTGCTACTGTCAAACGCCAATCATGTGTCTACTGCGTGAAAGATAATGTGGAAATATGGCATGAATGAAACTGGAATCCTTTGAGGAATTCCCAACCTAGTGGGGGAATAAGATACATGCAGAAATCACTCGAGTAGAAGACAGATTGAGCAAAATGGACAGAGTATATATAACGTGAATACGGGAAGATCAAGACTTCGACGGGAAGAGAAGTCGAGATTCACATCAGAATGTAAACCTGGCTGGTTAAGGAGGAACTTGAGATGTCACTGGATTTTTTTTTGTGGTTTTTGGGTTTTTTGTTTGTTTAGTTTTTTTGTTTTTGGAGACAGAGTCTCACTCTGTGGCCCAGGCTAGAGTGCAGTGATGCAATCTTAGCTCAAAGCAACCTGTGCCTCCTGGGTTCCAGTGATTCTCCTGCCTCAACTTCCCGAGTAGCTGGGATTACAGGCGTCCACCACCACGCCCAGCTAATTTTTGTATTTTTAGTAGAAACGGGGTTTCACCATGTTGGCCAGGCTGGTCTTGAGCTCCTGACCTCAAGTGATCCACCCACCTCGGCCTCCCAAAGTGCTTAGATTACAGGTGTTAGCCATCTCACCCAGCCAGCACTGGGGTTTTTTAATGGTGCCAGCTTCCGTTTGTCTGGACCTGGAAGGGCCAACCACATAGGTATAGTTGTCAGATTCCCTAGTCGTTTGGAGCAAGGACCCCAGAACTCACGGGTTCCCTGTCTTCTCAGTAGTGCCCTTCCCACAGCTGTCTCTCTCTTGAGTTTCATCCCCCGAACTCTCCCTTTCCTAAATTGGCTGATGGCAGAGGCACTGCCTCCATAGCTTCCGCTGTCCGTCGTGCACACAAAGAAACTTACGTAGGTCCTCTGGTTTTAGGATTTTGCAAATATAATCAGGGTAGGGACAAGTTACAAAGGGATTAAGAAACTCTTGAAATCTCTGTTTCTGAGAGCAGCCTTCTGCCATCCTCTTAGAGTCCTGAGGAGGTGACGCTCCCATCCCTTGGTCTGCATCCTTCTGTCTCTCTGTTTTTTTTGTTTTGTTTTTTGATGGCATGTTTCTCTGTTGCCAGGCTGGAGGACTGTGGCGTGATCTCGGCTCACTGCAACCTCGGCCTCCCTGGTTCAAGCGATTCTTCTGCCTCAGCCTCCCAAGTAGTTGGGATTATAAGTGCGCGCCACCACACCCAGCTAATTTTTGTATTTTTAGTAGAGATGAGGTTTCACCACCTTGGCCAGGATGGTCTCAATCTCCTGACTTCGTGATCTGCCCACTTGGGCTTCCCAAAGTGCTGGGATTACAGGCCTGAGCCACCGCACCCAGCTAAGAAAATTCTAAGTTCTGCTATTTCTCCTGAAGACATTCTACAACCTCCTTGTATTCTCTCCACCCTCCTCCACTACTTTCAGTTCAAGTCAGCAGCATCTCTTCCCTGGAAAACTGTGATGGCCCCAAACTGGTCTTCAGTGTTGCCCCTCTCCCGCATTATCCAGAAGTCAGAGCTCTTTCAAATGCAAGTCCTAGCAAGTCACTCTCCTCTTTAAAATCCTGTCCTGATTGCTCAGCTATGTTGGAGATAGTGTCTTAACTCCTTAGCACAGCCTGGCTTCCCATTTGGGCTCCTGGCTATCTTTTCGGCTATCTCTCTTTTCCAACCCTGCTGCAACTCAGCCCCACTCCTCTAGGCTCCAGCTGCACTGGACGTTTTACAAGGACCACTCACAGTGACAAGAAGTTTCCTGGATGTGGATCTTGTGGTGCTAACGCCAGGACAGCCCTGGCAAACCAGGATGCTTGGTCACCCAGGTTTGGTCTGGGGTCTCTTTACTTTATTTGGCTTACTTTATTCCTCTCCGTCCTCTCTGTGGAATGCTCCCCCTTGTACACTCAAACCTCGTAGTTACTATGAAATACTGTTCATCCCATCCCAGGTTTCTCCCTCCCTCCTTCCCTCCCTCCTTTCCTTCCTTCCTTCAACAGAGTCTTGCTCTGTCACCCAGGCTGGAGTGCACTGATGCAATCTCAGCTCACTGTAACCTCTGCCCTTTGGATTTGAGCAATTCTAGTGCCTCAGCTTCCTGAGTAGCTGGGACTGCAGGCACGTGCCACCACGCCTGGCTAAATTTCGTACTTTTTTAGTAGAGTCGGGGTTTCACCATGTTGGCCAGGCTGATCTCGAACTGCTGACCTCAAGTGATCCACCTGCCTCGGCCTCCCAAAGTGCTGGGATGACAGGTGTGAGTCACCGTGCCTGACCCATCTGGAGTTTCTGCTTGGACATCACTTCTGCAATGCCCCGTGGAGTGGCTCACTCCTTCCTCCTGTGAGCTTTCACAGCCTGGCCGCTCTGTCTCCTTCGCAGCTATGATCACCGCGTTGAAGGCAGGAACAGTTTCTTTCTCATATCTATATTCCCAGAGACTTGCATGAAGTCTGGTGCAAAGTGGGCATTCATAAAGTTTTGCTGAATGTGGCCGGGCGCGGTGGCTCACGCCTGTAATCCCGGCACTTTGGGAGGCCGAGGTGGGTGGATCACCTGAGGTCAGGAGTTCGAGACCAGCCTGGCCAACATCGTGAAACCCCATCTCTACTAAAAATACAAAAATTAGCCGGGCATGGTGGCACATGCCTGTAATCCCAGCTACTTGGAGGGGCCGAGGCAGGAGAATCGCTTCAACCTGGGAGGTGGAGGTTGCAGTGAGCCGAGATCATGCCATCACACTCCAGCCTGGGGACAAGAGCGAGATTTCATCTCAAAAAAAAAAAAAAAAAGTTTTGCTGAGTGAATGAATATCAACACAGTTTACCAACCATTACCTGGTTCCTACCACAATGGGAGATGTGCCTACCTCACATGTCTGTGTCCAATGTATGGCAAGGGTTGCCCAGGGAACCATCCTGGGGCACAGAGCCTACCCCCAAATGATCACAAGATTATTTCCCATCTCACATGTTCTCCTAGAACCTTGCAGCTCTCCCAAGTCTTCGTCCTCTCTGCTTGAAATTGGACAAGCCCCTCTGGCCAACTAGGGATGGTGGAAGAGACTAGGAGACTTCAAGGCTGGGACCTCAAAGGTGATTCCGGTCAATCTGGCTCTCTCTTGGGACCCTCATCCATAGAACCCAGCCCCCCTGCCATGAAAACCCCAGGCCACATGGAAAGGTAAAGAGGCCCCGCCCTCAGTCCCGGCTGAGCTCTCAGTGGGTGGCACACACCCACTTTCCAGCCATGTCCCTGTATCCCTTCGGACATGGATCCTGCAGCCCTCGGTTGAGAGGATGTGGAGGATGCTGTGTGGGTCGGAGGTCTTGTCTCTGAGAGAGAGACAACCTCCCCACAGAGCCCAAACCACAGATTCATGAGGAAAATGAGGGACTTGCAAGCAAGTGCATTCAGGGTGGTTTATTACACAGAAATAGATAACCCGAATATTCCTTAAGACAACATGCAGGCTGGGCGCGGGGGCTCATGCCTGGAATCCCAGCACTTTGTGGGGCCAAGGTGGAAAGATTGCTTGGGCCCAGGAGTTCAAGACCAGCCTGGGCAACATAGGGAAACCCCATATCTACAAAAAATTAACAAATTAGCTGGGTGTGGTGGCACACGCCTGTAATCCCAGCTACTCAGGAGGCTGAGGTGGGAGCACTGCTTGGAGCCTGGGAGGTCGAGGCTGCCGTGAGCTGTGATGGCGCCACTGCACTCAGCCTGGGCCACAGAGAGAGATCCTATCTCAAATAAAAGAGACAACATGCAGCCTCTGGCACTGGAGGGGCCTTTCTTTCTCCTGATACGTCCTTGCCCCAGGGGATCTTGGCTTATTCTGAAAGGGGCTGTGAACAGACTCTGGTCTGGCCCATTCAAACATCTGCCTGCAAAGTGACAGGCTCGTGATATAATCAAAGAATGCACTGGGACAAAGGGGGTCAGACGCACGGAGCTACAGGCCATCCCAGCTTATCTGTCTGTCCCTGGCTTCTGGGGGCAGCCCAGGAGGAAACCCTTCCTGACAGCCGTCTTCTTTTGGAACACATGGGAGGAACATAAGGTCTCAACTCAGGGAGACACATTCGCTTCACCCTGGATAGGACAAACAAATCAACTGAACCCACCTATCATTTGGGCATCAATACCCCTGTGTCTGGGGCCTTCCGCCCAGGCCACTATCTTTTTTTTTTTTTTTTTTTGAGACTGAGTCTCGCCTTGTCGCCCAGGCTGGAGTGCAGTGGCGTGATCTCGGCTCACTGCAAGCTCCGCCTCCCGGGTTCACGCCATTCTCTTGCCTCAGCTTCCCGAGTAGCTGGGACTACAGGCGCCTGCCCGCCAGCACGCCCAGCTAATTTTTTGTATTTTTAGTAGACACGGGGTTTCACCGTGTTAACCAGGATGGTCTCGATCTCCTGACCTTGTGATCCACCCGCCTCAGCCTCCCAAAGTGCTGAGATTACAGGCATGAGCCACCGCGCCCGGCCCAGGCCACTATCTTTTGTGTGTGTGTGTGTGTGTGTGTGTGTGTGTGTGTCTCTTTATTTTTTCATCTTTTTCATTTTACAAGAGATGACCCTTTCAATAACCAGACAGTGGATATGACAGGAGAAGTTTCAAGGCCAGGAGTTTGAGACCAGCCTGAGCAACTGAGCAACACAAGTAGGAGAGCCCAGATGAAAAAAAATGAAAAGAGGAGGAGGAGGCCGGGGTGTGTGTGTGGGGGTGGGTGTGTGATGGGGGTGAGGGTGGCTGGGGGAAGGAGAATGAAAGAAAAGAAAAGGAAAAAGAAAAGCAACCACCAAGAAAGTTAACATTCTCCAATTGTGCAGGCACAAAAAAGAGTGATTTCACGTCTTTTCCAACAACACGGATAAAGCAAGCAGCAAGTATGTATCCAGGGAACTGCCAGGCCACTATCTTAAACCATGCCAAAATATATATTTACAGTATGTAGCGCAAGGACATAAGTGTTCAACATTACAAGCTTGGCAAACGTGTGTGTGAGTGTTTTTGTTTTGTTTTGAGACAGAGTCTTACTCTGTCACCCACGCTGGAGTGCAGTGGCACGATCTCGGCTCACTGCAACCTCCACCTCCTGGGTTCAAGCGATTCACCTGCCTCAGCCTCACGGGTAGCTGGGACTACAGGTGCCTGCCACCACATCCGGCTAATTTTGCTATTTTTAGTAGAGATGGGGTTTCCCCATGTTGGCCAGGCTGGTCTCAAACTCCTGGCCTCAAGTGATCCACCCACCTCAGCCTCCGAAATTGCTGGGACTACAAGTGTGAGCCACTGCACCCAGACTCTAGGATTCTAATCTAGTTAAAGCAGAATGATAGAAAAACAGATGTTAGCTGGGTGCAGGGGCTCACACCTGTAATCCCAACAATTTATGAGGCCAAGATGGGAGGATAGTTTGAGCCGGGAGTTCAAGATCAGCCTAAGCAACGTAGGGAGACCTTGATTCTACAAAAAACCAAAGAACAATTAGCCAGGTGGCATGTGCCTGTGGTCCCAGCTACTCAGGGGGTTGAGGTGGGAGGATGGCTTGGGCCCAGGAGGTCCAAACCCAGATGGGTTTGATCAAAGGGAGGTGCTATTGAAAGTGAGGAAGGCTGGGAAGGGAGAGAGGTGGGGGTCTTCTCCGTCTTCCCTCCCTGCTAGGCCTTGGGGTTTCTTTGTTGTTGTTTGGTTTTGTTTTCTAGAGACGGAGTCTCACAATGTTGCCCAGGCTGGTCTCAAACTCCTAGGCTCTAGTGCTCCCACCTTGGCCCCCCAAAGTGCTGGGATTACAGGTGTGAGCCACTGCACCCAGCTCCCAGGCCTCAGTTTTGATGTGGCTGTGTCGCTCGGCCACACCACACATGTCCTGGTGGACGGCCCCTCTTCCGTGGCTACAGCTCTTCACTGATCCCAGCAACTCCACCTTCTCTCTCTCCTTTGCCTCTCCAGCCTAAGGGATGATAAAGTTTTCTGCTGTTGCCAGTTCCTGGGCACTTCACCAGCCCTTCTTCATGCTCTTTTTATTTATTTATTTTGAGACAGAGTCTCACTTTGTCACCCAGGCTGGAGTGCAGTGGTGCCATCTTGGCTCACTGCAACCTCTGCCTTCCGGGCTCAAGCGATTCTCATCATGCCTCAGCTTCCCAAGTAGCTGGGACTACAGACGTGTACCACCATGTCCAGCTACTTTTTTCTTTTCTTTCTTCTTTTTTTTTGGTAGAGATGGGGTTTCACCATGTTGCCCAGGCTGGTCTTGAACTCAGGGGATCAAGCGATACGCCCACCTCAGCCTCCTAAAGTGCTAGGATTACAGGCGTGAGCCACTGCACCCGGCTCCTTCTTCATTCTCTTAACTCTGCCCACAGCATATGTTATGGGCTACACTATGTCTCCCACAAATTCTATGCTGAAATCTTAACCCCCGGGACCCCAGAATGTGACTGTATTTGGAGACAGAGTGTTTAAAGAAGTGGTTAGGGTTAAATGAGGTGGTTAGGGTGGGCGGTAACCCAATAGGACTGGCGTCCTTTTAAGAAGAAATTAAGGCCAGGCACCGTGGCTCATGCCTGTAATCCCAGCACTTTGGGAGGCTGCGGTGGGTGGATCACCTGAGGTCAGGAGTTTGAGACAAGCCTGGCCAACATGGCGAAACCCCATCTCTACTAAAAATACAAAAAATTAGCTGGGCACGGTGGTGGGTGCCTGTAATCCCAGCTACTCCAGAGGCTGAGGTGGGAGAATTGCTTGAGCCTGGGAGGCAGAGGTTGCAGTGAGCTGAGGTGCCATTGCACTCCAGCCTGGGCAACAAGAGTGAAATTCCATCTCAAAAAGGAAAAAAAAAGAAGAGGAAGAGGAAGAAGAAGAAGGAGAAGGAGGAGAAGAAAGGAGAAGAAAGAAGAAGGAGGAGGAGGAGGAAGAAGAGAAAGAGGAGGAAGAAGAAGGAAGAAGAAGAAGGAGGAGGAGGAAGAAGGAAGAAGAGAAGGAGGAGGAGGAGGAGGAGGAGAAATTTAGACACAGACACATACAGAGGGATGACCACTTGAGGATGCAGGGAGAAGATGGCATCTACAAGCCCAGAGAGAGGCCTCAGGAGAAACCAGCCCTGCCAGATCCTGGGTGTCTAGCTTCTAGAACTGCAAGGAAATACATTCCTGTTGTTGAAGGTTCTTGGTCTCTGGTGCAGCCCTAGCAAACTAAGATACCACGGTAAACAGCCCCTCCATTCAACTGCTCATGCAGCCTTGGGAATGAGCCTGTATCCTTCTGGGACCTGCCTCACCCACCTGGTACTACCAATGGTGCCGGTATATGTCCCATCACTAACCTCATGATATCTATCATCATGTTTCTACATCCGTAAATCTGTCCACATTTATGCCATGAATTCCTTTTTACTGAAATACTGTAGGACTCACTACCACAATAAGTACTTAAGCTGAAAGAGTTTCTAATAGGAGCCAAGTAAATTCAGCTCTCCACTGTGCAAAGCATCTTGTCATTTCTATAATAAAAGTCTTTCTATGTTGTTCAGTCCGCTTTGGCTCTGGAACCTGGATGAGTCATGCCTGGGGCCCAGGGTGTCTCTGAAGATGCTGCATGAGAATTTCAGCTGTGGTGGCAGTGGCTGGGAGTCCCACTGACTCAGGAGGAGGCCAGGCGAGATGAGCTGGAACTTTTAGGGGAGAGCTGGAACTTAGGGACATCTAGAAAGGAAAAAGGAATCATGAAAGCGAGAGTTATTAAAACACCAAGGGAGCTATCTAGTTAAACTTATTTTTAACGACATAAAACAATTTTATAAAAGTATAGGGCTGACTGGGATTTATTGAGATTTCCCAACTTCACTTCCCTCTGCCCCCATGCAGTCTTCACCCTGAGCTACAAATAATACGGTCTTTAGCGTCCAAAGTGCTCTCACATTATTTCATCTGAACCTCAAGATCACATGCAGTAGAGAGGATAGTATTAATAAGTTTCATTTTGCAGATAAGTGAAACTGAGGAATTTGAGTGACAGTCCAAGTTCACACAGCTAAAAAGCATCACAGCTGGAGCTAGAAACTTGGGATTTTTAGATGAGACTATTGGCATCATTCCCATATTTTAATTTTAAGTATTTTAAAAAATAGATATTTTTTAGAGATGAGGCCTCCCTATGTTGTCCAGGCTGGTCTTGAATTCTTTGATCCTCTCGCCTCTGCCTCCCAAAGTGCTGAGATTACCAGCGTGAGCCACCGTGCCCAGCCTGTTCCCATAATTTACACTCTCCATTAATCAATGCATGCGCTTGATCTCTCTAAAAAGGCAAATGTCACAGGTTGACATCACAACCAAAACTCACAGTGGGAAGGGATTTCTCCTCGACATCTGGCCGTGAGCAGGAAAGCGAAGAGAATGGAGAGAGGAAAAGAAAGAAATAATCCGAGTTGAGCTTGAAGGGAGAGAGAGTGAGGCACTCTTTAAAGTTCGCCCTTATCTTGGTTCCAACTGTGCAAGGAGAGACCTAAGAGGATTGGGCTGAACACAGATACCGTAGCCTCCCCTGAGCACAATGCCCCCCCGTTACTCCATACTAAGCTGCCAAGTCACAGGAGTCTGATCAGAGTCCTTGTTATCTCTTTAACACTGTGGCGGGTATGTTTGCAATACACAGGGTTTCTGTAAGTCTGGGAAAATCCTACTTTAGACTTTCATTGACTCAGCAACGACATCCACCAATGACAGCTCCCTGGTCCTCCCCTTCAGCTAACGGGCTCCCTCTCATTCCACAAGGAAGCTCCACACCTGCCTGAAGTGCTCTCTGTAGTCCTCCCGTAAGTCTAACCTGTCCTTCCAGGCCTGCCTTCCTGCAAGAAGCTTGCGTGTCTCCATCCACAGGATGTTTCCAGCAGGTGGATTCCCGAAGCCTTTATTACCGACTTCTCTGGCTTCGTGTTGAACATATGCTCTAAAGCATTAGTACTCACTTCTTTGTCCCCCAGTGAGACTGCAAACTCCCTGCAAGCAAAACTGAAAACTGTATTTTATTTTATTTTTGAGACAGGGTCTCACTCGGTCTCCCAGCGGCACAATCACAGCTCACTGCAGCCTTGACCTCCTGGGCTCAAGCAATCCTCCCATCTCAGCCTCCCGAGTAGCTGGGACCACAGATGTGCACCACGATGCCTGGCTAAATTTTTTACATTTTTTTTTTTTTAGAGATGAGGGTCTCCCTATGTTGCCTAGGCTGGTCCTGAACTCCTGAACTCAAGCAATCCTCCCGCTTTGGCCTCCTGAAGTGCTGGGATTACAGGCCCACTGTGCCCAGCCAAAGCTGGAAGCCTACACTTCATTGAATCGACAGGTGTCTGCCTATAGTACGAGCAGACATGTTTGTTGATTTTTTCTGGGAAAGAGTGGGCAAAACTGGGGTTAAAGTAGCAAGTTGTTAGCATCGGAAAGGAAAAGGGGGAAGAGATGGGAGTAAATAATCTTCCCTCGTTTGAAGTGTTTGGTGTTGATTAAGATCCCTGTAGTGGAAGCATTTTCATTGTTGTTTCAAGATCAGCATGAGGTAAGAAAATAAACAGGAAGGTTCCTCTATGCTTTTTTAGTAACAATGAAGATAAAATAATACCTGTTGAATGGCCAGGTGCAGTAGCTCATACCTGTAATCCCAGCACTTTGGGAGGCCGAGGCGGGCGGATCACCTGAGATCAGGAGTTTGAGACCAGCCTGGCCAACATGGTGAAACCCTGTCTCTACTAAAAATGAAAAAAATTAGCTGGGCATGGTGGTGGGTGCCTGTAATCCCAGCTACTCAGGAGACTGAGGCAGGAGAATCTTTTGAACCTGGGAGGTGGAGGTCACAGTAAGCAAGACCACGCCATTGCACTCCAGCCTGGGGAACAAGAGTGAAACTCCATCTCAAAAAATATAAATAAATAAAATAAAATAATACCTGTTGAATGAAGAAAAAGCCTAGCTCTCTGTGATACAAGAATGGGCTAGTCACATCTCACCTGTAAGAGTTTCAAATTTAATCCTATTACCGAGTAATGCTTATCTGTCACTGCATTTGCAGAACCCCTTTCTCCTGAGTCCCCGGGCAGTTCACAGGTCCAGGCAGGCTCCTCACAGCCCTCCCATTTCACCATGGCAGGTCCCAAGGCTTCCCCTGCTCTCCTCTCCTCTTGGTAGCTGTCACCACCCATCCAGACTATGGCATTTCTCTTCCCTCCAAGATGGGCTCAAGGAAGATGGTCTCCTTCCGGCCACCATTTCTTGTGGTCCCGGAACACAAGCTCACAGACCCTCTTCATTTTGAGACTTTCATGTCCATTATTACAAGAGAAAAGATAAGATTTAAGGGAGAAAACATGGGAAGTTCTATAAAAGGGTAAAAATCTTACAGTTCTCGATCCTGCTCTATAGCACCTGACTATATGGTTGAAATGATAACTAGAAGTTTCTTCTATACCAATGTTGGGGTCTCCCAAACCTTTTCTTTCCTTCTGATCTTTTCCCCTGGCTGTGAATCCACCCCCACCTTCTTCCCCCAGAAAGGTCCGTCTTCACAGCACATAGACTTCACAGCAAGAAGCATCTTAGCCGGATAACTCAGGCCAAGTTTCACATGGTTTAACTTCTGAGCACCTCGAGACACAGCAAGGCACATTTCATGACACCTCTATTCTCCGTGAGAATCTTCCCTAAAGGGCATTTTCCTATGGCTCTTCAGGGATTATTTTTGCTTGTCTCTTTGAAAATAATTAAGCTTGTCTATTTTTTGAATAGGTTACTTTTCTACATAGTTCAATATTCAAAAGGTACAAAAGCATTCAGCGAAAAATCTGCTCCCACCTCATCCTTGAGCCTCCTAATTCCCTTTCTCAAAGTTACCAGGGTTGTGTTTGTTTTTCTGTTTTGTTTTTTGTTTTGTCTACTTCCAGTGATATTGTGTATGCATGTGAGCAAATGTAGACATAAAATGCAAATGTACCGTCCCACTCTCCTTTTCAACACAATTGGTAGCACGCTGTGAACACCACTGCTGTTTGCTCACTATATATGTGAGAGGCTATGTATGGAGTGTGTGTGTGTGTGTGTGTGTGTGCGTGTGTGACTGTTACAAATCAATACACGAGGCCGGGTGTAGTGGCTCACGCTTGTAATCCCAGCACTTTGGGAGGTCGAGGTGGGTGGATCACCTGAAGTCAGGAGTTCGAGACCAGCCTGGCCAACATGGTGAAACCCCATCCCTACTAAAAATACAAAAATTAACTGGGCATGGCGGTGGGCACCTGTAATCTCAGCTACTCAGGAGGCTGAGGCAGGAGAATCGCTTGAACCTGGGAGGCGGAGGTTGCAGTGAGCTGAGATCGCACCACTGCACTCCAGCCTGGGCAACAGAGTGAGACTCCATCTCAAAACAAAACAAAATAACAACAACAACAACAACAAAAAAAACCCCAAATCAATACACGAAGAACTTCCCTAGTCTTTCAATGGCTGTAGAGCAGATGAACCATACCAATAGATTATTTGGGCCATTTTCAATGTCCTGCTCCTACAAATGACGCCAACATGAATGATCCTTTATGATTGTGCAGGCCCCTCCGCTTTTTGGTAGGTGGACGTTGCCAATGGCCATGCCATCTATCCGCATTCCTAGTGCTACCCTGGAACACCATCGTAAGAATATTCCGGCCAGGCATGGTGGCTCGCGCCTGTAATCCCAGCACTTTGGGAGGCCAAGGTGGGCGGATCACCTAAGGTCAGGCTTTCGAGACCAGCCTGGCAAACATAGTGAAACCCCATCTGTACTAAAAATGCCAAAAAAATTAGCTAGGCATGGTGGTGCACTCCTGTAATCCCAGCTACTTGGGAGGCTGAGACGGGAGAATCACTTGAACTCGGGAGGCGGAGGTTGCAGTGAGCTGAGACCGCACCACTGCACTCCAGCCTGGGCAACACAGTGAGACTTTGTCAAAAACAAAAACAAAACAAAAAAACACAACAACAACAAAAGAATTTTCCAATCCCCCATCTGTCCCTATGAAGAGGGATGGGATCAGATAATTCAAAGATATTTTTCTCATCAGTTGAGCTTTCTGTTCTTTTTCTAGAGGTATTTACACAATATCCTGATGTGCCGTTATTGTGTCTTTAAAGGGAAGGAAATAGAAGAGAAATGCAAGGCAATGTGTTTGACATTGGAATTCGCCAGGGTTCTGTTCTTGGCCCGCTTCCTGGCCAATCAGTGCCTGAATCTTCCATGGCTGGATGTGTTTCTGTCACCCTGCTATTCCCCTGGGCTCCGGGCCCATCTATTCAGACCTCTTCTGAACTCGTATACTTGTGGTCCCTGAGGTACCTCCAACCTGACATTTCCCACTAGGTTTCCAGTCCCACTGGGGAGAGGCAAGAACCTTAATACAACTGCCCGCCCCAGATTCCTGGGACTTTTCCCTTGCTGGGCCAGAAGCTCTCCCTTGTAGCCTGGAAGTTCTCGAGGGCAGGGGCTGTTATCTTCCCTAGGGCTAGTTCAGTGCCTGTAAAATCCTTGTTCATTGATACACATACCAATGCTTCCTTCTTCTTTCTCATCTCAGGGCAATGGCTGAAACCACCTTGCAAGTGAACTTTAGATGGGGATAGAAAATTCCTATTTTCAGACTGGATGTCATTTTACTGGGCACAGAGAAATGGGTGAGAATGCCAAGAGGCTACTGAAGGTGAGGGGCCCAAGAAAGACAAGGGTCCCACAGGAGGCTAAGGCCCAAGAAGAGGTAGAAACAGGAACAGCCTATGTATACTAGCTTGTCTACAGACCTGTGTTTTTCACTCCTTGATTGATTTTTTTTTCTTTTCTTTTCTTTCTTTTTTTTTTTTTTCTTGAGATGGAGTCTCACTCTGGTGCCCAGGCTGGAGTGCAGTGGCGCAATCTCAACTTACTGCAACCTCTGCCTCCTGGGCTCAAGCTATTCTTCTGCCTCAGCTTCCTGAGTAGCTGGGATTACATGCGCCTGCCACCACGTGGCAAATTAGCCCAGCTAATTTTTGTATTTTTGGTAGAGACGGGGTTTCACCATGTTGGCCAGGCTGGTCTTGAACTCCTGACCTCAGGTGATTCGCCCATCTTGGCCTCCCAAAGTGCTGGGATTACAGGTGTGAGCCACTGCACCCGGCCCCTGATTGATTTTTTTGTTTGTTCTCCATTCATGTTATTTGCAGATATCTGTAAATGATCACTGATGCAAACAATACCACTGGATCAACCCGAGGATCAGTGAAGTGAACACATTAAGTAAAGAAGTATGTGGATACGGAAAATAGATAAATATAGTAACAACAATGACAGCACCTGCTTTGTGCCAGTCCCTCTTCTAGGAATACCAATGACAGTAATAACTGCAAATACCTGACAGCCAGGCATTGTGCTAACATGCATTTATTAATTTATTTCTTCTTCACCACAAGCCTGTGATGTGGTAAAGAATCTTACCACATCTTCACTTTTTGTGACAATCTTCACTTTGTAGAAGATTCACCTCCTCCCTCTAAAAAAATCTCCATCTCAACGTTTTATGATGATTCCCAGTTGAGTAGTCGATGCAGGATTTTTCTTGGCCCCTTTGCCAGACTTGCAGCAGGGGCACCCTGTCTACTCAGCCTGCTGTGCTCAGCCCCTTGCGGGAGGGAGCATGCGAGTGAGTGAGTGCGGACCCCAGTCGGCCACTCTAAGCGCCAACACAGGAGCAAGCTCCATGTGCAGGGCCTGCAGCCAGGCCAGGCATGTTACCTCAAGGGAACGTGGTGGCTCCTGGACAAGGGTGCCCACGACCCTGAAGCCCCAGAGGGGGCGTCAGTGTGCTGATTAGCTCTTTTAGTTCCGTTGTCCATAGCCCAATGGATGGCAGTATATTAGCACTCATTGGCCCCTGCACCTGTCGCGTGGGGCAGCTGCCCTCCGCTAGTGAGGGCAAAAGGCCAGTGTGGCAGCCTTTTTGGGTACCCACACTTGGTGGGTCCTGAGCTCTTGTCCAGCATCCAAGAACAATGAGGTCACGCTGACAATAAAGGGTGTTGAGGGCAGATTTTTTTTTTTTTTTTTTTTTGAGACAGAGTTTCACTCTTTCTGCCCAGGCTGGAGTGCAATGGCGTGATCCTGGCTCACCGCAAACTCTGCCTCCCAGGTTCAAATGATTCTCCTGCCTCAGCCTCCCGAGTAGCTGGGATTACAGTCACCTGCCACCACATCCAGCTAATTTTTGTGTGTGTGTTTTTAGTAGAGATGGGGTTTCACCATGTCGGCAAGGCTGGTCTTGAACTCCTGACCTCAGGTGATCTGCCCGCCTTGGCCTCCCAAAGTGCTGGGATTATAGGTGTGAGCCACCGTGCCTGGCCTGAGGGCAGATCATTTTATTGAGGACAGAGCAGCTCTCAGCAGAGAGGGGATGCAGAGGGGTGAGGAGGTTCCCCACTCCCACAGTTGGGTGGTTTCTCTCTCCCCATGTGGCTGGGTCAGGGCTTTTTATGGACTCAGAATGGGGAGTGCATGCTGATTGGTTTGTGAGTACACAAAAAAGGTTAAAGCAGAGACACCAGTCAAAGGTGGGCACAACAGTGTAGAAAACCAATTAGAAAAGGGTAGGTACGTGTAAAATAGGTGAAGGCTGGGGATCAATCAGGGGAAAGCATGCCCAACGGGAAGACAGATTCTCAGTAGGTCTGTGGATTTGACTTGTAGCGTGGCTTTCAGGCTTTCAACTGTCTACGGGTTGGTGGTGGGATTTCACCAGGGACCCACCCCTATCTGCCCAGGCATTTGGCTGCCTCCTGGTGCTACCAGAGTGATGTGGTAATATTGTATATAAATATGGATTATTGTGTTTGAAAAACATAAAATCAGAAGTTATTGGTTTTAGCAGTGCAAGCACAGTTTAAACTTACCCCTGTAAATTGCCTAAAGCACAGGCTGGGTGCTGAGGTCATGGGTAGAGACAAAGCCTCTGAGTCCAGAGGAGATGGTTGAGGAGGTCCTCCCCGGGGGGCCTTCCTCTAAGAAGAAGGACTAAGAGGCTGATGCTAGTCCCAGTCCCAGCTTCATCCGGTTGAGAGGATGCTTAATCCTCAGGATGGAGTTGCTTCAAGGACTTTCCATCTAGGAATTCTGGAGAAGGACCCCTGCTGTCTCCTGTCTGATCAGGAGCCCAGAAAGCTGCTCAGTCCTGTCTGGACACCTTCCAGAGGGCCCCCCGATTTGGCCAACACCTATGAGCAAAACATTCCCTTTCACTCCCAGCTTTTGCTTCTGGCGGAAATAAAGGCAAGGTGTTAGAAAGAAATAACCAACGCAGTTTTAAAGAATCCACAGGCCTGGCTTTGTGTTTATCTTTTAAGTAACCTTGGGGTAATATTTTTAGCTGCAGAGGAAGGCTAAGCAACTTGAGCCAGTGTTTTGAAATTTAAATCCAAGACTATGTGACTATATCTTTCATGCTTCCAAGTAGGTGAAATAGGCCATAAGGTCTGAGTGGTTGGTTGTTAGTAATCATTGTGAACTAATATTTCAAAACATCTGTGTCTTACAAAATCGACTTCCAGTGTAATTTGTGGTAAAGTACCATATTACTAAACACACACCACACACACACACACACACACGGTACATATATATATCTTATTTTATGTTATTTATATATATATTTATAAATATATAAATATATATATATTTTATATATATATATATATTTTTAAGAGAGGGTCTCACTGTCACCCAGGCTGAAGTGCAGTGGTGCAATCATAACTCACTGCAGTCTCAACCTCTCAGGCTCAACCAGTCCCCCCAACCTGAGCCGCCCCAGTAGCTGGGACCACGGGTGTGTACCACCATACCTAGCTAACTTTCATTTTTTGTAGAGACTGAGGGGGTCTCATTATGTTGCCCAGGCTGGTCTCAAACTCCTGGACTCAAGTGATCCCCCTGCCTCAGCCTCCGGAAGTGCTGGGATTATGGGCATAAGCTGCTGCATCCAGCCTACATACATATATATTAAACCCCAATGGTAAGAGTGACCAAAGCATGTTATAACAAATATGTATATAACTAATAATATTATATAAATCACAAACACAGTTCTCTTCTGGTAGGTCCTGAACAGAAGTTAATTTGTGTCAAATATTTTGTGTTAAAATAAAAACAAATAGCCATTTGGCATTGGTCTAAATGCTCAGTGAAGAGAGCGGGTAGAATCATTTCCATTGGAAATATCACAGTAATTTATTACGGATAGCCTGATGAAACGAGAGGCAACAAGACAGAACAAGTAAACTCAGCTCTCTTCCAGGCAAAGGAGAAATGCAAAGACTCCAAGTAGCGGGCTCGCCTGATAGTTGATTTTGCCCCCAGGATTCTTGCCAAGGAGGCTTTTTCATCTCTTAGGTATAAAAAATTAACAACAACCAAGATTGTAGTTCTCAGGCAGTGGAGTGCACATAGCATATAATTCATGGCACTGAGTTCAACACACATGCACTCTTCAGTCTAGGAATATGGAGTAAAAAACAAAACACTGGCTAGGTGCAGTGACCCACACCTGTCATCCCAGTGTTCAGGGAGGCAAGGTGGGAGGATTGCTTTTGGCCAGGAGTTCAAGAACAGCCTGGGCAACACAGTGAGACCCTGTCTCTACAAAAAATTGAAAAATTAGCCAGGTGTGGTGGTGTGCATCTGTATTCCTAGCTACTTGGGAGGCTAAGGCAGGAAGATCGCTTGAGCCCAGGAGGTCAAGGCTGCAGTGAGCTCTGATTGCACTGCTCCACTCCAGAATGGGCAACAGAGCGAGACTCTGTCTCTAAAAAAAGAAAAAGAAAAAACAAGGACCACCACAATGATGAGGAATACACACACAGGCACAAGACTATACGGAGGCCATGCAGGAGCTGAAAATATATGGCTTACATTCCACATAGCTATTGATGCAACTGTTTCTTACACAGTGGAAACTGACTATAAGGGCCAGGTGTGGTGGCTCACATCTGTAATCCCAGCACTTTGGGAGGCTGAAGCAGGCAGATCGCTTGAGACCAGTAGCTCGAGACCAGCCTGGGCAACATGGAGAAACCCTGGCTCTACTAAAAGTACAAAAATTAGCCAGGCATGGTAGTGCACACCTGGAATCCCAGCTACTTGGGAGGCTGAGGCATGAGAATTGCTTGAACCTGGGAGGCGGAGGCTGCAGTGAGCCAAGATCGCACCACTGCATTCCAGCCTGAGCAACAGAGTGAGACTCTGTCTAAAAAATAAAGAAAAGAAAAGAAAAGAAACTGACTGTAAGGAAGAGAAAAGACAAAGGGAGGAAGAAGAAGATAAATGGGAAAGGTCAAGGAAAAAGTGAAAAGGAGACTCTTGTTCCATGGACCAGGGCCTCCCGCTAACGCTTTCTGGCTGCCTGGCAGGTCCCTCCTCCATCTATCTCTCAGCCGCAGCTCACCATCAGATTTCTCTTGTCTTTCATTGTGGGCTCGGGTGATGGCTTAGTATGATTTTTACTGCTGTTACTACTACTATTACCACTACTAGCTTTGAGCTAGGTACTATGCTAAATGCTTTACATCCTCCTCCCAATTGAGTGACGTTAGTTAGTCTTGTTACTAACTCCATTTTACAGATAAGGAAAAAGAGGCTCAGAGAGGTTACACAACTTGGCCAAAATCACCAGACTACTAAAATAGTGGTACGATGGGCATTGAACCTAGGCTATTTGCATCCCAATCTGTGTCCTTAGAAAGCAAAGTAGGCTGGGTGTGGTGGCTCATGCCCGTAATTCCAGCACTTTGGGAGGCTGAGGCAAATGGACTACTTGAGGTCAGGAGTTTGAGACCAGTCTGGCCAATACGGTGAAACCCCATCTCTACTAAAAGTACAAAAATCAGCCGGGCATGGTGGCAAGTGGCTGTAATCCAAGCTACTTGGGAGGCTGAGGCAGGAGAATTGTTTGAACCCAGGAGGCAGAGGTTGCAGTTAGCTGAGATGGCCCCACTGTACTCCAGCCTGGGCATAGAGTGAGACCCCATCCCCCCCCCAAAAAAAAAGAAAGAAAGAAAGAAAATAGAAAAATAATATGATACTGAATGACAGCACAAACATGTATTACATGCTTAATATAGACCTGGGATTTAGGTAGGTGTCATTATTCCCATTTTACAGACAAAGAAACTGAGGCTTAGAGAGGTTAAGTAACATCCGAAGTCATACTGTTTAGTACAAGAACCCAGGTCTGTCTGACTGCAAATCCCATATTCTTTCTTATTCCTCTTTCCATATGGAATTCCCAGGAATTTCATTGGTTGAATGAAATAATTAAAAATATCTCCCATGGATATTTTTGGTTCTGCACATTCAAACCAGACAGACATTGTTATAGAATGAACACCTGGCATTGCAGAGTGGCTCATTCCTGTAATCCCAGCACTTTGGGAGGCTGAGGCAGGAGGATTGCTTGAGGCCAGGAATTTGGGACCAGCCCCGGCAAAATAGCGAGACCCTGTTTCTACAAAAAATACCCCCCTAAAAAATCACAATTAGCCAGACTTGGTGGTGCACAGGTCCCGGCTACCTGTGACGCTGAGGTGGGAGGATTCCCTGAGCTCTGGGAGTTGTTGAGGCTGCAGTGAGCTGTGATCACACCACTGCACTCCAGCCTGAGTGACAGAGTGAGACCCGTCGCAAAAAAAAAAAAAATTTAATTTAAATTTTAAAAACCCCAAATACCTGAGGAGTGCATCAGAATTTGATAAGAAGTATATTAAAGACTGCCTGCAAGGAACCTTCTACAGAAACTGTTTTATAAATTCTTCTGTTTTGGTTCATTATACTTCCTACAGTTCAAAGAAAAAGATTAGAAACAGAAAATAGTTTGTATTGGTTTAAAATTAGGATTCACGAATGTAATGTTTTTTTATTTTATTACTACTATTATTATTATTTATTTAAGTGCTCTGTCACCCAGGCTGGAATGCAGTGGCACAATCATGGCTCACTGCCCCCTTAACTTCCTGGGCTCAAGTGATCCTCCTACCTCAGCCTCCCAAGTTGCTGGGACTACAGGCATGCGACACCACGCCTGGCTAATTATTTTATTTTTTTTTGTAGAGACGGGGTCTCGCTATGTTGTCCAGGTTGGTCTCAAACTCCTGACCTCAAACCATCCTTCCACCTCAGCCTCCTGTGTCCCTGGGATTACCCAGCCACTGCACCCACCAAACTCTCATTTTATAAATGAGGAAACAAAGACTCAGGGGATTTGAGTGACTACTCATTAGTGGCAGAGTTGATACTAGAACTGGGGTTTCCTGATTCTTAAACCATTGTTCATTCCACAATATGATCCAGGAATCACTGTAGAGTATATTCCTGTTTTTTCTTTTCTTTTCTTTTTTTTCCTCTTTTGAGTGAAGGAAAAAAGGTGAGAAAGCGTGAAGAAGCACTTTTAAAAATCAGGACTCTAAGAGTAAAGTTATCCCTGGAAAGAGGTGAAAAAAGTAATTTCAGAGGCTGGAATTAGCAGAGGACAGAAAAAGATAAGGTCTAATCTAAGGCAATTAGAGTAAGCAGGCAATTAAAGACTTTTGTTACTTGTATTTAAGTGAATGCTCTGAAATGGCAGGCTTTTTGAAATCCATGGCTGAACCAGGACCTAGAAAGTGAGGACACCTAACTCCCAAGTAAAAGTTCAGTGTTAGACAAGAGGTATTTGTATTTATACTTGATAAAGGAAAAAACAAAGAAAAGAAACAAGATGTCAGCTAGGGTCCTCTTAGCCCAATTCCAGGGCCTTGGAAGTTCAAAGCCCATCTCCTTATTTTCTGTGAATTGTCCTAAGGAGTGTTCATTTTCTTAGCTTTCTAGACTTCTAAGATCTTGCTTCCATGTGTAAATGGAGTAGAATTTGCTGCAGAGATGGAGGCAGGTATTTACATCCCAGTAACGGCAAACAGGTTTAATTGGAACAGGTGGTATCTAATACTGTTCCTACCTCTCTCCCCTACCTAATCTTGGCTTCTCTCCTCCTCCTCCTCCTACCTCTTTCTGCCCTACTCCCGCTCCTCCTTCTCCTCCTCTTCCCTTCCAGGAGCAGAAACAACAAATTCTTCCTCTAATCTCTAGTCGAGCAGGTTTTCCCTGTCTCTGAAGGCCTAGAGTCTGCTGACATCCTTGCTCTCAAGGCCTCCTCCTTCCCTATGAGTTTAGTAGTCTCTCCCTCAAGAACACAGCTCCTTTCTTCCCTAAGAATTACATGCAACTGCTGTTAAAATTTAAAATATAGGGCTGGGCACAGTGGCTCATGCCTGTAATCCTAGCACTTTGGGAGGCCAAGGTGGGTGGATCACCTGAGGTCAGGAATGTGAGACCAGCCTGGCCAACATGGCGAAATCCTGTCTCTACTAAAAATACAAAAATTAGCTGAGCGTGGTGGCAGGTGCCTGTAGTCCCAGCAACTCGGGAGGCTGAGGCAGGAGAATCACTTGAACCTGGGAGGTGGAGGTTGCAGTGAGCCGAGATTGCGCCATTGCGCTCCAGCCTAGGCAACAAGAGCGAAACTCTGTCTCCAAAAAAAAAAAAAAAATTAAAAAATATATATATTGTATGTCTTTACACAAGGTTGAAAATCTTTTAAGTTTAATGAAGATGGTATCTGACTACTGTGGAGTTTATATATATATATGTATATATACATATATATACACACACACTGTGGAATTTATATATATACACACACATATATATATAAACTCCACAGTATGGGTGTGTATGTGTGTATGTGTGTGTATATATATATTGTTTTTTTTTTTGAGACAGTCTTGCTCTGTCACCCAGGCTGGAGTGCAGTGGTGTGATCTCGGCCTCCCAAGTAGCTGGGATTACAGGCATGCACCACCATGCCTAATTTTTGTATTTTTAGTAGAGATGGGGTTTCACCATGTTGACCAGGCCAGTCTCCATCTCCTGACTTCGTGATCCGCCCTCCTCGGCCTCTCAAAGTGTTGGGATTACAGGCATGAGCCACTGTGCCCGGCCGGAGTTTATATTTTCAATTGCTTTGTTTTATATGGAATCTTGTTCTCATAACTAATTGTAATGGGAGTGTCTTGACATTTACATAATTTTCATAAGGAGCCTTCAAAACTGTAAAGGATTAGCAATCAGGTCTAAGCTTTATTCCCATCTTTTTTCTTTTTTTTGAGACAGAGTGTTGCTCTGTCACCCTGGCTGGAGCACAATGGTGCGATCTCAAGTCACTGTAACCTCTGCCTCCTGGGTTCAAGTGATTCTCTTGCCCCAGCCTCCCAAGTAGCTAAGATTACAGGTGCCCACCACCACACCCAGCTAATTTTTGTATTTTTAGTAGAGACGGGGTTTCACCAGGTTGGCCACCTGACCTCAGGTGATCCTCCTGCTTCAGCCTCCCAAAGTTCTGGGATTACACGTGTAAGCCACCTTGCCCAGCCCATCGTTCATCAATCATTCACCCCAAAAAATGGTTAGACTAAGTGGTTCTAAGGCAGCACTTGGGGTCCGCTTTAGAATCAAAAGCAGAAGAGCAAATCAGGTACACTTGCAAGGGGGCAGGTTTTGAAAACTCAAACTCATCGAATAGGAAACATGACAAGCTCACTGCAACATGTGGAAGATGTGAAACCGTTTCCCCAAGTATGGTTCTGTTTTTGGAGAGAGCACTCACATCTGTAGGCTTAAGTAATGATACGCGAAAAGGGAGGCTGGTGTCAGTGATCTGAGAGCCACATCCCCAGAGAGATGAACTAAGGAATATTACCTGTACTTTTTTTTTTTTTTTTAAGATAGGGTCTCACTCTGTCACCCAGACTGGAGTGCAGTGGTGAGATCATGGCTCACTACAGCTTCAAACTCCCGGGCTCAAGTGATCCTCCCACCTCAGCCTCCAGAGTAGCTGGAACTACAGGTGCATGCCCCTGCCATGCTTAGCTAATTCAAAAACGTTTTATTGTAGAGATGGGATCTTGCTGTGTTGCCCAGGCTGGTCTCAAACTCCTGGCCTCAATTATTCTCCCATCTCAGCCTCCCAAAGTGCTGGGATGACAGGTATGAGCCACTGCCCCCCAGCCACGTGTCCTCTTTTATTCTCCCATTGTCTTCTCTCTTCCTGCCCTTTCCATTTAACAAAGCCTCTTTCCTGATAATAGGAGCGAGGAATCTTCAAGTGTTCAGGTCTCAGGTAACCTCCTAGGTTTGAGGGTCAGGGTTTGGGGGTATGTCACTTTCATCTTTGTCTTTAGAAGGTGCTCCCCTAAGTTTGTCCTGCTCACCCACTTCTCTAGGTCCTCCTGAAATCTTCCTCCATAAATCTGTCTAAATGATGGGGGAACTTTCTGTCAGAGGTGTTTGAACCAGAGCAACTCCATCTTGAAGGGGGGCTGGGTAAAATGAGGCTGAAACCTACTGGGCTGCATTCCCAGACGGTTAAGGCATTCTAAGTCACAGAATGAGATAGGCAGTCAGCACAAGATACAGGTCATAAAGACCTTAATGATAAAACACGTTGCAATAAAAAAGCCGGCCAAAACCTACCAAAACCAAGATGGCGACATGAGTGACCTGTGGTCATCCTCACTGCTACACTCCCATTAGCGCCATGACAGTTTACAAATGCCATGGCAACATCAGAAAATTATCCTATATGGTCTAAAAGGGGGAGGCATGAATAATCCACTCCTTGTTTAGCATATAATCGAGAAATAGCCATAAAAATCGGCAACCAGCAGCCCTCGGAGCTGCTCTATGGGGTAGCCATTCTTTTATTTCTTTACTTTCTTAAGAAACTTGCTTTCACTTTACGAACTTGCACAAGATCCAAGAACTCTCTTTTGGGGTCTAGATCCAGACCCCTTTCTGGTAACATTCATGTATCAAATGAATACATGATTTTCTGCACTGGAATCACACCTGGGCTATGTCTGGCGTAACAAATTCACTCTATGGCTGCAGTTACCAGAGTTTTACCCTCACTTTCCTTTGTTCCCCTGATTGGATTTCCTCAGTACCCATTTCCTCTTCTCTTCTTCTTCTTTTTTTTTTTTGAGACGTAGTCTCGCTCTGTCACCCAGGCTGGAGTGCAGTAGTGTGATTTTGGCTCACTGCAACCTCCGCCTCCCGGGTTCAAGCAATTCTCCTGCCTCAGCCTCCTGAGTAGCTGGGACTACAGGCGCGCGCCACCACGCCTGGCCAATTTTTTTTTTTGTATTTTTAGTAGAGACAGGGTTTCACCGTGTTAGCCAGGATGCTCTCAATCTCCTGACCTTGTGATCCGCCCACCTTGGCCTCCCAAAGTGCTGGGATTACAGGCATAAGCCACCACGCCTGGCCTATTTCTTCATTTTCACAATCATCTTGCATCACTTAGGAGGCCAATGAGGGCGAACTACTATCCTGTGGAGAGGAGAACTGAGTCACACCCGCCTTGTATCCCAAACAGCCAAGCTTGTTTTTGGCAAGCTCATCACCGGCATGAGTCATATATCACAGCATACTTTTTGGGGGATTTAATGATGCCTTATACTCTTTATCAAAACTACAAAACATAAATAGTGATTATAATTAGTACATTTACAAAAAAAACACAAGAATAGACAGACACACTTAAGAGCCCCGTTCACGAAGAGCTAATTCTTCCATCATTGCTTAACGTACTCTGGTTTCCCTTTCAGCCTTAATTAGTACAACTTCTTAACTTTTTAATTTATAATGAATGCTTTCACTTAAGCAAGCCCTGCTAGTGTTTGACAGATGGTTAATGTCAAAAGCCCATGGGGATGGCTTAGCTTTGGGTTTTGTGTTTTCGAAGCAGGAGAAATGTCTGACTGTGCTGATAATTTCTCAGCATGCATCACCATCAATTTTTATTGTCCTTCAAATTCCCCATTCTCCCTTGGACTTCTCTTCCACTCCTTGCCTATCACGGCCTGGAGACCAGGCAGAAGCATGCCATAATGGCTCATGTGATAAGCCTCATATAGTTATTTTTCTCAGTTAATGGCTTCACTGACAATTTTACTGCTTTGCTCTAAGCTCCCCCATTCCCTTGGGCATCAGTACACATGTCTATGATAAGCCTCATCCAGCCCAACAAAACTGGCCCTACAGAATTCAGATGGCCCTGTTTAAAGAAGCTCATCTCTCTCTCTGCTTTTTTTTTTTTTTTTGCAACATAACACTTGAAAATACATTTAAACAGAAAGTAATAGAGCTTTAAAGCAGAGCTATAAAAGTGATTTATTCCTGAGTACGTACTTTTTCCTCTCCCAGCTGACATCCATTTTATATTAATTTTCCTTGAGTGTGTATCTTCATCTCTTTTCTAAATCCTTACTACTATATATGAACTTTTAATTTCACCCTTAGTGCTTTCTACTTCGTGCCAAAGACTTGCATAATGTGCTGAAAGATCCACAGGGCTTCGGAGCCACGATTTGGGAAACTCTGCTATGCAATGATAATGCTCCCTAGTCACAATTACTGGCTTTATTAGGTAGTCAATTCGCTGTTTTTTAATTAGGAAAGGAAAAGTTCTTAATTCATGTTTTCCAAAGTTACTTTAAATGCATTTTCCTTTTTTTTCTTTTCTTTTCTTTTCTTTTTTTTTTTTTTTTTTGAGACAGTCTCACTCTGTTGCTCAGCCTGGAGTGCAGTGGTGCGATCTTGGCTGACTATAACCTCTGCCTCCTAGGTTCAAGCCATCCTCCTGCTTCCCCCGCACCCACCACAGGCATGTGCCACCACACCCAGCTAATTTTTGTATTGTTAGTGGAGACAGGGTTTCGCCGTGTTGCCCAGACTGCACTCGAATTCCTGACCTCAAGTGATCCTCCTGCCTCAGTCTCCCAAAGTACTGGGATTAAAGGCGTGAGCCACCATGCCTGGCCTAAATGCACTTAGATCAGGGGAACCTTCCTTCACTTAGAGATAGCGATTTCTGATAGCACCTCCCCCTGCCCCAAAGGACTCGGCAGAAAAAAGAACCACTGATAAAAAAAAAAAAATACTTCCCTTGGCCAGGAACGGTGGCTCATGCCTGTAATCCCAGCACTTTGGGAGGCTGAGGCAGGTGGATCACCCGAGGTCAGCAGTTGGAGACCAGTTTGGCCAACATGGAGAAACTCCATCTCTACTAAAAATACAAAAATTAGCTTGGCATGGTGGAGGCACCTGTAATCCCAGCTACTTGGGAGGCTGAGGCAGGAGAATCACTTGAACCCAGGAGGCGGAGGTTGCAGTGAGTCGAAATCACGCCATTGCACTCCAGCCAGGGAAACAAGTGCAAGACTCTGTCTTAAACAAACAAACAAAAATACTCCCCTTATATCATACAGTTTTCAAAGCAATTTCATACACATCAGTTCATCCAGTCTTTTTTTTTTTTTTAAACAGATGAGAAAACAGAGGCTCCGAGAGATTAAATAAAGTGTATCTTCAAGGTCATGGCTTCTCTGTCTGTCAGTGTCAGAAACCCGAATTTAATCACCACTCCATGATTCTGATTAAATAAACGAATTCAATTTTGCAAATAGGATTAGAGATCTGGAGATTTTCATTAATGTTATGGTGACGAATCTTTTATAAACAATACTTACCATTGATTGTGCTTTTCTTAGCCTAGTTCTGTCCTGCAACTTATTTTTCTTATCATGTGACTGTCGGCTGAAATCTGGGGTCATTTCGTTTCTTTTTTTTCTTCTGTAAATTGGAAAGCAGTGGGGAAATTACAAAGTATCTTTTTAACACTCGGTGGTTTGCATAGCTATTTGTCTGTTTGAGTTTGTTGTTGCCATGATTTAAAAGATTGTCTCCACTTAACTGGAAATAAGCCAAATATCTATCAATAGAGAACTAGTTGAATCAACTCTGGCATCTCCACACAATGCAGTACTATGAGCTGCAAAAGGAAGGTAGGATGTTTCTATATTCAACTGTAGAAGGATCTCCAGGATATACTGTTACATGAAGAAAGAAGGGTGGATGAGACGGTATGTACTGTGTGCTGCCATTCATTTCAAGAAGGTATTAAGATCTCTGCCTCTACATATTGTGCATATATATTTACTTGTACTTTTTAAAATGGAAGGATTATGGCCAGGTGGGGTGGCTCACGCCTGTAATCCCAGCACTTTGGGAGGCCAAGGCGGGTGGATCACCTGAGGTCAGGAGTTCGAGACTAGCCTGGCCAACATGGTGAAACCCCATCTCTACTAAAAATACAAAAATTAGCCAGGCGTGGTGGCACACACCTCTAGTCCCAGCTACTTGGGAGGCTGAAGCAGGAGAATCACTCGAACCCAGGAAGCAGAGGTTGCAGTGAGCCGAGATCGTACCACTGTACTTCAGCCTGGGTGACAGAGTGAGACTCCATCTCAAAAAATAAATAAATAAATAAATAAATAAAATGGAAAGATCAAACCATAAAATGAAAAACAGTTACCTACAAGTAGGATTCCCATGTGAACTGATCAAAAACAGGGAATGTGAGCTGGGCACGGTGACTCATGTCCGTAACCCCAGCTCTTTGGAAAGCGAGGGGGAAGGATAACTTGAGTGCAGGAGTTTGAGACCCACCTGGGCAACACGGTGAGACCCTATCTCTACAAAAAATTAAAAAATTTAGCTGGGCATGGTGGTGCATGCCTGTAGTTTCAGTGACTCAGAAGGCTAAGGTGGGAGGATCGCTTGAGCCCTGGAGGTCCAGGCTGCAGTTAGCCATGACTACGCTACTGTGCTCTAGCCTGGGCAACAGAGTGAGACCCTAAATCAAACAAAAAAGAAAAAAGAAAGAAAAGAAAAAAAAGGAACAAGTAATACGGAGGAACAGGGACCAAAAGTTAGATTTCTCCAAGTATAGCTTATTTTGTATATTTAATTTTGGAACCATCTAATTTTTTCTCAAAATCATAAAATAAAATGAACTGAAAAATATCTAAAATCTGAAAAGCAAAATGAAACATATATATTATCTATTGAGTTGGTGGCATTACTACACACAAAGGAGTTACTTCATGTGAGTTTAATGCAGTAATTTGTCTGAATATTCTTGTTTTTTTTTTTTTTTTTTTTTTTTTTTTTTGAGACGGAGTCTTGCTCTGTCACCCAGGCTGGAGTGCAGTGGCCGGATCTCAGCTCACTGCAAGCTCCGCCTCCCGGGTTTACGCCATTCTCCTGCCTCAGCCTCCCGAGTAGCTGGGACTACAGGCGCCCGCCACCTCGCCCAGCTATTTTTTTGTATTTTTTAGTAGAGACGGGGTTTCACCGTGTTAGCCGGGATCGTCTCTCGATCTCCTGACCTCGTGATCCGCCCGTCTCGGCCTCCCAAAGTGCTGGGATTACAGGCTTGAGCCACCGCGCCCGGCCTGTCTGAATATTCTTGATAGAATATATCTGAGAGATAAAAACACAGACAGGGAAGTCAAACTGTTTTCAGTAATCATATCACTTGCTTTAATATTAGCATTTGTTTTCTAAAACTCCTGTATATATTAGGATAAAGTAAGGCTCCTCCAACCACAGCCCACAGGCTCAAGCCAGTCTGCCACCTGTTTCTGTAAGTAAAGTTTTATTGGAACATAGTCATGCTTATTTCTTGCACATCGTCTATTACTATATTCAGGCTACAATGGCAGAGTTGAGCAGCTGTGACAGAGACCATATGCCCGGCAAAGACTAAAATATTTCCTGCCTTGCCATTTACAGGAAAAGTTTGCCTGATGTAATAGATCTAGGCGATGAGTATCCATGGCTACCAACACAAGAGAGACAACCAGAAATGATGGGCGTTGTGACGGAAGTACATATCCCTGTTCAGTATATACATAAGCCTCTAGGTCTGACTCTCAGTATAGCCAGGTACAGGGGACAGAAGAACCTATTAAGATGCATGTGGGCAGTGCAATCAACAAAATCCAGAATGTGAGAAGCTCTCCAGGATAAATGGTCTGATAGCTATAACAAATAAATTGCAAGGAAAAAAAAAAAGGACAGAGGGGAAATCTATGGAGAAAACAAAAGAAAAGAAAATGCTGAAGTGACATATAGATCAAATGCATGTATATTGCTATGTAGGCTTCTGTTTTTTTTTTTTTTCTTGAGACAAGGTCTTGTTCCATCACCCAGGCTGGAGTGCAGTGGCACAACCATGGCTCACTGCAGCCTCCACTTCCTGGGCTCAAGCAATCTTCCCATTTCAACCTCCTGAGTAGCTGGGACTACGGGCATGCACCATCACATTTGGCAAATTTTATTTTATTTTTATAGAGACAGGTTCTTGCTATGTTGCCCAGGCTGGTCTCAAACTCCTAGACTCAGATGATATTTCTGCCTCAGCCACCGAAAGTTCTGGGATTACAGGTATTTGCCACCACACCTGGCCTGATCTTTTTGGGAGTTCACTCCAACCTCTCAGCTCAGCTCCCTTGGCCCAATAAAGAAGGGTGATATGGGCCAGGCGCAATGGCTCATGCCTGTAATCCCAGCACTTTGGGAGGCTGAGGTGTGCAGAGCAAGAGGTCAGGAGTTCGAGACCAGCCTGGCCAACATGGTGAAACCCCGTCCCTACTAAAAATACGAAAATTAGCTGGGCGTGGTGGTGAGCACCTGTAATCCCAGCTACTAGGGAGGCTGAGGAGGAGAATGGCTTGAACCCAGGAGGCAGAGGTTGCAGTGAGCCGAGATCATGCCACTGCACTCCAGTCTGGGTGACAGAGCAAGACTCTGTCTCAAAAAAAAAAAAAAAAAAAAAAAGAAAAGAAAAAACAAAAAAGAAGGGTGATTTGCATAAATGTCCAAAAAGAAGATCAAAATTGGGGGACTCCCACTTTCTGGTTTTAAAATTTATTACAGAGCTACAATAATCAAAACAGTGTCATACTGGTGTAAAGACCAACATAGAGAACAATAGAATAGAATAAGGAGCCCAGAGTTAAAACCCTTACATATATGGTCTATTGACTTTCATCTAAGACTATTCAGTGGGGCAAAGGACAGTCTTTTCAACAATGGTGCTGGGGAAACGGGATATCTACATGCAAAACAATGAGGTTGGACCCCAACTTTATACCATATGCAAAAATTAACTCAAAATGGATCAAAGACCTCAACCGCGGAACTAAAACACAAAACTCTTAGAAGAAAATGTACAGGAAAATTGCCATGACATTGGATTTGGCAATGATTTCTTGGATATGACACCAAAAATTTAGACAAATTGGACTTCATCAAAATTGAAAACTTTTGTGCCCTAAAAGATGCTATCAAGAGAGTGAAAAGTCTGGGGTGTCAGGTCTACTTGGGGAAATGAGCTTCAGGGTTGCTCCGTTTCATTTGTTTAATCTTTGCACTATCTCTTGATTTTTCTGTCACCAACCTGACTCCAGCTCAGTCTCTCCGGCTTGCTCCATTCCCAGGACTCTGATCTCAATTATGTGCCTCTGAAATTGGACCTCTGTGGAGTAATACCTCAGCCCTTCTTGTACCTGTGTGCTGGTTCATACTGGGCTGGCGCTGTCCATCATGCCAGCAGTAGGCACCAAAACTTGTGAAGACCTAACCACTAGCCAGGCATGGTGGCTCATGCCTGTAATCCCAGCACTTTGGGACGGCGAGGTGAGAGGTTCACTTGAGTCTGATTACTTCAGTCTGGGAGTTAGAGACCAGCCTGGGCAACATAATGAGATCCCATTCTACAAAAAATAAAAAAAATAATAATTTTTTAAAAGGCTTAGCACTTTTTAAAAAAGGCCTAAATCCTTGACAAATCCAGTCCAATGGTCCTTGATTTGTGTTTAATTCATCTAGAAGTGAAAGGTAATGCCCTTTTACTAAGGGAAACATTTAAGCAAGAAAGAGGCACCTCCATCCCTGCACTCACCCAGCCTTCTTCTTTCAAGTATAATATTTTAATAAACAACAAAGGAGCTCCACCAGGAAACCTCAAAGATCCAAGGCTGTTTCACATATTCCACATCTTTGGGGAGAGCTGAAGAGTCACTTTCAGCTTAAGATATTGTACTAGAGCCCTATTGGCTCCTGACAGGATGTTTCTAGGTTTGAAAGATACTCATGAAGAGATTTCTGGTGTGTTTGTCAAAGAACCAAAAATATTTTTTCTTTGTTTTCTTTCTCTCTTTCTATCTCTCTATCTCTCCCTCTCTCTCTTTTTTTTTTTTTTTTTTGAGATAGGGTCTAGCTGTGTTGCCCAGGCTCGTCTCAAACTTCTAGGCTCGAGTGATCCTCCTGCCTCGGCCTCCCAAAGTGCTAGGATTACAGACACATGCCACCTTACCCAGCTTTACTTTCAGAATTTATTTATAATTGTATATACATACATACATATATATATATAGAAAATACAATCAGTAAATCTAATGAGTGTCAGGTTTCTTACCATCAGAAAAGGGAGGTACAAATACAGAAAGAATAATGGCTAGAATGAACCCTTTGGTGCTGGATTGCAATTTAATATTAAAATATTAGAAGAGGCCAGGCACAGTGGCTCATGCCTGTGATCCCAGCACTTTGGGAGGCCGAGGCATGTGGATCACCTGAGGTCAGGAGTTCAAGACCAACCTGGTCAACATGGTGAAACCCTTGTCTCTACTAAAAATACAAAAATTAGCTGGGCATGGTAGCAGCCGCCTGTAGTCCCAGCTACTTGGGAGGCTGAAGCAGGAAAATCACTTGAACCTGGGAGGTGGAGGTTGCAGTGAGCTGAGATTGCGCCACTGCTCTCCAGCCTGGGCGAGTGTCAGAGACTATGTCTCAAAAAAAAAAAAAAAAAAAAAATTAGAAGAAGCAATGTTAAATCATTACTATTACAAAATGCAAACATACTGTAACCAATAGAGCAAATTTGCTAGTAATGGTTAGTATCCTGTTCTATTACTTTTTGCTTCTATGTACTGAAAAGCTTTTGTATTTCACAGTAAGTTCTATTTTCATCTCTTCATATACTGAAATGCCAATAAATTATTTCTAAAAACAAAGACGTTGAGAAGAGCATGGAGCTTCTTACCCTTGCCAGACAGTCTCCAAGGGGTCACAGTTGTCTAGGTAATTAAAACGAATGATATCTGTTGGATGCTTATCAGAAGATCGCCAGGGTGGAAGTGCTTTCTGCCCTGAGTTATTCTTCTTTCTTAAAGAGGAAGAGGACCGAAAAGCTGATAAAGGGGACTGTTTTTCCTCTGGAGAATTGCTTGTAACTAGTTGAACGTCAGCGATTACATATCCATCCTTTGGGGGTGTCTAGAAGAAGAAAGTTAATTATGTTCTCAAAACACCATAATACGCTGGGTGTGGTAGCTCACGTCCATAATCCCAGCACTTTGGGAGGCCAAGGCAGGCGGATTACCTGAGGTCAGGAGTTCGAGACCAGCCTGGCCAACATGGTAAACCCCATCTCTACTAAAAATACAAAAATTAGCTGTGCAGGGTGGCAGGTGCCTGTAGTCCCAGCCATTCGCGAGGCTGAGGCAGGAGAATCACTTGAACCTGGAAGGCGGAGGTTGCAGTGAGCCAAGATCGTGCCATTGCACTCCAGGCTGGGTGACAAGAGCGAGACTCCATCTCAAAAAACAAACAAAAAACAAAACCACACCCTATAATAACAACAACAACAATAAAACAAAGAATATATTGAACGTCCTATACCATTACCATGGTGACAATGATTATAGCAGCCACCACTCCAGGAGTACTTGCCATGTTGCAGGCACTGTCTCAGGCAGTTTTCATGCATTATATTGTTTAATCTTCACAATAACTCTATAAGGTAATCATTACTACTTCTGTTTTGCAGAAGAGGAAATAGAATATAGAACAAACTAATTAATTTGCCCACTACTACAAAAGTAGTAAGTTGGAGGGCCAGAATTTGAATACAGAACTGTCTTGCTTCAAGCCCATATATAAGACCTCCCTATCCTACTCTTCTACCATACCATTGTCTAGTTTGTCACAACTGCAGCTAATTTACTCATAAAAAAGTACACATTCCCCCAAAAAAGTACTCCAGCTCTCATGACCTCTAACACATAGAAACAACTTATAGAAACAACTTTGAGTTGTAGAGACGTAGACTAGAAATTTTATCAATTATCAAAACCTCAACCACTCCCAAAGAATACTTCTGCTTTAATCTCCAAAACTGAAAGCCTGTCTCGTGTCTGTGAAATTCATAATGTTTTTATGTGGTTGTAGCCTAAGGAAAGTACTATTGGTAAGTTGAGAAGCCACTAAGGGCTTAATTTTTGTTCATTAAGAGATTAAGGAAGCTTTGCTTGGTAAATCAGTTTGCTTCCATTGTTGGTGAAAATCAAGAAATTCCTCAGTTCCTCCAAGCATAATCAGTTAGTTTCTCATCCTTGTTTCAACAGCTCTTTGTATACAATTCTGTTGGATAACGCTTTAGTACTCAGTGTTGTAATTATTTGTTTATTTTTCTATGTCCTGGGCTACTAGACTAGGCTCTGTGAAAGCAGGGCTGGGGTCTTTCTATGTTTAGCACCTAGCTCACAACAGTGTTTAATAAATATTTATTCAGGCTGGGCGTGATGGCTCATGCCTGTAATCCCAGCACTTTGGGAGGCTGAGGAGGGTGGATCATGTGAGGTCAGGAGTTCGAGACCAGTCTGGCCAACATGGTGAAACCCCGTCTCTACCGAAAATACAAAAAAATTAGCCAGGCGTGGTGGCGCATGCCTGTAATCCCAGCTACTTGGGAGGCTGAGGCAGGAGAATTGCTTGAACCCCGGAGGCAGAGGTTGCAGTGAGTCGAGATCGCGCCACTGCACTCTAGCCTGGGCGACAGAGTGAAATTTGTTTATTCAATGAATGACTGTAACCTAGAAGCAGATTAAGAAGACATTTCATATTTACAAAATTGATAGCTCATTATTGGTTTAGTATTCAGTATTTTGTGCAAGTCTCGTTCAGAATGGACATTCATTTCATTTCCCTGAGCTTATATTGAATTAAATCTGTTTTTGCTGGAAGAGGTCTAGTTTAATACTGCTGGGAATAAATAATATATGATAATAAAAAATAACTTCAGGGGAAATTTTAGGCATAAATGCTAGTAGTCATATGTAAAAAATCATTAATTCTGTAAAGTACAAAATGCTTACACTTTAACAAAATAGGTAATAGTGAAACCTGTGATAACTTATTTGTATTAAGTAAACAAAATTTTTGTTCACATCGCCTGGAGTCTTTTTGAGAATTTTCCTAATCATGAATAGATGTTGAATTTTGTTAAATGCTTTTGTTTGGATATATTGAAGTGATCATATATCTTTCCTCTCTTTAAAAAAATACGGACTGCTTCATGAATTTGCATGTCTTCTCTGAATCGTTCCAATTTTAGTATATGTGCTGCTGAAACATGCACTTTTTTCTCTTTTATTTCGTGAATTACATTGATTTTTTTTTTTTTTTGAGACAGTCTTGCTCTATCGCCCAGGATGTAGTACAGTGGCTCGATCTCAGCTCACTGCAACCTCCAGCTCCCAGGTTCAAGTGATCCTCCTGCCTCAGCCTCCTGAGTAGTTGGGATTACAGGTGCATGCCACCACGCCCAACTAATTTTTTTTTTTTTTTTTGAGACAGAGTCTTGCACTGTCACCCAGGCTGGAGTGTGGCACAACCACAGCACACTGCAGCCTCAACCTTCTGAGCTCAAGTGATCCTCCCAACTCAGCCTCCCAAGTAGCTGGAACTGCAAGAGTGTGCTACTGCACCCAGCTAATTTTTAAATTTTCTGTAGAGACAGGGTCTTCCTATGTTATATAAGTTGGTCTCAAACTCCTGGCCTCAAGCAATCCTCCTGCCATGGCCTCCCAAAGTGCTGGGATTATAGGCATAAATCACTGTGCCTGGACCCAAAGTCAGTTTTTTATATATATATATATACACACACACACACACACGTGTATATATATATATATATATATATATATATAAAACTCACAACTTTTCATTTTACTAGTTGGTTAATCACTTTTCTCTTCTCTGCCCCTGAACAGCCTGAGCTTCCACTATTGCTTCCTGAGAATGAGATGCAGGAGAAGTCTCACTAGGAAAGGAGTCAGAGCTACGGGAATTTTCAAGAGAACTTTAAAAATGCTTCACTTAAAACTCTCTTTTTAAAAGAAATCCTCATGGAGCATACCAACTACTGAAATCAGAAAGACTTTTATCATTGCAATTGTAACAATATTAATTATGCATAGTTTATTACTGTATTAAGTGTAGATGGAGCCTATTTCAAGAAAACACAATAAAGCCTAAACTGAAATAAGCAAGCTAGGAGTTGACTGTTCATATTTCAAAAGGATTCTCCAATTTTAACAGGATTCATTGCTGTTTTTTTCACTAGCTTTAATACCCCTGTGGTTTTAAAAATCATTTTAAAAATGTAATTTACACATAATTTTTCAGGAACTCATCTATTGTACAAAATTATGCACAACTCTGCATGTGTATAGATAATACTATAAACAAAGGGCTCATAAAATTTTCCCATAAATTATCTCATTAGCTGGGACTATACGAATGAATATAAGCATTGGTTAGAATGCATAGGAAGCCGCTAGAAAACATTATTCTTGAATTATTTACTTTTTATTAATATATGTAAATGCTCTACATTGCTTAGTTCCTAGCAAAAACTAAGAATTCTAATATGCCCATGGGGCCCTTCCCTGATGACTCATTTATTAGAAAACTTTTCCTTATAAACGATACAAAAATAAACTTCAGCTCACCTGGTACAATCACAGAAAATTTGAATTAGTAAAGTAAAACTGGAAGACCCATAGGTAACAAATACTTCACATTACCCACAGAGTTCCCATGTAAGAACCGTCTGATGTCACTGTCAGAGACACAGAAACCAGGGACCTGGACAGAGAAAAAAGTTCCGTGGTCCTAACCGCCTGGATGCAACTGTGGTTTGGGCGTGGCAAATGAGGGCTCTCAACTAACATGAATGTCTTGAAAACAACTATCAAATCTCAGGAAAGGATAATTTTGAAATCATAGTATATGTCCTTTGAACTACCTCCCTTCCCCAATTTCCAATCTGATCCTTTATTCCTAGTTCTAGAATTTGCAAAGAGTCAATGTTTGCAAGCTTGCGGCTTTTTGTCTAAAATTCACCTTAGGCTTGGTAACATGAAGTTCTTTCACCATTTGAATATAGTGCTTCTTCCAGATCCCCTGCTCAAAAGGAGTTGGAGAGAAATTGATGTACCAGTTAAACCGTAAACATTTCAGCATCCAGAGCTGATCCAGCTCGGCTAGGTTCTTCCAATGCCAGCACACCTGGAAAAACAATTACAATTAAACAAAACCAAATCGAACAACCCCCTCAGTTTATATGCCCACTTTCTCTAGGGTTTGAACTGTCATCCTGGGCCTGAGATAACTTTTTTTGTCCTTTGCCTCCAAACCATAGCTTAAATGGTCACCTCCTACCTGAAGTGTTTCCTACCCAGGCAGATTTAAAGTAAATTAGCATTTGCTTTAAATTCTAATTCAGATTTAGAATCAGAGTCAATTAATATTTATGGAGCACCTATTAATTATCTTCATAGCAACCTAGGGAGGTAAGTACAATTATTACTCTCATATTGCCAATGAGGAAATTGGGGCTCAGATAGACTTTGGAACTTTCCAGAGGTTTCCAAAGGTCATATAAAAGTTGTATAAGGATTATATAAACTTGGGTCTGCACTTTATTTATTCTTTTCATGGTGTGCTTCCTTTTCCCTCCTACATTAGTCTGTTTTCACATTGCTGATAAAAACATACCAAGACTGGGTAATCTATAAAGAGAAAGAGGTTTAATGGACTCGTAGTTCCATGTGGCTGGGGAGGCCTCACAATCATGGTGGAAGGCAAAAGTCATGTCTTACATGGCGGCAGGCAAGAGGGAACGAAAGCCAAGCAAAAGGGGAAACCTTTATAAAACCATCAGATCTCATAAGAGTGACTCACTACCATGAGAACAGTATGGGGGAAACCATCCCCATGATTCAATTTTCTCCCCCTGGGTTCCTCCCACAACATGTGGGAATTATGGGAGCTACAATTCAAGATGAGACTTGGGTGGGGACATAGCCAAACCATATCACCTCCATTCTTTCAATTTCACTAAATATAAATTTTGTAATGGAATATAATCACTGATACCATGTGATGTATAGAGCCTTTAGGATTCCACAAAGCAGAAAGCATTTATTCTGTACATACCAGTTCCAGAGCATTATGGCTAATCCCACCCATCCAGCAAATGGCAGAGATGGCCCTACTATGTGTAGCAATATTTATAATAATTTACCCAAGGGTTTGAATAAGTCTTGCCAGAAACTAGGATCAAGTTCACATATAAAGCTGAAACGAGGGATTCAGTGTCTTTGTAAGAGTTGCAAAGATGACATATAACCTTCAAGCCCAAATTTCACCCTTAGAAAACTGGCCTCTTTTTCAAGATTAATTAAATAATTAATAATTTTTGAGTGCCCCTTCACCCCCAAAAGGGAACACTCCGTAATGGCCTTGCTGTCCACACACCTATTTTTCTATCCCTCTCTGCCTCCCCACTTCCACTCACCATTTATTGAGCTCCTCCTATGTTTAGTATTGTTTTATGTGCAGAAGATGAGACGTTGAGGAAAGAGTAGGGCACAATTAGAAGAAATAATAAATTCAGGAAAGGTTAGGGAAGGAGGAAAAAGTTAAGGATTTGATAGAGCCCTATAGGCAGCAACAGAAATCACATTTAGTTTGTTTGACCTAGAAATGAAACAACACCAACCTCATCTCCGTATGGTAAATTCACTCAGAATTCAATGGGGAGATGGAGTTTTTGGGAAAGGGAAGGGGGAGAAAAGTCTCAATTTTCATTCCTTTTCTCCTTATTCTTCTTCTTTTTTTTTTTTTTTTTGAGACAGTTTTGCTCTTGTTGCCCAGGCTGGAGTGCAGTGGCGCAATCTTGGCTCACTGCAACTTCCGCCTCCCGGGATCAAGCCATTCTCCTGCCTCAGCCTCCCGAGTAGCTGGGATTACAGGCATGCACCACGCCTATCTAAGGGTTTCTCCTCTTCTTTAGATAATGTTTTGACCTGAGTACTTAAGTTGTTTTTCTTCCCAAGGCAAATATAGTTTTTGTTTTTTGTGTTTTTTGTGTTATTTTGTTTGTTTAAAGGTAGAGAGGAATGAAGAGAATTGAAAGGTAAGTAAGAGCTTTCAAATCTACAGGACACAGTTCCTCCACAACCTTCCATCTTTTTAAAACAGCAGGGACTTTATATGGTTTACTTTAAATTGAGCTGAAGAATGATGGTCTGTGTTTTCCCCACAGTCAGTAGTGAGGAGAAATTATGTCTTACAGTGCATACAGATGATAGAATTAGCTATTTCAAATAACATTTCCTTCTAATAATAATATTATCCTTGTGGAAAATGAAAAATTCTGAGAAGTTTAACCCATGACCCCATTAATCAGAGATGACCATTATTGACAACCTGCTACAGTTCTTTTCCTTTCAGTCTTTATTTGAAGTATATACAAAAGAAAATCAGGAAACCCTATATACAACTTAAAATATTTTTTCATTTTAAATATTATAACATCTCTGTTCTTCCAAAACATGTTTACTAATGGTTGCACAATAATGCATCATAGGCCAGGTGCAGTGGCTCAAGCTTGTAATCCCAGCACTTTGAGAGGCCGAGGCGGATGGATCACCTGAGGTCAGGAGTTCCAGACCTGCCTGGCCAACATGGCAAAACCTGTCTTTCCTAAAAATACAAAAATTAGCTGGGTGTGGTGACACGTGCCTGTAATCCCAGCTACTCGGGAGGCTGAGGCAGGAGAATCGCTTGAACCTGGTGGGGCGGAGGTTGCAGTGAGCCGAGATCGAGTCATTGCACTCCAGTCTGGGAGACGAGAGCAAGACTCTGTCTCAAAATAATAATAATAATAATAATAATAATAATGCATCATATATGGCTGTATGATACCCTCTTATTACTGGGCATCCAGATTGCTATGCTCTTTTAAAAAGTCATTTCAGGCCAGGTGTGATGCCTCACACCTGTAATCGCAGCACCCCTGGAGGTCAAAGTGAGTGGATCACTTGAAGTCAGGAGTTTGAGACCAGCCTAGCCAACATGGTAAAACCCTGTCTCTACTAAAAATACAAACATTAGCCAGACATGGTAGCGCATGCTGTAATCACAGCTACTCGAGAGGCTGAGGCAGGAGAATCGCTTGAACCCGGGAGGCAGAGGTTGCAGTGAGCCGAGATTGTGCCACTGCACTCCAGCCTGAGCAATAGAACAAGACTTCATCTCAAAAAAAAAAATCATTTTTGGAATAGGTATGTGCATATTAATACCAAATTCAAAGAAACAAAGGAAGTCCCTCTCCCATCACTGTCCCCCAGTCACCCATTCTTCTCCTTGGATGAGACCACTGTTACCAGTTTCTGGTAAATAATTCTTGAATATTCTAGGTATATAGTAACAAACATATATATGTATTTTTGAGACAGGGTCTCACCCTGTTGCTCAGGCTGGAGTGCAGAGGCATGATCATAGCTTACTGCAGCCTTCAACCCCCAGGCTCAAGCAATCCTCCTGCCTTACTTAGTCTCTCAAGTAGCTGGAACTCTAGGCACATGTCACCATACCTGGCTAATTTTTTCTTTCTTTCTTTCTTTTTTTTTTTTTTTGAGACAGGGTCTCACTTTGTGACCCAGGCTAGAATGCAGTGGCATGATCTCAGCTCACTGCAGCCTCCTCCTCCCAGATTCAAGCAACCCTCCTGCCTCATGCCCCCCAAGTAGCTGGGTGTAGGTACAGGTGTGCACCACCACACAGGGCTACTTTTTGCATTTATAATAGAGATGAGTTTTCACCATACTGGCCAGGCTGGTCTCAAACTCCTGACCTCAAGTGATCTGCCCACCTTGGCCTCCTAAAGTGCTAGGATTACAGGTGTGAGTCACCTCCGCACCTGGCTGACCTAAGTTTTTTTTTTGTTTTTTTTTTTTGAGATGGAGTCTCACTCTGTCGCCCAGGCTGGAGTGCAGTGGCGCGATCTCAGCTCACTGCAAGCTCCACCTCCCGGGTTCACACCATTCTCCTACCTCAGCCTCCCAAGTAGCTGGGACTACAGGTGCCCGCTACCACGACCGGCTAATTTTTTGTATTTTTAGTAGAGATGGGGTTTCACTGTGTTAGCCAGGATGGTCTCGATCTCCTGATCTCGTGATCCGCCCACCTCGGCCTCCCAAAGTGCTGGGATTACAGGCATGAGCTGCCACGCCCAGCGTGACCTGGCTAATTCTTAACTTTTGTAGAGACAGGGTCTTGCTATGTTGCCCAGGCTCTAGAGTACAGTGCTGCAATCTTGGCTCACTGCAGCTTTAAACACCTGGGCTCCAGCGATCCTCCCACCTCAGCCTCCCAAGTAGTTGGGACTATGGTCATGGGCCACCACACCTGGCTAATTTTTGTATTTTTTGTGGAGATGGGGGTCTCGTCATAATGCCCAGGCCAGTCTCAAACTCTTGGCCTCAAGCATTCGCCAGCCTTGGTCTCCCGAAGTGCTGGGATTACAGGCAAGCCACTGTGCCTGGCTGTATATATTCTTTATTCTTTTCAAAATGTGGTAGGATAGTTCTACACCTCTGCTTTTTTTTTTTTTTTAACCAATGACATATCTTGGAGATAGCTGCAGTTTATTTACCCAGTCCCTCCTGGTAGATATTTTCATTGTTTCCAACCTATTGCTAGGACAGAGAATCGTGCAATATTCTTATACAAGTGTGGCTTTTACCACGTTGCAGGATACCCATCAGACAAATTCCAAGAAGTGGAACTGCTGGGGCAAAGGGAATTTTTATTTGAAATGTTAACACTGCCCAATGGTTCTCCATGGTGGTTACATCAATTTATCTACCAGCAATATATGAAAGTTCTTGCTTTCCCACATCCTCACCAATATAGAATATTATCATTTAAAACAAATCTCAATCTGAGTCATGAAAGATGGCATGCCAGAATGAGGCTAAGCATCTTACATATTCTAGAGACATCTGTATTCCTTTTTCTGTAGATTACTTGTTCATTTCCTTTGCTCATTTTTCTCCTGGGTTGTTGGTCTTTTTTTTTTTTTTTTTCTTAATATAGATTTATAAGAGCTCTTTAAAAAAAAATAAAGAAATTAGCCCTTGCATGCAATCGATTTTTTTTCCCTGCCTACTGTTTGGATTTATTTATGGTGTTCTGTTCCATGAAGAATATTTTAATTTTTATAGTCACAGTTTAAAAATCTGCTTTCTTCATTCTTGCTCATGATACAAAAAATGGAGGAAGCAAGATTTTAAATTGTGTATTTTCTTTTAAGACTTCTGGGTATGATGGAATACTGACATCCTTTCCTGTTTTCTTTGAGGACTTTAATGGTTTCCTTTGGTTTCATCTGTCTTTTATACTACTTAATTTTTTTTTTTCCAGAGAGTTGCTCAATTGTCCCTATACCATTTATTGAATAATACATTTTTTTTTTGAGACAGAGTCTCACTATGTTGCCCAGGCTATAGTGTAGTGGCACAGTCACAGCTCACTGAAGCCTCAACCTTCTGGGTTCAAGTAATCCTCCCACTTCAGCCTCCCAAGTAGCTGGGACCACAGGCACACATCACCACACCCACCTAATTTTAAAATGTTTTGTAAAGATGAGGTCTCCCTATGTTGCCCAGGTTAGTCTTGATCTCCTAGGCTCAGACAATCCTCCCACCTTGGCCTCCCAAAGTGCTGGGATTACAGGTGTGAGCCACCACACCCAGATCCATCTTTCCTCCTGCATTCATTTTCTTAATTTTAAAAACTCAAGTTAACATGTCACACATATATGAATGCACACTGGCGGGTAATTTCCAGTCTTGCCAGACTCTATGAAAAGACTCAACAAAATGACTACCAGTTTTATATCTAAAATAATTTAACTTCATTTTAATACAGGACGGAATTACTTGTAAAGGAAAAAAATAATAACAATCACCTCCTTTTCTAAGGCCTGTATGAGCACACCTGCCCACTTGGATCTCTTTTAGTCTCATTCTCTTTTGTACATATCTCATTAGGTCCTTATTTTGAGCTTTTTTATTCATGAATGACCTGCACTGTACAATTGAGGACTTTATTGCAACTGAATGCCGTACAGTATAAGACCATCCTGCTGACGAACCATTGCTTACATGTATATGTAATTCCCCAACTAGCTAATACTTCTTTGTTGTATACTAATGTGGCCTATACTTTTTTCCCCATTTGAGTTCTAAACAGAGTTGGACGCAAAGATGGTGAAGGTTAATACAAATGTACGAACATACTGATCTTCCCATCTCTTTCTTAGTTTCGTGTGTGTGTGTATATGTGTGTTTGTGTATGTATGTGTATGTTTGTGTTTATCTGTATGTCTGTGTATGTGTATGTGTGTTCAAGTGTGTTTGTGTGCATATGTATTTGTGTGTGTATGTTTGTATGTGTGTATGTGTGTATATGTGTGTGTTTGTGTATTTGTGTTTGTGTGTGTTTGTGTGTGTTTGTATTTGTATTTGTATGTAATTGTATGTGTATATGTTTGTATGTGTGTATGTGTGTTTATGTGTGCGTGTGTGTACATTTGTATGTGTGTACGTGTGTATATGAGTGTGTTTGTGTATATGTCTGTGTTTGTGTGTATGTGTGTATATGAGTGTGTTTGTGTATATGTCTGTGTTTGTGTGTATGTGTGTATATGTGTGTGTGTATGTGTGTGTTTCCCCTTAACTACTTCTAGTTTCAAGTTTCCTAAGGCTGTTCTCAGAAAACACCACATACCCCTTCCTTGCCTTTACCTGTGCACAACGACAGAGGCTCCGGGGGTCCAGGAAAGAAAAGATGTATAAAGATAACACCCTTGGAAGCTTGGTTGTAAAGTCCAGGGCTTCTGCTGGAATTTTCTCTTGAAGCTTTCGACAGCAGAACTTTTGCTGGGACAGCGAGCAGCGCTCCAACAGGCCTGTGAGGATTCTTCTTCTCTGAGAGTCTGTCCATTTGTCAAACTGGAAAAACAAAAGAAAGCAAAATGTAAAAAGCTCCAGGTTTAGTCTGATAGCAGATTCATTACAAGTAAGAGATGACAATGGCACAGAAAGGGAGTTTAGTAACTTATTTCTAGTGCAAATCAAGTATTTATTTCCCTAATCAGCAAATTCCATGCTTTGCCACCTGTCTTCTCTCACATTTATATGGGAGCATGTGCATGACCTAAGTGTGTACACAGAAGTGCATGTGACCTCAAAACTTGCAGTCACATATGAACAATAAATTGGGAGCTGCCCATATTCATAAACTGAGAATATATCTGCTTATAAAAGACAATTTTAAGGGAAAATAACTGCACAGCTCCTCCCTGCAAATAGTTTCTGCATTATCCCATCAGTGCTTAAAACGGCAGGACCAGAAACAAACCCTTGTATTCACAATTGGAGATAAAGTATTATAAGCAAATATCCCTGGGAAGGAAAGTATATTGGAGTCAATTCTCACTAGTATGTAAATGACTGATATGATCGGAGAGGATGTGTTGATAAAGGAGGACTTGAAGAGAGGAAGTGAATGCCAAAGGAAGCCAGGGTACGTCCAACAATTGGCTACCTCACAATTTTCCTCAGAGATTGCCCTGAACAACACCCAAGATCAGGGAATGACCAAGGATGAGCACCTTGGGACTGCCCAAAACCAAAAGAGAGGAAGGAAAGAACACCTACCAGCTCAGTGAGCCACTTCACTGGAAGTCTAAATCTCTTTTCTTCCCTGGCCCATTGGGGAAGAGAAAATAGGGAAGTTTCAGCTGGCTGTATTTTTGTATATCATTGCATTTCAGATATAGATATTCAGTACAGTTATAAACAGACTTTTTTTTTTTTTTTTTTTTTTTTTTTTGACATGGAGTCTCGCTGTGTCGCCCAGACTGGAGTGCAGTGGCGCAATCTCGGCTCACTGCAACCTCCACTTTGTGGGTTCAAGCGATTCTCCGGCCTCAGCCTCCCAAGTAGCTGGGATTACAGGCATGCACCACCGCACCTGGCTAACTTTAGTATTTTTAGTAGAGACAAGGTTTCACCATGTTGGTCAGGTTGGTCTCGAACTTCTGACCTCGTGATCCAACCACCTTGGCCTCCCAAAGTGCTGAGACTACAGGCGTGAGCCACCGCACCTGACTATAAACAGAATTTTATAATCTGTTTATAATCGTTTAGTCGTAATCATAAAATACACTGACTTTTATTAGCGATTCATGAATCAGGCAGCATCCCATCAAAAGAACAGACAGCAGGTCCTCAGAGTTGAGCAGAGGAGGTTGGTTGGCTTCAGGGTTGGAAAAGGGTTGAAGAAAGCAGAAATAGGCCCAGTGCGGTGGCTCATGTCTGTAATCTCAGCACTTTGGGAGGCAGAGGTAGGAGAATCTCTTGAGCCCAGGAATTCGAAACCAGCCTGAGCAACACCCCATCTGTACAAAAGAGTAAAAAGTTAGCTGGGTATGGTGGTGTACAACTGTGGTCTCAGAAACTCGGGAGGTTGAGGTGGGAGAATTGCTTGAGCCCAGGTGGTAGAGTCTGCAGTGAGCTGCGGTCATGCCATTGAACTCTGGCCTGGGCAACAGAGAGAGACCCTGTCAGAGAAAAATAATAATAATAAAGTAAATTTTAAAAAAGGAGAAATAAGGAACAAAAAGTGGATTGATTATTTCAGAGTTACTTTCCTCATAAGATTAACACATAAGACTTTCTTATGCCAGCTCAGATAAACTGGGACCCTTCAGATTGGTGGCTGTGAATCTCCTGTTTTGGGTTTGTTTGTTTGTTCGGTCCTGTTTTTCATTTTTAATTTAAACTGGCCCTTTTTAAAGATCAGTTTGATTATGTGAGAGTGCCTCCATTCCGGGTTGGTTTGGTCTGTTGGGGCCTAGTATAGGAGCTCAGTCCAAAACAATGGCCTTCCATAAATTTTAACAGTAGAGGCTCGGTGGCTCATGCCTGTAATCCCAGCACTTTGGGAGGCCGAGGCCAGTGGATCACGTGAGGTCAGGAGTTCGAGACCAGCCTGACCAACATGGAGAAACCCCATCTCTATTGAAAACACAAAATTAGCTGGGCATGGTGGTACATGCCTGTAATCCCAGCTATTCAGGAGTCTGAGGCAGGAGAACTGCTTGAACCCGAGAGGCGGAAGTTGCAGTGAGCCAAGATCGTGCCATTGCACTCCAGCCTGGGCAACAAGAGCAAAAACTTCATCTCAAAAAAAAAAAAAAAAAAAAAAAAAATTAACAGTAGAATAACAGTAGAAATAATTCCTAATTAAAACTATCCACTATTATAGATTTATTCAATGACCCACAAATCTCACTTTGGAGACTATCACTGTGGTGGGGAGGAGGGGGATCCTAAAATGAAAAAACAGAAACTTTAACTGCGAAGACCACGGGAATAAAACTGATTCATATGTGAGTGTTCCCTGACTTCTAGCCCCGTTTCTATACAAGCCGTATCTCCAACTGCCATAAAAGGAGGCTTCTGGCTGGGCGCAGTGGCTCACGCCTGTAATCCCAGCACTTCAGGAGGTCGAGGCAGGTAGATCACGAAGTCAGGAGATCGAGACCATCCTGGCTAACACAGTGAAACCCCATCTCTACTTAAAAAAAAAAAAAAAATTAGCCAGGCATGGTGGCGGGCGCCTGTAATCCCAGCTACTGCACTCCAGCCTGAGCAACAGAGCAAGACTCCGTCTCAAAAAAAAAAAGGAGACTTTTTTCCCAGCTCTTTCGGATGGTTCTCAGGAGAATGAGTAGAGAGAAACCAGGCCAGAATGGCTAAGGCCAGAGGAACTGGCCCCAGAAGCTGAATTGATCTATGAAATAAAGAGCCAAAAAGAAGGTGAGAAGAGAGAGAGGGAGAACAGTTGGAAAACTGGCTTGATGGGAGTCACAGGGGTGATAGTAGCCTCTACAGTAGCTAGTGTGGGAGAGCTCGGGAGTGAAGGAAGACTGGAGGAGTATGGCTATGAGTTTTGAACCGGATTTCCTGTTTTCTTTGAAAGAGACAAAATGAAGATTGGAATTCATTTTATTTATTTTTTATTTCATTCTGTTTTTTTAGAGACAGGGTCTCACTCTGTCACCCAGGTTGGAGTACAGTGGTGCAATCCTAGCTCACTACAGCCTCAACCTCCTGGGCTCGAGGGATCCTCCCACCTCAGCCTCCTGAGTGGCTGGGATGTGCCACCACATCAGGCCTGGAATTCATTCTAAAATGACATTTGGGCAGTGCTATGTGAGTCTGGCGAGGCTGAGCTACGTTGAGACCCAGGATGATTATGGTCACAAAAAATTTTCATAAGATATTATGGCTGCCACAAAATCAAAGATAACTCAAAATGCCTAGTAGTAGGGAATCAGCTAAACAAACCATAATATAACAACATGATAGGGGAAAGCAGGGCATTATGGGTTGATGGTGGGCTTCAGAATAAGACAATTTGCTGTCTCACTCCCAATATTCTATTAGTTCTTTTACTCATCAAAAATATATCAGCCTTGATTTCCTCATTTATACATTAGCGATAATTACATCTACCTTGTAGGGTGGTTGAGAGGATTAAATACAATAATATATGTATAAAATTCCTAATAGAGTACATGACTCATTGTAGACATGGCAGCTACTATTAGAAAATGTCACAGTGATGTTAAAAATAATATGTATGTGGGTTAAGTAACTATAAAAAGAAATGCGCATAAAATTACCATGTTTGTACATTGACAAGGATGGAAAGTGCATTTAGAATAAATGAGGCTAGCTCATCCACTTTCCTGCTGCCCTCAAAAGAGAATGGGCTCACGTTGCAGAATGAGTGATTTAACACAAATATAAAAGAACATCAGGATGATAAAATACTGAAGAAATCTATAAAAGAAAACATTAAAACACTTTCTCTAGCGATGAAAAAGATAATTACATTGGTTCCTCATTTATTTCCCTGATTACAATGGTCAGAGGTAATTTGTTTGGCTTTGATAGGTGTTCTTTGCCTCAAGGGATTTTCCTTTCCAATTATGTTTGTTTAGGCTAATAGAAAACTAATTTACATTCCTTGAACTACCAACTGAAGAAGGTTGGGAGATGACTCAGAAGAATGCTGAACAGTAGGGGAAAATCCCTTTAGGATTTAGAAGGTGCTAGAAATAATCCAAAAAGTACATAATCCGGCCGGGCGCGGTGGCTCAAGCCTGTAATCCCAGCACTTTGGGAGGCCGAGACGGGCGGATCACAAGGTCAGGAGATCGAGACCATCCTGGCTAACACGGCGAAACCCCATCTCTACTAAAAACACAAAAAATTAGCCGGGCGAGGTGGCGGCGCCTGTGGTCCCAGCTACTTGGGAGGCTGAGGCAGGAGAATGGCGGGAACCCGGGAGGCGGAGCTTGCAGTGAGCTGAGATCTGGCCACTGCACTCCAGCCTGGGCGACAGAGCGAGACTCCGTCTCAAAAAAAAAAAACAAAAAAAAAAACAAAAAAAACCCAAAAAGTACATAATCCATGGAAGGGTTAACTGTACAGGAATTCAGTTATCCCCCACATCTCTTGCGTCACCTCTCAAGGAAAAATACCCCTGACTGAGTAGCCAAGGACCTCATGTATGAGACTAGGGGACTGTCAGGACCATTATTCTCCTATTCTAGCATCACGTACGGTACCTTGCTTCACGATTCATTCCTGAAGGATGCCTTTTTTAAGGCTTTCTTGACTCAATATAACTGTGCACATCCTATTTTTAGAGTAGTTGTTACAAGGATTCTTGCTGCCGTTTGAGGAAGTGAGAAGGTTGCTGGGGTGATCAGGTTCCACCCACCTCACACTGAATGGCAAAAAGAGGGTGGGAGGGAGATAAAGAGAGAGGCTTGTGGCAAAAAGAGGGTGGGAGGGGGATAAAGAGAGAGGCTTGTTTTTGCTGGCTTATTCGTTATATTATCTCTTCTGGTTGAGTTTCTGAGTCCTATTATCAAAAATTTAATTTCACAAAGTGTAAATACGTTTTTGTCTTAGAAGTTTCAAACAGGGCTGGGCGAGGTGGCTCACGTCTATAGTCCCAGCACTCTTGAGAGGTCAAGGCGGAAGGATTGCTTGAGCCCAGGAGTTCAAGACCAAAACCAGCTGGGCAACACAGCGAGATCGTTTCTTTAAAAAAAAAAAAAAAAAAAAAAAAAGTGCTATGTTGGCGTATGCCCGTAGTCCCAGCTACTTGGGAGGCTGAGGTGGGAGGATCACTTGAGCCCAGGAGGTAGAGGCTGCAGTGAGCCGAGATCACGCCACTGCACTCAAGCCTTAGCTACAGAGCAAGACTCGGTCTTGAAAAAAACAAAAGTTTCAAGCAGACACATATAGAATCAATAGAATAAAAAATGAAAAGCTTCTTTAACACTGCTCCCTATCAAATCTCACTTCATCTCCCAGAGATAACCACTGTTCAAAAGTTTGATGTTCATGCATTTCCTTTTTTTCTAACTAAAAATAAAAAACAATTTTTAAGGCCGGGCATGGTGGCTCATGCCTGTAATCCCAGCACTTCGGGAGGCTGAGGCGGGCGGATCACCTGAGGTCAGGAATTTGAGACCAGCCTGACCAACACGGAGAAACTCCGTCTCTACTGAAAAAAATTTACAAAATTAGCTGGCCATGCTGGCGCATGCCTGTAATCCCAGCTACTCAGAAGGCTGAGGTACGAGAACGGCTTGAACCCAGGAGGAGGAGGTTGCGGTGAGCCGAGATTGCGCCATTGCACTCCAGCCTGGGCAACAAGAGCGAAAACCCGTCTCAGAAAAAAAGAAAAATTGTTTTCAGAGACAAGGTCTTGCTATGTTGCCCAGGCTGGAGTGCAATGGCTATTCACAGGCATGATCATGGTGCACTACAGCTTCAAACTCCTGGACTCAGGTAATTCTCCTGCTTTAGTCTCTGGATTAGCTGGGACTTGAGGCGCACACCACCATGCCTGGAAGATGGTCATGCATTCCTATACGTTCACACACACACACATCTCCATCAAGTTGGAGGTAGTGAAATAAATTAGAGTATACCCATCCCAGGGAATACTATGCAGCAGTTTAAAAAATAAACAAAATGGCCGGGCGTGGTGGCTCAGGACTGTAATACCAGCACTTTGGGAGGCCAAGGTGGGTGGATCACAAGGTCAGGAGTTCGACACCAGCCTGACCAACATGGTGAAATGCTGTCTCTACTAAAAATACAAAAATTAGCTGGGCGTGGTGGCACACGCCTGTAATCTCAGCTGCTCAGGAGGCTGAGGCAGGAGAATTGCTTGAACCTGGGAGGCGGAGGTTGCAGTGAACCAATGCACTCCAGCCTGGGTGACAGAGTGAGACTCCATCTCAAAAAAAAAAATAATAATAAATAAATAAACAAAATGTAGCCACACATGTCCTGATATGTAATGAACTCCAGGGCATATTGTCTTCTCATTCTGTCATAGTAGGATGAATATAGCATTTTTTGTTTACTCAATTTACTACTGATACCATTACTACTGATACATTTCCAGTAGGAAGAAAGAAAAAGAAGGAGGAGGAGCAGTATCTTGGTACATGCTTTTTCATGCCTTTTCATGTTCTGAATGAATAAATCTCTAGTATACATAAATATAGAGGCTCAAAGGGTACGTGCATTTAAAATTTTAACAGATCCTGTCAAATGGTCTTTAAAAGGTCTTTACCATTTTACATTCCCTCCAAGTGAGTTTAAAAGTATCTTCCTGCTCTCTAGTGAATCCTTCCTTACAGGGTATATTATATATATAATATATATAATGAAGAGTTATATATATTATCTAATTATTCAATTTTTGCCATACAGGCAAGGAAGAGAGAATTGGGGAATTTCATTGTTTTCATTTGCATTTCTCTGATTTTGGTAAAACTGAGCATATTTTATATGCTTAGTGTTCATTTATTTTTTAAATATTCCTCATTCTTATATTAGCCCATTATCCTGTAGGGACATTTGTATTTTTCTTATTGACTTGTAAGAACTCTTTATATATCCTGGATATTAATCATTTTTCTGTCATGCAATTTGCAAAATAGTTTTCCTTGTTTCTCTTTTGAATTCTAACTCTGATTGTGGTTGTTTCCAGCAAGTTAAAAGTGATGTCATCTACTTTATTAAAATAGGTTATGATATTACTATTATTTATACTAGCAACAGAGCAGAAGCTGAGAGAAAATCTGAGATTCTTTCCCTCTTCACTTCTCCTGCTGTGTTCTCTCTCAATTTGGGAGGCAATAGCCTTTTCTAACAGGGATCGAAGGGCAGAGATTTGAGAGGAAGGGGATTAAGTAGTAGCATGAAACAGCAAAGTAGAAGAGCTTTTCAGTTTCTCTTGATTGTTTTATTTGCTGTTGTACAGAACATTAGACAGAACCATGTGCAAATAAATGAACAAAAATTGCCAAATTCTATGGCCAAATATGAAAACACTTCCAGACTGTCTATCATTGAATACAATTCATATTACATTTTATCTCTCACTGTCTAGATTCTTTTTAAAAAAATGACTTCACTTCTAATACTAGATTAAACTTTAAAACTAACACAGTGCTGGATGCCTACAGTGAAAATTCCAAGCAATGCTAAGTAAAAACACTGGTATCTTTATTTCTCCTTCTTCCCTCCTTCCCTCCCTCCCTCCCCACCTCCTTCCTTTCTCTCTCTTTCTTTCGAAAATGCATTTTTTTTTTTTTTTTTTTGAGACGGAGTCTCGCTCTGTCGCCCAGGCTGGAGTGTAGTGGCCGGATCTCAGCTCACTGCAAGCTCTGCCTCCCGGGTTCACGCCATTCTCCTGCCTCAGCCTCCTGAGTAGCTGGGACTACAGGCGCCCGCCACCTCGCCCGGCTAGTTTTTTTGTATTTTTAGTAGAGACGGGGTTTCACCGTGTTAGCCAGGATGGTTGCGATCTCCTGACCTCGTGATCCACCGTCTCGGCCTCCCAAAGTGCTGGGATTACAGGCTTGAGCCACCGCGCCCGGCCTTCGAAAATGCATTTCTTATGTTACTGTCTTGAAGTCCATGAAATACACAAAGAAAATCTAAAAATTAAAATGGAGACAGAAATGTAAATAAAGTAGAAATGTCTCCCTTAAGCCCCATTCATTGGGTTTTTGCAGGGGTACATAGGCTACCATATGACTTAGTGATTTTAAGGAATAAGTTTGTTTGGGGAAAGGAGAAAAACAAGAGACCATTATTTATTGATTTAGAAAATATCTGTTAATGCCTGGTAAGCATCGAGGTATGTACAACGAAAAACAGGATAGAAGCCAGCCCTGCCTTCGTAGATTATTCTCTTGAAGAAAGAAAATAGAGAATCTCAAAAAAAAAAAAAAAAAAAATGCCCAGAGATGGATATTTTGATCATCATCCAGGAATGGCCATTGAGACTTTGTGTCCCTCCTTTTGAGGAACAGACGAGAAAGTCCTAGTTTTTGATGAAGGACAGTTGTATCTTGTTAGGTAAAAACATAACATTGTTACAGTTCTTGTATGAAAGTGTCAGGATCTATAGAAGGGTATATATGAATGCTGAGTAGCCAAATGGGTAAACTGTGCTGGTTACTAAGTTATTGTCCCTCAGATCCAAATTTATCTTTCTATTTTGGGGTTTGTTTTGAGACATGGTCTTGCTCTGTTGCCCAGGCTGGAGTGCACCAGTGCAACAGCTCACTACAGCCTTGAACTCCTGGGCTCAAGCAATCCTCCTGCCTCGTCCATCCCAAGTAGCTGGGACTATAGGAATGCACCACCACGCCTGCCTAATTTTTTAAATTATTATTTTTGGGCCGGGCGCGGTGGCTCAAGCCTGTAATCCCAGCACTTTGGGAGGCCGAGACGGGCGGATCACGAGGTCAGGAGATCGAGACCATCCTGGCTAACACAGTGAAACCCCGTCTCTACTAAAAAATACAAAAAACTAGCCGGGCGAGGTGGCGAGCGCCTGTAGTCCCAGCTACTCGGGAGGCTGAGGCAGGAGAATGGCGTAGACCCGGGAGGCAGAGCTTGCAGTGAGCTGAGATCCGGCCACTGCCCTCCAGCCTGGGCGACAGAGCGAGACTCCGTCTCCAAAAAAAAAAAAAAAAAAATTATTATTTTTGTAGATATGGGGTCTTGTTATGTTGCCCGGGCTGGTCTCAAACTCCTGGCTTTAAGGTCTCCTCCTCCCTCAGCCTCCCAAAGTACTGGTATTACAGCTGTGAGCTATTGCACCTGACCCAAATCCACCTTTCTATGCTCTACTTTGTGAGCATAGAAGGCAGGATCTCTTGGGCTGGGCATGTGGTTCACACCCGTAATCCCAGCACTTTGGGAGGTCAAGGGTGATGGATCACCTGAGGTCAGGAGTTTAAGACCAGCCTGGCCAACATGGTGAAACTCCAGATCTACTAAAAATACAACAAACTAGCCAGGCGTGGTGGTGGGTGCCTGTAATCCCAGCTACTCAGAAGGCTGAGGCAGGAAAATCACTTGAACCCGGGAGGCAGAGGAGGTTGCAGTGATCTGAGATGGCACCATTACACTCCAGCGTGGGCAACAAGAGCAAACCTCCGTCTCAAAAAAAGAAAAGAAGGCAGGATCTCTATCACCATGTTTCTCCTTTGACAGCTGGCTCCCGGATAAATGCTGCCAATGAGGAGGAAGGTGCTAGAGGGAAACTGAGGGACGAGAAACTTACTCCTGCTTGGTTGCTGTTCCTATCAGGATCACCTAACTCTTGACCCTGACAGTAGCCATTGATTCCAAGGTCCAGCTTTTTTTTCCATACACCTAGAACCAACATGTTTTGCCAGCTGTATCAGAACCAGCTGGCTGTGATGTCATCTGCTTTACTCCATAGAAATCTGGCTTCCCTATGGTGCTGAAGGTCTTCCCTCTGAGCTCCCAGTACTAGGAGAGCTGGTGGTAGCTAATTCCCACAGTTCTACCTCCCTGGAACCTCAGCCTTCCCTTTCTGTCTCTTCTGTTCTCCAATATTTGCTTAACCAATCCTTTTCATTTAATTATGTCTGTTAAAATAAGATACGATTTCTGTTTCCCTGACCAAATCCTAACTGACACTTACAGAAAGCACCTGTCATGCTTCTCAGGAAATGAGGAAACACTCCCTTAAATCCAAGCTGAATTCTCTGGGCTCTGTGATAATGCTACAGACTGAATGTTTATGTCACCCCCAAATTCATGTTGAAATCTCAACCCCCCAGTGTGATGGGATTAGGAGGTGGGGCCTTTGTGAAGTGATTAGGTCAAATGAGGGTGGGCCTCAAGAAGGGGATTATTGTCCTTATAAAGGAGACCCCAGATAACTCATTCCCCCTCTTCTCCACATGAGGACACAGTGAGGAGGTGACTGTCTATGAAGAGAGGCCTCAGCAGACACTGAATCTGCCAGCACCTTGATCTTGAGCTTCCTAAGCCTCTGGAACCATGAAAAATAAATGTCTGGGGTTTTTTTCTTTCTATCCAAGTTGAGTAAAAAAATGCCTGTTATTTGTAAGCCACCCAGTCTGATTTTTTAAAAGCAGCCTGAAAGATGAAAACAGATAACATAACATAATGCAAAAACATTATGTTTTTAATATAAATATAAACTATATTTTAAATGTTTACCCATTTGCCAAGCAGGGCTCTTCTTTCTTCAAATACCTACAATAAGTAAAAAAGAATATGGTAATTTCATATATCATAGTTCAAAATACCCATTACAAGAACGATATCATTAAGGGATCTGTGAATAAATATTCATTGTATCAGCTGAATATAAAAAGACAGATGTTACTCCTGAAGTTATGTATTTTTACCCTGGGCAAGGTTTCTCTCTTTTTTTATTTCAGTTTCTACATGTGGAATAATTCATATGAAAGAAGAAGTAATAAGGCTGGGTACAGTGGCTCACACCTGTAATCCCAGCACTTTGGGAGGCCAAGGCAGGCAGATCATTTGAGCTAGGGAGTTTAAGAGCAGCCTGAGCAACATGGTGAGACTCCATCTCTACAAAAAATACAAAAAATTAGCCAGGTGTGGTGGTGTGTCCCTGTAGTCCCAGCTGAGGCTGAAGTGGGAGGATCGCTTGAGCTCGGGGAGTTGAGGCTGCAGTGAGCTATGATCATGTCATTGTACTTCTTACCTGGGTGACAGCACCAGACTCTGTAAAAAAAAAAAAAAAAAAAAAAAAAGAAGAAGAAAAAGAAAGAAGTAACAGTTGTTTAAAGGGAAAGAAATTTTAAAAATGGAATTATAAAGGTAAATCAGTTTTAGAATTTGAAAGGAGATGAAAAAACTAACAAAAAAACAGGAACATGAAACTCCCCCATCTGAAATATTTCAGTATTAATAGTATGAGAATTTATGAAACAGGTGAATGATCAGTTCTGTTTTTCTATTTCAGTGTATACACATATCAGTGGGCGTACAAGTATGTACACATCTGTAGGATTAGAAATGTGTGTGTGTACACCTCTGGGCTTCCACTTGAATGTTTGTTGGTATAAGTTTATTACAATATACTATTTAGGACAGAAACTAAGTCTTATTCATCTTGACATCTCCAGCAGAGTGCTTACAGAGCATGTTACAGGTATCTATGTTTATTGAATTGAATGAATGTGATTGTGAGAATGAATATCCTTATGGATGTATCAGTACAATGTGAGTATCTTTATATATTGGTGTTGAGGTGCTTTTCTGAGCATCAGTGCATATGCACATTTCAGTGAGTGAGGAAAGGAAGACTAATGTAGGTACATGTGGCAGAGAAGGGGCTTATTAAGAGAGGAAGAGAAAGAGAGTAATGAACATATTTGAATGTCTCACTTGCTTTATCCCATACACCCTCTGTCAGCTTTCAAAATCGGGATTGATATTTTTCCCTCCTCTTGGCACTCACTACATTCTCTAGTGCTGTAAGAATGTTCCCTCTTGGAGAGGTGGCTCAGACCTATTTCTTCTCTTTTTATGGAAGAGGTTGAGGAGCTGGTTTTATGCTTCCCACAGATTGTGTTTTCCTTCCTTTTTTAACTCTCAAGCTCTGGTTGCCAAGGACATACAAAATAGGAATTGAAATAACTGGTTCAGCCACCACCTCGGGACCAGTGAAATGTCAGTTTTGCTCTTGGCCAGGGAATCTCTTCTGTCACAGACAGACACTTTTTGCACATAAAAGAAGAAGAAAAAGACCCTTCCCCGCAGCTAACTGCCACCTGGGCTACCAGGACCCTCAAATAATGGCAACAGATAAACTCAGAATTTCTAGATGAAAAGAAGTAGAAGAGAATCTGTAGAACACAGAAGATTCAAAATATCTGGATTCAAATATTGTCTGAATTCTTCTCTATCAATCATGCATCACCCAACCCGTGCAACCAGTGTTGTCACTTTTCTGAAGCCCAGGGATTTCTCTCCTCCCAACTCCTACTCCATTTATAGTTCATGCTTCACTTAGACTTTATAGTGTTTGTTTTGCTCTCTAGTGGTGTCTGTTAATTTTATCTTCCCAAGTAGATTACAACCACTTTCTCTTACATGCTCCATAGAACCCTCAAGTACAGAGTCCATGGAAGGCCCTCAATAAACCATTTTGCTGATTGACTAACAACAAGAAGAAAGCTTCAGAAGTCATTGAATTTTAGAGCTAAAAGGAATCCTAAAGATCTTTTTATTCGATTCCTATATTTTAGAAAGGATAAGCAGAGGACCAAAGAGGTTATATTTACAGATATTTAAAAAATCTCTGGGTCCAAACTATGTGTTCAGCTCAACACTGCACTTGATTCCTCACCAGATCCTTGGTCTTCCCCATTCTGACTTCCAGCCTTACATTCTTGATGAACTTCTGCCCATGCTTTGGTCTGACTATAAGAAGAAGCAGAGGTTAGGTCCTGAGACCACAACAGAGCTTCAAGAGGAAGTTGAAGCATGGTGTCCAATGATGGTGTAACCCATTGGAAACAAAAGGAAACTGACTTAAAGGGGAAAAGACGGTCAACAAGAGGGTAGTAGAAAAGGAATGGGGTGGATATTGGGAAGTGCTACACAGGCTAAAACATGAGACAAAGTCTAAGCAGAGTCCATGCAAGTCCAGCTCTTTACCAGAAGGTAAACTCAAGCAGAAACTGATGGGACACAAGGGGTAGAGGAAAGACACTAGACTGAAAGTCAGGAGACCCCAGATCTGGTTCTGACTCTACCTTTGACAAGACGTATCATTTTGGGCAGATAATTTTGTCTTCAGGTTCTCAGTTGGACTTACAGTCTTACACACCCTGGTTTGGAGTAAGTCTTTATTTCAAAGATTTGCAATCAGGTTCTTCATTTTAAAGAGCTGGAAAACAAAGTATTTCTTCCAAATGGAAATATTAAAATGGATCTTCTTTTCTTGCAAGATGCTGCAGTCTGTTTATATCACAGTTTACTCAGAGCCTGCTGTTAAGTCAGAATCCCATGGTTGTTATTTTAGTCTGTTGACACTGTAGTTACATATTTCACCGTGTGACATCATTACAATGTAGGAGTGAGATATTTAGGGGCCCCTAAATAATGATCGATTGATGGTAACTGGGTGCTTTTTCTCAGAACACCTTTTTTTTAACATGTACTGTACAACATGTGTGAACCATACTCTAAAAGAAATGTGGATCACTTTCTTTTCTTTTTAAAAACTGTGTATATTTAAGGTATACAACTTGATGCTTTGATATATACATACATAATGAAATGTCAAGGAAATTGTCCTATCCATCACCTTCCATAGTTACCTTTCTATGTGTGTGTGTGATAAAGATCACTTTCAATTAAAACACTAGTTGGCAAAGAAATACACATTTTAAAAACATTCCTTCACTCAAAATTCACAGTGCTTGAATAACTTACTAATCCGTTAAATATGCCTATCCTGGTGATGCTGTTTTTTTTTTTAGGCATCTAAATTTGAATTTAGAGAATTCAATCTCTCTGCTTAAAGCCTGCTGTGAAGTTAAAATCCTGACTTTTATTTTAGTCTAAGATAGTTACATATTTCACATTTTACTACAGAATAGAAGAAAGACAAAATTAAAACAAAAACTTAAAACCAAGAAACCTTAAAATTTCACTGATCATTGGTGACAAACACCCTCATTTAGAAGTGTGGAAGCCCCTTGAAATGATTGTCTGCATGCCTTTTCGCCGGCTGTCTCCTTGGGCATCTATTTTTAATTCCTTTCACACAGTTAGAATGTTAGAACCAGAAGAGACCTTCAGGGTCATCTGATCCAATCCACTCATTTTACAAAGGAGGATAAAGCCCAGAGAAGGTAAAATTGGTACAGCTGATTTGAAACCAGAGTTTTCAATTCCCAGAGTTATCGCCCTTTGTTTGCTTATATGTACGAATATGTGTGTGTATAATATATGATACATATTTATATTCTAATTTGTTTTAAAATTGGAAACTGCTGCATTGTATGAAGTAAGAAAATGAAAGCTCTCTCTTCTAACAGACCCTCCTCTGTCCACCAACACCCATATAACTCTTCGGGAAAAACCAGTATTAACAGTTTGATATGGCTGGGCATGGTGGTTGATGCCTGTAATCCCAGAGCTTTGGGAGGCTGAAACAGAGGCTCACTTGAGCTCAGGAGTTTGAGACCAGCATGAGCAACATAGTGAGACCTTGTCTCTACTAAAAATAATAAAAAATAAAAAAAATTAGCAGGGCATGGTGGTGTGAGCCTGGTGGTCCTAGCTACTTGGGAGGATGAGACAGGAAAATCACTTGAGCCCAGGAGGTGGAGGCTGCAGTGAGCCGTGATTGTGCCACTGTACTCCAGCCTGGGTGACAGAGTAAGATCCTCAAAAACAAACAAACAAACAAACAAACATCGGCTTGGCATAATCACATACAAATTCTATGTGTGTGACTCTGTGCATTCGTACACATACTTCTGTGTATATATACACACTAAGATTTTTAAAAATAATTTTACGCCACACAATAACCTAACTAAACCAAAAAAATGATTTTTTTTGGGAATAGAATGGGAGTTCGGGACAATGCAATACATATTATCTTGAGAAGTGATTGTTACATTGGATAAAAATCTGTTAAAGAAACAATGAGTGCTGTGATGCACTCGTTCCCCTCCAGAACGGAAGGATTTATTTCCCCACCTGCTGGAAGGCTGCTGGTTGACAGTCACAAGCTTGAGAGAGCTGCCTTGCCCAAGGTCAGACCTGGTGGGGGTGTAGGCAGCTGGTGCCCACTGAATGGTCAGTGTGGAAGTATAAAGACCAGACCCTCTTCCCCCCTTCCCCCTTGCCACAACGTAAGACAAATGATGTGGTTTGGATCTCTGTCCCCACCAAATCTCGTATCAAATTGTAATCCCCGGCCGGGCGCCATGACTCACGCCTGTAATCCTAGCACTTTGGGAGTCCAAGGCCAGTGGATCACTGAGGTCAGGAGTTCAAGATCAGCCTGGCCACCATGGTGAAACTCCATTTCTACTAAAAATATGAAAATTAGCCAGGTGTGGTGGTGGGCGCCTGCAATCCCAGCTACTCAGGAGGCTGAGGCAGGAGAATCGCTTGAACTAGGAGGCAGAGGTTGCAGTGAGCCTAGATCGCGCCATTGCACTCCAGCCTGGGCAACAGAGTAAATTCTGTCTCAAAAAAAAAAAAAAAAAAAAAAAAAATTGTAATTCCCTATGTTGGAGGTGGGGCCTGGTGGGAGGTGATTGGATCATGGGGGCGGTTTCTCATGGTTTAACACCATCTCCCTAGCGCTGTCATCAGCAGGAGTAAGTTCTCATGAGATCTGGTTGTTTAAAAGTGTGTGGGACCTCCCCTGTCTCACTCTTCCTCCTGCTCCTGCCACGTAAGATGCCTCCTCCTGCTTTGCCCTCTGCCACGATGGAAAGCTCCTTGAGGCCTCCCCAGAAGCAGATGCCATTGTGCTTCCTGCACAGCCTGCAGAAGTGTGAGCCAGTTAAACCTCTTTTCTTTATAAATTACCCAGCCTCAGGTATTTTTTTACAACCTATCTGAAGCATCATGGCAGCCTCAGGGAGTCCTATGGGGTCAGCGGAGACCTCACTGAGACTGCATTCCAGCCAAACTTCTTCCTCTGTCCCACATCTGCCCCTTTTCTCTTCCTTTTATTTCCTTCCTTTTCCAGGTGTTAATCCAGAAAGTCCTCTCCAGTCAACACTCTACATGCTAATCTCAGAATCAGCTTCTCTAAAAATCGAACTGCAAGAGGCATTCAGGAAATTTTTTGCCTCCTAAGACACTTTTCTTCTCCACAGCTGCTAAATTGATCAAGACTCATAATTTTTCGAAGAAAATTTCTGAAAATCAAGGAATCCAATGAACGTCTATTTGAATTCAAGTCACTTTTTCACATGTGTGTAAAACCTTCACAATTCTATGGGAAGACAGATTTCAAAATGAGACCCTGAAGTTTTGGTAGGGGAACCAGATAAGCTGTTATACAAACTGTGGGAGAGTGTCAAGCATTGCAAACAGGTGCTGAGTAAATTACTGTTGAGCTGGATAAAAACAATTTTCTTTCTTTCTTTTTTCAGAGACAGGGTCTCTGTCACTCAGGCTGGAGTGCAGTGGTGCAATCGTGGCTCACCCCAACCTCCAACTCCTGGGTTCAAGCGATCCTCCTGCCTCAGCCTCCCAAGTAGCTGGGACCATAGGCATGCACCACCATGCCAGGCTAATATTTTATTTTACTTTTTTTTTTTTTTTTAAAATAAAGATGAGGTCTCACTACGTTGCACAGGCTGGTCTTAAACTCTTGGCCTCAAGCGATCCACTGGCCTCACCCTCCCAAAGTGCTGGGATTACAGATGCGAGCCACTGTGCCTGCCTCCCAAAATTTTTTCAATAGATTTGTTTGGTGTTCATGGCTAGATGAAGGCTGAATCTTTCTCTCCCTCTTTCTCTGCCTTTCCTTTTGTTTCTACAGGTCCCTCTATTTTTTTTTTTTCATTCTCTTTCCTCATTTCCTTTATCATTTTCCTTTTTCAGTCTCTCTCCATTTTATTTCTCACTATTCCAATCTCTACCTTGGCCCTTCTGTTCCTTTCCTAAAATTGCTCATCAGTAGAAACTGATTTGACTAGAAATAGAAAGTACCGAGCAGGAGGGTTCAGGTTGGATGAGAGCTTTGCCAAGGGATGAGCCCATCTGTTGAGTTTAGAGGGGCAGAGGGGTAAATCCAGGCTAAGGACACAAAGATGAAGAGGCAGGAAGACAAGAGTCAATGAAAGAGGTACCAGGGAGTAGACCTGAACTCTGATTCAATTTCCCTCCCTCCCTCCCTCCCTTCCTTCCCTCCCTTCTTTCTCTCTTTCTCTCTTTCTTTCTTTCTTTTTTTTCTGAGACAGAGTCTCACTCTGTTGCCCAGGCACTGGAGTATAGTGGCACAATCTTGACTCACTGCAACCTCCACCTCCTGCGTTCAAGTGATTCTTCTGCCTCAGCCTCCCGAGAAGCTGGGACTACAGGGGTGCATCACCATGCCTGACTAATTTTTATATTTTTTAGTAGAGACAGGGTTTCACCATGTTGGCCAGGCTGGTCTTGAACTCCTGACCTCAGGTGATCCACTCGCCTTGGCCTCCCAAAGTGCTGGGATTACAAGTGTGAGCCACTGTGCCCAGCCCTGGCTCTATTTCTTATGCTTCAGGAACCAAACCAGGTTCCTGGGGGTACACAGAGAAAAGACAGAATCTCAACTCTTCATGCATGGGAGTTGACTGGGAAAGCCAGTAAATAATGATGAGAGCAAAGAAAAGGAAGCAGGACGCAGCAGGAGGCTTCACAGAGGAAAGGACATTTGAATTGACTCAGATAGGAGGCAACGGCAAGAGCACGTGCAAAGGCATGGAGGTGTGGGACAGCAGGGTTCACCTGGGGGCCCTGAACTGGGCCTGGGCATCAGATGTGAAGGAGCAGTGGCAGGGATGGAGCTGGGAAGTTGGCTGAGGTCAGATCATGAAAGATCCTCAATGCTATGCCTGGGGGTGTTGGAATTTACTCTTGGGAGTGGAGCCTACTATTGGTTTCACATAATAGAATCGGAATCTTAGAAAGATCTCTCTGGGACCAGAATAGAGGATGGATCGGCAGGGACAGAGGCAGTGAAACCAGTTAGGGGGTGACTGCAGTATACTAGGCAAAGGGTGCAGACTGTGAGCTGAGAATGGAGCTGGAAGTAGATAGGCGGGTGGAGAAGAGAGGCCTGAATGAGAGATTGGGAGGAGGACTCAGAGTACTGGAAGGCAAATTACATATGGTGGCAAGGGAGCGTTGGTAGACACTTCTCTGTGTGCCTCTCACACCCTGAAACATCTTGGCATGCCAAGAATGTAGGGGCCTGCGTATTCGTGGCCAAGCACGGTGGCTCACCCTGTAATCCCAGCACTTTGGGAGGCCGAGGCAGGTAGATCAGGAGGTCAAGAAGTCGAGACCATCTTGGCCAACATGGTGAAACCCCGTCTCTACTAAAAATACAAAAATTAGCTGGGTGTGGTGGCATGCGCCTGTAGTCCCAGCTACTAGGGAGGCTGAGGCAGGAGAATCATTTGAATCCGGGAGGTGGAGGTTGTAGTGACCTGAGATCGCACCACTGCACTCCAGTCTGGCGACATAGTGAGACTCTGTCTCAAAAAAAAAAAAAAAAAAAAAGCAAGGCCCTGAGCATTCGTGACCTGGGCCATTATTGCAGGTTGTGTCTGCAGTAAGGTAACCTTGAGGGATGAGGTAATGTCTCCCTTTGGGAGCAAAAGCAGGCTTACTTACTGCTTACTATGAAAAGCAGTGGATGCCCTGGGCTCACTGTTCCTCAGCTGTGGTTCAAACCACTGTATGTGTAGCATTTATCTGGGCCCTATGCATCCCACCTGTGGGACGGGGAGGACCAGCAGAACCCATGCAAACATAATGTTCACGCCACTTGCTGCTTGTAAGTAAAGTTGTTTTGACCCAAGAATCTCATCCTTTATTGTGAAACAGCAGAGTCTTCTATTCCATAAGTCACAGGCTAACTTTTTAGCTTGTAATCTGGGGGAAAATCAAATCCCAGACTGGACAGGGAGAAGCAGAATTTCTGGCTTCAGTGACTTGGTATAAAGTAGTGTCTCTCACCGGGGGAGGAACTGGTATGTAGGAGCGAGAGGATGAGGTCAGTTTTATACATGGTGATTGTGTTTTCCTGCCAAATAGGTGTGGTCCTTATATACAGCGATTGGTCACTGGAGCTTACAGACCTGTTGGTAAATTTTGTCCCTAACTGAAGCAGGAATAGAAACCCCTAAAGGTTGGTCACTCTCACACCTCGGCCGTCCACCATGATCCTTTAGTGTAGTCCGCTGGCACCTTCCCAGAGTGCAGGTGGAAAATAAATGTCTTTGTTGTTGTTGCTGCTGTTGTTGAGATGGAGTTTCCTCTTGTTGCCCAAGCGGGAGTGCAATGGTGTGATCTCGGCTCATTGCAACCTCCACCTCCCAGGTTCAAGTGATTCTCCTGCCTCAGCCTCCCAAGTAGCTGGGATTACAGGCACCCACGACCACGCCCAGCTAATTTTTTTTTTTTTTTTGTATTTTTAATAGAAACGGGGTTTCACCATGTTAGCCAGGCTGCTCTCGAACCCCTGACCTCAGATGATCCACCTGCCTCGGCCTCCCAAGTGCTGGGATTATAAGCATGAGCCACTGCACCCGGCCATGAAAATAAACGTCTTAAGAGAACCTGAGTAATGTGAATAATCAGCTGAAATGTATTCTTTTTATATATCTTATTAAATGTGCAGCATTACCCAGCAACCTCAACTATACCAAGAAAACCGGGTTTTGGGGAATGCCGTGGACCACTCTCTCATTTCTCAGTTCTGGTGGTTCTAGGGAGAACAAGCGATGGAAGAAAAAAGGCAAGTGGGGTGGGAGAGGAAGGTGACAGTGGGCGAAAGAACAAATCTAAGACATTTTCTTCTTGGGCAAGGACTCTGCGTCTATTGCCAGCTTTGCCCATATAGCAAGGGTTCAGTAAAAGTTTTTGAATATCTTCATTTTGGTTTTTGTTCATCCATTACACAATCCTAAATAATTCCTGTTCATATTTTGGTAAGTAAAATTTTAATATCTTTTTTCCTTTAAGTCATGGATTCAATTGATAAAATAGTTCTGGTCACTTACCCGGTCATTCAATAGCTGATGGTTTAAGGGTGTCCAGGTGCTCATCTTTGTTTGCATTTTGGGACCATCTAGGTTTTTTGGAGGTGCAAATGCCATCATGAAACAACTGGATATCCTTCCATAAGAAAAACAGCACCTATCAGAAGAAGTGAATCATATAACCCTCAGAAAACAAAAATTACTAATACCAGCCGGGCACGATGGCTCACGCCTGTCATCCTAGCACTTTGGAAGGCCGAGGTGGGCTGATCACTTGGGGTCAGGGATTGGAGACCAGCCTGGCCAACATGGTGAAACCCTGTCTCTACTAAAAATAAATGTAAAAAAAAAAAAAAAAAAAAAAAAGCTGGGCGTGGTGGTACATGCCTGTAATCACACCGACTAGAGAGGATGAGGCAGGAAAGTCACTTGAACTTGGGAGTTGGAGGTTGCAGTGAGCCAAGATGGCACCACCGTACTCCAGCCTGGGCAGCAGAGCGAGACTCCACCTCAAAACAAATAAATAAATAAACCAATACTAATACCATATAATTTTGTAGTATGTTGGCAGAGGGAATGGGGTGGGAAGAGCATTTATTGGGGGCATCTTATATGTCAAGCACTTCATATGTCTCCTCAATGGAAGCGCACAATTATCTGGTAAGGCGGTGGGTTTTAACTCATTTTACACATGAGGAAAATTTGGCTTATTGATGTCACCCTGTGCAAGGTCATACAGATAGCAAGTGGTGGAACTGGTAGTCGGACCCAGGTCAGTTTAATGCCACTTTATTTTCAATGGACTCTGGGGGGAAATCCAGAATCACCGCTAGCTGAGGACATACTATATGGGCCAGGAAGGTAAGTATTTTAAATTTGAAATCATCATGCAATATGAAACACTTCATTCTTGTCCCTTGTGATATTAACTCTCCTCCTCCCCTCTTAACTTCCAGATATCCAAGTAACAAGAACTCCTGCCTGAGAGTGTATTAAAGAGGTAGCATGGCGGGAGAGACAAAGCCAAGGCTTTGGAAATGAACAGATTTGAGTTTATTGGGGGAAATTTGCTATTTTTAGTCATCCACTATATGTCTGCCTCCTTTTGATTAAAGCACTTTAATTTTCAGGAGGAATTACTTTTCCCTCATTGTTTAGAGCCTGATGGTTTAATTAATTAAGGTAGCCTGTCCTTCCCTAGCCAAGAGATGGTCATGAGACCAAACTAGGCCAACTGGGCTGACAATGGCTTATTCTTATTCTTATTTTATTAACTGATTTATTTATTTTGAGATGGAGTCTTGCTCTGTCACCCAGGCTCGAGTGCAGTGACACGATCTCGGATCACCACAACCTCCGCTTCCCAGGTTCAAGCGATTCTCCTGCCTCAGCTCCCCTAGTAGCTGATTGAGAGTAGTTCTGATATATACACTCAGGGTTGCAGGTTTCTGCATTTTCCACGCTCTGATGGTGGGTTTCACAAGGACAGGTAGCAGAGATGGCGAATGGGACCAGGGCCTGCTTGCCTGATCAATGGGCTCCACAAGTGACCCCACAGCAACAGATACTGGATATTTTTTATTTTTTGAGAAAGAGTCTTGCCCTATTTCCCAGGCTGCAGTAGAGTGGTGCAGACACGGCTCACTGCAACCTCCACCTCCCAGGTTCAACCTCCACCTCCCACGCTTCTCCTGCCTCAGCCTCCCAAGTAGCTAGGACTACAGGCGCCTGCCACCATGCCTGGCTAATTTTTGTATTTTTAGTACAGAACGGGGTTTCACCATGTTGGCCAGGCTGGTCTCGAATTGCTGACCTCAGGTGATCTGCCCACCTCAGCCTCCCAAAGTGCTGGGATTACAGGCACAAGCCACTGTGCCCGGCCTTGGATAATTATTTTAAATCATTATTTTTTGGCTGGTATGGGATTTTCCCAAACACTATCGGAGATCTTTGAGGTTCTCATTTGACATGTAATACTTTCTCTCAGGAAGATAAAGCCCACGTTTTAAACCCCCTTGGGTGCCAAGACAATGCCTTCCTGCAGTTGTCTGCTGCCAATATGCCACTGGAATGAGGGGCGCTCAGATCAGCACTCAGGTTCTTCTCAGCCTCAACAGCTAACTATCTGAGACATATTTAGGTGAGTTACTAAGCCAAAAGAAATGATTTCATTACAGTAATATTAACTGGCAGCTAATGATAAAAGTACATGTGAGCAAGCCGGCATGGTGGCTCATACCTGTAATCGCAGCACTTTGGGAGGCTGAGGCAGGTGGATCACCTGAAGTCAGGAGTTCAAGGCCAGCCTGACCAACATGGTAAAACTTCATCTCTACTAAAAATACAAAAATTATCTGGGCATGGTGGCGCACCTGTAATACCAGCTACTCAGGAGGCTGAGGCAGGAGAATCGCTTAAACCCAGGAGGTAGAGGTTGCAGTGAGCTGAGGTCGCACCACTGCACTCTAGCCTGGGTGACAGAACAAGACTGTCTCAAAAAAAAAAAAAAAAAGTTATAGATACAAAGTGTAGCCTCTGAGTCTGGCTCTCCCCAGCTAAAAAGTGATATATTTGTTTTTGTTGTTGTTATTTATTTTCTACATTTCTTCTTCTTATTCTTCTTTTTTTTTTTTTTTGGAAGAGTTTTGTTGTTGCTGCCCAGGCTGGAGTACGACGGTGCTATCTTGCCTCACTGCAACCTCCGCCTCCTGGGTTCAAGTGATTCTCCTGCTTTAGCCTCCCTAGTAGCTGAGATTACAGGCATGAGCCACCAGGCCCAGGTAATTTTATTGTTTTAGTAGAGACAGGGTTTCACCATGTTGGTCAGGCTGGTCTCAAACTCCTGACCTCAGGTGATCCACCCGCCTCGGCCTCCCAAAGTGCTGGGATTACAAGCGTGAGCCACTGCCGTGTCTGGGCTACATTTCTTCTTTTTAAACTAGTTTTTTTGTTGCCTGTAATCCCAGCACTTGGGAGGCTGAGGCAGAAAGACTGCTTGAGCCCAGGAATTTGAGACCAGACTGGGGAACATCGTGAGATCTTGTCTCTACACAAAGCAAAAAGACCCAGAAAATTAGCTGGGCATAGTGGTGCACGCCTGTGGTCCCAGCTACTTGGGGCAGGGGCAGAGGGCTGAGGTGGGAGAATCGCTTGGGCCCAGGAGGTTCAGGCTGCTGTAAGCTGTGATTGCGCCACTGTACTCCAGCCTGGGCAACAGAGCAAGACCAATTTTTATTATTTTAAAAAGAGCAATTTTATTATTTTAAAAAGAGCAATTTTTTAATTATTTTAAAAAATAATAAAAACATAAAAATTAAATGAGTTGTTTTGAATCCTTTCTTAAGAGCTACATGGCTCTTGGAGAATATGATGAAAGCTATGAATTCTTCCCCTAGAAAAATGCACATACGCACAAAATTTTGCTTACCCCTGCTCTATGCTGAACAACTCTCTCCTTTCCAGTTTGTGTAGGAAATCATGTGACTGATCCTAGGCACGTTCTTCTGAATGAGGACAAGTAGCTCTCCTTGGTAACTCCCCCAAGGGCCTGCACTGGTTGTTTTCTTTTTCCTGGTTCCTCAGAGCTACATGTCACTTAGATTAGACTTTCTTTCAACCTGCTTAAAGATAGATGGGTTTTCAGCAGATGGGCCTGGCCCCGGGAAGCAGCCCTCTTGGCCACATAGGCCAATGCGGATGTCCTGCCTCGTCTCTTGCTATTATCCTTTTACAGTATTTTCCTCCTTCCATTCCAGAAGACAGGCAGTATGTGTATTTGCATGCACATACATGCTCACAGAACACACCACTTGCTATTATTAAGACAGATTTTTTTTCTCTTTTGAGATGAAGTCTCACTCTGTCGCCCAGGCTGGAGTGCAGTGGCGCGATCTCGGCTCACTGCAACCTCCGCCTCCAAGGTTCAAGTGATTCTCCTGCCTCAGGCTCCCGAGTAGCTGGGATTACAGGCATGCACCACCACCCCTGGGTAATTTTTGTATTTTTAGTAGAGACGGGGTTTTCCCCATGTTAGTCAGGCTTGTCTTGAACTCCTGACCTTAAGTGATCCGCCTACCTTGGCTTCCCAAAGTGCTAAGATCACAGGCATGAGCCGCTGTGCCCAGCTACAGAGATTTTTATATAACACATACAAAACATAATTGTCCCCACTTAACAAAACAAAGCCAGTTGTCATCCTCTCCTTCCACAGATGTCTTGCTGTTGCTTTTTGTAATCTCCTTCCTTGTAAGGACTACCTTTGAATATTCATCTTTTTCTTTCTTTTTTTTTTTTGGTGGGTGTGGGGGGGGGGGCAAAGTCTCACTCTGTTGCCCAGGCCGGAGTGCAGTGGCACAATCTCGGCTCACCATGACCTCTGCCTCCCGGGTTCAAGCAATCCTTCTGCCTCAGCCTCCCGAGTAGCTGGGATTATAGGTGCCTGCCACCATGATCAGCTAATTTTTATATTTTTAGTAGAGACGGGGTTTCAATATGTTGGCCAGGCTGGTCTCAAACTCCCGAACTCATGATCTGCCCACCTTGGCCTCCCAAAGTGCTGGGATTGCAGGCATGAGCCACCGCGTCCAGCCAAATATTCATCTTTTTCTTAGAATTAAAATACAGAAAGAGGGCCTAGGACCCTAGTTCTTGACATATGGTTCTAGTCTCATTTTCAATAGCAAGGATGGGTCCTCTGGCCACATACTTCCAATTTGATCTTCTAAGCCTTTTTTTTTTTTTTTTTTTTTTTTGACAGGGTCTTGCCCTGTCACTCAGGCTAGAGGGCAGTGGTGTGATCACAGCTCACCATAGCCTCAACCTCCTGGGCTCAAGCAATCCTCCATGTCAGCCTCCCAAGTAGCAGAGAATACAGGTGTGCACCACCACTCCTGGCTAATGTTTTTGTATTTTTTGTAGAGACAAGGTCTTGCTCTGTTGCCCAAGCTGGTCTCAAACTTCTGGGCTCAAGCAATCCACCACCTCAGCCTCCCAAAGTGCTGAGATTACAGACATGAGCCACCACCTCCTGCCTTAAGCCATTCTTCACACTGTCATCATTATTTAACCACCTTACTAAGTACCTACAAGGCAGATGTTAGGGGTACAAAGATAAGAGTCAGCTTTAATAGAGCTCACAGTCTCCTGTTAGGTATTTTTTAAAAGACCAGTTGATCATGTCACTTTTCAGCTCTGAACCTTCAGAGGTTCACTGATGGCTACAGGATCCAGACTTCCTTGCACGGAAGTCTAGGTCTGCCATGATTTTACCTCCATCTACTCTTTCAGCCTCACCCGGCCCCACCTTTACGCACTCTCTGCCCAGACACACTGAACTCATGGCCACTCTGAGAATGTGCCACACAACTCTGATGATTCTTGGCTTATGTGGTTTTTCAGTGCTCACTGCTCACCTGAATCATCACAGTAGTATATCATAGGTACTCAATATTTGTTAAATCAATAGAAAAAATGACTACAGCAGTGGAAGTGGGGAGCAGTTTAAGGATTAAAACTTGTAGAAATGTTTGGGAGGCTGAGGTGGGTGAATCACTTGAGCTCAGGAGTTCGAGATCAGGCTGGGCAACACAGTGAAATCCCGTCTCTACCAAAAACAAAACAAAAACAAAAAATTAGCAGAGTGTGGTGGTGTGTGCTCGGGAGGCTGAGGTGGGAGGATTGCCCTGGGAAGCAGAGGTTGCAGTGAGCCAAGATCATGCCACTGCACTCCAGCCTGGGGGACAGAGTGCGACCCCATCTTGAAAAACAAAAAAACCGCCACCACCACCACCACAACTTGTAGAAATGTAGGCCAGGTGTGGTGGCTCATGCCTATAATCCACACATTTTGGGAGGCTGAAGCAGGAGGATCTCTTGAGCCCAGGAATTCCAGACCAGCCTGGGCAGTACAGCAAAATCCTATCTCTACCAAAAAAAAAATAAAAAAATAAAAAATTGCCAGGTGTGGGTGTGGCGGTGGGTGCCTGTAGTCCCAGCTACTCAAGAGGCTGAGGTGGAAGAATCGCTTGAGCCCAGGAGTTCAAGGCTGCAGTGAGCTATGATTGCACCACTGCAGTTCAGCCTGGGCAACACAGCAAGACCCCATCTCAAAAAACAAAAAAACCAAAACCACCAACCAAAAAAACCAAAAAACAAAACAAAACCCTTGTAGAATTGTAGAAATGTAGAGTGAAACTCAGAACATGATACTGGGCTCTGGGGTTATATGCAGAGTTCGCTGAGCAGAATAGGATTGGGTCTGTCTGCTAACAGAATTTACCCATATACTGTAATATCATCAAACAAGGGAATCTCAAATTATTATCAGGAAATTATCAAGAAATAGGGTATGGGTAGATTTAAATACGAATTCATCGTCCGCTTAACTAGTTTTTAAAAAGCAAGAACTATAATACAACGCAAAGAGCTAGTGTTTGGTACGCATATAATTATCTGTGGGTTGTTAATTTCACAAGTATGAATATCTGGCAGTTGCACTGTAGCCCAAATGAGAGGGTACAATGAAATCCCCAGGAGCACTGACAAGGCTCATGAGAGACCCAGGAGCTTTCCAAAGAGAGTCTCCATCTTTTTCATGCACTGCCCACAGCTCTCACCTCTTTTAGCTTGTCTCCCTCTTCAAGCCTCGAGCGCTGACGTTACCACAGTTGCATTAGGTCAGCTTTTCTCTGACTCCCTCCAGCCCCTCACCTCCCCCAGCTTCCAGCAAGCCCAATCACCGCCTATAAATCCCGTCGCTGGCATCCGGGGTCTCTTAGGCAACAATGTGTGGGCTCTTGATTGGCCGCGAGATCCAGGAGGGCTGGCTACAAAATTGGGCACGGGGATAAAATTAACAAGTGTGGCGGCCGAGAGCGTGGGAGGGACTGCAATGTCTCAATATAACCCGAGAATGAAGATGCGTCGGATCCTGAAACAAGCAGCGTTGAAAACCTTCATTCAAGACGTAGTGTGTCCCAAATCAGCCCTACCTACCTACGGAGTATGCCCAGTCACACTGTCCTGGTCACTCCGGAGCTGCGAAATGTAGGCTCCACTGTGCCAGGTTTTAAGAGTGGCCAACAGGTAAACAGAGGGTTGGAGGAAGAAGAATTCGAGACTGGTTCAATGAAATAATAGCACCTGCAACAGGAAGTGGAAGGATGGGGCCAGCAGGAATTGCCCAACACACAGACACACAAATGCTTAAATGCAAATTTCAATTTATTGGATTATAGAATTCAGGCTGACTGACAGATACACCAGGGAACCAGCAGATGGCATGCCCTAATAAGAATAACTAAATTTGGGAACTCTTAGAATCCCGTCCAATTCATTAAATTTATTGAGCGCCTGTCTTGTAATAAGAAGCGAAATGAGAATACAAGGATAAAAAAGAAATCTAAAAAGGAAGACTGGAAAGTGCAATATACAAATACCTAATGGAAGGCTCCCACGGTTAACAGCTGTTATAGAGTTATGAACAAGTGCTAGAGGATACCAAAAAGTTCAAAATTCCGGAACAGAGGTCCTTTGGTCAATGTAAATCAGGTCTTATAAGCAGCAGTGAACAACAAAAAAAGCAAAACAAAACAACAGCAAAAAAGACTTTCCTCACTATCTTTGTTTCCCAAAACCAATAAGAAGGCATTCTCCGACTTAAATGTACAAACCCTGTGTTTCTGTTGTGTTTTATAGTTTTTATTTTTATTTTTTAGGGGACGGAGTTTTGCTCTTATTGCCCAGGCTGGGGTGCATTGGTGCGATCCCAGGTCACTGCAACCTCTGCCTCTCAGGTTCAAGCGATTCTCCTGCCTCAGCCTCCTGAGTAGCTGGGATTACAACCATTTGCCACCATGCCCGGCTATTTTTTTTTTTGTATTTTTAGGGGAGACAGGGTTTCACCATGTTGGCCAGGCTGGTTTCAAACTCCTGACCTCAGGTGATCTGCCCGTCTTGGCCTCCCAAAGTGCTGGGATTACAGGAGTGAGCCACTGTGCCTGACCCGTTTTATAGTTTTTAAATAGGCAGCATTTGTGTATCTCCAGCTTGAAAAGAAAAAGTGAAGCTCATAGAAGTTGTTGCTTTCCTTAGATTAAAATGGATCAGTAAGTGGCCAAACTGAAATTAGAACCTACGTTGTTTGAATTCCAGCCTAGGGATTTTTTCCACATGACCAGGTTGTACCTAAATGAATAAACAAAGCCTTGGGGAAAGGGGCGGTGAGGGGGTGGCCTGGGGGAGGTACTTAGATGCAATACTAAATTATCATGTATTACCAGTTAGCTTTTATGGTTTCAAAACGGGTTCATCCAGAAAGAGACCAGTTTTAACAATGTCGGGAGTGCTGTGTCTCTCTATGAAGTTCCCGCTCATTAAAGACTTCGTATTTGTGGTTACAACATGGAATGAAAGAGAGATGGGATCATAGAGAGCATCTCTTTTAGCCCTGTTGGATTTGAATATTTTCATTCCTGAAAAGAAGATCTCTTTCTTCTTGCCTCTCAACCAACACCTTCTGGGCCTCTTGTTGTCCTGCACCTCATCATCAGACTACTGTCCTCCCAAAAGAACCTGAGCCACACCGTCCACACTGTCTGTGTTCACAGTGAGTTCTCAATGTCTGACACTGCAACATTACTTTTTATTTATTTATTTATTTATTTTTAAGAGACAGAGATGGCTTTGTTGCCCAGGCCGCAGTGTAGTGGCACAACCATAGCTCACTACAGCTTTGAACTACTGGGCTCAAGCAATCTTCCCAGGCTAATTTTTAAATTTTTATTTTTGTAAAGACAGGATCTTGCTATGTTCCCCAGGCTGGTCTCCAACTCCGGGCTCAAGCGATCCTCTCTCCTCGGCTTCCCAAAATGCTGGGATTATAGGCCTGAACCACCTCACTCAGCCCCAAATATTAATTACTTTTAAGGGGGACATTTCGAACATAAAGAAAAGTTTGGACACTTTCATAAGAAACACCCTTGATTCTCCACGGAGATTTAAAAAAAATGTTACATTTGTGTGTATTTCACAGATACAGGAGAAGCTTCTTTTGTCTCATTCCCAGGTCTCATTCCCTTCCCTGCCTGCCTAGAGGCAGTCATTGTCACGAAATTGGTGTGCAGCCTTTCTGTCCATTTTTATGCTTTTATTATATGTATGTTTGCCCTCATAGACATTGTATAGTATTGCTAGTTTGTTTTTTTTTCTAAAGAGGCATAATCACTTATATATCTTGTGTCCCCCCCACCCCACTCAATGTTCTTTTTCTGAGATTTAGTCATGCTGATACAGTGGTGATCATTTCTACGTCATTTCCACCTCCCAATGTTGAGCTATGATGTGTCCCATTCCTGACAGTCTTTACAGGATGGTGGCTAAATTGAATAAAAATGCACCTCGCACAGCATCTCCGGAGGTTCCCCAGCTACAAGGGATCTGATACACACAGATTTCCCCCACACTATCTGCCCCCTCACTCACTCTCCACAGAGGCACCGCTGGCTCCAGAGGATACACCGCCCTGCCTAGAATCAACCTAAGAATCAATATTATTTTAAACATTGTTTACTGCATAAGTATTTACTTATTAGAGAAACTGAAACTGTCATTTCAGATCTCATTTATCATGCCTGTTCACACAGCTCACCTTCTGATGTGAAACACTAGGTCTAAGTTCAATACTCTTAAACATTTACTTAACACGTATCAAGCGCCTTTCTAAAAATAATTGTAAAACACACACAACGTAAACGCACCATTGTAACCATATTTTAAGTGTACAATTCTAATAGTGCTAAGTCCATTCACATTGTTCAATTTCTTTAAGTTCTATGTGCTACCGAATGAACAAAATGATGCCCATGCAATCTAGGTTCACGAGGAACAAAAAAAGAAGAGAAAGAAACGGTTAAACGGTGCAGTGAAAAGAAAAACAGCCCTTTTCTTTTCATCCCAACAACAGGTTGGGATGAATCCAGGCCCTGTTGTTAAAACGCTGCATGGCTTTAGGTAAATCATCTAACCTTTTGGGGCGATCTTTTCCTCGTCTGAAAAATGAGAGGTTCAATTTAGACGATCTTTAAGAATTCTTTCAGCTTTAAAGCCAATTATGTAGAAAAGGAGAGGAGAAACATTTCCTAAGGAGCAAAAATTGGGGCGCGCACCAGTAACGACCAGCTCCACCTGTTTCCAAAGGTCTTGGCCAAGAGGCTATGAACTATCCCGGGCGAGGAGCCTGTCTGCCATGCTGTTTCGCGTGGAGCTCTGTAGCAGGCCAGAGCTCCTGCACCCCATTCCACCCTCAGCATCCGGGCATCTGCCTCTTGAGCACCCCAAATCCCCAGGTCCGGAGGTCGGCACCTCTGGTTCTCAGACCAGGTGTAGGTGGTCCTGCAATCACACCTCCGTGCTCGCGTGTTATCAGGGGAGGGAGTGCATTGCCAGGAGGCCCCAGAGTGCATCTCAGATTAGCGCCTCCGGGGCTGGGAACCAGCACGCCGGAGCAGGGCAGCTCCAGACGTCAATCAGGGCGAGAGGCAGAGAACAACGAGACACGCCAGGCCAGCCCGGTATGCCCAGGCTCCGGCAGGGAGCTTTCGGCCGAGCGTGCTCAGTGCGCCTGCCCCGTGCGTGCGCGCGCGCTCGTGCGCTCGCTCCCCGGGCCGCGCGCCCTGGCGCTCGCGAAAGCTCGCTGTCGCTGGGAGGCGCGCGCCGGCGGTCCTCCGCCGCTCCGGGTACCTGAGGGACGCGCGGCCGCCCTCGGCTGGCGGTGCAGCCCCCACCGCTTTGGAGCCAGACGCCGGGGTCTGAGGTGAGCCCCCCGAAGCGTGTGGGCCCCTGGGCCGGGGCAGCGGGAGAGGGAGCGGCGAGTGTGGAGCCCGCGGACGCGCCGCGCGGCTGCCTGCTGCTCCGCCTCAGCCCGCGCCGAGGAGCCAGCAGCAGCCCGGCGCCTCCTCCTTAGGGATCGTTCCTCTCGTCGCGGCCACAACAAAAGCCTTGGGCACCGGGCTGTGGCGGACGGCGGAGCGGGGGCCTGGGCCCGCGGTGGCGGCAGGGGGCCTCGGGGACGCCTAGTTTGGGGCTGAGGGCTGACGGGGGAGCTGCCCCTGGAGACGGTTAACCCTGTCCGCCCTGAGCCCGCGCTCGGCAACCTGTGCGAGTGTGGACCGCGGTTCTTTCGCCTCCACCCCGGCCCAGACCCTGCGCGGCTGGGAGAGGGGCCTGGCCGGAGCCGGCTGCAGCGCGGGGCGCCGGGGGGCGTGGGCGGAGGACAATGCGCCGGTGGCTCCCTGCAGCCCGAAGCGCGCGCCGCCAGGCTCCCAGCCCCGGCTCGGGTCAGCTTCGGGCCCACCTTTGCCTGCCCACGCCTGAAAGTTTCCCCGCCGGTCCGTCAGTTTGCAAAATCCTTGCTCCCTTCCGCGAGCTTCCCCCGGCTGCCTCCTCCGCGGGCTGTGGGTTTGCCGTGGGGTGGCCACTGCTCGATGCCCGAGGGTCCGCATCTGAAATCAAGCTGTTGTGAAATAGCCTGCAAGGTTAAGGAGCCTTATGTCCTTTCAAGACATGTAAACATTTTCCTAGAGGTGTTTTACATCCTAGGAGTCTTGAGTTCGATCCCTCTGTTGTAAGATAAGCCAAGGGGGCTTTTCTTGGCTTTGTTTTTAAGAACAAAAGCACGTGCCATGAATTGAGGCAGAGGAGTAGACTTCAGATTTAGAGAGATCGGCCCCATGAAGGAGGTTCGGCGGTTTGCCCAGTGTAGAATGACTCTTTGAATTTTGGTCCCCGTCTGGATTGAGGGAGATGCAGCGGCAGTACAGCAGAGCAGCCACATCAGTGACTGCTATGGGAAAGTGTTCAGACACAGCTTCATCTTAGAGAAGTAATTCTGATCGGGAATGCTTATTGATGGGAATTGAGTTACTTTGTAAAGCCAGTATGATATGAGCAAGGAAACAAAGACCTGACTACCCCTGGGGATGTTACCTCCTTCCCTCATCCTCCTTTAGTCCTTGGTGGTGTGCTGGTGCCGTTCCTGCATTTTAGTCTGGAAAAGGAATAGAAATCCTTAGTTCTATTATTAAGAAGTGGTTACTCCTGCTTTCCGTCTTTACTATTAAACAAATCAATACTATTTTTTTTCCTCCAGAAAAAAAGAAAACCCACAAAGATTTAAAAAAAAAAATCAGAGTCGGAGAGCCTAGGAAAGAGGTGTAAGAGCTTGACTGGGCGGGGCTGGAAGGATAGAGCTGAAGATAAAGTATAACTAAGAGGCAGCCCTTCTACTATACCCCCGTCCCACCCCATTGTTTGAAACTGTTAGGAAAATAAGTAAATTACGGGTAAAGCCTATCATTCTGCCCTCTCTTTCCTCCTATCCTTTTTCCCTCATCCACTACTAAAATTCTGTATCTCCATTTCTCCTAAATCTGTAAAAGCGTCCCATTTATAAAAGGAGAAGAAGGACAATGAGCCGTTTCCTCATCCTAGCTACTCTGTGCTTCTGAGCTTTATTTTGTGCTTTGAGCATTCAGGTGGATATTTCTTGGGAGTTCCGTGATTGAGATATTTGAAGTAGAGAGGGCTAAGGGAATTTAATAGCAAAGTGCACATTCTTTCTTTGTATAGAACAAAGTGAAAGCTTTATCACTGGGGAAGGAGAGAGGAGTTTTTTACTCACAATAAGTTGTCTGTTTCCCAGGAAACAGACTTAAATTTCATATTAGTTTGATAGTGAAACTCTAAGATTTTATATTCAAAACTTTTTCTGAGTATGTGAGTTTGTTGATGTTAAGCTGCTGTTGACTTTCTTTTCCTTCAGAGACAGATAGTAGGAAACAATTCGTACCACTTCTTTGAGCGGTTTTGGCCCGAAGTTTTTTTTTTTTTTTTTCCTATCCCCAGAATTCTAGAATTATGCATGATTAAAACTGCAGCTGTGCACAAAAATAAAAAGAACGATTTTGAAAATATGTACTGGATAAATTATTCAGCATAGATTGGAGGAAATTTTGTGGTAGTCTCGAGGAAAGAAATTAGATTTTCAGTAGTGATATTTCTATAATGCTAGGAACAAGTGAAGTGTAACAGCTTCTTACTGGCTAGGAAAGAGTTTTACCTACTATGTCAAAAAATCAATTTCCTCTTTTTGCTTTCCAGTTCATCATGTTGGGAACTATTGACAGTTCGGTATATTCAAGGAGTGTATTGCACATTAAGTTAGAGATGAATATAACTAGGCTAGTGGACCTGAAAACCAAATCCTGGTCCCCAGATTTTATCTCATTAAAATAATTCCGTAGTCAAAGCATGCAAACCATACAGCCTTGTTAAGGGGGATGGAAAGCAGGGACTTGGTATTAGAGAATTTTTTGATAGCAGATTTAAGAGAAGCTGGGCTGAAATTTCAGCCCATTTTAAAGTCCAGAATCTATCTGTCTCTTAACTTTTCAGTTTTATTTTCAGGTCAATTTTTAAAGATCTTCTGTCTTCTTTAGTCTTAGTAATTAATAATTTCTAAATTGGACTGAACTTTGATGCCTACCATTCATTTAAATTTTGAACCTAGATGGATTTACTTTTCCTCTGTGTGTGTGTGTGTGTGTGTGTGTTTTAAGCCTTAATCACTTAACACATTGGAAGATTAAGTTATTTGTTGTAATCAGTAGATGATGACAAATGGACTTTAAACATTAGATGAAGTAGGAAAGTTCAGAAAAGAGATTCTCTGAGATTAGTAGGAATCTAGGTCCTGTGAATTAAATATGAAGCTATATAAACTTTCTTGTAGCAACCAGTAGGCAAAGGGCCAAAGACTATAGAGACTTTAAGAAAAGGAAAGTACCATTTGAGCAATGAGTGTTCGCTGAGTGTATATTTTGTCTAACAAGACAATAATTTTCTTAAGAGAAGGAACTGTTATTTAGAGATAGTTATTGCTAATCCTTGCAATGCGTTCTTGAAAACGTGTCTGAAAAAAGACAAAGAATATTCCTCCTGTTCCCTCTGTAGGCACTGTGTAACCAGCATTTACTTCTTGAGACAACCTTTAGATGATCTTTCTCAAGTTGAAATGCAAAATGTTACCTGCATTTATCAGGTGTCAAGAAAATGAATTCTCAACAGAACAATGAAATGGAGCCCTATCTGTAGAGAAAGTGTAAATTGGAATAGAGTTGCTGAACATAATCTTTTGTTGCAGAACCCCTTTGACAAACCCTTAGGGCCCACTTCTCTCATCATCCTTTCTTCTGGGATTCAGTCTGCTTTCCTCTTCCCAGTTGCCACCTCCTGCATTTCCCACCGAGTTCTTTGGGTCTGATTTTGCAGCCAGCCTGGGAAGATGGTCTTCCAAGATTGGAATCCCTTCCCTTTATTGCTGTCTTTCAGGAGAAATACTTAGTTTATTTTATTTTAAAGACTTTTTGTCATCAAAAGAAACCTGATAAATAATGGTTGGGAAATATAAATTCCTAATGTTGTACATTCATAAAAAGAGAAATGTGTAAACTTTAAAGTATCTAGTCCTTTTTGTTTTCTGATGGAATGTTAACCAAGTAACTTAGTCTGAAATCAGCTTTCCAGATATTCTGTATTGCTCTATGGAGAAGTGAATGTGTCTCTTTTCCCCTACAAAGGGCATGAGCAACTGTTGCATAGCATTCACTTTTTGCAGGGCCCTCACCCCTGAAGCTGCTCACTCCAGTTATGTTAATCTAGTAGGTCCCCCCTTTGTTTTTCCAGTTGATATACTGCAGTTTCTTATAATAAAAAAAGAAGATAATATCAATAAGAACGCCCCAAACAACTCTTAACCTTTATTTAATGACTTGCTACGTTTGGATAGGATCTCTTTGGCCAGAATCTTTACTATGTCCTGCAAATCTGGAACTTCAACTTACAGCTTTTCCATGGATGACCCTACCTTAGGAAAAATGGCATGCTCACATGATTGTGATTAAAGCAGATAATTCATTATGTTATTGAAGACATATTATTTGGAATGTTTATCAAAAGTTTTAATTTTTTATTTTATTTAATTTTTTTGAGACAGGGTCTCACTTTGTCACCCAGGCTGGAGTGCAGTAGTACAGTCTCTGCTCACCGCAACCTCCGCCTCCCACGTTGAAGCAATTCTCGAGCCCTTCCTGAGTAGCTGGGACTACAGGTGCAAGCCAGCTACTTTTTGTATTTTTAGTAGAGACAGGTTTTTGCCATGTTGGCCAGGCTGGTCTCAAACTCCTGGCCTCAAGTGATCGTCCCGCCTTCGTCTCCCAAAATGCTTGGATTACAGGCGTGAGCCGCTGTGCCCAGCCAGGAATGTTTATCAAAAGTTTTTAAGTTGTGCATACCATTTGATTCAGTTGATTGGTTATCTGATTTTTTTAGTATTGAAAATCAGATTTTGACTCTTACTATATTGATCATCACTGATTTGCTTTTCTTACTAGGTACGGTAGAGCAGTAATGTGTTCCTTGGCTTGTTGCTTAATTAGTAGTCAATAAACCAGTCATTTCACTAGTAGTTTTTCTTGTCAGCTAGTCAGCACACATTTATAGATTGAGCAGAGTTAATTACTTCATACACAAAATAATGCATGATAGGTTCTTTAACAAAATTCCGTAAAGCATTTAATATTTTATTTTTAAACAATCGAAATAGTTTTACTATATTACATGTACATATATTTTTTCTGACAAAATGAGCTATATACATATACTGTTTTGTAAACTGCTTTTAAATTTTATTTTTTATTTATTGTTACTATCTTACCATATCCACAAATACAGGTTTATGCTCATCATTTTTAGTAACTATATAATATTCCATCATGTGTTTATACCATAATTTATGTAACCAGTTTCTTATTGGTAGACGTTCAGGTTGTTTCCAGCTTTTATACACTAATATTTTGGTTGTGCATCATGTGTACTTATGTGTTTACTTAGAATAAATTATAAGATAGATTTGCTGGATGAAATTGTGTACATTTTAAGGGCTTTTGATGTAAGTAGCCCCCCTTTTTTTTTTTAAAGTACCAACTAGTTTACTATTAGCATTTGAAAATGTTGAAATGTTGAAGGTGTTCTTTACCCTGTACTTCCACCCTTTACTATGTTCTATCATTATTGTTTTTTCCCATCTGATTGGCAAAAATCTTATCTCACATTTGCATTTTTTATTAGTGAAGTTGAATATCTTTTCATATGTTTCTTGGCTACTTGTCTTTCTTTTGTAAATTTATGTCTTTTGCTTATGTTTCTATTAAAATGTTATCCCCATCTGCTTTTATTTTTAAAATTCATTTTATGTATATAATTATATAAATGATACCTTTATTCTTTTTAATTATTCTGTTCTAGGATAGCATTTCTCAAGACCTGACATGGAGCACTTGTAACCTGAGGTAATCATTAGAATGCATATCATTCTCCAGGATTCAGATTTCTGGGAGAATCCATGAATCTGCTACACTTTAAGATTAGAGAACTGCTATTTTGGGGGAAATGAAAATTCTTTAACACCTGTACTTTGCCTGTTTTCTTTTTGTCTCACTGAATTCCACTGCTGTTTTTTCCCTTCTTTAATAATCATAAACTACAGTCTTTCTGTATCAAGATTATTGTCCTTTCACAGCTGAACAGTAGATTTTACAAAAGCATCTTGGTACATGGTAATGTGAATGTCATAGTACATAAGGAAGCACTTTTATAAGAAGGTGGGATACTTTACTTGCAAGTGAGGCAAAAGGAATAAAAGAGGAAACCAGGTAAAATAGATGGAGTAGGCAGAATGTAGGGGGACATATCAGCTAGTTTTAAAAGCTGAATGAGAGGCCGGGCGCGGTGGCTCAAGCCTGTAATCCCAGCACTTTGGGAGGCCGAGACAGGCGGATCACGAGGTCAGGAGATCGAGACCATCCTGGCTAACACGGTGAAACTCCGTCTCTACTAAAAAATACAAAAAACTAGCCGGGCGAGGTGGCGGGCGCCTGTAGTCCCAGCTACTCGGGAGGCTGAGGCAGGAGAATGGCGTGAACCCGGGAGGCGGAGCTTGCAGTGAGCTGAGATCCGGCCACAGCACTCCAGCCTGGTCGACAGAGTGAGACTCAGTCTCAAAAAAAAAAAAAAAAAAAAAACTGAATGAGATATTGCTCAGTTTCTTCCTCAGGTTTTATGTGGTAGTATTCTTTGAACCATTGATTTGAAACCCCTACCTGCTTGAAAAATAGATTAGTTTAAATGAAATTTTTGAAATTCTTGGTGTTACTATATACATATTCAATAGGGAGTAATGTTCCCTTTAATTTTTTTTTAGTTGCAGGCAGATGAATATGCTGCATAAGCAATAAACAACAAAGGCTGAACTTACATGGATGTTTTAATACTACAATCAAATAAAACTTTCAACAGTTATTTGATGTATTTAATGATATGCATAGTTGTTACTGTGCTGCATGGTAATTAAGATAAATATGTTTTTAACTATGGTTAATATCAGTTTTCTTTTCTTTTTTTTGTGACGGAGTTTCGCTCTTGTTACCCAGGCTGGAGTGCAATGGCGCAATCTCAGCCCACTGCAACCGGAGCCTCCCAGGTTCAAGCAGTTCTACCTCAGCCTCCCGAGTATCTGGGACTACAGGCACCTGCCACCATGTCCGGCTACTTTTTTGTTTTAATAGAGACGGGGTTTCACTATGTTGGCCAGGCTGGTCTCGAACTCCTGACCTCGTGATCCACCTGCCTCAGCCTCCCAAAGTGCTGGGATTACAGGCATGAGCCACCCCGCCCAGCCCAGTATCAGTTTTCTATAGGCAGACCTCCACATTTGTGGGGAGAAAAAAATATGGCAGGCCAAGAATCCGTTTCAGAAATTTCTGATGTAGAACATGAGGAGCTTTGGGGCTTTTTGAGCAGGGTTTACTTTTAACCTTAGTTTCCTAATTCTAGGGACCATACACTTTTCCCTTCCGTTTGTCAAGACCATCTGCTAGAGGGAGAAATTGGGAAGATTCAGCCGTTGTTTTACTTTCTCCAAATAGTTTTCTGTCTGGTAACTGAAGCTTGGGACATAGAGTTCCCAATCATTGATAGTTAATGCACAAAGGATAGTTTCTTTCCCCGCTTAAGCCAAAGCAGTTCCAGGTCCCACAATCTAAGTTATTATAGGTGCTAGCATTTGAGTTGTCCTGTTAATCTGGGGCTTTGAGAATTTCTGAACCTGAATTTCTCATCTTTTCCCAACCTAGGCTCTCCACAACAAACATAAAACTATCCAATGCATATGAAACAAATTGAAATAAAAGCAAAGTTAACATCGTTACTAAACCAAATCGAAATGTGATAGCTTAGAATATGCCTTTTTCATACCAGACCTGCCTTCCACTCCACCCACACCCTCTCAGAATCACACATAAGTTTGCCCCTGGAGAAGTACATACAAGTTAGAAATTCTAAAGCTCCGTGGAAACAATAACTGGGAATTATTCTTATTTCTGCTGTGACTTTTTAGGGATGATTTCTATTCTCTGTGCAGCATGGCTGTGTGTAATGACCATTCGTTGATGAAATATTTCCTAGTGCTACATCTGTGTTGTTAAATTTTTGTACTATCTAAAATATAATGTAATACTGTGAAAATTTCCTAGTATTTTAGAACCTTCTATATGTCAGTTCAGTATTGGTTGATAGAGGTAGCATTTGTATAAACTAATTCAGTGATTAAAATGTCTAATGTTTAATACTGCTTTACCATTTATAAAGTACCTTTGTGTTCCTTGTCTTAATGATTCACTCATATCATCCCTGTGAGCGAGGTGGTATTGGAGTCATTTTCAAGAAGAAAAATTCTGGGTGCATAGAAGTTAAGTGGTATGTTTACATTCACACAGCTAGCAAGAGACTTGAATCTGTATCTTTTGACTTATTTTTCAGACCACTTTCACAGATGTCTTCTGCTACATCAGTTAATGCAAAAATATACTGTTAAAGATTAAAACACATACAATTTTAAGTTCAATAATTTAGGTTATAAGCATAATATTTATATTTTAAATAAAATTCAAGACAATAGCATAAGAATTTTTCAAAATGAATCAATTATATATTGTGACTGATGAAAAATTGCCATTATAGATGAGAAGTTAAACCATGTGTTATATAAGCAACTGAGGGAAGAAATGAAATTTGCATTTAAATGCTGTTTAAGAATCAGTTTAGTGTAGCTATAGCATAAATGATAAAGTAGAAAAATTATATCTTTATAAAGTACCCACATATTGTTAACTATTAGGTCAGTGTAATATCTCTCATCAAAGATTATTAATGTCAAGTCCATAATACTTTGAGAGCAAATGACTAATTTCTCCCATTTTTTTAAAATAATACTTTCCAGATATTTCAGTCGAAGGAAGAAATAGCTCTTCTCCTAAGATGGAATCTGTGGTTTGGGAATGTGGTTGATCAACTTGATATGTTGGCCAAATGTGCCCCATGTAATAAAATGAAAAGAAGAGACAAGATGATGTCATTTTCCCATATTGTGAAACCAAAAACAAACGCCTTTTGTGAGACCAAGCTAACAAACCTCTGACGGTGCGAAGAGTATTTAACTGTTTGAAGAACTTAACAGTAAGATATAGAAGAAGTATCTTCGAGCTGAGACCTGCAGGTGTATAAATATCTAAAATACATATTGAGTAGGCCTCATCATCCGAATCTCGTTCAGACCCAGGAAGGATGGCTATGACTTGGATTGTCTTCTCTTTTTGGCCCTTGACTGTGTTCGTGGGGCATATAGGTGGGCACAGTTTGTTTTCTTGTGAACCTATTACCTTGAGGATGTGCCAAGATTTGCCTTATAATACTACCTTCATGCCTAATCTTCTGAATCATTATGACCAACAGACAGCAGCTTTAGCAATGGAGGTAAGACTTGGTCTATTCTTTGATGTATCTTAGTGAGTGACTCTTGTGTTGTCCTATCAGCCAATCTAATGAATGTGTTTGATAAACAACAGGAAAATAATATGCTATTTTAAATTATGTCTTATACATTTAAAAATTTATATGTTTTGCTTCAGACTCTAATAGATTGAAGAATTCACATTTGGTGAATGTAACTGTTATATTTTAGACATTATACTTTTATAAAGAAATTTGAAATACCAGAACATGGGAGATAATAGCCATTCAGAAGTTTAAAATTTAAGAATAACTCCCAAGCAGTGAAAAAGTTTTTGTCAATGCAAATTATCTGTTCTTGATCTCTCAGAATTTTATGAAAGTTTGCTGCCTTATTTGAATTTTTTTAATGGTAATTCTTCAGACAGTTCTTAATTATTTTCATTTAGAAACTATTTCAAATTTACAAACTGTGGACACATTAATTGATATAGTTAATAATAGGTTTAAATAAGGGTATATATATCTATAATGGTTTTAGAATTGAGGACAGGGATATATATATACCAGATAAGAACTGGGAGGCAGTAAGCAGTGGTGGTATTAAGAATAGACGTTGAGGTAGACAAACCTGAGTTTGAATTCTACATCTACCACTTTCTAACTGTATACTTTGGCCACGTTATATGAACTTTCTCACCACTTTCTCACCATAGTTTCTTTGCTTGTAACTTAGAGACTTCTGTAAGGTACAAAGTGAAAATCCATGTATAGTACTTGGCACATAGTAAGTACTCTATAAGTGATAGCTTTTACCATTTGTTCATATTCTCATATTAGTGAGGCTACCTAATATAATTTAGAGGGAATGCTTGATACATTAGACTTCAGCCTGTTTCCATAGCGCTTTCAGCAAATGGAAGCCTATGTTTTAGAATTCTTCATTTTATAGTAAAATCGAAAAACCTAAGTCTGAGAAAATTTGTAAGATTATTATTCATATATTTTGAAATAAGGAGGGCATCTTATATATTCCACATATTTGAAAATGCTGTAGATGTTGAACAAAACATTTTTTGCTTTTCCTCTGAGTACACGAGGTCTAAGTGGTTGAAGAGAGAGATTTGGTATAGGCTATCAGATTAGGATATATAAAAATGGGTATTGGTTTAATACAATAAGTTGGTTCCAGGTGTAGTAGTCTTTGCTATGTATTAAAGCTATTGATTTCTCACAGAAAATTGAATTAGAAACATTTTTATGTCTGATATCATTTTAAATCATAACTCCTTTGGGAAGCAAATGGGTTAATAAGAAGCAGGTCATAAAGATGCTTGTCCTGACTTGGGTTCAACTTTTGGCTCTGCCATGTAGTAGGTTTAAGACTTTGGACGAGTTACTTAACAAACTCCTGATCTTTGTTTTCTTCATTTGTGAAAAGGCAGTATATGATATACCTTGAAGGGCTGTTGGGATTAAATAAGAGATTTATAAAGTAGCTAGCACAATGCATCATACACAATAGGTGATTTGCAAATATTAATTCTATTCCAAATTCCATTTCTAAATCATCTAAAGGGAAGTACTAGAAACACCACATATTTGCTCCAGTGAATTTGCATCCCTCCTTGTAGGTTCATGGGGCATTCATTCATAGTGATAGCGTGATAGGCCCTCTCTGCCTTCTCAAATATACACAGGTAGTCTAGATATTTCAGTGACAATGGGGTTGCCTCTGTTTGAATTTCAGACATTCTAGGGAGAGCACCTAAGTGAGTAATAGTTTCTAAGAGAAGGTTCTAATGACTTGAAGTAATGTTGGGAATAGTTGCGTATTGCATGGTTATCATATCAGGACAGTGATGCCACTGGCTGAAAGAATAATCAAACACAGTTTGAGAGTGTAACATTTCTTTAATAGCAAATGACGTGGAAATTCAGCAGACAACACAGCCTGTTCAGTGCTGCTGATGACTCTCTCCACCTCCATCCCTCTACTGATCCAGGAACCAGCTTAGCAGGCACAAGTAATTGGAGCAAACCCAGCACATTCTTGAGTGTTTGCTGTGAGACTGGATGAATTCAAAGACAGTTTCCTAGGTGTAGCATCTTTCAGCAGGCCCCAGGCTTTAAGCCTGCCTAGAGTCCATTCCTTTTTTCTTTTTTTGTGAGTTTTTTTTTTTTTTTTTTTTTTGAGACATGTTCTCACTCTGTGGCCCACAGTGGAGTGCTATTGTGCAGTCATGGCTCACCACAGCCTCAACCTCCCAGGCTCTGGTGATCCTCCTGCCTCAGCCTCCCAAGTAGCTGGGACTACAGGTGTGTGCCACCACCCCTGGCTAATTTTTTTGTATTTTTTTTAGAGACAAGGTTTTGCCATGTTGCCCAGGCTGGTCTTGAACTCCTGGGCTGAAGCGATCCACTTGCTTGGGCCTGCCAAAGTGCTCGATTATAGGTGTGAGCCACTGCGCCTGGTTGGAGTCCATTCCTTTACTGTTTTGTGAGTTAAAATGAGTGCCTGGAACACAATGGTATGTGGGCAGTAAGCTAGATTAGCCACAAAGAGGGGAACAGAATCTGGGTTACTTTAAATTTTATTCACAATCAAGTTGGATTTCTTACATCGTGTCTGCAGGGTTCATACTCTGTACTTGTATTGAGATTGGGACATGTTTAGATGGGCAAGTGTCAATCCATTAAGTTAGAAAAGAAGATTCTTGCTAATATGTTTATTTCTTTATTTCTGCCTTCCAAAACATGCACATCGATATACAAACATACATGCTACATTCTTCTAAGTTGTTAACTTGATGTTCTCTTTTCCCCCTGGGTATGAGTAGCTTTTGATAGGAAAAAAAATTCTCACTTCTGAGCCTTCCAAACCATTTTGAGCTGTCCAAATTGCTAAGTAAAGTTTTGGGAACTGTTCAGCATGGCGCAATAATCAACAAATGTCAGTAGCAATCTTTACTGAGCCCCCTATTATCAGGTATTTATGACTCTAGTGGTAATAAAAGAGATCTGGGCAGGCTTTTCCTCATACTGAATAGTTGAACCAAATTGGCTAGGATGGGAACAGATTAGTGTAAGAAGCACTAGAATAGGGATAGAAGACTTGTATTCTGTCACTAACTAGGTTTGAGACCTCTTTGTGTTGATTTCCAATAGGAAGTAAATTTTTTCTCCTGCCATTTTATAGGGTTATTGTTAAGATCAAGTGAGATAAGTGGCATTTATGTTAAAGAATTTTGAAAAGTTAAAGTGCTGTGTGAATACAGAGCATTATTCTTTGTTGCCTGTCACCCTGTTTTTTAATTTCAGTTAGTGTGTAGAACGAGCAATCTTTAATCTCTTTGGGAGGCTGATTGCTTGCCCCTCCCCACCCCGTATATAGAGGAAAGTAGGCCTTTCTATAGGATAATCAGAGGAAAAATTCCTGGGATGGTTTGTGTTTGCCTCCATTTCCTGTTTTCCTTTGTCATTCTCATTAAAGATATTTTTATGATTTAAGGTTTTCTTATAATGGGAGCATGGGAATCTGGCAATGAAATAATCCTAGTAGGAACACAGAGCTTAAAAGCCTGAACATCCTGTATCTTTTATGGTTCATTAAGAACCAAGTATGTTTGAACCAGTCTCCCAGTTATCCAAACTCAAATTTGAGCTTTTTACTAAAAAACTTTATTATGGTAATGTTCAGTATATACAAATAGAATAATATAATGAAATGCCATGTATCCAGCATCCAGCCTTAAACATTACCAACTCGTAGCTAGTCTTGTTTCATTATCACTGCACGCCCTTCTGGGTCACCTTGAAGCAAATCCCAAATATCAAAATTTAATCCACAAATATTTTGGTATATATCTCTGAAAAGTAAGGTCTCTGAAAATACATGAACACAATACCTTGATTTCTTTATCAGTGTCAAGTATCAAATTAATGTTCAAATTACTCTTGCATATTCCACAATTTTTTTTTCATATTGGCTTTTTCTAATTAGGGTTCATACATTGCATCCAATTGATGTCTCTTAAGTCTGTTTTAATTTATAGGTTTTCCGTTCCTGTTCCCCTTTTTTCTTGTAATATATTTGTCTTACAGAGTTTCCCATAGTCTTTATTTTGCTGATTGCATCCCTGTGGTGGTGTTTACCATGTCTCTGTCTCATTTATTTTTGTAAACAGGCACTGTAGAAGCTTGATTTGACACCAGTTTGGTTTTTTATTGTTGTTTTGGAAGGAATACTTCATAGGTAGCTAACATACTCCTGCCAAGAGCACATAATATTAAGTTATTACTCTTTTTGTAAATGTTAGCAGCCATTGATGATTTCCTAGACCAATAGTTTTGTTAGGGGTTTGCAACATGTGATATTCTAATTGTTACCCTTTCTTCATTTCTTAGCTGGAATATTTGGAAGCTTCTCATTGACTATTGGATTACTTTCTTGTACAGTTTATATAAGAAAGATAGGATAAGTGCTTCCATGTTCCCCCTTTATTAGTTTTTAGAATAATTAGTTGATTCCCAACCATCCATCCAAGGTGACCAGTGAGGGTTCTTTTTTTTTTTTTTTTTTTTTTGGTTTAAGTCTCATTGTGAACTCAAGGTTGTTTTTTTTTGTTTTTTTGTTTTTTTTAAAAACATATTTGATGTTTTAAATCTATCACAGTGATTATTGAGGCTCAGAATATTCCATGTTTGGTAGTGGGAGCCTCTACATGGTAGCTCCTGAGTGTTTTATTTTTGAGACAAGGTCTTGCTCTGTCACCCAGGCTGGAGTGCAGTGGAGCAATCATAGCTCGCTGTAGCCTCAAGCTCCTAAGCTCAAACAATCCCCCTACCTCAGCCTCCAAAGTAGGGACTACAGGTACATGCCATCATGCCTGGCTAATTTTAAAGAACTTTTTTTTTTTTTTTGTAGAGACAAGGTCTCACTATGTTGCCCAGGCTGGTCTTGAACTCTTGGCCTCAAGCTATCCTCCTGCCTTGGCTTCCCAAAGCATTGGGATTACAGGCATGAGCCACTGCACCTAGCCCTCCTTAGTGTTTTTGACACCACCCTAATGATATTTAATAGTTTCTTTTCTTTCTGGTGTGATTCAAGCTCACTTCATAAAATTCCGCATCAAACCCTGAATCATCAATTTCTCTAGGAAGCACTGGTTCCTTTTATTTTGGAAATGATAGAATTAAGAGATCACTATCTGGGTGCTAAGTCTGTTGATACGAAGTCATTTTTAGGCCTTTTCATGAACACAGCTAGGGAATACTTTTTTTTTAAGAGAAAGTCAATCGTAAGTTTATACTGATACTTGCAATTCAAGTAATATTGCAGGATGTTGTTTTGTTTTTGAGACAGGGTCTTGCTCTGTCACCCAGGTTGAAGTGTAGTGGCACAATCACGGCTCACTGCAGTCCTAATCTCCCAGGCTCAATTAATCCTCCTACCTCAGCCTCCTGAGTAGCTGGGACTACAGGTGCATGCCACCATGCCTGGCTAATTTTTGTGGTTTTTTTTTGTTTGTTTGTTTGTAGAGACAGGGTTCACCATGTTGCCAAGTCTGGTGTCGAACTTTTGTTCTCAAGCTATCCACCAGCCGTGGCCTCCCAAAGTGCTGGAATTACAGATGTGAACCACCATGCCTGGCTATGGATTTTATTTAGCATCTTTAAATTCATTTTTGTTTCTCTATTCTCTTATCCTCAAGTTTATTATACACATACATTATAGATTTTCAGAATAATATTAGTAATATTATTACTAACAATGATTACAGCAAGCAGTTTAAGATTTCTTTATACTTCTTTTTGTCCTTTAGGGACAAAGATTTCTTTTTTTTTTTTTTTTTTTTTTTTTTGAGACGGAGTCTCGCTTTGTCGACCAGGCTGGAGTGCAGTGGCCGGATCTCAGCTTACTGCAAGTTCCGCCCCCCGGGTTCACGCTGTTGTCCTGCCTCAGCCTCCCGAGTAGCTGGGACTACAGGCGCCCGCCACCTCGCCCGGCTAGTTTTTTGTATTTTTTAGTAGAGACGGGGTTTCGCTGTGTTAGCCAGGATGGTCTCCATCTCCAGACCTCGTGATCCGCCCATCTCGGCCTCCCAAAGTGCTGGGATTACAAGCTTGAGCCACCGCGCCCAGCCGTGGGACAAAGATTTCTTTATACTTTTTGTTCTTTAGGGATGTATATCAGCAAGGATGTACAGTGAAATTATTGTGTTTTAAGTCACTGAAATATTTTTTCTTCATGTGGTTAAACACAATACACAGGTTCATATGTGTTACTTTGATTTTGAGGAATGACATTTATTTTGTAATTATACTTCAAGGTACATTCAGAGAAGTCTAGTTTCTATCCCTCTCTCACCTCTATCTTTCTTTTTCCTTTCACCTAAAGGTAGCCATTTTTAAAAAGTTTTTATCCTTCCATTTAAAAACCTTAAATATAACACTTACATAAAATATTTATTTAATATATATCTATATATATTCTTTCACCTTTTTTGATACAGTTATACTGTTTTTTTCCCTACATTACTTTTTTTTCCACTTAATATATTTCGGATATTTCATAGTAGCATTTATAGATGTTCCTCATTTTAAAATTTTAAAAAATTGTGGTAAGATATACATAATACAGTTATGTAACATAATTACAATTCCATCTCCAGAGTTTTCTCTTCTTCCAAAACTGAAAATCTACACTCATTAAATAACAAATCGGTCCCCATTTTTTCTTCTTCCTAGTCTCTGGCAACTACCGTTTTACTTTCTTTGCCTCTGGTATTTTGTATAAGAAGAATCACACAGTATTTGCCCTTTTGTGACTGGCTTATTTCATTGAGCATAACATCCTCAAGGTTCATCGATGTATCATGTGTTGGAATTTTCTTCTTTTTTTAAGGCTGAATAATATTCCATTGTAGGTATATAACATGTTTGGCTTATCCATTTATCCATCAGTGGACCCTTCGGTTGTTTCTACCATTGGAGTATTGTGAATAGTGTTGCTATGAACATAAATGTACAATCTGAGTTCCTGCTTTAAATTATTTGGGGTTTGTAGTCAAAAGTGGAATTGCTGGGTCGTATGTTAATTCCATGTTTAATTTTTCGAGGAACTGTCAAAATGTTTTCCATATGGTGGCACCATTTTACATTTCCACCAGTAATACACAAGATTCCAGTTTCTCCACATCTTGGCTAACACTGGGTATTTTCTGTTTTTTTGTTTTGTTTTGTTTTGTTTAATAGCTGTCTTCATAAGTATGACATGATCTTTATTTTTTTATAGTTAAATTTTACTCCATTGGGTTGGATATACAGTATTATTCGTTCAATTCCTGTTGATGGACACAGGAAACAACTGTGTTTCTGGTCTTTTACTGTTACATAATCTTACAAGTGTGTTTTCACATTTTGACTAGTGTATTTTTGGGATAGGTTCCTAGAAGTATCAATGTATGTGTTACTTTCGTTAATATTGCCACACCTCTTTATAGGGGTTGTACCATTTTGCGTTCCCACTAATAATGTGTGAGAGTATCTGTTTCTTCACAGCTTTACCAAAATAATATGTTGTCATGTCTGTTTGTTTTAAACCAGTATGATAGGTGGGAAATGTTGTCTTAATGATTTTCATCACCTACTTTACAGAGACAGAAACACCTTCATAATTATTGATACATGAGGGTTCTTAATACCGACAAGAGTATGAAATTCAGAGACAAAGCAGTTCAAGCCCAAGTTTTGCTACTTATCAACTGCGGACAGTAACAATATAATATCCATGTGCCATCATTAGAATGAAATTGGTTATGAGGATCAAACTATGTGAAAATTGCTTTTTAAAATAACAGTGGGCCAGGCGCGGTGGCTCAGGCCTATAATCTGAGGACTTTGGGAGGCCGAGACGGGCGGATCACCTGAGGTCAGGAGTTGGAGACCAACCTGACCAATATGGTGAAACCCCATCTCTACTAAAAATACAAAAATTCGCCGGGCGTGGTGGTGGGCACCTGTAGTCCCAGCTACTTGGGAGGCTGAGACAGGAGAATTGCTTGAACCTGGGAGGCACAGGTTGCAGTGAGCAGAGATCATGCCACTGTACTCCAGCCTGGGCGGCAGAGCAAGACTCCATCTCAAAAATAAATAAATAAATAAATAAAATAACACTGGCAAGGAGCGGTGGCTCACGTCTGTAATCCCAACACTTTGGGAGTCTGAGGTGGGCGGATCACCTGAGGTCAGGAGTTTGAGACCAGCCTGACCAACATGGGGAAACCCCATCTGTACTAAAAATGCAAAAATTGGCTGGGCACAGTGGATCTACGCCTGTAATCCCAGCACTTTGGGAGGCCGAGGCGGGCAGATCACGAGGTCAAGAAATCAAGACCAGCCTGGCCAACATGGTGAAACCCTGTCTCTACTAAATATACAAAAATTAGCTGGGCATGGTGGTACGTGCCTGTAGTCTCCGCTACTTGGGAGGCTGAGGCAGGAGAACAGCTTAAACCTGGGAGGCGAAGGTTGCAGTGAGCCGATATCCCGCCACTGCACTCCAGCCTAGCGACAGAGCAAGACTCTGTCTCAAAAAAACAACAAAAAAAAAAACAAAAACCGGGCGTGGTGGTGTGCTCCTGTAATCCCAGTTACTTGGTAGGCTGAGGCAGGAGAATTGCTTAACCTAGGAGGCGGAGGTTGCAGGGAGTGGAGATTGTGCCACTGTACTCCATCCAGTCTGGGTAACAGAGTGAGGCTCCATCTCACACACACACAAAATAAAACATCAGTGCCAATCCTTGCCTAGAGGATCAAATCCAAAGCATAATAGACATTCACAAATTGGCTTCTACTTATTTAGCATTCCTTAAGTCTATCAAGTCTGTAAATGCTATCTCTGCTTGGAAGGCTTTTGTAGTATCCCATTTGGTAATGTCTTAATTTTCAAGGCCTGGTGTGGCTGTTATTTCCTTGTGAAACCTGGGATGTCTAGAAGTTAGTGACTCTCTCCTCCATACTCACCAGTGTGTTTTATATGTACTTCTATTTTTGTGTGTATATTATTATATTGGAATTGTTTACGTTTTTATTCCTTCTACTAGAATTAACCCCTTGAAAGTAGAGTTTGTCTTTATTCATCTTTGTATGCCTAGTACCCGACACAGAACCTCACACATAGTAACTGCTAAATAAATGTTTGAATTAATTCATGAACTTTATAAATCCTAAATCCCTTAGAGGTGGCAGTAGTAATTGATTACGGTTTAGTGCTATACCTAAGCTCTTAATTTCCTAGGGTTATAAATAATTCTGTGGTTGGTGGAGATGGTGATGGTAATTCCAGTACCAAGGTTGCCATATACTTTTGAATACTAGTATTTTACTTTTCTTTTTTTCTTTTTCTTTTTTTTGGGGGGCCAGGGTGTCAAAGTGACTTGAATCCTTCAACATTATGTGTTTCTACTTATAAGTGGTGTAATTAAGCAAAGAAAGCAACACAACTTTCTCATCTCTAGGCCTTTCATGTTTCTTCTGCATGCATATTCTCCATCTTTGCTTATCAAAATTCTGTTGTACTTGATCCATTGTTAGGTTGAAAAAAGAAAGTAAGGTAGATAGCAAAACATTAGTATGGTATCATCCTGGTTTGGTTGAAAAACATATATGCATGTTCATTCAGAGTGAGTGAGCTGGTGGGATTTTCACCAGGACCAACAGTGGTTGTTCCTGAATTAGTAGTTTGTGTTTTTTATGTTCTTCTTCTTTTTTTTTTTTTTTTTTAAATTATACTTTAAGTTCTAGGGTACATGTACATTTTCTGGTTTTCCTGTAAGGAACACATTATGCTTTTAAAATAGTAAAACTAGCAAATTTTATTTTTAAAAACTTTCAACTGTCCTTTTTTGCTTAGCTCCTGGTGCAGGGTCTAAGATTTAGTATTTATTAAATATATTTTGATTGGATAAGTACAATATAGGGAAGAACTTGGTAAATACTGCAAAAAAGCAAAGTGCTAAGGGGATTCAAAGAGAGAATGGTCGTACGTGGAAGGAGTCATGGAAGGCTTCAAATCGCAGATGATATTTAAATGAACCTTGAAAGACAGATTTTTTTTACTGTAGTTTTTATTTTAAGAGAATAGTATAATGTACCCCATATAACAATAATTATTAACATTTCATGGATAGGGTTTTTAGAAAATGAAACTTCTTTTATTACATTTATAGAATTCATGGTGTTAATCTTTAGAATATGTGCGTTATCAAACAGATTTACTTTCTTTATTATTTTTTGTTAAGGTTAATATTAATAGGTGGTTTTCCCTAAACAAACATCTAGCAAAGTGGCCTAAGAAGCCTGGTGTGACGAGAAACCAGCCAGGAATTAAACTTCCAAATTCAAAAAGGTACATACAAGTAGTAAATTGCATTTGGTCATTTCAGACTTTAGGACAAAAAATAGCAGCTTCTGAAATTTTTGATTGATTTTCTTGTGTGACAAATCACTATAAAGTGATTTGTCTTAAATTATTAAATGCATTGAAATTTGGTTTGTAAAGCTTTATCTTTTGAGACTTAATTCAGAACCCGTCCATGATATTGGAAATATTAAAAGTTTACTTCCCATAGGAGAGTCAGATTTATGGACCTCTCTGGGAACTCGGCTTTAACTTATGAAAATACATATTCTTCTCTGATAATGAGAAATTTCTGTAAAAAACTCACTGAGAAAGTATTGGAAGGTATTTAATATGCTATCACAGAACATTTTTAAAAATTAAGATTTGAACAGGAAAATAAATCTATGAGATTAAAGACATTTTTACAAACCTAGAGTTTTTTTTTTTTTAATACAAAATAATTATTAAAGTTTGGACCTTTTCTCATTAGGCATTTTATTGTTACAGAAAGGGGATTTTTAAAAGGTCTCATTTTTAGTCACTTACAGTTATTCTAAAAAGTTGTTTTTGAATAATTTCTCATTCTAAGGGATCTGAAATAGCCATTTTTAAATTTTCAAGACCATTCCACGTTTGGTTTTATATTTAGTGAATTTAGTCATAAAACTCCCAAACCCCATAGGGTACAGTTTCTATGGTTACCAGACCCTTTGTAGAGTGACAAAGGTTGGAATTCTGATTCTCATGAGTCAAATTTTGGCCTTTGACTGGGTCTCCTCTGCACATCCTTGCTAAGCTTGGGCTGTTGCTATGCTTGAAGGCTTGTCAGCAAGCAGGTTCCTATGGTAACAGGAATGGAAATTTGAAAGAAGAAAGAGAATGGTAGCACAAAGACTTGGTTGATTTGAATTTGAACAAAGAATGGAAGGTTCCCTGTAGTGCACCTTTGTTGTAGAAACCAGAAATTTAATTTTAGAAAGTTACTTTCCAGTTTGTAAACTTCCTATACCCTGGTCTTGATTTAGTGAACAAAAGTATTATGGTTTAGGGAAGTACTCAATAAGAATCTTTTAAAATTCAGTTAGCTAAAGTTCCTTTTCTGTACTTCATAGAGCTTTCATAGTGTTTCTTATGTTATCCATTTGTTCTCAGATTTTTGGTGTTCACGCTACCTCATTTAATTTTGATTTTGCTGAGGTCAGAAATTGCTAAGGTTAAAATCAGGGCAATTTGCTTATTTGAAAAATGTTAATATTTGTATTTGTTTTTATGTAACAGCTTTATTGAGATATAATGTGAGTACAGTAAACTGCCCTCATGTAAAACATTCAGTTTGATGAGTTTTGACAGATCCTGTGAAACCATCACCACAGTCGAGATACAGAGCAGTTCTATCACCTCAAAAGCTTTCTTGTGCTGCTTTGTAGTCACCCCGCTCTCTACTGCCTGCTCCAAGCAACACTGATCTGCTTTCTTTCATTATGGATTAGTTTCCATTTTCTAGAGTTTTGTATAAATAGAATCATGCAGTATCTACTTTTTTATGTCTGGTTTCTTTCATTCAGCATAATGATTTTGAGATTCATCTGTGTTTTATTTTGTTTTTTTGAAAACTTCACTTTAAAAACTGTCTCACTTGGCAGTTGAGAACAGGGAATTTAGCAAGGTTCCTCCTTATGCCCACCAAGTAGGCCTGCTACAGCTCTATTAACTTGCACCTTTTCCCCAATCCCTTTCAAGCTATCATTTATTAATTGTGTTCTGTATGCTAACTTTTATCTTTTTACTTATGAGTTATTAAGACCATTTTACAGAAGAGGAAACTGAAGCTTAGAGAGATTTGAATACAACAAATTTGTTAAATGCAAGGGCTCTGGATAAGAATGCCGAGATTTGACTTAATCTTGGGTCTGTCTTTGTAGTTGTGTGATCTTGGAAAAGCTACTTAGTTTTCTATATCTCATTTTCTTCACGTGTATTGTAAAATGAGTTCATAATAATAGTACTTACCTTATAGGATTGTTTTGAAGGTTAAATGAGATAATATGTGTGAGGCATTTTGAACAGTGCTTGTATTAGCATTGGAATGTATCCAAATCACACAGCACCGAAGTGTGTTACCAGTGGCAGCGAATCCATACGGGTCTGCAGCAACCTCAGTTCTTGCCTCCTCAGAAGAAAGAATTCGACTGAGGGGCATAAGGCAGAGTGGGAGACTGAGGCAAGTTTTGGAGTAGGAGTGAAAGTTCAGTAAAAAGCTTTAGGGCAGGAACGAAAGGAAGTAAAGCACACTTGGAAGAAGGCCAAGCGGGTGACTTGAGCGATCAGGTGCGTGGTTTGATTTGACTTAATGGTTTTATATGTTGGCATACTTCTGGGTCTTCTCCCCCGAGTCTTCCCTTGGGGTGGGCTGTTTGCATGTGCAGTAACCTGCTAGCACTTGGGAAGGGGCTGCATGTACAGTGTGTTTACTGGAGTTGTATGCATGCTCACCTGACGCATTCTTCCCTTACCCGTCTAGCCTTCCTAGAGGAAGGTCATATACCAGTAAAACGCTGCTATTTTGCCTCTTAGTGAACATGTTTGAGCCCACTCCCTCAGCTCCTGAGATCTTATCGGGAAGCTGCTAATCACCAATTTCAGGTTTTTCTTATCTGTTGGGAGGATGCCTTTCCCTGGCATCAGCTGAAACCAATTATTATTTTAGAGCGGCTTGAACGTCAAATATTTTCTTCCATTCTGTTGGTTGTCTGTTCACTCTCCTGATAGTGTCCTTCAGTACACAAAAGCTTTTATTTTTGTTGAAGTCCAGTTTACCAATTTTTTTCTTTTCAACTTGTGCTTTTGGTGTCATATCTAAGAAACCACTGCTAAATCCAAGGACATGGAGATTTGCCCCATGTTTTCTTCTATGAGTTTCATAGATTATGCTTTTATACTTAGGCCTTTGATAAAATTTTGAGTTAATTTTTGTATATAAGGTAAGGTAAGAGACTAATGTTATGCTTTTGCATATGGATTTTCTCTTATTCCACTGTCTTTTGTTGAAGAGACTTTTTTCCCATTGAACAGTCTTGGCATCTTTGTTGAAAATGAATTGGCCACACATGTGATGGTTTAATTCTGGACTCCTAATTCTGTCCCATTAAACTATATGTCTGTCCTTATCTAGTACACACTTTTGATTCCTATAATAGCTTTGTGATACGTTTTTAAATTGGAAAATATGAGTACACCAGTTGGTTCTTTTTCAAGATTGTTTTGGCTATTCAGAGTCTCTTGTAATTCCATATGAATTTTAGGACCAGCTTTTCCATTTCTGCAACAACAGAAGGCCATTGGGATTTTTGAAGGGATTACACTGAATCTGTAGGTCTTTTTTGGGAGTATTGCCATCTGAACAACGTTGTCTTCGAAACCATGAACACAGGATGTCTTTCTGTTTATTTAGGTCTTCAGTTTCCGTCAACAATATTTTATAATTTTCTGTCTTATGTGATATTGGATAAATTTATTCCTAAGTATTTATTCTTTTTGATACTCTTTTAAATGGAATAATTTTTTATAATTTTCTTTTCTGTTGGTAGTTTTAAAAATTTTCATTGATCTACTTGGGTTTATATCTACAGTCTTACTATTTGATTTTAATTTGTTCAAACTATTTTGCATCCTTTTTTTCTCTCTTGCGTTCTTCTTTTTATTGTTTGTTTCCTTCTCTGTTGCTTTGTTAGTTGTGCGTTCTTTTATTGTTTACCCTAAAAATTATGATAGGTACTTTTGACTTATAATATTCTGATAGAAATAATTACTTCGACCATTCCCCCATTAGTGCTCTTCTGACCCTCCACCGTTTCCACTTTACTATAATGCATGTTAATTTTACGTGTATTTTGTATGTATTTTAAGATGATATTATTTTTGTTGGCACAGAGTATTCATTTATATTTTCCCACAGTCATCCCTTTTGTTGCTCTTAATTCATTTTTAATTTTCATCTTAGATCATTTCCCTTCTGTCTAAAGAACTTTCAAGCATTTCTTTTAGTGCAGTTTGCTGATGGCTATTTTTTCCTTTTTTGTCTATCTAAAAGTGTATTTATCTTCATTTGTAAATAATATTTTTACTGGCTAGAGATTATAGGTTTGCAGTTATTTTCTCTCAACTTTTTAAATAAGCCATTCCATTGTTTTCTGGTTTTCTGAAGTCAATTCTGAAAGTTACTGTCACTTCCTTGAAGGTAATGTCCTTTTTCCACTGACCGCCCTTAACATATTTTTCTTTGGTTTTCAACTCTTTAAATAAGATATGCCTAGCTGAGGTTTTCTTGTATTTATCCTTGCGGTTTGGGGAACTTCTCAAATCTGTAGGTGATTGTCTTTAATCAGTTTTGGAAAATCCTTAGCCATCATCTTTGTAGATTTTGCCTCTGCCCCGTTCTTGCTGATCTGTCCTTTTGAGATTGCATTTACATGTGTTAGATCTTTTTTGTGTGTTTTACATGTTTCTTACCCTCTCTTCTGTATTTTTTGGTCTGTGACCTTCTTTCTGTTTGAATATTTTCTTTTGCCTTATTTTCTATTCTGCAAGTCTTATCTTTTGATATCTCTAATAAGTTCTTAATTTCAGTAATATAATTTCAATTATAGAATTTTAATTCTATTATAATTCTGACTTTCTGATGAATTTTTTTATCTTTTATTGAAGATAAAAAAGATAGTCATAGTTATATACAGTCTTGTCTGTTAACTCTAAGAGCTGGATCACCACTTTTTTTTTTTTTTTTTTTTGGTTTTCAGTTATATCACCCTGTCTCTTGAGATGCCCAGTAATTTTTTACTAAGTGCTAGACGTTATAAAATATTAGTGAGATTCCAGATAGGTTATATTACTATAGAAAAGATTAATCCTCTTTTCTGCTTAGCAGATAAATGCAATTAGCACTTTACTTTTATTTATTTGTTTTATTTATTTATTTATTTTAGAGACAGGGTCTCACTCTGTCTCCCAAGCTGAATGTGGTGATGTGATCGTAACTCACTGCAGCTTCGATCATAGCTTACTGCAGCCTTGAACACCTGGGCTCAAGTGATCCTCCTGCCTCTGCCTCCCAAGTAGCTGGGACTACAGGCATATGCCACCATGCCTAGCTTTTTTTTTTTTTTTTTTTTTTTTTTAAAGTAGAGATAGTCTTGCTGTTTTGCCCAGGCTGGTCTCAAATTCCTGAGCTCAGGTGATCCTCCTGCCTTGGTCTCTCAGAGTACTGAGATTACAGCTGTGAGCTGTTGATCCTCCTGCCTTGGTCTCTCAAAGTACTGAGATTACAGCTGTGAGCTGTTGTATCAGTTAATTCAGTCAGGAACTGAGCTGAGTTAGAGGCTGCATTGCAGTGTTGGTAGGTCTCTCCCTCTGATTTGTCTCTGCTACTAGGGTGTAGTCATTCAGGACTTCTCAGCAGAAAGTTTGGTATGTTGAGATGCTGTGTGGAGGTTGAACTGTAATTCATGTCCTTTAGACTGATAAGACTGCCAGAATCTCCACTCTGTTCTCTTTCTGCTTAGCTTCTTGGCTTCCTTCCCTGTGTAGCTTTAGAATTTTCAGATACACATAGGGAAAACTGACTCTGTGTTAGGCTCAATCCTTCCCACTTCTCACTTAGATCTTATTTCTTTCATTTCCAATTTTGTCTCTATAGCCTGAAAAGACCACTTACAGCTCTGCTAGTTTCTCAGGTTCTCCAGCACAGCCTAGGCCAAGCTTGATTCCTAGCCTCTTGTCTTATGCCCAGTTCAACAAATACCTGCTTCGAAAAGTGGCTGTACATATCAGGCTACCTGTTGGTACTTTCCTGCTCTTTGAATTTATTCCATCTGAAGTTCTTTAGCAGTTCTCCAGTGGCTTTAAATAGATAACTTAAAACTTTTTTTCTCTTTGTAAGTTGTTCTTGATGGAAACATTGGTGTAATACAGAGTTTCTTAGAAGTGAAAGTCATAGTTTGTTATATATCAGTTATTATATTCATTTTATAGTTCTCTGACATCAGTTTCTTTAAGTGACTCTTGATTTTCTAATTGTATTATGTATAGGAGGCTCTGGAAAATAATATACATCAGTGCAGAAACAAATTGATTCGTCCACATTAGAAAGGCCTGGTGGTAAGAATATCTCTAACAACTTCAAAATCAGCAATGACTCAAACTTTTATATAAATAAATGCAAAAAATATTCCATAGTCAAAAGCACAGATGCACATCCTTGGGATATTTTTTCTATTCCTGTGGTTGAAATGATTATTTTACTGGGTTTTATGTTTGGGGCTACTGTTTTTTTTCCCTTAATATTAACTTACAGCATTAGCTTTGTTTACATCACGTGATTTCACAGTATAAAGAACTCTGTTTAAAATGTGAAAAAGGCATGGTGCTGTAATCCTAGCACTTTGGAAAGCTGAGGTGGACAGATTGCTTAAGCCCAAGAGTTTAAGACCAGCCTGGGCAACATGGTGAGACCCTGTCTTTACAAAAAATACAAAATTTAACCTGTGTGGTGGTGCGTGCCTGTAGTCACAGCTACTCAGGAGGCTGAGGTGGGTGGATTGCTTGAGCCTAAGAGGTAGAGGTTGCAGTTAGCTGAGATCCTGTCACTGCACTCTAGCCGGGGTGACAGAGCGAGACCCTGTCTTTAAAAAAAAAAAAAAAAAGATCAAGAAAATTTGAGCCCAAAGTGAGAGCCCTTTCCCTACCCTCAATGCTTAAATTGCTACTATGTTGCTACTTACCTTCCTCTCCTCCTCCCATTTTTTCTCCTATTACTTGTCCTCTCTCTCCTGTTGACTATTGTTAATTGAAGAGAATTTAGAAATTGAAATACTTAAATGAGGCCAAGTGTGGTGACTCACACCTGTAATCCCAGCACTTTGGGAGGCCAAGGTGGGCAGATCACCTGAGGTGGGGAGTTTGAGAGCAGCCTGGCCAACATGGGGAAACCTTGTCTCTACTGAAAATGCAAAAATTATCTGGGCGTGGTGGTGCATGCCTATAATCGCAGCTACTTGGGAGGCTGAGGCCGGAGAATTGCTTGAATGTGGGACGTGGAGGTTGCAGTGAGCCGAGATCATGCGACTGCACTCCAGCCTGGACAACAGAGCGAGACTCCATCTCAAAAAAAAAGAAAAGAAAAAGAAAGGAAGAAATACTTAAAGGAAGAAAACTAAAATTTCTTGTAATCCCATCACCGATTTAGTCACACTTTTGAACATTTGGTGCATGTCTTTTGTGTATTTATTCTTTGTAAAATGGATATTGTCAGTGGTTCTCAACCCTGCTTCTTCATTAATATCACCTAAAATATAGATTCTGGGATACACCTCACATTTAACTAAATCAGAATCTTCAAGGGTAGGGCTAGGAGAGTTTTATTTAAAAAACCAAAAACTCCCCTTCAGAGAATTTTAATAACCCTCAGAATTTTCTTTTAATGAAAAAGAGAATGTTGCAATATTATAGAAAGCTTTAACTTGTATACAGCTCTTTAACTAATTATTCAATTTTAACTTTTCCCTAGCCATTCCACCCTATGGTGAATCTGGATTGTTCTCGGGATTTCCGGCCTTTTCTTTGTGCACTCTACGCTCCTATTTGTATGGAATATGGACGTGTCACACTTCCCTGTCGTAGGCTGTGTCAGCGGGCTTACAGTGAGTGTTCGAAGCTCATGGAGATGTTCGGTGTTCCTTGGCCTGAAGATATGGAATGCAGTAGGTGCGAAAATTGTAGATTTTCATGGATCATTTCTTATGTTGCAATATGTTTGAAATTACTTGTCTTCTTTTCCATCTGTTTTAAAAAACTTTTTTTGAAGTGTGCATATTAGTCATTAATTTTGAATAGCAGTTTTATGGCCTCAGAATTGTTTATTTGCTTAGAAATTTGGAAGCACTAAATGAAAAAGAAAACATTTCTGTGAAGAAGTTTTTAAAAGAGTTAAGAATTACATAATCAAGACAGTTGATTTTTCCCCCTTTAAAACATTTTTTTCTGATTATGAAAATAGTGCTATTTGTGAAAAATTATACAGAGAAGAAAACCATTTATTACCTCATCATTGCAGGAGCTTAAATACCTTTATGATTTAACTATAGACTTGTAGAATAGTTCTCTCAGTTCTTTTTTTCTGTCAAGTATTAACATACCAAATCCAGAAAATGTCAAATACTTTTCAAATTACATCCAGTATATAGACTATAATAAGCATGTCTTAAAGTTTTGAGGATTTATTAGACATTTTTAAAGTTTCGTTTGAGTGAGCATTGTTATTAGTAATAATATATTTATTATATAACAATGTTTTACCTATTTGTATTCTGAAATATTTCAAGGATAAAGATTAAGGTGAATACTTATGTATCTATTATTATCTAGCTTTGCCCAATCTTAACAGTTTGTAATATTGGCTTCAGATTTTTTTTAAGAAATAAAACAATACAGGTTGAATTGAAGGTTTTTCCTTATTATCCATCTTGAGCTTATTATCTTCTTACCCCCCAGGAGTGAGATAATCTTTATGTTGAATTTGTTTTAAAATCATTCCCATGTTTGCTTATATACTCTTACTACATATATGCATATCCATAAACAACACAACATTTTTGTATGTATATATCTGTGTTTGTACCTGTAACCTGTAGGTCTGGTACATTCCTTTTAATTGCCGTGTAGTGGCCAATTGTATTAATATCCTACAGTTATTTAGCTTTCTACTGATGGTCATTTAGGTTGTTTCCAGGTTTTTGTTATTATAAGCAACCTTCTTTTCTCCTTCATATTTAAAAATAATTTTGTTTGTTGTCTGGCAATAGCCCTTGGAGGCAAGTAAAGCAGATTTTGTTACTTACTTGACAGATGGAGAAACTTAAGAAATAATAAATGCTGTACAGTAAGTCCTCACTTAACGTTGTTGATAGGTTCTCAGAATATGTGACTTTAAGCAGAATGACATTTAATGAAACCAATTTGTTTTCTTTTCTCTTCTCTTTTTTTTTTTTGAGCTGGAATCTCACTCTGTGCCCCAAGCTGGAATGCAGTGGCATGATCTTGGTTCACTGCGACCTCACCTCCCGGGTTCAAGCGATTCTCCTGCCTTAGCCTCGTGGATACCAATTTGTTTTCTTATAAACGTTATAACAAAATGACGTTGAAAAAAAAACAGTGATTTTTAAGGACCTGCTGTATGGTGTCTTGCTTGAAGTCACAGTTTAAAAGAATCTATCTATGATGTTAAATGGGGACTACTGTATTAGCTTCTTGTAGTCAATTCATTGATGTTCTGCTTTCTCATATTTGTCTATTTCCCACCTATTTTACCTGCCCTTTTATTTAGTCCCATCTAACCATTCATCTCTTCTCTCTCCAGACACCTGAAAATGTTGCTAGTTTCTCTTTTAGGAGTCCGTAAATAAAACAATTATGAATTGCCTGGGTAGGAACTCTTGTTTTATGCTTCTTGTATTTAACGCCTATTGTTTAGGTGTCTTTTTATTTTAATAGCTTATATATAAGCATATAAATCTCATAATCTTTATTTTTAAAATTTGTTTTGATAGGATTAAACCTGTTTTATGTCCTCATTATATCCTGGGATTGCCTAAATTTGAAATCTTAAATTCTGAAAAAGGGAACTTTCTTTTTTTCTTTTTTTTTGAGACGGAGTCCGCTCTGTCACCCAGGCTGGAGTGCAGTGGCGCAATCTCGGCTCACTGCAACCTCTGCCTGCTGGGTTCAAGCAATTCTCCTACCTCAGTCTCCCGATGAGCTGGGCTTACAGGCACCCGCCACCATGCCCAGCTAATTTTTGCATTTTTGGTAGAGACGGGTTTTCACCGTGTTGGCCAGGCTGGTCTTGAACTCCTGACTTTAGGTGATCTGCCCGCCTTGGCCTCCCAAAGTGCTGAGATTACAGGCATGAGCCACCGCACCCAGCCTCAAAGGGAACTTTCATAGCAACCTTTTATTCTTCCATGGCTCTCATACTTTTGTACCTACTATACTGGTTGCCTTGGTTCATTTGTGCAGCTATAACAAAATACCACAGACTGGGCAAATTATAAATAATAAAAATTTATTTCTCAGGCAGAGGCACAGGCAGATTGTGTTTCTAGTGAGGGCTGCTTTCTGCTTCCAACATGGCACCTTGTTGCTGCATCCTTCAGTGGATAGGAACACTGTATCCCCATGTGGCAGGAGAGCAAGAGGGGCAAGCTCACTCTGCAGCCTCTTTTATAAGGACATTAATCCCTTAATTGTCCCAAAGACCTCACTTCGTTTTTCTTTTTTGGAGATAGGGTCTCGCTCTGTTGCCCAGGCTGGAGTGCAGGGGCACAGTCATAGCTCACTACAGCCTCAAACTCCTGGGCTCAATCAGTCCTCTTGCCTCAGCCTCCCAAGTAGCTGGGATTACATGTGCGTGCCACCATGTCCAGCTAATTAAAAAAAAAAAAAATTGTAGAGATGGGGTCTTGTTTTGTTGCCCAGGGAGGTCACAAACTCCTGGCCTTAAGCAGTCCTCCCGCCTTGGCCTCCTAAAGTGCTGGGATTATGAACTGAGCCACGGCACTTGGCCAGGCTCTGCCTCTGAGTGCCACTGCAGTGGGGATTGTTTCATGAATATTCATGTCCCCCAAAGTTCATGTGTTGGAAACTTAATTCTCAGTGCAACAGTGCTGAGAGGTGGGACCTTTAAGAGATCATGAGGACTCCACCCTGATGAATGGATTAATGCCATTATCTCAGGAGGGCATTAGTTGTTGCGAGAGTGGGTTCCTGATAAAAGGATGAGTTTGGCCTCTTTTCCTCCCTGGACCCCCATGCTCTCTTGCCCTTTTGCCATGGGTTGGTACACCAAGGATGCACCTCCTTCCCAGATGCAGGCCCCCTTGACTTGGACTTCCTAGCCTCTAGAACTGTAAGAAATAAATCCCTGGTTTTTATAAATTACCCAGTCTTAGGTATTCTGTCATAGCAGCACAAAATGGACGAAGACAGCACCTATTCTAATAATTCATGGACAACCCCAGAATTTTTATCTTTTTATCCTAAATAGACCCTTTCTGGTCTCATTTGTTTCTTTATTTAGCTTAAATGTTGTGGTCTATCACTTGAAATAACATGTTTGATAGCAGTTTCATCTCATTCCTCTTACTGTACTTATTTAGACCTCCAAATAGACTGATTAATTTTTTACAAATTGATTATGCTGTATATTTAATGATTCTGAAATTACAGCAGTTGTATTTTCTATTTGTAACCACTTGTCTTGGTCAGAAAAATTTCTGTTCATTTTCCTCAGCACTTGTGCCAAATCTGTATCACTTAAACTTGTATCTCACCTTTATTTCCTTCAACCTCAGCCTGTCCTCCTTTCCTGAAAATGATTCAGTCCATCGTGTAAGAGAACTATTGTGATCTGTTATGTCTCAGACTGTTCCTTCTCAGTTTCCTTCCTGGATCCTCCTCTTTTTTCTGCCCCTTGAATAATGGTGCTTCCCAGAGTTTGGCTCCTGTTCTCTACAGCCCTTGCTGGATAATCTCATCTCACCTATTTTAACTCTTACTTATATACTGATAATTCCTAAACCTGAATCTGTAGCCTCTCCCTGAAGAGCTCAAAACCTGCATATATCCAGCAGCTGTTGAAAATCCTAACATATATCCAGTAGCCATTGGAAATCCTGGCCTCAGTTTGTCTCAGCAACCTCAATTTTGGCATATGTAAAATTGATTTTACTTCTTGGCTTACTTTTTTATTCCCTTGAAGTATCTTCTGTTCCTACTTCATTGATCTTAACTCCCACATTCAAATTATGCATTCTGTTGCTTTTAGCTAACTAATTTCATATCCATCTCATTCTCGCTGCCTTATTTGGCTTTCATTTTGGCACATCTGGTGTCCCTGCCCCCATTTTTGCCCCACTCAAGTCTGTCTTTTACACTGCTCCTGGTTACCTTTCTGATTACTTGGGTTTGGGTTATATGAATATATTCACTCAACCAACATTCTTTAGTTCGACAGATGTCAATTGAATGTCTTTGGTGTGCTAGGCACTATTCTAGATGCCAAAAATGAGCAGTGAGGAAAACAGAGATCCTGTTCTTATGGAGTGAAAATTCTAGTGGTGGAGGTAAATAAAATTGTAGACAATGTCACAGGAAAATGAATGCTAATAAGAACAAATGCGGTAGGTGATAGGGATACAATATAGGAGAGCAGAGGGATTCTATTTTCTATAGAGTGCTTGGAGAAGTCCTTTTTGATAAGGAGGCTTTGGACCAGGGACTTGAATGAAGTGAGAAAACAAATGATGATATCTGGGGGCAGAGCAGGCTAGGCAGAGGGGAAACAGAGCAGCAAGTACAGAGACTCTGAAGTGGAACCATGCTTCCTAAACTCAGAACGACAGGAGACCAAAGTGGTTGGAGCCAAGTGAGTGAGGGAGAATGGAAGGAAATAAGATCAGAAAAGTACTGGGGCTGAGGGTCTGTATAGCTGTGGTAGAGAATTTGGATTTGACTCTGAGATGAGAAGCCATTAGAGGGTTTTAAGCAGAAGAGAGGGAAGATCACGGACACAGGAGTAGCATATCTTTAAAGGATTACTTTAGCTGCTCTGTGGAGATGGAGATCAATTGGAGGCCCCTCTAGAAGTCCAGGGAAGAAGTATTGATGGCTCAGACTGGGCACCAGAGGGGAGGAAATGAGAAGAGGTCGGTTTCCTGATGTATCACTAAGTAGAATCACAGGAAATGCTGGTAGATTGTGATGTGTATATGAAAGATAAGGGACATCAAGGATAACCCCAAGGTTTTTGGCCTGAGCAGCTAGAAGTATAGAATAATCGCTTATTGATATGGGGAAACCTGTGGAGTGGAAGTCAAGAATTTGCTTTCAGAAGGGTTGAAGATTGAGGTGCCTATTATATATCTAAGTGTATATGTTGGGTTGGCAGTTAGATATACAAATAATTTCCATAGATATATCAGTATCGGGTAACATGGGAAAATTGTAGTGTTTACATGGTTTTAAATTTTGTTAATGTTTACACACACACACACACACACACACACATTTCTGCAACATGCTTACCTCTCCAGTCTCATCTCCTGCCACAAGTCATGCACACTTTATGTTCCAGCAGTAACAAACACACCCTGTTCAGACACCTATGCCTATGTTTATATTTGCTTACTAGAATGCTGATTGGCTTACTGCTAATAATGATTTAAAATCCTGTATTGGGGAACTTACTCTGTGAAGTCTTTCATAATTCCTACCACTTATGTAATTAATTTGTCTTTATCATTATCATTTTTGTACCTCATACAGATTTTAATTGCTAGCAGAGTGTCACACTGCTATATTTTGTGTATGTTGTGTTTATAAGTATGTGTCTCCTTCTAGATTCAAGGATAGAGATCTGTATTTTTATCTTTTTAACTCCTGGCATATTGCAGTGTTCCAATAAATACTTGAATGCAATACATTCTGTCATTGGCTTTATAATTATCTGTGAAGAAAATGGTTTGTATTAGAAAATCTAAAAAATTTGAAGATATTAATCATCTACAGTATAAGGTTATATATGTGTTTGGCAAACTTAATGATAGTTTCTTAGAAACTATTTGATGCATATAAAACAGCAAACAGCTAGTTACTGGGAGTCTAAAGTCTTAGAAACAGTTATTGGCAAAAAAATTAAAGATGAAGGGAGTTCATGATAATGGTCTCCTTAGTTGCATAAATATCTGCAACACAACCTTGTTTTCTTTGTCTCGAGGCTATCATACTTTCTCAAGACATACAACTAGTATTTTTTGCTCAACTGTCAAAAATCTGGTTGTATGGACCACAAACAAGATATCACCATTTACTTTATTTCTACATATTACATTTGCTGTCCAGGAATAAATAAGGTTGTGAGTGCCAGATTTGGAAATCCAAATTGTTAGATCGTGGTAGATTTCCCCATAAGTAAAAATAGTTCTCATGTTGTTTTGTTTTTTAGGTTCCCAGATTGTGATGAGCCGTATCCTCGACTTGTGGATCTGAATTTAGCTGGAGAACCAACTGAAGGAGCCCCAGTGGCAGTGCAGAGAGACTATGGTTTTTGGTGTCCCCGAGAGTTAAAAATTGATCCTGATCTGGGTTATTCTTTTCTGCACGTGCGTGATTGTTCACCTCCTTGTCCAAATATGTACTTCAGGAGAGAAGAACTATCATTTGCTCGCTATTTCATAGGATTGATTTCAATCATTTGCCTCTCTGCCACATTGTTTACTTTTTTAACTTTTTTGATTGATGTCACAAGATTCCGTTATCCTGAAAGGCCTATTATATTTTATGCAGTCTGCTACATGATGGTATCCTTAATTTTCTTCATTGGATTTTTGCTTGAGGATCGAGTAGCCTGCAATGCCTCCATCCCTGCACAATATAAGGCTTCCACAGTGACACAAGGATCTCATAATAAAGCCTGTACCATGCTTTTTATGGTACTCTATTTTTTTACTATGGCTGGCAGTGTATGGTGGGTAATTCTTACCATCACATGGTTTTTAGCAGCTGTGCCAAAGTGGGGTAGTGAAGCTATTGAGAAGAAAGCATTGCTGTTTCACGCCAGTGCATGGGGCATCCCTGGAACTCTAACTATCATCCTTTTAGCGATGAATAAAATTGAAGGTGATAATATTAGTGGCGTGTGTTTTGTTGGCCTCTACGATGTTGATGCATTGAGATATTTTGTTCTTGCCCCCCTCTGCCTGTATGTGGTAGTTGGGGTTTCTCTCCTCTTAGCTGGCATTATATCCCTAAACAGAGTTCGAATTGAGATTCCATTAGAAAAGGAGAACCAAGATAAATTAGTGAAGTTTATGATCCGGATTGGTGTTTTCAGCATTCTTTATCTCGTACCACTCTTGGTTGTAATTGGATGCTACTTTTATGAACAAGCTTACCGTGGCATCTGGGAAACAACGTGGATACAAGAACGCTGCAGAGAATATCACATTCCGTGTCCATATCAGGTAAGGGAAACCTTGTTACAAATTTCAGAATGTGTAGTAATAAAACAAAAGCATATTACTATAATGAGTTAATATCAGCTGTTTTTTGAAATGTCATGAATCTTCAACTTGTACGTTAACATTTTAAGGGTGAGATAAATACGTTGTAGTAAATATGTAATACACATATTTGATAGACATCTTCATTTTAAAAGATGACTTACAAGTCTACGCTATGGGCTTTTAAGCAGTGTACTTCTATTGGTGATTTTTTTTTTTTCCAGAAGTGTGCAGTATTGTGGGGGAGAAGCACTTTACCAACATTTATAAAAATGTGCTGTCTTTTTATGGGAATTTTACTGATGTTCAGGTTAGAAATTGTTTTATTAATAGCAGTTTTGCAAAAATAAGATGCAAGTATAAAAACTCTTAATGATCTTGATTTTTCCTCTTTACATACTGAATATTTTGTGATTTCTTTTTGAGTTTAGAGTTCAGAGCCTCTGGTAGTCTTAGAATTATGGAATTTCAAATCTAGAAAGAACTTTAGAGATCATTTATTCAGATTCCCTCTGTAATTTAGAGTTCTTGAACATCTAGCATCATATTTGAAGCTTTGAAATGTTAAATGACTTGCTCATGAGTAGTAAATGAACAGCTAGGATTTAGTCTTCGATAAATGTAGTCAAGGAAAATATATCAGAAGAGTTAATGCTAAGTATTTCTCTCTCCCATCTTTAGTACTTCTAGAATCTATGTTCCTACTATTACCCTATCTTCTTTTATATATTTACGATTATTATTTAGAGACAGGGTCTTACTAGAATGCAGTGGCGTGATCACAGCTCACTGCAGCTTCAAACTCCAGGAGCTCAAGCAATCCTCCTGCCTCAGCCTCCCGATTAGCTAGGACTACAGGTGTGCACCACCATGCCCAGCTCATTTTTTATTTCTTTTTTTAAGAGATGGGGTTTCACTACGTTGCCCAGGCTAGTCTCGAACTCCTAGCCTCAAGTGATCCTCCCTCCTGGACCTCCCCAGATGCTGGTATTACAGGCGTGAGCCACCATGCCAGCCTCTCTTGTTTCTTTTAAAACAAGTTTTCTTAAAAGAGTACTCTAATGTGGTGTCTCCTGTTTGTCATTTTCCAGATTTCCTATTATAAAAGTGCACCAGCCACCTTTTCATCTCCTCCAACCTTTGTTACTCTAATACTTTTAAATACCTTTATTGAAGTACTTATGTATTACAGATAACTTTTGTTTACTAGTCTGTTTCCCCTACTACTATACAGTGAATTCTTTGAAAGGAAGAATTTCTTTTTTTGTGTTTTGAAGACATTCTGTAGATAATAGTAATGAGAATGTGGGTATATAGCTTGAGAAGAGAAGACATTTTTAAGACATGGTAACAGAAATGTACATTTAAGAAATGGTTACTGCTACAGAGAGTATGGGGTTAGCACATAATAAATGCTGATACATTTTTGATCACTGAGAATGCCAATTACCCTTTTATTTTGGTATAAATAGTCCTATACAAATGATATTTATCATTGTATAATATTAGGTACTGATTTTTTAAAAATAAACCAACTCATAACTTAAGAGACTAGGAAAAAATGAGTAATTGAAATTTCATTCAATTTCTTGCCAGAACTGCTTACTAAAAACTCCTAATACGAGTTTTCAGACCTAAAGGTAAAAATCCAGTTTTCCTTCTGAGAGAGAGATGTTGAGTTATATTTTATGCTTCCCCATGTCAGTTTCTAAGATTGTAAATTATTATTTTAGGGCTATGACCATGAAATAATGGTCTTAAAAAATAGCAAACCTCAAACATGTAAATCAGTAGAGTAGTTGGGATGCTGCTCTTTTCATGACATACCTAGAATTCTTTTAGCATCTTTAGAACCAGTTTGAGCTACACTGAAATATATATGTGTGTGTGTTGGGGGCGGGATTAATAGTGTTTTCTAAGAAATATTTCCATCATACAGAAATGAATAACAAATGATAATAACAACAAAGGTATTAAACTGTAAGGTATTAAACTGTAGGAGTCCTAGCTTCTTTTCTTACTTTCATTAATTAACTTTATAACCTTGGATGAACTTCACCTCTCTCTGCTTCAGTTCTTCATAATATGAGAATAGTAATAGAATCTACGTCCTAGGGTTGTTTTTAGGATTATGCATGTAAATACTTAGAAGTGTGGCTACTAGTCTAGGGCCACTTCACTCTGAATGCTCTTGGTATCTTCTGATCTCGGAAGCTAAGCAGGGTCGGGCCTGGTTAGTCCTTGGATAGGAGAAGTGTGGCTACTACATAATAGGTGCTCAAAATGTTGGCTCTATTCTTACTTGTTATTGTCTATTATTGTTGTTGCTACCATTATTTACATATAAATATGTTTTTTAAAAGCCATCCAGTAGTAAGCTTTAGCAAATGCAATATTTGTTTCAGACTTTTAAAAGAAGTCATAAATTTAGCTGAAACTTCCTGTGTACCCTTCCCTCATCCTGTTCCTCTTATTCGCTCCCCAGAGACAACCATCATCGTGAATTTGGAGTTGTTCATTCCCATAAAAGCCGATACAATTACCAATAAATATGTAGTTATAAAAAATGTTTGTTTCACCCATGTTTGACTAAATTCTTTAACTCAACATTTTGTTTTTGAGTTGCATTTATGTTAATACTACAACTCTAGTTTTTAAAATGTTTCCTTTTACTAATATAAAGGAAATTTATAACATATTTCAAATATATAGAGATATAGAAAATAAATATCCATGTACTCACAACCCAACTACCGTGAAATCTTAAAATTATGGCATATGTATCTATATCTGTCTGTGTACCTATGTATCTAATATTAAAGATACAGTTAATACCTCCTCTGTTCCTTTCCATATTCCCATTCCTCTTCTGTCTCCCTCCCTAGAGAAACTCTTCTCATAAATATGGTATTTTTCATTCTCCTGAATATTTTTATACTGTTGCTGAGTGTTTATGTATCCATGAAATTTGCTGTTGATGCAAGTTTCTAAAATGCATATACGTGAGATCATTCTGTAGCTCATTTTTAAACTCAGTTTTATGTTTTTGAGAATATATATGTTGGTATGTGTACTGATAATTTGTTTTAACTGCAGTGGAGTATGCTACTGTATAAATATACTGTAATTTATTCACTCATTTATTGATGAATTTTATAGTCATTTCTAATTTTTTGTTAAGCCATTTTTCAGTGAATATTCTTATAACACCTTCATTTCTTACATATGAACAAGAGTTTCTATTGGAAGTTTTGCATTGTAGGCCATAAGCACGTTCAACTCAAGTGGTTATTTTAATTTATACTCACACCAGAGTATGCGTTTCCCCTTTGTCCCCATTTTGGCACTCTCAGGCTTTTAAATTTTTGCCAACCTTTGAAATAATATGTCAATTCTGTAGTAATTTACCTTTTTCTTATTATAAGTAAGGTTGAATGTGTTTTCGTATTTTTATCAGCCATTTGGGGTTTCTCCGTGATTTACCTATTTTTTTATCTTTGTCCATTGCTCTGTTAGATTGTTTGCTTTTTACTGTTTAAATATTCTTGGTATTCTTTGCCAGTCATTTGCATTACAGATATTTTCTGCTTTGTGGCTTGTCTTTTCACTTTATTTGTGCTTTGTCTTTTGTGTTTTAAGATAATTCTTCCCTGCCACTAAAGTCATTAAAAGGGCCTGCTGTATTTTTTCTAGCAGTTTCTACAATTTGCTTTTTTGAGTCATATCTCTAATCCCATAAAATTTATTTTTGTGAATGTTGTAAGGAACATAATTTTATTTTTCCATATGGATAAGACGTGCTTTCTGCATCATAGATCAAATAGTTCATCTATTTCAATTGTAATGCAACCTTTTTCATGCACAAGTTTGATTTTTAGGCTCTCTCATTTGTATAACCATGTGTCAACTTCACATCTTCCTTACCTTGTTCTTCTTCTTCAAAACTATTTTAGCTATTCTTGGTGCTTTGCTCTTCGGTATGAGTTTTAAAATCAATTTTCCATGAAAACACTGTCAGGATTTTCATTGAAATTGTTTTCGATTTATAAATGAATCTGGGGAACATTGCTGTTTTTGCAATACTGAGTTTTGATATCTTGTTTATTTACATTTTCATTAAATTGGTTGTTGGTGTACAGGCATGCCATTTAAAAATTTTTTAAATTTATTTATTGTGACAAAGTCTCACTCTGTTGCCTAGGTTGGAGTGCAGTGGCACAGTCATAGCTCTCTGTAACCATGAACTCCCAGGCTCCAGTGATCCTCCTGTCTCATCCCCCCTAGTAAGTGGGGCTACAGGCGTGTGCTACCATACTTGGCTAATTTTTTTTATTTTTTGTAGAGATGGGGTCTCCCTGTGTTGCCCAGGCTGGTCTCAAGTGATCCTTCCACCTTGGCTTTCTAAAGACTGCGATTATAGGTGTGAGCTACTGTACCTGGCCTGATTGATTTTGTGTATTGGTTTTATATCAGACATCCTTGTTGAACCCCTATTAGTTCTGATTGTGTATGGATTCTCTTAGATATTCTTTCTAGAAATCATGTTGTTTGCAAGTAGGGACCATTCTGTCTCGCTTGCTTTCAAAGTTTTATGTTTCACGTAAGAGCTGCCTACTCTTGGAAAGGATTTGCGCGTCTTCCTGTAAAACTCTGTCCTCATATCTTTGAAGTGAAAGGAAAGAAGTTAGTTAAGAAAGTAGGCTTTTGTAAGTTAACCATTTAATCTCTTCAATACTAATGGTTTTATTCAGGTCTTTTATTTCTTCTTGAGGCTTTTTTTTTTTTCATTTACATTTTTCTGGAACATTATTTCATCTAACTTTTCAAATACATTGGCATAAATTTGTTCATTTTTAAAATGTTTTTACCATTTTAGTTTTTGTTCCTAATATATATGTTCTTTTTTTCCCCCATGATCAATCTTGTTAAAGGATTATTTCTTTTTGTTTGTTTGTTTTTGGTAGAGATGGGGTCTTGTTATGCTGCCCAGGCAGGTCTCAAACTCCTGGCCTCAGGGATCCTCCCTCGTTGGCCTCTCAAGAGCCACTGTGCCCACCAAAGATTATCTTTTTAATTCAATTATTTCTGGTCTTATTTCATTCCTACTGCTTTCTTTAGAATTACTTTGTTTTTCTAGATTCTTGAATTGAAAGCTTAACTCATTTATTGTCAATATTTTCTAATTTTAAAAATACATTTAATAGTTACTTTAAATTTAACCAAAAGACCATTATTAACCAGTTTGGTCATTCACACTCATTCTGTCTCCTGAACTTAGCTTTAAGCAACTTTATGATTTTTTTTTTTTTTTTTGAGAACCTTTATTGAAGTTTGGGAATCTCTCTCTGGCTTTTTGTTCTTCACAGAAATGTCCCTTCACAAAGCTGATGGAAAGGGATGTTTTTTACCCTAACATCTCATGGGTTAATAACACTTGGATACATTTTAAAAATTCCCTCCAATAAGTATTTTTTTCTAGGATTTCCTTTCTCTTTAGCATAATAATTCAGAGACTGCTCTAGAAGATAGTGCTGGTGTGGCTAAAGTTTTATTCTATATGTGAGTCCCATGAATTCCTTTGTGATTCTTGTACTTTCCAATCTTGCTTGCGTAAGTAGATGTTGAGTTAAACCTGGCCTGTTCAAAAAAAATAAAGCACTATAAATATGAACTCTTATTCATATAGACGTCATTGTGGGTAAAATCTGTGGTTACTGATATCCACAACAACCTTTTCAAATAGACAGCATGGCTTCATTCCTGCCATTCAAAAGCATTTAAAGCAGAAAGAAGTAATGTGGCTTACACAGTTACATTAGCTTAAGGATCAGCAAACTATAGCCCATCTGAACTGTAGCCTACAGATAAACTAGAGGACCAGCCACCTGTTTTTTTTAATTGTCGTTTTATACACACACACACACGTTATGTATATGTTTCATTTTAATCATTTTTAAGTGTACAGTTCTGTGACATTAAGTAAATTCACATTGTGCAACCATCACCACCATCCATTTCCAGTACCTTTTTCATCTTTTCAAACTGAGAAGACTTAAGCAACACGGTAAGACCCCGTTTCTACAAAAAATATAAAAATTAGCCAGGCATGTTGGCATGCTCCTGTAGTCCTAGCTACTCGGGAGGCTGAGGCAGGAGAATAGTTTGAGCCCAAGAGGTCAAGGCTTCAGAGAGCTGTGATTGCACCACTGCACTCCAGCCTAGGTGACAGAGCAAGACCCTATCTCAATAAAAATCAGCCAATCAATCAGTGAGACTCTGCACCCATTAAACAATAACTCCCCATTCTTCTTCCCCACATCCCCTGTCAACTACCATTCTACTTTGTCTCTATGAATTTAATTCTAGATATCTCATATAAATGGAATTATACAATAATTTGCCCTACTTTGATTTTTTAAATATTCAGATATTAGGATATTAATATTTGTTTTTGTTCAGAATTTATTTTTAGAGGAATCTTATACAGACTTCTGAATTGAGCACCAGTGATGTGAAATTTTTATATTGAAGTAATACCCCACATACTTGAATAAAGATCTGCTGTTATTGAGTGTGCCTTATAGAACACTTAGTAGGTGATGATGATAATTCCTAGTAAGTTTTTTAAATGTTTTAAGCAATGATGGAGCAGTCTCCTCAGGTGACTTAGAAAGAGAAAATATTTGAATATATTTGCTTAAAAACCAGTAAGGTTGCTTTACAGTTATCTCTCATATTATAGAAACTTTCAAATATCTGAAAAAATCAGTTCGTGAGTTGTTTATCGTGTTTTTTCAAAATACCAATTGGGTTTAGTGCAAATCGCGTAAATATAAATTGATAATTTAAAGAAAAATTGGCTGGGTGTAAAGTATTTTAAAATGAGTGCTGTTGCTGAAAACAGTTTCACTGGCTTGTTTTTTCTGTTTTCTAAATAAAATTCTAGGTTTTAGCACAGTTTTAGATTGACAGAAAAATTGTGAAGATAATACAGTGAGTTCTCATATGCCTTGTACCAGCTTTCCCTGTTATTAACATCTTATATCACTGTGGTACATCTGTTGTAATTGGCTAACCAATAGGGATACATTATTATTAACTGAAGTCCATACTTTAGTTCGGATTTCTTTAGTTTTTATCTAACGTCCCATTTCTGTTCTAAGATCCCACCCAGGAGGTGACATTTAGTAGTCATGTCTCCTTGGCCTCCTCTTGGCTATGACCGTCTTTCAGCCTCTCTTTGTTTTTGATGTCACTACCTAGATTTTAAAATACTATACCAACCATTTTTAGCAAGAAGACTCATTTTTAATGTTTATTAAATAATACTTGAAAAGTAGTATTGAATGCCTAAATTATGAATTAATTATGAAACATAGTCTGAGTAGTCAGAGTAGTATTTCACAATTTAAAAGCTGGTTTATTTCTAGAATACTTTTTTTATATTGTGTATTTAAAAATAACAGATCAGTAATTTTACAGATATTTGGGTTTTTTTGGTCTAATAATAATTTCCTCTGTTTAATGCCTTCTAAGAATTTCAAAGTATCCTATGAAAGAGTTACAGTTCTCAAAGATTCTTGATATTTCTAGAAAAGAATTTGAATTTAGCATGATATTCATTAAAAATGTGGGCTTTAAAATCAGACAGGCTGGGTTTATGACTTGTTGCTACCATTCCTTCATATAAAATGCAGGAAATAGTATGCTAAATACAGTAATATGTACCTCATGGGTGGCAATGAAGATTAAATGAGAAATTTAAACCTCTTACCAGAGTGCTTTGCACAAAGTAAAATTTCAGTATTAACTCCTGTTACTACAAGTGCATAATTCTTGAGGCTTTAAAAAGGATTATCCTATACTCTGCACTAGAGTAATTTTTTTCTTTTAAACATCGATTTTGAAAAGCACATGTTTCCTTCCTTTCCTAAAATGCCCCTTCCTTCGTTTTTTTCATCTGTTTCATCCATCTAATTTAATGCAGTGTGTCCCAAGGAATTTTGACATTAGAACTTTTATTTCAGCAACAGAAATGTGTTATACAGGCAGCTTAACCAAGACTGTCAAATTCACATTATAACCATTTATAGAATTCTTTAAAAATTATTTTTATAGTCCAGGCACAGTGGTTCATGCCTATAATCACAGCACTTTGGGAGGCTGAGGAGGGTGGATCACCTGAGAGGTTGGGAATTCCATACCAGTCTGACCAATATGGTGAAACGCTATCTCTACTAAAAATACAAAAAGTAGCTGGGCTGTGGTGGCGACGCACCTATAATCCCAGCTACTGAGGAGCCTGAGGCAGAAGAATTGCTTGAACCCAGGGGGCAGAGGTTGCAGGGAGCCGAGATCGCGTCACTGCACTCCAGCCTGGGTGACAGAGGGAGACCTGGTCTCAAAGCAAAATGATTTTTATAGAAAACGAACAAAAAATATTATTTCTGTTCTTCTGAGCACACAAGGCATCCCATCTGTTTTATCTAGTCTTGATTCAGAAAAATACAAAAATAGCAGAATAACATTAAATCTAATTTGTTATGATTTTAGCTTCATTTTCTGATGAGTCTTTCCCTTTACCAGGCAGCTCCAAAAGGAGTCAGAATTGTTTATGAAAGGACCATGAGGGAAATGGGTATGTTTTATGCTTCCAACATTAGACAATGAGTAATTCTTTTTTATAAATATGTAGTACTACTAACCTTTTTTTTTTTTTTTTTTTTTTTTGCTACTAATCTTTAAATTGGTAAATATCCTGCCTACCTATGACTTCCTAGGGCCAAACCTCAAAATTATTTAGTTTCTGTAATAGAGGAAAAGAATGAGAATTCCCTGAAAAAATATTCTATATCTCTTGTTTTGCCAGAAAATATTACAGAATAGGATAAGAAGGAAACATAGACTGTTATAGAAATTTATAGAAACCGTTAATACTGTTATGTACTGGTTGTAAAATGCTGTCAAATGACACTTTTGGATAAATATGATAAAATATACAAGTTATTCTGGCCTCTGTTAAACAGAATAACCTGTGTGTTCAGTTTAAGTCTTAACTGCAGAAATACCTGGTATGCAAATAGCTTACACATTTTTAGGAAAAAATTCAATGTACTTGCCATTATCTACAGTAGGGCATGGCAAACTGTAAAAGATCAGATAATAAACATTTTAGACATTGCTGGCCATTGCTTTTTGTTGCAGCTACTCAGCTTTGTGGCTATGGTACAACTACTCAGCTTTGCTGCTATGGTACAAAAGCAGCCATAGACAATAAGTCAGCAAATGGAAGGAAGTATTCCAATAAAGTTTTATTTGTAGAAACAGGCACTGCAACAGATTTGGTCTTCAGGCTGTAGTTTGTTGACCCCTCGTCTATAGCAAGTATTATTCTATGTCATCTTTGATCATTCTTTTATAACAGTGGTTGGTGACCTATGACATTTTTCTGTCCCATATAAATTGTCATTGTTGCATTCTCATTACTACTTTTGAGGATCATCCTTTTACTCTACTGCATAATAGTATTAAAAATATTTAATATATGCTGGGCTTGGTGGCTCACGCCTGTGATCCCAGCACTTTGGGAGGCCAAGGCAGGCAGATCACCTGAGGTCAGGAGTTCGAGACCAGCCTGACCAATATGGTGAAACCTGGTCTCTACTAAAAATACAAAAATTAGCCGGGTGTAGTTGGGGGGGCGCCTGTAATCCCAGCTACCCAGGAGGCCGAGGCAGGAGAATTGCTTGAACCCGGGAGGCAGAGGTTTCAGTGAGCCTAGATCACGTGCTGCACTCCAGCCTGGGCGACAAGAGTGAAACTGTCTCCAAAAAAAAATAATAATAATTCAATATAATCTAGTACTGCTATCACTATAGTAAATAAATAAAAAGGAATTCTAACATATCACTATAATAAACACATGTGAATAAGACGTATTTCCAGTAATCTTTGAAGGCATTACCATACCAATTTAACGAAATAATTTTAGTATTTTATGAGAATAGTAGAGTTAGAAGCAACATAGTTTAATAATCATAGTTTCTTCTAGTTTTTTTAAGTTATATGCTGTGTGTCATGTCCTGTGCTCAACAATTTATACACGTCATCTCATTTAATCCTCACATTAGCCCAGTAAGTTATATTGTACTCAGTTTTACAAATGAGAAAACTCAGTCTCATATATTTATACAGTTTATCCCAAGTCATACAGTAAGTTACAGAGTTGGGATGTGAGCTGATTCCAAAGTCTATAGACTTAACATCACTTTACACCTCTTCCTATGCAAAAAACACAAGTTTGAGTATTTGGAGAGACATCATGTAGTTCTGGCTAGATCTTTAGTTTTGTGTCTGTAGGCTAGTCACTAAGTTTAAACTTTCTTCATCTCTAAAATTTTTAAGGGATTGGATTGAATAATCTGTAGGGTTTTTTTCTTAGGTCTAATATTAAATGAATCTAGGAACTGTTCTCCCTTAAACCACAATTTGTTTTTCCCCTTTTACAAAATTCATTCATTAGTGCAAAACCATTTATTATATATGTACTATTTTGGCATATTGATAGTTGCTGGAGAAGCAACTGTGAGTAAAATACAGCCTCTGCCCTACAGTTCATAGCCTAGTAAGAGAAAATAAACATGGAAATCAGATAATTCTATGACTAAAGAACAGTTAGTTTTTAGTTCTGTCTCATCCCTTAAAAAAAAAAAACAAAAACGGAGAACCCTAGTAAAAATAAAAATGTCTTCAGGAATATGATAGTTATACCCTGTATCAGGGATCTCCTACCCCCAGGCGACGGACCAGTATAGGTCCACACAGCAGGAAGTGAGTGGTGGGTGAGCCAGCAAAGCTTCATCTGTATTTACTCCCCATCGCTTGCATTACTGCCTGAGCCTTCTGACAGGTAAGCAGCAGCATTAGATTCTCATAGCACGAACCCTGTTGTGAGCTGCGCATGTGAGGAATCTAGGTTGCGTGCACATTTATTGACTAGTTCATCTTTTCTCCCCTGATCTATAATACTGCCTTAGTCATATATCAAGTTCCCATATGTGAAATGTGTTTTGCTGTTCTATTCAAGGCTACATTGTCTTAATTGCTATCACATAATAAGCCTTTATATTTGATAGGGCGAGTAAGTGACTTTTCAAAGCATAATAACAGTAAAGGTTGCTAAGCAGTGTAGTGTAGCTAAAAAGTACACAGAAGCAGGAATCAGAAGACCTCCATTCAGGAACTGTTGTCACTTACCAGTTGTATGGCAGACTCTGTATGAACCTGATGAATAGCTCATTTTTATGCGGGCTTTAGGTGACCATAGGCTTGATATAAGTCAATATTTTGTAATGAATTTATTTAAAAAAATAAAAGCAAGCCCAATGCAATATGTACTTCTATTAGTAAAGTATAGATTCCTCTTGATAGGGAAAGAAGCCAGGGATTCTGCCAACCTGATTCAAAGCTAAGGTCTCAAAAACAAGTATTGAATTTAGGCTGCCACAATAATAATAATAATAATAATAATAAAATACTTTAAGTGTTTTTCTTTTTTTGCAGGGTATTTCACCCTTAGCATGAGTAGTTTTTTTTCTATTTAATTAAAAATAATTTAAGCCTCGAAGTCTTTGTGGATTATGTATCTAAATAGAAAAATCAAAACGCAGGTAAATGGTTTGTATATGATGGTTGAAAAGAGTTATTGCAATTCTGTAGATTAAATCGGAGCACTGTTAGTGGAGATCAGTGATTCAGAAGACAGTGAATGTAGGCTATTTATAGCTAGCCAGGCTGTTGTAGAACAGGGACAGTCATCAAGACCCAGGGCTTACAGTAAGTAGATGCTGATGTCTCCCTTTTTTGCCAGGTATTCTCCAGGTAGATAAAGAAATACATCAGGTAAGTTTTGGGGATTTTTTTTTTTTTTTTTTTTTGAGATGGAGTTTCGCTCTGTCGCCCAGGCTGGAGTGCAAAGGCACGATCTCGGCTCACTGCAACTTCCGCCTCCCAGGTTCAAGCTATTCTCATGCCTCAGCCTTCCGAGTATCTGGGATTACAGGCACCCACCACCACACCAGGCTAATTTTTGTGTTTTTAGAGACAGGGTTTCACCATATTGGTCAGGTTGGCCTTGAACTCCTGACCTCAGGTGATCCACCTGCCTCAGCCTCCCAAAGTGCTGGGATACATCAGGTAAGTTTTTTCCAATTGCAAAGGTGATACAACATCAATAGGAATATAGCGTTTTCAGGAACACTTAAAAAGAATACTTGAAAGTTTTCTTACTTGTCCATTTTAATTATGCAAGGAACTGAGATGTTTTGTGAGTTTTTTCTTTAAAAATTCTATAGCCAAGTGTGGTGGCTCACGCTTGTAATCCCAGTACTTTGGGAGGCCAAGACAGGTTGATTACTTGAGGTCAGGAGTTTGAGACCAGTCTGGCCAACATGGTGAAACCTCGTGTCTACTAAAAATAGAAAAATTAGCTGGGCGTGGTGGCGGGTGCATGTAGTCCCAGCTACTCAGGAGGCTGAGACAGGAGAATTGTTTGAACCCAGGAGGTGGAGGTTGCAGTGAGCTGAGAATTGCACCACTGCACTCCAGCCTGGGTGACAGAGTGAGCCCCTTTCAATAAATAAATAAATAAATAAATAAATAAATAAAATTCGGTTTATTATAGGGCTTTTTAAAAATAAAAACTAAACACTGTATCCCATTTCCTTTATTTAAATACTTTTCTTTAGTGAGCTTTGCCTTTCTAGCTAGTATATGGCCTGTTTTACATACTAACTACCCCACTATTTTTGTGTCTCTGTGTGATTTATAAGTAGATAATAATGTATTCTCCCTCCTCTTTGTTCTTCATTTATAAGGGGACACTCCTTTATAGCAGTAGCTTGGCTGTTCTTCCTAGTGTCTTGGCCCTCTGGCTCCAACACTCTGCCTGTGGCATGTTCAAAAAACAGGTGGTGTTTGAGTTGCTTTCTTACTGTATCCCTGCCATGGGCAGGTGCTGACTTGTCTTTTCTGGAATTTTGGCTTTAACCAGAACTCTGTAATGCAAAATGTTCTGTGTTACATCCTTGCTGTTTTCCAAATCTTCTTGCCTAATTGGAGGTTTTGGTTATTGCTTTTACTGATTTTGTTTTTAGCGCTCCTTCCCTCTTATGCAAGCATTTATGTTATGTGAACAATATTTCTAATTTACACAGACAATTCAGTTTAAGGTGCTAAAGAATAGAAGTTGGAAGATAGGGTGTCTCTCCTAGGATCTCTGTTTTCTTTCCCTTCTCCTTTTTTCTGTGTAATCTTATCCAGTCCCATGTTTTAGACTATACAGCCCAACCTTGTTTCTGTGTTCCAGAATATCTATTTACATGACACTTCCTTTTGAAAGTCTATAAAGCATTTCAAACTTAGTATGTCTAAAACACAGCTCTGAATTTTTCTCAAATCTGCTTCCTGCATCCCATTCCCAGTTCTGCTCCATTCAGTAAATGGTATCATCGTCCACTCGTTGTTCAGACACAAATTTGGAGCTGTCTGTGCACCCTGTCTTTCTCACATATTTCAGATCCAGTCCTTCAGCTTTTCTGTACCTCCACCTTTACCTTAGTCCAAGCCATTCAGTAATTCACAGTGGCCTTCCTATTCATCTTCATGCTTCTACTTTTGTTTGTTTTCAACACAGTAGTCAGAGCGAGTTTTAAAAACATAAGTGAGATCATGTCGCCAGTTTGTACAAAACCCTCCAGGGCTTCCTATTACTCTTAGAATAAAATCCTTTTTTTTTTTTTTTTTTTTTTAAATACTATTCCCTGCAGTGCCATATATGACTTGACCCCTACCTCCTTCTTTGACTTCATCTCCTACCACATCTCTTCCATCCATGCTCACTTTTATCCTTGCTGGCCTTGTTGTTATTCTTCAGAGACAACAGACTTGTTCTGTCAGGATTATTGTTACTGCCGTTTCTTCTGCCTAAATCCCTACTTAAATGTCATGTCCTTGAAGAAGCCTTTACTGACCACTTTGATCTAAAATTGCTTGCTGGCCAGGCGCTGCGGCTCACGCCTTAATCCTAGCACTTTGGGAGGCCGAGGTGGGTGGATCACCTGAGGCAGGGAGTTCGAGACCAGCCTGGCCAAAATGGTGAAACCCCATCTCTACTAAAAATACAAAAATTAGCTGGGCGTGGTGGTGCATGCCTGTAATTCCCAGCTACTTGGGAGGCTGGCGCAGGAGAATCGCTTGAACCCAGGAGGCAGAGGTTACAGTGAGCCAAGATCCTGCCATTGCACTCCATCCTGGGCACAACAGAGTGAGACTGGGTCTCAAAAAATAAAATAGCTTGCCCATCCACCACCACACCACACCCACACACGTTATCCCCTACCTTGTGTTTTTGTTCTTATTGCTACCTGAAATTGTAAGCTTTCTTTAGTTCCTATACATTGATAGCACTGCACCCTTACCCTGTTCTAGAGTGTAAGTTCAACAAGGGCAGATAATTTTCTGACTCATGATCAGTCATCTAGAATTGAAGACAGCCTTGAAGTCATTAAGTTCAAGCCTCTTATTTTATAAAAAGTGATTGGACCCATGTCACATTGCTCAGGCCAGTGCTCTTCATATCACACAATTGTTCTAATTCTGCTATCAACTCTGATTAGCTCTCTTTATCTTTTTTCATTACAATTCTATTAGTTTTAATTTTTATGTTCTTTGCCTTCATCCTCTTCATCATATTACTTATGTAAGTCACCTCTTTACAAATAATTATTTTTCTTCAGTTAGTCTTTGTTTTCTCACCATTTATTGAGTATAAGCAAATGTGATTTGAAGTCTGCTTCCCAGCTCTCATTCTTTCCCTTGCCACACTCCACTGTTTTTTGTTTGTTTGTTTGTTTGTTTTTTTGAGACAGTTTTGCTCTGTCACCCAGGCTGGAGTGCAGTGGTGTGATCTCGGCTCACTGCACCCTCTGCCTCCCAGGTTCAAGCAATTCTCCTGCCTCAGCCTCCCGAGTAGCTGGGATTGCAGACGCCTGCCACCATACCTGGCTAATTTTTGTATTTTTGGTGGAGACACTGTTTTGCCACGTTGGCCAGGCTGATCTCGAACTCCTGACCTCAAGTGATCTGCCCGCCTTGGCCTCCCAAAGTGCTGGGATTACAGGTGTGAGTCACTGCGTCTGGCCCACACTCCTTTTTTATGAGATTTTCTCTTTTTGTGAGCCAAAAAAGAAAAAAAATTTATACAGTCATGGTTATATGTACATTTTAACTAATATGATAGATTTTTTAATAATGGAAAAGGAAAATAACTTTTGTAGCAAAACTAGTCTCTAATTCCCCTATAAAGTTTTTCCAGATTAATAGGCTCATAGGCTATTAGAATAAATCTTAGAATTTACCTATTCCAACTCCTTAATTTTCAGTGGGGAAAATGTATCTATCAGCTTAGAAAACACTGAGGTAAACAAAATGAACAATTCTTCAGGACTTCTCAGAACCTTGAATATATTAATGTCTAATCCCTCAGGGGCAGGGGGAGAGTCTCATAATACCCAATATCTTTTTAAGATATTCTGTGGTAAAATAAAATCGGATAAAATATGGATTACCTGTTAATATCTTCTGGGATAGTAGTGCTCCTAAAAAACATTTTTGAATATTTATTAGGTGTCAAACACAGTTCTAAGTACTTTACGCTTTTCAACCTGTTTTATCTACTACATTCATGTGTTCTTCCTTAATATTATGTGAATATCTGCCTCTAAGAAGTAGCATGCCATATTGGATAATACATATTGGAAAATGCAAGAAAGGATGTGTTTGTGTATGCAGAATATAAGTCCTAGGTATTGATTCATTTACAAATTTATTGTGTTTTCTATCTAGTTGATCATTGATTTATTTATATAGCTTTACATATTTATGATATTCCTATATCATATACTGTAGATTAAATATCAGTATAATTTTTGATAATTTCTTAGAGCAATTCATTTGTAGAACATTTGTTGATATCTATCATAATATAAATTTACATTGTGTCTCTTGAACTTGTGGAATTCCATTAATACAGTAAAAGTTTTCCTGGTTAAATGTTTTGTCAATTTTGATTATACACATATAGTCTTTTCTACTTTTTAAAAAGTCCAGAATATGTAGGAAGAAAATGATAAAACATACTCAGAGGAAAAGCCCCCTTACCCCTGTAAATCAATATAACCACAATTTACGTTTTTTCCACACTTTTTGATCCCTATGTCTCTAGTCTGTTTTCTGTTGAGTATAACAGAAGACCTGAAACTGGGTAATTTTTAAAGAAAAGGAATTTATTTCTTACAGTTATGGAGGCTAAGAAGTCCAAGGTTGAAGGGGCCGCATCTGGTGAGGGTCTTCTTCCTGATGGGAACTGCAGAGTCCTGAGGTGATGCAGGGCATTATATAGCGAGAGGGCTCAAAGTACTAGTTCAGTCCCTCTTCCTCCTTTTATAATGCCACCAGTCCTATTCCTGTGATAACCCATTAATCCATTTATGAGGCAGAGCCCTCATGACCCAACACCTCTTAAAGGTCCCACCTCAATATTCCCCCACTGAGGTTTACGTTTCAACGTGAGTTTTGGAGGGGACAAACATTCCAACCATATGTAGCAACCATTATGGTAGCTTCTCTTCAGAGAGATGCAGCCCCCTGCCTCCAACCAGGGAACCACATCTCTTGCTCTTGAGTAGTCCCTTTCCTTAAATCGTGCTGGCACTGTGACTTGCCTTTGATGAGTAGAATGCAACAAAAGTGATCTGTATGACCCCAGGACTTGGCCAAGATCTCCTGGAATGCTTGCTTTGGGAGAGGTCAGCCTCTAGTAAGAAGTCAGACTATCTTGAGACCACAAGATGTGTGGAAGCCCAGGCTAGTCCTAAGCTGTGTAGAAAGACTTCATGAAGGGAGGGAAACAGAAAGAAAGGTGATTGAGAAGATCAATCACAGAGAGAGGGAGAGATCTTCTCAGTCAGCTCCCATCTTTTCCAGCCATCCTAGCTGACATTTGAGTGAAGAAGCCATCCTGTAGGTATGTCCAGCTCAGAACTAGCATCCAGATGATTCCAGCCCCAGCCATCATCTGACTGCAGCTACATGTGAGAGCCCAAGTGGGAATCACCCAGCTGAGCCCAGTCAATTCACAGAACTGAGAGAGAATAAATTCTTGCTTTAAGCCATTAAGTTTTGGTGTAGTTTTTTACACAGTCATAGATGGCCAGAACAGTGCATATTGGTATATTAAAAAACATACCAAAAGTCATATTTAATATATGTATAAATAATGTTATAGATATTACAGTCATGCACCACATAACAGTGTTTCAGTCAACCATGGACCGCATATGGGACTATGGTGTTCCCATAAGATTATAATGTTGTATTTTTATTTTACCCTTTCTATGTTTAGATACCCAAATATTTAATATTGTGATACAATTGTTTGCACTATTCAGTACAGTAACCTGCTGTACAAGTTTGTAGCCTAGGAGCAATAGGCTATACCATAAAGCCTAGGTGTGTAGTGGGCTATACCATCGAGGTTTAGTCTAACTACACTCTGATATTCGCACAATGACAAAACTGCCTAATGACGCATCACTCAGAACATATCCCTATTGTCAAGTGACACATGACTGTATAATTTTGAAACATAAATGGTGATCATATTTGGCACATCGGTCTACACCTAGTTGTGTGCTGTAGCTGGCTCTCAGGCCTATAAGAGGCAACTCCACGTTCAGTGATACCACACTGGTTGCTTGAAAATGACCATCGAAGTTGGCAGATGCTGCAAATCAGGGCTTCCCTTGACCCAGAGAGCCAGTTGTTGAACTTTTACCAGCACACCACTGTCTGTATTTTCCTTTTTTCATTTACATTATTTTTTTGAATGACTGTTTATTTGGTAATTTGGATGTACCATAATTTATTTAAACAATCCCCTATTATTGACATGTTATTTCTTTAGGATGTTATTTCTCAAAATAGAATTGCTGAATCAAATGGAATATACATTTAAATTTTTTATAAGTTTTACAAGATTGTGTACTAGTAAGGTTATACCAGTTTACCAACAGTGAGGATGTTTCCCAGTGCCCCACCCAGCACTTATTTTTATATTTAGAATCTTCATACATATATTTTTTTAAATTGTTTTTTTATTCTTAAAAGTTTTTAATGGTTCGAGGCTGGGCGTAGTGGCTCACGCCTGTGATCCCAGCACTTTGGGAGGCTGAGGTGGGCGGATCACATGGTCAGGAGATCGAGACCATCCTGGCTAACACAGTGAAAATCCATCTCTACTAAAAATACAAAAAATTAGCTGGGCATGGTGGCGGGTGCCTGTAGTCCCACCTACTCTGGGAAGCAGGAGAATGGCATGAACCCAGGAGGTGGAGCTTGCAGTGAGCCAAATCGTGCCACTGCACTCCAGCCTGGGCGACAGAGCAAGACTCTGTCTCAAAAAAAAAAAAAAAGTTTTTACTGGTTCGAAACCCAAAAGCTACAAAAGTATGTGGGAAAAGTCTCTCTTCTATCACTGCCTGTGCTTCCCAGCTTCCCAGTGCCCCTCTATAAAATTCCAAGTAAAATTCCAAGTGTTACTTGGAATTTTATAAGGAATTTGTATATCCTCTTTCAGTGGTATTCATGCGTGTACAAACAAGTATATTCCTTTGCTCCCTCTTTCTTTTACTCACTTGGTAGCTCCCACACACACTTCCCCACCTTGCTCTTGTCATTTAATGATATGTTGGAGATCAATACCAAAAGAGAAAACTCTTCCTCAGTATCTTTTCATGCCCTCATGGTATTCCATTGAGTGGATAAATCATACTGCTTCTAATATTTTACTATTGGTATATGATATATGTACAATACTTGAACATACATCATTTCACATATATATATGAATATATAGCATACATTTTTAAAATAGTTGCTTAATCAAAGGGCATGACTTTGATAGATATTGCCAAATTGTCTTTCATAGAGGTTTATGAATTTACCTCTCCATCGCCAATATATGAGAGTATTCGTCCACACATTTGCTAATGCAATATACTGTCAGACTTTCAGATCTTACCTATTTGATAGGTTGAAAAGTAGAACCAGCATATAATTAACTATGAGTCTGAGCTCTAGATCTGTCTTTTGTTTTCTGTAAATTGTTGGTATATTTTGCCTGTTTTTCTTCGGGTCATGGGCTTTTTTAGTTGTAGGAGTTTATTATTAATTAACGAAATTAGCCCTTTTATCTGCCATATAATTTGCAACAATTTTATATCAGCTTTTTAATTGTATTTTGGCTGCTGTTAACAATAGTTATGGCCGTGCAGAAATGTGGGATTTTATCTGGCATAGTTGTTTCTTTCTTTCTTTCTTTCTTTCTTTCTTTCTTTCTTTCTTTCTTTCTTTCTTTCTTTCTTTCTTTCTTTCTCTCTCTCTCTTTCTTTCTCTCTCTCTCTTTCTTTCTTTCTTTCTTTCTTTCTTTCTTTTTTTTTTTTTTTTTTTTTTGAGACAGAGCCTAGCTCTGTCGCCCAGGCTGGAGTGCAGTGGCATGATCTCAGCTCCCTGCAACCTCTGCCTCCCAGGTTCAACCAATTCTCCTGTCTCAGCCTCCCAACTAGCTGGGACTACAGGCGCCCACCATCACACCTGGCTAAATTTTGTATTTTTAGTAGAGACAGGGTTTCACCATATTGGTCAGGCTGGTCTCGAACTCCTGACATCAGGGGATCTGCCTGCCTCGGCCTCCCAAAGCACTGGGATTACAGATGGGAGCTACTGTGCTTGGCTCACTTGTCTCTTTTTGATGGCTTCTAAGTTTTGTGTCATTGTTAGAAAGTAACTCCTCATCTCTCTCCCCGAAATAAAAGCTTTCATCTACAACTTTAACTTTATGGTATTTTTTGTTGTTAATTTTTTTCTTACGTTTGAATTTTTGTTTTTTTGTTTTTATTTAATTATTTATTTACTTTGAGATGGGATCTTGCTGTGTTGCCCGGGCTGGAGTGCAGTGGCGCCATGCAGCCTCTGCCTCCTGGGCTCAAGCGAGCCACCTGCCTCAGCCTCCCTAAGTGCTGGGATTACAGGCCTGAGCCACTGTGCCTGGCCTGAATTTTTGATCTTTTAGAAATTAATCTAGGTATGAAATATGGTATGACTTCACAGCTGTTTTTTTCTAGAAGCGTGTCCAGAATCCATTTATTGAATAAACATATTTTTTCTGAATGGTTTGAAATGTCACTTACTTAAATACTGCTTATATTAAACACTGTATTCCATAATTACACAGCTTTAATTATTATAGCTTAATGATGTATTTTTCTTCTCTTTCAGGACTTTCCGGTTTGTTCTTGTTTGTTTTTCCCTATAAACTTTAAAATCAACTTGTCTAATTCTCATATAACTCTTGGTATTTTTATTGGAATTTTGGAATTTGATAACTAAATCAAGGATAATCTCCTTTCTTATGATAAATTATTTCTAACTAAGAACATGTTTGAAGTGGGGTGTGTTTTAAAACATCTTCAAATAGATTATTTTTCATATTAAATTTATTCTTAGGTGTTTTGTCTCTTTTGTTATAGTTTGTGTTAGTATGCTAGGGCTACCATAATGAGAGACCACAGACTGGGTAGCTTAAACAACAGAAACTAATTTTCTCACAGTTCTAGAAGCTGCAAGTCCAGGATGAAGGTGCTGGCAGGTTTGGTTTCCTCTCAAGTCTCTCTCCTTGGCTTGTAGACGGGAGCCTGCTTGCTGTGTCCTCATGTGGTCTTTCTCTATGTGTACACATCCCTGGTGTCTTTATGTCCAAATTTCATCCTCTTATAAGGATATCAGCCAGATTGGGTTAGGATCTACCCACATAACCTTAATTACCTCTTTGAAGGCCCCACCTCCAAATACAGTCACATTCTGAGGTACTGGGAGTTAGGGCTTCAACATATGAATTTGGATAGAGGAGACAGTTTAGCCCATAACAATGGTAAATGAAAAATTTTCTTTCTTATATCTACTAATTGATATTTATATATGTGAAAGTTATTTGTGTATTTTATTTCATACCTAGCCACCCCGCTTATAATTTATAATAGTTTTTACTTTATTCTCTTAGTTTTTCCAGGTATAAAATTATATTATTTATAAATAACGATCACATTGCCTCCTCCTTTCTAGTTTTTATAACCTTTATTTCTTTTATCTAATTGCAGTCTAGAGCTGTTGAAATGGTTAACTAAGAGTGGTGGCAGTAGATACTCTTCTTGTATCCCATATTTTAATGAAAATATTTCTGGTGACTTTTGGTGTTTCTATTAAGCATGATGTTTGCTTTTGGATTGTGATATAGATATATAGCATCTTTAAGGACTCCATCTATTTGTATTTTGTTACAGTTCTTAAAAATCAAGAGTGAATACTTTTATCAAATGCCTTTGTGGCATTTATGAAGATGATCATATGTTTTCCCTTTGATCTAATAATATGTTGAATTTATAAATAAATTTACTGATATTGAACCATGCTTGCATTCCCCTGTTTGGTCCTGGCCTATTCTTTTAATTTGCTGTTGAATTCTGTTTGCATACAAATTCCTAAATGAGACATAAATAAATAGTTTCTTTATGGAGCCTTTGTTAAGTACGATTTTATTCTTGCTTTATATCAATAATTTTAATAGCTTTCTTTTTGTGTGTTTTCAGACAATTTGAAATTATGTGTTCTTTAATGGTTTATTAGCATTTTCCTATGAAACTCTTGGGTCTAGTGCTTTCTGAGAGGAGGTGGCTCTTTGACAACTTTATTTATTCTATAATATATCTGTTTAAATTTTTTTATTTCCTCTGGAGTCAATTTTGTTAAATTACATTTTCCTATCAATTGTTTCCATTGGTTTTCAAGTCTGTTTGCATGGAATTGAGCAAAGTAGTCTTTTTAAGATTATTTAATTTTTCTCTATTTGCATCTGTTTATTATCGTTTCTGTGTCTGTGTATTTGCTGTTTTCTTCCCTTTGTTGTTTTGATTAGACTGGAGTCTGGACTATTCCTTTTTCAGTAACCAACTTTGGGTTATTCTGCTATTTTTTGTCTTAACAAATACTTTATTTCTTCTTTTATCTTTTTTTTTTTTTTGGAGACAGAGTCTTACTCTATTGCCCAAGCTTGAGTGCACAGTAGCACAATCTTGACTCACTGCAACCTCCACCTCCCCGGTTCAACTGACTCTTCCTGTCTCAGCCTCCCGAGTACCTGGGACTACAGGTGCCTGCTACCACGCCCGGCTAATTTTTGTATTTTTAATAGAAATGGGGTTTCGCCATGTTGGCCAGGCTGGTCTTGAACCCCTGACCTCAGGTGATCTGCCTGCCTCAGCCTCCCAAAGTGCTGGGATTACAGCCACCACACCCAGTCTATTCTTCATTTTCTTTTCCTTAGGTTTGCTTTATTGATTGATAATACAATTGATATTTCTAGTTAGTCATTATTCTATTGATTTGATTTAAGGCTTTTTGTTCTATAGAAGTTTTAATTTTTTAATAGTCAAAACTATCAGTCTTTTCCTTTTATTGCATCTTATTTTCACATTACTCTTTTAAAAAGTTCATCTACATCACCACCACCCTTCCCCCACCATTGTACAAATGCTCTTCATTCTTTCGTATTTTAGAAGATGACTAACGTCAGCCAAATGTCTATCATCATATCTATCTAGATAGATAGATATGTCTCAATGTATAGAGTATAAATTTATTGTCAAATTTTCAGGAGTGTGTTTTTTCCACATAATAAGAAAATTACCTATAAAACCTTATAAGTGAGAACATCAAATTTGTAGAATTATTTTACTCTTACTTTATTTAAAAGATTTTGGGCCGGGTGCGGTGGCTCATGCCTGTAATCCCAGCACTTTGGGAGGCTGAGGCAGCAGATCACCTGCAGCCTGACCAACATGGTGAAACCCCCTCTCTACTAAAAATGCAAAAATTACCTGGGCATGTTGGCACATGCCTGTAATCCTAGCTACACGTGAGGCTGAGGCAAGAGAATTGCTTGAACGTGGGAGGCAGAGGTTGCAGTGAGCCAGGATCACACCATTGCACTCTAGCCTAGGTGACAAGAGCAAAACTCGGTCTCAAAAAAAAAAAAAAGAAAAAGAAAAAGATTTCATAATGGCCTTTAATAGAAAGTTATTTTTATATATTTAAGATGCTTTTCTTTCTGTTCTTCCAGGTTACTCAAATGAGTCGTCCAGACTTGATTCTCTTTCTGATGAAATACTTGATGGCTCTCATAGTTGGCATTCCCTCTGTATTTTGGGTTGGAAGCAAAAAGACATGCTTTGAATGGGCCAGTTTTTTTCATGGTCGTAGGAAAAAAGAGTAAGTTGAAATAAATTATCACAGTGTTCACAAACCTCACATTTACGTAATTTTTTTGTGTGTTGCTTGTGTTAAAATGATTTGGATTTGGAGAATTATTCAAACAAGACTATAACATTTTCAGCAGTATCCAGTTATGATTGGCACAGTAGCATGTCTTAATTTAAAACTAAAAACTTATTTTGAGAAGACGGCCAAGTAGTCCCGAAGATGACCAAGCCTCCTGTACTAATTCAGAGTATTTGAAGGAAGTCCAATCTTTGTGAAAAAAATTCAAATTGTAATTTTCTTAAAAGCAAATTAATGCTTTTCTCTACATTCTTATCCGATCTTCCTGATATTCCTTTGAAGGTTGACATATATTCTTATCTCTCTTTTACAAATGAGAAAACCAAGATAGTGGTTAAGTGCTTGGCCAAAGTCACACAGGTATTTACTGATAAGAGCTAGATAAACTTCTGTCTCCAGTTGTCCATTGTTCTTCCAAGTGTACCAAAAGTGACATAAAGAAATACTCTTATTCCATTCTAATATAGTACATGTTAAAGCCAAATAGAAAAATGATATTAGTAGATTAATTGAAATGTGTTAGAGGTTGTTTAATTCATAGTTGGCCATACTGCATATTACAGTGTGATTTGAGGGCATATTTAAGGAATCTTTGAATGTTTGTACCTTAGTTTGTAAAACAAAACAAAACAAGACCCTTCAGTTTTCACAGTGAAACAAATGATTTCAGACTCTACTTAGTTTTAAGTCTCATAGGTATCTCTGTCTGAGTTATCACAAACTCTGAGTTAGTGGATTGTATATTTCTTATGATTTTACTTAACCTAGGATCCATGAAAGAATGATTTTTTTGTGGGGTAGTCTGTAAATATTTTAAAATTGTATGTAGAATGTGCCTAGTACTGGTTAATGTCATTTTCTCATGAGATACAATTTGAAGTTACTTTAGTTTCTGCCTCACTAATAAAGTTTATATTCACTAAAATACCAGTAATTAACAATTTCTGTTACACAAATTATATTAACATCACAGTTTAATATACAGTCAGCCTTTTGTATCTGGGGGTTCCATATCAGTGGATTCAACCAACAATGGATCAAAAATATTTGGGAAAAAAAAAATTCAAGAAAATTCCAAAAAGCAAAACTTGAATTTGCTGCATGCTGAGCACTACACTGAATCTATGCAAATAAAGTGATATATTAGGTACTGTAAGTAATCTAGAGGTGATTTGAAATATACAAGAGGTTGTATGCAAATACTACGCCATTTTATATAAGGACTTGAGCATCCTCGAATTTTGGTACCCGCAGGGGGTCTTGGAACCACTCTCTTGAGGAAATTGAGGGATGACTGTATACATTTCTTATTCTGATATCTGAGACTGCTACTAGTGATATCAGATCATGCATTTCTCCTTTAAATATAATTTCGTAGAGCAGAGAAGGGAAGAAGGGGATGAGCTCACTCAATAGCAACCAAAAACATTTATCTTCTGGGCATATTCATTCTTTGAACAACGAGAACACTTGGACACAGGAAGGGGAACATTACACACCAGGGCCTGTTGTGGGGTGGGGGCAGCGGGGAGGGATAGCATTAGGAGATATACCTAATGTAAATGACGAGTTAATGGGTGCAGCACACCAACATGGCACAGGTATACGTATGTAACAAACCTGCATGTTGTGCACATGTACCCTAGAACTTAAAGTATAATTAAAAAAAAAAAACAAAAGAAAGTCTTGTTGAATGCTTACTATGTGCCACCAACTAACTTTGGATACCAGTGATTTGATAGCAAACAGAACAGGCCAAGACCCTGCTCTCTTAGAGTTTCCTCCCTTTTGGGATTTACTGTGATTTATTTGTGTATTCTTCAGAAAACTGTATTGTAATCACAGTAAAGCACGATGCTGAGGAAAGGACTTGAATTAAACATTCCTGGACACCTCTGGGCCATATATAAATAATTCTGTAATAGAGTTGCATTAGAAATTCCAGATAGAGCTAAACTGAAGCTTTCCTTATAGAGATTTATCCTAGTTAGTTGGCGGGGATACTGGTTGGGCCCAAATCCTTCTGAAACTGGTTAAAACTCTCGGGCCCTTCCATTTGGTTTTCTGCAGCTGTGGATTTCCAACCAACAGTCCTTGTCATCTTCCAAGCCAGAATGTGCTCTGAGCTGGAGTGGCAGCCCCTTATTCTGGCATTCAAGAGTGTGGGCACCCTTTGGCTATTTCTAGCATTTGTCTGGTTAGCCTTTGGGAAACGACTATAAGATAATCATAATAATGGGTACTAATTTATTGGGCATATTTAATACTCAAAGACTGTTCTAAGCACTTTACACATTAAATCATTTAATGCTGTAAACAGCCTTGTGAGGGAGGACATCATTTTACAGATAAGGAAACTGAGGCATAGAACCAAGATTTCATAACAAGTGATTGCTGACATATAGATTCAAACCCAGACAGTCTGACTCCAGAGCTTTGCTTTTAACTGCTTTGTTATACTATGCTGTAGATTCGTTTCTAATATTGTGCTAATCAAATTAATGTTCTCCCCTTAAGTGAAGCCAGATTTAAGACCATACTTATGCTAATAATTCTGACATAGATTTAAATATTTTTAGAAATCCTCTTTTGGATTACCTGGGTCATTTCACTTAATTTCTCTGGACATTATCTGTAAAATGAGGGGACAAACCTTCACCATTTGAACGTGAGTTAAACTTTTGGGACAACTAGAAGTCAGTTTTAACCAAGTTTAGAAAATAAAGTCAACAACCAAGAATGACTTGGTAGGATGTATGTATATATGTGAATAAGGTCATTGATGACAGAGGAACGAATCCAGATTTTTTTTTTCCACTATTTTTGACTTGTTCTTTTTTCTGTCATGTTTTTGACACTTTGTTTTCCAGATATATATAAACACTGTTTTATCATTACCTTGTGATTAGCCTCTAAGACTTTAAACTTGTTTGATCCTTGACTGTTGGTTTTGTTGTGTGATTTTTTGAAAGTTCTTTAATCTCTTAAAACTTTAGTTTCTTTGTATATGAAATGGGGATTATAATGTCTGTTATTAATAGATATCCAATATTCCCTTAGAAATATACTCTTAGGACATGAATCTCTGTAATGATGACATTATTAAGGGGATTCAAAGAAGAATATATATAAAGTACTCGATAAATACTAGACTTCCTTCAGCCCACCTACCCCAACATGAAAAACAACAGCAATAATGACAATCCTTTTGTAATGTGAAAATTTATAATATATGTAATTTCTCAATATATGATCCAGTCTTTACATGCTGGAGTTTTATTTTTGAAGTGAAATTGATGATCTGATTTTAACTTTATGATTTTTCATAGTAAGTCCTTTATTTACATAATCCAAGACACTAACCTTTACAACTGTTTAGCTCATGTATTAATTTAATTACTGCCTTGTTCATCATCATAAGCCATCTGTCTACTTAATCCTTTGATAGCAGTTAGAATTTTTTGTTTTTGACAATAATTTTTCCCCTAAATGTTTCCCTTTAAGCTTCTAATATGTCTGAGACTTAATTGTAACTTTAATTTTTCATTTTGTTTTATTCTAATTATGACTGCTCATGTTTATTCCAGCACTAGACAACTGCTTCTGCATAAAATCAACTCGTACACTAAAACAACTGCTCTTACAACTTAAATGTTGTATCCATGCTACAGTGAAGCCTCTACTAGTTATATAAACCATGCAAGAAAACAATTTTTCTATTTTAGAGTTATATCTTCATAATAGTTCAGTATCTTGAGAATGACAAATTTCTTTGGCTGAAAGGGACCTTTTAGAAATGATGAAATTGTATACCTTCATTTTATAGATGAAGAAATGAAACGAAGAAGAGATAATGACATGCTTAAGATCACGTTTTTGTTGATAAAGTTGGAACTAAAATCCTGATTTCCTTATTCTAACACAGGCCTTTTTCCATCATACCACCTTAGGGGACAGATTGACATGGATTGTTGTTATAGTCTTTCCTCTGTCAACAATGTTTCTTCATATCAGTCCTATAGATCTAATTTGGCGAGCAATTAATTTCAAGAATAATATCAGTGTTGCACAGAAGTATTGCTTATTGGTCTGTGGGAAGATTGGTATGTATGTTAAACTTACTATTCTGTTGTCTAGGATAGTGAATGAGAGCCGACAGGTACTCCAGGAACCTGATTTTGCACAGTCTCTCCTGAGGGATCCAAATACTCCTATCATAAGAAAGTCAAGGGGAACTTCCACTCAAGGAACATCCACCCATGCTTCTTCAACTCAGCTGGCTATGGTGGATGATCAAAGAAGCAAAGCAGGGAGCGTCCACAGCAAAGTGAGCAGCTACCACGGCAGCCTCCACAGATCACGTGATGGCAGGTGAGTTTTGTTAGTAGTGTAGTTTATTTCATAAGCTGAATTATGGTCATACAGCTTAAGAAAGAAGAGCAGCCAATTCTGAAATAGAAGTTGAACATAATTAAGCCTTTGAACTTTGCTAGATAGAGTTGTCCAGACTATGGTCAGACTTAAAGTCAGTCAGAGTTGTTTAGATTTGATGCGGTAAGCAATATGGGAGTTATTGCAGGGGATTGAGCAGGGAGAAGACCGGGTAAAAGTGGTTATTTTAGTAAGACTAATTTAGTAAACAATTATGGAACACCTGCAACATCTGGCACTGTGCTAGGCCCTAAGAATACAAAGATGACTTAGGCATGATCTTTGCTCTTAATAAGCTCACAGTCTGTTTAGAAAGAAGTGTAGTCAGTTTGTGGTTTAGAACATGGATCTGGAATGATAAGCCTCAGTTTCTTTATTTATAAAATGAAAATAGTAATATCTGCCTCTTTAATAATGTTGTACAAATTAAATGAGATAGCCTACCTAATTCCTTGAAACAGTGCCTGCCTCAGCGAGTACCTCATATCAGCTTCTATTATTGTAATTGACAAAGCAACATATAAGTATGATAGTATAGTTCAGGAGTTAGCAAACGTTTTCCGTAAAGAGTCAGATAGTAAATATTTTAGGCCTTATGAGCCATATGGTCTCCATTGCAACTATTTGAGTCTGCTGTTGTAGCATGAAAGCAGTCGTAGACAATATGTAGTCAAATAGAAGTAACTGCATTCCAATAAAACTTTATTTGCAAAAATAGGATTTGGCCAGCAGGCCTTAGTTTGCCAACCCCTGTTTACTAGGTACAGTAGTAGCATAGAGGAGGGAGTGATTAATTCTGGTGGCTGGGGAGGGGTTGGTTTCACAGAGAAAATGTTTGAGAGAAGCCTGGCTGTGCGTTTCTTGTTAAATTTGAAAAATGAGACACTAGAATTAGAAACTGCTTGGGATTTTTTCAGTAATTTATTTGAGAGATGATAAAGGCTTTTAGGAGAATGGTGGCAGTGGGAGGAGAGGAAGAGCTGACCTGAAAGATATTTAGAAAGAAGAAATGATGTAGCCAGATGTGGTGGCAGGTACCTATAATCCCAGCTACTCAGGAGGCTGAGGCAGAAGAATCACTTGAACCCCGGGAGGTGGAGGTTGGAGTGAGCTGACATCATGCCACCGCACTCCAGCCTGGGCAACAAGAGCAAAACTCTGTCTCAAAAAAAAAAAAAGAAGAAGAAGAAGAAGAAAGAAGAAATGATAGAGATTGGTAAGAAATTAATATTAGCAGCTAGAGAAAAGGAATGTGCTAAAGACTTTTTTGGGATTTTTTTGTTTGTTTGTTTGTTTTAAGATTTCTAGTTTGGGAAACTGAAAGAATGGAAATTATAATGCCTGAAACTGACAGGATTCTGTGTTCACTTGAAAACATCTGTTTCCACAGCTGTTTCTGTCCTGTCAGTCTCAGTCTTCTCCCTGTCCTCCTAGTGTAGGATCCGATTCTCTGTACTTTCCTTTTTTAATCTTCTGTTTTTTCCTCTTAACTTGTTTTCTTTTACTTTCTGTTGGTCAGCTACCCTGTGTTTAAAAGAGCAGCAGTCTTTCTTTGATGCTGATTTATCTTGTATCCATTTCCTTTTCCTTTCCTGGCTAAATTTTGGAAATAACTATTTTGAATATTTTTCTTCCTAATCCATCCTTTATGCCTTGAAAGTGTAGTCTTTTTCTCCTCTCTACCTGCCTGAACTGTACCCTCTAACATCACCAGTGACTTCATTTTAACCACAAGGATCCTTTCTCCTTCCTTCCTCCTTTTGTTCCACTTAGCGCTCCTATATGAGAAGCATTCTTCTAAGTGCTGGGGATGCAGAGAAGGAAGACAAAAGAGTAAACAGTCAATTACAATACACTTCAGTAGGTATAGTAAAAATGTGTACAGGGTGCATTGGGATCTCAGAGAAGAAAACCATTTAATAAATCATAGAAAGTGAAAGCTTCAGGCCGGGCGCGGTGGCTCAAGCCTGTAATCCCAGCACTCTGGGAGGCCGAGGCGGGCGGATCACGAGGTCAGGAGATCGAGACCATCCTGGCTAACACGGTGAAACCCCGTCTCTACTAAAAAAAAATACAAAAAACTAGCCGGGCGAGGTGGCGGGCGCCTGTAGTCCCAGCTATTCGGGAGGCTGAGGCAGGAGAATGGCGTAAACCCGGGAGGCGGAGCTTGCAGTGAGCTGAGATCCGGCCACTGCACTCCAGCCCGGGCGACAGAGCGAGACTCCGTCTCAAAAAAAAAAAAAAAAAAGAAAGTGAAAGCTTCGCAAGAGATGTCTCTTCTACTTTCAATAGGATTCAGAGGAGGCAGTTGGGAGTTAAAGACAAGGAAACAGCACATGCAGAGGCAACGAAGACAGGCAGGTAGTTAGGTACGTGGGTATGGCTAGAGCATAGACTGCATGTTTCGGCAACTGACGGAGAGGAATTCATACTGAGGAGTTTGCATTTTTCCCTCACAGCAGTGAGAAACTATCATAGGACTTCAGGCATTGAAGTGAGAAAATCAGATTTGTATTTTAGAAAAATCACTTGGCAATAGCATCGGAATGAAGAAAATTGTGAGTAAGACTAGTTAGGAAGTTTCTACAGTAATTTAGGGGTCCCAGCTAAAAATACTGATAAGGAGGGAGGGAATCAGAATTCTTTTAACATATATTTATCAGTCACCACCCTCCATGAACTCAGCTTTATTTGACGTTATCGGCCTTATCCTTTCTTTATTTCTTTTATTTATTTATTTATTTTTTTTTTTTTTGAGGCCGAGACTCACTTTGTTGCCCAGGCTGGAGTGCAGTGGTACTATCTCAGCTCACTGCAACCTCTGCCTGCCAGGTTCCAGCGATTCTCATGCCTCAGCCCCCTGAGTAGCTAGGATTACAGGTGTGTGCCACCACACTCAGCTAATTTTTTTTTATTTTTATTAGAGACGGGGATTTGACATGTTGGTCAGGCTGGTCTCGAACTCCTGGCCTCAAGTGATCTCCCCATCTCCGCCTCCCAAAGAGCTGGCCCAGGCATGAGCCACCATGTCCGGCCTGGCCTTATCCTTTCAATGATGAATGATTATTTATAGTATAATATCTATGCATGTGACATACTGTGTATAAAGATGTATATGGAAGGAAAGTAAGATATAATTTATGCATTCTAGGAGCATATAACCTTATAGGAAAGATAAGATGTGTATGGAAGAAAAGTAACATGTAATTTATGCATTCTAGGAGCATATAACCTTATAGGAAAGATAAGACATATACATATGAACCAATTAAATAATAGCACAAGCCAGGATATAATTAAGACAGTGAGTGTTAAAGATAATAGATGTAGAACTGCAGGAAAGAGAAAGGTCAGATTGGTTCATGAAAATATCTTAGAGGAGATAAGTAGGGTGAATGAACAGTAAAAGATGAGTTTACATTAAGTAGAGAATTTCTGAGGGCAGTTAAAAATAGATTTCAGCCACTCTCATCTGAATAGAGCTGTAGCTTAGATAAGAAAGTTTACAATCATCAATACGAGGTAGTTGGCAATTAAAATTGTGAGCTAGAATCCCTTGAGTCACTATTAAAAAAAGAACAACAGGCCAAAAACAAGACCTTGGGAAATATTCACAGTAATAATAATACAGGAAGAAGAACAATGGGCATGTGAGTCAGAGAAATTGCTTATCATTCTTTTTGTTATGATCTATTTTCTGTATAATTGTCTTTCCTCAGCTAAGTTTGCAGCTTCTAGAAAATAAGAACTAAGTGACACCATATTCCTTCACAGTATCTAGCACAGTGCTAGGCATGTATATAGTAGGGAATGTACACATCTATCAAATAAATAATGACTTTAGAAATAATGTGGATGTTTCCCAGAAATTCAGGAGCCAGAATGACAGTGGCACCCTACTGAAGGTGTTTTGTAATGTGGCGCACGAGTACTCATACTGTAGGACTCTTTGCTGTACCTAGAACTTTAGGGCAGATTTGAGATTCCAAGACTATGGTGAACCAGAAGTCTGAACAAGGATTGTCGTAATTTGAAAAGCCATCTCATGGAGATTTCCTTCTGCTTCAGTCAGTTTTTAACTTTGTGTGTCAACACTATGTTTTGGTCATTTTCTAGTCATCTCATTGGCTGTGGGATCTCACACACACACACACACACACACACACACACACACACACTTCCCAATACTCACTCTGGCCCAGATTCTTTGCTGGATAATTATTGATCTCTGTGCTATATAAAACAAAATAGGCTGAGGTGAATACACCTACACACATATGTCAGCTTCAAAGAATAAGTAATTGGTGGTTAGATGAGAGGGTGGGTGAAAAAGGAAGTGAATAAGTAGGTAGGTGGAGGTTTGGGAATGAATGATTAGGTTGGTAAGTGGGTGCCATGACAAGAAAAAGCTAGGGAATAAATAAGGAGGTATTAGTAAAACTACAGTTAATTCAGTTATTTAGATTAGTGATAGCAAATACTATGGAAACTCAGAAAGAGTCAGTCGTCTTCAAGGTTTTTTTATGTTGACTTTGGAAGGCACCACAGTATCTTTTTGACAATAGCAGCAAATTAACCATCCTAATTGTTTTGTCTAAGCTTATATTAAAATTTATTTACATTTTCACATTGTGTTTTAGAGTCAGTGGTCACAGTGGTTTAAATGACTGTCAAAAAATAAACTTGGTAATTCCTACATATACAGTTGAGATTAAACAGTATATTTAAATTTACTTTTCTATGTAGTTGACTCTTAATTATCCATGGGCAGGTTGTTCATATTCTAAAATGTTTTGTGGATGGCCATATGTGTCACTTAAGGAATTTAGATAAAATTATTCAATATAGTAAATTTTTCTATGAAAAATATATTATTTGAGTTTTTGTAACTCAAAGCTTTATATTTCATTTTAGAAAATGCTCAGCTTATATTTTTATATAGTGATTTTTAAAAGAAAACTTTATATCATTACTAGAAAACTGCATCATATTTTGCTCTTTTCATTTGCCATATTTATTTGAGACAGACGCTTGGGTAGCCATTGAGAGGTGAAAGATCTCCAAATCAGCTGCCAAGTCATATTTGGAAACTTGGAAAAATCTTCTACTCAGTTTTAAGGCAACAACCATTATGCAGAATAATAATTATTAGACTAGAATAACAAGCCCATTCTGAAATGTTTTCATCTGCAAACATTGTCATTATTTACCGAAACATGCAGAACAAATTTAAAACTGTTTTAGGTCCTAAATATGAAGTTATCTTTTAATGAATGAGAAATAACATTTTACCTATTAACATGAGAAATGTTTAAAATATTTATCTTTTCATATTTAACTTTTCTTTTTTGCTTTACTGAAACAAAAATACATGTTTTTGTTTTTTGAGACAGAGTGTCGCCCTAGTCGTCCAGGCTGTAGCAAAGTGGTGCGACCTCGGCTCACTGCAACCTCTGCCTCCAAGGTTGAAGGAATTCTCCTGCCTCAACCTCCCAAGTAGCTGGGATTACAGGTGCCCACCACCACGCCCAGCTAATTTTTGTATTTTTAGTAGAGACGGGGTTTCACCATGTTCGCCAGGCTGCTCTTGGACTCCTGACCTCAGGTGATCTGCCCTTCTCAGCCTCCCAAAGTGCTGGGATTACAGGCCAGAGCCACTGCGCCCGGCCAAAATACATGTTTTTTTGAAAAAATAATTTTCAAAGGACTTCTCAAGTTTTAAACTCTGATCTAATGAAAATGTTACTAGAAGATCACCTCTGTGGTGTATGAATCTATCTTTAAATTTTATAAATAATTCACACTGAGTCATGAAATTTGTTACAATTATTTTTGTGAAGGAATGGTGGATTAACGCTTTCTGACAGCCAACAGATCTGCAGCTGCTTATGATTAGTTTTTTTGATGACTGTTTAAAAAAAAAAAAAAAACCTAGCCTGCTATATATTATTTTTAGAAACGTTACTTAAAACTTAATCTTAATTAAAGTTATAGATTATACTAAGTTTTCTTTGAGGTTTATTATCCTAAATCAAATACTTTTACAAAATGGTATATGTATAGGTGTAAGTATAAACAAAAAGTATTTTAAACAAATACTTCTTGAGGCACTAGGGATTAAAGGATAAAATATGGTCCTTACCTTGAAAGAGCACACTATAAAGCCAGAATCATTGATAAATAGCATGCTAGCTCCATAAGCAAAGGCCTAATAAAAAAGTCATAATTGATTTTCCTGACCTTGACTGGCCTAGAGCTAATCTTATTCCTCATGGCAAAGCTCAGTGAGTCAGGACTGCAACAAAAGAAAATTTAACAGCTCCATTGTTGCTTTCCAAGATAAGTGCAGAGAAGGAGACAGCCTGCAGTTAGCAGAGGGAGCCCAGCTCACAAACTCCAAGCTGGGTCTAGAGCTGAAGGTACAAAGAATTTACTTTAGCCAGAATATAGGTTACAAAGTGTTAGGACGTAACTTCCAAGCAGATGTAGCTTCCATGAAGGAGCATCTTCACAGCCTGAAGCCCTGATGAGAGGTAATTAAGATAATTTACAGGTAGTTAATTCAGTTGTTAACTGGGCTATCTGGAAAGCAGCTTTCGGCACATACTGTCATCATTGCTTGCCAGTTTATTCATTTATTTATTTTTTTAGGTTATACCGATTTCACCTCTGATTTCATATTCTCCCTCTTCCAATCAGAGTCTTTTAATAAAATTTGAGTGTACCCGTCTACTGATCATAGCCACTCTTCTTGGCTGCCAGGGACAATGCCACATTTCTTCTATTTGTTGTTACCCCTCTCCCTGAACCCACCCTGTTCAAAACTCATTTGAATGACAAAGGTATCCATATCTAGTGCAGCTTTAAATCGATCAGCCTTATTTAATCTTAGCTTCTGTCCTTTTGCAGAGAATGAATGGAACCTTAATTCTGAGTGGATTATTTCTTCTCTTTTGTTGGCCATGTCAATAATTCTACAGTGTTAACGAAGTTAAGCAATCAAAAGTTGGTTATTACTTTCTCATGGTTGATTTCCTAATAATTTCCCTTACTGAGGCGTTTTTATGAAAATTATTAGTGTTATTAATTTTCTAGTGTGTTCTGTTACCCACTTCAAAATAAACTCTCTCGTGACAGGTACACGCCCTGCAGTTACAGAGGAATGGAGGAGAGACTACCTCATGGCAGCATGTCACGACTAACAGATCACTCCAGGCATAGTAGTTCTCATCGACTCAATGAACAGTCACGACATAGCAGCATCAGAGATCTCAGTAATAATCCCATGACTCACATCACACATGGCACCAGCATGAATCGGGTTATTGAAGAAGATGGAACCAGTGCTTAATTTGTCTTGTCTAAGGTGGAAAACTTGTGCTGTTTAAAAAGATTTTATTCTTTGCCTTTTGCATGACTGATTGCTGTAACTCACTGTTAACATGCTTTCAGTCAACTACAAATTGTGTCCACTGGAAAGGTAAATGTTTGCTTTTTATATTGCATCAAACTTGGAACATCAAGGCATCCAAAACACTAACAATTCTATCATCACAAAAATAATTCGTCTTTCTAGGTTATGAAGAGATAATTATTTGTCTGGTAAGCATTTTTATAAACCCACTCATTTTATATTTAGAAAAATCCTAAATATGTGGTGACTGCTTTGTAGTGAACTTTCATATGCTGTAAACTAGTTGTGAGATAACATTCTGGTAGCTCAGTTAATAAAACAATTTCAGAATTAAAGAAATTTTCTATGCAAGGTTTACTTCTCAGATGAATAGTAGGACTTTGTAGTTTTATTTACACTAAGGGAAAAAAGAACTGTGTTTTTAAACTGTAGGAGAATTTAATAAATCAGCAAGGGTATTTTAGCTAATAGAATAAAAGTATAACAGAAGAATTTGATTAGTCTATGAAAGGTTCTCTCAGCATTCTCTCGAAATAATCTTCATCCAGAGATATTCAGGATTTGGATTAGCAGTGGAATAAAGAGATGGGCATTCTTTCCCCTATAATTGTGCTGTTTTTCTAACTTTTGTAAATATTACTTTTACTGGCTGTGTTTTTATAACTTATCCATATGCATGATGGAAAAATTTTAATTTGTGGCCATCTTTTCCCATGTAATAGTATTGATTCATACAGAACTTAATGTTCAAAATTTGCTTTGTGGAGGCATGTGATAAGATAAACATCATACATTATAAGGTTCTTTGTGGTAACCACACTTACAAAATGGCAAAACGTTTTCTCTGTATTCATTGTTGTATTTTTCTATAGTGAGATGTGATCTTGCCAAAGCCACCAGACCTTGGCTTCCAGGCCCTCCTATAGTGAGTTGATTGTCTGCACTTGCCTTGCCCAATAGCCAGTAGGCTACAGCTTTTGCCCCACACCCTTATTTTCAGATTCTGGATCATTCTTGTTTACAACTGAAATATATATAACCTCAGTCCAAAGTGGTGATTGATTTGATATTGGAAAATCACTGTAGCTAAATGAAGCATGATTAGTAGTCTTACTATGAATATCATTTAATCTTAAAGTAAAAAATGTTTATCTGGTAATGTTTAAATAATTTACAATATAAACTGTAAACCTTATTAGGCATGAAATAATCAGAAGAGAAAGAAAATTGCTGGAACATGCTGGATGTATTATGTAAAAAGCATATTTAAACAAGGGTCCTCAACCCTGACTGCAGGTAAGAATCACTTGGGTTACTTCAGATGCCTAACACCTTCTCCTCATACAAGTAAGAATTGGTAGCTTTCTTAAAAAGGAAAAAAGCTTTCCAGGTGATTCTAATCTGCAGCCTGGCTTGAAACTCACTACTATAACTTGCCCCTGCTGATCTGATGGCATCATATATCACATGAACATCCACATGGATTCAGTCTTTGGCTTTCATATCATTATCTGATATTCAGTTGTTCTGCATCAGATGCCGAGTTCTGGGCTCCACTCTTAGAGAGACTTAGTAAGGCCAAAGTGATAGGACTTTAAAATCTGTAGTTACAAAAATAACTGCAGGTGATTCTTATGCAGATAATCCAAGAATCATACTTTGAAGATTTATTCTAGACTCTGAAGAGGCCTGGCTCTGCCTTCTGCTATTATAGTTTATGACCTTTAACAATTCAACTTTCCGAGCCTCAGTTCCCTTGTTTGTAAATGAAGATAGAAGATAAATACCTACTCTACCTACCTCACAAAGCTGTCAAATTAAGACCAAGTGAAAAAAAATTCTGTGAAAGCTCTTTGAAAACCATAAAACATTATGAATGATAAGGGATTAGGTTATTGTGGATTTAAGAGGTGTGAGGACTGCTGTAGTATATTCCTTGACGTGTTGAATTCATGTGTACTTTCTTTCTCACCCTTTAAAACAAAAACTGCCAAGAAGTTAGGTGTTGAAAAAGAATCTTCTCTTCAGGCAGCAAAGTCAGTTTTCTGATAGTAATAATTTGTCTATTATTTTATATATTTCAAAGTACATATATGATAATATGACTTACTCTTCATGGGAGATATTTGAATATTTGGCCCAAAGTGTTTTCAGTTTTTCTCTGTGTTCACTGCCTTGGAACTGGAGTTAATGCTCAAGGCAGGTAGGTCTGAATTCCCTCATAACTGACAATTAATAAACATTTTCTCTGAAAGCCAAACATATAACAACTCATTTATCAATAATTCATGAAGCTTTTGTCTGAGAATCTCTCCTGCAAACAGCATGAGAGAACCAAAACAAACATTCACAAACAAAAATAAGTTAATGTAGAAGGTACCAGTTTGAGCTCGAAGATGTTGTCATTCATTGCCATCTGCATTATATTATCAACTGCCAAAATGTTAATTGGTTTTCTTTTACAAGTGGGCCAAGTATAGACAGTTAAGTGAACATCACTATGAAAATCTTCGTGCTTCTACATTTTTATATATTCATTTGTATTTTCTTTGTCAAATTAATTGTTGGTATGTATGGGAATACTATAGTGACTTTTCAGTTACTTTCAGTAAGTATCTTAATTTTGTCCCACAAAATTTATGTAATATTGTTAATCCATGGTTTTAAACAACAGTATTTAGTTTGGGCAGCAGTTTCAAGTCTCAACTAGCTTAAACCAATCTGAGTAAGTCTGGACAGTTTTCCTACCATATGTTTAACTTTGATTGGCATATGATAATGTTTAGTGTTTTCTTTTTTCAGTTGACAACTGAGAAAACAATAGTTCTCTCTAAAATGTTAATATATTATCAAAAGCTTTTCAAAAAGTACTTTGATTTCAGCAACATTGTTTTATTCAATAATTAGACAAAAGATCTAAGATAATATTAAACTCAAAACAGTTTGTTTCAAAGAACAATTGGTCAATAACTCAGCTGGCACAGGGCTTCATACAGTTTTTCAATAAATATTTAAATGAACAATTCTTGTCACACAACTTGCTTTTACTCTAGTACTGAGTCTCACATCAAAGAAATTGGAAAGATCTAAATTTAACCAATGTATTTGAAATGAAGTCTCTGCTTTACCAGAATAATATATGGCAGGTAATAAGCATGTAAAATACACTGAATGAAACATATTTTGCATAGATAACAGTCCATGTCACTATTGTAATTAAAGAAATATATGTACAGACATGTACCAATCCTTTTAATTAATTTTAGAAGATAAAGAATGATTCTTAGAAGTGAGTAATTAGACTCCTTTTAGTCTTATGCTGTTAGATCTTTGTGGACCAGTTGGGTAAATTAATCTTCAAATCAACCTTCCTTTTTCTGCTGCTCTTAGAGCAGATTTATAAAAATTCTAAGAATGTGTTCAAATTAGAAAAATTTACTACATTTTAACCTACCTCATCAATTTCTTTGTGATAATAGCTGGAAATAACTCAAATTGTACCCATCTTAGTTTAGGCTATATCTCTGTGAAATGAAAGGAACAATTTAATTTTTTTATATAAATTAGTGAATCATTTGCTGGAGCTTAGAAAATATCAACATACCAAAATTTCATTATGATGATATTTATATTGCTTTTTGACATGCCAAAGGTACATTTACATATTACCATATTTGGATGACTTACGTAGTCTAGTGTAATGAAAATTCCCATGGGATTGGAATTTAACTCATGATGTCAACTGGGCTGGTCATTTAATTTCTCTGAGTCTTTGTTTCTTCAGTGTAAAATGTGGATAAGGTAATTTTTGGTTTTAGCGTCCCTCACTGGATATTGTAAGGATCAAGTGAAATAACATTTATTATAATGCTCTGTAACCCATAAATTATTCTACTTAAAAAAAATTTTTTTTAGAGACAGGGTCTTGCTCTGTCACACAGGCTGGAGAGCAGTGGCATAATCATAGTCCATTGTAACCTTGAACTCCTAGGCTCAAGCAGTCCTCCAGCTTCAGCCTCCCAAGTAACTAAGACTGTAGGCGTGCACCACTACACCTGGCTAATTTTAATTTTTTTTTTTTTTCTTTTTTTGAGATGGAGTCTGGCTTTGTTGCCCAGGGTGGAGTGCAGTGGCACAATCTCGGCTCACTGCATCCTCCACCTCCTGGGTTCAAGTGATTCTCTTGCCTCAGCCTCCCAAGTAACTGGGACTACAGGTGCACGCCACCACGCCCGGCTAGTTTTTGTGTTTTTAGTAGAGATGGAGTTTTGCCATGTTGGCCAGGAGTTTTGCTGTTCTGGTCTCAAACTCCTGACCTCAAGTGATCCGCCCACCTCAGCCTCCCAAAGTGCTAGGATTACAGGCATGAGTCACTGCATCTGGCTTAATTCAAATTTTTTAAATTTTTTGTAGAGATGGTTCTCACTATGTTGACCAGGCTGGTCTTGAACTCCTGGCCTCCTAAAGCACTGGGATTACAAGCATGAGCCACCATGCCTGATCCATAAATTGTTCTACTGATATTTGATTTTGTTAGAATTTGGGGGGGGCTGTAGAAAACAAAGTTACAGTCTTCATTAGTATTTCTTTTTAGCAGTAACAACAAAATAAGGCAATTAGACCAGTATTCATTTGGTACAGTCTTTAAATCGGTCATCCAATTAACCTTTAAAAAGTAGGTTATGCTTTTAAATTGTATTGGTTCTTTAATATGTGTTATACCAGAGTATGCTCTCAAATTTTATGTAGTTGAATTTCTAGAACAAATTTGGGGATATTCATTATATTTTTCCTTTTATATGAAATTGTGTAAGTACATTAGCTTGACTTAAATTATAAAAATATATATATATAAAGAAGAATGTAGACCCTATAACGTTTCTTGTCTTTGACTTTTTGGCTTTTATGTACCTAATTCTTTCTGATTGAGAACAGTTTTGAAAAAGTCATTCACTTGTTGGTTTTCATCATGGCAAAACTTTACATTTTAAGTCATCACACTATGAGAATTGTACAATTTATAATTTTTTTAAACTGTGTAAAGTAAGGATTTTTTCTCCATTCTTCACTCACAAAGGATAGCATTTTTATGGAACCTAGATTTACAAAGGAACTCATGATTCTTTTAAATGTTTTTATGTAGTTTTACAACTGATTAAGAAAAAATGTTTACATTTAATACAGCTGTATTTCCTAGTAGCTGTATAATCTTATACATTATTCTTATATAATTTTGACCTATTTTGTATGAAAATAATTGTGTTGGCATCTCTTCATAATTTCATTCTTTTCTCTCCTCCTTTTGTTCCAATTAGATGAATTTGGGAAAGGAGTAGGAAGACTATGCCTTCCGTCTGACTGTAATCAATCTCCTGGGTTTTTTACTGATTTAATCTTAATCCTGTGCTCCTCTTTAGTCATTAAATTGATATAGGATTACAGTTTTCTCTCAGGATCCAAGTCTTCTAAGAATGAAAATGTTAAAGTCTACCCAGAATCAGCCATCCTTGTAGACATTTCTATTTGGTTGATTTATAAAGATTTAATATATAAAGATTTAATATGAGTTAAACATGTTTCTTATTCTGTGATCTCTAATTAGGAAGTAAAATTCTGTTGACATAAATATAAAAGAAAGTAAAGTTTTCACTCAAACACAAAACCACTACATTACTTACTTCCTAAGACACAGTAGTTCAATCTGTTGAAATGCATTGAAGGATAATTTCCTTCAGATTACTTTTTTAATCATCGTCTGCCTCAGGAAATCTGTTATGTTCTTTCTTGAATATTTTTGTTGGTGTCAAAGTGTTGCTTATACTTTATGCTCATTTTATTGGTCACTGTCACCAGTTTTTCCCAATAGAGATTAAACAAGTTTTTTTACCTTGAAATAATTCAGATTTTGAAGATTCACTGTTTCATTATTTTGCTAATTACCATTAACTGGTAAAGTTAGTCTTTAAAGATTTTTTAAGGTTGATATTTTGTCATATTTCCTGAAGTAGGATGGATTACTTTATTATTATTGTAGTGTTAAGGCTTTTTGTTGTATAAGTCAGCTTGTTTGTATATGCTAAATTGCAGATATTTCTTTGTGTTGTGCTTATTGGTTGTTTTTTTTTTTTTTTTTAACTTAGAGCTTAATAATTTCTATTTTCTATCCTGGAGTCTAAAATTAAACAAAAAAAAATTTTCTAAATTGGCAGAATTTTTTTTTAATGATTAGTAAAAATGCATTATTTTATTTTTAAAAATACCATAGGATTTTGAGTGAGGAAACTTGATTTCTAGTCTTGCCTCTCTTTTGCAGTTAACTGTGTAACTTTGGACAAGGCATTTTACCTCGTGCTGCCTCCATTTTCTCATTCTCTAGGGAACAAGAGAATTAGTTTAGATGGCGTCTAAAATTCCACCCAGCTCTCATTTAGTTCTCCTATGACCATTTTATAATCATTATTTTGGTCTCATTTTTATTCTTGTTATTCATCCCATGAACTAGATCAACTTGTATTATTTTACTAGATCGACTTGTATTATTAATGTCATTTGCATGTAAATTGATGGGATTCAGATATGTTATCAACTTTTTCCATTAGCAATTTTAAGTAATTTCAAAAAAGGAAAATTATATTACAGGTAATAAAATGAAAGAAAGTTATAAATATTAGACATGGCTTTTTTAAATGGGAAAGTCTTCTTAAGTACCAATATAAGCACCTTAAATTGATATATAGAAAAGAATGACATAACATTTTGTGGTCTTTGTTCTCTTAAATGTGAATATAGCTAGTTAGCCTAAAATTTACACAAAATGTATTCAAGATCGAATTAGTGAACAAAGCAGTGGTTCATATGGCTAATTTAAAAGCTATTCAATTTACCAATATTAAAATAATTATAAAATATAAAAGAAATTTCAGAGGAGTTGATTGAAAATTTTTTGTTCAGTAATTATTCTTAAGCTGCATTCTTAGGTTTATTACGTAAATATAGTTGCCAGATTGCCATGGGCAAGTGAATGTCTTCATTTGAAGTATTGTTAGAGATCAGTGTGGCTTGCTATTTTTAATTTTTTTCTGGCCATACAGAAAATGTTTCTCGAAGGGTTCCTTAAATGTCATCGGATAGAATGTAGAGATTGAGGCCAGATGCAGTGGCTCACGCCTGTAATCCCAGCACTTTGGGAGGCTGAGGTGGGTGGATCACCTGAGGTCAGGAGTTCCAGAACAGCCTGGTCAACATGGCAAAACCCCTTCTGTACTAAAAATACAAAAATTAGCCAGGTGCAGTGGCTCATGCCTGTAATCCCAACACTTTGGGAGGCCAAGGCAGGCGGATCACGAGGTCAGGAGATCAAGACCATCCTGGCTAACATGGTGAAACCCCCGTCTCTACTAAAAATACAAAAAAATTAGCCGGGTGTGGTGGCGAGCACCTGTAGTCCCAGCTACTCGGGAGGCTGAGGCAGGAGGATGGCGTGAACCTGGGAGACGGAACTTGCAGTGAACCGAGATCTCACTACTGCACTCCAGCCTGGGCGGCGGAGCGAGACTCCATCTCAAAAAAAAAAAAAAAAAGAGATTGTATTAGTTACATTTCAGATTTCTCTGGTAGATTAAGTGTTCTCTGTGCACTAGGCCAAGGAAGTTCCTGTTACCTTTAAAGATCATTGTGTTTGCTCTGATTGTCTACATTAGCTCATATCAATCCTTTGAACACTGGTTCAAATCTGGGTGTTGGGATAAGATCTGATGATTAGAGAATAGTGGAAAGTTGATATAGGAAGGTATACTGGTTTCTGGTGTGATTCTTTAGCTCCACTTGATTCCTTGTCTTATGTCATTTCACTGGATCATGTAACTCTCCTGGCTGTCAGAAATTAAATTAGATGCCCAGCCTTTCTCATTCAGAGATGCCTGTATTATGTTATTTTGATTGCGTACCAAAAAAAAATTGTTTTCAGTTCTCTGGCTCTGCAAGTCTTTGTGATCACATTTGTTAAATTGAATCTGAGATTCAGATATTTCATTTAATATTTTCTGGGTTTTAATAATGGGATATCCTGTAAGATAAAGCAAGTAATCCTAGAGTGATTTACTTTGTTTAGTCATCCACCATTTTTTCTCTACTCCTCCCATTCTAAATTTTTAAAAGGAAATTTACAAATGTCTTCCCTTTTCCCTGCCTCAGATAATTTTTCCCTGAACTCATCTTGTCAGCAGAAACATTTAATATGAAATAATTCCATATTTCTGAGACAAGATCAACACAGTAGTTCTTTACATTGAGCTGAGGTGAATGTATACTTAAAAATACTCTTATTTTCTTTTTATATGAACTTAAAAAACTTTAAAAATCATATATAGGACTCCCCAATGTGAAAATTTTAGGCTGGACATTCTCTTGCCATCAGGTGCTATTTCTACCTTAGCTGTGAGTTGGACTAAATCAGAATTTTGTAGCATTCATCTTTTTATAATATTTAACTTCCCTAGAATCACCACGTCTTTAACCCCAACTTCCAACAACTTTCCTGCTTTTATTTTCAAATGCCAAATTGTATCTTTGTGTTTTATTTTCTCATTGAAGTGTAAAAGTATCACATATATGAAGGAATGACTGATTTAGACATTCACTTTGGCATAATAAAGATTGATATTGATGCCATCCACCATCCCTTTCCTCTAGCCCCAGAAAGAAAAGTTCGACAACTCAAAAATGAGTAAATTCTCTTATCTTGTTATTTAATAGAACAGTGGAAGCTGTTTCTTCAAAACTAAAATATTTTACCAAAAAAATACTTTTTGTATTTTAATCTGATAGTGAATTTGAGGATTATTTATGTAAATGTATCATAATTAACAGTAATTATTAGTTACTTCACTCTCTAATTTGTGATACCCAAGACTCATATTTATTTAATGTGAGGTGTTTTTTGAGCCTTTTTTCATCTTGTTTTCTTAACTTTTTACAGTGTTGTTAGATGATCATGGTCACATCTCAGCATGTAGATCAGCTCCTGTAGTAGATCAGTTGTTCTCTGTTAGAGTCAGGCCAAGAAGGTTTTTGCTACATGGTCATAATTGGATAATACAGTATTATTCTGAACCACCTGAAATTGCTGGTTTTATTGGTCAAAAATGATCAGATGCTGGCAATTTCATAATATATATATTCAAGAAGGAACAAACAAAAGATCTTTTAGAATAGATATGTTAACTTCTCATCCTAACCCTATCAACATATCGGATGTTTTATGAAGGAGATTCTACAGATAACCACAAGTCTTACCAAGAAAATTCTCCTTAAAAAAATTATCCTTTATTTTGTTGTAAAATTTTCCAGTTTTCAAAAATGTTTTATCAAAATGACTTCATAATTGAAGTAAATACCTTTTGGGAGTATATATATGTTAATAAGGCTTTCACTAACTCTGTGTGTAGTTTAAAGCTTTTATAATCTGAGATATTGTTATATATTAGGTTGGTGAAAAAGTAGCTGCAGTTTTTGCCAGTTTTTTAATGGCAAAAACCGCAGTTAGTTTTTCACCAACCTGACATAAAAGGATTCATCTGTAAGTATCATTTAGAGGCAAAACAATTTTCCCCCTCACATCTAATATGGACTCAAATTTTGGCAACTGGAATTGTATCCTCTTGGTAGGCATTCTAAATTAATGAATACTGCTATGTGGTATAGTAAACAAATTTGCCATAAAATGCCATTTAAAGATTTTCTTTGTACCTTTATTTCAGGTTATAAGAATAAAGGTATATAAGTTGAAGATCATACAAAAAAAATAGGAAACTCCTACACAGGAAATCCCCAATTTTATGATTTAATAGGTTGTAAATTGAGTTGTTCCAAATTCAGACTACATCTCATCATATAAATAATATGAATAATAAGGGTAAAAGATTAGCCAACAAAAACTAATCTAGTACACCACAGAGGTACTCTAGATACATTTTTATAGTGGAGAAAGGTTACTTTGATCTCTCAATAATGGCTTGGTACACTTCTTCCTGGGCAATATGCTCGTGATACCCTCTTCTTGTGACCTATTCCTCAAATGCTACGTTCTCCAGAACTTCCCTACCTGCCTTCTATCCCTAGTTATTCTTATCAGTACTTCCAAAATATAACCTATCTCAAGTGTTAGAAATTTGCTTTAACTAATTTATATTAAAGTGTTAGTGACTATAGCCCTTTTAGCTCTCTTAAAGAGAAATCTGCATTAAAAGCAACCACGTTGCTGTTAGCGCAAATTAATCTCAATGAGTAGAATGTTAAGCTTTAAAACAAAAGTGGAAATCATTTAAATTAGTGTTGATGGGACATTTTGAGGCAAGAGATATCATTAAGTGGCCTAGCTTGGAAATCTGCCTCCTTTGCCCAAGCCCATGTAATGTCTGAAACTGCTGTGTATTTTCAGTGACCTTGAGAAAGGGAGCTAGTCATTTGTATTTATGGGCCTTATGAAGTCACGGCCTGCTGATCCTGTTTTTTAAGTTCAAAGGCAATGCCTGAAGCATCCTAGATCTCCTTCACCCTCATTCTACCTGACCAACAGCTAGGTCTGTCTTCTAGTTCTTTCTCATTGATACTACATTTACAGATGAACACTATCCATGCTTGTTAAAAAAAAAAAAAAAAAGTCTTTCCCCATTTTACTGTTACACTTTTTCAAGAGCTATAAAGGTAGAAAAGGTATCCTTTTCATTATTCTAAAAAATATATCATTTTTAAATAGCTGGCACTTAGAAGTTTAGTTTTCCAAACTATTCTGAATCAAATTGCTGAGGTGATTCTAAATGTCTAATCTTGGTTTATCATATAAACATCTAATTAGAAAGTGTTTATGCTAAAGACTTGTATTTTGTGGCATTAGTTCTTTGTGTTTCTTTTTTATATGTTCATTAAAATGGTTCACTTCCAAATGAGTGGAAAAGTTGCTGTTGTTGGGATGTACAGGGCAAGTGCACTTGGTTAGAGCATGAACTGGGAATTTCACATTAGCTGATGTGCTTTGCACTCTGCTCTTGTAGATTTATTTTGTTTACAGTAGACTGATGTCAGTTTTTGTAAATGTTTTTTCTTAGCACTTTAACTGTGAGTGTACAAACTGATTTTAAATGTAGTGGTTGTATATTTTGGTTATAAATTGGAAATTTTTAATAAAATTAAAAACTTTGTTCTCTTTTCTGTCGTTAGTACCTGATTAATTATAATTTTCTTTGTCATCTTCCAGACCCTTTAAACAGTCTATTTAACATTACTGTACTGCATTTTTAAATGTTTTCATATTTTAAGTTTTTCATATAATAATGTAGGAATCACAGTAGTCTGCCACATAGAAATAAACACACACCATCCTATATTATATCCCTTTTTCTCTTACTTATTTTGTCAATGCAGATAAAACCCATCTTTGTTTCTTGTTATATCTTCAGCACATTACACTATTAGACACATACTAGAGGCTCAATAAATATCTGTTAAATACATTGAAGTATTGTATTTATATCAATTTCCCAATAAGAAATCCTACCCATATAAGCAAACAAATTATCAGGTGATTTATTTTCATGCACAGGAAGGCAGAAGAGGATTTAAACTATTAGTAGTATGTATTAGCATATATCTTGCCTCGATCATACAGTCTTTTATTGGGAGACCTTAGAAATCCTAAGGTCCAGCTTAACCTGGTGCAGACCTTCAAAACACCATCCTTTATAACCCTCTGCTTGAATGATTTCAGTAGCAGGAAGCTCACTATGTAAAGCCTTACATTTCATTTTTATTTTATTTTATATTTTTATTTTGTCTGTTTTTTTGTTGTTTGGCCTTCCATTTCATTTTGAGACAACTCTAATTGTTAAAAAAGACTTTCCGTATATTGAGTGGAAATTATACCTTCACTCATTGATACTATTCTACAGATATACAATAATTCTATCACAGAAGTACTTTCTAGACATTTGGGAAAAAAAAAGGTATCCTATTTCCTCCAAATCTCTGCAGGCAAAATGTGTCCTATTCTCCAATTCCTATTCTCCAGTTATCCTATAACATCCTGTCAGACCCTAGTTCTTCTCCAAAACACTCCAGTTGTGAATACTCCTCTTAAAGTCTTCCAAAGAACTGAACACTCATCTCCAGATGCTGTAAAATCAGTGAAGATTGCATTGTACATTATGTGTACATAAACTTCGAATTAACCTCTACACTACTGTTAATCCGAAGTTTATGCAGAAAAACAGGAGCCCTTTTTTACAATCATCTCCCTCTAACCATTGAAGGGTCTAGCTATTTATATGATGAAGATATGTATATATACATATTCATTAATTGTCCAAACAAATTTGTCAACTAAAGTCAAATATTTCCCTGAGGCACTGATTGTCTACTATGTGCCAGGCAGTGAACCAAATAAAGTCCCTAATCTCCTGACTATTTCTAAGATAAACCAAAGACTTAATTAAGATGGAAAAATATCCTAAATTATTGTTGCTAAATTTAAGATTCGCCTTTGAGGGAAGGGAGGAGGGTATTTTTGAGTGTTTTATGTTGATCATTGGCTAACTTGGTGGGCAAATGCCGGTCATTCGCCAGTTGAGGATTAATCAGCGTGTATGCTGGAGCACAGAGGTGCATATATGCACAGTTTCTTCATCTGCAAAATGGAAGTATTGGACTAAGCCAGTGTTTTTTAGCTATGGGATCCTTCATCAAATAAAATAGTGTATGTAGTCTCAGTACGTAAAATAGATAAAAGCACCCTTTTGTTTAAAAGAAGTGTAAGGTCCCTGAATTCCACTTACTTGGCCCAGCCCTTCTTAACCCCTGTCCATTACAGCATCTCTTGAAGCACGGAGACAGAACTCTCTTCCAGCTGGAAGAGCCCACTTTAAAAATTACTAAACTGTTCTATATCTTGACTGGTGGTGGCCACACACATCAGCATGTGATAAAATTGCACAGAATTGCATATACACACACCCAAATGAGTGCATATAAACCAATGAAATCTGATTAATATTGATGGATTATATCTATACCAATTTCCTGGTTTTTATATCATAGTTACCACTGGGGAAAACTGGGTGTGGGTATTCTTTAAACTGCATGTAAATCTACAATTAAAAAGTGTAACAAAATTTTTTCGTAAATTAAAATAATCTCTAGGTCCCTTCTAAAATTCTCTGATTAATGCCCCATTCATTTTCTAGCTGCCTTTCCTTTCCGTTAATTTTAAAGAAACAATTAGCATTTGTTTTGAAGAGACTCTTGGTGAAAGTATCTTACCCGGGAATTTTTCGATTGTTACGTGGCCCTCCTAATTGGGTGTTCTCAGTGAAAACAAGACACTGGTAATGTGCTTTACATAATTAGAAAATAGCCCTCACATTCTACCTGTTTCCAACCCCCCACTTCCTCTAAGCTTCCCAGGAGCAATGATTCAGAAGTCAAACTGCTCAGGACCCCTACTCCAAGTGTGGCAGAAGAATGGCCTCTTAAAGATGTCCACTTCCTGATCCCCAGAACCTGAGAATACCTTACCTTATATGGCAAAAGGGACTTTGCAGATATGATTAAGGTTACCGATCTTGAAGTGGGGAGATTATCTTGAATTATCCAAGGAGACCCTATCTAATCACATGATTCCTTAAAAGAAGAGAACCTTTCCCAGCTGTGGTCAGAGAGAAATGTGACAATGGAAGAAGGCTAAGAAAGGCTCAACATTGGAAGGACTTAACCCAAGCTCACTGGCTTTAAAGATGGAGGAAAGAGGCCATGAGCTAAGGAATGCAGGCAGCCTTTCAAAGCTGGAAATGGCTTTCAGCTGACAGCCGACAAGAAAATATGGCTCTCAGTCCTGCAACTGCAAGGAACTAAATTCTGCCAACAACCAGAATGAGCAAAGGTATTAATCCTTCCTGAATGTCTCCAGAAAGGAACCACTGACATCACGACTTTAAGGCAGTAAGACCCACGTCAAGACTTCTGAGCTACAGAACTGGAAGTTAATAAATTCATGTTGCTTAAACCCCTAAATTTGGGGTAATTTCTTACGGCAGCAATAGAAAGCTAATATACTAAGCCTCACACCTCCACATCTGCAAAGTGTAGGCAGTAAACAAATGAGTAATGGAAAATGGCCCAAGGAGGCCATTAAGAGTCAGAAACATTTCAGAGAGCTGGCCAGTTGCCATGAAACAGACTGTTGAGGTGGGTGGAGGCAGGTTGGAGGAATTGAGATTAATAAGAGCAATCGGTCCCTGCTGCCTTTCTTCTGATTTCATCTCTTTTATTATTATTATTATTTTTTTACCATTACTTTTTCAGTTTTCATTTATTTCCATATGGTCTTCATTTTTCTCTTTTAATCTAATCAAGCATGGTGGTTTTTTGTTGTTTTTTTTTTCCAACCCCACACTTCCACCAGCAAATGAACCCATTCGTCAGAAGGAGATGAGGAGCAACTTAGGCTTTGGAAAAATGAGATTTTCACATGTACCAACTATTGAAAAGTTAGGGAACACAGCTTTAGTATCTAGTCTCTGGGTTCTCCTGAGACTGTGAACATACACAAAAAAGAGTTATACACAAATCCACTTATTTAAACAAACAAAAGCTACAACACCGGGCACTCAAAAATATTTTGAAAATAACGAAAGCTCTCTACTAAGGTACTGAGGAGTCACTGTCTTCTACTCTGCAGCCGAAGAATTATATTGAGCTCTTTTCACTATCTCTGTGGACAGCTCAAGACTAAAAGCCCTTTGGGGCCAATGGAATGTCCTCATCAGCCTCAAATAATATTAGACAAGCTACTGTACAATAACAAAAACGGCAGAGGAGTTTAAACACGCCACATGACACCAGACTTGTTGGAAAAGTGTTTGCTAAATGTGGGAAACACGTTCATACACTATGTATGCAAGCTTTTGATTTCTCACATGTCCAGGTGACCAGAAAGGCAGAAAGAGGGAAGTTGTTCTCTGACGACAGATAGGGTACAGTTGAGCCAGATTAGGGGAACTGTTGGTAACAGGCCCCCAGGGCACAGGTAATGCATGGGCCTCCACTCATCAATTTGGTGGATTCCAAATGAACCCTTATTATAGTGACAAAGATTCCCGTGCATTCTCAGTGTGATGGTAGTAAGCATTTCTGAAAATTCCAAAAATGTATGGGCCAGATATTGGCTTATTTCTGGAGCCCCTGCTACAGCACTAAAATTAACAAATCCAGAGGTTCTCAGGTGGGAACAAGCTAAATCCTGTAACTGAAAACTCCTTGACGTCCTATTTTGGGGGAGAAAAAAATTGAAAAATCCTTCCTTTCTTCTCCTTGTCCTGTTCATTGATAAAGGCTCTTTACGTGACATATTTAACTCTAAGCCTGTTTCAGCTGTCATAATTTTGGTTGTTTTCAGAGCCAAGGGTCATTTGTATATTGTTCCTTGTCTGTTGATGAAAATTGCTTTAGAAAATGATGTTCAAGTATCTGTAACCATTCAATAGCATTCATTCATTCATTTATTCAGTAAATACTCATTTGTTTACCTACTCCTTTTGTAAGACCCTAGGCATGCAAAGGAGAAAATGACGTGGTTTCTTTTTTTTTTTTTTTTTTTGAGATGGAGTCTTGCTCTGTCACCCAGGCTGGAGTACAGTGGCACAATCTCAGCTCACTGCAACCTGGGTTCATGCCATTCTCCTTCCTCAGCCTCCCGAGTAGCTGGGACTATAGGCGCTCGCCACTACGCTCGGCTAGCTTTTTGTATTCTTTAGTAGAGATGGGGTTTCACTGTATTAGCCAGGATGGTCTCGATCTCCTGACCTCGTGATCCACCTGCCTTGGCCTCCCAAAGTGCTGGGATTACAGGCGTGAGCCACTGCGCCCTGCCAGTGACATGGTTTCTAATCTTGCAAAGCTCACACAGCTCACACTGTTGTGAGGAGATGAGCTCCTAAACACCTGAGTACTGCAATACTGCTGTGCTCAAAGCATCATGGAGGCACACGTGTGGAAGAACTTCTGCCATGAGGACTGATGGTACAGAGGGGTTTGTAGAATATGGAAGAGTCAATCAATGTTTATTGACCACCTATTGATTGTTGAGATTATGTCAGGGAACAAAATGCCCTTGTTCTGTTGAAGTCCTGTAATCAGAATTTTGAATCTAAAGGGAGAACACAAACAATAAACATTAATTTCAGATAGTGATAAATATTATAACATGGTCTGATAAGAGACCCCTAAAGGTCTTCATAAACAATGTGGATATTGTTTAAAGTAATAAACAGTGGTTTTAGTTAAGGGATTAACATGACATAATTTTATTTTTTTTAAAAATTATTCGGCAGCTCCATAGAAAATGGGTTGTTAGGACCAAGATTGCACATAGGATCCTGGGCAACATGGTGGAACCCATCTTTACAAAAAAAAAAAAAAAAAAAAAAAATTAGCAGGGTGTCACGGTGTGCACCTGTGGTTCCACGAGCTATTTGAGAGGCTGAGGTGGGAGGATCGTTTGAACCAGGGAGGTAGAGGTTGCAGTGAGCTGAGATTGCACCACTGCACTCCATACTGTGTGACAGATCAAGATCCTGTGTTAAAAAAAAACAAAACACACACACACACACACGGAGACCAATTCAAAAAGCAACTATGCCAGTACACATTAGAGATACTAGTATGGCTGGTACTCAGATTCTAGTTGTAGAGATGAACAAAACAGGGAAGTATTTTGAAAGTAGAGCTAGACGTACTGATGTACTGGACGTGACAGATGAAGGAAAGGGGATGAATAATAGATGACTTTGTTTTTTGACTAGAGCAGCCTCATGGATTATGGTGTCACTTACTGAAATGAAGACTGGGGGAAGAGCAGATGCTGGAGAGAGAAAAATCATATGCTCTATTCTGGACTGGTTAGATGTAAGGTGACTGCTAGCCATCCAAGTGGAAATGCCAGGTAAGCAGGTGGACATATGAGTCTGGAGCTCTGGTTGAGTTTGACCTGAGATAGAAACTTGAGAATCATCAAGATTTAGATGGTATTTAAAGCCATCCGGCTACATGAGATTACCTTGGAGAAGACTTTGTAGTGAAGAGAATTTGAGTAGAGGACAAAAGGTCAGGAAAGCAGAGAAGGAGAGACCTGTGAGATAGGGAGACAGTCAGGGGGATGTGTTATCACGGAAGCCAGGAGAGAAAGGAGATTTGTAAAGGAGAGAGTGGTTCAACCAATCAAATGATTCTTAAAGATCAAATAAGGCAGTGGGCGCAGTGGCTCATGCCTGTAATCCCAGCACTTCGGGAGGCTGAGGCCAGTGGATCACCTGAGGTCAGGGGTTCAAGACCAACCTGGTCAACATGGTGAAACCCTGTCTCTACTAAAAATACAGAAAATTGGCTCGGCGTGGTGGTAGGCGCCTGTAATTCCAGCTACTCGGGAGACTGAGGCAGGATGCTTGAACCCGGGAGGCGGAGGTTGCAGTGAGCCGAGATCATGCCATTGAACTCCAGCCTGGGTAATGAGTGAAACTCCATCTCAAAAAAAAAAAAGATCAAATAAAGCCAGACACCGTGTCTTACACCTGTAATTCCAGCACTTTGGGAGGCTGAGGTGGGAGGATTGCTTGAAGCCAGGAGTTTGAGACCAGTTAGGCAACAAAGTGAGACCCCTGTCTCTACAAAAAAGAAATATATATATACACACACACATATATACATATATTTTTACATATATAATATATAAATATATAGTATTTATATAATATATTAAATATAATATAAATATAATATTTATATAATAAATTATATATAAATATATATGTAAAAATATATGTAAATTTATATATTATCCAGGTGTGGTTATATATATTTTTATGTATATTATATATTATATATTTAGTATGTATTATTTGTATATTAATATATAAAAATTAATGTATATATAAATATATAGATTTATATATAAATATATATTAATTTATATTAATTTATATATTATATATTAATTTATATATGTATACACATACATAAAAAAGCCAGGTGTGGTTAGCTCATAGTCTCAGCTACTCAGAAGGCTGAGGTAGGAGGATCACTTAAAGCCCAGGAGTTTGAGGCTGCAGTGAGCTATGATGCTACCACTGTACAAGACCCTGTCTTAAAAAAAAAAAGATCAAATAAGATGATGACTGAGAAAGACAATTTGATTTGACATCATGGAGGTTATTGAAAAGAACAACTTCAGTGGGTAGGAGTAAAGACAGTTGCAAACGGATTGAGGAGTAACTGGGGAATTTGCATTTCTAGCACTTGAAAGATTAGATACTTTCAGTGACCTTCCCAACGAAAACAGCACAAATTCTGGACTATGTATGAAAATCTTTGTAATTTGCATTGCTAAGCTGCCCTGATCTTACCAATAAAAGTCAAAAACAAAGTGAAAGCAAAAATCATTGGTAATAAGCACCAGAAGCAGCTCTGCTGTGAGAGTTTCTGCTGAACTCTAGAGACAGCACAGCATGTGGGGGCAAGAGATTGAGCCTAAGCTCCAGCCCATTAGAGAATGTAATAGGAGACTTCCAAAGGGGTATACTTTCAATGTGAAGGTGAGGGAGGAAAAAAGAAGTCATGCAGAACAGGACATCAAAGAAACTTAATTGCTTCAAATTTAGCGTTGGTTGGCAGGAGTATGGTGAATCCCCTCTGAGAATTTGTAACCATAACTGCCTTCATGAACATTGTTTGTTCCAAATACACACTTTTCTCTGTGTGGTTTGAACCCAAAGCCAAGAATATAACTCAAAGGGTCCTGGATGACTGTAATTTCATGCAACCGGCAGAAGCAAATGCACCATTTCTTTGGAGGAATGCAATTTCAGTTCAGGTGTCAAGGAATTCCCACAGAGAAATGTGCAAGGTAAATGAAAAGTTCATAGTCAAAACTAGCAAAACACACAAAAGAGCACAAGACATTGTGAGTGAGAGCCTGTTCGCCAAAGACTTCCATATTCTAACATTAATAAAGAATACAAAATAATTTAATATATTTAAAGAAATAAAAGAAGGTATTGGGGTATAACTAAGGAACAAGATACTGTGGAAAATGCCAAGACAGATTTGGAAAAAAAAAAAGACCTAATTGAATTCATAGGTATGAACAATTTAATTAGAAACAACAGAAGAAACAACTGATGAGAGATTAGTGAAATTAAAAAGTGACTTTTTTAAATATCCAGGATTCTTTAGCTTTTCGCTTCTAACAAATAGAATAAAGCAGAAGTGAAGCTATACAGTTTTGGAGATAAGGTCATAGGAGTCACTGTGGCTTCCTGCAGCTTCTTGCTGTTTCTCTTGGATCCCTTTCTGGGGAAGCCAGCTGTCATGTCATGAGGGGACTCCAGCAGCCCTGTGGAGAGGCCAGGTGACAAGGAGCTGAGGCCTTGGGGCAAGCCAAGGCCTGGGAAGCAGCTACTCTAGCCCTGGTGATGCCCTCACACGACCACAGCCCTGGCTTACGGCTCCTTGTGAGACGCTAAGCCAGAACCACCAACCAAGCACACCTGGACTCCTGACTCTCAGAAACTGTGAAATGATCAACCTTTGCTGCATTACACTGCTCCCTTTTGGAGTAATTTGTTATGCCACAATAAATAACTAACACAAGATTGATTTGAAGAAGTTATCCCAAATGCAGCACAAGACAAAGAAATAGACGTGAAATGACATTAAATCAGCATTCCAGCAAAAGCAATGGGAAAAAGAAATATTTCAAGTGCTAATAGCTAAGAATTTTCTAGAATTGTTGAAAGATATTAATCATTAAGTCCATGGAGCCCAGTGAATGCTAAGATGAATAATTTGTTTAAGTGCATTTGGACACGTTATAGGAAAATGGAAGAATACCAGAAGGGAAAAAATGAAGCAGCCAGAACGGAGACAGATCAATCATAAAGGAATAGCAATTACACCAAAGGCTGGTTTCTTTACAGCAATAGTGGAAGTCAGGAGTCGGGAATATATCTTAGTTTATTGAAAGAAAAGCAATTGTAAACCAGGAATTATCAGTTGGCAAAACTATCTCTCAAAAATGAAGGCTCGGCTGGGCGCAGTGGCTCATGCCTGTAATCCCAACACTTTGGGAGGCCGAGGCAGGCGTTATCACCAGAGATCAGGAGTTCGAGACCAGCCTGGCCAACATGATGAAACCCCGTCTCTACTAAAAAAAAAATACAAAAATCTTGGCCAGGTGTGGTGGCGTGAACCTGTAATCCCAGCTACTCGGGAGACTGAGGCAGTCTTGAACCTGGGAGGCGGAGGTTGCAGTGAGCCAAGATCGCTCCACTGCACTCCAGCCTGGCAACAGAGCAAGACTCCATCTAAAAAAAAAAAAAAGAATGAGGGCTCAAATTATCTGGGTAGCCAAGATCACCACTATGGCCACCTACCCCAAGTCCCTCCATATCTACCTCTTACTGTTTTTCAAGAAGAATACAACCATACACATCACACACCTTTAGCATAACAAGACAAACACCGCAAATTTCAAATTACCTAAAGCAGGAAAGTAAACACTGTCTTATAGCAGAGATTTCTCTTGAGGCCCCACTGCCAAACTTTGCAGAGAACCAGAGGGTCTAGAAAATCTGCACTTAAGAACGAAAAGGGGCCTGGCGCGATGGCTCACGTCTATAATCCCAGCACTTTGGGAGGCTGAGGCAGGTAGGTCACTTAAGGTCAGGAGTTGGAGACCAGCTTTGCTAACATGGTGAAACCTGATCTCCACTAAAAATACAAAAATTATCCGGGCATGGTGGTGCACACCTGTAGTCCCAGCTACTTGGGAGGCTGAGGCAGGAGAATCACTTGAATCCAGGAGGCAGAGGTTGCAGCGAGCTGAGATCGTACCACTGCACTCCAGCCTGGATGACAGAGCAAGATTCCGTCTCAAAAACAAAAAAGGAGAGAGAGAGAAAACGAGTTTGAGCTAAAATCAAAGTTTCACTCACATCATGAAAATATTGGAAAAGAGTCCTGTCAGATTAGAGGTCGCAGGACTTTAAGAGTACATGCAAGATTCAAGGACACCGTCATCTTCTCGGGGCAAAGAGAGTAAAAAAATGGGGAGCAGTAGAGGCAGAAGTGCCCTGTGGAAACTGAGTAGTAAAGGGGAAAAGAACCACAAGGGGAAATTTCAGAATCTTGCAAAATGAAAGAAAACCAAAAAGTCAAAGGACAGCTAAACCCTTCCCTTGACTCTTTCCCAAAATCTGCCCATTGAAGAAATACACTTTACTACCCCATCAGAAGAGGATGCTCCCAAACTCACCACAAACCCTGCTCAGGAAATGCATAGACGTAAACAGTCTTCACTTATATAAACCTACTTCAAGAAAGAAACAGAAAAAGAAAAGCAAAAGATTTTGGCCGGTAAAATTTCCATCACCACTGCCCAAAAATAATATCTGCAAAGCTGAGAAAAACCAAAACAGAACGCTACCCAGAAATATAAGAAGACTGGAGTCTACATATTGATAGGGTCCACTGGGCACTGAGAAAACTGATTTGGAATTATCAATTCTGAAACATATCCTGGTAAGGTAAACTGTGGATGCAACCGAAATGAATCACACCGCCTGGCATCACGTCCTTTGTAATCTTCTCCCACACTGACTCTGGCTTGGTCATGTGAGTTGCTTTGGCCAATAAGACATCAGCATGTTGCAAGCAGGTGCTTGTTAAGTGTTTGTATATTAGGGGTTGTCCTCTTGGAATGCTCCTACTTGGAGCCATTAGCCCCCATATAAAGAGGCCCAGCTACCCTGTGTTTTAGCCACCCTAGCTAAGGCAATAAACATGCGAGTGTCCCAACAGAGACCATGTGTAGCAGAAGAATTGCACATGTAATTCCAACTCAAATTGCAGAATCATGAGATATAATAAATATTTATTGTCTTAAGTCACTAAGTTTTGGGGTGGTTGGTTAACTAAAGCACCTGGTAAAATGATTAGACTTTAAGGACACAGAAAAAAACCCTCGGAGTCTTGAGAAGAAAAAAAAAAGTTAACTAACTTAAAAAGACATGAGAATTATTCTGGCATTAAACTTCTCAAAAGCAATATACAAAGCAAGACCAACATAAAGCCTCATTTTTAGGAGACTCGAGAAAAGAAGGAATTTTATGTTCAGCTAAAGTGTCCTTCAAGTATTGAAGCTTTAGGGGGAAAAAAAAGCTTTAAACATACAAGAACTAAATAACCAATGGCTCAAATAAGAAATCAGAAGGGAAATTATAAAATACTTTGAAATGTATGAAAATAAAAACACAACATACCAAAACTTACGGGATGTAGTGAAAGGAGGGAAATTTATAGCTGTAAACTACATTGAAAAAAAGAAGTTCTCAAATCAATAACCTAAAAAAAAAAAAAGAGCACACTAAACCCCAAGGAAGCAGAGGGAAGAAAATGATAAAAGTTACAGCAATCAATATCAGGAAATTAACATTGATACAGTACTACCATATAATCCATGGATCCCATTCAAATTGTGAACACACACTTTGAGCCCATGTATATATTCTATTCCTCAACAAATTTTTACCCACTTGCTTTTTTTACCCACATCCTTCTACGAGTTTTACCTGAATAAATGTTAGCAGACTATTACTCTGACAGCTGTCAAATAATTGATTTTGCTAATTCTATCATTCCTTACGCTTTTTTTTTTTTAAGACAGAGTATCCCCAGGCTGGTGTGCAGTGACACAATCTCAGCTCACTGCAACCTCTGCTTCCTGGGTTTAAGCAATCCTCCCACCTGAGCCTCCTGATAACTGGGACCACAGGTGTGCACCACCACACCCGGCTGAGTTTTTAGTTTTTTTGTAGAGATGAGGTCTTGCTGTGTTGTCCAGGCTGGTCTTGAAATCCTGGGCTCAAGTAATCCTCCTGACTCAGCGTGAGCTACCACGCCCAGCCTGTTTACTTTTTGTTATACCTTATGCTGTAACTTATAATTAATGTTAAAATAATCTGTAATTTGATGAAACTGTGTTTTCCACAGAATAAGGCTAATTATTTTTTCAATGCTTTTTTTTTTTTTTTAAGAGGCAGGTTCTCGCTTTGTCACTCAGGCTGAAGTGCAACAGTGCAATCACAGTGCACTGCAGCCTCAACCACCCAGGCTCAAGCAATCCTTCCTGCTCAGCCTCTTGAGTAGGTGGAACTACAGGCATGCACTACCACGCCCAGCTATTTTTTTTTTAATGTTTTTGTAGAGACAAGGCCCAGCTATGTGGTGCCCAGGTTGGTCTTGAACTCCTGGGCTCAAATAATCCATCGTGGCCTCCCAGAGTGCTAGGATTACAGGCGTGGGCCAATGCGCCTGGCCTAAAATGCTATTTGAACTTAAACATAGTAGTGTATTTCATGGGCCAGGCGCGGTGGCCCACCCTGTAATCCCAGCACTTTGGGAGGCCGAGGCGGGTGGATTGCTTGAGGTCAGGAGTTCGAGACCAACATAGTGAAACCCCATCTCTACTAAAAATACATAACTTAGCCCGGCATGATGGCGGGTGCCTATAGTCCCAGCTACTCAGGACGCTGAGGCAGGAGAATCGCTTGAACCCAGGAGCAGAGGTTGCAGTGAGCCAAGATTGTGCCACTGCACTCCAGCCTGGGTGACAAAGTAAGACTCCATCTAAAAAAAAAAAAAATATATATATATATATATATATACACACACACACACATATATATATATACACGAATGTATTTTATTAGTGCTACTCATTATTTCAGTGCCCAACCCAACCATCTCTCTCCCCATCTAATAGTTTTGTGGGGCCTCCCAAGGTCCCTCAACCAGACTCAGACTGATGACTCAGCTCTCTTCCCTCTTGGCAATATTTAGGGATATTTTGGGTTCTGTCATGAACCATGAGGTTCATGGTCATGAGGTAATGGTCATGAGGCTCTGTTTGGGTCCTCTTGTCTCCCTAGGCTTGTTGCCTGCAATAAGTCATAATCCTAGGAAGAGTTAACAACAGGCTTAAAAAGTGGGTAGTGTGAGTTAAAGTCAGTGGTATGTGTTGGGCCTGGGGGCAGAGTGGACGCTCCTGGCTTTGAGTGACTTTGGCTCCAGTTTCTGGAGATAAGAAGTCCAGGGTCTGACTGTGGGAGACGGTGACCAAGGTGGAGCGTAGGAAATGGTCATTGGAGATGAGGGTATCAGGTAACCAAGAGGCTTGGATGTAGTGTTGGATGTATTGTTGGCACAGACCTTGAAGCTGCTGAGGCAGCTGCAGGAACCAGGTTGCAGAAGAAACCTGGGACCAGATGCTGCAGTCTTTAGCGCATGAAGGAGGGAGAGGGAGTGGTAAAGAGATGTTGCAACAAGAAGTGGGGGAGGGCCGGGCGTGGTGGCTCAAGCCTGTAATCCCAGCACTTTGGGAGGCCGAGACGGGCGGATCACGAGGTCAGGAGATGGAGACCATCCTGGCTAACGGTGAAACCCCATCTCTACTAAAAAATACAAAAACTAGCCGGGCGAGGTGGCGGGCGCCTGTAGTCCCAGCTACTCGGGAGGCTGAGGCAGGAGAATGGCGTAAACCTGGGAGGCGGAGTTTGCAGTGAGCTGAGATCTGGCCACTGCACTCCAGCCTGGGCGACAGAGCCAGACTCCATCTCAAAAAAAAAAAAAAAAAAAAAAGAAGTGGAGGAGAATGCTATAGATGGATGGTGCATTCCTCACAGAGGCAGGGCATGTGGCCCAAGTCCTAGAACCCAGTAGATACTCAAATCACTTATTACACTGAAACTCTCAACATCAGAGTAGAGCATAGGTTAGAGTCTAACCGTTAGACAACAGAAATGCAGTTAAAATTCCTTTTTCTACTTGAGAGCGGGCTTTTTTTCTCTTCCCCATTAGCTTATCAGCATGGATTAATTTACAGATTAACATCTTTGTTTTGGAATGGATGAGATAAAGATAGGAAATTTTGTACGGTAGAAGGAAATATAAGGGTTCGGTCTGGGGATGTAAGTTCTAAGCCTGGAACGTGTTCTGAATGAGGCTAGGCGAAAGGTTGTAGGCACTAAAACCAATTTCATCTATTGGGTTGGTGCAAAAGTAATTGCGGGTTTTGATATTAAAAGTAATGGCAAAAACCACAATTACTTTTGTACTAACCCGATACTTCACAGTTTTAGACCAGACCACTCTTCACTGGTTTAAAACAAACTCTGAGAAAGGAATCCTGCCTTCTCTTCAATTCCCCCTTCGTTTGTATTTTCAGTGGTACTAACCGCCAATTCTCAGGCTCCAAATGTTGTCTTCTTCCTCTTCCATCCCTGGTTTTCCTCACTCTCCCTGGCCGTGTCAAAAATAAAATAAATTCTTGATGCAGGAACTCCATAAACATGTCTATGGAGGGGGGAATCCATTCTTTTGAAAAGAATCTCAGGATTGGAAAAGTGCTTAGAAATCATCCAACCTGGGGACTGGCAGACTTCCTGTAAAGGGCACACAGTTAACATTTCAGGCTAATTGTGACAGTTGTCTTGGGTGTGACTACTGGGGCCCATATTGTCACAGGTAGTAAAAGTATTTACCAAGACAGTCATCGGTAAAGAAAGGAAGATATATTAGAGAAAGGATGAGAATAAGTTGCAAGAATGCAAGGGGCAGCACAGCAAGGAAGGGGCTGTCTGCAAGGATGCAGGGGCCGGAGGGAAGCTGTACAAGGTCATGCTACAGGGGGTTACATGCAAGTAAGCTTGGGCTATATACACTCAGAAAATATTGGGGTGAATTATAACCGCCAGGCCTTTCCAGGTGCCTGAGGGAAACACTTTGCTGATCTTAGCCTTCTTGCAACTCACATATCTTCATTTCTGGAGTTGCAAGATACTGGCTGTGGTTTTTCACACAAAGGGGTTGCAAACAGGGTTAGGTCCCTGGATTAGGTCCCTGTTCTGCTAGCCTGGCTCCTTCCTAGTTCCTGTTAACTTATTGATTTGTTAGGGCCCCGGTCCCTGGATTAGGTCTATGTTTTGCCGCCCCTGGTTCATTCCTAGTTCCTGTTAACTTATTGAATTGTTAGACCCCCGGTGCCTGGATTAGGTCCCTGTTCTGCCAGGCTGGCTCCTTCCTAGTTCCTGTTAACTTACTGATTTGTTAGGGTCCCACAACAGTCTCTGTCACAACCCCTTACCTCTACTGTTATAAAACAAAAGTAGTCATGGATAATACAGAAACAAATGAGTAAGGCTGGTGCCAATAAAACTTTATTTACAAAAGCAGGCTGTAGGCCAGAATGGGTCCAAGGGCTGTGGTTTGCTGACCCCTGATCCAAACCAACAGATGATAAAACTGAGGCCCCGTTAGCCTGAAGGAAAACCAGGACTAGAAATCCAATTCCCGTGAGTCTCAGAGAAGAGCTCCTTCTATTAGAACAGAGATTCTCAAATTTTGCTTTGCATCAACATCACCTGGAGGCCAGAGAGGTGAGGGGCAATTATGAGAAAACAGATTCCTAAGGGATTTTTGATTCACTAGGTCTGCGGTAGGATCCAGGACTCTGAATTTTAAAACACACATGATTCTGCCCTCTATGGCCCAGGGATCATACTTTAAAATACATTTCCCCACATCACAGATGCTTTTTTTTTGAGACAGAATTTCACTCTATCGCCCAGGCTGGGGTGCAGTGGTGCAATCATAGCTCACTGCAGCTTTGACCTCCCTGGCTTCAGTGATCCTCCCATCTCAGCCTACCAAGTATCTGGGACCACAGGTACATGCCACCATACCTGGCTGGTTTTTTTTTTTTTTTTTTTTTTTAGATACGCGGTCTCACCATGTTGCCCAAGCTGATCTCAAATTCCTGGGCTCAAGTGATCTTCCCACTTCAGCCTCCCACAGTGCTGGGATTACAGTCATGAGCCCCTGTGCCCAGTCCCCCCACATCAAGGATTTTTGAGTCGCCTGGGCAACAAGTAAACCTTCTGTATCCCAGACAGACAAGTAAGCAGGTGATGACGAGACGTCTTGAAAGCGCCTCTGGATTTGCCCTCCCTTCCCCTTCGCCCCAGCAGCCCTTTCTCTTTAACAGCTGGCCTCAGTCACGGGGAGCAGGTGGGGCGTGTGCAGACACACCTGCCGGCAAGCCCAGAGGGGCGTCCCTCTAGGGAGCTTTCCTAATGAGCACCGCCTGCTGACTGACTGGAGGGGAGGAGCTCATTATTCGCTTTTGGCCCAGAGCCTTGTCTTGTAGGATTGCAAATGAAGGAATGCCTGTGGCTCCCACGTTCACCTCAGTGGAAAGATCTCAAAGCAACAGTGTAGTTCACACATCTCACTGAAAAGGGTCAGAGCAGCTGGAAGGAAGCTTGTGGAAGTTGCTTGGCACAGAATTTTCACACTTGATCTATTCCTTTCTTCCTCCATCCATTACTCCCACCTTGATCCCTTGAATGGGAACATTGTTTGCCCCAAGTCATCTAAAAGCCTCTGTTCTTTTGAACAATACCTGCCCCCCAGCCCCCAGATGCTTAGGAAATATAACCCGTAAGAAAATAACACGAGGTTAAGAATATTATGTCAGCAGTCCTTATTCCTGTAAAGGCGCGGGCCTAATCCAGCCACTTTATTCCTTATGTTAGCCCTGCTTCAAACCCCTGATGGGACCTTTTTCTTGTAGCTCTTCTTCTCTTGGCAAGAACTCTAGAATGAAAGCCAAGCCTAGATATTTAGTGTTAAAAGTTAAGTTGGAATTTATATAAGTCAATTCCAAAATGCCCTCCTGGGCCATCCGCCAGCTGACACCCAAGGAAAGGGAAGAGGCCGAGGGCAGAGGTCAGATTTAGACACAAGGTTGATGGCCTCACTGCAGTAACCACCTTCTTAATCACAAGACCACACTATGAAGACCGGGCGCGGTGGCTCACGCCGGTAATCCCAGCACTTTAGGAGGCCCAGGCAGGGCAATCACCTGAGGTCTCCATCTCAAACAACAACAACAACAACAACAAACAAACAAACAAAGGACCACAGAAGTGCAAAAAGGGAGGTTCCTCCCTCCACCGAAAGAGGGAGGTTCCCTTCATTGTGCCCCCCTGTTCCTGTCACCCACAGGTCCTAGAAGAGAGAGAGCCTTAGCTGGTCTTCCTGGTAGCCTTTGCACCTGCTGTCTGTCTATGACACGCTGACTCCCACTGCCCCCTGCACTTCTGAGCTGACGTCGTATTCATTCAAAAATGTCCGTTATCCTCAACAGATGTCCCCGATTTAGGATGGTTTGACTTAACAATTTTTTGACTTAACGATGGTGGTAACAACATGCATTCAATAGAAACCATACTTCCAGTACCCATACAACTTTTCTGATTTTCACTAAATTACATGAGGTATTGAACACTCTATGTAAAATAGGCTTGTATTAGATTACTTTCCCCAACCATCAGCTAATATAAGTGTTCTGAGAACATTTAAGGCAGGTGTGGCTACGCTGTGATGTTCTATAGGTATATTCAACGCTTTTTTTTTTTTTTTTTTTTTTTTTTGAGATGGAGTCTCACTCTGTTGCCCAGGCCGGAGTGCAATGGCACGATCTCGGCTCACTGCAACCTTTGCCTCCTGGGTTCAAGCAATTCTTCTGCCTCAGCCTCCTGAGTAACTGGGATTACAGGCATCCGCCACCACACCCAGCTAATTTTTGTATTGTTTGTAGAGACGGGGTTTCATGATGTTGGCCAGGCTGGTCAAACTCGACCTCAAACCCCTGACCTCAAGTGATCTGCCCACCTCAGCCTCCCAAAGTGCTGGGATTACAGGAGTGAGCCACTGCACCTGGCCGCCTCAATGCATTTTCGACTTAGGATATTTTGAATTTACAATGGGTTTATGGGGACGTAATCCCATCCTCATTCAGGAGTGTCTGTATTTGAATCCTCCATTGTCCAAATGAGAAACAGGGGACTTGAGAGGTAAACAGGGGACCTGAGAGCCGAGGTAGCACAGCCTAACAGACCGCAGGACTGTGAGCCCTGCTGTTGCCATGGAATGGTGCACCTTGGTGAGTTTTGAGACCATGGCGCTCCCTTTCCTGTGAGAAACCCGCTTTGATAAGGAGAGCGAGGTGGGCGGGGGACACAGAGAGGCACTGAGGGAAGCCCATCTTCGGAGATGAGCCCAGGCTTAGCCTTGCAAGGACTTCAGGTACATGTGGAGCAGGGGAGGGTGGGGGGAGGGGGAGGAGGCTGCTGGGCCCCCTCCCTGCTGCTCGTTCACTTTCCTCCTGGCTCTTTCTGTGCGTCTCTCCATCTTTCTGCCTCTCTGCCTCCTTCCCTTGGCTTCTGCTTCTCTGTAGCCCTGTTTAGACCAAGAGTTGTTAACTTAGGGCTCCTGAAGTATAGAAACATGTTATCTATTTTATGGAAAAATGGCAGTGAACATAGGAGTACATGTGTTTTTTTGTAGAACAATTTATTTTCTTTGAAATATATACCCAGTAAGGGGATTGCTGGGTCAAATGGTAGTTCTAAGTTCTTTGAGAAATCTCCAAACCGCTTTTCACAGTGACTGAACTAATTTACATTTCCAACAACAGTGTACAAGAGCTCCCTTTCACCACAGCCTCGTCGGAATCTGTTTTTTCACCTTTTTTGCGAAACAGGCCGGGCACGGTGGCTCACGTCTGTAATCTCAGCATTTTGGGAGGCTGAGGCGGGTGGATCACAAGGTCAGGAGTTCAAGACCAGCCTGGCCAAGATGGTGAAACCCTGTCTCTATTAAAAATACAAAAATTAGCCAGGCGTGGTGGCACGTGCCTGTAATCCCGGCTACTTGGGAGGCTGAGGCAGGAGAATCACTTGAACCTGGGAGGCAGAGGTTGCAGTGAGCCGAGATAGTGCCACTGCACTCCAGCCTGGGTGACAGAGCAAGACTCCATCTAAAAAAAAAAAAAAAAAAAAAACACCCAGAAAAATGGGTTGTTGCCTTCACTTTTTAATAATAGCCTTTCTGACTGGTGTGAGATGGTATCTCACTGTGGTTTTGATGTGTATTTCTCTGATGATTAGTGATGATGAGCATTTTTTTCATATGTTTCTTGCCTGCTTGTATGTCTTGAGAAGTGTCTGTTCATGTCTTTTGCCCACTTTTTAAAGGGGTTATTTCCTTGTTGAATTGTTTAAGTTCCTTGTAGATTCTGGATATTAGAGCTTTGTCAAATACATAATTTCAAATATTTTCTTATATTCTATAGGTTGTTCACTTTGTTTTTATTTTTTATTTTTGTTGTTTGTTTGTTTATTTGTTTTGAGACAGTCTCACTTTGTTGCCCAAGCTGGAGTGCAGTGGCGTGATCTTGGCTCACTGCAGCCTCTACCTCCTGGGTTCAAGCAATTTTCCTGCCTCAGCCTCCTGAGTAGCTGGGACTATAGGCACATGACACCACGCCCGGCTAATTTTTGTATTTTCAGTACAGATGAGGTTTCACCATGTTGGCCAGGCTGGTCTCAAACTCCTGACCTCAGATGATCACTCTGTTGATAGTTTCTTTTGCTGTACAGAGCTCTTTAGTTTGATAGGTCCCACTTCTCAATTTTTGTTTTTGTTGCAATTACTTTTGAGGACTTAATCATAAATTCCTTCTTAAAGCCTATGTCCAGAATGATGTTTCCCAGGTTTTCTTCTGGGATTCTTATAGTTTGAGGTCTTACATTTAAATATTTAATCCATCTTGAGTTAATTTTTGTATCTAGTGAAAGGTAGGGGTCCATTCTTCTGCATATGGCTAGCCAGCTATCCCAGAACCATTTATTGAATAGGGGTTCCTTTCCCCATTGCTTATTTTTGTTGATTTTGTTGAAGATGAGGTGGCTGTAGGCGTGCAGCAGCTTTACTTCTGGGTTCTCTGTTCTGTTCCATTCATCTATGTGTGTGTGTGTGTGGTTTTTTTGGTGCCAGTACCATGCTGTTTTGGTTTTGGTAACCTTGTTGTATAGTTTGAGGTTGAATAATGTGATGCCTCTGGCATTGTTCTTTTTGCTTAGGATTGCTTTGGTGATTTGGGCCCTTTTTTGGTTCTATATGAAGTTTTAGGATAGTTCTATCTAGTTCTGTGAAAAATGACATTGGTAGTGTCATAGGAATAGCATTGCATCTACAGATTGCTTTTGGCAGCATGGCCATTTTAAGGATATTGATTTTTCCAATCCATTTCCAATGGTATGAAATGGTTTTCCATTTGTTTGTGTCATCTCTGATTTCTTTCAGCAGTGTTTTGTAGTTATCCTTGCAGAGATCTTTCACCTCCTTAGTTAGATGTATTCCTAGGTATTTTGTTTTAAATGGGATTGCATTATTGCTTTGTCTCTCAGCATGAACATTATTGGTGTTTAGAAATGCTACTGGCTTTTGTAAATTGAATTTTTTTTTTTTTTTCAGACAGAGTCTTGCTCCGTTGCCCAGACTGGAGTGCAGCGGTGTGATCTCAACTCACTGCAATCTCTGCCTCCCTGGCTCAAGTGATTCTCCTGCCTCAGCCTCCCAAGTAGCTGGGATTGCAGGTGTGCACCACCATGCCCAGATAATTGTACATTGAATTTGTATCCTGAAACTTTACTGAAGTCATTTGTCAGTTCCAGAAGCCTTTTGGTGGAGTCTTTAGGGTTTTCTAGGTATAGAATCATACAGTCAGCGAAGAGAGTTTTGACTTCTTTTCCTATTTGGATGCCTTTCATTTCTTTCTCTTGCCTAATTGCTCTGGCTAGGACTTCCTATGTTCCTAATTTTAAAAGCCACCTAGCTGGATATTTTCTTCTTAGAAACATTTTTTTATGAGGATAGTTGCAGGCTGCTTTTGACTTGCCTATGACAATTCACTTGGCCCCCCAGGAACCCCGTTAATGGGAAGTTCCCCAGGATGGCCTACTTAGACATCTGGAGCGTAACGGCTCCCTCTAGCGTCACTGTTTCAGATTGCATATTGCTCGGGTGAGGAAGGTAAGAATTCCAGTCCGTGGACAGGATTGGCTGTCAGCAGGCTGTGGGGCTGCCAGGACAGGTGGCTGCAGATGTAGGAGAGAAAAGGAAGAGTCTTATACTGTGCTCCTGAGCAATGCGAGACTTTTCATGATTTGCCTCAACAATTACAGAGAACACCCCTTTGACATTCAAGGGTACAGACTGCACTCCCACTTTGTGGCGTTCCGATATCTTGGCATATAAATATTCCCGTATGCTGTATTATTTTTCAATGTTGAAATATTGGTATTTTTGTTGGCACGATGCTATCATTGTGGTATGTTAAAAATCTGGGCTAGGCACAGTGGCTCATGCTTGTAATCCCGGCACTTTGGGAGGCCAAGGTGGGAGGATCACTTAAAGCCAGGAGTTCCAGACCAGCCTGGACGATACAGCAAGACCCCCATCTCTACAAAAAAAGAAAAATTAACTGGGCATGGTGGCATACGCCTGTAGTACCAGTGACTCAGAAGGCTGAGGCCAGAGGATGATTTGGGCCCAGGAGTTTAGGCTGCAGTGAGCTATGACTGCACCACTGCCTCCAGACTGGGCAACAGAGCAAGACCCTGTCTCAAAAACTAACTAACTAAATAAATAAATAAAAGAAAACTTTACATCTTGAGATATATTTAGAGAGTTAGACACTAGCTTAATTTTCAAATGGAGTAAACATGCACTCATCTAGGAAGCATTCTTAGATGCTTTGGTAAGGAGCAAGGACAGAAAGGAAAGTAACTGATAAGAATCTCTGGGAAGAATGAGTCTTAGTTCTCAAAGACATTTGAACCAACACAATACGAACATGACGGCGTTGAAGTTGAAACAGGTAACTCTGCGTTAGAATCTCCAGCTGTCCATGCCAGAAGATGATAAAAAAAAATCCAGACAAAAGCTATAACTAAGAGTCAATAAAATGATTGCAGTTCCTGGAAGGTAAGCACAAAGCAGTTGTCCTAAAAAGATTCGTTTCAATGTTATAAAGCAAGACCAAAAACATGTGTAATTTGAAATGGACTCAGAGAAAAAAGTCAAAGCTGTTAACTCTGAGGATGCCACCTGCATACCACAGCATGTCTGGAGCTGAGATCCTTCCACCCAGCAGATAGTTGTGTGTTTGCATTGCCACTGTGTTTGGTACAGTCACAGGAAAAGGTACAGTAATGAAGCACAGAGCAGGGAAAGCCGTGCCTGCTACACCCAGGGGGCATGGTCTCCAATGAAGTAGTTTCCCTATTTCACCTTTAGGGACTGGCAAAAGTTACCTTGACCTTCAGGGGTTAAGTGATAACCCAAATTGGAGTGCCTTTTTTATCTGTCTAAGGACAAGTTTTTTTTTTATTTGTTTGTTTGTTTTCTGAGGCAGAGTCTCGCTTTGTCACCCAGGCTGGAGTGCAATGGTGTGATCTCGGCTCAATGCAACCTCTGCCTCCCGGGTTCAAGCGATTCTCCTGCCTCAGCCTCCCGAGTAGCTGGGATTACAGGCACCTACTACCATACCAGGCTGATTTTTGTATTTTTAGTACAGATGGGGTTTTATCATGTTGGCCAGGCTGGTCTCGAGCTCCGGAGTGCAAGTGATCCACCTACCTTGGCCTCCCAAAGTGCTGGAATTACAGGCGTGAGGCACCACGTCCGGCCAATTTTTATGTCACTAGATAGGTTTTCCCAATATTATCACTATTTCCACTTCATTCTCTCCCGTCACACTCTCTCCTTTCTTCCACTCTGAGTCCCATCCATCCCTGCCTATGTTTCTCCTGACCCTCACATCTTCCCTGCTTCCACCCAACCCTCTCTGTCCCACACAGCTCTCTTCACCCCCTCATATGGTTTCATCCAGTCTCTATTTCAGCCCTTCCTGGTTCCAGAAGAGAGCTCCTTATAAGGTCCATTAGCCAGGGGTGCATTCTTCTGTCTTGAGGGGCCTCCCCCTCCTCACATACCTTTCTCCTTTTTCCTTTGCCCTTCTCTCGTTTGAGTATGAAACCGATGTCGGATTTTTCTTCTTGGTCACTTTGCAAGCCGGGGACACTCGGTCGGCAACATTCCACCCAGGCCTCAATCGGCCACACTGGCGTGCCCCAGCTCACCTGTGTCATAGCTTGGACCTGTGTTCAGTGGTTCCCAAGCTCTTATACTGCACCCAAGAAGAATGAGGATATGCTGGACATTGAAGGGTGAGGAGGGCGGAGAAGAATTTTATATAGCGATGGAACAGCTCTCAGCGGAGAAGGGACACGGGGCAGGGGTGGCTGGGTAGTTCCCCTATCCGATGGCGCGAAAGTCCCCCTGTGTGGCTAGGTCTGGGGCCTTTTAAGGGCTCAGGATGGGGAGTACATGCTGATTGGTTTGTTAGCATGCCAAAATGGTTAAAGTGAAGACACCACTCAAAGGTGGGCATGATAGTGTAGGAAACCAATTAGGAAAACGTAGGTATATGTCAAATAGGTGAAGGGTGGGATTAATCAGAGGAAAGCACGCCAAGCGGGAAGACAGTTTCTTAATCCGGTCTGAGGATTTCACTTGTAGCTTGGCTTTCAGGCTTTAAACTCTCTTCAGCTTGGAGGTGGGGTTTCACGGGGGATGCACCCCTATCTGCCCAGGCATTTGGCTGCCTCCTGCCGCTCTCAAAACTGTCACTGAATAGTTGGGATTTGGGTTCTTTGGTCTGACAGTGCTGGTATAGCCTTGCTCTCCAAATAAGATTGGCGAGAATGTCCATCGCGTGCCCAGGAATTTGCACTCATTTCTGTGACTTCCCGACTGTGAGCCCTGCTCCCACCATGAGTTGAGCTGATGGATCTCACCCAGGCCCTGTAAGTGCTGTGTGGGCTCTGCACTTCCTTGACCCAGAAATGAGACTCAGCCATCCCCCACTTTCCCACCTAAAACCTACTTTCCAGAGGCATTTGTGTGAAGAATAGACTTAGCTGATGTTCAGGAAGAGAGAGTAGTAGGTCTTTCAATATAATCCATAGGCTCACAGAAAGAAAAAAAAAAAAAAGAGTAGGTCACAATGCTTCAAGGCAAACAGCTGGAAACAGACATCAGAATGTCTGTGTTTAAAAGTCCTTCAGGTAGCCAATGACTCCAGGTCATTTTGCCCCCTTATTGCTCTGTTCTTGTGATGTCTGCACAGCCCTCCTCACGCCTCCCTTTCCCACCTGTCCTCCTCCCGTGCTTTTTCTGTTACCCCTAAACACTATACATGTATTTTTCTCTATTTCACAGAGCAATTCTGCATTCTAGCCTACTGGTTTTCAAAGCGTATCATAATCCATTAGCAGGAAGTAGAATAAGCTTAGTGGGTCAAAAGAAGATGTTCTTTTGTTTTTTGAGGCTGAGTCTCTCTCTGTCACCGGGGCTGGAGTGCAGTGGCGTGATCTCAGCTCACTACAACATCCGTCTCCCGGGTTCAAGCAATTCTCCTGCCTCAGCGTCCCGAGTAGCCGGGACTACAGGCATGTGCGACCACACCCATCTAATTTTTATATTTTTAGTAGAGGTGGGGTTTCGCCATGTTGGCCAGGCTGGTCTCGAACTCCTGACCTCATGTGATCTGCCCGCCTCGGCCTCCCAAAGTGCTGGGATTACAGGCGTGAGCCACCATGCCCAGCCTAAGATTTTCTTTTTCTTAATTTTTTTAATCGAGAGGGAGTCTCACTCTGTTGCCCAGGTTGGAGTGCAATGGCACGATCTTGGCTCACTGCAACCTCGGCTGCCCGGATTCAAGCGATTCTTGTGCCTCAGCCTCCTGAGTAGCTGGGACTACAGGCGCCTGCCACCATGCCCAGCTAATTTATTTATTTATTTATTTTTTAAGTAGAGATGGGGTTTCGCCATGTTAGCCAGGCTGGTCTTGAACTCCTGACCTTAGGTGATCTGCCTGCCTCGGCTTCCCAAAGTGCTGGGATTACAGGTGTGAGTCCCATGTATCCCGCCTAGATTTTCTTTTAATTGAAATAGAATGGAATGGAAAATATCCATGTGGGGTGGTAGGGGAATAGATATGATTGCTGGATACAGTGGCTCACTCCTGTAATGCCAGCACTTCAGAAGGCCGAGGTAGGTGGATTGTTTGAGCCCAGGAGTTTGAGACTGGCCTCGGCAACATGGCAAAACTCCGTCTCTACAAAAAATACAAAAATTAGCTGGGCGTGGTGGCACACACCTGGGGTCCCAGCTACTTGGGGGGCTGGGGTAGGAGAATTTGGGCCCAGGGAGGTGAAGACTATAGTGAGTTATGACCACACCACTGCTCTCCAGCCTGGGTGACAGGGGGAGACCCTGCCTCAAAAAAACAAAAAGTATTGTTTTGTGAAATATGTTTGGGTTTTGTTTATTGGGTTTTTTTTGTTTTGTTTTGTTTTGTTTTTTTTAGGGACAGGGCCTTATTCTGTTGCCCAGCCTGGAGTGCAGTGGTGCAATCACAGCTCACTATATCTGGGAATTCCTGGGCTCAAGTGATCCTCCTGAGTTGCTGGGACTACAGGCATATGCCACCATGACAGGCTAAGTTTTTATTTTTTATATTTTGTAGAGATGGAGTCTCAGTATATTGTTCAGGCTGATCTCTAATTGCTGGCCTCAACTGATCCTCCTACCTCAGCTTCCCAAAATGCTGGGATTACAGGCATGAATCACCATGCCTGGTCAGTTTTGATTATACTACATGAATAAGTGTTATTAAGGGTTGTAATTTTTTTTTCAAGTCTGTAAAACACCATCTGGTCCCTATGGTTGAACTTAGCTGCAAGTCCACTTTTTTTTTTTTTTTTTTTTTTGCCTCGCATTAATAAACATTTATTTCATTCAAATTAGAGCAATAATCTTCCATATTTGAGTATCTTCCCTGCCCATAATTCAAAGGAAAAAAATCCAAAATGATTAGTAAAGAAAACAAGTGAGGCTTAGTAGATCCTTTTAATTTCTTAAAAAAGTTTTTTTTTTGAGATGGAGTCTCTCTCTGTCGCCCAAGCTGGAGTGCCTGGAGTGGCACGATCTCAGCTCACTGCAAGTTCTGCCTCCCGGGTTCATGCCATTCTCCTGCCTCAGCTTCTCAAGTAGCTGGGACTACAGGCACCCGCCACCACACAGGCTAATTTTTTGTATTTTTAGTAGAGATGGGGTTTCACTCTGTTAGCCAGGATGGTCTCGATCTCCTGACCTCGTGATCTGCCTGCCTTGGTCTCCCAAAGTGCTGGGATTACAGGTGTGAGCCACTGCGCCCAGCCTGTTTTAAATATTTTTAAGCTTTAAAAAGTGTTTCAAGTTTGTAATTCCTAGTAGGAAAACATTATCTGAATGAAAACCCTAATGGCAAACTACTGTAAGAAGCTTGAGCTGTGGCCAGGTGCAGTGGCTCACGCCTGTATTCGCAGTACTTTGGGAGGCGAGGCGGGCGGATCCCTTGAGGTCAGGAGCTCATGACCAGCCTGGTCAACATGGTGAAACCGTCTCTACTAGAAATACAAAAATTAGCCAGGCGTGGTGGTGGGCGCCTGTAATCCCAGCTACTCAGGAGGCTGAGGCAGGAGAATCGCTTGAACTGGGAGGCGGAGGTTGCAGTGAGCCGAGATTACACCACTGCACTCCAGCCTGGGCGACAGAGTGAGACTGCATCTTAAAAATAAATAAATAAAATAAAACAAAAAATAAAAAAGCTTCAGCTGCATTTGCGGTAGAGGGGTAGGGATTACTGCAGAACTGACATCCATCCAGGGATAGGAGAGCAGAGATGTCTTAATAGGGTTAATCTCAGGGAAGGAGCAAGAATGTTTATAATTTGTAATGTTTCTTAAGGTAAATAACAATGGGCCGGGTGCGGTGGCTCACGCCTGTAATCCCAGCAATTCGGGATGGTGAGGCGGGTGGATCACTTGGGTTCAGGAGTTCGAGACCAGCTTGGCCAACATGGCAAAAACACATCTCTACTGAAAAATACAAAAATTAGCTGGGCATGGTGGCGCGTGCCTGTAATCCCAGCTACTCGGAGGCTGAAGCAGGAGAATCGCGTGAGCCCCAAGAGGAGGAGGTTGTAGTGAGCCAAGATCGTGCCACTGCACCCCAACCTGGGCGACAGAGCGAGACTCCTTCTCAAAAACAAAGCAAAAACAAAAACAATGATGGTGTTTTAAACTGTATCAAAAATGCTCTTGCATCAAAGCAGCTGCATCAAGCTGTCACAAATCTAGTAGAATATGGAGTTCCAGGGACCATCAGGCTGGAACCAAGCTGGCTCTACCCACGTGGGGGGAGTGTCTCTTAATTGCTGGCCAAGCAGTCTGAAATAAACTTATCAACTCATCTTGTTTAAGGGGCGGGGAACAGGGGGAGTGGGATGTGAGTGAGAGGAGCAACCACGACTGCACACCTGCTGTATACAAGGCCTCCTATCTCATTTAGCCTCAAAACAACTCTCTGTGTTAAGTATTTTCACCCTAATCTTGAAGATCTGGGAACTGATAATTAGGGTAAGTGACCAGATTTTTTTTTCTTACCGGGGATTTTTTTAGTGCTCCAGCAAAACTCCTTGCAGGGCTGATTTAAAGTCTGGGCCAGGGCCAGTAATCCCAACACTTTAGGAGGCTGAAGTGGGAGGATCACTTGAGCCCAGGAGAGCAGCCTGGGTAACCTAGCAAAACTCTGTTTCTACAAAAAAATAAAAAATCAAAATAAATTAACACAATAAAGGCTAAGCCAACTCTAGTGGCCCAGACATCAATCTCTAAAGAGTGCAGATACCTTACTGGACACATAATGAGGTGAGACTGTTTCACTTCCGGCTCTTTTCCTGGGGAGAGGAGCATAGACAGCAGCAGATGGTAAGACACAGTTGATGAGTCATACCCCTGGCTACTAGGCAGAGGGTGGAGCAGGGCCCGGTGAATGCAGGGTTTGGGCCAGGTTGCAGTGATACCTGAATCCTCAGGGCAACAGAAGAAAGACTGAGCAGGGCCACCGGAGGGTCCACTGCTCTTCCTCCCGGCAACCCCCGCCCCATCACGCCATGCGGCGTGGCCTCCCTTCCACGTACTGAACGTTCTTAACGTTTAGAGTGACAGCTATATAGTTTAAAAATCAAACTTCCACACAGTTATGTACAAGACTCTAAATGAACAGGAACTGTGTTTTGTAAAACAAAATTGAGCTTTCTCCAAATTCCTTTTTAAAAGAAAATAATTTAGAATGCTGTAAAGCATTGTGAGATCTTTCTTCCATAGCCTTGAGGTTTTATATGAGGGAAGATTGGGAAGAGAGAGGGAATCACTGAGAGGGGGTGGGGATAAAAAAAGGAGGAAGACAAGGATGTGTGGGCACAGAGAAGACTATTGTTTTGAAGGAGAGGCAGGTGGTCTGCCTCCCACGGTCCCAGGTAACTTGCACCCAGCCCTGTCTCTGACCAGCATGCAGGCCTCTCCCTGCCCTGGTAGCCTCCCTCAGGGGGCCTCACTTCTCCCCCCAGCCATACTCCAGCTGCATTTCCTCTCTCTGCGGGTCACACGGGATCAATGAAACAACTCTCTCACGACAGCATTCCCACCACGAGGCATTTTGTAAATTACTGTGTATATAAATGGAGACCGTTTAGAAATTGTATGTGATTTTCAGCTGGAGTAAATCTTTTCCGTACTTAATGCCAGCATTGCTGTAAATTGTTTTCCTGGGGAGAAAACAGCAAGCCTACCACACCACAACCCCAACAGGCGTGATTTCTTTATTTTTTTTAACCTTTAGAGTGACAGCTATGTAGTTTAAAAAATCAAATTTCCACGTAGTAATGTACATGACTCTAAATTAACAGGAAACGCGTTCAGTAAAACAAAACTGAGTTTTTTTCCAAAGTCCTTTTTAAAAGGAAATAACCAGGCCGGGCGCAGTGGCTCACGCCTGTCATCCCAGCACGTTGGGAGGCTGAGGCGAGGGGAATCATTTGAGGTCAGGAGTTCGTGACCAGCATGGCCAACATGGTGAAACCCCACCTGTACTAAAAATACAAAAATTAGCCGGGCGTGGTGTCGCGCGCCCATAATCCCAGCTACTCAGGAGGCTAAGGCAGGAGAATCGCTTGAACGCTCTGCTTGAAAGCCGAGGTTGCAGTGAGCCGAGATCGCACCACTGCCCTCCAGCCTGGGCGATAGAATGAGACTCTGTCACAAAAAAAAAAAAAAAAAAAAAAAAAGAAAGAAAAGAAAAGAAAGAAAGGACAGAAAAGAAAGAAAAGAAAGAAAAACTGGGGCTGGGCACGATGGCTCACGCCTGTAATCTCAGCACTTTGGGAGGCCGAGGCGGGCAGATCACCTGAGCTCAGGAGCTTGAGACCAGCCTGGCCAACATGGTGAAACCCCATCTCTACTAAAAATACAAAAATTAGCCAGGCATGGTGATGCACTGCCTGTAATCCCAGTAACTCAGGAGGCTGAGGCAGGAGAATTGCTTGAAGCCGGGAGGCGGAGGTAGCAGCGAGCCGAGATTGTGCCACTGTACTCCAGCCTGGGAGACAGAGCAAGACTCATTCTCAAAAAAAAAAAAAAAAAAAAAAAGGAAATAACTTAGAACGCTGTAAGCAATCGTGAGATAGAATGCTGTAAGCAATCGTGACATCTTTCTTCCACACCCTAGAGGTTTTACGTGAGGGAAGATTGGAAAGAGGGAGGGAATCACCGAGAGGGATGGGGACAGAAAAAGGAAGGAGGGAGACAAGACCATGTGGGCACAGAGAAGGATCTGGGAAAAATAGGATAAAATAGGAGATACAATAGGATAAAATAGGGAAAGGGAGAGACAGAGGCTCGATGGGTGCGGGGCGACTTGTCCATAGTGGATCCCACCCATAGAAGTTATTCCACAGGTGCGGTGCTTTTGGAGAATTTTCCTTAACTCTGAGATAGAGCATTTGTGTGCAATCAGGGAAAACGCAAGGGGAAAAACGCAATCAGAGAAACTTCTAATTCTACCACTTTTCTCAGGGCATACACTCATCTCTTTATCCACAGCCTAGGAGATTGCAAAAGTGCAAAGGGAGGGTCCAGATTGCTGCCTTTGGGGAGGGACGTGTGCTTCCACCTGCTGCGTGTCTGCTTGTCTTGCACACTCACAGCACCCTCAGATGCCACTGGGCACAGACACCAAGCAGGCAACAAAGTGAGAACGCGGGGAGAGGGACAGAGCCCCGCTCGTTTCTGCTTTGCAATTTGTGATAATCTATGGGTTACTTTATTTTGAATTTCTAAATACATTTTCCTTTTGTTGTTTGTTTGAGGCAGGCTCTTGCTCTCTCGGCCAGGCTGGAGTGCAGTGATGTGATCACCACTCACTGTAGCCTCCCAGCTCATGCAATCCTCCCACCTCAGCCTCCAGAGTAGCTGGGACTACAGGCACACTGCACCACACAGGGCTAATTTTAAAATTTTTTAGATATATATTTTTTAAATAGTAGAGACAAGGTCTCGCTATATTGCCCAGGCTGGTCTCAAACTCTAAGGCTCAAGCAAACCTCCTGCCTCAGCTTCCCAAAGTTCTGGGATTACAGGTGTGAGAATATATTTTCTCACTTTTTGATTGAGGTGTAACTTACATACAGTAAAGTGTGCAAGTCATGACAGTTTCTTACATGTGTATAGGCCCATGTAGCCACCAACCACATTAAGACATAGGATAGGATGCCTCTGGACTCCAGTGGGCTCCTTGTGCCCCTCCCAGTGAGTATCCCCCAGAGGTGACCACTCTTCTAGTCTCCATAACTATGCATTGGCTTTGCCTGTGTGATTTGTACCTATGGAGACAGAGTGCTAGACAGACATATGGAGACACCTCTGTATGCATTAGTTGTGTGTTTGGCCTCTTTTGTTCATTATTGTTTTTGCCATTCATCAGTGGATGGTGGTACATATAGCAACAATTCATCCTTTTTCTTCTTCTTCCTTTTTTTTTTTTTTTTTATGAGACAGAGTCTTGCTCTGTCACCCAGGCTGCAGTGGTGCGATCTCAGCTCACTGCAACCTCTGCCTCCCAGGTTCAAGTTGTTCTCCTGCCTCAGCCTCCTGAGTAGCTGGGACTACAAGTGCATGCCACCACGCCCAACTAATTTTTGTATTTTTAGTAGAGACGGGGTTTCACCATATTGGCCAGGCTGGTCTCAAACTCCTGACCTTGTGGTCCACCTGCCACACCCTCCCAGAGTGCTGGGATTACAGGCATGAGCCACCGTGCTGGGCCTATAATTCATCCTTTTTCTTGCTGTGTATCATTCCGTGATGTGACTGATCACAGTGTATCTATTTCATTGTTGATGGGTATTTGCATTGTTTCTAGCTTTGAGTTATGAATAAACCTGCCATGAACACTCTTGTACAAGCCTTTGGTGGACATAGACTCTCATTTTGCAGGAGTGGAATCCCGGAGGCAGAGCTAGGCACACGTTCAGCTTCAGTAGGCACTGAACCCGCAGTTGCTTTCACCCAAGGTGCCTTGGAGAGAGAAGCATCTTCCATGGAAACTCTCACCTGTGGCTTCTAGAAACCCACTCGGTTGCCAGCTGGTGGGAGGTGGTGAGGGACATAAGGACAAACTGACTGGAGAGTGTCAGAGAAAAGGAGAGAGAAGCAAGGAAGAAAAGGGAGGAAGAGTCAGGGCTCGAGCACATGGAATAAAAACTTATCAGGGGGCGCTGAGGTCAAAGCCAACAAAGAGGGCGGTGTTGAGGATGCTGTCCCCAGAGCGCGCTCCAGGATTGAGTGTTCTCTTGCTGACGACAAAAAAGAAAGAAAATGGAAACGACAAAGCTTTTATAAGAGGTTAAAATCATTCAGAGTTATGCCATTTGCCTGTAAAAATGAGTAAGTTAATTTTCCTGACAACAAAATCAGAAATAAATATCTCCTTGAAATCCCTTCATGTCACCAGCCTGCAGCGGTGGTGGAGCCTTGGTCATGTAGATCAAAATTTACTGTCCCGGAGAGGCAGAGGCCGTGAATTTCCCGTCTTCTTTACTTAAAAACGAAATTTTATTACAATAGTTGAACTTTATCCTTTACAAGATGCATCCTAGAAAAACTTTATAAGCAAGTATTAAAGTTGTATATTTTCTTCATTAACCTGTAACATTTCATCTTTTTTTTTTTTTGAGACAGCGTCTCACTCTGTCGCCCAGGCTAGAGTGCAGTGGCGCAATCTCAGCTCACTTCAACCTCCACCTCCCAGGTTCAAGCAATTCTCCTGCCTCAGCCTCCCAAATAGCTGGGATTACAGGCATGCACCACCACGCCAAGCTAATTTTTGTGGGTTTTGTTTTGTTTCTGAGATGGAGTCTCGATCTGTCAAGGCTGTCCAGGCTAGAGCACAGTGGCGTGATCTTGGCTCACTGCAACCTCTGCCTCCCAAGTTCAAGCGATTCCCCTGTCTCAACCTCCTGAGTAGCTGGGACTACAGGCAAGCGCCACCACATCCAGCTAATTTTGTATTTTTACTACAGACTGGGTTTCACCATGTTGGCCAGGATGGTCTCGATCTCTTGACCTCATGATCCACCCACCTCGGTCTCCCAAAGTGTTGGGATTACAGGCGTGAGCCACAATTTTTGTATTTTTAGTAGAGACAGGGTTTCACGATATGGCCAGGCTGGTCTTGAACTCCTGACCTCAAGTGGTCTGCCTGCCTTGGCCTCCCAAAGTGCTGGGATTACAGACATGAGCCACCATGTCTGTCCACATTTGTTTTTTGTTTGTTTGTTTGTTTGTTTGATTTTGAGATGGAGTCTCACTCTATTGCCCAGGCTGGAGTGCAGTGGCGTGATCTTGGCTCACTGCAACCTCCACCTCCTGGGCTCAAGTGATTCTCCTGCCTCAGCCTCCTGACATTTCATCTAGTAATTCGCCCCAAATATATATATATATATATATATATAAATATATATAAATATATATATATAAAAATATATATATATTTTAAAGCCTATCTTAAGTGGATACAAAATTACAGCTAGAATACGCTCTAGTTGTAGCACTATAGGGGGACTACAGTTAATGACAATTTATTGTATATTTTCTTTTTTTTTTTTTTTGAGATGGAGTTTCGCTCTGTGGCCCGGGCTGGAGTGCAGTGGCCGGATCTTGGCTCACTGCAAGTTCCGCCTCCTGGGTTTACACCATTCTCCTGCCTCAGCCTCCCGAGTAGCTGGGACTACAGGGGTCCGCCACCTCACCTGGCTAATTTTTTGTATTTTTAGTAGAGACAGGGTTTCAGTGTATTAGCCAGGATGGTCCCAATCTCTTGACCTCGTGACCCACCCGCCTCAGCCTCCCAAAGAAGGGAGGGCTCTTCCTAAAGATGAACTGGAAAGAAGTTGGGGTGGCTAGTTTTTTTGTATTTTTAGTAGAGACGGGGTTTCACCTTGTTAGCCAGGATGGTCTCGATCTCCTGACCTTGTGATCCGCCCATCTCGGCCTCCCAAAGTGCTGGGATTACAGGCTTGAGCCACCGCACCCGGCCTGCATATTTTCAAAAGCTAGAAGAACAGATTTTGAATGTTCCCAACACAAATAAATGATAGATGTTTGAGATGACAGGTATGCTAATTACCCTGATTTATTACCCATTGTGTACATGAATTGAAATATCATAAGGCCAGGCGCAGTGGCTCATGCCTGTAATCCCAGCATTTTGGGAGGCCATAGCAGGCGGATCACCTGAGGCCAGGAGCTCGAGACCAGCCTGGCCAACATGGTGAAACTCTGTCTGTACTAAAAATACAAAAAAAAAAAAAATTAGCCGGATGTGGTGGCACGCACCTGTAATCCCAGCTACTCAGAAGGCTGAGGCAGGAGAATCGCTTGAACCAGGGAGGTGGAGGTTGTAGTGAACCGAGATTATACCACTGCACTACAGCCTGGGCGACAAGAGCAAAACTCCATCTCAAAAAAAAAATAAATAAATAAAATAATAACAATAATAAAAGAAAATTATTATTATTATCATGAACAAAAGTCTGATCCTAGCAGTTCCTCGTCATCCCTTCAAGATGACTGGACAGAGTGACTTGGGGTTGCTTGGTAATTTCTGAGTGCCTGGCATATTGCCCTGACAAGGGGGGAGGTCTGGACCTCTGGTCTGGGTTACTTGAGCAGATCAGCACGTTTGGTTTGCATTTGCAGTCTCCCTGTGCTGAGAGGAGAGAAAATAGCTATGAACTGCTGGCAGAAGTTTAAGATCCTCCCCACTCCCTGGGTCTGCTTTCCGTAGTCATAAAAAGGTGTTCAGCTACCACCTGACTAAAAGGAATACTGCTCACTCTCTCTTCGATTTTTTTTTTTTTTTTTTGACAGGATCTTGCTCTGTCACCCAGGATGGAGTGCAGTGGTGCAATGATAGCTCACTGCAGCCTCAAACTCCTGGGCTCAAATGATTCTCTTGCTTTATCCTCCCAAATAGCTGGAATTACAGGTGCATGCCACCGCGCCCAGCTAATTTTTGTATTTTTAGTAGAGATGGGGTCTTACTATGTTGTCCAGGCTGGTCTCAAACTCCTGGCTTCAAGTGATCCTCCTGCCTCAGCCTTCCAAAGTGCAGGGATTACAGGCGTGAGCCACTGTGCCTGGCCTAAAAAGTGTTTTAATTGTGGAAAAATACACATAACAAAATTTACCATCTTAATCCTTTTTATGTGTACAGCTCAGTTGTGTTACATACATTCACATCACTGTGTAGCTTCTCCACCATCATCCCCAGAACATTTTCATCTTCCCAAACTGAGACTCTGTCCTCATTCAACACTAACCCCCATTCCTCCTGCCCTCAGTCCCTGGCAATCCCATTCTACTTCCTGTCTGTGGGAATCTGACTCCCCCTGGTGCCTCGTGTAAGTGGAATCTTACAGCTTTGCTTGCTGTGACTGGCTCATTTCACTAGCATCATGTCCTTAAGTTCCATCCATGTTGTAGCATGGGTCCAAATTTCCTTCTTTTCTTCCTTTTTTTTTTTTTTTGTTTGGAGACAAGGTCTCACTCTGTCACCCAGGTTGGAGTGCAGTGAAACGATCTCAGCTCACCGCAATCTCCACCTCCTGGGTTCAAGTTGTTCTTGTGCCTCAGCCTCCTGAGTAGCTGGGATTACAGGCGCCAGCCACCATGCCCAGCTAATTTTTGTATTTTTAGTAGAGATGGGTTTTCACCATGTTGGCCAGGCTGGTCTTGAACTCCTCACCTCAAGTGATCCGCCCACCTTGGCCTCCCAAAGTGCTGGGATGACAGGTGTGAGCCACCACATCCAGTCTTCCTTCCTTTTTAAGGCTGAGTAATATTCCATCGAATACATAAGCCACATTTTGCTTATCCATTCACGTGTAGCTGGATATTTGGGTTGCTTCTACCTTTTGGATTCCTTTATACATTTTACTAACATTTACTGAGTACGTACTCAGTATAAATAACTGTGATAGTTGCTAAGGGGAGTTTAAAAAAAAAGAATGGCATGATTCTTCCCTCAAAAACATGATTTTCTAGGTGTGGGTGTATAAAAGTAATTATATAAGGTAAGATAAAATAAGTACAATAATGTGTGTACATACAAAAGAGTACTGGGGCCAGGAATGGTGGCTCACGCCTGTGATCCCAGCATTTTGGGAGGCCAAGGCGGGCAGATCACCTGAGGTCAGGAGTTCCAGACCAGCCTCGTCAACATGGTGAAACCCTGTCTCTACTAAAAGTACAAAAATTAGCTGGGCATGATGGCACATGCCTGTAGTCCCAGCTACTCGGTAGGCTGAAGCAGGAGAGTCACTTGAACCCGGGTGGAAGAGGTTGCAGTGAGCTGAGATCACATCACTGCACTCCAGCCTAGGTGAAAGAGCGAGATTCTGTCTCCAAAAAAAAAAAAAAAAGAGTACGGGAATCTGGGGAAGCAGTGACCAATCTCAATCTGAAAATATCAGACAGGTTCTCAGAAGGTGCAGCACCTGAGCTGTGCCCTAAAGAGGAAGAAATGGGGTTTCCATAGGTGGTGAGTCGGGTGGGGTGGGAAGGAGCTCAAGTAAAAGCAAATAGTGTGAAAGCACGTGGCATGCCATGAAAAGAAGGAAATAATTAAGAGTGTCGTGTTTACTTTAGGTAACTGATCCTCCGAAAAGACTGCTAAGCACAGACTTGAGGCAGTAACTTCCGTGCACATGTCTGTGGTAAGAGACCATCCACTGCCATAGCACAGAGCACTGGGAACACAAGTTAACAGTCTTGAAATAGGTCATCAAGGCCGGGCGCGGTGGCGCACGCCTGTAATCCCAGCACTTTGAGAGGCCGAGGCGGGCGGATGACAAGGTCAGGAGATCGAGGCCATCCTGGCTAACACGGTGAAACCCCATCTCTACTAAAAATACAGAAAATTAGCTGGGCGTGGTGGCGGGCGCCTGTAGTCCCAGCTACTCAGGAGGCTGAGGCAGGAGAATGGCATGAACCCGGGAGGCGGAGCTTGCAGTGAGCCTAGATCATGCCACTGCACTCCAGCCTGGGCAACAGAGCGAGACTCCATCTCAAAAAAAAAAAAAAAAGAAAGAAAGAAAGAAATAGGCCATTAAGCTGGTCCCATTACAGAAACACACAGAGAACTCCCTTTGCAGAGATCTCCTGGCGGAGAGGCCTTTGGATGTCCAGCTAGTTGGGATCACTTGGGGAAGGGTTCAGGGTATCCTGCTGAACTCACCCATCCTGTGGCTCCTGCCCAGTGAGCTAGTGCATTTAGGCACAAATGTGCCTAATGTGAGACCATCTTGGGAGTCCAGTGAAAATGAACACTCCCCAAGATAAGGCTCTCCACTTTACTACTAGTTTTTGTGGGTTGGAATTCAGTCTTTCATTTACCCAATCAACATACCTTTGCTGACAGCCAAAGAGTTTCTGGGTGCTAAGATATAGTTAACAAGATACATTGATAAGATCTCTGCTGTCTCATAGAGCTTCCCTTCCTGTAGAGTGAGATAGAAAATAACCAAAGAAATAACCTGGCTGGGCACAGTGGCTCACACCTTTAATCTCAGCATTTTGGGAGGCCAAGGCGGGAGGATCACTTGAGCTCAGGAGTTCAAGACCAGCCTGGGCAACATGGTGAAATCTGGTCTCTACCAAAAATACAAAAACTTAGCCGGTCATAGTGGCGCATATGTGTGGTCCCAGCTACTTGGGAGCCTGAGGTAGGAGGATCACTTGAGCTCGGGAGGCAGAGGTTGAGCCAAGATCATGCCACTGTACTCCAGCCTGGGAGATAGAGCAAGACTGTCTCAGAAAAACAAAAAACAAAAATGAACTAAAAAACACACGCACACAAAACCCAAAGAAATAACCAAGAAAATTATCAAACAGCAATAAGAGCTGGGAATTAAAATAAAATGGCGTAACAGTGAATGGGTGGCTTCTTGTGTCGGGTGATCTGAGATTGTGACATTAGGCTGAGTTCTGAAGGAGCCTACCACACAGAGGTCTGCTAGCAGAGCATCCCAGGCAGAGTCACAGATCGTGCAAAGGCCCTCGGGCAGGACTGAGCTTGACACATTTGAGGCACAGAAACAAGGGCCGATTTGTCCAGAGCACAGTGAGTGAACAGAGAGTGGGTACAATAGGAGTTAGAGAAATAGCCTGGGGCCATCACAGAGAATGTGTGACTCAGTGAAAGGAGTCTGGATTTTTTTCTAACTGCAATGGGAAATTGTTGGAAAGCTACAAGCAGAGGGAAAACTTGATATGGTACATATTTTTAAAAGGTCACTGGCATGAGGATTTGGCTGGAGGGGAGGGTGGTACAGTAAAAGTGGAGAGTGGACTTGGGTGCATTTCGGACATGGATTCCACAAGCGATAAAGAAGATTTAAAAAAAAGAAATCTAGGGAAATTCCTACAGTTTTGGTTTAAGTTACTGAGTGGATTATGGTGCCTTTTTAAAGATGAGGACCCCTGAAGGAGGAGATCTGGGTGGGCAAAGGAAAGGTGGAATCCAGAGTTCTCTTTTGCATAAGTTCTTTTGAGGCGTATGCAAGGCCAGGCATGGTAGCTCATACCTGGAATCCCAGAGCTTTGGGAGCCCAAGGTGGGTAGATCTCTGGTGGAGGCCGGGAGTTCAAGACTAGCCTTGTCAACATGGCAAAATCCCGTCTCTACAAAAAGTTTTCAAAAATAACCGCGTGTGGTGCTGTGAGTCTGTAGTCCCAGCTACTTGGAAGGTTGAGGTGGGAGGTTCGCTTGAGCCCATGAGGTTGAGGCTGCAGTGAGTCGTTATGAAGCTACTACACTCCGGCCTGGATGATAGAGTGAGACATTGGCTCAAAAAAAATTTAAAAAAAGCCAGATGCAGTGATTCACGCCTGTAATCAATCCTACCACTTCGTGAGGCCAAGGCAGGTGGATCACCTGCGGTCAGGAGTTCGAGACCAGCCTGGCCAACATGGTGAAACCCTGCCTCTAGTAAAAATACAAAAATTAGCCGGGCGTGGTGGTGTGTGCCTATAGTCCCAGCTACTTGGGAGGCTGAGGCAGGAGAATCATGTGAACCCGAGAGGCGGAGCTTGCAGTTAAGCTGAGATCCCACCACTTTACTCCAGCCTGAGTGACAGAGCGAGACTCCATCTCAAAATATATATGTGTGTGTGTGTGTACGCATGTGAAACAACTCCAGAGTTAGTCAAGAGTCCTGGGAAAAGAGATCAGGGCTGAAAATATAGATGTGGGGAATCCTGGGGCAACAGGGGAAATTTCCTCATCTCTTTGTTAACGGATCGTTAATTAGGTCCAAGTCAATGTCTTGTGTGCTGGACAGCCGCTGTAACATACCCAGGGATCTCTTTCATTTCCAACCTGACCTAGTCCTGGCAAATACACTACCTGTGGTTGTCATCTGGACCAGAGGAAAAAGGGATGAACTGGGATCCCAGAGCTCAGGCGCTGAGAACCAGCTCTGATTCCAGGAATCAAAACAAAGAAAAATAACAGTTATCGAGCACTTTCACGTGGCAACCCTATGTGGTGCTTCTCAGGATCTCTGTCTTAATTTCCACACCAGAACTTTGTGATGATTCTTACTTTCCCCACTTCACAGATGAAGAAATGGGCTCAGGTTGGTAAAATGGCTTCTTCAAGTTTGTAAATCAAGCCCAGATCTATTTCTTTTTTTTTTTTAGATGGAGTCTCACTCTGTCTTCCAGGATGAAGTGCAGGGGCGCGATCTCAGTTCACTGCAACCTCTGCCTACCGGGTTCAAGCAGTTCTCCTCCCTCAGCCTCCTGAGTAGCTGGAACTACAGGCACATGCCACCACACCTGGCTAATTTTCTTTGTTTTTTTTTTTTTTTGAGACGGAGTCTCGCTCTGTCGCCCAGGCTGGAGTGCAGTGGCATGATCTCAGCTCAATGCAAGCTCTGCCTCCCAGGTTCACGCCATTCTCCTGCCTCAGCCTCCCAAGTAGCTGGGACTATAGGCACCCACCACCACGCCTGGCTAATTTTTTGTATTTTCGGTAGAGATGGGGTTTCACCATGTTAGCCAGGATGGTCTCGATCTCCTGACCTAGTGATCCACCTGCCTCGGCCTCCCAAAGTGCTGGGATTACAGGCGTGAGCCACTACGCCTGGCCTTTTTTTTTTTTTTTTGAGATGGAGTCTTGCTCTGTCACCCAGGCTGGAGTGCAGCGGCACAATCTCGGCTCGAAGCAACCTCCGCCTCCTGGGTTCAAGTGATTCTCCCACCTCAGCCTCCCAAGTAGCTGGGATTATGGGTGCCTGCCACCATGCCTGGCTAATTTTTGTATTTTTAGTAAAGAGGGGGTTTCACCATGTTGGCCAGGCTGGCCTCAAACTCCTGATCTCAAGTCATCCACCCACCTTAGCTGCCCAAAGTGCTAGGATTACAGGTGTCAGCCACTGCGCCCCCCACATCTGTTGATGCTGTTCCACTGTATTACCTCTCCTTGCTGCATGTGCTTGGGCCAGATTTTTAGTCCCTCTGGGCTGGGGTTTCTTCATTTATTAAGTGGGACATTATTAGGATGGGTGTGGTGGCTCAGGGCTGTATAATTATAGCACTCTGGGAAGCTGAAGCAGGAAAACTGGTTAATTCCAGGAGTTGAAGATAGGCCTGGGCAATATAGTGAAACCTCATCTCTACAAAAAATAAACAAAATTAGGTGTGGTGGTGCATGCCTGTAGTCCCAGCTCCTTGGTAGGCTGAGGTGGGAGGATCACTTGAGCCCAGGAGGTTGAGGCTGCAGTGAGCTGTGGTCATGCCACTGCACTCCAGCCTGGGTGACAGAGCGAGACCCTGCTTCTTAAAAAAAAACCACATTGACTGTTACGGTTTCATCTAACTGTAATATTCTGGATTCTGAATGCATTCGAGTGTGTTTATGTTTCAGTTTTCTAAGTGACTTTGAATCTTACTGTAGCTGAAATGCTTTAGCGAGAGCATGATTTCCACGCTTTCCCAGCAAGAGGGGTGATGATTCAGCAGTTGGGGCATCTGAAATGCAAGGATTTGTTGCTGCGAGCCCCGAGGTGAAAGGCCTCTTGGAAGCATAAAGGATTCTGTCGCAGTCACTTTGCTCCCTTTGCCCCCAGCGCCTTCCTTTCCTTAGCTCTGGAAAATAGTTCTCATTTTCTAAATCATTGTGCTTTGAAGACCAAGTCTGATGGCGAATGTCAAAGGGGTCACAGGGTTAAATACAGAACCGAGTCTGTTCACTGCTGGCTGGGAAGCTGGCCGCTATCACCCACCCCAGCTAGACCTCGTCATCGGGGCTCCCTGCAAGAGGACCGTCATTTCTTTTAGGCTTTGCCAACAGCAAAGAGCAAAGGGCTCTTTCTTCATTGACGTGAGCCCGCCTGGATCCAGAACAGTATTCTGATGGCAGACAGAAAGAGCCACTCCAGCTTAGTGGCGTGATGTTTGTTCAAAATCTATCTTCAGTGCAAATGTTCTTCGGATGTTTAAATCTCCTATGGTAACTTTTTGGTGGTTGTACATTTCTAACATGTCTTAAAACTCTAGCAAGGTGGGCGGGGCATGGTGGCCCACGCCTGTAATCCCAGCACTTTGGAAGGCTGCGGCAGGCAGATCATCTGAGGTCAGGAGTTCAAGACCAGCCTGGCCAACATGGCGAAACCCTGTCTCTATTAAAAATACAAAAATTAGCCAGGCGTGGTAGCACATGCCTGTAGTCCCAGCTACTCAGGAGGCTGAGGCAACAGAATCATTTGAACCTGGGAGGTGGAGGTTGCAGCGAGCCGAGATCGTGCCATTGCACTCCAGCCTGGGAGCCTGGGTGACAGAGTGAGACTCCATCTCTTTAAAAAAAAAAAAAAAAAAAAAAAAGAAAGGAAAAAAAAAGAAAAAACAAAACTCTAGCAAAGTGAGTCAACTCTCCAGGTATGCTTGACCAATAATCTACCCAGGTAAAAGTTATTATTATCTTCTTAATTTTATAAAAGCCCCAGGGTGAATTCTTATCATGAACGGGTACTGAGTTTTATTAAATGCTTTTTCTGCATCTATCGCTGTGATCATATGAGTTTTCTTCTATAGCCTATTGATGTGATAGATTACACAAATTGACTTTTTTTTTTTTTTTTCCAGACAGGGTCTTGCTCTGTTGCCCAGGCTGGAGTGCAGTGTTGCAATCATGGCTCACTGCATCCTCGACCTCCCAGGCTCAAGCAATCCTCCCACCTCAGCCATTCAAGTAGCTAGGATTACAGTCACACACCACCATGCCTGGCTAATTTTTAAGTTTTTTGTAGCGATGAGGTCTCACTATGTTGCCCAGGCTGGTCTCAAACTTGTGAGCTGATGTGTTCCTCCTGCCTTGGCCTCCCAAAATGCTAGGATTATAGGTGTGAGCCACTACATCCAGTCTATAATTCTTTTTAAACATTGTTGTATTCAATTTACTAATAATTTGTTGAGGATTTTTGCATCTATGTTCATGAAATATATTGGTCTATAGTTGTAATGCCTTTGTCTAGTTTCGGTATTAGGTATGCTGGTTTTTTTTGTTTTTTGTTTTTTTGTTTTTTGTTTTTTTTGAGACGGAGTCTCACCCTGTTGCCCAAGCTGGAGTGCAATGGCATGATCTTGGCTCACTGCAACCTCCACCTCCTGGGTTCAAATGATTCTCCTGCCTCAGCCTCCTGAGTTGCTGGGATTACAGGCAACCGCTACTATACCCAGCTAATTTTTGTATTTTTAGTAGAGATGGGGTTTCACCATGTTGGCCAGGCTAGTCTCGAACTCCTGACCTCATGATCCACCCACCTCGACCTCCCAAAGTGCTGGGATTACAGGAGTTAGCCACTGTGCCCGGCCATATGCTGTCTTTTATAGAATGAAATGGGAGGTACTCCCGCTGCTTCTATTTTCTGGAAGAGATTGTATAGAATTGATATCATTTCTTCCTTAACCATTTCATAGAATTCACTAGTGAAACCATCTGGGCCTGGTGCTTTCTGTTTTGGGAGGTTAATAATTATTGATTTGGTTTCTTTAATAGGTATAGATCTATTCAAATTATCTACTCCTTATGTGAGTTCAAAGAATTGGTCCATTTTATCTAAGTTATCAAATTTCTGGACATAGTTGTTCATAATATTCTTTAATTATTCTTTTAATGCCATGGGATCAGTAGTGATGGCCTCTCTTCTTTCATCTCTGATAATAGTAATTTGTGTTTCTCTCTCTCTCTCTTTTTTTTTGTTTTTTTTGTTTGTTTGTTTGTTAGCCTATTAGCCTAGTCACAGGTGTATTTTCTTTTTTTTTTTTTTTAGGGACAGGGTCTCACTTGGTGCAGTCATAGCTCACTGCAGCCTTGACCTCCTGGGCTCAAACGATCCTCTGACCTCAGCCTCTGGAGTAGCTAGGACTACAGGCACATGCTACCACACCCAGCTAATTTTTTTATGTTTTTGTAGAGATGGGGTCTCATGAAACATCATGAGCCCAGGCTGGTCTCAAAATCCTGGCCTCAAGCAATCTTCCTGCCTCAGCCTTCTGATCCCTAGGATTACAGGCATGAGTCACTGAACCCAGTCAGATTTATCAATTTTATTATGCTTTCAACAAACCAGCTTTTAGTTTTGTTGATTTTCCCTATTGATTTCCTGTTTTCAGTTTCTTTGATTTCTAGCCTAATTTTTATTTCTTTTCTTCTGTTTACTTTGTGGGGTTTGGAGGGGGCTTTTTGCTTTTTTTTTTTTTTTTGGACAGGGTCTCACTCTGCTACCCAGGCTAGAGTGCAGTGGCACAATCTCAACTCACTGCAACCACTGCCTCCCATGTTCAAACAATTCTCGTTCCTCAGCCTCCCGAGTAGCTGTGACTACAGGCATGTGCCACCATGCCCAGCTAATTTTTGTATATTTTGTATAGATGGGATTTTACCGTGTTGCTCAGGCTGATGTTGAACTCTTGGACTCAAGTGATCCACCCACCTCGGCCTCCCAAAGTGCTGGGATTACAGGTGTGAGGCACCCAGCTCTTCTGTTTACTTTGTATTTATTTTGCTCTTTTTAAATTTTCCTAAGGTGCAAGCTTAGGTTGCTGCTTTTGGATATTTCTTCTTTTCTCATATTTCCATTCAATGCTATAAATTTATCTCTCTGCATTGCTTTCACTGCACCTACAAATTTTGATAAATGATATTTTCATTTTCATTTACTTCAAAATGTTTAAAAATTTTTCTTGAGACTTCTTCCATGTATTATTTAGAATTATGTGTTTTATTTCCAACTTTTATTTTAAGTGTGGGGTACATGTGTAGGATATGCATGTTTGTTACATAGGTAAACGTGTGCCATGGTGGTTTGCTGCACACATCATCCCATCCCGCAGGTATAAAGCCCAGCATCCATTAGCTGTTCTGCCTGATCTTCTCCCTCCTCCCACCCCTGTCCTCCAAATTATGTTGTTTAATCTCCAAATATCTGAGAATTTTCCAGCTATTTTTCTGCTACTGATTTCTAGTTTAATTCCATTGTGGTCTGAGAGCATATTTTGAATGAATTCCATTCTTTTATGTTTCTTAAGATGTATTTTATCCAGAATGTGGTCTACCTTTGTCAGCGTTCCATGTGCACTTGAGAAGAATTTGTAATTTGCTGTTGCTGGATAAAGTATTCTGTAGATGTGAATTATATTCAGTTGATTGATGGTGCTGTTGAGTTCAGCTGTATCTTTACTGATTTTCTGCCTGCTGGATCTGTCCACTTCTGATAGAGGAGTGCTGAAGTCTCCAATTACAATAGTGAACTCGTCTATTTCTCCCTGCAGGTCTATCCGTTTTTGCCTCATCTATTTGGATGCCGTTGTTAGGCACATACACATTGAGTATTGTGATGTCTTCCTGTAGAACTGACCCGTTTGTCGTTATGTAATGTTCCTCTTTATCCCTGATAATTTTCCTTTCTCAAAAGTCTAATATGTCTGAAATTAATATAGCTACTCCAGTTTTCTTTTTTCTTTTTTTTTGAGATGGAGTCTTGCTCTGTCGCCCAGGCTGGAGTGCAGTGGCTTGATCTCGGCTCACTGCAACCTGGGCTCAACTACCTCCTGGGTTCAAGAAATTCTCCTGCCTCAGCCTCCCAAGTAGTTGGGATTATAGGCATGCACCACCATGCCAAGCTAATTTTTGTTTGTGTGCAACAAACAAAATTAGGAGAGATGAGGTTTTACCATGTTGGCCAGGCTGGTCTCAAACTCTTAACCTCAAGTGATCTGCCTGCCTGGGCCTCCCAAAGTGCTGGGATTACAGGCTTGAGCCATCACGTCCAGCCTGCAGCTTTCTTTTGATTGGTGTTAGCATAGTATGTCTTTCTCCAACTCTTGGATTTTATTACATTAAATCTATCACTGGGCCAGGCGGTGGCTCACACCTGTAATCCCAGCAGTTTGGGAGGCTGTGGCAGGCAGGTCACTTGAGGCCAGGAGTTTGAGACCAACTTGGGCAACATAGGGAGATGCTGACTATCTTTTAAAAAAAGAAAAAAGAAAAAATATATCACTGGTGAAATTATTATTGTGAAAAATGTAACCATTCTTACAAAGGGCAGTGCAGTAAGGTACTTTCAGTCATTTGTACCTTAGTAAGAATTAGTATATAAGAGACTTTCAATAAACAGGTATACTTTTCTGTGGAGGGAAATGGGGGAGGGGGGTGAGGGATGAAGAGTCAGTAACTGAAGGAGGGAGATGAAAGACCTACAAAGAGAAAGAGAGGCAGTCAGACATGAAAGCCAAAATATGTGCTCTTCAAGATTCTTACCCAGGGCTGATATTGCCTGAATGCTTAAGAGCTTTCCTCTCTAAGTGAATTCAGTTAACAGGTGTGCTCGAACCCTTTGCACAAAGGCTACATCAAGGAAACACAGTATGCCTACTAATACTCGACTCCAGGAAGCCCACTTCCTGTTAGAGTGTCTCAGTCTTGAGAGGATTTGTCCTGGCAGGACTTGCTTTTTAGCCACGCCAAGTATGTGGTGTGTCTCTGTGGAATGATTTGAGGAGTGTCTGCAAGATTGCCCTGTCCTATTCATGCCAAAAATTCCACCATGAATGAGTCATACCTGTTGCTAGCAACACCCCGTGCGGGGAAGGCGAGGACACAGAAAGAAGATGGGGCAGCTTCCTTCCTCATTTTGCATGGGGATGGCCCATGACTAGGGTCTCCAGTGGAAATAAGGTCTTATGCGGAGGGGAAAACATATGTGAAGTGTAAGCTGATGTTCATTGCAACATTATTCACGATAGCCAAAATGTGGGAACAATCCAAGTGTTCATCACATGAATAAACAAAAAGGAATGTTTATGTACAATATACAATAGTACAATATATATGTACTATTCAGCCATACAAAGAAATGAAGGTCAGGCCAGGCATGGTGGCTCACACCTGTAATCCCAGTACTTTGGGAGGCCAAGGTGGGTGGATTGCTGGTGGAACCCAGGGGTTCAACACCAGCCTGGGCAACATGACAAAACCCTGTCTCTACAAAAAATACAAAAATCAGCCAGGCGTGATGGCACATGCCTGTAGTCCCAGCTACTTGGGAGGTGAGGTGGGAGGATCACTTAAGCCCAGGAGATGGAGGCTGCAGTGAGATAGTGCCACTGCACTCCAGACTAGGTGACAGAGCAAGACGCTGTCCCCAAAACCAAAATCAAAAACAACAACAACAAAAAAAACAAGAAATGAAATTCTGACACATGCTACAACATGGATGAACCTTGAAAACATTATACTGAAAGAAGACAGACACAAATGGGCAAATATTGCATGATTCCATTTATATGAAATATCTAGAACATGGAAATTCATAAGACAGAAAGCAGATTCGAACTCACTGGGGTCTAAGGGGAGGGGGGAATGGAAATTATTGCTTTAATAGATATGGAGTTTATCTTATGGGTGATGACAAGTTTTGGATAGTGTTGATGGTTGCATAACTTTATGAATATAATTAATGCTATTGAGCTCTATACTTAAAAATAACTAAAATGGCAAACTTTATCTTAAATATTTTACCATAATAAAAAGGACAGTGAGGCCGGGTGTGGTGGCTCACACCTGTAATCCCAGGTACTTTGGGAGGCCGAGGCAGGTGGGTCATCTGAGGTCAGGAGTTCAAGACCAGCCTGACCAATAGAGTGAAACCCCATCTCTACTAAAAAAAAAAAAAAAAAAAAAAAGGTATATCATAATAATAGTAAAACTATAGATGTGACTCGAGATTCCTGGCATGGGAATAGACTGAGGGAACTATGGAAAAGAGATAAAATCCAGAGGGGGAAAAACGCAAAGGCCTAGAATTAGAAGCAAAAAAAGCTTGTTGGGAAATGGGAACCTGGGTTCAATGAAGTCACCAGGGGCTGGCAGTGAATGTAGCTGCTGGGGAGCTGAGTGGAGGTCAGATCAGGAGAAGCCTCATGTTCGGCACAAAAGAGGTTGAACCTGGCGCAGCAAGGTTTCTAAGCAGGAAGGAGCTTATGGCTGGTCAGATTTGACCGTGGGTAAAATCACTCCAGCAAGTGTGGGGGATTTATGGCCTGAGAACAGTGCTGAAAGCAGTGAGAGAACGCCACAGGGTCAGCCAGGCGTGAGAAAATAGGCTCTGGCCTCGCTCCCACTCCCCAGCAGCCCCTAGTGCTCCTAAGAGCCAGTGTGAGAAACAGGAGACCCACCTGTATCTCAGTTCTGATACCTGATTTAGCACGAGCTTCCCCTGCTCTAACAGGAGACCATATGGCCTTCTCGAGGCTCACCTGGATATCAAGTCTCTAAACTGGGGAGGAAGCCCACACAGAAATTACCTTGGTGATTAAAAAAAGAAACACCTGTGTGAGCCCTGGACCCTCTAACCTAAATATCTACCTTCCTGGCAAGGTCTCCTGGGGGAGAAGTGAAAGAAGGGGATTTTCCTCCCTTCTGAAAATTCAGATTGCCCCCCTTTTGCACTCCGAAAGAACACGCTTCCTCCTGGTGTGTTGGGGCTCCCTGCCATTCCCCACCCCTGCTGCTCCTCCCTGGACTGACCCACTGCCCATGGCTCCCAGCTCCCCTTGCCCACTGCTGCCAGGTGGAGGTTCTGCTCCTAACCCCCAAGGGCTGCTGCTTCTGTCTGCTTTTCCCCCATGGTGCTCCCAGATACAGCTCCCTGCCAGTAGCTTCTCCACTTTGAGACCCTGTTAACTCAGTCACCTGGGCCCCAGCTCCTTGTTCAGTGACTTCATGTCGGTAGCTTGAAATCAGCGAGGGTGGCAGTATTACAGCACAGGCATCTGCAGACACCACACATCACAGCTTTTATTTCTGGAGAGCCAGCTGTCATCCGTATCCGTACACCGCCGACAGGGCTTCTGGTTCTTGTAGACAGACTCCCGCAAGAAAAAAAACTGATCCCACAGTGCCAGGCAGGGCTTCAATACTCTGAGATCCACTAAGTCCCCACCACCTCAGGAGGCAGGGCCAGTGCTCCCTGACATTGTAGAACTTCCCATTTCACCCCTGTGGTCGGGCTAACTGATAGAGGTGGCTCAGTTCACAAGCACATTCTGCAGGCTCCTACGGAACTTGAACTAGAGCGCTGAGTTCTTCAGCAGGAAGGATTGTGTGTGCCATCCACGAATGGGGATGCTGTTTCCCATAACTGCCAACCCATGTCCTCTCATGTTCCTGGGGTTCAAATGCAAGGAGATGCTGCCCCTACACCCGTCTCAGGCATTTGGACCGGAGTCCAGGCACGTTAGATTCGCCATGTAGGCTTCATGGCCTCTAGGCTGTCTTAGCTCATTAACATCTCAGCGTTAAACTGGAAAGGCCAGAAAGGTGTTAAACAGAAACAAAAACATTGTAATCAATTTGGTTTGACTGTATTTAACCGTTTAGCTTTTCTTTTTATTTTTTTTTTAAGAGATAGGGCTCACTCTTATCCCCCAGCCTGGAGTACAGTGATGTGATCATTGCTCATTGCAGCCTTGAACTCCCAGGCTCAAGTGATCCTCCTGCCTCAGCCTACTGAGTAGCTGGGGCTATGGTGGGCCCCATTATGCCTGGATAACTTTCTTATTTTTGTGCAGACCGGGTCTGGCTATCTTGCCCACGCTGGTCTCTAACTTCTGAGCTCAAGCGATCCTCCCCTCTCAGCCTCCCAAAGTGCTGGGATTTCAAATGTGAGCCACAGTGACCACTGTTGGCTTTCTGAGACATTTAGGATCATGTACATTATTGTTAATTATGATTGTTTTTGTCATTCAGTTTGTGTGATTTTCCAAAGAGTACACTTTGAATCTCCAGGTGTGTTTGAATTATCCCCCTCCTTGCTCACTGACAGGCTGAAGTCCTAAGCCCCAGTACCACAGAATATGACCTTATTTGGAAATCAGGCGATTGCAGATGTAATTAGTTAAGATAAGGGCATGCTGGAGTAGGGTGGGCCCCAAATCTAATCTGACTGGTGTTCTTATAAAACGGGGATATGTGGACACAGGAAGAATGCCACGTGTACATGAAGCTGGCCATTTACAACCCAGGAGAGAGGCCTGGAACAATCTTCCCTCACAGTCCTCGGAACTGGAACCAAGGCTGCCCACACCTTGAACACAGACTTCCATCCTCCAGGGCTGTGAGACAGCACACGTCTGCTGAGTTAGCACCCCAGTTTATGGCACTTTCTGACAGCAGCGCTAGCTAACCAATACGCTCTCTTGCTAAACGTACTTTTCCGTTTGTGCCCCACCAGGGTTTGCAGACAAGCAAAATTGTCATGGTTCCCTAACGCCTCAGAATGTTTTCTTCCTAAGTCACTTTTTAAAATTATTACTTACAGTGAGGAAAAACTGAAATATTGCAATGCCATCTACAATTAGGATTAGTCCCAACCACTCAGAAACGTTAAAAACTGATCTAATAAAAATAAAGAACCTTAAGACGCATTAAACTCTTAAGCTGCTCAGAAGCTGCTGCTTCTGTTCGTGGACACGCAGATTTGCCACAGTTGACATCACTGGCCACGTGCTGTCTTGTGTTTGTTACTTAACATCGCATGACAAGTATTTCCACGTAGTGACAATGTTCATATCTTATTTAAGTAGCGACTTACTAGTCATTTATGTTCTCATTTTTCACTACATTTTTGTGTAATTTGTTTAATTCCATTTAAACTTTTTCCTCGGGGCATGTATGGGAAGAATTCGGGATTCCAGTTTTAGCCCCTGTCACACGGAACCCCGTTCTTCTCCAGACTGAGCTGATCTGTGGTTTCCCCAGAAATAAAAACGACGCATACAGGTTTCTCCCTTCCCTTGACGTCATTTCGTTTGACCCTTTGTAATGATTTTCCCTAGTTTCGAAAGCTTGCCCTAGTCTTAACGCTGCTTTCGCGTTTCCTTATATCGCTAAGCGGGAGGTGGCCTCGCACTCTAAGAATCTGGCTCATTGTCATGCTTTACCCGGACCCCAGCGACTCTGCGCCCTCGGCGCTCGGCGCCCTAGCCCACCGCCGCGTGCACCCGGGTGCGGGTGTTGTTGCAGCGGCGCCCGCCAGGAGGCAGCGCAGGCTCGGTGTTGGCTGCGACGTCCCACAATGCACCGGGCTCTGGGGCCTGCACTACCTCTTGAACCCAGCTGCCGGGCCTCGAGAAGGCGGGCCCACGAGCCGGCGGGGGCGGGTCCTCCGAGGAAAGGGCCGGGAGCCTACACGGAGGCGGTGGTCGGGGCGTTAGGGGGCGGGGCCGGGAGCCGCCGAGGGGGCGGTGGGCGGGGCATTCGGTCGGGGGCGGGCCCGAGAGCGACCGGGGGGCGGTGGGTGGGACCGGGACTGCCGAGCGCCGGGGCGGGGCCTCAGGGGGCGGTCCCGTGGAGAGGGCGGGGCCAGGCCACTGGCCCTGTTGCCGGCCGCAGTGGCAGCCGCTGGAGACCGCGGGACCTGGCGCTGCAGCGAGGTAGGGACTCTTCGGGATCTTCGCTTTCGGGAGTGGGAAGTCTTTTCTCCGTCGTGCTAATGGGAGAAGCGGCGAGCTGCTAAAATTTAGAGACGGCTTCGCACTTCTCGCCGTAGCCCGGGCTTTGCCCGGGGGATCGATTTTAAAACTCTTTGTCTGGCCCCGTCGTCTTGCCCGCGGGCCGAACGTGGGGCGCCTGCTCTGGGTGTCTGGGGCGGGCGATTGCAAGCTCGCGGTGCATGCCTCCTGCCTCGAGTGTGGACGTGAACTCCGGGGTGGGCTGGGCTGGGTTTCTGCAGAGGCGGGAATGTGTGAGAGCTGGGAGAGTGTGGCTGTCAGCAGGGGTCCGTATCACACTGTGGGCGGGGGTCCCAACCCCTGCTGCCTCGGGTACGGGGTAAGCGGCATCTGCCACCCTCCCGCCTCGCGCGCTGTCAGGAGGCGCCGTCCCCGTGGGTAAGCCCGTGCCGTGGGTGCCCTCCCATCCCTGCAGCCCCAAACATACCTACCCCAGAGGACACCACAGAATGCGGACCCCAAAGCCAGCTGTACCCGCGAGCCCCTCAGCACATCTAACTTTAATTTGGTATCCCACAATTGGAGCTTTTCAAAAGTTAAGTTTGGCAGATTGGAAGCCTGGGAATAGGGGGCGCTAGGAATGCTGAATTTTGTTGGTGTCTGTCCTCAGCCTGTTTCTGGGTCACCCTGCAAGGCTCCATCCGTTCAGTCTCACCCCTTGGTAAGAATGTCCTGCCCTGAAGGCTCCAGGCTGAAAGTCTAAGGTGACCCCATCTTTGCCTACTTTTCAAGGTTTGGCAAAGCACGTGTGTCTTTTGATCCTTATCCCCCATGTAGCATAATTCATGTTTTTAAAGGTATGTTTTTATTTAAAACCTTCACCCTATATTTTCATTCCTATAAATACGAATTGGTTGATTTTACTTGTTAACTCCTTTAGGTGTTTAGTAATAAAGGTTATAATTAGGAAAACTGAAAGATATTCATCAGGTAAACACGATCCTCCTTAACGAATTTGCTGATCATAAAAGGAAGCAGATGGGAAATCAGGCAAGCTTGGTTTTAAAACATTTCTGCCTCTGAGAAGGTTGAACTATTAAAATTACATTTATTGTTCATTCCAAGTCTAAAATGCCAGCAATGAACTCAGATTCCTTTTTTGCTAGACGTTCATACCTGTTGACTTGAGATAATAAAAAATAAGAAAATTCTCCCCATCCCCAGAACTGAAGAAAATTCTTTCAAATTGTTCTCACCTTACCTATCCCCAGGGAAAGGAGGTAAGTCTCAGGTTGTTGGGATTCTAAATATTTTGTTAAGCAGAAATTCCTGCTGGTCCTTAACTTTGCTCTGGAATTATCAGTTCTTTTTCAAAATGTGAATTATGAATTGCCTATTACATACAATATTCCACATCTCACATTAATATTCATTTAAAAGCGTTGTGAGGCCGAGCGTGGTGGCTCTCACCTGTAATCCTAGAACATTGGGAGGCCAAGGTGGGAGGATTGCTTGAGCTCAAGAGTTCAAGACCATCCTGGGCAACATGGAGAAACCTCATGTCTACAAAAAATGAAAAAGTTAGCTGGTATGGTAATGAGCACCTGTGGTCCCAGCTACTTGGTAGGCTGAGGTGGGAGGATCACTTGAACCTGGGAGGCAGAGGTTGCAGTGAACCGAGACCACCCCACTGCACTCCATCCAGCCTGGGTGACAGAGTGAGACCCTGTCTCAAAAAATAAAAATCATTGTGTATTTGTGAGTAAAAAGAAACAAATCTTTAAAAGATTAAAAACAAGAAAAAATTAATATATTTTAGTGATTACCATTTTGACTTCCCTGGAGCGACAGTAAACCCAAAAGATAAAACCAAAATCTAGTCATTAATAGTCACTGACACCATAAGAACTAGAAGGCACCATTTGAAGCTTAAAAAGAAGTTTAAAGACATCTTAAATTCAGACAATAACTTTGCACAGTGGTTTGCGAACATCGGTAAACCCATAGCCTCAAGTGATTCCTATGGAAAGACACTGACACTCAGATCAAGAAATTTAAATACAAATTCAGGGCTTACTAAAAAAATAAGCAGATCAAGGGTCTCCAACATCAACTGTAAATACACACATGTTAGGTTAATTTAAAAAATGATCCACTGTTTTTTACAAAATTCCAATGCCCATATGCTTCCAAAAAGGCACAACTGGCATAGTTTTTGCTTCTAAAGGAGGTAAACTTTAAAAACGGACCTGTAGTTACAGACTGGCACTTAGAGGAGTTAACATAAACAGGTGACTGACTCATCAATTACTCATTTTTTCTGAGGATTATTTACCTACTAAGTGCAAGACTGGACTCATAGCTTTAGCTCAGTCCTAGTGAAAACACTGTACATAGGATCTATTAATGGAGGCTGTGTCATCAAGACCTCAGAAGTAGGGGCCAGTGTATTTCTTAGACACTGATGAAACAGAAGCATCTCTCAGAAGAACCATAAAGACATGAGTAGCTCTGTGTTAAAACACATCATTTATTTGGAAGGGAGAAAGGAACAGAGAAAGAACAACAGAGAGGAACTCAGAGCATTTCCTCTGTGGCTTCCCCCTTTGTGGTGCCAATTTAAAAAAAAAAGTTCTTTATTGTCTAATGATACTAATTTTTAAATAATAGTCATGTAATGTGAGGCTATAGAAGCAGTTATTCTGAAGGAGAGTCACTCATACATGAACTATCCAGGTTTCCAATAATAAAAACATCACTCTATTCCTATTCATGTATTTGTTCAATAAACACCCTAGCACAGTTCTAGGATTAGGAATATGAAGATGAATAGTTTAACATGTGACTTTAAGAGGCTGATCTAGTTGGGGAAATCAACCCAGAGATAATTATAGTATGTACATGGTATGATGATAGATGTCTGCTCGTAGTGCTATTGGACCTCTGAAAAAATCAATGGCTGAAATTAGTATTAAAGGATGACTAAGTTTTAGCCAGAAGTGGGACGAGAGTGCTCCAGGTAGAGGGGACAAACATTAAGAAAATCATGGAGGTAAAGGCCAGGCACGGTGGCTCATGCCTATAATCCCAGCACTTTGGGAGGCCAAGGTGGGAGGATTGCTTGAACCCAGGAGTTTGAGACCAGCTTGGGCAATATAGTGAGACCACATTTCTCCAAAAAAAAAAAAAAAAAAAATTAGCCAGGTGAGGTGGTGTACTCCTATTGTCTCAGCTACTTGGGAGGCTGAGGTGTGAGGATCGCTTGAACCCGGGAGGTGGAGGTTACAGTGAGCTGAGAGATTGCACAATTGTACTACGATCTGGGCAACACAGTGAGACCCTGTCTAAAAAAAAAAAAAATTTAAATTAAAAAAAGTTTTTAAATGATGGAGATAAAGTACCAAAATATGAGGCCCAGAAAGATACAGAATAAGACTAAAGAAGGAGGAAGGGGTCACACCATAAAAAGTCTTGTAAAGGCAGGGGGAGCCACTGGAAACTTTGGTGGGAGAATAATGGGATCAGATCTGCTTTAAGCAGCTTGCTCTGAGACTTCACTGAAGAATGGACTTAGGAGGATAGGAGGCAGGAAGAGCCGTTAAGAGGCTGCAACGGTGATTAGGAAAGAAATGATGAGGGTGCAGCATTGGTGGAATGTGTGACCAAATGGTCATTCATGCTTAGACATTATCAGCTTTCTTAGACATGATTTCATTTGGTTTTTATAACCACCCTTTGGTTTTTGTAGGGTAGATTAATAGGCTCATTCTACAAGTGTTTACTTAGGTGTTTTGTGTTCACTATCCCTGATTCTTACAAAAACCCTATGAATTGAGCATTATTAGCCCATTTCCCAGAAGTGTGTACTAAGGCACCAGTGAGGGCAGAGGCACAATCAGCCCCAGGTGCGGTCTTTCATACAGGGCTCATTCTGAACAGCAGGTGGGTCCTTGCCTCTGAAGACGGAGGTGGGACAGCCCTTCCAGGTAAACCCACACCTCAGGCGCCAGCGTGGGAGTGAGACCGCAGTGCCTGGCTTCTCAAGCAGTGCTGTTTATGCATTTAAAAGTCCCCTGGCCTAGGGCGGTGGTTCACGCTTGTAATCCCAGCACTTTGGGAGGCCGAGGCAGGCGGATCATGAGGTCAGGAGATCGAGACCATCCTGGCTAACACCGTGAAACCCTGTCTCCACTAAAAATACAAAAAATTACCTGGGCATGGTGGTGGGCGCCTCTGGTCCCAGTTACTTGGGAGGCTGAGGTAGGAGAATGGTGTGAACCCGGGAGGTGGAGCTTGCAGTGAGCCAAGAGTGCTCCATTCTGGGTGACAGAGCGAGACTCCATCTCAAAAAAATTAAAAATTAAAAAAAAATAAAACAAAATTCCCCTTGAGGCTGGGCACGGTGGCTCATGACTAATCCCAGCACTTTGGGAGGCTGAGGCAGGCAGATCACTTAAGACTGGGCAACATGGCAAAACTCGTCTCTACAAAAAATACAAAAATTAGCCTGGCATGGTTGTGTGTGCATCTGTTGTCCCAGCTACTAGTTGGGGCTGAGCTGGGAGGATCTCTTGAGCTGAGGAGGTAGAGGCTGCAATGAGCTAGTATAGAAGTTCTGGAAAAAATGAAACATAGAATTATATGATCAGCAATGCCACTTCTGGATTTAAACCCAAAAGAATTGTAAGCAGGGATTTGAATAGATATTTGTACATCCATGTGCCTAGCAAAGTTCTTTACAATAGCCAAAAGGTGGCTGCTGCCTCAGTGTCCATGGACAGATGAATGGATAAACAAGATCTGTCAATACAAACAGTGGAATATTATTCAGCCTTAAAAAAGAAGTTCTGAGACATGGTACAACATGGATGAACCTTAAGGACATCATGCTAAGTGAAATAAGCCAGTTACAAAAGGACAGATACTATATGATTCTACTTGTATGAGATCCCTAAAGCAGTCAAGTTCATAGAGACAGAAAGCATGGGGGTTGCCAGAAGCTGGGGAGAGGAGGAGTGGGGAGTTAGTGTTTAACGGGTGCAAAGTTTCAGCCTGGGAAGATGAAAAAGTTCTAGAGAAGGATGATGGTGATGGTTATGCAACAATGTGAACATACTTAATGTCATAGACCATTGCACTTAAAAATGGTTAAGATAGGCTGAGCACGTTGACTCAACACTTGTAATCCCAGCACTTTGGGAGGCTGAGACTGGTGGATCACCTGAGGTCAGGAATTCAAGACCAGCCCGGCCAATGTGATGAAACCCCGTCTCTACTAAAAACACAAAAAGAATCTGGGTGTGGTGGCACGCTCCTCTAATCCCAGCTACTCGGGAGACTGAGGCAGGAGAATTGCTCGAACCCAGAAGGCAGAGGTTGCAGTGAGCCGAGATCGCACCACTGCACTCCAGCCTGGGCAACTGGGTGAGACTCCATCTCAAAAAATAAAAAGAAATAGTTAAGATAGCTGGGCAGGGTGGCCTCACGCCTGTAATCCCAGTGACTCAGGAGGCTGAGGCAGGAGGATCACTTGAGCCAAGGTTGAGGCTGCAGTGAGCTATCATTGCACCACTGCTCCAGCCTGGGCAACAAAGTGAGACCTCGTCTCTTAAATAAAATAAAAAATGGTGAAAATGGCCAATTTCATGTTCAGTCTATTTTACCACACACGTAAAAATTTCCATGGAACGTCACGTTATGATCAGATTTTCAAGGTCTAGGAGCTTGTGACAAACTTGTTTTTTGTTTGTTTGTTTTTTGAGACAGAGTCTCACTCTGTTGCCCAGGCTGGAGTGTAGTGGCACAATCTCTGCTCAGTACAACCTCTGCCTCCCAGGTTCAAGCAATTCTCCTGCCTCAGCCTCCCGAGTAGCTGGGATTGCAGGTGTACACCGTCATGCCTGGCTCAGTTTTGTATTTTTTGTAGAGATAGGGTTTCACGGTGTTGGCCAGGCTGATCTCCAACTCCTGACAGATTTGTGACAAGGAAGACTAGGAAATGCAATTGGGAAGATTAAAATGGGCATCTCATAGATCACAGCCCAAGGAAAGAATGCTGGCTGGATTCCTGGAGGACAAATCAGAGAATGAGAAGCTGAAAGGTGGCAGAGACGGCATTTAGTTCAACTTCTCTTTTTACAGATGAGAACAGTAAGGCCCGAGTTATCCAGTGACTGCCTAGGGTCACTGAGCAACTTCAAGCAAAGGGAGGATGTGAAGCCAAAACCTGTCCACCCTCCCCCATCCCCACCCTCCCATTCCCCCTGAAAGACAACCAGCGCCTGGTACTGAGAAGGAATCTCTGGGCTGACTGACAAAGCTGTGCTCTGGCTTGCTTTTCAAGCAGAAAACAAACCGAGTTTTTCATCTCCATCAGTCTTGCTACAGCATATTCATAGGACTACCATGGCTGAAGAGATTTGGGTGCTCAGAATTTGGTGTTTGGTTGCTGGCTGTCTAGGTATCAAGGTGAAAAAGTGGTGATGTTAGAGTGAGTTCGTTCATTCATTCATTCATTATCAAATATTTGAGGGCTGACAACGTGTCAAATATCTTTTCCAATTTCTAGTTTTTCTATCTAGTAACAACCATCTGCCATCTTTATTCTAGATGTTCTGCCAGTTGCCCTTGGACATAAACTCCTTTTATATAAGCTTTCATTGAGTCTTGGATGGGGCCACTCGGGAATAGGTAGAGTTGGAGGGTAGATGATATGAGATGAAGGTGGGCGGTACCAGATGCCAGACAGAGTTTCAGTTCCATCAAGGAAGCCACCCAGAGCTACAGGATTCCATTTCAGACGTGTGTCTAGGGGCTGTAACATGCAGAAGTGGAATCCTGTTAGTGTAACTTGCTCCAGCAGAGACCAGGTATGGGGATTGCCTGGAGGTCTTAATGCCTGCATGGATGTTCAGAGTGATACATGCAGCAGAAAACTCAAAAGACAGACTGAAAGGAGAGATATTCAGAGATAAGCAGAGATGCAGAGAGAGAGAGAGATGTGGAAGAGAGTGCAATCTGGAAGAACCACAATTTTCCTGGGATGACATCTCAATCTTGTGGCCTCTAAGGATAAAGCCAGACTGACTCGTCACAATGATGCATAAAGGTAGATAGAGCCTCTTTTTCTTTTTTAACTGATATGGTTTCGCTATGTCCCCACCCAAATCTCATCTTGAATTGTAGCTCCCATAATCTCCATGTGTCTTGGGAGGGACCTGATGGGAGGTAATTGATACATGGGGGCAGGTTTTTCCCGTGCTGTTCTCATGATAGTGAATAAGTCTCTTGAGATCTGATGGTTTTATAAAGGGGAGTTCTCCTGCACACACACTCTTGCCTGCCACCATGTAAGATGTGCCTTTGCTCCTCCGCCTTCTGCTGTGATTATGAGACCTCTCCAGCCATGTGGAACTGTGAGTCCATTAAACCTCTTTTTCTTTATAAATTACCCAGTCTTGGGTATGTCTTTATTAGCAGTACTAATACATTAACCCACTATTTGTACCTGCTTGCTTCCAGGAGAGTTGAGTTGTAGACTACACGATAAAACAACTTTAAAAATGAGGCACTAGGGTGGTTTAGTAAAACAATGACCAGCTTTGAAACCACTTATCAAACTCTGGAACCTTGGAAAAATTACCTAACCTACCAGAATGTTATGTTTCCTTATCTGTAAAATGCAGATAACAACAACTTTACAGAGTGTTGGGAGAATTAGAAATCCATTAGTGTTTTCATTCAGCATTTTCACTGAGTGCTACATTAGTGGCAATACTGTGTTAGGAGCAGAACAGGTAAGGACGGGTAAGACATGGTGCCTGCCCTTGAGAGGCTTATAACTGGGGCGGAGGAAGACAGACACGTAGATAGACAAGTGGGTGAGGTGTCAAAGAACTTTGCTGGAAATGCATACAGGAAAGAAAGAAGGTATATCAGGAAATGTGTGCAGAAAGAAGGAAGGCATGTCAGGAATGGCATGGGGCCAGGCATATAGGAGACACAGTAGATACTAGCTGTTTTTAAAATTATAAAACATAAAAATGATCAAAGCAATGAAGCAGAAATAAATCTCATGGGACACCTGAGATGAGACATTTTGGCAGAGAATTTGGCTTTAAGTCTCTTAGAAGCCACGACAGAAAAGGAAACAGGTTGGGTGACATCATTTTCTTATTCTAGTAAGAGAAAGTACACAGATTCAACTTTAGAGAGGACTTTTTTTTTTTTTTTTTTTTTGGAGCTAAATCAAGGAAGGATTTATCACGTGGACTCCCTTGAATATAATTTTGAAGCTGTGAACAGTACCATCAGTAACATTTTATGGACAGCTCTGATGGTTTTTATACCACGGCACTCCTCTTACCTTTGGTGGAAGCTCTCTGGAGTTATCACTGACGTGTAAAGTGGTTTACTGTTAGAATCCTGGTGTGCTAGGATTCTGGGAGAGTCACTTTCAGCAAGTTACCTGGCGATGAGTCATCAGAAGAACCTGGAGAAGTGAGAGGATTGGAAAAGTTCTCAGTGTTCTGAGCTTAGTTATTTTCTCTGTGCTACAGGGCAGAGGATCCCTTGGCATGAAATAAGAGCTAAGTGGTCCAACAGGCGTTGAAGTGTTAAAACAAGAATAGAATAAGTCCTGTGCTAATCCTGACACAAGATAGTAGGCTCTGGGGATGATAATGCTTACTGCTGATGGGAAGACCAGGGATTAGCAACCAACCAGGGAATATACTTCAGATAAACTAAACAGGAGGTAGGGTGATGTCATGGAAAAGGCATAGACTTTGAAGTCAGGTTTATCAGGTTCAAATCCTAGGTCTGCTAGTTGGTAGTTTCACAAATTACTTAATTTTCTGATCCTCAATGGGATATTAAGAGTTATCTTGGGCCAGGCATGGTGGCTCACGCCTGTAATCCCAGCACTTTGGGAGGCCGAGATAGGTGGTTCACAAGGTCAAGAGATCGAGACCATCCTGCCCTACATGGTGAAACCCCATCTCTACTAAAAATATAAAAATTAGCTGGGTGTGGTGGTGCACGCCTGTAGTCCCAGCTTCTAGGGAGGCTGAGGCAGGAGAATCGCTTGAACTTGAGAGGCAGAGGTTGCAGTGAGCTGAGATCGAGCCACTGCACTCTGGCCTGACGACAGAGTGAGACTCCGTCCTGCCCCCGCTCCCCGTGCCGCACCAAAAAAAGTTATCTTGGGCTGGGCGTGGTGGGTCACGCCTGTAATCACAGCACTTTGGGAGGCTGAGGCAGGTGGATCACCTGCGGTCAGGAGTTCAAGACCAGCCTGACCAACATGGTGAAACCCCATCTCTAATAAAAATACAAAAATTAGCTGGGCACCGTAATCGCAGCTACTTGGGAGGCTGAGGCAGGAGAATCGCTTGAACCCAGGAGACAGAGGTTGCCATGAGCCGAGTTCACGCCATTGCACTCCAATCTGGGCAACAAGAGTGAAACTCCATTTCAAAAAAAAAAAAGAGTTATCTCATATTTCTAGTTGTTTTGCCAATTAAAGATAAGGTATATAAACAATAATAATAGTAATAATAATGAGTGCTAACAATGATTGAGACCTTAGTGCAGGCCCTCTGCTAAGTGCTTTAACTGCATTATTTCATTTCTTCTTCTTCTTTTTTTTTTTTGAGATGGAGTCTTGCTCTGTTGCCAAGGCTGGAGTGCAGCGGTATGATCTTGGCTCACCACAACCTCTGTTTCCTGGGTGGAAGCGATTCTTCTGCCTCAGCCTTCCAAGTAGCTGGGATTTACAGGCGTGCTACCATGACCAGCTGATTTTTGTATTTTTTAGTAGAGATGGGGTTTCACCGTGTTGGCCAGGCTGGTCTCGAACTCCTGACCTCAGGTGATCTGCCTGCCTCGGCCTCCCAAAGTGCTCTGATTACAGGCATGAACCACCACGCCCAGCCACATTTATTCTTAATAATGCTTACTGCTGATGGGAAGACCAGGGATTAGCATGTACTCTCTATGGTACATACTACCATATGTACCATATGAGCAACTAGAAGATGCTCAGCAGATGGTATATATTGGTATCATTTGTTTCAAATTAATAAATAATAAAAATATTAAATCTGGCCCATTGTCTGTTTTTGTAGTCCATGAGCTAAGAATGGTGTATACATTTTTAAGTGGTTGAGGAAAAAAATGAAAATAGAGGCCAGGTACGATGGCTCACACTTGCAATCCCAGTGCTTTGAGAGGCCGAGGCAGGAGGATCACTTGAGGCCAGGATTTCAAGACAAGCCTGGGTAACATAGCAAGACCCCATCTCTACAAAAAATTTAAAAATTAGGCAGGTGTGTTGGCGCACACCTGTATTCACATCTACTCAGGAGGCTGAGGCTGGAGGATCACTGGAGCCTGCGAGGTTGAGGCTGCAGTGTGCCATGACTGCACCACTGCACTCCAGCCTGGGCAACAGAGGGAGACCTTGTCTGCAAAAAAATAATAAAAATAAAAAAATAAATCAGGCCAGGTGTGGTGGCTCACTCCTGTAATCTCACGTTGGGAGGCTGAGGTGGGCGGATCACTTGAGTCCAGGAGTTTGAGACCAGCCTGGCCTTCTTTACTAAAAATACAAAAATTAGCCGGGTGTGATGGTGGGCGCCTGTAGTCCCAGCTACTTGGCAGGCTGAAGCATGAGAATCACGTGAACCCAGGAGGCGGAGGTTGCAGTAAGTTGAGATTGCCCCACTGCAGTCTAGCCTGAGTGACAGAATGAGACTCTGTCTCAAAAAAAAAAAAAAGAAAAATTTATGACATATGAAAATGATATAAATTTAAATTTCTTTTCTTTTTTTTTTTTTTTTTTGAGACGGAGTCTTGCTCTGTCGCCCAGGCTGTGGTGCAGTGGCCGGATCTCGGCTCACTGCAAGCTTCGCCTCTCGGGTTTACGCCATTCTCCTGCCTCAGCCTCCCAAGTAGCTGGGACTTACAGGTGCCCGCCACCTCTCCCGGCTAGTTTTTTGTATTTTTTAGTAGAGACAGGGTTTCACCATATTAGCCAGCATGGTCTCGATCTCCTGACTTCATGATCTGCCCGTCTCGGCCTCCCAAAGTGCTGGGATTACAGGCTTGAGCCACTGCACCCGGCCAAATTTCAGTGTTTATAAGGTTTCCTTAGAACACATTCATGCCCCTTTATTTACATGCTGTCTAAAGATGTTACATGCCATCTAAAGCCATCAGTGCTGCATTAATCTTCAGTGGTTGTGACAGAGATACGAATGGCCTGCAAAGCCCTACATGTTTACTGTGTGGCCCTTGACAGAAAACGTTTGCTGATCCCTGATTTAGAACAAGACTTCCAGGGGCAGCTACAGAACAGAAACTCAGCTGACCTCTGTGTAAGCAAGATCGCCCAGGGGTGACTTTTCAGACATGGAATCCGGTAGGAGCAGAAATCCCATCTGCCCCCTTGTTGAACCCATGGACAGGGCCTGTGCTGGGCAGTCCCGACATGCACATGGGCCGGGTTGAGGAGAGAAACAGGGCTGGGGCCAAGCCCATCTAGGGCCAGAACTTAGTGGAGCAGGCTGAGAAATCTGGGATCTCTGAGCTTTTTGTTTCTATGCTTTCGTATTTGATTGCTTTTCCCTTTGTATTTTAGCAAAAATTCTCTTTTAAAATTCTCATTGAAGCTAAACCAAGGAGGAGAAATGATTGATTCACATCTGGGCCAGGAGAGAGTCCAAAGTTCTTCATTGTTCTTAAGCCATGTTGTGTCTGCCTGGCCCCTGTCACTTCCTTGTCGGGACTCCCCTCCTGATCACTCCCTATACCCTGGCTCTGCCCAGGCCCTGCAGCTCGCAGCACCCAGGAAGAAGTCTGCTGCACCCTTCATGCTGTTTTATTCTCTGCTGGTCCCTCTGTTTCCTACCCCTCCACACCTTCCCAGCCTGGCGGAATCCTCAGTCTTCAAGATTCTGCTGAAGTGCCACCTCCTCCTCCAGGAGGCCCTCCCTGGCTCTTTCTGCCCATCCGGAAAGAGATGACCACATCTGCTTTTTTCTTTTTTCTCTCTTTTTTTTTTTTTTTGAGATGGAGTCTCACTGTGTTGCCCAGGCTGGGGTGCAGTGGTGCAATCTCAGCTCACTGCAACCTCCACCCCCTGGGTTTAAGTGATTCTCCTGCCTCAGCCTCTGTAGTAGCTGGGATTACAGGCAGGCACCGCCACACCCAGCTAATTTTCTTTATTTTTAGTATAGACAGGTTTTGCCATGTTGGCCAAGCTGGTCTTGAACTCCTGACCTCATCTGCTCGCTTCGGCCTCCCAAAGGGCTGAGATTACAGGGATGAGCCACCGCGCCTGGCTGACATCTGCCTTTTTGCCACACTCTACCTCCTATCCTACCACCTGTCACTCTGCATGGGCGATGTCCACTGTCCATGGATTCTTTCCCATTAGGGATGACATTATAAGCTTAGCACCCTACACGGCTCCTGGACCATGGTAACCTGGAATGTGTGAAGGCTGAAAATGAGGATCAGAGTCCTCTGAAGGACTGGGAGGAATGAACTTTCTCACTCAAGAACTAGAAATTCCTTAATAAGAGATGATGGTGATAAATGGAAACTCAAGCAAGGAAGGCCTAGGGTGGCAATATTCCTGGCTGGGCTTTTTTCTTTTCCCTTATGTGAAGGATATTGAATAATTCAGTAGGAAATACCCTTAACTATAAAAGACAGAAAGCACTAAGCAAGGAATGGTGGCACGCACTTGTAGTCCCAGCTGCTCAGGAGGCTGAGGCATGATCACCTGAGCCAAGGAGTTTGAGACCAGCCTGGGCAACATAGCAAGACTGGTCTCTAAAAAAAAAAAAAAAAAAAAATCTGGGTTTAGTGATGTGCACCTGTAGTCACAGCTCTTCAGGAGGCTAAGGTGGGAGGATCACTTGAGACCAGGAGTTCGAGACCAGCCTGGGCAACATAGTGAGACCCCCGACTCCAAACAGACACACACATACACACACACTAATCAAACAATATTCATGTAATACCTCTCCAAGGACTTATAGCACAAGACTACATTGTAATTCAGAGAAGACATTTCAGGAGGGGCTGAGACAATATTGTGCAACAACTTTGTTGATGATAAAATATAAGGATAGAATTTTCTTTTCTCTTTTCTTTTCTTTTCAATAGAGATGGGGTTTTGCCATGTTGGCCAGACTGGTTTTGAACTCCTGAGCTCAAGCAATCTGCCTGCCTTAGTCTCTCAAAGTGCTGGCATTACAGGCGTGAGTCACTGCCCCTGGCAGAGGATAGAATTTGAAAAATGCAAATGTTGGCCTAGCACGGTGGCTCACACCTGTAATCCTAGCACTTTGGGAGGCTGAGGCAGGTAGATCACCTGAGGTCAGGAATTCAAGACCACCCTGGGCAACACAGTGAAACCCCGTCTCTACTAAAATACAAAAAAATTAGCTGGGTGTGGTGGTGCGCACCTGTAGTCCCAGCTACTTGGGTGGCTGAGGCAGGAGAATCGCCTGAACCCAGGAGGCAGAGGTTGCAGTGAGCTGAGATTGCACCACTGCCCTCTAGCCTGGGCGACAGAGCGAGACTCCATTTCCAAAAAAAAAAAAAAAAAAAAAAAAAAAAGCAAATGTCTAACTTGGCCAGGAGATAAGATCTTTCAAGTACACATGAGCTCTTATCACTCTCAACAGAATCTTGTCACAAGACAAGGAAGGATTTGGGGCTGGAAGGATCTTAACTAATAGCCTCTTGTTATCTGCTCTCTCCAAGGGCAATATCTGCCCTTAAGAGAATGGTTGTCTGTAACTTTGACCTCAGCTGGGTGATCACTGAGCTCTCAAGACCTTTATCTTATAAGAACAGTTTGAGTTGGTTTTTTCATACTCTCACTCTAGCCTAGGAATCCTTTCGGCCACTTTGGGCCTGTTGTGAGTTCCTAGGGTTGCAGATCCCCATGAGCTTGCCCGTTTACTCTGCAGAAAACTTAGTGTTATAGCAGGTTGGCGCATGGTGGCTTATGCCTATAACCCCAGCACCTTGGGAGGCTGAGATGGGTGGATCACCTGAGGTCAGGAGTTCGAGACCAGCCTGGCCAACATGGTGAAACCCTGTCTCTACTAAAAATACAAAAATTAGCTGGGCATGGTGGCGTGTGCCTGTAATCCCTGCTTGAATCCAGGAGGCAGAGGTTGCAGTAAGCTGAGATCCTGCCACTGCACTCCAGCCTGGGCAACAGAGCAAGACTGTCTCAAAAAAAAATCAAACAAACATAGTGTTATATCAGCCAACCTAAAGGTTCCTCTTTCAGGTCATTAATGAAAAATGTCCCAGTAATAACATTTCTTTATAAAAGAAACCTTTTATAAATCAGTCGTTTTATTGTAATCAAACTTCTAGATTCCATTCTTTCTCATCAGGTTCTGGTAAAATGGGAGCAGTTTCTATGATCAACGGGACTCTCCTAGCTTAGTCTATTTTCTAGCCAGCTTTCTCTCTCTCCTGTTCTTCACAGCAGATTTTCAAACACCCCCATTCCCCTTAAACCTCCCAGGTTCCCATCACTCCCGGCAAAGAGCCAGCTGGCTACTTTATGGAGATAGGAGAGACAGTCAGTTCCTGCTGCCGTCCAGGTGCATCTGAGCAAGTTTTTCTCTCTTTCTATCTCATTCCAGCTGAAGAAGTATCACTCCTTTGATTAGGGCCAACCTTTGAATCTGTCGATTGAGTAAGCATGGTAGTGGTCTGTGTCTATAATCCCAGCTACTCAGGAGACTGAGGTGGGAGGATCACTTGAGCCCAGGAGTTTGAGACTAGCCTGGGCAACATAGCAAGACCCCATCTCTAAAAAAAAAAAAAAAGAAAAATCAATCAATCTGTGGATTGGCCTGTGCTCTAGGCCTTCTCCCTCCTTTAGGGTCTCTCTCATTGATGATCACCTCTCCTGCATCCTTCTTGGCCTTTACACCTTGTCCCATCTCATCCGTCAAAGTCTGTCTTCCTCCAGCAACCCGCCCCTTCACAGCCCAGCTTCTTGGCTTAGAATTATTTCTCTCCAGGGACCTCCTTCCTCTTCGGCTCCCCAGCTGCCTTCACTCTGGCTTCTGTTCCCCTGGCTGCACTGAAACCATCCTCGCAAAAGTCACAACCACTTTCCTGCTGCTAAACCCAATGTATGTGTCTTAGTCCTTATCTAACTTATCTCCCGAAAGCACGTGTCTTTGAGAAATTCTCTTCTGCTGGCCCTGTCCTCTCCCACTTTCTTTCCTCCTTTTCCTCGTGCTGTTTGTTCTTGGTCTCATCTTCCTGGATCTCTTCTTCCATGGCAGTTCTGCCCCGGGCCCCCTACTCTCCCTGTACCCATCTTCTTGGAAATCTTTTGGTTCCAAGTGACAGAACCCAAATTCATGGTTTTGTTGGTAGTGGTGTTTTGCTTTGTTGGTTGTAACAGCCAACCAAAGGGATAGTTGAGTTTATGGAGTTATTTATGGTTGCACAATTAGCTCCATAAACTCAACCAACTAAAACACCACTACAAACGAAACCTATGACAAAGGAAATGCATTGTTTCACGCATCTGAAAATCCAGAGGTAGATCTGTGATATCTGGTCCAGAGACATAAAGTAAGGTCGTCATGCTCAGCCTCCCTCTGCCTGTCTCTTGGTTTGTTTTTCTGTTTGCTTCATTCTCAGGCAGCCTCTCTCCAAGTGATGGCAAAATGCCTGCCAGCATCTCCAGGCTGAGACCCAGTCCTCTTAGCAAACACAAGACAATCTTCTACCCAATTTCTTTTTTTTTTTGAGACAGAGTCTTGCTCTGTCGCCCAGGCTGGGGTGCAGTGGCCGGATCTCAGCTCACTGCAAGCTCCGCCTCCCGGGTTTAGACCATTCTCCTGCCTCAGCCTCCCGAGTAGCTGGGACTACAGGCGCCCGCCACCTCGCCCGGCTAGTTTTTTGTATTTTTTAGTAGAGACGGGGTTTCACCGTGTTAGCCAGGATGGTCTCGATCTCCTGACCTCGTGATCCGCCCGTCTCGGCCTCCCAAAGTGCTGGGATTACAGGCTTGAGCCACCGCGCCCGGCCTCTTCTACCCAATTTCTTAAGCTGGAAGTCTAGGATTCTTTTTTGTTTTGTTTTGTTTTGTTTTGTTTTTTGAGATGGAGTTTTGCTCTTATCACCCAGGCTGGAGTGCAATGGTGCAATCTCAGCTCACTGCAACCTCTGCCTCCCAAGTTCAAGCGATTCTCCTGCTTCAGCCTCCTGAGTAGCTGGGATTACAGGCATGTGCCACCACGCCTGGCTAATTTTGTATTTTTGGTACAGACGGGGTCTCACTGTTGGCCAGGTTGGTCTTGAACTCCTGACCTTAGTTGATCCGCCCACCTCAACCTCCCAAAGCACTGGGATTACAGGTGTGAGCCACTGAGCCTGGCTAGGAATAATTTTTTTTTTTTTTTTTTTGAGATGGAGCCTCACTTTGTCACCCAGGCTGGAGTGCAACGGCGTGATCTTGGCTCACCACAACCTCCGCCTCCCGAGTTCATGCAATTCTCCTGCTTCAGCCGCCCAAGTAGCTGGGATTACAGGCGCCCACTACCACACCTGGCTAATTTTTGTATTTTTAGTAGAGACAGGGTTTCACCATGTTGGCCTGGCTTGTCTCGAACTCCTGACATTGTGATCCGCCTGCCTCGGCCTCCCAAAGTCCTGGGATTACAGGTGTGAGCTGCCGCACCTGACCAGGAATAATTTTTGACTCCTCTTTCCCAACATTGGCTTAGACACCAAGTCCAGTCCCAGGTTCTCAATCTCTCTGCATCCCTGCTGCCAATAATCTCATTCAGGTCACTGTCCTTTGTCTCCATCCCTGTCTGACCCCCGGGGGGTTTCCTGCCTCAGCTCCTGCTGCTTTGCACTCCACTCTTCCCATCACAGCTGGGACCATCTTTTGAAAACATTAATCTGGTCCCATCCCTTCAATATACAAAGTCCTCATTAGCAGGAAGCTGAAAGCAAAACTCCCTGTTATGTTTTCTGTAAGGCGCTGCCTGCTGCGGCTCCTGCCTGCCCCTGCCCGCCTACCTCTTTATACTTCCCCTCTTGGTCCCTGTGATTTGGCTTCTGATGCCAGATGAGCCACTCCCTCCCAGTTCTCTCTCCATCCTACTCCACCTGGACTGTTCTCCTCCTGAGTCCCTCCTGACAGCTGATTTTTGGGTCATAGTTAGACATAACTTCACCGAGGACAGCCTTTCATACTGCAGTATGTATATACTCTTCCTGTTAGAACATTCTACTTTTTCCATCTTAGTACTTATCACCCTTTCTTGTAATTGCTTTTAAATCATCCATACTTTTGGGTTGGGCGCGGTGGCTCGTGCCTGTAATCCCAGCACTTTGGGAGACCAAGGTGGGCAGATCACTTGAAGCCAGGAGTTCTAGACCAGCCCAGCCAACATGGCAAAACCCTGTCCCTACTAAAAATACAATTAGCCAAGTGTGGTGGTACGTGCTTGTAATCCCAGCTACTCAGGAGGCTGAAGCAGGAGAATCACTTGAACCCAGGAGACGGAGGTTGCAGTGAGCTGAGATCACGCCACTGCGCTCCAGCCTGAGCAACAGAGTGAGACTCTGTCTCAAAAAAAGAAAAAAAAATCCATACCCCTCTGCAGACTCTAAGGATCACAAGGGCAGATATTTGCTTTGCTTTATGAAATATCCCCAATATTACAGAATAGAACTCAATATGTATTTGTTGACTTGTACCATAAAATGAGATGCAATTGTGTTAGTGGTTTTCCAGTTCTCTTCTAGATTTTAGAATTTAGATTGATTCCATAAACTGGAAAAATCTAAAAATATAATATCTACTCTTTCTCTTTATTTATATGCTTATTGTTCCCCCTTAACAAACGGTAACATTTGAGAATTGAAAAGATCGTAGTAAAATCTAGCACTAATTCACTTCATTTGACAGCTTAGGAAGGGAAGGCTCAGAGGGTCTCTGTAACTTGCAGAAACCACAGAGCTATTTATGGTTGCATAATTCGATCCATAAACTCAAACTCAGAGCCCCCAACTTTCAGTCCAGGGCTTCACCATGGTATTAACACTTTTATTAGCATTTTTATGTATTTTTAATTTATTATTTTTTTGAGACAAGGTCTTGCTTTGTTGCCCAGGCTGGAGTGCAGTGGTGCGATCATAGCTCACTGCAGCTTCGACCTTCTGGTCTCAAGCAGTTCTCCTGCCTCAGCCTCCCGAGTAGATGGGACCACAGGCATGTGCCACTACACCCGGCTAATTTTTATATTTTTGTGGAGATGGGGGTCTCAATATGTTACCCAGGCTGATCTCAAACTCCTGGGCTCACATGATCCTCCTGTCTCAGTCTCCCAAAGTGCTGGGATTATAGGCATGAGCCACTGCACCTGGCTGTCACTAGCACTTTTAACAGACTAGTGTAGTATGATTTTTTTTTTTTTGTATTGATACAAAGGAATCTTATTGCTTATAGCCTCATGTTTTACTTTTTAAAATGTACTTTTGGATCCTGTACATCTCAATAGATTTTCAGGAGGAAAATCACTGCCAGGTCTATAGACGCCTGGGTATCCTCTAAGGTTCTGTGCTCACGGGTTGGGTTAATATCTAACACATTGCTCAGAGAGAGCCAGATGTTACACACTGCATTCAGTTCTCCTTCAGTTTCACCTCACAAGGATAGTGACTGAGTAGATGCCATCTGGATTTGATGATCTGGTGAATGCTTATATTGTGTAAAAGAAGTAACAGACTTTGGTTTAACTCTTTGTATTAACTGTTCCCCATTGCTTCTGTGAAATCTACAGGACACACTGTTAACTTTACAGGGGCAATGGAACAGTCCATTACGAAATATGAGCTTGAAAAGAAAGTTGTTTCTGTAAGTTAAGGTTTGGAAAAGACCAAGCAAGAGTAACAGTCGAAAAATAATTATTTTAGAATTGGGTATGGATTAAAAAAACAAATATTGGGGAAAAGTATTTAGTTAATTTATTTTTTTTTTAAGACGGAGTCTCACTCTTTCCTCCAGGCTGGAGTGCAGTGGCACAATCTCAGTTCACTTCAACCTCCACCTCCCGAGCTAAAGTGATTCTCCTGCCTCAGCCTCCAGAGTAGCTGGGATTACAGACGTGTGCCACCAAGCCTAATTTTTGTATTTTTAGTAGAGATGGGGTTTCACCATGTTGGCCAGGCTGGTCTCAAACTCCTAACCTCAAGTGATCACCCCGCCGACCCCCGTGGCCTCCCAAAGTGCTGGGATTACAGGTGTGAGCCATGGCACCTGGCCATAACTTTTTTTTTAAATTTTTAATTAAAAATTTAGGCCAGGCACAGTGGTTCATGCCTGTAAATTCTAACACTTTGGGAGGCCTAGGTGGGCAGATTTTTGAGTCCAGGAGTTCGAAACCAGCCTGGGCAACATTGTGAAACCCCATCTCTATAAAAAAATACAAAATTAGCAGGGGCATGGGGACATGCACCTGTGGTCCCAGCCACTTGGGAAGCTGAGGCAGGAGAATCACTTGAGCCCAGGAGGTAAAGGCTACAGTGAGCCAAGATTGCACCACTACACTCCAGTCTGGGTGACAGAAACACTGTCTCAAAAAAAAAAAAAAAAAAAAAAAAAAAAAGGGCTAGTTGTGGTAGCTCATACCTGTAATCCCAGCACTTTGGGAGGCTGAGGTGGGAGGATTGCATGAGCCCAGGAGTTCGAGGCTGCAGTGAGCTCTGATTGTGCCACTGCACTCCAGTCTGGGAGACAGAGCAAGACCCTAGCATTACAAAAGAAATGTTTTAAGAAAACCAAAAGTAGAACCGATTGACCAATATATTATGAAACTCCAGTGAATGGACCTATTCCAAAAGGAAATTTCTTGGCCACAGATTGCACATAATTGTTCTTCAAATGTTAATTTTTTTTTACCATTAACTTTTTTTTAACGTTGAAATTTTATTTTAAAAATTGACATGCAAAAAATTGACTTTTGGGATATATAGTTATAGACTTTTTAATTTTAAATTTAGCGTGTAGAAACTACTTCTAAAATGACTTTTATATAAATATTGAGTAGATGCAAAAGAAAATGTGCAATACAGGTGTAGGGTATAGAAACAATACTACGTTGGGCCAGGTGTGGTGGTTCACGCCTATAATCCCAGCACTTTGGGAGGCCGAGGTGGATGGATCACTTGAGGGCAGGAGTTTGAGACCATCCTGGCCAACATGGTGAAACCTCATCTTTACTAAAAAGACAAAAATTAGCCAGGTGTGGTGGTGGGTGTCTGTAATTCCAGCTACTCAGGAGGCTGAGGCAGGAGAATTGCTTGAACCTGGGAGGTGTAGGTTGCAGTGAGCCGAGATTGAGCCACTTCACTCCAGCCTGGGTGACACAGCAAGACTCCATCTCAAAGAAAAAAAAAAAAAAGAAATAATACCACGGTGAATCCTGTGTACTCATCAACCATTTTAAGAACATGATGGCTTGTCTTAGAGGCCCCCATTGGCCCATTCTACTCCCTTTCTTCCCCCTAAGAAATAACCACTATCCTGAATTTTGAACCTATCATTCTCCTGCTTTCTTTTAGTACATGTCTTTGTATTTCTTAACAATATGGGTTTTTTGTTTTATGATACAGAGTCTTGCCTTGTCACCCAAGCTGGAGTACAGTGTCACAATCATGGCTCACTGTAGGTTCAACCTCCCAGGCTTAAGTGATCTTCCAATCTGAGCCTCTCAAGTGGCTGGGACCACAGGTGGGCACCACCACACCTAGCTAATTTTTAAAGTTTTGTAGAAATGAGGTCTCACTATGTTGCTCAGGCTGGTCTCAAACTCCTAAGATAAAGTGATCCTTTGCCTCGGCCTCCCAAAATGCTTGGATTACAGGCATGAATCATTGTGCCCAGCCTAAGCCATATGTTTTTAAAACATATTTACAGTTTGATTTTTTTTTTTTTTAGTTTGACGTTTAGATAAATGAAATTATACTATTTGTATACTTATGAGCCTTTTTTTTGCTCAATATTATGTTTTTCAGATTGATTCATTAAAGATGGGTGTGATTCATTTATTTAGAGTAGTACTCTGTTATATAAAGGGATCACAATTTACTTATCAGTTTTACTATTGGACATTTAGGACGTTTCAAGTTTTTCTTTTTTTTGCTAGTGAATCAGTGCCGCTATGAACATTACTCTGGGCGTATGCTTGGACATAGAATCTCTGAAGTACAGTCTCAACTGTTAATTTAAAATAAAATGTTTGGCCCAGTGCAGTGGCTCACACCTGTAATCCCAGCACTTTGGGAGGCCAAGACAGGAGGCTCACTAGAGGCCAGGAGTTTGAGACCAGCCTGGTCAAGAGAGTGAGACCCCATCTCTACAAAAATTTTAAAAATTATCCAGGCACAGTGACTCACACCTATAATCTCAGCACTTTGGAAGCTCGAGGTGGGAGGATTGCTTGAGCCCAGGAGTGCAAGGCTGCAGTGAGCTATGATGGACAGAGCAAGATCCTGTCTCTAAAAAATAAATTTTAAAAGTAAAATAAAATGTTCAATGTATCTTTTTGTTATGATTCCTTGCTTCAACTGGTTATTTCAGTTAATAGAAAAACCTACTCTCTTACTGCATGTATGTGGCTTGTTCTATGCTTCTGAATCTTCATGTATTATAATTTTGCTTTTGAAATGAATTTGAAGCTTCTCAAGGGCTATTACTGGACCTATGGATTTCATATCTCTTAGATCTTACCATGGTGCCTGATGCAATGTTCTGTATACGCCTCTGGTGATGGAGTTTTATTTCCTTAGCTATTGGTCAGGCCAGCTAGTCTTTCTCATTTTGGGTTAACATTATCGTATTGTTTTCATCTTTTCTCCTCCTTTCATTTCTTCTTAATTTGGGGCACATTGTTTCTTCTGAAAAGGGGAGTGAGAAAGGAAATAATAGAAGGAACTGCTCAGCCAGTCTCTACTGGGGGCCTGCACTGTATTTGTCGTGGTACTTGACACTAAAAAAAGAAACTAACATGAAATGAAAGACAAGTTTAAGATATATTTAAAACAGATGTTTGTGCTTTAATTTAAAAATTCCAAATGCAACCCTTTGACCCAGCAAGTCTACTTCTTGAAATCTATCTTATGGAAATAATTAAAACTTGTGCAAAAACATTTAGGTCTAACATGTTCATCTCAGCCTTGTTTGTAACGGAGAAGAATTAGAAACAAATTTTCAACCATGGGGATTTAACACATAAATACAGTGGAATTCCTCTGTTAAAAATTATATATATATATATATATACACACACACACACACATATATATGGATACAGATATTTATGATTTATTAATTGGAAAACATGAGCTATAATGTACAGTGTCATCCTATTTTTGTAAAAGACAAATGTACAACAATGACTAGGAGAATGGTCACAAAGAATATGTGCTAGTGATGAAAATAAATTTTTTTTGCTTATCTGTGTTTTAAACTTTTCTACAATAAACCTTTATTTTTTATTAGAACCACTTGTAGTCTTACCATAAACTAAGGCTTTCTAAAGTTACTCTGTTTTTTTTTTTTCTTAAGAAATGGGGTCTTGCTATCTAAAGTTACTCTGTTTTTTTTTTTTTCTTAAGAAATGGGATCTTGCTATATTTCCCAGGCTGGTCTCAAACTCCTGGGCCCAAGCCATCTACCCACTTTGGCCTCCTGAAGTGCTAGGATTATAAGAATGAGCCACTGCATCTGGACTTTTTTTTTTTTTTTTAAGTTATTCTCTTATTGATTGATTGATTGAGACAAGGTCTTTCTCTGTCACCCAGGCTAGAGTGTGGTGTTGTGATCATGGCTCACTGCAGCCTCAACTTCTCAGGCTCCAGAGATCCTCCCACCTCAGCCTCCTGAGTAGCTGGGACCACAGCCCACACTGGGCTAATTTTTGCATGTTTGGTAGAGATGGGTTTTGCCATGTTGCCCAGTCTGGTCTTGAACTCCTAGGCTCAAGTGATCTACCTGCCTTGGCTTCCCAAGGTGTTGGGATTATAGGCCTGAGCCACTGTGCTCAGCCTAAAGTTATTCTTAAATTAAAAACTGCTTCAGCCACCAGAGCTTCTGTTAATGTAATTATTTTATATAGCTCTTTTTCCTCAGAAGTACTCAATTACAAATAAATAACTGTTAATAGTTGAGGTCTTGTGAAAAGGAACACATTTCTTTTACTTTCTTGCGTTGATAATACTTTTCCCCCAGCTGCAGTGGGTTCCGAGTCCATAGCTATGTTAAGTTAGAGCCTTGTGAGAAGAGAACAGGGAACTTGGATTTTGTTTATGGTTGACATACTAATTCTCTTTACAACCTTGGCATATTTACTTTGCCGCTTCTTGTCCAGCAACTCTCTGTGAAATGTGGAGAATGCCTTTCTCATTACTACCCTAGCAGATGTATTAAAAGTCTCCGGGGACTCCCCTCCTGGAATGAAACATGGTCCATCTTGGCCAGCCAGGGTAACCTTTCAGGTTACCTTGTAACTTCCAGTGTAACTACTATGCACATTCACTAAATTGTCAAGTTAAATCTGAGTCATTACTTATTCATTAATTCAACAGATATCTGAATATTGACAGGCTGGGTTCATATGCCGGCTTTGCTATTTAACACTGTGAGCTTGGGGGCAGTTAGTTAATTTCTCTGGGCTGCCATTTCCTCCTTTATAAAGTGAATAGTATGAATGCATAATTGTTGCAAGGATTAAATGAGATACAAAATGCATCATAGTAAGTTCTCAAAAAATTACAGCTAAGTGCCAGGTACTGAGCTTTAAGTCCCATTCATTCAGTATACACTAAGTGAATCTTACTATGGTCCGTGTTCTAGGTACTTGGTTACTTCAGTGAACAAAACAGACAAAAATCTCTGTTCTTGTGAGTCTTACAAATTCAAGCAGATGCAAACATGAAATAAACTGTATTCTAATCCACGGCTGTTGCTAATAAGCATTCCTATTTATTTAGTTCTTGTTTTTTTGAGACGGAGTTTTGCTCTTGTCGGCCAGGCTGGAGTGCAATGGCATGATCTTGGCTGGCTACAAGCTCCTCTTCCCAGGTTCAAGCCATTCTCCTCCTTCTGCCTCCCTAGTAGCTGAAATTATAGGTGCCTGCCACCACGCCCAGCGAATTTTTTGTATTTTTAGTAGAGACGGGATTTCACCATGTTGGCCAGGCTAGTCTCGAACTCCTGACCTCAGGTGATCCACCCACCTCGGCCTCCCAAAGTGTGGGGATTACAGGCCCCAATTTAGTTCTTTCTATGTGACAGCCACTGTGTGGAGTGATTGCCTGCATAATCACTCATACATAATCTCATTTTCTCATTAACTCTGTGAGGCAGAGATTCCTGTTGTCATCTGATGGTATGGCAGCTGAGCATCAGAGAGGTTATGTTAAGTTCAGGAGACAAGCCAGTGGAGAAGATGGTATTCAAACCCAGGCTGTCTGTCTCTAAAGCTCACGCCTGATCCCTGCACATTGGGAGTCTCGCTTCCAGTGTCTGTGTGAGGCTGTCATTTTTGCTGATAGTTCTTTTCTGACATTCTTGCCAACACTTTTTTCTAAGCAGCAGAAGCTGTCGGGGAAATAAATTTGAGTTTTCGTCATTTTGTATTAAAATATTTAATTATCTCTGCAGGAAATGATTGGAGAAGGCAAAAATGACAGCTCTGCTTAGAATGTTTCTTTGAATCAATCAGGAATTGCAGGTGACTCTCCTCAACATGTGAAAAAGAGGTCTCAATTAGAAGGAGAAGTCAGGGTGCAGCCTTGAGGGGGCACTAGTTGGGTTGGGGGTGGGGGGTGGTAGGGGAGACCATCAGTGGAGGTCCTTTGATGCTGGTCATGCTACCAGGCTAAGGTGAAGAAATCCAAGAGTTGACGCCTCCTGTACACTGCACAGTGTTGTGTGGATATTGGATAATGGATTGGTCCAGCACCTTTCCTGTATTTATTCTTTACTGATTATTTCTCGATTCTTTCCCTACTGGTTTCTTATGTCATTCTGATGCTGAGTTTCCATACAGGTAGGAGTTTTGTTTTGGGTCCCTTTGGTTGATTGACCCTGGTTATCTATTTCTGGGCTAATATTGTACAGTCTAACTACTATACTTTGTAATTTTGGGTTTTTTTTCCTGGCCCTGAGTCTTTCGGAAAGGTGTGCCTCCTCAGCTCCTCCAGCTCCCCCATATCCCTCTTCCTCTGCCAGTCTGCAGTTGCCCAACCCTCTGGAATGTTCATGTTCATGTTGAATAAGTCCTGCACAAATTTAAAAAATTATCATTTGGAGATATTTCAAGTATTCAGAAAAGTATGAAGAATAACATCCCATAGTCATTACTTATCTTTGACACATCATAACATTCTGCCTTTTGGCTCCAGATCCTTTTTTTAAGTAATACGAGAAAAAGTCATGAACACCCACTGTGCACCACTTCCAATTTCACTATCCTCCCTCCCTCCCTCCCTTCCAGAGGCCACCACTGTCCTGAGTGAGCTGTGTGTCATTACAGGGCATGCTATCCTCCTGTTACTATATATCCATGCACAGATCATAAGGCACATACTTTTATTCTTTAAATCTATTTTTATTAGAGATAGGGTTTTGCTATGTTGCCCAGGCCGGACTCAAACTCCTGGGCTCAAGGAATCCTCCCATCTCAGCATCCTGGTAGCTGGGACTATAGGCATGCACCCACAGCCAGCTAAGATTTGTTTTGGTTTCTTTGTTTGTTTGTTGAGACAGAGTCTCACTCTGTCACCCAGGCTGGAGTGCAGTGGTGCAATCTCAGCTCACTGCAACCTCTGCCTCTGAGTTCAAGCAATTCTCCTGCCTCAGCCTCCTGAGTAGCTGGGATTGCAGATGCCCGCCACCATGCCCAGCTAAGGTTTTTGTTTTATAGAGACAGGACAGGATCTTACTACATTGTCTAGGCTGGACTTGAACTCCTGGGCTCAAACGAGCTTTCTACCTCTGCCTCCCAAGTAGCTGGGAATACAGCCATGTGCTAATGTGCTCCACATAAGTCATATTCATGTATCATTTCCTTGTACCTCTATGCAATTGTTCCTCTAGGATATTTATCTAGAGCTACAATTGCTGGGGCTTAGTGAGTGCACACTGATCTGGTCAAATTTTTCTCAACAGTGCTTGTCCCAGTTGATGGTGTGTATGACAGCTTTTGCTTCTCCTCTGCCTCTACCATGCTTACTACTGTTGGCTGACTTAAATTTTTGCCAATCTGATGCCTGTGAAATCGTGTCTTGTAATTGTTTGCATGTGCCTTATTACTAATGAAGTTGAGCATCTTTTCATATGTTTATTGGCCATTTGCATCTCCTCCTTGTTGAATGATCTGTTCATATTCTTTGCTTTTTTGTCTGTTGTGTTGTCATTTTTCTGATTGGTTGAAGTAGTTATTTATATATTCTGGTTACTAAACCTTTACCAGCCATGTGCCATGCAGGTATCTTCTCCAAGTCTCTTGCTTGTTTGTTTCTTTACTTTGTCTATGGTGTATTTCAGTGTGTAGATAAGTTTAATTTTAATGTAGTCAGCCATTTCACAGTAATTTCTTTGTGATTTATGCTTTCAAGTCTTATTTTAAAAATTCTTCCTCTACTCCAAATCATGTATGCATTATCCTGTGTTTTCTTTCTTAAATTCTATAAGGTTTTGATTTTTTTTTTTTTACATCAAGCCTATAAGCAATAAGCAGATAATCCAAAATATAGATGTTGTTGAAAGGCCAGGCATGGTGGCTCACGCCTATAATTCCAGCACTTTGGGAGGCAGAGGCAGGCAGATCACCTGAGGTCAGGATTTGAGACCAGCCTGGCCAACATGGTGAAACCCCATCTCTACTAAAACTACAAAAATTAGCTGGGCATGGTGGTGCACACCTGTAATCCCAGCTACTCTGGAGGCTGAGGCAGGAGAATTGCTTGAAACTGGGAGGCAGAGGTTTCAGTGAGCCGAGATTGCACCACTGCACTCCAACTGGGGTAACAGAGTGAGACTCTGTCTCAAAAAAAAAAAAAAAAAAAAAAAAAAAATTCCAGATGTTTTTGAAGGCCTCTCTCTACCTCTCCCCAGTTTCAGAATTTATTCTGTGATTGGTGTGAGGTAGGGGTCCATTTTTCTTTTCTTTTTAATATGGATAATTGATTGGTTCAGCACCTTTATTGTATTTATTCTTTATTATTATTATTATTATTTTGAGACACAGTCTTGCTCTGTCCATGCTGGAGTGCAGTGGCGTGATGTCAGCTCACTGCAACCTCCGCCTCCCAGGTTCAAGCGATTCTCCTGCCTCAGCCTCTTGAGCAGCTAGGATTACAGGCATGCGCCACCACACCTGGCTAATTTTTGTATTTTTAGTAGAGACGGGGTTTCATCATGTTGGGCCAGGCTGGTCTCAAACTGCTGACCTTGTGATCTGCTCACCTCAGCCTCCCAAAGTGCTGGGATTACAGGCATGAGCCACTGTGCCTGGCCTATATTTATTCTTTACTGATTATTTCTCTATTCTTTCCCTACTAGTTTCTTATGTCTGTCTGATGGCAAGTTTCCATGCAGGTAGGAGTTGGTTTTGCGCCCCTTTGATTGGTTGATCTAGTTATCTACTCTGGGCTAATATTGTACAGTCTAAATACTATACCTTGTTAAAAGCCTTGATATCTCATAGGGATAACAAAGCCTACCTTCTTTTTCTTTTTTCAGATTTCCTTCTTGTTATTTTCAGTGCTTTGTTTTTCCATATGTATTTTAGAATCAGCTTATCTAGTACAGGTTGAGTCTCCCTTATGTGAAAAGCTTGGGACCAGAAGTGTTTCAAATTTTATTTTTCTCCTTTTCACAGGTGTTGAATGTTTCAGATTTTTGATTTTTTGGATTTTGGAATGTTTGCACTGTTACTAATCCCAAACTGCAAAATCCAGAATGCTGCAATAAGCATGTCCTTTGAGTGCCATTGCCGTTGCTCAAAAGTTTCAGATTTTGGATTTTCAGATTTGGAATGCTCAATCTGTACCTTTAAAAACAGAATACATAATCCTGAGTACTTTCCAAGGCTTCATCTAGACCACCATGCTGCTGTTTGCACTAGACCCGATGACATTATCCTTCCTGATAAGCTTTCAGAACAGTTTCTTCTGTTTTTTTCCAAAGACATGGTCTAACTTTGTCCCCCACGCTGGAGTGCAGTGGCATTATCATGGCTCACTGCAGCCTCGAACTCCTAGGCTCAAGCAATCTTCCCACCTCAGACTCCAGAATAGCTAGTACTACAGGCATGTGCCACCACACCCGGCTAATTTTTAATTTTTTTGTAGAGACATGCTCTCCCTATGTTGCCCAGGCTAATCTCAAACTCCTGGGCTCAAGTGATCCTCTTGCCTCAGCCTCCCAAAGTGCTGGGATTATAAGCATGAGCCACCATGCCTGACTGGCAACAGTATCTAATTCCTGTATTCATAGGTCATTTTGCACATATTACTTTTTTCTTAAAAAAAGTGTTGAAATACATATAACACAAAATTTCCCATTTAAACCATTTTTGTGTATAACTCAGTGGCATTCATTACATTCATAATCGGTGCAAACATCCCTACTCTGACAAAACTCTCTTCCCATTAACCGAGGTTAATAATTCCCAATTCCTTTCTCCTCTCAGCTTCTGGCAACTACCATTAGACTTACGTATCTATGAATTTGCATCTCTTCTTATATGTGGAATCATACAATATGGTCTTTTTGTGTCTAGCCTCTTTCATTTAGTATATCTTCAAGGTCCATATTGTAGCATGCATCAGAACTTAATTTTGATGGCTGAATAGTGTTCCATTGTGTGTATGTATATACTGAACCACATTTTGTTTCTTCCCATGTTGGGCATTTCAATTCTAGCTTTTGGCTCCTGTGAATAATACCTCAATGAACATCGGTGTGCAAGTATTTGCCTGAGTCCTTTTTATTTCTTCTGGGTATTTTCATAGGAGTGAAGTTGCTGGATCATATGGTAATTCTATGTTTAACTTCTTGAGGAACTGCCAAACTGTTTTCCACAGTGGTTGCGTCGCTACATTTCCACCAGCAATGTCCAAGGGTTCCCATTTTTCCATATCCTCTTCAACACTTGCTATTTTCCTTTAAAAGAAAAAAATATAGTCAACCTGGTGTGGTGGCTCATGCCTGTAAACCCAGCATTTTGGGAGGCCACGATGGGAAGATTGCTTGAGCCCAGGAGTTCCAGGCCAGCCTGGGCAACATAGGGAGACCCCATAGCTAAAAAAAAAAAAAAAAAAAAAAAAAAATTATCTGACTGTGGTGGTGCATGCCTGCGGACTCAGCTACTCAAGAGGCTGAGGTAGGAAGATCGCTTGACCCCAGGAGGTGGAGGCTGCAGTGAGCCATGATCGTGCCACTGCACTGTAGCCCAGACGACAAAGTGAGATCCTGTCTCAAAAAAAAAATACATACATATATATATATATATAGAGAGAGAGAGAGAGAGAGAGAGGGCACAAGCCATCTTAGTAGGTGTGAAATGCTATCTCATGATTTTCATTTGCATTTCCTTAGTGATTAGCAATGTTGAGCATCTTTTCCTGTGTTTATTGGTCATTTGTGTATCTTCTTTGGAGAAATGTCTGTTCAAGCTCTTTGTCGTCTTTTTCTCCCCATTGTATTATTTTTTAGAGTAGTTTTTAAGTTAACAGCAGAACTGAGCAGAAAGTAGAGAATTCCCATATACCTCTCACCTCCACACATGCATAAGCTGACCCACATTCAACATCCCTCATCAGAGTGGTACATCTAATACAATTGATGAACCAACTTGACACATCATTAGAATCCAGAATGCATAGTTTACATTAGAGGTCACTCTTGGTGTTGGTATGCAGGTTTTGATGACTGTATAATGACATGAATCCACATTATAGTAGCATATAGAGTAGCTTTACTGCCCTAAAAATCCTCTGTGCTCATCCTATTCATTTCTTCTTTCCTGCTAATCCCTCCCTTTGCACATTTTAAAATGGGATTGTTTTTGTGTTGTTCAGTTGTAGTAGATTTTTACGTATTCTGGACATCAAACCCTTATTGGGTAGATGATTTATACATATTTTCTCCCATTCTGTGGATTGTGTTTTCACTCTCTTGATAGTGTCCATTGATACCTACAAATTTTTTATTTTCATGAAGTTTAGCTTATCTATATATTCTTTTGTTACCTGTGCTTTTTAAGTGTCATCCTTAAGAAACCACTGCCTAATCTAAGACCCTGCAGATTTGCCCCATGTTTTCTTCTAAGAGTTTTATAGTTCTACCTCTTACATTTAGGCTTTTGATTCACTGTTAGTTTTTATATGGTATAAGGTAAGGGTCCAACTTCATATCGCATGTGGATATCCAGTTTTTTCAGCACCATTTGTTGGAAACACTATCTTTTTCCCATTGAGTGGCCTTGGCACTCTTGCTGAGATCAATTGACTATAGACATTTGGGTTTATTTCTGGGTTCTAAATTTTATTCCATTGGTTGATATGTCTATTTTTATGCCAGCACCACACTTAGTGCTGTTTTGATTACACTTTTTTTGATTATTGTAGCTTTGTAATAAGTTTTGAAATCAGAAAGTGTGAGCCCTCCCACTTTGTTTTTCTTTTTCAAGATTATTTTTGGCTATTTTGGGTCTCTTCTTTATGAATTTTAGAATGGGATTTTTCTTTTCTGCAAAAGATGCTCTTGAGATTTTGATAGGAATTGCATTGGATCTGTATAAAACTTTGCATAGTATTATCATCCTAACAGTGTTAAGTCTTTCAGTCCATGAACATGGGATGTCTTTCAATTTATTTGGGTCTTTTAAAATTTCTTTTGGCAATGTTTTATATTTTTTTTCACTGATTACATTTTAAGTTAGTTGTTTACTGGTGCTCTCTAGGAAGAGAGTAGCATGTCTCTAGAATATAAGAGGGTCTTTCTGAAATGCTGAGTCTTACAAAGTTTAGCTAAAAAGGGAGAAAGCAGTATTTATTTTTAATACCAGAATTGGTTTCCCCAGTCATGATTTCTGAGAATTGTTAAACAGGTGAAAAAGAAACTTGTATGGCTTCAGATTCTTGGGAGATTTTGTGGACTTCATTATGTTTAGCAGGTCACAATGAGATGAGTTTACCCTGTGCTGTTTTTGTTTTGTTTTGTTTTTCTTAAAGACAGGATCTTGCTTTGTTGCCCAGGCTGGAGTGCAGTAGCATCATCATAGCTCACTGCAGCCTCAACCTCTTGGGCTCCAGCAATTCTCCTACCTTGGCCACCTGAATAGCTAGGACTATAGGCATGTGCCATTGCTTCTAGCCAACTTTTTATATTTTGTAAAGATGGGGTCTATGTTGCCCAGGCTGGGGAGTCTGGCTCTAAACAAAATCTTTCAGGAAGATGTTATTATTGAATCCATGTTCAATATTGTAATATCATCTTTAATACCATCTTCTATCATTATATCCACATTGCAGTCTACATCATATAATAATATAGAACAAACGCTTTAGATCTTTGACTTTCTGGAGCCCCATCTTCTTTCTCATACCCCAATTTTGTTGTAATTCTGCAAACATTCAAACCTGAACATTCGAACATTCTAACCCTCTTCCAAGAATGACTCTTGACTTCTTTCTTCAGGTGATGGTACCACATCAAAACACTGCCTAACAAGGCAAACAGAGAACTATTATTTAGTCAAACCTTTTGGGCTTAGGGAAATAAAATGGTAGCAGACCTTTGTTTGGGAGCCAAAGCAAGGTGAGAAGAGTAAGGCCGATGTATTTTTCTGACCCTCATCATTTTCCTTGTGTTTGTTTATTGACTTTTGTAAGCTTAGCATGAGGCCTCTGATATTAGCAGCATATATTGAATATTGTCTCAATATTCTGAGCACTTTAAAAATCTTTCACCTGATTTAATCTTCATTAAGAGTTCACAAGGCCAGGCCTGGTGACTCACACCTGTAATCCTAGCACTTTGGGAGGCCAAGGTGGGAGGATCACTCGAGTCCAGGAATTCAAGACCAACCTAGGTGACAGTGAGGCCCATTGTCTATTCAAGAAAAAGAAGAAAAAAATTCTGCAAGACAAATATTATTATGCCTATTTTATAAGAAAGTCAGACTCAGAGAGATTGAATACTTTGCCATGGTCATCCATAGAGTAAGTGATAGAGCTATATTTAAGCCAGAACTAGCTGATTCTGAAACCCATGCTCTTGTGATTTTCCTAGTCTTCTTTAATATACTTTGAGAATAAAAATCATTCTTTTTTTTTTTTTGGAGACAAGGTCTCCTGTTGCACAGGCTGGAATGCAGTGACATGATCATAGCTTACTGCATCTTTGACCTCCCTGTGCTTAGGCGATCCTCCTACCTCAGCCTCTGGAGTAGCTGGGACCACAGGTGTGTGCCACCACATCTGGCTAGTTTTTTGTATTTTTAGTAGAGGACGGGGTTTTGCTATGTTTCCTAGGCTTATCTTGAACTCTTGGGCTCAAATGATCCACCAGCATCGGCCTCCCAAAGTACTGGGATTGCAGCATGAGCTACTGCACCTGGCCTAAATCATTCATTCTTAATGGGTATTTAGCTAATAAGCCCAGGCATCACATTTCTCCATCTACTATTTACAGAATGGTTCAACCTCGTCATGATGGGGGCCTGAACAAGGACAGTAGTTGAGAGAGAGGAAGGGACTAATTGGAGACCTATTATTGGCCTAGAAATAATAGGAGTTAGTTGATGATGCAGTGGGTGAGAAAGAGCAGGTGGTGTCAAGATGAGTACAGATGCAGGATCATTGAGAACCTTCTGCCTTTTAGACAATAAATCTTTTCATTTCAGGGAAGCACCTGCCATTAAAACTTCTTTTCTCTATGGCATGCTGGACCCTGGTCATTAATAATTTATAATTTATCATCCGTGAGCAATCAGAAGGTTGTTCAACCATTTTTTTTTTTTTTGAGACAAGGTTTCTCTCCCGTCATCCAGGCTGGGGTGCAGCCTCTGCCTCCTGGGAGGTTCAAGTGATTCTCCTGCCTCAGCCTCCTGAGTAGTTGGGATTACAGGTGAGCCACTACACCCGGCTAATTTTTGTATTTTTAGTAGAGACAGGATTTTACCGTGTTGCCTGGGCTGGTTTTAAACTCCTGACCTCAAGTGATCTGCCTGACTCAGCCTCCCAAAGTGCTGGGATTACAGGCATGAGCCACCACGCCCAATCTGTTCAGCCATTTTTTGAATTATATCCTCCAATTCATTCCCCTCTGTGTCATTTGAGTTTCTATAATTTATAATCAAAAGAGTCCTGACTAATAAAGGGGAAAGTTTTTTGCTACAGGGCTGTTCCCAACCTTGGGATTAGGAAAGGTTTTGGGATAAATAACTTGCACACGTCAAGGTCTACTGTATTCTTTCAAGTATTGAGGGGCTTGATTTTGCGTCTGATTTTACTGACTTTATATAAAGCCTTGTGTTAAATGGTGGGAAACTTTGCTAGCTTCAAATATGCCCAAACCTCCTCAAATAGTTTAAATATTTGCTTATTCCTTTCATAACCCCTAAAGAGCTGAGAAAAAAAATTTGTGAAGACTCAAAAATTATTTGTTGTTTCTGAGATGAATGTGACCATCATTATGGTCTTTCTTTTCTCTCTCTCTCTCTCTCTTCTTTCTTTCTTTCTTTCTTTTTTTTCATTCATTTTGAGACAGGGTCTCACTCTGTTGCCAAGACTGGAGTGCAGTGGCATGATCTTGGCTCACTGCAGCCTCTGCCTCCGGGTTCAAGTGATTCTTCCATCTCAGCCTCCCGAGTAGCTGGAACTACAGGTGCCCACCACCACCAAACCCAGCTAATTTTTTTGTATTTTTTGGTAAAGTGGGGGTTTTACCATGTTGGCCAAGCTGCTCTTGAACTCCTGACCTCAGGTGATCCACCTGCCTCGCCCTCCCAAAGTGCTGGAATTATAGATGTGAGCCACTGTGCCCAGTCTCATTATGGACTTTAGCGAGTATAAGGAAGACAGTGGTTTGAAGTGTTGCATAGAGAGTTTTAAACTCAGTGGGAGGAAGACTGGGGAGGAGCTATTGGCCTGGCCAGCGCACTGAGTAACGCAGTCATCTCTGCATCTACTGCCCTTTCTTACCCTGGCACCTTGGACAGCTCCACTCTGCCTGGCCTGACTAAGTGGGCCCCACTGACCTGCCGTCCAAAGATATCTTCAGCGTTATGGGAACATTTTTTTGTTGTAATATTTTAATTTTAATTGTTTAGAGCTGTAACATTCTTATGCTGCCCATCTGAGCTTCCTTTTTTATCCTTCAAGGTTTCTGGACTACATGGTTTGGTAACAATCATGGTTTGGTTTTTATTTTTAATGTATACATCTTTCACATTGTACACTCTATTTTTTTGCTTTGTAAGAGTCATACAAAATTGGAAAATTGGAAAAAAAAATTGGAAAGCACATCAAAACATAAAGACCAGGGGGGAAAAAACCTACCCATTATTACACAACTTGAAGCCAGTAGCATTTGCATTTGGGCATGTTTCTCTGTGGTATCTTTGGGGAGTGTTCCAAGCTTGGCTTGGCAGCTAGCCTTGCCTGGGCTCTTTGACCTCCTGGGCTCCACTCCTCCCTTAATAGTGGTTTACTTAATCGACCTTCCCCTCCACTTTCTGCCTTCCCATAGACAGAATTAAAGCCAGCTGCTTGCGGATTCTGGTAACTGGTAAGGACAGCTGATCCTGAGCCCGCTGGCAAGAGGGCACGCTGAGAGGGTGGGCTCGGACTCTGGCTGATGCAGGGGCACCAGGCAGGAAGCTCAGCAGCTGGGCAGGGGCCTGGACACAGGGCTGCCCGCGCAGAAGCCACGTGGTCCCGCTCTCACATTTCCCCTACTGTTCAGAGCCGGCCAAAGCTGAGGGCTTATGCTTGACACCGGATGGGGGATGGGGGGGTCCCCCAGAAACCAACTTCCTGCTCATTATGTCAGGCCTCAGCAGGGGATATTTGTTCATTATTCTCTTAATTGTTTTGAGTAGGAACATAGTCACATGGTTTATGGAGCAGAAGTCTCCCTCCTGCTCAGCCCCATCCACCCTGTTTTCACCCTCCCTGATCCACTCCAGGTAATCAGCTTTTCATTTCTATGTGTATTCATCTAGACTTTATTTGTGACTACTAAAGCACATACAAATATATTCTCTATTCTTTGTTTTCCTTCCTTGTAAACAAAAGGAAGTGTCTTATACACCTTTTCTGTACCTTGCTGTTTTTTTTTTTTTTTTCCTACTTAATATATCTTGGAGACTTTAAACATATCTGTACCTTGAAAGCTTCCTCATGCACTTTTTTTTTTGAGCTCGCTCTGTCGCCCAGGCTGGAGTGCAGTGGCATAATCTCAGCTCACTGCAACCTCTGCCTCCTGGGTTTAAGTGATTCTTCTATCTCAGCCTCCCGAGTAGCTGGGATTACAGGTGCCTGCCACCGTGCCTGGCTAATTTTTGTATTTTTTAAAAGAGATGGGTTTTTGTTGTGTTTGTCAGGCTTGTCTCGAACTCCCAACCTCAAGTGATCCACCTACATCAGCCTCCCAAAGTGCTGGGATTACAGGCATAAGCCACTGCACCCGGCCCTCCTCATGCACTTTTATACCTTCAAAATATTCCATTGTATGTATGTAACACAATGTATTTCATCAGTCTTCTATTCAAGGATATTTGCCTTCTTTCCAATCTTTTGTTATTTTGAGCAATGCTACAGTGAGTAACTTAGAGTATATGTTATTTCCTAAGTATGGCTGAAGGATAAATTCCCAGAAGTTAAATTACCGGGTCAAAGGAGATACTCATTTGTAATTCTGATCTCTGGCCCACTTCCCTCCATGGGGTACTGTGCCAATTTGTACTTCTGCCGGGAAAGTATGCAATGCAGTCTTTGTTTCTCTTGGGGGATTATTACATACTTCTTATATGTTGCTTTGAACTGTTCTTCTTCTTTTTTTTTTCTTTCCATTTGGATGCTGTCCTCCCAGTTAGAGGGCAAGTTTATTGAGAGCAAGGGCCAAGTGTTTTATTGCTTTTGAAGTGTCTGCATTTATAAATAATATAATACTGCACCCTAGGAGCATAAGAACTACTTCTGCCTTCAGTATCATTTGGGAGATTAAGCCAATTAAACTTGAATGACAAGAGGATTCTCACGCCTGGTTAGAGTTCAGCTGAACTGATTTCAACTTCTCCCTCCAAAGTCAAGGTATTCCACATCCTTGTTTCAGGTAGTTATGGTAGGAATCCTGAGAGGAGAGTCCTTGACTGGGACGTACAGCAGTTTTGCTTACTTCTATGTCAGCTTCTATCCTGGATCTGGGTGTCAGTTTCCCAGATGCAACCCCAGGGTTGCCCCTAACATCAGCAAGTCTAATTGCTGCCAGTCCCGTCGCTTACTTTCCTCAATTTGTGCCAGCGCCTGCCCCAAACTCAGCAAGAGAACAAAGAGCTGCTTTTAAGCTTTTTGTATCTGCCACATATGCAAACATGACATCATTGCAAATTTCGTTTGCCTATATCCTGGTGGTGAAAATGTCCTCAGTGTTTCTTTGTTGTCTCGGTTCTCACTGTGCTGGAGTCTCCCCTGTGTCTAATTCTGCCTGGGGGTCCAGGGCTCTTCACATTCTTTGGCTTGAATATCCCCTGAAAGAACTTTGTAAAATTGTATGCCCCCTAGCATGCTGACAATCTACATGCGACATTTTATTATACGTTTAAACAGTTGTGAGGATATATTTTACAGAATATTGTCAATATTGACACTCAACTTTATTTAAAAAATAAAGTTGGGCTGGGTCTGTAATCTGAGTGCTTTGGAAGGCCAAGGCAGGAGGATTGGTTGAGGCCAGGAGTTTGAGACCAGCCTAGGTAACATACCAAGACCTCGTCACTACAAAAAATTTTAAAAATTAGCCCACTGTAGTGGTATGCACCTGTAGTACTAGCTACTTATAAAGCTGAACTGGGAGGATTGCTTCAGCTAGGGAGGTTGAGGCTGCAGTGAGCTGTGATTGCACAGCTGCACTCCAGCCTGGGTGATAGAGCAGTGAGACCCTGTCTCCAAAAAAAAAGTTGTTAGGTAGACATGTACACATGTATATATATGTTAAGCTCTTAAATAATGATAATAAATATATGTTTGTACACACACACACATATATATACACATACCCAATTTTTTATTTTGTTAAAATATACATAACACAATTTATCATCTTAATCACTTTTAAGTGTACAGCTCAGTGGTATTAAATACATTCATAATGTTGTGCAACCATCACCACTGTCCTTCTCTAGAACTCTTTTCATCTTGTAAAACTGAAACTCTGTACCCACTAAATACTAACTCTCGATTCCCCGTGTCCCTGGCAACCCCCCCTCCACTCTCTACCCTTCGATTCTCACTATTCTGTGTGCCTCACATAGGCACGTACAATATTACTTACTTATCACATACTAAGGAAATAGCCCTCTATTCCAATTTTTGGCTTTTTTTTTTGCGATTACTATTTTAATGGAGAAAGTTTTCTCTCTTTTTTTCGTTTATATTATTTAATACAATAAAGTCTACCAATTTGAAGTGTATAATTTGATAAATTTTGGTCATTGTATGTATAATCTCATCACAATCAGAGCATATTCATGTTGAGGCTTTATATATGAGCTTTATCATATATATATGTACACACATATACACACAATGTATGTATTATATGATATAAAGCCTTAGCATAAATATAAATGCATACATGTGTATGAATAGATATGTATATTATATATAATAAAAAATATCTAAATACATATACGTAAATATAAAGCCTTAACATGAATATATGTATGTTGGGGTGTATATAAACACACATATATGTATAGTACACATATGTATTGATATTAAGACTGTATGTTATATAAATTATAAATGTAGGCTGGGTGAGGTGGCTCATGCCTGTAATCCCAGCACTTTGGGAGGCTGAGATGGATGGATCATTTGAGGTCAGGAATTCCAGACCAGCCTGGCCAACATGGTGAAACCCCGCCTCTACTAAAAATACAAAAAAAATTAGCTGGTCGTGGTGGCAGGCACCTGTACTCCCGGCTACTCAGGAGGCTGAGGCAGGAAAATTGCTTGAACCCGGGAGGTGGAGCTTGCAGTGAGCCGAGGTTGTGCCACTGCACTCCAGCCTGGGACACAGAGTGAGACTCCATCAAAAAAAAAAATTAAATAAATAAAATATAAATGTATTTATTACATGTTGTTTCACATATTACACAAACAATATTAAATATGTGAAAGTATAAATATATATAATACAATATAACATATAAATATACTTATATAAACTATAGAGGGTAAATGATAGGTCCTTAACATAAATATGTGTATAGATGTGTGTGTATATATGGGTGTAACATACACATGCGCAGAAACCTGTTACATTATTCTTTTCTTTTGATGGTATACAAAGGAATCTCATAGTGTTTGACTCCCGCCATCATCCATTAAAATAATACCTGGACAAGCTCTCCTTTAAACATAAGAAATGTTATTCTTTTTTTTTTTCTAAATTTGAATTTCCATTCCATTCCCACACAGCTTTTTCTCATATATATTTTTATCCTTGAAAGTCTTTTGCTGGTCACCCTATCATACTGCATAAAAAGGATAGACCTAAATTGATATTTTTATTTGCTGTCACCATTGAACAAGCGTTTAATCATTTCTTCTGATGAAGTTGTCATCAGTAGTAGTAATACAAATTGGCCAAAACCACACTATGTATTTCCAATGAATAAATCCTTATTAAATAGGAAGTTAATTTAAGTTAGAAATATATTCCTTAATGAGATGGTTGGCCTTTTTCTCCGATTAGTTTATGTGTCTAGGTTTGGTTCCTACTCACTGCTGGAATCAATTGGGTTTCTCCATGACACTGCAGAGGAAACTTGTTTGTATAAAGAGTAGAGCCAGGCTTGGTGGTTCACGCCTGTAATCCCAGCACTTTGGGAAGCCAAGATGGGTAGATAATTAGAGTCCAGGGGTTTGAGACCAGCCTGGGCAACATGGTGAAATCCTGTCTCTGTGAAAAATACAAAAATTAACCAGGCGTGGTGGCACGTGCCTGTGGTCCCAGCTACTGAGGAGACTGAGGCAGGAGGATTGCTTGAACCCAGGAGGTCCAGGCTGCAGTGAGCTGAGCTGCAGTTGCGCCATTGCCCAGTTGTTTGAGGCTGCAGTGAACCATGATTGTGCCACTGCACTCTAGCCTGGAAGACAGAGTGAGACCCTGTCTCCAAAAAATAAAAAAGTAGATGGAAATGGAAATAATTGTATTACCGTACTGTCAGTTAATTCTTTGAGCTCATTCTGAGCTGAAAACCCTATTCTAATTTATTGTCAAAAATAATTTTTAATGCTCTATCCACATGCAATTCAATGGGATCTCTCCTTGGGCTTGAGGGAAAGGAAAAATGTTGGAAACCCCCTGACTTTGCAAAAGCAAATTTTACTCAGTCCTTGCGGTTATATGTTGGTTCAGCACTAATACCGGGATTGGGTTTGGTGCCCGAGGAAATATGCCATGGTAAGATTAGGATGGGTAAGGGGTGTCCTCTTGTTTTATAAGGTGGAAAAGGGGCTACTGGGGAAAGTAAGACTCTGCCCTTCCCTCGCAGGCAAGGGCTCAGGCAGATCAGTTGCAGAAAAGCGGGCCTAATGAATACCTGGAAATCAATTCCTTTAAAATTGTTGGTGCCCTCGTACTGAAGAGGAAGTGTTCTTACACCTCCATTTGAAGACCATTATTCTTTTGTTTTTATTTTGCGATGGTGTCTCACTCTGTTGCCAGGCTAGAGTAGAGTGGTGTGATCTTGGCTCACTGCAACCTCCACCTCCTGGGTTCAAGCGATTCTCCTGTCTCAGCCTCCCGAGTAACTAGAATTACAGGTGAACTCCACCACGTCCAGCTAATTTTTAAATTTTTAGCAGAGATGGGGTTTCACCATGTTGGCCAGGCTGGTCTTGAACTCCTGACCTCAAGTGATCTGCACACTTCAGCCTCCCAAAGCGCTGGGATTACAAGTGTGAGCCACTGCGGCTGGCCTGAAGACCACTATTCTTTGAAACCCCTGATCTCTTCTACTTTACAAGACAGCGTTCTCAAATCTCCTCTCAGCAGGACGGTTTCAGGCAGAAGCTGGTTTCTCAGTTTTCCTCTCTGGGGCAGGGCTGAGGAGGCTGCCATTGCTGGCTGCAGGCTAAAGAATTTGGCTGCTCAGTAGATAGGCATTATGAAGTGAATAGACCCCTAGGAAAAGAGGAAGAAAATAGGTGAGGAAACATTGCTGTCTCTTTATCCTTCGAAAATACACATGGGCCCTGACCAGGTGACACCTTCTTCACCAGTGACAGAATGACTATTGGTGAAGACACACTTGACAGGCAGTGGGTTAGAGAATGAGCAGAGAGAAAGACCCGGATTTGGCGGGCTGTCATGGTCTGCTTGGGCTGCCCTAACAAAATACCACAGCAGGCTGGGTGGCTTCAACATCCGGCATTGATTTCCTCACCATTCTGGAGGCTGGAAGTCTGGGATCAGGGTGCCAGCATCCCCGTCTGGTAGGGACCCTCTCCCTGGCTTGCAGGTGGCTGCCTCTCATTGTGTGCCCATGTGGCCTTCCCTTGGTGAGTGCATGGGCAGAGACAGAATCTTTCTCTCCATCTTTGTTTGTTTGTTTGAGATAGGGTCTTGCTGTTTCACCCAGGCTGGAGTGAAGTAATGTGATCATGGCTCACTGAAGCCTCAATCTCCTGGACTCAAGTGATCCTTCGGCCTTTAGGCTTTCAAGCCGCAAAGCCCACAGGCATGCACCACCAAGCCCAGTTAATTTTTTAAATTTTATTAAGGAGATGAGGGTCTCACTATGTTGCCTCCTTCTTCTTATAAAGCTGCCAATCACCATCAATCTTTATGGAATTAGAACCCTACCCAATGACCTCTTCTAACCTTAATTAACTCCTAAAAGCTCTATCAATAATTAGTCACATTGGGGGTTAGGGTTTGATATGGTTTGGCTGTGTCCCCACCCGAATCTTATCTTGAATTGTAGCTCCCACAATTCCTACGTGTTGTGGGAGGGACCCAGTGGGAGGTAATTGAATTATAGGGGCGGGTCTTTTCCTTGCTGTTCTCGTGAAAGTGAATAAGTCTCATGAGATCTGATGATTTTATAAAGAGGAGTTCCCCTGCACAAGCTTTTTCTCTTTCTGCCACCATCCCTGTAAGACGTGAGTTGTTCCTCCTTGCCTTCCATCATGATTGTGAGGCCTGCCCAGCCATGTGAACTGTGAGTCTATTAAACCTCTTCCCTTTATAAATTACCTTTACCTTTATAAAGTCTCAGGTATGTCTTTTTCAGCAATGTGAGAATGGACTAATACAGGGTTTCAACATACGAATTTTGGGGGACAATTCACTGATTCACCAAGAATCAGGATATGAGGCATCTGATCCTGATTCTGCCACTAAGTGATTGTGATCCCAATGGACTGGTGGCTTGGTTGTTTTTCTGGGTTTCAAGGAAGGCATGTGTGATTATGGGGAAATGGTGACCCAGTTGTGATTATACATACAAGATCCTGTGTTGAGAGGCAGATTGCATTCTGTTCACTGTGTTGTTTACTGTGACAAAGTTGAAGCTAACATATTCAAGTTTTGTTTTGTTTTTTTGAGACAGGGTCTTTCTCTGTCACCCAGGCTGGTGTGCAGTGGTGTGATCACAGCTTACTGCAACCTCCGCCTCCTGGGCTCGAACAATCCTCCCACCTCAGCCTCCTGAGTGGTTGGGACTACAGGCATGTGCCACCGTGCCCAGCTAATTTATGTAATTTTTTTTGTAGAGACAGGGTTTTACCATGTTGCCCAGGCTAGTCTTGAACTCCTGGGCTCAACCCATCCATCTGGCTTGCCCTCCCAGAGTGCTGGGATTAAACATGTGAGCAACTGTGCCTGATCAAAAAATATTTTAAAAATAATAAACATTGAAAGATAGTTGGACATTAACATGAAAAGTCTAATTTAAGGCATTAACAAGAAAAGTTCAATTTCCCGGAGACCCCCCCTGTATAAGTCAGGTTTTACAGTATCCCAGCCCCAGAAGGATGACAAAAAGGACAAAAAATATCTGTGTAGAGTTAGGTTGATTAGAGGAAAATAATAAGCCCAAAGTCTGAATTTGAGTTTGTTAACTGATCTCTCAGCCAGCACCAGGGCAGAAAGGGGGCAAATGACCCACAGAAAAATGGTGAGCATCTCATCTGTAAAATTAATCACGGTGGTTACGGGAGACCCAGGCCATCGTCTTTCTGGGGTCTTTTTCTTTTTTTCTTTTTCTTTTTCTTTTTTTTTTTTTTTTTAACGGAGTCTCACTCTATCGCCCAGGCTGGAGTGCAGTGGCACAATCTCGGCTCACTGCAACCTCCACCTCCCAGGTTCTCCCGAATAGCTGGGATTACAAGCACGTGCCACCACACCCAGCTGATTTTTGTATTTTTAATAGAGACAGGGTTTCACCATGTTGCTCGGGCTGGTCTTGAACTCCTGACCTCAGGTGATCCACCCACCTCGGCCTCCCAAAGGGCTGGGATTACAGGCGTGAGCCAAAGCACCCGGCCTCTGGGGTCTTTTTTCATTTTGAGTAAGCAAACACCTGAAGCACTTTTTTCATGTGGAATGAGTGGTGGTAAATGATGTGAGTTTTGACAGGTCTGAATATATTTTTTTCATATTAATTCTTTAACTGTATCGGATGATTCTTTATAGAATCCAGAGTTCAAAATATTCCTTTCCCCAGGCATTTGAAGATATTGTTCCATTGTCTTCCAGCAACCAGTATTGTCGATGAAATTTGATGGCAGTTTAATTCCCTTTCCTTTTTATATACATCTCCCCCACTGGAAGCTTTCAAAATTTCCCGGCGTTCTGAAATTTCATAAGAATGCCATTAGGTCTTTCTTAAATTCATTCTGTACAGCAGTCAGTGGTCCTTGTAATCTGACGATGAGTTCCTCTTCAGCTCAGGGTCTTTTTCTCTCATATCTTTGGTGATTTCCTCCCCTTCCTTCTTTTTCTCCTTTGGAATTCCTATGAAAGGAATATTGGACTACCTGACTCTATCACCCTTAAGCCTTTTCTCTCACATTTACCTATTTTTGTCTATTTCCTTCTTATTCTGAAAGTTTTCCTTTACTTTTGTTTTGTTTTGTTTTGTTTTGTTTTGAGACGGAGTCTCGCTCTGCCGCCCAGGCTGGAGTGCAGTGGCCAGATCTCAGCTCACTGCAAGCTCCGCCTCCCGGGTTTACGCTATTCTCCTGCCTCAGCCTCCCGAGTAGCTGGGACTACAGGCGCCCACCACCTCGCCCAGCTAGTGTTTTGTATTTTTTAGTAGAGACGGGATTTCACCTGTTAGCCAGGATGGTCTGGATCTCCTGACCTCGTGATCCGCCCGCCTCGGCCTCCCAAAGTTTTTTTTTTGTTGTTGTTGTTTTGAGAGGGAGTCTCACTCTGTCACCCAGGCTGGGGTACAATGGTGTGACGTCAGCTCACTGCAGCCTCCACCTCCTGGGTTAGAGTGATTCTCATGCCTCAGCCTCCCGAGTAGCTGGGATTACAGGGGCCTGCCACCACCATGCCTGGCTAATTTATGTATTTTTAGTAGAGATGGGTTTTTGCCATGTTGGCCAGGCTGGTCTCAAACTCCTGACCTCAGGTGATCTGCCCACCTCGGCCTCCCTAAGTCCTGCGGTTATAGGCATGAGCCACCGCATCTGGCCGCTTTACTTTCACATCTCAAGCTCAGTCTTCACTTGTTTACTTTTTTTTTTTTTTTTTTTTTTTTTTTTTTTTGAGACAGGGTCTCGCTCTGTCTGTGGTCATGGCTCACTACAGCCTCAATCTCCTGGGTTGAAGCCATCCTCCCACCTCAGCCTTCCAAGTAGTTGGGACCACAAGCACATGCCACCACACCTAGCTAATTTTTGTATTTCTTGTAGAGATGCGGTTACACCATGTTGCCCATGGTTCAAACTCCTGGGCTCAGGCAATCCTCCCATCTCAACCTGCCAAAGTGCTGGGATTACAGGCATGAGCCACAGTGCCTGGCCTACTTGTGTACATTCTAAGGAAGGCAGTCCTGCCATCTGATTTTTTTTTTTTTTTTTTTTTTGCCCTGTAATCATACCTTAATTACCAAGTACTCTTTTTTATTCTTTTCTGGATGGGTTTTCTATGTTTAGCTGGAGGGCAAAAGCTGAAGGTATTTAAGACAGTGGCGGTCCCAACTCTCCCAGCTTTAATGAATTATCCTAAGAATCGCCGTGGTGCACTTCTGTGCCTTCTGTCTGGCGCCATCCAGTTAGAAGCTTCCATGGACTTCTTTTCAAGACCTGGCCTTCCTGGTGGCGTTTGAGTCTGTGGTTTTCTTGTCTACTTCTTTGTCAGTCTCATCCTAATGCTTTCTGCCCTCCAGGATTTTTAAAGATTTCTTGCCTGCTGATCCAGCCTTTATTTTTGCGCCTCTTACTATTTCATTCTTTTTCAAAGTATCTTTTTCATCATTTCAATGGGTCCTTGAATGGGAGATGAGAAGGATCTTAGGTACTCAGTGCATCAGTTTAAGCTCTGGAAGCTTCTTTTCTTTTTTTCTTTTCTTTTCTTTCTTTTGCTTTTTGTTTTTAGACAAGGTCTCGCTCTGTCACCCAGGCTGGACTGAAGTGGCACGATCATGGCTTACTACATTCTCAAACAACTGGGCTCAAGTGATCCTCCTGCTTTAGCCCCCCGAGTAGCTGGGACCACGGGCGTGTACCACCATGCCTGGCTAATTTTTTTTTGATGGAGTCTCACTATGTTGCCCAGGCTGGCCTCAAACTCCTGGTCTCAAGCAATCCTCCCACCTTGGCCTCCCAAAGTGCTGGGATTACAGGCATGCTCAGGCCCAGCCACTCTTTTCTTTTCTTTTCTTTTTTTTTTGGAGACACAGTTTCACTCTGTCACCCAGGCTTGGAGTACAGTGGAGTGATCTTGGCTCACTGCAACCTCCACCTCCCAGGTTCAAGTGATTCTCATGCCTCAGCCTCCCCAGTAGCTGGGATTACAGGTGCATGCCACCACACCCAGCTAATTTTTGTATTATTAGTAGAGATGGAGTTTCCCCATGTTGGCCAGGCTGGTCTCGAACTCCTGACCTCAGGTGATCTGCCTGCCTTGGCCTCCCAGAGTGTGGGATTACAGGCGTGAGCCACCATGCCCAGCCCCAGCCACTCCTTTCTTAAAATTGTATTCCAGTCCTCTCCTCCTGCCTTCGACTCCCTGTTTTATCTCCTTACCTTGCATAAAGGTCCCCACAGCAGTGCATCCTGGACAATCCTCCTGGCAGACTGGACTTGAAGGTGTGGGAGCTTCCTGTGCTGCTCGGTCTGTTGACCCAGACACCAGATCCTCTGGGGCAGCAAGGATGAAATACTTTGGTTGTGCTAATGGAGCTCCCCCATTGTTTACCTGTCAGAGAAAAATTGCACTGGACAAGTTAAGTAGGCAAAGAAAACTTTTTTCAAGACTATTGCATTGGGGGTCAAGACTCAACTCTGAATGTAACAGCGGCAGCTGGGGATTTGTAGACAATGGACAGGGTGCAGGGGCCAGTGGATGGAAAAGTAATGCGAGGAACTTGGCAAAGTAACAAATGTGGGGGATTCTTGCAGAACCAGATTCAGCAGGCCAAGGATGAGACCTGGTCAAGAAGAGCACTCAGAGAAGCCTGACTCAAGTTTGGTCAAGGACCGGGAGTCACTGTTGGCCCCTCCTTCATTCAACGTTCTGTGAATATTTCTGTTCAATACTGGGCCTCCTGGCCAAGTGTCTACCCTCCTCACTGGACTTGATAGCTCAGGCCTCTGATACTTCTTTATTTTGCATGGTTCTGATTGGTGAGGTTTCTTTAAAGCTTACTCAGCTCTAATGCTTTGGCAAGCAGAATCAAATTGTGTTTAAGCCCAGGCTTTGGAATCAGAAGCACTTGGGTTCAGATCTTGTCTCTGCCACTTATTAGCTGTATGACTTTGGGCAGGTCACTTAAGAATATTTTCTTCCCTTGGCCAGGCGTGGTGGCTCACACTTGTAATCCCAACACTTTGGGGAATTGAAGCAAGAGAATCTCTTCAGTCTAGGAGTTCAAGACCAGCCTGGGCAAGTGCGATGACTCACACCTGTAATCCCAGCTCTTTGGGGGATTGAGGCGAGAGAGTCTCTTGAGTCTGTCCAGGAGTTCAAGACCAGCCTGGGCAAGATGGTGAAACATTGTCTTTACAAAATAAAACTGGAAAAATTAGTCGGGTATGGTGGCGTGCACTTGTAGTGGCAGCTATTTGGGAGGCTGAGGAGAGAGGATTGCTCAAGCCCATGAGTACAAGGCCTCAGTGAGGTATGATTGTACCACTGCACTCCAACAACAAAGTGAGGTCCTGTCTCAAAAAAAAAAAAAAAAAAAAAAAAAAAAAAGAAAGAAGAAAAGACAAAGAATACTTTCTTTCCAGAGTTGTTAACTTTTTTTTTTTGAGACAGGGTCTCACTCTGTCACCCAGGCTGGAGTGCAGTAGCGTGATCTCGGCTCACTGCCACCTCTGCATCCCGGGTTCAAGAGATTCTCCTGCCTCAGCCTCACCAGTAGCTGGGATTACAGGCACCCACCATCACGCCTGGCTAATTTTTGTATTTTTAGTAGAGACGGGGTTTCACCATGTTGGCCAGGATGGTCTCGAACTCCTGACCTCAGTTGATCTGCCTGCCTCGGCCTCCCAAAGTGCTGGGATTACAGGCGTGAGCCACCACACCCAGCCCAGAGTTGTTAACTATTGATGTTATCATCATTGTTCACTAAATGGAAGCTATCATTAATTTTCACATTTTATTGATCCCAACTCACTCACATCATGTAGATCTCCTGAAGCCAGGGCCAGCCCCAACATACTTCCCGTATCATGGCTAATGTACAAGTTGACCTAGGCTTGGCATCTGGCAAGCATCTAATACGTACCAGTAACCAATAGCATACCCCTGTCTCCTTTGATAGAAACAGAATCTCTCTCTCTCTTTTTTTTTTTTTTGAGACGGAGTTTTACCATGTTGCCTAGGCTGGAGTGCATTGGCATAATCTCAGCTCACAGCAACCTCCATCTCCCGGGTTCAAGCAATTCTCCTGCCTCAGCCTCCTGAGTAGCTGGGACTACAGGTGTATGCCACCACACCCAGCTAATTTTTATATTTTTAGTAGAGGTGGGGTTTCACCATGCTGGCCAAGCTGGTCTCAAACTCTTGACCTCAAGTGATCCACCCGCCTTGGCCTCCCGAAATACTGGGATTACAGGTGTAAGTCACCATGCCTGACCTGATAGAAGCAAATCTCCGAGGCCCTTTATGGTACCTCTCTTACTCTGAAAAGCATTCTTAGTCTTCTTCAATTTGCACTGCACTAACTATAAGGAAAATGTCCTAACTTTATTCCAATAGCAGCATGTATCAAGGCCATTGGAACACTCTTTTTTTAATGGCATAATTATTACAGCAGTTACCTACATCAGTACTTAAAGTGGAGTGGGGTGCTAATGTTATGCAGCTTCGCTGTTCTTTCATGCCTATCAAATGCTTCTCGTCAAGTTACCATTTCCTGCATAATGCTATTACTCTATTAGATAAATTGATATGTCCTCTATGGCCTCTTTACTTTCAAAAGTATGTCTGAGAGCTTTCAGAAGTTTGAGAAGGAGTGTGTGTTGTGCAAACTAAGGGGGAAATGGAGGACAGAAAGCCCTGTCATTTTTGTAGTAGCTCACATAGAATCTTCAAGACAAAAGACAGAAATGGAATCTATCCCCATAATTCACAAATTATGGGGAATGTACATGTTGTTTCCACTTTTGATATCATCTCTAACTCCTCTGTTCTCTGATACTAAGCAAGAAAATTAACATCACCCAGAATATTATAGTGGGTGTCTCAGTGACCATGTGTTCCCCTTCCAGCAAGCCTCAACCTTCACTTCCAGGGCTGATGGCACAACAAGGGCTGAAATCACCACTGAGTCATTGAATCTGAATCACCTGTACTGAGATGCCAAGTTACAGATGTCCTTTAAAGGGACTTTGAGGCCGGGTGCAGTGACTTATGCCTGTGATCCGAGCACTTGGGGAGGCTGATGCGGGTGGATCACCTGAGCTCAGGAGTTTGAGAGCAGCCTGAGCAACATGGCAAAACCACGTCTCTACCAAAAATACAAAAACTAGCTGGGCGTGGTGGTGTGTGTCTGTGGTCCCAGCTACTTGGGGAGCTGAGGCCAGAGGATCGCTTGAGCCAGGGAGGTGGAGATTGCAGTGAGCTGAGATTGTACCACTGCACTCCAGCTTGGGCAGCAGAGTGAGACTCTGTCTCAAAAAAAAAAAAAAAATGGGTGGGGGAGAGGGAGGACTTTGAGACAGGTTGCTAGGAATAGTGCTAATCTTTAGTGAGGTAGAAATTAAGGCAGAAAACAGTGATTTAGAAAGAATTTTTGGTCCAGTGCTGTATTAAGGGATTGCCAGAGAAACAGATCCAATAGAGTATGTGGGTGTATAAAGAAATTTATTACAGAATTGATTTGCATAATTATGAAGGCTGACAAGTCCCAGGATTTGCAGTTGGATGGCTGGAGACCCAGAAGGGCTGGTGATGTAAATTCTAGTTCGAAAGCCAGCAGACTTGAGACTCAAGAAGAGCTGACGTCTCAGTTCAAGTCTGAAGGAAGAGGCAATGTCTCAGTTCAAGTCTGAAGGCAGGAAACAACTGATGTCCCAGCTCAACAGTGAGGCAGGAGGAGTTCTCTCATTCTCAGCCATTTCGCTCTAGTCAGGTCTTCAACTGTTCAGATGAGGCCCAAGCACAGCAGGCTTTACTCAGTCTCTCGAGTCCAATGTTAATGTCATCCCCAGACACCTGAATAACATCTGACCCAATGTTTGGACACTCCTGACCCAATCAAGCTGACACATAAAATTAGCCATCACTAAGTTCCTCCTCCTCAATATCATTTTGGTATTTAAGTAGTCCCTTCAACTATCTGAAACATAAAGGAGGAGAGAATAGAATGGGAGCAAATCTTTACTCCCTTTCCTGACAGCACTGTAGCTTCTGTTTTACTTTTTTTTAATTTAATTAATTTATTTTTTGAGATGGAGTCTCACTCTGTCACCCAGCTGGAGTGCAGTGGCACAATCTTGGCTCACTGCAGGCTCTGCTTCCTGGGTTGAAGCGATTCTCCTGCTTCTGCCTCTTCAGTAGTTGGGATTACAGGTGTGCACTACCATGCCTATCTAATTTTTTGTATTTTAGTAGAGACAGGTTTTCACCATATTGGCCAGGCTGTTCTTGAACTCCTGACCTCAGGTGGTCTCGTCTGCCTAGGCTTCCCAAAGTGCTGGGATTACAGGCATGAGCCACAGCGCCTGGCCTAATTTTATTTTTATCATTTTTTTTGAGACCGACTCTCTCTAAGTTGCCCAGGCTGGAGTGCAGTGGCACAATCTTGGCTCACAGCAACCTCTGCCTCCTGGGTTCAAGCAATCCTTGTGCCTCAACCTCTGGAGTAGGTGGGATTACAGGCGTGCGCCACCATGCCTGCCTAACTTTTGTATTTTTAGTAGAGACAGGGTTTCACCATGTTAGCCAGGCTGGTCTTGAACTCCCGATCTCAGGTGATCCACCCGCCTTTGCCTCCCAAAGTGCTGGAATTATAGGCATGAGCCTCCACGCCCAGCCCAGAGCTACTGTTTTAAATGTACCTGTAAATGTTGGCTGCACCCTTTAATCAAACTCACCCCATGTTAATGCATCGGTCACTAAACTAGGATAAAGGTAGGAGTTACTGAAATGCTGCTTTCCACTGGCACCACTTTGTGAGGAAAAGGGAACCCCAGAAGAATAACACTGTGGGCATAATTTCTTTTTTTTTTTTTTTTTTTTTTGAGACGGAGTCTCACGCTGTTGCCCAGGCTGGAGTGCAGTGGCGCGATCTCGGCTCACTGCAAGCTCCGCCTCCCGGGTTCCCGCCATTCTCCTGCCTCAGCCTCCTGAGTAGCTGGGACTTCAGGCGCCCGCCACCGCGCCCGGCTAATTTTTTGTATTTTTAGTAGAGACGGGGTTTCACTGTGGTCTCGATCTCCTGACCTTGTGATCCGCCCGCCTCGGCCTCCCAAAGTGCTGGGATTACAGGCTTGAGCCACCGCGCCTGGCCAGTAATTTCTTTATTGTACAGTGAATTCAGCCTTGCAGTTATTTTTCAGAGATGAACAGAATTTAAAGTGTTAGAACTTATTTGGGAGGCTAAGGCAGGCAAAGTGCTTGAGTCCAGGAGTTTGAGACCAGCCTGGGTAATAGAGTGAGAGCCCTGTCTCTACAAACAAAACAAAACAAAACAAAATTATGTTCCTCCACTTTTCCAACATTTAGCTTTTACATACACAGTTGATGTTTTCCTCCCTTAAGTAGCTTGGAGGAGCTGAGGTTGCTGAAGTAATTGTGATAACTGTTTGCTTTCCTTAGAATATGGTTTTCTGGCCAGGAGTGGTGGCTCACGCCTGTAATCCCAGCACTTTGGGAGGCTGAGGCAGGTGGATGACCTGAGGTCAGGAGATTGAGACCATCCTGGTTAACATGGTGAAACCCCATCTCTACTGAAAATACAAAAAATTAGCCGGGTGTAGTGGTGGGCATCTGTAATCCCAACTACTGGGGAGGCTGAGGCAGGAGAATGGTATGAACCTGGGAGGCGGAGCTCGCAGTGAGCCAAGATGGTGCCACTGTACTCCGGCCTGGGTGACAGAGCAAGACTTTGTCTCAAAAAAAAAAAAAAAAAAGAATATGGTTTTCTTAAGGGAGATCAGATTAGTTTGTCTTGGTTGTGAAGATTGTCAGGTGTAGCAATTGTACTCTTGAATTTACTGTATTCCTTTGATCAGCATCAATATCAAAGTATATTCCTTTGATCAGCATCAATATCACCTGGGGATTTGTTAGTACTAGGAAATCTCAGGTCCCATCCAAAATCAACTAAATCAGAAACTCTAGGGTTGGACCCTAGAAATCTGCATTGTAACAAGCCACCGAGGTGACTCTGATGCATGCCCATGTTTCAGAATTACGGATTGAGTATATTTGGCATGTAGTTGCTTGGTGGTGATGCATACATCTTGAAATTGACCTAAAACCTAGAAAGGTAACCAATATGGTTTGGCTGTGTCCCCATCCAAATCTCATCTTGAATTGTAACTTCCACAAATCTCACGTGTCATGGAAGGGACCTGGTGGGAGGTAATTGAATCATGGGGGGTGGGTCTTTCCTGTGCAGTTCTTGTGATAGTGAGATCTGATGGTTTTGTAAAGGGGAGTTTCCCTGCACAAACTCTCATTCCCTCTTGCCTGCAGCCATGTAAGATGTGCCTTTAGCCTTCCGTCACGATTGTGAGGCCTCCTCAGCCACGTGGAACTGTGAGTCCATTAAACCTCTTTTTCTTTATAAATTACCCAGTCTTGGGTATGTCTTTATCTGCAGCATGAAAATGGACTAATACAGTAACAAACCAGAATTCTAGAGAACTTCAAAACTGCAGATGACACTCTTCCTTTCAGCAGGCATTTTCATCACTGTATGGTTGCTAAGTTTAGTCATATGCCCATGAAATGGTTAATTTTATCTGTCAACTTGACTGGCCATGGGATACCCAAAATAAACATTATTTCTTGATGTGTCTTTGCGGGTGTTTCTGGATAAGATTGACATTGGGATTGGTGGATTCCATAAAGTAGATTGCCTTCCCCAGTGTGAGCGGGCATCATCTGATCAGTGGAGGGCCTGAAGAGAACAAAAGGCAGAGGAAGGAGGAGTTTGCCCTGTTTTGGTTTCCTGCCTGCCTGCTTGAGCTGGAACATCTCCAGACTGGGATTTACACACCATTGGTTCCCTGGTACTCAGGACTTCGGATGCAGATTTAATTATACCACGAGCTTTCCTGGGTCTCTGGCTTACAGAAAGGCTGGTCATGGGACTTACTATCCATAATCGTGTGAGTCAATTCCTTACAATTAATCTATCTCTTTCTCTCTCTGTTTTTCATTGTGTCTTTGAGAATGTTTGTGGATGTGACTAGCTCTCTGTATCTGTCTATATACAGAATCAGAAGGAGATATCTGGAGATATCTCTATGTCTATCTATATATAGAGATATCTCCTCCTTGTTCTGTTTCTCTGGAAAACTTTGTATAGATTTTGGCACTGAGAGTGCTTCTAGAGGAACAGAATTTTAAGGATGAATTTTCTGAACTGGTTCTGGGGTTTCTAGAATTGGTTCTCTAATATGATTAAAGGCACTAATGACTCTATTTCCAGTAGTAAAAAGAGTGCTAATAGTCCATAGTGTGAGCTGTTTGTGGAGATACACAGAATACTGTGTTGGATACTCCTAATCAACCAACTATAGAATCAATGAGCTCACTAATGTTATATATGATACTTTTTTGTTTTTTGAGATGGAGTCTTACTCTATCACCCCAGCTGGAGTGCAGTAGCACAATCATGGCTTACTGCAGCCTTGACTGCTTAGGCTCAAGTTATCCTCCCACCACAGCCTCCTGAGTAGCTGGGACTACAGGTATGTGCCACTTTGCCCAGCTTTTTTTTTTTTTTTAAGAGACAGGGTCTTGCCGTGTGGCCCAGGCTGTTCTGAGACTCCTGGGCTCAACTCATCCTCCCATTTTGGCCTCCCAAAATGCTGGGATTACAGGTGTAAGCTACCTCGCCTGGCTTATATATGATACTTTCAAACATTTTGGAAAATGAATGAATATAATGATGTTGGTTGGAACCCTAATGTCATGCTGGTGGAAGGAAAGGATGAGGTCAGGGATTCATATTCCTAGTTCGTGCACCACAAAAATGACCTAGGAGCTTCTATGTGTGCCCTGAGGGAGACCTTTATCTACTATACAGAAGGGCTGAAATTGCTGAAAATCAAATGCAGAACCTCATCCTGCAAGTGGCTGAATTACAAGTTGAACTCACAGCTTTGCAGGCTGTGTGCAGTTAAAGTGAGAGCATTAATTGGGAAAGAATGGGATCTTGCAAGTTGGGATGGGGATGTTTGGGAAAACTTTGATAAAGCTGAGGACATTGAGCCCCTAAATTCTGATGTCTCCTTTATCAGTGAAGGAGCACTCCCACCTTTGCTTCCCAACCCCAGCAATGGCGGCATCCCCACCCCTCAGTTGTATTGGTCTTTCCCCCTCTGAGAGGAAGAAGCCTGCATTGCCTGAGGAAATAGTAATGGCCTCCCCTGAGGCAGGTGCCGAGCAACACAATGTTGAACTCCTCGGGACCCACCCCACCACTCCTCTTTGTTAGACTTCAGTCCAGCAGCCCCTGAAGATGAGGTACACTGTGTGACTGGCCCATAAGAGGTGTGCTATACTCCACTGAACTACTTGACTTTTTAAATTTCTACAGACAGAAATTCAGGGAATGTGTATGGGAATGGATACTATGAGTGTGGGATAATGGTGGTGAGGAGAGCAAAGATCACCTGGGCAGAGGGCACCAAGCAGACCATCCAGAGGCCAAACTCCTCAACTGAGGGATTTACAAATAATGAGATTCCCTATGATCTAAAGTAGGCATCTGGTATGCGCTTCTTTCTCCAAAATGTATGCGTAACTAGAATTTATGTACATCTCCAGAATGCATGCACGTCAAAACTCATTGTGCAACCCTTGCTGACATCAAGGCACCAAAATGTCTACAAATGTAATCGTTTATCATGACCTATGTGGTTAGTATAGTCCAAATTACCGTTACGCTCCCTCTTTAAGGTTCATAAATACCCCTAAGGAAAAGTCCACTGCAGCACGCTCAGTCCTTTTTTGCAGAAGCACTCAGCTGCACTTTTCTGTCTAATAAAACTGTCCTTTTCTAACCTATACTGCTGTCAGTAGATTCTTCTTACTACGCTACTATCCATGAGCTTACCACTTTCTGATGCTGGGGCTCTGACACCTCGCCCAGCAGGTGGAAGGAACATAAAGTTGGATTGGGCTGAATGTTTTGACATGGGCTCACTATGGGAGCAGAGATTCTCCATTCAGTGTTGCAGCTTGGGGCGTTAGAAAGTGTTGAATCCGGCTGGGCGCAGCAGCTCATGCCTGTAATCCTGCAGTTTGGGAGGCCAAGGCAGATGGATCACTTGAGGTCAGGAGTTTGAGACCAACCTGGCCAACATGGTGAAACCATGTCTTTACTAAAAATACAAAAATTAACTGGGTATGGTGGTGCACGCCTGTAATCCCAGCTACTTGGGTGGCTGAGGCTGGAGAATCGCTTGAACCTGGGAGGCGGAGGTTGTAGTGAGCCAAGATCACGCCACTGCACTCCAGCCTGGGTGACAGAATGAGACTCCGTCTCAAAATAAATAAATAAATAAAATAAAATAGAATAAAAAGGAAGTGTTGAATCTGATTGGTTGCCTGGCTGGCTGAAACATACACTCAAAAGTAGTCCTCATGAGTGAACTGGAAATGGTGGACATGCCTTGGTTTAATGTGGAGGAAGGGATTCAAAGACTTAAGGGACAGGCAGGTTACAGTGCAATTGTCATTTGAGGTCTACTCACCCACCCTGGGAGGGTCTAGAAGGCATACGTTTTATCAGTATTGTGAGAAATAAATGTGTGAGGGGTGCCCTGGCATCCTTGAAGAGCTCCGTGATTGCTCTTGTCTGTGGGCCAGACCTTGTGGTGTACATTTCAGTTAGTGAACCGGGAAGCATAAATGCAGTGGGTGTAGCTGGATCTCGGGGTGGCAGGGGCCAAGGGGGTGGCAGAGCTGTCATACAACCCAGATTATTGATATTGATGCAGAGTGGGTTTAGGAGATAGTAAGTTGGTTTTAGACATAGTTTAGAGAGCTGTGCAACATTTTGGTAAGCAAGTCCAGAAAGCAACTGGACATTCTGAGGGCTCAGAGAAACAGTCCTGAGATAGAGACATAAATTTGAGAATCACTGGTATAAACCTATGTTAAAACACACAAATAACTAAATCAACCTTTGGTGGATGAGATCACGTAGGGAAATGATAGAGTGCAATGAAGCCAAGGCCCAGGACAGAGCCCTGGGGAAGGTGCAAGCCTTAAAGGGATGGAGGAAGATCACCCAAAGTGGTGAAAGGAGACAGGAAGTAGAGGCAGTGCTTTTCAGACCCCAATGTGCGTAAGCATCATATGGAGAGTGTGTTGAAACAGATTTTTGGACCCCCAACCACAGAGATTCGGATTCAGTAGGTCTGGGTGAGCCTGAGAACTGCATTTCACATCTGGCTCCCTTGGGATGCTGATGCTCCTGGTCCGCAGCCCATGCTTTGGGTAGCATTGGAATAGGCTCGTCCCTTGGCTACAAAGAGAAGGGAAGAGAGTGAGCATCTGAGGGTAGCTGGAAGTTTCTGGGGATGTAAGAAACTTGTACATCTTGATAGGTCGAGGTGAAGGAGGCAGTAGGGACGGGGAGAAGTTGAACATCCTGGAGAGAAAAGGGATAATTAATGAAGGAAATGCATGGAAGAGATTAGAGGAAAAAGAAAATGAAAGCACCAGAGATGTGCACAGTAAAAATATTAAAGAGCTATGGTGCCTGCTTTCAGAAAACTAAAGCCCCTTTGAGGAAGATGATTTCTTATCACTTCCTTTCCTTTTATTATTTTTTTAAAAAAATCTAACTCCTTGGAGCTGCTATTTACTTGTACCTTTCTGACTCCCCCACTGTGCCTAGGAGCCTTTGTCTTTCTGCCAAAATTCTCCCAGGGCTGTAACTTCCGGGTACAGAGACCTGAAGGGATGACTCGCTACAGATGACTGAACAGTAATGAATAGATTTTCAACAACACAAGGCATTTCAAGGATAAAGGAAAATTTCAAAAAACGTATGATCATTATTGCAAAATTGTGTTTCTACCACTTCTTGCTAGAATTGCTGTCAAGCTGTTTGACAGCTCCCCTGGGATATCACTCTGGCATTGCAATCATTGTGAAGCACAAAGACACATCTCGCTCTCCTCTGTTCACTAAAGTTGCTTCTGTATAGCCTCAGAGCCCTCTGACAAACTAGAAAAGCATCAAAAATCACTTTGTTGTGTTACAAAAAAAAAAAAAACCACACAGCCACCCCAATAATAGCTATGAGCAGCTATCTGCCTGTGTGCTACACACTCTGAGTTCAAGACAACAAAATTTTATTGAGGGCTTGTAATAGAACAAGCACCAGGAGAGGTGCTGGGATCCAAAGATTAGTAAAATACTGTTGGGATTCTGAGAGGTCCTTCATCTTCCTCTCTCTTTTGAGTCCTGAGCCAAACGGTACAGTCACAGGAATCAGACTGGGTTTAAAATGTCAGCTTGATTGCTACTGAAGCTGGCCTGGAGAAGGTGGCTTGGATCCAAGGCCAAAACAGGCTTCTCATTTCTTTCTCCATGAATTGAACTTGACCTTGGACATAGGCATAGTCGCTGGAAACTGCTGTATCTGCTGCTGAGTGGAGAAGAGAAGAAGGCACGTGGCCTGTGGGCAGACATCTACAAAAGAGGAATTCAAAGGGAGCCTGGACAGTGAGTGTGCAGTGACCCTGCACCTAGTCTCATCGATCACACACTGAATTGTTTTCTTCTACAAGGAAGAGTAAGTAAGCAGAGTGCGCAGAGGGAAGGATGGACGCTGAGATAGTTTGGATGTCTGTCCCCTCCAAATGTCATGTTGAAATTTGATTCCCAGTGTTGGAGGTGAAGCCTAATGAGAGATGCTTGGGTCATGGGGGTAGATCCTTTAGGAATAGATTAATGGTGGGAGGAGTGGGTGAGTTCTCACTCTATTAGTTTCTGAGAGAACTGGTGTTAAAAAGAGCCTGGCACCCCCCCCCCCCCCCTTTGCTTCCTTTCTTTCCATGTGACCTCTGCACACTCTGGCTGCCCTTCAACTTCCCCCATGAGTGAAAGCAGCCTGAGACCCTCACCAGATGCAGATGCTGGTGCCATGTTTCTTGTGCAGCCTGCAGAACCGTGAGCCAAACAAACCTTTTTTTCTTTGTAAATTAATTATCCAGCCTCAGGTCTTCCTTTATAGCAACACAAATGGACTAAGACAGATGCCATCGCTTCAATACTGTGGAGAAGAGAAAGTTTCCTAGATTCTTGGTCAAAGCAAGCATGGGGAGAAGGGAAGAGCATGATTTCCCCTGTATGTTCCAACTGTTTGGTGTCTTAGTCCATGGGTTTTAAAATAAAACCTCTGGCCAACCGAGGATGGGCTGCCCTCTTGCACTGCATGTAGTGGAAGTGATAAAACAGATACCAGGGGATGCAATCCTAGGCATCAATGGCAAATTCAGCTCTAACTTTCATGAGGCCTCTCTCTCCCTCACACCAGCTTGTTTGTGCATCTGCCTGGGACCAGGGGTGGACTATCCAGTCTTGCCTGCAGAAGGTTCTGTAAAGACACAGAACAGTGCATTGAGTAGATTAATGCCAGCACTGTGCTATGCTCCAAACCAAAGGGTCGTTTTCTATTCTTGTTCCCATTTTAAGAATGTCCAGTCTAGGCCAGGCATGGTGTCTCAAGCCTGTTATCCCAGCACTTTGGGAGGCCGAGGCGGGCAGATCACGAGGTCAAGAGATTGAGACCATCCTGGCCAACATGGTGAAATCCTGTCTGTACTAAAAATATAACAATTATCTGGGCGTGGTGGCACGCGCCTGTAGTCTCAGCTACTCGGGAGGCTGAGGCAGGAGAATCACTTGAACCCAGAAGGCAGAGGTTGCGGTGAACCGAGATCACGCCACTGCACTCCAGCCTGGAGACAGAGCAAGACTCTCTCAAAAAAAAAAAAAAAAAAAAAGAATGTCCAGTCTGGTGGCTCATGCCTATAATTCCAGCATTTGGGAGGCCAAGGTGGGAGGATTCAGCCTGGGCAACATAAAACATAGTTTTTTTGTTTTTTTTTTTTTACAAAAAAACTGTTTTCTACAACATAAAACACAGTTTTTCTACCAAAAAAACTAAACATAGCAGGCTGTTGTGAGGCATTCATGTAGTCCCATCTATGCAGGAGGATCGCTTGAGCCCAGGAGTTCAAGGCGGCAGTGAGCAATGACTGTGCCACTGCATTCCAGCCTGAGTGACAAAGCAAGACCCTACCTCTTAAAAAAAAAAAAAAAAAAGAATGTCCAGCCTTGTCTACTATGATCCTAAATTGTAGCATGAAAGTACTCTAATAACGCCATGCCAGGAAAATAATACTGCCCTGAATTAGGATAGTTGTCTCACTATTCAATTCCAAAAGGCAATTTAAGTTCTTGCATCAAGAAGCTCTCAATCTAATAGAATAAGACAAATGCTTAAACCAATAATTACAACCTAATCCAGGCTTTTTATAGTAAAAACAAGAAAAATTTATAGCCGCTTAAACCAAGCCACATTAGTTCTTTTTTATGTTTTGAAAAGCAAGCTAGGATTTAATATTTGTGCTTTTTTTTTTGGTGTAGGTTAACAGTACATAGACAAAATACTATTGCCTTAAAAAAGAACCTCTTCCTCAGCCAGGCTTGGTGGCTCATGCCTGTAATCCCAGAACTTTGGGTGGCCAAGGTGGGCAGATCACCTGAGGTCAGGAGTTCAAGAATAGCCTGGCCAACATGGCGAAACCCCATCTCTACAAAACTACAAAAATTAGCTGGGCATGATGGCAGGTGCCTGTAATCCCAGCTACTTGGAGGCTGAGGCAGGAGAATCACTTGAACCTGGGAGGTGGAGGTTGCAGTGAGCTGAGATCACACCACTGCATTGCAGCCTGGGCAACACAATGAGACTCGGTCTCAAAAACAAACCAACAACAACAAAAAAGCACATCGGCCGGGCGCGGTGGCTCACGCCTGTAATCCCAGCACTTTGGGAGGCCGAGGCAGGCGGATCGTGAGGTCAAGAGATCGAGACCATCCTGGCTAACATGGTGAAACCCCATCTCTACTAAAAATACAAAAAATTAGCAGGGCGTGGTGGTGGGCACCTGTAGTCCCAGCTACACGGGAGGCTGAGGCAGGAGAATTGCGTGAACCTGGGAGGCAGAGCTTGCAGTGAGTGGAGATCGCGCCACTGCACTCCATCCAGCCTGGACGACAGAGTGAGACTCCATCTCAAAAAAAAAAAAAAAAAAAAAAAAAAAAAAAAAAAAAAAAGGCATATCCAGAGAAGAAGTATCCTCTTCCCCTGGTTCTTCTTTTCTTCCCCCCAGCTTTATTAGGGTGTAACTGATAAATAAAAATTGTGCATATTTACAGGGTATGACACGATGTTTTATGTACACATTGTAAAATGATTAAATCAAATGAATTAACATATCCATCACCTCACATACTTAATTTTGTGTGTGTGTGTGGTGAGAACATTTAAGATCAATCTCTTAGCAATTTATAAATATACATTGTTAACTACAGTCACCATGCTGTACAGCAGATCTCCAAAACCAATATATCCTATCTAACTGCAACTTGGTACCCTTTGACTAACATCTCCCCATACTTCCAATCCCCGCAACCACCATTCTATTCTCTTCTTTTATGAGTTTAATCTATTTAGATTCTATATATAAGTGAGATCAATACAGTATTTGTCTTTCTGTGCCTGGCTTATTTCACTTAGCTTAATGTCTCTAGGTTCATCCTTGTTGTTACAAATGATAAGATTTCCTTCTTTTTGAGACTGAGTCTCGCTCTGTCACCCAGGCTGGAGTGCAGTGACACGATCTCGGCTCACTGCAACCTCCGCCTCCTGGGTTCAAGCGATTCTCCTGCCTCAGCCTCCTGAGTAGCTGGGATTACAGGTGCCCACCACCATGCCTGGCTAATTTTTGTATTTTTAGTAGAGACGAGGTTTCACCATGTTGGTCCGGCTGGTCTCAAACTCCTGACCTCCTGATCTGCCCGCTTTGGCCTCCCAAAGTGCTGGGATACAGGCATGAGCCACCGCGCCTGGCCAATTTTCCTTCTTTTTTGTAAGGCTGAATAGTATTCCACATTTTAAAAATTCATGCATCCCGGCCAGACGCACTGGCTCACACCTGTAATCCCAACACTTTGGGAGGCTGAGGCAGGCAGATCACCTGAGGTCAGGAGTTCCAGACCAGCCCGGCCAACATTGTGAAAACCTGTCTCTACTAAAAATACCAAAAAATTAGCTGGGCACCGTGGCATGTGCCTGTAATCCCAGCTATTCAGGAGGCTGAGACATAAGAATCATTTGAACCCTGGAGGCAGAGGTTGCAGTGAGCTGAGATTGTGTCACTGCACTCCAGCCTGGATGACAGAGCGAGACTCTGTCTCAAAAAGTGAATAAAATTCATGCATCCCTTGATGGGTTGGACTGATTTCATATTTTGGCTATTGTAAATGGCGCTGCAATGAACATGAGAGTGCAGATATATCTTTAACATGCTGACTTCATTTCCTTTGGGTAAATACTACAGAAGTGTGTTTGCTGGGTCATATGGTAGTTCTATTTTTAATATTTTAATATTTTGAGGAGCCTCCATACTGCTTTTCCGTAATGAGTGTGCCAGTTTCCATTCTTATCAACAATATAGGCTGGGCATGGTGGCTCACACCTGTAATCCCAGCACTTTGGGAGGCCAAGGCAGGCGGATTACCAGAGGTCAGGAGTTCCAGACCAGTCTGACCAACATGGAGAAACCCCGTCTCTACTAAAAATACAAAATTTGCCAGGCGTGGTGGCGCACGCCTGTAGTCTCAGCTACTTGGGCGGCTGAGGCTGCAGAATTGCTTGAACCTGGGAGGTGGATGTTGCGGTGAGCCGAGATCGCGCCATTGCACTCCAGCCTGGGCAACGAGAGCGAAACTCTGTCTCAAAAACAACAATCTATAAGGTTTGCTTTTTTTACGCCTACACCAACATTTGTTTTCTTTTTGATAACGGCTATTCTAACAGGTGTGAGATGATACTTCATTATGGTTTTAATTTGCATTTTCCTAATGATTAGCGAAGTTGAGCATTTTTTTTTTTTTTTTGGTATACTTGTTGGCCATTTTAACGTATTTTTTGAGAAATATTTGTTCAGGTCCTTTGCCCATTTTTAAATTGGGTTATTAGTTTCCTTGCTATTGAGTTGAGTTCTTATGTGTTTTGGCTATTAACCCCTTATCAGATGTATGGTTTGCAAATATTTTCTCCCATTCTGTAGGTTGTCTCTTCACTGTTGATTGTTTCCTTTGCTGTGCAGCAGCTTTTAATTTTTATTTATTTATTTATTTTTTGAGATAGAATCTTGTTTTGTTGTCCAGGCTAGAGTGCAGTGGTGCAATCTCAGCTCACTGCAACCTCTGCCTCCCAGGGTCAGCGATTCTCCTGCCTCAGCCTCCCAAGTAGCTGAGACTACAGGTGCATACCACCATGCCTGGCTAATTTTTTGTATTTTTAGTAGAGACGGGGTTTCAACATGTTGGCCAGGCTGGTCCTAAACTCCTGACCTCAAGTGATGCCCCCACCTTGGCCTCCCAAAGTGCTGGGATTACAGGCGTGAGTCAGTGTACCCAGGCTGCAGCTTTTCAGTTTGATGCAATCCCATTTGTCTATTTTTGCTTTGGTTGCCTGTGTTTTAGAGTCATATCCAAAAAGTCATTGCCCAAACCAGTGTCAAGAAGCTTTTCTCCTGTGTTTTCTTCTAGTAGTTTTACAGTTTCAGGTTTTGTGTTTAAGTCTTTAATCTACTTTGAATTCATTTTTGTATATTGTGTGAGATAAAGGTCTAATTTCATTCTTCTGTATGTGGATATCCAATTTTCCCAGTGCCATTTATTGAAAAGACTGTCTTTTTCCCATTGTATGTTCTCAGTACTTTTGTGGAAGATCAATTGACTATAAATGTGTGGATTTATTTCTGGGTGCTCTATTTTGTTCCATTGGTCTATACGTCTGTTTTCATAGCAGTACCATGCTATTTTGATTGCTGTAGCTTTGCAGTATATTTTGAAACAGGTCATGATGTATTCTTTTCATTCAAGATTGTTTTGGCAATTCAGGGTCTTTTGTGTTTTCATGTGGACTTTAGGATTATTTTTTCTATTTTTATGAAAAATGTCATTGGAATTTGGATAGGGATTGCATGGAATCTGTAGATCACTTGGGTAATATGAACATTTTAATAACATTAATTTTTCCATTCAATGAATACAGCATATCTTTCCATTCATTTGTGTCTGCAATTTCTTTCATTGATTTTTTTGGGGGGATATCTGTCACCTCAAGCATTTATCCTTCTTGTTTACAACTGTTTCAAACAATCCAGTTATACCCTTTTAGTTATTTTTAAAATGTACAATAAATTATTGCTGTCTATGGTCACTGTGTTGTGCTATCAAATATGAGATCTTATTCATTGTTTCTAACTATATTTTTGTGCCCATTAACCATCTCCCCTTTCCCCCACCACTGCCCTTCCCAGCCTCAGGTAACCATTGTTGTTCTACTCTCTATCTCTATGAATTCAGTTGTTTTAATTCTTAGCTCCCACAAATACGTGAGAACGTGAAGTTTGTCTTTTTGTGCCTGGCTAGTTTCACTTAACATAATGACCTCTGTTTCTATCCATGTTGCTGCAGGTGACAAGGTCTCATTTTCATATGGCTGAATAGTCCTCCGTTAAGTATATGCACCACATTTTCCTTATCCATTTGTCTACTGATGAACACTTAGGTTGCTTCCAAATCTTGACTATTGTGAATAGTGCCTCAATAAACATGGGAGTACAGCTATCTTTTTGATATACTGATTTTCTTTCTTTTGAGTATATACCCAGCAGTGGGATTGGTGGATCATATGGTAGTTCTATTTTTAGTTTTTTGAGGAACCTCAAAACTCTTCTTCATAGTGGTCATACTATCTATCATCAGTGCTTTTTGGTTTTCAGAAGGCATTATTTCTATCTGAGGTGACTCTGTAAAAATATTTTTTTATTTTCACTGAGCATGATGCATGATGGCTCACCCTTATAATCCCAGTACTTTGGGAGGCTGAGGTGGGAAGATTACTTGAGGATAGGAGTTGGAGACCAGCTTTGGCAACACAGCAAGACCTGTTTCTATAGAAAATAAAAAATGCTGCTGGGTATCTTGGTACATGCCCGTAGTCCCAGCTACTCGGGAGGCTGGGGTGAGAGGACCACTTGAACCCAGGAATTTGAGGCTGTGGTGAGCTGTGATTTTGGCACTGCACTGCAGCCTGGACAACAGAGTGAGACCCTGTTTCAGAAAAAATATTTTTAAAAATGTTAATTTTGAAAAAATTTCAAACTTGCAGAAACATTGCAAAAGTAGTAAATCTTAATACAGATTTACCAGTTGTTAACATTTTGCTATATATTTTTTCTCTCTAGACAGACACACATACAAACACAGGCTATTTATTTATCTGAAACATTTTAAAGTTGCACATATCATGATCCTTTGGCCTTAAATATTTTAGCATGAATTTTTTAAAGCACAAGACCATTCTCTTACATAATTACAGAATAACTTTTAAATTCAAAACATTTAGCATTGTTATAATGCTATTATTTATTATATAATAGAGTCAATTTGCAAATTTCACCACTTGTTCCAATAATAAATAAATAAATAAATATATATATATATTTTTGTGTGTGTGAGATGGAATCTTGCTCTGTTCCCCAGGCTGGAGTTCAGTACCATGATCATGGCTCACTGTAACCTCTGCCTCCTGGGTTCAAGCAATTCTCCTGCCTCAGCCTCCTGAGTAGCTGGGACTATAGGCACATGCCACCACGCCTGGCTAATTTTTGTGTTTTAAGTAGAGATGGGATTTCACCATGTTGGCCAGGCTGGTCTCCAACTCCTGACATCGTGATCCACCCGCCTCAGCCTCCCAAAGTGCTGGGATTACAGGCGTGAGCCAGCGTGCCCAGCCCAGTAATGTATTTTATAGCAATTTTTTAAATACCAATTTAACATCCAATCCAGGATAACACATTGCATTTAGCTCTCATGTTTCTTTTGTCTTGTCTATTCTTGAACGTTTCTTCAGCTTCCCCTTCTTTCTTCCTGTCTCCCTTTTCCTTTCCTTTCCCCCTCCCCTTCTCCCTCTTCCTCCTTTCCTTCCTTCTGCCCTTGCTTTTTTTGATGACATTGACATTTTTAAAACATAGCCTAGTTGTTTGGCCCTGTTGTCCAGGCTGGAGTGAAGTGGCAGGATCATAACTCACTGTAATCTTGAACTCCTGGGCTCAAGTGATCCTCTTGCCTCTGCTTCCCAAAGGGTTGGGATTACAGGCACAAACCACCCTGCCCATCCTTTCTTTTTTCTTTTGAAATATTTTCAAACTTACAGAAACATTGCCAGAATTATATAGCATTTTGCAAGTTTTTTTGTACATTTGAAATTATTTTTACTCAGATTCACCAATTTTTGATGTTTTGCCACATCCATGTTTTAGCATTTTTTCTCTCTTCCTTTGTGTGTGTGTGTATATTATATTATGTGTGTGTGTGTGTGTATATATATATTTTATATTTTTATTTTTTTCTTGAGACAGAGTCTTGTTCTGTCACCCAAGCTGGAGTGCAGTGGCACCATCTCGCCTCACCTACAACCTCCGCCTCCCAGGTTCAAGCAGTTCTGCTGCCTCAGCCTCCCGAGTAGCTGGGATTACAAGTGACTGCCACCATGCCCAGTTAATGTTTGTATCTCTAGTAGAGATGGGGTTTCGCCGTGTTGTTCAGGTTGGTCTCTAACTCCTGACCTCAAGTGATCCGCTCACCTCGGCCTCCCAAAGTGCTGGGATTACAGGCGTGAGCCACGGTGCCCGGCCTATGTTTGTGTATACGTAAAAAATCGTTTTATAAAATTGAACCAGGCCAGGTGCAGAGGCTCACACTTGTAATCCCAGCATTTTGGGAGGCTGACAGGGGGGTGGATCATTTGAGCCCAGGAGTTCAAGACTAGCCTGAGCAACATAACAATACCCTCTCTCTCTCTAAAAAAAAAAAAAAAAAAAAAGAAAAGAAAGAAAAAAATAAAAAAATTGAACCACTTAAGAATAGGTGTCACCCTTTATGTGATAGTTTTGGAAGTGGGCCTTGAGGTTCTTGCCAATTGGACAGAACTTGGTGTGGGGAAGGGAATTAGCCAAAGGGCTCTGCATGTGTGGAGATTCAGCCCGTATGTACATGAAGTGGCTGGCAAAAAGCCAATGTTTTGGAGTAAATGGGCTGAGGGAACAGGGACCAGAAAGGCAGCTGCAACTTACAACTTATATTAAGGAATTGGGACTTCATTCCACGGAAAAAAGAAAACGTTGAAGGTTTTAAAGCCAGCGATGATAGTACCAGATTTATTTATTTTAGAAAAATTAACTCTAGGGCAATTAGGAGGAGAAAGGACAAGATAGACCAAGTAGGCAGATATTGCATTCCACCAGGTAGCGAGGGAGACCCGAAGGAAGGGGATGCAGCGGAATGTTTGTTGAGTGTTTACTGTGTGCCAGCTATTTTACATATGATATCTCATTTAATTATCACAAAAAGCTGAGGTCAGAGAGGTTAAGTCACTTGACCAAAAACAGTCATTAGTAGGTTTATGGCATAGTTAATATTTGAACCCAGGCCCATGTGACCCTAAAGCCCACTCTGAAATACAGTGGGGTCATGTAGGACAGAGCAGGACTCCGGGAAGCCATGAGACTCTGAGGTGGGACTGTCAGGCCCTGCTAGCCAGTTGGACATGGTAGGTGAGGGAGATATAAGGGTAACAACTGATGTTTCCAGCTTGGACTCCTGGCTAGACTATAACAGTGACATTCCAGTCCAAGCTGGAAACTAGAGAAAATGATTACTAGGGGCTGGGCACGGTGGCTTACACCTGTAATCCCAGCACTTCAGGAGGCCAAGGTGGGCAGATCACTTGAGGTCAGGAGTTTGTGGCCAGCCTGGCCAAGACAGTGAAACCCCATCTCTACCACAAATACAAAAATTAGCTGGGCGTGGTGGCGCATGTCTGTAATCCCAGATACTCGGGAGGCTGAGGCAGGAGAATTGCTTGAACCTGGGAGGCAGAGGTTACAGTGAGCCGAGATCGCACCACCGCACTCCAGCCTGTGTAAAAGAGCAAGACTCTGTCTCAAAAAGAAAAAAAAAAAGAAAATGATTACTAAGGAAGGGAAGGAATTGGGAATTGGGGAAGGGAGAGAAAATAATGATTTTGTTAACAGTTTGTATAAATTTGGTTTGGATGACTGTGTTTGTGAAAACCTTAGACAATATATCCAGTGGACAGTTTTGCTCAAGAGCTCAGAAGAAAGGTCTGGCCTAAAGATAGTGATTTGGCTGGTGAAGTCTTAGAAGTGTTCACCTAGTGATGAAAAGATGGCTAAGGATGGAGACCCAGGCATACAAGCATTTAAAGGATGGTGGAGAATTAAGACTCAGTGAAAGAAAAGAGAAAGGATGGGGAGAGGCAAAGCAAAGACTGGACCATTTCAAGAAGGTGAGTGACTAGGTCTGTTAAGTTCTAAAGAAGAGTTCCAAAGGGAAGCTTGAAAGATTAAGTGGGATAACAAATTAGGAAGTTGCTGGTTATTTTTTTTCATTTTTTTTAAATTTGTTTTTTTCGATAACCTCATATTAGAAGTGATCACTGGTTATCTTAATGAGAGCAGTTTCAGTAGATTGACTGCAGCCAGCACCCCCAGGGATTAAAGAGTGAATGACAGTAGAGAAGAGATGACTCATTTATGTATTTTTTTGAGACAGAGTTTTGTTCTTGTCATCCAGGCTGGAGTGCAGTGGTGCGATCTCAGCTCACTGCAACCTCTGCCTCCCAGGTTTAAGCAATTCTCCTGTCTCAGCCTCCCAAGTAGCTGGGATTACAGGTGCCTGCCACCATACCCAACTAATTTTTTTTTTAATTTTTAGTAGAGACAGAGTTTCACTATGTTGGCCAGTCTGGTCTTGAACTCCTGACCTCAGGTGATCCATCCACCTCGGCCTCCCAAAGTGCTAGGATTACAGGCGTGAGCCACCGCGCCCAGCCTGAGATGACTCAAGAATTTGGGCAAATGATGATGATGACAGCAGTTGATGTTATTGAAGGCTTACTGTATACCAGGCCCTGGACTAAAAATTTACATGGATTATCTGGGATAATCCTTACAATACTCCTATGAGGTAGGTACCATTATTATCCCCATGTTCTGATGAGGAAATTGTAGTGGAGAGAGTATAGAGAGGTTATGTAATATGCCCAAGGTGTTCTACCATGAATACATAGTGGAACAAGGATTCAAATCTAAATCTTTCTGGGTTCAGTGCCCGTGTTGTAAGATGATAGTAGCTTGAGCTGAGTTATTCTCTTATTTTCCCCCAGGCCTGAGACTGAGCCTGTTTATAAGGGAATGGGGGTAAAACCCTATAGTAAGGAGGATAGTGACCATATATGTAGCAAAGAGAATAACTGATCAAACAAGATTTAAAGGAAGGATATTAGACCACATTAAAAAATGGAGCATCTAGTTTCAGAAAGGAGTTAGGGACATCCCTTTGTCAAGGGCCAGAAGAGATGAAAGAAGAACCAGTGAATATGTACTCAGCTGTCAGCTTAAGGCAACATTCTTTTCTGAGATTTAAGTAACATTGGCTTAAGTCCCCATTCCCCATCCATTGGGAAACTCAATCCAAGATTTCTGTGAATTCCTGGAAGCTCCCCTTCTTATGGTTTCTTTGGCTTTGAGTTTCTGCTTCCACTAAATTCTTTATCTTACTTGTTACCGAACTTCTGTGGCTGTTCTCATTTCTTGGTTCTTTGCTGACCCAGTTGTGGAACTCAGCCTCTTGCAATCTTTTTTTCTTAATTTTCCCCCAGATCACTCACATAAGGCATTTGTGCATGTGACAGATATTACTGAAGGCTTAGGGGATTTTATATCCTTAGCAACACAAATAACTTAAAATTCCGACAATGGATATCTCTATTTTAAACACTCTCCAGCTCCCCATCACTGGGAACTCTCTCCCGCAGATCCAGCCTCCCACACTGTTATTTGAGCCCCATCTCTTTTTATCCACCTCCATTTCCTCTCCTCCAGTCCCCATGCTTTTGGATTTTAAAAAATATAGATCCGACTAGCTGTCTCTTTGCTTCCGAGTTTTATTCTAAGTCATCCTGTCTTCTTCCATACTTCAAATGTCATTTCAAAGTAGTTTCCTAAATAAGGCATTTTCCATCCCTAAGAAGAACTCTAGCATCTACTAAAATAATAGTTTTTCACCTCAATACTTATAGTTTTAAAGGTGGAAGGAAAGCATTTCAAAGAGTTTACATCTGTTGTCTTCTATTTTCTTAGTGAAATATAAGACATGCTCCTCTTTGGAGGTAGGGATGAGTCTAGCAAAGATTTGGATAGCTGGGGTTAGGGATTCTGTCAATAGACATTTACCAGTTTTCTAAAATTTCATAAAATACCATATTTACATAAAGTAATTCCTTTAAGCTTAGAAACTTCTAGGATTGATTCCCTTGCTAGAGATGGATTATTCGGTTTACTGAGTACCCTGGTCAACACAAGAAAAGTAGAAAAAGCAACAGGGAGAAAAAAAGTCAGAGTATGTAAACTAAAGCCAGGGTAAAGGAGATCACAGTCTTTGCTGATCCAATCTCTCTTCCAACTCAGCCATAAATACAGTTTCTGCACCGCACCACATTGCATCCCTGGGGGGCTACAGGGATGTTCATTTTGCGGCTGAAATAGGATAAAAGGGTTGTATTTATTATCTTTTGGTCCTTGACAAATTATCTCAAACTTGATGGTTGAAAGTACAAATATTTATTTAATTAAAAAAATAGTCTGCACATCAATTTTAATTTTTCTTTTCTTTTTTGAGAGAGTCTCACTCTGCTGCCCAGGCTGGATTGCAGTGGCACAATCTTGGCTCACTGCAACCTCTGCCTCTTAGGTTCAAGTGATTCTCATGTCTCGGCCTCCCAAGTAGTTGGGATTATAAGCACATGGCACCACACCCAGCTAATTTTGAAAATACAGATATTTATTATTTCACCGTTTCTGTAGGTTAGGAATTCAGAAGTGGCTTAGCTGGGTGTTTTTTGTTGCTGCTGGTGGTGGTGGTTTTGTTTTAACTTTTAAGTTCAGAGGTACATGTGCAGCTTTGTTATAGTAAACTTGTGTCACGGGGGTTTGTTGTACAGATTATTTCATCAAGCTGGGTGGTTTTGGTGCAGGGTCTTTCTTGAGACTGCAGTCATCTGAAGGCTTGATGGGGGCTGAAGGATCTGTTCCCAATCTTATTCATGTGGCCCTTGGCAGGAAGCATCAGTCCCTCACCTGGGCCTCTCCATAGTGTTGTCACAACGTGGCAGTGAGTTTCTCCCAGAGTGATCTAAGAAGGAGAAAGCAACCAAGATGGAAGCTGAAACGCCTCGTGTCGCTTAATCCTGGGAGTGACATACCATCACTTTTGCCATGTTCCATTGGCCACAAAGATGGATCCTAGTTGGGGTGTGGGTGGAGACTTCACAACAGTGTGAATACCAGGGGGCGGGGATCACTGGGGGCCTCTTCAGAGGCTGGCTGCCATGGAAGTCTCCGAAAACATTTTGTATTGGGGGGGTGACGTTGGGGGGAAGCGTATGCCTTAATATATATGTGTGTTGTTAGACAGGCTAGACTGGTATTATAGTTACCAGACTTTTAGATTTAATAGACCAGTAAAATAAAAAATAACTGGGTAGGGGATACCAAAATTAGTATATTTCAGTGTTTTGTTGTGTGAGAAAGATACAGAAAAAGCTGCCATTGACCACCACCATGTTCATTTCATAAAAACACATTTTAACATAAAAAAGGGAGAAGGACATAATCTCAGAATAAAGTCTAATCCTTTCAATTGAATCATTCAACTTTGTGAAAAACTCGCAAACTTGTCTGTGCTTTTCGCATTTAACTGTGGACTGATGAAAACTTCATCCTAGCTTGGTCAACAAATTGTTATTCAGGAATTACTGAGCTAGACCATAGGATGCTCCAGTAATTTTCAAGATGACTGTGAGGATCATGTAGAAACATAATAGTTCATTCAAAGTAAGTGAAAAAGAAGGACTTGAAATGGTTGACACAGAGATAGCAATTTTATAAAATCATGCTCATGAGCTGGAAGGAAGCCACAGAGCTGGTAAATATTTAATGTATCAGTTTTTGTGATTTTTTTTTTTTTTTTGCTATTGTGTTCCTACTAATATTTAGATGTTGGCCGGTTGCAGTGGCTCACGCCTGTAAACCCAGCACTTTGGGAGGCTGAGGCGGGTGGATCACCTGAGGTTGGGAGTTGGAGACCAGTCTGACCAACAGGGATAAACCCCGTCTCTACTAAAAATACAAAATTAGCCAGGTGTGGTGGCGCATGCCTGTAATCCTAGCTACTCGGGAGGCTGAGGCAGGAGAATTGCTTGAACCTAGGAGACCGAAGTTGCGGTGAGCTGAGATAGCGACGTTGCACTCTAGCCTGGGCAACAAGAGTGAAACTCCATCTCAAAAAATGTTTAAAAAATTTAGATGTTTATTATTTAATTAATGAAATAAAGATAAATAGAGCATTATTGAAGCCTCGTTAAATGTACATAAAGGTAATACAAGGCTCGGCATGAGCTTTTAAAGGACTTTCATAGTTAATACATTTCACGATGTTTAATATATTTTTTTATTATTTGCATCATTTATGTCAAGTATCCTTTTTCTAAATAATCACCTCTTCACTTTAAATATATGCTTTTCTTAGTAACCTAGATGATGTAATTATACATGTTTCTTTTGACATGAGGGTGAAATATCTAACACTATCCATTAGAGATGGGCTTTGGATTGTTAGTTTTTTGCCCTCCAAATTGATGGATTTGTAGAAATATGGTCACATTTTCATTTGGTTCCACTTTTGATCTATGGCATAGTGTTTGCAAGGCTGAAGGCTTGGGTTGGGAAAGGGATCAATTATTATTTTGTTCTGGGATTGACTTGGACCCTACTGGAATCATGCTATCACCTTTTAGGTTGAGAATTAATTTTGAGTAATATTTAGGAAAATAAGGGGAAAACTTTCTCTTCAATAAAATCTTATTGCAGATCTTCATAAATTGGTTTAAAACCTATATATTTTTCTTTTGAAAATCCCTTTGGTGGAAACTACTGTTTCTTTCCATACATAAAGTCCAAATGTTATTAACAAGTTATATATATTTAAAAGTAGCATAATTAGTTTTGGAAATTGTACTTTCAGTTTTGATTTTACAGCCAAATTGGTTGACTAAGAAGCTAATTGATGTGCTTTAAGAACCTCTGTGAATTTTGCCAGTTTTCAGTTGGAACGCCTTGTTCACACAAGGCATTTTTAAATGAAAGTAGTGAGCAGTTGATTTTTTGAATCTATGAATAACATTATTTTGGTGTAAGGACAATTCTAGAGTCATTGAGCTGTATATAAATGTGACACTGGAACTCAGCCATCAACACTCTGCCTAATTTTACTTCTTTCCTCTGGGTATAGCTCTCACTGCACTAAGTTCTTCCAACAGTCAGACCATGTTGTGACATGTTGCGTCTAACTGAGCACATTTTTGCTACTCACCAGCATAATTTAGGGTAAATGTTAGATGCCTTTATGCTTGCCTTAGGGAACATTTGTAGGTACAAGCCTAGAAAATTTTGATGGCATTTTGATACCCGCTGTTGGTGCTAGCTAATTTGAGTCTTAATTGGTCATTACAGGTTAGGTGTCTTATGCAGATAACAGATTTTTTTGTTGTTGTTGAGATGGAGTCTTGCTCTGTCGCCCCGGCTGGAGTGCAATGGCACGATCTCGGCTCACAGCAACCTCCGCCTCCCGGGTTCAAGCAATTCTCCTGCCTCAGCCTCCTAAGTAGCTGGGATTACAGGCGCCTGCCACCACACCAGGATAATTTTTGTATTTTCAGTAGAGATGGTTTTTTTTTTTTTTTTTTTTTTTTTTTTTTTTTTTTTTGAGACGGAGTCTCACGCTGTTGCCCAGGCTGGAGTGCAGAGGCGCGATCTCGGCTCACTGCAAGCTCCGCCTCCCGGGTTCCCGCCATTCTCCTGCCTCAGCCTCCTGAGTAGCTGGGACTACAGGCGCCTGCCACCGCGCCCGGCTAATTTTTTGTATTTTTAGTAGAGACGGGGTTTCACTGTGGTCTCGATCTCCTGACCTTGTGATCCGCCCGCCTCGGCCTCCCAAAGTGCTGGGATTACAGGCTTGAGCCACCGCGCCCGGCCAGAGATGGGTTTTTTGCCATGTTATCTAGTCTGGTCTCAAACTCCTGACTTCAGGTGATCCCCTCACCTCTGCCTCCCAAAAGTGCTGGGATTACAGGCATGAGCCACAGTGCCCGGCCACAGCTAACAGATTTGAATCAGGCTAAGCTTTCTAATGTGAAACTTGAATGTTTATTTTTTTTTTTACAGCCACATGGCAAGGCAGAAAATACTATGACATGAGGTAATGAGTTAACAAATACTTTAATAATAAAATGTGTCTTGTCTTGAAACTGATATTAACTCAGTGTTCTTGCCACAAATTATCTGTGAGCCACCCAAATGGCCCCACCTTTGGCCAGACAAAAACCAGCTACTTTTAAAAGGTAACATCAAAGTCAGGACTTCTAGAGTGAGCCATTTATCTGGGTAATGAGTGCTATCCCTGGAGCCTTAGAAGATGACCTTTTGGCTTTTTGGCACTGATAGACCAAAGAGAAGAGTAACCTTGGAACCTCAGTCTAGAAATTGTCATGCATTGTTCTAATTATAAGCCACAAAATTGCTTAGTCATTTATATATAGAAGAGATCTTGAATAGCAGCTGTCAGCACTTTCTTTTTTTTTTTTTTTTGAGACAGCACTTTCTTTTAAAATCAAAGCTTTACAAATAGACTAATTCTTATCTGACTTAACCTCACTGATAATTCCCTTTGAAGATTGCTGGGGGTCACCAATGGCTTGTTTGGGATTGATCTAGAAGGCTTGCTGAGTGGATTGTGGGGCTGGCAGCCATTAGCACGGAAAATGACTCAGGCACCTCCCTCCCTGAGACTTGAAGTAACTGTTACCACCAGTTTCTCCTTCTGTGGGACTCAAACCCCCTTCTTTTGGATATTAAACACGTGGGGATAAATAAGCAATCAGTGGGGGCCCCCAAGAGAGCATTTGCTGAAATCTGTAAAATAATTTCTTGATAAGAGAACACAGACTTGCTGGGCATATTTGTCACACTCTATGCAATTTACATTTTTCTGGCATGTACACCTCAAATGATAATTCCCTTGTGAAAGAAATGTGCGCACCAGCTTCTCTAGACAGCCGATCTTTTGTATCATCTCTACATTTGAACTCATTTAACAAATCAAATGCCTTTGTTAAATCTAATGCAGCAGACAGTTCACATCACCATGGTCAGCATCTATCTTGCACCACAGTGGAGTAGAGTTGGTAAAGTTTCAGGCTCTGGAGTTAGACTGCTCGGGTCCAAAACCTGGCACCACCACTTACTAGGTTGGCGATTTAGGCAAATTAGTTAACCTCCCTGGGCTTCATTTTTCTCATCTGTGGCAAAGGAATAATGGTCCTTATTGTTTAGGGTCATTAAAGGAGCACATGGGATGACACATGCAAAGTGCTTAAGAGTCTGGTTCTGAAATAACTACTTAGGGGCCGGGCGTGGTGGCTCACGCCTGTAATCCCAGCACTTTGGGAGGCCAAAGTGGGTGGATTGCCTGAGCTCAGGAGTTCCAGACCAGACTGGGCAACCCGGCGAAATCCCATCTCTACTAAAAATACAAAAAATTAGCTGGGCATGGTGGCACATACCTGTAATCCAGCTACTCGGGAGGCTGAAGCAGGAGAACTGCTTGAACCCAGGAGGCAGAGGTTGCCAACACTGAGCTGAGATTGCGCCACTGCACTTCAGCCTGGGTGACAGAGTGAGACTCTGTCTCCAAATAAACAAACAAACAAAATAACTACTTAGTTACTCCCAGGGAAGAACATCGTAACTTTAGTCAGGGCCATGTTTGGTGACCAGAGACAAACGTATTCATGTTAGTTTAAGTAAATGAGGATTGTTTTTTTTTTTTTTGAGACCGAGTTTCACTTTTGTCACTCAGGCTGGAGTGCAGTGGTGCCATCTCGGCTCACTGCAACCTCTGCCTCCTGGGTTCAAGTGATTCTCTGCCTCAGCCTCCCGAGTAGCTGGGATTACAGGCAGCAGCCACCACGCCCAGCTAATTTTTGTGTTTTTAGTAGAGACAGGGTTTCACCATGTTAGCCAGGCTGGTCTTGAACTCCTGACCTCGTGATCCACCCGCCTCAGCCTCCTAAAGTGCTGAGATTATGAGGATTTTTTAAATAATAAGGCTACATAAGCAATCACGTGGACACCCAGTGTCAGCTGGGACCTGTGGGTACCAGAGGTCAATGTCAACAGCCTGTGAGGCTTCTCCTTGCATCTCTGGTGGGTTTATTTGCTTCTCTCTCTATGCTGACTCTATTTGCTTCTATTTTCTGCAGACCAGCTTTCTGGGCTTATCACTGTGCACAGGCCCAGAAATTCTTTCTCCCAGATCTGTGTAAATTAATAGATCAAGCACTGTCTCTGTCACGTGACTCAGTTACAGTGACCTGTTCCCACAATTCCAGGTGAGAAGTCCAGTAGGCTGGGACCAGAGGAGAGGAGGTCATGCGGTAAATATAGTGGCTCCTTCCAAAGGCTCCGGTGTCTTATGTCCCTAAGAACGGGGCATAATGGTGGTGGTGGTGGGAAGGAGGCAGGGAGTGTGGGAATAATTGGCAACTCTACGATAATCATGGTGCTGATGTTCAAGGGAGATTAAAAGTGTCTTACTTTGAGTGCCAATTATTTATTTTTTTAAGACATGGTCTCGCTTTGTCACTCACGCTGGAGTGCAGTGGTGCGATCACGTCTCACTGCAGCCTTGACTTCCTGGCTCAAGCGATCCTCCCACCTTAGCCACCTAAGTGTGCCACCATGCCAGGCTTTTAAAAATTTTTTTTTAGAGACAGGGTCTTCCTATGTTGCTCAGGCTGGTCAAACTCCTGGACTCAAGTGCTCCTCCCACATTGGCCTCCCAAAGTGCTGGGATTACAGGTGTGAGCCACCACACAAGCCCAACTATTTATTTTTAAAAAACTTTTTATCGAAGGATGACATACATATAGAAAAGAAGATGTATGGGAAGTGTAAGCTTGATGAATGTGACAAACTGAACACACCTGTGAACCCAGCACCCAGCTCAAGAAACAGCATTATCACTGCCCAGATGGCCCCTTTTGTTCCCCCTTACTTAAGACTCCATAAGAGTGAATTAGTTTTGCCTGTTTTTAAGCTATCAATGGAATCATATACTGTACACATTTGTGTGTGTCTGGATGCTTTTGTTTAACATTGGGAGAGTCAGCAATATTGTGTATATTTGTAGAACATTCATTCTTATTGCCGTAAAGTATTGTGTGCATGCATACACTATACATATATATACTTTTTTTTTTTTTTTGAGATGGAGTCTCGCTCTTTTACCCAGGCTAGAGTGGAGTGGCATGATCTTGGCTCACTGCAACCTTGGCCTCCCAGGTTCAAGCGATTCTCTTGTTTCAGCCTCCCGAGTAGCTGGGATTACAGGCACGTGCCACAACACCTGGCTAATTTTTGTATTTTTTAGTAGAGACGGGGTTTCACCATGTTGATCAGGCCGGTCTCAAACTCCTGACCTCAAGTGATCTACCCGCCTCAGCCTCCCAAAGTGCTGGGATTACAGGTGTGAGCCATTGTGCGGTGTTATATTTTATATTTTGTTTATCTGGTCTACCTCTGATGGACATCTGGGTACTTTTCTGTTTTTGGGTAAATGGTGCTGCTGTGAGCTTTTGTTGATCATGTACACATTGCTGCTAACTACTTTTACCGCCAGTGGCTTTTACTAGGTATAATGAATTATCTTCCATCATGTGTAACTGAATTGATGGTCACTCATGAATACTTATGAATACCATTATGCTTTTTATCTGGTGACTTCTTTTTATGTGGTAACTTTCGTGATGTGAGGGCAGGGCCGTTTTACACATTTTGCATACATAATAGAATCTTGCATATATTTCTATAGATGCTCAACTATTTGCTGATTGAATGAATGAACAAATGAATGGTGCGTGCCTCCCTCTTTTTTGGGAACAAGCTCTATTTACAGGTGAGGCCCCCAGCTGTGATGTTTGGACCAGGATGACCTGCTGCTTGGCTAAAGCTGATTGATTAAAGGGGTGGACATGTGACCCAAGCTGGGCCAATGATGTCTCTCTTATGGGAGTTTAAAATTTGGAGCTGAAAGGAGAGTGCATGCTGCTGATGCTCAGTCCTTGTGATTGTGCTCCAGATAGAAAACCCACAGGCTCCTGCTGCTGGGTACCAAAGGTTCAATGCATCCTGCTTTTCCTAATTTCTAGATGTAGATAAATATCTACACACATCGCAGGGCTGGGTGCGGTGGCTGACGCCTGTAATCCCAGCACTTTGGGAGACTGAGGTGGGCAGATTGCCTGAGCTCAGGAGTTCAAGATCAGCCTGGGCAACACGGTGAAACCCCATCTCTACTAAAAATAAATTAGCCAGGCATGGTGGTGTGTGCTTGTATTCCCAGCTACTCAGGAGGCTGAGGCACAAGAACTGCTTGAACCCAGAAGGCAGAGATTGCAGTGAGCCAAAAATCACGCCACTGCACTCCAGCCTGTGTGACAGAGCCAGACTCTGTCTCCAAAAAAAAAAAAAAAAAAAAATCTACATACATGACTGTTAAAAACAACAATGCAAAACTATTTTGGATTCAGTTTCAAAATACAGAGTAGAGATAATAAGTGCTGTAAAATGTCAAAATATGGAGAGATCAGTGAAGACAGTGAAGACTCACTTCATTGTGCATACTGTTGCCTTGGCTTCCTTCTTGAGGACAGCTGCTGTGAACGTGACCATATTTTCCAAGCCAGGATTTCAGTGTTAAGGGATGGGCCAGGGAGGGGAGTTACGGGGATTGGGAATGAGAATGGGATGTAGGTGTGAAACTGTAGAGGATCAATGGTAGAGATCCTACAAGTAAAGGCTTTAAGTCTTGGAAACTGATTGAATGTGAAGGTAAAGAGAAAAGTTGAAAATGATGTCAGGTTTTGAGTTTCTGGGTTAGGAAAGATAAAGGTAACTATTTTAAACAAGGACATTTGAGAAGTGCAAAGTGGGAAGGGATAAAGATGAGTTCGGTTTAGGATATATTAAATTTAAGGCCCTGGTGAGATAGCCAGATGAGCTCAAGAATTAGGAAGATTTGGAGTCCCATGTGTCCTTTGCTCCATGCTGTGTGGTGTAGAACACCTTATTTATTTAGCTTCTTGAAGTCTCAGTTCCCTATCTGGCAGCCGATACCTCCCTGTAAGGATTGAAGTGAGGCAGTGAATAAAAGGGTTTAGCTTATTGCCTGGCAATTAAGTATTCATAAAGTATATATTAATAGGGTGATGACGGCCCTGGGTGGTGGCTCACACCTGTATCCTAGCACTTTGGGAGGCCAAGACAGGCTGATTGCTTAAGCTCAGGAATTTGAGACCAGCCTGGTCAACATGGTGAAACCCCATCTCTACAAACAAAACAAAACAAAACAAAACTTAGGCTCGGCGTGGTGGCTCATGCCTGTAATCCCAGCACTTTGGGAGGCCAAGGTGGGCGGGTCACTTGAGGTCAGGAGTTCGAGACCAGCCTGGCCAACATGGTGAAACTCCATCTATACTAAAAATGCAGAAATTAGCTGGGCATGGTAGTGCGTGCCTGTAATCCCATTTACTTGGGAGGCTGGGGCAGGAGAATCACTTGAACCCAGGAGGTGGAGTTTGCAGAGGGTCTAGATCACGCCACTGCACTCCAGCCTGGGCAAAAAGAGTGAGACTCCATCTCAAAACAAAACAAAAACAAAAAACAAAAATTAGGCACGGTGGCAGGGATGTATGGTCCCAGTTACTCCAGAGGCTGAGGTGGGAGGAACACCTGAGCCCAGGGACATCGGGGCTGCAGTGAGCTGTGATTGCACTACTACACTCCAGCATGGGCGACAGAGCAAGATCCTGTCTCCAAAAAATAAATAAGGATGATGATGATGATGGGAGGGTGTCCAGAGTGCTACTGGCAGCAGGGCCCCAAGCTCTGCTGTAAAGGACCAGCTTGCAGATGAAGATGATGCAAGGAAATTGGCTGAAATTAGCAAGAAGAGAGTGTGAGGAGGAAAAAAGAAAGTAGCCCCAGTCATATCGTTGACAGAGAACACAAGGTAGGAGAAGGAACAGGAGACAGAGAGGGGAGCAGGAGAGTGCAGGCTCACAAGATCAAAGCGGAGGGGAGGTCAGCAGCAGGTGAATATCCCTGTTCCCTAAAGCTTCATAATCTTTTTTCTTCTTCCCTAGACGGAGACTTGCTCTGTTGCCCAGGCTGGAGTGCAGTGGCGCAATCTTGGCTTACTGCAACCTCTGCCTCCTGGGGTCAAGCGATTCTCCTGCCTCAGCCTCCCAAGTAGCTGGGATTATAGGCGTGTGCCACCACGCCTAGCTAATTTTTGTATTTTTGGTAGACAGGGTTTCACCATATTGGCCAGGCTGGTCTCGAACTCCTGACCTCGTGATCCACCTGCCTGGGCCTCCCAAAATGCTGGGATTATAGGCCTGAGCCACTGCGCCTGGCCAGCTTCATCATCTTTAAAAGCAAGTAAGTCAAAGTTAAGGGCAGCAATGTGTTAAGTTACTCCAACGTAAAAGAAGACAGTCCAACAGGTAGCAGGTACCTGCACGTCCTCTCTCGCCAGTGTGGAGATGAACCAAGGCCTGGTAGTTCTTCCGTCTTCTGTGGTATCTCCTCCCATACTGCCAAGCCCCTACCTGCTACCGCCGCGTACCTTTGGAGGAGAGCCAAGTAGAGGAATTGTTAAAAAAAAAAAAAAAAAAAAAATAGAATTTATGATACCCAGGCAACACTCACTCCATTTTCATTTCCTGCAATGCTTCTGATTTTTAAACTTTGCCTCCTCCTCCTCTCTTGACTTTCCTCAACAAATTGGTAACAGTAAGGGGTTGCGTATGTACACATCTGATGGCGATAAGACTTGGAAAGCGTTTGCTTATAGTAATCAAGAAGAAAGGACAGGAAAAGTGAACAGGAGAGGGGAAAGCAAGAGAAAGAGGATAGGAAAAGGAGGATCCGAGTAGGGACTGGTTTGGGGGTGGAGAGATGAAGAGTGTGCTCTAGAAAACAGGTTGCTATGGGTTTTTAAAGGTTTGTTTTGCAAACGTCATCCTTAGCCCAAGCTGTCCCCCGTGGGCATCAGTCTTCACCGTTTTCTCAGCCTCCTCGCTGGAGCACTGGGCCTGGGCTCCAGCAGGAAGGGCAAGTGGATAAGGCCGGCAGCTGCGAGCCTGTCTCTGGGGAGCAGTTCTTCTAAAGGCAGCCGACCACCCAAGCGCAGGGCCAGAAGCCAGCCTGGCCGGGCTCTACCCGGCTTCTCCAGGCCCTGTGTGTTTGGGGTTCCCTGGCGAGGAAACCCTGAAGTAGAAGCCCTGTGTTCTGGGTATTAAAAACATTAAAAAAAAAAAAAATACATTGAGACAAATTTGATCGTAGCTCATACTGCAGTTACAGGTTTTAAAAGCTGGTTTCTAAGTTAAGCAGGTGACCAGGTAGGGTGCCTGCTCCCATCCCCATCCCTTGTTCCATTATCCAAGAGGTCTTGTCCTGATTTCGCCAAGTGTGGAAACACAGTTACGTGTTCCTTGGGACTGTGGAAAATGTGCAGTTTGGGGCTCACAGGGGCTGGCTCTTCAGCATTGACACGGTGTCCTTCTTTCCTGTCTTGTTTTGGTGATATCTCACACGACTGGATTAACCTGTTGTTTTTGCAAAGCCCCAGGATTTTCCTAAGCGTCCAAGCCGTCCGGCCTTGTCTTTGTTATGAAATAGTCAAAGGGCTTCAAAACTGCAGGCTGTTGCCGCGCACGGCGCCCGTCCTTGGAGGCCTTTTCTCTGGGGATGGAGTTTTAGATTTCAGGGGTTTGTGACTTGACTTTTCCTGGGCCACCGCTACTGCGGAAGCGGCGGTGGCTCGGGAGTCAGAGCCGGTTCCCGCGCCGCCGGGAGCATCCTCCCTGCCCTCCGCGGTCGCATCTTCTCAACTGGGCCCGGCGGCCTTTGCAGGACGCGGGTTGCGAGGCTCCGAAGGCGGCCGGCGCGCCCCCCGCACCTCCCACAATCCCCGGCGCCCGGCCTCGCGCCCTGACCCGGGTGTCACCGTGGCGCTGCGGGAGGCCTCGGCGGTCTTCGGACGCGGTCGGGAAAGTGGAGAGCGCGTGCCCGCGTCCGCGCCCCCGCTCGCGAACGCCGGCTTCGGCCATTTCCGGCGCGGCGCCCTTCGGCAAATTCCGCAGGCTTCTGTCGGAAATGGCTGCCGGCCGGCAGGGGGAGCGGCGGATCCGGCGCGGCCTGGAAGGCGGGCGGCCGGCAGCCCGAGCGGCTTCTGGGACGCCGACTTTCGCGCAGGCAGCGGCAGCGGCGGCGGCAGGTCCCTAAGCTGGAAGCCGGTAGGACTGCTAGCCGCGCGTGAGCCCGAGGAGCGGGGGCCGCGCCCGGAAGGGCTCGTGGGAGGGTGCCGGGGCTGGCCCCGAGCGCTGGGGACGCGGCGGGAGGAACCGGGTCCGCGGTGCCCTGGGGAGGCTGCTGCCCGGCGGCGGGAGGCGTGCAGCCTCCGAGCGGAGTAGGCCTGCCCGACGGCTCAGGGGCCCGGGGAGAGGCCGCCAGGCCCTCGGCCGGCAGTGGGGAAGGCTAACGGGTCCCTGGGCTGGGGCACCCCCTCCCCGCCCCCACACGCCCTCTCTCGCCCCAGTTTGGGCTGCTCGGGATCCGCCTCCACGTCTCTTCTTGCACGCTCGGTTGCAGCTATTGAGCTTCCTCTGCTCCCTAAAGCCCTCCATCCTCTGTGGCTCGCGGCGTTTGTCCGGCTGCTGGCCCGGAGCATCTTCTGTCGGCGGAGGCGCAGCCCGGGACTACCCCCACCCCTTCCCGTGCACACCTTCCCACATCTGCCCCCTGCTTCTACACGCAGTCGCCTGCTGCCCTCCCCGCTGGCTCTTTTTGCCGGGCTCGCCTCCTTTCAGGAGCCACAGTCAGAGGAGCCGCTTCCTGTTCGATGGTCCAAGTGCTGCAGGACCCTGACTCCCAGGCCCAGCTCCCCTAGAGCCGGCCTCGCGCTGCCCGGGCGGGACCGGACAGGGCTGCGCGGGGCGTGTGTGCGCGGCGGAGCTCCGAGCCCAGCGACGGGGACAGCACCTATTCCGAGCCCCTCGGAGGCGAGGCAGGGCTGCCCGGCTGCTGATGGGTGCTGCTTTCTCTTCCCCACATTGAGCGAGAGGTTCGGCTCCTTTTATTAATAAAATCTATATGGCTCTCAGAAGACTTAAATTTTGTGGATTTTGCCCCTCCCCCGCCAGCCGCACCACCCCACCCCCGCCCTTCCCCGCAACCTGGATTGTTTTGCTTCCCCTTTTAAAAACTCCAAAAGCTTCATCAAGTCTTCTTGGTTCGACTGCTTTGGTGGAGGAGGAAGCGCAGAACACCACCACATGTCCATTTTTTTCCCCATATGTGATTTACTTAAGAGGCGTCTTTAGCATTTCTTGTCACTTTGTCCTATTCTTTGTCCAATTTAGGTAGCTTCATTTTTACTGGCCAAGCTCCCCGTGGGTTCTTTTGTTTTTAAAGGCATTGTGTGTTGCAGCCATGCAGACTCTGCAGTTTTCTGTATTTTGTTCGCCAGCGAGTCCTGCATTCTGATACGGTGACTGTCTGTGACCTGTGTGCTGGTATAGTAACAGCGGGGCACAGAGTCTGGAGCGAAGCGAAGCCTTTTCAGCGACTTGCTGTTTAGCAGAGGGACTTTTAAATATTTTGTGATGAAAGAACTGTTTTCTTAAACTGTTATTTGGTGTGTTAAAAATACCTTATCCTGTGAGAATTCCCCATTCTTTTGCCTGTGGGGGGCCCGAAGAATCATAAGAACTCACGAGCATGAGAGAATCTAGCTTAACTAAGTGCTTTCTGGAAGAGTCGGAATTGTGGCTCTTCTGACTTCCGGAAACATGTGTTTAATATCCAGATGTGAGGGGCATACCTACCTAAAAAGTGATTGACAGGCATATGTCTGTATCCCTCCACCTCTGGCTTTTCTAGTGGGGGAAAACTCTGTTAATATTTGGTGTGTAGTTGGGATCTTTCAGTGATGAGGCCTCAGAGTTTTGATCTCAGAGTAAAAAGATTTTAAGTGAACAGTTTGGAGAGAAGTAAGTCAGGGGCCAGGCTGAGCATGGGAAATGTATTTTTAGGAGAGAGGGCAAGTCCAGAGGGTGGTTTGAAGCCAGCAGAAGAATGTCTTAGACTCCGGTTCTTTTCCGCAGGGCCCTAGGCCAGCTGTGGATTGGAGGGTTATGGGTGATGAGGGGGTGCAGGAGTGATGCGGAGACCCTGTCCCAGTTGAGACTGGTGGTCTTCTGGAGGAGGGTGGGAGGGATTCCCTGTTGTAGACTCCGGTGTTAGGAGAAAAAAATGAAGGTCCCACCAGACCTACTCTTGGTAAAGGTTCGAGTGCCTTGGCATGTTACTGTAGAGTGAGGCAAGGAATATGAAACCAGGACCTTTCATAACGTCTTAAAACTGCCCACTCCATTCACTGGTTATTAAGTTTAGCTCAGAAAACTTCTGTTAACATATTTCTGTTTTATTTTTGTTACCTCTTCATTTCGGCAACTATCATTTCGAAGACTTTCAATGATAGGGCAGTTGACTAAGAGGGAAGAAAGGATGTTTCACTTTTAGAGGTTTCATGGAAATAGCATAGCCCAGGCAGAGAGAGTTGATGAGCTCCAGAGGGACAGAGGTGGGCTCACCTGTAAGCTTCATCTTTTCTTTTCTTGGCGGAATCAGTTGCACAGTCCTTTTAAATTTTCAATCATTCAGACCTCTTGGGTGATGTTACTAGGGAGAAGAGAAGCAGGATTTAAAAAACCTGTGATCTTGAAAATAGAAGAGGAATGTGGAGACTCATTACTAACATACTTCCCTCTCCCACACTTAGGCCATAAAGTGCAGTGTAGGATACTACTCACACCCAAATGACCCATTAAAAGTCTAGAAGTGGAGCCATAGGAAGATGAACTGTAGAGTCTGTTGGAGAGTGAAAGCATCATATACATAATATATAAGAATGCCTACTATACGCAGCCATACAAACGGAATCCATAACGGAATGAGCAAAGCTGTATTCCAGTGAATCTTTATCTACAAAAGCAGACAGCTGCCACTTGCGGGTGCCTGCCTTAGAGCGCCACCCCTCACACACATGCCTTTTCTTTGGTATATTCCTTCATTTGGCTGTATCCAGTACCTTTTGGACTGGTCAATAACATTAATGGTTAACGTCCTGGATGTTTGCTTTGTTGACTGCTTTCTCTTTCAAACCTCTTCTCCAACTTGCTTTTACATGTTTTTTCAGCAATTTTGATGTACTCTTTCCAGCATGGCTTCCTTTCTTTGTTTTTCTTTTCTTTTTTCTTTGAGACAGAGTCTCGCTTTTTTCACCCAGGCTGGAGTGCAATGGCATGATCTCAGCTGACTGGAAACTTCCGCTTCCCAGGTTCAAGTAATTATCCTGCCTCAACCTCCCGAGTAGCTAGCATTACAGGTGCGCGCCACCACACCTGGGTAATTTTGTATTTTCAGTAGAGATGGGGTTTCACCATGTTGGCCAGGCTGGTCTTGAACTTCCACCTACCTTGGCTTCCCAAAGTGCTGGGATTATAGGCGTGAGCTGCAGCATCCGGCTTCCTTTGTTTCTGAAATAGAGCTGTAAAATATAAAAAGCACAGTGGCTTCAAATGCAGAAAATAGTTGATGGGATCCCAAATTATTAATGGAGTCTGTGGAAAATTAAGAGGGTCCTTAAAGGAAAGCCTTATGCTTGAAATCTTGGAGGTGAAACGAGAAGGAGGTCTTGGAAATGGCCTTGCTGCCTTGAGTAGATAGGGTGGTGAAATTTTCCCCACAGTAAAACATGTTTTTGTGCTTTCTGGGAGCAAGACAATTGTCAGTCACTGAGGGCCTAGAGTCTAAAAGGATCTTTGAGGTCATCTGGTCTAACCCCTTAATTTATGAGTTAACAAAGGATAAGGAGCTTGTGAGTCAAGAAGGAGGAACTGGGAAGTTAGGGGGCCTGATGAATCAGAAAGATGGTAATGATGATGGGATGGTAAAGCGTCTCAAGCTGAATTCACCCACGAAGGGTGAAGGAGGATGCCCGAGTCATAAGCTGATTTAAGGCTGGGCACGGTGGCTCACACCTGTAATCCCAGCACTCACCTTGAGTCCAGGAGTTCAGGACCAGCTTGAGCAACATCATAGTAAGACTCCGTCTCTTAAAAAAAAAAAAACAAACCAAAAACTGATTTATGCATGGCTTAGCAAACTTGCCTCACTTTCTGTGTCTCATTCAGGGAGGCCCAGGGCACGAACGACATCAGTTGTATGCCTCCACAGCATAAAATAAAAATCATGTGTTTTGGAGAAGTGGAAAGCGTTAGAGAGATTAGTTTATACTCTAGGCACTTGTATACTAAGTTGACTGTTCTGAGAATAAGTTAGCAAAATCCATCTGAAGACCGTATTTAAAAACCTTGTTTCTACATCTCTACCCAGCCCTTATGAAAATGATGCATCTCATTTTAGGAGGGAGAGTGAGAAAGACAGGAAGAATGCAGAAATGACCTATAATTTCAGAATCTAGAAGTGCCTCTGTTGGTGTTTTTGCTTCTGTTTTTCTATTCAGAAATACATACATATGCATTTTAAACTTGTTATACGGCGTATATGGCTTTGAATCTGTATTTTTCCGGTTAACATTATCTTGTGAACATCTTTTCCTTTTATTTAAAACCATTGAAAAGCTTCCTAATGGTATGATAGTCATATCAGTGACAGTCACACATTGTTTAACCTTGCTCCTAGTCTTGGACATTTAATTTATATATTTTATATAGATGATAAAGAATAATGAGGTGATTGCATCTTTATATACAAATCTTGCTCACCTAAAATACATTCCTAGAAAGTGAAATTGCTGAATCAGAGATAAGAAAATTTTGAAGGTTTTTTTTCTTACAAATGGCAAATTACTTTTCAGTTTACCTTTTTACTGACACAAGAGTACCTGCCACATTGTGGCAGCCAGCATAGTTCAGAGTTGTACTCTAATCACTTTATTTTAATGTTTTAGTACGAACATTTTGGAAGTTAAATCTTTTTTCTCACTCATGATTCTTTAAGAATAATTTCTGGGATAGAATTACAGGGAAAGAGGACAGGCACAGTTTCACTGTTTCTATTACTGCCAAATTGTGCTCCAGAAAGGTGTGCCAACTTGCAATCCCAGCAGCCAAGTGTGGGAATGTTTACCCTGGATCCTGCTTAGCACCAGATATTATAATTTTACAATTCTTTGATGATTTATTAGTGGAAAATACCACAGTATCTTGTTTGAAATGTGCATTTCTTTGATCGCTAGGAAGGTTAAATATATAAACATGTTTATCACTTGAACCCTTTTTTGTGTAATTTCTTGTTTATATCCGTTGACCACTGTTGATTGCCTTTTTAAAATTCTGTCATATTGCGCAGGCTTCCCAGTTTTTAATCAAATTTAAGCTTTTTTTCCCTTCTGAATACTTAGAATCCTTTGATTCTTATAGAGTCAAACCTGTTGAACATTTCTGGATTTTAATTCTGCTTGGATTCCTGGAAAAGTGGCTATGCTTAACTTGAGATGAAATTACACTTATGTTTTCCTTTTCTTGTTACAGTTCATTTATTATAATTAACTCTTGAATGCATCTGGAACTTATTTTTGGATTTGGTTTGTCATGTAGTAATCTGACTTTATTTTTTTTTTCCAAATAGATGTGTCACATTATTTATTGAAAAATGTAGTGAGGTGTTTTTTAAAAAAGATTGCAACAAGGTAATATTTTTAATTACAAAAGTAATACATATTGATTGTAAAATGAATTAAGACAAAATGAATCCTCTAAGTAAACAAATGGTAGATAAGTGAGAAGCAGTATACAGGGCTGTAGGTCATACAGACCTGGATTTGTAACTTGGTTGCTGTATTGCGTTGAACAAATTTCCTAGCCTCAGTGATATGCCACTGCTTCATCGGTGAAGTGGGAAAGACAGTAATCCCATGTGGCTGATGAAATGAGATAATATGTGTGAAGTGTGTTATCTAGAGTACTGTGCCTAGCACACTGTAAATATAAATCAGTAGCAATTATGATAAAGCCCTCTTCTCCCCATCTTCCAAGGGCGTGTGGTGCATTGTAGTGTGGACTTTCTGCATTAGCTAAGGGATAGTGCTGTTTGTCTTCTTCAGCTGTCTACAGTTACATTGATTCGGCTGCCATCAATCTGAATCTCCATTACTATCAGTTCTTCATTAGACCAATGGTTTTGGAGTTAGGGTTGTGTGCTCTGCATTAAAATCACCTGGGAACTTCGTCAAACTGCAGGAGTTTGGCCCCCCACACGTAGGAATTCCGATTTAGTTAAAGTAGCTTGGGCCACGGTTTATTATTTGAAAAAATTCTTAAGTGGTGAATCTGATTTTTACACCTAGTTAAACTTGCCTGGTAAGACAATACGATTTGGATTTGTGGGACATTAGCAAACTGGTGGGAAGGGAAACAGGTAAGGCAATGGCATAATTTTCAAATTGAGGACTTACCCAGCGAGTTGAGACTTCTGGGCTCAGGTTTGTTGCCAAATAAACAGATGACTTGGGGTAATCAATAGCCTCATTTTCCTTTTTAGTATCTATATATTGAGCAGCGGAAGGAATGCTCACCACTTATTGATGAGTTCCTTTTGTATTTTGTGATTTGTCTGCTAGTGGCATTTGGGGAACACCTTGGGATTTAGAAATCTGCTCTTAAACCCAAAGAATAACTTGTTTTCCCTTTCTAACAGCCATAAGGGTGGCTCAAACTCCGGTTCTCTGGTTGCATCATAATCTTCACTCTCGAGTCAGTAGGTCAAGGCACAACCAGTTTTTCACACTTCATTTTGTTTTTTTAATTGCTGAGGATGTTCTATTTCGCTTTTTTCATCCAGGCTAAATTATCCAGTAAGAAACCACTGTGGTCGTTGGATTGTGAAAACATAGAGCCTTGGTCTCCTGTAACTTGGGAAGTGTCTATATGTAGTTCTTACAGCTTACTCTTTATCTACAATTAGCTTCCCTGGGAAGTGCCTTTTTTTTAAACAGAAGACAAATCAGTGATCGCGTTGGGAAATGTGTTTTAGTGCTTATTAACATACTTCCTGACTTCACGAACTAGGTACTGTCTTGCCTTGACAGGCTGTTTGTCATGCCTGTACTTAGTAAGGAAATCAGGAAATGATGTTTTTTTGGGTTGTTAGTACTTCAAAACAAAACAATCCTCTGAAATACTGCTTTCAACGACCTCACTGAAATGGTTTCCTGTGGAGAACTCTCTTTACCTAATTGGAAGGGCTCCTGGTGATGGCAGCAATGGCAGCAACGTGCAGACAGCTCTGTAGAACCCGCACCTGGGTTGTCATGGAGTTCTGCCACTTGATGGGCCCATTTTGACCTAAATGAAAAAGAGAAAATGGTACTATAAGCACAGATATACAGGTGGGTCAAAGGCACACTGGCAAACATATTTTGCTCTAAGTCTGCTATTCTCTTTAGCAGGTAGATACTTTGAATATAGTGTTGACTTTCGGTTTTGGAGGAATATTATGTGTTTCAATTGTAATTATTATTCATGGTTACAGTGGAGTAGCAGTGATATGGAGAATGTAAAAATACATATGATAGGCATGTGTGTGTGCCTGCTTGCATTGTTACTTGTATTAATATAGACAGTGTAACATAATTAAGGCATTAAAGGTATGAGCCTTACAGTCAGCTTGCTTTGGTTTGAATTCAAGTTTCACCACGTAACAAGGGTGACTTATGGCTAATTAGCCTCTGTGCTTTGGTTTCCTCATGTACAGAACAGGAATAACAGTAAATCCACTTCACGAGATTGTTGTGAGGATTAAGTGAGTGTGTTGAGGAATATGTGGTAGTAGGTTTAACCCGGCATATAGTGAGCATTCAGTACCTGTTAGCTATTATCATAATTATTTAAGATATTAGAGGCCATTGAAGGTTTCACTGGGAACATCTGGAAAGCGTCTAGCCTCTCTGTTTCTCGCCCTGTTCGCCCTTCATACCTTCCACGTGGAAGGCATAATAGCCAGATGGAGCAGTGACTCCATTCTTCCCCGTTGCGCCTCCTGTCTCTCCAGGTGAGTGTTTTAGTGTAGTTTAACTTTTTTTCTTTCTGTCAGAGCTGCATTGTAGTCTGATAATTTTCTGCGTATAAAATTATACAGTTTTATTAAAAGACGCGAAAGAAGACCTAAATAGAGACATATCCCAGATCCGAGATGGGAAGTTTCAATATCAGTGTTTTTGTTTTACAAGGAGAAAAGTCAAGTCGTAGGATGGTTGTTATATCAACAAACTCTTGAAAGCAAGGCCGTGAGTAATGTTCCTGCTGATAATCGCAGTTTGCTGTTGAGATAAGGGATGCGAGAGGAGGAGGGCCCTGGTACTTGGAGGTGGAGGGGTGAGAAGGTGAAGGGGAACACCAGCACGTGCACAGTTCTGGATTGGAACTCTGAGCCCCGACTTCTCAGCCCACTGCTCAGACTCTGAAACAGAGTGATTACATTGTAGCTTTCCAGGGCTACAGCTTGGTTCAGCCGTTCAGTGAATAGCTAGCAGATAGAGATTTCTACTTTGCATTTGTCACCAAAATGTCTAATTAGGGAAAAGAGTAAAAGGTAGGACGCTGGCCACAATCTGAATGATAAATCTCTGTATACAACTATTTTAGTTTTTTTCCCCCTGGGAGAAGACACTGTCACAATCCCCTTCTAGTCATAGAAGATGTGCTTGCTGCCATTGGACCTTTGACGTGTAGATGGCTGTGTTGCTGACCACTGGAAAAAGGATATCAGGAGGGAGGTGAAGATGGGAAAAGTAAATTTGAGAGTCAGCCAATCCGGGGCTAACCGAAGCTCACTGGCAAATTCTGGGAGGTGAAGGCAGAGAAGAGGTCGAGGACAAGCCTGCGGGAACAGCTACATTTGGGGAGCAGTGAAAAGGGGTCAGAGAAAGAGAACCAGGAGAGGGCATGGGCAGGAAGTGTAAAATGCAAACTGCCTTAATATGAGGTACACAGCACGGGTGAGAATGCAAGACACTTTGATAGGAGAAATGAAGGTGTAAGTGGAGAGACTTTTTATGCTTCTGGATAGGATTAACTATATTAAAATACTTAAGACTTCCCTACTTAAATGCAATATAATGGGATTCTTTTTATATGTCACTGAATTCTGTCCCTAATATTGTGTTGAGTTTTTTTGTGTCTATATTCATGAGAGATTTTTTTTGTAGTTTTCTTTCTTTTCTTTTCTTTTCTTTTTTTTGAGGCAGGGTCATGCTCTGTCACCCAGGTATGATCTCACCTCCCACCTCAGCCTTTCGAGTAGCTGGGACCATGCCTGGCTAATTTAATTTTTTGTTGTTGTTGTTGTTAGAGATGGTGGGGTCTCACTGTGTTGCCAGGGCTGGTCTCAGGCCATCCTCTCCCCTCAGCCTTCTGGAGTGCTGGGATTATAGACGTGAGCCCCAGTGCCTGGCTTGTGGTGGTCTTTTTTTTTTTTTTTTTTTTAAGTACTGTCTTTGTTTGGCTTTAGTGTCAGGGCAATGCTAGGTTTATAAAATGAACTGGGAAGTGTTCCTTCCTCTGGAAGAGACAGCGTAGAGTAGGTGTTTAGTTTTCTTTAAATGTTTAGTAGAATTCTTCAGTGAAACCATCTGGGACTGGAGATTTCCTTTTTGGGATTTTTAAAAGTATGAAGTCAATTTACTTAATAGTTATAAAACAAATTAGATTATTCCCTATTGGATGAGTTGTGGTACTTTGTGTTTTCCAAGGAGTTGGTCCATTTCACTGAAGTGTGTAGAGTTGTTTGTAGCCTGCAGTGGTAGTCCCTGTTTCATTCCTGGTACTGGAAATTTGTGTCTTTTCCCTTTTTTCTTTGTCACTCTTGCAGGTTTGTCAAACCAGTGACAAACCTCTGTTTTCTTGCTTTTTGCTTTTTCTCTTCCGCTTTTCTGTTTTTGATTTTGTTGATTTCTGCTCTTTAGGTTTTGTTTTTTTTCCGGGTTCTTGAAGGAGGAGCATAGGTGATTGATTTGAGACTTTTCTTCAATATAAGAATTCGTGCATACATTTTCCTCTAAGCACTGTTTTAGCCATGTTCCCGTTTTTTTTTTCTTCCATCTATAATATCTTACTTAATTTGTGCAGTAACTTTGGCAGTAGGCAGAGATTTTCAGCCTCACTTTACAAAGGAGGAAATGAGCTCAGGGAGATTATGTAACATTCCGAAATTCTCAAGGCTGAGCTGCGTCCTGAGTCAGGTAGTCTAGCTGCAGGTCCATATGGCCATCCAGCTGCCTCCCGACTCTGAAGTTCTCTCTCTGTAGTTTACAGTGTATTCAATACATTATTTGTTCATGGATTCATTAACATTATGTTGAGAGCCATGGGGAACACGTTCAGTATGAGGTAGGAGGACTGGGTCCCAGCAAAGCAGAAAGGGAGGATGAGTCAGGGAAGTAGATGGAACACTAAAAAAGCACAGCTTCCTGGAAGTCCAGGGGAGAATTGAGAGTTTGTAGGATGAGGAAGTGAGTTTGTACGACTCATTTATTTAACAAATATTTATAGAGTGTGTACAGTGTGCCGGACACGGGGCTGGGTGCTGGCCACCCAGCAGTGATCCAAGCACAAAGGGTTCCTCCCCTTGAGGATTAGGCTTTGGTGGGGAAGGGAGGGAATTAATAAATTAAAAGATACTGGGAAGTAAATCAGTGGGTCGGAGCCAGAGGCCATCAGGGAGTAAGAAAGGCAACTTTAAATGAGAATGCCAGGAAAGTTGAGACCTGAAGGATAAGAAAGAGTCTGCCAGGCAGAAGCCTGGGGAAAAACATTTCAGACAAAACAGGTGAGAGCGAGAAGCTTGGCATAGTCGAGGAGGTAAGAGGAGGCCAGTGTGGCCGAAGCTGAGAGAGCAAGGGGAACAGTGATGGTAACTGAGATGGGTCTGGGGGGCCCGGCAGTACGGTGGGCAGCCTTGAAAATACCAAGAGGGGAGGCGTGGTCTGAGTCACGTTTCAAGATGGTCCTGGTCGCTGTGTGTGGAGTGCATTGTAGGGGCAGGAATGGAGGCCAGCTGGCAAGTTAAGCATGAAATGCTGTGGCAGGTGACGGAGAATGAATTAGACATGTACATTGTATATGGAGTAAAAAATCTGAAGGTTCCTCCTTATCATTATTTCAGTGACATTTATTCTAGAGGCTGATATATTTATTGTCATTTTCCAGAGAATGACAGAAGAGATTCTGAGAGTATTCTTTTTCTTTCAGCTTGAAATAATTTAATTAGCTGTTTAGGAAGGAATGCTAATGCTATTGGACATGGACGATGCTTTTGCCTGGCTCCAGTAAAAGAGATGGGAATTTAGTGGGGATGCATTCTTTTGAATCATTGTTGAATTATTGGTTTCTGTGAGAATGTTTGTTTTTACTCTCAGCTCTGCTTATATGTAAGTTGGTAGCACTAGAAATATTACACTAAGTATAGTCAGTCTCCAAATGACTTTTTAAAAACCCGTGTTTAGACACTGTATGTGGTATCTTTTTGAATTTTTGGTATGAAAAATTTCAAACCTAGGCAAAAGCAGAGAGCGTGATATAATAAGCCCCCATGGGTACCCATCATTCACTGTCAACAGCAGTCAGCGTACGGCTGATCTTGGGTTGATTTCTACCTGCAAACACTCCCCGCCACCCTCATCCTGTTTATTTTGAAGCAAATTCCAATAATATTTCATCTGTAAATATCTCAGTATATACTTTCAACAAGTAAGGACTTTTCCATATTTTAGTGTTTGGTTTTATTCCACCTTAGAGCACATAAATAGGTAACGTCTGTCTGGATGGTTTGCCTGCGTGAGTCCCCTTGTATACCACTTGTCACGGTGTGTTTATTAAAAGTCTACCTTTCCACTTAAAAGAGTCTGTTTGGACAGTAAATTATTCGGTGACCTCATATACATGAGAGAAATCTTTTCATAGGGGACAGTAAATAAGTTGTTTAATAGCACTTTCAGTATTGAGTATTTTTCTAATAGCGTGTCACTGTTCTATTTTTGTTTTTGCTTAATTTTTTTTAATCAGGAGAGCAAGCCCTGGAGGTTCACTCTTTCAAGAAATCATGTGTTGAAGTGTAATGCTACACAAGTCAGAGGAAGGAAGGATCCTGAAACACATGGTGAGAAAGGAATGAGTCAGCTGGATTGCGGTGATTACGTGATTATGCCTTCTTTTCTTTTTCTTCCATTCTGTTGTTTCTTTGTTACAATTTGGTCATAAGTGCAAAGAAGATTCTTTTGAAAGCAAGAGATTTAAACATGTGAATCACAAGGATAATGTAAATTCGAGTATTTGGTCAGCTGCTAATTATCCAAGTTTAGATTATCCAAATACTTAAAACTTTTATTAATATTATCATCAACTTGAGGTCTGATGTCTTGTCAGATGTTCTTTCTAATGGACGAAGTGACTCACACCATCATTTCCCTCCTCTCATTCTTTGCTGTTAGCCAATTCTAATATCCTCTTTTCTTTCTTTTTTTTTTTTTAAGAGATGGAGTTTCACTCTTGTTGCCCAGGCTGGGGTGCAATTGTGGGATCTCCGCTCACTGCAACCTCCGCCTCCCGGGTTCAGGTGATTCTCCTGCCTCAGCCTCCTGAGTAGCTGGGATTACAGTTGCGTGCCACCACACCCAGCTAATTTTGTATTTTTAGTAGAGATGGGGTTTCGCCATGTTGGCCAGGCTGGTCTCAAACTCCTGACCTCAGGTGATCCACCCGCCTTGGCCTCCCAAAGTGCTGGGATTACAGGCGTGAGCCACCATGCCTGGCCTAATGTCCCCTTTTCTTTAGAAATTGTTATTATAATTTATTGACAGATTAAAATTTAATATCAAATGTTACAATGAAATCAAATGTTACTTGAAAAAATGTTAGAATGTTTTAAGAAATCTTTATTCTGAAAAAAAATTATGTTTATAAAAATGGTAAAAAGGAGAGAAGAGTATTACACCTTTAATAGTTAAACATCTTTGACAGAGGTAGAGGCTAGAAAAAGTGGTTGTGCCTCTGTGAATTCCTACTCATTTTATGCTACGTGTACCCTTGTTTGTTTATATCTTATCTCTTAGGCTGAAGGAAGTTCCATGAGGTCAAGGATTATACATCCTAGATTCTCCCACAGTTATATTTAGCATGTCTTAGCCCTGTTAAGAGTATGGTGAATATTTTTTGGAAGAATGAAAAAAGAAACCGGGAATATTCCCTGGCATAGAATATTATGATTTGCTTCCAGCTCTGTTGAGTTTGAGGGAAAGCAAGTGGCAAGCCTCTGTAGTCAGTGGCAGTGAAGCTTGGTGAGAGAGCAGGGCTGGGAGTGTCGTTGAGGGACTGAGTCGCTTCAAGCATCCTCCCGTCCACTCTACTTTGTGTCACAGCATTGTGGTGCACTGCCATCTCCACGCACCTATCTCCATTTTAGAAGACTAGGAAACCGAGGTCTGATAGCAAATCTGTCAGCAAAGAATGAGAACGAATGTCTCTCATTTCTAAGTATAGTGTTCTTTCTAAAAGAGCAAGTTACTATTTATATTTTAAGAAAGAGCACATGATGTCTGCTAATGGAAGATAAATGAGAAGCAAACTGGGAAATACATTTTGTCTCAGGATTACTGCATCTACTACTGGATACAGATCAAAAGAGTTCTCTTCAACCCTTTCAACTCTATGTTGAACAAATTAAGCTTTTCAGAGTCTTTTTTTGTAAAGTATTTCCAAAGAAGACTTACAGGTTAGGAGTAAACATAAACTACCCAAGTTGGCTAGGAAGGTATTTCTCTTCATCTAAAGATGATGCCCAGGTATGGAACAGATAAGAAAATGAGACTGTGGACATCTTTGTCCCGTGAATTTAGTTGGTCATTGTGTTATAGGGCTGTAATGCCACTCTAGATCCAGTTAAATAAGAAGTGGGGAGGGGTTGTAAACTGCAGCTTTTTGGGGGCACTTATCCATTTATTGCCCCAAGTAAAATACCCGTACCAAACAACAAACAGCATCTCTACATTGTCATTGTAATGTTCTTTGAGACACAGCCAGTGTTCTAGCCGTTGTTCCATCTAAGATTTAAGCATTTTCTAGAAATGTATGGTGGTGGGGGTGTTGAACATAATCTCTTCAAGACTGACATGGTTCTCTTTCTTTTGCAGGCCTGATTGTTGGCAAAGGCATTGTAAGAAGCTGGCATTTATTTCTGTTCTAACCCATTACTGTATAACTGTGAATTGACACTATGCATACTTGTTGGTCAGCAAAGCCAAGAAACAAGAGCTATGGCAGTTGAGAAAGTCTGTCTGATTCCAGGGTGTTTTTTCTGGGTTTCATCATCAGGTACTTCCTCCCTTTCATCGCAGCAAGAATGTGGCACCTTTTACCGTTTGATAAAGATTAAGGACATGTTCTTTGGTCAACAGCCAGAACTTAAAATCTTCTGGAATAGGGTCAGAGACCATTTCAGCTGCAGCTGAGGAAAATGAAATTTCCATTTTATTTGGTGCCTTGTCCAGGGAGCACACTAACTCTTCCGGAAACGCGTCAGTGAAACAGAGATAGTTTTGTGGAATAGCAACCCATGGTTATGGCGAGTGACCCGACGTGATCTGGGGGGCAGGCTGCAGAGGACTCATGACAGGCTATACCATGCTGCGGAATGGGGGCGTGGGGAACGGAGGTCAGACCTGCATGCTGCGTTGGTCCAACCGCATTCGCCTCACGTGGCTCAGCTTCACGCTCTTTGTCATCCTGGTCTTCTTCCCGCTCATCGCCCACTATTACCTCACCACTCTGGATGAGGCTGATGAGGCAGGCAAGCGGATTTTTGGCCCCCGGGTGGGGAACGAGCTGTGCGAGGTGAAGCACGTGCTGGATCTGTGCCGCATCCGGGAGTCGGTGAGTGAAGAGCTCCTGCAGCTGGAGGCCAAGCGCCAAGAGCTGAACAGCGAGATCGCCAAGCTGAATCTGAAGATCGAAGCCTGTAAGAAGAGCATCGAGAATGCCAAGCAGGACCTGCTCCAGCTCAAGAATGTCATCAGCCAGACCGAGCATTCCTACAAGGAGCTCATGGCCCAGAACCAGCCCAAGCTGTCCCTGCCCATCCGACTGCTCCCAGAGAAGGACGATGCAGGCCTCCCTCCCCCGAAGGCCACTCGGGGCTGCCGGCTGCACAACTGCTTTGATTATTCTCGTTGCCCTCTCACCTCTGGCTTTCCGGTCTATGTCTATGACAGTGACCAGTTTGTCTTTGGCAGCTACCTGGATCCCTTGGTCAAGCAGGCTTTTCAGGCAACAGCACGAGCTAACGTTTATGTTACAGAAAACGCAGACATTGCCTGCCTTTACGTGATACTAGTGGGAGAGATGCAGGAGCCGGTGGTGCTGCGGCCTGCTGAGCTGGAGAAGCAGTTGCATTCCCTGCCACACTGGCGGACAGATGGACACAACCATGTCATCATCAATCTGTCGCGTAAGTCAGATACACAGAACCTCCTATATAACGTCAGTACTGGCCGTGCCATGGTGGCCCAGTCCACCTTCTACGCTGTCCAGTACAGACCTGGCTTTGACTTGGTCGTATCGCCGCTGGTCCATGCCATGTCTGAGCCCAACTTCATGGAAATCCCACCACAGGTGCCGGTGAAGCGGAAATATCTCTTCACCTTCCAGGGCGAGAAGATTGAGTCTCTGAGGTCTAGCCTTCAGGAGGCCCGCTCCTTCGAAGAGGAAATGGAGGGCGACCCTCCTGCTGACTACGATGACCGGATCATTGCCACCCTGAAGGCGGTGCAGGACAGCAAGCTGGATCAGGTCCTGGTGGAATTCACCTGCAAAAACCAGCCCAAACCCAGCCTGCCGACTGAGTGGGCGCTGTGTGGGGAGCGGGAGGACCGCTTGGAATTGCTGAAGCTCTCCACCTTCGCCCTCATCATCACCCCCGGGGACCCTCGCTTGGTTATTTCCTCTGGGTGTGCAACACGGCTCTTTGAAGCCTTGGAAGTTGGTGCCGTCCCGGTGGTGCTCGGGGAGCAGGTGCAGCTTCCCTACCAGGACATGCTGCAGTGGAACGAGGCGGCCCTGGTGGTGCCCAAGCCTCGTGTTACCGAGGTTCATTTCCTGCTCAGAAGCCTCTCCGATAGTGACCTCCTGGCTATGAGGCGGCAAGGCCGCTTTCTCTGGGAGACTTACTTCTCCACTGCTGACAGTATTTTTAATACCGTGCTGGCGATGATTAGGACTCGCATCCAGATCCCAGCCGCTCCCATACGGGAAGAGGCGGCAGCTGAGATCCCCCACCGTTCAGGCAAGGCGGCTGGAACCGACCCCAACATGGCTGACAACGGGGACTTGGACCTGGGGCCAGTGGAGACAGAGCCGCCCTACGCCTCACCCAGATACCTCCGCAATTTCACTCTGACTGTCACTGACTTTTACCGCAGCTGGAACTCTGCCCCAGGGCCTTTCCATCTTTTCCCCCACACTCCCTTTGACCCTGTGTTGCCCTCAGAGGCCAAATTCTTGGGCTCAGGGACTGGCTTTCGGCCTATTGGTGGTGGAGCTGGGGGTTCTGGCAAGGAGTTTCAGGCAGCGCTTGGAGGCAATGTTCCCCGAGAGCAGTTCACAGTGGTGATGTTGACTTATGAGCGGGAGGAAGTGCTTATGAACTCTTTAGAGAGGCTGAACGGCCTCCCTTACCTGAACAAGGTCGTGGTGGTGTGGAATTCTCCCAAGCTGCCATCAGAGGACCTTCTGTGGCCTGACATTGGCGTCCCCATCATGGTAATAGAAAAACGAAGAGTTCGTTTTGGTGCATGAAATAGTGTCGCTCTTAATCCCTTTTCCATCTTCCTTCACTTTAGCAATAGTGACTTCTAGTAGAGGAGAATACATTCATACTCATGAAAAACCTGTATAGTTTCCTTTCTTCCTGAAGGATTTGCTTGCTGCTTTTTCAAGCCTTGGTAGTTCTGTTGCTGTTACTCACTTCCTAAATCTAGGATCCCCAAAACCAAAACTGATTGTATATTCAATATACAAAACCTTGTCGGTTATCCCATAGACTTCTTCCATGTCACAACAAGATGATGATGATAATGATAAGCTACCATTTAGGAAGCACTTAGCATCTAGTCACTATAATAAGCATTTTGTGACATATCATTATCACTGTTTCTTCAACTTATTCATATGGGAGCTGAGGCTTAGGTTAATGAATTTGCCCAAGATCATGGTGAGTAATGGAGAAGCTGAGCTTTAGTGTGTCTGATTCCAGAAGCGGCAGCTTTAGTCACCTCCCAAAGGGTTTAGGAAGGCCTGTGTCATTTTCCAGGTATTCATAGAAGTCTTTTGGAAGACTGGGGTTGGGGTTTGATATTTTGGAGTTGGAGAACCAACTCCAGTGGAACCTTCCAGGGTGTCTTGTAGGTTCTTTCTCATTCTTTACTTCATCTCATGGTTAGGTGCTGTATTTTACAGGAAAAATAATAGCTAAATATGTAGGACAGGGCTTTAGTTCTGAGGAGTGTATCCACTTCAGAATGAAACTTGGCATTCTAGAAGAGAGATGGCGACCATCTCTCTTAAATGTGCAGCCTTAGAGCAGGTCTTAAGCAGACTGCCAACTATTTAACCTGCTGCATATGTAGTTACTTTCCGGCAAAAGGTAGCAAAAGGTCTGATGGGCCACACATTGCTAGAAGTCTAGTTTTTTAAAAAATGTATTTCACTGGGAAGCCAATTTATTTGAATTGTTTTTCTAAGCAGCAGCATGGTATAATAAGTATGAGATTTGGCGTGATACAGACCTGGGATTAAGTAGTCATTTTGTGATCTTTGATAATTAGCTTTTTTGATCTTGCATTAAAGAGGAATCTAAGATAAGACAACTAAGAATTCTAGAAAGGTGCTCACTTACTTGATTCCTTCTTGCCCCTTAATGTTAAAGGAGATGGAAGCCAATATGTTTGTCTTGCCTATGCTGTGGGCAGCTTTAACTGACTTCACTCATAAAGGCTTCTTGTATCCTCTCTGCATCATTTCTGTTTGTGTCATAGTTGTTACTGCCTGCTTCCTTCTGTGCAAAGTACCTCTTTGCTTTAAATTTTTTCTTACTGCTGCTAATCTTATTTTTTTATTTAATTGAATTTATAATCAGAAGCTATTCAAAGACTGTAGGGTTATAAATCCTTTTTATCCCTGTTTATTTTGTATATTAAGCAAAGTTTTGTAAATGAGTTTTTTTAATAGACTTCTCAAAGTTCACTTTTTTTCTTTCTGTTACAACTTTGTCATTGAAATTAAAGAAGGATTTGCTCTGTGAAAGATAGATGCTCCTCAAATAGTGGAATAATAGAGAAGCCATTGTTTTCCATTTTTCCTGAGTTTTCTTTGATTTTGATAGGGACGTAGAGAAGCTAGTACCACCCCAGTTGACTGAAATTCATCGAGAACTTACCAGAATGAATCCTTTTTAAAAAACTCTCGTGGGAAATAAGTTGTCCTGACTGTTGGGCAGCCCATCGCAATAATACCTAATGGAAAATGCCAGAAACTTTACAAATAGGCCGTTCTAAACAGCTTTCTCATATTAGCATTACAAGTTTTTTTTCTGATCCTTTTAAAAAAGAGGAAGTAGCTTCAGATGGAGAATTTCACTCCATCCTGCAAATATTCTGGTTGTGCTTTGTATCTAGGAGAGGCAGGTGTTCTGGCCTGCAGTTGAAGTTGCTGACATCTTGGATGTACCTGGGTATCAGAGCTAGAAAGAGACTGGCAGCCCTCTCTGCTATAGAAAAATGGCACTACTATGATACACCTCAGAGTGGGTTTTCTGTCAAGATGTAGATATAGCCAATTCAGTATGCTAGCTTAAACCAAGGTTCCCAGGCATCAGTGGATCTACCCAGGAACCTCCGTGCCATTTCAGAAAGTGCTGGGCATTACGGGCTTCTCTTATGCTCAGGTTCCCACTAACAATAGGCATAAGTGCTGGATGTTTGTGGGCTGTGAAGTCTATTGAGCACCAGCTATTTTAAGTGGAGAAGGATTGTCTTAGGGATCCCCCATAGGACTTACATGTTAAAATTTCTCATTCTTTTAAATAATTACTTACATAAAAAGATCTAGCTTAGAGTGAAGGTGATCTTTATTGCCACCACCCTTGAACAGTCCTGTTTCAAATGCTCTGTGTAAAGAGAACTTCAGCACGAATGGGATGGTGGTGGGGCAAGGAGGCAGGACTTGTAGAGAGATGGGAGAAGTGTCACCAGTTGAAATGGGTCTCCTGTTGAATGGGGTAGGACTACTAAACAGAGGGGCGATGGTGGGTGTCTGCTCTCTCCCTGGCTTTTGTATATTTTGTAAACATGTGAATCAGGTCCCTTAGCTCCTGGAGCACAACAACAAAATACCTAATGAAAGCCAACTAGAGAGTATTGTTATGCCAAAGGATTTGAGGTCTAGGCTTTTGAAAAACTCTCCACTGTATTGGGGACCACCACTTTCATGGCACCTGACAGATATTCCACTGTTTCCAGGCCTCTGTTGTTTCTGACGATATGTCAGTGGTTTTCAGATTTTTGTTTCCTTGTATGTAAGGTGTGGTTTTCTCTGGCTACTTTTGAAATTTTTTTTTATTTGGTTTTCAGCAGTTTGTGGTATGCCTCAGCATGGTTTTCTTTGATGTTTATTCTGGAAAGTGTTGATATTTTTGTTTTAGTAGGTGGTTAGTTGTATTGACTCAGACTAAAAGCCCTGTCTCGTGAATGGCCACTCGCATGTTGAGTTATTTTATATGTAGCTGCTCTGCTTACAGCCTGCACCAAGCATGCATGGCTTAGGGGTGGGCCAGAGACAGAGCAGTTTCTACACAGAACTTGGAGCTCCCCCTCTCTGGCTTTCTCCTTTCTGGATTTTTCTCCTTTCTTTCTAGGGGCTATGGTTACCTTATACATTTCCTTTACAGGCCAGAAAGACCATAGGTTTCGTATGAGAGTTTTAGCGGTCTTTCTTGGTACCAACTCTGGCTTGCTCTCAGGGTGAAGCAACAGTAATTCTCCCTGTACCAGTAACTCCCTCCCTCTGAATTTTAGCACCTCTCCATAATTGGTTGTCTTTTGTTGACTCTCTAGTGCCTTCTGGAAATTGCTTTTTTGGGATTTTTGTGCAGAGGTTATAGTTGTCATCTGAGGGAAGACTGGGTCTGGCAGAAGCTTACTCAACTCTCTGGAGGCAGAAACGCCAAGTAATCTCTTCTTGATAGATAGTCCCATTAAAAATTTTGGTTTCAGGCCGGGCGCGGTGGCTCAAGCCTGTAATCCCAGCACTTTGGGAGGCCGAGACGGGCGGATCACGAGGTCAGGAGATCGAGACCATCCTGGCTAACACGGTGAAACCCCGTCTCTACTAAAAAATACAAAAAACTAGCCGGGCGAGGTGGCGGGCGCCTGTAGTCCCAGCTACTCGGGAGGCTGAGGCAGGAGAATGGCGTAAACCCGGGAGGCGGAGCTTGCAGTGAGCCGAGATCGCGCCACTGCACTCCAGCCTGGGCGACAGAGCCAGACTCCGTCTCAAAAAAAAAAAAAAAAAAAATTTTGGTTTCAGTTACTACTTTGACCAGTTGACACATCTTCCTTACTCTGCTTTATACTCTGGAAAATAGTAAGTAGGGTGGCCGTTTTAGAATCTGTCCTTTTGGAGTTGTAACATGTGGGCTGTTAGGAAAGGGACGTCTTTCAGTTACTAACAGTGTAGTCTAGCTCACTCAAGACGTTGCTTCTCTTCACACTGTATACTCACTGATTGCTGAGACAGTCTCTTGGCAGCCCATCCCTGAGTCTTAGTTTTTCATTCTTTTCTTCATAAAGGGTATGGCTAATTTACACAGGGTGCCTTGGAAGGGCTCTTAGAAGGGATGACATTTGAGCAGAAGCCTGAATGAAGCGAGCGAGAACGCCACGTACATTCTGGAGGGATGTATGGGGAACGGCAAGCGCCAGAAGCAATACCCAGTGCATCTGGGTGGCATGTTTGAAGGAGGTTGGAGTAGGCGGTAGGGCCAGCAGGTGCAGGACAGCGCAGGTCGCGCTTGTCTGGGTTTTATCCTCTCTGCCTTAGGATGCCCTTGGAGGGTGTTGAACAGAGGAGGCACATGATTTTTATGGAACTATGGGGAAAAGAGCAGAAGCAAAAAGACTCGCAGTAGCCTAGGTGAGGAGCGGTGGTGGAGAGAACCAGTTCAGAGATCAGCATAGCATACATCCTTGCAGACTGCAAGGTCTGTGGAAGTGATGAGGTCAGAATGCATTTTTTTTTTTCCAAATGAAAATGATAGTGCCGGACACAGTGGCTCATGCCTGTAGTCCAAGCACTTTGGGAGACTGAGGCGGGCGGATTGCTTGAGACCAGCCTGGCTGACATAGGGAGACCCCATCACTACAAAAAAATAGAAGACATTAGCCAGGCATCATGCATGCCTGTAATCCCAGGTTCTTGGGAAGCTGAGGTGGGGGGGATTGCTTGAGCATGGTAACTCAAGGCTGCGGTGAGCTGTGATTGTGCCACTGTGCTCCAGTCTAGGTGATAGAAGGAGACCCTGTCTCTAAAAAAAAAAAAAGAGAGAGAGAGAGATACAAAATTATTTTTCTGATGTAAATATCATTCCAGGGGAGTTATTTTCATGCTCTCTCCCCAGTAGCATCTGTAGTGCACTCTTGGCGTCAGGAACTTTCTGGATGGGGACTCTGCCTCTCAGGCTAAGAGGCTTGGCTTCTGGCTAGACCTCAGGCAAGAGAGTGGAGATCGTTCTCAGGGCTTACTCCTTAAAGTGTTGGTAAGCTGTATTTTTTATCTCTGCCCACTCTACTTTTAAAAATGTCCCTTGAACGAATGAGATGATAATTTCCTAAAATTGTGATAGCTAGGTGAAGCCAGCAGGAAAAACCTTGTCCAGCTTCTCCAGGTCCAAGACTGTGCAAGGTCTGGTGCACTTCACTAGGAGCTGGCACATCTGGGTGGTTTGATTTTCTCTTTGACAACATTTGATTTAATAACTTGTTGGCTATAGCTGTGGCTTTCTGTTTGCGAATGGGCTGTATGGCTGCAAAGGAAAATTATATAAAACAAGGCTACCCCAAACCAAAAATGAATAGCAAGAAATGCAGAAGTTTAAAGGAATTGCCGGAAAGTCATGTTGCATAATTTACTAATTGCAGCAAATTGATTCTTGAGGTAGTGTCTTCCCCTCTTAGTTTATGTATACTCTTTTTACTAATTCAAAGTAAGGAATCTGAGACTGTGATAATTCTGTTGCTTCAGGTCACTTGACTAATTGATGCCTGTATTACTCAGGACTTTTTTTTTTTTTTTGAGACACAGTCTCACGCTGTTGCCCAGGAGCGCAGTGGCATGATCTTGGCTCACTGCAGCCTCCACCTCCCTGGTTTAAGTGATTCTCGTACCTCAGCCTCCCTTGTAGCTGGGACTACAGGCACACACCACCATGCTCGGCTAATTTTTGTATTTTTAGTAGAGTCGGGGTTTTGCCATATTGGCTAGGCCGGTCTCGAACTCCTGACCTCAGGTGATCTGCCCACCTCTGCCTCCCAAAGTACTGGGATTACAGGTGTGAGCCACTGCCAGCCCCAGGTCTTAGGACTTCTGCCAATAGATATGTATTTTTTTTCTTTTTTTTTTCTGCATGCACATTTCCTGGAGAAGCACAAACTTGTTTTTTAAAATATGTATATAAAATATAGAAAATGTATAAATTAAAATACATACAGAATATAAAATATACATGTAAAGTGTATGACAATTAAAATAGAGACTGTGCTAATATCATGTTATAATAATTGTTAACAGTTTTTGGGCATTTTCTGTGTGCTAGGCACTGTGGATGGTCTTTATCTGCATTCTCTCATTTGTTGACCTGCTAACCTAGGTTTTTTACCTACACTTGCACTGGGATCATTGGCAACTTTTTCTCTTAGAAGTTAAAATAGACTTGTGTCATTTAAAACATGTACAATTTTGTTTGTACTGTATGACATCCATATGTAAAGTTATAAATGGAAAACCAATGCACTGTTACCTTCTTATTCTCTTTCCTTCCTTTGCATTTTCTTGCTTTCTGCCCCATCACTTGACGTTTATTGAATGAATCCCTTAAATAATGTAGTCCTCGGCCGGGTGTGGTGGCTCATACCTGTAATCCCAGCACTTTGGGAGGCCTAGATGGGTGGATCACGAGGTCAGGGGTTTGAGACTAGCCTGGCCAAGATGGTGAAAACCCCGTCTCTGCTAAAAAACAAACAAAAAACAAAAATTAGCCAGGGGCGGTAGCGGACGCCTATAATCCCAGCTACTCAGGAGGCTGAGACAGGAGAATAGTTTGAATCCGGGAGGCAGAGGTTGCAGTGAGCCGAGATCATCCTACTGCACTCTAGCCTGGGTGACAGGGTAAGACTCCGTCTCGATGATGATGATGATGATGATGATGTAGTAGTAGTCCTCTTTCTGTCATCTTCTTTCTGTCACTCACCTCCCTCCCCACTCACTCCAAGCTGTGTTACCTAGGTCCTCCTGAGTTAGGTGGGCATGACTGTGTGCCTCTTCCTGGATCTGATTTTCCTGTCCTGAGTTCTCTGATGGGTTCCTCTTTTAAGTTGGAGGAAGGGGATGATGGAGAACTAAGATCAGTTGCCGTTTCCTTTCTTGCCTGTGTGATGGCATGATGTTAAGTTTCATTCTCAGATACGGATTTGCTATAGGGATGTATTATGCATGTATGTGTTTTGTTGGAGGATGGAGATTATTGGGCATGGCTGGGCTGGATATAATCTTTTTTTTTTTTTTTTTTTTTTTTTTGAGACGGAGTCTCGCTCTGCCGCCCAGGCTGGAGTGCAGTGGCCGGATCTCAGCTCACTGCAAGCTCCGCCTCCCGGGTTCATGCCATTCTCCTGCCTCAGCCTCCCGAGTAGTTGGGACCACAGGCGCCTGCCACCGCGCCCGGCTAGTTTTTTTTTGTATTTTTTAGTAGAGACGGGGTTTCACCGTGTTAGCCAGGATGGTCTCGATCTCCTGGCCTCGTGATCCTCCCGTCTCGGCCTCCCAAAGTGCTGGGATTACAGGCTTGAGCCACCGCGCCCGGCCTGGGCTGGATATAATCTTAAAGAGAAAAAGGGCATTTCAAGTGTATTTAAATGGCCAAATTTCAGAGGTGGCAGCGTTCTAGGCCACGATTGCTGTCCCTTTTCCTTTGTGATGGGAGGTCAAGGGTCCCGTGAATGATATTGTGCAGAAGAGCAAGCGAGGCACCGTCAGGGAGCCCTGTGTGTGAGACAAGCCAAGCAAAGAGTGCTCCTGGCTTGATGTAGGTGGATGGGTTTTTTGCTATAGAAAACTACAGTAAATACTAAGAGGTTTCCTATTCCTCTCTAGTTATCATTCTTTAAGATTATTACAGATATTGAATGTTTACTTATAATTTTGATCTAGAAACTTCTCAAGTCTTTATTTCATATTCTGTAAATAGAATGGCAGGGCTAAATTATGTTCTATTTTCTGCTCATTCATTCATTTATAAAACATTTGCTGAACATCTGCTATGTTGCCAGGCACTATGGTCTATCCATTTTGGTTAATGTCATACCAGTAATTAAAGCAATAACTTGAAAGTGAGTTTTCCTGTTCACAAGTTACTAAGGTGTAATCATAAGGCATCTAATAGCAATGTGCTAGAGTAACATGAAGAAATAGCCAGTATTGTGGGGTCGGGGGAAGAGTGTTGTTTTAATTTGAAACAAAACGACTTCAACAAAAATGAGAACCTTTCCTAAACATGACACAGTCCCTCTGGTTGACTGGTTTCTGTTATGTTCAACCTGTCTTTTCTCAGATTCTTAGAGGCCATGTTAATCTGTGAGTCTGCGTTTAGAAATTTTTTTTTTTTTTTTGAGACGGAGTCTTGCGCTCTCGCCCAGGCTGGAGTGCAGTGGCACAGTCTCGGCTCAGTGCAACCTCTGCCTCCTGGGTTCAAGCAATTCTCCGGCCTCAGCCTCCTGAGTAGCTGGGATTACAGGCGCACACCACCACACCTGGCTAGTTTTTGTATTTTTATTGGAGAAGGGGTTTCACCATGTTGGCCAGGATGGTCTCGATCTCTTGACATTGTGTTCTGCCCGCCTCGGCCTCCCAAAGTGCTGGGATTACAGGCGTGAGCCACTGCGCCCAGCCTGCATTTAGAAATGTTTGAGCCTCTTTGTTCTTCTGATTTTGGTGCCAGAATGGATAATAGTTGGTTTGCTGAGCTTTTGTTTAGCCATTAAACACTGCAGCTTTGAAGCAAAACTGTTAGAAGAAAACTTTTACTCTTCCACCCATTTAGTTTTAGTTGGTGTTTGCAAAGGTTGTGAGGGCAGAAATCTTTTTGTGGTTATGGGGAAAAGGGGAATGTCTTAGGTAATGAACTATAGTTACTCTTCCAAGCGCTGTTTGGTTTACTGTCTCCTGCAGGTTGACTCTAAATCAGGGTGTTGAGCAATGGCACAGTGACATTTTGGGTCAGATAATTCTTTGTTGTGGGGGGCTGTCTTGTGCACTGTAGGATCTGGTAGCATCCCTGTCTTCTGCCCATTAGATACTAGATGCAAGTAGTGCACCCTTTTCTCCAGTTGTGACAACCAAAAATCCTTTCAGACATTGCCACTGTAGCCTGGGGCAAAATCATTCCTGGTTGAGAACCACTGCTCCGAATTTTTAAAGCTGACTTACTGCAGTTACTTGTCAGCTAACCACAAATAAACTGTAGTGCTTGGTGGTGTGTTTCTGTGAATCTTTAACAGCTTTTCTGTTCTTTTTTTTTTCCTTTTGAGACAGAGTCTCACTCTGTGGCCCAGGGTGGAGTGCAGTGGTGCGATCTTGGCTCACTGTAACCTCTACCTCCTGGATTCAAGGGATTCTCCTGCCTCAGCCTCCTGAGTAACTGGGATTACAGTTGCCCTCCACCATGCCTGGCTAGATTTTTAAAAAATTATTTTTAGTAGAGAGAGGGTTTCGCCATATTGGCCAGGCTGGTTTTGAACTCCTGACCTCAGGTGATCCGCCCGCCTTGGCTTCCCAAAGTGCTGGGATTACAGGCGTGAGCCACCATGCCTGGCCCTTTTATTCTGATTGCTGTTCTGATTATTAAAATGCAGTTCGCTCTACCTGAACAGCTGTTGTCATTCTAGCCCAGAGCAGTTGTGCTCAGAGGGTGAGCCGTGGTGGCAGGCGCCCTGTGTTCCTGGAGTCCTTAGTAGTTGTTCTCTTGTTGCTTCTTGATACCTAAGTAATGGACTTTAATAAACTTACTAAAAAAACTGGTGTGAAATCTAGGCCAAAACACTTTGATATTTGACCTCCAGCTCCATGACCCCACCGAAGTCTTCTAGAGCACAAGTAGGTTCTCTTGATTTGGTTGTTTAGATAATTTTGGGTATGACCTAGATATCAAATCATTTTAGTTTTTCTTGTTTTTCATTTGCAGGTGCAGAGTTAGGTTGTTAATAGGATTGTCAACTTTGGCTGATAAGTAACTTCAGATTTTGCAAACAGCATGGTGCTATGTTGAGTTAGCAGAGAGGGTACTTACATTCACACGTCTAGTAAGTGGAGGAGTTGGAATTTGAACCCAAGCTTTTCTGAATAGCTCCAAAGCCATGCTTTCTCCCTCTGTACCAGTGCTTCTCCCCATTTAATGTGCACAGGAATCCCCCAGGGGCATGTTAAAATGCAGATTCTGACTCTGGGCTTGGGGTGGTGCCAGCACCCCTGCAGGCCCCAGTGGTGTGTGCTGCTGGTCTTCACTTCACACTTTGAACACTGAAGCTCCTTGCTATATTCCTGGTTTACTAATTGTGCCGTAGATAATCTGTCTGAAGGTTAACCCACAAAACTGATAATCTTCAAGCCAATATTCAAGAACTGACATTTTCAAGTGGTTTTTCTTCATTTTAAGCTGTGTGTATTCACTGCTGCGGGTGACGGCGAGCTTTGTTTGGCTGAATTGGCAGAATTAGTTCTATACTGAGTGAATGCTAGGTGTGTTAGGAAGGTAAAGTGAATGATCGGGGGGAGTTTGTTCAGGGAGTTTGTGAACAGCTGCTATGTGCCATCATTTCCAAGGCAGACCTTATTTTACATTTTGTCATCTCTGAAATTGAGGATGCGTCTTACAATGGATGGCCTCTCACCATCGCCGAGCTTGCCATTCAAGTCCAGCCCCTTCTTGCCACCCTCCCGCCCTGTGGCAAGCGGAGCTGACAGCTGCTAAGGTGAGCACTTGGCATCTCCTCTCCTTGCCGCTCTCTCTTGTCTGACCTAGGCCTCACTCCGTCCTTCGTTTTGTCATTGCGGAGTCTGAGCTTAAGACACCCTGGGCTGTACACTTGGGGATTTTTATGCTGGTCAGACATGCTGCAGGGCAAAGTAGATCTCTCAATCTGTTGCTTGGCTTGGACATCTGTTAACTGTGGTGGCGAATCTGTTGCAGATCCTTCTTTGTCTTGAGTTGGGCAGGAACTCCTCTGGGGCTGAAGTGGAGTCTTAAAGAAAGCTCTGGCTGAGTGTTGGCTGTCACCTGTAATCCTGTCACTTTTTTTGGAAGGCTGAGGGAGGGGGAATGCTTGAGACCAGGAGTTTGAGGCCAGTCTAGGCTACCTAGCGAGACCGTGTCTTTACAAGTTTTTTTTTTTTTTTGAAATTACCCAAGTATGGTGGTGCATGCCTGTAGGTCCAGCTACTTGGGGGGCTGAGGCAAGAGGATCAATCACTTGAGCTAAGGAGCTCTAGGCTGCAGTGAGCTATGACAGCACCATTGCACTCCAGCCTAGGTGACAACTCAAGACTCCATCTCTTAAAAAAATTTTTTTTAAAGTTCTGTAATAAAGTAAACATGGGATCATCAATTTCACATGCCTTCTTAATTAGCAACATTGTTTTTCCTTGACAGTGCACAGATTAATAATGCATTTTGAGGCCAGGTGTGGTGACTCATGCCTGTAATCCCAGCACTTTGAGAGGCTGAGGCAGGCAGATGCCATAAGGTCAGGAGTTCAAGACCAGCCTGGGCAATATGGTGAAACCCTGTCTCTACAAAAATACAAAAATTATCCGGGCATGGTGGTATCTGCTTGTAGTTCCAGCTACTTGGGAAGCTGAGGCAGGAGGATCACTTGAGCCTGGCAGATGGAAGTTGTAGTGAACTGAGATTGTACCATGGCACTCCAGCCTGGGCCACAGTGAGACTCTATCTCAAAAAAAAAAAAAAAAAAAAAAAAAAAACTGGGCGTGGTGGCTCATGCCTGTAATCCTTGCACTGTGGGAGGCCGAGATGGGAGGATCACTTGAGCTCAGGAGTTCTAGACCAGCCTGGGCAACATAGTGATGAGACTTTGAGAACTTTTTTTTTTTTAAAGGTATGAATTAGAGTTTTGGCTCTTGCAACTTGCCAGTTGTATGACATCACTCTGGGCCTCAGTTTCTGCATGTATAAAGTGAGACACTATAGTCTCCAAAGCCCTTCTAGCTCTGAATTAATTGGATTTTAAGTGTGCTAGAATGAATTAATTGAAGTATGAGGGCTCTGCATTAAGAACACGGAATAAAGGATTCTCCTGGTAAGGAGGGTATGGCAAGAGGCGTCTTAGCTGGACCTCCAGCGGGAGGGAAGGTATTATTTGAAGCTGAAGAGACATGCTAGTAGGTCACAGAGCTCCTTGGAAACCATTCATAAATTTAAGTCCTCAGATGCAATTAATTCATCATGCCAGGTAGAGGTTGTCCTCAGTACAAGTAAAACAGTTTGTTGGAAGTAAGGTGATTTTTCGTGGCATTCTGAAAAGATCATTCTTCACGAGATGCTCTTTGTTTTTGGGGTTTGAGAGCAAAATAATGGTTCCCCTTTGGTTGGACTAATTAGACAAAGATACTCTAAGAATAAAATGAGCCATCCAGGTACTGACTGTGGTCATGATTTATATGAGTATTAGGTGGCAAGGTGAATAACACAGCTACTCACCCACATTGTAGGTAAACTAAACTGAGATATGGTAAAATAAAAATTGTTTTGTTATATAGTTGTACTGTTTGAAGCACCAATTTTTTTTTTATGAAGAAAATACTGCTTTGCATATATGTAGAATCACTTAGATGTTTTTTGAATTGGGATTTGCTGAAGATGCAGAAGCTGTTGTACTGAGTACATGACACCTTGAAAAGAAAGAAAAAGTTTGTGTACGAGTAGTCAGCACTGTAGGTAGGAATTGCAAAGGTGAAGTAATTAATCTCGACCAGATGGGCTGTGCTCTTTTTTTGGGTTTATATCCCAAAAAGGCATTAGAATTGGGAGTCAGAAGTGACAGACTCACGAGGTTTCTGAGTTAGGTTTTAAAATTACTGACCAGGCTGGGAACTCCATAGCCATTGGAATCTCAGATCCACTCTGCCACCTTGTGTTCTCTGGGGAGAGTCGTTTTTAATTTCCCTACATCGTGTTTATTGCATGTGTAAAATAATCCTCAGCTTTTGCTTGATTCACAAGAAAATTAGCTAACGAGTGAAGCTGAAAAGGTAAATCCATATACATTTATTGAAGTGTAAGGCAGCTTTTATTCCTGAAAGGCACATGCTAGATTTTACAAGTGCGGAGATCAGTCAAAATTATTCAGTAAATCCAGCCATGATCTCCTTAGACCTAAATACACATTTTGTTTGACCTTCCATAACACAGCCTTGATTTTTAATGTTTTTCCTTCCTCATCACAGGTGGTCCGTACTGAGAAGAACAGTTTGAACAACCGATTCTTACCCTGGAATGAAATTGAGACAGAGGCCATCCTGTCCATCGATGACGATGCTCACCTCCGCCATGACGAAATCATGTTTGGGTTCCGGTGAGAGACTAATTTCCAGTCAAACACTTTAGGTTGCAAGTGACAGAAAACCTGGATTAGGCAGCAAAATGAATTTCTGATGGTAATTGGCTGATGGTAACTGAGAAACCCTTACAGGTAGTCAGGGCTGATGTGGGACGTGGCTGGATGCAGGCTTGTAGATGGCGTGGGAGGAGTCTGTCTCTCTTTACCTCTAGGCTGTGCTCTGCGTTCCTACAGGTCTTCCCTCTGTGGCCGGGGAGGTGGAATTCTTTGATTGGCTAGACCGTGGTTATCTGCCTGCTCCTGGTGCTGCAGGTGTATCATCCTTAAATCCAAACTACATGGGCAGAGAGTAGAGGCAATGGGTAGGGTAGTTCTCTAAAGGAAATAGGAGGGTTTCATTTTTAGAGGAATGGGAAGTAACTTCCAGGCAGGCAGAAGTGACATGTTGCTGTGTGTTGGAGCAATGGAACAGTGCCAGGATCCTGGACCCAAAAAGATTTGGGGGAAAGAGGGTGTCAGAAGCAATGATTTGAAAGGGAAAAGAAGGGAAGGAGGAAAAGGGGGTGGTGGTAATGATGGCAGCGATGATGATGCTAAACATATGTTGAACCCGTACTGTGTGCCAGGGACTAGCCTAGGACTTTTTCTGTCTTATCTCATTAATCCTTCTAAAATTTGATGACATAAATTGTAGCTGTCTCCATTTTATATAGGAGTAAATTGAGATACAAGAGAACAAAACCATGTAGAAGCTAGGAAGTGGCAGCAGAGCTCTGGGTTCAAATGCAGGTTTGTCACACTCCCGACGTTCACCCAGCCTTCAGCTCTCGTGCCTTCTTGAGTCTTAGGAATTGCTGAAGGATCCCACTTGAGGGTCACTGTGGGGAAGAGGATGGAGTAGATGAAGGCTACTCCAAGTGTGTCAGGGACTGGGATGTTGGCTTGGGGACAGTTGGTTACCTGTTTATGGTGAGGTAAGTACAAAAATTGAGGGCAAGCATTCAGAAACTTTTAAAGCAATTTGACATTTACTATGAAATCCAAGTATATGATTATTTTTCTTGTAGTTCTTTTTTTTTTGCAACATTTCTTCAATATAATTCAGACACCGTAAAATTTCCTCATATTAGTGTATGATTCAGTGGTTTTAGTATATTCAGAGTTGCACAAACATCACCATGGTTAATTTTAGAAATCTTCATCACCACTGAAGGAAACCCTGTACCTAGTATCTATTAACAGCCATTCCCAATTTTTCTCCAACCCCTCTCAGTCCTAGGTAGCCACTCAATCTTTGTGTCTCTATATATTTGCCTATTCTGGACATTTTCTATAAATAGAACCGTACAACCACGCATGGCCTTTTATGACTTTCTTCTTTCACTGAACATGATGTTTTCAGGGTTCATCCATCTTGTAGCAGGTATCAGTTCTTTTTTTTTTTTTTTTTTTTTTTTTTTGAGATGGAGTCTCACTCTGTTGCCCAGGCTGGAGTGTAGTGGCTTGATCTCAGCTCATTGCAGCCTCTGCCTCCTAGGTTCAAGCGATTCTCTCATGTCAGCCTCCTGAGTAGCTGGGATTACAGGTATGGACCACCACACCCAGCTAATTTTATTTTTTGTATTTTAGTAGAGATGGGATTTCACCATGTTGCCCAGGCTGGTCTTGGACTCCTGAGCTCAGGCGACCTGCCCGCCTCGGCCTCCCAAAGTGCTGGGATTACAGGCTTGAGCCATGGTGCCCAGCCCAGGTACCAGTTAGTCATTCATTTTCTGTTGATGGCTGTTTGGGTCATTTCTATTTCTTGGCTATTGTGAATAATGCTGTGAACCTTCATGTGCAAGTTTTTGTATGAACATGTCATTCCTCTTGAGTGTATACCTAAGAGTAATGTGGATAGCTGCTTTAACATTTTGAGCCTGTCAGATTGTTTTTCTGGGTGGCAGCCCCATACTGCATTCTCACCAGCAGTGTATGAAGCTTCTAGTTTCTCCACATCCTCGTCAACGCTTGTTATTTTCTATTTTCAAAATTTATAGCCGTCCTAGTCATTGTAAAGTAACAACTCATGTGTGTGTGTGTGTGTGTATTTTTTTTTTTTTTTTGAGATGGGGGTCTCACACTGTTACTGAGGCTGGAGTACAGTGGTGCAATCTTAGCACGTGGTAACCTTGAACTCCTGGGCTCAAGTGATCCTCCTGAGTAGCTGGGACTACAGGCTCACATCACCACACCTGGCTAATCTTTACATTTTTTTTTTTTGGTAGAGATGGGGTCTCACTTTGTTATTCAAATTGGTCTGAAACTCCTGGCCTCCAGCAGGCCTCCCAAGTGCTGGGATTACAGGCATGAGCCACAGTACCCAGACATACAGTTGTGATTTGCATTTCTCTCGATGTTGAACATCTTTTCATGTGCTTATTGATCAGTTAGTTAGCCTTGGTATACCTTCTTTGGAGAAATGGCTTTTCACAATCTTTGCCCATTTTTGTTTGGATTGTCCTTTTTTTTTTTTTGAGACAGAGTCTCGCTCTGTCACCCAGGCTGGAGTGCAGTGGTGTGATCTTGGCTCACTGCAAGCTCCGCCTCCCGGGTTCATGCCATTCTCCTGCCTCAGCCTTCCAAGTGGCTGGGACTACAGGCGCCCGCCACCATGCCCAGCTAATTTTTGTATTTTTAGTAGAGACGGGGTTTCACCGTGTTGACCAGGCTGGTCTCGAACTCCTGACCTCAGGTGATCCACCTGCCTCAGCCTCCCAGAGTGCTGGGATTACAGGCATGAGCCACCGCACCAGGCCAGGATTGTCTTTTTATTATCATGTTATAAGAGTTCTTTATATATTCTAGATGCAAGTCCCTTATCAGAGATCAGAGTTGCACATATTTTCTCCCATTCCATGGGTTATTTTCTTACTTACCTGATGGTATTATTTGAAGCACAGAGTTCATGTTTTGAAATTCAGTGGATCTGTTTTCTTTGGTTGCTTGTGCTTTGGGTGTCATATTTAGAAACCAGGCAGTTCATTTTTGTTATATTTTACCAAAGTATTAATCTATAATAATTTTGGGGAAAAATTAGTTCTTCCCCACATCATTTGAAAACCACTGGAGGCCAGGTATAGTGGCTCACGCCAGTAATCCCAGCACTTTGGGAGACCAAGGTGGGTGGATCACCTGAGGTCAGGAGTTCGAGACCAGCCTGGCCAACATGGCGAAACCCTGTCTTTACTAAAAATATAAAAATTAGCAGGGCGTGTTGGCGCGTGCCTGTAATCCCAGCTACTCAGGAGGCTGAGACAGGGGAATTACTTGAACCTGGGAGCGGAGGTTGCAGTGAGCCAAGATCACGCCACTTCTAGCCTGGGCAACAGAGCTTAAAAAAAAAAAAAAAAAAAAGCCACTGGAGTAGATTTCTTTGGAGGTCTTGTTCAAATTAAGTGTGGATCCAGAATAGAGAGTTCTTTCTCTGTGCTTCCATTCTGTTCACCGAAGGCCTAACCTGACCTACCTGGCAATGGGGCTGCCTTTGGCTTAGGCTTGTAAGAGCAGATGCTCAGATGAAAAGAGCAGTGGCTTTATTGCTCATCTGTCTTAAATCCATCTGTAAAGAATGATTTGACACATTTCTGAAAAATTAGAACATCTGTTCTTATTCTCCTCCACCCAGCCTCTCACATTTCCTTTGACCTCTTGCCTAGTGTACTATTGAGGCAAATCTATTGATAGCTGTGATTTAAAAAAATCCTTGTAAGCCGAGGTGTATTTTTTTTTTACACGATAACAAATAGCTGACTCTCTCCATTTGTTTTTATGAAAGGAAAAAAGCCATGCAGTAGCTCCAGGCGTGATCTTTGCTGCTGCAGGTGGTAGTGGTAGGGGGTGGGCGGCAGGGAGTGTGTTTCTGCTGCAGCGTGATGTGGTTTGGAGCATGCTGAAGGGCTGGTGTGGTGAGCATAGTCGTGGGGTGTTAACAGGAGAACTGCCAACCCTTAGATCCAAGAATGATTTTGATAAGGAGCCCAGCTTTAAGGAGTTTGAAGCTTATTAACATAGCTGGCATTAACATAGCTTCCAAGCCCCTGATTTAGGGATTTCTGACCTTGCCCATGCTATTTTCCAGCAGATTTGCAGGTGGTGAGAGAGTAATGGGAAGCCTTTTAATGTGTCTCTTAACCGTCATTCACGTTTGAGATTTAGCCTCTGGTAATGGAGCTGGTGAATTATTGCTGTCTGTACATCCTAACCTTTTCCTACCCTGACCCTTTTCTTATGCGTTTGGGCATCCTTTGATCTAAAGCCTTTCTCTTATTAATCTCCCCAATTTGCTTATTTCACCTTAATGGGAATGAAACAGACCTAAGTTGAAAGGAAAGGGTAAGTCTAAGAATTCTTTCCTCTGGCAAAGATAGATCTTGACTCACTTCAACTTATGTAGCCAAGAAAGAGATAGAATCAATCGTAAGGGACAGATAGAAAAGGTATACCAAGAGACTTGAGAGCATGTGTCCATACAGAAAGGAATACACGAATGGCTAGAGCAGCATTATTTGTAACAGAAGTGCAAACAACACAGAGGGCTAAATACTGTGGTTCCATTATGTGAGGTCCCTAGGTAGTCATTCATAGAGACCGAGAGCAGAATAGAGGCTGCGGGAAGGTGGGAGTGGGGATGACTGTTTAATGGGGACAGAGTTTCCGTTTGGGCAGATGAAAGAGTTCTGGAGATGGATGGCAGGAATGGTTGCACAACACTGTGAATGTCTGTAACGCCACTGAACCATATATTTAAAAATGATTAAGATGGTACATTTTATGTTCATTTTGCCACAATTAAAAAAAAATCAGTTGTCTTAAAAAACCCACCTAGAAGGCTATTACATTGTGATAGAAATTGTGATTTCTCATCTTTTGGATTAGATTAGAGTCTTCCAGACTTATTAGGAGAGAAGCTCTTTTGAAATAAAATATGTGTCTTAGGAACTGAAGTTCCATGTAAGTGATGAGGGAGTTTGCAGGCAGTTTAAATCTCTGGCAGCCCTTCTGCAGGCCTGTTGGGTTCTGTGGAGCTTAAAACGCTTTCAGTTCTCCAATGTATCCTGTGACACTGGGGACCAATTTTATTTGTTCTACTTTGCCTATAAATTTGGAGATGATATAAAAGTTTCTACTGAAACATATTGAATTCTCCATTTATTTCTGCCATTTAATGAAACCTTTCAGTTGTATGGTTCTGTAGACCACTTCTCACGATACACGTTTCTCCCTCAGCCCTGCTCAAATTTGGAATTAGGAGTGGTGCAGTTCAGTAGTCTTCTGTGGTTAAACCAGTGGTCTCCAAACCTTTTTATTATGTTCCTTCTTCATAAAAGAAAAGTGTGCAGTATATGTAAATTACATACACGTCCTACTGAACTAATATGTCGTGCTCATTAAAAACAAAGCCTTTCTTAGAAAATGTTGGTTCATTCACTTTTAGAGCCAGGTCTTGCTCTGTTGCTCAGGCCGAGTGCAGTGGTGCAATCACAGCTCACTGCAGCCTTGAACTCTTGGGCTCAGGCAGTCCTTCCACCTCAGCCTCCCAAGTAGCTGGTAGTACAGTTGTACTCCACCATGCCCAGCTAATTAGAAACAATTTTTTTTTATAGAGACAGGATCTTGCTATGTTGCCCAGGCAGGTCTCCAACTCCATGCTTCAAGCGGTCCTCCTGTGTTGGCCTCCCAAGTGCTGAGGTTACAGGCATGAGCCACCCTGCCCGGCCCTTTCTTAGAAATTAAATAAGCTAAAAAAAGAATTGAAATTGATATCATCTTCCTGCTTCTTAGTAGATTATTGTACATACCCCATTCTGGAGACCTCCTTAGTAGATTATTGTATATACCCCATGCTGGAGACCCCTTTCCCAAGTTATGACTTATTCTTTCTGGAAGGGCTGGAGGATACTGACTGCTAGAGGAACAATGTGCAGGTGCTTATTAAGGAAGCTGAATATGGTACCTTATTTGCTTTTATCCTGTTTGGCTTGTTGTTGATTTTGTTTTATTTTGAAAGGATAAGAGAAGTAAAAGCCTAAGGGCCAGAGCTTGTAAGGTAGAGGCAATAACTGTGAACGCTTTTCATGACCCTAAAGCTTTGTACTCAGGTCTGTGTATGCACTTGTGTTTTTCAAGGGTGTGGAGAGAAGCTCGGGACCGCATCGTGGGCTTCCCTGGCCGTTACCACGCATGGGACATCCCCCATCAGTCCTGGCTCTACAACTCCAACTACTCGTGTGAGCTGTCCATGGTGCTGACAGGTGCTGCCTTCTTTCACAAGGTAGGAAAAAGCTGGTAATAATGGCATTGACTTGGTGAGAGTTTGGCCTTTGTGTGATAGTGGAATGCTGCCCTCAGCTTAGCTCTCCTAATGCTTCTTACATGTTTCTTCTGTGCTAGAAGTCAGTTGTTTCAATTTTTAGAGACAATGATCAAGATGCTTAGAGCAACTCTGGGATAAAAAGTCAAGATGAGAGGGCTGCCTGTACAGTTGCACATAGGCCATTTGGAAACCACTTTATCTTTCTGGGCACTGGCTCTCCCTTTGTAAAACTGAGGGCTCTGGGCTAAAAGACACCTCAAATACCTTCTGGTTTCAACACTACCACCCCAGATGTGGCCCGGCTATCAGAAGGTGACCTGGGCACTTTTCTGACTTAGATGTACCATGCCTGTCCCAGGCCCCGCGATGAGCCTCTGTGTGGCTCTGCCAGTTCTTTGTGATACTTTAGTGCTTATTCTTTCACTGTGTCTCATCATCTGATTTTCACTGAATATCTGAAGCTTAGGACCCTGCAGTCTTTCCTCCTCTACTGGTCTGTGTTCTGTTTTTTTGCTCTTGGCCTGTCTTCCCTCTCTACCTCTTCCATTCTGTAAAGTGGCCCCTGACCACGTGTGGCCACAGAGCACCTGGCACATGACTGGTCAGAATGGAGACGTGCTGTTAAGTGTAAAGTGCACAACAGCCTTCGAAAACTTGTAACTAAGGATGTCACATAGCTCAGTAATTGTTTATATTGATTGCATCTTGAAATGCAGTTAGTTTGGATTACTGGGTTAAATAAAATTATTGAATTTTACTGTCTCTCTTTACTTTTTAACGATGTGGCTTCTAGAAAGTTTACAGTGCTGTATGTGGTTTGCCTTCTGTGTCCGTGAGTGCTGCTCTCTACCTCCCTCCTGAGGTCTTCCCGGGCCCTGAGGAGTCCCTGTTCTAAATTACCCTGGCATTACCCCCACTGCCCACCTCACAGAGCACCTCTTCTCTCCCGAGTCTTCTCTGAAGACAGTGCTTCCTTTAGCCTTTTCCTGTGGACTTTGAGGCACTCATTTCCCCACATCTGTGCTTTGGCACAGGGCAGGCGTAGGGAACGTTTTCATTGCTTACCAATGACACTTCCTTCCCAACTGGCACATAAAGTCTCATTTGCAGCTCCTGTCGTCTGTCTTCCTGCCATCAACTAGCCTTTTCATCGTGCCCTGACAGTCACCAAAGATGGCGGCACCTGCCTCCTTCTCTTTGTCTGCATTCATGCCCTCCACGGTTCTGGCGCCTTCACTGTCCTCACAGAAGACCCTCCCACCGCTTTCTCTGCATGGATGGTGAAGCGTCCCGGGGTCTAGCCTCTGTTGCTCTTCTTATTTTCCCTAGGCGTTCTCTCACACACTCAAGGTTTCGAGGCTTTTCTTAGCATCTGCAGGCTGGTGATTTCCTCTTCTGTATTCCAGCCTTGGCCTTTCTTGCTGAGGTTTGCGTTTGTGTATTTAATTATTTTCAGCATATCTCCCGTTTGCCCCCCAGACACTTCAGATAAACTTTTCCCTCACCGTCTCTCCCCAGCTCCTTGAAGTCTTTCCTCCCTTCCATAGCTCACATCTCAGGTGGCGGCATCTTGCTGGTCACCTCAAATAGAACAATACAATTCATTTTTATAGGGACTTTTTTTTTTGTTTTTTAAGACAGGGTCTCACTGTCGCCCAGGCTGGAGTGTAATAGTGGGATCTCAGCTCACTGCAGCCTCAAACTCTTGGGACCAGGTGACCCTCCTGCCTCTGCCTCCTGGGTAGCTGGGACGACAGGCATGCATCACTACACCTGACTAATTTTTTTTTTTTTTTTTTTGGTATTTTTTGTAGAGACGCAGTTTTGCAATGTTGCTCAGGCTGGTCTCCAACTCCTGGGCTCAAGCGATCTGCCCGCATTAGCCTCCCAAAGTGTTGGGATTACAGATGTGAGGTGCTGTGCCTGACCTATAGGGACATTTTGAACCAGCCTAAGCAGTCATTAAACTTTCAGCTGTTCTTTTAAAAACTTAATGTGTGAAGTTGATACACTCATCCCATTCTTGCACTTCTCCTCAGGACTTCCTTTCCTTGGGTGGGCTTTGTTTGGGGAATTGCAAGTAGGGTGAGAGGAGCAGGGTGTTAGCAGCTGGTCAGCTAAGAAGGAGCCACTGACTGATCTTAGCAGTGTCTACTCATACCTTGAGGATGTACTTTTCTTCTGAATTGCCTTCTCAGATTCAGATTGTTCTTTAAAATCACGAACGGTCAGGTACCTCTACTTTCAAGAAATCATTTACTTAATGAAATTTAGTATTTTTTCTGTGTGAAAATCTATAAAGAAGATTACAGACTAGCAGCCCCCAAGCCTCAGTTGGCTTCCAGAGAGACTTTTGGGCCCTCTAGTGTTGTCCTATACACTGACAACTTTTAAAAATCAGAAGATTTCATAAAAGACCTGAGCTGCAATACAAATGAAGATCAGGTCCTATGAGGCCCTGGCTGGGGCTTCGTGGCGGCTGCTCCTGTAGTTGGGGCCCATGATGGGGTCTGTGTGCGCTCACCTGCCTGTGGCTCCTCGTTTTTCTTACACCCATTTCTGTTTTTAGTTTTTTGAGACTGAGTCGTGCTCTGTGGCCCAGGCTGGAGTGCAGTGGCACGATCTCGGCTCCCTGCAATCTCTGCCTCCTCGGTTCAAGCAATTCTCCTGCCTCAGCCTCCCGAGTAGCTGGGACTGCAGGAGCATGCCACCACACCTCGCTAATTTTTATATATTTAGTAGAGATGGGATTTCACTGTGTTGGTCAGGCTAGTCTTGAATTCCTGACCTCAAGTGATCCATGCATGTGATAGATATTTTTTAAAGGTTGAAATAAAGGTGAAACAAAATTTTAAAATAATGTGATCACTAAAGTCTTAAATTTTAGTGAAAGCAGTATGATTGAATATGTTTTATTATTTTTGAAAATCTTGATACTGTGTGTTACAGCAAGTCAAGTCTGTTTCTAAATTAAACTTTTTTTTTTCCTTTTCTTCTTTTCTTTTTGAGGTGGAGTCTTCTCACTTCTTTGCCCAGGCTGCAATGCAGTAGTGTGATCTTGGCTCACTGCAACCTCTGCCTCCTGGGTTCAAGTAATTCTTCTGCCTCAGCCTCCCCAGTAGCTGGGATTATAGGCATGTGCCACCACGCCCGGCTAATTTTTGTATTTTTAATAGAGATGGGGTTTCACTCTGTTGGCCAGGCTGGTCTCGAACTCCTGACCTCAAGTGATCACTAGCCTCAGCCTCCCAAAGTGCTGGGATTATAGGCGTGAGCCACCACACCTGGCCAACATAAATCATTTTTGACAGCAGAACCACATGCTGATGGAAATAACTGAACATTTATTCTGATAATGCTTTCATCATAGTTTTTAAAAAATTATTATTAAAAGGCAGTTCTTATTACTAAAATGTCTCTTCTTTCAAGACATGAGTTATGTTAATACCTTCTCATCAGCATACTAAGGACAGTCACTGGCCATTTAAAGGGTCAATAAATTTGAATTACCTTTTTTAAAAAATGTATTATTTTTTATTTTATTTATTCTTACTTTTTTTTTTTTTTTTTTTGAGACGGCATCTCACTCTGTCACCCAGGCTGGATTGCAGTGGCACAACCATGGCTCAGTGCAGCCTAGAACTCCCAGGCTCAAGCGATCTTCTCACCTCAGCCTCCTGAGTAGCAGGCATTACAGGCACATACTACTACATCTGGCTATTTTTTTTATTTTTCGTAGCTATGAGGTCTTCTCCTTATGTTGCCCAGGCTGGCCTTGAACTCTTGGGCTCAAGCATTTCACCCACCTTGGCCTCCCAAAAAAAGTGTTGGGATTACAGGCATGAGCCACCATGCCCAGCCTGGACCACTTTTTTGTTTAAAAAAAGAAAAAAAAAGTACAATTCATTTTTTAAGTTCACCAACTCTTAAGTACTTTGCTGTTTAAGTTAGTTTATCTTAAACGAGCACATTTGTTCTGTGTTACAAAAAAATTTTATTATTTCACTAAATAGATTGTATTGTAGGTAATGAAATATGTTAATCAGTTAATCAGTTTAGCTGGGCACTTCACCTGTTCATTTGTTCATTACAGCAAATTGCGACATATAGCAGTTAACATGTGCCCTGTCTTGTAGTATTTGCTGATTTCTGTGGTATGAATAAATATTCTTACCTTGGCTGATTTGAAGTTATCAACATGAGTCACTGAACATGGATTTGGGAAGAGATACACAGTTGTACACCATTACATAGTAATTTCAACATAAACAGTAGATATAGGTAACCTCAAGTTAATAGTAAAATACAAAGTTAGGAAGTAATGAGTTGAAGGTATTTATTGCATGGATTTTTAATATAATTATTTAATTTGAAGTTTATGTAATTACGTCTTTAATGGCTATGTTTAACAACAAGCTCACAACATTCTGAAAATGTAGCGGTCGGCATTCATGAGCAGGTGTGAGTGGCTCCAGCACGCCCCTCTGTGGGCCTTGTAGGACAGTCTGAGAACTTTGCCTTTTACTCTGAGTGAGATGGGAAGTACTGGAGGCTTTGGAGGGAAGGGGTGACATGTTCAGTTGGCTTGAGTGTTAACACAGTCACCTGCTGTGCTGGGACTAGCACATAGGGAAGAATATGGCAGCAGGGAGAATCTTCAGGAGCTGATGTGGAGAATCCAGACAAGAGATGAAGGTGGCTGGGAGCAGGGGGTAGCCAGGGCCGATAGCGAGTAGTGACCAGACTCAAGAATCTGTACAGGAGGCAGCGAGGGATCGTGTGTTTCGTGGTTCTGTGATTTATTGAGATCTGAGAAAATAACCAGGCTTTTTTCCCTCACTTATCTTTTTTTTTTTTTTTCGCCATTGTTAGAGAGAAAATAGTGTTCAACTGAACCAGCATCTGACCTAGTTTGACAAATCTTTATACTGATTTCAAAATTGCTGCGGTACCAAGAAGATGATATGACATTGTTACTAAAGGGGGTGATGATGGCAATTTGAATGGGATAATTCCTCACTGCAGAAGATCCACACGATAGAATGTCTCGAATCCCCGGGCCCAGCCCTGAGTGCCAGGAATACCTCCTAGTTACTGCCACACCCAAACAACCCCTCCATCCACGCATATTTTGGCTGAAAGCCAACAACCTGTGTCTTCTAACACAGCATGTGGTTCTTTTTCTTCCTCTGACAGTATTATGCCTACCTGTATTCTTATGTGATGCCCCAGGCCATCCGGGACATGGTGGATGAATACATCAACTGTGAGGACATCGCCATGAACTTCCTTGTCTCCCACATCACTCGGAAGCCCCCCATCAAGGTGAGGTCCCGCCGCTGGTGGGACTGGATGCGCGCATGTTTACTTCACTTTTTTTACAGTAGCGCAGCACGTAACTGCACTGTACCTCAGAGTCCTCATTCATACGATAGGGATGATACTACCTACCTCATCAAAGGATTATGGGCTTAAATGAGTTGTTACGACAGGGGCCCTTCATTCCTAAGGGCAATGGATAGAAATCAGAAGGTTTGGAACTTGGGTGGGAAAGATGTTGCATCATTATTTTTATTAATCTCTTACTGGAATTTAGCATTTTCTTCAATTATGAAACAGGCTACAGTTCACAATAGTATTTGTAGTAACTGATTTGTCACCAGTAGAAATCATAGATATCTTCGTATCACATTACCTTTGTTGGAGTATCTGCAAAAAGTATTGTTTCTATTTGTTACCACTTTGAATTCACGGCAGTTATTCCCTTTCCCCTAGATGTTGTTATTTAATGCATTAGGAAAAGAGCATATGTGTCACTGTGTTTTACTGAAACTTGCTTCCTTTGTCATCCTGTGTATTGCAGTTTATATATCTAAAAACGTTATTTTGAGGAGTCCACAGCCTTGATCAGATTGCCAAGCCAGAGGCACAGGCGATGTCCATCAAACAAAAAACTTAAGAATTTCTGAGTTAATATATGTAAGGCTCTAAGAATAGTGTTGGCACATAAGTACTATGTAAATTATTTGCTCACAACCAAAAATACCCTCAGAATTTCTAGAATTCCTCTGACAGTATTATGCCTACCTGTATTCTTATGTGATGCCCCAGGCCATCTGGGACATGGTGGATGAATACATCAACTGTGAGGACTACTCACACCTGTGAATTCTAGAAATTCTGAGGGTATTGTTCTGTTTTTTTCTTGGAGTTATTAACAAATACACTCAGTGCACGGAAAGCCTGGTTCCACTGCCTTCCTGTCATCTTTGAGGGCTCTGTCAGCAAGTTAGAGCATGCTGGTAAGCGTTAGGATAGCTCAGTCCTTAGAGAAGCAGACATTATTAGAACCAGTAGTACTGTGGAGTCTGTCACTTCAAACGAATATTTGTGACTGTGCTTATGTCTGTGTTTATGTCTGTTTCATAATTGAAGAAAATGCTAAATTCCAGTAAGAGATTTGTACCTGATGTCTTTAGAAGGGTCAGCAAACTAAAGAGGTCATATTTTCATTATTATCAAAAAGGTATATTACTTAATTTTATGAAATAAGTTTACCTTCATGGGTGTCATTGCCATGAGTAAATAGTTGTGTTCAGCCTGGCATGGTGGCTCATGCCTGTAATCCCAGCACGTTTGGAGGCCATGGCGGGCGGATCGCTTGAGGTCACGAGTTCGTGACCAGCCTGGTCAACACGGCGAAACCCTGACTCTACTAAAAAATATACAAATTAGGCCGGGCGCGGTGGCTCAAGCCTGTAATCCCAGCACTTTGGGAGGCCGAGACGGGCGGATCACGAGGTCAGGAGATCGAGACCATCCTGGCTAACACGATGAAACCCCGTCTCTACTAAAAAATACAAAAAACTAGCCGGGCGAGGTGGCGGGCGCCTGTAGTCCCAGCTACTCGGGAGGCTGAGGCAGGAGAATGGCGTAAACCCGGGAGGCGGAGCTTGCAGCGAGCTGAGATCCGGTCACTGCACTCCAGCCTGGGCGACAGAGCGAGACTCCATCTCAAAAAAAAAAAAAAAAAAAAATATATATATATATATATATACAAATTAGGCCAGGCGCAGTGGCTCACGCCTATAATCCCAGCATTTTGGGAGGCTGAGGCAGGTGGATCACGAGGTCAGGAAATCGAGACCATCCTGGCTAACACAGTGAAACCCTGTCTCCACTAAAAATACAAAAGATTAGCTGGATGTGGTGGCACGCGCCTATAGTCTCAGCTACTCAGGAGGCCGAGGCAGGAGAATCACTTGAACCTGGGAGGCAGAGGTTGCAGTGAGCTGAGATCATGCCGCCATACTCCAGCCTGGGCGACAGAGCGAGACTCAGTCTCAAAAAGAAAACACACACACACACACGCACACACACACACAACACTACACTAGCTAGGCGTGATGGCATGCGCCTGTGATCCCGGGTACTCAGAAGGCTGAGGCCGGAGAATCGCTTGAACCCAGGAGGCAGAGATGGCAGTGAGCTGAGATCGTGCCACTACACTCCAGCCTGGGTGACTAAGTGAGACTCCATCTCAAAAAAAAATTAATAATAATAATTGGTTCTAGACTAAGTACCCACCAGCATATACTAATAACGATAATGAAATCATATGTTTAGAAGCCAGGTGCAGTGGCACACACCTGGTAGTCTCAGCTACTCAGGAGGCTGAGGCAGGAGGATTGCTTGAATCCAGAAGTTCAAGGCTGAATGTTCCATGGGCGTGTCTGTGAACAGCCACTGCCTGGGCATCTTAGTGAGAAGTAAGTCGTAGCTTGAGTGCTAAGCAGAGTGGCCACCAGAGGACGCTGGTTCCATGCAGCAAAGCATAACAAAGATAGAAATGTATTTGGAGGCTAACTGTGGCTCCTGGGTAGAATGTCACTCCTGATTGTCCCAGGGTTTCTTCTGTCCGAGACTTCTGCTAAAGTCTCACAAGAGAAGAATAATTAGCAAAATAATGTATCAATTTTTTTTAACTGTGAAAAATAATAGTCACAAGTATTTATATAAAAATAGTATGTTTTCCAGGTACAGTGGTAGGTCTCATATTAAACAGTGAAAAGACTTTGTAGACTTTGAGGTAGGGAGGCAAAGGTTTTAGAAAGCAATGAACAATGGGTGCAATTTTCTTTTCCTTATGTTTCCTTTCTTATGTAGCCAGGGACTGGATTTGAGTCAAGATGTGTGCATCAATTTATGCCTCTCTAGTAGACCAGAAGACATGGTCCATGAAAATTTAAAGTATCTGAGTGATTAGGTACCTAATAATAGCATCAGTGACCTGAGCAGGCACAGACATGGGGGATTTTTCATCTTTGTAACGTGTGTTTGTCTACTGCATTATTAGGCCAGTGTTTCATTAGCTAAGCCATCTCTTCAGTGCAGGGGGAAGTAATGTGGGCATGGTGCACATGATTCTTACCAATTGAAAACTTCAAAACTGAGTATTCTCTCTCAGTTTTCTTCATCTTTCTGGAATATATGAAGAATTCAAGATTGGGATGAGTTTTCAAATTCAAAGGCTGAAATTAAGTGTGTTTTCAAACTCAGTAATTCCTTCAACTTATGAATCTAATTATTCATAATAACCAGTTTGAATTAAATATTTTATTTACCTAATTTTAATGGTATCAGGTGTATGTACTATTGTATGTTCAAAAATAGTAATTTTTTTGTTGTGCTTTAAATACCTCCAATTTTTACTGTCAAACTATTCCCTGTTTGAATTAGGGAGGTCTGACTGCTTTGTATGATTGGCAGTGTTCTTTCAGTAATGTTAATATCTTAATGATATTGACTAAAGAATGGGGAGTTAATGTAATATTATTGCTTTGAATAATGTACTACTTTTGTAAGGAGAACACAGAATGTAAATAGGCTTCATTCAGGATAAGAGATTAAAAAATCACCCGTAAAGTTTTGAGAAAACAGATGGCTTAGGTGGTAAGGAAGCTGAAATGCAAGTGAACGTCTTGGTTCTTTGGGGTAATATAGGTTCTTGGCATCTATTGAGGATTTTCCTCATTGTTACTAAGCATAAAACGAATATTTCTCTTAGACTGAGTTACCTGGAATCTTCCATGTAAACTGTGATCCACGATATTGGTTAAATAAGTAAATGTCCAAACTTCAGTTTATATTATAGTTATTTCATTCTTTTTAATTTTTTTGCATGTTTTATTATGCAACATACTTATATATTTACAAATATATTGGGGATGCAGTCTTAAGTGGTTTTTTTGTTTTGTTTTTGTTTTGTTTTGTTTTTTTGAGATGGAGTCTTGCTGTTTTGTCAGGCTGGAGTGCAGTGGCACAATCTCGGCTCACTGCAACCTCTGCCTCCCGGGTTCAAGCGATTTTCCTGCCTCAGCCCCCTGAGTAGCTGGGACTATAGGCATGTGCCACCACGCCCAGCTAATTTTTGTATTTTCAGTAGAGACGGGGTTTCACCATGTTGGCCAGGCTGGTCTCGATCTCTTGACCTTGTGATCCGCCCGCCTCGGCCTCCCAAAGTCCTGGGATTACAGGTGTGAGCCACCGCGCCCGGCTTAAAAGTTTTTTTACTGATGGATTACATGATTAAAAACATTTGGAAACCACTGCTTCCGTGAAAACAACAGTTATAAAGACACTTTTTGTGTCACGTGGAATAATATGCAGGCTAAAGGGCATTTCTCCTGGGGCTGGATTCTGGTGTCTGGGGTGAGGAGAAGGGTTTTTAGATCCAGTGAGAGCCCCATGGAATACTGGACATAGATGCTGTTTGAGAACATCCTTCCCCAGATTCCTGACCCCCACATCCTGTTCCAGGGGGAACCATGGGAAGAGCAGTAACTCGGTGTTGACATGACCCCAAAGGGTTCTAAGGGAGCAGCCAGTGAGTGAGGGGGGATGTGAGGAGACAAGTGGGACCTGGAGGGGAAGCTGTGGAGGTCACGACTGCCCAGAGACTAGATTCTGAGGTGAGCCACCCTTCGAGCACTGGCCTGTGTCTCCTCCCAGTTTAAACTCTGGGACCTGGGCTTTGACGGCGAATACTGGCCGTACACAATGATTACTCTTCTGCTATTAAGTTATGGGATGTGTCTTTTAATTAAAAATTTTCCACTTAATTTATAATAGAAATTTAAAAATTATTTGGGAAAAGAGACATGCAGAAAGAAATCAAAAGTGCTAAAACTTTTGGCTTCTTTTGGTTCTCTGGTATCCTGTCTATTGTGGTGACTTTTTTATCCATACATATATATACACAAACACACACACACGTGTACATGTGTAAAAATACATATATACATATTTTTTCTTTTTTTTTTTGTTTTTGAGATGGAGTCCTGCTCTGTCACCCAGGCTGCAGTGCAGTGGCATGATCTCAGCTCACTGCAACCTCTGTCTCCCAGGTTCAAGTGATTTTCCTGCTTTAGCCTCCATAGTAGCTGGGATTACAGGCATGTGCCACCATGCCCAGCTAATTTTTTTGTATTTTTAGTAGAAACGGGGTCTCGCCATGTTGGCCAGGCTGGTCTCAAACTGAGCTCAAGTGATCCACCCACCTTGGCCTCCCAAAGTGCTGGGATTGCAGGTGGGAACCACCACACCTGGCCTTATTTTTGTATTTTAAATTTATATACTTGATTTGCAGTCTGCTTTTTAAAAACTTGACAGTAGGCTGGGCGGTATGGCTCACACCTGTAATCCCAATATGGAGGCTGAGGCGGGTGGATCATGAGGTCAGGAAATGGAGACCATCCTGGCTAACACAGCGAAACCCTGTCTCTACTAAAAATACAAAAAATTAGCCTGGTGTGGTGGCAGGCACCTGTAGTCCCAGCTACTTGGGAGGCTGGGAGGCTGAGGCAGGAGAATGGCATGAATCTGGGAGGCGGAGCTCGTAGTCAGCTGAGATCACCGCACTGCACTCCAGCCTGGGCTACAGAGCGAGACTCCGTCTAAAAAAAAAAAAAAAAACAAAAAACAAAAAAACTTTACAGTAAATTTTCTCGGTTTTTGTTATATAGTGGACTAGGTAATTTGAAATAAGTAACAAACTTCTTTTTTCAGTGTATAGTTGAGCTAATAAAAAGGTAAGAGAATTGCCGGAAAGGAAGCAGACGGGAGGACTAAAACTTAGGGTGGCAAGCATGGAGGCGTCGCTGAGGCCTTCATGGGGAGCTGTTCTCACCTCAGCTGTCTAGAGGCTTGGGTTTTATCACTCATGTGAAGGAGTGAAGAGCCTGTTAAGGGCGGAGAATTAGAATGGAGATCTCCTACCTGTTGCCCCGGGGAGATGACATGCACCTTATTTTAACCTGGACTCTGACAGAGCGGGGCGCGCGAAGTGTAGGTTGAGAACGTTAAATAGTCTTTTGAGCCTCCATGGGCTTAGGTACTCACTCTGTATGAAATCTAGACCCAGGGCCACATGAGGTGGCTCAAGTCTGTAATCCCAGCACGTTGAGAGGCTGAGGCAGGAGGATTTCTTGAGGCCAGGAGTTCCAGACCAGCCTGGGCAATGTAGGGAGTCCCCAGGGAGAAAATAACAAAAGAAAACTCGACCCAGTCATTGATACCCTTGGACTGTTTGACAGAATAAAACCAAAAATCTGTTGTAAGGAGAAATTACTCTCAGCAGAGGAAGTTCCCACTTAAGAAAAAGAAATTTCTTCACCTCAGGCCACATAGGACATGCACAGGAAAAGCCTCATTGAAAATGAGCTTGAAATGTAAAATTACCAGTTAGCCACCAAGGAAACAGCTGATCATGAGCAAGAGCGAACACACATAATAAACAGGTTATAGTTCTCCAAGGATTTCAAGTAATAAAGCCATTAGGTAGACTCTAAAACAAGTAGGCTTAAAATGACTAACCTGAAAACATAAAAAAGCAACAAATCACTCCAAAAAGAACAGATTGGAAAGCCCTAAATGGAACTACTGAAAATGAAAATCATAGTTATTAAAATCTCTGTCAAAAAGGCATGAAAAGATCAGACTTAGGTGAAAAGAAAATTAAGGAAGTAGAAGATAAATTTAAAGACATTTCTGCCCCATGTTTCTTTGTGTGGCGTCCTCCCCTCCCTGCTCCCCTCCATCCTCCCTTCCGTGGAGCCAGTGTTTCCAAAGCCCGCTTTGCAGGTGTTGCTTCTTCAGCCCATTGAAAACCCAAGTTCATGGCTATCTTGCAGGATTTGCTTTTTCATTGGCCTCAGGATTTTGTTCATTCTTTCATTCATTCATTCATTCTTCATTGTTTATTCATGCATGCATGTATGTATGTGAGTGAGTGACAGGCTCTCACTGTCCCCCAGACTGGAGTGCAGTGGTACCATCATAGCTCCCTGCAGCCTCAAACTCCTGGGCTCAAGCAACCTCCCAAGTAGCTGGGACTACACCAAATAACTGGCCTGCTGCCACACCCTGCTAATATTTTTATGTTTTGTGGAGATGAGGTTTTGCTTTGTTGCCCAGGCTGGTTTTGAACTCCTGGGCTCGAGCGATCTTCCTGCCTTGGCCTCCCAAAGTGCTGGGATTAATCACCAGGTGATTTCATTTCTTATTACAGGCTCAGCCCTGTATTTAAAGAGGGTTTCTGTATTTCATCTTGCGTGTTCAGGTGTTCTGAGGGACTTATGCCATTCGGCCTGCCACATTGTAATGAAGCTGTCCCTCTTCACACTTTTCTGGTTAGACATTTTCTAATTAATAACAATATGACTAGACTGTAGTATGGCCACTTTCCCATGGCTTTAAATGTAGTTAAGCATCTTTTTTATGGACAGTATTCAAGAATGATTTGACTAGCCCCTCTTTGGGGAGTCTTCAGCATTTTCATTCAAAACATTGATGAAACAAACAACTCGGTACCTAACTATGGCTCTGCAACCAGGTGTACATACTAGGAGTGGACTTACTGAGACAGCTGACACTGCACACGTTAAGGCTTGTGGCATCTGAGAAGTGCAGGCCGTCTGGACAGAATACCTGACGATGTTTGGAGACATCTGGTAGGCAGGAGGCCTGGGGCGGGGCTCTGGCTCCTGCCACACTCTGCGGGGTTGTTGCCTCTGGGGGATCAGCGTCTTCACCCTGGACATGGGGGTTGTGGGATCGGTTCAGCTGCAAGGGTTCTGTTGGTATTAGCTGGGATTCCCACTCTGTGTCTCTCTTCCATTTCCAGGTGACCTCACGGTGGACGTTCCGATGCCCAGGATGCCCTCAGGCCCTGTCGCACGATGACTCCCACTTCCACGAGCGGCACAAGTGCATCAACTTCTTTGTGAAGGTGTACGGCTACATGCCCCTCCTGTACACGCAGTTCAGGGTGGACTCCGTGCTCTTCAAGACACGCCTGCCTCATGACAAGACCAAGTGCTTCAAGTTCATCTAGGGGCAGCGCAAGGTCTGGGGAAGAGGATGGGCAGAGGGAGGAAGATGGCTCCCAAGGTTCCAAGGCATTGCAGGACCTTGGGGACATCTGCTGGGTGGGTGGCCCAGACCCTCTGCTGGGAGGGGCAGCATGAAGAGTGGAAGGAAACCGCTGCCTTTATCTTGAAGTCGGCCACACTGGGCCTGGAGCCCTGGGCGGAGGCCCCGGGGTTCCCCACACAGGGCACTGACTGATAGCTTACACTGAGGACCGTGGAAACTCTGCAGAGTCACTCACACCATTCATACGCCCAGGACAGCTAGTTTGTGGTTTTTAAATTCAGTAACAACTATTATGATTATTTAAAAAGAGAAAGTTTCAGATTTGCCATTCACGGCTTATTTATATATATGTGTGTGTATATAAATATATGCGCACACACTTGCATACATATATATTTTTGGCTGGGGGAGCGTGAGTTTTGCCTCTCTAAGGGAGGGACTGCGCAGGCTCCTTTGTTCTGTATTCTGGCGGAGATGGCTCCTGGCCTTGTGTCACTGGCTTATACTTAAAGATCATCTCCCATCCTCCCCAGCGCCGTCTGCGTGCAGAAACCAGACAGGGATGAACGTGGCCCTCTTACGGGCCTGGACGAGAGAAGACCTGTGGGTGTCTTCCGTACCCTTTCTGCTGCCAGTCGGCAACCTGTAACTCCCATTCTCTTCCCAGTGAATCCCTGGGAGCGCCTGACCCTGGTGGGCTGCTCAGCTTCCTGCTGCTGGGGCCAGTGATGTTTGAGGATTTATCTTTAGGCCAGGCTTGCCTCAGTACTTACCCCTGCTCTCCCATTTCTCCCTTGTTTGAGAGAGAATGAGGAAGCAAAGAGTGAGAAAGAATAGGGTCTGAAGATGCTACTCCCAGATGGCTCTTTCTGTCTTGTTCTTTTGTTGAAACATACGTGCTGTGGGCCTCAGGCTTTTCTGAAGTGCTCTCTCTTGGATTGGACAGGAAATCAGCAGGGTGCACGTCTGCTGTGGTCTGAAGTGGTTTGCAGGTCAGCCTCCTCTCCCTGGTGTAGAGCAAGCCAGTGTCCTTCGAGGACCCCACCCGGCTGGCCGGGAAGTTTTACAGCAAGGCACCTGCCTTGGGATAATTCCTTGGTGAAATTCACCTTCCCCCTGCCTCTGTCTGGAGCCCCATCCTGTGTTATCTGTGGTTTTTGGACCCCTAATGTCAGCTTGGCTGTAGGACCCCCTGAGGTTTGGTATGTGCTAGAACAATGGGAGGCCGTGATTTGCTGTGTAAGCTCACATCCAGCCTTCGAATCTTAACAGGCATTCACAGCCCGAGTTACCACTTTCCACTCCCTGCTTAGGATTCTGTTCCCTGGGCTGAAACTGAAATAAGCTAATTTTTTGGGTCATAGTGGCAGTAGGGGAACCTAGGAGGGTGTGAGTGGAATTGGTCAGGGATTTAGCCCATGAAATCTGTTTCTTGAACCCTGCTTTCTTGAGGTGGAGTTGACTCGAAGGTTTCTAGCAACTGAACAAAAGCTCAGGTCTGTCCTGGTCATGCACATGCCTTAAGCCAGTTCCGTCTTCCCTAGACCTTGGCATCCTGTGCTTCTATTTCTCGGAATACGTTCTCTGACCTGCCTGTACCACATGGGTCCTCTTCAAGTATTGTGTTGAAGCTGGGCTCTTTTGGTAGCTCCCACCCACCTGTAGGGCTAGCTCAGCTTAAGGGAACGCTCCCCATTGGCAAATCGGACCTGGCTACTGCCAGGACTGTTTCCAGAGGTTCCCCCTGGCAACAGCCTGTAGCTCCCCCGCTGAGGCAGCGACCTAGGAAGTGTGGTTTTGTTCCCAGCAGTCGGGGGTCGGACGCTCTGCCTCAGAACTTTCTAGTTGCACTCTCCCTGACTCCTGACTGGTATTCCTTTTAGCAGTAGCCTTCTTCCCTCGGGGAGCCAAAGAGTGTGGTGTGTGGCGCTATATTGTGGCTGCTATTTTATCTGGTTTATTTTAATGTGAGGAACTCATATACTGACTTTAGTGGGACTTGGTGAGCCGGGGCCGTCTGTGTGGTGGGACCCCCTTTAGAGGGACTTGGTGAGCATAGGTCGTCTGTGTGGTGGGGTCAGGGGCCTGTCCCTTTAGTGGAGCCAGGTTGTCGGGCCCTGAATGTCACTGGTGGATCCAAGAAGGGCTGAGTGGTCTGACACCAAAACGTGCTGTAGGGAGGGCTGTGGTGCTGGCGCTTCCAGCAAGGACAGCCCTCCTTGACCCTGAAAGGAACACTGGCTTGAAGGACTGCAGACAGGTTCGGAGGGGCACGCCCTCCTCGGCGAGAGGCAGCAAGGCGGCCACAGTGTCACTGGTCAGGTGCTTCTCACCACGGGAAAGCCGCTGACCTGTGACTCATGCGAGACGGGAAAGTAGCGCCACAGACGCCGGGTCTCCTTGGCTGTCTGTGAGCCGCCCGTGGCCACCTCGTCCTGGCTCGCAGGGTGCAGGACCACCTCGTTCTCTGGGTGGCCAGCTTGCTGCTCCGGTTTGGGCTGTCCTACTTTAACGCCATCCCAGGGCTCCACAGGCCGCTGTGAGCGCTGGCTCCCTGGGCAGTGCTCCTCCGTGTGGACGGTGCCTCGGGCCAGGGCTCACCAGCTGGGGTCCTGTCCAGAAGGATGGGATCTTTCTGGGAGCTGCGCCGGACCGAGTGGGGAGCTCCTAGTTTGGAGGGGGGAAGCTTTGATATCCATGCCACGTCCATCCACCCCACCCCTTTTCGTCACGAGCACAATGGTCTTACATTGGATTTTTGTAAAAAAATAAAAATAAATGGAGACTTTAACTCAAGCAGCTTGGAGTTCTTTTGTGGTTTTCCTCAGCAGGTATGGAAGAGTGACCTGAGAGAAGGCACCTGCTTGATTGTTTGATTCCAGGTCGCCACCTGCGTACACCAGCTGGGCCCGCTCGCAGAAGAAGACAGGAGGCAGCGTGACCAGGCCCTGGTGTGGGCTGTGGACCAGAGATGGGTGAACACACTCACATTCACGCGGGCATCCTTGCCTGCACCCGGTTCCAGGGCAAGTCATTTTGACTAAACAGGAACTTAGGGGCTGTTGAGGTGCTTTGCAGGATGTGGAAGGGCATGTGGCCCATATATGCAAAGTTAATTTTTTCACGGGAATTTAAAAGCGTGTGTGTATATGGAGTGGTTATGGGGAGCTGTGTGTGCCTGTGATCCCAGGACAGGCGAGGCCTCACTGTGAATGGCTCAGTTCGGTCCATAGGTCATGCCCCTGACCTACAGGGCACTAAGACACCTGTACCTGCACCGGGCTGGCGCTCCCTGACTGCACAGCCCCTTCCTGTTGGTGCCCACAGGCCTAGAACTTGTGCTTGGCCGTGGGATCAGAGGCTTCCTCAGGAGAGGGCACTGAGCTGTGGGCTTCGGGGAGAAGGATGGAGAAGGGAAAGGGGGTAAAGGCGAGGGCTCCTCTCCTGGGCTCTGCAGGTGGCATTTTCGGTCACACTGACAGTCCTAAGAATGGGTGAGACCTAACGGTCAGTGTCCCTCCTCAAGTGGGGTTCACGACTGATCAGGCAGGTTTGCAGCAGCTGATGGGTGAGATGTCATCTAGGGGCGTTCTCTGGAGTTTTGGCTGTCAAGCTGCTATTCTTCCAGCCATCCGTCTCCATGTTACGATTGTCCTGGGACCGGAGAGACTTGAGAAGGTAGCATGAGGCTGTAGAAAATCTTCCTATATACACAGAGATGCGATGTCTGCTTTGAGTCTCTACCTGTTGAGTTGTGGCTTGGACTTACGGTCACCCAAGGTGGTGAATGTGAGCTGTTGATGGGATCGTCACTGAAGTGGAAGGCTCCACAAGGTTTACAAAAATGTGTGAAGAAGAATGTTAATGGCGGGGTGTGCTGCCTAACGTCTTAATCTCAGCATTTGGGGTGGCAGAAGTGGGAGGATCACATGAGGCCAGTTCAAGACCAGTCTGGGCAACATATCAAGACCCCCATCTCTACAAAAAAAATTAAAAATAGAATGTTATGAAGATACCGAAAAGAAGAAAGGAGAATGTAGCGGGTCAAGGTCTGGATCCTAGAACACACTGGGTGCAGATCCTGGGCTGCCCATCACACTGGTGGAGAGCAAGTTATCTATTAATATTTTAGGCTCTAATCCCACCATACGATGGCAAAAGTTGTGCCCATCTCCTAAGCATATGTTAAAAGTTAAATAACATAATATATGTAGAGTCCACTGTTTGACACAATAAAAATGAACTGTTACTGGAGTAAAATACTGTCCACTTATTCATGGCTCTTTCTGCCTTCCACTAGGTTTGAGCACCAGCGCCTGGCTGTGTGCCCTGCCCACCTCCTGTTAGAGCCCCCATGCTCTGTCGCCTCACCATGCTGTGTGCTGGCGACTGCTCTGCCTCCCACACCAGACTGCAGCCTCTTGAGAACATAGCACACAACAGGAGTTCCATAGTTTTCTCATGAATGAATGCTTTGACAGACTGAAGAGGGCCACTTAGAAATCACAGCTTAGGCAAACTGTTTTACCTTTCTTCATCTGTCTTCATGTTTACGAAAGAGTACAGGCTGGGCACAGTGGCTCACACCTGTAATCCCAGCACTTGGGGAGGCCAAGGCGGGTGGATCACCTGAGGTCAGGAGTTTGAGACCAGCCTGGCCAAAATGGCGAAACCCCATCTCTACTAAAAATACAAAAATTAGTCAGGTGTGGGGGCACGTGCCTGTAGTCCCAGCTACTCAGGAGGCTGAGGCAGGAGAATTGCTTGAACCCGGGAGGTGGGGGTTGCAGTGAGCTGAGATTGCGCCATTGCACTCCAGCTTGGGCAACAAGAAACTCCGTCTCATAAAAATAAGAAATAAAAAAGTAAAGTACAACTGCTGGTCCTGTTGTAGGACTGTCATGTTAGCATTTAAACTACTTAAATTCTATTGATGTAAACGATTGGTCCCACATTTCAAACATACAGCAATGTTGAAATTATTTCTAGGGTATAAATGTATATGTCTGTCATTTTACTGGACCTGCCTTGGAGTGTCCTATCTTCCCATGCCCTGTCCCTTCACCCGTTCCTTCATTCATCCTTTCACAGTGCACTGGCTGCATTTCTGAGTAAACTGGTAACATCAGTGCATTTCCTTCTAAATACGTGGGCATACAACTGTTAATTATAGGGCAGTATTTGTGTTTTTAATGTAAAATTTATTTTAAACTTACACACATGTTAAGTGTGCATTCTTTTGAGTTCTGACAAACGCACACGCCTGTGTAACCCAGACCCCTCTCAAGATACAGAACACTATGATCAACTCAGAAAGTCCCCTCATGCTCCTTCCTCCTAGTCAGTCCCCACATCCTCCATCCCCAGACATAGCCAGTGCTGATTGTTTTTTTCATTTTGGATTAGTTTTCCATATTCTAGAATTTCATATAAATGGTGTCATACAATTTCTACTGTTGTGTTTGTCTTCTACACACCCAGCATAACATTTTGGAGAGGCATCCATCATTGCTGCATAGATGGGTGATTAGTTACTTTTCATTGCTTAGTATTCCCTTGTATGAATCGAATAAAATCTGTCCATTCTATTGTATAGGTGCTGGGGCTGTTTCCAGTTTTTGGATATTACGAATAAAGTTTCTCTGAACATTCATGTGCAAGTCTTTCTGTGGATTTTTATTTCTCTTGGGTAAATAGGAGTGGAACTGTTGGGTAATATGATAGATGTATACATGTTTAGTTTTATAAGAAACTTCTAGACCTTTTCTCAATGCGATCATTCCATTTTGTACTAACACCAGTAATTATGAGACTCCCAGTTCCACATCCTCACCAATCTGTGGTCTTGTCAGTCTTTTTAATTTTAGCCATTCTGGTGAGTAATGGTGTCTTACCGTTTCATTCTGCATTTTCCTAATGATTTAAGTACCTTTTCATGTGTTTATGCCGTTTATATATATTTCCTTTATGAATTATCTGTACACATCTTTTGCCCATTAAGAAAAACTGGATTGTCCTTTTTTGAATTGCTTTCTTTTCTTCCTACATTTTTAATAGATTTTGAGGGGAGCAGTTTCAGATTTACAGCAAAACTGCATGGGAAGTACGGAGTTCTCTTCTTCCACCTCACTCCTCACTTGCCCTTTATTAACATCTGCCATTAGTGTGATAGATTTGGTACAACTGATGAGCCAGTGTTGACACATTGTTCACTCAAGCCCATGGTTTACATTAGGCTTCATTCATTGTGTTGTATATTCCGTGGGTTTTGACAAATACGTAATGACAAATATCCACCATTATAGTATCATACAGAACAGTCTCACTCCCCTAAAAACTTCCTGCGCTCCACCTATTGGTCCCTCCCTCCCTCTCTGAATCTCTGGCAACCACTGATCTTTTTACTGTTTTCACACTATGGCCTTTTCCAGAATGTCACATAAAATCATACAGCATGTGGCCTTTTCACATTGGCTGCTTTCATGTAATATAATATGCACTTAAGGTTCTTTTGTATCTTTTCAGTTTGATAACCAATTTCTTTTCTCACTGAATAACATTGTATGGATGTATCGTCTTTTTTATTACTGAGTTACAGGAATTCTTTGCCCTGGACACTAGTCCGTTGTCAGATATGTTTTGTAAATTATTTTTTTAATTTGTGGCTTGCCTAATCATTTTCTTTATGGTGTCCTCTGATTAGCAGAAGTTTTTAATTTTGAGGAGATACAATTCTTTTGTTACTGCTTTCAGTGACCCAAGAAACCTGTGCCTACCCAACATCATGAAGATATTTTCAGTGTTTTTCACCAAATGCTGTATGGTATTAGCTCTTGTAATTAAAGATCCATCTCAGTTTTTATGTATGGTGTGTGGTGGTCAGGTTTCTGATTCTTTTTATGGGCATTGCAGCACCATTTGTTAAAAAGACTTTCCCTTCCCCATTGGATTGCTTTAGGGCCTTTGTTGAAAAGGTGGCCATTATAGAAGTGGGGCTCTATTTCTGAGCAACCTTTGTTGTTACGCTGCTTGGTTCATCCTCGTGCCAGTTCCATACTGTCTTGATGAACGTAGCTTTCCAACTTTGTTCATCTCCAAGATTGCTTTCAATATTATAGTTACTTTGTATTTCTCTGTCAAGTTTAGAATTAGCTCTGTGGTACTAGCTCTTATGCTTATATAAAATCCATCTCAATATTGCCAGTCTTTTCTAAGAAACCTGGGATATCAGATACAAAAATGTAAACATAAAATTTGCCACGTTAGCCATTTTAAAGTGTACCATTTAGTTCCATTAAGTACCTTCACAATGTTGTGTAATCATCACCACTAGCTAGTTTTAAAACTTTTTCATCTCAATTTCTGTACTCATTAAACAGTAACTTCCCATTCCCTCACTACTTCCAGCCTCTGATAACCTCTATTCTGTCTCTATGGATTCATCTATTCTGGATATTTGAATATCAATGAATCATAAAATATGTGGTCTTTTTTGTCTGACTTTTTTCACTTAGCATGTTTTCAAGTTTTACCCATTGCAGTGTGTATCAGAATCTCATTCTTTTCTGTGGGTGGATAATAGTTCATTGTATGTATATTACACATTTTGTTTATCTGTTCATCTGTTGGTGGATACTTGGGTTGCATCCACCTTTTGGTTACTCAGGTGGGGAATAATATTGCTAAGAACATAGGTGGTCAAATATTTGAGTCCCTGCTGTCAAGTCTTTTGGGTATCTATAGAGCAGTGGAGTTGCTGGACAATATGGTAATTCTGTATGGTAATTTCAATTCAATATGGTAATTTAACTTTTTGAGGAGCTGCCAAACTGTCGTCCATAGCAGCTGTGTCATTTTACATTCCACTGGCAGTGTATGAAGGTTCCAATTTCTCCACTTCTCCCAACACTTTCTTTTTTTTTTTTTTTTTTTTGAGATGGAGTCTTGCTCTGTCACTAAGGCTGGAGTGCGATGGTGCAATCTCTGCTCACTGCAACCTCCGCTTCCTGGGTTCAAGCAATTCTCTGCCTCAGCCTCCCAACTAGCTGGGGTTACAGGCACCCGCCACCACGCCGGGCTAATTTTTTGTATTTTTGTTTCACCATCTTGGCCAGGCTTGTCTTGAACTCCTGACCTCGTGATCCACCTGCTTTGGCCTCCCAAAGTGCTGGGATTACAGGCGTGAGCCACCATGCCCGGCCCAACACTTACTTTCTGATAAAAAATTAAAAAAAATATTACAGCCATCCTAGTAGGTGTGAAGTACCTTGTTGTGGGTTTGATTTTCATTTCCCTAATGACTAGTGTTGAATATCTCTTTATGTGCTTATTGGCCATCCATGTATCTTCTTTGGAAAAATGTTTATTCAAGTCCTTTACCTACTTAAAACATTGGGTTAGGTTGTGGTGTGGCTGTCTGCTGGGATGGTATTGTATCAAATCTGTAAATCAATAGGCAGAATTAAAATGTTAGTATTGAGTCTTCTAATCCATGAATATGGTATATTTCTCCGTTTATTCAAGTCATTAATTTCAGCAAGGTTTTGAGACTTTTAGTGTAGAGATCTTACATATATTTTCAAAAGTTATCTCACACTATTATGAATGAAGTTGCTGTTTCAAAAACATTTTATTTTCTGGCCAGGTTTTGTGCCTCACACCTTTATTCCCAGCACTCTGGGAGGCCAAGGTGGGTCTCTACAAAAGTAAAACGAAAAAAAAATTAGCTGGATGCGGTGGCATGTGCCTGTGGTCCCAGCTACTTGGGAAACTGAAGTGGAAGGGTCACTTGAGCCTGGGAGTTTAAGGCTGCAGTGAGCCATGACTCTGCCACTGCACTCCAGCCTGGGTGACAGAGCAAGACTCTCTCTCAAAAACATGTTAATATATAAAATACAGTTGACTTTTGGATACTAACCTTGTATTCTGCAGTCTTGCGAACTTATTCCAGTAGTTTTCTAGATTTCTTAGAACTTTCTATGTAAAAAGTCTCATCTGAAAACAGTTTTACTTCTTTCCTACCTTTATGCTTTATCTGTTTGTATGCCTGCCTGCCTTCTCTTCTTCATTTTTGCCTTACTGCAATGACTGGGACTCCAAGAACACTATAGAACAGTAGTATGGATCGGCACCTTGCTTTGTTCTCAATATTTGGGTAAAAGCTCTAGTATTTCACTGAGCTGTAAGTTTTTCATACATGACCTTTATCAGGTTGAGTATGTTCCCTTTTATTCCTGTCTGCTGAGTGCTGTTAGAGAATTTCATCAAATGCTTTTTTCCTGTATCTATTGAAATGATCATATGGGGTTTCTCCTCTATTCTGCTATTATAAATTAGATTGGCTTTCAAATATTTATCCTTGCATTCCAGGGATAAACCCTACTTGGTCATGTCATATTATCCTATTTGTGTATTGCTGGATTCAGGTTGCTGATAATTGAAGTTTTTGTTTTTGTTTTTTGCATTGATGTTCATGAGATATATTTACTTCTCATTTTCTTTTTTGGTAATGACTTTGTAAGGTTTTGGTATTAGAGTTATGCTGGCCCCTTAAAAAGGATTGGAAGTATCCCCTCTTCCTCTTTTTCATAGAGGTTATACATGATTGGTGTTATTTCTTCCTTAAATGTTTGATACAGTTTCCCAGGGAAACCATCTAGGCCTGGAGTTTTCCTTGTGAGAAGATACTAAATTTAATTTCTTAAGTGAATATCAAGTTCTTTTTCTTGTTGAATGAGCTTTGTCTATTTGTGTCTTCAAAGGAAATTTTTCATTTTACCTGTGGTGGTAAATTTGTTGGCATAAGTTGGTATTCTTTTTATCCCTTTAATATTTGTAGGCTCTTTAGTAATACCCCCCTTTTCCTTTCCGATTGGTTGTCGTCTTCATATCTGTAGGATCTGTAGTGATGACCATAGTTTTTTCACTGCCCATATGGGCAGTCGGTCCTGTCTTTCCTTGATCAGTGTAATGAGGTGTGTATCAATTCTGCTGATCTTTTCAAAAATCAGCTTTTGACTTTGTTAGTTCTCTCTATTCTGTTTTGTTCATTTGTCCTTTTATGATTTCTTTCCTCTGTGTTCTCTGGGTTTACTTGGCCCTTTTTATAGTCTTCTAAGGTAAAAATTTAGGTCAATTTTAGGCTTTTCATTTTTTCTGTAAGCATTTAAAGGTATAAAATGACTTTTAAGCACTACTTTAGCAGTATCCTATACATTTTGAGCTTTATTTTTTTGTTCAAAATATTTTCCAATTCATTTTGTGATGTCATCTTTATCCATGAGCTATTTTAGAAGTGTTTAATTTCTTTCTTTTTTTTTTTTTTTTTTTTTGAGATGGAGTCTTGCATTGTTGCCCAGGCTGGAGTGCAGTGGCACAATCTCAGCTCACTGCAAGCTCCGCCTCTCAGGTTCACGCAATTCTCCTGCCTCAGCCTCCTGAGTAGCTGGGACTACAGGCACCCGCCACCACACCCGGCTAATTTTTTGTACTTTTAGTAGAGACGGGGTTTCACCGTGTTAGCCAGGATGGTCTCAATCTCCTGACCTCGTGATCCGCCCTCCTTGGCCTCCCAGAATGCTGGGATTATAGGCGTGAGCCACCACGCCCAACCAGAAGTGTTTGATTTCTAAATATTTGTGGTTTTCCAAAATATTTTGTCGAGTTTGAATTTAATTCCATTGTGGTGAGAGAAGGTTTTGTGTATGCGTTCAGTCCTTTTAGATGTAATGAGATGTGTTTTATCACCTAGCATGTGGTTTTCATGGTAAACATTCTGCTGCTGTGGAGCAAGTACTCTAAAAAGTATCAATTACGTCAAAGTTTTTGACAGTTTTGTTCAGGTCATCTAAAGAATTTACTTTTTTTGTCTAGTTGTTTTAATAATTATTACCAGGGTGATAAAATCTCTATGCTAATGGAATTGTTTTTTGTGGTAGGTTGTTCTGTCTACCTACTTACCTAACTACATACGTCCGGAGTTTATAGTTTTATCTCTAGGAGGGTCAGGTCTGATGGGAGCTGTTACATCGCCATTCCATTATTTGACCATTACTTGAATAAGTACTATAGAAATGTTTCAACACACTGAGCAGGGATTGGCGTACTTTTTCTGTAAAGGGTCAGCAAATGTTTTAGGCTTTGTGGACCACATGTGATTTCTGTTGCATCTTTTTTCCAACAAGTCTGCTTGTGGGCCAGATTTGGCTTGTTGGCCACAGTTACCGACCTCTTTTCATCAGGAAGCTGCCCACTGAATCAAGTAGCTATTTTAAAGCACGGGCTAAATGATAGGGATTTTTACACTTATGTGCAGGTTCCCATGTTTAGAATATTGCAGTTAAAAAACTGACCCACCAGGAAATGTTGTTTTGGCCTGTAATTCCTAAATATTTCTGAAATTTTCTTTCCTTACCTTCTTCCCCCAAGCCTCATGCTGGGACAAGGTGGAAAAAACAGACTCTGTCCTCAGGGTGCTCATGGTCCTGGAAATGTGCTCCTCTCTAGCTGTAAGTCTGGGAGAAGGGCTTATCTGTGACGGTGAGCTAAAGCCATGATAGCACAACACACCGAATATGTGAGCAGGTGCCGACTAATGCCCCCTGATGACTGGAAGGTGCTTCCTGATGACTGGGAAAGGCTTTGTGAAATGAAAGGCCATTATTTCCAAAGTATGTGAAGCAACTATGAATAGTTACTAGAGTAAAAACTTAATATTGGATAATTTAACAAAATGTTAGCAAACTTAATTGATAATGTGTTTGGTAACTCAGAATGAGAAGTTACTTTTTACCGGTGATTGATTTGATAACTACATCAGGGAGACTTACACATGGATTAGGAATGTTTATTGTAGAGAAAGGTAAAGGGTAAATCCTGCTAACACAAACAACATTACGTGGGGGCTACGCTTTTTTTTTTTCAATGGCCTGCAATGCCAACATAAGAGAAGCAAGAAATACTCTACATGCCTAAGGAGATGGGCGTTTACACCCCTTTCAAAGATCTGTGGTCCTGTGACTCAGAAGTTTACGTTTAATATGTGTGTGTGTATATATACACACACATATATATACACGTATACATATATATACACACACATACATATATACACATATATACACATATATATACACATATACATATATATACACACATATATATACACACACGCGCATATATATATATATATTTTTTTTTTTTTTTTTTTTTTTGAGACAGTCATGCTGTGTCTCCCAGGCTGGAGTGCAGTGGTGTGATCTTGGCTGACTGCAAACTCCATTCCCCCGCCCCCTCCCCGGGTTTCTCTGCCTCAGCCTCCCGAGTAGCTGGGATTACAGGTGCCTGCCACCACGTCTGGCTAATTTTTGTATTTTTAGGAGAAACGGGTTTTCACCATCTTGGCCAAGCCGGTCTTGAACTTCTGACCTTGTGATTCGCCCACCTTGGCCTCCCAAAGTGCTGGGATTACAGGTGTAAGCTACTGCACCTGGCCATAATGTATATCATGTTTTATGATGTGATTAAAAGCCATAAGGGGCTGCCAAGGAGCAGTAGAGACTCTGGTATTTGATCTTTAGAAGATCAGTTCCTGACGGAGGCTGGATTGAGTCTTCAGTGAGACTGGCCCTCCGGCTCAGCTCAGCACTGCTGGTCTCCAGGATTTACCTGTGACTTCCTCCAGGATTGTCGTTGGTTATTTCCACTCTATTTTAGGTTCAAAGAAGACTACTGTTATTTATCTGTAGTCCCACTGCAGTGCGTTTGAAAGGTAAGTGTTGTTTACCTTCTTATAGATGGCCTAAAGCAGTGAGGCAGCATTCGCTTCTCTTGGCTTCAGGAAGAAAACTGGACTCAGGGCCAGAGGAAGAGTGTGCTCCTTTCCTTCCCACTGGTTGCTTGGCTCCTGTTAATATGTCATTATGCAGGTTTAAAGGTTTCTTCACTCCTGTTTCTGTTGATACTTCATTACAGTTTGGAAACGCCTTTACAGGACAACTGTGAGGGCCAAAAGCTTCAAGCTCTCCAGGGATCGGGAGAGATGGAGTACATGTGACTTGAAAAGCAATGGCCTAAAAGACAGATTTCCATTTCCTGGCCAGCTGCTGACCTGATACTCACCCATGGTGTTGTGGTAAGGCAGAAGCCACTCACTGGCTGTTCTGTGGAAAGTTACTTAACCTCTGTTCCCTCACCCAACACCTGACTGCAGCCGTGTGAAGAGGAGACCCTGAGCCAGGGTCGACCAGCTAAGCCACACCACACCAGATTCCCGACCATAGAAACAGACGAGAAACATCTGGTTTTTTTTTTGTTTGTTTTTTTGAGACAGAGTCTCGCTCTGTCACCCAGGCTGGAGTGCAGTGGCGTGATCTTGGCTCACTGCAGGGTCCGCCTCCTGGGTTCACGCCATTCTCCTGCCTCAGCCTCCCGAGTAGCTGGGACTACAGGTGCCCACCACCACGCCTGGCTAATTTTTTGTATTTTTAGTAGAGATGGGATTTCACCGTGTTAGCCAGGATGGTCTCGATCTCCTGACTTTGTGATCTGCCCACCTCGACCGCCTCCTAAAGTGCTGGGATTACAGGCGTGAGCCACTGTGTTTGGGGTAATTTGTTGTGCAACAGATACCTAATATATCACTTTGTACTAAGACTTAAATAATATGAGGTCTCTGCACTATTGTTAAGTTTTTTTCAATTAATCACTAGGATTCCACTGGGTTTGAGTACAAACTTTTCTGGATGTCAGAGTCTTCACCAGGTTGGTGTCAATGTCAGTCAATATCAGTTAGTGTCAGTGAGCCGCATCTCTGATACAGCCAGGCCACATCTGCTGCTCATGCCACTTATGCCGCTTCTTCTGAGTCTTCTAATCAACCTGGCATGGTATCCAAATACCTGAACTTTAGGCAGTTACTCCTAACTGCTCTTCTCATACCTGGAAAGGCCGGCTCTGGATTTTTCTCTCTTCTCTATAAAGCATGAGTCTTTGCTGCTTCCTGCCTCTGACTGTTGCCACTAAGTGGGTGGTGATGACTTGATTAAAACCTCCTAAGTTTCACCCTGCTCATTGGGCACCCACTGACTCACTTGTGCCTACTGCTTACTTCTTTTGCAACCCCCCTCAAGGGACCAGCACTGGGCTCTCTGATCAAGCCCTTTCACAGCAGACAGGCTTGACAGATCCCATCATTCCTAGATAGCACTGCTAGGACATTTAAATAAAACCAAAATTTTTGGTTTCTCCTGAGCTCTAGCTTACACTGTTTTTGCATTTCAGATTTTTTTTTTATATGGAGTCTTGCCCTGTTGCCGAGGCTGGAGTGCAGTAGCATGATCTCAGCTCACTACAACCTCCACCTCCCAGGTTCAAGTGATTCCCCTGCCTCAGCCTCCCGAGTAGCTGGGATTACAGGTGCGTGCCACCATGCCTGGCTAAGTTTTTTTGTATCTTTAGTAGAGACGGGGTTTCACCATGTTGGCCAGGCTGGTCTCGAACTCCTGACCTTGTGATCTGCCCGCCTTAGCCTCCCAAATTGTTGGGATTACAGGTATGAGCCATTGCACCTGGCCCTCAGATGTTTTTAAAATTTAATTTCACTTGATTCTCTCAAAGGTTCTGTTGGAAGTATGCCTGCCTGGGATGCCTATTTGTAATTCTAAAAAGAAAACTAAATGTTCATAGCCATGGCACATTCATCTCTTGTAATGTCAGTCCTGTCCCGTGGTTGGAAGCCTCGTTTATTTTGTAGCCTATCCCTTGACTGGAGTGGACCCAAACCTTGGAAAATAGAAACCTGCTTAAGCATTCCTGTGCCCAGGTTTGGTAAGGTCGGAGATGGCAAACTGAAGCAGTCATTCCCACCGATATGATCGTTCCAACAGAAGTGATAATGCGCCATAAAGCCAGAGCAGTCAGTTCTGCAGCTGTTCATGTTATGTATTTATCGGGTCACTAAATCCCCGTGTGCTGTTTAGCAGTCAGCCGAGTTGGAGGCTGACTTCTGACTGGATTTCAATCACTCCAAGACGGTTAAGAACAGCCTGCGCTGGGCGTACTACCTAGCATGGCCCGCCAGGGCTAAGATTTGTTCTTAAAACTCACAAAGTGTCACAGCTCATGCTATCTGACCTGGCAACTGTTGGTTTTATACACTTCAAAAGCAGTCGTCTTTTGTGAGGTTACTTTTGTCTGAAAGCTTCCTGTGACGAGTGGCTCTGAGGGTATCCGTGAGTAACACTCGGTTTAACGCAGAGACTGAGGCTCTGTGGGAGAGGTGGCGCAGGTGGAGCCTGAGGCTGGGGTACCGACCTGCATCACTCTCCATGCAGCCACAGCTTAAAGGTGAGCACCTTCGTACGCAATTTAAGAAGAAACAGATCTGTGTTTTTATAAACTGCAAATTATATGATTTAACATACACATCAAAATTCAATTTGCTGTGGTGTTTTCTAAGTTCATGCTGTCTGTATATTTTCATATTTTTTCAGCTACTAAATCAATATAAAGATTGTAGATTCAACAGAAGACAGCTAATTATATAAAAATAAGTTTTTATTAACCAATGTGCTCAGAGTAGAAAATGCAGATAGATGGGTTCACTTTACCATATTTTGGGATCATCTTATTGGGTGCAGCACTGTAGGCAAGTAAACGAAACCAAAGGCTGGCTCCCCTGCCCGAGGCCTGGGACCCATGTGAGACAGCCAGCCGGTCATCTCCGCCTCCCTGGCTCCCATGAGCCTCTTGGAAAACTGCTTCCGTTCCACTTCTGCCACCCTTCAGCTCCTCGGGAGAGCCAGAGTTGAGAAGAAATTAGCCTGAAGTTGAAAGGGAAAGTTCTTGCCTGAAACAGTGCTGGGAGTAAGTCCAGACCATTTCCCTCAAGAGCCACCTCTTCACTCCTTAAGCCAGAGGACACCACAAAGACATGGTTAACGGCCTCTCATGCCACTCGTCAGGTGGCTTGTGAGGGCAGCCAGTGAGGGCCTGCAGGATTTCAGGGAAGTGGCTCAGGCGGCCCACTCAGAACTTCTGTAAGAATTTGAGGACCAGGTCCCGCAGTCGCACTCTGAGCATCTCGTCATTGTCGCAGATGATATGGGTCGAGTCTTCTTCAATCTGGATGAGCGTCTCAGCTTCCTGGAGCAGGACGATATGGCCCTTGGCTGTGTCCTCCACCTTAATATCACTGAAGCCGTGCTGCTCCGAAAGAAAAGAGAGAACGGGGTGGGCGGACTGCAGCTGTGAGATCTACAAACTACACTTCGCAGACTTGACCGAACTTTCTAGAAACTGACACGCCTCAACATTAATTCTTCAGACTAGTCATAGGGCCTTTGACAGCAATAGTTTCATATACTTGAAAAGAGACCCAAAACATGCAAAATCTCATGCAAAACAGAACAGAATTTCCACAACCTGCCTAAGCTTTGTGAGCTCTTTGAGGGCACGTCCAAGCCCTATGTTCAGGAGTCTGGGACGCTCGGTTGCTTGCACCATGCCGTCCCCTGGTGACAAAGCTCCCTCCTAAGTTGCAGCTCTCTGAGCTTCCAGGAAAATGCCAGGTGACACCAAGATACCCCTGACTGTGGGACTTGGCAGAGCCCTCTCAAGAGTGAAGGAGAGAAGGCAGCAGAGCAAACTTTTCTCAGCTATTGCTAAGGACAGAATTTCCTTCCAAATCAGACGTGACGTGGAAAGGAGGCATGTGCCTGAAACACACACACAGCAGGTGAAGGGCCTCGGTGTGGGGAGGCCACCTGTACTTCATGGCTGCAGGCTCCCCTAGGGGACTTGGACAGGTGCTTGTTCCTCCTGCATAGAGGAGCCGAGGTGGGCGTGCCAGGGTGGAACACTGGGTCAGGACATAGGCCAGGCCAGGCAGAAGGTCCTCATCTTAAGTTTTAAAAAGTCAAGCTTGAGGCCCATCAATAGGGCCCAGGAGCCCTGCAAGGTCATGGAGGAGGATGGAGGAGAGCTGCAACCACCCAGCCAGAGCCTTTTCCCTATGGGAAGATCAACGACAGGTGGTGGAGAAAACCAATCCTAGGAAAGGGAAAGTCTTTAAGATTTGAAAGTCCGTAATTGTGATATTTACATTGGATAGAAAATTTGTAGAAATCTCCTTCCATGTAATTATAGTTTGTTGCAGTTCTTGCAAGCAGCAGCATGAACAGTATTACCTTTAGCCAATTCCTTCTCCTTCCTATCAAGGACTCTATAATCCTAATAAAGTCATCTCTGAAGTCCTGTGACTGAAGCCAAAATTACAACCTTTAAGGTTAGATATTTTTTTTCTTTTAATCATAGTCAAGAAATCTCATGTCTGGGAGAAGCAGCCATCAGGGCTGCTGAGACAGAGGGGAAGGGCCAGTGTCCCCTCCCTCCATGGCCTCCTGCAAATCCTGACACTCAGCTGGAGCCTTGGCTCCCCTCTGACAGCAAGGAGTCACGCGTGGAAGCGCAAGGCTCTGGCAGGGCCGGGTCCTCCTCTGTCCTGGCCTCCCTACCCTGCCCCACTCATCACATCTGTGTGTGGAAGCAGCTTTTTCTTCAGTCTGGAGAGGCCTTCTGGTGACCTCGTGCTGGCAGGAAGGACGGGGCACTCCTCAGTCTGCTGTCTTTCTCCTGGGTCTCCCAGCAGGACCTTAGACCAAGCAGATGCCACAGGACAGCGGGGACTAAGTGACAAGCAGCAACATCCACTCCCTGCAGCCAGGGGGCCATAGTGAGCCAGAGAAAGGCTGCCACGTGTGGCGTTTCCACGGCGCCCGCGAAACCTGCTCACCTTCTCCAGGGTCTGCACAAACTGCTCCACGGGGATGGAACCGCTCAACAAAGGCTTCAGGACTTTGCAGTCCGGGACATCATCGCTCACCCGCTTTCTCTTCTTCCCACTGGTGGGCTGGGCGGGCCGAGGAGGGGGCTAGAGCAGAAGGAAAGAGTGGCTTTCATGAGCTTCCTCTGAGCAGCAGGGGCCACTGCAGGCCACACTGAGAGCCTGAGACTATCCTGTCCTCACAGGCCACAGAGCCCTGGCCCGGTTTCCTCAGCTGGCACTCAGTTCAAGTTCCCTGGCTGCCGGGGGCCCCATATCCACACGCTCTGATGCTCAACTGTCCACCCGACCAACACCTTATTCGCTAAGATCTCTGCCTTTTATCAAGATCCACTGTTAAACTTTCAGGTGGTTCACTTTAGTATCTGCTGAGTAAATTCTCCACAATACACTGTGTCGTGTTGCAGGTACAGTCATGACCCTGTGGCGAGGTACACTCACTGTGCGGTCAGACCAAAAGGGGGAAACCCCAGCTTTGCCACCATCTGGCCAATGTTAGAGAAGCTGCCTACAAAATGATGACAGCAGCGAATTCTGAGGGCTCAGTAAGACAAGGCGGGTCAAGGACCCAGCACAGGGTCTAACAGACTTTAAGTGGTAGCTAGGAGCAATTCTACATGTGGCATAAAAGTGACACAGTCTAGATCTGAAAGGAATTCTTAAGATGCAGTGCCTGCCCTGGAGCCGAAGTGCCACCCGCTTGTGTGCGGGTCAGTGGCAGGGCCAGGCTCTCAGGCAGCCACAGCTTCATGCAGGTGCCCTCCAGTTCCAGCCCCCAAGGGCAGGGCTGCACCTGCTGCCCTGCCTTGCATGGCAGCGCTCCCCTATGGAATGTGCCTGTGGCAGCCCTTGGGATGATGTGCGGCCTCATCTCTGGGCAAAGCAGCCTCTCTGAGGCACATGGCCAGGGAAATAATTCTTCAACAAGAATTCATGGGCCGGGCGCAGTGGCTCATGCCTGTAATCCCAGCACTTTGGGAGGCCAAGGCAGGTGGATCACGAGGCCAGGAGATCGAGACCATCCTGACTAACATGGTGAAACCCCGTCTCTACTAAAAATACAAAAATTAGCCAGGTGTGGTGGCGGGCACCTGTAGTCCCAGCTACTTGGGAGGCTGAGGCAGGAGGATGGTGTGAACCCGCAAGGCGGAGCTTGTGCCACTGCACTCCAGCCTGGGCGACAGAGCACAACTGCATCTCACAAAAGCATATGAAGTGCTGTTTCAAATATAATCTGTTAGGTGGTCTGGTCTCTTGTTGGGGAGAGGGTCCCCTCCACTCCCGCCCAGCACCCCCTACCTGAAGCAAGTGCTTGTTATCTTTGGTGTGCAGCACGGCCGAGACGGTTGCCAAGGAGATGCCAGGCTTGATCTCCATGGGCACCAGTGAATCTGCGAGCTGAAAGCAAAGGGCACAGTTCAGGCTGGGGGCCTTTAATGATGACCGTTACTCTTCCTTTAATCTGTATTTACATCACTGCAATCTACAAAGACAAAGTAACTTTAAACAATTTTTTTTTTTTTTTTTTGAGATGGAGTCTCGCTCTGTCGCCCAGGTGACACACCAGGTGCAGCCTTTCATTCATTCTGGCCTTTAGTTCACCCTTGTTCCCTCTCCAGGTGACCAGTGGCAGGAAGGACAGGGACAGCAGCATGGGAGTTGAGGGAGCTCTCTGCTTGCTGAAAGTCTGACTTCTCCCGATGGTGGGAGCCACGGCTTTACCTGGGGGTGGTGTCTTTCTGACCACCTGCACCTGCTGGGTGCCCTGCCATGCGGCCTGACCTTATGAAGTGTTCTGTGGCTGCGTTTAGCCGCATGGGTTTTAAGACATGTAGGCCTCGACCTAGCCAAGCCACCTTTATTTAAAAACAAAAACACGCAAGAGGCCATTATGTAAACATGAAGATCAGTAACACACAGGCAGAGGAAGCAGCTTAGGATAGTTAAGCAGATTGGCAAATGGTACGTGAGGCCTGTTTCATGAAATAAGAAAACTGCCCGTGGTGAGCGTGAAGCGGCCCTCGTGGAAGAGCAGGGTGTGCGCCAGATCCCGTTCTTCACTTCAGGCCGCCTCCTCCCTGCACAAGGCTGGGGTGGGAGCTTTGGGTTGGCGTTCTACGCTCTCCAAGAAGACTCTGAAGGAGTCTTTATTTTTTTTTTTTGAGATGGGGCCTTACTCTGTTGCCCAGACTGGAGTGCGGTGGTGTGATCATAGCTCACTGCAACCTCAACCTCCTGAGCTCAAGTGATGTTCCCTCCTCAGCCTCCCCAGTAGCTGGGACTACAGGCATGAACCACCACGCTTGGCTAAATTATTTTTTTGTAGAGATGGGGGTCTTGCTGTGTTGCCCAGGCTGGTCTTGAACTCTTGGCATCAAGTGATCCTCCTGCCTTGGCCTCCCAAGGCCTGAGCCACTGTGCCTGGCCATAATGTCCATTTTAAAGGCAATCACTGTAGCAAGTTGGATTGAGACAGTTATCTCCATTAATGATCAAAGACATACAATTTGGCTGGGTGCGGTGGCTCACGCCTGTAATCCCAGCACTTTGGGAGGCCATGGTGGGCGGATTGGAGTTTGAGACCATCCTGGCCAATATGGTGAAACCCATTTCTACTAAAAATACAAAAATTAGCCAGAATTGGTGGTACGTGCCTATAAACCCAGCTACTTGGGAGGCTAGGGAGGAGAACTGCATGCACCCGGGAGGTAGAGGTTGCAGTGAGCCCAGATAGTACCACTACACTCCAGCCTGGGCAACACAGCAAGACTCTGTCTCAAAAAAAGACATACGACCAGGCACAGTGGCTCATGCCTGTAATCCCAGCACTTTGGAAGACCGAGGGGCGGATCACAAGGTCAGGAAATCGAGACCATCCTGACTAACACAGTGAAACCCCGTCTCTACTAACAATACAAAAAAATTAGCTGGGCATGGTGGTGGGTGCCTGTAGTCCCAGCTACTCAGGAGGCTGAGGCAGGAGAATGGTGTGAACCCACGAGGCGGAGCTTGCAGTGAGCCAAGATCGTGCCACTGCGCTCTAGCCTGGGCAACAGAGTGAGACTCCATCTCAAAAAAAAAAAAAAAAAAAAGACAATTTAAAATGAGATATCAGTGTATACTTAAATAACTGGAAAAGAATAAAATTGGAAAAGAACTAAAAAAGGACAACATCCAATATTAGCAAGGAGGCAGAAATAAGAGCTGTCTCCAGCTCTGCTGTGGGAGTATAAACTGCACTCATTCTAGAAGACAAGCCGGCAATATATAGCCTAGAGCCAGAAAAGGATGTTCATAATCTTTGACCCAGAAATTCTAATTTCAGAAAATTTTCTTGTGGAAATAAACATATATGGACAAAGATTTATGTAAAAGGATGTTCTTAAAAGTGTTATTTATAACACAGAAAAAGCAGAAATGAAAATCTATGAATAAAGGAACTGTTAAATTATGACAGACCATTGTGCAACCATTAAAGCTGACGCTTTTGAAATACCTTTTTTTTTTTTTCTTGAGATGGAGTCTCACTATGTTGCCCAGGCTGGAGTGCAATGGCACAATTCTGGCTCACTGCAACCTCAGCCTCCAGAGTAGCTGGGATTACAGTCGCCCGCCACCAAGCCTGGCTAATTTTTGTATTTTTAGTAGAGACAAGGTTTCATCATGTTGGCCAGGCTGGTCTTGAACTCCTGACCTTAAGTGATTCGCCCCTGCCTCAGCCTCCCGAAGTGCTGGGGTTTACAGGCGTGACCCACCATGCCCAGCTGAAATATATATATATTTTTGAGACACAGTCTTGCTCTGTCATCCAGGCTGGAGTGCAGTGGCATGATCTTGGCTCACTGTAACTTCTGCCTCCCGGTTCAACCAGTTATCTGCCACAGCCTCCCAAGTAGCTGGGATTGCAGGCGCGTGTCACCACACCCAGATAATTTTTGTATTTTTAGTAGAGACGGGGTTTCACCATCTTGGCTAGGCTAGTCTTGACCTTGGCTAGGCTAGTCTTGAACTCCTGACCTCATGTTCTCCCTGTCTCCCAAAGTGCTAAGATTACAGGCGTAAGCCATCACGCCTGGCCAAAATATCTTTAATTATATACTTACTGTTAGGTGAAAAAGACAGTGTATGAGGTGTGATTCCAGTATGCACACACACAGTGAACAGACAAGGCAAATACGTCAGAATCTTAACATTTATCCCTGGCATTGGGACTGATTTTTGCTTTTGTCTTTATCTCTTAGTTATGTTAACATATAAGGTTTTTATTATTCTTAAATGAATATTTTAAAAATGTCTTAGCTTTAATTTCTCATATAGCAAACATCAATAGACATAACCCACATTAACAAAACCTCTTTGGAGTTCTATTTGTAAGGATGTCTGAGACCAAAAGGTATAAGGAATGCTGGCTTAGAGAGTTGGAATCTAAACCGAGGCCGTCAATCCCAGCCCCTGTAAAATACTAGACAAAAACAATCCAGAGACACATCTAGAGAAAATGAAAAACAAAATCATAACAAAATAATAAAAACATAGTAAACATTAAACAACTCTAAGGATGGCACCTGGTGGTCCCTAACAGCCTCTCCAGGCTTGTGGAAATGAGTCACATTCAGGAGCCGAGACCTCCAACCCAAGGTCTGGAGGCCATTTCTGAACCTCAAACTCCAAAAGAAGTTTGGGCACACTGGTTTTAACAGTAAGTTTTTGTATTTCTTTTTCCTGTCTGTTGAAAACACATTCAAGTTGCCTCAAGGGGTGAAAGGAAGCCAGAGGTATCCTCCAACCATCCTCAACGCTGTCTTTCAGGAGAGGCCGCATCCCTAGCTGTCTCTCTCTCAGAGGCGGGCCCAAGCACAGCATGCCACAGCTGTTCCACATGGACAGCGTGCTTTCTGCTCCTTCCCTGCTAAAACTGAAGCTAAGAGTTCACAGACCCGTAAAATACTTAGACTTTGATAGACCAAAACCTGCAAGTATGCTCAAGAGGATATAAATAACCAAGTTTACAATCCTTATGTTTTTGTTCCTGTTATCTCCCCTATCTACCTCTGAATTCAGCGAACTTTGACACTCATAACTAAGGTCCAGGAAGGAAGAGAAAAGTCACCACCCTATGGTATTTAGGGACACAGCGGGTGTCAGCATCTCCATTCCCCAGGGCTCTGGCCCGTGATGTGGCCCAGGGGTCACACTGCTGAACGCTAAGTATGGACTAACAGCTGTTACTTTATTACTTGGAAAAGCAAGAAGGCCCTGAAAATCCCCCCTCTTCCCGGTTACTTGGTTAAGGGTCCATGTTCTTTGCTCATTCATACTTGAAGTCTCACTCTGTTGCCCAGGCTGGAGTGCAGTGGTGTGATCTTGGCTCACTGCAACCTCCACCTCCTGGTTCCAGCGATTCTCATGCTTCAGCCTCCCCAGTAGCTGGGATTACAGGTGCGTGCCACCACACCTGGCTAATTTTTTTTGTATTTTTAGTAGAGATGGGGTTTCGCCATGTTGGCCAGGCTGGGTTGGCCAGGCAGATCTCGAACTGACCTCAAGTGATCCACCCACCTTGGCTTCCCAAAAGTGCTGGGATTTCAGGTGTGAGCCACTGTGCCCAGCCTGGTTCATTCATACTTGACATAAATCCAAAAGAAGGCCACCCCTGCATGATCTTCAAGAGCCTCTGGAAAACTCTAGTTTAACCCTAGGAAGGAGAACGGCTCACCTCTGGCATGATCTCGATCTTCTCGTACCGGCGTTTGAAGGGCAGGGCGAGGACCTCGGCCCGCCGATAGGACATGGCAGGGGGCTGGCAGTCGATCATGAGGTCCATCCTGTGGGACTGGGCTGGGGGCGGCTGGGTGTACTGCTCGGGACACACCACATGCAGGGGCTGAGGAACCAATGGGACAGGCGAGAAAGGAGGTGTGAAGTACAGTGGCCCCTGCAGAAGGCCCATTCCTGACCCCGATCCACTCCCCACCATCACAGGCTCACCACCTCCAGGCCAAGGTGAACTTTCATCCTCTCAAGCCCAATGAACCGTAGAGAGCAGAGGGAACGTGAAGGCACTGGGGCAGAAGAAACATCTCAGAAACCCCTAAGCTGCCTCAGCTTGCATTTGTTTTCGTTTTTTTCACTGTTTACGTAAGTTTCATGGTAACTTCCATGTGTCTGCTCCCAACAGTCTCTGGGCTTCCTGGGGGCACGGTCTTTCTAAAACATTCCCACATGTCTGCTTTTATAAGCTCTTGGCCAATTACCAGGCGCTGTGGGTTCGGAGTTTCTGCTGGATGTGCAGGTCGACTGGTATTAGGCAGTGGACACTGCTCAGGTCATATGCTCACTGTGTACGACCAAGCAGCAGAGGCAGAGGGTTTTTTTTTTTTTTAACAAAATGTCCCTTGAGAAAAAAAGATAAGTAAACCAATTTTTACTTTGCACAAATATCACCCAAATGAAAAGGAATGCTGGCAGCCCACAGGGGCACTGTGTCTTCCCCGCTTCTACTTAAGAGCTCGGACCAAGCCCTGAATTCCCTGATGAATACGGCTTTCCACCAGGCTGACCGGGCTGAGCTTCCAAAAGCACCTGTTCCTTAGGGCTAATACTTTTCTCCTTCGAACTGCCCTTTGCTCCTCTTCTTGACCTGTCTCAAAGCATATCATGCCACAGTCGCAGCCTGATGGCTTCTCCCAGGTTTTCCTCGCCTAAAGTGGAGACCAGGTGGCCTCCAGTTTCCAGGATTAGCACCTGACAGGGGGGCCAAGAGCTGGTTTAGGGACTGGGATTTGCAGTTAATGAGAAGCAACACGCCCTTCCCTTCACCGCTGCTTCTAACGTGGATGAGCACACAGTGGGGTAGCGAATCACTGCAGACAGGCTCCACGTTTGCCGTCTGCTCTCATCATGCCTAGAGAGCGCCAATATTCTTTCTTTGTTGGGCAAGCACATTAATAATCACCAGAATCCGCTCCTGGGGCTCTCCAGGGGTTCTCCGCTTTCTCTGTTTCTTGTTCTCCTGTCTTAGAGTTTTGTGACACAGCTCTCTCATCCAGAGGCCGAAGGTGCTGTGCTGGGCCCCTCGGCCCTCATCTCCCTCCTGGGAACACCAGGGAGTGGAAAGGGAGAGCTCTTCCTCGCCGGTGGCAGCTGTCCTCCTTGCCAATTCCAGTGCCTCTCCCGACTCTCAAGAGCCAGAAACCCAGCGAGCAGTGGCCGAGCCAGCACAGTGGTTCCGTGGCCCTGCCTTCCTGCTACACGCTCCTCCTGTGCGTGGATTCTCCTGGTCTACACTGTACCCCAGCTACTTCTCCCCTTTCTCCAGGGCAGAAAATGTGAAGTGAAACAAATGACCAAAAACTACCACAAAACCCAAACCCAACAGCACTGTTTGTGGTACCAGCCTACAGGTGTGACATGGCCCCAGGACGTGTTTCAATTAAACTGTCTCAGCTTAGTGAATATGTTTCTAGAATGACTCTTTTTGGCAGGGGTGAGAGGATTTGCTTTTAAGCGGACACAGATGGTTTTCTTTCCCTTCCACTTCTGATTTCTTTAGAATGGAAACTGCTGTCAGGGTGTAAAGACCACTCCTTTTCAGTGTGGAGGGGGGCTGGCCTGTGTCCCAGCATTCCGTAGATGCGTGAGAACTGAAGACAAGAATCAAATGCAGCCTCTCTCCCTTCACCCCACACAAGCATGAGCCACACCAAGGTGACATGACTATGTGAAGGCACAAGCAGTGGCCTTCATTACCTGCACTTCTTTAAGCAGCTTTGACACCTGGATGAAGTTCAGCCGGGTGTCGATGGGGCAGTAGATGCATTTCATGGCCAGCGGCTGGTAAGGAGCCAGGGCTTCCAGGTAGGAGAAGTCTGGTTCTACGGAAAGTACAAGAAAGAAATCTTACAATGCAGACTACACAGGAGCTGCCGAGCCAGGCGGCGGCTGGGGCGCTGAGGGCCCAGAGACAGCCAGGGGGTTGGGAGGGAGCCAGGAAGCACACATGGGGGGGGGACGGAGGTCAAAGGGGCCCCGTGGAAGGAGGGGCAGGCTGGGATGGACCCTGTGGGTGGGCTCCAAGCTTCAGCAGAGGCAGATGAGGTAAATGAGGGAGAAATAACGTATGTGGGGGAGAAAAGAAAGCTCTTCTTTACAACGAAATGCCAAGAAACAAACGATGAAATAAAAACCAAAACCACCATTTGGCAACCATTACAGTTCACCACTTATTCAGATGAGAATCATTAATAAATGCTAAAAATATTAGATACCATTTTGAGGGAGAACAGGTATATACATAGTTTCAAAGAGTCCCCCACAAGGTACTGATTTAATACAATGAGAAAAACAGTGACTTCACAGTGGAGAGGACTGGCATAGACCCCGGGACCCTAGAATCAGCTCCGAGTTAACGCCCAGGTGTGAGATGCACCCGGGAGACAAGTGCACAGCCCCACCCCCAGGCCCATGAATGGTCTGTAGACTGAGACTGCGATGCTCCCCAGCAGGCCCAGCCCCTCTGACCAGGAAGAGTCCTCGCCCACTGCTCGGCCCAGCCGGTCTCCTGAGGGCTGCTGCAGCCTGCTTGGCAGGAAACATTCCCCCAGCTCGAGGGAGCTACCCGCCTTGAGCCAAAAGACCTCGCTCGGTCCTAACTGATGTGTGCTTTGATTCCCAGTGCAGTCTGCCCAGTGACGAGGGACCCTGGCCTAGGCACACTGGACACACACACGTCCCCACTGTTGTCAGGACAAACTGGCAGAGCTGCCAGGTACGTGAACGCCCATTCCAGTGGATCGTGCTTCTCTGAGAATACTGACCCCCTTTTCACGTATCCAGGAGTCACAAAACAATAAAAAAAAGGTGGCCCCAACCTCTCCCTGACACAGCTTCTGCCCTGGAAGCTCCATACACCAGTTTAAATGCAAACCCGTTACCCAGAGTTGTCACGGGAAATCACACAGTCCTAATTTCCTTTTAGCTGAAGAAACATTTGTACTAAAGCCAGGTTACCTACTGTGCTGTGTAGGTGCTGTCACCACTGTCATGTCAAATGTCAAGAGTCACCACTCAGCAGCAGGAGCAGGAGACACCAACCTCAGCCCCCACTACGTAGGACATTCTCTGGACAACCTCCTGATTAATGAAATCCTGGCAGCTATGAAGTTCGAAGTTCTGGGTGTTGTGAATCAATACCTTGTGGCCCAACTTCCTCCATCGTTAGCTGAAAGTGGGCCTGAGAAGGGGAAAGCAGTCCTGGTGACCGGGCCTCTCCTGGCACTTTCTGCCTGGCCTGGTATCAGCAAGAGCCGGGCTGGCACCCACAGCAAAGCCATGTGTCCTCCTGCTGTGTGAACGCAACTTCCTGGAACACCAACACCTTGACTGACAATGATGGATCCGGCCAAAGACAAGACCCCTCCGTAATCATCCTGAACGCGGAACACAGAACCGTCCTGGCCACAGCAGGAGCAAACAGCCCGCTATGCCGGCTCCGCTCTTCCTGGGTTCTAGATAAGAATGAGTTTAGAAACTCATCGCAGAATGACCCTGTATCCTGATGCCACCCAATACAGGGTGACGCCTCACCTCCGTGAACACCCGGGCATCACCGAATACCAGCCTGACTCCTACAAGGTCTTTTTACCTTGCTTTTACCCATGCTGTGTGTTCCCCTTGCTGAAATGAGGCAATAAACCCAACTTGGTTTGACCACAGGCATGTTCCTGGTGGCCTCTAGGTCACAAACAGAGGCTGGGGGAAGGGCCGAAGTGTCCCTGACCCCCATGCTTCTGATGTAACTGGACTCCCTCCTCCAAACCCAGCCCCTAAAGCTAGGAAGGGAGGTGGTGACGATGATTTCCCAACAGCTGCCACGTGCCGGGTGATGTGCCTGGTGCCCAGAGTGACCCACAGAAGTAGCTACTGACAGTCCCATTTACCGTGGGGACAGTCATGCTTGCTGGTGAATTGGCTGAAGTCACTGCAAGCTGGGCCAGATTTCAAATCAAGGTTTTTTTTTTTTTTTTTTTTTTTTTTTTTAAACTTCATAGCCTGTAAGATTTCTAAAACCCAAGGCCGACTGAAGATCCTAACCCATGGGTGTCCAAGCTTTTGGCTTCTTTGGGCCACATTGGAAGAAGAACTGTCTTGTGCTACACATAAAATACACTAACACTAATGACAACTGATGAGCTAAAAAAAAAAAAAGGTCTGTGCATAATTTCCATGATATCCCCCATCACAGATAAGCAAGAAGGTCCTAGCATTCAAAGGGCTGGGCGCACTACACTGATAAAAATGATATAGTGATTATCTACGTAAACTCTCTACTTGACCTTACCAAAGGAATTTTTTCCCCTGAGGGATTTGTCTCCAGAAGAAAATCCATAGCTAGAGTAAACTACAATCAGAAGAGAAAGATCTACCTCTGTAAACAATCCCTAACAGGTAAAACAAGATCGGTTACTGAATCACTGCAGTTCTTGAAATGGCTCATGATATCCTAGCAAAAAGCACTCAGTAGGATTCTGTCTTGGAGAAATCTGAAAACAGGCATGAAGGCCTTGCTGGATGCCCAGCTGTCCAATGGCACACGCTGCTTCACTCTTTCTCTGTGATTTCTTCATTCTTTGGAACCTATAGTAGAACACTGTTCGTATTTATGCCTCACTGCAAAATCCTTCCCTGGGTCTCTACCTTGTAGGTGCATTCACTCATGGCCTCAGTGGAGAGAACCGTTTTGTTTCTTATTTTTTTCACTTACCCGTGAATATGACGGTGTTGAGACTAGATTTTCCCCAGAGCTCCATGAAGTGGACCACGTCCCCGAAGCGGAGGGAAGGGTGCCCGGTGAACACCACACAGGGCTGTCTGAAGTCGTTGCTGAAGTCTCCGTGGATGCTGGGGTAGTGCTTCAGCTTATTGGTCTGAATGAGCTGGAAAATATAGAAAAAGTACACAGAGATGTGAGCCTGCCCAGGCTGAAGGGAGAACCAAAGTACGGGAGGGTGAGCGGGACTGGATCTAAAATACCAACAAAGAAGACAAGCCACGGATTGGGATAAAATGTCTGCAAAAGTCACACTGAGAGAGGACTGTGACCCAAAATGTATGCACTCCGAAACCCCAGCAAAAAGAAATGAACAACCCTACTAAAAAGTGGGCAAAAAACCTGAACAGACACCTCATCAGAGAAGACAGATGGCAAACTAGCATATGAAAAAATGCTCCACACCCTATGTCATTAGGAAACCGCAAATTAAAATGACGAGATACCACTACACACCTATTATAATAGAATGGCTAAAATCCAGAACACTGACAGCACCAAATGCTGACAAGGATATGGAAGAACAAGGACTGTCGTTCACTGCTGGTGGGAACGCAAAATGATACAGCCACTTTGAAAGATATTTTGAAAAATTATGTCCACAAGAAACCTGCACATGAATGTCCTAATTGCTAACACTTGGAAACAACCAAGATGTCCTTCAGCAGGTGAATGACAGAACTGTGATGCATCCAGACAATGGAATATTATTCAGCACTAAAAAAGAAATGAGCTACCAAGCTATGAAAAGACATGGAGGAACCTATTCCTAACTGAAGGATACCACTCCGAAAAGGCAAGGCCCCTATGATTCCAACTGTATGACATTCTGGAAAAGGCAAAACTATACAGATAGTAAAAAGCCCAGCAGTCATCAGGGATTCGTGGAGGGTGAAATGAACAGGCCAAGCATAGAGGATTTGCGGAGCGAGGAAGCTGCTCTGTGTGATGATGTAATGGTGGATCCGGGTCACTGTTCATTCGTCCAAAACCACAGAAAGCACAACGCCAAGAGGAACCCCTAATGTACACTCTGGGCTTTGGGTGATGGTGACGTGTCAATGTGGGTTCACCAGCTATAGCAAATGCACCTCTCTGGTGTGGGATGGTGCAGTGGGCAACTGAGTGTGTGGGGCAGGGGCATATGATTGCAGTGAACCTAAAACTGCTGTGAAAAGTAATATTTATTAATTTAAAAAAATACAAGTGGATCTTATTAAAATAGTTTTTACCTAGAATGTGATTTCTGGAACACCTGGGCAAGTCAAGTCTTTCTAGTAATACTGACATACTTCCTGGAAACTGATTCAGATTGTTATGGCTTGATTTAGCTGGACTCTTCCTTTATAAACTGCCTGACACTCCATGCCGGGCCTGAAGTTCTCATTATCACTTTTTGTTTGAAGTACAAGTGACTTTCCCAACACTCGTTAGTCACCAAGTAGTGGCGACAATAAACACATCTGTCACACCAGAAACACTGTTTACCAGTACAGGACCTCCTCCTGTGAAGCTAGAGGTTTAAGCTACTGCAGCAACTGAATAAGGACCAAGACCAAAGACTCTATTTTCTGGGATCATTTCTGTTGTGTGCTACTAGAGAAGCTTCTCTGTGTACAGCATGTGGATGTGTGTGCACACATGCACACATGCACACACACGCACACAGGCACACACATGCACACACGCGCACACATGCACACATGCACACACACGCACACATGTGCACACAGGCACACACACGCACACATGCACACACGCACACGCACACGCACACAGGCACACACATGCACACATGCACACACACGCACACAGGCACACACATGCACACACACGCACACATGCACACATGCACACACACGCACACATGTGCACACATGCACACACACGCACACATGCACACACGCACACGCACATGCACACAGGCACACACATGCACACATGCACACACACGCACACAGGCACACACATGCACACACACGCACACATGCACACACACGCACACATGTGCACACATGCACACACACGCACACATGCACACACGCACACAGGCACACACATGCACACACATGCACACGCACACACGCACACAGGCACACACACGCACACAGGCACACGCACACACGCACACATGCACACACACGCACACATGCACACACACGCACACATGCACACACACGCACACAGGCACACACACGCACACACACACATGCACACACGCACACATGCACACACACGCACACACGCGCACATGCACACGCACACATGCACACACACACACACATGCACACACACGCACACAGGCACACACACGCACACAGGCACACACACAGGCACACACACGCACACACGCACACAGGCACACACACGCACACAAGCACACACGCACACATGCACACACGCACACGCACACAGGCACACACATGCACACACGCACACATGCACACACGCACACATGCACACAGGCACACACGCACACAGGCACACACGCACACACACGCACACATGCACACACACGCACACAGGCACACACACGCACACATGCGCACACACGCACACACACGCACACATGCACACACACGCACACATGCACACACGCACACATGTACACATGCACACGCACACACGCACACACACGCACACACGCACACACATGCACAATGCACACACGCGCACACGCACACACACGCACACACGCACACATGCACACACACGCACACATGCACACACATGCACACACACGCACACATGCACACACATGCACACACATGCACACACACGCACACAGGCACATGCATGACAAAGATCAAACTGGCTTTTAGAAATGTGATGTCCTCGTAACACACACAGTTATATTATATAACAAACAGGGGCCAGGCATAATGGCTTACGCCTGTAATTCTAGCACTTTGGGGGCCAAGACAAGAGGATTGCTTGAGCCCAGACGTTTGAGACCAGGCTGGGCAACAAAGCAATACCTCTCTACAAAAAAATAAAAGAAAGTTAGTTGGATACTGTGGCTAGAGCCCAGAAGTTCAAGGCTGCAGTAAGCTATGACTGCAACACTGTATCCCAGCTTGGGTGACTGAGACCCTGTCACTAAAAAAAACACAAATTAAAAAAACAAAAAACAAAAAACCAGCACTTTGGGAGGCAGATCACAAGGTCAGGAGATCGAGACCATCCTGACTAACATGGTCAAACCCTGTCTCTACTAAAAATACAAAAAAATTAGCTGGGCGTGGTGGCGGGCGCCTGTAGTCCCAGTTACTCAGGAGGCTGAGGCAGGAGAATGGTGTGAACCCGGGAGGCGGAGCTTGCAGTGAGCCGAGATCGCGCTATTGCACTCCAGCCTGGGCGACAGAGTGAGATTCTGTCTCAAAAAAAAAAAAAAAAAAAAGCAGGTAGCTCGCAGCCTCAAAGCGTTCTTTCAAGTGTATGTTTTGAACCAAGAGTCACCCCTGCGGCACAACACTTGACAATCATCTCCCAGTGCCAGGCCCATTCAAGGCAACAGCAAAGACACTTACGAGTAGATGGCATCTTGTAACGTCTCAGACACTGTGCCTGCCGCCCAGGCTTCCTCGCCCCACCCCAGTATCCAGAGGGCAGACACCCAGACTTCACAGACCCTAAATATCAACCAGGCCAAAGGAAGCACTGCTCTGGGAGGCTGTTTCATGGATAAAGCAATGGCCTGTGATAGGCTCAATCCTGTGGCCACACGTGGTGCATGAGAGGGCCCTGGCCAACACCTTGAAGTGCAAATGAAGTCACCCTAAGAGTGGGGATGTGGTCAGAATGGGACACACCCCAAACAGAAGCCAAACTGTCTTCACCTTGAAGACCTCATCTTTAATTAAAGCGACCTGGTTGTATTAGGAAGACACTAACACTATCCCGGAGATCTTTATCAGCTGTCGCATGCTTGGATGGAATATGAATAGTAAAGCCGGAGCAAACATCGAATTCCCACTTTCCTTCCAGGTAGTCTGCAAGTCAAACTGACATTCTTTTTTATAACCTATATGGCCAAAATCATTAACTGTCTCAGTTAAATGGGTGAGTGGCTGTCAAAAGGAGTCTATTGTATCCAGAGATGTCAAGATGATGAATGTGATTCTAAGAATAGCAGCAGGTCTCTGCACACTTAAGTCACTTTTAAGCATTATCTATAGTTCCTGTAGCTCTACTGATCAATGCATAGAAACTAAGATAAATTCATCATTTTTTGCCAATTGGATCTACCTTTCTAGCCAACTTACTGCATGTGACCAGCGGAAATGAAGCTGTGGGGCAGGAATTCTGGACAGTAATTTGTTACCAGTACTAAGGGCAGAACCATCGTTTCTCATGCGCAATGGTAACAATACCAAGGGTCGACTCCCTCGTGCCCTAACAATGACAGGTGCACCTGAGGAACCCTGATGGTGCGACCAGTCTACTCACATTCCTAACTCTAAGTGGCACCAGGTCATCTGTGACAGGTGCGTAAGTGAGAATGTGATCACGCTCCTAGGAAACAAGCTCTACAGAAAGGCTGACTGCAAAGGAAGCAAAATAGACTTTCAAAAGCAAAGTCCACCACAAGATGTTTTGCCACACTTAATTTTCTGACATTTTAATAATATTTCTAGCCTGTATTTCACTATGGCATTGACACAGCTTGCAAAAACCCTGGCTGCTGAAATACTATTTAGACTACTGCAACCAAAAACTAACTTCTTCAAAACCTTCTACTTGGCATCCTGGTTCACTTATAAGACCTCTCCTTTACAGTATGAAAACAGTAATTACATTTAAAGTAATTAGCAGGACATTTGTTGAAATACGTGTTAAATAGTTAACTCTAAAACAAAACTCTAAAACTAAATTCCTAAACATATCTATCTGCACTGACATGCTCTATGTAAAAACAGTCTATCTGCCTTAGTTGAAGAAAGGTTATAATTTTGACAAAGAAATGAGTGGGGAGATAATCACAGTTAACATGGATGTATTGTAACAGTACACTCATCAAAAGCAGCAAATGAACACTGACACAATACTGCCCCCTCTCATCTACATGCCCCATTCAGACTTTACCAACTGTTATCAATGCTCCTAATAGCAAACAAACAAGACAACAAACAAGTTCTTCCATTTCCAGATCCAGCCCATGGCCATGGAGTGCATGTATCTGCCACAACTCTTCATTTTCTTGGCAGTTCCTCAGTCTTCCCTTGTCCCCTAGGTCTCCGGCATTCTCGAAGGGTACAGATCAGTTATTTTGTTGAGCATCATCAACTTGGGTCTGAATGCTCATTAGATTCAGGTGAGGCATTTTTAGCAGCAGGATCACAGAAATCATGCTGTTTTCTCAATAATTTGCACTAAGAGCCATGCAGTGTCAATTAGTCCAATTACTGGTGATGTTAACGTTGATTGCATATGTCAAGTTTGTCCAAACTCCAGTTACTATTTCTCTCTTTAAACATGAATTTTGTGGGGACACACTTTTTGGGACTATAAATGATCGAGTTCTTCATACAATTTTTACTTGTTGGTTTTAGCACCCACTGGTGTTTCTTGCAGGAATAAATTATAACTGTGGTGGCTGCCAAATGGTGATTTTCTAATTCTAAGATTCTTTCCTACATTAATTATGTAAGTTTACTGTTGGAAGAACTTTCCCTTCTTGCCTACGTACTCAGTTACTTCACTATGGATGCGGGAGTTTCTGTTATTCAATGGATTATATTCATTACTAGCATTATTTATTTTGATGTTCCAGTGATCTCAGATGTGGCTTCTGACCCACCATTCTCTGAGCACACAGCAAGATCTTTCAGCCTCATGTTGTATTTTCCAAAGAGGCCTGGTTCCTTTTAGTGGAGAATAGTATCTAGAAACAGCATCTGGGAGTTAAATGTGTTCTTCAGTTAGTGGCATGTAACTCTCCCAGGCCCTCTCTCTGGCCAGAGTTGGAAGATACATATGTGCACACATGCACGCATACACACACATGCACAAGTGTATTTCTCTCTGTGTCTGTCTACATATATTGAAAATAGGAGTTCACACCAATACCATCAATTCTATCCAACAGCACAGGATTCATTCCGGCCTTCGCTCTTTCCTTATATCTAACTCTGTACACCTTGATGGATTTTTTACAAGGTGAGCACATGTACATCAAGAAATAAAGCATTACTAGCTCCTCAGAAATCCCTCTTTGTCCCCTTCCTGTCACTACTGTCCCCTCCCCTCCAGGATCACTACCACACTGGCATCTAATACCACAGATTAGTTTATTGTATTCAAAACACAATAAACTAATTTTATATAATAAAATCATACCATATCTACTCTTTTAGATCTGGATTTTTCACTCACATTATGTTTGTGAAGTTTATCTACACTGCATGTAATTGGAGCTTATTTGTTCACAGTGATGTAAGGTATTGTGTGATTATACCACAAAATCTATTCTATTGTTGATGGGCAGTTGAGTATATTTCAGTACTATTACCAAAAAGTTTAGTTTTTTTTTTTTAAAGACAGGGTCTTGCTCTGTCACCCGGACTGCTGTGCAGTAGCACGATCACAGTTCACTGCAGCCTCAAACTCCCTTGGCTCAGGTGATCCTCCCACCCCAGCCTCTAGGGTAACTAGAACTACAGGCATGCGCCACCACACCCGGCTAATTTTTTGTATTTTTTTGTAGAGACAGGGTTTTGCCATGATGTCAAGGTTGGTCTCAAATTCCTGGCCTCCAGTAATCCTCCCACCTCAGCCTCCCAAAGTGTTGGGATTACAGCTGTGAGCCACCACACCTCACCAAATTCTAGATCTGTGTGTGTGTCTTTTGGTAACATCTCTATGCATTTCTGTTCGATGTATACTTTAGGAACAAAACTGCTGAGGCATAGAGTACATTGTTCAGCTTTAGCAGACACTGTCAGTTTTCTTTTTTTTTTTGTTTTTGAGAAAGAGTCTCCGTCTGTCGCCCAGGCTGGAGTGCAGTGATGCAATCTTGGCTCACTGCAGGCTCCACCTCCCAGATTCATGCCACTCTCCTGCCTCAGCCTCCCGAGTAGCTGGGACTACAGGCGTCCGCCACCATGCACGGCTAATTTTTTTGTATTTTTAGTAGAGACGGGGTTTCACCGTGTTAGCTAGGATGGTCTCGATCTCCTGACCTCGTGATCCGCCCGCCTCAGCCTCCCAAAGTGCTGGGATTACAGGTATGAGCCACCACGCACGGCCGAAACTGTCAGTTTTCTAAGGTGGTGATACCAATTTAGACAACCTTTGAGTGAAAATATAACCAAAAAGAGGAGTAACTATTGTGTGTTAGCTTCATGGTAGTAGAGCAACAATAACATGAAACACAGAAAAATGTTCATAATATACCCTTGGGTGAGAAGAATCTGACAACAAAGCTGGGTATTCAGCTACACAGAAAACACCCATTTGTTCTGTGAGGGAGGAAGAAGCCTTTAGTTTTTGAACTGAAATGTTATTTTCATCATTAAAAATGTACATATATGACTGACATAACTGGGAAGAACACTCTGCCAATACATAAACCCAATTCAAAAAGGTAGTAGTATGTATCAAAATAAAATTCCTCATGCGGTCAGTAGAACAGAAGCAGGCTATGAATTGCATGAACATAGTACAGGCTAAGCATCCCTAATCCAAAATGTTCCAGAATCTGAACTTTCTGGGCACCAACATGATGCTCAAAGGAAATGCTCACTGGAGCTTTTTGATTTCACACTTTCAAATTTGGGATGCTCAACCAGTAAGTATATTCCCAAATCCCAAGTCTGAAACAATTCTGTGGCCCCCAGCATTTCGGGGAAGGGCTGCTCCACGTGTGCAACAGAAAGTGTTAATAGAAGGAAAACAAGTGAAGCTTGAGTTAAAATACTTCCCTGCGTCTGACTTGGGAGGCAGAGGGGTCTACAGGTTTACTGGGGGTCTGCTGTGTCTCACGACCTGCTGCCTGCATCTGCATCAGGTTACCCACACTGCTTCCTTTCCATGTCCCAGTGATTTTGTTTTCTTACCTCTGCATGAGGAAAAGGTGGTTCTGGAAGATACACCTTACTCTGTTTGTTGTGACAAAGCCTATTAAAGAGGAAAAACACAGCAGCATGTGAGGAGGAGCACACGGTGGCATCTGTTGCCACCTAGAGGCAGCAGTGCAAATATTAAATACTGAAATTTATTAAAAATTTCCTGCCAGCGAATTTCCCCGTGAATGAAAGGCAGTGCCTACAGAGCACAGACATATCTTGTATTTTTTTAAACTTTAGAAAATTTCTCAATACGTTTTTTATTAAAATATAAACTTGTTATTTTGGAATAATTTTAGATTTAAAGAAAAGCTGCAAAGACAGTACAGAGTTCCCATGTCCCCTTCACCCTATGTCCCCAGAGTTAACATCTGATATGACTGGCACAGTCATCAACTAAGAAATTAACATCAAGACGTGACAATCAACTAAACTCCAGACTTCATTCAGATTTCACTCGTTTTTCAATTCATGTCCCTTTTCTGTTCCAGGATCCAATCCAAGATACCACAGTGCATGTAGCTGTGATCAATTTCACAAAGAAAGTGATTTACACCTTGAGACATGGCTTCTGTTTTTGTCTATGTACTCTTTTTTTTTTTTTTTTTTTTTTTTTTTTTTGAGACAGAGTTTTGCTCTTGTTGCCCAGCTGGAGTGCAATGGCGCAGTCTCGGCTCACTGCAACCTCTGCCTCCTGGGTTCAAGCGATTCTGCTGCCAAAGCCTCCCAGGTAGCTGGGATTTCAGGCTACAGGCACCCGCCACCATGCTTGGCGAATTTTTGTATTTTTAGTAGCGACGGGGTTTCATCATGTTGGCCAGGCTGGTCTTGAATTGTTGACCTCAGGTGATCTACCCGCCTTGGCCTCCCAAAGTGCTGGGATTACAGGCGTGAGCCACTGTGCCTGGCCCACACACTCTTTTTAACAGCAGCATTGTTAACTCCAACGAGAGAAGAACAAAGGATCGTGGGCTAGAGACACTGTGAATGTTTTTGGTAATTTACGTTTGCTTTTTCCTAGTCAGTTATGACTTTACAATACTGAGATGTCTGGATAAAGCAAATGTGGCAAAAAGTTTAGTTGATAAATCAATATATGTGAGTGTTGTGCAGGTTTGACATTTAAAAAACTGTCCTACTTAGAGGGGAGGAGCTCAGGGCTTCAGGGCTTGGATTTTGTATTAATACATTGTATCTAATTTTTCCTACCCTTAGTTTCATTTACCTGTGGTTTAAAAAAATCACTGTATACCCTACTTGGAAGATATAAATATGGAAGAGCAAGATGCTTTTGGAGGGTTACCTTATATTATCTAAATAGATACTAGTTCCGTCTTTACTTCTAGCTCAGAAAGACAAACATAAAGTGCTTGGTTCTAAACTTATTTTTATTGTTCCAAAGGACATTATCCTACATCCATTAAAGGCAGAGATTAGGGATACCGAAGAGATCACAATATGATTAGAGATTGTGAAGCCCATCTACATAACACTTAGGCCAGTTCTGCTAACAGATCCTTCATGCTCTGCTCTAGAATCTTCATGCAGGCACAGCAGACAGCAACCCACCCCCTTTCTAAGACAGAGGTTGAAGGACCTGATTAGAGTTTGCTTCTTCTGGGGATAGCTGCTGGAGTTCAAAAGGAGATCTGTGTATACCAGATTATCAGAAGAGTGAAGAATAAATGATGCTTCCAGGATCATCTCTAATTGGGAATGTGACAGACCCTCCTGCTCCCTGATGGCCGGACCTCAGGTACCACACACTCTTCCACTGCTTGTTCAACAAAGGATCAGAGCCAGGCGCTGTGGCTCAGGCCTGTAATCCCACCACTCTGGAAGGCCAACGTGGGTGGATCACTTGAACCCAGGAGTTTGAGACCAGCCTGGGCAACATGATGAAATCCTGTCTTTACAAAAATTAGCTGGGCATGATGGTGACACCTGTAGTCCCAGGTACTCAGGAGGCTGAGGTGGGAGGATTGCTTTGAGACCAGGAGGTTGAGGCTGCACTGAGCCGTGATCGTGCTACTCCAGCCTGGGTGACAGACTGAAAGCCTGTCTCAAAAACCAACCAACCAACCAACCAACACTCCAAACCCCACAAAAGATCAGAGAGGTCTGTCAAGAGCTATTCCCTCCCATCTCCATCCCCTGCAAAAACAAAACCAACCCAAACAACCAAGCCTCTTAGCTTGGAGCAGGGACAGACACTGGATAGCAAGGGGCTGGGCTTCTGCAGGCATCAAAGCAGGACCATGCAGAAGCCAGAGCAGAACCCTTGAGAATGGGAAACACAGAGCCAGGGAACCAGAGTGGCAGGGAGTAAGCCCAGGACAGCAGGCCGGGCCTGAGGCTGAGCACAGAGCAGCCAGGCTGTGAGGCACCCATTCAGAACACCAAAGAGGAGAGGAAGCCAAACGTCAGAACAGGCTGTGGTGGTCCTGGCGTAGGGGCCTGGGACTTGCTAAGTTAATGCAAGTCTGGAGCTAGCAGCTGTCCATTTTGGTAACTAAGTTCCTTATTTAGGGAGAAAGGGTGCTTTTCAGCAAGGCTGCATGAAAGAGAACAGCACAGTGAAACAGAAATACAGAGAAATCTCCCAGGCTCAAAGATTCCCCTGCCTCAGCCTTCTGAGTAGCTGGAACTACGGACATGCACCACCATGCCCTGCTAATATTTTAATCTTTTGTGGAAATGAGGTCTTGCTATGTTGCTCAGGCTGATCTTGAATTCCTGGTCTCGAGCAATCTTCCCGTCTTGGCCTCCTAAAGTGCTGGGGTTATAGGTGTGAGCCATCCTGACTGGCCTCTTCTACTTCTTTAACTATTTGTCTTCACACTTTTCCTAAATATTTGTTCTCTACTGACCCCCAAAATGCAGGCATTACTTAAGTCCATCCTTTTCCCACTGCGTGTTCTTCTAACCTGAAATCCTCTCCCCAGGCAATCCCATTCATTCTTGTGGCAATCCCAGCCACTCACAACTACCTCAATGCTGAGGACACCCAACCTGTGACTCCAGCCTGGGCTTCTCAGATCTTTGAACTGGGCAAGTTTCACCTGCACATCCCCTGCCTCAGGCACCGTGAATGCCCTCAGGGACAAAACCAAACTAAGCTAACCATCCTTGCTGTATGCACCTACCCTTCCTTTATAGAATCTATTTTGTTTGGGGCCAACACGATCTACCACACTAGAAATTGCAGTGTCAATCTCGATTGCTACCATTTCTGTGTCAAGTAACCAGTAAGTACTGCCCGTTGTATTTCCTCATCGCCTCTCAAATCGGTTCCTGCCTTCCTTTCCTCCATGATGGTAGAGACTGGAGTCTTCTGTCCCTCAGCCTCTGCAAAGACTATTGTCTTATACTTCAGTTTCACCCACTCCCACCACCCCCAACAAACTTCACATAAATGCAGAAGGCTCTATATAAAATGCACATATAATCATGTTCATTTCCTGCTTAAAATCCTCCAATGAATCCCTACCATGGACAGGATCCCTCTAGCCTCGTACCCTGCCACTCCCCACCCTGAACTTCATACTGAAACAATAAAGAACTATGGATAGTTCTCTGAACGAACCAAACCATTCAAACCTCCCATCTATGTCTTGGCCTGTGTTATCCTCTTGACCCACACTATCACCCCCAGCAGCCCACCCAGCTCATCCTTAAGTAGGGTTTCTGTCTGGCTGATTCTTGGTCATTCTTCAGGAGCACCTCCTTCCAGAATGCCTTTCTTAAACCCCCAAATGGGGTCACCACCCCTTCTCTGAATACCATACACATATACATAGGTGTATGCGTGGGTATGTGTGTATATATCTCCATCAGATTATTTCCAAGTGGTAAGAGGTTTACACAGCTGCCTCTTCCTTCATGGTACACATTCCTCAAGGTCAGGGACCTCTTTGTATCCTCAGTGCTTTGGCACTTAAAGGTTTATGGACTGAACTAAATACAACTACAGATGGAAACAAGAATAATATGATCTCTGAGTTTAGGAGTCTATGGGAGGAATATTTGAAAGGCTTAAAAGACAGAGACACATCTCATGTCTCAGCATGGGAAAACTACTGCAAAGATGCTGATTTGTAATTTATAGGTTTTGTGGACTCAAAAAAATATTCTGAAAACTGGCAAAGTGATTCTATAATTCTTACACAAAAATAAGTAAGCAAAAATAGCTCCAATAATTCTGACTAAGAAAAATAATAGAGAAATGTACTTTACCACTGAGTACAATTATAAGTGAGGCTGCAGTTATTAAAATATATTGGCAGTATGTTGGCCAAAGAATGAATGGATCACTCAATCAGGGTAGTCTAGAAACAAAATCTAGTACATATGAAAGTCTGGCATACAACATTAACACAAGTCAGTTGAAAAAGTTAACATTATTCAGTAAATAGTACTTGGACAGGTAACTACGTGACTATTTGGGAAAAAAACAAAGTTAATGCTTCTCTTCATACTCTATACTAAAACACATTCCAGATAAAATAGTTAAGGGATGATGTAAAAAAAGAAAGAAAGAAGCTACAATAAAACTGAAAGAAAGTAGGTTTAGCCATGTGACACCTATCAGGCAAGAATTTTCTAAAGATAATATCAACAGAAGAAACTGCAAAAGAGACTAAAATTATCAGTATAAAAAACTAAAAAAACTTATTGCAAAAAAACAAACAAAAAAACCAAAGGCCTAAATGCAATGTGGGACCCTGGATTGGATCCTGAACAGAAAAAAAAAAAAAAAAAATTGTGGAGAAACTGGTGCAATCACAATAAAGATCAGAGTTAATAATAATGTACTAATGTTATTTAGGCCGGGCATAGAGTGACTCATGCCTGTAATACCAGCACTTTGGGAGGCCAAGGTGGGTGGATCACCTGGTCAGGAGTTCGAGACCAGTCTGGCCAACATGGTGAAACCCTGTCTCTACTAAAAAATACAAAAATTAGCTGGGCATGGTGGTGTGCACCTGTAATCCCAGCTACTTGGGAGGCTGAGGCAGGAGAATCACTTGAACCCAGGAGGCGGAGGTTGCAGTGAGCTGAAATCGTGCCATTGCACTCCAGCCTGGGCGAGAAGAGCAAGACTCCGTCTTTAAAACAAAAAAACAAAAAACCAAAAAAAGGTACTAATGTTATTTTAAAAATTTGGATGAATGAACATGGTCACGTGAGACATCAACATTAGGGGACACCGAGTAAGAGGTATACAGGACCCCTCTGTACGATCTGTGTACTTCTCTGTAAATCTAAAATCATTCCAAAGTAGTAAGTTTATTATTTAAAAATTGGAAAAAAAAAGACAAAAATGTGCCAAAATAAGAAAAAAAAAAGTCTACCTAAATATATCCTTAATACATATATAAGGAGTTTGAATAAATGTATGAGTGATGTACAAAACCTCTAACAAGTAAATGGGCAAGAAGAGAACGATTTTACAGAAAAATCTTTCTGGAAAGCAATTTAGATGCAGATAATAAGCATTAAAAACTATTTATACCCTTTGTTCCAGTAATTCTACTTTTAGTAATTTACCTAAAGCAAAAGATGTCACCATATATACAGAGATATTAATTGAACATTTGTTACGAAAAGCAAAAAAATTGGGAAAAGCCCTTCCATCCAGTAGTAAGAAATAGTTAACTACATCATACTATATACAAATGATGTACAAATGATGGAATAATGTAGTCATGTAAAATTTATGTTCTTAAAGATTTGATGCTTTAATATTTATTTTTTTTCTTTTGAGACGGAGTCTTGCTCTGTCACCCAGGCTGGAGTGCAGTGGCTCGATCTCGGCTCACTGCAAGCTCCGCCTCCCGGGTTCACACCATTCTCCTGCCTCAGCCTCCCGAGTAGCTGGGACTACAGGTGCCCGCCACCACAACTGGCTAATTTTTTGTAATTTTAGTAGAGATGGGGTTTGACCGTGTTAGCCAGGGTAGTCTCAATCTCCTGGCCTTGTGATCCACCCACCTCAGCTTCCCAAAGTGCTGGGATTACAGGCATGAGCCACTGTGCCTGGCCTCTAATATTTAATTTTTAAAAGCAGGATTCAAAATTAAATATTCAGTAAGATACTGATATAGGAAAAAGAAATACATCAGAATGCTAAGAGTGGTAAGTTACTTCTGGATAGCAGGATTATGGGGTCAGTTTTTTTTTTGAGATGAAGTCTCCCTTTGTCCCAGGCTGGAGTACAAAGTCGTGATCTCGACTCACTGCAACCTCTGCCTCCCAGGTTCAAGTGATTCTCCTGCCTCAGCGTCCCAAGTAGCTGGGATTACAGGCACCCACCACACGCCCGGCTAATTTTTGTATTTTAGTAGAGATGGGGTTTCGCCATGTTGGCCAGGCAGGTCTCAAACTCCTGACCTCAGGTGATCCACCCGCCTCGGCCTCCCAAAGTGCTGGGGTCACAGGTGTGAGCCACTGTGCCTGGCCGGGGTCAGTTTTTTTTTTTTTTTTTACTGTCTTCTGTAATTTAAATTTTTTTCTATGGTAAACACATATTACATGTATATTAGAAACTAACAAATATCTAAAAACCAGAAACACAAAAACAACCTCCTCTCATTTTTGTATTCTCGACTTCTGTTGAATAAAATATTCCAACAACATAAAACATATGTGGTGGGTGAAAACTGGACTTGAAGAGTGCACACCCTGCTGGGATCCAAGCACAGAGGCCCACAGGGCTGGCCCAGGGAGTTATCTTCTTCAGTATTTTTATTAAGGATCTGGAAGCAGAAATTCAGAGCACACTGATGAAATGTGCAAGTGATACTGAGGGTAGACTGCTCATTACTCAAGATGACCTTCCTCTGTTGGGGAAAATGAGACCCTGTTCACAAAGGATAAAATTCACTGGGTACCAATAAAAAGTGACAAAGGGCCAGGCGCAGTGGCTCACGCCTGTAATCCCAGCACTTTGGGAGGCCAAGGCAGGCGGATCACCTGAGGTCAGGAGTTTGAGAACAGCTGACTAACATGGTGAAACCCCGTCTCTACTAACAATACAAAAATTAGCCGTGCATGGTGGCGGGTGCCTGTAATCCCAGCTACTCGGGAGGCTGAAACAGAATTGCTTGAACCCAAGAGGCAGAGGTTGCAGTAAGCCAAGATTATGCCACTGTACTCCAGCCCGGGCGACAGAGCAAGACTCCGTCTTAAAATAAACAAACAGAAAAAAAATGCTACAGAGAAGAATAATTTGTACATAGGATAGAGAAGCCTGTATGAGTCTAAACACAGGTGGGGTTTAGAAAAAAAGACCACAGAAGGGAATGAAAAAAGTACTTTAAAAAAGCAAGGGTTGGGAGCAGCATAATTGAATATGTTACGAGAAGGTGATGCACAAATTCCTTTTTAATTAGAAACTCAGTACATGCTGTGTCTATCTGGTTACCTCACGACTAAAAGGATTAAATGCACCCTAGACTGCCTGTGTCACAGTCCCAGAACGTTTGGGAAGCACCATTCTAAGGCACCATTGGGATATTGTACAAGTTATTTCCCACTTCTCCCTTTATTTTTGGTCTGGTGAGTCACATTCAAACATGCATCTAAATAACTCTAAAAAGGTTCACTAACTTCGTATTGTTTAATATTTTGCCAACTCTAGGATTTGATCAATTTTCTGATGTAATAAAATTTTGTCAAATATCATACTATTGCAACTTTAAAAAATCTAGTTTTTCTTCTCAGATTTGGTACTATACATTTTAGACAACATGAGCTTGGGCTTGAAAAATTTTTTTAACTTTTAGAATGTCATTTCACTGAGTAACAGGCAGAGGGTGACATTTGAGTAGTATATAAGATTTTTGTTACCAATTTTGAAAGTGCTGGGCTAAGGTAAGTCTCTGCCTTACATGCTTCCCTCTTTGACAACTATTATTCTAAACTTAGCAATGCCACAGTTTTGGCTTTTAATAATGCAATCTTATCACAGAAAGAAAAACAACAAAATGAAATTTCCATAGTAATGTGAGAAAAAACAGGATTATTTTTATTCTTACTGCTTGAATGTCCTGAATCAAATAAAATTCATAGAAAAAAACTACTGACATACCACTCAGCAAAGATCTGGGAAAACTCCAGTGAACTGTTGGCCACAGGGGAGATGAAGTAGAGGGGGACACTGGAGAGCCCAGCTGAGTCGATGTACTGATACAGGCACTCCAGGAGGTCATAGATCACTCCAGAAGGGTAGCAGGGAACCAACACGTTTCCTCCATTGCGGACTGTCAGAGCTAGAAAAGTGGATGCCAGAGGAGAAAAAACATCGTATCAAGAGGGCAGTGTTATAGACTGTAACTTGTAAAATAAGATTTGCACTTGTTTTCCGACTTCTGTTTTTATGATTCACTCGCCTGTCTAATAACCTGCTTCTTTTGAAGAACACATCAAAGCAGGGGATGCTATAGGCTGATACTGATTTTCTCATCACTGTCTAATCTAGGTCCCTGGGAATAGAGCATGTGATTAGGGGTTTGGGTTTTTACCAATGGCAGCTGAGCTTCAGAACAGAGCCTCCAAGCTCCTTCCTGTTTTAGATCCTGCTCAAAAATTTGCTGGATTTGTCTCTGTTCAGTCTCTGAACATGGCTGAATGACATATAAGGAAATAGGCCAAGTTTTTCTGTTTGAGTAATATTTGTCTGCAGGAGTTAGTAGTATTTTCTTTCATTAACGTTTGTCTGCAGGAAAATCCCCTATACTTTAAGTACTTAGGCTCACCTAGATGCTGTAACTTGAGTGCTGGTGGACTTGCTATTGCTAGAGTATGGTATTAAAGTAGGGTACAGTGGAGAAAATCAACATAGCTGGTTATAGCTCAAGAGCCTGGCTCAAATCCTACCTCTGTCCCAACCCACAGGACCACAGGAAAGCCACTACAACCTTCCCTGGCCTCAGTTCCTGCATCCGTTACACGAAAAGAATGAATGAGATCAGTAATTTTCAAGCTTCAGTTTGCATGGAAAATGTCAGAGAATATGTTGAAAATGCAACTTTTCTTCTGGGTGTCTCCTTTCCCCAGAGATTCTGACTTACCAGGTAGGGCCCCCAAATTTGCATTTTTAATAAGTAATCCCATTGGTCTTAAGGAATGTGGTTAGTGGACCCCACTTTGGGAGACTGAATTAGAAGTAAGGTTCCTTTCAAGCCTAAAGTTCTTCGAGTAGATGATTCTAGACTATAAACAAACATACAAACCAAGACTATTTGAGATTAGTCCAATTATTTTTCTAAGGTAAAAATAAATTACCTTTGGGTTAGTATCAAAGAACAAAAACAGACTATGTTTATTAGCATGGCCAAGTGAAATTTCTAAGAACAGTGCCTTCCATGTAAATATAAGAAGATGACCACTTCTTCTTCCTAGAGCAGAAGTAGTATCACTTAAAGTTGCTAGAGCTGAAGGTCTGAGCTCATTAACTTAGCTGTTATGGACTGAATGTGTGTGTCCCCCACAAGATTCTTATGTTGTTGGCCTAACCCCCACTGTGATGGTACAGAGAGGCAGGGACTTTGGGAAGTGATCAGGTTTAGATGAGGTCACAAGGGTGCAGGCCCCATGATGGGATTCATGCCCTCGTAAGAAGAGAAAGAGAGGCTGGGTACGGTGGCTCACACCTGTAATCCCAGCACTTTGGGAGGCCGAGGCGGATGGATCATGAGGTCAGGAGTTCGAGACCAGCCTGGCCAACATAGTGAAACCCCGTCCCATCTCTACTAAAAATACAAAAATTAGCCGGGCACGGTAGTGTGCACCTGTAGTCCCAGCTATTCAGATTTAGTGAGTTATATCTGAAGGAAAATAAATTTCTTACAGGTAGAAAATGACCCATACCTCTCTTAATTTAGCCTTTCTCCAAAAGAAGAAAGAATAAAACCAAGCAAATATTAGTGGGGAAAAAATATACCTGTTTGGCTGGGTGCTGTGGCTCACACCTGAAATCCCAGCATTTTGGAAGGCCAATGTGGGCAGATCGCCTGAGGTCAGGAGTTCCAGACCAGCCTGGCCAACATGGTGAAACTCTGTCTCTATGAAAAATACAAAAATTAGCCAGGTGTGGTGGCACATGCCTGTAGTCCCAGCTACTCAGAAGGCTGAGGCAGGAGAATCACTTGAACCCAGGAGACGGAGGTTGCAGTGAGCCAAGATCATGCCACTGCACTCCAGCCTAGGTGACAGAGCAAGACTCTGTCTCAAAAACAAACAAACAAACAAACATATATATATATATCTGTTCACTGTATTGCTGTTGTGAGTTCAAAGTGTAACATTCTTTTCTGTGCTATTATTTGCAAAGATGTACTGCCTCCCTTCTTCGACAACTGCTACCCTGTAAGCACTCCTTCCCGCATTATTGTAAAATAGTATATTTATTATTATTATTATTTTTTGTTTGTTTGTTTGTTTTTTTTTTTTGAGACGGAGTCTGGCTCTGTCGCCCAGGCTGGAGTGCAGTGGCCGGATCTCAGCTCACTGCAAGCTCCGCCTCCCGGGTTCACGCCATTCTCCTGCCTCAGCCTCCCGAGTAGCTGGGACTACAGGCGTCCGCCACATCGCCCGGCTAGTTTTTTGTATTTTTTAGTAGAGACGGGGTTTCACCGTGTTAGCCAGGATGGTCTCGATCTCCTGACCTCGTGATCCACCCACCTCAGCTTCCCAAAGTGCTGGGATTACAGGCTTGAGCCACCGCGCCCGGCCAGTATATTTATTATTGTAAAATAAATGCAAGATAGAGCATCCAACGTAAGATGAGAGATGGTTGCACACCTAGGTTGCTGCAGAATTCTCCCACCATGCCATCTGGGTTTGCAGTGGGGATCTGGGTAAGCCCTGTCAGGACAAGAACATCGCTGTTTTTGAGAGAAGCTTGGTCCATGGGCTGAAAAAGAACACAGAAATATGGTTGGTAATTTTAAAAGGAGCATTACCTGCAAATAGTGAAAGAATAAGAGAACACAGACATTGCTCTTTCTATGTTGAACCCATCATCGAGTTCTCTTACGTTCTCTAAGGAATAGTCTGTCCTTAACCACTGGCTGCCTAAGTTGGGTGGGGACTGATGGCAGGAGGCAAGAGGAAGTTTTACGCAGGGATGAACAAGTTCTGTATCTTCACTGGGGCAGTGATTATATCAAAATTCAGTTTTACACATTTAAGAACTTTATGTTTCACCATATATACATTTTACCTCCATTAAAACAAGGTATCTTGTATTTCTGTAATGCTTTCTTCGTTTCAAAATGCTATCTCACATGTCATCAGTGGTTCTCAAGCTTCATGTGAGTCAGAATCCCCTGGAGGGTGTGCTAAAACACGGATTGCTGGGTCCCTCCCAGAGTTTCAGATGCAGGTTGGGATGGGGCCTGAGAATCTGCATTTTCACATGTTCCCAGGAGATGCTGCCATTGCTGGCCTGGGGGATCACACTTTGAGAAGCATACATTATAGAATTTGATTCTTAAAATAACTCTGAAGCACAGGAAGTAAGCATACACTATGGGAATATGGAATTTGGGACTCAAAGAGGTAAGGAGATTTACACTAAATCCCAGTGGCATAGAAGCCATGAAGAACCCTGGATTGGGAACTAGAAGGTCAAATCTACTCCCAATTCCATGACCAGCCTCATGACCTCAGTCATGGCTCTGAGCTGAGTTTCCTATAAAATGGGGCTATTTCTTGACCCATCTCCCTTAGATGACTTCTGTAAGTCTCATAGGTTAACATCCATGATCTTGTGAACTAGGAACTCCCAGGGCACACTACTATGTGATTCTTAGGATGCTGTGTTTTTATTTTTACTCACCACAGCTTGAATTTAATTTTGATTGTTTTCCAATCATTTCAAAAAATATTACCCTTTCTAAATAAATTAGGATTAAAATAAGAAACCAAAATGAGGGCCCATGGATTAAGAAGCTGGAGAGCTCACAGGAGAGCTCATAAAGATTTCCATGTGAAATGCATCCTCTCCTCGTCTCCATTGAAAATACCCAGTGGATCATCAGAAGAAAAAAGCTAGCAACACAGTTTACTATGAAGGCCTATCCCTCTTTTTTCTGTCCCACCCAATTTCGCAATAAATAAAATTCCAAATAATAGCAAAGTCTCAACATCTGCATTGTGGTCTCCGAGGAGCTGTGCCTTGAGTATTTTCCTTTCACCTTCTATTATATATAAGCATGGATACATGAGCTTCATTATTTTTTAAATAACATAATTGTGGTCCTACGTTATAAGCAGCTTTATAACCTGAAAAACATTTACTATGAAAACAGAAAAAGGCCAGTGGTGAAGACAGCTATATGTGAATAGCTTCTATTTTCTATTTGCACAAGTATATTCACACAAGTATGTAAGAGCGTTTTCTCTGCTTGGGCAGAACTCATCTATTTGTACTTCTCCAACAAATACATATGCATCCATTGTTTCCAGAGAAGAGAGGAAGGTAAGTACAGGACAGCGATTCTTAGCAGATGTGTAAGGGGCCTCAGATGATTTCTCATGTGCGAGTATCAACTGGAAAGAAACCAGAATGGTGACAAAGGAACCAAGCATCAATGGGTAGCAGTTAGCTTAAAATGGCAACCATTTTATATGGACCTTGTTAGAATGAACCAATAATGATCCCGAGGGCTGAAGGGAGATGAGGGACTTTAGAGGATCCAGGAACCTTCTGAAATGGTATATACAATTCTGTGTGTGCCTGTGTATACTTTTCTTTTTTCTTCTCATCTCGGCTCACTACAACCTCCACCTCCCGGGTTCAAGCGATCTCCTGCCTCAGCCTCCTGAGTAGCTGGGATTACAGGTGCTCACCACCAAGCCCAGGTAACTTCTGTATTTTTAGTAGGGAAAATTTTCACCATGTTGGCCAGGCTGGTCTTGTACTCCTGACCTCAAGCGATCTTCCTGCTTTGGTCTCCCAAAGTGCTGGGATTACAGTCATGAGCCACAATGCCCAGCCTCTGTGTATACTTTTCCATAAATTTAACTGGGTGGTGAAATGGGGCCATGATCCTAAAAAGATGAAGAACTGCTAATCCACACTTGAGCTCAGACATTTGAGGCTGCAGTGAGCTATGTGTGTACCACTGTGCTTTGGCCTGGCCGGCATTGCAAGACTGTCTCCCTCTCAAACAAAACAAAAGAACTACCGATCCAGATAAAAACATGTAACACAGGCAGGGCTCGGTGGCTCACGCCTGTAATCCCAGCACTTTAGGAGGCCGAGGCAGGTGGACCACAAGGTCAGGCACTGGAGACCAGCCTGGCCAACATAGTGAAACTCCGTCTCTACTAAAAATACAAATAATTAACTAGGCGTGGTGGCGGGTGCCTATAATCCCAGCTACTCGGGAGGCTGAGGCAGGAGAATTGCTTGAACCCGGGAGGTGGAGGTTGCAGTGAGCTGAGATCACGCCATTGCACTCTAGCCTGGGCAACAAGAGCAAAACTCCGTCTCAAACAAAACAAAACATGTAACACAGAGCAAACTCTGCAAACATCTCTGAAACTTGGCCATCAGCATCTTCCTCTGAATATTAAAGGACCGCCAACACACAAACAGAGGCAGTGCTACAGTACGAATGTCGCCGAGTGGGAACCATTTTAAGATACCTCATGATCAGTTCAGACTGGATGTTTGTAATTTTAGCCCTTAACTCAGAGACATTTCTCGTTGATTCCCAGGGCTACTGTGATGAAGCAGGCTTAAAAGGCTTTTAGTGACACTCTCCAAAGCAAGCTGACACCTCAAACATCTCCATTTCACCACCAAAGGGCAAATGTATAGATTACTGGTGTCAATGACCACTCACTGAGTGCTGCAAACGGGAACATTTTGTTCAAACACACACACAAAGAAAAAGCCATCTTGTCCAAGTACCAACTTAAAATACCTTACAAAGTTGAAAGTCATAAACAAGTGATTCTTCTTTTTGGTCACTTTGCAAGCCAGGGACCCCTGGCCAGCGACTCCCCACTCGGGCCTCACTCAGCCACGCTGGTGTGCCCCAGCTTACCTGTTACTGCTTATACCTGTGTTCAGTGGTGTCCGAGCTCTTGTACAGCGCCCAAGAAGAATGAGAATACACTGAACATTAAAGGGCGAGGAGGGTGAAGAAGAATTTTATTGAGGATGGAACAGCTCTTAGAAGAGAGGGGATGTGGGGGGTGGTCCCCCACCCCTGCAGTTGGGTGGTTCTCTCCTATTATTGACTGAGGCTGGGGTCTTACAAGCAGAGGATGCACAGTGCATGCTGATTGGTTAGTATGTAAAAAAGGTTAAAGCAAAGACACCAATAAAAGGTGAGTATCACAGTGTAGAAAACTAAGTAGGAAAGGGTAGGTATATGTAAAATAGGTGAAGGGTGGGGATCAATCAGGGGAAAGCGCACCAAACAGAAAGATAAATTCTCAATCCGAGTCCGAAGATTTAACTTGTAGCTTGGCTTTCAGGCTTTAAACCGTCTTTGGCTTGGAGGTGTGGTTTCACTGGGTACCCATCCTATCTGCCCAGGCATTTGGCTGCCTCCTGTTGCTCTCACAAACTTGAGGAATAATATTTTCATAAACCCCAAGCCTAAGAGGGCTGTGGCCATGGTGTCGGGCCTCTGATGCTTCATTTAGATTGAACACTTGGCACAAGGCATGAGAAGAAGACCTGGTCCCTAGAAGCTTATAATCCAGTTGAAGAAAACATTTATGCATAATTTTAGAAAAAGGATTTTTCAAAAAGCCACAGAAAGTATAACGCAAATTTTCAGAGTTTGCACTGAGTATACAGATGCCAAGAGGAATGCAGACTAGCAAGCTGCACCAGGCCAGGTGAGGTCAGTAACACATGGCTTTTGGCAGATGATGTTTTGCTCCAGTTTTCTTTTCTTCCTTGGCTAAGGAACTTAAGACTCAATTTCAACAGCCTGGGTCACTCACTGCCTTTGGAACATCTCCCGGACATCTCTCCCTTCCCCAATACCAAGTTGTCACTTTAACATGTGCGCTGGGGCTTCTAATACTTTCTATCTCAGCACTGATCACTCCAAACTGAAAGTACTATTTACTTGTCTGTGTCCCCCACAGGACTCTGAAGCTCCGTGAAGGCAAGAACTTTGTTTCCCTGTTGCCTAGCAAAATGCCTGGCATACAGCATTTGCTAAACAAACATTTGCTGAATAGATGAATAAATAAAAAGAACATGGTCTGGTAGGAAACGTGAGAATTTCACACTGGGAAAGAGTGCAGTGGGAGTCAGGAAGGTGAGAGGAAGCATGACCACTGCAGGATGGAGAGTGTACTCTGGGCTAGAGAAAGGAGTTGAGTAAAGAGAGTGCAATTGGTAAAGGACCAAAGTGGTCAGGATCATGCCCACTGACAGAGTGGGCAGTGAGGAGTCAACCTTCTGAAGCAGCAAATGACATTCTGGTAACAGCAATTACAGGAGATTTTGCTAAAGGAGGTAGGTGAGAGCAAACAGAGAACATTTTTAAGGCCCCTATAGCAGTCCAGACAGAGAGAAACAAATTATAATGTCATGGCAGGTGAGGAGATGGAAGCAGCAGATCCACTTGACTGATCACCTGCACCCTGGAGAAAAGTTCTGCATGTACACATCTTCGCCCACTATTACCACTTCTGTAAATTTCATGTTTCTCCTATAGCCTAGCTTACTCTGTTCCCCAAAGTAGGGGTTTAGGAAATATCACTAACTACAGGAGGTAATGAATGAACATCTAAACAAATGCACCATAAATGGTATACTTTATTTCTGAGAGAAGGAAACATTCTGCAGAGAGAAGCTGTATAGCCAGATAAGACAAATAAGATAGAAAGCATGGAAAGAAACAGGTGGAGAGCCAGTAAATTGTCCGGTCTCCCCCTCCTTGCTTCGTGGGACCTACCTCCAACCAATCCATGGACTATTAGTAGCTCAGCTTACCTGCCGCCCTAGCCCCCAAATATATTAGGCTTAATTTTTACTGTAGAGCTTCCAGATCAGGGCATAGTATTGCAGAAACAGCATAACATTTGGGGAAATTCAGGGGGAAGAAAACATTACAAAAAACAAAACAAACCTACCTAGCAACTGCCTTAGTTCTTAAAAATTTGATTTGGCTGGGCATGGTGGCTCATGCCTTTAATCCTAGAACTTTGGGAGGTCGAGGCAGGTGGATCACTTGAGCCCAGGAGTTTGAAACCAGCCTGGGCAACAGGGCAAAACCCCATCTCTACAAAAAATACAAAAAAATTAGCTGGCATGGTGGTATGCGCCTATACCTCTAGCTACTCAAGAGGCTGAGATGGGAGGATCTCTTAGGCCCAGGAGGCAGAAGTTGCAGTGAACTGAGATCATGCCCTTGCCCTCCAGCCTGAGTGACAGATTAAGACCCTGTCTCAAAACAAACAAACAAACAAACAAAAAACAAAACCCCAAAAACAAAAAACCTGATTCAAGAAATCCAAATTTAAGATATTTTCTTTAGATTTAAGAGAAGAAACTACATTACTGCCAGTCTTTGTTATTTATTTCTTATTTATTTTTGAGACAGAATCTTGCTCTATTGCTCAGACTGGAGTGCAGTGGCATGACCTCAGCTCACTGCCTTGGGCTCAAGCGAGACTCCCACCTCAGCTTCCCAAGTAGCTGGGACCACAGGTGCATGCCACCATGGCCAGCTAAGTTTTGTATTTTTTGTAGAGATGGAGTTTTACCATGTTGCCCAGCCTGGTCTCAAACTCCTGGGCTCAAGCAATCCTCCTGCCTCGACCTCCTAAAGTGCTGGGATTACAGGCGCAAGTCACCAGGCCCAACCAGTGCCAGAGTCTTTAAGACCTCAAGAAAATGAGCCAATAGGAGCATTCCCCTGACCTTCAAAGGGAAAAGGATCATGAAGTACAGGTGTGGGAATTGTGCCAGCTCTAGGAGACCTTCTCATAGGCCAACCACCATCTTCCAACCCCATGGATAAGAAGGAATTCCCACAGTGAAGAATAAAACATCATAAGCTCAGGGAATGACTGGGTGGAAAATGCCAATTCATTTTCTTTTATTTCATTTCTTTTTTTTTTTGAGACGGAGTCTCGCTCTGCCGCCCAGGCTGGAGTGTAGTGGCCGGATCTCAGCTCACTGCAAGCTCCGCCTCCTGGGTTTTATGCCATTCTCCTGCCTCAGCCTCCCGAGTAGCTGGGACTACAGGCGCCCGCCACCTCGCCCGGCTAATTTTTTGTATTTTTTTCTTTTTAGTAGAGACGGGGTTTCACCCCATCTTAGCCAGGATGGTCGCGATCTCCTGACCTCGTGATCCGCCCGTCTCGGCCTCCCAAAGTGCTGGGATTACAGGCTTGAGCCACCGCGCCCGGCCCTTTTATTTCATTTCTTAAACAAATTCTTTCCAAAATTCTAAGCCAGAGATTCTTAACCTGAAAAATAACAATGGGCTTCTGAGGACTCCATAAACTCAGGGTCTCCAGAAATAAAAAGCGAAGTCTGTGTCAATGTGCATAAATGTTTTATTACTTTTTTTGGAGTACTTCTCATCAGATTATTACTATCAGGCTTTTGGTTAATGACCCACAAAATGTTAAGAACCACTGCTTGAAGGCAGACATCCCCCTGTGGAACCCTTGCTTTCAAATCATCTCTCCTCCCCTTCTCCCTCAAAGACCCAGGAGCCTTAGAAACTAGGGAACCACGTGTCTTAGCTTCAAGGCCAAAAGTTATGTGGGAAGGAAACAGCCCACTGACTGGCGGTGCCTGGTTTTCCAAATTTATTCCTGGCCAGAGACCAAGGTGTTGGAGAGTCTTCAAGGCCTTCAGGTAACAGCTAAAGGGGTAGGATGGGTACCTTTCCAGGTCTGTTTTGTGGTCAGAAGGATGAGAAAAGATCAAAACAATAAACAAACTAAACCTAAACACAAATGAAAACATACTGCCAAGAGTAACAACAAAATACTCTACCGTGCCCAACAATTTTCCATACTTCAAATCTTAGCCTGGTAAGGACATCAGTGTCACATTCTATTATAGATAAGTTTCTAAAACTAACCAGACCAGGCGTGGTGGCTCATGCCTGTAATCCCACCACTTTGGGAGGCTGAGATGGGTGAATCACTTGAGCCCAAGAGTTCAAGACCAGCCTGGGCAATATGGTAAAACCTTGTTTCTAAAAAAAAAAAAAAAAAAATTAGCCAGATGTGCTGGTGCACTGTAGTCCCAGCTACTTGGGAGGCTGAGGTGGGAGGATCATCTGAGCCTGGAGAGTTTAAGGTTGCAGTGAGCCATGATCACGCCACTGCACTCCAACCTGGGCAACAGAGTGAGACTGTCTCAAAAATAAATAAATAAATTATAAAACTAAGCCCTAATGTCTAGGTATATGTAGCTTTTACTATACTATGCTGGGGAGTTTCACATCTAACACTCAAGTCTACCCCTGAAGTCAGGCAGAGTAGCCAAGAAGCTATTGAAATAATATGACTATTACGTTGCCTTTTCAAACCAACATAATACAAAATGTAGTATTCAAATACAGGTTCAAAAGTCACAAGCAAATCCAGTCATTTGATTTCCACAGTCAGAAAGGCCGCGACTTCAATTATCAAAAGTGCTTGCTAGTTATTGCCAATACATTTATGGGATCTTTCCAACAGGTGCTGCTTGTGTTGTTCTATTAGTATTATTTTTAAACTGTGTCCTGGGCCCTCTTTCTGGGCAGACTATACAACTGTTTGAAATAAGTTTTTTTCAGGAAAAAAGTTTTAAACCATTTCAATGTCCAACAGTGAGAAAGAGTTAAACATTTCATGGTATATCCACGGGACAGAGCACTAGACAGATATCATATGTCATGTGGTAGAATCCATGATGACCTAAGTAAAGTTCACTACACAGTTCATCAGAAAGAGCAGAAAAGCAGGCTGCAAATAGCTCTTAATGTTAGGATTCATACAATTTTTATCTTTTCTCTGAGATTTTTGTATTTTCCAAAATTACTACAATAAATACAAATTAAAATTTTCTAATCAGAAATAGAAGAAAATAATATTATTTCAAAATAAGACATCTACTATGACTCCTGACAAGACCACACATGGGCATGAGCTGCTGGCATGCTCCTAGAATCTATTTTTATTTTTATTTATTTATTTTGAGACAGGGTCTCACTCTGTGGTCCAGGCTGAAGCACACTGGTGCGGCCACAGCTCACTGCAGCCTCAACCTCCCTAACTCAAGTGATCCTCCCACGTCAGCATCCCGAGTAGCTGGGACCACAGGCGTGTGCCACCACGCCCAGCTTCTTTTTTGATTTTTTGTAGAGATGGGTCCCACTATGTTGCCCAAGCTGGTGTCGAACATCCTGAGCTCAAGCAATCCTCCCACCTTGGCCTCCCAAGGTGTTGGGATTATAGGCGTGAGCCAATGTGCTCTGCCACACTCCCAGAATCTAAACTGAAAGGACAGAGGTGCTCAGAAGCAAAGGCAGCTGACAAATGTGAGAAACTAAATCATAAATTCCTGGGGAATAAATTCCTGGGGAAACTAGGGGCCTTGGAATGAGGACAAAAGGGCAGGCAATAGCTTCTACTGCGGGTGGAGGAGAGGTTGCGCAAAAACCCTTTGTCCTTTTTTCTTTCCTCCATATTACAGTTGGCAGATTGTGGCCGGTTCAACCCCCACTCTGTGAGGAAGGAAATGCCAGAACAGCGGGATGAAGGTTCACAGAACACTAAGCCACTCCTTGGTTGTTCCCTCACACCACAAGGGCAAAGTGGTGACAAGTCAGGGAGACACTCAGGAGAAACAATGTCTGAAGCACAGATATGAGAGGAGGGGCCCTGAGGGTCAAGCAAGGAGAGCTCGCAGGGAATCAAACAAGACCACCAAGGAAGGCAGCACCTACTAAACATTGTGAGCTAAAATCTATCTCCACAGGGAGAATTAGTGAACCACAGTAGGAATATATGTATTACAATGTCCCAAAAAATATACAGAGGGAGATTAAAATGAGCAAGTGTAAGGAGAAACATCTAGAAATACTGTGAACAAAAGTATGTTTGTGTGAGGAGCAGCATGAATATGGCCGAGAATGAATTCAGGAGCTGGAAGATTTTTTTCAGGAGGCTTCATGAAGTAGATGGGAAATATATAAGAAAAAAGACATGCAATACACAAAAGTGTCAGTATCTATATACTAGAAATTCCATAAAAAGAAAAAGAAAATCAGCCAGGAGTAAGTAATTTAAAATATGACTAAGAAGTTTTTTAAGTTAAAGGAAACTGGAAGATCTCACAGACACTATATTAACAGGAAAAACACACATTGAAGAGAAATCATTGTAAAACATACAAATATTAAAGTGAAAATTCTAAAAGCAGATCCCATATAACGGAACACAAATCTAAATGCCTTCAGAGTTCTTAACAACAACAAGTGATACAAGTGGAAAATGAAGTCGTATTTCCAAAGCTTTATCCTATCAAAGTTTTTTTGCCTTTGATTTTTAATCCATCCAAGCTATCATTTAAATGTGAGAAAAAATTAAAGACACTCTTAATAATCAAGGCCTCATAGGCTTACCACTTCAAGATCCTCTAGATTCCTTCCCATTCCTCAAGTATTCCTGGAAGAATAAAAGTCAATCTAGCAGGATGTTATGAGATCCTGCATATGGAAAGTAAGGTTGAAAAACTTACAATGTATCTCAATGAAGATCACTGTTGTTGCAATAAGGAATACATTCACCACCCTATGTGTATTCTAAATGACCCAGAACTAAAATTCGAGATGGTTTCACCATGGTCAGCATGGGGTATGGTGTGCAAAGGAAGAGAGAAAGATGGGGGAGACAAGAGGACAGTGTGGCTTTGGGAGGAAACATACAGATACTGGTAAGTAAGATAGTCACAGAAAAAATAAACTAAGAAATACCTCAGAAGAATAAAAATAAAATGTGTATTTTCACATATACAGAAGGAAATTTACCCTTCTAAAGGAAGGCAAGAAAAGACTAGGAAAAGAACGAACTAAAAACATGAAAGAAGATGGCAAAACTACAACAGCCATCACAAGAAATACAAACAGGCTCACCAACCAAGAGACACTAGATTAAAAAAAAAAAAATCCCGGCCAAGCACGGTGGCTCATGCCTGTAATCCCAGCACTTTGGGAGGTCAAAGGTGAACTGATCGCTTGAGCCCAGGAGTTTGAGACCAGCCTGGGCAATATAGGAAGATCCTGTCTCTACAAAAAGGACAAAAATTACCCAGGCATGGTGACATGTGCCTGTAGTCCCAGCTACTTTGGAGGCTGAGGCAGGAGGACTGCTTGAATTGCAGAGGCAGAGGCTGCAGTGAGTTGAGACCACACCACTGTACTCTAGCCTGGGTGACACAGCAAGACCTTGTCTCAGAAACAAACAAACAAACAAACAAACAAAAACCAAACCAAACCTGGGAAAAAGCCTCTTGGCTTTTAATGCAGTTTTTATAGAGAAAAAAAAGAAAGCATCGAAGCATCCTGATAAAAAGAATAACTGATTGATAAAATATAATGATCATGAATATATGGACTCCTGAGTATACAGCATAGAAATATTAAAAACTAAAAATTGGTAAAACTACAGTGAGAAATAATCAACAACTAACACACCCTTTTCAGAAATCAGTAGCTAAGCAAAGATGTAAGACTTGAATGATGCAAAACACTCAAATACATATAGAAATATTTTACCCAACAGTGAATACACATTCTTTTCCAAGACACGTAGAGAACATTTACAAAAATAGATTGTGCTTCAAAGGAAGCCTAATCAAATTTCAGTCCATCAGGATATGTTTATTATAATGCAAAAGATTAGACTCTTGAAACATAGGCTTAAAAAAATTTCCTCTAATCCTATGTCTAATCAGACTGGATGGACTAGAAACAATTATACTGTAAAATAACCTTTGGTTATTTAAATCATGAACATTATAAAGAATATTATGACATACTTAGAGATGAATGACAAAGCACTGCGTATCAAAAATGTAACAGAGTAAAATTATACTAAGATACAAACTGGTTGCTTTAAATACATTTGTGGAAAAGCAAACACTGAAACGCACTTAGTAAAAACAGTAAATCTGAAGTAAAGAAGGAAGGAAGGAAATAAAGGGCAGAACAAAGGATGAAAATACAACCAAAACAATTAAAAGCAAAAACTTATTTTTTGAATAAAATCAATAATATAGACAATCTTCTGGCAAGTCTGATCAAGAAGATGATGAAAATAAAATTTAGAATGAAAACAGACTTACACAAAAAGGTTAAACAAATAAAAGAGGATTATAAATAGCTCTATACCTATGATTTTGAAAACCTAGGCAAAAAGGACAAATCTCTGCCAAAATTCTGGCACAATTTTGGCCCAGAAAACGTAGTTCAATAGTGGTCATCCAGATCCAGACAGTTTTATGGAACATTTGACCAAACTTTCAGGAAAAGATAATCCCTACCTCATATATTTTTTCTGACATTAGAAAAAGAGGGAAAGGCTCCCAAATCACCTTATGAGATGAACATACCTTGGTTTCTGACAAACAAAGGTAGTATAAGAAAATAATGTATGGGCCCATTTTTCACCTATGACTATAGATTATAAACTTCAATAAAATACTCACCAACTCATTCCTGGAGAGTATTTTAAAAATAATAGATTGTAATCAAGCAAGATTTATCCCAGGAATACTGGATGGTTGAACGTGAGCAAAGCTAACACTGCAATTCACTACACTAATGGTCTCAAAGGAGAGAAATCAAAGTTGATCGTACATGCTCAATAGCATTTGATAAAGTATAACACTTATATCTGACTTTTAAAAAATCAGAAAGCTGGGGATAAAGGAGACACTCCTTAGCTTGACAAATAAAAATGGTGTAGTAAGCACGATGTTTAACGAAGAAACTACAAAAGCTTTCCTTTTACAGTCTTATACAAGACAAGGATGTCCACTATCATCACTGCTGTGCAATACAGTATTATAGGGCTCAGTCACAAGATAAGAAAAATAAAAGATACAAAGGTTAGAAGAGAGGTGAGAAAACTGTTACTTCATTGCAAGATAATATCAATAGATAAATATCAGAATTAAGAGAATTCAGCATGGTTGCTAAATATCAAATCCATTAAAAAATTAATACTGAGACCTCATGCTCAGTAAAGGCTAGTTCTCTTCCTTCTCCATTTGGGAGGCTGCACTCTTTGGCCTCAATTTTCCTTTAACTCTCCAACCATTCTTACACAAGACTATTTTTTCTTCCTTCCACTGTCTGTTGGTAAAAGTTCCCTATGGCTCAGTCTTTGGCCCTCGGCCCTTTATCTAGATTTTTTTTTTTTTTTTGAGACAGAGTCTCTCTCTGTTGCCCAGGCTGCAGTGCAATAGTGCGATCTCCGCTCACTGCAACCTCCACCTCCCAGATTCAAGCGATTCTCCTGCTTCAGGCTTCTGAGTAGTTGGGATTACAGGTGAACACCACCACACCGGTTAATTTTTGTATTTTTAGTAGAGATGGGGTTTCACCATGTTGGCCAGGCTGGTCTTGAACTCCTGACCTTGTGATCTGCCTGCCTTGGTCTCCCAAAGTGTTGGGATTACAGGCATGAGCAATCATGCTCAGTTAGATTTTTAAAATGTGACAACTCTCCAATCTGTCTCCAGACTTGCCTCCACATCCCAGTTCCAGCCCCATATTTCCATTTGTCTAATGTTCTCAAATTCACATTCATGAAACCTACTACCCTCTTCTGCAACAAATGGTCCTCTGCCAACTCTTCCTTGTTAACTGGATTAGTGGCCATTAACACCATTCTCAATGTCATGCAGACATAAGATCTCTAATTTTTATTCTTTCTTTTCTGAAGACAGTGGGCATTCAACAAATATTTCTTGCATTAAAGACCTGCCAATGTTTTAACTCTTTTCTCCATTCTTACTGCCTTCAGGCTTAATCCAAAGCCTTATTTCTCTATGTTTATCAGAATTATACAGCAGCCTGTGATATTCTTCCTAGTTAGTAAAGATTCTACTCAAATAGACCACGGGTTAGCAAAGTTTGCTGTAACATTTAAAGTAGAATTCTGCCATTATAACCTTTTTTTTTTTTTTTTTTTTTTTTTTTGAGACAGGGTCTTGCTCTGTTGCCCAGGCTAGAGTACAAATGGCACAAACATGGCTCACTGCAGCCTCAACCTCCCAGGCTGAAGCAATCCTCATGCCTCAGCCTCCTGAGTAACTGGGACCACAGGCGTATGCCACCCCACCTGGCTTCTTTTTTTTAAACTTTTTGTAGACATGGGGTCTTGCCATGTTGCCCAGGCTGGTCTTGAATTCCTGGGCTCAATCATCTTGCCTTGGCCTCCCAAAATGCTGTGATTACAGGCATGAGCCACCCTGTCCAGCCTATGGTGTATATTGAGCCATAAACATTCCATAAACAAACGGGTGTGGCTGTACTTCAACAAAATATTATATGCCAAAATAGGTGGCATGCCACATTTAGTGCCCAGGCCACAGTTTGCTAACTGTGCAATTAGACTATCAAGTTTTTCAAACCAAAACTTTTCTCATCCCTGCCAATTCAACACAGAATCCAATTACGTGGGTAAAGAAAAATCTAATTTTTTTCTTTTTTACATATAACACAGGTCGCCAGCTAGAAATTAAAATTAATTACTTAGGTATGTTGCTCATTACTTTCAAGACATTATTTTCCCTTTAAATTTATGAATCTTGTAAGAATAATTTACTGGAAATTACATCAATAGTACTGTAAAGGCTTTGAACTAAGCAGGACAAATCAGAAGAGTTGGCAGCCAAGTCATCTTTCTGTCTTTTATGGAAGAACACATCAGGAATGATAGAAGATGCCAATAAAAAATTTTGATTCAATGAACCAGATGATGGTGACATTGATGGGCTTTTGATTTCAATAACCAGGAAGGGCCCAGAATTCCGCTAGATGGAGGAAAAAATAGCAGCGTCCCCTCTAGACCCTGAGATGAAACTTGGCTATAAAAGAAAGTATAAAGAAATAATGCAGAATGGCAGCTCAGACATCCTATTATTCCCCACTAGAGCACAGCATGGTTCTCCCCATATTAAAATGGGTCTGTTAATTATTGACTTAGCCATTCCATAATGCATGCATATATCAACACATCATGCATACCATAAATATATACAATTTTTATTTGTAATTAAAAGATGAATAATTTCTTTACTTATGGATAGTGCTCTCACAAACATGGTGAATGTTCTTCACACCCACTGAACTTTGTGTAAGAAGCATGGTCAGCACCAACTCCACAGAGTGACACGGTACAAGAAGGGCAAAGATGATCTGTATGCTGAGGGAAAGTGGCTTAATGGCAGGAAGGAGTGGCTACGCAGGCAGACCAAGCCAATCTTCTGGAAAAAGGCTAAAACTACAAATGAGATTGTGCTAAAGCTTAAGTGTTGGGCCCAACTGCAGATCTAAGAGAATGCTGGCTACTAAGAGACATAAGCATTTTTAACTGGGAAGGGATAAAAGGAGAAAACGCCAAGTGATCCAGTTCTTAGCTTCATTTTTGTTTGTATTATGAAGACAATAAAAATTTGAGGTTATGTTAAAAAATAAATAGGCCAGGTGTGGTGGCTATAGTCCTAGCTACTTGGGAGGATTGCTTGAGCCCAGGAGTTTGAGATTACCAGTGAGCTATGATTGCACCACTGTACTCCAGTCTGAGTGACAGAACAAGACCTTCAATCTCTCTGTAAATGGATGTAGATAAATAAATGGAATATGGACTCCCACAAGTTACCTCATGTATCTATATACCCATTCAACAGCTAACTAATGTCCCCCACTCCCTATTACAAACATAGAAATAACCAACATTCAGGAAATGAACAGTAAATTATTTAGAAATACCTAAAAAGGAGTAAGTATCACATTCATAACAATGTTTATATGTGCTGGGCTTCTTGCTAAATATGACTGGAATGAGTAACTTAAAACCTTCCAATAGTTTCCCTCTCCATATTAAAATAAAACCAAAATTCTTCCTCACAGCCTGCTAGCACTACATGACATGGTGTCTGCCACTCTCTTGGACCTCACTGCTGACCACCATGCTGAGACCACAATAGCCTTCTCTGCCCTTCAAATTATTCTTGCTTTAGGGGCCCTTCACTGGCCATCCCTTTATAATACAAACACTCACAGCTTCACGTGGCTGATTTTTCTGTTTTTCTTTTTTTCTTTCTCTTTCTTTTTTTTTTTTTTTGAGACGGAGTCTTGCTCTGTCACCCAGGCTGGGTGCAGCACACGATCTCGGCTCACTGCAACCTCTGTCTCCCGAGTTCAAGTGGTTCTCCTGCCTCAGCTTCCCAAGTAGCTGGGATCACAGGTGTACACCATCACACCTAATTTTTGTATTTTTAGTAGAGACAGGGTTTCACCATGTTGGCCAGGTTGGTCTCGAACTTCTGACCTAAAGTGATCCACCTGGCCGGGCGTGGTGGCTCAAGCCTGTAATCCCAGCACTTTGGGAGGCCGAGACGGGCGGATCACGAGGTCAGGAGATCGAGACCATCCTGGCTAACGCGGTGAAACCCCGTCTCTACTAAAAAATACAAAAAACTAGCCGGGAGCAGTGGCGGGCGCCTGTAGTCCCAGCTACTTGGGAGGCTGAGGCAGGAGAATGGCGTAAACCCCGGAGGCGGAGCTTGCAGTGAGCTGAGATCCGGCCACTGCACTCCAGCCTGGGCAACAGAGCGAGACTCTGTCTCAAAAAAAAAAAAAAAAAAAAAAAAAAAGGGATCCACTTGCCTTGGCCTCCCAAAATGCTGGGATTTACAGGCATGAGTCACCATACCCAGACTTTTTTTTTTTTTCTTGAGGCAGAATCTCACTCTGTTACCCACACTGGAGTGCAGTGGCACAATCTTGGCTGACTGCAACCTCTGCTTCCCAGGCTCAAGCGATCCTTCTGCCTTAGCCTCTTGAGTAGCTGGGCCCACAGCATGTGCCACCACACCCGGCTAATTTTTGTATTTTTTGTAGAGACAGGGTTTTGCCATATTGCCCAAGCTGGTCCTGAACTCCTAGGCTCAAGCAGTTATCCCATTTTGGCCTCTCGAAGTGATGGGATTACAGGTGTGAGCCACTGCGCCCAGCCAACATGGCTTACCTCTCCAGATCTCAGTTAAGTGAGATCTTCCCACCGGTTTTCCTGGGCACCCAATCTAAACCAGTCTCCAGCGCTCTGAAAATCATCCTGATTTACTGTTTTCAGTACTTGTATCACAATTGGAAATGGCCATACACTTTATTTTTTTACCTACTATACACCATCCTCTCCCCAACATCATCAACTCCCCTACAACATAAGATCCACAAGAGTGGCTTTGCCCATTGGTCACCACTGAATCCCCAATACCCAGATGTGTGCATGACACTTGACACTTGGCCCTTGGGAAGGATTTTAAACAGCTAATATTTGCTGAGTAAATGCCTAACTATCTGTGTCCCACATTAGGCTATGGTCTTTGGAAGGACTGTGGGAATTTCAGAACCCTAGTGGTGACCCTCAAGGTAGCAGGACTATTTCAGAGAAACCTGTAGGCCAAAATGTTGGGATTCAAATAGTCTACCTTGGCTAGAGAGTATCTGTAGAAAACCAAATTGGGAAGATTTAAAAATGGCTGATGGTACCCTGGACACATTCCGAATTTGAGTTAAGTAACCAAAAAGCTGAGTTGCAAGAAGAGAATTTGGAAATACCTGGGGGTGTGTGGTAAGCAAGGAGGATCCAGAGACATAAGACACTTTCTCGTAATGAGACTGGATGATCCAGTTGGAGCTCCCAAGGGCATAGCCAGAGCTCAGAGGCGTCACCTGGACTGCACCAAAAAGCTCCTAAAAGAGAACCACAGTAAGAATGTGCAATGAGCTTACAGTGACAGTCACACAAGGTAATTCTGGAGGGAAAAACAACAGAAATATCCTCAGTTTAAAAACAAAAAATATTTTAAAGTAAACCAGAGACTGGGTGCAATGGCTCACGCCTGTAATCCCAGCACTTTGGGAGGCTGAGGCCGGTGGAACGCATGAACCCAGCCTGGGCAACGTGGCGAAACCCTGTCTCTACAAAAAAATACAAAAATTAGCTGGGCATGGTGGCACATGCCTGTAGTCCCCAAGTAGCTACTTGGGGCAGGAGGATCACATGAGCCTGGGAAGTCGAGGCTGCAGTGACCCGTGTTTGTGCCACTGTACTCTAGCCTGGGTAACAAAGTGGGACCTTGTCTCAGTCAATCAATCAATAAAGTAAACTACAAAGTTTAAGGAAAACAGAAAGATGATGGAGATCATCATGCTCCAAATATAGAAAGCAATCCTATAATCTGTACTTGTCACCTGAGAGCTCCAGCCCTCTTCCATATCCCTAGGCACTCAAGGTTCACACATTAAAAGGGAGAGATGAAATATTACCATACAGACCAAAGATACGCTTTGGCTTTCCTTTTTCATTTTCAGTTAGCTGTTAGGCCCTTGTTCCTGACTGGAACGGAGGAAAGAACAGAGGCTCTGGATCCTCAGTAACGGAATGGCTTTAAAAACGTAACTATAGGATCCTTCGAAACAATAACAATATGAACGGAAAGCATTCATAAATGAATGAAATGTAATATGAATACTCACAATTTTCTGAGAATATCCCACCAGCTGGATTTTACTAAGGGCAGAGTTCACCTCTTGCATTGTATAGCATCTTCTCCAGGTTGACACTTCCACTGCATCCTTGAGAGGAGAAGGTAATAGCCTGCAAATGGATCACAATATCAACTACCGGGTGAACATTTCTTCATGTTCTACAGCATTCCTTTCCAGTAATTTGTCCATTTGATCTAAATGGTTTAATTTACTGGCATATAATTGTTCATAGGATTCCTTTATGATCGTTTCTCTTTTTTTATTTTTACTTTTTTTGAGACAGAGTCTCACTGTGTCACCAGGCTAGAGTGCTACGGTGCAATCTTGGCTCACTGCAACCTCTGCCTCCCGGGTTCAAGCGATTCTCCAGACTCAGCCTCCTAAGTAGCTGGAATTACAGGTGCCCACCACCATGCCCAGCTACTTTTTGTACTTTTAGTAGAGATGGGGTTTCACCATGTTGACCATGATGGTCTCGACCTCCTGACCTTGTGACAGGCCCGCCTCAGCCTCCCAAAGTACTGGGATTACAGGTGTGAGCCACCGTGCCCAGCCATTTCTTTTCTTTTCTTTTAAATAGAGACATGGTCTTGCTATGTTGCCCAATATGTGTCAACAGAAAAACGTTTTATCATTTGCTCCAAAAGAATCAGAAGGAGACCTGAAGAGTAACTTCCCTGACATTCACTGTACAATACAGGTCCAAGTACTGGGGTGAAATGAATGCATGCCATTAGCCTCTCCTCTCTCTCCTGAAACAACACTGAACAATAGAGGAGGGCTACACACACACACGCATACACACACACACACACACACACACACTCACACACACCGTTAAGACAAAGAGAATGAGAAGAGACAATAGCAAGGCATTTTAGAAAGCAGAAAGACAAATGATAACTGACTTAGTAGGCCCAGGAAAGTTCAATGCAAATGTTTAATTTCTACTGCAGAACCCACAAAAAGTATGGCAACTGAAAACAACAGGTATATCTGGAAGTTGAATCAATCTAAAAACAAGAGGAATTGTTGAAAAAATAGATGAGATTCTTAGAACCTTCCAGATCTCCTCATTCCTTCCATATAGCTCAGCGGCTGTCCCTTCTCCTCTCAGATATGCTACCAGAGATTGTTCTCTGGAGGGAGTAAAAATAGAAATCTGGACTAGGGGAAACCATCAACTGAGGCAGCCTTCCTAAACAAAAATTCATATATTTAGAGAAACAATGTTCCTCTCTTCATTTGGCTGCCAGAGCACTATGAGTAAGCTTATACCCTCCAGGGTAGGGGGCTGAAAGAATCTTCTCTGAAGAATCCGATCAGCCTCAAAGAAAAAAAATTGATGAAAAGATCCTAACACAGGGGGTTCCACAAAGAAACAGCTCAACCAGATTACTTTATGGTAAAGTCTGGAATTGAATAAGCCCTACTCATGGCACACAGACTTTCTAATTAGTTTTTTTTTTTTTTTTTTAAATTTTCCAACTCTTAAACATGAGCCAGTAAGCCAAGAACTACCATAAATTTGAGAAAAGTCTCTAAAATAATAAAGGCCTCAAATGGGGGCAGAGGAGCAGGTAGGGAAATTAGAAGAAATAAATTAGGCAGGTAGAAGAAAACTTTAAGTTAAACAGCTTGTCCTTACTATCGTTAGAAAATAAGATAGTATAGCTAAGACATGAGAAGAGATTGCTACAGAAAAAAGATTAAGAGAATAAAAAGAGCTGTTAGAAATTAGAAATACAATGTCATACAGAGAGTGAAAGCATGCCAACAATACACCAGAATTTCAAAATACGCGAAAAAGATTTAAAAGTTATGCAAACACGAAAGAGGCACATACATGAAAAACTAGCAAAGCTTATAAATGACATGACAGAACTCAATACAGAATTAGAAATAAAAGAAAACATCACTTTGGAAATGAAGACTAAACTACAGGTTGAGCATCCCAAATCTGAAAACCTGGACAGTGCGCTGGTTCACACCTGTAATCCCAGCACTTTGGGAGGCCGAGGTGGGCGGATTGCCTGAGCTCAGGAGTTTGAGACCAGCCCGGGCAACACTGAAACCCATTTCTACTAAAAATACAAAAATTACCTGGGTGTGGTGGCGGGTGCCTGTAGTCCCAGCTACTCAGGAGGCCGAGGCAGGAGAATCGCTTGAACCCGGGAGGCAGAGCTTGCAGTGAGCCGAGAATCTCACCACTGCACTCCAGCCTGGGTGACAGAGACTCCCTCTCAGAAAAAAAAAAAAAAAAAATCTGAAAACCTGAGATCAGAAATGCTCTAAAATCTGCAACTTTTTGAGTGCAAACATAATGCTCAAAGGAAATGCTCACTGGATTACTTTGGATTTGGGATTTGGGATGCTCAATCAGCAATATTCCAAATTGGAAAAAATCTGAAGTCTGAAACACTTTGGTCCCAAGTATTTCACATAAGGGACACTCAACCTGTAACAGAAACACAAGAGTAGATTAACACAATAGATAATGACACAAGAAAAATGGGAAGAAAAAATAGCAAAAAGAAATGAAGAGATTTAAACAATTCAAAAGAAACAAATGTTGAAGACAGATAAGCAAGATGCCACATAAGGGTAATAGTAGTCCCTAACAGAAAACCAAGTGAGAGAATAAAAATTAATACTCATAACATTCAATTACTAAATATTATAATTACTAAAATAAAGAGACATGAAACTACACACTAAAAGAACATAGTGCACACTTGAGAATACTGACCCAGAACAATGAACGCCAGACATATTCTGGGAAAATATTTAGACAACAAGCAAACATTTGGGATCTAGAAAAAGAGCAAGTGACTTACAAGGAAAGAAAATTAGATTTTATCAGTGGTTTTAACAGCAATGTTTAATATTAGAAAAAAATAGGAGAACATATTTAAGATACTCAAAGAAAGAAAATGCAAGCCAAGGACTATATATCTAGCAAAACTGACTTTCAAGGCCAAAGATGACAGATAAACAATTATGAACATGCAGGAACTCAGGGAATACTGTTCTTGTGATCCCATCCCGAGAAATCTACTGAAGACTGAGTTTCAGACAATCAGAATGATTAAAGAAACCAGTATGAATGGGCCAGTAGTGAGCATTAAATATACAGTTGCTAGTAGCTGACAGACTAAATGAAGGTTAAAAGGAAGGGAGGATAGTATGTAATGAATATATATTCTGACAACACAGATATGGTACAAGTATAAAAAGAAAGCGGGGGGAAATATATATGCTCTGTTCTCCAAAGAGTACTAGAAACAGTGACCAACTGAGTAGCAATGAGCATTGCTAACAACCAAAATGGGATCTTAAAATTCCACTTCCCAAGAAAACCAGGGTTTCTTGGAGAAATGGGTAATTTAGGGCAGAGAATGTACAAGAAGAGTCTTAAACATCCTGCTATCACAGATGGCAAGGAAACAATCAAAGACTATGAGGGTCACAATAAATGACCTAGGGGACAATGAGTCTGTTTTCATGCTGCTGATAAAGACATACCTGAGACTGAGAAGAAAAGTAGGTTTAATTTGACTTACAGTTCCACATGGCTGGGGAGGCCTCAGAATCATGGCGGGAGGCGAAAGATACTTCTTACATGTCGGAGGCAAGAGAAAATGAGGAAGAAGCAAAGGCAGAAGACCCTGATAAACCCATCAGACCTTGTGAGACTTATTCACTATCATGAGAATAGCACAGGAAAAACTGGTCTGCATGATTCTATTATCTCCCCCTGGGTCCCTCCCACAACATGTGGGAATTCTGGGAGATACAATTCAAGTTGACATTTGGGTGAGGACAGAGGCAAACTGTATCAACACCTGACAAGGCTTTCAGTGTTCAAAGATGGGACAATTTCAGCTGAAACAACCACCACCACCACCACCACCACCACCACCACCACCACCACCACCCAATGGGTTGAAACCATGCAATATTTCAGAGGGGGCTGTGATTGGACTGGAGCTTTTGAGTTGCTGGGAATGTTCTCTTCCTTGACTAGTGGGGTGGCTTTAAGAGTGGTTGCTGTATAGTAATTTATTAAGCAATATATTAGTTTTGTGTGTTTTGATAACTGTGGGTTTTTTTTTTTTTTTTTTTTTTGCTGCTGTTGTTTTTAGACAAGGTCTTGCTCTGCCACCCAGGCTGGAGTGCAGTGGAATAATCACAGCTCACTGCAGCCTCAACTTCCTAAGCTCACGTGATCCTCCTGCCTCAGCTTCCAAAGTAGCTGGGACTACAGGTGTGTGCCACCATGCCCGGCTCGGTATATTTTTTGTAGAGATGGGATTTTGCCACGTTGCCCATGCTGGACTCAAGCGATCTGCCCGCCGTGGCCTCCCAAAGTGCTGGGATTATGGGCATGACTAATATCTGTGTTTTATATTACAATAAAAAGGTTAATTTAACAATCAGAAGAATTTATGTTAAAAAATATTACAGTAGGAATGAAACACGGATAGAAAGCTTGGGAAATGAAGTTAAGGGAATTCTGCAGAAGAACAAACAAAAAGAAAAACAGATGGAAAAGAGGAGAGAAAAATATTTACATGACAATCTAGGAAGTTCAGCATCTAATAGCAAGAGTTGCAGAAAGACAGAACACAGAAAAGGGAAGTAGAAAACTTCTTTTTTAAACCAGAATTAAAATTCTTAATTTTCTAAATTGGGAATTGGCAAACCTTTTCCATAAGTGGTTGCAGGTATTTTAAGCTTTGCAGATCACATACAGTCTCCACCACAACTATTCAGCTTAGCCGCGAAACAGCATACACAATGTGTAAATAAGCGTGGCTGTGTTCTGATAACGCTTTATAAAAACAGTGGTGGGCCAGATTTGGCCCAGAAACAGTGCTGGCCAACAGTTGCCACTCCTGTTCTAAATTGAAAGGGCCCATTAAGTACTCAGCACATGAATGAAACTGCTTTAGTAAGATCCACCATCATGAACGCAAGGAATAAAGATTCTAAAAGCTATCATATGGGAATCAAGAGGTACAAACTAAAGATGTAGGCTCAAAACAGCACTGGACATTTCAACAACGCTCCTGGAAGCTAGAAGAAAATATAATAATGTTTTCAACATTGTAAGAGAAAATTATATCTAATGTAGATTTCTGTCAAATAGTTTGAGGGTTATTTCAACCAAATAGTTTTAGATGTGCAGATTCAGAAAATTTACTTCCCACACATTCTTTGTCAGGGAGTTGCTGGAGGATGTGGCCTGAAAAATCAAGGAGTAAACAAGAAAATGGAAGACTCAAAACAGAGCTTCTAACAGAAGCAAAAGAAGTCCTTGGGATAATGGTGAGGAAAATCCTCAGCTGAAAGCCATGGCATTGGGCCCAAGACAGCTGACATCAGAGAGAGAAGGCTGGGGAGAGGACTTTTCAAGGAGATAAAAGTTGTCTGAATACCTACGGAGACTGAACATGATGGGTGGCAGGATATGCCACCCCAAAATATGCCACTTCAGCATAAAGGTTAGTTTGAGGTAAAGGCACCTGAGAAACAGCAGGTGCAGGAAGAGCTCTCTGACCTCCTCTTTTTCTTCCTGAAAGGAGATGAAATCCCCATATGGAAGATGTCCTCCCTATAGCAGGAGGAAAGTAACACTTTATCTGTAGGGAAAGGGAATGGAGTTCGAGAAAAACCTGTACCAGCAAACCTTGTTAAACCCTGATCTTCCCAGTCACTTCTCCACCCAATTGACTGCTCTGGCCCAAGTCCCCTTCCCTTGTCACATTTTCCCAACGTCCTGCTCTTTGTCCAACTCAGTGTCTGCGTTCAACTCTAACTGCTCCTTTGGGTCTTCATTCTCCTGTGCGGACTCCTACATATATGTAATTTAATCAAATGTGTATGCCTTTCTTCTGTTAACCTGTTTTTTGTCAGTTTAATTCTTAGGCACAACTGGATACCCTAAGAGGGTAGAGGAGAAATTTGTAATCACTTACAAACATATTGAGGAGAGACAAGTAGGGGAAGAGTATAGAGACAATAGGTACATAAAATTACTACACAAATAAGAAAACAAGGTAATTAACTCAAGGGAAAACAAAAAGTTGCACAAGATAGAAAAAACAATCCTAATAATCTTATATGGCCGGTGAATTGCATTTATACAGCCATAACAATGGAAACACTGAATTAAGATTTAACCAGAGCAGCACATAGATCAAATCGTTCCTATGCTTTTTACCCTTGTTTCTTTAGCAACAAAGTATCAATGATCCATTGTCATTACCTTCTACATAAACAGATACATGAAGATTTTCTTATTCACTTATCTTAGGTACACATAGTGAACTGCTTTAGGTTTTGCAATATTTATTCTATACATATTTACTTAGCACTGACTGTGGTCTCAGGACGTAAGTCACATAAGGGGAACGACACGCACAATACAGGGCTTCTGTTCACACTGTGCTTAAGTCTAAGAAAAATTTAACAGAACAAGGCAACAAAAGGGATGCCAAAGGACTCGAGTCATTCTTGCCTACAGGCTGGCCTTCCCTCCCAGAAAGGCCTAAACAATATACTACAAATGCAAATCTCAAGATCGTATCATCCCCCAACTTCAATGGTTCACCAATACATTGAGGATAAAATCCAAGGCTCTCAGCATGACTTCCTAAGGCCCTTCTTTATCTGGGCGCTGCTTTTGCCTGTACTGTCTATACCGGGCTTTTTCAGTGCAAGGCCCTGCTTGCCTGCACCCCACCTACCTAAGTCCCTCTGTCTTCTACATTTTGAGTGGACAACACTTACTTGCTCTTGCTTAAAACCTAGACACATTTGTCACTTTCTCTCAGATCTTGTGACCCCAGTCTAGGCTAGGTGCACACTCACATGCTCTTCAGGAAGGCTGGCTGGCCCTGAGTCTGGCAGGAGTGCAGGGAAGTGGCACAGAAGCTCCCTCTGGACTGAGGCCACCTCAGGGTCTGCTGCTCCTGCATCTCTTACCTCCACATCCCCATAACTCACGACTGCCTGCTTTGAGGAAGGAGATATTTCTCTCAGAGGCACTGGTAAATAAGGAAAAAAGAGAATTTACAACCAGACAAGTCTAGGTTTACATCCTGGAGTTAGCTCTTCACCTCCAAGCCTCAGTTTCCTTATCTATAAAATGGAGAGAATACTACCTTCCTTTGAGAGTTTCTCTGCAATGGGGAAATGATGTATAATATAATGCATGTGAAGTGTCTGGTGCAGAAGAGATGCTGAGTCAAGGTTTGTCTCCAGCCCTACTCCAACACAGCCCCAGGAGCATATGCATTTCTCTACAATACTGCAGTGGACTCCAACCCAAGGAGATTAACTCTGACTGGCAGCAACGATTCTGAACTTGAGAGGCCTCAAGGAAAAACCCAAGGTTCTACCCAGCTTTGACTCCTCCTTTAAGTTCTCAGGATCAGGCAGCCCAGGGGCTTGAACCTCCTGGGGCTGCCCTGCACAGAAAATGAAGACCTCTCACTTTGGGCCCGGTAGCAGCCAAAGAGTTTCTTGACTTAAAAATGCCAGAGCTGGAAGGCTGTCATGGGAGTGGCTAGAGGGCAGGGACTGTGATGAATAATGATGAATAACACTTGCAACCCCCAACCACATCTCTCCATTCAGTTGAATTTCTTTCACATTGTCCCCAGCTTTGCCAGGGCCCTGCAACAGTCACCTCTCTTAAAGGCTGACTAGAAAGTCACATACAAGGCCAGAACTATGCCTGCTTTCTTTCTGTGATTTTCCTTACCCATTATTTGACAACCAGTACTGCCATTACCCAGAACACCATACCACGTGGGCTTTCCTTCCTGCTAGCTCTGTCTTCTCTTGATGGCCCTTCCCAGCACAGTCTCCCCTTTCCATCTAGGACAACACCCTGTGAAAATTCAGCAGACTAAGAACTGGAACAGCCTAGCTAAAAAAGAGGCTTTGGTCACTTTAATGTTTTCATTGTGTGCTGGAGATGAAACAGTCTTATATTCAGCTGATTGAGTACTAGCAGTGTTCTGACCGAACCCTTAGAAGGGAAAGAGGGAATCATGAAGATGCAAAGCATCTACAACTTTTGTCCTCAACAGCCCAGAACTTATTTCTAGAGAAATTACTGGTGTTTCAAATAGGGACACAATTTTCTTAAGCAAAACAAAAGGCTCCTGAAGATCCAGGTATATTTCAGCCTGAATCTTTCCCATCTTTTCTTTTAAAGTAAATGGTATGGAAATCATAAACTTACGTTCTACAAAAACTGAAGAAAGCATGTTTATACAGAAATTTTCACTACAGGTGATTTTTGCTAATCAGATCCATAGAACACTGTAGTTAGAAGAACAGTCGTGTTAAATTCGCCTTTTGTTTTGTATTTTACTAGTACCCACTGAAAAGAGTAACGTGTATCTTTTTATCCCATTGTATCATATGATTCACACAGCAATATTTTTTTCGTTTTTGTCTCCTCAGCACTGAGCACAGTGCCCAATATAAATGACACTCAAAAGAAAAAAAGTTCAGTTGCTATCCCAGGAAAGAAAAGAACCAGCAATGCAATTATCAACATGTCCCCTCTGAACTGCACCACGTTTGGGTAGAGGTGAGCCCTATAACTGCGAGAGGTGGTGGAAAAAAGCAGGGAGGAGCTCAGGGGTAACCCAGAAGAGGAAAGTCAAGTCATCCCCACTGCCTCTGGTTCAGTCTGACCTGCCCGGTTCAGGGTTTTGTGGCAGGTGCTTCTGCCATGGCTCCAAGTGACCCCCACCTACAGGATTCACCCCCTTGTGGAATCCTCTCCTGAGTGTGAGCTGGATCAAGTGGCTTGCTTCTAATATGACAAAGATGATGATGGGCTGTCACTTCAGTGGTTAGGTTACAGAAGACTAGGACTTCTATCTTGCTCACTCTCTTGCCCGCTTGGAATGGTCTCTTTTTCCTCATTCAAGCCCTACTCAATCTGCCCAGCCCAGCCTAAGTCTTGCCATTTAGCCTCTATTTTCTCTGCTTGACAAGCTCCTTGAGTAGAGCGACTAAATCTTAAACTTTTTTGGGTATTTTTCTACAAACTTATCAAAATACCAGGCATTTGGTAGTTACTCAACAACTCTGAAATTCTCTGAATTTCATATTTCTGCCCACAAAGTCCTTTTGCTGACATCCTCTTTTATTCTTTCTAGATATTTAGTTACTTTGTTGTGCTTCCGCTATCTCCTAACACATCTTGTCTAACTTAGCTTTCCCAGAAACTCTCCTTAGGCTTACTTGAGGTCCCAATTACGGAGAGGCATTTATAGAGCCATTTAAAGCCATTAGAATTATTGGCTGATTTTGGATAAGAAGGATAAGGAAACCCAGAGGGAACTAGTTCTGTGTTTCTCTGGCTTTCTAATTTATCAAAGTCAAGTTCTCAGAGTCTAAATGCTTCATAAGTACTTTCTAAAGGATTTCATTGTTTTGCTTTGTTCTTACCACACTTGAATGCCTGATGAACTTCTTTCCCAGGGCTCTGACATGATGCCAAAGCTCTGCGGCCTCTTCCTCCATCCTGCCAGCAAAAGCAGCACGCTTTTGTGTTTTTATTAAATATTAAGACTTTTAAGTCCAGAAGGACCACTTGGAAGGTGGTAAGTAAAAAACTGGCTGGGCATTAAGTGTTTGTTGAATGAATGAATGAATGAACAAAATTAATGTAAGGAGAGAATACAAAGAAGATAGGAATCAAGAAAGTTCCCCGCCTGACTCTCATCACAGCAAAGGGCTTAACATGCCCGTTGGGGCTGGGATGGACTGGGTATGTTGGCAGAATAAGGACCCATATGGAGTTTGTGGAGCCTCAAAATGAAGTATGTTTCAATATTAACCAGAAACTAGGTTATAACCCCTGATGTTTATTTTAGATCAAATTATTGCTTAAAAAACAGCAATTGCTTAGGCTACCAAAGCATGACAGGAACAACTCTTGAGAGCAAGTCAACGATCTCTGTTCTAATCCTATGCTCATGGAAAAATTTCTTACCCATAATTTGAGGTCTTAAGTGGACTTCCTGGCTAGCACAGAGTGTCCTAGATAGAGGAGCCACTCTAGTTCTGGAGCCAGTCAGAGGTCTTACTTTAAAGTGATTAATCAGGATTTTTGTTTGTCACTCTACATCCTGGGAGTCTGGTCAGCATGAATCAGTCCCTCAGAGGCTAATCAACTCCGAGTGAAATGAAACAGTGAAGTGACCGGAATCGCAAAGCCCAACCAGCTGTGATTACTCCGTCAAAGCACTGCTGCTCTCTGAGGGCCTGCCTTAAGGAGCCTCTCTCTGGACAACTTTCAGATCTCTAACACAAGTGGACTTAGAGATAATTTAATTCTTATTTTACAGAAAAGATTGAGTCTAAGAGTCTGAGTGACAGTGACAGCTAACTACAGGTAACAGTGGAATTTGAAAACCGTTTTCCTTCTGTCCACTTGACTACCTTGCTCTCATCGGAAAGGCAGTGTCTGAAGGTACCTTACGCTGTGGAAGACAGATGTGTTCTGGTTAACAAAAGCAGATTATGTAAGCCATTTATCTTATTAAAGGAGACAAGGACACTGGCATTTATTGAGCACCTACTGGGTGACTGGCATAATTTTAAGAACTTAGTCATATTACTCATTTAGTCCTTACAACAATCCTATTAAGTTGTTAATATCACTCCTATTTCATGAAGGAGGAAATAGAGCCTAGAAGAAATAAGTTGCCACAGTTACCAAAAAACAGATCTGAAATTCGAATACCAGTCTATTTGACCTCCAAGTACACACTTTTATCTTCTCTTCCTATCATACAGTTAGTTGATAAACTGTACGCATACCCAAGGGGTGTCAGAGCAGAGGAACTTCAACTTGAACATGCATGGTTTTAAGTCTTTTTCGTTTTGTTTTGTTTTGTTTTGAGACGGAATTTCACTCTTGTTGCCCAGGCTGGAGTGCAAATGGCACGATCTCGGCTCACCGCAACTTCCACCTCCTGGATTTAAGCGATTCTCCTGCCTCAGCCTCCCAAGTGGCTGGGACTATAGGTGTGACGAATTTTGTATTTTTAGCAGAGATGGGGTTTCACCATGTTGGTCATGCTGGTCTTGAACTCCTGACCTCAGGTGATCCACCAGCCTTGGCCCCCCAAAGTGCTGAGATTACAGGAATGAGCCATCATGCCTGGCTAGTTTTAAGTCTTCTGTAAGGTATGAAGCCACATTTCAAGTTTCAAGTATTAAAAACTGCCATAAAAATTCAGCCAAGAATATATCAATGCTTAATTGCTTAATGCTTGCATGAGGATGATGACAATATATTGTAATGATTTATCCTTATTGTAACTGTAGATTTCTAATCTTATAAAAAATGTTAGCTTTATACAAAAGAAGTACTAGAGGTGGGGTTACTTTCTTAAGTGGAGTATCTTCCTTTACATTTTTCCATTAAAAACCTAAACTTAAGTGAGTGTGGGAAAGTCAGAGACCCAAAAATTATATTGTGAGGGATTCTCCTTTTCCTTCCCCTTCAAAATCCATCTCTTTTTCAAGAGTAAACTGTAATGTCAAAGTTAGGAAGAAGGATGGCTAACTTCTTTGATATAAATCTCAAGGAGCACTGTCAACTGAGGCAGGAAGTTATACAGCTGCCAAAAAGTAGGAGTAATAGTTTTTTTTTTTTTTTGGTACATGTACTAATAATAAATCAAATGCTAATTCGAACTAACTTCAAATGATTTATGAGAATTTGTCAGATTCTTTTGACTGAGTTTGAAAATTTTTAATTTACTGTTTTCTTTAGTTGATAGTTTTATTAGTAATGTAAGCTACTAAGATGTATTAATTCTAGGCACTTGACAAGATCTGCTTTGAGTCTGCCTATATATAGTGTAAGTCAAAAACTGGGGGCTCAAGTCTCAAATCGAGTACCTCTCAAAGTACCTCTCAAAGAGGTAGTTTGCTCAGATCATACGGGATTTTATTCTAATGTAGCAGCCAACATTTCTAAAAAGATTTTTTAAAAGTCACATTTACAACATCTAGACTTTGAGTTCTAAGGAAGGCTTGGCAACTGTGGGCTCACATTCCCATATGGCCACGATCTGCTGGAGTTGCAAGTCAGCTGCCCCTATAGAGGGGTGTGGTCACTGGTCCACATTTTCCACCAGCCCATCTCACTCCGGTGTGTACCTTCCTCAGCCCTGTAGGCATGTGGACCTGTGATCCCTACTTTGGAAGACCTGGACAGGCAAAGCGCAAGAATGAAGAAAATAACAACAACAACAACAACAACAAAAAGAATGAAAACATAAAGAGAAGATACAGCCTACATAATGGGAAAAATTTTGGTGAACTAGATAGCAAAAAATAGCGTTTGTCAATGTAGCATGCCACAGTAGTTTGGGACGCTAGATATCAACTAGCTTGTGATAGAGAGAAATCTAAAGGTGATGTAAATCCCTTAGCACAAACATTGTCCAAATGCAGCACTTTTAGAACTCTGGTCCAAGATTAAATTCTAGGTGAATATTTCAAAAGAACTCTTTCGCTTGATGCCAATTAAAGAATAAATAGATCTTATGGCCAAGCACAGTGGCTCATGCCTATAATCCCAGCACTTTGGCAGGCTGAGGTAGGCGGATCACTTGAGTTTGAGACCAACCTGGCCAACATGGTGAAACCCAAAAAATACAAAAATTAGTGAGCATGGAGGTGTGCACCTTTAGTCCCAGTTAGTCAGCAAATTGATGAGGGATAATCGCTTGAACCCTGGGAGGTGGAGGCTGCAGTGAGCCGACATTGCACCACTGTACTCCAGTCTGGGTGACAGAGACCCTGTCTCAAAAAATTAAAAAAAAAAAAAAATAGCTCTTCAAATTCTTCCACCACTTCTAATATTTATGCTGAATTTATCTAGGAGAAAAAGAGAACACAGCTATGGAGTGTCTCTTTCACACCTCAGTATATTTTCCAATAATTAGACTCTTCCCTTTCTCTACCAATAACTATGGCTCATCTCATGCTGTCATGCTCAAAAATCAAAGCACAATCCTTGGCCAGGGTGAGAATCAAAGACGGCCTTCTCCAAAAGTGCAAGTTACTACTCTCCTTGCTCCTCCACCAAGTTAGTCTCAACAGTTTCTGATTTTTGCCCACAGTTCAACTAGCAGCTTCTTTTAAAAGGGCGATTTCCATTCTATTATAAAGATACATGCAAGTGTATGTTCACTGCAGCCCTATTCACAATAGCAAAGACACGGAATCAGCCAAAATGGCCATCGGTGATAGACTGGATTAAAAAAATGTGGTACCTATATACCATGGAATACTATGCAGCCATAAAAAGGAATGAGATCATGTGTGTTGCAGGGACATAGATGGAACTGAAGCCATTATCCTCAGCAAACTGAGGAACAGAAAACCAAACACTGCATGTTCTCACTTTTAAGTGGGAGCTAAACAATGAGAACACATGGACACAGGCAGGGGAACAACACACATTGGGGCCTCTCAGGGAGGGCGGAATGGGGAGAGAGAGCATTGGGATAAACAGCTAATGCATACGGGGCTTACTACCTAGGTGACTGGTTGACAGGTGCAGCAAACCACCATGGCACATGTTTACCTATGTAACAAACCTGCATGTCCTACACGCATATCCCAGAACTTAAAATGAAAAAACTTTTAGAAAGGGAGATTTCTTGTGCATCTTAGGAAATACCTTTCAGGCCCCTCCCTAGCCTTCTCCTCCTTTAGCCTCATTCATACTCTCCCTAATGTAGGTGGCACTTCTTTTGTGTGGCCAAATAGGAGGCAAAGAAAAAATGGCCGAGGATTGTGTCCAAGGTCACAAGAGAAAAGGTGAAGTAAGGATTTGGGGCTTCCTAAGACTTTGCCCAAGATTTGGGAGTCAGGAAATACTGCCTTTTTTTTTTTTTTTAGACAGAGTCCTCACTCTGTCCCCCAGGCTGGAGTGCAGTGGCGTGATCTCAGCTTACTGCAACCTCTGCCTCGCAAGTTCAAGCGATTCTTCTGCCTCAGCCTTCTGAGGAGCTGGGACTACAGGTGTCCGCCACTATGCCTGGCTAATTTTTTTTGTATTTTTGGTAGAGACGGGGTTTTACCATAGTGGCCAGGCTGGTCTTGGAACTCCTGACCTCAAGTGATCTGCCTGCATCGGTCTCCCAAAATGCTGGGATTACAGGCCTGAGTCACTGCACCTGGCCAAGAAATACTGACTTTTGAACACTATTTGTGGTGTGCCAAAATTATTTGCAGCAAAACACTATAAATGGTTTATATTTAAGAGGAAGAAGGGAGGTCAGAGCATGCATGTTCCATGGGAAAGAAAACAAAGTCCTGAGGTTTCTGAGAGGGAGATGTAGGGAACTGGGGTCCTGTCCAGTCCAGTGGGCACACGGGAGATGAAAACAAAAGAAGGGAGGTTATCAGAACTGAGGAAAAGAGAAAAGGGAGCTGGGAACAAGAATGCGGTACTGCACCAGGGCAGTCAGATCAAGGAGGCCATTCACATACACTCCGAAGACTTATATATGCACATGTCCAGAAAATGCTTCCTAATGTGAAGCCACGCCCACACTATACATCCCCAAACAAGGAAATGGACATTCAGAAAATCCTTAAAACGCAGGAGAAAATGTGCACAGATAAGCCTACCTTCTCATCCCCTGACACAAGAAGCGGCTCACATGCATGTGAGAAGAGGCATGTGTGTGTGCACAAGAGGTGGCCCAGCAGATGGGTTAGGAGCATGGACCCTGCAGCCAGGCTAGCTGGCTGGCTGGGTTCGAATGCAAATCTTGCCACTCACTAGCTGTGTAACCTTGGACAAGTTACTTAATCTCTCTGTATCAGTTTTCTCTCCTGTAAAAAAGTAATAACACTGGCTGGGTGTGGTGGTTCACATCTGTAATCCCAACACTTTGTGAGGCTGAGGTGGGCAGATCACGAGGTCATAAGTTTGAGACCAGCCTGGCCAATATGGTGAAACCCCATCTCTACTAAAAAACAAAAATTAGCCGGGCATGGTGGCACGCACCTGTAGTCCCAGCTACTCGGGAGGCTGAGGCAGAAGAATTGCTTGAACCTTGGGAGGCAGGGGTTGCAGTGAGCGGAGATCACACCACTGCACTCCAGCCTGGAAGACAGACAGAAACTTCATCTCAGAAAAAAAAAAAAAAATGTAGTAACACGACTACTTACCTACCTATTTATTAAAGGAATACATAAATTAAACAACACATTTAGAAGAGTGCCTGGCACACAACAAGTGTTACATAAGTAAAATAAATAACATGTGTACAAAGGGATGCACGGAGGAGACTAATGCTCAGGCTCTGAAATAGTCACTATAGAAAAAGTGTATTCCTCTAGCTACGTATTTATACTCTAATCAAAAGAAGATCTGCAAAAACTAAGACATTCTAATGTTGAAATAAGCAGATGACTACAAATCGCTGATCTAGAGGGAAAGAGAAACCAGTGCCAACTGGAAAAAAGTGGACTTGGGTAGGAGCATATGGAATATAAACTGCCTAAGAAATTATAAGACTATGCCGGGTGCAGTGACTCACACCTATAATCCCAGCACTTTGGGAGGCCGAGGTGGCTGGATTGAGAGGTCAAGAGATCAAGACCATTCCGGCCAACATGGTGAAACCCCATCTCTACTAAAATTACGAAAATTAGTTGGGCGTGGTGGCATGCACCTGTAGTCCCAGCTACTTGGGAGCCTGAGGCAGGAGAATCGCTTGAACCCTGGAGGCAGAGGTTGCAGTGAGCCAAGACTGCACCACTGCACTCCAGCCTGGGCGACAAAGTGAGACTCCGTCTCAAAAAAAAAAAAAAAAATAAATAAATAAAAGAAAAAGAAAAAGAAAACAAGAAATCAAAAGACTAGTTTTTACTCCAGATGTGATGCCACCATCAGAAGGTGGGGCTGCTGCAGGGCCTGGAGGTGAAGGCACAATTGCTATGGTTAGAGAAAGCCCAGTGTGTTAACATCCACGGGGGTACTCTGTTGCCAATTTAAGTAAGAGAGCATGGAAGTGAAATTAAGCTGCTGCTTCTACCATATTTCTCCTTACTTCATCTCTTACAGCCTGGTTCCTGGACCTAGCACTCTACGGCAACTCACCTCTTTGGGATTGTTAAGGACTTTCCCATTCCTATAGTCAAGGGCCTCATCTCCATTTTACTTGATATTCCTGCAGCATCTGAGACCAACAACAACCTATATTTTCTGAAACTTCCTTGTCCCTTGGCTTCCATTCAGCTCTCCTCTTACCTTCTTAATTACTTACAGCCTCTTTTACAGCTCTTACCAGTTCTTTTTAATTCTATCTCAGAAATTCCTTTGAAGTTAGACTTCAGCTTCATGCTCACAGATACTGCCTTAGTTCAAGGCTTTGTCATCTCCCCTGGATTTCAGCAGTCACACTGCTGGTCCTCCTGCCTGTCTCTGCATTCCCGTCCATCCTTTATGCTACTTCCAGAGTTACCTTCCCCAAAACAAATGTGGTCATCTGCCTCCTTTATAAACCTTCACTGGCCAAGTTCACACTCTCAACAATGTAAAACTCAAGTTTCACATATGAGAATCTTCATTCTCTTGCTCCAACTCACCCCTTTACTTGCACCTCTCATCTCTCTACTCACCCTAATCCACACTGAACATCTCACTGTTTCCTGAATATACTATGTCCCATGACACCGTGCCTGGACTTCTCTTCTCAACCTCTGCAATAGGGACAAGTCCATTTCTTCTTCCAAGACCCATCTCAACTGTCATCTCCTAAGGAATGTCCTTCTCAGCCTCCCTAAGCAGGGTTCTTCAGTTTCTGAGTGCCTACAGCACTGTGGGTAAACATCTTTTTTTTGTTTGTTTGTTTGAGATGGAGTTTCACTCTTGCTGCCCAGGCTGTAGCACAATGGCACAATCTCGGCTCACTGAAACCTCTGCCTTCCGGGTTCAAGCAGTTCTCCTGCCTCAGCCTCCCGAATAGCTGTGATTACAGGCATGCGCTACCACCCGGCTAATTTTTTTGTATTTTTCATAGAGACGGGGTTTCTCCATGTTGGTCAGGCTGGTCTCAAACTCCCAAACTCAGGTGATCTGCCCATCTCGGCCTCCCAAAGTGCTGGGATTACAAGCGTGAGCCACCGCGCCTAGCTGGCAAACATCTCTTCTAAGACATGCCATGCAAACTGTAACTGACCTGAGTTATCTGATTTTCCATTAAACTTTGAGCACCTCATGGACAGAGCCAATTGTTCCTAAAAACTCCAGTACCCAGCATAGCACCTTGCACATAGTTGCCTCTCAGAAAACATTGGTTGAATCAAATGTAACCCTTTCATGTATTAGGAAAAAGAGAATCTTTAATATAACCAAATCATTGTTTAAGCATAGAAGAAGAAATCAAATGAGACTGCTTTGCAAAGCACCTGGTGCTATAGTCTCTGGGAAGAGAGTGGTCTGTTCCTCACCTCTGAATGTCCTTATTCTTCCACAAGGAGGCAGACTGAGCCTTTGGCACTCTTTCAATGAAATTCACCAGCTCTTCCATGAGAAGCCTGAGTTTAAAGAAAAAAAGTGAGGAACACCCATTAAAAAATTAGAGAAACACCCTACTCTAACAGTTGGCCAGGAGAAATGACTTGCCCACCTCCTCCTACACCATCTCATCATCATCTTCCTCTCTGCTGCACATAAACTTGATCACCAGTTGATATTAAGTTAAACAAAATCCTCACTCTCTTATTGCATTTCCGTGCTAAAAATCCTGAACTTAAATAATTTAATTCACCTTTAAAACAAGCCTGGCCCGTTTCTTGTCTCTAAACATAGAAATACACAAGCCTGTTTTAACTCTCACTCTAAGATCTCTACCTTTATGTTACTAAAAATACATAGGGAGAAGTTAAATGACTGTCAAGTATCTAATTTTGGTGACACAGCAGGGAATGGGCAGGATTTTTTTTTTTTTTAATTACAATATTAAATGAACTTTTTTTTTTTTGAGACTGAGTTTCACTCTTGTTGCCTAGGCTGGAGTGCAATGGCACAATCTCAGCTCATTGCAACCTCCGCCTCCTGGGTTCAAGCGATTCTCCTGCCTCAGCCACCCGAGTAGCTGGGATTACAGGCACCTGCCACCACACAGAGCTAATTTTTTGTATTTTTAGTAGAGACAGGGTTTCACTGTGTTGGCCAGGTTGGTCTCGAACTCCTGACCTCAGGCGAATCCACCTCTCTCGGCCTCTCAAAGTGCTGGGATTACAGGCGTGAGCCACCACGGCCGGCCTAAATGAACATTTTAAATGGATAAAATAAGTTTTCTTGACATGTTTTAGGAATTAGCAAAATTCCATCTGGAAGAATACTCCAAGGACAAATGGAGTAGGCTGCTAAATGCAGAAGGCTAGCTCTCTCTGAGATGAGCTGGAGTACCACAGAACCAGGGATGAGGAATCTAAGAAATGCTGCGCTATCAGTTGGATCAAGGTACACAGGCTTTGGGGATTCACAGGACAGAGAACTGCGGGAATTCTTGATGGCCAGAGGATGACCACAAAGCTAGAAATGGATTTAACACCTTGAATCCTCATTCCTAATCTAATACTGGTGATACGTATTGACTTAAATCCCCTCCAAGCTAACATATACATACTGTTAAGCCATTAATGTATTAGTATTTGAAAGCTAAACAACTTCATTTCATTCTCATTTATTTATTTGGCCTAATACCATCTCCTCCTTCCATCTTGAAGGAAGAGTGCTAGTTTCAACATCTCAAGACCTGTGATTCCAGCTCACTGGTGTCCTGGATGTAGCTTTCATAGGAACAGTATGGTGTGCTGATCCTCACTGCTTTAACTTTTCCAGACTAGAGGCTAGTCTTTTAGCTTATCCTCTCAATTGAAATTGATGCATCACTTTGAGTGTTTTACTTTCCTATGAGAGCCCTTTCTCAGCAACCTTATGGTTACATACACAGTGCAGGTAATATGGTTTGACATAAAAACAAGAAAACACATTATTTCATCTATAAGACTCTAGAATCCAACCTAGGAGTCTACAGCAATTCTTAAGTCTCACATTTTGGGACCTGACAGTTTCAACTTATACCATTCTTATTCTTTCAAAAAAATAAATTGACAATTTTTTTTTTCTGGAGTAATTTTCTTTACCTAATTTCTCACTAAATGATACTATGGTTACTTGTGGTAACCACCCGTGTCACAAAGGCTTAGTAGGGGGCAGAGAAAGGGATGGCAGAGGCTTCTTAGAGTCAAAGGAAAACTGCAGTTTTACTCCTAGATTGCTCAGTTTCACTCCATCAACAGCAGAGACAACTTAACCATCTATTTACTTATCTATCCTATATTTTCTACAAGCTGTCTCCATTTATAGTCTACAACAAACCACAAAAGGGGGAATTTTTGAAAGCAAAGCAATAAAATGTCTTCTTAAAGATGCTACACTTTTTCTCTTTGAAGCCCTCTGCCTTGCATCTTTGTGGCATCTTCCTAAACATTACCTCCCCTAATTAGTATCCTCTGTACAGCTGTCTCCATGAACTCCTTCCAATTAATTTATAAGAAAAAGACCAACAAGGCTACTTGCACCATCAATCCTTAGGCATTTCCAATGAACATTCCTCATCTAGAGAGTCGTCTACTCCTGCCTGTTCTTTGGGTTAGTTGTTCAGAAGGAAGTAACCACCAGCTCTGGTATAATACTGTGACAGCGTCGTCACTGAAGGAGGAGCTCCGTAGCCACATCCTAGCGGGATCAGAATCAACCCTCTCACCTGCCGATCTGGACGGTCGGTTCCGTGGCATACACTGTGCCCGTGAAGCCAGTGTGCTCGGTGATGTATGGCAGCGCCATCATACAGTGATAGTTAGAGATGAGAATCACATCTACCGTAGACAGATCTATTAGCTCGGTCTGAAAAGAAAGGGAGGGAATGATATATATCTGTTCAGGGATCGATCAATATGATGTGACTAAAAAACGATGTTGTCAGAATGCAGAGAAGTAGTTTCTGTATTGCAGAATAACAATGGCTTTCCCTGCAACACTGCCATTCTCTCATTTGAAGAGGTTTTCTACACTGACATTAAGTAGCAGGACAGGATGGCCAGCAATGAGAACACAGCCAGCCCAGAGGCAGCACTCTGATTTTACTAGAACAGAATTCTTCTGAATTAGACTTATGAGGTTAAATGACAGCAGGACCCTTCGGCAGCTGCTGCCAGGCAAGTGAAACCAGGTAACTGGAAGCAGAGAGAGCAGCATATAGGCTGCAAGCATACACTAGAACACAACACCCCACTGCTACAGATTAATGGGCAATGGGGACGCAGCACACAGAAACCAGCTCTTCAAAAGCCAGATGGAGAGACAATTGTTTTGGTTTTTCTTTTGAGGTAACTTTTGTTAGTTTAGTGCTGGTTATAGAGCTCTCCAAAAAAGCAGAGTGGCAGTCATGAAAGGAAATTATCTTTTCATCTTCCATCCTAATCTTAACCCCAGATCTGCGCTTTGAAGTTCATCACTAAGGTCATGTAAAAAGGGAGAAAAGACAGGTTAGCAGGTGAGGGAAAAGGCTATCCAAGTTTGGGTAAATTTTAGGAAAACACCTAAAATTCTTCCATATATTTAAGTCCTACCAGTCTGTCAAGGCGCAATTCTCTTCTTCCACTAGGTCTTCCTGATTTGCTCACAAGATAGAAACCACAACTTCCTCAGAACTCCCAAAGTATTGTATGTGTAACTCAATTTTTAAATTTTTATTTCTTTTTGAGACAGAGTAGCTGGGATTACAGATGTGCCCTACCACGCCTGGCTAATTTTTGTATTTTTAGTAGAGATGGGGTTTCGCCACGTTGGCTAAGCTGGTCTCAAACTCCTGACCTCAAGTGATCCGGCTGCCTCAGTCTCCCAAAGTGGTGGGATTACAGCAAGCCACCAAGCCTGGTCTGTATGTGTAACTCTTATGACAGTTCACAATCTATACACAACACCTCAAAGTAGCACTTTGTCCTGTGTGACTCCTCTGTCCCCTCCCACCTGTGGCAGCCAGTACTTAACAAGCCTTGGTGTGCTTCTGTTGAAGGAATGCAGCTTTATTAGTGGCATGTTCTGGGAGAAGTGAAACACCGTGGTTCAGAGACAACCCGTCACTCACAGGGCCCTCCGCCGTGGAGGTACATTTCCCATAACTCTGGGAAATGTACGGTGCACTAAGGAAAAGCAAGTGACTCGGTTAAGAGGTGGGTCCTTGAGATAATACATCCCCACGAAGAAGAAATAAGAAGGATGATGTGACACAAGCAGATGAAGAGAGGCAGGGTGCCATTCTGGCTATGGGTATTTTTCAGTTGAGTAACTTTACAAACAAAATGAGTAATTTAATAAAGATGCCAGGCAGCATTGGCCCCCAAGGATAGGATGCCAGCAGAGCTCATAAACTACTCAGTGCCAGGGTACTGCTGTCTGTGTGAACACCATGCCTAATGAACAGCCAACCCATCCTAACCTTCACCCCAAGTTGTGCACTGCCCTTGCAAGACAGTGTCCTCCTCATGAAGGACCATATAACTCTTTGCTGGTCCTACTCTCCACTACCTCCCTAGCATCATTTTTAAATAAATAGGGAAATTAAGACGGAGTAGCACAGTGATAGATCCAGAAGAAAACAATGCGAATCACACTGAAGCAACAATAAAGCTGAAAACCATCGCCACCAGTCCTCATGTATACAGAAACTGGGTGAGAAAACTTGAAATTTCTCTTTAATGTCTAAGAACCAGCCCACAGAGTCTAGAATTAAAAAAATAAAAAATTATTCTGTTGGTATATATAAAAAATGTATGCTGACATAAAACATTTTTCCTCTGAGAAATTTAAATTCCAAACCACATTTATATACATGTAACTCTTGACCAACACAGCGGTTAGGGGTGCTGACCCCCTGGACAGTTGAAAATAACTTTTGACTCCCCTCAAACTTAACTATTAATAGCCTACTGTTGACTAGAAGCCTTCCTAATAACATAACTAACACATACTTCGCATATACACTATATACTATATTCTTACAATAAAATAAGCTAGAGAAAAGAAAACGTTATTAAGAAAATCATAAGGAGCCAGATGTGGTGGCTCATACCTGTAATCCCAGCACTTTGCGGGGCTGAGGTGGGAGGACTGCTTGAGGCCAGGAGTTTGAGACCAGCCTGGTTAACGTAGTGAGACCTAATGTTTAAACAATTAGCCAGGCATGGTGCTGCACACCTGTAGTCCCATCTACTCGGAGGCTGAGACAGGAGGATCACTTGAGCCCAGGAGGTCGAGGCTGCAGTGAATTATGATTGTACCATCACACTTCAGGCTGGGCAATAAAGTGAGACCCCATCTCAAAAACAAAAAAAATCATAAGGAAAAGAAAATACATTTACTATCCATTAAGTGGAAGTGAATCATCATAGAGGTCTTTATTTTTGTCATCTTCACATTAAACAGACTGAGGAGAAGGAGGAAGAGGGGTTGGTCTTGTTGGCTTGGGTGGCAGAGAGGAAGAAGTGTAGGAGGTAGAAGGCAAGGTAGGAGAAGCCAGCACACTCGGAGTGCTTACGGATATATGTCATAATTTGTTTGACATTTTCACGTTTTCATTTCTCTAAAAATGTTTCTATATGGTATCAACCCTTCTTCCACCATTTTAGTTTCTGTGCCCATATCATAGAAGGATCTAAGTTGTAAAAGAAGTCAAAAGCAGTCTTGAATAATCGCAACCCTTCTGCCTGACTGTCTAATGTCAATTTGTTTTCCAGCACTGCTTCTTCTATGTCTTCTTCATCATCTGGCACTGGTTCAGAAGCACTCATCTTGGTCAGGTCATCTTCTGTTAACTCCTCTGGTGTGCTAATAGGCTCCTGAATTTCTCCAAGTTCCATATCTTGAAACGCTTCACCTCCCACTTTTTTTTTTTTTTTTTTGTCATAGCCACAATCTCTTTCTTAAGTTCCTTGACTGGTTCTGTTGTAAATCCTGTGAAGTACAACACCTGGACACAGTTTTCTCTAGCAGGAATTTATTTATTGTTTCAGGCTTCATAGCTCTTTCTATAACAATGATGGCAGGTTCAATGGTGTAATCCTTCCAGACTTTCATGATGTTCCATTGGGGTCCTCTTCCATAGAGCTGACAGTCCTTTCCACAGAGTACTGTGATGAGGCTCAAAGGTTCTTATGACCTCCTGATCTAGAGGCTGAATTAGTGATGGTGTGTTTAGGGCATTAGACCACTCTGACACCTTTGGAGTTGAACTCATGGGATTATGGGTGGCCAGAGGCATTGTCCAATACTGAAAGAACTTTAAAATGCAGTCCCTTAGTGGCAAGGTACTTCTTGACTTCAGGGACAAAGCATCAGTGAAACCGATCCTGAAAAGCCGTTCTCGCTGTCCAGGCCTTCTTGTTGTACAAGCCAAAGACTGGCAACTGGTGTTTACCTTTTTCCTTCAGGGATCAGGGGTTGGCCACTTTATAGATAAAGGCAGTCCTGATTAAAAACAAACAAATAAACAAACAAAAAAACCCGAGTGCATTTGCGCAAAACAGTAGAGTTAGCCTATCCCTTCCTGCCTTAAGTGTTGGAACTCACTTCTCTTCCTAATAAATGTTTTTTTGTGACATTTTCTCCCAGATTAGGACACTTTCATCTGCATTAAAAACCCATTCAGGCAGATAGTCTTTCTCCTCAGTGATTTTCTTAATGGCATCTAGGAATTTGTCTGGTGTCTCTTGGCTGGAGGAAGCTGCTTTTCCTGTTATCTTGACATTTTTTTAAGCTTTCCTTTTGCTTTAAGTTGTCATACAATGATTTCACTTTTTCTTGAATCACATCAGAGTCTATAGGTATGCCTTTCTTACAGCAGACTTGCACCCACGTAATGCTGCATTTTCAATACGAGGTAAAAATGTATTTCACAAGAAGTACAAGTTTTCATGCCTGCTGGTGTAGCTACAGTGACAGCTTCATGTGTTTTCTCTTGTTTTTCTTTTCTTTTTCTTTTTTTTTTTTTTTTTTTTAACATGGTCCTTTTTTACAATGGTCCTTATGCTGGATTCATTTGTCCCGAAATGGCGGGCAATGTCAGCTGCAGACTTCAATCTACATATCAGGCACTTCAACTTTTCCTTGTAATGCCACGACTTTTCTTTGCTTCTTGGGAGCACTTCAAGCATCACTAGCGGCACTTCGTATGGGTCCCACTTCGTATGGGTGTTATTCAAGGTTAACGGTACTGCATTAAACATGACGCAAGATCCATGAGAATTGTGAGAGATCACTCTTTACTGCAATACGCAATTTATAGGAGAGGGGAACGGCTCACATGGAGATGACTGGCATCACATGGTGTTTTAAGCGGACACTTGAGCTCACCACAACAGTAACAGGAGGTGGCTATGAAGTTATAGACTGTACTACAGTTTTATGCATGTGATTAAATACTGAATCTTAATGCTCATTTATGTTTCTTTCGAGTGCAAATCGTGTCATGTATGGTCTGTAAATGTTGGTGTGCATAGTTTTGATAAATTTTAACTTTTTCAGCTGGGCGCGGTGGCTCAAACCTGTAATTCCAGCACTTTGGGAGGCTGACGCAGATTGCTTGAGCTCAGGAGTTCAAGACCAGCTTGGACAACAAGGCAAAACCCCTCTCTACAAAAAATACAAAATTAGCAGGGTGTGGTTGTGTGCATCCGTGGTCCCAGCTACTTGGGAGGTTGAGGTGGGAAGATGGCTTGAGCCAGGAAGGCGGAGGTTGCAGTGAGCTGAGATTGAACTACTGCACTCCAGCCTGGGCAATAGAGCCAATGAAAAAAAATTATTGGCTGGGCGTGGTGGGTCATGCCTGTAATCCCAGCACTTTGGGAGGCCAAGGTGGGTGGATCACCCGAGGTCAGGAGTTTAAGATCAGCCTGGCCAACATAGTGAAACCCTGTCTCTACTAAAAATACAAAAATTAGCAGGGCATAGTGGTGGGCACCTGTAATCCCAGCTACTTGGGAGGCTGAGTCAGGAGAATCGCTTGAACCCAGGAGGCTGAGGTTGCAATGATCCAAGATTATGCCACTGTACTCCAGCCTAGGTGACAGAGTGAAACTCTGTCTCAAAAAAAAAAAAAAAAAAAAAAAATTTCTCTTTTTATAATAAATTTGTGTATACTTTATGATGGTAAATGAGAAAATAGACTACTGTCTATACATACTTTATGAATTAATGACATGTCTAACGTTTTCTTAATTTGCTATTTCTCGACTATGCAGTTCATCTGCAAGTTTTTTCAAATTGTCATAATGAAAAACTCCACATGTAAGTGGACTTTTCCAGTTCAAACTCATATTGTTCAATGGTCAACTGTACTAACATATTTACTTACATATGTTCACTCAATGGAATCCAGTAAAGATTACTCTAACTTTAAAACTGTTGTATACCAACACTTGGGGTTCTACAGACCATAAATTCAATCAAAACAACCCTCATTTACTGGTTGCGTACTGTACTGGGATACAAAGATATATAAGCTATTTGTACTAGTTTGTAAATTTCATGACGATTGGGACCTTGGCTGTGTGGCTCACCCACAAGTCAGTGAAGACTGGGCTATAATAAGTGCCTCTCTCCTGCTTCCATTACTCTCCCATTTTTTTTCCAATCATACAAGGCCTGGCTCTACCTTAAAACAGTGACTATTACTAATTTGTGCCCTAAAATCTTGCCTGAAAAAATGTATATGGCTCTAGAACCCTAAATATATCAATAATCCTTTAGCTTGGCAAAAGTGAACTGTGGAATGGTAACTGTCTAATTTAAAAGCTGAGTATCCTAAAGAGTAAGTCAGAAAGCCACCGGAACACCAATTCATAAATTCTACAGTGGTGTCCATAAACAGAAGGTTGCAGTAGTCAGTATCACACGTGGTCAACTGAAAACAAATGTAGCACCTAGGATCAGGAATCTTCAAACAGATGGTGAACTGCCCTACCAATTCCTAAGTGACAAATGAGGATGACAAAATGACTTTGGTTAATGGTGAGGGAGAGCTCTGGATTCTTGGATTCCTTCAGCTTTAGGCTTACTACTAAATCTCAAACTTTCTCCCTTATCTGCCAACTTCAATTACCACGTTTGTCTGTGTTTCTTTTTCTGTTTGCTCTGGTACCCTCAAAGACATATACACATACTTCCAAGAGAGATAAAAATGTTGATCTACAGGATATTAAACAAAGCGTAGAAATGGAAAGAGAAGGAAGAAGAGAAAACAAAAATAAGAGAAACTGCACTCCAAATTCTTTTTCTCTTTGGCCCTGAATTTGTGGAAGTATTTTCTACAGGTACTGTGATCCACTGGGCATATGGAAAAAAGAGGATGGCACCTTCTCATGAACCTGCGAGCAGCTCCGGCTTTCCACATTTCACATGTCTGTTAAGAACCGCATCTAGGCTACTCTGGGGATTAGGTCTCTCAGCTGAGATTAGCTGCCTTTAAAACAAACGGAAACTGATCTTAGTTTCCCTTGAAAGGATGAAACTGGCCCCACACCCTAACAATAAGTCTCACTATGATAATAATAAGTAACTGTTTTCTATGACTCAGTTCAGAATCTATGAATTTCAAACAATATTAAATATGGTATTTCAAGTCAGCAAGAATTTTTACAGTTTACTGGCATTGGCTAAATAATAGCAATTGTCAGTTATCCACCATAAAGCAAGACCAGGACACATATGGCTAACCTAAGCACACAGGCATCAGAATCATAAAACTAAAAGGCTTGAGTTATTTCCTTACCTTGCTCAAAACATGCCCTAGTAGGAGTATTAGTGGGGATTACAGAAAGAACAGGAAATAGGAAGAAGAGAGTGACGTAAATGACTTACAGACAATATAAAAAGCTGCTAAATGATCACATTTTGGCTGTGTAACAATGTGCCTGGAATAACGGATTCATTTAAACTTGAAAACAGGAAGCTAAGCCTCTTAAAATTATTTCTTGACTTCATTTTGAGCAATTACATAATAAGGTTTGTTTCTACAATAAGATTCACCTTAATCTTACCTCTGGTAAACAGAATTCAGGCACAGAATCCACAAATACATGACCCGAGCACTCCTTTAGCTCCTAAAAGAAATGAAAAGGAAAAACACAAGGAAGAGATACCCAGTACATATAGGACCAAATAAATATACTCCTCAAACAAAACTTTTCACGAAGAATCATAGACTACTAGAGTTGGAGGGAAGCTGGGAGGTTATTAGGCCGACTGTCCTGTGTTTAGGCTCAGGCAGGCCAAGTGTCTTACTAAGGGTAAAATGCTGGTTGGTTGCAGACTCAGGACTTGAATGCACATTTTTTGAAACCTCTTCCATGCATGGGTATGTGCTGCTCCCATAACCCACAATCCAGTGGTTTCCAAATAAGGTATGCAAACTGTACTAGCAACACCAGAATTATGTGGGGACGTGGATTACAAAAAAGATCCCTGGCCCTATCTAAGACTGAAGGGATCAGAAACTGGGGATGAGGCCATGGAATGTGTGTTTATAACAAGCACCTCCAGTGATTCTGTTATGCTGTCAGGCTAGGAGTCATGGCCCTACATAAACTGTTTAAAGGCTTTTTCTCCACCTACCAAGGGTTGGGAGGAAAGGGGGACGTAAGGAGGGAGGGTCAAGAGCCTGAAACAGGGATTCAGCATCCACCACCAGCACTACCACCATCACCACCTCCTCCGCTACCACAAGTACCACCACTGCCTCCACCATCACTACCACCACCACCTCCACCTCCACCACTGCCACCTCCACCTCCACCACAACCACCACCAGCACCACGAATATAACGTTTTTCCTTGCACAACATACCATTTATTTAGCATTATAAACCAAATGTATTTATTCAAAAGAAAAAAGTATATGTATAAATAAATAGATATAGTCCAGCTTCTCACCCCACCCATGACCCACCAAATTTAATAAACCTGTCTTTCCCCCACAGACTGACCCTGAGAAAAGAGTTTGACAGAAGGTAGTTCATATGGGAGGTGCTGAGAAAACAGAGTAGAGAAGTGATCAGTGCAAAGGAAGGTGACAGATAATGGCTTTGTCACTGAGCCACATACAACTTGGGGCAACTGGAACTTATCCCCATGGGGAAACTCAGAAATGATCTAACACAGACAGCTCCAAATTATCCCACTGAGGAGCAATGGGGCTGAAATGTTTATATACCAACTCCTGCATTTTGTGCAGCCTCAGGAAAAAAACTCTCAGGCAAAGCCATACAGACACTGGCAGATGGAATTATGACAGACGACAGTGAAATAGCAAAGTCCGAGAGATATGGGTGGGCTACCAATAGGGTCTGCTACGATGCCTCCTGAAGGCCACTAATGCTTTCTCCTCTCACTGACACTTTAAACTGAAGTCCACAGTGAATTTTTTGCACCATCAAGGTTAAAGCTACCTATGACTTCACACTGAAACCAGTAAAAGATAGAATGTGGTTGACAGTTTCCTTTGCTCTTTCCAGAAAGGGAAAGATACTTTTGTAATTTTGTTCTATCATGTTTCCATTAGTCACTCAACATATATTATACGTATCTATATATACATGTATCTATAGTTACATATCGGAGTCTGAATGATTTTACTCTCAATCTTTATCTGAAAATAGGGCACTGACTACATAGTACTGTCCTTTTGAATGTTACAAGTCTCATATCAGAACCTTGATAGACAATTTCCTCCCCTTGCCTTCCACTATACACTCTGGTTCCTCTCCTTAGATGAGTACCATTTAACTAGTGACAGGCTGAGCCAAAAGGAGACTGAACACTTTTCTTAATTACAATGTACCTGCCAGCTAAAAACAAATGAGCAATTATGTTTAATGGGAGAAGACTCCCCACTCCCTTAGGATGAGGTTAAAAATGATTAAAGACAAATCATGGGAAATTTCAAAGCTTTGCCTGGCCTTAAATGGGCTATGTAATCTTCTTCCCCATAATGCTACATTTCAGGACAGGGCATATGATGAAGTCTCCTTGCAGGCTCTCATCCTTCCTGACCTGCAGAAGCATATTTGCCATTCCAAACACTTACAATGTCACTGTATTTTATTCACCACTCCCTTCTAATGAAATACTCCCACATGCACATGCAAGTCATTTCGCTCACAATGCGCTGGTAATGGGATGCTTCAGAGCCTTTTGCAGGGAACAATGATTTATAGCCAGCAGGAGAATCAGGCTGAAATCAGGTGCACAGGTTTCTGAATGTCACATAATTTTACAGTCAGCTCTGAAGAAAATCTGGTTTCAAATTATGCATTTGGCTTGTACTTGAGGCTACAGTGCAGTTACAGGAATTAATTCTGTAAAAAGAACACCTCTTTATTTAATAGTATCTATTACAAGAGAAAATGCTTTATTTAGATGAATCATGTTAAGCATCTTTAAACTCTTAATTTTTCAAATGTGAAACTGAGGAAAGGAAGAATGATTTAGGGGACTAAGAAGTGGCCTGAGGGGGCTTTACAGTCTTTAACCTTCCTATACCTCTGATTTTAGTACAAAGTTTGACTAGCTTATAGTTGGAACATTTTTTGGTAGCTTTAGTCTTTCATTTATTAAATAACTGTCTAACTATTGATCCGAGGAAGAAATTACTGAAAAGATAACCTAATGTCAAAAATTTAATAGCCTCAAAGAGAAAGAAGTAATTTAAGCCATTTATTTTAGGTGTAGTCAGTCATTAAAGTCATAATAGAACTCCAAATCCCAGATTCCTAGAACTGTTTTTTTTTTTTTTTTTTTAAATCATCTATAGAGATTATCCATTCTAGACTATCAGGACAGGCTGAAATGGGATCACAGATCATAGTGTGGGAGACCCTCTACTCAAATTTACCTAAGAGCACTGTCCCCTGCACACGAAGGCACTGCCGGGGAAGTCAAACACTCTGCTCCTCAGACCATTCCCCACACAGTGGCCAGAGTGATCCAATCTGACAATGCCACTGTCCTTCTGTAACCTTCTGTGGCCTATTGTTACCCAAAAAAGAACCAAGCTTTTTACAAAGCCCTACCTGATCTGACCCTTCATAGAAGCAGTTTAAAACTCATCTACTTGAGGATTTTAAAGTTATTTTAAAAAAGGTTTTACTCTTTTCAATCACAAAATGAACTGGATTGATTCTTTAAAAAACCTTGTCTTTGAAACACTCATTGCAATTCTAGAAATAACAGTTTTCTTTCTGCGGTGATAAAAGGTATTTGCAGCAGAAGTACTTAAATTTCTACACATGAGCAAAATGGATCTGAATCAGAACAGTGACATTCTCTAAAAGGCACTTAAAAATAGTAGCTACCATGTCCTGAAGACCCCAGCATAGATATTGGGGTTTTTCAGAGAGGGAAAAAAAAAAGCCATCAGTCACACTACTACAGGGTGGCTCTGGTATGAGAAGATAACTTTCCACTGTGTATAGATATGCTTTAGTTTGTAGTCTTAGATATTACCTTGTCCAAGAAAGCATTTCCATCCTTCAGGGACCAGCCAGGAAGACTGGACAGCCTGGGACTGCAAAACAAAATATTAAGATTAAGTTAACCTAGATAGATTATAATCCTCAATGATTTCATGGTAACTGTACTGTCTCCATAAAGTTAAGAACAGTTTAAAATTACTGGTAGTAGTTCTTATCCTAAATACCAATCAAATATAAGAGAAATAACCATGTTGTATCAAGCTTAAAAATTATGTGGCAATAGGATATTAAAAGGTCAAACAGTTTGGCGGAAAATTGGAAAAACTAAAAGAATCGTATGCAGAATAATAAAGAAAAAAGAAAGATGAGACATGAGAGGCTTTTATAGTTGTCCAATCACCCCATCTTCTTTCCCATGTGTCTGGCCACAGTCCTTAGACAGGGCAGAACAGGCATCATCTTATTGCGGATGAAAAAACAGATGCGAATAGGAGCTCTGATGAGAACACTGCCCTACTATCTCCCCGTCAGCATTCACCACAAACACGAATACCCGAATTCCAGTCCAATCCATGCTTTGGGTTCACAGCTTTACAAGTGGATTAGTCACCTGTCACCTGTGACTTGAGCTTCCAATTCTGGAGAATGAAGCTAGTTTTCCCAAGTGTTACAAAATGACACCATGTCTAAAGTGAACAGCTTCTAGCAGATGAGGTCAATTTCATGTGTATGTTACATTTTAAAAATCTGAATTAAAAAATCATTTACTACTAATAATCTAAAGATTTAACTGTGTACTACTAGTTGACCAGAAGAAATATAATGCAAGCTGAAAGTGCCAATAACTCAGGAGAGAAAACAGTATGCTGGTAAAATTAAAAGCGTAATGACCAAGGTAATGTGTGAAGAAAAAGCCCATCAGGATTCCAAGTTGGATGGCAAAAGGATTTCAGCACTCACTACAAAATTATCTTCTGTGATGCAAAAGTTAAGGACAAAGTAAGGGTGCGGGACTAAAAGAATCAGAAACCAAGTATCTGTAAGGTCTCTCTTCCTCTTCTCAAAATAATTTGGTCAGATGCTAAGTCTGTAAGTAGATAGGTATGAAAGTCAACATAAAAGCATAAATATGTGAATATCTGTCAATCTTTTAGAAATGGTTAAAAACCTGAATAAAATATAAACGCATCTACTTTCAGAAAAAAGTGAGAATTGGGGGTGGGGGTAAGTTTTTCGTTGTTGTTGTTGTCATTGTTTTTTGAGACGGGATCTCGCTCTGTCACCCAGGCTGGAGTGCAGTGGTGCAATCGTGGCTCACTGCAACCTCCGCCTCTTGGGTTCACGCCATTCTCCTGCCTCAGCCTCCCAAGTACAGGTGCCCGCCATCACATCCGGCTAATTTTTTGTATTTTTAGTAGAGACGGGGTTTCACCGTGTTAGCCAGGATGGTCTCGATCTCCTGACCTCATGATCCACCCGCCTTGGCCTCCCAAACTGCTGGGATTACAGGCGTGAGCCACCGCACACAGCCGGGGGTGGGGGTTAAGTTTTAATTATTAGGTTGGTGCAAATAATTTTGACATTAATTCCAAACTTACAGAAAAGTTGCAAGGATGTGAATACAATGGACTCTCACATACCCTTTATCTAGATTAACTGTTTACATTTTGCCTTTATTTATCCAAAAGTGAGAATACTGATGTATATTAGAGAATGAAAATCACTACTGGAGGCCAGGTGCAGTGGCTCACACCTGTAATCCCAGCACTTTGGGAGGCCAAGGTGGGAGGATCATTTGAACCCAGGAGTTTGAGCCCAGCCAGGGCATCATAGTGAGACCCTGTCTTCACAATAAATTAAAAAATTAGCAGGCTGTGGTGGTACACGCTTGTAGTCTCAGCTACTTGGGAGGTCAAGGAGGAAGGATCACTTGAGCCCAGGAGGTCAAGGCTGCAGGAAGCCATGATCGTGCCACTGCAACAAAGTAGAATCTTGTTTTGAAACAAGACCCTGTCTAAAAAAAACAAAAAAAGAAAATCACTACTGAGAGAATCAAATTTGACTGGTATAAATCACACCTGATAACTTTTTTTTTTTTTTTTTAAACTCTGGGAGTTTTTAAAAAAGTTTTAAAAATAAACTCTGGGAGTTTTCTGCTCTAACTTTTCAGAAAAATATACTATTACCATTAGTTGTTTTAATTCCCACCTCATTTCATAGTCATATATTTTGAAGACTTCTTACTTCTTGAAAAATATATTTGCTATCAGATCAGATTAAGAAAGCAAGTATTCCAATAAAAGTGTAATGACAAGACAATGTGGACACTGTTCTCATTTCATGCATGTTAACTCTCTAAAACAAGGTTGTAAATATCTACTTCCCTTTATAAAGATAACTGGATCAAAGGACACACACTCTGTCTGTTCCCCATCAGACCCACACAAATCAGATGACAGATGCAGTTAGCTGTCCTCAACAAACGTTTAGAAATAGTAAGTTGCTTATCAGAATATAACTAATTTTTTAACAAGCAAAATTTTCAGGTGTTGTGGTTTACACTCCTGGAAAACATTTTTTTAATAACATCAAAGCCATCTATTATACCTGGGTGGTTACTTTGGGTTAGAGCCACTGCTAGTAGATGAGACTGAATGCTGAAAGGAAATCATGACCACGTTGTAACAATAGTGCCAATGACAAGGGGATGCAAATACATCACCACATGGCAAAGGGATGCTGACTATAGAGATGAAAATATTTGCTTACTGTGTTCCAATGAGTTAATGAATAAACCACAAAGAGTAAATTTTAAGTTACCAAAGGGGAAGGGACTTAGTTTTTTGCTTTTAATGATTACAAAGTTCGATGGTGTAAACTTTGTAAACAAGGAGCTAGAGATCTTTCCACAGAAATCTAATAAAATGGCCAGGCACGGTGGCTCACGCCTATAATCCCAGCACTTTGGGAGGCAGAGGTGGGTGGATCACCTGAGGTCAGGTGTTCGAGACCAGCCTGGCCAACATGATGAAATCCCATCTCTACTAAAAATACAAAATTATACGGGCATGGTGGTGCTTCCCTGTAATCCCAGCTACTTGAGAGGCCAAGGCAGGAAAATCACTTGAACCTGGGAAGCAGGGGTTGCAGTGAGCCAAGATGGCACCACTGTACTCCAGCCTGGGCAAAAAGAGCAAAATTCCATCTAAAAAAAAAAAAGAAAAAAGAAAGAAATCAATCTAATAAAACATGGGAGGTAAAGGTGCCCCAAAAAAAAAAAAAAAAAAGATTGTAGAAGAGCACATCTTTGCACCCGCTATTTTACTAACATTTCTTAGGAAAAAAGGATACCATTAAAATTTTTAGTCGAAAAAATGTATAAAAGATTTTTAAAGGGGCCAGGCGCGGTGGCTCACGCCTGTAATTCCAGCACTTTGGGAGGCCGAGACGGGCAGATCACGAGGTCAGGAAATCGAGACCATCCTGGCTAACACGGTGAAACCCCGTCTCTACTAAAAAAATAGAAAAAACTAGCCGGGTGAGGTGGCGGGCGCCTGTAGTCCCAGCTACTTGGGAGGCTGAGGCAGGAGAATGGCGTGAACCCGGGAGGCGGAGCTTTTAGTGAGCTGAGATCCGGCCACTGCACTCCAGCCTGGGAGACAGAGCAAGACTCCGTCTCAAAAAAAAAAAAAAAAAAAAAAAAAAAAAAAAAAAAAAAAGATTTTTAAAGTAATTGTTTATTTTGGAAAAATAGGTAAATTATTCTAAGATTTCTGTGGAAAGATTTACGAAGTTTACACAGTTGAACTTTAATGCTTAAAAGCAAAATAACCTTAGACAAGTAATCTATTGCCTAGGAAAATACTGAAAAGAAGATTGAACATTATACACAATTTCTTTTTTTTTTTTTTTGAGGCGGAGTCTCGCTCTGTCGCTCAGGCTGGAGTGCTGTGGCGCCATCTCGGCTCACTGCAAGCTCTGCCTCCTGGATTCCTGCCATTCTCCTGCCTCAGCCTCCCGAGTAGCTGGGACTACAGGCGCCCGCCACCACGCCCGGCTAATTTTTTGTATTTTTAGTAGAGATAGGGTTTCACCACTTTAGCCAGGATGGTCTCCATCTCCTGACCTTAGGATCCGCCCGTCTCGGACTCCCAAAATGCTAGGATTACAGGCGTGAGTCACCACGCCTGGCCTGCAATTTCTTTTTTATTTTTATTAAAGACAGAGTCTTACTCTGTCGCCCAAGCTGGAATGCACTTGTGAGATCACAGCCCACCGCAGACTCAAACTCCTGGGCTCAAGTCTCAGCCTTCCAAGTAGCTGGGACTACAGGTACATACCACCACATCCAGGTATGAAATGTATTACTTTTACAATCAGAAAATAATAATGAAAGAGGCATGAGTCCATTCATTCATTTATTCAAAAAATACTAACAAGCTTAATTCCCAGTGCAAAGTGTTGGAATGATAGTAAATAAACAATCCTTTCCTTTTAGGAGTTTGCAATCTAGTATAGGGAGTCATTACACCAGAATAAAATAAGAGCTCTGACAGGGGTACACAGGAGGTGCCATGGGTTCACAGAAAGTGCACTTTTGACAGTTTGCAGTGAGGTGGTAGAGTAGAAAATAGGAGTTAGGAAGTGAAGGTGGAGGAGGTCTTTCAAGAAGGAAACAGGGAAGAGCCTCATCACAGGGTGCGGTGTTGCAGGTCAGTGAGGTGCTCATCTTTTCACTCACTGATTTAGGAATCTTTATTAGTATGTCAAGATGTTGGTGACAGGACTAGGTGCCAGCGATAGGACTGTGAGCAAAATACTCCCTCCTCCTGAGGAAGCAGGCGAGGCACACGAATCCAGTCAGCATGCAAATTGATGGGGACAAGTGGAGGCAGCATCAAAAAATTTCCCTGGGGACACGAGGACTGAGTTGAGATCTGGACAGGAGCAGAGTCAAGGGGAAACTGGGGGCAGGGCCTGAGGGACTAGAAAAAGTTTAGCTCCCACTTACAGGTGAGAACATACAGAATTTGGTTTTCTGTTCTTATGTTAATTCACCAAGAATAATGGCCTCCAGCCGCATCCATGTCACTGCAAAGGGCATGATTTTGTTCCTTTTTTCTGGTTGTGTCGTATTCCATGGTGAACAGCCCAGCAGGTTCCTTCAGTCCTTTTCACCACCAGTCCTTGGCATGGACAGCTTCCATGAAGGTTATTCATTTATTCACATGGAACTTTGAGCAGATTCCAAGACACTCCCTCCCAGTCCCCATCCAGCTAGAATGCCATCATTATGTCCTTCCTATATCAAAACTGTAGTCATGGATGATCTCACACAGTCTTCCAAGCTGGAAAAACAATACATGTGACTGCTCTGAGTAAGGAGTCAGAAGATTTCTTTGAAACTATTTAATAGAAGGAAACAAAGAACAAGAGGCAGAGTATAAAGAAGGTACTGGAGGGGCAGGCGTGAAGGCTGATACACTGAGATGAGTGTGGTGTTTGTCCTAAGAGCAATGAAAAACCACTGAAAGGTTTTAAACAAGGAATATAAGATTAGATTTGTGCTCCTAAAAGATGATTGTGGGGAAAACGGAACCATGTGCCTTCTGATAATAGATACTATCATCAGCACGGTATTCCTACGAAAAACAATAACCCCAACCTAATCACGAGGGAACATCAGACAAACCCAAATTGAAAGTCATTATATGAAATAATTGGCCATACTCTTAAAAACCTCAAGGTCATAAAACACAGACCGGGAAAGTCTTCCAGATTAAAGGAGTCTGAAGAAATGACAGCTAAATACAACGTGGATGGGATCTGGATGAGATCCTGGACCAGAAATTACCATTTCTCTCTCTTGCTATAACGGGTTTCATAGTGAATTATGAATTGGCAAAAGTGGAGACATATGTATAAGGTATACAGATTAGACACTGGTATACTATCAATGTAAATTCTCTGATTTTGATTTTTGTATCATGGTTATGTTAGACGATGTCCTTGCTCTTTGGAAATACACTCAAGCATTTACGGGTGAGGAGCATCATGCCTGCATCTCACTCTCAAATGGGTCAGAAAAAAATTATGTGTATACATATCAAGAGGAAATGATAAAGCAAATTTGTTAAAATGCCAATAAACTGGTAAAGGCAATTAGGAATTGCTTGTACTGTTTTTGCAGCTTTTCTGTAAATCTGTAGGATTTCCAGTAAAAAGTCACACCAAAAAGATGACGCTTGATTGAGACAGGGTCAAGATGAGAATTGAAGAAACTGGTGAGGAGGCTTTAGTAATGATACCTATAAAAGACGGGAATGACTACAGCAGCACTGAAGAGAAGTGACTGGATTCTAGAACTATTTAGAAGGTAAAAGTGTCAAGGCTTAATCAAAGATTGCATATGGAGCAGTGAGGAAAAAGGCTGAATGAAAGTTAACTCCCAGTTTTCTCGTTTTTATAAAAGGATACCATTTACTAAGATAGGAACTTGAAGAAAACCGTATCTGGAAGGATTCGTTTTCCTCTTCTGGACCCAGTGTGATCGTGAAAAAAAGTTTGAGGGCATGTTGAGTTTTTTCTTTTTTTTTTTGAGACATAGTCTCTCTCTCTCTCTCTCTCTCTCTCTCTCTCTCTCTCTCTCTCTCTCTCTCCCCCTCTCTCTCTCCCTCCCTCCCACCCTCCCTCCCTCAAGCTGGAGTACACTGGCATGATCATGGCTCATTGCAGCCTCGTCTTTCTGGGCTCACGTGATCCTCCTGCCTCAACCTCCCAAGTCAGCTAGGACTACAGGCACACATCACCATGCCTAGGTAATTTTAAAATTTTTGGTAGGCATTTTGGACACATCAATCTGGAACTTGGAAAAGAGTTACTAACTAAAGATACACATTTGTAAGTTGCTATTTGGATGGTTATTGCAGCTCTGAGCAATTTAATTTTTAGAATTTCAACTTCTATTCAGATTCATAGGGTACACATGCAGGTTTGTTACCTGGGTATATTTCATTATGCTGAGGTTTGGGGTACAACTGAACCTGTTGCCCAGGTAGTGAGCATAGTAGCCAAGAGTTAGTTTTTCAATCCTTGACCCCCTCCCTACTAGCCCTTCTAGTAGTCCCCAGTATCTATTGTTGACATCTTTATGTCCATATGAACCCAATGTTTAGCTTCCACTTACAAGTGAGAACAATACAGTATTTGGTTTTCTTTTTTTATTATTATTATACTTTATGTTCTAGGGTACATGTGCACAACGTGCAGGTTTGTTACATATGTATACCTGTGCCATGTTGGTGTGCTGCACCCATTAACTCGTCATTTACATTAGGTATATCTCCTAATGCTATCCCTCCCCCCTCCCCCAACAACACAACAGGCCCCGGTGTGTGATGTTCCCCTTCCTGTGTCAAAGTGATCTCATTGTTCAATTCCCACCTATGAGTGAGAACATGCGGTATTTGGTTTTCTGTTCTTGCAACAGTTTGCTGAGAATGATGGCTTCCAGCTGCATCCATGTCCCTACAAAGGACACGAACTTTTTTATGGCGGCACAGTATTCCATGGTGTATACATGCCACATTTTCTTAATCCAGTCTGTCACTGATGGACATCTGAGTTGATTCCAAGTCTTTGCTATTGTGAATAGTGCCGCAATAAACATACGTGTGCATGTGTCTTTATAGCAGCATGACTTACAATCCTTTGGGTATATCCCCAGTAATGGGATGGCTGGGTCAAATGGTATTTCTAGTTCTAGATCTTTGAGGAAACGCCACACTGTCTTTCACAATGGTTGAACCAGCTTACAGTCCCACCAACAGTGTAAAAGTGTTCCTGTTTCTCCACATCCTCCCCAGCACCTGTTGTTTCCTGACTTTTTAATGATTGCCATTCTAACTGGTGTGAGATGGTATCTCATTGTGGTTTTGATTTGCATTTCTCTGGTGGCTAGTGATGATGAGCATTTTTTCATGTGTCTGTTGGCTGCATAAATGTCTTCTTTTGAGAAGTGTCTGTTCACATCCTTTGCCCACTTTTTGATGGGGTGGTTTGTTTTATTCTTGTAAATTTGTTTGAGTTCTTTGTAGGTTCTGGGTATCAGCCCTTTGTCAGATGAGTAGATTGCAAACACTTTACCCATTCTGTAGGTTGCCTGTTCACTCTGATGGTAGTTTCTTTTGCTGTGCAGAAGCTCTTTAGTTTAATTAGATCCCATTTGTCAATTTTGGCTTTTGTTGCCATTGCTTTTGGTGTTTTAGACATGAAGTCCTTGCCCATGCCTATGTCCTGAATGGTATTACCTAGTTCTAGGGTTTTTAGGGTTTTAGGTCTAACATTTAAGTCTCTAATCCATCTTGAATTAATTTTCGTATAAGGAGTAATGAAGGGATCCAGTTTCAGCTTTCTACTTATGGCTAGCCAGTTTTCCCAGCAGCATTTATTAAATAGGGAATCCTTTCCCCACTTCTTGTTTTTGGCAGGTTTGTCAAAGATCAGATGGTTGTAGATGTGAGGTATTATTTCTGAGGGCTCTGTTCTGTTCCATTGGTCTATACCTCTGTTTTGGTACCAGCACCATGCTGTTTTGGTTACTGTAGCCTCGTAGTATAGTTTGAAGTCAGGTAGCGTGATGCCTCCAGCTTTGTTCTTTTGATTTAGGATTGTTTTGGCAATGTGGGCTCTTTTTTGGTTCCATATGAACTTTAGTTTTTTCCAATTCTGTGAAGAAAGTCATTGGCAGCTTAATGGGGATGGCACTGAATCTATAAATTACCTTGGGCAGTATGGCCATTTTCACAATATTGATTCTTCCTATGCATGAGCATGGAATGTTCTTCCATTTGTTTGTGTCCTTTTTTATTTCACTGAACAGTGGTTTGCAGTTCTCCTTGAGGAGGTCCTTCACATTCCTTGTAAGTTGGATTCCTAGGTATTTTATTCTCTTTGTAGCAATTGTGAATGGGAGTTCGTTCATGATTTGGCTCTCTGTTTGTCTGTTATTGGTGTATAAGAATGCTTGTGATTTTTGCACATTAATTTTGTATCCTGAGACTTTGCTAGAGTTGCTTATCAGCTTGAGGAGATTTTGGGCTGAGATGATGGGGTTTTCTAAATAGACAATCATGTCATCTGCAAACAGGGACAATTTGACTTCTTCTTTTCCTAATTGAATACCCTTAATTTCTTTCTCTTGCCTGATTGCCCTAGCCAGAACTTCCAACACTATGTTGAACAGGAGTGGTGAGAGAGGGCATCCCTGTCTTATGCCAGTTTTTAAGGGGAATGCTTCCAGTTTTTGCCCATTCAGTATGATATTGGCTGTGGGTTTGTCATAAATAGCTCTTATTATTTTGAGATATGTTCCATCAATACCGAATTTATTGAGAGTTTTTAGCATGAAGGGCTGTTGAATACTGTCAAAGGCCTTTTCTGCATCTATTGAGATAATCATGTGGTTTTTGTCTGTGGTTCTGTTTATATGCTGGATTACGTTTATTGATTTGCATTATGTTGAACCAGCCTTGCATCCCAGGGATGAAGCCCACTTGATCACGGTGGATAAGCTTTTTGATGTGCTGCTGGATCCGGTTTGCCAGTATTTCATTGAGGATTTCTTCATCGATGTTCATCAGGGATATTGGCCTAAAATTATCTTTTTTTGTTGTGTCTCTGCCAGGCTTTAGTATCAGGATGACGTTGGCCTCATAAAATGAGTTAGGGAGGATTCCCCCTTTTTCTATTGATTGGAATAGTTTCAGAAGGAATGGTACCAGCTCCTCCTTGTACCTCTGGTAGAATTCGGCTGTGAATCCATCTGGTCCTGGAGTTTTTTTTGGTTGGTAAGCTATTAATTATTGCCTCAATTTCAGAGCCTGCTATTTGTCTATTCAGGGATTCAACTTCTTCCTGGTTTAGTCTTGGGAGAGTGTGTGTTGGGAGAGGAATTTATCCATTTCTTCTAAGTTTTCTAGTTTATTTGCGTAGAGGTGTTTATAATATTCTCTGATGGTAGTTTGTATTTCTGTGGGGTCGGTGGTGATATCCCCTTTATCATTTTTTATTGCGTCTATTTGATTCTTCTCTCTTTCCTTCTTTATTAGTCTTGCTAGTGGTCTATTAATTTTGTTGATCTCTTCAAAAAACCAGCTTCTGGATTCATTGATTTTTTTGAAGGGTTTTTTTTGTGTCTCTATCTCCTTCAGTTCTGCTCTGATCTTAGTTATTTCTTGCCTCTGCTAGCTTTTGAATGTGTTTGCTCTTGCTTCTCTAGTTCTTTCAATTGTGATGTTAGGGTGTCAATTTTAGATCTTTCCTGCTTTCTCTTGTGAGCATTTAGTGCTAAAAATTTCCCTCTACACACTACTTTAAATGTGTCCCAGAGATTCTGGTATGTTGTATCTTTGTTCTCATTGGTTTCAAAGAACATCTTTATTTCTGCCTTCATTTTGTTATGTACCCAGTAGTCATTCAGGAGCAGGTTGCTCAGTTTCCATGTAGTTGAGTGGTTTTGATTGAGTTTCTTAGTCCTGAGTTCTAGTTTGATTGCACTGTGGTCTGAGAGACAGTTTGTTATAATTTCTGTTCTTTTACATTTGCTGAGGAGTGCTTTACTTCCAACTATGTGGTCAGTTATTGGAATAAGTACAATGTGGTGCTGAGAAGAATGTATATTCTGTTGATTTGGGGTGGAGAGTTCTGTAGATGTCTATTAGGTCCGCTTGGGGCAGAGTTGAGTTCAATTCCTGGATATCCTTGTTAACTTTCTGTCTCATTGATGTGTCTAATGTTGACAGTGGGGTGTGGAAGTCTCCCACTATTATTGTGTGGGAGTCTAAGTCTCTTTGTAAGTCTCTAAGGACTTGCTTTATGAATCTGGGTGCTCCTGTATTGGGTGAATATATATTTAGGATAGTTAGCTCTTCTTGTTGAATTGATCCCTTTACCATTATGTAATGGCCTTCTTTGTCTCTTTTGATCTTTGTTGGTTTAAAGTCTATTTTATCAGAGACTAGGATTGCAACCCCTGCCTTTTTTTTGTTCTCCATTTGCTTGGTAGATCTTCCTCCATCCCTTTATTTTGAGCCTATGTGTGTCTTTGCACGTGAGATGGGTCTCCTGAATATAGCAAACTGATGGTTCTTGACTCTTTATCGAATTTACCAGTCTGTGTGTTTTAATTGGACCATTTAGCCCATTTACATTTAAGGTTAATATTGTTATGTGTGAACTTGATCCTGTCATGATGATGTTAGCTGGTTATTTTGCTTGTTAGTTGATGCAGTTTCTTCCTAGCATCGATGGTCTTTACATTTTGGCATGTTTTTGCAATGGCTGGTACCGGTTGTTCCTTTCCACGTTTAGTGCTTCCTTCAGGAGCTCTTGTAGGGCAGGCCTGGTGGTGACAAACTCTCTAAGCATTTGCTTGTCTGTAAAGGATTTTATTTCTCCTTCACTGATGAAACTTAGTTTGGCTGGATATGAAATTCTGGGTTGAAAGTTCTTTTCTTTAAGAATGTTGAATATTGGCCCCCACTCTCTTCTGGCTTGTAGAGTTTCTGCCAAGAGACCTGCTGTTAGTCTGATGGGCTTCCCTTTGTGGGTAATGCGACCTTTCTCTCTCTTAACATTTTTTCCTTCATTTCAACTTTGGTGAATCTGACAATTATGTGTCTTGAAGTTGCTCTTCTCGAGGAGTATCTTTGTGGCATTCTCTGTCTTTCCTGAATTTGAATGTTGCCCTGCCTTGCTAGGTTGGGGAAGTTCTCCTGGATAATATCCTACAGAGTGTTTTCCAACTTGGTTCCATTCTCCCTGTCACTTTCAGGTACACGAATCAGACGTAGATTTGGTCTTTTCACATAATCCCATATTTCTTGGAGGCTTTGTTCGTTTCTTTTTACTCTTTTTTCCTCTAAACTTCTCTTCTTGCTTCATTTCATTCATTTGATCTTCGATCTCTGATACTCTTTCTTCCAGTTGATCAAGTCGGTTACTGAAGCTTGCGCATTTGTCATGTAGTTCTCGTGTCATGGTTTTCATCTCTATCAGGTCATTTATGGACTTCTCTGCATTGGTTATTCTAGTTATCCATTTGTCAAATCTTTTTTCAAGGTTTTTAGTTTCTTTGCGCTGGGTTCATAGTTCTTCATGTAGCTCTGAGAAGTTTGATCGACTGAAGCCTTCTTCTCTCAACTCGTCAAAGTCATTCTCCGTCCAGCTTTGTTCTATTGCTGGCGAGGATCTGTGTTCCTTCGGAGGGGGAGAGGCGCTCTGATTTTTTGAATTTTGAGCTTTTCTGCACTGCTTTTTCCCCATCTTTGTGGTTTTATCTACCTTTGGTCTTTGATTATGGTGACGTACAGATGGGGTTTTGGTGTGGATGTCCTTTCCGTTTGTTAGTTTTCCTTCTAACAGTCAGGACCCTCAGCTGCAGGTCTGTTGGAGTTTGCTTGAGGTCCACTCCAGTTAGGTTACTCCCAGTTAGGCTCTCCAGTTAGGCTACTCTGGGGTCAGGGACCCACTTGAGCAGGCAGTCTGTGCGTTCTCAGATCTCAACCTCCGTGCTGGGAGAATCACTACTCTCTTCAAAGCTGTCAGACAGGGACATTTATATCTGTAGACATTTCTGCTGCTTTTTGTTTAGCTATGCCTTGTCCCCAGAGGTGGAGTCTACAGAGGCAGGCAGGCCTCCTTGAGCTGTGGTGGGCTCCACCCAGTTCAAGCTTCCTGGCCTCTTTGTTTACCTACTGAAGCCTCAGCAATGGCGGGCACCCCTCCCCCCGTCTCGCTGCCACCCTGCAGTTAGATCTCAGACTGCTGTGCTAGCAATGAGGGAGGCTCTGTGGGTGTGGGACCCCTCGAACCAGGCACGGGAGATAATCTCCTAGTGTGCCGTTTGCTAAGACCTTTGGTAAAGCACAGTATTAGGGTGGGAGTGTCCTGATTTTCCAGGTGTTGTGTGTCACGGTTTCCCTTGGCTAGGAAAAGGAATTCCCTTCCCCCTCGTGCTTCCCGGGTGAGGCAATGCCTTGCACTGCTTTGGCTCTCACTCTTTGGGCTGCACCCACTGTCCTGCACCTACTGTCCAACACGCCCCAGTGAGATGAACCCGGTACCTCAGTTGGAAATGCAGAAATCACCCATCTTCTGTGTCACTCATGCTGGGAGCTGGAGGCTAGAGCTGTTCCTATTCCACCATCTTGGCGCCAACAACCCAGTATTTGGTTTCTACTCTTGTGTTAATTCACCAAGAATAATGGCCTTCAGTTGCATCTATGTCACTGCAAAGGGCATGATTTCATTCTTTTTTTATGGCTGTGTAGTATTCCGTGGTGTATATGTACCACATTTTCTTTATCCACTCCACTGCCGAGAGACAGTTAAGTTGCTTCCATGTCTTTGCTATTATGAATAGTGCTAAGCATTTATTAAATGCCCTTGATGGAGAATATGATGGCCAAGCAATGAATACTGAAGAATGTCAATAAATGATGGCCAATTACAGGAAAACACATCTCCAAAGTATACAGAGAAAGAAGGGTCACAGAGGTAAGAGGAAAACCAGGAATGCATTATCATGGAGGTCACTGCTACTGAATGGTCAAATAAGATGAGGACTGACAAATGCCCATCACGTCCAATGACATGAAGTCATGTGGGACCTGAGAGGTTCTAGTGGAGTGGTGTGGGCAGAGTGAAGCCTGGACAGGGTTTAGAAATGCTGAAGGGGAAAAACGAGTTGAGAGAAATTAAAATTGTTTTTTAAATTTTAAGTTAAATGTGAATGATTATAATTAAATGACAATCAACATGGAAAAGTCCAAGCAGATATAAAATAATAATTTAATTAATTAGTTAATTGTAATAGTAAAAGGACTCTGAAAAAGTGATTAGGATGGAATCCAGAGAAGATAAAGCAACTCATTCATACAACAAATACTTACTGAGTAGCTACCACATGCCAAGAATAGTTCTAGGCAGTGGGGATACAATGGAGAATCAAATTCCCTGCCTTTATGAAACTTACATGTAGTGGAGAAGAAAGACAATCAATAAATATGTACTCATAATATAATAAATGCTACGAAGACAAATAAAGCAACTGAGCGGACAGACAGGGTCAGGAATACCACTTTAGGCAACTGTGCCCTGGTCTGAGCAAAAGGAGACACCTTTTGTAAGAAACCGTATGGACAGCTAACCATTCTGCTAGTAGAACTTCCCTCTGAGAGTGAAAGAATGGGAAGCGGAAGAGAGATCTCATCCAGTTCTCATCACCCAGGAAATTCATGACCCCACAGAGCAGGTTGGGCTCCCTTTTGGAATCTCTCATGGTATCTTAGACTTCATTTTTTAAGTAATTATCCTAAATATATATACTTGTTTTCTAATCACAGGTGTAATTAAATATTCATCTGTGTGATATCTTTCTCCCTGATGGACTGTAAGTTTCATGAGAGAAAGTAGGTTGTTCTGTTCATCTCTAAATCCTCTGGTCCAGAACAGTGCAGATTTTTAATAAACATCAAAAAACAAACATTTTGCTCTTTGGGGGAAAAAGACAATAATATCAGGCTATTTTATTAGGAAATAACCAATTGTCATGTAATTAAGCTCCTCCCAACCCAGTTTTTAGGCAATATCTGTGGGTGGTACATGTACTTCTTTTTTTCTTTTTCTTGTTTTTGAGATGGAGTATCTGTTGCCCAGGTCAGAGTGCAGTGGCACGATCTCGGCTCACTGCAACCTCCACCTCCCAGGTTCAAGTGATTCTCCTGCCTCAGCTTCCCAAGTAGCTGGGATTACAGGCAGCCACCACCATGTCCAGCTAATTTTTTTTTCCTGTATTTTTAGTAGAGATAGGGTTTCACCGTGTGGGCCAGACTGGCCTCAAACTCCTGATCTCAGGTGATCCACCTGCCTCAGCCTCCCAAGGTGCTGGGATTACAAGCCTAAGCCACTGCGCCTGGCCTGTGGGTGGCACATGTATTTCTAAATGCTGGGTGTAATTATAACTGAATTCCATCAGCTTTGCATAAAATGTAATCTGGAATTATCTCTGACCTTATCCTCACACCACCTTACTGTACCCCTTATCTCAGAAAAATCAATAGTTGATGAAAATTTTAGATGGTTCATCAGGTTATCGCTGTGAATAATCATTGTACTCAGTGATATCTTCAGGAATGACTGAGATAAACTAGAAAGCTTACCCAGCTTGCTATGCTTTTGAGCTCTTAAATATGCTTTAGATAGCTTTTCCATATCCTATCTTGTATGTGGTGTCACTTTTTGCTACTGTAAGTATATTTGCTTCTACAAGGTAGTCACATCTTTTATAAACTGTTTCTAAATAGTAGTATGCTGGGAAACCAATTTCCTAAGGCAAAGTCTCAGTTAAGCATAAACAGTGCTATTGTAGGCCTGAGGCAATCTGTCTCATTTAAGATATGAACTTGGGCTACATATGTGGTTCTAAATCTAAGGTTGACTTGGTATGAAAATAATGCACAGAAGCCTATCGAAAAGAAATGTCAGATTCCATGCTGTTAAGTCTCTGCAAAGGCTGTTAAATAATTCTAAAATTCAATTCTTGGGCTCATCAGTTGACCATTTACCAGCTCTTATGTGATGAAAGATGAAATATACATGACTTCAGTTGTACTGAGCAGATGCCGGAACATTTTACAGAAGCTCAAAAGAAGTTATAATAAAGAAGCCAATCAATAAATCAATAGAACACTTTCCATCAACTCAGCCAAAGGAAATTATTTTGATAAAGAACATTTTTAAGGGAACAAAGCAAACTTACGACAATACACTAGGTACTAGTAACATTCATACTAATGGTATCATTTTTCAGCAAACTTAAAGCTCATTTTTTCTTTGGCTGCACCAGCACATACCTTTGAACAAGTGGCAAAGGAAGGAAATTGAGGGTAGACGTCATGTCCAGTCCACAATCCAACATAATGGTGGTTGATTTGAATTTGAGCACATTGCATGGTAAGGTTGGGTGCCCTGACAGGCAATACTGAAAAAAATTAAATCACTTTGATCAGTAATCAATTACAGAAGAATCCTACAAAGTAAAATGAATTAAGTAACACTGACGATCTTCTCTCATAAGACCAGAATGTTAAGTTCAGCTAACTTTCTATGTGGTTTCCTCCCTTTTACTGCTTGGGGACTAGTTTCCCCAGCTGTTCAAAATACTCAAGTCTCAGATCACGCCCGTCTGTCTTTTCACAGGGTGCCAAGCAAGCCTGGTTTTAGATGGGCCACAGTTATTCAAAATAGAAGGTTTCAAGGCTATAGTTATTCTGTTCTCACAAGACACTGGCGAATTATCATCTTCCCCTTTGTATGGAAGTACTGTCTAAAGCTGTGGATGTCAATGCAACTCTAAGCTAGATACTCAAACTGTGCTCTAGGTTTGGTTTTCTCCCCTTGTAAATAAGTGACCTTGCTCAAAGAGGAACTGGTTAGAAAGGTTAACTAACAAGCATGAGTAAAGGTTTATGCTCAGTCTTGTCAGAAGAAATGACTCAAAAGGACAATGACTTCCCTGATGTGCAGACACTAAGCAGGAGTGTGGGAACCTACTTCCAGACAAGTAGGAGTCTTTTGCCTGTGGCGGCAGAGCTCAGAAGTCAAAGGGGCACAAGCCACAATGGTGTCTTCAAAGGAGAGTGAGCACAACACATTGACCCAAAACATTTCTCATGTTCTCCTCAATGTTGTGGCAGTAACAGATCTGCCACACTGAAAATTATCTATATGGGACACGCTCTGCCACTTTTAATAATTCCATTGCTGCTCTGAAGAAAAGAAATGGAGGAAGACCCTTTCCCCAACTTTTAAAGCCCTCCCTTGAGCAACAAAGCCCAGAAAACGAAGGGAACAGTGTGTTAAATCCACTAGCAAGTCCATTCTCTCTATTTTTTTCCCCTTGGGACAGAGTCTCACTCTGTCGCCTAGGCTGGAGTGCAGTGGTGCGATCTTGGCTCACTGCAACCTCCACCTCCCTGGTTCAAGCGATTCTCCTGCCTCAGCCTCCCAAATAGCTGGGATTACAGGTGTCTGCCCCCATGCCTGGCTAATTGTTTTGTATTTTTAGTAGAGATGGGGTTTCATCATGTTGGCCAGGTTGGTCACGAACTCCTAATCTCAAGTGATCCGCCCGCCTCCTCGGCCTCCCAAAGTGCTGGGATTATAGGCGTGAGCCATGGCACCCAGCCCTCTCCTGATTTAAGCACAAGGACAGCACGAGTGGGAGTGAAGCTCCATCAATGCCCAGCCCCATATGGCTACAGTCACTTAGGCTAAGTCTTTCCAGGTATTTGTTGCTCTGTTGGTTCTATCTTTGTAGTGGATGACTTTTTCCAGAGGACATTACAGGAACTGATAATTTTTGAAAACTGCATGTTCTAAAAATGGTAAGGCCAAGAGCCAAGAAGTTGTATTTTGCAAGCTGCTTCTTCATTCCAAGTTTATGTATGATGATTACATTTTACCAAACAAAAATTCACAAGTCATGGTTTGAAAAGATGCAGGGCACTTACAATGAAAACAATACAAAGTATTTAAAATTGCAATTGTCCTGAAGAAGTCTAGGATCCATGATTTTGGTAATTACATTTTACATAAGTTCCTTCTTTGATAGGTATCAGAATTACAGAAAATTTGTTCCTCCTAATTGTCTAAGACAGAGATATTCCTATCTCTACCCTCCATCTGGTTCCCTATTGCTACTCGGTCTTTATCCCCATCTAAAAACTATTTGTTAAAGATAAACTATCTCAAAATGAACACAAAGCATCATGTTAAACTTGCTCCAAATATAGCTAATGTTCCAGGAAAAGCTTTCCTATATTTTTCCTTTCAAAAATAAGAAAAAATCAGATATTCAGAAAAGCATGGAAGAAAATAAAATGAAATGCATATAACACTTATTTCTGAGTGGGAAGATTATTGTCCAATTTTCTTCTTTCGTCTTCCTCTATTTTCCAAAAGTTCAGCAATGAGCTTTTACTACATTTTTATAATCAGAAAAAAAAAATGTGATTAAAACAAAACAGAAAATTTAGCCAGCCACGTTGAATGACAAAATTTTTATCTTCCTCCTTAACTCTAAATCATGGAAGATAAGGTACACCAGAAAACAGAAGAATATGTACAATTTTTAAAAGCTGATGCTCAAAATATTTCAGCAAAGGAAGTTCGCTGAACGACTTTACATTTGTTACTGTTGTTAAAGGCCAAAGGCCAAAGAAAAGTGAGGAACGCTTTCTAACAGCTACCACCAAACGGAACAAACATTTTTAGAGCACTGATGAAAGGTGCCAGGCCCCAAGCTCATTTGCCTTATTTGTATGGATGAGAAGGTTGAGCTCTACCAAGTTTCAGCAGCTTTCCTGGGAAGAGCTGGACACACAGCGAGGTCTCTCTGACTCCAAAGATCCCACTCATGCTTCCCAAACTGCACTGCTCATCATGGGTCAACTGAGTGCACAGGAGCACAGAGTGGCTTGCCTGAGGTTCGCACACTTGTACAGGAGGCGCTTGCAAAGGGCCCAGACCTTGTGGCCTCTAGCGATGCTCTTTGGGCAATTCCAGTTTTCTGCCTCTGTCATCAAGCAGCGTATCATCTACTGAGGGTTATGAGACTAAGGCTCAAAACCAGTAAGTAATTATGGAAATAAAATTATCTACAATCGCACCAATCTGATCATTTTTATATTTCATCTTTTTTCATATTTGTAAAAGCTGTAATTTTAGTATTCATACTGCTTTGGGTGCTGCTTCAACTCTGGATGACTATGTTTTCCTCATGTTACATCACACTTCATTTTTATTGGCCTAAGTAAATATACCATGTTATTTGGTCATTCATTCCCTTATTGTTGAACATTGAGGGTTGTTTCCTGTCACTCTACTATCACAAGCATGGCTGTGGTGATTACTTTAGTGCATAAGTCTTTTTCCACACTGGACTATTTTTTAAGATGATTCCCAGAAGTGGTACTAACTGGGTCAAAAAAGATGAGGATTTTACAGCACTTTCAATCTGCTGCCAAAATGCTTTCCAAAAAGGACTGTACTTATTTACAATGTCATTGGTAATATATCAGAAGATCTGTTTCACTGCTCAAACCCATGAGCATTATATTCAAAACCATGTAGAATCTGTACTGAAATGCAGTTATCACCCTAGTAGTAGCCATGTAGAGGTAATGAAATGACCCTAACCAAGGAAAGTTAACTATGTGATAAGTGGCTTTAGTTCTGAGAGGCAGTTTGGTGCAATGATATAAAGTAGGGAATTTGAAGTTAAGACTGCCTGGGCTCAAATCTTGACTGCACTCAGTGTTAATGTGTGATTTGGGGAAGTTACTTAACTTTGGACTGTAAGGTGCAGTAATAGAACCTATCCCTGTAGCAGAGTTGATGGGAGGACTAAATGAATGGATACGCTACCTGGTAAACAGTAAGTGCTTTTAGTTGCTATTAGTTACAAAATCATTAAGGGGCTGAAGAGGTCATGTAAGTTTGGATGGAGTAATTTATATTCTGCAGCGGCATTCACTAACATTATATATGCATCCCCTAAGACTAGGTGAAATGAATGAACAATTTTATAAATAGTTCCCATTTTGCTAGTCTGCTCTTCAGGAAGATAGATCCACTAGTAAGTACAGAATAAACTTTATTTTTTTCCAGCTTAACAAGCACATAGCAATGCTTTCATGTTCACTTTATTTCTACTTAATTAAAAAGCTACAGGTTTTTCTGTGATTACAATCTATAGTTGGCTCTCCATATCCATGGCTTCTGCATCCACAGATTCAACCAACTACAAATGGAACAATATCTGAAAAGAAAAAACTACAAATAATAAAATATAACAACGCAGCAAAAGTTATATAAATTTTAAAATGCAGCCTGGGCATGGTGGCTCATGCTTGTAATCCCAGCACTTTGGGAGGCCAAGGCGGGAAGATCACCTGAGGTCAGGAGTTTGAGACCAGCCTGACCAATACGGTGAAACCTCATCTCTACTAAAGATACAAAAATTAGCTGGGCGTGGTGGTGAGTGCCTGTAATCCCAGCTACTTGGGAGCCTGAGGCAGGAGGATCACTTGAACCCAGGAGGCAGAGGTTGTAGTGAGCTGAGATCATGCCACTGCACTCCAGCCTGGGCAACAGAGCAAAACCCTGTCTCAAAAAACAAACAAACAAACAAACAAACAAAAAGCAATGTACAACTATTTGCACAGCAATTATATTGTATTAGATGCTATCTACTGTGGGTATGGAGGGACTACTATACTATCTGTATTTCCCCGTGTGCCTTTTTTTCACAGAATAAGTGAACTGGTTTTGAAAGTTACATGTGGCTAAGATAAACATTATATTTTTTGAATAAAAATTTTATCAGTTATACTTAATGTATATATTTCTCATTCTGTTATTTTCATTAAAAAGCTTTTATTATGGGCAGGCATGGTAGCTCATACCTATAATCCCAGCACACTGGGAGGTCAGGGCAGGATAACTTAAGGCCAGGAGTTTGAGGCCAGTCTGGGAAACACAGTGAGACCCTGTCTGTACAAAAAAAAGAAAAAAAAAAAAAAAGCCAGGTGTGGTGGCACACAACAGATGCCAGAAGACAACTGGAGTAGTATCTTTGGGGTTTTAAGGTAATTTGCTACCCCACAATTCCAACACCATCATTGTCGAGAAGTAAAGTTAAGAAATTTTCAGACCAATAGTAAGTAAGAATTCACTATTTCAACACCATCACTGAAGGAGGTATATTCAAGGTTATATTTCAGGAAGAAGGGAGTTGAACTCAGAAGACATACGATACAAGAAGGATTGGTGAGCAAATAAATTGGTTAAAATATTGTTAAATAATAACTATTTTAAAAGTCAAATAATTCATTGACTCTAAAATGTGATGAAAACACATCTTTTATTTACATACCACTGAGAAAAACAGCAACAATGAGAAATAAATAAAAACACAGTGCTTTAATGATGGGACTGAACAGTGCAGTATATTATTACGCTAACTTCTTTTTACTTTGAAATTCCTTTCATATAGTGCAAGAAATTTATCATTTGTCTTCATGTGCTTTAGAACGAGATAGGGAATCCTGTTGTACATATCTTGGTTATAAAACATCAAAGCTTCAACTTGGCCAGATGTGGGGCTCACACCTGTAATCCCAACATTTTGGGAGGTTGAGGCGGGTGGATCACTTGAGTGACTAGCCCGTCATGGTGGTGTGCACCTGTAATCCCAGCTACTCGGGAGGCTGAGGCAGAATAGCAGCTTAAACCCAGGAGATGGAGGTTGCAGTGAGTGAGCTGAGATGGCACAACTGCACTCCCTCCTCAGAGACACAGCGAGACTTTGTCTCAAAAAAAAAACAAAACAAAGCTTCAACTTGTGGTCAGTTTTCATAGTAAAAAAAAAAAAAAAAAAAAAATCTGAGCGAATCAGAAGAAAAAATAAAAACAAAAAATCATAATAACTAAAACTTAAAAATCAAGAAATAACAGTATAATCATACTATTGAAAAATATAATGGTAACTAGCAGAGCCAAAAAAGTTATCTCTTACATTTGGGAACTGGGGACTGAGAGTTTTTCCAGTTTGTAAAACTATTTGATTCATTTTTAACTGTGCATATATAAAATTTTATTTTAAAAAAACCTCATTAGACAATGATTCATCAAGTGAAAAAAAAAAAGGGGATGTATCTATTTAGAAATAAACCTAGAAACCTACTTAGAAATAGCCCAGCTACTTGGGAGGTTGAGGCAAGAGGATTGCTCACATCCTGGAGTTGAAGGCTACAGTGTGCTATAATCATGCCACTGCACTCCAGCCTGGGCAACAGAGCTAGATCCCATTTCTAAAAAAAATTAGTAAAATTTTAAAAACCTGGAAATAGATTTTAAGACAAAGATTATTATATAATAATAAACAGTTCACTGGTAATATATAATAACTGTGACCCTTATGCACAAACAATATAGCCTCAAAATACATGAAGTGAAATTTGACAGAATTCCAAAGATTTCAAGGGGAGAAACCTGCTGCCAGTCTAGCTGTTTTAAGCTGCTATTAAAATATTCTCTTTGTTGTTGGTGCTCTGATTTTTCAAACACAGGTGTGAGGTATAACTTACTTTCCTTTTGGTTTACGCTTCTAACACATAAGAACTCGTCTTTCACAACTGTGAAAAATACTGTCAGACATGATCACTTTGAATATGGCCTCTCTCCATTCTTTCTAGTTTCTACTTCTGGAATGCCTATTAAATACATGTGGTAATGTTTCATTTTACTACCCCTTCCCTGTTTATCCTTTCAATTTTTTTTTTTTTTGCTATGTATAGTGCATGCTGGGTATTTTCTTCAGATTTATCTTACATTTTGCTAATTCTTTCTTTAGTGGTGTCAAATCTGCTATTTAACCAATGGGTTAAATACTGAAATTTTCTTCCCAGTGACTATGTTTCTGAAATCTAGTAAGTCCTCTTTCCTTATTAAAAACAGCATCTTATTATTTTCAAAGGTTTGGATTCTTTCATACATGCCTTTAAATCACTTTCACATATTACAGAGTCTCCATGTTACACGATTTTCTGAAGTTCTTGGTAGTCTTATTATGTCTACTCATCCTTACTCATGGTGGATTTCAGATCCTTGAACAGTTTGCATGGTGAGCTCATTTTTGATAGGGCTTTGTGGGAATTCTGTGGGAACTCTATGAGGAATGGGTTGAGGCGGGTCCCCAATAAATGTCACCATTTTGAGACCATTTTATGTTGATTTCTCAACTTAAATATCTGTACTGTAAGGGAAGCATACACATCAGACTCTCAACACTCTCAAAACACTGGCCCAAGCTCCTTGCAGAGACGAGCTTCCTTATAGACCCCAGGAGCAAACAAATGAAATTTTTCTAGTACTCCCTTCACTGATGTATATAGTCCTTGGGAGTTTCTTGATTATCAATCTTGAAATATGCATTTTGAATGTCACATTTATTACTAACAAGATTAAATCATATTATGCTAAGGTTTCAGCAAATCTAATACTTCAAAAATCTGCTGGCTGGGTGCGGTGGCTCACGCCTGTAATCCCAGCACTTTCGGAGGCCGAGGCGGGCGGATCACGAGGTCAGGAGATCGAGACCATCCTGGCTAACACAGTAATACTCCATCTCTACTAAAAATACAAAAAATTAACCGGGCATGGTGGCGGTTGCCTGTAGTCCCGGCTACTCGGGAGGCTGAGGCAGGAGACTGGTTGTGAACCTGGGAGGCGGAGCTTGCAGTGAGCCAAGATCCTGCCACTGCACTCCAGCCTGGGCGACAGAGCTAAACTCTGTCAAAAAAAAAAAAAAAAAAGAAAAAAAAAAAGAAAAGAAAAAAGAAAAAGAAACAATCTGCTTTCCAGCTGGGCGCGGTGGCTCACGCCTGTAATCCTAGCACTTTGGGAGGCCGAGGTAGGTGGACTCCCTGAGCTCAGGAACTGGAGACCAACCTGGGCAACATGGTGAAACCCCATCTCTACTAAAATATAAGACATCAGGCCAGGAGCGGTGGCTCATGCCTGTAATCGAAGCATTTTGGGAGGCCAAGGCGGGTGGATCACTTGAGGTCAGGAGGAGTTCAAGACCAGCCAGCCTGGCCAACATGGTGAAACCCTGTCTCAACTAAAAAAACACAAATTAGCTGGGCGTCGTGGCATGCGCCTCTTATCCCAGTTACTTGGGAGGCTGAGGCAGAAGAATTGCTTGAACCCAGGGGGCGGAGTTTGCAGTAAGTGGAGATCGCACCACTGCACTCCAGCCTGGGTGACAGAGTAAGACTCTGTCTACAAAAAAAACAAAAACAAAAAAAACTAGCTGGGCATGGTGGCGAGCACCTGTAATCCCAGCTACTCGGGAGGCTGAGACAGGAGAGTCACTTGAACCTGGGAGGCGGAGGTTGCAGTGAGCCGAGATTTAAAAAAAAAAAAAAAAAAAAAAAGGCTATACAAACAAAATGACAGCCAGCCAACATAATCTCACAAAAATCTTTAAAAGCAGTATGAAATACTGTGAACTTCATTAAAAAAAATTGGCAAATTAGTAAATTTGGCAATTTGGTCATAGGACAAATTGAATTTTAGTGAACTGACTTTGGGTAACAAGTCTGTTTTTTTTTTTTGCAAAAAGAACCATAGTCTAAAACATCATCTATGTTCTTTTCCCTAATCTTGTTTAAAGTAATTACAATATGCATAGTTATTATGCTATGGTGTTTATTAGGTATCAGGTACTACTCTGTAAGAACTTTATATTTTAACTCTTACAATCCTCCCAAGAATGCCATGAAGTAGGAATTATTTTCTCATTTTAAAGATGAAAGAAATGAGGCACAGAAAGTATAAAACTTTCACATGATCTCAATGTTCTAAGAAAATGTGCCAGGACTTTTCTTGAACCTGGACAGTGAGCTCTGGAATCAGTACAGTTAGCCAACATAGCATACACACCGTGTTACACAGTATGAAAGGCATTGTCAGAGACCTAAAGAATTATTATTTTTTGCAGAGATGGTATACTCTAAAAGGCCTTATTTTGAATTGGTAAGAATGCAGATGAGTTTATAATCTGGTTCTGAACAAAGAGAATTAGTTAGCTGACTGATGCAATAAAGCAAAGGTCCCAAGTAAATTAAATTATTAAATTGCCCTGCAATCCATTATAAGCAGTAATTTTCTTTCGTTGGTTTCCTTTCCATTCAAAAAGAGTGAGAAGATTCTCTTACTGTAAAGTAGTTTTGCTGCTGAGACTGCCTTTAATTATCTATACTGTAACCTATAACTTCTAGGCTGAATTGATGCCAATAGCTCTTACTCTTGCTTGAGAGAACTGCACAGTCATAAAGAAACTTTTTTTTTTAAATAGGCAATAGTGTTAATGAAATAAGTTGTAAATGACATCACCAATTTTTTCCATTTTCTATTTAACCAACCCATGTATCACATCATCTAATATCTCATTTGATGTCAGCATAAAGTATTAGTTCTAACTTTGCTGATACATTGATATTAGCCTGAATGAATCCCTAAATTCTGTGGGTCTCAAATATCTTTATCTGACAAATGAGGAGATTTAACTAGATTATTTTAAGCTTTCTTTTAACACACAAATGTTGTTTCTCATTATTCCACCATTTCACTGGGTCAATCAAAACTCCTCTTTTATATAACCTGTCACCAACACATGTTTGTGACATTGTACTCTTTACAATTGACTTTCTGGGCCGGATGCGGTGGCTCATGGCTGTAATCCCAGCACTTTGGGAGGCCGAGGTGGGAGGATCACCTGAGGCCAGGAGTTCAAGACCAGCCTGGCCAACATGGTAAAACCCCGTCTATACTAAAAATACAAAAATTAGCTGGGCGTGGTGGCACGTGCCTTTAATCCCAGCTACTTGGGAGGCTGAGGCAGGAGAATAGCTTGAGGCAGTGGAGGTTGCAGTGAGCCGAGATCACACCATTGCACTTCATCCTGGACTACAGAATGAGGCTTCTGTCTCAAAAAAAAAAAAAAAAAAAAAAATTGACTTTCTGAAAATGTAAAAAACTATACAATGCACAAGCTGGAACTAATTTCAAGATCATCTAGTCTAAATGCTTCCTTTTAAAAAAATCTTTTATTATTTTCTTTTTAAAGTTTAAAATAGAGATGGGGTTTTGCCATGTTGCCCAGGCTGCTGTTGAAATTCTGGGCTCCAGCGAGTGATCCACCAGCCTTGGCCTCCCAAAGTGCTGGGATTACAGGCGTGAGCCACCATGCCCAGCCTAAATATTTCTTTTAGAAACAAGGAACCCTGTTCTTCCAGAGCTTGTAAACTTTTCTCTTCTCCAACACATCCGAGTATTAACATTCACTGCCATCAGTAAATGCAGCTTACTAGGAGACACTCCATGGCCTAACAGGGCATATAAGGTTCCCAGAGGGACAGGGAGCGTCTCTACCTTGTATTACCCCATTCTGAGATGCTAGCTTCCACTGAGGCAAATTTGCCTAATTTGGAGGCAAATTATCCCTGCTAGGAATTTTGGGCCAGGCCCTCCAATAATCAGAGTTCTATAAATACATTTCAATTTTATTTGGTAATCTTTCACTTTCTTCCACTTTGTGTCTTGATTCCATCTCGCAGGAGAGCTGTTAAATGTGCCAATCATACTCACTGTCAAAGTGACTACACAGCTGGATAAAAGAGAAGGATAATTTTCCACTTGTGCAGAAAATCTGTAGCATGCATGGCGAACACAGAAAAGCCACTTTCCGGTTGAAGAGTGGCTAGATATCACACACAGCTGAGTAACTGCCACTTAGGGCTGCTCCCTCACGCTCATCCTTGGCTTTCCATGAAAACGAGACAAGCAGCAGAGGGTGGTCATAAAAAGCAAAATTTCCGCAACAGAAGCACAGGAAGGGTGGAAATGTTGATAGTAAACCATTAAGGGTAAGGGAAGGAAAACAGGTAGGGGCTGCCTTTGGAACCAACATTGTTGGCTATCTGGAACCAGCACTTAATACACGTTAAAAAGTAATTATAGTTGATGAAAAAAAGTTCATGGAACTATATATGTGACTCTGTTTGTTATATATATGTATATATGTATGTATGTATAAAAGACTGTAAGCACACACACCAAACTGATTGAAGTGGTTACCACAGGGGAAAGTGGTTGACCATACTGGAACTCTCACTTTCTACTTAGATACTTCTGTATCCTTGACTACTACTACTTTTAAACATTAACCAGAATTTTCTTTTTTTTTTAAAGAAATCAGAAAAACCCCTTTTTCTCTCTCTCTCTTTTTTTTTTTTTTGAATAGTCACTACCAAAGAAGTTTCTATTGGCAACAAAGTTTTTAAGGACAATATAATTTATACAAATTGCTGAAAATGTGCAACAATGACGACTGGCAAGAAAAATGGTTAATGAAATGGTAAAACTTGTACATGGCTAGAGGATCAGCATCAAGAAGGGAGACTTATTAGTGTAATATTATTCAAGAGTAAGCTAAGAATTTATTCTAGCATGTTAGAAATACGCTTTTTTTCTCTCTCTCTTCAAACCACATATAAATGCAATGGTTCAAGTTTCAAAGTTTAGACAAATCTGGACATCACAATCAATCACAAAGCATGGAGCAGAAATACCATGGATACTAGGGAGTTCCTGATCACAATTGTGAAGACAATCAGGAAGGGGTTCCCTAACTTAACAGACTTTTCAATGCAGACAAAAGTGTTTTATATTTAGGGGAAGATGCCTGGTATAATACATTTCAGCAAGAAGGAGAGCACGCCTAGTTTCAATCTTTGAACAAATATGCTGCTGGGTGGATCAACAGATGGGGGTGGGGAGAAATTTACGCCTTTAGTCACTTCAGTTTTTCAAAGAAATGGATTGCCAAACAGCTTTTGATAAATTGAGTAAGTTTTTAAAGACAGCGAACATTTATTAATTATTGACTTCATGCTGGATTATTCGCATGCATTTATGTACGCACAAAAACCAGGCTGACTGGCTAAGTACTAGGGCCGAGAAAAGGCTTTTCAATGGAAAAACTTCTTACTAGTCACACCATAATAAATTAGGAGTCAGCAAAGGAAAGAGCTTCCATTTGCCTCTATCATTTGGTAGAGACTTTGGGAGAGAACGGAAGCAGTAGCTTCTTTACTAACGTATGCTGATCCTATAGATTAGGCAGAAGGGAGAGCCATACTTACTGGAGGAACTAGTTAAGTTTTGATTTTCAGTTTACCTTGGTCCATGATAAAATACTTCTTTGAAAATCTTTATTATGGAATCTAAGCAAGGAGATTCTAAAATTTTAGCGAAATATTTAATATAATTTTGGGGTAGGAGATAACTTTTTTTTGAGACAGGGTCTCACTCTGTTGCCCAGGCTGGAGTGCAGTGGTGTGATCATGGCTCACCACAGTCTCAATCTTCTGGGCTCAAGCAATCCTCCCACACCTCAGCCTCCTGAGTAGCTGGGACTACAGATGCAAGCCATTATGCCTGGCAAATTTTTGTATTTTTTTGTAGAGAGGAAGTCTCACTATGTTGCCCAGGCTGGTCCTGAACTCCTGGGCTCAAGCGATCCGCCCACCCTGGCCTTCCAAAATGCTGGGATTACAGGTGTGAGCCATCATGCCTGACCCAGGAAATAACTTTTAAGGCATGATCCTAAAGCCATGATCCTGGGAGAAAACACTGATAGATTGGATTACTTATACTAAAGACTTTTCTATGAGAAAAACTACTTTGAATAAAGTAAAAGATTATCTGGGAAAATAGTATTTATAAAACCAAGACAAAAAATTGATACCCTTAATATATAAAGAGCACTAACAAATGAGTAAGAAAAAGACAAAGATTCCAACAGAAAAATGTGCAAAAAGCACAGTTAATTCATGAAATACAAATGAGTGAAAAAACATATGCAAAGATGTAACAGAAATGCAAAGCAGAAACCCAGAAGAAATAAAAGTGTAATTTAAAACTATACTGAGATAAAATGCCCAGTCCATACATTGGCAAAGAAGCTAAAGATGAGGTTGTGGGGAAATGGAAATTCTTATTTATTCTATGGGTAAAAACTAAAGCAGTCCTGAAGAGCAATATTGCATCAAAGTTTAAAATGTGCATGTATAGTCTTTGAACAAGAAATTCCACTTAGGAATTTACAATAAGCAAATACAGTAACTAGATGGGTGCAAAAAATATAAACAATATGTTTTCATCAGCACTGTGCAGGACAGTAGGGAATAAAAACCAAAATGTTCAACAGCATAATACGTCCATACAATGTTATACTGTAAACATATTTAAAATGAACTATATAAATGTTCCAAATGAAAAAGCTTATGACCATTGTCTCTCATTATCTATATGTCTCTTCTCCATTTAAATTAGAATCCGTGTCTCAGTTGTAATTATGGCCACCTGGAACAAAAACTATTTGCTAGACTTGACTGCAACTAGATGTAGCCATGTAAGAAAATGCTCGTCAGGAAGGTATAAATAGAAGTAGCGTACGCAACTTTGAGAAAGTATCAAAGGGAGAGGACATGCCTTTCTTTGTCCCTTCCTCCTTCCTACTGGTTAGAATAGGGATATAATGGCCTGAGCTGGTAGTCATATTGGATCACAAAGAGGAAGTCATGGATTACAGATGGTGGAGCTACAAGCTATCAGGAGAGCCTGGACCTGCCACAACAGCCCTGGACTATTTAACTCAGCACATCATTTACACAAGAGAGATGTAAACATTTATCCTGTTTAAGCCACCATTACTTCAGGCTTTCTGTCACTCAGAGCTGAATCTAATCCTAACTGGTGTACAGCTTTAGGGTGACTCACACAGAAGTTATCACTGTATACACCTATCATAGCAGGTATACCATAATGACTGATTATTTGAGGTGGTGAGATTACAGGTGATTTTTATTATTTTCTTTATACTTCTCAGGATTCAGAAATATATTCTGAAAATTTTTTCTTACATCAATACGTACTGATTCTGTAATAGTTATTTTTATTTTGAGAAGTTTTCTAAAAATGTGTTAAAAAAAATAGAAGCTTTCTTTTACTTAGTTCCTTGAAAGAACTCTCTTTAGTTTAGTCAGATTGATTTCTTTTGAAAAACAACTATATTGCCTGACAGTTTCCCACTGAATCTCAGCAGCCTGCCAGGCACACAAATAGATTTTACTAGGCTGAATTTCTTAAGGTTTCCTGAAGAACCCCACATAAAGATGGTAATTTATCTTTATGGATAGATTTTCCATAATGGATTTATGGATGAATTTACAGATGAAAGGCAGTTTGCCAGTCCTCTACCAAGTTGCTGTTTGCAGATAGGTGACATATTCAACAATTTCACCCTTTAAAACTTTCAGGTCAGCATAATGTTGAATTAAAGAAGTCAGACACAAATGAGACATAAGGTATAGTTCCATTTAAATGAAGTTCAAGAATAGGCAAATGGGAGACGCAGTGATTTAAGTCAGAATAGTGATTAACTGGAGGGAAAGTTATTGACTGGGAAGGAAACAAAGTTGGTGGAAATGTTCTGGATCTTAATTTTGATCATGAATACATGGATGCATATATAGGTAAAAATTCATCAAGCTGTACGTATGCTTGAAGTTTATGCTAGCTGAACTGAATGAAAAGTATACCTAAAACCAAACAAGCACCCTGTGGACCGCAACATACTTTCTAGTAATTTGTCTATACTCAACATGTTGATGTGACTGAGAATACATATTTATCAGTTCTGGAAGAGGAGGATACCCCCTGCTCACTATCTCTTCCTCAACAGAGATGAAAGTCAAGAAATTCTTTAAGGTTTCTGTTCCCTCCTTATTCACATCTGGGCATTCTTCTCATACTGTATCATCAACTGGTCCCACTGATTGTTGGGATGTCTTTTGCCCTCTGGTGTATTTGTGAATTCTGTTACTGCTTCTGAGGTCTTCTGTAAAGTGCTAAAAAATATTTTCTCTCCTATGTAGGTAATTCTGACTTGGAATTTGCTTTGATGCATTTGCTAAGCTCCCTAATTCTTCTTGTTTTGATTATATGTCACTTTCCTAAATATTTTCTGTAACTGCAATGAAGTCATATTTTTTGATTTCACATTCCAGTTTTTCTTAATTGTGTGAAATAAAGCTCTTTTAACTCCTTGGTCCCAGATTTCCAAAGGGAAAAAATTAAAGGCTCTACATGTTTACAAATTCTTACTTTAAACTCTTTTTTTTTTTCCACTCAGGCTGGAGTGCAGTGGCGCGATCTTGGCTCACTGCAAGCTCCACCTCCCAGGTTCACGCCATTCTCCTGCCTCAGCCTCCCGAGTAGCTGGACTACAGGAACCCACCACCACGCCTGGCTAATTTTTTGTATTTTTTGTTTTTTAGTAGAGATGGGGTTTCACTGTGTTAGCCAGGATGGTCTCGATCTCCTGACCTCGTGATCCGCCTGCCTCAGCTTCCCAAAGTGCTGGGATTACAGGCATGAGTCACTGCGCCTGGCCACTTTAAACTCTTAAACTTCCTTGAAACTTTTTCTGGAAAACAGAAAACCTCCACAATCCTTACTCTTTACTGTCCAAACCACTCAGCTTTGTAGTTAAAACCCACCATGCTTTTGCTTCAATTTGCCTAACTTCCCCTTCCAATACACTTATTAGGTCTGCCCCTCCCCCACTTATAGTGATCTATTGTTGCCATCAAATACACAAATCTGTCAGATGTTAATAACATATATAATGAAACTAATTTCATGAGTAGCTGTATTAGTCCATTTTCACACTGCTGATAAAGACATACCTGAGACTGGGCAGTTTACAAAAGAAAGAGGACTTATACAGTTCCACGTGGCTGAGGAGGCCTCACAATCATTATGTAATGCAGAGGGGAGCAAGTCACATCTTAAATGGATGGCAGCAGGCAAAGAGAGAGCTTGTGCAGGGAGACTCCCATTTTTAAAACTATCACATCTTGTGAGACACATTCACTATCATGAGAACAGCTTGGGAAGGACCCGCCCCCATGATTCAACCATCTCCCACCAGTCCCTCCCACAACACGCGGGGATTATGGGAGCTACAAGATGAGATTTGCGTGGAGACACAGATCCAACCACATCAGTAGTCGATATTCTGAACTATCCAAATAGGAAGATGTCACCAGGGGGAAATAAGTCCATTTTTGTACACACTGCTACAGAGCACTACAAAGCAAAAAATACAAAATAAATTGTACACATACATTATTGGGGAAATGGAACTTCTCCAAATTATTTTTACTTTAACTGTTCCTTCTACTTGGAATAAGACAAAACACTCCTTCTTGAACATATTTATCAAAGTACTTTTCAAGGTCAGTTCAGATTTTGCCTCTCTAGGGAACTGTGATTCTCCCATTGGAATTCATCTTTTTTTCTTTCCTTCAACTTTTAAGTTCAGGGGTACATATATAGGATGTGAAGGTTTGTTACATAAGTAAATGTGTGCCATCGTGGTTTGCTGCACCTATCAACCCATCACCTAGGTATTAAGCCCAGCATCCATTAGCTATTCTTCCTGATGCTCTCCCTCCCGCTACCTACCTGATGAGATTAATCTTCCATAATCTTAATCTTACATAGGTAGGTCCTTACTGCCTGTATCAAAGGCTATCACCAAAACGTTATATTCTCAATCACATACATTGAATATACACAGTTTGTTCAATAGTAACTGATAGGTAGGATCTATGTCTTATTCATCTTTATATCTCAGAGCACTGAGAATGTTTTATACGAGATAGACATTTAATAACATTTGTTCAATCGTATAGCCAAACAATGGATTTTTGTTATTGCTTCTCTTATCTGTTAGCTGTAACTATCACAGTCATCAACATAATCATCAACAGTTTCTTCCTACTGGATACATAGCTTCAATCAAAAACCATTTAAAAATAAGCCACCACCTACGGCTCTGAGCCCCTTTGTGTTTCTACAGAGATTTTTTTTTGTGGGGGTGTGTGTGAGTGGCCATTGTGTTTATTTTAACAGATTGATTGTTTACATTTCTTGGGTTTATCAGGCCTCTCTCTCAAGTACAGAGAAACTATTTCTGGCTGTTCTGTTTTCCAAGGAAACCTTGCAATTTTCTTTTAAGGTCATAGAAATCTATTACTCATTTCTTCCCTGTGTTTTGGCTAGGATCATGTGTAGCAATATATTACTTCTATGAGTGCTATGCACCACCTAAGACTTTAAGTTATAAAATCCATTGTTTACTCAAAAGTCTGGAAAGGGCTTACAAGATATAATTAACTGCCTAGGACACACAATAAAACACAAATATACTTTCTCTTTAGAAAAATACCTTATTGTTAGGCTATGTAAAAGAATCTCACTTTACTAATGACTAGAAAATTATGGACCAAGAAAGCAGCCAGCTACAGCATGTAAATTGAAATATATAAAAATTTCAAGCCAAAAGTCAGTATGCCCACTCTAATCAGAAACAGAGATGCCTACCACCAAAACTCCTATTCCAAATCATTCTGTACATGTAAGCCACTGCAATTACATCAGAGAAAGAAATGAAGTGTAAAAAAAATCTGCAAAGTTATGCACCTGGAAACCCCATGAGAATCAACTGGAAAAGGCATTAAAAATTAAAATTCAACAAGGGGCCTGTGTAGTGAACACAAGAAATAAATAGCCTTCTTACATGAAAACCACACAGGAAAAGATTTCAGTTTCAGTAACAATCAAAAAGATAAAGTATTTAGATATAGATTTAACAAGAAATATCTAAAAGCTATATTAACAAAAGGTTTTAAAATGCTACAAAGAAACATTTAAAAAAAGATTTAAATAAAGGAAAAGATGTCTTATTCTTAGACTCAATGATATAGTAAAATAAATTAGTCAATTCTCTTCTTAAATTTTATAAATTCAACCTGATCCCAATAAAATTACAAAAAATATTTTACCAGGAACTAATAATTGTAAATTTATACGAAATGTAAAAATCTAAGTTTTATACAAAAAAATAAATGTCTGAGAGCAGCCTGGAAAATTCTGAGACATAGGGCAATGAACAGGAACAAATACTATAAGATATTAAAATATACTCCAGAACTACATAAGGTAAAACAGTTTACTACTGGAATATTAATAGATCAAGAGGAAGATAACTGAGCAGGAAACGGAAATACAAATGCTTTTATAAATATATAAAAATATGCTCCACATTGCATACATATGAGAAAAATCAAATTTAAAATATAATGATATAATATTTTTTCACTTTTCAGTGAGAAAAAAACAAGTTTGATCATTACATTGTAGTGGTAAGCATTAGGATATGCTACTGGCAACTGCAATTTGATAAATCTCTATGGGAGCATTTTTGCAATAAACCTTAATAAAAAATGCATATGCCCTTTGAACTATCAATTTCACCAGTAGAAATGTATGCTATAGATGTACTTCCTAAGAGGTTCACAAAGGAGATAATCTGTAAAACATGAGTTGTAATTGCAAGAGACTGGAAACAATTAATGTTCATTGATAGAAGTTTTGTTAGATAAATTATGGTATATTTAAACAACAGAACATTATACAACTGGTTTTTCTTTTAGCAACAATATGAATGTATTTTTGAGATATATTGACACTAGTTTCATAATTATGTTTTAAATCAGCAACAAAAACCATGCCCTAAACTTTAATCATGAATGATTTTTAAAATAGCTGGGGAAGAGTATAGGTGGTGGAATGATATCTTTCAGGCAAATACCCACAATTCTAAATTCTTCCTACAAGCAATGAAAATAAAAAGTGTGTCAGAAATATTTTCTAAAAATATTTGAGAGCAGTATTGAAAATATTTCATTATTCAGAAGAAAAGTATCTTGAAACCAAAAGAACTAGGATCTTGTTAAATGCAGATTCTGTTCATTAGGTATGGGTATGCAGTCTTATAAAATGAAGTCGTTCTAGATATTTATATGAAATAATCTTAAAGACACATCTCTAACTTAAAAAAGAAAAAGTGATATGCCAAACCAATGTGGATAATATCTCACTATTTTTGTCAAAAATAAAATAGGGATGAAAACTATATACATGCATGAAAATCCACAGAATATCTTTGAAAAATACAAAGCAAACTGATAACTGAGATTGCTCCTGGAAAGGAGGATAAGGAGTGATAGAGTGGGAGGGAATCATTTCACTGTTTCTGTTTTCCTGACTTAGGGTTTCACTCTGTTGCCCAGTCTGGAGTGCAGTGGAGCGATCATGGTTAACTGTAGCCTTGACCTCCTGGGCTCAAGTGGACCTCCTACCTCAGGCTCTTGAGTAGCTGGGAGTACAGGTGCGTGCCACCACATCCAGCTAAAAAATATATATATATATATATTTTGTTCTGTAGAGACAGGGTCTGACTGTGTTACCCAGGCTGGACTCAAATTTGTGGGCTCAAGTGATCTTCCTGCCTTGGCCTCCCAAAGTGCTGGGATTACAGGTGTCAGTCACTGTGCCTGGCCTTCACTGTTTTTTTTTTTTTTTTTAAGTAAAGTATACTTTAAAAATGTTGGGCTGGGCATGGTGGCTCACGCCTCTAATCCCAGCACTCTGGGAGGCTGACATGGGCGGATGACGAGATCAGGAGATAGAGACCATCCTGGCTAATACTGTGAAACTCCGTTTCTACTAAAAATACAGACTTCATGTCTAAAACACCAAAAGCAACGGCAACAAAAGCCAAACTTGACAAATGGGATCTAATTAAACTAAAGAGCTTCTGCACAGCAAAAGAAACTACCATCAGAGTGAACAGGCAACCTAGAGAATGGGAGAAAATTTTTGCAATCTACTCATCTGACAAAGGGCTAATATCCAGAACCTACAAAGAACTCAAACAAATTTACAAGAATAAAACAAACAACCCCATCAAAAAGTGGGCAAAGGATATGAACAGACATTTCTCAAAAGAAGACATTCATATCTTGACACATGAAAACACGTGTCATGAAAAAATGCTTATCATCACTGGCCATCAGAGAAATGCAAATCAAAACCACAATGAGATACCATCTCACACCTGTTAGAACGGCAATCATTAAAAAGTCAGGAAACAACAGGTGCTGGAGAGGATGTGGAGAAATAGGAACACTTTTACACTGTTGGTGGGATTGTAAACTAGTTCAACCATTATGGAAAACAGTATGGTGATTCCTCAAGGATCTAGAACTAGAAGTACCATATGACCCAGCCATCCCATTACTGGATATATACCCAAAGGATTATAAATCATGCTGCTATAAAGACACATGCACACGTATGTTTATTGCGGCACTATTCACAATAGCAAAGACTTGGAATCAACCCAAATGTCCATCAGTGACAGACTGGATTAAGAAAATGTGGCACATATACACCATGGAATACTATGCAGCCATAAAAAAGGATGAGTTTGTGTCCTTTGTAGGGACATGGATGCAGCTGGAAACCATCATTCTCAGCAAACTATCGCAAGAACAGAAAACCAAACACTGCATGTTCTCACTCATAGGTGAACTGAACAATGAGACACTTGGAGTCGGGAAGGGGAATATCACACACCGGGGCCTATCATGGGGAGGGGGGAGGGGGGAGGGCTTGCATTGGGAGTTATACCTGATGTAAATGATGAGTTGATGGGTGCAGCACACCAACATGGTACAAGTATACATATGTAACAAACCTGCACATTATGCACATGTACCCTAGAACTTAAAGTATAATAATTAAAAAAAAAAAAAAATTAGCCGGGCATGGTGGCGGGTGTCTGTAGTCCCAGCTACTCGGGAGGCTGAGGCAGGAGAATTGCTTGAACCCGGGAGGTGGGGCGGAGGTTGCAGTAAGCCAAGATGGTGCCATTGCACTCCAGCCTGGGCAACAGAGCGAGACTCCTGTCTCAAAAAAAAAAAAAAAAAAAATGTGCACAGGCAGGTCGTGGTGGCTCACGCCTGTAATCCCAGCATTTTGGGAGGCCTAGGCAGGTAGATCACCTGAAATCAGGAGTTCCAGACCAGCCTGGCCAACATGGTGAAACCCCGTCTCTACTAAGAATACAAAAATTAGCCGGGTGTGGTAGCAGGCACTGCCAGCTACTCGGGAGGCTAACGCAGGAGAATCACTTGAACCCAGGAGGTTGCAGTGAGCCAAGACTGTGCCACTGCACTCCGGCCTGGGGACAAGAGCAAGATTTCATCTCAAAAAAAAAAAAAAGAAGAAAAGTGCACGTATTACCTAACTAAAAATATACCAAAAAAAAAAAAATACTCAGCATAACTAATCATTAGGGACATACAAATTAAAATCACTAGATATCACTTCACACCCATTACAATGGCTACTATTTTAAAAAACCAGAACACCAATCATTAAAAAAAAAAATTAGAAAATGACAAGATGGGAAGAATGTGGGGAGAAATCAGAACCCCTGTGGACTGCTGGTGGGAATATAAAACAGTGAAGGTGCAGCCACTATGGAAAACAATGTTAGTTCTTCCAAAAGTTAAACACAGATTTACCATGTGATTTGATCCAGGGATTCCACTTCTGGGTATATACCCCAAAAATCAAAGGCAAGGACTTAAACAGATATTTGTACACCCATTACTACCAATAGTCAAAGAGCAGATGCAACCTAAGTGTCCATCAAGGGATAAATGGATAAAGAAAATAATACCACATTGTTTGTAGCATATACAAACGATGAAATATTAGCCTTTAAAAAAAAAAAAGGGCATTCTGATACATGCTACAAAAATGTATGAATCATTATGTTAAATGAAACAAGCCAGACACAAAAGGACAATACTGCATGATTCCACTTATATGAGGTACCTAGAGTAGTTGAATTCATACAGATGGTAAGTGGAATGGGGTTTGTCAGGGGCTGGAGGGTGTGGTGGCATGTGCCTGTAGTCCCAGCTACTCGGGAGGCTGAGGTGGGGGGATGGCTTGAGCTCAGAAGGTGGAGGTTGCAGTGAGCTGAAAGAGCACCACTGCACTCCGGCTTGGATGACACAGCCAGACTCTGTCTCAAAAAAAAAAAATAAGAAAAAAAAAAGTGAAAGTACTTAATGCCACGGAATTGTTCAGTTAAAAATGGTTAAACGATAAATTTGACCCAGTTGTGTGTATTTTGCCACAATTTAAAAAGAAGTAATGCACAAATAGAAAATCTGAAAACACCTATGGAAGTTAAGAAATTGAATTAGTTGATTAAAAACCGTCCCCAAAGAAGAGCCCACCCTACATGGCTTCACTAACAGATTCTATCAAACATTTAAAGGCTGGGCATGGTGGCTTATGCCTGTAATCTCAGCACTTTGGGGGGCCCCGAGGAGGCCAGGTAACTTGAGGTCAGGAGTTCGAGACCAGCCTGACCAACATGGAAAAACCCTGTCTCTATTAAAAATAAAAAAATTAGCCAGGTATGGTGGCAGGTGCCTGTAGTACCAGCTATCCCGGAGGCTGAGGCAGGAGAATCGCTTGAGCCCGGGAGGTGGAGGTTGCAGTGAGCCAAGACTGCCCACTGCACTCCGGCCTGGGTGACAGAGTGAGACTTAGTCTCAAAAAAAAAAAAAAATTAAAGAGGAAATAATACTAATTCTTCATACACTCTTGCAGAACATAGAGGGATAGAGGAGGAGGAAACATTTTCCAACGCATTCTGTGAGAACAATATTACCTGATACCAAAGCCAAACAAAGATATCACAAGAGAACTACAGACCAATATCCTTCATGAATACATACACAAAAATACTCAACAAAATGTGAGCAAACCAAATCCAGCAACATATACAAAAGATCATGATCAAGCGGAATTTATTCCAGGAATGCAAGTCTGGCTTAACATTCAAAATTCAATTAAAGTAATATATTAATATAAAGGCAAAAACCACATGATCGCCTTGATGAAGGAAAAGCATCTGACAAAATCCAAGACCCATTTATGATAAAAAACACTCAACAAGCTGGATAGAAGGGAATATCCTCAGCCTGACACAGGGCATCTATGAAAAACCTACAGTTCACATCATATTTAGGAGTGAACAACTGAATATTTTCTTCCTAAGATGAGGAACAAATCAACGACGCCTGCTTGCATTACCTCTATTCAACATTGTACTGGAGGGTCTAGCTAGTACAATCTTATAAGAAAAAGAAGTGAAAACCTGGATAAATTAGAAATGAAAACTTATGTCTACACAGTCATAACAGCCAAAAAGCAGAAATAATTCAAATGTCCATCATCTAGTGCAGGAATAAACAAAATGCAGAGTACCCACAGAGGAAAGTATTATTCAGCAAGAAAAAAGAAACAACTGATATATGCTACCACATCAATGAACTTCAGAAACATTACACCAAATGAAAGAAGATGTCTTAGCCACAAAACACCCCATATCAAATGAGTTAATTTACATAAAATGACGAGAAAGGGCAAATCTTCTGAGACAGAAATTAAATAGATTCGTGGTTGCTGAGGCCTGGAGGTAGTAATGGAGATCTTTTTGGAGTGATGGAAATGCACTAAATCTGGATTGTGGTGAATGAGGCACAACTCTGAAATTTACTAAAAGTCATGGCCGAGACGGGTGGATCACGAGGTCAGGAGATCGAGACCATCCTGGCGAACACCGTGAAACCCCGTCTCTACTAAAAAAAAATACAAAAAACTAGCCGGGCGAGGTGGCGGGCGCCTGTAGTCCCAGCTACTCGGGAGGCTGAGGCAGGAGAATGGCGTAAACCTGGGAGGCGGAGCTTGCAGTGAGCTGAGATCCGGCCACTGCACTCCAGCCCGGGCTACAGAGCGAGACTCCGCCTCAAAAAAAAAAAAAAAAAAAAAAAAAAGAAATTTACTAAAAGTCAATGAATTTTGTTTTATATGCATGAATTTTACATATTACATATTATACCTCAAAAAAGCTGTTTAAACCATGTAAAAAAAGGTACCTATAATATCATTTACATATTAAAACTACTGCTTTTTACCCATATTTCCACATGCTGGAAAAAAATAGAGGAACGAAGACTTATAAAGCTAGAACATCTCATTATGCTTGCCTTCATATTAACAGCATAGAAAAATGTAGGAATACTGTATTTAGAAAAAGAGACTGATTAAGCCATAAATCTGAGAAATGGATTATACAAGACATTTTATTATTCACCTCCCCCACCTCTTCATAAACATGAGTGATGAGAAATAAACTAATCTAAGGCCAAAAAAGGTGTTAGTTTTACAATACCTATTAAAGAATAGCTTTCTTGAACATCATTTGTCTGATTACCTATCTTCGAGAGAGCTAAAGTTCATTCAAATGTGCTTTCAATAAATTTAAACATTTTAAATCTTCGAGGCATTTCCTTCAAATTTATGGTAAATCAGGAGCCATTTAAACCCATTGTTTTTCTCTCAGTAAAGTTCCCACCACACAGTTACTAGTCATGATCACTGAGCAACTTGTGACTTTCAAGCCAGCGCCTTGCTCTTACAGGGTCTTCTCTATTTCCCTTCCTGTCCTTGCTGTTCCTACTTTTGCCTTTTCCTATGATCTCTGCAAATTTCTGGCATGTACCCCTTTCTTAGTCCTGCCTGATGTGTCAACTGCAGGCTTCCTCTCACTGGCCTTCCCTATTGTGGGGAGAATAAGGGATTTCCTCTGCTATCTACCCACACTTCCCCAGCTGCCTCTCCAATCTGTCTGATCCCATAGTACCATCATCTTAATTCCTACATCTAAGCACTGGCATTTTCAAAGCAACACCATAGATCTTTTACAAGCTTCCTTTTGAAGATTCTTATGGCACCATATTTTTATCTGAAGAAATGTGTTCCCCTTTCTGGTACATCTTCCCACGTCTGCAATCACTACTCTAGGGACATTTTACTAAACATGGATGAAGTCTATAGTAGACTGAGAGCATGTGAGGATAGATCAAAGAAGAAAGTTACATTTGGAACACAAATAGTGAAAGTAAAGAAACAGTATCATTGGCAAGGGTGGGGAAAATGCATTCTCATATACTACCTGTACAATGGAAAACTAGTGAGCAATTTGGCCTCATCTGTTAAAATATTCAGAAAGCATATTACTGGATACAATTAAATATAGTTTTGACCATTACAAGTAACAAAAATATTTGAGACAGTGCCCAAGGGTATCTCTAATCAGGACATTCAATGTAATACTGTTTGAATTGGATAGTAAACCCACGAGGCTTCACATTCCATATAGGCTGGGGATAAATCTGTTTTGTTCACTGCAATATGCTTAGTATCTTGAGCAATGCCTGGTACAGAGGAGGTGTTCAGGTTTGTTGAGTAAATAAATGAATGATGGAGATCTGAGGGTTGGTTTATGCCTGGACCTCTGCTGGTGTTCAGCAAACCAGGAGTGTATTTTCCATGTGGAATGACTTGGTGGCCATGCTGCAACCTGGGCCGTTGTGAACTATTAACTAAATATTGCTGAGCGTCAGAGCAAATGCCAGAGGGATCTGAGTACTCAGAGCAAACCAGTCACAAAACAAATGTGCTACTGTGGTTATAGCAACAGTAATGCTGTAGTACTTGTATTAGAACAGTCTTCTGGCTTTGCTGATTGACCATAGGTAAGCCAGAATTTTTTTTTTTTTTTCAATTCAACTATTATTACCAAAAGTCTGTCATCAGTGTATTTTTTTTTTTTTTTTGAGACAGGGGCTTGCTCTGTCACTCAGGCTAGAGTGCAGTGGTGCAATCAGCTCATTGTAACCTCAAATCCCCAGGCTCAAGCAAACCTCTCACCTTAGCCTACTGAGTAACTGGGACTATGGGCATGATACACCAGGCCTAGCTAATTCTTAATTTTTTTTGTAGAGACAGGGTCTCACTATGCTGCCCAGGCTGGTCTGGAACTCCTGGGCTCAAGTGATCCTCCTCCTCAGCTTCCTGAAGTGCTGGGATTACAGGTGTGAGCCACTGTGCTTGGCCCGGTATATTTTTTTATCTTGTTAAGTATAAAAGATTTAATCTTCAGAACAACAATTTTGGACTCAGAAATGCCTAAGAGTAAAATACCCATCTTTATCACAGAGCATTACTGAGCAAGGTATGTAACTTAGCCTTATGTCACACGTAGCTTTTCAGAGTTTGAGGAAATCATGAAGGAAAAAACCTATTGAGGTTATGATAAAATATGACCTTTGAAAAGCTTGAAATGACATTACATCCTAAAGACACAGGAGGGCACTCTTATCAACCAGCAAAGAAAAACAGAAAAGACAGTGAAGTCAAGCTGACATTTTAACAAATTGTACTGCAATAGTTGAATCAGGCACTGGTAAAACGTTGAGGGCTTGTAATTTATAGCCCAAGATTTCCTGTTTTTCATGTACAACCTAGCAAGCCAACAGGATTCTCCAACCATGTAAATTGGAGGAAGAATCCAACACTCGCAGATCCAAGGTGAGGATTAACCACGCCCCTTTCTAATGATTTCTTAAACTGACCTTGGGGCAGGATTTGCCCCTTTCAAGCAATCTTCTACATAATCTACAATTGCACTCAGTGTTTTACTTGTCTTCCACTGGGAGCAGTCCATGAATTCATTTCTTTGCTCCATCTGTTTTCCCAGGAGAAATGGCAAGTTAAAAGTTTGAGCCAGTAGAAATGAAACAGCATTTTGAACAAAGGAGCAAAGACCACTGAAGAATGTATTTCGTGGCTTTCTCAAGTTTTAAAATTTGTAAACACAACTACAGAATATAATTTTCTCCATCAAATTTAGTTAGTATAACAAGCATTTAAATGACCTTCTTTTAAGACTTTTAACAAGCCGGCTTCTGCAGAGCTCCATGGATTCTGAGGCACTCAGGCCCCTCCCAAAGGATTATCATTAATCTTAAAGTCACATTCAAATTTGTGTCTCAGCAAAGTTATAAATAATTCCATGTCACAGGGGTCAAATGTAATGGTTAAAATGGAAAGCGTTAAAACTGTGAATGCCAAGGGTATACTGTGGTTGCATAATAAATCTTTGTTGACTGAATAAGCCAGAAGAGTCTCTCCATCTCAGGTAGTATCTGTAGGAAGTACAACACACAGGCTGCATTCTTGAACTGCTTCGGACTATTTTATTCGCTTGAATCTTCATCTATTTAAATGACTGGGTTGCTGGACATGATGTTTCAAACTTAATTTCTGTCGATGTGCTCAGAATTTTTTGTTCCATGGTCTTTCGGTAAGGGCCTTTGTGAATTCAGGTTTCTATCCCTAGCTGAACTGGCCATCAGGGTACCCAATTAGGCTCAATCTATATGAATAACAGAACATGCTCTAAAATGCGCTAATTTAAAAGATACATTTCTAATTTTCCTCTGCTTTCTAAAATGATTCTGGTTAACTGAAAATGCCAACGAGTTTTCTTCAGTTAAATAAAGCTGCCTGAATATTGCATATTATAAATATGGAAGGCCACTGAAATCCTCTGAGTTGGTATCTAAGAAGGAGATACCCAAGTATTACATTAAAATGGCATCCATTGTTTTCATGTGGGTGTGTGAAAAGTCACCAAGAGGGTGATGTGCAAAGTTGGAGAATTATAAATGGTATCGCAGGAACTAAATTTGGAATATAAAAAAGACTAACTTCAAAATCAAATTGGTATGCTCTGATATGGGGGCCTTTAGCTCATCAAGAAAGTTTCCAAACTTAAAAAAAAAAATTTTTTTAACCAATAACCTTAAAAATATTTTTTTGTTTTTGTTTTTTGTTTTTGAGATAGGGTCTCATTTTGTCACCCAGGCAGGAATGCAGTGGTGCCATCACGGCTCACTACAGCCTCGAACTCCTAGGCGCAAGTGATCCTCCTGCCTCAGCCCCCCAGGTAGCTGGGACTACAGGCACATGTCACCACGCTCAGCTAATTCTTGTATCTTTTGTAAAGATAGGTTTTGCCATGTTGCTCAGGCTGGTCTAGAACGTCCTGATCTCAAGCCATCTGCCTGCCTCCGCTTCCCAAAGTGCTAGGATTACAGTCATGAACCATTGCACCTGGCCTGAAGATCTTAATTGAACCACACTTGCATTTAAAGCTAATTTTTAAAAATAGCCTTGAATACATTTTGGGTATGCACTCTACCTTCCTTTTTTTAAGAGATAACCTAGGCATGATGCAGGGTGCTAGAGTTCCTACCCTCACTAAATAACAGGGAAACCTGGGTTTAGATCTTGACTCTATCATTTGTAATCCGTGCTAACTTTAAGCCACTTACTTCACCTCCCTGAAGCTCACATTGTTCTGTCTGTAAAATGGGAATACTGTCATCTGAATCAAAGGATTAAATGGGAGACTATATAGCAAATACTTAGCACATTGCCTGGCATACAATAATTGCTTTATAAAAGGTAGCAATTATTCATTTTTTACTTCAATTGTTACTGCTTATTGTAATCTCTTTAATTTCATTCTTTAATCTTTTCTCAAGGGTATTCATAGATAATATGATAAACCTTGATAAACCTTCAGAAATTATTTACTAATTATTTACACAGAGTCTACATGGGGGAGGACAGACACAGTCCAATAATTACTAGTACTACATATAGGAAGTATGCCATCAAACATATGACAGGGGTATTTAATTCAAGGAGGCCCTGACGAAGTGTTATTTAGACAGAGATCTGAAATATATGAAGAAATTAGCCAGGCAAAAAAGAGTGAGGCCGGCAATGGAACGCATTCAACCAAGTTAAGTGTAGGAAGTTATCCTAAGGGCAAAGGAAGATACTGAGAGGGTTTCATGGAACTCTGCAATTAAAACAACTTCTGGATGCAGAGGAAAGAATGAATTTGACAGGGTTAAGACTGAATACAGGGAGACCAGATAAGGGGTCTTGTTGAATTCCAAGCAAAAAGAGCCCACTACAAAGACAGTATTCTAGTTGGACTGGAGAGGAACAGAATCTATTTAAGAAAGTTTCATTTAGGAAGTAGAATCAATAAGAGGTGGTCATAGATTGTATGTGGGAAGGGTACTCTGGAAAGTCAATCTCAAAAATGAGAAAATGTTAAACAAAATTATGTATTTTTGTTTCATAATTATAAACTTAAAACACAGCCTATCACATATTCCTGAAGCAGTACACAAAATTAAAACTTTTAGGCCATGGGAGGACTTATTACCACCATTTGGGAGGCATGACGCATCAACCTAACTTACTGAGCAACAATGCTTTTGGTATGTTGATGGAAATTCTCAATTATATGTATCTATCAACTACCAAATAAGTTTTAGTATGTAATACATAGTTGCAAAGTAAAGAGAGAGTATGAGTATCAGTAGAAGACTTCCTTTTCCTCTGAGGCATCTTTGGTTCTTAATGGAAAAAATAATTTTCCACTTTTTTACTTTTTCCTATTCCCTGGTTTCCTATTTCTAAATAAATTAAGCAGAAGGATTTTATGAGCAAACTAAAGTATACGTAAAGTAAACTCTGGCTTTTTTTTTTTTTTTTTTTTTTTTTTTGAGACGGAGTCTGGCTCTGTCGCCCAGGCTGGAGTGCAGTGGCCGGATCTCAGCTCACTGCAAGCTCCGCCTCCCGGGTTCACGCCATTCTCCTGCCTCAGCCTCCCGAGTAGCTGGGACTACAGGTGCCCGCCACCTCGCCCGGCTAATTTTTTGTATCTTTTTAGTAGAGACGGGGTTTCACCGTGTTAGCCAGGATGGTCTCGATCTCCTGACCTCGTGATCTGCCCGTCTCGGCCTCCCAAAGTGCTGGGATTACAGGCTTGAGCCACCGCGCCCGGCCAACTCTGGCTTTTTGATACCCTCACTAATGAGTTGTTATGGGAAAAACTATTTCACACTTCCCTGCCTTTTTAAACTGAACACACCAAGTATAATTTGTTCTTTATTGAGAACACAGGGTCTGTGCTTTAGCCAATAAGTTACCAAGGTCTTCTGCTCCTATAAGCTGACTTCTTTCATGGAAGGTCCTGGCTTACTTATCCTTCTTATCAGCTCAAGAGTCAGTCACCTTTCCAGGAAGCTGTCCCTGACCTCCCCAATCTTCTCTCAATTCCCAAAACCCTGAACACGCCTCTATTTTACCTTGAACACAGTGAATTATAATCTCGGACCAGGCACGGTGGCTCATGCCTGTAATCCCAGCACTTTGGGAGGCCGAGGTGGGCAGATTCCTTGAACCTAGGAGTTTGAGACAGCCTGGGCAACATGTTGAAATCCCATCTCTACAAAAAAATCAGCAGGGTGTGGTGGTGCGTGCCTGTATTGCCAGCTACATGTGGAGACCGAGACGAGAGGATCGCTTAAGCCCAAAAGGTGGAGGTTGCAGTGAGCTGAGATCGCGCCACTGCACTCCAGTCTGGGCCCCACAGAGCCAGAGCCTGTCTTTAAATAAATAAATAATAACTTTGGTTTACTTTTCATCTTCTTCTTAGGTTGCACGCTTCTGTAGGGCAACTGCTATGACTTTTAATTCTGCATTCTTAAATGTATAGCACACTGACCCAGGAGTAAATTGCTATTCTCAAGGTTTAGTGACCCGCATCCTTCCTCTTACATAAACATCTTTACATGGAGACAATTTCAGAATTGAATCCACTTTTAACACTTTGACTACGCAGAAAACAGCTGGCTTTGCAGAGTATATGCCTGTAACACAATGATTATCAAGATGAGGGTAGGTGGGTTGTGTGGTTTGGAAAAGCATATTCAGATAATTATATAAATGGTAAAATAAACTTTTTTTTTTTTTTTTTTTTTTTGCTTACTGCAACCTCCGCCTCCTGGGTTCAAGCGATTCTCCTGCCTCAAGTAAAGCTTGACAGTAACTTGGCTGCACGAATATGGATTTTAAAAGGTTGATAAAGAGAGTTTCACACCTGCCTTTCTACACTATGTTATTACTAATTGAATCGAGTTGGAATAAACTAGTCAGACCTGTATGCACAATGAGTCAAATGGCTCAAATCAAAGGTTTGAGAAGTCTCTATGAGCCAGGTGCTTGAGTTGTGTGATGTTAAGACTTCAGGTATACCGGCACACTTCATCCAGACTTGGCTCATGCAGTCCCTACAGTCTTAGAATGGAATACCATATAACACTTCTCTCCCCATCTAAATCCCAGTTAGGGTTTAAGACTCAACTTCTCCACACTCTGACCTCGTCCTTAATACCAAGGGCAGTGAGGAGTCTATACAACAGGATATTTAATAAGTGATTACGTTCTGCCGAATGTTTTTTTTACTGTCTGCTTAAATCTAGCCAAAGTTTCAACAACAGTAGGGAGACAGGCTACTCAAGCGCCAGTCGAATGGAAAGGGGTTGTTAACAGCCTATTATAACCCTAACGTGGGAGCCAGGACGTCCAAACCTGGTTAACAGAGCCCACAGAGTTCATAGGGGAAGGACTGTGACCGAGTCAACGTCTTGTCTGAACAAAAAGACCCACCAACGAGTGAAAGAAGACCTCCTGGGAGGGATAGGGGGGCGGGAGAGGGAATTCAAGCCTTCTTAACAACAAAAAGCAGCTTTCTTTAGCCCACTCCACTTTCCAGCTACTTAATTGCTACCCCTCCTGTGTGACGATTCCCTGCCCAAAGTAGGAAAAAAAGAGGTCCAAAAGGATATAGCATCAACTTTGCCCTCTGACCTAGGAGCGAAGACTCACCAGTTTCATAATGGACTTTTGGTGGTTCAATAGCAGTCACTGAACTCCTCAAACGCAGGAAGCGTCTTCCGGTGCAATCTCCGCCACCTGCCAGCCCAGAGCATCGCGGGACTTGCAGTCTTTCATTCTCACGTCCCTTCCAGGGGAATCATAGGAAATGTAGTCTCCCCTCCAGGCACCATGGGAACTGTGGTCGCCTTTCCTTTTCCTCCGTTTCCTCTGCGGACGCCTCCTTCCGTCAGCTCAAATTCATCCCCGCCGCCCTCTCCACCCCAGCATGATATCATGTCCCCATTACGCGCCTGGAGCCCATGGTGTTCTGGGATGTGTAGTCCCGACGGCTCCGGGTCCCCTTTCCCCTCCTCCCAAAGGGAAGGCGGATGGGCACGGGGCTTGCCGGGAGTTGTAGTTCTCTTGGGCCTCTAGGCGCCGGGCTCCGCGCTTTTACTCGGGGGAGGCAGGAACTACAACTCCCAGGGACGCCGGGCGGCAGCAGGTGGGAGCGGGGCTGTTGATATCAATATGGCGGTTGTCAGCCAGACAAAGACAGTCAGTCTGATGTGATTGAGACAAGGGAGGTTTTTCAGGGGGAGACTGGGAGATAGGGGCCTCCCCTCCCCCTTCTCCTCTTCCTGCGCCGGCCTCAACCCCTCCCCAGTCCCCTCCCGACGGGCGCCCCACGCGGAAGACACCCCTCCCCCTCCCGTTTTCCCTCCTCCCTACCTCAGCCCTTCGTACTGGGACGTTGGGGAGGGGGCTCTGCCGGGCGGAGAGAACTCAGCGAGGATTCTGAGGTGAGTCGAGCGGTTTTGAAGCCGGACAACCTCAAGTCTCTTTCCTCACTTCTTTCTCTTCATTTAAAACAATTTTTTTTGGAGGGGTTTTGGGGAGGAAGTGAGCGGACGCTGGGGATGGGTCTCGTTAGCGGCCGGATTGAGAGGAGGGAGGAAGCAGGGGGCTTCCGAGTGGGTGATCCAGACGCGGGCTGTGGGGTGGGGCAGTTCGTGGGGGCCGGTCCTGGAAAGGCGTCGACTGCCCCCCAACTCTTCTGGTTTCCTCTACTACGAGCGGAAGGTTTGAATCCTGGAGGTGGGGTCTCTGGTGTGGAGTTCGAGAAACTGTGAGGTGATTTGCAGGTGTGTTGGTTTGTTTGGGGTGTGGAAGTGTGTTTAAACTGTGTGACGTGTACTTGTGTGCTCTGCTTGTTTTGGAGCGGTGTCTGTAGATGAGAAGTTAGACAGCGCGAGTCCTCGCTCGCTCTGGGCCTGGGCTGAGGGGCGGGCGTGAGGTCCTGGTGCTGGGCATTTGGGCTGGCGACGTGGTGCGGGGCAGCCGGGCTTAGCAACTCGCTCGTGTCCCGTCGCCCGCTCACACTCCGCCACTCGCCTCCGCCCCCTCCCCTGGACGAATCTCCACCCCAAACTCCAGCCACGAGAACTGTAGAGATGGTGTGATGTGGAGATGGGTTTTTTGCATCCTCAAGTCGGTAGATAGGTGGGAAAGGAAAAGTGTTTCTTAATATTTTATTCCGGAACCGTGTTTTGGTTACACTATTGGGGCTACTTTGAAAGGCGTCCTCCACCCACCTTCACCCCGAAACCGTAGGTAGAGGTATCTTGTCTTCGTGTGATTAGATGAATAATTGCTGAAGATTCGGGGGGGCCTGGGGTGGGGGTCGGGAGTGCTGGATTGTGTACGCGTCTGTGTATGTCTACTAAAGAGACGGAATGTCTGCTGTGTATCTTGAGATAGGGCGACTTATTTTCGTAGTAGGAAGAACTGTTGGAAATTATTTGCGGGAGAGGGGGTGCGCGGAAAGGCGCTGCTTGTATTTTTCTTCTACTCCACCCTGTTCTGTCTTGCATTTGCCTGAAAGCTGGTGGAATGGAACAGTGAAGAAGCATTGGGTGAGTAAAGGGAAGAATGCAGTTGGCATTAAAGATAACACTGTGTAAAGTTGAATGGTATAAAGTGATTACTGCTTTTATTTACACTGAAGCTTAAAAAAAATCACCCATGTATCATATAGGGTAGAGTGATGTGACTAGCTCATTTCTCTGGGATCCTGCAGGTATAGAAACCTCTGGCTTCCCTCTTCCTTCCTTCCCTCTTCCTTCCTTCCTATCCTCCCTCCTTCCTTCCTTAAGTCCTTCCTTTCTTTCTTGGCTTAGTACGACATTTCTCATTCTGATGGACGTAATACCGCCTGTGTCTTTTTGTTTAGTTTGTGCTAATATGGTTGTGCTTTTTGTGGTTTTACCATAAAATGCATCATTAAATGCATTTATTATTTTGCATTTATGCTGCAGGTAATTATCACATCAGGATTGCAGTGCTTTGCATTAAACTTATTTTAAAATTGTACAATTAAGTTGCTTGATCTAGTTGAATTATGTTTCTAAGTCAAAGTTGGGAAATTTGAATTCTAAATTTTTTTCAAATTTCAATTAGAGTTAAAAAGAAAAGGATTGCAATATATTTCTCACAGTTTTTAATATTTAATAACACACTAGAAGAATTTAAGATCACATATTTTGTACTTCCTTGTTAATTTCTTCAATAATTCTTATGTGACAATTTTTTTAGTGTAACGGATTTTTAAAATAAAGAAATTGGCATAATTTCTATTTCAACTGTTGAGAGTTGAATATATTCCCCAAACTTATCAATTATTGAATCTGCCACCTATCATCAGTAAGGGACCTTTAGATTCTATGATAACTGAAAACCACATTGATAGTGTATAATTTTATGGTATGTCCTCTAACCATTTATTTGAAATTTTTGCTGTTGGTCATTCACACAGATAAGGGGGACTGAAAGAATGAGGTAGCATGTATACTTCAATTGACCTGAATAGAAAAAAACTGTGATTTCTAAATCTTCAGATGTAGAATATACAATATGTTGATTCCAAACTAAGCCATTAGTTTGTGATAGACCAGGATTTTCAGAATCATTTGTTTTAAGCTTGTGTCTTAACTTGAAACACTACTTTGCAAAAGCTGGAGAAAAATCCTACATAACTACTTAACGGAGTGTTTTGTTTTATTTTTCTGAAGCATATTATTATAGTCATGGAGGTTTTAAAAAATGTTTAATAGTTATTTTAGAAGTAAAAAACCTACATGTTTGTTAATATTTTGAATTGGAAAAGCATGAGTATTTTCTCTTCCATCCACCCTTACCTCAAAATTTCTTTTTGTTTTGTCCATGGAAGTACAAAGTTATTTACTGGGAAAAGCGTTCATTAAACTTTTTCTGACTACTAGTGGGATCAAAATCATCACGTGTAAACCAAATATATTCCTAGCATTCATTGGGGGTGATTCCGTTTCATTTTAAGTACTGGGCATTAAAATGATGTAAAGCCTTTACTGCAGGTTAAAGCATAAAACGTTCTCAGCATGTGGGAGTCATATGGTTTACGAATAAAGTAGAAAACCAGGGCATTGGTGCTTGTCCAGCTTAAAATTTCATCGCGTAACTGTGAAAGACACATTTATTTTAATGTGATTGCTTCTAAAGATGTTGCTTGTATTATGGGAAGTTGAAAATCTAAGCTACTTTTAACTAATCTGTTGCTAGTTTAGTGTACTGCATTTAGTGAACACTATTTATGATCACAAATATGCATCAAGGAAAGGAGCCTTTAGCTGGAAGTTGAATGCCTTTAGTGAGGCTTCGTTTTCACTGCTGTATGAACAGATTTCAGTCTTCTAGCCCAAATCCTCAGTTAAAACATTGCTAATAGAAACTTAATAGCTCAGTGTTGGTAAGTTACAAAATATGTGGCAACAAATCTGTCATTGTTACATCATTTAAAAAATAGAAGCAACCAGCTTATGGCAATTTTTGTGGCAAGTGTTGATTGAAATTCTATTGTTTGTTTCATAGATATTGAATACATTGGGAATATTTAGGCTTAATATGTGCATTTTGAGTCTCCTGTACACTGTATTCAGTACATCCCACATTTAGTGTTTCAGGCAGCTACCATGTAATTTGCTTCTGTTCTTTTCATTGTAGCTCTTCTCTTATTTTTGTATACAGCTCTTTAAACCTGAATTATTTCTCTTGGGAATTAGGTATTTATGTAGAATGTTGTCATAAGTGAAAGTTGACGTACTACTCAACTTTTTAAATACATGAACATTTATAGATAAACCGAATAGTGCTCATTGAAAATGTGTTGGTTTTGTTTGTTTTGTGAACCTGCATTATTTAGTTCTTTGGCTTCTGGAATTAATTTTGTAGCTCACTTTGCTATTCTTTGGCTAGATTTTTCTGTTAACGGTTGGCTTTTACTTCTCACTTTAGTAGAACTGTAATTTATTAAAATACTGTTGTGAGTGAAAAGCATGGCTTGTCTAGAGTGTTATATATGTACACCCACACATGCACTCACACATAAAATACCTTTATGTTTGTTTATTTATGAAATTGGTATATATCTATCAGACATGCCTCCCATAAGAAAGAATCTGAGCCACAAATAGCAGGAGACCTTGAACTTTGAGTGACGCTAGAAACCAAAGAGTAACCAGCACATGTTGTCCACATTATAGAAGCTAAGGAGATTTTCAGTGTCATTCCAAGCCATTATTTTCACAGATTTTGTTAAAATATAGTTCTCTCAAAATGGAAGCTATCGATATTGAAAGTTTTCTCAAAATACCACTAAGTAACACGTAGCATGGATTCCTAGGTGCAGCTATTCCCCCACATTGCCCTTACTGAATTTAGGGCCCATGATAGGTACAGAGTAAAGATTTTTCCATGGGATTATTTGATGTAAAACTTTTAGTTGCAGTGTATTCAAATATAATCCAGTGCTTTAGATAATTTGTTTTCCTTGACCTTAGATGAAACAAGTTGGAAATTTACTATAACATTGTTTTGGACACTTTCCAAGAGCATTTAGCTCCTGGAAGGGCCCTGGCTTTAGCATGGTTTTTACCCTCATAGTGATAATAAGGTTGAAGTTACATTAAGTTTTTCCAGTGGCTATTATAATCTTAATGCAATATTTGACAGCTTCTTAGGCTATAGTGTTTTTTTTTTTTACATTTACAAAAAAAAAAAGGTAACAATAGTCTGATTTTAGCTTTGAAGTGATCAATTATTTTAACTTTTTCGCCCTTAAAATGGGTGGCACTAGACTCCTTCCTGTTAAGTGGTAAAATGATTCTAACTCAGTCAAAGGGCACTAGGTTTTTCTTAGAGTGTGGATTGTGATAAAAAATGTTTACTAAATTCCACATGCTGAATATACTCTCTGGCTGCTTCTTTGTTTATCTTATGTCCAGAGATGGTCCACATGTGGTGTATTGAAAATATTAGTAGCCTCATTACTGTATACATATTAAATAGTGTAGAGTTGCCAAGTGGCAGTAACTTTAATTTGTATCTAGTCACAATTTTTATAGCAAGAAAGTGAAATGCTGTGGTTACTGCTGAAACAGGGATGACTTAAGACTGAACTGATTTAAGATTTTAATAATTTAGGCTGGGCATGGTGGCTCACACCTGTCATCCCAGCACTTTGGGAGGCCGAGGCGGGCGGATCACCTGAGGTCAGGAATTCGAGACCAGCCTGGCAAACATGGCAAAACCTTGTCTCTACTAAAAAGACAAAAATTAGCTGGGTGTGGTGGTGCATGCCTGTAATCCCAGCTACTCGGGAGGCTGAGGCAGGAAAATCGCTTGAACCTGGGAGGTGGAGGTTGTAGTGAGCTGAGATTGCGCCACTGCACTCCAGCCTGGGCGACAGAGTGAGACTCAGTCTCAAAAAAAAAAAAAAAAAAAGATTTTGATAATGTAATAGTATTGTTAAAACATGAAACTCTTGGCTTGGGTATAGTCACTGAAGCCTTGAAATTGGATTAAGTTCTCTCTCTTCAGTCGTGAAGTCAAGTTGGTTTCATGTTTTGTATACATTTCTTTCTATTACTGTTCTCTTATTTCACGCCTTCATCATTTCTGGTTTATTGCTTCGGTATCTTAACTAATCTTGTTTGAAGTTTTTTTCATTAGTCATTCTAAACTCCTATTGGAGTATCTTGCCAAAATAAAATGTGAATTTGATTGTCAGCCATACTTTGCCTGTGATCCTTTAGCAGCTCCTCAGACTTTCACAGAAATCAAAAATTTAGAGTCATACCACCTGTGTCCAAATCCTGACTTTGCCAGTTACTAGCTATGTGACCTTGGGCAAATCATTTAAAATGTCTGTACCTCAGCTTCCCCATCAATAGACTGGGGATAAAAATAGTAGCTACTTCATAGGATTATTGTGAGCCCTTGAAGTGCTGGCAAGTCCTTAGGATGCTTTTGGCATATTATAGTTTACAGGAAGCTGCAAAAATAGTAGAGAGGGCACTGTACGTTTTACCCAGTTTCCCCTATTGGTTACATCCTACATAACTTTAATACAATATTAAAACCAGGAAATTGACGTCCGTACAATGTGTGTGTATAGTTCTATGCCATTTTATCACAAGTGTGTAGATTGCATAACAACCACCAAAATCAAGGTACAGAACTGTTACTGCAAAGGTTGAATGATTCTCCTCTTCTTCATAAGTTCTGTTGTTTTGTCAATATAGCTAAGGAGAAAGATACCAATTATTGGATCAGTAATTTCGTTCTTTTGCCTTATGTAATACAGTCATATAGTACATAATGATGTTTCAGTCAAAAACGGACTGAATATATGACAGTGGTCCCATAAGATTATATCATATTTTAACTGTACTTTTTCCAAGGTTTAGAAACACAGATACTTTCCAGTGTGTTACAGTTGCCTACAGTGTTTAATACAGTAAATGCTGTACAGGTTTGTAGCCTAGGAGCAATAGGCTACACCACTTAGGCTTGTGTGAGTACCCTGTATGGTGTTCACACAACAATGAAATTGCCTAATGGTGCATTTCTCAGAATGTATCTCTGTCGTTAAGTGTTGCATTGGCACATCCTGAAAGTTTTTATGAAAAATTCCAATTAAACTTTCTTTTAAAAGTTTATTATTTAGATGAACTGACATTGCAAGCATACCAATTTTTTTTGTTATAAGAATCTAAATATTGGCTAGTTTGTTTTTGTTTTTGTTTTTTTTTTTTTTGAGATGGAGTTTCGCTCTTTGTTGCCTAGGCTGGAGTAAAATGGCGTGATCTCAGCTCACCGCAATCTCTGCCACCTAGGTTCAAGCGATTCTTCTGCCTCAGCCTTCCTGAGTAGCTGGGATCCTGCACCACCATGCCCAGTATTGTATTTTTAGTAGAGACGGGGTTTCTCCATGTTGCTCAGGCTGGTCTCGAACTTCTGTCTCAGGTGATCCGCCCGCCTCAGCCTCCCAAAGTGCTGGGATTACAGGTGTGAGCCACCGCGCCAGGTCGGCTAGTTTTTTTTTTTTTTTTTTTAATGAGGAATTATAATATTAGGACCCATTAAAATTTTCTGGTAAAAGTTAACGATAACTTTGAAATTGTCCACAAATGTGTAAGATTTAAATGAGGCTGGGTTTGGTGGCTCAGGCCTGTAATCCCAGCACTTTGGGAGGCCGAGTTGGGCGGATCATGAGGTCAGGAGTTGAGACCAGTCTGACCAACATGGTGAAACCCTGTCTCTACTAAAAATACAAAAATATAGCTGGGTGTGGTGGCATGCACCTGTACTCCCAGCTACTCAGGAGGCTGAGGCAGGAGAATCACTTGAACCCGGGAGGTGGAGGTTGCAGTGAGCCCAGTTCGTGCCACTGCGCTCCAGCCTGGGCGACAGAGCAAGACTCTGTCTCAAAAAAAAAAAAAAAAGATTTAAATTTTAATGAATTCAAGGCTTACATGATATGTTTCTTGCTAGAGACGATATGTTAGAATCTGTGTTAGATAACCAAAATTATAGCTATTTTGACATTAGTTTGGTTTTGACAGTGTTAATGCAAACTTGTCAGATTAATTGATTGTCAGCATATGTCGTAGTTTTATTTTGTACTTATTGCAAGGGAACTAGCTTTAAAGAAAGTTAATTCAAAGATATTTTCAGAAAAAGGATCTTTACAGAATAAAAAGGGAGGTTATAGTTACTATTTTTGTTAGGTACAAGTTAAAGGATAGTTACACGGTTGGTTATACTTTGCTGCCCCTTAATCAGCCATATGATTATAAAGCCTGTCTTAAAAAGATGAGGCTGTTAATCCAATATACTATCGATTATTATAGACAACAACAGAAGTCTGTTTTGAACAGGCTAACAAAATATTTTCAAATGTATTCACAAAGGTAGAGCACCTGATTTTTGTCTTCTCTGGATTTGAGACAATTTTCCATATGTCAATACTGTGATAATTTCCATTGAAAAAAGACCAGTTAAAGTTTCATTTGTTTCATTAGTAGGAATACATCAATATAAATATTGATGGCACTTCCTGATAAATAAGATTCATATTTATAAAGCTTTTTGGCTACCTGTGATTTCAGTTTTTTCCTGGTAGAATTATTTTTTCCTCCTTGGATTTATGTTTCTAGCTTTTTATTTGTCTTGGTGTACCTTCTAAAAAATAATGCTTTAATTAGGGATCATTTGGCTTCAAGGACAGGCTGTTGTAGGGATTCAGCTGTTTTGGGTTGAAGAAGAGTGACTAGACCTTGTGTGAATGGGAGAACTGTTAGGAATCTGAGAAGCTAGTCTCTCAAGCTCTCTGGTGTTAAATGGTTTCTTGTCTCAGCATCTCCTTCCGTGTCTGCTTCATCTCCCTTTCTCATGTCTTCCTTCCAGTTCTGTTTGTCTTGCCCTGGTTTTTCATAGTCTCTGCTTCTCCAAAGTTCTGACTGGAAAGTGGATTTGATTTGCCATGGTATTGACTTGAACTGTTCTTTCAACTAAAGTTTACCTGTTGGTGACAGTATGTTTCTTTTAGTTCAGTTGGGAAGAGAGAAATTGGAATGCATTGCATGACCACCGTGACTTAAATGCCTGTCCTTATCCCATGACCTTGGTGGGAGGTAGGGTGGAAAGCACCTTTTGTGTGAGGCTTAAGCTTTTAGATGCTTTATATGAGGAGGGTTTTCTTGTTGGGGTTGAACAAGGCACTCAGTTAAACATGTCAAGTCTAGCAGTGCATGATGAGGTACTTTGTGGGATACAAAGGTAAGTTGGATTTAATCCTTTTCTGCAAGGATCAGTTTGTTGGAAATAGCAAAAAGACTCCTATAATTTAATATTGGCTTTTTATTCTAGTCACTTCAGGCAAACCAGAAAGATGACAAAGTAGGACTGTAAGAACTAGGTAGGATTAAGGAAGGAGAATGAGAGGTAGCCCTGGATACATGAATGTACTATCTCTACAATTTGGATCACTGATCTACTAAGCATGAAAGCATCTAGAAGCCATGTATCAGGATCCTCATTGTTGCTATCAAAGACTATCCCTTATTGAATAAAGAAGCTCTTATTCATATCAAGCAGACATTCTTTTGTCCCATCGTTAAGATCTAGAGACATCTTAGGAGAACTCATTTCATCACTATTCTAGGAACTGGAACATTCTCATAGGTACCCTCTATCTATATAGTGACAGCTATTCTCTTAGCAAATGTCATTCATCCCTAACAAGACAATTTGTGCCTTCTTACTTTAGAGGCAATAAGCAGGAATTCAAATAGTTGAGTCTGTAGTAGTGAGCATCTTGTTCTCTGCAGATCTGGCAACAAGAGAATTGACATATTGGGTCAGTCCAATGTCCAGTCAACAGCATATGTGATATTTAACAAAAGCTCCATGAGTTCAGGGAAAGGAACTGGACCTTTTTATTCCTATGTCAGTATTGGAGTTTATATGGACTTCAGAGCTAAAATTTCCAAAGCTAAGTCTTTATTATATTACCAAATCAGGGCCAAGATTTTTAGAAATAAGTACAAGTCAAGGGTAGGCAACTAAGGAACCTAGAAGATTAGAGTCACATTGCAGATCCACAGGAGATAAATAGATGGGGAGTCACAGAGTTCTAAGCACTTAGGCTACAACAGAAGGAAACAGTGATCTCAACTTTTGTGCTGAAGAATTGCCTGGAAAAAGTATTAATATTTTAGTTTCTGGCTGGGCGCGGTGGCTCATGCCTGTAATCCCAGCGCTTTGGGAGGCTGAGTGGGGCAGATAATGAGATCAGGAGTTCAAGACCAGCTTGGCCAACATGGTGAAACCCCATCTCTACTAAAAATACAAAAAAATTAGCTGGGCATGGTGGCGCACGCCTGTGATCCCAGCTACTCAGGAGGCTAAGGCAGGAAAATTGCTTGAACTGGGACCTGGGAGGCGGAGGTTGCAGTGAGCCGAAATTGCGCCACTGCACTCCAGCCTGGGCTACAGAGCAAGACTCCGTCTCAAAAAAAAAAAAATTGTTTCCTGAGCTCTACCCCAAGATTCCTAAAATCTGAGATGGGCCTAGGAATATATATCCTTCATAAGTATATCAAGTAATTCTAATTGGTAGAGTCCTCAGAATGCTTGGAAAGTGCATAGACAGCATAATACCTACTTAGAACCTATTATGTGCTTTGTTCTGTGGAAGTCTCAAATATCTGTTTATAATTGGGAGTGTTTCTTTCCTGATATGTGCCTGCCTCATATTAAACACTATGTCCATCCTCTCTGATTGCTTATGTCAGTAAATCGTGACATGGGCTATATTTTGGATAAGTATGATTATTTTTCTAGATGTCGTACTTAATAGTATTATGCCCTAAACATCTAGTTTTTATGGTTATGGCATCAGCTCATTTTCCTTTTCTTTTTTTTTTTTTTCTTTTGAGATGGAGTCTCACTCTGTCGCCCAGGCTGGAGTGCAGTGGCGCGATCTCGGCTCACTGCAAACTCTGCCTCCCGGGTTCACGCCATTCTCCTGCCTCAGCCTCCTGAGTAGCTGGGACTACAGGCGCCTGCCACCGCGCCCGGCTAATTTTTTGTATTTTTAGTAGAGATGGGGTTTCACCGTGGTCTCGATCTCCTGACCTTGTGATCTGCCCGCCTCGGCCTCCCAAAATGCTGGGATTACAGGCGTGAGCCACCGCGCCCGGCAGCTCATTTTCTTAAACTCTGTATTTTTATATATGAACTCTTAAGAAGACAGTCTTTTTTTATTCCCACCTTTCATCATTAAGTCCTCCTTTATTCTAATTTTCTGGATCTACTAAGCAAGTTTTTTTTTTGTTTGTTTGTTTTTTAACTTATATACTTTGGAATATCAGCCATCTCTTGAACCTTTGCCCTCACGAATTAAATTTCTCACCTTTTTTTTTTAAGGTCTGTCATTCTTTTTGGAGCCTTAATTACTCTTACGATATTGAGCTGGTTGAAAACATGAACTTTGGAGCTGTATTGTCTAGGTGCAAATCTGATCTCCACTACTTAACCCTGTAATTTTGTGTAAACCTCTATGTGTCTTATCTGTAAACTGGGCATAGATAAATAATAGTATTTATTCATTTACTAATAGGATTCTTGTGAGTATATGAGGCATCATTTGCTAAGTGCTTAGAGTAGTGGTTGTTACACCTTATCTTATTATTAGTTGTCCTGTTCTTCTTTTTCCAAGGTAATACTTACCCCCCTCCTTAATCTTTAGAATTCTCATTTGTTGTAAATAATCTCTTTCTGGCTAATTTATTTTGTCTTTGCGCATTATTTATTTTCTTCTCAGTTTTCCTTTTGTAGCTCTTAGCTGCATTAGATATAATATTTCCCCTTAAAATTCTTTCTATACAAGTCTTTCTTCCATCATTCTTTTCTCTCTTGTTAAAATTACCGCTGGTCTTGAAGTTCCTAGAATTAAAGGCTTTAAATCTCCCTTTAGTACTTTTCTTTTTGTTCTTTTTTCCCTTCTCCTCTCATCTGATTTGTCAGTGATCTGCTGATTCTGTCACCCCATAACATCGCTTAGATTATTCTCTTCCTTTATTGTCTGTAATTGCCATCCTCATTACTTCTTGTTAAGATGACTGCAGAAGTAATACTGACCTTCCTGCCACTTCCCTACTCTATTCCATGGTGCACAGCACTCTTAGAATAATTTTTATCGAACTTTTCATCAAGTCATTTAAGAGGTTACTATACCTTAGTTCAAATTGTGCCATATGCCAAATTTTAGTCCCCGTGCTTTGTAATGGGTTTGCTGACATTTCCTTTCCTCCCTTTTCCATGTCTTATTTTCTTATTCCAGAAGATATTTTCTACATTGCATTCAAATAAATTACCTTTCCTCCTGCTGTATATTTTCAGTCTTTGTTTCTTGGTATTTGCTACCCTACCCACTTAATATATTTGTATATCCTTATCTTACTAGTTAAAACCTTATACTTAAAACCCAGTTAAATCCTTCTGTCGAAGAGACATGTCCCAGTGAACCTCGACACACTTAGACTAGTCATTTACTCCACATATAAGCTGTATTTACATACTCAATCATTATTGTAACTTTTTGTATTTATTTGTAAGGTATGTGACATTTAAAATAGTTTAGTTTTCATGTTGTGTATATGAATTGGATTCCTGGTTGAAGTGTAAGATCCTTGAATTTTCTACTGACTTGCCCCTGGGAGGGGGCAGGGGTGAGGGGACTGAATTTATCCTCAGAAGATAATGAACCTAAAATTTCTGGTACCCCTGCCACTGGTGCCAGCATTCTACAGCCAATAATACTTGTCAAGAACTTAGACACAGCAATCTGTCTAGTACTGAGGGTACTGGATCAGAGAAATGACGTTCTTTCCCATCCCCCCTTCATTTTCACAGTTCATTTGTTAACTTCCACTTCTTTAGCCAACAATGAGTGAGATGTAGGCCTACCCTTTAGGAAACTCACCGTTTGGTTTCAATAGGATCAGAAAGAGGACTCAACCATGAGGCACAGATCTCAGTACTGCACATGGGGTATGCTTGCTTCAGTAATTTCAGTCATCTGAGCTAGCTTACTCATGTGCTCACTGTTCCTTTGGGGAAAACATACTGTCTTCTTAGGCATCTCCCTGTCTCTGTGTGGTCTCTCCAGTATGGTGGCTTCAGGGTAGCCAGACTTCTCACGTAGTGCCTCAGGGCTCCAAAGGCAGGTGTCCCAAAAGAGAAAGGAAGTCAGGCTTATTGTTTTTTATGACCTATCCTTGGAAACTTGAGGATTACTTCCACAACATTCTACTTATGAAGGCAGTCATGCAGGCCTGCCCATGTTGGAGAGCAGGGAACAGAGACTCCACTCTACCTTTTGATGGGAGGAGTGGCAACATTCTCAAAGAGCATATATGATGGAAATGTTGTGGCAGTTTTGGAAAATGCAATCTGCCGTACCAAAAGATAAATACTGTTAATAATTTGCTTTGCTTTCAGGTTACAAGTGTGTTCTCTCCTCTACAATGGTGTCATACTATCACTTATATTTCTTTCTTTAGCGATATATAATGGTGTCAGCATATAAAGACATAACTCATTTTTTTAAATGTAAACAAATGAAGTATAATTTAACCATTTACCCACCAGTGGACATTTAAGCTTTCTTTTACACACACATACACACACACACACACACACAGAGAGAAGCAAAAACAAACAAAAAGCCTAAAGGCATAATATAGTTTTAGATTTCAGTTGAATTTTGTCTTACCCCAAGTTGGTAGGATTTGTGAGGGCATCAGGGAGGGCAGTGATCATGCCACTTGTGGCCTTTGAAAGAGAATAATCCTCTTCACTCTTGATTTATCAGCCTTGGTAAGTAATTTTAGTAGGAACCTCTTGTTTGGTGTTAGATTGGCCTGTAGTAAACATTGCTGTGAATGGGACTAAGAAGGCAAGAGGTAATAAGCTTTTTCCTTGTGCCACTGTTGCAACCATCTGGGAATTGTTTCTTACGTCTCCTTTTTCCCCCCTTTGCTGCTTTTTCTTTCTTTTTTCCCTGCTACAACCTCCTCAGTAATCCTGTGCTTCTGTCTTGATCTCAGCAAAAGATATGGATGAGATGGGGCTATCATCATGTACAAAGATATCTCATTTGGCACTTGATCAGGTGAAGGATTATTTTTTGTCTTTCTTCCTGTTGTGTATGCAAAAGACATCTTAAATGACTTAACTTGAACTAGGAGTTGATCAATTGATTTTAAAAAGTTGGTTATAGTAAAAAGCATTAAAAACTGATGACTTAAACATTTTACTTTAATCAAAATATATAGACATGCACACATTTGTTAGTTATTTGGTACAGGGACAGTGGTTCTCAACTGGTGATTTTACCCTCCAGGGACATTTCGTAACATTTGGAGACATTTTTGATTACCACTACTGGAGTGGGAGTGCTACTGCCATATAGTGGGGAATAGCAAAGGCAGGGATGCTGCCAAACATCCTTCAGTTCACTGGCCAATACCTCCCCCTCCCAACAGAGAATTCTCCCATCTAAAATGTCAGTATTACTGGGGTTGAGAAACTGATCTAGGGCCAATGCCTTTTCTTTGTGTGTGAATCTATGGATTGACTGACACTCTACATCAGCTTTTCATGCATAAACCATACCCATAATGTATCATTTATTATTTCCAGTTTTTATTTTTTTTAAATGGAAGGAGACCTTAAAGACATTTATAATCTATGAGTCAAATCATAATATTTTATTTCTCCCAAATCTTTTTTTTTTTTTTTTTTTTTGAGATAGAGTCTTGCTCTGTCTCCAGGCTGGAGTGTAGTGGCGCAATCTTGGCTCACTGCAACCTCTGCCTCCCAGGTTCAAGCGATTCTCCTGCCTCAGCCTCTACAGGTGCGTGCCACCACGCCCAGCCGATTTTTGTATTTTTAATAGAGATGAGATTTCATCATGTTGGCCAGGATGGTCTCCATCTCTTGACCTTGTGATCCGCCGCCTAGGCCTCCCCAAGTGCTGGGATTATAGGCGTAAGCCACCTTGCCCGGCCCATTTCTCCCAAATCTTTTACAGTAGTCTCACCTATACTCAATTCAATAGCATTCGTATTTTTTTAAGGAAATCATCTTAAATTGTGCCAAACATTTAACCCTTTTTGTGTGTGTGTGACTTACTTTTAATAGAAACAAATCTTCACACACTTTTTTTTTTTTTTTTTTGAGACGGAGTCTCGCTCTGTCACCCAGGATGGCATGCAGTGGCATCATCTCTGCTCACTGCGAGCTCTGCCTCCCAGGTTCATGCCATTCCCCTGCCTCAGCCTCCCAAGTAGCTGGGACTACAGGCACCCACCACCACGCCCAGCTAAATTTTTGTATTTTTAGTAGAGACAGAGTTTCATTGTGTTAGCCAGGATGGTCTCGATCTCCTGACCTTGTGATCCACCCTCCTCAGCCTCCCAAAGTGCTGGGATTACAGGCGCGAACCACTGCGCCCGGCCTCTTCACACTCTTATTTTGTTAGTTTAGATAGTATAATCAAATTCCACAGTTGCAAGAACAACTTGTCTAAACAGGGAATAAACCAACTTGCTCTTGGTTGGCACACAGTGGAGTGTTTGAAATAGCCTAATAAGCATCCTTGTCAATTTGTTTTAGAAGGGGATCTAGAGAATATTGGTTGATTATGATGGTTGGTTAATTGGAGGTTGACCAAGAGCTTCTACATGAGCAATAGGAACTGAAGGGTTTTTTTGTTGTTGTTGTTGTTGAAAAGAATCGTTTTCAAAGTAAGTTCACCGGAAACTTTTGCTTAAGCCAAAAGAAAAACAAAACAAAAAAAACCAGGCACAAACACACATGCAGAGAGAGAGAGAGAGAGAAGCAAAAACAAAAAGCCTAAAAGCATAATACAGTTTTATATTTCAATTGAATTTTGTCTTATCCCAAGTTGGTAAGATTTGTGAGGGCATCAGAGGACGGTGATGATGCCAGTTATGGCCTTTGAAAGAGAACAGTGCTCTTCACTCTTGATTTATCAGCCTTGGTGAGTAACTTCAGAAATCTTTGGGTATTTAGGATAATCAGGAAGCTCTGCCTATCTAGAAGTGATTCAGTTATTTTGCTAGGTTTCGGTTCGTTTCATAAAATGTGCTTAATCATATTTTTGTGTGTGCTTCAAGGGCTGCTACCAGCTGGCCTTATCCTGTTTAACAACTCTGTTTTAAGCAGACTAGCAGCCTCGATCATGTCCTCTGTATTTCTGGAATACTTTCATATGGGCCTTTACATACTAAGCCCCGTCAGCCAGTCTCATGCACTTTGCCAAAACATTTCTTAAACTTCTTTAAAATACTTAAACCCAGCATCTCAGTTTTCACTAAAGACTTGATTCAAACACATTTCCAATCTTTGTAACAGCACATTTTTTTTCAGCTTTGATTATATGCATTTTCAGAATATATGCATAATTTTGGCTACATGAATTTATGCAGGCTGACTCGTTGCTTAATAAAAGTGATGTTTTTTTAGAATTTAATCAGAGATTAATCAGAGAGGTCCAGAAAACGGCATTTTAGATAGTCTAATGGATTCTCTAGTAACCAACACCCATTGGGAAATCTAACCTGAATAGATTGTTAATCTTGTCAGAGCTAGAGGATTAAAGCTGAATTAGCATAGACTTGTTAAAGTTGTTAATTACTGTTTCTGTAGTTTTTGGGAAAAATGTTAGCCTTTCTTTCCTGCACTTTCTGCTAATGATGGTGGTTTCTTTATTTAGAGAAACTTTAAGATTATAGAAGGATAAGAGATTACTTGGAGCAGCATGCCTGAGTTAACTCTTAAGGTAATGAGATTTTTAAATATAATCATTCCTTCCCTCCAGGCTTATATTAAAACAAAAATCACCGTATAAAAAGTTATTTTGTGTATTTGTGTGGTTATCTTACATTTATAAAATACTTAGTATTTGAAACTTTGTTCAGTTTTACATGTCCATTTCCTCTCACTTTTCAAATATAATGACTTATGTAGAGATTCTTAGTAAATGCTTTTTGAAAATGGTGGTTTATTATTATTATTATTATTATCATTATTTTTGAGACAGAGTCTCGGTCTGTCCCTCAGGCTGGAGTGCAGTGGTGTGATCTCAGCTCACTGCAACCTCCGCCTCCCGGGTTCAAGGGATTCTCCTGCCTCAGCCTCCCAAGTGGCTGGGATTACAGGCGTTAGCTTGACCACACCTGGCTAATTTTTTGTATTTTTAGTAGAGATGGGGTTTCACCATGTTGAACCAGGCTTGTCTTGAACCCCTGACCTCAGGTGATCTGCTGGCCTTGGCCTCCCAAAGTGCTAGGATTTCAGGTGTGAGCCACCACACCTGGCCTTGAAAATGATGGTTTTTAATGGGTTATCAAACTAATAATTCTAAACTGATCAAGATGGTAAATTGCAAGTCAGTTATAATGTTAAATGTTATCAAAGTTACTGAAAATGTTATCAAAATTATTGAAAAATGTTATCAAAATTATTTGAAAAATAATTACATGGCTTTATAGCAGGAATTAATTTATTTTCAAGGCATAAATGAAAGATTATTTTCCAAATGAACCATATATATAGGGTTCATTTTAGAAGAAGCACAGTAACCTTTTAAGGCAGTGTATTCCTTGTGGTGGTGGTGGTGGTTTGCATTGTTGATATTTAAATCAACAAACTGTAATGTAGATTTCTTGAAAGGAAAGGACCAGAAATAATCTAGTTTATCACTTGTGTCCAGTAGGGAAATGAAGGGAGTAAGATGTTCTTGTCTAAAGTCTTATTGCCAGGGTAGAACTCGGTCACTTATCTCCTAGTTTTACATTTTCTCCATTGTACTACCTGTTGCCAAAGGTGGCTGAAACATTCTAATTCATTGTGCCCAAATGCTACTAATTTGTGTTAGACACTTAGGATTTGAATTACTTCCTTTTTGTAGATATGTATTGATTTTTAATAGTAATTCAGTTTATCTCTATTATATAGTGTACATTGTCTAAACATCTCATCCAGGTGGTATAAAAACGATTAGTGCAATCAATGATTTGTTATGTGTCTCTGCTCCTGATTATGTGTCTTAAGAAGCCTACAGACATCTCAGCATGTCTGTGGGATCTTAGACAGCTTCTGTTCTGCTGTTGTCCTGAGTCTTCCAGCTATTTGCTGACCACCGAATTATAAAGCACCTCTCCTGGAGATCTCTTGAGTATATGTGTATCCTTGGTTATTATATTGCCTGATTTAATTCATTGACATACATTTGGGATATTTCGTTGTATACTATATAAAATATACTGATTTCTTTCTTTTCCTTCCTTCCTTCCTTCCTTCCTTCCTTCCTTCCTTCCTTCCTTTCTTTCTTTCTTTTTTCTTTTTTTGAGACAGGTTCTTGCTCTGTTGTCCAGTTTGGAGTCCAGTGGCATGATCTTGGCTCACTGCAATCTTGTCTCCTTGGCTCAAGCCATCCTCCCCACCTTAGTCTCCCGAGTAGCTGGGACCACAGGTGCATGCCACCATACCTAGCTAGCTTTTGTATTTTTTGTAGAGATGAGGTTTCGCCATGTTGCCCAGGTGGGTTTCAAACTCCTGGCATCAAGTGATTTGCCTGTATCAACCTCCAAAGTGGTGAGATTACAGGCATAAGCCACTGTGTCCAGCCTAAAATATACTGATTTATATATTATGTTTTAGATTAATTTCCAAATGGACATAGGAACATATTTGGTTTGTACTGTTATTTTTAAATGAAAATATAATTAGCTTGTCTTGTTTTATAGGACCTTTCCTAGGACCATAATTTATTAGAATTCAAAGAGTAGATTTATTTTTCTTCAAATTCAAACCTACTTTTTTAATTAAGGGAAAGGGAAAAAATTGACATTAATTATATACAGCTTGAATTTTTATCTTTTAATTATAAACTTGAAAGTCTATTTATAAAAACGGGAACACAAACAAAAATCTATTAAAATACGGGTTTGGGGCTGGGCGTGGTGGCTCACGCCTGTAATCCCAGCACTTTGGGAGGCTGAGGCGGTAAGATCACCTGATGTCAGGAGTTCGAGAGCAGTCTGCCAACATGGCCAAATCCCGTCTCTACCAAAAATACAAAAATTAGCCGGGCATGGTGGCACATGCCTGTAATCCCAGCTACATGGGAGACTGAGGCAGTGGAATTGCCTGAACCTGGGAGGCGGAGGTTGCGGTGAGCCTGTAGTGAGCTGAGATCATGCCACTGGACTCCAGCCTGAGCGACAGAGCGAGACTCTGTCTTAAAAAAAAAACCTGGGTTATATAGAAGGACTTAAAATTTAGCGTTGTGGCGGGGTGAGGTGGCTCTTCCATGTAATCTCAGTGCTTTGGGAAGCTGAGGCAGGAGGATTGCTTGAAGCCAGGAGTTTGAGACCAGCCAGCCTGGGCATCATAGAGAGACTCCATCTCTACAAAAAATGTTTAAAAATTAGCTGCGTGTAGTGGCATGCACCTGTAGTCCTAGCTACTCAGGAAGCTGAGGCAGGATCATTTGAGCCAAAGTTGGAGCCTGTGGTGAGGTATGATTGCACCACTACACTCCAAGATGGGTGATAGAGTAAGACCCTATCTCTCAAAAAAAAAAAACAAAAAATTAACGTTGATTGTACCACCAGGGTAGTTGGGTTATTTGAAAGCATGTTTATGTATTTTTTAAAAGTTAGTTTGACAGGATAGTTAACCTACCAGTCTATATGATGGCCAGTTGTAGGATGGTAGAAAAACCTTGTTGAGCAATGTTTTTTGAACTATCTGGTAACGCAGCATTTTTATAATCTCATTGGCTGATAGTGTCTTTTGTAAAACAATAAAAATGGGTAACTAGAAAAATTAAGTGGGAAAAATAGCCAAAGAAATACGACACAAGTCCAAATATCAGTTTTAGGAGCTATATTAATTTATCAAATTGCTATTAAAATTTCTAAACACTTAGTCTCAATTTCTGTAATTATCTAGTCATGGACCAGTTTCAGACAGTAACAGTACCCATGGATCAATGTTGGTCTACAGACCAGACTTTGAGACAAACTGTCCTAGAATATATAAATGCTGTGTAATAGGAGTCATTGCTAGGCTGAAGAGTTGTCTTTCACACCAGACACAGCTTCTGCAAGCAATATAAAGGTGCCTCGCCTGCTAGAGTGCTTAGTGGCCTTCTATGAAGACCAAAAAAATGAGACTTGAGAACTTTATTTTAAAAAGAAACAACAAACTTTATTGACATATAATTTATATGGTGTAAAATTCATCTGTATTAAGTGTACTGTTCATTGACTTTTAGTGAATTTTCCAACTTGTGCAAAACACCACCACAATCCAATTTTATAACTTTTTCTTTTTTTTTTTTTTTTTTGAGACCAGGTCTTACTTTTGTCACCCAGGCTGTAGTACTGTGGTGTGATCATGGCTCACTGCAGCCTCGACTTCCTGGGCCCAGGTGATTCTCCTACCTCTCAGCCTGTTCAGTCCCAGAACACTTTCATCACCTCCACAAGAACCCTCATGTTCTTTTATACTTAATCCCTATTCCTAGCCCCAACACTAGCTCCAGACAACCACCATGCTTTATGTGCTTATACCAACCAAAATACCTTTTGTGTTTACAGATTTGTCTTTTCCGGACATTTTATGTAAATGGAATCAGACAGTATGTGGCCTTTTGTTTCTGGTCTCTTTGACTAAGTGTAGTGTTTTTGAAGTTCATCCACATCATAGCATGTATCAATATTCTGTTCTTTTGCTAAATAGCATTCAGTTGTTTTAAAATACCACATTTTGTCCAGCAGCTGATGGTTGTTCCAATTTGCAGATTGGAAGATATTTTTAAAAATGTCTCTATGACATTTGCATGCAACTTTTTGTGGGAACATGTTTTTATTTCTTGGATAGGTACCTAGAAGTGGAATTGCTGGCTTGCATGGTAATTTATGTTCAGCTTTTTAAGAAACTGCAAAACTGTTTTACTTTTTCACCAGTAATATATTAGAGTTACAGTTTCTTCACATCCTTGTCAACACTTGTTATTGTCTTTTTTTATTATAGCCATTCTAGTGGGAATGGTATTGGATTGCATTTCCCTAATGACTAATGATGTTGAGCATGTTTTCATGTGCTTATTGGCAATTCATATATCTTTTTTGATGAAATACCTATTCAGGTATTTGCTCATCTTATAGTTGGGTTGTCATCATATTGAATTGTAAGAGTTCTGTATGTATTCAGGATACATGTTTTTTATAGATATATTAATATGTTTTGCAGATATTTTCTCCTAATCTTTCCCTTGTCTTTCTCTTATTGAGTTGTTTTGAAGGGGGAACCTTTCAATTCTTTATAAAATTGATGCTCATTTTAAAGAATCACAGGGACTAATGAAATGAGAGAGCAGTGACAGCCCTTATTCTGCTTCAGCTCTGTTTCAGAAAGTAATTATCTAATTGTAGAGTTCACTTGCTTAGTGATGCTAAATGACCATGTCACTGTTTCAAACCTGAACATTCTGGTGGTTGTACTGGGGGAGTCGATTTGCCACCATACCACTGACAGAACATCATCTTTTACTGTAATTCCTTAAGCAGTCAGATTTCTTAGTTGGAAGCAACAAAAACTGATTTTGGCTTATTTAACCTAGAAGTAAATTTATTAAATAGACATTAGGAAGCTCTTAGACTTGCTAGGAAGGCTGCAACCAGGCTTGTACAATGAGAAGACCTGTGGGGGGCTGTTCCTTGGCAAAAACCATAGTCAGAGCCACACCACAGGTGCAGTCTGATTAGGACAGCAATACCGTTGCTTGCTTACTGCTGGCACCACTGAATGCTGCTGCTTGACTTTTTTTGAAGCCTCCCTCTGTTGTCCAGGCTGGAGCGCAGTGGCGTGGTATCAGCTCACTGCAACCACTGCCTCCTGGGTTCAAGCGATTCTCCTGCCTCAGCCTCGTGAGTAACTGGGATTACAAGTGCCTGCCACCACGCCCGGCTAATTTTTGTGTTTTTGTAGAGACAGGATTTCACCACATTGGCCAGGCTGATCTCGAACTTCTGACCTCATATGATCCACCCACCTCGGCCTCCCAAAGTGCTGGGATTATAGGCATGAGCCACAACGCCCAGCTGCTGCTTGACTTTTATTGCTGCTGCCCCTAAAACTTGCCCCTGCTGCAGTGGTCATCTCTATTTGAGAGGGTTCTTTCTGGTTGTGACACCACCACTACACCATTTTATATAAGTGATTTGAGCATCTGTGGATTTTGGTATCTGCAGTGTCAGGGGAGGGCAGAGGGGAGTATTTTGGAACCAGCCCACTGCAGATACCAAGGGACAGCTGTATAGATGATCCCCGACTTACCATGGCTTGTCTTAATGATTTTTTGACTTTATGAAGGTACAAAAGTGATATGCATTCAGTAGAAACCATACTTCATATTTTGAATTTTGACTTCTTTCCCAGCTGGCCATATGTGATATGATACTTTTTCACAATGCTGGGCCAAATAATCTAACCAAAGGCTATTTTATAATAAAGTGTTGAATATCTCATTTAATTTATTGAACACTGTACTGAAACTGTTCTGAGCACATTTTGTTTAGGCTAGGCTAAGCTATGATGTTTGATAGGTTAGATGTATTAAGTACATATTCAACTTTAAACTTACTGTGGGTTTATCAAGATGCGACCTTACGCTAAGTCGAGGAACATCTGTACTGTATTTCTAAAGGAAGCCGGGGTATGAATATCTGGCACTTTCAAGCTTCTTAATGAAAAATAGGTGCTCCGTCTTATTAGTATTAAAGAATCTCGAGTGTTTCCCATCTTAAAGTAAAAAGACACAAGCTCCCTCAACCTCACTTTCCCTCATTTCCCTGTCCATTATTTCTTTGTATCTCACTTTAAATACTTCCCTAAGTTAGGTTAGGATATTTTCTTACATGCTTCTGGAATACTCTGTACTTTCCCTATAATATACATTACAACTTATTGTAATTATTTGTCTGTTTTCCCACTAGACTGTAAACTGCATAGGGTTAAGAACCATGCATTTCTCTTTCTCTCCCCATAGCACCCAGCACAGTTCTTGACTCATAGTAAATGCTTAGTAACTATCTGCTAAGTGAATAAAGATCCTTTGATCTGTTTTATTTTTATTTATTTATTTATTTTGAGACAAAGTCTTACTCTGTCGCCCAGGCTGGGGTGCAGTGGCATGATCTCGGCTCACTGCAGCCTCCATCTCCTGGGTTCAAGTGATTCTTTTTTTTTTTTTTTTTTTTGCAGGGATGGGGGGATGGAATCTCACTCTTGTCACCCAGGCTGGAGTGCAGTGGCGCAATCTCGGCTCACTGCAACCTCCATCTCACAAATTCAAGTGATTCTCCTGCCTCAGCCTCCCAAGTAGATGGGACTACAGGCATGTGCCACCACGCCTGGCTAATTTCTGTAATTTTAGAGACGGGGTTTCACCATGTTGGCAAGTCTGGTCTCGAACTCCTGACCTCAAGTGATCTGCCTGCCTAGGCCTCCCAAAGTGTTGGGATTACAGGCGTGAGCTACTGCTCCCAGCCTGATCTGTTTTAAAAAGAGATAACCTCCTTGTATTAAATAAATCAGCCTAACCACTTGAGATGGGTAAGTTCAGTGTTGACATTTATATTCACCTACGGAAAAACTACCGAGAATTTTATAAACCTGCATTGTCAAAGAGGATATTAGAAAACTATTGGGACTTATATAGTAAAATCTGTATTTGGGAACTTAAGGATCAAATTGTAAATGTGGAATCAAATAGATACCCCATCTATTAAAGAATGGCCAATGGGAAATTTAACATACTAATTAAATGCTTAAAAAATTGCGTCATCAGAATCATCTTTTCCCACTTTAAACTGTGGACAGCCACTGTTTTGCTAGGTAAGCAAATATCTGAACACATGTCTTCCCTCATCTTGGTCAAGACAAACATCTGTATAAACGTCAGCTTAGCATTCTTTGAACCACAGCACAACAGACAGCCGTGACAGTTAATGTGACATTGAAGCCTATTTGACATCCCTAACCTAAGTTAGAGGGTCAGTAACATTTGAATTAATAAAATAAATATGTGGTTTTCATTTCAGTGAAAATTTCTTTTTTTTGCTGTTCTTATTTCAGTGAGAACCTCCTTGTTAGAATATATTCTACTTTATTTGAATACAATGTTATACTTGTAATACCTATAATGGAAATGCAATGCTTTATAAAAACCAGTGAATGCATTATAAGCATATGCGAATAGAGTGAAAGAACTGCAAAGGAAATTCTGCAGAACATATTTTTATTTCTTCAAAGATGGCTATAGAAGTACTTCTGGATTAGATATTTTCAGTTGCAAAACAACAAATTCTACGGAAACTAACAAACTATAAAGGCAATTTATTTGTTTATATATCACAAAATCCAAAGACAGGGAAGGCTTCTGGCAAAAGTTGATCCAGAGGCTCTAAGATACCATCAGTAATCTTTGTTGTTGTTGTAATGTTGTTGTGTTGTTTTACTTTGTATTCTCAACTTCCTAGAGCAACTCTCTCCAATAGGAATATAATGCCTATTACATTTTAAAATTTAAATATTCTAGTTACTACATTTTATGAAGTAAAAAGAAACAGATGAAATTCTTTTTTTTTTTTTTTTTTTTTAAAGAGACAGGGTCTGGCCTGACGCAGTGGCTCACGCCTGTAATCCCAACACTTTGGGAAGCTGAGGCGGGCAGATCACAAGGTCAGGAGATGGAGACCACCCTGTCTAACATGGTGAAACCGCATCTCTACTAAAAATACAAAAAACTAGCTGGGCGTGGTGGCCGGCGCCTGTAGTCCCAGCTCTTCGGGAAGCTGAGGCAGGAGAATGGCGTGAACCCAGGAGGCGGAGCTTGCAGTGAGCCGAGATGGAGACAGAGCGAGACTCCGTCTCAAAAAAAAAAGAGAGAGGCAGGGTCCTGATCTGTTGCCCAGGATGGAGCGCAGTGGCTATATTCACAGGTGTATGAGAGTTTTGACCTGCTCTGTTTCTAATGTGGGCTGGATCACCCCTCCTTGGGCAACTTGGGTGGTTCCCCACTGCTTTGAGTGGTCACCATATTGATATGCCATACTTAGTGGGGGCACCTGATCAGCTTTAGCACGCTATAGCACAGAACTCCTGGGTTCAAGTGATCCTCTTGTCTCAGCCTCCTGAGTAGCTAGAACTATAGACATGTGCCACTGTGCCTGGCAAAATTAATTTTAATAACAGGTTTTATTTAACTCAGTATTTCCAAAATACTACTATTTCACATGGAATTAGTATAAAAACTGAGATATTTTACGTTCTTTGTCAAGTCTTCAAAACTGGTATTTTGCTCTTACAACATGTCTCAATTAAGGCTAGCCAGATTTCAAAGGCCCAGTAACCACATGTGGCCAGTGGCTACTATTTTGGACAGCAGTTATAGTTTCTACTTTGTCTTAGGGCTGGCTCTCATTTTCTCAGGTTGGCCACTGCATCAGCAGATTTATGTGTTTTCTTGTTTATATCTTTAAGAAGACAGCATATTTTCAGTATCTGCCCTCTAAGTAAGGGGAAATTTTTCCCCAGAATCCCTCAGCAGATGTCACCATGAGTTTCGTTGTTCGTATTGGGCCTTCTGATCATGATTCCTGCCCCTGTAACCAGGAGGATGACATGTACTGAATGGTATGTGCCAATCAGGAATCACCCATGGGATATAAGCCAGGACCACAAATCCTATGTGATTCATAAAGAGTTTTTCTCCTGTGTTTTGTTCTAGAAATTTTATAGTTTTGGGTTTTCCATATAAGTCTGTGACCCATTTTGAGTTAATGTGTGTAGAAGATTTGAGGTATGGGCAAGGTTTTACTTTTTTAGATACAGATTTTCCTGTGTTCTAGCTCCATTTATTGAAAAAGGCTATCCTTTTTCCATTGAATTGACTTTACACCTTTGTCAAATATTAATTGACCATATTTGTGTGAGTCTGTTTCTGGACTTTCTATTATTCTGTTTTATTGATCTGTCTGTCTGTCCCTTTTGTACGAACACACTATCTTCATTACGGTATTGTAAGTCTTACAGTCCGTTAATATGAGTCTTCCAACTTTTTAAAAAATCTAAATTGTTTTTACTATTTTCATTCATTGGCCTTTCCATGCAGATATTAGAATTAGCTTGTTAGGCAGACGTGGGAGGATAGCTTGAGCCCAGGAGTTCAAGACCAGCCTGGGCAATAGAGTGAGACTTTGTCTCTACAAAATATAAAAATTAGCCAAACTTAGTGATGCGTGCCTGTAGTCCCAGCTATGATGCATGCCTGTAGTCCCAGCTACTTAGGAGGCTGAGGTGGGAGGATCACTTGAGCCCAGGAGGCAGAGGTTACAGTGAGTGGAGATCACATCACTGTACTCTAGCCTGAGTGACAGAGCAAGATCCTGTCTCAAAAAAAAAAAAAAAAAAAAAAGAATTAGCTTGTTAATATACACCAAAAGATATTCTAGAATTTTTATTGGGATTGTGTTGGCTGTTAGAGCAATTTGGGGAGAATTCACATCTTAGCAATATTAAGTCTTCTGGTCTGTGAACACTGTATTTAGATCATCTTTGATTTTTTTCTGTCTATTGTTTTCAGCATATAGATTCTTCATCTATTTGTTAGACTTATGCCTAAATATTTTATGATTTTGGTGCTATTATAAATGGTATGTTTTTATTGGATTGTTAGTTCATCGTTAATATGTAGAAATGTAATTGATTTTTGTATATCATCTTTGTATCTTATAGCCTTGCTAAATTTGTACATTAGTTTGAAGAGTTTTTTTCTAGAAACCTTAAGATTTTCTACATGACAATCCCATTGTGTATGAATAGCAAAGGTTTTACTTTTTCCTTTCCAATCTGTGCTTTTTTTGTTCCCTACTGTATTATACTGAGACTTTTGGTATGATACTGAATAGTAGTGGTTAGAACGAACAAAGTTGTCTGTTTTCAGTGTTAAGGCAAAAGCATTTTATCTTTCATTTTTAAATATGATGTATTTAGGGTTTTCATGGATGCCATTTATCAGTTTAAGGAGGTTCTATTTCTGGTTTGCTCTGAGTTTTGGTCATGAATAAGATACTGTATTAACTTTTATCAAATGCTTTTTCTTCATCTTTTCTTATTTAGTCTGTGATTATGAAGAATTACATTAACTGATTTTTGAATACTGAATAAACCTTACGTGCTGTATTGTTCTTTTCATATATTGCTGGATTCAGTTGGGTACAGTTTTGTTGAGGATTTTTTCATCTGTGTTCATCAGGGATATTAGTTTGTAGTTTTCCTGTCATGTAATTTAATCCTCTGGCTTTTGTATTAGGATAATGCTGGCCTTCTTTTTTTTTTTTTTTTTTTTTTTTTTTGAGATGGAGTCTCGCTCTGTCGCCCAGGCTGGAGTGCAGTGGCGCGATCTCGGCTCACTGCAAGCTCCGCCTCCCGGGTTCCCGCCACTCTCCTGCCTCAGCCTCCCGAGTAGCTGGGACTACAGGCGCCGCCACCACGCCCGGCTAATTTTTTTGTATTTTTAGTGGAGACGGGGTTTCATTGTGTTAGCCAGGATGGTCTCGATCTCCTGACCTCGTGATCCGCCCGTCTCGGCCTCCCAAAGTGCTGGGATTACAGGCTTGAGCCACCGCGCCCGGCCAATGCTGGCCTTCTAAAATGATTTGGGAAATTCTTTCTTCTCTTCTATTTTCCAGAAGAGATTGAGTAGGATTGGCATTATTTCTTTGAATATTTGGTCAAATTGGCCAGTGAAACTATCCAGGCCTGCAGTTTTCTTGGTTGTGATATTTTTAAACTATGAACTCAGTTTCCTTAAGAGCTATTCAACTATTCATGTTATTTTTATTTATTTATTTATTTTTGAGATGGACTCTCACTCTGTCGCCCAGGCTAGAGTGCAGTGGTGCAATCTCAGCTCACTGCAAACTTTGCCTCCTGGGTTCAAGCGATTCTCCTGCCTTAGCCTCCCGAGTAGCTGGGGCTACAGGCACCCACCACCACGCCCGGCTAATTTTTTGTATTTTTAGTAGAGATGGGGTTCCACCATGTTAGCCAGGATGATCTCAATCTCCTGACCTTGTGATCTCCCCGCCTTGGCCTCCCAAAGTGCTGGGATTACAGAGGTGAGCCACTAGGCCCAGCCATGTTGTTTCTTTTGGTAATGTATGTATTCAAGGAGCTGGTCCATTTCATCTGAGTTACTGAATTTATGAACATAGACTTGTTTATAGTATTACTTGATACTTTTAATTTCTGTAGGGTCTCTACTGATGTTCCCTCTTTCGTTATTAAAAAATCATAACTGGTGAAATGTTTGTGCTTTATTTGAGTTTATAAACATCATTTTACCACCAGCACACCAAGTTTAAGTGCTTCCCACCTTTCATTTAACATAAATATCTTAAAGTAGTAAGAATCACTGTCATCAAAAGCATCGTCATTTTCTGGAACATGAATACAAAATAAGGTCTGCTGCTATTTATGATATATTATCAAAGTTGTTTACACACCTGTATTCAGTGTGTAAAGCCATAACCCAGTTTTAAAAACAGCCGGAACTTCCGAAGACATTCAAATAACTATAGCAACTTTCAAAGCATTTCTTTATACTATCAATTCTAAATAGAAAAATTAGGGAATTAAAAAACGGGGAAGTTCTTTTTCTTGAGGAAAACGGAGAGGAAAGTGACAGAATATTGATTGCTCAGTGTTCATGTCATAAATTTTTCTCCATTGGTGAAGGATTAACCCAGTAACAGATACAGTTAGCCTTCAAACTATATACTGTGTTTTTGACTATGTCTTTGTGGGGAATTGGTTCCAGGACTCCCTTTGGCTACCAAAATCTGCTGATATTCAGGTCCCTTAGATGGCCCTTCTGTATCCAAGGGTCTGCATCTGCAGATTTAACCAACCATGGATGGAAAACACTGTATTTATTTCAGTATTCATTGTATTATAGCCAACACAATACTGTATTTTCATGTAATTTAATTCTCTGACCTTTTTATTGGGATAATTTTGACCTCATAAAATGATTTGGGAAATGCTTTCTTCCCTTATATTTTCTGGAAGAAATTGAGTAGAATTGACATTATTTCTTTATTGAATATTTGGTCTGTACTTATCTCAGTATTTATTGTGTTACAGATAGCACAATACTGTATTTTCAATAATTTCAATAAACAATACAGTGGATTGTTTATTAGCTCCAGATTTCCATAGTTGATTGAATCCTCAGATGTAAAACTCGTGGACATGGAGGGCCAACTGTATAGGTAAAAGATGTAGGATGTCCACAACTTGAATGACTTCTTTATAATTTTGGATGTCATAGTGATACACATACCCACACACATTTTTATTTTCTCTTGGCAAAATCCGTTTCCTTGGAAAGTAGTATATAATATGAATTTTTATAAATCAAATTTTGTTGCACATGCCCTAAGCAAGAACAAGGAAAGCTAAAATGAATACTCGAGATCAGTGTTATACCTTAATTTTAAAATGAAAGCCATAGTCAAAAAGGTATTTCAAATGCTAAATATTATAAAGAGCAAAGTTTTGTGTGTGTGTGTTTTATTTTCAATAGCTAGACCTAGAGATGTGTTGCACACAGAGCTGGCTTATGAATAAACAAGAACATTTATTGTGACAGATACAGCATTTTTTTTCTACATTTCTTCCAAGATTTTACATCAACCAGGTAAACTTGATAACCCAGTTTCAAATTTATATGTTAACCTTTTCTTTATATTCATTGTTTATTAGCTCCAGATACTATTTACTAACTTGTGCCTCTCTGCATCAAATTCGTTAACCTGTTTTTATTAACTAATTTATCAAATCACTATTGAGTTCCTACTATGAACAAGGTGCTGTGGTAAGGCCTTGGAATGTAGTTGTGAATAATACAGTTGGTCATCCAAACTCATAAGCCCTTCATATTTGCTTATAAATTAAAACCCTAGGCAGTATTTGCCTGAAGTTTAAATACATTATATTTTATTATGATAATTTTTTGTGTTGCCATAATGGAAAAGATGTAACTGTTATGATATTATATGATTAGATTATCTCATGAGATTTATCTTTTTAAGTGATTCTCTGTAACATGTGTTCATTTATGCATAGTACCCTCATGCCCAAATATTTCCTCAAAGAAATTAATGGGCATTTATTGAGTACCTACTATGCTGGAGACTGTCATTAGGTTTACTGTCTGATGAAGGAGATACGAATATGAACGAGCCCAGCGGTATGATTGTTGCCATAATAGAAACATGCTCAAGGTGGTATAGAAGGAAAGTGCTTAATCTGCCTTGATTTTTTAGAGGAGAGTGTCAGAAAAGTATTCATCTATCTTTTGAGAGACCAGACATTCTATAAAATAATGAGTAGATGAAATAATCACAGTGGAAAAGCTAGGGTAAGTGAAATTTAAGTAGAGATGTATGTTATTTTACTTTATATCTGACTTAAAGAATAACTTAGTCTAATATAGACAAAATATAGTCTAACTAGACAAAAAATATAAGAAAACTTTTATGGATTCCAGAATAATTTGTAATAAGTGGTGCTAAATACACTATAACTTTATGATATAAATAAATCTTTAAAACAAACATTTCATAAGCATTTAAAATCATAGCTTAACCTGGCTGGGCACAGTGGTTCGCGCCTGTAATTCCAGCACTTTGGGAGGCTGAGGCGGGTGGATCATTTGAGGTCAGGAGTTCAAGACCAGCCTGGCCAACATGTTAAAACCCCTTCTATACTAAAAATACAAAAATTAGCCAGGTGGTAGTGGCATGTGCCTGTAATCCCAGCTACTGGGGAGGCTGAGGCAGGAGAATCACTTTAGCCTGGGGGGCAGAGGTTGTGGTGAGCTGAGATCACGCCACTGCACTCCAGCCTGGGCAACAGAGTGAGACCTTGTCTCAATCATACCTAAACCAAATATATTTCCATAGACCTTTGGCCATCACTTGATATCAGGATGATGGATTATGACCTTTTATTTTTAGTTTGTTATGCAGTGAATATACTGTATAAAGGAAACCTGTAGACTTGAGAAAGATTTTAATAAACCTTCTCTATGTGTAAGTAAAATAGGCAAGAATGAATACTACCAGTAGTACCACAAAGCATTAGTAGATCTGGTTGACCAAATGAACCAACATGATTAGGAGATACTTTAATGATGGGTTTGATAACTATATATGTTTCATTCATTATTCAGTGTTATGATAACTGCAGTATTACTCCACAATACACATCCTCATTTGAAGCATAGAACATATGCCATACTAAATAAAACATGCTTATATTTAATTTTAAAAGACATAGCAAGCTTATAAAAATAAAATAGTTATGTGTTGTCTTTTATGTTGTAGGGCTACTAAATAAGTAAAATACAAAACCTCTATCAATTGAGTGGCTTCTCATTTATGGAGATAGAGAAGACTTATACGCAAAAGTACTTGGGATCAAGGTAGTACATAATAAGATGTTGAATTATGCTAAATCAACAAATGAGTACATAAGAAGCTAACCATCACAAAAGTAATACTTAGAAGAGAAGTATTAGAAAAGGGAGACAATTATGAACTAATGTCATCAGGAAAAGCTACAGGGAGGAGGCAGAACTTAAACTTTGCCTGGAAATATAGTTGGTTCTGTATATCTGTTGGTCCCACATCCATTGATTTATGCAGATATGGATCAAAAATATTTGGGGAAGAAAAAGTAAAGGTTGTGTCTGTCCTGAACATATACAGACTTTTTTCTTATTATTCCCTAAACAATACAGTCAAACAACCATTTACATAGCATTTACGTTGTATTAGATAGTATAAGTAATCTAGAGATGCTTCAAAGTATACCATAGGATGTGCGTAGGTTCTTTGCAAATGCTACACTATTTTACATAAGGGATTTGAGCATCCATGGATTTTGGTATCTGTGTGGAGAGGTGGAACGGCGCGTGGTCCTAAAATCAATAGCCCGAGGATACCAAGGGACAGCTGTAATAGACCATTGCTTTCTTGGGCTTTTATTTTTGAATTCTACTTTTTAAAGCACTTTTATCTTTGCAAAATCAAATCTGTGCTTTGAGAAGTGAAGCAAAACATTCTTTGTTTAATGTTTTCTTTGTGGCTTATCAGTAGTTGTTAACCTGGATACCGTTGAAATCTAAAAATTATGAATTCTTACAGTAATACACACACACAATTTCCACATAATTTCAGACAGTTCTCAGACCTCTAGTTAACTCACCAGGCATTAATTTTATGTTATTTTCTTAAGTTATTCTTAATCTGTAATGGAGACTTTGAACACATTAAGTTGCGTTTGAAGAGGAGTAACAATATTTTATTTCTAATATATTCTATGAGTTACTACTGTGAAATCTCATTTATCCAGAGTGTGCTTTGGTAGCAACCATTCTTTTCTGGCATAATAATCGTTCCCTGGAATAATAATAATTTATTGTGAGTAAAGTGATGCTATGTGTCTGATCTCTCTTTACACATCAAGTAATGCTATAAAAAAGCCTACAGGTGGATGGGCATTATCCATTTTTTGTACTTGTTCTTTTGTTTTCTTAAAATTTAAAATTATGTAAATACACATAACCTAAAATTGACCATTTTAACTATTTTAATGAGTACAATTCAGTGACATTAAATACATTTACAGTATTGCATAACTGTCACCACTGTCTGGTTCAGAAGGTTTTCATCTAGGGTTCAGTTCAGAAGGAAATTATACCCATTAAGCAGTCACTCCCAATTCTCTCCTGCCCTCATCCCCTAGCAACTGCAGGTCTACTTTCTGTTTCTATGGATTTGCTTATTCTGGACATTTCATATAAATGGAAATCACACAGCATACTACTTTTTGAATCTGGCTTATTTTGCATAGCATAATGTTTTCGGGGTTCATCTATATTGTAGCATGACTCATTACTTAATTTCTGTAGTTGAATAATACTCCATTTTGTGGGTATGCCACATTTTATCCATTCAATTTGTCCAAATTGATGGATATTGCTATGAAATTAGAGCTAAAACCAGGAGCTAACAAAGAAGTTTTCATTTGAACACCTGTTTCCATTTCTTTGGGATATATAGCAATACTTTTTTCTTGTCATTATTCCCTAAACAATACAGTATAACAACTATTTACATGGCATTTACGTTATATTAGGTATTATAAGTAATCTAGAGATGCTTTAAAGTACACCAGAAGTGGAATTGCTGGGTCATCTTGTAATTCTGTTTAACTTCTTGAGGAACTCCCGAACTGTTTGCACAGTGGCTGTACCATTTTATATCCCTACCAGCAATATACAAGGGTTCCAGTTTTTCACATCCTCACCAACATTTGTTATTTTTCTATTTGTATTTTTTGTTTTTTTAATTCTAGCCATCGTAGTGTGAAATGGTATCTCATTAAGGTTTTGATTTGTATTTCTCTAATGACTAATGTCCTTGGGTATCTTTTCATGTGCTTATTGGTCATTTATTTATCTTTGGAGAAATGTCTGTTTAAACCTTTTGCCTATTTTTAAATTAGGCTTTTTTGTTGTTAAGTTTAGTAGTTCTTAATATATTTTGGATATTAATCTTGTATCAGATATACATGATTTGCAAATATATTTTCCGATTATATATAGGTTATTTTTTGTCTTGTTAGAGTGACCTTTGCACATAAGTTGCGTGTTTTGTTTTGTTTTTTTTTTTTTTTGAGACGGAGTCTTGCTCTGTCGCCCAGGCTGGAGTGCAGTGGTGCTATATTAGCTCAGTGCAAGCTCCACCTCTGGACTTCACGCCATTCTCCTGCCTTAGCCTCCCGAGTAGCTGGGACTACAGGCGCCCGCTACCACGCCTGGCTATTTTTTTTTTTTTGTATTTTTAGTAGAGATGGGGTTTCACTGTGTTAGCCAGGATGGTCTCAATCTCCTGACCTCGTGATCTACCTGCCTTGGCCTCCCAAAGTGCTGGGATTACAGGTGTGAGCCACCGTGCCTGGCCCTGCACATACGTTTTTTATTTTGATGAAATACAATTTATCTAATTTTTTTTTTTTTTTTGGTTACCTGTGCTTTTGGTGTCTTGCCCGAGAAATCCTTGCTAAATCTGATGTCATAAAGATTTTCCTGTTTTCTTCTAAAAGTTTTATAATTTTAATTCTTATATTTAGGTATTTGATCCGTTTTGAGGTGATTTTTGTATATGGTATTCTTTTCTTTTTGAGACGGAGTTTCGCTCTTGTTGCCCACGCTGGAGTGCAATGGGGTGATCTTGGCTCACCACAACCTCCGCCTCCTGGATTCAAGCAATTCTGCCTCAGCCTCCTGAGTAGCTGGGATTACTGGCATATGCCACCATGCCTGGCTAGTTTTGTATTTTTAGTAGAGACGGGGTTTCTCCATGTTGGTCAGACTGGTCTTGAACTCCCAACCTCAGGTGATCTGCCCACCTTGGCCTCCCAAAGTGCTGGGATTATAGGCACGAGGCACCATGCCCAGCCTCTTTTTTTTTTTTTAATAGTTGAAGAAAGTGGAGTTCAGTGAAGTTATGGATTACATATAAGAGCAGAACTTGTTATCTTTTCTATTAGTGATCTTTCTTTTTTGCTAGGAGTTGATAAACTATGGCCCAAAGCCAAATTGGATTCACCATCTGTTTTTGTTCAGTCGTAACCTAAGAGTGATGTTAAATTTTTAATTAAAAAATTAAAAGAATAACATTGTGTGACGTGAAAATTATATCTTTCAAATTTCATTGTCCAGAAATCAGGTTTTAGTAGAACGCAGGTGTACACATTTTGTTGGTGTATTGTCTGTGGTTGCAGGGGACATAGGGTGTTTTTTACCAGTGACTAAGAACTTAGCCCCTGAATAAGAGTACTTTAAAGGGAGAATAACCCAAGGTTTGCATCTGATCAGCCTGGTTGCAGAGAAAACTATTTTGTTTTTTTTCTTCAGGGTGTTCTTTAGTTCTAGTTTTGTTCTTTTTAAATGGCAGCCATATAGTTATTGTTTAATCCTTTCTTTTGTTTATTGGCAAACACTGTATTCATTATTGTTTGCCCTCAGTTATGTGGTGGTAATGGGGAAAATGTTTTGAAAGCACATAGAGTTCTATAGTTGAAAATAAGATGTGTTGTTTTTAGTAAAGCACTGCAGATAAACCACCTTGACCCTGTCAGAAATACGGACTTAGCCTTGAGGTTTTGACCCTGGCATTGAAAAAAAAACTCTCTCATTATTTTACAAGTATCCATCTATTCTGTTTCTTCCTCATTATGTTGCTTCTTTTGTGTCCTTTTAATGAGAGGCTTTTATGTCAAGAAATCTTTTTATTTGATCCTTATAAAGGCATTTTTTAATATTTTAAAAATAATGTATTAAAAATAATATAAAAGTAGTTAATTACTTTTCTCTCAACTTGTTTTTGGTGACCTTGAATCTACTTTTAGACACTTGTGATAAATGAAAGATTAGAAACAGTTAAAACCTGGTGTGTTGATGGTTAAATGATGTTTATTTACTCAAAGTATAAACATGTCATCAGCTTCAGGTTTTTTTTTTTTTATAATGATTTCTTATGGTAAAATGAACCTGGACAAGGTGTGGTGGCTTATGCATGTATTCCCAGCACTTTGGGAGTGCATGGCAGGCAGATGGCTTGAGCCCAGGAGATTGAGACCAGACTGGGCAACATGGTGAATCCCTGTCTATACCAAAAAAATGCAAAAACTAGCTGGGCACGGTGGCATATGCCTGTAGTCCCAGCTACTCAGGAGACTGAGGCTTACCTGAGCCCGGGAGTTTGAGGCTGCAGTGTGACTTTATTAGAGATAAACATATATGTATTTATTCATGAGAGAGAGATATATATATACACATACACACATATATACTTTGGATGCATAAAATATAAATATTCATTTAGAAGTAGATGGACTAGATGTATTAGATATCTTTGTACTGTTCAAATTTCACCTTTGAGTTTGAGAGAATACCTCTGCCAGAAAAAATTAAATGCTTCTAACAACCTCATGACTTATTCCAGATCTAGTCTAATAGGCATAGTTAACTTTAATGTGTAATTTACTGGAGTAAACCTTGAGAAGTAGAGCTTTTTATATTTTTTTATTTTTTGAGACAGGGTCTTACTGTGTCCCCCAGGCAAGGGTGCAGTGTCAGCCCAAGCTGGAGAGCAGTGGCACAATCACTGTTAACCTCAAACTCCTAGGCTCAAGTGACCCTCCTGCCTCAGCCTCCTAAGTAGCTAGGACTGCAAGTGTACACCACCATGCCTAGCTAATTAAAAAAAATCTTTGTAGAGATGGGGTCACTCTGCTGGCCTCAATGGATTCTCCCAACTTGGCCTCTTAAAGTGCTGGGATTACAGGTGTGAGCCAGCACACTTGGCCTGTAAAATAAGGTTTTGTACTATGAACTCAATAGTCTGTTTTAAGTTTTTCCATAGCAATTTTTGTGAGGCAGAGAGTTTTTAATCACATGACCCATTCAAAAAATATAAAATTGTTGGATGATTACCAGAGGCTGGAAAGAATAGTAGGGGGTTAGGGAAGAAGTAGGGATGGTTAATGGGTACTAAAAAAATAGTTAGAAAGAATGAATAAGACTTAGTATTTACTAGCACAACAGGATGGCTATAGTAAAAAATAACTTATTAGTACATTTTAAAATAAGAGTATAATCAGATTGTTTGAAACACAAAGGATAAAATGCTTGAGGGGATGGGCACCCCATTTATGCTGATGTGATTATTATGCGTTGCATGCCTGTATCAAAATATCTCTTGTAATCCATAAATGTATATACCTACTGTGTACCCACAAATATTAAAAAGAAAAATATATATTTTAAAATAATAAAAATGTCACTTTTAGTCCATTTGTGTTGCTATAAAGGGATATCTGAAGCTGGGTAATTTATAAAGAAGAGAGGTTTATTTGGTTTATGGTTCTGCAGGCTGTACAAGAAGCATGACACCAGCATCTGCTTCTGGTGAGGGTGTCAGGCTACACCTGCAGAGATCACATGGCGAGGTAGGAGAAGGAGGAGGAGGAGGAGGAGGAAAAAGAGAAGGAAGAGAGGGAGGTACTAAGAGTGAGAACTCACTCCCTTGAGAATGACACCAAGCCATTCATGAAGAATCTGCCCCCACAACCCAGAGAACTTCCACTAGGCCCCATCACCAACAGTGAGGATCCGATTTCAACGTGGGTACAAACAAACCATATGTAACCACTAGAACAACTTCTAAAAAGAGCTGCTCATTTTGGGAGGCCAAGGTGGGCAGATCACCTGAGGTGGGGAGTTTTGTTGCATGGGCAACAAAAGCGCAACGCCTATAATCCCAGCACTTTGAGAGGCCTAAGAGATCGAGACCATCCTGGCCAACATGGTGAAACCCCGTCTCTACTAAAAATACAAAAATTAGCTGGGTGTGGTGGCGTGCATCTGTAGTCCCAGCTACTTGGGAGGCTGAGGCAGGAGAATCACTTGAACCTGGGAGGTGGAGATTCCAGTGAGCTGAGATCACACCACTGCACTCCAGCCTGGCGACAGAGCAAGACTCCCGTCTCAAAAAAAAAAAAAAAAAAAAAAAAGGAACTACTACTACCACCATAGACAACTATTCTAAAGTAAAGATGCAGGGTGTTATGCATACCAGTTTGCCCTAGTATGGGAAGTCAGTGAAAACTTCCCAAGAAAGTACCTCTTGAGCTAAGATCTGAAGGATCAATAGAAGTTAACCAGTCTAAGAGAGAAGAGAAAACCAATCAAACAGAAGCCCAGTAGTAAGTTGGAATTTGACAAATATAAGGATCAGCTGGTATGATTAGAGTCAAGAAGTCTGAGAGGTGTGTTGGGAATGGAAATTAGTACAATTGTTATGGAGGGCAGCATGGAAATTCCTCAAAAAATTACAAACAGAATGACTATATAAAATCCAGCAATCCCACTTGTGGATATATATCCAGAGGAAATAAAGTCACTATCCATGCACTCTCAGGTTCATTTCAGCATTATTCACAATAGCCAAGATATGGAAAAAACCTAAGTTCTGTCCCCAGATGAATAAAAAAAATGCAGAGTGTGTATGACACACATATGCACAATGCAAAATTATTCATTAGAAAACAAAGATACTGTTGCATCAAAGAGAAAATAAGGATAACTTTCTATTTGTGGCAACATGGATGGACCTGGAGGACATTATGCTAAGTGAAATAAACCAGGCACAGAAAGACAAATACCACGTGGTCTCACTAGTATGTAGAATCTTTGGAAGTTGAACTCATAGAAATAGAATAGAAGGGTAATTACCAAAGGTAGGTTGCAGGGGGAGAAATGGGGATGTGTTGGTCAAAGGGTACAAACTTTTGGTTATAAGATGAATACGTTCTGGAGACTTAATGTACATCATGGTAACTACATGGTGTGAGGTGATGGATATGTTAATTCGCTTGATTGTGGTAATCATTTCACAATGTGTACATATATCAAAACATCGCATTGCATGCCTTAAATATATATAATTTCTCTTTGTCTCTTATGCCCCAATAAAGTTTGGGGGAAATAAATCTGAGAGGTGTGGTACAAAATGAGTATGAAAGGGTGAAATGGGGTCAGATTACCCATAGCCTTTTGTATCAAGTTTTAAGGAAATTGGTCTTCATCGTAAGAGCAATGAAAGCATATGAAGTGTTTTAAGCAAGTTGAAAGATATGTTTGGAAAATCTCATTCTCGTTGCTTTGTAAAGAATGATTGTGAGAAGGAAAGTGAGAAGGCAAGATGAATGAAGACTGATAAAATAAAGGTGATGGTAGCCTGCATTTGGGTAGTAGTGGTGGCAATGGTGATGGCTATTGATGGAGACAGATGACAAATGCCAGAAATATTTAGGATGTTAAATTGATAGGACTTTGAATTGGATATGGGGAAGAATGAGAGAGTGTAAGATACTAAGAATAGCTTCAAAGTCTGGCTTTTACAGTGTTCTTGGAGGTTATTGCTCTTTATTGAACTAGGATGGTTGTTATTGTTTATTGTATTTGTTTGGGATAGAGAGATGGGGAAGGCATTTATGTATTCCATTTGGACCTGCTTGAGTTTGATAAGCTGTTGAATATGCATGTCTGGAGCTCAGAGGACATTTCCGAGTTGAAGAAATAAATTTGTGAGGCCCACTCTTGACTATTTTAAAATGAAGCAGTACTGTCCCCTGCCCACCCACGGGACTCGATCCTTTTTACTGTACCTCTGTGTACAATTCAGTAGCATTTAGTGTGTTCACAGTGTTGAATAGCCATTGCCTCTATCTAATTCCAGAACGTTTCTAACCCCCACCCCCCCAACGGAGACTCTCTAATCGTAAGTCACTCCTCATTCCTGCCTCCTACATCAGCAGTCTTTTTGAGAAAGAAGGGCACTGGGCCTAATGTCAGGGAAACATATTTCTCTTGGTTAGAGTGATGGTGGGCATAGAAGACTGTCTTTGGAATGAGTGATAGGGGTTCTAGAAACTAGATGTGCTGCTGTTGCTTCAAACTCATATGTCCGAACCAGACTCTTTACTACTAAAAACAGCTCCTCCCCATCTGGACTTAAATATTTCTCTCAATTCTGCCATCCTTCTCCTAGTAACTGAGGTCTAAGACCTGGTAGCCTTTTTATCTCCTTCCCCAGTTATCACTATCACCTTACAAATTTCTTCCTTTCTGTTCCCACTGCTGTCACTTTAACCTGGGTCCTTTTTAGCTTACTGCTGAACGGTCATAACTAGTCTCCCTGCTTCCACTTTCTTTATCCTCTAATGATGGAGTATTCCATTGTAGACACGTAGATACTGCTGCTAGATATTTATAACCTGATATTCAAGGCCCTCTACAATCCACCCTTTCTTGTGCTGCTGTTTTGATAGTCAAATAACATAAGTGAAGTATTATGCAAATATCACTATGGTTATTAGGCTTTGTCTTTTTCCCTCACTGTTACCTTTACCAGCCCCAGGTTTAAATCAAACCAGTCTAATCAGTATCCTTAAGCATACGTTGTTTTTTTTTTCTTTTTCAGCATCTTTGTTATAGCAATTCCACTTCCCTGGAATTCCCTCCCTCCCTCGCTTCTTTCCTCCTATGTCCTTTTTGAAATCTTCCTTTTTGAAATCAGAGTCTCAGTGATCATTCACTTCTTTGAATCAATTGTAACATACATTTTTTGTACCATGTGTTATTTAGCCTGTGCATCCTTATTGTTTGATTTGTGTTAACTATATTTTTCTTATCTCGACATTTAGGTTGTGAAACTTTTGATGGTAGGGAACATGTCACCTAGCACCTAGCTGTGTATTCTGAATATAAATGATTGGTAAATGATCTATGATTATATGACATGGTACTGAGAGAGTCATCAGAAATCATTTTGGGAACAATTTGCCCTTTCTCCTCAACCCTCTTATTATTTTTTGTTGTTGTTGTTGTTGTTACCATGTTGACTTTTGGCATGAAATGTTAACTCAAAAAGTGATTTTTTACATTAAACTTAATAGTAATTTTTACATCTCATTTTAGGTGAGGAGATTTAAAAATCTAGCTAGATTATTTTCCAACACCTAATATATGTTTCACATGATTAAAAAATAACAAATGTAGAAAGTTATATAGTGACAGCTTAGATTGTGTATTCAGTTATTCTGTGAAGACAATTATAGTCTAAACTTTCTCTGTGGAAACACTAGTTTTACTTCCTGTGCTCATGCATAGTCCTGGTCTGTAGCATGAAGTGTAGGGGTTGTACTAGAGGAGACCGTATTTAGTTAAGTGTGACAACTTATTAGATAACCTAATACTTGTACCTTTCAAAATACTTAGTTTTCCATTAATGGGGAGCTTAGTCTTTCTCATCCCCCTTCTCAGTGGGGTGGAGTGAAAGTCCAAAACTAATACCTTATCTTGGTCGTTGTCGTTGTTTTTTGAGACAGGATCTTGCTGTGTCACTCGGGCTGGCGTGTAGTGTTACAATCACAGCTCACTGCAGCCCCTACCTCCCAGGCCCAAGTGATCCTCCCACCTCAGCCTCCTAAGTAGCTGGGACCACAAGAGTGTACCACTGTGCCCAGCTTATTTTTTCATTTTTGTAGAGATGGGATCTCCCTATGTTGCCCAGGCCAGTCTTGAACTCCTGGGCTCAAGTGATCTTCCTGCCATGGCCTCCCAAAGTGCTGGGATTACAGGCGTGAGCTACTGCACCCAGCCAATACCTTATCTTTACGTAATGTAATTACTAGGAAAACAAGGACCTTTTATGTGCCAGGCACTGTGTAAGATCCTGGGATGGAATGGTGAACGAGCCTGAAACAATCTCTACTTTGATAGGGTTGGGAGGACATATATAATAAATAATTTTAGATAGTAGTAAGTGCTAGAAGCATATAAGTCAGGGTTATGTTAGTATTTTAAACTTAGGGGCTCAAGAAAGGTCTCTTTGACGTGACATTTAAACTAGTACCTAAGTAATAAGAAGGAACCAAATGTGAAAAGAATATTTTAGGCAGAAAGAACAGTTAAAATATCTAAAAGGAATTCAAGGATCAGAAAGAAGGCAGTTGTGCCTAGGGAATGGTGAGTGAAGGGCAGATGCCAAATCTTATAAGGCAGTATAGATCATGAGATGGAATTTGAATTTTATCCTATGTACAGTAGGAAGCCAATTGCAAGATTTTAAGTGGGAGTATTACATTATTTGAGTTACGGTTTTGAAGGGTGATTCTGACTACCATTGAGAATGGCTTGTAAATTCTGCTTTTTAAAGAGAGGGATTAGTAGACACTGATAGACAGTGTAAAACTAGTGTATAAATTATAGGAAGTCCTTATATAAGCTTTTCTGCCTCATACCTATCTTTTTTTTCTTTTTACTTTCATGGTTTTAAAAAAGTAGGGTTAGCAGTATTTCAGTCAACTTTCTTCTTCCATATGTTTTCCCCTTATTATCAAACCTTCAAGAACAAAACCTTTTCATCTATTTTTTATCAGTACTCAGTAGTTTATTTGTAGACTGATCAACCACTTCAAAACTACATGACTTAAAACAACAAGAATTTACTATTTCTCATGATTTTGAAGGTTGATGGGGTTGTTATTCTGTTGATTCTGTCTGTGCTTACTCAGGAGCTGCATTTAGGCAGAGGTGTGGCTGGGCTAGAAGGTCCAAAATGGCCTTAACTACATGTCTAACTGTTGATTGGAGTGCCTTCGTTCTCCCTGATGATGGAGATGTGGTATTAAATCAGAGAACCAAGGCAGTTTCCAGTAAACTAGATCATTTTCTTTACATGGTGATCTCTGCGTAGCTCTCCAAGAAAGTGAAAAGCAGAAGCTAGCAGAGGCACCAGATTTATAGTCAAAAGTCATATAACCTCATTTTTGTCACATTCTGCTTATAAAAGCAGGTCCAAGTCCAGTCAGATCCTGTACTCTTTTTTTGATGGAAAGAAGGGCAAAGTCACATTGTAAAGGAGCAATTTTGATTATCTATGTAAATAGTCTATCATGGTCTACCCTCTAGCCACTGCAATTCATATTTCTCCCACATGCAAACACTCATCCTCTCCCTAAATACCAAAAAACCATACTTGTTTGCAACCATACTCTCCAAGTCCATGATCTCTTGATCTATACCAGGTCCCTGTGTGAATAAGGCTTCTCAAATTCAGTTTCTCCAGTATGGGAACTCTTGATTCAGAGACCTGTAAACTAAATAGACTGCCAAATAAGTGATCTGAGCTTACAGCTTAAAAAACTAGATAAAAATGAGCAAATTAAACCCACAGTAAACAGAGGGAAATAAATACGAGAACATTAATCAATAAAATAGAAAAGTATGAAAATCAGTGAACCTCTCAAAGCTGGGTGCTTTGAAATCAAGATCAATAAAATTGATATACTTCTAGGTAGACTGATCTAGAAAAAAAGAAGAGGCACACATTACCAATATCTGGAATGAAAGAGGTGATATCACTACAGCAGCTACAAACATTAAAAGAATAAGAGAATAGTATGAACAACTTTATTCCTGTAAATTTGACAACTTTGATAAATGGTCATATTTCTTGATGGACACAAATTATCAAAGCTCACTCAAGAAGAAATAATCTAAAAACCCCTATTAAAGTCTATAGTGGACTGTAATATGTTTTTTGAAGAAATTGGATTTATAGCTAAAAACCTTTCCTGCAAAGAAAACTCCATGGCTTAATGGTGAATTAATTAATGTTCTTCCAAATATTTAAGGAAGAAATAATGAATGCCAATTTCATATAAACTCTTTCAGAAAACAGAAAAGAAGGGTAACACTTCTCAACTCATGAGGCCAGGATTACTAGAATACTAAGACAAAGACATTACAGGAAATCTATAGGCCAGTGTTCCTTAGAAACATATGCAGAAATCCTTAATAAAATATTAGAAAATGATAAAATAACAAATTGAATCCAGCAGTATAAAAATAAAAGGTTAATACCTGATGACTAAAAGGTTTGTATATCAAAAAATGTAATGATGGTTTAACAATCTAAAATCAATATGATTCACCATATTAACAGACTCCAGTAGAGAAACTATGATCATTTCAATAGATGCAGAAAGACATCATTCATAATCTAAAAGCAAACCAAAACTTAGCAAACTAGGCATAGAAAAGAACTTCCTTAAACTGAGAGAGGGTGTCTACTAAATACCCAAAACTTACATTGTACTTGATGGTGAAAGCCTGAATGCTATTCTCTTGTGACTGGCAACAGGGCAAGAATTTCTGCAGGTACTACTACTATTCATAATATACTATAGCTCCTCACCAGTAAAATAGGAAAATAGAAGGCATATGGACTACAGAAAAAAGAACCAAAGCTGTCTCTGTTCACAGACAACCTAATTGTGCTTGTAAAAAAAAAAAAAATCCTAAGGGATATGTTTTTTAAAACTCTTAGAATTATTAAGTTAGTTTAATAAAGTCACAGGATATATGAAATAATATACAGAATCATTTTTAGTTCTGTACACCCTTATATTAGAAATAAACAATTGGAAAGGGAAAGCACAATAACATTGCCACTTATAGTGGCATCAAAAAATGAAATACTTAAAAATAAATAAATATGTACAAGACCTGGTACTGAAAAATATACAACACTGCTGACATAAATTAAAACCTGAATAAATTAAGATATATACTATGTTAATGGATCAGAAGACTCAATAATTTGTAATTTTCAGTTCTTTCCAAATTCTTCCAGAAGTTGAACCCAGTCTCAATCAAATCCCTGGGAGGATTTTATAGAACTTGATAAGCTTAGTCTGTCACTTATATGGAAATTCAGAATACCTACAGTAAGCCAATTTTTAAAAAATTAGAGGAATTACATAACTAAAGACTGTGTGATGTTAGCATAGGATAGATGAGTTGAACAGAATAGAGACTAGAAAGACTTTTGTTTATGGCTCATTAATTTTTGACAAATATGCCAAGGTAGTTCATTGAGGAAATGGAGGTGGAAGAACTGAATATCCATTTGAGGGTAAGGGAGAGCATTTCTTGACTCTTACTTCATACTATATACAGAAATTAAGTTGAGTAGATTATAGTCCTAAACCTAAGAGGTGGAAGGATAAAGATTCTAGAAGAAATACAGAAGAAAATATAACTTTGCTAAAGCCAAGTTTCTTAGAGAGAAACCAAAAAACATGAACAATAAGAGAATATTGGTAAATTCTATTTTATCAAATTATAAACTTCTAAAGACATGATGGAAGAGCAGCAAGGTCACATTACAAAAGGATGTGCAACATGAGATGGGTATAATTTGCAGCTTTATTTTGCAATGCATTACTCCAGTATAGCATAGAAAAGAGTGTACTGAGCTTAGTCAGGAACCTCTAATATATAATCTTGACTCTGACACTTATCAAAGATACTGTTTAGTAAATTAGTGTTTTGTTATTTTCTCTGTGTATTGGCTTTCTTTTTTTTGTAAAATGGTAATACTGATGCCTGCTCTCTAGAATTACATAGAAAGTCAAATAAAAAAATAGAAAAGAAAATATATATAAAGTGCTCTTGCTATTATTTAATGTGTCATCATCACCATTGTTGTTATTATACATAGTTGGTCCTTAATAGTTCCTCAAAATGCTAAGTATGAAAAGATGTCTCTTTTTCACAATACTAACTATAATTATCTGCTAAGGGGAGTGTAAAATTTTTTAATGTTTCAGTAGATGTATAAACTCCAGTTTATTTTAACCTTCTGATTCTTGACTGTAGGAATCAAAAGTGGGTGTAATCACATTTTTTTTCTCATAAGAGAAGAACTGCTCACACTGTTACACTCTGTAGTTTTATGTCAGACCAGTCCCTTTCACCAGTATTACTTTTATGAGCAATTAAAATATAGAGATAATAATATCATTTATAATTATATGAATTAATATTACATTATAAATACATACTATGTATTATACATTTAAACTATAATAATAATAAAACTGGTCATTAGAGTACTTTTTGCCTAGAAATTTTCTCCATGTACTTTTTTAGTTGTAGTGAGATTCAGCTGTACTCTAAAACATGTAATTATCCACTGTGAGAAATGAAAGATAGTTAAGTGGTTCCCAAGAACATATTAGGCACTTTGAGCTAAAATGAGAATGATTTCATGTCAAATGAGATAAACTCTATGGCTTCACAAATCCACTTGTCTTTGGCACAGAGAAAATGAATCTTTTTAATATCTGAGAGTTAGGTTATAGAGATTCATCCATTATAAATTTAAACTTTCTATATTACACAAGTTAAGAGTATTTTTTCCATCAAGGACCACTGAACCAGAGGGTTAAAAAAAAAAAAAAAAAAAAACAGCAACCAAGGCCACTTTCAAAGAGCTGTGCTGAGGGTTTTGGGGGCAAGAAAGATTTTAAAAAATTGCGTTCATTCTACTTTTAATATAAAAACAGGAATATAGAATTTTGTTCAATTAATACAATTAAAGTACAATATTATTCTTCATTTTAGGGAGTACAGGATATAAGACGGTAGTATTGAAAAGAGTGAAAGAAAAAAATAGGCTATCATCTTCTTTCTATATGTATATTTTTCAGTTGTTAGTGCACCACCTTTCCAGTCAGCCAGACAAGAAGGAAGATGTGAGATTGCTAGTGAGGATAGCATAGCTAGGATGGAAAAAGAGACTTATAAACTGGTTCTAGTGGTTTTGAAGTGGGTGTCAGCATTTCTGTACAGATGTCCTAAATCTTTTGGGTTGTAGTAATAAGTTGTTTGTTATCCGTAGTCATTGAAATTCTGTTTTTCTCACTAGCAGTTAATGTTTATTCCTAATCTCTGTTCTTTCTAACTTTATGCCACCCTAAAGGAAAATTATTCTGATGTGTACAACATTATTATCTCATAAGAGTACTTGCTATAGGCCAGATAGATTCATAACCCAAAGGCCTCCAGTTCCTTGGATTAATTTCTGTGTGACATGGAATTCTTTCATCATGGCTCTGAAAGTTTTGTTCTTCCATTCAAGAAAAGTTCTTTTTGTTTATGAACATAGAGTGCAGCCCAACACATTTTCTTCAATACAATCTTGGGAAGTATTCTTAGTACCTACCGGTGTTGCCAAAATACTAACCTTGAGACTGGAGACCTCCTCTTTGTATCTTCCATAATATTTTGCGCAAAGTGGAGGTTTAATCTCAAAGGCAAGACTCTTATCATTTCTAGGGCCCCCCTGTGTTAGAAAAGGAAGAGAAGAATAAACATGTTTTACAGCCAGGAACAGCATAGACTTAGAAAGTGTGATGATGATCAAAGTTTTCTTGAAGGTAATTTATGGGAGAAAACTGAAAAATAACTTTAAAAATTAGAAAGTAAATTTTGAAGGTGAAACATGGATCTGCCATCTATTCATTTTTGTCCCTCAGTATATTATGCTACTTAGTTTTGTTTTTTCTCCTCTGTCCATAATTTTTTTTTATACTTCAGTTATTAGGTGTCATCATAGATCCCTCATTGAATCTCCGTCTGTCATTTTCTCTTTTTGACTGCCTCAGGAGACCTCTTGCTCATTGCCTTTATTAATTGAAGCCAGGATAACAGGCTTTTGTTTCAATTTGTCATACTAGAGTTCTTGTATGTCTGGCATCGCAGGCCTACTCAGTTCTCCATATTTCAGATAACAGACTTTGATAAGTATGTTTTCCACATCATGTTGGTCAGGAATCTATATGTTAAAAACAAAGAGCAGTGTTGAATTGTGACTTTGCACAAGTAAACCTCCCTCAGTTAGTTTTATCTGCAAAATCGAGAAACTTAATATCTCCTGTTGCAATGTAATAGAATTTGTTGTGAGTATAAAATTAAAGATTTGTAAGCTGCAAGACCTCTGCAACTTTCAGGTATTATGGGAATGATATTTCTAAAATAAGTACCACTTAGGAAGGGCTACAGTAAAATAAAATATTCACACTCATAGGAAGCAGCAAGGGGTATCTTTTTTTTTTGGTTATTTTTAGTTTTTTAAGAGACAGGGTCTTGCTCATTAGCTTAGACTGGAATACAGTGGCACAATCATAGAATCATAGTTCACTGCAGTCCCTAACTCCTGGGCTCAGGTGATCCTCCAACTTCAGCCTTAAGAGTAGCTAGGATTACAGGTGCACAACACCACTCCTGGCAATTTTTTTTTTTTTTTTTTTTGGTATAGACAGGGTCTTGCTATGTTGCTCCAGCTGGTCTTGAACTCCTGGCCTCAAGTGATCCTTTCGGCCTTGGCCTCCCAGAGTGTTGGGTTTATAGGCATGAGCCACCTCACCTGGCCAGGGGTATCTTTTCATTTGCTTCTTTTCTTTTTCTTCTGGAGTAGTAGCCTTTTTCTATCTGTGGAAATTCAAAGCCTAGGGCGATGGCACCACCTTCATAAATTCTTCCTTTCTAGATTAAAAATGATGGGGGATCAGGCCTGCAATCCCAGCATTTTGGGAGGCCACGATGGGAGGATTGTTTGAGGCTAGGAGTTTCAGGCCAACCTGGGCAAGAAAGCAAGACTTTGTCTCTTTAAAAAAACAAAAGCGGCCAGGCGTGACTCATGCCTATAATCCTAGCTCTTCGGGAGGCTGAGGTGGGTGGATTACCTGAGTTCAAGAGTTCCAGACCAGCCTGACCAACATGGTGAAATCCTGTCTCTACTAAATATAAAAAATCAGCTGGGCATGGTGGCATGTGCCTGTAATCCCAGCTACTCGGGAGGCTGAGGCAGGAGAATTGCTTGAACCTGGGAGGCGGAGGTTGCGGTGAGCCGAGATTGCACCATTGCACTCCAGCCTGGGCAACAAGAGCCAAACTCCGTCTCAAAAATAAAAAATTAAAAAAAAAAAAAAAGAAAAAGAAAAAGAAAGAACAAAAAATGATATCACCCTCTAGAATGCAGATAATTTAGCAGCTTTTGAATGGATGTAGCAGTTCTTCTATTTTTGCATTGTTTACAGTCACCCGCTATTCCTGAGTGAAACATCTTGGATGCTCTGAAATAATCATTGGAATAGGGCAGGAGTCACTGAAACCTTACTTTGTTTTTTGTTTTGTTCTTGTTTTTGTTTTTTGAGATGGAGTCTTGCTCTTGTCGCCCAGACTGGAATGCAGTGGCGCCATCTTGGCTCACTGCAACTTCCGCCTCCCTGGATTCAAGTGATTCTCCTGCCTCAGCCTCCCTAGTAGCTGGGACTATAGGCACCCACCACCACGCCTGGCTAATTTTTGTTTTTTTAGTAGAGATGAGGTTTCACCATGTTGGCCAGGCTGGTCTCGAACTCCTGGCCTCTGGTGATCCACCCGCCTCGGCCTCCTGAAGTGCTGGGATTACATGCGTGAGCCACTGGGCCCGGCTGGGGAGCTTGTTAAAAAACACCAGCCCTAACCTTACACTCTGATTGCAGTAAGCTGGGGATGAGGCAGTGTGTCAAACAGGCTGCTTTTTTAAAAAATCTCTTGTATTTTGGCCCCTCCCATAGTAGGTCTTTTATACATAATGTTCCCTTTGCTTCTTTGTCTATATAATGTCTATCCTTCAGATCTGAGCTTTATCTTTTTAAAAACAATTGTTTTAGTTTTTTTTGTTATTGTTTTTGAGAGAGTGCAATGGCGCTGTCTTGGCTCACCCCAACCTCTATCTCCTGGGTTCAAGCAATTCTCCTGCCTCGGCCTCCTGAGTAGCTGGGATTACATTCATGTGCCACCACATCCAGTTAATTTTGTATTTTTAGTAGAGATGGGGTTTCCTCATGTTGGTCAGGCTGGTCTTGAACTCCCAACCTCAGGTGATCCACCCGCCTCGGCCTCCAAAGTGCTGGGATTGCAGGTGTGAACCACTGCGCCTGGCCTGTTTTAGATTTTTTTAAAAGGCTAGTCAGTGAACTTTATCATTAGTTCCTAAGGTGAATCCTTTCCCAATCTCTCTGACAAAGTCAACTCCCCCACATTATATGTTCTTATAGCACTCAATACCCCATTATAATGTTTATCACAAGTGCAACTTTGCATTTATTTGTACTGTTATTTATGTAATGACTCTCACTACACTGGAAGCTTCCTAAGGGTAGGAATACGTACGTTCTTTTTCTCTGTTATGTTCCTAATGACTAAAATAGTTCCTAGAACACAGTTGTTGCATAATAAATATTGAGTGGGTGGAGGAATAATGGTCTGCAGACATCTTTTGGACAAGCATTGGACCAGGAGTTCTGGACCCTTGCATTCTGTCTCTGACTTACAACTGACATACAATTTATCCCTTAACTTTTCTCTATCTCTTTTAGTATTGTAAAACTGAATGAAACCTGCCCTACCTACTTCACAGGGCGTTGTGAGCATCAAATGAGAAATGTGAAGGTACTTTGAAAAGTATAAAGGTTCTATTCACATATAAAATTACATTAAATAGCTCCTGATATAGGTGGAAGGCACTGTGGTGGATACAAAGTAATAATATTAATACATGGATCATGTTATTGTTACTTATTCTATAACCTCTAGGAGTTGTATTTCAAGATGGAGTTTAGTTTCTAATTCTTGTATATTTTACTTTTTGCTTATCTTAGAAATTATCTTACTGTCCATTGTTTAGAGTAGTGAATATTATTTATTTCCCCTTGTGAAAAACATGTAAACCAAAATTACCTAAGGCTAGTCCTCATATTTTTTTCTATGGTTCAGAAAGCTCTATGGTTTCAGCACAAACTATCTTTTACAAATGGCTCATCTATGTATTTATAAATATTTTGTGCTGTGGGGCATAAAGAGATTGTATATGTTAACTCTGGGTAAAATGGAATAGGAAAACATCAGTTAGATAAATTAAATTGAAATAAATACTTTGTTGTATTTTTGGAACAGGGCAAGATGTCCTCAATTTAAAAAACAAAACAACTCTATATTAGGTCATTACATAATTTTCTACCACTAGGTTATTAAAATGTATTTATGGTTTCCCCCTCTCTTTTCTGTTCCCAAATCTTACCTTTACTTTTTTATTTTTCTAATTTTTCTTCTTTTTAACTTCAACAATCTGGGTTGCAGAGGAAAAAAACCTGGCAGTTAATCAAGAACATGATCTCATTGCTTTCAATGGCTTAGAAAAGAAACATTTTAAAGCAGTTGAAAGATTTCACTTTAGAAAGTAGGTACTGCATAACTAAGTGTGTTGGTTCCCAGCAGAGCCTTGAGTAACCTCTTTCCAGCCATCCTCATGTTTTTTCTCTACTTCCTGTTCAGTGAGCAGTAGCCTAAGTTTAAAAAAAATTCAGTAAGAATTTCCTTTGGTTCTCTTGCCAGAGTATTGTTTTCTGTTCTTTTACTTCTCTACATATTACTGTTATATTTTTATAGGTTGATTGCTTCTAGGGCTTCATCACCAAAGGCAGAGATGGAGAATAACTTTTAGTTTCCTCTTGCTTACACAAACCCCCCAGCCCTTTCAGAGTCCTCTTCAGTATTTCTAGGAGCCCTCGAATGGAATGTGATATGTGTTCAAGAACAGAAACGAATACTCCTTCCTTACAGCCTCCCTTGGGAAGTCCATCCTCTCTCAGGCCACCCCAGTGTGGCATCTATCAATGCCACTGCTACTGGGTCCTCTGTGAGAGATGGTAGCGGTGTGAGAAATGCTGTCTTTAGTGCTTCAGAGCTGCCAGTCTTCAGGGTGCCCTGGAGGTACCAGACTGAATTAGACCCAGTTCAAGGAGCCAGATGGAAAAAGACACCATGCCATTTATTCCATTGTCCTTAGTTCATCGCAGTCTCCTTCTGCTCACTCCTTCACCCCCTCTCGGTTCCTTCTGAAATCTCCAGCATCCTTGAACAAGGCAAAATAACATATATATGGAGGGAGGGGGTCATTGCCACACCAGTTCTGGTAATTACTTAATTTCTTAGTCATATTTGGAATCAGCTCGGCCAATTTGTTACATTTTTAAAACTAATTTTTACCTGCTACAGAACTGCCCCCATCCCTCAGTTATTAAGTTCTCCTCCTTGAGGGAATTAATACTACCAGTTTCTTCTGTATCCTTCCAGAAATATTTCATGCATGTGTAAAAACAAATCTATATATAGTTATTTATATTCTTCCCCACTTTCCTCCTCCTGCTGCTCCTTCACAACTGACATATGTATATTCAGCTCCTTGTTCTTTTCTCTCGGAGTCTGTTTCATATTAGCACATAACGAATTTTCTTATTTTTTTTTTATAGTTGCATTATATGGTTATACTGTAACTTATTTATGTAGTCCCCTAATGGTGACATTTAGGGTGTTTTCTGATCTTTTGGTGTTACAAATAATACTACAAAGAATAATAGTGAACATAAATTATTTTGCTTATGAGTGTATCTGTAGCATAAATCTCTACTACTGGCATTGCTGGGTTAAAAGTTGTGTGCATTGTAATTTGGATCCTGCTACCTTTTCAGTTACTAAACTCTGAGGGGCTTTGTCTGGCTTTTTGGCTTTTGTTTTGTCTTTGATTCCTAGCTTCTACTCTAGACTCCTGCTTTTTGTGAACTGCTTCATCACCATCTGATTTTATTTGATGATTGCTCAGGAAGTGCCCAGGCAATATAAGTAAGTGGACCAGGTATAAGGGGAAAAAAATAGATTGTTTTGTTTCACACTGTGGGGGAGGTAAAATTTCTTCTGTGTACATTTAGGGTCTCTAGCCGGGCTTAAGGATTAAACTGATGTAAATTAACAAGAGAAAAAACATACAAATTGTTTTCAATAATTTACATGTACATGGGAGCCCTCACAAGAAAATGAAGACCCAAGGAAGCAGTGAGGACCAAAACCTTATATACTGAGTAGACAAAGAGTAGTAAATTGTGAAAACATGACAAGGCAAAGGGATATGGGCTAGAGCAGTTTGTCGTGGAAAACTGACTAGGCAGATAAGGGTTAGTTTGACAAGGTTTGTTTGTACAGATTTCTCTTGTCCTCAACTCCCAGGTTCTGGTGATAAGAATGTCTTCCTTCCTCCTGGTACAGGGAGGGCACGTTTCACATGGAAATGTTATCTTCTGCTTTCAGGAAGGAAAGGAAGGTCAGAGTGCCTTCTTGTATCTGCTGTTTTTCTAGTGCCCTTAACTCAAAATAATCAATATGCCAAAGTAACATATTTTGGGGTGGCATGCTCCGAACCCTGTTAACACTTCTCATAGAGACATAAGTGTAAAGAATTACGTCTCTTGCGTGGGACAAACCACAGTATAACCTTCAATGATAAATGAGAGTTGATACTTGGTGTCTAGAGATGGTGGGGTGACCACTGTCACTCTGCCCTGTGGTGAACTGAAAGGTGCATGTCCCATATCGAGGGATTACATGAGGGATTACAAACTCAGTGGTGACAGATGCTGCACTTCTTCTTCTATAAAAACAGAAGCCTCAATATTTATATGCAGCCTCCCAACTTTTAAATACTGTGTAGGTCAATATACATCCACAGGATTGATCCAGCCCCCTAAGCCGGGAGTTTCTGCCCTCTACTGTTGTACCTACAGAGACACATTCTTGGCTTGTTTCTCTAGCTCTGACTTTCTACATATTCTAGTCTCTCATCATCTGCTGCAGGCTAGATATTGCCCTAGATGGTCCACTGATTTTTACAATATTCAGTTCTGCGTATCATCATTGTCTGTCTTCTGAAATCTTTATTTGGAGTTTCCTTTACCCTTGATGTGTTTTAGTCACAATATACAGAATCATGAGATTCAAATACTGCATTTCTGTTCATTTAATTATTCATATCCTATAAATCCAACAAGCATTTCTATTTTGTAAGTGTAGACTTAGAATTTTAGCAACTAGAAACAGAAAATACAGACATTTGTTATGTTCTCTTCATGATCTCTACCAAGATTCTTTCTAGAGTCTGGTCATTATTTGAAGGAGCAGGAGAGCATGATCATTGATATTGGTTAAGTATTATTAATAAAAATAAAGCTTACCAATAAAAGTTTTTCTGTCTGAAGTCATCCATGGCATCCTTTGAATGTGGTTTGTTCTGTGAGGTCCTGGAAGAGGAATTAAGAACTTGAGCTAAAGTTTCCAAGCATTGGATTACTATTTCCATTGGATCAAAAATCTTAACCTGGTGGGTCTCCGGTACTATATCCTTATTTTAGTTTTTAGAAATTCCCACTGGAGAGAGGTGTACAGTTGTCACTAATCATTTCTTCTCTTCCTCTTGTTGGACCTGTTTCCAATCCATCAAAAGTGATTACACAGCTTTTGGGAAGAAAAAGGTAATTCCTTCAAGGTGGTTAGAAACTACTGCTTTGATTCTTTTTCTCAAATAGTAATTTATTCATAATTAGAATAATTAAAAGGTTCATTAGAGGCACTGTAAAAACCTGAAGTTTGGAAAGAAACTCGGGACAATGAGTCCCTGCAGTTGCTGGGGGAAAGCAAGTCTCATCCAAGCAGTTCTTGGCTGAGAGATACCTGCCTAGCTCTGGATTTCTGCGTATTTAGGAAACAACTTTCTCATCATAGTTTGATTCTGCAAATAAACTCCCCCACTCAAAAGCAAGTGTTCTCAATAGGCCATTCCAATGTTGTTATTTTTGTTACAAATACTACCTCCTGTGACTTTATCCTCCTTAAGAGGTTTCCCTAAAGATGTGATAGCTTTTAGAAAGGTTAATGCTTCAAACTTTCAAAGAGGCAAAAGTGCTAACGTTTCTAGGTGCCTACTTTAGAAGCTTCTTCTACTGTATCTTTAATTCTCATACTGATCCCTTGAGGAAGATATCATTGTCCACAGTTTACAGAAGAGGAAATGAGGGCTTAACAAGATTAAGACATTTGTACAAGATCAAACTGCTAACAAGTGTTAGAACCTGAGGTCAAACACACAACAGTGTTGCGTAAAATCTTATTCTTTGTAATCTCTTATTTTATCCAACTCCCAGTTTTTCATTTGAGGAAGATTACTTTGTTAATGATGTATAACAAGAATAGGACAGAAGGTAGGGAGAGTGGTTGGAAATCATTACATTAGTACAACAGAAAGAGAAGGTCTCAAGTAAGATAGCAGTAGGATTGGAGAGAAAGTTATAGATAAAAGAACCTGCTAAGGAGGGCAGTTGGTACCACTTAGTGTAGCATTTTTGTATTTTGTTTTAGTTTATCAAGTAAAGAATGAATTTTTCCAGATGTGAATTTCTGTTTAAAAGGATGACCTATCAATTATATTTTGAATTTATCTAATAACACTTAATATTGTGGGATATGGCATAACATAAAGTATAAAGGCAGAATTTTAATAGTCCATTATTCTCTGCCTTTCATGGGGAATATGTTTTTTTCCCCCCACTTTTTGAAATAACTTTAATAAGATATAATTCACATACCATACAATTTACCCATTTAAAGTATACAGGTCAATGAATTTTACCATATTCACAGTTGTGTAACCATCATGAAATCCTTAGAGCATATTATTTTTTTTTTTTTCTTTATTGAGATAGAGTCTTGCTCTGTCACCCAGACTGGAGTGCAATGGCACGATCTTGGCTCACTGCAACCTCCGCCTCGCAGGTTCAAGTGATTCTCCTGCCTCAGCCACCCAGGTAGCTGGGATTACAGGTGCCTGCCACACGCCTAGCTAATTTTCATATTTTTAGTAGAGATGGGGTTTCACCAAGTTGGCCACACTGGTCTCGAACTCCTGACCTCAGGTGATCCACTCACCTCGGCCTCCCAAAGTGCTGGGATTACAAGTGTGAGCCATCGTGCCCGGCCCATAGGGGATATTCTTAATACGATTGTGTTGCCCGGGCATGGTAGGTGGCTCATGCCTGTAATCCTAGCACTTTGGGAGGCCATGGCGGGCAGATCACTTGAGGTCAGGAGTTCAAAACCAGTGTGGCCAACATGGTGAAACCTCATCTCTACTAAAAATACAAAAAATTAGCCTGGCATGGTGGTGGATGCCTGTAATCCCAGCTACTTGGGAGCTTGAGACAGGAGAATCACTTAAACTCAGGAGGTGACCTGGTGCCATTGCAGTGAGCTGACATGGTGCCATTGCACTCCAGTCCAGGTGACAGAGCAAGACTCCATCTCAAAAAAAAATAATAATAATAATGTTTGATATATATTTTCAAATCATTATTTTTATGTATCTTAGCTCAGATAAAATAAGTAATAAAGAGCATAGGATATAAATTTAGCTCATTTAAAAATGCTGTATAGAAATAACATAAAAGAATTTAAAGCCAATTTGAGTCTGGAAATTATTCTAAAGATCGAAGAGGTCTTGCCACCTATAGTTACATATAAGTCCATAGAACAATGGGTACTTTGTGAGACCTCATTATATTTGGTTGCACACAATAAATACAAATATTAACACTGTATATTTGTATGGCACATTGTAGTTTATAACTGTCATTATAGTTTGAGAACCCAGGAGCTTGTCAGTAGATATCTGAGGAAAATAATTCAGGATAAGGGATCTGAAACATATGGATACTTTAGAAGATAAAATTGAGATAAACCCTTGTCATTTTGGAGTAGAATACATTATCTTGAGGAATATAGAGGAACATAAGAAAGAGAAAATGTGATGCTTATCTGTAGCCCAGGTGTTTAAAGATGGGTGTGTAAGAAAGATGTATGCTCCACAACTCAGATGGAGAACCTTTTTTCATGAATTCAGGTAATTTTTATGTCTATTAGCAAGGCAGTATAAAATGTGAGGCCCTAAAATAACTCTCTATAGTAGACTCTGAGGAATGCAGAGAAATAAACTGTTGTCCTTGAGTTGCTTACAGTATTACGAGTATTGGGTAAAGAGTAAGTTGGCTCTGTGGAATTTGTTAGACTTCAGCTTTTAATTGTGAACCATTATCTGACTGGCCACCTGGTTATTCTGAATTATATATTAGCATATCCTCCTGAGATATGGAAAGTAAAACACTTCTCCACTTCTTTTGCAATTGAAAGCATATGAATTCTCTCATCTTCTGCCTTCTTTTCTTCCTTTCAGCACTCACCACCTAGTAAATTGACTGATGATGCATCAAAGCTAGTCGGAAGAGTAGTTGATAATACTCTGAAGTACAATTTAATGGATGCTGGGAATGTCCAAAATTAATGTCTCGAGTAACCTGTTGATATTATCAGAAATTCTACCATTAGCAATTCATGCTAAATCTCCTGTTAAATTGGATTATCCCTACTAAGGCTGTTGACTTAATCCACGTTAGCTAAGATAATATTTCATATTTTTAATAGAAATTTTCAAGTGTAGATTCTCCTTTGATCTGGCCCTCATGCCCCTGATTTCATGTTCTCACGTGTTACTTTGTTCATGCAGCTCTAACCATATTGTCTTCGTGCAGTTTCTTTGAAACTGGTAGGCTGCGAGATCTTGATCTTGAATGCTTTGTCCTTCGTATCTACATGGCTTGCTGCCTAACTTCATTTATTTATTTATTTATTTATTTATTTATTTATTTATTTATTTATTTGAGACAGGGTCTTGCTACATTGCCCAGACTGGAGTACAGTGGTGCGAATACACTCACTACAGCCTGAATCTCCTGGGCTCAAGTGATCCTCCTGTCTCAGCCTCTTGAGTAGCTGAGCTGGGACTAGAGGTGCATGCCATGATACCTAGCTAATTTAAAAAAATTTTTTGTAGATATGGGGTCCCACTATATTGCACAGTCTGGTCTCGAATTCCTGAGCTCAAGTGATCCTCCTTCTTTGGCCTCCCAAAGTGCTGGGAATGCAGGCTTGAGCCACTGTGCCAGGCCTAACCTAACCTTATTTAAATCTTTATTAAGATTTTACTTTCTCAATAAGACTTTCTCTGAGCATTCTATTTAAAATCGTAATCCTACCATGCACTGTCCCTATCAAATTTCCCCACTTTTTGTTTCTCCATTGTAATTATCATGACCTGAAAATACATTGTTTTACCACAAGAATGTAACTTCCATGTGAGCAGGAATTTTGTTTTGTTCATTGCTATATTTCCCAGTGCCTAGCATGTAATAGGTGCTTAGTAAATATTTGCTGAGTGCATAAATGAATGAATACTTGGGTCTTGCAGGATTGAGGCATAAAAGAAGTGCCTGTATAGAGAGGATACCATTTATCTCATGTTACAGGTTTTTTAAAGATGGTATTCTGTGAAAATATGTTTTAAAATTTTATTTTCTTCTCCTTCTACAGGAAATCCTTGTCTATGGCCAGCTATAGAAGGCTTCTGTTTGCACATTTATAACAATTCTTAACTCTTAACAAAACCTTTGAATGACATGCATTTAGTAGATCTTAAGTTTCTGAATGTCTGGAATTTTTGCTTTTATTTATTGTGCAAATTAGTGTTAGCACTAACCTGGGAATCAGAGTTTCTAGCTCCTACGATCAGATTTTTTTTCATCTGTAAACTGATGTGACTGGAAAACATGATTGTTAATATCAGTTGTAGCTTAATATAAGATTTTATTATTTACCTTATTCTAGCTTAATAAAATATCTTTCTCCAATTCTATAATTATTTCCTTTATTAAGGATTGGGAAACTTCTGGGGTAAGGGAAATGCAAAATAAGGATGAAGACATTAAATCTTCCAGAAACTCAAGACCACAATTTTTTGCTCTAGTAATTGTTTATTATACTCTGCCTGCAAAGCGAAGAGAGTAGAGGTTTCAAAGCTACATGAATGAGTAATAAATCAGGGCATCTGTATTATATTCTGTATTAGTTCTATGAGTAAACTTTAATTTTTTAACATGAAAATATTCCAGATGTATGCCAGTAGGAATAATTTTTGTTTGTTTTAGTCCAGGAGATAGTTTCCTTTTTTGAATAATAGTTACACAGACGTTAAAATTATTTATAATGATGATAGGAGACTCTGCAATTCAGCTTTTTAAGTTTTCCTGTTGGAGTCAACTCTGGAGAGCTGTCATGGGCTAAGCAACATGGAGATGTTGATCTGGATTCTCTGGTATTTTTTAGCTACCTTGGTGGAGGGGTGGGGCACCTGCAGTCTTAACAGAGTTTGGCCTGCAAGGCACTGTGAATATAGATCGTAAACCAATGACAGGGTAGGGTGGATGGTAACTCTTTCATCCTGAGAACACATATTATTTACCCAATTATCAAGAACAAAGCCTATTTATCTTTGTAACTTTAGCATTTTGGCTTGCAGTGGATACTTAATAAATTCTTATTAATTATCTTGGAAAATGTCTGAATTATGCTATTTTTAAATTTAGTATCATAGAATCTTTTGGTGCTAATTTTTAGGACTGGAACCCTTAAGATGATCTTACTTGAATAAGACTTCAAAATGGGCATTTTCTTTTATTTCTTCACTAAGCAAAGATTTATTTACTGCTTGTTGCCAGCTCATTGGTAGCAGCTGAGACTGCAGCAATTGATAAGAAACAATCCCTGCTCTTCTGCTCACATTCTAGTAGGGAAAGACAGATAGGTATTCAAATTATTGTAATACAGGATAACAGAAATATATGTGTGGTGCTGTACTAGCAGAAGTTTGAAAGACTATTTGCTGTCCTGAAGCCAGTAGAAAAGAAAGGGGAGGAAGGTATTCCGGTTCAGAAGGTCTACAGGACCTGATTGGCTGGGGCAAGTCATTACTATGTGGGATGAGAGCAACAGAGGTTAGAGACTAGTTTGGGAATTCTTATGAGTTAACTTTCACCAATATCGTATATGAATTCCTTTAAAGTAGACATATCCTAAGTGCTGTCAAGTTTATCTTCACTTATGATTAAATCATTAAATGTATTTCATCAATTCAGCTTGGAATGCCAGTATGTATGTCTTTATGCCTAGACATTATATTTTACCCAGGAGATAAGGTATTGCATCATGAGAATTTTTCTTGTACTCTAAACCAGTACATAGTTTCCAAGTGGAATTATCTTAGGAGCCATTTAAAAATATTCTTGGACCCCCACCTCTAGTTTGGATTCAGTAAGTCCAGAGTTGGCTGGGGATTTTTCTATGCTTATAAAAGACTTACATGTGATTCTGATGTACAGCACAGTTTGGGAACAATTGCACTAAACTGACATGGAGAGAAAGTTCTACCTGCTATAATACATTTGTACTGTAATTCAGTAAGAATGGAATAGGTTCACATATAACTTAACAGTAACGACCCCATGGGAGTGGAGCACCCTGAGATTTCCATAGAAGGGAATGCTAAGTAGTGTATTATAAACAGTGGCGGCTCCTTAGATATGTTTAGACGAATCTGAAGATCTGAAGTCAAACCACAGATTGTACAGTTACAACTCTTTCTGAAACAGTGAAGCCACAAGGGAAGTGACATTTAAACTGACTATGCTTGAAGGTAATCATGGTTGGAGTCAGTACATTAGAGGCACAACTGTATAGAGGTAGAGATGGTAGCTCAGCTCTGACCTAGGGATAAGTATTCTCTGACATTTCCTAGCATAGTTCAACAGAGTTTACCAGTTACTCACTATTGATAATAGAGAAATATATATTTCTATTTCAGATTACATATTTTAGAATAGAAAAAAGTAGAGAACATAATTGAGATCAACAGTAAAAGCCACCATGTGTTTTAAAGTAATCAAGACCTATAATTCCTGTACTAGACTATTACAGTAAATTCTGGAGGGTATGTGGCAGTCATGTGGCTTTTCTGATTACCTGTATTTATTGATAAAGCTCTAACATCATCTAGCAGTAGCCTGGAGCCTCTTGTCCAGAAGCCATAAAGAATGTGATGTTTTAAACTCTTCTCTCTATTCATGAATTAGTTCAGCAAATATTATAGTGCCTGTTATGTTCCAGATATTTATTATTATTATTTTGTTTTTTTTTTTGAGACAGAGTCTTGCTCTGTCGCTCAGGATGGAGTGCAGTGGTGCGATCTCAGCTCACTGCAAACTCCCCTCGGGTTCACGCCATTCTCCTGCCTCAGCCTCCCAAGTGGCTGGGACTACAGGCGCCCGCCATCACGCCTAGCTAATTTTTTGTATTTTTAGTAGAGACCAGGTTTCACCAAGTTAGCCAGGATGGTCTCGATTTCCTGACCTTGTGATCCGCCCGCCTCGGCCTCCCAAAGTGCTGGGATTACAGGCGTGAGCCACTGCGCCCGGCCTATTTATTTTTTTTTGAGCGGAGTCTTGCTCTGTTGCCAGGCTGGAGTGCAGTGACGTGATCTCGGCTCACTGCACCCTTCACTTCCTGGGTTCAAGCGGTTCTCCTACTTCAGCCTCCCGAGTAGCTGGAACTACAGGCGCACGCCACTACGCCCAGCTAATTTTTATATTTTTAGTAGAGGCAGGGTTTCACCTTGTTGGCCCGGATGGTTTCGATCTCTTGACCTCATGATCCACCCACCTCGGCCTCCCAAAGTGCTGGGATTACAGGTGTGAGCCACTATGCCCGGCCCAAATAATATTTTAGGAGCAGATATAGATAATAGACAAATAAAATCAATATATAGTATGTCAAGTGGTAATACCTGCTTAGAGGAAAAAGTGAAAATAAGACTATTTTGCTTAACAACAACAACAAAAGCTGAGTTTAGGAAAAGGAAGCCTGGAAAAAAGAGAAGCTTGTGTGGTTGCATCATACATGTTTAATCAATGCTTCTTGAATGAATGTGCAAAAGACATAAGGGTTATCTGCACATCTAATATACAAAAAAATGATGTGGTGATGAGAGAAAGTACCGAATATAATTTTAAAGTACAGGCCCAGAGAATTAATAGTTTCCTTGCATTCTGCTCTGGTTAGGCTCTCTGCAGGAGTTTTGTGCTGAATTTGGGGAGCCACTTTTTAAGATAAACTCTGACATGCACATCTGAAGAAGGCAGTCAAGATAATGAGAAAACCAGGCTGAGCGTGGTGGCTCACACCTGTAATCCCAGCACTTTAGGAAGCCAAGGGAGGAGGATCGCTTGAGTCCAATTAGGAGTTTGAGACCAGCCTGGGCAACATAGTTGGATCCCTGTCTCTACAAAAGTATTTTTTAAAACTCAGCTGGGCATTGTGGCATGTACCTGTAGTCCCAGCTACTCTGAAGGTTGAGGTGGGAGGATTGCTTGAGCCTGGAAGGTTGAGGTTGCAGTGAGCTGTGATGGTGCCACTGCACTCCAGCCTGGGTGACAGAGTAAGACCCTATCTTAAAAAGAAAAGAAAATTAGAAAACCATATCCAACTGGAATCAGAACTAGGAATATTTATTTATTTAGTTGTATTTTTGAGGCGGAGTCTCGCTCTGTCGCCGAGGCTGGAGTGCAGTGGCATGATCTTGACTCACTGCAGCCACCACCTCCTGGGTTCAAGCGATCCTCCTGCCTCAGCCTCCCGAGTAGCTGGGATTACAGGCCCCCGCCACCATGCCCAGCTAATTTTTGTATTTTTAGTAAAGATGAGGTTTCACCATGTTGGCCAGGCTGGTCTTGAACTCCTGACCCTCAAGCCATCTGGCCACCTGGGCCTCCCAAAGTGCTGGGATAACAGGCGTTAGGCACCGTGCCCAGCCAGGACAAAGAATATTTAACATGGAGACTATTTGCAAAGATTATGCTGATTTTTAAAAAGGCTGACTTGTGGAAGAAAAAAGAAATTTAATCTTTATCAGTCCAGCCAGATGAATAGGTTGAAGTTACAGGAAACAATTTTAGAAACTATAAAAGGAAGATCTTTATCAGTAAAACTCTCCAATATGCTTTCTGGTCACTGGAAGTGTAGGAAAGGCTACATGATTATCTATAGGTCTATCAATTTTTGACAAGTACTATATGTAATAATTCTTTTGGAATAAAAATATCCATGATATGTGATATATGTAATTTTAATCACAAATCATAATGATGCTTGACTTCTTGCATAGTACTTATCAGAAGTAAACATTTGCTCCAGAGAAATGATAACAAATAGTATTTGAATCTTACATTTTGAGAAAGGTGAAGCCTACTAAAGGGAAGTCCGTTAGCTGACTGACCTTGGGCAAGTAGTGTCTTGTCTTAATTACCAACCTGAAGGGATTCTGAGATTAAATGAGCTATTAAGTGTAAAGTACTTATTTCCCAGTGAGTGTCTGACCCAAAGAAGTGTTCATTAAATGGTGGTAGTAGTTTTTCTTTACCATTTTAAACTATCAAGAGGCATTATTTGAGAGATTTATATCTTAATTATCATTTTTAATTCCTGTTTCTATGGTATGTGTTTTCCTTGTGTCACCAACCATCCTTCACCCCAGACCCTCCATGTGTCTGTCTCTCAAGTCACAGCTAAATGTAGTAAGGCCTCATTTATTGGGCATTGTTTGAGGGAAAAACCGTTTGGCATGAGTGCAATACCTGCTGATTAACTTCCTAAAAGGTAAACTTGTCTTTTAGCCATTTTAGCTTTAAAAAACATAGTTTCCTGCCTGTTTAAAACAAAGATCCTAAACATGACTTTAACTTCTTGATGAGTCACTGTTATGTGTAGCTGTAATTAAATAGTTGTTTTCATTTACTTTATTTTCTTCTCTTCTGGTAGCTATCATTCCCCCACCCCCCACCAGTGGTTAAGCCTTTTTATACTCTCCCAACCACTTTTTAAGTTTCTATGTCTAGTCTGGATTTGGAAACCAAATATTGAGCATTTGCTAAGAATTTTACATGTTAAAATGATGAGATATCTGATACCTGGAATTTGCTTGAGAATACCTCTTGGAGCAGGGAGAGGAAGGGATATAAGATTGGCCATGATTTGCTAATTGTTCAAGCTGGATGATAGTTATATAAGCGTTCATTAACTGTCTCCTCTTTCTGCTCTTTTACATGTTTGCAAATTTTTGTAATAATAACTGATTTTAAAGAACCACCAGTTAAAAATAGAGTTGTATGTTAGCTATATGCAGGCCTATGCATATTTTGTATCTTTGTTTTTATTTTTGTAAGGATTCACAGGAAAGCGTGGTATTTATCTTTGGTCAGTAGCACTGAGAGCTTAGGGGAGAGGATGTTCACTTTTCTTTTTATCCTGCTGGAGTTTATGATATTTTTTCCTCTATGAGTTGTGTTTATTTTTATATTTATGTATATATGTATTTTTTAAAAATTTATAGTCAGGAAGGAGGTTCATATTCTAGTCTGTAAATTGAAAATACCAGTAATGTCTAATTTATGGGATTCTGAGCATTGCATACTTTTCTATTTTAAACTTTTTTGGTTTTATTTTTATAGATATTTTAGATGGGTAAAATTGGGTTCTGTGTAAGGGAATAAAAGAGCAGTAAAAGGGGCTCTGTAATGGTGTGTAAACTTTTGGGGATTCTTTTTTACTATCCAAATCTGGGCTTAAGGGTCTTACTAGTTGGTCTCTGTAGTATACCCTGTCATCTCTCCCAATGATGGCTTACTTGCTGACTGTGCCACCCTTTCTTAATTCTTTGCTTTCTTCCAGAAGCCTTAAATTCTTAATATTTCTTTCTTCCCTGATTTAAATATTCTGCCCTTTCTGTGTGTACCATTATTGAGTGAAACAGATCTGTGCCAAGCTGTACAATGTAAATTCAATTTTAAGTCACCACTAACATACTGGATTCAAAATGCAGCATTTTTTGAAGATGGGCGTATAAACTGGTGCCTCTTTGGGAGGCGATTTGACAAAATCTGTCATAACTTAAAATGTATGTACTCTGTCACAACAATTGTTCTGCTAGTATTTTACCCTGATGACGTACTTACACGTGTACAAAGATGTATGAAGAAGGACGGATGACAAGAAACTGTATGGTGTGTGAGTGGAAAAGAAGGAGTTTGGGGTGGGAGGTCAGCTTACCTTTCATTTTATGTTTTTCAAAGTTTACTTTTTTCTGTACCTTATACAGTAATTACTTTTTATATTCAAGAGAAAAACTAGAGTAGAATGAGCCATTGTGCCACCTGCAGGCAATACAGTATCGACAAGTTCTTATTCCTAACAGATTTTTCTTCATTATATTTTTCTTTAGAGGTCAACATTGTTGATGGTAGGCATCTTCATTGCTCAACTTGACTTCATGTAATATTTTGACAGTTCTAGTCCTTTGGTAATTAAAAGTTTATTTCTGATGGTAGGAATTTTTATAATTTTATCAAATATGCATATATATATTTGTTACATATACATATATATGTAAATGTGGCCATATACTTTTTAAAAAGTATAGTCTTTTTTTTTTTTTCTTCTCAAGTTGTTTTTTTTCTTTACCTCCTTCATTTCCTTGGCTTCCCAGGCCATTCACTTTTCCTTCCTGATCATATCCTATACGCACACCCATTCTTCACCCCAGTTCCATTGTGTGTTGCTCACCTGTTCTTGTCTTCTATGCTCTTGTACATAGAGATGTGCATATGTATGTATGCCTTTAGATATGCAAACTGACGTCAGAACACACATATAAAGGGATATTTTGGTTGTAGTTTTCTTTTTTAAAATCTGATCATATGCTTTCTTAAAATAGCATTTTGTTTTTTACACAACACTGCATTAAATAAATTCTACCAAACCACTTGATAAAACTCTAATTCTTTTTAATGATTGGATTTATGTTAATTGATCAAAGTGTATTATAGTTTATTTAGCCATTTCTGTATTGATTGAAACAACGCTTTGTAGAGATAAGAAATTGGGGCTGGGCATCGTGGCTTATGCCTGTAATCCCAGCACTTTGGGAGGCCAAGGCAGGTGGATCACCTGAGGTCAGGAGTTCGAGACCAGCCTGGCCAATGTAGTGAAACCCCCGTCTCTACTAAAAATACAAAAATGAGCCGGGCATGTTGTTGGGCACCTGTAGTTCCAGCTACTAGGGAGGCTGAGGCAGGAGAATCGCTTGAACCTGGGAGGCGGAGGTTGCAGTGAGCCAGGATCACGCCACTGCAGTCCAACCTGGGCGACAGAATGAGACTGACTAGGAAAAAAAAAAAAAGAAATTGGAAAGTAGGTGATTTTCCTATATATATATCCCTATGTATGGTTACTTTTATTTCTGTAGAATTGATTCTCAGGAGTAGGATTGCTAAATTAAAGGTGTAAGTTCTTTAAATTTTAATATATATCACAATATTTCTTTCCAAATGATGTCATAATCACATTTAGACCAATGAAATATGGTAGCATGATTGAAGATATATCTTTTAAATTTTTACTGAAGTGACATCTCATTGTTAAGCTGTTATTTCCTTGACTTCTAGTGCATTTGAGTATTTTTTGAGTGAACTTGATAACTTGGATCTGCTCTTTCTCTACATGTCATATTTTTTTCAGTTTAACTGCTTATTTTTTTTTTTTCATAATAAGGAATTTTTAACCTTTTGTTTTTCTTTTGAAGTTTCTGGTCTTTGTTAAGCATATCTACAAGACCTGTCATCTTCTAAATTTTGTTGTAGATGTGTTACTGTGATTTTTTACATTTGTCTTTATTTTGCCTGATACTTATTTTGTACATATAATATAAGATAAAAATGCAATTGTTTTTTTGCTAGATGATAACCAGTTTTTCTATTATAATTTTAAAAAATATTTATTCTCTCCTGCTGAATTAAAATGTAACCTTTGATAGCACATTGTGCCGTACTTGCTGTAATCTATAATTAAGATCTTTATTCTGTCCTGCTCCTTTGTGTATCCGTTTCTATACCAGTGCCATATTGATTTCATTACACTGGCTTTTGACTTCTCTGGTCAGAAGTCCACTTTTGGTTTTCTTCTTTTGCTCAATTTTCTTAGTAGTTCTTAAACTGTCTGTTCTAACCCCATTAAAAAGTGGACAGAAGATATGAGCAGACATTTCTCAAAAGAAGGCTTACAAGCAGCCAGCAAACATGAAAAAATGCTTATCATCACTAGTCATCAGTGAAATGCAAATCAAAACTGCAATGAGATACCATGTCACACCAGTCAGAATGGCCATTATTAAAAAAGTCAAAAAACAACAGATGTTGGCAAGGCCACTGTGGAAAGCAATTTGGAGAGTCTTCAAAGAACCAAAAATAGGCTGGGCATGGTGGGTCATGCCTGTAATCCCAGTGCTTTGGGAGTTCAAGGCGGGCGGATCACCTCAGGTCAGTAGTTCCCCACAAGCATGACCAACACGGTGAAACCCTGTCTCTACTAAAAATACAAAAATTAGCTGGGTGTGGTGGTGCACGCCTGTAATCCCAGCTACTTGGGAGGCTGAGGCAGGAGAATCACTTGAACCCAGGAGGTGGAGGTTGCAGTGAGCCGAGATTGCACGACTGCACTCCATCCCGGGTGACAGAGCCAGACTCCATCTCAAAAAAAAAAAGAAACACAGAACTAAAAGTGGAAAAATTCTACTCAGCAATTCCAGTATATATATCTCTGTCTCCAGTATACACACACACACACACACACACACACACACACACACACACACACAGTATTTCCAGTATATGTATTTCTAGTGTGTGTATATATATATCTAGTATATATATATCCTGTATATATATATATCTTCAGTATATATATATTTCCTGTATATATATCTCCAGTATGTGTGTGTATATATATATGTATGTGTGTGTGAGAAAATAAAAGGATATTATATAAATAAATATTTGTTATTTTAGTGTTCTGCCAAATCATTGACAAAAAGATATTTTTCTCCTTTATTCCAATATTTTTGCCGGTTAATTGCCAGGATAGATATAAATAAAATATCCTTTTATTTCCTTTGGGTATAAACCCAAAGGAAAATATATTGTTCTACCAAAAAGACACATGCACCCATGTGTCCATCACAGCACTATACACAATAGCAAAGACATGTAGTCAGCCTAGGTCCCTATCAACAGTGGAATGGATAAAGAAAATGTACATTTACACCATGGAATACTACCCATAAAAAAGGAACAAAATTATGTCCTTTGCAGCAAGGTGGGTACAGCTGGACGCCATTATCCTATGTGAATTAATACAGAAATAAAATTAAATACCACCTGCTCACTTATAAGTGGGAGCTACACTTTGGGTACACATGCATGTAAAGATGAAAGCAGTAGACACTGGAGACTCCAAGACAGGGGAAGGAGGAAATGAGGGGCAAAGGTTGAAAAAACTAACTTGGGTACTATGCCCACTACCTGGGTGATGGGTTCAACTGTACTCCAAACCTCAGCAGCCCACAATATACCCTTGTAACAAACCTGCACATTTACCCCTTGAGTCTAAAATAAAAGTTGAAAAACAAACAAAACCTTTCTGCTCTATTAGGTCCTGTTTTTATTTATTTTTACTATTACTATTTTTTTGAGATAGCGTCTTGTCTGTCGCCCAGGCTGGAGTGCAGTGGTACAGTCTCGGCTCACTGTAGCCCCAGCTCCTGGGTTCAGGCAATTCTCCTGCCTCAGCCTTCCGAGTAGTTGGGATTACAGGTGTGCGCCACCATGCCCAGCTAATTTTTGTATTTTTAGTATAGACGGGGTTTCACCATGTTAGCCAGGCTGATCTCGAGCTCTTGACCTGAAGTGGTTGGCCTGCCTCAGCCTCTCAAAGTGCTGGTATTACAGGCATGAGCCACCACGCCCAGCCTAGGTCCTATTTTTTTTTTTTTGAGACGGAGTCTCGCTCTGCCGCCCAGGTTGGAGTACAGTGGCCGGATCTCAGCTCACTGCAAGCTCCGCCTCCCAGGTTTACGCCATTCTCCTGCCTCAGTCTCCCGAGTAGCTGGGACTACAGGCGCCCGCCACCTCGCCCGGCTAGTTTTTTGTATTTTTAGTAGAGACGAGGTTTCACCGTGTTAACCAGGATGGTCTCGATCTCCTGACCTCGTGATTCGCCCGTCTCGGCCTCCCAAAGTGCTGGGATTACAGGCTTGAGCCACTGCGCCCGGCCGGTCCTATTTTTAAATTGAAAGGAAAACCTTTTGGGCTTCTTTCTCTATATAGTTATTCATAAATATTGGGAAAGGTTACCACTGTCAATGAAAATCTCTTTCCCATTCTTTTTCTAGGTGTTTCCTGCTCAATTAGAGAAACTTTTACTTTTAAATGTATTGTATCATATCTCAATTTAATACTTTCTTTTATTTCAGGGTTTTGTTTTGTTTTTAAAGATACCGGTTTTGCTATATTGCCCAGGATAGTCTTGAACTCCAGGCCTCAAGCAGTCCTCTTGCCTCAGTGTCCTGAGCTGCTGGGATTACAGACATGAGCCCCTACACACAGTTAATTTTCAGTTTTTTGACAATGTAATTGCTTGAGTTTTCTAGACATTGTTTTGCCAAATCATTGACAAAAAGATATTTTTCTCTTTTATTCCATTATTTTTGCCAGTTAATTCTTTTCTGTGTCTTACCATTTTTCCTATAAACTTTAAGTCAGTGTTTACTTATAAAGGATTTAGTGGGCGTCTCACTCTAATTCCTAATTTTATTCATTCGATTTATTGAATAGGTAATAACAATCACATGGTTAAAATAATTTTTTTAAAAAGCTTCCTATGAACAGCTTTCTTCCCATTCCTCTCCATAATCTCTCTAGTTCCCAACCCGGCATTCAAAGTAACCACTGTTATTGGATCTCTTCCACGGATTATTTTATGCATATAAAAGTGAAATTACACACATATATACTCTATATATTTATTGTGTGTGCATGCAATCTTAATTTTATTTGAAATGCTTTTAGTGTTTTGCTGTTTAGAATAATATTTTCCCTTCTTATGTTTTTATCAGTGTTTTTTTTCTAGCCGCCTTTTCCATAGAGTTTTTTCTTTAAAATGGCTGCTAAGTTTTGCTGAATGCCTTTTCAACATCTATTGATGTAACCATATAATTTCTCTGCCTTAAATGTGTTGACATATTGGATTATGTTGATTCCTAAAAATGAACCACTCTTGCATTTCTGCGTAGATTATAGTGGTATACAGTGAACCCCCCTTATCCACCGGGAATACATTCTGAGACTCCCAGTAGATGCCTGAAACTGCAGATAGTATCAAACTCTATGTATAGTGTGTGTGGATTTCATTTTCCTTCTTCACAGTTTCACAGAAGATTCATTCTTATAGTTCTTAGTAACCTCAGCATATGATTTTTTTTTTTTTAACTTAAATTGAGAACTTTCACCTTTTCACTGAAAGGAAGCACTTTTGGCTTGTATTTGGTGTATTGAAATTGCCAGCAGCATTATTCTTGAGCTTTGGGGCCATCATTCTGTAGAATAAGGATTACTTAAACAGGGGCACTGTTAGATACCAGGACAGTCAGTGTGATAATCTAGAGAGCTAGTAAGTGACTAAGGGGCAGGTAGGGTCTACAGTGTGGATGCCCTGAAGGAGGGGCATGAGGTTTCTAAGTTACTAAGAGTGGCTCAAATTTTAAAACTCACGAATTGTTTATTTCTGGAATTTTCCACGTAATATTTTCGGACCATGGTTACTGCAGGTTACTGAAACCACAGAAAGCCAAAGTAAAACAGCAGATAAAGTGGGGGACTACTGTATTATTTCTCATATGTCCTGCACTCTATAGTCTAATGTGAGTTTTTCCTTAGAACTTTTACATTTAATTTTTAAGTGAAATGGCATGTTCTGTGTACTACCTTTATTAGGTATGCTATTGAATAATTCTGGCTTCATAAAATGGATTGGAACATTTCCTGTATTTTTCTATAGTTTAGTATTATTAGAATTCTGTTTTTAAAATAGATTGAATCTGCTGAGAACTCAGCTGATTTTGATGCCTCTTTGTATAGATTCTTAATTACCTTTATTTTACGCTATCTGGTTCAACTAAAGAATTTATTTTTTGGTCAATTTTGATGTATTCTATTTTACTGGGAAATCGTTTTCCTCTTTTAGGTTTTTAAATGAATTGTCATGCAGTTGCATTTATAATTTCTTAGGGTTTTTTTTCCCCAATACCATGGCTGTATTTTTCTTTTCATTCTGAATCTTAGCAGTTTTTTTCTCTCTCTTTTCTTTATTAGACTTTGTGTAATTATTTAATAGTCTTTCAAAGAGCCAACATTTGGACTTATACCTTCCGTAGCTTCATTTTATATTAATTTCAACTAGTATTTCTTAGTTTCATTTTTCTAGCTTATTTTGATGTATAGTATTTTATTTTTCTAGTTTTTTAAATACTGTTTTTTCTTTTGACTTTTAAAAATATTTAGGCTGTAAATTTTAAAACAGTAAGAATATGAATTTTAAAATATTAAAGTCTTTAAGGCCATACATTTACTTCTAAATACAACTTTTGTTGGGTCATTTGGGTTTTCTGGGGTTTTTTTCCCCCCTCAAAGCGGAGTCTTGCTCTGTCACCCAGGCTGGAATGCAGTGTCGCTCACTGCAGCCTCCGCCACCCAGGTTCAAGCAGTTCTGCCTCAGCCTCCTGAGTAGCTGGGATTACAGGTGCGTGCCACCATGCCCAGCTAATTTTTGTATTTTTAGTAGCGGCAGAGTTTCACTGTGTTGGCCAGGCTGGTCTCGAACTTCTGACCTCATGATCTGCCCGCCTCGGCCTCCCAAAGTGCTGGGATTACAGGCATGAGCCACCGTTCCTGGCCTGGATTTTCGTTATGAATAATAATCCTCTTTTTTTGTCACAGTGTATAGCTATGTGGATCATAATTTCCTTTGTGATTTCTTCTTTGATCCAAGGGTTATTTATGACTATCTTGTAGTTTATAAGTAGTTATTTTTGTACATTTTTCCCTAGATTGTTTGGATTATATAAATGAAATTAAACCTTTTGTTTTACCATGTTTGTGATCAATTATGGTAGTGGACAAAGAAAAAAAAAACTTCTTTGTTAAAAGGTTTACAAAGTATCTTTTTATCTTTAAAATTATGTTTATTGATAATACAGCAAATTTCTCTTTTTAAAATTTTCTCCAACTATATTTGTTCATTCTAAAAGGTATACTGAAATAACTCATTTATATTTTTAAAAACAAAATTATTAAAGTTGTTACGATTTTTGCTTTATTACCTCTCATGTTATTTGGTCTTTGTGTTTGTAACTCTTATATCTTGGTCATAAACTGTATATTTTATAATTGTATAATCTCTTTTTCTTTTCTTTTTGTTTTTGGAGACCAAGTCTTGCTCTGTCGCCAGGCTGAAGTGCAGTGGCATGATCTTGGCTCACTGCAACCTCTACCTCCCAGGTTCAAGCGATTCTCCTGCTTCAGCCTCCTGAGTAGCTGGGACTACAGGTGCATGCCACCACGCCCAACTAATTTTTGTGTTTTTAGTAGAGACAGGGTTTCACCATGTTAGCCGGGATGGTCTTGATCTCTTGACCTCATGATCTGTCTACCTTGGCCTCCCAAAGTGCTAGGATTACAGGCATGAGCCACCACGCCCGGCCTCTCTTTTTCTTTTATAGGTTGCTTGTTTTCTATGACCAGGTGCTTGAATGTGATCCAACATCCATAAATTTATATCCCTAATGCCTTTTAATATAAGGTTTTTATTATAATGTTCTACTTTTTTATTGTGTTGAAATATGCATAACATAAAATCTACCATTTTAACTTATATAGTTCAGTGTCATTAAATACATACAGTATACAGCAGTCACCACCATCCATTTCCAGAACATTTTCATCCTCACAGATTGAAACTCTGTACCCTTAAGTAATAACTTCTCATTATTCCTTGCCCATTTTACCGGTCATTCTACTTTCTGTCTCTCTGAATTTGACTACTCTAGGTACCTCATGTAAATGGAATCATATAATATTTGACCTTTTGTGATTGGGTTGTTTCACTTAGCATAATGTCTTCAAGGTTCATTCATGTTTTTGTGTCAGAACTTCCTTCCTTTTAAAGGCTGAGACAATATTCTGTTGTTTATATATATATCACATTTCATTTATCCATTTATCTGCCAGTGGACATTTGGGTTATTCCCACCTTTGGCTTTTGTGAATAATGCTGCTGTGAACACAGCCTGATTCCACTTCTTTTGGATAGATATCCAAAAGTGGAATTGCTGGATCATATGATAATTCTGTATTTAGTTTTTTGAGGAACTGACATACTGTTTTCCATAATGGCTTCACCATTTTGCATTTCAGCCAGTAACATACAAGGATTCCATTTTCTCCACATCATTGCCACACTTGTTGTTTTATGTTTATTTTTTAAATAATAGGCATTCAAATGGGTGTGATTGTATTTTGCTTTTTTGTTTATTTATTTATTTATTTATTTTTGAGACAGAGGACTCACTGTGTTGCCCAAACTAGCCTTGAACTCCAGGCCTCAAGCGATCCTCCTGCCTCAACCTCCTAAGTAGCTGTGATTACAGGTGTGAGCCATTGCACTCAGTGTGGATGTGATCTTAATATCCATTTTGATTTAGTTCTTAATCTATTTTTAAAATAACTTCAAAACATCTGTCAATTAGAAAAAAAATAGTCTGTCTCCTCTGCCAGAAGAGCTTTGTGAAATTGAGAGAATTCATAACATCTTGTTTGCTTGGTCCTCTGTTTTTAGAACATTTTGTTTTTGTAGAATATTTTAAGCCCATTTATGTCTGAAATATAACTGACAAAATTCAGTGTCTTATGGTTACATAAATTTGTATCAGTGACTTAATCTGTTTTCTTGTCTGTTAAATCAGGGTCTTTGATGATAACTTCCTAGCATGGAAGTTATCAAAGGATCCCCTCTAGAAGGGGATCCTGACCTTTATTCTATTTTCATGGTGCATGCTACATGCTAAACATGCTACATGTAAACATGCTGCATGGTTCTCATGATTACAGAATAAAGGCCAGGATCCCCTTCTAGATCATCTACTCCTCACACATACTGTGTTAAAGGCCAGCAACACAAGCCTACTGATTACCTAAATAAATCTCATAATTTCTTTTCACTGTTCCCTCTTCCTGGAATCTTTCCTCCAATGATTCTCACCTCCCTCTATGCCTTGATGTTGTGGAAGTCTTGTTCTAATCCTCAAATAACAGCCAGATTTCACTCTAAGAAATCTTCCTAGTTCTCTCTAACCTAAATTAGTTTCTGGATTGTTATTCATATAAATGTTTTATTTTTAGTCTTTCTTTAATGTTATACTTTTTATTCGAGAGAGGCGTGTCTATAATTTTTGTCCCTCGTCTCTATTCTCCCCACCTTCTGCCATTTAATGAGCTCCTAAGCTCCTCTACTGTTGGGACCATATCTTACTCATATTTTGGTTCTTGTGTCTATGCCAGGGCAAGCAGGTGCTTCATATGTTTTAACTGAATTTGAGCAGATAGTGAAAAATGTATTTTGACCAGTAATCATTTTTGTGTCTTTGGTTTACTATTTTGCCTAGGAACTACAATGAGGAACAATTTCAGTAGTTTCATTTTGTACTTTATATCTACTTTTTTAGGACAGGTTCACCCCCCTAGCCCAAGATGGAGTTTCGCTCTGTGGCCCAGGCTAGAGTGTAATGGTGCGATCTCGGTTCACTGCAACCTCCGCCTCCCAGGTTCAAATGATTCTCCTGCCTCAGCTTCCCAAGTAGCTGGGATTACAGGCATGTGCCAGCACGCCTGGCAAATTTTGTATTTTTACTACAGTTGGGGTTTCGCCATGTTGGTCAGGCTGGTCTCGAACTCCTGACCTCAGATGATCCACCCGCCTTGGCCTCCCAAAGTGCTGGGATTACAGGTGTGAGCCACCGCGCCTGGGCCTGTCTTTTAAGTGGGCAAGAAAATTATCTACAACAGGATCTTCATTAATGCTACAATTTAGAACATACAAATGTGAAAGGTTTCTAACTTTACCTTGTACATTTTGCATATATCATTAGTCATTGTTGGACACTTCAGCCATGCATAATGTAATTCAGTACTGAATGTGTATTTTAATGTGAGAGTTTTTGACATCAACATTTTTAACTTTTGTCTAATTTATAATCTTAACTTAGAGTTAATGGAAATCAGTGCCTCTATGGCTATGGTTTTAACCAGCTAATAAGTTGTCTTCATGATCTTTAGCTTCTAAACAATGAATAGTAAATACCATTTTTTGTGAAGATCTGTGTCTGAATTGAAAGGGTTCAAACTGTATAGTGAATAAAGCAGTAGAATGCAAATCAGAAGACATAATATTTAACATGATTAGCTAGTGTTAACTTTTGATATCCATAAGTTATATAATTAAAATTTTTATTCAACACTTGATTAACATAAGTATTTCTCAATTTTCTATCTTTGTTCTACAGAATGGTAGATAACGCAGATCATCTCTGGAAAGGATATTGATCCACCTCATGTAAAGTATGCTCAGTTCCTTTCCAGTGGTGTAAGTATCAAGTCCTTCTTGATTTTTATCTTCATAGTCATTTTAATAAAGTTAAGATGTCATTATGATTATGATCCAGATTCGACAATGGGTGTTCGTAGAGTTGAAAAGTTTTTTTAGGAAATGAATCAAATGGTATACCTGTTTGACATTAAGGTGAATAAGTGTCGTGATCATGTGGTGAGAAATGAATCTTTAAATCTATCAGCCTTCTCTTACCATTTCTGTTTTCAGCTTTGAATTTTGACATTAATTTTAAATTGAATATAAAATTACTTATTATTTTTAACTGCTTAAAGCTTAGAAGCATCCAAGATAGATGGCTAACAGTTCAAGAGAGCTAGTATTGGATTCCTTGTGACAAGCAGACTACTGGAAGCATACACCTTCATGTTGCCTTTTGTGTGAAAACTCCTAGCACCTTAACCATTTTCCTTTACCTGCTGGGGGCATGATAATGTAGTTAAGCCTATTAGCTAATGTGCTAGCCTTTATTTGGAGTCAGGCAGAAAATACAAATTGAGATAGTGGTATTGTGTTGAGAGTGTTTTTGTGCTAGGATATGAACTATAACCACCAGTTCATATTAAATAGGCCTTTGAATAAAAGTATTCCGGGAATTTCAGATATTAGAGAAGACAGAGTATCTATTAGCTCATTAAGTGCATCTTTAGAGTCTAATGCAGAGTGCCTTTAGCATAAGTATTTTCTAAAATTTGATGGAGTCTCCACTTTGCTTAAATTTCTTCCGTTTTGGTTGACAGTTCTATAAAACAATAAGTAGATATTAAGAGAGGTTTTCCTTATTATTTAGTCTTTTCATTATAGTTCCCCCCCACCCCAACAGATTCTATGACACAATGAAAAGTTTCTGGAACAGACCTAGAAGATGTGAACTGTAGCCTGACTTTCTGCTAAGTAGCTATATCCTTGGGAAGGCACTTCACCTCTTTGGGCCTTAGTTTCCCTCCCCACTTTTTAAAAAATTTTATTTGCTAAAAGCTGTTTTCAATCTATCAGCCTTCTCTTTTATCATTTCTATTTTCAACTTTGAATTTTGACATTAATTTTAAATTGAATATAAAATTACTTATTATTTTTAACTGTTCAAAGCCTAGAAGTTTCTGAGATAGATGGCTAAGCATTCAAGAGAGTTAAGATGTCTAATGGCTATTGAAAATAGTAAGATGTCTAATACTTACTGAAATGAATGTAAGCATCATGAAGCTGTGAAATTTTGCATGATTTGTTCCTTGTTGTGTCCTCTGTGCCTCACATAGGATCTGTTACATAGTAGGCACTCAATAAATGTTACTTAAATGGATGGTTTTTGTCTAAATAGTCTCCAGTTTTCTCATTCCACACCTAATTTATATCTCCCTCTATAAATGTGCATGTTTGTACTTGGATTTTTGTTACTTATGGTAGAAATAAGATGATCAACCTATGATTTCATGAATCACAGTGTTTATTGCCATACAAAGAGAATTTTTTCTTGACTTAACAATACTTAAAGATGGGGAGAGTAACATGGACAGACTTCACAGGGAATACACTCAATAGATGAGGTACATTAACCACATTGTGAGTGTGTTCCAAAGCTATTAAAGTGTCTTTGCTCAATTATGATGAAAGGAGGCCTCTGTGTTCAAGTGAAGGCTAAAAGTGGAAGTGTACCTTTATATGAGCAGTTCTTGGGAGAAACTGATTTGACCACCATAGCTGAGATCCAAAACCACAAGTAAGGCCCCTCATTGCTAGAAAGTGCTGGCCTGCAAAGTGTAAAAGCTTTGAGGTCTTTTGCAGCCTGAGCTCTCCGGTTTTGGAGAAGCCACTGACAGAGTAGCCCTGCCACAGCCTAAGCTCCCAAAGTGTCTGTTAAGCTCTTGAGTGTATATGTATTTTGAAGTCCAGTAGTTGTGACAGTAACTCACATATACAGTTTGATATGAGGTGACATTCCTGAGAGGATGGAGAGTTCACTCTCTGATAAAAATATTGTGATTGACTCTAGAGTGTGTTAAATTATCATGCAGTAAATATCATGTATGCAAAACAAAACTAACCTATTTTGCCTAGTCATTCTAGATAATAATAATAAAGAGCAGAATTGCGCTAAAGAAAAAGCTGTTATTCAATAAAATTTTACTAACTGTTGGTGCTTTACAAGTAAGGTAGTAATGTCCTTTCTACCCATGTTATTTCAAGGTTAATTATTTGTGAATGCTTTCTCTGCTCTATATGTTTGTAGAATTTAGCTTATGAAATTATATTCTGGACCTCATGCCTTATCCAAGAAGGGTTTAGGTACATATTCAAGTCAGGATAAAATGTATTGTGGAAAGTTATTATGGTCTTATGGTATGATATTTTCTTAGAATATCAGTTTATGAACTGAGCCATAATTCCTGAATTTAATTGTTCTTTTATGCCTTAAACATTCTCTGTTATTACAGTGTTGAAATTCTTCTCACATCATTTTCAATTATTGTTGGCCTGAGTCTGCATTCAGATTAGTAATTTAAAGTGAAAGATGTTCCTTATCCTGTGAACAATCCTGTGCAAAAGAAAATTAATTCAATTCTTACACGTTATCTTTTTCTGTTATAAAAGAATTGCTGGTATCATGGACTTAGATGACCTTTGTAGGTCATTTACTGCCATAAATTCGTGATTATGTGCTTAAACTAGGTAAATTATGAGAAATAAAATTTTGAAATGCCAGTGTATATGCCTTTGTTTATATTAGTACACATTGGAACATTGTTCTCAATATCCAGGAGAGCTTCTAGTGTCAGCGTTTTCTCAGTAAAATATCGTATCTTCAGTGTCACATGCATGCTTTGATCTTGTTTGTTATGCTCTTAATCATTTTGCTTTGTAGTGATCATATGAATGATCATTCTAGCAATTGTGGATCATTTTGCTTTAGGTTATGTTTGCATTAGGGACCTCTCAGTGCAGGGCACAGACATCTAATTTGAACAAGGTGATACATAAAGGGAAATGTATTCTCTGATGAAACAAAACAGCAAGAAGAGCAGGGATGTATCAGGGGCTTAGGGATTATTGGAACAAGGGATATGAGCACTGCACAGCTTTTGCCATCGGTCTGTTCTAAGTTTCTTGGTATGTCCGCTTCATCTTCCCATGAACTAGCTGCTTCTGTATAATAAGGAATTTACCAGACTAATATCTTCCTGAAACCGAGCACAGTTATGGTGACTGTTCATCTTTCCCCTCGTCTGACTAGAAAATTGTGGGGAGAGCAAGGTTTGGCTTTCTTGTGCGCCCACCCCACTGGGCAGAAGGTGGGGTATTATGAGTGATAGCCCAAGAACATGTGCTTGAAAACAATGAGGTGTTCTAGGCAGACAAAGTAATAGGTGGCCTATTGTTTCTCCTTTTATGACTTGGAATAAAAGTGGTTCTAATAGTCAATGAATCTGAAATAACATAAAATATTAGATTGTTTTACATGCTGTGAAATCTTTAGTTTTGACAATTCAAGTGTTAGGATGGATACTTTTCAGTAATAAGTGAAAGTCATATAACTTACTTTTGTTTTATGCTAATACAGAGTGCTGCTCCATACCAGGAATAGTTTGAAGAACTGTATACAGATAACTAACTGCTCTGATGTGAATACTGTAGGAAAATACTGTGATTGGGAATTTTTGTCCATATAATAAAACAGTTATTGAAGTCATCTAAAGTAAGATCACTTTATGAAATACTTTGATAACATGAAGGCTGAAGATAGCAACAAACAGGTCTACTTCATTTTCAAGGGAAAATAATAATGTTTATGTTTAATATTTTTCATTACAAAATATTGTGGGGGGAACTTAGGCCATCAAGAAAGAATATACTAATCATGAAAATAGGTCTTTTTAAAATGATGCCTAGCTTATTACAAGTGAGTATCGGAAGAAATCAGACCGTAACATTTGTAGGTGTAGGTCAGATACTGTGGCCCGTGGGCACAAATGGCCTGCAACATGTTTAGGTCCACAGAATATGTGTGTTTGGTTGTGTTTTATTTTAATGAGCTTGTTTTTAAAACTAGGGAGATTTCATCTAAAGTTCTAGATTTCCGCCTACTTATTTTAAAAAGAATTTGAAAGATAAAACAATCAGTAAAATGGAATAGACTATCCAAAGGTAATGCAGATTCATATGGAAATTGTGTATATGATAAAGGCAGCATTTCACATCAGAGGAGAAGACAGATATTCAATAAAAACATATGACATCTAGCTGTCCATTTGGGATGAAATAAAACCCCAATTTTTTATACTTGTTAAGTCAATAAAAATTCTAGATGGAGCAAAGATTTTAAATGTAGAAAACTATTACTAGGACCCCTAGGTTCATCAGTAATTAGAGTAGTTTTATCTAAATGGCTTTAAATGAGACTTAAAGGAGTAGAATAGCCTGTGTCCCATATCATATGTTTCCAGTTAAGTCCTGCAAGGTATTGTAAAGGAGAATGATGTGTGCTTTTGGAGTCAATAAGATCTAGGCTTAAATCTTTTTCCTAATGTTTACTCAGATTTTTTGTAAGGTATAAAACTACTCTGAGCCTTAGTTTCCTCAACAATCAATCCATCAACATAAAATGAAATGAATAAAGAACATCTACCACGAGAATTGCTGTGAGAATTGGATGAGATTATGTTATGTGTGAAACTCTTACCCAATACCTGCCTAGAAGTGACTGTTCAATAAAGTTTTCGTGTAGAAGGACAAAGAAACAGTGAAACTTTCAATAGCTGTGGGGCACTGGCCCAGAGCAGATGTTTGTTTGAGAAAGATGAAAAAACTTGACATCTATTTCCATCTGCAAACACTTATTGAGAGCCTATGCATGCCATGCATTATATTTGGCACTAGAACAATAAATATCAAAATAAAAGAGATTACCACTTCAAAAAATCTTGAATGGGAAAGTCAGGTCTTATAAGAAAGTAATTCAAGGCCGAGCATGGTGGCTCACACCTGTAATCCCAGCACTTTGGGAGGCCGAGGTGGGCGAATCACCTGAGGTCAGGAGTTTGAGACCAGCCTGACCAACATGTTGAAACCCCATCTCTACTAAAAACACAAAAGTAGCCAGGCTTGGTGGCAGGTGCCTGTAATCCCAGCTACTCAGGAGGTTGAGGCAGGTTGAACCCAGGAGGTGCAGGTCGCAGTGACCCAAGGCCGCGCCACTGCACTCCAGCCTGGGTGACAAGAGCGAAACTCTGTGTCCAAAACAACAACAACAACAACAAAGGAATTCAAGCAGTGAGAATTTTTACAGTATTTGACTATTCTCTTAATATTGTTATTCACCCTAAGAAAACATTTTCTGATATGCTGCAGTATCTTGTGCTAGTTAAAGGAAACATGTAAAAGTAATTTCCTAAGAAAAATGAATAGCATTGTCTGGCTACAACCACGAAATATCTTTCTCAGGGTAGCTATTAAGAGAGAATGCATTACCAGAGATGAAAAACTTAGGAAATTGCTAAGTAGTGAATGAAATGGTGCTTTTTTTTTTTTTTTTTAATGTACCTCTCTTTTCCACTTAAATATTTTTGCTGGTTATTAGCATTTGCTTGGACTTAGCTTAGCAAATCATTTGTTTTCACTAAATGAGGTTGTAGAGAATTCCTAGGTCTGTGTAGCTAATAGTTGGTAAATAATATAATACAAACTATTTTTTCAGCAATTTTCCATTAATACTCTAATGTAGAGTAATCCACTGGAGATGGGCAAAACACTTCTGAGTTATCACATAGCCTGGGTTTAATGCATTCCATGTACCTAATCTGTTGTTTTGGTATTATTTACATAACTAAAATTTTGGTTCTGATATTTTCCAAAATTGAGGAAAATGTAAATTGTATGCCATATGAAATTAGGTTTTATGTTACACCTATGTTCACCTACTAACACATTTAGTATCTGTACCAATCCATTTGCCATGGCACAATCATTCTAGCATGGGACATGCTTTCATTTTCAATAAAGAAGCTTGTGTATAAATACTGCATCTTCTGAACATTCTCTAATGATATGTGCTTTGGTAGATACTGTCAATAAAGAGACTTCTTTTTATCTTTTTTTTTTTTTTTTAGTTTGCTGGAAACCATGTCTCATTATACAGATGAACCCAGATTTACCATAGAGCAGATAGATCTGCTTCAGCGACTTCGGCGTACTGGAATGACTAAACATGAAATTCTCCATGCCTTGGAAACTTTGGACCGTCTTGATCAAGAGCATAGTGACAAGTTTGGAAGAAGGTCCAGCTATGGAGGAAGTTCATATGGGAATAGTACCAACAATGTCCCAGCATCTTCCTCTACAGCTACAGCTTCCACACAGACGCAGCATTCGGGAATGTCCCCATCACCTAGCAACAGTTATGATACTTCCCCGCAGCCTTGCACTACCAATCAAAATGGGAGGGAGAATAATGAGCGATTATCTACATCCAATGGAAAGATGTCACCAACTCGCTACCATGCAAACAGCATGGGTCAGAGGTCATACAGTTTTGAAGCCTCAGAAGAGGACCTAGATGTAGATGATAAAGTGGAAGAATTAATGAGGTTAGTGACTTTGCTTATTCAGAGTCCCTAGAAACATCTGTATTCTTAGATTGTTTTAAAGTAGTATGCTGCATTTCAGCTACTTAGCTATAAGAACTGTAACTTCCTTCTCCCACCTTTGGAGATGAAAGGAAGTTCAAGCTTTATGTTTTTAATTTAAATTTTCTCTTCTTTACTTCAGCCCTTTCTCTTTGCTGCTTGATAAGTCTTTTCCATTCTCTTTATCAAACACTAACCTTCTCTATGACTCTACTGGCTTATTTCTGACTAACAGACACATTCTAATCTTGAAATCTGTAGTAAGTACTTTTTCTGAGGGATAATTTTATCTTGATACAGAATACATACACTCTTAATTTTTCTCTCCAACATTCTAATCAAGAAAATAATTTGGGGTACCTATTATATAGGTTCTAATTTTAGCAATAGATGACACACACACTCACACACACATATACACACATTGTCTTATAAATGTAAGAACTCTTAGAGTTTTAAACACTGAGAAAAGAAATCTACTTTTTTTTTTGAGATGGAGTCTTGCTCTGTATGCCTAGGCTGGAGTGCAATGGCGCCATCTCAGCTCACCTCAGTCTCCGCCTCCCAGGTTCAAGCAATTCTCCTGTCTCAGCCTCCCGAGTAGCTGGGATTACAGGCATGCACCACCACGCCCAGCTCTTTTGTATTTTTAGTAGAGACGGGGTTTCTCCATGTTGATCAGGCTGGTCTTGAACCCCTGATCTCAGGTGATCCATCTGCCTCAGCCTCCCAAAGTGCTGGGATTACAGGCGTGAGCCACCGAGCCCAGCCCACAAGAAATCTACTTTCAACAGAGATAATTAGGAAAGGCTTCACACTGGACCCTGGGACGCTTTGAGGGTAACACCATGTGTTTTCCATTATTGTGCCTCCAGGATCTGGAACTTTCCCTGGCACATGGTAAGGGCCTAATATGTTTAATGAATGGGTAACCTTGACCTAAATGGTAAAGAATAGCATTTGTTTTTAAAATACAGGAACTTTATTTAAAATTAAGGGACTAGTAAAGGGTAGAAAAGGCAAGGCGTGTCTTCAGTCTGATAAAAATTACTGACGGGTAAGACAATGTAATAAGAATAATATATTAGGAAACAATACAGGTTTTGGGAGACTTTGAGTTCATACTAGTTTATTTACTTTTGTTGGAATTGAGGAGTTTTGTAAAAACTCCTCTAGGAATAGAGATGATAAAGGTATTGTTTTCAGTAGATTTCCACTACCATAGAAGGGAAAGAGCCTGCAAATAAATTAGCTACAGTAGATAATGAAAGAAACTGTAGCAGGAATTTGTCAGAAATAAAAATAGTACCTGTAAGTATCATTATAATTCTTCCTAAAGATTTTTAAACTTCAAGATTGAATAGTAGTGACACATAATATTGCCACTTGGAAGATCTGTCCAATAGTACCACAGTGTTGAAATATCCTTCAAACTGTCCTGAATTTATTTTTAGGTAGATCTTTATTATATGAAATTCTGTGCTAAATCAACTATTTTATCTGGATTTCAGATACAGTATAAATAAAGTATAATATTAATACCTGTAATGAATAATATGATACAGCAGTTACAGTTACAAGTCATTGTTTTGTTTTGTTTTGTTTTGTTTTTTTGAGACGGAGTCTTGCTCTGTCACCCAGGCTGAAGTGCAGTGGTGTGATCTCGGCTCATTGCAACCTCTGCCTCCTGGGCTGAAGTGATTCTCCTGCTTTAGCCTCCCGAGTAGCTGGGACTGCAGGCATGTGCCACCACGCTCAGCTAATTTTTTTAAAAGTTAAAAATAAAAGAGATCAGTTTGAGTTTGAATTCTTTTTCATGTGTTAAAGTAAGTGACCGAAGTTCAGGTGTTGCTTTTGAATTTAACGTTGTTAAGATTAAGAGGGAGAACCATTTGGGCAAAGAAGTTACTTCACTCATTGAAACATAACAAGATTAGCTTTTAATTATTCTGAGTAGAGAGGATATCAAAAATTTTAAAAGGATGCCAACCTGGTTTTTTCGGTGGTGTTGCTGTTCATCAGTTTTGATAAGCTTTTGACATAACAGTTAATTCTTAAACATGTATAAGACTAACAAGAAGTATGGGAAAGCTCGTTAGTAAAAGTCTCTAGAAGATTGTTTGGAAAAATAAAGGTCTACAAACTTGACTTTTAACTCATAGGTTGGCATGATGTTTTAATTCAAATATATGCTCAAACTAAACGAAAACCTATTTAGCAATGACTGGGATTTGTAGTTAAATCCTGTAATTACACCCATTCCAGTTTCACTGTGAAATATATACAGGTTTATACTTTGTTATCAGTATTTATGTACTACCAGTTGTCGCTTAATCAGGACACTTGATCTTTTTCCATTTCTCTGCTTCTTTATTAGAACTGCTCCTTTGGGTTCTCTTGATCATCTTGGGGTCTCAGTGGTCCTTCTAGATCTCTCTGGTTCTCTGCCATTGCACCCTCACCCACTGCTGCACTCCTGCTTTCCTCCATTGTGTCCGTCTCTTACGCTTCTCAGGTTGTAGATAATAACAATCCTTGGATCAGTGGGAAAGTTTATTGGATGACATTGTCACTTATTAAAATCATGATGTGAGGTTGATCAGAGAAACTGAGATTCACAAAAATTAAATACTTTGCTCAAGAGAACTTCAATATTAAGTGGCAGAGCCTAAATTATGTCTTTATTATCAATATATCACTAGTGTACATTGCCTCTCCAAATAAATTTTTCGTGTCTGTAGATTTTAATAAGATTTTAGGAAAGGTGGTTAATTAACATAAGACAAAGCATGAATTGCCTTAATGGGCTTCGCATCCCCCTCCCCCATGATATTTGCTGCTTCAAAAATTCACTTACCATGTGAATTTTTATTTAGTGGAATGTTAGAGAAATATTTTGAGCGGTGGATCTTTCTGAGTATTCTGTGCTCTTTTAGGAATATACTGCCCTTGCTGATCACTAGATGCTATAAGCCCGCTGGAAGTGGTGGTCTCTGGTGGGGGAGCCTGGATATCTGAATGCTTTCCTGTCTCCTTTTCTACCTGTGTGCTTCACCTCTTGCTTGTTCACATTCCTCAACTCAAACATAAGACGTAGTTTTAAAAATCTTATAATTCATTCACTTTACAAATTTCACTCCTAAAAATTTCAAGATACATAATGGAGATTTTTTTTTTTTTTTTTTTTTTTTGAGACAGAGTCTCACTCTGTCAACCAGGCTGGAGTGCAATGGTGCAATCTGGGCTCACTGCAACTTCTGCCTCCCAGGTTCAAGTGATTCTCATGTCTCAGGCTCCCTAGTAGCTGGGATTACAATGTGCACCACCACCCCCAGCTAATTTTTGTATTTTTAGTACAGACGGGATTTCACTATGTTGACCAGGCTGGTCTCGAACTCCTGGCCTCAAGTGATCCTCCCACCTCGGCCTCCCAAAGTGCTGGGATTACAGGCATGAGCCACCGTGCCCAGCCCATAATGGAGATTTTTTTGTATAACTTCATCAAGTTATAATTGTACACCTTATCAACTCATTAAGAAACAGTGAGAAAGTAGCTTTCACTTTTTTCGTTTTTGAGTTAGGTTAAAAAAATAAAGGTAAACTAGGATATGAATTTAACAGATTGTTGAATATAACATTTTAGGAAGGACTTTAAAGCCAGAAATAACTGTTTTACATATTAATGTTTAAAAATGTATCTATTAATATATAAATATATGTGTAGGGGTATGTGTGTATACACATCTGCTAATATAGTGTATAGATACTAGTGTGTGTTTTATGTACATATTATGATAAAATTTAAATATAATTTAATTTATCAGAATTTGTAAATAATGCCATACATTAAATATATTATTCTTAACCACCCATGTACTAAATTTTATGATATGTTAGTATTTTGTATAAAACTGAGGCTTTATTCTAAGTTGGTTATCTATAGGCTAAGTATTTTACTTGCATAGGTAGGATGTGCATGTTCTGTAGATAAGACAAAATGGTCATGATATCCAGTTACTATGTTATTGATACGTATATAGTAACTTTTATTTTTGAGTGAATTTTTAAAATTTAAAGTTATACTTTGTCTCCATGGGTAAAAATGTATGGGGATAGGTTTTATTCAAATGTGAAAGAAATTTGTACATCATTGTATTTTTCCAAGTGTGAAATAGTCTGTCTTGGCAGGTGTTGCTTCATCTCTGGAAGTCTTTCAGATAGATGATTACCTTTCAGAGATCCTAAAAAATGTGCAGTGTATATTAACTATGAAAATATGGAAGATCTTAAAGCATATCATTTTTTAAACAGGTGGTCTTTATTATTCTTTGTTCTAGAAAAGGAAGCAATGTCATTTTGAACTACTATAAATAATTCTTTTCCTTTCTGATTTGGTAAGCTTAAATCTATTTGAGAATAAAAATTTAAAGCTGTTTTATAAATTATCTAGATTGGGCTTTCCATTTTACAACCTTTTTTCTCCAACTACAGAATTGTTCATTCATTGAACAAATTAAGCTCTATTATATGCAAACCCCATAAATGAATAAGGCACAGTCTTTGTGCTAAAGGACTAAGGACTTTACAGCGTAGTAGGAGAGATAAGACAAGATTAGAAACAACCATAATACAGAACAGCATGTAATATATTAGCATGTGAGTAGTAGTATTGAAATGTTAAAGTTAGCCATTGCAAGAAGATACCTTTTTTAGCTGTGAAGATCAGGGAGAACTTCTTTGAATAGATGACAGTTAAATTGTGTCTTAGTAAAAGGGGATTCCACAAAGAGGCATTACTGATGAATTCATCCAGATATTAAGAAAGGTCTGTAAGTAACAGTGAAAGTTTAGCAAATTATAAAAATAATGGCAATGGAGGGTGGGAAGGAAGAATTTCATCCTGGCGTGGAAATCACCAGATGAATCTAGCATGGCAATGATTTCAAAAGGGAAGTAGGAGGCAATGACATGGACTTGAACTGGTTAGCTACAAGTCAGGTGGGTATCTTATCTTGAAGTAAGTAAGCTGTGGAATGAAAGACAAGATCAGCCTGCTCTTCACTTTAATTCCATAAGACTTGAGGCATAGAAATCTTGAAGAGTATGAGATTTTATAAGAGAGGAAGGAGGGGATTTATTCTTTTTAAGGAGGATGTAAAATTGCAGATGAAGAGAGGAAGTGAGGGGTGGGAGAAGATGAGATAATTAGATTTAGAGTAAATGAAGTTTTTACACTAACAAAGTGGTGATTCTTAGATTACAATGAGGACAATAGGAGTAGCAGGTCCTTGAAGGCTGAATGAGGAGAGAATGAGGGAAGGAGGTGATGTCAAGGTTTGAACAACAAAGCTAACCCACTAGAATGGAACTTTTAAAAATATTTAAGAGAATTGGACACAATGAAAATAGAATGTGTTTAGTATTTTGAAAATACCTAGTGAAACCAACTAAATGACACATCACTGCTTGTGTATAGAATTCTTTTAATGCCACCTTAAGTACCTGGTACAGATGTTTACTTCGGTCTTATATGATTACAGCAGATCATTTGTTTCTTCTTTTCTTGGGAACCTTTCTGAAGTTTTATAAAATAATAGTCAATGTTTAGTATTTTTACAATTTCAAAAAAAATTTTGCAATGAATTTTTGATTCTATGTATTACAGACATATGTATACACACAATATTTAATTTCATTGCTAGGAGACAAATTTTAAAAGCCTTGTGAAGGGAGTATTGATGCTTTTTGTTGTTGTTGTTGTTAGATGGAGTCCCACTTTGTTGCCCAGTGGCGCAATCTTGGCTCACTGCAGCATCCACCTCCTGGTTTCAAGCAATTCTCATGTCTCAGACTCCCAAGTAACTGGGATTACAGGAGTGAGCCACTGTACCTGGCCAATGCTTTTATTTTATCAGATGATACAGCCAGGGCCCAGCTTTGTTAAATGTCTTGCCCTTGCACACCCTTATCTTTTAAGTCTTTTCTTTTGCTTTTTGAAAAAGCTCTCTGGTAAAGCAGTAAAGAGTTTTTTCTTTTTTTTTTTTTTTTGAGATGGAGTCTTGCTCTGTCACCGAGGTTGGAGTGCAGTGGCACGTTTTTGGCTCACTACAACCTCCGCCTCTGGGGTTCAAGCAATTCTCCTGCCTCTGCCTCCTGAGTAGCTGGTATTACAGGCACATGCCACCACACCTATTTGTTAAATATTTTTTTTTAACTATTTGTTTAAATTTAACTATTTGTTAAATATTTTTGGTAGAGACGAGGTCTCACCATGTTGGCCAGGCTGATCTTGAACTCCTGACCTCAAATGATCCGCCTGCCTCAGCCTCCCAGAGTCCTGGGATTACAGGCGTGACCCACCGTGTCTGTCTATTTCTATGTTTTTAAACATTATTGATACTTAGAAACTTGTCAAATATCTAAAAATGAAAATTGCTACTGTTTGACATATTTTTGGGATTCCTTCTGTCTTGTGCAGTCCTTAATAATATCATGCTGCAAGGCTGTGAATAATTTACAAACTGGATATTTCCTATTTCAATAATTGAGTGTTATCTCTTCTGTATGATTTAGTGTCTAAATGAATTTGATTTGAAATAAATTGATTTAAATATCAATGTAAATTAGTCAAAAAACCTATTTAATTCTTTCCTCCACAAAGGTACATTTTTTAATTTAACCTGAAAAAATATTTTTTTAAATTCAGCTTCATTTTCCTAGATCATTCTATATATAGAAATGCAATACTTTATTTAAAAATTTTCAGATTAATTTTATAGTTATATTAGAAACCAAATGATTTGTTTTGTTTATATAAGCCAATTGAAATAGTGCTGAAGTTATCTCTTGCACACTGATTATTGATGCACATTTGAAAGCTTTTGTTCTACATTACCTGCATTTTAGTCAGCAATTATTTTGTTTGACTTTAAAATATATTTATTTGTACGTTTTTCTTTTTTGTATACATAATTTTTAAATAAAATGTGAATGCATGTTTTTCAAAGAAATATTTCAGGCTGGGCGCAGTGGCTCACGCCTGTAATCCCAGCACTTTGGGAGGCTGAGATGGGTGGATCACGAGGTCAGAAGATTGAGACCATCCTGGCTAACATAGTGAAACCCCATCTCTACTAAAAATACACACACACACACACACACACACACACACAAAATTAGCCTGGCGTAATGGCGGACACCTGTAGTCCCAGTGAGTTGGGAGGCTGAGGCAGGAGGATGGCGTGAACCCGGGAGGCGGAGCTTGCAGTGAGCTGAGATTGTGCCACTGCACTCCAGCCTGGGCGATTGAGCGAGACTGTCTCCAAAAAAAAAAAAGAAATATTTCAAATATAGACAGGCATTTTGGGAAGAATCTAACCAGAATCTAGATCAGTATGAGAAAATTTAAATACTGCATTAGGCAGCTGATTATTTTTTTCCTTTAAGAATATTTTTGGTTAGGATTTCCAACTGATAAATCAGCAGTATACTATAGAGCTACAGATTGGAAACTCACCACTATCACCTCTCTGTTTTTTTCCAGAATTCCCCAAAGGGAGCATGGTCTTACAACAGAGCATGTAACAACTACTCATCAGGGAGCTAAAATCCCTCATCCAAGTTAAATCACAACTCACTGTTTTTGGATAGGATACTTAAGTTCCTCCAAATAGTCTACAGAGAAATGTGAACCCCTAAAAAGAGTTTGTGGTTCTTTCACAAAACAATTATTAAGGTTTTGTGATCCTTTGTCTCAGATCAAGGGTCAGCAAACTTCTTCTCTAAAGGACTAGAGAGTAAAAATTTTAGACTTTGTGGCCAAGAGGCAAATTTAAGGATATAATGAAGAGACATAGGCTGGGTGCGGTTGCTCACACCTGTATTACCAGCACTTTGGGAGGCCAAGGCAGGAAGATCACTTGAGGTTAGGAATTCAAGACCAACCTGGCCAACCAACATGGTGAAACCCTGACTCTACTAAAAATACAAAAATTAGCCGGGTGTGGTGCTGCATGCCTGTAACCCCAGCTACTCAGAAGGCTGCAGGAGAATTGCTCGCGCCCGGGAGGTGGAGGTTGCAGTGAGCCGAGATCATGCCACTGCACTGCAGCCTGGGCAACAGAGTGAGATTCCGTCTCAATTAAAAAAAAAAAAAGGATATCATGTAGAGCCACATACAAGACAGAAAACAAACAGCCACAAATTTTTATTGACAAAAGTCAATACAGAATAATAATAATTGGGTAGAGTTTTTAAAAATATAGGCCTACTAGTCAGAAGAGTGAAATTGCAAGGGGAGGGATAATATTTTGCTTAGTTTGTGTTTATCGTTTGCATTTTCTGTCATCAAATCAATTGCAAATGTCCATCTCTGAAAATGATCCTTAGCTCACAGGTTGTGTAAAAATAGGTGGCAGGCTAGAATTAGCCCATAGGCCGTAATTTGCTGACCCCTGTGTTAGATAAGAAGTTACCTCTAAACAGAAACCACTGCTCTATTTATGTAATCCTTTTGAAGATAAAGCATTGAAAGAGAGATTGGTCAGTTTTAAGGGTTTAACTATAGTTTTTGTTTATTAAATCTTGTTCTGGTGAAATAACAGAAGTCTTGCCACTCATTGTCATTTTTGTGGATGTCTGGTCTTTTGAGAATTTGTTGAGTCTTTAAGTAAAAATTTGGAACAAGCATTTTAGTGGAGGAAAAATGAGGTCTATAATGTATTCCCAAGGACACAGAATATTGTGTAGTTTTAAGTATTCTTATATATAATACAAAATGAATAAATGCCTTTTTAATACTAAAACTTTATATTCAACCGATCCCACTTTTTTTGTTTATACAGGAAAAGAAGTTAAAGGGCAAGCCTTTCTTCAAATGGCTAACATTTTTACAGTTGTGGGAACGATGATTTCTTTTTCCTTAATCATTTTAAAGGTTTTTAAATGAACATTGTTCATGCAGTTGTGTAGTTAACATGCAAGCCCACAGTCTGCTCACAACTGAATTTGTTGTTGTTGCTCTTTATTTTTCTAGGATTTCTGTCTCTGTAAGATACATTCATTCCCCAGTAATGAAACTTTGTATATACCATATGACAGCCTTGTTCCTAATATGAATTATACAGAGCATGCGATTAACCATCCTCTGGTATGAGACTTATATCTGTTATGATCTTCACTAAAGCGTCTGTCTGATGGTGTGATGTTTTAGGACTTGAATATTTGGTGTTTCTTGGTTCATTGTAATTTCATATTTTCACACAAGTTTGGTCTGTTTACCCTTTATTTTTGTGTCCTTTCTGTGTTCTCCCCACCTCTCTGCTTCACCTTTCTTTTAGCAAAGATGAGGATTTCTACCTTCAACATACATTGTTGGTCTTGTCTTCTGTTTTTGTTAGGAGGGACAGCAGTGTGATAAAAGAGGAAATCAAAGCCTTTCTTGCCAATCGGAGGATTTCCCAAGCAGTTGTTGCACAGGTAACAGGTAAGAGCTGAAGAGCCCTTTATTCTGGAATCATGTCTAGTCTCTGCCTTCTGGTGCAGATGTTGGAATAATGCTTGCATTTCTGCATTGCAGTGCAGATCTGTCAACTTAGGCATAATTATGTATGCCTGTGATTTAAAACCCATTGTCTCCAATATCACCGAACTTCTCTAGTGATTTTTTTTTACTTGTGCTAGTAAACTTTATAGCATTTGTAATAAGCACAAAATTCCCTATTTTGTGGCTAAAAAAGGTTCCTATAGTTTGCTTTTGATTGTAACAGAGCGTATGACACATGCACATCCAACTGCTTTCTATACTATATATTTTTAAAAGCTTTGTAGTCCTCCAAGTATAATCCCTGATTATACATACAGTTAAAAAAATGATTCATGAGGGTAAAGAAAGTTGTTTTTTAAACCACTTCTGCATATGTAAAAGCATTCCTTGAAACATTACTGAGAAGAGTTACCATTGTCTTCTCTTTGTTCTTTATATCCCATCCCATTCTCCACCCCCACCCAAGCCCCATCCTTAGTATGTGGTGTATTTTGTCATTCTCTATTCAGATTGCATTTTTTAATGAAGTTCTTAAATTTGGGGGCAGATGTCTTTTGTTTGTTAATGTGTGAACTTCCTTTCTTAGATCTCAGTGATTTATAAGATCCTTAAAAAATTAACTGGGCCTTAGTCATTAGAAGAACCGGACACTCTTTCAAGTACATTTTGTAGTTGCAATGTTGTTATACTTTGTATATTGATAGATATAAAAATTAATTCTCCCCTCCTTTTATTAACATTCTACTAGCTGGCTATGTGAATTTGGGCTTTTTAACCTCTGTGCCTCCGTTTTCTTCCTTCTACAATGAAATACTTGGATCTGATCTTCAACAATAACTTACGATTTTAAAATATTATTTCTGTTCTCCAGACCATGATACATATTGTAACTAATTTACCTAAAAGGTTGTTACTGGCCATTAATTTTGTTAAAAATGAAACTCCAGAGTTTAGAAGTCTTACATTTCATCCCAAGTATCTAAGGTCAGCCAATCTTTTATAGTGTGTGTGTGTGTTTAATATATTACACTAGTAATATATTTTTATAAACGACACTTTTGTTTATGGTAAAATACTTTAATTAAAGGTATCCTTCGGTGTAGAAGTCTTATACCAAAGGATAGTGTGTTAGTTTAGTTGTTGTAGTATTTAGGTGTTTTTCTATAGGATATTTAAAATATGTTGTTAACCTTTATCTTCAAGGACCAAGTTATGGTGCTTAATGCAATGTAAGGACAAGTCAAGCAGGTTTTAGTGAAACTCACTGATTTGGACTTTGAAAAGATGAAATGTTGCCTTTCAGTACTTATATTTCAGCCTCCATTACTAGAAGCAATAGTATCTTCCAGTTTGCCAGCCTAAAACTAAAAAGACAAAATTTTAGTGTTACAGAATAGCATTGCAATGTTGATTTTTTTTTTTTTTTTTTTTTTTCAGGTAGAAGCATTTCTTAGTGTATTGAATTCCCTGAATCTTGAATCATTTAGGACTTTTAAAATAGTAGCTTTGAAACCCATCCAACCTTAGTTAATACAAATCATAGTAACATACCTTTAAAAAGCATTTCTTGAACATATCTAAAGGCATTGGATAAACCATAATGGGTTAAACATGATGCATTAAATATAGTATTGCTTTTTTGGAAAGGGAAACTGAAAGATATGTTTTCCCATCTTGCTATTCAAAATATAGTACATAGAACAGCGTTTTTGGCATCACCTGGGAGCTTGTTAGAATTGTAGAAATACTGAATACTGCTCTAAATGTGCTGAAACATAATTTACATTTTAACCACAAGCCCAGGTGATTTCAGTTTGAGAAATGCTATTCTAGGAGACTGGTAAACTTTACTGACTTTAACTTCAGTGGATTGGCATTGTTTAACATTACCTTACTCAGTAATGGTCATCATGATGCCATCCCCTGTTTTTATTTTTGTTTTTGTTTGTTTGTTTTTTTGTTTGTTTTTGGTTTTGTTTGAGACAGGGTCTTGCTCTGTTCCCGAGGCTGGAGTGCAGTGGTCGGTGATCATGGCTCACTGCAGCATCCACCTCCTAGGCTCCAGTGATCTTCCCATATCAGCCTCCTGAGTAGCTGGTACTACAGTTGTGCACCAACACACCTGGCTAATTTTTATTTTTCACTTTTTCTTTTTTTTGAGATGGAGTCTTGCTCTGTCGCCCAGGCTAGAGTGCAATGGTGTGATCTCAGCTCACTGCAACCTCCGCCTCCTAGGTTCAAGTGATTCTCCTGCCTCAGCCTCCCAAGTACCTGGGATTACAGGCGCCCACTACCATGCCTGGCTATTTTTTGTGTTTTTAGTGTAGGTAGGGTTTCACCATATTGGCCAGGCTGGTGTTGAACTCCTGAACTTCAGGTGATCCACCCACTTCGGCCTACCAAAGTGCTGTGATTACAGACATGAGCCACCGTGCCCAGCCTATTTTTTACTTTCTGTAGAGATGAGGTTTCACCATGTTGCTCAGGCTGGTCTTGATCTCCTGGGATTACAGGTATGAGCCACCACACCCGACCATCATCTTCTGTTTTTGCAAGCAAGAACTGAAAATACAGTTACACATTTATTATCTATTGTACCACATGGACCTTTCTTTTGCTGCCATAACTATGGGATTTGGTGGTGTTACAAACTTATTTCCCCCTTTCAGCCTCACCCCAACTTGTTCTTCCTCCTCTTCATTTCTACTCCAAAAGCTTGGGTTCCTCTTCCCTTGATCAGATATCTTTTGATGATTCTCCATTGTCTAAAAAATGAAATTTCTTGTAATCTGACTCCAGTCTTCTCTTTTGTTGCCATCCTCTATTCAGTATGCCCCCAGCTGAATTTCACTATTTGCCATTCCCAGAATTCTGCTCAGTTGGATGCTTCCGAAGTTTTGTTTGTGCCAAAGATATCTTTCACCTCCTCATCCCAGCCTTATGAATTTCTGTTTATCAAGATTATCTCAGTTGTTACCCTCATTTTAACTTCTAGACCAATTTAGTCCTTGCAGACCTCTCTTTTTTTCTGAAATGAATTACACTTAGTTCATCACCCTGAGGTTTAGTACTCATTTTAGTTATGCATTTTAGAGCAGTGTTCTTCAAGAGTGACCTTTCCTTACACAAAGAGTCTAGCATTGTGCATGTACTCTGAACATTCCATGTTTATCTAGCCACCTTATAGTATAAGAGGAGAACAGGTGATGCTGACACAAGCTATACATGTGAAAATTTGTCCAGTGTGACTTTCTTCAGTGGTGTGCCCTCTCCAAAAATAATAATTCATTTGCCCGACAAATGCTGTGTGAATTTTTGCCGTTAAGGAACTTGCATTTTTCCTTTATCTACTTCAGTTGTTTATATCAGGCCTGGGGAATGAGGATGATTGATAACCATATTGGTTCGTTGTCCTATTGGTCAATTTACTGAACTCCTATGTTTTTTGTGTATTATTGTGTTAACATTTTTTTACCCAGACTGCCCAGCCATCAAGCTAAACTCAGGGGCAAGGCTTCTCATTGCAGAGAAGAGATCCAGCTAGAGAATAGTGAGGCGGTAGAACTGAATAAAGCCTTGTCCTCGTAATTGGTCCACTTAGGTTAGAGTGAACCTGAGTATGGAAGCCTTCTGGTCACCTAGAGCTCACTCCCTGCAGTACCTCATCAGTGTGTATACATATTTTTTTGTCTTTAAACAAATTAGTCAAGTGTATCTTCAAAGAATATGTACCTAATGAAATCTACCTTAAGGTTTAGGATGTGGTTATCCTGAATCTTATAACAAGTTATCTTAAAAAGATTTAAGTTCAACTCTAATATGTGAAATAAGTCAACCTTGAGATAAAAATGAGAACGAGTGGTGCATAACAAAAGAAAATGCTAAATAAAAAGTGTAATGAGGTGCAAAATTATAACACATGTGCTTGTTCCAGAAACAAATACAGAAGTTTCTTTTTATAGATTCAGAGGATTTCTATAATAAGATAAACAAGAAGTTCATGGGTGGGGTCTGTATAAATAATATCCTACTGATAGGAAAAATGACAGTATAAACAGGATATAATAACAGTGCCTGCTGAATTCCCAGCATGTTATTTGTAGCTTCTTTCACAGTCGCAGCTGTTCCCACCAAGGGTGGATTTTTACCTCTGTAAGAGGTCAGCCAAGATTCTAAATTCTCACTAACAATGGTGGGTTGGTAAGCATAGTCTTTGCTTTAGTAATAAGCACATGTATTCTCTATTCACTTTCAGGGTAAAGTGTTTTCTTAGGCTGTTTAAGAATGCTTAAAAATAGTTTTTTTTAATGACCTTTGGGGAAAAAAATCAAGCATGCAGAATAAATGAGTAAATGGGCAGAGCCTGATGAGCGCTTATCAGCCAAAGAAATATACTAATTTGATGCATCTCCTCTGAAGAAATAAATACACAGAAGAAGAAAAAAACAGCGCCTCAGAATTTTAAGAAATTTACCATAATTTTATTTTCTTAAAATGTAGTATAATGAAGAAGTAACAGAATCTCAATGTTCTGGTCTTTCTGCCATAAAATAGCCTTGTGACCCAGAGTCTCATTTTCCTTATTTATAAGATAAAGGACTTTGACTAAATAGTTTCTTTCTTAGGTCCATTTGAACTGGCTGCTCTAACGAAATACCATGAACTGGGTGGCTTATAAGCAACTGAAATTTATTTCTCACATTTCTGGAGGCTGGGAAGTCCAGAATCAAGCCAGATTCAGTGTCTGGTGAGAGCCTGCTTTCTGACTTACAGACCATGCCATCTCATTGTGTTCTCACATAGTGGCAGGGGGAAAGGGTCTCTCTTGGGCCTCTTTTATTGGGGGACTAATTCTGGTTCATAAGGATTCAACTCATATGACCTAATCACCTCCCAAAGATCCCACCTCCTAAAATCTTGGAAGTAACAATTTCAACAAGTAGGAATTTTAGAGGGACATAAACATTCAACCATAGCAGCTTCTATATATCTTTTCTAGCTGTCAAATTTTATTGTTTTTAAGTTGTAAATGCATTTTATCAGATGTGCATCTTACCTGTACCTAGTGATTCTCATTCCCAAAACATAAGAATTTGTGTAAGACAAGTTCTGAACTGGTTTTACAAATGTTCCAACTGTACTCAGATCAATTCCTTTTTAACTTATCTCTAAAATATGGGATAAAACCACTGCATATTCTATTTAATTATAGCAAAAAAATTTTTACAAAGGTAAAGAATTAAGTTCCCTAATCAGAGAACTTAAGATCAGACATTAAAAATCAACTAAAGTTTCAGTATATTAAAAACAACAACCACCACCACTTCATTTTCTACAGTAGTTTTAGGTTCACAGCTGCCTTCCATACATCCCCCTGACCCACTATCACCATCCAGCACCAGAGTGGTACTTTTGTTAATGCCAGTGAACCTACATTACATGTCATTGTCACCCAAAGTTCATAGTTTATATTGGTTTTGCACATTCTGTGGTTTTTGGACAAATGTTTAATGACATGTATCCACCATTGTAGTATCACACAGAGTTGTTCCACTGCCCAAAACATTCTCTGTGCTTTTGCCTGTTCGTCCCCTCCTCCCCTCAACTCCTGGCAACCTTTTTATTGTTTCCCTAGTTTCGCCTTCCAGAATGTCATATAGTTGGAGTCATACAGTGTGGAGCTTCAGATTGGCTTCTTTCACATAGTAATACACATTTCACGTTCCTCCCTGTCTCTTCATGGTTTAATAGCTCATGTCCTTTTAGCACTGAATAATATTCCATTGTCTGGATGTACCACAGTTTCTCTATTCACCTACTGGATGGCATCTTGGTTGCTTCCAAGGTTTGGCAATTATGAATAAAGCTGCTGTAAACAAGTGGAATTTCTATCTATATTAGTAAAGCAATGCTGGTAGACTATAAGTCACAGACTGTGGAATTGTCCTATTATAATACAACCAGAAATAATTATCTTGCTCATTTAACAAGATTTTATGAATTTCTGCCTAATGGATTTTACCAGTTTTATGTGGATCTCCAATTTGAAGGCTATCACCTATCTACAGAATGGGTGGGCTTCTACATGAAAGATGTAATTCTCTCTCCAAATGGAAGAGGTTTAGAATTTTTCTTTTTGTTAGCAGAAACCTTCTTTTCAAATCTTCTCTGAATGTACTTCATTCACTCACGTTATAATTGTTTTCGCAGAGTGCATGTTGGGATTTTCTTTTGTTTTGCAGCCTTGGGGGAATAGGAACAGATGTTATTCCATGGTTCAAAAAATTCTTACTTTTTAATCTCATTTCCTTCTGTCTTCTTTAATTTTTTGGAAAACTATTTTCTTATAAACATAACACATGAAGTTACTTTTTTTTCCCTCATAGGAAAAAACCAGCCTTTTCTACATCTAAATGCCCATATTTTCTCACTTTGTTGACAGCTAAGTGAGGAACTGGAGTGAAAATAATTTTGGAGGATATTTTTTGTTGTTTGAAAATCAGTTCTGTACAGTTATTGAAATTCATTGTCCTGCCAGGGCTTCGATCATCTCAGATACAATGCATAGGAGTATACATTTTTGGTGTAAATACTAGGAAGACTCATTGTCAGGTATAAAATGGCATCTCTTTCACCTGTATATAAAGGAGAAACTGTATTTTTAAAAACACTACCCTACCACAGGCCCTGACAATGACTTATAAAGGTTAGGCACAGATGTGGTTTTTCCCTCATTCAGTAATTACCATTTTTGTTTCTCTCCAGATCTTGTTTCCTAAGATTATGGGGAAAAGCCTGTACTTAGATACAATGTTCCTTTGATTGTTGTGTGAAATATTTCTTGCCTAATGTAATTTAAAAATTGTTATATTAAATATGTTAATTGTTAAATATACAGGAATAAATGACAAAAAGAGGAAGTGATACCCAAGTAAGAAAGTCAGAAGGTATCTGTGCGTGATAAAATAGCAAAACCTTAGATTCAGCTGTAGTCTGTCAGTCTTAAACGGTGGCTCAAGCCTGTAATCCCAGCACTTTGGGAGGCCGAGACGGGCGGATCACGAGGTCAGGAGATCGACACCATCCTGGCTAACACGGTGAAACCCCGTCTTTACTAAAAAATACAAAAAACTAGCTGGGCGAAGTGGCGGGCGCCTGTAGTCCCAGCTACTTGGGAGGCTGAGGCAGGAGAATAGCGTGAACCCGGGAGGCGGAGTTTGCAGTGAGCTGAGATCCGGCCACTGCACTCCAGCCTGGGCGACAGAGCGAGACTCCGTCTCAAAAAAAAAAAAAAAAAGTTTTACTCAGAGTGAGACCTTAAATCAAGGTGCTGCAAATAGTTTTGTCGGGAAGATGTAATACTATATTTAGTGTTACTAAATCTACTTAAGTAAGGAACTGACGCTTGCACTAACTAAACTACAGCTGAGAGCCTTGATACCTGAGAGGCCTATAAAATTTTGAAGCAGTGTTTCAAATTATTTTGGCTTAGAAGAAAAGTTTCTAATATCAGAATGTGTCAACTTCAGCTAAATTTGACTATATCATTTGATTCTCACAAAATAAACTTGGAGATATGCAGGGGAAATTGTTTTTTTCTTTGTTTTTATCACCTTTAAGATAAAATTTACCTAAGAGTATAGGTTTCTGAGTTGTACCAAACTTATACAGTAGTATAATCATTACCAAATTCAAGATATGAGTATTTCAGTATTCCAAGAAGTTGTCTCATGCATCTTTGCAGTCAAATACTGTTATCCCACCCCCAGTCCCTGGCAACCATTCATCTGTATTCCTTCACTATTGATTTGACTTTTCTAGAATTTCATGTCAGTGGAATCATAAAAAACATACCTTTTATGTCTCCAACTTCTTTCATTTAGCATGATGCTTTTAAGATTCGTGAGTGTTCTTACATGTTTCAGTCATTATGCCTTTTGAATGCTGAATACTAATCCATTGAATGGATATAACAAAATTAGTTTACCCATTAGTCAGTAGATGGACATTTGGATTGTTTCCAGGGCCTGACTATTTTGAAATAAGCTGCTATGAACATTTTGTGTACAAGTTTTTGTGTTGGATTATGTTTTTATTTTCTATGGGTAAATACCCAGGAGTGGGATTGTGGGGTTGTTGGTAAATATACATTTAACTTTTTGAGAAACTGCCAAACTGTTTTCCGGTGTGGCTCCACCATTTTGTCTTCCCACCAGCAAAGAATGAGGTCTTACTGCTCTGCATTCTCTTCAGTGCTTGGTGTTTGTGCTTCTCTGTGAGTTTAGTCATTCTAGTGCAGTTATAATGATATCTCACTCTAGTTTTATTTCGCATTTTTCTAATGACTATGTTGAGCATCTTTTTATATGATCATTTGTTATTCATGTATCTTCTTGGGTGAGATGTCTGTCAAATCTTTTGTCTATTATTTTTTGCCTTATTTATTATTATCTTTTGCCTTATTTATTATAAGAGCTCTTTGTATATTCTGGGTACAAGTCCTTAAATATACAGATATACATATTTTCTAGTCTAAGGCTTGCGTTTTCATTTTCTTAATATCTTTCAAAGAGCAAATGTTTTAAATTTTTATGAAGTTATGTTTATCCTTTTTTTTCTTTTGTGGGATCTTGCTTTTTGTGTTCTAAGAAAATTTGCTTAAACAGGGCCGGGCGCCGTGTCTCACGCCTATAATCCCAGCACTTTGGGAGGCTGAGGCGGGCGAATCACAGGAGGTCGGGAGTTTGAGACCAGCCTAACCAACATGGTGAAACCCCGTCTCTACTAAAAATACAAAATTAGCCAGGCATGGTGGTGCTTGCCTATAATCCCAGCTACTCGGGAGGCTGAGGCAGGAGAATTGCTTGAACCAGGGAGGCGGAGGCTACGGTGAGCTGCGCCATTGCACTCTAGCCTCGGCAACAAGAGTGAAACTCTGTCTCAGGAAAAAAAAAAAAAAAAAGGAAAATTTGCTTAAACAAAGTCTCAAAGATTTCCTCATGTTTTCCTTTGTAAGTTTTATAATTTTAGCTCTTACATTAGGTCTGTGGACCATTTAAAGTTAATTTTTGTATTGAGATAAGGCTTGAGGCATTTTTTATTTTCTTATGGAGATCCAGTTGTTGGAACATCATTTTTTGAAAAGTCTAGTCTTTCCCCATTTGATTACTTTGTTATCTTTGTGGAAACTTAGTTGGACATCCATGCAAGGTCTGTTTCTGGGCTTTGTATTCTGTTCTGTCAATCTTTATTTGTATACCAATACAAACTGTAGATTATTATAAGTCTTGAAAGCAGAAAGTGTAATTCTCCCAATGTTGTTTTTCCTTTTCAAGATCACTATTGACTTTATAGGTCTTTTGTATTTTTATATACATTTTAAAACTAGCTTTCAGTTTCTACAAAAAGCACATCTGTAGTGAGATTGGGATTATGTTGAATATATAGCTCAATCTGACATTAGGAATTTCATCTTAATCATATCAAGTCTCAATCTATGAACACAGTTTGATACTTCTCCACTTGTTTAGGTCTTTTTTATTTTCTCTTAACCATTTTAGTGGTTTTCAGTGTACACGTCTTGTACACATTAAATTCCTCTCTAAATATTTTATATTTTTGTTGCTATTATATTTGTATTATTTTTAATTTCGGTGCCCACTTCCTTGTTTCTTGTATCATAGATCAATTGTTTTTATTATATTGACCCGTGAACTTGCTTAACTCATTTATTTGTTCGAGTAGCTTTAAAAGATTTTTTTTGTTTAGGATTTTCTATACAATCATGTTATCTGTGAATAGAGATAATTTTACTTCTTCCTTTTCAATATGTCTTTCTTCTTTCTTTGTTCTTTTTCCCCTTTATTGAACTAAGACTTACAGGTCAATCTTGAATAGAGTGACAAAAGCAGACATCCTTACCTTGTTCCCAATCTTAGGGAGAAAACATTCAGTCTTTCACTGTTAAGTATGATCTTAGCTGTAAGTTTTTCATAGTTGCCCTTTACCAAGATTCCTTTCAAGGAAAGTTCTATTTATAATTTTTAATAGTTCTTACCATGATGGATGTTGTATTTTATCAAATGCTTTTCCTGAATCTTTTGAGATGACCATATGGTTTTTCTTGCTTAGTCTTGTTAATATGGTAAATCACATCGACTTATATTCTGGGAAAAGCCCCATTCAGTTATATTATCCATTTTACATTATTTCATTTAATTTGGTGATATTAAGAATTGTCACATCTGTGTTCATGAGGGACATTATTCTGGGTTTATGTTTTACTTCCTATGTTCTTTCTATTCTTTTTTTTTTTTTTTTTTTGAGACGATGTCTTACTCTGTCTCCCAGGGAGTGGCGCAATCTCGGCTCACTGCAACTTCTGCCCCGGGTTCAAGCAGTTCTCCTGTCTCAGCCTCTGGAGGGGATTATAGGTGTCTGCAACCACGCCTGGCTAATTTTTGTATTTTTAGTAGAGGCAGGGATTCAACATGTTGGCCAGGCTGGTCTCGAGTTCCTGACCGCAAGTGATCTGCCCACCTCGGCCTCCCAAAGTGCTGGGATTACAGGCGTGAGCCACTGTGCCCGGCCACTTTCTAGTCTTACAATGTCCTTATATAGTTTTGTTATCATAATAACATTGGCCTCATGAGATAAGTTGGGAAGTGGTCCTTTCTCTTGTATTTTCCAGAAGCATTTGTGTAGAATTGGTATTATTTCTTTCTTAAATGTCTTTGCAAATGTGCCTTTTTTTTATTATAGTGAATATCTTACACTGGTCATAATTTACTAACTGGATCTTAGGGCTTGTGCCCTGTACTCAAGTCAGCAGAATAGAATATAGAACAGTAGAGATTATTGGGTCCTTAATATTTGAAAGATTGCCAGCACTTTTCTACATGATTTTACTGATGGCAGGAATATTTTTCTCTTGCCAGTTGCCTAAAATAACAGATTTACTAACCACAAACCAAATTAAATTAGCTTTGAATAAGCAGTGGCCCTTCCCTTATGTCCTTGTGATGCCTGAGTAAAGAACATAGTTTTTACTTGCTATGCTATGAGATTTTGCTCCCTATAGTAGTTTTAAAAATATTGAGTGGCCTGTCACTAGATCTCCCAAACAGATCCATGAACACCATCTTGCTTTTGAACATGTTGATTTTAAAGTACAAGTCCTAATATTGCCCCAAGCTTATCATTGTTCTTGATGAGAAATGTAGTCCAGGATTCTTAGAAACTTTCTTAATGTGATCTTTCATTTAATGTTCTGAGTCATTTTAAGAACTAGAATATGCTATTTTCTTAAAAGTGCTTTTTTCTCCCTTGACAGTTTTAAACATACTGTCTTTTGCTTCCAAGCCCTTCCATTGCTGAACAGTTTTTGCAAGACATTTTATTACCAGTTTGTCTTGATTTTTCTAGGAGATAAAAAAGAGTCTTTGAAATGCTTGAGTGCTGTGTGTTAAAATAATTACTATCATGCATAAGAAATAATAATAAGAAATCTCTTAAGCCATTGTTTAGCCACATTGTTTTTAGTCTTCAGCTTTATCATTAAGCTGAATCCCCATCAGTATCTAGCCGTCCAAGTGACTTATAGATGGCCAGTGGTTCTGCTTTTTACTAGCCTGCACCCTCTTAGCTAACCCTCTTTTTTTGGGGGGGGGGTTTATTTTTAGCTATAACTTGTTTAACACTATCAGGTGTTAGATGTCATGCTGTTTTATATACTTGAGAAGCAGGTGTTAACTTCCTCAGTTACAAATGAGAAAACCCAGGCTTAAGGGGATTGACTCATTTGCCAATAGTCATGCAGTTAATTGCTGTTTGTTTTGCCACACAGCCACTGTTCTTTACATAGCAATTTGGTATACAGAGAAAATGTACTGCCATGGTCAAGGGCACTTTGTTGATGGACTGCCTGGCTTCAAAAATCTGATTTCCATCCCTTACTTATTATGTAACTTTGGCCAAATTACTTAAGCCTCAGTTTCTCCTCTTCTAGAAAATAGAAAGAATAACAACAGTACCTACCTAAACGGATTCTTGAGTGGATTAAATGAGTTAGTTTTGGTAAAGTTTCAAATGGCGTATAGTAAATGCCATAGAAGTTTTTCTGTTATTATCGTTAACCATTATAATTGCTTAATTTTCAGCAGGCAATCATTTTTCATTCATGTCTCTCCAGTTAGACTTTCCTAAAGCTAAGTTTCCTGAGACTAAATATGTTAACCATAATTTTTATAGCTTTGGGCCACTTGATAATGAACTTTTGAACCATAAATTTACTTTTTATATTACAAAATATACTCATGTGGTTCAAACTTCAGAAGTACCCTTAGAAGAGTATACAATGCTGGCTCGGTGAGGTGGCTTACTCCTGTAATCCCAACACTCTGGGAATCCAAGGGAGGGGGGATCACGAGGTCAGGAGTCCAAGACCAGTCTGGTCAACATAGTGAAACCCCATCTCTACTAAAAATGCAAAAAATTAGCTGGGTGTAGTGGTATGTGCCTGTACTCCCAGCTACTCAGGAGACTGAGGCAGAAGAACCGCATGAACCTGGGAGGTGGAGGTTGCAGCGAGCCCAGATCTGCCGTTGCACTCCAGCCCAGGCAACAGTGGGAGACTACGTCTCAAAAAAAAAAAAAAAAGAAGAGTATGCAATGCTAAATCTCCTTTCTCCTCTGTTCCTCAGCCATATCCCCTTCCCGGATGAGACTAATGTTAACAGTTTCTTCAGAAATTTTATTCATTTATTAGCAAATAAGTATGTCCATTGTCCTTTTGTGCCAAATGAACACCTAGGTTTTTTTTAACTTGGAAATTGTTCCATGTCGGTATATAAGAGTATTATCAGTATTTTCGGAAAGAACATAGTATACCATCTTCTAGATGCATAAATTTCAACTATTAATAGTTAGCAATTAAGTAACTATTTTAAACTATTTTTTGCCTTTATTCCACACAAAATAGACACTACTTATGTAACAAATTAAATAAGGTATATTTTGATAAAGATTTAGATAAGATTTCAATTTGATGATGTATTATTCTTTAAGATATACATACTTTTGTATGAGTAGGATTTTTTAAAGTTTTGACTGTGTAATTTAGGAATTTATCCTATAGAAATATTTGCTTATGTCTAGAATGATGACAGTAGAATAATATTTATTGCAGCATATCGTATGATAACAAAATGCTATAAATAACCTACATGTTCACTAGTAGAGGCTAGCTAGGTAAATTATAGTACATCTATACTATGGAGTACTATTTGCCCATAAAAGAATAAAGCAGCTCTGTATGTCTCCAGTGGAATGAAGAAGGGGATAGGTTGTAAGGTATGGATGGAAGATGACTTATTTTTGTTCCTTTTGGATTTTGTACTCCATGTATAAGTTCTGTATTTAAAAAAAATTCCAGCACCAATTTTAAAAACAAATATTATGTCACAGACTCAACAATAATCTCTATTGGCCAAATTCAACCCCAGGGTTACCAGTTTGTTCATTGTGCTCTCTGATACCAATGAGAATCATAACAGGATTTTGTTGTTTTTGTCAACATGAATCTAAAGTTTATCTTTAAGAAAAACTACATAAGAATAACTTAGAGATTGTTTAAAAAGAACAGGGGAAGGCCAGGCATAGTGGCTCACACCTGAAATCCCAGTACTTGGGGAGACCAAGGTGAATGGATTACTTGAGGTCAGGATTCAGGACTAGCCTGGCCAACATGATGAAACCTGTCTCTACTAAAAGTACAAAAGTTAGCCAGGTGTGGTGGTGCATGCCTATAATCCCAGTTATTCGGGAGACTGAGGAAGGAGAATCATTTGAATCCAGGAGGTGGAGGCTGCAGTTAGCCAAGATTGCACTACTGCACTCCAGCCTGGGCGACAGAGTCAGACTCCGTCACAAAAAAAGAAAAAAAGGGGGGGGGTTGTGGGGGGAAGAGTTGGCCACATTTGCCCTACCAGATATTAAAATACGCTACATAAAGTTAGAGTAAGTAAAACAGAGTCATTTTATTGTCAGATAAATATATCAGTTGTACAGGATAGAGTTCATTAATAGATCCTTGGAGATGAGCAAATTTAGCTTAAATAAAGGAAGCCCTTAAAATCTGTAAGGAAATAATGTTTTTCCATTGATTGTTTGAAAATGAAAAAATAAATATAGATACCAACATTATACTGGAAGCAAAAATCAGTTTTCATATAGAATAAAGAACTAAACGAATATACTTTTTAAAGCTGGAGAAAAGATTCTACACTACTGTTAAAAGAAAATAATGAATATTTTTATTATTTTGGGATAGGAAAGGCTTTCCTAAGCAATACATAAGACCCAAAAAATAAAATTGTATGGGTTTAACTGCATAAAAATTTTAAGCATATATCCAGTAAAAGATACTGTAAAGATTCACATTGACAGATATTTGTAGCATTATAGAGCAAAAGATTGGTATCTATGATGGTATCTCAAAAGAGCTCTTACAGGTTATTGTGAAAAACGACAAGTAACCTAATGAAAAATTTGTAAAGAGTAGCAGTGTGTAACTTACGCAAGACAAAATATAAATGGCCAATAAACATGAAAAGATGTAAAGCATCATCTTAGAATATTAAATAAGAACAATTTAATTGCAAGAGATCGGGGGGATTTTTGCCCATTAAATCAGCAAACTTTAGAAGATTGAGGGATATCAGTGGTCCACTTCTGTCCATCAAAACCCAGCAAAGACAATAAAACAAAAATAGAAGAAAAACTAGTGAAGCAGTAGCTAGAACCTTAAAACACAGACCAAGTCAAATAAGAATTCTGGATCAAAACAGAGGAAAATGGTGGGAAATCTTGCATAGATACAGTCTAACATAGAAACCCATACCCATCAGCTGTAATTCCTAATCCCCCAGTCCTCCAAGCCCTGGTATGCACTAATTTACTTTCTGTCTCTGTAGATACAGCTACAAACAAACTTCCGGACATTTCATAAGATTGAATCATACACTACTTAAACTTTTGTGTTGGTCTTCCTTTTACTTAGCATAATGTTTTTAAGATGCACACATGTTATAGCATGCATCAGTAGTTCATTCCTTTCCATAACTGAATAATATATCGTTATATGCATATACTGTATTTTATTTATTCATCAGTTGGTGGACATGTGGATTGTTTCATTGGCTATTGTCGGTAATAATGCTGCTATGAACATTTGTAGATAAGTTTTCGAGTGGACAGATTCTCTGGGAAATGTGCCTAGGAATAGAACTGCTGGGTCACATGGTAATTCTGTGTTTAATGTTTTGAAGAACTGCCAAAACTCTTTTCCGTTTTATAAAACCACCACCAATGTATGACATTTCCAATTTCTTCACATACTCACCAACACTTTATGATAGCTATCCTAGTGGATATGAAGTGGTATGTCTCTCATTGTAGTTTTGATTTGCTGTAGTTTTGATTTAGTGAGTAATGCACTTTTCACATGCATCTTGGTCATTTAGGTATGTTTTTTGGAAAAATGTCTAGCCAAATCCTTTGTCCATTTTAAAAATTGGGTTATTTGGCTGGGTGCGGTGGCTCACGCCTGTAATCCCAGCACTTCGGGAGGCCAAGGCGGGTGGATCACTAGGTCAGGAGATCGAGATCATCCTGGCTAACACGGTGAAACCCCGTCTCTACTAAAAAAAAAATACAAAACATTAACCGGGCATGGTGGCACACGCCTGTAGTCCCAGCTACTTGGAAGGCTAAGGCAGGAGAATGGCATGAACCCGGGAGGCAAAGATTGCAGTGAGCTGAGATCGTGCCACTGTACCCCAGCCTGGGTGACAGAGTGAGACTCTGTCTCAAAAAAAAAAAAAAAAAAAAAAAAATTGGATTATTCATCTTTTTATACTCTTTATATTGAAGTGTTAAGAGTTCTTTATATAGGTTTATATAATATATTGAAGTGTTGAGTTCTTTATATAAGTTCCTATATAAATTGAGTTCTTTAAGTTCATATAAAAGTTCATGTATAAGTTGAATTCTTTATATAAGTTCACGTATACACACACATATACGTGAACTTATATCTGGCAAGTCGCTTATCAGATGTATCCCTTAGCAGATATGGTGTTTGCACATATTTTCTCCCATGTTTTTGGGTTGTCTTTTCACATTCTTGGCCAACATGATGAAACCCGTCTCTACTAAAAATACGAAAATTAGCTGGGTGTGGTGGCGCATGTCTGTAATCCCAGCTGTTTGGTAGGCTGAGGAAGGAGAATCATTTGAACCCAGCAGGTGGACGCTGGGTTGTCTTTTCACATTCTTGATAGTGTTCTTTAAAGCACACAAGTTTTTAGTTTTGATGAAGTATATATTGTTTTGTTGTTTTGTTTTTGCTTTTAGTATCATAGCTAAGAAAACATTGCCTATTCCCAAATCATGCAGATTTGCATTTGTGTTTTCTTCTAAGAGTTTTATACTTTTAGCTCTTACGTTTACATCTTTGATCCACTTTGAGTTACTTTTTATATATGATGTGAGGAAGGGATGTGAACATTCTATTAATGTGGATATCCACTTGTGCCATGTATTTTATTCTTTTTGATGCTATTGTAAGTAGAACTGTTTTCTGAATTTTATTTTTGGATTGTTTATTGTTAATGGATAGAAATAAGGTTTATTTTGTATATTGATCTTATATTCTGCAACCACGCTGAACTCATTCGTTAGTTGTAATAGGGGTGTGTGTGTTTTGTTTGTGTATTCCTTTGGATTTTTTACATGCAAAATTATGTATCTGCAAGTAGAAGTAGTTCTACTTTTTCCTTTCCAATCTGGATGCCTTTTCTTTCTTTATCTTGCCTTCTAGCTAGAACCTCTAATACAATGTATAACAGAAGTGGCAAGAGCAAACATCCTTGTCTTATTCCTGATCTTAGGGAAAGTGTTCAGTCTTTCCGCATTACGTATGATGTCAGCTGTTGTTTGTTCATAGATACATATCAGGGTAGGGAAGTTTGCTTCTATTCTTAGTTTTTTATATCATGAAAGGTTGGATTTCGTCATGTTTTTCTGTGTCTATTAAAATAGTTATGTGGATTTTGTCATTTATTTATGTGACTGTATTACATTGATTTTCGTTTGTTGAGTAAACGTTGCTATCCTGGGATAAATCCCACCTGGTCATAGTTTATAATCCTTTATATTTATATGTGTTGTTGGATTCAGTTTCCTAGCATTTTGTTGAGGATTTTTACATCTGCATACGTAAGGGACATTAATCTGTAGTTTTTTTTGAGACTGGGTCTCACTCTGTCGCCCAAGCTACAATGCAGTGGCACCATCAGGGCTCACTACAGCCTTGACCTCCTGGGCTCAAGTGATCCTTCCACCTCAGCCTCACAAGTAGCTGGGGAGTACAGGTGTGTGCCATCATGCCTTGCTAATTTTAAAATTTTATTTTGCAGAGATGGGGTCTTCCTGTGTTGCCCAGGCTGGTCTTGAACTCCTGGCCTCAAGTGATCCTCCCTCCTTGGCCTCCTAAAGTGTTGGGATTACAGGTGTCAGCCACCATGCCCAGCCTGTCTGTAGTTTTCCTGTGGTGTCTTTGTCTGATTTTGATATTAGGATAATACTGCCTCATGGAATTGAGTCAGAAGTGTTTTTTTCCTTTTTTATTTTTATAGAAGCGTTTGTGACGAGTTGTTAATAGGTGTATGTGCGTTAATTATTTTTTATATGTGTGGTAGGATTTACCAGTAAAGCATTCTGGCTTTTCTTTGCGGGAAGATGTTTGACTATGAATTCAGTATCTTTATTTGCTATATAGCTCTATTCAGATTTTCTGGGCCTTGAGTCAGCTTTAGTAGTTTTTTCCTACAATTATGTTCGTTTCATCTAGATTATGTAATTTGTTGGCATATAGTTGTTTATATAATCCTTGTTGATCTATGTATTTGTTCTGCCTATTATTGAAAATGGTATATTGATATCTCCAACTATTATTGTTGAATTATCTCTTTCTGTCTTCAGTTCTGTCAGTTTTTGCTCTATGCATTTTAGTGCTCTGTTGTTTGGTATATATACATTTATAGTTATATCTTCCTCGTTAATTGAGCCTTTTATTATGTCTTTTTTTTTCTAGTAACAAGTTTTATCTTAAGGTCTGTTTTGTCTTACATTAATATTTAACTGTCACTCAAGTTCTCATTTGGTTATTTTTATATGATGTATCTTTTTCCATTCTTTTACTTTCAACCTAATTATGTCTTTGAATCTGAAATGTCTCTCTTATAGACAGCATACAGTTGGATTGGGTTTCTGCCAATCTCTGTCTTCTTATTGGAGTTTTTAATCTATTTAAATTTAATTTAATTATGATAAGGAAGGATTTATATCTGCCATTTTGCAATTTGTTTTCTATATGTGTTTCATCTTTTTGTTCCTCTGTTTACTTTCTCTTTTGTGTTAAAAATATTGTTTTCTCATGTACAATTTGAAATCCCTTGTTATTTCTTTTGCTATATTTTTAGAGTTATTTTCTCAGTCATTGCCCTGGAGATTACCATTAACATCTTAATTTATGACAACTTAATTAATACCAACTTAATTTTAATAGTATAAAAAAACTTTTCTCCTATAATAGGTTCATTTTGTCTTATAAATTACATTTATATATTGTGTGTCCATCAACTTAGATTATAATTATTGCATTATATAGTTTCCTTGTATAAATAAAGCAGGAAAAGGAGTTATAGACACAAAATATTTAGTTATACTCTCATTTATATTTACCTACTTAGTTACCTTTACCATCACTCTATTTCTTCAGGTGTATTTGAGTTACTGCTTAATGTCCTTTCCTTTCAGCCTGAAGACCTCCCTTTAGTATTTCTTACAGGGCACATCTGCTGAGAGCATATTTTCTGTAATTTTCCTCATCTGAAAATGTCTTAATGTCTCCTTCCCATGGTTTCTGATGAGAAATTAGCTGTTTATCATATTGAGCATTGCGTGTATGTAATGAGTCACTTCTCTCTTGTCACTTCCAGATTTTTCTCTTGGTCTTTGGTTTTCAATAATTTATGATGTGTCTAGGTATGGATTTCTTTGAGTTAACCCTACTTGAATATCATTGAGCTTTTTAGATGTGTGCATTAATGTTTTTCATCAAATTTGGGAAGTTTTGGTCACTATTTTTTCAAAATATTCCTCACTTTTGTCTCTCTGTTTCTTCTGGGATTCCCAGTATGTGTATGTTAGTAAGCCTAATGGTATCCCATAGGTTTTTGAGCCTTTGTTCCATTTTCTTCATTCTTTTTTTCTTTCTGTTCCTTATAATAGATCATATCCATTGACCTGTCTTCAAGTTTGCTGATTATTTCTTCTTCCAGTTCATATCTACCGTTGAGTCCTTTTAGATAATTTTTCGTTTCATTTTTTATACTTTTCAATGCCAAGATTTCTATTTGGTTCTTGTAATTTTTGTCTGTTTATTGATATTCTGTGTTTGGTAAGGCATTTTTCTCATACTTTCCTTAGTTCCTGAGACATGTTTCTTTTGATTCTTTTAGTCTTTAAAATGGTTAATTTAAATCTTTGTCTATTAAGTTCACTGTCTGGATTTCTTCTAGGACACTTCTTATTGACTGCATCTACTGTGTATGAGCCATACTTTCTTGTTTCTTTGCATGTCTCGTAAGTTTTGTTTTAAAACCTGGAAATTCTAAGTAATGTGGAAACTGGAAATCAGATTCCTTCCTCCCTTGGATTTATTATTACCGTTGTTGGTGATGTTTGTTTAATGAATTTCCTGATTTAACATTATAAAGTTATTATTCTTTGTGGTATGTAGCTGTTGAACTCTCTTCCTTGTCAGCTTAATGGTCAGATAATTACTAGGTAAAGAATTCCTTAAATCTCTAGAAACAATAAGTCTCCCAGCTTTTGTCAAGGGTGTCTCTCTGTGTACTGGGCACACCTTTAATGCTCAGGCAGACAGCTTATAATTCTGCCTAACCCTTCACTTTCTCTTTGTACTAGGTCTCAAGGTCAGCCAGAGGTGAGAGCTTCGAGTCTTCATGGGTCTTTCCTGTACATCTTAATAGCCCTATACATGTGCACAGCCCTACTCAAGTTGAGGACCTTCTAGATTCCTAGGAGTATGTCATAGCTTTTTGAAGACTCTCATGGACATCTCATACCTCCATTTCTCTGTTGAAATATTTTGGTCAGCTTCTTGTTCACATCAGTTGTTGTCATTGCCTCAGGCAGCTGCAGTGTTAACTTACTGGCACTGATTGTTTTCGACAAATTACCTCACATCTGTCTTTCCTCCTCAGAGAGAAGCTGTTCATACTGAGTGAGATCTTGAGTCAGGTCAAATAAAGCAACCCTTGCAAATAAAGGATTTCCAGGTAATTGCCAGACAGGTCAAATAATGACAGTTCTCTTAGAAGGGTGTTTTGAGGAACTTCAAACCTGTCCTTTCCCCTCCAGTGGCTACTAGGCCACACCTGGTTTTCACTGTGATTGCAGTAATGTTGGTTTTTAAGTCTACTATAATGATAGTATGACAGGCATGGGAGGAGGCCAAGTTAAAATGTCACATGTTGTTCTTACCAGAATTCAGCATTTTTTAAAATAAATGCTCTTTGGATTGTTGGAAAGCCTTTGGTAGTTTCTAAAGTTCTGAAGAAGTTGATTCTGACAATTGTTGACAGTGCTTTGATGGAACAGCAGATTTTACTGTTTTTGCTTTTATGGAGCAGTAGCTTTTCAGAGGTTTTTACTTCACCATTCTCACTGATGTCACTCCAAGAGATTTTGAAGGAATGCTGACCCCAAAAATTTTCCCTGTAGAATTGTCCTCAAAGTATAAAAATGGAGACAAACATACAAACATACAAGGGCTGGAAAATACAGCACCAATTAGCCTGTGCTGTTAAAAACTACTCTGGGAAGAAATCTATAACCAAAGTTATATTTAAAAAGAAGGCATTTTGGCCGGACACAGTGGCCCACTCCTGTAATCCCAGCACTTTGGGAGGCCAAGGCAGGTGGCTCACCTAGAGTCAAGAGTTCAAGACCAGCCTGGCCAACATAGCAAAACCCTGTCTCTACTAAAAATACAAAAATTAGCCAGGCGTGGTGGTGGGCACCTATAATCCTAGCTACTCAGGAGACTGAGGCAGCAGAATTACTTGTGCCTGGGAGGCAGAGGTTGCAGTGAGCCGAGATCATGCCACTGCGCTCCAGCCTGAGTAACAGAGCGAGATTCCATCTCAAACAAAACAAGGCATTTAGGTATTGACTGGAAAGGGAACAAGAGGGACTTTTCAAGGGGCATAGAAATAATCTATAAATTGATTTGAGCATGCATCATGTACATTTATCACATGCATCTGTACATTTATCAAAACTCATTGAACTATATACTTAAAATTTTACTGTTTGTAAAATATAACTCAAAACAAAACAAAAATGGAGTTGAGGAATGGAAAAACTAAGAAACTCTGTGGTAAATCCTAAATCTTTTAAAATCTATAACCGTGAGTGTACAGCTGTGGCAACTATGAATTCAAAACAGAATGTAAATGTTGACCATCTAAACATATGTTCTAAATATGAGGAGATGGGTGCAAAGGCTGGGATATGGAGATGGGGGAACTAGAGTGTAAGGATGTGTGTTAGTTATCTGTTGCTACATTAAGAACTTAGCATCTTGTAATAAATAAACCTTTATTATCTCACTCAGTTTGTATTGGCCAGGAATTCAGGAGCAGCTTGGATAGGTTGTTTTGGTTCAGGGGGTCTCTTGAGGTTGCAGTCATCTGGAGGCTTAAATGAGATTAGAAGACCCTCTTCCAAGATGACTCACTTGCATTGGCTGTTAGCAGAATGCCTCAGTTCTCTGTCACATGGACCTCTTCATAGGGCTGCTTGAGTGTTCTCATAACATGGCTAGCTTCTCCCACAACCAGCTATCTGAGGGTGGGGCAGTGGGAGACAGGGAGAGAGGAAAGAGAGAAGGAGAGAAGGCAGAAGATGTAGTATCTTTCATGACCTAGCTTCAGATGTCACAGACCATCATTTGTGCCACATTTGTTGGTTGCACAGAGCAACTCTGATGCAGTGTTGGAGGGAATTACACAAAGGTAGTAAGACCAGAAGGATCATTTGGAGGTTGGAGGTCCCTTTGGAGGTTAGCTACCACAGTCTGCTAATTTCCTTAGCTTTTAAAGCTTGGAACCATTAAATAGTGCCCGTAAGTTTAAAAAAAAAAAATGCATCCCAATGATACAGTGTTTTTATATAATGCTTTTGCCTTGCTTTAGTGGACTCTTTCAGGAACCTCATTTCTCTTATGGAAACATTTACAAAACTTCAGATCTTTTGTTTTCACTCCAGTTAAAAAAAATCCTGTGTTAAAATAAAACTAATTTTTTATACATTTTAAAATTCTGTCTGTAGTATGGTCTCATTTCAGTTATTACTTCTACCTGTCCTATGTCTATATATGCTTGGAGTGATCTTGCAATTAGTGTATTTATTTCTAAGGGGCGAGAATTCAGGTGTGTGGTTTTTAAAATTTGCTTTTCTCTTAATTTTTCCTTTCATCTGAATTGCTTAGGATTTTTAAAATAATGGATATGTATTATGCTTACAAAAAGAAAGTCAGACTTTCAAAACAGTTTTATAATATTCAGTAATGGTGAGAATGTAGGGAAACATGCTTATCACTATGGTTAGAATATAAAATTAAGTACAGTCTTTTTTTTTTCCTTTTTTAATCTAAGTAGGAGAGGAGTGAGAGTACAGTCTTCTTTAGGGGACAGTTAGGTGACATTTGTCACAAACATAAATGCTCTTCACAAACTATGAATCAAAAATTTCGTTCCTGTGAGTTAGCCCTAGAGAAATATTTATCTGTCTGCAGAAGGATATACATAGAGTGTCATTGTGTCATAATTTATAATAGTGAAACATTAACAACAACTGCAGTATCCAATAATAGATTCATGTTTTATTAAATTATGGTATAGAATACCTTGTAACCACTAGAATGAAGATTTATAATGTACTACATGAGAACATTCTAAGATATTAGACAAAAGTAAGTTACTTATTATATGTAGAATAACCCCAAGTGTATGTTTTTTAAAAAAACTGGGTGTGTGTATATATATATCTATATATATATTTGCATATTTTTCTGTATTAAATGCATGGGGAAAGTCTGGATGGATTCACACCAAATAAGGATACCTTTAGGATAGGAAATAAGGGATGGGAATGGAGCAACAGCTTTTTTTTTTCTGCACACATTTATGAATTATTTGAATTTTTGTAGAGAATGTGTGTATGTGCTTTAACTGAAATTTAAACATAACTCTGCTTGCACTGTGGATGGCGAATTATAGAGATGATAGCAGTTCTGAGGTAGAAGATTGCTTGAAGAAGGAAATTTCAATTTTTCAATTGTGAAATGGTCTTCTAATTAAGAAGGAACTTATCATGAGAATTTTGTACTTTGTAGATCTTAAATGGTTTGTTCTTTTTCTTATAGTTACTACAATTGTCCAGGCAAAAGAGACTGAGATTCCAAACTTCTGGAATAAGGATTGGAGAGAACATGAAAAGAATTTTAGGAAGAGAAAGTGATTGTATTTAGTAAATATGTAAGAGTGTGGGGGGAAAGTAGAGTGAACAGTAAAATTGAGATGGAGAACACGGGAAGAACAGATTTAAGGATGATAGTGAGTTAAGTTGACTATGTTGAGGACCTGTGGGAAAATCTCATGGACGCTATCTAGCAGATGGTTTGAAAGAATGGTCTGATACCCTGGAGGTCATTGGCATTTAGATCACATTTTAAATCAATGTTGTTGGTAACTGAGATGACCAAAGGAATCCTGAGGGCCACTAACACGTAAGAAGCTAGCAAAGCAGCCCTGAAGTCGACTGAAAAGATGTGGTGTTGAAATTGTATCCAGCATTCCAAGGAGGAAGATGATGGGAGTAGTCAGTAGTGTCACTCCACAGGAAGTGGAAGGAAAATTAAACATAAATTAGTGATACTGGAGATTCTGACAAGAATGGATTATGGTGGAGAGCCCTCTAGTGGATGGGAGTGTGGTGTTTGAGGAACACATAGCCTGATGCAGCTGCTCAGAGAATAATGTGAATGAGGCTGGAAAGGCTTTTCTTCCTTTGAATACCATGTGATAACTTTCTTATTGGAAAGAAATTAATCAGGGCTTAGTTTTAGTCTCTCAATGTGTGAAGGTTATATGTAAATGTTTTCTTTTCCTCTGCCCTGTCAGAAGTAGACAAGATGAGGTTTTGAGGAACTAAAACTTGTGGGCAATGACATTTTCTTCTGCAGTGGGAAGTAGGTGGAAAGTTAGGGAAATTTTCTCCTGAGGAAAAGTATCAAAGCTGATAGTATCAAGAGACTGCCAGGGCTTATGAGACTGTGCTCAGCTGAAGGACCAAAGCAGCTCGAAGCATGAGATCGTGGAGCCTTACCCATCTGTTAACAGGCTGCTAAGAAAAATCACTGTAAAATGTGTCCTTTTATGCTTTTATTTTATTTTTTACAGTGCTTCTTTTGGAAAAACTACCTGCTTTACTTATTTTCTACGTTTATTATGTGAATACTGAGATTAAATTTAGAGGGAAGAAATTCTTGTTTATTTCTTCCTCACACAAAAGACAGGAGAATATTCTATATTTCTCTTCTCCCTTTGTTTTATTAAAGTAGTAATTACATATAGAGAAAATTGTGGAACAACATATGTGTAAATAGCTAACCTTGCTTACTTCAGAAAGTAGAATTGGAGGGGGAGGACAGAAATTCTTTGCAACTATTTGGTTGTTAAAATAACCAATAAAGTTCTGTATGTAGTATTTAGGGTGAAAAGCCAAAAATAATTAATGCGAATTTATAGAAAGATTAAGAAAACAATATAGAGATAGAAATGTAGGAAGAATCTGCCACTTTAAATTCATATTGTATATCTTTAGTTATATATTAGCTTTTGTTACTATACAGACAGAATTTAGAATATGTAAAATTGTATATTCATAAAAATATATACCTTTTCATTTATTTCGTGGGCATCTTTCCATATTGATACATATCCATTTACTTCATTTTTTTGAAACTACATAGAATTTTAAAAACATTTTTGGGGAGACTTTAAAATTTAAATATATACACAGAAAACTGTCCGACTTAATGGACACATAAAAGTCAAGTGAGGACACCCATATAACCACCCTCCAGATCGAGATAAAGAGAAATGCTGGTCACCACATAAACCTTCCTCATTCTAACTCCCAGGCAGAAACCTTCTCCCTCCCATGTGTGTAACTACTATTCTGATTTCCATCCCTATAGATTAGTCGTGTCTGTTTTATAACTTTATATAAAATGAATCATATATAGTTATGTATGGCTTTTGTGTATGTGTGTCTGTGTTATAAGATTTTTCAGTTAACATTGTTTTTGTGATGTTTATCCATGTGGTTTCATATAGCGGTAGTTTATCTTTTTCTATTTAGTATAGTAGCCTGTAATAGAATGTGTAGCTATCACAGTTGATGCATTTTTTTTTTTTTTTTTTGAGACGGAGTGGCATTCTGTCACCCAGGCTGGAGGGCAGTGGCACAATCTTGGCTCACTACAACCTCCACCTCCTGGCTTCAAGCAGTTCTGCCTTAACCTCCCGAGTAGCTGGGACTACAGGCACACACCACCATGCCTGGCTAATTTTTGTATTTTTAGTAGAGATGGCGTTTCACCATATTGGTCAGGCTGTTCTCGAACTCCTGACCTCAGACAATCCACCCGCCTCTGCCTCCCAAAGTGCTGGGATTACAGGTGTGAGCCACTGCGCCTGGCTGATGCATTCTATTCTTGATGGGCATTTAGTTGTTTCACATTGGGGTCTATTATGGAAATGTTTATAAGAGCCTTCTTGTCTCTTCTGAACATACTTCTGTTGAGCAGGTGCGCATTTCTGTGGGATATATGCCTAGGAAAAAAATTGCTAGGTCATAGAGTATGTATACGTTCAGCTCTAGCAGTTATCATCCAACTATTTCCCAAAGTGGCCCTGCCATTTTACCCTTCCATCAGCAGTGTGAGAATCTTATATGCTCTATAACCTTGCCAACACTTGGTATTGATGGCTTTTTGTTTGTTTGGTTCTGCTTTTTTGTTGTAGTTTTCTGGGGTTTTTATGGCTTTTTAAAAGCATTAATTTTAAAACCTTCAAGTGTTTTGTTATATAATATACTCTAACTTAACTAACGTCTGTTTGATGAGATTTTGTCCTCTTCTCTCACTATAGCAAAGTCAGAACCTGGACAGCACTGTTGACTAGCGAGTTCTGAGGCTTGTTCTATGTATGATCTGACTAAGGAAGATTTCATATTGGAACCAATTAACAGAGCTGATAATATATTTTTTCCTAACCAATTTTTCTGAAGTTTTCTGTTTTGAGTAGTATGATAGCAACATGAAAAATTCATGTAAAATAATTTTATTTTGCTAACATGAAAATCAATGTTGATTTCATGATGGTTGTTTTCTTCACCCTTTAAAAAAGCAGTATAGGCTGGGTGCGGTGACTCATGCCCATAATCTGGGCACTTTGAGAGGCTGAGGTGGGCGGATCACCTGAGGTCAGGAGTTCAAGACCAGCCTGGCCAACACAGTGAAACCCCATCTTTACTAAAAATACAAAAATTATCTGGGCATGGTGGCACATGCCTGAAGTCTCAGCTACTCAAGAGGCTGAGGCAGGAGAATTGCTTGAACCTAGGAGGTGGAGGTTGCAGTGAACCGAGATCATACCACTGCACTCCAGCCTGGTCAACAGAGTGAAACTCTGTTTAAAAGAAAAAAAAAAAAAAGTAGTGTTAAAAGATAACCATAATGTCTGAAACTAGACTTTTGGTGAAAGCCGAATTAATTATCCAAAATAATTTGCATTTTCTTAGAAAAGGCATACAGTGCACCCATCACATAAATCTTTAGTCCACTGGAAAACTGCTGTGTGAATTATTTGAGAATATAATCACTTAGGTTTTGGAAAGCTGTTTGAATTTTGCCTTTTGAAATTGAAAGATTTTTCCAGGAGGGGCATGGTGGCTTGTGCCTATAATCCCAGCACTTTGGGAGGCCAAGGCAGGAGGACCACTTGAGCCCAGGGGTTCGAGAGCAGGCTGGGCAACATTGTGAGACCCCGTCTCTACAGAAAAAATAAGAAATTAGCTGGATGTGGTGGGGCCTGGTACAGTGGCTCATGCCCTTAATCCTAGCACTTTGGAAAGCCGAGGTGAGGGGGTGTGGTGAGCCATGATTGCGCCACTGCACTCCAGCCTGGGAGACAGAGGGAGAACCTGTCTCAAAAAAGAAAAAGAAAAACAAAAGATGTTTCCAGTTGGAGAACTTTGCTTCACAGTCTTTCTTTTAACACTCCCCTCTCCCATTTCCTCAAATTTTCTTTTGACATAGGTTTTTAAGTGTGTGAAACTCTAGGGGCTTGCTTTTAATGAGTTAAATGTGATCCTCGGGATCTCCTGCTTTTTCTGATGTTAGAGGGTATGATTGCTTCATGATAGCTGCTCTTCCTGTTGGGCAGTATAGCTTTAAACAGGTGTCAACACAGGTGGTATTTAGTAATATTAGGTTACCCTCAGTAATTCCTTGGGAGGTTTTAGGTATTGGTAACCTTCTCTGGTAGCTGAATGGTCTTTTGGAAAGTGCCTGTGAACTTACAAGACAGTTTTGTCTTTCCCATTGTTACTTGCGTTTGCCAGTTTGTACTGAATTACTCACTTTTTGGAATAGCTATGAATGATCAAATGAACATGTGATTCTCATACTAGTAAGGTTTAGGCATGCTTTTTTACTTTCAGATGTAGAGATTCTTTACATTTCTAAGTAATTGCTGTCAAGAGCTTCTTGGAGATAGCAGAAAACTACTGCTTTATATTCTATTCAGTTTTGTGGAAAGCATGTGCCGGAAAAATGTCTTTAGCTGTTGAGATTTCTTAAGAGGTCATACTGTAGCATACATAACTCTAAAAGTCTGCTAATTCTTCTCTGTACTAATGGTAGTGACTCTAAAAATGGCTAAATGAATTAACAAATAAGCCAAAAAAAAAAACCTTACTAAGACAGTATTTTCAATGACCTTTTGTTTCCTAGCCCCTAAATCTTTTGGTCAATATCTGTAATGAGTAACAAAACTTGCTGACTTGACTTTTTTGCTCAATATCTGTTAAAAGTTTTATTATTCTAAATTAGGGGTGGAATGGAGAGCAGTGGTAATTGAAGGAGCACAAATATAATAAACTCTGACAAATAACTCTTACTTTAGGAATCTTTATCTCAGATTCATGGACCTTTTTTGGAGATTAATTTTAGAGGCCATTGTCGGGTCTTAATTAATAAACTGCCTTGACGTCTAAGAGATAATTTCTGAGTATATCCTAGCCAGCTCAGTCTTTACAGTCTTATTACAAAATCCAATAATAGTTGGCTCAGGTTGCAACTTCCTTATGGACTGGACACAGAGAATGTCCAGTAACCTAGAACCAAAGGAACCTTTATTAATTTCACTGTAATTTCTGTGCCCCCCAAAACTTATTTCTATTTCTACATAGGTATCAGTCAGAGCCGGATCTCTCATTGGCTGTTGCAGCAGGGATCAGATCTGAGTGAACAGAAGAAAAGAGCATTTTACCGATGGTATCAACTTGAGAAGACAAACCCTGGTAAATAGCATTTTCTTTTATTTATTGCATCTGAAAAAAGACAGATATAATGAATTACTTTAATGACTCCATGTGCTAACTTGTTCAGTAAGATAGTTTCATACTTTACTATGGTTGCTTTATGCAGAAAAACACTCTTAACGGCAATAGCTAAACCCTGATTGTAATAAATTTTATTTTATTGTCTAATATTATCTAGTTGTATTCATTTCTTCCCCTAAGACACCTCTTTGCTTTAAGGTTATATGATATTTCTAGCCATAGTTTGAAAGAATGCCATGAATGTTCAGTGGCTGATTTTGTTTTCTTCAACTACATAACTATGTAAGATTCCGTATCTTTTTTTTTTTTTTTTTTTTTGGCAAATCTTGTTTGAATTAGTAATGTAAATTTAATATTTTTATTTAATTCATGCTGTACCATATCCAATGATCTCTGCTAATGATTTCTTTTTTTCTAATTCTAATGACCTGGGTAATGGATGTGTCTTTGGACTTTAGGATGCAGCTGCCCTGATGACTCCCAGGAGCAGCAGTAGATTGGAAAGCAGAATGAAATCTTAAGAAAACTAAGATGACAAAAAAAATGTATGTCTAGAGTTGGAAGAAGTAGGCAAGATCTATTCAAGATACTTTTAACAGGTGATTTTATAAAGTAAAATCTGAAGTTATGGGACTATCTCAATCTATACTTTACGCAGGCAAGTGGCAGTGAGCCTGCCCTCATGTGTAAATTTATGATTGGGTTGTATATTCTGTAATGCTGCAGCCTTAAAGCCTTTGCACACAGACTGAATCACTAGTCAAAATAGTGCATAATAATAGCATTGGCTCTGAGGTAGAAATAAAGAATGTCATAGACATGTATTTTTGTATTTAAGTATGTGATAAGATTTTTTTCCCCAAAGGTCAGTTTCTCAATCCGAATGGTCCAGGCAGGGTGAAACACAAGAGACCATATCAGCCTCTACAATAATATTAAAAATCTGTTCTAACCCCCAATTTTTATTTTGAAATGTTTCAGATGTATAGAAAATTCAAAAGACTAACACAGTAGACACCTGTTTACTCTTTCTTAGATATAGTAATTAATAGATAGATATAATAATTACCATTTGGCCAGGTGTGGTAGCTCATGCCTGTAATCCCAACACTTTGGGAGGCTGAAGCAGGCAGGTGGGCAGATCACTTGAGGCCAGGAGTTCAAGACCAGCCTGGCCAACATCGTGAAACCCTGTCTCTACTAAAAATACAAAAATTAGCCAGGTGTGGTGGCGTATGCCTGTAGTCCCAGCTACTTGGGAGGCTGAGGCAGGGAAATTGCTTGAACTCGGGAGGCAGAGGTTGCAGTGAGCGGAGATGGTGCCACTGCACTCCAGCCTGGGTGACAAAGGGAGACCCTGTCTCAAAAAAAAAAAAAAAAAAAATATATATATATATATATATATATATATAAAAAATTATTAACATTTTACATTTGCTTTATTCCTATAAAAGAAATAAATTAAGATTTATGTATGTGTGTATTCAGCATTCATCTCCTAAGAATAAAGATAATCTGTATTACCACAGTCCTCATTATTATACCTATGAAAATTAATAATAATTTCATATTATTTTATATCCAGTCTGAGTCACATTTCTCTAGCCATTAGAAGAATGTCTTTTGTAGCTCTTTTTTTAGTATCTCTTTTAGGTTGGAAAATTAGGATGTCTCTTAAATCTAGTAACCCAAACTTTTTTTTTTTTAATGACATGAACTTCTTAAGCCATGTAATTTGACAGAATGTCCCACATGCTGGATTTTTCTGTTTACTTTTATTATCAAATATCTCATTTCTTTATCTTCTATATTTCTGTAAACTGGAAGTTAGAATTAAAATCTGAAGTTAGGATTCATGTTGAATATTTTAGGCAAGATTACTTCATAGATTATTTAGGGAGGCACGTACTAATGGCAGCAATTTATTTTGAAATGCATCAGAAAATAAAATGGATTTATATTTAGGGAAATGGATAGGTATGTGATAAAGTAAAATATGTGGTATGAGTATGGTTTTCACTTAAAAAATTATTTCACTACTGTGTGTTTGAAAATTTTTGCAATGAAACACTGGGGAAAAATACTTTGTAGGTAGTGTTTACCTAATATTGCCACATATTAAAAGGCCTGTCAGCATTAGAAGGTTGTAGCACTATTCATATGCCAAGTTTGATGGTTTTGTTAAAATGGTAACCACCAGATCTTTTCTTTGCAGTTTGTGAATAATCTTTAGGGTGACATTTTGCCCCTGGATAAATATCCTTTCCTGCAGCAGCTTTCACCAGTGGCCTTAGCATTCATTGATGCTTCTTGATTGAATCTGTTATTCTAATGGGGATTGCAAAATGGGGTCATCAACTGGTAAGGCCAAATTCCCTCACTGGAGTTTCGGGGTTGGGCTCTAGTCCAGCTCTGAACTAGAAACAGGAGGGAGGACTAAGGCGCAGCTCCAGGGCCACGGTGGCATTGTTGCAGCTGATCTGATAGCCAGTTGTTGGATACTAACTACAGGAGTCCAGCTTTAGCACTGGGCTGATAGTGTTCTTCCAAAACTGGTTTTATTTATTTTTTTATTGTTATTTATTTTAGCTTTTAAAAGTCTTATTTCCTATTTTAGTTTATCTTGAAACTAGAGCTGGGCCCACTCATTATCGGGAAATTAGAGGAAGGTAGAACTAGGGAATTGAAACTAACAGCATTCTTCTATCTGATCATTAGGAGCTGATTTCTTTAAGGACATAGTGCCTCCTTTTAAGACGTTCATTTAATTATCTGCATTTGGTTTTTGGTGAGGTTGCATTATTGTCACCTTTTTAAAAGAAATACTTTTTATTTTTTGTTTAAAAACCAAATCCTAACTACTGGTTTTCTTGTCAAGTTTTTCTGTGGGACATAATTTAAAGGCAGCCAGAGATAAGAGGGTAAGTTCATAATTGCCAGTTGGTAGTTGTTGTTGCATTAACAGCAATTGGGTATTAGCAGTTGAAATTTGTTTATCTTTTTCTTTGTATTTTCACCTTTATTATAAAGGCAAATATGGCATAGAATTCTTTCTTGATAAAAATGATTTTGTTTTGTTGACTGTAAAATAACCTTTGATTTTAGCTAAAGAATTTGGAGCTACTATTACGTTTGGTTAAGATGAACTAAAATTATGTTAGCTTATAGGACAGCAGATCCTTTGTTGCAAGTCATTTCAGACCTGATTAGAATCCACCCAAATGTCCCTCAATTGAGAACATAAATAAATTAATGGCACATCTGAACAATGGAATCTTATGGAGCTGTGTAACTACTTTTTGAAGGCAGCTTTATATGAATTAAATTTATATGAGGTGATATGGAATTCATAAGTAAAAAAAGGTACATAACAGTATCAAGGGCATATTTATGTAGGGGAACACACACACACATACACATGTATATACTTACCTAAGCATTGAAGATCTCTGAAAAGCTGTGTTAGGAACTGGGAAGAATAGCTCTGTGGAGGGGAACTGAGTGACTGGGAGTACAGGGGTAAGGTGTTAACTACACAGCCTAACGTGTCTTTCTAAATTTTGTATTATGTACTTGTATTGCATATTTGAAAAATAAAGTGTAATAGGAAGGAGGGAGAGACCAAAAGAAATCAATCTGCCTTGTAAGAGAAAGAAAGAGAGAGAGAGAGAGAGAGAGAGAGAGAAAGAGAAGAGAAGGGAGGGGAGGGGAGGGGAGGGGAGGGGAGGAAAAACTTAGGTTTATATAGTCCAGACCTGCTTTTGAGAAGCAAGTAGAAAATAAGTTGTCTGTGATTTTTATCAAGTAATTCTTTTATTTCATAATTTTTTGTCTGTCTAGGAAAGATAGCTCATTAGGGTAAGTGTAAATAATGTGATCCCTTTACATATATTCTGAGAAGAAAATGCAAAATTAAGAAAAGTCACAAAATGAAAAACTACTTTTTCTTTTTTCTTCTGTAAATTTAAGCATTTAGAAAACAAAAATGTTTCTATGTTCTATGACTCTGTTCCCGTGCGTTAGAGCATTTCTCTTTGTATACTTTGAGTGAAGTTCTTGTTTTGTTGTTGTTGTTTAGACAGTCTTGCTCTGCCGCCAGGCTGGAGTGCAGTAGCGCAATCTCAGCTCACTGAAACCTCTGCCTTTCGTGTTCAAGCAATTCTCCTGCTTCAGCCTCAGGAGTAGCTGGGATTACAGGCACACACCACCACGCCCAGATCATTTTTGTGTTTTTAGTGGAGATGGGGTTTCACCATGTCGGCCAGGCTGGTCTTGAACTCCTGACCTTGTGATCCACCCACCTGGACTTCCCAAAGTGCTGGGATTATAGGCGTGAGCCACCGCACCCAGTGGAAGTTCTTTTTTTCAACCTCTTCAGTCTGGATCCAGTTGGATATGGCTTTTGGTTTTTTGTAAGTTTCTCTTTAAGTGGACTCAGCAAGAAAAATAATAGAATGGATATTTAGGTTAATTTTACTGATAACCCAGTTGATATAGTGTAGTTCTCTGATAACAGACTCATTATCAGAATTTACCAGCATAACTGAAAGCCTGCCAAGGCATATTAATAAAATAGGCTGATGTAAACGAATCAGATAGATTTTATCTTGTTTCTTGTGAAAACACTTACAATAAAATACCTATTTTTTTTTTTAAAGTGAGTGCTAAATTCAGCATGGTTGACATCAAAAATCCCTTTATTTGATCAAATTAAGTTCACAGTCTTTTTCCCTTGTCTAATTTAAACATTACTATAGCAGACAGGGTTTGCTGAGTTCCTCTTGGCATGTGGCGCATATTCTGCATGTTTCTAAACAATTAAATAAAATTTGCCAAGAAGGTTATGCAGCAAATACATGAGATAAATGTCATCAGAAGAAATGTCCAGTCCTTCACTTTCAGAGTGTTAGATCTCAGAGAAACATGTGTGTGACATGGGGGGAGATGTGAAATTTTGGAGAGGCTAGTTCCTATGGATGGCATAGTAATGATGTGCTTATAGTCCCTCACCCAGAGCTAACCCTGATCAGCAAGAACATTATCTATCATATATGTAAAGAGAACACTTAACAAAATTTTTAAGTCTCTTAACAAATTATGAAAAGAGGTTTTTTGTTTTTGTTTTTGTTTTTGTTTTCCTCATGGGTTTAGATTTGCTAGGTGAAGGTGCAAAGTTTTGTTTTAATGAAAACTTAGATGAGGGGAAAAAACATTTCTGTAAGGAAATAGACAATACACTTTTCCTGTTAGGACCTTAGCTAACCCAGAACTCCTGTATTTTACTTCAGAGGAGTTTAAAGGCTTATATACATTGTTCCTGCATTCTAGTATCTTTTTTTTTTTCTGTTAGAGTCCGTAGTTTTGAACTCATTCTTGGATTTTTTCATTGCTTTTCATCCATTTCAACCAAAACAAGATGAACTAAGGTTTCCAGAACAAATCTGTTCATCAATAGAGTGTTTCCAGAGTACTTTTTTGTGCTGTTTTTAACTACCGCTACATTGAAAAAGAAAAAGGAGCCAGAAAAAAATCTGAAAAGTAATGTAATAGTATGTTTTAAATTAAGCATTTTGATGAATTTAAGATTATTCATTTTTCACCTTCTGTGTGTAAACTGTCTTGATTTCATTCTTTTTCCCCCAGAGACAGAGTATCGCTCTGTCACCCAGGCTGGAGTGCAGTGGCACGATCTTGGCTCACTGCAACCTCTGTCTCCTGGGTTCAAGTGATTCTCCTGCCTCAGCCTCCTGAGTATCTGGTGTACGCCACCACACCTGGCTAATTTTTGTATTTTTAGTACAGACGGGGTTTCACCATGTTGGTCAGGCTGGTCTTGAATTCCTGACCTCAGGTGATCCACCTGCCTCAACCTCCCAAAGTGCTGGGATTACAGGCATGAGCCACCGTACCCAGCCTTGATTTCTTTCAAAATAACCAGGCCACTACTTACTTTTCTATCTTCTTTTTCTCCTTTTTTCCCTTTTTTCCTCTCCCCTTTTCCTTTTCCTTCCTGCCCAGTTTTATTTCATCTGAATTTCTTTCAGTTCTTGAGACGCTCTTGACAATACAGAATATTATAAAGAAGCATAATATTAACAATAAACCCCAATACCAAGAAAGAACCATTATTATTAGTTGGCTTATTTCCTTCAACCTCTTGGTTAAGATTCTTTCTGTTCTCCGTTCTATTTGTACACATTTATCACTCTGCTTACTGAGGAGCGTGCCGCAATTATGGATGTGGCCTACTACCTGGAATTCACTGACCTATTGCCCACCCTTCATCCTGAAACTCTTTCTTTCTTTACCAGGGTCAGCCCCTAGACAAGAGGTTGTATTCCCTTACTGAGTCTATTTCTACCTCTATCTTGATCAGCCATGATAACCGGTTGGCTGTGTTTTAGTCCTTTTCACCCTTGCTGTAGAATAAAATTTATATAATTTTAATTAGGTAGATTCCAGAGCTCTTGCTGTGCTGTAATCCCTGCTTGTTTTCAGAAAAGTACTAAAGACTGTGAAACCCTCCAGCCCCCAAATTCCTGCTTATGTCTAAACTTAGTTAACTTTCAATTAGGCCCAGACTAAATTCTCAGTTTATTTTGGCAGAGTGAAACCCTTTTAAATTGTTTAAAGAAGAGTTTCGGTTTAGAGTTTCATGTTGGGTAGAGCAGAAATGTTTTTAAACCAGGGGTCAGCAAACTCTTCATATAAAGGGCCAGACAGTGAATATTTTAGGTTTTGCAGGTTATATGATCTCTATCACAGCTACTCAGCTCTTCTGCTCCAGTGCATTCATAGCTATAGACAATCTGTAAATGAATGAGCATGAGCATGCTGCAGTAAAACTTTATTTACAAAAATAGGCAGCGGGTATAATTTGCCAACTCTGTTTCAGGGTGGGCTGTAAATCTCTAAAGCATTATATGATGACAAGCTTACTTGTTTGAGCAGAAATGTTAAGTAGTTAAATATTTACTTTCCATCACATGCTATAGGAAATCACATACATACTAAGGGCTGAAACACAAAATGAAAGATATAAAAATACCCTGAGTGATATTCAAACCCATTGGCCATAATACAAAAGACTGACAAATTTGACTATATTACAATTAAGATCACAAAGCACACTATAAAAAACAAATGAATAACCCCCTATAAAAGGAACAACAGATAGGACTTCACAAGAAAAGATATAAATGGTCAATAAACAGGCAAAGATGCTCATTCTTGTAAGTAGTGAAGCCTCTATATTAAAGGGAAATTTTTTGCTGCCAAATTTATACATTTGAATAATTAATAATAGTGTATTGGGGGATAAAGGGAAATAAACAACTGGGAATGATTGTGATAATTTTTATTAGTTATCTATTCTTATACAATAAATTACCCACAATTTAGTAGCATAACACAATCAGCATTTATTATCTCATAGTTTTCGTAGATCAGGAATCCAGGAGTGGCTTAACTGGTTGTTTCTGGCTCAGAGTTCTGTAGAGGTTGCCGTCCAGCTGTCAGCCTGGGCTGCAGTCACTGAGACTGGATGGTCCACTTGGAAGTTCACTCATGTGGACGTGGACAGGTCCTAGGTCCTCACTGCTTGTTGGTCAGAGACATCAGTTCCTCACAACATGGGCCTCACCGTCCACTGCCTGAGTGTCCTCACACATGGCAGGTAGTTTTCCCTTGAGTGAATAAGAGAGAAAGCATCCAAGACAGATGCCACAGTGTCTTCTGTATTCTGATCCTGGAAGTGACATACCATCACTGCCACATGCTGTTGGTCACACAGCCTAATCATGGTGCAATGTGGGAAGGGACTACACAGAGGTGTGCAGACCAGGAGGCAGGGATCCTTAGGGACGTTGGAGGTTGACGTCTACTTTCATGTGCCGGGACTGAATGTCTGAGGCCTTGTTTCTGTCTGTCACCTGGTTTCTGCACTTCTCCATGTGGCGTTTGCTGTGGCTGCAGTGTCCAAGATGGCTTTTTCTCTCAAATGCTGGCACCTGGGTGGAGTTGGCACAAGCCCCTGGGGACTGTCAGAGCATCTTTCACTCCATGTGGCCTCTCCACGTGGCTATCCTGGGCCTCCTTACAACATCATAGTCTCAGGTTAGTCAGACTTCCTATATGGCCACTCTGGTTTCCCCCAGAGCCAGCATTTTAGGAGACCTAGGCAGAAATTTCAAAGCATCTTATAACGTAGCCTTGAATTGTTTAGGTTTTCTTGCTCAACAACCTGTCACAGGACTGACCCAGATTCAAGGGCATGATTAGCCAGAGGTATGACTTACTGTGAAGAGCCATCTTTGAAACTTGTCCCAGGAAACCATAATTGTGAGAGATGATGCTGACGTGTTCTAAAAGTAGTAGCAGTGCAAGAAATAAAAATTGGTCTGATACTGGAAATATTTTGATAAAATGAACTTGCCTATGAATTAGTTATGTGGTAGGTGGGAGAATTAGAGAAGTGAAAGATTAATTTGAGAATTTTGAGCTGAGCAGTTTGAAGAGTGGGTATCTATTTACTGAGATGGGAAAGACTGCAGGACAGTAGGTTTGAAAAGCAAAATCAGTATTGATTAATATTTTGGACATCTGTGTAAGAGAATACGTCTAAAGATGTAGCTATTAAGAAAGGGATCTACAATAGGTCTGTAAGTCTTGAAGTAGAAATGCTATCCATAGTATTATTTGCAAGGTACAATAAAGAGAGTATTAATTCTGTTAGAAAGAAATATTTATTAATATTCATTAACATAAAATTAATATATGCATTAATGTTTGCATAAACTACAGATTCTAATGTGTCTTTCTAGACCTGTATTAAGAGTTTGAATTAAACTACAGGCAGAGAGAACTTGTTGAAGATTTTTGATTAGAAGACCGATATGATCATAATTATGTTTTGGGAAGATGAATTTAACAGTGTAAGGAGTGAAAGAAGAGTGGGGTAGCCAGGGACTGAACTCCATGAAAGCATATACCAAGTTACACTGGAAGTCTATGAAATAAGTTCATGGAGGTCAGAGACAATGTTGCTTTCCTGGTTGTATTCTTAGCTTCTAGCCTGGAGCAAGCCACTTGAAAAGGATTTGATAAATGGTAAATGAATAATGAATGCGTCATTGGCAATTCAAGCTATTTGAGAAAAGAGTAATCTGAATTAGTAAAATGTCTCAATTATAGATATTTTTCATTGAAATTTTATTATGTTCAAGAGGTAGCAGAATCTAGTATAGCATCTAGACCTATAGAGACCTGATTTAGTTAGTAGACAAAAAGCACATCAAATATCATCTTATTTTCTTTCATGCTGTATTTCACTCTTTAAAAAAAAGAGTTTACAAGAATTAGGATTATTTTAAGTTTATCTCCTACATGCATAAATTCCTAACCTCATAACTTATTTGAATGGTAATGAAAGATTCTGAACATCTGAGGTATATTGTTCAAAAAGTATAACTATCAAGCAGGAATTTCAAAAGAAATTTTTCAGAGAAAGATACATTGATTAAGTTGTCACTAAGCCAAAGACCATACTTCCCTAGTCCCATAGGAGGTAGATGTCATATTGGTTTAAATTAACTGCAAGATATTTGCTAAAACTGTCTTATTTATTTCAGGCGCTACACTAAGTATGAGACCAGCCCCCATTCCAATAGAGGACCCTGAATGGAGACAAACGCCTCCCCCAGTCTCTGCCACATCTGGTACTTTCCGACTACGACGAGGGAGTCGATTTACTTGGAGAAAGGAGTGCCTGGCTGTTATGGAAAGGTATGTATCTCCTTTTTCTATGAGAAATCTCGCAAACTTAGGGAAGACATCAACTCTGGATAGATTGGGACAGTTTTCACTTCGAACAAGTAATTGGGTATCTTGGTTCTATCTCTAAAAGTGCATTAGAATATTATAAATGCTGTATTATTGAAATAAGGTGATCTTAGCATTGAGAATTCATAAAGCTGGAGTTAGCATCTGTCAATTTATTTTACTTATAATAGTGTCCCCAGTAATTTAAGAAATGTTGGAATAAATATTTTTTGAATTCACATCTTTGTATTATATTTTGGAAAACTCTCTGAAGTCTTCTTTTCATCAAAAATATTGAATAATTGTATAGGAGACTACTGAGATTTAACTTTCTTTAATAAGGAGTATGGTCTAAATAAGCTTTGTCCCAAAGGTTAAAAATACTTATTTTTGACTTTGTTTTAGTAATTTATCCTCTCATTCTACAGTACCTGATCCATAGTAGGTACTCAGTGATTTTTTTTTTAACCTAAATTTGACCGTAGCTTCAATTTTCCCATCTGAAATGGTATAAATTAATTATGATTCTGAAATGTTTGGCATACTTAGCATAGATCCTATAGTAGAATTATCTTTTTTAGTCATCTACTTGTAAGTGATGTTTACAGAATTTTTTTTCAGTGGAATTTTGTTTATATGCAGTTAGGTAATAATGTTCCAGCTGTACATTTTTCTTATCTGACCTGACTAGTAGAATTGGTATATTGGACAGAGCACTGGACTCAGAGTCGGAAGACTTACACCCAACTAACTTTGTTTAGGTCACAAATTCTCAGCTGTAACTCCTGTCTAAAATGAAGTTTTTTGATAGCCAATATGTCATCTAAGACTTTTGCCATCTCTCATCCTGCTACTTTCTGATTATTTCCCAGCTCATGAACTTCACTACCTGAAAGAGAGGGAGATTTAAAATGCCGAAATTCGGATGTTTTTGTTCATGTGATATGGTTGAAATTAATAGGTTTGCTTAAGGTGAAGGTGAGATCCAGTATCCAAAATGAGATGATAGGTTATCCATTGATGTTGTCATCTATTCCTTTCCTCGCTCTCTTTATTATAGATAAGAGCAGAAGCCATTCATTGAATAATGAATCCTTATATTCTTGAGTCATTAAAGTGAAAGAATGAGACATTATTGTCCTGGAGACCTGACATTTACAATCTGCTCTATTTTTCTCATCTAGGAATTTTTATTCTTTTTGAAAATTTCTTTAGAACTTGGCACACAGCAGATGAGAATTAAAATAATGTCTAACCTAAATTATTTTCAATATTGTACATTTTCCTTTAGGTATTAGTTTCTACCTGGTGCTAAGTTCTAATTGTGCTAGTGACTTAGCCAGTTAGTTTTTTTCATGAAAATACCAGTATATATTTATCACAAAATGTCAGCATGAGAAAGAATTAAGTAAAAAATTGATGACAGTAATATCAATAGGTGATATTCCTAATGTACTTTCAGAGTGGAACCTCAGAGACTTAGGGATTCTTATTTTTCCTAGGTGACAAGAATTAGACACAGAATCACACTGAATTTTAATTAAAAAGATATTGAGCATTTACCCTGTTCTGTGACTCCTATTTAGTCTTAATTTATGCTTTTTAACATTAATTTTAATTAACAAATGGCTTTATCTAATGCAGGAGTTGGTTATCTTTGGCTTAATTTTATGTTACCTGGCACAACTAGAAAGAGGATGCAGTTTATGCCAATAGTTGCAAAAGTGCAAAAAGCCTTTCAAAATACTTGATAGTACAGAAGGTCACAGTATGATTTTTGTTCTGTAAAAATGTAACTTTTTGTTTTCCAAAATGAAATGCAAAATTCCTACCCTTAGTATGACACATAAAATTTTTTCTTGACTGAATGGACAAATGAATACATAATGCATAGACTGTAAAACCAGCAAAGAAAGCCTTACTCAGATATTAGTATAAGAGAAAAGTAAGGCTGGACATGGTGGTTCACACCTATAATTTCAGTTTTGGGAGGCCAAGGCGGAAGGATCAGTTGAGGCCAGGGGTTCGAGACCAGCCTGGGCAACATAGCAAAACCCCATCTCTACAAAAAATTCAAAGAATGTCTGAGCGTGGTGGCATACACCCACATTCCCAGCTACTCAGGAGGCTGATGTGAGAGGACTGCTTGGGCCCAGGAGTTTGAGGTTACAGTGAGCTATGATTGCACCACTGTACCCCAACCTGGGTGACACAGTAAGATCCTATCTCAAAAATTAAAATGAAATTTTAAAAAAGTAAAAAATTATTCCATTCTTCATATATCAAGATAAATTTCAAATGAGTCAAAGAAATGAATCCATATAAATAATAGAAGAAAACATGAATCCATATAAATAATAGAAGAAAACATGAGTGGTCCCTTCATATCCTGGAAATGGGAAAAATATTTCCTAACTGTGACTCAAAATCTAAAAACAATAAAGGAAAAGATCGATAAATATGATTACGTAAATTAAAAGAAAAACTTTGGAGGGAGAAAAAGCTGAGCAAAGTAAAAGACAAATTGGGAAAAAAAATTGCAACTTTTATTATCTCTAATAAAGAGTTCTTAAAAGAGAAAAGACCAACAACTCTATCCTTATTGGGCTAAAGATAGGAGAAAAAAATGCAAATGGTCCTTGAACATATGAAAATATGCTCAATCTAATTGATAGCAAGAGAAATTCAAATTAAAACTACATTGAGATACTATTCTTATCACATTAACAAAAATCTAAAAGTTTGGCAACATTTTCTATTGATTGGGCTGTAGAGAAACAGACACTCTCATACATTACTTGTAGAAATGCAAAATGAAACAACTTAATGGAAGGGAATTCGGCAATATCAAGGAAAATTACCTATGAGTTTACCCTTTGACTTGACCTTCCTACTTCTAGAAAATTATCTTAGGACCAGTGGGTCACACCTGTAAATCCCAACCCTTTGGGAGGGCTGAGGTGGAAGAACCACTTGAGGCCAGGAGTTTGAGACCAGCCTAGGCAACATAGTGAGACCCCATCTCTACAAAAAATACAAAAAAGTGTGGTGGGGCATGCCTGTAGTCCCAGCCATTTGGGAGGCTGAGGCAGGACGATTGCTTGAGCCCAGGAGTTTGAGGCTGCAGTGAGCTGTGATCACACCACTGCACTCCAGTCTGGGTGACAGAGAAAGACCCTATCTCAAACAAACAAAAAAAAAGAATCTTAAAGATATACTGGCAAAAAATATGAAAAGATAACAGCACTGTTTTTACTAATTTCAAAATACAGAAGATGACCTAAATGTCTATTTGTAGTGACTAGGTCAGGAAATTATAGCACATCCATATATTGGATGTTGAAGCCCATGTAATGGATTACTATGCAGATAAAGAACAAAAATTCTGTATACAGTGATCTCCAGGATACAACATTAAGTTAAAAACAAGGCAGAATCAACTGTATATAATACAAAGCTATCATTTATGTATTTGCTTATAACTTATTTTAAAATGGAGGAATAAACCATAAAATAAATGGTTATCAATAAAAGAGAAACAACTTGGAAGAGGGAGGGGTAGAAGCTAGATTTCTCGGGAAACACTTTGTTTTGACCTGTAACTAAATTACACAATTATAAAACAAAATTTAAAATCAGGGAAAAAATGGGGGGAAAAGGGTGATCTTTAAAAAATAACTAAAATGAAACCTGTGTATCAAAATAGTGACTTAAACACCCAAGAATTCTCAAAATGTGTTTATAACACAGTAATTTCACTATATTTCCCAAGTGGGAAACAGCTTAAGAAAAAGAAACACCAAAAAAATCTTACACTGTTTCTCCTGAATTTGGTGTCATAGATACTGCTATTTAGATACTATTTTTATTTATATAGCTAGATAGGTGTAGATATAGATGTAGGTACAGATAAAACAAATAGTCATATTAAAGTTATTAGGAACCAAGATTGTCAGTGCAAAGGAAAAGAGAAATATAAAATCAAAAGATTTAAATAAAACACTGTAGTCTTCTGTGTGTATGTTTGCATAGAGATAGAAATTTATCTTGATTTTAAAAAAAACAGCCTTAGTGAAATACAATTCATCTATTTAAAGTGTACAATTTAATGCTTTTTAGTATATTCACAGAATTAGGCAACCATAACCTCAGTCAATTTTAGAACATGTTTATCAGCCCCCTTCCCTTTTTGAGACAGAATCTTGCTCTGTTACCCAGGCTGGAGTTCAGTGACATGATCATGGCTCACTGCAGCATCAACCTCCTGGGCTCAAATCTTTCTCCCACCTCAGCCTCCTGAGTAGCTGGGACTATAGGCACGCACCACCATGCCTGGCTAATTTTTATATTTTTGTAGAGACAGGTTTTGCCATGTTGCCCAGGCTGGTCTTGAACTCCTGGGCTCAAGAGATCCACCCACCTTGGCCACCTACAGTGCTGGGATTATAGGCATGATCCACCGCTACAGCACCAATTTTAGTAACCATAAGATTGATCAGTGAATTCAGTGTTACTTTCTTGATTCACTTATTAGAAAATCCCCTATTAACCATCTGCCTAATAGTTTTAGAGCATTGATTCTTAAATCTGGATGCATATTAGGATCACCTGAGGAGCTTTAAAAACAAAACAAAACAAAAAAAAAACTATCAGGGGGCTTCACCCCTGACGGACTGAATCTTAATTTCTGGGTGTAGAGCCTAGGCAGAGATATATTTTGAAAAGTTCCCAAGTGATTCTGAAGTGTAGGCAGGACTGAGAATCACTGTTTTGTTATCTATTGATGATTGCTTCCTAGTCATTTTTTCCATAAGGAGTCACAAAATTGTTGTATTGAAATTTGTTTATTTCTTGTACATTAATCAGCTGGAATTCTGTAAAGAACTTTCCCTCATCAACTCTTTGGTTACCCTGAAATGTACTCCCTCACAAATGTGTGACGGCAGGGAGGGAGCTAACATATAAGTAATTGTGGAACTGAGAACTGAATGCTGTTATGACAAAAGGAGCATGTAGAGAAAAGTGGGAAACTACACCGAAGTGGTAGCATTTTGGCTGCATTCAGATGAGGGATAGGAGTTCACGAGTTAGAGAAAAGGCATTATAATGTTAGGAGCATTCTTACTTTGATTATTCAGAACTTGGTTATATTGTGCATTCTATAATCAAACAAGCACCGTGTTTAATTATACCATAAGCGTTGGCATTCGGGCCTTATGTAGGAGATATATCTGATTAGATAATAGTGGTGGGAGTATGGATAATGGACAAGAAATCAATCAAGTATGTATTTTAACACATACTACATGCGTATAATTGGAGAAATAAATGTAATATATATCTAAGTTATAGTATCTCCCTTCGTAAATCTTAAGGCAGTGATAGCTTACATTTGAATAGGAATTTAATTACTATACAGTTACTGATCTTATTGATAATTATATGAAATTATTTAAGTTTCAGAATTCTGTACTGTAGGTATTTTATTTGCAGTTTATATATAAGAGCCTCAGAGAAAGGAAGTGACTAACTCATATGCAAATGGATTAGAGCAGGGGTCCCTAACCCCCTGGGCTGTGGACCTCCACACAGCAGAAGGCAAGTGGCAGCAGAGCAAGCATTACTGCCTGAGCTCCACCTGCTATGAGATAAGCAGTGGCATTAGATTCTCACAGGAGCTCGAACTCTATTCATTTTCATCCCTAAACCACCCTTCCTATCCCGCACCCCATCTGTGGAAAAATTGTCTTCCACGAAACTGGCCCCCTGGTGCCAAAAAGGTTGGAGAACACTGGATTAGAGGAGGGATAGATGGAGGCCAGCTTAGGAAGCTATTAGAGTAACCTGTGCATGACTGCTGAGGACCTAAGCTATATTGTATAAGCAAAAGGATAGCAAATGGATAAAAAGTGATAGATATCAGAAAAAAAACGGAAGAAAAACAGTCTAACCTAGTTACACACTTTGGAATGACAAAACAGGAAGTATTTAAGAGTTTAGCATAGTGATTAGAGAGCATCTGGGAGACAGTACGTGCTATTAGAAAATGCTTTCACTAACCGGGCTCAGTGGCTCACGCCTGTAATCCCAGCACTTTGGGGGGCCGAGGAGGGCGGATCATGAGGGATCATGAGGTCAGGAGATCGAGACCATCCTGGCTAACGGGGTGTGAAACCCCGTCTCTACTAGAAAATACAAAAAAAATTAGCCAGGCGTGGTGACGGGCGCATGTAGTCCCAGCTACTCTGGAGGCTGAGGCAGGAGAATGACGTGAACCCGGGAGGCGGAGCTTGCAGTGAGCCCAGTTTGAGCCGCTGCACTCCAGCTTGGGCGACAGAGCGAGACTCCATCTCAAAAAAAAAAAAAAAAAGCTTTCACTTTGGGCAAATCATTCAGCATCTCTGGGTCCCAGTTGCCACATTTATGAAGAGTTAAATATCATGATGAAGTAAAAAGATGGACTTCAGAGGCACACAGACTTAGGAATTAGTCACAGCTTCACTTTAATCTGTGGGAATTTCAGCTTTCTGTAAAATGGAGATGGTTATTATGAGAAGAGTTATGAGAATTATTTGAGATAATATGTATAAATCACACAGTAGAATGCCTTTCTCATAACCCTTATTAGACCACTGTTCTTTTTCCATCTAAGCTTCTTCTAGTTTAATGCTTTGACTGTGAAGTCACCTCAAGATTTCTGTGTTAGGAGAGTTCAGTGGCACTAGAAATGGAGATTTGGGAGTCATCAATATATTAGGTACAGTTAAAGCCATGAGTGTGAATAAACTCTGGTTAAATATATCCACTTATACAGTTCGTGCATTTTTGCAGCAAAATGTGGCTGGAGAAAAACTTAAAACCCTACTGACTGATCTCATTTTAAATTCATGACCATGAACCTCAAGTGGGTCTTTAATTCTGCCAAGCAGAATTAATATTATACCTTTCTGGTTTATTTTTTCCCACTCTCCTATAAGATTATTTCACACTTTCTTCTCTCTCTGCAAACTCCCCATCCTCATTCTCTCATGGTGACCTTGCTCATCATGAAAGGAAATGAAGAAAATAAAGCAATCAGAGACTGTCCACAAACTACCTACTTGCTACCATGTACACACACACACACACACACAGTTTTCCTGCCTCTTAACATACCCAGAGCACTTCAATGATATGTATATTTCCTAGTATGTGTCTTGGTGCATCATTCATATATATGTGCGTTTTCTCCTTCTCTGACCTCATTCCACGGTGTATTCCACATATTTGACTTTTAAAATATTTAATTCCAGAAACATTTATTGTCACAAAGGACAGTATTCTGTGATTCCATTTAGATGAAGTATCTGGAATAGGCAAACCTATAGAGACAAAAAGTAGATAAGTGGGTCACCTAGGGCCAGGGGAGGATAAGGGTGTTGGGAGGGGTATGTGATGGCTAAGGGGTGTGTGTTTCTTTTTGGGGTGCTGAAGATTTCTAAAATCAGTTGTGGAGGTGCTTGTACAACTTTATGAATATGCTCAAAACTGTTGTATGCCTTAAATAAGTGAAGTTTTTGGTATATGAATTATATCAAGCTGCTTTTTAAAAAACATTTATTCAGTGCACTATTAGAAGCTTCACATATACTTACTATTAGAAGCTTCACATATACTTACCCTCCGTATTTAATTCTCACTGCAGTCCTAGTTTTTCCTTTTTCTAATGAGGCAGTCAAGGCTCAAAGAGGTTGAATAACTAACTTCTTAGGACCACAAAGCTAACAAGTGTCCCAGTCACATGTAGATCTTTTTTTTTTTTTTTTTTTGGAGACAGTCTCACTCTGTCACCCGGGCTGCAGTGGCCAGATCTCAGCTCACTGCAAGCTCTGCCTCCCGGGTTTACACCATTCTCCTGCCTCAGCCTCCCGAGTAGCTGGGACTACAGGCGCCTGCCACCTCGCCGGGCTAGTTTTTTGTATTTTTTAGTAGAGACGGGGTTTCACCATGTTAGCCAGGATCTCCTGACCTCGTGATCCGCCCGTCTTGGCCTCCCAAAGTGCTGGGACTACAGGCTTGAAGCGCCCGGCCACATGTAGATCTTTAACCAGTGCTATTCATAGATTTGAGTTCTTTTTATTAACTAAGAAGAATGTTATTTTAATTTGGGTATATACTGATTGTTTTTAATTCATGGACTTGGGCTTTATTAACTCTAAAGTCTGATGTCCCTAGATTAATATATGTTGCAACCTTCCATTTGTTTAAGAGCATATGGGGATTAGAATGGGGAAAAGATGAAACAAGAATGGCAAAATGGTTGCTAATTGTTGAAGCTGGTATGTAGGGGATTGTGGGTTTATTATATTTTTGTGGGTTTAAAATATTTATAATTAAAAGGATTTTGTTTTTAAAAAGAGGACCTGACTAGATTTTAATGGATAAAATATATAATTGACTAATATTTATTCGTTTTTTAAATAAAGCATTTGCTGTGTGTTAACAGTAACCTAGGCTTACCTTAAGTAGTTTACATATTCTCAAGGGGAAAAAAGTCATCTATAGTGAATGTCTGGAATATCTGCATATGCAGATCATGTGATTCTACATGCTCAAACGTGATTCTACAAAGCTAACTGTCCCATTTGTTCATTCATTCAATGAAGTACTTAAGGGCTGTGAGGCAAAGTGCTAGGAATAGAAAGAATAGATACATTTAAGGATGAGAAGAGTGAAAGGAGTAGAGCTGAAGAGAAGGTTTATGTCAGAAGAAGTTTTGGAGGCTTCATGGCCTAGGAGAGTGACTTCTAATATACTCTTTCCTTACTAATCTTTCAGCAATTTGGGCTAGATATTCCTTTATCTTTGGAAACAGGCGTGTCTCTAGAGCATTAGCGTATGTGACTGGGACACAAAAGAGTAAGACCTGGCTATAGCACCTATTCTGGTCACAAGGGAGGAAGGTAAAATAAGCCTCCAAATCTCCTTACAGGTTTTTCAGCCCAACTAAGCAAGAACGAAAGAGAAGCAACAACTTGGAAAAAAGCTTTGACTGGATGCAGGCATAAATGTGAGAATACCTAGCAGTGATAGATAGAAGCAATAGAATATAATGGTTAATAGTACCAGCTTTGGGGCCAAATTTATGTGGAAAGGTTACTTATTGCTATCATTTTTAATCAGAGTGGCTAAATGATGACCCTGTATTTGGGTGTATCCAGGAACATGCAAATTAAATGCTAATGAAGGCAAATGAATACCTCTGTTTGTAATGAAAACTATTGCATGTTTTATTTTTCTTATGGATAAGTATATTTAATATGTTTTTGTTATTAAATTCTGTTCATGTTCATCTTCAGCGAGCAATATGAAATAAAATCATTAGTAAAACCTAGAACCCTCTGAAATTATACGGAAAATATTTTGTTTTTGTTGTTTTAACCTCTGTCAGTCTCCAAAACAACTTTAAAAAATTAATCCAAAATATTCTCCCAGGCAAGGAATCAGCATTAAAAATTTTAGCTTGAGAGTATCTCTTTCCCCCAAATTTAAGCATCTAAAAATCAGGTCTTACAATAAAAGTGTCTTCATGAACAAAAATAGCATCACAACCACAATACTATAACAAATCAAAATTATATCATAGTTTTAAATTTGGTGTCACTGCTGTTAACCTGACATGTATATAATCTGAATTAGAGGCATGCATCTAATAACCAAGTGGATTTTATTCAAGGATGCTTTACATACTGGGAGAACTAGCATGGAAGAGACAAATCAGCTTGTAAAACGATTTCTAGAACATTGCTTGAGGTTTCTGTAATTTAATTTTCTTGGTCTTTACTGCTTTTTGGAATTCTTCCCAGGAGAGTTTATTAGTACATAGACTTTGGTTTCGGTGTCTTTCCTTTCTCCTTTTTACTTTTAATTTTTTCAGTGAAGGTTAAGACTAACAGTTCCAGAAACTAAATTCTATATTTAACTGCAGACTGGGTGTGGTTGGTTCAGACAACTGCAGTGCAACTTGCCTAGTGTTTTGCAAGTCATCAAAACCCTGACCTGCAAAGAACATTTCTTTTCCTAGTCTTCTGACTCTGAACTATGCTGAGCGATGATATGATGATCTGTAGTAATACTTTCGTATGTGTAAAGACAAAAGAGACTCATAGGTTCAAGCTTCAAGTGACTGTGGAAGATCAGTTTCTTCTGTGTTCTTTTATAGCAATCTCTGAATAATATTAACCTGCCCTATTTTCCTAGTGTCACTTCCTGTTATTCTTTTATTACCTTTATTAACCACTGTGAGATTTTAAAAATATTTACCCAGGAAGCTCTCTCCACTTCTTCTCTCGTTTCATGAAGCTATGCTTTCATTTAATATATTTTTTCTTGTTTGCTTTATATAATTTGAGGCTTTCTTAATTGTCATTTAAAAATGAAGAAATAACTTCTAGTAGGATTTTCCCCATCTTAAAAAAAAACACTCTACCTCTTGAAGAGAATCCTGTTACTTTGCAAAATGCAAAAATAATCATGTTTTTCTTCCTTAGCAGTATCCTCACTTTGTTATGGCATTGTGATAGTGATGCTATTTTGTTTATATCTTTCATTATTCTGTATAATGTACCAATATGTATATCACTTATGCAGAAACCTATGGAGTTAGAGACCCTTCTAATGTCAGTAAGATTACTCCTAGCCAGAAAAATAATTAGAGCAGAAATACTTATAAATCCTTTCTAATATTGCTCTTCTGAGAAATTAAAACCTATCTGGATGTTTCTTTGGACAGCAGCTTGTGTCATGTGAACAGTAAGTGACTTTTGCTCTTGTTGTACAAAAAAATATAAATTGCATCTACTGACCACTGATTCCATGTAAGCAATCCAGGTGTAAGCTGAGAGCCTTCCTTTGATTTCATTTACCTATATTTGGTCACCATTACTGCAAAGAATAAGGAAGTGACCCTAAAGATCTTCTAGTTCAGTTTGTTGTTTAGATCAAGAACCTGTAATTCAAAGAGACTAATTAACTTGGTTACATTCACAGAAGAAATAAGATTAAGTTGCTTATTTTGAGACTTTACAGTTATGGGAACCGTAAAATGTGATTTGAAAAATAATTCTACTCGTTGAACTTCTTAGCCCTTTATCTTCCTTAACTTTTATGTGGTAAACATTTATTGACTGTTGCTAAGGTTTAGACTAAGAATTGGGACACAGAGATGAGGAAGACAAAAGTCCTTATTTCATTTAACCCAGATTTCTTCTCTTTGTTTCTTTATTCTTGTTTCTCTTAGGCCCCCTTATTATTATTATTTTTGTTTATTTTCGTTCCTAAACTCCTTTCTGTATCTTCCTCTTCCTCACCTTCTGGTACTTTAGTTTGCCAAAAAGACTTCTGTCCATTTCTTTTTTCTTTTCTTTTACACTTTTTTCTTTGAAGCACACCCTCCAACTCTGTTCTTGGTTTTGTTGATTATAATGTAAAACTGAAGTATGTGCTTTAGTGTATCTTATACTTTCTGAATAAAGTATTAGGTTCCAGTTTTTTTTTTTTCATGTAAAAAACAAAATTGTTTTCATTTAAAAAGCAAATTTTTTTTTTTTTTTTTTTTTTTTTTTTTTGAGACAGAGTTTTGCTCTTATTGCCCAGGCTAGAATGCAATGGCGCGATCTCGGCTCACCGCAACTTCCGCCTCCCAGATTCAAGTGATTCTCCTGCCTCAGCCTCCCAAGTAGCTGGGATTACAGGCATGTGCCACCCCAGCCCCAGCTAATTTTGTATTTTTATTAGAGATGGGGTTTCTCTATGTTGGTCAGGCTAGTTTCGAACTCCCAACCTCAGGTGATCTGCCTGCCTTGGCCTCCCAAACTGCTGAGTTACAGGTGTGAGCCACCACGCCTGGCCGATCAATACCTATTTTTAAAATCAATTTGTAAATGTTATATAATTTCTTAAAAGGTCCTTCAAGTTATTAAAATTATTATATCACTCTATGCTATGATTGTAAATAATTTCCTGTTTTTGTGTAGAGTCTTCGTTTTCTCTGAGATTCTGTGGCTTTGGATAAGAAATTATTTCCCACCCTAGAATTAAATCTTTGGAAAATAACTGATTCTTAGCATAACAACACAAACAGACTAACTTCAGAAGACAAAATCACGTCATGCATATTCTCATGAGCTATCTTAATAGTTTGTTTAGCAATTGGCTTGGATTCTGGTTCCCTCACTTTTTATGGTTATGCATTACAGAAATGAAGTATCTTGAGGTTGCTGCAATCTGAAAATCCTAAGAAATTATTGTTCACCTACCTTTTTATCAGTCTAGGTAGTTAGAATTACTTCCTTCTTCCTTATAAATGAGAAAACTAAAAACTCACCTTCCTACTGCTTAGAAGAAATCAGCTTCTCTTATTTTTCAGTTTATCTCTAAAACTTGTTTCAGCGGTTTACAGTTGCAAAAAAACTTACATTTCATTTTCTTCTTTATTATGTTGCTGCTGAATTGAGCGAACTAGGTGAAGATATCTTCTTCATATGTCATAACAAAGAGCCCATGTGTCTGACCAAGATGGTGGTTATATTTGGATAGGAAATTCAGTGAATGTTTTTCCAGCTTCTTTACATTCACCTCTGATAGCTTTGTAGCAAGTGGCTAAGTCAGTGATGATGAATTTATTAAGTGGAATATCATCGTAAGATGACAGATATGGCCTATGTAAGTTTGAAGAAAAATGCAAATGAAATAATGTTAAGCAAAAGAAGAAACAGTATATTATAATAATGTAAAAAGCCATAAATATCCAAATATAAATAATGAGAGAAATAAATAAATAATTTACCTTAAGTTTTTTTTTTTTTTTTTTTTTTCTGATGACATAATGGTTAAAAACACAGACTTTGGAGTTAGAACAACTGGTGCTCCAGGCCCTACCCTCTTACTCACCAGCTATGTGTCCTTATGGAAATTGCTTGTTATAAACGATTTTAATAACCATACCTATCTAATAGGAGTACTTTGGTATGGCTTTAGGAACATACTTTTTCTAATAGTGTTGCTCCTCAACGCTGTACCCCGTGCTGAGGAGTACGGAAAGATTAGCTCCTAGCCCTGGCAGGCTCAGTCCATTGGAGGAGTCAGGTTAAAAATCTCACACAAGAGATGGGTACCAAGTACAATAAGGACACAGGAGAGTGGTGCAAGGAAAGGAAACCTTGAGGTCACAGTGGAGTGGGGTCCTGGAGAGCAGTACAGTTTCGATGGGGTGAGAAGAGGAAGAATGACATGGCCAGCAGTGGGAGCAGCATGTGCAAAGGCACAGAGACTGGAAAAATGAGGCTGCTGAGTGTCTGCTCAGTCGGGTGGGAAATGAGGCTGGGTGAGTAGGTTCTAGTCAGATTGGGAATGACCTTACATTGTGACATTTGCAACATTTGTCTTTCTCAAAGCATGCTATTTGTATCTATGTGAAGTATGTTCTTTTAATAACCAAAAAACAGTTTTCTTAATCAGTTTTTGGAATTGTTGGTGCCACTTTTCTCCCAGATATAAAACAGAAGTAATAACTCTTTTATGCCAATGATTCAAACTGTTTTGCAGGTGGGGAGTGGATTTTCTGTTAATATTTATAAAACATCCTGAGAATTAAAAAATTGAAACTGTTTTGAAAAATCTTTCTAGCCTTCCTTTTTAAAGACAGAAGCGTAAATAAGATTCCCCTTTCTACGTGATCAAGGAAACATCTTGAAATTCTAATCATTTTCAATTAGAAAGAAGAAAAAAAATCTTTTGATCAATTTTTTTTCCTGATTCATGTTACACAGGTACATTGTTAACAAAAATTAGATAATTCAGTTTTTCTTTAACTGACTTCTATTATAGAGGTACATTGCTAGGATGAAAATTTGGGCAATATCTTTGCCAGAATGAATTACTTCACCATCTGCTGAGTAAAGTCTACTTGGTATTTCAGTGGTGCAGTTTTTATGCTCCTTTGGGCTAGGGTTTGGTTATACTCGGCTGGTCTGTAGGCAGGCATAGTGCTATGTATGAAGTCTGATATTACAGAGTGTCACTTGAACTTGATCGAATATTTAAGAAGATCCTATAACTTTAACAACATTAGAAAATGTTACCACCCTTTTTCCCCCACCGTACATGCTAGACTCAACGTGGTAGATATGGTAGTGCAGTATTTTCTAATTTTGTTAAAATCCTAAGTCATTCAAATCAGTTTGATGATAAATAATAATAATCAGAAGATTTAAAGTGATCCAATCAAAATGACTCAAAAAAGCAGGAAAATTACTTTTGAATGCCTCAGTGTCGTTTTCCTTAGAACATTATATCATTTTCATCCATTTAAAAAAACATTTTGTGGGAGCAGAGTTGAGTCCTTTAAAATGTGATGTTTGTCCTGGCCTGTAATGAACGAGGATGTAAAACATGCACTCTGCCCTCCCTTAGGTTGTTTTGCCACCACTGCAACCCCTGGCAAGCTGGTCTTCCTTCCCCTCTCTTCTGATGTCATTGCTGTTCTAAGAGAACATGCTGGAAGAATGCACTATAAATTTTGGAATTAATTATGCTGGAAGTTGTATTTTAAAAGGAGTTTACCCTCTTTTATACTCCTTATGGAATGACTCGGGTGGAACATAATGAACTACACCTCCTGTATCTCTCTACAAATAGAAGGCAGTTCTTAACATTTATATGAGACAGCAGGAGCCTGGACATGACCTCATTTCAATCCATTAGACTATTTGAGGAAAAAACAAAAAACTTTCCCACTTATTGACAGGTAAAGTTATCCCAATCCATTTCTCATAGCCAGTAAGAAGATGAACTGTGCTTAAATGCATTTTAAAATTGGCAAATTATACTTCCTGGTTCCTTTTTGGTCAAACAAATAGCCAGAAGAGAAATTATCATGATGTTTTTGAGGCAGATTAAAAATTTTCCCTATCCTCATAGAGATGCTTTGCCAGCAGTTTCATATTGTACAAATGGTATACCCCTTATTTCTCTAGTCCCCAAGCCAATTAAACAGGGCAAAAGACCCCATGTTCCTCATAACAATGTTCTGTGGCCACAGTTTACAAATAAATTAAGCATAGTTAGGTAAATACTGGTATTGTATATAACGAGTGACCAGTTAAGTATATGATTCATCCCAGAGCAGAATTCTAGGCATCATATTATAAACATTAATACCAAGGGAAATCAACTTACAGATGAATTGGAAAATCTTCACAGAAAACTAGTGAACCTTCAAAAACTCAAGCAAATATGTATTGAGCTTCTACTTTGTACCAATCATTGTAATAGATACTGGGCAATACAGTAATTAACAGGACAAATGTGGTTCTGGCCTTAATGGCATTAAGAAATCATTACTGTTATACTAAACATACACAACATGTACAGAGGCTTGTATATGTCTTTGGTGTTTGAAGATCTCAGTTGGTAGGATCTGAATGGACTGTGCTAGTTTAGTGGTAGGAGGCATCTAAAAGTGGTCTTAAGAGTATATTTGAAAACCTAGGAGCCCTGATTATAATAGTGTCTCGTCCAAATATTCTATTTAATTGGTTCCTACTTTGACATGTCATCCATTAAATTAAAATGCCAGATTAAGCTATGTTTCTGTCTTTCTTGACACTATTATGTGATTATCATCATCTTACTAGGCTTGTCATCAAAATATTTTTGCTCTGCAGTGTTATTGTGAAGAAATTCATTTAGCTTGTATACAGTTGGTAAGATAACTTTCCAGCTCTGTCAGTATTAATATAAGTAGCACATTTTTTGGTCAGATGTGATCAGAATTAATTTGGCTTTTTAAAAGGCAATTGAGGGCCAGGCACAGTGGCTCATGCCTGTAATCCCAGCACTTTGGGAAGCCGAGGCGGTTGGATCACCTGAGGTCAGGAGTTCGAGACCATCCTGGCTAACATGGTGAAACCCGTCTCTACTAAAAATACAGAAGAATAGGCCTAGTGGTGCGCACCTGTAATCCCAGTTACTTGGGAGACTGAGGCAGGAGAATCACTTGAACCCAGGAGGCAGAAGTTGCAGTGAGCTGAGATTGCGCCATTGCACTCTAGCCTAGGCAAGAGTGAGACTCCATCTCAAAATAAATAAATAAACAAACAAAGGCAATTGAAGACTCATTTATCTATATCCTGGTAGTTTGATTGACTCCCACCTAAAACAGCAGCAAACCTAAGAAAAAAGAAGTAAAAGTCTAGGTTTAAGAAAAAGTAATAAGTATCCCTGTATATAAAGTATTGTGTTTCTCCCTCTGCCTTCAGAGACATATCAGCATAATCCCAGACCAATGCACCTCTGATTCTTAAAAGAATCTATGCTGTTCTCCATGCTTGGTTTGCTGCTTATTGAGATAAAGAATTTGGATTGATCCCTGGGAGGACCAGCTCTCATTTTAGATACAGACAATACAATAGCCTTTTAGCAAGAGGTAGTCATTTTGCAGAAGCATAGTATTGATCATAAGAAAAACCATGCAAAAAACAATGGATTGATCCGTATCAATCCTGTTCTGTTGATCTCCATGTTATAATAATTATTGATCAATCGTGTCAAGTTTGTAAGTGACCAGTTTATAATTCAGCACTTTAAAAAAAAAAGAATAGATTCCCTGCCTTGGGACACCTTGTACACGATGAATGAGAAACTTAATTCTGGGTCACCTTACAAACCTCTTTGGTAAACCTACTTCCTACCAGTGAAGGCTGACAAAACAGAGAGAGCAAGATGCAGCTGGCATCTAGCTAAAGTGGAGCAAATGGAGGAAGGAGTATACCACTACCTGTGCCCTAGGAGTTTGGGAACTGGTTAAGTGCAGTTTACTCTCCAAGGTACCGTGGCTTCCACTGGTATGACCTTAGTTATCACTCACATTTGGTCTTTTCATTAGGAAACTAAGAAATCCACAGACTAACAAAACCAAACACTGCCCTCTTGTGCATGTTCTTTTTCTTCATTATTTAAATAAAATGGAGGGCTAAGCAAATACTTGCTAAATTCAGTGGTAGTCAAAAGACATGTTTTAGGAGAAATACTGTTTCTCAGTTTTTCTTTAAGATTTGGGTCAAATTTGTCAGTTTTACTGTTTTTGTGACAACTCTAGAAAATTGTCTCCATTCTTTTCATGGTCTTCACAGACATAATTAAAAGATAGTACACATTAGAAGGAAAACCAATTATTACATAGTAATAAGACTCACACCAAACCTCTAATATGGTAGCACTTCATTTAAGACTGCATGTTTTAGGACAAGTGATAGCCAGTGTTGTTTTGAGGACTTAGTAATAGGATAAAGTGTACTAAAAACTCACCTTCTAAATCCAGTGTTATGCTTGACACCTGTTTATCAATTAGCAAGTGGGATCTAGTGGCTATTAGCATGCTGCAAGTAAATGAAACATTTAAACATAGAGTCTTTGCAGTGAAGTGCCTGGGGAAAGGAAAACTTTATGTTAGGGCACATTTCATACATGGTGTCCATAATTCTCATTCTCATGTATGGATTTTTTTCTTTTTTTTAAACAAGTAAAGAAAAGCATCCTACCATCCTGATAATGATTTGGAAGCTTTGTTTTCTGCTAGTGTCTGAAGAGGTACTAACTCTTCTAAGATAGGTTAACTGTGTAGTAGACACACTTAATGGGTGTTGATGTTCTGTTTCAAGTGAGAAGTCCCAGGGTTTATTTAATTCTCCTCTGCCCAGGAAAAAAGGGAGGTCAGTGTTATGGTTGTGTCTCCAGAGCAATTAGATTTCCTTTCCCAAAGAGGAAAAGGCAAGGCTAGATGAGATGTAACTGTGGTCCTTTGGCTATCACGAGTTTCTTTCTGGTGCCACCACATCTTTGCTTCCAGGAACTCTTGTGAAATTAACAGAAACTTGGTCTAGGTGATTCATTGATACAGAGATTTGCATTACATATGTTAAATGATGTCAGAAACAATACCATGTCTCTTAGCTGAGTAATGGCTTTTCCTGATCTAGTGAACTAAGTCAAGAAACCTGAGTTACAGGTCACGTGACCTTGAGCAAGTCAGTTCTCTCTGGCTCTTCATTTGCAACGTTCATGTCCTCCCCTGCAAAATAAAGAAGCTTTCAGCTTAAAGGTCTTTGATTCTTTGTCAGATCTACTCTGTTACATCTAAATCCATGTGTAATGAGCTGTGTTATGGGATTCCATAGGCATTTGTAAATTAGGCTTCAAGAATTCACTTTCTCATGTGAATCTCTTCCTAGGTCAGTACTTATTTTTCCGTTTAGAACTCTCTTCTCTTTTCACAGGCTATTCTATTTTAAAACCTTAAGATGCTGCAAAGTCATGAAAACTTACAGCTTCTTCTGTAACAGAACTCATTTATATTTTAGCTTGTGCTCACACCTTCTGAAAGGTTGATATGGACAGAGCCATTATTTATTTTATTAAGTCCCCATGGAGTTAAAAATAAGCTCATCTGTAAAAAATACATTAGTATAGAACATCTTTTGTTTGTTATTCCTCAGTGTGTATGCAAAACAAACTTTTAAAATGTAAGTTGGTTTGTTGCTAAAAGGCATTAAGATAGGCTAAAGTTTATTATTTAAGAATAATTTTAATCTAATTCCATTTTGCTGATACTTTAAGACAGCAAACTTTATTTTCAAATAATGCTTTTCTAAATTATAAAATTAGCACATGCTTAATATATAAAACTGAGGGATACACAAGAAAATATAAAGAAAATTAAAATACCTCTTAATACTACAATCCAAAGATAGTAACTGTTAACATTTGGCATATTTCATTTGGGTCATTTTTCTGTGTATTATGTATATATCTACACATCTTTTCATACAAAAGATGATTGTGCCAGATATGTAGTTTTATACTTTCTCACTTATATGATCTTTGAAAACATGATTTTCATTGACTAAATCCATTTTAAGAATATCCTCTTATTTATTACCCAGTCCCTGGTGGTTGGATATGGAAATCATTTTGTTTATTTCCAGAGATCATTTATCACATAGATACTCTCAAATAGGAGATGGGACTTAGGTTCTAAAGTATGTTAGTTTAAAGCTGGTTTTTTTCCTTCTTCTGAAAGAGTAATCTTTCTTCTAAAAGCAGGCCTTTCCTGCCCACTGCCCAGTAAGTTTACTTGGTGATGAAGAAATACACACTGAATTGTACTTAGTGGGACATGTCTGGCAATTCTAAAACCTTATTTTGGATAACTGAAATGATGAGGTTTAAATATCTCTTTAGCAGAGATAGTTCACAGGAAGGCACAGAAGAACATGTTCATTTACATGGCATTATCCCTTGCTTGGAGAGTCAGTCTCTGTCTTTTCTATATGCTCATGCAGACACAAAAGAAGGAATTCTTTGGCTGCAATTTTTATAGACTTCAGTGTTATTGAAATGAAAGTGGTTCAAGGACATTTCCATTTGTTACTAGCTTATGGTTTCTCATCTCATGTAAATTATTTTGCCACTTTTCATTTTAATTCTTTGCTGTCATTGTCTGGCAAAAGATCATTTGGTTTCTCCCTGTGAAGACATTCACTGATCACTCAGCCGACGGTGTCCTTTGTCTGTAGAAGTGTAGTGCCCTCCGGATTTATTTTATCACTTTTTTATTGCTACCTGCGGACTTTTGTTTATACTTCTTTTCCTGTTTTGTCTTAGGAAATGTCTAGGGCTATATACATTTCATATGGACTAGAAGTATGTTTTGAGCTCCAGAGTTTCATTTCAGAAACAGGTCCCCTTTAGAGTCCAGCAGCCAAGTTCTCCTACAGTTTATCCACTTGGTAACAGAAATTTCTAGTCCTTCAAAATAATCTAAAATGTTGGAAGGTGAATAACAGTGTGTACTGTTCCTAGGGCTGTCTTGAATGCATTTTATCACCATTCCGAAGCATCTCTTGAATCTCACCTTTCTTTTCTATGTCCAGGCCTCAACCTACTTCAGGCCTTCTCCACAGCCATCATCACAGCTGCCTAACTGGCTTCTGCCTCTAGTATCAGCAGAGATATTGCCCTACAAAAATAAGTTTGATCTTAGAATACCTCTGCTTTAAATTATAGCTCCCAGTTGCCTACAAAGTTAACTCCATACCCTTTAAAATCTGGACCCAACCCTTCACAACCCCCCGTCATACGCTGTGTATTCTAGCCATACTAAACTCCTTCCCATTTTCGGAACATTGTAAGCTCTTTCGTGACTCTTTCACTGCCTTTGGATATCGTGTTGTTTCCTCTGCCTGACAACATTTCCCTGCACCCACCCTCTCTGCCCTGAAAACCCTTGCTATTTCTTCAAGACCCTGCCCAAATATACATTCCTCTCTGCTACCGCGGTACTGTATTCATACAGCTAATACAATTTCTTTTACAATACTTCCTAATATCTTCTTTACATACCTGTATCTCCTGGTGACTACTTGGGGAAGCTTTGTCTGGTTCACCTTTGCCACCATTTAGCCAACTGCCTGGTATACACTAGGACTTAACATTTTTGGGTGATTGAAATGAATGACTAATTCAGTATATTCAAAATCAAAGTTATTAGATCTATTTCCCAACTTCATTGGCAGTTCATTTTGGTTATATATAGCTCAGAAATAAACACAAATATCAAAAATAAATACAAATAAAACAAAAATAGCTTAGGCTAAAACCACCAAATTTACTTAGAGAAGATAATTGTACGAAATGGTGAAATCCTCACTTTCTCCTGAGATAGTCTGGGTTTTACCAAAAGTCTTAACTGAAACCACTGTTTTCTGTTTTCACCTTTGTTTCCTTTTCTCATTCATTTATTCCCTGGTGTATTCATTTATTCAACCATCTGTTCATTAGATACTTACTGTCTATTATATGCCAAGCATATTTTTTGGGCTTAAATACCTCCTTTTGTGAGTAGATAGAAACTATAGCCATCTTCCTCTTGATGCTTCCTTTTTTCTGAGCAATTACCATATCCTCCTCGTCAGAGCACATGTGAAAAAGATTCAGAGGATTTTAGTTGACATTAAATTCAGATATATATATATATATATTATGTAGTGTGGTCCTAGAGTGGCCATATAATTTATTGTCCAAAGCGGGACACTCTGGGAGATTAAGATGGGATTTGTTAATAATCCAAGAAAACAGCACTATGTCAGGCAAACCAGCGTGTATGACCATCCTTCTGTAAGCCCTATAGCCTAATCACATCACATCACTAGTTGCCTTCTGTTTTTCAAGCATGTCTTAAGTTTTATACCTTCATATTTTTGTCTTTACTATTACTGTTGCCCTTGCCTCTCCAATGCCTGCTCACCCCTCAGAAGCCTGCCCAATTCAATGAGCTTTCCCAGATCAGCCCAGTCCATAGAGATATCACTCTTTTCTGAATTTAACATGTTGTTTTATACTTAATTAGAAGCTAGATGCATTTTATTTTGTCACAGTTATGTTTTGACTCCTTTTATTATTTAATTTTTTTATATCTTCTTCTCAACTGAACCATAATCAGGGCCCATATTTTGAAATTACTCATATCCCTCAAGTACAATGCCTTATGCATAGTCATGTAATACATAGTTGTTTGGTATTTTAATTTCCTGGTCTACCTTTATCTTTTCAAAAAACTCTTCTACTTATATCAATATTGTGTGTCTTTTCTCACAAAAAAGTTTTAAGAGTTTTGCAGTGAAAAATCTTACTACGTTTTAAACTTAAATTTTACCATGAGGTACTGTAAATGTCATTTTATCCATTTAGATTATACTCTGTATCTTGAATTAATATTTTTTAAACATTGAAACATTACAGAAATAAAGAAGAGAGTTGTGCTGACAGTCCTTTGTATACTCCTCCAGCTGCAATAGCACGTTTCAATGAAAATTCATATTTTTTAATAGGCCTACATTTCTTAATTACAAAAATAACAGGTCTTTAGTAGAGAAGAAAGGATTAATTAGTTACCAGACTTAGAGATTTAAAACCATATTGAATCAATTCTTATTTTCTTTAGCCTTTGATTTGGAAAAAGTTACTGATTTCCTTTTTTACTCTAGTCTTCTTTATTTTATATAGTTAGATCCTAAAAATACAGATTAATTTTAATCTTTAATTAAATTTAATTCATTTTAAACCTTTTTAACTCAGTACAAAAAATTATATATACCATGAATAACTGCAAATTCTAATTTAGCTTCCAGAGATAGCATGGCTTTATCTATTTGTCACAAGAACAGAAATCACAATCCTAATATTTTCTAGCTGGTCCAAATACACTTTCCAAACATAAATAGTTACAGAGTTGTATTAATCATTAAACTAGTTCTTAAATATTGTACTGTCTCTCCCAAGTTCTCTTCTTAAAAAGTAATTTATAAAAATAGCATGTGTTTATTTCAGAAATTCAACAGAGAAGTATATAAGGCAGAATGTCAATTTTTTAAAATTTTTTTCTTATTTCTCCAAGAAAAAGTGAAAATCATTCTTAATTGCCACCAATATTTTCCGTTTTTACCCCCATCCCCAACACTGTCACTTCTTGGAGGTAGTCATTGCTAACCCCTTAGTACGTATCCTTCAAGATCCATTTTGCAATACCTATTTGCCCTCGCTTGTTAGCAGTTCATTTACTGTGAGATCCATTTCTTTTGGAGGCCCCCACACTGGGTTGGTGGTGCCATTGTCTATCATTATTGACTCATCAGCACTATCATTAGTGAGGAGTGCATGTGAGGATGAGTCAGACTTGTACCCTGGCATCATGTGGTTTTCAGTGCAACAGAAGACAGATGTATACAGTGATAACTGTAATACAAGATGAAAGATATATAAGAGAGGAATAGATGAAGTGCGGTGGGATCCATAGGGCAAAGAAAATACATTTGATTGGCCAAGAGGTGATATTTGAGGTGTACCCTGGAAAGATAAGATTTGCACTGCGGGGTGGGGGGAGGCAAAAAGCTGATGTACTTGCAAGAGAAAGGTATAGAGATGCAAGGAGTTTATAGAGTTGTTCCATTTTCCTAGGTGGTAGCATGCATATATGGGAGTAGCAGATAAAGATGTAGAGGTTGTTTGCTGAGAATGATGGTTTCCAGCTGCATCCATGTCCCTACAAAGGACACGAACTCATCCTTTTTTATGGCTGCATAGTATTCCATGGTGTATATGTGCCACATTTTCTTAATCCAGTCTGTCACTGATGGACAGTTGGGTTGATTCCAAGTCTTTGCTATTGTGAATAGTGCTGCAATAAACATACATGTGCATGTGTCTTTATAGCAGCATGACTTATAATCCTTTGGGTATATCCCCAGTAATGGGATGGCTGGATCAAATGGTATTTCTAGTTCTAGATCCTTGAAGAATTGCCACACTGTCTTCCACAATGGTTGAATCAGCTTACAGTCCCACCAACAGTGTAAAAGTGTTCCTGTTTCTCCACATCCTCCCCAGCACCTGTTGTTTCCTGACTTTTTAATGATTGCCATTCTAACTGGTGTGAGATGGTATCTCATTGTGGTTTTGTTTTGCATTTCTCTGATGACGAGTGATGATGAGCATTTTTTCATGTGTCTGTTGGCTGTATGAATGTCATCTTTTGAGAAGTGTCTGTTCATATCCTTTGCCCACTTTTTGATGGGGTTGTTTGTTTTTTTCTTGTAAATTTGTTTGAGTTCTTTGTAGGTTCTGGATATTAGCCCTTTGTCAGATGAGTAGATTGCAAAAATTTTCTCCCATTCTGTAGGTTGCCTGTTCACTCTGATGGTAGTTACTTTTGCTGTGCAGAAGCTCTTTAGTTTAATTAGATCCCATTTGTCAATTTTGGCTTTTGTTGCTGTTGCTTTTGGTGTTTTAGGCATGAAGTCCTTGCCCATGCCTATGTCCTGAATGGTATTACCTAGGTTTTCTTCTAGGGTTTTTATGAGGTTGTTTAGAGGGGACTTTGAACACCTCTCTAATAAACCTTTGAGAATTTCTGAACAGGATAGTAACTAGAGATATGCTTTAGGAATATCAATCAGGCACTGGAGCGGGTACAGTGTCATCACAGGCTTTGCAGTCACTTGGAAGAAAAGTTATCACAATGAGGTGTACTGGCCAAAGAGCTATTGCTTAAAAGGAACCCGTAGGTCTTAGCAACTAGTGTATCCCATCAAGTCTAAGAAGGCCTTAGATTGTAAGACACACCTTATTTGACGTGCCAGTAAGGGAGACAGAACACCACCAATTATAAAATGCATCCTGACTTCAGAGATCACAATAATGAAGAAATATGTATTATAAAAACAGTGAAGTAAGATCACTGTATGGGCACATGGAAAAGATGAGATATGCAGGAAAGAAAGGAGAGAGTTGAGAAAATGAAAGGAAGGGGAATGAGGTCAAAGACAAAAGCGGAGAAGTTGACCTTGAAGAGGAGGAGAATGCATGCATCTTCCTCTGCCATAAGACAAATGAATGAGTAATGCTTAGAACATTGTACAAGTTGAGAAGCCAAGCAATTAACTCATATTAAATAATCTCCATCTTCATAAGAGAGAAAGCAAGGTCATCTGCAAAAAGTGACAGTGGTCAATTTGAGGGTTTGGGGTAAGAGAGTGCAAAGTTTTCAGGTAAATGGGGCAGGAAAGATGGGATATGAAAGGCAATTGGTTAGAAAAGACCAAAAGAATTCCGAACAGAAATGAGGGTCTCAGTTAAGGTTGAAAAATGTGGATTTATTAAAAAACCAATTGGCCCTATTTTATGACTTTGTCCAGGAACACTTGGTCCCCTGAGAAAAGGATGGAAGAAAATAAATGGAAGTTGCTTTCTGCAGGGTAGGAGATTGACTGGACAGGTATGGTGGAAGGACAGAAAAGCTAAAGAACCTAGTTTCTCTAAGGGAAGTTGCTGATTTCGCATGCCATGGAGTTCAGGCTAAGAAATGACAGGTGAAGCCCAAAGGAGTGAAAAACAGAGATTGTTTTTGTTTTTGTTTTGTTTTGTTTTTTTAACTGGTGGTTGGGAGAATTAAGGAGTTAAAATAAAGAAAGTGCAGAACAAATTATTTTGAAGAGGAGGCATAGGTAAATACAAAGTTGACTGGGGAATTTCAGAATTGAAGATCATGGAGGTAGAATTCCAAGGGTTAAGCCTTGAAGATAAAGTGTTGTCTTTTAAAGAACAGATGGGAGTATATCTCTGTGTACCTTGGAAACCTCGAAGGCACCCCGTTTATTTCAGTATGAAGTCTTCTTGAGGAACACACAAGGGTCTTCACAAACTGGCCCCATCCCACCTTTCCAGGCCACTATCTCATTGCTTTGTACAAGCCCTATGTTCTAGCCACATTTAACTCTTCTCTATGCCCAGAATCCTCAAAAGCTTTTATCTGCTATTTTGCCTTTGCATATGCTGTTCCCTCTTAAATAAAATGCTTTTCCTCCTCTTCTCTGCCTTGCAATCTCCTGCACATCCTCTAGACCTAATTCAGATGGCACTCCTCAGTGACGCCTTTCCAGGCTCCTGCCAACAACACTGAGCACACATTCATCCACGCTCCCTCAGTGCTCTGTCCGTACATCCTATGGCATTTCACCACAGGGTATTGACTTACATGTCTCTCTCTAGTGGACTGTGAACACTTCGGAGTCAGAAACTATATCATCTTTCTTTATCCACAGTGACAAGCACATATTAGGTACTTAGTATCTGCTTTTTGTTAAATTTTGTGTAAATGAACTCATCCAGAACATCTCAGAAGTTATGACCTGTGCATTTAGGTCACCTGGAAATCTTGTTAAAATTCAGATTCTGATTTAGTAAGTCTGAGGTGGGGTCTGAGATTCAGTTCTTCTAACTGGCTCCTAGGTGACAGCCATGCTGTTAGTTCTCAGAGTTAATCCAAAGCTTCTTAGCCTAAGTAAATAGCAGACATAGAGCAGAGACAGAAGCCATTAGAAATGTGAAAGTGAAGCAATTATGAGGGTAGTGACTTGGAAAAATCCTCAGTATGCACACTGGAGTCCCAGAAATGACAGCAGAAAATGGTGCAGGAAGAGATGCTCAAATAAAGCAGAAGACCATGGTGGAGGGTGGTAGTTGACAAGACTGGGAGGATATAGCTATATGACGTAAGTTTTACAGAAGAAAAGGTAGTTAGGTGGGGACAGCTGCTGTGGGTCAGGACTACATCAGGTGAGACATCAGATGAGGTTAAATAAATAAATAACTACAGTGAAGGCATGCCCTCCGAGGAAGAGTGGGCGGTGAGAGGAGGGAGTCAGTGTTAGGAGCTGGGTTTGCAGGTCATCGTCAGGAAGGGCTGGGGCCTCCAGTGCTATTCACAGTAGGATGGCATTTCCACCAGTGCAGACAGGAGTGCTGAAGGTTTAAGAAAGGCTGGATTACAGGGAAAGGGAAACCCGTGAAAAAATGGTAGGTGCTAGAATTTGACAGGGGCCCATTTCCTGATTGGAAGTTTCCAAGTTGAAACCATGAAAGTTCTCCTTTTCTTTTTTTAAACTCATGGGTGACTGAAAAAGTAGCACTAATAAGCATTCTATTCCCACATGCAGTCTGATGGGTCTGAGAATTCTAAGGATGGGTTAAGTAAATTTATTCTTTCTTTAAAGTACTATTGTTCTTTAAAAAGTACAAAAGTAATACATACTTTTTTAACAAATGAAAAAGAAAATGTTTAAACTCCTCCCACTAAGCCCCCTCCCCACAAATCAGTAACCAGTATTTAAGCTTACTGTGTAGTCTTCCAGCTTTCATCTATGCAAACTTATGTACACATAGGAATTTTTAATTCTGTAATGATATTTTCATATTATTATTGGTATAATACCAATATTGAAAATAACAGTGTTTTCAGTATTATTCTGTGGATAGTTTTCCTCACTTAGAAATATGTCATAAACATCCCTCCAGGTCAGTGGACAGAACTCTTAACTTATTTTTTCCTACTAGTTTTAAACAGCAATGTATAAGTATAGATATCCCATAATTTGTTCTGCCATTCTATTGATGGATACGTGGGTAATTTCAAATTTTTGCTATATCAATGACATCTTTTAATGAAGCACAGCAGTATGTAGACCTGTTCTGTCCCATATAATAGCCACTAGTCACATGGAGCTATTCAAATTAAAATTAAAATTAAATAAAATTCAAATTCCATCCCTGACATTAGCCTCCTTTCAAGTGCTCAGTAGCCATTTTTGAGTTTTGGCTACCATACTGGACAGCATAGAAGATTCTACTCTCACAGAACATTCCATTCGACAGCCTGGACCTAGACACTTACGTGTGGCATCTTACAGCACATATTTTTCAACGAGTTAGTGTTTTAATGAGAGTATGTTTGAAAAATAAAAACTTTGTGTTTGTATTGGTTGCATCTGCAGTTACTTCAATGAGAATCAATACCCAGATGAAGCAAAGAGGGAAGAAATTGCAAACGCTTGCAATGCAGTTATACAGAAGCCAGGTAAGGTCGCAGGCACAGCCTTGCTCTGCGGTGGTGCAGCACAGCGCTTGGTTACAGGTTGACATCTAGGACAGTTAGTCTTGTGCGTGCGTTGGCATAGTGCTCCCAGCTCAGTCTGTGCCATCCTTCAGCAGGTGACCAGTGCCCTGTCCTGCTCACACAGTACTTCTGAGGGATGTTTTTATGGTACTCAAAATCAAATGCTCACATAGGAGAATTTTCAAGGAATGACCCTACATGAGATGTGAGACCTTGAAATTACTATTTTTTTAATGTGTAGATTTCCTTTTCCAAGAATTTAGCTAAAAGATACTATGAAACAGTGTTAAAGTTTTAAATATTTAAGCAAGCTTTGTCAATATAAAATTAAGATAGAATTTTTTAAAACAATTGTTATAAATTGTAAAATGCTGTATTTCTCTTTGGGAAAAGAATTCTTTTTGTAGTTAGTTTCTATCTCCTTTACACATTGAGATGACTTCTGCTTGCTTAGCTAAGAAAAATTTAGGGCAGGTACCATTTTGAAGTCCTGTTGTTCCAAACTCAACAAACCCACTTAAATATTTCAAATGTATTTTCTTCCTTGTGCTAAAATGTTATTTCACATTTTACAGATTTTGTTAAACATAAACCATTTTCAGTTAATAGATCCAATTGATTTCCATGTCGCCAGTTATTTTGATTGGCCTAAAGGCTACATATGAAAGTATCAGTGTTTTATAAAATTAAGTAGACCTTCATTCTCCCTCACCCAGAAGCCAGACTTCTAGCAATGTAGACCCTACAAACTCTGCTCCAGTGACACATAAGTGAAAGGAATCTGTACCCTGTTTCAAACATGCCAAAAGTCCCAGCCCTAAAGCTGTGCAGAAACTTGAACTCTCCCTGGAACATGTTGCCCTCGTATCATCAAGACCCTAACAAACCTGCTTTCTGGTTTCTTCACACACTGGATTAATAGCTGAAAAACAAAAGGAAAGGTGAGGAGGGAATGTTACAGAGGGGTCTGTATTGGCAAGCATGGTACTATCCATAAAAAACCACATTGGACTTCTTGCCGGGTGTGGTGGCTCACGCCTGTAATTCCAGCACTTTGGGAGGCCAAGGCAGGCGGATCATGAGGTCAGGAGATCGAGACCACCCTGGCTAACATGGTGAAACCCTGTCCTTACTAAAAATACAAAAAAATTAGCCGGGCGTGGTGGCGGGAGCCTGTAGTCCCAGCTACTCCGGAGGCTGAGGCAGGAGAATGGCGTGAACCCGGGAAGCGGAGCTTGCAGTGAGCTGAGATTGCGCCACTGCACTCCAGCCTGGGGGAGAGAGTGAGACGCCGTCTCAAAAAAAAAAAAAATCACATTGGACTTCAAAGATGGTAAATCTAAAATGCAACTTGAATTGTGCTATGTAGTCAAACCCAGTTACGATAATGGATAGTCATAGCGGCCTTCAGCCTTCAAGAAAACATGTATAATATCCTCTGTCCTAAGACAGCAGGTAATTAGTTAACATAAGGTCTTAAAGATGTAAGTAAATTTTTGTTGTCTGGATACTTGACAAAGAAGAACTTATCTTGGGTCGTTGTGTGGCTCACGCCTGTAATCCCAGCATTTTGGGAGGCCAAGGTGGGCAGATAGCTTGATCCCAGGAGTTGGAGGCTACCCTGGGCAACATGGTGAGACCCCATCTCTACAAAAACCACAAAAATTAGCTTGGTATGGTGGCTTGGGCCTGTAGTTCCAGCTACCCAGGGGGCTGAGGTGGAAGGATCACTTCAGCCCAGGAGGTCAAGGCTGCAGTGAGCTATAATTGCACCACTGCATTCTAGCCTAGGTAAGAGAGTAAGACCCTTTCTCAAAAAAATAAAAAAAGAGTAACTTATTCTGATACAATAATGGTAATTAAATGAAACCCCCATAGTACTGTCACATGAACATGGATCTGGCACCCTAGCCAACTGACTTTGTGGAATTCTCTAATATTATGTATGGCTTTCTGAATTGAAGCATGTTGTGTTACTAGTTGCTGTGTTTGTATTCATTTACATATTTATTCATTCAATAATTGGGGTGTGTACATGGTACCAGGTAATACTTTAAACATCCCTCTGCATCTATAGTTTTGGCAACAAATGTAATCAAAAGCAACAAAATAAAAATATTAGCCCTTAAAACTAGTTTATTCTTGGATCCCAGATACAGATTATCTGAATTTTATTGCATGTATTTACAGGCAAAAAACTGTCAGATCTGGAAAGAGTTACCTCCCTGAAAGTATATAATTGGTTTGCTAACAGAAGGAAGGAGATCAAGAGGAGAGCCAATATTGGTAATGTATCAGTGAGGCTGCTTTTCTCTTGTGCTGCAGTTGTGAACGTCATGTTTATATTAAGATTAACTTCAGTTTAGAAACTGCAAGTCTAAAGGATCCTAACTTCTTTTTTTTTTTTTTTTTTTTTTTGAGATGGAGTTTCGCTCTTGTTCCCCAGGCTGGAGTGCAGTGGCGCGATCTCGGCTCACCGCAACCTCTGCCACCCGGGTTCAAGTGATTCTCCTGCCTCAGCCTCCCGAGCAGCTGGGATTACAGGCATGCGCCACCACACCTGGCTAATTTTGTATTTTTAGTAGAGATGGGGTTTCTCCATATTGGTCAGGCTGGTCTCGAACTCCCAACCTCAGGTGATCTGTCCGCCTCGGCCTCCCAAAGTGCTGGGATTACAGGCGTGAGCCACCATGCCAGATCCTAACTTCTAGGACTAACAAAAATTGCCCTAATGTCTTTCATTGTATTTTTAATAAACCACAGTTAGTAGTATTTGCACTATTTGTATTGTAATGGTAATGACATTTTTATAAAACTCATTGTTCTTAAAGTTCTAGAATATAGAATTAGACTTGGCCCCTGAGCAATTGATTACTCCTGTGGTACATATGAAAGATACTTGTAGGGTCTTGAGAAAGGGAGTGTAATACCCAGAATTTATTATTACTGGACTATGACTTAGATATTACAAAACGATTAATAGTTTGGAATGAAAGAGACTTAATAGACAAGGAATGCAGCAAAAGGCAGAGATAAAGAGCATTTAAGAAATATGAATTCTCGATGTAATCATGTATACATGTATATATACACATATCAAAACATCACTTTGTACATTATAAATATATACAATTTTTATTATATTTCAATAAAGCTGAACAGAGAAAACAAAAATGCCAGAAGTGCCCTAGAGGGAACTATGAATACAACTGAAAAAGGAAGAAATAAAGGATTTTTTCCCATTCAAAACTATAATAGTAATACATAAGAATAAGAAATTTAAGTTGGTGAGTCAGGTAGGATGTTGGTTTTTAGCTTCTAAAATTGAATTTCATTTCTCCCATCCAAGTACTAACCAGGCCTGATCCTCCTTAGCTTCCAAGATCAGACGAGATCGGGCGCATTGAGCGTGGTATGGGCATAGAATGCATTTCATTTCCTTTCCTTTCCTTTGTAAATATACTTTTTATTCATCAGTACAGTTCTCATATGCTTTATAGAACCCTAAGATAGGAGGACTGTTTAGTTAGTTAGCAAGTATTTATGAAGCACGTAACATGCACAGCAGCAGAGACCCCAGAATGGCAAATGTGTGCCTCCCTTGACCTACATGCATTTGAATTTCATCCATCTTACAGTCTAAAAGAAACAACTGTAGAGAAATATAGGTTTTTGTTTAATTATATTCTAATTTCCTTAGCACAAAAATTCATTCAGTGTTTCAGCCATTGTGATAAGGTAACAGATAATTTAGGGATCTATTTGCTTTTTTCGAAGAAGCAGCAATCCTGGAGAGTCATGGAATAGATGTGCAGAGTCCAGGAGGCCACTCGAACAGTGATGACGTCGACGGGAATGACTACTCTGAGCAGGTGAGCCCCTGCACAGCTGGGCGAGGTTCTTGGTGCCTGAGCAGGGGAACAGTGGGACAGCTTAGTTCCGTGGGTGTGGCTGATGGGGTGGGGGAGGGGAAGCAGTCACTGTCCCTCCACTCTGCTCCTGTGTCTAGTTAGATTTCATGTAATTTGAAAGGAATGTGGTAAGATTCGGTTGTCCTGTTGAATTTGTGAGAAATCGTTATTCACCCACATGGATTTATTGTCATACAACAGGATACTTGGCAAGTACGCAATGGGGAGGAGGAGGAGGGAAGAAGTTCAGAGGGAGGCAGAGAAGCAGAGAAGGTAGAAGAAGAGAGGAGGATCTGATCCAAACAAGCAAGTTACACCATTCACGACACACACTCAGTGTTTGAGAAATACTAGGGGCAGCTGGACCCCATGCCTAAACATGTACCGATGCAGGGCACGATGGAAGGCCCCACTCACTCTGGCCCCACTGCAGTGGGAACCCTCCTGCCCAAAGGAGTGGTTCTTCCAGAGTCTCTGGCACACTGACACATGCATCCTCTCATAAGTGCAATACCTGCATGACTCGTCACCTCGCCCTGATTTATTCTGCATTGCTTTTGGGGAAAATGTATTTAATTGTAGCCACTGCATGGAGTAATTCAGTAACTAAGACCGTGGGAGTTCCTCCTTGACCCCACATAGATGTTGACAGATTTCATTAAAATTTTGATAGGATGTAAATTTCCATTTGGAATATGCAGGGAACGCATGGTGCCTTCCCCTAGACCACAGCAAGAAAACTTCTCATTTTTCTGGGGTCTGTGCTTTTTCCTTGCCCCCCAGCCAGCTCATATAGTCCAGTGTGTTCTTTAACAGCCTCTGTTTACCACACGCCTAGAATGCATGCAAGTCTGTGCTGATCCCTTTGTAAATTCTAAAAACTAATCTGTGAACATCAGAAGGAAACAATGATGTCCACACTTCCAAAGAACTACCATTTTTTTCCCTTTAGGACTCTACTTCATAGCCCCAAGAGAATATTCTGTAAGTCTTTCTGTTCGTATACATTCCTATTATTTTTCAGTCTACCCACAAAGATGGATCATTTCCATCTTTTTTTACAGATGCCCTAAGGGCAGCACATCCCATGTTTTGTTTGTTTTTTTCCTTAAGGGACTTACCCTTTCCAAAGCTCTTTGATACAGAATTCCCCTGAAGATGACAGGTGAGAAACGTACCCCTTATTTGTAACACCGTCTTCAGTGCCTGACGTACATCCTGCAATGCCAGCTTCCTTCACAGCTTTATTGTTTAACACATTGAGCTGCGCGGGGAGGACAGCCTCACACTTGTTCTAGGTAAGACACCTGCCGCTGCCCTTGCACAGCTGCCTCCAGCAGGAGAGCTCCACACCTTCCTCCCCTTTCTCCCATAGCCATTTCCAGCAGAGACACGTGTCCTGTTGTAATTGAGAATTCCTTTTTTTTTTTTTTTTTTTTAACAAAAATGCACTTTTTATCTGTAAGATGTAATTGTAAGTTTTGTCTAGTTTTCTCAGTTCAGAGAGGGACCATGAATTCTAATAATCTATTTGTAAAAGCAGCAATCTGGAATTTAATAGCTCACTAGTATGGCCTTCAGTGATTAGTGCTATATTTGTTACAAACAGAAAGATCCAAATATCCAAATTGTTGGTTTTATATCAATCACTGCAGGTTTGATCATCATCACCAGCAACCTTATTAATAGAATGAATAGAATTCTCAGTGAGGAAAAACATTTTTTGTGCTTTTTACTTGTTGAATCCTAAAATTATCAACTGAAAATCTTTGGACCTATATCCATTCAGTGTCTACTTAAATACAATTTACCTCTATTCTATCATAAGCCCCTCCCCCAGTTTCCTCCCACGAATGTTCTGCCTCCCCTTGCCCCAGCATGTCTTTCTGTGACTGAAGAATTCTTCCAATCCACTAATAACATTTCTTATTTCTGCACATCTAGGATGACAGTACGAGCCATAGTGACCACCAAGACCCCATCTCATTAGCTGTGGAAATGGCAGCAGTCAACCACACTATCTTGGCATTGGCCCGACAAGGAGCCAACGAAATCAAGACAGAGGCCCTGGATGATGACTGATCAGGGAGGTTAAACACGACAGGTTAACTTAGTTTAGACGTAGCACCTTAGCAGACTTTCCTCGGTCCTTAACATGTGTTCTTACAGTATAACTTGCAGTTTCTTGTATGTCAGGTAGCCGTTAGGGTCTTGTTCTGTGAAGATGGCATGGTGCCCTCAGCCTTTGCATATACTCTCTCAGTATTAATTCCCAGTAAATAATAACCAACCAACCAACCAAACTTCCCTCTCCCAGCCCGTGAGGCTAGAAAATCTTGCTGCTCCGTCTTAGCATTCCAAGAAAGTGCTTCCAGGTATTTAGATAGCCCTCAGTTCTGAAATATTAGGCTATGTGTAAAATCTTGGGTACCTTTAGATTCTTGTAACACTAGTCTGTACCCCCTTTTCCTTCCCCAAGACTGATAGGATGCAAGCTGAGGTCGTGGCACAGGAATGACAGACACCATTTGGGGAGTATCCACAGAGTCAAAGGAACACTAGAATCCCCACCTCAGTGTGAGGATAATTGATTTCCAGCTGCAATAAGCCGTGCCTCATTATAGCCACACTGTGGCTAGATTATACTTCTTTGGGTGCTGTGCTAAGAATGTCAATGGAAAAAGTCAATCTCAGATTTTGTTTGAAGTTAACATGCCTGACACAGACATCCTTTCCTCTCACAAGCTGTGTGACTTAGTAGATAAAATACTGCCTTCTGCCTTTGGGACCATGATTAAAAACAAAGACAAAAACCAAACGTCATAAAAAAAAAAAAAAAAAAAAAAAAGGCCCAGCTTGAGAGCATTGGAAAAAAACATGAGCTGAATGTCTAATGGATGCTAAGTCCAGTTTTCAGAACCACTGTACATTCCGCGGCACAGTTAGCAGTGCCTGCCTGGAAAAGTTTTGGAGGCCATCGTGGAAGTTGCTTTGCCTCCTGTCAGTGTCCCCTTTCCCTGCTACCAAAAAAGTCTTTCAAGGATGGAGCTAAGGTCAAAAATGAGTGAAAAAACTTGCAGTGTTTGTATCCATTAAACGGAAGCCCCCTCAATCTGAGAGGTCGCTAGAGGACTTCATAGTGGGGTTGTGCTGCCTGTCACAGACGCAGACACTTGCCCAGACAGGAGCAGAGAAAAGCAGGGGACGTTTCCTACTCACATTGTGGCTGTACAAGAACACGATGGGACTGCTTTGCTGTTCTCTTTACTCTGTCCTTGGAGAGGTGTGAAAAGCTGTATTGCTACAGGCAATTTATTTAATAATTGCAAGCCATATTGATAATGGATGTGGTAATATTTGTAAAGTTTAATCTACTTTAAGCGGCAGTAACTAATGGAATTTTTTTCCTTGATCACATATGTAGCACTTTTGTTACTTTTTAAAGATATTTATATTTGATAAATCTTTTTTTCATTTTGAGAACTCAAAATACCAAACAGTGAACTTGCGTTATAAAGTCACCCTGTGATCACCTTGTCATCTAGTAGCAAAATGATGAACTATTCATGCATCAAAGAAAATTACATCTGCTGGCCTTGTATGAAAATGATCTCTTGGCATCCCGATTAAATGACACACTGTCACTGTGGGTAAGAGGAAAGAGCCTTCAATGTAGCAGCACAGGGTGCGTCTGAAAGAGGCACAACTGCTGTGGTTTCTGCCTTGCTCCATCTCTCCTATGTATAATGAAGCCTTGTTTAAAGGGGCATGTGGGGCTGGCTGTTAAGCAGGGCTTCTTTTTGTCCATTACCTGAAAACAATTTCTAAAATAAAAGGAAGGTGCCGTTTCCTTACCTCTTCACCCATCCTCCTCCACCAAATGTATTCAATGACCTTCCTCAATTTTCTTTCTCATTCAGGAGATACTGAATATCCGCCAGTTTCCAGCTGGTCTCCTTCCACTTAAGGCACACGCTGACGGCGTCATTTCCTTATCTGTTAATCCTGCTTATGTGAGTGTGAGGAAAGTCTTCGAGAGGGCATGAAAGTGCCACCTTATATATGTCTGTGACTTTAAAGAGCTATATGCAGGGCCTGGTCCTGCTGTTGTCCATGGATTTCAGGGGGAAAAAATATATGTACTTTTTTCAGCTTCCAAGCATTGAAGTAAAGTGGAGCCGTCTCTTCTGTTTTACTGTATTACTTGAACCAACAAATTCAAGAGTAGCATTTGTTATTCTCAGGAATGAGCCTCCCCCCGCGGCCAACTCATATTCTTTCTTGGTTTATCTGACTTTTTATTTCAATTAGGAGATTGTGTTCTCTTGCTTTCCTTTTATTTTGCTTAAAGGAAATGTAACATATTTCCATTTTTGTGGAATTTTGACTGCTTATTCTCAGTTGAATCAAAATACAAGGAGACAGAGAAATATCCACTCTGACAAGCCACATCCATGATTGATTGTAAGGAGATTATTATAATTGATAGCTTCTTTATCATGGGATTGCTAGTATCATTTGTACTTGCTAGTCTTTTTAAAGGAACAGACTCAAACTGTTAAGACAGCTGCAGTTTCTAAAGAACTACAAAGATTGTCATAGATGTACTCAAAGGTTTCATTGTTTTAACACCTTTACGGGAGGAAAAAAGCTTCAGAGAATAAAGGCAAGTTCGCATCCATGAAGGGCAGTACCAGACCCTATATGGCAATGTGGTGAAACTGAAAGAATATTTCTGCCACTGCAGGAGAATGTCCTGGAGAGCTCAGTGGGAGCAGGAGGAAGGCATCTTCCACCCACAGCTGTTCTTGTCATTGGAGAAGACCGCTGGCTGCTCTGAAGACCCACTGCCTTACATGTCACTTTTGCTTTTTCACCAAGAGTGAGAATTTACTTCCTCTGGGCCTAGATTTAAACCTGTTAGTTTTCTGTTTGTCACCAAGTTCAATTCTGCCATCTTGTCCAGGCCACCTTGGTTCTTATAATGGTGTGTGGCACTGCTACTGTTATATTTCTAGTGTCTTTAGGTAGTATATTTCTCTCTTAAGCTTTTTCAGGTTTTAGTGGCGGAATTAAACTAGAAACCCTAAACTTCCTTATTACTGAAGGGAAAGCAGCCAGGCTCTGAAAACTCACACTGTGTGCTTCTTGGTTGTTCTGTTCCCCCCGCCCCGCCCCCCGCCCGACCCGGGTTGTACTTCACTCTCTCCTTCAGGCCCCAGGAGACTCCTGCAGGGGCTGTTCCTGTCGAGGAAGACTTTCAAAAGTCTTTTGAAGTGGGATGTGGGGGAACTTGCCAACAGGTATTCATATAATTTATTTCTTTAAAGACACCTTAATTGAATTACTATGGTCAGATGGGTAAACTTTCCAAACTTTAGAAACACTGACACAGGGACCTTTTAAAATGGGCCATCTTGATGAGATCTCTGCCCATCTGTTGATAACCCTAACAGCAGATGAAGGCTGGGAGGGCAACACACTGCATTCTTACCTGAGCCCTTCAGTGCTATTTAGTCCCAAATAGATGTTTTGATTTGTTTCAGCAAAGCCGGTAATGTTGGAGTGCCCTTACAGCAATTTTCTTCACAATCAAAATCACAGTTCTTTAAGTGGTTAATAAATGTAGTTGCCTTCCACCCACCTATGACTCTGGACAGTCCCCATCCCTGTCACTCACAAGGGCAGTCCTCCCACCCCACCCCCATATTCACATTCCCATGGCCCATCACAGGAAGAAGGAACCTGAGGCAGAGAGGAGGAAAATCATTAATGCAGAAGTGTACACATCCAGTTCTCTAGTTCTTGGTAGATTGATGGTGGCAGCCCGTTCAGTGATCACCACCTATGTTAGGTCCGTATATCCAGATATATTTTACCTCAAAGGAGATGACTGAAGAATTGACCAATATAGTTATTTCCTTTCTGCCTGTTTAACGTTTGTCTTTAAGAAATGTTGACTTTAGAAACTTCTCCCTTGGATATCAACCATCAGGCACCAAGTATAAACAGACTCATTGAATCAGGAGTCTCCAGCCTCATCCTGTCTGTGAATAGCTCCTCTTCTGTTTCCCTCTGACAAGGCCTTAAGCTGACTTCTTTGCTGGAATTTTCTAATCTTGTGACAGCAGGGAAAAGTAGCTGGATGTGGTCCATCTCTTAACACAAACACTCCTCCCTGTCTTGACCAGCTACATATTCCACTGAACAGCCTCATCATCTTTGCCCTCAACAGTGGAAATGATCCCTTTCCCACAGATGTTCTCCCACCCACCCTCCCTCCCTTCCTCTTCCTAAAAATGTGAAGTCTTAAGTCTTTACTCTCTGGTCTTCAGAGGGTTTGGTTAGAAGCAGTCTTCCCATTTAATTTGTGGCTCTGCCTTTTAAAATTGTTTTTTGTCTTTTGTTGTTCAGGGAACAACCAGAGTATTTTCTCCCCAGTGTGTCCCAACAGATTCTTAGGCAATAATTTTTCTTGTTGATGATCCTGTGCTCAATAGCACACTACATTGAAGAACCCTGGCCCTCACCATTGTGCGTTGGTTTCTGTGTTAATCTCTGTGATCTGAATCATGTCAGAGAGATGATAGATTTTATCATTTTGTTGTGATTATTAGTAATGTTTTACTACTGTATTCATTGGGGCTGCATTGAGACCAGCCAAATCCATTTATAGCTTTACTGAGCCGGATTGATTTGTCAAGATTTCCCAAGTGAAAGTTGGGCACATTGCCCAGCTCCTGCTGGTGGTATCTTTGGGGAGTGTGGGATGGGGTGGGGGGATGTCCTGGGGCAGGGGTGGGAATGACACATATAAGGCATTCCTTTTGTTTTTTTTTTTGCTTGTGCTCATTACATAGCAAGGGTGTTTACTCGGGATTTGGGGATCAGTTGTCAGCCATGTTGAATTTGGCAAACTGAGCTGCGTGCCCTGAAAGCCCTCTTTTTATTTCTTCGTTTCCATATTGTCTGACTTACTTCGCCTAGGAATACCTAAGTTATCCAGTCCAGTGTTCCCTGATGAGAGTAGAATATTTTCCTGGAAAGGCAGCTGTCCATGCCAGGTCATCTGTCAGGATGTTATGGTGGTGTGCGGTCAGAGCAGAGGGCCTTTCTTTTCCTGTAATGTGCTCTACTTCCTTCAGCGTGCTTGGTTTCAAAGATGACCACCACTTTAAAAGAAAGATTTCCTTACAGCTCTCCAGAGAACTATCATACTAAGGTGATAGGAAAGGCTTCTCAGATACAAGCCAACATTCTGTTTTCTGATTACAGAAACTCCTCTCACATGCAGGTTGTGTTTGGAAAGGCTGTCCCTCAATTCCACCTATAAACTGAAAGTGATAAGCTACTGTCTTGTGATCTTGCAGAGCCAATAGTTGAGTCACTCATCTCTGAAAGGTAACTTTGTTCATATCTATGTATTTTCAAACCTGGAAGTTCGTAAATTGAAAGTTTCAGTATTAGCTGTATTATTCTTTCTTGATGAGGAATAGAAATGGCAGCAAAAAGCAAGCCAGCAATCTGAAAACTCCAGTCTCCTCTAACACTGGCTTTGTTTTAAATCAAGACGGGAAGAGATACATGAGGGGAGGGAGGGAAGATTTGCTGGCTGCCCATTCTTATCTCAGTGACATAGATGCCTCGGGATTACAGGCATGCGGAGCACTGAACCTCTTTGTCGTTCTTCCTTTGACATTTGTGGCAGAACTTTCTAGTTGATTCTGTTCACATGAAATGTGACAAGCATTTTTACACCATGAGACAGTTTACTACCCACATGCCACACCCATTGTCTGTCTCATCAGCCAGCCCCATAACCGCATCCAGAGGGATGCAGCTGAAGGGGAGCCGTGCCTTTCTCCTCTCCTGACACTCCTTTCATGTGGCAGGTTTGCAGGTTGGTCGGCCCCAGTCTGGACAGCTGTGTCCGTGCCTGCTCGGCTGCCCTCCAGTTGGTTGGTGCGGCCGGCGTGGGCATGCACAACCCGGCTCCCACTTGAGAAGTCTTGGGATGCCGGCTCCCTCGACTCCATTTTCATTTTCTCTTCTTTTAAGTAAGAGTGGCTCTGTATAGCCATAATTAACTCTCAAATTCACATTGGTGTGCTGTGATCAAATGAAGGTTGGACTGAATCTTTTCAAATTGTAACCATGGTAATTGAGGGGGGTGGCATAGAATGAATATATAAAAATATAATGGCAATTGTTCTGAATGACTGAGTGTCCTCCTGACATGTAATTAGCTGTTTTAGCAGGATGTAGATTGGCATGGTCATAATTAAAAGAATTTCTGTCCTTTATGTGATTGGAAATGGCAGCGCTCCCATCCCCTGTTCCCTCTTAGCACTAATGCTCCCAAGAACATTTGGAACAGCAGCTCTGTAAACTAAAATAATGACATGGTGCTTCTGTTCTCCCCTAAGTGAAACAGCAGAATTTGGAGTTGTTTCAGCTTCAAAATGGAAGCCTTTGATTATTGTTCCCCATTTGACTTCTAAGTTCTTTGAAACTTCATTCAACATCCAGTTCCAACTTGCTCCACCTCTGGCAGAAACCACAGTCGGGACCCCAGAAGGAGCCCCTCTGACCAGCCTCTAGTGCGTTCCAGCCCATGGTCTGGCCAGCTCAGGGCCCTTGCTTGCCTAGCTCGAGGACACTGCTGCTTGCTGGGCTCTCTGGGATCTTCAGATTTCCCTTGGTTGCTTGATATTTCCATTGATGTCACTATCAGAAAGCATTTCCCAAACAGAAGTTTACAGAAAATTGAATCAAGGTTTCCTCATTGAATCCTAAGACTCAGACAACATGACAGCACACACATAACTAACACAGGCTTTAAACACGTGGGGGCATGAATGGAGTACTATTCATGACATTCTAAAGCTACTGGAGCATGGGACACATGTGCCTGTGCGCTCCTCTCACACCCCTTGGCAGGTGCCCCCTCCCACCGGCGCTGTTGCCCTGAGTCTTCCCCACTGTTCCGCTGTGCCAGTGTGAGCATCTCCCTGGCACTCAAGTTCATGTTCTCTCCCTCCCACTCTTCCTCCTGTCTCTTCCGTGCTCCCTGTCGCACGGGACACCATGTGGGCTTGATGCCATACACAGTCCCTGACCATGGTCCCCTACTTTTCTCCGGAAGTGTCACACTGGACAGGAGCTGCTGAGTCACCAACTCACCTTTCCCTAGAATGTGGCTTTGTTTTTTTTCCCCCATCACTTGCAGAGGTCTTTATTCAATTATATGATCAAGAATGAGTCTACAAGGATACCAGCACCAGACATAGTGCCAAATGGCCTTTTGCAAGCGGTTCCATGCCCAAGAGGCTCACACTTGTGCTGGGTGAGCCTGGGACCATGAGCCTTTTCTTTTCCAGGTCTGGACACTCCAGGGTTGGTTTGGCTAGCCACTGGGGAGAGTACAACTCTGGCCTTTTTTCATATTTTGCTGCTTCTCTTTGTACAGATCTTTCCCCCTCCATATACCAAAAGGAATCCTAACCTAGTTGAAATGCTAGTTGCAAATCAGTTTCATGAGAATGCTGAAGTAGGCTACTGATTTAAAATTTTCCTCTTCCCTGAAAATACACACACCTAGAGAATTTAGGGAAAGGCTCTTAGGCCTTGGGAATCTTTTCATTCCCCGCAAAATACCTACAAAAAAATGTGTAGTATTCCTTCAGTATTCCTCCTCTTATAGGCCCTGAAAGCAACCTCATTCCCACCCAGTCCTTGCACACCTGCATTCAAGATCCATGCATGCAGTTGTTGAAACTGTTTTCTTTGGGATCCTATCTTTATGACAATTGGAATGATTACAGATTTATGACCCCAAAGAGTAGAGCATTCCTTTTCCTATTTTCCCAGCTGCTAAAAGATGACTATCTCCATTAGAATTTAGAATCCATCTTAAGATTAGAGATGGTAAGAACTGACTGGATGGGTCTAATTCTATGATTTGTGAGACATGCATTAAAATCGTCAGCAGAACATTCTGATGATCCACCTACACTCAAAACACCACCACAGTTAAAACCTTCTAATGGAGCCCCTGTCTTAGGGATCAAGGTATTAGAGGTGCTGCCTCAGGGATGGTGCTACTTCAAAAGAACCGAAGTTGGAGAGACACCTCCCTTCCCAAATGCTTCTGCAGGCCACTCTGGTGCTTCAGAAAACCCCAACCATATATTCCTTTATCAGCAGCCCCCACCCCTCTCCATCACAACTCAGCTTACCAAAATCAGTGAAAATCGAGGCAGTGCTTACCCATGAAATATGTGGGTTTTGTTCTTGTAGGAAACTAAAGATGCCACCACTGTAAATCATAGTATGACAGAGACAAACGCACAGGTCTCCCAAGCACCCCAAAGTCAATACAGCCCATGTTTTCTGAGCACGTACTGTGTGCGGGGCGTCGTGCTGGACATGTGTGCTGCCTCATGACCCAACACCAAGCAAGTCCCCTCGCCCACGTCAAGGCAAGTCTCCCCTCGTTTCTTTCATTTCAGTAGGACATTCATCTTCAAACAACAGACCGCATAGGACAGTCTGCCCTCTGAACACTAACCTGGTTGGTTTTCTCACGCAGCAGTGCCAGGTACCCCCAGGCGCGCTGTGGCATCGCCCCCACCTCTGTGAGCTGAACTCCCTCCGTGAGGGTCTGGATGCTACAGCCTCTCCAGAGTCTTCCTCCTTGGTCAGTGGTGAGGACAGGAGTGCAGGGAGGCGCCGCAGTGGTTGACAGGGTGGGAAGCCTGTGTGGCTGAGGGGAACTTGAACTCCAGCACCCCTTGCCTGCAGTTAGCAAAGGCAGAGACCAGGAAACCTTCTTGCGCTTCCTGTCTTCTCTCTTCAGCTCTTGTAGCACTTCCCTGGTCGTTCCTTCGGGGCTCCTGCTGTGTTCAGGAGCATCTTGCCCAGCTGGCCCCTCCTTCTCTCTAGAACCCGAGGGTCTGGGGTTCTGGAATTAGATCAGTGTCTGCACTGCCTCAGGCCTCCCTGGCTCCTCATGGGTCCTGACTGCAAAGACATACCTTGATTTGGGCTCAGCATAAGAACTTTCTAGAAGTCAGAATCCAGCTGAAGCACGAGCTCCTTTGAGGTAGAGGTCTGGTTCCTGTCCTGTCACATTTCACGTGGAACTGCGGTGACTGTTGTTAGGGACATTGAACAAGGGACATGGGTGCCAAGCTGACCTGAGAACTCGGCTAACTAAAGTTCCACATTTCTTCCCTTCTCCACCTGTCTACCTCTTTTCCATCAAACATAAGTGGTCCTCTAGGGGTTGGCTCTCTCATGGTCTCTCTCTTCTGATCTGCTCTGCCCTGTTGTGGGCATCTTGGAACCATCTCAGAAGCAAAGCCACAGCTGTGGACTGGTCCTTGTGAGAGTCTCCCTGGATCCTATGTACCTGTAATAGGTACATAGTTACGTTATTATCCAACCTCCAATCCCCAAAAAGCCTCCTTAATTTGAAAGAGAAAAGGTGTATGTGCCTTGCATTTTGTTATCGGTCCAGATTTTGCATCTGGTGGTGGCTGGGGTGCCATTGGGATTTTGGAATGGGAGTAGTTTGATTCCTCCCTAGGAAGGAACTCATGGCTCTCACAAACCAGTGTCTGTGGCAGTGACAAGTCACTGAATTTGTGTTTCAAGGTTTATTCCTTCTTCCCTTTAGGACTTTTTCAACTTCCTGTCACTTCGGGCTAAGTCTAAATTTCAGTCATGTTTTGTGGCTTCCTTTGAGCACAGAAACCTCTCCTTTCCTTCCATTACTGGAACTAAGATCCCAGCATAAACTCGTGAGAGTCACTTTTCCACCTCATCATTTGCTGGAGGTATTAAGCTGGACACAGAATGACATCAGTCATACTAATGTGAGCAGCAGCAGCCACCCTGGTGTGTTCCATTGAACTCTTGTTCTTAAACCAGATTCACGGGGGGCAGGGACAGAGTTAGAAGAGTGGGCCGCATGAAGGCGTGTGTTCAGTGGTGGCTGCTTTCAGGCAGCATTGTTGTATGCCTTGAAAACCACATTTCATTATGTTAGAATCGGTGATCCCCTTAATACTGCATCTCTGAAAATGGGCACCCTGAAACCAAAACCAAAGTTCTGGAGGTGGGGAGTGGAGCTTTTCTTTCAAAGCACTGGGAGCTTGGGCAGGGCGTCCCCTGACCGCTCCTCAGTTTTGTCGGAACACTCAGAAGGGCCTCCTCTTTTCCTAGTAGTTGCCTCATGTTGACTCTAGAAAGCGTGTGCAGCCTGTGCCTCCCCGACCCATGGCGGGCATCTGGATAGACCCTGGGAGCCTCCCCACCCCTGCCTCTTCTGGCCACTTTTCCAGGGGGCTGTAGAACACGGTCATGGGAAGGCCTCTGCTGGGCCAAGTCCCTGGCCCCTAAGCCATCACAGCACTGGTGTCGTCAGACACACCCTGGCTGCAAGGCAGGACACTCCCCTTGCCGAGAGATGCCAAGTGCATCATCATTGCCTCCCCTGGAAGAGCCCACCGCCTTCTATGACCTCCCCCCAGCCCGGGCTTGCCCTGCCTTCCACGGCCATGGTCACATTGGGTATGCAGTACCTTTCAAGGATAAATTTTTGTTTATGTTTTTTAAGTGCCTAAGCAAGTTACAGACCTCTGGAACCTGCCAGAGAGTCGGCCTGTGCCCTGTCCCCATCCCTCCCCACCCTGCACTGGCCCTTGAGGGTGGGCACAGGGCGGCTGCCCCTCTCCAGTGTCCCTGGCGTTCTGCAGGCAGAACAAGGCAGGGACAAACTAGCGGGGGAGATCGCTTCACAGCCACAGCAGGCTGGCTTCATCACTGTTTTCCAGCGTTTGTTTCTTTAGGGCTGTTTCTGTTTATGTGGTTTTGGTCTTGGTTCATAGAGAATTTAAGTCTGCTTAGGGAAATCTCAGTAGCCACTAAGAAGACAGGAGAGCAAGACAGCCTCACAGCAGCATTCCAGCTCTGGCTTTGGTAGGAGTTGGAAATGTATCCACATCCAAGAGGGCAAAGCGTCGAATCATCCTAGCTCATGAGCCTGACTCAGCTGCCAGCATGAGCCACTGGAACCCCAGCTGCCTTTGCGAGCCCTCTCTTCCTAGAGGGATCGGGGTGTCTGCTCACGAGGGCTTGGGAAAACCAGCAGTCGGGCATTCAGATCCAAAGTGTGTCTTTGGAAATGAGTGTGAGTGTATTTGTTTCTTTTTTAAAAAATAATTTAAGTCTGATCTAAATATGGGGCCTTTATTCTGTGATGGGTGTACGACAGATTATTTTGTGACTGCATTCTGTTCAAATCACATCACTAAGCAGCGCTCAGATGATTTGTTGGTGCATTAAAAGGTTTTGCAAAATGGAACAATCCATACCCAGGCACTTTATTTTCATTAATAATCCAGCATTTTTGTTCAGACAATGTAATGACCCAAAACACTGGGTATTCATATTTGACACATGGGCAAACTTGCCAGTGGAATTATGACCTGATAGAGAAGGGAAGGCAGGCTGACAAAGGTGATCGAATGGGGGAACAGTGCTGTGGTGATCATGAGAATGAGGCTTTTCTGTAGCATGTAAACCAAACCAGGCCCTTGGCAGTGCGTCATCCCTCAGTTCTCCAGATGCTATTTTTGCAGGTTCTACCAAGTGCTTGTTGATTACCCTAGTTGTAATTGTCTAGGGAAGAGATGAATGTAAGTGAGAGTGCAGAGCACTGGGGAGGGCGACAGTGAAATGCAATTAGAGGCAGCAAGAGAGTCCTAGTCTGTTCTCACGTAACCGGACTTGAAAGCTCCAGCGCGAGCAGAGTGCTGGGGGTGGATTCCACTGCCAAACCGCGGCACCTTTGCTTTACTCTTCAGCATGGGGGTGGTAACTAGCTGCACAGCAAGTTATGAAATGGAAAGCAAGCTTAACGGCTGTAATCTCGTCGGATACCCCGGAGCAGATGCCTTGGGATTGCCTGAAGTGTTTCGCATCCACCAAATAAGTTGAGTTTCTAAGATGGGCCATGCAGGATCCCTGCCACATGGGCGTGGGGGCAGCGCGCTCCTCCCTGCCTCGGCTGCTGTGTGTCTTAGTCTTCGTGTTTCCCCTTGGCGTCTCCTCTAGTCCCTGTCCATCTTGTACACCATGTGTCCCTGAGGGTGAGTCACACCTGTGTCTGAGTCTGCTGTAAGGTGTTCAGTCTACCTCAAGGGGTCATCATGGTAAGCTCTGTCCCACGGCATCCTCCGTCCATCACCACACACACTGGAATGTATCTCCCCCGCCCTGCCCCTTCGATAACCTCCTGACCCTGTCTTTCCTATAATCACCACAAACTCCTAGTGCAAATTGGATGCTGCTTTAAATGTGAAAACAATTGTTCAAAAGCTATAAAACCTGAATGAAAGCTGAAGCTGAATTTATAAGCCTTGTTGCGTATGAGCCAAAAGTGCAAAAAGCTCTATATAATGAACTAACCTGCCACTCGTATAAATATAAATATATATAAATATATTAAAATCAGACTGTTCTACAAAATTGTGTATTTGTATTTTTGTGTACGTACAATTTTCTGCTAAGCAGAAGGAGGATGTAGTATAGGATGCTGTGAGAAGAGATTGGTTTAATCCTATTTCTTTGTTACTTATTTTTGTTAACATCAGATGCCTGTCTTTGTCTTATATGTGTATGACACTGTTTGGAAAGCTGCAGTATCTCTCTTCCTGAGGTCCAGAGGCCATTAAAGAATAAACATGGGGCTTAGAGTTGTCTTGGCCACCAAACACAGACAGGTAAGCCAGCAGAGTTCAGCTCCCCTACACGGTGTGGTGGGACCTGGGACCTGGAGCCACTCGTGGTCCTGAGGTGGGACTGAGGGAGGGAAAGGGCTCCCCCACTTCAGGCTGGTCACTGTATTTTGACTTCCCTCTGGGAAGCAAAATCCCACTCGTAAAAATCAACTTCCAAGACAAAAGATGATCCGATGTCACTTTTCTGGATCCACCAGGAAAGGACACAGGATGTCTCTGAACTTTGGAACAGCCCCTCATATTTTGGGGCCAGAAGTTTGCCCAGAAAGCAGCAGGTGGCTCTGCCTGGCTGTAGCCCGGCTCATCGGCTGTCCCTGGGCTTCGTCTCCCTCTTCTGAGTAGTTGCTGCCTTTCTTCAGATCAGGTTACCACAATGCCTCCCCGCTGCTGACGCTTCATCCCCCACACCTCCAGCCCCAGTTACCTGGAGCTTCTCAGAACCCACTTTGCCGGTGCTAAAACACAAGAGGGGGTGAAAGTGGCTGCCAGTAATGGCCAGAAACCAACCACCAGAGGCCAGGCTGAAAGACAAGCTCCGGGTGCCCAGGGGCTGACGGGCCAACCATGTGGCAGGTCCCAGGCCCCACCCACTGCTGCCGTCCGCCTCTGAGCTCCACGGTGGTCCCTCTAATGGGAACCTCCTCTAGGGAGAGCGATACTGCACCTCCACCCGTAGGACTCATATTTATAACAATGTGTAATGGCTGTAGCAAAAAGCCCTTGTTTCTAGATGTAAATGGTCAAAGAAACAAGCGCTCTATTGTATTGAATAAAATAGTTCAAATGAGTCCTGTATCATTGTATCTCCTATTCTGGATTAGTGCCTTTTGGACAGTAGACTGTTCTGTAATTAAAATGTAGTATACTGCTTTTTTGTACAGTTTTGTTTTAATAAAACTTTTTTTTAATTTGTGTTTATTTTAGTATTGTACCTATTAGAGAATAAAATGTATAACTGAATACAGACTGGCTGGGATTTCTTTGGATCAAAGTGATTATTTGGGAAGTGACCGACCCAAACAAAGAGATGGAAGTGTTCCATTTTGAACATTGGTCCTTTTGTGCATTTAAAATGACTGGGAAAGGCTCACGCAGACTGCTGCACACCACCTGGGTAAGAGGGCAACACCGAGCCAGGAAAGCCCCTCTGCACATCCCACTCCCTGATCCTCCAGCCTGCGTTTGGCACGTGTCTGGATGACACCAGGAGAGGCTGTGCCTTCTGGGAGTCCCCTGACTGCACCCTCAGTATGGCACATGCCCACCCGGCCTGCCTTTTCCCCACCATCTTCAAGCTACACGATCACATGAAGATCTGGCCGCCCCTAAAACCATCAGGATCCTAGCAGCTCTCCCCGAACTAGGAGTGCAGCCTCTGACTTACGCCAAGCGGCTGAAGTCCATGCAGCTTTTCTCTTCCATTCCAGGCCACGCCCTGAGCCTCATTTTCTTAAAAGAGCTCTGTCTCTGTTGGGGCTGCACCTTCAGCAGTAAATAAAAAACACAGTAAATAAAGCCAAGCCTTCATTATTGGTTTTCTCTAAAGGCTTCCATTGGTTGGCATCAAATTCTTAAGCAGGACTCAAGGACAAGGTGCCCTGGCTTCCCTCTCCCTTCTCAGAGGAAACCTAAGACACAAAGGGTGTGTCTTTTCTTCTTCACAAGCATCATGAGGAAAGATGATGCCAAATTTTCAGCTGCCCCAAACCCTGTTGAAGTTGCCAAGTAGAGGCAGGGAGGGGTTCGGGGTTGGGGGGTGAGGACAGGGGCCAGCTCTGACGACATCCCCACCCATGTTCCCCTTTCTTGGCCCGGGATTGCTATTTCTGCTTAAGCAGAAGCGCTGGTGAACCCTCCTTCCCACAGCCCGCCCAACCCTTCTCCGTGCGCACCACATAGCCCGGACATCTCCCGACTGCCCTGTGTCCTCAGAGCACTCTAGGGCCAACTCCCTCAACCCCCCAGGCCCTCCTGGGTGCACCAGGGCTGCCCTACCATGGCACCCATCAGGAAAGCTTGCTTCTGTCCTCTCCATGAGGACAGGCACAGGGTAAGTATGTGAATGTTAGTTAAGCGACTAACAGTGAGTGGAAGGAATGAACTGGGTGTGACATCCATTAGAGCCCATCTCAGGGTCTGGGCAACTCTGAAAAAAACACAGCCTTAGGCAAACAAAAGACATCTCATTGAGTTGCAAGACAGTAGCAGCTTGAAAAGTAAGATCCACTCTAGGCGCTGTATCAATTTTACGTTCAGATTCCTGCCTCATTCAGAGCAGGGCATCTCCTGCTGCCAAATTTCTGTCATTATTCAGCAGCGCTTGTCTCCGAGCGTTCTTCTACACTGAGGAATGTAACCCAGCCCTGCCTGGCTGTGCTGGCTGATGGACAGCTCTCGTCGGCCCTCGGAGTGGCTGAGCCCTCCACTTGCAAGTGTATTTCATATCCAAGGGCCAATTGATTCGCTGGCACAGCAAGAAAAGCTTTATACAGGGCCACAAGTGCCTCTGTGTCCTTGTGGGAATGTGTACTGGCTGCGGGCATCCCTCACTGGTACTGGGCTGGGGCCCTGTGGCTGAGTGGGAATCCACTGGTGAACGGAAGGGAGCGAGGTCACCTTACCCGACTCAAAGGCTGGACCCAGCATCCTCAGTACCGTTCTAGGCCCACACGGCACAGCTGGGCAGGGTGGTTGCAGAACGCAGGCCTCGTTGGCGAGCAGGTCCCGGCAACACCAATGTCAGCCCCGCAACCATGATCCCCCACTTCCCAAAACCCCTTGTTACAGAAGCCCTGCCAGAGGCTGCCCACCTCTGCAGCGGGGAAAGAAGTCCTCTCACCCCAGTTGGAGGGAAAGGGGAGGTCCAGTGTGGGGACTAACACGAAGGTCACGGCAGACAGTGGAGTCATGCCTGAGAGCCAAGGACAGTCCTTACCAGGTCACCTGTCTCCCAGTAGCACCACTTACCTGGGGTCGAAGGGCCCCAGAAAGTTTCCATAGTTCCTGGCTTCTGTAAGGGGCTGAAGTCCAAACAAGGAAAGATGACTCGGAACCAGGAGGCCTCCCTGGGCTCTTTGGTCCAAATCATGAAGAGTTCGGCCTCTGGAGTCCATGGGCTGGAGAGGCGAGCATGGCCCGCTGCTGTTCCCTGATCCTCCTCCTCCCAGTCTCCGTCTGGAAAAGCCCCACCACCACCTTTGCTGAGAACAAGGCTACGCCATGACAGGATGGCCTGCCAGGAGCCCCAAAACCCTATGTTGGGGTCAGGGGAAAGAGAAGCAACAAGAGTGACCTCAGACATGATGCAGGTGAGAAATCATCTGGTTTTATTGAGAAGCTGTTGGTCATTGGATGGAAAGACATATATGGTACACAATTACAGGTGGTTTAGTTCATTACATGATACAAATCATTAGAGTCTTTACAAGTCATTACAGTCTTTGGATTTTTTAAACTCCCATTTACTGTGTACCAAATCATTATAATCCCAGAATCAAAGTCACTTCTTTATATGTGAACTCCTCGCATTTACACAAATCCACACATAGAGAAGCTGTTCTAAGACCCCCCAACACCATTAGTGTCAGCAGCCCACCAGGAAGGCACCGCGGACTCTGCGGAGAAAGATGCTTTGCGGTTCAATGGGTCAGTATCTTGGGCAGGAAGCAAAGGGTCACTCCCGTCTTGTGTGCGTGCACACAGCCACACACACACACTCAGGACTTCCTGTTTCACATACAGGGAACTTTTAAGGCAAGAGGAGAAAATGCTAGGAAGTAACGGGGGGATCTGAACACCTCCACCAGTCACCGTCCCAGCTCCGTTCTCTTATTGAACACACAAGGCCCACCTTGGTGGAACCAGAAACATCTTCCCCTCCTCAGCTCCGCCCTCCCACTCCCTCTGGTCAGGCCTGAGCACCCGGGACTCCAGTCACACGCCTGCCCCTGTCCCCTCTGCTGCCGGACGCAGGGCCCTGGGCAGAAGTGAGCCTTCTCACCCTGGAGCCTCCGTCCTTCACAAGGGCCCAAGGGAAGTGGCGGGGCAGGGCCAGGGACGTTCTAGGCACGCAGTGGGGAGGCAGAGCCCCCAGAAGCATCTCCCATCCCCATCTCTGACAGCACCTTGTGTGCGGTTACTGCCCTTCCCGACCTCGGGTGCCATCTGCGGGCCAACCCGCACTAAGGTGCCACTCCTGGGGCATTCCAGGAGCGCTTCAGGAGTCCTAAGGCAGGTAGGCGGGCAGGCATTCTTGGGAGGAGAGTCTGCTGGTCAGGGAGGCAAGAAGTGCAGACTAGAAGACGGAGGCCAGCCCGTCCTGGCCCACCACTCTTGAGACCGCACCTCCTGCCATCGCTGGCCCGGGTTGGTGGGGCTCAATGCCTTAGCGACCACAGCGCTGCACGTCCCTCTTTCCCAGCCACAAGCTGACATTAGTCTGCACCGAGAAGCAAGAGTGAACAGGGCCTGGGCCCAAGTCCACCTGCTCCAATCAGGAACTCTGGCTTGTTCTACTCCACTGTGAGTCAAACCGATGGTAAAAAGCACGGCACACCCGTCCCCCAGGACTTTCCCGGGACGATGCCACAGGAGGCCACTGCTGGGTGGATGGCTCAGCCACCACGAAGTTCCAGGTCCCACCCACACTGCCCAACCGCCATTCCCAGAGCGTCCCCACTACACAGCCCAGGGGCTCCCCCTCAGGGCAACAGCAGTGCCGGCCTCTCACCCAGGCCACAGTGACACCAGCAGACCCAGAAACCAACTTCTGAGTGAAACGGGTTTTAAAAAGAAAGCTGCTGTGCTGGGAAGCGGGTTGAGTTAAAGGGCAAGGCAGAGGTGACAGCTCTTCATCCAGGGACAGGTGCCACAGGGTTCCCTCGAAACTCTGGCTAAGAACAGGGAGAGCCCTGCAGGGAGTGCCTCCCCGCAGGGGCCAGGCCCTCTGCCAGCCCGGCCTCGGCCTTCGTGTCCCTCACAGCAACTGGGGAGAAAAAGACAACCTGTCCTCGCAGCCAGGGCTGGGACAGGCCCACCATGGAGGCCACTCCGTTGGAGGCTTCAAGACCCTGGAGAACGAGGCTTCCACAGCGCTTTCTAGGTGTTGTCTAAACATGAGAACTAGAAACCAGCTCCAAGAGTGGCTGTATGAATCCTGACCCAGGGCTCCTGTCCCTCGATTGGTGGCCTTCCACACACAGACACTAACCGCCACCCCACAAACCTCCCACCAAAGGCTCCAGGAGCAGAAGTGCCCCAGCAAGGAGGTGGAGGCCACCCTGGAAGCTTCCGGCTGTGTCGCCCGCACCATGCACAGTGGGCCTGGGGGCGCAGCTGCTGCCAGGGTCCGGACACAAACCAGGCACACTCCCTGTACCCGCCCAGCCGCCAAGTCCCAGCCCTATACTCTCAGGGTCTGGGAGTTGCCAAGAAGTTAAAATGATCCAAAGACCTTCCTAGAAACCAAAAGTGCACCAAATAAAGTAGCAATGCCTCTTCCTTTGTCACCGACTACAGAAGCACATCATTCTCCCAGGTTTTTGCTTTCATCCAAGTTAAGAGTAAGGCCACTGTGGATCCGCAATAGAGTGACGTGAGGAGGGGGCTTTATCCTCTGCTGCCCCCAGGACCCTCCACCCGGGCAGGAGGCCAGCAGCTCTGCAATGGCCAGAGAGGCCGCAACGTGCAAGGCAGGCCCTGGGCCCCCATACACAGGCAGACGACGATTGCGGCTCGCAAATGATTTCGGATTTTGAAAAAATAAATATAAATAAATACATTCCAAGCCTTCTGTGAAGGGAATAAACGGCAAACATAAGAGACTTTTCAGGTGTAAAGATGCCAAAACACCCACAAAGAAATCACTAAGAAACCCTGGCAGAGGAGGGATGGGGGGCTCAGGCCCTCGGCCCCCGCCTGGGGCACCAGGGCCATCTGCCAGAGTCCAGGGCCCTCCAGAGGCACTTGTGGAACCTGGGACCAGGGTGGGAGGCTGGGGGGTCCCCAGAGGCACTTGCAGGAACCTGGGACCAGGGTGGGAGGCTGGGGGGCTTGAGGAGTGAGCCAGGACATCCTGGGTGGCGGGGGTGGGGCTTGCCCTCCAGTGGGGAGGAAAGGCACTAGTTACAACTATGGTTTAGGTTAAGACATTAGTGGGGCCACCAGAATGGAAATGATAGAAAGAGCAACATAAGGCCCCAGGCACAGGCACACAGCAAGATGGCCAGGTGCTGCACCACCCAGGGCCTCAGTCCTAGCATCCCCCAGCCCCTGCGGGCACCCAGAACCTTCCATCCACTTGAGGAGGTACAGCTGAGGCCCCCACTTTCCCCAGGCAGAGAAGAAACAAAGCTTCCAGAGGCCCAGGGAGGTCACCAGCTCTGTGTCGTGCAAAAAGCATTCATTGCCCCGCCCCTGGGGAAGAGGCCACCAGGCTCCTGGCTCCCCAGGGCTGTCACTGGCAGGGCTCAAAAGGGGCTGGGCACCCCAAGAAGAGTTCGCTCTGAGGCAGCGGCTCAGTTGGCCCAGGATTTCCGGTTCTCAGGGTTCTTGTGGCTCCTCTCGGCCTTGGCCAGGGCAGCTGTCAGCGAGGCCAGGTTGGTGGCGGAGCCTGAGAGAGTGGCGCTCCGGCGGGCCTCTGAGACACCCAGCCGGAGCCCTGTGCTGCGCCGCCGCACGGGGCCCGTGGCTCTGCGGACCCGGTTGGGCCTGACCAGCAGCCCGTAGCCGGGGTTACACCTGAAGTACTGCTTCCCGCCGATGGAACCGTCATTCTTACCTGTGGGGGAAGGAGAGGGTGACATGGAGGGCAGCCCAGCTGCAGACTCCCCCCTACACCTCCCTCACCTCTGCAGAGGCCATGTGCCCACACTGCCACCCCCCTGGCACAGGTCCTGCACAGTCAGCACTCAGACACTGGCCATTGTCTGGCAGGGACTAAATGAATGTGGCCAGGGCATGGAGTGACCGCCTCCCACGACAGTGAGCAGTGGTGACCAAGGATGCACAGCCCATCCTGCAGCTTCAGGTAGGAGGTGACAGGCCCTGGGGAGTGCCTTGCGGAAACGCAGGTACAGGTCAGCCACTAAGGCACAGCTGGTCCGACCCGTGGGGGAACAGACCCTTCTCCATCTGGACCCAGGCCTGGGCTGGGTGGCGGGAGAATGGTTCTTTTGCTGAATCTATGAAGTGGAAACTGGCAAAACTGCCAAATGACGGCGAGTCAGAGGCCAGCGAGATGTGTCCGGATGGGGTGAGGAAGAGCCTCCTCCAAGGGCAAAGCAGAGATGCTCTAAGGTGAAGGATGAGAAAGCAGAGTCCAGGGAGAGCCAAGGGCGGGGGAGACCAGAACAAAAGGAGCAGGGGCAGCCATGGCAATAGGGGGGATGGGTACAGCATCTTCGTAGCCAAAATTATCAGGAATCTTCCACGCCATCTCCAGGGACTAGCCCTGCCCCCAGCTTCACCCCCGCAGGCCCAGCCACTCCTGCAGCTTCAGCCAATCCGCTGCCTCCCGGCTCCTCCTCTCCTGCCTGGACCCTGTCCCCTCTCAGGTCGGCCACGCTCCTGCCTCCCCCGACCCCCGGCACCGCCCTGGAGCCCGGAGTGCCCGGTACCCACCTGAGGGCAGGTCGAGCTCCACGCCGACCCACGTGCCCTCCTGGAAGTCAGCGGGCCCCACGTATCTCACCACGCCTGTTTTGTGGGCGCCCACGGTGACGAACTCGCCCTCTCGGAGCCACTCTGGGACCTCCTCAGCTTCCTCGGAATCAGAGGCCAGGGCCTGCCCCCCAGCGCCCGTGGCCGACGCGTCCCCCTCAGCCCCTGGGGAGCAGCCGGGGTCCCCGGCCAGCATGCGCGAGAAGGAGCGCAGCTCCGAGGCCCGCACCCTCCGGACGCGGAAGGGGGAGCCGGGCGCCGGGGCCTCGAGGTCCGGGCGCTCCTGGCCGGGGCTCACGAGCTGCTGGGGGCCAGGGGGCTCCTCGGCAGAGGCGGCCGTGGGCGGCGGGGGGCGGCTGATGGGCGCCTGGGGCTCGGCCTCAGGGGCGGTGGGCATGGAGCCGGGCGGGGCCGCAGCGTCCAGGCCTGGGCCCAGGGCGTCCGACAGGGTCGCGGTGGAGACGCTGTGGGAGAAGTAGCCGCTAGAGGCTTCACTCAGGGGGCTGGGGGGCCCGTCTTGTGCCTCCGGGGCCGGGGTGACCGCTGTGACAGCTATGACAGGCGGTGGGGAAGGCACTTTGGCGGGTTTGTCGCAGATCTTCAAGGCTGGGGCCCCCATCGTCTGCACCAGCACGTCAGCGCCCATCTCTGGCTGAGCCTGCAGCGGGACAGGGGGAAGCAGGGGCTGAGAACAGAAAACTTCCCAACACAATCCAAACAGGCAGCGATGACTTGGAAAAGAGCATAAGGTCAGGGGCACTGGCTCAGCCTGTAACCCCAGTGCTTATGGAGGGCAAGGCGGAAGATCACTTGAGCCCAGGAGTTCAAGAACAGCCTGGGCCACATAGTGAAACCCCATCCCCACAAAATAAATAAATAAATAAAAGAGCATGGCTGGGACCCGGCCAGGCCTGGTTCCCACACTGGTTCTGCCACTTAGGGCTGCGTGGCCCTGGCTTCCAAAGTGACAAAGGTTGAGGGGCCGATGGTGCACTCTGCAGGCCCTGTGCTGTGTGCCCAGGATCAAGAACACTGACCATGGCCACAGCCCCTGCCCCATCTACTTTTTACCTTTCATACAGAATAGAATCCAGCGCCTGCCACGCAGGGCCAGCATGCTACTAAGACCAAGACCCCTTGCCACAGAGGGCAGCACACAGTAGGTGCACACCAAAACTCTGCTAGGGCGAGAGCTTTCCTCCCATGGAGACAAAGGCCCTGCCCACCCCTGACCTCACGAAGAGACTGAGTCACTAAAGAGGCCAGAGGAGCACTGTTTTCTCCGGCAAAACCTAAACAATGATCTCATTGGAGGACTGGAACATGCTCAGCACAGCCTGGCCAGCTCAGGCACCAACAAGGAGCCACAGGCCTGCAGCCTGGCTGGGCATCCTGGGCAAGGCGGCAGGGGGGTGAGGAGAGAGGCGAGGAGGGGGATGAAGAGGCAGACGAGGAGGGAGACAAAGGCTCCCTGTGGTCCGTGGCCCTTTCTCTCCAAGGCTGCTATTCTGGCTGCTATGGAAAGCAGGTGCCATGTCAGGGGCTGGGGGGGCCTCGGACCCTGGAGAGAGGCCAGGAAGCAGCCCCCAGGGAGAAGCCACCAAGTGAGGCCAGCTGCTCTCCTTATGTCGGTCACTCTGTCTGAGTCACCCAGGCAGAGGACACACACACACATGCAATGCCCACATCTCATGGGGGATAGTAGCCACCGCTTGCCCCAGTCCTACTGTCTCTGGGGTATTCTTTCGTCTATAACGGAAACCATGTGAAGAAGCTGCCAGATCATCTTTCTATTCCTGTTCACAGTGACCGAAGAAAAGGAGAAGATGGGAACAGGGAATGAGATTGGTGGGGTGGAGAGCACTGCTATCCAGAAGAAATATGTTTTCCGATATTTACGGAAAAATTATTTATATTACAGGAATGGTCATTTTCCATTTGAAATACAGGATTTATTTGAACGGGGAAGCGGCTGAGATCTATAAGTCTCTTACAGTTACTTGGCTTACCTCAGCGGCTTGATAAATCATGCGTTTTCCCAGGAACTGTCATTTATATTCCCGTTTCCAAGGGCCCTCTTTTCCCCACCAGCCACACTTTCAGGGTGTGAAATTAACGGCACCTCTTGAGATTAACAGCCCATTTTTGTGATGAATCTCTAGGCTGCAAAATTTACTCAATCCAATAGATCAATAACTGTCACCAGCATAAATACTCTAAAAGATTAGGCAATCCTTCAATCATTTTTCCTTTGCACATTGTCCATGTTTTTTATTTATTCTCTTCTATTTTAGTTTTAATATCACTGACCTAGCAGGGAAGAATATGCAAAACTACGAGAGCCGGGAATCTGAATGGTAACCAGGGTCCTGAAATGGCTTCTGTTCCCTGCCCCCACCCCGCGTGAGGCCAGCCACTGTCACTTCAGCACCCGGCGCTAAGGGCCGGCCAGGTCAGGCTGTCCCAGGATGAGGCCAGCTGCATGCCTCAGATTTGCAAGTATCATCATCCCATTGGCTTCCACGGAAGTCACTGGCTTGGGCTGGGCTGGAAGGATCATCACATTATTCTACAACAGGCCTCCAGAGGGGAAAGCCCTTATCCAAGGCTGCTCGAAGTAAAAAGGCAGGAATTGGGGGCAGAGCTGCAGTGTCAACAAAGGAGGGAGCAGGATGGTGGAAAGCACTGACTAGCACTCCAGGCCACGCCCCCATTCGACTGGAGTTGATTTGCGAGTTGAAACCCAGGTGCCTTCTCTGGATTATACCCTTGCCACTGAAGGAGACATTTCTGGAGATTTCTGGAAAAGTCCAAGCTTGGAAAACTACCATGATGAACCACAGAAGCCACTGCCTTCACTGGCAAGGGGCCTGCTCTGACCGTCCCGCTGACCGGGGATGCTCAAACCTGCCTCAGCAAAGAGACCAGCACCACTCCGGGGGGAGGGGGCACCCCATCCCATCCACAGCAAATTCGTGAATGCCCAGCGTACACTGGGATAGTTAAAGGGTCGTTCAGATACAAGTAAATTCATGGAGATCTGAATATTCTTTCAAATTATTGTGCCTCTGTTGCTGTTGTTTTAATAAAGAAAATTTTCCTAAGAAGATAGAGCATTTCCTAAGAGAATGAAAGCGCAGTGGGAGAAAATAGATTTGTTGTTCATAAGATGAGAAGTGCTGTTGATCTGTGGGAGATCATAAGAGACTATTTTCTCCCCAGTTCAGCATTCGCCTTTTCACGCTGATATCATGAATCAGAATGAAATATAAAACTGAGAATTAAGCAAACATTTAGAAGGAGGAGATTGTTCTGTTTATAGAAATCTCCTCTGCCTAGCTGTGGGCTATTAAGGCAGCAGACTACATTAGCAGTCAAGCACCTAAAAGTTTAGCAATCATATGATTAACAAGTTGAAAATAGAAAAGTGTAACAAGGAAAATAGAGAGGGAAAAGGCAGTGACCTATATTATAGCTAATTACCAAAACAGGAATGCTAACATCAAAAACCGCGGGTGTGGACTCAACCGTTTCAGCATCAGGGCCACCCGCTCGCTGTAGGCGAGGTGGCCATCCCTGGCCCGACTGACTCACCTCCTCCATCCTGGTCACCCTGACGTCCGGGCCAGCTGCCTGCACCATGATGCGGGGCACGGGCTGAGGAGGCAAGTGCGCAGGTCAGGGGTCGAGAGGACAGAACAGGGGTAGCGGAGAGGCTTCCGCTGCACAGGCTGGAGGGCCAGGACCTGCCCGAGGGGAATCGGCCCATCAGGTGAGCAAGTGCGAGGGGCTCCACACCCTCCAAGGAACAAGGGACCCAGCCAGGGGCTACTCCTCCAGCCAGGGAAACAGGCCGCATGCCAAGATCACCAACACACGTGGTGCACTTAGACACATGTGACACTCCCTCCCTCCCTCCGATCACATATGCACATGTGAACCGAGGACTGGGCCTGTACAGACAAACATTGAGACAGGAAAGATCCAGAAAGACTTCCGGCAGGAGGTGAAAGCCACGCCAGGCCCTGATGGCTGGGGAGAGGAAGGAGTGTAGTCACAGGAGGGGAGGAGGAAGGAGGCCAGGCTGGCTGGAGCACAAACCCAGAGCCCAAGATGGCAGGCGCAGGTATGCAGGAGGCCCTGGGCATTGGAAACTAACCCTACTCAGGAGAGGAAGGGGGTCCCCACTGAGTCCTGAGCAAATCAAGAAGACAGCTGAAAGCCAGAGAGACTGACCAGGCGGGGACACAACCTGACCAGAAGAATATTTAAAGTCCAAAGAAGCAGATCAGTAATGCAATTCCAGCAACAGAGCAGGGGTGAGGAGATAAGAGCCACAGGAAAGGGCCTGGTGACTTGTGGACACATGGGCCAGGGAACATTAAAGAGCGAGAGGAAAGAATCATCAGAGCCAGGAAAAGGGAAGGCTGGGGGAGAGAAGGAACCAGAGCATCATTCTTTGCTGCGGAGTGGCTGTGGGACACACAAGCAGCTGAACAGATGTGCTCATCCCGGAAGAAGCTAGGAACACGCCATTTCTGCCCCTCACCCTCCCAACTCCCCAGCTGCAGGAACTGGGCCTGGCCTCACATGCTGGGCCTCACGAGGACTCCATTCTGCCAGGACAGCCGCAGGTCGGGCTTCTTCCTTGTTGGGTCCACAGGGCACAGCTGGTGGCTGCTCAGTTACTGAACTTCAACTGCCCAGAGGTGTGGACTCCACCTCTCCCGCCTCCTTCCTCCCAGCCCTTGGCAGTCCTGGTGCTTTGGCTCTTGTGTGTCTGGGCACCTGAGGCCTCGACGGAGTCAGGCCTTCTAGACAGAGCCTGCAGGCGTGCAGTCGGACTGCCCAGGCCTTCCTACTGGGAAGCCTGGACTCCAGCCATAGGGAGAAGAGCCCCAGAAGAAGCCAGTCCGCTCAGCAGGGTGCCCACCATGTTTACAAGCATGGAAGAGCCTCGCTTCACCAAAGGGCACCACTATGACCACTTGTGCCTTGGGGCTGCTTTTGGAAGAAAAGTATAAGAGGGAATTGATTCTGTGGAAGGTAAGGGGGCAGTGGCAGGACTCGAGAAAAGGCACGGTGGAGAGGACTCGAGAGGAAACGCAGCGATCAAGCTTAAAGACCTGGAAGGACTGGAGCCAGATGTGGTGGCGCACACCTGCAGTCCTAGCTCCTCAGGAGGCTGAGTCAGAAGGATCACTTAAGCCCACGAGTTGGAGGCTGCAGTGAGCTATGATCACACCACCACACTCCAGCCCAGGCAAAAAGCAAGACCCTGTGTCAAAGGAGAAAAAAAGAAAAAAGGTGGAAGGACCAAGGAAATGAACAAAAGGCATGGGTACTTTACCCTGCAAACACTGGGGCGCTCCTGCGGTGGTCTGAGGTCAGGGACAGCTAGGACCAGGGTCCATTGAAAACTATGTGAGCAACCAGTGGGACAGAATGAGGGAGGGTCCCCTAGTGGCAGTTAGGCCACTGCACATGACAAGGCCAGAAGAACAAGATCTTCAGCCTCCACCTCAATTCCTTGACCAGAACAGACTCTCCTCTGCGCCCCTCCCAGCACTGAGTTCCTTCTGTCCCGGCTGTTGCTCTCCACGGTCCCGCCTGTGGCCTCCCAGAGAAGAAAGTGAGGCTCAAGCGCGCATCCCACACTGCCAGGCAGTCCTCGCATGCCGGGGCTGGTGTCTTCATTTTTCTCCCCATAGTATTTAACGTCCCCACAAATGGGAGGGTGTTCAAGGGTATATTTCATGACAAAAGCAGCAAAAACATTTCTCAAACTCCAGAATACTTGCATCCTTCAGCTACATGTTACCAAAAGTGGACAAGATTGGGGAGCAACTGTTTCCACTACGGTGAAGTTTATTCCCCTTAAAGCCTAAAAATGTAAATACTCCAAGGATGGGATGTTAAGTGCCTAACATGAAACCTTTTCTAAGATCACATGATTCCTGCCCTCTGAAATAGAACATGCAAACAAGTTACACTTTCCTTCAGGACCCAGTGTGATTAGAAAAACCCAGTAGATAGATGCTTATTAAATATTTGCTGAAATGGACTCAGGGACTGGACTGCCTGCCACTTTGGTTCTCACCCTCCACGTAAAAAAGTTCAGCTCAACAGAGACTGCATCAGGTCCTACCACGCGGTGGGCATGGCACCAGGTGCCTCGGGTAACATAAACATCAGAGGCATGGGCTTTGCTCTCAACAGATGGGCAACCTCATTGGTGGGGAACACGTGAGCAAATCACTAAAATCAAGGAATGTGACAGCGGAATGGAAACTTCAAAAGCAGGGAGGAGGCCGGGCACAGTGGCTCATGCCTGTAATCCCAGCAGTTTGGGAGGCCAAGACAGGAGGATCACCTGAGGTCAGGAGTTTCGGACTAGCCTGGCCAACATGGTGAAACCCTGTCTCTACTAAAAATCAAAAAAAAAAAAAAAAATTACAGGGCATGGCAGCAGATGCCTATAATCCTAGCTACTCAGGAGGCTGAGGCAGGAGAACTGCTTGAACCTGGGAGGCAGAGGTTGCAGTGAGCCAAGATAGTGCCATTGCACCACTCCAGCCTGGCCAACGATAGCGAAACTCCATCTCAGAAAAAAAAAAAAAAAAAAAAAGAGGATTCAGAGGAGGAAGGGGTCATAAATACAACGGGTGTGAATACCACATGAGGGGGGCTTTTGGCACAGGCCTTGGGTATGAGTTCAGCAACTTTTTAAGGATGCCAAATATATCGACCAAGAATACTGAAACTGTAACTGACTGTAACTGTGCCATCATCCTTCACATGTAATAGCTGAAATTTTCAAGTGTCTCCTGCACCTTCATGCTCTTCTACATCTCCCCCGTACAGGCAGTCACCTCCTGTTTCAGGGGCTCAAAACATTTCAGATCGTAAGTTCATTAATCCTTATGACACATCTGGTAACTATTAATAAAAATGACTGTGAAGTATTTTGCAGCTATAAATATTAAGGAGAAGTCCCATGAGGCAAGTGAATATGAGTATAATTATCTACATTTCACACTACAGAAACCGAGGCTCAGAGAGCACTTACCTAATGGTTAAATGTGTTCACGTGGCCCTATGAGTGAGTGACACAGATGGAAAAGGACTAAGTTCTCAAGTGCTGGCTGAACCTGCAATCACACTGTCTACTGAGCGTTGCTGAAACTGAACAGATGAGTAGCTTACAGGCAACAGAACGGCTTAGAAATATTTCAGGGAAAAGGTGCCAGTCACTGCTCTAATCATATTGCGCTATTTTTTAACTCTGGCTTTCACATTCTACATGAACACACGGGAGATCGGATCAGAATTTCAAAACCTGGAATAAAAGCTGTTTTGGAGACCCCTCTGCCAAGAAGAATAAAATTAACCCTTTGACATGACATACAAAATCTCCAAGGGGACACACCTTGCCTTGCTTGCTCTACTAGGCCACTCAGAATTCCCTCAATGGACGGCTTTTCCACTCAGAATTCCCTCAATGGATGGTTTTTCCAGAACCTTCCTCATGCCACTCCACCCCCTGGGGAATCGTGTTCCACCTAGTGAATACAGACTCATTTCTAAGTCTCTGCTCAAGCATGATCGAATTCTCCTGCAACTGCAGGGAGCAGCGCCCACTGGCTTCACTGTGTCATCCGCAGACACTCACATGTGATGGTATCTACATCATCCTGCACTGTCTCTTCATCTGCTTATGTGGCTCTAAAGGGGCTTCTCTAAACTTCAGGCTCTTGGAAGGAGACAGACTACGTCTCATTCATCCTTGTATTTCCTTACATAAAACAGTAGCTCAGTGTTTGTTGAATGAACAAATGCATAAATTACTTAGCAAGTGACAGAGAAGACTAAATTGTACAGTTACATAGGAATGTGGGATAGAACAGACTCTGAAATGCGGGCATCAGAGGAGGTAAAGGGGAAAAGAGGTCCCAGCTGAAGCAAAAAAATAATCACTTCAGAACTTCTCCAACATTGAATTTTCTGATGCATATTTTTTCTTGTTTGAAAATAAACCTTTCATGGCTAACAATCACGCCTTATCCTGAATTTCAAAAATTCTTAAATGTCATTTTTTAATGGTGCTTAAACTAATACGATCCTCTAAGTCTTGTTTTAAATACTAACCAATGATTTAAATCCAAGTATAGAAAATTATTTTTTAATGGAATATATAAGATATGTAAGATTTATTTTTTATTACAAATAACTAGTAGCCAACCTTTCATCTTCCCGCTGCTGAAGTGTGAAAAACCTAAGAAACAAAAGGAAGCAGGGCAAGGGCATATAAGGAAACACCTGCTAACCTCCAAAAACGTTCTGATAAAAGTAATACACAACGGATACAAATCAGACACAGTGCACAGTGACTCTCGCGCCTGCAATCCCAGCACTTTGGGAGGCTGAGGCAGGAGGATCCCTTGAGCCCAGGAGTTCGAGACCAGCCTGGAAAACATGGAGAAACTCCATCTCTACAAAAAATAAATTAGCTGGGCATGGTGGTGCACACCTATAGTACGAACTACTTGGGAGCTGAGAATTACTTGAGCCCAGAAGGTCGAGGCTGCAGTGAGCAATGATCACGCCACTGCAATCCACCCTGGGTGACAGAATGAGACCCAGTTTCCAAAAAAAAAAAAAAAAAAAAAAGACATGTACAACCCAAACATTAAGCCTCAGTAATAACCTAATCAATATAAACACTTTTCTAAGGTTGTCTTGACCAGGGGCCTGGAAGAGAGGAAAATGAAGCGTTCTGGGAGGCGAGCGGGGAGAACACGTCCAGCCCTGGATTGGAGCCTGTGATCCAGGCTCCGGCACGTGAGGCCTTCAGTGACCGGGACACGCAGCCACCCTGTGCACCTGGAGGCTCTAGATCCTGACAGGCTGATCTGGAGGAATGTGTGAGCCATGACGGCAGCAGCACTTTTGTCCAGTTGGCAGGTGTAGTTATTTTAAATGCATGGCTTGGCATTGTAACTTTCGTGTAAAAACCTCATCACCTCTGGGCTTCCACACCTGTCTGCAAGGGGGTGATCCCATCCACATGAATTCTCTAAGCAGGGAGGCGGGCCGGTGGCTGCTGATGCCCGCCACAGCCACCGTGACCCTGCCTGCCACATACCCCTCCAAGCAGTGCCTCGAAGGACTCAACACCAGAAGGCGACTGCGGGTTTCTGACCCACGTGACAATCCCTGCTAAGGGTTCTACCCACACTCGAATAGTGTCTTCTAGTTCCATTCTCTTCAAATCCACTTTCCAAACTGCAGCCAGAGGGAGCTTTCCGAAAAACAGAAGTGACCATGTCACTCTCGGCGTAGCAGCTGCCAGGATTTCCCACTGCAGCACACGAGGAAACGCCGGCAGGTCCCGCATGGTGTATTTCTGCTGCTCGATCCTTCCCTCCTACAAACGCTCTACTGATTCATTCATTCCACAACTACAATGACTTGGTTATTCTTAATCACTGTCAGCGAAATCTCTTATGGTCACATTTGAGCATTTAACCTCGCTTTCTCAATGGGAAGCTCAGTTCTGCCACTCCCAAGGCTCTGTAACCAGAGACAGGTGCGCACCCTCCCCATTTCCCCAACAGGGCAGCGGCCCTGACATGGCAGCCACCGGCCCCTGGTGGTAACCCAGCACTGAGAATGAGGCTAATGTGATTCAGGAAGTCCATTTTTTATTTTAATTAATAAAGTACAACCTTAACTGGTTATATAACTGAAACGGTTTTAAGTATGTTTAGAACAGCCTCGGCATGTGGGTCTGCTTTTTCAACCATAAATTTTATGAATTCTAAATGCAGATCAAGTATTTCCGACGGAACTTTAGTGTCTGAATTGCAATGTGCTAGAAATGTAAAATACGCACCTGATTTCAAGGACTTTGTACAGAAAGAAGGATGGGAATATCTCAATCTTTTTTTATACTACAGTTGATATGACAGTACTTTCAATACACTAGGTTAAACAAATGTTATTAAAAATAATCTGACCTGTATTCTTTTTACTTCCTTAATGTGGCTACTAGGAAATTGTAAGTTACATACATGACTCGCATTATATATCTATTGCATGGTGCTTGTCTAACTCAGTCCTGTTGTTGAGATGGCGCATTAAAATTCCTGGTGTGGTGCCAGGTACACTGGAAGCTCTCGGCACATTTGTAAAGTACTTCATTGGAATTTTGTGTCTGGTCTTCCTAGATATCTCTAAGTTGGCTTACTAAAAGTACATTTTTAAACAGTCAATAATTTCATCTGATCTAGAAATCACAAGTTTTGAATTAACTGAATCAGTCCCAAAGTCATTCCAGGATGAATTCCATTTTCTTTCAAAAGAAAGAAACTAAGATTTCATTAATTTACTCATTCACAAATATGTACCAGGTACCTACTACATTCTAAAGACTGTGGTAGGCACTGGGGATGCAGTGTGAGCAAAACTAGTCCCTGTGCTCTTCAAAACTAGGCACTCAAAGTCTAACATTTATATTCCTATTTAATTTTGGTTACACAAAACAATTTTTAAAAGGCCTATTTTTCCTATCAACAAGTAAATTATTTTATCACTGGATATAAGTGAATAATACCATTCATGTGGTCTATAAGACATTAGATATGTGTTATAGTCTAACTTATTCTAAGTATTACATAAATAAAATTTTAAATACTAATATTTCCAGAGCTACCAGAAAAGATATCGCTTCTGATTTTTAGTATCTAGCCAGTTTACTTTAAAAACTTCTACATAACAGCCTGGGCAACATACCAAGGTCCCATTTTTATAAAAAAAATTTTTTTTTTAATTAGCCAGGCATGGTGGCACACTCCTGTGGTCCCAGCTACTTGGGAAGCTGAGGTAGGAGGATCACTTGTGCCCCGGAGTTCAAGGCTGCAGTGAGCTGTGATCACACCACTGCACTCCAGCCTGGGCAACAGAGCAAGACCTTGTCAGAAAAAGTAAATTAAAAAAAAAAAACAAAAAACTTCTACATAATAATACTTAAAACTGATTTAAACATTCATATAAGAAAATTAGACACAGAGATTTTAAAAGATAAAACGCTCACTTCATCCAAAATGAGTTACTAGTTTTTCAAGTGCCCATGAAGGATTAAGGATGCTTAAAGAATGTTCGCTAATCTAAAAGCTTTAAAAATAGGGCCTTGTTGGGCGGGGTGGCTCACACACACAATCCCAGCACTTTGGGAGGCTGAAGCAGGAGGACTGCTTGAGCACAGCAGTTCAAAACCAGCCTGGGTGACATAGGGAGATCCCGTCTCTACAAAATTAAAATTTAAAAATTAGCCAGCCATGGTGGTGTGTACCTGTAGTCTCAGCTATTTGGGAGACTGAGATGGGAGAATCACTTGAGCCCAGGAGGTCAAAGCTGCAATGAGCCATGATCACACCACTGCACTCCAGCCTGGGCAACAGAGCAAGACCCTGTCTAAAAAAAGAAAAAAAAAGTCTTCATCCAGCCTGTCACCAACTTAATATGCCCTATGAAATAAGAAATGGCTTTTACATTCTTAAGATTGAAACAAATCAAAAGAATGTTTCATAACATAAAAATTATGTAAAATTCAAATTGCAGGTTATCAAGTTTTACTAGAACACAGCCAGACTTATTTGTTTAATACTGTCTATGGCTAGTTTTGACAGAGACCACATGGCATGCAAATCCTAAAATATTTACAATCTGTCCCTTTATAAAATACAGTATGGCAACCCTTGGTCTAGAGAATAAAACAAAGCCCATTCCTTAAAAATGGCTGGCAGATGCACCTCTTCAATCGACTTCTTTACTGCCTCAGAAACCCTCTTACTTGCTGAAGTGAATTTAAGTTAAATTTCATTATTTTTCAGATCAGCTACTAAACCTGATTATGAAGACAACTCCGGCATCTCTAACTATGTCCACTATATTACCTATAAATGCATGGGGCGAGGCTAGACAGCAAAATGCTACGATTTTAGAAAACTGAAAGAGTGATAAGAGTCTTACAACAATGGCAGGATTGCCTAAAAAATCCTCCCTACACTGAAGAGAAATCAATTGCCCTGAATTTTTTTTAAAAAACTATTTGTTAACCCCAGAACAAGTGAAATGCAGCACACTATATCAATAGCTGCTTAAGATGGGCGGTATTCAACTACAGAGAAAATGCTCATATGTTATTTTTTAAATAACCTGAAGGTTTAAGAAAAATGGAGGCTGGGAAACAAGGCCTAGATGTGTTTTCTTTACTTTTTTTTTTTTTTTGAGATGGGAGTATCGCTCTGTCACCCAGGTTGGAATGCAGTGGTGCCATCTCAGCTTACTGCAGCCTCCACCTCCCAGGTTCAAGCGATTCTCCTGCCTCACCCTCCTGAGTAGCTGGGATTACAGGCGCCTGCCACCACGCCCAGCTAATTTTTGTTTTTTATCAGTAGAGATGGGGTTTCATCGTGTTGGCCAGGCTGGTCTCGAACTCCTGACCTCGTGATCTGCCCACCTCGGCCTCCCAAAGTGCTGGGATTACAAGCGTGAGCCACTGTGCCCGGCAGTGTTTTCTTCTTTTAGTTAGGATGTTGAACCTTTACTTGAGACACAAGGATACGTGTTTACATAATTCATTTAATCAAGGAAGTATGGCTAGTTTAAAACAGCATCCTTGTGTACAAGGCAAGAATTAGTATTTGTGCTTGTTTCTCCCTGTTTTATATAAGAAAGAATCACAGTCATGAAAGATGGATAATTACACAGACATCTTTTCAATTAGCATCAGAGATGGGCAGGGGCGTGCTCTTTCTACACAAGCCTTTATCTACCTACCACACATGAGGCTATGTTGAAATAGGAGAAAAATATCCCTGCTGTTGATAAGGCAGCCCTAACCAAAAGGGACGGACACATAAATCAAGACAGGCCAGCAATGTGACTGTGCTTTTGACAGTGGAAATTAAATCTGACCATTAACTCTTTAATTCTCCAGATTCATCAAAGATGCCATTTACAGTTCCTAACTTTGAAGTACATAAATAGCTTCATCTGAACACAAACTTCTAGATACATGAAAAAAAGCTATTATGACAAATTAATTCAATCTAACTAATTAGAGAGCAGGAAGTTCCTTCAATTATTTTATGTGCTGTCTGAGAAACACACTTGAATATGAGTACAGATTTCATTAATTGCAGTTCATTATTTTCCAGATTAGTTACTAAACTTGCATCAGAAGGTCAAAGACAGCAATTTTGTCAGCTGCCACCTCTTTCAGTGCAGTATTTTTGCATTTCTGGAACTCAGACAGAAACTGATTACAAACAAAAACAAATCTCCATAAAAATGAGAAACATAAGTCCTTATGAATATGTTCAAACCAAAAGATCTTGTAAATTTAAGAATATCTTTGTTTTTAAACCTTCTGAATAAACTGTTGACTTTCATCTTATAAAAAAAGATCCAGGAACATTTTCATTTCCATTTGATAAACAATATGAAGATAAAGTAACAGGAAAACAATAACATCTTCACCTGAGAACCTGCTGATTCCAAAGAACAGGTTAATAAGCATCCAGGTTTTCATTAAAGCTTCTCTGCAGTTATGGGTCTGTGTATCTTTGCATGAGGGAGAGAACTGAACATTCTTGTCTGAAAATGTCAAGGACACTCTAATTAAAAGTATTTTTTTATAATAATCATTCCTCCATTACACAACTTGTACCTCTTTTCCACTTAACATAACAAAATATAAGGAATGACTGGTAAAAACAGGACTCATTCTATTCCTTAGTCCTTACCTGGATTATTTTATATTCTCATAAACTTTGTTTTTATTTTTATTTTTGAGGCAGGTATGTGTCACCACACCCAAATACTATTTTTTTAATTTTTAGTAGAGACAAGGGTCTTATTATGTTGCTCAGGCTGGTCTCGAACTCCTGAGCTCAAGTGATCTGCCTGCCTTGGCCCTCAAAGTGCTGAGATAAAGGTGTGAGCCGCCGCACCCAGTCTAACTTCCTGTTTTTAAGTAACAGAAATCCACCCCCTCCTTTTTTTAAAAAAAAAAAGACAGGCAGGCTGGGATGGCAGGATCCCTTGAGCCCAAGAGGTTGAGGCCACAGTGAGCTGTGATAGCACCATTGCACTCCAGCCTGGGCGACAGAACAAGAGCCCATCTCAAAAAAAAGAGTACCTTGCTATCTGTAAACCATTTTCCCACTGTCAGCTGTCACCATCCTCTCTGTTAATTTCATCACTATGGCCCTAGGACCCTCCACTGCCTTAGCAAAACCATCCCTAACAATCCTTCCCTCCTCGGTGCTGGTATCCCTTGAATGCTTATACAGTCAGCTCTCTTAGTCATTGTTTGGTGAAGCTATAAATAACTCCTTTAATCCTTCCTCATAAATCATTTTTGATGTTATTCTCTGAAACAATTCCAACTGGTCACTGCATTTCTAGTAGTAATAAATCCAGAACCAAGTACAGTAATCTAAGTGTCATCTAATAATATCAAAGAGAGCCCAGGTTGGGGGCTGGGGCTTTGTTTAGATAGGATAGTGTGAGTTTCTGCATTATTGCAACTGTTTCAGAGAAGTTTTAAGTCTCCAAACTAAACTGGAATAAAAACATATGTGGGTGACTGAGGCAGGAGGATTACTTGAGGCCAGGAGTTTCAGATCTGTCTCAAATAAAATAAACTAAAAAGCAGTTTCAGTATCTTTCATGACAGGTGGGAAACGGGAGACAAACGGTTTCAGGAAGTGTGTTATTAAACATGACCTGCTTGGTTTCCATGCCGATCCCCAAACCGTTCGGGGTGTTTTGTTTTTGTGCTGTTTCACATTGTCACCCTTAAGCGATGTTAACTATCTGTCCTAAGTCTTTATGCCATATTAGTATCACTATTTCCCCCTTCCTATATTGTACTATTGATCCAGATTCCTTTTAGGCATATGAATGGACCTGGATTTTTCTGGATTTTATCTTGATGTTGTCTAAACATTTAAATATCTGATATTGCTTATTTCACAACCATTTAATGGTCACAGACTATTGAAACTGGTGCACTAACAGGCACTAGCAAATAAAAATGAAGCATAAGACTCAAAACTGGAGAGGAAGGTTCCGGGTACTTGTGTATTTCTTTAAAGGTGCGGCTAAGTCCAGCACTGGATGCCTCACACAGGGCCATAGCCACACCAGTGTGTGCGCAGGGCAGTCCAGCCACCGCCATCAACATCCACCCTGCTTCAGGCTTGCGTGGCTGGTGACACAGAGGAAGGCCCTGGCCGCAGTGCCACTTTATTTCCATATATGTATGTAACACAGTCTCCCACAAACTCTTTGGTAGAAAGAGGGAGAAGTGTGGAGTGGAGAAGGTAGTACTGGCTACATGGAACTGAAATGTGTTGGTCTGTCACTCTGGCTTGACAAGTGATGTCTACTTCCAGGTATAGAGCTCTGCCATAGGCCTTATTATGTTCAATATCCCAATACTCTCAAATGCAGAGAGATTACAGCTTTAGAAGTATGTGGACGGCCAGAATATATGCATTTAAAAAAAAATTACTCAGAAAGATCTTGATATCCTGGGAATGTTAAAACACTATCAAAGATAAAAAATTCTAGGAATGAATCCGAAGTTCCTCATTATTTTCACACATCAATTACACCATATAATAAAAGAGTAGTAGTACAGTGACAAGCGTATCAACAGACAAAAAACCTGGTGATGTTACCTGACCAACAGCACAATGAGCTAACACCTTTCAAAAACAAGCCCCACCAAGCGCGGTCCCAGGCTGCGCCAGCAGCGTGATCATTTAGATGAGGAAGGAAACACTTCCACCATTTGCAAGTCCAGGGGGAACGCTCTCATTTCTGGACTCCTCACTTTAGGGAGGACCCTGGCGAGACAACTGTGGAATGACAAAGCATGTCTCAGATGAGATGTGGGAGACTCATCTAGAGCTGTTAAGACGGGGGAGGTCTGAGAGAACAAAGATCCTAAGAGAGCTATCATCACTCCACTGCACTCCAACCTGGGCAACAGAGCGAGATCTTGTCACAAAAAATAAAAAAAATTTAAAAAACTTCAACATAATAATAGTTAAAACTTATTCAAATATTTATATAAGAAAATTATACATATATATTTTGGCAGGGCACGGTGGTTCACGCCTGTAACCCCAACACTGTGGGAGCCCAAGGCAGGCAGATCACGACATCACGAGATTGAGACCATCCTGTCCAACATGGTAAAACCCTATCTCTACTAAAAATACAAAAATTAGCTGGGCGTGGTGGCGGGCACCTGTAATCCCAGCTACGCAGGAAGCTGAGGCAAGAGAATCGCTTGAACCTGGGAGGCAGAGGTTACAGTGAGCTGAGATCGCACCATTGTACTCCAGCCCGGGCAACAGAGCGAGACTCCGTCTCAAAAAAAATAAGTATATATTTTAAAGGATATAATACTCACTTCATCCAAAATGATGGTTATTAGTTTCTCAAGTGCCCATGAAGGATTAAAGATGCTTACTTAAAGAATGTCTGCTAATCTAAACACCTCAAAAATAGGGTCTTGTTGGGCAGGGTGGCTCACATATATAGTCCTGGCTCACATATACAATCCTCCCCACTCCCTTTACTTCCTGGTAAGAACAAACTCTGAGGCAAAGATTGGTTGGAAAAATGACGATCTCGTTCCTGTAGGACCCCCAGGAGGGGGAGTAGAGATTGTTTTAGAAGCTCAAACTTCAAATTGTAGGTATCGAATCTGATTTTCAAGTGCATGGAACTCCATTATAATAATAAAGCTTACTATTTTTAAAAAATGAGGAACACTAAAGGAGTCTAGCCAATACGGCATTTTTCTTCTTCCTGTTATTTGCAATTCCACAGGCACTAAAATGCCCTTTTTCAAAGATGAAACACACTTCAGAGTACAAGTGAAAGCATAAAGCATATTCAAAGTATATTTCAAGTATGCTTCACTTGTTGTACCCTGAAGTGTGACCCAAGTAAGAAAAACAGTTTTCTTGACATTATCATCTACAGTTCTAATTTATTTCTCACAGAGCTTTAGTAGAGATGGTCAGTGAAAATGAGATAACCAAGATCATCTCTGATCAACTAAATCCATAATGAAAAGCTAAGATTTTTCTCTCCTTTGGAAATGTTCTTTAGCACTTCCACCAACCTAGGAAAGAAGGTTCTTAAATATGTCTTCATCCCTCTAATCCCCACTCAGTCGTGCGTCTTTCATCTCTAAGCTGTAAACACAGTCCTGTCTACCACTGAGTAACACTTGGGACCCACAGTCTAATATTACAGTCTGGGCACAGTGGCTCATGCCTATAATCCCAGACATGTGGGATACCAGGCGGGAGGATCACCTGAGCCCAGGAGTTCGAGACCAACCTGGGCAACACAGCGAGACTCTGTCTCTAAAAATAAAAATTTTTTAAAAGTTACCTGGGCGTGGTGGAGCGTACTTGTAGTCCTAGCTCCTTGGGAGACTGAAGCTGGAGGATTCCTTGAGCCCAGGAGTTCAACGCTGCAGTGAGCTATAATCGTGCCACTGCACTCCAGACTGGGCGACAGACCGAGACCCTGTCTCTAAAATAATATTATTATAATTTGTTCACATGTCAAACAATAGACATTTTGCATCCTCTATGCACCAGGCACCATTTTGGCACAACAAGTCCTGCCCTCAAGGAATACTGTGGAGAGGGATAATTGATAAACATGTAAACCTAACAATAACTCCTGATAAAAAGGTTAGAAATGGGCTGGGTGCGGTGGCTCACACCTGTAGTCCCAGCACTTTGGGAGGCTGGGGCGGGTAGATCATTTGAAGTCAGGAGTTTGAGACCAGCCTGGCCAACATGGTGAAACCCCATCTCTACTAAAAATACAAAAATTAGCCAAGCGTGGTGGGGTGGGCGAGTGCCTGTAATCCCAGCTACTCAGGAGGCAGAAGCAGGAGAATCCCTTGAACCTGAGAAGTGGAGGTTACAGTGAGCCAAGACTGCACTACTGCACTCCAGCCTGGGCAACAGAGCGAGACTCCGTCTCAAAAAAAAAAAAAAAAAGAAAGAAAGAAAGAAATGGTAATGTAGTGCCTGTGTGCATGGTGGAAGCTGTTCTGGTGTGGCCGTTCAAGAAAGCCCACTCTAGACTCAGAGGTCCTTCCTCAGAGTGGCCTTTCCTGACTGTTCCATGGGAGGCCTTTGGGAAGAGCAGGGTGAGAGGGCCAGCACCAGAGCTCTCCAGACTGAAGGTGCTTCGCGTGCTCATAGGCTTTATAAAAAGGCGACTTATCTGACTTAGTACTGGTGAGCAAATAAAGAAGAATGAAGATTCAAGACCGGGGACAGGTCCTGCAGTGCACTGTGAGCCACAGTGAGAAATTCACATTTCACTCCTTTCAGTGGGAGGAAGTGGAAGGTGTCACGCTACTGACGACTGTAAGGCTGTGAAAGACCACTCTGGCTACTCTGTTTAAACAGCTAAAGCCACGGAACTGAATGAAATTTATGCATGGAAGGAAACAGGTTTAAAAATAAAAGACAGCGTCCTGGTTGTAGCTCTGGGCGCTGGATGTAAAGACTTGATGGAATCTACAGTCCCAGGAGAGGATCAAGGACCGAGGGAAGGGAAGCCAGGGAAAGGAAGTTGCACTGAAGCCTGGAGATGGAAGTGTTTCCAGTGTTATGTTGACGCAAAGTCTGCACCATGAGGACAAGGCGGCATGGACAAGGGGGAGCTCCCTGGAGACCCTGAGAAAAGGGAAATGCCTTCCAAGGAGCAGAGTTCTCACAAACCAACTGGAATGTTCTGGCTCTATTACCAGGTATCTTCATCAAGACCAGTTTTAGATTTATATACTTTATATATTTTTATTTTTATTTTTATTTATTTTGAGACAGAGTCTCACTCTGTCACCCAGGCTGGAGTGCGGTGGCACGATCTTGGCTCACTGTATCCTCTGCCTCCCGGGTTCAAGCAATTCTCATGCCTCAGCCTAATGTGTTGCTGCGACTACAGGAGTATGCCTGGCTAATTTTTGTATTTTTAGTAAAGACAGGGTTTCACCATGTTGGCCAGGTCTCAAACCCCTGACCTCAGGTGAGCCACCTGCCTTGGCCTCCCAAAGTGCTGAGGTTACAGGTGTGAGCCACTGCACTCAGCCATATATTTTATATTTTTATGAAATACAAAATATATGTATGAGGCCAGCTTTCCCAAACCTTTGCTCACATGTGCTCAAACAATAAATGACCAACTAGAGTAAATGAATAAAAGTTGCTTAAGAAATCTTCCATATATTTCAAGGTAACCTCTAACCTGGGCATTATAAATTATAGTTAGTCTCCAATCACTACATTTGTTTCTAACACACTGTTCCTCTCACATCCAGAGAAAGCTAATCACTCATTGCCAACACAATAAGAGAGTAAGTAAGTTCTACAGGTAGCAGGTGATATGACTTGCCACAAGCAAAACTGAAAATAGCTTTAAAGGAGAATGGTAACGATGGCAGGCTGACTCCGTGACTTCCAGCGTGATTCCAATTTCCTCCAACCTACGTGACTGCCTTCACCAAACAGCAACTAACAACACTGGATAGCAGACTTCTCTGAATAAAAATAAGAATCACCACAGGCGCTTATAAATGCAGATTACAAGGTCTCTCCAAGTTAGCTATGGGTTCCCAGGGCAGGCCAAGAAACTGTTTTTTAAAACAGCTCCCTTGATAAATCTGACAGTTCATGAATCACACTTTGTGAAACAATGATGCAGAAGTTTAGAACTGAATAACACACACAATAATGACCCACTGGTTCAGTTCTGGTGGATCTCTGAGGAAAAAAAAACACCAGGAAAAATAATCACTGCCTACCTCAGTCCCCGCAGGACTTAGCTCCTGCAGTCATAGATTCATTTCACTAACTCTCAAGCCCCACCATGTGCCTAAATACAATTTAAACAGCTGCAAAATCTTGGTTTTAATTTTTCCATCTACTGTGTATGCTTACTTATATGCTTATATAAAGCTAGAATTTTAAAAATTACATATCTGCATGGCAGCCTGATAAAAACTAATTCCTTCTCCCCTGAATATATGCATTCATACACTTAGAGAATTCTTTAAATAGTTAAGTCTCAGACAACTCACTTGGATTTCTGCAACTCGAATGTTTAGAAGAACGTGGAGAAGCTGATGTCAAAAGACCTATTTGGACAACAGAACTTGCCCTGTATGTGTTTTTGAATGAGTATAAATAAATCCTCATTTATCATTTTCTGCTGAGTTAACACCTATATAAGGCTGGAAATTGCATTTCCAATGGGGTTCCCATTCACTATTGCATAAGAGCAGCTTCCTGATTGTTTAGAAAACCTTTTCGCATTTGCTCTAACACTTACCCTAGGGCTGGGTAAAGAGTTTTAAGAAAAACGAAGTAAGACAGGTGATCACTTTTCAATGAAAGAACAGGTTATCCATAGTAGAGAAAACAGAGGTTGAGAGGGAAGGGCACTCATACAAAATTGTTTGAAAAAAGAAATGAAATCAAGAAATAAAAATAGAATTACATTTTCTACTTGGCAATACACAAACAACACTAAGTGCACTTCATAAATTTTACTACTGTTGCTCTAAGTAATATTACCATAAATCACATTAGCAGTGTCCTTGGCACTTTTTAAAAGCAGAAAAGAGGGAGTGTGTTTGTAAGTTTAAACAGCTCTGTTATCGTTGAAGAGCGTGGAGGAGAAATGACTGACAGCTGTTCCTGGGTTTAAAAACCCGGTTTAGCCCCCACCCGCGAGGCTGCGCCTCCACCTCCAGCCAATTTGGTGCAACACAGAGCACGGGTTTATCAGAAAAACGCTCACAGCTGCTTTCTCGGTGCTTTGTACCTGGTGTGTGAGCGGAGATGGCCGCTTGCCCCTCTTCTCGTCGCGGACAGGAAAGAGAGACTTGAGGAGCTTTGGCATCTGAGGCACGAAGGATTTGACGGGATTCAAGTAGGATGCTGCGAGGTTACTTAGTCCTGCCCATATTATAGGGGAAAAAGATAAAACATATACAATTACATAGACATCTTCTTTCCTGTACATTTGCCAGACATCACTTGTCAGCAAATCTAACAAAAACCAAAGGTATCCTTAAAAAATATTAGAAAAACACAGTATTATTGTAGTTTCCGTAATTTCCCTCAAACATAGTAATGTCCCTTTTTAAATTAAATAGCAGTAACTGGGGTGCTGCCAAAATGCTCTAGTGCCAAAATGCTCAGTGTTCCTATCAGCATCAGAACAGCAATTCACCTCTATCCTGTCAATAATTGGCAAAAGCATTCACTTCTGCCCTAGAATAAAATGGGATTGATTTTTAAGTCACACTGCCAATGACACACATGTATAGCTCTCTGTCTAGACTTTAAGCTCTTTGAAGTCAGGGACTATGTCTTATTCAATCTAATGTTTCATAACTATTTACTGAAGGAAGATGATGAAACTGACCTTTTGGGAAAAGGGTGAATGGTAATGTTTGAGTTATTTATTACAAGTCAGGGAGAGATGCCCTGAACAACTTACGTTCTTATCTGCTGTTAATTTCCAAGGGCTGGGATCAGAGGTATAAACAGGTCATACTTATGATATACTAAGATTTCTTCCCCCTATTAATTTATACTAAAATCTAATCCCAAGTCATAAGTGATGAAAAGCTGTATTCATATAACATTTAGAAATGAACAAGCAAGTCATCTTAAGGAATACATTTGCCTTAACAGATGCACACAACTCCCCACAGATCTCTACTCCACACTAACCCTGAAAGGATTCCAAATTTACTGGCAATTCAGTTGGTAAATGGATGGATACAGCTGTAAGGTTTCTACATTTTACATAAAGCAGTAGAATATTAAGTGTAAGCATACTGCAAAAAGTTAAGGATGTACATTGTAATCATGAGGGCGACCACTGAAAAATAAAGCAAAGAATGGCTATACCGAGCCAAGAGATAGATACATCATACCTCAGTTTAGAAAAGTCCAATTATTTACAGCAAGGCAAAAACAAGGATAAGAAAAATAAAAGAGGGGAGACAGAAAACAAAATAAGTTTAAGATGAATAAAGATCCAAAAAGATACAATTATTTCAAAGATGAGGAAAAAAATTATAATCTAGAGTTCTTTATCAAATTAACATTCTAGAGTAATGATAATCCCTCATTAAGTAAAAATCTAGCCAGTAATGAATCAAAGGCCACACATATCACTAAATGAGACCATCAGACATTATGTGTCTCCAACCTCCCCACCACACATCCACACCCAACCACCCTACCACACGCATCCTTCTCAAATCAGCTGAATTGAATCAAGAATCTAGCCCTAACTACCAGTTCACAGGCAAAACAGGGGATAGAATTGCGTTTCAATAGTCTCATGGGAACGCAACAGGAAAAAATAAGAATGAACAGAGTCTGCTGTGCAAGAACCTGGCCTACCGTACCAGTCTACCGTACAAGAACCTGGTTTCTTCAACAAACACAATGCATGGTCGTGAAGTATTTCTCACCAGTAAAAAATAAATGACTAATGCAAGCAACAATCTGGAAGAATTTAACATATAAGGTAAGCCAAAGAGACAGACACAGAAAGGGCATACATCGTATTGGCTCCATTTATGAAACTGCAGAAGTAATCTAGAGAAGTAGTCATCAGAACACTGGCTGCCCACAGGGAGTGGGAATTACCTGGAGTGATGTCAATGTCCTACATTTTGACTGGGGTATGAATCACATGGGTATATACAAATACATTTGGTAAAACTTATTAAATATGACCCACAGTCAACAAAGGAGTCAATAAAAATAGACCATGAGATGTCTAGACACTGGATTTAATAGAAAATGACTTTAAGGCAGCTTTCTTAACCAAGTCCAATGATGCAAAGGAGAATACAGTCTTGACAAGTGCACAGACCGGGAATATTAGCAGAGAAATTAAAACCAGAAAAGCAGCAGCAAATGGAAATTCTAGAACCGAAAAAAAATAAAATAAAATGACTGAAATGAAAAAAGTTCCCTGGATATGCTTAACAGACTACTGGAAATCACAGAAAAAAAATTATCCAACTAGAAAAAATAAAATTAAAAGATTAAAAAAAAAAAAAAGAATAGAGCCTCCGTGACCTGTAGGACAATATTAAACAATCTAACCTGTGAGTAATGAGATTCTCAGAAGGAGTAGAAAGAGACAAAAGGATTAGGGGAAAAGTTTTAATGAATAATGTCTAAACATTTCTTATAATTGCTGAAAAACATCAACTGACAGATCCAATAACTTGATAAGCAAGTTAAATACTAAGAAAACAATACCTAAGCAAATCATGGTACAATTGCCACAGATAAAGAGAAACTTCTGAAAGCAGGCAAACTAAACAGAGATATCACACTGAGTGGGAACTGACAAATGATGGCTGAATTCTCAGCAGAAAAGAAGGGGCTGGAGATGAGGAGACGTCATTGAAGTGCTGAAAAAAAAACCTCCAACTCAAGAGTTCTCTATCCAGTGAAAATATTGTTAACAACAAAAAAAAACAGTGAAATAAAGATACTTTCAAAAAAGGAGAGCATTTTTCTCCAGCAGGACTGTACTCTAAGAAATACTAGGCTGGGTGCAGTGGCTCACACCTGTAATCCCAGCACTTTGGGAAGCCAAGGCGGGTAGATCACCTGAGGTCAGGAGTTGGAGACCAGCCTGACCAACATGAAGAAACCCTGTCTCTACTAAAAATACAAAAATGAGCCCGGCGTCGTGGCAGGTGCTTGTAATCCCAGCTACTCGGGAGGCTGAGGCAGGAGAATCGCTTGAACCCAGGAGGCAGTGGTTGCGGTGAGCTGAGATTGGGCCACTGCACTCCAGCCTGGGCAACGAGCAAAACTCCGTCTCCCCCCCAAAAAAACCAACTACTTCTTCAGGCTAGAAAGAAATAAAATCAGATTAAAATAAGACCATCAGGAAGGATTGGATACTGTCAGAAATAATCTGAAAAATAAATAAATAAATAAAAGATTATCCATTTTTTCTGTATTCTCTGAAAAGACAAGTAGCTTTTTTTTTTTTTTTTAAAGACAGAGTCTCACTCTGTCACCCAGGCTGGAGTGCAGTGGCGTGATCTTGGCTCACTGCAACCTCCGCCCACCTCCCAGGTTCAAGCGAGTCTCCTGCCTCAGCCTGCTGGAACTACAGGTACCAGCCACCACGCCTGGCTAATTTTTGTGTTTTAGCAGAGAGAGGGGTTTCACAATGTTGACCAGGCTGGTCTTGAACTCCTGACCTCAGGTGATCCACCTGCCATGGCCTCCCAAAGTGGTGGGATTACAGGCATAAGCCACTGCGCCCAGCCTGAGCTTTTTTTGAGAAAGGATCTCACTCTGTCGCCTAGGTGTGAGTACAGTGATGCAGTTGTGACTCACTGCAGCCTCAACCTCCCGGGTTCAGGTAATTCTCCCACTTCTGCCTCCTGAGTAGCGGGACCACAAGTGTGTACCACCGCGCTCGGCAGATTTTTGTATTTTTGTGTGGAGACAGGGTTTTGCCTTGTTGCCCAGGCTGGTCTCAACTAACCCATACCTTGGCTTCCCAAAGTGCTAGGGCTACAGGTGTGAGCTACTGCACCCGGCCTACAAGTGGCTATTTTAAAGCAAAAAGAATAACGTCATAGAGGTTTGTAACACCTATATATGTAAAAGATGAAACAACAGTACAAAATAAGGGGCCTAGAGGAACAGGTCAATGACTTACACTGTTGCATGGTTCTTGTACTGTGAGGTGAGGGAAGACATCATATGAACTCTAAGCAGATTTGGTAAGTTAAGGATGCCAAGTAGGGTTTCTGAGCAAAGAATTTAGCAAACAAATACAGGTGTCCAAAAAAGCAAAAAGAGGAAATAAATGAGATACGAATTGTTTTTTATTAACCCAAAAGAAGGTAAATAAGGAGTTACAGTGAAACAAAAAACAGAAGAATGGCCAAGGAGAAAACCAATAATAACATGGCGGACCAGAATGGGAGGCACTGGAAGGGGTGAAGCATGGCAATTAAAGGGCAGGAACTATGAGATGAGATGCAGGGGGAAATAACTGGACCCAAACAGACGTTGTCTACAAGGCAATCACTTTTGATTTAAAGACAAATACAGGCTACAATTTTAAAAGCTGAGAAAAAGATACATCGTGCAAACAGTGAATAAATTTGATGCAGTTATATATAAATGATAGGTAAGAGAGATTTCAAGATAAGAGTATTCCCAGAGATAAAAGGGACATTTCACGACAGAAAGGTCACTCCATCAGGAAGATATAATAATCTTAAATGTGTGTGTACCTAATTATCAGAGTTTCTAAATGAATGAAGCAAAAACTGTTATAAAGGGAAATACAAATAATTTTCACAATCGTATTTGGATATCTAAGGCCCTCTCAAGAATTGATAGAATAGGCCTCCACCAAATCAGCAAAGATCCAGAGGATTTGAACAAGGCGATAAACCACAGTGACCTAATTAGATATACATAGAACACCATGTCCCCAAACACAACAGTGCACATAGAATATTAACCAAGATAGAACACAATCTGGAATACAGATTACCCCCAAATATAAAAAAGAATTAATGCTAGTTGATAAGTCACGGATCAAAGCAGCAATCAGAGAAATTTTAAAACACTCTGAATAGAATGAAAATGAAAGCACAACATAACAAAATACGTAAAATGAGAAAAATTTAAAAATACAATTGCAATACAAAAATTAACAAAGCCAAAAACTGGTTCTGAGATTAATATATCTGATAAACCTGTCAGAAAAGTATTCAAAACAGAAAATAAAAATTATCAGTATCAGAATAAAAAGAAGGAACATCACAAGAGATCCTATAAGTATTTAAGCAATAAGGTAAAGTAGCCAGGCACAGTGGCTCATGCCTGTAGTCCCAGCACTTTGGGAGGCCAAGGCTGGTGAATCACAAGGTCAAGAGATGGAGACCATCCTGGCTAACATGGTGAAACTCCCATCTCTACTAAAAATACAAAAAGTTAGCTGGGCGTGGTGGCACGTGCTTGCAGTCCCAGCTACTCAGGAGGTTGAAGCAGGAGAATCACTTGAACCCGGGAGGCGAAGGTTGCAGTGAGCCGAGATCATGCCACTGCACTCCAGCCTGGACGACAGAGTGAGACTCCGTCTCAAAAAAAAAAAAAAAAAAAGTAAAGTGATGTTTATGAAAATAAACTTAATAATCTAGATAAACTAAGAAACTCCTTGAAAAAAATATAACCTATGATAGGTGACTCAAAAGGAGACACAAAGATCTAGATATTCCCATAGTAAAGAAACTTGCCAGGCGTGGTGGCTCACACCTGTAATCCCAGCACTTTGGGAGGCTGAGGCAGACAGATCACCTGAGATCAGGAGTTTGAGACCAGCCTGGCCAACATGGTGAAACCTCATCTCTACTAAAAATACAAAAATTAGCCAGGCTTGGTGGCGGGTGCCTGTAATCCCAGCTACTCGGGGGGCTGAGGCAGGAGAATCGCTTGAACCTGGGAAGGGAAGGTTGCAGTGAGCCGAGATCACACCACTGGACTCCAGCCTGTTGACAGAGCAAGACTCCGTCTCAAAAAAAAGAAACTCAAGTCATAATTTAAAATCTCTCCACAAAGAGGATTCCAGGCCTGGATCATGTAACTAAGGAATTCCATGAAACATTTAAGGAAGAGGTAATACCAATCTTACATAAACTCTCCCAGAAAAAAAAAGAGAAACATTTCCCAAGTCATTTTATGAAACCAATGCAATCGTAACAAAACCTAACAAAGACATGAAGATGAGAAGATACAACATTACAGATATTTACTATAGAGCACATACACAAAAGTCCTTAACACAGAGGAGCAAAGAGAGTCCAGCAATGCACAGGCTAACACACCATGATCAGGCGGTATATATCAGGGCAATGCAAGATCAATCCAACATTCCAGAGCCAACGGAACTCAACCAGTTAAGAGGAGAAATGAAACAATTCGATGGACATTATCTAGTAGAACAGTGGCTGCCTGGCAAGAAATCCTAATTTAAACTTTCTGAAAGATGCTCAGATTTCTGACAGTAATTGACAAGTGAAAAGATAACTTACCTGGATCTGGAGAATGATTATTTTGGGGAGAAACAGAGCGCGCGGGAGCAGGAGCTATTCCTCTGGAAACTGTGGTTTGGGATACATCCTGCTGACTTTCCCACCGGCCCTAGTAAAGACAAAATTGGCAATTGTGTTTCAAGTTATTCAATTAACCAAATAAAAAAAAAGTACAGATACTCAAGAAAAAAACTGTTACATATTACTAAAGCTCCTTTGAATATAAGCTTGATTACAGAAGCACTTTTTTTTTTTTTTTTTTTTTTCTATTTTAAGAGGCAAGTTTCTCTCTGTCACCCAGGCTGGAGTGCATGGGTGTGCCATCATAGCGCATGTAACCTCCAACGCTTAGACTCAAGCAACCCTCCCGCCTCAGTCTCCAGAGTAGTGGGGACTACAGGTACATGCCACCACAGGAGGCTAATCTTTTTACTACTTTTGTAGAGATGGGATGTCACTATGTTGCCCATACTAGTCTCAAACTCCCAGCTTCAAGCATTCCTCCTGCCTTGGTCTCCCAAAGTGCTGTGATTACAGGTGTGAGCCACCATGCCTGACCAGCACTTTTCTCCTTGTCATCCTGCTTATTTTATTAATTTCTCCAACAACAACAACAATGCCCCCACACACACATTTGGACAGCCCCTCCATACTGCAGTTTACAGTCTCCCATTAAGCTCTGTCCTAACATGTTTTCTACTCTGTGCATCCTGTTGCCTCCCACAGAATACAGACATATTCCTTCCGCAATTCTCCCTTCGGTTCTGCTTTGAGACAACTTCTGCTCTTTTGCCTCAAGATGCCCTTTTTCACTCAGTTCTCCACAGAAACCCACGAACAACTCTGTAGTCAGAGGGTGCCTCTTCTCTCTACTCCCAGACTGTGTTTCCACTCACTCACATACAGTGCGTAACAGTAAATATTACCAAACCTCTCATTTTAAATAGATATTAAAGATATATTACAGTCAAGCCCAAGTCAAATAATTACAAATTCTCAATGATGGAAGTCTCTGAATTATCAAATTTTATTGTACTCTCAACTTATTTGTAAATACCCATTAAAGACATTTCATCAGCTGATGGATTAAAAGACCATTCCAGGCTGGGCGTGGTGGCTCAGGCCTATAATCCCAGCACTTTGGGAGGCCGAGGCAGGCGGATCACGAGGTCAGGAGATCGAGACCATCCTGGCTAACACGGTGAAACCCCGTCTCTACTAAAAATACAAAAAATTAGCTGGGCGTGGTGGTGGGCACCTATAGGAGGCTGAGGCAGGAGAATGGCGGGAACCTGGGAGGCGGAGTTTGCAGTGAGCAGAGATTGCGCCCCTGCACTCCAGCCTGGGCAATAGGGCGAGACTCCGTCTCAAAAAAACAAAAACAAAAACAAAAACAAAACATTCCAAAATTCATGTTGAGCCATAAAAATAGTGATACCATCAAAGCACTTTTAACTTCAGCCCTATCTAGGGAAGATATAAACCCCAAACGTTGCTTGCTTCTACTAAAACTGGTAAGAGATGAGACCAAATCTTTTAAATGCTTTAAGTTCCCTTTGATCCCCTGATAACCACTGACTTCTTTACCACTGGAGTTTAATAAACACGTGAATATGAGTTTGAGCTAGCGCTGCACAGATGAATAACCCTAACGATTAACTCAAGGATTTTTGTTTGTTTGTTTGTTTGTTTGAGACTGAGTTTCGTTCTTGTCGATCAGGCTGGAGAGCAGCTGCGCGATCTCTGCTCACGGCAACCTCCGCCTCCCGGGTTCAAGCGATTCTCCGGCTTCAGCCTCCTGAGTAGTTGGGATTACAGGCATGCGCCACCATGCCCGGCTAATTTTGTATTTTCAGTAGAGATGGGGGGGTTTCTCCATGTTGGTCAGGCTGGTCCTGACCTCAGGTGATCCGCCCACCTCGGCCTCCCAAAGTGCTGAGATTACAGGCGTGAGCCACCGGGCCTGGCAAGTTTTCTTTACTAATTGCCCTGAACAGCAGGATGGGGACAGTGAGTTCTCGCTGCTCTTGAAGATGGATTGTGGAGGAAGGGCCTCTTAGGTTTCAGAAATGTATTGGAAACTCATCTGCTTTTAGTAGCAACCTAAGTACTGATCATAAAAATCAATAAGCCCTAAGTGATCTGGATCCTGTGTACCTCAGAGAATGCCACTTTTCCCTAGGAACTCTCTCAGCACTTGGTATCATTTTTTAAATTGGTGTGATGGTCAGGATTGATTAGGAAGCAAGGAGAACAAGAGAGACAGGAACATGTGATCAGTGAGACTGTGAGCTTTGAGATACTTGACCAGAGGAGCGCTGGCATCCCCATGAATCACACGCTGATTTACATACTTTAATGTTTTGTTAATTTTTGCATTCACATTTCATGATCTGTCTGGGAAGCTGTGGCCTTGTGTACCCCGGGATATCACCATTAGGTGACTGAACAGAGGTCAGCCCTCTGTGGAGTTTCTCAGAGGAAGAAAAGCCACCTGCTTTGTGTACAGTGGCGAGCTCACACATGGCTGTTCTGAAGACAGCTTACTTGAGAGTATTTATTTTCATATTTTAGATTTTCTTTGTTTGGCAGCTGATATGGCTGCAGTCTGTCCCTACGGAAAACTAAGCCGGTGATCTGGAGTCGGCACCTGGGCTGCTTGACGTAGAATTGGGCCAACAACAAATCATGGAGGTGCCACCTCTTCCCCAAGGCACACCCAGACCCTGACGGCTTCAGGGGCAGTTCTTCCCAGCAGGCACCACCCAATCAGAACAGAGCAGTAACTCCATCTCATTTACTCAAATACTGCAAGTGAGAACACTGAAAGCGACACAAGGCGTAGATCCTGCCAGCCCTGTGGAGTGCGACAAACAGAGACACGGCTCACTCTGCCCTCTACCTGAACAGTCATCTTAACCTTGAGGAACCTCACATGCTTCCCCCCAGCCACCTATTCTGATCCCACTGTTCTGAGACAGGGACCTCAAATTGCACTGGGATGGAAAAGGCTCTGCTTCAGAGGGAGCAACCAATGCAGATGCTAAACTGGATACCACTCGCTTTCCTCCTCCAGCTGATGCCTACGTATCTCTGCGGAAACGCTCCACTGGAATTACTCACTCGATTTTTCTCCTGCACTACACCTCCATCCTCTTGACAGAGGTAAAACCTGTGGTTCAGGGTCCGGCTACGGCTACGCACACTGTTCCCCAAGGACAACGTAACGACTATCTTCCCAATACATTGTATATGCTTGGCTGTCCTAGAGTTACGCTCCCTTTACTGAAATGTTGGGGCAGATAAAAAAAAAAAAAAGAAAAATGAAGCAACCCAGTTCAATGTACCTCACAGGGAGATGAACCCAGGACCATGGACTAAAAGGACTTCTCAGGATGCTGGAACTTCTGGCTCTCTCAATAGCTCAGATGTAAAACTGAAAGAGTATGATATCCTTGTTTTACCTCTCCTCCAGTGATCTACACCCCTCCACCTGAACTCGAAAAAGATACATCTCTCATCTGTCTCCAACACCCTGCATGTCTACCACACTTCAGAATCAGCCATGATACAGTTACACAAGAGGGAAGCTGGCTTCGTTTTGGATCCTTACCCAGCTTTACTGCCATTAGGGCGCATTTGTCCTCGCAGGCAGACTCAAAGAGAGAAAATCCCAGTCGATACTGAAGTCACTGGTAGGCAGCACCATGCTCAGGGGCAAAGTTGACGAGGTAAAAACACAGGAGGCACCGGGGGAGGGCCTGACTTGGTCCCCAGGCACCCCTGCAGTTTTCCCACTCCTGCTCCTCTGCCAGATACAAATTATTTGGGTTTTCTGGAAATGAGTCTGGTTTTGATCAGGAAAGTGACAAAAAGGTAAATAACGAGAAGTGCCAGTGACATTTCGGGTCCAAAGGCAGCTTCCACTGCAGCTGGAAGAGGAGTGACTCATGCTTGGCAGCTCCTCCCAGGGCTGCATGAAACCGTCACGGCTTTCAGGGAGGCGATGGAGCCAACACAAAATTCAATTCTGCTAACTGGATATTTGTTCACGCTATTGACTAATCTTCATTTCCTCAAAAACTCCAATCAAAAGACGACAATCATACAACCTTACTGGCTTATTAAAAATAAAATTTCTCCTAAAATAACTCTGGAAATAAAAATGGTTTTGTCGAAAGCATTTGTCGCACTGCAGAAGACCTCAATGCATAGCTGACTCCGGGGGGGAAGCGACACGCCGAAATTCACCCTGCACCTCAACTTCAGCCGGTCTTGGCAGACACTCATAAAAACCCTGCTAAGGTTTCATTATACCTACAGGAAATATCTGTACAATAATGACGAAACACCCAATAGCAATAAATAGCAACACTACTTCAATCAGGGATCGTATTTTATATTTTTAATTGAAAGACTTATCCCAAGAGTGATTTATTTTAGGCCCTATGGTGAATTTTGCATTTGGAATAGTTAACCAAACTATTTTTTTTTAATTAATTAGTTCATCAACTCAATCTTGGTGAAGTTCAGCAAAACAATTCCACTTTTCACATGTAGGGGCATCGACAAATAGAGGAATGGAAAGCAGGCTGGCCTTACTCCAAGTATTATTAGGCCAAACTGTGAGTTTGTCTTTAGAACCTAACCACTTCCCTCTCGCCTCCCATACCCCTAATCCTATCACACAGAGAGGCATGTGCCTCCCTGCCCACTTCACAATGTCTCTCATGTACCCAATTGAGAAATCTTTGCTACAACATTAACTGAAAACTAAGAGACCCTCACCAGAACCTCCCGGTGGCCTCTCTCTGCTTCTAACATTATTCCAACTAACCTGACCTGACTGCTCCCGTGTGATGTGATACAGAATACACAGCATGACAGACCCTACAATCTACAGTTCTGATTTGTAATTAGCATCAGAGAGATGAACGTATGGATTAATGGAAGGGACCCCAAAAATGTCTGCAAAGCAGACATAACTAATGTCATTATAATTGTCAATGATTTCAAAATGTATTTTCTAGCATTCTCAGCATCATCAAGTCCAGCTTAAAATTACATTTCTGACTCAACTCTCCTGTACATTCAACATTTTCATGCAAAGAAACCAAGATGGTCCCACTGGGCACAATTCTGGTGTGAAAAGGTCACCTAGAGCACCTTCACCATGGTTTGCTCCCCACTCACCCTCACCCAAGCTTCCAGGTCTCCAAAAGTTTATTATTTATTTTAATACGAATTAACTCCAACTCCTCACATTCCAAGACCTTCTAAATCCAGTAGGATGCCTTAATTCCCGGTCTTTTTTGACAGATAAATACTTTTATAAACAGCCTTGGACCCAGGTAACAGGGAACATTTGCAAGGCATCACTTGTACTGGTTGTACCGACAGACAGACATACTGCCATAGGTATTTTTACAAAAGGGTGAGGGTTAGTGGATCACAAGGTTAGGAGATCAAAACCATCCTGGCTAACACGGTGAAACCCTGTCTCCATTAAAAAATGCAAAAAATTAGCCAGGCATGGTGGCAGGCTAATAGTCCCAGCTACTCAGGAGGCTGAAGCAGGAGAATGGCATGAACCCAGGAGGTGGAACTTGCAGTGAGCTGGAGTGCAAGCCACTGCACTCCAGCCTGGGCGACAGAGCGAGACTCTGTCTCAAAAAAAAAAAGGGGGAGGGGGGTGAGGGTTAGTACAGTGTAGAATGTAGTCATCTTCTAAAAACTACAGTTAAAAAAGCAGTCATAAGCTGGAGGGAAAAGCAAGCATGGTAAGTTTTAGAGAGTAGGATAGTGCTTGTATCCCACTCAGGAGAAAAGCCTAATGAATCAGTTATCTCTCCCTGGAGCTCTGAAAACTGAGGAACGCAGAAGTCCCCAAAAGAAAAAACAAACAAAAAAAACCACGAGTCTGAGATTTCCAATACAACAATGTTTTCAGTATCTCTCCTTTGGGATTTTGTATGCAGGCTATTAAGGAAAAAGCAACTGGAGACCTCCTCAAAACACTAACTACAGAAGAACAAAAACTTCCAACAAGTTAAAATGTTGGAAAATAAGACTTTAAGATCATCTCTTCACGTGGTCCAAAAGCCAAGTAATATAAAAAGGTACACAGCGAGATGTCTCCTCCGACCTCTACCCTGACTTGCTGACCCACTGCAACCTCCCATCCCCATCCCCAGGCAGGTAAAGGAACGATGAATCCTTACAGCTTCTCATTTACATGCAGGCAAATCTATAAGCAACCCTCCCATTATAGACAGTGGTATATTGTTCCGCACTTCGTTTTTAATCACTAAATATATCCTGGCAATCTTTTCATATACTTGAAAGGGTTTCTGGTCATTTTTACAGCTGCATAGTGTCCATTTGTGTGTGTAACAATGTTGCCACCAATGCCCTTGTACATACTACCTGTGTAAGCACTGCCGCGTTAAGGAGTTGTAGGATCCTGAGCATTCTGTGTGTTTAAACACTACTCCCTCCTGAGAAGTGCTGCCACAGGTGGCCCATAGCACTTTGATTTTAAGGCAATGCCACACAATATTTAAAGATGTTTTTCCTTGTTTCATTTAAAAGGCCACAGGGAGAGTCTCTTGTTCCCTGCTGCTATGGGGGTAGAGGGGTGTTTCTTAAGAAAATACAATTTAAAACATTTTTATTTTCCCTAATGTTATTTCAGGATGCTCTATTTTAGGTAAGACCACTGTGAGTCCCTTCCACTGAAAATGGGGAAGCTGTTCTGCACCCCTTACAAGGGGATCTGGAACCAAAGCCCTTTGGGCTAGTCTTTTTCTCCTCTATCACCTGAACTTGCTCATCTGTTAAGGTCGATCCATACAACTCTGTTAAAGAACATTTCTGCTTCACTTCGCCCTGTGGAGAAACAATTCTCCAATTCTGACACGCGGACATTCACCTAACTGGCTGAGCTGACACGTGGTGAGCCCCATGATGCTGAGGCCCTGGTATCCATGGCAACCTTCCAGGCTTGTGGGTGCCAAAAGCCTCCACGGCTGAACTGGAAGCAAAGCTAGGACTGGCAGGCTGGCGTCTCTGTCTCTCCTGACATACTTCACCATTTCTCAGAGGATGGGACTGCCACGGTTGGGGACAGCCAGAGAGGCCAAAATCTGAGGAGGACCGCAAACCACTGCCGTCCTTGAACAAAGGCGCACGACCTTGAGAGCACTATGACCAGGGCTTGAGATGTACATGAAACAGTGCGGAGAGATGCGTCCTTATGCCTGCGCTGGCACTGCCACAGGAGGGGCAGCCGAGCAGCCAGAACCCAGGCTTTCTTCATCTTCACTAAGTTACCTAGGCACCCCAAGGAACCAAAAACCGGAAGTAGGAAGGTCCAGAAGCATTAACACAACTGTGTAACATTATAGTTACTTGCCTAATACGATTTGTCCTGCTAACCCTCAGCCCTCAGCACAGAAGGCACCTTGCACAGGCACACAATGAGTGCTGCAGTGTCGCACCTGAAATGGTCTCCTCCATCCTCACCCCATGCTGTCTCTGAAGCATCTGGATGGAGTCCTTCCTAAAACACTCCTCCCCTGGACTGCTGAGACTCCCTTGGTCCTGCCTTCCTCCCTGGTGCCACCACCTTAGCACCGTGACCCTAAGCATCACCCCGCCTTGGTGCTCCCTAGCCAACCCAGCCCCTCACTGTCCCCACTATCCCCTCGGGCTCCCGAACCTGACTTCAACTCAGACACATGAGACCCTCAAAAATGGAACTGAATCATTTCTTCCCCAAGCCTGCCCTATAGTTCATCTCTCGGACCTATATACTGCCGTCCAAAACCCAATGTCACCCAAGTCCCCTCACTCCAGCCCCTCACATACCTGGCCTCTGCAGGATTCTAGAGTCCCCCTCTCCAACCCATCTGTGTCTCTCCTCCTCTCTCTAGCTACTTCTCCCCTAACCAGTCCCTCCACCCTCCGACTCAAAACCATTTTCCCCCACGTTTGCACTGATAACTGTATACATTTATACCATATAGTTTCCTAATGCAAAATTACACACCACAGCCAGGGACAGGGTGGGACTCAGCTGGACCATTAAAACAAACTTTCTAATTCACATGTGGCCATGTTACTGCTCTGTTTTCAATTCCTTCCATGGTGTCCAACTCCTCTGCCATTCGTTGGGCCATGACGTCAGGATGCCAAAAATAAGGCCCCATGTCTCTGGATTCTGCCCACAGACTCCCTCTTTTTTTTTTTTTTTTTAAGACAGGTTCTCTGTTACCCAGGCTGGAGTGCAATGTTGTGATCATAGTTCACTGTGGCCTCAAACTCCCAGGCTCCCATGATCCTCCCCCGCCTCAGCCTCGAGTGGCTGGGATTACAGGTGTAAGCCATCATGCCTAATTTTTTAAACTTTTTTGCAGAGAAGGGGACTCCCTATGTTTCCCAGGCTGGTCTCAAACGGCTGGGCTCAAGCCATCCTCCCACCCTGGCCTCCCAAACCACTGAGATTACAAGCATGAGCCACCGTGCCCAGCCCATACGCCCTGTGCTTGACCCCCACCACGTGTACTGTCAAGAACACAGCAAGCTGGTTCATCCCCAAGCCTTCCTTCATACAGATCCTTCTGTTCACAGTGTTCCTTCAGCTCCTTCCCTGCCTGTGTGGACCTCAGCGTCATCCTTCAGGGAAAGGCTTAAGAATGGCCTCCGCCCTGCAGCCTCCTGTGAGTCGTGTGTGAAGCCAGTGGGGGGTCCACGCCCTCTGCCGTGCCCTGGCTCAGTTCTAATAGCGTCTCTGCTCCTTTGTTCTATTTTTCTGGTGTACATGAGGGACGGTACTTTTCTTTGAAGTAGATTCTATTATGTTCTGTTATTGTATCCATTTAAAATAAAGAAACTGGGCAGAGTTTTTTTTGTTTTTTTGGTTGTTTTTTTTTTTTTTTTTTTTGAGACGGAGTCTTGCTCTGTTATCCAGGCTGGAGTGCAGTGGCACAATCTTGGCTCACTGCAACCTCTGCCTCCCGGTTCAAGCAATTCTCCTGCCTCAGCCTTCCGAGTAGCTGGGATTACAGGCATCTGGTACCAAGCCCAGCTAATTTTTGTATTTTTAGTAGAGATGGGGTTTCACCATGTTGGTAAAGCTGGTCTCAAACTCCTGACCTCAGGTGATCCACTGGCCTCGACCTCCCAAAGTGCTGGGATTACAGGTCTGGCCAGAGTTTTCTTAACAGAAGAAAAACAGAAGAATTTTGGCCACTTCTTTTAAGGAACTTATAACTGGAGATTTGAGTTAGATGCATTTCCCAAAAAAACACAGAAAGTCGTATTTTTCTTATATTTTCCTTAAGATATTTTACTTACATTAAAAAATCACGTACAACCAATTTTCAAAAACTCTGCTCTCCTCAGGTAATCACGACTGATGCTAAACTACAGCTAATCGAACCTATCACTGGCAGAGAACAAGCAAGCATTCAAACTTCAGCACCCTTACAGAAACCATGTCCATGCAGGGCTTCAGCGAATGGGTGAGCTGGACAGCAATTTGTATGTCTATAAACACATACATGTATCATAGTGTAGGCAAACTACTCATAATCTAGATCTTAAAAGAGTCTAGAGCCGGGAGCAGTGGCTCACGTCTGTAATCCCAGCACTTTGGGAGGCCAAGGCAGGCAGATCACTTGAGGTCAGGAGTTCGAGACCAGGCTGGCCAACATGGTGAAATCCCGTCTCTACTAAAAATACAAAAATTAGCAGGGCGTGGTGGCGAGTGCCTGCAATCACAGCTACTGGGGAGGCTGAGGCAAGAGAATCACTTGAACGTGAGAGACAGAAGCGGCAGTGAGCTGAGATGGTGCCACTGCACTCTAGCCTGGGCAACAAGAGCGAAACTCTGTCTCAAAAAATAATAATAAATAAATAAATATGCAAATAAACAAATAAACAGTCTAATGAATCAACTTCATCTTCATTGTTCTTAAATTTTTATAAGGAAAATGTCAAACATACACAAAAGCAGAGTGTAGAATAATTAACAATAGGAATAGCATAATGAACCCCACACAGCTAAGAATTATCATGAAGCAGCCAATCTTCAGTCTGTCTCTCTCACTCTGATTTGAGTGAGATCTGAAAACAAGTCCCTCACATGAGACCATCTCATAAGACCACAGCCGCTACTGACCTCCTCCAGGGCCGCAAATCAACCTGGAGCATGCTGCACACAGATGGCAGCACCAACATCTACCCAGACCCCGCAAAAGCGACAGGCACAAACTATGATGTGTGGTGCCCAAATAAGATGGTTTCAAGGAGCGCTAACCTTTTTTAAAAATAAGAATGAGTTCTCCATGCTTCAAACTCTGTTAAACAGGGAAGGCTCTATTACAAGTAAATAAATTCCAGTGAACAAAATTTCCGTTCCCTTGTTTTTCTTTCTTCTCACAAATAATGTTAACTTTTAGATATAATTTTCTTATTCCTCAAACATTTTCTATCATTATACATCAGTACTTCACCATAAAACTCTGATTTCAGCAGGGCACAGCGGCTCACGCCTGTAATCCCAGCACTTTGGGAGGCTGAGGCGGGTGGATCACTTGCCATCAGGAGTTCACATGGCGAAGTCCCATCTCTACTAAAAACACAAAAATTAGCCGGGTGTGGCGGCATGTGCCTGTAATCCCAGGTACTACTCGGCAGGCTGAAGCAGGAGAATCACTTGAACCTGGGAGGCGGAGGTTATAGTGAGCCGAGATGGCGCCATTGCACTCCAGCCTGGGTGACAAGAGTGAAACTCTGTCTCCAAAAAAAAAAATCTAATTTAAAGTTTCTTTTCTGACAGAAATAGGAAGATAATTTAGACAGAAGCAAGCTTTAGAGGAAAATTGTTTTTCAACCCCAGTAGAGTCTAGTAAACCTTATTTTAATTGGCAGGTTAAAAGAAATGAACTCTAAAATACTTTCCAGTAAGTTTCACATAATACAGATGAGTAGGGGAAATTCTGGTTTGCAAAAATAACCTGAGATTTGAGAAGATGAAAGCCGAATGGGAAATGGGCCTTAAAACACTGATAGAAATAGTTACAAACACCTACCTTGTTGTTGCCTAGACTGTATGATGGAATGAGATCTTGTCGGCTTCCAGACAACTGAAGAAGAAAGAAAGGAGGGTTAGTTCTTTATGCATCAGAGCATAAAAATGTGGTTTAGGCAATGCCAGCCTTTGCCAACCCAGTCAACCAAACGTCAAAAATTTGGGTGGCAGCAGAGAGGTTGTCAAGACGAAGGCTGCACACTAGTGGTCTTTGGGACATTACCAACATTGAATTGGTTATGAACAATTTTCAGATGAGAGGTTTCTGTAAGATCTGGATATTCAGTTCACACTGAGGTCACAACCGGCTGGACCTGAACAAGAGCTGTCCTGTTGGGTGAGCCCTTCTGTGTGAAAGATACCAGGTTACTGGTTGTCTTACCATGGCCTGAGCTTATGATTCCTTTCTCTGGGTATTTGTAGCAACTGTAAATAAACTCACAAACTATTTAAATTATCAGATCCCAAATACTGAATCTCTGCATATATCAGTGTATTTTAATATATCATTTTCTGGAGAAATGAGACGTTATCTGCCTTGAGTTAAAGTGATCTTCCTAAATATCTGAGATGGTTGGTGGCGTCCAGTGTGAAACTCCTCCTATCGCTCTCCCTTCTCTCTCAGACGCTAAGGCCAATGTCAGCTGCCCTTTCTCACAGCGCTTGTGCTGTAACTTCTCTCTGTGTGAAGTTAGGATGAAAGTGTCATTTTTCATATCCACATCTTCATCAAAAATGAGGAAAAGAGTAATAAATCAAGGGGCCAAGAGCCTATTTCTTTGTGAAGGATTATTCCCACGTTCAATATGCACATAAATTATATCTAGGTTTTTAAAAACAATAAACTGAAGCCATTGTTATGAAACAACCCCATGTATCTGACACATGGACACCACCCTGGCTGTCTTGTGAACAACTGGTTTCTGAACCTAGTCCAGACTCCTCCTCAACTTAAAAATAATCTGATCCAAGAAAATGGCATTGGTTTGCAATGGGCCCTTGGCTAGTTCTGGTTTAGTTCAACAAACATTCACTGAACACCTCAGTCTATGCTAGGCAGTGGTGATGGGAAGATAAGAAACAACTGAAAGGTACTTAACTGCTACTTCCCCTACAATATTAACAGGAATGGGGCAGAGGTGCACAGACCCAATGGGGTAGAGACCAGGGGACCTGACATCAGTCCTGGCAAGGGAAGGGTTTCAGAGATGGGGTTTGACAGGTGGAAAAGAGTTACCCAAGAAAAGAGGAGAGGAGAGAAGTCCCAGGCACAGCACAGAGCTTGGTTCCACACACTCACTCTGTTCACATTTGGAGAACTGATACTCCTCCTGCTCAACTTCCCTTTTCCTGTTAACTGTTCCTTCACTGCAACTTCCTGCGAATCAGAAAACATACAGAGGAAAAAGACATGTAAGAGACACACTGCAAAAGCAACACCATGTACAGCAGACTTGCATCCCCCATCTATACAGACATCCCTAGCTATTTAAACAATGCTGTTATGTGATTATTACGTACTGCATGCCTGTATCAAAACAGTACATGTGCTCCATAAATACATACATCTACTATGTACCCATAAACAGTTTTTTTAAATTAAATAAAGGCTGTTACTTCATAAGACAGAATGATCCAATTATAATCACTCTGGATTATTCAAAGTTCGTAAGAGTGAACTCTTCAAATGTTAGGTGCAACAACACTGTGAATTACAGAGTCCAACACAGACTCAGCCTGCATCAGGGCCTCTGCTGCCTGCCCTATCCACGCGGTTGGCTAACCTGGCGCAGACGATCTAAAGTCAGGAGGTTTTCTACAGCCAGCACGCTCCTGAGGTACTTTTCAATATAAGCCTCCGAGTCAGCAGAAGCTGGATTTTCAACATTGGCTGCCATTCTTGCTAATGCTTCCCGTTCCTCCACTCCCTGGGCATCCTGAGGAGTAGAAAGTTGCACATTATAAAAGCTTCTTGATTTACACACATACACGCGTGCACACACACATACACACACATGCACACACACACAGAACGTATTCCAAAGCTCCATTTTAAAGTCAGCTTTGGAAGGCCAATGCATTTTTCCAAGGAAATAATGAAAAAGTGATCAGGTGGCTAAGTCCACTTGAAAGGCCGGTTAAGTTAAACACAGCACAGCTGAAACACAGCGCATTCTCAACAAAACTGTTCTCTACTACATTCCCACTGCAAAAAACCCATGACTGGTTAGAAAGGATTTTGTCGACTAGCCAGAAATGTAACCACCATAAAAACAATATTTCAGGAACATTACCCCCCGACCTGGAACTCCTGAGGGACAGAGAAAGGGAAGAGGGACTGGGGTGACTGCTACACAGGGTGTCAATCAAACTGCCTCCCAGGGAGGAGACCCGGTATGGAGAAAATAGTGGACATAGGGTTTCAGCGCCTGCCACCACGCAGCCCGGGGTAGCTAACATATTCAGAACATCGCAGCTTCTAGAACCGGTTCAATCTTCTGCTCAAGTGGCAGAGGCCAAAGGCCTGGAGCCAGCCAAAGAGAGGTTGTCTAGGTAAGTTCTCCTACACTGAGCTTTCTGGTACAGCCCGTCCCCAATCCTGGGACATGAGCTGGCTGCGAATACAAATGGGAGATGCACAGTCAGAAAGAAGCTTTATTAATGTATTTAGTTATTTCAAGCAAAGTGGGCTCTTAACAAATTACTATTCTCAGAGACAATCAGATACTTTATTCACTTGTAAATTTCTTATAATTATGCCAAAACTACAGAATGTATATCCATATACCACTGCACCTTAAATGCCATCAACTGTAAGACAAAAGATTTTATACATGATTGAGGGGAAAAAAACTCTGTTAATTTTAAGATACCGTCAGTTACGACACATTCTACTTCAAAGATACTTTAAACAATTTAAGTGAGTCCTAGAACAGATAAAATATGGGAGGATTTGTAAGATGGCTTAAGTTCACAAAAACTTTTTTGTCTTGTACAGTAATTCACTTAAGCCTCATAATAACCATGAAAAGAAGGAATCATCCTCATTTCCTAGATGACAAGAGGAAGACCACACAATTTACAAGAGTGAAGACTAGAACTTAGGTCTCCCGTCTCCTGGTAGGATATTCTTTTCACCCCAACACAGAATACTTTCAGTGTCTGAAGGGAACAGACATTATCCTCATTTTATAAGGAGAAAGAAACTGTCTCTGGCCTGGGCTACTTCTTTTGGCCATGATGCCCTATTGGCTTCTGTGATACAGAACCCAAGGAACTTTTGGGGCTTTTTCATGATGAAACTTGCCTATTATGGGATCTTTTTGTTTTGTTTTTGGGTCTAGTCTTTACACAATCAGTTTTATGTTTCATTTTGCCTCTATCATCAGGATTTGATAATGTGGAAACAACGTTTGCCAGCTTGGATGTTTAGCTAACTAACAGCACAATTACATGAGGTTATGTTTATCTTCAAGCTGATCCCCCCCATATTTCTTTCCTTTTAAACCCTGTCCTCTGGAGAATAAAAGCACTTTTAAGAGGCATAAGAAACTAAGTGGAAGAGAAGGAAAAGGGAGGGGTGAAGAGAGAAAAGAAATGAAAACAGTTTCCTATAGCCATCACTGTTTCTCAACTGCATTCAAGCAATTTACAGAGACAAGATCTGAAACAACTGGAAGATACAGAAAATGTTTAGATACATAAACAGTAAGTCTCTAGCTAGACATAGATGTATATTTATTTTAAATCTTGCAAACAAGAGTGAATGAAGCACACAGAGCAATCTATTACAGACCCAAGACCGTGCAACAACTAACTCTGCAAACAGGCTTAATTTTTAAATATTCTGCAAACTCCAAATTAAATAATTAGATGGTTAATATTTGCTATGCAAGCCTAACACTTTAAAGATCCAGGAAAGAACAAGTTACTATCCAACATGATTTGAGAGGCAAAAGCATCCTGCAACACAAGATATCTAAAAGAAAGCCTAAGTACTGTGTAATATTTTTCTTTTCCAAAAGCTGATCTCTGGCAGGGCGTGGTGGCTCACGCCTGTAATCTCAGCACTTTGGGAGGCCAAGACGGGCGGATCAGGAGGTCAGGAGATTGAGAACATCCTGGCCAACATGGTGAAACCCCGTCCCTACTAAAAATACAAAAATTAGCTGGGCATGGTGGCACATGCCTGTAATCCCAGCCACTCGGAGGGCTGAGGCAGGAGAATCACTTGAACCCGGGAGTTGGAGGTTGCAGTGACCCAAGATCATGCCACTGCACTCCACCCTGGTGACAGAGCAAGACTCAGTCTCAATTAAAAAAAAAAAAAAAAAGCTGATCTCTGTATTAAAATATACACTGTTCACCTATTGTTCAAATACTCAACAGTGTCGATGGGCAAATCCTAAGCCCTGAAATGACAGGAACTGGTGCTGGTGTTGATGGCATGGTGAGGAAGGGCATCCTCTGATGTCTCACATCCCCCACTTCTCCAACCCCGAGGAAGTGAAACCTCCACCACCTTGCCCACACCCCCTCTTTGAGGGTGAGGGTGGGAGAAGGAATTTTCTCTTTTCAGAGTCCTTCACTTAAGACCCTCACTTCTCCTGGCCCTGCAAGGGATGCCCCATTTCCCAGCTGTGCTGGTATCTGGGTGAATGAATACACATCTAATTCAGGAATGACCTATCAGGAAGTACGGATAAGCCACATCTTCCATCAAGTTTGTACCAAGGATAAATTTAAGCTCTGCTTCTCTGAATCCTCTGAATATCTCAATTAGTTCAGAAAGAGAAATACTAATAGTACTAATAAAATAATCGTAGTAACAACAATCGTAGCAATAACATTTTCTCTAGCACATGCACAACCGTTGGTACAAACTGTCTCATTTGACCCTTAAAAATACTTTGTGCAAAGGTATTACTAACCCCATTTGACAAGAAAAAAAAATACGGACTCAGAGTAATTTACGCAAGTTCATTTTCCTAGTAAGTGACAGAAACAAGATTTCTGTTTGACTTCAGGATCCAACTGGAATCTCTATGCTATATTGCCTCCCTTCCTGGGTACAATATGTTTCTCTTCTGTCATCTTCTGTGTAAAAAGGTGTTGATTTGCTTTTCAAAAGAAAGTTCTTCAACAAAATACTAAAACTGGAACTTTTTTTTTTTTTTTTCAGACGGAGTCTTGCTCTGTCTCCCAGGCTGGAGTGCAGTGGCGGGATCTCGGCTCACTGCAAGCTCCGCCTCCCGGGTTCATGCCATTCTCCTGCCTCAGCCTCCCGAGTAGCTGGGACTACAGGCGCCCGCCACCTCGCCCGGCTAGTTTTTTGTATTTTTTAGTAGAGACGGGGTTTCACCGTGTTAGCCAGGATGGTGTCGATCTCCTGACCTCGTGATCCGCCCGTCTTGGCCTCCCAAAGTGCTGGGATTACAGGCTTGAGCCACCGCACCCAGCTAAAACTGTAATTTTTAAAGCCACAAGTACATTGTACTATGAATTGATATTAGAAAATCGTTCTAAAAATCTACAGCTTCCCTAAACATACACTTTCACTTCATATGTATGTCTTGGGTAGGTCACTTTTCAGGGAGTTGGCTCTTTTTTTAAGTGTTTATTTTTAGTAAATTCAAATTGTATATCCTTCACCTCTGGAATATTGGAGACAATTTCAAAAGTCACTCCACAGCCAGGAATAGAACTTCGATGAGACATCTTTTTTAGGAGACTCTGTGCAAAACCCTAGAGAAAAACAAAATAGAAGATATGGTTTCCCACCTAAAAAACTGAGTTTACATTATTAACAAAAGACAGCATAGAAAATACCGGTTCATTCTAACCAAAAGAAAACAGGTCATGTTTCCAACATAAGCAAGTGAAATCACCAAGTACCGTTTCCTCAACGTCGTCCTATGGTACGAAACCAACTTATTAGATGCCCACCGTGTGTGAAGGGTCCCACACCCAACACAGGAAAAGTACAGACCTCCAAGTCTGTAAACTGGCAGTAGGCATCCAGAAGAACGGTGCTTAAATGCTACAGAAATATAAGCTTGTTGACTTCCACACAATAAAATGACCTTCTAACTAAGACAGAAGCAAGGACTGGTGAGGCTTACACATTTTTTTCTCCCCAGCACGATGGACATCTCGTACCATGAATATTGACAAGTCCAGGCATTAAATTCTTGACCAAAGCAAGATCGTTATGAGGAATGATTTAAGAGTGCACGGTCATTGTTTATGCTGACTGCGCTCTTTGCACAGTTAGGAATTGAACTGTTGAATTAATGTATAGATGACTCATTTCAAGATGCTGTTAAGACTGAACACCCTGCAGAGGTTGAAGAGAGCAGGGATGAGAGCAGAATACCATCAGGGAACAAAGGTAAAGGGGAGAGAACATGAAATGGGCACCGAGCTTTCTACCCACGCAAAAGGAACAGCAGAAACATGTGAAGCCCCCAAGAAAAGAGCAAAGCCAAGCTATTTGGTCTTAGACATACACCATTTCAGAAACCTACCTAATGATAATTTATTTCATATTCAATGATCTTTAAATTTTTAAAAGAATATAGTATCTCAGAATGCAGGGAGACAATTTATGTCATTACTTCTCTCCCTTGACTTTAGCCTTGCAGTACTGAGCCAAGGCTAATTATGCAAGTCAAGGTATAGAGATCGCTGTCCCTAGGGGTGGTGAAGGGAGATGTCGATGCTACTATTATCCGACCTTTTCGTTTTCCATTTGTATGGAATTAGTGAAGCTGACGTGTGTGTATTAGGGTCATGTGGAAGGTCCTATTCTTGTTATAAAGCAGAAGAGAGCCTTCCACATGACCATTCTTAGGAATGAAATATCTGAAATTGAGAGAGAAAATGGCATGCCTTACAAATACTTCCACATCATTTCAACCAGGAAAAAAAAAAATATATATATATATATATATATGCCATATAGATATACATATATCCCATATATATATATGGAAACCTATTGTCCCTACAATAGAAACAAAAACCAAGCAACATGTGGTGACTGCACAATGTACCTTTTCTGTCAAGGACCCTGTAGGGCCGGTGGTTGTGGCAGGTCAGTCCCAGGGCCTGGCAACCAGGATGTCTAATTCCGAAATGGAAAATCGCTCTTCAAAATGCTCCTCATGAGCAGTGTGTCTTTTTCAAACCCTCACAGACTTATGAGAAAAGGAAGACAGAGAGAGTGAATGGGAGCATACCATACATCTATAGCTAACCCCGTGACCTGGATTTTATTGATGTTGGATTGCCAAGCTAAAGAGTTGCAATTTTAACAGCATTACCGCCAGTCTTCATTTCAAAGATTGATATCGGTGTGACATTTAGAACTAAAGATTAATTTTTAGGGGTGGAGATTACATCTAGGAGTCTGTCAACCATGACTGTGCTCTTTTAAATGAAAAGATTTTCATCTGTACTGGTTTTAGTCAGTGTATTGAGAATGCCTCAAAAAAGGGAGATAAGACAGTTAAAAGGATCCCCAGACGCAATCTCCCAAATCCTTATATTTGCAAAACTAGTAAGAGAAAGAATTTAAATTCTTTTTTTTTTTTTTTTTTTTGAGACAGAGTTTCACTCTTGTTGCCCAGGCTAGAATGCAATGGGGCAATCTCAGCCCACCACAACCTCTGCCTCCCAGGTTTAAGCAATTCTCCTGCCTCAGCCTCCCTAGTAGCTGAGACTGCAGGCACCCGCCACCACGCCCAGCTAATTTTGTAGTTTTAGTAGAGACGGGGTTTCTCCATGTTGGTCAGGTTGGTCTCAAACTCCCAAACTCAGGTGATTCGCCTGCCTCGGCCTCCCAAAGCGTTGAGATTATAGGCGTGAGCCACCACACCCGGCCTTAAATTCTTACCTAGAAATTTTGTATTAAATCCCTTCATATGGCACATGGACTTTCACAATCCAGCTGCAACTATGCGAGAGCCACGCTCCTTGGCACAAGCAGGACCCCCAGCACATGGAGCTCCTCGTGGTCCCCGATCCTACCATGTCCTGCCCTCCCCACTTTTTCTGCACATGTATTTCCTCCGATCCACAGAACTGCATCTCCTCCTGCTCTGCCTAGCCAATGCCCCTCCTCTCTAAGTCCCAGCTCAATGCTGCCCTCCTCTCTGAAGCGCCCCCACCACCCCCCAGCTCCCTGGGGCTGAATTCTTCCTTCTCTTACCTGCATTCTCACCACAAGTGGTGAGGACCTGCTGCACCACGCGCTCAGCTCAGGCCGAGAGCAGTTGCCTGTTATGTATCTACCTATGCAAATCAACCTGGCTCTTTCAGGACACAGACTTTTTTGTTTGTTTTTTGAGACACATTGCCCAGGCTGGACTCGAACTCCTAGGCTCAAGTAATCCCGCTGCCTCAGCCTCCTGAGTTGCTGGGAAAGCAGGTGTGCACCACTGCACTGGGCTCATTTCTTATTCACCTTTTTATCCCAAAGTCAAATATACACATCAAAGACGGCAAGAGGTAAAAGGTCTGGAAAGCACCCTGGCAGCATGGCGAGACCCCATCTCCATAAGAAAAACAAAAAATTAGCCAGGTGTGGTGGCACGTGCCTGTGGTCCCAGCTACTGGGGAGGCTGAAGTGGAAGGGTCACCTGAGCTCAGGAGGTGACGGCTGCAGTGAGCTATGATCGCATCACTGCACTCCAACCTGAGCAACAGAGCAAGACCCTATCTTAAAAAAAAAAAAAGCCTGGAAACAGCAGAGTAAGAGGGAAACTCCTCATTTGACAGGGCCCAGATAAAAAGGCAACAACCAAACCACTGACCTTGCCCTTGACAGGGCTGTGTGGTACCCAAAAGAATAACCATGATTTGTGAATCTGCCCTAAGAAAGATTCAGTGTAAGAATACTGTCCAGGAGCAAGTGACACATCTGGGGCTTGAAGCAAGCATGGGTACAGGACAGCAGCAGTCACCTGGAAAAGAATAGGTCAGTGCTCCCGGGAGCCTGTTTGGACAGAAGGTTAGAGCAAGCACTGCCCGGCCCTACCCTCGGGTCGCAACTGTGGTTAGAGTCGTTTCTTCCACGGAAGACTAACCTGCCGGCCGTGAACATTGACACAGATTCTCTTGCGTAACACCAGTTGCATGTCAGCCGGGTGGCTGAGCTGGACCGTCACGCGCACGATCAGAAACAACCGCTCGTCCGCGGGCGTGCCTTTGCTGAGCTGAGGGCAGCCGTGCACCGCGGAGTCCCAGGAGGCTTCTGCTTTCGCCTGCAGAGAAGACAGAGAGGAAATAGGTTTCTCTCTTCTCCAGAAACACGAAAACTCTTTCAAGGAAACCACCTTGGCTCAGGCTGAAAGGGCATATGCCAGTCACCAGCGAAGTTCTACTATGACAGCTGCCCTGAAAAGACAATGGAGTGTGACAGTGTGGCCACAATCACCTTAGCCTGAAAAGTATAGGGCATGATGATCCCAGTTGGCTTACTTTTAAAGTTTGTATTAAAAATGCTCAAATGTCAAGAAAAGTTGCAAAAATTCAGTCGAGTGATCTGTAACCCTTTCATCACGATGCACCAACTGCTACCATCTGGCCACTTTTGCTTCTCTTTCTCAAAACTCACACACACACATTATCACTTTTGCTGAACCACTTTCAAGTAAGTTGCATATCATATCTAAGAAATTTAACAGCAATACATTATTATTTAATATAGAATCCATATTGAAATTTTTCAATTTTCCCATCCCGGAACCACACACTGCCTTAGTCATGTTCCTCTAGCCTACTCTAATCTGCAATAGCTCCTCAGCCCTTCCTTGTCCCTGCTGAACTGGAAGGGTGCCGGCCCACTGTTCACAGAATGCACAGCCGCTGTGTGTGTTGGACTGACTCCTCACTGTTAAGACTCAAGTTTTGATTCTTAGGGACACTACTAAGTAATGATGTGTCCTCAAAGCATCACATACAGCTTTCCTTCCTGATTATTTCAGAATTTTTCAAACATACTCAAAATTAGAAAATAAACTCCTGTGAGATACCCATCGCTCAGATTCAACCATTAAAAATCAAGATGTCACCACATTGCCTTCACCTATTCTTTTCCTTTTTAATAAATCCTGGCTGGGTGCGGTGGCTCATGTCTGTCATCCCAGCACTTTGGGAGGCTGAGGCAAGTAGATTACTTGAGGTCAGGAGTTCGAGACCAGCCAGACCAACATGGAGAAAACCCATCTCTACTAAAAATACAAAAATTAGCCAGGCTTGATGATGTGCACCTGTACTCACAGCTACTTCGGAGGTTGAGGCAAGAGGATCACTTGAACCCAGGAGGTGAAGATTGCAATGAGCTGAGATCGTGCCATTGCACTCCAGCCTGGGCAACAGAGTGAGACTCAATCTCAATTTAAAAAAAAAAAAAAAAAAAGTCCTGACAAAAGGATTTCAAAGCAAATCCCAGCCAGGCGCAGTGGCTCACACCTGTAATCCCAGCACTTTGGGAGGCCAAGACAGACGATCACTTCAGGTCAGGAGTTGAAGACCAGCTTGGCCAACATGATGAAACTCCATCTCTACTACAAAAAAAAAAATATATATATATATATATATATTTTAGCAAGGCATGGTGGCACACACTTATAGTCCCAGCTACTTGGGAGGCTGAGGCAGGAGAATCGCTTGAACCTGGGAGGTAGAGGCTGCAGTGAGCCAAGATCCTGCCACTGCACTCCAGCCTGGGTGACAGAGCGAGACTCCATCTCAAAACAAAAAAAAAAAACAAAAAAACCCCAAAGCAAATCCCAAACCTGGTGCCATTTTACCTCCATGCCCTTCCGCAACCCGTGCTTCCATCTCTCACTGGTTGAGGAACAGAGACAGCCTCAAGCTCCCGACCGCTGCTGACCTGAATTGCTCACAAAAGCTCAGTACAAGTTACCAGGAAAGGAAGGAAAAGGTGAATGGATATAATATGATGCTCAAGCTCCATTCTTCTGCAAGTCATGATGAAAGGTTTTCCTTTATGTATTTTGAGAAATGTAAAGCACTGGCATGATTGCCTTATTAATTGTTTCAAAAAGCTCGAGGAGAGGTTAAGTAAACCACTTTTCATCTGATTGTCCCAAGTTACGCTTTCCTTACCTCCCCATCATGCTGTTTCACAATCTGCAGTTCAAAGAACTCCTCTTCTTCTTCCCCAGTCAAGGTCGCATCCCATCCACCAGCTTCTGGGTCATCAAGATTATCCTGAGAGCTGAAATCATCAGCTAAAAGCAAAGAATTTCCATTAAATACTGAGATCATTTTCAAGGATAACCCCTACCAGCTAAATTTCAATGTGATTATTAAAATTCTTCTGCTTCAAATTTCATTTACTTTTTGCTCTGAAATCTTACATGACACTGAAGATGACCATTTAAAAGTTCACGGATCTTAGAGATAAGAAAGTGCCTCAAAAAATGATCTCATCCAATCTGCTACATTTTTGCCTTATTTTATAGGGAAGAGAAATGAAACCAAGATACCTAAGAGGTTACCCAAGGTCATCTCATCAATATCAGTGACTGGGTTATAACGCAAATTCCCTACCATTTAGTGCACTGAAGGAGTGAGAAACGAGCCTGACAGTGACACTCAGCAGAAAGTTCCACTGGCTGTATGGGCTGGAAACAGAAGGGCTACACCATGGTCCCCTGGTTCCTCAGGCCTGAGCCTGGCCCTCCCCACTCCCCTTCACCTGGAGCTCATGGGCAGACATCTGAAGTTCCTTTTCTAGGAGGTGGGCATGGGAGGACCGAGAACATGGACCATGCTGACCAAAGTCCTGATCATCCCCTCGAATGCCCAGACTAACGCGTCTTCCTTAAGCTTATTGTTTTTCACTTTTTTATGCACATCCCTGCCTGCACCCAAATATGAGCACCTCACCTACCCAGGAAACCTAACAGAAGAACAGGCCAGAATCACCCTCAGGCGCCAAGTTCAAAACACCACAGCATGATAAGGACTTGTGGCAAACATTAAAAAACAAACACCTTCCACCCCATCAGGCAAACAGACAGGGGCTGTATTATTCGGTATTATTCTCCAACTCTATACATAGAAAAATCTTCCATGTAAATAAGCTAAGTGGCAGGAGATCCTAAATGCCTCAGAGATTGCATCTCGCTGTCAGCTAGGTGGAAGAAAATCATGGAGGACATCCACACTCATCTATTAAGGAGAGTTAATGTTAATACACAGTTCTGCAGATGTTTTAGGAATTTAACTGCTGACTTTCAACTTATTTTTAGATCCTTAATCTACCTTTCCATTTTCTATTTTCCCTCCTACAGGCAGAACTCCTACAGGCAGAATATATGTAAAATGTATCCAGGCCCAAAATATTTGACATGGGGGTGAATGGGAAACAGAAAAAAATGACAGTTTTTTTTGTTTTGTTTTGTTTTAAACAGGTAATACAGGGATGAATGGCACAAGAACTCATAGAAAAAGTGAAAAATTTATTAGATAATGCTAAGAAAACACCACGAGAAGGAAACATGCTTCATAAGTACTACTAGTTATTTGTCCTTTCCAGAGAGAAGTCTTTCCCTAAGAATTAAAGAGGCTGGGCACGGTGGCTCACGTCTGTAATCCCAGCACTTTGGGAAGGCCGAAGCGAGCAGATCACGAGGTCAGGAGGTGGAGACCACCCTGGCAAACACGGTAAAACCCCATCTCTACTAAAAATACAAAAAATTAGCCGGGTGTGGTGGCACACACCTGTAGTCCCAGCTACTCAGGAGGCTGAGGCAGGAGAATCGTTTGAACTGGGGAGGTGGAGGTTGCAGTGAGCCAAGATCGCACCACTGCACTCCAGCCCAGGTGACAGAGCAAGATTCCATCTCAACAAAAAAAAAATTTAAAGAAGAAAATACTTTCAGTGCAGAAGAACACTGCTACCATCCTAATACCGGGAGAGTAGAGCATCCACATGGCACTGTGAGCTGCAGGAATGAGAGGTGAGGAGCATGGTGAAGTGCGCCTATTACTGTCAAAAACATATTCGACTATGACATAGAAATCAGTCTGTCTACAACCAGGGGACTTGGACACACGTCAAACTGGTTCTAGCCTTAGGAGGACAGAACTGCCTCATGATGCACTTGGTTGGAATCTACATGTTATGAGGCACTAAATTTTCAGAGGTAAGCCTTCAGAAAACACCTCCTAACTTACCGTTTAAGTCCAGGAATATAACAGGAATGTGTGTCTCCATCCCAGGCACTGGGGTCCTAAAACATGAAGAACAAATGGCATCCGAATCAGGTTACTTTCTCAGTGGCAGGCATGTAGGAACACAGCCTTAATGGCATTCAGGGCTGTTAGAGGGCAAAGCGGTAACAACCCTGGCCCTGATTTTACTCTAATCCAGAATCAGAGAGGCCACAAAGCCTCCGCTGTAGCTGCTGCTTCGTACCCTGACATTTGAACTTAGCCTTATAAGACACCCCTACCTGTTTATAGTGAAGTTCTCTTGTTTAAACCTACTTTCTCATAAAATGATACACTTAAGGGCTCCCTCTGGCTAAATTTACTATTTTTAATTTCTATAAAGTAGCACAGAACATTTGCTGACAGCACAGTTTAAGCCAGCACCAAAACCAAAATCGCGTGGAGATGCAATTTTCTTATGACCGAGCAGTCTTCTAAGGGAATGACCCAAGTAATTAACATATTAACTATTTTTTTAATGCTAAGTGCAATGGTATTAAATATTGATTTAAGTTCTCAGAAATCTTAATGACTTTGGCCAATAACAACATTATTTAATAAAACAGTTTTAGGTCATAGTTACTCAACTCATGAAAATAATTTAACAGTTCCTTTAATTTAAACAACATTTCCCCCCATGCTATTATGACTCTTCCATTAACCGTAGCACACGCAAAATTCAAGCTAAAAGCAGATGGTCTGGTGAGCATTCAGAACCTCACAAGACACATCACAGGGTTCGTACCATTCTGCTGGGGCCCCTGGAATACCACTGCCAGCAGAGGGGACCATCACCGCGTTCCTCTCCTCAGTTAAGGTCAGCCGCATCTCCAGAAGCTGCGCTTCGCGGTCAGCATCATCCTCTGTTTTATCTAGAACACCAAGAATGAGGATTCAATGCCAAAACCTCACCTGCCATTTATCTTTTTGTCCCGAGTAAAGACTGGATTTGCCTATATTTCAGTTATTAGCTGACAAGTGCTTCCCAGTGATAAAAAACCAACCCACAGCTAGGGAGGTCAGATGGGCTCCTGCAGAGGCCACCTTCAGTTCCTGGGAGGCCTACAGAGGGACCACACAGGAGTGACTGGTCCAGAGTCAGAGGACTCGAGCCCTCTGGGTAAGAAAAGTCACCACCTTCCTTTACATTATCTTTGAGGGACCATGTATGCTTTGTGCACCGTATTTTCTCTTTGTGAGGGGTGGGAGGAAGACCTCCACCAAGATATGACAGCTGGATAAACGGTATGACATAAACAAGGAGTAGCACTCATCTGCTCCTGCCATCCCCACTACTGATGTGTTCATCTGGTTCTTAACTGATGTGGCTACAAAGGGAGAATAATTAATTATGCACTGATTTGCAAGGGAGAAAAATATTCATTTTTCCTACCACGTTTACTGACAAGCTTTTGCAATTGTTGATCCAAGTACTCCTGACGTTTTGTTAATGCATTTAGCCATTTTCTACGAAGTCTCTCTAAATCTCGATCCTGGAAGCAAGCAAGGAAAATCATGTTCAATGTAATGTCAAGATAATCTATCTGAAACTGAAGCTCCTATCTTAGAACCTTACTCTCCTATGCCTTGGAAAGGTAAGGTAGTACATAATAATTTATTACTACCACCAGTTGACTGCACCCATCATTCAAAACAGCTGTTTTCAGAATTTAAAGCATTATTTTCTTGAACAGAAAGGGCATTCTCAGGTATCCAGAACCAATTTTATTTCTAATGGCTTGGGGGTAGAACTTTAAGCACCTGCAACAAAAATCTTCTAAAAGGTCTCTTTGCTGGATAAAACCCACAAACAGCACTCAATAATCTTCCAATATGGCTGGGCGTGGTGGCTCACACCTGTAATCCCAACACTTTGGGAGGCTGAGGCGGGTAGATCACTTGAGGACAGGAGTGTGAGACCAGCCTGGCTAACACAGCAAAACCTTGTCTCTACTCAAAATATAAAAAATTGCCCAGGCACGGTGGCTAACACCTGTAATGCCAACACTTTGGGAGGCCAAGGTAGGCAGATCACCTGAGGTCAGGAGTTCGAGACCACCCTGCCCAACATGGTGAAACCCCATCTCTACTAAAAATACAAAAATTAACCAGGCATGGTGGCAGGTGCCTGTAATCCCAGCTACACGGGAGCCTGAGGCAGGAGAATCACTTGAACTCGGGAGGCAGAGGTTGCAGTGAGCCGAGACCGTGCCATTGCACTCCAGCCTGGGCAACAAGAGTAAAACTTCATCTAAATAAATAAATAAATAAATAAAAATTAGCTGGGCATGGTGGTGTGCACCTTTAATGCCAACTACTTGAGAGGCTGAGGCAAGAGAATTGCTTAAACCTGAGAGGCAGAGGTGCAATAAGCCAAGATCACTCTACTGCACTACAGTCTGGGTGGTAGAACAAGACTCTGTCTCCAAAAACCAAACCAAAACAAAACAAACAAAAAACCACTTTCAATTTATGTACCTTGGAATAATCAGACAAATCCTTTAACTTTTGTAACTTCTGCTTTCTATCAACATAGGCTCTCGAAGACATGTAAATGCTTCTCTCACTTGTTTTTGTGCATTTTGTGGGGTAACAGGTAGGGGAAAATGGGACAGGGGTTGTCATTAACAGAATAACAACCTACCAGCCAACACCTACATGAATACCAATCTTACCTCATTTCCTTTTCTAATAAGGTTACAAGACTGGGTATGTCAGTGGAATGCTGCAGATATAGTGTGTCTGGACTTTACTAGGGCACTTAACCAAATAGCCTATGACACTATTGTGGACAAGATGGAGAAACAGGCGATACATCTACTTCAGTGAAATCACAGAGGACTCAAACATCACATCCAAAGAACAGTGATTAATGTCAGCTTGAAAAAAGTCTCTATTGTTGTGCCATAGGACTCTGTATTTAACCCTATCTGATACAGTGTTTTTATCAGCAACTTATAGGAAAGCAGACATTTCTATCAAATTAGAATGATGTAAAACCAAGACAGTGACTACACAGATGACATAATCAGGCTCCAAAGAGCCCTGACAGTCCTGAACAATGACTAACAGATGAAACTGCACAGACAGAAACAAAATCTTTAGAAGGTTAGGAAAAGAAAGTAAAAAAACAGATTCCAAATGCTGTATGATTCCAGGAAGTGGGGAAGAAAGATCTGGCTTAAAAAATGCAAAATACGGCCGGGCGCAGTGGTTCACGCCTATAATCCCAACACTTTGGGAGGCCGAGGCAGGTGGATCACAAGGTCAGGAATTCGAGACCAGCCTGGTCAACATGGTGAAACCCCGTCTCTAGTAAAGATACAAAAAATTAGCTGGGCTTGGTGGCATGCACCTGTAATCCCAGCTACTCGGGAGGCTGGGGCAGGGGAATCGCTTGAACCCGGGAGATGGAGGTTGCAGTGAGCTGCGATTGCACTATTGCACTCCAGCCTGGGCAACAGGATGAGACTCTGTCACAAAAAAACAAAAATATGCAAAACACCTAGTGTTGACTGAAGCTCAGATTGACACAACTATAATAAGGGCAACGAGTGGTGACTCACTCAGGACAGAAAATGTCCAGGAAAGAGCATCCGAAGAAAAGGATCTTTGGGGGTCTGGCTGGGGAGCTCCAGGTTTGGAAAAGGATCTCAGTCACAAATGATTTCCCACTCCTAAAACACTTTACGGTCTATGAAACAACACTCAATGTTCCCTACTCTGTTTTACTTTAAAACAACAAAAAAAGCAGTATGAATTGTTTAATCCTTAAATAACAGTATAGCCAGATCCAGGAATGTGTAATTATATACTTTAAACATGCTTATTTGAGATTAACAGGTGCTAAATTACCTGGTAGCTGTCCATGTCTTCCTCTTCCTCCTAAAAGAAAAAAAATACATTACATAGAACTGAATTATTGATTTATCCAAGAATCAGGCTATGCTAAGCAATCTGACTCTTTACTCATAATTTATATTTTTCAACTGAATTAATATACTATTTCATCTCCCACCTACCCACTCCCTCACTCTGGGTTTTACAGTTGTCAGGAAGTTGGAGCCGCTCACAGAAGAGTGAAGAACACTCATTTGACCTTTTCGGGAACCAGTGCAATGCTCTCCCTGCTGGGTTTATAGTCCCACTCACCAGGGGAAATCAAACACCTGCTGGCAAATAGTCTTTACAAGCCAGTAGGGGGTTTCTCCAGAGGGGTGGGGTGATGTTGAGGAGTTAATCACTAGCAGGCACTGTGGAATCTGTGGAGGCAGAGACGTTTTAACCCTCAGCTTGCCACCTACACCAGGGCAAAACCAGTAATACAGTTCGATGCAATGATTCCATGAAAATGCAAGACACAAAAAAGGACAGCAAAGGTAAACAAAGAGGTTCACAGAAAGAACTGTTCACAGAAAGTAGTTTTCGTACAGGTTCCAAAAGGCACTCTGGTCTGATTTTGTCTTTCAAGAAGAACATAACAGGCATAGCAACTTACATGGAAGGTCTCATGCATTCTGGGGGTTCTGAGCGGTCTAATTTTGACACATCCAATGCCAACAGACAATATACATTCTTCCATCAGTGGTAAAGTCCCAGATTCCTGCACTGACTTCACTTCGACTTGAACTCTCCGGGACTGCCCCTGGGTCACAGACAATTTAGAGTCTTAAAATCAGTTTCTTGATTTCCAAAAATTTGGTTTAGAGAGACCCCTACAGGCTGATGTTGAGAAAAATGTTCAATTCGGACACTATCACCATACCTTATTGTTAAGCATTAAAATACAAATTTAAAAACTAATTAGAAAAAATCATTTCCCTTTTAAGTGAGCTAAAAAACAGAATATATGTTTACATATTCTTTCAATAAGAAGTAACATTAAAAAAATTCTAACAAAGGAAATGCAAACAGTTGGCCAATAAAAAAGTTCAACTTACTGATAAATACATCCAAATTAAATTAAAGCATGATACACCTGTATTTTCACTTCCTAAATTGGCAAATATATTTTAAAAAGGGAATTTCCAATAATGCCCTACATTTATGAAACAAACAATTTCATACACTGTAAGTGGGAATTTAAAATGGTGCAAGTTTTCTGCAAGGCAATTTGACTTAAAAACATATAAGTTCCTTTAACCCAGCAATTCGACTTTCTAGAGAGCTAAGTAAATAATCATGCATATACACAAAAAATCTTAAGCACTTTTAAGAACAAAAAATTAGACGCAAATTGAATATATAATATTGGTAACTTTAAATTGTGAAACATATAATAAAACACTATACAGTTGTTAAAGTATTACTGTAGAAAAACATGACTTGTTAAAGAGTAAAGCACCAGTAAATATAAATATAAATATAATATCAGTAAATATAAATAAATCAGTATCAGTAAATATCAGTAAATATATTACGTATATAATTTGTATATATAATATATAAAATATAATTTACTGATATAGCAGTATATGTCATAAATATAAATATATTAATTGTATAATTATAAACATAATAATCAGTAAATACAAGTATGACTGTTTAGACTGTTTATTGCATGGGACTTGGTATATATTTACAATGAAGCAATATTTTAAAAGAGAACTCACAGTATTCCCAAATTACTGACTTCAAACTTGCTTTATAAATTTTAGAAATGTAAAATAGCATTTGAAAAATGGAATTTAAATGTTCAATTGCAAGTCAATTACTCTTGCCCTCTTCCATCAGATTTTAGTTCCCAAGAGCTCTGCATGATCAGGAAAATCAGCTAAGGCAACCAATGATCCTATCAAGCTCCATTTGAATGGATGGGATACAGATGTTTTCTGATTTAGTATCACCAAGGACTAAGCCTCAGATATTTTGTGGGAAAAGTCCTAAAGAAAATATTTTAATAGCCTAAACAGTTTTGTCATTTCAATTAGCTACCTTTTATTTGCTTAGTTTGCCTAAGCACTTTCCAAAGTGATCTATTTTGAATCTGTGCCTAAGTGTGAAGGGTGAAGTGTGCACTTTAAGGGAAGATTCCTAGGGAGAGGGAAGAAAAGGAGAGAAAGGATCCGGCAATGGTTTACTGTTCCACAGAACAACTTTTAAAAGTACACTTAAACTATTAGAACTTCTGTCACTGCTGATATTTGACCATTTATTTCTACAAAAACAGCACTTTTCACTTGGTTAAAGTTAATCAGTTGTCCTCTGCCACCTTCCTGTTCAAGAACAATACAACCCAATTTTCAAACATACTACACTCAAATGAGCCTAGCATTCAAGGCCCTCCGAAACCAGCTGCCACAAGCTTCTGCAACCTCTTCTCTTCTGTTTTCCAGCTCTTTCTCCACATGACTTTTTATCCAAATGGACCTAATTTCTGGCCTCTGTGTCCTTAGTATCATTAAGTTGGTGCAAAAGTAATTGCGGTTTTTGCCATCATGTAATAAAAATCCTTTCAGAACTTGATTTTTTCAGCATCAAGGTAAAGAAGCATATCCTTCAAAAAGTCCTTTCCTGACAAACCAACATTTCTTTGAACACTTTTAGTAAAGGGTGTCAGAAGTCTGACAAATACTTAAATATCCAATTTATACTAAATCATAGAAAATTATCCAGTCTTGCCTTCCAGTAGATGATTTTCTAAGGCTTCGAAGAAGACATATATATTTTTTTAACAGATGCCCAGAAAAAGATGTTCTTCACACCCTTAAGAATTCTATTTTATGGCCGGGCGCGGTGGCTCATGCTTGTAACCCCAGCACTTTGGGAGGCTGACGCGGGCAGATCACTAGGTCAGGAGACAATCCTGGCCAACACGGTGAAACCCTGTCTCTACTAAAAATAAAAAAAAAAATTAGCCAGGCGTGGTGGCGAGCACCTGTAGTCCCAGTTACTTGGGAGGCCGAGGCAGGAGAGTGGCATGAACCTGGGGGATGGAGCTTGCAGTGAGCGGACATCGTGCCACTGCACTCCAGGCTGGGCGACAAAGCGAGACTTCGTCTCAAAAAAAAAAAAAAAAAAAGAATTATATTTTATGTGTATAACGCATGCTTTAATTTAAACTAATCTCCTTTCACTTTGCTAAAATTTATTTGCTGGGGTCAGAGAACAAGTGTTTATCATCCTCCTCCTCTTAAAACATTCCAGAACTTAAACGTTTAAGCAAATGTTCTCTTTCCTTCAATTTTCTCTATTTTGCTTTGAAAGCTTTCTACGCTCATTTTCTAGAGCGATTCTAGTGTTTTACTACTGTTTTAAAGTATGGAAACTCACAGAACATAGCAGTCTCCTAAACAATGCATTAAGGTATAGCAAAAAAAAAAAAAAAAAATTCCAAATCCTGTATACAAATTAAATTAAAAATTTCCCTGTTGGTTGGCAGCACAGACTCTGCAGATGCACGTGGGGTTATGTGGCCACTCCCATATTCTTCTCTGCTCTGTGGATTCTGGCATGTGTATCTACCCAACTGCAGGTACTTAACACCTGGCATGTCAGGCCCTATGCTTTAAACACGCATCTCTCTTAATTCTCACATTAATCCTATGAAGGTGGTGTTACCATCATATCTACATAACAGGCGAAGGCGAGAGGTTATTGAACTTGCTCAGGGATAGACAGCTAAGACACTGGAGAGCCAGAATTGAGCCCAAGCATTTTAGAGTCTGAATGCTGATTTTTTCTGCCATGTCACATAGCTTCTCCTTGTCTTCCTAAATGTTCTAAAGCTGTTTGATATGCTTGGCGTACGTCCTACAAATCAATTCTAAGTTTTCCTTTAACCTTTTTCTTACCTAAACTAACAGAACTAGTTTTTAAAATATTATAAATAGCAATACTTGACTGAGAGCAGTGACTCACACCTGTAATTCCAACACTTTGGAAGGCCAAGGCGGGAGGATCGCTTGAGCCTAGGAGTTCAAAACCAGCCTGGGCAACAAAGCGAGACCCTGTGTCTCTACTTTAATAAAAGAAAAAAAAATTTAATAGCAATACTTGTGACACATGAGATAGGAAAATTTTAATGTAAGAAATGGACTCAGTCAGTCTAGATTTCATTATTACCAACATTTCTGCTAAAAAGAAGCCAATATTAAGCTTTCTGGCACCAAAGAATCTAATATAAACATTTACGATTCTATTACCTGCCGAAGCTGGAAGATTCCTCCTGTTGGGACATCCTTAGCAGCAATCACTTCTACAGGGCAGTATTCACCATTCTCATTCTGTTCCAAGATTTGAACCCAGAATTCCAATTTCCTGGTCACTTCACTCCATCTAGGAAATAGGTGAAGTTCTTGGAAAATCATACATTTCTATTTCATTACAGGCAGCTTAGGGTCCTACCCACATAAGAATTAACAACCAAAATGACCTCCAAACAGCGTAATTCAGAATGATCTGCAGTTCAATGAGTACCATGCATGTACATACTGGCAAGTATAATGGAAAGCAAAGTTAAACTCACAGTATTGGAACTAGAAACGGCTCCTTTACTTTGTTCAAAAAGATGTAATGACAAATCTATTTCAGAGTCGTTACTCAAAAACTGGAAATTCTAATCGGATGTACAGAAGCAGCAAGTACACAGCCATAAAAAAATACAACCAAATAAAATCACGTCCCTTCCAGCAACTTGGATACAGCTTGACACTGTTACCCTAAGCAATTTAACACAGAAACAGAAAAGCAAAAACCCCATGTTCTTACTTATAAGTGGGAGCTAAACACTGGGTATTCACGGACAAAAAGATGGCAACAAAAGACACTGGAGACTCCCAGGGGTTGGGGAGCAGGGAATGAGCAAGGGTTGAAAAACTACCTACTGGGTACTATGCTCACTACCTAAGTGACAGGATCAATCATATCCCAAAGCTCAGCATCACACAATATACCCAGGTAACCAACCTGCACATGTACCCCCGAATCTAAAATAATTTGAAACTATTAAAAAAAAAAAAGGAAAAAAAAAAAAGCAAATACAGGAGTTGTCTTTTCATAGATAGACAAAGGTAGTACCATATGCTTCAGTGATTTGCCAAGTATTTTTCTCAGGTCAGGAAGAGAATCAAGAAAAAAATGTCAAATGTCACTTTCTAATTTAGTATTTGCTAAACTATCTAAATGCAAAAAAGTCTGGTTTTCATCTCTAATTAGATGAAAAGCACAAACATATGCAATTTCATTCATTCCCTATTAACGCTTTCTTTTAAGTCCACAAAGAAGCCTACCTCTTTCCAACACTGATGCCACTCAGAGCTATGAGCTAAAGACAAAATGTCAACACTAGAGTGAATCTCGATCCATCCTCTCTACAGCTAATTAATTAGAAGTAATTCATAATAGTAAGTCACTATTCTCCAAAATTCATTTCACTGTTTCTTCTTAACCAGCTACAAACTGAACTTTCTTCCATCATTCTCTGCAGTTCACTTCCCTAAGGAAGTTTAATTGTGTGATTAATACCCTGGAGACACCGCCATCCCTCCAGGGAACACTGGTCATGCTCAGGAAATAGTAACCTTTATAAACGGCAGTACTAATTTCCAGCAATTTTTAAAAATTCTAAATGGAATCTGGCCAGGCATGGTGGCTCACACCTGTAATCCCAGCACTTTGGGAGGCTGAGGTGGGCGGATCACTTGAGGTCAGGAGTTCAAGACCAGCCTGGCCAACATGGTGAAACCCCATGTCTACTAAAAATACAAAAATTAGCCGCCTGGCCAACATGGTGAAACCCCGTGTCTACTAAAAATACAAAAATTAGCCAGGTGTGGTGTGCATGCCTATAATCCCAGCTACTGGGGAGGCTTAAGCAAGAGAATTGCTTACTCCCAGGAGGCAGAGGCTGCAGTGAGCCAAGATCGTGCCACTGCACTCCAGCCTGGGTGACAGAGTGAATGAGACTGTCTCAAAAAAAAAAAAAAAAATTACATATATATATATATATAAATGGAATCAGATGAACATCTAATATTCACCTGTCCCGAAGACTACGTGTCTTTGCTTGGATGATTCCCAAATCCCACAGGGCAGGGTTTTTCCGGGGATCATTTATCTTATGTCCATATACTTCGATTGCCAATGCTCCTTCGGAAAGATGCTCGATAAAGTCTTCAGTGATGTTAACAGAAAACTCCTGAAACACAATAGCTAATTACAGAAGAGCAAACTCTTTCTGGTAATCTTATGATTGTTTATACCAGACATCACATACTTAATTATATCAGGGAAAAAAAAAGAAAACGGAACGTTTTAGTTATACAGAACTATCATCTAAAACCCATAATGAATGCTCGGATGGCAAAAGGTTGACTTTAAACATAACTATAAGTCTGAATTTTTAAAAACTTTTCAGATCAAAAGTCTAGTATGTAAGACCAGCATTGTATTCTATTTTGTTAGCAATATTTTGGGAGCTATTTTTAAAAGCATAATTGCATAAAGTATTACAACACTGATCTATAATGTGTTGATATAAAAGTTATATGCAATAAGGTAGTGTGTTGCAAAAACATTTCTTCCCACTTTTTAGAAAGTTAACTATCTCTATTAGGAAAGAAACAAAATAAAAATCATTAGCACCAAAAAAAGACCTAATTTGTAAAAATTCTCCCAGCCTCTCCATCTTTATAAGATAACATATGGCAATTAGGATTTAGCTCTAAAACAGTTTATTAAAGAAATCACAGAATCTCCTATCTCTGTTGTTGTCTCCACCTCTCTATCTATCTTTAATGCACTGAAGTATTTTGGTTTCAAATGGATTAGAAAGAGGACTCTCTCTTGAAAGAGATGAAATGGATCAAGTGTGGTGCAGGAGCAAGAAAGACTGGGGGACCCAATAGTCCACATTCTGCTGGTCACCAGCCACAGACAAACCAGTGAAGAACTACTTTGGGCAAAATGACCTCTCTGATTTGTTCGTGTTTTCAGCTGGGAAGGAAAGAAAAAGAAAAAAAAAAAAAAAAACCACACACACACACACACACACTATCGGCCAGGTGTGGTGGCTCATGCCTGTAATCCCATCACTTTTGGAAGCTGAGGTGGGCAGATCACTTGAGGTCGGGAGTTCGAAACCAGCTTGGCCAACATGGTGAAACCCTATCTCTACTAAAAATACAAAAAAATTAGCCAGGCGTGGTGGTGGGCGCCTGTAATCCCAGCCACTTGGGAGACTGAGGCAAGAGAATCGCTTGAACCCGGGAGGCAGGGGTAGGAGTGAGCCAAGATCGTGCCACTACACTCCAGCCTGGGTGACAGAAAACAAAACAAACAAACACAAAAAAATGCACTATCAACAAAGACAACTGTGGTGAGGATCCAAATGAAGGAATAACAAAGAGCTTCACAGAGCATTCAGTGCCCAATAAAGTTAGTTCTTCTGTTACCTATGTTCACTTTCTCTAAAATATGTTTCTTAACTGTTTTAGATAATTTCTCCAATAATCTAATATAGGACATAGATTTTCTTTGGAGAAGAATATGCATATATACTTACACATGTATTTGTTTCTCACGCAAAAGCTACCTTTGGGTTGTGGAGGAGTATAGATGCATTGACGCTTTTTACTCAATCCCCACACTCTACAGAAACTTCTACAACACATATACTGGTACAATTATTCAAAGAAACAAGGGTCATTTTCTGTTTTGTTTTTACGTAAGTAATCTAAATGCTGACCTACTCTGGAAAACAAACTCACATTGCAATGATCAAAGACAACCATGCAGTGCGGCTCCTTGCTGACGGAAGATGAGGAGGTGTCCACTTCAGGAGCGACAATCACCGGCTCCTGTTGATCCCAGAAGCTGTATTTGCAGAACACAAAGTGGGACAGATGCTGTGGCAACCCAGTAGCTTGGAGGATTTTAACCTGAAGGAAAAAGAAGGCTGTGTGTTTTGAAACCCAAGGGTTCCAACAAGCACTCGGAGTCAGAGTTGCAGGTTCCAGTCCCAGGTCTGTCACTAATTTAGGTGCTTATGTTTACGTTGGCCAAATCCCAACCACCCTGAGACTGGACTTCTGCATCTGGGAAATAGCGGTAGCAATTATTATGTTTAGTGAGAGGGTGGACGCAGGGTTACAAGGACCTTGACTACAGATGTGGACGTTGTAAAGTCTAAGAACATTTAAATGTTAGTTTCTCAGAATACAAGAATCATCATCATCAATTCAGATGAAGAAAGATCTCAAACATCAGCACTCTTCAATGATATGAACTTGGCCAACCACAGATATGCCACAGAACAGAACAAGATTGTCAGGCACAGCGAATGAAGAACAAAATCAATGTATGTGCCAAGAAACAACAAATATTAAGGAAAGAGCAAAACATGGATTTGATATTTTGAAGTATAAAAAGGAACAAGGGTCTCAGCTGAAGATTTTACACGATACTACAACATTGTTTGGGAGAACTTAAAAGCACCAGAAATGTATAATTTAAAGATATAGGGGGAGAAGGAAGGGAAGTGAAGATGGTGAATGTTGACCATTTTCTGCACCGTTTATGGAAAACCTTCCCTATGCAGATTTGCGGGGAAGGTGTATCAAAGGAAGCGTGCTCTGGACCAGGAGGGCAGGGCGTGGTTGTAACAAAGTGCAACTGGAGATACATGTCTAATCAGACCCAAAGGCCCCAGAAGAAACACCTATAACAGTTTCTAAGCAGCCAAATATTCTCTTTTTTTTGAGATGGAGTCTCGCTCTGTCACCCAGGCTGGAGTGCAGTGGCCGGATCTCAGCTCACTGCAAGCTCTGCCTCCCGGGTTTACGCCATTCTCCTGCCTCAGCCTCCCCAGTAGCTGGGACTACAGGCGCCGGCCACCTCGCCCGGCTAGTTTTTTTGTATTTTTAGTAGAGACGGGGTTTTACCGTGTTAACCAGGATGGTCTTGATCTCCTGACCTCGTGATCCACCCGTCTTGGCCTCCCAAAGTGCTGGGATTACAGGCTTGAGCCACCGCGCCCGGCCCCAAATACTCTTAATATTTCTTTTGGTGGGCAGCATTAGATTGATTTTTTTTTTTTTTTTGAGACAGGGTCTTGCTGTGTTGCCCAGGCTGGAGTGAGTGGCACAATCATGGGCTGCAGCCTCAATTTTAAGGGTTCAAGTGATCCTCTAGCCTCAGCCTCCCGAGGAGCTAGGACCACAGGTGTGCATCACCATGCCCAGGTAATTTTTTTTATTTTTAGTAGAGATGAGGTCTCACTATGTTTCCCATACTGGTTTTGAACTCCTAAGCTCAAGTGATCCTCCTGCCTCAGCCTCCCAAAATGCTGGGATTATAGACATGCCTGGCCTGCGTTGATTTTTAATTTGGAGTTTTTGTGATAAACTGCGATATTCTAAAACTTCTCCAACTATAAAGAAAATGAAATCCTGAAGTCAGTTAAGCTAAATTCTGACTTTATAACTGATTAAACCAATTTTCACATGACTGAGCATTCATCATAAATGATATTTTTCACTTGGTCACTTTCTGCATATTGTATGATTTAATCTACCTCCAGTAAATGTATTTAATGAAAATAAATCTGAATATATGACATAAGAGTTCATGTAGTTCAGAAACCACAAACATAACCTTAACATTTCAGGCTATAATCCCAGCACTTTGGGAGGCCAAGGATCACTTAGGTCAGGAGTTTGAGACCAGCCTGGCCGACATGGTGAAACCCCATCTCTACCAAAAATATAAAAATTAGCCAAATGTGGTGGCACATGCCTGTAGTCCCAGCTACTCCCGGAGGCTGAGACACAAGAATCGCTTCAACCCAGGAGGCGGAGGTTGCAGTGAGCAGAGATCGCATCACTGCACTCTAGTCTGGGTGACAGAGAGAAACTCTGTCTCAAAAAACAAACAAGCAAACAAATAAAAACACATTTCGGGAAGCATTGATAATGACACACAAAACTACACAAACCAGATAATTTTATTTTCTTCCATACCAGACACACCAGCAACAAACAGGAACCCCCATTATAATTCATCTTTTCTGTGATGTCAACAGGAGTTTGAAACACCTAGATAGCTACTTCCTGACAGGCTACGAAAGACAGACTGGCTGACATATTTTATTCCTCCAAACCAAACTGAGCAAACAGTACTCTGCAATTAATTTTTCCACCAAGTTTTTAAAAACCATCATTTTCTCATTGTTTTTAAATATTTATCGTATTAAGGTACAGCAATATGGCATTTGGGAAAATTACAAGATGTTGGAGTTACATAAAATAAATAGAATAAGTATCTCGGCCGGGCGCCGGTGGCTCACTCCTGTAATCCCAGCACTTTGGGAGGCCGAGGCAGGCGGATCACCTGAGGTTGGGAGTTCGAGACCAGTCTGACCAACATGGAGAAACCCCATCTCTACTAAAAATACAAAAAATTAGTTGGATGTGGTAGCACATGCCTGTAATCCCAGCTACTCGGGAGACTGAGGCAGGAGAATCGCTTGAATCTGGGAGGCGGCGGTTGCAGTGAGCTGAGATCACGCCACTGCACTCTAGCCTGGGCAACAAGAGTGAAATTCCATCTCACACACAAAAAAAAATCTTGCCCACTTATTAGCTTGTGTGCTGGCTCAAATAACTCAAATTCTTACTTTTCTTAGGCTTAGTTTTCTCCTAGGTGAAATGGGAATATCAGTAGCTAACTTACTCGACAGGGTTAAGACTGACCACACCAATGGAATGAAATAAAAGAGACCTGTAACATTTTTTTTTTTTTTTTTTTTGAGACAGAGTCTTGCTCTGTCACCCAGGCTGGAGTGCAGCAGCGCAATCTCGGCTCACTGCAAGCTCCGCCTCCTGGGTTCACATCATTCTTCTGCCTCAGCCTCTCGAGTAGCTGGGACTACAGGCGCCCACCACCATGCCCGGCTAATTTTTTTGTATTTTTAGTAGAGACAGGGTTTCACCGTGTTAGCCAGGATAGTCTCGATCTCCTGACCTTGTGATCCACCTGCCTCGGCCTCCCAAAGTGCTGGGATTACAGGCATGAGCCACCACGCCCAGCCCTGTAACAGGTATTGAGTAGATACATGTTCAATACATACTTCTTTGTGAGTAAATGCCATCTGAAAGCCTTTTTTTCCGTTCAAAATTAATCACAATTTTAATGTTAAAATAGACAAACAAGATTTAATACGCTGAACTCTCATCTACAGGCAACCTCTCAGGAATGCGACTGCCAGGAATGAAGACTATTAGCCATAAGAAATGAACACAGGCTGTTTGGGTTTTGTGGGGTTTTTAAAAAAAATTTTGCACACAAAAACTAAAACCACCACAAGGTGTCAGAATACTACAGACTTCAACTTGCAGCTGTTCAAGACAGAGGACAAATGTCTGCAGGGATTGATGCTTGTGCCCAGGTTTTAAACATACAAACTTTACTTCATATCAGTGAAAACATGAAGATGTTAATATGTGCATATAGCCTTGTTACAAAAAAACAAATCCAGACTTCTTTGGGGGCTAATTATACTCATCACCCATGATATCTTAACTGTCTCCAGGCTGGTTTCTTTTGTTTTTCTACCACCGTTTTATTTATTGTCATACAGCTTATTTGTCCTCGTCCTTTTTACATAAAAGGCTATTACATGCCAGTATATGGTCTCTAAAAACCACTTCCCACTGAAAGGAATCAGGCTCCTTGGAGAAATGGCTGATTCCAGGTCTGGGACAGGAAATACACAAGATGAGATCAGAATATTCATCACACCAGAAAACAAGAAAGCTATCCCAGTCCAGGAAGGTTAAAGTTATGACAACAGGACTCAAGGGCCAACTGAAGTGCCTCCCACTGGCCAAAGACGGGAACATTTGTGTTTAAATACAGGTAGTGAATGCAACAGATAGACACATACCAAATATGGTTAAGTCCAAGAGTTCATAATCATGCTGTTAAGACTAAGGACAAAAAAACCCCACTGGTCACATTTTGGAAAACCAATTTATTATTTTAAAAATTAGGCTGGATATGGCGGCTCACACCTGTAATCCTAGCACTTCGAGAGGCCGAGGCAGGTGGATCACTTGAGGCCAGGAGTTCAAGACCAGCCTGGCCAAGATAGCAAAACCCAGTCTCTACTAAAAATACAAAAATTAGCTGGGCATGGTGGCACAACTACTCAGAAGGCTGAGGCGAGAGAACTGCCTGAACCTGGGAGGTGGAGGTTGCAGTGAGCTGAGATCACACCACCGTACTCCAGCCTAGGTGACAGAGTGAGACTCTGTCTTAAAAATAAAATAAACAAAATTTGTAAATAAAGGGAGAGATGGAGCATTTATCCTTCCTTTTCTATATAAATTATCTCTGTAGAGCAAAACAGTTGATAATAGGAAGATTTTCTCTGGAGAAAAACGAAATGACAATAGAATTATAGCACCATTCTTTTGTAACTCCTAACAAAATAATGCATCTAGGTAATAATCATCAGTGGCTGATCATCCCCAAAAGACAAACAACCAGACAAGACGTGGCCCCTGATGGAAAAACACAGGCCACCACCCACAAAGTACCTTGGCTACCTTCCTCCCTCCCTCACGTAACACGTGTATACCTAACTACCAATTTTCAGCAAAGCATCTTAACATGCTAAGTAACACCAATCAGCAGAATCCAGACTATAGGAAACTACAGGTCAACAACCCAGTTTCTACAATAAATTGCAGGTTTGGTGAGAGAGGCAAAAAGAGAAAGCGAGCAAGTCAGACAGCACGAGCATACCAGGGCCTAAAGATTCAAACAGACCCAAGAGACGTACCAACCAAGACAATTAAGGAAACTGACAATTTTATGATATTAAGAAATTATTAATTTTTGACAAATTACTAATTTTGACAACTATGGTTATATTGGTTTAAGGACTCATCTTTTGGAGACACACACTGAACTATTTACAGATAAGATACGATGCTGGGGTGCCTGGGGTGCTAAGAGAGGGGGCAGCACAGAAGTGACTGCGTGTATGAATGAAACAAGCTTGACCACAGGTGATAATTGTGGAGTGAAGGTGAATGGGGATCAGTAACACATTTCTCACTATTTTTGTATATGTTTGATGTCTTCCATTAAAAAACATGGTATTTTAACTTCATTTTAGGAAGTCCATATTACTCAGAATGTACAACTTTTTTTCCGTAATAAGGATACATTTCCCAAGTGAGAAGTGTCCTTGTATGTTATTTTACTTTAATAGCAGAAGGTGATATTTGAGAGTTGCATTTACTAGTCCATCACCTTTAAAATGGGCCATTGTGGGGTCATCAACCCTATGTCTCCATCTCTGATCATCATATGACTCAAAGAAGCTGCTCTGAAATCAAGTACAATATAACAAAAATGAACCATTCAGTGAATTAAGATTCCTCCCCCTCCTAGTGAAGTAACTGAAACACCAGAAGCCCTCTCAACATATGCGAAGCCTTACAGAAAGCACCCTGACTCCAACAGCTCCAGCTTCATGCTACCTTGTGGCTAACACGTAACTTACTCCCTTCAACATCAGCTTCAATTCTAAAAACGTTTACTGGGAAAGAGGACTGGTTCTAGGATGAGCTATGAATTAAGAGTCAGGTTTAGGCTTCCTTTGCCTCACCTCACCTCCTTCTCACTTGTACACAGCACCTACGCCCCCTGCTGACTTCCTGCCCCCCAGCACCTTCTTTTTATAACTGGTTCCTGTGGGGATTCTCAGCCACCAGCAGGTCTGGCCCACTAGCAGGTGTTTGGAAATGAAGGAGGGGATTTTGCATTTTCCTGAGTGGGGGAGGCTCAGCTCTACTTCCAAAATTTGAAAAGGAACATGATACTTACATCTAAAGACCTGCAGTTCTCAAAATCAGCCCCACTTGAACTATTAGGTTGGTGCAAAAGTAACTGTGATTTTTGCCATTAAAAGTAATGGCAAAAATTGCAATGACTTTTATATCAATGTAATACTAGGATGAAGCTGGGACTTACCATGCACACCAGTTTGTTCTCCTGGGTCTCCTTCTCAAAGGAGACCTCTGTTGCCTCGTCCCCTCCCGCGATCCTTTCCCCGACATCACCACTGATGCGCATCACCTCCACGTGCAGCCGGCCTGCCACCTGCAGCAATGGGGGAAGGCAGAAACATTTCTCCAGATTTGGTTCATGCTCCCTTAAGACGACCTCTCTTCTCTTTTAGAGTCAAGGTGTCAGGTTAATGGGGATTTAGAGGCCTAGTCTCTGACAGTTACTCTGCCCTCAGAGTCCTTGGAAACACAAGGTATTAATAAGACACATTACTGACAAAAAATAGCAACAATGTCCCATCACCACCCTCTTGTTTCTTAAACTGTTCTCTACAGGAAACAAGGCATGAAAAGAAAACCAACCAACCTCTCCTTTCTGGTTGATGATGGGGACAGCGTATTGTAACTTCACATCATAGAAAAGGGACTCGAGGAAGACATTGGCCACCCCAATCAGACTGTGATTTTCCTGCTCATCATAGAATGGATCAGCACGTTTGAAGTACGATCGTATGACCTGTAAAGAGATTGAGAACATACAACTTCAGAATAACCACTTACAATAAATGCATTCCACCTACTGCTTTTTGATGCACTCTAGGTCATTAAACTTAACTTTCATCATCCTGACTCTTGTATTTTTTAGAGTAAAACACTCTAAAGTTTTTGCCGAAGCACAGCACTCTATTACTCCCACACACAGTCTTCCTCATTCCCATTCACAGTGGAGGTCACTCCCATTCACAATGGAGGTCAGCATCCTCCACCCATGACAGAGCGATCCCAGTAACAGGTCATTACTTTTAGCAGTTATTCTACTTTACATGGAAATCCTGCCACAAAATAAACAATACATGTTGACCAGAAAAAGAAGTAGAGTGTGCTAAACTACACTTCACCTTTCTTTTGGGGAAGACAGTAATTCTTATCTGCTCTGCTTGTTCCTAGCAAGTCATCAGATACAACTCTGCTAATGAAAGGTGAGCCCTCACGCCTATAATCCCAGCACTTTGGGAGGCCGAGGTAGGTGGATCACCTGAGGTCAAGAGTTCGAGACCTGCCTACCCAACATGGTGAAACCCCGTTTCTACTAAAAATACAAAAATTAGCCAGGTGCAGCGGCGTGTGCCTGTAATCCCAGCTACTCGGGAGGCTGAGGCAGGAAAATCACTTGAACCCAGGAGGCAGCGGATGCAGTGAGCTGAGATTGTGCCATTACACTCCAGCCTGAGCGACAGAGCAAGACTCCATCTCAAAAAAGAAAAAAAAAAAAAAAAAACTGAGACAAGGAGCATGTCTTTCTCTAATTTGAAAATACATCGAGGATGAATTATGGGAAAAAAATGGCTACACTAACACAGAAATTAAAATTAAAAAAAAAAAAGAAAGGAAAGCCCTTATGGAAGTGACTCTTTTGTATTTACTATTGTTGTTTTATTTCTAAGTTGAAATAGGAGAGGGGGACCAAAGAGACAAACATGTTTTAAGCAAAAACGTCACCTAAGAAACATTTTTATTGATGACAATCTGGAAAAATCATTTTTACAAAACAAAAGGCAAAGGAAGTAAACAACTCTATGCGGAAACAGGCCTAACAGTAATGAAAATATGTTCAGACATACGTAATATGCATTTCTATTTTAAATACATATGAGTACACGGCTGATCTAAGTAAGAAAACCTGCAAGTGGAGGACAGAGTACCAATGTATATAGATCTACAGCATCTATGTTATGATCAAAACTTCTTCAAAAATGTTCCTTGTAAATATTAAGATACCACTGATGTTCAACTTACAAAACATATACTGTAGGTTTATTATCTGCAAGGTTAAACGGGTTGAGCAATGGGAGGAGAGACAAATAACGAGGCCTGGCCTCTGTCCTAAAGAGTTTCCCAGAGAGCACAGGAGACAGACACCCGCACACCAACAGAAGTCAGAATGGAAAGTGGAGAATTCTGCTAGAAATCTAAAAGACAGAAATGAGAAGAAAAAAGAAGATACCAGAAAGAGAGATTATTAAAATTGTTAATTTGCTAAACAATTTAGGTGATTAAAATAAACCTTACTCCAGAAATAGGATTATAATTTTGGAAAAAGAACAATTTTCCCCTGATATGGGTAGGCTCATTCCAGCTTGGCTCCTTCCATAATCACCAATTAAGTGATTTTCTCTTAAATAACTTACTGGGTTATCTTCTTCACACTCTTTCCACTCCTGATAAAGGTCTCTCATATCCAACAGCCTGTTGTCCAGTTTTTCCAAAGACCAAATCTGCTTCCCTTTTCCTTTTCTTCTCACCTGGATTGCAGGCTCACTAAGAAGAGAGCCTCGCTGCAGAGAGAGTAAGAATGACCGTGAGAAACACACAGGCAGCAGGGGAAGTCAAAGCTGAAAATTCCACCCCCATCAGTCAAATGTCATTACACAAAACTCAAATGGCAATCACCCTTTAATCTGTGGATTACAAAGTTTCCCAAAAGTCTAACAAGCTATAACGTAATACCTTCATACCCAAGTACAATCAAAATCTATTTATAAACTTGAGTTTAAGTATAAACTTACATTAAAAAATTTTTTGGGGGGGGTTGCTGGGCGTGGTGGTTCACGCCTATAATCCCAGCACTTTGGGAGGCCAAGGCAAGTGGATAACTTGAGGTCAGGAGTTCAAGACCAGCCTGGCCAACATGGTGAAACCCCTCTCTACTAAAAATACAAAAATTAGCCAGGTGTGGTGACATGTGCCTGTAATGCCAGCTACTTGGGAGGCTGAGGCACAAGAATAGCTTGAATACAGGAGGCAGAGGCTGCAGTGAGCTGAAGTCTCGCCACTGCACTCCAGCCTAGATGACAGAGTGAGGCTCTCAAAAATAAATATATACATATGTATGTATGTATGTATGTATGTGTGTATGTATGTGTGTGTGTGTGTAAAGAGACAGCATCTCACTCTGTCACCCAGGCTGGAGTGCAGTGGCACATCACAGCTCACTGCAGCCTCGAACTCCTGGGCTCCGGTGATACTCCTGCATCAGCCTCCCAAGTAGTTAGAACCACGGGTGCATCCCAATAAACCCAGCTAATTTTGTTTGTTTTGCACAGAGACAGGGTCTTGCTATATGGCCAAGGCTGGTCTGGAATTCCTGGCCTCAAGTGATCCTCCTGCCTCAGCCTCCCAAAGCAAAGGGATTACAGGCATGAGCCACCACATTTAAATTTTGACTGTAGTTGGAAATGATTTTAAGTTTAAAACCCAAAAGACCACATTTAACAGCAAGTTGAAATAAAAGTGTTTTATTCAGGCCACCATATGACCACAATGTATCAATGGGAGAGAGGGAAAGTTTGCTGCGGTGTACGGGGAAGAAACGTCCCTTTACCTCTCAGAAGGTGAATTTTGTTTTATTGTAATGGATGGCATCTTCATAGAGTATAAAACATGAAACACTTAAAAGAGTAAACTGAAAACCAGTTTACCCATGTGGAAACAATAAATGATACCAGTTTCCAAATATGCAGTTCGGGTTTCTTATTAAGATCATACAGAACTAGATGGAGGCAGTGATCACACCACATTGTTACTGTGCCAAATGCCACTGAGTTGTTCACTTCAAAATAGTAATGTTTGGCCGGGTGCGGTGGCTCACGCCTGTAATCCCAGCACTACGGGAAGCCAAGGCAGACAGATCACAAGGTCAGGAGTTTGAGGCCAGCCTGGCCAACATGGTGAAACCCCATCTCTACTAAAAATACAAAAATTAGCCAGGCATGCTGGTGGGTGCCTGTAGTCCCAGCTACTCTGGAGGCTGAGGCAGAAGAATCGCTTGAACCCAAGAGGAAGAGGTTGCAGTGAGCTGAGATCGCGCCATTGCACTCCAGCCTGGGCGACAGAGTGAGACTCCATCTCAAAAAAAATAATAATAATAAAATAAAATAGTAATGTTCTGTTATGCAAATATCACCCCCCTCCAAAAAAAGGTACGCTCTGAAGTTTTTCCAGCTTATAAGAGCAATGTGGATTTTTTTCAGAGCAGAAGAACTTGAGCAATGTATTTTTAACATAGAAAAAAATTTAGAACTTTTAAAAACCACAAAGTTTAAAAAAAAAAAAAAAAAAGCCCTTATACATTTCCCCAAGGGAGACTTATCTACTGGTTAGCTAATCAATCTAGGTTTACTGGCTTAATTTTTCAACTGTTCCACTTAAAACTTAAGGGAACTTTGAAATACAGGGAAAAATTTAAGGAAACATATTGATGTTTCATTAACATCTTGCCTACAATCATTTTCTAAGAAACAAAATTTAAATAATAAAACAAACATTTGAGAATTCTTACAGTCAAAATGTGTTTTTCTTTTTTTTTAATTGAGACAGAGTCTCTTTCTGTCACCCAGGCTAGGGTGCGTGGCCCAATCTCGGCTCACTGCAAACTCCACCTGGGTTCAAGTGATTCTCCGGTCTCAGCCTCCTGAGCAGCTGGGATTACAGGTGCCTGCCACCATGCCTGGCTGATTTTTGTATTTTTAGTAGAGATGAGGTTTCATCATATTGGCCAGGCTGGTCTCTAACTTCTGACCTCAGGTGATACACCCACCTTGTCCTCCCAAAGTGCTGGGATTACAGGCATGAGCCACCATGCCCAGCCATCCTACAGTCAAAATTAAAGGCCCTCCTACCTTATATTCAGTCAGCCAGTGAATAAATCCAAAAATCCCATCTGTGACCTTTGTAGGTAGTGGCTTTCCTGGGGGAGAATGCTGGACCTGGGACTAAATAGCAATGGGCAATACGGTGCAACTACCATAACTTAGCCCTCTTGCAAAATTGGAAATAAGAAAAAAATTTGCCAGAGGAGAGAGTGTTCACAGAATGGATGGGACATTAAACAAGTTTTCAAATACCAAAAAATAGTCTGCTGCATTAAAGACTACAGATTCAGCCTAACTAAACTAAGGAGAGATGTCAGGTGACATGAGTTACTTCTGGGTGTTGACATGGCTACCCCAAAGCAGAGTCACACCTTTCAACAAACCCCAAAATAGGTTAGAGAAAAGGGCTGCAGTCATGTTTAATGGGGAAAAATTTTTCAGATTTCTGCTTTTTTCAACTCGTACACTGTAAAATGAAAGAGGATCTTGTACTTCTCAGCCTTCAAGAAGAAACTAGGCCCTGAACCTTCTCCTTGTGACTGGCCTTCCTCTTTGGTTTTTGGTGAGTCCTACTGTACCCAGACTTTGCCCTTACAAATACTAGTAAGTTCTAATTAAGTAAAATTTTTCAAAATACACACAGAGTATACAAAAACAATGATCTGTAATGATCACATCATATTGACAATACCTTTCTTAAAATACTAAGAATCACATTTGCCAAATATCTAACCCTGTACAAAATGCTGACCTCAATGCTGTGATGTCATAGGGAAAGAAAGATGTAATCCTTGCTATCAAATTAGAATATCTGCCTGTAATCCCAGCACTTTCAGAGGCCAAGGCAGGTGGATCACTTGAGGTCAGGACTTTGAGACCAGCCTGGCCAACACAGCAAGACCTCATCTCTACTAAAACTACAAAAATTAGTCCGGTGTGGTGGCACACACCTGTAATCTCAGATACTCAGGAGGCTGAGGCAGGAGAATCGCTTGAACCCAGGAGGTGGAGGTTGCAGTGACCCAGGATCACACCATTGCACTGGGTGACAGAGCCAGACTCCATCTCAAACAAACAAATGAACAAACAAAATAGAATATCCAAGATGGATCGATTAAAGCTTTTCTGTATTGACTACTGTAGGATAAACAGAACGCATGGACCTACAAAAAAATTCATCTGAATAGAAAATTCTACCTAATCCATCAGAAATTATGTATGAATGTGATCAAGAGCTAGAAAAGAACCTCAAAAAAAAAAAAAAAAAAAAAGAAGGAAAAAAAACCCAACTGAATGGCAAAGATAGAAGACTGTGATGGGACTTCCCCCTACATTTTATTAAACTTGTTATACCTGAATATATACATGACACCATGACACAACTAATGAACGGTTTCACAGAGTAAGCTATTCAAAGTAGAAAATAACATAAGCAAAATGAACACCTAAATTGTGGGAAAGGGGGTGTAGAGTGGTAGCATAAGGAAGAAAAAAAAGACATTTGGGGAAGATGAATCAGAGAAGACTTCTAAGAAAGAATTTAAACAGATTTGAAGGGAGAAAGTTGAGTGAAATGAACTGTCAGGGCCAGGTGAGATGGAGAGAATATTCCCCTAGCGGATAAAATATATATACACTCAAAGGCAGAGAACGGAAAGGAAGTCAATTCTACCCAAAAGCAAGGAGGACAAAGGATCTGACTTGGGGCAGGCACAGATAGGGATCTGAAGCTTAAATAACACCAGGAAACATCAGGCAATCTTATCCAATGAGATCTTTGTTTTTTTCAAGGAATGGCAACCTCACCTTCCTGTTGGCATCCAGGCTGGAGGCTGGAATCTGTAGGGTAACTTTGTATTCTGTTCTTTTATCCAGCTCCTCAGCAATGTAATTAGCTTCTCTCACCAATAGATTGGCCTTAACAATTTGTTCCCTCAGCCTCATCAGGCTGTTATTCAACGTTGCTTCTCTTAAAAAAATAAAGAAGGGGCAGAGGTAGGGAAGAGATTAACACAAAGCAGCTAGTCAGAAAATCATACAGTGGCAGTACATCATTGCCAAAATGTGAATTGAGCTTTTCCATGGTGGTCTGCACGCAGGGACTGTGTTGCTGACACTGACCCATGCACACACTTGAACCTGAACTACACGATAGGCACTGGTGCACAGCCACACAGCAGGCTGGCTGTAGATAAGGGCAGTGCCCGTGTATGCAGATCACCAGGGGATCTTCATCAACTCAAGATTTTCTCAGCAGGTCTGAGGTGGAGGCCTGAAATCCTACATTTCTATCAATCTCCAGGTGAAAGGGAAGCTGCCTGCCTGCAGACCAAACTTTAAATAATATGAGGTTAGTGAAGTAGTCTGCAACCATGGGATGACGCATTTCAATACAACGCTGATTATCCCGTACAGAGATGACACTTGCAATCTGTACCTCATCAGCACCATGCTTTAACTACCTGAGCTAATCAGTCCAGATAATCAACTTTGTTTTTCTAAAAATCATCTACCCAAGCTTCAGAACCTGAAGCATAATACAATGATAAAGTGTACTCTATATCCAAATCCAAAAGCCATACCAACTGAAAATGGAGCAGCACCTAACATCAACAGTTTTAAATAATGCAATATAAATGGGCAATTTCCCTTTTTAAAAAAAAAATGCAAAGTGGTTCTTGGCTGTAACACTTATCTTTTAACATAATTCTTTTGTAAGCACCATCTCAATGTTTCCATTTGACACTTTCCCTAGGTGTGTTAGAGGTGGCGAGGCCGAGCTATACGTGTAACAAGCCTCTCTGTGCCGCCTACCTCTCCTCAGCCCACTGTCTCAAGCGCTGCTGAGCGCTGGGCGAGTGGAAAGAAAACCTGTCCATGCTCCGGCAGTTCTGCTTCTCAGGAGACAGCCTTCTCCGGAGCTGCTCCAATTCGTGCTCATACATAAGCCTCTGGCGCTCCAGTGCGGATCGTTTTTCTTCTTCATGCTGTTGTTCTAGGCTGTTTAATATGGACTGCATTGGATCTAAACACATTTTTAAAAAAGATAAATGATCGCGAGTTACAACATAACAAACTTCAAATGTGGTTCTATATGGTGATGTTGTTTGTCATCTTAACTATACCACCTAACTAATACTTTAAAGACAATTTGGCATAAACTTAGCTTTCCTGACTTTCAATCACTCAGGTTGTTATCTATTCTCAGACATATCCTCAACCATCTTCCCTGCAGAAAAGGCAGGTCTATTATATGTTCTACACATAACCTAAGACATGGCGAATCCTCCAGAAATACAATCACAAGCCAGTGGCAGGCAAGTCTCTAAAGCAGAGAGATGTGGCCGGGTGCAGTGGCTCATATCGGTAATCCCAGCATTTTGGGAGGCCGAGGTGGGCGGATCACCTGAGGTCATCAGTTTGAGACCAGCCTGGTCAACATGGCGAAATCTTGTCTCTATTGAAAATACAAGTTAGCCAGGCACGGTGGTGTGCAAGCCTGTCATCCCAGCTACTCAGGAGGCTGAGGCAGGAGAATAGAATCACTTGAGCCCAGGAAGTGGAGACTGCAGGGAGCTGAGATCGTGCCACTGCACTCTAGCCTGGGCAACAGAGCGAGACTCTGTCTCAAAAAATTAAAATAAAATAAACCAGAGAGATTCTATCCATGAGAACAAAGTGATCTGACTGTATATTAAGGCAGAACATTTTGATATAAATTAAAGCCAAAGACACAAAATACAGAGAATAGCAACATAAAGATTTTCCTTTTTAACATTTAAAAAGGCCTCAATCATAAACATTTTTAACACTCTATCATCTTTTTTTTTTCAAGAGAGAAGGTCTTGCTACATTGCCCAGGCTGAAGAGCAGTGGTTATTCATGGGCACAACCTCAGCTCACTGCAGCCTGGAAATCCTGGACTCAAGTGATCTTCCCACCTCAGCCTACCGAGTAGGTGGGACTGTAGGCAACAGTCTACCAACCGGAACCAGTGCTTAACAGCACGCCTGACTTGCTCACCATTGCTGCCCAGGGCCTTCATGGTGACCTCCATCTGTGCATATTCGTAATTAAAGTTAATTTCACTGGACACCTCGCTGGAGGAGTCTCCGTCTACATCCAGCTGCTCAGAACTGTTTTCATTCTTCATGGAGGGATCATGGTCCTCATTCTCTCGTTCTGCTTTCTTTTTCTTTTTAGGCAAATTGAGTCTTGGGGGGAAAAAAAGAGTATTATTTTCTGAAGTTAAGACAGGTACTTATTTATGTCATTCATTAAGTAATGGCATCCGCTAGAAGCCAAGTAGATACCATGTAAGTACAAGGCAATTACTGTACTCAGGAAGTTGATAATCTAGTCATAGAAATAAGACACTCAAGTGCCAGCAAAAACTTACAACAGAAAGTGTGACACTAGTCCACACACCTGTGACAAACTCAGAGTTAAAGGAAAGCTGAGGACGATTTCAGAGCAAGGTGATAAAGGAAAGTGCAACAGGAGGAAATCATTTGAACTGTCTTCACGGATACAGAGAAAGCAGGGTAGAGGGAAAGCGTGGGAAAAGATGTGAAAATGGAAACATTCACATTCCCTGGAGAAATGAGTAAAACAACGGGATATTCAAAATTTGTACAGCACACTAGAGCTAAAGCTGGAAAGATCAGCTTCATCCAAACAATGAGGGTTTTGAACACAAAGCAAAGCAGTTTACACGTCATTTAATTTAGGAAGGAAAAAAATACTCCATGCTCTTTGTGCCCATCTACCCTTTTCTCAGTAACCAAAGTATCACTGGCCCATGGCAAACGCTCTCTATTAGCTACAGAAAAGTCAGTCTGACATCTGGAGCACGATGACCAGTGACAGTAACAAGAGACCAGGATGTTCACTTTTTACAATCTCCAGCCTGCCTGCCTTGTCAACGCAACATCAATTTTGTTTGGGAAACCGCATGTACAGCCCCAGGCGAGATACAGTCTTTTGCAGCCCCCTTTGCAACTAGGAAGCAATTTCTAGCAAAGGAGACAGAAGGAGATTGCTGAGGACTCTGGGAAGACTTCTCTGTTTTTTCGGATGAACAGGAGAGTCAGGGCTAGCACAGCTTACGGTTCTCCTTTTTCTTCCTGTACCTGAATGCTGTTTTGACGGCAGTGCAGCATGGCCAACTTCAGGCCATAGAGAGACGCCAAGACAGTGACCAGACTTTAGCCATGACTTTATTTGAGAGGCTTAGCCAACACTAACAACCATGTTCCTTTAGATTTCTGGTTCTGTCAGGGAAATAAATGATCTGTCTAACCCATTACAGTAAAACTGGCCATGACTTAGAGCCGAAAAGAATTTCTAAAAGAAATACCAACCTTATTTTATAGATAAGGAAACTAAAACCAAAACCATGTTTCCATAAAAAAAAAAATTAAAAAGATAAACATGTCAGGAAAACTATTAATGTTTATTAATAAATTCTTACACCACACAGCAAAGGAATCACCTTCCAGTGGGAAATAAAAGGGAAAAACTGTGTAGATGAACTCAGTATTTTTCCACGGTATATTGTTTATATGTCTCTAGGGTTCAGACCATATACAGTGAATGAACACACACACACACACACATATATATATATAATATATATGCAGCAAATATATATGTACACACACAATAACATAATTGTTTTAGAGACAGAAAATACATATTAAAGAGTAAACCTATTTCAGAGCACAATCTTCAATAATCTCCTTAAGGGACACGAATGACATCATACCTGAAGAAATGGTTGTTTCCCCATAATATCCTGTCCCCATGGTGTAACTGTATTGGACTGGAGACAGATGACCCATTTACAAATGTTCTGTAAGGAGAAGAGATCAAACGTGAACGAGGAGTGCAGTATCACGTCTTCTGCTTTAAATTCCCAGTAACATAGAGATATAGTTACTAGGGAAAACAACAATTCCCCCAAATACAACCTGTTCTTGGTGAATTTTAATATTTACATTCACTCCTTTGCTGATTCACCTAAAATGTTGATGGTACAAAGCACAGGCACATCTCATTTTATTGCGCTTTGCTTTATTGTGTTTTGCAGATATCACATTTTTTACAAATTGAAGGTCTGTAGCTATCCTGTGTTAAGCAAGGCTATGGGAGATTCTTTTCAAACAGCATGTGCTCACTTCACATCTGTCATGGAGGCCTGTGATCAGGGACCTTTGACCTCACCTAATTGTTTTGGAACATCGTGAACTGCACCCATGTAAGATGGCAAATTTAATAAAAGCAGTGTGGGTTTTGACTCTCTCCCTCTCCTCGGGTCTCTTTATTCCGAGACACAGCCATATTGAAATTAGGCTAATTAATAACTACAATAACCTCTACCTATTTAAGTGAAGGAAAGAGTCACACACCTCTCAAAAGGTGGAAATAATTAAGCTTACTGAGGAATCACATCAAAAAACAAGACAGGACGAAAGTCAGGCCTCTTGTACCAACAGCTGGCCAAGCTGTGAGTGCACATGAAAAGCTCTTGAAGGAAATTAAAGGTGCTTCTCCAGTGACTACATGAATGATAAGGCAGAACAGTTTTCCTGCTGATATGGAGAAAGTTCAGTGGTCTGGAGAGAAGATCAGCCCAGCCACAATATTCCCTCAACTAAACCCTAATCCAGAGCACGGTCCTAACTCTCTTTAATTCTATGAACTGAGAAAAGTGAGGAAGCAACCGAAGAAAAGTTGGAAGCTAGCAGAAGTTGGTTCGTGAGGTTTAAGGAAAGAAGTCACCTCCATAACATAAGAGTACAAGATGAAGCAGCAAGTGCTAATGTAGAAGCTGCAGCAAGATTGCTGATGAGATTTTCGATGTAGATTAAACAGACTTCTATTGGAAGAAGATGCCATCTAGAACTTTCTTAGCTAGAGAAGAGAAGTCAACGCCTGGCTTCAAAGCTTCAATGGCAGGCTGACTCTCTTAGGGGCTAATGTAGCTGGTGACTTTAAGTTGATGCCAATGCTTATTGACCATTCTGAAAATCCTAGGGCCCTTAAGAATTATGCTAAAACAGCTCTGCCTGTGCTCTGTAAATGGAACAAAACCCAGATGACAGTATGTCTGTGTACACCACAGTGTGCTGAATATTTTAAGCCCACTGTTGAGACCTAATGCTCAGAAGATTCCTTTCAAAATATTACCGCTCATTGATAAGGCACAGAGAAGAGTATTCTTCGGGTGGCACAGTGACCATGTTTTCGTCTGTGCTTAAACGAAATGATGACGTGGCCTGCTCTGTCTTATTGCATCCCGGTCTTGGAGAACCCTTGCCTGAGGCTGGGGTTCTGTGTGATTATTTATGGCCTCACTAGAGAAGAGCACAGCACAGCTGTGAGGGCCACACCAGCTTCTGCTCCTGTTTTCTCACTTGATCCTTCCCCAGAGCTTGATAGTGTCTCAATACTTGAAGACTTTATGGATAAAATCAGTGATATTAGTGATTTTTTGATACCATAAAATGAAACAAATCAGCATTTGAAAGGTCAACATAATTCGTTAATCACTGTCTGTAACAGTTACAGACTGTTATACTTCCAACTCCCTAACAGGGGATAACAGCTCTATAGCAGATGGAAACAAAGTGACAAACGTGTCATTCATAAAATGTGGAGCCCCTTCACTCCTCAATGGTGTATTAAGTTCCTGTGTACTAGTCTCATATTCTGCGCCAGGAATGGAGAATCAAAAAAAGGCCCTTGTCCTCAAGCAGCTCACGGTCTAATGGGGTAATAAGGGTTCAGAGCCCATAGGCAGACACTAAGAAGCACTGCCACAACAGGGGGATGGTCCAATACCTCCTAAGGGCACTGCATTCAGACCAAACAGGGACCTCCCCGCAGGAGATCATGGCAGCCCTTAACCCTGCAGACCGAACAGGAGTTAGCAGGCCAAAGGACTGGCAGGTGCAGAGGAGGAGGAGATAAACCAGGGGGCTATAAGGGATTTTCTATCACAAACAGAGGAAAGCCTTCTAGGGCTGTGGTGAGTGAACCAGGAGGCAACTCAGGGTGTTAGCAGGGGCTCTGATGAAGACTTGATGAGGCCTAAATACGTAAGGCCATGGCAGTGGGCATACAGAGGAAGGAACGGGTGTGACAGGCATTAAAGCTAAATGTAAGGGGCCCACCCAACCAACTGGATAGCTTAATGTGGTCAACTTAAAAGCAACAAAGGCCATTGTCGCCAGTAGAGTACTTTCTTCCTCTGAAAAACTCTCATGATATGAACACTAATTCAAGTACGTTACCTGGTGTTCTTCTGAGGAGTCAGCATGACCTGGCCTTCTGACGTGATGTCTATAATGCAGTGTTCAGGAAGAATTCCCATGCCACACAGTTGGATATCTTGGGAATCTGCTGACCCTATCAATGTATGTTCCTAAGAAAAAAATCAAATTCACTGATTAATACTGTATTCTTACATGTACACAATTGAAATCATTTACACTGAGCCCTCTTATATTGTCCTATTACCTTTGCTAAAATATTTTTTTATTTTTATTTTACTTTTGAGACAGAGTCTTGCTCTATTCCCCAGGCTGGAGTGCAGCAGTGCAATCTCAGGTCACCATAACCTCCGCCTCCCAGGTTCAAGCGATTCTCCTGCCTCAGCCTCCCAAGTAGCTGGTATTACAGGCATGCACCACCATGTCCAGCTAATTTTCTTTGTATTTTTAGTAGGGACAGGGTTTCACCATGTTGGCCAGGCTGGTCTCAAACTCCTGACCTCAAGTGATCCAACCACCTCAGCCTCCCGAAGTGCTGGGATTACAGGCGTGAGTCACCATGCCTGGCCTAAAAGATTTTTAAAAAGCAAACGGAGGCAGGCGTGGTTGAAACAAAAACAGGAAGGGAGCTAGATTTGGCCTGTGAAAAGTAGTTGGCTGACCCTGACCTAGACTAACTCACCCACTCCCACAGCTTTAAATGCCATCTACAAATAAACTACATCTCTATCACCACCCTAGAGCTACATACTTTAGTTTCATTTTTTTCCCCACCTCCACAACCACTATTGCAGTCTTAGTCACTTTTTTTTTTTCTTTGAGACAGGGTCTTGTTCTGTCACCCAGGCTGGAGTGCAGAGACACCATCCATGCTCACTAAGCTTCACCCTCTTGGGCTCAAGCAATCTTCCTGTCTCAGTCTCTGAGTAGCTGAGATCACAGGCAGGCTCCACCCTGACCACTAATTTTTTTTTATTTTTTGTAGAGACAGGGTCTCACTATGTTGCTCAGGTTGATCTCAAACTCCTGAGCTCAAGCAGTCCTTCCACCTCGGCTGCCCAAAGCACTGGGATTACATGTGTGAGCCACCATGCCCAGCCTCAGCCACTATTATTTTCTGCCTACTCAGCCTACTTGACACAACTTGGATGTCTGAAGATGTATCAAAGGGAACAAAGGCCAAAGCTAAACTCTTGTTCCCGTCTCCCCCAACCCAACAGAAGTCTATTTCCTTCTCCAATAATAATGGATGGCACTACCACTACCAGTCAGTCAAATGAAAAGCTTAGATATGATTCTTGAGTCCTCTTTCTCTTACAAGCCCATACCCACCCCACGTCAATCAGGGAGAATCTTACAGATTTTTCCTCCAAGGTCTATCAAGAATCAGCTTGTTTTCCCCACCTCCACAACCACATCCTAGATTCGCACTCCAGGATCTCCTGCCTGTGGATGCAGGAGCTTCCTACTGTGTCTCCATTGCATGCCACTCCCTTCCACTCCTGCCACAACAGCTGGTCACATCATCCCCTATTTAAAACCTTCTAAGAGTGGGCATGGTAGCTTACACCTGTAATCCCAGCAATTTGGGAAGCCAAGGCAGGAGAATCGCTTGAACCCAGGAGATCAAGACCAGCCTGGGCAACACAGTGAAACCCTGTCTCTACTAAAAAAAAAAAAAAAAAAATTGTGGCTAGGCGCAGTGGCTCATATCTGTGATCCCAGCACTTTGGGAGGCCGGGGTAAGCGCATCACTTGAGGTCAGGAGTTCAAAACCAGCCTGGCCAACATGGTGAAACCTCGTCTCTACTAAGAATACAAAAAAATTAGCCAGGCGTGGTGGCGCGTGCCTATAACTGCAGCTACTCGGGAAGTTGAGGCAGGAGAGTGGCTTGAACCCGGAAGGTGGAGGTTGCAGTGAGCTGAGATCGCGCCACTACACTTTAGCCTGGGCGACAGAGCAAGACTCCATCTCAAAAAAAATAAAAATAAAAATAAAAATGAGGCAGGAAGATCACTTGAGCCCAGGAGATTGAGGCTACAATAAGCCATAATCGCACCACTGCACTCACCTGGGTGACAGAGCGAGACTCTGCCTCAAAAAAAAAAAAGAAAAGAAAAGAAAAAAAGAAAGAATAAAACCTTCTAGTGGCTTCTCTTTGAATTTCCAATAAAGCCCAAATTTTTACCCAGGCTTACGAAGCATTCAACAACCTGTCCTTGCCTGTCTCTGACCCTCACTCTCACCATCTTCCCCTCACAGAGCATGTGCCAGCCACATCGGCTCCCATCTGTTCTTTGAGCACACTGAGCCTATTTCCATCCTATTGCCTTTTACTAGCTGTTTCCTCTGTCTGAAATGTTCTTCCCCGATCCTGATATGGGTCATTTCTTATCATTTCTATCCCAGTTTTTAAAGTCACATCCTCAGAGAGGTGTTTCCTGAGCTCCCAACTGGAAAAAGCCACTGTCATCCTGCCCTATTTTAACTCTTTCCATGACACTGACTGACTGTGGGTTTACTGTCCATCTTGTACTCCAAGCACTTAACAAAGGCTTGGCATATGTAGGCATTAAAAAAATATAAAAATAAATGCACAATCATTTCCCTTTGTGTGCCCAGGTAATCAAAGTAAGATGAAGTTACTCAGGGATAGCATCTCAGTCTCTTTATTGATAGATGGGTATCATGATTCTAAAGTATTCTATTATAAAGTATTCCAGGATAAATAAAGGGGGTGTTATATTGTAGAAGAGTAAGAGAACTGTACAATTGGAACTAGAAAGAACTTTAGAGATGTTTTAATCCAATGCCTTCACTTACACATGGAGTGACGGAAGTCATCTGCCCAGCATCTAAATTGACTTTTGAATTTGAAGGCATAGTAATAAAAAATGCTCAGCCTCCAAATTCCACCATCCCACATTATGGTATCACTTTACTGAAGCAAAAACGGTTCTTTTACTTAAGCAAAAACAGTTGGTATCACTTTACTGAAGCAAAAAGTATTCTTTTACTGAAGCAAAAACTGTTCATCCTTTTGAATGTGCTTTGTTTTGAAGATATGCTTGTTGTGGGGTCAGCTTGGGCAGTCAAGAAATCAACACTGCCTCAGACTCGGCCCAACAGGGCTGGCCACACAGTCTGAAACAGAACCCAAACACCTCCATACAAGATGACCAGAAACATTTGACGACTCTCCAAACATCTTTAAACAGCTTCTTTAGTTTTTAGTCAAGGAGCAGATATGAATCAGAGATTTTTCTTGATGTGTGTGTTTGTGTGTTCCGATTTGAACTACATTACAATGGAAAGAAAAAGAATTTCTAGTTCTGAAAAAAGGACAGAATATTTAGGTCCTATTCTAACATCGCATCTCTTCCCACATAGTCAGCTCGTTAGCTTTACTTTCCTGGTCACCGTCATGTGACTATCCCCAGCTGACATCCTAACTCAGAATGCTACCAGCACTGTTCAGAAGCAAAGTAGGTAATGGATAATACTTTTTTTTTTTGAGACGGAGTCTTGCTCTGTTGCCCAGGCTGGAGTGCGGTGGCATGATCTCAGCTCACTGCAACCTCCACCTCTGGGGTTCAAGAGATTCGCCTGCCTCAGCCTCCCAAGTAGCTGGGACTACAGGCACATACCACCACCCCTGGCTAATTTTTATATTTTTAGTAGAGACAGAGTTTCATCATGTTGGCCAGGCTGGTCTTGAACTCCTGACCTCAAGTGATCTGCCCACCTCAGCCTCCCAAAGTGCTGGGATTACAGGTGTGAGCCACCACACCCGGCCAATAATACATCATTTTTTAATAGGCAAGGAAAATATGTGTATAAGAAACCATAGGAGTATCAAACAAAAAAGTGGAACGTGGAATCTTTTCTTTTGTGTAGTACTTCTGTTTACAAAGTGCTTCTGTATCTCCAACCCTCACAGGAACCTGGTAAAGTAGCCAGAGACACTTCCCTCCATTTACAAAGGAATTAATCTAGAGGGGGCAAAGGGCTTGGCCACAGACTAGAGAGACAGGTCACTCCCTCCTACCCCAGCTTTGGGGCCACTGAACCACAACACCTGAGACAAGCACACATGAAGGTATGCATCAAAGACACAGCCAAACTCACAGCACAACAACACACCGTATAAGACATTTATTAACAACAGGCCTTCTCAAAATGACACAGAGTCACTGCCCCCGGATCTTTCCAAGCTTTTCTGAAATGAAATCATGCAGTTCTCTTAGAGCTGTTTTCCAGGTAGTCAGCTTGTTAGCTTTACTTTCCTGGTCACATTAATTAAACCCACACATGTGAGGGGAAAAAAACTATTATCAACCCTGTGTTAGAGTCGTGCAGTCCATCATATATAATAAGTAATTTGTGCTCTGGGCTTGACACAGCCCATTCTGGACACTCCTCGAATCCATGTGGCATCTCAGGGTTCAGGCTTATTCTGAAGTTGTCTCTTATCTTACTAATATATCCCATGATTTATAGATTTCAGTGGATACATCTTTTCTGTTCCATGCTCTGACTCACTCAGTCTCTAAGTAACCTATACTCTCTCTCTTTTTTTTAACAGATTGATAACCCAAATTTTTAATTTTTCCTAAGAGTTATTGGAAACATAAATTTCATACCAACCGGTCCTAAGAACTTTATTTATACATTTTTTTCTTGTGAGCTAACACACTGCTCCCAGAAAAATGCACTTCACGTAAACCATAAAAGCTTTAGTATACTTACTAAATGAATCATTTAGTCTTCAAAGTCATCCATTTTTAAAGTTATCTACTTAATTCCTTGATACAAATCACATTAAATAATGGTAGGAAGGCTATTTAACTTATTGGAAATAATATCAGAGTATCATTTTTTTCTATTGTCAGGTTGAATGGCATCAAGGACTAAAAAAGAAAACTGAGCCCAGAAACCCAAGATGGTCCGTAACTTCTTGCTGTTTTTTGAGTAAGCATGGTTCCCCAAGTTTACTAAAGTACTGTGAAATATTATCCTATTTTGTGACAAGAATCTAGTAGCAAAGCACATTACTTCACCTTTAAGTAGTAGACCAGAAGCTCATTCAGAGCTGGGTCAGCATTCAGATTCACCAGGAAGCATTTATCATCCCCAACTTTGATTCCCGAAGACTGAAGAGATATTCCAAGACTCTCAAGCTGTTTCTGTCGTTCCTGTAAATGTATCAGAGAAGTATTAATTCCACAGCCATTGAGGCAGTGAGATATCCAAGCGCTTACATTACAATGTTACAATTATTCAATAGTGTTGTAATTCAAATACATTCTCTTAGGCTATGGTATTATAGATTTATTGCATTTTTCTCTTCTTTCCAAACTATATAATTTTTGCATTAATTCTAATTTTATTTTGAAAAATAAAGTCCATTACATATAGTAACTAATTGTACTAGTGAATTCTCAGTTTTCATTCTTGAAAATATCTAAAATCTTGAATTCATCTCATTTAACTCTGAATATATGAGCAAAGGTGTGTGCACTTTCCTCAACTGTGATCCTTCTTAAAAGCAAAGGAGGATCAATACACTCTTCTGCTTGACATCTTCAGCGACCTCCCAATCAGGATAAAGGCCAAACTCCCTCAGTAAAGTTCACAAGGCCCTTCAATGTGGCCTGCTTCCCCTCTGGCTTCTAACTTCTGTCAAACCCGGCATGAAACTGCATGAAACAAGTTCCAGGTCCTTGAAAATGCTAAGAATGTTCTCTGAGCTGGGCGTGGTGGCTCACGCCTATAATCCCAGCACTGTGGGAGGCCAAGGCAGGCAGATCACTTGAGGTCAGGAGTTCAAGACCAGCCTGGCCAACATGGTGAAACCCTATCTCTACTAAAAATATAAAAATTAGCCAGGCATGGTGGCAGGCGCCTGTAATCCCAGCTACTCATGAGGGTGAGGCAGGAGAATCACGTGAACCCGGGAGGTGGAGGTTGTGGTGAGCTGAGATCATGCCACTGCACTCCAGCCTGGGCGACAAAGAGAGACTCCATCTCAAAAAAACAAAACAAACAAACAAAAAACAAACCAAAAAAAGTTATCTTTGTTCTCGTTAGCTGAAAAGATTTTATACCTCTTTCTTCTATCTGGAGCAGACATGCTCCACTTCGTAACTGTTTATCAAGCCATTTCTCTCACACGGGACTGTGTGCTGTGTGGGCACGGATCCTACCTTATATACTGTTGTGTTCCCAGCACTTAGCAGTGAAGGACACATGGTGAGCACTCAAAACATCAGTGTGGTGAATTTATCCAAAAACAAACAAACTTGCATATGCACTCAAGCACTATCTTCATAATACGGGCCTTTCCTTTTTTGTGCCTGCCTCTGAACCCATACAACATATGAACATCTGTACATCATAAGGGTATAGGCATGGATCTCACAACCAGATGCTCTGTGGTTAGGGTACAGTCGGAGCTGGAGAGGGTATCTTCGACTATGGGTAAACAGCAAGTAGCAATGAGTCAATCACCTAAGACCTCTGATTCTGGGGAAAGGCAAGACAGACTAAGTCACTTAACTACAGCCACACAGTAAGTTTGCAGCATAATTAAAATAAAGCTTCACAATTTTGCTATTTCTAGGCATGCCACTGTAATTTATACAATCACTGCAACTCAGCCAATATATCCTACCTAGAAGTATACTACCACAAAACTGAAATGTGTATTTTGGTCCTGGGTCTTCAAATCAAATCAAGTCTTTAAATCAAGTTCTAACAAAAAGGACTACAGGCTTCTTTCAGAAGTTTTGAGTCATTTAACACTAACCATCAGCGTTTTCTGTGCTCATTTCCAAGAATTTCTCCTTGATAAAGAGTCATGTCCATAAGATGAAGAAAGTAACTATACCTTTCTCTAAGTTATCCTAGTTATTACTGTTTTACGCTACTTCCCTGTGCATGTTTCTGTCATTTGAGATTTTATACTGGTAAAAACGCTACAAAACTTTTGTCTAATCCAAAAGAGACATAATGGTGGAAAACTGTCAATTCGTTATTGTGTTTCCCACCAAAAACTAAAGTTTTAAAATCATCTTAAAAAATTACGAATGTTTGTAACACCTAGGAATCAGCTCATAACAAAGTACTATATGATAAAATACAGTTTACTGATATCATCAAATATTGCTTCTGATATCAGGGGTTGGTTAACTTTTCCTATAAAATGTCAGATAGTAAATATTTAGTCTTTGTGGGCCATGGGCTCTCTGTCTTATTCGTTTCTGCTGCCGAAAACATACATAATACGTAAACAAATGAGCACAGCTGTACTCCAAAAAAATTTACAAAAGCAAGTGGCGGACCCGGTTTAATTCACATGCATTGTCTGTCAACCCCTGACCTATCTCAAGGTTTGGATTTCACTTAAGTGTATATCTTCTAATGGGAATATAAAAGATAAAAATAAGGGACAATGTGGTATAGCAGATATGGCACTGTAATTAGAAAATACTCATCATGAGTTCTTTTTATGCAAAAATATTATTAAGCGTACAACACTAAAAGATAGTCTTTTTTCTTAAGAACCTTACAAACTCAATAGCAACTAAAACTACCCATAACAATTAAACAATGGTAAAGTATTGGATGATGTAGGGTCAAAGGGTGCAGAAGCTGCAGGGAATTCCGTGGCAGGGCCATCTGAGGGCTAGCACCCTATCGGAAGGTGTCACAGAGCCCGGAGGACCCATGGAGAGCCCAGCTAACTTGCAATTGCCCCCAAAATGATGTGAGAAGTCCTTCAAAAAAGAAAGTCATTGAATTCAGTCTGCCCGGAAATTGCCAAATTTATCTGACCATGGACCACGTCAACTGACATGTCTCAAGTCATCTTCCAGAAGATACACTAACACTTTGTGGCTCTACTGTCAGAAATAGATTTTGGAAGATGTCAGTTTGGATTAGGAAGAGGTAAGTGACCAACAGACCAGGTTTTTTCAATGACAGAAGAAAAACGTTCAGCAGCACTACAGCCTGGGAGCTCTAGAAGGTAAGGCATTGAAGCTGCTGCTGAATAAAATCAGGCAGTGCCCCCAAAAGGGACCCCTGGGAGAGGAAAAGTAAAGGTGCCAACACTAAGATCCCCGATGCAGACTCACTTAGACTTGCCCTGTTTTCTATCAGCACAACGACTCATCACAACAAATGTTTACTGTTGGAGCAACTGAGAATGGCTCAAAGTGGCTTCCAAATTGGACAATTATTAGAATGACTTACAATTCATAAAAACCACAGGGAGATATGTAATGAGAAATAGTTTATATACTGATCTCTTCTCTATAATTTGAGGGATATGCTTTAAGATAAGCCAATGCAGGGACACAAAAACAACACTGGCCATATGTTGATCTTTAATGAAACCAGGTGATGGGTACCTGTAGATTTAGTATACTTTTTTCTAATTTTTATCTACTTTGAAAATGTCTGCAATAAAAATGTTTTTAAAATCTATTTTAATCCCGGTCTGTGCTAATATAACATCCACTTTATGCTAAGTAACAACAGTACCATCCTACAATATCTGATACACAGATTGATTCTGGACAGCACATTTCAAGATGGAATCTACTGAGTGAAAACAGATGGAACAAGTTCTATATATTCTCTAATACAAGTTAAAACAGTTAAAAACAACAGGGAATTTTAACTTAGAAAAGGAAGAGGAAGAAGCAGAGAGATGACTTTATATACACGAACAACTTGGGTAGCAACAGTCCCTATCTTGTAAGACTACTGAGAGGATTACATCAAGTACTGTAGTTAAAAGTGCTTAGCATAGGGCTCAATACGTAAGTGGATCCAATAAATGCTGGCTGTTACTGTCATCACCAGTTCCTGTGTTTGGGTGGGACCTCTCTTAGCTACTAAAGAACAAACTAGGGCCAGTAAGTAGAAGTGAAAGAATAAAAGACTGATTCAATCGCTACTATTAGAGTTGTCTGATCACAAAAAGCCTGTCAGATGTGGTCCTGAGCTCCACATTACTATATATATTTCTAAAACAGAAGTTGGATAATCATGAAACAGGAAAGCCACAGTGTAAATCTATTATTAGGTGGACAGACTTTTTCTCCCAATGCTAAACTTAACTAGATCTTCCTAGACGAATACTAATGTTCCCGCCCTAAGGTTTCTGTTGTGTTTTTTTTTTTGTTTTTTGTTATTGAGACAGAGTCTTGCTCTGTCACCCAGGCTGGAGTACAGGGGCATGATCTCAGCTCACTGCAACCTCCGCCCCTCGGGTTCAAGCGATTCTTGTGCCTCAGCCTCCCAAGTAGCCGGGACTACAGGTGTGTGCCACCACGCCCAGCTAATTTTTGTGTTTTTAGTAGAAACAGCGTTTCGACATCTTAGCCAGGCTGGGCTCGAACTCCTGACCTGAGGTGATCCACTTGTCTCAGCCTTCCAAAGTGCTGGGATTACAGGTGTGAGCCACCACACTGGCCACCACCCTAAGATTTCATAACTATTACTGTTACTAGAAAATGGTGAGAGACAGTCACCTCAGATTTAGGAATTTCATATTATTTTCACTGGGTTTTCACATGGAACCAAGAAGTTCATGGCCTAATACCTAAAAAAAAAATTAATGATACTTTTTTTTTTTCTTGGCCACATGCACTGGATTAATTTTGTAATTTCAGGAAGTTCCTTAGGTCTCTAAAGCACTTAATAGAATGGAGTGTTAAGAGCCAGGGGCTACAAAGGAGTTATTTCATTAAATTTTTTTAAAAAAGATTACTGATACTAAAAAATTATTTCTCACATAAATGATTAAATGCAATTATATCCTGTTTATCCTTCGAATTAATTTTGCAAAGTATAGATTCTCTTAGATCTAGATTCCTAATGATAGTGTTAGATTTGCCATCAACCAAGCTGAAGATCAAAAAGGAACTAGGAAGACCATGTGTTCCACTGTGCAAACTGCCATGAGGTTTCACGCGCTTCATCAGTCAGGAAACACGAACCTGTGCAATCTCCTCCGTTTTCCTTAATTTCTCCTCCCAGGTCACAGTCATTTCCTGGATTAGCTTCTCAGATTCTTCCAGCCGGTCCTTTAGCTCTGGAGATTTCATTGCCTACAAGCAAAATGTTTACTTCATGAAATGTCTAGATGATGCCCTGGAAAAAGAAGCGGCCAACTCTAAAAGGACAAAAGTAACAATCTGCCTCCTCTTGGCTGAATGTCATGCTGAGGTCCAACATCTACTTGAAATGTAACGACAGACCTCCAGTACCTCGATTGTTCTGAGGACCACAAACTCATCGAGTTATCCAAAATATGCCCAAAAGGAAGGCTTTTTTCCTTTTCTGCCACTCTACTGTGAAGATGTAATTACATTTAAGGATGCAAAAATGTAAAGCTTCTAAGGGTTTATTTTTAAAATCCCAATAGGTTATACATCTAGACTCAGACACATGATTCATTCTAGCCCTTGCTGATGACTTCAGGAATTAATCCACGTATATACAGACTTAACGTGTACATGTTGCAGATTGGATGGTGTTATTAATACCAAGGAGACAACACTCTTCATGGACTGTAAAATTATTCCTATAAAAACAGGATAAAATTCAACAGGTAAAAATATGATCAAGATAATCATCTTGACCATGTCTCTTACTGATTTATTCCCAGAAAACAGGTATAAGAAAGAAAGCAAACTCCAGAAAGAATCCCATAGTGCTGAGAAACTGTGGGAAGAGAAATGCTAATGAAAGCAAGAATCCTGGCCGGGCACACTGGCTCACTCCTGTAATCCCAGCACTTTGGGAGACCGAGGTGGGAGGATCACCTGAGGTCAGGAGTTCAAGACCAGCCTGACCAACATGGAGAAACCCCGTCTCTACTAAAACCACAAAATTAGCTGGGCGTGGTGGCATGCACCTGTGATCCCAGCTGCTCAGGAGGCTGAGGCAGGGGAATCACTTGAACCCAGGAGGCAGAGGTTGCAGTGAGCTGAGATCATACCATTGCACTCCAGCATAGGCAATAAGAGTGAAACTCCATCTCGAAAAAAAAAAAGTAGGAATCTTGAATCTGACACTTCATTCCACTTTCCCAAGAGGATGAGCACTTGGGATTGCAGGTCAGAGTTGGCAGGTTTTCAAATTTATTCATGTAACATTATCCATTACAGAATATACAGAAGATAGTTATAACAGAATACTACTAAATATATGGGTACTTCTACTATAAAATATTTTCTACAAACATAATTAATCCACAACATGGAAAAGCTAGATTATGAAAGTGTAGAAGACTCAAGATTTTCATTCTGACTTCTACCAGGTAACAAATGAGATTCAACAAAAATCTTGCTCTCCATCATTTTCTGCACAAAAATTAAAATTATATACACAAGGTCTCCAGCATCTCTCTTCCTCTCCTATTCTATTCTACCTCTCTTTTGTCTGCTGCCTGAATAGAAATGCAAACATTTTCTCAATTGTCTTTATTTGTTGCTGTTCAATCTTTTTCATATCTGTAAAACCTCTTTGGATTCACAAAGTAGAGTACTCATCCCTCACAGCCCAGGGGAAGAAAATTCAAGCTCCAGGCTGACTCCTCTTTCTGGACTCACAGGGCACACGCGGTTGTGCCTCCTACCTCTGCTTTGGTCAGCTGCTCCCGGAGTTTCTCAACTTCTTCCCGGAGATCCCGGATAATTCGGGCATTAGGGTCCTCGTTCACCACAGCGTGGTTAACAATGTGCTTGGCTCGATCTGCATACCGCAGAGTTGAGAGGGTTTCATCATAGTTATCAGCTGCAGGACTCACAGTAGCCACCATGGCAGTCTTGCTGTTACCCCCAAGGCTGTCCTACAGGAGAAAAAAGAAAGTTGAGTAGCATATTAAAGTTGAAACAAGACATCATATGAGAAACCTGAAATCAGAAATGGTGAACAAATTTCCCCGGGTCCGACACGTTCAGTGACAGAGCCAGGGCTAAAATGCAGGTGTACGGACTTGGGTCCTGTGCTGTGTCTTCTCTGCCAAGCCATTGTACTAAAAAGAGGGAGTTTTAGCCTTTGATAAAGGACAGGGAAATGTCATGAAACCTACCTTTATCTCAGGGTAACAAAAATTAATTCTAAGCTATCTGCCCTATTTTATAAGCAAGATGAGACCACAAGAACACAGACTACTCGGAATAAAAAAGGACTCCTTAAATGCCTCCAACATCTTCCTTAGAGGAACAAGCATGATACTTATTTGGCAAGCTCCTCCACAACCCCCTGCACTGGGAGTCTCTGTGAAGCCTAATAACGGCTCAGAAAGTTGCTGTTACAAGCTATCAAGCACCTTGTAAAGTTTTTACAACATAAGGTACAATTACAATCTTACAAAAAATATGTTAAAGCCATTTCATTTTCTTCCCTCTGATAGCACTTCAAAAGCTACTAACGTTACAAGTTCTACAGAAACACTTCCACCATTCGGACAACGGTCCTGAGAAGAGATACTGTCTTCACGATACTCAAACTGCGAAGTGCAGTGAAACAGCTTGAGGACTGACTGGCTTCCAACAAAATGAAAAAATGACCCTTGCTTGAGAACATTAAAAATAGAGAGATATAACTCAGGCACAAAACTAGACTTGGGACATCAAGCCCACCATGCTGTACTGCACCACAGACAAGGCTGCCCGTGCAGGTGACCTCCTGGTACCCACACCTTGAGTGTGGCCAGGACTTATTCATCGGTCTCCAAGGAATGAAAGTGATGGCATGTCACTTTTAAGGGTAGATTCAAAGAAGATGGTGGCTTCTGTTTTGGGTGTTTTCTTTCACTCGAGGGGAAACGGGCTGCCGTGAAGTGAGGTGGCCCTATGAAGACAGGCCCACAGGAATGCGTTTGGAAGCAGATCTTCTGGACCCTGCTGACAACCATGTAAGTGAGCAGACACCTCCCCACACTGGTCATGCCTTGAGATGATGATGGCACCCCCATCCCCAACACTTTAATTACATCCACGTGAAACAACCCGGCTAGAGCCAGGTTGTTAAGCTGCACGCCCCCGGAGTCTTGACCTATGGAAACCCTCAGACAATAAATGACTTGTTTCCAGCTGTTCCATTTTGGGGGTAATGTGTTACAAGCAATAGGTAACTACTCATACACTAGGACAGCAACCCAGGCTGAGACAAAGTATCAAAGCAAACAAACAAAAAGATTGAATATACTCTTTTTGGTAACAGAATGTCACTGAATGACAGACTCTCAAGATTAGAGGGAACACTGCAACGGGCCAGTAATGGGGAATTCACTAGAGCATAAGAAAGCTAACTCTCCTTTGGGGCAGCATTAACCTATGGAAAACTGCTTTTGAAGACTTTGCCAATCTTATTACAACTAAAATGTGTTGGAACAATCTGTGATTTCCCCAGTCTTTGGGCACGCACTTTATTTTACTTAGGTCTCCACCTTTTGCGAATTCAATTTATCACAGAGCCTGGTTTTATCGGTGAGAAACAGGTCCGTTTGGACAATGGAGGTTAAATCTTGCACTCTGCCTAAAAATCTAGAACTGGTAAGTTGAACAATATCCTAGCCCAGTTAGATTCTGCCTTCAAGTCCAACATGATTTCCACTGCCCACAATACACATTTGGTAACACAGAGAAAATTCAGGTCTGAAGATTGAATAAGGTGACCTGATATCTTTCCAAATTATCTTGCCCTAGTTTCAGAAACAAAATGATTCCTAAGGTGTTACTAAAAGGTCAGTATGATCACAGACAGTATGTCCCTTATTCATATACAGTGAAAGTTTGGTTTTCCACAGAAAACATAATTATATTGTTGAAGAAAATATAATTTAATGCATGACACAGAAAGAACTATAACTAATTTGGACTTTAGGAGGTAAAAGCCATGACTGTTTGCTTCGCTCTTCACTTCTAGACACTAATCTCACATAGCTGGTGCTCCAGATTTGGCAACTTCCAGAAAAAATTCACGAAGAGTCCCATGCACATGAATGAAATTCAAATGTGATATAACAAGAGCACAGGAATTCAATCTCATTGCTGTTTGGTTCACCAGCAGCATCGCGCTGTCCTCTGAGAACCACAGCACACTGTCAGCCCACGTGAACAGCAAATGCTGTCAGTTGAAAGGGGATCTGTAACAACAACTACCAAAGGAGAAAAGCATGTATATTGTGCTCCAATTTATGCTGAGAAAAGGAAACCTGGCAAACAACAAATGCTTGATATTTTAAAAGCCCTTGTTCATGGAGTAACAATACCCTTATGTTAAAAATGACCTCATGCCATCAGCAAAAAGGAAATCACAACAAAAGAACTGGCACTCATTCAAGGAAAAAGTAGAAAGTGTCTTGTTTACTCTTTAACTGTTTAATTGGGCAAATCGGACGAGGTTTGTTTCAAGAGTGGCAACTGCAAATTAGACATAGGATAGAATTTACTTTTGGAAGTCAGAATTTTTAAAAGCTGAAAGAACTCTGTGAAGACATATAATCAAATTATTTCATTTTACAGATGAGAAAGTGAGACCCAGGAAAACGACAGACTTTTCAAAGGTCACAGAGCTGGTTCAGAGCAGAGCTGAAATTATTCATTCATTCGACTCTTCCTGGAGTTCACCATCTAGGGAGGATGCTGGTAAGCAAACATTATATGACAGGAACTAAGATGATAGGGATAAATACAATATGGTCTAAAACAAACAGCAGAGAGCCAAATCTTGAAAGGTTAAGGAAGACTCTCACAGAAAGTGACACGTGAGACTCAAAAATAGAGAAGCGTTACCCAGGTAAAGGGAGAGGGTCTGAGAGGAGGCAGGAGAGACTGAAGAGATGGGAGGGGAAAGCATGTTTCAAGTGAAACAAGAGTAAAGTCCTAGAGGTAAGACAACACTCATCACCTAGCTGGAGTTTGTAACACCAAGAAGCACACGATGAACAATAAAAAGTAAAGGTGGTCAGCTCATGAAGGACCTTGTAAGTCACACGCCATTAAAGAATTTGGACTCTGTGGCTGGGTGCAGTGGCTCATGCCTGTAATCTCAGCACCGTGGGAGGCCGAGATAGGAGGATCACTTGAGTCCAGAAGTTCAAGACCAGCCTGGCCAACATAGTGAGACCCTGTTTATACAAAAACGAAAAAAAATAGAATTTGGACTTTATCCTAAGTGCCTGTGGAAGTTACTGAAGAGACTGAGGGTTAAGAGTATTAATTTAAAAAGATGTTGCAACCTAACCATGGAGAAAGGACTGGACTAAGAAAGCTTGAGGGAAATGACTGTCATCCAAGCGACAGATGAAAGTGGCCTTCATTAGGGAGGTGGCAGTAGGAACAAAAAGAGGGAGATGAATTAGAAAGGTACTCATCATCTGAGCACTCATTACCAGAAATTACTTCATGTTAAGAGGCCCACATTTAGATGGTTATTCAGAGGACCAAAAATCATCTTAATATGAAACAGTTCTCTACTAACCACTTAGCGAATGCATAACCCTCGTTTAATGGTTGTTCCATCCTCCCTGGGAGAAGAGCACTCACATCCATCGCGGACCAACTCACCAAGAGGAGCCACAGCTTCTCTCATTCTCAGATGTTACACACATTAAGAGCACAACACAATTACAATGCAAATACGAGGCAGAAAAAAAAAAGACCCTGGGAAACTGAAAATGTTATAGAAGATGGGCAGTTTTACAAGTTCAATGGAAATTATTCTGGAGAATACAGGAAGTATGCCCATGTCAAAGTAGGATCTGGATGAGTCAGACTAAGAATTTAAGAAGGAAAAAGCAACAGGGACCTGAAACCCACTTTAAAGGAAAAGAATCTGCATTTCCACCAATTTGGAGAGGGCTCTGGGAAAACTGCTTAAGCTCTGGAACATGTTTTGCAAAAAATACCCCTATTTACGATCTTCTGTGAAGGCTAAATGATGTTAAAAAAAAAAATCATATACATTTCTTTTTTTTTTTTTTTGAGATGGAGTCTCACTCTGTTGCCTAGGCTGGAGTGCAGTGGCATGGTCTTCGCTCACTGCTACCTCTACCTCCTGGGTTCAAGTGATTCTCCTGCCTCAGCCTCCCAGGTAGCTGGGATTACAGGTGCACACCACCACTCCCAGCTCATTTCTGTATTTTTAGTAGAGATGGGGGCTTCACCATGTTGGCCAGGCTGGTCTCAAACTCCTGGCCTCAGGTGATCTGTCCACCTCAGCCTCCCAAAGTGCTGGGATTACAGGTGTGAGCCCCATGCCCAGCCAGATCACATACATTTTTAAGGAAAAAAATAATGTCAAATATTCAGCAAACACGGGACTTATTTTTAATACATGAAAGTTGTAATTATAACTTAAGTTAACTGAATAGCAGATTAAGTGACCTTTTAAAAAATGTTTATGGTTTCATTCTTCAAGCTCAAGTATTATGAACAGTTTTTTTTTTCATTATTTTCTATCAAAGACTGGTAAATATCAAGTGAGTATCCTTCTAATGAAAATAACCTTTGATAAGATGAGCACAACCTTGGCAAAAATAGCTGCACAGTCAAGTCAGTGCTGATTCCAATCCCGATCCTGCCATTCACTAGTTCTGCACCCTCTGTCTCATCTGACTACTGGGAACACCACCCTTTCTGTTCTAAGAAGGAAATGAGATGATGTCCATGAAGCCCTTGGTATGGCACCAGACACTCCTGCAACGGGTGCTCCTGGCCTCCAGCCCACTGAAGCCACCCAGTGATTACCCATGCCATTTTCACTGTGTCGATTAACAAAAGATAGTTCTTGTTTTCTGGTGCTTTTTTTTTTTTTTTTTTTTGAGAGGGAGTCCCACTCTGTCACCAGGCTGGAGTGCAGTGGCACGTTATCGGCTCACTGCAACCTCCTCCTCTTGGGTTCAAGCGATTCTCCTCTCTCAGCCCCCCGAGTAGCTGGCATTACAGGCATGCACCACCACACCCAGCCAATTTTTGTATTTTTAGTACAGGCAGGGTTTCACCATGTTGGTCAGGCTGGTCTCAAACTCCTGACCTCACCTGATCCTCCCGTCTTGGCCTCCCAAAGTGTTGGGATTACAGGCGTTAGCCTCTATGTCGGACCAACAAAAGATACTTGTTGTTTTAAATGGACTCAAGTAGCAACACTGAAACAAGGACAATGTATGATCAGGAAATGTTTCTGTGGAAAGTTTGAGGAAGCATCTTATCAAGATTTCTTCTAGAGGACAGGCATGGTGACTCACAACTGTAATCCTGGCAGTTTGGGAGGCCAAGGCAGGAGGATGCTTAAGGCCAGGAGTTCAAGACCAGCCTGGGCAACATAGTGAGACCTCATCTCTACTAAAAATTTAAAAAAAAAAAAAATGCTACATATCGTGGTGCATACCTGTAGTCCCAACTACCCAAGGAGGCTGATGTGGGAGGATCACTTGAGTCCAGGAGTTCTAGACTGTAGTGAGTTATGACTGCACAACTGCACTCTAGCCTGGACAACAGAGACCCCCCCTGTCTCAAAAAAAAAAAAAAAAAAAAAAAAAGACTTCTTATATATTTAAAAAAAAATTCCTGACCAGTTGCGGTGGCTCATGCCTGTAATCCCAGCACTTTGGGAGGCTGAGGTGCATGGATCACTTGAGATCAGGAGTTCAAGACCAGCCTGGTGAACATGGCAAAACCCTGTCTCTACTAAAAGTAAAAAAATTAGCCAGGTGTGGCAGTGCGCACCTGTAATCCTACTCGGGAGGCTGAAGCAGAAGAATCACTTGAACCAGGAGGTGGAGGTTGCAGTGGGCTGAGACTGCACCACTAAACTCCAGCCTGGGTAACAGAGCAAGGCTCTGTCTCAAAAAAAAATAAATAAATAAAAAAGTTCCTTTGGTAATGAAACAATTAAAAAAAATTTTTTAATACATATGTTTAAGGTATAAAGCATGTTTGATATATGTAAACATACTAATATCATTGATTACTACAAACAAATGAATACATCCATCACCTTACACGGTTACCTTTTGTGAGAAGCACACCTAAAATATAGCAAAATTTTTTTTTGTATACGATACAATGTTATTAACTATAGTCCTTATACTGCCCATTAGATATCCAGACTTAGTATCCTATATAACTGCAAGTTTATTCACTAATTTTAATGGCTTTTATGAAAAAGAATAATTATATTCATCCTCCAAAGTCTTGAATTTTGCAGTTTGCTTGTTTTTCTAATTATTCTACAGAAAAAAACTACAAAACATTTCTGTTAGTCTTACAGAAGTAGAAGTGCTTATGCTGTTTGAGACAGGAAGGAAAAGTAAATTTTTTTTTTTAGGTTAAAAGCACTGAGGTGTTTAGTTATATAGGCCGACACCAGTGATTCAAATAACAAAATCTGAATAATAATGTACTACTTTAAAAGACTAAAGGTTAGAATTGTCTTTATGGCAGGCCAAGGTGTTTTAATTTTGTTCCTAAAAATTATCTCTTACTATCTGATGTTTGTGAGGTTGCATGACAAACCTTTACAAGTGGTTTTAATTATCAAAATTTGTTTACACTTTTGTTTAAATTTCTAACAGTACTGCATTTTGGCCAAAGGAAGTAATTGGACCTGATTTTCTACTGTGGCCAATTTATTGAATTTTAGCATTACATTTAAGAAAGAACACACTGACATTTACATAAAGAATGTTTTATTTTAACAAAACATACTCAAACAGTGTGCGGAGTTTTGAATTAAAAAGTTGAACACTAGTAAATCTTGAGAGGAGGTAGAAACCAGGAGAAACCCCTAATTCATTTCACAAAGGCTGTTTTTTAAACATGCTATGGACTAAATCAGTAACTATGTCCTCTACTAAGCTACTGGGGCGGCCCGTGTTGAACTCATCTTAGTACTTTCAACTCCCAATGCAATGCATGCCAGGTATTCAACAAATTCTTGATCAATAAGAAAATAGAGCATCACAAAATTAAACAGGGCACATAAAATTATTTCTCCATTTTAAAAATAGAAAAAAAAAGAGTATTAAAGGATTTAGTCAGGTGACACCCCTATAAATGGGTTAAATTGTCACTGCAACTTATATCCTCTAATTCCCAGTCCAATATCCAACTCACCACACCACCTTATGAAGACTAAAGGGGCTCCGGAGGGCTGGAGGAAGCTGGAAATAAGTCTCTCTTTTTTCACCAAATTCCTATTACATGTTATCACCATCTCTGTCATGATCTATCACAAATTCAGGTTCTAATATTGTGTGTGCACATCTTATCTCCCTCGTGAGCCACAGAGCGCAAGAAGTGCCCTCTGTTTTCCTCTGTTTTAAAATGGAGGCTACGTTCTCCTCCTACCACTGCACATTGACTTTCTTCTTTCTCACCTCCATTGCTCTTGTTCATACAGAATCAATCAATTAATGAATGACTGTGTGCCCTACTCTGCAGCCTTTAACAACACCTTTAAGAAGCCAAAAGCAAATTAAAGCCATCATGAGAAAGCTAAACAGAAACCAAGGTCTGAATGCACTGAAGTTAAACAGAAAACAAGCTCCAAAATGTTAGCCCAAGAAAAGGAGTCTGTGGTAGGCCAGGGTGGCCCACTTGAGTGTGAGGGCAGCGGAGGCTCCTCCTCCATGACTCACACAGCAGTCAGATTAGCAGAAGGCCCTTTCTCTACTCCCCCAAATCTCCAGAAGCAATCATGTGATTCCGTGCGCGTCCAGCAACCTCACTGCATCCAGGTTCTAGTAAGCTGGAATGTGAATTGCTAGGAAAAAAAACCTATGTTTATTCCATCAAAAATGTCATTACCATAAGAGCCTAATAATTATACATTTGCACACCGATGGAGGAAATGATACCTGGAAGGGATTAACAGTCTACTCTTTTTTCCTTTCTTCTTGCCAACCACCAAAAGTTTGCCATGAAGAAAAAAAACAAACTTACTTTGAGCAGCCAAGTGAGAACTGAGTCACGATATGGAACAAATTTATTCTTGTTTTTGCCAGCACTCTGATCTGCAAGAGCTGAGATAACCAGACCGAGGGTTGTGAGGGACCTGCATGGTACAACAATATATCAAATGTCACATTTTAGCACAAAGATTGAACACCAAGATGCCCTTGTACCTGCATGTGAGCAGCACCCTGTCAGCACTTTGCTGCTCAGTTCAAAAGCACACAACTCGAAATAGCTATTTTCCCCAATACTACTATAAGCAATAAAAATGCTTAGCCCAGTATTTTGTAGTACATAAAAATGTGAGTTATAAATCTTCAGGTCAATATAATACCAAAACCACATATCTCTAAGAAAGCAAGCCAGAAACACAGTAATTAAACCATAGTACAAAGCAAAAATTATATATATGAGATTCAATAATAGGATAGCATCTGGGTGATGGTGTTCTATCATCTCCATTTGGTTTATGACTCCTATGTGTCCTTCTGGGAGCCACAAGGACAGAAAAGCTTCCTACCCATAATGAGCTAACGATTCAGCTTGAGGGAGAAAATTTGAAGCCCATATGAAGGAACTGGTAAACAAAATATTACTTCGTATTATTCGTAGCACAGGATCACCCCTTCCATGAAAAGAATTACCTGACCCAAAACAGCAATAGGGCCACTGCTGAGAAACCCTGACCTGACTGAGTCTGTGCTCTTCGGCCCCATCAGGCATCTCAACAAAACCTAAAATGAGCCCACATGAAGGAACTGGTGAACAAAATATTACTTGGTAAAGTCTTAGCTTCTTGGACTTGGACAAGCACGACAGTGTCTAATAAAGGAAAAGCTCAATGTGGTTAGTACATGTTTGTCCAAAGAGCAACACACAGGTCAAGTTTCAACAGCTCCACTCTGAGAGACCAGTTATCTTTGATCTTCTCTATAGCTAAACCAGTGGTTCTCAACTGGAGGGTGACTGTGTCCCCACAAGGAACAGCCATGGATATTGAAAGTGAGCTTGGGTTGACACACCTAGGGGTGGGGGAAGAGGTGGCAGCTACTATCGCCATCTAGTGGGGAGAAGCCAGGGATGCAGCTAGACACTCTACAAAGCACAGGATCACCCTTCCCATGAAAAGAACTACCTGACCCAAAACAGCAACAGGGCCACTGTTGAGAAACCCTGACCTGAGGCTGTGCTCTTTCGCCCCATCAGGCATCTCAACAAAACCTCATATGAGCCCAGGGCCATTGAAAATACCAGAAAAAAATTCCAAATCACCTTATTATTTTAATAACCACAGATGTTCCCTCATTGGCTATCAAATCAACAAAGCAATACAAATAAGCTTGAGAGCACTTACTTGTTAATGTTGCTCCCTTCCTTCAGCCTGTCCCCTGCAGCGCCCGTCTTCGTTGCTCGTTCACTGCCAGCTAAATCCACCAGGCTCAGTTTGCCCACTTTCTCTCCAGATGTCTACAAAGGAAATCAATCAGTGCTAATAAACAGGAACACAAGGCCAGTTGTGGTGGTTCATGCCAGTAATCCCAGCACTTTGGGAGGACAAGGAATGGGGATCACCTGAGCCCAGGATTTCAAGAACAGCCTGGGCAACACAGCAAAATCCTGTCTCCACAAAAAATTAAAAAAAAAAAAAATAGCTGGCCATGGTGGTGCGTACCTATAGTCCCAGCTACTTGGGAAACTGAGGTGGGAGTTCACTTGAGCCCAGAAGTTCCAGGCCACAGTGAGCTATGACTGCACTTCTGCATTCCAACCTGAGCGACACAGTGAGACCCTGTCTCTTAAAAAGCAATACAAAAAGCAGTTCTGTCGCAACTAAATGAATTTATGATCTAAACCCTTTATTAAAAGTATTTACCATTACTTCAAAATTATTTTGTGCTGCTATAACACACTGTAAGAAAACTGTACAATCTAATGATGGAGACACAGAAAATTTATAAAACTACTAATCCAGCCAGGATGAAAGCTAATTATCTCAGAAAAACAGTGCCTCCAAAATGAGCCATTTTGAAGGGTGCCCAAGGAAATTTCCAGAGTAGTATACAAAAGTACTTCTAAGAGTTAAATTTTACTATTATTGGAAACTGTGTTTAAAATTTCATGGATATTTATCAATAATCCTGAGACAAAACACTTGCAATTCTGACATAAAAAAACAACTGACCTTTATACAATAGAAGAATCCCTCAAAATCTCAAAATATTTTGTAACATTTACATCTTATTCATATATAATTCCATTTCATGTCGGGTGTTAGATTTATATCTTTTTCTAGTTAAGATATTATATACATACAGACACAAAGATATCGTTATCAAAAGTGTTTTCTTATCAAGCACATACATGTAACATACTTTGTACTTCAATAGCAATACAAGAAATGTAGGAAACCAATACCAAAATCTACAGACTGAATCATTTTTAAAGCCTTCCTTTAAAATAGACATTTCCATAAATAAACATGCTGTTAACAAAAGGATATTCAGCATCCCAAATCAAAAGCACTTTTAGTTTAAAAAAAAAAAAAAAAAGTCCTCAGTATGTTTTTTGTTTTATGCTGAAAAGGAAATAAGAAACAAAGAACTTTTTGTTGTTACACTAATCTTGCTGTGATGGTAAAAGGAGAAAAATATGCTTTCAGCAGATGAAAATCCTGCCAAAGTATAGCACTTTGCCAGGGTGATTATTTTACCTTCTGGTATTTGAAATGGACACACTAGGGGGTAGGCATCATAATAAAATATGTAAAATTCACATTAAGAGGGAAGACGCAAATATACTAGGCAACAGACAAGTCTGCAACGCAGCAGAAGCACATGTATCTCTGACTGGGTTTACTCTTCACAAGATTCAAAACCAAACACTCAAAAAGTTATTCTACAAAAGCGAGTGATTTTATAGTACAATTTCCCCAGTGTCATTTATTCCTTCTAATGGTGTTTTACAGAAGGCAACACTGCAAAAGAACCTCTGCTAAATCAGCTAGAAGTTTTGTTTTGTTTTGTTTTTTTGAGGCAGGGTCTTGCTCTGTTGCCCAGTGCAGTGGGGCAATCATAGCTCACTGCAGTCTCAAGCTCCTGGGCTCAACTCATCCTCCCACCTCAGCCTCCCTAGTCACTAGGTCTATGGGCATGAACCACCCACACCTTGCTAATTTTCAAATATTCTGTAGAAATGGAGTCTTATTATGTTACCCGACTGTTCTCCAACTCCTGGGCTCAAGCAATCCTCCGGCCTTGGTCTCCCAAAGTGCTGGGATTACAGGTGTGAGGCACAGTGCCTGGGCAAGCGAGAGCATTACCATTGGCTTACTCAGTTAGCCATCACAGTTTAAAACTCAAAAACTGCTGGGGCAGACAGTGGGCCATCGGTCCACTTAACTTCTGCTCCACCTTCCTTTAGTGGGAGTGGGTGGAAAGCTTAAACCCACACTTCTCAGACTCCCTGGCAGCCCAGGCTCAGGATACACCTGCTAGAGGCTGAAAAGCAGAAGTAGAGCATAGGCCGCCTGCTGCCACTTTCTGGCTCTTTCTGCTGGCAGCGGGACTAGGGAAATGTAAGCACATTCTCCAGGTTCCAGGATGCTATGAGGCGGCAGCATGGACCGAAGCAACTTCTCTATTCCTGCTTCCTGGATCACAGCTATGGGTATGCCTGGAACTCAGCGTTCTAGAGATGTCCTCAGAGGTGGCACCACCCCGGTGGCCAGATGTGTGCTGTTCAGAAAGTTATTCCTCAAGAGGCAGTCTAGAACCTGGTCCTCCTCAGATGTCCCAACAACCCTGGAATCACCTGCTTCCCTACATGACATCCCTTTCTATTGACCTAGAGTGGCTTCTGTTTCTTGTCCAGAGTCCTCATTGATACACAAGTCTAGCCAGGACTTTAATTCATCTAACACCTGTAGAGAAAAAAAAACCACAATCCACTTTAGAAATATAAAAACAGGTCATGCATCTGAACACCTACCCCAGACTTCACATCGTAGAGAGTATGTGTGAGGGTGATTTTGAAAACTGCATGGGATCGGCTACTCTCCTCGTTCATGTTGGTTGCAGCAACTGTGCGAGATTTGTTACCCTCAGACATCAACGACTCGATATCCTAAGTGGAAACAAATCATAGACCCACATTTCTTTACTTGTGTAATACACACTAAAACCCTGCTACACTATAAAATGCATTACAAGTTTTGCTACTAAGTCAACAACATTTGGAGTTAACATTCTTGTTTCTCAATGAACATTGGGCCCCATGGAGTACAATAGCCAATACCATCTCTGAAAACTTAAAGTAGATCATTTGCTACAGGTACAGAGGTGGCAGCTTTGACTCAAAGTTCAGAAGCTACACCTTTGGTCACACAAGATGAATAAGTATGCCACGCCAACCTCATCTAATATAGAAATTTGAAAAAACTTAAGTTTCTTTAATACAGAAGCAATACAAATTTATTGTTAAAACAAATTAGATTATACAAATAAGCAACACAAATAACTTAAATAACTTGTGTTATTTCTCCTTTCATCCAGGCATATCACCGACTACTACTATCTTAGCAGACCTGTTTTTTATTTATTTATTTATTTTTACTATACTTTAATTTCTAGGGTACATGTGCAGAACATGCCAGTTTGTTACATATGTATATATGTGCCATGTTGGTGTGCTGCACCCATTAACTCGGCAGACCTGTTTTTAAAAATTAGAATGTCAAGAGACTAATTTTCTGCATTGATTTACCACTTGGTTGCTACTACTACTAAAAAAGAGAAACAACAAAATACAATAGGAAGGTCAAGGGATTTTCTTTTTTTTTTTTTTAATGTTATAAGCTCTAAAACAGTTAACCAACCTGGATTTTAATTGCATTAACAACAATGCAGAGCTATGATACCCATCTGCCTTACAAGGATCTTAATGAGGAGTGAGAAAAATGGTATGTGTGAAAGTTGACTAGATGCTTCCTATTACCCAGTCTTCACTTCGTTCCAGTAAGACAGCCCAATCTTCAACTTGGCACATATGGCCAAGGTAAGAGACTACATTTCCCAGATGCCCTTGCAGCTCACTCTGGCCACATGACATTTTAGTGAGTAAGATTTAAAATTAAAATAGGCCATCTGGGAATTCTCCTTCAGGGAGTAGGCGTGCTATCACGTGTTGGTTCTAAGAGCCATCTTGAACTATGGGAATAAGGACATTACCACACCTCTCTATGTTGACCACTGGAAGGAATCCAGGTCCCTAATAACACATTTGGGGCCACCATATCAGCCCTGGAGAGCCTACCTCCATATTTCTTTTCCATTAAAAGTCTTGTTTCAATCATCATTCATTCATTCATACTTTCCAATATATACTGAAAGCACCTACCACAGGGCAGGTACTTTTCAAACACTGAGAATATACAATGGACAAAACAGGTAATAATCCATGTTTCAAAGAACTGTTACATTTTTTTAATGTTATATGCAACTGAACACAATCCTAACTGACACACATCACCAAAAACTGAAAATCACAATTTTCTATTAAAAGAATAATGTTTAAGAAAAAATTCAACACGATACATAAAGAGCCTTAAAGTAAAAACATTAACTGCAAAAGGAAGTATAAGTGGGCCCCAGAATGGGAAAACAACAACAAAAGATAAAATTCATAATTTTCTAGATTGATTCAAACCCACTTTAGATTCACTAAGTCTGATAACTTCTCATTTAAAAGCCTCATCCTATTTAGTCTATATTTATTCACTGGTCTCTGATCAACTACCTCATTTTTAGGATTTTTGTAAAAAGGGATTTATTAAGTGATGCTATTATATATGCAATTTTAAAAAACAACAAAGTAAGCCAGGAAAGGGAGCCCACCCTACTACACTAAATTTAAGTCGTTCACATACAGGATGTTGTTACCTTGTAGCTTGTGACAGCCAGTTTAGAAAGTCCGTCGACATAAGGTCCCAACACACTATGCTCTCTGACTTTCAACGTCTGACGGCTTCTGTTCACGAAAAACAAAGAAATGATTTTTTTAATAATAGCCTATTTTTAAAAAGGACTCAGCTCTGCTCCATAAAAATATACAATGAATTCAAGAAAGACCCCAAATAAATAAAACCAACCGACTTGATCCCAGAAGAATTTAAACCAAACTTTAAAATCTTCACTGCGAAGAAAACTTCATAATGTGATTAAATATCACATCACTCAAAGGGTACATTGTGGGATGTCTCTTTGCTACTACAAAGAATGCAGAGTCAAATAAATATGAACAATCTATTTGTCTTACACAGAATGTGGTACAAACAGCAGAAACTCAGTAAATGTTAACTGTGCAAGAAAGGAAAACTACAGACCAGTCTGTCATGAAGAAAGACAAACAAAAGACAATAAACTGAATCTAATGATTTCAAAATACAAAATTGGGCTTATCTCAGGGCTTCTAGGCTATTGACCACTGGAAAAAAGATGCTCGCACTTTAATCACATTGACAGCCTAAGGGGGCAGAGGAAGGAAGTACGATCATTTCAATAAACGCATGAAAAAAGAGTCAATAAAATTAAAATTAAATATTCGTAAGTTGTTTTTTTTTTTAAAAAAAAACCCTCTTAGCAAACAAGGAACTAATAAACCCAGTAAAGGACATCTGAGAAAACTGTAGAGCACAGATAGCATAGTTAATAATATAAACCAAAAATATTAAGAATATTTGTTGAGGTGTTAGTCAAAGGGTACAAAGTTTCCGTTAGGAGGAGTAAGTTCTTGAGATCTATTGCACAGCATGGTGACTATAGTCAGTAACACAGTGTGTGTTTCAAAATTGCTGAGAGTAGATTTTAAATGTCTGCACCATAAAAAAAAAAAAAAAAAAGGTAAGTGGGTAAGGTGACGGATATGTTAATTAGCTTGATATAATCATTCCATAATATATACATGATCAAAACACACTGTACTCCATAAACATATACAATTCTCATTTGTCAATTAAAAATTAAATTATAAAAAAGAGTGTTAATAATGAGGTTACTGGTGATTTTCATTTTATATTTTTTTCCTTATTTTATACCACGAATGTGTGTCCATTTTTGAACTACACAAAATCTTTTTTAAAAAAGTAATAAATTATAATACTTAAAGTTTTTTTGTTTTTGTTTTTATTTTCAAATGGAGTCTTGCTCTATCACCTAGGCTGGAGCGCAGCACCAGGATTTCAGCTCACTGCAACCTCCGCCTCCCGGGTTCGAGCAGTTCTCCTGCCTCAGCCTCCTGAATAACTGGGATTACAGGTGCACATCACCACACCCAGCTCATTTCTGTATTTTTAGTAGACACGGGGTTTCATCATGTTGGCCAGGCTGGTCTCGAACTCCTGACCCCAAGTGATCCGCCTGCCTTGGCCTCCCAAAGTGCTGGGATTACAGGCATGAGCCACCATGCCCAACCAGTGTTTCAAGTTTTTTGGTGGTTCTTTGATGCCTATGAAGAGAGGTGCACACTCCTCAGCTTGATACGTATGCTCCTTTATAATCTGCTCTTGACTACCTCTTAGTCAGCTCTCCTTATCCTCGCCTTAGGCAGGAATTAATTTACTTTTATCCATTTGTATTATAATAAACTTTGGGCTCTAGAATAGCAAGAATAATGTCTAATTACTTTGGGAGTCTGCAGTTCCTAGCACAAGTCCTGTCACATAAGAATCACTAGATGAATGAACAGACTTCACTAACAAAGTGAAGATGAGAGAGATTAAGGTGACAGAGAGGACTTCAAATGTTAGCTTCCATCATTTGGAGAGGGAGTGCTAGTAACTAAGAAGGCAGGAGAGGAAGGGAAGAAATCATCATTTGGAGAGGGAGTGCTAGTAACTAAGAAGGCAGGAGGGGAAGGGAAGAAATGTTGAACACATACAGTGAATGACTAGCACGGAAGCTGAACCGCATTCAATCGCTAATACCCATAATAAAGAAAGCAAGAAAAGGATAGTTCTAGAATAACCCTTCATATAAACAGTAAAATCAGGGGATAAGGAAATGACTCTTAAATCTAAAATCTATAGTACCCTAGGATCAACCACAAAAAAAATGTCACTTATTACCATGTAACTGGATAAAGCAGATATAGAGTATGTGATTTACTTCTCACCCCAGGATATATTCTATTATTCACTTTTTTCCTTTCATATTTCCTCTTTTTTCTTAATGTATCCTCTATTATCTCCTGAGTAAAACAACATAATTATATTACTACATACTAGATGCTGAATTAATATAATTAGTACGTGAATAAAAAACGAAGTTTTCTCAAATGGTCTTTGACCGAAATTCACCTTTAGAGATTTTAATCCATTTACTTTGAATCTTCAGAAACTAAAAAAAAAAAAATTTCCAAGAAATTTTCACTGGGGAGATAACAGCAGCAGCTACCACTTATTGAGTACTTACTGTATGCCAGCAAATGTTCTAAGACCTCAGGTGTATCATCCCAGTCTATCGTCACAACAGCCCTCTGAGATAATTGTATCCTATCATTTCCCTCTTCAAGTTCCCTCTAGGCCCACAAGTTAGGCCTAGAAAGCGTAAGAAACGTGCTCAATAGGTAACAAGTAGAGGACCTAGATCTGGAGCTACGCGAATCCGAAGCTCTTCGGAATTCACTGTTAATTCATTACTGTAAGTAAGCTGTTAATTACTATACCCAAGACAAACACAGGAGAAATTACTAAAGACTGTACACGTGCAGATAAGTTGAAAAGATGCCATACAAGCACCCTGGATTAAGCAGAAGAACGAACAGGTATGAAGTCAGTCAGCTAAGAATTTCTGGAAGGAGTTAAGTCTGGGCTGGATCTCAGAAAAGTGATGATCTTTGCAGAGGTCAAAGTCCAAGAGAAAGTATTCAAGGCAGAACAAAATATATACATATACAGGGGTATAATATTAAGTAGGATGTGGGTACCTGGGCCATAAGGTACTCTCTGGCCTCTTTGTTTTGGAACAGTTTTTATTAATTAAAAGAAATTTACTTTTAATTTCTTTTGAGACAGGATGAATCTCTCATCCTGTCACCCAGGCTGGGGTGCAGTGGCACGATCTTGGCTCACTGAAGCCTCAAACTCCTGGGCTCAAGCGATCCTCCCACCTTGGCCTCCTTTCGCTCCATGTTGACTTCTGTGCATCCTACTCTCTGACCACACTGAACTGCTGGATCATTCTCCAAAGGAGATTTACATTTAATGATTAATTTACACCTTCAAGGTGTGGCAGAGGCTGTTCCCTACGCCTGAGTAGTTCTCACCCAACTTCCCAGTGAACAAACTTCCCACTCAGCACAAAAGTTATCAAGCAAGTATACTCGGTGGAATCTTCCCTTCTCCTCAGGGCAAGATCAGTCATTGTCTCTTTGCTCCCTAATTTGTAGGAGCCTCTTTCACAAGTTAAAAGCAGACTGCCTTGTATTTTAATTATTTGTTTACAAAACTCTCATTCTGTCCACATTGTGAGCTCTTGCATAGTGCCTGGCATACAATGATCACTCAATAAATGTTTGTTAAGTTTGTATAGAAGCACTGAGCATCAATTCAATCTCCCTGAGAGAACCCTGAAGATTATCATCTTGGTCAAGGAAAACTGACAACAGAGAAGAGCTGAGGGTTCTGTTTGCTCTTGACTGAGAGTCACTAAGATTCACTGCCTCTAAGATTCTCTTTTCCTTGATCATCTTCCTCATCCGGCAAAACTAAATGTCCTCCTGTTGTCCTCCAAACTTTCTGTAGGCCTCAGCTTATTTGGCTCTTTGACCTTCCTAATATTGTTTTTACATCAACAAGCCACAGGCTGTGGTCATTATCTCCATCTCTCTCCACTGTCACGCTTCCTTAAAATCTGAACTCAAAGAACTCTCTGTGGAAGGAATAGATTTCTAGATACCTCGCACTTTCCTCACTCAGTTACAGCTGCAGTGTCAAACCAGCATCTGTGAAGGCCTCCTAAGACTTCTGACCCAATTCTCTTTCCAAGTCTGTGCCATGCAATCATGGGCACTTTTTTTTGTTCCTGAGAATCTTTAAAAATTCACTGTCCTAAAGACCAGGTTTCATCACTCTGATAATGCCTCTCCCTCACCTCACAGCCCGCAAAGAGCTGAATTCCACCTGAAACTTCTTGATTAAAAAAAAACTCTTGAGCCCAGGAGTTCAAGGCTGCAGTAAGCTATGATCATGTCACTGCACTGAAGCCTATGTGACAGAGCGAGACCCTCTTAAAAAGTTAAAAAGTAAGATTTGTACTTAAGCCAATTTAAGTCTGTTTCAGTTCACAATGCTGAAACACTAAAGTCTCAAATTCGTTTACCCTTTGGGATCAAGGAGGTCTCGAACTTTTTCATTATAAATTTCCATGTAGGACACTTCTACTTTAAAACTCTGTTCTTCATTTTCCTCTTTCTGAGTTCGTTCAAAGAGTCCACTGCAAAGTCTTGGGATTAATCCAGGTTGGTCAGCTGTGCCCATCATGGTGTAAGATTTTCCAGATCCTAAAAACAAGGAAATCAGAGTTACTATTGTCTCTTTGAGAAGTTAAATATATAACCCTCTTTCTGTTGCTCATAATAAATTATAAACACTTAGCAAAATGCAATGAAAAATACATCCAAATATGAGAATAATAAATACACAAGCTTTCTTACTGCACATGAGAAAGTGAAAAGCAAATGTCCTTTAGAAAGAAAAATAGGCAGGGCACAGTGACTCATGCCTGTAATCCCAGCACTTTGGGAGGCTGAGGCGGGCAGATTGCCTGAGCTCAGGAGTTCAAGACCAGCCTGGGCAACAAGGTGAAACCCCATCTCTACTAAAATACAAACAAACAAAAAAAAATTAGCCTGGCGTGGCGGCGTGTGCTTGTAGTCCCAGCTACTCGGGAGACTGAGGCAGAATTGCTTGAACCCGGGAGGCGGAGGTTGCAGTGAGCCAAGATCGCGCCACGACAGTCCTGCTTGGGCTATAGAGTGAGACTTCATCTCCAAAAGAAAAGAAAAAGAAAAAGAAACGTCTTTAATCATCCTCATACTTTTAGAAAATACCTAAAACAACTGAGAAATAGTGAGGTCTAAAAGTTTTCTGAAATAAGCTGGAAGAGCCATATAATTAATACTATTGTGCCTGCTCCCAACCAGTGATCACAGCACAAAAAAAATGTTCTCCCTGCAGACCCCAGAGCAAATTAACTCACTACCCTTTCACTCTAGTATGGAAACTAAAGAATAATCTTATTTTTTCTTATATAAAATTATTTTCTTGGCTGGGCGTGGTGGCTCATGCCTGTAATCACAGCACTTTGGGAGGCCAAGGTGGGGGGATCACCTGAGGTCAGGAGTTTGAGACCAGCCTGGCCAACATGGTGAAACTCCATCTCTACTAAAAATACCAAAAAAATTAACCAGACACAATGGCAGGCACCTGTAATCCCGGCTACTCAGGAGGCTGAGGCAGGAGAATCGCTTGAACCTAGGAGGCAGAGGCTGCAATGAGCAGAGATTGTGCCAATGCACTCCAGCCTGGGCAGCAGAGCGAGACTCCGTCTCAGGGAAAAAAAAAAATGCATTTTCTCCTTTGTAAAAGAAATATATATTAAATAAAATTTAGAAAACATAGGAAAATAGAAAGAAAAAACTTAAATTACCATAGTCCTACTGTCCAAAAACAAGTAACTACCGACACCTAAGTATAATTCCGTTTTTAGTACCAGTGTTTTTGCAAACATGCTTTTAACCTACAAGTTGCTGCTTTTGTCACGCAACATTTTATTGTTATCATAATACCTAAAGCTAATGTGCCACATTTCCTAAGTACCAGGACTTCTGTAAAAAGTCTGCACATGGGAACTCGTTATGACAACCCTACAAGAAGGTCTATGATCATCAGCCTTTCCAGGTAAGGACACTAAAGGGCAGAGAGGTTAAGTAACTGCCCAGGTCTCTCCACTGGCCAGCTGCAGGAGCAGCACTGGAGCTGTCGCCACTTGACCCCAGCTTTCTGCCCTTTCAACACGACACAAGGCTTCTTGAAAACATCTGACACATTCTTCGGTGAGAACATTTCTAGTTGGACAAGCTGTACGCTTTACTCTCATAAAAGTAACAAGTTCACTTCAAATAGATTTTCTTTTCTTGACCACAGAGATGCAAAAGCCAAAAAGCTTATTAGTTATTACTGGAGAGACATTAAGAAGTACATTCTTTTTGGTATTTTCTCTGTTAAGATTCTGAAAGCCTTAAAAAAGCATGATCTATAGGCATGGCTAGTAATATGTTCAACGGTCATAGCTCTGTATTTTTTTTAAAAACAACCCTGCTAGTGCCTTGTGAGAAAAAATCAGTAAAGATAAAAGATCCCAATCCTAATTTTATCACATTCATTCTAAAATAATGTTATTGACTACTTTCAACATCTACAATACTTTCTGAAAGCAAAAATAACAAGGAATAAATCAGCAATGTTATTCAGTAAAATACACACAGTTCTACTTTCTCCTTCATTGATGGTTATGTGATTCCATGTTATTTAACATTACCAGTCTGTCCATAGGCAAAGATACATGCATTGTAGCCATCAAAAGCATTCTGCAGGATATTCTCCCCAAGGCACCTGAAAACAATATCTTGACCTGAGAGAGAGAGAATAAGAGAAAAGACATTTTAAGCCAAAACTACATATGAACAATTCATAAAACAAAAACAAAAATCTCAAAAACGTATAATGTGCTTATTTATCTCCAAACAAGATTTTTAAATTTGATGAATGTTCCCAAAGGCTTATGCCTTCCAGGTTATTTCTAGTTAGCACATGAGGGAAAACCAGCTCCCTGTACTACATACTTGAACAAATAAACACTACTAAGAATCCCCTGCAATGCAGAGCCAATGAGCTGCTCACTTTATAATCAATGATTATAAATATCTGAAATTTATACTTGGAACCCAGGTGTACCTGGATTTAACTATTTACCACTCAGCCAATGCTTTTATTCAGTGGGTACCAGAGTTTAGAACAATCATATATATCAACCCCCTCTCCTTTCCCTCAGTGACAATTTCTAATTACAGGATCTATAATACATACCAGTTAGGACAGGGAGTCAGAGCCTGGAAATTTCCCCCAGTTTTCATCATGGACATAAACCACAGAGTCAAGTTTATGTCCATGGAGATAAATGAGATATGTCATTTCCCCCCACAGGCCAAATGAGATATGTCAATAGTCAGTAATCGAATGTGAATCTGACAAGTCACCCTACCTCACTTAGTCTCAATACCATATGGAAGAACTGGATGCTTTTATGTTATGGCAAGGGTATTCCATTATGGCTCTTCTTTTTTTTTTTTTTTTTTTTTTTTAATACCAGTTAATTTATACTTCTGATATTGGGCCACCTAGACCAAATGAATCTTAACTTCCAAACAGCCATAATATTCATCTTTCTCATAACAGAAGCCAAAACAATATGATGCTTAATATTTAAAAGAGATTGTTTAAAAACAGGTGACAAAAGCAGTTAGGAATAAAGGCAATCAAAGGCTGTCTCTGTAGTCCTAAACTTGTGGTGAGATGGGGCTAGAGACAGTCATCATTTAGAATAGAGTAACAGACTTCCAGAGCCAAAAGAAAATTTAGAGAGAATATGGTATCTTCCTCTTCATCAAAGAGAGAAAACTGAAGCTCTGACAGGTGAGGTGGGCCTAGGGTTCCTTTTCTCCTTGGCCGGTGCTCCCCTTCTTTCAGTATGCCTTCCTGTCTCTCCCGCCCAATCTCAGGCCTCCAGGGCAATCTAAGGAGCAACCTTGCGCTCCCAGCCTCATGTAAGAGCTGGGGATTGTGAGTGTGGAATAGCCACTGTGTGCACTAGTCATGTAATTTCATCAGCATATACCAAGAATGGCACATCGTGAGTCTCCCATTTTCTAATCAACATTAAAAACTCTAATAGCAAACACGGGAGGGTGTTGTCTGTACTTTCTAAAGTTATGCAAAATAATGCTATGGTACTCATATATATCCTATGGTAAATATACAGATATAGGTTACCATCCACAGTTCCTGGCTCATTAACCCTTGTTGCAGTCTTTTACATTGCTGGGGCACTTTAGGCCTCAGGAAACGATCTGATCTCCTACCCTCCTTCTACCTGCCCGAGGCAAGATTCTCCTCTGATTGTGGGTCTCGAGCTTCTCATTCCACAGGTCCTGCCTCATATCCTAGAGGAAGGAATGCTACACAGAATGGCCAAGAAAAGTCTGAACAGACAGGACACACTGTGTTCAGATCATGCGCTTTACGTCTAATCACATTTCTAATCAGTTGACCATCATGCCTATGTAAAGAAGTCTCCATAAAAACCTAAAAGGACAGGGTTCAGAGAGCTTCTGGATTGCTGAACACACAGGGCCCAACAGGAAGAACTCATCCAACACACCGAGAAGGTGCCACACCACCTCCACGGGGACAGAAGCTCCGGCACTTGGGACCCTTCCAGACCTCACCCTCTGTATCTCTTCATCTGGCTGTTTACCTGTGTCCTTTAAAGAAAATCTCTTGTAATAAACCCCTAAACATGAGTGTTTCCCTGAGTTCTGCGAGCTGCTCTAGCAAATTAATCAAACCAGAAGAGGAGGCTGTGGGAACCCTAACTGGAAGCCAGTAGGTCAGAAGTTCTAGAGGCCTGGACCTGCGCTGGTGGGAAGGAAGGAGCAGTCTTGTGGGACTGATTCCTCAGTCTGTGGATCTGACTCCGTCCCCAGGTAGACAGCGTCAGAACTGAATTCGAGGACGCTCAGCCAATGTCTGCTGCTTGGGGTGCAGGGAAAACCACCCCCATGTTTGGTCACACACAGTCATCTTCTGTATTGATGATTGTTATTGCGATGTGACAGCAGATGAAACACATAGTTTGGGGGGTTTGCCAAGCAATCGTGTAAAGGAAAAAATACTGAACACCTCTTCTATACGATCAGTAGCTGACAGGATGCTGGATTCTATTACCTGCATACTTTTCTTTGACAGATTCATCCATAGACCAGAAACAATGATCATAAGCAAACACCTGTTGAAAGTGAACATAAGTGTGTATTAAGAAAACCTTAACATTACTTACAAACCATAACTGATAGAACTGTTCATAATAGTGAAATACAACAACTTATTGTCATACAATGGGAATTAATTACGTATGTAGAGGCTTACAATGAGAACTAAACACCCTATAGGTGATATGACTCTATATTTTACACAGAAAACTATTCACAAAGTAACAAAAGAGGTTACAAAACAAAATGTGTAATAAAATGGCTATTGCACACACACATGCACCTATAGTCACACACACAGTTACACCTATAAAGTTTATTTTTTTGCAACAAAATTAGTGATCTTTGTTTTATGTTTTTATATGTTTTCAATATTTTTATTTTTGTAGTCAAAGATATTTTTAAATAACATTTAAAGATGCTCACTACAGCATGTCCAAAATAGCTTAAAATAGCAGAATGTTTAAATAAATTATGACACGCCCATGCACAAGTATAGATTTGAGGGTATAGAAGATTTACTGATTTAAAAAAAAGTTTATGTTAATGAAAAAGTTATAAAAGTCCAGAGTATGATTCTATATTTGTACAAAAAAACTATATGCATAAAAAGCAGGCACAATCTGTATTAAAATGCTACTTGCTGGGATCTTACAGATAATCTGTTTTGATCTTTCGCCTTATCACCACTTTCTAGAATATCACATAGTTCTTTTGCATTGTTTGAAAAGCTTCTTTTCACTAATTATTTCTTTTTCTTTAAACCAACGAAGCAAAGGCAAGTTTTTCACTGACTGCATCTTTCACTTTTTCAATTTCTGACAGTTTCAAATCTACTTATTCGTGTTTTGTGATTTTACCTCCTTAAAGATTTTAAATGCAATTGTTTTAAAATGTATCTCGGTTCCCATTTTGCCACACTCTCCCACTTTACGAGTCTGTTGCCATGCTTCCTGATGATGGTGTGCATGTTAGTTTGCAGGTGCATCTTAGCAGGGAGTGTTTATTTTATGGTTTATATGATTGCTTATTTTTTCCTCTCCTGATGGCCACCTTTCCATGACTAGTTTATGCTGTCATTTCCATTACCGAAGCCCAGATTTTGGTCTTCTCAAGGCCCAATGTCTCTATCCCTTCCTATTAACACAGACATTAGCTCAGTGTTGGTGGCCAAAAACTGATTGTAAGCCCACACTCACAGAGAAGGCTCACCCAAATCAGTTTTCACAAGGTGAGCTTGGCTCCAGTCCCCAACTATACACCAGTGCCCCCATGAGTCGGCAAGAGTTGAACTTCCAATCACCTCCAGGCACCTGGTCTGATTCCAAAGCCCTCAAAATATGTCACTTCAGCCCTTGCTTACTGCTGGTCCTTGAAGTTACATATGTTGTTGTTGTATTTTTCTAATTTTGGGTAGAGATGGGTCTCACTATATTGCCCAGGCTGGTCTCAGACTCCTGGCTTCAAGCAATCCTCCAGCCTCAGCCTCCCAAGTACTGAGATTACAGCTGTGAGCTACCATGCCCGGTCTAAATATGTTGTTTTTGAGTATGATGACATGATTTTCACATTTTAAAATATTTTATCTATCCCTGCTATAATTTTGGTGTTGGCAGGAGAAGGTTTCTGTGTAAACTCTCAAGATTATTTGGACCAGAAGTTTAAAGGTTAATTTCTTTAAGAAAGAAAATTAGGTTAAGATGGTAAATTAAGAATGCATACTGATATCCATCACCCAGCTAAAATTAACTCAAAATGACAGAGGGTAAGCGAAGTGGGGAAAATGCCAAAAAGGGAGACAAGGGGGGAAAAGAACAAGTTTTTGAAACCAAGAGTACTTGCTTGTGCCTGGATCAGAATTGAGAAACTCCTGAAAAAATAGTTCCGATGAAACTGATGGGGGTAAGGGTGGGGGCCTGCAGGGAGAACACAGGCTGCAAAGCCAGTGAGCAGTTCTGGGAGGTAACAGGAGGGCAACTAAAGGGGCAGGGAGAAAACCCTGGCAGCAACCAAGAGGACAATTGACTCAGCACCTCTGGACAGGTGAGGATCAGCACACCTGCGTCTCTGTGTGAAACAGCAGGCAGGGGAGACACCTGTTCCCTGGAATGGGGTAGTGAGGAGGAAGCGAGGCCAGGAAGTGAAAGCAGACCCCCAGTGGGTGACAGCTCCCAAGAGCCCTTGGGCCCAGAAGATGTCATCCAGCTGCAGTGCTGTGTTACACACTGCTCACCCTCCATGTTTTTCCAAAGCTAAAATGTATTATCTATCAGCAGTGGTGGCTCACTAAGCCATTTTCAAACAGAGAGGAACAAAAGGAGGAAGATGGAAGATGGCCCCAAAGGACTGGGCATCAAACTGGGAGGAACTACCTTGCAAACTCCAGGTGTCAACCATAGTGAGAATCATTACAGCAGAGTAGGATTAAATAAAACGTGGAGCTCAAACAAAGTTTCTCCTGCCCTAGCTTTCCACGCTCATCTCCATAATTTTATTTAATTAATTCTGTTCTTAATAAGGCTAAGTAGAAACCATCCTGATTCTTGTAAGCTTAGTTCTCACTTCAAAAGCCCCATCTCCACATGTGTATACAGTTGTCCCTTAGTATCCTGAGGGGGACTGCTTCCAGGACCTCCTATGAATACTAAAATGCATGGATGTGTAAGTCCTTGTATAAAATACTGTACCATTTGCATATAACACATAAATATCCTCCTATCTACTTCAAATCATCTCTCGATTACTGAAAACACCTAAGACAATGTAGATGTATGTAAATAGTTGTTATGCTGTACTGCTTTTGAAATTTTTACTTTTTTTTTTTTTTTTTGAGATGGAGTCTTGCTCTGTCACCCAGGCTGAGTGCAGTGGTGCTATCTCGGCTCACTGCAAGCTCCACCTCCTGGGTTCACACCATTCTACTGCCTCAGCCTCTCGAGTAGATGGGACTACAGGCGCCCGCCACCATGCCCGGCTTTTTTTTTTTTTTTTTTTTTTTTGTATTTTTAGTAGAGACAGTGTTTCACTGACGATGGTGTGCATGTTAGTTTGCAGGTACATCTTAGCAGGGATGGTCTTTATCTCCTGGCCTTGTGATCCGCTCACCTCGGCCTCCCAAAGTGCTAGGATTACAGGCGTGAGCCACAGTGCCTGGCCCTAAATTTTGACTTTTATTGTATTATTTTTCGTAGTGTTTTAAAAACTATTTTCAACTCGCGGTTGGTTGAACCACAGACGTGAAATCTGCAGATACAGAAGGCCGACTGTATATTTACCAGAGATAGGTTCTAAATGGCACTCTCCTCTCCATTATTATTGGGTTTTTTTTTATTTGTCTTTCTTTTAGGGATTTAACAGTGACATTTCTTATTCCCAATTTGAGTTGAGAGGCTATCACCGAAGCAACCATACCGGAGCTAAGCCCGTGTGCTCAACATTGTTCAAAGGAACCTGAGGAACAAAGAAGGTAAGCGCCTTGCAGCTAGCAGGTTGCGGTGCTGGGATTCCAGCCCACAGTCTGGATCCAAGGTCCCTCCTCTGCACCACTAGGCTAGCCTAGCTCTATTCCCCAATATGAAAGTGCCAAAGCCTGGCACAAAGTTGGGGACTAATAAACACTTTTTATTTACTCCAGCACTCAATCATCCTCTTCAAGGCTTAGCAACTTCATAAATTATTATAGGTATCTTCCAGGCAATGATTTCATAAAGTGGACAAGCCTTTTCTTTCCAAGTAAACACTATAACAAATTCGAATAACATAGAAGCATAAAGGAAAAATCAAGGTCTCCCTGTTCAACAAGTCCACCTCTCACCAGAGGTGACCTCTGAGGTGTTTAACCTCCCATGTGTTTTAAGTCAACACATTTTCTCTAAACATGCAACTGAATTAAATAAAATATGAACAATTTTTAAATAACCAGGCAATGGTTCCTTCATATCTTCAATGCAACCTCCAGCCTCTGCACCAATAAAAATAAAAAAACAGCTGGGCATGATCACTCACACCTGTAATCCCAGCACTTTGGGAGGCCGAGGCGGGTGGATCATTTGAGGTCAGGATTTGAAGACCAGCCTGGCCAACATGGTGAAACCCCATCTTTACCAAAAATATAAAAACCAGCCATGTGTGGTGGTGGGCACCTGTAATCCCAGCTACTCAGAAGGCTGAGGCAGGAGAATCACTTGAACCCGGGAGGCAAAGGTTGCAGTGGGCCGAGATCACGCCACTGCACTCCAGCCTGAGTGACAGAGCGAGACTCCATCTCAAAAAAATACATAAAAATAAGAAAACAAAAATAATCCAACACATTTTCAGTAGAAAAGATGAGAGAAAGTTTACATATATAAAGAAACCAGCGCCCTATTCAACTTTTTCTTAATAATGTTTTATACTGACAGGGTGACTTTGTTTGTCATTCAGTCCCTGTGGTTAGGGGGAAAAAATTTAATAAATAAAAGATCTTAAAAAGTCAGAGTCCCAAACAGCCATGTCTATAATACACATTTTAGCAATAATAATAGAGAACTGAATTACAATTCAGCCACGGGCTCTAAAGGAAAAACAAAACCCCAAGAATGGAGATTAGCAATCTAAGTTTCCTGGAAGTTCCAAGTAACTTCATGGTCAGATAAGAAACAGTCTTTGTGCTCACTTCAAGCAGGGCTCCACATTCCCTAAAAGACAGAGGCGAAAGCATGTTCCCTTGAGGCGGCTGCGGCTGCACAGGCTTCTGTTGGCGGGGAATGCAACCCCAGCTGTCTCGGGAGCAGGGAGGATGAGTCGGTTTTGACCACAGTTTGGAACTACCAGTCTTGAGCCAATCTATGGAGGCAGCTTGAGGCCACGCAGGTTTCTGTTGGCCGGGAATGCATCCCTAGCTGTCTCGGGAGCGGGGAGGATGAGTCGGCTTTGACCACAGTTTGGAACTACCAGTCTTGAGCCAATCTATGGCACAAAAGGAATCTGTGTTGTAGCTGCTAGGAGACCAGCCAGAAGTGGTCAAAGTGCAAATACAGCTTTTCCATAAACCTCCGGCCCTTCCCATGCCAATAAATGGCTTCAGATTTGTGAGTAGGCTGCAGCTTGCATTACTTGTATAAGATGACAGAAAATATTTTCCTTTTTGAGAAGAAAAATTCTAAGAGTTCAACAATATGCACATAAGATCTTTACAAGCATCACGTAACAAATCAAATCTCTTACCTTCGTCTGGCCCCTGAGCTCCCAAAACAGATGTCGTCATTGACATGAAAGAAAAGTTAAAACAAACAAACAAAAGTTAGTTTAGAAGACTTTTTTTGAAGGGTAAAATAATAAACATTATGTAAATTCACAGTAAGAATATAAAATACTACCTTTGAAGCCACATAGTAATTTAAAGGATAAATGAATGTCTATAAGCTAGTAAGATAGGCTGCTAATCATAGACAACTTGTGTCTCTCTGGCAGAAGGAGGACTGAGCACAGATAATTGCAACAGTCCTAATATTTCTGCCTTATAGATTTAGCTTTTATCTTTGTGTATGCCTTATAAATATATATTTTTTTAATCTTTTACTTTTTTATCATCTGGTTTCAGGTCCAAGTAGCTTTCTCTGCTTTGAAAAAGCAACAGATACTCTCTTATCTGTTCAGGCTCTTCTACAAAACAATGAATTCTATTCTGGCCAAGGAAAAAAGGCGAAATTAAAGAAACCACTAATTTCTTGCCAGTGAGTTAACCCAGCTGAGTATCCCTCATCCAAAATGCCTGAAGTGTTTTGGGTTTCATATTTTTTCTGAATTTGGGAAGACTTGCATTATGCTTAACAGTTGCACATCCCAAATCGGAAAATCCAAACTCCAAAATGCTCCAATGAGCATTCTGTTTGAGTGTCACATGGGTACTCAAAAAGTTCCAAATTCTGGAGCATTTTGGATTTTCTATGTGGGATGCTCAACCTGTACTTACTGAATTACTCACTACTTATTCCTCTCTGCACACATAAGCACTTCTAACCTCCCACCTTCCTCCCACTGAAACTGCCACTTACTGACATCTCATCAGGGGACAGGAAAATAACTCAATGTATACAACCAATGTAATCCTGAGATAGTTTCAAACTTACAGAAAAGTGGTAAAAAGTACAAAGAACGCCCATAGACCTTCCCCCGCAATTGTTAACACTGCCATGACTGCTTTTCTCCTTCTCCTTCCCTTTCCCCCCAGGATTTATATGAATAAATACACACACACACACACACACACACACACACACACATATATATATATATATATAAAATATATACATTTTTTTTTTTCTGAACCATTTGAGGGTAAGTTGCAGACATGCCTCTTTTAACAATCCGGGTGTCCGAAACACAGAAAACAGTCATGGGTTCCTGGTTTCTGTTTCCGGTTGGGCCAGTAAAGCCCCTTCCTCATCCCTCTTTTCCGCTTATCACTAGAGACAGAAACTAAAGACCACGGCTTCAGGCTGCTAAAAGCCTAAAACAAAACAGAACAACAACACAACAAACTAAGGCAGGTCGGACAAGCTTTTCTAAACTTCCTAAAAACGATGATGTTCACTTACATAATAACAGGGCAATACTGAAATCAGACAATTTTAAGAATAAAGGAAAGTACTTTTGAAACTGGAATAAAATAGGAACAATAATAATTGGCCCTTCTCAGAGGATCAAAACTCAACCTTCAGGGCCTGAAATCTGAAAGGAAACTGTACATGAAAATGTTTGTTTCCAATTGTCTTCGACCATCTCTTTGTTGCTTTGTCTTCTAAGATTTTCTTCTAAAAGAAATTTAATACTTATTTGTATCAAATGATTTCAGACAAGAACATTAAAACACCACAGAAAGTCTAGCAAATGAGTGATACCTGTTTAAGAGATTTTGGAGTAATATCCAACGGCTAATACATAAAAGAAAATAATTTCTCTGGAATAACAGATGTGGAAGAACTTCCTGACAAAAAGACTTCTGAAATGCTTATACACTACTGGCAGATATTTAAATTAGTACAACCTCTATGTAAAATAGTATGCAGGGTTTTTTTGTGGGTTTTTTGTTTTTTTTTTTAAAGACAGAGTTCTCACTCTTGTGGCCCAGGCTGGAGTACAGTGGCGCATTCTTGGCTCACTGCAACCTTGTTCAAGTGATTCTCCAGCCTCAACCTCCCAAGTAGCTGGGATTACAGGGCCTTACCACCACATCAGCTAATTTTTTGTATTTTTAGTAGAGATGGGGTTTCACCATGTTGGCCAGGCTGGTCTCGAACTCCTGACCTCAAGTGATCCGCCTGCCTCAGCCTCCCAAAGTGCTGGGAATACAGGTGTGAGCCACGGCACCCAGGCAGAGATTTCTTAAGGAACTAAAAGTAGATCAACCATTTGATCCAGCAATCCCACTATGGGTATGCACCCAAAGGAAAGTAAGTCACTATGTGAAAAAGACACATGCATACGTATGTTTATTCTAACACAATTCCAGATTGCAAAGACCTGGAACCAACCTAAGTGCCCACTGACCAATGAGTGGGTAAAGAAAATGTGGTATATATATGCCATAGACTACTATTCAGTTGTATAAAGGAATGAATTCTTGTATTTTGCAGCACCTTGGATGGAGCTGGAGGCCACTATTCTAAATGAAGTAACTCAGGAATGAAAAACCAAATATTGCATGTTCTTACCAATAAGTGGGAGTTAAGCTATGAGCATGCAGAGGCATACAGAGTGATATAATGGACTTTGGAGACTCAGAAGAGGGGGAGTGGGAGGGGTGAAGGATAAAAAGATTACATATTGGGTACAATGTACACTACTTAGGTGAGGGGTACACTAAAATCTCTGAAGTCCCTGTTGTATAACTCATCCATGTTACCAAAAACCACTTGTACCCAAAAGCTATCAAAATAAAAAAAAATTTTTTTAATAGAAAAAAGTTTTTGAAAATTTAAAAAAAAAAGACTTCTGAAATGCTAGAGAGGTTACTGACATGCTATCATCTTTTCATTGTCTTTATAAGCAAAGCAGTTTCTCATCAATTGCAGGTGGCTTTGCTATAAACCTAGAGGGAGGTAAGAAGAGAATTCAACATGGATGAAAGGCCCCACTTTAGGCCAGGTGCACTGCATGCTACATGACTCCATTCTCATGATAACTTTGCAAGATACTATTAGGATTTCAGTTTTACAGATGCAAAAAATAAGGCTCAGAAAAGTCAACCCGTCTAGCACATACTACAGGCTAAACATCCCTGATCTGAGAATCCAAAATGTGAAATGGTCCAAAAATCTGAAACATTTTGAGCACCAACATGATGCTCAAAAGGTCATGTTCAAAGGAAATGCTCATTACCTAAGTATAATGCAAATATTAAAAAAAAAAAAAAAATCGAAATCCAAAACACTTCCCAAGCATTTTGGGTAAGGGATACTCAACCTGTAATAAGCAGGATGGATCTGGGATTCAAAACTAGGTCTTCTGACTCCCAAAGTCCATGTTCTTGCCCACACTGATCAAAACACTCTCAACAATCTATGAATCACACATTAACCACTGCTCCTGCTAACATTTCCCAATGTATTAATTTCTCTCATTCTAATGATTACCTAATAAAAGGTTAGCACTTGGTGCTTATGCTAGAGTACATTTACTATTCATTTTATTTATAGAAACTCCAAAGTGTCTTTTCTGAGGGGAAAAATATATATTGTGTGATATTTCAAGTTTAAATAAAATGTTTTCGTACCAAAAATATCAACTCTTCCTAAGAGACAAACAACAACTATGAAATTCAATACCATATGACACATAGCAGAAGAATCCACGGGACTAACCTGAATTCACATCATAATAAAAACAGAAACAAACCAGTAAATTAATTACAGAGCTAAGTTTGCCGCTAGGGATTCTGGTAGCTACGACAGCAAAGCTCAAATAACCTGCACAGGCATGGGACACCCAAAGATGTAATTACAACCCTGTACAAAAATAAATAAGTAAATTAATTAAACAAAACCTTGTCAAAGTGTAGCTGCAATTCAATACAGCCATGTCTCACTCATCCCAAGATCCCTTAATTAGAAACCTCAACTATCCAGATCACTGTGGAGATTCAGGAAGCAAAAGCAGCTGCTGACCAATCTAGAGAAATGTCTCAAAGTGCAAGCATTGAAGCTGTAATTTCTCAGCTGAGTTGAATTATTTTTGTTGTTGTTGTTGCTTAACTTCATTTTGAAATACTTTCAGGCTTACAAAAAGCTCCAAAAATAGTACAAAAAAATCCTGTACACCCTTCTCCAAGCTTCCTCAAATGTTAACCACCAAATGTTTCTTGTAACACCACAGCCACAATGACCAAAACCAGTAAATTAACCATCAACACAGTTTATTAAATAACCTATAGACAACCTCCTCCAAATTTTTGCCAGCTACCTCCACTAATGTCCTTTTCTTGGTCCAAGACCTTGTGTTACATATACTTGTCATGTCTCCTCCAACCTGGGGCAGTTTGTCTCTCATGACCTTGACACTTGAAGAGGACTGGCCATTTATTTTGTAGAATGTCCCTCAATCTGGGTTTACCTAATACTTCCTCCTGACTAAATCCAGATTGTGCATTTTGGCAAGCCTACCACAGAAGCAACATTCGCCCTCCTTGGTGCATTATACCATGAGGTATATGTGGTGCATGTGCCATTACTGATCATGTTAATTCTGATCACTTGGTCAAGGCTGGATCTATGAGGTTTCCCACAGTAAAACTACTATTTTTCCCTTTGTAACTAGTAAGAATCATGTGGGGGATAAACTTTGAGACTATGGAAACACTCTGTTTCTCATCATACTTCAACCTGCGAATGTTAGCACCCACTTGTAATTCTTGCCTGCAACAACTATTACCTCCCAAATAGTGACTGTTTAGTTACTGGAGACCTCCCCAGCCCAGGTAGATCATCATAGATGAATGTGCTTTTTTGGGAGCAGGCAGCTTGGGAAACAACAAACGATATGGCTGCATATCTGGGATAAAGACAGTTATCTATGAATAAACTACCTTCTTCCTTTTTACTGATCTGCCTTGGGGGCTCGTGCTCACTTCTCATTGAAATAACAAATCACATCATACAAAGAAATCAAATTATATCTGTAATTTCTAGAATGCCAGAATACGAAGAATTTTATAAACTGATCACCTCTGAAAATGTTGTAATACTTCTGTCCATGACACACAAAAAAATTGATATTGCGTCCAAAAGTAAACCACACAGTATCACATATGTGTAAAACACAAAACAACGTCAGTAGAATGGAAAGTTACAGACCAATTACTGTTATCAACTACCAAAATAAAATACTGAATCCAAATCCCATCACCTCTTTTAATTCTAAACTGAAATCTTCACAACTGAAATATATGGAATCTCTGTTTCAACAAGACCCCACCCCAACCCGCTGTATAACAGATGTATACATCACAAAGAGCTTATTCTAATACAGCCATACTACGTCATGATACTGTTGCTTTTTTGAACTTAGCTGGCACTACCAGCAACCAAACAACAATCTGTGTGATGAGCATGATTTTTTTCTTTGTCACTCCTCCCCCAATGTACTTTCCACACGCGGAATGAAGCCGAGCTGACTTGAAATTTAGAAAGTGACTACACTCACAACAGAAGCTTCTCAACGTTTGCTTACTCCAGCCAACTCTCTGTAAGAAGTACAAATATCACAAACAGGCCCATTCGCTGTGTTCTCAATATCTAGAATTTTCCATCCACTTTTGAAGGATAAATTCTAATAGCAACATTGATAAAATAGAGTATGACTGGAGAATAATAGCATTCAGGAAGTGGGGGGATTTGAAAACTCTACCAGTGAAAGAAGTGGAAATGCCTGGAGTGGGTAAGATGAGAGGAAGATAGGCTGCCCACCCTCGAAGCTGACGGGACTCATACCTGGCAGGGGAGCTGACTTGTTTTAGGTCACTTCCAGGGCTGCATTCAGTAAAATCTACTGGGAAAAGCTGCCAGAAGTGGGATATCTCTTTATTTTATTGTTGTTTTGAGATGCAGTCTTGCTCTGTTGCCCAGGCTGGAGGGCAGTGGCAAGATCTTGGTTCACTGTAACCTCTGCCTCCTGGGTTCAAGCGATTCTTCCACCTCAGCCTCCCAAGTAGCTGGGACTACAGGCACCCACCGTCATGCCCAGCTAATTTTTGTACTTTTAGTAGAGGTAGGGTTTCGCCATGTTGGCCAGGCTGTCTCAAACTCCTGACCTCAGATGATCTGCCTACCTCAGCCTCCCAAACTGCTGGGATTATAGCAAGTGGTTTATTTCTTTAGTATAAGAATAATTAACACTGTTTCAAGAGACAGCCAGTTCCCCTAGTAGTGGAATGTCTAAGGGGAGAGCAGAAAGCTTCTGCTGGGAACTGGCACAAGGAATGTGAAGCTGCCTTGGATTCACTGTACAACTCTTTTCACTGACAATAAGAAAAGGAGCAGTGAGCCTTCAACATCCCTATCAGTGCCACCTGTGGACCACTGGCGGCTCAGGCGTCATCTCCCCCAACACAGCTACGTCATTTCCCTGTACTCCATATACCTACACTTAGATAACACCATTCCCCCTAGCAACTCTGCTTGCTCAAGGCCCACCCACAAGAGAAAGGCTCTTATCACATTTCATCTCCCTCAAACATCCGTCCATATGAACCTATACAAAACTGATTTCCTTCCCCAATTCCTATATAAAGCCGAAACTGTTTCTACTGCTTATGTAGGACCACTCGGTTTGTCTCATGATAGAATAAACTTTCACATGTCATCTCGGCTAGACCGTAAGCTTCTGAAAGACAAAGTGTTCTTCCTTTACGGGAATGTAAGGCTTTTTGCTTATTCCGCAAATATTTCTTAAGCTGTTCAGGTGATCTGGCCCCTGCCTCTATCTCCAACTACATCTTATACTGGTATTCCTTTCACCCCCGTGGGACTGACCCAGGTACCCATTTTTCAGTCTCAGGGCTTTCATACATGACTATTTCTGTCTTGGACTCTAGAGGCTAACTCCTATTCAGTTATTAAACTTCATTTATTCATTTATTAAACTCATGATGATTAAATTTCTCAGTTTAATCAGGAGTTCCCTAGATACTATCTTTCCTAAACATCCTATGTTACTCTTGAAAAAGTACTATGGGGAGAATAAAACCACTTCCACCACCATCCTCTGTCTCTAAAATCATGCCCAAAACAATAAAGAAAACAATGTTTCCATGTTCAATGAAACGTGGAGATATTTACAACTGAAACATATGACATTAAGACAGAAAATGCATCCACAAAATACAAGAAAAGACTGAAACTGAGTGGTGCCAATTACCCCAGAAGGTAGAAGGGGAGGGGACCTAGAAAAGGAAGGTTGTTTGAAAAGAGTAGTTACACATTTCCTGTGTCCAATCTCAGGACAGTTGGTAGCTACCGGTAATTTACAGTCCTTGGAGAAAACTTTCAGAGAAGAAAAAAGTTTGACAACCCCGTTCTACTAGAATCTTCCACCCACACAAACAACAACTGGTTGAGAACAGAGGGATATCCAAGCAATATGGCCACTGAACCACAACTAGTATATTTCACAATCACAGGACTTTAGAAATATGAAGACTCTGATGTATAAATTCCATAATTTCAAACTGTCATATGCTGGGATAGCATACTTGAAAGAATACACTCAGTAGTAACTCAATAACTTGCAAATCACTTGTCTTTTCTCATCTGTCAAACACACCAGCAGAGTAAGTTTCATTTCATTGTCCACTTTCACTATAAGAAAGCCTAAATCTAGCCAGGTACAGTGGTGTGGGCCTGTAGTCCAGCTACTCAGGAGGCTGAGGTGGGAGGATTGCTTGCGTCCAGTAGTTCAGGACCAACATTGCAAGATCCCCATCTCTACAAAAATTTAAAAGAAAGGAAAAAAAAAAAAAAAAGTTTAAATCTGGCCAAAGAACACTGACTCATTTGCAGAGGGTTTTTTGTGAAGTGTATTTCATGTCCCACATTCACAGGGTAATACATACTCATTTTAATCATGGCAAATTCAAATAACTTCAAGGTATTCTATATACAGAGATTAGAATACATTATTGAGCTGAGGCCCTGGGGCCAGACATCTGGCCTTGGGAGACAGGCCAAAAAAAAAAAAAAAAAGGACAGATTATTAAGATATTCTTAGACTACAAGCAAAGAAAGCTTATAATTTTTATTTCTCTCAATATTTGTGCTTTTCAATTTAATCCCTATTTTCCATTGTGTTTCTTGATCAGATTAATACGACTGAATTTCTAATTGATTAGATTGAACTGGGGAAAGTGTTCACTGAATATGAAATTAACTAATTTCCCCCAGCCCTTCACCTTTTCTACACCTCTATCTCCAAACCAGAGGCCACACACTCAAGGTCTACAGGCCTGCCTGGGCAAAGTGGCTCACACCTATAATCTCAATATGTTGGGAGGCGAAGGAAGGAGGATCACTTCAGCCCAGGAGATAGAGGCTGTAGTGAGTTATGATCACATCACTGCACTCTAGCCTGGGTGACAGAGCAAGATCCTGCCACCAAAAAAATTTTTTTAAAAAAAGGTCCACAAGCATTTTGTTTGGGCCTCACTTTATTGATCAAAAGTAGAAAATTAGAAGATTTTACATTAGAAAATCTAAATTTTCAAATTCTCTTGAAAATTCAGAAGACTTGGAAATGCTAGGCTTAAGCTCCCACACAGCAGCAACAGGTAGATCTGAACCACTACCACCTCCTACTAGGACCCTGCAGTTTCAAATTCCTCCTATTAAGAGAAAACAGAAAAAAGTTTTCTTTTCTTCAGACTTGAAGAAAAACACCAACTCACAAATTCATAGGAAAATCAAGAGAACACTTCCAAATCCAAGTCCTAAGAACCTAACAGAGCCATCACAATTATGTTAGGACTACATTACAGATTCTATGCACTCCATTAAATACTATAGTCTGCTTTAAAATTCCAAAACCTAATTCCAGCTAGGCTAAACAAGGAATCCCAAATTCAAATGTCCCTAGCAGCAGTAATGTCATTAGAATTAATAGCTATGAAATCAAATTAAACCTAAAGCCTTTGTCTTCACTATAACCAGCAGTAGGTCTAGAGTTTAGATCTAAGCTGGAAAGCTTGGGACTTCAAATTAAAAACAGGTTGGGCGCAGTGGCTCACACCTGTAATCCCAACACTTTGGGAGGCCGAGGTGAGAGGATCACTTGAACCCAGGAGTTCAAGACCAGCCTGAATAATACAGCAAAATTCCATCTCTACAACAACAACAACAACAACAACAACAACAACAAAAAACTCAGTGTGGAATAGTGGCACTCACTTGTGGTCCTCAATACTTGGAAGGCTGAGCTGGGAGGATCACCTGAACTGATGAGTTTGCAGTTGCAGTGAGTTATGATTGTGCCACTGAACTCTAGTCGGGATAACAGAGCAAGACCCCACCTTTTTTTTTTTTTTTTTTTTTTAAATAAAGAGGCTGGGGATGGGGGCATGCTGGCTCACGTCTGTAATCCCAACACTTTGGGAGGCCGAGGCGGGAGGATCGCTTGAGCTCAGAGTTCCAGACCAGCCTGGCCAACATAGTGAGACCTCGTTTCTACGAAAAAATTGAAAAGAAAAAAAAAGGCATATGTGAAGTGCCTGGCACATGTATGTTGATGCATGCTTGATAAATGTTAGATGCTATCATTTTTGTGATTCTGTCTCATGATGCAATGTTTTGGGGTTAAGTCAGCCAATAGGTTGAGAGAAACTGAAATTTACTATAATTACTCCTCAAATTGATAGCTTAGCAAAGATTCCCTTAACTTCCTTGAGTGAAAATTCAGTTTCCAAAAGTTCCCCGACTACCTATTTCACTACTTACAAGAGAATAAACAGCTTAAGTAACCAAAGATGGCTTTATCCCTGTCCTAAGATATGGTTTTCACCTTGAAATGTCTCACAACCCCAACCTCCCTTTTTCCTTCTGATAGTCATTCAGCAAATATTTACAGAGTCTGCTGTGCCAAGCACTAATCTAAGCCCTGGAGAGACAGCCTGGAAAAATGGGACAAAAATCTTGCCCTGCAGGAGCTTAAATTATTAAAAATAGAATGAATGAATGAATGAATGTAAATAAATACGTCATATAATAGGTGCTAAGGGAAAAAATAAAGCAGGGAAGGTGGACTGGGTGTGCGGAAGTGGAGGTAGAGTGGAAATTTTAAACATGGTGGTCAAGAGAAGCCTTGCTGGACTGGGCACAGTGGCTCAAGCCTGTAATTCCAGCACTTTGGGAGGCCGAGGCCGGCAGATCACGAGGTCAGAAGATCGAGACCATCCTGGTTAACACAGTGAAACCCCGTCTCTACTAAAAAAAAACAAAAAAAAACACACAAAAAAATTTGCCGGGCGTGGTGGCAGGCACCTGTAGTCCCAGCTACTCGGAAGGCTGAGGCAGGAGAATGGCATGAACCCAGGAGGCAGAGCTTGCAGTGAGCCGAGATCACGCCACTGCACTCAGCCTGGGCAACAGAGAGAGACTTTGTCTCAAAAAAAAAAAAAAGAGAAGCTTTGCTGAATTGACATTTGATGGTGACCAAGTGGAAGCAAGGGAGCGGGCCACATGGCTGGTGGGGCACAACACTGCCCTGCTTCATGCCCTCCTGGTTTACCACGCACCTTCCCAGCTGTGCTCTCACCCAAAGCACGCATCTAAACCACACACTGACCTGGTGGTCATAATTTGGCCTCAAATCCCTCAATGGCTCCCGACTCCCTCCCAGATGAAATTCTTTTTTTTTTTTTTTTTTTTTTTTTTTTTGAGATGGAGTCTCGCTCTGTCACCCAGGCTGGAGTGCAGTGGCCGGATCTCAGCTCACTGCAACTCCGCCTCCCGGGTTCACGCCATTCTCCTGCCTCAGCCTCCCGAGTAGCTGGGACTACAGGCGCCTGCCACCTCGCCCGGCTAAGTTTTTGTATTTTTAGTAGAGACGGGGTTTCACTGTGTTACCCAGGATGGTCTCGATCTCCTGACCTCGTGATCCGCCCGTCTCGGCCTCCCAAAGTGCTGGGATTATAGGCTTGAGCCACCGCGCCCGGCCCCCAGATGAAATTCTAACTCCTTAAGCAAGCAAGGCTCTTCACAGCACCACCACCCCCCAACTCTCCAGCCTCAATCTCCTACAGCCGTGCTTATGCTTCCACTGAATTACTCTAAAAGCTCAGCAAGTCCTTCAGGCTCAGTCACTTCCGTCCTTTCGGTTACCAGGGTGCCTCCCCTACTGTTCAGGCCTGATGATGGTCTACTTCTTCAGAACAAAAGTGACCTTCTCTGTCCCCTACTAGTGACTCCTAAGTCCCTCGGGTCTTCTTTTCTAAGGAAGTATCAAAGCTATATTGCCCTCTCTGTGACTGCGAGCTCCCTGAGGACACAGAAGGTGTTTCTTTCCTGGTGCCTGACATCATCTGGTGGGCACTCGATAATGCTTGTTGGATTCTGACATGAAATGATGAGCTTGTCTAAACTGTTCGGTCCCGATTTATGTTGTCCCCATGCCTGCTATAGTTCTCCCAGTGTACTGATACTCATCCAAAAAAAAAAAAAAGTTTCAACAGATTCATTAATACACCTTTTTTAATCCAAAGACTGGAATTCCACCTATCAACTATTCAGAATATACTTGAATCAAAAGCAAAAAAAATGCTTTCAGAGATGGAGAAAAACAGAAGCCATGCTTTTCTCTACAGAAGAGGCCAGGTATATGCTTAATTTAAGGTTACAGACCAGAAGGGGTTGGCTCATCTGCTTCTAACAATCTTAGAGTTTTGGAGGAGTTTGAAATGATGGCTTACTATTATAGAAGCCAACAGTTACTGCTCAAAAAATGAAGAGAGAAACATGAAGGAGGAAAGCATGACAGGCAGTCTGGGGCAGGGACCATGTGAGGAGAGCCCTGACGTATTAATTTCGACATTTCCTGAGAGGCTGCAGAACAGGCACAAGTCCTTGCCCTCAAGGAGCTGACAATCCCGTAAGTCAGGTATCTCAACATTAGAAAATCACATATTTGCGGTCCATCATGAAATGGATGCTAAGCCATGATATTCCATTAATTTATTCTGATGGCAGAGAAATAAGAACTTAGAAAGCTTTAAATAAAAATTAGTTGAAATAACCAAAAAAATATCCTTTTTGGTGCTTAATGAGGTTACTCAACAGTATCGCACAATATTGACTCACCTAGCATATTACTTACTTGGTATAGGATTAAAGTAGTGCCATTTAAACATATTCGCATATATATTGATTGGCAATTACTTCTAAGGTGTAAGAAAGTGGTAACAGTCTATACACTTCACATGGAATAATGCTGCATCATAGTCACAAAAAAGATAAAATTGTTACATCTGTATAAATAAAATGAGATCCGTGGTGGGCCTCAATGGGTCTGTGAATCCTTGCTACTGCTTTTTGGTTTTTTCTAGGCAGAGGAGTTATATAGCTTTCAGATTCTTGAAATAGTCTAGAGTCTATAACCCAAAAAAGGTTAAGAAACAGTGCGGTAGAGACAATTCATGAAGAGCTATGAGGTTCCATGTCCTAGGTCAGCGCTGGCTCGGGAGAAACTGAATATTCAAATAGACAGCAGGCAGATCGCACACGACCAGAGCTCTAATTCACAGCCTTGGTCATTGGCCCATGAGGGTGGGACCTTGGTCAGTGACTCTTAGCTTCCTTATTTTTCGCCCCTGCTTGCAACCCAGAATCAGAGAGAGAAAGTCAAGTATGCTCCCCACAACAAGCACCTAAGACATCCACTTCTATAAGCCTGCTTCCAGCTCCCCCAGGCCACAGCCTCCTCTCAGAAAACCCTCGAAGCTCTCCTTTTCTCCACCATAAAGTTTCCCACACCCCCACCTGCCTCTGTGCATCTGCCAAACTCAAGTGATGGTGGCCGACTCCCTTGCTGGAGTGCACTCTGGTTAACAGTCTGTTTGTTCTCATTTGTGTGGTCTTAGTTTATTTCCATAGGCTGGTTATCTAACACCTTAGATAAGAAGTAGAGCCACTGAGGACCAAATGTAAACGTAAGACACCAACAGAATAGTAACATTAACTTGCAAGTTTACATTTCTACAATAAGGTAACTTCAAAAGACACTGAAAAAAGGAACTGCCAGAAGAGGAGGAAAACCAGGCGACAGGCACCACTGGGAGGTGAGAGTTTGGATAGAGAAGATGCCATGGGCAGTAGTACCCAGGCTACAGAAAGAACAGGCTCATGGAGGACAAGAAGGCTCCCTATATCTGTCTCTCCGTTCTGATGTGGACTCAACCATATCTCATTTATTCTCTGCATTTCACATAGCCATCCAAACTACCTAAGCCTCAGAAATCCAAGGAACAAGCTCCTGCCACCATCCTATAGTGGTCTGAGTCCAATGTCACAAAGGCCAGTGAAATGGGAGGTTAGCACAGCAGGCCTGGGTCTCTAGCTCCCAAAGACCAATTTTAAGAGCTGCTTTAATTACTCCTTGAGTTCATCTCCTGTGACTCTGTGTGATGATTCCTGACTCCCCTCTCCAGGCAGGGTGTGACTAAGCATATCTGTGTGACAGTCCCTTAAGGTGCTTCTGTTGCTTCACAGCTAACCAACGCGAAGTGGCACAAGCTTTGGACATACAACTAAAAGGTGAGCATCAAGTACACTCTGAACTAGTATCTAGAGCACAAAAAGATAGAGGGTGATCACTTAACAGGATCACTGGCTAGATGTGGTGGCTCATGCCTGTAATCCCAACACTTTGGGAGGCCAAGATGGGAGGATCACTTGAGCCCAGGAGTTCAAGACTAGTCTCGGCAACAGAGTGAGACCCCACGTCTACAAAAAAACAAAACAAAAACAAAAAAAAATAGCTGGGTGTAGCGACGCACACCTCTGTATTCTCAGCTAGTCAGGAGACTGAGGCAGGAGGATCACTTGAGCCCAGTTGGTCAAGACTGCAGTGAGCCATGACTGCACCACTGCACTCCAGCTTAGGCAACAGAGCCAGACCCTGTCTCAAAAAAAACAAAAAAAGAAAAGAAAAAAGGATCCTTGATCCACCACATGAGCAGGGAAGTGGTGGGAAGAGTAGGCAGACTACCATGGATCAAGGAAGAAATGGGAAATATAATTAAAGAGAGAGGGTAATGGATGGAAGGGGATGGAGTCTAAAAATATCTAAAATGAGTTGTAAAAGTTCACAGGATTGACATTCAGTATACCTTTGTGTAAACTGCCCAGAACACTTGAATTCCAGATACCATTCCAGAGCACACAGACAGTCCTACAAATCTACTCACCAGAGAGAGGGCTACAGGCTTCACTGTTTCTAGAAATGACTTGAAGATGGAAGAACTGATTGTCTAGATACACCAGCAGGAACGTGTTCAGATCCTTTCTCAGATGAGATCACACCCAAGCACACCCTACGCCACCTCCTTCCAGCCTTATTGCCCCCAAATAATAAGCCTGAGAAAGCATCTTCTTCCCAAGAGTTTATAGGGCTCTATCTTTCATTTAGTTCGATAGAAACAAGAAGTGTATGGCAGATGACACTTGTTTCAATATGAGAACCAACAAGAAAATATTTGGTCATAAGATATTAAGATGGGATCCTGAGACTTTTTATTTCCATGGTGATTCAGAATAAAGTAACATGAACGACCTTTTTCCTGGTCCTTTTCCTTTAACTTTTAGCCAAATTTACTTAACCCCTCTTGTGAATGAGAAATACCAAAGAATGTTTCAGAGAGTTTTCATCAATATGAGCCACAAGTAGAGCACAAAGAGCACAAACGGGTTACAGGATAACAGGATTAATTTGTTTTCCCTTCAGCAACTGACATGCTAAACGCTGCTGCAGGAAAAGAGGTACCTGGTAAAGTGAGACCACCTGGCCAGGGCCTGCAGTTGTACGGTTTGTGTCCTTCATGGAAGCACCTGACCCAGAGGGGAGTGGGGGCTAAAGAGCAGCCCCTGCCACAGTGGGCAGGCAGAAAAGGGCCACAGCCAAGAAGGGGCACAAAGAAAAAGGCACCATGTCCATAAAACTGAGACAGCTCAGAAGTGGTGCCTTCTTCTAATTAAGTCTGGCCAGAGGGGTCACCTTCCTCTCATCTGCACAAAAACATCATTTACTAGTAAGAACCCTGGAGAGGGCATTGGCTTCCATGTATTGTTTGCCATGGGCATCAGACAAGGCATTTACTATAGGTGTGAAGCCCCAGCCATGATAGAACAACTGGGTCTAGCTCTCCTGCCATAAACAGCAAGGAAACTGGGCAAAAGACCTGAAGTGAATGTGTTCAAACAATGGACAACAGGCAGAGTAAAACGAGGATCCCTGAGAGGAGAACAAGGGAAGTGAGCCCTTCAAGTGCTGAGGTTTTCTGCCTATAGACACTTTCCAGATCATGGGCCAGGAAGGGGGAACCCAAGCCAGAACTTGGTGGCCGGAACTGAGTAGACGGGGATTAGAGACCTGAGAAGCTGACGCAGTTACAGTCTGCTGGCCAGGGAGAAGGAAGCAATGCAGAGGGAGAACTCCAGGAATCTGCTCGGGGGCCCTTCAGTCTTTGGCTGAGAAAACTGCACATTCAGGAGGTGAGACACCAAGCAGCTACAAAAATCACCAGGAAACAACTAGTACTGAAGAAGCATGTGTAAGCTGGACAATTCCCAGAGCTCACATGGGGCTTGGAGGCGTGAGTTACAACCAGCCAGAGGAAAGATCTCCTTAAACGCCAGGCAGCATTTGGTATAGAGCCTAGTATTGCTAACTGCCACAATTGCTAATTTCTAATTGCTTTGTTCTGTGATACACTTAGCATTATTTATATATTTTTTTTTCTTAGTATATTTCCTCTGGGTCCAGGCAACCACTGATCTACTGTCTTTTTTCTGGACATTTCATATAAATTAGATTATAAAATATGTAGCTTTTCTACCTGGTGTCTTTCACTTAGCATGTTTTTGAGACTCATTCATGCACACCCAGCATGTTATCAGTACTTTATTCCTTTTTTATTGTGCACAGTATTTTGTTTATCCATTTACCAGCTGATAGGCAGTTAGGCTTTTTCTAGCATGAAGCTATTATAAATATCGCTGCTTGGAACATTCAAGAATAAATCTTTGTATACACATTTATTTTTATTTATCTTGAATAGATACCTAAAAGTAAAGTTGTTGGGTCACATAGTAAGTATGTTTATACCCAAAAGTATATTTAACTTTTTAGGAAATGGTAAAACAGTTTTCCAAAATGTATGTACCACTTTACATTCCTGTCAGCAAGACGTGAGAGTCACGGTTTGCTCCCCATCTTCACCAACAGCCAGTGCAGCATCGTCTGTCGTTTTGATTACAGACATTCAAGTGGGAGTGTAGGGGCCTCTCACTGCAGTTTTAAACTTGCATTTCTCTAACAACGAATGATGCTGAGAATCTTCTAAAGATGTGTTTAGACTTCATTTTAGAGAAGAGAAAAAGTTTCTCAATTGAGTTTCTCTCCACATTAGACTATTACAAAGATTAATTCTTATCCAAGTCCAAACTACTTCCTTAGCCCATTCACACTGATTTTTCTGTTCCATATCTATTCAGTCCTTTGACCTCTTCAACAACATTCGAGCTCCTTCATAGTCTTAGTGTAGACATTCGTTATTATTTCCCTTGGGTAACTAAAAGTAGAACAGCTGGGTCATGTGGTAAGCATATATTTGTAAACTTCACAATTACTATTTGTTTTGTGGTCCAGATGCCCAAATTAATAATGCATGTTAATTTATTTTGGGAAATTATATTTGATTTCTAATGTTCATACTAGATAACACACGTACCTGAGGCACTATGCTAAAGTAATCGTTATTCCTTTAGGTCTCAAGTCTCTAACTATTTAAGCATGTATAATCAGATGGCACATGAATGTAACAGTCCCAAGCAGCTAATAGTCTAGTTGATGAGACAAGAGGTAATTAGATAATTCAAGATATTAAACTGTCTTCATGACATGACACTATAAGAAACAGTACTCTACACTAAGAGTAAGCAGCCCTCGTTCAGTTTATGGTCTGCCTTGAACATGGGCTTTAGGATCCTAGGTAGTCACTTAACCTCATTCAACCTCTCCGCCACCTCGGTAGTAAAGTGGGGTCACTATCTACATAACGTACTTCACACTACTGTGCATCGTGGGGTGTGATGGAAAGAACATGGCTTGGGAGCTAGGCAGACTTAAATTCAAATCTAGATTCAATAAATGCTTGTGCTCTTACTGGAACCAAAAGCTATTCTAAGTGCATTTCACTTATTATTTTCTCTAATTCTCACAATAACCCTACAGCATCTATCCTATTATCACCCACATTTTATAAATAAGGGAAGTGAGGCTTAAAGATTAAGTAACTTTACTCAAGGTCCACAATTAAATACAGTCATGCATTGCTTAAGGAATACGTTCTGGGAAATGCATGACAAGGCAATTTTAACCTGTGCAAGCACCACACAGTGTATTTATACAAACACAGATGGTGCAGCCTACTATGCACACAGGCTGTATGGTATAGGCTATTGCTCCTAGGCTACAAACCTGTATAGTATTTTACTGGAGGCAAATATAACACAATAGCAAGCATCTGTGTATCTAAACATAGAAAAGGGGCCAGGCACAGTGGCTCATGCCTGTAATCCTAGTACTTTGGGAGGCTAAGGCGGGTGGATCACCTGAGGTCAGGAGTTCGAAACGAGCCTGGCCAACATGGTGAAACCCTGTCTCTACTAAAAATACAAAAAAGAAAAAAAAATAGCCAGGTGTGGAGGCAGGCTCCCGTAATCCCAAGTACTCGGGAGACTGAGGCAGCAGAATAGCTTGAAAGAGGCAGGTGGAGGTTGCAGTGAGCTGAGATTGCACCACTGCACTCCAACCTGGGAGACAGAGCAAGACTCTGTCTCAAAAAAACTGAATACGAATAAAATAAAATTTAAAAAAGGTACAGTAAAAATAAGATACAAAAGATTTAAAAAATGGTATAGTTGTCTAGGGCATTTACCATGAATGCAGTCTGCAGGACTGGCCATTGCACTGGGTGAGTTAGTGGGTGAGTGGTGAGTGAATGTGAAGGCCTAGGTCATGACCATACACTACTGTAGACTTCATTAACACTGCGCACTTAGGCTACGCTAAATTTATTTTCAAAAATGTTTCCTTCTTTGATAAACTAACCAACCTTAGCTTACTGTAAAGTTTTTACTTTATAAACTTTAACCTTTTTAACTTTTTGATTCTTGCAATAACAGGTTAAAACACAAACACTATAGAGCTCCACAAAAATATTTTCTTTCTTTATATCCTTATTCTAGAAGTTCTATATTTTTAGAACTTTTTTAAAAAACTTTTTAGATTAAAAAAAAAAAAAAAAACCTAAGACACACACATTAGCCTAGGCCCACACAGGGTCAGGATCATCAGTATCACTGTCTCCCACCTCCACATCTTGTCCCCACTGGAAGGTCTTCAGGGGCAGTAACAGGCATGGAGCTGTCATCTCCTGTGATAACAATGCCTTCTTTTGTAGTACCTCCTGAGAGACCTGACTGAGGCTGTTTTACAATTCACCTTTTTAAAAATAGGTAGTAGGCATATACACTAAAATAACAATAAAAAGTCTAGTGTAGTAAATACAGAAACCAGTAACAGTCATTGATGATCGTTATCAAGTATTATATGCCATGCATAATTGTATGTGCTAGACTTTTATATAACTGGCAGTGCAGTAGGTTTGCTTTCACCAACCTCACCATAACCACGTCAGTAATGCATGGCACTACAACTTTACCAATGGCTATGATGTCACTAAGCGACAGTAATTTTTCAGCTCCTTCATAATTTGACGGGACCACCTTCACATAAGCAGTCCACTGTTGACTAAAATGTCATTATGGGGTGCATGACTGTGATACAGCGGTGATCCAAACCAAGGCAGAAGGAATATTTACCTCTAAATAATACTCTGCTGGAGAGACAAAATCAAAACTGTACAGGTCTTGTGACATCATAAGGACTGCATTTTCTCTCCAGGACCTGTTGCTCCAGTGGCTCCACGCTCCCTGCATGAGTCGCATATGTTTGTTTCCCTCCTTTCCCCATCCTCATGAAGCCCTGTGTTCTGAGCAGGCGAACATCCTGGAGGAAATGTGTTCCAGCCTCCAAGTAGAGGGAGTGTTATGTGAGGCAAGGGAGGGAAGACAGAGGGCAGAAAAGACTTTTCCAACCTACCTAACACAAGCAAAATATGGCAATTTTGGGGCAACACCTGGAGTAGGGAGGGAGGCATAGGAAATGTCTTAGAGAAGCGAAAAAAAACTAAATTCTTTATTTCATGTCTCAGGATCGATTGAACCAACTCTATAGAACAGTATGCGGACCAGGTGTGGTGGCTCACACCTATAATGCCAGCACTTTAGGAGGCTGAGAAGGGAGTATAGCTTGAGCTCAGGAGTTCAAGGACCAGTCTGAGCAACATAGGGAGACTGTTTTTACCAAAAACTTTTTAAAATTAGCAGGCATGATGGCATGCGCCTGTTGTCCCGGCTACTCAAGAGACTGAGGCAGGAGGATTGCATGAACCTAGCAGCTCAAGGCTGCAGTGAGCCATGATGGCACCACTGCACTCCAGCCTGGACGACAAGGTGAGACCCTTTTAAATAAGAGTATGCCTTCCAAGTTTATGGTATTTGTCAACTAAGCTAAAAATGTTTTGTAGAAAACAATGGGAATCTTTGAATGCTTGAAGGACAAAGAAAAAAGTGTTTTAAAGTATTAAAAGCTTTGAAAGCAAATTTATAATCTTGGTGGAAAAAAGTAAATGAGGATATGAACAGTAGTTTTAAAACTAAATTGTATACACATACAGGTAACTAGTATTGCCTATAGGAGGTATATCTGAACATTTGTTTTGATCTTCACACATGGGTGTGTGTGCAGATAAACAGACAAAACACCCAATACTGATCACCTCTTTCCCAGAGGAGATAAAGGGAGACTTGCCTGAAAAAACTGTTCACCTGCTTGTTTAAATTTGTTAAATTATGTTTGTCTCTATTTTTAATTGCTTTAGTAATAATAATAGAGACTACCTTTTTTAAGCTGCTAAATGTCAAATACCTGGTACACTTTAATACACCAACCCTACAAGGTAGGTCTTATCCTCTCCACTTTATAGAGTAACAAAGAAAGCATATCACAAACAGGTTAAATAATTTGTTCAGTAATAAAGCTAGATTCAAACCTAGGTCTCTCATTCTAAAACCACGTACTAGGCCAGGCGCAGTGGCTGACGCCTGTAATCCTAACACTTTGGGAGGCCAAGGCGGGCAGATTACTTGAGGTCAGGAGTTCAAAACCAGCCTGGTCAACATGGTGAAACCCCACCTCTACTAAAAATACAAAAAAACTTAGCTGGGCATGGTGGTGGGCACCTATAGTCCCAGCTACTTGGGAGGCTGAGGCAGGAGAATCACTTGAACCTGGGAGGAAAAGGTTGCAGTGAACGGAGATCCTGCCACTGAAGTACAACTTGGGTGACGAAGTGAGAATCCATCTCAAAAAAAATTTTTTTTAATTAAAAAAAAAAATACAACTATGTTCTTTCTGCTTAAACATTTTGCCCTCCCACCCATGGCAAATGATACAGGAGAAGAAATTAAAGACAACTTTGTAGCAGAAAACTGAATGAAAAGATGCTTGTTTCAAATTATCTTACTTGGTCTGTTGTTTTTCCCTTGCCTTCAAATAAAGTGGGCAGCCTGAGACTGGGCTATGAGTAGGGAAACCTATGTGTCTAAGTGTAAGCTGTGGCGCAGGGCTGAAGCGATGTGAGCTTCAGGTTCCCCATGCAAATCTTGCCTAGAGGAAACCTGCCCTTTCTCAGTATCTGGCCCTGTGTCCATTGACGTATATTCAGTCAAAAAAAAAAAACAACTTTTTCTTAAGTGCACTGTTAAGTGTTAGGGAAAGAATACTTATTCCTCATTCCTCATGTTTCCATGTGAAAGAACTGAAAGTAGTGCTTCTGATGTCCCTAAACTGTCTCACTCTACCTCTTAGTAGAGGATGCATGAACTATCAAATCAGTGGTACTCAAGAGAAGGAAATGAGTACGCACAGGCTCTGCTCCTCCACCCTGTAGAGGAGACCTGCAACTGTCCAGCCTGCCTGTGCCTGCTAAGAGTGAGGGGTCAGCAAGCCTACTTGGCCAATAGACCGAAAGCCATTTTCTCTTACAGCTTTATCAATAACTAAGGTGAAATGAGACAAAGGGAAAAACAGTGGCGAAGACTGGGCTCAGGAACTGAATTGCCTGGTTGTGAATCCCAGCCCCACCACTTACTATGTGACCTTGGGCAACTAACCTAACTTCTCCAGCCTTCAGTTTCCTGCTCTATAAAACATAGCCAACAAGAGAGCCTATTTCATAGGATTGCGATGAAGATTAGAACAGTGCCTGGCACATAATAAGCATTCAGTGTTAGTGTCTTTATTATTTATTTCTTCTATCTCACCGATCCTTGCAACAATCTCAGTTCAAAACTAGGAGGGGGAACAAAGGCGAGCTTCCTAAAATCCCAACAGAGAGAAAGAATTTCTTTCGCCGGGCGCGGTGGCTCAAGCCTGTAATCCCAGCACTTTGGGAGGCCGAGACGGGTGGATCACGAGGTCAGGAGATCGAGACCATCCTGGCTAACATGGTGAAACCCCGTCTCTACTAAAAAAAAATACAAAAAACTAGCCGGGCGAGGTGGCGGGCGCCTGTAGTCCCAGCTACTCGGGAGGCTGAGGCCGAATGGCGTAAACCCGGGAGGCGGAGCTTGCAGTGAGCTGAGATTGGGCCACTGCACTCCAGCCTGGGCGACAGAGCGACACTCCGTCTCAAAAAAAAAAAAAAAAAAAAGAATTTCTTTCAAAAGTAAGACAGGAAGAACGTCTTTTGGCTACAGTAGCGAGATGATGCAAATATCTTATGTTACTTTCTGGTGAACTAGTTTGGAGAAAACTTCAGAATAACAGCTGGTCCCAAAGACAAAGCACTAGGGTGCCTAGTTCAAAACCTCCCCCACCATACTCTACCAATGAGAAATTAATTTGCAATGTCATGGTTTTTTCCAGTGTGGGGGGCTATCAGGACACACCCCCCCCCAAGATGGTTCATTATAATTTTCCATATTAATCAGCTCTATCACTCACTAATACTCAATGTGAGAGTTTGGTGCTTTTCCTGAAACCACCTCTGCTCTCTACTTAGTATAGGTATCAACTGATTCCCCTTCGAACTTCTTAAACCTGTTTCCTATGTGAAATACTCGACGTGTCTAGGAACACATAAGCACAGTGTAAGCTTATTGGATGGGATAAGAGAATTACAGCAATTAAGGATGAAAATATAAGGTTCCTAAACACCTTTAACATCTATTACATGTCATCAGCCACTTACAGGTGATCCTGCTGCCTCCACACCAGCTCCTGCACTGGAAATCCTCAGCAACTAAATTTAGCCCAGTGCCTGCCAAATTGTAGGCATTCAGCAAACATTTATTGAAATCAGAGCCTAGGAATTAGGTTAACCATGACTACAACCTGTCTAAAAAGTAGTTTTCCTCATAAACCGCTCCTCAAATGTCCAGACGCCACTTTTCCTACGTCTGTTCTCTGTCAACATCTTGTCCTTGCTGTACTGTTAGACATAAGATCTTAAACTATGCATTTCCTTAAGAAACCATGAGCTGAAAATTAAAAAGAGACAGAAGATATTAGTTTAAAAGTATTCCTCACCAAATTTCAGACAACAGCTCTATAACAGCAGGTCTAGAGAACAACCAGAAGACAGAAGATTCTAAGATGGAGAGCATTGGAGGAAATTAATAGAATGGCATGGCTAAGAATGTGAAAACAAAAATTTCAAGAATACGCTAAAGACAGAACCAAAAAACACAAATAAAACTACAGAAAAAAAAAAAAGCTGTAAGAGAGTCATGGATTATATAAAGCAAACAAAAATGTGGTACACTCTGATGCAACTGATGGGATTTACGGAAAGAATTTATTTAAACTTTATGCTATGAGCCATTACAGTGCCCTGCACTACAGAGACAGCACCACAGCAAGGGAGAGCCTGATGGGCACTGCGCAAATTGCTCCTTGCTGAGAAAAAATAACAAAGCGTGCGCAAAGGAATGGTAAAACATCCTCATATGCAACTTCCGTGCAAACACAAGTGGTGGCAGCCAGAGGCCTCAGTCAACTCCTCAGAGTTTCCTAAGAAGTGCTCAGGAGTTGGAAGGTCATGTCTGCAAAAAGAAAATCTGCAGACATGGCAAAGGCAGAAAAAGAAATGACAAGCTCCATCCCTACTACATGGAACACAAAAGAGAAGTTCCAGGATCCCAATGCATCAAAGAGAAGGAGCCTCCTTGGGCCTTTTTCTTGCTGTGTCCTGAGCACTGACCAAAAATCAAAGGCGAACATCCCAGCCAATCCACTGGCGATGTTGCAAAGAAACTGGGCAAGATGTGGAATAATAATGCTGCTGCTGATGACAGGCAGACCCAAGACCAGAGGGCTGCTAAGCCGAAGGAAAACACAAAAAATCTATTACTGCATATGAACTCAAGAAAGCCTGATGGGGTGAAAAAGGCAGTCATCAAGGCTGTAAAAAAGCAAGAAAAAGAAGGAAGAGGAGGAAGATGAGAAAGATGAAGAGGAGGAGTAGAAAAGAAAATGAAGATGATGGGTCAGGCACGGTGCCTCATGCCTGTAATCCCAGTACTTTGGGAGGCTGAGACAGTTGCATTGCTTGAGCCCAGGAGTTCAAGACCAGCCTTGGCAACATGGTGAAACCCCGTCTCTACAAAAAATACAAAAAAAGTTAGCCAAGCATGGTGCCTGTAGTCCCCAGCAACTCGGGAGGCTGCGGTGAGAAAATCACCTGAACCAGGGAGGCAGAGGCTTTAGTGAGCCAAGATTGTGTCACCGCACTCCAGATTGAGCAACACCCTGTTTCCAAAATAAATAAATAAATAAGGCAAGGCTTGGTGGCTCACGCCTGTAATCCCAGCACTGTGGGAGGCCGAGGCAGGCAGATCGCTTGAACCCAGGAATTCAAGACCAGCCTGGGGAACGTGGTGAAACCCCATCTCTACTAAAAATACAAAATATTAGCCAGGTGTGGTGGTGCATGCCTATGATCCCAGCTACCCGGGAGGCTGAGGTGGAAGGGTCACATGAGCACAGGAGGCAGAGGTTGCAGTGAGCCGAGATCACACCACTGCACTCCAACCTCAGCAACACAGTGAGACCCTCTCTCAAAAAATAAAAAATAAAATAAAATGATGATGATGAATAAGTTGGTTCTAACATATTTTTGTCTATAAAACATTTAAGCCCCCTGTACACAACTCACTCCTTTAAAGAAAAAAACTGAAATGTAAGGCAATGTAAGACTTGTTTTTAAACTGTGCAGTATCTTCTTTTGTATAGTTAATGCACTACCCAATGTGTCTTCAGAGAGCCCTGTCCTGATAGTATTCCCAGTGGTCATTAACCTTGCCTGGTCCTCTACGGGGCTGTAAACTGGCATGGAAATTTAAAGCAGGTTCTTGCCAGTGCTCAGGACAGCTAGTTATATATGCAGATGGTTGTTGCTTTTTCATCTTCAGTTGTCTCTGCTGCAGCTTATATAAAATAACTGTTGTTCTGTTAACTGAACACTACTCAGTAACTGGCAAGGAGGGGAAGGCGGCAGCTGGTTTGTTGACATTCTGAATCTTTCTAAGTAAATAAAATTTCTTTATTTAAAAAAAAAAAAAGTCTATATTAGAACAGTCTCCATGAAACAGCCCATGGGTTTTGATAATAAGCCCACAGAGAAGGACCAGGAAGCCTAAGACACCCTTTGGTCTAGCAATGACAGAAAAAGATGCATATAACATATAAACCAATGTCAACTTATGAATAAAGAAAGGTGGCTTGTAAAAGAGTGCTGGAAGGAGAAACATGGGGTCTCATAATATTGGTAAGAAAAGAGCAGAGAGATAAAGTTTAAGGTTGATTTAACAAGAAATATGGGTATCAATATCTTATGTAAAAACATCCCAAAAAATCTCAGTACTTTGGGAGGCCAAGTCGAGTGGATCGCTTGAACCCAGGAGTTCAAGACCAGCCTGGGCAACACAGCAAAATCCCATCTCTATAAATAAATATATTTTTATATGTTAAAATTTAAATATGTATATACCTTAACTGAGTGCAGTGACATGCACCTATAGTGTCAACTACTCAAGAGGCTGCTGTGGGAGGATCACCCGAGGCGAGGGAAGCCGAGGCTACAGTGAGCTGTTTTTTTTGTTTTTTGTTTTTTGTTTTTTGTTTTTTGAGATGGAGTCTTACTCTGTCACCCAGGCTGGAGTGCAGTGGTATGATCTCAGCTCACTGCAACCTCCGCCCCTCAGGTTCAAGCAATTCTCCTGCCTCAGCCCCCTAAGTAGCTGGGATTACAGGCACATGCCACCACATCTAGCTAATTTTTGTGTTTTTAGTGGAGGCGGGGTTTCCTCATGTTGGGCAAGCTGGTCTCGAACTCCTGACCTCAAGGGATCTGCCCGCCTCGGCCTCCCAAAATGCTGGGATTACAGGCGTGAGCCACCGCGCCCGAACTGCAGTGAGCTGTGATCATGCCACTGCACTCCAGCTAGGGCAACAGAGTGAGATCTTGTATTGAAAAGAAAAGAAAAGAAGCACCGAAAAGCACTAAAACTAATATAAAAATGAAATAGGAGAAGAGGTAAAAAGGATTGCACATATGAACTTAATCTTCTTCAGGGAGTCAATAAATATGTATCCAATATGATTTTAATATGAATCTTAATTATTCAAGGTACACATGTATCACCTACAGTAATTCAAGTATTATTGCTCATGTGCCCCAAAAGAATTTTGTGAAGCCTTGTAACTGCTCATACATTTTTAAATCAATGTACAAGATTTTTCAAAATTAAGTTTGAATAGCTGCAAAGGATAACGTACAAAATATTGTTTTTTAAATAAAATTCCTTTCAATATATGCATTGGTATCAAAAGAGCACAAAATTTGGTATTTGGGTATTTCATAGTATTTTTAGTTTTTATATTCACTATCGATACTTTGTAAAATGAAAAACCACTTCTTGAATAGTCAGTAGTTTTGTATCTTTACTTTTTTCAATGAATTCATATTTCCATTCCACTTTCCCCAAAGAATTCTGTCCTAATGTAGAGTCTTATTAGTTAACCACTCTATCACTGTTTTCTATAAAAATATGTACATATGCCAGGCACAGTAGCTCCCAATTACAATCCCAGCACTTCAGGAGGCTGAGGTAGGAGGATTGCTTGAGCCCAGGAGTTCATGACCAGTCTGGGCAACAAAGTGAGACCCCCATCTCTACAAAAAAAGGGGAAAAAATTAGCTGGGCATGGTGGTGTGTGCCTGTAGTTCCAGCTACTCAAGAGGCCGAAGCAAGAGACTGCTTGAGCCCAGGAGGTAAAGGCTGCAGTGAGCTGTGTTTATGGCATGGCACGGCACCATACTCCAGCCTGGGTGACAGCAAGACCCCGTGTCTCAAAAGAACAAAACAAACAGTACTCTAACATCTAACATTATTATTTTGTTTTCTTTATTTTGGAAATGGGTCTCAATCTGTCACCCAGGCTAAAGTGTAATGTGCAATCATAGCTCATTTCAACACTAAACTCCTGAGTTCAAGTCCCACACCTGGCTTTTTTTCTTTTTTTTTGTAGAGACAGGGTGTCACTACATTGCCCAGGCTGGTCAAATATTATTTTTAATGATCTTTCAGCTAAAGAATGAATTCGATTTCCTGAAAGCAAATAATGGAAAACTATATGGCTTGCAAAAAGAGTTGTGATTTAGATCATAAAAGTCACTCTTTTTCTCAATTTCTTGGATATACGCCAAAGACTTCACCATAACTTTTCAAATTAATTATACCTGCTACTGTTTCACTTAGTGGCACTTTGCTTAACCTGTTATACACAGAAGGGGTTGAGAAGACAAAACACTGTTAACTTCATCATACCTTTGACAAAGTAATATTATGTGACACGATATGTTTTCCTCAAAATGTTAGAGCTGCAGATTTAGCTAATTCAATCTACGGGAAAATTTGTTATGTGATCTAACAATTTGACATATAATCTAGAAAGTAGCTTTATGATCAAAAATTGATCTTTTATATACATTATCAAATCTATATGGCTGGGAGCTATGGCTCTTGCCTATAATCCCAGCACTTGGGAGGCTGAGGCACAAGGATCGCTTGAGCTCAGTTTAAGACCAGCCTGAACAACATGGCAAAACCTCCTCTCTACAAAAAAAAAAACTTAGCCAGGCATGGTGGTGCTCAAGTCCCAGCTATTTTGGGGGCTGAGGCGGGAGGACTGCTACAGTGAGCCTTGACAGGAGGTCAAGGCTACAGTGAGCCCTGATCACACCACTGCACTCCAGCCTGAGTGAGAGAGACCCTGTCTCCAAACAAACAAAAAAAATCAGCTAAATCAAACATTTTCTGTACAAGTCGGCCTCATTTTAAAATTCAAACAAAAGTTTTAACAGCCACTTCACAGAGAACTAGATTATTAAATGTTTTATAAGATTACTAAAAGTAACCAAGGATGAATTTGAATTATGTATATCTAACAATTTAAAGGGATAAAAGATCAATATGCTATTTCTTAGTAATTAATCTGCAATAAAATTTAACATGTAACTAAAATTAGCAGCTATTAATAAAACAAGCCAGATGATAAAGATAGGGCATTCCTCTGATTAATGTATGTTATTAAGTAATCCAACTCCGGTATATTATATTTTTGAAAATAAATAAGAATGAGAAGGAATTCTATCAATTTTCTTTGAGACAGGCTGGAGTCCAGTGGCATGCTCTTGGCTCACTGCAACCTCCACCTCCTGCGTTCAAGTGATTCTCCTGCCTCAGCCTCCCAAGTAGCTGGGACTACAGGCGCCTGCCACCACACCCGGCTAATTTTTTGTATTTTTAGTAGAGATGGGGTTTCACTGTGTTAGCCAGGATGGTCTCGATCTCCTGACCTCGTGATCCACCCACCTCCGCCTCCCAAAGTGCTGGGATTACAGGTGTGAGCCACCGCGCCCAGCCTATCAATTTTTTTGTTTTTTTTTGAGACGCAGTCTCACTCTTTCACCCAGGCTGGAGCGCAGTGGTGCGATCTCGGCTCACTGCAAGCTCCGTCTCCGGGGTTCAGGGCATTCTCCTGCCTCAGCCTCCCGAGTAGCTGGGACCACAGGTGCCTGCTACCACGCCCGGTTAATTTTTTTTTTTTTTTTTGTATTTTTTTTAGTAGAGACAGGGTTTCATCGTGTTAGCCAGGATGGTCTCGATCTCCGGAACTCGTGATCCACCTGCCTCGGCCTCCCAAAGTGCTGGAATTACAGGCGTGAGCCACCGCACCAGGCCTCAATTTTCTTAAACATCAATAGTGGGCTTTTTTCCTAAGTATTTAATAAAAGAAGTGAGTATACAGAAGTGTGAACCACTGGCCAGGCATAGTGGCTTATTTATTATTAACTAACAGGGTCTAGCATTGGGAATAATTGCTTCAACTTCAAAGTTGTATTGAATGTCAACATCTAAAGATAACTGTAACAATGAGAACGTGATATGAAAACAGTCGTGATTTTTATTGGTGACAAGGTCACAGGTACTGCTAATACTATAATTCATTACCTATGTTAATAATTGAAGGAATTGCTAAATTTCATTTGTAAGTTGCTGAGAAACAAAAGTGTAACCTTCTCCCCATCCATATTTATAGACCCCCCATTCATTCTATCCACATTAAGAATCCCTATTCTAGAGCATGCATCCTTGATTAGAGGTGGTCATATGCTACCTCATCCACCCTGGAGTGTGTACTCGTAATTAGGATATCAAATGTTAACCAGTTATTCCTCTGTGTGGATTAAAATTAATGCCTGCATCTATATCACTTTTTTGGGTATACTTTAACAGGGATGATGAGACTTCTGTACAAATGAATACAAACAGTGAGGACTTACAAGGAGATCCAAAGGGGTGAGCCATGAAGTGCAGTGCAGTTATGCTGAAGTATTTTAAATTAAAGACACTGTAAGAGGATCTGGCAAACACAAATACAGTAATATGTGTTACAGCAGCTAGGAAAAAAGTGGAGAGAAAGAATGAAAGTCGTTATTACTGTTATTCCTTATTTAAGATTGAAAAGGACATCGCGGAAAAAATATGTCACAAGGTCTTTGTTGTCTGTGGTCTGGAGCTGAAGCTGTTTCAGACAGAGAATAGCATGACAGCATGGGAAGGTAGAAAGACAGGGCCACACGTGGAGGACGGGAAGGCACAGAAGCTTTTTCCGCATGTGAAGGACAGACTAGTCCAGCCACAGTTATAAGCATTTTATGCATATTAATGGTTTTAGTCCTCACAACAACCCTATTATTTGCATTTTACAGATGGAGAAACAGGCATAGAGAGATTAAGTAACATCCTGAGTCAAAACTAGGTCTGTCTGGCTCCTCCGGACTCAAAACTACTCAATGCAAGATTGAGCTGTTGCTTAGGTGGGAGCATGACTGGAGATAGGAGATCAAGTCAAAGGCTGTTGAAATGATGCTGGCGAAGATACGGTGGAGGTGTACCCTGCCAGTCAAGCATCAGGAACAGGTGAAAAAATATGTCCAGCCTGGAAATCTAAACATTTGTTTTTAGGCTAGACAGTACCCACAAAATAGGGAATAAAAGTTCAGTGTTTCTGAGTAGAGATTTTTACCAGCAGTTTTAAATATTCCTGTGCCTGGCTGGATCGATTCCTGCAATACCAGCGTCTCCCTCCAACTAAAGAATGTTCGTCTGGGCAGGATTTTATTGTAATCACCAGCTAATGTTTACACTAAGCACCACCTTAGTCCCCTGACCAGATAGGAACAACAGTAACACAGTTTCCAAATGTTCATTATATGGTGACTAAGCTCACAGTTGTCAGATGCTTGCACCAGATAGCAGCAAAGGAAACACGGACCATTTAGCCCATTTGCTAGCAGTTTGCAAGAACTTAAGAGTGAAGCGGGAGGGAACGTTTAAGGTCAAGAGCACGACTGCCTGGCATATAAGTAACTAGGGTCTGTAGCTCTTCACATTGTAGATGGAGTTTCAGATGACTGGAGTTAAATGAAGGTTTTATAAAAACACACCTAACCTACCTTCTGCATTGAATGCATGCAGGATCTAGAGACTGATTGATTCATCTTTGATGTAAAATACAACAAAGTCCCAACTTCCTAGTTGCAGGAAAAGAGAGAAGGTCCTGGCAGCACAGTGAATTCTCTAATAAACAGATTCAAGAGACCATAAAAGTAATTTGAACTTACATGACTGCCTGGCATGTAAGTAATTAGGGTCTGTAGCTCTTCACATTATAGATGGAATTTTAGATGATTGGAGCTAAATGGGAGTTTTATAAAAACATACCTAACTCACCACCTGCACTGACAGTCAGCTGGTTCCTGGTCCAAAAGTCTTTTACTGGGCGGGTTCAGATTCAGCTCCTGGCCTTGTATTTGTACCATGGGAGCCCTTCACTTGAAGGTCATTGTTCAGGAGCCTGTGGGTGGGTAGTCCGGAAAGCCCACGGGTGTCCACTCCCCAGACGCTCACCCACCCAACCCTTGGAGCTATTCCATCACTTTCCCAGGCCCCAGAGAGGTGTCTCCTTATCTAAGCTCTCTGAGATTGCTGGTCAGAATGATTTGTTTTTAACTTACCAGAAAGCAGTGAAGATCTTAAGAACAGTCAAGACTAAATGTTAAAATTTTCACCCTCGTGGTCTCTGACATGTGTTCTTCTCTGCATCCCATGTTTCACTTCCATATTTAAAATTTTCACTTTCATATTGACTAATGGTCTGACTTAAGATTTCTTAGCAAACAGCTTCTGTTTAAGTTTAGTTGTTAATTGTAGTTACTAAAGTGTAGATTTCCAGGTTGGAAAATAGAAGCAATTATTTTCATCTGTTCTTAATTTATGGGCGTTATTTATATTCTGCTCAAGGTCATCACCAAGGTCTGATTGCAAAAATTCAAAAAATTGCAACCTCAGGCATAAATGGGTTAATACTCATCCCTAGGACAGGCCATTAGTTGGAAGGTAAAGTACTTTGAAACAGCCAAAGTAGGATGACCGATTACTCTTTTAGGATGCATCAGCTTTATGCACAGATACATTTTTGTACCATTTATTTCCGGCTTTTGATGTACCTTATTCAATAAGGATTCAACAAGGTAGTTAACCTATTTTTATTAAATCACAACATAAAATATTTATTTCAATTACAGTCAATCCTCATCTTAAGTTATGAAATATTTAATATTTTCTGCCGCTTATTAATAAAAAGCATTTTATACGAATTGCTATAGTGGTTTACACTTTATTTTTATTTTCACTTTTTTGAGATGGAGTTTCGCTCTTGTTGCCCAGGCTGGAGTGCAATGCGTGATCTCAGCTCACTGCAACCTCTGCCTCCTGGGTTCAAATGATTCTCCTGCCTCAGCCTCCCAAGTACCTGGGATTACAGGTGCCCACCACCACAGCCAGCTAATTTTTGTATTTTTAGTAGAGAGAGGGTTTCACCATGCTGGATAGGCTGGTCTTGAACTCCTTACTTAGGTATATTTCAATACATATCTGGTTTCCTTTTTAATCCTATGTATTTTATGCTTTTGGAAGATTATTCTGAAAGGAGTCCATATGATTTATCAGACTGCCAAAGGGTTCATGACCAACAAAAGGTTGCAAATTTCTGCTCCAGGCTGGGTGCAGTGGCTCACGCTTGTAATCCCAGGGCTTTGGGAGGCAAAGGTGGCAGGATCACTTGAGGCCAGGAATTCAAGACCAGCCTGGACAACATAGAAGGAACCAAAAATCTACAAAAAAAACTTGAAAAATTAGCTGGGCATGGTGGTGCATGCCTGTAGCCTGAGCTACTCAGGAGGCTGAGGTGGGAGGATCACCTGAACCCAAGAGTTCGAGGTCATGGTGAGCCATGATTGCACCACTGCATTCTAGCCTGGGCAACAAAGCAAGACTTTCAAAAAAAAATTTTTTTTATGTCTGCTCTCGAAGCAGTTTTTAGTGCCTTCAGCTACCTTTCTTTCCTGATCAACACTAGAATTTTTTTTAACATTTGTGGGGTTTTTTTTTCTTTCAAATTTATCACTGGGCATGAACTAGAGGGCTTAATTAGCAAAAGAAATGTAAGAAATAATTTTTCACTGGTAAAGTGCATAGTGTTGAAAGTGTCACTAAAATAATGACTAAAAATATGATACAGGTTCCTCCATTCTTAGGACAGCAAAGTATAAGACTAACAAACCTAGCATCCTGTTCCCTGTCATTTAGTCAGGGCTCTATCCAGACTTAGACTCAGATTCTATTGCATAATTTTGATCAGAAGAGTACCTGAATCCTGCTACATCTGTCTCAAGGGAAACTTCTGGGGAAGGTGTCTGTCTGAGAGCTGTGGCTTCACTAAGCTTACAGGAACAGGTGGCATGACTAATGCTGCGGCTGCTTGCTAATAAAGATGCAGCAGAACCCTGTTAATATCTTGTTACAAATGACCAAAATGGCTTAGATCAGTTCATAACACTCCCGTGAGACTAATAAGGACCATGAAGGCTGGAACCAAATTCTCTTTTGTTTACCAGTGTTTTCTTAGGGTCAACATCCTGATACACACACAGAGGACACTCCACAGTTGTTGAATGAATTAATGAATATGATACACATTTAGCTGTATGTGGGTTTTTCCTAGCTCCAGAATGTCAGTTCCTTTAAACAAAAAAAAAAGCACGTCATATTTATCTTTCCCATGTCAGGACACTCTGCTGGAGTGATGCGTATCAGATGTCAATGAATAACTGCTGAATGTCTTTAGTTCTGATCTAATCTGAATTAACCAGTTACATTTTTCCAAATGTTTGGAGAAGAAACTCTTCTGTAAAATCTTAGAAGGCAATGAGAAGCTGTGATCTCATCTAGTTTTGGAGAGATGAGCTTAGGCAGATCTGAGTTCAGATCCCCACTCTGCCACTTGCTGATCATGTGACCTTGGGAAGCCTTGTAACACCTTTGAGTCTCATTTCCCTTCTGAAAATGTTGAGATAACAATGGTACCTATATCGTTTGTTGTAAAGATGTCATGAGAACTTATACTCCTGCAAAGGCTCTAACACAATATAAACAATAATAATGCCTATAAACAAATGCTGGTTGTCATCAATGAGAAGATCCACAAACTAAGTCTCTATTCACTTCCTGTATTTCCAAGAATGCTGGGCTGGCTGTCTCTGCATTACCGACACCTTCTAAGCATTCAAAGACCTTGACCACGGAGTTCCTTTTCCTGTGATAATGATAGTTCAAGAAACCAACTCTGAGCAATATTATGCAAACTGATGCTCTTCAGAGGAAACCCACAATCCCTGAAATAAACATCTTACAGTTGCTATCTGGAGCATCAAGAAACTACACTTAGATCTACAGCTTAAACAGCTATGATTATTGTCAATTAAAAGCAAAAGGGCATCATTTGTTATTAGAAACCTGGTATTATAATTGACTACATGTCTAACCCAGTTAACATTTATTGAGTACCTAGCATATATGCCAGTGTTATTTGAAAAGAATATTACTTAAAATATGACATGTTTTGATAAATAAAATTTGTTTAAGAGAGTTGACAAGAATAAATAAATCAAGGCAAAATAGCAGCTACCACCTACTAAGTAGGTACCATGTGCCAGGCATTTTACACAAATAACTCACTCATGACCACGGCAATCTTGCATGATCCATATTACAGTGTTATCACCTCCACTTCACAGAAAAGGAAATGGAGGCTCAGGGAGGCGATATAAACTTCCAAATTTTACACAGCTGGTAAACAGTAGACCCAGCACTCACACCCAAGTCTGAGTCATGCTTCTCTTCAACCAACTCTTGCCTTTCCCATCCCCAGACACAGTGGTAATCATTAAACTCCCTCGCAGCACCTCTGTTCTGCAGCTTGGCTACTGCTTGTGGGGTTGATCAATTTAAAAATTAACCCAATCTATAAATTGGCCTATCCTCTTCCTAATCTTTAAGTTCAGGTCCTTACTATCCACACCAAGTTGTGGGGGGCAAAAGGACCAGATAGGCCCAAAAAGGCCAGGTCAACGGAGAGCCAGCTCAACACACAGCAAGAGAATCCCTGAGGACACAGACAAGGGCTTGCAAGAGGACGTCTTAGTGTGGATTCCTCAGTAAGCAAAAACCAAGGCTTGTGTAGGAGTGCGTCCCAGGCAAGGAGGGAAGGGAGTGAGCGTGAGGAAGTGTCAGATTATGAGCATGTGAAGCTGGCGTGAGCCCAGGCTGAGCTGGCAAAAGCCAGGGTTGAAAAGTGATCAAAGTTACTCCGAGGAGAGGTGAGGCCAAGAAGACCTGAAGCGGCACCTGCAAGGGGTCTGATACGGGGCAGAACGATGAAAGCAGAGTCTGAAACCCTAAGTGAAGCTTCTGGAAACGGCAAGGCATAAAGTCCTGGTCCAAAGCCAGAGTGTGACCTAATCTTTTGTTTTGTTTTGTTTTTGAGACAGGGTCTCACACTGTCACTCAGGCTGCAGTGGTGCAATCACACCATCACAGCTCACTGCAGCCTCGACCTCCCCAGACTCAGGTGATCCTCTTGTCTTAGTCTCCCAAGTAGCTGACCACAGGCATGCACCACCATGCCCAGGTGATTTTTATTTTTGTAGAGACAGGGTTTCACCATGTTGCCAAGGCTGTTCCTGAACTCCCGGGCTCAAGTGATTTGCCTACCTCAGCCTCCCAAAGTGCGGGGACTGCAGGCATGAACCACCACGCCCAGACATATGACTTAATCTTAACCCGTCTCTGTCCCCCATCCTACTTTTAAGCATCCTTCCTGATGTAAATAGATGAAGGCTACCATACGGGTTCGGCCTGATAAATCCTACATTCAGAGAAGGGATTTTTCCCACAGTAGGGTTTTCCTATACTACTTATATAACTATATTAAAATGACTAACACAAAATCATACCAAACGTGTATGAAATGTCTGGCTCCTCCCATTGTGTCATATTATACCCAATCCCCCAAAGAAGAGGGCAGGTGGCAAGTGTGGCCATGACTGGCCTAGTAACTAAGGAGGGGTAATCACTGAACAGGCCAAGGATTTCGCTTACACACAGGTTTCTGTTGTGGTAACACTGGATGAGAATGAAATTGAGCAAGAAAGCTTCTGTGCTCCTTACATGTGACTAAAACACCAAGTCAGCCAATCTTCTCTGGAAAGGAATATGCAATCTAACAAAATAATAAAGAGCAATGATAAGAACAGCAGTTACCATGCACTGATTCCTACGATGGTTTGAATTTCATATGTAAAATTTATTTTTTAAAACACAATAATTTTGTAGCTGTTTATATCCTCTAAAAAAAAAAAGGAAAAAGGTTTGCTTTAATGGAAATGTACATATATGTGTGTATGTAAACAAAACAAATAACTCCAATCAAAACTTCTTATGCATTATAAATTCCACTTCCAAATTTTTTTTTAAGAATTACAAAGAATCTGTAAGATTCCAGCTACATATTCCAGTCTGTCTGTGGATCTTGAAAAAATAATTTAAAAGAAATTAGAAATATCTGGGTGCAGCTGGTCATGCCTATAATCTCAGCACTTTGGGAGGCTGAGGAAGGCCAATCACTCGAGCCCAGGAGTTTGAGACTAGCCTGGGCAACATGGCGAAGCCCCATTTATACAAAAAAATACAAAAATTAGCAGGGTATGGTGGTGCACACCTGTAGTCCCAGTTACTTGGATGGCTGAGGTGGGAGGATCCCTCGAACCCAGAAAGGTTGAGGCTGCAGTAAGCCGTGACTGCACTACTGCATTCCACTCCAGCCTGGGCAACAAAATGAGACCCTGACTTAAAAATAAATAAATTAGAAATAAATAAAATTTTAAAAATAAAATACATATAGGCTTGGCACTTTGGGAAACCAAGATGGGAGGATCACTTGAGGCCAGGAGTTCAAGACCAGCCTGGGCAACCACAGCAAGACCCTGTCTCTAAAACAATAAAAATAGAACAATACACACACACACACACACACACACACACACACACACACACACACATAATGAAAGATTCCAGCTACAAAAAAACTCAGAGATCCCGAAATTTGAATTTATACTTCCAAGTAAAAACAAAAATAAAATTAGTCTTGCCATCCTTTTCTCCCTCACAGTGACCACATTCTGCTGACATTAGAAATTTTAGTTTTCTTTTACTTAGGAATATTTTAAAATTTATTACATTACTATAAACTTTCTGACAAATTCACAATTAAATAATTCCAACTTGTTCACAGTAAGCACAACAGTGATCTATCAAAGGTTTCTTGCTTTTTCCAGGACCCATCGTAGATACTTGTTTCTGCCTCTTCTGTCCTCTTAATATCCTGGTAGACACAGGGACTCCATAGCACCCATACAACTGCCCACTCTCACCCCTCCAGCACCTGAAACTCATTTGAAAGCTTTCAGCCAGGGGTGGTGGCTCACACCTGTAATCCCAGCACTTTGGAAGTCCAAGGGGGTGGATCACTTGAGGTCAGGAGTTCGAGACCAGCCTGGCCAACCTGGCAAAACCTCGTCTCTACTAAAAATACAAAAATTAGCTGGGCATGGTGGCACAGGCCTTTGATCCCTGCTACTCGGGAGGCTAAGGCAGGAAAATCACTTGAACCCGGGAGGTGGAGGGTGTAGTGAGCAGAGATCATGCCACTGCACTCTAGCCTGGGTGACAGAGCGAGACTCCATCTCAAAAAAGCTTTCTAAAAAATCCCATATGACACCAAAATTCCATCTTGGTTCTTCAAATCCCGTTCCCACTGTTTACCCACTAACCCTCTCTATCAATAGCAAGAGAACAATCAGAGAGGTTTAGAACCAGGGAATCCTTGCCACTCCAACCCCAAAAGGAGAGGGAATAGCTACATTTCTTGGCATTCTAAGTTGGAATGCTGAACTTATAGAATTACTTGCTCAAAATGTTTTAGTTAATAATGCTATGCACTTCAGAAATACCACAGGTAAGTAAGTATGTGTAGTAACCCAGGGATGATTTACACATTTATGTGACATTGCTTATACGGGGAAAAATGTTATAAATGTTCTAAAATTGTGGCGAGTATCTCAGACAATTTTAATTAACCTGTGCTAGCACATTATCTAGATCAGAGATGCTCAAATTTTTTGGTATCAAAACCCCTTTACACTCTTAAATATCAGTGAGGGCAATAACAGCTTTTGTTTATAGGGGTTATAGCCGATAGATATTTTTTGAATTAGAAACTGAGAAATTTTAAAAGTATTTTAGAGCCAGGCACAGTGGCTCATACCTATAGTCCCAGAACTCTGGGAGGCCAAGGTAGGAGGACTGCTTGAGCCCAGGAGTTCAAGACTATAATGACCTATGATCACACCACTGCACTCCAGTTTAGGTGGCAGAGTGAGACCTTGACTCTAATGAACGTATATGTGTGTGTGTGTGTTTTAGTTCACTTAACAATGAGTCATTATATGCTAATATAAACAACATTGTTAAAGAAAAATAGACATTTAATAAGAGTAGCACTGTACATTTTTGCAATATAATGTATTAACTTGAATACTACATTAAGAACGTTTGATAATTTATAAACAAAGTCATGTCAACAATTTGGGAATTCACATGGCTACACTTCTTAATAAGCTAAAGAAAAATCTGAGAACATGACAGATTCAGAGTGCAGAGACTGATGGTCTCGAAAACCAATGTGCGATTCAGCAATTCCACTCCTGGGTCTATACCCAAGAGAACTGAAAGCAGGGTCTTGAAGAGATACTTGCACACCCATGTCCACAGCAGCATTACTCACAAAAGGAAAAAGGTGGAAGCAACCCAAGTATCCATCGGCCGATGAATGGATGGGCAAAATGTGGTTCATCCATACAATGAAATATTACTCAACGTTAAAAAGGAAGGAAATTCCAACATGTCCTATAACATGGACGAACCTTGAGGACATGCTAAGTGAAATAAGCCAGACACAAAAAATAGATACTGCATGATTCCATTTACATGAGGTCCCTAGAGTAGTCAAAATCATACAGACAGTAAAATGGTGGTTGCCTGGGCCTAGGGGTGGGAGGAATGGGGAACTCGTATGGAATGAGCACAGAGTTCCAGTTTTTAAGAAGAGTTCTGAAGATGAATAGTGCTATGGTTACAGAACATTATGAATGTATTTAACACCAGTGAACTGTATATGCATAAAAATGGTTAAATGATTTATTTTCTTATGAGTATTTTACCAAAAAAAAAAAAAAAAAATTGAGGAAAGAAAAAGTAATGTGAGCTTCAAAACCCAGGGCCAAGGTCAGGAAAGGACATTTTTTGTGACTGAAGCCAGTAAGAATCTACACCAAGGTTGAAAAGGAAAAGGCCTACAGGGGCCTGGCAAATCATATAAATGATGGAATGGAACAGCTAGGGGCCGGAAGAGGACAGAAAACCCAGGATTGCCAGATTTTCAGATTATTTAAGAAACACAATGAATCTGAATCTTTATACAAAACCTGATTTTTAAATGTTCAAACTTCAGGCCAAACAAAACATATCCCTGGGTAAAATATGGACTATGGTGCCTGAGTACGCAATCTCTAATCTATACATTATAAACAGAATTGTTTTATCTTCAGGAAATTCTTCCCAATGGAAATTTATACTATAGTATAATCCTAATATTAGATCGCAAAGAAACATCAAACTTAAAATATAACCTAGCTCTATAATGGCTTAAAAAATAAAAATAAAATATAACCAATGAAACAGCATTGACACGAAAGATTGCTGTCAAAGCGACAAAAGCAAAACAAAGGCTGTGGTGCTTTGGGAGTCTAGAAAGGTTACAGTAATGCAAATGTCACCCTTGTGCACTGTCCAAGCAAGATAATCTATCTAGTGGACAAGGACAGCCACTGCTAGAATACTGAACTCCATAGAGTGGGATGGAGGAAGACAGCTCATCAGGCTCTGTTGTCTTGAGACGTACCCTTCAGAAATTCCAACTCTGAGACCTGCAAATCACCCTTCAAACTACTAATTGAGGGTAATACCAGAAGAGGGAGCCTTTGAGCATGAGCACTAACAGGACCACTGCAATCAATCAAGAGGCCTCTAGTACAGACCACCAAAGACCCAGGAAGAAGCCACAGCGGCCCCCGCTTTCTAGCAGCCACAGCCTGAAGGGAAGGGAGTTTTCAAAATGCACAGATAAAAGCAAAGCAGTACCAATATTAGAAAACAATGTGGGACAAACATATAAAAGATGCCACTTACGTAGTGGCATTTCTCAATGAGGAGAAATCATAAATGCTCTAGATTCAAAAGACAGATTACAGGAAGCAAGAGCAGGCTTGAAGATCAGTCTGGCGATGGTGGGTTCCAGAAACCAGTTAGAAGGCTATGTTGTCATCTAAACACAAGGCAATGAGGTCCTTCACTAGGGCAATGTCAGAAGAATGAAAAGGAATACTGGAATGAAAATATTTACAAGGAAAACAAACACGGTTTGGCGTTTGACTCAATGAGGATAATCTAGTTACTGTAATAATTTCACGTATTAATCCATCCACAGGACAGAACAAACAATCCGGCTTCTTCAACGACTGAGGAATCAATAAATTAAAAACCCTATCACCCAACCTCAAAGTGCAGACCACATCTCAATCCTATTCAAAACAAACCTCAGGGAAAAAAAGACCTTATGAGACAACTGGGCATTTAAACACTGAAAATTTGATGCCACCACCTCACTATATTTTTTTCCTCCTCCTTGCACCTAACTATTGTTAATTGTTTAGATATGATAATGGTATTGCAGTTATGTTTACAAATGATAAAAGACACATTAAAACATCTGTGGGTAAAATCGGATCTCCTTCAAAATGATATGGGGAAGAAGACAGGGACGAAGATGTAGCTAGGACAGTAACAGCCACAAATTAATGGTTTTCAGGGTGAGTGACAGGAGCATGGAGGTTCATTATACTACTGTACTATTCTGCCTAAATTGGCATATCTTTTAAATTCTCCATTAACAAAAGTTTTTAAAAATTAAATTGCAAATAAAACTTTTACATATTCAATGATCTTTATATAAATTCTATTTCAATTTTCCTAAAAGTGGAACAAAAGGATTACTGACTTGTATATATAGGTCAAAACATAAAGACAGTCACTACCCTTAATAATTATGACCCATCCTATATGTTTTTACTTAATTAAAAGTATATATAAATTAGGTTTGATAAAAGTAAAGCAAAGGTGAAATTTACCATCTATAAAATACCTATGCTTTTTAAAAGAACTCTGTGGAAGAAGTTTGAGGACTCCAGAGTTCTAAACTCCTTTCTTTGTAAAAGAAAACTTTCTCACGAGAAAATGTACAATTCTCAAAATTAAATAATTTCAAACTTGAGTGTGCAAAATCTAACAAGATGCACAACAGAATAATTTAACTTCTTTTTCTGCTTTCCAGTTTTTTGTTTTGCTTTTTTACTAGTATGCTGAAAGATACATCATGTAAGAAAATGAATAACACAATAAATTTAATGGAACTAAGGATTGGTAAAGATTAACCTAACTCTTAGCTTGATACTTGGCACACTGTTGATGTTCAAATATTGAATACATCACATCAGAAAAAATTATAAACATGTTATGATACAACAACTTTTGTGGTTGAATGGGTTTCTCATGTCACATTTCCTCAAGGAATACTGCTCCCTCCATCTTTAAAACAGAAATCTAGATTCTTTTTGTTGTTGTTGCTTTGTTTTGTTTTTTGAGATAGAGTCTCGCTGTCACCCAAGCTGGAGTGTGGTGGCGCCATCTCGGCTCATTGCAAGCTCCACCTCCCAGGTTCACGCCATTCTCCTGCTTCAGCCTCCTGCGTAGCTGGGACTACAGGCGCCTGCCACCACGTCCAGCTAATTTTTTGTATTTTAGTAGAGACGGGGTTTCACTGTGTTAGCCAGGATGGTCTCGATCTCCTGACCTCGTGATCTGCCCGCCTTGGCCTTCCAAAGTTCTGGGATTACAGGCGTGAGCCACCACACCAGGCCCAGAAATCTAGATTCTTATACAGTGTCTGATTTATATTAGTAACAACTCCTACCCTAGAGATTGAGACAAAGAGCCCTAAAAAAGTACTGTCAAAAAACCTAAGCAAAATAAAACAAAAAAACAAAAAAACAAAAAAAAAAGCAATAGTAGGACCTGGTAGTTGCCTAAACTGTGTTCATAATTCGATATTTTATTTAGTATATTATATGCAATCTGACCACTTAATGCTGAATCCAGAATTCTAGGGAAATTCAAAACATGTAATTCCTATTATCCATAACTTACTTAATCAAGAGCTGGCAACTAACCATATACACAAACCCTGAGTCCTCATATCAAATGTTAGTATCCAAGTAGTATTTCAAGCACAGAGGTAAAGATTCTCTTTTCTTGCATTTTTAAAAAAGTTTATTCCTTCTTATTGCTGCACCAATAAAAGTAGTGAAAGCATGAACAATATTTATGTCTAATGATAATGCTAAAATACCAAATTCTATAGTAGCAGTCTACTGTAATTTGTGTTTAGAGAGGTTCACTAATAAGGCTATCAGACAGTTTACTTTGGCAACCAGCTAGACTCTGCTGGTAAAACTTCGCAAAATTTGTATTTGCTGAATTTGACTATCTGCTCCATTAATTATGCAATGATACGCGTTCAACCACACATATTTTCTTATCTTTTTAGCTTTTAAGAATCTCCCTGATTCATTTTCACAAGTATATTCAAAAGCAGTAAATGATCACAGTATTCTTTTTAAAGGGAAAGGTTGAGGAATCATATACAACTTCTGAGTACATAGAACCATGCTCTCCCCACTATACTCTAACATAATTAGCAGGACAGGCTCCCTGAGGAAGAGCCCCATTATGAAATTAAAACATACCACGTACTATTCTCCAGAGGAGCAGACTCTATTTGAGGAGAAATATTAGCCCCATTCAAGTCATTTCACAGCAGAGAGAACAAACAGGTCTATTGTGGGTACCATAATTACATTTTGCATGACTTCCTTCAATTAAAATCGCTATTTAAATTAGCATCCACATAGCAGTAGAGAAATCTAAAAGGTCATTATCTAATATGACCTAATGATGCCTTCCACTAACAAGGAATTAGTCTGAAAATGGCTTCATGTATGCCATAAGCCCCTCCCCTCAGTAGAATTATGCAACATAATTTGCAAGAGAACTGTAAGGACATGGGTCAAACTCACTTAATTCTGCACATACTTTAAGGGCTCCAATCTGTACATCTACCAGGGTCAGAGTATACTGAAGCTCCAAGGAAGGGCTGGGTGTACTTTGTTCATATTAGGTACTCATTGATTACCTAATGATACTGACTAAATTGATGTCCAGTAAAACTATAAGAAGGAACAAAAAGATTTTCAATGACCTTACTAAAAAAGATGGTGCGATCAACATCTGTCGTCTCATTAGACTGGCAGCTGTTAACCCTTACACTGTCTATTGCTCATTAGGTTAAACATGACACATGGGGGATGGAGAGGGCAGCACCATCTTTTACTGTAAAACTTTAACAGTCTCTGCCTATTTGTGCCATCTGTGGCTACTTTCATCCATGTTAGAGGATCTTCCCCACCTGTTCTAAAGAATAAGTTAACTCACAGAACACCAAAAAAATTAGTGTTCAGGTTAATGAAGATCTTGACACCTAAACCTCCAAATGCTTTCAACCTCCAAAAGTTCTGGTCTCAAAACCTTACACTTGGGGGTGGAGAGGACAAAGAAAGAATGAAAATTAGCCAGGCATGGTGGTACATGCCTGTAGTCCCAGGTACTCAGGAGGCTGAGATAAGAGGATCACTTGAGCCTGGGAGGTAGAGGTGGCAGTGAGCAGTGATTGCATCACTACACTCCAGCCTGGGCAACAGAATGAGACCCTGTCTCAAAACAAACAAACAAACAACAACAACAACAAAAAAAAAAAAAAAAAAAAAAACAGAAAAGAAAGACAGGAGAAACTCTAGGCTGATGTATTTAGCACTGTGTTAATGTGCATACCCCGCCCCCCCCACCCCCACCCCCACCCCCCACCCCCACACGTAATAGAAAACAGAAGGCTAAGAAAGAAAATGGACTCACACTGGACCAAGCAACTGAAAAATGCAACTTACATAGAGGTGTTCTTTCCTTTCAGGTTTTGGTTCTGATGTTTAAGCAGCACCTCTGAGGAGGTATAGCTCCCTGTTTCAGTCTCCAAAAGAACTAGAAGTGTACATAAGACAAGACGGGAGAGCCTATGTTCTGATTTTGTTTAAAAGGACAAAAGAGAAACAGAAAACCTAATATTGCATGTTCTCACTTGTAAGTGGGAATTAAACACTGGGTACACATGGACACAAAGATGGTAACAACAGACACTGGGGACTCCAAAAGGGGGAAGGGGAGGAGGAAGAGGCAAGAGCTGAAGAACTCCCAGTGAGTACTATGTTCACTGTCTGGATGGCAAGACTGATAAAAGCCCAAACCTCAACATTACATAATATACCCTTGTTTTTTTGTTTGCTTGCTTGTTTTGTTTTGAGACTAAGTCTTACTCTATCGCCCGAGCTGGAGTGCAGTGGCACGATCTTGGCTCACTGCAACCTCCGCCTCCTGGGTTCAAGCAATTCTCGTGCCTCAGCCTCTTGAGTAGCTGGCATTACAGGTGCCCACCACCATGCCTGGCTAATTTTTGTATGTTTAGTAGAGATGGGGTTTCACCATGTTGGCCAGACTGGTCTCAAACTCTTCACCTCAAGTGATCTGCCCGCCTAGGCCTCCCAAAGTGCTGGGATTACAGGCATGAGCCACTGCACCCAGCCGCAATATACCCTTGTAACAAACCTGTGACATGTACCCCTGGAACCTAAAAGGAAAAAGAAACACAAAAGAGGAAAAAAACAAGGAACAGGAAATTTGATAAAATACCAAGTTTGAGCTTTCTTCCCCAAGCTAAGTAGGTGATATTATTTTTAGCTCCTTTTAACATTTTTTTTTGGTCTTTAAAAATCATGCATTATATTTTATAAGAACAGTGAAACTTTTTCAAGTCACCCATCTGGCCTTTCACTAGAAAAAGGCATTCATGTACACATAATACTGGGCAAACAACTTACAAGTATGCTTAAGAAAAGCAGCTGTCATTGTGTGCTTCATCACCACACACCCACAGCAGGAAAAAAAAAACAACAAGTCTTTTCCACGTAAGAAGGTCCTCCATAAAGTGAAAATGTAAAGAAATACAAGGGAAAGAAGATCAAATTTAAGAAAGTGGTGAACTGTAGTGGAGAGGGAAAGGGTTCCTATGTGAACAGAAGGCAGTTCACATAGGTTTAAATTGCATTGGCAAGGATTTGTTAACCTGATAGGTACATAAAAGTGTTTCATTCTGTAGAACTTTTTGTATACCATGTTTTTTAATTTTGCTCAAATTTTTCAAAACATTGTTTTAAAATAAGTAGGTACTGCTCAACAGAGAAGTACACCAGAATCCAGTTTACCAGAACCCAGGGTTCTAAATCAGTAGCCAAGGGCTGAATCTGGCCAGGAGTGTTTAGCTTGGACAGCACTATGTTTGGTTTTGCTTTTTCATTGTAATCTGAATGCCTTGAGGCAGGATATGCACTCTTTAATTAGCCAGAGTTACCTCCATTTTCTTTACAGTAAATGAGAGTTTTTAAAAACTGGAACTCTCACGCATTGCTGGTGGGAATGTAAAACGGTACAGCAGCTTTGGAAACCAGTTTGGCAATTCCTCAAAATGTTCAGAATACAGTTATCATATGACCCAGAAGCATTCCATAACTAGAAATGAATCTAAGAGAAATGAAAACGCACATCCACACAAAGACTTGTACACAAGCTGCATTATCCAGGAAGCCAAAAGAGTAGAAACAATCCAAATGCCCATCAACAGATGAATGGATAAACAAAATGTGATAGAACAGACTATTTCATTATTAAAAGGAATGAAGTACTGATAAATGCTACGAAGTGGATAAACCTCAAGAACATGATGCTAAGAAGCCAATCACAGAAGACCACATCATGTATGATTTCATTTATAGGAAATGTCCAGAACAGGCAAATCTCACATCTACAGAGACAGAAAGTGGATTAATTAACACGGTGATAAAAATGACATACACAAAGCAGATAGTGGTGCAGGCTGCACAACTCAGTAAGTGTAATAAAAACCACTGAATGGTTCACTTTAAAGGGGTGGATTGTATTGTATTATGATTATATCTCAATAAATTTTTTAAAAAATAAACCAGGCACATCTATTTGCTTCTTAGAAACTTATAAACTGGATTAAACCCCTCAAATTGTAGTCTGAGGACTCTTGGGGGTTCCCCAGAGCTTTTCAGAGAGTCTGGAGGTTGGGATTATTTACATAACAGTACTAAAGCATCTGCCTTCCTTGCTGTGTTGACATTTGTGCTGGTGGCACGAACATGATGGAGGGGAAACTGCTGGTGCCCTGGGCACGAAGACACCACAGCAAAGCAGCAGTCATTGTACGCTTCATCACCACGCACCCACAGCAGGAGGAAAAAAAAAAAAGCCTTTTCCACATAAGAATGTCCTCCACAAAGCAGAAAGAATGATTATTCATTTTACTCAGTCTCGGCCCTTGAGTACACAACTACTTAATATTATTGCAGTGAAATGTGAAGATATGAGACAAAATATATTTTTAAAAAAAGATATGAGACAAAAAAAAAAAAGTATGTTCGAGTTGTGGGTTACACTAGTCACTAGGTTAAACTTTTCACTTGGAACTAACATTTCCTGTGGGAAAATGCACTCCATTTTCCAAACTCACCTATGCCTCAACTTTTATAACACAAATGATTCATACAGTGGAGGCTCCCACTCTCCACGAGAAAATGCACCTTAATCCCTTTTAAGGCAACATTTTAAGTATACCAATTAACTTTTTAGCCAGAGTTAGCAAGAAAGTCCTGTTTGGTGGGTAGAGGAGAGAAAGAAGCAAAAACAGAAGATAAAACTTAGCTTAAGAAACTATTTTTATCGTGCCACCGCACTCCAGCCTGGGCGACAGAGGGAGACCCTATCTCAAAAACAAACAACAACAACAAAAAGAAACTACTTTCCCTACCATGGTGACAAGCATTAAAGTTTTACTACAATCTCACCATGGCTTTCAAACAACAACAAAAATTTATTATAGGATAAAAGTTTTAAGTTTTAAGATATAATTCAAATAAAACAAGGCATAAAGATTTAGTCATTTAAAGGGAAGCAATTTAGAAATATATTGCTGACAAAGATTTAGAAAATCCCAAAAACTGATCCAGAAAATTAATTGAGGGGAAAAAGATAATTCCAAAAAGATATTAATTGTTCTAGCAGTATAAGCAGTACAGCTCTGCATGAGCAAATAAGTGATAAAATGTTTCCATGTGTATCCAGGATTATACACAGAAGAACTACACTGATCTGGCGGATTCAAGTATTTCAGTCACGAGAGTGCTCCCAGCAGTGATGTGGAATAGGAAGAGTTTGTCATTTATCTTTTCCATATTTGACAAAAACGTCCCTTCATTCTTATCCTATGTTCACAGCAATGTTTTGACCTGGTTTTCCAATTCGTTGATACCAAGAAGGAGAAGAGTGGATTGCTGAGATTAATATTTTACTCACTGTAAACATAAAATCAGAGGTCCTGCCTGTCTCCTTAAGAGATGGCATGTTAGTCCCCAAGACTCCACTCAACATTAAGCAAACTGAGTAAAATAAAGTTTCTGACCTTGCAAAGCTGAAATTTCTCTAGAACTAGGTGATTTTTTGGTAGACATGTATACTCAAGTATTGAATACATTTTGGCTTAAAAATGTAGTAACCAGTCAGGTGTGGTGGCTCACGCCTGTAATCTCAGCACTTTGGGAGGCTGAGGCAGGCGAATCACTTGAGGTCAGGAGTTCAAGACCAGCCTGGCCAACATGGCAAAACCCTTTCTCTATTAAAAATACAAAAATTAGCTGGGCGTGGTGATGGACACCTATAATCCCAGCTACTAGGGAGGCTGAGTCAGGAGAATCGGTTGAACCCGTGGGGGGCGGAGGTTGCAGTGAGCCAAGATCTTGCCATTTCACTTCAGCCTGGGCAACACAGCAAGACTCAGTCTCAAAAAAAAAAAAAAAAAAAGTAACAACTGGCCCAGTGTGGTGGCTCACATCTGTAATCCCAGCACTTTGGGAGGCTGAGGCAGACGGATCACTTGAGGTCAGGAGTCAAGACCAGGCTGGCCAACATGGCGAAACTCTGTCTCTACTAAAATACAAAAATTAGCTGGGCATGGTGGTGTACTCCTGTAATCCCAGCTACTCGGGAGGCTGAGGCATGAGAATTGCTTGAGCCCAGGAGGCGGAGGCTGCAGTGAGCTGAGATCATGTCCCTGCACTTCAGCCCAGGCAACAGAGTGAGACTCTGCTTCAAAAAAAAGAAAAAAAAGAAAAGAAAAGAAAAGAAAAGAAAGAAAAACTTCTTCTCCTGATGTAGTCTCTTGCCATGCTAGTAACGTTCTATTTCTTATCTGGGTGCCACTTATAAGGAGTATGTTCACTATGAAAATTCATCAAGCTGTACATTTTGATGTGTCTCTACATCAATAACAATAAACCTGCCCCTGGTACCGAACACTTTGCAAGATCTTTTAAAAATCACTTATTTGATCTTTGTGGGAAAAAACCCTTGAGAGATATGTAAGACAGGTTCAAAAAATTAAAAATAACTCACTACAATAAGATAATGAAGGACTCGATTTCAGATTTTCTCACTCCAAATCCAGTGCTCTTTTCAACTCAATTAAACACAACTCAAAAGAACATCTGCAGAGTGCCAAATACAGTACTGTTTCTAGAAGGATTTATGAACCCTACTTTGCACAAAGCCTCATGCCAAACGTCTTTCACCTGTCCTCTCCACTGTCAGGGCCAGTACGAAAACATCTCTGATACAGCTATCTCCACAAAAGGTCGGCCTATCCCCGCTCTGACCCTCTCTCTACATTGCCAATCAACAACTTTTCCTAATTCTCCTTGATCCTCAATCATAATACTCAAAAACTGTCAAAAACAAAATCTTACTGACAAAAACACAGGCCAAACTTCCTTGTCTGCTTTCCAGGTCTTCTGTAATCTGATCCCAGCTTATTTACTGTCCTCCATTTACTAAGAAAACCCAAAATAATCTTTTCTTGCCCCAAATTCATGTTCTTCCCTTCCCTTTTGTTCATACTACCATCCACATCTAGAAATGATGCTCAAATATTCATCTTCAGCCTGAGTCTTTCCCCCAAAGACATTAAAATCCACCGTACAGCTGGAAGTAACAATCCAAAACAATCTATGATTAAATTAAGTAGGACAGATTATAACTGACAGGTATTTAGAGGAAATAAATCACTGAGGGCTGCAGGCATACCTTCATGAAGACAGCACTTGAAATGGGCTCTGACAGCATTTGAACTTGGCAGAAGTAAAAGCCACTATTGCTAAGGAACCGATTTACATCCTAGCTAATCCTCCAGCCAGCTGCACCTCCTTCAAGAAGCCTTCAATTACTTCTCAACGTAACACTCACTGTCTTCTCTGTGCTTCTAATACAATTACTACCTCTAATACTCATTCGGCACACTGTCATCCCATAGTATAGACTTCATCTCTTCAACTTGAGTACAGGCTCGCAGAAGACAGCAATATGTCTCCACAGGGTAAGCATTCAATATCTATTCAATGCAACTTAATTCTGCAGCCACAGTTGCTTCCAGTTACTTAAACATCCATTGAGCATAGCACTGTTTCTTAACTCACCGGGCATCTCCTTTGGAAAGATTCGTATTTACAGGATTAAGAATAACCTTGTTTGCATCCACATCCACCACACATTTGGTATGCAAGTCAATCTCTGCAGATAGAAAACAAGAAAAACAGTCATTTTAAAAAGTAATTTATTTCAGAAAAGGCATTTGACAAAAATTCAATACTCTTTCATAATGCAAACACTCAATGAAGTAGGAATTAAAAAAACTCCCTCCACCTGATAAGGAGCACCAACAAAAACCCACAGCTAACATCACACTTAATGGTGAAGGACTGGATGGCTTCCCACCCTACATCAGGAATGAGACAAGGGTGTCTGCTACCCAATTTCTACTCACCACTGTACTAGAAATTCTAGTCAGGACAGTTAGGCAAGAAAAATAAACAATGGGCATCCAGATTGGAAAGGAAGAAGTAAATCCTAAGACAGAGAAAATCCTAAAGAATCCACTAAAAATCTGAGAACAAGTTATGCAGAATACAAGAATACGTAAGAATCAGTTGTGTTTCTATATACCAGCAATGAAAAATCTGAAACTGAAATTAAGAAAACAATTTCATTTATAATAGCATCAAAAATATTAAAATACTTAGGAATAAATGTAAAAGAAATGCAAGACTTGTACACTGAAAATTCCAAAACATTGTTGAAAAAAATTAAAGACTTGTGAGGGATATCCCAATTACTCTGATTTGAACATCACACATTGTATACATGTATCAAAACATCACATGTGGCCAGGCACGGCGGCTCACGCCTGTAATCCCAGCACTTTGGGAGGCTGAGACAGGTGGATCACTTGAGGTCAGGACTTTGAGACCAGCCTGGCCAACATGATGAAACCCCGTCTTTACTAAAAATACAAAAATCAGCCGGGCATGGTGGTGGGCGCCTGTAATGCCAGCTACTCGGGAGGCTAAGGCAGGAGAATTGCTGGAACCCAGGAGGCAGAGGTTGCAGTGAGCTGAGATCATGCCACTGCACTCCAGCCTGGGAGACAAGGGCAAAACTCTGTCTCAGAAAAAAAGAAAAAAGAAAGAAAGAAAGGAAAAACATCACATATACCCCAAAAATATGTACAACTGTGATATATCAGTTTAAAAAAAAAACTTTTTAAAGAAATTAAAGACTCAAACGGGAAGACACTGCATGTTCATGAATTGAAAGACAATACTGTTAAGATGACAATACTTCCCAATTGATCTGCAAGATTCAAGGCAATCCTATCAAAATCTCAACTAGCTTTTTTACAAAAATCAACAAGGTCTTACAATACATATGGAAATGCAAAAAATTCAAAATAGACAAAACAATCTTGAAAAGGAAAAAGAGGGCACTCACCTTCCAATTTCAAAACTTACTACAAAGCCACAGTAATCAAGACAGTGCGGTACTTACAGAAGGAAAGGCATATATAAATCGATGGAATAGAATTGAAAGTCCAGAAATATATACTGTCACGTTTATGGTCAATTGATTTTGACAACGGTGCCAAGACAACCCAATGGAGAAAGAACAGTCTTTTCAACAAATGGTGAGACACTGGATATCCACATGCGAAAGAATGAAGTTGGATCCTTACCTCACATCACATTCAAAACTCCAAACAGATCAAAGGGCTAAATGTAAGAACTAAAACTATCAAGTTCTTAGAAGAATACATAAGTGTATATCCACATGGCTTTGGGTTAGGAAATGAACACCCAAAACACAGACAAGATAAACTGGACCTCATCAAAATTAACTCTGGGGCTGGGCATGGTGGCTCATGACTGTAATCCCAGAACTTTAGGAGGCTGAGATGGGAGGATCACTTAAGGCCAGGAGTTCAAGACCAGCCTGGGCAATATAGTGAGACCCCCCCAGCTCTAAAAAAAACCCAAAAATTAGCCAGGCATGGTGGTACATACCTATAATTCCAACTACTGGGGAGGCTGAGGTGGAAGGATACCTTGAGCCCAGGAGTTCAGGGTTAGAGTGAGCTATGACTGTGCCACTGCACTACAGCCCAGGCAAAAGAGATCCTGTCTCTAAAAACAACAAAAAAAGTTTTAATTAAAAATTTGTGTGCTTCAAAGGACACCATCGACAGTGAAAAAGGGAATCAAAAAAGTATTTGCAAATCATATATCTAATAAGGAACTTGCATCACAATATATAAAGAACCCTTACAACTCAATAATAAAAAGACAAATAGGCCAGGTACAATGGCTCACTCCTGTAATCCCAACACTTTGAGAGGCCAAGTTGGGAGGACTGCTTGGGCGCAGGAGTTTGAGAACAGCCTGGGCAACAGACTCTGTCTCTACAAAAAAAAAAAAAAAAAGTGTTTAAAAATAGCCAGACATGGTGGTGGGAGCCTGTAGTCCCAGCTACTTAGAAGGATGAGGCAGGAGGATGACTTGGGGTAGGGAGATCAAGGCTGCAGTGAGCTGTGATGGCAACATTGCACTCCAGCCTAAGTGACAGAGTAAGACCCTGTCTCAAAAAAAAAAAAAAAAGAAAAATAATCAAATTTTTAAATAGGCAAAGGATCTGAATATACATCTCCAAAACAGATACAAAAATGGCCAATAAGCACAAGAAAAGATGTTCCATATCATTCAACACTGGAATGCAAATCAAAACCACAATGAAATACCACCTCGCACCCACCGGGATAACTATAATCAAAAAGACAGATCATCACAAGGGTTGGCAAGGGTGTGGAGTAATTAGAACCCTCATACATTACCACTGAGAATGTAAAATGGTACAGTCACTTCGGATAATAGTCCAGCAGCTCCTCAAAAAGTTAAACAGCGTTACCACCTGACCCAGCAATTCCACTCCTAGATACATACCCATGAGAACACAAAACTTGTACACAAATGTTCACAGTACCATTATTTGGATACTCATAACAGCCAAAAAGTGGACACAACCCAATGTCCATCAACTGACAAATGGGTAAATGTGGTATATCCCTAGCGCAGAACACTACTGAGCAATAAAAAGGAATGAAGAACTGTATTAGTCCATTTTCACACTGCGATAAAGACATATCCGAGACTGGGCAATTTACAAAAGAAAGATGTTTAATGGATTCACAGTTTCACGTGGTTGGGGAGGCCTCACAATCATGGCAGAAGGCAAAAGGCACATCTCACATGGCGGCAGAGAAGAGAAGGAGAGCCAAGCGAAAACGGTTTCCCCTTATAAAACCAGCAGATCTCGTGAGACTTATTCACTACCACGAGAACAGTATGGGAGAAACTGACCCCACGTTTCAATTATCTCCCACTGGGTCCCCCCGCAACACAAGGGAATTATGGGAGCTACAATTTGAGATGGGATTTGGGTGGGAACACAGCCAAACTATATCAAGAACTGATACAAGCTACACTGTGTATGAAGCTAACGCTAAGTAAAAAAAGCCAGTCATCAAACACCATACACTGTATGATTCCACTTACTTGAAATATCCAGAATAGGGAAACCTATAGAGACAAAATAAATTAGTGTTGTCTAGGGCCAAGGAGTGACTGCTAACAGGTACAGCTTTCTTTCAGGACTGATGAAAATGTTCTAAAATTGATTGTGCTGATGGCTGTACAACTGGGAGCAAACTAAAAATAACTGAATTGGTTGAATTGTATGGGGCATGAACGATGTCTCAATACAGCTGTTCTAAAAAAGTAAAGACCATGGCTTGTTTATGATCTCATATTTTTATATTCTTATATTTTTCTGACCCAAAGTATGAAACTGTTTCTGTTTCCCTTATCTCCACTACTAAAAGATAAGCTCTGCCAGGCACAGTGGCTCATGCCTGTAATCCCAGCACTTTGGGAGGCCGAGAGCGGTGGATCACTTGACATCAGGAGTTTGAGACCAGCCTGGCCAGCATGGTGAAACCTCGTCTCTACTAAATATACAAAAAATTAGCTAGGTGTGGTGGCGTGTGCCTGTAGTCTCAGCTACTCCAAGAGGCTGAGGCACAAGAATCGCTTGAACTCAGGAGGTGGAAGTTGCAGTGAGCCAAGATTACACCACTGCACTCCAGCCTGGGTGACAGAGCGAGACTCCCTCTTAAAAAAAAAAAAAAAGAAAGAAAAGAAGAAGATAAGCTCTAAGGAAAGGAACAATACCATGTCAGAGTTATTCTGTACTTCCTAAAGAACCTTGGCCAAGGTCAATGTCATATTCATTATAACTTAAGAGTGTTTCCACTCTCAAGAAAGGTAATTGCTTTTTTCACTTTAACTCACGTAATTAAGCCAAATGCAAAAAAGCAAAACAAAACAAAAACTTCCTTCCCTGTGCTAGCCAAAACTTAACTTTTCTCACATCAGTTATTTTACATTTATTCTTAAATACATATTCAAAAAGTACTAAGTAGTTAGTGGTCTCTCTTTTAGCCACACATTTTTCAAGCAAAGAGCAAAGAGAATCAAAAGGAAAACTTTAGAGTTATGTTTTACCTAAATGTGGAACACTAACCCAAAAAAGACAAATCTGTTCTAATGTGGTCAACTAGCATTAAAATCTATTTCTAATGTTTTGTGTTTAAATCTACTCTAGACTATCAATCACAAAAATGCTGCAAGAAAGTCTCAGCCACACTGCAACAATTTTTCAAACACGCAATTTTACCTCTTCACTTCCTCAGGCCCAGAGGTCCATGAGAGTTTCTTAAAACCACTGCTTAATGCAATCTGACCATATTGTATCAGCTGGCTCCTCACAGTCAAATCTATATCATACACAAGCACATTATCAACTCTCCGGAAATCTACTGTGACTCACCACCCACCACAAAGTTGGTCATTAGTTTCTTGCAAGAACATTTGGTCTGCACAGAAGAACTGCAAGGGCAGTTCTCATACAGAATACATCTAGAATGCAGGCCTCAAAAAAATGGGTGGTTCATCAAATATTTTCCCTACAATAGTGCAGTTCCTTCATTTCAAATTATTTTAAGAAGGGAACCAAACACTGTCCTTCAGCATTCACGTTTCTCTCCTATGCTCTTAACAGCTTCTCCCTCTGCCACCCCCTACACCATGTATGTCATCAGATAAAACCAGTAACTTGGAAGAATTAAATGGTGTGATTAAGGGACCAATCCTGGAAAATCCAAAATAATACAAAAAAAATCACCTAATAACTAATACATCTAACCTAAACTCATTTTGTCCTAAGATGGCAACTTACAAATGTCCCTTACATCCAACACTCATCAAAGATGGCCTTTAATATGTAAACAACTATCTTCACTATTTCAGACAATCTTTTTTGTCAAATAAAATTCCCACCCCAACCCTGTGGATTGAAGGATATTAAGAGAAGGCTTTTCAAAGGACTGTTGAGAATATATACACGAGCAGAACATCTAGGGCACACACCCAAGCAAATAAAGCCAATGAGATTTGAAGCAAGCTTAAGGGTCAGATATATGAAAAGCATTTTAATATGAAATGCATTTCAATATAAAATGCTATAGCTAGTGTACCATCAAATGTTACTAGTTGGTTGAATTAAATTATATTGCTACAAGATTTTAAATGTGACACACTCGCCACTGAAAACTTCTTGCTGTATATAATGCTTAGAGAGCAAAGCAGTGGTGTAGACAACATGGTAAAACCCTGTCTCTACAAAAAAATACAAAAATTAGCCGAGTGTGGAGGTGGGCGCCTGTAATCAATCCCCAGCTACTCGGGAGGCTGAGGCCAGAGAATCACTTGAACTCGGGAGGCAGAGGTTGCAGTGAGCCAAGATCATGCCTCTGCACTCCAGCCTGGGCAACAGAGGGAGACCCTGTCTGGAAACAGAAAAAAAAAAAAAAAAAAGCAAAAACAATGATTAAATAGCAGTTACAAATTTAAGCTTTAAACTTAGCCTGGAAAAACAAAAAACACCTACCAAAAATCCAAAGGATCAACACCTTTCTCTTGGTTTAAAATACTAAATTAAAAAGAGCCTAGCTGCTATGCACTGCCTTTGTAAAAACAGCACTAAAGTGTGCCCGTGTTCATGGCAGCAGCTAAAACGCGGAAGCAACCCAAGCACCCACTGATAAATGAATGGATAAACAAAATGTATATACATACACTGCAATATTCACCCTTAAAAACGAAGGAAATTCTGACGCACCATAACATGAACCTTGAAGACATCATGCTAAGCGAAATAAGCAAGTCACAAAAGGACTATGATTCCACTTACATGAGGTACCTAGGGTAGTCAAATTCATAGAGACACAATGTAGAATGGGGGTTACCAGGGTTGGGGGAAAATGAGAAAGAGGAGTTGTTACTTAATGGAGATAGAGTTTCAGTTTTGCAAGATGAAAAACATTCTGTAAATAGATGGTGGTGATGGTGATACAACAATGTGAAATGTACGCAACGCTACTGAACTGTGCACTTCATAGGCTAAAATGGTAAATATTATATTCTATTTTACAATTTAAAATATAGCACTCAATACTCATTATAAGTAACACATGGACAAGTTTATTCATAGTGAAGCCTAAAATAGCAAGATTATAATTTAATTAGTACTATGTATAAAAAGCAATTGAAAGCAACAGTGATATTAAGGTAGCACTGTAAGTTTATTTCATGACTAACCAAGCTTTACAATACTCAGAACCACGAATGCTTTGATGTACCCACGAGCCAGGAAAGGAAAGGAAAGGAAAAAGGAAAAAAGGAAAGGGGATGGGAGAAGGGGGAAGTGGGAAGGGAGGAAGGGGAAGAGGAAAGAAAGGAAAAAATTAATACATTCCACCAACATTAAAGATCCCGTATTATTTCCCAAACAAGATTCCTTTCCAGGGCAAATTCCCCACAATGAATATTAAAATATCAACAGTTGACAACTCAGTTTATTCAGCCAGCATATTAGTCACCTTGTAAAAGTGAACAATAATTTAAAACAAGTCTTTCTTCGATGTACACATCAGCTATGGCTCGCACCCCAATGACATCATAGTAAAATACGGGCAGGACCTGGGAGACTCCCTTTACAAAACTCATGTTCCATCTGGGGAAATGCATCATTCCCAGTTTGAACAAAATAATCTGAGTTGCCTACTTAGTAATCTGCTTTTCTAATTCTCCAGAAAATTAGTAATAATTTCCAAACCAAATCTACTATCCAGAAACATAGGTGTACCTCCCTTTACCAGTCAAGTTCCTAAATATCTAACTATAGTTTACTGTTAAATTCACTTGGGTTCATTTTTTAAAGGTAGATAACAAACTATTTGTAAGATTTACTTATTCAACCACAAACTTTGCATGCCACATGTGATCCTATTTTCAACCAATTAGTGTCACATACCCAATACTTTTCCATGTCTACACACGTTCATAAATAAAACATTCATCAATGATATTTATGTAGGAAGGACTTGTTTTCCCAATTGGAATCTAACATTTAATGGCATAGCAGGAAACACTACTTATATTACTCTGTTCTATTTATAAGTCACTTGGGACCCCCTTTTTTATTGAGATCTGCTGACACTGGGAGAAAAAAATCACGTGATACCATATAAGTAAAAAGCAAATTGGTCTTTGCTTTCTAAAAAGAAGTATGTAAAATATCCTAATCACTACTTTTATATTGTTACTAGTAAACATGAAAATGTATTAAATAAATAAAAGGTTAAAATATAACTGAGCTCTAACATGGCTAATGTAAGAATGAGACGCCAGGTTAGGAGAGGAGACATGGTAGTGTGAAAATAATTAAAATAATCCCCCAGCTACTCGGGAGTCTGAAGCAGGGGGATCACTTGAGGCCAGGAGTTCAAGACTAGCCTGAGCAACACAGCAAGAATCTGTCCCTAAAACAAATTTTAAAAAAATAATTAGCCAGGTGTAGTGGCATGCACCTGTAGCCCATCTTCTCAGGAGGCTGAGATGGAAGGATCATTTGAGCCCAGGAGTTAAAGGCTGTGATAAGCTATGATTGTGCTACTGCACTCCAGCCTGGGCAACAGAGCAAGACCCCATATCTAAAAACAAATAAAATAATCCTATGTGATCAAAAACATAAAATGTTCATACTCAAGAAACGAATCAGCTGGGCACAGTGGCTCATGCCTATAATCCTAGCACTTTGGGAGGCTGAGGTGGGAAGACCTCTTGAGCCCAAGAGGTCAAGGCCATAGTGAGCTATGATCACAGCACTGCACTTCAGCCTGGGCAACAGAATGAGACTCCATCTCTAAATAAATAAACAGTTTAAAAAAGAAACCAATCAACCTCAGAAGACTAACAAACAGGTATTTAAAAAACTCATAAGGCACCTGGCCAACATGGTGAAACTCTGTCTCTACCAAAAATGCAAAAATTAGCCAGGCGTGGTGGCAGGCACCTGTAATCCCAGCTACTCAGGAGGCTGAGGTGGGAGAATCACTTGAATACAGGAGGCAGAGGCTGCAGTGAGCCAAGATTATGACACTGCACTCCAGCCTGGGTGACACGAGCAACACTGTCTCAAAAAAAAAAGTCAGAGGACTTGACTCCCAGTTTCAAAACTTACTACAAAGGTAGAGTAATCACGACAGTGTGGTACTTACATAAGGAAAGACATATATAAATTGATGGAATGGAATTGGGAGTCTAGAAACATACTGTCACAGTTATGGTCAATTGATTCTCACAAGGATACCAAGACAATCTAATGGAGAAACAACAGTCTTTTCATCAAATGGTTCTAGAACAACTGGATATTCACATGCAAAAGAATGAAGCTGGATCCCTACCTCACACCACATTGAAAACTCCAACTGGATCAAAGACCTAAATGTAAGAGCTAAACCTATCAAACTCTGAGAAGAAAACAAATGAAATCCACATGATGTTAGATAATGGTTTCTCAGAAATCACAGTAAAATCACAAGCAACTGAAAATAAACTGAACTTCATCAAAATGTAAAACTTTCATGAATCAAAGGACACAAGGGAGTGAAAAGGCAACCCACAAAATCAAGAAAATATTTGCAAATCATCTATTTGATAACAGAATGGTATCCAGAATGTATGAAGAAGTCTTACAACTCAGTAATAAAAAGACAAAAAAACAGTTTTTGAAATAAGGGGAAGATGTGAATAGAGATCTCTCCAAAGCTATACAAATGGCCAATATGCACATGAAAAGATGCTCAACATTATCCACCAGAGAAAGGCAAATCTAAACCACAATTAGATACCACCTCATACCCATTAGGATAGCAATACTCATGGAGAGAGACAAGAACAAGTGTTGGTAAGGATGTGGAGAAAGTGGAACCTTCATGCATTTCTATGGGAATGTAAAATGGTTCAGATGCTTTGGAAAACAGTTCCTCAAAAGTTAGTTACTATATGACCCAGAAATTCCACTCCTATATATATGCACATATGAGAAAAACGAAAACACATGTCTACACAAAAGCTTGTACATAAATGTTCAAAGAAGCATCATTCATAATAGCCAAAATTGGAAACAAGCCAAATGCCCATCAATTGATGAATGAATATAAAACACAGCATATCTGTGTAACAGAATGTTGTTCAGCTATAAAAACAATGAAGCACTGATTCATGACAAAACATGGATGAGCCCTGAATGCATTATACCAAGTGAAAGAAGCCAGATACAAAAGTCCACATAATATAGGATTCCATGTTTTAAATGCCAGAATAAGCAAATCCATAGAGTCAGGAAGTAGATTAGTGGTTGCCAGGGGCTGGGGAGTGGGAAATGGAGAGTGACTGCTAACAGGTACAAGGTTTCTCTGTGGGGTGATGAAAATGTTCTGGAATTGGATAGTAACGATGGCTGCACAAGTCTGTGAGTAAACTAAAACCCAGTAATGGTACACTTTGGGGATGTGACTTATATCTAAAAACCAAGAAGAAAAAACTTGGAATGGATGACCCTACTACCCTCAACAGATAGAAAATACAGTTAGGGTCCTTCAACCACATTCCTACACATTCACTACTCAGAATACCCCAGCTCACCAAATTCCTCCTACTTTCAATAACCTCACATTTTACCCTGTCAAGAAAATGAAGCTTGAAATTCCAGGGCTTTCCCATTATGTAATTATTCTCTTCCTCCCATATTTCAAAAACTTATCTCTATTGGTTCTATCTACACAAGGTTCAAATATCTCCAAAAATTTTAAAAAAACAAAGTACCTACCCCTCCAGGTACCACTCTGAACCCTCCCCTTCTACCTGGAGCTTCTTGAAAGAATGTTCTTGAGACTCGCTGCCTCCATACTGGCATTTCCACTCACTCCTCAGCCCACTTCCAATGCCCAACACTAATTCATTTCAGTGAAATTATCCTGAACATTAACACTGACTATCAGAACACCAAATCCACTGAACACAATTCTGTGTTAATCACGCAGCCATTCCTGTGACATGTGATTGCTGACCTTTCACTCTTTTGACACATTTTTTCCTTCTTAGGCATCCACAACATTGCTTTCACCTGATTCTCCTGAGGTTGCTCTTCTTGGCCTCTGTGACCGCCTCTATCACAGACACACCTGAGGTGCTCTATCTTCTACCTACAGTAATGACTCCCAGATCTACACCTAAGTCCAGTCCCTTCGTTTCAGACTCATATTCACAATGGTCTTCTGGATCCATCCACCTGGCTGCACTTCAGACACCTAAAACCCAATTGTGCTGAGTTGCTTCCAGGCACACTGCATCTTATTCATAGTTGCAGGCAAAGTACATGGCACATAAGCACTGATGACATACTGTTGGACTGTCTGAGACTAGAACTCATCATTTCCCACACCTCCACCCTAAAACCTGCTTCTCCTGTGCTTCTGATTCAGCTAATGACACCAGCATTCACCCAGTCATCTAAATCAGAGGCTTTGCAGGGGATTTCCCAAGTTCAGTGATCCTCAGATGCAACACAAATCCACTGCATGTGCAGCACCCATCTGGACTCCTCCACGTCACCTCAGTGGGACTTGGAGCCAAGGGGCCCGCTCAAGCTGTCTTCTGTGCTGTTCTCAAATCCCGCCCCCATTTCTTTAATTCATGATTCGCTGCCATCGGTGCACTAGGTACATACGTTCTTCCAATGAACTTACACATGTATCTCTTATTATCAACAAGACTGGGAGCTCCTTTGGTGGAAGATCAAGACTTATGCTTCCAGTGTATCCTGCACATCTCTGAAAATTAAGTAATCTCAGGATTGCAAGATCCTCTTAAAGATAATAATGTCCAACACTGTAGTAAACGCACAGGTGGGTTTTGTAGTTCTGGGAATGTTAATTAACCTCTCTGAGGTTCTGTTACACAGAAATGCTACAATTACTACCTTTTATTTTGGAGACAGTCTCGCTCTGTCACCCAGGCTGGAGTGCAGTGGTGCGATTTCAGCTCACTGCAACCTCTGCCTGCCAGGTTGAGGTGATTCTCCCACTTCAGCCTCCCAAGTAGCTGGGATTGCAGGCACTCGCCAAGACACCCAGCTAGTTTTTGTATTTTTAGCAGAGACAGGGTTTCACCATGTTGGCCAGTCTAGCCTCACACTCCTGGCCTCAAGTGATCCACCCACCTCGGCCTCCCAAAGTGCTGGGATTACAGGGGTGAGGCACCACACCTGGCCTACAATTCCTTTTGAAAGTCTGGTTTGAAGAATAAAATAAAGCATTAAAAAGCACTGAACTCCATTGCTTGCAAATAGAAAGCTGTCAAAAAGCAGCTATTTTCTTTTTCTTCAATCGACACTGTTGAAATGAATGACGAATGGATACCAATTTCTAAAGATATCTTTATCTCCTGAGAGCAAAAGCCCCATACAGTTAAGTCATGGACTTGTGTGGAGTGGACCAGTTAGTTTCACGCACTTCTGGGGTCACAGGGCACACTGCTCATCTTGGCCGAATTTTTTTTTTTTTTTAAGAACGTGCTCTGCCGAACACAAGGGGAACGTGATGAGCAAGCATAGAGATCAATACATCCATTTCCACTCAATCAGCACTTCAATCCATCTCCTTAACTAATAGTTTTGTCAGTGGTTTCTTCCATTTTCAGCACTTAGGTGGAAAAGTCAGACAGTCATCGTTTTATGGAGGTGAGAGGGTAAAAGCTAATGCCAATTAAACAACATCGTATTTTATATTATAAATGTATATTTCTTGAAAGGAGGTCTGGCCAGCCAGGGCAACCAAGTGAGACCCTATCTCTACAAAAAAAACATTGAAATTAGACAGACATGGTGGTGCACACCTGTGTACCAACTCCACAGCAGGCTGCAGCAGGAGCACTGCTAGAGCCCAGGAGGTTGAGGATGCAGTGAGTGATGATCATGCCACTGCACTCCAACCTGGGCAACAGAGGGAGACCCTGTCTCAAAAGAAAAAGAAAAAAAAAACACACACACACAAGATTTGGGGAAAAGAATTTAAGAGTGTACCTTCTTCTCAAAATGCCTCTGGCCCTATGCGCATATATCCAAATTTCAGTCACTGAGTTGACAGCAGAAACAAAACAATGTTGTAATAGATGTGTGTCTCATTCACCATTAATGTAGCAAGCAGATGCTGACAAAACAAGTATCTTCTGTTTTAGCAAATTTCCATCCATGGTCCTCTTTGGCTCCACATCTGTCAGTGATCTCTCTAAGAAGACTGAAGAATCACCAATGACCCCAGGGGTCAAAGCCACCTTCTCCTGTCCCTTCATTTCCTAAGGGTCACCTATGTCTTCATCTTCACTGACTACCAGCATCTTCTAAGCTTCCTCGCACTTGCTGGGTTTTTCCTTTGCCTTCTGAGTCACAGCTGCTTAATTCTGACTGGCTTCCTTACGCTGCCCATCCACAAGGCTTCATTTTCAGCAAGCGCTTTTAAAACCTGCCCAGCTACGCCAGAAATCGGTCATCTACTGAGGTTTCCAATCTTGCTTTGAGATCTACCAATTTTTCTCCGTCGTGTTTGTGTCTAAGACCCACACAAGGTCACAAGAAGCAAAACAGAGTGCATGGACCAGCCACCCTAGGTCCAGACTTCTGGCCTGGCCGCATTCAGGGCTTCCTGCAATCCACCTGACCTTCCCGTCCCATCATTCTCTAGCTATCCTCACAGAATCTCCATTCTGGCAGGCAGATCTCGTCTCTGCTGCCTAAACCTGCTTTGCTCATTCTTGTCTCTGCGTCCTCACTCTCAGGCCACACTTCCTCCTCGAAGAATCCATGCCCTCCCCTCCCCCGTGCTCACATCATAAGCTTCCTCCCTGGAAGTCCAACCAAAGTTCACCCTCCTCAGTGAAGTCTAAACTCTCGATTCCCTTATTTCCCTGTCATTCGCCTAGCACTTAATAACTAGCAGCCTGCTACAGCTGTTTATCTTTTAATCTAATCTTTTCACAGGCATTTTCTTTTCAAGCCCATGACAGTCATTTCCTCACAGGCATGAACCATAAAGCATGCTTTAAGAAACTTAATATGATGGTACCAGGCAACCCTAAGAAAACTTTTAGGAAGTAAAATCCCCCTAACAAGAACAATCAATTTCACTTTTTCATGTTTCTTTCTAGCTCTTGCCCATTCCTGTATACATTTTTACATAGTAATAATCATAATAGATTTGATCAGTTACACATACAGCTTTACATTCTTTTTCCACTAACAGAGAAAATGATCTTCCTTGTTAAATGGTTTTGACTGTCATCATTTTAATCGCTGTACAACAGTCCCTCCATTGAGATACATCATGATTACCAAGGCACTGACTCTATTAGACATTATTACATACTTCTGTGTCTTTCACCACGTCAAGTATTGGAAAATGCAAAGTAAACTCATTTGAAATATCTCCTGAAATAAATTTCTTGTCCATGCTCCCTAACACCTGAAATAATCTATTTCACTGTTTCTATCTTCATTTATTTCGTTTCCTGGTTCTACCCCCTTAGTCTAGATAGGTAACAAAGGCATTCCAAACACCTTTTACAGATATTTACTTATTTTGGTAGTTGATCTTACACAGATTTAAACACAGGAAATCCCTTGAGGAAAGGCATTAAGCTCTCATCCTATCTAATATAAGCTAGATACCTGGCAGGCACTCCATAAAAGTTTGCTTAACTATTAAATGTTTTTTAAGCCACCTAAAGTTAGAAAACATCAAATTCCTGGAAAGGAGAATGCTGCTGATCTAACTAATCCCACCAATTATGGCTACAAAACTTTCAGCTCCTGTAATGATTAGACAGGTTAACAATGTATGAATGGGTGTTCTGTGCAGTGCACGGACTGCACACAAGAGTTATCTGTTGAGCTGTACAGTCTGAACAACATTGGAAAACAAACAATATCTGCAAATAGAACTCGAAGATCTTGTGACAAAAACTTACCCCTTTTTCTCTAGTTGTTTCGCTTTGTATCTCAGATGAAGAAAGGCAAAATAAAGGTTGTAATATTAAAATCATGTAAAATTACATACACATGTGAGCACAAACTGGCATGGAAAAGAAAAGCTGTTAGGATGAAGAAAGTATGTGAACTTCTTTCCTTTTTATTTTTCCTTTTGTTAGTGTAATGTTAAAATAAATGTATGACTACAAAAATATTCCTGACAAATTAGCCATTACAACTCTTCCTGTTACTGAATTAGGGCCTAATGCTTAACCTTCAAATAACTAAGGTTCCCAATCCCACATACAGTTTAGCAAAAAGACTAAAACACTTCACTTCGAGGATAACTGTTAAATAATAAATCAGCTAACCACCTTAAAACGCCAAACAGCTAAGCACAACCAGACACTGAATCACACAAGGACTTAATACACCAGAGTTTTCTGGAAATTTTCAGATTTTCCTCAAAAGATAACTAATGTGATTCCAAATATCAGAGTCTATACAGTAAAACTACATCATCACAGTAATCCATTCTCATCCCCTCATTTGTGGACAGTGATTTATAAGGTTGCTTCCTGCACTTATACGTTATGATAGAAACTATTAGGACTCAAGTTTTACTATTTGTCATAATTATACACTATAATACTAATAACTGTTCAAAGTAATATTCTTTTCAAAATTAAGGGAAAGGTTCCTACAGATCATATGAGGAAGAAAAAAAGAAATTACTGGAAAGAAAAATGGTTTTTAATCCTTTTTTTTTTTTTTTTTTTTTTTGAGACGGAGTTTTGCTCTTGTCACCCAGGCTGGAGCACAGTGGCGCAATATTAGCTCACTGCAACCTCCGCCTCCCAGGTTCAGGCGATTCTCCTGCCTCAGCTTCCCAAGTAGCTGGGATTACAGGCGCCCGCCACCACACCTGGCTAATTTTTTATATTTTTAGTAGAGACAGAGTTTCGCCATGTTGGGCAGGCTGGTCTCGAACTCCTGACCTCAGGTGATCCACCTGCCTCGGCCTCCCAAAGTGCTGGGATTACAGGCGTGAGCCACCGTGCCTGGCCTGTTTTAGTCTTTCTATACAAACTTTAGATACCAATTTTTAAAAATCACTGGATTTAGAATCCCACCACACTGTATTCCATAATAACCTTTTTATTTATGTTAACAATTACTTCACAGCAAAAATGGAAAAGAACAAATTTATGTGTGGTAATCACTGAAAAAAGAAGTCCACATGCATGTCAGGAAATATAAGGCTAAGAATGGGCACTAAGTGAACTCAGGAGGTACTTTACTCCAAATAATGCACTTCTCTATATAGGCTAATGGAATCTATGGGTAAACCTCAATTTTAAAATGAGTTGAACCCAAGGATCAGCTTACATCCATTCCACAGCTAAAACTATTATTTCTTTGCCTTCCTCTAAACTCTGATGTTTATTACAACCTTATCAATGGCAATTTATGAGTGAAAAGCATACGAATTCCCCTCAAAAAGTGAAACCAATGGAGAAAGGGAGAGGGAAAGAAGGGCTCTAAATATCTGAGATGTCTTTTGTGGTGGTTGGTTCGCGGCCTCTTTTTAGCACTGACATTTCCAAGTTTTTTGTGAAAAGGAAATTTTAAGAATGTGCTGAAACCATCCTTTCAGAATCAGTTCCCAGATATGTTTCATTTGGCTTCTTTCTTTAAATTATTGTGATGGTAAACTGGAAGTAAATTGAAATACAAATACCTGAATATTTAAAAACTGACGCTTCTGAAAATTTTCAGAATTGCATCGACGTTTGCTTTGTGTTGTCAGAGTACGAGATTAGTGAAGCAAAGCAGGACTCAATCTTGCACTAGTTGAGAACTTAAAGTAATTAAGTTCTTAAGGAAAAAAACTCACCTGACAGCCTTAATCGGACCTAGCAGAAACAGGACAAACCAATTCCCATAGACGAGATAACTCCAAGCGAGAAACCAATTTCCCCGAGAAGGACAAACCAACAAAGCTTATGTCAACTGATTGATCTGTACGTCTCAATATACACAAAAGAGAGCAAAGAAGAGGAAAACAACCTATAATTTCTACATAAAAATTAACATTTGATTTTGCTAAGAAGCTACAACTTCTTAGTTGTCTCTGGTACTTAAAAGATTCTAATTAGTTCAAAGTCTTATCAATGGCAAAGTCATCCCCTGGGACAGTAATAGTGACCCCAATGATAGAACCTTGTATATAAAGCGTTTTCAAATACATTATCTTATTTAAAGCAACTCGCCCAGTCACGCTGCTTTTTACTATCAAAGCCAAGACCCAGCCCACCTTCTCCCGACTTTTGGGGTTCTCTCCACTCCCTGGGTCTACAGATGACTTCAATGTACTCGGTTTATCTGCTTTCTCTACCCTCCCTGCAGACTTAAGAGAATGTCAGAAAGATACAATTCCAAAAGAATCTTGGCACTTAAGCTATTTATTGAGAGATGACCAATGAGACTTCAGGCAAAACCAAAACTTTCTCGACTGTCCAAAAACAACGAAAAAGGCATCTCCTCCACCTGACCTCAATCTCAGGACGCCCAGGTGGAAGGAACTCGCCGCGGGGCACCCACCTGGCCCCCTGCCCTCCTTCCCGCCGCGGGCCGCGGCGGTGCAGGCTTGGGAGATCCGGGCGAGACGCGGGGTCCCGGGCGGTCCCGAGGCGGGTTGCAGGGGCTGGCGACCCGCGCGCGGGGGCGACAGTGACAGCTGGCGGGGAAGGCGCGGGGCTGAGGGGCTAGGGCGAGGCGGGGCGACAGGGCCGAGGGCGCCCTCGGGAACCTCCGGGGGAGACGAGAGGGCGAAAGGGCGCCGGGGCGGGGCGGGCGCAGGCGGAAGGGGCAGCGGGGCCGGCACGAGGGGCCTGGCGGCTCCCGGTACGGGACTGGCCAGGGGGGGAAGGGAGGGGAGAAGAGGGAGCCGGGCGACTCAGCGCGGGCGCGGGTTTCAGGGTCCGCGGGCCCCTCCTCGCGCCCCGCCGCAGACTATAGGGGCGGGGCCGCCAGACCCCCCACGGCGGCCGAGGGACGGGCGCGCCAGGCACCTGCCGCCTCAGCCCCGGCGGCCCGGGGGGGCTCGGCTCTCACCTCGCCGGTTCATGGGTCGGATCCGCACCGCCACTTTCACTTTGGAGTCCCCCATCCTGCGGCCGCCGAGGCACTCGTTCTGCTTCCGTCTGCCGCGGCCACCGGCGACTCTTCGGGGCTGACCCGGCGGGAGGGGGCCGAGGGCGGGGCGGGGCGGGGGGCGGGGACCGGGCTGGGGGCGGGGCAGGAGCGAGCTCCCGGCGCGCGCCGGTGCATGACGGGACTTGTAGTTCCCCAGGGTCGTGGGCGGGGCCGCAGCGGAGGCGGAGGCGGGAAAGCTAGGGCGCGAGTCGTTCGCTGGCACCTACGGTCAGCAGTGAGGGCTTTTGTAAATTCCCGTCTTTACACACCATTCTTGCTCTCGCAAGATGTAAGCCTTCGAGAAGTAAGACTTCGAGAGCTGATACCTTTTCTGAAAAACAGTTGAATAGATGGCGTCAGGGACCCCGCTACCTCTTCCTGCTCATTTCCTGCCAATCTTAGTGTTTGATCCCTGGCTCAAGTTAGTTCCTCTGCCTAGATTGCAGTCCAGCCTTGTCCGCTGAGGACGTCCTTCAAGACAAGTTGCAAATCACCTTTTCTGGGAGTGTCCATAGGTGCATAGGTTAACATTGTCCTATGAGTCGCCCTCCTTTGAGACAGGACTTTGGGCTCTGAAAACCATCTGAGTTCAAATCCCACCTCAGCGCTTCCCACTGTGTGACCAGGGGCAAGTTATTTCACCGCTCTGGGTTTGTCTTTAATATGGAAAGTGGAGATGATGCTAGTACCTAATAAAATAGGTACATTTTTAAATAAGATTAACTTACATGTGTAACCTAGCCTTTAGTAGAGACCCATAAACGTTAATTGCAGGAATGAATCAATGAGGCCACACTAAAATTAGCTTTTTATTAGCCCTGGCAGACATTCTAACAGGTGACCCTGTGGGCCAGAGCCAGCCTGCAAACATGTTCTGTTTAGCCCAACAGTGTTGGCCAACACATAAAAATCAGATTTGTGGCCAGGGGCAGGGGGTCACACCTGGAATCCCAGCATTTTAGGATACTGATGCAGGAGGATCGCTTGAGGCCAGGAGTTTGAGACCAGCTTGGGTGACAGAGTGTGAAATCAGATTTGTGCTTGCAGTACTGGGCCTACATTACACATTGGACAGAGTGGATTGGAACTAACTAGCAGCAGCCGCCTTTATCAAAGGCCAGTCTCTCTCCACTTCACCACAGCCTCCCTCCAGGTGGCTTTACCACACATGTGCCTGGACCTTGTGGGTTGGTGACCCCTGCTTAGATGTGTTTAAATGATAGTAATAGAACTCAGAACCATTTTACAGATGAGTAAATACAGAAAGCTGGCAAGACTTGCCCTTTTATCAACCATCCTGTTACTGAACATCTTCAATACAAGCAGTGTTGTCAGAAAAGTTAAAAATACCTTTTTTTTAGATGGATCTAGCTCTGTCCCCCAGGCTGGAGTGCAGTGGCACGATCTTGGCTCACTGCAACCTCCACCTCCTGGGTTCAAGCGATTCTCATGCCTCAATCTCCTGAGTAGCTGCAATTACAAGCATGTGCCACCCCTCCTGGCCAATTTTCATATTTTTAGTAGAGACAGAGTTTTGCCATGTTGACCAGGCTGGTCTTGAACTCCTAACCTCAGGTGATCCTCCCACCTCGGTCTCCCAAAGTGCTGGGATTACAGGCGTGAGCCACCGTGTCTGGTCAAAAAATACCTTTAAAAGGAAGGAAATTCTGACACATGCTGCAACATGGATGATGGGCCTTGAAAACATTATGCTGGGTGAAATAAGTCAGACACAAAAGAACAACCACTGCATGGTTCTATGTATATGAGATACACACAGTAGTCAAATTCATGGAGATAGAAAGTAAACTGGAGGTTACTAAGCGCTAGGAGAAGGGAGAATGAGGAGTTAATATTCAATGGGTACAGAGATTCAGCTTGGGAAGATTTCAGCTGCAGAAATGAATGGTGGTGATAGTTGCACAACAATGTAAATGTACTTAACACCACCTAAACACTTAAGAGTGGTTAAGACAGTAAAGTGTTTTAGGTTTTTTTAGAGACAGGGTCTCGCTCTGTTTGCCCAGGCTGGGGTGCCGTGGTGCAGCCTCAACCTCCTGGGCTCAAGCGATTGTACTGCTTCAGCCTCCCAACTAGCTGGAATTACAGGTACGTACCATGACACCTGGCTAATTTTTATTTTTCATTTTTTGGTAGAGATGGAGTCTTGCTGTGTTGTCCAGGTTGGTCTTGAACTCTTGGCCTCAAGTAATCCTCCTCACTTCAGTCTCCCAAAGCACCAGGATTGCAGGTATGAGCCATTGCACCCAGCCAAGATGGTAAGTTTTTTGTTGTTGTTTGTTTGTTTGTTTGAGACGGAGTCTTGCTCTGTCGCCCAGGCTGGAGTGCCAGCATGATCTCTGCTCACTGCAGTCTTTGTCCCCTGGGTTCAAGTGATTCTCCTGCCTCAGCCTCCAGAGTAGCTGGGATTACAAGTGTGCATCATCATGCCCAGCTAATTTTTATATTTTTAATAGAGACGGGGTTTCACCATGTTGGCCAGGCTGGTCTCAAACTCTTGACCCCAAGTCATCCGCCCGCCTCAGCATCCCAAAATGTACAGGCATGAGCCACTGGGCCTGGCCAATAGTAAGTTTTATGTTATGTGTTTTTTATCAAAATTTCAAAAAAGGTTAAAAATAGAAAATGCTACCCCAGAAGGCCCCCTTTTTAAAAAAAAGGAAATTTCTTTCTTAGGGGCACTGCCTCTGCACTTCAGGAGGTCTCAGCTAGACCAGCAGTGGGTTTAGTGTGGCAGGTCCTTTGATTTTCACAGCCCAATAAAGTAAACAGTAACATCAGGAAAACCAAATTAGGATTGCCAGTCTTAGTGTTTGACACTATGACAGCTTCTTAATTTTAGCAAGTATGTTTTTTTTTTTTTTTTTGAGACAGGGTCTCATTCTGTGCCCAGGCTGGAGTGCAGTGGCGCCATCTTAGCTCACTGCAGCCTCAACCTCCCAGGCCCAAGTGATCGTCCCACCTTAGCCTCCCAACTAGCTGGGCCTACAAGCGTGCACCACCATGCCCAGCTGGTTTTTAAATTTTTTGTAGAAGCAGTGTCTCACTATGTTACCCACGCTGGTCTTGAACCCATGGCCTCAAGTGATCCTCCCGCCTCAGCCTCCCAAAATGTTGGGATTGCAGATGTGAGCCATTGTGCTAGGTCATCAAGTAAATTATTTGAAAAGGAATGCACACAACAATCACTACCTACCATCACTATCTTTTTTTTTTTTTTCAAAAAAAAAAAGGTCATAAAGGGTATAATTTTATATTGAAATTGTTTTGCCCTACTGTCCTTTTGCTCTTATTTAGTGTTTGCCATGGGCCCAGACTGGTTATCAGAGGTTGGTACTCTTGTCTTAAACACACATCCTAATTACCACCTCCCTACATTCAGGTTATAAAAAATAAGAGTTTGGAATGTCCCAAGGTTCCATACGTCACTTTATATGTCTTTTATAACCAGGTAAACTTAATTTGTCAGTGGTGTGTCCTGGTGCTAACTTGAATCTGGCTTTTTAAACAGAGTCAAAGCAGGCAGAAAAAGATAACCAGAGAACATTTCTATGGAAATATTGTATTTAAACTTAAGCTGAAACTGAAAAGAGAGGAAAGCCCCTAAGGAGCTCAAGCAAGGGAGGAATAGAACAGAGAAGTGAGGACTTTCTCTGAAGTCCTCAAAACCGTTTAAAATGTTCTGAAAATATTTGGAGGAAAATGACAGTATCCTCCCCCTAGGGACTGCAGGGAAGAGCCCCTGTGAGCTGTTTCCCCTGTTGACTTCTGTTCACACTACTCTGTCTCCTTTGACTTCTGCAGTGAAGATGATTCTTAAAAGAGAGTCCAAGACTAGAAATGCCCGTATCTTCCCATGGAAAGTATTCCTCTGATAGGTGGGAGACAGAGGACCAAGATGCAAGTTACAACCTGCAGCCCAGGAGTTTCAGGGGCTTCAATGCCAAATGAAATTGGAGAACTATCAACAGGCTTCGGGGTTCAGCACAGGCTCCAGCAAGACAGAGAGAAAAGTCCTGGTCTCTCTCTCTTTTCTCTTTTCTCTCCCTTTTTTTTTTGTTTTCTTTTTTGAGACAGGGCCTCGCTCTGTCGCCCAGGCTGGAATGCAGTGGCACAATCTCGGCTCACTGCAACCTCCACCTCCTGGGCTCAAGCAATTCTTCTGCCTCAGCCTCCCAAGTAGCTGAGATTATAGGCACTCACCACCAAGCCCGGCTAATTTTTGTAGTTCTAGTGGAGACGAGGTTTGGCCATGTTGGTCAGGCTGGTCTCAAACTCGCAGCCTCAGGTGATCTGCCCAACTCGGTTTCCCAAGGTACTGGGATGACAGATGTGAGCCACTGCACCTGGCCAGTTTCTCTCTTTTCAACTATTAGAGGAAAAAGAAACAACTAGTAAATAAGGCATTCCCTTGTACCTGTTTCTTAAAGCCAGTACTTAGGAAATCAACAAGTATTTATGGTATAGATACTACAGCCATTTTGATAGAGCTGTTGAATTTTAGCTGTGTGGATAAGGGGTTTCTCCTTTTTTGCCCTCACATTTTGCAAATCTTGCTCATTCTAAAACTGATTTCTAGTTTACTTTCTGTGGCTTTACCCATTCAATAGTTTCTGGTGGTCCCTGCATAGGCTATGGAAGTCACTTTGTCCTATCTTTTTTTTTTTTTAAGATGGAGTCTCGCTGTGTCAGGATTTCCCTGCTTGCCTGACACCTACCTTTGTGAGAGCAGTTTTCCCAATTGTAACCATATCTTCATCTGCCTCCCCAGCTATACTGTGCTACTGTGTGCTCTTTGAGCCTGGATAAAGTGTCTTTTGTTTTTGAGACAGGGTCTCGCTCTGTTACCCAGGCTGGAGTGCAGTGGCATAATCATGGCTCATTGCAGCCTCAAACTCCTGGGCTCAAATGAGCCTCCCACCTCAGCCTCCTAAAGTAGCTGGAACTACAGGCATACATCACCACTCCTAGCTAATTTTTGTATTTTTTGTCTCGCTATGTTGCCCAGGCTGGTCTCCAACTCCTAGGCTCAAGCAATCACCTGCCTCAAGCCACCCATAGTACTGGGATTACACACGTGAGCCACCACACCCAGCTTGAAAGTGTCTTTTGTAATTTTTTTTTTTTTTTTTTTTTTTGAGATGGAGTCTCTCTCTGTTGCCCAGGCTGGAGTGCAGTGGCACAATCTCAGCTCACCATGCAACTTCTGCCTCCCAGGTTCCAGGGATTCTCCTGCCTCAACCTCCTGAGTGGCTGAGATTACAAGTGTGCACCACCACGCCCAGCTAATTTTTGTATTTTTAGTAGAGATGGGCTTTCACCATGTTGGCCAGGCTGGTCTTGAACTCCTGACCTCAGGTGATCCACCCATCTCAGCTTCCCAAAGTGCTAGGATTACAGGCGTGAGCCACCACACCTGGCTGAAAGTGTCTTTTTAAAGTCTCTTTATCTCTAACACCTCGTACGGTGACTGGTACTTAGTAGGCACTTAACACATTGGAGAATGAAGATATTAACTACATGGCATCATCATTACTCTCAGATTAAATGGCTTGCCTCAAGCCACACAGCTGGTAGGTGGCAGACTTGGAATGCAAACACAAATTTGTTTGATTCCACAAATCTTTGCCCTTTCCACAAAGAAGGCCCTGTGTGTCCCCTTACATATTTTTCAGGTGTACATTGTCTTTCCAGCATTGTGAACTCCTAGTGAAAGCCTAGATCTCACTAATAACAATGACCTCTTCTAGCTGTTATTGAGTGTTTGTGATGTGCCAGGCATTGCACTTAGCACTCCACACATATGATCTCGTTTTTCACAACAATCCCATGAAATTGGCACTATCATTATGGCCTTTAACAGAGAGGAAACAGGCCGGCGCGGTGGCTCATGCCTGTAATCCCAGCACTTTGGGAGGCTGAGGTGGGTGGATCACCTGAGGTCAGGAGTTCAAGATCAACCTGGCCAATATAGTGAAACCCCATTTCTACTAAAAATACAAAAATTAGCCGAGCGCGTTGGCATGTGCCTGTAATCCCAGCTACTCGGGAGGCTGAGAGAGGAGAATTGCTTGAACCTGGGAGGCGGAGGTTGCAGTGAACGACCACACTCTTCACACCACCTCCATGGCAGTGTTGTTCTATTAGTCATTCTCTGATACATTCAACCTTTCCTTCTCCATTAACCCCTTATCCTCGGCTGAGAACCTCCCATGGAAAAACAAGAACAAACAGTAACACTTGAAGAAAAAACAAGGACAATTTCCCGAAGTCTTCCTACCTCCTCTGGCGCCAGCCCTCCCCCCAATGTAATAGTCTACACTCACCAGCTTCCCTTCTCCACCTGTCATTAGTCAACCAACAATTAATTCAATCACGCTTTCACCTGCCCTCACCCCTGCACTAAAACTGTCCTGACAAAGCACACCGTTGACCTTCCCTTCGCAAATCCAGGAGCGTGGTTTTTGGTCCTCCTTTGGTGTCTCTGTAATAGTTGGTGTTATTGAGCATCCCCTTCTGGAAGCTTTTGATTCATCCTTGGCTTCTATGACATGGCTCGTTTCTCCCTTATTTTAATTAATATATTAGGTTAGTTAAAACACTTCCCTATTACAGGCTTGGAACTATCTTAAGAGCCTGAGATACAAATATTTAATTTTTTTTCCCGAAAGACGGAGTTTCGCTCCTATGCCCAGGCTGGAGTGATGTGGTGCGATCTCAGCTCACTGCAACCCCCTCCTCCCGGGTTCAAACGATTCTCCTGCCTCAGCCTCCTGAGTAACTGGGATTACAGGCATGTGCCACCACGCCCGCTAATTTTTGTATTTTTAGTTGAGACAGGGTTTTGCCATGTTACCCAGGCTGGTCTTGAACTCCTGACCTCGGGCCACCTACCTGCCTCGGCCTCCCAAAGTGCTTGGATTACAGGCATGAGCCACCTCGCCTGGCCAGGATACAAAGATTTTTAAAAGACTCCTGGTCTTTAAGGACTAAGAGGTTTGGTCAGATTTCTGGAAATTTGGTAACTTCTTCAGGTTGTATTGCTGCTTGGTACGGAGTGGAAACCCCCTTTAAGGACAAATACCATTGAAAAGGAGGAGGCTCAGTAGCTCGACCTAGGGGAGAACGTGGAAGGCAAAGCTAAGGACCTTCAGGAGTTCCTGGGGAAAGAGGAGCTAGAGACAAAGTGGGCAAGCTGGGCACGGGGGCTCACGCCTGTGATCCCAGCACTTTGGGAGGCCAAGGCGGGCAGATCACTTGAGGTCAGGAGTTTGAGACCAGCCTGGCCAACATGGTGAAACCGCATCTCTATTAAAAAAAATACAAAAATTAGCCAAGTGTGGTGGTTGATGGTGCCTGTAATCCCAGCTACCAGGGAGGCTGAGCCAGGAGAACTGCTTGAACTCGGGAGGCAGAGGTTGCAGTGAGCCGAGATTGTACCACTGAACTCCAATCTGGGTGACAGAGCAAGACTCCGTCTCAAAAAAAAGAAAAAAGAAAGAAAGAAAAGAAAAGGAAAAAAAAAAAGTGGGCAGCCAAGGAAAGAAAGATGACAAAAGGGTTGGGTGTGGTGGCTCATGCCTGTAATCCCAGCACTTTGGGAAGCTGAGAGGGGAGGATGGCTTGAGGGTTTGCGTTTGAGACTAGCCTGAGCAATATAGAAAGATTCTGTCTTAAAAAAAAAAAAATTTGCCAGGGCTAGGCACGGTGACTCACTCCTGTAATCCTAGCACTTTGGGAGGCCGGGGGGCTGGGGGGGGGTGGGTCACCTGAGATCAGGGGTTCGAGACCAGCCTGGCCAACATGGAGAAACCCCATATCTACTAAAAATACAAAAAAAAAATTAGCCAGGCGTGGTGGTGGGCACCTGTAGTCCCAGCTACTTGACAGGCTGAGACAGGAGAATCGCTTGAACCCAGTGGGTGGAGATTGCAGTGAGCTGAGATCGCACCACTTCACTCCAGCCTAGGAGAAAAAGCAAAACTCCATCTCAAATAAATAAACAAAAAATAAAAGAAAAAAAATTAGCTGAGTGTGGTGGTGCGTGCCTGTGATCCCAGCTACTTGAGAGGCTGAGACAGGAGGATTGCTCCAGCCCAGGAGTTCAAGGCTGCAGTGAGTCATGATTGTGCCACTGCACACCAGCCTGGGCCACAGAATGAGACGTCAGCTCAAAAAAATAACGGGGACAAAAGGCAAAAGAAAGAAATGCTAGTCTGTATCAGAGAGTAGCCTCAGGGGCATACCGTGCAAAAAGTTCAAGTGAGTTTATGTACCTCAAATATCACATCTCTCTTATCCATTTATCCTGAACCCATTGCCATCAGCTTTCAACAGCTCTTGCTTTCAAAGCCTTGCATGGCCCCTCCCCAAAGATATCTCCTAGGCAGAAAGTATCCCTCCTAACTGTGCACAGGCATCACTTACTTTGTGATAGCTGGATTGCATTTCTCCTGATAAGGTAATACCTGTGGGTTTAGGAGGCTGAATTGAATTGACTTGGATTTTAAGGGACTGACATGTTTAGAAGGATCTTCTTGGGTGTTGAAGGTTAAAGATGTCCCTAAAATAGGCTAAGGAGAGGGCGAGGTAGCTCCCGCCTGCAATCCCAGCACTTTGGGAGGCCAAGGTGGGCGGATTGCCTGAGCTCAGGAGTTCGAGACCAGCCTGGGAAACATGGCAAAACTCTGTCTCTACTAAAAATACAAAAAATTAGCCAGGTGTGGTGGTGGGCGCCTGTAGTCCCAGCTATTTAGGAGACTGAGGCATAAGAATCGCTTGAACCCTGGAGGCAGTGGTTGCAGTGAGCCAAGATTGTGTCACTGCACTCCAGCCTGGCCGACAGAGTGAGATTCTGTCTATAAAATAAAATAAAATAGGCCGGGCGCGGTGGCTCAAGCCTGTAATCCCAGCACTTTGGGAGGCCGAGATGGGCGGATCACGAGGTCAGGAGATCGAGACCATCCTGGCTAACACGGTGAAACCCCCGTCTCTACTAAGAAATACAAAAAATAGCCGGGCGAGGTGGCAGCGCCTGTAGTCCCAGCTACTCGGGAGGCTGAGGCCGGAGAATGGCGTGAACCCGGGAGGCGGAGCTTGCAGTGAGCTGAGATCCGGCCACTGCACTCCAGCCTGGGCTACAGAGCGAGACTCCGTCTCAAAAAAAATAAAATAAAATAAAATAAAATAAAATAGAATAAAATAAAATAAAATAATAAAATAAAATAAAATATAAAATAAGCTAGGTAGAATGGACTGAGGCAATGCCCACTTTTCCTGGAGTTTGGAATGAGCTAGCATTTACAAGCCCAGAAGGCAAGGTGTACTTTATAAACTAAATTATTTATGTATTGGTTCTCTTTGGGTTTACCCTTTGTGTTTAGTAAATGTTCCTTAAATTTAGGTTTATTTCAGCTGTGCAAGGGGAAGCAAAGGAAAGGACATTGCTCCACATGTGGGACAGAGGTTTGAAAAGGAGGAAGTCTAACCTCTGAGGCCAATGTGGTGGGGGCAGTGGGAACTGGGGAGACACCACAGCAAGAGGCAAATCAGAAGTAGAGATTTGGGCCAGGCACGGTGGCTCACGCCTGTAATCCCAACACTGTGGGAAGCTGAGGCGGGCAGATCACGTGAGGTCAGGAGTTTGAGGCCATCCTGGCCAATATGGTGAAATCCTGTCTCTACTAAAAATACAAAAATTAGCCAGACATGGTGGTGGGTGCCTGTAATCCCAGCTACTCAGGAGGTTGAGGCAGGAGAATCATCTGAACCTGGGAGGTGGAGGTTGCAGTGAGCTCAGATGGTACAAGATTCTGTCTCAAAAAAGATAGATAGATAGATAGATAGAAAGATAGAAAGATAGATAGATAGATAGATAGATAGATAGATAGATAGATAGATAGATAGATAGATTAGAGATCACTGGGTTTTGCCCCAGGAGAGTCTTCTTTTCTTTCTTTTTTTTTCTTTTTGAGATAGAGTCTTGCTCTGTTGCCCCGGCTGGAGTGCAGTGGCGCAATCTCGGCTCACTGCAAGCTCCGCCCCCCAGGTTCACGCCATTCTCCTGATTCAGCCTCCAAGTAGCTGGGACTATAGGCACCCACCACCACGCCCCGCTAATTTTTTTTTGTATTTTTAGTAGAGATGGGGTTTCACCGTGTTAGCCAGGATGGTCTCTATCTCCCAACCTCGTGATCCGCCCGCCTCGGCCTCCCAAAGTGCTGGGATTACAGGCTTGAGCCACCGTGCCTAGCCGAGAGTCTTCTTTTCATACTGATCATACAGCTCTGGGCTCTGGGCTCCACTTCATTCTAGAGGATGACACTTCCTTCTATTCCCAGCCCCTATTTTCTCTTCTCTTCCCAACTGATGCAGTCCCTGTAACCCACACTGTTGCTTTAGTGACTTATACTCATGTTGCTACCTTTTCTAGGATGCTCTTTGCCAGTCGAAATCTAACCATTCAAGCCCCATTCTCTCCGTAAAGTCATGCTTCACTTATCCTGCAGACATTAATGTTTTCCTTCTGGAAACTTTCCTAGCACTGTGCCATATTCACATTCGGTTACAAGCTGACTTAAATAATGTACGTAGGTCTTGTCTTCTCCAATTAGACTGAGGACTTCTCAGTAGCAGAAATAATGTCTTCCCTTTTTTGGTATCACTCAAAGTGAAGAGTACACAGCTGACTTAATGAATACTCGGTGGCTGAATAGTGACTTCCAGATAAAAGAAGGCATAGAGGTGGGAGAGCCCGGAGCCAAGGAAGGACTTTAATTATTTTGACTGATGCTCTAGATTGACAAGAAATTAGAGGAATTACATAATCTTGGGTAGTGGGAGTAAAGATCTTTAGAATATTCTTTTGGCCTCTTTATTTAAGAAATTTAAGCCCCTTCTAATCTTGTAACCTCCAAAGAGCTAGAACTCTATTTCTGTCAGCAACTTAAAAACCATCTCCAAACGCACAGATTTCACACTAAACTCTCCCAAAGTGTTCACTGTCTGGATGAACATCAATTTACAACCCCCATTCCCACGTTGTTGAAAAATGTCTCCAAAGAACAACATCAATAATGAATCTCTGATAGGCCTAGTTCATCTACATAAATCATTCAGGGACAGAGGTCAGGAGAGAGCATTCTTTTGGTATTATTTAAGGCAGATTGTACAGTTCAGGCCCCATTAGTGAGCACAAAAGGACACCCATAAAATATTCATAGGCTGTGGTACAAACGCATTGACTGCCTGGGGGACCCGCCTCCGGAGGGATCAGATTAGTCAGAAGAACCTGCGGTTGCAGCCTACATGCTCCCTTAAGCTCAGAGGTTCCCATAGCTCATCAGCAAATCTGATCTAGAATTTACAGGGATTTTTTGAAACCACAGGAGAAAGAGTGAGATAAGCTAGAGGTAAAGAAACTATTTTGCCCAGGGCCCCTAGCCTAAGGAGAAGCAACTGACTTTTTTCCCCTAAAGAATAATTTGGAGAAGGAGCAAAGCTCTCCTCTGAGAAATACTGGATAAATTAGAGTTGGAAAAAAAGAAACCTGGCAGAGGTAGGCCTAGGGAGGAATCCAGGCCTATGTTGATATACAAAGACACTCTCCTCCCTGTATTCATTATCAATATTTTAAAAATCAAATATAATTCAGTTTAACCAATATTTGATTGCGTATGTAATCAATGCAAAGTACTTGCCAAACCGGGAATTAAAGTGAATATGACACACTTGACATTTCCAGAAAGCTAGAATTTGTTTGAAGATAATTATGCTGTTAAAATGGAATCAAATGTCCATAGAATTCCTACTTTGTTACCAGGCAGGTAAACAAGAGCTTGTTTTCCCAAGTATGTCACATGTTGCACCTGCGGGTGGGTGGAAGTGAGGCCTGAGCCTAGGAGGGGAGGAAGAAGAACCAGTCACCCCGGATTCAGATCTAGAAGGTGTCACTTAGGCAGGAAACATGAGGATGGGTGGGAAATCCTGCTTCTGGAGGGAAGAGAAGGTCGGAGAAAGTGGCACAGGGTCAGAGAGATGTCGCCTGTGGTTTTAATCTTCTGGCCACTGGGCATGAATCAGTTAAAGAGAAACCCAAGACAACTGCAGCCAGGGGCTCCATAATAGCCACACAGAGGAAGCACATAGAGGTCATTTTTCTATGCCACGAAGGGAGACTTGTTTCAGCTGGGACCCAATCTGGACGCTGTTCTGCCCACCAGGAAGCCAGGAGCTATAAAACCCTCCCAGTGCCACAGCAAAGCGTGATTCAGAGGCAGCTGAGCAGGACCCAGAACAGAGGGACGGCTGCTGCGGGCTCACCCGTTTCCATCTTGTATGGGAGGAAAGCAAAACCTCCCTAGAAACAGAGGATGATTTCGCCGTCGTTTACCAATGTGAATTCCAGACAAATGAAATGCTTGGCATAAAAACTTGAAAAACTAAAGAAAAGAAAAGTGAATATTTAGCTGATCTCGAGCAAAGGGAGAAGACATCAATAATAGTAACAGTACTGAGATACTTGCTCAAAGTCTATCTAGGTGGAGCTGGGACTCAAACTTAGAACTCCAGAGCCTCATTCTTTTTTTTTTTTTTCTTTTTGAGACGGAATTTTGCTCCGTCTGCCAGGCTGGAGTGCACTGGCGCGATCTTGGCTCACTGCAACCTCTGCCTCCCGGGTTCAAGCGATTCTCTTGCCTCAGCCTCCCATGTAGCTGGGATTACAGGTGCCCATCACCATGCCTGGCTAATTTTTATATATTTTTTAGTAGAGATGGGGTTTCGCCACGTTGGCCAGGCTTGTCTCAAACTCCTGACTTCAGGTGATCCACCTGCCTTGGCCTCCCAAAGTGTTGGAATTACAGGCATGAGCCACTGCGCCTGGCCCAGAGCCCCATTCTTTATTTAAAATATATATATTTTATTTTTTAGAGATGAGATCTATGTTGCCCAGAGCTCAAGTGATCCTCCCCACTCAGCCTCCCAAAGTGTTGGGATTATGGACATGAGCCACCATGCCCAGCCCAGAGCCCCACTCTTAACCTTGCATGAAACTGTCTCCTTAAGGAAAAACTAAAAAGAGGTAACTCAGAAGAGAAAAACTTCTATAGTATGTCCAAATAACCCACCATAAAGAGCAAGCAACAATTTGAGATGTTTTTGCAATATATGATAGGCATAGGGGTATAGTCCTAAAGAAGTCTTAACAAATCAAAAAAAGACAAAAAGAGGTCAGTGGAAATGTTGGCAAACGTTAAAACCAGGCTGCGCCAAAGGAAGTCATTTGGTAAACAATGAACATGTGAAAAATGTTCAGTCTCCCTAGGAATCAAAGAAATGTACATTTTCTCAAAAGTTATTAATCAAATAATTATTTAACATACATTTTCTTGTCTAACAATTTGGCAAACTTTTTTTTTTAAGAGATGGTATGGGGGGGGTGGGTGGTCTTGCTATGTTATTCAGGCTGGTCTTGAACTCCTGGGCTCAAGGGATCCACCCATCTCAGCCTCTCAAAGTGCTGGGATGACAGGCATGAGCCACTACCTGGCTAGCAAACTTTTAGCAAAAAGCTAATGCCTAGTTTTTGGGGTATGGTGACCAGCTTTTTAGAGAGTCAACTGAGAAACAGTCATACCAGACCTATATATATATATATATATACACACACACACACACACGTATGTATATATAATATTTACACATATATGTTACTACTTTAACATAAAACATGAAAAATAGGTATTTATTTAAAATTATATATTCTGTGTTACTTTTCTTCCGTAAATGCTATTAAACAAAACCACATAAGACTAGTTAACAGGGGCAATTAGTAGTAATAATAGAAGTAATTAAAAATAATGTGCAAGAAAGTATAATGATATTTTATAATGTTTCTTTGGATTCTCTGATACAACAATTTTTTTTTTTTTTGAGACAGAGTCTCACTCTGTTACCCAGGCTGGAGGGGGAGGGCAGTGGTGTGATCTCTGCTCACTGCAACCTCCACCTCCTGGGTTCAAGCTATTCTCCTGCCTCAGCCTCTTGTATAGCTGGAATTACAGGTGTGTACCACTACACTCAGCTAATTTTTGTATTTTTAGTAGAGACGGAGTTTTACCATATTGGCCAGGCTGGTCTCGAACTCCTGACCTCTAGTGATCCACCGGCCTCAGCCTCCCCAAGTGCTGGGATTATAGGCGTGAGCCACCACTCCTGGCCTGATACAACAATTTTTTAACTCTTTATTAGATATTTAAATTGTATAGATCATATTATTGTGTATTCTTTTTTTTTTTTTTTCCTTTTTTTCTTTGAGACGAGATCTCACTCTGCAGCCAGGCTGAAGCTCAGTGGCACAGACACGGTTCACTGCAGCCTCAACCTCCTGGACTCAAGTGATCCTCCCAGCTCAGCCTCCCAAGTAGCTGGGACTACAGGCATGTGCCACCTTGCCCAGCTAATTTTTGTATTTTTTATAGAGATAGGGTTTTGCTATGTTGCCCAAGCTAGTCTTGAACTCCTGGGCTCAAGCAATCTGCCCACCTCAGCCTCCCAAAGTGCTGGGATTACAGACATGAGTCACTCCACCTGGGCCTCATATATTCTTAAAATACACAAATGTAATACTCTTCAAAAGGAGAGCATGAATACAATAGGACTAGTTAAACAAATATTAACCTATATCTAATAAAAAATAATGACAGTTGGGTGCGGCAGTTCATGCCTATAATTCCGGCACTTTGGGAGGCTGAGGCGGGTGGATCACTCAAGGTCAGAAGTTCGAGACCAGCCTGGCCAACATAGTGAAACCCTGTCTCTACTAAAAATACAAAAATTAGCCAGGCATGGTGGTGCACACCTATAATCCCAGCTACTTGGGAGGCTGAGGCAGGAGAATCACTTGAACCCAGGAGACGGTGGTTGCAATGAGCGGAGATCATGCCACTGCACTCCAGCCTGGGCGACAGACTCTGTCTCAAAATACCAACAACAAAAAACAACGACATATTTCTTTCTGTTCCATAATATAGCATATTTTTACTCTTTGTTTCCTTTTCCAATAATATTTCTCTGAAATGCCTGCAGCCTTTAGGATATCCTTCTTTTTTTTCCTGCAGTGGTGAACTGAATATGGTCAAATGGAAAATTCAGTCTGACCTGCAGCTCTGCTGTTATTGATCCCATGGTGTACTAATTTGTGGTGTCGATTTCTTGGGATGACATCAAGCTTAATATCATCTCAACAAAAGCGTGTAAGCATGGAATCCTTAGGATTTTTAGACTAAGGAGAATTCATTTCCAACACTCCAAAAATGTCCATCTGCTTTGTATCTACAGTCTTGTTTTGTAAACCAGCTGTTTTCAATGAGGCCCTCTGCATCTATACATCCATCATATAGACAATCCACATCTAAGATATCTATCATTTGTAAACATTCCAAAGGACATTGGATGCCGTCATAAGTTAAATCCCTCTCGGGAAAAATGGGTTTAAAGCATAGATGTAATCTGATTTTATGAAATAAAAACTGGATTCCAAATAAGTTGTAGTTTTAGTAAAGAAATGAGAAAGTCCTGTTTAACTTGGCTGCCCTTTTTTGGTAACTTTTTTTTTTAGATGGAGTCTCGCTCTGTTGCCCAGGCTAGAGTGCACTGGTGCAATCTCAGCTCACTGCAGCCTCTGCCTCCCAATTTCCAGCGATTCTCCTGCCTCAGCCTTCTGAGTAGCTGGGATTATAGGCATGCACCACCACGCCTGGCTAAGTTTTGTATTTTTAGTAGAGACGGGGTTTCACCATGTTGGCCAGTCTGGGCTTGAACTCCTGACCTCAGGTGATCCACTTGCTTCGGCCTCCCAAAGTGCTGGGATTACAGGCATGAGCCACTGCACCTGGCCCTTGTCTCACATTTTGAGAATACAACTTTATAGACAATATTTAATTACCTGCCTGTAATCCCAGCACTTTAGGAGGCCAAGGCAGGAGGATCTCTTGAGTCCAGTACAGGAGTTCAAGACTAGCCTGGGCAACATAACGAGACCCTCTCTCTACAAGTAGTAAAAAAATTCGCCGGGCATGATGATGCATATCTGTGGTCCCACCTACTAGGGAGGCTGAGGAGGGAGGATTACTCGAACCCAGGAGTCCGAGGCTGTGGTGAGCTATGATCATGCTCCTGCACCCCAGTCTGAGCAACAGAGCAAGACCCTGTCTCAATAATAATAACAATAATAATTTTTTATAGCTGGCAGCCAGACAGCTATCTTATGAGCACATATCTAAGGAAACTACCTCCTTCCATTTTTATAACATCTATTATCTCATTAAGTAATCCTGCAGCTTGGAGGAAACTAACAAGTGACCAAAACTTTCATAATGAAAGCGTCAATGTTACAGGTAACCAAGTCACACTCCTTTTTAGCAATGTGGTGTACAAGGTGTGCAGGATATTGAACAGGAAAGATCCTTTTTATTGTCTTTGGTAAGAAATATAAAGATGGAATGAAATTTCCCAAAATTTATATTTGTACTATTTGCCATATATGCAGATAGACCAGCAAGGCCTAGTTTATATTTGGATAATATATCAATATTATGTATCAATAATTTTGTTGAATATGTTTTCTATAGTTTCATTAAAATCCTCATAGAAATCAAGAGGATGATTTAAAAAAAAATTTTTTTTTTGGTGAAAGTACCTAAGAAGTAGAGAGAACATTTTGTTGTTGTTGGGGAGGAAAAACCTTCCCTCCACTGTCTTATATTCAGTAATTGAGGCCTGATAATTCAATGAACAAAAGACAGATTAACAGGGGAAAAGATAAAATTTTTTTTTAACAGTTACATACACAGGCATTTACAGAAAAGAAGTGAGACTCAAAGCAGGTGCTTATATACCATTTTCACAAGGAAAAGAGTCCTTTGAGCTGCAGCTGCAAGATAAAAATAAAATAAATAAAAACAAAGTGGTTTGGGCTTGAAGGGACAATCATGGGGAGTAACTAGAAATATATGGGGGAACTGGCCAGGTGTGGTGGCTCACGCCTGTCATCCCAGCACTTTGGGAGGTTGAGGCAGGCGGATCACTTGAGGCCAGGAGTTCGAGACCAGCCTGGCCAACATTGTGAAACACTGTCTCTACTAAAAATACAAAAATTAGCAGGGTGTAGGGGCAGGCTTCTGTAATCCTAGCTACTCTGGAGTCTGAGGCAGGAGAATCGCTTGAACCTGGGAGGCAAAGATTGCAGTGAGCCGAGATCGCACCACTGCACTCCAGCCTGGGAGGCAGTAAGACTCTGTTTCAAACAACAACAACAACAGAAATATATGGGGGAACTAATGCAAGATAAGGGTTTCATTAGTAAGGTCTGTTTATGCAAACTGGTCTCAATGTCTTCTACCTGTATCCAGTGATCAAAATGCTCTTCTCTTCTGGGGCAAGGGGAGAGTTACCTATTTTAAGGGGGAATATGCGCCTTATTTTTAGACAGATAGGAGGAGGACAGAGAGCTCTTCCCACATCTGCTGTTTCTCAATTGCCTTCAGCTCAAAAGAATCGATATGCTAAAGTGGCATGTTCTGGTTCCCTTCATGGTGACTGTTGTTGGTGTGATCTTAACCCATTCTTTGATATACTGGTGTTTCATAGAGCAATCAAGGGAATGATATGATAATGTGTGTTCCTTAGCGTGGTAAGTTTAAGCTAATTATTTTTATTATTATTGTTATTTTGAGACGGAGTCTCACTCTGTCATCCAGGCTGGAGTGCAGGGGTGCCATTAGGGTTCATTACAGCCTTGAACTCCTGAGCTCAAGTGATCCTGCTTCCTCAAGTAATCCTACTTCCTCAGCCTCCCTGCAGCTGAGACAGGTGCACACCACCCTGCCTCGCTAATAGTTTTATTTTTTGTAGCAATAGGGTCTTGCTATGTTGCCCAGGCTGGTCTCAAACTCTTAGCCTCAAGTGATCCCACTTTTGCCTCTCAAACTGCTGGGATTACAGGTGTGAGTTACCACACCCAGCCTTTTTGGTGTCTTTTGAAGAAACAGAAAAACTTTTGGCCCGGTGAAGCTGAGGCAGGAGGCCAAGGTGGGAGGATCCCTTGAGCCCAGTAGTGCAAGACCAGCTGGGCAACATAGCAAGACTGTTTCTACAAAAAATAAAAGTATTAGTGGGGTGCGGTATTGCGCACCTGTAGTGCCAGCTACCAGGAGGCTGAGGAAAGAGGATTGCTTGAACCCAGGAGTTTGAGGCTGCAGTGAGCCGTGATCACGCCACTGCACTCCAACCTGGGTGACAGCGTGAGACCCTGTCTCAAAAACAAACAAAAACCCAAAAAACCTTTTGCTTGAGAAAGTCTTGTCTGTCTCACCCCAGACTTGTGAGAATCTACTCTATATGTGCCTTATCTCCTGTCCACCACACCCCACCCATCAAGTATGTGCTGTTTCTGACATTTGCCTCCTTAATCAGGCACCCCTGTCCTTCTATCTGTCATTAAAATAGCACAGTTGCTTAACCTTCCTTTTCAGTGACCACTGGGTCTTGCTGGCATTGGTATTGTAATCTGAACTCTTAGAAAACCTGATCATAATATTCATGGTGTTAAAGATTACACTATCTCAATACAAACAAAGCACGACAGTTACTCCACAGGCAAAGGCGGAGCCAGACTGTCCACGCTTATGGTGACAAAGCACATGAGTTCTACACTGAAGTCCTATCATGCCCAGCAAGAACTATAGCAGCCCTTGTCCCTAATAATAGTGTCTATTATTGGGAACTACAAATCAGTATCAGTGGCCAATGACCATGGTAGGTGGACAGTCTGTGCACTAACTGCTTGACACCGAAACCAGTGTTACTTTCAACCCCGCTTTTTCGACTACCATTCAAGTTTTCTGCTTGTCCTCAGTCTTCCCCATTCATTGCTGAAAACTGGGACTTCTCATGTCCTGTGGAGGAGTCTTGTGAAATGTGGTGCTTTAACTGCTAAAATCACACATGCACAGCCCCTGTGAACAACACACTTTCAGATCTTTGTGGTAGAAGTTTATATTGGTGCAACTTTTCATTTTTCTTTCTTTCTTTCTTTCTTTCTTTTTATTTTTTTTTTTTTGAGATGGAGTCTCACTCTGCCGCCCAGGCAAGAGTGCAGTGGCGCAATCTCGATTCACTGAAAACTCCATCTCCCGGGTTCAAGTGATTCTCTTGTCTCAGCCTCCCGAGTAGCTGGGATTACAGGTGCCCACCACCACACCTGGCTAATTTTTGTATTTTTAGTAGAGACAGGGCTTCACCACTGTTGGCCAGGCTGGTCTTGAACTCCTGACCTCAGGTGATCCTCCTGCCTTGGGCTCCTAAAGTGCTGGGATAACAGGTGTGAGGTACCATTCCCAGCCTGGTGTAACTTTTCCGGAGAGCAACTTGAATGTGCATTTCAAGAGTCTTAAACATATTTGTACCTTTGAGTCAGTAATTCCACTTCCGGGAAATTTATCCTAAGGAAATAATTAAAGAAGTTCCTAAACATTTATAGTTATGGATAGTTGACTGGGCTTTATTTATAACATTTGAAAATTGAAAATAGTTTAAATTTTCAACAATAGGGAAATAAACTGTGACATGTATGTAATGTATTAATTCTTTTAACAATGGGATGCAGTCATTAAATACAGTCCTTTTGCTTTATGTTGCATGTTCTAATGAATAAATGCAGTCCTTAAAACTCATGTTTTTAGACCTTAAAACTTATTTATTTATTTTCTGAGATGGAGTCTTGCTCTGTTGCCCAGGCTGGAGTGCAGTGGTGCAATCTCAGCTCACCGAAACCTCCGCCTCCTGGTTTAAGCAATTCTCCTGCCTGAGCCTCCTGAGTAGCTGGGATTATAGGCATCTGCCAGTATGCCCAGCTAAGTTTTGTATTTTTAGTAGACAGGGTTTCACTATGTTGGCCAGGCTGATCTCGAACTCCTGGCCTTGTGATCACCTCTGCCTCCCAAAGTGCTGGGATTACAGGTATGAGCCACCGCGCCCGGCTTATTCTTTTTTTTTTTTTTAAGAGATAGAGTCTTGTTCTGTCACCTGGTCTGGAGTACAGTGGTGTGATCACAACTCGTTGCAGCCTCAAACTCCTGGGCTCAGAGGATCTTCCTGCCTCAGCCTCCCAAGTAGCTGGGACTGAAGATGTGTACCACCACACTTGACTAATTTTTTTTTTTTTTTTTTGAGACTGAGTCTCACTCTGTTGCCCAGGCTGGAGTGCAGTGGCATGATCTCGACTCACTGCAACCTCTGCCTCCCGGGTTTCAGCAATTCTTGTGCCTGAGCCTCCCAAGTAACTGAGACTATAGGCATAAGCCACCATGCCCAGCTAATTTTTGTGTTTTTAGTAGCAACAGGGTTTCACCATGTTGGCCAGGCCAGTCTCGACCTCAGGTGATCCACCTGCCTCAGCCTCCCAAAGTGCTGGGATTACAGGTGTGAGCTCCCATGCCCAGCCAAAACTCATTTTAACAGTAACTTTAAGAAGCAGTTTACAGTGTGATCCAATTTTTAGTCAAACAATGAATGTATATGAATATATATAATAAAAGAAAAAGAAAAACTAGAAACAAACAATTCACACTATTATATGTGAGTGGGAAGATTATGACGTATTTTACTTTTTTATTATACTTTTCATATTTTCCCAATTTTCTGTAATCAACACTTTTTTTTGGTGCTTTTTAAAAATAATCAAATAAAATGTTTTAGTACTGTCTGAAGGTTGAGTGATTGCTAACTGTGAATATGAAATTTCTGGAATTAGCTGTAAGGCTCATGCTATAAGGAAATGACTTTTCCATTGCAGACTAGAATGGGATGCTGATGCTGAGGTAAACCATGAGAAATAGAAAACTCCAGGCTGGGGGCGGTGGCTCACACCTGTAATCCAAAACTTTGGGAGGCCAAGGCGAGGATTGTTTGAGCCCAGGAGTTCAAGACCAGCCTAGGCAGCCATATTGCAATCCCATCTCTACAGATAATAATAATAATAAATTAGCTGGGCGTGGTGGCATGTGCTTGTGGTCCCAATTACTCAGGAGGCTGAGGAGGAAGTCTTGAGTCCAGGAAGTTGAGGTTGCAGTGAGCCACGATCGCACCACTGTTCCAGCCTGGGTGACAGAGTGAGACCTTGCCTCAAAACAAACAAACAAACAACAAAAAATGGAAATAAGGAAACTCCGCAAAGAAATTTATCAAAGGTTTCACCAAGATGTAGAGAATTTCCCTATATTATTTATTGTTCTGACTTACATAAGTAACTTTAAGTTAATTACAGAGTAAATTGCACACAGTTCTCATTCCTTAGTGTAGATTTCCTCATTCTTTGTTGTTGTTGTTGTTGTTTTTGAGACCGAGTCTCGCTCTGTCACCCAGGCTAGAGTGCAATGGTGGAATCTCAGCTTGCTGCAACCTCCGCTTCCTGGGTTCAAGTGATTCTTGTGCCTCAGCCTCCCAAGTAGCTGCGATTACAGGTACATGCCACCATGCCCAGCTAATTTTTTGTAGTTTTAGTAGAGATGGGGTTTCACCATGTTGGCCAGGCTGGTCTCAAACTTCTGACCTCATATGATCTGCCCACCTTGGCCTCCCAAAGTACTAAGATTACAGCCGGGAGCCTCTGCACCCGACCTCATTCTTGATGCATCTTTTAGTTGATTTTAATGTCTTGAGTTCCCCTGAACAGACTGTGAACTCGGTGGCTCTCAGCTGACAACTGCAGAAGGAATGTAGTGAGCTGATGTGAGAGGTAGCACCTGCTTCTACAGTGGTACTTGTGGCTGTGTCCTGCGAGTCTGTTACACTTGCATGACTCAAGGCAAGGAGGGACAAGATCATGAGTCTCAAGTCTACTGCAGGGACATTCATTAAGAGCATGGCCCTCCCAGACAAGTGGTGCAAGCCTTGTATTAGGGAACTATATACATGTTGAATCCTTGTCACCTGTAACTCTTGCCTACTCCATAGTCCCAGACGGTTCCTTTGATTCTGAAATTTCATTCTTGCTCTGACGGTATAAGTAACTGTGCTTTTCTATTTGGGCTCCTTGTGCTGCGTGTGATAAAATAGGGGAAAGCAAAAAAGGAGGCAGGAATAGATAAGTAGCAGAAACCGTGATATTGAAATGAGAAGATGGTGGGTTTTGCACAGTCTACTGGAATACCCCATGCATTATCCTCAGGTTCCTAAGACACCAAAGAAAAGGTAAATTGTGGCCAGTTGCAGTGGCTCATGTTTGTAATCTCAGCATTTTGGGAGGCCAAGGTGGGAGGATCACTTGAGTCCAGGAGTTCGAGACCAGCCTGGGCAACATAGCGAGACCCATCTCTATTTGAAAAAAAAAGAAAAAAGGAAAGGTAAATTGTGTTGGATCAACCCAAAAGACTGCCCCCGCTTTCCCTAGATTAACTTATTCCAAATTTCTCTCTTCCTTGTTTTTCAATGTTCAGTTCGTCACCTAGTCCTTTATCAGAAGAGTAAGTGGAAGCTGGTGACCTGTAAGGCCCCAGTGGCTGAGGTTGGGGGCTGGTGGGGGCAAGAGGGTTTAGAACTGCAGAACGAAAGCTACAGTTTGCAAAAGCTGAGAAACTAGAACCTATCAAGGTGGCACTCAGTGGGTGCAGCACCAAGGACCAAAGAAAAATAATCACCGCCCACTCCGGGACCATCAAGGAGCCCAGATAACATGAAATTCCAGCCCCAGCCAAGGGGTGACTAGGTCACCGAAAGTCCGAAACTGGTTCTCCATCCAGGATGTTATTGGTAAACCATAAACCAGATCAAGAATCCAGGAAGTTATGAGGGTGGGTCAAGGTGTGTTTGTGGCCTGATTTGAAGACAAGGCTTGTTTGCCTTAGAAGGTACGTCTGTATAATTGCTCCAGGGCAGGAACTGGGGTGAGTTCGCCCTATCCCAGGCAAATGGGGCCCAGGAGAAAGAACCTGAGAACTGTGTGGTTGCAGATGAGTCGACAGACGAAGGTTCAGGTGTGAAGAAGCAGAGGTGACAACAGTGCCACTCAACACTGGCTGCATATTTGACTCACCTGGGAGCTTTAAAAAAAAAAAAAAAAAAAAAAAACCCAGTGCTCAGCCACACCCCAGACCAATTGGACTGGAATTTCTGGGGGTTGGGCCCAGGCGCTGGTATGTTTTTAAAGGCCCCAGGTGATTTTAATGTGCAGCTACGACTGGGAGCCACTGGATTATGGGCAGGTTTTTAGAGCTGCTCACTAAGAAGTTCATTCTGATGGATTCATTTTCTTGTGACTGCCTAGTAATTACAAAATAAGCTTTATAAAACTAGTGTTGAAAGAAACATTTAAACAATCCTAAATGTGCTTTTTAAACAGAGATAAAATAAATCCTCTTAGACTTCACCACTATACAATTCATCCATGTAACTGAAAACCACTTTTACTCCAAAAACTATTAATAATTAAAACTATATATGTATTTTTTTCAAAGGTCTATATGCCAAGGCAAATCTAAAAAAAGAAATAAGAAAATAAATTATCAATAAAGTTCCTTCTAGCTTTAAAAGGAAAAAAAATTCTACTTAAGCTAAGGAGTTGGGGTTTTATCCACATGGAGCAGGACCCTGGAAGATTTTTTAATTCATTCATTCATTCATTATGAGACAGGGAATCGCTATGTTGCCCAGGCTGGTCTTGAACTTCTGAGCTCAAGGAATCCTCCTGCCTCAGCCTCCAAGTAGTGGGGGCCACAAGTGTGTACCACCATGCCTAGCTTCTAGGAGATTTTGATCAGAAGAGTGATGGAAAAAAAGTGAAAATGTAGGAAGAGTGATCAGACATTGAAGTATAAGGCAGTCAGTTTGGTTCAGCAAACATTTATTAATAATAGTGGCTTAGCTGGGTGTGGTGGTGCATGCCTGTGGTCTCAGCTACTCGGGAGGCTGAGGCAGGAGGATTGCTTGAGCCCAGGAGGTAGAGGCTGTAGTGAGCCATGTTCAGTCACTGCCCTCCAGCCTGGGTGGCAGAGCAAGACCCTGTCTCAAAAAAAAAAAAAAAAAAAAAAAAAGAGGCCGGACACGGTGGCCCACACCTGTAATCCCAGCACTTTGGGAGGCCCAAGTGGGTGGATCACGAGGTCAGGAGATCTAGACCATCCTGGCTAACACAGTGAAACCCAATCTCTACTAAAAATACAGAAATTAGCCGGGTGTGATGGTGGGCGCCTATAATCCCAGCTACTCAGGAGGCTGAGGCAGGAGAATCGCTTGAACCTGGGAGGTGAAGGTTGCAGTGAGCTGAGATCATGCCACTACACTCCAGCCTGGGTGACAGAGCCAGACTCCATCTCAAAAAAAAAAAAAAAAAAAAAATAGTGACTAGCATTTATTGAAGAAAACCCTGTGACAGTGACAGTCTTATTCAACTCTGCCAAGTCTTTTTTTTTTTTTTTTTTTTTGAGACAATGTCTCGCTCTGTCACCTAGGATGGAGTGCATTGGTGTGATTATAGGTTACTGCAGCCTTCACCTCCCAGGATCAAGCGATCCTCCCACCTCAGCCTCCCAAGTAGCTGGGACTACAGGCACGGGCCACTAGCCTGGCTCATTTTCAAAACAAATTTTTTTGTAGAGATGAAGTTTCACCATGTTGCCCAGGCTGATCTCAAACTCCTAAGCTCAAGCAATCTGCCCACTTTGGCCTCCCAAAGTGCTGGGATTACAAATATGAGCAACCACCCTGCTGCCAACAGTTCTATGAGGCAGATAGTTTGATGATCTTGCTTTAGAGATGGAGAATCTAAGAGTGAGGGAGGCTAAGTGACTTGCCACAGGTGGATAAAGAGCAAGGCAGGATTTGAATGCAGCTGTCCTGACTGCAGAACCCACATTCATAACCACCCCGCTGACTTCCTCTTACTCATTATGTGATTATGCCACTTTGTTACATGTGGGGGCACAAAGATCGATGGTCACAGCACCTGCCTTCAAGACAGGGACAGATATCTCAAGAAAAAAAACACAACCCTGGGCTGGGCATGGGGTCTCATACCTGTAATCCCAGCACTTTGGGAGGCCGAGGTGGGAGGATTGCTCGAGCCCAGGAGTTCAAGACCAGCCAGGGCAAAATAGAGAGACTTGGTCTCTACAAAAAATAAAAAAAATTAGCCGGGCATGATGGCATGCACCTGTAGTCCCGGCTACTTAGGAGGCTGAGGTGGGAGGATTGCTTGAGCCCCAGAGGTCAAGGCTGTGGTGGGCCATGATTGTGCCACTGCACTGCAGCCTGGGCAACAGAATGAGACCCTGTCTCCCCTGCACCCCCAAGAAAACCAACCAAACCCCCAAACCCACAATCCTGGGTGAGAAGTGGCTTCATGGTGTTCTAGGAACATAGGGAGATGTGACTGTGCCTAGCAGAATGATGCTGGAAGGAGGCAACAGTAGAAATGTCCTTGGACTGAAAGGAGAAGAAGGATGGAAGTGGGAAACCCATCTGGAAAGTTATGGTAAGAATCAGCTCAGGAACCTGGCTTGTGGCTCTGGGAATGGAAAGGAAGGGTCAACGGGAGAAGCAAGGTGGGAAGCAAAGTGTCAGGAGGCATCCACTCTCAGGGGACACACCTGCCCCTGGGCCCCTCACTAGTCTCACCTCGTCCTGTCCCCAAGGGTCTACGTGGACAGAGCAATGCTAGAGAAGACACTCAAAGCTTTAGCCACCTTTCCTTCCTTCTGAAGATCCTTGGAGACTTCAACTTAGTTACCTGGAGAATAACCCTGGCCTACAGAAGAAGGCAAGGTAAGGATAGGTTATCCTGAGATGGACATTTGTTTTTAGGCCATTTAGGTTAGAGCTAATTGGCTGGACATAGAAGTGGAAACATGCCACCTGCATTTAGAACACAAGTGGGCCTCAGGACTCTAATTGGGACTAGGATGTTGACTTGGGTACCGTGAGAATGAATGCTTTCAAGCAATAGAATACGCAGAGGCAAGAGCAGAAGACTGAGGGTCTTCAAATGGAGGCCAAGGCTTGCCCAAAGAAGAACAGCTTCATACACAGTGCTCTTGAAAGAGGCCAGGCGCAGTGTGTCATGCCTATTATCCCAGTGCTTTGGGAGGCCAAGGTGGGAGAACTGCTTGAGGCCAGGAGGTCAAGGCTATTCTGAGCTATGATTGTGCCACTGCAGTCCAGCCTGGGCAATGGAGTGAGGCCCTGACTCAAAAAAACCCAAAAAAACAAAAAAGTGAGTGCTAAAAAAGGGAACACAAATTATGCAACACCCTTTTATGCTGATACCTGAGCATTTATCATAATCACAATTTACATTTTTTTTTCTTTTTCAGAAACAAGGTCTCACTATCCATATTGGTCTTGAACTCTTGGCCTCCAATGATCCTCCTGTCTTGGCCTCCCAAAGTGCTGGGATTACAGGTGTAAGCCACTGTCTCCACCCACGGTTTATAATTGTAATCAATCTTTTAGTTGCTCCCCCTGATCAAACCAAGCCCAGGATATGGAAGTGGCTTAACAACTGCAGGTTATCTGATTTATTTTCTTTCTCTCTTTCTCTCTTTCCCTTTCTCTCTCTCTCTTTTCTTTTTTGACAGTCTTGCAGTGTCACCCAGGCTGGAGTGCAGGGGCACAATCTCATCTCACTGCAACCTCTCCAAGCCATTCTCCTGCTTCAGCTTCCCAAGTAGCTGGCATTACAGGTGCCTGCCACCACGCCCAGCTAATTTTTTGTATTTTTAATAGAGATGGGGTTTCACTATGTTGGCCAGGCTGGTCTCAAACTCCTGACCTCATGATCCGCCTGCCTTGGCCTCCCAAAGTGCTGGGAGCTATTTCCAGCAATCTTCCAAACTAAAGGGAGGGCCTGGATTCAAAAGGAATGTACTTCACTGGGGCCCATGCAGTTGAGGGCCAGGTAGGTCAGCCTGTGGCTTGCGGGGGCAGGGATTGAGGATATGCGCAGGTCACCCTGAAGAGGATGCAGAGACTCCAGGGCCATTTGGTCCAACACCAGATAAGCTGGGGTCAGCAAGGTTTCAGACAGATGAGGCCAATCACAATAGCAGGGAGAATGTCCAAGCAAATGGTTTAGATCTTCCGTCAAGCCCTGCAGTGTCTGAAAGATATATCCCGGTTGTGCTAGAAAGTGAGGAGAGGTTACCATCGGCAGACCACAGACCAGCAGGACCCAGATAAAAAGCCAAAGCAATTCTTTATCTTCCCCATCACTTCAACTTTCAGGTTTACACATGCAGCTGCAGCAAGTGTCCTGAAATTCTTCTGTTGGGGTTTTCCCCTCTTCAGTCTCTGCCTGGGTCCTCATGTCCCTGCAAACCTTCCTCCTGAACATCCCCACGGGGTCCAGCACCCTCTTGGCATTGAGCAGAGCTGCTGGTCTGGGATCAAAGTAGAACATCTAGCCTGTAATCCCAGCACTTTGGGAGGCTGAGGGAGTTGGATCACTTGAGGTCAGGAGTTCGAGACCAGCCTGGACAACATGGCAAACCGTGTCTCTACTAAAAATACAGAAATTAGCCAGTCATGTAGCCCCAGCTACTCGGGAGGCTAAGGCAGGAGAATCACTTGAACCTGGGAGGTGAAGGTAGCAGTGAGCCAAGATTGCACCACTGTGCTCTAGCCTCAGCCTCAGCAACAGAGCAAGACTCCCTCTCAAAAAAAAAAAAAAAAAAAAAAATTAAAAATTAAACATCCACCAGAGAAGCAAACCATCACCTTGCTGATATTTAACCCCATTTCATGGCATAATTGGAATAACATATTTTATGATAAAAGACCACTTTCTCACCAGGAAGGAAAGACAGAATGAGCAGGATAGAAACCCCCCTCCCTGCTTCTGTGCACGTCAGCTGTAACTGCAGTCATTTATGCTGGAGGCGTGTTTGGCACCACCCCAAAGGGCAGAACCTTCTGGGCCCAAAAAAGCCAGGATTAGAGAAAGTCTAGCTTTCCCAGTCTATCCAGAATTTATTCCTTCCAGTGGGCTCCTGGTCTCACTGACTTTAAGAATGAAGCTGCAGCCCCTCAAGGTGAGTGTTACAGTTCTTAAAGATGGTGTGTCTGGAGTTGTTTGTTCCTCCTGGTGGGTTCATGGTCTCGCTGACTTCAGGAATGAAGCCTCAGACCCTCGCGGTGAGTGTTATAGCTCATAAAGGTAGTGCGTCCAGAATTGTTTGTTCCTCCCAGTGGGTTCATGGTCTTGCTGACTTCAGGAATAAAGCTGCAGACCCTTGTGGTGAGTGTTACAGCTCATAACGGTAGTGTGGACCTAAAGAGTGAGGAGCAGCAAGATTTATTGTGACCAAAGCTTCCACAGCATGGAAGGGGACCTGAGTGGGTTGCTGCTGCTGGTTCGGGTGGCCAGCTTTTATTACCTTATTTGGCCTTGCCCACATCCTGCTGATTGGTCCATTTTACAGAGCGCTGATTGATCCATTTTACAGAGTGCTGATTGGTGCGTTTACAAACCTTTAGCTAGACACGGAGCGCTGATTGGTGTGTTTACAATCCTTTAGCTAGACAGAGAAGTTCTCCAAGTCCTCACCCAACCCAGAAGGCCAGCCAGCTTCACCTCTCATTCTCTCCTCTAAATAGGATACCCCAACTGCTGCTGGAAATTGGGTGATGACCACTCTAGCTACTTCCTGCTGGATAGGGGTGAAGAAGGGGCCCTGTAGCTGAAGTGTCCTCCAGAGGGGAACTCTTTAGGCCAGTGAAAGGGCCAGTGGGTTGGTCCAGGGGTCCTCAGTAGAAGTTGTTAGTTGAGCTCATTTTGGGTTCCATTTGTAAGACCATCTGTAGCTTGATGGCCTCAATTCTAGAGGAAGCAAATTTGACAAGGAGGTTAAAAATACAGGGCCCAAAGGTGAGTAATAGCAAGATGGCTGCCACAGGACCTAGAAAGGGGAGCCCAGTTCTAAGGCTCGGGTAAGTGCCACTAGTTCTGCTAACTGGATGCTGGTCCCTGAGGGAAGAGGCTTACTTTCAAGTATGGTTACATCACTAACTATGGCATAACCTGCCCTTCGTATCCCATTCTCCACAAATGAACGTCCATCAGTATATAGGTTAAGGTCAGGATTAGCTAAGGGGACTTCTAAGAGATCATCTTGGGCAGCATAAGTCTGGACTATAATGTGTTGGTAGTCATACTCGATTGGTTCCCCATCCTCTGGGAGAAAAGTGGCAGGGTTGAGAGCCACACACGTACACATTTGAAGCACCGGTCCCTCGAGGAGTAGTGCCTGGTATCTAAGTAGGCAGTTGTCTGATACCCATAAACTTCCTTTGGCACCTAGTATGCCAGTTGCATCATGAGTTGTCCAGACAGTGAGATCCTTTCCTTGTATTTTGATAGCCTCTGACACTAAGATGGCCACCACTGCAACTACCTGTAAACAGTGAGGTCAGCCTTTTGCTACTACATCAATTTTCTTATTTAGGTATGCCACTGGTTGTGGGGTTGTCTCACGAGTCTGAGTAAGGACTCCAAGAGCTATCTCTGCTCTCTCTGTGATGTGTAAAGAGAAGTTTTGTCCTGTGGGAAGGCTTAAAGCTGGAGCTTGTACTAGGGCCTGCTTTAAAGTTTTGAAGGCTGTTTCTGCCCCTGGTTCCCATTCTACTAGATGAGTATTTGCCCTCTGGGTCTCTTTGATTAGAGTATAGAGTGGTCTGGCCATCTCACTGTATCTGGGGACCCATAGTTGGCAAAAGCTGATGATTCCAAGGAACCCCTGCAATTGTTTTGATGTCTTAGGGAAAGGATAAGCCAGTATAAGCTGTATTTGTTCCTTGCTGAGGGCCCTGGTCCCTCTGGCTAAGATTAGGCCTAGATATTTGCTGTAGGCAAAGCTGGGCCTTTGATCTAGATGCCTTGTACCCTTGATTAACTAGAAAGTTCAAGAGATCTAGAGTAGCCTGCTGGCATGAGGCTTCTGAATTGGTAGCCAAAAGTAAATCACCCACATACTGAAGGACCAGGGTGTCTGGACTTGAGAAATAGCCTAGATCTTGGGCCAGTACCTGACCAAATAGATGAGGGATATCCCTAAACCCGTGGGGCAAGACTGTCCATGTAAGCTGGGATGTGTGGTCTGTGGGATCCTCAAAGGCAAAGGGAAACGGGGAGTCAGAGTGCAGGGGAATACAGAAGAAGGCATCCTTGAGGTCCAGAACAATGAACCATTCTGCTTCCTCTGGATTTAAGGAGCAGGGTATAGGGGTTGGGTACAACTGGATATAGAGAAATTACTGCCTCTTTGATGAGTCTGAGATCTTGCACTAGTCTCCACTGACCATTCGGTTTTTGTACTCTTAGAATTGGGGTGTTGCAGGGACTGCTGCATTTCCTTACTAAGTGTTGAGCTTGCAAATGTTTAACAATATCCTGTAATTCTTTATGAGCTTCAGGCCTTAAGGGATATTGCCTTTGATAAGGAAAAGTGGTGGGGTCTTTTAGCCTGATTTGGACTGGGTGGGCAATTTTTGCCCTTCCAAATTGTCCTTCCAATGCCCACACTTCAGGGTTGATTACCTCCTCAAGTAGGGTACAACAAATGGGTAACTCGTTCCCCATATTCATGTAGATAATAGCTCCAGCTTTGGCTAATATATCCCTCCCTAATAAGGGTGTGGGACTTTCAGGCATAACAAGAAAGGCATGTGAAAAAGAGCAAAGTCTCCCAATTACAGCTAAAGAGGTGGGAGAAATACGTGGTTACAGGCTGTCCCACGATTTCTCAGATGGTAACGGACCTTGAGGACAGTCATCTGGGACAGGAGATTAACGCTGAGAAGGCCATGCCGGTGTCCAGGAGGAAGTCAATTTCCTGGCCCTCAATGGTTAAACATACTAGGGGCTCAGTGAGGGTGATGGCATGAGCTGGCGCTTGCCCTGGGCATCGTCAGTCCTGTAGTTGGATCATCTGGTAGGGGGCTTCTGGTCCAGAGAATCTTTGTCCTCTGGGGCTGTGTGCCTTCCAGTTATTGCCTCAGCATAGCGGACATGGATGAGAGGGTGGCTTGTTTCTCGTTGGACAATCTTTAAGGGCCCTTGCAAACCACACTGGTAATAAGCCCCACCAGGTGATTGGCCTGCTCCATTTTCTGTCCTATCTGGACCACCAAGATTTGTTTATCTGAGGGCCATGACTAAGGCTGAGGCCTTTCTCTGATCTCACTTTTCCTTTTGGGCCTGTTCCTCTTGGTCCCTATTATAGAACACTGAGGTTGCCAGGTTTAATAATGCCTCCAGATTTTGTTCAAGGCCCAGGGCTCACTTTTGGAGCTTTCTTCTGATATCTGCGGCTGATTGGGTAATAAACTTATCTTTTAGGATCAATTGACCCTCTAGTCAGTCAGGTGACAGCGGAGTATATTTTCTTAAGGCCTCCCATAGCCACTCAAGGAAGGCAGGATTTTCTTCCTTTCCTTTCCCTCAGTTACGGTGGACATCATTGAATAATTCACGGGCTTTTTCCTAATTCCCCCTAGTCCTTCTAGAACACAGGTCAATAGATGTTTACGACTCCAGTCCCCGTGATCTGAGTTGAGGTCCCAGTGGGGATCCATACTGGGGACGGCTTGCTGACCGGTAGGGAATTTGTCCCTTTCTTTGGCTGTCATTCTGTCATTTACTTGACTAAATTACCAGGTATCTCCAAACTCTCCGGCTGCAGCTAAAGCTGCATTCTTTTCATTAAAGGCCAAGGTTTGATCTAACAATAGCATGACATGTCTCCAAGTGAGATCAAGGGTTTGCCCTAGACCCTGTAGGACATCTATATACCTATCAGGATCATCTGAAAACCTCCCCAGATCTACCTTGATCTGCTTTAAATCATAGAGGAAGAAGGGGACATGTACCTGGGTTGGGCCAAATTCCCCTCCCCCTACAGCTTGGAGGGGACATAACCAATAGCCCAGGGGTTTTTGTGGTCCCTTGGAGATTTCTTTGCTTGTTTCCTTCTGGGTGGGGGAAATTGGAGGAAGCATTTTTTTTTTTTTTTTTTTTTTGAGACAGAGTCTTGCTCTGTTGCCCAGGCTGGAATGCAGTGGTGCGATCTTGGCTCATTGCAACCTCTTCCTCCCAGGTTCATGCCATTCTCCTGCCTCAGCCTCCTGAGTAGCTGAGACTACAGGCGCCTGTCACCATGCCTGGCTAATTTTTTGTATTTTTAGTAGAGACAAGGTCTCACTATGTTAGCCAGGATGGTCTCAATCTGCTGACCTCGTGATCTGCCTGCCTCAGCCTGCCAAGGTGCTGGGATTACAGGTGCGAGCCACTGTGCTCAGCCTGGAGGAGGCTTATTAATAGGAAGGGGAGCTATAGGGAAGCTAGGATATGGGGGTAAGCTGAGAGGTCGTCCTGTAAGATATAAATTGCAAGCTTTGCATAGTTGTGTATTCTCCTTCAATGAAAAGAAAGCTTGGACATAAGGTATTTCACTCCATTTGCCTTCCCTCTTACAGAAAAGGTCAAGCTGCAGGATAGTACTGTAATTTATACTTCCCTCAGGTGGCCATTTTCCCCATCAGAGAGAGAATATTGGGGTCAAGCCGTAGTGCAGAAAAAAATAAGCCACTTCTTTTTCAGGATTTGTGGGTCAAATTGGTCCCAACGGCTTAGGATCATTTCAAGGGTGAGCCTGTTGATGCCTGAGTGTTTCCCATCTGAAAGACAAAATCACCCATGGTTTTGGTTTGTATCTCCCCCTGCCCAAGAACCCACAACAGTCCCTGGATCCTACTGATCGGAATAGTTGCACTCACAGATGCAGCAGCAGAAACAACCCCTGCCCAAGAACCCACAATGGTCCCTGGACCCTTCTGATAGGAATAGTTGCGCTCACCGGCGCAGCAGCAGAAACACCTCTTGCCCAAGAACCCGCAACGGTCCCTGGACCCTGATGATCAGAATAGTTGTGTTCACTGACACAGCAGCAGAAACACTAGTTTTCCTCCTAGACCACAAGGAGGACCGAGGAAGGTCGGGTTTAGTGGCCCTTACCAACACATTCTCGAAAACCTTTTAGAGTCCTAAGTGTTCTCCTGTTAGTATTGGGACCTTACCACTGTCCTATAAAGATGTTATGCCCCAAAAATGAAGTGGAGGGCCATATCCTGAGGGAGGGAAGGGATCTCCAGGGTTGGAAGAGTGATGCCTTTTGTCCTCATTTGAATAGGAAGGATACCATTTCTGAGGCTCCCCATATCCTAGCTTCAGGAATAGCTTTTGTTAGGCCTGCTAGTCTGAGGAGGGATCCTAAAATTCCAGATAGTCCCCCGCCCTGATGGGGCTTTGGGCAAAAATTATGTCTTTCTGATTGGTGAGCCTGGGTGCTTAAAGAAGGTAACAGAGTCCTGAAGTTTATACTAGAAACCATTCTTATAGGAGAAACTAGAAAAGCACCAGAGACAGGGAGTGGATTTTAGAAGTGAGACTAGCTTTGGAGAAGAGAGGTGAGAGGAAGTTTGTCTGATAGGCATTAGGACCCAGTAGGCAAGGGTCAGGATACATAGGATAGATGGGTGAGTCTCGCTTGTGCAACATGACTTTGAGAGTTCTGCTCATGGCTGCAGGGTCAACCAACTTGTTATCAGGACCCAGAGCTATATGGCTTTCCTCTCTGTCAACCCTCGGCTCAGCCCAGAAGTACAGGAAAAGCAGAAGCTGGTTCCAGGCAAACTAACACTCCCAACTCCGAAGAGTCAGGGATTGTTAGAGAGCCCCTTCCCAGAAAGCCTGACACCCACATCTTTAGTCCAGAGGCTGTGCTAGTTGCTTTTAACTGGCCAACAGGTGCCTGGTATTTAGCCCCCAAATTCTAAGGAAAAATAGGACAGAATAGCAAGTGAAAGGGGTCCAATGGTACTCACTGCTTGGTGAGTGTCCCTTCGTGGTGGGCAAATTGTGTCTGGAATTTATTACTTCCGGTGAGTTCTTGGTCTCGCTGACTTCAAGAATGAAACCACGGACCGTCTCAGTGAGTGTTACAGTTCTTGAAGATGGTGTGTCTGGAGTTACTTGTTCCTCCCGGTGGGTTCGTGGTCTCACTGACTTCAGGAATGAAGCCGCAGACCCTCGCGGTGAGTGTTACAGCTCGTAAAGGTGGTGCATCCAGAGTTGTTTGTTCCTCCCGATGGGTTTGTGGTCTTGCTGACTTCAGGAATGAAGCCACAGACCTTCACAATGAGTGTTACAGCTCATAATGGTAGCGTGGACCCAAAGAGTGAGCAGCCGCAATAGTTACTGTGACGAGCAAAAGAACAAACCTTCCACAGCGTAGAAGGGGACCCGACCGGGTTGCTGCTGCTGGTTTGGGTGGCCAGCTTTTATTCCCTTGTTTGGCCCTGCCCACGTCCTGCTGATTGGTCCATTTTACAGAGCGCTGATTGATCCATTTTACAGAGTGCTGATTGGTGCATTTTTACATAGTGCTGATTGGTGTGTTTACAAACCTTTAGCTAGACACAGAGCACTGATTGGTGCATTTTTACAGACTGCTGATTGGTGTGTTTACAAACCTTTAGCTAGACACAGAGCACTGGTTGGTGTGTTTACAATCCTTTAGCCAGACAGAAAACTTCTCCAAGTCCCCACCTGACCCAGAAGCCCAGCTGTCTTCACCTCTCACCAGGGTGGACCTGACCTCCCTTCCCTTACCAACTCCTTGTATTCGACTGAGGAGAGAGCTGCCATTCTCCAGGTACATTTGGGGGTGGGGGACTAGTCCATGACACTGGTGGACTGGGTGGGGGCAGGGAGACCCCAGCTCATCATCATGGCTTTTGAGTCTGTGAATCCATCACTCTCTGGGCCAGTGCAGGGGAGCACCTACCCCCACTCAACTCTACCTGCCTCCGGATAGCTAGGCAGGGATCGTGTGTGTGTGTCGGTGACATTCTATTTTGACTTGGTCCTCATTCTCACATCTCCTACAACCATTTTTATTTATTTATTTATTTATTTATTTATTTATTTATTTATATGTGGAGTCTCGCTTTGTGGCCCAGGCTGGAGTGCAGTGGTGTAATCTCGGCTCACTGCAACCTCTGCCTCCCAGGTTCAAGCGATTCTTCTGCCTCAGCCTCCTCAGCAGTTGAGACCACAGGTGTATGCCATCACACCAGGCTAATTTTTGTATTTTTAGTAGAGATGGGGTTTCACCATGTTAGCCAGGCTGGCCTTGAACTCCTGACCTCATGTGATCCTCCTTCCTTGGCTTCCCAAAGTGCTGGGATTACAGGTGTGAGCCACTGCTCCCAGCCTCGTACAACCATTTAAATTATGCAGTTCTCATTGTGTCCTTAATTACCAATGATTATATTTCTTGTGATTTTTAAAAATATAACACATCTATCATTGACTTTCCTTCCTGTAATGAAGTGATCCATTCTGACATTTTCTAAACATTCTTCAAGACGCTTTTTTTGTAAGTTGCCTCTTCTGGTTTCTGAAAATTTTACTTCCACCTGGGTAGGAATTTTAACAGAAATCCCTATGCCTGCTTTTCTTTTTAATGTGACTAAAGCAGAATGTAAAGTCATAAAATAGTTCCTCTTTCATCATTTCTAGCCACTCTGCTTTCAGTGACAATTGTGAGGCTGTTTCAGACTATATCAGCATTGAGACTGTTGTTAAATTCAGAGAATGATAAAGGTGGAAGCACTTTAAAACTACGTGCACTATGCATTTGTGTTTTGCAGGACCATATACATTGTTGCCTGAAATTATACATAATCTAATGAAAAACAGCTAGAGGATGCAACAATGACTTTTACTGTTTTTCTTTTCTTTTTTTTTTTTTTTTTTTTTTTTTTGAGACAATCTCACTCTGTCACCCAGGCTGGAGTACAGTGGCGCAATCACAGCTCACTGCAGCCTTGACCTCCCGGGCTCAGGTGATCCTCCCACCTCAGCCTTCTAGGTAGCTGGGACTACAGGCACATGCCACCACGCCCGGCTAATTTTTGTATGTTTTGTAGAGTAGGGGTTGCACCATGGTCCCTGGGCTGGTCTTGAACTCCTGGGCTCTAGTGATCCGCCCAGCTTGTCCTCCCAAACTGCTAGAATTATAGATGTGAGTCACTGCACCTGTAATTTTACTGTTTTTCTAGTGGTAATTGCCAAACTACTCACCAAATAATTTTTCTACTTCATTTTTTTTTAAACATTCCATTCCCTTCAAACTATTAATTAAAAAACAATCCTTGGACTGTCTTACACTTTTACTTTTTTCTTTGTGTCTGCTTTGTAATATTCTAATCTACTCCATTTACTCCTTCTAAGCTTTTCTTTTCTTTCTTTCTCGTTACGTCACCCAGGCTGGAGTGCAGTGGCACAATTACGACTTCACTGCAGCCTCAACCTCCTGGGCTCGAACAGCCCTCCCACTTCAGCCTCCTAAGTAGCTGGGACGTACAGGCATAAGCCACCACACCTAGCTAATTTTTAATGTTTTTTGTAGAGATTGGGGTCTCTACAAAAGACCCCAGGCTGGTCTCAAAATCCTGGCCTCAAGCAATCCTCCTGCCTCTACAGCTGGTCTCAATCTTTTTTTTTTTTTTTGGACAGAGTCTGCCTCTGTTGCCCAGGCTGGAGTGCAGTGGTGCAATCTCTGTTCACTGCAACCTCCACCTCCCAGGTGCAAGCGATCCTCCCACCTCAGCCTCCTGAGTCACTGGGACTACTGGCATGTGCCACCAGGCCCAGCTAATTTTTCAAATGTTTGTAGAGATAGGATCTCACTATGTTGCCCAGGCTGGTCTCAGACTCTTGGGCTCAAGTGATCCACCTGCCTCCATCTCCCATGTGCTAGGATTAGAGGTGTGAGCCACCATGCCTGGTCTCAATCTCTTATATAGGGGTGTTAATGTTCATGATCGTGAACCTCTGCCTCATACGCTGTAATTTTCATTTCTTCCCCACGTTCAAATGTGGCTATGCCATTTAGCAGTCTTTTGTTGTTGTTGTTGTTGTTTGAGACAGAGTTTCGCTCTTTCACCCAGGCTGGAGCGAAGTGGCGCAATCTCGGTTCACTGCAACTTCTGCCTCCCAGGTTCAAGCAACTCTCCTGCCTCAGCCTCCTGAGTAGTATCTGGGATTACAGGCACGTGCCACCACACCTGGTAAATTTCTGCATTTTTAGTAGAGACGGGGTTTCGCCATGTTGGCCAGTCTGGTCTCAAACTCCTGACCTCAGGTGGTTCACCTGCCTCGTCCTCCCAAAGTGCTAGGATTATGGGCGTGAGCCACCACACCTGGCCTCATTTAGCTGTCTTAATTACAAGCAACAGACACTGAGTTAGGCGGATAAAGCAGGAAAGGAATTTATGACGAGGCTAATGGGAAGCTGCGCTGGGAAGGCAGAAGGACTCAGCTTGAGGCTCAGCTTCCAGAAACAATGTCCAAACCACACTGCAAGCCTGGCCTGTGAGGACACACCTGCCAGGGCCACTGGGCACCGGACTCCACAGTTAACACCACTGCCTCTTCTGGGCCCCAGACTCACAAGGTAGCCACTGCTGGAGCCTCATCAACATCTTTGCTGCCTCCACCTCAGACAAAGCAAGTTTCCCTTCCTGGGTCAGAACTGTCTGAGCCCCAGTCCAATAAAAGAGCATCCGATTGGCAGAGCTCATGTCACAGATCTTTGTTATGTGACCCTGGGAAAGGGAAGTGGACTCACAACATGAGTGAGAAATTCCCAGGACACAGGAAGAACCTTCAAAAGATGCTGTGTGGCCAGGAACAGTGGTTCATGCTTGTAACTCCAACACTTGGGGAGGCTGAGGCAGGAAGATTGCTTGAGTCCAGGAGTTTGAGGCCAGCCTGGGCAACATAGCAAGACCCCATCTCTACACAATATTTAAAAAAATAACTGGACATGGTGTTCTGTGCCTTTAGTCCCAGCTACTTGGGAGGCTGAGGCAGGAGGATTGCTTGAGCCCAGGAGGTAGAGGTTGTAATGAGCCAATATGGTACCACTGCACTCCAGCCTAGGTGACAGGGTGACCCTGTCTCAAAAAATAAAAATGATGCTGGGTGGCCATGGATGTTAGTGGGGACGCTGATCCCATGTGGATATGTGATGTCCTCAGAGACCCTGTCGTCTTACCTGGCCCCTGTTTCTCATTTCTCTTTTGCATCATCTTTTTTTTTTGAGACGGAGTCTTGCTGGAGTGCAGTGGCGCAATCTCGGGTCACTGCAACCTCCACCTCCTGGATTCAAGTGATTCTCCTGCCTCAGCCTCCAGAGTAGCTGGGATTATGGGCTTATGCCACCATGCCCAGCTAATTTTTGTATTTTTAGTATAGACACGGTTTCGCCACATTGGCCAGGCTGGTCTCAAACTCCTGACCTTGTGATCCACCCACCTCGGCTTCCCAAAGTGCTGGGATTACAGGCAAGAGCCACCAAGCCCGGCCAGTCTAAAATTTTTTGGGTCCTTTCCTTTTCCTCCTACTATAAAGGTTGTGGACTTCTTAGAATAATGGCTAAAACCTTTTGACAGAGACCCTTAGAGAATTGATAGAAAGTTCTGGATTTTCTCTTCAGAAAAATGCACACAAAAGGTGAATTTTGTGGATGGTTTCAGGAGGTTCAGGGGCCCCCAAAAGCTCCCCCATAGGTTCCCTAGGTTTAAGACTCCTACCCTCAAAGAGGTCTGTGACTCAAAATAAGATCAAGAACCATAACTCCAAAGTGTTCCACAAGCCCTGTTCCATTTAACAAATGTTGTGCTGCTCCTCAAACATCAGACAAACCTGGGTCACAGTCCTCTCACTGCTACTAGCTGTGCAATGCAGGCAAGTGACTGAAGCCAAACATTAGTTTCTCCACCTGCTAAATGGAAATGACAATACCAACCCAGCAGGCTAGTGTCAGAGTTTTCAATAAAATAACCCGTGGAAGCACGTTGCACAGTGTCCTGTCCATAATGGAGCTTCAAAACCTTAACACGTCCTGCCTCCTTCCTTTCAGCCCCTTAGCTGTGCCTTGGATCTTATTCCGTCTCCTGGAAGTGGTCTCCTAGGTCATCTATTGAGGATTGTCTATTCTCCTTCAGTCTCTCTTTTAATTTTTTTTCTTTTTTGTGGCTGGGCCTCACTCTGTTGCCCAGGCTGGAGTGCAGTGGCATGAGCATAGCTCACTGCAGCCTCAAACTCCTGGGCTCAAACGATCCTCCCTCCTCAGCCTCCCAAGTAACTAGGATCACAGGTGTATACTACTATGCTCAGATAATTTTTAAATTTTTTGGAGAGATGGGGTCTTGCTTTGTTGCCAGGATGGTTGTGAACTCAAGTGATCTTCCCGTCTCAGCCTCTCCAAGTGCTGGGATTATAGGCGTGAGTCACTTTGCCTGGCCCAGTCTTTCTTTTTAAGAGAGTGAGCTCTGCCCCTTGTGATGAGCTCTGTTGCCTGGAACAGTTTTCAGAGCCTCTGCAGAGCTCAGCTGAAATAATCCCAGAACACAGGTATGGTTCTCAGGCTGTTTCCTCGGAGACTCCAATGCATCCTTCCTTCCCTCTGATCAAAAGCTTGGTGCTGGCCTCTTCCTTGACCTTCAGTCTGCACCTCCCCTGGCTCCAGAAACAGTTGCCTCTGGAGCCCCTCTGTTAGCTGCCACTTGCCTGGCAGCTAGATGAATCAACTCAGCGTTACTCTTAAAAGCCACTCACCTACGGCCCCCTTTCAATTCCAAAACAATTATTGGAAGCGTCTTCAGTGCTCCCCAAAGGGATCAAACTATTTTCTCTCCAGAACCTCTTCTCTCTTATGGGAAGAAGATCTAGTTTCATAGGGCTGGAGATGATGGGAAACCCCCAATCCATAATCTTAGCACTTGTGGTAGTAATGGACGCTATGCAAATATGAATACAGTTTATTTTTATTTTTTAGTTTTGTACAGATGGAGCCTTGCTATGTTGCCTAGGCTAATCTCAAAGTTTTTAGAAAATTTTTCTTTTATTTATTTATGTATATTTTTGAGACAGGGTCTCACTGTCACCTAGGCTGGAGTGTAGTGGCATGATCTTGGCTCACTGTAACCTCTGCCTACCAGGATCGTGATTCTCCTGCCTCAGCCTCCCAAGTAGCTGGGCTTATGGGCACCCACCACCACACCTGGCTAGTTTTTGTGTTTTTAGTAGAGATGCAGTTTCACCATGTTGGCCAGGCTGGTCTCGAACTCCTGGCCTCAGGTGATCTGTCTGTCTCAGCCTCTCAAAGTACTGGGATTACAGGCATGAGCCACCACACCCTACCCAAATATGGTTTTGGAGAAAAAGTGAGATGCCTTTGAGAATGCTAGAAGAGTATATGGGCCTCCTTCAAAGGTTGCTCTTTCTCTTTGAGGGAAAGTCCTGGGAAGCCTTGCCCAGGGCTACATGTCCATTAACAGCCTGCACTTAGGACAAGAATGTGCCTCACAGGGTGTCAGCCTGGGCCAAATTCAACCCCTAGCTGTCTTATTTGGCTTCTGTGAGGGTGATGTGGGCTGTTCATTTAGTACCAAAACCTCATATAGAGTCCTTGCTTGGCGCCGTGGGAGATTGGTTCCAGGACCCCCGAGAACTCTATGGATGCTCAAGTTTCTGATATAAAATGGTATAGTGACTAGGAGCAGTGGCTCATGCCTGTAATCCCAGAATTTTGGGAGGCTGAAGTGGGAGGATTGCTTGAGCCCAGCAGTTAAGACCAACCTGGGCAACATAGGAAGACCCCTATCTCTACACAAAATTTTTAAAAAATTAGCTGGGCTTAGTGGTGCAAGCCTGTAGTCTCAACTACTTGGGAGGCTGAGGTGGGAGGATTGCTTGAGCCCAGGAGGAGGAGGTTGCAGCGAGCCAACCGCACCACTGCATTGCAGCCTGGGTGATAGAGTGAGGTCTCATCTCAAATAAATAAATAAATAAATAAATAAATAAATAAATAAATAAAATGGTGTAGTATTTGCATATAACTTACACACATCCTCCTGTAAACTTTTTTTTTTTTTTTTTTTGAGATGGAGTCTTGCTCTGTCACCCAGGCTGGAGTGCACTGGTGCAATCTTGGCCCACTGAAACCTCCACCTCCCAAGTTCAAGTGATTCTTGCGCCTTGGCCTCCTGAGTAGCTGGGATTACAGGTGAGCGCCACCACTCCTGGCTAACTTTTTTTGTATTTTTAGTAGAGACGAGGTTTCGCCATGTTGGCCAGGTTGGTCTCGAACTCCTCACCTCAGGCAATCTGCCTGCCTTGACCTCCCAAATGCTGGGATTATAAGTGTAAGCCACTGCGCCTAACTGCTAGATTATTTATCATACCTAACACAATGTAATGACTATATAAATAGTTGTTATGCTGTGTTGTTTATTTGTATTGTTTTATTTGTTTACTTTTTAAGGGACAGTGTTTCACTCTGTTGCCAAGGCTGGAGTGTAGTGGGATGAGCATAGCTCATTGCAGCCTTTTGAGGCTGGCCTCAAACTCCTGGCCTCGAGTAATCCTCCTGCCTCAGCCACCCAAAGTGCTGAGATTACAGGTGTGAGCCGCTATGCCCAGCCTGTATTATTTTAAAGTGTTGTATTGTTACTTTTGTCATTTTTTTCTGAATATTTTCAATTCACAGTTGGTTGAATCTGTGGATGAAGAACACACCCAGTGGGTGCACACTCTGTGATATTATTCATAATATCCTAGAAAGATGATATTACTCTTAATATTACAGTGGGTATACACCCTGTGATATTAGCAGTAATATCCTAGGGAGATGTTACTCCTAGTATCATACTGTGTATACACCTTGTGATATTATTTGTAATATCCTAGGGAGATATAACTCTTAATATCACAGTGGATGTACATCCTGATATATTATTCATAATATCTGAGGAAGTCAGTGCTATTAATATCACAGTTGGTATACACCCACTGTGATATTGGTCATAATATCACCATGTGACATTATTTGTAATATCCTAGGGAGTTAGATATTATTCCTAATATCTCATTGGGTGGAGATCTTTTGATATTATTCATAATATCTTAGGAATATAGATATTACTCCTAATATCACAGTGGGTGTACACCCTTTGTGTACACCCTTTGATATTATTCACAATATTCAAGGGAGATTTTACTCCTAATGCCATAGTGGATATACATCCTGTGTTATTATTCCTAATATCTTAGGGAGATATTACTCCAAAGAACACAATGGTTGTACACCATGTGTGTACACCCTATGATATTATTGGCAATATTCTAGGGAAATATTACTCCTAATATCACAGTGGGTGTACACTCTGTGATATTATTTGTAATATTCTAGGGAGATACTGCTCATAATGTAACAGTGAGTGTACACCCTGTGATATTATTCAAAATATCCTAGGGCAATATTACTCCTAACATCACAGTAGGTACACAGCCTGTAATATTATTGATAATATCCTAGGGAGATATTACTCCTAATATCCCAGTGGGCACACACCCTGTGATAATATTTGTAATATCCTACTCCTAATATCACAGGGCATGTGCCCACTGTGATAGTAAAAGAAATATCTTCATAAGATATTAAGAGTAATATCACAGAGTGTGCACCCACTGTGATATTATTCATAATATCCTAGGGTGATATTACTCCAGATATCACAGTGGGTGCACACCCTGTGATATTAGGAATAATATCATGGGAAGATATTACTCCTATTATCACAGTTGGTGCATATTATACATAATATGATAGAAAGATATTACCCCTAATATCCCAGTGGGTGAACATCCTGTGATGTTGTTCGTAACGTCCTAGAGAGATATTACTCCTAATATCACAGTGGGTGCACGCCCTGTGATATTATTTGTTATATCCTAGGGAGATATTACTCCTAACATCACAGTGGGTGCACACTATGTGATACTACTTGTAATATCTTAGAAAGATATTACTTCTCATATCAGAGTATGTGCATACCTTGATATTATTCTTTTTTTTTTTTTTTTTTTTTTTTTTGAGACGGAGTCTCGCTCTGTCCCCCAGGCTGGAGTGCAGTGGCCGGATCTCAGCTCACTGCAAGCTCCGCCTCCCGGGTTTATGCCATTCTCCTGCCTCAGCCTCCCAAGTAGCTGGGACTACAGGCGCCCACCACCTCGCCCGGCTGGTTTTTTGTATTTTTTAATAGAGACGGGGTTTCACCATGTTAGCCAGGATGGTCTCGATCTCCTGACCTCGTGATCCGCCCGTCTCGGCCTCCCAAAGTGCTGGGATTACAGGCTTGAGCCACCGCGCCCGGCCCGATATTATTCTTAATATCCTAGAAAGATATTACTTCTAATATCACAGAGGGTGCACACCCTGTGATATTATTTGTAATATCTTAGGGAGATATTACTCCTAATATCACAGTGGGGTGCACACCCCATGATATTATTTGTATATCCTAGGGAGATATTACTCCTAATATCATAGTGGGGTGCACACCCCATGATATTATTTGTATATCCTAGGGAGATGTTACTCCTAATATCACAGTGGGTGCACACCGTGTGATATTATTTGTAATATCCTAGGGAGATATTACTCCTAACACCACAGTGGGTGCACACACTGTGGTATTATTTGTAATACCCTAGGGAGATATTACGACTAGTATCAGAGTGGGTACACACCGTGTGATATTATTTGTAACATCCTAGGAAGATATTACTCCTAATATCACAGTTGGTGCACACCATGTGTGTACACCTTGTGACATTATTTGTAGTATCTTAGGGAGATATTACTCCTAATATAACAGTGGGTGCACACCATGTGAGTACAACCTGTGATATTATTGGCAATATCCTAGGGAGATATTTCTTTTAGTATTAGAGTGAGTTCACACAACGTGTGTATACCCTGTGATATTATTCATAATATAGTAGGGAGATATTATTCCTAGTATCACAGTGAGTGCATACCGTGTATGTACACCCTGTGATATTATTTGTCATATTTTAGAGAGATAGTACTCCTAATTATTTGTAATCTCCTAGGGAGATATTACTCCTAATATCACAGTGGGTGCACACCATGTGTGTACACCCACTGTAATATTATTCGTAATATCCTAGGGAGATATTACATCTAATATTACAGTGGGTGCACATCCTGTAATGTTATTTGTAATATCCTAGAGAGATATTAATGCTAGTATCACAGTCAGTGCACATCCTGTGATATTATTCATAATGTCAAGAGAGATATTACTATTAACATCACAGAGGGTGCACACCCTCTGATATTATTCTTAATATTTAAGGGAGATATTACTTTTAATATCACAGGGGTGTACACCCTATTATGTTATTTGTAATATTCTAGTAAGATATTACTCCTAATAGCGCAGTGGTTGTACACACGGTGATATTATTTGTAATATCCTAGGGCTATATTACTGCTAATATCACAGTGGGTGTACCCCCGTGATATTATTTTTAATACCCTAGAAAGATATTATTCCTAGTATCACAATATGTGTACATCCTGTGATATTATTTTCCATATCCTTCTGAGATATTACTCCTAATATCACAGTGGGTGTAAACCCTGTGATATTATTCCTAATATCCTAGGGAGATATTAATCCTAATACCACCATGGGTGTATACTATATTTGTACACCCTGTGATATTATTAGTAATATCCTAGGGTGATGTTACTCCTAATAGCACAGTGGGTGTATACCGAGGGATATTATTCATAATATCCTAGGAAGATAGATATTACTCCTTATAGCACAGTAGGTGCACCCAATGTGTGTACACCATGTAATATTATTCACAATATTGCAGGGTGTGCACACTTTTCTTTAATATCGTTTGCAATATCCAGATTGCAAGAGGATGATATTACTTCCTATATCACAGAGAGTGCACACTGCCCTGTGTTATTTTTCACAATATCCAGGAGGTGAGAGGATGATATTACTCCTAATATCACAGGGAGTGTACACCCCACTGTAATATTGATTGCAACATCCAGGGAACGAGAGGATGATATTACTCCTCTTGCAAAATGTGTACACCAACCTGTGATATTCGCAATATCCTGGGGGCGAGAGGATGACATTACTCCCAATACCGCAGGGAATGCACCCTCTCCCCCCTCCCCGTGATATTGTTCACAATATCCAGGGGGTGAGAGGATGATATTACTTCTTATACCGCAGAGGGGCACACCCCCTGTAATATTGTTCTCAATATCCAGGGGGCGAGAGGATAATATTACTTCCAATATCGCAGGAAGTGCACAAACACCTGTGATAGTTTTCATAATATTCAGGGGGTGAGAGGATGATATTACTCCCAACATCTCAGGGGGTGCACAGTACCTGTGATATTGTTGTAATATCCAGGAGCGAGAAGACGATATTACTTTTAACATTGCAGGGCGTGCACACCCCCCTGTACTAATGTTCACAATATTCAGGGGGTGAGAGGATGTTACTTTCGATATCGTAGGTGGTACACACCCTCCTGTGATATTGTTCACCATATCCAGTGGGCGAGAGGATGATATTGCTCCCAATATCGCAGGGGCTGCACACACCCATGTGATAATGTTTGCAATATCCAGGGGTCGAGACAATGATATTGCTCCCCATATCGCAGGGGTGCACACCTTTCTGCAGTATTGTTCGCAATTTCCAAGGGTCGAGAGGATATTACGCCCAATATTGCAAAGGGTGCACACCCCGCTGCGATATTGGTCACAATATCCAGGGGGCGAGAGAATGTTATTACTCTCAATATTGCAGGGGGTGCACACACCCTTGTGATATTGTTCGTAATACCCAGGGGATGAGAAGATAACATTACCCAAAATTTCGTGGGAGGGCCTAATCCCCCCTTTGATATTGTTCGTAATATACAGAGGGGGGAGAATGATATTACTCCCAATATCGCAGGGGGGTACAGCCCGCTGTGATATTGTTCCTAATAGCCAAGGCAGGGAGGAGATGACATCACTCTCAATATCGTAAGCACCCTGTGTGTACACCACCTTGTGCTATTGTTCATAATATCCAGAAGGAGAGAGGTAATATTACTTCCAATATCGCATGGGGTGTAAACTCCTGGTAATATTGCTTACAATATCCAGCGGGGGAGAGGTGGATACTACTCTTAATATCGAAGAAGGCGTACATACCCTTGTGTTATCGTTTGTAATGTCCAGGAGGCGAGAGGATGATATTACTCCCAATATCTTAGGGGCTATACACCCGTCTGTGATAGTGTTCATAATATACAGGTTGCAGGAGGAAGATATTACTCCCAATATTGAGGAATGTACAACCCCATGTGATATTGTTCACTATAGCCAAGAAGCGAGAGGATGATATTAATCCTGATATTGCAGGGAATGTACATCCGACTGTGACATTGTTCACAATATCTGGTGGGAGAGAGGATGAAATTACTTCCAATATCGCGGAGAATGTACACACCCCTTAGATGCTGCTCGTAGTATCCAGGGGAAGAGAGGACGATATCACTCCCAATATGGCAGGCGGGTGTACACCCTCCGCGATATGGGGAGTAATATCATCCTGCTCTCCCCTCCTGGGTATTAGGAACCAAATCACAGTGTGGGGGGTGAACACCCCCCGCGATATGGGGAGTAAGGTCACTCTCCTCGCCGGGCGTGGTGGCTCAAGCCTGTAATCCCAGCACTTTGGGAGGCCGAGACAGGCGGATCACGAGGTCAGGAGATCGAGACCATCCTGGCTAACACGGTGAAACCCCGTCTCTACTAAAAAAATACAAAAAACTAGCCGGGCGAGGTGGCGGGCGCCTGTAGTCCCAGCTACTCGGGAGGCTGAGGCAGGAGAATGGCGTGAACCCGGGAGGCAGAGCTTGCAGTGAGCCGAGATCCGGCCACTGCGCTCCAGCCTGGGTGACAGAGCGAGACTCCGTCTCAAAAAAAAAAAAAAAAAAAAAAAAAAAGATCACTCTCTCTGTATATTACGAACAGTATCACAGGGAAGTGAACATCCCCCGCGACATGGGGAGTTGTATCACCCTCCTCCCCCCGCCCCTGGTTACTAGGAACCATATCACAGAGGGGTGTACACACCCTGCGGTATGGGGAGTCATATCACCCTCCTCTCCTCCCTGGATATTACGAATCGTATCACAGGGGGGTGAATACACTATGTGTTTACTTTATTAAGAGTAATGTCATCTTCCCCCTTGATGTTACAAACTATCACAAGGGGTGTACACTTTTTGCGATATTCAGAGTAATATCATTCTCTCTTCCCCTGGATATTAAAAACAATGTCACAGAGGTGTGTACATACAATGCGATATTACAAGTAATATCATTTTCCCCCCTAAATATTAAAAACAATATCACCCGGGTGTGTCCTTCATTTGCAATAATGGGAGTAATAGCATCTTCTCCTCCCCTGGATATTAGAAAAAATATCATCGGGGGGGGGGGTGTACACGCCCTGTGATATTCGGAGTAATAGCATCCTCTCTTTCCCTGAATATTAGGACTAATATCAAAGGAGAAATGTACACTCCCTGTGTTACTGGGGGTAATATCATAGTCTCCCTCCCTGGATATTAGGAACAATATCACAGGGTGGGTGTACAACTGCTGCGATATTGGGAGTAATGTCATCCTCTCCTCCTCTGAATATTAGAAACAATATTACAGCGTGGGGCTGTGCATGCCCTGCGATAATGAAAGTATTCCTCTGATTATTAGGAATAATATCCCAGGGGTAATGTACACCCTCTATGATATTGGAAGTAATATCATAGTCTTTCTTTCTGGATATTAGGGACAATATCACAGGGTGGGTGACAACCCCTGCCTTATTGGGAATAATATCATGCTCTCTTTTCATGGATATTAGGAACAATATCACTGGGGTATTGTGCACCCCTGCAATATTGGGAGTAATAATATCATCTCCTCCCTTCCTGAATATTAGGAACAATATCACAGGAAGGGTGTACACCTTCTGTGATATTGGGAGTAATATCATCCTCTTCCTCTCTGGATATTATAAATAATATCACAGGGCATATGTACATTTCATGCTATAAAGGGAGTCATATCATTTTCTTTTTCCCTGGATATTATGAACAATATGGTAGCAGGGGTGTACACACCCTGTGATATTGGGAGTAGTATCATTTTCTCCTTCCCTGGATATTTGGAACTATATTACAGAGGGACTGTACACCCTCAGTGATATTGGGAGTAATATCATTCTCTCCCACCTTGGATATTAGGAGCAATATCCAAGGAGGCTGCACACTACCTGCGATATTGTGAGTAATATCATTCTCCTCCTTCCTGGATATTAAAAACAATATCACAAGGGGGATGTACACTTTGCGATATTGGGAATAATATCCTCTATCTCCATTGGTATTAGGAACGATATCAAAAGGGAAATGTACATCCCTTGCAATATTGGGAGTGATATCATACTCTCCCTCCCTGGATATTAGGAGCAATATCACAGGGAGGGCATTCATTCCCTGCGATATTGGGAGTAATATTATCCTCTTTTTTCATGGATATTATGAACAATATCATAGGGAGGAGTACACTGCAATAATGGGAGTAATATCAATCTTCTCCCCCTTGGATATTAGGAACAATATGACAGGGTTGGTGTACACTTACTGCGATACTGGGAGTAATATCATCGTCTCCCCTCCTAAAAATTAGAAAAATATTACAAGGGCTGTGTACACTCCCTTCGATATTGGGAGTAACATCATCCTGGTCTTCCTGGATATTAGGAACAATATGGCAGGGTTGGCGTACACTTACTGCGATACTGGGAGTAATATCATTGTCTCCCCTCCTAAAAATTAGAAAAATATTACAAGGGCTGCGCACACTCCCTTCGATATTGGGAGTAACATCATCCTGGTCTTCCCGGATATTAGGAACAATATGGCAGGGTTGGTGTACACTTACTGCAATATTGGGAGTAATATCATCATCTCTCTCTTTGGATATTAGGAACAATATTCCAGGGGTGGTGTACACCCCTCTGTGATATTAGGAGTAATAATATTCTCTCACCCCCTTGATATTATAAACAATATCACAGGGTGGGGGGTGTACACCTCCTGCCATAGTGGAAGTAATATAATCCTCTCTCCTCCTGGATATTAGGAACAATGTCACAGTGGGAGTGTACATCCCCTGCCATATTGGGAGTAATATTGTCATCTCCTTCCCTGGATATTGGGAACAATATCACAAGGGGGGTGTACACGCCCTGGGATATTGGTAGTAATATCGTCCTCTCCCCCCACCTGAATATTAGGAACAACATCACAGAGGGAGTGTATACTTCCTGCGATATTGGGAGTAATATCATTTTATCCCCCTCTGGATATTAGGAACAATATCAAGAGGGGAAGTGTATACCCCCAGCAATATTTGGAGTAATATCGTGCTATCCCTTTCTGGATATTAGGAGCAATATCACAGGAGGCGTGTAAAACACCTGCGATATTTACAGTAACATTATTGTCTCCCCCCCCGGATATTAGGAGCAATATCATAAGGGCGGTTTACACCCCTGCGATATTTGGAGTAATATCATTTCCTTTCTCCCTGGATATTAGGAACAATATCACAGAGTGGAGTACAATTTCTGTGATATTGGGAGTAAGATTATCCTCTTTCCTACTGGATATTAGAAACAATATCACAGGGAAGGTACATCCCTGCAATAATGGGAGTAATATCATCATTTCCCCCCCAGATATTAAGAACAATATCACAAGGCATGTGAATACTTCCTGACTTAAATATTAGAAACAATATTACATGGCTGGTGTATACCCCCTGTGATATTGGGAGTAACATCATCCTCCCCTGCCCCTGAATATTAGAAAAAATATCACAGAGGTGGTGTACACTAATGTCGTCATCTTTCCCCCTGAATATTAGGAACAATATTACAGGGGGAGTGTACAGCCCCATGCGATATTGAGAGTAATATAATCATCTCCCTCCCTGGATATTAGGAACAATATCACGGGGGGTGTACACACCCTGCGATATTCAGAGTAATATCGTTCTCTCTTTCCCTAGATATTAGATGTTAGGAATAATACCACAGGGGAATGTACACCCACTGCGATATTGGGGGTAATATCATAGTCTCCCTCCCTGGATATTAGGAACAATATCACAAGGGTGGTGTTCACCCCCTGCAATATTCAAAGTCATATCATCCCCATCCTTTTTGGATATTAGGAACAATATCACAGGGAGAGTGTACACCTCCTGCGATATTGGGAGTAATATCCTCTCCCTCCATGGATATTAGAAACAATATCACATGGGGTGTGTACCCCTCATGCTATGTTGTGGTTAATATCATCTTTTTTTTCTTCTGGGTGCTACGAACAATATCTCAGCAGGGGTGTACACTCCCTGCGATACTGGAAGTAAAATCATCCTCTCCTTTCCTGGATATTTAAAACTACATTACAGGGGGGCTGTAACCCGCTGCGATGTTGGGAGTAACCATTTTCTCCCCCCTTGGATATTTGGAACAATATTACCAGAGAGTGTACACCCCCTGCGATATTGGGAGTAACGTCATTTTCCTTCCCACTCGATATTAAAAACAATATCTCAGGGGGAGTGTACACCCCCTGTGATATTGAGAGTAATATCATTTTCTTCCCCGTGGATATTAAAAAAAAAAAATCAAAGGGGAAATGCACACCCCCTGCGACACTGGGGATAATATAATAGTCTCCCTCCCTGGATATTAAGAGCAATATCACAGGGGGGTGTTCAGCTCCTGCGATATTGGGAATATTATCCTCTTCTTTCATGGATATTAGGAAAAATATCACAGGGGTGGTGTACACCCCTCTGCAATATTGAGAGTAATGTAATCATCTCTCCTTTGGATATTTGGAACAATATTATGGGGGGCAGGGCATAAACCCCCAGCGATATTGGCAGTAATATTATCATCTTATGCCCTTGATATTCGGAACAATATCACAGGCCGGGTGTACACCTTCTGTGATATTGGGAGTAATATCCTCCTCCGTTCCTGCATATTAGGAACAATATCACGGGGAATGTACACCCTCTGCGATATTTGGAGTAATATCATCGTCCCCCCCTTGCGATATTAGGAACAATATCACAGGGTGGTGTACAAACCCTATGATATTGGGAGTAATATCATCCTCTCCCCCCTACCTCGGATATTAGGACCAATATTACTGAGGGGCTGTACGCCACCTGTGATATTGAGAGTAATATCATATTCTCCCCCCCCCCGTGAATATTGGGAACAATATCACAGAGAGAGTTTACACCCCCTGCGATATTGAGTGTAATATCGTCCTCTCCCACGCTGGATATTAGGAAAAAACATCACAGTGGGGGTGTACACCCCCTGCGATATTGGGAGAAATTTTATCTTCTCCCACTTGGATATTAGAAAAATATCACAGGAGGGGCTGTCCACACCCTGCCATATTGGGAGTAATATTATTCTCTTTCCCCTTGGATATTATAAACAATATCACAGGGGGGTGTACGCCCCTTGCGATATTGGGAGTAATATCATCCTCTTTCTTTCTGGATATTAGAAACAGTATCACGGGGGAATGTACACCACCTGTGATACTGGGAGTAATATCATACTCTCCCTCCCAGGATATTAGGAACAACATCCCGGGGGGGTGTACACCCACTGCGATATTTGGAGTAATATCATTTCCTCCCTCCCTGGATATTAAAAGCAATATCACAAGGGTGTGAACAACTTTTGTGATATTGTTATTAACATCATCCTTTTTCCCCCTCGATGTTAGAAACAATATCATGGCTGGGAGTGTACACTCCTTGTAATAATGAAAGTAATATCATCTTTTCCTTCCAGATATTAAGAACAATATCACGGGGGGATGTACAGTTCCTGCCATATAGGCTGTAATATCATCCTCTCCCCTCCTAAATGTTAGAAACAATATCATAAGGGGGGTGTACACTCCCTGCGATATTGGGAGTAACATCATCCTCCTTCCCCTCGATATTAGGAACAATATCATGGCGGGGTGTACAGTTAATGCCATATTGGGAGTAATATTATCATGTCTCTCTCCCCAGATACTAGGAACAATATTACAGTGGGGATGTACACCCCCTGTGATATTGGGAGTAATATTTTCTCCCCCTTGATATTATGAACAATATCACAAAGGGGGTGTATACCTGGAGTAATATCCTCTCTGTCCCCAGATATTAGGAACAATGTCACAGTGGGAGTGTGCACTTCCTGCGATATTGGGAGTAATATCATCATCTTTCCCCCTGGAAACTGGGAAAAATATCACAAGGGGGGTGTACACCCCCTGCAATATCCGTAGTAATATCCTTTCCCGCCCCTCCCCCCAGATATTAGGAACAATATCACAGAGGCAGTGTATACCCCCTGTGATATTGGGAGCATTACAAGTAATACTAGTAACATCACAGCATTTCTAGTAATATCCTAGGGAGATATTACTTATAGTATCAAAGTGTGTGTACACCCTATGATATTACTCTTACTATCCTAGGAAGATATTATTCCTAATATCACAGTAGGTGTAACCCTGTGTGTACAACCTGTGATACTACTCGTAATATCCTAGAAAGATGGTATTCCTGATATCACAGTCAGTGTACAGTCTGTGATATTACTCATTATATTCTAGGGAGATATTACTCCTAATATTACAGTGGGTTTGCAACATGTGTGTTTTCCCTTTGATATTACACATAATATCCTATGAAGATATTGCTCCTAATACCACAGTGGCTGTATCCCATGTGTATACAACCTGTAACATTACTCATGATATTTTAGAGAGCTATTACTCACAATATCACAGTGGGTGTACATTATGTGCATATGCCGTGTGATATTACTCTTAAAATCTGAGGGAGATATCACTTCTAATATCATAGTGGGAGTACAGCATTTGTGTACACCCACTGTGATATTACTCATAATATCCTAGAGAGATATTGCTCCTCATATCACAGTGGGTTTACACCATGTGTGTACTCCCGATATTACTCATAATGTTTCAGATAGATGTTACTGTTCATATTATAGTGGCTTTACATTCCTTGAATTTACTCATAATATCTTAGGGAGATATTACTGCTAATATCACATTGGGTATACACACTGTGATATTAGCAGTAATATTACTGTGATATTAACAGTAATATTACTGTGATATTACTGCTAATATCCTGAGGAAATATTACTTTCAATATCGCAGTGTGTGTACACCCTGTGATATTACTCATAATTTCCTAGGGTAATATTTCTTCTAAATCACAGTGGGTGTACACACATGTTGTACACCCTGTGATATTACTCAGAATATCCTAGGGAGATATTACTCCTAATATTACAGGGGGTGTACACCATGTGTGTACATCTTGTGATATTACCCATAATATTTTAGGGAGATATTACTCCAAATATCACAGTGGGTGCACACCCTGTGATATTACTCTTAATATCCTAGGAATATATTACTCCTAATATCACTGTGGGTGTACCCCCTGTGACATTACTCATATTATCCTAGGGAAATATTTCTTCTAAATCACAGTGGCGGTACACCATGTGTGTACACCCTGTGATATTACTCGGAATATCCTAGGGTGATATTACTCCTGATATCACAGGGGGTGTACATTATGTGTGTACATCCTGTGATATTACTAATAATATTTTTGGGAGATATTACTTTAAATATCACTGTGGGTGTACACCCTGTGATATTACTCATAATATTTTAGGGAGATATTGCTTCTAATATCACAGTGGGTATACACCTTATTTGTACAACCTGTAATATTACTCGTAATATCCTAGGGAGATATTATTCCTAATATAACAGTGTGTGTACACCCTGCGATATTACTTGTAATATCCTAGAGAAATATTACTCCTAATATCACAGTGTGTGTACATTATGTGTATACACCCTGTGATATTACTCATAATATTGTAGGGAGATATTACTCCTAATATCACAATGGGTGTACATCCCGTGATATTACTCATAATATACTACAGACATATTACTTCTAATATCACAGTGGGTGTACATTATATGTGTACACCCTGTGATATTATTCGTAATACACTAGGGAGATATTACTCCTAATATCACAATGGGTGTAAAATATGTGTGTATTCCCTGTGATATTACACATAGTATCCTATGGAGATATTGTTCCTAATATCACAGTGGGTATACCCCATGTGCATACACCCTGTGATATTATTCATAATATCCTGTAGAGATATTATTTCTAATATCACAGTTGGTGTACACCATGTGCATACATTCTGTGATACAACTCTTAAAATCCATGGGAAAATACTGAGGCACTGTGTGTGTGTTATATGTGCATAAGAATGTAAGTCCTTGACCCTGAAAACAGGACAAGGAGTAGAGTATGTAATAAGGAACGCTGAAAACAGCCTCCTGAGTATGAGGTCTGAGGGCTTTTACAAGGCTGCAGGTGTCTCACGACCCGATCTCAGAACGCCATCTAGTGAATATTTGTGGTATAACAAGCCCTTTCAATAAATACTTAGCGGACGGATCCTGGGGAGGCACTTTCTCAGAAGAGCTGTTCCCCTCCCCGCTCAGCTAGAATTCTCTGAGAACTCATTCTTGGCGTTCACTGCAAGCTATAAGCTTTGTAAGTGGTGCCTCCAATGTGGTGGCCTTGAAGTTACGCGTGAAGTAGGAAAACTCATCAGTTTTCGGGGAATCCCGGTAAGGGACAGCCCTGACTCCCATCAGGAGGACGGTACCCACGCGTAAACTACCAGGGGTTGGGTTATCATGGGTCAATAAATGACTAAAGAACAGAAAGTATTTTGTAACAGCTACTTAAGGCTATCCAGTGCACTGTAGAGCCTGGAGCTCTGCACAAGCTTATGTTTTTAATTCGGCAGGAATGCCCTCGGTTTCCAGATCAAGGAACATTAGAGTTAGAGTTGTGGGAGCAGGTAGTTCGCTGCCTGAAAAGCGGATATGAGCAAGGTCATTTTACTACGGTTACCATTTTGACCACCTGAGCGCTGGTACGCTCTGCGTTGTATCCTCTTTATCTGCAGGATTGCGGTGAGTCAGACCGCCCAGCTTCTCCTCCTGAAAGGAAATCAGGAGATTTAAAGAAGGAAAAACAGGAACCAAAACAACAGGGAGAGACTCCTCCCTCCTCTTCATTCCCTTCTATGGGGAATAAGGAAGAGATTTTTGCTAGTGAGGATGAGGACGGACCGGAGCCCTTTCCTTCCCCTGTAGAAAAGCCATTGCCCTCCTTTCCTCCACCCTTAGAGGGACCTGCATCGGTTCAGCCAACAGCGCCTCCCATCCCCCTCGAGGAGATTGGAGACGCCCAAGAGATGGTTCTTGGATAAGGCCTCGGTCAGTGAACATCTGTGTGATTGGTGGCCGCGTCCTCGATGCCGACTGCCGACTCCTCCTCGAACTTCCTTATTAGACGGATGCCTCCAAGAGGGACTTCGGAAGGGAGACTGAGGCGCTTTTTGGCGCATTCCGTTATTGTTCAAAACAACAGGAGACGGCATGAGAATTTGCCTTTTACTGCCTTTGAAGAGTTAAAGAAAAGCATTCTTGAAAACGGTGTACCTTCACCCTTTACGCAGGGGATGATTGAGGCTTTGGGAAATGGTTATGACTCTATATGATTGGAAAACTTTAGTAAAACTTTCAGTTTCAGCTGCTGAATATACTGTGTGGTGGAGAGAGTACAGTGATTTAGCCATGCAGCAATCCTTACAAAATTTGGATAATAATATCCCAATACAACTTGATATGCTATTGGGAACAGGGCCTTTTGCTTCAGCTCAGGCTCAGGCTTAGGCTCAGGCAGATAGCCGTCTATTTCCTCAATGTTCACAGCTAACAATACAAGCATAAAAAATACCCATAAGACAATCCCAGGGTTCCTTTATGATAGTTAAACAGGGTGCCACAGAAACATACGTTGAATTTATTGACTAATTGCAGGCTGCAATAAAAACAGGCACCCTATCCTAAAGCTGCCAAACTTCTTATGTTGTAATTGGCTTTTGAAAATGCAAATAAGGATTGTCAGGCAGGAATAACTCCAGTCCCAGCCACTGCCACTGAAATCAGCATGTTTATTAAAGTGTGCCAGAATATAGGCACTACAACCCATCTGGCTCAGACCTTTGCTGCAATGATAACTGGGGCCACATATCATAATTGTGGCCTAACCGGGCGTATGACCAAAATAACCCTGCTACTCTTTTCCTACTGTTAAACAAGGAACAATTTCATACTCTCCTAGCTTGTGATCTTAATTGGCAAGTAGCAATGACTGACTTTATTGGTAACATCAGCTTTCATTGACCAGCCTCTAAGCTCCTGAACTTTTTACAAACTGTGCCTGTTAAATTCATATCTATTGTTGTCTCTGAGCCCTTGCTTCACGCCACTTCTGTCTTTACAGATGGTTCAGGAAAAACTGGAAAGGTAACTATAGTGTGGCAAGATGCCATATAGAACTGGCAGCACAAAATCCAGGAACATTTTAGAACCACTCAACAGGCAGAGTTAGGTGCCCTAATATCGGCCTTACAAACTTTTCCTCACCAAGACATAAATATAGTTAGTGATTCCGCTTATGCGGTGTGTAGTATTACTCATTTAGATCATGCACATGTGAAGGGCATTACTAATGAACCCCTACCAGCTTTGCTTCTTGCAGCGCAAGAGCTCCTCTGTGCCCGTCATCACCCTCTTTACATCACACATATTCACTCTCATTCTGGGCTACCTAGTCCCTTATCAGAAGGGAACATTTGAGCTGATGCTGTGGTACAAACACAGATGTGGTTTGCAGATTCTCCTGCCTTTTTGTGAGCTCAAGCTGGTCATGCTTTGTTTTTTCATCAGAACGCCTGCAGTCTTAAACAACAGTTTCATTTGACACTTGCTCAAGCTCGCATGATTATTAAAACTTGTCCTGATTGCCAATGGCATTCTCTTTCCCCCTTTTCCTTAGGGCTTGGTGCCAACCCATGACGTCTGGTGCCTAATGCTATTTGGCAAACTGATGTTACTCAGTATCCATCATTTGGATGTTTCAAATTTTTCCCGGTTACCGTGGACACTTATACAGGCTTAATACATGCTACCCCCCGGACTGGAGAAAAAAACTGAAGATGCAATTGATCATGTTTTTGAATCTATTATGACTTTAGTTCTTCCACAAACTATTAAAACTGATAATAGACCTTGCTATCTGAGTGCTCGATTTGCACATGTATTGCAACTTTGTCACATACAACACAAAACTGGTATTCCTTATAACTCAACCAGTCAGGCCATTATTAAACTCCTCAAACTCTTAAAGTATAACTTAATAAACAAAAAGGGGGAATATGGGGCTCTCTTCTCGAGAATAGGACCTGTTGTTGGAGAATCAACTGACAATGATGACGATGACTCGGAAGGCACCTGACATTACCTGGGGACGGCTACAGAAATTGGACCGATAGGCAACTGTCTGGCTTGCCGCCATGGAAGCCCCTGCAACTGCAGAGAATCGGTTTCTTTTGTATCTGGTGGTAATTGGGGGAACTTCTGAGAAAGTAAGACAGACATGGATGTTGAGGTGGTTGGTAATTTTTGTCCTTTGCCAAGTGGAATCAGCTCAAGAACATGTTTATTGGAGTCATGTTCTAAATCCCCCTGTTTTTAATTTTATTACATGGTGGGATGCTGACCCGCCTTTGTTATCTAATGATACTTCTTGGACAGGAGGTCAATAGATGTCCCTGTCATACCCCTTAACTGAAAATTTGGGATAGATTAAACTTAATGACTCCTTGATTTTATTGTCTAGTTTTTGTCTTTGTTTTTCCACAATAGCACATGATAACTGTGTTACTCTCATTCCTCAGGAGTATCTTAACTATCCGCCTAAAAGGGATGCTAAGCTTGCAAACTTGACCTTTATTTCTACTGCTACTACTAATCTTACTAAGGTATCTAAGGAAGCTACACAAGTGCCTGATCTTCCTATATGCCATCTGAGTAGGAACTGGCGATATAAGTTTGAGGCTGTCCAGTGGTCCCCGTGCAGACAACCTGCACCGCGTCAAGGGCCTCTGTTTAATAATGGCACCTCACTTGATTGGGGTCCCCATGGTTATATTATGTCTGCAAATCAGACTGTTGGGTTTGGGAGTCCCTCCAATAGTTCTATCACCCCGTCAGAGTATGGGCTTTCAGGACCAATATTACAACTAAAAGGGAAGCAAGCTTTAAGCCCTGCTCATACCCAAATTTGGAGATTAGGACTTCCTTCTTTTTGAATGAGTTCTTTTACAGGGTGAATACATTACTAGCAGTGGCAACTATACCCTCTCTTTGCGTAATGTTACTGACACAGTCCTGATTTGTACTACGCACCCCTATATACTTCTGTTTGGGCAAGGTGTTCCTAACATAAAGCAGAATCAGTCCTTTTATAGTATTGAAGTCTCTTCCAGGAGTTGGTATGCTACTTGCTTGTCTTATCAAAACGTTACACAGTTAAATATAAACCTACGTCATGATCTTAAAACGGCATGCAGAAGTGTGGCTGCCTGTAAATTTAACCTGGAGCTGGGAAGGAAATTCCACCCAGCAGCTATTTAGAAAAGCACTGTCTCATATTCGGAAAAAAAGATTTCTGGCCACTTTAATTGACTTTTTAGTCTCAGCTATTATCATACTAGCAACTGCTGCTACTGCAGCTGTCTCTCCAACAGAATTCACACAGCCTCAGTGGTGAACCACATGGTATATAATGTAACCCGTGAATTTCAAGAACAGGTAAATATTGATAAAACTATTCTGTCTCGCCTGGAGGCTCTTGAAGCCGACATTGAATGGCTGGGGGATCAGCAGCAGGCATTCATTACCCATCAAAATTTACATTGTGATTGGCAATATAATTATATCTGTGTCACACCTCTGCCATATAATAGCTTCCAATATGCTTGGGAGACAGTGAAATCACACCTGCAAGGGGCTTATCACGACCATTTTTCCTCTCAAATTTCTACTCGTGAGTGTGAGTTAAAGAAACAACTTGAAGAATAGTCGCAGCAATTACAAGCAAGTACCCTTCAGCAATTACAAGAAGGCTTTGTGGTCAAACCCGACCACTTGGTTGTCTGGGTGATACGTACACATTTGGGTGATGGCCGCTCTGCTTACACTTTTTTGTATCTGTTTGCTAGGCGTCTGCAGATGGCTCTGTGCTGCCACCCGGTGCATCTATGGCCAGAGAAGAACGATAGAACCTTACCTTGCATTGGATGACCAGCACGTCTAAGAATTGAAGAAGGGGGGGTTGTGGTGGGCGCACGTCAACATATACAAGCTTATGTACATGGCATTTGAGGTCGGGGCATGGAAAAATACTGAGGCACTGTGTGTATGTTATTTGTGCTTAAGAATGTAACTCCTTGACCCTGAAAACAGGACAAGGAGTGGAGTGTGTGATAAGGAACGCTGAAAACAGCCTCCTGAGAATGCGGTTTGAGTGCTTTTACAAGGCCGTAAGTGCTTAAATTAACCGACCTCAAATGGCCATCTAGTGGATGTTTGTGGTTTAACAAGCCCTTTCAATACTTAGCGGACGGATGCTGGAGTGGCACTTTCTCAGAAGAGCTGTCCCCCCACCGCCACCCCTGCTCAGCTGGAATTGTCTGAGAACTCATTCTTGGCATTCACTGCAAGCTATAAGCTTTGCATTACTCCTGATATCATACTGGGTGTACACCGTGTGTGTACACGCTGTAATATTACTCGTTATATCCTAGGGAGATATTATGAGTAATATCACAGTGGTTATACGCTCTGTGATATTACAGGTAATGTCCTAGAAACATATTACTCCAAATATCACAGTGGCTGTACACCCTGTGATATTACTCCTAATGTCCTAGGGAGATATTACTGCTAATATCAAACTGGGTGGACATCCTGTAATATTACTTCTAATATCCTTGGGAGATATTACTCCTAATATCACAGTGGATGTACACACCATGATATTACTAATAATATCCAAGATAGATATTATTCCTAATATCACAGTTGGTGTACACCCTGTGATATTACTCATAATATCCTAGGAAGACATACTCCTAATATCACAATGGGTGTACATCCTGTAAAATTACTCGTAATACCCTAGGGAGATATTTCTCCTAAATCAGAGTGGATGTACACAATGTGCATATACCCTGTAATATTACTTGGAATATCCTAGGGAGATATAACTCCTAATAACACAGTGGGTGTACACCATGTGTTTATACCTTGTGATATTACTCGTAATGTCCTTGGGAAATATTACACCTAATATCACAGTGGATGTAGAACATGTGTTTACACCCTGTGATATTACTCATAATATCCTGGGAAGATATGTCTCCTAATATCAAAGTGGATGTACACTGTATGATATTCCTTGTAATATCCTGAGGAGATAGTACTTCTAATATCACAGTGGGTGTACACCATGTATGTACTAAATGTGATACTACTTGTAATAACCTAGGAAGATATTATTCCTAATATCACAGTCAATGTTCACCTTGTGATATTAATTGTAATATTCTAGGGAGATATTACTCCTAATATCACAGAGAGTGGCACACCATGTTTATACACCCTGTGATAGTATGCATAATATCCTAGAGAGAGGTTACTCATAATATCACAGTGGGTGTAAACCCTATGATATTACTCATAATATTCTAGAGAGATATTACTCATAATATCCTAAGGAGATATGACTCATAATATCACGACATGTGTACACCATGTGTGTAAACCCTGTGATATTACTTATAATACCCTAGGGAAATATTACTCCTAATATCAGAGTGGGTGTATGACATGTGTGTATTTCCTGTGATATTACATGTAATATCCTATAAAGACATTGTTCCTAATATCACAGTGTGTGTACACCATGTGCTTATGCCCTGTAATATTCCTTGCAATATCTTAGCGAGATATTACTCCTAATATTACAGTGGGTGTATATCATGTGCTTACATCCTGTGATATTACATCCTAGGATATTACTTGTAATATCCTAGAGAGATATTACTCCTAATATCACAGTGGGTGTCCACCATGTATGCACACCCCATGATAATACTCATCACCCCATGATAATACTCATAATATCCTAGGGAGATATTACCCCTAATATCACATAGGGTGTACACCCTGTGATACTACTAGTAATATTCTAGGAAGATATTACTCCTAATATCACAGTGGGTGAACATGGTGTGATATTACTGGTAATATCATAGGAAGATATTACTCTTAATATCACAGTGAGTGTTCACCCTGTAATATTACTCGTAATATCTTAGGGATATATTACTCCTAATTTCAAAGTTGGTGTACACCACATGTGTACACCCTGTGATATTACTCATAATATACTAGAGACATATTACTCCTCTTATCATAATGGGTTTACACCATGTGTGTATACCCTGTGATGCTACTTGTAATATACTTGGAAGATATTACTCCTAATATCATAGTGGGTGTACACCATGTGTGTACACCATGTAATATTACTCATAATATAGTAAGGAGATATTGCTCCTAACATCATAGTGGATGTCCTCCATGTGTGTACACTCTGTGATAGTACTCATAATATCCTAAGGAGATATTACTCCTAAAATCAGAGTGGGTGTACACCATATGTGTACACCCTGTGATATTACTCCTAACATCCTATGGAGATAATACTCTTAATATCACAGTGGTTGTACACCCTGTGATATTACTCATTATATCTAAAAACACATTACTCCAAATACCACAGGGGGTGTAAGTTCTGTGATATTACTTATAATATCCTAAAGAGATATTGCTTATAATATTACAGTGGGTGTACATTATATGTGTACAACCTGTGATATTAGTCATAATATCCTAGGAAGATATTATTCCTAATATTGTCATGGGTGTACCCCCTTGATATTACTCATAATATCCTAGAAAGATATTACTCCTAATATTACAGTGTGTGTATAAAATGTGTGTACACCCTGTATTATTTAAAGTAATATCCTAAAAAGATATTACTGCTAATATCACAGAGGGTGTAGTACACCCTGTGATATTACTGATAAAATTCTAGGGAGATATTACTTTTAATATCACAGGGTGCACACACACAATGTACACCAACTGTGATATTACTCATAATATTCTAGGGAGATATGACTCCTCATAATATACTAGGGAGATATTACTCCTAATATCACAGTGGGTGTACAACATGTGTGTATTCCCTCTGATATTACACATAATAACCTATGGAGATTTTGCTCCTAGTAAAACAGTGGGAGTACACCCTATGCATACACCCTGTGAAATTTCTTGCAATATCCTAGGGAGATATTACTCCTAATATCACAGTCGGTGTACAACATATGTGTATTCCATGTGATACTACATGTGCTAATCTAGGGAGATGTAATTCCTAACATCGCAGTGTGTGTACACCTTGTGTGTACACCATATAATGTTACTCATAATATATTAGGGAGATATTGCTCCTAATATCACAGTGGGTGTACACCATGTTTATGCGATCTGTGATGTTACTTGTAATATCCTAGGAAGATATTTCTGCCATTATCATAGTGAGTGTATGCTGTGTGTGTACACCCTGTGATATTCCTTGTAATATCCTAGGGAGATATTACTCCTAATATGACAGTGGGTGTACACCATATGTTTAAACCCAGTGATCTTACTCTTAATATCCCAGGGAGATATTACCCATAAATCTAGGAATATATTACTCCTAATACCATAGTGGGTGTTATATTACTCATAATATCCTAGGGAGATATTACTCTTAATATGTCAGTGAATGTACACCCTGTGATATTACTAGTAACATACTAGGGAGATACTACTATGAATATCACAGTGGGTGTACACCCTGTGATATTACTAGTACATCCTAGGGAGATATTACTCCTAATATCACAGTGGATGTACACTATGTGTGCACAACCTGTGACGTTAGGAGTAATTTTCTAACGAGATATTATGAGTAATATCACAGTGGGTGTGCACAAAGTGTGTAAAGCCTATGATATTACTTGTAATATTTTATGAAGATATGGCTCCTAATATCACAGTGGGTGTACACCGTTTGGTATTATTTGTAGTATCCTGGGGAGATATTACTTTTCATACCACAGTAGGTGTTCACCTTGTAATATTATTTGTGGTATCTCGGGGGGATTTTACTCCTAATATCACAGGGGGTGTACACCATGTTTGTACAACTTGTGATATGACTTGTAATATCCTAGGGAGATATTACTTTTTTTTTTTTTTTTTTGAGACGGAGTCTCACGCTGTTGCCCAGGCTGGAGTGCAGTGGCGCGATCTCGGCTCACTGCAAGCTCCGCCTCCCGGGTTCCCGCCATTCTCCTGCCTCAGCCTCCTGAGTAGCTGGGACTACAGGCGCCCGCCACCGCGCCCGGCTAATTTTTTGTATTTTTTTTTTTTAGTAGAGACGGGGTTTCACTGTGGTCTCGATCTCCTGACCTTGTGATCCGCCCGCCTCGGCCTCCCAAAGTGCTGGGATTACAGGCTTGAGCCACCGCGCCCGGCCAGGAGATATTACTTTTAATATCACAGTGGGTGATATTACTCATAACATACTAGGGAGATGTTACTTGTAGTATCACAGTGTTTTTACATCATGTGTGTACACCCTGTGATATTACTCCTAATATCCTAGGGAGCTATTATTCCTAATGTCATTGTGAGTGTGCATCCTGTAATATTACTCATAATATCCTAGGGAGATATTACTTTTAATATCACAGTTGGTGTACACCCTGTAATATTACTCATGATATCCTATGAAGATGATACTCCTAATAATACACCCTATGATAATACTGGCAATATTCTAGGCAGATATTATGCCTAATATCACAGTGTGTGTATATCAGGTGTACATTCTAGGGAAATATTACCCTTAATATCACAAAAGTGTACACTCACTGTGATATTAAGAGTAATATCTCCCTAAGATACTATGAATAATATCACAAGGTGTACATACATGGGGAACACCCACTATGATATTAAAAGTAACATCTCTTAAGGGTATTACAAATAGTATCACAGTGGGTATACACTGTGATAGGATTCGAAATATTCCTAGAATATTACAAGTAATATCACAGTGTGTACACCCCCATTGTAATATTAGGAGTAATATCTCCCTAAAATAATTACTCCTAATATCTCAGTGGGTGTACACAATGTGTGTACACCATGTGTATCACAGGGTGTACCACTACTGTGATATTATGCTTAACATCTCCCAAGTATATTATGGGTAACATTACAGGGCATACACACACTGTGATATTAGGAGTAATATTTCCCTAAATTATTGTGAATAATATCACAGGGTGTACACACATGGTATCCACTCACTGTAATATTAGGAGTAATATCTCCCTAAAATATTATGAGTAATATCACAGGGTGTACACACATGGGGTCCACTCACTGTGGTATTAGGAGTAATATCTCCTTAAGACATTATGAGTAATATCACAGTGAGTGTACACACATAGTGTGTACTATTAGGAGTAGTATCTACCTAGGATACTATAAATAATATCACAAGGTATACACATATATTGTACACCCACTGTGATATTAAGAGTAATATCTCCCTAGGATATTATGAGTAATATCACAGGGTGTACACATATGGAGTACAGCCATCATGATATTAGAAGTAATATCTTTGTAGGATATTACGAGTAATATCACTGGGAGTACATGCATGGTGTACACCTCCTGTGATATTAAAAGTAATATCTTCCTACTATATTGCATATAATATCATAGGGAGTACACACACACATAGAGATTAGGAGGACTATCTCCCTAAAATATTACTAGTAATATTACAGGTGTATACACATGCTGTAAACACACTATGATATTAGGAGTAGTATGTTACTAGGATATTACGAGTAATATCCCAGGGTGTACACACATGTGTACACCCACTGTGATATTAGCAGTAATATCTTTCTAGGATATCTTTCTAGGATATTACTGCTAGTAATATTACATAATATCCATATTACTGCTAATATCCTAGAAAGGGTACAAACATATTGTATACCTACTGTGATATTAGGAGTAATATCTCCCTAGGATATTCTGAGTAATATCATAGGGTGTATACAAATGGTGTACATCCATTGTGATATTAAAGGTAGTATCTTCTTAGAATATTATGAGTAATATCCCTGTGTACAACCACTGTGATATTATTTGTAATATCTGAGAGGGATATTATGAATAATATTACAGTGGTTTTACACCATGTGTGTACATCCTGTGATATTATTCATAATATCTAAGGAAGATATTGCTCCTAAGAACACAGTGAGTGTACACTCTGTGATATTATTCATAATATCCAAGGGAGATGTTACTCCTAATATCACAATAGGTATACACCTTGTGTGTGTACACTGTAATATTATTTGTAATATTTTAGGGAGATGTTATTCCTAATATCACAGTGAGTGTACAGTGATAATATTCGTAATAAGGGAGATATTATGCCTAATGTGATAGTTGGTTTTCCCCCTGTGCATACCCCGTGTGATACTATTTATAATATTTAAGGAAGATATTATGAATAATATCACAGTGGGTGTACATCCTGTTATTTGTAATATCTTAGGGAAATATTACTCCTAATATCACAGTGAATGTACACCTGGAGATATTATTTGTAATATCAAAGGGAGCTAGTACTCCTAATATCAATACCCTCTGATATTATTTGTAATATCTAAGGAAGATATTATTCCTAATATCATAGTAGGTGTATACCCTGTGATATTATTCATAATATCTATGGAGATATTACTCCTAAAATCACAGTGGGTGTATACCCTGTGGTACAGACACTGTGGTATTATTTGTAATATCTTAGGGAGATAATGTGAATAATATTATAAGGTATACACCCAGGGTCATATTAGCAGTAATATGGAAGATCTTGTGAATAATATCACTGGGTGTACACCCACTTTGATATTAGCAGTAATACCAAAGATATTGTGAATAATATCACTGGGTGTATACATACCCACTATGATATGAGCAGTAATAACAAACATATTGTGAATAATATCACAGGGTGTACCCCCACTGTGATATTAGCAGTAACATTGAAGATATTGTGAACAATATCACAGGGGGTACCCCCCGTCATATTAGCAATAATATTGAAAATACTATGAATAATGTCACAGGGAGTACCTCTACTTTTATATTAGCAGTAATGTCAAAGATATTGTGAATAATATTACAGGGTATACTGTACCTCCACTGTGATATTAGCAGTAAAATTGAAGACATTGTGAAGAATATCACAGTATATACGACTACTGTGATATAAGCAGTAATAACGAAGATATTGTGAATATTAGAGGTTGTACTTCCACTGTGATATTAACAGTAATATCGAAGATATGTTGAATAATATCATAAGGTGTACCCCCACAGTGGTATTAGTAGCAATATCAAATATATTGTTAATAATACAGCAGGGTGTATCCCCACTGTGATATTAACCATAAATTAAAGATATTATGAATAATGTCAGAGTGTTTACCACCACTTTGATATTAGCAGTAATAAGAAAGATATTGTGAATAATATTACAGGTTGTACCCCCACTGTTACATTAGCAGTAATATCGAAGATATTGTGAAGAATATCACAGGGTGTACCCCCACTGTGATGTTAGCTGTAATATCGATAATATTGTGAATAACATCACAGGGTGTACACCCACTGTGGTATTAGCAGTAACATAGAAGATATTGTGAATAATATTACACCGTGTACCTCCACTGTGATATTAGCAGTAATATTGAAGAGAGATATTGTGAATAATATCACAGGGTGTTCCTGCACTTTTGTATTAGCAGTAATATCAAAGAGAGATAGTGTGAATAATGTCACAGATTGTACCCTTACCGGGATATTAGTAGTAATATCAAAGATAGGAATTGTGAGTAACATCACAGGGTGTTTTTTCACTGTGATATTATCAGTAATATCAAAGATAGATATTATGAATAATACACTTTCAGTGTGATATTAGTAATACCGAAGATAGATATTATGAATAATGTCAGGGTGTTTATCCCCACTGTGATATTAGCTGTAATATCAAAAATATTATGAATAATATCACAGGATGTACACACATGGTGTATCTTCACTGTGATATTAGCAGTAATATCTAAGGGAGTACATGTACTGTGATATTAGCAGTAATATCTAAGATATTATGTGTAATATCATAGCATTTACACACATTGTGATATTGGCAGTAATATCGAAGATATTATAAATAATATCACAGTGGGTGCACACCCAGTAATATTTGCAGTAATATTGAAGATATTATGAATAATATCACAAGGTATATATTCACTGTGATATTAGCAGTAACATCAAAAATATTTTGGATAATGTCACATAATAATGCTACTGTGATACTGGCAGTAATATCGAAGATATTATGAATAGTATCACTGGTTGTATATCCAGGGGTGTACACTCACTGTGATATTAGTAGTAATGTGAAAGATATTATGAATAATATCACAGGGTTTACACACATGTTGTATCCCCACTGTGATATTTGCAGTAATATCCTTGATAGATATAGTGAATAATATCAGAGTGTGTACCCCAATGTGATATTACTAGTAATATCGAAGATATTATTAATAATATTACAGGGTGTACCCCACTGTATTACCCCTGCATTACAGGGTAAACACCCAGGGTGTACACCCACTGTGACATCAGCAGTAATATCATAGATATTATGAACAGAATCACAGGGTGTACACACAGGATGTACACTCACTCTGATAATAGCAGTAATACCATCGAAGATATTATGAACAGTATCACAAAGTGTATACACAAGGTGTATTCCCACTGTGATATTAGCAGTAATATCATTGAAGATACTATTTTTAGTATCATAGGGTGTACACCTACTATGATATTAGCAGTAATATCATCTAAGATATTATGAACAGCATCACAGATGTATACCCACTGTGATATTAGCAGTAATATCATCAAAGATATTTGAACAGTAAAGTAGGGTGTACACCTACTGTTATATTAGCAGTAATATCATCGAAGATATTATGAACAACAATATCGCTATAATATTTATAATATGCAGTGTTCACACACTGTGATATTAATGAAAAATCTCTCTGATATTTATAACATCCAGTTTTAACACTCAGTGTTTACACAGTACGATATCAATAAAATATTGCTCTGCTATTTATAATATTTGGTGTAAACACACCGGGATATTAATGAAATATTGCTGTGATATTTATAACATCCAGTTTCCCCACACTTTTTATACACTGTGATAATAATGAAATATCGCTCTGATATTTATAATATCCCATGTTTACACACTGTAAGATTAATAAAATATCTCTCTGATATTTATAATATCCAGGATTTACAGTGTTTACACAGTGATATTAATGAAATATCACTCAGATATTTATAATATCCTGTGTTTACATACTGTGATATTAACTGTCTATTCTCTGATATTCATAATATCCAGTGTTTACACAGAATGTTTACACACTCTGATATTAATGACATATTGCTCTGATATTTGTAATATCCAGTGTTTACACACTGTTACATTAATGAATTATTACTCTGATGTTTATAATATTCAGTGTTTATTCAGATATTAATGAAATATCCCTCTGATATTTGTAATATCCAGTGTTTACAAGCAGTGTTTACACAGTGTGATGTTAATAATATGTTGATCTAATATTTATCATATCCTTTGTTTACACAGTGTTTACATACTGTGATATTAATATAATTAATATTATAAATATTGCTCTGATATTTATAATATTCAGTGTTTACACACAGCTCTTAAGCAGTGTGATATTAATGAAATGTCACTCTGATATTTTTAATATCCAGTGTTTACACACTGTGATATTGACAAAATATCGGTATGATATTTATAATATCCAGTGCTTACACACTGTGACAGTAATGAATTATTGCTCTTATAATTATAATATCCAGTGTTTACACACAGTGCTTACACAATGTGATATTAATAAAATATTGCTCTGATACTTATACTATCCAGTGTTTACACACTGTGATATTAATGAAATATTGCCCTATTTATGATATCCAGTGTTTACACACTGTGATATTAATTAAATATCGCTCTGATATTTACATTATCCAGTGTTTAAACACAGTATTTATGCACTGTGATATTAATGAAATATCACTTTGTTATTTATAATATCCAGTGTGTACTCACTGTAATATTAATGAAATATCACCCTGATACTCATAATATCCAGTGTTTATACACTGAGATATTATAATGAAATATAGCCCTGATATTTATAATATCAAGTGTGTACACACTGTGATATTAATGAAATATCACCCTGACATTTATAAAATGCAGTTTTTACACACTGTGATATTAATGAAATATCACCAGGATATTTATAATATCCAGTGTTTGCAATTAATGAAATATCACCCTGATATTTATAATATCCAGTGTTTACACATTGTAATATTAATAAAATATCGCTGTGATATTTATAATAGCCAGTGTTTACACACTGTGATTTTAATGAAATATTGATATTACTACTAATATCTAGTGCTAACACACTGTAATATTAAACACATTGTGATATTATTCACAATATCACCGATATTACTACTGATGTCCAATGTTAACACACTGTGATATTAAACACACTGTGATATTATTCACAATATCACTGATATTACTACTGATGTCCAATGTTAACACACTATGATATTAAACAAACTGTGATATTATTCACAATATCACTGATATTACTGCTGATGTCCAATGTTAACACGCGGTGATATTAAACACACTGTGATATTATTCACAATATCACTGATATTACTGCTGATGTCCAATGTTAACACACTGTTATTAAACAAACTGTGATATTAAATAAACACACTTTGTCCAGTGTTAACACACTTTGATATTCATGATATCATCGATGTTACTACTAATATCTAGTGTGTGTTATGTTAGCTGACAAATGTTTCCGGATTAGTGGTGAAACTTGCATTTTCAGGTTTTCTAGGTAACTATCTGTTTTTTGGAGTGGTGATTTTTTAAAAATGGCTACACAGAGTTTTTGACACTCTTCCCATCAAGAGGCAGGGTCTGTCTCCCCTCCCTTGGACCTGAGCAGGCTTGAAACCAATTAGTAGAGAGGAACTGATATGCTGAGACTTCTGCAACTAGATCATAAAAGGCGGGTAGCTTCCATTCTGTTCACTGGAACACTCATGCTCTGATCTGTCATGTAAGAAATCTGACTATTCAGGAACCACCATGATGGAGAAAGTACGTATAGGCACTCAAGTCAACAGTCACAATGGAACTCCCTGCTGATGACCGACATCAACAGTCATTTGTAAGTGAGCCATTGTGGATGGCCAACCCAACCAAACCTTCAAGTAAGAGCAGCCCTAGCAAACATTCATCTGCAACCACGGGAGAGACCCTCAAATAAGAAATGCCCACAGAGCCTTTCTTGGGCTCCTAATTAACAAATGTGTGAGAAAACAAATCGTTGTTAGTTTACAAAAATAAGTTCTTGGGTAAATTGTTATACAGTGATAGTAATCGAAAGCATTATGGTTTGTGGGCTGTTATGCTAGGAGGGGATTGAATGAAAAGGAATGGAAGAGGAGAAACCTGTGTCGGACATTGCTGAATTGGCTTGTAAATCAGAATCTTATGGGAATTTGCAGAGTCTCTAAGTCTTAGGTGGGCCCAGGAATGTTTAAGAATAATCTCCTGTGAAAATGCTAAGCTACTTTTATCACAATAGTAGTAAATGGACAATTCAAAAGGACATAAATTTATCTCCCTCCACCATGTGATTCCCTTCTGTTATGTTTTTTTCAAAGCTTTCCTGAATATTTATTTCTCCAGGTGAATTCAAGATCATTTTGCCATGTTCCTCCCAAAATCTTTTTGCTCTTTTGATTGTGATCCCGTTAACTGTATAGGTTCATTTATGGAGACATCATACTATTCAATACTGGGTGTTCTTATCCTAGAATACAGTTCAGATGCTCCTTGATTTATGATGGGATTACATCCCCATAAACCCATTGCAAATTGAAAATATCGTAAGTTGAAAATGCATTTAATACACCTAAGCCACCAAACATCATAGTTTAGTTCTGTACACCTTAAATGTGCTCAGAAGACATATTAGCCTACAGCTGGGCAAAATAATCCAACAGAGTTGATTTTATAGCAAAGTGTTGAATATCTCATGTAATTTAAAGAGTACTGTACTGAAAGTGAAAGTCAGGATGCCTGTATGGGTAGTGTGGTGTAAACCCAAAATATCGGAGACAGGTCTCAGTCAATTTAGAAAGTTTATTTTGCCAAGGTTAAGGATGTGCCCGTGACACAGCCTCAGGAGGTCCCGATGGTGGTTCTATACATTTTAGGGAGACATGAGACATCAGTATATGTAAGGTGTACATTGGTTCCATCTGGAAAGGTGGGATGACCTAAAGTGGGGATAGGGGCTTCCAGGTCATAGGTAGATGAGAGACAAACAGTTGCATTCTTTTGAGTTTCTGATAAGCCTTCCACTGAAAACACAATTTACAGGAATAGTCACTTAGGCCTTAGTCTCTTAGTGAAACAATATGGCAAAGGAAGCAATCAGATAAGCATTTGTCTCACGGTGAGCAAAGAGAGGACTTTGAGTTCTGTCTGTCCTTTGTTCACAAGGAATTTCCTTGTGGCCTAGTGATTTTTGGGGTCCCAAGATTTATTAGGGAGTTCCATTTGGCTTAGTGATTTGGGGGTCCTGAGATTTACGTTCCTTTTTCAATGGTTTCTACCGAATGCATTCACTTCTCCACCACCATAAAGTCAAACCCTGGTAAATTGGGGACCATCTGTAAGTTCCGCTTTCTCCAAGTGTCTCTATGTGTCCTGTGGCAGAGCTACACCATGTCCATCGTATACATCCTATTTCTGTTAAGGTCTATCATAGGTATGTTTTGATTGCAAATGGGATTTTCCACCACTTCTAGTTAATTATTGGTATTTCCTATAGGAAAGCTGTTTTTTATGTTTACTTTGTAATCAACCACTTACTGAATTACCTTATCTCTGATGGTTTCTCAGTTGATTCCCTTTTGTTTAACACACATCATGTGAAAATCATTTGACCTCCCACTTTCCACATTGTGTACATCATTTCTCTCCCTTGTGAATTACACTGGCCAGTGCTTCCATAATGTTAAATTGTCATGATATGGTGGGAATGCATGCTCACTAATGCCTTTGGTTTCCAGCTTGGGAAACTCATACCAATGAAATCTGATACAAGTAATCCACAATCAGCACCAGGGGTACCACTGAAGGTCAGTAAAATTTCTTCAGATTCTCTGAGACACGCGGGACCTCCTCCCCAATGGGGAGGGGTGTTCCAGGAGTGGTCATTCCTTTTGCATTCTTCTATTACAACCAACTACAGGATACAATGATGGCTCCTCGGTGGGAGAGGTCAATCTTAAAGGCCTAATGATGGCTTCTCGGTGGGAGAGGTCAATGTTAAAGGCCTAAGTGATGACACATAGCAGAGGCTAAGAGGAAGTACTATCTCTCATCATTTACTTCTTCCTTGTCTCTCTGCTACTGGAGAACGGTGTGGCGAAATCAGGCTCTTAGGGATGAGTATCAGCCTTCTCCTCTCGCCTGCCTTGAAGAGCGTTCAGGGAGCAAAAAGGGGTTCATGCCAGGTGCGGTGGCAAGGCTGAGGCAGGAGGATGGCTTGGGTTTAGTTCAAGACCAGCCTGGGCAACACAGGGAGACCATGTCTCTTAAAAAAAAAACAAAAAAAAAACTGGGTGCGGTGCCTCATACCTATAATCCCAGCACTTTAGGAGGCCGAGATGAGTGGATCATTTGAGGGCAGGAGTTCAAGACCAGCCTGGACAACATTGTGAAACCCCATCTCTACTAAAAATTAGCCAGGTGGAGGCCGGGCATGGTGGCTCATGCCTCTAATCCCAGCACTTTGGGACGCCGAGGCGGGTAGATCACCTGAGGTCGGGAGTTCAAGACCAGCCTGACCAACATGGAGAAACCCTATTTCTACTAAAAATACAAAATTAGTGAGGTATGGTGATGCATGCCTGTAATCCCAGCTATTCTGGAGGCTGAGGCAGGAAAATAACTTGAACTGGGGATATGGAGGGTGCAGTGAGCCGAGATTGTGCCACTGCACTCCAGTCTGGGCAGTGAAACTCCATCTCAAAAAGACAAAAACCAAAAATAAAACATTAGCCAGGCAATAATGGCATGTGCCTATAATCCTAGCTACTCAGGAGGCTGAGGCAGGAGAATTGCTTGAGCCTGGGAGGCAGATTGTGGTGAGTCGAGATTGTGTCACTGCATTCCAGTTTGGGTGACAGAGTGACACGCTATCTCAAAAAAAAAAAAAAAAAAATTAGCCTGGTGTGATGGTGTGCACCCATAATACCAGCTACTTGGCAGGCTGAGGCAGGAGGATTGCTTGAGCCCAGGAGTTCAAGGTTGCAGTGAGTTATAATTGTGCCACTGCATTCCAGCCTGGGGGACAGAGTGAGACCTTGTCTAAGAAAAAAAAAAGAAGAAGAAGAAGAAGAAAAGGAAAGAGACACAGAGAGAAGGAAAGAGAAAGAAAGAAGAAAGAAAGAAAAGAAAAGAAAAGAAGAGGAAAAGAAAAGAAGAGAAAGGAAAAGAAGGAAAACAAATGGGCTCCGTAAAGAAAAAAAGAAAATAGAAAAGAGGGGAAACAAATGGACTCCATCTCCACTGTGCTGTTAAGTGGGCAAGGTTATTAATTGACCCAGCAGTTCTTTCCTCCCCTTCCAAGTCGTAACAGCAGAACAGTTTTCAAGGAAAGGTTAAACCAAGCCAGAAGTGGTTGAAAATGTATTTATTTTTTTCAAATGATCTTTTTCAAGCAATAAATAAAACCAGACATATTGACTTCTAAAAAACAAAACCAAACAAAAAAAATCCCCTAAACTATATACATCCTACAGAAATACAGGCATATCAAATGTAGAAATGACATCACTCTGAAAGACGGGGCTATTTACACAAGTTACAAGAATTGCATTGCTGCCTTTAAGAAGCCTCCTCCTTGAATAACTCATAAACTCTAAGGGAGACAGGGTACTGGTGGGGAAGTGGGGTTCAAAGAGGAGACATCCTCCATCTTTATTGATGGACAAGACAGTCTCAAGGAAAAACATCAATACCCAAACATTGTAGAGTCCCTTAACAAGGATCCACAGATCAGCTGGCTTTCAAAACGCCTGGAAGGGTGCTCCACTCAGGAACTCCCAAGAGAAACCATCTTGTTCCTCAGCCAGACTGGGACTGGTGGTGAGGCCATGCTGAGCCAGTGGCAAACCCGTGGCTGTGGTTTCCACAAGACAATCTGGCTCAGTGCTATCACACCCAGCCTCCAACAGCGCCTTGACATCCAGAAAGCATGGCAGTTTCCCAAGCTTGGATGCACAGGGACACCACCTGGGGAGCTACGAAAGACACTGATGCCCGAGTCCCCCCTAGAATTGGTTGAACTGGTCTAGAAGAACCTGGCTATCAGAATTGTGAAAGTTCCCCAGGTAATTCCAACGTGGAACCATGGCTGTACTACAGCCTTGGTTGGTGGTGAATTCCCAATCTCCAGCCTTTTCCTGTCATGTTGGAGTCAACTATCCTATCTCCCTCTCTCCATCTTCCCAAGATTTAAAAACTTTTCTCATGGCTTCCCAAATTGGAAAACTCTCTGGAATCCAGCTTGGATGAGCAACCAAACAAAATGGCCTCGGGAGGGAATGATGGAGCTGGGACCTACCAGTCACCGGCTCACCTGCGCTTCAGCCTAATACTGCTCTGTGGGAAAACTTGGTCCATTTCCCCCAGGGTTCCTCCACACACAGCCCTGGGCCAGACATTCTGGGAGGGAATGGGCAGCATTCCTCACTCTGTAGAATACCCAGTGAACATCCTGTCCTTTCATGAGTAATAGCAAAGTTGACAATGAGTGTCAATGCTTTCCTGTCATTACAGAAAGTTTCCGTCACCAGAATCCCTTCATGGGAGGGATGCATGCCTACTGAAACTCACTGACCTTTTGGACTTACCCTGGGGTGGTGTCTTCATCAGAGATATTGTAAGTCATCCAAAAGGCTTCTGATGAAAGAACAATTTTTTAAAAGTCCTTCTTTCCAATCAAGCCAATGTCCTATTTTATTTCTAAGTTTTGGGACTCGTGTTATCAAATACAAAGAAAATGGCTTTATAAATAGCTGTTTTGACATTGTGATAGGCGGCTTGAATTGGGAGGAAAGATGTCGCTGGAGCTAGTCCTGAGTTCCGACTGTCCCCATGGCAGGAGTCCAGTCTGGGAAAGCAGGACAGTTTTGGCAAATGTGTGCTCGTTCTACAATAATGGAATCCATTCTGCAGGTTATCGTCCCTCCCCGCCCCAGCATCCCCTCTGTCCTGTCTCTCTGCTGCTGGGACCCAGGACTTTTTCAGCTGCAGAACCCACTGGACTTCAGGAACCAAGGAAAAAGTGGGAATGTCCAACGGTGTTGTCTTTAAATGGTTCCATTGTCTGGGAACCCAACCCCTCCATGCTTCACCCTGAACTGTTATTTCCAGAGGAAGCAGGAAGCCTCTGGCTCTTCTAAAAATTGCCCATGGGAGCTCTGGCCTCGCCCACAGGCAGAGCTTGGCAAAGTCAGGACGAATGATGCCATCACAGGTTCATGGTCCATGGAAGGGACGGTAACCAACCTGGTCCTGTCTAGGATGCCAGATGAGAAACAGCATCCCAACGTGACGTTAACATTAAAGCTTGACATTATTTATGGGTGAGCAAGAATGTTCATTAGATGTAGACTCTCAAACGGCTAAAAAAAAAAAACCATGCTCTCACTTCTAGACAAGTTTGCAATAACCTCTAATCGGGCACTCCATAACAAGACTGTTCCACAATACTACAAACAAATTAGCATGTAGCTTGTTCCCTCCTCCCTCCCCCCCAAACCCTCCCCACAGAAAATGTGTCTCCCTCCAAAGCCATTCCCCATGTAGAAAGGCCGAACTAAGGATTCAAAATGGCACCCACGTGCCCACGACAGATTCAAAATGGCGCCTGCATACCCATGATGCACGTCACGGGAGCCAGTGGCCAGCCGGCTCAGCAGCAGTCAGCCGCGACCCCACCCTGGCGCTTTGGTTTCCAGTTTGGGAAATTCATACCAATGGAATCCGATATAAGCAATCCACAATCAGCTCACTGATGCTCTCTTGCCCTTCCACACTTTGAGGAGACCTGAAATGTGGTGTCCATTCCCCTCTCAATTCAAAAGAGGGATTTAGCCTGCTCCAGCATAGTGATTCGAGAAAATATTCATTTAACTAGGAATTTAAAGAACACAAGAAATTGTTGGTATATTTCACTTCAGGTAACTGCCCGAAAATTAAAACCTCCAATTTATGCAAAAAGGAAAAGATGGTGCTTCAATTTACAAAAGGATTCATTTCAGGGTTATCTCTAGTTGTCTGGTTTCCCCAATGGCTGGCCTTGCCAAATGATTTGCTGTAGGAAAATCTGAACTGCACCCAATTTTCCAGGAGCACCTTAGTGTAATATGGCATTGATCACAGACAATAGACAAGTCTTAGGCAGGTTTATGCGAAAAATGCTCCAATCACCCAGTGATCATTGGAGAGAAAAAAGCTTGACTTACTGTGGTCTAAAATTGCTTCAGTGGCCTAGCTGGTGCCCAGCAACCAGCTTCAAAAGCAATTCACATTGGTCATGATGACAAACGCCTGCAGTCCCAGCTACTCAGGAGGCTGAGGTGGGAGGATCTCTTGAGCCCAAGAGTTTGAGACCAGCCTGGGCAACATAGTGAGATCCTCTCTCTCTCTTTTTTTTAAAAAGGCAATTCAAACCTAATCCTTTCCTTTCTTCCTCCTCCCACCCACCCTGCCTGCTTCTCAGTGGCAATTAATGCAAGTTGCTCATCACGTTACCTTGCACGTATCTACAAGACACCATTTACTTCCTAACTGCTTTGACATCTGCATGCTACCGCGCTCAGCTGTTTGACATCAACATAAATATATTCTAAATCCACTGTCACTAGACTTCTTGTACTTACATACTCTGAAGAAAGTCTTAATAAATACTTTATTATTAAGCGTAAATATTCACCTGTTGGTGACTGAGAAATGAAAACCACACCCTTGAAGATTTCTTTTAAAAAATGAAATTCCTGTAACTACAACGACGACAACAAAGGGACAAGCACACAGAACCAGGCACTTCTGGGAAACTTGTCTTCCCATCCCTTTGCCCTCCCTTCCTCCCCCTTTAGTAAAGCTGGTTGGGCACGTTTGCTAGGATCTGTGGGTTTCATCACTTCAAGCCTTACTGCTTAAAAAAATGAGGTAAGAAATTTCTATCGGAAAAGTGAAACTGACACATAAACCAAACCAAGGTCTTCCCTGGCTGCTGCGGCAGCCGTTATTGCTCTAAGTTGGAGTGTTCTGTTTGCTTTTAATATGTATTCGGAGTCCTTATTGCCATTCTGGCTGGCCTCGTCGTGGGCCAAGGAGAAATGATGGGGAAGGAGCTCGGTCGCCTGCTCCCAGCTGCTCAGTCCCAACTTTCTGCCCGCATGTGTCCCGTCCTACCCTTGCTGGGAGCCAGCTCTGGTTCTGGGGCCCCCAGGGCAGCTCTAACAGCTGGGGGAGGTGGTGATGGGGCTGTGCAGGTAAGGCAGGCTGCTGGGGGCCGAGTGCACGCCCACGGAGACCGGAAAGCTGAAGACGAACTGCGAGGTGGGGGTGGCGGGGGTCTTGCCCCGCTCCCGCAGGGGTCCCGAGGGGCTGGCGGCCTCCGCGGCACAGGACGTGGCCAGCACCTGGGACTCGAACTGCAGCAGCTGCCCCATGAAGCTGAAGTTGGGCGAGATGATGCTGCGGCGCTGCTTAACGAACTCGAAGGCCTCCTCCAGCCTCACCCGCTTCTTCATCATCAGGTAGGCCAGGCAGATGGTGGCTGAGCGCGAGATGCCCGCCTGGCAGTGCACCAGCACGCGCCCGCGGCAGTCCTTCACCGCATCTGGGGACAGGGTTCAACAGGTTAGTGCGCGTTTCTGCAGTCCCCGCCCGACCAGGGTCACTGGCCAGCACCTGAGGGTGGGGCGCTCTGAAGGAAGGACTAGCCATGCTAGACCAAGGACTTGGGAGGAAGAAAACCCATGTGGGAGATTCTCTAGAATGCCCCCCATTCTGAGGTCTATTTTCTCCAATCACTATGCTGGAGCAGGTTAAATCCCATTATCCGTTCAAGGATTTCCATTTGCAGAAACAAAACAGTAGGGTCCAGGGTGGTGGCTCACGCCTGTAATCCCAGCACTTTGGGAGGCCAAGGTGGGCGGATCACTTGAGCTCAGGAGTTCAAGACCAGCCTGGGCAATATGATGAAACTGTCTCTACAAAAATACAAAAATTAGCTGGGCGTGGTGGCACATTTGTAGTCCCAGCTACTCCAGAGGCTGAGGTAGGAGAATCACTTGCACCCAGAAGGCGGAGGCTGCAGTGAGCTGAGATGGCACCACTGCATTCCAGCCTAGGCGACAGGGCAAGGCTCTGTCTCAAAATAAATAAATACATAGAAATAAAATAAAAACTGTGACTCAATGCTCCCTGTGTCTTCCTCCCCATTCAAAAACTCTTACCATCTAGGCACCGGAGCCACCCAAGGGGACAGTGCCCCTTGGGTGGCTCTGTCACCCAAGCTAAGCCTGGCTCTGCAAGCTAAGCCTGGGTGTAGGTCCATCTTCCCACCTTCCTCCCAACCAAACATCCAACGTGCAAGCCTTCCCAGTGAGGGAGAGGGGGAATGGGGATCCTTGGATTCAGTGCCTCCCATGTCCACCCTCAACCCAGGCTTACAGGGATTCCTTCTCATCGTTCCCACCAGCCCTTGGACCCAGGAACCTGAGAGCAGGGCCAGCCTACCGATGTACTCTATGGCTTCCATGAACCAGGAGCTGATGTCAGCCTTGTGATTATCTTCCACCGGGATGCACTTGTACTGATAGTGTCCTTCAAAGTGGTTTGGGCAGTCCGAGGAGACATTCAACAGAGCTGTGATGCCCAGGGTGTCCAGCATGTCTCTCCGGGCAGCATGGTAGGCACTGCCGAGGTAGAGGAAGGGAAGGATCTCCACAGGACCCCCCTGCGCAGAAAGGGAAACAAATGCCCCCAAACGACATGAGAGTAAGGTGCCTGGCACAGGGAGTGGAAGCTTGTCTAAGAAGAGCTATCCTTTCCAGGCCCGGGGAGAATGCCTGCTAGCCTGGCCCTCCCAGGCTCCCCCGGTAGCCTCCTGGAGCTCCTGGAGGGGTGATGGGCCCAGTGGGACTTCCCCAGCCTTTGCTCTCTACTTGTGGGCAGGAAGACCGGGGCAGGTAAAGTCTTGTGGGACTCTTCTGCAGCCCACCTCGCCCATGGCAAAGAAGTGGCAGGACAATGCTGGCCTTATGGCACCATCTGTGACACTGAGTTTGTATCTGCTAATCATCAAGCCACTTGCTGTGTGGTTTAGATACTTATTTGATTGGATATGTATTCACTGGGCATATCAGAAACAGGTGTGCAGTGGCTCACGCCTGTAATCCCAGCACTTTAGGAGGCTGAGGTGGGAGGATCATGTGAGCCAGGAGTTCAAGACCAACATGGGCAACACAGTGAGACCTCGTCTCTACAAAAAATGAACCTGGCATGACGGTGCACATCTGTAATCCCAGCTGCTTGGGAGGCTGAAATGGGAGGATCATTTGAGCCCAGGAGTTTGAAGCTGCAGTGAGCTATGATTGCGCCACAGGACTCAAGTCTGGGTAACAGAGTGAGACTCTGTCTCTAAAAATAAGTAAATAAGCCGATGCCTTCTTGGCCACACAGACAAGAGAAAGGATCTTGGAAAAATGAGGCAACGGTGGCTTAAATTCAGCACATGAGATGTGGGCAGCAGAGTCCATCTAACTGAAAGGGCTGGAGGGTGGGCTTGTAAGAAACACAGTGGTTCAAGCAAGTTTTCTTGGAGGGAGGGTGGGTGACCGTCTGTGTCCATTTGGCTGATCCATGGGGGCAGCCTGCCTGTCGGGGACTGAGATGTATTTCATGGCCTGCTACTTCAAAGGAGGATGACCTCAGCTTCCCATACCGCAGGTCCCCCAGGGCTTCTGGAGGCCTCCTCACTTGTCCACACACCACGCTAGAGGTCAAGCCAGGGAGTCGTGTCTTTAGAATGTTTTCTTAGGAGGATATTTAGAGAGAGAAGGGGAAGATTTCCAAGGAGTAAATGGGCCCTACCAAACATCCCACCCCAATACTCAGGGTTCACCGCATTCTCCCCAAATTGAGGTATAACATTCAAAGACGTAAAAAAAATCTCAGGATTGGATGTGGTGGCTCACCCCTGTGATCCCGACACTTTGGGAGGCCAAAGCAGGAGGATCACTTGAGGCCAGGAGTTCAAGACCAGCCTGGGCAACAAAGCAAGACTCCTTGTCTCTACCAAGAAACTTTTTAAATTAGCCAGGCATGGTAGCATCACCTGTAGTCCCAGCTACCAGGGAGGATCCCTTGAACCCAGGAGTTCGAGGCTGCAGTGAGCTATGATCACACCACTGCACTCCTGGGTGACAGAGCAAGACTGTCTCAAAAGCAAAGACAAAAAACACCTTTGTAATTCTGAAAAGAAGGCATCCCTTGGCCCCTACGCTGCCCTGCCCCCCACTTCCAAGCGCTGCCCCCCGAGTCTACCTGGTCGTGTAGTGGGGTCCCGCAGGAGCTGCAGCCCAGGTCCAAGGGCTCTGTGGCACTGGGAGGAACCGGGGGTGGAATGGCTGCCAGGGCCTTGGTTTTAGAACAGAATTCTGGGTACTCGGAGGAAAACCTCTCATAGCCACCTGTAAAGGAGAAAGCTCAGGTTAATGGGGTCACTAAGCCAGCAGAAGTCAGAATGAACTTGACTCCTACAGACTCAGGCGAGCTGCTTGGAAAGGCAGAGGCTGGAGTGCTCCCTATTGGCCACTGGGTGGCGCTGTGGACCTAGAGAATGGCCATGGAGCGGTTTCCAGAGATGCAGAGGACACACTCGCCAGGACTGCAGCAAAGCTGGAAGGATAAGCTTTATGGACAAGACCTGGGTTAGAGAGGAAGACATACAAAGGAAGACGTGCAGGGGATGTGCAGAAGGGACTCTGCGGAGTAGCTCCTCAGGGCAATCACAAAACAAAGAAGAGAAGGTCACGCTGGGATTCCAAGGACACTAAGCACCTGTAGAGACACCTGCCACCCCCGATTCCAGCCCTTCCTCGGGGGAGGTTCTCCGATGTGAGAAAGAAGGGAAAAAAAAAATGACCCTGGCACAAACTCTTCTGGATCTCAGTAAGGGAGCAGATGCCCATTGCACATCCTCATGAACAGCTGTTCTGTCACCAAGAGGCCAGAACAAGAGAAAACGGGCTGAAATCTAAATAAATCCCTCATGCTACATGCACGTTTGGGGCAAGGAAGGATTTCCTGACCTGAGAGTGGGTAAGCCCTGGAATGGTTATCTGTGGGGTCATCTTCCAGAGAAGGGAGATCTTTTAAATAAAAAGAGAAGAAGAAGAAGAAGATAAATGGCCAGCTGAGCTGGGATAGGGTGGGTGCTCCTATTCAGGAGGGGTGGAGGCGGGTGGGATTCAGGGAGAGGCCACAGGGAGGCCTTCCAAAAAGACAACCTTTCAAGGCCTATCTCTGGCTTTCTTGTGATCTCTGGGACTTCCTTTTGCGGCCAACTTCCAATTCACAGTGCTATCAATGTATGGCCCTGCTTTTATTTTTATTTTACAGTTTCGGTAGGGCCAGAAATGGATTTGATTGATTCAATAGGGCCTGTGCGTTGGAGAACCGCCATTCCAACAGACCCATTCAACTGACTCCAATGACAAGTTGGCCAACGGTCCCGGATGTCGCTACCTTTGCGATCTTCGTGACAGTGACGTAGGACCTCTGTGCCCTAGGGCCATTCATAGAAATTTTCCAATGTGCAGACATGTGATGGTGAGTCAGTCACTTGCCCCAAATCCCAACCCTAAAGACTGCTTCCTACTGAGAGGAAGGAAACGGTTCTCTACCACATCATAAGGCTTATAGAAACAGGGTGTACATTTTTTCCTCTCTGACCAGAGGCTTCTCTATTCCCCTCCTCTCCCTCCCTCAGGATATAAATGGATCTCTCTCTGGTCACAGGCCCTTGTTCCTGCTGAGTCACAGTGACCAGCCTCCCTGGATGGAAAACCTGCTGGCAGGGCTGGTACCGCCAGCCTCGGTCATGCTGGTGGCCTCGGCAGCCACCTCATCACAGAAGTACCCCCTCCCTCCCATCATAAACCCCTTTCCTTATTCGGCTGCCATCACTGCTGCCCAAAATGCAGTAATTAGAGGATGGGGAAAGAGGAAGGAAATATCTGTCTGCAGCTGAAGTCCCTCAGGGGCCTCAGTGATGGGAAACTTCGGTCCATGCTCCCTTTTGGAGAAAGTGGAAGGGAAACCCATTCATTAACAGTGGTTGAGCACTTGTATCCCAAGCCATCACTTGTTACTCTATATACTTCTCTAGGATTTGCAAAAATTCTAACTACATGATCCTTTTGTGTCTATTACATAATCCGAGCTATTAAAACACATTTTTAAACGACATGTTAGACACAGGTGGTGTCCTGCAAAAACTCACCACCAAGACAGACAAGCTGTCGCCTGCACTTGAAAGTGAATGGTTGGGTGGCCCAGGAGTGCCAGGGCAGGCCCCATGGTCACAGAGCAGAGCGACCTTCAGGGCTGGAGAAGCAGGAAGAGCCCAGAGCGGCTTAGAGGATGTTGTCCTCATTGCTGAGGGTATGGAACAGGGCACTGGAGTGAAGTTCTGGAAAGGGCACAGGCTCTGCTATGAGGTTGCACCCCACTCGGAGCATTTATCAGCTGTGCAGCCCGGCCCTCCTGAACCTCTCAGAGCCTCTTCCTTGTCTGTAAGAGGTGATGAAAGTCCCCTGCACAGAGGCCTTTGAGGACTGGTTCCAACAGCCAGGCTCTGTGCCTTGCATCAGGGAGACAGATTAGGAAGTTTTCCCTTCCCGGTGCCTACATGGAGGGGTGCCCTTGGGTACCCTCAGCAGAGATCCTCAAAGGCCAAAGAGGAACCAGGGGATGGGGTAATGCTGGTAAGGTACTGCACATTTGACAGCCTGCTCTCCCACAAACCTGTCTCCTGGTTTCGGGAGACCTCCAGACCTCATAGTGAAGAAAGAGGAAGGGTTCCATCTTCTCTCCCAGGCATGGCCATTGCTGCCACTCAGCAGAACCCTTCTCAGGGACCTGGAGTCGGCTGCTGGCCACAGAGTGGTGTGGGAGGCAGGGAGTGCCGACGTGACCCATTACGTGGGAAACAGGCTAGATCTGGCCTGAGGGGGCCATTCGACATCTCCCCCAGGCTGATCACAACTGTTTGGAAAAGGCACCATTAGAAGGCAGCAGAAAAATGATTACAGGAAAGTCAGTTTCCTCTGGGGGAGTTTTAAAGAACAAGCAAAAAGGAACAAGGTGAAGAAGCAAATTCGCTCAAGGGGCAGGAGCACTGGAAGGTTCTCGTCCCTAACAATGGTCGCCAGCTTTTGGGGGTCTGTGGCTGGTTGTCACAAGATGCCACACTAAAGGGAGTCCCTTTTGGTGAGCTCTGGGCTGCACTCAGGCCAGCACTCATGGGTGAGAACGATATGCTCTGGGTTGGTGGAGCCCTGAGGACACAGTGAAGGTGACGCGGGAGGATGCATGCAAGTTAGCATTTATCCATCGGTGGAAGAAGCTGCTCAAGTCCACCTCCCACAGGGCCAAGACCCAGTAAGTCATCTCTGGGTGTCAATCTATGCCACCTCTGCCTTCCATCCCTTCCTGGGGGGCCCTTCTCCAGGGGGCAGTGCCTGCTGGTTTCCTCAAGTGAAGACAGACTTTTCATGCAAAGACAGAACTGATCCAAATAGGGCACTGCTGGTATTTCACCAAACTCTGCTTCTATCCATTGCTTTCCTAATCCAGGCTGTCATTAAAGAGTCATGACCCACATTTTAAAAACTGAATACAATAGAATAGGAATTAGGAGGATGTATTACCCTTAAAGAGGATATCATTTCATGGAACATTTTTTCAGATGTGCATGTATCCCTCTCCTGGGTCACGATATAAATTAAAATGCGTTTCTTACTGTAGGCGGGGTCAAAAAAAGATTATTCTAAGGCTACTTCCACTCAGTCCCTCCTATCCATCCCCAAATCCATGCAAGTACCATAGTCACAGCTCTTTCAAGAGCTAGATTTAGATCACCAAGTTTTATCCCAAGAAAATCATGAAAGCGAAAGCTTATTTTCATTGTCTACAAAGGGGCAGGGCTCTATCCCGTGCCCCTAGCAGGTGTGCAAGGAGAAGTGGAGACAGATCCAGGTGAAGTCCAACTCGAGTTGTGGAACTTGGACAAGTATGTTCCCTCCTCAACTCTGGTTTTTCCCACTCTCAAAATGTAAGAATTTATTATTATAATGATCTTTAAGTTCCAGTATCCTGTGCTTCTAAATATCCAGGATCTACTTATTTGCGGGTCAGTTTTGCCAGCTCTGAAGCAGCAGGTGCCTAAATGCTGCATTTCTATCTTCTGAATAATTTCATTATCAGATGTGCCATTCTGAATGAATGAATTCTGTTTCTCCTACGTCCTTTGAAGGTATGAAATGAATGTATTGAACGTGTCTGTGTCCTACTGAATGTAATTCCATAACAGGTTTCTTACTAATTTCAACCTGTTTTTCCCATGTTCTTATTCAAGAATATATTTTCTATTCCTAAATCTCTCATTTTATCACCTTTATTTTATAATTTTAAAGTCTGGAAGAAAAAAAGAGTGTGATTTTCATCAGACTTACTTGAAGAATAACTCTATCTACAGTTCAACTCCGCCGTGCCTCCTCCTCCTCACATCCTCATACAGGAAGGCAATTTTCAAAGTTTAGTGGAAATGAGGACCCCTCATCAGAAGCTCTCCCCCCACTCCCCCATCCCTTGCAGGAGTAGGAGATAATGTATGTAAAAGTACTTTAAAAAGGGCAGATTGATGTAGCGCTGATAATATCACCATAATAGCACTGTTAATGTGATTTGTGATGGGGAAGATGTCCTTTGGTGGTGACTATGGTCATGGATCTTTTTTTTCCCCCAGACAGGGTCTGTCACTGTCACTCAATCACCCAGGCTGCAGTGCAGTGGCACGATCATGGCTCACTGTAGCCTTTACTTCCCTGGGCTCAAGCAATCTCCTTGCTTCAGCCTCCTGAGTAGCTGAGAATACAGAAACATGCCACCTCGCCCGGCTAATTTTTATATTTTTTGTAGAGACCAAGTTTGCCACGTTGCCCTGGCCTTAAGTGATCTGCCTGCCTCTGTCTCTCAAACTGCTAGGATTGCAGGCGTGAGCCACGACGCCCGGCCTTGATCATGGATCTTAACGTGGCTGCCACTTTTCCCCCATTACGCCCCAACACTCAGAATAGTGCCAGATCCCAGGCAGGGCTCATGGCCTTGCTCTTGCCAGAAAAGTCATGCTCCTGCAAGAAAGTCTGGGGTTGTTTGAAGGCCATTTGCCTTTGGGAACTCTACTTTAGGTGAGTGTTGATTTAGTAAGCACCGACGTAAATGTTGAGCTGTATTTAAAATCCAACTAAGTGAACTTCTCACCTTGAGACTCTGAACACAGACACCTGGACCTTCCTGCCAGCTGGCTGACACCTAACGCCATGCTGGGGGCTCGAACTGGTTTGCAGTCTCTCCCAGTCCTCCTGGGCGATCTGCTATATTCAGCAAACTGCCTTCCTTTGGAGTGAACTTTTCTTCCCGTTGTGCTTCCTCTTTGTTAGCCGGGAACTGCCTCCCGGTAAGGAAATCAGCTATCTGGTTTCAGATGTTCTGATTTTTTTTCAAGTAATTTCTTGGTTCAGTAAAGTGGCCACCTTTTCTCTCTCCCTCCTTTTTCTGAGCAGCCCATTTTTGTGGGTGGAGCCCACCTCTCCTATAAGCACCTAGGATAAGCCCAAGGAAGTTGTGATGGTCTAAAGGGTCAAATTTCACTTTCAATTTTCACCTGCATCTGTCTTTAGTTACTTTTGTTAGTTGGAGACATCCAATGTAAATGACGCCCAACGTAGTGAGTTTGCTTCATTGTAATTATTTAACGAATTACAATCTGGGTTAAAAATTACCTGTAAGGCCTAGCACTTATACTTCCAATCCTTGGCTGTCATGGGCATTGTATTACATTTGCAAGCAGAAAAGCTACCGTATTTGCTATCAGAAAGGCTATTATATTTGGAAGCAGAAAGGCTAGTCACTTTCCCTTTAGGTAGAAAAGGTATGCAATATTGACATCCCCCAGAGCTGTGCTGTTTGGTGCCATTGCCCTCCTGGGGAACTGAAGACAGAGATAGCAATGGTGGGGGTAGAGAGAGAAAAAATGGAAAAATGTCACCAGAGTTTCCAGAGCTGTTAAGTGTGCCCCTCTTCCCCCACATTCATCATTGGCCTTAGTGACTGTTTTCTACAGAAAGGGTAATATCAGGGACTGTATGGTCAGGCCCTGGGCTATTGGAGGCTATCGGGTACTATAGGGTGAGTGGAAGGAGAAACTGAAATATCTAGATGATCTTCCCCATTTCTCAGACAGCTCCAGGACAGCTTTTAAATAAGAACTGACAAAGGCTGAGGGAAGTTTTGGGTAGGTGGAAAGGAAGGCAATGTTTTTATACCTGAAATCTTTTTGCATCACGGACTGTTTTGTTATTTGGAGTTATTAAAGGCAAAGAATAAGGCAAGCAAAAGCTCTTTTTGTCTTTCTCTAATGACCAGGGGAGTCTCAAACTCTAATCCAAGGATTTATGAATGAGAGAGAAAGGGATTTCAAGAAGTGTATTGTGATAAAATCTGAAAAACTAAAATTTCCAAACTGACCCTAAAAATGCCTTACAGGATTTTAAATGAGTTTTTTAAAAGTTACCCCACTGGAATTCCTTTACTAGCAAAGATAGAAAACATTACATTTTTCGTTATTGCTTTTAGCAAAAGTCGGGTAATCGAGGAAATGTTAAGGCTAGGCTGTACTTTATTGATATTAAGCGAAGTTTACCTCCTGCCACCTGCGTGGAGTAACCAATTCAACGTGAAGTAACCCCTCAACGTGGCAGAAATAGAAAAACTGAATTTTAAAATACAATTAATTAAGACAATTAGCTAGCTTTGGCTGGGAATGCTACTATCACTTCTGAAAGTATTCTGTTGCTTTTACTGCTTCCCCTAACCCCTCCAAGAATGGCAGACACCAACCCTCAGGCCTTCCACTGGCTTCCTGTCCTGCTCTACAGACATGCACAGGCACACATGAAATGAGACATACATAAATTCCCTCACTGGAAAATAAAATGAACAACTCCAGTAGGAAACAAATTCTACAATCCTTCATCAATTAAGGCATTTACTAGAGATAATCTAAGGAGCTTTTTCTTCCTTTGCTTCTCAAAATTCCTCTTTAGGTCTCTGCCCCAGAGCCCCCTCCCGGGAAACCACATTTGATCCACTGCACTGGCTTCCAGGCACGAAAGGGAGGTGTATCTGGAGACCTGGGAGACACCTTGATTTCCTTCCCCAGCCCCTACCCGCAGAGCTGTGGGAGCAGATACTGACTTTTTCCTTCTGACCTCTCTAGGGATGCTTTCCATTAGAGGGCAAGGAAGAGGAACTGGGTTAAAGATGGCCTCTGCTGAACACATATGTCAAAATCAGCTAAGCTAAAACGAATAGGGCCCAATTAACCTCAAAGATGTTCATCACCACTACAGAGCAAGCTGGAAGATTTCCCCCACCTCTCAATTTTAAGTGCTTGCTTCCAAGGGCAGGCTCCCTTTGCTTGTGAAGTAGAAGCTGAACTTCTGGTTACAGGGGGCAGGGGAGGAGGGGCTATTCCAGAAGAGACCGAAGCTGATCTGTGGCCCAGGCCTGCACACCTCCATCTGCAAGGATGTCCACCTGGCGATGCCGAAGATGATCCTCCCTGCCCGCATCGGGGCCGACTACGAGAGGCAGTGCAGGCTCCAGGAGGAAACAGCCCTTTAAAATACTTCTCTTCCGTTGGCCAGGCACCTCACCACACACCGGAGGGCTGTCATTTTACCAAGAGGCCTATCCCACTCAGTCCCTAGCCTCGCCCAGAGTCTCCAGGGCTTCGAATCGGTTTGGCTGAGGAAACGGAGGAGGTTGGGGAGGTGGACTCTCAACGGGATTCACGAGGGACAGGGAAATGCCGCGCGCCCTGGGAATAAACCTTAAAAAATAATCCCTTTTTCCCCGGGAGCGGGGCCTAAGTGGCTGCAACCCCGGAAGCCCAAGGGACGAGGTCCCGGAGATGCCGCTCTAGAGCGGTCCCCTCGGGATTTCTTCCAGGAAGGAAACCAAAACACAACAAAACAAACCCAGACTCCACGTGGGGCTGGAGCCCAGCCCTCCTGTGTTCTCGCGGGTCCCGGGTTTGGAGGCCAGCGAAGGAAGGCGCGCCCGCGCTCTCCATCGGGGGGACTCGAGGGCAGCGCCGTGCGGGGAACATGCCGGCCAGCCCCGGCCACTCCAGGGGACTTGCGTCCCAGAGGAATTGCCCTCATCTCTCCCACCAGCGCCGACAAGCTCAAACAATGGCGCGGAAGCCCACCCTGGTGGCCTAATCAGGACCTGGCCCCGCTCAGCGGTCAGGCCTTCCGGGACAAGCCCCTTCCTGGCACTTTCTCTTGGAGCGCTTTGGGGAGAAGGGAGGGGGACTGGGCTCAATTGGAGGAGCAAAAGACGGCCCCCGCGGAAAAAGAAATAAAAATCAGCAAAATCGCCTTAGCAGTTCAACCAAAGGTCAACAGCAGCGTTTCCCCAGCAGCTGACAGGTCAAATGGGCAGGAAACAACTGCGGAGAACAAAGCCCCCCGCTGTTCGGCAGGGGCGAACCCGGCTCCTCAGCACCGAGCAATTTTGTTGTGTTTTTTGGAGGGGAGAGGTTTCCGCCCCCCTCCAGCTCCCTTCCTCCCTGGTGGACAGGTCGGAAGAGGAGCGGAAAGGAAAGGAAAGGAAAAGAGGGAGGCGGCGAAGGCGCCTGCAGGGGGAGGAGCGGCTCTTTGATGGGGTGTGGGGGGGTCCGAAATGCCTCCCGGGCTCGGAAGCGCAGACCCGACCCGCACGAAAGAATGCGCGGAATGCGGCTGCGGGAGGCGGGGGGCGCAGCGCGGCAGGGAGCGCCCGGACCCCACGCGCCCTGCCCGCTCCCTAGCCCGAGGGCCGCGGACCCACCCGGCCCTGCAGGTGTGGCGGGCCCCCGATCCCTCCAGGGATTCGGACGGCACGCGATTTTTCCGGGATGTCTGACTACAAATGTGACAAGACAGCCCCGCCGCCAAGAGTTTCGCCAGGGCTCGCTAAAATCCGGCACGCGCCGCCATCAGATAGTCGAAAATCCGGGCTGAACAAAAGGTGGTCATTGTCCGCTGCCCGGATTTGCAGGAGCTAGAGGACCGGTTCCGCCCGGCGTCCCCCAGATACCCAGTCCTCCAGCCTCCCGCTCCCAGAGCCTGGATCTAGCCCGGGACGGGAATTGGCCACCTTCCAAGCTGAGCTCGGAGTTGGGCAGCGGGAACGCAGATACAGATCGCTCTACACGGTGTGTGCAACCCAATCTCCTTTCTGCATTGCCAGGGTCTTGTTTTCAGTGAAACTGGCAGGGCCAATTGTACCTCGGCGTCCACCCCTCTTCACCCTTTTCCCCACCTCTCTGATTCTCCAGGTCCGGCTCAGTGCAGGGCCCTGGCAAGCCAAACCAACAGGCCTATCTTGTCCCCACGCGCCCCGTGGTACTTGGGAACTGTTCCCGGGACTCAAGATGGGCCGCGCAGAGTGGCCGCTTCATCCTCGAGGCCAGGACCGTTAGTCTCAATAAACGGGGCCTCGCTAGGACGGTGCGGAATTGCAGGTGAGCGGGGGAACCCGTCCGCACTGTCCCTGAGGACTTGAAGCTCTCACTTGCACAGAAACCTCGCAAACCCGTACACACCAACACACAAAAGGGCGCGCGGGGATCCCTGCAACTACGAATCTCGCCGGGGACTCCTTCCCGTGCCAATAAGGTGCAGGCCGCCAAGACCCCCTCCATTTCCCCTCCAGCTAGCGCCCGGAGCCCGCGTTTACCTTTGAGCAGGCAGATGTCAGTGCGCTCGGCGTTACGGCGCAGTGCCTGCACCACCAGCGACACGGTGCTGTCCTCACGGAGGCTCTCGGCGCGCGGGCTGCGCTCGTCGTAGACGATGACCGCCGAGTAGAGGCCGGAGCGCAAGCGGGCACGCACCTCCTCCTCCGCGGGCAGAATCTGCTCCAGGCTCACAGAGCCCTTAGCTCGCCGCCGCACGATGGTGTTGCAGCGCACGTTGACCGAGCCTCGGATGTAGCCCGCGCTGTGCGCCAGGAACGGTCTGCAGTCCAACAGCAGGCACTTGCCGCCGCTCGGCAGCCCCAGGGCGCCGTGGCTGCCGCTGCCGCCTGCGCCGCCGCCGTTCTCGTCCCGGTTCATCAGCCTTTTGAGCACGCTGCAGTCCATCTCCCGCAGCTCCTCCATCGTCACCATGGTCGCCGGGAACCGAGGCGGCTGGGCGCGCGAGGAAGAGAAGGGCACCCGGGCTGCCTACGCTGCAGGAAGAAGCGGGCGAGAGCTAAGAAGGGACGCCCGCAGAAGTGGCCGCAAACTTGGTCCTCAGGGGCTCCCGCGGGCGAGCCTCTTCTCCCCTGTCCCCTTCCTCCCGCAGCCTCGCGGTCCCATAGCAGTTGGAGCGGCCTCGGGTGCCCAGCCGGGCGGCGCGCAGCGCGGAGGGGAAGGCGGCGGTGGAGGAGAGTGTGTTTACGGGAGAGGACCGCGGACTCTCTTCGGCGGCTGCCTCCCGTGTATTTTTGCCGGTCGCGCGGCTCCTGTCGCCACCGGCGCAGGCGCTGCCGCTCCCCACGCTCCCCCGGCGCGCCGCGCACTACCCCAGCCAGAGTTTCCTCCTAGGCTTAGAGATTTATTAATGCTCCTCCGCGCTCCAGGGGGAGGGGGCGCTAGGTACTACCCCGCCAGGCCCCGCCCCGTTCCATTCCGGGCTCGGCGCCCTCCCCCGCCCCCCGCGCTGACTCCCCGCCCCCTCCAGCCCCTCCTCCCACCCCCTCCCCGGAGCTTGAATGGAGCGCGGCCGCTGGCTCCTGGTCACGGGAACTCGACGTCACAAAGAGCGGAGTAAACAGGGCGCCGGGTGCTCGCCGCCAGGCCCATTCATAAAACCGAGGCCGAGAGGAAGAGCGAGGCGGCCTCCGACCCGCCGCGAGCTGCAGGCAGCGCCTGGACTTTGTGAATGGAGCGCGCGGCGCCTTTCGCTGTCTGCCCGCTGGCCCAGGCTGCGCCGCGCCTCCAACCCGACACCGGCACCTGTGCCGCCGCTACACCTCGCCGCTAGGCGGGCGGTGTCAAAGGAATATAGCCGGCTGAGGAGGCCGGGGCTCGGGTTTGAGCTTTCATCCCTTTGCACCTTCGCGCTTCCCAGCGTGACAGCCCCGCAGGTCTCTCCTGGGTACCCAAGTGGAGAGGGGACCAGAGCGCCGCTGCCCACCCGGCGGGGCCTGGCACCTCCTAGCCCCAGACTCCCCATGCGCTTTCGACACGGCCAGTCCTTTCTGAAAATGTGATTCCTGAGACGTAGTTTGTATTAGCGTGATCGATTTTCATCCAAAGCCATTAAATCAGTTTTGTAGCTTCCTCAGGAACGTGGGCAACCCCCTGCTTGGAAGATGAAAGAGAAAGTCCTCCCGCCCGAAGCCCAGGATCCGAGTGAGGTGTGGGGTTTGTTGCTTTACGACCCAAAGGGAGGCATTAATTGCCGGAATGGTGTTCCGAGGGAGGAGAGCCGTCTACATTTCTGTCCACGCTTCCTAAAAGATGTTTGTTTAACCCTGGTCGGGGGAGAAACAAGGTTTTCGGATTTGGGAAAGGTTTTCACCCTATTTTGCATAGTTGTGAATTATCCTTTCAGGAAATGACAGGGTCCACATTTGCTGCGGAGCTGGACCCTGGAAAATGTACCCGTAAAAAATGACCTTTTGAAAGGACTTCAGCTCTGGGCCTGATTCAGGTTTCTGGGCATCCCTTTTTCCTGGTCACGTAACAGCCCTCCCCATCCCCATTTATCTTTTGCGTTTAATTTCCCAGAGGCGGCTTTTGGCTGGGGGTTTGTGCACGCACGCGGTGGGGACCGTGCAGAAGCCAAAAATTATTCGCCCGACATCTTGCCAAGTCTTGTTAGTGAGAATCACAGAGCAAGGGAGTTACAGGACTCGCTCGCAGTTTCGGAGGCTGCAGAGTAGCGTATTCCATTCCAGCGCGCGCGTGGAAGCCCGACCCAGGCAGCGAGGGCAGCGGAACCCGCCGGGTCTCTCCCGCCCCAGCTCGCCCTCTCCCCATGCCTTTGTTCCAGGCGGAGCTGCTCTCTAGAGCTCTCACCTCCGGTCCCGGGGGCATCCCTGCACTCTCCCACCGGAGCTCGGCGGAGCCTCCACTTCCGAGACCTTCGACCAGCCTCGTCCCCCACTGCGCCCCGAATGCCTCGGCCCTCGGGTCCTACTCGGATGGGCTGTGAGGGGCACCGCTTGGGCAAGGTGATATTTCCTTTTGCTCCGGGCTCCAAAATGGCTCACGATGGCACAGCACGGATCCTTTCTCTTTTTAAAATTTAGTATTTTATTAATCATGGATATTTTGCATTTTTTTTTGTTTATTTGTTTAAAGAGGCATTGCATCAAGATATTTCTTTTGATTACTGACTTTTCGGCGCCCTTCTTAAATGTTGCGCTCAAGGCTCGTGCTCACCCTAGTCCAGGCCCTGGAAGGGGCCACAACTGTGGACTGACCGAGGCTGCCCGGTGGCGGGACCCTGGGCGTCGGGTACTCCGGGTGGGAGATAAGTGGTCAAAGGCGCACTGCGTGGCCTCCCTGTGGGGAGGGCAAAAGGTGTCGGAGTCCAGTTTCCCATTCTGCTGAATAGGACTGTGGGGGTCTATCTAATAACTCGCTTTCGATAAGGAGCAAGGAGCCCCAGGGGCCCCGACAGTCCAAGGCTGATTTTGCTTTCCCGGGTTGCTCTCTAGCAGCTCAGAAATCCGCCGCCCGTCAGGCCCCAGGGCCGGAGCTCTCCCGGCGCAAGTAAACACCGATACCTTTACAAAGGCTTTAACGACATTTCTGGAAAAAGCCTCTCAGGAGGCAGGTCCGGGCCAATTTCCCGCGTGTCGCAGGAGCTGGGGAGACGTCGCTGGGGCGCACGGGTCGCGCTCTGGGCCAGCCTTTGTCTCCCTTGCTCTGGGGTCGCCTCCCCCAAGGGACCCGCGCCTGGCGCTCACGTGGCCCGTAAATAACAGTCAAATCCGGGGGGAGGAAAATGCTCATAGAACAAAGAGGCTTGCTTTCTGCACCTGACAGTAATCGCTGGTGGAGAAGCCCTAAATCCCGCAGGCGATTCACACGGAAAGGGGTGTGGGAGGGCGCGCGTGTGTGTGTGTGTGTCCACGTGTGCGTGCCCCGCGCCTGCGCGGCTGTTCCCTGGAGGGGAGTCACAGCTTAGGACTTAATGTGTTTAAGCCGAGAGCCACTTGAATTGCGAAATAGAAGGCCTGATTTTTAAAAAAGACTAATTTTTAAAATTCCCTCCCACACCCCATTGCTAACTCAGGAATTTCAGCAAAGGGGATTTAAATTACCATATTATATTTGTCGGGGTACTGTGTAAACACCCTAGATACATACTTTTTTAATTGTATGTTTGTGAGCCATTTGGTCCACAGTCAAATGAGTACGACGGGAGGGCTATTCCATGCCGGCTGTAGAGATGATGATAAAACCTGTCTCCGATTCGTCTGCAGTCTGTGGACAAAACATAACCAGTTTAAACAGGAACCTTGTGAAACAGCTTGTTAATAACCAGATCTTGGAGAAAACAAAGGCATTTGGGAACAAGACATGGAATGTCATTTCAAAGTTAATTTAATTAACTAAGGCATATTTGCAGGAATTGGGGTGGGATTGCCCAAGGAGAGGTCTTTTATTTATATTCAGCAGTAAACCTCGGGGTGAAAGAACTTTTAAAAATTCACTGTGACAAGTAAATCCAGCTTCTCTTTCATCAGACAGTCCTTAGACCGACCTTATTAGTCACTGTCAGGCTCCAGCAAAACCCCTGCTCTTGTTTAGGAACATTTCTTTCCAATTAGGAAGTTGTATGATCTGGGAATCTAAAGCCCAGAGTAGAATCCCCAGAGAGAAGTACAGCTTCTATTCTGGTTTTGATGCCAACCTCTGACTCACTGCCCTGTCCCAAAGTGCCTGAATAAAACTTGCCTGAAAAATCATTAATGAATTAATTAAGGTGGTGATGGAAAGAAAAGTCCTATGGCTTTTCCTTTCCTGAGCAAAGAGGGAGCCTTGCTATTACGCAGAACTGGAACAGGAATAATCCATTTTGCACAGATCTGTTGGTTAGCCTTCTTAGATCAACTAATTAGGGAACTTGCCCCCTGGTAGTGGGAAGGCTCAAAAGAACTGGGAGACTCTCTCCTGCTCCTGAAAGCAGAGAAGCCTGTGGTCTACACAGCATGTTCTTAGGCAACATTTAGAAATGGAATTGAGAAATGTCTGTTCTTCCCTGCCTACCTCTGCCCATCAAGTCAGGACTGAAAGCGAAGGAGAGTCTTCAATGTTCACACTGAACCTAACCAAAAACTCTCAAATACATAGCCTGAGGATTATTTTTTTTAAGTCCTGACTTTGTCACAGATCTTCATTTGTTTTCTATGCTTGATACTCTAGCACTTATTAATGATTTAAAAGGCTATGTTTCGGAGGGCAAGGTGGCTCATGCCTGTAATCCCAGCACTTTGGAAGACCAAGGTATGCGGATCACCTGAGGTCAGGAGTTTGAGACCAGCCTGGCGAACATGGTGAAACCCTGTCTCTACTAAAAATACAAAATTAGCCGGCATGACTGGTGTGCACCTGTAATCCCAGCTACTCTGGAGGCTGAGGCAGGAGAATCACTTGAACCCGGGAGGCGGAGGTTGCAGTGAGCTGAGATCACACCATTGCACTCCAGCCTGGGCAACAAGAGCGAAACTCCATGTCAAAATAAATAAATAAACACAAATAAAAATGATAAAAGGCTAAATTTCTAACCCAGGGTCTCTGTAGAAAGGTTTTAATGCATTGCTTTATTTACTGCTTTATTTTAAAACTATTCAATCTAGGCTATGCCACCATCTAGCTTAGTGCCCTTGGGCAAGACAGTCTCCTTTGGCCTCACTTTCTTCACCTGCAAAATGAAGACTTTGGGCAGGATGTTTTCTCAGGTCTGGTCTGTTTCCAACCCTGTGTGATTCAGAGCAGAAGAAGACTTGTCAGCTCCAAGTCCAAGTTTCACTAGGTTTCTCATCTCACCCTCTGAAGAGCCGAGCACACTATAATGCCATAAGATAAAGGACGATCTCTAGCTCCTCTTTGTCCCTGCTTTAGAATATAAACTTATGGAGAGCAGAGCTGATAGTTTTTATTTATTTGTTTAGTCAAGTGCTAATGTCCCAAGCATTTTGATAAAACGTCTTCAAAATTTCAGAAACATCACGCCTGTAATCCCAGCACTTTGGGAGGCCGAGGTGGGTGGATCACCTGAGGTCAGGAGTTCAAGACCAGCCTGGGTAACCTGGTGAAACCCTGCCTCTATTAAAAATACAAAAAACTTAGCTGGGCATGGTGGCGGGTGCCTGTAATCCCAGCTACTCAGGAGGCTGAGGCAGGAGAATCACTTGAACCCGGGAGGCGGAGGTTGCAGTGAGCCGGGATTGCGCCATTGCACACCAGCCTGGGGACAGAACGAGACTCTGTCAAAAAAATAAATAAATAAATAAAAATAAACTGGGAGGCTAGGCATGATGGCTCATGCCTGTAATCCCCTAGCACTCTGGGAGGCTGGTGGATCACTTGAGGTCAGGAGTTGGAGACCAACTCCTGGTTGCCCGGCCAACATTAAAAATACAAAAATTAGCCAGGTGTGGTGGTGGGTGCCTGTAGTCCCAGCTACTCATGAGGCTGAGGCAAAAGAATCCCTTGACCTGGAGAGGCAGAGTTTGCAGTGAGTCAAGACTGGGCCACTGCACTCCTGCCTGGAGGACAGGGTAAGAGAGTGAGACTCTGTCTCAAAAAACAAACAAGCAAAACAATACAAGACAAAACTCCGTTGTTTGGGGTCACTCTATCTGTGCAGATTTTCTTACTCATTCAACAAACATGGTAGACTCAGCAAGAGGTGTGGGAAGTAGGGGAACAAATTTGCCCAAAACATCGTGCCTTCAGAAAGCTGACAGTCTCATTGGTCTAGTCAGGGTGTGATTGCCACTGTACATTGCCAGAAAGCAGGATCTAACAAATGTCATTAGAGAACAAACAGCATGCCAGGAAGTTTCACAAGAGAAAGGGATCGAGCCGTGTTGTGGGATTAGGGAAATGGAGGAAAAGGCCATCATGAATAAAGTGCATTTCATCTACTTAAATGTTATCCTTGAAATGTCCTTGAGTTCTCTTGTAGGTTTTTTTTTTTTTTTAACTGTTATCTCACCTCTGACATTCATTCTGCCCTTGTGCCTTGTATTCTTTTCCTTTCATTTGTTAGCATCTCTCTTCCCCAGTGGGTTTGCCTGCTAAAAATAGATGAGCAATTGGTCTGAAACTACAAGGGAGCTAAGATGATGCAAAAGCTCTGTAGAAAATCTGTGCCATGGACGAACAACCGACCTAGAATGGTAGCTGACCTAAGTAAGGGCCTGACTTTTTCATTGCCATCCTAACCAAGTCAGTTGTTCCATACTTTGATTTTACCATCTGTAAAACAAAGGAAAATAATGTAATTATTGTTTACATTTTATATTTACTTTTTTCAGGACAACAAAATGTCTGAATCACCTTTCCAAGGCTTCAACAGTGAATGTATTTTCGAAATCAATGTTGGAGTACATGGTCAGAAAAGATGTCTTTTGGACTTGTGAAATTACTTACATAAAAATTCTTACCAAGAAGGAAGCATTAAAAAACACATTTATTTATATGTTTACTAAATCTTCTTTTATTGAAAATAAGACAACCTGAAATCAAGTCTATCAGAGAAAATCGGGGACTTATTTCTTCACTGACAAAATAATAAATGAGACAAAGTGATAGAAGACCTTTGTCATGACACCTGTTTGCTACCAGAGCCCCAGGCCATCATCATCCACTAATGTCTCCACATTAATTCTGTCGAGGTCCTGGCCAGTCTTCCCTGCCCTGTCTAATGATCAGTTAATTCTTCTTGTAACCACATCATGGCTGACCAGGTGCTAGACAGTGCAAAGAAAGGTGTCAGAGCTTTCAGCTTAAGCCTTGATTAGATGGTGAGCAGGTCTCCTCCAGCTAATCAGTGGCTTTAGAAACCCTGGAGTCCTTCGTTCTGATTTTTCTGGTAGACTGAAGGAAAAGGCCAACACCAACAATTTCTAAATAAGAAATTTCCACCTTAGCTAAAAGCAAAAGGCCTTTGATACTGTATGAGACTGATCAAATCACTCCAGTTGAAATAATGGTTTTCTGAAGTCAAGGCACGAACAGCCTTTCCCCACTGGATGGGACGCTCAGATTATCAGCCCTGCGATGGAACAAAAGGAGAAGCAGAGGTGAGGAGGAGCCAAAGGACCCCCATGTCACCCCGCGCTTCTCAACCGTTTGCTGTTCTGAGATGACACCTGCAGAGCCACAGCTCTGCAGCCCGAGCACCGACGGGTGCCTTGGTCATCCTGCACCATGGAGCTGCTCGTCTCTCCTCTATGTATTCTAATCTTCTATGAGTCTAGTTTTTAAATTTTTAAATTTCTTTTCCTTTTGTTTTTAGTTTACACATAATTGTACATATTTATGGAATATAGACTGGTATTTTCATGCATGTATCTATCTACATTGTGTAATGATCAAATCAGGGTAATTAGCATATCCATCACCTCATTGATCATTTCTTTATCTTGGGAGCACTCACAATCCTCTCTTGTAGCTCTTTCAAAATATACAATAAATTGTTGTTAACTATATTCACCCTATGGTGCTATAGAGCACAAGAACTTATTCATCCTATCTGGCTGTAATTTTGTATTCTTTAAGCAGCCTCTCCCCATCTTCCTCTCCCTCGTATAATAACATTCTCAGCCTCTAATAACCACAACTGCACTCTCTACTTCCATGAGCTCAACGTTTTTTTAGCTACCACATATGAATGAGGACATGCAGTATTTATCTTTCTGTGCCTGACTTATTTCATTTATGTAATCTAATTTTAAAACAATTATTTGGACTCTCCGGAATCAATAATAAGAAAAGAATACAGCAAAATGTGCTGTTTTCTTTTGCAGAAAAGAATTATAGTCTCTCTCTACCTTTTTCATTGGAATTAGCATAACAGTACTAAAGGGTTTACCCACTGAGGGAAACACCAAGAGTCCCCTTTAAGCAGAGGGTAATTACATCCTGCTATTCAGCCCATTTACTGGAGGGTCACTCATTAGCACCCTGCCAACTCCATTTTTAATCTAATATATTTCTCTCTCTCCTCCCCTAGACTCACAATGCTGTGTGTCCTCTCTGTCGCACAGTCCTAAAACTCTCCATCAAGTAACCAGGCGACGAGGTCTGTCTTCTCTTCCAGAAGCCCAAGGTCCCTTTTCCAAGGACTGTCTGGATGCCCCTGCCTTGAATCTGAGTTTTATCTTCTGCAGACCTGGGCTTAGTTTGTTGCACTGAAAAAGGACACAGGCTCTGTAGCCAGACAGTTGTGGGTTTTGATGCCAGAGCCACTGTTTCAGTAGCTGGGGAACTTTGGGTACATTTCTGGCCGTTGCTTTCCACATCTTGTCACTGGGAATGTTATTATTATTATTATATTATTATATATATATATATATATTTTTTGAGACGGAGTCTCACTCTGTCACCTAGGCTAGAGTGCAGTAGCATGATCTCGATTCACTGCAAGCTCCGCCTCCTGGGTTCAAGCCATTCTCCTGCTTCAGCCTCCCGAGTAGCTGGGATTACAGGTGCACACCACCACGCCCAGCCAATTTTTTGTGTTTTTAGTAGAGATGGGGTTTCACCGTGTTAGCCAGGATGTTCTCGATCTCCTGACCTCGTGATCCACCCACTTCGGCCTCCCAAAGTGTTGGGATTACAGGTGTGAGCCACCGCACCCAGCCGGGAATGTTCTTAACACCTAGATTCATCATAGGGAACATTTTCAAAAAATGTATTATTATTCCTTATTCCTTTCTCGTAGACAATTTTTTTAAGCTGAGGGGTGTCAATGGGGCAACATTTCTGATTTATACATTGTTTTCTCCATGGAGATGCATTTGGCAAAACTCCAGGTGCACGGAAATGCACGGGTGGGTCTTCATGCCATCAGACTGAGCTGCTCAGTGGCCTCAGCTGTTAGTCCAGGTGTTTGTCTGTCCATCAACAGAACATGATAGGCTCCTGGATTCTCTCTGTTGCTTTCCATCCACCTGGACTGCTCCACCTCCCATCTTCCCTGTCTCCTTGATTCATCTCGATGCTACCCCCATTTATCCAAGCGAAGAAAGGCGCTCCTTCCCTTTTTTAGTTTTCTCTCACCCTTCCTTCTTTTCACATCTATTTCTTACTGTGTCCTGCACAGTACTTGTCTTTTCTCTGACATTGTGTGAGCAATTTCTTTGATACAATGGTAGTCTCCAATTATGCTACTGGGCAAGCCATCCCGGAGGTCGTGGAATAGAAAGGCTCTCAGACCAAGTTAAGTCACTCATATTGCAAGGTTTATTGAATCAGCTGAAAATGTCCAGTATTTTCAAGGGGAAATATGTGAGATATGTTCACCCGCTTAGCTTAGGGTGCAAGCGGGTGGCAGGACCATACGACAGGATCCTCAGTGACTCAGTGTTCATGTGACCGGTGTTCTCTGCTACATTGACCTTCCAAACTCATGGGGTAGTTACTTTGGAACAAGGAGGCTCTGCAGAGAAAACTGCCTAAAGCCAAAACAATCTTGTTCTAGCAGAGAGAAGAAGGCGCAAGTATGCCTGGCCAATAAAGAGCTTGCTAAACAGCCATTGCTTTTATCTGTGTTTCTAGACAAAGCTCATGTGGGTACAGATGGGATTAACGTAGTGTCACCAATGATGGCTGATTCAGCGATAATGTGCCTGTCATATAGAGGTGGCATAATACACACATTGTAACTTGGCCCTTTCATCTTTTTTCTCACTATAAGTGTCAGAGGCGTGTGAACCAGAGCAACTCCATTTTAAATCGGAGCTGGGTAAAATGAGGCTGAGATCTACTGGGCTGCCTTCCCAGATGGTTAAGGCATCCTAAGTCCCAGGATGAGGTGGAAGGTCAGCATAAAATACAGATCATAAAGATCTTGCTGACAAAACAGGTTGCAATAAAGAAGTTGGCTAAAACCCACCAAAACCAAGATGGCCAAGAGAGTGACCTCTGGTCGTCCTCACTGCCACATGCCCACCAGCGCCTTGACAGTTTACAAATGCCATGGCAACATCAGGAAGTTAACCTATATGGTCTAAAAAGGGGAGGCATGAATAATCCACCCCTTGTTTAGCATATGATCAGGAAATAACCATAAAAATGGGCAGCCAGCAGCCTTCGGATCTGCTCTACCTTTGCATCAGCCATTCTTTTATTCCTTTACTTTCTTAACAAATTTGCTTTCACTTTACTCTACGGACTTGCCCTGAATTCTTTCTTGTGCAAGATCCAAGAATCCTCTCTTGGGATCTGGACTGGGACCACTTTCCTGTAACGTAAGCAACGTTCTTATTTGTTTTATTCTTTTTAAAGAATTGTGATATAACATACAGAACATAAACTTTGCTGTTTTGACAATGTTTGAGTATAATTCAGTGGCATTAAGCGCAATCACAATGTTGTGCAACCATCACCATTGTCCATTTTCAGAACTTTTGCATCACTCCCGACTAAAAACTGTGTGCATTAAACACTAACTCCCCATTCCCCTCCCCTTAGCCCCTAGTAACCTCGATTCTACTTTCTGTCTCTATGAATTTGCCTATTCTAGATACTTCATATGAGTAAAATCATACAGGATTTGTCCTTTTGTGTCTGGCTTATTTCAATACTTGGCATAATGTTTCCAAGTTCACCCATGTTGTAGCATGTATCAAAATTTTATTCCGTTTTAGGGCTGAGTAATATTCCGTCATTTGTGTATACCATATATTTTTGAATTCACTCATTTGTTGATGAACATTTGAGTGGTTTCTTTCTTTTGGCTATTGTGAGTGATGCTGCTATGAACATGGATGTTCAGGTATCTGTTTGAGTCCCTGCTTTCATTTCTTTGAGAGTTTATACCTAGAAGTGGAATTGCTGGGTCCTACGGTAATTCTACTTAACTTTTTGAGAGACCACCGGTTTCATCCTTTTTTAAAATCTGTGTTCAATACTCACATATTCTATTTATTTCTATGGCTAACATTAGTTTTTCTTATTTTTTATAGCAAAATTAAGTATTCCTAAATATTGCAGCCAATTCACCTTACAACCCCTGCCCATGTCATCTACCCAGAAGGCACTGTGAGGTCTGTTCTTGAATACTGGCAAACATTCTGCAATCCTCAGGCCACAGCTGTGCACCAAATATTTGGAACAGAGATCAGTTAACTGATTAATTACTGACTTTGTGCTCGGCGAACATGCCAAGCACCAACCCCCCAACTTCCCCGCCCTGCCTATGTCTCTCTGTTCCCTTTGTGTCCCCTACATTCTTTCAAATACTCTGCAAATCCACCTGCTCCACCACACACCACTGTTGCTGGCTTCCACTTCTTATTCATTTTGTATGATTTTGAGGTTTCCTGCCTGGGTACCCAGGGCCACGACTCCCTCTCTGGAGATACCCATCCTGACTGATACACCCTAGCCACCTCCCCTTATGCTCCCTCTACTCCATCCTCAGTCCAAGAGCTTCAGGCACTTCCAGTCCTGCCCCAGAGATGCAGGTTTCATCCTCTCGCATGCTTTGCAGGAACTTATTTATTTTGTTATTATTTTTTAAGATAGAATTTCATTCCTGTCACCCGGTCAGGAGTATAGTGACGCAGTCTTGGCTCACCGCAACAAAAAAACCCCACCAGGATTTCCACTTGGAATTTCTCAAGTTTGAAGAATACCAAACTGCAGAATGCTAAAAATATAGATTTCCCCTTACTTATGAGAGTTCCTATTCCTGTGCCTTTTTTTCTCTCTTTTTCTTTTTCTTTCTTTCTTTCTTTTTTTTTTTTGTAACAATTGACTGAAGAATCAAGAAAAATGCTGGAGATGGGCTTAAACATTCCCTACTGGACAGCTCTGGCTAAGGCCTTCTCCCTGTATAAAATTCCCCAAGACCTTATATTGCAGAAGATGAAGAGTGTGTATGTATGTGTGCATGTAATTTTTTTTTCTTTTTGAAACACCCATTTCCAACCTCTCCCTCTATTGCTGGATTCATTTTTGTAAAAAGCAAAATAAAAAACAAAGCCCTAGTTCCTTCTCCACCCCTTGCAATTGAAAGGAGTTTTCTCCTTCCCGCTTTCTGTGAGTGTTACGTATGTTAGCGTTGACTGATCACGGAATGTACTCAAATTAAATGCTCACAAAATTCAGGGACCAATTTCCTTCCACATCCAGTCTAAGCTGCTCACTTTTTGGTGATTCTTCAGTCAGTCCTCACTAGAGGAGGTTATCAGCAGTCACTGGGTGGTGATTGATAGGCAGGAACAGGAAAGGTCAGGGGGCACCCCCAGGAGTGGAGCATGTTGCATTTCACTGTGATTATTGTCATGAGAAAGGCAGTTGCTCAAATTAGGCCAAGGGAGGAAGTGCCTGTTAGCCCACCCTGCCACTGTCCTCAAAGTCAGCTTAGGCCTACAGTCAGGAAGGCTCACCCAGTGTCTGTTTATCCCACTTCCTTCTGTACTCCTTCTGTAAGTCAAGTCCTGTTTTGAGAGAAGTCCAAGGGCAGTGGTTGCCAAGAGAATTAAGATGGAAAGAGAGTTGACAGAGACATATGCCACATATGCCACATGCTGAATTTTATGAGGGGTTTCCTACCTACCTGTCTTAGTCCATTTTGTGCTACTATAAAAGAATACTAGAGACTTGGTCATTTACAATGTACAGAAATTTATTTGGCTCATGGTTCTGGAGGCTGGGAAGTCCAAGACTGTGGACTAGACAACAAGAAACCCTCAGTAAATGGGAACTTGTATTAGTCTACTAGGGCTGCCGTTGTGAAGTGCCACAGACTGAGTGGCTTAAACAACAGAAATTTATTTTCTCACAGTCCTGGAGGCTAGAAGTCCAAGATCAAAATGTCACAGGAGTGGTTTCTTCTGAGTCCCCTCTCCTTGGCTTATAGATGGCTGTCTTCTCTCTGGTCTTCTGTCTGTGTCTGTGTCCTAATCTTCTCTTCTTATAAGGACATCAGTTGTATTGGATTAAGGCTCATCCTGATGACTTCTTTTTAACTTAATTACCTCTTTAAATACTTTATCTCCAAACACATTACATTCTGAAATACCGGGAGTTAGGACCTCTATATATGAATCTGGAGAGGGCATAACAGAAGTGTTTCTGTTTTCCCAGAAAGAGGCTTGAACCTGGCAACACTCTTCTTCTTATACTCTTACCAGAAGGCAGTTCTGTGCAGTAGAGAGAGTAAGCCAAGGCTGATAAGAGCTTGACTACATGTTCTAGAGTCAGCCAAGGCTGGGTTTGGACCCGAGCTCTGACCTTTCCAGCTACATGGCCTTAGGTCAGTTACTTAATGTCTCTGATCTCCAGTTTTCTCTGCCTTGAAATGGGTACAAAATAGACCACCTGAGGGTAAGCCTGAGGATTCAATGAGATGACATAAAAGAGCCTGGCATGGTGTCTGACTCAATACCTAGTTTTCTTACCTTGATTCCAGGCTCGGGAATGTGTCTTTACTTCTCTGAGGTCTCCAAGGACTTACCTGTTCAGGGATCAGACAGATGCATCTATTTCCGATAAGGTGAGCAACTATCTCCTGGGTCAATCGCTTGTGCCCATCTCATGACATCTTTGAATCTCTAGGGAAGATCTCAGTCTCCTGGGGCCCTCGTCTCTTCCAGGTTCCTGCAGGCACAGCTGAGCCAGCTTCCTGCTTGGTCTCACCCCTCCCAAACCTTCCCCACAGCAGCAGCTCCTTACCCTGCTGGGCTTGGGGTTGAGGGAGAACTAGGGGCCTCCATCCCCCAAAGTTCCATGCCCCGAGACAAGCAGAGGAGGGGGCAGAGACCTGGTGAGGATGCCAGAGAGGTTGAAGCCTGAAATAGTAACCCTCCAGCCTTGAATGGGGGCCAAGGCAAACGCCACTTGCACTAGCTGTTGGATTCAAGTGATTAGCAATTCCCTAGGCTGGGTAAGGTGACCTGTTTATTTGTCAGGAGAGTCAGAAACAATTGCTAAGAGCAGTTGAAGAAGGTGGGGAAGAAGAGGGAGAGTGCCAGGTTAGTTGGAAGAACGTGACACTCCTTGCTCTAGAAGGCAGTGTGTGGAGGACATCCCCGAAGACAGGGAAGGAGCTTCTCTCTCTGAAGGAGGTTGCAGAGCTGCTGGAATCACTGCACCAAGTGCCATTCACTCATCTCCCCTATGGCTCTGTGCTGCTGAGAGTGGGAGCTTCCTTGAAGTCCAGGGCTCTGGTGGGCAGCGACATCTGGGGGACTTTGGGCAGCAACACCTTCTGAGAGGGGGAGTGGAGAAGAGCCAGCCAGGCCAAGGGCAGCTGCACGTGTTTGACCCGGCACTGCTTAGGGCAAGCTGCCCTGCTGGTGGCTGTATTCTCCCTGGCCTCCCTGTCTGGCCTTTTCCTGCCCTTCAATGGTTAGTTTCCACCTTCTCCAGAAGGTGCACAAAGAGGAAGAGGTGACAGAGAAGCAAGTCCATTTTGCTTGGCAGAGGCAGCTGTGTTAGATCTGTTTGAGTGTCGTGTACTCAGAAGCACCCCTTCTTCCCGATACAACAGGACATAGACAAAGGGTAAGTCATCACTGGCCATTCCATAGCCCAATCATCTGCATGAAGCTTTGCCAGGGAGTGGGGAAGGGAATGTGGGATTGAAAGTAGGCTTCCCAGCCTTCCACTGCTTGTCCATGAAGGCACTTAGCCCCACTGCTCCTCAGCCAAGCTTGGCTGGGTGCTTGGAGCTCTTTCCCCACCAGCTGCTAAACCTTGCATGAGTCTGGTAGCCTTACACTGGGTTTGCCCAGGCAGGGCCCAGGCCTGACCTTTCACCATGATTTTCTAATTTCTGCTCCATCCCCTCTGGGCCTGGGTTCTTGCTGCCTGTATCTTATTTCCTTGGCTGGATCTGGTGGTCAGGACGTTCCCCGGGGGGAATGAAATGCTGCTCACTAGATTCCCACCTCCTAAATAAGGGGGGCTGAACCACCAGGTTCTGTGACACCCAGCGTTGGAGCTGGTTACACTGACCACTGGGATTTGCATTTCCTGCCCTTCCTTCCCTCTCCCTCCACCCAGTGGCCAGCTAATTCAAACCAGGTTAATCCCTCCAGGCCACCAACCTGCCCCTGTGAAGTTCAGCATGCTTCCTGGCTGAGTCACAGCCTTATAGCCTGAGAGAGTGACTGCGGAGAAGCATACATATCCGTGGACTTCAGATTGACGGATTGATAGCGGCCTGTCCCAGAGCCATCTGTGACTCCTCCCACCCTCTTCTTTGGCCCCTTCCCTGGCAGCTGGCATGTCTGTGTATAGGCTCTGAGTCTAGGCTTTTGCTACCTCTTACCTGGAATATCACACCAGCCTCTAAAGCAGCCCTCTTGCCCCCAGTATCACAACTCCAATTCTATTTCCTGATCGCAAATGTTTTAGGACTCTTTATTGCCTCCCACATTCATGGGATCTGCAGTGGGACCTTGACCTCCCTTCCTAGCATCTCCCACCCCTCATCTGGAATCACCCCTTGCTCAGCTCCCTTGAACCACGTGTCTTCCTGGCTGCATTCTCTACTCTATCTCCTGAATGCTTTCGTTCACTCTTTTCTCTGCCCTAGTTGCCCCTTTCCTGGGCCTCTTGGGATAGTTTAAGGAAGATTTTGCCCAGCTTGGAGCATGCACGTATGAATCTGCCCTCAGTGTTATCCCCAGCATGCTCCCCGGAAGCCTTATGCAAATCCTGGATCTGTTTGAGAATTGCCCCACGTCTCAATGATGAAAAACAAAAGTAAGAACCCAGCTCAAGAGAGACTTCAAACTTCACTTCTGAGTCAATCGGAAATTTGGGCAAAACTTCTTTTCCACGTTATGTCTGTCCCTTTCACTTTCAGTTCAGGGAGACTCACCGACTTTTCTTAAAGGATGTGACTCTCCTTACTGGGTAAACGATAAGTTTGTGTCTGTAACTGAGACTGCACTGGTTATCTTTGTTCTGTGACATGACCACATTCTATATTTTCTTGATATTCCAGCCAAGGAGTTGCTTTTGAATATTTTCAGTGTTCCATCTGTTCTCTTGCAGTGATCCCTCATCTTCTTTTATACATTCATTTAACAAATACTCAGACATTATTTTTTGGTTTTGTTTCTTTGAGACAGGATCTTACTCTCTCACCCAGACTAGAGTGCAGTGGTGGTGTGCTTATAGCTCATAGCTCACCGCAGCTTCGAATTCCTGTGCTCAAGCCATCCTCCCACGTCAGCCTTCTGAGTAGCTAGGACTACCAACAAGCACCATCATACTCAGCTATTCTTTTTTTTTTTTTTTTTTGCAGAGATGGGGTCTTGCTATGTTGCCCAGGCTAGTCTCAAAATCTTTGGCTCAAGTGATCCTTCTGTCTCAGATTCCCAAAGTGCTGGGATTATAAACATGAACCACTGCACCTGACTGAGCCATTGTTATTCCACTAGGCTCTGTTATTTGCACTGGGTTGTGGTATTGAGCAAAGCAAACAAATATAGACACAAATCCCTGACCTGATGGAGCTTACATCATCTATGGGCAGAGACAGACAATCCACAACACAAGAAGTGACATACATGGTGTGTTAGATGGTGACAGGCTGGGAACAAGGTGGAACAGGGGTAGGGAGTATGGGAAAATGCTTCCAATTTTGAATAGGAAGGTCTTGGGAGCTTGACCTAAGCCAGTCTGGGTATATGCAATTCTTAAGTTGTTTTTAGTAAATAGTAGTAGACACTAAGGAGGTTGAGGTAGGTGAGATCATGAGCTACTCAGCCATAATGCCACTATTGCGCACATGGTCCCCTCAGCCTAGCACGCTTCCCAAAGGATGCAGGACTCACTTCTCCACCACCTTCAAGTCTTGCCCAACCACCTTTATAACATTTGTAATTTACTTTAAAATACTTGAGTACAATCAGTGGGATATTATGTATGTGCCAGCTCACTGAAGCTTTAATACTACAGCCAGTCAGCCAACGTGCAATCGAGAATGCACAGTTCAGCTGGCCCTCTACCAAAAAGACCACCTTCCAAAAGCTGCTAAATCTGAAGAGTTTCTGTCATCTGCATCTCAAGCAACAACCAATACTTTGCTAATTAACACATTACATTTTTTTTAAAAGTCTTTATTGGCAAAACTAGCAATATGCTAAATAACATGGTGAAAGTTAAAATCGAGGTAAAATGAGATTTTTTTTTTTTTTTTTTGGATTGGCTCAAATCATTGACTACAATTATTTACAGACAATCCTCACTCTTTTTTTTTTTTTTTTTTTTTAGATGGAGTTTCGCTCTTATTGCCTAGGCTGGAGTGCAATGGCGTGATCTCAGCTCACTGCAACCTCTGCCTCCCAGGTTCAAGCGATTCTCCTGCCTCAGCCTCTGGAGTAGCTAGGGTTACAGGCACACACCACAACACCCTGATAATTTTGGTATTTTTAGTAAAGACAAGGTTTCACCATGTTGGTCAGGCTGGTCTCGAACTCCTAACCTCAGGTGATCCACCCGCCTCAGCCTCCCAAAGTGCTGGGATTATAGACATGAGCCACCGCGCCCAGCCCAGACAACCCCTACTCTTACATAAACAGGGTATAAGAATTACACAAGGCTTGTAACCTGTATTCATCAGGAGAGACTTGAGGCCTAATCTGCCCTGTGTCCATCTGTTGGTTTGAAAGAATGTGTGGCTACATGATTCCAACTACAAAGCCAGAACCTCAGAAATGTAGAGAGTGATGAGAATTCAGAACAGGTTGTATGAACAATTTGCGGTCTGCTTTACTAATAATCATTTGGTTAATAAATACACAAGCAGAATTCCGTTTGAGATGTGCTTTGATTGAAGTGACGGAAGCCTTTGGAGAGTTTTGCACAGAACAGTGACGTGACCTGGATTGGATTTTCCAGGATCAATCAGGCCGCCATGTTGAGAATTGACTGTAGGGGACAAAGGCCAAAGTGGGTAAGCCAGTTGGGAGCCTGCTGAAAATAGTCCAGGTGAGACTAGCCAGGTCTACAGATAAGTTGCAGATAGAGTGACAGAATTTGGCGATGGATGGGGGTGGGGTCTCAAGAGTAAAAAAGAACCCAAAGCTAACTTAAGATGTCTGAGCTGAGCAGCCAGAAGATGGGAGCTGCAACTCACTGACACAAGGAAGACTGCTGGAGAAGAGGTGTTGGGGAGGGCAGGGGAGGGTCAGGAATTCAGCTGAACAAGCTTGAGAAGAGGAGTGGTGATGTGGAGTATACAGTTGCACATAGAAGCCTTAGGTTTAAGAGAGGAGAATAGGCAGGGGTCATAAATTTGGGGATAATCCACACAGAGATAACACTTAATGCCATGTATCTGCCTGTGATAACCAAGAAAGTGAGTGCAGGTGGAAGAGAGAAAAGAGCTGGGTATGGTGGCACACACCTGTAGTCCCAGCTACTTGGGAGGCTGAGGTGGGAGGATCACTTGAGTCTGCAGGTCAAGGCTACAGTGAGCTATGATGGTGCCGCAGCACTCCAGCCAGGGCAATGCAGTGAGACCCTTGTCTCTAAAAAAAAATAGAGTAGGAAGAGACCCCAGGACCAAGCTCTGAAACTCTCTAACATTAGGAGTTTAGGGAGATGAGGGAAAATTAGAAAGAAGTCTGAGAAGCACTGATGAGATGAGATGGAAAAGAACACCAGAGAAGCAAGTGACCAGGCAGAGGAGTGATCAACTGTGGAAGAGGAGGACAGACGTCTGACCACTGGGTTAAACAATGAGGAGGCCACCAGTGCCCTTGGAGAGAAGTAGTGCAGATAAACAACTGGGGTGGACTCAAGAAAGATGGGAGAAGTGGAATTGGAGACAGTGATTATAAACCACTCTTCTATTCAGTATTGCTGAAAATGACAAGAGAAAAATGGAAGGTAAGTCCTTGAGTTTCCAGTGCTATTTGCATGAAGTCAGTCGTATATTTCTTGATCATTTACTGCAGGCTAGGGATGGGTGCCGGATGAACAAGGCCTAGCCACTCCCCAGCAGAGGAAATTCTTCTGTAAACAATGACAATTCCAAGTGACAAATATTCTGATACAGGATTGTACTAAGTTTTGTGGGAGCATAAAGAGGCAGAGACAAGCTTTGTGGAAGCCCAGGGAAGGGGCCTTTGAGCTGGTTGTAAAGGAAGGGTGGTGGCTGCCAGGTAGAGTAGGGAAAAAAGTTGTTCTCAGTGGAAGAAAGAGAGTGTGTCCAGGCACAAGATGGGGGATGTCTGGAATGCATGCAGTGGAGGGAGCTGGGCGCTGAGGCTGTTAAGGTTGTAGACTTCATTGACAATGACCTTGTGTGGAAATTGAACTTTTTTTTTTTTTTTTTTTTTTTGAGACGGAGTCTCGCTCTGTCGCCCAGGCTGGAGTGCAGTGGCCAGATCTCAGCTCACTGCAAGCTCCGCCTCCCAGGTTTACGCCATTCTCCTGCCTCAGCCTCCCGAGTAGCTGGGACTACAGGCGCCCGCCACCTCGCCCGGCTAGTTTTTTGTATTTTTTTTTTTTAGTAGAGGCGGGGTTTCACCATGTTAGCCAGGATGGTCTCGATCTCCTGACCTCGTGATCCGCCCGTCTCGGCCTCCCAAAGTGCTGGGATTACAGGCTTGAGCCACCGCGCCCGGCCTGGAAATTGAACTTTTATCCCAGAGACCATAGGAAATGCTGGAAGTCTTTTTAAAAATAATCAATCAATTATTTAAGTAGTCAAATAAAAATTGTATATATTTATGGTGTACAACACAATGTTTTGAAATATGTATGCCAGCCTGATGTGGTGGCTTATGCCTATAATCCTATTGCTGTGGGAGACTGAGGCAGGAGGATCGCTTGAGCCCAGGAGTTTGACACCAGCCTGGGGCAACATGGCAAAACTCCGTCTCTACAAAAACATACAAAAAAATTAGCCAGGCATGGTGGTATGCACCTGTAGTCCCAGCTACTGGGGAGGAGGATCATTTGAGCCCGGGAGGTTGAGGCTGCAGTGAGCCAGGATCGTGCCCCTGCATTCCAGCCGGGGCAACAGAGTGAGACCCTGTCTAAAACAAAACAAAATAAAACACCGAGAAGAAATATGTATGTCTTGTGTGTTAAATCAAGATAATGAACACACACATTGCCTCATATACTTATTCCTTTTTGTAGTGAGAACACTCGTCTACATTTTTAGTGATTGTCAAGATCACAATACACATTGTTTTAACTCTTGTGCCATGTCGTACCATAGGTCTCTCAAACTTGTTCCTCTTGTGTAACTGACATTTTGTGTGCTTTGACCAACATCTTCCCACTCCCTTCCCCCAGCCTCCAGTCCCTGGTCACCACCGTTCCGCTCTCTGCTTCTAAGAGTTCAACTTTTTTAGATTCCACCTGTGCGTGAGATGAAAGAGTGTCGGGATCTAAACTGTACTTGGGGAAGATACTTCTGGGGTCTTAGGGTCAGAGACTGGAGGCAGAGAGACCAGTGGGGGGGTTTTGCCATGGTCTCGGCAAGAAACAGGGGGCCAAGATGAGAGCAGTGACTGAGAGGAAGTTCAGGAGGGGAAGGATGTGGTGGGAGCCACAGGGCTTATGACTGCTGGAGATGGGGACTAGTGGAGGGCAGGCCTGGGTAACTCAAAGGTTTCTGGCTGGAACTGAGCAGTTGTGTTGATGAGTCTTTTTATCCTCATAGTACTTACCATATAACAGGTTTCTGAAAAATAGGCCTTGCTTGTTTGCACTTAAATATGAAAATATGAAAAACCTACATATAATTTTTTTTTTTAAGAGAAGAGGTCCTGCTCTTTCGCCCAGGCTGGAGTGCAGTGATGATCATAGCTCAAAAAACCTATAAGTGGGCCAGGTGTGGTGGCTCACACCTGGAGTTCCAGCACTTTGGAAGGCCGAAATGGGAGGTTTCTTTGAGCTCAGGAGTTCGAGACCAGCCTGGGCAACACGGTGGGGCCTGTCTCTACGAAAAATTTAAAAATTAGCCAGGTGTGGGGGTGCATGCCTGTAGTCTCAGCTACTCAGGAGGCTGAGGTGGGAGGATCTCTTGAGCCCAGGAGTTTGAGGCTTCAGTGAGCTATGATCACACCACTGCACTCCAGTCTGGGCAACCAAGGGAGAACTTGTCTTTAAATAAACAGAAAGAAGAAAAAGAAAAATTAAAAAAAAATCGTATAAGTGAATTCTGAGATAGGTTTGCAAGAAATCAAGAGCCCAGCACACAGAATGTCCAAGTTCATAGAGATTCGCAGGGGGTCTCTGTGTGCCTGGCAACCTCGAGGCCTTCCATGGAGCAGGACACTCACCATCTCCCTGAGGAGCAAAGAAAACCACCAGAAATAACCGGAGTAGTACTGAGTGACAGCGCTGACCATCTGTGATGTACTGTGTGCTGCAGATGGAAGTACTCTGGGGGTCTGGAGAAGAGAAAGACCAGATGAGACTTCCAGGTAGGCCCTGAAGGGCAGGTAGGATGAGGACAGGTGTGAACATTTCTTATGCCTATGCTACCTGCCAGCAGCTGTTCTAAGTGATACCCGAACCCGGTTGATCCTCACCACAGATCTATGAGGGGGACCCTGCGATTGCTCCCAATTTACAGATGAGGACAGTGAGGAACGCAGAGCTTAGGTCACTCCTCGAGGTTCTCTGGTAGGAGCTTGCAGGTGGTGAGCTCAGGTGGGCTCGCCCCAGAGACTCTTGAAACCTCCACAGTACTCACTGATGTGCACAGGTGGAAGGGCCGTGGATAGCCCTTCAGGGACACAGCAAGCCTCTGTGACCGGCCCAGGGGTGAGCGGGAGGTGAGCTCTGATAGGCTGTTGGGGAGACGGCCTTCACAGGCAGTTCTTTGTACCCAGAGACAGTTGGTTACCCAGGGGAAATCCTTCCTGACCATGGAAATCCCGGGGAGGAGGAGAAGGGAAGGAAGTGGAGAGGCTGCAGGGGGGTGCAGGCCCCCAGCGCCAGGGGTGCAGAGTGGGCAGGCAGGGTGCTAACTGCCCAGGGGTGTGGTAAGCAGGGCCCCTGTCAAGGGTGCTTCCCAGGCAGCCGCTGCAGGCCGTGGCCTTGGTCAGGAAGAGTGGGAGGTAAGTGCCCTTGCAGCCTCTAAGGGGCGGGGGCTCAGTGAGTGGAGCTGCTCTCGGCAGCAGGCTTCCCTTCTCCTCCTCATCACATCCTCTGGAGTCAAAGGAAGAAAAGGATCTCAGGAAGAAGGCTGAGTGGGAGCGGGCCCTGTGCAGCTGCAGGCCCCCCAGTCTGCCTTCTGTCTCTTACATAACAGAAGAGACTGCTCTCTCCCGGCTCTCCGGGCGAGGAAGCCGAGTGTGTCTGCTGCGTGTGTGCTTCTGCTGCCAGCCACTGCCCACAGGGGCCACCGGGCGCGTCACAGCCTCTTCAGCCTAGTACTCAGGGCGGAGGAACTCCTGACTCATCCTCAGCCCTGAGTACTGCAGAGCCGCTGGCCAGCTGCCTGGCTGGGTCACACGGCTGCCTCTGATGGCCGGAACCAAGCAGAAGGGGGGCTTTCTGAGCCCCTTTCCACAGGCAGTCCCGGCCGGTGAGGAAGAGGATCCCACCCTGGTTTTGCAAAGAAGACAACGCCATATTATTACACATTCGTGCTACAAAGACATAGTGACTCCCAGATGGGCTGGGTGCTGCTCTGGGCAGTGGAACCACAGCAGTGAAGAAAATGAATGAGACACCCTGCACTTGAGGAGCACATGTTTCTAGTGAATGAATGAGTGACGCTAACCAGATTCGTGAAAATTCTATGCAGCCTGAAGCTGAGGTTGTCCTGTGGGGCATTCTCATCCTGTGTCCTGCCTCCACCCCAGACCCTGTGCTGCCTGGGCTACCTTATCTTGCCTCCTGGTCCTGGCCACCCCTGGAGTCAGTGCAAATTATAGGGAAGGCCAAGATTAGATCCGGAGCTGTGGGCCTCTTCTACCTGCATGGCTCACACCACAGCCTCCGAAAGGAACAGACTTCCCTAAAGGCTGGTTTTTGGCAGAGCTTGCAAAGGAAGACCTGGACGTGCTCAGCCAGACAGAGACAGAGGTGACTCAGGAAGAGTCAGAGTGGGGTTTGCTTAGGAAAATCTCCCACGCAATTTGAGCTTAGGTTGGGCCAAAAGGGACATCCTGGGAAGCTCACATGGTGGACGATAATTTGTCCTGTGGATTTGGAGAGTTCATTCTGAACTCCACACTACCCAGGTCTTTGGTGGGCTATTTGGGATACAAACAACAGAGAGGGCCCTGGGGGAGCCTCAGGGTTATTTGGGCCATTCGCGCTCAGTGCACCATGCTGCTCTGTGATATCGCAGGGCCTTGCAAATGCCCTATAGCAGATGAGGACACAAATTAGACACTGAGGGCACTGGAAGTATTTGGGGCATTTCACCTGCCCAGCGCTTCTTCTGGCCACTGCACCATCATTTTCCCTTGGAGAAATCCCTGGTCTTGGTGGAACTGCCAATCAAAATGCCTGCCTACAATGGATACACCCCCACCTCCAGCCCAGCCTATTAGACTCTCTTTCTCTTGAGCAGACATGGGAACAGCTGGCACAAATTTGCCCCAGTGGGACCGTCCATGTGATTCTGCTACTCAGATCCCAGCTGGCCCTAATTCCTGTCCCTCCAAGCCTGGTTGTTCAGTTCTTTTTGCTACTCTGAGAACTACCCTGTATCTGTCTCATACATTCATTTTCTTGCCTAGATTAAGTTGTTTTCTGTTACTGGCAACCTGAGAACAGTAAGTGATAGGAAAGCCAATCTGCAGCTTGCCTTTGGACCTGATCCTGCACAGGGAGAGGTTGAAATAGGTCCAGCCATAGTCACAGGGTCCCTGGAACCCTGCTTTCCGCAATGATGGTGAAGCTGTGGCAGGAGGAAGGCCAGCAGGCAGAGCCACTCCTGTCCTGTGATGTCATGGAAGAGCTGGGTGGTCAATGTTGCCATTAAGAAAATTCCTTGATATTTTAACCCACAGTTTCCGGAATGTCTTTTTTACCTTACCCCTGTTCTGGATAGAAAGGAGAGGGGTTCCTCTCAGTATGTGCCCAGCGTCCGACCTGGCCTCCCAGCTCTGACTCTTAACAGGCCTGGCTCCAGGGTCGCTGTCTCCCTCCTTGATCTTCTCCTAAAAGCCCTGAAGCTAGGTCAGTGCTGGTAGACATGGAAAGTGTCAGGCAGAGAAGAAAGAACCAGACCTTTAAGTAGTATCAAACTATCAGCCACAGCGCTGCTGCTTGCAAGGATGCTTTTACTGCCTATTACATCTCCAGTGCCAGCTCCTGGCGGTTCTGGAATCCATCTGCTCTTAAGGAGGGCAGGCTACCCAGAGGTGCTTCCTTCCCCCTTTGAGTTTCCATCCTATAGCATCCTATCCCTATACCTGTCTGCCTGCCGCACTCACCCTGTTAGTTTTGGAATATGCTGCCCTGCAAGGTAGGAAGCACTCTCCTTCAGTGGATTCCCATCCAGTCTGGAAGACCACCTACCAGGGACGTTTTAAGGGAATGCAAGCTCAAAATTGGATGAATGAACATTAAGATCTTTCCTAACTTGGGATTTGATTATTCTGTATTTCTATTTTAAACTTTTAAAATATTCTTATTAGGAGTTGTTTCAAGCATACTGAAAGGCACAAAAATAATACAACAAATAACAAACACATATGTCACCACCCTGTAACTGCCAGATCCTAACTTTTTGTCACGTTTGTTCCCGATACAAATAAACCCTGTGCAGATTTATTTTTCTAACGAAATCTTTATTAAGGAATAATTTACATATAACAAAATGAATGGATTTTAAGCGTGCAATGTGGCAAGATTTGACAAATGTGTACATCTGTGCCACCAGCACCCCGGATAAGATATAGACCTTTCCTCATGCATCTTTTCCAGTCAATGCCCCCTGCCAGAGGCAACCACTGTCCTAATTTCTCTCAACACAGATCAGTTTTGCCTGTTCTAGAACTCTATATAAATAGAATCATACAGAATGAACTCTTTTTGTGCCTGGCTTCCTTTGCTCATCACAGTGTTTCTGGAATTCTTCCACATTGCTGCAAATATTAGTTGTTCTTTCCTCTTTATTTCAGAATAATATTTCATTGAATAAATGAATATACCACAATTTATCTATTCATCCAATAACAGTCCTTTGGATGCTGTATTTACCTAAGATAAATGAAAACATATGTCCACAAAATAATCATACAAGTATATGCACTGTAGCTTTTTAAAATAATACTTCCAAATTGGAAACAATCCAGATTTGTATTTTATTTTTATTTTTTGAGACGGAGCCTCCCTGTGTCACCCGGGCTGGAGTGCAGTGTCACGATCTCAGCTCACTGCAACCTCCGCCTCCCGGGTTCAAGTGATTCGCCTGCCTCAGCCTCCTCAGTAGCTGGGACAACAGGTGCCCGCCACCACGCCTGGCTAGTTTCTGTACTTGTAGTAGAGACAGGATTTCACCAAGTTGGCCAGGCTGGTCTCGAACTCTTCACCTCAAGTGATCCGCCCGCCACGGCCTCCCAAAGTGTTGGGATTACAGGTGTGAGCCACCGTGCCGGCATGCATTTTATTTTTTATATGAGCATCTTCCCTTCTAGACAGTGAGGACAAGATGCGTATCTGATTCGCCTGCACACTCTCGGTATTTTTAACATTGCAGGTGGTCAGTAAGTCTTGGTTGAGTGGATGAAAGGTCAGGAAGAGGAGGATGCAGAATTCTGTGATCCTAGTTCAAGGGCTTAGGGGTATCAGTCCCAGTCATCCTGCTAGGAGAAAGGCTGAGTGTTAGGGAAGGTGTAGGAGTTGGTTCACACCACAGCCTCAGTGCTAACCACAGAGCCTAGCACATAAATGTTCAGAACGTGTATGATGAATGAATGAAAAGGAGTTAGCGACTGCCCACTGTGGAATCCATGTTGTCCTCTTACTTCCAGATTATCCTTACTTCCTGGAAAAACAACCCTTCCAGGATACAGGGACAAAAACATAATGTCAAATAGGGAGGAAGGTCTGGGGGAGGGGGCTGGAGATAAGGACCAGAGGTTACGAGTTTCCAGAATAAAGAATAAGAGGGGTTCTCTCTCCTGCCCCCAAGCCCCATACCTTACTGCTCTTATTCCTGTATACTGATAGAACCAAGCATAGCACTCCTCCCATTTAGGATCAAGAAATTCACCTGACCGGGTGCATTGGCTCACATCTGTAATCCCAGCATTTTGAGAGGCTGAAGTGGGCAGATCACCTGAGGTCAGGAGTTTGAAACCAGCCTGGTCAACATGGTGAAACTTGTCTCTACTAAAAATACAAAAATTAGCCGGGCATGGTGGCGCGGACACCTGTAATCCCAGATGCTCAGGAAGCTAAGGCAGGAGAATCGCTTGAACCCTGGAGGTGGAGGTTGCAGTGACCTGAGATCATGCCACAGCACTGCAGCCTGGGTGACAGTGAGACTCCGACTCAAAAAGAAAAGAGTAGAGAAAGGGAAAGAAAAGAAAAGAATAAAAGAAAAGAAAAGAATAAAAGAAAAGAAAAGAAAGGAAAAAAGAAATTTACTTGGAGATCCCCAGAAAGCTCACCTAGGTTGGCTCACAGTCATGTCTAGGACTTGTTGCCTCTCTCACTTCTCAGAGTAGCTTCAGACTGGTGCTTCAGGTCCTCTGTTAAGGCATCAAACAAAGGCAGATGGTAAATAGTTTTAATTCACCTAGCTAGGGTCTCCAGCCATTCAGCTCCTCAGGAAACCAGACACTTGGCTTTAGGTGGGAAGTTGCTTTTACAAGAGATAGAAAATATGGCCTCGTTTCAGAATGTTTGTTCCAGTGCAGGGATAAATATATTTTGTTAAATGATAAATCTTGAAAACTTTAAGTCCTTCTAGGCAGGAACTAAAGATGTCAAGAGAGGTGTGGAGAAGAGGAAGTATATTAGGCACTCTGACCTCAGCATGACTTTTTTTGTTGTTGTTGTTTGTTTGTTTTTTAAAGACAAGGTTCTGGTCCATCGCCCAGGCTGGAGTGCAGCAGTGCAATCAACGCTCATTGCAGCCTCAGCCTGCTGGCTCAAGCAATCCTCCTGCCTCAGCCTTTAGAGTAACTGGCATCACAGACCCGTGCCACCACATCTGACTAATTTTCGTATTTTTTTTTAAATAGAGAGAGGGTCTTACTATATTGTCCAGGTTGGCCTTGAACTCCTGGGCTCAAGTGATGCTCTGGCCTCAGCCTCCCAAAGTGCTGGGATTACAGGTGTGAGCCACTGCACCGGGTCAGCATGACTCTTTATCATAGAAAGATTAGTATGGAAAGATCTAGAGATAGTATTATCTCCTGATGCCCCAGCTTGGCCTGGAGCTCACAGGTAGTTTAGTTTCTGGTAAGAGAGATTGGAAAAAGGACACTAGGATTTGAAACTCTTGCATTCTTCTGGTTTTGCCTCTAGCTATCATGGGACCTTGAGTGAGTGAGTTTCCTCATCTGTACAATGAGAAAACTAGATTAGACAGCCTCCAAGACCCCTTCCAGCTTTCCAACCAGAAACCTGTGCTTCTGGTATTATGAACTCTAAGCACAGATACCACTGACCTCACCACTATGAACGCATTCGAGGGAAACTTCCCAGCAATCTTTTTACAGGGGGCTCATGTGTGTTAAAGACAGAGATGAATGTTTTAAAGGCTACAATTCAACAGTCATTGCCATTGAGGCGATTTTCCTGCTCATGTTTTTCTCTTTTTGGGTCCAATTCAGAAATGTTTTCAGTCAATATGTCAGTGTGGGTGGAAACAAAAAAAAAACCTGGAAGATTTTCTGTTTTATATCCTTGTTGATAAAACTCACAAACAAGGCCCCATCGCCTTCAATGGGCGGTAGAAGGGTAGGAAATTCTCATCCTTGCAGGTCTAAAAATAAGTCCTTGTTGATGATCTGGACAATCTGATTGCTTGAAAAAGCAGCAGCCTGGAGTTTCACCACATGAAACAGAGGGTGCACTTCCCTGGCTGGGCCCAGGACACCAGAATAATAATAAAGTTGACCTTTTGCAAAGGAACATTGAGAACCTTGGGGCCATGACTTTCCCCACTCTCTCATTTTATGGCCCTGTACTGAATTTCATATAAAATATCTGAGTACATATTTTAGTGTAAACGTCGCTTATTTCCTGTTAGGACTTAAAGTGGTTTATATATTCAGCCTGACCTTTAAAGAAGATATGACACAAACAGGATTTTGAAGGATTCACTTTATGGAAGATCTTGAAGATTAAAGATCGTTCAGTCAATAAAAATGATTTTTTTTTCCTACTTGTTGACTAACAGAACTGATGGCCTCAAATGTTTCCTTTTGCTGGCTTTGTCGGGGCCAAAGGAAAACTACCCCTTTGCCCTCTGAAGATTTGCTGAAAAATCAACTGAAATAAGGCAGATTAATAGGAGGAAAGGCATACAAGTTTGTTTTAATGTGCATAGGTGGAAGGAAGCAGAGGGAATCACAAGAGTGTGATTACCCCACAAGTCAGCAGAGTTTATTTATTTATTTACTTATTTATTTATTTGAGATGGAATCTCACTCTGTTGCCCAGGCTGGAGTGCCGTGGCATAATCCCGGCTCACTGCAACCTCTGCCTTCTGGGTTCAAGCGATTCTCCTGCCTCAGCCTCCCAAGTAGCTGGGATTACCGGCATGCACCACCACAACTGGCTAATTTTTGTATTCTTAGTAGAGACAGGGTTTCACCATGTTGTCCAGGCTGGTCTCAAACTCCTGAACTCAAGTAATACACCTGCCTTGGCCTCCGAAAGTGCTGGGATTACAGGCATGAGCCACCACACCCAGGCTTTTTTCTTTCCTTTTAAATCAAAGGTGCCTACCAAGTGACTCAACCAAACCAATAAGTATGACAACCAAGGATGCATGAGCCATCTCCAAAGAGGTGCAAAGAAGGAGTCCTCACAAGATCCAGAGCTACATTACAAAGACAACAAAAAAAGGTACCTAGAGATGAGCAGAAAGACAAGAGCTGTCCACAGGAGGGAAGAGGATCAAGAACAAATAGGCAGTGCAAAAAGTCAAGTCACACAAATACATAATCAAAACAAATAATTCAAACGAATTCTTTTTTGTTTTGTTTGTTTTTTTTCTTGTTTGTTTGTTTTGTTTTGATCTGAGTTAAAGGATTTACATCATCTAGAAATTGGTTCCCTGACTTGGAATCAAACCCAAGCTACAATGTGAAAGTGCAGAACCTTAACCAGGCAAGCGACAGGGTAGAGTGAATACCTTTTTTTTTTTTTTTTTTTTTGCAAATCCCACAAGGAACCCAAAGCAGGTAGTGTGAGTGTACAAAGGATTTTTAACTTTTCTTTTCTTGTTTTAAGAAAGGGTCTTACTCTGTCACCCAGGCTGGAGGGCAGTGGCGCAATCATAGCTCATACAGCCTTGTCCTCCTGGGCCCAAGGCCCATCTCAGCCTCCTGAGTAGCTGCAACTACAGGCATGCACCACCATGCCTGGCCACTTTGTATTCAATCTGTTAAAAATCTTGCCAAATGAATTTTTTTTCTTTTTTTTTTCCCGGCAGATTCTTGCTTTCTCACCCAGGCTGGAGTGTAGTTGGAGTGCAACGGTGAGATCTCGGCTTACTGCAACCCCCGCCTCCCAGGTTCAAGTGATTCTCCCACCTCACCCTCCTGAGTAGCTGGAATTATAAGTATGTACCACCATGCCTGGCTACTTTTTGTATGTTTAGTAGAGATAGGGTTTCACCATGTTTGCCAGGCTGGTCTCAAACTCCTGGTCTCAAGTGATCTGCCCACCTCAGCCTCCCAAAATGCTGGGATTACAGGTGTGAGCCACCATGCCTGGTCCAAAATAATTTTTAATTTTTAAGGCTATGTTTCTTTCCCATCCTTTCATAGGTACCAGTAAGATCACTATTTAACATGTGAGCGCTCTAAAAAGTTTTAAAAATATATATGGCCAATATACTTATCCCATAAGTGACTCAAGCCAATGAGCCTTTTTCATAAAAAGTCCCAGAGGTAAATTTCCAGGTTTAGAATATCATGGATGTTAGTGCTATTTTAAAAAAATGGTCACAGAAAATGCAGCCTCCATGATTCTCCAAAAATTCACTCCCAGAAATAGGCTGAGATAGCACAAGACTCTTATTGCCACAGATGGTTAAGAATAGTGTTTGTGGATATGGTGCTTCCAGGACCCACAAACTTGTTGGGTGGAAGGGCTTGCCAATCGCAGACCCATTAGTCTGTGACACCAGGTACGCCCTCCTGGGATTGGACTTTTCCAGGAGTACCAGGCAACAAGAGTTGAGGCAAAAGCCCCTTATGGAGGGGACCTCTTATTAAGATAAACTCCCCTGAGAGCTTGGCATGCTAGGAACAGAGAGTGTGCTGCTTAAAATTTAAATATGTCTTGTCATCCCCAGTGCTTTTGGACTGGCCACCAGACAAGACTTGAAAATCATGCCCCTCGGATAGCAGATGGTGTGTGTGTGGGGGGCTCCCACTTGGTCACAATGAAGCTCTCAAGGACATCAAACAAGATGAGAGGCGAACCTCATTCTATCTTTATCTCAGAGACCCATAGTACAATTTGTCTGCTGGTCTGATGAGAACCATCAAAATCACCAATCTGTAAGGGCTAGGGAATAGGCTTAGAGGGGCATTAGGCTCATGTTCTACCCTATGACACACCTTTTTGTGAAAAAATGACACAGGAAGACAAAGACAGGAAAAACAAGGACTATTTCTGGGGGGAAAAAGATCAGACTATGAACATTCATAACAAAAAATACATCAGAGTCGCTAAATCTAACACTAGTCACACAAATACTTTTCTCCCATTCATTTTAAACTTGGAAAAGGAAAAAGAGACAAGCAGTGACTTTTATCATCCGCTCAACTGGATTCCACATAAGAGACCAGGAATCTGACCGGTAAGAATTTCTTACCCTTCTGCCAGATTGTCAGGTCCTGGGTTCCCTTGACTGCATCTTCAGAAGAGCAGAGTGGATTTGGTTGTCCTGCTCACAGTGCCAAAACTGCAGGGGCCAAGGGAAAACTTTCTCTCTACCCTCTGAAGGTTTGCAGAACACCAACTGACAACAGGCAGATTCATAGGAAAAAAGGCATACAGAATTTATTTTAACCTGCACTGGGGGGAACCATAGGAAATCAGTGACCCCATAACCTGATAGGTTACAGACGCTTATATTCCCTTCTTCATAGGGGAAAGATGGGGAAATGTGGATGGCTTTGAGAGGTATAGTAAATGATTTTTAGGATAATTCAATGGACTTGGAGAACATACCATGGCCTAGGTCAAAGTCTGTTGGGTCCACAGATCAGACAATGGCTGGTAAAAGATTCTCTTTGAAATACTGAATGGGACTGAAGCGGAAGACAATGGTTTGTGACAAGTCTGTCCAGGTGTGCTGATAAGCTTCAGCCTTTCTTCCTGTGATATGAGCTTGGTTAATGAAAACTCAGGGAAGGGACCAGAGGTGCTTGTTTTCTTCTTTGGTGGGTGCAGACTTTAGGCAGATAAGGGAACTTCAGAGAACAGCTTCATCCTTCACTTTGGGACAGAGAGAAGATTGAGAGACAGGAGGGGGAGGTCAGAGAGACCTGGAGCCTGCTTCTGTAGTCCAGCATGTCAACGTCCCGTATTTTAGGTATCAGTTTCTCAGCCTCAACAGCACCATCTTTTCTTTCAAGGGGCAACCGGTCTGTGGGGTTTGGAGAAGATGGAGCTGGTCCCAAATTCTGCCTTTGCCCCTCACCAGCTGTGGAACTGCTGCTGACACACCTAAGCCAGTCCGGTCACTCAGCAAGCAGCAGGGGTCACCTGGCAAAGACAGCGACTTTCTGAGATAAGTGGGCTGAGGCCTGTTTCCTCAGCCGTGTCCCCAATAGTGGGTAACGATGAAAGCGAGTCTTCAACTAAATTCTACTAAGCACGCAAATATTTATCAGCAAGCTGGTACAAACAGTCCTGCAACCTGGTCACCCACCCTGTCCTGCGTCACTCAGACAGGCGCCTTGCCTGGAAGGTTAGCTCAGAAGTGCAGGGAACGTCTTTTGTTAGGTCCACAGGGAATGGGAAAGACAGAATCCACGGGAGTGTCCTCTGGCATGAAAATGCCCGACTTGCCCACCTTTTCAGCCTCAAATATGCAAGGCCACTGGAGGCTGTGTGATATTTCTAACCAATGACCTCTTTTGCAATGAATCACCTATTCATGTAGCCAATACAAATATTTCTAGCATCCCTTATGCTAACCAATAAACTCTCTAGTGTAGCTTTTCATACTATAACTTAAATGCTAAGTAACTACCTTTGAAGAGATTGATCCTTGATTAGGTCACTTCATCTGTTAACCACTCCTGGAAGGCTGGGTCTTGATTTGTCCTTGAATGCACACTAACTGCCCTCAGTATATAAATCAGAAGCGTCTTCTGCAAGTATCACACTGTTTTTATCGATGTATTTTTAAAGTTGGCTGTATACAGCGGCTCCCACCTGTACTTCCAGCATTTTGGGAGGCTAAGGAGAGACGATCGCTTGAGCCCAGGAGTTCAAGCCCAGCCTAGGCAACACAGTGAATTCCCATCTCTACAGAAAACAAAAAAAGTTAGTTGGGTGTGGTGGCGCATGTCTGTAGACCCAGCTAGTTTGGAAGCTGGGGCAGGAAGATAGCTTGAGCCCAGGAGTTGGAGGCTGTAGTGAGTTATAATCATGCCATTGCACTCCAGCCATTGTGGTAATTTACTTTGCTTTCAGAGTGAGTTAACTACTGCACAAGCAATGCAGCAGTGACCAAGGACAAATTACTCAACCTCTTGAAGATTCCTGTTCCCATCTGTGGAATGGCAATATCATTATCTTGTCAGGGTTTACTGTGAACATTAAAGGAAACAAATGTATAGAAAATAAACCAATACACACATAATTTCACGTGCGTGTGTGGGAGGGTGTGCACATGAGTGATGGGCACATAGTACTTCTAAATGTGAAGCCTCTGCACTTCCCTACTAAGGTATCTAAGGAATGAAAAGGAGAACATGACAGAGTGGGGAAAAGAAGCACAGATACGGAATAGTGGGAGCCATAGGAAGCCTGGAGGATTCCTTAAGATCATCAGAGGCACCCTCCCAGCCTTCTTTTAGAAATGTTCCCTAGTAGAAATTAACATTAAGAGGGAAATTTAGCAAAACAGTGAGACTCAGGAATTTTTCAAAGAGGTTTCCTTCTGAGTTTTTCATCAAAAATACTCCAGATGTCCATTACCCTAATGCCTCAGAGTGACATGTGCTTATCAGATTACAAAGGAGAGACTGAGGCCCCTGGGACTGTGCAAGAGCCTGGCCTCAGGTGTTATTGTGAAATATCCTTACTTGTGATGCCCACAAACTTCCCTGTACCTCACACTCTTCCTATAAACAGGGGGCATAACAAAATCTACTTCATGGTCGGGCGTGGTGGCTCACACCCGTAATCCCAGCACTTTGGGAGGCTGAGACGGGCAGATCACTTGAGGCCAGGAGTTTGAGACCAGCCTGGCCACCATGGTGAAAACTTGTTTCTATGAAAAATACAAAAATTAGCTGGGTGTGGTGGTGCACGCTTGTATTCCCAGCTATTTGGGAGGCTGAGGCTCAAGAATCACTTGAACCTGGGAGGCAGAGATTGTAGTGAGCCGACATCCTACCACTGCACTGAAGCCTGGGCGACACAGTAAGATTCTGTCTCAAAACAAAAACAAAAACAACAACAAAAACAACAACAACAAAAACCCACCTAGTTCACAGGGTTGTAGCGGGTGGCATTGGGAATGTTTGACTTTCATAAACCATTTGCTGAATTTGTTAAAGAACTTTTTTTCTGAAGACTGATTTTCTGATTTTTAATTTTTAAATTTTTAAATTTTTAAATAGTAGGTGTATATCTTAATGAGGTATATGGGATGTTTTGATAAAGGCATACAATGTATAATAATCATATCAGGGTAAATGAGATATCCATCCCCTTAAGCATTTATCCTTTGTATTATAAACAATCCAATTATACTCTTAGTTATTTTGTTTAATTTTAATTTTTTATTTTTTTGAGAGGAAGTCTTCCTCTGTCACTCAGGCTGAAGTGAAGTGGCACAATCTCAGCTCACCGCAACCTCCACCTCCCAGACTCAAGCAATTCTCCTGCCTCAGCCTTCCAAGTAGCTGAGATTTACAGGCATGTGCCACCAGGCCTGGTTAATTTTGTATTTTTAGTAGAGACAGGATTTCTCCATGTGAGTCAGACTGGTCTTGAACTCCTGACCACAGGTGATCCACTCGCCTCAGACTCCCAAAGTGCTGGGATTACAGGCGTGAGCCACCACTCCCAGCCTTTTACTTATTTAAAAAATGTACAATTAAATTATTATTGAGATTGGGTGTGGTGGCTCACGCCTAATCCCAGCACTTTGGGAGGCCGAGACAGGGGGATTGCTTGTACCCAGGAGGTCAAGACCAGCCTGAGCAACACAGCGAGATCCCATCTGTACAAAAAAGTTTAAAAATGAGCTGGGTGTGGTGGTGTGTGCTTGTGATCAAAGCTACTTGGGATGCTGAGGTAGGAGTTTCACTTGAGCCCAGGAGCTCGAGGCTTCAGTGAGCCGTGATCACATTACTGCACTCCAGACTGGGTGACAGAGCGAGACTCTGTCTCAAAAAATACATACACACATAAGTACATACATACATACATACATACATACATACGGACTGAATATAGTCACCCTGTTGTGCTATTAACTACTAGATCTGATTCACTCTTTCTATATATTTGTTTTGTTTTTGATACCTATTAACCCTCTCCTTCTCTGATTTTTAAGTTTTGGCATGAAAAAGTCAAGATCATGTCAGACAGCACGATAAGGCCTCAGATCAGGGCAGTTGTTTAGGAAGGAAGCTGTGTTTCTTAAGATGATGTGTGGGACTAGGAAGTGGAAATAACAGGAAAGGAAATTGGGAGTGAACAACAACCAGAAAATTTCCTTCCTTAAAAAGGAAGGAAAGTAAAAGAGCCAACTCTTTTCCCATCCCGCTCTCAGACCATCCCCCGCCTCTCATCCCACTCTCAGACGTAAGAGATGTGAAGAGGCCTTTGGTTGGCTCATCTCTGAGCAACAAACAGTTGCAGAGTCCCTGCGCACTGCTAAAGCCTCTAATGCCATAGCTTCCATCCGGGGGCCAACCAAGTAAGCTGCACCTTCTCCAGGGCTCTGCACAGACCCCGGCCCACCCACACCACCCCTTGCCTTGCTTCCAGAAAGAGACTTGTCTACGCAGAGGTTTTGGAGAGAAATTCAGTTTTCTTCTTTTTCTCCTCTGTGGAATCTTGGATGATTCTTTCTCTCTTTTACATACTGTGAAATGATGGAGTTCATTGTTTTACACTCACACACAGATGCCTCCCTCTTTCATGTAAAATTGTGGGCCTTGTTTTTTTTTTTTTTTTTTTCCAGGCAGTCTCTCTGTGTTGCCCAGGCTGGAGAGCAGTGGCGCGATCTTGGCTCACTGCAAGCTCCGCCTCCCGGGTTCACACCATTCTCCTGCCTCAGCTGGGACTACAGGCGCCTGCCACCATGCCTAGCTAATTTTTTTGTATTTTTAGTAGAGATGGGGTTCCACCGGGTTAGCCAGGATGGTCTCCATCTCCTGACCTTGTGAACCGCCCATCTCGGCCTCCCAAAGTGCTGGGATTACAGGCGTGAGCCACCGCGCCCCGGCCAGTTGTGGGCTTTTTATTTCCAGAAGGGATCTTGCTCTGTCACCCAGGCTGGAGTGCAGTGGCACAGCCATGGCTCACTGCAGTCTCCAACTCTTGAGCTCAAGCGATCCTCCCACCTCAGCCTCCTGAGTAGCTGGGACTACAGGCATGTGCCATCACGCTCTGCTATTTTTTAAAACTTTTGTACAGATGGGGGTCTCATTCAGTTGCCCAGACTGGTGTCAAACTCCTGGCCTCAAGTGATCCTCCCACCTCAGCCTCTCAAAGGGCTGGGATTACAGGCATGAGCCACTACATCAGGACTAAGTGATGGGCTTTAGATGCAAGAGGACTTCTGAATTTGGGGTCCATCTTGTGTCTTCACTCTTCAGCTTTGTTTAACAAAAACCCAAACAACCCCCAATTTCAACTCAGGATACTCACGTTTGCCTCTAGCTTTTTTTCTGTTTCTGTTTTCCTTTCTCCTCTGTGCCTACCTTACCCCTAATTCTTCACATCCTCCTGCCCAAGAAAAGTTTTATCTGCCTGTCCAGGTTTTTGCTTGGGGAAATCACAGAAATTATAATATGCCACCATCCAGGGCAAGCTGTACTTTAAAGAGCTTGGCAGTTGAAAGTTGAGGGGAAGAAAAGGAAGAGGAGATCCTCATAAAATGTTGCAATACATAACTTTCTCCTTTTGTGTTTGTTTTACTTCAAATAAAGCCTTGTTTTATCTGATCTTTATACACCTGAAACCAGATTCTCTCTTTCTTTTTTTTTCTCTCTCTCTTTTTTTCCAATCATTACAAACGTGACCCCCAGGGGGAAATTACATGGCATCCAAATTTGTATTCATGTATTTGAGGTTAGGGAGCTTATTTTATTTTTCCTTATATGTGGTTTCTGTGACTCATTTGCTGTTTTTCTTTTCCTCTGATAGGTGACCAAAATGACAAGTCTTCAAGTCTGTTCCAAAAAATAGCTGAGAGCAGAAGCAGAGTCCTCGGGGCATCCTATGTTCCACGTATGGGTGACAGCCACACAATAGGGCGGAGGGACACACACAGGTGACCCCACAAGCCGGTGTGCACAGTATGTGTGCTCCAGAAGCAAGCACAGGCCCGGCTTTCTTATAGAGGGAGATTAACTTAGACTGGGTGTGTGCGATTATATGGCTAATATATATTCATTATAAAAAGTGTTCAGTTAGGCGTGGTGACTCACACCTGTAATCCCAGCACTTTGGGAGGCCAAGGTGAACAGATCATCTGAGGCCAGGAGTTCGAGACCACCCTGGCCAACATGGCAAAACCGTTTCTACTAAAAATGCAAAAAATTAGTCAAGCATTGTGGCGTAAGCCTGGCCAACAAGGTGAAAATAAGGAAGAAAATAAGTTAGAGCACTACTCAAACTTAAAACAAAGGTTTAGATCATCAGACTATCCCTAACCCTTATCAAAATAGGTAATCAGAAAATTGACTATGCATGCATAGATAGCTACTGGAAAAATAAATTCTCAAGATGCATATTAGGTATCAACCTGTTTTGAGAGGCTAGTATAAGAATGTCTAGAAATTGGTCGCTTTATTTGAAACAAAGTTGTTTAATTTTAAAACTTTCCAATTCCTCCCATTTATCCTATTTATAGATACTTTTCTTTAAAAAGTAAATTCTTCCTCTCCAAAGGGTGACAGATCTAAAGTTGTGGAGAGAATGGGTACAGAGAGGATTGTGGGGTGAGCTCTGATCATCTCTACTTAAGAGATGAGAAATTGAAGTAGGAACATTTACGGTCCTTGATATGAGAATATAAGCCAGACTGTTTCCTCCTGGGACAGCGGACACTTGAACATATAATCAGCACCCTTTCCTATTGTATTCCCAGCACTAATAGATTCATGAGGCTCACCGCTTACCCTTGAGTGGAGAGAATCCAGGAATGGTCAGTGTGATCAAGCAGTCCTGGGGATTTCTCACACGTAGGGGAGAGATGGGAGCTGAGGACTCTGCTGAACCCTTCATTCACCCTGGGCCACAGGCTCCTGTTTTGTAGATTCTTCACTTTGCTTTGCTAAAACAAATTTTACCTGCTTGGCAGGTCTCTGCCTCTGGCATCTCTCCTTAGGAGCTCTGGGTAATAACAGCTGTCAACACCACAAGCTTGTGCTGTCAGCTGCTGAGTGGTCAGAGCAGCTGATGCTGGGGACAGGTCTGCACCTGTGTTTCTGAGGTGAGGCTGGAATGAGGTATGGGGAGGGCAGAGACATAGGGAAGGCAAACCTGGGGGCAGGGTGTGGGGTGAAGTTCAACTTTGGTATTCCAAACCCAAAGAGTCAATGTGGCCTTCAGTAATTAAGCCATGAATTAAAACCAAAGTAAGAAATGGGGACCGCATGGCCAGGAGCAGAGGCATGTGCTTGTAGTCCCAGCTACTCGGGAGGCTGAGGCGGGAGGATTGCTTGAGGCCAGGATTTAGAAGCTGCATTGAGCCATGATCACGCCAATGCACTCCAGCCTGGGGAATAGAACAAGACACTATCTCTAAAAAAAGGTGGTGGGGGGATTGTACTTGTTAATGATCAGATGCTAAAACAAGACCCATTTGAAGGCTGTAAGCATTTCAGAGTCCCAGGGCTTAAACAGGGTATCTACAGTAATGTAAACCATTTTTGCATTTTGAAGTTAAGTAGGTCTGGTGCCTTGTTAGGTAAAGACTTTTCAGAGCTTGATTCTATCTTGTCTAATGGTTTGTGTTCCCTATCCACTATTGGCTGGAATGGGAGCCTGGAACCTTTTTATTTTCATCCCTCTTCACTCAGGTAGAATGTTGTGCTGCAGATGCTGGTTCTGCCTCATAAGGCTGGGGGAGTGGCACTCCTGTGGCCTTTCACCCTTATTCAGGGCCTCTTATGAACTTCAAGGGAAGTACCATCTAGCACTCAATCTGCCAAAGGCTAGTTTTGTTTCTTCAGTCATTGGGAGTCCTAGAAGCCTCTGGGACCCTTTCATAATGCCCATATCTCTTTCACAATTCCATGATTAAGTCTCCCAGCACTGAGGACTCTGTCTTTATTCTTAAGACTTTATTTTATACCTGGAAGTCTTTAAATAATTTCTTACCCTAGATACCCACCCAAAAAGCTTTGGGGAACGTTCAGAATTGGTTTAGCTGTGTGTGCTGGATCTTCTGTTAAATGCCTTGCAGGGAAACAGGATCGAACAAATATGAGGAAAGTGTTTTAGAAACAATTTGCCAGATGGCTCTTCTCTGCTTGTCATATTAGCTTGGTTTTGTGACTTATGAGTAAATTTCCTTGTACAATTCCCACCGGAGCTACAGAGTTAGCAAGAGCATGTCAGAGGAGTATCTAAATAAATTCTAAGCCAAGGGGAGTTTTCAATCATAAAACTTCTTGGTGACTTTAATCACATAGAGGATCCTCACAGGGCTTCTAAGGAGAGCATTTATGAAATAACCCAAAAGCCTGTGCAGGAACCAAGACTGCCTCTCCACCGCAAAACCAAATGGAAACCAGTTCGAACACAACTTATGGTTGAGTCTCTCTCCCTCACTTGTAGTTAATTTTACTTCTTTCAGCATTGGCGTTAGATCTACCAAAATAGTATGTATGACACTGGCTTTTCTCAGGCTGCATGGATCACAACCAGGAAGGGGAAAATGCCAAAAGTTTCTCAAGGCAAAATATTTTCTTCGTTTCCCATATGGAGAAGTTGGAAATGGCTTTTCAACTCGTATAAGGAAGGTAGGTTTCTGTGGCTACTACCATCTGATGAAAACGGTGCAGAGAATCCTTCCCCAAGAGTAAGAAATACTTCCATTTTAAGGTCTCCTACTTGACTGCAAAATGATTATAGATTTTAGAGTTGATTTTTCCGCCTCTGAAACTGAGTACACAGTAAAACTTCACTCTCCAAAGTCCTTGCTAGCAGGTGCTATTTCTGCGCTTGCAGGTGGGAGTGGGGCAGAGGAAAGAGAGATACAGTCTATATAATAAACTCTAAGGTTGTTCATAGGTGAACTCGTCTGTGCCCTGCTATTGCTGGTGATTCTATTTAAGTGGAAATGAACGGGAGTAGTATATGTTCTTTCTTAGTTTAGTTGCATAGGTTAATGTTGCTTAAGTGCGTGAGTTTTTCTAAAACAAACTAGCAAGAGAATTAAACCTGGAAGTTAAGAGACCTGGGTTCTCTCTGGTTCTAACTCTGCCATTGATTTAGTTTGTGACTTGAACACTCTGATCCTTTTTTTTTTTCCCATCTGTGAAATGGGGTTTTAGGGGAATGGTTAGATTGGACAACTTTTGAGATTCCGTCCACTTGGGAGATAAAATAATTATTTTCCTTTTTAGTCCTCTTTATATTATACCTTATTAGCACTGACCTCCTTTCTTGAGTGGCTGCATAGGCGGTAGCATTTTCTTTAGGAAATTCTTCAAATAAGAATTTTAAGTACCTAGGTGTTAGAAGATTAATGTTTAGCTCTGTCAGGGATTTTATTTTTATCTATTTATTTACTTTGAGACAGAGTCTCCCTCTCTCCCCCAGGCTGGAGTGCAGTGGTGCAATCTTGGCTCACTGCAGCCTCTACCTCGCAGGTTCAAGTGATTCTCTCACCTCAGCCTCCTGAGTAGCTGGGATTACTGGCGTGCGCCACCATGTGTGGCTAATTTTTACATTTTTGGTAGAGACGGGGTTTCACCATGCTGGCCAGGCTGCTCTCGAATTCCTGGCTTCAGGTGATCCACCCACATCGGCCTCCCAAAGTGCTGGGATTACAGGTGTGAGCCACCTTGCTCGGCCCTGTCAGAGATTATTTGTATATGTTCTGGGTATGTTGTAGGGCCACCAACTAACTAGACCTCCAAAATCATCACTCTTTTTGCCATTGGTGAACCAATTATGAATAAGACCTTGAATTTCTAAGCAATCATCATAGTGGGCAAGGCCATTCACTCCACTGTCTTCCTCACTCCATCATCTTCCCACTTGCTTGTTCAGGCTGCTTGGAATCTCTCTCCCTAGGATGTTATGTCATTGCCTCCTTTGTATCTGGTTCCCAGCCAAAATGTGCATTCCTCACATCAGGGCCATCTGTGACCACTGTCTAACAATGGTCTCTTTCCATGGCCCTCACATTTTTCTGTTTTATCATCTTTCTTGCTGCTATCTCTTTCTGAAATTCATCTTTTTCTTTTCTTTACTTTTCCTTTTTTTTTTTTTTTTTTTTTTTTGAGACAGTGTCTCACCTTGTCACCCAGGCTGGAGTGCAGTGGTGCAATCTTAGTTCACTGAAACCTCTGCCTCCCAGGTTCAAGTGATTCTCCTGTCTCAGCCTCCCAAGTAGCTGGAATTATAGGCATGCACCACCATGCCCGGCTAACTTTTTTATTTTTAGTAGAGATGGGGCTTCACCATGTTCGCCAGGATGGTCTCAAACTGTTGACCTCAAGTGATCTGCTCACTTCAGCCTCTCAAAGTGCTGGGATTATAGGCGTGAGCCACCGCACCCAGCCTGAAAGTCGGCTTTATTTTTTTTGCTCGTTTCTTACCCATCTCCTTCTACTAGAAGCTTAAGGTCTACTAAGCCTTGTCTTATTCTCTGTTGTATCTCTAACACCAAACATGAGATTCATCAGGACATCCAGTAAATATCTGCTGAATGAGTGGAAAAACTTTTCCCCTTCTCATTGCCCCTTGGTACTCGCACCACCCCAAACTTCTTGCAGCTTTTCAAACATGCCACACTCTTTTCTACCTCCATGCCGTTTGCTTTGCCAAGAAGGCCCCTTTCTTGGTTACCATTTCACTATCCTTGAAGACCTAGGTCAAACACCACTCCTCTCCTGGATTGGCACTTGGTTTGCATCTCTATTATAGCTCTTTCCACATTGCACTCACTTGTTTTTCTGTCTATCCTGTAATTCTGAAGGGATCTCTAGTGTCAGGGACCATGTCTTGATTATCTTTGTGCCCCAGGCTTATCGTACAGTGTCTGATCCCTAGTAGGGGCCAATAAGTGTTTGTGAATGAATGATTTGACCTGAAACTTTTGGATAATGAGACTCATATATACAGAGGTTGCCTCATCTCCTTTGGGAGTCCAGGTTTATGCTATTGCTGTGTTGCTGGAGTAGGGCTGACTGAGGGGACTTGTGGAATGACCATCTGGGACTAGAAAGACACTGAGGGAGGACACAGAGTGGGAGGGGGGCAGTAGACTGCCAGCTGCCTTTCGCTGAGGGACACGAGGCTCCCAAAAGAGTGTAAATCCCTTTATCGGGTTGCATCTGGCCCTTTCTCAATTTGTGCAGCAGATTTCCATTCCACAGTTGTTTGCAGCCTGAAAGCTGTGGAAGAACTGGAAACACTTTCAAGTACTAGTCGTCTGTCTGGGTGACAGATTCTCCTGAGATCCTGGAGGAAACTGCAAACAGGGCCATGAGCCTCACCCACTGCAGGTGCCATTTTCCAGGACTGCGTTCCCAAAATCTGGCTGGAAAAAGGGCCTGCCACCAGCGATCTGTTGATAGAAAATATGGAAAATCTTGCCTGATTACTGCATGCCTCCTCCTGGTCCTGCACGGAGAGGAACAGGAAGACCTCACTCTCTTTCTTTCTTTCTCTCTTTGTTTTCGTTTCCCAGACAGGATCTTGCTCAGTCACTCAGACTGGAGTGCAGTGGAATGAACATGGCTCACTGGAGCCTGAACCTTCCTGGCTCAAGTGATCCTCCTGCCACAGCCTCCTGAGTAGCTGGGACTACAGGCACATGCCACCATGTCAAGCTAATTTTTGTATTTTTTTGTAGAGACAGGGTCTCACTCTCGCCCAGGCTGGTTTCAAAGTCCTGGCCTCAAGTGATCCTCCTGCCTTGGCCTCCCAAAATGCTGGTATTACAGGCATGAGCCACCGAGTCGGTCAACATCTCTTTTTTTTAAATCTGTTTCTGAGTCACTAGTTGGTTAATTGCGGTAACACGCATGACCCCTCCCCTGTCAACTGCAAGTAGGCAGTGTACAGACTCGTCATTTTTATTAAGAATAATTATCAGAGAACAAAACATCCCGACACATCAATGCCAGTTTTCACTTATAGGGATGTTATTGAAGACTTTTAGAATAATGCAGAGATTTCCTAAAAGTGATGGCAAAAATAACACTGGTAAAACGATATAGCATGCTGTAAGTATTGAGTGAATGAAAATAAATTTTTTTCCAAAGGTTTGGAAAATATGAAGGCTAGGATAATAACATGTAAGTAACAAAGCCAACCTTTGGGATCAGTTTTAAAAGTCTTAAATTTGGAAGATTTGGTGGAGGGTTTGATAACGGGGCAAGGTTTCTCGGAGGGCTTGATGGTGTGGTTCTGATTTTTTGTGTGCTGATGTGTCTGATGGATACTATCTTGGGGTAATATTATTCCTGTTGAATTATTTGCCCGATTGACTTTTCAACTGGGTGTTATTCCTCTCTACTCTTAATATCTCAGCCTTTTCTATATTCTTCTGCATTCATCTTATAATGTTAGTATATTATTTCCCCTATTAATTAAAAACTCTATTGAGGGCAAGGCTTAAAGCTTACTTATCTCTACAGCTCCTGCACAATTCAGCATAGAGATAGAAATTCAGAATTGACTCATATAGCCAAGTTCCCTTAAAATCAAAAATAAGGAGTAAAAAAATAAATTCATGAGAGAGTGATTTATAAATCAGAATACCAATTTATGATCAGAGTTTATGCTCATACTGCTTGTCAACTATTTCTGGTTCTTTCTACTTTTGGGCATATTTTCAGATTATACCTCTCGGCCCCCATGTAGTTGGGCAGAGAATACACACGACTGGGTCTGGACGTTAAGTTGTGAGTAGAAATGAGATATGTCACATCTGGGCTACAGCTCAGGTGACCAAGTGTCCTAGTTTCCTGAGACTGAGGGGTTTCCCAAGATGTGAGAATTACAGCTCTAAATCAGGACAGTCCCCAGCAAGCTAAACCTATTGTCACGTTAGCTGGGACATTTAATTGCTGGTTCAAGACCCTCCACAATGCACTCTGTTTCCTTCTGGCACAGAAACCAACAACATTTGAGGTGGTGAGTACCCCATTACCCCAGATCCCTGGATCATTACAATGAGCATAGCCTGGCTGCCCATGAACCTATAATGGGCATGTAAGCATTAGTGGTAATTAAAACTTTATTCCAGTATAGCACGTAGATTTTAGAATTTTTGTTATTGCAACAGAACCTAGTTGATCCTAACTGATCCATGGATACAGGTAACAATTGGGCTGCTATGCAGTGGTGAATAAGTGCTTCTTTTCTTCTTTATCTTCTAATGGGACAGTTTGCTTAGGAAATCAAAGAATATGAGAAGATCACTTAGTGAAATCATAAGCAGAACAAAAATAGTTGGATAGTATTAGTATGTTTTCATCAATCTGTGCTAGGTTTATCCTTCATTCTCTTCTCTACACAGCTATATATGTCAAGCAGACTGGGTCAGGGACTGTCTCCTGTTAGTGGTATTGGAGAAGAATGGGCCAATCAGTGCATTCAGATTTTTCCCTTCAATACTGAACTTCATCATATTATTTTATTTTCACGATTAACAATTACAGTTCTAAGCTAATAATGTGGTTAGCAATGTTTCCATTTTAGGTAAGTTTCCTAGGGATATCTAGGCAGAGCCTCTTAGTCTCATCAGTAAATTTTTCCTCATTCACATTTCCGGGGGTCGATTTCATTTATTAGTTCAACAAATAGTTATTAATGCCTATTTCTGCCAGGTATAAACAAGGCAGGTAAGATCCCTGACCTATTGGAGTTTGTATTTCTCTGAGTTAGGTTAGGGTTAGCTATAGTAATTGAGACTCAGCAATAGTTTAGTGGTTAAAGTTAGAACTGTATTCTTCTCTCATATAACATTCCAAGGAGACACTCCAGTTGGCAGGCAGCTCTGCTCCACACCAGCTATCAAGGACCCAGTTTCCTTCTACTGGGTTACTCCACCATCAACTATGGTCTTGTCATTGCTACATGGTTGAAGCTTGGGTGGTGAGTAGGTTTGCTGGTAGGAAAGGGCAAAATAATTCAGAAAAGGCATGGCCACTTTCTAAGGCTCAAGCCTACAAGTGACACATGTCATTTCCATTCACAGTCTGTTGGGTGAGAACTGAGTCACATGACACTCTGAACCATAAAGGAGTCTGGGAAATGTGGTTGGCTTCTGTGCCCAGACATCAGCATGAAATGGTAGGCAGTGAGCAACCTCAATTACAACATTCCGATGGGAGATATAAGAGCTTATTACCTGCTTCTCTGCATACAAACTTCTTCCTGTCACTGTGGGGTGAAGGACACTAAGGAAAAAAAAGCATTATGTCTTCCATAAGGAATCTGCATCTTATTAGAAGAAATACTCTCTGTGTGGATACAGACACAAAGCTACAAGTATGGCAGAGAATGCTGTAAATGCAAGCAAATGCCCAAAGCACAAAACACACAGAGTTCAAAGGGCAAAGGGTTGTAACATGCTATGATGACCCTGTAGGACAGTAACCTTCCTAGACCCTCTCCTTTGCAACATTAGCTCTGCTCTATTGATGTTCATGCCTTTCATCATTCTCTGTGAAATATCAACTCACCTATAGTTTGTCTGCACTGAGAAACAAACCCTCTCTCTGTCACTCCCCATGGAACATTCGACCCCTTTATAATGTTCCCCATCAGTAGGGTGAAGGAGGGGTCCTTCTTTAAATTGGGGCAAATGGATTGGACGGTCACACTACCAAGGGATATGATGCTGGGATGTCACTGGCTCCTAATGGAGGAATCACCCGAGATTCTGCCCCTTCTCCCTTGTGCCTGCTGTGCCTTCTCAACAGGTTTCCTACAGGTAGCTGGCTCATAGCTTATAGATTCATGTTAATTTTCTATTAAAAAGACATTTTTCCTGGGGTTAGATATACTTTTTTTTTTTTTGGCGTGTGTGTGTGTGTCCTCAAGTCATTCAATTTACATTGAAATATTGAAGGTAGAACTTAACTTTTGGTCCTGTAGTCCTTATTTTATTCAGTACAATGCCTCATATAAATGACCTGAATTACTTCATTCTAATTTCTGTACTCATAAAATAAACAGGATATAACCAACTTAAACAAAAACTGATCACACAAATGCAAGGCATCTGAAATTTTTTTCTTAGTTATTGTTATTTGGTAGGGGTGGAGTGGGAATGAAGGTACAGGGAAAAAGGGGAAAGCTGTGGGAGTATAGTACATATTCTCATGGACTCCTTTTAGGAACAGAGTGGAAGAATTTACAGAATATATCAAGCAAGTTGGAATTTAGCCAATGTGCCTTGCTCTCTCTTTCTATCAGTGGGAAAATGTTCATTTTGAATACAAGTGCCTTATATGCTGACATTTTTCGCTGCTGTGGAATATGGGAAATGTGCTTTATTTGTCATTTTAAAAAGTTCTAAATTCCTTGACCTTGAGACCTTCAGCACAATGATGTAGAAAAGAGAGAGTGGGAACTCTCAAGTCCCCTGAAGTCCCTTGCTCAGTCCTTTAGGGGCTGAGATGCCTTCTTTGTGTCTGGGGAAGATGGCAACTGATGTTAGTAGCCCTTGATTTTTAAATGGGACCAATAGGATTTTTTTTAAAATCCCTGCTTTCTCTTTGCTAAGCTTCCTAGGCTGTTTGGGGTTTTAGAAAAAAATGTTAAAACCAACAACTTTTTATTTATTCAGAGTTCTCTTAACGACAGCTTACCCGTGATCCACTTAAATCCTAAATGAGAAAATTCATTCCTTTATGTGAATGTATTGCTAGCTCTCTTATGGAATATGGGGTATAGGAGTTGTGGGATAAAACTAGATGGAGCCCAAGATACCAGCGGTTACTTGGCTGGCTCTAAAAAGTCAACTGCTTTAGAGTCCAGAGATGTAGAATATAAGAGTTTGAGTCCCTGGAAACTTTGAGTGGTGTTTACTCACCTACGAGATAGGCACCCTTGTTTCCACAATATGTGGACAATGATAACAGACGAGATTTGTTCAGTGCACCACGTAGCATGCATTGGGTTAATATTTTTTTATATCCTCTCATTTATACCTCACAAAAACTCTATAAGGAAGGCGTTATTATCCTTATTTCATGGATGAGGAAATATAAACTTAAAGAGATTAAAAATCTTGCCAAAAGTCTCAGTTAAATAATTGACTGTAACAGGAATTGGGTCCTCATCTGACTCCAAAGCCTTGCCTTTCATGGGTTTACTCTCCCAAACAGTGATAAAAAGGAAAGTGAGCCCACTTCTCACAAATGCTATCAATACTTCGTGTGATGTACCGGGGGACTGCACCTTCAAATAGTGCTAAACAATACACTTCCCATTGCTTCTGCTTGTGGCATCCCTGGATTTCCTTTAGCCTTCCAAAAGGAGTTTACCTTAAGGAATACAAAGCAGTAATATAAGCTGAATGTTTCTTTCTTTGGAGGGAGTGTTGAGTGGATATCAACTGGCAGTGAACGGTTGCAGATGACCTTGTTTAAGGTTGGAACTTCTCCATCAGCAGTGGGCCATGGAAGATCCTATGGTTGGTATGGTTGACCGTGGCCACTTCTTTTCTGGAAAGCTTGACCTCAATCCATCCAGATTAGGAAGTCTACTTTCTGAGGGGATCTTAGAGAATCTCCTGTACTACGGGAATCAGATATTTGCCTGCCTCGCCCAGGCACAGTGGCTCATGCCTGTAATCCCAACATTTTGGGAGACTGAGGTAGGTGGATTACTTGAGGTCAGTAGTTCGAGACCAGCCTGGCCAACATGGTGAAAACCCGTCTCTACAAAAATAAAAAATTAGCCAGGCGTGATGGTGCATGCCTATAGTCCCAGCTACTCGGGAGGCTGAAGCAGGAGAATCACTTGAACCCAGGAGGCAGAGGTTGTAGTGAGCTGAGATTGCACCACTGCACTCCCATCTGGGCAACAGAAGGAGACTGTCTCAAACAACAACAACAAACAAAATCAAAAACAGATATTTGCCTACCTCGAGATAGCTAAAAAATTGTGGCTCTATTTGTTGAAAGATGTTAAATAAAAAATATTCAGAATATCAAGCTATGGATTCAGGCTGGCAGATTCTTTAAAAAGAAATTATCTCTTTCTGGACCAATTTCATATTGAGGTCAAGTCAGATATGACCAATGAATGGTCTGTGATATCCATCTATCCTGTCTGGGCAGAGTGACTACTTGAAATAACTAATTCTGGTTATGGGATTAAAGTAAATTTTATTTTTTAAAGAATATTTAAAAATCTTTTCTATATTTGGTATGTGTTATTTTAACAATTATTAAAATAGAAGTATTATTAAAGATTTATGGCCAGGCATGGTGGTTCACTCCTGTAATCCCAGCACTTTGAGAGGCACAGGCAGGTGGATCACTTGCGCTTAGGAGTTCGAGACCAGCCTGGCCAACATGGCAAAACCCTGTCTCTACTAAAAATAAAAAAATTAACCAGGCATGGTGGCGCATGCCTGAAATCCCAGCTACTCCAGAGGCTGAGGCAGGAGACTTGCTTGAACCCAGGAGGCAGAGGTTGCAGTGAGCTGAGATAGTGCCACTGCACTCCAGCCTGGATGACAGCGAGACACGGTCTCAAAAACAAGATTTATATCTTCTCGATTCAAAAATAAAACCTCTTTGCCAGGTATTGGAAGGGGTGTATGTGAATGTGAGATTGTGAGATCTCCCATTGTGATTGTCATTTAGAAATGTTTCATTCACTAACAAATTGTCACCTACAACCTGACATTCACTACTTCTAAGACAGGGACCACTGTGTCCTTATCCCATGAGTTGAGAAGCATTCTGCTTTTTATACATTTTATTTATATATCGATTGCATAGGTAGTACTTCCACCTCACTTGACATTCAGAAGGTACAAGAAGTTCCCTTCCTGGAAGCAAACAGTGTTATCAGTTTCTTATGTATTTTTCCAGAGATTTTTCTTGTTTATATAAGCAACCACACACACACACACACACACACACACACACACACACACACACACACACAGAGAGAGAGAGAGAGAGAGAGAGAGAGAGAGAGAGAGAGAGGCATGTAACAATTAGGGGCCAAAATAAGAACAAAAAGACTGGCAATAAAGTGTATTTTGGCTCGCTCTATGTTGGGCTGATCTAACTGCACTATCTTTTATCTTTTTCTTTGTGACTAGGACTTCTGACTTCTCCCTCAGATTCTAATCTCTACCATTTTTTCCTCCCTTCCTCTCTCCCTCTTCCCTCTCTTTATCAGAGAGAAATAGCCACTCCTATTTATTTCTGATCTTATTTCTTCTTCCTCCTTCCCCTGCAGTTGAATATTAGATGATAGAGTGGTACAGCAAGAGGCAAAACTGCAGAACAGATGGGGCAGAAGAGAAGGAGGGGGCAGGCTGACACGGCTTCCAGGAAGCCTGCCTAAGCACCTCCCAAGCTGTGCTCTGTGCAGCTCACAGACCATGGAACATGAATGTCCTTCAAGGAGGTGACTTTATGGACTTTCTCCCTCCCACCTCTAGGGCTCACAGACTTCCTCTTTCATGTCCCTGGCCCATGGCCCTGATGCATCATAGGTGTCCTGGGTGCCTTTGAACCTCCTCTTCATTTCACTCTTGGAAAAGGCATTCTGTAGCAATCAAAGGGAACCTGAAGCCAAAACCAATGGCTGAGCCATCAGCCTGTTATTAATTTGTAGGATTATTAGTGACAGCAAGAATCGCAGGGTACAACCTTTTTCAAAAAGTAATTTACCCTGCTCTCCCACAGCAGCTCAGTTTTTGTCTGAATTAAATACTGTTCCTCCTACCCAGTTCCCCAGTGCAGTGAATCACAGACTCTGGGGAGGGAGGAAAGGGGGACCATGGCGACGATTTGGTCTGGTCCTCTCAATTCACAGGCCCACGCGACTCTCACTGATCTGATTTGAGACTTTCGGGCTTCGTGTCACTGTCAGGAAATGTATTTGGTTTTTCTTGAAAGAAAAAGTCCCCTGGACAAGGTCATCTGTCTGTTCCTGATGGGGTTTGTCATTCAGCTTCAAATATGGTGACTCATAGTCACAGGTCGGAATAAGCCTACTCACTATCATTTATTAAAAAGGAGCTCCCACCCAGGGAGGCTGCCTGCCTGGTGTAAATCATGACCTCGGCGCCAGCCGAGTGCTGATGAAATCATTTCTAATGACAAGAACTCGAAAATAGCTCAGGCTTGCTGCCTCTGTGTTTTTTTTGTTTTGTTTTGTTTTCGTTGTTTTGGTTCTTAATCAGTCCTTTGCTAATATTTCAGCCTTCAAATGAGGTACAGAACATTTGGATATTGACCAAAATATGCATGTTTCCCTCTCCTCCTGGAGATGGGCTAGATCTTGTAGAGCAGAGCAGGAGGATCCCTTTAATGGGGGGCGGAGGTTGACAGCTGCATATGGCTTCGGAGCCGCCTTGTCTCTTCCACCTCCATGGTGGATGGAGTGTTCCAGTTGGACCAGCCGGCCATGTCCTGTCGTGGATTAGACCTGCTGACCTCACCAGTAATATCTCAAGGGCAGATCCCCCAATCAGGATCGGGTCTTCTGGTTGGGGTTACAGAATCCAGATATTCTGTTTCAGGCAAAGAGAAACATAATCATCATGACGGTCAAAAGTCTCAAGAGGAGATTATCAATTTAGAATAAGAAATATAACCACAGGAGGACCAGCGGACAGTTCACTAACCAGCTTATCTTCTCCATGTAGACTTATATTATGTGTGAAGCCAATTATAATTTTAGGAATGTCTTGGTAAAACTAGAACCAGGGGAAAAAGAGGTGGATTTAAAATCTATATCCAGTTTTATTTCCCCCTTCATTGTTCTCTAGTGTTTCCGTGTGTGTGTAGCAGACTTGCTTAAGTAAAAACAAAACCAAAGAAGCTTTACAGGTTATCTGTCACCTATTTATTTACTATTTATTATTTTCAAATAGTAATAATAAACATGCCTATGCTAAAAAAATTCGAATAGTGCAAAGGGTATTCAGTGAAAACAGAATTATTCTTCCCCCTTTGTCTCCAGTTCTCCAGTTCCTACCCATAGCTCCTAATTTCTCATGCTTCCTTCCAGAGATATTCTATATGTGTGGAAACATACATGTGTGCCTATTTCTTCCACTTGCATTTTATGTGTGCATATGGCAATACTCTGCATACACTGTTATATGTCTTACTTTTTTCACTTGACATTATATCTTGGGCATCTTTCCATGATGTCTTACTTTTTCCATTGTAGGGATATACCATAATTTGATGGGCATATCTGTGCTTACAATCTTTTGCTATTATACAAACTGCTGAAATGAATGAGTTGATTTAAGGGATATTTTCAGCATGGGGCATTCTGACAAAATACCTGTCTCTTGCAATAGAATAGAGATCTCTTATGAATAGAATGGTCTTGTCAACTGGGCCCAATGGCTTTCTTCCTGGATACTGATCAACACTGACAAATTCTGACTCTTGTTTTTAACACCCCCTTCTCCATCTAGCTAGATTTCGAGTGTTTACCATTTCCCTTCTTTTTGGATATAATGTACTTAATGAGATTTTTGTCTTTTTAGTTAGACTCATATTTTAGTAAGCATGTCTCTGAGACCATATCTAAGTTGCCAAGGTTATATTTTAGCTTTCCCAAAGCTGTTCAGCCATATTTTTACAGAAAATTGTGTTACTTTTAGGAATGTATTTGGTGTGTGTTTAACCAATATAACTCTGAGAAGATAACTTTATTCTGAAGGGCAAAGGTCTGTGTGCCTTCAGGTTAATGTATGCTGTTACACTGAATCGAGCCGCCTTACTTTTATACCCATGACATAGACCAATAATTTGAAAAATCTGAATAACATCTCATCCCCCTTTTGTTTTCTTTCCTGAGGTTTATCAGTGGCCAGTGGTCCAGGGAAGAACAGAACTGCCCTTTCAACATTGCTATCTCTCTCTCTCTCTCTCTTTTTTTTTTGTTAATAATTTCAATTTGGCCGGACGTGGTGGCTCATGCCTGTAATCCCACACTTTGGGAAGCCAAGATGGGCAGAACACTTGAAGTCAGAAATTTGAGGCCAGCCTGGGCAACATAGTGAAATCCCATCTCTATGAAAAATACAACAATTAGCCAGGCGTGGTGGCATGTGCCTGTAGTCCCAGCTACTTGGGAGGCTGAGGTAGAGAATTGCTTGAATCCAGGAGGCAGAGGCTGCAGTGAGCCAAGATCATGCCACTGCACTCCAGCCTGGGTGACAGAGTGAGACTCTGTTTCAAATAATAATAATAATAATTTTTATTTTAGATTCAGGAGTACATATGCAGGTTTGTTACCTTGGTGTGTTACATGATGCTGAGGTTTAGGGTATGAATGATCTCATCACCCAGGTACTGAGCATAGTACCCAACAGCTTTTCAACACTTACCCCCCTCCCTCCTTCTCCCCTGTAGTAGCCACCAGTGTCTGTTGTTGCCATCTTTATGTCCATGAGTACACAATGTTTAGCTCCCACTTATAAGTGAGAACAAGTGGTATTTGGTTTTCTGTTCCTACATTAATTCACTGAGGATAATGGCCTTTGGCTGCATCCATGTTGCTGTGAAGGACATGATTTTGATCTTTTTATGGCTGTGTAGTATTCCATGGTGTATATGTACCACATTTCCTGTATCCAGTTCACCATTGAGAGGTACCTAGGTTGGCTCCATGTCTTTGCTATTGTCAATTGTGTTGTGATGAACATACGAGTGTATGTATCTTTTTGGTAGAACGATTCCTATTCATTTGGATATATACACAATAATGGGATTGCTGGGTTGAATGATAGTTCTGTTTTAAGTTCTTTGAGAAATCTTCAAAATGCTTTCCACAGGGGCTGAACTAATTTACATTCCACATCAGCACTGTATAAACATTCCTTTCTCCACAGCCTCACTAGCATCTGTTGTTTTTTAACTTTTTAGTAATAGCCATTCTGAGTGGTGTGAGATGGTATCTCATTGTGGTTTTGATTTGCATTTCTCTGATGATTAGTGATGTTGATCATTTTTTCATGTTTGTTTGCTGCTTGTATGTCTTCCTTTGAGATGCATTTGCTCATGTCTTTTGCCCACATTTAAATGGGGTTATTTGTTTTTTGCTTGTTGAATTGTTTAAGTTCCTTATAGACTCTGGATATTGGACCTTTGTTGGATGTATAGTTCAATATTGCTCTCTTTTTAATGTGTGACGTGTGTGTGTGTGTTTGTGTGTGTGTGTGTGTATGTACATATCAGACTTGTTGAGGTTTTGAAAAGATGGGTTTCTATAATGGCAATGCAAGTAACTTAAAAATAAATATTGGACATCTGTGTTTTCAGAAATCCTTCTGGCACATTGCTACCAGAAATTCCTTACTGACCACATCTCTGCAGATTCCAATCTCCCATAGCCTTTTTAGAGCCGACATGGCTTTCTTATGGCACATTACAGCTGTGAATCCTACGTGTGTCCTGTCATATAGACAACCTGTGCTATCTATTCCTAATGCTAGTGACCTTTTCTCTCCTTTCAAAAAGCTTTTGTTTTTTGTTGTTTTTAACAGAAAGGCTCTTGCTTTGTTGGTCAGTCAACCTTGGACTCCCGGGCTCAAGCAATCCTTCCACCTCAGCCTCTCGAATAGTTGGGACTACAGGCATGCACCACCATTCCTGAAAAGATTTTTAGAAAGAGTATAAATCTGAGTATTTGATATCCTACAGAGAATACAAGTAGGACTCAAGAGCCCTACAATGAACTGTTATCTACCAGTGCCTCTTAGATACTTGATTCTCAAGAGCCATGCCACCGAAAAATAAAATCCATTAGGGTAAGCTAACTGATGTAACGAATAGACCTTCAAGTGTATAATGGTTCTAGTGCATTCAAAATTTATTTCTTGCTCACATAACAAGTGGGTGATTGAATAGTTCAGTAGGGTGACCCTCTTCCACATAATAATTCTGAGACCCAGGTTTTGCTGGCCCTACTCTTTCCACTTTATGACTTTCAAGCTTGCCTGGAGGTTACCTCCACTCCCATCTAGTTGGAAGGAGACAAAGATCATGGAGGACTGCTGCACTGCAGGCTTCTAAGGGCCAGTCCTGGAAGTAGTGCAGATCTCTTCTGCTCACATTCCATGGCCAGGACTCAGTCACATAGGCACCTAACTGCAAGGGATCCTGGGAAGTGTAGTCCCTGGCTGAGCTTCCACTTTGTGGCAACAACTCTACACTGCAGAAGTGGAGCCTGGATATTTGTTGGACACATAGCTGTCATTGTCTTATAGCCACAATCACAATGTTTTTATATATTACCTTCTGAACACTTACATAGGAGGCACTGTAGTGTGTATAGATGCACTATCTAATTTAATTCTCACAGGTAGCTATTCATTGTGGATATTATTAATATATTTTATAAATGATGACATTGAAACTCAGAGATTAAATCACTTGCCCAAGGGCATACATCTAGTAAATTTTGGAACTGAGATTCAAATCCTGGTCTGATTCTAAAACCTAATGCTCTTAACTTTTATGTTTATATTGTCTAAGTAGAACTGTCATGTTTATGCCTTTAATGGCTAAAACAGAAGACAGGGACAAGCCCCAGTGTTCTCCATTAGTTTTCTTAGTTTTTTTTCTAGCAGGACCAAGCAGGAGGCTCAAGGTTCTGAGTAATCTCAATGGGTTGTGTTTTTTTTCTCTCTCCTTCTTTCTTTTTCTCTTTTCTTTTGTCTTCTTTTCTTTTCTTTCTTGGTATCACTCTGTTGCCCAGGCTGGAGTATAGTGGCATGATCATAGCTCACTGCAGCCTTGACCTCCTGGGCTCAGTTGATTCTCCTACCTTAGCCTCCTGTGTAGCTGGGACTACAGGCCTGCACCACCACACCCAGGTAATTTTTTTGTATTTTTTGTAGCGACAAGGTTTTACCATGTTGCCCAGGCTGGTCTCAAACTTCTGGGCTCAAGTGGTCCCCTGCCTCAGACTCCCAAAGAGCTGAGATTACAGGTGTGAGCACTGCCCCTGGCCATCTCAATGATTTTCACACTATTCTTCACCTCTTCTGCTTCATTGTCTGGAACAAGCTTGTCCAACCTGTGGCCTGTGAGCCACACATGGCCAAGGATATCTTTGAATGTGGCCCAACACAAATTCATAAGCTTTCTTAAAACATCATGAGATTATTTTGCAATTTCTTTTTATAGGTCGTTGGCTATTGTTAGCCTTAGTGTATTTTATGTGTGGCCCAAGACAATTCTTCTGGTGTGGCCCAGGGAAGCCAAAAAATTGGATACCCCTGGTCTAGAATCTAGATTAGTTTCAATTATTTCCAAGTATTCAATTACCATTCATATAAAGATGACTACTAAGTAATTATCTTCTGCCCAAATGTTTCATCTTAGCTTAGGTTCTAACTGCCTACTCGACAGCTCCATGGGCACCTTCATTCAGTTCATTGCATCCTCAAACTGAAGGCATCGTCTTCCCACCTGAAGATCCATTCATTTCTTAGGTTTGTTAGTCAATAGCCTACTGACTTTCATTAACTTCCCAAAGTGTAGGTGTCAGACATTTGTTTCTCCATTACTGCTCACTTCCCAAAGAGTACGTAGATTCACAGCTATTTTGCATGTTTTCTAGACGGTCCAAATGTCATCACTATCGCCTAGAGAGTTGAGGGACTATTTTGAGATGGTGATGATGATTATCTCAAGAAAACGCACTCCATGTGCAGGCCTCTTCTCTTCTCACTTTCTGTTTGACACTGAGGAAGTTGGTGAGAGCTTCTAAATCACGCAAATCCTTAGGCATACAGGCATGGCCTGAGTCATGTTTGCCCACTCGTGGAGACACTGATGCCTGTGAAAATGATCCTGTAGGTCACAGGCAAATATCCTGCTACCTCAAGTCCCTCTGTCCAGCCTATTCTCTGGAAACCTATTCTCTCTGTCTTCCCCTACATTCCTCACCTTTGAGCTGATTTTAATGCAGTAAAGACCATAACAAATCAGAGTTTCTTCTCTGCTCAGGGACTCCTGAAAATCTGGGGGAAGATGTTGCTTGTCCTTAGTAAAAAGCTCAGCCTATGGAAACACAGAGGCCTCTCCGAGATACTTTGTCTCCAAGGAAAACCCAAGCTATTGTTTATAGACCTTGGAGTTTATTGTTACAAAAAGGCTGGAAGATAAACTGTGCCAAGTACTAAATTAAAAAAGAAACACAAGAGACACCCCTGAGTAAGGATGAATGTGAAAGTGGCAACTGATGTTCAGAGAATTTAAATTCTCATTTTCAGCTATCTTTTCTTCTTTGTCAAAAATAATTTGTTATGAAATGTGAAAGAAAATATTTATGACTGTTTGGTTTTCTCCTCTCATATGCCATTTTGCTAATCTTTACAAAAATATTGTAAGGTAGGTAATATACATATGTCTTTCACAGATGAGAGGACTGACCTTAGAAAGGCTAATTGACAAGCCAAGTTACTTAAATGAAGGTTTTTTTCTTTCCACATTTTTATATCTGTAGCCATAGATCTAGGATAAAGGACTGTGTCTGCTTTGTGCAGTACTGAGGAGCTGGTACAATTCCTGGTACAAAGTAGGGGCTCAGTAAATGCTTGCTGCATAAAAGAATGAATGAAACTGTAAAATAATTATAACAATTGTCTCTTCCACCTAGTAGTGACGTAAATTGGGATGAGCAAGGTCATAATGTGGAACAAACAACCCCAAAGTTTCAGCAGTTCAAAACACAGGTCTATTTCTTATATTCTTACTTAATGTCCATCAAAGGTTGGCAGGGAGTGTGGGGGCGGGGGCTCTAGGCTCTACTTCACTCCTAACAGTTACTCAGCGGCCCAGGCTGATGAAGCTGTTCCTATCTCGAATGTTGCTACTTATGCTGTAATGAAACCATTTAAAGTGGAAGTCACCCACTTCTCTTTGCTCACAACTCATTAACCAGAACTATCCCCACGGCCCCACCTAACTACAAGGGAGCCAGAAAGTGCGACTGTATCACGTGCCGGGAAAAAGGTAGATCCAGAAATATATGGCAAAGGGCACTAATGACATCCATAGGACATAGAGGTCAAATGAAATGATTTATATAAAAATGATTTTTATCACGAGAGGCAGTTAGTGGTGACTGGTGATTATTACGCTTAGTATGGCCTCAAGTCATTGTGTTTGCTCCTACATTAGGTTTCTCATCAGGAATTTATCTTGGGCAATGATAGAAAGGCCCTGGGACCTTGTCGGAAGGAATATCATGTCCAATCCTGATTCTTTTACACATGTCAGGATGGTTTTCTTTCCAGATGCAATTTTTGCAGCCTCCCAGTCATGGGAGTTTCTCAACCACACATAGGTTGGTTAGGAAGCCACTCTCTGATTAAGAGGATGGATGCTTCAAGAAGGCTCACCACCCTAGTATGCTTAGATCTATCCTATTCTTAAATGGTGAATAATATTGTCCCAATTCCTTTCTTTGCCAAAACACCACAGACTCATCTGGTTTGAAGAGTTGAACTGCAGTGGTTGAAGACCAGACAGTAGAGTTTCAAGCTCTACTGGGATGATTACTAGGTGGGGATCTGTGGACAGTGGAGAAAAGTTCTTACTCATTTTCATCATTGAGGATGGGCCACTGGCGTAGGTCAGCTGGAATTTGAGCAAATAAAGTTCCCATCTATCCTTTTTGGCAAATGTTATAAGTTTCTGGGAAATAAACCACATGGAATCCATAAGTTCATTTCCTAACTCTGTAAACTGCTGAATGCTTACAAGAGTAGAAAATAAACATACTCATTCAATGCACAATGAAATGATTTTCAGTCATCTTGTACTTGTAGAATTAAAGTATTAGAAGTTATTTGCCACTACATGAAAGTCTAATCCAATCTTTTTTATAAAAGACAGTAAACAGACTGGAACGCCCAATTCATATCTTAGTTCTGTGAGCCACAAGGAGGTACCTGCTTCAGGTTGAAAGATAGAGATGATAATCAAATTTAAGCATAACTCAGTTCCTCCAGATATTAATCATTGGTTGTGTCTGAAGTGTGAAGGGAATTTCCCTCTTCCAGGCATCTCAGGGATATGTGGGGTTGGGGGTGGATTGTGGGATGAGATGATTAGAAATGGTATTGGATTCTGTATAGCCCTGTAGATAGGGGTCATTTGGGGCTATTATCTTGGCTTCCTCTGTGTATATCACCTCTAAAATAATGAATATGTCCTCTCTCATAGATAGGAGTGAAGCTTATCAGACAGCTTATATAGACTCAGAGGACATTGAAGCTATTTCTGATTTTCTTATCTACACACTGAGAGATAAACTATCTCTAGAAGGTCTAATAGTACAGTAACCAAGAGCATGGCCTTTTGAGTAAGAAAGACCCACTTATTAGCTGTGTGAAGTTGTTCAGTATCTGTGAGGCTCAGTTTCTGAATTTGGAAAGTAAGAAAAATAACAGAACTCACCTTTAAAGGAATGTCTATGATGATAAAATAAGATTATATATGTAAAGAACTCAGCACATTACCTAGCACATAGCAAACCCTCGATATTTAAAAAATTTCTAAGTTGGGCTGAGTGTGAAGGCACCCCACCGTTGTATTAATTTGTTGACTTTTTGACATATGTGTAGAGTGACAAGATGCACATTTAGCATTAAATAATCACTTCAATTTATTCCTTATGTCTTGAAGTACACATGGGATAGTGAGGAATGCGACCAGTCTCTATTCCAGGTGCCATGCAGAATTACATACATTACATCTGAATGTGGTTAAACATAGAGCTGCTGAACAGGCAACACTTATCTATGATGTGAGAAGTCAGGATAAGGGTTTCCGTGTGTGCAAGGTGGTCACTGGAAGGGTCACATGGGGCACTTCTAATGCACTAGTAATGTTCTGTTTTTTATCTGGGACCAATTACACAGATGTTTCATTTTTGAAAAATTAATTGGGGCTGGGCATAGTGGCTCATGCCTATAATCCAAGCACTTTGGGAAGCTGCGGTGAGAGGATTGCTTGAGACTAGGAGTTTGAGACCCACCTGGGCAGTGTATCAAGACCTCATCTCTACAAAAATAAAATAAAATAAAATAATTAGCCTGGCATGGTGGCCCACACCTATAGTCCTAGCTAAGGAGGGAGGATGCTTGAGCCCAGGAGCTGGAGGTTGCAATGAGCTATGAGCATGCCACTGCACTCCAGCCTAGGTGACAGAGTAAGATGCTATCTCAAAAATAAATACATTTAAAAAATTTAAAAATGTTAAAAATTATTTGAGCTGTATACTTCTTTTTTGGGGGGAGAGGGGAGAAAGAGTGTTGCTGCGTCACCCAGACTGGAGTGCAGTGGTGTAATCACGGCTCACTGCAACCTCTGCTTCCCCGGTTCAAGTAATTCTCCGGCCTCAGCTTCCTGAGTAGCTAGGATTACAGGTGCACACCACCACACCCAGCTGATTTTTATATTTTAAGTAGAGACGGGGTTTCACCATGTTGGCCAGGCTGGTCTTGAACTCCTTACCTCAAGTGATCTGCCCACTTCAGCCTCCCAAAGTGCGGGTATTATAGAAGTGAGCCACCACGCCCTACCTCATTGATACTTCTGATAGGTACATTTTTCTCTACTGATATTATATTTCAATACAAAATTAACTCAATGAAGCTTCTAGGTCGTCAATCTAACCTGGGAAGATAATCAACCAAGATTTAAAATACTGCTCCAAGGAGATAGAGTCCATACTTAATTCTTTCTGTCTCTCTCTTTTTTCTCAGATAATGTCCACCTAGTATAAGTGGGAAGAAAGAAAGCAAAACATTTCTGACATTTGAATTTTATGTTCCTCTATTTTATTCAGTGGTTATAAATTTAAATTTCATCTTGTCTGAAATTCATATCTCTACTCCAATTTCTTTTTGCTTTACATTTGCCTAGTATTGCTTTGCTTACCACCTTTTAAATATAAACTTTAAATAATAATAATAATAATAAAAAAATAGTGACAAATCAATGAAATAATGCTATATGTACTATTTATCTTTGAAATTAGAATATTGTCAGGACATTTGAAGTTCTCTGTACATCCTTTTCTGATTTAATCTTTGTCTCTCCAACTTTTCTTTTCTTTCTTTCTTTTTCTTTTCTTTTCTTTTTTTTTTTTTTTTTGAGATAAGGTCTTGCTGTATTGCCCAGGCTGGAGTGTAGTGGCATGATCATAGCTCACGGCAGCCTTGACCTTCCAGGCTCAAATGATGCTCCCACTTCAGCTTCTTGAGTAGCTGGGACTACAGACATATGCCACCATGCTTGGCTAATTTTTGTATTTTTTGTAGAGAAGAGGTCTCACAATGTTGCTCAGGCTTATCTTGAACTCTGGGCTCAAGCAATCTGCCCACCTTTGCCTCCCAAAGTGCTGGGATTACAGTTATAAGCCATCATGCCTGACCCCATTTTTCTTTATGTATATGTATACACCACTAAATAATACAGATAAACCCAACTTATGATGATTCCAGTTTAATGATTTTTCAACTTTGTGATGATGTGAAAGCCATATGTATTCAGTGGAAAGCGCTACAGCATCCTTGAGGTGCTGCGCAGGAGCAGTGAGCCACAGCGCCCACAGCTGCCAGTCAGCCACATGACCACAGGGCAGACAACTGACACTACAGTGTGCAGTGGTGCCAGATGATTTTGCCCATAGTGTTCTGAGCACATTCAAGGTAGTCTAACCTAAGTTTTGATGTTCCATATGTTAGTTGTATTAAATGCATTTTCTACTTACAATAGGGTTATCAGTGTGTAACCTCATTGTACATTGAGGAACATGTGTATATTATTCTGTCTTTTTTTTCCTGATTTAAAATTTTATGGTTTAACTACATTGGATACAGAAGGCCCTCTTTTTCTGAGGTTTCACTTTCTGCAGTTTCAGTTGCCTGTGGTTAACTGTGATCCAAAAATATTATGTACAAGAAGATATTTTGAGAAAGAGAAAGAGGCAAAGCACATTCACGTAAGTTTTATTATAATATATTGTTTAAATTATTCTATTTTATTATTTGTTATTGTTAATCTCTTACTGTGCCTAATTTATAACCTAAACTTTATCATAGGTATGTTATGGATAGAAAAAAACATCGTATATGTAGGGTTCCATACTATCCATAGTTTATGACATCCACTGGGGGTCTTGGAACATATCTACCTCGGATAAGGGGGGACCACTATAATGTCAAGTGTTTTTTTAAGGAGTCTTACCAATTTACAATCTTTCCAGCAGTGTTAAGAGTTTCTGTTGCTTCCCATTTCTGCAAATAGTTAATATTGTCGATTTCTTAAATTTTTCCTAAGTTGTAAAATTTCCTACATTGTAAACTGATAGCCTATTGTCATTTTAATTTGCTTTTTACTAATTATCAAGATAGTTTGTTTATTTATTTTTTGAGATAGAGTCTTGCACTGTTGCCCAGGCTGGAGTGCAGTGGCACGATCTTGGCTCACTGCAACCTCCACCTTCCAGGTTCAAGCGATTCTCCTGCCTCAGCCTCCCAAGTAGCTGGGATTACAGGCGCCCACCACCACGCCCTGCTAATTTTTTGTATTTTTAGTGGAGACGGGGTTTCACTATGTTGGCCAGGCTGGTCTCAAACGCCTGACCTCATGACCCGCCCACCTTGGCCTCCCAAAGTGCTGGGATTACAGGTGTGAGCCACCATGCCCAGCCATCAAGGTAGTTTAGAATTTTTTCACCCAAATGTTTATTTGCTGTTATTGCTTTGTTTTCTGTTAAGTGTTTACAGGTTCTTTATCTGATTTTATTTGGGGTTGTGTGTATTTTTCTTATTGAATGTATGAACAATGTATATACTATACATAAAAGATCTGTTTTTCTTATATGGGTTGCCAATGTCTTCTTTAAGTTCTTGGCTTGTCTTTTTCCTTTCCTTGTGGGTTTTAATTTTTAATTTTTATAATAAAATCATTTATAAGTAATAAGTCTAATAAAGACTAAACTATTTTGAAAGGGTACATCAAACTTGGAGGACTTACATTACCTAATTTTAAGACAATATAAAATTGTAAGAATAAGTAACTTAGTGAGGCATTCGTATTCAGATGGACATAAAGATAAATGTGACAGAAGAGAGAGTCTGGAATTAGATCTACACATACATAGTCAATAGATTTCCAGCAGAGTTGTCAGAGGTTTTTGAAGCAGAGCAACTCCATCTTGAATATGGGCTGGGTAAAATAAGGCTGAGACCTACTGGGCTGCTTTCCCAGATGGTTAAGGCATTCTAGGTCACAGGATGAGATAGGAGGTCAGCACAAGATACAGGTCATAAAGGCCTTCACTGATAAAATGGGCTGTAGTAAAGAAGCCAGCTAAAACCCACCCAAACCACGATGGTGACAAGAGTGACCTCTGGTCACCCTCAGTGCTACACTCCCACCAGTGCCATGACAGTTTACAAGTGCTCAATATGGTCTAAAAAGGGGAGAAATGAATAATCCACCCTTTGTTTAGCATATAACCAAGAAATAATCATAAAAATGGGCAACCAGCAGCCCTTGGGGCTGCTCTGCCTATGGAGTGACCATTATTTATTCCTTTTCTTTCCTAATTAACTTACCTTCATTTTACTCTGTGGACTCACTCTGAATTCTTTCTTGTGTGAGAGCCAAAAACCCTCTCTTGGGATCTAGATTGGGATCCCTTTCCAGTAATAGAGTTACCAAGGCAATTCAAAGAAGAAGTGATAATCTTTTGAACAAATAGTGCTGGAACAACTGGATTTTCATATGCAAAAAAAAAAAAAAAAAAAAAACCACACAAAAACACAGAAAACAAACAGGCCTAACCCTTACCTCACACTGTATTACAAAATTTAACTTAAAATGAATCATAGGCCTAAATATAAAAGCTAAAATTATAAAACTACTAGAAGAAAACAGAAAATTTTCGTGACAGTGAATTAGTCAAAAATGTCTTGGGTAGAACACAAAAATAGTACAAAGCATGAATGAAAAAACTGATAAATTCAACTTCATCAATATTATAAACTGCTTTTCAAAAGACACCGATAAAAGAATTTAAAAAACCAAGAACTGGATGAAATTATTTGCAGGACATATATATGATAAAGAACTTGTATCCAGAATACATACAGACTTTTACAATTCAATTATAAGAAATTACACAACCCCATTAACAAATGAAGAGAAGGTTTAAGAAACACTTCACCACGGCAAATAGCACATGAAAAGATACTCAATACTGGCCAGGCGCGGTGGCTTACTCCTATAATCCCAGCACTCTGGGAGGCGGGCCGATCACAAGGTCAGGAGATTGAGACCATCCTGGCTAACACGGTGAAACCCTTTCTCTACTAAAAATACAAAAAACTAGCTGGGCGAGGTGGTGGGCGCCTGTAGTCCCAGCTACTCATGAGGCTGAAGCAGGAGAATGGTGTGAACCCGGGAGGCAGAGCTTGCAGCGAGCTGAGATGGCAAGCCTGGGCGACAGAGTGAGACTGTGTCTCAAAAAAAAAAAAAAAAGAAAAGAAAAGAAAAGAAAAGATACTCAATACCGTTAGACATTAGGAAAATATAAATTGAAACTGCAACGAGATATGACTACACACCCACATTCTAGTGTAACATTCTAGGCTAACATTAGAAAGATTGATTTTATCAAGTATTGGCAAGGATATGAATTAACCTGAACTCTTTGCTGGTGGGAATACAAAATGGTGCAGCCACTTTGAAAAAGAACTTGGTAATTTCTTTACAGTTAAACATACACTTATCATATGACTTAGCAATCCCACTCCTGAGTATTTACCCAAGATAAATACAACATATGCCTACCATGAAACCTGTATGCAAAAGTTTATTGCAGCTTTATTTGTAATAGATCCAAATTGGAAACAATGCAAATGTCCTTCAACTGGTTAAAAAAAAAATTGTGGTATGTCTGTATGATGAAATACACTCAGAAATAAAAAAAGAATGAACTACTGATACACATAGCAATATGGGTGAATCTCAAAACATTATGCTAAGTGGCAAAGAAGGCAGACCTAAAAGGCTATATATTGAACGATTGCATTTATATGACATTCTAAAAAAGGTTATAGGGAAGAAACACATCAGTGAGTGTAGGAACTGGGAACTGGGGGAAGGGATTAACTGCAAAGGGGCACTAGGAATCATTTTGAGGTGATGGAAATTTTTATATCTTGCTTGTGATTGTGGCTACATGACTGCATATGTTATCAAAACTCACTAAACTATACACTTAAAAAAGATTGTTTATTGTATGTAAATATTATATGCAAATTATATTGTATGCAAATTCAGTAAATCTGATGAGTTTTTAAAAGAGTCAAGTAGTTCCACAGTCCCTCACTAAGAGAAAGGGATTTCTTGGGGGAATCCCCTTCATTCTTTTAGACACATTTTATGGTATCTCTATGTAACATTATATTTCTGGCTTTTTCAGTTGTGGGCATTTATCAATTGATCTTCACTATGTGCGATGAGAATTTAGCACTCCTTCAACTCCCATCTACCCATCAAACGCACATACCCTTCCTGCCCCACCCTCCCTTATTATTATTTTTTCTTCAGGTGGCCAAAGATCATTTTCAATTTCAGTGGTCTGTGTGCCGATGATTTAATCTCATCCTTCTCTTTCTGGCTGTCTGGGCTCCCAGGTAAGCAGTTCTTTTCTCTCTGGGACACAAGTTTGGCTTATAGAATATCTCTAGTGGTAAAAAAAAAAAAAAAAAATCCACAGGCTATGAAAGCAAAAGTGTCTTCATTAGTGTTTGTTGAATTGGTAATGGACCTACAGAAGAGATTTGTGTATCTCACTCTATTACTGTTGTCCTCTGAACAGACTGAAGCAGTAAGAAAATTTTTGTCTGAACTGCTATTCCGCATTTTCATTTCTAGAAACAATCCTTCCCAGAAAAACTAATCTCTCCTGGAGGCTGAGGTGGGAGGATTGCTTGAGGCCAGGTGTATTAGTCTGTTCTCACATTGCAAATGAAGACATACCTGAGACTGGGTAATTTATAAACAAAAAGAGGTTTAATGGACTCACATTTCCACCTAGCTGGGGAGACCTCACAATCATGGCAGAAGGTGAAGGAGTAGCAAAGGCACGACTTACATGGTGGCAGGCAAGAGAGCATGTGCAGGTGGGGAACTCTCCATTATAAAATCACCAGATCTCATGAGACTTATTCAGTATCATGAAAACAGCAGAGGAAATGCCACCCCCATGATTCAATCCCACCAGGTCCCTTCCAGGACAAGTGGGGCTTATGGGAGTTAAAATTCAAGATGAGATTTGGGTGGAGACATAGCCAAACCATACCACCAGGAGTTTGAGACCAGCCTGGGCAACATAGTGAGATCCTGTCTCTCCAAAAAACAACTTTTTAAAAATGAGCATAATTGTATCTACCTCATAGGGTTGTTTCAAAGATGAGTAGAGACATGGTAAATTGCTAAATAAATGTTAGCCTTATCATTTTAAATTTCAGGGTAGAATTCTAAACACAATGTGTTTGCTTCTAGAGAAAACCAGCTCTGGGATTGGCTTCCGATGGGTCCCAATGTTTCTGGACTTTTGTTGGCAATAATCTTTTTCCAACTATGCACAGAGCATCCCTGTATGGAATTAATTTAGTGTTAGTGTTATTTTATATTTAAAAATCCATTTAGATGTTAAATACTGTTCTCCTTTAATGAGTCTCAGAGGAAAGCCCACTGTCTGCTCAGCGGATTTGCCCTGAAGGGAAAGAGGCTAGTGGGATGCATCACTACTAATGGAATAATTAATAGAATGTGTTTAAGACTGAGAATAGAATGATTAAGAAAGCCCTTGTACTGCAAATCAAATCTAAGTTTTCGGAACAAGGGTTTGTGAATGAAACTTGGTATTTTTAACACCACACTTTCAGTCTTCAGCAGGTGAGGGGAGGATGAGCAAGAAGGAAAGGAGAAATGTGGGCATGGTGAGACATAAAAGGAAATCCACGATTAGAGAAAAGTCCATTTAATATTGGAGGATAAAGACAGTTAGCTGAAATGCTGGTTTTCCTCTTTAAGAGAAAAACTAGGTAGGTGCCCTAACCTCCCAGATATCAGAATATTAAGACGTTTCTAACCAGAGTGGTGAATAAGGCAGGAATGGACACGACAACGCGCTTTTGACGTGACTCATTCTTCCCTTGAAGCTGGGTGTTCCCAGGCGGTAGTTTTCCAGATAATCCATTCTCAGTGGACATAGCAGGACACAGATTTTAGGGGTGATATTCCATCTTAATAAAGATGGAATCTGGTGTACTTGTTCAAGAGAGAATCAGGAGATACATACAAAGGGATTAAGGATAATTTTGTTAGGTATGGTAATGGCAATACAGTTATGGTTTTGTTAACATAATAACATGAATGGTTCTGGACTTTTTGCAGCTTTATGGTATGTAAGTAATGTTCCCCCCTCTTTTTTTACAGCAGGGTCTCACTCTATGTCACCCAGACTGGAGTGCAGTGGCACGATTTCTGTTCATTGCAGCCTCAACTTTCCAGGTTCAAGTGATCCCCCTCCTAAGCCTCCCAAGAAGCTGGGACTACAGGAAAGCACCACCACACCTGGCTAATTTTTGTATTTTTTGTACATATGGAATTTCACCATGTTGCTCAGGCTGGTCTCAAACTCCTGAGCTCAAGCGATCTGCCTGCCTTGGCCTCCCAAAGCACTGGGATTATAGGCGTGAGCCACCAGGCCCAGCCATGTCCCAATTTTTAAGAGACGTGTGGAGAAATGAAAGGTCACGCTGCTGTGCATTTGGCATGGTGGCTCACGCCTGTAATCCCAGTACTTTGGGAGTCTTTAAGTGGGCGGATCACATGAGGTTGGCAGTTTGAGACCAGCCTGACCAACATGGAGAAATCCTGTCTCTACTAAAACTACAAAATTAGCCAGGAGCGGTGGCACATGCCTGTAATCCCAGCTACTTGGGAGGTTGAGGCAGGAGAATCACTTGAACTTGGGAGGCAGAGGTTGTGGTGAGCTGAGATCGTGCCATTGGACTCCAGCCTGGGCAACAAGAGCGAAACTCCGTCTCAAACAAACAAACAAAAAACAAAACAAACAAATAAACCATGAAATAAACCAAAATCTTAAGAGTCATTTTGTGTAAAAGGTGCGATTAGAAGGAACCTCTCTGTTAAGAATAGAAGAATAATTACAAAAACAAGCATGTTACATTTTAGCAAATGGAAAAAAAAACAATAAAGCTATTTGCAAAATTTAGAAGATACATGTTTTTTTCTCTCCAGGATCAAGTGCCTTTGGCAAATCCCTTTTGGTTATGTTGCTATCCAATTAAAAGCAGAAAATACTTGATTGGGTAGAGAGACCCACTTCATGTTCTGCCTGCCAGTCTGGGAGTAGATTATCTGTTGCTACGTGCAATCATCAATAGGATCATAAAGATGAATCCTGCATGGTTGTTTGCAGTGTCTGGATGTTGTTAAATGAGGCATTTGCTTCATCATAAATTGTGCAGTGCCTCTCCCATCCCCCTTCTTTCTTTCTACCACTGCAGCCACGGCATGTGTGCCTTTCTCAGAATGCAGGAGTACACGTGCTTTCCACAAATCATTATACCAGGTGCAAAACCTGAAAAAAAAAAAATCCTTCAACAGACCCTTTTGAGCACCAGCTATATACAGGCAGAAGGGCCCTCGGCTTGATTTAATGCTCTGTTGATGCCTTCTTGAAATTCTCAATGTTTTTTAACAAGAGGGTCTGCATTTTCATTTAGCACTGGCGCTGCAAATACTGTAGCCCGTCTTGAGCAGTAAAACACACACACGGGCATGCACGCGTGCGCGCGCACACACACACATCTCTGGCCTTATGTAGTATATTTGCTAGGATGCTAGGATTAGATTTGGGATCTGGCCCTGGGAGGCATATAGTTCTGTGGGAAGAGAGGCAGTTGTGTAAATACCTTCAGCAGAGTGGGAGAAGAGGAAGACAGGAGGCAAGGTTACCTGGGCAGTGGAGCAAGTTTAACCTTAAAAAAGCAGTAGATGTTGGCTAGTGGAAGTTAGGGTGGACAGGAGAAGATGGGGGATATTTATCCATGAGCAGGGGCCTGGAGGTGCTGGGGGAAAGTGTTCTTCTGTGTGTTTATTAAAGCTGAGCTCATGGTCCGACGGATACCAATGTGATAAGAGTGAGGAGGCCAGAGAGGGGTTCAGTCCCTAAAGGAACTTACCTGCCCTAATAAGAAACTGCAACTTCATTGTTGGGTCAATAACTTTCAACACTTTGTGACCCATTAAGATCACTTGGAGCAACAACATTATACTAATCCCCTATTGTCACTTAAATCAGAATTTCAGGAATGGGGACGAAGATATTGGCAGTCTTGAGAGCAGCCCAGGTGATTCTAAGGTTTAGCCAGAGTGAGAAACACCAGATTTAGGCAACAGGGAGTTGGGGTGCAGGATACTACACTAATAAAGCTGTACAGAGTGTATTTGGTCATACCCATATTTTAGAAAGATCTAAACGAGTTGGAGGGTGAGTTAGGGAGGCAGTCAGAAGGGACAGTGCTTCGCAAAATTTTCTGTGCTCATGAATCACCTGGGGGTAGTGTTAAAAGGCTGACTATGCTAAGGTGTGAGGTGGAGCCTAACTACGTTTCTAACAGTCTCTCAAGTGATGCTGAGGTTGCGTGTTCTCTGCCACACTTCGAGTATCAACGAGTCAGGAGATGATTCCAGAAATCTGATTGCAAGAGACAATCAGGGCTGATGAAAGGCAGCATGCGCGGGATGGAGACATTTGTGCCAGCCCTCACGTTTCCTGCTAGGGTGAATGAGTAGAAGTTGTAAAAAGCAAGTTTTTCACTTAGAGCAGCACTTGCCTAGGAGATATCAAAGTTGATTGTCGAGTTTCAGCGCTACTGATTCTGATCCGCCCAAGCGGATAAGGACTGTGCACTTTCAGTGGTCTCCATACCCCAGAACAAGGGAAGATTCCTTTCTCATGGTATTATGAGCCTTGTTTTTAACCAACTGTCTGCAGATCCGCTGGCTCACTTTATCCAATACAGACTGATAGTTTTCAATGCTTCCATTAGGATAATTATTACATATTCCCCCTTTCTAGCACTTAAAAACTTACCCTCTTGAGGGAATACTTTTGTTTAAAGCTCTATGGGTTTTTGGTTTGTTCATTGACGATACTGCACCATTTAGCATGTAGGGAACATAGGAGGAAGAACACGTGGTTGAGGGAAAGGAATGTGGAGGGGATAAGAGAACAATTTCGGTTTGGATATGTTAAAAATTGCTGTGACCTTTGATGGATAGTTTCAGTAAGCATGTGGGCATACAGATCTGGATACAGGGAAAGTCTGGGATGCAGGAGTGAATTTGGAGCCATCAGGACATATGCAGTAGTTGAACTTGTGAGACAGAATGAATGTGACAATCCTGGTGGTGGAATTAGGTGGGAACAGGGCCACAGACATGACCCTGGGTGGTATGAACAACTTGGGAATGTGGTTGGATGCGGTGGCTTAAGCCTGTAATCCCAGCACTTTGGGTGGCTGAGGCAGGCAGATCACCTGAGGTCAGGAGTTCAAGACCAGCCTGGCCAATATGGTCTAACCCCATCTCTGCTAAACATACACAAAATTAACCAGGTGTGGTGGCAGGTGCCTGTAATCCCAACTACTCAGGAGGCTGAGGCAGGAAAATCACTTGAACCTGGGAGGCGAAGGTTGCAGTGAACCCAGATCGCGCCACTGCACTCCAGCCTGGGCGACAGAGTGATACACTGTCTCAAAAAACCAAAAACCAAAAACCAAAAACCAACATCTTGAGGATAGGTTGAGGATGCAGAGCTCACAGAAGACACCACAACAGAAGGCTTGGGAATGGCTTCTTTTCTGCACTCTCTCCTCCCCCATTCTCTCTCCTCCCTCCTTGTAGAGAAGCCTGTACACTTCTGCCACAATGTTCATTTCTGGAAGATGCATAGGCTGGTGGGATGCCCAGGTAGGGAGGGATTACGTCAGACTTATGTAGGGAGGCAAAATTTTACCTCTACCCTTTCAGAGTGTTTTTGTTGTTGTTGTTCGTTTTTGCTGCATCTGAGAATTAAAATGACATAAGTCCGATTAAGAGAAGAGCAGACAAATTTATTTAATATAAAAGTTTTATGTGGCTCGGGAGCCTGCATAAGGCAATGAAGACCCCAAAGATGCAGTCAGAGTTGAACACTTACACCCCGAATTGGACAAAGAGCAGAACATTGTAAAAATGTGACAAGGTCAAAGGGTTTGGGGTAGGGCAGTTAATTGTGTAGAGAGGTAGCTAAGAGGATTAGGGTTCATCTAACAAGGTTTTTTGGTACAGATTTCCCACCACCTCAAGTTCCCGTTCTTGATAATAAGAACGATGCTTCCTTTCGTGTCGGGAGGCATCTTTCACATGGAAATTTCATCTCCTGCTTTGAAGAAACAGAAGGAAGTTCAGAGCGCTCTTCCTGCACCTTTTTTTTTTTAAGTGCTTTTAGCTCAAAATAATTAATATGGCAGAGTTGTGTATTTTTAACTCCTTCAGCTACTATATTGTTTCTAGAACTACACTGTGCCTCCTACTACCAGGTACTGAGAGTTAGGACAATTTGTCTCCTTCTCTTAAGTTGTATTTTCTTCTCAGAGACCTAAAATCCTCTTTCTCATCTCACTTCTATCTATTCCCCAATCTCCACTTCCCCAGTCTCTGGATATGCCTGAAAGTATCTGAACCCTAGAGAATCCCAGTCCCCACGCAAATCAGCAGAGGCAAGTGTGTAATTCCATGTGCTGTAAGCATCTCAGCTTCAACCCTTCCAGGATCTCCACCTCATTACAAAGCCCCCAGAGACCTCAGTCCTGTTGCTAGATGGCAGGAGAAGGGGGAAAATATCCATGAAAGAGTAGATCCTTTTAAGACAATTGGGATTTTGTGAGAGGTTGGGGAATGGAAGATAGAGGAAAAGGGAGGAGAATCAGGTAAAAGAGTAACTGAAATAATGGTCATCAAACTGTCCCCATAATCATTCAACAAGAGAACATTATGGGAGGAAAAAGAGAATAAAATAACAATAATAAAAACAATCCTTCCTCCTAATCATCATCATCAACAACAAAATTCCATCTGCAGCGTGGGTTCCAGATTAATTCTGTTTGGTTGCTTCTTAGCTTCCGGTGGAAACAGCTTTGTTGTTTTCATGCTCTTCACAGCTCTTGTACTGGGGATTACTGGGTAAAAGAATGATCTAAGAAAAATCTTCTCAGCTCTATCTCCTAGAACAGAGGTTCTAGGCTGACAGTCCCTTCATCCTTGGGATACTATAAAGGAAGAAATTGTGGGAGTCAGGTGTGGTGGGGATGAGATGAACTGGTTCTTTAACTTTCCATTGACCTAGAGTAGGGCTGCAAGTTAACTGAAATCTCAAGATTCCTTGCTCTTGATTGGATTTGTATCAACTTATTACAGAATTCTTCTCATCTCACACTCATCAAAAACTCTCATAGGTAGATATTGGTGCATTTGATGAGTAGTAGAAATGTGAAAAGTCATCCAATTTTCTTGCAAAATAAACTCTTAAAAATATGGTTTCCATGATGGTGAGTGTGTGGTGAGAATTTTGTGGGGGACAGATTGGAACATTAATAGTAAATGCTTGGTGTTCTGGGACTTCATTAAATAGGTATGAGCAGTAAATAAAAACAACAAACATTTTATGCTGATGACATTTAATATTCAAATCAACCAGTACCATTGTGGTACCTCCCAATGAAACCATCCTCACAGAGTTATCAAGAATTAATAGTTATAATTAAACATTAATCAGAGTGCACTTTGACCTACTTCCTTGTAACCGAAAGTCACGTAGCACTGACCATTTACATCTCCATTGTTTCTACAGATAGAATTTCTGATATTAGAATCATAAAGTTTTTAAGAGTTGCTTAAGCAGATCCTGAATTTCAGTGGAACTGCTGACACCAACCAGTTTAAAGACCCCCAAAGAGAAACTGAATCAGTGTCTTCCTCTCTCTGTCGCACCAATCAACAATCTCCACACTTCCATCCACTCCAAAATGATTAAAAAGCCTAGCCCCAAATTCCTTAGGGAGATAGATCTGAAGTTCTTCTCCTTGTTCTATGGCCCTACAATTAAACTTTCTCTGTTGCAACCTGGTGTCTTTGTGTATTGTCATGCTGTGCACATTGGGCAACAAACCTATTATAGTTATACCTTTTTTCTTTCTTTCTTTTCTTTTCTTTCTTTCTTTCTCTTTCTTTCTTTCTTTATTTCTTTCTTTCCTTCCTTTCCTTCCTTCCTTTCCCTTCCTTCCTTTCTTCATTCCTTCTTTTCCCTTCCTTCCTTCTTTTCCCTCCCTCCCTTCCTTTCCTTTCCTTTCCTTTCTCTCTCTCTCTCTCTTTCTCTCTCTCTCTTTCTTTCTTTCTTTCTTTCTTTCTTTCTTTCTTTCTTTCTTTCTTTCTTTCTCTCTCTCTCTCTCTCTCTCTGTCTCTGTCTCTCTCTCTCTTTCTTTCTGTTGAAACAGGGTCTCACTTTCTCATCCAGGCTGCAGTGCACTGTAGCACTGCACACTCAGACTCCCAGGATCAAGTGATCTTCCCACCTCAGCCTCCCGAGTAGCTAAGACTACAGGTGCATGCCTCCTTGCCTGGATAATTTTTGTATTTTTTGTAGAGACGGGGTTTTGCCATGTTTCTCAGGCTGGTCTTCAACTCCTGACTCAAGTGATCCACCCACCTTGGCCTCTCAAAGTGCTGGGATTACAGGCGTGAGCCCCTGCCTCCAGCCCTGGTTATATGAATATAATAAAAGAAAACATACATCTATCAGATTTTTTAAAAATCAGTTGACTTCTTCAGGGCTTTACATGAAAGCAGCTCATTTCATGTATGATGCATCTAAGTAAACACTGAGGTAGGAAAGGGGATGGAAAATCACAGATGTAGTGTATTTTAGTTTTTGTTTTTGTTTTTTTTTTTTTTGAGGTGGAGTCTCACTCTGTCGCCCAGGCTGGAGTGCAGTGGCGCAATCTCAGTTCACTGCAAGCTCCGCCTCCTGGGTTCATGCCATTCTCCTGCCTCAGCCTCCTGAGTAGCTGGAACTACAGGCGCCTGCCACCACGTCCGGCAAATTTTTTGTATTTTTAGTAGAGATTGGGTTTCACTGTGTTAGTCAGGATGGTCTTGATCTCCTGACCTCGTGATCTGCCCACCTGGGCCTCCCAAAGTGCTGGGATTACAAGCGTGAGCCACCACGCCCGGCCTGCATATTTTAGTTTTTAAAACAGCATAGCCAGAGGGTAATGATACAGTACAACCCTTTCACCTCATCTTAGCTATGGGGAGGGAATGGATGACTAAGAAAATTAAATATTCATTCACAGGCATATGAGGGAAGGTAACTTCTTTTTCTTTATTCTTTTTTTTTTTTAATCCAAGTGACAGATTGATTAGTTTATTTGCATATATTCTTTACCCTCTGGATGGTTGGTTATGTTACATGAATTGTTCTTAGATTGTTTTATAAATTTTATGTCAGCTCATGTCAGGATTTAATAAAATAACCCACCTTTAGAGACGGCTACAACCTTGTATTATGAGCAGAGCATGATCAAGCTGTGGTTTCCTTCAGGTAATATTTACCATTCATTTTATGAGAAAACATTTTTAAAAATTAAATAGCTGATATATTTTGAATACCCATGAGTAGATACTAAGTTTTAGCAAAATGCTAACCATCCATTAAGCTAAAATATTTAAACATTGTATTTCAAACAGATTAAATGTAAATACATTTACATTTAATGATGTAATATATGATGGATATATGTCTTCTTTTATTATATTGGTATAACCGGGGCTGGATGCAGTGGCTCATGCCTGTAATCCCAGCGCTTTGGGATCCTGATGTGGGAAAATTTCTTGATCCCAGGAGTTTGAGACCAGCCTGGCCAATGTGGCAAAACCCCATCTCTACAAAAAATACAAAATTTCGCCAGGCATGGTGGCGGGCGCCTGTAGTCCCAGCTACTCAGGAGGATCACCTGTTCCTTAATTTTAAAGGAATATATTTTACAAAAGATTCATTGGAAAAATAAACTGGAAAAGGAATTTTTGGAATGGAAAAATTTTGAGTCAGTGTCCTTGGATTTGCACCAGATATTCGGCTGGGTGTATGCCAGGCACCTATGGTATATTTTTGGCACTATCCTGATTTGAGCTCAGGCTCCAATTCTATCGTTTACCTCTCCATTCTTAGGTAAATTACACTGACATGTTCCTTTGTTCATTTAATTCTCTGTTTGTAAAGAAGGATTGATCCCTTTTTAGCCAAGGTAATATTTTTCTTGTACATAATGAAGCCGGAATTGTGTGAAGCTTTGTGTCCCTAGAGGATTAAAACTTGCTCTGGATTTCAGGGAATAGGAACACACAGAACAAGAGAGAGTGTACAGATGACTCAAAGCTGACTTTCCATGTCAGAGAGCAAGGAAAAGTCAAACGAACTAGAATTACTTAGATTGGACACTCAATCTAATAAACACTGGTTTATATTTAAATATAGTTTATATTTAATATAGTTTATGTAAAAATGGTTTATATTTAAATATAAACCATTCCCACTGGGATAGGTGTATTGCATGGGAATTAGGAAGAATTTCCAGATAATTATAGTAGAAACCAAAAAAGGAGTTGCTGCTGCAGGATATTATATTATAATCTGTTGAAATGTGCAGAGCAGATAAGATACCCTGACTAATAAAATGAAGACCTATCCTCTCTCTTGATGGTGCTGAAGCATTGATTGTTACCCATACATCATCGACACTGAGTAAATGCCCACACGCACTGTGGTGATTTTCAGGCAGAAAGGGTACCTCACAGTTAATAAGAACATTTACTGTTTGTTCATGACAGCCTCAAAGAGGGAGAGATAAGGTTTGTTTTCATTTTCATTATCATATCCTTTGTAGGAGGGTGTAGGACATGGGACTCCTCAGATAAAAATATTCCCCCTGCTTTTTTTGTAACATTTTGCTCCATTTTAAAAGAACTGGTAGTTCTGAAAGCACTTTTTCTCTCTTCCTTTCCTTCCTTCCTCCCTTCCTTCCTCCCTCCCTCCCTCCCTTCCTTCCTCCCTCCCTCCCTCCCTCCCTTCCTCCCTCCCTCCCTCCCTTCCTTCCTCCCTCCCTCCCTCCCTTCCTTCCTCCCTCCCTCCTTCCCTTCCTTCCTCCCTCCCTCCCTCCCTTCCTCCCTCCCTCCCTTTCTTCTTTCTTTCTCTTTCTTTTTTCTTTCTTTCTTTCTTTCTTTCTTTCTTTCTTTTTTTTTTTTTGAGGCGGAGTCTCGCTCTGACACCCAGGCTGGAGTGCTGTGGCCGGATCTCAGCTCACTGCAAGCTCCGCCTCCCGGGTTCCCGCCATTCTCCTGCCTCAGCCTCCTGAGTAGCTGGGACTACAGGCGCCCGCCACCTCGCCCGGCTAGTTTTTTGTATTTTTTAGTAGAGACGGGGTTTCACTGTGTTAGCCAGGATGGTCTCGATCTCCTGAGCTCGTGATCCGCCCGTCTCGGCCTCCCAAAGTGCTGGGATTACAGGCTTGAGCCACCGCGCCCGGCCCTTTCTTTCTCTTTCTTTTTCCTTCCTTCCTTCCTTCCTTCCTTCCTTCCTTCCTTCCTTCCTTCCTTCCTTCCTTCCTTCCTTCCTTCCTTCCTTCCTTCCTTCCTTCCTTCCTTCCTCCCTTTCTTTTTCCTTTTCTTTCTTTCTTTTTGAGACAGGGTCTCATTCTGTCACCCAGGCTGGAGTGCAATGACTCAATCTTGGCTCACTGCAGCCTCGACCTCCTGGGCTCAAACAATCCTCCCACTTCAGCCTCCTGAGTAGCTGGGACTACAGGCATGCACCATCATGTCCGGATAATTTTTTGTATTTTTTCTAGAGACAGGGTTTTGCTATGTTGCCCAGGCTGGTCTCCAGCTCCTGGGCTCAAGTGATCCTCCTGCCTTGGCCTTCCAGAGTGCTGGGAATACAGCGGTGAGCCACTATGCCCAGCCTGAAAGTACTATTTACTGATCCAGTTGTGTGTGTAAAGTGAGATTCCCTCTGAGAACCAGAAGCTGTCTCACAGCACTTGTGTCTGAGAAGGAACTCTCTGGAGGCTGGAGGCAGCAAGTCTGTCCATTACCAGAAGGACTGGCCAGGTACTGAGTCAGGTGAACGGCTCAGTGGTGGCACGCTGACATCTGAAGGGTGGCAGAATGTGCTGCCCTAAATAAGCCAGTTTGGCAGAAGGATTATTTTGAACTTAAGGCGCTTGGAAAACAGTAGGTGCAAGAAGGGTTCTGTGACCTCCCCTTTCTTCCTGAAAGCAGGGGATGAAACCTCCACATGGAAGATGTCCCTTCAAGACTAGGAGGAAGGAAACAGTTGTATCACCAGGGAAGAGGAATTGAGGCTGAGGGAAATCTGTACAATTGTCCCTTGGTATTGGCAGGAGATTTGTTCCAGGATCCCCTGTGGATACCAAAATCATGTAACATATAGTAGTATTTGCAAAGTGGTTTTTGCATATAACCTACGTACATCTTCCTACATACTTTAAATTATCTCCAGATTACTTATAATACTTAATACAATGTAAATACTATGTAAATAGTTGTACTATTATTGTATTGTATTATTAAATTGCTTTTTAATTGTATTTTTTTTGTACTGTTATTTCTTACTAGTTTTTTAAAAAAAAAAAATTTTTTTTTTGAGACAGTCTTGCCCTGTTGCTCAGGCTGGAGTGCAGTGGCATGATCACAACTGACTGCAGCCTCTACCTCCTGGGCTCAAGCAATCCTTCCACTTCAGCCTCCTGAATAGCTGGGACCACAGACACAGGCCACCACACCCAGCTAATTAAAAAAAAAAAAATTTGTTGTTGTTGTTGAAATGAGGGTCTCAATCTGTTGCCCAGGCTGGTCTCAAACTCCTGGGGTCAAGTAATCCTCTAGCACTAGCCTCCCAAAGTTTTGGGATTACAGGCGTGAGCCACCACGCCTGGCCTATTTGAATATTTTTGATCCATGATTGGCTGAATCTGCAGATGCAGATGGAGATGGCCAACTGTACAGACAAAACTTGTTAAACTAATTCTTATCTTCCCAGTTCTCTCCACGATTAACTACACAAGTCTGAGCCCTTTTGTCTTGCCATGTTTTCACTATTAACTATTATTTGTTCAACTCAGTACATAAGCACTTGGGTTTTGCCACTTCTTTGAGTCTTTATTTTTCTGTGTGGGCTTCCATGCCAATAATGAGCCACTGCACTCCAACCTGGGGTCCCACAGAAATAAAATCAGTGTGCTTCTCTCCTGTTAATCTGTCCTATGTCCATTTAATTCTCAGGCCCCTGCTGGAGGCTCTAGGAGGTGAGAGGTAACCTGTTGCCTCCCCCACACCTTCATTGTGGATTTGATGCAGCATTCTATTTGAATGAAGAATTCCTGTGTTGAAAGGATTTAAACCTTGACTGAATTAGAATGGAAACAACAACAACAACAACAATGAAGTACTAGACCAGGAACAATATTTTTGTGTTTTTGTTTTCCTGACATAAACACTGGTACTCAGCTGTGACAGAAAGATACTTCAAATACCTACAGACGGGGAATTCACCATCAGATCCTAAATTATATTCTTTATCAGAATGGAAAAAACAAGTGCTTTAATTGTTTTTGCATACCATTAGTGGGTGAGCCTATACCTTTACATTGACTTTCACCTGCCAAAGGCTATTCATTGGGTCTGCAGCAGATTAGAGGGCCTCTGTTCTTTCTCCTAACATTTGTGAATGATATTTATTATGCATGGGATGATTATAAACACTAAGCTAAAAATCGTTTTCAGACTCTTTTTTATGTCATTAAATTTCGTCTTTTCAGCTTTCTCTGCAATGATGTTCTAAGAAAACCAATTGGTGTAGGGGTGGCAAAACCACCGTGAACATCATACAGTAAGGGTATTGTCAGTCCTCTATTTGGCCAGTGTCTATGCCTGGATCCAGGGCTTGCTGGAGTGGGTTAAACGAATGAAGCAATCAGCCTTATTCTAGAAAGGAGAGTGGAAGACTGTTCTTATGTGCTTCACTGAGTGAGCCCATGGTCTGGGGAGGGAGTCAACAGCTCTGTAATGTGATCTATCATAGTAGTTAAGGTGAGATAGGTTTTGATGCAAATCGACTTTGGCATTACATAAAGCTGGGTTTGATTATCAGCTCTTTCCTTACAACTGAGTGTTCTGGGGTAAATTACTTAAATTCCTCAGCCTCTGTTTCTTCATCTAGAAAACTAGAGTCAGCATCATGTCTAATTTATGGGAGTGATGTTAGCATTCAATGGAATCATGTTGAAAATGAGTGTAGGTGGCCCGGCGCAGTGACTCACGCCTGTAATCCCAGCACTTTTGGAGGCCAAGGCGGGTGGATTACCCGAGGTCAGGAGTTTGAGACCAGCTTGGCCAACATGGTGAAATCCTGTCTCTACTCAAAACATTAATAATAATAATAATAATAAAAATTAGCCCAGCATGGTGGCACATGCCTGTAAATCCCAGCTACTCAGGAGGCTGAGGCAGGAGAATTGCTTGAGCCCAGGAGACGGAGGTTGTAGTGAGCCAAGATTGGTGCTACTGCACTCCAGCCTGGCCGACAGAGCAAGATTCTGTCTAAAAAAAAAAAAAAAGAAAAAAAAAATGAAAATAAGTGTAGGAGTGCCTGGCACGTGCTTGTTTGTTGAACATTCTAATTGAGGTTATTAGAGCGAAGGGTAACCACTGAGGGTAACCCTGTAGGATTTGATCAATAGGTACTCATGGACATCTCCTTCTAACATGTCTTCCCTTACTGCAGAGGTTAGAAAACTAAAAGTGACTGGACTTCCCAGACACACTTTCAACCAGAAAATTGTTTCTTTTCATCAGAGATACTTATGTGATATTTGCAAGGACAAGATGATATGGTGGCCAATTGCATGATGCTTTTGGCTATTTTCTGTAGGCAAGCAAGGTCCTGGGATCATGGAATTTAATGGAGCACTGGTCTAGCTTTATAGGTGGTGAGAAGCAATAACTCTTTTTTCTTTTATTTTTGAGACAGTCTCGCTCTGTCACCCAGGCTGGAGTGTGGTGGTACGATCTCGGCTCACTGCAACCACCACCTCCCAGATTCAAGCCATACTCAAACCACCACCTCCCAGATTCAAGCCATACTCCTCCCTCAGCCTCCCGAGTAGCTGAAATTACAGGCGCCCGCCATCAAGGCCGGCTAATTTTTGTATTTTCAGTGGAGATGGGGTTTCGCCATACTGTTCAGGCTGGTCTTGAACTCCTGATCTCAGGTGATCCACCTGCCTTGGCCTCCCAAAATGCTGGGATAACATGCATGAGCCACTGCGCTTGGCCGGAAACAATAACTTTTTGATCCTGGCTTTCAGATTCCTGTTTCTTCATCCCTGGATTGCAACTTTGGTGATATGTTCTTGAACACAGTAGTTTCTGGAACAGCCTTCGGATTTGCCACTTTCCTGATTTTAGCAGAGGAAGTAGCTCCCTGGTGGTTAATTCGTTGGTATTCTGGGCGTTTCTCCTGGAGCTTCATCTGAGATCCCATTTCTCCAACCTTTCTACTACTTCTATAATGAAATCCCTTTGTGTTTAAAATACTGAGTAGATTGTGTTTCAAGTGCTAGATTCTACTTTAAACGGAAAGCAAGACCCATAAGGATAATGGAAAAAAGGGAGCAGATAAAAAAGAAGGGGATGGTGGGAGGTAGAGTTGCAAGAGGAAGAAGAAGCAGAAGGTAACTTTAGGCCAGGAGTGGTGATTCACACCTGTAATCCCAACACTTTGGAAGGCCAAGGTAGTAGGACTGCTTGAGGCCAGGAGTTCAAGACCAGCAACATAGCAGGACCTCATCTCTACAAAAATAAATAAATAAATAAATAAATAAATAAATAAATAAATAAAGACATGTTTATGCGCCTGAGAAGGTAACGCCTATAACTGCTGACAGTCCAGACAGAACATGAAAAACTCAAGAAGTGACAAGTAAAATTTTCTAGAAACTTGAACAAATGGCTGGGTGCAGTGGCACACGCCTATAATCTCAGCACTTCAGGAGGCCAAGGTGGGAGGATCACTTGAGCTCTGAAAACCGAGACCAGGCTGGGCAACATAGTGAGACCTCACTCTACAAAAAAATTTAAAAATTAGCTGGGCATTGTGACGCCTACCTATAGTCCCAACTACTCAGGAGACTGAGGTGGGAAGATCGCTTGAACCCAGGAAGTCAAGGCGGTAGTGAGCTATTGTTATGCCACTGCACTGTAGCCTGGGCAACAGAGCCAGATCCTGTGAAGGAATGAAGGGAGGAAGGAAAGAGAGTGAGAGTGTGTGTGAAAGAGAGAAAGACAGAAAGAAAGAAAGAAAGAAAGAAAGAAAGAAAGAAAGAAAGAAAGAAAAAAGAAAGAAAGAAAGAAAAGAAAGAAAGAAAGGAAGGAAGGAAGGGAGGAAGGAAGGAGGGAAGGAAGGGAAAGAGAGAAAAAGGAAAGAAAGAGAAGAAAGAAAGAAAGGAGGGAAGAAAGGAAGGAAGGAGAAAGAAAGAAAAAGAAAGAAAGAAAGAAAGAAAGGCGGGAAAGAGAAAAAGGAAAGAAAGAAAGAGAAAAAAGAGAAAAAGAAAGAAAGAAAAACAGAAAGAAAGAAACTTGAACAAAGTTCAGATATTTGGTCATCGGGCTTGTTTAAGCAGCATGGGGAACTAACTGTCTTGGAGTAAAGCCTTTGCATGATATAAAAACTTCTTTTCACTGACTTCTTTCTCTACTAAGAAAGTATAAGAAACAACTAGCCCCTCTCGGAGAATTGTTCCATAAATGATTTGAATAACGAAGTTTGATGGTAAATAATTACTTGGGTTTCTGGCTTGATTGGACTGGAAATACATAGACTATGAGTGCCATGGGGCTGCAGAGTCATTACCCATTGGTGCTCTCCCACCTCAAGCTTGATGATTAAGCCACTCTCTCCCCTGGGGCTGTGCTCCTATTTCAGAGGCTGATCTGTCACAAGCATAAAGAGGATTAAGTATTACAGAAGCATTCTAGGCTATGAAGCATAACCCCCTGTTCTGATGATGTTTGTATTCAACTGTGGCTTGGAATAATCATGGATAGAAGAGCCCTTAAGAAAACCCTCTCATTAGCACATTTGTCCACAGGTGTCTAGAGATAACAACTCTTAGTGAAATGTCAGCATACTTACTGGTCTTTGGCGAATGCTGGCTTATCAGCAAGGGTGCTGGGGAAAGGGCACTTGAGTGTAAAGAAAGCAACCATTTCTCTGGCAATCTGTTGTAGGTAGCAGATTGGGACCATTCTGCCTCCTCTTCATACAGATGCTAGTAACAGACGGTTTTAGAAAAGGTTTGATATGCCTGGCCTTATCAACAACTATGGAAGAAGTAAGGGGGTGACAACTGCCTCATCAGAGTTGGATCTTTTGTGGACAAGATTTCCACTCCCATTCTGTTGAAATATCATCACCAGCAAACACAGATAGGAGACTAAGCATCTGTATAAGACATAATAAAGTTAGGTGGATTTACTAATACAATAGATTTAAGATGGCCACAAAATCTATAGCCCCTCTCATCAAGAAATGAAATCTATATCCACGCCTCTTCAAGTTGGGCTGGCCTTGTGACTTGCTTTGACTAATAGAATGTTGGAGAGGTGATATTATATGACTTCTATGTCTTGCAGCTTCTGTTCTTATCCCCTTGAAATGCTACCATTGCTGTATGAAGAAGCCTAGGCTAGTCTATTGGAGAATGAAACTGTAGAACATAGGTGCTATCCTAGCTGAGACCCCCTAGATCGAGCAGCCCCCAGGCAATCCACCAGGGCCACAGCCTCAATGGATAACTTCAGACAACACCAGCAAAAGTCACCTGCTCACTTGAAACCAGTCCAAAATATTGGCCCACAGACTTATGAGCAAATAAAATAGATTTACTTAAAGCCACAAAATGTTGGCTTGCTATGCACCAATAGATAACAGATACAATTAGCTATACTGAGATTGGCCTAGCTGAGTATGTAGGAAAGAGCGTAAGACATGCAATACTGTGGGTCTCGATGTTTGAATCAAAGCCACACCAAGTTTTTTTTGTTTTTTTTTTTTTTGTTTGTTTGTTTTTGTTTTTTTTTTAAATGGAGTATTGCTCTGTCACCATGGCACGATCTTGGCCCACTTCAATCTCCAGCTCCTGGGTTCAAATGATTCTCCTGCCTCAGCCTCCCAAGTAGCTGGGATTGCAGGTGTGTGCCACCACGCCCAGCTAATTTTTGTATTTTTAGTACAGACGGGGTTTCACCATATTGGCCAGGATGGTCTCGAGCTCTTGATCTCATGATCCTCCCACCTCGGCCTCCCAAAGTGCTGGGATTACAGGTGTGAGTCACCGCGCCTGGCCAGCCACACCAAGTTTTAAAAGTGATTCTACATCTTCAAATTGGATTCTGTAAGAACCACAATTAGCAACTTTCTTACATCTCTTTAGAGCAATGTACTCCTTACCAAAGAATCATATTTGAAGATGGCATTTTAGAAGATGGCAAATTCAGCTACTTCTTTCTTCAGAAATCCCCTTTGTAGCGTCTCTAGTGAGTACCCAGCTAGCTTCAGCTTGAATTATTCTAAGAGGAGTTCATCATACTTTGAGTTTGTTTCTTTCAATGCTTGTTGTTAGAACATTATCCCTTATGCCAAAATAGGTCATGAAATAATTTCTACCTAGTATTCCCGATTCTGTATTTTCTGAAGCTGCAAAGAATGACGCTTACTCCAAATTCCTCTTTCTTCCTTCCTGGCCAAGGCTTTTTTTCAACTTACATATTTATAAGTTTATTGACTAATGATTCATTCTGTGATCAACTGTTTCAGATTGTTGATTATCCATATTGCTGGTCATTCAGCTCTTCCACATTCTATTCTTTTGAACCGGAAGATACTTTGCATTTATCCCCTATCTTATCTTCATTATCATACCCATTATCTTCACTATCTCCAAAACAACAACAACAACAACAAAATGAGATGTTTTGCTTACTATCCTCCTCTATTCTAGCACTGAAAAAAAAAAAGTCATCCCTCCTGACTTCCTGTTGCATATGCATCTCAAGAATGTGTTGTCATTCAGTTGCTAAGCTTGGAACAGGACAGGTCTGAATATATCCAGACAGCAGTAACCAATGTATACATCTCCAATGTGGATGGAATTTTACCCTTTTGGAAGATAGAAAATAGGCCTGGAGCAGTGGCTCATGCCTATAATCACAGCACTTTAAGAGGCTGAGAGGGGTGGATCACCTGAGGTTAGGAGTTTGAGTACAGCCTGGTTAACATGGTGGAAACCCCGTCTCTACTAAAAATACAAAAATTAGCTAGGCATGGTGGCACATGCCTATAATCACAGCTACTTGGGAAGCTGAGGCAGGAGAATCGCTTAAGCCTGGGGGCAGAGGTTGCAGTGAGCCAAGATTGCGCCACTGCACTCCAACCTGGGCAACAGAACAAGACCGTTTCAAAAAAAAAAAAAAAAAAGAAAGAAAAGAAAAGAAAGAAAGATAGAAAATAATGAAAGGAACGTGTGATAGAAAGCATGAAAGCAAGAATGAACTAAGCGAGGAATTGATCTGGTTATGTAGTAGGGACAAATTGAAGAATGGTGGGAAAGAAAACATTGGCTGATGTATTAATTTAGATGGTCTTCTCCTAGAGAAACAGACAATGCAATGAATGCTGGCTTAAACCCAACAGTGTGTTGTACAAGAGCTGATTCTTGAATTTTCAGGAGTTTTGTGTGCCAATTGTTAAAAACAGCCATTATTGAAAATTAGATATGTAAATATGTTATTTACATTGTCCATGTGATTGGAATACTATATAATGGTGTGCTATTGTGCATCTCTTTTTATTTTTGAAATCAGACCTAAATGAAATAATTTATACCACAAAAATAACAAATGCTAAAAATCAGGGCTTTACGCCCCCACCCCCAACCTCCAAGAGCCAGGAGTTGACACTTACCAATGCTTAAACGCCACGTTTGGTTGTTTATTTTGATTTCTCATGCGCCATGAAATCTGGGCACAGGCAGTGGTTACCGTTAGTTCAATGGCCCAAGAGTATCAGGGCTGAGGTCTCTGCTTTTCCCTCATAGTTCTAAGGCGTCTCTGCTGTTCTTAACATTATGTCCACATTTTCATCAGGAAGAGGAAGGAAGGCACAAAAGGGAAGAGGTAGTCCCCATATTTAGAAAACCGATATTTCCAAGAAGTCTCTAGCAGACTTCTGAGATTCAAGGACGTATAGGAGATGTAGTTTTTAACCTGAGCACAATGACTTTCCCTTCCCCACAAAACAGGGTTGCTGTTAGTAAGTGAAATGGAGAAAATAGATTTTAGGTAGACAGCTTTCAGTCTTGTCCATGGCTGGGTTGATGGTTGGACAAATCATACCTCATGCTTGTATAGTGCGCTAGCATTTACATGTATACATGCCTTAAGTCATTTTCATATTAATAGCAGTTCTGTGAAGCAGAGCAGGTTTCACTGTGACCCATTCTACAGCGGAAGAAACTGAGGCTCAGAGAGTTCATAGAGATCGTTTATCACAAAGTTAGTAATTAGGCCAGGTGCAGCGGCTTACACCTGTAATCCCAACACTTTGGGAGGCCAAGGCAGGTGGAATACTTGAGCCCAGGAGTTCCAGATTGGCCTGGCCAACATGACAAAATCCTCTCTCTACAAAAAATACAAAAATTAGCTGGGCGTGCTTGCACACCCTGTAGTCCCAGCTGCTTGGGAGGCTAGGATGGGAGGATCACTTGAGCCTGGGAGGTCAGGGCTGCAGTGAGTTGTGATGACATCACTGCACTGCAGCCTGGGCGACAGAGCAAGAAGAAGTCTCAAAACAAAACAAAAACCCAAAATTAGTAATTAAAACAAGTCTTCCTTCTCCAAGTCCCCAGCTCTTTCCATTTTACCACATAACTTCAGTCCTCTGTTGTAAAGGATTTTGAAAACCAACAAGAAGTTCTCATAATGAGATCTTCTGAAGTATCTGACAAAAATTGGAAGGACAGAGAAAATATCAAGAATGTGAAGACAGTGGAATGAAGTCTGGAGGAGACATGTTAACACCTTGCTCTATTTTTGCTTCAAATACTTTATATTTATAGCCTATGCTCTTACAGTCGCTTCCTGCTGCTAGAATCAAGGCCGGTGGTTTGATGCATTGCACTGAGGAGTTCACATGTACTTCCTGGAATGTGTTCTAGTTTGTTCATAGTAACTATCTTAGTCTTATCTCAGTATTGGTCCTACCAAGTTCTGCTTTTTCTGTGGATTATCTGGGACCCATTCCTTGGTTGTCTGAAATTATAAACCCAGACAACTGAGCATGGTCAATTGACCTCCACAAAAACACCGAGGTGAAAAGGGAGTGGGTGTTATTTTCTTTTTTTTGTTTGTTTTTTTTTGTTTGTTTTTTGAGACGGAGTCTCGCTCTGTCGCCCAGGCTGGAGTGCAGTGGCGCGATCTCGGCTCACTGCAAGCTCCGCCTCCTGGGTTTACGCCATTCTCCTGCCTCAGCCTCCCGAGTAGCTGGGACTACAGGCTTGTAGATTGACTTTACTATGTAACGATCCTTTAAACTTCTGCTTAAAAACCTTTTTAAAAGTGGTGAAGCTGCTCCATAATCTTATTGTCTTAAGAGCTCATTCTCTTAACCACTGAGCTAGATCGTCTCTCAAATTAGTACAGAAAGTGTGAGTTTTTATTTACTTACTTATTTTGAAATGGAGTCTCACTCTCACCCAGCCTAGAGTGCAGTGGCACAATCTTAGTACACTGCAACCTCTGCCTCCTGGGCTCAGCCATTCCTCCCACCTCAGCCTGCCTGCTGGGACCACAGGCTTGTGCCACCACACCCAGCTAATTTTTTGTATTATTATTATTATTATTATTATTATTTTGGTAGAGACGAGGTTTTGCCATGTTGCCCAGGCTGATCTCAATATCCTGACCTAAAGCAATTCACCCATCTTGGCCTCCCAAAGTGCTGGATTACAGCTAGTTTTTATTTATTTATTTTTATTATTTTTATTTTTTTGAGATGCAGTCTTCCTTTGTTGCCCAGGTTGGAGTGCAGTGGTGTGATCTCGGCTCACTGCAATTTCCACATCCCTGGTTCAAGTGATTCTCCTGCCTCAGCCTCCCTAGAAGCTGGGATTATAGGCGTGTGCCACCACGCCTGGCTAATTTTTGTAATTTTAGTAGAGACGGGGTTTCACCATGTTGGCCAGGGTTGTCTCAAACTCCTGACCTCAGGTGATCCTCCTGCCTCGGCCTCCCAAAGTGCTGGTATTACAGGTGTGAGTTACTGCACCTGGCCTTATTTATTTTTATAGTAGTTCATTGAGTGGATGATTCACAATGTATTTATCTGTTCCCTACTGATGGACTTAAGGCTGTTTCCATTTTTGCTAGTGCAAACAATACTGCAATGAATAACCTTGTATAAATATGTATTAAAGTAACTGGAAACTCAGAATTCTAGGTCCAATTTAAAAAAATTGAGAAATGAAGAGAAAACAATGGCATTATTATAAAAATGGAGATAATTCATCAGCAGCAAACCTGCACTCAAGGAAATAGTAAAGGGAATCTTTTAGGTAGAAGGAAAATAATTCTTAGATTGTAGTTTACAGATTCTGAAAGAAGAAAACATACAGGCTAAATATTTAAATAAATCAAAATAAAAAGTGATACATAAAACAGTAATTGAAGTGTTTTGTGAGGTTTTAACTACGTATAGAATTTAAAGTCACAGAACAATGGTATAAAAGGCAGGAAGAATTAAATGGCGTTAAAATGTTCTAAGGTCATTGCATTGTCTGGGAAGTGACAAAGTGCCAATTTATATTTTACTTAAAAAAAAAAATAGGGTCTCGCTCTGTCATCCAGGCTGGAGTGCTGCAGTGGCACAATCGTGGCTCACTGCTGTCTTGATCTCCTGGGCTCAAGTGATTCTACTACCTCAATCTTCCATGTAGCTGGGACTATAGGCATGTGCCACCATGTACAGTTATTTTTTTTTTTTAGAGATGGGATCTCACTGTGTTGCCCAGGCTGGCCTCAAAGTCTTGAGCTCAAGCAATCCTCCCACCTCAGCCTCCCAAAGTGCCAGGATTACAAGTGTGAGCCACAGTGCCCAGCCTATATTTTGCTTTAATAAATCAAGGGTGAATGCTAGATCTCTAGAGTAATCACTGAAAGAATCTTTTTTTGGGAAAGTATGATTAACAAGCAAATACAGGGCCAAACGGAGTAATAAAAACCAATTAATCCAAAGGAAGACATGAAAAAGAAAAATAGAAGTAAAAGAACACAGGATGGGTGGAACAAATGTAAAGTAGATAGTAAGATAGTGTATTAAAATCTAATGTATCAGTAATTATATTAAATATGAAGAGATTAAATACTCCAATTGAAAGGTGAAGATTATCAGAAAGGATTAAGAAACACTCAAATTATATGCTACTTTCTAAGAATCATACACTAAAGGTAAGGATACTGAAATGCTGGAAGTAAAAGAATGAAAAAAGGTGTATCATGGAATATACTAGATGAAGTCCTACGTTAAACAAAATAAGCTTTAAGAAAAGAAGCAGTATTAAAGTTAGAGGTTCATAACAATAAAAGTTACGCCAAAAGTTAGTGACAGGATAGAGTTCAGAGTGATAAAAGGGTAACCAACTAAGAAAATGTAATAATTCTAAGTTGTATGCATTTAATTGCACTCATACTCAATCTTACTCATATTAAGAAAATACAAATTTTAAAAAACAAAAAATACCTTTTTAAACCTTATATTAGACAATGAGAAAGTTAATATCACTCTGTTGGCAAGGATATGAGGAAACAGGCATTAGCGGTGACAGTATAAATTGATATACCCTCTTTGAGGGCCTGTTCGGTCATAGCTATCAAAACTAAAAATGCACATCATCTTTGAGTCAAAAATTTTACTTCTGGAAATGTGTTCTACTCACATATTGTGCAAAATATGAGAAAAATTATATGATAACTTAATAGATGCAGAAAAACATTTGGTTAAATTAACACTCATTTAAAATAAAACTCTTGGTAAAGTAAGAGCAGGAGTTGTAATAACTATTGCTGCATAAGAAATTACCCAAAACTTCGTGGCTCAAAACAACAATAAACGCCTATCATCCTTACATATTCTCTGGATCAGGAATCTGGGAGCAGCTTAGATTGGAATTCTTGCTCTGGACCTCTCAATGAGGTTTTAATTAACATTTTGGTAAGGGTCACAGTTATAGCAAGGCTTGACTCAGAGGATCTGATTCCAAGGTGGCTCACTCACATGGCTGGCAACTTGGTGTTGGTTGTTGGTGAGATACATTATTCTTTATTCATTATTATTACTTGTGAACCTCTTTATAGGACTGGTTGGGTCTTCTCAAGATATAATGGCTGGTTTCCCTCAGGGTAAGTAATTCAAGAAAGATTAAGAAACCCTAGAGAGATAAGATGGACACAGAAATGTCTTTGATGACATAATTTTGGAAGTCACCCATTGATTCTGCCATATTCTTTTCAACACACAGGTTAGCCATGATTCAGTGTGGCAGAATACTATACAAGAACTTGGACTTGGAGGTGAGAATTATTGGGGCCATCTTAGATGCTGACTTCCACAAAAGAGAATGCCCTTAATCTTATAATGTGTGTCTACAAAAATCTCACAACAAACATTATATTTGATAGTAAAATTCCGGCACTTCCCCTTGAAATTGGGACTGAGACAAGGATGTTCACTGGAACCATTTCTATTCAACATTGTACTGAAGTTCTATTCAATGAAGGAGGAGGAGGAAGAGAGGTGAGAGGCATTAGCATTGGTTAGACAAAAAGGAAAAAAAGTCGTTATTCATAGATGACTTGATAATACATAGAAATTACAACTGAATCTACAGATACACTTTCAGACTAAATGAGTGAATTAAGTAAGGTCACCAGTTACAAGATCTACATATAAAAAACTAATAGTATTTCTACAGCAATAAAAAATTAGAAGTAAAATTATTAAATATCACCATTTAGGATAGTATATTAAATCAACTACTTAGGAATAAATCTAATGAAAGATATTGAGGACATCTCCACAGAAAACCATATAACATTATTGAGAGAAATTTTAACAATTGAAGGAAATTCTAATAAAATTCATATATAAAAATAAAAAGATAAGACTCCGTATTGTAAAGATTCCAATTCTCCCCAAATTGATACATAGATTCAGTGTAATCCCAACTGGCTTCTATTGAGTGCGAAGGAACTGATGAGATTATTTTATTTTAAAATTTATATGGAAATATAAAGGGAAAAGAAGAGTAGCCAAGATAATCTTGAAAAATAGAGAGGTTGGAAAACTTACACTACTAAAATCAAGATTTTATTTAGCTACAGAAATTAATACAGTAGGTAACCAGTACGACGACAGGTAAATAGACCAAACTGGTGAACACAGTTCAATAAGAGCCACACATATATGGACACAGGATTTATCACAAAGGAACACTGCAGAGCCATGGGAAATGACAGTCTTTAATAAATAGTGTTGGGTCAACTAGATATCCACAAAGAAAAATTAAAATTTAACCCCTATCTCATATATATAAAAATCTATTTCAAGTGGACTGTATCTCCAAATGTGAATGGTCATTCAGTACGTTTTCCAGAACATAGTAGAATATCCTTATGACCTTGGGGTAAGAAAGATTTCTTAAGTAACAAACCAAACATTCACCATAAATTGTATTCATCACAGATATCTTTATGGGAGAGAAGGGCCTCTGTCATGGGAGCAGATATTTGCAACGCATATAACTGACAAATGACTCATATCCAGATACACAAATTATTGCTTACCAATCAGCTAGAAAATACAGATAACCCAGTACAGAAATGAACAAAGAACTTGAAAAGGCCCTCTATAAAAGAGAATACCCAAATAACGTACACATGCATACATATATAGAAAACCATATACAGCTATATAGATATGAAAGGTGTTCAGCCTCATTAATCATCTTTAGTCATTAGGAAAATGTTGATCATGTTTTTGTAAACGTGTTGACCTGGGTGGTGGTTAAGTGGGTGTGCTCACTTTTGTGGCAATTTATCAAGATGTATACTTGAAATTTGTGCACTTTTCTGTATATTTGTCATACGTCAACGAAAACATTATTTGGCCAGGTGCAGTGGCTCACGCCTGTATTCCCAGCACTTTGAGAGGCTGAGGTGGGTGGATTACAAGGCCAGGAATTTGAGACCAGCCTGGCCAACATGGTGAAACCCCGTCTCTACTAAAAAAATACAAAAATTAGCTGGGCATGGTGGCGTGTGCCCGTAATCCCAGCTATTCAGAAGGCTGAGGCAGGAGAATTGCTTGAACTGGGGAAGTGGAGTTTGCAGTGAGCCAAGATGGCACCACTGCACTCCAGCATGGGCAACAGAGCAAGACTCTGTCTCAAAAAAACAAACAACAACAACAAAAAGTTCCTTTTCATTTGAATTAGCTGTAGACAGGCTTCAGTCATTTCTTTTTGTTTATTTTATTTTTTAAATTTTAATAGAGACAGAGTCTCACCATGTTGCCCAGCCTCGTCTCAAACTCCTGGGCTCAGGCAATCCTCCTGCCTCGGCCTCCCAAAGTGCTGGGATTACAGGTGTGAGTCACTGTGCCTGGCCGGCTTCAGTCATTTCTAATGCAAGGAGTGAGATTAATATGTCTTGTACAGTAAGAGAGCCCTCACATAATCCAGCCATGCGTTGTGATTTACCTGTGTTTCCTAGATAAATAATTTTAGGGGTCTCATTTCTTCTTCTTGGTTTGTTTCTGGCTGCTTTTATGGAAATACACTACATCCATGGGCAAGAAATCCCCAATTCTCAGGAGAGGGTTATTCTACTGGGAGTCCACAGGAAGTTTGTCTGGCCACAGGTTTTAACAGCCTTACTTCTCCTCACTTGAGCAGTGCCCCAGGGAGACTTCCATTTAGTTTGGGGAGCACCAATTTGATTTCACTTTTTTTTTCAGCCTTTGTTGATTGTAGCTCCATTTCTCCACTTGACAATGGTGGTTCTAAACTCTTCTGGATCTGGGACATCTTTGAAAATCTGATCAAGTCTCTGGACCCTTTCCCAATGGGGGGAAATGCACATAGGTACTTTCAAAACAAAATTTTGTTTACAGTTAGGGGACGGAGATGGGAATAGACTCCAGGGAGTTAAAATAGCAGGATTAGTGTAATTGGTTTCTCTACTAGTTAGGGAGCTCAGTTGGAATTACCTATGCAAATTCCCTTGATCACTTTTTATTTAAACCTTTTGGGTTGTAAATGAAGCAGTTATCAATCAAGTTAGGCAACAAAATATCAGCTTTGGAAGTAAAACAAGGGACAAAAGCTATCATCAAAATGCAAATGAAATTTCCTGGGTGTGTCCTTCCTAAATATTTTAAAGAAGAGGGAAAATGGTTACTTGTGGTTGTGGGAAATGCTTTTCCATTAATGGAGAAACTGAAACAAAAAGAGAAAAGCAAGTCCTGAGGTGGTCGTCTTCTTCCTCTTCCTCCTCTCCTCCTCCTCCTCCTCCTCCTCCTCCTCCTCCTCCTCCTCCTCCTCCTCCTCCTTCTTCTTCTTCTTCTTCTTCCTCTTCTTCTTCTTCTTCTTCTTCTTTCTTCTTCTTCTTCCTCTTCCTCTTCCTCTTCCTCTTCCTCTTCTTCTTCCTGGAATTAATTGGTCTTCCTAAGATAGGTGGATTCTTAAGGAATGCTCATCTTTAATAGGATATGTCAGGAGCACTCAACTCAGACGTCTTCCCTCTATAACCCACCCCAAGCTCCCTCTCTTTAGGGATCAGCGGGGGCCCTTTGGAATCCTAGGTTAGCTACCTAACCTAAGGTAGGGATCCAGCCTGTACCAACTAGAGCAGTGTGTTGGGCTGCTGAACCAATCCCCTGTTCCACCCCTGGCTGGCAAAGGGTAGTTAAGCAGGAAATAATTTGCATGGCAAATTTATATTTAAATGTGAGGATCAGTCTATTTTTAATTTTATTCTATACAGCTAAAGAAGCATTTTAGAAGAGGGGGGAAAGCTTTATGATTCATTAAAATAACTGTTCAATAATGCCATTTTTCCTTCCTCAGAGAACTTGTTCTGAATATTTAATTCATAAGAGCTTAATTTTGGAAAATGCCTTTCCTCACTTCCCTGTTGGAGAGTGAACTGTGAGCCTACCTCTCATACCTTGAGGTGCTACCTTAATAAAATGCCTGGAGGGAGTCCATCTGGTTTATGACCTGTTTTGTTTCAAATAGTTTTGGTGAAAACAAGCAGATTTTCCGCCTAAAGCAAAGTAAAGGGGCATTTGGGCAATGTAGACACTAATCAAGTGATTCATCCAGGATGTTTTCAGCTTGTTTAGACTTTCTCCTCTACATTTACCTGGATACTTCACTATATGTGTACATTTAAAAAATCCAGAGAATCTGGAAATCCAAAAGCACCTTTCTTTTTTCTTTCTTCTTCTTCTCCTTCTCCTTCTTCTTCTTCTTTTTTTTCTGATGGAGTCTCGCTCTGTCGCACCTGGACCGGAGTGCAGTGGTGTGATCTTGGCTCACTGCAACCTCTGCCTTCCCGGTTCAAGCGATTCTCCCGCCTCAGCTTCCCAAGTAGCTGGGACTACAGGCGTGTGCCACCACACCCGGTTGATTTTTTTGTGTTTTTAGTAGAGATGGCGTTTCACCAGGTTGGCCACGATGGTCTCTATCTCCTAACCTCATGATCCACCCACCTCGGCCTCCCAAAGTACTGGGATTACAGGCATAAGCCACCATGCCCAGCCCAAAAGCATCCTTCTCAATTCAGTTCTTGATTCAAACTACTTGAAAAAGCTACAGTTCCCCTCCTCCCCATTCTTAGAATTTGTCATAAATTCTTAACCTCTGAGATAGGTAGTGATACAGTCCTTATTCAGATCTGCATTTTATGATCTGAACAATACACGTTGCATGAGGTGTCAGATACATAGGAAGTAACTGGCAAAGATATGTATGAAAACTCACAAAGATTTCATACATATGAAAATCATGGGTAATCACAACCAGACAAAAATCTTTAAACGTTGAAAGAAAAAAATTAACCAGAATGACTTAAGAGCCTTTCAATGATATTAGTCAGGTAGTTTTCATTTTCTGATAAATCCATTTTTCTTTTTGGTAGAAGTAAATAACATGAGCTAGATAGATGCAGATTTAGACATACCAGGAACGCAAATGACTTCAGTTTTAGCAACTCATTTGATTGAAAAAGTTGTTTTCTCTATGTCTGTATAAGGGAACCCAAAAGGAACCCACGATGTAGTGGAAGCCCTCTTTTTAAGCATTTCGAGTTGAGCATTAACTATGCTGTTCTCTGTACTAGATAAAACCAAGTCCAAGGAGGCCTGTGCTCAGAATAGGTGTGGTTGAGTTAGTAAGGCCCTCTTCTCTCCTCGCTTATGTTTTAGGACTATACAGATGCAATTCTTACCTGCAGGAGAAATCCTCAACTCTTCTGGATCGATACCCAGCATAGCATAGAGATTATAAGAAAGCGAGAAAGAAAATTCTCAGCCCAGGACTAATCCCATTGTATGACACTACAGGTGAGTCTGGTCAAAATATTTGTTCAGGGCAGCCATAAAGGAAGTGGCAAAATGGAGCAAGGGTTTTGTGATAAAGAGGAAATGAAGGACTTCAGTTTAAAAAATCGTATTTCAATGCTGATTCATGTGCTAACCTACAGTGCAACTTAGAGCAAGTCAGTTGGTCTTTCGGAGGCTGTTTCCTCATGTGTAAAACTAGGATGTTAATGATGTTTACATTATTAATATAAAATAAAACTTATAGGCGTTCATTGACTTGGCCTGAGCTCCTGCACTAGGCCCCAACAGACCAAACCAAAATGGAGTCACTCATGCTAAAGTTCCATGTCATCAAACCAAAACTAACTTGTTTACCTGACCTTCTGAGAAACCAGGAGAGAGTATAGCCAAATCTTCAAATAGGCCAGTTTTAGCCATCATGACAAGGAAGTCTCTATTTTAAATCCTATAAGGAAAGTAACTTTGAAACCACCAATTTGCTTTGTTCCCTATTTCTGTGTATGTTAACCCTTTTTTGCCAATAAAGTCAACCTCCTGTGCTCAGTTTATCCAAGCATCTTTTCTAAATTTTTAGAGATGATGCTTTAATTCATGAATCGAAAATAAAAGCTAATGCAATAATTTAACTAAATTGGTTGCAATTTTGTCCTTTGACATGAACAAATGATAGAAAATGGATAGTGTTTGTGAAGCTGCTTCGTAGACCATAATTGCTGCACAAATAACAGTACAGGTGTCCCTCACTATCCATGGGGACTGGTTCCAGTGAGAGACAGGACGAGCTGGATTTCCTAGGCCGACTAAGAATCCCTAAGCCTAGCTGGGAAGGTGACCGCTACATGGGTCTTGCAACTTAGCTCACACCCGACCAAGCGGTAGGAAAGAGAGCTCGCTAAAATGCTAATTAGGCTAAAACAGGAGGTAAAGAAATAGCCAATCATCTATCTCCTGAGAACACAATGGGAGGTACGATGATACGGATATAAACCCAGGCATTGGAGCCGGCAACAGCAACCCCCTTTGGGTCCCCTCCCTTTGTATGTGAGCTCTGTTTTCACTCTATTTCACTCTATTAAATCTTGCAACTGCACTCTTCTGGTCCGTGTTTGTTATGGCTGGAGCTGAGCTTTCCCTCGCTGTCCACCACTACTGTTTGCCGCCTTGGCAGACTCGCCTCGCAGACCCACCGCTGATTTCCATCCCTCCAGATTCGGCAGGGTATGCCCTGTGCTCCTGATCCAGCCAGGCGCCCATTGCCGCTCCCACTCAGGCTAAAGGCTTGCCATTGTTCCTATACCGCTAAGTGCCTGGGTTCGTCCTAATCGAGCTGAACACTAGTCACTCGGTTCCACAGTTCTCCTCCCTGACCCACAGGTTCAAATAGAAGCATAAAACTCACCACATGGCTCAGGATTCCATTCCTTGGAATCCGTGAGGCCAAGAACCCCAGGTCAGAGGACATGAGGCTTGCCACCATCTTGGAAGTGGCCCGCCCCAATTTTGGAAGCGACTCGCCACCATCTTGGGAGCTCTGGGAGCTGGGACCCCGGGAAACACCACGATCTCCCTTGAATCCCAAAATCTGTGGATTCTCAAGTCCCTGATAAAAAACGGCATAGTGTTTGCATATAACCTATGCATCTTCTCACCTATGCTTTAAATCATCTCTATATTACCAATAATATCTAATATAAAAATGCTATGTTAGTAGTTATTACCTGGTATTGTTTGTGGAATAATGACAAAAAAGGTCGGTTGATGTTCAGTATAAACACATTTGTTTCCCAAATATTTTTGATCTGCAGTTGGTTGAATCCATGGACGCAGAACCCATGGATACTGAGGGCTGCCTGCCCTATTGCTTTTTATTTGATTTTAGTAGAGAGATGGAAGAAAGTTGAGGACATGTGTCAGAGGCGTGTGAACCAGAGCAACTCATCTTAAATAGGAGCTGGGTAAAATGAGGCTGAAACCTACTGGGCTGCATTCCCAGACGCTTAAGGCATTCTAAGTCGCAGGATGGGATAGGAGGTCAGCACAAGATACAGGTCATAAAGACTTTGCTGATAAAACAGGTTGCAGTGAAAAAGCCGGCCAAAACCCGCCAAAACCAAGATGGCCATGAGAGTGACCTCTGGTCGTCCTCACTGCTACACTCCCACCCGTGCCATGACAGTTTACAAATGCCATGGCAACCTCAGGAAGTTAACCTATATGGTCTAAAAAGGGGAGGCATGAATAATCCACCCCTTGTTTAGCATATGATTGGGAAATAATCATAAAAACGGGCAGCCAGCAGCCTTCGGGTCTGCTCTCTCGAGTAGCTATTCTTTTATCCCTTTACTTTCTTAATAAACTTGCTTTCACTTTGCACTGCGAACTCACCCTAAATTCTTTCTTGCATGAGAGCCAAGAACTCCCTCATGGGATCTGGATCGGGACCCCTTTCCAGTAATACATGCACACAGGTATATTTTTACGTATGTTTCTGTGTGTGTGTGTGTGTGTGTGTATGTGCCCGTATTCATGTGTTTGCAAAATACATACCACAGTAATTAAATGAGATAACTTGTTTTGTAAAAATTTTATTTGTAGGTAATTACAAGTAGTCACTTTAGTTTTAGAATCGTTGATCTCTCTTCTTTCCTTCTGGCAGTAATTAGATTGTAGCACCAGATGTCTGTTCAAATTATAATTAGGAATATGCATTTATATACAAATAAGTATATAATGATCCTAAAGTTATTTTTAGCTTTATAGGAATTTTTTTTTTCTCTTTCTCCTGGCCTTTTCTCCTCACTTATTACAGAGGCTGTTCAAACCCCAAGCCTCAGGTAATTGCTTATTCTGATATGGGTGAAGCATCTTGATTTCCCAGGAAAATCTTGATCTCAACCACCACAGAGTAAATAATAACCCAAGAGTGACTTCCATTTTTGGTTCCTTTGAGCTTTTACATTTGGATGAATCATTTAAGTTTAACCCTATGAAAGTTGGTTGAAGAATATTTTTGTCATGTTTATAAAATACGTAACTTGAGTGTTCTTAGAAAATCTATTTTGGACTATTGCCCAGCTACATTTTAAATTGCTACTTGAAATAATTCCTTTCCTCAGATGATCTGATATAGTCATGGCATCTGGTGTAATAGTGACTTTTGGAAGCTCCCAATCCTCCAATTTTTACATACAATAGTTTGTTTCTTGGTCGTATCCAGTAAATTCAGAAGGCTAGAGGAATTGGAATTTGTAGGTGTTGTAATTTGGCACTAGCGTGCTAATAGGACAGTTCTTAAAGGAAGAAACAAACAGAAAAAGCAAAACAAAGCCCTGATCTATAGTACGGGCTGATTTTTCTCTTACAGAGACTCCCATATACTCCCACCATTGCCAATTTCTTTTTTCTTTTTTTTTTAGACGGAGTCTCGCTGTCTCCAGGTTGGAGAGCAATGGCGCCATCTCTGCTCACTGCAACCTCCGCCTCCCAGGTTCAAGCGATTTTCCTGCCTCAGCCTCCCAAGTAGCTGGGACAACAGGCACACGCCACCATGCCCAGCTAATCTTTTTATTTTTAGTAGAGACGGGGTTTCACCATGTTGGCCAGGATGGTTTCAATCTCTTGACCTTGTGATTCGCCCACCTCAGCCTCTGAAAGTTCTGGAATTACAGGTGTGAGCCACCATCCCCAGCCAGCCATTGCCAATTTCAAGCTACCATCAGGTTAGCAACTGGCTGTCCAGGGCAGGTGCAAGCTGGCTCTAGCACACTGAGACCATAACATTTGGTGTGAGACATCACTTTTTTTTAAAAAAAAGAAAGGCCAGGTGTGGAGGTATGAGGACAGTGGCTGTTTTTGGTCTGTGCTCTTTGGCATATACTCTATGTCTGAGAAGATATTGTGAAGATACACTTCACAATAATTAGTTCAAGGAAGGTCATTTTAGGACAGTTTCTCCAACTTGTCCATTACTTTTCCTCCCCATTCTGTCTTTTTCAAATCTTAAAGAATCTCCAGAAACAATTGTTTATTGGTAGGTATTTGGAGATGATAATATGTGGTTTACCTTTACCTTTTTTTTTTTTTTTTTTTTTGAGACAAGGGTCTCACTCTGTCACCCAGGCTGGAGTGCAGTGGTGCAATTATGGCTCACTGTAGTCTCGACCTTCTGGGCTCAGGTGATCTTCCCACCTCAGCCTCCTGAGTAGCTGGACTACAGGTGGGTGCTACCACACCTGGCTAATTTTTATATTTTTTGTAGAGACAGGATTTTATCATGTTGCCCAGGCTGATCCAGAACTCCTGGGGGCAAGCAATCCTGCTGCCTTAACCTCCCAAAGTGCTGGGTTTGTAGGCATGAGCCACCACACCCAGCTCTGGTTTTACCTTATTTTCAAACAGACTAACTCATAGAAGTGTATGAAAATATCACCTACCACAATTTGTAGGATGCAGCAAGAGCAGTGTTTAGAGAGAAGTTTACAGCATTGAATGCATATATTAAAAAAGAAGAGAGACCTAATGTAAATAATATGTGTTTACCTTAGGAAACCAGAAAAAGATGAGGAAATTAAATCCAAAGTAAGCAGAGAAAAAGCAATAATATAAATTAGAGATCAATGAAATTGAAAATAGGAAACCAATAAAGACAATCAACCAAACCAAAAGTTGATTCTTTGAAAAGATCAATAATATTGACAAACCTCTCACTGGTCTAAGAGAAAAAAGGAAAGGCACAAGTTACTTATATCATAAAAAAAAAAGGAGAAGACATCACTACTGATCCCATGGCATGAAAATAATAAGAAATATTAAGAACAACTCTATGCTCGAAATTTTTTGTTTGTTTGTTTGTCCTGGTTGAGATGGAGTTTCACTCATGTCCCCCAGGCTGGCTGGAGTGCAATGGTGCGATCTTGGCTCACTGCAACCTCTGCCTCCCGGGTTCAAGAGATTCTCCTGCCTCAGCCTCCTGAGTAGCTGGGATTACAGGTGCCTGCCACCATGCCAGGTGACTTTTTGTATTTTTAGTAGAGACGGGGTTTCACTATGTTGGCCAGGCTGATCTCAAACTCCTGATCTCATGTCACCCACCCGATTCAGCCTCCCAAAGTGCTAGATTACAGGCGTGAGCCACAGCGACTGGCCTATGCTCGAAGTTTTGATAACCTAGATGAAATGGACCAATTCCTTGAAAGATACAACATTACAAAATTCACACAAGGAGAAATAGATAACATGAATAGGCCTAAATCTATTTACAATATTGAATCAACAATTAATAGCCTTTCAAAACTAGAAGAACCAGGCCTAAATGGTTTTACTGGTGAATTCTACCAAACATTCAAGGGAAAAAAATCAAACTGGTTAACTGTGGCCCATAAACTAGCTGCTTGTTTTTATAAATAAAGTTTTATTGGAACCAGAGCTGAGATTAGGGTCAAGCAAGTGAAGCAAGACTGTGTAAAGGCAGGTTGGATCTTGTTATTTAAAATTTTGATATCTCATGCATGATGGTTTTTTTTGGCATTAAATTTCATTTAAAAATGCATTAAAATGTTATCTTGGTAACTGAGTTTTTGGTATCCTCAAGTTTTGTCCCAAGGCATGTGCCTCACTTGCCACACCCTAATCTTGCCCTTGTGGGGTGATAAGCAGTGAAGGGATAATTGGAAGTGAAAGAGCTGACACTGGATATTATGAAATGTGGTGGTGTTTTTTGTTTTTTGTTTCAGTGGTGATGGTTTGTATTTCACCACCCACAAGGCACTGAGGTGCTAAGCAACTTGTAACAAGAGACACCACGGGTGAGGACGCTGTGTGGTCTGAAATCACCGAAGAGGGCTACGGTCACCCTTGAGCATAGCTGGCTGCAATCATGCTTACATCTGTGTAAGATCAATTATGTACATTCAAAATCTAGGCCACCCATTGCTATTTGGCAAAGTCCATTTGTACTTTTTGATTGACTAGCTTATGTAATCTTTATTGTTTCTTAATGCATTGAACCTGTTATAATGTTCTTTTAAAGGAACTATAATAGTGGGAACAGTTCATGCTGAGTGTGTTTTAAAAGCTTGATCAGCTGGGTGCAGTGGCTCATGCCTGTAATCCCAGCATGTTGGGAGGCCGAGGCGGGCGAATCACAGGAGGTCAGGAGTTTGAGACCAGTCTGACCAACATGGTGAAACCCCGTCTCTACCAAAAATATAAAAATTAGCCAGGTGTGGCGGTGCATGCCTGTAATTCCAGCTGCTCCATAGGCGGAGACAGGAGGATTGCTTGAATCGGGGAGAGGGAAGTTGCAGTGAGTCGAGATCGTGTCACTGCACTCCAGCCTGAGCGACAGAGCAAGACTCCATCTCAAAAAAAAAAAAAAAAAAAAAAAGGAAAGAAAAGCTAGGTCAATAAAGTACTTGTAAGGCTTTGCGTGCCCAAGATTATGGGCTGGCAAACTATAATCAGAAAGTTTTGCCTCTAAAAATTGTCTAAAAATTGGTTTAAGAAATGGTTTCCAAATTTTCTAGGAAATGAGTGATTTTTCTCAGAGTTTAGAAGATTGTTAGGTTGGGTGATAGATATTTCTTCCTTCCTTAAACATGTTTTCCTTTCTAAATCTCAGTTTGTGGTAAAACCAATTTCAGGAAATGCCAAAAATAAATGCCAAAATAAACATTCATTGGAACATAAGACTATTAACACCTAAGATGTTTACAGAAAGAACTGGGCATTAACACGTATACCTTTAGGTCAGTGATCTGAAAATAAAAAGATCCTTAATAATTGAGAACATTATTATTTATCTAGCACCTGTGGTGGAGTTTTTGAAATTCTACAAATTCAATACATGTATGAAATCTTGGCCATAGGTAAACTTAGTCTGAAAAACAGAAATTGACATAGGCAAAATATTCTTATAGTCTTTGTAACAAACTGTTATGAAAAGAGAAATATCCTGTGTCTGAACAGATGGAAAAGCAAGTCATTTTAGAACTGTTGTAAGGTCTTGTTTTTATATTACGCTAATCCCACTCCTCATTGGGGAAAAAGGCTTCCCCATTGTGTTTCAGATTCCTCAGTAGTTTCTGCTGGCTCATAGTAGCTTGAAGGGGATGGGTGAAGTTGAATGAGAAAGTCGGTGAAGAGAACACCAGCTTCCCCCTCCCCCAGACAGGAAATGGCATCGAGATTAAAGATCTGCCGGTGTCTGTTGCTGGGTTTCCCTCTAGGCTACGAAAACAAATAGAACACATAATTAATATTCTTCCTGCAGCTTGTGGAAGGCCTTTAGGCGGAACATCAGTGCTCATTTTACTATCTATATTCAGGCTGAGTTTTGACACCATGATATTTTTGGGAAAGTGGGGAACATGGTGTAATCTGGGATCATCTGTAAACAAATGTCAGTTTTCCAAACAGAAGGAGAGTCAGCTGGGGGTTGTTCTGTAGGCAGGGGCCCCCTGCTAATCTAAGGGAGATGTGAGAAAAGGAAAAGGGGTGATGATTGCTGGAGAGTAGGAAGGTGTTGTTTTGACAGGGATGGTTACCGTCAGGAGCAGTAGCCTGCCTGCTGTCTATCTGTTCACTTTCAAATCAGTTCTCAATAAATATCGTTTGAGCACCCACCAGACTTGTTTGCTAGTACTGAGGTGCAGAGATAAATAACAAAAAATTACTGATTAGCTTATAGTCTAAGGTATGCAGATAAGAGAAAGAAGATTTTTAAGTGATTTATCATAGCAGAATTCTGAAGCTATTGCCCAATCACCAAACTCAAAGTTGCAAAGTGTTTTCTGCTTGCCAAGAGCACTTCTGACTGTCAGTCAGCCTGTAGGACTCAAGAAATTTATGGGTGACCAGCCAAATCCAATTCCTTCTTATGGTGTGTGTTTCAGATATGTAAGGGGGAAAGTATAGATTTGACTTACCCCCAAAGTCACAGGAAGCCATGAGATCTAAGTTCCCAGTGCCATTGAATTCATTAGTGTAGAAGGAAATGAAGATTTGGGCCCAGTTTCTGGAGTCTGTGTGCCCCGTCCCCTGCCCCTTGCCAGCAAGGCTTTTTTTTTTTTTTTTTTTTTTTCTTATACAATGGTGAGACATGATGCTGGACTGAATGTTTAGCCCTATTTATATTTTATGAAGGAAACACATTAGCATAAAAGGTGTAAAACCATGCATAGAGTTTTACCATAAATATGGCTAACAGGATTAAGTAACACTTTAACACAGTGCTTTGCAGTTAGAACTAGGAAACTTGTTACCGTGGTTTACTGGCAGACTTTAGGATTAGTTAAAACTTGTGACTGGGTGTGGTGGCTCACGCTTGTAATCCCAGCACTTTGGGAGGCCAAGGTGGGTGGATCACTTGAGGTCGGGAGTTTGAGACTAGCCTGGACAACATGATGAAACCCTGTCTCTACTAAAAATACAAAAAAAATCAGCTGGGCATGGTGGTGCATGCCTGTAATTCCAGCTACTAGGGAGGCTGAGGCATGAGAATTGCTGGAGCCCAGGAAGCGGAGGTTGCAATGAGCTGAGATTGTGCCACTGCACTCCAGCCTGGGTGACAGAGTGAGACTCTGTCTCAAAAAACAAAAAACAGAAGATGGCCAAATAGGAACAGCTCCGGCCTCCAGTTCCTAGTGCAAGTGACATAGAAGATGGGTGATTTCTGCATTTTCAACTGAGGTACTGGGTTCATCTCACTGGGGTTTGTCAGACAGTCAGTGCTGGTCAGTGGGTGCAGCTCGACCAGTGAGAGCTGAAGCAGGGCGAGGCATTGCCTCACCTGGGAAGCACAAGGGGGAAGGGAATTCCTTTTCCTAGCCAAGGGAAACTGAGACACACAATACCTGGAAAATCGGGGAACTCCCACCCTAATACTGCACTTTACCAAGGGGTCTTAGCAAACGGCACACCAGGAGATTATGTCCCACACCTGGCCCGGAGGGTCCCACGCCCATGGAGCCTCCCTCATTGCTAGCACAGCAGACTGAGATCTAACTGCAAGGCAGCAGTGAGGCTCGGGGAGGGGCGCCTACCAGTGCTGAGGCTTAAGTAGATAAACAAAGCCTCCAGGAAGCTCGAATTGGGTGGAGCCCACCACAGCTCAAGGAGGCCTGCCTGCCTTTGTAGACTCCACCTCTGGGGCCAGGGCATAGCTAAACAAAAAGCAGCAGAAACCTCGGCAGAGGTAAATGCCCCTGTCTGACAGCTTTGAAGAGAGCAATGGTTCTCCCAGCATGGAGGCTGAGATCTGAGAACAGACAGGCTGCCTGCTCAAGTGGGTCCCTGACCCCTGAGTAGCCTAACTGGGAGATATCCCCCACTAGGTGCAGAATGACACCTCACACCTCACACCTCACAAGGCTGGGTTCACCTCTGAGAAGAAGCTTCCAGAGCAAGAATCAGACAGCAGCACTCGCTGTTCAGCAATATTCTATCTCCTGCAGCCTCTGCTGCTGATACCCAGGCAAACAGGATCTGGAGTGGACCTCAAGCAAACTCCAACAGACCTTCAGCTGAGGGTCCTGACTGTTAGAAGGAAAACTTACAAACAGAAAGCACACTCACACCAAAACCCCATCAGTACGTCACCAGCATCAAAGACCAAAGGCAGGTAAAACCACAAATTTGGGGAAAAAGCAGTGCAGAAAAACTGGAAATTCAAAAAATCAGAGTGCATCTCCCCCTCCAAAGGAACGCAGCTCATTGCCAGCAACGGAACAAAGCTGGATGGAGAATGACTTTGACGAGTTGAGAGAAGGCTTCAGTTGATCAAACTTCTCAGAGCTAAAAGAGGAACTATGTATCCAGCACAAAGAAACTAAAAACCTTGAAAAAAGAATGGAAGAATGGATAACTAGAATAATCAATGCAGAGAAGACCGTAAACGAATTGATAGAGATGAAAACCATAACATGAGAACTACGTGACAAATGCAGAAGCTTCAGTAACCGACTCGATCAACTGGAAGAAAGAGTATCAGCGATTGAAGATCAAATGAATGAAATGAAGCAAGAAGAGAAGTGTAGAGAAAAAAGAGTAAAAAGAAATGAACAAAGCCTCCAAGAAGTATGGGATTATGTGAAAAGACCAAATCTACGTCTGATTGGTGTGCCTGAAAGTGCCAGGGAAAATGGAACCAAGTTGGAAAATACTCTGCAGGATATCATCCAGGAGAACTTCCCCAACCTAGTAAGGCAGGCCAACATTCAAATTCAGGAAATACAGAGAATGCCACAAAGATACTCCTCGAGAAGAGCAACTCCAAGACACATAATTGTCAGATTCACCAAAGTTGAAATGAAGGAAAAAATGTTTAGGGCAGCCAGAGAGAAAGGTCGGGTTACCCACAAAGGGAAGCCCATCAGACTAACAGCAGATCTCTCGGCAGAAACTCTACAAGCCAGAAGAGAGTGGGGGCCAATATTCAACATTCTTAAAGAAAAGAATTTTCAACCCAGAATTTCATATCCAGCCAAACTAAGTTTCATAAGTGAAGGAGAAATAAAATCCTTACAGACAAGCAAATGCTTAGAGATTTTGTCACGACCAGGCCTTCCCTACAAGAGATCCTGAAGGAAGCACTAAACATGGAAAGGAACAACAGGTACCAGCCATTGCAAAAACATGCCAAAAATGTAAAGACCATCGACGCTAGGAAGAAACTGCATCAACTAACGAGCAAAATAACCAGTTAATATCATCATGACAGGATCAAGTTCACATATAACAATATTAACCTTAAATGTAAATGGACTAAATGGTCTAATTAAAAGACACGGACTGGCAAATTAGATAGAGTCAAGACCCATCAGTTTGCTGCATTCAGGAGACCCATCTTACATGCAGAGACACACATAGACTCAAAATAAAGGAATGGAGGAAGATCTACCAAGCAAATGGAAAACAAAAAAAAGCAGAGGTTGCAATCCTAGTCTCTGATAAAACAGACTTTAAACCATCAAAGATCAAAAGAGACAAAGAAGGCCATTACATAATGGTAAAGGGATCAATTCATCAGTAAGAGCTAACTATTCTAAATTATATGCACCCAATACTGGAGCACCCAGATTCATAAAGCAAGTCCTTAGAGACTTACGAAGAGACTTAGACTCCCATACAATAATAATGGGAGACTTTAACACCCCACTGTCAAAATTAGACAGATCAACAAGACAGAAAGTTACAAGGATATCCAGGAATTGAACTCAACTCTGCACCAAGCAGACCTAATAGACATCTACAGAACTCTCCACCCCAAATCAACAGAATATACATTCTTCTCAGCACCACATCACACTTACTCCAAAATTGACCACATAGTTGGAAGGAAAGCACTCCTCAGCAAATGTAAAAGAACAGAAATTACAACAAACTGTCTCTTGGACCACAGTGCAATCAAACTAGAACTCAGGACTAAGAAACTCAATCAAAACCACTCAACTACATGGAAACTGAACAACCTGCTCCTGAATGACTACTGGGTACATAACAAAATGAAGGCAGAAATAAAGATGTTCTTTGAAACCAATGAAAACAAAGATACAACATACGAGAATCTCTGGGACACATTTAAAGCAGTGTGTAGAGGGAAATTTGTAGCACTAAATGCCCACAAGACAAAGCAGGAAAGATCTAAAATTGACACCATAACATCACAATTAAAAGAACTAGAGAAGCAAGAGCACACACATTCAAAAGCTAGCAGAAGGCAAGAAATAACTAAGATCAGAGCAGAACTGAAGGAGATAGAGACACAAAAAACCCTCCAAAAAATCAATGAATCCAGGAGGTGGTTTTTGTAAAAGATCAACAAAATTGATAGACCACTAGCAAGACTAATAAAGAAGAAAAGAGAGAAGAATGAAATAGACACAATAAAAAATGATAAAGGGGATATCACCATCAACCCCACAGAAATACAAACTACCATCAGAGAATACTATAAATACCTCTATGCAAATAAACTAGAAAACCTAGAAGAAATGGATAAATTCCTGGACACTTACACTCTCCCAAGACTAAACCAGGAAGAAGTTGAATCCCTGAATAGACCAATCGCAGGCTCTGAAATTGAGACAATAATTATTAGCTTACCAACCAAAAAAAGTCCAGGACCAGATGGATTCGCAGCCGTATTCTACCAGAGGTACAAGGGAGAGCTGGTACCATTCCCTCTGAAACTATTCCAAGACATCGAAAAAGGGGAAATCCTCCCTAACTCATTTTATGAGGCCAGCATCATCCTGATACCAAAGCCTGGCAGAGACACAACAAAAAAAGAGAATTTTAGACCAATATCCCTGATGAACATTGATGCAAAAATCCTGAATAAAATACTGGCAAACCAAATCCAGCAGCACGTCAAAAAGCTTATTCACCATGATCAAGTGGGCTTCATCCCTGGGACGCAAGGCTGGTTCAACGTACGCAAATCAATAAACGTAATGCAGCATATAAACAGAAGCAAAGACAAAAACCCCATGATTATCTCAATAGATGCAGAAAAGGCCTTTGACACAATTCAACAGCCTTTCATGCTAAAAACTCTCAATAAATTTGGTATTGATGAAACATATCTCAAAATAATAAGAACTATTTATGACAAACCCACAGCCAATATCATACTGAATGGGCAAAAACTGGAAGCATTCCCTTTGAAAACTGGCACAAGACAGGGATGCCCTCTCTCACCATTCCTATTCAACATAGCGTTGGCAGTTCTGGCTAGGGCAATCAGGCAAGAGAAAGAAATAAAAGATATTCAGTTAGGAAAAGAAGAAGTCAAATTGTCCTTGTTTGAAGACAACATCATTGTATATTTAGAAAAGCCCATCGTCTCAGCCCCAAATCTCCTTAAGCTGATAAGCAACTTCAGCAAAGTCTCAGGATACAAAATCAACGTGCAAAAATCACAAGCATTCTTATACACCAGCAACAGACAAACAGAGAGCTAAATCATGAATGAACTCCCATTCACAATAGCTTCAAAGAGAATAAAATACCTAGGAATCCAACTTACAAGGGATGTAAAGGACTTCTTCAAGCAGAACTACAAACCACTGCTCAGTGAAATAAAAGAGAACACAAACAAATGGAAGAACATACCATGCTCTTGGATAGGAAGAATCAATATCGTGAAAATGGCCATACTGCCCAAGGTGATTTATAGATTCAATGCCATCCCCATTAAGCTACGAATGACTTTCTTCACAGAATTGGAAAAAACTGCTTTAAAGTTCATACGGAACCAAAAAAGACCCTGCATTACCAAGACAATCCTAAGTCAAAAGAACAAAGCTGGAGGCATCACGCTACCTGACTTCAAACTGTACTACAAGGCTGCAGTAACCAAAACAGCATGGTACTGGTACCAAAACAGAGATATAGACCAATGGAATAGAACAGAGCCCTCAGAAATAATACCACACATCTACAGCCATCTGATCTTTGACAAACCCGACAAAAACAAGAAATGGGAAAGGATTCCATATTTAATAAATGGTGCTGGGAAAATTGGCTAGCCATAAGTAGAAAGCTGAAACTGGATCCTTTCCTTACTCCTTATACGAAAATTAATTCAAGATGGATTAGAGACTTAAATGTTAGACCTAATACCATAAAAACCCTAGAAGAAAACCTAGGTAATACCATTCAGGACATAGGCATGGTCAGGAACTTCATGTCTAAAACACCAAAAGCAACAGCAACAAAAGCCAAAATTGACAAATGGGATCTAATTAAACTAAAGAGCTTCTGCACAGCAAAAGAAACTACCATCAGAGTGAACAGGCAACCTACAGAATGGGAGAAAATTTTTGCAATCTACTCATCTGACAAAGGGCTAATATCCAGAACCTATAAAGAACTCAAACAAATTTACAAGAAAAAAACAACCCCATCAAAAAGTGGGCAAAGGATATGAACAGACACTTCTCAAAAGAAGACATTCATACAGCCAACAGACACATGAAAAAATGCTCATCATCACTCGCCATCAGAGAAATGCAAATCAAAACCACAATGAGATACCATCTCACACCAGTTAGAATGGCAATCATTAAAAAGTCAGGAAACAACAGGTGCTGGAGAGGATGTGGAGAAATAGGAACACTTTTACACTGTTAGTGAGACTGTAAACTAGTTCAACCATTGTGGAAAACAGTGTGGCGATTCTTCAAGGATCTAGAACTAGAAATACCATATGACCCAGCCATCCCATTACTGAGTATATACCCAAAGGATTATAAATCATGCTGCTATAAAGACACATGCACACGTATGTTATTGCGGCACTATTCACAATAGCAAAGACTTGGAATCAACCCATATGTCCATCAGTGACAGACTGGATTAAGAAAATGTGGCACATATACACAATGGAATACTATGCAGCCATAAAAAAGGATGAGTTCATGTCCTTTGTAGGGACATGGATGCAGCTGGAAACCATCATTCTCAGCAGACTATCGCAAGAACAGAAAATCAAACACTGCATGTTCTCACTGATAGGTGGGAATTGAACAATGAGATCACTTGGACACAGGAAGGGGAACATCACACACCAGGGCCTGTTGTGGGGAGGGGGTGGGGGGAGGGATAGCATTAGGAGATATACCTAATGTAAATGATGAGTTAATGGGTGCAGCACACCAACATGGCACATGTATACATATGTATCAAACCTGTACATTGTGCACACGTACCCTAGAACTTAAAGTATAATAAAAAAAACAAAAAACAAAAATACAAAAAACAAGACAAACAAATACAAAAAGCAAGACAAATAACAAAAACAAAAACAACAAAGAATATCTGTGTTTACCATCAGTGTCCATAGTTCAGATAAATAGTCATCCTACAAACTGATGCCTGATCAGGTTCTTCAGTTATGAAAGGAGTCCCTTCCACAGATTCAAGTCCCTGCTGGGACTAAAATTCCATGAATTAGTATTCTATATTGGGTTTTATAGTATTGTCAGCTTTTGCAGGGAGGGTAGGAGAGAGTAGATTTAACCCTTTACACCATGTATCATCAAAAAATGTATTAAGTCTGGGTATGGTGGCTCACACCTGTAATCCCAGAACTTTGGGAGGCTGAGGCAGGAGGATTGCTTGAGTCCAGGATGTCGAGACCAACCTGGGCAACAAAGTGAGATCCTATCTCTATAAGAAAATTTTAAAAATTAGCCAGATATGATGGTGTGCACCTGTAGTCTCAGCTACCTGGAAGGCTGAGATGGGAGGAACCCTGGAGCCTGGAGAGTCCAGGCTGTAGCAAGTCATGATTGCACCACTGCACTCTAACCTGGGCAACAGAGTCAGACCCTGTCTTTAAAAAAAAAAAAATTTCTCAAGATGAGAAGGATAAACACATGTGAAACACCTATAACAATGCAAGTTAGTCTATAATTGAAAAAATTTTTTAAAGCTTTAAGAATCCAAAGAACAGAGTATAAATGGGATCTGAAGATGACTAGGGGATGTTTTGTAGAGGACTTGGTAAGGAAGGGCTTTACCTGGGCAGAGCTTGGGAGATGCAGATTTAGACATTTCAAATAAATAAATACTGTATGTAGTACCTATAAGTATATACTGGAAAAACATATATCTGCATGCAATATATTTATATATATATTGATTTATTTGTGTGGATATTGTCACTTACCTGTGCATTTATACAAGGAGATGCAAATGACATATCAGTTGTAGAATTTTCTCTTTGGTTCACTTAGGTTCTTAGCATGAATGAATCAATGTGTGATGGATGGCTGCAAGAAACACACAGACCATGTCCTGAAATACAATGAAGGCTTCAGGTCTGGTTAGTTACTGAAGTAGTGACAGGTATTAAAATAGTACAGAAGCTTCTAATCTACCAGAGAAAATTCCCAAAGTTTGGTGTGAGGTGTTGCCTGTTGAGAATGTGTCTATCTCTACCACCTTTCGGAGTGAATAATTCTCCACGGGACCCCTAGCTTCTCAAACCCAAGCTTGCACGTGGCAAGTACCAACATGAGAAAGGCTTTCTGAAATTTCAAACACAGACTGTGTTCCTCTCTTCACATACTATCTGTTTTGAACCCTCTGGCTCTTTCTCAGAAGAAATTGATATATTTTCCAAGACACAACTTTGACCTCTGTTTTCAACCCTAACTGTGTGGTAGGAAGTAGGGACCACAAAGGTGGTGATGATTTCCAAACCTATGTGAATGAAATGACTCATGATAAATAAACATGGCATATGCTTATTGCCTTATTTGTGAGAACTGAGACAACTGGTGCATAGAATGCTGTTTGGTGTTACATAGAGATTAATCAATAGGAGAGTGACTGTACAAAATATGGCTGATCCATGCATGTAATACTACACAGCCATGAAAAAGAGTAAGTACTAGAAGACTGATGCTGTAAGACATCTACAGTCCATTGTCAAGTAAAAAAAAAAATCCTTGTAGAGGCATAATTAGAAATTTATAATAAACTGCAGACAACGATTACCTCTAGGTAGTAGAATTGTGTGTGTGTGTGTGTGTGTGTACGTATGTGTTATATGATACATTTTTACAGGGTTTAATTTTTAAAGACAAGCATTTATTTCCTGTAATAAAACATTTTAAAATAGTTTTAGAAAGGAATATGTTGATGGATTTCTTTCTTTTTTTGTTGTGATAAAATATATAGAACATAATATTTATAATTTTAACCATTTGCAAGTGTACAATTAGTACAATTTATATATGCTCACAATGTTTTATAACTGTCTCTGCTATTTATGCCCCCCAATTTTTAATCATTCCCATCAAAAACTTCATATCTATTAAGCAATAACTTTCCCTTTCCCTCTCCCTGCAGCCCCTGGATGCCTCTATTTTACTTTCTCTCTCTGGATTTGAGCAACCAGGCAAAACCTGCCCCAGCCCTGTTGCAGCAGAGGTGAAGTCCTACCCACAGAACACATTTTTAATTTTCAGAAGTGTCACCTATAATTTTACTGTCATTATTAACATTTTGGCATTTTTCCATCTAACCTTTTCCGCTACTGTTACCTCACTACTGAAATTTTACTATATAGGTGGTTTGCTATACTATTTTTTTGTTTAAGATACTGTGAGCATTGTTTCCTTATACTATAAATTATTTATAAATATAATTGCTTTGACAAATGAAAGAATTACACACTTGAGTCAAATATTTGAAATGATACTGAAAGATATTTTGATGCATGTACTATTGTACATTCACATATACAATAGCACATGTATCCAAATACTTTTCGCCAGGTATTGCTGTGTAGGTGAATGTACAGTACACACATCACAGTACTTCCCCCTAGCTCCTTTTTCATTTCTGTGAATTTCCCTATTCTGGGTACCTCATATAGGTGGAATCATACAATATTTGTCCTCTTATATCTGACTTGTGTTACTAACATAATGTTTTCAAGGCCTATCCATTTTGTTGCATATATTAAAATTCGAATCACTTTTGTGGTTGAATAATATTCTATTACATGTATATACCACATTTTGTTTATCCTTTCATCTGTTGATAGTTACTTGGGTTGTTTCTACATTTTAGCTATTGTGACAAATGCTGCTATGAACTCTGATAACCAAATAATCTACTCCAGTCTCTGCTTTCAATTCTTTTGTGTTTATACCTAGGAGTGGCATTGCTGAGTCATATGATAGTTCTAGTTGAACAGCTCACAAAATCTTTTGTAATCAGACTCTTGGATTTATTTTATTTATTACTTATTTATATGACCACAAGTGAGTTAGAGCATGTTTTCATTAATATATGCTTGGTGAAACATTTGGATTTTCTCTTCTATGAATTATCTTCTCATGGCCTCTTTCAATTTTATTAGTGGGTGACTTTTTTCCTTGCTTTAAAACCTCTGTTCTTTATGAAATTTTGCCTTCTGACTAAACTCTTCATTAAATTCATACCACTTCCCCAACCAAAAAAAAAAAAAAAAAAAAAAAAGATAGTTCTATGTTTAACTAAGAAACAGTGAAACTATTTTCTACAATGGCTGCAGCATTTTTTAGGGGGCTCAGTGTCTATTGTTTTATTTCATTTCCTGTTGCAGCATTTTATGTTCCCACCAGCAATGTACAAGGATTCCCATTTCTCCACAGCTTGTTCTTTTCCATTTGTTTGTTTGTTTATAGCCATTTTAGTGGGTCTGGGTGGTTACTCATTGTGGTTTTGATCTGCATTTCCCTGATGACCAATGATGTTGAACATTTTATCATGTGCTTATTAGCAATTTGTATATCTTTTCTGCAGACATGTCTATTAAAGTCCTTTGCCCCTCTTTGAACTGAGTTTTTTGTTGTTGAATTTTAGAGTTCTTTAAATATTCTGGATGTTAATGCCTTATCAGATATGTGGTTTGCAATATTTTCTCCTATTCAGTAGGTTATCTTTTCATTCTCTTGGTAGCATCCTTTGATGCTCAAAATTCTGCATTTTGATGTAGTGCAACTTATCTATTTTTTCTTTTATTGCCTGTTTGCTGTGAACTTTTTTCTTTTAACCAATAGGAACTTAAATTACATTTTAAAGAGTGAGTCAATTAGATATATTGAGTTCATCTGCAAGTTTGCAGAGTGGAATAAAGTGAAACTTCCCTGCACTTCTGAGCCAAGTGCCAGTGAGTCATGCGTAGAAGAATAGGGTTGAGGCTGCCTTGCCTGCTTGGCTGGGTGGCTGGAGAGCACACCTGGCAGATGGTCACTTGGTTCTTAAGTAAGGACACCAAAGTTGGCTTCTGCTTGGTTAATTCACAGACGGTAAATACCAAGAGATGTTCTGTGTTTGACTATGTGTAAATACCTTAGATAGTACAGGAGCTGCAGTGGATGGTAGACACAGCTTGTTGGACTTCAGAGGCAGAGAGATTTGGACTTGAATCCTAGTTCTGCCACCTACTAGGTATGGATCCCAGAAAAACAATCTTCTAGATCAGGGGTCTCCAACCCCTGGGCCATGGACCCAGTATCAGTCTGCAGCTTCTTAGGAACTGGGCCAACAACAGGAAGTGAGCCAGGGGCCTTTGAGTGAAGCTTCATCTGTATTTACAGCCGCTCCCCACTGCTAGCATTACTGCTTGAGCTCCACCTCCTGTCAGATCAGCAGCGGCATTAGGTTCTCATAGGAGCCGGAACCCTACTGTGCATGTGAGGGATCTAGGTTGCAGGCTCCTTATGGGAATCTAACGCCCGATGATCTGTCACTGTCTCACATCACCCCAAGATGGGACCATCTAGTTACAGGAAAACAAGCGCAGGGCTCCCACTGAGTCTATATTATGGTGAGTTGTGTAATTATTGCATTATAAATTACAATGTAATAATAATAGAAATAAAGTGCACAATAAATGTAATGGGCTTGAATCATCCTGAAACCATCCTCCCCATCCTGGTCCATAGAAAAATTGTCTTCCACAAAACTGGTCCCTGGTGCTAAAAAGGTTGAGAGCTGTTGTTTTAGAGCCTCAATTTTTTTTTATTATGGGGTTTGTAATATTAAATACTTACATGGTAGTCCTAAAGAATAATCCTATCTAAGGTAAACAAAATGCCTCATAGTGCCTGGCATATAGTAGGTGCTCAATAAATCATAGTAATTATTAAAGTAATGATGATGAATCAAGTATTAATATCATTTTTTAAATGTAAAAAGGATAATATTAATAACAATAACAAACACTATTTGAAAAACATTATCTTGAGGTGTTCACATGTCTTAACTCATTAAATTCTCATAGTAATCCCATGAGGCATAGATTATTATTACTCTCATTTTGCCAATGAAAAAATGGAAATATGGAGAAATGATTAAGAAGCTTACACCTGATTGAAATTGTGGACCTGGAATTTGAATCCAAGCAGCTGTTTAACATGGAATATTTCTCACTTCCATTAAGCCCAATGGATTCTTTTCTGTCTTTAATCATGTTGTTTGTACTCAGAGCAAAGGATACTCATCCTGCCATTAGGGCAGAGACTGGTAGCTGCTTTCTCTCTGTGCTGCCAAAGTAGCATTTACTGTACCCTCCCTTGCATGTTCTAGCCTGAGGTTAAGGCATCATTTGTGACCTTAGAGAGATACCAAGTAGATGGTGTGGTCCTAGACTTTGCTTCCATCCACCAGCAGGCAAAGCCTGTCCCAACCTCATTGCAACAGAGGTAAAGTCATACCCACGGGGCACTATTTTTTTTTTTTTTAAATAGAGTCTCACTCTGTCACCCAGGCTGGAGTGTAGTGTCACCATCTCAGCTCACTGTGACCTCAGCCTCCTGGGATCAAGTGATTCTCATGCCTCAGCCTCCCCAGTAGCTCGGATGACAGGTGTGTGCCACCATGCCTGGCTAATTTTTGTAATTTTAGTAGAGACAGGGTTTTGCCATATTGTCCAGGCTGGTCTTGAACTCCTGACCTCAGGTGATCCGCCTGCCTCAGCCTCCCAAAGTGCTGGAATTACAGGTGTGAGCTACCCTGCCCTGTCACAGGACACAATTTTAATTCTCAGAAACATCACCTATAATTTTACCATCATTATTAACATTTTGGCGTTTTCCCATCTAGTCCTTTGTGCAATTTCCCCTACTGTTACCTCACTACTGAAATTTTACTCTATAAGCAGTTTCATATACTACTCTTTTGTTTAAGACATTATGAGCATTGTTTCCTTGTATTATAAATTATTCATAAATATAATTTTTTGACAAATGAAAGAATTACACACTTTGACAACTATTTTACATGATACTGAAAGATATTTTGATGTATAAACCATTGTATATATGAATGAATTTTTTTGTTGACATAATAGATTATATGACAGACTCTATTCTATACTTTTCCTTTGTTTCCCTTCTCTCCTTTACCCCTAAATACAGAGAAACATACAAATGTGAAACTAACATTTCCTTTTTATTTTCACTAAATCTCCTTCATTGATATTTTTCTTTTCCTTTTTTCTTTTCTTTTTTTTTTTTTTTTTGAGATGGAGTCTTGCTCTTGTTGCCCAGGTTGGAGTGCAATGGCACGATCTCAGCTCACTGCCACCTCTGCCTCCCGGGCTCAAGTGATTCTCCTGCCTGAGCCTCCTGAGTAGCTGGGATTACAAGTGTGTACCACAATGCTGGGCTAATTTTTGTATTTTTAGTAGAGATGGAATTTCACCATGTTGGCCAGGCTGGTCTCGAACTCCTGACCCCATGTGATCCAGCCACATCAGTCTCCCAAAGTACTGGGATTACAGACGTGAGCCACTGCACCTAGCCATTAATATTTTTAAATACAAAAGTAATACATGCTTATTCTAACAACTGAAATCATATGAAGATACATAAAGTAAAAGCAAATCATCTTCTTTAGCCTCATCTTCAACCCCATCCCTTTGAGCTGCCAATGCTAACACCTGCTGCAGACTTTCCACATTTTTCCCTTGTTCTTTCAAACAGATGCAAATGCACATTTGCATACAGATAGATTGTTTTTTGTTTTTTTTTTACCCAAATATAATTGAAGTAAACCCATTAGTCTACAATTTGTTTTTTATCTCCCCCAGCACTACTGTATACCAGGAACATTCCTAACAATTCAAGACATATGGCTCAATTGTATATTTTTTCTTTTCTAATTTCTCCCTTTCTCCCACTACCACAAGTGTGTGTGTGTGTGTGTGTGTGTGTGTTTGTGTGTATTGGTCTTACAATTCTTATTTGCAGTATGTCTTTGCTGGCACCTCTGCCCACCTTGTTAACAGGCCTACATTTGTTCCACAATGTTCCTAGCTCCTAATCCCACCAGTGTAGGCAAAAGGGGTACCACCTAACTGAATACACTTGAGAGACTCAATTCAATCTGATGCCTGCTCCTTGAAGTTAAAGAGAGTGGGAGACCTGTGACCCAGCACTTTTGCATGTGGAAAACCATGGAGCACTTATTTCCTGAGCTTCTAGGCCCACAGTCTTTGAGGGAGGATGTTGTGGATTAAAGAGAGCCAATAAAAAAAATCCCTTTCTTCCTATGAGTTCTGCACCAATCAAGAGATAGAAACAGGGGTCAGATGAAAATATTACCTTACTGATGAGCTATGCTGAGGACGCAGCTTGAAACTACAACCACCATGAACTCAAATCAAGTTACCCATCCATCCCCACACCTATGTGTACCCATAGTCAGAGCTTGATGCCCCCTTCAGACTCTTCCTAGACAGGGGGCTAGGTGTGGCTGTTCCTCCTTCCCAATCCGACCACTCAGAGATGCCACTCAGAGACACCAGGCTTCCTGCTTTGTTGAGAAGTCAGAGAGTTGGAAAAATTGGTAGTTGAAAACGTGGGTAGATGTTTACTCTCTCCTACTTCTGCAAGGGTCTTTTGAAAGGGAAGAAGTTCCAACGTTAAGGGCTGAAACAGGAAGGTTTGGATGGGAGAAGGATACTGCCTGTAGATCACATGCTGAAGAGTTAGTCATGCCACAGAAGGTAGTTTCTACTTCATTCTGTTGTTCAACAAGTATACTCTTATCATTTTGATCATCCCAGACAGGTACTACACATCCAGCTGGGGATGGTGTACATTTCGAGAACATCTCTCAAACCCTTAGTGGCAGCTGCACTTCTGAGAGCATGTTTTCCCCCACTGAGGTTTCACTGGAAAGACCCAGAAATTCTGAGCATGACTGTTGCACACCCACGTTACAGGAGGATGGGGACAGGGTGACATGCACCCAGAGACAGCATCCACCCACAGATCCATTTGCTCAGCTGCCAAATGAGGTGGTTGATTCAATTATCTCCCTGAGGACTCCACTGTGTCAACCTTCTGTCATTCTGAAACACCACCACCCCTGTAACTGCTGAAGACCACCTTGTCCATAAATAAACTGGCAGAGCTGGGTAAACTTGTTGAATTTCCAAAGGCCAAGACACCAGACTGTTCTTTCAGTCTTGATCAGAACAGTATTTCACTGCTAAGCCAAGTGAGCAAGGTTGGGATACATCACTACTGCAACTATGACACTCTCTGTACCTGTAAAAGCCACCTCATATGCACTACAGACTGGTACAGCCTCTTGAAAGTACTCATCAAAATAAAAAAATAGACACCTCTCCTTTGCTATGGTCTGAATGTTTGTGTCTGTCCAAAATCCATATTGAAACCTAAGACCCAATGTGATAGTATTAAGGAGTGGAGCCTTTCAGAGGTCAATAAGCCATGAAGGCTCTGACCTTGTGAATGAAATTTGTACCCCTATAAAAGACGCTTCAGAGAGCCACCGGCCCTTCTATCTCTTTTGCTGTCTGATGACACAGCTTTCACCCCTTCCACCATGTGAGAACATAGCAAGAAGGCACCATCTTGGAAGCAGAGAGCAGCCCTCACCAGACACCACGTCTCATTTGCCAGTGCCTTGATCTAGGACTTCCCAGCCTCCAGAACTGTGAGAAATATTTTTCTATTATTCATAAATTTCCCAATGTCTCAGTCTGTTTTGTGCTTCTATAGCAAAATGCCACTGATGGGGTGATTTGTAAACATTAGAAGTTTATCTCTCACAGTTCTGAAGGCTGGGAAGTTCAAGATCAGGACACTAGCAGTTTTGGTGTCTGGTGAAGGCTTGGTCTTTGCTTACAAGATGGTGCGTGGAACATTGCATCTTTCTGAATGGAGAAACACTGTCCCTCACATGGCAGAAGAGTGAAACAGCCCACTGTTGAAAGTCCTTTTACTAAGGTAGACCAGGTGCAGTGACTCAAGTCTGTAATCCCAGCACTTCGGGAGGCTGAGGTGGAAGGGTTGCTTGAGCCCAGGAGTTTGAGACCAGCCTGGGCAACATAGCAAGATCCTGTCTCTATTAAAATAAAATAAAATAAAATAAAATAAAATAAAATAAAATAAAATAATTAGCCATTCATGATGGTGAGCACCTGTAGTCCCAGCTGCTCGGGAGGCTGAGGTGTGAGGATCGATTGAGCCCAGGATGTTGAGACTACAATGAGCCATGATCGTGTCACTGCACTCCAGCCTAGGCAACACAGCAAGACCCTGTCTCAAAAAATAAAAAAAATTAAACCCACCCAGGAGGATGGAGCCTTAATGTCTTAATCACCTCTTAAATGCTCCATCTCCCAATACAGTTACATTGGCAATACATTTCAACATAAGTTTTGGAGGGGAATAAACAGTAAAACCATGGCACCCAGTCTCAGGTATTTTGTTATAGAAGTATATATGGACTAAGACACCTTTGATCCAGCAATTTTACTTCAGGAAATTTATTTTATAGAAATAAATTATACACGTCTCCAAGGATAACTGTACAAAAGATATGTATTGAAGCACTCCATGTAATAACAAAAAACTCAAAATAACTTAAATGTCTATTAATAAAAGATAGGTTATATAAATATGGTTCACATATAGAATGGGATAGCCATGCAGCTATTAAAAAATATAATAAGGAGATGCTGTATATACTGACATGGAGAGCTATCCAAGACAGAGTTTTGATTGAAAACAGTAGGATGGGCCGGGTGCGGTGACTCACGCCTGTAATCTCAGCACTTTGGGAGGCTGATGTGGGCGGATCATCCGAGGTCAGCAGTTCCAGACCGGCCTGGCTAACATGGTGAAACCCCATCTGTACTGAAAATACAAAAATTTTTCAGGTGTGGTGGTGTGTGCCTGTAGTCCCAGCTACTCAGGAGACTGAGGCAGGAGAAACACTTGAACCCGGGAGGCGGAGGTTTCAGTGAGCTGAGATCGTGCCACTGCACTCCAGCCTGGGTTACAGAGCCAGACTCTGTCTCAAAAACAAACAAGCGAACAATCAAACAAAAAAAAAAAGAAAAAAAGAAAGAAAAAAGAAAACAGTAGGATGCCCACTCTATGTGTTTAGTGTGATTACATTTTTTTTGATGTGTTGGTGGGGAGTTCTTGTCTAGTCTTAGACAATAAAAACACACACCCCAACCTCTTAACAGTGTCTACCTTAGGGGTCTGAATTGTTTGCATTTGGGTGGGGTTATTGGAAAATATTGGACTTTTATTTTATTTTATTTACTTATTTTTTTGAGACGGGAGGCTCACTCTCTCACCTGGGCTGGAGTGTAGTGGCATGATCTTGGCTCACTGCAACCTCTGCCTCCCAGGTTCAAGCGATTCTCCTGCCTCAGCCTCCCAAGTAGCTGGGACTACAGGTGCCTGCCACCATGCCCAGCTAATTTTCCAATTTTAGTAGAGATGGAGTTTCTCCATATTGGCCAGGCTGGTTCGAACTCCTGAGCTGTGATCCTCCCACCTTTGCCTCCCAAAGTGCTAAGATTACAGGCGTGAGCCACCGTGCCTGGCCTTACTTTTAATTCTTATGTATTTCTATACTCTTCAGGGTTTTTTTTTCTAAACAATAAACATTTATTTGTTACTATTACTTTTACTTATAAAAATTCCTTTTTAGAGACAGTCTCATTCTGTCACCCAGGCTGGAGTGCAGTGATGCAATCACAGCTCACTGTAGCCACGAACTCCTGGGGTCAAGTGATCTTCCCACCTCAGCCTCCCAAGAAGCTAGGACCACAGGTGCATGCTACTATGCCCAGCAGCATTTATTTTTTATTTTTTGGCCTCTACACAGTCCCTTCAATCTTCAGAGGAGGAAGAGCTAGCCTTGGCCTCTGCTCCCCTGCTTTCTCATCATAGAACGTAGGACAGTGTCAGGGCTGAGTCAATGGAAATGTGTTAAATCCAAAGCATTAAGGTGACATCACCTTGTTGAAAGTTCTCAGGGACATCTTTGACATCACTGACAGACAGGTTCATTCCAGAGTGCATGGGATTTGATTTGTGAACTAGAGGCTCGATGGGTCTGAGTTCACAGGTACACAAAAATGCTGCTCTTCTGAATGAGAAAACACTGAAAACAACACGCAACCCATGTGTCACCCAGTTTTAAATATCTCTTGGTGGGATCATTTCTGAGCCCCACTATCTTGTGGCAAACCACATTTTCCATGGTGCCCAACAAGGGTTTACATGCCTGCTTGTTTTTTATGATTTACTTCTATGGTTGTATTTGTGCAAATCATACATAGAGGTTGACAGAGAGATGAAGGGATTCTCCTTTCTGTGAATGGTTGAGAAACTGTCTACAGTCCCTTTCCTGGGTGGGTAAACTCTTATGCTGCCTGACCTCACAAATGTTAAGAAAAATGAGATTACATTACAGGACTATCCAGGCCCCAATTATGCTTGATCTTTCCACCCTCTAAACTGAAGAACCCCCAAAGCCTTTCAAGGTTGGTCTTCTCCTTCCTGTAGAATGCCTGGGAGTCCCCTGGAGGTATCTTTAATGTAGACGATGATCTTTGGCAGCCTCTTGTCCTACCACTCTGTGTTGGCCTGTGGGGTATATGCCCCTTGGGATTCTCTTGCCACCCGCCAGAATCACGGCTTGCTACTTGTAGGGCTGCTCTCCCCAGGCACCTGTGGCCTCCTCAGTGGGGCTGCCTCTCCCACCATGGATGCAGACATACTTAACTTTTTTTTTTTTCCGTAGTGTGCTTCTAACTAGATGGAACTCAATGGGTACTAGAGGATACCATGGTATGAAATGCCACCTAACTCAAAAGCCATATGCATCCGAATCTCTGCTGTGGGAAGCTGAGACTCTCCACCATACTTGTGAAGCACTGCAAGGACCCTCCAGTGGCAATGTGAAAGACTATTGGGTTAGACAAGTGAGGAAAAAAGCAATAATGAAAGAGAAGGAATATAGCTGAAGACTAAGAGGGGGCAGCAGGTAAACTGCTAAGAGAATGATGAAAGAATTTCAAGGTGAGTGGGTCAAAGATTTCGCTGTTTCACTCTGCAACCGGAGGCTGAATGAGTATCTCTGAGGGATTCCATGGCGAGAGGTTTTACAGAGTAAATCTTTGATACTTGGGGAAAACACTTACTAGACCTTTGGAAATCCCCACACATACAGATATCATTATAACAGAATTTAATGTTAGAAATTGGGGTCAGAAGAAAAATATTAGGGCCCCAGTGAAGTATGTGAGTTGGGCATGTAGCAAGGCCAATTCTTTAGCCAACTGATCTACTCCTTCACTGCTGGCTCAAAACTTGGATTCAAACTTGTACTTCCTCAAAATTACAAATGAGTATGTCATGGATTTTGAGATCATGTGTCAACAGCTGCAGCTGAGAACATCACACATCAGAGTGCTAAGGGTCTATATTATACAGTTCAAGGAGTTGTGTTGCGTCATGCCTAAGAGCTCTCCCAATTTGGGATTATCACAATGAAGTGTGACATTATTTTCCATCATACTCCATTGACCTAAGCAATTTAGCAACAAAGGCTAGATCCTCAGTTCACACCCTGAACAAGTGCTGTCAGCCTGGGAATCCCTCTAGATGAGCCTGTTTCTATAAAACTGTTCTCAGCCTTCTCCTGGGCTTCAGCCAGGCCTTGATGGCCGGGGATGGATTATGCATTTTTCTGTGCATATAGCGCCTCTTTGTTCCTTCTTTCTGACTTATTTTTCTCCCAAATAAAGGGCAGGGGAAAGAAGATTATGGAAGAAAGTCTGGCAAATGGGATGCAAGTTATCCAGTTGTACTATTCAATGGGAAAATCTGGCTGTAAGCCTAGGAACTTAAAATGATGTTTCTAGATTTGAAAATATAATCTCAAAATGCTTCCATTTTGTGAAGGGTCAGCCCCCAGCCTCCGTGCATAAAAGATAGATGGGAAGGACCAGGCAGGTGGAGAGTCATGGCTGGGGGTACAGGGAAGAGTGAGGGCTTTCAGAAGGTGTTGTGGCTATAGTTCAGAGTCCTCACCCACCTGGGGTCAGGAGTTGTGGGTTTTCCTGTAGTGCTGCCTCTGACCACTGTAATCTTGGGCACATCACTTCGTTTCTTTTCACAACTGAGTATCCTCAATGTAAACATAAGAAATTAGGCTGGGCATGGTGGCTCACACCTGCAATCCCCGAACTTTGGGAGGCCGAGGCAGGCGGATCACCTGAGGTCAGGAGTTTGAGACCAGCTTGACCAACGTGGAGAAACCCCGTCGCTTCTAAAAATAGAAAAAATTAGTCAGGCGTGGTAGCACATCCCAGTTGTAATCCCAGCTACTTGGGAGGCTGAGGCAGGATAATCGCTTGAACCTGGGAGGTGGAGGAGAGCCGAGATCATGCCATTGCACTCCAGCCTGGGCAACAAGAGCAAGACTTTGTCTAAAGAAAAAAATAAAAAAAAGACATTAGACCAGATGTTCTAGAAGATTCCTTCCATCTCTATCAGCCATGGATCTATGGTTGTGATTACCACCCCTTCTCAGGAGTGGATTATAGAATGATGGATTTAAGACAAACTTACTAGTTTGTAGAGGTGAATAAATACCATTGAATTTATAAATGAATAATCGATCCAAATGTAATCAGCTATTTGTCTTTTCCATAAAACAATCTACACTGGATTTTTGGTTTTAACATTAATAAGAATGTAAAAAATATTTTAATTCACTTTTCAAAGTGCTTTCACTGGTATAATTTTTAAAGATACTCCCATCACAAAGCGGGAGTTAAAAATGCATGCCTAACAGGCTGAACTCAGTCCCAAATTTTCACCACAGTCTCCTTTATCTCAGCAATACAGAGATGCAAGAAGTATTCTTTCTGGGGTGATATATTCTTTCCTGGCAGCAGGCAGGTGCTGGGGCATGTCCCTGGCCATCTTGGTCCCACAGGCCAGCTCTCGGGATGAGAGATGGACCTTGGTGATTTCTTCCTCCAAGATATTGCAGACCTACTCCACTACTTCTCCTTTCTAGAAAAAAGCACTGTCTCGTAGCAGCACCTGGAAGCCACTACAGCGGGTTGGCCTTTGGTCCCTTTTGAGCGTAGCAATTTTTTGTGGAAAATGTATTTTAGGAAATCTTGTGTCTGGGCTAGGTGGAATCATTAGCAATGACTCCATCACATACCACATTCTCTTCTCTGCCCATGGCTTTTTGATCAATGGCCTCTGTATGACAGTTTATGAGATATTTAATAGGCTACACAGGCCCCTCTCCACTGTGTGGATAGCTTGCTCCTGCAGCAAACTGCAGCCCTACATCCAGCATGCAGGGCAGACCAAGCACTCCCTTGGGCATTCTGAAGGTTAGAGGCCACCTCATACTCTGCCTGAGACAGTGACTTTCTTTCTTGTGATAACAACGTTTTTATTCCACTGAATCCAGGTACATAGAGAAATTTCAGAATAATCAACTTATTTGCTTTTTCTTATAAAAGTGTTGCATAGACTAAATGCACTAATTTAGGAAGATGGTGTAGATCAAATCTTGGTAGAAGTAAGCATTCACATTTTAACTCTTATTATTGTTATCATAGACTGGCACCAATGAGCTGCAAGTTGCAACACAACTCAATCTGAAGAGAAGGCCCAGATACCCTCCAGTCTAACCTCTCACTTTGCAAATGGGTGGAACTGAGGTCCAGGAAGGAGGCAAGGCTTGCCTAAGGTCACAGAATTCACTAGTAACATAAATAGAATTAAAAATTCGGTGAGAAATATTTACTTAGACATGTATCTTTGAAGCCAGCCAGCATTTTCCAGCATTTTTTGAGACAATGAAGTGGCAGGATAATCCTGGGTCCCCCAGAGAAATTTTGGAAAGGTTTTCCTATATAATAAAGTCACTTAAAAAGGAAGGATTCATTGCATGGTATCCAACTGACCTGTGAGGTCCCTCCACAGAACTCCAAGGAGCCCCCACTTACTCTGGCCCTGGTTCCTTCAGAGGTGGCTAGGCCGGGACTGTGTCTTGGGATTCCCTACAACTGCCACCGCTGGGAGAGATGGAAGTTCGCCATGTTTATTGGAAGCTGAATTCCTCCAATAATAGAAGAGAAAGAAACAAAGTTTGTTGGAATTTTTCATGAATTCTTCCTTTTTAAGTGACTTTATTTTATAGAAGGCATTTGTGTTTAGTTTGCTAGGACTGCTGCAGCAAAGGACCACAGACTAAGTGACTTAAACAACGGAAACACATTGCCTCACAGTTTTGGAGGCTGGAAGTCCAAGATCAAGATGTCAGCAGGGTTGGTGCTTTCTGAGGGAAGTGAGGGAGAATCTCTTCCAGGCCCCTCCCCTGCCTTGTGGTGTTTTCTGAAGGCCATCTTTGATGTTCCTTTGATTATGAAAGTAATACCCCAATCTCTGACTTCATCTTCATGTAGTGTTTTCCCTGTATGTGGGTCTGTCTCCAAATTTCTCCCTTTTATAAGAACACTAGTCATGTTTGATTAGGGATCACTCTAATGACCACATTTTAACTTGATTACCTCTTTAAAGATGCTATTTTCAAATAAGATCACATTCTGAGGTATTGTGGGTTAGGACATATGAATTTCTGGAGAACACGACTCAACCCCATAACAGCACTGAATAATTTAGACAAGTGAGGATTGTGTCTGCTTCATTTACCATCGCATGCCAAGCGTCTAGCACAAAGCACGTCACATATTGGGCTCTCAAATATTTGTTGAATTAATAAACACATAGTTATCCTCATCTAATTATACTTGGTGTTTTTCAGTTTGGCTTTTCATGAGGTGTTAATTTTCCCTCAAAGACACAGATTATCCTTGGTGATGTGGGAATTGGAAGACTGTACATTCAGTAATCCCCCATCCTCAGGGTAGCTAATTTCATGTCAGCATCTTCTCACACAAGCACTTTAAATTGCACTATTTCCAAGTGGTAAAACTGACTGACAATGACCTTTGTCTGTCTGGTCTGGAGCCTGGTGGTGGGTACATTGAGTAATGAATTGATCTGAAAGCAGAGGCAGTAAGAAGAAGAAAAGCTCCTGAATAACAGAGTTGGCAGATGTCTGCCCTGGAAATCCTATTCTGCCTTTGACTTCTGATGATACCAGGGTAGGATGACATAGGAGCTTCTGCATGGTGCTGGCCATGGGAACACTGCCCGGGCAGACAAGAAAATTCTCACAAACGTCTTTGCAACTGGGGAAAAGCCAGTTCTTACCAATCTGTGTCCCATCTGCAGGAATAGTAATGCCTTACAAATTAAACCTGAACTCAGAGGCTGGAGTAGTAAATCCTGTGTCAGTCCTTTATATTTCCTATTAAAGTTGTCCATGCACATAAGCAACAGATGGAAGAGACTAATGAGACATGTTATATTCGAGTACAATAAATTGGTCTGAAATGTGGATGTTGTGCTCTTATTGGGCAGAGTGTAAGTTTGGCTCAAATGGAAGGCTTTAATGTAGTGTGCTATGAGACTGCCTGGGTATTTGGGGCAAGAGGACCCAAGTCAGGAACCGAACCCATTTTAGACACCTGTACCCTTTCCCCAAAATACTAGAGCACCCAGATCATGCCCCTCAAGCTGTGTTAAGAACGGATGACTATGATAAAAGCAAAAGAACCCATGACACAGGATCTAGCCACTTGTTTATTTCCATGTATTTTGCTCTGTTATGTTTTTGAAGTGGGTGAACTGGCCTGTGCGAGTGGGCCTATGTGGCCATCTGGGCAAAAACTGGAGAACAGATTTCAGGCCCCTAGTTCTTCTGTTTGATTGGAAATTAGCTTCCTCCTTGGACTCCAACTTGCAATGTTTAATGGAATAGAAAAGATTGGGAGCTCGTTGTTGACTGTTCATGTTAGAGAGAAGCTGTACTTAGTGCCACACTTGAGCGCTTTGCCCATTTATTGGTTCACTGCAGCGAATGTGAATAGATTACTGCTCCTAGGCACTTCGACACATTGGCCGGGACCTGTCAGAGGACACAAACTAGATCAGAAAAGAAACAGAATGCACCTGGGATGTTTAGCCTGGAGTCAAAGACCTTCTGAAATTTTACAGGCAGTGGGACATATCAGCAGCTGGCCAATGTGGTGAAACCCTGTCTCTATTAAAAATACAAAAATTAGCTGTGTGTGGTGGTACACAGCTGTAATCTCAGCTGCTTGAGAGCCTGAAGCAGGAGAATCACTAGAACCCAGGAGATGGAGTTTGCAGTGAGCCGAGATCATGCCACTGCCCTCCAATCTGAGTGACACAGTGAGACTCCATCTCAAAAACAAACACAAACAAACAAATTAACAAAAAAGTAGGCTGGGCCCAGTGGCTCATGCCTGTAATCCCAGTACTTTGAGAGGCTGAGGCGGGCAGATCACCTGAGGTCGAGAGTTCGCGGCCAGCCTGACCAACATGGAGAAACCTCATCTCTACTAAAAATACAAAAATCAGCCGGATGTGGTGGTGCATGCCTGTAATCCCAGCTACTCGGGAGGCTGAGGCAGGAGAATTGCTTGAACCCAGGTGGTAGAGGTTGTGGTGAGCCAAGATCTCACCACTGCACTCCAGCCTGGACAACAAGAGTGAAATTGTATTTAAAAAAAAAAAAGTATATACACACACACACACACACACACACACACACACACACACACACACACACACACATATACTAGTACCTGTCTTCCAGCATACAAACAGAAGATTTATTTTCTATCATTTGCACTTAGAATTTCCGGGTCTACTGCTGCCTAGTGTTCGTAGCTCCCCGTACAAATGCGAGGTCTCCTTTCTCCACGTCCTTACCTATCCATGGTGTTGCCACACCAACATTTTTCACTAGTCTGATGGTATCCATTGTTTTAATTTGCATTTCCCTGATTATCAGGGCTGCTGAGTGTGTTTTTCACATGCTTATTTTCAGTTTTACTCTTCTGTGGTTTGCCTCTTTCTATACTTTGCTGCCTTTTCTATGGACCTTAGTCTTTTTCTTATTCATTTGTAGAAATCCTTTTAACATTTTGGACATCACCCTTTATTAAAGTGCTGCAAGTATCATTTCCCAGAGACTACACATTGTTGTCTAACAGTTTATGAGTCTTTTAGTGAACAAAATATTTCTATTTTAATGTCATAAAATACACTTTAATGATTTCCCCTCTTTCTTTCTTTCTTTTTTCTAAGGGAAATATTCTTACTCTCCAGAGGTTATAAATGTTATTCTATATTTTCTTCATTAAGTTTTATAGTTCCCTCGACCTTAATTTGGGTTTTTAATTAACCTGGAATTGATTTTTGTGTGTGATATGATGTAGGAATCTAATTTTCTTGTATTTTTCATGAAGATCACCAATTGCCCCAGAATATTTTTTGCATAATACCATTTCCCCATATTGATCCAATTCCACTTGTAAGAGCAAGGCGGGGGATAATGGTAGTGGGACTGAGGAAAGACTTGGAGCTGAAGAGGGGCCATGCTACAAGAATGATCGTCTAGGGAGATGTAGTTTATGGTAGAAACGTGCCAAAGTAGGAGCATGTCAGGGAATAAATATCTCGACATCTGTCTTCTCCAGGCTTCCTTTTTTTTTTGCTGTTATTTCCCATTGGTCAAACTCCAAAGAAGTTAAACCCAGAGGGCAAGGGTGCCCTGATGATGAGGTCTGTAGGGATAGGCCTCCCCAGGGCTCAGAGCGGGCAGTGAAGGGCAGAGAAAGCATTCCAGTGAGAGTGCAAATGGAAGGGGGCCCACACAGCTCTTCCCGGGGTGCACTGACCTCATTTAATGTGTCCTTCTCCCAGAGATGCACCACCCATATCATTATAGTTTTACCACCTACATATGTATTGAGTATGCTCTGGAATCAGTTTTGAAATATTGGGGAGCCAGCCCAAATCTAGTTGTGCAAAGAAAGAGCAATAGTTCCACAGCCAGAGAAGAAATGCTGAATAGGGTCTTCAAGTCACGCTGTGGCTTTAGATTTCTTGAGAATGTATAAAAGCCCCGTCTGCAGAAAGTGATCCTTGGCTACCAAGCTTCTATAGTTAAAAGTAGAAGATTAAAAAGGAGGCTGGAAGCACTGAGAGAATGAGGGAGGCTGGTCATCACTTGACTTTGCCATGGAGTGACCTCAGTGGACTGTTTATTGGGGAAATCTCTGATGTCAGTCTCGTTAGATCTTTCCTGTTGGATTCCATAGAGAAAAATCTTATGATCTCCTGTCTCAACCAAGTTGCATATGACATGTGATCTCCCTGTTTGGAGCAGGACATCTGTATCTTCAGCTGTGTCTGGTGGCCCCCAGTGTAGAGGTCCCTTGCCAGGGTGGGAGAGGGTGGTTATATGCAGTGTGGAGTACCAGGGGGACTCTAAGGATTTACTGTTTCTCAAACAGCTTTCACCAAATCCTGCTTCATGTAGTACCCCCTTCCTTTCCAATCCAGAAGCATTTAGTACTGCCAGCGTCTTAGCCCTAGAGAGTTGCCACCATGTCAACCAGGTTTGTTCCCAGTTTTTCCCACTGCAGGTTTAGGATGTGCCTGTCACAGGTCTGCAGAGTCACTTATGATTCCATCACATGCATTCCAGCTTCCATCTCTTATTGTTGTTGTCTCCTCTGTCCTCTCTGTTGTGCTTGTGCTCTTTGTCTTAAAAAAAAAAAAAAAAAAAAAAAAAAAAGGTCTGGTGCCACGGCTCACACCTGTAATCCCAGCACTTTGGGAGGCCAAGGTGGGTGGATCACCTGAGGTCAGGAGTTTGAAACCAGCCTGACCAACATACCAACATGATGAAACCCCATCTCTACTATCTATCTATCTATCTATCTATCTATCTATCTATCTATCTATCTAAATAAATAAATAAATTAGCCAGGCGTAATGGCACAGGCCTGTAATCCCAGCTACTCAAGAGACTGAGGCAGAGAATTGCTTAAACCCGGGAGGCAGAGGTTGCAGTGAGCCGAGATCGCACCACTGCACTCCAGCTTAGGCAACAAAAGTGAAACTCCATCCATCTCAGACAAACAAGGAAGCAAACAAACAAACAAACAAATAAAAACAGATAAGGTCTCACTATATTGCCCAGGCTGGTGGTCTTGAACTACTGGGTTCAAGGTGTCATTCTGCCTCACCCTGCAGAGTAACGGGGATTATAAGTGCAAGTCACCACACCTGGGCTTTTTGTCCTTTTAAGAAATCCTTTCGGCTGAGGCAGGAGGATGGTTTGAGCCTGGAAGGTAGACTGCAGTAAGCCATGATCATGCCTCTGCACTCCAGCCTGGGCCAAAGAGCAAGACCCTGTCTGGAAAAAAAAATCCTTTTACTACAGTTTTATATAGTGAAGTTTCTGGAGGGAGAGAAACTAGATGTGTGTGTTTAAACATCCTAATGCAGAGTCCTTTCTTCCATTTTCCTTAAATTTATTAGCTTTGAGAAATGATTTATTAACTTATTTTCAATCTTTCTTGCTTTTTAAATAGGTGCAATCAGTTATCAATTTCCCACTAAACAATCATTCCACAAATTTTGATATTTAGTATTTCGAGTATTGGCAAGTTCCAAATATCTAACTATTTCCACCATGATCCTACTTTAAGTTCATGAATTACTCAAAAGTGAATTTTTAAGTTTCCAAACATATTGCAAAACAACGTTTTTATTATTGATTTCTGATCAACACATGGTTAGGGAACGTGGTCTGTATGGCATGCATTCTTTGAAGTGTATTGAGATATCTTCCATCTCCTAAGGACCTGCATCCATTTTTAATGTATGTTCTATGTGTGTCTGAAAAGGAGGTAGAGTCTGCACTTGTTGGTGAAAGATTCTATATTTTCTATCAGATGGGACTTGATTTTATTGTTCTAACCTTCTGCCATTACTAATTTTTTTACTGGCACAGTTAGTTTCTTCTCTGTGATTATTTTTGTTGTTTTTTTTGTATATTTGAGACTTTGTTGTTACATATATACATATTTATGACTGGTAGATTTTCTTTTTTCCTTCAACTTTTAAGTTCCGGGGATACATGTGCAGGATGTGCAGGTTGGTTACACAGGTAAATGTGTGCCATGTTGGTTTGCTGCACAGATCATCCCATCACCTAGGTATTAAGCCCAGCATCCGTTAGCTATTCTTCCTGTTGCTCTCTCTCCTCCCATCACCCCCCAAACGACAGGCACCAGTGTGTGTTGTTCCCCTCCCATGTGTCCATGTGTTCTCATTGTTCAGCTCCCACTTACAAGTGAGAACACGCAGCATTTGGTTTTCTGTTCCTGCATTAGTTTGCTGAGGATAATGGCTTTCAGCTCCATCCGTGTCCCTGCAAAGGACATGGTCTCATTCCTTTTTATGGCTGAATAGTTTTCCATGGGTATATGTACCACATTTTCTTTATCCTATGACTGGTACATTTTTTCTATTAAGTTTTTTATAATGTCATTCTTTGTCCCTGTTGATGCTTTTCTCTTACTTTTAATTTTGTCTGATTTAAATGTTACTCCCAGAACTCTGTTGCTTTCTACTAGGTTTCTCATAGAATATACTTTCCATTCATTTATTTCGAATCTCAATCTCTCTCTGCATTTGTATGTGTGTTTTACATGTCTCTTGTAAGCAGCATAGAGCTGCATTTTAACAAAATTTAAATTGTATTTATTTTTGAAATATGTGATCTCTCATATATTATCAAATTCTAAGTATACTAAAGAGTAAACAGTAAATGATTTCCCCCTCATCTCTTTTTCCCATCTTCCCAGTCTTTCTCTCCAGAGGTAGCCAGTATTAATAGTTTCTTGCTGCAAATAATCATTGTGAATATAAGTAAATATACTCTGTATATTCATTCCTTTTATGGTGGCAGTGTAGGCACTGCTAAGTATCTTGTTTTTTCATTTCTTAGCAATTTAACTGTGAATAAAGAGCTTCCTCATTCTTTTCAATGACTACATATTAGTTTATGAATGTTTCCTTATCTATTAAACCTATCTCCCATCAGAGGACTTTTAGGTGGTTTCCAGTGTTTTACTTTTACAAACAATGCTGTAACGAATAATCTTATACAAACATTATTTAAACATGTATATCTATAGGAGAAATTTCTACAAATGGAATTGCCGGGACAACTGGCTTCTGCTTTCGTAATTCTAATAGATATATAGAGATTGCCTAATTTTCCGGCATCAAGGCTTGCCAGTTTACACTCCCACCAGCAAAGGCTGTCCTAATTCATACTCCTACTTGCTGGTTTTCCCACGTCCTCACCATAGCAGCCAGGGGACAGTCAAGAAATGGAGACATCTCTGGGGGTTTTGAACAAAGGGGGACATAAAACGGGAAATGAGTACCCAGGTGATGGGAGAGCTGGAAAGGTTAACACGGGATAGTGAGGCAGCCCAGGGGAAAGGCAACCCCCAGAGCTAGAGAACCACTTGGCAGTGTCATAGGGTCCAGGAGCCAGGGCCATTGATGAAGCCAGGACCCCAGCAGGCTGCCTGTCAGGAACTGGTGATGGAGTGAGGGCTGTCAGGAGGGAGCGGAGGAGAAGTAGCTGCTGATGGAGATGCCTCCTGAAGCAAAGTGGAGGGGAGGAGTGCCCTGGCCTCTACACTCTTGTTTTCTACCAATGTCTCCCATTCCTGCAAACCACCTGAATTCAGCTTGGGAAATAAATGCATTTTCCCATGATGCAGACCAGAGTGGAGAAGGATGGAAAATGGATCCAGGAACAGCAACAACAACAAGTCAAAAACAAAAAGTATGGCACCGGCTATTCTTTTTTTTTTTTTTTTCTTCCAGACAGAATTGTCCAGGCTGGAGTGCAATGGCATGATCTCGCTTACTGCAACCTCCGCCTCCCATGTTCAAGAGATTCTTCTGCCTCAACCTCTCAAGTAGCAGGGATTACAGGCACCCATCACCACGCCTAGCTAATTTTTGTATTTTTAGTAAAGATGGGGTTTCACCATGTTGGCCAGGCTGGTCTCGAACTCCTGACCTCAGGTGATCCGCCCACCTTGACCTCTCAAAGTGCTGGGATTACAGGCATGAGCCACCTCCCTTGGCCTGGCACCATCTAATCTTGTTGCTCTCAGCTTCATACTTAACTGCCAGACAACAACGACTTGGCGCTTCTACCTAACAGAATGTAACTGTCGTTTGTACCAACTCTGACACTATAGCCCAGACCCCAAAAGGAGATGAGTATCGTCCCGCTCTCACTATGTGCACCTTGATAGTCCAGGGTCTCAGGCATGGACGTCGTTCCTCCAGTTGTAAATGTAATTATTGTGAACATCTCTCATGCAAAACTGTCAGGGAATGAGAAAGAAAAAGAAAAAAATGGGTTAATACATGCCTACAAAAGTAAGTATAGCTGTTCAGTCCTCTTTGTCTGCCACTGGCCGTGAGATTGAAGTTGACATTTATCGCAGTCTTCTTCCACCGCTCATTGCATAATCCCCTTGACCTCTGCCAGCACTTGGCTGTTTGAAAATCCTTACCTGGCGGAGTGATTCAAGTCTTTGTTCCCAAAGGATCTGGTTTCTTAATAGTCCTGTCTTTTTATTTGATTTCCCCTTCAGGTCTGCAGTGCCTTCCATTGTCTTTTACTATCGATCATGAAATACTAAGAGGCACTGCTGAGAATCTCTTCAGTTTCAGATGTAGACTTCCCTGCCCCATAATATATCAGAAAGCCGATTTTCTCTGAGAAATTGAGATTATTCTCCTCAGCCAATACGACGTTCCTTGTGTTATCTTTCTCTGCCCATTGGTTTGGTGGCATGAGCATCCCAGGGCAGCCCGATGGTGGTCTCAGCTTCCAATTCTGTGAAGCCATTGTATCTCTGGTGGGTGCATTTTTCTCTTAGAAATCAATACTTTTTTTATTTTTATTTTTATTTTTTGAGATGGAGTCTCCCTCTGTCGCCCAGGCTGGAGTACAGTGGCGTGATCTCGGTTCACTGCAAGCTCCGCCTCCCAGGTTCGCACCATTCTCCTGCCTCAGCCTCCCGAGTAACTGGGACTACAGGCGCCCGCCACCACGCCCGGCCAACTTTTTTGTATTTTTAGTGGAGACAGGGTTTCACCGTGTTAGCCAGGATGGCCTCGATCTCCTGAGCTCGTGATCCACCCGCCTTGCCCTCCCAAAGTGCTGGGATTACAGGCGTGAGCCACTGCGCCCGGCCTCTTTTTTTTTTTTTTCTTAAATATAAAAATCAATACTTCTAATTGGGCAGAACCGAAGGTTGCAAAGCTGGCAAGCAAAAATTCTGTGAATGGCCATTGGGTATATAGAGAGAAGCCACTCTTTCATCACTTTGTTCCTGTCCCCAGGTATTAAGAAACTATATGATATATTGATCTCTGGTTCAAGGTATGTGCTACCTCCTGTTAGGAGAGCTTACCCACCTGATGGTGTGTGGTCTTATGGCTGGAGAATGATTGCGCTTTCAGCAGGGCCATTCTCCCAGAGGCTTCTTGGTGATAGGGTACATGATAAAAGCAGCAGGGTGGAAAAGAGCTGGGAAGGGGCTTGACAGCAAAATAGGTAAATGCCTGGCAAGCTCACCAATACGGCATGTCATCCAATCCTTTGGTCTTAGCTAATCTGGTGGATGAAACATGTCACCTCAACCTGTTTTCATTTCTTTTGAATGCCATTTTATGTACTTACGAGCCATTTGGATTACCTTTTTTGTAAACTATTTTTGTTCGTTTGTTTGTTTGTTTGCCTGTTATTCTTTGGAATGTTGGTACTTCTTTGTGTTTTAGTAAAATGAGCCTCCATCTATCCTGTGTCAGATAATAAGACTATTTTTCTAAGTAATTCTTTACTTCATAAGGGATACAAAAGTGTTTATCAAGAGAAAATATGTGCATAGTTTTATTGAAGGCCTTGTATTGTATTGTGTGGTTTGTAACTTTTCGCGGTTAGATAATGTGTAGGAGAAGAAGTTGTAAATGTAGTTAGGCTCTTGATGATGGGAGGCCTCATATTATAGGCCAAGAACTTTGGGTTTTACCCCAAAAGCAATTGTAAACCACTTTAAGAAAAGTGTAACATAATCAGATTTGCTTTTAATACTATACTAGTGATTGCCTGGGGTAGTGCAAATATATTTTTTTACCCCAGATTTGAAATGTCACTTTGTTCTATACTAAATACATTTAGGTCTATTTCTGGAATTTTAGGCCTGTTACCTTGATCTGTCTGCTTAATAATGTTTTTTGTTTTTTGTGTTTTTTTGAGACGGAGTCTCACTCTTGTCATCCAGGCTGGAGTGCAATGGCGTGATCTCAGCTCACCGCAACCTCTGCCTCCTGAGTTCAAGCAATTCTCCTGCCTCAGCCTCCTGAGTAGATGAGATTACAGGCACCTGCCACCACGCCGAGCTAATTTTTGTATTTTTACTAGAGATAGGGTTTCACCATGTTGGCCAGGCTGGTCTCAAACTCCTGACCTCAGGTGATCCACCCACCTCAGCCTCTCAAAGTGCTGGGACTACAGGTATGAGCCACCGTGCCTGGCCTAATAATGTTTTAATTTGACATTATTTTGTTTACTGTGGCTTTACGTTTTAGCATTTAGTAGAAATTATTTTTCTCCATTGTTGTCCATTTTCAAAATGGATTCCTGGATAAACTGGCTTTATAATTTTCCTGTATTAACTGTCTTAGTCCATTTGTGTTGCTCTAAAGGAATATCCTAGGCTTGACAATTTATAAAGAAAAGAGGTTTATTTGGGTCATGGTTCTGCAGGCTGTACAAGAAGCGTGGCACCAGGATCTACGTCTGATGAGGGCCTCAAGTTGCTTCCACTCATGCAGAGGGTGAAGAGTAGCTAGTGTACAGAGATCACATGGTGAGAGAGGAAGCAAGAGGATGGAAGGAAGAGTTGCCAGGCTCTGTTCAACCACCATGTTTAGTTTTCATGGAAACTAAGGGTGAGAACTCACTTGCTTCCTCCAGCGAGAATGGAATCAAGCCATTCTTGAAGGATCTACCCCTACGATCCAAACATCTCCCCCCAGACCCCACCTGCAACATTGGGAATTAAATTTCAACTTGTAGGGCCCAAAGAAAGCACTTTCAAACCATTGCATTCACTTCACAGTTCTCTTGTCCAGATGTGCTTTCCTCCTAAGAAAAAGTTCTGCTGTTCTTTGTATTGGGATCCCAATCCCAAGCACTACTGTCTCCAGGGACCAGCATGATGTATCCTTGGCTGCTCTTCCACCTCCTCTCCTGACACTGCCCTGAATTTTCTCTGCCTTCCCCACTCTGGCCCGCTTGCTATTGCTCAAACATGCCATGACCTCCCATTTGCTACTGTCTTCATCTCTGTTCAGCAAGTTTGAGTGGCCTCAACTTAGGACCAGGATCCCATCTATAGTCATTTGGGTGGGATTTTTCTTTACACCCTGGGATTTGGGGATGTGCCAGGTCCAATGTTCTGGTCAGCAGGTGGTGGACACAGGTCCTGGAACTGAGGCTGAACCTTTCCCTCTGTTTTCCCGAAAACAGTCCCAGGCATTGGGCAGGTGCCATTTTTTTCAGCTGCCTCTTGAGTGTCATCAGGTCTGATTCCCTCTCAGCCTCAAGCAGGAACATGTTGAGTCCCTGTTATTCAAGCAGCTGACCTCTCAGCAACCTGATTCTGGCCCCAGAACCCTGCAGGCTAAAGGCTTCAATTCCACACACTGCTTGCTTTTGGATCTGCTTCTGGCTTTTGGAGATGTTTAGCTTGTTTCTGAGACCACCTGTGTCTTAGTGGGCTCCTCTTCCGATATTCTATCTCTCATTTTTATGTGTTCAGAACAGAGCGGGTGTGAGGAAGCATGAACTTCTGTGCACCATCATGACTAGACCACTCACTTAGCTTGGCAGACGCTCTGAGGTCTGTCTCTCACAAGCTCCCACTAAAATAATACATTAACCAGCCTGTACTTTTGTGGTGGTTTGGGGGTGCAAATGTTGGACCTTGCAATAATTCCTTCTAACAGCAGCCCAGTTGGAGGAAATGCAGGTGGGTGTGACTACAAATTTGTGGTCTCCAACCACAGCAGGGCCTCTGCAGTTCTGCACAGAAGCTTGGCTGGTTTCCTCTTGTCAGCCTCAGCACTTGATCTGGCCTCTCCATCACAGCAAATATGAATAATAGTGCTGACATTGTTCTTATCAGTACGAGTGAGGCCGTCAAGTTAAACACCAGCAAGTCCTCTCATTCTTCAACTGTGCTCATCCTCCCCTCCAGGAATTCGTTTTGTCTCCAGTAATTCTCTGCCTAGAGAACAACACAGTTTCTCTTTACCTTCACACAGCACTTCTAACAGATGTGTGGGTTTTGTTTTGTTTTGTTTTCCAGCCCAAGCAAGTCTCCAATTCTCTGAACACCAGCTAGGAGTCCTAAAATTTCATTAAATTCTGACACTGTCTACCTGGAGTTAGCATCACATCCTACGAGTTCAGGGCTCAGTCTCACAAGCCTGCTCCCCCAACTTCAGATGCCAATCAGAAGTCCAGGCCTGTACTCTCAGGGACTCAGGACGCCAAGTGACTTGCTATCAGTAGAACTCAGGCACTCAGAACTTAGGTCTGTTTACTCAGGAAGAGCAGATGGAAAAGATGTACAGAGTAAGGCATTAGGGATGCAGGACATGGAGCTTCCATGCTGTCTCTGGGCACACCACTCTCCCACCGCCTGCACAGTCTCAGCCATTTGGAAGTGTACCACGTCTTGTCCTTCAGTAGTTTTTATAGAGCTTAACCCTCAGGACCTGACACCTCTTCCCAGAGGTCAGTGGGTGGGGCTGAAAGTTTTGTTATGTTTTGTTTTTTAGACAGAGTCTTGCTCTGTCTGCCGGAGTGCAATGGTGTGATCTAGGCTTACTGCAACCTCTGCCTCCCAAGTTCAAGTGATTCTCCTGCCTCAGCCTCCCAAGTAGCTGAGATTACAGGTATGCACTACTATGCCCAGCTAATATTTGTATTTTTAGTAGAGTTGGGGTTTCACCACATTGGCGAGGCTGGTCTTGAACTCCTGACTTCAGGTAATCCACCTGCCTTGGCATCCCAAAGTGCTGGGATTACAGGTGTGAACCATTGCGCCTGGTCTGAAAGTTTTAGCCTTCTAATCATTTGGTCTTTCTGAGGACTATCCCCATCCTGAAGCTATCAGGGTCCCCTATGTACGTCACCTCATTGGCATAAACTCAGGAATAATCAGAAGGGACTTATTATTAATAACAAAAGACACTCCTATCACTCAGGAAATCCCAAGGGTTTTAGGGTTCTGTACCAGGCACTGGGGAGAAAACCTGAATATATTATTATACCACACTGCCTCTCCTTTTTGTCTAAGCCTTGTTGTCCAAACTGCCCTAATTCTTACCCTTTCAGGTTTCCTGTTTAATCAATTTCCCCTTCATTTTCATATAAAATCTACATTTTACTCTGGGCTCTTTTATTTCAGCATATTACTATGGTTAAGTGTCTCTCATTTTCAAAACAGTAAATATATAAGAAGTCTCCCCCTGCCTGGCACCCCTTCTAGAGTCTACCTTCCTTGCCCCTCATCACAAAACAAATTTCTCAGGGCAGTCTTTGCTCTTGCCCCACCCCCTTGCCACCCTTCTCTTCTGCAGCCCATGACCATCATACCTCTGCCCCATTGCTCCACAGAAAGCATGCAATGAAGGTCAGGAATGAGTTTGTAATTGCCAAACCCAATGGGGCGATTGGTTTGGGTTGCTTGGTTTTTGTTGCTTGGCTTTTCTGCAACATTTACCACTTCTTCCCTTTGGAAACCCACACCTCTTTGACTTCTATGCCATTGTCTCCTGTTCTCAGGACATGTCTCTGAGTTCTGTTTTGCCTCCTGTAATAATCAGCATTCTCCAGAGAGACAATCAATAGGATATATTAGAGGGAATTTATGAGGAAATTAGCCTAAATAATCGCAGAGATGGAGGAGTCCCATGCTAGGCCATCTGCAAGCTGGAGAACCAGAGAAGCCACTAGCGTGGCTCAGTCCAAATCCAAAGCTTCAGAACCAGGGAGGCTGACCATGCAGTCCCCAGTCCAAGGCCAAAGACCCAAGAGCCCCTGGGAGGCTGGTGGAACAAGCCTCAGAGTCCAAAGTCCAATGTCCAAGGGCAGGAGAAGGAAAGCATCTTGCTCTGGAGGGGAAAGGGGAGAGAGAGTGAGAGAGAGGGATGGAAAGAATAAATCATCCCCTTCTTTCTCCTGTTTGTCCCAACTAGGCCCCCAGCAGATTGGACAGCACCCACCCACACTGAGGGCTAGTCTTCCTCTCTCTGTTCACTGACTCACATGCCAGTCTTATCTGGAAATATCCTCACAGACACCCAGAAACAATACTTCACCAGCCATCTAGGCATCCCTCAATCCAGTCAAGTTGACACCTGGAGTTGACTCTCCCACTTCCTTCCCACTGGCCTGCCTCCTCCACTCATGGCTCTTCTCTCCTGCGTCTTTCTCTCTGGCTTTCTCATGTGTACAAGCCTGCCTTTCCATTTGCCTGCAGATAATAACATCTCTACTGGATGGAATAGTGTTGCTCAAAATTCGTGCCCACCCAGAACCCTGAATGTGACATTGGGAAACAGAGTCTTTGCAGATATAATTAGTTAAGATGATGTCGTCAGGATTCAGGTGGGCCCTACAGTCAGAGACTGATGGCCTTGTAAGAAAGCCTGTTCTTACAAGAAGAACAGAGGAGGATTACATATAAAGACAGTGGCAGAGATTGGAGTAATCTCTTTACCAACAAAGGAATACCAAGAATGGCCACAACCTTAGAAAGGAGAGAGGCATGGCATAGCTCTTCCTCAGGGTCCACAAGAAGGAACCAACCCTGTGGATGCTTTGATTTTGAACTTCTAGACTTCAAACTGTAAGCTACCCAGTTTGTGGTAATTTATCATGGTAGCTCCAGGACATAAATCCAATGTTCTTACCCAAATCTCTGGCCCTGACAGCTCTCCTCTAGAGCTGGCTGCTCACTAGGCATCTGAGGGACAGTACCCAGGCCCATACAACATGCCCATTCAAGTGAGCATGCCTGAGTCCTCCCCTAAACCTGCACAGCCTTCTGTATTCGCTATCCTGAGTAATACCCTTCGCCACCCCAGCCATCTGAGTCAGAGACTCGTGAGTCATTTTGCACTCCCTCTCCTTCATCCCTTGTATCCAGTGAATCACGACATTGGGTCAATTCTACCTTCATAACATCTCCGGCAACCTTCACTTCTTCCATCCTTATGTCTCCAGCTTGAATTCAAACCTAGACTGTGGTTTGTTCACTCTCCATCCTTTCTCCTCATTCAAATGTAGGAGGTGTAAGAGGTAGGGCTGGAGGCCTGACCACCAGTTAGGAGAGCAATTATAGGCATAGGAGGCAGGGCTGTAGGCCTGGCCACCAGTTAGGGGAGTGATCATGGGCGTAGGAGGCAGGCCTGGAGCCCTGACCACTGGTTAGGAGGGTGACCATGAGTAAGAGATGATCAGGCAAAAGACTGTGATGGGGAAAGGAGCACATGGACAGGTATTAAGGTAGCTGAACTGACCATATTTAGAATCTCAGGTATCAGTCCATCAGTGAACATCTGGGGACTCAGGACTTTTCACCAGTTATACACCTTTCCATTATAATATAATAGCATCCAGCCCAAGACAGGACAAAGTTTTTTGTGATCAATTTACAGACAAGATAATGTCCTATTACTTGATAGCTAATGAATTTTCCTCATCTGATCAGTCTAGGAGTAAGCCAACTTCCACTGGGACCTGGGAGGCCAGGAGAGAAGTAATGGTTAGGAAAGAGCATGGACTTTAGGGTCCAAGTTGCTGAATTTCATGTCCTGTTCTTATACTTACTATCTGTGCAGTCTTGAACAAAATACTCCTTCCAAGCTTTTGCTTTTCTTAATCTGTAAATTGAGCATAACGATACCTACGAATTTCCAGAGAAGCTTATAGGAATAAAATAAAGCAATATAAGTGATAGCATTTTGAGATGTAACAGGGTGGTTAATGCAAGTAGAAGTTTATTCATGATGGACCACTATCTGTGTACAAAGATTGGGAAATGTAATAAGGTTTTCTATCTTCATTTGAAACTGAATTTGTTTCACCAGTTTCAGGCAAAGAAACTGGAAAATGGTGTATCTTTTTCCAGGAAAGAAGAGCCTACCAGAGTGTGTCTCCCACATGGGAGGAGTGAACCAATATGGTGTCCTGGCCCTCCTTACCCATCTGTGAGGTGCACTGAGGAAGAAAAAGACAGGGTAGAGCCTGTTTCTTGCTTCTGAGGCAGAATAGCTCGACAGTTAAAAGAAGGTCAGGGTTGCACCAATGGGAAGGGGTCTGTGAAAGCCAATCTACTTCCTGTGGGCTCTCTGAGCAGAGGCAGGAGGCCAGGAGAGCAAATGTAAGAGCCACTTATCTTTTCTCCAGCCTTGTGGCTCCTCCTGCAATGGAGCTGTGGTTTTATTTGCTGGCTGGTATGAGTTGAATTGTATCCTCTTGAAAGATATGTTGAAGTCCTAACCCCTGGTAACTGTGAATGGACTTTATTTGGAAATAGAATGTTTGCAGATATGATCAAGTCATGGTGAGGTCATGTTGTATTAAGGTGGGTCTTAACCTATGACTGGTATCCTTGTAAGAAGAGGAAAATTTGGGTGTAGAGACAGACACACGGGGAGAATGCCATGTGACAACGGAGGCAGACATTGGAATCAAAATGCCACAAGGCAAGGAATGCTGAGGTTGCTGGCCACCACCAGAAGCTAGGAGAGGAGCAAGGAAGAGACTTTTCTGCAGTCTTCAGAGAGAGCATGGCTCTCCTAACACCTTGATTTTGGACTTCTAGCCTCCAGAGCTATGAGAGAATAAATTTCTCTTGCTTTGTGGTCTTTTGTTTCAGCCGTCCTAGGAAATTAAAACACAGGCTCTCTCCACACATTGGGTGGATTTCACCAAAGGCAGGAGGCTGTACTTATGTGGGGCAATTCAGCGCTTCCTTAAAGACCCTCACTCATTCTGCTCAGTCTTGAGTTCTTTCTCAATAATCCAATTTTTGACCAAAGATCTTTTTCTCTTACAATTTTTATTTAATTTTAATTTTGTTTTAATTTTTAAAAAATGTTTTAAATAGAGACACGATCTCGTTATGTTGGCCAGGCTGGTCTTGAACTCCTGAGCTCAAGAGATCTTCCCACTTAGGCCTCCCAAAGTACTGGGATTACAAGCATGAGCCACCGCGCCCAGCACCAAAGATCTTTTTATTTGACCAAGATAGTAGCTGTGGTGTTGAAGACAAAAAGGTAGGACTTGAATGTTGATTTGTCAATTATTGCTGTGTGTCCTCAAGAGAGTGCAATTTTTTTTGTTGACTCTGTTTCTCCATTGCTTAGTTGGAGATGTTAGTTTCTGACTTCCTGGGCTTGGAATTCAATGAACCCATGGGAAAAGTTTTTGCTGTGGAGTCAAGCCCATCAATGTTGCTTTCCTCGGAAGGCAGAAGCACGGAAGCAGCGGTTGGAACTCTGCTTTATCCTTGTCATTCATTAATGTGACCATCAGGCTCAACTCCAGTCGATCCCTGTTGTTACTCACACATCTTTAGAAAATCCCTTTCAGCATCTGACACCTTTGTGCAAGCCTTTTCTCTTGGCTAAAACTCGAAGGCATCTTTTGGACCCATGCACTTGGGGGCTTATTTAAGGTCAATGTCATCTCCATCCCCTCTCACTTTCTCCCCCAACAATTGTTACATTTTCTTTTTTGAGATGGAGTCTCGCTCTGTCACCCAGGCTGGAGTGCAGTGGCGGGATCTCAGCTCACTGCAAGCTCCACCTCCTGGGTTTACGCCATTCTCCTGCCTCAGCCTCCCGAGTAGCTGGGACTATAGGCGCCCACCACCATGCCCGGCTAATTTTTTGTATTTTCAGTAGAGACGGGGTTTTACTGTGTTAGCCAGGATGGTCTCGATCTCCTGACCTCGTGATCCACCCGCCTCAGCCTCCCAAAGTGCTGGGATTACAAGCATGAGCCACCGCGCCCGGTCAACTGTTGCATTTTCTTAAGAATTCTGAGGTTGTCAGAGCGCTGATCCCTGCTTGTGGCATCACACTGGTTTTTAGATGCTTGCTGGTCTTCTTTGGACTTTCCAAACCTGGGTAAGCTATGTTTTCTTCCAGAGTTAAATAACAACAAAACAAAGATGACACCAAGGGTACTTGGTGTAGCCAGCACTGTTCCGAGAGCTTTACAGATATTGACTCATTTAATAGTCTTCTATATCTGTTTTATCATCTTCTTTCATGTTAAACAAATATATTTTTTGTGTGCCACTTTAGTTCCTTTTTTTGATTTTTTTCCAGTGTTTTGATTTTTAGTTATTTTTTCATTGGTTGCTCTAGGAATTACTAGATACATCTGAACTCAGCACAATCTGCCTCAGGTTAATACTGACTTCATTCAGGTAAAATGTTACAATTTTGCTCTAATATATTCTCCTTCACGCTTTTCCTTGTGCTGTCATTGTCATGTATTATCCATCTGTAGAGGACATAAACCCAGCAACAGAGTGTTATAATGATTTTTTTTGTTTCGTTTTTTTGTTTTATTTTTTGAGATGGGGTCCCACCCTGTTGCCCAGGCTGGAGTGCAGCGGCACAATCATGATCACAGCTCGCTGCAGCCTCCAACTCTCTGGGCTCAAGCTATCTTCCCACCTCAGCCTCCCGAGTAACTCGGGCTACCGGTGCACGTTCCTGCACTCAGCCTATAATGTTCGGAACTTGCTGGCTACGCCAAGTGCCCTTGGTGTCGTCTTTGTTTTGTTGTTCAAGTCTGGGAGAAAACAGAGCTTACCTAGGAAGCTCTAAGGGCGGCCAGTCACCAGGTTTGGAAAGTCCAAAGAAGACCAGCAAGCATCTAAAAGTCAATGTGGTGCCACAGCAAGGAGCATACTCAGAGTCTTGCTAGCTGAGTCCGAGGTGGAGGAGAGACAGCACCTCCTCTGTCCTGTTCTTCCTGCCCTGTGAGTCCTCAGCAGCCCTGGCAAGATGTGTCTCATGTTAGAGTCATTCTGATCTTTTGAAGGCGTGGCAATATGTCTGCTAGGGGAGGATTTTCTTATTTGTACTCAACAGTAACAACTTAACATAAAGAGAATTAAGCTCTGTCGTCAGACTTTTAGGATTTGTTTATTCATTCCATCGATGGTGTATTCCATGTCTTCATCTTGTCTCATTGTAATCATGTATTCACCGTGTGCCAGGCACTGTGCCAGCATCTGGAGGTCGGAGATAAATCAGATGAATGCCTGCTCTCAGGGGTCACATGCTTGAGGTTTGGGTATGCTAGGTTTTCCTTCAGGCCCTGTCACTCGGTGACTCTAAACCCTTTTTTCCCTACGCTCTGGATAAGATCTGATAGTTTTCAGATAGTACTCCCAGGGTTACTACTAGTCAGGTAGAACCAGCTCCTAAGATGAAAAATGTTTGCTCTCCTTGTCCAATAGCTCCATTTGTTTTATTTATTTATTTATTTATTATTTACTTAGATATAGAGTCTTGCTCTGTCACCTAGGCTGGAGTGTAGTGGCAAAATCAAAGGTCACTGCAACTTCTAACTCCTGGGCTCAACTGATCCTCCTGCCACCACTTCTAATTTTTTTTTCTTTTTTTTTTTTGGAGACAGGGTCTCACTCTGTCACCCAGACCAGAGTACAGTGGTACGATCTTGGCTCACTGCAACCTCTGCCTCCCAGGTTCTAGTGACACTCCCACCACAGCCTCCCAAGTAGCTGGGATTACAGGCACATGCCACCACGTGCCTGTAATTGTATTTTTTTAGTAGAGAAGGGGTTTGACCATCATGGCTAGGCTGATCTCGAACTCCTGACCTCAAGTGATCTGTCCCCTTCAGCCTCCCAAAGTGCTGAGATTGCAGGCATGAGCCACTGGGCCTGGCCTCCTGTCTAATTTTTTTAAAAAATTTTTGTAGAGATGAGGTCTTGCTAATTTGCCCAGGCTGGTCTTGAACTCCTCAGGCTCAAGCCATCTTCCTGCCTTGGCCTTCCAAAATGCTGGGATTACAGGCATAAGCCACTGCACTCAGCTCCCTCCCCATATTTGAACTGGAGCAACTGAGGCTCTGGCTGAACAGGCAGATGTTACTATACTAGCCACCTTGGCAGCCTGAGCAGTGTGTAAGATGAGGGCTGGCAATGCCACAGCACTCTGCATTAGTTATATTCCTATGAGAAGATTACGTGAGAGGCGTTCCGTGTCAGGCCATGACTGGGCTCACAAGACAACAATAGGTGTAAATGGTCCTGAAACAGCAAGCAGTCTCAGGTCACATCCAGAATATCTATGCCTAAACACCATACAGCAGGAAGGTTACTCATGCTCTCCGCCTGGTGCAGCAGGCCAGTCCTGGAATCTGATGTCCTTTTCCCCAGGCCAGGACCTAAGCCGAGTTTGAACTCGAAAGAGAAAAGCGGGTGACGCTGGTGAGGAAGGAACCTGCTCTGCCCACTTCTTCTCTGGCTGCCTTCTTTAATGTCAGTGCTCAGAGCAGCACACAAAACAATACCATGAAGATCCCCTTTACTTCTTAGAACTGAGGACCCTAGCCGCTGAAAGATCCGCTCTGTTCTGCTTTGCTTTAGCTGAAAGGGAAAGTGAAAGCGGCAACGTGAACTCATAGGTTGCTGAACGTCAGTCGATCTGTAATGTACCATCACTGAAAAATGTTCAACCAACCGGGTGTGGTGGCTCATCCTTATAATTCCAGCACTTTGGAAGACCAAGGCAGGAGGATTGGTTGAGCCCAGGAGTTTGAGACCAACCTGCGCAACATGGCAAGACCTCATCTCTACAAATAATTAGAAAATTGGCTGGGCGTGGTGGTGTGTGCCTATGGCCCCAGATGCTTGGGAAGGCTAAGATGGGAGACCCGTTTGAGCCCAGGCGTTCAAGGCTGTAGTGACCACATCACTGCACTCCATCCTGGGTGACAGAGTGAGACCCTGTCTCAGAAAAGAAAAGAAAAGAAAAGAAAAGAAAAAAAGTCCAGCCACGTGTGAGTTCTGCAGGGAACTTACAGACAGATTTCTTTTAGAAAAAATAAATGTCATACTTAGATATGAATTTGAGTCACCTATTTTATTTTTCTTGAATTTAAAGTCACATTCCTAGAATATATATTTTGAACTTATTTGGGAGAGGAGGGAACTTATTTACTTTTTAGTGCTCTTTGGCTAAGAGTGGGACTGAAGAAATCACCTCTAAAATGCCCTTTGTTTCAGATATTCTTATCACCCTTACACGAGGTGACTTCCCCATGTAAGCAATCACTGAGATAAAATTAAGTTGATAATCTAATGCTATCGTCTGTCTCGAGGCTTGTGATTTGTAAGGGAGGCTGAGTCGAATGACCTATGCAGGGATGATTAAATGATCCTAGGTAGCTGTTTCGCTATGACTTTTTTGCCCAAACTTTTCCCAATAGTGAAAGTAAAGGCCTAGTCTCCCCACAGACTGATTCTCACAAAGACTCATGCCCAGAAGTAGATATCTTAGTACAATTTGTTTTTCAGAATAATTTGGAAATCACCTAAATGTCTATTAATTGGAGATGGGTAAATCACAGTTTAGCTATACAACAGCCTGCTATGCAGTGATTGAAAATATTTTTATAGGAAGATTTTTTTGGAAAATATTTATAATACAATATTAAGTGAAAGAAACTGGGTGAACTATAATGGTATGACTTCCACTTTTAAAATTATATAAACATATGTATGCATCTATAATGCATATATTGATGTGCATAGTGACACAGGCATTTATTCAACAAGTGTGAATTGCATGCCTTTTATGTACCAGACACTGGGCTGGGGTTGAGGTTAGAGAGATGAGCAAGATTTATTTAATTCCTGTCTCCCTTATAGTCTAGCATAGAAAAAGACATAACAGCAAATATATCCAATATTCATAATAGCATTTTTCTGGCTGGTGGGTAATTTGAATTTTCTTCTTTATGTACTTCTGTATTTTCCAGATTTTCTACTAAAAGTAAATGCCTTTCACAGAAAGAAAAAGACAATAAATGTTATTTTAAAAATTGAGCAGAGCTGAAAATCTGCCCCCAGGCATGAGACTCTGACCCTGAAACTGAAGGTCAGTTTGACAAACGGAAAGATCTTTGGCCTGGGGACCAGGAGGCTGTCTCTAGCCCACTATAGGGTTGTAGACAAGTGACTTTCCTCTCCAGATCTCAGTTCTTCTCCTGTATGATGATAGTTTGGCCCAGGTGATGCTTAAGGTCCTTCCAGCTCTAATGCTTAGGGAAACTTATGGTATTTGCAGACTTTGGAAGGAGAGAAGATTTCCATAGAAGCAAATCTACAGGTCGGTAATATCACCTGCTCTTGTAATTTTCCTAATTCAAAATTTGGTTGTGGCTTCTTATCTCACACACAAATGTCATCTTTAATTTATGTGCAAATCATTTTTTGAGCCTTTTAGATCAACCTCATCCAACCTGCAGCCCATGGGCTGCATATGGCCCAGGACAGCTTTGAATGTGGCCCGACACAAATTTGTAAACTTTCTTAAAACATTATGAGATTGTTTTGTGATTTTTTTTTTCAGCTCATCAGCTATTGTTAGTGTTAGTGTATGTTATGTGTGGCCCAAGATCATTCTTCTTCTTCCATTGTGGTCCAGGGAAGTCAACAGATTGGACACCCCTGTTCTAGACCCTTCCTTCTCCACCCTTTGCCTTGGGAGAAACTTGGGGAAAAAAAGATAGCATCAGCTTCCCCAGGTCACCTTCTCTGTATGCCTTAAAGCAGTTTTCCATCAGTTATTGAGAAGCTTCTTCTGCCAAGCCTCACACCAGATACAACAGAGGAAAGAGTCAGGCATGGCTTCCATTCAAGTAGCTTGCAATATTGATGGACAGAGGGAATGAAAGCTTATAAAACAATTTGAGAATGACACAGCGGCATATCCCAGGCTGCTTCATGCTGTTCCATCAGTATCTGTTTTAGGTGTTGATAAAGGGAGACAAATAGCACGGGTGGGAGAAGTCAAGAGAAGACCGCCAAAGTCAGCAAGGTGTGACCTACACCTTGTAGGATGAGCATGATTGAAATAGGTACAAGGAGAGGGGATGGCATTTCTAGCAGGAAGACCAGAATGAAAGGGGAGCAAAGACCGTTGGTATTAAGGTTGCCAGATTTAGCAAATAAAAACACAGGATGCCTGGACAAATTTGAATTCCAGATAAATAACAAATAAGTTTTAGTATGTCTCATGCAATATTTGGCCCATATGTATATTAAAAATTATGCATTGTTTACCTGAAATACAAATGTACCCAACTGTCCTTTATTGTATGTGGCGACCTTAATTGGGGTGTGCTCATATGTGTATTAACATCCAAGAAACTTACCTGTCCAAAGTGGGTAATTCAAATCATGATGCCACTGTCTTGGACATTTAGAGGATTGTACTGGTTCTGGCGCTGAGTCTCTGCTGGGTTACCTTATGCAAGTAATTCATGAATCTGTACCTTATTGTACCACTTAAAAGTGACAATTTTTAATATTGGTGCATGTGTATTCTAGGGTATTAGAATGAGAAAATTTAACATTGGGTAAGAAAAGGGAACCAGACCCCTCCTGTTGTCCCTCATATTGGAAAAACTGACCCCTCCCTTTTAGATTTCCAGCCCATGGGATTCACTGCTACTTGCAAATATGTTATCCCTTTTCCTTTTGGAAACAGTTGGAGTCTTTCATTTCACTTGTCTTTGTATCTTTCATCTAGTGTCATGATTGTTTTTCTCTTCATATCTCTGTTTTGCCCTTCTCCAATTCCTTCCCAAATGCAACTGACCCTGTAAGTCCTCTTGAATGCTTGCTGAAGGGGAACAGGAAATATTTAATCTCCAATTCTGTCTTCCCCAGCTCCCCAAAGCAACCTCAGAACAAGGGACGGCAATGCAGACAGACATCAATCCATCCTCTCCTTCTTAACAGGATGGAATCAGCTTGATTTGCACTTGTGGGGATTATATGTTTTCCAAATATGAGGGTCATTTTATTTTTCTTTGCCACATGAAACTCTATGTGAAGACCATGCCTTTTCCCTGTTCTCAGAGATACCATTGTGGTGTTGGCACCCAGTCATTTTTATGCAATAATGGTGAAGGATTTGGAAATGTGTGCCTTCTTGTCACTTATGTGCTTGTTTATATGAAGTAAATTCCCTTTGTTTGAGAAGATTGGGTCTTCAGAAGAGGTAATTTGCTTCTATTTAGTGGTTCACCCACTAAAAGTCTTGAGCTTTGCACCAAGTTCTCCTGGCCCTGGGTGACTTTTGTGTCCTGGTGTGACCACGAAGGCCATGGAGGGTGGTCAAATAACACAGACTCAGCACTCAGCAGCACTGCTACTTCGATGTGATGTTTTTTCAAAATCAGCTCTGGATACAAGCAAATCGTTTGTATATTACCCGCTTTTGGGTCGGGGTTATTTTAAAATAGATCTAGATGACCCCATCCCAATCTACAACCTCTTTAGATCACAGTGCTTTAAAAAAGCATTCATGGGATTCTTACTTTTATAACCATCTTTGGAGGTGTATTAGGGCTGATGTTGGGGTTCAGTTTTACTCCCCAGGGGCGAGTATATTCTTCCCACTTTGCTGTGACATAGTCCTGTGTCTGGTCTCAAAAATCCGCTTCTTGTAGAGCATACTTCATCAGGCAGCAGTCAGTCTGTGAGTTTCAATTCAGGGAATGACACTGGAATCCATCCATGAAATCTCAGTGACTCCCAAGAAGAAACATCATCACCCCTTGAGATCCTTCGAAAAGCCCAACCTTCCCAGACAATTCCCCTTTAACCCACTTGATATCTGAGTCCAGTGTGCCAGGTATGTCACAGGGTAGCTGCCTGGAGGAACATGGGCCTCCTGGTTTTTGAGAATGCTTGTGACTTGGCAGGGCAGTAGGACCTGACTTGGCAAAGCCATGTACTTCCTTTGTCTATATTGAGGCCAAGTAAGAGAATTCAGGAACATAAATTCTGAAAGATTAGATTGAATCAGAACAAGGCAGCTGTTGTTTTGCCAGGGTTTAAAGGGCATTGCAAGGGCTGTTGGACCGACTTCTGTTTTATTTAGGGATTTCCCACCTCTCTCATGTGAAAACTATTGCTGTTGGCTTTTCCCTGCTGATTAGAAAGTGGCGTCCCCCTTAGGAGGGAAGAGGTTGTGTCTAGACTTGGAAGGAGGACAGACAGCCCTTGTGCTGCTGAAGACTCAGCTGAGCAGTGGGGAGTGGCAGCCACAGGGTGATGGTCCCAGCTGTTCATCAAGATGATCCCAAGCCGGGGAGCCTAGGTGACTGGTCCAACATGAACCCTTGCCAACCTTCTCCCCCAGGTCTCAACTGGACAGTTAGGACATTTCTAGAAAATGGTGGGGTAATATTTTAGCATCTCCCCTTCCTCCCCTTCTTAACCTTAATTGAATTCAGTTTAGGTTGATTAATGGATGTACTCACTTTCCCAGGAGCTTCCTTAGTATTGACTTACAATCCTGAATACGACTAAAAATCATGGTGTCGCTGTTTCTCTCCATTTTCTAGTCTCCCCTTGTTTTGATCTCATCCAGGTGTGAGTCTGGTATAACTAGCTGCCTTAGTTAAGCTCAAGTCCCAAGGAAGGCAACCTTTTCCCACTCTGGGTCCTGGGCAAAATCTAAAGCGTTCTTCTTCATTCACTCAGTGTTAGAATTGTCGCTGGTCTAGAAAGGTTCTTAAGATATCTAGTCTACCTCTCTTAAAACCAGGCCTTGTGGCTGCAGCGCTCTTTCTGCAGCACCACAGAAGCTCATTGAAGATGCCCAAAAGTCAGTCTCCACATGCAGGGGAGGAATGGTGACATCGGCCGTGGAAGCCCAGAAGAAATCTGTGTTTCTTAACAGCTTTATGAAGAAGGTGCTTAGGATTTTACCTTCACACAAAGGCAGCTGAATGTAGGAAGTCTGCTAAAGGATGGTGAAAAACTTCTCTCCTCTGGGGATGCTTCCCTGAGCTCCTTGCAGGGTTGCAAGCCACATGTGCATGGCCTCTGCTCTCTTAGAGCTCTGCCACCCCTTCCTAGTGACTGTCAGTGCCTCTGAGCAGGCAATTAGCAGCTGGGTAAGGCTCTTCTTTCATCTCAGAACAAGGAGACAAGAGGGAAACAAACACCACTGCAAAGTCAGAGGTAAGAGAAAAGTCTCCAGTTAATTTGACTCTCTTTTTTTCTTGAGTTTTATTTTAGATTCAGCTAGGTTTGGGGTATGATTGATCCCATCACCCAGGTACTGAGCATAGTACCTAATAGGTAGTTTTTGGACCCTTTCCCTGCCTCCCACCCATCCCCATCTAGTAGTCCCCAGTGTCTTTTGTTCCCATCTTTCGGTCCATGTGGTACTCAATGTTTAGCTCCCACTTATAAATGAGAACATGTGGTATTTGGCTTTCTGTTACTTTGCAGTCTCACAAATTCAAAGGAAATGGTGAATTAATGTACTTAGGATAATGGCCTCTAGCTGCATCCATGTTGCTGCCAAGAACATGATTTCATTCTTTTTTATGGCTGTGCAATATTCCATGGTGCATATGTATCACATTTTCTTTATTCAGTCCACAGTTGATGGGCACCTAAGTTGATTCCATGTCTTTGTTATTGCAAATAGCATGGCGATTAACATACAGGCGCATGTGTCTTTTTGGCAGAATGATTTATATTCCTTTGAGTAGATACCCAGTAATGGTGTTGCTAGGTCCAATGGTAGTTCTGTTTTAAGTTCTTTGGATTCTGAGGCACATTTCTTATGGAGATTCCTGGAGTGATTTTGGCAATGTGTGAAGTCTGTGTGCATGTAGCTTATTCTCCTTCCTTGTCAACTCCCAGTGAGAAGAGGGAACACTCCCAGGGGAGAGCACCCTCCTCCCACTTTGGGGTCAGGTCACCAAGAGGATGCACCATCGACTCTCTGGGAGAGGGGCTTTCTAGAATCCACACTGGACGTGTCTCACTCCTGGATGTCTGCCCCTCCCCAGCTGTGCCCAGGGTGGGTCTACTGCAACGTCCTACAAGTCTACACGGCTACCCCTCATGGCTGCAGGGTCCCCCATACATCATCCTTTTCCTCTCAGTCCTCAATCCACACTATTCCTAATGGGTGAGGGCCACAGGGTGACAACCTTCTCCCTGCTTCTTCTGGGCAGATTTCCCTGGGTCCTGAGATGAAGGCCCAGGTGAAATGGGCTCAATTGTCCCATAGAGCTGATGTTTATGGTTTCTTTTGAATAAATATAGAAATTGACCCTCCCATTCTTAAAACTTGATAAAGTTACATTTGTCTTATCTGAGTTCCTTTCTCAGGAAACCAACCACCAGGTCTCCTAGAGAGTATCAAGGAACTGAAACTCACCAGATCACTGCATCTGGACAATGAGATGCTGGACCCCTCACCCATCATGACTGTCTAACCAACCACCTTGCTTCCTGTTGACGAGCTCCTCTTCCCTGATTCCCATTTTCCTGCATATATTTACATTTCTTCCCTGTTAAAATCCCTGATTTTAGTTGGTCAGGGAGATGGATTTGAGACTGACCTTTCATCTCCTTGGCTGCAGCACCTGATTAAAGCCTTCTTCCTTGGCAATAATGGTTGTTTCAGTGATTGTCTTTCTGTGCAGTGAGCAATAGGACCTAGATTGAACTGCAGGCATTTCAGTAACACAAGGGCTGTGGCCTGGGGCACAGGGTCCCAGGGGCCTGGGGTGATGGGAAATGCCCCAGCCACCCCCTACTCTTCATCTTTGTTCTGTGCTCAGCTTTCAGTGTCCCGGAGGGGTGTCCATTTGACTCTAAAAGGCAATAGCACAGTGTAAAATCTATGTTAAGACAGCATTATGCTCCGTGAATGCCAGTGGAGGCCATGGGGCCAGTGGGGATGCTGTTAATCTGCATAAATGTGTGTGTGCTAGAAAGAGTAAATGGCAACAGGAAAAGGATTATTTTTTTTCAGGGCTGACAGGCAGGTGTCTATTTGTTTCTGGTTTGCAGGCTCAGCAGGATAGTCATTGGAGAATAAACTTGGAGAGGAGAATCTCTATTGTTCCCTTCAGAGGAGGCACCCAAGAATCCCTGTTATGTTGTAAATGGATAGCAAGTCCTCCTCGTGTTTTTGTGTGTGTGTGTGTGTTTGTTTTGAGGCAGGGTCTCCCTCTGTTGCCCAGGCTGGAGTGCAGTGGCACAATCATGGTTATCTCCAGCCTCTACCTCCTGGCTCAAGCAATTCTCCCACCTCAGCCTCCTGAGTAGCTGTGACAGCAGGCATGTGCCACCATGTTCAATTAATTTTGAATTTTTTTTATAGAGAGAGGGCTTCACTATGTTGTCCAGCTGGTCTTGAACTCCTGGCTTCAAGTGATCCTCTTGCCTCAGCCTTCCAAAGTGTTGGGATTACAGGTGTGAGCCACTGTGCCCGGTCCTGCTTGTGGGGCCTTTAAGGGTCACTCCAACATGACTGTGGAAGTTGCATGTGGAGGCATAGGAAGTTAAAGGATTTATTATACTCTCAGCACCTAGAGAAGGAGGGGCCATAGGGAAGGAGCTCCAAGGAACTCAACCAAGCAGGTGGGGAGGAGAGAGGGAGAGAGAGAGAGTGAGGACTCATAGGCAAGTGCCTTTATTGGAAGTTGGAAGAGTATCCCGTAAGAAATGAGTGATTTCTTTGATGCTTTTGAATGTCACTAGGTCATAGTTATGTGAGGGTGAGAAGAGGAACGTGGGGCTAGGACCAGCTTTGTCACCCTAATGTACCTGGTCACCTGGGTGGGGTGTTCACAGCTAGTTTGTGGGGATGTTAAGCCTTGGGAAAATAAAAAGTTTTAACAATTTACAATACACCTGTGTATTTTGCCTTAATGAAATTGTGGTAGAATTCTGCTGACTGAGCCTAAATTTCTGTTTAATACACCAACTGATAGTTCTAGTATCAGGTAATATGGGGAGTGTTTGTTGGTAAGGATGCAGTTTGCAAAGCAGTGACTCTGTGCCTGGATATTGGCAGCCATCAGGGAAATGCAAAACTTTACTTTCATTTTCAAATGCCATAAACTTTGCCAGCGCACTGCTACCCTGTGTGAGTAAGAACAAAGTGTCAGCATCCTACCTATTATCTCTGTGTGTGCTTTTAGAATATTCTTTGAAACTGGGAGCAATTTGGGTGAAGGCAGGCTAGACATGGGGAGGTCAGAATGTCTTTGAGAATAGAGGCAAACTTCAATAACCCCTGAACCCTGCAAGAGGAAGGGATTCAGGGGAGTGTCTTTCTGTCCTGAATTTTAGGTGTGCATGTCATTCCTGGACAAGTGTTTACTGCCCTCTGGGAAATTTCTGCCATGTGCTAGGCTCAAGGAAGGTTTATATTTTTATATATATATATATACGTTTTTTCCCCTGTAAAATCCTAAATGCTTTTGTTGAACAGAAAGCACTCCTAATACCTCCACCTTTTTAAAGCTTAAATTGTGTGATTGTGTTTGGAAATCATCTCAGGAAAGCCTGTGCAGGTCTAGATAAAGGATTACCATAAAGCTTGTTATTTAGATGGAACTCATGAAAAGGCTGAGACAGGATTGCTAATTTAACTCTTTCACCTGAATATGCAACACACAAGTAACAACCACAGCAACAATGACAATAGTAAAATCCACCACATTAACAAACATTTCTTTCTCCCTTATTATGTGCCAGGCATTGTACTAAAAGCTTTGCAAACCTTACTTCACTTAATCCTTGAGACACATCAAATGGTTATCTGGGCAAGGAGGCAGTGAAAGAGTCTCTTACCTCCTTATTTTTCAACTTCTTAGCCCAAATGGCAGAATTTAAGCCATGTGCTATGGTAAGGGGACTATGTAGGCCTGCTTGCCACTCTTTTCTCAATGGAGGATATCATTTCATTCTATGGAAAGTCCACTGAAATTGATTTACGCTTTCTGCCCTAAGAAAAGGACAAATAGGCACTCAAGGACTGGTCATGTGTTCAATAATTTTGTTTTTTTAGAGACAGTGGTCTCACTGTGTCATCTAGGCTGGAGTGCTGTGGTACAATCATAGCTCACTGCAGCCCTCACCTCCTCCTGCCTCAGCCTCCCAAGTAGCCAGGACCACAGGTGTATACCACCAAAACCAACTAATTTTTGTGCAGAGGTAGAGTCTTGCCATGTTGCCCGGGCTGGTCCCGAACTCCTGGCCTCAAGCAATCCTCCCACCTCAGGGCCTCCTGAAGTGCTGGGATTACAGGTGTGGGCCACCACACCCGGCCTAATTTCTTGAACCATATTTATTATGTGTTCCCTATGCCAGAATCTGTGTTTGGGTGCTGATACATTGCTGCTGATGCACTTAGTTTAGAGATACTCTTGAACTTGCAGCACAAATTGAGTTTTAACATCTTCATCTAGGGCCAAGGAAAACAATTCACACTTGATAGAGTTTAATGGTAAAAGTTAAAAGATACAGGAAAGGATGTGCAAAATGGACTTAGAGTCCCCTTCCATCCCTAAGAATCTATTGCTAGAGATCTAGTATGATCCTCCAAAGGATTGAATACTCCTTGGGCAGAGCCTCTGAAGCAGAGCACAGGTTCCTGCAGAAGACTTGTGGGACAAAACAGCAGATATGTAGATGTATTAGTCAGTTCTCACACTGCTCTAAAGAATACCTGAGATTGGGTAATTTATAAAGAAAAGAGGTTTAATTGGCTCACAGTTCCACTAGCTGTACAGAAAGCATAATGCTGGTATCTGCTTGGCTTCTGGGGTGGCCTCAGGCATGATTGAAACTTACAATCATGGCAGAAGTTGAAGGGGAAGCTGGCACTTCACATGGCTGAGCAGAAGGAAGAGAGGGATCAGGCAGGTACTACACACTTTTAAACAACCAGATTTCATGAGAACTCACTCACTATCTTATCTGTCTTATCTGAGTTCCTTTCTCAGGAAACCAACTATCAGGTCTCCCAGAGAGTATCAGGGAACTGAAACTCACCAGATCACTGCATCTGAACAATGAGATGTTGGATCCCTCACTCATCATGACTTTCTAATCAACCACCTGCTTCCTGTTGACCAGCTCTTCTTCCTTATCCTTCCCTGATTCTTGTTTTCCTGCATATAGTTACATTTCTTCCCTGCTATATAAAGCCCTGATTTTAGTTGGTCAGGGAGATGGATTTGAGACTGACTTTTCATTTCCTTGGCTGCAGCACTTGATTAAAACCTTCTTTCTTGGCAATAATGGCTGTCTCAGTGATTGTCTTTCTGTGCAGTGAATAATAGGACCTAGACTGAACTGCAGGAATTTCAGTAACATAAGGGACAGCACTAAGGGATGGTGTTAAACCATTCATGAGAAACCACCCTCATGAGCCAGTCACCTCCTACCAGGCCTCACCTCCAACACTGAGGATTACAATTCAGCATGAGATTTGGGCAGGGACACAGATCCAAACCATATCAGTAGGTAAGTTACAGATACATCGGCACTATCACATTACCTTAACCTACATTTCTTTCTTTTTCTTTTCTTCTTTTTTTTTTTTTTTTGGTGGGAGATGGAGTTTCACTCTTATTGCCCAGGCTGGAGTGCAATGGTGCGATCTCAGCTCACTGCAACTTCCACCTCCCAGGTTCAAGTGATTCTCCTGCCTCAGCCTCCTAAGTAGCTGGAATTACAAGCGTGCACCACCATGCCCAGTTAATTTTGTATTTTTAGTAGAGGTGGAGTTTCACCATGTTGGTCAGGCTGGTCTCTAACTCCCGACCTCAGGTGATCTGCTCACCTTGGTCTCCCAAAGTGCTGGGATTATAGATGTGAGCCACCGTGCCTGGCCAATCCACTACATTTCTACAGTTGATTTCTATTTATCTGTCTGGGTTTCTGTTTTCCTTTCATTTCTGTCCCAGATAAAACTTCTTCCTCAAGTTCCCTAGTCAATAAATGAGTAAGATTCATTCCAATGGATTTATTTGGCCCTCACCTTTGAGGTCAGATTGCATCCCAAATATCCTGAGTCATGAGTCTTTTGGCCTCCACTGAGAAATTTCACTGAATCAGTCTTGCCTTCCTGGGCTCATTGCCTCTGGTGACTTTCTTTTAGTTGCCACTATTATTTTTCATACTTTTTTCAGGGCTTTCTTTTCTAATGGATGTATCTTACGGTTTCAAAAAGAGCATCACATAACACTTTGGTTTTCTGTAGTCTTCTAAAAAGCTCTTCTTGTGCTTTTTTTTTTTTTTTTTTTTTTTTAAAGCTTTATGCCATCTGAAGTTATTCAAGGGGTATGGCATGGTGACCTAGTTTGTTGTTGCTTTAGGAAAGGGATGGATTATCAGAAATAATACCTTACCATCTGGTTTCTTAGCCAGGTCTCCTAGAAAAAAGAGCCTAATGCTCAGCTTAAGTGTTAAAACTTTATTAAGAGGTGCAATCCCAGGGAAGCCAGAATGAAGGGAAAGAGAAAGGAGGTGGAGAAGGTGGCTTTCTGAAGCGGCTGCTATTTCACAAGGCACACAGGTAGGTGCTTGACTCCACGGGATGAATCTAGACAGGTTACACAGGAATATCATGCTTCAGAACAATCCACTGGAGGGAAGAGTGGAGAGGCGATTTAGTTGCTGGCTCCCTTGTATCTTTTGTGTCCTATAAGTCAAGGTTTGTTCCGTGGGCAGATAAGCCCTGCACTTCCACGTTGCATAGGTCAGCCCTGGGAAAGCCTGACTCACACCCTGTGGTTTGGCTTCAGCAAAATCCAGCAGGGGAGGGAGCAGACAGAGAGGCCCAGGATGAGCGCTGGATGGAGCAAGTGGCAAAAGAGCCTGAGAGTGGAGAGGCTAATTCAATCTGGCCTCCTGATTTCGATGTGGGTTTTCCCAGTCTGAGGAGCTGGGAGATGGCCTGGGAGAGGAGAGGAAAAAAAAATACTTGCTTTGGTGGTGCCCAGGAGGTATTAAGAAGCAGATCTGGCTTTGTCTTCAGGGTTCTTTAAAACAGGAGTCAGCACACTTTTTCTTAAAGGGTCAGGTGGTAAATATTTTAGGCTTTGGGGGCTGTGTGCTAAGAGGCAAAATCAAGGATATTATGTAGGTACTTACAGAACTATTTAAAAATGCCACCATTTAAAAATGTAAAAACTCTCTAGGCACAGTGACTCATGCCTGTAATCCCAGCACTTTGGGAAGCCGAGGCAGGAGGATCAGTTGAGGCCAGGAGTCGAAGACCAGTCTGGGCCATATAGCAAGATCTCGTCTCTTAATAAAAAATAAAAATAAAAAATAGCAGGCATGGTGGCATACACCCATATGTCCCAGTTACTTGAGAGGCTGAGGTGGGAGGATTGCTTGAGCCTACAAGTTTGAGGCTGCAGTGAGCTATTATCGTCCCACTGCACTCTAGCCTGGGTGACACAGTGAGACCCCTGCCTCTAAAAAAAAAAAAAAAATTAGTTAAAAAATGTAAAAATTATTCTTAGCAGACAGACTTTAAAGTCAGGCTGCTGGCCAAATTTGACTTTGAGGTTGTAAAGTGCTGATCCTTGCTTTAGAGAACAGGGATCAAACTAGGGTTCAGCTCAATTTCAGTTAAGGTCTATGGTATTCCCAGGCACCCACAGAATTATTTTTTTCTAGGACTTTTGTACGACACAGGTCTTCGAGAGCAGAGGTCACTTGGGTTGGCCTGATGGGCCAGTGTGTCTTGCACTCTGCCTTGGGGTGTTGTTTATTTTAGGTTTGATGGGTGTGTGCCTTGGTTTGTGGAACTGGTTCACACAGGCTTGTGAACACTGATTCTACACATCTCTTCCCAATTCCACATTCAGTGGCATCACATTGACAGGTCTTGAACCTGGCCATATGGAGAATATTGACACCATGGAAACTGGCAAATGCTACAAATCAGGGCTTTTTGAGGGACGGTGGGATGGGAATAAGCAATTGTCAACATATACCAGCATACCACTGGGCATTTGCCTATGGCATTCGCTTTCGCTAGAGAGTTTTCTGGTGTTGGTTATATGTCACTGGGAGGGAAATATAAAGAGGTGACACAAGAGCAAAATTAACTTGGTGGGGAGAAGGGAAGTGTCCTGAACGAGCTCCAGGCTTGTTAGTCACTTGCCTACTTGACACCTCTGCTTGGATGTCGCAGGAACCCAAACGCCGAAGTCCAAAATGGTTCCAGTATCTCTCTGCTCCCATTAAACGGTGCTGGAATCATCTTGAAGTATTTACTCTCTCTTCTCTCTCTGTCTTTCATCTGTCCTGCCTCCATCAAACAAATGAACCCTCTGGTCTTGCTGACAGTGCCTCTGAGCATCCTGAGATCCATTGTTTCTTCTATTCGCTTTGTTCTCTTATTCTCACCCTGGCTACCATTATCTCCCTTCTGGCCTCCTAGCTCATCTCCTCTTACTGGCGACTCACTCTTTTAGTCCATTTCTTGGCTTGCGTAATCTTCTGGATTGCATATTTTTTCTTATCACTCATCGGCTGTACCCTGCAGCTGTACCCCATGGCATCTTGAGTGAAGTCTAAACTTCCCACCATTCTTTGCAGGGCCTGCCTCACAGCCTCATCTCTAACTCCTGGGGCTTCCCACTCTATCATTCTGCATTTTGGTCACACTGAACTTCTGCTGCCTGGAATGGACCTCACTTCTCACAGGCCGTCCTCTCTCCCAGTCTCAGTGTTGGCAGGCTCATTCTTACCTGCCCTTTGCAGCACGGTTCATGAAGTCTTACTTTCCCTGGGATGTTTCCTTCACCTTTCTACTTCATCCCCTCAAGGAAAGGGCTGTCAGGGAATGCACAGCCTGCTTCCTTCCAGAGCCTCATCTGTTCAGGTTACATGACCCTCTGTGCTGATACACCTATTCTGCTTACTAGAGGCTATTGCGATGTCTCTCTGTGACCCTGAAATGTATCCACCAAACTCTTAAAACAACACTATTGGAAGACATCAAAAGTTCTTCTGGGCTGGGCTCAGTGGCTCATGCCTGTAATCCCAGCACTTTGGGAGGCCAAGGCAGGTGGATCACCTGAGGTCACGAGTTTGAGACCAGCCTGACCAACATAGAGTGAAACCCCATCTCTACTAAAAATACAAAAATGAGCTGGGTGTGGTGGTGCACATCTGTAGTCCCAGCTACTTGGGAAGCTGAGGCAGAAGAATCGCTTGAACCCAAGAGCCGAGATCACGCCACTGCACTCCAGCCCGGGCAACAGAGTGAGACTCCCTCTCTCAAAACAAAAACAAAAACAAAAAACAAAAGCTCTTCTGAACTAACCTGGTGAATCCCAGAAGTTGGACCTTGTAGCAGGCGGATGTAGCTCTTGTAGGAGATCCTGGCGCTGGTATACTGTCCTCAGACTACCGTCCATGAAGACAGCATGCACAGTGGACAGTTCTTCCTGACATTCTATGGCCCATGGGAAACACTTTCATTCTTCTTTCTGTGCATTTGGTTTTAAAGCTCAGCCTTTCAAGTACTGCATGTTCTGACTTACAAGTGAGAGCTAAACAATGCTTACTCATGGACATACAGAGTGGAATAATAGACACTGGAGACCACAAATGGTGGGAAGATGGGAGGGTGGTGAAGGCTGAAAAATTACCTATTGGGTACCATGTTCACTATTTGGGTGATGGGCACCCTAAAAGCCCAGACCTCACCCCAGTGCAATAATAGATGCATATAAGACGTCTTGCACTTTTCTCTCTAAATATATAAAAGTTAAAAATTAAAAAAAGGTTTTTAAGAAGTAGAATGGATAAATTGTGATATACTATACTTTGGAACCCTAGACAAAGAATAGGAATGAACTACCCACAGCACAGATGAATCTTACAAACCCAATATTTGAAAGAATAATATTGAAAGAAGCCAGATCCGAAGAGTACATATATGATTCCATTTGTATTAAGTCCAAAAGCAGCCCACACTTACATTCTGTCTCTTGATATAGGTGCTGGTTCCATCGTAGTTGTGTTCACTTTGTGAAAATTCATCAAGTTAGTCCTTATGCTTGGGTACGTCTCTGCATGTGGTTTTCCAATAAAAATTGTACAGACCATCCTCTCCCCACAAATAAACAAAAATAAATAAAACTCCAGATTTTTATGGAGACGGCTGATGATGGGGATAATGATGAGCTTCTGTACATAGGGAAAATGCATAATACATTTTGGGATATTACTGTTACAGTTACAGTTCTGAAAATGGTAACATTTGAGACCTTGTCTATTTGAAAGGATCAAGTCTGGATTAAAATGGGAATGGCTCCGGTATAGCCAGAGGGCAGTTGTGCCAAAGAAACAGTACAGCACCTCCCATAGTGGTGACCAGAGAGGTGGGACTGGATTAATGTAGGATTGTGAGAGGAGGCTGCCTTTCTCCTTCGGGCCACTCACCATCTGCCACCTCACTGCACTCACGCTCCTGTTTAAACAATTTCCAATTGAGATCCCTTAAAATAAAGCTTAATATGTTCACATCGGGTGGTTTTCCTGCCCTAGTTTATGCTTAGCTTTGGCCTGCATTTTTAAAAAACGATTCTGTGATTGCTTTGTGTTGCTTTGGAAGAGTTTCTGGATCAGGGATTTGTGCCTCTCTTTGATTGCATTGTGATTGCATTTGCAAGTGACAGAACAGAGATGAAATCTGTAGTCTGTTTTTGCCCTGTGTCTGTGGGTATCAGCCCCGGCTGCAGATCAACACAAGCATAGCAACTTTTTAAAAGGAAAGATTGCTAATCCTGGATCCAAACCTACAGAACAGAAGCTCCAGGCCTAAGGTTGGGCATTTAGTTTTAAAATATCACCAGGTGATTCTGACGTGCAGCCAAGATCGCTGATACAGGTGATTTACAAAAGGCCTATCAGAAATCATCCATGTAGTATCTTTCTCTTGAAGAATCCTTTCTTCTGTGCTGACAGTTGAAGTTTTCATTCTAAATATTCATAATTTTGAAATATCATCAAGAGTAATGATTCAATAATACAAGTGTTTACAGGAATGACGGAGAAAAGCATTTGAACTGGGACTTGCATTCAGACCCATTGCCTAAAGGTAGGAACTAGTGTGTTCTTACAGGAAGTCTCTTAAATTACAGTGTACTGAGGAACGTACATTTCTCTCCTTCCCCTAAAGAATGAAAGAACATCTGCTTTGGAATTAGGCTGAGCTGGTTTTAAGTCCTGGCTCTACCAACTTCTTAGTTAGTACAACCTTAGTTCCTACAACTGTAAAATGGACCTAAAAATATTTTTCTTGAAGAATTGCAATACTTTTGGAGCAATAAATCATGCCTGGCACATAATAACTGCTGATAAATGATAGTTTTTCCTCTTTGGGGTATAAGAAAGCTCCTAGAATTTCTATGTAGTCTGGAACGCTTTGGGGCGTTCTTCTCAGGGACCTTGTCACCAAGCATTGAATGAGGTTCCTACCTCTAGCCAGGTACAGTGGCTTGTGCCTGTCGTCCCAGTTACTCAGGAGGCTGAAGCGGGAGGATCGCTTGAGCCCAGGAGTTTGAGATCAGTTTGGGCAACATAGTGAGTCCCTGTCTACAAAAAATTTAAAATAAATTAGCCAGGCGTAGTGGTATGTACTTACAGTCTTAGCTACTCAGGAGACTGAGGCAGGAGGATTACTTGAGAGCCCAGGAGATTCAGACTGCAGTGAGCCATGATCATGCCTAAGTGAGAGTGAATAGACTCTTTTTCAAAAAAAGAAAGAAAAAAGAAAGAGAGTGAGAGAGAGAGAAAGGAAGGAAGGAAGGAAAAAGGAAGGAAGGGAGGAAGGAAGGAAATGGGAAGAAAGGAAGGAAGGAGAAGGGAAGGAAGGAAGGAAAGAAGGAAGGAAGGAGGTAGGGGGAGGGAGGGAGAGAGGAAGGAAGGAAAAAAAGAAAAGAAAAGAAAGAAAAGAAAATGTTCTCACTTTTACTGGGTTCTGTTTCAAGGCATCAACTGTTTTTTTTCTTGGTTCAATTTTCCCATTTGATATTTTTCCTAAGCATTTAAAGGTGGGAACAAAATAATTTTACCCTTCTGGACAGTAGCTACGTCTCGTGTCCAGACAGTGGGGTAAAACATCCCAGTTTAACCAAAGCAAGCACTGGGGCAAGGCTGTATCTTCTCCCTCCCCTCCCTACACAAAGAAACCGTAGATTTCTATATCAACCAGGCACTGCCTCCCCTACCCTCAGATCTTCACAAAATCCTGTCCTGCCTCAGCTGTCCACCTCATCCCGGAAAACAATCAGTTCTCTGCTATTCTTGCCTCACCTCCACTCTGGCTGATTTTAATTTCAATTGCTCTCCTGAACCTTGGAGCTTTCTCTAGCATGGATGCCTTTGAACAAAGCTCTTCCTTTGCAAAAAATCTCACAGGATAAGTGTTACAAATCTCTGCAACTAAGTGAATTGAGTAGATTGAGTATCTTGATTAGACTTGTTCTCTTTTCTTTGACAGGGCAAAATCCCTCTCTGAAGAAGAAGGGAGGAGCCTGCATTGATTAACACATTACCATTCCTGAATGAATTTACATTCGTGAATTATAATATTGGACCATTTCTCTGAATTTTATTCAAAAGAGCTGCTACCTGGTATTTATGCAAATATCCCTGTGCCCTACAGTGAAGTGTGTGTTTGTTAAACACAGTAGTTGTGACAATTTTGCAGGACAGATGGAAATTCTAGAAGATGAGAGGAGTTTACCAGATGGGGAAGGGTAGGAGTGAAGTGGGTAGGTGTCTGGGCGAAAAACTTTCCCATGAGAACACTTTGGATGGAACGTTAAAAGTGTGAGTAAAATGAACAAAGAAGAAGGCAAAGGCAGAAATCTGCAGAGCAGATTGATTTGGGGGGCTTGAATGGATGAGTACCTGACCAACGGTTTGGGCTGAGACTAAGAACAGAGCAGTAAGTCATATTAAGAAAGGGAAGTACATTAAACCTGAGACTGTTTGGCCCAACAGTGGTAGGACAAAATGAATGAGGTGGCTTAGGATAAGGAAGTACCCCAACATCTACTTTGGAATAGTACTTGTCTCTTCTTGTCTACAAAAATGGATCTGACACCATGAGGTGAATTTCTAAAGGGAAGAGATAATGAGAGATGGGGAGAGAGAAAGAGGGAGAGAGCGATAGAGGAAGAGATGAGTGACAGAGACAGAGTTGAAGACAGAAGTACAGAGAGGTCAACAGACAGAAACAGAGACACAGAGATTAATGGATATAATATTTCATAGGAAAACTAAAAATAAGGAAGTTTTGAATTTGGGAAAATTTAGAGAAGAGATTGAGAGGGATATTTACTGACACCCACTGCATATCCGGATAACATATATATATATATGTTATACTATATGTTACATATATATGTTATACTATAACTTCATTATTTTTAATTTCCTGGCTGTTATATTATAAACCATAATTTAACTATAGTTAGTTAAATTATGGTTTATAATATAACAGCCAGGAAATCCATCTTCTCCATAATTAATGCAATAGGAAGAATGGAGCAACCAGGGATGATTACATGAGTGACAGCAAACACAACAGAAAAACTCTGACTTACGGGTAGGTAGCGCATACCTAGGTTCTATCTCAGGTCTGCTGGAACTTCAGCATTCCTTACCTGCCAAAAAGTTTTGCTGGGCAGATGAGAGGAAAGAAGATTTGAATTGGCTCTTAAGAAGTCCATGGGTCTCAATCAGTGTGCAAAGATACACTGGTATCCCTCAAGCCCTTCTCGGGGAGGTCCCCTCTGTACTGTGACTCTAATGGGCACCAGATATTTGCCAGATTTTCAAATCCAGTTCAACACTTAGGCTAATAGGGAAACAATTTACTATGAGCAAACTCTTGGGGAAAAAAAAAACGTGTTTACTGGGCCATGTGAGAACTTTGCCTTCTCAGTTGTCAGGGCTGTAAACAGTTCTTTTCAATCCTGACTTAGAATTGAAAGCGATAGGGGTAGGAATTGAGTAAATAGTGGTAAATAGTGTGAAAACTATGGGTGCTTTTTTTTTTTTTCTTCCTTCCTTCCTTCCTTCCTTCCTTCCTTCCTTCCTTCCTTCCTTCCTTCCTTCCTTCCTTCCGTCCCTCCCTCCCTCCCTCCCTTCCTCTCTCTCTTTCTCTCTTTCTTTCTTTTTTTTTTGAGATAGAGTCTCACTCTGTCCCCCAGGCTAGAGTGCAGTGGCGCCCTCTCAGCTCACTTCAAGCTCTGCCTCCTGAGTTCATGCCACCCTCCTACCTCAGCCTCCCGAGTAGCTGGGACTACAGGCGCCTGCCACTACACCTGGCTAATTTTTTGTATTTTTACTAGAGACAGGGTTTCACCGTCTTAGCCAGGATGGTGTCGATCACCTGACCTCATGATCCGTCTGCTTTGGCCTCCCAAAGTCCTGGGATTACAGGCATGAGCCAGCACACCCGGCCTCTTTTTTTTTTTTTGAGATGGAGTCCTGCTCTGTCACCCAGGCTGGAGTGCAGTGGCGCAATCTTGGCTCACTGCAACCTCCACCTCCCAGGTTCAAGCGATTATCCTGCCTCAGCCTCCTGAGTAGCTGGGATTACAGGTAAGTGCCACCACGCCCCAATAATTTTTGTATTTTTAGTAGAGATGGGGTTTCACCATGTTGATCAGGCTGGTCTCGAACTCCTAACCTCGTGATCTGCCCACCTCAGCCTCCCAAAGTGCTGGGATTACAGGGGTGAGCCACTGCACCTGCCCGGTTTGCGTCTTTTAATATCTTCAAACATTGCACCAAAGTTTTTGACCACGAAAGTGTAGGAGCACTCAATAAAAGTAGCGCTATGACTTCTCGAGGTTCCTATCAGTTCTCACAGATCAAAAATCTCTGGGAGGGCTTCATCCTTCTTTGATTTCGTTATGATCTCCCCTGACACACGGGGGCATTCTGGCCCCTGCCCATGAATGTCTTGTATTTTTTCACTTTAAAGCTTGCACCTTGTATTGCCTGGTGTTTTCACATTTTCATGTGTATTAATCTAGAGGGCATGCTTCCCCATCTTACATCCTGTTTATGTTGGTTTGCTTGTGTGGTAGGAAGACCAATGTGCGCCCTACCACCTTCCTCCCACTGGCTGCCAAAGATGTCTACATCCTAATCCTCAGAATCTGTGAGTGTTATACTGCATGGCAAAAGGAGAATTAAAATTGCAGATGGAATTAAAGTTGCTAATCAGCTGACTTTAACAATTATCCTAGTCTATCTTATGTTAACACAAAGGGCCTTAAAAGATGGAGGCAGTCCTGGCTAACACGGTGAAACCCCGTCTCTACTAAAAAAAATACAAAAAACTAGCCGGGCGTGGCGGCGGGCGCCTGTAGTCCCAGCTACTCAGGAGGCTGAGGCAGGAGAATGGCGTAAACCTGGGAGGCGGACCTTGCAGTGAGCCGAGATCGCGCCACTGCACTCCAGCCTGGGCGACAGAGCAAGACTCCGCCTCAAAAAAAAAAAAAAAAGATGGAGGCAGAAGGGTAGGTCAGAGGTACTTAACGTGAGGAGGACCCAACCACCCTTATTGGCTTTGAAGATAGAGGAAGGCACAGCTTGAGGGTGTTCTTGTAGACACAGAGACCGATTCTTCCCTGGAGCCTCCAGAACAAACACAGTCCTGCTGATGCCTCAATTTTAGCCCAGAAAGACCCATTTCTGACTTCCAATTTCCAGAATTGAAAGATAATAAGTGGTATTGTTTAAACCACTAAGTTTGGGCCAGCCATGGTGACTCATGCCTGTAATCCCAGCACTTTGGGAGGCCTAGGTGGGCGGATCACTTGAGGTCAGGAGTTTGAGACCACTCTAGCCAACATGGTGAAACCCTATCTCTACTAAAATAAAACAGAAAAAAATTAGCTGGGCGTAGTGGCACGTGCCTATAGTCCCAAGCTGAGGCAGGCTTGAACCTGGCGGGCAGAGGTTGCAGTGAGCCAAGATTGCCTCACTGCACTCCAGCCTGGGCGACAGAGTGAGACTCCGTCTCAAACAAACAAACAAACAAAAACCCACCAGGTTTGTGGTGATTTGTGACAGCAGTCATAGGAAACGTATAATTTGCATCTCCTACAATGTTAGTTTGGTCAGTATCACACCATCAGGTAGAAGCCATGGGCTAGGAAATGAGCTCCTACTGGTCACACAGGTCCTGCCTGGCACCTTCCTGCCAGGACTCTCCTTGCAGGGGGGTTAGGGGAAGAAGATCACGATGCTGAGGAGCTCTGCTGGGAAAAGCATGAGTTATGTCCCCAAGGACCTTCCTCATCTTTGCACACTTTCCAGCACATTCAGCGCACTTGTCATGGGCTCACTTCCTGTTTGGGTCATTTACTTACCAGAAATGTCTGTCCTTTTACTGAGAACAAATCCGCTTGACCATGTAGAGAGAAGCTGTTCAGTAAACACCTACCAAGGTTTCATTTTGAAAAGCTTCATGTGAGAGCTGAGGTTGGAAACCTCAAAGACCCCCAAGTTTAGCAGTGGTGTAGTGAATAAGTAACTGTGAAATGTCCCAGGAATCCACTTGGCTTTCAAAAACTAGTATTTAAAATATCTGGTCTTCTCTCTAAAAGATGGAAGAGTAATTAGTTTTGAAAATCCTTTTGGCTAAAAGCCTACTGTTCCGCCATATTTTTCCTCCTGGGACTCACTTTCCTAGAACTGCCTGTCTCTGGTACCTTGTATCTGGAACTCTCCTGAGGTTTATTTGCATTGTTGAATTCCTGCCTTAGGGTTATTGAAGAGTAATGAATTGAATGTTTGAGTTGTTTGTGGTAAGTTATTAATTCCCCTTTTTTTTTTTGGAGACAGTCTCTGTCATCCACGCTGGAGTGCAGTGGTGTGATCTCGGCTCACTGCAACCTCTACCTCCCAGGTTCAAGTGATTCTCCTGCCTCAGCCTGCCGAGTAGCTGGGATTACAGCACATGCCACCATGCCCAGAATTTTTTTTTTTTTTTTTTTTTTTTCAGTAGAGACAAAGTTTCACCATTTTGGCCAGGCTGGTCTCGAACTCCTGACCTCAAGTGATCTGCCTGCCTCCCAAAGTACTGGGATCACAGGTGTGAGCCACTGTGCCTGGCCGGTAAGTTATTAATTCCATCAGGGAGAGAGAGGGCTCTGTGGTTAATGGCAGTCATAGGACTATACAGAAGTGTGAAAAGAGGGATCTCAGCTTATCAAATAGAATTTCAGCCAGTGCTGAATTACCTTTGGATGGTCCACAAAGAAGCTGCAGAGATAACTCTCCTAGGAGAAATAGCCCCATGAGCCACTTCAGGATGGTTTGACTTTCAGTGAGTTGCCGATAAATATCAGATTTCAGAACAAATTGAATTTGAAATAAAGTTTACATATAAAATAGAAGCCTAAATTATAGATCCCGGAGTGTATAGCAAGAGGAGAGAGAAAATTACACCAGCAATTACATTACAATGTGATAAATGGTAAATACAGGTTGCCTCTCCTCTCTCTCTTTCAATTTCCCTCTCTCTCTTCTCTCTCTTTTTCCCAGTTTTTCTTCTCTCTGCAGAGACCAAAATCTGCCTGAAGACACATGATAAGTTTTACTTCCCCTTTTTCCCCCTCAGGGCCTTGTCTTGTAGGGGCTCAATATGGCTTTATTATTTTACCCTCGGCTGTTTGTCTTTTTAGAAAGTATTTTATGTGTTCTTCTTTAGGTTCGGAGGAGGGTGACTTCTTGGTATTTCAGAAGGACTCCAGAACACAATGCAATAAGTGTTGCACTGAGAAACATCACGTAGCGGGGAAGATTTAAGGGCCAGGCCTTCAGGATCTCTTGTGATTAGATGCCTAAGCCTATTTGTAAGGCCGTGGGAGTACTTCGCCAGGCACGGAGAAGAATGCTGAGCTAACAAAAAAGCCCTTTTCTGCTGTGTACTATATGTCATAACATTAAAAAAAGAGGGGAGGGACATGATGAGAAAGAAAGGCCTGGAACTTTTAAGAGAGATTCTGTTCCCAAGTGGAAGGCATATTTTTTTCTTATTGCTGTAAGCAGTGGCAGGCATCCCCAGGCCAGCAACAAACATCCGGGAGCCTTTGGTATTAGGCAGGATGTTAGCATGCCAGCGCCATGAAGAAAAGGAACAATGGCTGTTTAATTTGCTTTTTATAGCAAAGCCCATTTGGGAAGAATGAAGACAGGAGGATCTTAGAAGAGCTTCCTTTCCCCGAGGGTTGGCCCATCTGCTCCGTGGAGAGGAGAGTATGCTGACTCAGGAAGCCGAGCCAGCCAGCCCCTGGCCCACGCGGCCACTGCACAAATGGTGTGCAGTGTGCAGGAGGCACGTTAGGGCTCTTAAGGATGGGACAACTGACTTCTGTCCGGGGATTACTGAGACATATGTTCTGTGACCACCATAAGCATGCTTTCTCTAACAAAGCCTCTTTTGTGGGGTATTGTTGGAGGAACGGAAAATATACAAGCTCCTCTCTGCAAGGGATTAAACATTTAAGGAAATGTGACCAAACTATTTCTAAACATCGTATATCTTTGTTAAAGCAGAAAACAGGGAGCAAAATACAAACCTCTATGAATGTTTTGGGTCATTAATATGAAGATCAAATTTTAAGCATAATCAATGATCATAACTACTATTTTATTTTGGTGTTCAAAACACTGTATTGTGGGCCTGACACAGTGGTTCACGCCTGTAATCCCAGCACTTTGGGAGGCCGAGGTGGGCAGATCATCTGAGGTCAGGAGTTCGAGACCAGCCTGGCCAACATGGTGAAACCCGTCTCTACTAAAAATACAAAAATTAGCTGGGTGTGGTGGTGGGCACCTGTAATCCCAGCTACAACGGAGGCTGAGGCAGGAGAATTGCTTGAACCTGGGAGGTGGAGGTTGTAGTGAACCGAGATAGCGCAACTCTAGTCCACATTCCAGCCTGGATGACTCCATCTCAAAAAAACAAAAACAAAAACAAAAACAAAACAAACACTGTATTAAAACTTACAGAACTACATCGACCAGCTATAAACTGTGATGCTTTTTGAATTCATGAATTTATTTTTCATCATCCTTCTCTTCTTTGCTGCTTTGACATGGTTTCAGGGTCAGTCTTGGTATTTTCTTCCTTTTTTCTCCCCCACTCCTTTCTACTGAAACTAATAAATTACTTCATTATAGTCATATATGAGGGCAAGAGTAAACAAGCTCTGGAAAGAACCCAATAAGTTTTCTATAAACTTAACTGATAGCTCTTCAGGCTGTTCCCAGGCTTGTTTTTGTCTTCTTCTTACATCAGTGTTTCTGCCTGTCTTGCGGAGGATGCTGCAGTGGTGACTTCCAGATAAGGAAGGCATTTTAGGCTGTGACAGGTGAGCAGGGGTCTTCTCTGAATGGCTCTGATTAGGTTGAGAGTTCGAGGGCACAGACAAGATCTGGCTGAGAAGAGGACCTCTCTGCTGGGAGCTGAGCCCCTAAACTCAGTGACATTTGGCACACTGGATGCTGGTGTTTTCTCTCTGTATGGGCTATCCTTCCTCAAGGCTGAGGCAGAATGAGTTGAGGCGCCCTATCTTTTCCTCATATTTCCACTTAGATGCAATGCACATACCCAGGTGGGTCCCTCCACAAGATAATGATCCTTTCAGAACCTTAGATGACATCATTTGGAGATTTGTCGAGTGGCTATCAACCACCCCAACTATTGTTGATAAAGAAGAGATAACAGAGTGAAAATATTTGTCATATGAGTTTCACTATTTTTTTTAGTCATATATGTTCTGATGTGGTAGTGGGAGTAAAGAATTCTGTTATGACTGCTCTAGATATCAGAGATGGAAAATTCTTAGCTCATTCATTACCCTTCAAGACTCATATGCCATACGGCTTTCTGTTGATCTTCTGGGCTGATTTCATATGCACCTGCTTCCTTCTCAGGAGATACTAAGTGATAAATGATCTCAGGGCTAGAGAGATATTTCAAACGAATCACATCCAATGCTGCCATTCGTATTTCATTTGGCCATATTCCTTTAGTGACGTTTTCCCAGGCTATCAGTCATTCATTTTAGTTCTGAATCTCATGAAACCCAGAGCTAGTCATTTGACAACATTCCTGTGCCTCAATTTCCCTTCTTTAACAGCTTGATAATAGAAACAGAATGTGAGCCACATACATAATTTCAAACGTTCTAGAATTCACATTAAAAGAGTAAAAAAACTAAACCAGACCCAGAAACGCAAATACCATTTGATCTTACTTTTTGGAATCTAAAAAAGTTGAACTAACAGAAGCAGAGAGTAGAACAGTGCTCTCCAGGAAATTGGGAGATGTTAGTCAAAGGGTACAAACTTGGTAAGAGGAACAAGTTCTGAAGATCTAATATACAGCATGGGTGGTGATGGATGTGTTGAAAACAAAACAAAAAAGAAATAAGTGAAGTTAATTTGAATATACATTATTTAACCCAATATATCCAAAATATTATCATTTTAAGGTATAATCAATATGAAACATTAGTATTATTATTATTTGACAGGATTTCATTTTGTTGCCCAGGCTGGAGTGCAGTGGCATGATCATGGCTCACTGCAGCCTCTATTGCTTGGGCTCAAGTGATCCTCCCTCCTCAGCCTCCCAAGTAGTTGGGACCACACCCAGCACAGGCCACCACACCCAGCTAATTTTTAAATTTTGTTTGTAGAGATGGGGTTTTGCCATTTTGCCCAGGCTGGTCTCAAACTCCTGGGCTCAAGCAATCCTCCCACCTCGGCCTCTCAAAGTGCTAGGATTACAGGCGTGAGCCACCATGCCCGGCCTAAAACATTACTAATGAAACATTTTACTTTCTTATTTTTCATACCAAGTCCAATATTTGTTGTCTATTTTACATGTACAGTGCATCTTTTTTTTTTGAGACAGAGTCTTGTTCTGTTGCCCAGGCTGGAGTGCAGTGGCGCAATCTCGGCTCACTGCAAGCTCTGCCTCCCGGGTTCACATCATTCTCCTGCCTCAGCCTCCTGAGCAGCTGGGACTACAGGTGCCCGCCACTATGCCTGGCTAATTTTTTGTATTTTTTCGTAGAGACGGGGTTTCACTGTGTTAGCCAGGAAGGTCTCAATCTCCTGACCTTGTGATCCACCCGTCTCGGCCTCCCAAAGTGCTGGGATTAAAGGCATGAGCCACCGCGCCTGGCCTACAGTGCAACTTAATTCAGACTGGCCACATTTCAAGCGCTCAGCAGCCACTAGCCAACATAGCAGTTCTGTATAATGGATGTGTGATTCCGTTTTCAAGAGTATTGTGTAGTATTTTAGAGTTGAGTGAATGTCTGCTTTAAACAACATGAGAGATACAGGTAGTCATAGTGGTGCCAACCAAAAATATGAATAGTCTTTTTTTCTTTCATGGAGTTGGAGGTTCAAGTAAATTTCAGAAGATCAGATGGTGATCCTATGAATCACAAGAGGCCATAGATGCAAGGACAAGAGCAGGTCAGGGCAATCAGATATGAAACACAGGGCTCCTAGAATGAGCAAAATCAGCACCCAAGGGGTGTGAAAACTAGAATGAATGTGTCCGATGAATAACTCATTCTACGTTGAGAGAAATTTTATCTGTGAGTCCAGGTAGCTTCCTGGATTTTATTAAGAACTTTTAAAAGATGTCATGGAGATTGAGTTGCTATTTAGAGATTGAGCTGGTATTTAGAGATTGAGTTGGTATTTAGAGATTGAGGCACATTAAGAAAGATGTTGAAATGAAGAAAGGGTTTGTTGTAATGACAAGTGCTAACAGGAAGGTGGTGGCTTGAAGGAGAGTTGACAAATCTGTCATTATCCTTCCAGTCTTGTCCAAGGCAGAGGGCGTTCTTGCCAGACAGCATACGCGTTCCAGGGTGCTTGGCAGACTCCCTCAGTGAAGGAGCCTCAGCACAGCAAAAGTCCCCATCAGGCGGATCCCACGCCCCCTGCACAGCTTGTGTAAGGGCACAGCTTGTGTAAGGACAAGAACGAACCAGATACCTACTACGTAGCAGGCTCTTCAATGATTCTTCTGTAAAACAGATTGTATTCGTTTGCTAGGGCAGCAAAACACCACAGACTGAGTGGCTTAAACAACAGAAATTTATCTTCTCACAGCTCTGGAGGCTGGAAGTCCAAGATCAAGGTGCCGGCCCATTTGGTTTCCTTGGAGGCCTCTCTCCTTGACTTGCAGATGGTCACCCTCTTCCTCCCTCTTCAGCTGGTTGTCCCTTGTGCATGTGTGTGCCTGGTGTCTCTTCCGCTTCCATTCTGAACTTATGAAACAGATTTTAGTGGGTGTAGCAAGATCATGCAAGCTTTGGGACTTGAATGGATTTGAATCTATTCCAATCACATTGGATTAGAGTCCTACCCCAATGGTCTCATTTTAACTCAATCATCTCTTTAAAAACTTCATCTACAAATATACTTACATCCTGAAATTTTGGAGTTTGGGACGTTGACGTATGAAATTTGGGGTGACACAGTTCAGCCAATGATATAAGCACTATCTATCTTACAGGTGAGGAAACTGAGGGCCGGTGAGGACATGTAACTTGCATAGTAAAGTACGCCAGTTGAGACTAGAATCTGGATCTCAGTTGGGTGTTCTTTACACAAAGAACACTTTGTCTCTTGAGGCGAAATGATGTATCTGGTTAGTGCCATCGAAGACATTTGGAAAACTCAGGTTTCTTCATTGCTTGCAAGATTACCTAGGTACTTCATGGGGAATGGTGAGGGGCATGAGGGTGGTTGAGGGATGATCAGTGGAAGCAGTTTGGAGATTGGGATCTGGAATCGGGGTGTGAGTCTTGGCTCTGTCATAGACTAGGCATATTGCCATTGTCAAGGCCTGCACAATCTAAGCTTATACTGATTAAGATTTATTAAGCAACAGTGCTAAGCAGTGAACACATGTCATCTCATCCCATGTTCACAGCCAGTGTATAAAGTGGATACTATTGCTGTGTCTACTTTACTTGAGGAAAAGAGGCCCAGAGAGGCTAAGTGACTTACTCAAGGTCACATAGCCAATAAGGCCTAGAGCCAAGACTCAAACCCACGTCTGTGGATTTCAAAACCTATACAGTTAACCATGAACAGAATCAGGAACGGGGCTCAGGGTTACAAAAATCTGCTTTTATAACGGAGAAAAAGTCTGAGTTTTAATGCAAAATCTCAAGATTTTCAATGTTGAATAATTCAAGTTTCTTAAACAAAACTAAGCAGCTCAGACAAAACATATCAGCTAGCTTCAGTTTCATACTGCATTGCCTCTTACCTGTAAAGTGGGAAAGTTGTTCTAGATAAACCTGCAGGGCCTTGCCTGTCCTGATTGTTTATGAACCTCTGATGCCATTTTGAACTTATGAAATAGATTTTGGTGGGTGTGGTAAGATCATGCAAGCTTTGAGACTTGAATGGATTTGAATCTGCACCTTGGCCCTTAGTAGCAATATAAGAAGGCAAATTATTTAATCTTTCTGAACCCCAGTTTCCCTGTCTGGAAACTGGGACTTGTACTTTGTACGTTGATGTGAATATGGAGATGAAGTCTGTGAAGTGCCTGCTGGGAAGCTTGGTAGGCAGTGAGAAAAGAACACCAAGATCATGTTCTTCGGCGTGGGATTGGGAGTCTGTGAGTAGTGGGTGTATGTGAGTATTCGGAGGGGATGTGGTCATGGTATCCACTCTGACAGCACTCCTCACATACCCAAGGAGCTGCCATTTTAAACTTAAGTTTTGGAAACTTCAAGAGTTCCTTTACAAAAATGTCCATCCTTGTTAGAGAGACTGGTTAATACCTTTGCAGGAGTTAGATGCTATTATATTTATTTACTCACTAGGCAAGCGTTTAGTGAGTTTCCAATGTGGTGAAAGAGGAGTGGTTCTCAAACCCTAATCTGCAACAGGAAACAGCCAGGGAGCTTGCTTATACTAAAGCTTCTGAGCTGCCACTCCCAGAGTCCAACTTAGAGTGCCATAGGGCCAGGAATCTGCATTTCCACAGCTCTCTGGGGATGCTGATGCAGGGGTCCAAAGACTATCTACTGAGGCCCAGTGTAACTTTACTGTGAGACAACTAGTCACCTTCCCACTCAGAGACGCTTCCCGAGCTGACCATAGCGCCGCCACACCTGGGTAAGCTACCACTCAGGGTGGGCCTGGGGCACAGCCAGACCGGTGAGGAAGTGGGAGGGAAGAGCCTGTTTTAACTAGATAAAATTCCAAAATTCCTTACAGTGAGTCAGCCATTTTTTTTTCTTTTTTTTTTTTTTCTGAGTATCCTTCAGTTGCCCAGCCTAGAGTACAGTGGTGTAATCACATAGCTCACTGCAGCCTGGAGCTCCTGGGCTCCAGTGATCCTCCCACCTCAGCCTCCTGAGTAGCTGGGACTAAGTCACATACCCCCAAGCCCAGCTAATTGTTTGTGTGTGTTTTTTTTTTTTTTGAGACGGAGTCTTGCTCTGCGGCCCAGGCTGGAGTGCAGTGGTGAGATCTCCACTCACTGCAAGCTCCGCTTCCCGGGTTCACGCCATTCTCCTGCCTCAGCCTCCCGTGTAGCTGGGACTACAGGCGCCCACCACCGCGCCTGGCTAATTTTTTTAAAATGTATTTTTAGTAGAGACGGGGTTTCACCGTGTTAGCCAGGATGGTCTCGATCTCCTGACCTCGTGATCCGCCCGTCTCGGCCTCCCAAAGTGCTAGGATTACAGGCGTGAGCCACCGCGCCCGGCCGCTAATTGTTTTTTGTAGGGGTGGTGGTGGCGGTGGGGTGTATGTCTCATTAGGTTGCTCTGTCTGGTCTTGAACTCCTGGCCTCAAATGATCCTCCCGCCTCTGCCTCCTTAAGTCTTGGGATTACAGGAGTGAGCCACAACACCCAGCCCAGCCAGTTCATTCTTAATAACTTTAAGACATAAAAATGGACCATTTTGGGCCGGGCGCGGTGGCTCACGCCTGTAATCCCAGCACTTTGGGAGGCCGAGGCAGGTGGATCACGAGGAGATCGAGACCATCCTGGCTAACACGGTGAAACCCTGTCTCTATTAAAAATACAAAAAATTAGCCGGGTGCAGTGGCGGGCGCCTGTAGTCCCAGCTACTCCGGAGGCTGAGGCAGGAGAATGGCGTGAACCCGGGAGACGGAGCTTGCAGGGAGCCGAGATTGCGCCACTGCACTCCAGCCTGGGCGGCAGAGCAAGACTCTGTCTCAATAAATAAATAAATAAATAAATAAATAAATGGACCATTTTCGTGTACTGAAATAAGCAATAATTTCCACCATCCGAATACGGTGTGTAATGACCTCCACGCGCCTAGTTACTATCTACATTCATAGCTCAGCGAGCAGAGCCTGCCCTGAACGAACTCCTTTCCAACTGCGGACGAGTAGGGGGTTTTGCCCGTGAAGAAGGAGCTAGTCTACGTGTGCCTGCAGTAGGCCCTGCGCCATCCTTCATTTCTCGGCTTCCTCCCACGCGCCTTCATGCGGATGTGTAGGTATCTCCTCTCCCTGGCTGAGTCAAGTCACTCAGAGACTGAAAAGAGAGAGAGGATGCGGCGTGAAGCTGAAGTCTGCACCCAGGGCTTGGCACCTACTGGGTTGGGCTGGGCGCTGCGTGCTTGCATTTCCGCGGATAGACCGAGATGGCATCTGGGCTGTGACACTGGCTGCCCAGCTTTTCTTTTCTTTTCTTTTTTTCCAACAGCATCTGGAAGAGGATCTGGGAGGGTCCAAGCAACAAACCACGCGGCGTTCTCTGGAGGCTGAGCTGGGACGAGTAGGCGGAAACAGCCTCAGGTCTCTCTCTTCTCTTCAGCCTGAAACTCACTGCAAATACCAGAGGCTTTTTTTTAGAGATTAGATACATTTGCATCCTTCCCCCCCAACCCCGCCCCTAAGCCAGAGGAAGTGCTTGAGGAAGTAATGTGTTTAAAGAATGTGGGGGAAGGGAGCTTACATTAGGACGCAGGACTCCTAACGTGTAGCCAGAAACCCCAATAACCTTTAAGCTGTTAACCCTTGAGGATACACGGCTCAGTGGTGTACCCACATGGAGTTCATTATTTATCTCCGAAAGCCCTATCCGTCTCTCATTCCGAGCCTTAAACGAATCATCTGCAGTTTGGCCAACAATTCAGCTCCAGCTCCCTGGGAATAGCAGCAAATCCCGGGACAGCTGTTCCTTCTGCTGAAAACACTAGGAAAATCCACCCAGCAGCACAGGGTGTTTGACCAGAAAGCCTGGTGTTGGTCACTGTCAGAGAGGACGAAAGGAGGGAAGAGGTCCTTGGCCCCGTCCTTCCATTTTTTTTTTTTTTTTTTTTTTTTGGTCCTTGGGAGCTTGGATGAGCTTGTCTTTGATTCCTTAATTGGTTCTGCACTCTTTTCTCCCCTTCATAAATCCATTGAAATGATACATATATTTAAGAGTAAGGCAAACCTCAAATTAGGCTGTCTGTAGAACTGAGCCTCTGCAAAGAGAGTAATTAAATTATTGGCATGAAACGGCAGGAACCCTGGAGGGGACGGCAGGGAGAAGGCACTAGTAAAAGTGGGAGGAAACTACTTGGGAAGATATTGGTGCCTATGCTAGGGAATGACATATATCCAAGCCATTTCTCATCAGACTTGAAAATACCGTATACATCTGTGTATGCCAGCAGATGTGAGGCAGATTTCCCTGGCCCGCTGGTCTGTCTGAATGTTCTGTCTCTGTCCCTCTTAGGGGCTTGCCGTGCCACCCCTCCTCCACAATGTGGAAATAAAAACCTTGAGTTCCTTTAAGGAAAATTCCAGGCACCTAGCTATCCCTGAGAAATTAATGAGCAACTTCATAAGCAAAAAGGTAATCGCAGCATAAAACAATAGCCATAAAATTACAGCCATGAGATGTTTGGTTCCCTGTAGAAACCAAAGATACATCTTAACATACGTCCCTGTGTTATTTTTCAGAAACCTAGACCACCACCAAATGGATCTGCTGGCACGTAGACCTCAGAAAAAAGGAAACTGAGGACTGAACTCTGACCGCTATTTCTTGTTCTACATTTTTTCTTGAAGGACCTGAAGGAAGTCACGCCCATGGGCCAGACCTAACGTTCTTTTCTGCTAACTCCTAGTTTTTAAATAGAGCTTCCCTTCCTTAACCAATCGCAAATCAGAAAATTTTTGAATTCCCCTGTAACCTGTAAGCCCCTACTTCAAGATATCCTGTGTGTTAAGGTCAAACCAATAGGTAGCCTCCATGTGTCGACTTACGACTTTGCGTGTAACCTCTGCCTGCCTGCCTTTAGAAAGAAACCGTTGCTTGCAAGCCTTTGGGAAGGTCAGGTGAGCTGCCTGATTCTCCTTGCTGGGTGCCCTGCAAATAAACACCCTGTTTCCTCTCACTACAAAACCTCAGTGTGAATGTTTGGCTTCACTGCCCTGGAGGCACAGACCTCAGTTCATTTGGGCAACATGGGTCTCGGTGTGCTGAAAGCCACTTTTTGTTTTCATTAGGGACTTGCTCATGCCAAACATCCTGAATTTAAGTAGAACTTACTACGTTTGGGGAGTTTGTGGGATGGGGTCCCCTTATGGAGCCCTGAGCCTTCTGCCATCCCCTATCTCTGGTCCTATTTTATTTTATTTTTTTTTTGAGATGAAGTTTCGCTCTGTCACCCAGTCTGGAATGCAGTGGCACAATTTCAACTCACTGCAACCTCCACCTCTCAGGTTCAAGCCATTCTCCTGCCTCAGCCTCCCAAGTAGCTGGGATTACAGGCATGTGCCATCACGCCCGTAATTTTTGTGTTTTTAGTACAGACGGGATTTCACCACGTTGGCCAGGCTGGTCTCAAACTCCTGACCTCAAGCGATCCACCTGCTTCGGCCTCTCAAAGTGCTGAGATTACAGGCGTGAACCACCCCACGCCTGGTCCCTCTGGTTCTCACTCATTCTAACCTGGATTGGCTCCTGGGTGCTCCAATTCTTTCATTGCTTCAATGCGAAGGTTTCACTTTCCTTTGAGGCCTTACTATACAGGTCAACATTCCGGAGGTATCAGCCTCTGTCACCAATTGACTTTCACAAGCCCACCAAGCACTTGGCAAAATAAAGGCCTTCCTGTTAACACCATCTGGTGTTAGGGTACAGTGGGTAGCAAAAATGTGTCCCTTCTGCATATGTAATCCACATATCCCCAAGCCTTCTCTGTCCACGGAAAAGGCTTGAGCCTCCACTCCTGTGGCCCTGCAGCAAATCCAGTCCTCTCACCTCCCCATATTTTTGAGGGTCCCTTAGGGAAGGGCCAGTTACCCATTGTCTTACTCTAGAAGTCATTGCTTGGGTCCTCTTACAGGTTAACTCTGGCCTTTTAGCAGTTCCTAATCTGTGCTGCAGTGGTACCCTTAGCTCAGTCTCTCTGCAGTAAGGTGGATACAGGAGCCCCCTGCCCATTCCCTGGAAAACAGTGAACACTCTCACTCCTGATTGTCTCTGCCTCCACCCTTGCCTGCTTGTGCCCTGCCCTGGAGGTCACCTCCTGGCCCGGAATCTCTTGCTCCCTGTGATGGTTAATACTGAGTGTCAATTTGATTGGATTGAAGGATATAAGTATTGATCCTGGGTGTGTCTCTGAGGGTGTTGCCAAAGGAGAGTAACATCTGAGGCTGGGAAAGGCAGACCTACCCTTAATCTGGGTGGGCACCATCTAATCAGCTGTCAGTGTGGCCAGGATATAAAGCAGGCGGAAAAACATGAAAAAGCTAGATTGACTTAGCCTCCCAGCCTACATCTTTCTCATGTGCTGGATGCTTCCTGCCCTCGAACATCGGACAAGTTCTTCAGCTTTGGAACTTGATTGACTTCCTTGCTCCTCAGCTTGCAGATGGCCTGTGGTGGGACTCTGTGATCCTCTAAGCTAATACTACTTAATAAACTCCCTTTTATATCTATCTATCCTATTAGTTCTGTCCCTCTAGAGAACCCTGACTAATACAGATTTTGCTACCAGGAGTGGTTCTAGAGGAACAGAATATTAAGGATGGAGTTCTTTAGTTGGTTTTGGGGTTTCTGGAGTTGGCTCCTTAATATGATTAGATCCCAAAATGCTAAGGACTCTGCTGCTAATAGTATAGAGAACACTAATAGTCATTGGTGTGAACTCTTCAGAGAGTTATGGAAAATAAATGCATTTGATACTCCTGATTCACCCCTCGTGAGACGTAAGGAGTTTAGTGACTCTATACATAATACCTTTGACTATATGTGGAGAACCAAGGAACGTAATGAAGTTGGTTGGTTGCTCCTAAGTTCACTGGACAAAGTTATGAAAGAAAATGATGAACTCAGGACTTGTACACTCCCTATCCCTTGTCCCTTGCTCCTCCCTATCTCCTTGCTCCGGCCAGAGGAAGCAAAAATGCCTTAATTCCATAAATAATTTCTACAGACTCCCTGTCTAAAACAAAGATGGATTTCTACTTAACATGTCAGTCTGAAGCAGTTGCATCTAGATTACTCCACTGTTTTTGTTTGTTTGTTTTGTTTTGTTTCTAGAAGAAGACTTGCTGGGGAAAAGGAAGATTCTCTCCATCCTTCTTCTACCCTACAGTACCCTAAAGGATACGACTTTCTTCCTTTAATGTTTTATTTTTAAAAGTTTTAGATATACATAAAGTTGATGGAGTACTGCAATGAATGAATGCCCATATATCCTGTACCTGGATTGAACAGGTAATAACATTTTGCCAGGTTTGCTTTATCTCTGTATATGTAGCTGTGTGTGTGTATGTGTGTGTGTGTGTGCATGTTTGGCTGGGTCATTTAAAAGTAAGTTGCAGACATCATGATCTTTTATTCTGAAATACTTCAGCTTGCATCTCCTAAGAATAAGGACATTTTACAAACCACCATACCATTAACGCCTAAAAAAATGAACAGTATTTCCATAATACACAACAACTTTTAAAACAGCGTCTTCATGGCTTTTTCTGGTATTCTTCCTTCATACCTTAGGCCATGTAGTAGTGGCAACTGTGTTATCAGTACTTGGGAACGCCAGTGGTTTTCCTGTCCAAATTGGGGAACAAGGTTGCCAAGAGTTAAATGTAAGATTAACTTAAAATCAGAGCAGAGATATGCAGAGTCATCTTAAAAGATATAAAGAGGGCCCAGTGTGGTGTCACATCCCTGTAATCTCATCACTTTGGGAGGCTGAGGTGGGAGGGTCATTTGAGGTCAGGAATTTAAGGCCAGCCTGGGCAATACAGTGAGATCCTGTCTCTTCAAAAAACAAAAAAATTATCCAGACATGATGGTGTGTACCTGTAGCCCCAGATACTCAGGAGGCTAAGGTGGGAAGACTCCTTGAGCCCAGCAGTTCAAGACTGCAGTAAAGTAAGGTTGCACCACTGAACTCCAGTCTGGATGACAGAGCAAGACCCCGTCTTTTAAAAAAGAAGAAAAAAAGAAGAAGTCTATTTATTTGGTTCATAGTCTGTTGACCCCTAAAGGAAGCATCAGAAGCCACTACATAAAAGCTGTGACATGAAACTCAGGGAGATTTTTCTAAGATATTTGCCAGCTACAAGGCATTGTCCATGGGCCTTATTTCCAGAAAAAAACGGGGAGGGAGGAATGCCATGGAATAAGTTATTCTTGAGAGTCTTTGCTTATTCTTAAGGATTGTACTAGGCCCAGCCAGTCTCATTTGCTGCTCGGAAATGAGGGCATGTGCCTCAACGTGTGGGATTTCTATTAAGCATGAAATTTGACCCCATAAGTACTACCTAATCTCATGGGTACTGTCCATGTAAGATTGGGTCTCACATAATGGACCTTTGAATATTTCAGTCTCAGTTGAAAAGTCCTCTCTGTAATGAGAAAGGTGAACTGGCTCTCAGAGCTCGATTCCCTTAAACATGGGAGTCTCCCTAATTCCCTTCGTTCAGATTCCATATTGAAAAAGCAGCTGTTTGGCTAGGCGCGGTGTCTCACGCCTGTAATCCCAGCACTTTGGGAGGCCGAGGTGGGTGGATCATGAGGTCAGGAGGTCGAGACCATCTTGGCTAACATGGTGAAACCCCGTCTCTACTAAAAATACAAAAAGCTAGCCGGGTGTGGTGGTGGGCACCTGTGGTCCCAGCTACTGGGGAGGCTGAGGCAGGAGAATGGCAATGACCTGGGAGGCGGAGCTTGCACTCTAGCCTGGGTGACAGAAAAAAAAAAAAAAAAAAGAAAAACTAGCTGTTTTAGTTTTCTGTGGCTGTTATAACAAAGTATCACAAACTCAAATTGGGTGCCTTAAAACAATAGAAATGTATTCTTGCGTAGTTTTGGAAGCCAGAAGTCTGAAATCAAATGTCCGCAAGCCCGGCTCTCTTGGAAACTTGAAGGAGAGAAAGTTTCTTTGCTCTTCTAGCTTCTGGTGTCTGCTGGCACTCCTTGACTTGTAGATGCCTCACTCCTATTCCTGCGTCTGTGGTCACACGGCTGTCTTTTCCCTGTGTGTATCTGTCTCTTCTCCTTTTCTTTTCTTTTTTTTTTTTGAGAGGGAGTCTTGCCCTGTCGCCCAGTCTGGAGTGCAATGATGCGATCTCGGCTTACTGTAACCTCCACCTCGCAGGTTCAATTAATTACATCTGCAAGACCCTGACTTCCAACTCAGGTCACAATCACAAAGTCTTGTGGGTTAGGACTTAAAGAGACCTTTTGCGGGACACAATTCAACTCATAATAGCAACCCTTAGATTATGATGTTGCTCCCATGGAAACTTCCTTCTAGGAAAAGATGTCTTAGTCATACAGACTTTAAGTATTCTAGTTCCTGTGTCGGTGATTTCCTGTTGTAAAATACATAAATTAGACTCAGAGAATGATTTGGCTTCCCGTGTCATTGGACTATAGATAGAAAAAGAATGCATCGATTATATGTGGACCAGGGTTTTGCATTTCCGGAGACAGTAATTGCTCATTGTGAGCCAATAAATTGACTTTCTGGTTTGATTCATCAGTGTCATGGTCCATCCCTGAGATTTTGGCTAGGAGAGGAGCAGCCACCATATCTATGCCAAAAAAACCTAGTTTCTGAGCTTCTGAGGTTGAGAAGCAGACTTAGTGCTAATTTGCCAGGATGATGACTTCAACCCCAGGAGCCCACGGCAGTTGAACAATCTGGATATTTCCAAAGCTAGCAGCCCACTACCACATTGCCATGTGGTTAAATGCGAGGGCCATTATTAGTCTCATTTTGGATTTCCAATAAGTTATATAATATATATTGTATTTCTAATATATAATTTAATATAATAGAAATCCAAAATGAGTCAAATATATGACTCAGACCATAAATATATTACATAGATAAATAAATAATGAATAAATTATATAAAGGTAATATACAATGTATTATGTAATATAATATTGGATTTTTATTAATATAATATGTGGGGTCTATATAGTAATACATATCCCAAAGAAAGCTTGGTCCCTTGGGAAAACAAACAAAACTCCCTATCACAGACAAAAAAAATAAAGGAATTAATTAAAACCAGGAATATTTTAGATCTTGTCTCAGATTTGAACTTAATAAGAAAAAAGAAGAGTTTTAAAGAAAATTGGTAAGATTGTTGGTATAATAGATGAACCTGAAGCATCAACAGAAAAAACCTTGTTGTGGCAATGCCTTAAATCTCTGAAGCACTGGGACCAAATTGTAGCAGATTCGCTCCAAAAGTCATGTTTTCTTCTCTAGATTTCAACCAGTCAGCTATTGAAGAGACGGCAGGCAATGAGTCTGGCATGTTCTATGGGAAGAAAACAGAAACACCTGCAGCTTGTCTGACTGAGGCAGAAGAAACTGTGATGGGAACAATGTTCGGAGGGAATGACTGATGAATGCTTGATGGTGCTGTTTCAAGAGGAGACCTGGACGTTGGAAGCGAGTGGAGGGGAGGAGAGTGGGGCTGAGATGTTTAATTTGCTAGGGTCCAGGAGGCAGACTAACTTGCTGAGGGCTAGCACTGTGGAGCAGAGCTAGAAGGAAAGGCAGAGAGAGATTAGCAGACCAGGAGCAAGTCTCCTAGGACCGCTCCTCAAACGTGAGTGTGCCCAAGAGAGCCGGGAGAGCTTGTTTTGTTGGTGTTGTTATTTGTTATTTGTTTTGTTTTGTTTTTTTCAATTGGGACGAAGTATTAGTCTGTCACCTAGGCTGAAGCGCAATAGAACGATCTTGGCTTATTGCAACCCTGGCCTCCTGAGTTCAAGCAATTCAACCTCAGCCTCCGAGTAGCTGGTATTACAGGTGTGTGCCACCACGTCCAGCTAATTTTTTTGTATTTTTAGTAGAGTCAGGGTTTCACCATGTTGGTCAGGCTGGTTTTGAACTCCTGACCTCAAATGATCTGCCTGCCTCGGCCTCCCGAAGAGCTGGGATTACAGGTGGGAGCCACCGCACCTGGCCAGGAGAGCTTGTTCAAACACAGATTTCTGCCTGTCTCCTCTAGATTCTGTGTCAGTGAATCTGGAGCAGGGCTCATATAGTTGCATTTCTATCAAAGCACTGCGAATGCTGCTGATCTGTGGATCCCTGGTAAGTAGCACTGTACTTTAGAACACGCTTAACAGCTGGGAGACACTGTTGAAGTTGATTTTCCAAGGAAAGAGCAAATTTTTAGAGAAGAGAAGTTGGGGAAGGAGGTGTTGGGCTATGTATGCAGGGATGTTTCTGTTGCTAATAAAAGACATCTGAGAATGCAAATGCTATCTCCACCTTTGAAGCAAGTCTTTCTTAACTTGTCTGAGTGGCCCGGGCAGCTTCTCTTAGGTTCTCTCAATACACATTTCTGTTATGGCAATTATCTGAGGGTATTATAAATTGTGTGTGTGTGTGTGTGTGTGTGTCCTCACCAGAGTGTAAGCTCCTTGAATCAGAGACCAGGCCTTTTACTGTTGTATCCTACATAATAGTGCTTGGCATAGGCCTGCCACACAGTAAACACTCAACAGAGGTTTGCTGGACACATTGATACGTGAGTCAGTCCTTCAAGAATTTGAATAAATTGGAGACAGGTGAAGAAGGCAATTCCCGTGCATAAAACAGAACAAGTGTAAATCTAGAGGAAGGTGCAAGACATGCTAGGGAAAGCAAGGCAGTGAGGCAGGTGGGGGAGAGGGTGTGCCTCTGGAGAGTCAAGTCAGGTGGGTTTTGTGTGCTGGAGATTGCCGACTGTGGAGCCCTGAGAAACAGGCAGAGGAGCAAAAGCATTTTGCCTCAAGTGATAAGTGTTTTTGAGTCTGAGCTCGGAAACAGGACTCATATTTAATTTGGGCCTTAGAGCCCCAGACACCAGGTTATACTCTCGAAGCTGTTTTTACACACTATTTTTCAGTACCTTCACGGGTTGGGGGCACTGGCTGAGCTCCCATCCCACCACTAGCACCACCTTTCCAGGGGCAAGAATACGGCATCTTACAACTAATCCTCCAATTCCCAGTTGAACCACCCCAGGTGAGACTGTATGAAGCAGAGATGAGCTTTCCTTCAAGCTTTGTGCCAATTGCACCCTTGTGAGATAGGTAAATGATTGCTGTTTTAAGCCACTAGGTTTTGGAGTGCTGAATAGAAACATAGGGGCTGATTAGTAGTTCTATGAAATGTCATGTAAGTCATGAGTCTAGGACCCCATGCATCCAATGACCTTGTCACTCGCTCTTTTTTTTTTTTTTTGAGACAGAGTCTGGCTCTGTCACCCAGGCTGGAGTGCAATGGCACTATCTCTGCTCACTGCAACCTCCGTCTCCTGGGTTCAAGCAATTCTCCTGCCTCAGCCTCCAGAGTAGTCACTCACTCTTCTATCCAGATCTCATCAGTTTGTAGGTCTTTACAGGTCTTCAGGCGGAGAGAAACAATTTCCAAGGAGCTTATCTCAAAGAACTGAACCCAGGACACAGGAGCGGCACACAGGAGAAGTGGATTTGGGTTGGATGTCGCTGAGGGAAAAATAAGAAGAAAGTGTAGTCTCTGTGCTTAAAGGACATCAGCATGGGATCAGAGCTCTTCAAATGCAGTCGGAGGCCAGTTTCCCCTGAGATTGAATTAAGTTAAAAGAGGAAGTCAGCTTGGACTCACTTGAAATAAAGCTGCTAGGATGAAACCAATGTATTAATAAAAACAAGACATGAGAAATGGTAACAGCGAAGGGAAGAGATCAATCTTGTGCAGGGGCTTGTGTTGCAATGCGGAAAAAATTTTGTAATCAGAATGAAACGCTAGTGATCGCGTAAGCAATGGATGTCAGCGAGGACTATTGGAGAGGCACACGATTCACATGACTCTGAATCCATAGCGGGTGCTGGGAGTGGGAGGCATGGAGAGGTAGGGAAGCCATGACTGTTTGCCAGAGAACAATGTTCCCTTGGGCAGGGAGGGCCAGTTACTAGGCAGAGATATGATGGAAACACATTTATGCAGTGGCTCAGTATTTGGTACCATGGGAGATACCAATTTAAAGACATGGCCCAAGGGATATGATGCACATCTGCCAACCATAGGAACTCTCTATGCAAAACTGTTCCATCTCCCTAAGCCAAGGGCCTTCAAGCTTTAAGGAGCCTGGGTTGAAATTCGAGTCTGGGAGTCACAATGTTTGTTGTGACCCCTCACCCTCTGCTCCATTGTCCTCCTGGTGCCCTTTTTAGGAAGGCCCAGGCAGAATAGAAGCTACTGGGACTGTAATTATCTTTACTGTGCTGCAAGCCTTCCTAGGTGCAGTGAGAGCATCTTACTCACACTGGAGATTCTTAAAAACTGCTTATTGACTGGGTGGATGAATGTCTGGCTAGGGGAAGGAACCCAGTGCCCAGTGGTACAGGAGGGCCTCGGAAAAATGCAGAGGGGCCCTCCAGAAGGAGAGGGCAGTGGGACTGCACGGGAAACATCACCCATGCAGGTGGGGATGTGGAGAGGTCAAGTTTAGGAAATCTCAGGCCTTGTGGAAGTCCTTCTAATCAAGTGGTAATAGGGAGGAAGTCTCACTCATTTTTTTCTTTCTTTCTTTCTTTTTTTTTTGAGACAAGAGTCTTACTCTGTCTCCCAGGCTGGAGGGTGGTTGTGTGATCTCAGCTCACTGCAACCTCCGCCTCCCGGGTTCAAGCAATTCTCCTGCCTCAGCCTCCCGAGTAGCTGGGATTACATGCACGCGCCACCACACCCGGCTAACTTTTTTGTGTTTTTAGTAGAGGCAAGGTTTCACCATGTTGGCCAGGCTGGTCTCAAACTCCTGATCTCAAGTGATTTGCCTCCCCTTGGGCTCCCAAAGTGCTGGGATTACAGGCATGAGCCACCATGCCCTGCCCTAACTGGTCATTTTCAATGTCCCTTGCTCTGCTCTGAAGGGAGGTGCCAGCAGGCAGGGAAAGATGGGAATTGCAGGAACTCACATAACTCCCTAATTGGAGCTCCGGCTCCCTCCCAGAACCAAGAAGCCAAGGGAGCCAGGGCTATGTTCTGTATAACCAGTTTCCACAGCCTTTTGAAGCCACTCTCTCCATGCCGCCAATTCAGTCTTCTGGTCTACCAGCCCAGAGACTGTTGAGTGCTGGCAGCAGAGGGGCCAGGAGCTACCGAGAGGCAGCAACTCCATCCAGAGACCCCTGCCTGGGACGTCTGCCACATCCTGAGTCAGTTGCCTCTGGTTAACCCAGAGTCAGTGAGAGCAGGAAACCCCCAAATGTCACCATAAAACTGGGGACATTTTCAAGGTAACCCCCCACCACACCCTGGGTAATATAGTTAAACCCCTTCATTTTACAGGCAAGGAAACCAGAGATCAGAAAGATTAAATGACTTCTCAGAGGCAGTGGTAGAGCAAGTTCTACCCTCCTTTCCATTACAGGCTTAAAGTCAGCATCACTTTAGAGGAGATTCAACCAGCAGGTGAGCAGGTGGCATCAACGCAGAACACACAGTTTGGCAGGGCCGGCTTCTCTGCCCTTCTCCTCTGCCTGTACTCACCCTCCCCGACATGGAAGAAAGTGGCTTTTCCATCCTCTTTACCCCTTTGTTCATCATCCCGCCCCACAGCAGGGAGGGAGGCTTTTAACAGAATCACCCTTGGGAAGTTTTGCCTTGGGATTCTATTTAAATGACGGAATAGACCTGTTTGTATAGTGGGGATCCCTCTCAGTAGAATATAGGTATACGGGGTGTTGTAAGTTGAATTGTGTCCGCCAAAAAGACAGATTGAAGTGGTAATGGCTGGTACCTATGAATGTGGCCTTATTTGGAAATACGGTCTTTGCTGAAGTAATTAAGACGGAAGTTAAGAGGAGATACTAGAATAGGGTGGGCCCTTAATCCAGTGTAACTAGCGCCCTTATGAAACTGCCTTTGCAAAATTATAACTGAGGAAATTATGACAGTGAAAGAAATCAGCCCTAACCGACTCTATCTTGCTTCTCTGACCCTTAAGCTGTCCTTGTTCTTTCCTGGGCGTAGGCTGAACTAACTTCGGGAAGGAATTCAGTTCATTGTTTGACTCTGAAACAAAATTGATAACTCCCCTTTCCCAAAAAGACCCCCTTCTTATCTGGGGTCCCAGTCTGCCTCTGCAGGACTAACAAATGAGCTATAAGATTAGAAATTAGCCTCTGGCTTCAAGAGTCTGAACCTCTCCAGATTGCTCCTGGGGGTAACATCACTATTGTAAAATCTCAGATCAGTGCTTGAGATACTTTGCAGACCTTGCACTTGATGGAGCAGTTGACACCACCCAGACCCAACCAGTTCTGCCCAACCAGCTCTGCTATCCCACCCAGGAACACAAGACATTAGGAAAACCTAACTTTGACCCCCTATGATTCCATCTCCAACTTGACCAGTCAGCCTCCCCATTTCCTAAGACTCTACCTGCCAAATTATCTTTAAAAACTCGGATCCCCGAATGCTCGGGGAGACTGATTTGAGTAGTAATAAAACTCTGGTCTCCTGCACAGCTGACTCTGTGTGAATTACTCTTTCTCCACTGCAATTCCCCTGTCTTGATAAATCGCTTCTGTCTAGGCAGTGGGCAAGGGGAACCCACTGGGCGGTTACATTTATAGGAAGAGAAGAGTCACAGCCACACACAGACAACACTTGTGACAGGGCAGACATTGGAGTGATGCTGCCACAAGCCAAGGATGCCCTATCTGCCAGAAGCTGGAAGAGGTAAGGAGGGTTCTTCCCCTAGAGGTTTGGAGGGAGTGTGGCCCTGCAGACACCTTGATCCTGCACGTCCAGCCTCTGGAAGGATGGGAGAATAGATATCTGTTGTTTTAAGCCACCTGGTTAGTGATACTTCCTTACAACAGTTCTAAGAAACTAATTCATAGCGGAGCCCAGGCAGCTGAGGCAGGATAAAGCCAGGACATGTGCAGAGGGGCCTAGAAGAGAGAGGAGGGAGGGGAACCAAGGAGGAAGGGCTCTCAGAAGGGCTTACCCGGCACTGACTCAAAGTTGGGCAAGGGGAAAAGCCGAGCAATGTGTGGGCTGTGTGGGATCCCATTTTGGCTGACGAGAAGCTGAACTCATTTTTTCCCCTTCAATTGTGGGGCCTAACAGTGTGGACCAAAAAGTTAATATCTAGAAATTGAGTCACTGAAGCCATCTCTGGCTGGCCCCTTTGAACTTGCACCTCCTCATTCTACAGCTGACAACTGTCAAGAACTGTCCCCTGCCATTTCACCTGAGCTGACTTGACCTCCCCAGGGGAATGAGCCTCGTCTTGCATGTCCCCTTCTTTGGGTCCCTGACAGTGCTGCTGCAGGTGTATTTAACATGTAGAGGTAGCTTAATACATATGTCCTGGTTGGTTGATTTGGTTTCATAACAGATGTACATAATATGGTGCTTTGGGTTTGTTTAATTTTAAATATACCTGGCAAATCTGTTTCGAGTATAACAAAATGTTTCTACTCCTGGGCAGTAGATAGATCATGTGGCAAGCAGATTGCAGGTCACGTCTACTCCATGCCCTCAAATGGTGATGGCGCTGTCACTGAGCATCACAAAGCCTTCCGATGTGGGCCTTTTTTTTTTTTTTTTTTGAGGCGGAGTCTCGCTCTGTCGCCCAGGCTGGAGTGCAGTGGCCGGATCTCGGCTCACTGCAAGCTCCGCCTCCCGGATTTACGCCATTCTCCTGCCTCAGCCTCCTGAGTAGCTGGGACTACAGGCACCCGCCACCTCGCCCGGCTAGTTTTTTGTATTTTTTAGTAGAGACAGGGTTTCACTGTGTTAGCCAGGATGGTCTCGATCTCCTGACCTCGTGATCCGCCCGTCTCGGCCTCCCAAAGTGCTGGGATTACAGGCTTGAGCCACCGCGCCCGGCCCAGATGTGGGCTTTTCTTGTTTGTGCTTTCAAAGTATTTCTTATTTTAGAAAATGCCCATCTGACCTTTTCTTTTTTCTGTATGAACTCCCCAAACTCCCACTCCAGTCACTTCGTTACTCATCTTCCTTTTAAAATTCTTTATTTACTTTTTGTTTTCACAGGGTTCAAGGAGCAAGATGATATGATGAGATATGCATTGAGAAGCTTCAGTCCTGCTTCCATCCTTATCTTCTTCGCCCTGTACCATAAGTGATCATCGTTATTCGATCCTTATTTGTTTTTAGAAATAAAACTCTTATGCAGATACCAACACATACAAATCTGTATTCTTATACCCTCTATTTCTTACACAGAAAGTAGCATATTCACTGCTTGACACGTTGCTATATTTATTTGTAGTTTATTGAGACATAACATATATAGTAAAATATACACAACATAATGCATAGGCCAGTGAATTTTTTCTTTTTTAAAATTTATTTTTCTTGTATGACTTTTAAAAGGGCTTTATTGAGGTCCAATTGATATATAATAATAAACTGGAATATATATATACACACATGAACCATCACCATAATTGAAATAATGAAAATAATCATCACCTGCAAAAGTTTCCTGTTAGGCCAGGTGTGATGGCTCGTGCCTGTAATCCCAGCACTTTGGGAGGCTAAGGTGGGAGGATCACTTGAGCCCAAGAGTTCAAGACCAGCCTGGACAACATGGCAAAAACCCCATCTCTGCAAAAAAATACAAAAATTTAGGTGATGTATGTCTGTAGTCCCAGCTACTCAAGAGGCTGAGGCTGGGGAATCTCCTCAGCCCAGGATGTTGAGGTTGCAGTGAGCCCTGATCGTGCCACTGCAGCTGGGTGACAGAGTGAGATCCTGTCTCTAAATAAATAAATAAAGTTTCCTCTGGCCTCTATATTTTCTTATTAGCTTGTAAACGTGAGCAGATTGATGAGTTGGGTTGAAGACATCTAGCAGTAAGCTGATCACACCCTCATGGTTCCTTCTTAGAGACTCCTTTAGCTTCTTTCCCTTTGTTTCTCTCTTTCTCTCTTTCTTTCTCTTTCAATTTCTTTTCTTTTCTTTTTTCAGATAGGGTCTCACTCTGTTGCCCATGCTAGAGTGCAGTGGTATGATCATAGCTCTCTACAGTCTCAAATTCCTGGGCTTAAGCAACCCTCCCACTTCAACCTCCCAAGTAGCTTGGACTACAGTGGTGTGCCACCATGTCCGGTTATTTTTTGTAGAGACAGGGTTTTCACCATGTTTCCCAGGCTGTTCTCCCAGTGTCAAGAGATCTGCTTGCCTCAGCCTCCCAAAGTGCTGGGTTTACAGACGTGAGCCACTGTACCCAGCTGAGGCTGCTTTCGTTTCTTAAGAATCCATGAGACAGGTAATAAACGTACCTCTTTACTACTCCTAAATCTTATTAATCACTTAAATTTCTGACAATTAATCATTGGGACTCAAGGGACTTTGATAAGGTTAATTTGAAGTTCTCAGCAGTAGAAAGTTTATTTTGTCAATCTTCAAAGCTTCTAGTGTCACAGCTTCTGGTCCAGGGCTGTTTGACTCAAAGAACCAAGGGACTCTTGGAAAAAGAAACAGGACTTCCATGGAATTTCAGGATCTCCATTGTTTATAAGCCATAATTCTGGGAAGAAGGAAATGAACCGTTATTAAGCACTTCTATGGGTCAGACACTTTATATAAAACAAGGAATTTAATCTTCAACAATAACCTGTGACAGGGATGGGATTATCACCATTTTTACAGAAGAGGAAATAGGATCTGAGAGCCTAAGAAACTTGCCCAAGGTCACTCAGTAAGTGGCATGAACTGGAGTTGAAACCCCAGAGCTATATTGTTTTAGAGCCCATCCTTTCTATTTCATGGCCCTACCCTCTGCCCCCACCCCTAGATAATATTAACAATTGATAGACAGATAGAGAAGTAGATAGATAGATAGATAGATAGATAGATACAGATACACACACATATATTTGCATGGATACGTGTATTTTACTGCTGATATAAATTTATGTCTATTGAATTATTCCCAAGTTAACAAGGACCGAGAAGTTACTATGGCCTAAGAATTGTGCTCTGCACGTTAGCAGAGACAAAATAAGCAGCATCTAGTACCAAAACCTGTATCATGTTGCCAGAGAAGTGAAGCATTAAGTGGAAATTGTGTGTAGTGGCTGTGAGGGCAGCGTGCTTCCCAAAGAGCTTGTCTGGCGGGAGGAGGATTAGATGCGAAGTCACATGTGTTGTTGGGAATCTGATCTGTAAACACTGAGGTTTTGATGTCTTTCTCAAGTTCACACAAAGAGCTAATAGCTGGGTTGCGACTGTGTCTTAGGCATCCTGGATAGCTAACATCTAACCAACCTCTGTCTTCTCCAAAAGCTGCACTCTCCTTACGGCAGGAGCCAACATCAGTTTGCTGCAAGGGAAGAGAATGAGGATGATGGTATCAATCGGAGTCCCACAGGAAACCAGTGACACACTCAAAATATGTGATCGAGAGTTCCACGGAGGGGCCATTGACAAAGGTGGAGCTGGTTTGGAGAAAAGCAACAAGGGATGCAGAAGCCTCAGAACCAGCAGCAACAGGAAGCCACTGGCACTGAGGGACAAGGGGTAGGGAGCAGTAGGTGAGGCATGGTCAGCTATGGGTACGGAAGCGCAGCTATTGCCGCATCAGAGTTATCAATATTCCATCCTTGCTCTCCCAATATCCTCTGATCATGCGCCTGGTGCCCTGGAAGCCAGAGGTCACTGGAGCTGTGTGGTTGCAGTCCTTAGAGGTCAGCTTCCTGGCTGGAGCACAGTGCAGAAAGGAAATGGACAGAGGGTGGTTCTGGCAGGACAGATGGAGACTATCCAGTGCAAAATCCATGCCGGGGGAAACTGGGAAGAGTTTTCTGGGGGAGTGCATTAAAGGAGCTATTGCAGGCGCCTTAGAATCTCAGAGTCTTAAAGTCACTCCCTTCCATAATCCAACAGCTTGCTCTGGTTCTCAGGAAAGCTCTGTAATCCCAGGACCTTATTCTTATTGTAGTCACCCTTTCTGCAGAGCACAGACACAAGAGCCAGCTGTTTAGCTCACACCCTTGCTGAAGAGGTGGTAATGGATCTATTCTTAGTTTTGTTATGGGTTAGCAACTGGACGTTCAAGGTAGTGGGCACCTAGATAACTCTGAATGATGGTGTTTGTTGGTTTGAAAGGGGTCCTCTTCATTAATTTATTATCTTGCTGGAGAAGCAGTTGCATTTTGGCTTCAGCCTTTAAATGATAGTGGCTCTATTTCCGACTTGCTTGGAAACTATTATTAACTATTATTCTAAACAATACACTTGCATATTTGACAATCCAGAAACCAAATTTAGCCATGCAAATTATAGACAACTGCTCTCTTAAAATGTCACTGTGATGTCCCAATTTTTAAGAAATGGAAGATTAACAAAGCCAGCTTCAAATGCTTAAAACAATATTTTATGTAAGAAGCCATTTTCCCCCAGAGATACATAGACCTGTAAAATGCTTCCAGAGCTCTCTGGAAGACAACCAATATTTCTTTCAAAGGAAGGGGAAGTAGCAGAACATCAAATATATGCAAAAACCCTTCAAACCTGGAAGTGCCGTCAACTTACTAAGGAATTATGTTAAAAATAAGGGAAACTTAAGAGGCCACTTAAATGATTTAAACACCATATTTTTCCTCTTCTCCAAAAATCCCCCAAGACAATGCTCATAATGTTAGACTGACCTTTTAGCATATGTGATTTTAGTGAAAGACATTTCTCTTCTTCTAAATATATCTCAAACCATTCTTAAAAGTAATGATTTCTCATTAAGGTTCTTGCACCTGCTTGTGAAGAAAAGACATCTGACCTTTAAAAAATATTCCATGGGTCTGAATCATCTAAGTATATTGTAGCTTTATTCTTGCAGACAAGGGAAACCAAGAATGATCTGGATAATGGAGAAACCTGTGAATACAACTGGATTTGAATCACACTACTAGCTTCAATTCACACAACTGGATTGGGATCCCACTGTGTAATTTTAGGCAAGTTACTTTACCTCTCTAAACCTCAGTCTTCTTATCTCTAAAATAAGGATAATGCGACTATCCTGAATGCTTATTGTAAGCAATAAATGGATTTGTGTGTGCGTACCGTTTTCAATAAATGAGCATTAGGGTATTTTCTTTCTTTTCCTTTTTCTTTTTTGAGATGGAGTCTCACTCTGTCTCCCAAGCTGGAGTGCAGTGGTGCGATCTCGGTTCACTGCAGCCTCTGCCTCCTGGGTTCAAGCAATTCTTGTGCCTTAGCCTTCCGAGTAGCTAGTACTACAGGCATGAGTCACCATGCCCAGCTAATTTTTGTATTTTTGGTAGAGACAGAGTTTCACCATGTTGGCCAGGCTGGTCTCTAACTCCTGACCTCAAGCGATCTGCCCACCTCCCACAGTGCTGGGATTACAGGCGTGAGCCACTGCGCCCGGCCACAGTGCTTTTTTTTTTCCTAAAGCTTCTTGTCACACAGAATACAGTGAAAGAATCCAACTACAGTAATTCAAGAGTCTTCTCAGAATTTAGAGCTCAGAACTGAGACTGAAGTATTGGCAGAAGACCTAAGAGACAAAAAGAACCTTGTTGTATACATGGATTCTGAAAAAATGTCATAGTTTCTGACAAACTAATCTAGCATATGCCAACCTAAGGGTGCTGGCATCTATTTTCAAACTTATCCCTCAGGGTACCACCATCAACTTGCCTAGGATTACCTGATCAAGTAGCTTAGAGACCATAATAGTTATAATAATTGAGATAGTCATGGTAGCAGTACTTCCTCTTCCTGCGAAATGATTAGTATGATTGTTCTGCTGCCCATACTTAGGGAAATGATACTTTCAGACATGGAAAGGACGATGATATGAAATTGGGACCTTGTTCTGTTGGAAATGCTTTGAGTTTTAAAGAGCTTCAAACTTTAAGAGTTTCAATACAACAGAAGCTCTAAAAACCCAAGGTCTTTGAGTAGTCTTCACACCTCTCTGCCCATTTCCAGAGATCCACTGAATTTGAGCCTTTGAGGAAGGGGGTAATCTGTTCTTTATATTTTTCCCATTTTTTTTTTTTGTTTTTTGAGATGGAGTCTCCCTCTGTCGCCCAGGCTGGAGTGCAGTGGCACGATCTCAGCTCACTGCAAGCTCCGCCTCCTGGGTTTACGCCATTCTCCTGCCTCAGCCTCCGGAGTAGCTAGGACTACAGGCGCCGGCCACCTCGCCCGGCTAGTTTTTTGTATTTTTTAATAGAGACGGGGTTTCACCGTGTTAGTCAGGATGGTCTTGATCTTCTGACCTCGTGATCCGCCCGTCTCGGCCTCCCAAAGTGCTGGGATTACAGGCTTGAGCCACCGCGACCGGCCATTTTTCTGATTTTTAAAATAAATCTTATACGATGGATCATCATTTTACAATTTATAGTAATAAAAATGTTTGCTTTTAAAAAAGTCTTACAAAGAAAGTGTTTTTGAATGTTTTAAAATATTGTTTACTTTAGTATATTTTATGTAAACTAGAATCACTGAACCTAAATAGTACATAGAAGGAAGGGAGAGGGGAGTTAGAAGACATTTTTTCCTAAAAGGGCAATGGTAGTAAATTGCCCAGATTCTGGAACCTTCTGTCTCAGTCCAATTTCTGACTAGACCATTTAAAAGTTGCATGAATCTTGGATGAGTTACTTAACTTTACTCTGCCTCAGTTTCATTGTCTGCAAAATGGAGACATCATATAATGTTATGAGAATTAAATGATTTAATATATATTAAATGCTAAGGAAAACTTGGGCGGGTAGTGAACATGACTTAAGTCTTAGCTATCGTGATTATTACCCCTCTCAGAATCATTGCTTAGAATAATTCAGCCTTTATTGTACTTATTTGTTTTAAACTACTTTTTATATTTATCAAAGTTATACATAACCTGGTTAAAAGTCAAATTGTATTTAAAGGGTAGTAATGAAAAATAACAGTCTCCATGTTCACAACCAATCTGTGATCTTGCTGTCCAGAGGCAGTTACTTCCAATCCATTCTTTTGGCTGATTATTCTAGTTTTTAGTTCCTTGGTTCTAAACAATAAGTATAAATGGTTATTTCTTGATTTATCAGTTTTAGACATTATCTATCTATATGTATTATAGCTGTTGAGTTGAGCTTTTGTTCATTCTCTCATTTCTCTGATATCTACCAGTGCAATGAGGTTCTATCAAATTTATGGTTAAATCAGATTTGGCATTTACTTTATTATGGTTATATATGCATTGTTCACTTTTGAACCAAGTGATGTGCTATAATTACATTTTGCTTTAGAAATTTTTGTTTTTATTGGAGATAATAATTATTTTTTAAAATTTACTTAAATTTATTTAATTCTCCACCACACCCACGATCACTCAGGTCTATCCAACACCTTCCATTTTACCTTCAAATGGTCAAATATTCTTGATAATTGGACAATCCCACTGTGCTTCGAAGGCATCTGCCCCTGAGCCATTTATCCTTCTAGTCCAGTCTGTACTTACTACTACCATAGTCCTACTCCCCAGTTTCCTCCTGGATTTTCCTTGTACCTGTTCTGTGTCCTGCATCCTCATCTTATTTTACTCCCTTATTTTTCTGGAGCACATCCTCTAGAAGCCTATTAAGAAAAGGTACATTAGAGGAAAATTTCCAGAGTCCTTGTATATTTGAAGATATCTTTATTCTCATACTTGATTGATAATTTAACTGGTAATGGAATTCCAGGTACATCCATAACTTCCCTCAGAATGTTGAAGTTAGGATTGGTTCAATGTCTCCTGGCTTCCTGTGTTACTGTAGAGCATTCTGATGTATTTCCAATTTCATTTCTTTTGCATGTGATTGTTTTGTTTTAAGTGCTTTTAGTATCTTCTTTTTTAAATGGCTGGCATAATTCAGTTCGGATCATTGTTTATTCATTTATTATGCTGAGCACTTTGTGGTTACTTTCAATCCAGAGACTCACATTATTTTGTTCTGAGAAGTTTTCTATTATTTCTCTGACAATTTCCTCTCTTTGTTTTCTTTATTCTTTTCTCGGAACTACTATTAGTTGTTTGTCAGATTTCTTGTATTGATTCTTTACATTTCTCATGTTTATTCTTCAACTTTTCTCCTCTTTGTATTTTCTGGTCTTTGTGGGCTCTTTCCTCAAATTTATCTGTCATTCCCTTTACTGAGCACTGGAAACTTTATGCTTTGTTTTTTTGAATGAATAATATATGCTTTTGGTACAAAATTCAAAATTACTAATGAGAATGTAGATAGAAGTTAGCCTCCTTCTGACCCTTGCTCCTTAAATATCCAATTCATCTACTTGGTAGGGATAAATATTCACAGTTGGGACAGCACAGAGGGGAACAGAGGGTTAGGGCTAACAAGTGTAAGTATTTTATGGAAGTTTGCACACTGAATGATGGAAGTCCCAGTTTTCTTTCTCCATCTTGTTCCTGGAAAAGCAATCATCCAGGTGTATATTCTCCTAGGTAGGAAATGGTTGGATTATTTTGCTGGAGAATATAACCTTGGCTGTCAATATCACTGGGTCTTTTCTCCTGGGTTGGTAGGAGTCCTCATAGCAGAATATTTTAATATCTTGCTTGGAGGGCAGAAGCCTAGCTGCTAACATTTTGAGAAAAAGAGCAGGCATGGGAGTGAGTGTTGTCTCTATTTAGTATGCCAATTTCTACTTAAATTTTCTGTTTTTATTATTGTACTACCATCTTCAGCTATGCTTGGTCACTAAGTTCAGAGACTCTGTTTTACCTCCTTTAGAGAATGTTAAGCCTTTAGTGTTCTGTTGGGGTGGAGGAGGGAAAGTCATCTGGTTGAGTAAAGGAAAGGATCTATTGTTCTAATTGCCTGCTATGCTTTAAATTGCATAATTTCTGTTGATTTGTTTTCTTGTTTACTCACGCTTTCCTTTGTTATCTCCTTCCTACTCTTTTACCTAGTAAATATTTTATTTCTGATATTATACTGCTCAGTTCTAGAATTTTTCTTATGTTTCTGTATCTTTGCTAAGATTCCCTATCTTTTCATTCATTATAAGAGTATTGTCTTTTGCATCATTGCACACAGTTATAATAGCTTCCATAAAATCCTTGTTTGCTACTTCAAACATCTGGGTCATCTCAAGGTCAATTTCTGTTAATTATCTTTTCACTTGAGAATGAGTTGCATTTTCCTGTTACTTCATATATGGAATAATTTTGGATTGTATTCTGGACGTTGTGGATGTTATGTTTGGACAATCTGGGAGAGCGTTGTTGTTGAATTTATTTATTTTAGTAGGCAATTGCTTTGGATAGATTCAAGCTAAAAACTCTGATTTTTGGTGGCAGCTCATATCTCCTGGTAGTTCCTGCATACTTAGCTGATCTGTGTGCAGTTTGCCCTGTGCATGTGTAGCTAGGCAGTCACTCAGAGTTAACACACTTAATTTGTGGCTCCCCTTCTTTGGCCCCTCCTTTCCAATATTACCTCTTTATTTCCCCTGTGGTTGTGGCTATAGTGGCCCTGAACTCTTTTCTCTGGTTCTTCAGACCAGAAAGACCGCAGATTTTCTATTGGAGTTTTAGTAGTGCCACCTGGCCACCTTCCTTAGGTCCAAGAAATAGGAAGAAAAGGGAAACTTACTCTGCTACCTTGTGCCATTCCCTCCAAATGCCAACTCCCCTCCACAGTCTATCTGCTTTTGTTCACTCTGCAGTGCTTTCAGATTCTTTTTTTAAAAGTTGTTCAAAGTTTATTATTATTATTAGAGGCAGAGAGGTCCAGTGGGAGTTTATTCTATTAGAGGTGAACTCCTAACAGCTTGTCAACAGCCTTTTAAACAATTATATTTACCATTAACTCTGCTTCCAAAGTAACCTGGTATCACCAATTTCTGAGCTTTTTAAAGGTTCTGTGGTGCAAATGACAATAGTCATGGTTAGCATATTTCTCTAAAAATTATTCTTTCTATATTCTCTAAAAATTATTTCAGTGAGCATAAATAACATGTAAACCAAGTGGGAGTTAATGAAAGATTGTGTCATGGAACATTCTAAATCAGACAGAATTCCTGCTGCTCTTCCATTTGGTCTCAAAATGGCATTGGCTAGGTTTTTTTCAGCCTCATGTTGGCCAAAATAAGAGCCTTTCTTTAAACCAGTGTTTTAAAACAATCATCATCTCAACTGTTTTGGATTATCAGTTGGCTGCAAACCAGGGGGTCACCCATGGCAGCATGATACACACCATGTCTGTAGGTTTTCTTTTCTTTTGATTCCAACGAGAACATCAGAGAAACAAAGAGCACTTCTTTGCAAGGTGGACTCTTTTAGAGGAGATGGTCGGCCAATGGACTGTGTACACAAAGGTCAGAAATTGTGGTCCCTTGGGGCATCTCATCTTGTTAGGATCATCATGGTCTCCTCAGGCTGAAATTCATGGGTCGTGAGTCCCCAGCACCTGATTCCCTCAGCACGTGATTCTTTATGAGGTTGGAGCAGTTAATACTGAGAATGTTGTAATTCTGTGAGTAAATAAAGTTTCTGTTTCTGTGTTGGAATTTCCTGTTTTCTGCACCTGGTTTGGATATTTGGTTTATTTGCATAAGAATGAACATGTGTAGCTTGGGATTCAACCCAGAGAGGGACTTTTAGAAAAGTCTAAAGTCAGAGGGGACTATTGTCTATGTGAGTACACTTTTTAAAGCATCCCTTTCATTAGCTATCAAGGCATAAGCTCTGTTTCCTAAGGAAAGTCACCTCAAACAGCTACGATATAAACTACAAAAGAAGTAGATGTGGACATAATTAGGCACATTTTTATTTCCAATTGAAATGCAATTGGAAACTCTTTAGGGCTCAAGTCAAAACTTTTGACTTTTTTCCCTGGTCCAGAATTCAAAACGATTTCTCCCTCTGGAATTGTACTCTTTTTTTCTGAAGATTATTGAATTCAAATAACTTGAAATGGAACCCATCAAGTCTAGTTGAATTTTTGGAATTCTTTAAATTCTCAGGCAGGTTGCATTTATCTGGTGCTCAGAAGAAGTTGTGAATGAGCAATATCCTAAGGTGTTCTCTGAACTCAGAACACCCAAATTGTTTTCTTCCTGCAGAATTTTTGTTAAGCCCTGAGGTGCAAAATTTTCCCTCCCTCCCTTCCCCTTCCTTCCTTCCTTTCTTTCTTTCTTTCTTTCTTTCTTTCTTTCTTTCTTTCTTTCTTTCTTTCTTTCTTTCTTTCTTTCTTTCTTTCTTTCTTTCTCTTTCTTTCTTTCTTTTCTTTCTTTCTCTCTCTCTTTTCTTTCTTTTCTTTTTCTTTTTCTTTCTTTCTTCTTTTTCCCTTCCCTTCTCTTCCCTTTCCTTCCCCTTCCTCCCTCCCTCCCTCCTTCCCTCCCTCCCTTCCCCTTCCTTCCTTCCTTCCTTCCTTCCTTCCTTCCTTCCTTCCTTCCTTCCTTCCTCCCTCCCTCCCTCCCTCCCTCCCTCCCTCCCTCCCTCCCTCCCTCCCTTCCTTCCTTCCTTCCTTCCTTCCTTCCTTCCTTCCTTCCTTCCTTCCTTCCTTCCTTCTCTTTTCTTCTTTTCTTCCTTTCTTTTTTTTTTTTTTCTTAAATTATCTCATAGTTTTCCTATTTTCAGATGGGGAAATTTAAACATTGGAAAGGTAAGCATTGGACTTGTGTCTTGGTCACAAACACAGCTTTTGGGGCACAAAGACAGAAAAGTAAAAGATCTCCTTCTCCAATACAAGGCTGTGAATTCTACTACTGAGCCTTCTATGAAACATTAACTCAGTGGTTCATCCCCTGGGGGACCTGAGCCCATAGGAGTTCTTTAAAGGAAGAAAGAGAGATTTTTGAATAATTTTCATTATTTCAAGAAGTTCAACAGACATCGCACATTTCCCAAAATAAAACTGCATGAATTAACCAGAATGTCATGATATTTTTGCTTTTGATTAGAGTTAAATTAATTCAGTTTGATAACATTGATTATCATGCTGATCTGAAACTTTGATTACAGTTATATATGTCTTAGATGATTAAAATGTGAAAATAGGTTAATTATGTCTTAATAAATTCAGTTTATTTGATAGGCAGAAATTTATAAAACCTGAAACTAATCAGAACAAAATATGACACATTTTCACAGCTCCCTATAAGTATCTTAAACAAGTAGAATGCTAAGACATAGGAAACTCTAAAATGTATCCATTTCAAGATTCTTCTGGAAGATTTTGTATATTTTTTTCTATCTAGCTGCCTTAACATGAACAGTATAAAGTCAAATTGTTCTTTCTTATACATTTAACATTAATTATGACAACAGTTCATTGACCAACGTCCACCAATGGTGGATCTCAGCTGTTTAGGTTTAATTATGTGTGTATCGACTCTTCTAATCTCCACTTAAGGAGTTGAATATCTGTAGATGCTGATCAGACATTTAAAAGAGGGTAATAACACCAGTGTTATATTGAGAAACAATGAGAAAAGATAAGTTTAATTCATCATTCTGCTGAAAGTCAATCGACAACATTTTTCATGGGCTAACAACAGTTAATAAAGACAGTTAAGCCAGTTTGGAAAGTATAAATGGAAGAATAACATATTTCCTGATTTCATATGACTCATTAGGCTCATCAAAAGACTTTTCTTAGAGGAAGCACTCAACTTGCTTCTCTGAGCTAACGCTACAGGTTGTGGTTTTCGTAATCATGCAGTGATCACTGTGGCTTTGGGCGTCACTTTTCTGACGCACCTGGCTCCAGCTGTTTTAGATACACAGTCCAGAGTTCACATTGCTGAAGGGCAATGACTGAGATCATTGTTTCCCCAGGGTGTGCCCTTTAAAGGCTAAATCGATGGCGAGATGGCATAGGCTTTGGGGCTGAAGAACACATGATATGCTAAGTTTAGGTCACATTCTTTCCTAGATATTTGGACACCAGAGATGAATTATGGAGTATTTCTTGGTCCTAAGGCAAGGTCGTGCATGACCTCCACTGCTGTCTCTGTGCAGGTGCCCATGAACTTGGAGGCAACAGCAGAACGTGCTAAGTATTATCACTCACGGGAGTTCATATTTGTATGATTGCTGCATGTCTGTTGAAGCACATTATGTAAAACACTGCTGGTGATGGAAGTTGCTTAATCTACTCAGAGTCCTCATGTGCAAAGGAAGGGTAGGGCAGATGGTCTTTAAGGACTCCCCTATCCCCAGGCTCTGGCCAACTTCCTGTAACACTAAGCTTCCTTGAATAAAAAGTCTCAGAATAGAGATAGCCTGGGATGACATACTTGACCAAGCTGATACCAGACAGCTGGCAATTTACATGTGTGAGAGGCTCTCATTTGAAAGTAGGGAAAGCTAGGTGGACACAAAACCTATGCCTCCAAGTATAGATTTTATCCTTAAAAAAAGAAGTTTCACACATGGAAGACTATTCTTTCCTTTCATCGTTTTGTGCCAGTGTACAAAATGAAATGACCAATAACGACACTTGTAAGTATCTTCACTGGAATCTTGTATCCCTGGAACTTAAAGGATGAACAGTTAGAAGACTTTAATGGTATAATTTCCTATGTTCCCAGACATGCCTTTAAAAGTCTTCACTTCCTGTTTGTCTTCCATTCTAAGCTCTCTCTCCTGCACAAGACCTGCAGGGCTTGGCATCTGTGAGCACTCCAATAAATATTTATTACTAAATTCAGTTGTCATTCATTTAGAATGTACTCGGTGCCAGCCCCTGTTTTTCTAAGCCTATCTTATTTAACCTTTACCATTACCTCATGATTTACTCTTACCCTTATTTTACAGATGAAGAAATGGAGATTTTTGGGAGGCTGAGTAATTGGCCTGCGGTTATATAAATGTGGAAAAGCAGGCTTCAGACTAAAGCACGTTTGACTCGAGAGCTTGTGTTGTTAATCACTTTGCCATCTTGCCCCCCTTCCCTTTGTTGTATGGATGAATAATATATGCTGTATCACTTAATGAAAAGTGTGGTTTTGGCAGATCTCCTTTGCTTGAACACATCTTCTGTGGTGGAGAGGAAGGGGCTCAGAGGTAGGAATTCTCTGGCCAGCTTCACCAGGAAAATAGACAGGAAAGCTGTTTCCTGGTGAAAACAGCTTTACCAGGAAAATAGAAATGTACAACCTAATACCTAGTATACAACCTAGAAAGAGCAGATCTCACTCGCCAGGAGCAAAGTGTCATGTAGGGACATATAGAAGTTTAAAAATACATACATGCAAAGCAAATATCCACATTTTATAAGGGCACAACCAAGCAAAATGATATATATTAAATCCATTGGATGGTTGCTCTTGGGGGTGGAAATAGGAGTGAAAAATATAGTTAGAAGACAATAAATAAACACATAAACAGGAGAGGGGCTTTCTAAGGGCCTAATGATGATAATGTGGTGTGAGCTGAGAAATACAATTAACACAACCTTTTATACTTGAGCATGTCTCCTCCCTCCCATAAGATACAAAGCAAGGGAAAAGTAGATCAAGTCAACTTGTGGAAGGGCTAGGAAGACATGAGTGAGTGCCTCCTTTTTCACATTCAGGAATCACTTACTTAGTCCTAAGATGGAGGGGCTTTAATGTAAACACCAGCTACACACAGGCATAAGGTTGGCTCCAACGGGCATTGAATTTTTGCCACAGAATAAAAAGCTTGAGGTCTTGTCATCCATATACTACATGAGAAACAGTCTTAGAATGTGCAAGCTAAAAAAGATGGTCACAGTTATTTTCCAGATAAGAAAGCCAAAGTTCAGAGTGCTTGAAGAACCAGTCAAAGATGGTACAGCTAGCTTGGGACAGATCCCAAATGGCAAGCCAATTCCCTCCCCCATTGCCCACACTGCGTCTCCAGGGTCATCTGCCTCATCTGGTCTCTGAACAGCCCCCACACAGTGATAACTCTGTTTCTCCTGTTGAACTAGGGGTGGATTTGCTTGGCCAATTTTTCTCTTTTTCATTACCTTGGCTCTGGAGAGCCTCGACTAAGGAGGATACTCAGTAAATGTTGGTGACAGTGATAGCCAATATTAAGAATGATGTTTTGACCAGGCGTAGTGGCTCATGCCTGTAATCCCGGCACTTTGGGAAGCTGAGACAGGAGGATTGCTTGAGCCAAGGAGTTTGAGACCAGCCTGGGCAACTTAGTGAGACCCCATCTCCACAAATAAATTTTAAAAATAGCTGGGTGTGATGGCACGTGCCTGTAGCCCCAGCTACTTGAGAGGCTAAGGCAGGAGGATCATTTGAGTCCAGGAGTTTGAGGTTGCTGTGAGCTATGATGGCACTACTGCACTCCAGCCTGGGTGACAGAGTGAGACCCATCTTGTCTATAGAAAAAGGAAAAAAAAAAAAAAGGAGAATGGTGTTCTTTAAATCTTCAGACTCTTCAGTGAGGAACTTAGATTTGTACTGTGCATTCTGGATAGTTGTGGCTTTTCATTTTATTCTAGTTTCACCTCTGTTGTTTAACTAATTGCATGAATGAGAACTTGCCACCCTTACCTTGGCTTTAGTAGCCTCATTTGGCCAAAGAGGGGCGTGGTATTATTTTCTCCAAAGAGTCTGTATAGTCAAAGTTTCTATGATCGAGGCTCATCTGGGAACCTCAGGACTAGCATTCCTCTTGAGAGTAGGCCTGGGGGAATTTATGGTCACCACGTGGCCTCCACAGAACACTTCTGCATTTCATCTTCTCAACCCTGCAAGATTCTGTGTCATTGCACCCAGAATGGAGTTGCTCTCACTCACCAGGAGCAAAGTGTCATGTAGGGGCAGACAGTCCTTGCCTTCCAAGCACTATTATCAGAGAAAAAAGTAGTAACAAATAGGTACTAGTATAGTAAGTGCCACACCAGGACAGAGGATGAAAGTGCTATGGTTGCTTCTACTATGTCAGATCTGGCTGTGAATAGATGGAGAAAGCTTCTCAGAGGAAGTAGGATCAGAGGAAGTGGGATTTACGTTGGATTTTGAAGGGGGGTTGGACTCTGATAAGAAAAGTGATAGAGTGCAGCAATCTAGATGGAAGTCACAAATAGACCAAAGACAGAGTCAAGTGGGCCCCAAATATAAACCCAGTCAAGGCTTGCTGGGACATCTACAAGGAGCTGTGAACTAAAGCAGAAATTGATGGTGTTTTGATCTCAGCTTTCAGATGAGTGTAAACTATGGAGGTTACCCACTGAAGGCATGACGTAAGTCAAATTTTGGTCAGTAGGCATTTGACCATGCATCATAGATTGAAAATATGAGAATGTGAATTTACAAAGGTGGTCGGAGTGGATCCACAAGCACAGTATGGTGGTGGCAGGAGACTCTACATGTAAAGCTGGGCACCTCCTGGGGGTGTTCTGTAGCTGTCTGACCATTTGAATGTGGATGCAAACTTACCAGGAACTAAGACAAAGACAGAAAGAGGACACTCAACCTCCTCAGAGATAACACAAAACTGTGTGTGAACAACAGATGAGTGCTGGGGGATTACGAGGCAAGTGGAGATCTTTGCAAGTCAGAGTAATCTAAAAAGGCTGCTCAAATCCAACTTTTCTAAAAAAGAAATAGTCACTCTAAAATAAGTTAATAAAGCTGACAAAAGCTTCTCCTGCCCACACTGAGAGTGTATGTGTAATATCTGAACAACTATGTTTTATATCTGAATAAGTATAGCATGGCTATCAGAGATAATCAATGCACAAATTAATTATAAATATATATTGTTTAGGTGCATTTCACATAAATATGTATTGTTTCAGGTACAATTACATCAGTGTGTCCCTCTGGAACTTGGAATAATTCCTTCTCATATAATTATTTGTATACCTTACAGATGAAAAGGTAGATAGAGTAGATAGGTAGGAAGCTAGGTGGGTAGGTAGAACGATATATTAATAGAGAGACAGATGTAATTGGCGTGGGCTGAAAGGCCAGATTGGGAGCAAATTGTGAGGCTGTATACCTAGCTGAGGAATTGACACTTTCTCTTTGGCCAACAGAAAACCATTACTATGGTGTTAGGATGAGTATTTTATGATTGAGCTCCTATCTGCTTTGGGGGAACTAAGTGGGAATTATTAATCATAAAACAGGAAGGGCATAGTTGCTGAAAGTCCTCTGTGAAACCAAAAGGACCTGTTCTCATAGCAGCAGCCAGCTTTGCTCCAGGGAGTGGGAATCATGAGCCCAGGACAAGGCAGAAGGGATGGTAGTACAGGCTTTGCTGCAGCCTCCTGTAAGGGCTGTCACTCACATCAACATAGTAGTGCTTGGATGGAATAAAACTTGGGCTTCCTTCCTTGGCCTTAAGGGGCTTCCAGCCGGCAGATTCCTCTGCCTGTAGTACAAGAAAAGAAGTCAGATTTTTGGCAAGAATGAAAATCAAGTCCAGATTGCTCTTTCAGCAGGAAACCCGATAGTAACAAGCATGTTTGTGACATTCTTCAGTTGACACTAGATGGAAGCAGAATGGCTGAAGTCAACAGAATTCACAAATCATTGCCTATCTATTTGTTGGGCTGGTCTTCTATTTAGCAGGTAGCTACTTTTGTTTGTTGGTTTTGTTTTTGTTTTGTTTTGTTTTGTTTTGAGACAGGGTCTCACTCTCTCACCTGGGCTGGAGTGCGGTGGTGCAGTCACAGCTCACCACAGTCTCAGCTCACCAGTTTCGACATATGAGGGCTCGGGTGATCCTCTCCACTTCAGCCTACCAATTATTTGGGACTATAGGCATACACCATCACTCCCAGCTAATTTTTTTGGTATTTTTTGTAGAGACGAGGTTTTGTCATGTTGCCCAGGCTGGTCTCAAACTCCTGGGCTCAAGCGATCCACCCACTTTGGCCTTCCATAGTGCTGGGATTATAGGTGTGAGCCACCATGCCCGGCCCTGGTAGCTACTTTTTATTTCTGTGGAAGGGAAATGGTAGGAGGCAAATAGAGCCACACTTGGAACTACTTGAATTTTCTAAACATACCACTGTAGAGACTACTATGGTAATAACGATGGGACTCTCTTATATTTGGGGTGCATTAGGCAGTTTACAGCATGGTTTCAAGCACATTCTGTCTTTAGAATCTCACAATATTTCTTTGAGGTCGTCAGAGCTGGCATTATTACCCGCTTCCTCCACCCTATTTATGGATAGGAAAACTGAAGATCCAAGAGCTTATGTGAGTTGCCTGGAAACTCATGGCCAGTAAGTTGCAGAGCTGTGATTCAAATTGAAATATCGGGTCGGTGTTATTTGAACCCTGGTCTGGTGCTCTTCATTTTCTGCCATGCAAGAAAACAGCCTTGATTTTGAGTCTCCATAATTTAGCTCATTCTGCTCCCGAGGTGTTGGGATGCTGCTGACCTCCCGGAAAACTGTGGTGAAAGGCCAAGGCATGACCCAACTCCCCTGGATAGGAGTTTTGGTCAAAGAGCACATCACCCCGCTCACACGTTCTTATTTGCACAGAGAGGATTGTGTTACAGGGTCATCTTTGTTCCAAGCCATGCTTCCGGGTTTATTTGTATACAGAGAAAACTGTGTTTGGAATTTGCAAAGCCCGGTTGAATATTTCCTTGTTTCATCAGTGGCATTGTTTTAACCCATTGGTGTACTAGTTTTTAAAACTTGGATATAGGAATGGAACTGCCAGTGAGTTTGAAAAACGTTGAGGGTATAAATGGGCCAGAATGTTCTCAATAAGGGAAGATGCCCTGATGATGTCACCATCTCAGGGGACGTCTTGTGTTTTGTGGGAGCCAAACAAACCTGTTTTGAGGAAAGAGAGACAGAGAGAGACTGAGAGAGATTCACTTGAAGGTAGGGACCCTAAGTTATTTATCTTTGCCTCTTGCTTCCATCCCTAGCCCAGCACTTGGAATGATGCTGTCCCATAGAGGACACTCAGTAAATGCAGTGTCTGCATCAATGACTAAAGAACCCAGAAACCTGCTTGTCTGTCCCCTATATTGGTGACTTCCATTCCTATGGGTGGTTTAGAGTGTTAAAGAACTTTGACTAATTCCACTAGTTTGAAGTTAGATATGCCAATTCAAAGAAAGCCATGGAATTGGTATCCTCTTCTGTGAACCAACTCGAGGGCAGGTATAAAAATGGCTGTATTTAGAAACAGAGGTATTAATAGCTTTATTTTCTTATAAAGATCTTCTTTTCTTAGGAAAAGAGGTTGTCCAATATTTTCTATCCAATGCCCCCTCTTTTAACATTTTGGCACTTGGTACCTTGCTTGGCCTGCAAAGAAACAACAATCATCTTGCAGATATAATGATGCCCAAAGGAGCTCTGTGGTGTGGACCACAGAGACTGACATACAAAAAGCTGGAAGCCAAGTGTCTTCATTCCTCCAGTCCGTGCTTAGTCCCTTTTTCCCCCAGATCCTGACTCTTTGGTTGAGAAGAACTTCTCTGGAGTACTGTTTCTCAAAGTATAATTCATGGTGTTAAGAAAGGCTGTGACTTAGTCAGTCAAAGCTTTGGTTTTCTCATCTGTAAAGCACCAATGATAGGAATTAATAAGGTTGTTTTCAGGATTAAATGAAATAATACATGGGGAAAGAGCCTGCCTGGGGCTGGGCTCCCAGGAACTGTCGGGTTCTTTGGCCATTCTTCCTTTTTCTTCTCAATGACAAAGCAGATATGACACATCCTTGAGTTCTTGTACCATCTTCTCATCCTCTTTTCTATTTATCTCTTTTGCTTCAAAATCCTGTTCAACTCTCATCTCCTGTAAGTCTTTTCTAAGTATCTGCCTTGTGGGTCCTTGGGTGCTTTTTGGGTTTCTTAGAGCAGCGTGGTCCTGGCTGAGTTTAATTTGAGAATGGGTAAGAGGCACGTGGGGCCCCCAAGTGTCCCAGGCGAGTTGTTTTGCGTGGGAGGAGGATCCAGAAGGGGACCCTTGAGTAGGAAGCCTGAGGTGCTAAGACACCTGGGGACAGAGGAAAGAGATGGTGGCAACGGAGTGCTATCCAGTTTAATCCCTTCCTAAAGGGGCAGTGTTCTCCCTGTTTCTGCATTTCTGCAGAGCACCAGCCTGGCTCTAGTTCAGTGAGGACTGGGGAAACACAACCTTCAGGCACAAATTTAGGGACTCAGGAATACAGGCCCTAGACAGCAGTGGAAGCCCTAGACAGCAGCCTCTCCACAGTGGAGATCCGACAGACGACCAGCAGAACTCCATGGGAGAACAACAAGCCCAGAATTATTCACAAACATGAAATACATGCCAGAGGGCGCTGAGAAATACTTGGTGGGGAGGATTTTACACAGACAAGAGGGATGATGAGTTTCTGACCTCACTCATACTCACCAGCTGATTATGCTTCTGAATAATGCAACGTGCCCCACTGCAGAAAATGAATTTCCAGGTAGTAGGGTAGAGTCTGCACAGAATATGTGGGTGCTTCCTGTTCAATGAGGGTTTCCCAGTATAGCACTGGGTGTCTGGAACTCCACTGCCTGTTGGATTTTGAACTATTATTGTTTGAGACTCAAGGGAAAAAGGGAGAAGAAAACAATTTACTGTGTGTTAGGATTTTGTCTATACCAACAGATAGTCTATTCTGCAATACTATCCCTTAACTCCATTCCCCACATTCCAGGACATTTCTTCTCGCCTTCTTGCACTTTGTAATGATCATGTGGGATTTCTGTAGAAAAAGGTTAATCTAAGGCTGGGTGCGGTGGCTCATGCCTGTAATCCCAGCACTTCGGGAGGCCGAGGTGGGCAGATCACGAGGTCAGGAGATCGAGACCATCCTGGCTAACACGGTAAAACCCCGTCTCTACTAAAAATACAAAAAATTAGTCACGCATGGTGGTGGGCGCCTGTAGTCCCAGCTACTCGGGAGGCTGAGGCAGGAGAATGGCGTGAACCCGGGAGGCAGAGTCTGCAGTGAGCCGAGATTGCGCCACTGCACTCCAGCCTGGGTGACAGAGTGAGACTCCGTCTCCAAAAAAAAAAAAAAAAAAAAAAAAAGAAAAAAGAAAAAGAAGAGGTTAATCTAGATTTGTGCTGAGAAATACCCAATGACTTGATGGTCCCAATGTGTCTAAGGGAGAGTTTTAACTTCGTTCTGTCTGAGTAGACAGAACTAAAATTAAGGCGATCACTGTGACCATGGATTACTCATTTTAACTGTCTTTAGCATATTTGCTCTTGGGTTATGAAAGCCATTACGGTCAAGAGAAGAGATAATGGGTCTGAACTTCACAGAAATAAGGATGCCTTGAATGTCTTCTGATTCTCATCCTTTTTTTGTAGGATGCTCAAGCATCATGGCATCATTTCCAATGGAGTTACTGAATTTGTAGGTTGTCTACCTGACTCCCCGAGGTCCTTACTCACCAAGAAGTCAGCTCTGAAGCCCACTGAGTCCTCAGGTGGATGTCTGCCACCACAAACATAGCCTTTGCTGGTGGCTTGGAGAGCTGACAGGTCAGCCACAGAAAGCGGGCAAGACCTAGTCAGTAGCGACAGGATATGTTCCGAGGATGGACAGCTGCCTGACAGGCATTCACTTCCAGTGCCAAAGTCAAGGACTGCCAGTACCCTTCCTTCATGCTAAGCACTTCTCTCTCTCTCCAGGTAATTGCATAGGGTTTCCTGGAGCCCACAGCTGGCCTAACTCACTCATCTCCAGACCTTTTAAATGCATGTGTTAGTGAGAATGCTAGGGCCCTGGGGACAGTGCTCATTTCCTTCAGTATTGTGACCTTCTGTCACCCAGGTGCACAGCCTGGATTTCATTCAATGCGCCATGTTCCTGGCACATGGAGAACTTCAGCGAGATCTGGTGGGCCAAGCTGGCTTTCTGCTTGTGTCAGGGCTGTGTTGGCAAGATGTTTTGGCTGCCCAGGAGGCCACCAATGCCACCCGCAGAGGCTTGAGATGCCCTTTGGTTCCTTACTACTTGGCCCTGGAAACAATTGTCCTCTGACAGCCTTATCATGCACAGTGTGTTTTCCTCTCTCTGTAGCTCTTGCCAGAGAAATAATAGCGACCTGTTCTTCCCCAGAGGTTTTCTCCTCCAGGAGTACCCCATGTGAAGGTCACAGAGGGAAACTGATAAAGGAAATCGATAAATATCAGTTGAATAAATCGGATAAATGGGACAGTTTTTGGACCACTTGCTCACTCTGGAAGATTCTCGATGTGGTGGCACATCTGTCTTAAATAGAAGCTATGCTGAAAGTAAATGACAAAGCCTAGAACCCTTTCTTTCTTTGTTGCCCCAGGACAGTGGATGCCTGTTTGGAAGGCTACATCGGACTGAGCCACATGACAGAGCCTTGGAGATGGCAGGGGAGGGAAGTTGAAGAAGTGGGCAAGTCTTAGTTCTTCTCAACAGTGGCTGTGTGCCAGGCACTGAACGAGGCACTTTGCATGCACCATTTCACTTTATCTGCACAAGAGCCTCCTGCCGAGGAACTATGGCCTCACTTTAATGATGAGGAAATGGAGGCTCAGAGAGGGGAAGTCACCTGATTGAGGCCACAAAGCTAGTAAATGGTAGAATGAAAGTTAGAGGTTACCTTGAAGCCTCTGCTGTTCCCATCGTCCCACAGCCGGCCAACTCCTGAGCTCAGGAGGACGTTGGAATAAGCTAGGCCCTCTGAGATCCCTGACTCTGAAGTCTTCAGGGAAATATTCAGGTCATGATCATCAGAACGCCTTACCTTTGTGGAGCACAGGAACGTTTCCAGGGTGAATTTACATCTAATATTTCATTTGCCTCTCACAGTAGCTTAGTGAATTATTAGCTCCATGTCACCAATGAGAAACTGAGGCATGAAGAGACGGAGAGATTTTCAGGGCATCTGGCTCCTAATCCAGAGCTCTTTTCACTGGGTTTCACAGAGAACAGAGCACTTTTCTTAAGCATTTCAAAACAAGTTTAATATAGCATTCTGTTAAATACTAAGTCCCAGGTTGAAAGCTCCTAAATTGGAAACTATATATGATTTACCTCTGTGTGCCCCACACCTATCAGTGTGGGGCTTATTGCAGATAATGAATTTGCATGGAAAGAATCGTGCCTACAGGTAATTGCAATTCATCTGTCTAGAAAGCCACAAGCCTGATGCCCTGGCTTCAAGGCCATTTCTTCATAGCATTTTTCAATGTGTCTCTCACTTTTAGTACAGCAATTGGTAACTGGAACAGTGCTTTAAAAACGTTTTAGTGGTAGAACTCTCTTTCTCAAAGAAAATCTTAGGCAGAACCTCAACATGGTAAATAGTTTTTTAGCAAAGGCTATACCACGCAATTTATAGCATTTGATGTAAAAGAGTTCAGAAGGAAACCTTTGCAACCTGTCTATGTTTGCTTTGGTTTCCAGTGGATAACATTCTGAAGATCACTAAGCAAAATCATTACATCGACCAGAGTACTGTTCATTCCCTAACCTTGTCAAACATTAAGGTGCTATGTAGGGAGAAGGGATGAGGACAACAGCAGGCAAGGGGAGAACGGTGGGTACTCTCCTGCTGCATGTCAGAGTCATATGCATCATGGATGGGAAGAGTTGAGAAGAGCTGGGTCAGAACTCAGGGCTGAGTTGCAAATGGCCTGTACATTGGATAACATTCTTAGGTGCAAGCAGTAGAATCTACTCTATCTGGTTTAAGCGCTGAGAGATTTATTAAAAGGTGTGTATAGCTTATAGAATCACTGAGAGGGCTGGAAACCATGCTCTAGTCTAGGCAGAACTTTCAGGAACGACTCCCAAAACCCACACTGCAGAACTGCACTGCCAAGGGAGTTGCTTCCTCAGCATGAAGAGGCAGTGGTTGGTTCCAGAATCTTATTGCCTTTGGTGTGATTGGGAGTCACCAGATCAGGACATGAAGTCAGAAAGCCATCACTGTAGCTACTGGCTCCAGAAGCACACCTCTACCCTGATCCACATCGGAAAATGAATGCCTTGCACTCTTTCTTTCTTCTCACATAAGTCAACTGACAATCGAAGACCAATAGAAGTACAATAGAACGGTAGATCCCAAGCTATATACAGAATCATCATTACTAGGTAGTCTGAGAAATTTAGCATTCACAGGACCAGAGAGGGTTGGAATGGGTATTGAGCAAGCTAATCCCCAGTAATGTGACGTTTGCCACTTTGGTATTCAACGTTCATACACATCTTTCCTTATATTTAAATTTCCAAACAATAACTGATGTTTCTGCCTGTACTAGTCAGGATCCTCCAGAGAAACAGAAACAATAATATATACTGATTATAGGGAATTGGCTCATGGGATTATGGGGGCTGACAAATTGCAAGATCTGCAGCCTGCAATGGTTTGGTTCCAATCTAAATGCTGGCAGTCTTGAGATCTAGAAAGAGCTGAAACTTCAGTTCCAGTCTAAAGGCAGGAAAAAATATCAATGTCCCAGTTCAAAGGCAATCAGGCAGGAGGAATTCCCTCTTGCTTGTGGGTGGTCATCCTTTTTTTCTATTCAGACCTTTAATGGACTGGATGACCCACTCAGAATAGGAAGGGCCATCTCTGCTATACCCAGTCTACTAATTGAAATGTTAATCTCATCCAGAAACACCCTCATGAACACACTCAGAATAATATTCAACCAAATGTCTGGGCCTAGTCAAGTTGATGCATAAAATGGCCCAGTCAAGTTGACACACACAATTAACCATCACATTGCCTAACTTAAGGTATTAGTTTAAAGCTTATGACATTGCTGATATTTGACTTCTTGACCTAAAAATGTCAAATTCATAGGGCTTAATAATAACTATTAATAACTGTAATACACATATTTACCCTCTCCAAAGTCTTACTGGTGAGAGCATCCATCTCTGAGTAATAGTTATGCCTCTTGTAGCTCATTTACAATCCAATTTTATTGTCCTCTAACCTAGGGAATAAGTTGGAAAGATAGCCATCACAATCACAGCAGTAAAAGAAAGAGAAAGGGATAAAAGAGGTTACCAGATAGATAGATAGATAGATAGATAGATAGACAGACAGACAGACAGACAGACAGACAGATAGATAGATAGATAGATAGATAGATGATAGAAAGGTAGATGATAGACAGACAAATAGATAGATAGGCAGAGCAGAGAGAGTGAATGAAAGAAAATGTGAGAATCTGTTACAGTCCTTGTTTCTGTAAATTCCCAACCAAGGTTATAGTTCTATTTATAGTTTCCTCCCTCTACTGCTAATACTTTTGCCCTCAGCCAATACTTCAATCAGTCAAGGTTCTTTACTTAGTGGGGTGCTCTAAACAGTTATTCCTGAGTAGTCTGGACCTTGACAGTCTTGTCTGTACAGGGTTCCTACAGACTTTATTAACTGTCACCATAGATACATCCATTTTAAGGACATAGTTTCCCCTGCATTCTGGGCCTATTTTTCCCTACTTTCATTGTGTAACAACAATCTTTTTTGTCTTGATCATCAAGACCAATCATCTCCCTTATTTTCTTTGCCTATTATTTCAATGGCATGAAGTGCTCAAACTAGCCACATGGCTGTCTCAACTTCTAGTTCAATGGGAGCATTTTGGTGTCCCCTGGAGAACTACGACGTCTAAAGTTGCAGAGTCACCATTTATTTGTGGACTATGGTATATGCAAATCAGCATGTGGTTTACATATGATGTGAGAATGAGCTAATACAGGAGTAATACAGTGTATACTACAGCCAACAAATAAATGGTGATGCTGCAGTTTTAGAAATGGTGATTTATTTGTTGCTGATTTGGATATACCACATTCTATAACCTTGTCAGGTGTTATCTCCCAGCTCATGCTGTAACTGGGCCTTAGAGGGCCATTTCCACGTTTATGAGACCATCTGTTTCTGGTTGAAGGGCACATGGTAAGACCCATGAATTCTGTGAGGATGAGCACATGGCCTTACTTCTTTCACTATAAGTTCCTTTGAGAGAGTGAATGTTGTGTGATACAGTGATGGTGAACAGGGCATTGAGTAAGTCCATATAGGATCTTGCTGGCAGAAGCACGGTAGGTAGGAAAGACAAATCTATATCACAGGCTCATTCAGCATGTATTACATGGAGCACAAATTCTGCTCAATGGCCCAATAAACAAACCCCGAAAATAGCCATCAATTTTGTGATCTTGTTTCTCCACTCTTAACTAGTGTAGAGTGTAGAAGTTGCCTAGTACATCTACAGAAACTCAAGACACCGTGCATATAGGTGCATAATTGAGTGATGATAGAGTTTGGATCTGTGTCCTCGTCCAAATTTTATGTTGAATTGTAATCCCCAATGTTGAATGAGGGGCCTGGTGGGAGGTGAATGGATCATGGCAAGGAATATCCCCCTTGCTGTTCTCATGATAGGGAGTGAGTGCTCACAAGATCTGGTTGTTTAAAAGTGTGTAGCACTTCTCCCTTCACCCTCTTTCTTCTTTTCCAGCCATGTAAGATGTGCCTGCTTTTTCTTTACCTTTTGCCATAGCTGTAAGTTTCTTCAGGCCTCCCTCTGCCATGCTTCCTGTGTAGCCCGAGGAACTGTGAGTCAATTAAACCTCTTTTCTTTATAAATTATTCAGTCTTAGGAAGACCTTTATAACAATATGTGAACAGACTATTACAGGTGGCATACTCTCTCAGCTGGGTCTTGAATGATGAACCAACAATTCTGTTCTTGTCTTCAATCAACCATTTCTCCCATTTATCTATGCTTTTTAAAATCATCCCACTTTTTCAAAACTCACCTCTCAGCCCTTTCCCCCTCACTCTCAGAAGATAATGACTTTTCCTCCTTCGGGAAAGACACTGAGACCTTCAAATCACACTTCCACATGTCAAATTACCCTTGGCTGCTTTTCCTCTAGAGCCAGGGAAATAAGTTTAAGACTGAAAACTCCATCTAAATTCCTAATTCTCATCTCTTTCAGTTTCTTGCTCCATCAATTATCCTCTTTGTAATTCTCAACCTTGCCAGGTCTATAGGCTTCTTGGTCCTAGATTGTTAATATGCTCATGTTGAACCCATCTTAAGGCAGTAACAACAATAAGGACCGTAAAAAACTGGGGGAAAACCCCCTCGATCCCACATTGCTCTCTAGGCTACCACATGACTCCTTCCCTCCAGTTAAAGCTTTTCAAAAGAAGAATATATTCATCTGTTCTCATGCTGGTAATAAGCAAACCTGAGACTGGGTAAATTATAAAAGAAAGAGGTTTAATTGATTCACAGTACCACATGGATGGGGAGGCCTCACAATCATGGCAGAAGATGAACGAAAAGCAAAGTCACTTCTTACATGGCAGCAGGTAAGAGAGCTTGTGCAGGGGAACTCCCATTTATAAAACCATAAGACCTCGTGAAATTTACTCACTACCATGAGAACAATATGGGGGAAACTGTCCCCATGATTCAATCATCTCCACCTGGCCCTGCCCTTGACATGTGGGGATTATTACAATTTAAGGTGAGATTTGACTGGGGACACAGCCAAACCATATCAAAGGGTCTGTAACCAATGTCTCACCTTTCTCTTACTTCTCAGTCTATCTGTTCAACACTTAGATTCTTGATTCCTCTTTCGTCTGAAACTTCTTGGGTCATGAATTTCAGACCCACAATGTAGTACCCAAAGTCAACGGCATATTCATCCTTATCTCTCTCCTCCCATTGCTTCCTTCTCTCTCCTCCCATTGCTTCCGTGACTCCACATCCATCTCATTTTTCTCTTATTTCTCTTGGTCCTTCTGGTTTCTCCTCTGATTACATATATTTTACTTTATTTATTTTTTTCAGACAGGGTCTCACTCTGTCTCCCAGGCTTGAGTGTAGTGGTGCAATCTTGGCTCACTGCAACCTCCGCCTCCCAGGTTTAAGCGATTCTTGTGCTTCAGCCTTCCTTGTAGCTGGGACAACAGGTGTGCGCCACCACGCCTAGCTAACTTTTATACTTTCAGTAGAGAAGGGGTTCTGTCATGTTGCCCAGGCTGGTCTCAAACTCCTGACCTCAAGTGATCCACCAGCCTTCGCTTCCCAGAGTGCTGGGATTGCAAGAGTAAGCCACCACGCCCGGCCTGACTACCTATCTTTTAAAAGTATTTTTTAGGGACTACCACTCTCAGACTTCTTTTCTTCTTGCAGTCCCTGAGCAATCTCCATCCATTCCAGAGTTTTTGTTGCGCATTAAAAAAAAAAAAAGCAATTTCTACATGTTGACAACTCTCCAATCTTATGCCCTTGGCACTAACTTTATTTGTGAGTTTCAGATCCACACATTCAACTGCATATGAGGCATCTCCAGATTAATACTGCATAGGCACCCCAAATCAATGTTTCAAACTGAAATCACTCCCCCTAACTCTGCTCCCTAGCCTACTAATGAAAATGATGTTGAAAGGGAAGCAAATTACAGTTTATACTGAAGTGGTAGAAAGTTTGTAGGGGGGAAAATCAAGATGAGGGAGGTTTGGTTTAAAGAGAAACAGTAGTCTAGAGGACACAGCCTAGAGGACAGAGGCTTAGGGACACAGCCTAGAGGATGCAGGTACAAGCACACAGGCTTGACCACATAGTTTAAAGGACACAGACTGGAGACCACAACCTGTAAAATACAGAGGCCAGAAGAGTTATAAGTCAAGAAGAACTTGTAGAGGAGAGGGAGGTCTAGGCTACAACTGAGGATGAGACTCTGGGGAAAAGAACAGAGCAGTGGCTTCTCTCCTAGAGCAGAGATTATTGATTTAGTGAACTGCAGGATCAGTGTCTAGGAAGTCATCTGGCAGAATGAGAGAGGCATTGGATATTGGCAAAGGGGTAAACACTGTGCACTGTTGAAAGGGGGAAGCTTGGACTGGGTGAGGTGGCTCAAACCTGTAATCCCAGCACTTTAGGAGGCCGAGGCGGGTGGATCATGAGGTCAAGAGATTGAGACCATCCTGGCCAACATGGTGAAACCCCATCTCTACTAAAAATACAAACATTAGCTGGGCATGGCGGCTCACGCCTGTACTTCCAGCTACTCAGGAGGCTGAGGCAGGAGAATCGCTTGAACCTGGGAGGCGGAGGTTGCAGTGAGCCGAGATCATGCCACTGCACTCCAGCCTGGGTGACAGAGCAAGACTCTGTCTCAGGAAAAAAAGAGAAAGAAAAAGAAAAAGAAAGGGTGAAGCTTGGTACTTACATAAGTGTACAAAATTTACCATGTCAGGGTTCTAATTAGGTTCAATAATACGAATAGCCAACACTCAATATGCTAGATCCTTTTTCCTGAAACTTTCTTAGAAAGGCCGGGCCAGGGGGAAGGGCTACTGAAACTTACCAGCTATTGCAATTATTTTCTGTATGGAAGCCTCAAATCACCAATGAGTATGCAATGCTTTGAGGTCAGATATCATAGCACTTGCGTTTTTTGCAACTCCTTCAGCACCTGAGTGTACTAGACACACTGAGAGTGTTCAATAAATAATATTTGAAAAGAGCTGACCAAGTAATTGTGTTGATTATATCCCCAGCACCTGCAATCATTTTTGTTCTTTCCACTGAGCCAATTAAATTTGTCATCAGAATTAGGGAATGGCTGAGATTGGGGACTTGGTAAAGAAAAGGAGAAAAAAGGAGAAAATGTCCTATCAATACTCGTGGATTTTTTTTCTTTTTTCTTTTGTAAAACTAATTGAAAGACATTCATTTATAATGGAATTTTAGACCGCATATGTGATGATTCACGCCTGTAATCCCAGCAGTCTGGTAGGCCAAGGTGGTAGGATCCCTTGAGGCCAGGAGTTCAAGACAAGTCTGGGCAACAAAGTGAGACCTCGTCCCTACAAAACTTTATAAAATTAGTCAGTAATGGTGGTACATGCCTGTAGTCCCAGCTACTTGGGAGGCTGAGATGGGAGGATCACTTGAGCCTAGGAGTTGGAGGCTGCAGTGACCTAAAATCACACCATTGCATTCCAGCCTGGGAAATAGAACAATTTTGTCCCTAAAAGAATTTTTTTTAAATAATAATTTAAAAAATAGACTTTTACTGGAAAACACATAAAAAATGGGAAAGCGCATATTCCTATGTTTTATTTGCAGTGCTCCATTCTTAGAGCAGACAAAGATATCAAGGAAAATCCCAGCATTTCCACCTATGGTCAGGTTATCAGCCCATGATCTCTAACAATAAAATTAGCCTACTCAAGGAGAAGTTACTGCTTTGAGTAGTAGTAACTTCTACTACTTTTGAATGGTTTTTGGCGTTACCATTTGAATGGTGAATCAGCCTCATGGAGCGCCCATGGCACTTGCCTCTACATGAACAGCATGGAATTTCATTTTCCTCCTATCCTCTTCCTAGGTTAGCTTCACTTTGGCACTGGTGTGTCAGCCTACTCTTGTCCTGCCCAAAGCAATCGGCATTACTCTGTCAAGGGTGAGGCCAGTTTCTGATTCTTATCTCTAAATTGTGTAAGGAGAGTTGGCATTGGAGAGCCTTAAGTTGCTCCTCTAAATGTATGTTAAATGCACTGCAAGGTGAGAAGTCCTTGAATTTTTTAAGTTATAGGGCAATGGACTTAAACAACAGAGTGGGTGAAAGGGTGGTAGTGATGATGGTGTAAAATGAGTTGTAAATCAATTTTTTCCAACTAAGGGTTCTCCTCTCTCTTATCTCCTTTGTAGTCCATTTCCTTCCTCCAAAGATTTTCCCTGGTTGAGCTGTCTACGCTCCTGTTCCCCTTGTTGACTGTGGTCAGGGCTGCTTCTAGGGAACCATGATATTGGCATTGATACCATGAGAAGATGTATAGTGGGCCCATTGTGTGTTACCCCACAACCTTAGGAAGCTCGGAGTCACGACCTTCCAGGATAAGGAGGCTTTAAATGGAAACTCTTCCTAGGACAGCCACTCTGCAGTGTAATTAAAGCTCAAGACTAAAGAGGCAGAGGCCTCCTGGTACAATTTCCTGCCCTTGTTGGGGGAAGGAAAGATCTTTCAGCATCCTAAGGTCATATGATGTAATTCTTACCTTATTTACTTGGGCTTCTGCCCATGAAATCTCTTCAGTTTGGGTCAACAAGGATTTTTTTTTTTTTTTTTTTTTTTGCCCTAATATGTTCCAGTCACTAGGCAAAGAGCTAGAGATGTAAAGATGAGTAACATCAAAGTCTCACCCTTTCAGTAAAAGACAATAATAGATTTGTAACTAATGAAATTAGAACACCGTTAATGTATAATCGATCAGTTTATTTATGAAATATGTGAACCAGAGGGCTGGGGACACAGAGCATCTGGGCAGGTATTACAGAGGCAGTGACATTTAAGAGATAAATAGGGGCCGGGAGCGGTGGCTCATGCCTGCAATTCCAGTGCTTTGAGAGGCCGAGACAGGTGGGTCACCAAAGGTCAGGAGTTCAAGACCAGCCTGGCCAACATGGTGAAACCCTGCCTCTGCTAAAAATAAAAAAAATTAGCTGGGCGCAGTGTCATGAGCCTGTAATCCCGCTACTCGGGATGCTGAGGCAGGAGAATTGCTTTGAACCCAGGAGGCAGAGGTTTCGGCGAGCTGAGATTGTGCCAATGCACTCCAGCCTGGGTGACAGAGCGAGACTCCATCTCAAACAAAACAAAACAAAACAAAAAGATAAATAGGATTTTCTTAAGCAAACGATGAGGGAATGCTGTCATTCAATACAAAGGATAAAGTATCTGTACTCAAGGAGCTTTCAGTCTATAGTAGGATACACACACACTTATCATTCTAAAAAGTAGAAAACTGTCTTAGCTAGGAGCAGAGCTTACAGACGGCTACCCAGGGGATGTAATCCCCGTCATCTAAAGGAGGAGGACAAAAATTGCAAGTGATGCATTGGTACAATGAAGACAGAATATGATCTGTGCACCAGGAAGAATACCCTGAGAGACTGGGAGCAGAGAGATGAGGGAAGCACAACTTATGTGCAGGAGTTGTCTTTAGGCAGGGCATGAAGGATGAGGGAGACTTCAGAAGTCAAAGAATAGTGGACATCCATCTTTCCTTCTGTGCTCGCCAAATTATTTTTGCCCTCAGAATTATTCTCTGTCGTGCCCTCAGAATTATTCTCTGTCCCTTGTTCTTATCCCCTTACTCTGTCCTATGCACAGATACTTTATGTTCTGTTATTCACTTGTTTGAATGACAGCTCCCCTCATTGTTTGCTTAAGAATGTTCTGTTCATCTCTTAAATGTCACTGCCTCCATGATACTTGCCTAAACACTCCAAGCCAGGTGGCAGAGGTCTGAACATCTCCTTACCATAAATAAGAGGCACTATGTCAAGGGCAAAGGAGAGTCTTATTAGGGCATGTACCTCCCAAACCCCCTCAGGAGGTACAAACTTTCCAAACTTTCAGAGGCTTGCCCAGGGCTCTCACCTACCTTCCTCCTGCTGGTGTTTCATGCAACTCATGTTCACTAAGGAACTCTTTTGAAATGGCCAGAAGACCTAAGCTCCAGGACCCTGGAGTCAAACTGGCAAAAATGCTGCCTATGTCAACACCAATGCAGAGTCGCAAGAGAAAGGCTCTCTATACATAGCTCTATAGGTAAAAGAAAGTAATCCTATAGGTAAAGCAGTAGTGTAGGAAAACTCAGGCAGTCCCTTGGAGTTTGTGGATTGGGATTGAATGAATACAATTGACCATGAAGTGTTCGAGCATCATGAATTATACACAGGACAGCCTCCACTCAAGAAGCTTGTGAGCAGGTTCAAAGTAAAGAAGCAGATACATGAAAAAGGAAATTTCAATGCAAGTGTAAACTGAGATCTCCCAAGTATTGAGTGGTAGGATTGTCTTTGAAACGGAAGAAAAGGGCCACTGGGACTAGATGATTTTCCTTGACCCTGTTTTTACATCCATCGTTCTGTGAGTCTGACAATAAGTACTTTGAGGTCAGAGCTTTGTCTTCCAAACAGGCTTTCTTCTCTTCCTCTGATTGCACTAACATCAGAAAATGATTCAAAAGAGTAACAATGATGTGAATTATAGATCAGTTATCTGCAATATGGCCATGTGTTATTACCTGGGGCACACGATGTTCTAAATGTTGGCTAGCGAATTTATGAGCTCCTTTACTTGTAAACAGGTTAGATCCTTAAGGTTCTTCTTAAATTAAGTTGTTTGTAAGTTCAAAGTTTCTCCTAACAAGCGATAATTGGCCTTTTTTTCACCACTCTCAATTTTCTCTTTAATTTCTGTATCCATTTCCATAAGAGTTCTTTCTCTTGTTACTAGGATATTCTCATATTTTTTATTATATCAGACATGAGGAAGTTAACAATATTTGCAAAATACCAAAAAAAAAAAAAAAAAAAAAAAAACCAACAAAATTTCTACCCTTCATTGACTGAGATCAAGTGGAGACTTGGTCTTGGTGAGGCAGAGGTCTCTCTGTGCTTTCCTAAATGTCTGTAGCCTCATATACAAGATTCAAGGAGGATAGTTGAATCTCCGAGTCACTTACAGGAGTGAAGAACAGTCCCTGAGCTCAGGATTATGACCTTGCCACCCTTGGCCATCTATCCCTCCATTTTGGGGACTCAGGGGGAGGCCTGAGGTACCCACTTCTCTCTACCTTTCCATAGTTACAGTGTGAGCACCAATATTTGTTTTGAGTTCAGCAGGACTAATCTCATGTGTATTTCAGTTATCACAGGAGTGCCAGCCTGGCAGGTCACCCTCCTCTCACAACTTCTAATCCCTCTATGGTTCTGCATCCCCACAATTCTGTCCTCTTTCCCATTCCTATTTGCTGAATCCCATCTTCTGTGCCTCTGTAATTCCTGTTCCATTATGAACAAAATCCCATACATCCTTAATCTCTTCTCTTCCCTCCAAATCTCTCCCCAGGACAATGCTTACCCTACAGCCCCTTAGGGTGAGGCTGTTTTTCTCCTATAGCCTTTGTATCCCTGGGCCTGCCTGGAGGAGAGCTAAGTGTTCTCCCCGAACCTCACTGCCTCCTAAAGACCTTTCCCCACTCTCCCCTGCAAACAGCACCAGCTTTGAATCCCCCATCAGATTATATCACACTATCAATACTCTTCACTGTTTCTGCCATGGATGAAGGGGGTCCCTCTCTGATTTCTTGGAGATTTTAGCTCCTGATTTGCTGTTGGTCTCTCCACTATTCCTCTCCTTTTAATGTTTGTGATTTTGGAATTCTCATAGATGATCTTTCCAATGCCCAGGACTCTGCATATCTTGACCTCTCCTCTGATGATTTGTCCTCCACTCCTTACCTCCCTCCTTCCCCGGTCCAATTCCAGATCAGTCCTCAACAACTGCAGCTCCCCTATATTTCAGGCTTGTGCATCCCAATCTCAGGCCACCACCTCCTCTCTGTCCAGCTTGGTCTCTCCAAGAGCCCGAATCCAAGAGTTCATGACCTCACTGGAAACTCCCATTCCCTCTATCCTACCATTTGTTCATTATTCTGCATCCCTTTGGGACTTTTTTTTCCCCTCCTTACCCAGCTTACACCCCATGGCTAATTGTTATGATTAGTCCTTTGCAAAAGTCCTTAGCTCCTTTGGCCAGAACCACAGCCCTGGTTAAGCATGTGCAGCTGAGCAGCTGAACATGGCTGGAGGAAAGCCCTCTGCCTCACTCACTGGGCTCACCTTGAAGTCATGACTACAATCCTCAGTCAGGTCTTCAATGCTGTCAGAAAACAGAACACAGCATGTTCCCAATTCCTCTCCCACAATCGCAAACAATTAGCTCATGATTTCTCTTCCATCCTCAAACCCTCACTATTTGGCCTCACTCTTAGCTGATGACTTGCTTCTTCCTTCCTGAGAAAACATAAGTGGTTGAGAGAGAACGTCTGCAGATGGCACAGCCCCATCGCCTCCCACCCCCATCTGTGCCCATGCCTCTGCCTTCCCACCTGCTGCAGAAGGACTCTCTGTGCCCCCATCTTAAGTTAATCTATTAGTTTTTCAACTGGATCTTTTCCCCCTTTTGCTTTCCCAAAGTTATTGTTCTACAACTATTCACCTCTCCCTTTTGCATCATTTCTCCCTCTTAAAAAAGGAAACAAAAGTCTTATTTTAACCCCACTTCCCTCACCAGCTATTGCCCTGTGTTTTGCCAAGAGGATTCTTTGAAAGAATTGTTTGAACTTAACTGTGTTCAGTTTTTCCCGTCCCTCTTTCATTCTCTCTCAACAGGCTTTCACATCCCTCACTCATCACCAGGGGCTACTGGTGAGGCCACATTATTGATTCTGATCGTGGCCAATGGTCCTCCTCCTCTAGTTGACTTATCAACAGCATTCGGTCAGTTGTTCACTTCCTCCTCCAGGAAACAAGCTCCTGGGTTGGTTTCCAGGGACTTGTGCCCTTGCCTTTCCTCCTATGTGGCTCATGCTCCTGCTCCGTCACAGTCCTCTCTGCTGGCTTCTCCCTCCCACTTTCTGTTCCTCCTTTCTTTTCTTTCCACACTCCCTTCCTTGGCAATCTCAGTAAGTACCAAAGCTTTAAACTCCATTTATATGCCAAAGGCTCCTGAATTTCGAAGTGTATCTTAGTCCTTGCTCTGGGAGCCCCAAACTAAAAAATCCAACTGCTTTCTTGACACATCTACTTAGAACTTGGTGGAACATGTCCCACACTTGAGCTTTTGACCTCTTTCTCCAAGCCAGCTTTGCTCCAGGCTCCTTGATTTCAGTTGGCAGCAACCCTATCCTTCCACTTGCTCAGGCCAGAAAACGTAAGTCTTTACTCACACGTTGCCTTCCCATGAGGCCTACCATTATTTAGAGTTGCATGCTATTGCCCTGCTTATCCCACTCTCCTTACTTGTTCTATTTTATTTCCATAGCCCCTACCTCATTGTAACTTACTTTATAATTTAGTTATTTATCATGTCAGTTGTTCATCACCTGTCTCCCCACTCTCACTCTCACCCTTCCCTAGATAGATTGTGACGCCCCCAGGGCAGGGATTTTGTTTGTGTTCCTTATTGACATATCCTAAATGCCTGGCATGCAGTGTGTGCCCAGTGTATCTTTGTTAAATGAACAAAATAAGAAAATTAAGTCATAGAGGCTGGAGCCAATGGCAGGAAATGAAATAACTGAATATGGTCACCCACATCATCTGTTGGTAGCACACTGTGACATGAAGTCACTAGGTATGATGCTTTGTAGCTAAGAGCATGAATGTTGATGTTTGTTAATAGGAAAGTTTCTGTGATTTTTTTTTGTTTGTTTGTTTGAGACAGAGTCTCACTCTATCACCCAGGCTGGAGTGCAGTGGCACGATCTCGGCTCACTGTAAGCTCTGCCTCCTGGGTTCACACCATTCTCCTGCCTCAGCCTCCCGAGTAGCTGGGACTACAGGCACCTGCCACCACGCCTGGCTAATTTTTTTTGTATTTTTAGTAGAGATGGAGTTTCACCCTGTTAGCCAGGATGGTCTCAATCTCCTGACCTCGTGATCTGCTTACCTCAGCCTCCCAAAGTGCTTGGGATTACAGGCGTGAGCCACCGTGCCCAGCCGTTTCTGTGATTCTTTTAAGTGAAGTTGAATAAATTCAACCTCCAGTTCAGTGAAAAGGGCAGAGCTTAGCTTCCTTACTTTGTGTTCATTGGAAGTAACAAACACTCTGTTGTTCTTGGGCCTTGTAATACTCTCAGGCATTTATGAGATTATTAGTGTATACTGAGTAGTATGCTGAGCATTGTACTATGGGTTTGTTGCTCTGTCAGTAGCCTGGGGCAAGCAGCGATGGCTCTGATCTCCCTCCCTGCCCTTTTCTGAAGTAGAATGCGATTGAGAGTGTTCGAGAAGTGCACTACAGCTTTGACTGAATCTCTTGGGCTGGTGGAGAGGTGTCAGAGTGGAGCCAGTTTGCTCCTTCCTCCACACAGGTTGTTTATGGTCTGTTCCAGGCTGCAGCTCCCAGTTGGTAACTGAACCTGTTCTGGTGGTCTGAGCACAGGCGCCCTGGAGAACGACAGAGATATGATTTACCTTTGTTTGACTGTGGCTCTTTCTCAGCCATCCCTTTCTGTTCAGCGGTGGTGACTGATGGAAGTGGTTCACTCAAACAGGTGACCTGGCTAGATGAACCCACAGAATTCTTGAGCTTAGGTTACAGTGACCCTCTGGATAAAATCCAGAACACACAACAAGCAGTCTTTGGAGGGCAGGGAAAAAGGATTTTGGAAAATTAGGGGTCGGATGGAAGAGGGGAGGAGAGTTTTTCATGGAAGCAAACTGCTATTCCTGGCCCTAAACACCAGGGACAGGGCAGTCAAGGAGTGAAAGAGGTGTCACCACCAGCCAGAGCTTACAATCAGCACAGCAGCCAAGATACAAGCAATATGTCCACCAAAGGAATTGGGAAAGTGGGAGAGGACACCCCACTGGTGGTGACTTGGCACAGACACTGTCTGCTTTCTGAATCCCATGCCCATGCGCCACCGTTTCTCAAACTGGAGGCTTTGGACTATCTGAAAAAGAATCACTTCGAGAATGTGTTTAAAAGGTACAATCCTTTGCTGGGTGCAGTGGTTTATGCCTGTAATCTCAGTGACCCGAGAAGCTGAGATGGGAGGATCACTTGAGCCTAGGAATTCAAGGCTGCAGAGAGCTATGTTCGTGCCACTGCACTCTAGCCTGGGTGACACAGTGAGACTATGTCTCCATTTTTTTTTTTTAAGTATAGGGTCCTGAGCCTTAAATTCTGATTTGGAATGGAATATGACCTAGAGATCTGCATTTCTACGTATTCCCCTGGTGACTCTTTCCCGTGGTAAAGAGTACCGTTGTCTAGGCCATGGACCATCTTTCCTTTGAGGAGTGGACTCTTCTTCTGCTGTCCCTGTGCCAGGCTGCCTTTGGTCCATTCATTCCAGGGGATGGCTATAGAGTCTATCCTCAGAAGCTCTGACTATCCTCCCATCCACACACTCACAGCCCAACTGGTTGGCTCTAGACCACCTAAACTCATGGAGTAAAAATGAGATTCTTCATCTGGTTCCCCACACCCAGCTTCATTCCGTGACATCCCCCTTCCTTCTTCTGAATAGCCAGGCCCCAAACCTCTGACATATTCTTAACTCCCCTTGTCCTTTAGCCCTGCCTCCATCTAACTAGCTCCCACGGGGATGGGCTCTTCCTTCACAGTGTCTCCCACTTTTATGGGGTTCCTCCCTCTCCATTTCCTGAAGTTGGGTTTAGGGCATCCTTCCCTCCTACAGATGGGGACTCCGACCATCCTGGTTGCCTAGGACTGAGAGAAGCAGGACTTTCCATGCTAAAACTAGAAAGGCCCTAGGCAAACCGGAACAAGTTGGTTGTCTATCCTAGACCACTGCAGTGAGTTCTTCCTTGGCCTCCCAGCCTTTAATCTCCTCTCTCCACAAGCTGTCCCTACCCACACTGTCTCTGACTGAATTTCACCATTCATAATTTTGAAGAAGTCATTGTTCCTGCCTCCAAAACTTTCAAGCTTCAAGAACTTAATTTGCTTTCTCCTTAGTTTAAATTAATTTCTGCAGCATTCAAGGCCCCCCAACAATCTGGCCTTAAACTGTCTGTCTGAGTCAGCTCAGGCTACCATAACAAAATATCACAGATTGGGTGGCTTAGATAACAAGCGTTTACTTCTCATAGTTCTGGAGGCTGCAAGGCAAAAATCAAGGTGTCAGCAGATTTGGTTCCCAGTGAGGGCTCTCTTCCTGGCTTGCAGACGGCTGCTTTCGCACTCTCATATGGCAGTGAGAGCTCTGATCTCTCTTCCTCATCTTATGAGGGCACTCGTCCCACCATGGGGACCTATCTCATGATCTCAGCTAAATCTCCTCACCTCCCAAATGTCCCACCTCCAAATACCATCACGTGAGGGTCTCCACTTAGGAATTTTTGGGGATACAAACGTTCACTCAGTATCACTGCCTTACTGGATGAGTCTTCCATGATTCCCCTGCACATTGCCTTTGTCAAACTGAGCTAGCTCTTCCCATAGGAACTGGTCACTTCTGGGCCTTTGTCCATGTTATTGTTTAGCACCAACTACCTTCCTGACCCATTCTTAACCTTTTCAAATAATACTTTCATCTCTTAGACACCATCTACCTGGTCACCCAGTCAGAAGCAATGTCCATCCTCTCCACTCCTACAATGCCTCCCTTTTATCACCTATGTGGCAATTGTCATTGCCTTGGCATATACTGACTTGCTACCTGCCTTCTTCCCCTACTTGATACTAAGTCCTTCAAAAACGGTGACCTTCCTTATTCATTGTCTTTAATCCTTCAAAGCTCATCAAAGCTTGCATATGGAAGATAAAGCTTGTGTATGGAAACACACATTCAGGTGAAAGGGACAAATAAATAAACTTCCATTATATTTTGTTAGGCCAAATATTTTCGCTCATGAAGAAAGAAGGCATCAGGATGACACATGACTGTGGAGGGGGCCCTGCTCTCAGGAGCACACACTCAGTGTGCTGTGATAATAAGGTAAAGTCATGCCATTTAGATTTCCCCCAAGAAGGAATAATAATTGTTGACATTTGTTGCACACATACTCTGTTCCAGGCACTGTTCTAAGTGCCTCGTAGAAGCTAACTCATTTAGCCTCAGATCAACACCGTGACGACAGTTTGGCACAGTGGTGAGCTGGGTGGGCCTGAAACCCACTTCTGTTGCTTACTGGATGGTTTCCTTGGGCAAGGTGCTTATCCTGTGTACTTCAGTTTTCTAACGTGTAAAATGATGATAAAAATAGTACCTAATTCAGTGGGGTACTGCAAGGACTACCATAATTTATTAAATTCCAGATGCGACCCCTTGTAAGGTGCATCACTACTTTACATACCACTGATGAAGACCACTTCATAGATTGTTAGATAGAACCTGACTTCCCAGATGTTAGAATGGGGAATAATATGTATCTTAGAAATAATGTAACCCTTTGCATGTGTAGTATTAGTTTAAATGAATGATCATAGTGGTACAGGCAGAATTGTGTCTCTTTCCCTAATTCATATGTTGAAGTCCTATCCCCCAGTACCTCAGAATGTAATTGCATTGGGAGATAGGATCTTTAGGAAGGTAGCTAAGGTTAAATGAAGTCATATGAGTAGACCTTAATCCAATATGACTGGCATCCTTAGAAGAAGATACAATTTAGACCCAGACCCAGACACAGAGGGAAGGTCATGTGAAGACACTGGGAGAAGAAGGTGGCCATCTGCATGCCAAGGAGAGAGGCCTCAGAAGAAACCAACCCAGCCTGCACCTTCATCTCAGACTTCTAGCTTCCAGAACTGTGAATAAATAAATTTCTGTTGCTTAAGTCATGCTGTCTGTGGTTCTTTGTTATGTCAGCCCTGGAAAACTCATACAGACCTCTTACTAAAACTTTCAAAGAGCACAGAGCAAGGGATTGAGATAAGGGATCATCATGCCTTAACAAGAGACCTGTCAACCCAACCCCAGCTGTCCCTTGTATCTAATTCCAGCACCCAGTTAGACCTTCCATTCCACTTAGGTTCCTGGGCTGTTTGTGGAGAAGTCCACCATTCACTTGGGACATAACAGCTACATGTGAACTATCATCATTAATGCTCTACCTCTTATTTTTTTAAAAAAAATTGAATTTATGAGGGCATAAGGAGAAAGTATGAGAAGCTCTTGAGTGTTGACACACTATTAGCAGAACTCTGACGACAGTACCTGGCCATGCTTAGCTCAGACCATCTTTAGCGACACTGACAGCAGATACTTGACATTAAAAGGGCTTGTAACAGCATATTGTCCAGATTAATTAAATCTGCAAATGGGACTGACATCGTCTCTCATTCTTTTTTCTAGAGTGGTTTGACATTTGTCCATAGTATGAAGAAAGATCATTAAGGCTGAAATGTGTCTGCTAAGAGGCTTCAGCTCATGTTTGCTAATCTCCTGTATGGTGAAACACTGGCACCCAGACAAACCCTCATTCACATCAGAACAAAGCGCTAGTTATGTGTGTTGAAATTCCTTAGAGAAAATGTCTTACAGGCTGCTGGGGAGTGCGTGAATGCTGGAAATGCTTCACCAAGAGTTACTCAATGTCCTGGGAAGACGGTCTGCTGGCATCTGAGGGGTCACCCTAGAGAAGAGTGGTTGTACTCCAGGGCACATGGGTCTGGTGAGGACAGAGAAGCATGGGCGGATGGGTGGGTGGAGATGAGGGTGGATGTTTTCTCTGTAATCGTCTCCGGCCAGACTGGAGCCAGCCCCAGACTACCCACTTTATTAGTCCATTGAGAATATCTAAAATCAGGCTTCTCAGCACAGCTGCCATTTCCCCTGGTTGGGACCAGATTTTCCTGTTTTCTGAAGGCTTCCAAGTAAGTTGGAAGTTCCTTGGGTTTCCACAACTTTGACTTAATGAAGAAAGAAGGTTGAGAATTGGAGGAAAGGTTTTTGGATGGGCCCTAGAGGTCTGAAATGGTTAAGTGGGAGTCTAAAGGTATAGGAGAGAAACTAAATTAGTTGTAGCCCCAGCTGTTTGGAGATGATGCCAGCAGATGGGATTGAGTAAGCGACCACAGGGCACTGAGGGTGGCAGATGGGAGGCGGATGTGGTAATGAGGTCCCAGTCAGAAATGAATACCACTACAGGAGCAGGAGGAAGGGCCAAGCAAGAGCAGTGGTTCTCATTGTGGTTTTTGGACTAGTGGCGGCAGTAGCACCCAAGATGGAGATGTCAGCTCTTAACTCCTCTCCCAAACCTACTGAATCAGAAACTCAAGTGTTGAAGCCCAACAAGCTGTACTTGAATAAGTCCTCCAGTGAGTCTGATGGACACTAAAGTTTAAGAAACATTGAGTCAGGGAACCCCAAGGGAGGCAATTGCTAAGGAACCGCAAAGAGTAGGAATTAGGGGCTGAGCCAGGGGCCGGGCACGGTGGCTCACACCTGTAATCCCAGCACTTTGAGAGGCCGAGGCAGGAGGATGGCTTGAGCCCAGGAGTTCAAGACCAGCCTGGGTAACATGGTGAAACCCTGACTCTACAAAGAACACAAAAATTGGCCAGGCATGCTGGTAGGCACCTGCAGTCCTAGCTACCAGGGAGGATCACTTGAGCCTGGGAGATGGAGGTTGCAGTGAGCCGAGATCACACTCTGCACTCCAGCCTGGGTGATAGAGCAAGACCTCATCTCAAAAAAAAAAAAAAAAAAAAAAAAAAAAAAAAAAAAAGAAAAAAAGAAAAAAAAAGGGAAGGGGATTAGGGAAACTTCTAGAATGAGGAGGAGATGGCCCTGAAAGCACAGGGGGACAAGGGGAGTGAACTAAAAAATAGAAAGAAGTTCTTCTCCATAAGAAGAAAAGGTGATGAGAGCTACCAGAATAAAAAATACACTAGTCACAACGACTGCAGCTCAAGGTAACCTGGATTCTCTTGATCAGCACACACCTGACACTGGTGTCACACAGAAGTTGGAAGGACCGCCTCCGCTAACAACAGTGAAGAACAAATGTGGATGCAAACAGCTCTTAGAAATCAGACAAAGGGAAGTTGCATTGCTGAGATTCACCTGCAGGTCCCGGCATGGCTCATTTGTTCTCTGGAGTAGTGGGTTGAATAATGGTTCTCCCCCAACAGATATCCTAGCCCCCAGAATCTGTGAACGTGATCTTATTGTGGCAGCACGCCTGTAATCCCAGCTACTCTGGAAGCTGACAGGGAAAGATTTCTTGAGGCCAGGGGTTCGAGACTGACCTAGGCAACATAGGGAGAGACCCCCTCCATCTCCAAAAAATTAAGGATATCCAGATGAGATCATCCTGGATTATCTGGTGGGGTCCTAAATCTAATGACATCCAAACTTATAAGAGACGAAAGAGGAGAAAAAGAGAGACATGCAGAGGAGAAGGTGATGGGAAGATGGAGGCAGGAATTGGAGTGACACATCCATAAACACGCAGATATAAAGGGAATGCCTATAGCCACCAGGAGTGGGAAGAGGCAAGGTGGGATTGTCCCACAGAGCCTTCCGAGGAGTCACAGCCCTGCTGACACCTTGATTTTTGGACTTCTGACCTCCAGAACTGAAAGACAATAAATTATTATTGTTTTAAGCCACCAAATTTGTGTTGATTTATTATAGCAGCTCTAGGAAATTAATATACCTGGCTTAAGGGAAGATGCATGGGATTTGGAGACAGACAGACTGGTGTCTTGAACTTTTGGAATGTTACTCCCTAGGGTGGGATGTGAACTCTCTGAGTCACAGTAGTCCCCACCTGGCTTGAGTCCCTCATTACTTTAGCTATCTGCCTCCTATGAGCATCTTAGCTTTGTGTCCTCTGGGTAACATTACCTCTCCAGTCTTCTCCATCTTTGACATCTTATTATTCCAGCAAGGGGGATGGGGAAGGTGGGTTACCTCAAATCTTTGGGGCATGTTTGGGGATGATGTACTCTACCATCCTTTGAATAGCTTGGCTGATTTACCATGGCAGAAGAAATAAATTTCTTCTTGAGAGGTAGTGTGATGCCTTTTTCAGAACTGGCCACTCTGGTGATTTTTAATAAAAAAAAATTATTGTCTCATGCATGGCTGGGTTTCTGTCATTCCTTCCAGAAGATGGGAGGTTGTGAGTTTGGAAAATTAGTGTCTGGTGACTGTGGGTGAGAAGGCCCTTTCCTACAGAACAGAAGAAATAAACAGGCCTGCAGTGGGGGTGTCATAGCCACGGTCACTATTACCCACGTGGGAGGCAAGTGTGGTTGTTTGGAATGGCCCCCAAGTTCTGCACCGGAAAAATACATCAGCCTGGTGCAGTGGCTCATGCCTGTAATTCCAACACTTTGGGAGGCTGAGGTGGGATGATTGCTTGAGGCCAGGAGTCCGAGATCAGCTGGGACAACAGGGTTAGATCTCATCTCTACAAAAAATAAAATAATTAGCCAGGCTGTAGTCCTGACTACTCAGGAGACTAAGGCAGGAGGGTGGCTTGAGCCCAGAAGTTTGAGGCTGCTGTGAGCTATGATCACACCACTGCACTTCCGCTTAGGTGACAGGCAAGACCCTGACTTTGAAAAAATATATATATATACTTATTTATATATAAATATTTATATACTATATTATAAATTTATTTATATATACACACACACACGGACACACACATACACATACACACACAGATACATATACATATATATGAAACTTGAAGCCAGCCTCTCTCAGTGGCAATGTTTTTCAAGGAAATCTCCAGCATTAACCACTCCAGTAGAAAATTTCACATTAGGTGGCCCGGTAGTATCTCCATCCAAGGGGATGTATTTCTGGAACACCCAGAAAACGCCCCAGAGAACAGCACTTTGCTGCTAATAAGCTCCCAAGCTGTGCTTCTGATGCCATGCTGTGTTTTCTGTCAGTTCTGCCTCCCTGTCTGATCAGTGTCAGTAAGAGGGACCGCTGGTGTAGACGCTTTGACTGTAAATCCTCTCCGGCTTTGCAGCTGGGATGAGGAGAGATGATTCCAACTAGGACAAGGTAAAATTGGGAGAAACAAAGTTGGTTCCCCACCTCCCCTACTCCAGAAACCTAGTTTCCATCTGCTTCTGCCTCTGTTGTGACACTCAGATTTCACACCCTTTTCTTGTTATCTATCTTCTCTATCAAAGCACAGCTATCTTTTGTCTCAACGATTCAAAGTTTGGATCTGTGGATGAACCAAAATTCTAACAGCTGTCAGCATCCTACTGTTTACAGTAAGCAATTTGCATTTTAGTGGCTTTTTCTAGGATGCCCAAAGGAGAAAATCTAATGATGGGAACTTCAGAGCTGTGGAGGAGCTGGGCAGTGGAGAAGCATCCCTTAGAATCGCTCAAATCACAGGACACATGTGACTGCTGACAACACATCTGGACTCTGTAGACTCCTATTCTGGGAAGATCAACATTTGCTCAAGCTTCTCCCGAGACAGGGTTCCCTGGAGGAGCAGCCAGGGTGACAGGTGTTGGGGAAGGCCAAGAGAACCAGGGTTCTACCTCTGGGGCTGACTTGGCCCTGGGCCATGACCTGGGCATGTAACACTGGGCCTTCCTGTAACTCTTCTGCATTGCTTTCCTCAGTTATAAAATTTAGTGGGAAATTGGGTGGAATTAGGTCAGTATCTGACCATAAAAATTATCTGGGCCATCGGTAAAATTCCAGCTCTCTGGGATTCACATGAGACCTCCTGAATCTGACTCTCTAAGGAGGGACCTGAGAATCTGTCTTTCATAAGCACCTCTGGAACCAAAGGTGTAGGTCAGTGTGGGAGACAGCTGTGGATGAGTTCATAAGGCCCTCTCAGCCTTGCTCTCCTGTGACATTCTTCAGAAGGGCCACTGGGCTACAGTGACCAGCAGGGACCCCAAGAGCCTGAGTTCACATCCTGGCTGTATTTCCCCAGCAGAGTGACCTTGGCAAGCCCTCCTGATGACTCAGTCTTCTCATCTGCAGAATGGCCATAGTAAGAGTTTCAACCACTAGCTGGGCGTGGTGACTCATGCCTTTAATCCCAGGACTTTGGGAGGCTGAGGCAGGAGGATCACGTGAGCCTCAGAGTTTGAGACCAGTCTAGGTAACATAGCAAAATCCTGTCTCTACAGACAATACAAAATTAGCTGGCCATGATGGTGCACACCTGTAGTCCCAGCTGCTTGGGAGGCTGATGTCGGAGGATGACTCGAACCCAGGAATTCAAGACGGCAGTGAGCTATGATCACATCACTGCACTCTAGCCTGGGGCAAGCGACCCTGTCTCAAAAATAAATAAATAAACAAACAAACAGGTAAGAGTATCAACCACGTAGGCTTGTCAGTGATTAAATGAAGTCAAATAAGTCAATGGCATAGAACCATGCCTGACACATAGTGAGGACTTAAAGACATAAATATTGTGTTAAAACTACAAAGGTCTAGGAGTAAAACGCACTGGACAAAGCCTTCAGAACTCAGTCTTCTCTTTGCAGCCTTCTCTGGAGCTCAGAGTTGGCGGGGCCCAGCTCTTTACTTCTGCTTTCTTTACCAAACTCAGCTTCCTTAGTGCATGACTTTGTTTATGTCGGTGTCCAAATCCCCACTAGATTTCAAGTATCCTGAGGACAGGGCATCTTTTTACCCTTGGTGCAGAGCACAGAGCTGGCAAACCGCAGGCCCCGTTGAGCCAGTCTCATCTCCTGAGCTGTCAGCAGTCTCTACCTCCCTTTGTCTGTCTGTCTGTCTCCTCTTGTGCCTCCTTCTGCCTCCCTGGATCAAAATGCCCCAGCACTCTACTAAGACATAAAAGTTGGCCTACAATGGAAAGGCAACTTCTCTCCCCTTTCCTTGGCAGAGGTGCTTGAGGTAAGATTCCAGGGTCAGATGACCTCTCATGCTCTGAGGCCAGCAGGAGTCTTGGAAGTGAAGGTAGAGGTAGGAGGACCTAACCCCAGGACCAAGCCCTCCTTCCTTTAGGGCGACTGTCACCCAACAGTAGCTATACCAGTTGCCTTGTCCCAGGGAGATGCTCCATTTCCCCTTTTGTCTCTGGGTGCATGTCACCTGTTTAGCATTGCGCCCCAGAGGGACTTAGGTCAGGTGCCTGGGAGGTCGATCGAAGTGCCAGTGGGGAAAAGGGTTGAGCTGTGGGGCATGGGAATCAGCCACAACCAGCCCTGCATCCTGACTCAGGGCACAGTGTGGCCGAGTCCTCGTCCCTGTCTCGCCTCCACTTTCTTGAACATTTGGACGTTGAACTTCTCTGTGTCAGGTCAGTGAGGATGATAATGATAGAAGGCAGCCAGGCAGAAGCGGTAGCACCTTTTACAACCTGGTCTTGGCAGTCACGGGAGTGTTCTTTCTGTGACAGCCAGGTTCAGAGGGAGGGAACATAGGCCCCACCTCCCTATGGGGGAGTCAACGCCACTTTGCAAGGAGACCAGGTGGGATTGCTGCAGAGGACTCTGAAAAATAGGATCTGTCAGTTTCTCAGAGAAACCGAGTGGACCCCTTTGGTCCCAAAGCTTAACTTGCCTAAGGGGTGCTGCTCGTGGTAGAAATGGGAACAGGATTCGGGTAAAGACTCCTTTTCTGCATCCCCATCCCTTTCTTGCTTGGGCTTTGCAGGTAAAGCAGCCCCAGAGATGAGGAGCAGGGCTAAGGGGGATACGAAAGCTGGCCAGAGCACTCCATTTCAGGAGAAAGATGCAAGTCTCAGGGCGTTTGTGACCAGGCTGGCTCACCTGTGAGACTGCACTCTATAGCAGGAAGGAGGTGCGGAGGTGTGCCTGGGGATGATGTCTAAAGTGAGGCCAGGAGCGAGACCCGGAAAGGCAGAGTCAGAGGGCGGCTAAAGGATGCTCTTCCTTCTCCTCCTTCCTCCTTGACCCAGCTCTGGCCCTGTGGTTTAAAAAACAAAACAAAGCAAGAGCAACAAAAAACAAACCAAAACAAACAAAACAAAAACAAAAACAAAAACAAAAACTATGATAGATTGGAATAAGTTGTCAACTAAAGGAATGAGTTTTTACTGAGTTCCACTTGCATGCTACACTGTGTATTGGGCACCATTTGTGTGCTAGTTATTTGGCTTTACTGTCACAAATCCCCCAAAGGGTGGGCATGGTCCATTTCAATTCGTGAATGAAGACACTGGGACAGAGAGCTTAAATAACTCGCTCATGGTCCTACAGCCAGTAAGTGATGTAGGTTGGATCCAAATGATGTCCACCTGATGCTAATAATTTCTTCCGCTGTAGACTCATTGCTTTGTCAGATTTCCTCTAACTGGGGGGAGGCAATGGAGAATGGGGAAGTGATATTGATACCAGGAAGGATGAACAGAGGGATTAAGAGCTATGGAAATGGATCCACCAGATTTCCTTGCTGCATTTCTTAGTGGTTGTTCACATTTAAGAGATGAGCAGGTGGAGGAGGCTGCCTGATTCTAGGGCTATGAATGAATTTGAGTAGGAGATGGTTTTGCAGAGAAAGTGGGGAAACAGGTCCCCTCGCGTCCAGTGACAAAAGAAAGGGTCAGGACCGAGAACACTGGGCTCTCCCCACAGTGATGGTCAGCCCTCACTGGCCCAGAAATCACAGCAGAGTGGCTGGACATTTTCTCGCTCCTACCTTTAATTTTTAGATTTCCTAAGCAAACATGTTTCCTGTGTTGTAAAATAATTTCCTGGGAGAAGATGGGATGCAGCGGATGGTAACGAGAAACAGGAAATAGGAGCTCTCCTTCTGGCTCCATCATTTCCAGTTGGTATTCTAGGCAAGTCACTTTGCTTCTTCTCTGGGATCGTGGTGGTTAGAGGGTCTCCCACTTCCTTCCAGCTGTCCCTATTCCAGTACTGTGCCTGGCATGGAATATGTGCCCAAACACACTGAATTATTGAGTATGTTGAGGTGAATTTCTAGCTGTTCCATGACAAAGTAGAAGTTTTGTTTTCTGAAGAGTCCAGGCAATCCCCAGCCCAGGTGAGCTGCAACCCTGCTCCTTTATATCTTGATCTGGAGTGTGGGTTCATCCTCAGGCGATGGACATCCTCTGTGGGGTGGAGGTGAGAGCCTTTAGGTCTCTTATGTCACTGTAACACCTAAGTCACCTTTATGTAACTTCCTGTGGCCAAGTCATCCCACAGGGCTGCATTAGAACATTCTCCCTTTGGGCCGGGCATAGGGGCTCACTCCTGTAATCCAAGCAGTCTGGGAGGCTGAGGCGGGCCGATCACCTGAGGTCAGGAGCTCGAGACCAGCCTGGCCAACGTGGTGAAACCCTGTCTCTACTAAAACTACAAAAAAAGAAATTAGCTGGGCATAGTGGTGCATGCCTGTGATCCCAGTTACTTGGGAGGCTGAGGCAGGAGAATCACTTGAACCCAGGAGGCAGAGGTTGTGGTGAGCCAAGATCGCACTGCTGCACTACACCCTGGGCAACAGAGCAAGACCCTGTCTCAAAAAAAAAAAAAAAAAAAAAAAGAACATTCTCTCTTTGGTTTTTCCTTTATTCCAGTACTTCTTGGATGCCACTGTGGGACTGCATGTCATGAATCATGGACTGAGCCCACCAGGGTGTTCTGGGTATCATGGAGAGGCGCTGGCAGGGACAAAAGGATGTCATCCCGTCTCCGTGTACTCAGGGTTTAGGCAGGCTGTGATCTCCCATCTCTCCTCACTCCTCTCCAGCTCCCCCTCCCCTCGCAGCCCACTACTGCTCCCAGACCCTCCTCCCAGGTCTGCCATTGTGCCTCAGATCATGCAGCTCTCCATCCAGGGTGTAGCTGTGGGCTCTCTCACTCCTAGGGAGTTCCTCTCTGCTCCTCACTACAGCCCTTTCAGCCTCCGGAGGTTGAGGAGGTTGGAAGAGTTAGGGAACAGCAAACATCAGGTGAGTCATTCCCCCAGACTGACGTGGGGAGAAAAGAACAGGTGGATGTGCTTTTAGCTTTGAAGCTAAGCACGCAGCTGAATCAAACATTAGTCACAGAACCCAGGGAAAAGGATGCCCCCTCTGAGAGAGGCCGTGTGTGTATAAGGGTGGTGGTAGGGATTTTGTTAGGGACAACAGGTCTGAGAAAGCCACATGACCTGCCACCTAATACAGTCGCTTATTAGGTATAGTTCAAGAGTCAACTGTGGGTCACTTGGATTCATGGGATGTCATCAATATACATCACTGAGGGCCTATTGTGTGGGAGATCCTGCACACCTTACCCCATGGCTGGTTTATGGAACCATTGCCTTTAGAAACAACTAGTGGAAAGTGGGAAAGTGGCTAAAATTTGCAGCTGCGGGCGGTGGTATTAGACTTCATGGTGGAAGGAACATCTCTTTTTCAGGGGTCTTTTTCAAACAGAGCATGGGTTCCTCCAGGTCTAAAATGGCCAAGGGCCAATCTGAAGGTTAGGATAGCACTAGTTTTTCTGGTAAAGCCCTTGAGGATCTGTGGATCTGTGGTCTCTCAATTCATCATCTGAGGATGGGGGACATAGTCCTGAGGAGTTGAGGTCACCGTTCCTGTAAGAAAGTTGAGATGGGCCAGGTGCAGTGGCTCATGCCTGTAATCCCAGCACTTTGGGAGGCTGAGGTGGGCATATGACTTGAGGTCAGTAGTTTGAGACCAGCCTGGCCAACATGGTGAAGCCCCGTTTCTACTAAAAATACAAAAATCAGCTGGGCGTGGTGATGCATGTCTGTAATCCCAGTTACTCAGGAGACTGAGGCACAAGAGCCTCTTGAACTCAGAAGGCAGAGGCTTCAGCGAGCCAAGATCATGCCAATGCACTATACTCCAGCCTGGGTGACAGAGCAAGACTCCATCTCAAAAAAAAAAAAAAAGAAAGAAAGAAAGTTGAGATGCTTTGGCATTGACCTGTTTTGTTGAAGTTCCCTCTTACTGCTTTTGTGAGACACTTGGTCCCCTTCCTGATTGTTCTTTCTCCCCGGACTGACTGCCCCAGTCTAGTGTTGACCACCAACATCTCTGTCAATCTCTGTCACAGTTCCCACCCCTCTCCAGGCTGTGACATCACAGACCCTGCAGTCACTTTGGATTTAGTAAATTCACTAAACATCATTTTATTCATTCCCCAAGTCAATCTCCTCTGCCCCAGTTCCATGGTTCTTTTCTGAACCCTCTTTTCTTCTGCATTCTTTTGCCATCAGACAGCTTTGGGTCTCCGGACATCACGCATGGTCTCCTAGCTGTCGATCTGCAATGGGTATTTCTCTCCCCCAAACCTTCCCAAGTCCTGCTAAAATGATGAAGTGATGAGCTGAGTGTCAAGAACAGCTATCACAGCTCCTTAGGGCATGGGCACCAAAGATCCATTTCCTCTTCCTGGGCTCATGGCTCTCCTACATTTCCTGGTCTCCCAGGTATTCAGATGTAACAGATAATTGAGTTCCAGGAAGTGGAATGTGAGTGAAATGAACAACACTTAAAGAAAAACATCAGCTATCAGCAGACAACAGTGCAGCTTAGGAGATGACAGCTTTGGAAATGAAGGCGTCAGGGTCCCTGAATTCCTGAGAGGAGGAAAGCAACCCACCAATGAGATTGGACTTTGAGCTACATCAGCAAGAAATTAACTGCATTGTGTTTGAAAATATTTGGGTCTCTTTATTACCACAGCCCAGCCTAGCCTAAGAAAACCCATTTCAAATCCAAACTCCTCAATCTGATCTTTAAGGTCTTCTATAAGTTATCCCTTCCCCTGTCTGGTTTCATTTTTCACTGCTCTCTTCTCTCCATCCTGGTCATCCTTGTCTCTCTCCCAGCCCTGAGAAGGCTCACTCTTGCCTTCCTGCTCAAGCTTCCTGGTTCTCCTGCTCTCTACCTCTTTCCTTTGCTGATCTCAATCTCTAGTCCTTCCAGGAAGATTCTCAGACAATCCCGCCTCACACACCTCTCTCTCTTCACTGAATTCATAGATCAGTAATTGTCTCATTTGTGCTCGTTTTCTCTTCCTCCTCAAAGGCAAGAACTGTCTTTGTGTATATTCCTCAATGCTTGGTATAAAGCAGGATATATATATATATATATATATATATATATATGAACGCCAACTGCCATAAGGTGCAAGTGGCCGGGGGATGTGGCCAACACCAAGAATAAGGGCGATGAAGTCAGCGCTGTAGATGTAGATGTGGGCGAGCAGCCCAGGTAAAGAATGACCTTGGCTTCTGTCTTAGAAAAAACCCTTTTGGTGGTAAACAATAGAAGCTCAGTTCAAATTCACTTCAGCACTAAGCAGGGTCAATTTGTTATTAGGGTTCAGGGTGTCTCCCAGAATCCAAGTCAAAGAATGACCTGGAACCAGGGACTGGAAACCCCTGGGATGTTGACTCTGACCGGTGTGGTCTTCTGGTCAGATCTGCCCCCTGCTGCCCACCTGCCTTCTCCATCTCTCTTTGTGGGCTGACTGGCCTCCTTCTCTGGCCTCCTGGTTGCCTGAAGCTCCAGAATCTGCTTCACCCCAGTTCCAATTAAAAGCGGAGGCCAAGGCTAACTTTTCTGGTTTGTAATTCTGGATTTGCAGCAGAGAGAACTTGGCCTAATCAGAAACCTTCACGCTCAGTGTGGCTAAATTGACTTTCCCTGTTCTTCTGAAGTGCTCGTGGGGGCCTTCGCGGGGTCTGCCCTTCAGACGAAGCAGAAAAATGATCAAATGCAAGAAAGGCCTTTTGGCTAAAATATAGGGGAAAATGGTTTGCATGTGGAGGAGGGCTAGCTTATTCTGTGTTCTATTTATTATTTCAAAAGGAATAAGTTTTTCCTTCCATTCCAGTCTTGTTTTTACAATCCACCCTGAGGGCAGCTCTCACTCCAGGTGTAGAGGTTGCTGCTTTCTGTAAAAAGCAAAAGTCATCTTTCCTGATGGAACACCTACCTAGTGCTCCAAAGTGTCCGATTTTCTCCATGTGTTAGCCATTACCTGGTATCTGTTGAGGGAGGCTTTGCCACAGGAGTAGAGATAAGGACAGCAAGTGGCAGGGTCCCTCTGCCTCCAAACACATTTAGAACACCGTAATTTATATCCTTGGTCTCCTTTCACCACCATTTTTGTTACTTGGTGGAGGCGACACCTACTGACCCCACAGATTCCCACTCTGGGGATCAACTACTGAAGAAACCAGATTAGGAAAGTGTGGCCCGGTGTCACAGGACATCTTGGCCAGTTGGGGATTTTACTTTCCTTGTATTCATGGTTTCTGGTATGATAGCAAAATTTGAAGGTTAGTGTCCCTTCAAACATAGCCCACTCCTGACATTTAACTTAGGGAAGAACAAACAGTAACAGTGACTTCCACGGGGGCTCATTTCACCGGGAAGTTCTGAAACTGAGAACTTATGGATGCCATTGGGAAGCTTAAGTTGTCTTTTCCTGGAAGGAGCATAAGGCAGGCATTTCTTGAGTGTGATTGACCTCGAGAGATGTTCAGTGATGGTCTTTGGCTCTTCTCTTGTGAGCTGAAACACCAGACCCTAACCCTACAAGTTGTTCCCTCCTGGCTTATCTGGGCTCCTGGGGTGGCTCATGGCTCCTCCTGAGAGCACAGCACGATGATCTTCTTTGCAACCTCACCATCTCTGCTCCTTTGCACTCCAGTTACTAGACTGAGGTCTCATCTCCTGGTCAGCACTCATGAGAGCCTCTGCACTGAGGCTATCCTTCTGACCTCGTTCCGGCCCTTTCTCTGCTGCATACAGTACAAGGAGATCACCAAAGGGAACATTCTCCCTCATGGGGCTACAATTCTATTATTAGGACCCAAAATGGGACGGCCATCCCTACCGTTTGATTCAGTACTCCTAGTGATACTCCTGTTTGAGTGACCTTAGTCTTTGAGTTAATAATAGCTTCCCTCATAAGAAAAAGTTCCTTAGAGAGAAGATAGGAATGATGTTTACTACCCTGTTCTAGACCCCATGTCATCACCCGGAGGGCAGCAACTGTGATTGTTCTTTCCTAGGACATTTGAATGCCATCATCATAAACAAGCTGTGGCCAAAGCCTGACACAGCAATTGCTTGACTCACAATATGCACATTTTTCCATTTGGCCCTTCATCTCTGATGTCAATATGGTAGAGAGAGAGAATCTTCCCCAGAAACCTTCTGGGTAGCATGGCAAATTAAGAGGGAAACCTGAAGGTGGGATTCAGGGTCCTCCCACTGCCTTGCTGACTTGATTTGCCCGCAGTGTCCTGGTCACAGTCTCTGTTGCGTTAGGTAGCAATGAAAGAGGCCAAAAACAGCAGGTGTTTCCTAATACTCCTTTATTATTATAGAAATTACCCTCAGCTGCTTCCAGCCTACCCTGATGCAGTATGAAATTCTGGGACCTCCAAGGGAGCAAATTACACATATACACAGGACCACGGTAACCCTGATTCACCCAAGAATCTCCAGTTCTCTGCTGAAGTTTGAGACATTTAGAACAGCTCCCCTCCCCACCCACAGGGTGATTTATTGCATGGAAGGAGGCTCTTCAGTATCTTCAGTATCATGTGCACAGTGCCACTGCGTTGTGTCTACCATCACACCCTGCATGTTCAGTGCAGCCATGAGAAATCAAGGCATAGGACTGGTGAAGCATGAAGCACATGCTGTCCCAAATTGGGAGTAAAACAATGTCCCAGGCACCGCTACTTTCTTAAACATTGCTCTGAAAGTGCTAGTCAATATATTTATACAAGGCCGGGTGCGGTGGCTCATGCATGTAATCCCAGTACTTTGGGAGGCTAAGGAAGGCAGATCACCTGAGGTCAGCAGTTCAAGACCAGCCTGGGCAATATGGTGAAACCCCGTCTCTACTTAAAATACAAAAATTAACTGGGCATGATGGCACAAACCTGTAATCCCAGCTTCTCGGGAGGCTGAGGCAGGAGAGTCACTTGAACCTGGGAGGCGAAGGTTGCAGTGAGCCAAGATTGCGCCACTGCCCTCTAGCCTGGGTGACAGAGTGAGACTCTAGTCTGTCTAATATAAATATATATATAGTCTAATATAAATATATATTTTATCTAATATAAATATATATTGTCTAATAATATATATTTATGTATATTTTGTCTAATATAAATACATATATATTTTGTCTAATATATATATTAGACAAAAGAGTGAAGAAATACAATTTCAATATTTTAAAAAGGAAGGAAACTCATTATTTGTAAGGGATCTGATCACATCATTGAAACCTCAAGAAAATAAAATTTTTGGAAATACTGAATTCCGTAAGATTGCCAGATTTTTTAAATGCAAAATTAATGTCTTTAGACATAAATAATCACCACTGAAACATCCAGAAATTCCACTTTTAGAAATTTTCTGAGAAAATAATAAGTGCACAAAGATACAGTTGTAAAATCAACTCCAGCATTCATCATCGGACAGTCGTTTCAATGAACCGTGGTTCCTCTAGACAATGGGATGCAAAGCCCTTAAAAATATTACTGTGGATCTACATTTACTGAAATGGAAAGATTCTCATACTATGGGATGGTATGATAAGCATGATATAAAGTTCTGAAATTATGGTGATATTTTAAACTTTTTAAAAACATTAGGATTTAAACTTGTATGTACCAATATGAGAACAAAAGGCCATAAAAAGATTAAAATATAATGACAAGATGAGAATAGATTGCATTTCTATTATGATCACTGATGTATTTTCTTATTAGCACTTACATCCACTTGAATTATGCAATTTTTGTTTTTTATTATCTTTCACCCTCACTAACCTAAAGTCAGGGAATGTAAGCTTACTGTTGCACACCAGAACCTTGAACATCATGAGTATTTGTTGTGTAAATTATGAGTAAATTCCACTTCTGCACATTATGGATCTCAATTTCTCTCTATATACATGATGTAGAGGGATGTATGAAAAGATAATTCACCCAAAGGCTGGCATTGGTTGGCTCTATGTGTTGGAATTCTCTGTCTCCCTCACCTCTCAATCCTGGCTCTCTGTCTACATATCCATAAATACAAAAACAATATATGAATGTATTCTCTTCATTCTTTTTTTTTTTTTTTTTTTTGAGATGGTCTCGCTTTCTTGCCTAAGCTGGAGTACAGTGGCACAATCTTGGCACTCTACCTCCCGGGTTCAAGCAATTCACGTGCCTCAGCCTCCTGAATAGCTGGAACTACAGGTGTGAGCCACGACACTCAGCTAATTTTTGTAGTTTTTGGTATACATGGGGTTTCACCATGTTGGCCAGGCTGATCTCGAACTCCTGGCCTCAAGTGATTCACCTGCCTTGGCCTTCCAAAGATCTGGGGTTACAGGTGTGAGTCACCTCACTCAGCCTGAATAGATTGTCAATCTTTAAACTCCCAGCAATATGGAATAAACTGCATAGATTAAAATACAGAAGTTCTTTTTATTTCTCTCTTCTGCCCACCCCACCAAATCCTATCTTCCTCCCCAGAGATAACTATCATTTTCAGTTTTGTTTGTGTCCTTCCAGACTTTTAAGACACATATAGACAGACACAGTTTTAGTTGTATGTATTATTTAAATTAAGTGAGATTAGTCAATGTATAATATTCTGCAGTTTGCTTTTTTCATTCGGCAATATTGAAGTTCTTTCTGTCTGTTTCAGTACATGTGACTTTCCTGTCCCTTTTTTTTTGAGACGGAGTCTTGCCCTGTCACCCAGGCTGGAGTGCAATGGTGTGATCTTAGCTCACAGTAACCTCCACCTCCCTGGTTCAAACAATTCTGCTGCCTCAGCCTCCTGAGTAGCTGGGATTTACAGGCGTCTGCCACCACACCCAGCTAATTTTTGTATTTTTAGTAGAGATGGGGTTTCACCATGTTGGCCAGGCTGGTCTCGAACTCCTGCCCTTGTGATCCACCCACGTCGGTCTCCCAAAGTCACCTCCTGTAGGCTGCACAGCGAGTATGTGGCAGAGCTGGGATTTGCACCAAGGTCTGTTTGGAGCCAAAGCTCACAGGCTTCTCCTCTCATCAGGCAGGCTCTAGTAATGGGGATGGCAAACCTGAGGGTCTGACATCTGGACCACATTCAGGCATTACAGGCTGGGATTACGGGCGTGAGCCACTGTGCCCGACCTCCTGTCCTTTTTAGCTGCTGCATGGTCATCATTAATATGCATGTATTACCAAATATAGATGCATTCTGGTTTGTTTTATGGGCATTTGGTCAGCATCCAGTCTTCTGCAATTGCAAGCCACGGTGCACTAGTGAACACCTTGTTTGGTTCCCTTTGTAAATGTTGTGTGTATTCTCTGAATAAATGTTTTGAAATGGAATTGCCAGGTAAAATAATGCATTCATTTTAAGTATTGATAGTTTCTGCCAAACTGTCTTTCACAAAGGTGACACTAACTTACCTCTCCCCTCATCTTAGGTGAGAAAGCCATTTCTCTACCCTCTTGTCAACATAGAATCATATCACAAATCTTCTAATGTTTTGCTGGTTTGACAGGGAAGAACTGCATCTTTATGTTGTTTTAATCTGCATTTCTCTGATAACTAAAAAAGTTGATCACTTTTACATATGTTTTTTAGACATTTCTTCTGAAAAATTCACGTTCATAAGCTTCATCCATTTTCTTCTTTGGTTGTTTATCTTTTAATTAATGGTTTACAAGATTTTTAACAATGAATACTTTGATTATTGATATTTTCTTACATATTTAAAACCTTCTCTTCCTCAAGATCAGGAAAATATGTCTCTATGTGTTCTTCTAATTGTTGTTACAGTTTTGCTTTTCATATTTAGCACTATAATACATCTATTATTTCTTCGTATTTATGAAATAAAAAATAAAAATTTAACTGAAAAAAATTCCCAAATCAATAACCAATTGCTCTAACACCATTAGATGAAAATATTTTCTTTTTTCTCATTTGGACTATCACCTTTGTCAAGTATGAATTGATGGCATGATTTTTACTTCAATTTATTATACAATTTTTGAATATTTTTATTTTTGAATGCACTCATTTTTATAAGCTACAGTAGGCCAGGCACAGTGGCTCATGCCTGTAATCCCAGCACTTTGGGAGGAAAAGCAGTTATTTTCCATTTGAACACATTATAATAATTAACATCATGGAAAATTATTAATGATATATTAACTGAAAATTTCAAGTGATATTTTATGCATAATTTAATCTCAATTATGTAAATATATCTATGTGAATAGATGCAGAAAATAATGAGTAAGATGCTAACAACTGCATCTTGGTGGCTTTCTCTTACTGGTATTTCCCATCAAAGCCTCCAACAGCCTCCAATTTCACTTCTACTTTTAGGGCTTAGCTCTGCTTCTTTTCTACTTTGCAAGGGTTGAATCTCTGGTTTTCAAGGTTTTGCCTCTTGTTGAATGACGTGAGAAGTGATTGTAATGTTGTATGCCCTGAATGCATGGTGCTCTAACGATGTGGTGACTTTATCGAGTCAGAGAAGAAAGAGTTTGAACATCTGTTATGTATCAGATTGCCTCATTTGATTTTTTTCAAATCACCTCTTAAATAAAATGTTGTAACCTCCACTTTCCATGTAAGCAAATTGAGATTCACCCGAGCAAAGTCAAGAAGTCACCTCCTGTAGGCTGCACAGCAAGTATGCGGCAGAGCTGGGATTTGCACCAAGGTCTATTTGGAGCCAAAATTCTCCTCTCCTCAGGCAGGCTCTAGGGATGGGGATGGCAAACCTGAGAATCTGAAATCTGGACTACATTCAGTCAAATGTGATCTCCTGGCATCATCCCCATGCACCTCCCGTGCCTTCTGCAAGAATCTGGAGCCATGAGCCGGAGGCTGGTGCATGCGTCAAAGGAAGCTACAGTAGGCCGGATGCAGTGGCTCACACCTGTAATCCCAGCACTTTGGGAGGCTGAGGCGGGTGGATCACTTGAGGTCAGAAGTTTGAGACCAGCCTGGCCAACATGGCAAAATCCCATCTCTACTAAAAATACAAAAATTATCCGGGCATGGTTGTATGCATCTAAGTTCCAGTTACTTGGGAGGCTGAGGCAGAAGGATTGCTTGAACCCGGGAGGCGGAGGTTGCGGTGAGCCGAGATTGTGCCATTACACTCCAGCCTGGGCGACAGAGCGAGACTCCATCTCAAAAAATAAAAATAAAAATAAAAAGAGAAGAAGAAACTACAACCATACACACATTGCCCTGGAAGGGAAGGGTCTGGCTCCCTAACCTTAGCATACTTACTTATTTGTCCTGAGTCCACTTTTGAGGGATCATGTACCTGTTCTTCAATCTCCCCGTTTTTGTTTTTGTTTTTGTTTTCATTTCTTTCTTTTTTTTGAGACGGATTCTCGCTCTGTAGCCCAGGCTGGAGTGCAGTGGCGTGATCTCGGCTCACTGCAAGCTCCGCTTCCTGGGTTCATGCCATTCTCCTGCCTCAGCCTCCCGAGTAGCTGGGACTACAGGCGCCTGCCACCACGCCTGGCTAATTTTTATACTTCTAAGGGGTTTCACATCTTACAGTTAACCAGATGGTCTCGATCTCCTGACCTCGTGATCCGCCTGCCTCGGCCTCCCAAAGTGCTGGGATTACAGGTGTGAGCCACCGCGCCCGGCCAGTCTTCCCGGTTTTTAATTGTGATCCCAGTTCAGGAGGTAGAAATGAAGGAACCCAACATTCAGTTAAAGGTAATAATATGCATTTTCCTTTAACAGTTTCTTCGAGCTCAGTACTCAGTGCTAATTAACACTCAGTAAGTAATCTCGTTGCTCATGAAGAGTGCAACCATTGTGATTCAGTTGATTTTAGAGCCTGATGAGACGACCTTGTAACCCTGGAAGAGATCTTACTTTTGAAATAGGGTTGACTTTTTTTAAGAAAGAGAACATGATCCCTGGTTGCCTAGTATTGCCTCCTCCTCTGCTGTAGGATATATAAAAATAAATGTGGTCGGTTTGCCCCTCCCCGTAGATCAGGAAATACCAAACTCTAAGGTTCTGGGGCAATGGTTAGCCCTGCCTTTGGCTCCATGCCATGTCAGGATATGATTTGAATGGCTCTAATAACGTTTGCCCCTATCAAAGTCATGCCTTCTTTTTCAGTCAATTACTCAGCTAAAGATTGGGATAGAGAGAATTAATGGAAATTGTGGAAATTGAAGTTCAAAAGGCTAGATTCTCATCCATTGTTTGGCCCTCATGCTTGACCTTTTATTCAGATTCTTTATTTTGACAAGTTATTCTTTCTGAACTTGAACTTGTGCTAAGGCTATGGGACTATTGTTGGCTTACTAGGAAACAATAATTCCAAGCATGCTAGACTCCCTGCCTTCCTTCACACTGTTTACTTTACCCGGAATGTACTTCCTTCCATGTCTGCATATCCAAATGCCACCCACCCTCTTCGAGATTCTATGTAAATATTCCCACCTTCCTGAAAGCTTCCTTGGGTCCCTCCAGCTGCCAGTTGCAAGACAGCGGGTAGTAGCAGAGAGCAAGGATTCTGAAACCAGACCAGTGCAATTCACATCCCAGCTCTGCCACTTTCTAGCCATGGGACTTTGGCTGTTTCTTACTGTATCTGTGCCTTAGTTTCCCCATCTGTAAAATGAAAACAAAAATAGTACTTATCTCATAGGTTGTTAGGAAGATTAAGTGAGTTAATACATAGTAAGTGCTTAGAACCATATGGGATATATGTTTGTTAAAATAAATAATATTTTATTTTCTGAACGATTAGCAAAATTTCAATTATATCTTTTTTTTTTTTTTTTGAGACGGAGTCTCACTTAGTTGCCCAGGCCAGAGTGCAGTGGTGTGATCTCTGCTCACTGCAAACTCCGCCTCCTGGGTTCAAGTGATTCTCCTGCCTCAGCCTCCCGAGTAGCTGGATTTACAGGTGCCCACCACCATGCCCAGCTAATTTTTGTGTTTTTAGTAGAGATGGGGTTTCACCATGTTGGCCATGCTGATCTCAAACTCCTGACCTCGTGATCCACTGGCCTCGATCTCCCAAAATTCTGGGATTACAGGCATGAGCCACCGCACCCGGCCTCAATCATATCTTTTATAGTGCATATCAGTGTCTGCTTTCTATTACACGAATTATCTTCTCTCCTTTTCTAGGCTGAAAGTTCCTGGAAAGAAACCTGTGTTTGTTTCAGCTCCGTAACCCTGTGAATCCTCAAAATTTGAGATATGGCTCAGTTAATTTAGACAGTTTATTTTGCCAAGGTTGAGGATGTGCCCGTGACACAGTTGCAGGAAATCCTGATGACATGTGCCCAAGGTGGTCAGGGCACAGCTTAGTTTTACACATTTTAGAGAGGCATGAGATATCAATCAATGTGTGTAAGAAGTACACTAGTTTGGTCTGGAAAGGTGGGACAACTTGAAGCAAAGGCAGGAAGACTCAAAGCCAGAGGGAGCTTCCAGGTCACAGATAGGTGAGACACAAACAGTTGCATTCTTTTGAGTTTCTGATTAGCCTTTCCAAGAAAGGCAATCAGATATGCCTCTATCTCAATGAGCAGAGGGGTGACTTTGAATAGAACAGGAGGCAGGTTTGCCCTAGGCAGTTCCCTTTAGTTTAGTGATTTGGGGGCCCCCAGATTTATTTTCCTTTCACATCCCTCACAGTACCTTGCACATGGTAGCACTGCATAAATAAATGTCTTTTTTTTCCCTTTTTTTTTTGAGACGGAGTCTCGCTCTGTTACCCAGGCTGGAGTGCAGTGGCGCGATCTCGGCTCACTGCAACCTCTGCCTCCTGGGTTCAAGCGATTCTCCTGCCTCAGCCTCTGAAGTGGCTGGGACTGTAGGTGCGTGCCACCATGCCCGGCCAATTTTTTTGTATTTTTAGTAGAGATGGAGTTTCACCATATTAGCCAGGATGGTCTCAATCTCCTGACCTCGTGACCCACCTGCCTTGGCCTCCCAAAGTGCTGAGATTACAGGCGTGAGCAATAAATATCCATTGAGTGCTTTCCATGGTAATTGTTGTGGCTTGATCCTCTCATTGCAAGTTACCAAATCAGTAACTCAAAAGAGCATCATGTGTATTGTCTTCCCTGTCCATAAATATTTGTTTATTTCTCAATCATTCCTTTGGATAATGTTCTAGAAAATCTTCCAGAGGAAATACATTGGGATGTGCATCCTGCCAAAACTAGTTCATCCCATGGGCACAGAAAGCTTGAAATTGAAGTAAGGAAATATGTCAGCTTCCCAGGATGCCTGCTTCCTACTGGCATTGCTGCAAGGTTCAGAAACTATCGTCAGTTTCTTCAGGTGTGCAAGCCAGGTCTCACTAACAATTGTTTCAGTACTGTGTTGTTAAGTTAACTTTTAAAAGCCAGTGCCCTCATACAAAGGCTGGGATATAACAAAAGCCCATCAAGAGTTTTGCCTAGGCCTTTCCTGGGCCTTAAAGCATGACAAAATAACGAAGGAATTCTTAACAGGATCCATTTGGGATTAAACAAGTTTTATGGGGGGTCTGAAGAAACTCTCTGGGCCTCCACAAACAAGTTCCACTAACAAGAAACCCCTCAAACGTCCATGGTTTAGCAGGAAACAAGATAAGGGTAATCACCCCAGCCCCTGTACCCATTTAGATGAAATAAATTTACTGAGGCTCCATAGGAAGGTTCTTAGGACTCAGACCTTAGTTATAGATTAAAAGAAGTTAATCACGTACGTCTTTAGATGAATGCACACTTACAAGTAGACATATAGCTTAGAAGGTGTATAAGCTCTGGAAAACGTTGTAATTTTGCATAGGCCTGGCGATAATTTCCAGGCCTTCTCCCTATAACCAGTTACAGACACAAAAATAGCAAATAGTCAGTTTTTATTGAAAACTAGATCTCCAAAGGTGGTCCTGAAAGGCTCTTGTTGGCAGGTTTGCACATTCTCTTTCCATATGGAAATGTACTTAAGAAGCCAAATCAATGTAAGAAAGCTGCCTAGTGGGTATAGAGTTTAATAAAGAAATAAGGCCTTCAAGTTATGATTGCTTGATATACCCATTCTACCTAGAGAGAATGCAGTCCAGAAAGGGCAGGTGCTCTGCTCTCTTCAGCACTGGAGACACCCACACATTCTGATCATTTCTCTCTCCATTTCCAGTATTCCTGGCCAGTTATTAAAACTTCTATAGTGACATTACTTCTGATAACAGATAGGCTTCAGTTTCCAAGATTATAGTATCTTTCATTTTGCTCTCTAAATGAAGGTTTTCCTTTTGGAGAGATATTCTAAATCCTTGGCTAATGTTTAGAAAAGGCTCTAGCCTCATTAGCAACACATTTACATCTGTCTTTGGTGTGTAATTTTTTAGGGGGAGGAAAATGGGAAATATCCAGTTTTTCCTGGATTCCTGTTAGTTTCAAGTCATGATGGTGACAGATTCTAACCTTCATCCCATACTCAGGAGACTCCCCATTTGAATCTTACAGTTTCAAAAACCCTGAATGTAGCTGGCACGTTCATTTCACTGGGAGGCCAATGTCTTCCATTCAGCTAGTAATTTTCATCTGTTGAATCTGGTTCTAATTTAAAATATCAGTAGGCTCTATAGCTACAGAAGTCATTTCTATAGTTTCAGAACACACAACTGCAATTTCCCCAGTAAGCTGGAGGAGATACTGTGTGGTTATACAAAAGTGTTTTGTTTTTGTTTGTTTGTTTTATTTTAAATATACCTGAACTCCTTGAATAACAGTGAAATTAAGAGAATGTGCTTTCAGTCCAGAGCTTGCTGGTAGGTTACATCCTCCAAGTCAGCATGTGCCACGCTTTCGTGGTTCCTAAAGGTCCCGGGAACAGAAGGACACGGTCACAGATGTCCCTCTGTTCTCAGCTAATTAAGTAAGTAAGCTCTACCAGCTCTGTTCTCTCCACATCCTCACCCACGCCACGTCATTGTCATTCCTTGAGCCAGAGTCCTGTGTTCTCATAGAGAATTGGGCTCAATAGGAAGCTTTTATTTGAAAGGCAAAAAGAAAGCTTATGTTTCAGGAGGTGTTTCAAAGAGAAGATTTCAAGAGCGTTAGTGGTTGAACATAATTTCAGCTGCATTAAATTCTGGAGGCAGGTTTTGCTTTAGGCTTCTGGAAATAAGAGTCATAGATAAGGATAAGAATAAGTGTTAAACACAATTCTGAAATCCCCTTATTTTGCAGAGGAGGAAAATTAGTTCCAGAGAAGTGAGGTACCTTATCTGAGGTCACAGAACTTCTTGGTGATAGAGATAGACCTTGAGTCTCGAGGCCTCCTGTTCTTCCAACTAGATCTCACATAAGGGAAATTGCAAATGCTGGACAATTTCGTTTGCAATTACTAACTCCTAACAATGTTAGTTAAAATTAACTAACTCCTTGAGCACATTGTAGATTTTTTTTCCTGCTTGTATATATATGTACACAAGCAAACACCGCAATATGCAATATACAGAAAATGTATGCAATACAATTTTGGTAGAAATTTTGACTTAATCCTACAGAAACTATTTCTTGAGAGATTACTACATACCACATCCTACATGCCAGTGTGCCTTGAGCTAAAACTGTGAACAAAACCAACACTGATTTTGCTTCATGGAGCTTACACTAAGTGGAGAATTCAAATCAGCAAAAAGGCAGGAAAGGGGGACTGTGATTAGGAAGGGATCCCTGAGAGGCTGGGTGGGGATAATCAGAGAGGGCAGCTTGGAGGAGGAACTGTTGTCTAGAGGAAAACCTGAAGGTGAGAGGATTCAGGGCTCACACTTGTTGGCATGCCAGGTTGAGCTCCTGTGGGTTTGTGTGTGCTGTTTCCCAGGCTCGGAATGCCCCCAACACCTTGCTGTATCCACATTCTCATTTCCTCTCCCCGTTGACCTCTTAGTCATCTTTTCCTTCTGGGGGCAAGTGTCACCCCTTCAGAAACTCCCTCTCACCCAGAACAGACAAGAGGTCTTTACTCTGGGTCCCTATCAAGTTTTGTTCATCCTTTATTATAACTATTATCATATGCTAAAAATACAAGCTTACCTCTCCGTCTTCTCCAGTAGCTTTCAAGCTCTTAGAAAACAGGGACTTTGTCCTACTCATGTACTTGTGGACATAGTACCAGGTACAGGGCAGGCATTAAATCAATGTTGATATTTACAGAATGCAGTGACTGGCATTGGGGTACCCTACGGCTCTCCTCGCGCTTTCTCTAAACCACATTTTCTCCTCCAGATTACATTTGAAGCCCTTCATTTGTAAGAGTCACTATTAATAAAAACCTTAGGGTTGCCTTATCAGAGAACGAGAAAGAAAATCTGTCAGAAGAGTAGACAGTCACCACCAGAGTGGGCATGTGGCTGCCTCATGCAGGGCCAGGGCCAGGGCCAGGGCCATAGCTGTGCCTTCCTTCTCTCCCTAGCTAGAGAAGAATGGAAGCTGCGGACTGCCCCCAGCGAATCCCAGTACCCACATCGTCCTGTGGATAAGCCTTGACTACCCCCAAGGTGAGTCCTGATGGGACAGAGGAACAGTGAGATCCAACTTCCCTTACACTTCTGGTGATTTATATTGGACTAGAAACTTCACCAGGGAACCTGCGGACCAAAATGAGAAATTATTTGAAAATTCTGAAACCAGGCAAACATTTGTGGGTGGCGTGAGAAGAAAAAGATGAACTGTCCGTGTGGAGCAAAGAGAAAGGTGCCCTGCTTGCTGATTGGGTGGTGGTGGTGATGGCGGCTGCCATCTTTGAAAGGAGAGAAAGCGGCTGGGGGCCTTCTGTGTTCTTGATTGCACTGTTCTATTAACTAAATCATAAGAATTTTTTAAAGCTTGTTTTTAATACTTAACTGGTACATTAGAACTAGTTTTATTTATGTAGAGATTTTAAAAGGCCAAAAGGCCACAGTCAGCTGCGTCGTCCTTGTTGGAATGGATCCGTTTCCCTGCTTATTCATTTCCTGCTCACATGTTAAGAGTTATGGTTTCCACTTGAAAAGTAGGTCCATAGTGACTGCCTGGGAGTGGCAAACTACACTGGAGATACAGCGTGTGGAAGAGGAATTAGCTTAACTGGCTGTCCTTGTTAACACTGCCCCAGTTGTCATCAGCTTTTGTCTACCACATTTTATCTGTGATAGGGAGACAGGAGTCTCACCTCCTCTGAGCCTGGCTTCTGTCTGTGCTAGGTAACTTTTTGCACTGTTCTATTGAGAGGTGAAGCCAGCTGGACTTCCTGGGTCTAGTGGGGACTCTGTCTTACAAGAGGATTGTAAAATGCACCAATCAGCACTCTGTAGTTAGGATTGTAAAACGCACAAATCAGCACTCCCTGGCTAGCTAGAGGTTTGTAAAATGCGCCAATCAGTGCTCTGTAAAAATGCACCAATCAGTCCTCTGTGGCTAGCTAGAGGTTTGTAAAATGGACCAATCAGCACTCTGTAAAATGGACTAATCAGCAGGACATAAGCGGGACAAATAAGGGAATGAAAGCTGGCAACCCCCAGCCAGCAGCAGCAACTCGATCAGGTCCCCTTCCACACTGTGAAAGCTTTGTTCTTTTGCTCTTCACAATAAATCTTGCTACCGCTTGCTCTTCGGGCCCGCACCACTTTTAAGATCTGTAACACTCACCACAGAGGTCTATGGCTTCATTCCCGAAGTCAGTGAGACCACAAACCCACGAGAAGGAAAAAACTCCAGACACACTATCTATGCCACACAAACTCCAGACACACAAACTTGCTCAGTACGGCCATTTCTAAAATGGAAAGAGCTACTGGTTGGGCGTGGTGGCTCAAGCCTGTTAATCCCAGCACTTTGGGAGGCCGAGGCAGGAGTATTGCTTGGGCAGGAGTTCAAGACCAGCCTGGGCAACATAGTGAGACCCTGTCTCTACAAAAATAAAAAATATAATAATTTAAGATGGAAAGACCTAGATGCAGCAACTTAGTCTAGAGTTGAAAAGCACTTGAATGTCAGGTGGATGATGATGCCAAGTGGAGCAAATGCATTTTCTTTCCTCACTCTTTTGGACCTCAGTGTCCTCATCTATCAAATGCAGACATCAAGGGAGGAATCTTCTAGAGTTATTTTCAGGCTCTGATGTTCTTGAATCTCTCTGAGTTTTGTATCATCATAAACAGTACTTCCTGTTGGAACAGGTGCAATTCTTGCTGTGGCAATACCTATATCAGGGAAGAAACTGAAAATCCCCCAGAGTCCCCAGCCTGTCAAGGAGGCAGGAAAAAGAGCTCTCTTGACTGAGACTCAGGAAATGAGTCATGCACACTGCACCCTGGAGGACACATCTTGAACCAGGGATGAGGGGCCCATCCTGTACAGGGGACGGAAGTGAGGAAGGTGCTTGAGATCTTTCTGCACCTGTCCCTTAGACATTCTCTCTACTTCTGGATGCTCAAGGCCACCATTAGAAAATGGGCTCCCCACACACTCTCTTAATCCCCGTAAGGTAGAGAAATTCCTGGAGGGGGGATTGAGTTGGGTAACATGGGAGGGAAAAGCCTGTTCTGAGCAGAGAGGAGGTTAATTAGAGGGGAACCAAGAACAGCCTCCTTCTGGGTGCTCCTATTATAGAAACAGTTCATGGCTCCAAGAAAAGGGGCAGTCAGTGTCTGAAACACAGCAGAGAAGTGGAAGAGAGGGCTGACTTTGGAAATGTGGAATATTATTCAGGGAATGCTTGTATTTAAGGTGGGGGAAGACGGGGTCTTGTGAGTCTTTGCCTTCTTCTCTCACATAGTGGATTGGGGTTGGATCAAGGCAAGTGTTATCAGGCTCTCTACTTGTCCCCTGGGACCTAATGGGATTCCAGAAAGGCAGGTGAGCCCTGCTGAAGATGTGTGCATGCCTGGCTGTACTCTACCTGTGCAAGTGCCCCTGTAAGTGGAGGAGGTCATTCAGCCTCTGATAGTCATGTGCTCCCCTGAAAGTTAAGCCAGGCTTTATGTGAGGCAAAAATAAGATGATTGAGTAGAACGAGGGAGGGGGTTTTAGTACATTGCCCAATTCCCTAGAGGTGAAGGCATTTAGCAATGGCCATTGCTAAGGGAATCTGCTCTTCAACAAAACAAACTAATTCTTAAACATCTTTATTGAGTGTCTACTGAATGCTTGGACAATGGACAAAGATTCTTATAGAAAAAACTTTTCTGTGAGCCCTAAACATGCTCTCAGGGTCTGCCGGCCTGATCCGAGCTCATTAAAATTCCAGATGTCGGAAGGAGGCTGCGCTCCATCCCATGATTTAAACCCCCCTTGGTTAGTTCAAAGCAACCCCTGCTGCCCTCATGGAAAGTGCCAGGTTCATGCCCTCAGCTGCACTTCAGTGGAGAAGCGTGCCAGGTGGGTCTGACTCCAGGGCATGGTGAATTTTCTTAAAGCAAAGCGTACTTGAACCCCCAATGTGTGCATGAATCCTCAGAAATTTTTTTTTTTAAGCATAGTGTTTGTAGCTTGTACCAGATTGAAAAAGAAAGGAAGGAAGGAAAGAAGGAAAGAAGGAAGGAAGGAAAGAAGGAAGGAAGGCAGGGAGGGAGGGAGGGAGGGAAGAAGGGAGGGAGGGATGGAGGAAGGGAGGAAGGAAGGAAGGGGAGGAAAGGAAAAGGGAAAGGGGAAGGAAAGGGTGGTAAAGGGAAGGGAATGGAAGAAGAAAGAAAAAGACATGGGAGGGGAGAGGAGAGGAGGGGAGGGGAGATCAAGCCCCTTTCCCAGGTCCACCAGCTGCTTCACAGCTCAGGGGCTGAGTGGGGCCATTCCTTGTTCAGTCTCTGCTGTCACTGTTCTTATCCTACCTACTTTTCCAAAAGCAGGGAACTGTACAATCCCCTCCTGCCGGCTTAGCCATTTGAAGGCTCTTTCTTGACTGCATGTCCATTCATTGCCATGGAGGGGGAATGCCGGAAGAAAAAGTCACCAGGTCGACCCTTGCTCCCTGACTTCAAAAGAGATATCTCCAACAGACTTCCCTCAGGGCGGGGGGCTCATGGCTTTGGCCAGCCATTGTGCAAGCAAAGAAATAATTCCTAAGCTTAGCTCCTGAAAGCAGGGAGCAGAGGGAAACCACTGCAGTATCTGGGAAGAGGGCGAGGTCCCCTCTTTTCTGGGTAAGGAAGTGGGAGTGGGGGTGTGAAACCGGCTGGAACCGTAATCTCCATGAAAGAAACGTCAAGTTCTCTAAGGGGTGTATCACCTTTCTGCTGTTCGTTCTAGCCTTTTTCCTGTTTTTGTGAAACTCCAAAACCCATTGATTTTCCTTTACCGCTGATGGATGTGTTCGCTAATTTGCTAATAATATTGCCTTCTACTGACAGGAAGGAACTTGTATTTAGTCACTTAATTTTGTTTCAGATGCCAGCCCTGTAGGAGGTGGGGTGTCTGGACATTGATGAATGGGATATTTTCTTGCTAAAGAGGGGGACGCTTTCTCATTTATCTCTGAGTTTTCTCTTTTGTTTACTCACTGACCACCTCCTGAAGCTTTCTCCAGAGTGGCTCCCTGGGTGTTTGGGGAGCTCTTCCTCACTTGCTGTGCTGGCCTGAGCCCCCATTCTCCCCCTAACTGGAATGGTCTGTGCCATTCCCACAGCACTTTGTGTTAGGACCCTTTGGAGAAAAAGCAGTGAGTAAAAACAAAGTTCTCTTTAGAGATATGCTGACATTGTCTGAGGCGTTCGAACCAGAGCAACTCCATCTTGAATAGGGACTGGGTAAAATAAGGCTAAGCCCTACTAGGCTGCATTCTCAGGAAGTCAGATATTCTTAGTCACAGGATGAGATAGGAGATCACAAGATACAGGTCATAAAGACCCTGCTGATAAAACAGGATAAGGTAAAGAAGCCGGCCAAAACCAAGATAGCAATCAAAAGTTATCTCTGGTCATCCTCGCTGCTCATTATACACTAATTATAATGCATTAGCATGTTACAAGACACTTTCACCAGTGCCACGACACTTTACAAATGCCATGGAAACATCTGGAAGTTACCCTATATGGTCTAAAAGGGGAGGAACCCTCAGTTCCAGGAAATGCCTGCCCCATTCCCAGAAAACTAGTGAATAATCCACCCCCTATTTTGCACATGATCAAGAAATACCCATAAAAATAGCCAGTTAGCAGCCTTGGGGCTGCTCTGCCTATGAAGTAGCCATGCTTTACTCCTTAGTTTCCTAATTAACTTGCTTTCATCTTATGGACTAGCCCCAAATTCTTTCTTGTGCAAGATCCAAGGAACCTCACTTGGAGTCTGGATTGGGGCCCCTTTCTGGTAAAAGTATTGTGACTGGGAAAATAGCGTGGTGCCAGAAGTTGAGGTGTGAAAACATGTAGATTGTAAAGCCGGGGGTCTCTTTCTAGCAGTGACTAGAAGCGGGAATCCCTAAAGCTAGAGTAATTTTTTTTTCCTGGGGGAGCAAAGCATATCTACCAGTAGGATGGGACAAAGGAAAATCAGGTGCAGCAACTTGTGTAATAGAACAAGCAATAAACTTGTGGCTGAAGGATTAGATTTTAAATCTCAACTCTGCCACTTACTAGCTTTGTAACTTCTAGCAAATAATTCCTAAGTTTCAGTTTCTCATCTATCTAATAAAAATAATAATGTATTAATTAGGATGGCTTTATTTGCAAATAACTGAAAACCCAATTCAAAATGGTTTAAATACTGTAGGAAATGATTAGCTCACGGCTACTAAAAAGTTTGTAAGTGGCATAAGCTTCAGGCATGGTTTGATCAGGGTTCCAGATGCATTTCTCTCTGAGTCTCTGGTTTCTGCCCTTCTTCATTTGCTTTTCTCCTGGAAGAAAGATGGTGGCAGCTGTTCCAGGCCTCCCAGAGGCATATCACATAAAGAACTTCTCTTCCCCCATCACTGGCCAAAATTATTATACATCATCCTAACTGGACCAACTTACATCATGTGCTAACTCCTAAACCAATTTTTTGACTTGGCGGATACCAGGCACTGTTCGTCTTAGGCCTCAGTCACACATTCTCTATACCAACCACCATAGCATGTGGGATGGAATTGCTAATGGATTTCAGCTGGGGATTTTGAGAATACATTTAAACAGTACAACTGCTTCATGGTAGAGAAGGGGTTTGCTGGCGATGTCAACTAAGGTACCATTATTCATGAAGGATTAAAGGGAAAATTAAAAATTTTGGCACATATGAACATCCCTAACCTATGAGGACATGTCCAAATATTGGTCAAATCTGAGTTTGTGGTGAAATGTCATATATAGGCTTTCGATTGCTGTGTAACAATTTATCACAAACCTAGCAGCTTTCCACAACACCCATTTATTAGCTCATAGTTTTATAGGTGAGAAATATGGTCATGGTGTGCCTGGATTCTCTGCTCGGGATATCACAAGACCAATATCAACATGTTGCCCAGACTGTGTTTTTGTCTGAAGCTTGGACTTCTATTCCAAGCTCAAGAAAGTTGTTGACAGAGTTGAATTCCTTGCAGGTATAGGACAGAGGTGCTTGTTTCCTTGTTGGCTGCCATTGGGGGACCATTCTCAACTCCTACATGCTGTTTCTAGGTCACTCATCTTCAAAGCTAACCATGCCGACTCTCCCTTGCATCAAATCCCTTTCACAGGTAACTTCTGTCTCTGGCTTCTCTACCCAGAATTAAAGGGCTCAAGTGATTAAGTCAGGCCCAACCAAGGCCCCTGCACCCAGTCTATGTTATATTTCAATCACAGTGCATTATGAGAGCACAATAAATATTTGTTGAATGGATAAACTAACATGGTTCCCAAGGCCTTTTATGGTCAGGCCCATTCTTATCTCCTGTCAACACTAACACAAATACACACACACACACACACACACACACACACACACACACACACACATCTGTCCACACTCCTAGGCCAACCCTGCTAGACCCTCAGATTTCAGCTGCTGTAGTCTCTTTGATCCCTCAAGTCTGGGTCAGGCTCCCATAAGCACTCCTCTCATTGCGTTTTTTACAGGATGATATGTTAGCTTCCTACAAGAATTTCAGATCAAGGAAAGCAGGAACTCACCTATGCAGATTGCCTTGGGATGCAATGGGCCATGAATTTTGACACATATTTTGACAAAGGGTCAGATGTTCTGACACCACTTGCACTCTTCGGCCAAGAATTCCTTAACACTATGCTGGTGACTGGAATTTAGACCCCTCTTGGCTTCAGAATTCTGCTTTCATTTGCTTTCTCATCAATTGAGAAGAGCTTAGGTTAAACCCCACAGTAAACTGCAAAATGCCACATGGCTAACAAGCGCAAGAATGCTATATGAGGGTTTGATAGGAAGAAATCGCTTGGGCAAGGGCTCCTTGCTTTTCAAGCAGGTGTTAAATGCACTAAAGAAATGTTCACCTTCCCATTACTCTACCACCCGCAACTTTTCTCTGCAGCATGGGTAGCTGGTGGGCGGTCATGAAGAAAGTGTTCATCTTATGAATCTTTCCTTCTGTTTAAAAGTCCATTTCCCTTTTGTAGAGAAATACACTACAAGGGAGCAAGATGCCATGAGAGTGTTAACAGCCAAAAGTCATGGGCCAGGCAAGCATGGGTAAGAAAGCAGGACGTCCCTAACAGGACTCTCTGTTTTAGTGATTTTCTGAACTCGAACGAGTTCTTCAAACTTAGATGCTCTGCTAAGCTCTTGGAGGGGGGAAGACGAAATAGTTTTTGCTTTTGTGGAGCTTCCATTCTGGTGGTAGAGACAGAAATGGAAGCAGAAAATGACATCTAGCTTGATCCATCCTGTAAGAAAAGAGATGCAGGGCAGAGAAAAGGACCAGCGATGACATTTGAATTTCACCTTAAGTCTGAGTGGGAGTTTGCCAAGAGGAGTAGGAGAAAGGGATTCTAGGCAGGCAGAGAGTACTGAGAAATTATACAGAGGCACAAATAGGAAAGGGAGGTGGAAGGGAGGGAGCATTGGTTGAATGCGCCATATGTACCAAATGCTTCACAAGGGTTATCTCGTTTCATGTTTCCCAGAACCTCAGGAAAGTGGACATCGTTCTTCCCATTTGATAGATGAAGAAACTGAAGTTCAGAGTGGTTAAGGTCACAAAGCCTGTCAGTTATGAAGAAATAACTAAAGTTCAAGTTTTTCTGATTCAATGCCTTCATTTTGTTCATGGCACCTCATCACACTCCCTCTGCCTGGGTTGGAAAGAGGGTGAGAAGTTCAGGGTGGAGGGAGAGAGGATGGGAAATTGAGAGATTGGCTGGGAGATCAACTGGGGTTGTACTGGGAAGGGCCTGGTGAAGAACTCTAAATAATTTGTCTTGTATCTGGAAGGCTGTGTGGTATCCAACAGAAGAGTGTGTGTGTGTGTGTGTGTGTGTGTGTGTGTGTGTGTGTGTGAGAGAGAGAGAGAGAGAGCATGCACACGTGCATGCACTTAACAGAGAAATGCCATAATCGCGTTTTTATTTTTTCCATCGTTGATTCATATGTATGATTCAAAATGCAAAAGGCACAAAAGGGTGCTGAAGGTGTAATTTTCCTCCTATCCCTGACCCCCAGCCATCTCCAGAGGAGGTGAGCATCACCCATTCCTTACTTATCCTTTTTGGGATGGTCAGTGCATAGAGAAGCAGAGATATGGGGGTGCTAACATGATAATTGCACCCTGATTTTTTGTGACATAGGAACATATTTTTGAGGTTGTTTTTATAACTGTTTATAAAATGCTTCCCTATTTTTTTTTAACAGCTGCATAGTGTTCCATTGATTGTATTTGCTGTCATTTGTTTTTAAAAGATCCGTACTGGTAGGCATTTGAGTTATTTCCGTTATAAAAATGTTACATAAACTTTTGTGTCATTTCACTCATGCTTAAGTATATCCATAAGGGACATTCCCAGAAGTGGAACTGCTGGGTCACAGGGCAGAGGCAGCATTTGTAATTTGCTAAATCTTGCCCTACTGCCCTCCATGGAGGTTGCAATTTCTACTCCTACTGCTAGTGTGTAAGGGCACCGCTTTCTCAGTCAACATCTTTGCTCACACAGTGGGCTAGAAAACTTTGGATTTTTGTCAAAGTTTAGGAGACAAATGCTATTTCAGTGAAGTTTTACTATTTATTTATTTATTTATTTATTTATTTATTTGAGACGGAGTCTCGCTCTGTCGCCCAGGCTGGAGTGCAGTGGCCGGATCTCAGCTCACTGCAAGCTCCGCCCCCCGGGTTCACGCCATTCTCCTGCCTCAGCCTCCCGAGCAGCTGGGACTACAGGCGCCCACCACCTCGCCCGGCTAGTTTTTTGTATTTTTAGTAGAGACGGGGTTTCACCATGTTAGCCAGGATGGTCTCGATCTCCTGACCTAGTGATCCGCCCGTCTCGGCCTCCCAAAGTGCTGAGATTACAGGCTTGAGCCACCGCGCCCGGCCTATTTATTTATTTGTTTATTTATTTATTTATTTATTTTTGAGGAGGAGTCTTGCTTTGTCGCCCAGGCTGGATTGTCATGGCGCCACCTTGGCTCACTGCAACCTTGGCCTCCCTGGTTCAAGCGATTCTCCTGTCTCAGCCTCCTGAGTAGCTGGGATTACAGGCGCGTGCCACCACGCTCGGCTCAGTTTTGTACTTTTAGTAGAGACAAGGTTTCACCATGTTGGCCAGGCTGCCTCTGAACTCCTGACTTCAGGTGATCCACCCGACTCGGCCTCCCAAAGTGCTGGGATTACAGGTGTGAGCCACTGCACCCGGCCCTCAGTGAGGTTTTACTACTTTCAGTTACTTTATGGAGTGCAATTGTGTGTCTCTTAAATTTGCTATTTTGTATCCACCTTGTGATTTAAAAAAAAATTATCCGCCCATTTTTCTATTTAGTTCTTGATCTTTTTTTTTTTTCATTTATTTTGGGAGCTTAAATGCACTATGTGTATTTTATAAAAAAAAATAGATAATAGCATTAGTCACGAGGATGGTGTGAGATAGGAATGGGGTGAGGGAGACAGAAATGGGAAGGGAGAGCCATTTCTGGGTAGAAATGATAGGGTTGATGACTGAGTTAATGTGGTAGGTAAGGGGAGAGGGAAGTCAAGTATGAGTTTGAAAAATCTAGCTTGGGAGGCTGGGTAAGCAGTGACTTATGAACTAAGATGAGGAAAACCACAGAAGTAGCTTGGGGTGATGAGAATTTGCCAATAATTATTACCTATATGCATGTATGTATATACTGTATGTGTATGTATATATGTACATATATCTATTGTATGATTATATGTATATGTAATGGTCCCCAAATTTTTTGGCACCAGGGAACAGTTTTGTGGAAGGCAATTTTTCCAGGGAATGGGACAGGGGGAGGATGGTTTTGGGGCAATTCAAGTGCATTACATTTATTGTGCACTTTATTTCTATTATTATTACATTGTAGTATATCATGAAATAATGATAAAACTCACCATAATGTAGAATCACTGGGAGCCCTGAATTTGTTTTCCTGCAACCAGATGGTTCTATCTGGGGGTGATGGGAGACTGTAAAAGATCGTCAGGCATTAGATTCTCATAAGGAGCATGCACCCTAGATCCCTTGAATGTGCAGTTCACAATAGGGTTCATGCTCCTATGAGAATCTGTTAATAATGCCTGTGCTGATCTGACAGGAGGTAGAGCTTGGGTGGTAAAGCAAGCAACGGGGAACTGCTGTCAATACAGATGAAGCTTCACTCACTAGCCCACCACTCACCTCCTGCTGTTTGGCCTGGTTCCTAACAGGCCACAGACTGGTACTGGTCTGTGGCCCGGGGGTTGGAGACTCCCATGTGTATGTATGTATGTATGTGTATGTATACATATATAAAAGATCTGTCTGTCTATCTATCTATCTATTATATTTCCCATATGATAAAGGATTTGAAGCAGTTTATAAAACACAGACACACTGCAAAAAAATGAAATTAATTGAAGAAATTTGTTTGAAGGAAAAATTCGGAAAATGAAACAATAAATCCAGGGATGAGATTACATCTGGCAGTGTGTATTATGCAGTCCTCTGCAGCTGCTAGAGGTAGGCTGTAAATCTGGCCCAAAGCCTCCTGCAGGCCAAAGCTAAGGTGGAAACACACCAGACGGCCAGAGTGACCGAGTGACCGTGCAAACAATCACCTCTCTTGGCCTCACCGGACAAATCAGCTGCCATTAGCATTAGCGTCTTCATTCTGTCACTTCTTGCCCCTTAACCACACTCATGCTCCCCTTTGCCCTATACCAGGAAGTACATCTGGGCATCCCCAGGGAGTGTCATATGAATCTATGAATAAAGCCAGGCCCTCGGGACACTGTCACTCTCTAGTCCAGATAATCCTGCCTGGCCACTGACTTGCCAGTGGGTAGATACCACTCCCAAGGATGCCTCAAGGGCATCTCTTCTGATGGATTGGACTCTGGCTTTCCTGCCAACTCCCTGGCTATGCTTACTCAGTACCCATGGGGGCTCCTTCTCCTCTTCCTGCCTTCTGTATGGGAGTGCTGTGGGGCTTGTTCTTTGGCCCTCTTGTTTTCCCTCTCCACTTTTCCATCAATCAGAGGCTGACATACTTCTTAATAGGCCACCTGTGTTCAAACCAGAAATAAGTCCCCGTACCTTGTCTGTAGAGGGCTGGGAAGAGGACCAGAGACCACATATTCCCTTTCTTCTTTCTGGGCTCCGGACATTTATGCGAGAAACACTTTCTTGCAAGTTTCATCTCCTCCCATGAAAATCATTCATGCATATTGGGGCTTGAGGGGTTGCCCTTCCCACGTGACTACAGCCCAGGATCCGTGGAATCTGCAGGCCTCATGGCATTTCATAGGGAGGTTATGGTTTGGGGTGTTGGGGGTCAGAAGATTGGATTGTTTAAGCAACAAGGACCTTCCCAGGCCAAACTTAAATGTGTATCATGGAGGAGCCTCCACCCTTGGAAGAGATACAGGCAGCAAATGGCAAGATGGTAGCCTAGGTCCGTAACCATGGCAGTGACAGTATCTCATCTCCAAGAGGGTGGCCGCCCTCTGCACTGCACGCCTGAGGGCAAGACACTTAGCTAATTAACTAATTCATCTCAGCTGGGCCACACTTCTCCTTAGAAATAGCATTCACAGGACAACCAAAGTCAGTGGCAACAGAGGAACAAAGAAGGGGGAGACAGCTCTTTTTTTAGAGACAGGATCTTGCTCTCTTGCCCAGGCTGGAGTGCAGTGGTGCAATCATAGCTCACTACAGCCTCAAACTCCTGGACTGAAGAGATCTTCCTGCCTCAGCCTCCTGAGTAGCTGGGGACTACAAGTGTGCACCACCATATCCAGCTAAAAAAAAAAAAAAAAAAAAAAATTGGAGACAGGGTCTTGCTCTGTTGCCCAGGCTGAGAGACACAATCTTTATTGTGTCCCTATTACCTGCAAGAAACTTTGCCAGTATTATTTTATTTAATTTTCAGAATGATTTTGGGCTTGGAATTATCATCCAACCCCCATTTTCCTGGCAAAGAAGAAACTAAGATGCAGAGAGGTTACACACTTGCCTAAGGCCATGAAATTAGTAACCGATAGAACCAGAAGTGGCCCAAGTGGTCTGTCTCTAAGGGTCCTTGAGCTTGAAACAGGAATTCCTGGGCTTGCAACAGCAATTCTACCACTTCTGCCATTTATACTGAATAGGACAAGTCACTAACCGACCTATTCAGAGTAGGTAAAACTATCATTACAAGGCAAGGGGACAGATACAGGGTGCTGTTAGTTGGGGTCATCAATGTAGTCGCTCAAACCCAGAAAAAGAATCTATTTTACCATTGTGCTTTGTTACAGGAGCATAGTTTGTAATTTATTTTATTTAATTATTTTTTTGAGATGGAGTCTTGCTCGGTCTCCCAGGCTTGAGTGCAGTGGCACAATCTAGGCTTACTGCAACCTCCGCCTCCTGGGTTCAAGCGATTCTCCTGCCTCAGCCTTCTGAGTAGCTGAGATTACAGGCATGCACCACCACACTTGGCTTTTTTCTTTTTCTTTTTAAAAATATTTTTAATAGAGATGGGGTTTCTCTATGTTGGCCAGACTGGTCTTGAACTCCTGACCTCAAGTGATCCACCTGCCTTGGTCTCCCAAAGTACTGGGATTAAAGGCATGATCACTGCACCCAGCCCCGGCATAGTTTGTAATTTAATACACCTACTATGTGTCTACCAGTGTACCTGTGATCTTGCTCTTATTTCCAAAATTAAAAGGAGGAAGTGTCCCTAGGAAAAAATATACCCACCTCCATTGAGCCTCTCTCTGTTGCTTATACTTTTCTCCATTCTAGTCCTAGCCTTTGGCAAAGAAGGATCCTGGCTAAGATGCTTTTCAGTCGTGATGTGCATAAAGTGAACAGCTGCAGCCCTAGGGAAGTGTGGAACTTCGGAGATTCCAAAATAAAAATAAACGCACCAAAACCACTGTAGTTCCTATTGACTAATGTCATTTTTAAACAAGCAATAATTTGAATAATTTGTCTACTGAAGGCTCTAAAATGGGCTTTCCTCTCAAAGCCAAGTGAGGATGCTCTAACATGCCTTCTACCAAAACAAAATTTTAAAGCACTAAAATATTTCTAGAAAAGTTTGATTGAGACCCTCTGTTATGGAATGAGTTGTGTCCCCCCAAAATTCATATATTTAATCCTAACCTCTAGTACCTTAGAATGTGACAGTATTTTGAGATAAGTTATTTTAAGAGGTATTATTAAGTTAATTTTTAAGTTATTTTTAAGTTAAATGAGGTTATTAGGGTAGATTGCAGTCCAGTACGACCGATGTTTTTATAAGAGGAAATTTGACCACAGACACAGCACAAAGGGAAGGCCACGTGAAGACACAGGAGAAGGTGGCCATCTACAAGCCAAGGAGAGAGGCCTCAGAAGAAATTAGCCCTGCCAACACCATGATTTTGGACTTCTAGCCTCCAGAATTGTGAGAAAATAAATGTATTTTGTTTAAGCCACTGAGTCTGTGGTACTTTGTTATGACAGCCCTAGCAAACTAATATACCCTCTAAGATATTGGTGAATCTGCATTCATTTCTGGCTAAAACAGCTCACTCTCAATGCATACAAATTTCCTTTTTGAAATTAGATAGCAGAGCTTCCTAATATCCATAAGAAAATTTCATTGTGTACCTACTTTTTGCCTGGTACTGTACTAAATGCTTTATGTGTATTTCCTCATTTTGTCTTCAAAAGAATCCTTCAAATACTATTTTGTCTTTTTAGATGATGAAACCGAGGCTTACGTGACTAAGGAGTGAAGTGACATATCTTGAGTCTCCCAACTAAGCTTTGAAGTCAAATGCATTTGAGGTCAAATTCTTGTTCTGCAAATTACCAACGGTGATACCTCTAGCATTTTACTAACTACTTAGTGCCCTATATCTATAAATTCTCACAATAATGCATAAGTTATTGTCATGGTTGAATGATATAACTCTTGACTACTAAAATGTTTTAAGAAGCCTAGCACAATTTCTATTACCTATCAAGGGTCCAATGAGTGTTAGTCTTTGTATTTTATGACAACATCAGGCCCAGTTGCCTATAAGGATCTCTAATCCACTCATTCTGTGTGTCAGGGTTAGAGGTCAAGGCTGTTTCCTGCATTACATTTTTTTCCAGTTCCTCATCCCATCTGCTCTTACGTTTCCTCAAAGGATATGACCCTTACCCATGACCTCCCATTGTAGATGGGGAGGTCACAAAAGGTCTCACGCAGACTAAGGAAGCTCAACATGCCAGACAAACCATTGTACACAAAAAATCACAGACCACTGAGTACATCTTCTGAATGAATGAATGAATGAATGAATCCACATGCTTGCTACAAGGGTAGTGATTGGCTGGGTGCAGTGGCTCACACCTGTCATCCCAGCACTTTGGGAGGCCGAGGCAGGAGGATTACTTGAGCCCAGGAGTTTGAGGTTACAGTAGCCATGATTGCACCACTGAACTCCAGCCTGGATGACAGAGTGAGCCCCCCACCAAAAAAAGGTAGTGATTTGAAGAATGAGGACTTTTCAGTGTCGTATTTGGAGAATGTTGCTTTCATTGGATCAGGTTTTGTTGAGTTTGGTGATGAGGATGGCATTGTGATGGGCACATTAGGGGAGGAAAGATCTGCAGATACATGGCACCAAACTGAATGTGCTACGTGTCTTTAAAAGGGTAACACACTCTGAGAGACTGAAGCATGGAGAAGTAATTCTGGTTTTGGAAAAGTACAAAGCGTCTGTAGAGAGGATGGCATTGGGGTAGGTCTTGAACGAAGAGAGGAGAGATGAGAGGAGGGAGATGAGAGATAGGAGATGCTTTCTCACTGAGGCATACTCTACTGTCAGCTTGATAGTATGATAAGGTCTACAGTGAACTGGCAGCATAGAAGAGCTGAATTCCAAGTATTTGTAAGGAAATAGTTTGTAACTTACTTCTAACTAATATGCTCTAAACTTGGCAGAAAGAGGCTATCCCAGGGACACTTATTTGAAGGATAAATTATTCTTCTGTTTTTTTGCTGTTTTAGGATCTTCCCTGGAATCGACGTTTGTGGATCCAGAGTGAGACCCCTGGATAATGTTGCAGGGCCCCTACTTCAACTGTTGTTATGAAACGTGCTTTGGGGTGACGGCCAGGACATCCCATCATGTGGATGCTGTCAGGATGCTTTCCCGGTGGAGAGTATCCTAGCTTGCTTAGTAAGGCCCTGTAGGCCTCTCTGGACCAATGGTTGCTATTTCCCTAAGGAAGTCTTGTCTAGAGAAACCACCAGCTTTTCCTCCCAGGATTGGTTTCTAGAAAGCTCAGAGTCAAATTGGTGGCTCTCTGCTAACAAGCATACATACCATGATGGTATGCAGTTTTAAAGTCTCATTCCTGGCTCCATTTGAAACCTCCATCCCTGTTTTTATTTTTTCTTAAGTTTCTCTCTTTGATTTGTGCCTTCTTGTCCCAGCTTTTGTATCCTGTGAGCTAATTTTGGAGTTTTCTAGAAGCAGGTGTAGCTGAGCCACATTGTCCTTTCATTGCCTTCAAACTTGCAGATCTTTGCACATGAGGCTTCTTTTGCCTGGAAAGCTCTTTCTTTCCTTTCCCCTTTCCTCTTTTGACTTTTCCACTCTTTCCCCTTGGTGTCCCTGGAACCCCTGTCCTCTTTCTCAGTTTAGCAATCTCTTTCTCTAATGAATTAGAGGCTCCTTCATGTGTCCCTTTACCATAGATCTCTCTCCTGACCACACACTCTTATTTCCTGTAGAATGGACTATTCCGTTTACTTGTCTGCATCTCTGCTAGTCCCTACACTTTGGAGGATTGAGTCTATATCGGTCTTCTTCAAAGTTGCCTCTCTAGGACCTAGCAGTTTGCCTGGCACATATAAGACACGCAACAAACTTTTGTTATCTGCATGACAGAAGTTATTTTTAGGATCCTCAGTTTTCTGATATGTGTAAAAGATACCAGTTATTACGCAGGATTGTAGGGAGGCTCAAGGGGAATGATTCATATAAAGTTTCTAGTATAGAGCCTGCCATATATTAAGGCATCCCTTCAACCCCACTCCTTGCAAGTGATTAATTTCTGAGCGCATAATTCACTCTCAACAAAATTCCTCTTAGAATCAGTGCACAGTTTGTCTCTAGGAAGAAAAGATACAAATATAGGGAAAGCCAGAGGCATAGCAAGTACAGTGATTAAGGAAGGCTTCTTGCAGAGCTGGAGTGCAGTGGAAACATTTAAAGGAATTAAGAGTTTGGAAAATAGCCTTGGAGAGGGATGATGGAAGGTGAGCTGGTGGGAAGAAACCAATCCTGGGGCCAGCAAGCAGCCCCCAACTCCATCTTTCCAGGCCACTACTCTGATTTTCATGAGGCAGATGTTAGAGAACTTCTCAGCCTCCTGCGGGTTTGGCTAAACGTGTACAATATTCAGGAATACCCAGTTATTCGAAGAACACATTGAACTCGGGGTTCAGCATTGGAGAAATGTCTGATGGCATTTCCGGGAGGCCATGAGTTCCTCTGTGCATCTTTTTCATCTTATGGTTCCAGAACTAAGATATTTCTCTGCTCCAGTGCCTGTGGAACGCAATTCTCTAAATCACATCTCTCCCGGCCTTCCTTTTGGCCAATAACATGGTATGTTGTGTCTAAAATCACCTTTTCTCCCCTATGGCTGTCAAAGCAACAGAGTTTTGGGAAGCGCAGAGGTCATCTGCACCCACATCTCTGAAATTGCTGCATGGTGGACAGGAGAAATGGTACCTCTTTACCCATAGGAGCTGTTGTTTCTTCCCCACATGTGGATTGAGCCTCACTGAGTGCAACGCACTGAGAATAGAGGTCCCTGAGGATGGGTGACTTGACCCATTATCCCTCAGCCAGCAGGAGATCTGAAGTAGTTGTTCTAAGAGGTGGTCTTAGCCCCTTTAATTCCTTCATATTCTCTTTTGTTTCTCTGCCCCAATTCAACCCAAACCGATGGGTCAAATACACCCTATGTGCTAGCTGTGCAACAGCAGCTTAAAGCACTTCAGCCTCCTGACAGCCACTGTGAAGTCCCTCTTACAGGGACACTCTGGAGCTGCTGCTTTAGGATCTGGGAAGAGAAAGCAAGTAAAGTCAGTCTCAGAAGAGGACGGGGGAGGTCTCTACTACTTTCTGGGATTCACTGACTCTTTTATACACCATCAGAAGCCAGGATAAGGCATGAAGGGATTAAACACTCCATTCTACCACCATCTTTGCTTTTATGTCTTGTTTGAATACAATGGAGATCTACATGTTTAAATATGCTTGTAGACAATGCTGGTTCAACTCAAAAACATACTATTTCACTATAGCCCTAGCTCAGGGCTATGGACAGCAAAGCCATAATAAGTGAATGTTGTTGGCTTGCTTGTAAGTTCTTGCTTCCCTGGAACCAAATGTGAAGATAACTGGAATCTGTGGGATTTTCTTATTTTGCAGGGAGTAGAGACCCTCTGAGCAGCGAACCTTAGAAGAGGGAAAAATCTCTTCTATGGCCAATGTGAACAAGAAAAGAATGTCAAGAGGCTGTTTTTCCAGTCCTAAGAGTGTCCAAGATTTGAGTTTTCCATAATGAAAATGGAGAATATGCAGACACCAAAAAAATTACATCACAGAGGCCGGACGCAGTGGCTCACGCCTGTAATCTCAGCACTTTGGGAGGCCGAGACAGGTGGATCACGAGGCCAGGAGATGGAGACCATCCTGGCTCACACGGTGAAACCCCATCTCTACTAAAAGTACAAAAAATTAGCCGGGCGTGGTGGCGGGCGCCTGTAGTCCCAGTTACTCAGAGGCTGAGGCAGGAGAATGACGTGAACCCAGGAGGTGGAGCTTGCAGTGAGCTGAGTTCACGCCACTGCACTCCAGCCTGGGCAACAGAGCGAGACTCTGTCTCAAAAAAAAAAAAAAAATACATCATGGAATCACTGCCCTGGATCAGCAGAGAAAACATAATACAGGCTGGAAAACTCCTACTCTATTTATTAAAACAACAGTTCCTTAGGACACTATAGAATTTCACTAATAACTAGCTGAATGTATGTTTAAGCCCAGTGATAAAGGTTAGCAAACAAAGGGGTACTTACACGTAATTACACCTCCAGCGTGTAGGTTGTCACAGAGGGAGGCCTTAATTATCAATGTGCTATGCCCCTGCTTTACATATAACAAATGGCCTTAATGTGGCTGTTCATGTTATAGTTTAAGCATCTTGGTAATTAGGAAGTGGAAAATGGGTAGAGTAGAGGGAGTTGTCAGTTTCCTGCTGGTGTGACCATCTGCACTCTTTACCTCCGTGAGCTGAGAGGCTGAGGGAGGCAGGACCAGCTTTGGGCCAGAAGACAGCACGGCATGGACAGCATGGATTTCTCAGGTATATGATTAGGGCTCCAGAACATGGGGGTGAGGACAGAGCCACTCACAGAATCACACTAATGAACTTAACAAATCTTTATTGAGTACTTACTATGTGCCAAGCACTGTTCTAGGTATGTGAGATTTCAGTAAACAAAACAGACTAAGATCTTTGCTTCTGTGTAGCTTATATTTGAAGCCAGTTCAGTTATTAAATTTGATGGGTTGATAAGTGGCTCAGAGGTGGTCACCAGTAGTGGGCCTGTCCTGTGCCCTGACCCATCCAGAACTTCTTTCAAGAGCTTGGAAGAAGACTGAATGTTGGTTGGGGATTTGTTGATTAAACTTGCAGAGAGCAGTAGTGAGCACTTGGTGCAGTTTTCTTACTTGATTTCTCATCCTTACCACAGTCTTGCAAGGCAGATATCATCATCATTGGGTTTGAGAGCACAGAAGACTGAAGGACATACCCAGGTTTTGCATCCAAGTTGGATTCTCTCTGTCTGAAGATGCAAGGCTAAAGATAATTAGCTATTAAATAATTAGCTATTTCCCTAAGCAGCCTGAGGTAATCTGTGAAAATGGTTCACTATTCACTTGACCCTGACAACCCCACAAAATGATGCAAATCAAGAGGTTCAAATCTTCGTGTTCTCTTCAAGAACATTCGTGAAACTGCCCAGGCCATCAAGGGTATGCATCTACGAAAAACCACGAAGTATCTGAATGATGTCACTTTACAGAAACAGTGCTTACCATTTCGAAGTTATAATGGTGGAGTTGGCAGGCATGCCCAGGCCAAGTAGTGGGGTGGGACACAAGGTCGGTGGCCCAAAAAAGTGCTGAATTTTTGCTGCACATTCTTAAAAATGCAGAGAGTAATGCTGAACTTAAGGGTTTAGATGTAGATTCTCTGGTCATTGAGCATATCCTAGTGAACAAAGCACCTAAGATGCACCGTTGGACCTACAGAGCTTATGGTCGGATTAACCCATACATGAGCTCTCCCTGCCACATTGAGATGATTCTTACTGAAAAGGAACAGATTGTTCCTAAACCAGAAGAGGAAGTTGCCCAGAAGGAAAAGATATCCCAGAAGAAACTGAAGAAACCAAAACTTATGGCAGGAGAGCAAATTCAGCATTAAAATAAATGCAATTAAAAGTTTAAAAAGGCCAAGCGCGGTGGCTCATGCCTGTAATCCCAGCACTTTGGGAGGCCGAGGCGAGTGGATCATGAGGTCAGGACTTCGAGACCAGCCTGACCAACATGGTGAAACCCTGTCTCTACTAAAAATATAAAAATGAACTGCACATGGTGGCATGCACCTGTAATCCCAGCTACTCAGGAGGCTGAGGCAGGAGAATTGCTTGAACCCAGGAGGCGGAAGTAGCAGTGAGCCAAGATGGCACCACTGCACTCTAGCCTGGGTGACAGAGTGAGACTCCGTTTCAAAAAAAAAAAGTGGCATAACTAATACTGGATGATGGACTGAAGATTTGGAAGTCTTTATTACCTGAATAAATAAGCTCAAATGAAGATTTTGCATCAGGAGTGTAACATAAAGCAGCAAGGAGTAAGACACAACATTTAGAGACTTGAATTCTCTTGGTGCTGTTTTTGATGCATTATCTGTTTCTGTGAGTACTTTCTGCAGTTTATGACATCTCTGCCTTTCTTTGGTACTCTGGAGGAAGTTGTCATTTAAATGTAAGATTAATAAACTTAATAACCAAGTTGAAAGAATGAGGGAATTTAGTGTTAATGTCACTCTTGGGCAGAAGTGGTCATGGCCAAGGTGATTTAGTAGTTGATCTCTGTTCCAGTAATCTCTTGCTGTGTAATAATCCAATCCCAAACTTAATGGTGTAAAATGACAATCATTTTGTTACATTCATGGATTCTGTGACTCAGGAATTTGAGCAAGGCACAACAGGGATGATTTGTCTTTATAATATCTAGAGTTTCATATGGTAGGACTAGAATGGCTGGAGGTAACTCAGATATCCAAGGGCTAGAATCATCTGGGGACTTCCTTACTTGCATTTCAAGTGCCTTGGCTGGGATGAGCCGAAGACTGGGCTCAGCTGGTACTGCCTACTGGAGCCTCTTTCTGAAGCTTGGGCTTTCTTACAGAATGACAGCCCAGGATAGTTGGATTTCTCATATGGCAGCTTGCAGCTCCGAGAGCAAGTGTTCTAGCAAACAAGGTAACAGGTATATGGCTTCACTTCACCATATTCTGTTGGCCAAAGCAGTCCTAAGCCATTCAGCTTCAAAGAGGGAAACAATAGACTCTATCTATATTAGTCCATTCTCACACTGCTATAAAGAACTACCTAATACTGGGTAATTTATAGAGAAAGAGATTTAATTGACTCATAGTTCTGCAGGCTGTATAGGAAGCATGGCTGGGAGGCCTCAGGAAACTTACAATCATGGAAGAAGGCAAAGGGGAAGCAAGCATTTCTTACCATGGCAGAGCAGGAGAGACAGAGACAGAGACAGAGACAGAGAGAGAGAGAGAGAGAGAGAAGGGGGAAGTGCTACACACTTTAAACAACTAGATCTTGTGAGAACTCATTCATTATCAGAAGAACAGTAAGGGGGAAATCTGCCCCCATGATCCAATCACCTCCCACCAGGCCCCTCCTCCAACACTGAAGATCATAATTCAGCATGGTATTTGTACACAGAGCCAAGCCATATCACTATCTCAGGATAACAATATATCTAATTGATGGCTACATTTTAAAGCCATCACATCCACAGGGGTGTATCCCTCCTATGGATTTTTTGCTCAATTCACTCTGCCAGAGTAACTCTCAATTTGTAGAAGAATAAACCAGGCATTGAGGATGCGACCGTTGTCTTCAGCTCTTTGAAAGACTATCATATGCAAGAGAGTGTAGATGTAACCCACAAAACTTTAAGAATGAGCTAAAGACCAGTGAGTAAATGGAACAGGAGAACTTACTAATATTTGGGAATGTCTGTCAATGAGTTGGCTTGCCTGGGAAGACAGTGAATTCTCTGATTTTTGAACTATTGATTGAACACAACTCAGGAATGTCCCAGTAGGGCCTCAGACACTATCTTGGAGATTGGATTAGATGAATTCTTTAGAGTGAAGGATATAAGTGGTTCTATGTTAGAAACATCACAGCAGAGAGGGGGCATGATGAAGAACCATTCATGACTTCAATTCTACCTTTTCAAGTCATCTTCTAAGTATATAATTTCAAGGATATTGGGAGGCCTGATGGTACCTCTCCTTTAATATTTTTCTCTTATATTGGTGGCTTAGAACCCCCAATGAGAGACTAATTCTTTTAATTTAAGACTTTGATCCTTGTTAAAGTGTAATACCCTGGGAAAGGGGAGAGCCAAAGCTCTTTCCAGTGATTTATAATTTTCCAAAAGCATGTTTAAGGTCATATTCTGTGAGCATGATTTGACAAGAGAAGGTAGGGCAACGCGTACGTGAGAAGGGGGAGGAAGAAATGCCCCAGAAGGAGAGAGAGAATGGCACAAAGTAGGGGAAAATACATGAAGATCTGGGGAACCGATGCTTCTGGTGCCAGCCCCAGCAGAGGCTGATTTCTTCAGCTTCCTGCAATCGGTTATGAAACCACCGTTCTCAGAACAAACTGGCAGAAAGCTGGTGTCCACTTCACTGACCTTTCCTGCACATGAGAAGTGCAACTACAGGCTCAGCTCAGAGAATACCACAGAGCCCTCTACCCTGCTTGGAACAGCAGGTGGGGGAGTCACCCTCCCTCATTTATTTCCGTCCCTACACTGTTAGAACAGGGATGACAGGGGCCTAACTCACTTCCCAAGAAGTCGTGGCATTCCTGTATAAACAAAGTAAAAATTTCTATCATAAATCCCCCAAACAAGTGATATCCCAGAAGAAGAAAGAAAACAGTGAGGGAGGAAGGTGCCATCCAAGGGGAAAACATGTCAGGTTGTGCACATTAGAGCTGGTCATTCACAAGTGACCTCTCTGGGAAGGCAAAGGATAGCATAGGTTGAAACGGAGGCTATAAAATTGACAGCCTAAGTAGAGCACTTGACAGAAGGAAGAACATGTAACCAGTGGACTCTTCGTTCTCCCAGCACTGCCCTCACAGCCCAAATAATTTCTGAACAAAGAGAACAAGATTCAATGTTTAAAACCTCTGTTTAAGACCTCCGCTTCCATTTCTGTGTTTTCCTTCCCTCACACAGCCCAGAGTGTGCCCCAGCAAAACCAGCTGTCAGGAAAGCATTTGATGTCAGTCATTTGCATTTTAATGCGATGGAAAGATGAGGAGCTGCCTCTACTGGCATATTTCAATTTTAAGACTGATTTGTTAGAGTGAAAGACTCCTCGAAGATAATTCTAGCTTGGGAGGTGTGATTGGACAGATTCTGGGGAGGGGAGGTGGTGGGTAGGGAGGTCACCGGGTAGTCACCACTTCCATTTTCATACAAAGGTTCCTGTAGTGCTTGGGGTCAGGTACTGGGTTCCATCTTGGGAAGCCAGAGGGTCTGATCTTCGGTTTGGGTGCCACACTCCTGGTGAGCACAAGCAAGTGAGAGCTCAGATTCTGGTGCAGGATGAGTGGAAGCGCCGCTCCCTTTATTTCAAACCTTCTTCTTCTGGTCTGTGGGGGAGCCAGCTCCCTGGGGAGTCCCATTACAACAGCAGCTGACCACAAGGAGCTCCAGTGTGCAGGCCTTCTTCCCAGCTGCAGGCATTTTAATTGTGTTGTAAATAGACAACCATGAGGCCAAATGATAACTTTGTGTAGTCTTAGTATTCCAGATCCATGGAGATCTGAGAATAAAAAGTCCCAAGTAACAGCATATGCTATTTATTTTCACCAACTTATATAAAACTGAGCCCTGACTCTGTTATGCATTGCCCACAGGCAGCTTTATAGGATCACAGATAGATCAGTGGTCCCTACGGCCCTATAAGGCTATTTTCCTAGCATTACACATCCTCCAAGTCATAGATGTCAAAGTGCTGTTCTAGTGGAGATTGAATATCATTCCATTGTTAGAAGATGGGAAGTAAATTCAATATACGAGATCAAATGGAGACTTTTCAATTTTCTCTTATTCTTTTCTTCTGTTTGTTTTCGCAGTTAGTGAACCAGCAGATCTTGTTATGAGGAGCATTTAAACTTTCACAAGCTCAGTTACAATGTGATGCTCAAACAAATTCATTTTAAAGGGACCGCTTGATAGAATTAGGGAAAAGAACCATTGGCTCTACACATTGATTTAGCATAGATCTTGTCCAAAGAAAGGAAAAGTCCTAGAGTTCAATAGGAATAAAATTTAAATGTGACTCAGAAGAAAGAGGATTTTCATGTATGGATTTGAGCTATGTGAAACCAGCAGTAATAAACGGGACTTACAATATTATTGATGGCCAATGAACAAGAATGAAAGTCTGGGCCAGCCACAGTGGCTCACACCTGTAATCCCAGCACTTTGGGAAGCCAAGGCAGCCAGATGACTTGAGGTCAGGAGTTCGAGACCAGTCTGGCCAACATGGTGAAACGCCATCTCTACTAAAACTACAAAAAATTAGCCAGGTGAGGTGGCACGCCTGTAATCCTAGCTACTCAGGAGGCTGAAGTGGGAGAATCGCTTGAACCTGGGGGGCGAAGGTCGCAGTAAGCTGAGATCATGCCATTGCACTCCAGCCTGGGCGACAGAGCGAGACTTCATCTCAAAAATAAATTAATTAAAGTTAAAATTAAAAAAAGGATGAAAGTCTGAAATAACCTCACACATGAAGAACCAACTCAGACATCCAATATCCCACTTGGTGAGATATCAGCTCTTTACTGGTCCACATGCCCAGGAATTCCAGCTGCCTATATAGGGTACGATTGCAGAATTCTACAAGGGCATCTTAGTGGGAGCTTGTATTGCCCTGACATTGAGAAAAAAGATAAAATTAATTATTCATTCTCGGAGAAAAAACTCAGAGTCTCTCACAGTTGTGTCACTTAATCATAAACCATTTTAGCCACGCGATTTTCCTTTAAGATGTGTCATAAAGGTTTTGCATACAAAATAGGGCCACAACTCCAGCCTGAGTGTTTATTTTATCTATAATCTCAATATTTCTGCTTTGAGCTCTGGATACAGAGATTTCTAGTACCTTGAATTTTCTTTTTTCTTGTAGTAATTAGACAGTAGCTATAGCAAATATGGCTTACCAAGGAAGGAAGCTCTAGTGAATAAATATGGTGTTTCTAGGAAATATATTTGCCTTGGGACATTTCCTTGATGCATTATAGCCTCCACATACATGACTCAGCAAGTTATGCCAGAGGTCATGGAACAGAGGGGCTCAGATCAAACTAATGTGCTTGAAGTATATATAGTTTATTCAGTGCACTTAAAACATACAGCAAGAATCAAGAGGAGACAGAAGAAATAGGGTAACACACTTAACCAGAGGGTATAGGTCAGATGGAGGAATGGCACTACCTGGTCCTCAGTTACATGACGCTCACAATTCTGTCTGTCTCCCTGCTACATCAGCCTTCCCCATTGATGGTGGGTTACCCAGTTGAGACGTGAGGTTCAAGCAAGAGAATTCAGTAAATAGAAGGTGACTGCAGCCCACACAAGGTAGCTCTATCAGAGGGACACAGAGGCAAGTCCCATGATCAACAGCTCTAGTTTGTCAATCAGCCTGATGAGCAGCAGATTTACATTTCTTGGGCAGAGAACATGTGACGCAGGAGAGACAACCCTAGGGGGTGGCCAATTTCAGAGTTCATGAATATTTAGTGTCACATTCTTCCTGTATATTTGGAGACTCATGAATACGTGTCGCCTCTTGGTCCTTTCTCCCTATGTTCAGCAATACATGCCTTTTTGCTAACTCTACGTCTCACCTGTCTCACCGCTTACTGACTTATGCATCACTAGCATAGTTTATGAATTCTATGCCTCATATGCTATTTGCTTATTCATTACCTATGTCTCATGTTTCTTGTGAATTTTATCCATTTGTTTCTTGTCTTCTACAGCAGGATTAAATATTCTCAAAGAATAAGAAAAATACAACGTATTTTCTGTGAGCAATATTGTTGACTGTGTTTACGTTGATTCCTTTACATTCTAGGAGGTATCCTTCCACTTATCCCTCCCTCCATCCATCCACCCATTCATGCAACATGCATCCATCCACCCATTCATGCATTCATGCAAATACAGCTGGTCCTTCATTTCCGCATGTTCAACCAATCTCAAATTGAACACATTGGGTGGAAACCCAATAACAATACAATGATAAAAATAATACTAATAAAAAACCATACAGTATAAAAATGTTTTACATAGCATTGACATTACATTAGGTATTATAAGTAATGTAAAGATGATTTAAAGTATATGGGATGGCCAGGCAGGATGGCTCATGCTTGTAATCCCAGCACTTTGGAGGCTGAGGTGAGCAGATCACCTAAGGTCAGGAGTTCAAGACCAGCCTGGCCAACATGATGAAACCCTGTCTCTACAAAAATACAAAAATTAGCTGGGCATGGTGGCAGGTGCCTATGATCCCACCTACTAGGGAGGCTGAGGTGGGAGAATCGCTTGAACCTGGGAGGCAGAGATTGCAGGGAACCGAGATCGCGCCATTGCACTCCAGCCTGAGTGACAGAGTGAGACTCTGTCTCTAAATAAATAAATAAATAAATAAAGTATATGGTAGAATATGCATAGATTATACCCAAATACCATGCCATTTCATATCAGGAATTGAGCATCTATGGATTTTGGTGTGGGAGGAGCTTCCTGGAAACAATCTCGCATGGATACTGAGGGACAACTGTATTTGTTGGTCACCGATTTCCAGACACTGGTGTAGGCTGTGGGAATTGGAAGATGAAGATAAGCCAAGCCTTGAAAGTCTCCACAATTTAGTACTAAAGAGAGGCACAAAAAGAAATGCCGGCCAGGCACGGTGGCTCACGCCTATAATCCCACACTTTGGGAGGCTGAGGTGGGTGGATCATGAGGTCAGGAGATCGAGGCCATCCTGGCTAATACATTGAAAGCCTGTCTCTACCAGAAATACAAAAAATTAGCCAGGTGTGATGGCACACACCTGTAGTCCCAGCTACTCGGGAGGCTGAGGCAGGAGAATCGCTTGAGGAGAATCAAGAGGCAGAGGTTGCAGTGAGCCGAGATTGCGCCACTGCATTCCAATTTGGGCAACAGAGTGAGACTCTGTCTCAAAAAAAAAAAGAAAAAGAAATGCCAACAATGAAGTGTCATAGGTTTTGTAATAAATCTTTGTGTAGTGAGTATCAGGACAAAATAACAATATGGTCAACTTTATAGGGTGTACTGGGTAGGGTAGGTGGGGGAGAGAGTAATGGTGTCTTAGATGATGTGGTAGAGCTGAGTCTTAAAGGTGGCTATGATCTCCTGGGCAGAAGGAGAGAAGAAGGTAATTCCATACAGAAAGAATAGTGTGAGCACAGCCAGGGAGGCTTGCAGGGCATGCTGAAGTGTCCCACACCAAGAAGGGGGCCAGGGAGAGGCCAAATGGTGGAAGAACTCGGATTCTAAGAGAACTTGAGAATAGTCTGTTCCTTTAAGTGATTGATCCTGAACCTTTACAGTGTGAAGAAAAACTCCCAGCTGGTCCTTCTATGAATTATGTGATTATTATTTGGGAGACCTTAACTTCTCAGAGCCTCCTTTTCATTTGTGAAATGGAATGATAACCCATGGAAGCTTGCAAAGTTGTGGGGATTGGCAGATCACTGATGGAGGTGCTGAGAGCAGTGCCTGGCACCTTGAAGGACTCCAGGAAGCAGTAACTACCATGAATAAAGTCATCATTGGGATGATCACAACCTCCACAAGCGTTGGGTGAGATATAACACGGTTTTGACTGATCAGACAACAGGACCATTTACAGAACACATAGTGACATTCAGAGAAACGTTTAAAGGGTGTTATTTGTCCCCATCTGAAAAAGAAGGAGCTTACAATCATTAACCTGGACAGGCAGCCATACCTAAGCATACCTTGAAATTCTCTGAAAACACTCATGATAATATGCTGTGGTTTCGGCTGGGTGCGGTGGCTCACGCCTGTAATCCCAGCACTTTGGGAGGCTAAGGTGGGTGGATCATGAGGTCAGGAGATCGAGACCATTCTGGCTAACATGGTGAAATCCCATCTCTACTAAAAATACAAAAAATTTGGCTGGTCATGGTGGCGGGCGCCTGTAGTCCCAGCTACTTGGGAGGCTGAGGCAGGAGAATGGCGTGAACCCGGGAGGCAGAGCTTGCAGTGAGCAGAGATCACGCCACTGCACTCCAGCCTGGGCGACAGAGCAAGACTCCGTATCCAAAAAAAAAAAAAAAAAAAAAAATATATATATATATATATATATAGACACACACACACACACACACACACACACACACACACACACACACACATACTGTGGTTCCATTAGTCTGTCCAGAACGTGGAAAGGTACAGTCTTTAAATTTATGACATCTGGGACAGGGCAATTTGAAATCTCCACATTTCTAAGTTAGCATCATGTAATATGGGAAATGCTTATATTAGAAAGATTTGCCTGTGACGAGGCAGCAGAGAATAATGCCCTGAAGTCGCAGCTGCCAGGCTGGGTCAAGACTGGGAAATGGAGATCCTGCCTTTCAGTCTGGCAGAAGGACAATGGAAAATGACTGCAGACGATATGTACTGCCAGTATCTTCAAAAATGAGAAAGGATGGAGGGAAAAACATGACCCTGGGCAGGGCTGGTGGTGTGAGGAAATGATGATTCAGTGCGTTGCTTTGACCCTCGCGGTGCTTTGTTCAAAACTGAGCTGGGCAATTCCTTCAGTATCAGGAAGAGAAACAACTCTTGTCAATAAATTACAGCGGATGTGGGAAATCACTCCCAGGGTGAGGTCTGGAGCTGAATGAGTCCCTTGAGGTCAGTACCCACAAAAGCAGCTGCCAAAATTTACATTTTCCCATTTGCCCTCTGGTTCAGAGTGGATATAAATCCACATAATGCAGCCATAGAGCCCCTTGCCTGTCTGCTGGCCACGCATCCGGATCAAGGCTGGGGAAGGAAAGGAGGCACTAGACATACCTGATAAGTACTGAATCCAGCTTCATCACAACCATGTCGCCTTTGCAATCATTTCTACATTTCTGGAATCCCCTAGAAAATCTCAGTCCCATCACTATAAATAATTTTAAATTCATTTATAAATTAGATTGCAAAAGATATTTAAATATATATGTACTTTTTAATTTGCAAATAATATTTGCACATTGTAAAAATGTCCAGAGTGGCCAGGTACGGTGGTTCACAGCTGTATTCTCAGCACTTTGGGAGTCTGAGGTGAGCAGATTGCTTGAGTGCAGGAGTTAGACACCAGCCTGGACAACATGATGAAACCAGTCTCTACAAAAAATACAAAAATAAATTAGCTGGGCATGGTGGCGCATGTCTACAGTCCCAGCTACTCAGGAGACTGAGGTGGGAGGATCATCTAAGCCCGGGAGGTTGAGGCCGCAGTGAGCTATGATCATGCCACTGCACAGTAGCCTGGATGACAGAGTAAGACCCTGTCTCAAAGTTTAAAAAAAAAAAAAAAAAAAATTCAGAGTATTTAAGTAAAGACAAAATAAAGTAAAAGCCTCCATTTCTTCATTTCCCATCCAAATCCAGATCTGCAGAGATAACTGCTAATAATTTGGTGTGTATTCTTTCAAACATTTTTACTGTGCATAGAATGTAGCAGCACAGGCTCTGAAATCAGACTGCCTGGGTTGGAATCTGTCTCTGTCACTTAATAGCCTTGTCACCTGAGACAAGTGTCATACCTTTCCTCAGCCTCAGTTTTATCATCCTTAGAAAGGCAACAATAATAGTATCTTCGCATAGTATCACTTATAAGAGGGAGTTGAATAATGAGAACAAATGGACACGGTGGGGGGGAACATCACACACTGGGGCCTGTTGAGGGGGTGGGGGGCAAGGAGAGAGAGAGCATTAGGACAAATACCTAATGCATGTGGGGCTTAAAACCTAGATGATGGGTTGATAGGTGCAGCAAACCACCATGGCACATGTATACCTGTGTAACAAACTTGCACGTTCTGCACGTGTATCCTAGAACTTAAAGTAAAATTTTAAAAAAGTGTCTTCCTCATAGATTGTCATAAGGGTTAAATACATTTATACACATACACACACAAAATGTATGTATGTCTAATACCTAACAAGCACTCAGTGAACATTTGCAAAAACAGAACTTAATTGAAGGTCATTTTGAAAGAAAAAGTTCCTTAAACACTTTGTTTCCAAAGTGAGAGAAAGTAGAGAGGAGATAAGTTGGGTGGGTCAGGCTGAGTTGGACTCTCGGCAATTCTGAGTTTCTTTCTCCACAGATATTTACCTTTCAAGGGGTTGAGTTTCTTATTCTTCCCCAGTAAAAGTAGCTGATGATGGTTAAGAACATAGTCTTTGGGGTCAGACATGCATGCACTAGAAACCCAACCCCACGACTTACTAGTGTTGTGATACGTGACGTTGTATTACCTAACTTTTCTGAGCCTCAATATCTTTACCTATCTAATCACAGCAGTTTTGTTTCAAGGATTATATGAAATAATGCATGATTGACTTTGCTTGGCTCAGTCAGTACTAAAACATAGTGGCTATGGTAGCCACCATTGCATAAAGCAAAGGGCTTTGATGTGGTTTGTATGTTTGTCTCCTCCAAATCTCATGTTGAAATGTGATCCCCCCTATTGGAGGTGGGGCCTGGTGGGAGGTGTTTGGCTTATGGGGATCGAGCCCTCCTGAATGGCTTCGTCCCCTCCTCTCTTTAATGAGTGAATTCTTGCTCTGTCAGTTCCCTTGAGAACTTGCTGTTGTAAAGGGCCTGGCACCGCTTCTTTTTCCTCTCTTTCTCCCTCTGTCATCATGTGATCCCTGCTCCCCCTTTACCTTCTGCCATGAATGGAAGCAGCCTGAGGGCCTCACCAGAGGCAGATGCTAGTACCATGCTTCTTGTACAGCCTGCAGAACCATGAGCCCAATAAATGTCTTTTCTTTATAATAATTATTCAGCCTCAGTGAATTCTTTATAGCAATGCAACAAAATGGACTCAGACAGGACTTAATGCCTTCCCAGTAGAAGCTGGGAGCACAGGCTTGGCACCCTCCTCTGAGGAGAATGACTTGACTTGGTTGTACTGGAGGTGGCTGATTCACCCATCTTTTTTTTTTTTTGGTTTGTTTTCTATGACCTTTGGCAGTCCACCTTTCTTATGATGGGATAGAGCTTTCTAGTCAACAAAGCACTTTCAAATGCATTCACTCCATTGCTACTCTTCTGAAGAAGGAGAATAGGGAAGGCATCATTAACAATGGAGTAGCTTTGGTTTGCAGGTAAGAAAACTGAGGTTTAGAGAGCATAAATTCCTTGGCCAAGGTCACCTAGCACGTGGCAGGGCCAGAACTGGCACCACCATGCTGTGACAGGGCTGTCCTCCCACTTTCCCCATGAGACAAATCAAAGGCCAGTTGGTAGTGTACGGAGTTTCCCCAGGCTGTATGATGCATAAGTTATGGGCTCTCGGGTGGGGTCTGGCTTAGAGGAGGCCCTTAACAAACGGTTGCCATTATTATCAGAGCATCTTTAGGGACTTCCACCTCTACATCTGCCACCATGACTGTATTTTAAGCCATTATTTCCCTGTGTGGTTGATGAAGCTAACAATACTGATGTAAAATGGTTATGAACACCAGGACCAAAAAAAATATCTTTTCCTTATCAAGATGATCTATATTTGGAGAAGCATGGCTCTCCCCCTTCTATTCCATTCTCATATTTTGAATCGGGAGCGATTTTGCTTGAGAAACACAGTCAGGACAATTTCCATCTATAACTGCATTGTAAGGAAGAGGATAATGGAAATTTTAATGAAAACGCCAACGCAATGCAAATAGGAATCGGTTCTTTTGCAATAGGAAGCAGCTACTTTGCTCAACAGGCAACGAAACCTTTAGCTTGTGTTCATGAAAATGATGATCATCTCCGGCTCCACTGAGATTTAACCAAGAGGGGGAAAAAAAAAAGAATTTTAAAAGTTCAGATGCAGTTCACTCAGAAGTTTGTCTCCAGACTTCGAGAACATTTCAATTTTTCAAAAGGGCACACAAAGAAGGAGGCTGGACTCCTGTCCAAAAGCATACAGATTCTCTAGATCATAAGGAGCGCCTGAGCCAGTGTGCTGTTAGTTGTCTGCGCTTTTTGTCTCATGACTATGAAACAGCAGGATTGATAAGGACATGCTGGACTAACCATGATCAGCCCCAGGGCCTGTGCCACCAAAAGGACTGCACAGCAATGGCAGCTCCTTCTTCTACCACGGTCTAGCATTCGTGCTGTGTGTGTGGTGCGTGTTACTTAGGGGAGGAGGAGGTAATAGTGAGACATGTGTTTTATGTGTTAAGGGGACAGAGACACTAAGCTTGATCCACTACGATGTCTGAGTCGGTCTGGTAAATCAATCATGAAAAGCTCAAAAGAGAGTTGCACAGTTACAAAGCCTTTGTCATTGAATGGTGGAGACTGTGGCATCAGTCCCACACCCTGTCTTCTGTAGGAAACAGAATGAGAGTGCAGTTGCACAGAGGTGGTTCCACTGTAGCTCCTCGTGTTATGCATGGCAGACATTGCTAATATTCACTCCAGTTCCTGGTTGGGCATGGTGGCTCACGCCTGTAATCCCAGCACTTTGGGAGGCCGAGGCATGTGGATCATCTGAGGTCAGGAGTTCGAGACCAGCCTGGCCTACATGGCGAAACCTCGTCTGTACTAAAAATACAAAAAATTAGTCGGGCGTGGTGGTGGGAGCCTGTAATCTCAGGTACTCAGGAGGCTGAGGCAGGAGAATCGCTTGAACCCAGGAGGTGGAGGCTGCAGTGAGCTGAGATTGTGCTATTGCACTTCAGCCTGGGCAACAAGAGTGAAACCTGAAACTCCCTCTCAAAAAAAAAAAAAAAAAAAAAATTCATTCCAGTTCCCATTCCCTCACCCTGATTACTCACAGAACTACAAGTTTGTTCCAAAAGGAGAAGCAGCCCAGATTTAAAAAACAAACAAACAAACACTGCATTCACAGCCTCTCTTGCTGACAAGGGTGATGATAGACCAAACTGCAGTTCTGATCAATGAGAAATAGTTAGACCACTGGCAGGGATTTCTGGGAAAGTTTTGCCCTCCTGATTTGGTGCCTCTCTGTGTTAGATTGCAAGAATGGCCACAAGTTCTTACCCTTGTCATATTTTTGGAATTGACTTTGCAACTTCTCTCATGGAAAAGCAGTTTATTTTTTCACCCTTTGACTCTGGGCTTGGTCTTATGAATTGCTTTGGCCAGTGGCACAATAGCAAACAAGATGCAAACAAAAACAGGTTGCATGATGGAGATTCCCTTCTCTTGTTGTTCTTGGAAACCTGAAACTACCATGTGAAGACACCAGGGCTGGCCTGCTGTATGATAAGGGACATGTGTCCTGGAAACTCCTGTCTCTCTGGCCAACAGCATGTCAATCACCAGACACATGAATGATTCATACTAGATCATCCAACCTACACCCAACCCACCAGATGTCTGCAGATGTGTGAGTGAGACCCACAGAGACCAGTTGAGCTAAGGAGAGCTGAAGAACCACTCATCTGACACAATGGTTGTTGTTTTCAGCCACCAGGTTTTGGGAGGTGGTTTGTTACCCAGCAAAAGCCAACAGATTTATGCTTTTTCCCCATGCCACTTTCTTCTTCCGGCTTGGAATGTATACATGATACTGAAGGTGGAACAACCACCTTTGCAACCATGAGGACAAATGCTTTACAGAAAGACGGATGGGACCTGGCAAAGTGATGCTACCATGGGCATGATAGTTGCACCATCCCACAACTGTCTGCCTCCAGACTTTGTGTTTTGTGAGAAAAATAAAACCCTGTGTTGTTACACCACTTGTATCATCCAGTTTTTAATTACAGACATCTGAATCCACTTCAGGTAGTTTAAGTAAAAAGCAGTTTATGAAAATATATCACTTAGCTTATGGAACCTCTAAAGAGCCAGAGAACCAGTGTAAGATTCTACGTAGCCAGGAAAAAGGGAAGCCAGATATCGCAGAGCCAAGAGAAAGGCCCCAGCACAGTGCAGGGCTGTTCCATTAGAAATATAAGTGTTGCCACCTATCATTGCAACCAAATTTTTATTATTATATTATTAAGGGAATGAACAGCAACATTTTCTTTTTTATCTTCAACAATTATTTTAAGTTCAGGAGTACATGTGCAGGATGTGGAGGTTTGTTACATAGGTAAACATGTGCCATGGTGGTTTGCTGCACAGATCAGTCCATCACCTAGGTATTAAGCCCAGCATCCATTAGCTATTCTTCCTGATGCTCTCCCTCCCACCCCTCAACAGGCCCCAGTGTGTGTTGTTCTCCTCCCTGTGTTCATGTGTTCTCTTCATTCAGCTCCCACTTAGCAGCAGGAACATGCAGTGTTTGGTTTTCTGTTCCTGTGTTGGTTTGCTGAGTTTAATGACTCCTGGCTTTATCCATGTCCCTGTCAAGGACATGATCTCTTTCCTTTTCATGGCTGCATAGTATTCCATGGTGAACACTACCATTTTCTCCGTGGCTCCCCTGGAAGAACAGATGCCTCTTTCTCTGTGCTCTCCACATTGCTACTCCCATGCTTCTTACTTCTGTCCCAAAATCTCATGCAAGAGCACCTATTTGGTAGAGCCATGTATTTCAATCACTTCTTCTTTGGGCACTTGGTGAGGGACGGTTTCCCTAGCCCTCTAGGGTTATAGGAATGGCCGAACATATGACACCCAGCACTGGATAGATGAAATGAACAGCGGTTTATTAGTCATATACACTCACTGTCCAGGGGAGGAGGACAGTGCATACCGTACAGGGCCATTTGGGGATTCTATTTGGGAGCACAGTGAACAAACAGGGTCTGTGGAGGCAGGCTTTGCAATAAAAGAGGGTGAGATGAGGCCTGGTTCCCATGAGAGGATGCATGTGGCTTGTTTGAATATTTCCATGTGCTGACAGGGGCCTGAAGCCCACCGCTCAGAGATAAGCAGACACTGGACCTGGTGTCTATGACAAGGAGGGCTGTTTGGTTAGGGGGAACTTATCTGCCACAGCAGACTGGGCAGGGGACTTGAAATTAGGCCATTTGAGGCCTTCCCATGCTATTGAATCTTAATTTCAGGTCTTCTACTACACCATTTCTCAAGGAAGCTCCCTAACTGGAAGAAGAATTAGGAAATCTAGTTTTAATTTTCTCTCCTGTAGCTCAGAAAGGCAAGCTTAGAAGCTTGAGATAGGTGTTGAATGAGCAATATTCCAGCTTTTTAATTATTTAATGTCCATACATACCCTTCTTTCCACAATTAAACTTTTAAATGATAACAGCAGCGACATGCTCTTACCTTATACAACTAGCCCTTCTACAAATGAAAATGTCTGTCCCTTCCCTGCAGGAGGAAAGACTCCGTGTTTCATGGTCAGTGTGTCCAGCTCTGGGTGATGTTTAGTCCTTTTCTAGTGCAGTCACAATCCTATCTAGATATCCAGTCACTTGGGGACTAAATAAATAGTAGGGGAAACAGAGGGGGGAAATTGGAAATACACATCAGAAAAAGAAAGAAAATATAGGGAGGACTATAGTCATTTTCTGCAGCAGGTAAGGGAGTGACAAGAGGGCATAGCAGTGCCCAGTGGAAGTATCAGTGATGCCAGGAAGATGTCACGGTCTGCGCAGAGTTCTAGAACTGTGATAAGAGACAAGGATGGCTGAACTAATTGTATGGAAGCACATATAAGACCATCCAGGGCTTTTGGAAATACCAGATCTCATTCCTCATTGCAGGGGTCTGGATTTCTGCCTTATAAGTGAGACAAGACCCAGTAAGAAACATGTTAAAAGAAGCAAAAAGACACAGTCAAAATCCCCAAAAAATATCCAGTTGGGAAGACAATTATTCAGTGCACAAAATACCTACCCTCCCCACACTCCCCTCAGAAAAACCCCACATAACATTAAGGATATCCTGGCTCTATAAGAAGTACTGAGACAAGGAAGAAAAGAAGGCGCTGATCTGGGGTGTGTCTACCTGGGGAGGACAACAGATCATCATGATGTCCAATGGCCAGAACAGAGCGTCTGCTGTGCTCTCAGAGAGCACAAGAGCTTCCCAGTCCCAGAGAAGTCAAGTGACTCACTCACAGTCACACAGGCAAGGAGTGGCAGGCAAGTATCTTTCCGGATAGCACACTGCAGCAAACCATAATGGAGTAACTTCTAGGCAATCATTCTTTGTCTTGTTTCTCCTCGCACTTTTCACTCTCCTCTCAGTCAAAGAAAAGAACTATTGTCTAATTACGATGAAGTCACTTGATTTCCTCATGCCTCCAGTAGGCAAACTTTCCCATCAGTCACCTGTTTCTCAGATGAACTTTTCTGGCTAATGGGATAAGAAAAAAAGTAGTTTCCGTTGTAACTGTATCTTATGCATATACCATGGAAAGAACACTTCTTTGGAAGTCAGGAGACCAGAATTATTCTCCTGGCCTGGCCAGTGACTGCTGGAGGCTCTGAGCTGGTCCCTTCATCCCTGTGGGCTTCTGTTGCTTCATCTGCAAAATGATGGGGTTGGCCTGGATTCGTGGTTGTCCAGGATCCGTGGTTGTCCAGTTGCTCCTTAAAAACCTAAGATTACATGACAGTGTCTGAGCAGCAGAGAATGGGAGAAACCAACTCGGCAAGACTTTGGGTTCCAGAGAAGGCAAGTGACTCACTTGACTTCTCTCTGGGTCCCCATTCCAGTTGAGTTTTCTATATTGGGGTTCCCAGGCTAAGAAAAATAAAATCATGTGGAGAGTTACCCAGGCCCTAATAATCTGTGATTCCAATGCATTTGTTTGATGGTTCTAAAGATAGCTCCTTGCCCACACGCAAGTGAGTGAGTGAAATTTTGGATGGGCTAAAAATAAAGAATGCTGGTGTGATTTCCGGATTTTTTCAGAATGGCACAGAGAATGGACTGAGAAAAATGTTTCATGAGTAGGAATTATGTTGCTTTCCTGCCAAGATTTATCACATAAGCATGTTTTGTCCTTTGCAGCACCAGCTTTATTGTATTTCACTGTATGTGCATCTGCCTTAAGGACATAAACCAAAGACTCTTAGAGGCTGGGGCCACACAGTATCCAGCATGGAGATTAATCATCAGAACCTTCTAAAGAAGTCAGTGGGAAGGATGAGAGAGTTCAGTGTTCTTCGTTTCCTCCTCCAGAATCTTAGCCATAATTGGGATTTATTTAGTCATGTTATAAATACCCTACTACTATGACAACTGGGACAGCTACACTATTATTAGGACAACTGCATTATAAATAAATTTTAAGCAGAAGTTCTAGGCAAGTGAAGATACCTACCTTTAGTTCAGAACAGCTGTTAAATGGTCTGGTAGTAGATGAGTTGTAAGAAGACAGAGATTCCCAAATTGTGCTGTTTGGTATTAAAGAAAAATTGGCCCAGACATGGGCATGGTGGCTCACACCTGTAATCCCAACTACTTGGGAGGTGGAGGTAGAGGGATCACTTGAGACTTGGAGTTCTAAACCAGTCTGGGCAACATAGTGAGATCCTGTCTTCAAAAAAAGAAAAAGAAAGAAAAAAAGAATAAGAAAGAAAAAGAAAAGGAAAAAGAAAGAAAGAAAAGAAAGAAAGGTAAAAATGGTTTCTAATGTTTTGAACTTTTAGCTAATGAAGTAAAAACAATGATACATGGGACACAGTAAAATGTAGAGAATGATATATAGGAATCAAGATAATTTTAATTTGTCTACAGATGAGCAAACTGAAAGATACCATTAGGATGGTCTTCAAGTGCATGGAGACGTTTTGTGAATTAGATTCTTCATGGTCATTTTCAATATTCCAAAAAGAACAAGGAAGAAACGGACTTACGTTCAGGAGATAAGACTTGGTTTGTTAATGGAAGTAAATCAAGACTTTTCTTTTTTTGTAATAAAACACTAAGGTGGACAAAATAAGGTCACCCTCAGATTTCTTGCCATCTGACTGCCTGTCTTGGACAGGTATCAAAGGTGTCTGTTTCAAGGCAAATGGTTGAAGAAGGGGATCTTCATAGGATCTGCGTTACACTGATGAGTGCACATGAAGCATCTTTAGAAATGTGTGCTGATGAAATTGTTACCAGTCTATCACATCTGCAAAACGATGGATGCTTTTAGAACCTTTTCCTAGACATGCTTTCATTTGGGCTGTGAGAAAGGTTCCGAGGCAGCATTTTCCCTGTGTATGTGAAACAACAGAAACTCAGGGACATAGAGAAGTGAAGAGGCTTAACCACAGCCAGGTGAAAATGAGTGGCAAGGGCAGGTAAGCCCTGCTGTCATGGCCAGATGTGGACCCCTGCACTGCAGAGTGAGAGACGTCTGCCAGCAGGGGGCAGCACTGAGAGGATGGCGCTTGAGGGATGAAGAGGGCCACCTGGCGAAGAATGGCTGCTTGTTGAGGTGTCTCTAAAGTGGGGCTTCTTGCCTCAGAGCACGATTGAGGCTTTGGGATCAGATCCTCCCCTATTGGGTTGTATTAGTTCGTTGTTTTCATGCTGCTGACATACCCGAGACTGGGCAATTTACAAAAGAAAGAGGTTTAACTGGACTTACAGTTCCACGTGACTGGGAAAGCCTCACAACCATGGTGGAGGCAAGGAAAGAGCAAGTCACATCTTACATGGATGGCAGCAAGCAACGAGAGAGAGCTTGTGCAGGGTAATTCTTCCTTTTGAAACCATCAGATCTTCTGAGACTTTTTCACTGTCATGAAAACGGCATGGGAAAGACTTGCCCCCATGATTAAATTACCTCCCACTGAGTCCTTCCCACTACACGAGGGAATTCAAGATGAGATTTGGGTGGGGACACAGCCAAACTATATCACAGGTTCATAGACTTCCTAAGGTGTCGTTTCAACAACTCACTTTACAGAGGTGGACACCAAAGCCGCACCATCCATATATTTATAGCAAGAATGATCTCTTTCCCCAGTGACTGGACCACTCATATCCATCCAGGGCTAATGAGCTACATAGAAAGTGGAAGCTAAGGGCAAACTCCTGGAGTTTGTCCAGGGTGGAAAGGTGACTTGGACTTGAGCATAAATCCCCTGTGAAGATTTCTAGCTGTCTGCCTTTGATGGGGCTCCAACTCTTGTTTCTTCACTGTGCTCAAACCAGCTCTCAGCAGTCCTGTGTACATGCTCATACTCCATTCTTAGAATCAAGCTTTAAAATCAAGGTTTTAAAAATAACACACACCAGGTCATCAATTGTTGAAGTTTTGTTTGTGTTTTTTTAAATGTTTTAGCAACAAGGTCTCGCTCTGTCATCCATGCTGGAGTGCAGTGGCTCAATCATAACTCACTGTAGCTTACTTCTGGCCTTGAGGGGTCCTCCTGCCTCAGTCTCTTTAGTAGCTAGGACTGTGGGTGCGTATCACCACACCTGGCTAATTAAAAGAAAATTTTGTAGAGATGAGATCTCTCTATGTTGCTGAGGCTGGTCTTCAACTCTTGCCTCAAGTGATCCCCCCACTTTGACCTCCCCAAATGCTGGAATTACCAGTGTGAGCCACCACACCTGGCCTGGTCATTGAAGTTTATGAAGATTATTTGCAGCCGTGGAATCAGATCCAGCCTGGAGAAACATTTTTATTAAAATGCCCTGTGAAATACTTCTACATTCTACCCTATTCCTCTGGTGATTAGATCTACTAGCATCCTTCACATACTATATTCCTTTCCTCTGGGCAGCGCTGAATGTACCAGGCTATTCTCCCCTTCGAATTATACATTCTAAGATACTACCCCTAACCTTTTCAATGGCCCATTCTTTCTTTAAGTGCATTAATATTATTCTGATTGCAGTTCAGTCCAGGCCATTTGGAGATTTATTGGCGCCACTCCCAAGTTTAAGGGACAGCAATATGTCTAAGGGTGGGGGGATTCAAGTATAAGAGAGTTTGAGGCAGCAAAGGAGCCCAAGAGAATCTGGGGTTTCTCCTACAGTCCATCAGATTATGTCCTGGAGACAAACACTAATAAGTGACTCTATATTCCTTGACATGTGCTTTTCTTGACATATTCATTTTCTTTTTGAACAATTTCTAATTTTGCTTTGAATAGAGCAGGAGCCACCTTGCTAGAGAGCTGTCCGCCCCACCCCCAGCTCTGCACTTCCCACCAATCCCCATCTTCCTCACCACCAGCAAATTTCTGCTAGTGCCCTGCTGTAGCACACAGTGATGGCTTCTCTTCTTTCCGACCCATATCTCACTTGGTTTGACCTTGCTTTGACCTTGCCATGACTTCTTCAGGCCTCAGTCTCCCATCTGCAGGAGGTGGTCTTAGACTTGACAGTCTCCAATATTTCTGCCATCTCTAGATTCTCAGAAAGATGCTCTCAGGATAAAGAACCCCAAATTAAGCAAATTGGTATTGACTTTTGTTTCTGTTCTTTCTCTTTATTCTGTAGCTGCCAAATCTTTAGGTATTTGAAACCAAGTGCAAAGGGTTCCCTGTGGGTTTAATTTCAGTTACTCTCTGTGTATTTTTTATTATGCACTTACCGAGGGACAAGTCTCTGTATGTGTCCCCCAGGCACAAGTGTCCTTTTAGTTCTCAGAAGCTTGGCAACCCACATACAGTCTTCTAATTAAAAATGTGCATTTCAAGAAAATTTTGAAGTCACACCCTCATACGGTGGAAGAAAGGAGCTCTGTTAAACTCTCCACACACACAAGAATGAATCTCATTGTTAGAAAGAGATTTTCTGCTCTACCAATCCTTGCTCCAGATTTCAGAATCCACCTCAGGCATCGAAGCTTCAGATTATCAGCCCCATGGGTCATAAATACTGACCTCTGTTTACCATCTGTTAGCTCCATCACACAGAGACTCAATTCAGTACACACATCCTGAGAACCTACTACATGTCTGGCCTAATGCTCAGAGTCACTGAGGACCCAAGGTGGTCTATTGCAAGAGCTCAGTACTTAGACTCTGAGTGAGTCAGCTGTGGTTTGGATCCAGGTTATAGAGTGCATTCACACCATGACCTCTGGGATCCTCAGTGACTTCATCTGCAAAACAGATGGAACCTGCCAGGTGAGGTTGTTGTGATGCGTTCATGAGGTAATGTATGCAAAGCATCAGCTCAGTGTCCGATCCCTAGCAAGCCCTTAACAAATGATACCTATGATAATGATCAAAAAGGGGAAGATGACAGATTCATTTATTCAGCAGGCATTAACCAAGAGCCTTTTATGTTCCACATACAATGCTGGGACAATGAATATGAGTTGGTAAACAGAGCAGGCATAGTAGCTGTTCTCATGGAACTTGCAATCTCGCAGGAGAGTCTCTATAAAACAAACAAATCTATAAATATATAATGACAAGTTGTGGTAGGTGCTATGAAGGAAATGAACTGGTGTCTGAAAGTGCTTGGGAAGTTAGCGTGGGCAGAACCATGTGGCCTTGGAAAAGAAGAAAGAGGATTCACCACAGCACAGGAAATACTCTTGTGAAAGGAGGTGGTCAGGGCAGTTTTCACAGGACAGAAGGAGCCCAGGAGAAAGAAACACATTTATCAGAAGAGACTTAGTTTTGTTCCATTATTGGCTTACAATATTTTAAAGTTTGAGCATTTACCAAAAATGATCCAGCCCAAAACTTTTATTTTAAATATGGGTAAACTGAGGCATGGAGCATGAGTTGCCACCAGTCATATAGTTAGTTAATGAAAGAGCAGGCCTTAGAACTCTAGGATTGGGACTTTTGGTTTATCTTCCTATCTCTTATTTCTTCTTAAATGTGTCAGAACATCCAGGGCTTTTTCTTGAAGGATATTAGAAAGTAGTATCAAGGTGCCTTCCTCTTCCATCACTAATAATGGTCCTTTCTTGAAATTTTTTTGGGGAAAAATCCATAGGGTGAAGATCCTATGAGAATCCTGCAAATGTTAAGCTATTTGAACTTGGGTAAGCTCCACCTTCATTCATCAATGCTTTCCCATTTGAGTATTTGCTCTCTTTCAGCACTTGGGTTATGTTAGAATCATGTTCCCATCCAATTCCAGAATAATCAGAGATCTAGAGCTTGGGGCTGGCTGTGCAAGTTTGAAGACCTTGCCTGCTGAGTCCTACCCTACACTGCACCCCACACAGGACCACTGCACTGACTTCCAGGGACTGGTCACCAACCCTGTCTCTGAAAGATTCTCACCATGAGGATGGGCATCTGCTGCTTCCATTGACCCTCAGATATGACACAGAAGGATGTAAGATGCCAGTTATCCCTGAGTGGGGTGGGTGTCCTAGCTGGAAGCAATGTGTACCTCAGTGGATTTAGGTTTGGATTGCAGCTTGGCCACTTATTTACTAACTGCAGGCAAGTTATTGAATCTCTGAGAACCTCAGTTTTTTTCTTTAAAAGTAAAATAAGAATTTGGATCTAACTTTCAGGGTTGTTGGAAGGCAATGAAATAAGTAGCTACGATCATACATGGCACATGGTTTTCAACAAATACTCATTTACTTAAAAAACACATCCATAACACTGTGTAGTAGGCTCTGTTCTAAGAGCTTTACAAACATTAACTCAAACCCCTTCTATTTTCCCCGTGAAGATGACTGCGCTGACAGTGAGAGGGATTTCATGGAGCAATGGGCCATATCAGAAGGTCTTTGGAAATAGAAACACCTTATCTTCAATGAAAACCATTCACCCTGCCTCTCAAGCATGAAACTAGGAGTTTTTCTAGGCTCCTAGTTAGTGGTTTACTTAGTTCAGATTATTACCCACATGGGTCATAAGTACTGAATATTGTGATGATTAATAATATTGATTATTTCAGTGCTCTAGCATCAACTCTTGATGTGTTTTCTTGACTCCTTTCCCCCACATTTCTTATAGCAGGCATACACTGGGCCCACGCCTGTCACACTAAGTTACTTATACTTCCCAAAGGCCATGCTTCTCTTCTTTGCCCACGCTGCCCTTAATCATGAGTTTGCCTGGCAACAGTCTTCTAAGCCTCATCTCAATTGTCACTTTTTCTTGGCCTGTGAGATCTTTCATGACCTTCTGGTTTGCACAGATGACTCCCTCTTGGGGGCACCTCTATACCCTGCCTGTGGTCCAGAGATACAATCCTCTATACCCTGCCCATGGCCCAGAGATACAATCTCTGTAAGAGATACTCAATGGTATCTCTAGCACCTGGTCCAGGGGCCCATAGTTAGGAAGAAAGAGTGAGAGGAAACAAAGGAAGAAATGAAGGAAAGAAGTAAGGAAGGAGGAAAGAAATGAAAAAAGCAAAAGAAAGAGGGAGGAAGGGAAGAAAGAAAGAGGAAGGAAGGAGAAAAGGAGGAAGACTTCATTAGTTAATCAGCCAATGATCACATTAAAGCAGCTTGTCACTGCTGGTCACTGTTACCCACCCTCACCGCTCCACAAAGTGGAGACGTGGAGGTTAAATGCCAGACACAAAATAGTTGTCTAACTCGGCAATCAAACAGCCATGTTTCAGGTGTTCTAGAAGATAAATGCTCACGTCGAACATGAAATTGTGTCTTCTTTCTTGACAGATTTCAAAATCAAGAAAGAGATTTCAATCTCTTGAAAAATACACAAGACAAAACATTTCCAGAGCTGGAGGCAGGACAGATGAGCTTGGGAGATCAGGACCAAAGGCCGGTTTCACTAGCGCAGGTCATCCCAGCTCACTCTTCTACTGAAAAGAGGCAGTGGAACAGCAGGGACAGGGTGATGGTCCCCAAGGGAAGAATATACCAAGCGGGGCTTTTGTGCAGTGGAGACCTCTGTGCCCTGAGGCCCCAGCTCTTCTGCACCACTGCATCTGCCCCCAGTCCCGAAGTTGCCCTACTTGCCATTTACCATCCCCACATGAAGCTGGAGCTGGAGCAGTCAATGGGGCATGGTGGGGATGCAGTGAGAATATGAGTGGACTGAAAGCAGGAAGCCTTCATTCATTCATTCATTCATCAATCCATCATCCATCCATTTACTCATCATCCAGTCACTCTGCATATGTTCCTTGATTGACCAACATATGTTGGAGATACATTGATGCCAGACAAAAGCCTGCTGATGAGGAGCTCCAAGTCCTCCCATCTCTGTGTGTCAAGTCCTCATCTATAAATGAGAAGCGTAAATACTTTCAAGGGCATAGTTCTCCATGGCGCCAACTCATAGTTAAATGAATTCTTCTCTCCATGAATTTAAAGCAAACCCACACAATTTTGCAGATTTGTTTGAGAGACTTGTAAACACACTGAAGGTCATTTCACGAATACCGGGTCAAAAATTCTTGGGCAAGAATGTGGTTCTATGTCTTCCTACCCAAAATTCATTCCTTGATTCTATAGTACAGCTGCTCTAACAGAGACTCCTTTAAACATGGTATTTTCTAACATTAAACAAAGGTTTCAGTCTCTGATGGAGGCAGGCACAAGAGAGCATCTTGTTTCAAAGCAATGCAAGGAAACCAACTGGTGGGGAAGAAAGTGGGTAGGAGGAATACGGAGTGCCCTGATCTGCCAGCTCACTACCTTCTGCATCCACTCCCACACTCAGCCCTGCCTTGCTAAGGGGGACGCAAGAAGCCCTATGTCTGTAGCTCATCTGGCTTAACAGGGAGCTAGTCTGGCTGCCCAGCCTTCTCTGACTTGCAGAGCTCAGTTCCTAGTGCCTGGAGTCCTGCCTCAAGGATTCAGGTTTTGCTTCTCACTCTGGACTAACCTTCAGAGCACTGGGTGTTTTCGCACCCAGTCCTGTTTTGCCCCTCATTTTGTCATGGCTTCCATCGAGATCTCACACTTCAGACTTCTGCTAAAGGCACACACAGCCTGGCCTGAGCATTTCCTTAGGATTCGGCTTCTCCATTTCAGACCAGCAGAAATTCCTGCACCCTTAACAGCCAATGGCCAAGGCAGCAGGGTCCTGGCTATGTGAGGGTTCAGTCCCCACTATACCCCCTGTCTGGAATGTCCCCTTCTGTCATGCCATCTCTGATCCATCCTGCATCCTCCCCAGCCAGGATACCTGGGAGTCAAACAGGAGCTGAAGAGCTAGAATAGGGCTAGGGTGAGACATTTGAGGCATTTGGAGCCTGAAAGTTAAAGAGACACTCATGTTTAAAGTGTTCACCCCAGGTCCCTCTCTCACCTCCATTCATCCTGTCCTGGTGAGGAGACCGCCTCAACCTGGAATAGACTTATACACTCTCTAGAGAAGAATATTTTTAATTTCTGTTTTTAATTACTGTAAGGGACCACATGATTATATATAAGAAATCCTACTGCTTGGGGAGGAAAATTCATGGGGAAGAGGAAAGTATTTTGTATCAGGCGCAGCAAGTGTCATGGCTGCTGATTAATCCCTTCATGAAAAACGGCATTTTTAACGTTGACATGAGTAATCACACCTTTTCTTTCCGTAGTAGTTTAGCATTTCCTGTTATAATAATTCAAGCCTAATGCCTCACTCAAGGAAGCAGAAGTGTCAGCGTGCTATTCATTTTCTCCACGTTGTCCCATTTGTTTCTTCATAAACTCCGGCGGAATCTGCCACCAGGCTGTCGGACCTTGATGATTCACGTTGGACGTCAACTGAGATTCTAAAAGGGCATTGCCTGGAATGACCGACGCACAAAGGATATTTCTCAAGTTGGTGACAACTCAATGACCCAGCGACTCGGTCATAAGTCTCTTGAGCTGTGGGGTCCTCTGCTCTTAGATTTTCAAGGCTATTGTCTAGGGAAAGGCAGGGTGGAATAGAGGAAAAATCCTAAGACCAGGGCTCAGGTCTCTTAGGTCCTTATTCCAGCTCTGTGGTCTAATTTTGCCAAACTTCTTGACTTCCCTGGGCTTTAATTTCCTCATCTGTACAAAGAGAAGACTGGCCGAGAACAGAGGCAAAATGGTTGCCATGCTTTGGCAATCAAACAGCCGTACATGTTTCAGGTGTTAAGGAAGATAGATGTTCTAACATGAAATTCTGTCTTCTCTTACTCTCTTGAAAAACAAATAAGACAAAACATTCCCAGAGCTGGAAACAGGAAGAGTGAGCTTGGAAGATCAGGACCAGGTGACTACCTCTGGTCACCCCAGCTCATTCTTCTGCTGAAAAGAGGCAGGAGAACAGTGGGAACAGGGTGGTGGTCCCCAAGGGAAGAAAGATCAATGGAGACAGTTTCAGCTTGAAAATTCGATGATGCCCCTTGTCGTGACTGTCAGGGTTTTAAGTTATTCTTGAGAATTTCTCGAACTCTTTTCTGTCTTTGTTTTCTAAACGACTTTGACGATGGCAGTGGGAGCTCAGATTCATGTCAGAGTTACCATTCTGGTTTGCCAAGGTAGTGGAGGAATGTGGAAAGACCTCGCTGCACTTTAGTCCTGTACTTCTGACCTGTACTCAAAGGCCTTTCCCTTCCTACTCTGGGGCATCTCCCCACAGAGGAGCTTCATGCCAGCTTCCCCTCTGCAGGGGTTGCCAACTCATGACTCCCTGGGGGAGGCCTCCGCACCAGCCTGCCAGCACCATTTCCTTTCCTTGAAGGCTTGTGACTCATAGCTGCTGTGTAACGTGTGGCACCCCCAGACAGGAACACATCTTGCAAATTGCATTGGGGGCTGCTTCTCTGGTCTTCCTTCTGGATACCAGATCTGGAGGCGGCAAATGGAATTGAATTCTTTATAGGTTAGAGAGCATTTAACTATACCTGGCAGGGTTCTTTAACTCAGAATTTAGATTTTTTTTCATATCTATACACACATATATTTCATAATAGGCAACATGACTAATATTTGCAGTATTGTTTTGATTCTTTCAGTGCAACCGGTTCACTCATTCTTGAGTGTCTAAACATCATTAAGATTCTAAACTTTTACTCTGAAGAACACACTCAGAATAAGTTCTGGTATTTTTCTCTGGACATGTTTTTTTTCTAACTACTGATAGAAACAACAAAGTGGGAAAAGACTGAATAAGTTTGATCTTATTTGCCAATGCCAGTTGATGTATCATGGCTTCCTCGTGGCTGTGTTGAAAGGGATCGTGAGACAGTGACTTGGAAGGAAGAGGTGCCTTGGCAGGAAGAAGTGCCTAGTGGATGAGCAATGCCTGCTCTGGGCAAGGAGGGACCAAATAGCATGTGTGCCACTTTTAGACCCTCCCTGGACAGTATCTTTCCAGCCGCTGCCTGCCTCATCCTCCTCCTTGAAACCAGAGGGCAAGCCCTGATGTTCCACAACAGGATTATTGTCTATGATGGAGGAAAATCATATAAAACTATGATTATTTCAGTGATAAACCAAACCAGAGAGTAAGTTATTATGTAATTCTGGGGCCTTGCTTCCACATCAAAATATAGGTGGATTCTGTTGAAAATGAAGTCATTGTAGCTTGAAAATGAAGTCACTGTAGTGGGAACTAAAATGATTTAGTTGGGACTTCCTGACAATGACAAGAAGGGGAGTAGAGAAGGAAATGGAGATGCCATACAATTTGCTACACGGTTATAACTGCACACGCAGCAAGTTACAGCTGACTCTTACAGGATCCTAATACTAACCTCCATTTCCTCCTTACTAAGAAAGTGGCAAACTCTTAGCCCTTCAGGACTACAGTAAATCTGGCCAATTTTGTGTGTGTCCTATTTAGATTTATTGTTTTTTTCTTTTTAAGAGACAGGGTCTCACTCCGTCACCTAGGCTGGAGTGCAGTGATGTAATCATAGCTCACTGCAGCCTTGGACTCTTCGAGGCTCAAGTGATCCTCCCACCTTGGCCTCCCAAGTAGCTGGGACTATAGGCACATACCATCATGCCTGGCTAATTGTATTTATTTTTATTTTTTTGTAGAGACAGGGTCTCACTATGTTGCCCAGCTCATTCTCGAACTCCTGGCCTCAAATGATCCTCCTGCCTTGGCTTCCCAAAGCACTGGGATTACGGGCATGAGCCACCATGCCCAGCCCTATTTAGATGTCTTTATCTTGGTTTACCAATGCTGTCTCCTTTGCCTCCTAGTACTCGTTCTTACAGCTCTTTATGCTGGAACGAGTTCTTCCTCCCATGAGGGCCCACAGCACACCAAATGCTGAGAACTGTTTCTCCATCTGCTCTTGCTTTGGACTTTGAAGACTCAGTCCTCATTAATTGTACTCCTATAGCTCTAGATATCTGCCTTTTAAATTGCTAATTACTTGAAATTTAAAGAGGTTTCTGCTGCCTTAGAATCTCAAAACAAAACAAAACAAAACAAAAAACCTCAAAACTCTCCCATCTTCCTATATCCCCCGCAAATCTTGGGAATCCATCTGTCTTGTACATCATGGCGCTTTCTGTTCCTCTGCTCTGGTCACTGGGCTACCTGGCTTGTGCTGTGGCTATAGAGAGGGTTTCACCAGTTGAGAGAGACCATATTTTAAGTGGAATAGGAACCAGGAAAGGCTCTAAAACTGATAGATTCAGTGATATTTTCAGGGGTCAACCTCAAACGCTCTGTCCTCTGCAGAACAATGATATATTCAACTGCCTAACAGTAGGAAGAACTAAAATTCTTGCTGTTATCATGGTGTCATCTTTGTTGGGTAAGTTGGTTGCCCTCTGAGGACCCCTGAGCTGGAAACCTGAGCGGAGGTGATAGGTTGGTCTGAGAGCTCAATCCCAGTTTGGACCTGTTTGTGTTCACTGGGATTGTTTCTGTGATGCAGGAAATAGATACATTCTCACATGGAGAAGTGAGAGAGAACAGGATCAATTTCAGCAGGTCTTATGAAAAACTGAATGTTCATTGAAAATACAATGCATTTCTAGCAACTTTGAGTTCCTCTATCCACCCAGGAGCTGCTGCTGATTGCTGCTAGAAAGTTGCCATGGCATTAAGTACTACTGCATGTTTCTGCTTTTGCGGTCTGTGAAGGTGTCATCTGTTTATTGTTCCTCAGCGCGACTGGAGCGCAGATCAGCCCACAGAGACCATCTGATTAGTTTGGCCTATCAGCATCTGGGATGAGTGTCCCTCTTGGGCAGAGGTCACTTAGGCCACTCAGCAGCCTTCCAGCCTTGCCCTTCCCAGTGCAAACAGCTGGGAATTGGTTAAGTGGCACAGAGCAAGGTGACCCATGGGAAACAGCCCCTTAGAAGGGGCGGTGTTGTGGCGGGCTCTCCTGGTGCCTTAGCACCATCTGCATTCTACAGTTTTGCTCTGGCTGTGTGGCACCTTCCTTCTTTATTCCCTCACAATTACCCTTTTTCCTTTGTCTTCCTATCCATGGTGCTTTCTCTGCAATGTATCTGCCTTTACACTGAATGTTGTCACACAAAAGCCACAGCCAAAGCTTTTCTCTTTGGAGGTGTTTTTCAGAAAAGTGCTGTGTGGACCCCAAAGAGTATTTTCTAGCCTTAGCTCTGCCTATTTCTGTTGATTATTTCCTGCCTAGTCTCTGATCCCTGTCATTGCTCCCTGCCTTGGTTTATTTAATACCAGTTCCCTTTAAATTTGGTTTAGTCAGTCCCACTTTCTATGTGCTGAATTGAGGGGTCATGGAATGGAGGTAGCATCATCTGATAACTCAGTTATTGAACATTCTTCTGAGTGCATTGGAGGCTAAAGTGCATAAGACTCAGCTCTCCCTTCCATCCTCACCCCCTCCATGAACCTGAAGGGCAAAATGACTTGCTTCTATGAAATCATAGGGAAAGACAGATTCTGGAATATTTGCAAGTACTCAGCCCAGTGCCTGTCACCTTTCACATGCTGAACAACACATATCTGTTGGATACATGGATGAATGCTTGATTGTGTTGTTAAGCACGTAGGGGCTATGACAGTTCAAGTAAGGTATGACGATGTCTGCTGGTGAAGTCAGGGAGAGTTCCAATAGAAGGCAGGACAGGAATGTGCTGGAAGGTGTGTTAGGATCTCCCTGGGCAGTCTGAGGGCAGCAGGAATAGCAGGCTAAATGGGAACCACTCAGTCCTCTGATGAAAGCTGCTGCCTCTTGGAGTTAGCTATTACGGTGATGACTGCTGCTTGTCATTATGGCGAAATTTACTCTAAATAGAAATCTATAACTATCTCAATGAGCCCTAAAGACAGGCTTAGTCATCATGGCCACCAAATGTCGTCACATACATTAAGTGCCCCTGTGTGTCCAGAAACCTCTCAGCTGCCCTGTCAAGTGTATAGCCTCTCACTTGCTCTCGTCATCTGGGCTTTTGGATGTAGAAACAGAGATACAAAGGAAGAAATCTGGCCTAAGAATAAAAGGAAATTTTACTCTCTGAATAGGATTTTTGCTATTGTGTGTCATAGAGATGTTTACATGTGACAAACAAATATAATATTAATGCAAGAGTCATAAAGGGGTGAGAGGAGGGAGGCAGCATTCAATAACTAATTATACTTACTTCTCTATTTACAATGGGGTATCTGACCTTGTCCAGGGCAGGGAAGAATGTTTCCTTAAGAACTTGATGTTCAGAAGGACAAGAAAGTCAGGCAAAGCATTAAGCGATGATGATCCATCTTTTCTAAGAGACCCACTTTCCCCATGCTTGGAAGTGCATCATTTAGTGAGTTACAGTTCCCTGCAGTAAACTCCTTTGGCTATTTTTGACCCTTGAGAGTTTGGCTAAGAAGATAATATGCTGACCACAGCAACTGCTCCTGATGCGAGATGTACAAACATCATCACAGTAGCTTTTACTGGGAGCACCCACCAGAGCCCGGACTCAGAGTCGCACATGCCCTCGTCTGGTGCTGTTGCTCTGTATCCTAGAGTTAGGCTGAGTAGAACATGCACATGCATGTGCATGCATACACACACACACACACATACACACACACACACACACACACACATACACACACATACATACTCACACATACACACTCACATGCACACATACACACACATACACACATACACACACATGCACATACACACATATATGCACACACACATATACACACACATACGTACACACATACATACACACATATGCACATACACACACATACACGCATATACACACACACATACATACACAGCCCAGAGCAGTAGGTGTTCTTATCTACTTTACAGCTTTTTATTGAATGTTTCCATGCTCAAACTTTTACATATGGCTGAACATTCCATGCAGAGATATCTCACAGCAACTTCAATGTCTTGCCTCTTTGGTATCCACTACTCCCCCAGTTACCTCTGTCTTCTCCTTCTAAGCAGTTTCATGCCAAGCTTTCTACCTCCCTTGCCCCTGGTGCTTTTACTTGTCAACACATAGGCTTTGAGATCATCGATGCTTGTGTTTTATTCTGTACCTTGTAAGGAAGCTGTGGAGCCCACAGGGGTGGCATTTCTAGTCTGTCAAAGCTGGGGCCCGATCATGAACAGAGGAGCTTCGGTTGTTGTCAAAAGCAATACCATCTTGCAATCTCAGAAGAGTTGAGAGAAAGCAAGAGATCTGAAATGTGTTTACATCTGGCTTGCTGAAAACAAAGGGAAGAGCATTGTTCCATAAATGGCTCTGACCCAGCCCCTACAGGCTCCATTCTGAGGATGTCATGGCTGTCACTGATGCAACCTAGAGCTGGGCAGGGAGGAGGTGGGTGGAAGTCATGGAAATTTTGTTGCAGGCTTCCAATATTTATGGCTATAAAAGTAATAGGACCACACGATTCTCTCTTATTTAGGAGTAAAATGCCCATTTTAAAAAGTAAATTGTGAAAGTAAAAGTGGTAAATGAAGAATAACCATCTGCACTGAAAACATGCTTTGGTGGCACTTCTACAAGGAATCATGTGGAAATGCTTTACGCTGATGTAGTCACTCGCCTTCACATTATCCAGGAACAACTGGAAAACAGCGTCATGGATGCCACATGTGGAAGACAAAGATCAGTCTTGGAAATGAGACTGAACTTCGCTCTGTAGGATGTTCAGCAAAATGTTCATATTCTCTGGGCCTCTATTTTTCTGTCTGTAAAATGAGAACATGAATTTCTGACTTCTAAAAAGAGACAGGAAGTGCTTTCTGACCCAGAAAACAAGGCTGCATTCTTGTAGCTACATATCCAAAGAATTCCTGGTTGGCAAAGAGAGGGGGAACTGGGAGAAAAATGTCGTTGGTTGATTTGAACATTTCAGTCTAGCTGAAAGCAGAATAAATTTCATCATGGTAGGCAGAATAATGGCTCCCAAACATTCTCATCCTGAGATTGACAAAAGGAAGTGGCTACTCTAGAAAGCAACAAGGCCAACAGCGAGGCTGGGGTTCTAGAAGGATGTCTCGAAGGAAGAAATAAAACTGATAGTAGATATGTTTGAATGCCTTGAAAGGAGAGTTATACTTTTGGCAGAGTTTTAGGATACAATTGTGATAAGTATATAGGAAAGTGAGCAAGAAAAGGATGCAGATAATTATTAACTCTAGGACAAATAAAAACAGTTGAGCAAGAAAACAAATGTTATTATAATAAATCAGCTGGGAATGTTTATATGGTCACACAGGCGTAGTAAGGCAACCCCTAGATGCTGATACAGCCCTAGTTCATCACATCATTAGGGAAAATGGGAGCGTGTGAATGTGTGTGCCCACATATGTGTGCATGTGTGTGTGTGTGCATGTGTGTGTCCATGGGTATGTTTGTGCCAGGGCAGTATGGAGGTATATGAGGAAGTGAAATCCTCAATTTCTATAGGATAGAGTTAATAGATACTATCTGTCTTAATTCACTTGGGCTGCTGTAGCAAAATCCTGTACACAGTGTGGCTTATAGGCAACAGAAATCTCCTTCTGCCAGTTCTGAGGACTGGGGAGTGCAAGATCAAAGCACTGGCAGATTTGCTGTCTGGCGAGGTCCCGCCTTCTGATTTGTAGACGGCGCCTTCTTGCTGTGACCTCACATGATAGAAGGAGTGAGGGGTTTCCCTTGGGTCACTTTTTTTGGGGGGGGGGATGGAGTCTCACTCTGTCACTCAGGCTGGAGTGGGATGGCGCGATCTCGACTCACTGCAGCCTCCGCCTCCCAGGTTCAAGCAATTCTCCTACCTCAGCCTCCTGAGTAGCTGGGATTACAGGCATGTGCCACCACACCCAGATAATTTCTGTATTTTTTTATTTTTAGTAGAGATGGGGTTTCACCATGTTGGACAGGCTGGCCTCAAACTCCTGACCTCAAATAATCTGCCCACCTTGGCCTCCCAAAGATTAGTTCTTATAAAGGTGCTAATCTCACTCATGAAGGCTCCAAACCCATGACCTAACCACGTCTCAAAGGCCCCACCCCTAATACCATCCTTAAGGATTAGGGTTCTGACATATGAATTTTAGGGGAACATAACCACTCAGACTGTAGCACCATCTAAAAGCGAAAAGTCAAGAACAGCAGTGTGAGCATGCCATAAGGAGGCAGGGAAGAGTTCAAGTGGCTGCCTTTCACTCAGGTTGGTGCCCTGATTGCTAGTCAGGTGGGAACCCTGGTTGCTAGTCAGGTGGGAAGGGCAGGGAAAGTACCTTTTTAAACTATGGGCATGCACTCCTTGGATGTAAAATAGAAATATTCTAAAATAGAATGAAATAAAACTCAATGACATCTCCTTCAAGGCCCTTTACAATACGCCCAAAGGCTAACTAACTTCATTTCAGAGTATACCAAAATTCTTGCTATTTCACATGCTGTATGCACTTTCTGCAAACAAGATGTTCTTCCAACATGCATGCAATGTCTTCTGCACACACTATTCCCTCCGCCCAGTGTTGCCCCTTCTCCCCTTTCCACTTGGCCAGCTTCTATTGTTCTCTCAGCACAGGGGTGTAAATCACTTCCTCCAGGAAACCTTCCCTGGTTCTCTCAGGACTGAGTCAGTTGCCCCCCGCCCTGTATCCTCACAGTATTTCTGTCATTGTGCTGCAGTCTGTAGCAGGTGTGTCTGCCTTTAAGCTCAAGAGGGGCCATGTCTAATTCACCCTTATATCTCCAACAGCAGGACACAGTGCCTGGTACATAGTATCTTCTTACTAAGCATTTACTGGATGCACAAAGAGCTCCTCCTTCAATGCTAAGCAAATAGTGAAAACAGCTGTAGTCTTGTTTCTGAGTGATTGTCAGAGAATTAAGTGGACTCGGAGCCAATGGATAGAACTGGCCAGGATGGATGCTCATGATTGGACTGAGGAGACAGAACAGCCCCAGGAAAGCAGCAGCTGCAGCCAGTCCCAGAGAGGAGGAGTCCAGCCTTCCCATGGTGGGCACCCTGGTGCCAGGAGGGGTGGGCACGAGAGAAGGCACTAGAATTGTCTCAGCCCCTTGGGGATACCCACTTTTAGCTTTAATGTTAAATGGTGACAGGACCATTCATTTAGGTTTTGCCTTGCTTTTCCACTTTTTGGGTTGAGAGGGTCAACATTATTGACATTTTTAACTATTTGACCTTCCCTGAAGCTATTTCATTTGGCTCACAGTCTGTGAGCTCAGTCTTCCCCATCATTACGTTAACTCCCTCCCTTCTGTGCCCACATTAACTGGGGGCAACCCTAGCTTTGCCCTCTCTGCCCTGCACCGTGCAGGGTTTGATCCTCCATAGGCTCTGAGCTCCTTGGAACAAAAGCACGTGCCATCCTGAGTCTTCGTGTCCAGTACACGGTTACGGAAAAAATGAGTGGATGGTTTGTGAATTCCTCCTTCCCTTGGTCAGGCCTGGGCATATGGCAAGGGGTGCTGGAGACCTCGACTTTGTCACCTGGCCCCTCTGGACTCCATTCTTCACCTGTCCCTGGAGGAGGTCATTAGGACGTAAGCAGCCTCTGATAGCTGCGCCAAGAGAGGCAAGCAGAAATTTCACATTCTCTCCTTTAAATGCAAGGGGCAGAAATAAATATAACTGCCAGACGCTGCACTGTTGCTCTGCCTAGGGAGACAGCCTAGAGGATGCATTTATCTGTGAGACTTCAAGATGCATCCCTGCTCCAGAATTATGTGCTGCTAAGACCGTTAGCTCATTGGATCATACTGGTCCAGCGGGCATGATCCTGCAGCCAAAAGCTTGCCGGAGCCTGAGAGTTTTGAGTGTTGTCAGGTCCCTTGGGAGACAGAGATGCCAGAGAGAAATCAGTGGATGCCCCCGGCCACAGATCCCTGGTGTCTTGTGTCCACAGATCCACTGCCATCATTTCTGCCAGAGAAGGGGGCAGAGGTTTAAGGATAAGTTACGTTGTCCAGGTGCAGTGACTCACGCCTGTAATCCTAGCACTTTGGGAGGCCAAGGCAGGGGTATCCCTTGAGCTCAGAAGTTCGAGACCAGCCTGGGTAACATGACGAAACCCCGTCTCTACAAAAAAAATGCAAAAATTACCGGGGTTTGGTGGCGTGCACCTGTAGTCTCAGCTACTTGGGAGACTGAGGTGGGAGGACCACTTGAACCCGAGAGGTGGAGGTTGCAGTGAACTGAGATCATGCCATTGCACTCCCGCTCCAGCCTGGGTGATAGAATGAGATACTGTCTCCAAAAAATAAAAATAAAAAATAAGTTATGGAGGCAGCTTACAGTGCCAGGATGGAGGCAGCTCTGAATCCAGCCTCAACCCAACCCTTGCCAAGAAAGGAAGCCCTCTCCCTGTGCCCTTGCTTTCCTGAGTCCAGGGGAGATTAACAAGGTTCCTTATGACTCATTCTGTGAGTCAGACAGGGGAAGAAAAACAAGCACGTCAAAGTCTAACTTTCGGATGTGTAAAGACTTAGCAGTCTGATCTGTGACCAAAATTGTTGATTTGAAGAGCTGGGAAGGAAACCGTGAAGTTCTCTCTCCTTTCATCGTCTGGGGCTGTGCCCTCTGTGGGCTTGCTAAGTAAAGACTCAGCTGGGAGGAAACAATCTGGAGAACGCCCAGCTGCTCCCACGGGAAGCATCAGGGAAGAAGGCAAGGTGTGAATTCTGCCTTCTGCTCTGCTGGGATCCCTTTCACATCTCCTTTGTCTCCAGGCAATAATGGTCCCCGGCTCTTTCCAGGTGTGACTTCTGGTCTTGGGTCCTGTCTCCTTGTTTTGTGGTTCTAAATCTTGGCCACACATTGGAATCACCTGGGGAGATTTAAGACCTACTCATGCCTGGTTCTGCCTCCGGGGCCTGGGCTCCTAGATCTTTACAAGCTCCCTGGTGATTCTTACATGCAACCAAGCTTGTGATCATAACTCCTCTGTAACACGTAACCTCTCCATAGAAATTATTTTTGTTATAGTTTTTATCTCTAATTGTCTGATGACACGCTCTGTCCTACATTAAATAATTTCATGCTTTGGGAAGGTATTTCCATGGGTTGTGAAGCCTTTTTCTATACCCCAAAGCCACACTGCATCAGATATCAGTGCTAAAGATAAACCAGTGATCATCTATTTAGTCTATTTTAGGCCTGAAAACAGAATAAAGGGCAAAGAACAGCCTAATTTTATTCTAGCTTTTTTTCTCTTCAGTTTTCCCTTTCCATTCTTCTTCCCTAAGGCTCTCAAATACCTCCTCACTCCTTCAATGTTTCCCTACTTATATATTTCTTCCTTGGTTTTTCCTACATTTAATCTATAACGTGTAATATGTAACATTTAATAATTAAATCTGAAATATGTAATCTATCATATGTAATATGTAATATTTAATCTATCATATTATCTACCATGCATATATTACATATCTGTAATATGTAAACTATCATGTGTAATATTTAATATTTAATATATTAAATATTTAATATCATATGTAATATGTAATATATTACATATTAAATCTATCATACATGGTAGATTAAATATAGGAAATATATTTTGATATAATATACATATATCATATATAATATATATCATATGCAATATATCTGTGTCATATATAGTTTAATATATCACATATAATATGTATCATATATTAAATATTAAAATATAGGAAATATATTAATATATAAATACGCATATTAATTTATAGGAAATAATTATATGAACATATTGATGTATGTTTCCTATATTTTAATATATTATATACCTTATATAGTATAAAATATATAATATATATTAAAGTATATTGTATATTATATGTGATATAAAAATATATAATATATTTTATATTATATAATATTTAAATATATAAAAATATAGAATATATTTTATAGTATATATGATATATACATATGTAAAAATATATAATATATTTTATATTATACATGACCTAAAAATATATAATATATTTTTATAGTATAAATGATATATAAATATATAAAATATATTTTATATTTTACATGATATAAATATATATAATATATTTTATATTATACATGATATAAAATATCTGTAAAAATATTTTATATCATGTATAATATATTTATGTGTCATATAGTTTTACATATTTATATATTTTTAAAATATTTTTTACTTACATATTTCTTCCTATAACCCAGAAGAAAATTATGCTGTGATCTTCTGCTAGCAGTTCCAACCTCATGATCTAGAAAACTCCTTCCAATCTCTCCATTCTGTAGGGCGCCAGTGCTCCAAAACCCTCAGCCCTGGGGCAGCAGCAAGAACTGGGAGCACTGCTGCTGGGGGGCTTCAGCCCCTTAGGTGGCTAGGGTAGGGCACAGGTTTTCATTCCTTTTGATCTCAGGACTCCTTTACATTCTGGAAGACCCCAGAGAGCTTTGGTTTGTATAGATTACATCTATTGATATTGACTTCATTAAATATTAAAACTGAGACATTAAAAATATTTATATAATACCTTACTTAAAATAAGAATAACAAACCCCATTCCATATTAACATAGATGATATATTTTCTGGGAAATAATATTTTTAAAAAATGCAGTGTGAAGAGTGGCATTGTTTTACATATCTGCAAATGTCTTTTATGTCTGGTTTGATAGAAGCTGACTGGATTCTTACATCTTCTCGTGTATTCAGTCCCCTGTGATTTATGCAGCTGCCTCTGGAAAACGACACTATAAATTGATGAGAGAATGGGAATAAAAAAGGCACACAATATCTTAGTGTTATGAAAATTGTTTTGATCTCGCAGACCCCTTAAAGGATCTCAGGGACCCCCGTGGGTATCTGAGCCACCCCTGGAGAAGTATTGCTATTGACAATTGAGCATGGTCAACAGAGTCAGTGTGGGGAGGATGATTAAGCAGTGCATGGTGCCAGGGATAGGCAAAAAATTGGTACCTGTGTGTAGATCCCAGAGGACTCACAAAATGAGAAAACAGAAAATAAAAATGGATTTGACTGAGTATGGTAATAATTGCTAATGTCATAAATATGCCTTTCTCACCCATTATTAAGTTTCTGTGCAGTATACTCTATTTCGGGTGAACTCGGTTATAATACTTATTTGATTAGAATGAGGAACTACATGCACATTGGCACAGCGAGTGTGTTGCAGCTGAAGCCCCGGGGGAGCCATTCCGGAAACTCTGGTGTCCCAGCCCTGCCACTCTTGATGTGATCTTGGGGAGTGGATGTGAACAGTTTTAGTTTACAGTTTCCATATCATACTAGGTTAAAGTAGTTGATTTCCAAAATCTCTTCTAGTTTTAACATTGTCAGTTTAAAACTTTTTTTAAAAAAAGGAGAGAGAGGTCATGGCATTCTTGAAAAGTTTCAGCTGAACTAAAAAAGTAAATTCTCAGAAAAATAAGAAGGAAATAAAACTGAACATTAACCAAATTCCAGGCAGAAGGTCACTTTCAAGACATTGCAAAACATTTCTAAAAGTTTTAAAACACTATCAAGAAGAAAGTAAAATTCACCCACTGTATTTTGGTATATTTCCTTCTGAGCGTACCTTCCCAGGGCACACAATACACAGAATCTAATATTCTGATTCTTTAAGAAAACATTTTTACTAAATATTTACATAAAGAGTCCCCCCCAGCTTTATAGTTGACAGTTAAAATTTTTATGTATTTAAGTTGTACAGCTTGAAGATGATAAATATGTATTATATTATCAGAAATTCATCACAACTAAATGGAAAATTCTTTATAATTTCTATTTAAATGCATAAAATTCAACTGTATGAAGATATTCAATTTAATGATTTTTTTTTATATTCAAGAAGTTGTATTAGGGTTCTAGAATTATGAATGATTTTGTTTTTGTTGTCCTATTTTCTCTAGTGTGGTTCAATGTTACTCTTATTATTAAAAATCATTTTAAGAGCATACTTTTTAAAAAATGACAGAGCTATTGACTGTACTTACCAAGATGTCACATTCTTCTCTTTGAAGAGTTGCAATGCAGATTTTTCTTGACTTTCGTCAGACCCTCAGGCTTCAGAGGGCTGCAGTCCGAAGGGTGTGGCTAGAATTCCAAATACAACCATCATCCATCTAATCCCACCTGTTGGTGATTCACGCCTCCACAAAGGATCCCATCCCCGTTCAGAGAGCAAGCAACTTGTCACTTCACCACAACACAGCTTCTAACATGCAACAACTTTCCTGGAATTCACTTTTCCTGCTTCTGTGCCCCTCCCAATTCCAGAAAGACAGTGCAGAAATCACTCTCCCGCACAGCACCATTAAACAGAGCCCCAGAGAAAACAGCAAAATCCAGCAACAAGCAGAGAAGCCCAGAGAACCTGGTCCTTCTTCCACAAGTCTCTGACAGGGTGCCCTGGTCTCAGGAACTTTAGGTCTGCCTCTCTGAGGAGGAGAGGGTGAGCTGAGTCGCTGAAAAACAAAAACATCATGGAACTGAGTACCCTATGCAATTGAGATTTATTTGTTAAAACAGAAAACAGAATGTACATGAAGGTGAGGACAGAACAAAATGCCCCCGCCCACATTTAGGGGAAGATCACCAAATCTGGTCACGCCTATTTCCAATGAGCGATTTCTTTGGTTTGTTTCTCTTGTTCAGGATTCTTGCAACCCTGTAATTGTTTTGGTGGCACTTGGATGTCTTTATCTTTTAGTGGGAAAATGCTCTACTGGCCACATATTCATTTCCTAGGGATGCCATAACGAAGTACCATGAACTGGATGGCTTAGAACAACAGAAATGTATTGTCTCACAGTAACAGAAGCCAGAAGTCTGAAATCAAGGTGTTTGCAAGGCCATTCTTCCTCTGAAGGCACTGGGGAAGCATCTTTTTTAGGTCTTACTCCTGGCTTCTGGTAGCTTAAGGCAGGGGTATCCAACCCCTGGGCCACAGACCAGTACCAGGCCATACAGCAGTGGGCGAGCAAGCAAAGCTTCATCTGTATTTACAGCCACTCTCCATTGCTCGCATCACCGCTCTGCCTCCTGTCAGATCAGTGACAGGCAGCATTCAATTCTCTTAGGAGTGTCAACTTTACTGTGAATTGCGCATTCCAGGGATATAGGTTGCACGATCCTTATGAGAATCTAAGGCCTGATGATCTGTCACTGTTTCCCATCACCCCCAGATGGGACTGTCTAGTTGCAAGAAAACAAGCTCAGGGCTCCCACTGATTCTACATTATGGTGAATTGTATAATTATTTAATTACATATTACAATGTAATAATAATAGAAATAAAGTGCACGATAAATGTGGTGCGCTTGAATCATGCTGAAACTATTCACTCCCCCACCCCCACCCACAGTTGTGGAAAAATGGTCTTCCATGAAACTAGTCCCTGGTGCCAAAAAGGTTGTGGACCGCTGGCCAAAGCATTCCTTGGCTCGTGGATGGCTGTCTTCTTCCTGTGCTTCTTCATGTTGTCTTCCTGCTGTGCATGTCTGCCTCTGTGTCCAAAATTCCCCTCTTTAAAAGGACACTGGTCATCTTAGATTAAGGTCCACCCTAATCACCTCATTTTAAATGGATTACCTCTAAAAAGACCCTGTTTCTGAAGAGATGTGACCAGAATGTAATCATTCTGAAGTACTGGAGGTTAGGACTTCAATGTCATTTTTAGGGAGGAAAACTGAGCCCATAACAAAACATAAGCCTTAGTAACCGGAGATGGAACTCACAGCTGAGCCACCATTTCTTAAACCCCTATTTTCTCAGAAGAATTAAAAAGTCTGGGATAAGTGATATTTCTCTGGAAAGCAAATTTTTCCTCGCCGTGATACAACCTGCAGTGGTAGGTTTATCTCTGAATTACAAGCATTTCTTAGCCAAGAATTGTACTGGGCATTGCAAATGTGACCCAGTATGGGCTGCAGAAAGATTTCAAGGTTTGAACATTTTCCACTCGCAGCTGGCAAATTTTTCCTCTCTGAGTCTGAGCAAAGATGGTGCTTTCGGATGGGGCAAGCCCGTGCTTGCAAGGCAGCCATGCACACTCCTTGGGAGAAGACAACTCCAGGCAGTGCATCCTCTGTCCCTGGTCTCTGACCACTGATACCAGTAAGACCTGCCTGGGTCACGGCTGTCCCTCCCAGCGGGGCTGTGACTGCATGAAGCAATGACAGTGATGCTCAAGCTCTTTTGTCGATGGGGGACAGTGACCTGAATCCTTACCACGCGTTTGGAAAGCGATTGGGTGGTGAACATAGCATTGCATTTCTGGCATCTATTTCAGTCTAAGTGGGTCTAACTAGCAACTGAAGGGTGCTGAACATCAGATTAAAATAACATTTTCTGTGTGGCTGGGAAGCCCTCATTTGATTTTCTGCTGTGAAGTGACTACTGAGAACCTGTTACTTCTTTCAGACCAAAACTCTACAAATAAAACACTATTTTAATCTTTTGCTTTATTTTTTCTATGTTAAGAGTAATTCACGCTCAATATAGAAAGTGTGAGAGGTGTACTATCCCTTTTTTTCACCAGCATTTCTATCATTAAATAATACCAAGTGTGGAAGGCATAAAATGGAACAGGGAAGGGAATGTGATATTCATTAGTGCCTCCTATGTGCATGGATGCCATAGCAATGTTGTCACATTTCATCCTTACAAAATTCATGTAATCTGTGTGCATTGTACTCATGTTTTGATGAGTAAAAAAAGCCCCAGGGAAGTTTGGCTGCAGACTTGCCCCCCCTACACAGGGTGATGATCTTCTAACATCCAGTTCCAAGCTCATTTCTCCTAGGAGCTCTTCCCTGGTAAACTCTGTACTGCAGTTTGCCCTTCCCAGGACCCCTGTGTCTCCATATGCACTATTTCTACATGGCTGGTGTATAGTTTACATGGCTTTTCGATGCCGTTTTAACCTATTTATGCCTAGTGTTCCATTATTAAAATGCTAAGCTTGTGGGAGTTATTTATATCCTACTGCTCAAGGTCATCACCAAGGTCTGATTGTTCACAAAACAAAAATTGCAACCTCTGGCATAAATGGGTTAATACATTTATTCATGTTCCCACCTCAATTGAAAATTCTCAGAGAAGGAATACAGCATCTGTTTCACCATGTCATAAATATAGCAAGATATTAAATAAATGTTGAAAAATTGACCGCTGACTGTACCTTAGAGATGCTTATCTTGGTGCGTGTATGTCAGGTTTCTCTGCATCTGGATTTGAGTTGTTAGAGCCACTTAATGAATAGATTTCCTCACCTTCCTGGTCCTGAATTTCCTTCCCCAATAGCAGGCTCAGTTTGCCAATCTTTTTTTTTGAGGGGATCTTCTCTACTTCCTAGGAAAGCTAGAGTAGTTTGGGGCTATGTGAATTTTTCTTAAATAGATGTATATTCATATTCATATATTCTGTATTTTCATTGTGTTCCAAATGGACAGGTGAATGGAGGAAACCTCCTCTTTGGCAGAAGTCGGGGCATTCTGGAATGAGGTGAGCTGGGCTCTGCTTCCCAGCGCCATCTTTATTAGAAGTGCAGGGGGCATACTATGCAGCCATAAAAAGGGACAAGATCATGTCCTTTGCAGGGACATGGATGGAGCTGAAAGCCATCATCCTCAGCAAACTAACACAGGAACAGAAAACTAAATACCACATGTTCTCACTCATAAGTGGGGTTTGAACAATGAGAACACATGGACACAGGGAGAAGAACAAAAACACACTGGGGCCTGTTGGGGGGTGGGAGGCAAGGGGAGGGAACCTAGATGACAGGTTAAAAGGTGCAGTAAACCACCATGGCACACGTATACCTATGTAACAAACTTGCAAGTTCTGCGCATGTATCCCGGAACATAAAGTAAAACTGAAAAAGAAAAAAAAAAAAAAAAAAGAAAGAAAGAAGTGCAGGGGCAGTACAACAGGCATGCTTCTCCATTATCAGGGGGTCCTCAAAGGCAGAGGCTGCACCCCATTTGTCTCTGTGTTCCCAGAGCCTATGAAGGAGCCTGGCACACGGAGGTGTTCAGTAACTACTTGGTGAATACATGAATGAATACATGAGATTAATTAAAAAATTCTTCCTGAAGTATTGCTCCTAGGTCCAGGGCCTAGGGAGAGTGTCTGTTTATTATGTGAAACTTGCCTGCCCCCTCCTTAATTTCATCCTCTGGGCCTGTGCTAATTTGCTTGACTAGTTTTACTGTCAAACGTGATGACTCTGGGAGATTTAAGTCCAGGAAAGAGCACAGATCCCTTCTCTAGTGGTATTTTATTTTCTCTGTTCTTTTGCCCTGAAGTTCCACTCAAGCCTAATGTAGTCAGTATTAATGTATATTTGTTGAATGACTCAATGCATAATTGCAGTTGTCCATTAGAGACTCTTGATTATAGTTTTGTATCCCAAGGAATGCAGCAACTTAGGAAAAGGTCAGAGTACAAGCAAAAGATAAACGCCTCCTCCCCACATCCTTCCTTCAGTCCATATCCAAAGAAGAATGGGAAAAATTACAAGCCTTTCCCCACCCGTATCCTCATTATTCCCTTACATTTCTCTGTCCCACCCACTCCTGGGCAGACAAATATCAAAGAACTGGAATTTGCGAATCCATCAATGCTTCATTTGTTTCCCATCTGTTTCCTAGATATGTTGGAGCCAGAGCCCTTAGACTTTTAAAAATGTGCGCCTCTCAACACCAGGCATGAGTGACAGCATCAGATAAAGCAATTGTAACTTTCTTCTTTCATGCTGCATCTGTTCCACTACTGGATACAGTTGATTTACCTGTAGTAAAAGGGACAGTAACCAGAAAAGAGGATTACAGTACATTCAGAGGCAATCAAGGGAGGAAAATAGACCAAGTGCCAAGAGGGTATTAAATAGTAGAGCTATCTGCAGAAGCAGGATAAGCTGAGAGAGGGGGAAAAAACACAAAAAAACTCTTTCAGGGACGATTGCTGTGCTTCATAAATCTGGAATTTTATCAGAAGCTTGGCAATTGATTTTCTATTTTAGATGACTTAATAGGTAGACACAGTTTAATGGGTTTTGTTTATAATTTGTTCAGGGCATCCCTGAAAGACTGTTTCTATTGGCAAAGTCATTCTTTCTGACTTTGGAAGCTATAGAAAACTCGCTTTCTTAATTCCTCCCATTGGATTGTATACAGAGCACGGGTGCAGTGGAGTGTTGAAAGTAAAGGTGCATATAAAGCCACAGAATATGATAATTTTCTTTTTTTTGAGACCGAGTTTCACTTTTGTTGCCCAGGCTAGAGTACAATGGCACCATCTCAGCTCATTGCAACCTCCTCCTGGGTTCAAGCAATTCTCCTGCCTCAGCCTCCCCAGTAGCTGGGATTATAGGCTCATGCCACTACACCTTGCAAATTTTTTATTCTTAGTAGAGATGCAGTTTCACTGTGTTTGTCAGGCTGGTCTCGAACTCCTGACATCAGGTAATCCACCCTCCTCAGCCTCCTAAAGTGCTGGGATTACAAATGTGAGCCAGCGCACCCGGCCAGGAAATTTCTTTGAACACAGATTTCCTTGAAAATCTGGAGAAGACATAATTTTAAAATTAAACCAACATCAATTCATCAGGTAATATAATGGGCATTTTTGGCATGAATTTCAAAGATAAACATGAGATGTCACATAATTTTCACACTAGGTGGCAGCTGCTTTCTAGCAGCAGATCCCTTTTTTCCTCCACCCTGAGGGTCCCGTCTGTTATAGACAGAGAGAGAAGAGAAACCTCTGCATATGCATTTGTACATGGTCGAGAGACTGACTTTGAAATCCTCACTCTCTGTAGTTATAAGTTCTACTGTGGAATTTCAAAGGCATCATTACTTAAGTCCTGCCTTACTTTTTTTTTTTTTTTTTTTCACTGTTTCTTTTTTCTGGCTAATTTTCCAAGCCTGTGACTCTGCTGGTCTTCAGAGAAAGTTAATCAAACAAGCAATAAAATCAAACGTGTGGTACATGACTCATTCCTTCTCCCATTCTCCCACATTTTATGCCACTCCCCAAAGGACTGCATCCTCTGGAGTGAGTCACGGGTGGTGGGTCTGAGAAATGATGGTGACCCAGCCCAAGATGAGACTGGAGAAATCCGGAGAATAGATCCTAAGCTGGTGGTGGTGAGAATTGGGAAAAGATCAAAATTCAATTGGTAGCGTCTTTGTGAATGAATCATAAAAAGGTTGAACTAAAAGTACTTGGAAAAGTTGGATATGATTTACATGATCTAAGGTAAAGAACTGGTAAGTTTTCTTCTTCCCCTCTTTAGCCTTGATAACTGGTATGGTTTGAATATTTGTCCACTCCAAAACTCAGGTTGAAATTTAATTCCTAATGTGGTAGGATTGAGAGATGGGGCATTTAAGAGGTGACTGGGTCATGAGGGCTCTGCCGTCATGAATGGGTTAATCCACTCATGAGGTTAATGGATTAATAGGTTATCATAGGAGTGGGACTGGTAGCTTTATAAGAAAAGGAAGAGAGACCTGAGCTAGCAAGCTCAGCCCTTCACCATGTGATGCCCTGTGCTGCCTTGGGACTCTGCAGAGAGTCCTACCAGCAAGAAGGCCCTCACTCAAGTGACCCCTATCTCCTTGGACTTTTCTGTCTCCCTAACTGTAAGAAAAAAATTCTTTTCTTTATAAATTATCCAGTTTCAGGCATTCTGTGGTAATCAATAGAAAATGGACTAAGAGACTAATGAATGTGGAAAATGAAAAATACGTCTTGAGTTTAAATCCTGCTCTTCTCACTGGTTAGCTATAACCAGGGAAAATTAGTTAGTCTTTCTGATCATCCATATGCTCGTTTGCAAGGCAAACATACTATCTTTAGGTGAGAGGTTAAAGCCAGGACTGATGAACCATCACACCTATAATATTCATTAATTTACTGTTTTAGCCCATTTTCTTGTGTTGTAACAGAATCCCACAGTCTGGGTAGTTTGTAAAGAACAGAGATTTATTTGGCTCCCAGTTCTAAAGACTGGGAAATCCAAAAGCATGGTGCCAAATCTGGCAAAGGTCATCTCATGACAGAAGGGCAGATAAGCACATGAGACAGAGTTAGGAAACTGGGAACTCATCCTTTTGTTAAGAGTTCACTCCTTCAATAACTAACCAGGGGTGTCCAATCTTTTGGCTTCCTTGAGTCATATTAGAAGAAGAATTGTTTGGGGTCACACAAAAAATACACTAACACTAATAGCTGGTGAACTAAAAAATTAAATCACAAAAAAATCTCATGTTTTTAGAAAGTCTATGAATTTGTGCTGGGCTGCATGTGGCCAGTGGGCCACAGGTGGGAAATGCTACATAACCCACTTCCATGATAGCAACATTAATCCATTAATGAGGGTGGAGGCCTCATGACCTAATCACCTCTTGAAGTTCTCATCTCTCAACACTGCTGCATTGGTAATTAACTTTCCAGTACATAAACTTTGGAGGACACATTCAAACCATAGCATTTACTTTTCATTAGTTATCTATTTCTGTGTAACAAAGTACCCTTAAAACATAGTGGCTTCCAATAACAAACATTTATTATCTTTGGGTCAAGAATCTGGGTACAATGTACCTGGGTCTTGGGATTCTGCAGACAAACTCTATCAGCAAAAAGACCCTCACTAAAGACAGCTCAGGGTCTTTTCCAAGGCTGCAATGAAGGTACTGGCCAAGGCTGGAGTCTCATCTAAAGGCTCAACTGAAGAAGAATCTCCTTTTAAGTTCACTCACATGGTTGCTAGCAGGCCTCATTTCCTCATTGGCTATTGACCAGAGCAATGAATTCCTTGCCATGTGGGCCTCTCTATAGGGAAGTTCACAACGTGGAAGCTGGCTTCCTCCAGAATGTCGAATAAGGGAGAAAGAGAAGGCACACACAATGAAGGCACAGATCTTTTGTAACCTAGCCTTGAAAGCATAGTTCACTTTTGTCATGCTCTATTCATTAGATGAGAGTCACAATATTCAACCCACATTCAAGACGAGGGGATTTATATAAGGACATGAATACCAGGAGAAAGGGATCCCTAGGGGCTATCTTAGAAGCTGCCTACCACACTCCTGCATTCAACAGATGTTTATCAGTAGTCTACTGTTTTCCAGGCGTTGTGCTAAGTGGTTAACCAAACAAAAGTTTTAAAAAATGAGACATGGTACCTGCCTCATGCAGCTTATAAAACAAGAGAAGGCAGGCATGAGTTCATGTGAAAATGCAACTCACTGTGCTAGGAAACACAGCACAGGGATTTTGCCAAGTCAACAGTCAGTAAATACTTTTCTGAAAAAGTGATACCTGAGCCAAGGTATTTTGGAAATCTAGGAAAAGAAGGGAGAGAAAAATCATTCCAGGTTGAGATAATAGCATATGCAAAGGTCCCAACTGGGTGTGACATTTAAAAAGTTTTAATCCCAAAGTAATTTATGACATTGGACCAACTTGGAAAAGATATTTACTTTAGATACCTATTAATTTCACTTCAGTCAATAAGCAATACAACTTGGAAGGCATTTTGTCTCTGATTTGCCTCAAGGGCTATGTATGCAACTAAAAAGAGAGAATTCCACAGTAGTGCTTTAATGGACATTTGATTACTTTTAGATGTAGTTAAAATGTAGGTTCTGATTTGGTAGATCTCAGACTTATGCATCAGCATCAACTGGAAGCTTTGTAGAAATGTAGAATCTCAGAGCCCAGCCCAGAGCTCTAAAACAGGTGAGCACTTGAATCACCTGGAAGATCTGGGTTCCATCCCAAAAGATGTTGCTTCAGTTGCCTTGGGTTGGGCTCAAAAATTTGCATTTCTAACAAGTTCCCAGGAGATGTTTCTGCTGCCACCATCCTTTGAGTAATGCCATTCTATGTCCCCAGAGATCAAACTCAGAATATTCCGAAAAGACCTTGAATGGTTGTCCTGACTAGGGTAAATGTTAAGGAAAGATCCTTTGCTGGGAGGAAAGAGGATGAGCTCCACCTGTTTTCTCTGAAGGACAGAGTAAAGAAGAGCTGGAGAGAGAGTCTATACCCTGCTGACTGCCCAAGGATACACAGATAGTGCTTTTTATTTTTTTCCCCAGGGGCCTTCCAGGGACTATTGGGAACATCTGTGAATTAGAAGCTGCATTAGTGGGTTCTTACACTGCTAATAAAGACATACCCAAAACTCGGTAATTTATAAAGAAAAAGAGGTTTAATGGACTCACAGTTTCACATGTCTAGGGAGGCCTCACAATCATGGTGGAAGGCAAAGCAGTAGGAAAGGCCTCTTACATGGTGGCAGGCAAGACAGTAAGTGTAGGGGAACTGCCCTTTATAAAACCATCAGGTTTTGTGAGACTTATTCACTATCATGAGAACAGCATGGAAAAAGCCTGCCCCCATGATTCTATTACCTCCCACTGGGTCCCTCCCATGACATGTGGAGATTATGGGAGCTGTAATTCAAGATGAGATTTGGGTGGGGACACAGTCAAACCATATCAGCAGCCAAAACACATTTTTACTGTTACGACTGCATTTCTTGCAGACACGTTTCATTTCTTGGAATATCTACATGTCCCTGGGAGACCTTCAGGACATAGGTAATGTGGTGTTGAGGTCAGAGAACTGGACTTAGACTCAGAAGACCAAGGAGTGGTCCTCAGCTCTACACTCCTCTGCATGTGAGGCTCTGGGTAAGACATTAACCCTTCAACACCAATTTTCTCACCTGGACAAGGAGAATAATACCAGCGTCAAAACCACCAGACAGGATTGCTGTAGGGATCCAAGCAAGAATGTCTTTTCCTCTTTCTTTTCGCTTTCTCTTCTCTCTGCCACCATTCTTTCCTCTCCCTTTCCCCTGTCTTCTCCTGTCTCAGCCTTCCCTTTCCTTCCCTGGAGTCAATGGGGGGTCTGCAGGACAGCCATGTGAGAAGGTAGCCTGATGCAAAGTAATAGAGTCCCCCTCCAGGAGACTCTCCGAGGGGTGGGGTGGTGTGGATCAGGGTGTCTGAAAGAGCCTGTATAAGGTGAGGAGGAAACCCACATGCAATGTAGGTTGGCTGTGGTCTCAACCACAGGAAATTGGCTACATAGAGGGAGATGGGTCAAATAAATAAATATATTAAAGACAATGGGAGCCAGGCCCTTACTGTTGAAGAAGGGAATTACCAACATGGGAAGAGAGACAATTAGAATAGATCCAGTAATGTTAAATTAGAGTTGTTTTTAGATAGACATAGAAACAAATATAGATGTAAATGCAAGGCTGTGTGTGTGTGTGTTCTCCGGCTCTGTCCACTGACAGATCGTAGGATCAGCAACCCCAGTAGCACTGAGAACACTTAACACCCTATCTTGATGCCCAAATTCCATGTTTCATTAAAGGAATTCAGTGCTCCTTGGATAAATAGATGATTCCATAGCTGGGGCAGAGAGAGGGCAAAATGTGCCCTGCTGTACCAGAAAGTAAGGGTGTGTTCTAAGAATGATGACAATACTGGCACCAGCTTGAAGAAACTCCACACTGACCATATTTGAGGCAATTTGACCATGAATAATGGTAGTAGCAAATTATAACCTACTGACTAAAAGAAGAAACCATGAGTCCAGAAAGAATCCATGAATATCAGTTTGATGAGAAATGGGTAGTTACATTGTCTCAAAGTTCCCCTCTACAAAATATTTATGAATTATGAAGAGAAAAAGACTAAGACTACACTGGAGAAGCCTGGCAGACACCACCCTAATCAATTTATCCTGATGAATAGCATCCATAATGGGGTAAATTGAAATGATGTGCCATCAAATAGTGTGCACTGAGAAGATCACAGCATCACTGTCGGGATATCCTACTCAAAGATGCATCACATTAATCTAATCACAAAGAAGTAACCCTCTTCTCCAACAGTAAGAGCTCATCAAAGAATATTCTACAAAATAACTGATCTGAAATCTCTAGAAGTGTCAAGGTCATGAAGGAAAGTCCAAGGAGCTCTTCCAGACTGAAGGAGATTCAGGAGACATGATAACTAACTGCAGTGTGTGATCCTGGACTACTGTATCTTTTCACTATAAATGACATAATGGGAAAATTGGAAAACCTTGAACGAAGTCTGAGGATTAGATTGTGGTAATGTATCAATGTTAATTTCTAGACTTTGGTGGTTATATTGTGAGAATATCCTTGTTTGGAGGAAATACTAGTGCTCAGGGTTGATGAAAAATCATGTTGACTACTTACTCATAAGTGGTTTGGGGAAAGAAGTTCTTTGTTCTGTGTTTGTAATTTATCTGTAAGTTTGAGATTGCTTCCAAAAAAAAAAAAGAAAAATACCCAAACAATGATGCACATCTAGGTGTCCTAAGAGATACAAAACAATTTACAAAGGACAGATGGGATGACGTCAACCCCTGCTCTTCCATCTGCTGTTTGCTCTGTGTGAAGCCATCACCACACCCTTCCACTTCTACTTTCAGATTGTCTGTGCTCTGACTCCTTTATCCCTTTCAATATCGTCCCTTGGTTTAGGTTCTCATAGTCACTCAACAAAGCCAAGACAACAGCCTCCAAGCTCTTCCTTCTGCCTTTAGTGTCAACTTCTCCTTCTGTCTCTTCCACCCTGCCCTCAACCACCTGACCTTCTCCCCATACTGCTGGCCGAGTGACTTTTCTAAAACCCACATCTGGTCATGTCATTGTCCTGCTTAAAGTCCTTAAGCCCACTCTCCCCAGTGCCCATTATGAAGTTCCAACTCCTTAACCATCTCATAGTCTGGTGGTAGCCTGTCCTTCAACTACTTCTTTTTTGTTGTTTGTGTATTATTTTTCATTGATAAAAATATGTGTACATATTTATGAGGGTACATATGTTATTTTGTTAGATGCATAGCGTTTGCAATGACCAAGTCATGGTATTTGGAATGTCCATCACCTTGAGTATTTATATTTTCTTGCATGTGTTGGGGTCACTAAAAATCCTCTCTTCTATAATAACAATACATTGTTAACTGTAGTCACCCTACTCTAGTATTAAACATTAGAACTTTTTCCTTTTATATAACTGTATGTACCCATTAACCATTTTATCTTCATTCCCCACCCATCCACACACTCTTCCCAGCCTCAATTATCTATCATTTCACTCTCCACTTCAATGAGATCAACTTTTTTAGCTCCCACATGTATGAGTGAGAACACACAAAATTTGTCTTTCTGTGTCTGGCTTATTTCACTTAACATAATTTCCTCAGTTTCCATTAATCCTGTTGCAAATGACACAGGATTTCATTCTTTTTCATGGTTGAATAATATTCCATTGTAAATATATACCATATTTTCTTTATCTTTTCATCCACTGAAGGATACTCAGGTTGAATCCATATCTTGGCTACTGAGAATAATGCTTCAATGAACATGGAAGTACAGGTATCCATGATTTATTTTCCTTTGGCTAAATACTCTAGTAGATTGCAGGATCAAATGGTGGTTCTATTTGACGTATTTTGAGAAGTCTCCACACTTTTTTCCATGATGGCTATACTAATTTACATTCCCATTAACAGTGTATAAAAGTTTTCTTTTATCTACATCCTCGCCAGCATCTGTTATTTTCTGTCTTTTTAATAGTAGCCCATCTAGCTGGGATAAGATGATATGTCATTGTGGTTTTGATTTCATTTTCCTGGTGATTAGTGATGTTGAGCTTTTTTTTTTTTTTTTTGAGACGGAGTCTCACTCTCTTACCCAGACTGGAGTGCAATCTTGGCTCACTGAAAGTTCTGCCTCCCAGGTTCATGCCATTCTCCTGCCTCAGTCTCCTGAGTAGCTGGGACTACAGGTGCCCGCCACCATGCCCGACTAATTTTTTGCATTTTTGGTAGAGATGGGGTTTCACCGTGTTAGCCAGGATGGTCTCAATCTCCTGACCTCGTGATCCACCTGCCTCAGCCTCCCAAAGTGCTGGGATTACAGGAGTGAGCCACCATGCCCGGCCAAGCATTTTTTCATATACCTATTGGCCATTTGTATGTCTTCCTTTGAGAACTATCTATTCACGTCTTTTGCCCACTTTTTAATGGGACTTTTTTCTCTTTTTTACTGTTGAGTTGTTTGAATTCCTTGTATGTTCTGGATATTAATCCCTTGTCAGATGAATAGTTTGCCAGCATTTTCTCACATTCTGCAGATTCCACTCTGTTGATTGATTCCTTTGCTGTGCAGAAGCCTTTTATTTTAACATAGTCTTCATCATGTTTTGGTTTTGTTGCCTGTGCTTTTGTGGTCTAGCCATAAATCCTTTAGTTTCTTCTACTTCTACAACCTCCTTTCCTGGTGGCTTGGGCAACACTGAACCACTCACTTTCTCATAAGCCCACTGGTATCTTCCAGCTTCCATGCCTCAGTAATACTATTTGCTTAGCTTTCTTCTTCCTGAAAGACTCCTGCTATTCTTTCAGATCCAGCTCAGATGTCATTTCCTCTCTGAAGTTCTTGCTCTACCCCAGGCAAAGTGAACAACTCCTTTTTTCATGTTCCAATAACTCTTAGTAGAAATATCTCTCCTAATAGCTATCATTGTAATGCCATCGTTTGCTTTGTTGCAGTTGTCCTTCTCCAGATTGTGAGCTCTTTAAGGGCAGAGACTGTGTTCTAACATGGTTGAAACCAACACAGTGCCTGGCACCATGTTGTTATTCAAAAAATGCCTGTTGAATGCCTGAAATGATGAAGTGGCTATGCCACACTGTTTGGCATCTGGTGGTGTTGATGTTGCCATTCCTCTCTCCTGCTGGGATAGAAAGGCCCTTCCGCAGCTGGAGGAAAATTTGATGAGTCTGAGACATGCATAGTTATAGTTAAATAAGAAGTTTTGCCCACCAACCCCAAGGTATGCTTTCCTTTCTTTTCTGGTCAGTCCTGAAGCACTTAGAAATTGCATGCCCTTTTTATCTTTTCCCCACATTAAGAAAGATTCTGATAAATCTTTTCTAGTTCCTCACTGTCTATAGAATGGAGGAGCCTGTTTTACTGGAGTCCCAGGTGGGCTTCCAGAGTGTGCAGGAGTGGAATGGAAGGTACAAGCTGGAGTGGTCACTATTTATCTCTATCAGTGGGGGATGCCAGGACTTGGAATGAGCAAACCTAGAAGTTGCCTAGGAAGGCAAAGCCCAAAATGCTAACTGGAGAACCAGGTCCTGCATGAAACATGGTAGAAGCCAGAGTCAGCCATCAGAGTCCAGTAGGGAACAAGAGTTTGAAGGGAGAGAGGGAGACAAGGCTGAGCATCATTAGGGCAGACGGAGGTGGCATCATGAAGGGTTAGCCTCAGACACTGCTATCATATGGCCCTGGCATTTCATTTGAGAACTAGCAGGGGTGTGGGGGTGCAAGGGTGAGTTAGTGGATTCCTTCAGAGGGTCCAGAGTGAGTCATGGCAATGAACCATGAGTGATCAATAGCACTTCTTATATTATCACAAGTATTTATTTTTCATTTGTGCCATGACCTTTCTGCCTTTTGTGGCATTCCAGGTATCAGAGAGATGCATCTATAGGGGAGAACCTCATGCTATTCTTGGACTAGGATAATCACGTGTGCTTGGCACTGGTTGGTAAAGCCCTACCAAGCCCCGTTGGGCTCTGCTAAACAAGGCAAAAATATATCACCCAAGGCATCAAGTCTCAGCCCAGCTGAAGACCCCGGGGGGGGGGGTCTCCAAATATTCTAAGTTAAACTAATTTTAAAGTTTTTCTAATAAAAATTATGTGATATATCTGTCTTTAAACTAGCCCAAAAGAAATTAGGGAATGAGTCATCCCATTTACAAAAAAAAATTCATAATAGAATATTCTTTCATAAAGCAAGCTGCCCACATGTATTTAAAAAGAGTTGAGAGGTAGGAAAATTCTAACAAGTACACGAATGACTAGGAGAACATCTATAGAAGTCAATTCCACCATCCCACATGTCCGGGACAGATGAGCCACTCTCACGAAATCACACAGTTCAACAACTGAAGCTCACAGGGGTGGAAAAACATTGATTTCAAGCTTGTGATTCAGAAGTACGATTCGAACATTTTTTTAAATCTTCGTTTTTTTTTCATTAATTCAATATTTACTGAGCATCCACTACTTAGCTTGATCCTGAAGCTGTAACTGAACTAGGTGAAAATAATCTTTACTGCTATCAAATGTTACTCTAATATGGAAGACAGACAATGTACAAATAGACAAGTAATTTTTAAAGTTGCAAATTATGATATGTGCTGTGAAGGCAACAGCCAAGTAGCTGAGATTGTGTGTTGAGAGAACAGAGTGGGGAGAGGAGAAGTTGGGAGGTACTGCTTTAGATGGAGAGGCTGAGAAGGCCTCTCAGAGGTAGCTTTGAGTTGAAACAAGCTCACTGTTAAAGAGCCAGATGATGCACAAGAGAATTCCAGGCAGCGTGAATATCATGCACAAGGCCTTGGGTAGAAGGAAGACTTGGCCAGTTTGAAGAATGAAAGCAAACAGAAGACAGTGTGCCTGGAACTTAGCCAGTAAGAGGGTGTCATGACATGTGGTTGAATTGACAGGCTGGAAGAAGATCATGCAGGACTTTGGAGTTCATTCTAAAGGGAAATGGGGAGTCATAGAAGAGTTCGAAGAAAATGAAAGCTCTGATTCAATTTGTTTTTAAGAAAGAGACTTGATGGCAGCGGAGTCAAGTTGGATATGGGTAAACCATGTACATGCTGTACCAGTTGTCTAGCAAGCAATAATAATGGTCTGGATAAAGACGGAGTGAAGTGGATGGATGTGAGATATATTTTGGAAACAGAATTGACAAAGTCTGCTTTGGGTTAGATGTAAGCTGAAAGGAAAGAAAAAATTAAGAATGATTTCTGGGCTTTTAGATGCACAATCCGCTGGTGCCATTTTCCAAGGTGGGGAAGATGTGCAAAATCACCGACTTTGAAAATTGGTATACAGGGAAAATCAGGAACTCATATTGATGTTAGACAGCTGCGAGACATATAAACTGAGATGTCAGATAGACAGCTGGATAAGCGTGTCTGAGTTCAGAGGTGAGGTTAGCTCTGAAGAAGAAAATAAATGCATGTATATAACCATGTAATGGGTGGTTGGCCTACCTCAGGACCAATTTTCTTACCCTTCAAGGGTTTAGACATCTTCTCAAGACAGAATCTTGGAGATGATATGTCTCTTTCGCATTATAATTACTGTGTTATTTGCACACAAAGTGTCTTACCTTAGAAAGGACACACCAGTTGTCAATTACTGAGTGTATAAGAAGCGTCAGGCACGCTACTTACATGATCTCATTTAATCTTCAAAATGTTAAGAGGCATGGAGAGCAGATATAAGTACACCTAGAGGGCAGATTAGGAAATGGAAGCTCAGAGAGATCAAGTAGCCTCCCTACCATCACACAGCTGGTGTTTGGCAAAGCTGGGAGAGGAACCCGGGCCTCCTGACTCCGAAGTCAGCCTCCTGCCCTCATGGACTCTCCTCCTCTCAGTAACAGTCTCTTACCTACCCCTCATGGGAGAGCAATTTCTATAGCACTACAATAGTAGAGAGGCTATGTGAGTTGAAATTTGGAGCAAGTCACTGAACCATTCCGAGCCTCTGTTTCTCCTACTATAAAATGATCTATCTGCTATGCAGATTGAAGATAGGAAATGTAGAAAATATATCAAATAAAGTGTAATATAAATCCTATGCAATATATAGTTATACGCACACATATATACATGTAAACTGGGATATTGTGCAGCCATTCAAGATGATTGCAAAGTGATTTTACTTTTTAAGATTTTTAAATTGTAAGATACTTCAAACAAATAAAAGTACAGAATACTGTATGACACCCACATATCCATATTTAACAGATGTTAACATTTTGCCTTGTTCACTGCAAATATCATTTTTTGTTGTTTTGTTTTCAGAAATAAAACACTGTAGAACCACAGGTGCAGTTATTAATAATATACCATTCTCCTTTCCACTCCATAAATAACTGGTCAGCATGTAACGTCCCCATGAATGTTTTTATACTTTTACTACATACTTATGTATGCCTAAAAAATTAATGGTGTTGTAATATGCATTTACTGCTTTTACATAAGTGGTACTATACTATGCACACCTTTTAATGATTTGTTGTTTTCACTCGAGTATAGAACAGTGGTTATTGTTGTTATAATAATTAAGTTTCTACTATATACTAGGGTCCTTGCTTGCAACTTACATATATATATTTAATCTCATTCAGCCCTGATAATAAACCTTGCAGGTATGTACACTTGCCTCATTTTACCAAAGGTAAAACTAAAGTTCAGAGACATTAAATCACTTTCCTAAGGTGACACAGCCAGTAAGTGACAGAAATGAGCCACAATTCAACCTTCTCCCTCAATCTGTTCTCTCAATCACAGAACTTTTTTGTTTTTCTCATTTCATTTTTTTTGACATGTAGATTCAATTTCCTACTTGGCATTTCATTTGCCTTCCCTTTAAAAATCATGTCATATTTGTCTGTGTTTTTTCTTCCCAAGCTGTTTGCTAGCCTGCCTTGTGTTTAGGGTTGGTCGGGCAAGTTGCAAGACAGATAGAAGGGGGCTTCTGAAGGCTTCCATGACCCTCTCAGTAAATGCCTACATCAAAAAGAGGGCTTTCTCATTTCTGGTTATGCTTCTGTGAAAGTGGGTATTTTATGGCTGGGTGAGGTGGCTCACGCCTATAATCCCAGCACTTTGGAAAGCCGAGGCAGGTGGATCATGAGGTAAAGAGATTGAGATCATCCTGGCCAACATGGTGAAAGCCCGTCTCTATTAAAAACACAAAAATTAGCTGGGCTTGGTGGTGGGTGCCTATAGTCCCAGCTACTTGGGAAGCTGAGGCAGGAGAATTGCTTGAACCCAGGAGGTAGAGGTTGCAAGTGAGCAGAGATTGTGCCACTGCACTCCAGCCTGGCAACAGAGCAAGACTGTCTCTCCAAAAGAAAGAAAGAAAGAAAGTGGGTGTTTTACTATCTACCATGTCATGACAACCACTTCAAACCTTAGGGGCTTTAATTTGATGGTTTTTCATAGTGCTGCGGGTGGACTGTTGAACTGGGCAGTTCTTCTGGTCTCTCTCGAGGTCTCTCATCAGTTTCAGGCAGATGGCAGCTGGGGCTGGGATGGTTGGTTCTCTCACTCTCCACATAGCTTTAGGGCCTCTCTTTTCCACGAGGCCTCTCCAGGTGGTCTGTTTATGTGGTCTCTCCAGCACGATAGCCAAACATCTTGCTTGACAGCTTAGCTCCAAAAATGCAAGGAAGGAAGCTGCCCAGCACATTGTCACTCCTGCCAAGTTCTATAGTTTCGAGTGAGTCACAGACTCAGCTCAGAGCCCATGTGGGAGGAACTGCAGTAAGGTGCGAATACTGGGAAGTGCAGTTTGTGGGGGCCATTGTTTGAAAGCTAGCTACCACAATAGGAAAACTTAAGACAGGTCTTCATCTCATCCTCTAAACTTTCTTCTTATGAAGATTATCTTTAATGAGTTAATGCTCTCCTAATATACTTGAGAGGCTTTTAAGCAACATTCTATGGCAAGGCAAGTAAGAAACCAAATTGGCAATATGGTATCACCACAGTCAAGGACTGAGTCAGCTTGGGAAACCAAGATTCTCAAAAAAAATATTCTCTCCCTAGTCCTACCTGCTCAACTTGTTACCATCCCCACTACAGGAACTCTCTCTCTAAAAGCTTCCTGAAGGGTTAGTTTTCTCCTAGGCTTGGAGGCCCATGCCAACAGATGGTAGCCATACAAATATCAGAACATTTCTCCGAATTGGATTTCAATCAGCTGATGTTTAATTTTAGACTTTGAGATAGGCCACATTGTACCCTACCTTCTCCCACTTGAAAAATCACAACACAGTAATGGTGGCCAGAAATCTTTTTTGTCACCTTAGGAAGTATTTTTAACTCTCTCAAAGCCATATGAAGGATTTTTGTTTTAAGTTAACATATTTTTAGAAGTATAATAGTCACATAGTCATGGTCAAAATTTAATATGTTCAAAAAAGAAAGAGTAACAAATCTCCCCTCCATAACCCTGTCCCTCAGATATGCAGGTTCCCTCCAACATCAGTTTCTTGTTTTCTTCCAGAGACATTCTATATTTCTTCTTCCAGAAATATGTGTACATATAAGCAAATATGCATACATATTCTGTTTCCAGTTTTTGACACAAATGAATTCACACTCTACATCCTACTCTGCATCTTGTTTTTCTTATGTAATAATCTTAAACATTTTTATGCATCAATACATAATTTTTTTTCGTTTTTCTTTTTTTGAGATTGAGTATTGCTCTGTCACCCAAACTGGAGTGCAATGGCGCAATCTTGGCTCACTGCAACCTCCGCCTCGTGGATTCAAGTGATTCTCTTGCCTCAGCCTCCTGAATAGCTGGGATTATAGGCTTGCATCACCACGCCTTTCTAATTTTTGTATTTTTAGTAGACACGAGGTTTCACCATGTTGGCCAGGCTGGTCTTGAACTCCTGACCTCAGGTGATCCTCCTGCCTCAGCCTCCCAAAGTGCTGGGATTACAGGTGTGAGCCACCATGCCTGGCATAATTTTCTTATTCTTTACTTTTTTTCTAGCAGCAAGTATACTGTTGCATGCATGTACTGTCATGTATTTAAACAGTTCCCTATTGGTGGGCACTTAGGTTCCCTTCAATATTTTTCTATAATTAACAAGGGAACAATGAATAAAATTGTATATACATAATTTCATATATGTGTGAGTTTATCTGTGGGATAAATTCCTAGAATCAGAATCTCTAGATCAAAAAGTGAGGTTGTTTATATTTTGATTGATACTGCTGAACTGCCACTCAAAGATGTACTAATTTGTACTCCCACCAGTAATCCATGGTTTGCTTATTTATTTTACCTTTATTAACCCTTCCAATTTTTAAATTTTTTCCACCTAATAAGGTAAAAGTGTTTTTTCAGTGTGGTTTTGTTTTTATTGTCTTTTGTTATGAATAAAATTGATCACTCCTTCTTATGTTCGGGTGTCATCTGTATTTCTGAGAACTATGTATTTAAATCCTTTTGTTCATTTTCATTTTAATTTAGCTCCTATATTGATACATGGGAGCTTTTCTATATGCAAGAAATTATTCCTCTGACTCATATGAGTTGCAAATATTTTTTGCAACTTAATCATTTGTCTTCCTACTTTATTTAAAATAATTCTTCCAATCAGAAAACTCTTTGTTTTTGTGTACTCAAATTCACCAATATCAGGTTTTCATATCATTTTTATAATAACTTCTCTACTCTGAGGAAAAAAATCAGTTAGTATTTTACAGTACTTTATGATTTCATTTGTTAAGTCTTTCATTTATACAGAATTTATTTTAGTTCAAAGTGTGAGGCATGTAGTCAACTTATTTTTTTCCCCAAATGCCTATCTAGTTGTCTCAACACCATGTACTAAATAATCCATCTCTTCCCTACTGACTTTGGGTGCTACCTCTATGACACTAAATCTTCCTACTCAACACATATCATGTGTTTTTGTTGTTCAAGTCTTCTTTATTTTCTCTCAAAAGCATTTAAAATTGTTTCTTCCTATAATGGCTGCAATAATTCTTATTAAGTTTACCAGTTAAGTATTTTTTCCTTTTTTGGTTCTTGTTACTATCATAAATGATTAGCTTCTCTCCCATTATAACCCATTGGCAATCTGATAGCCCTATCTTCACACTGCTTTGTTTGTTTATCGAGTTTTGAATATTAACTTTACCTATTTTGTTTCTGAAAAAATGCACCTTCATCTTAGGCTTCAAATAATTCTTAAAATTTTCCAAGGAAAATGAGCATTTCAAAGAGAAAGATTACCATGTATACCAGGAGTCATGAAATTATACATATAACTAATTACACAAATAGACTATCAAAGCCTTTAGATGTTTTAATTATTAGACACTACATAGAAGGATTTTGCTTGGTATATTTAGAAAGCAAAAGACAAGCTTATACATATCTGCAGGGAACAAAAACTACAAATACTAGCCGAGAAGCCTAAAAAATTAACCAAATAGAACTCTTAGAAATGAAAATGTAATAATTAAATAGAAAGTTTAATGGATAGAATTAGGAGCAGATTAGATTCAGCTGAAGAGAAAATTACCAAATTGGAAGACAGAGCAGAAGAAAATTACCCAGAATGCAGGGCAGAAAGATAAAAGATGTAAAAATATATGGAAGAGTGAAGAAGAGAGAGAATGAAGGTCATGACCATATTTGAAGAGATGGTGGTAAATTTTCATGCATTTCCAGGACCAATGCAAGAGAACAAACTACAGAATCAAGAATTCCAAAGACTCCCCAAGCAAGTTAGATAAAAACGAAAAATAAAATAAAACCAATCACACTTAGAAATGTCATAGTAAAAGTGCACAAGAGCAAAGGTAAAGAAAAAATATCAAATGAGATAAAATTTATTGCTCTTGAAGGAGCAATAATTAAACTAATAGCAAACTTGTTAACTGCAATAGATGAAGTCAGTAAACAATGGAATAATATCTTCAGTGTGCTGAAAGATAGTAACCGCCAACTTAGAATTGTATACATGCTAAATTATCTTTTAAGGATGAGAGCAAAATGAAGACATTTCTAAAAACATAGTGGAAACAGTTTGCCACCAGCAATATCTCTCTAAAGGAAATACTAAAAGAGGAACTTCAGACAGAAAGTGATTATAATTGGAAGATCTAAGATATAGGAAGGAATGAAATGTAAACAAGAGACATAAATACATTTCTCAGAAGAACTGTAGCCAATAAAGATATAAGAAGCTATTCAACATCATTAGAGATCGGGGAAATGAAACTCAAGACCACAGTGAGATTACATTTTCTCCCCATTCAATCATCAAAAATTAGAAAATGAACAATCCCAAGTGTTGGAAGGTATGTGAATCCACAAACTTTCTTTTATGGTGCTTATGGGTCTATAAACTGGGAAGTGGGTTGGCACTGTCTTCTAAGTTGAATGTTAACCTGTTTATAGTCCAACAATTCATTCTAGGTTTGTACTGAAGACAAATTCTTGCACATGTACAGGAGACATATATAAACAATGTCCATAACAGTATGATTTAGCAAAAACATGGAAATAATTCCAAATGCTATCAATAGAAGAACAGATTACTAAACTGTGGTTTATGCAGATATACTATGTAGCAGTTAAAAATGATCATATGCAACCAATTGGAAAGTTGTCTCAAAAGGTTATATCCAGAAAGACAGCATATGCAACTAAAAGCAACTGGAATTTTATACATATGTGTATCTTAGGAATACAAATAGAAGCACTACAACTACATATAAAAAAAAGTTTTGGAATGATAAACCTGGGATTCAGGATGATGGCTACCTGGATGGGGGAGACAGGAAGATGGAATGGGGAAAACTAATGGGCTTAAATGAAATTATTGTCAAGATCCTGGTGTGTGTCTTAGGAAAGGAGTTTTCAGCGGCTTATTAGATTATTAAAACCAACTAATCAAATAAAAGGGTAATGAACAGAGCAATATTGAGAGCATGCCATGAACCAAAGATTGTGGTTTAATCCAATTTTGTATATCTAAGATCCACAGAAAGAAAAATTAAATTAAAACGGAGGCTAAAGGTCCAAGAGTGGACCCCTAGAGTCAGCAAAGTTAGAGTTCTGTAAGGACAGAACCAGAGTATATATCTTCCCAACTTGGAGGGGGAAAAATGTAGTATGATGAAAAGAGAATCAAACAAGAAAGGACGAAAAATAAAACATAACAAGAAGGAAGAATATTATATCAAACATAGATATAAATCTAAGTATATCAATAGGTGTAAATGAATAAATGCTCCAGTTATAAGACAAAGATTATCAGAGCGGATAAAATAAAATAATTACTCAGAATTTAAACACTGGAAAATAAATGAGATTGGAACAGAAAGATATGATCTATATATAAAATAATGAGGATGGAAACTGAAAATGGCAATGCATTTTACCTCTAGACTTCATTTTGAAAAGTCCCACCTTATATAAAGTCTCTGCACCTGCTATTGCAACCTTCTCCTGAGCCCCAACCATAATAGCTTGATGAGTCTTAATGACACACAATTGTGGCTGGCTTGTAAATGAAAAAAAAAAAAAAATTGCAACAATCATACACATTGTTTCTGGAGAAAATTTCTCTTTTAACAAGGAGAGCAAGTTAAAGTGCTGGCTTATTTCAGACCTTGGGAATCAGCTGTATGTGCCTAGATGCTTAAAAATCCAAGCATGAATGCACAATACATAAGACACTTGTATATGACTAAGCCACTGTAGTGGATGCTGTAGTGTACCTCCCCAAAGCCTCCTTCAGGGTCAAGTCACTTATTTCCCCAGCTGCCAGGAGTATGGAATGCTAATGACTTACAGCTGAGTTCCTCCTGAGGAAATGCCCTCTGCCAAAGTTATGTCCCCTTCCTGGGGAGTCAGTGTGGGAGTACAAAGGGCCAGTCCTCTTGCCTCTCTTCAGGATGTCTCTAAAGGACCATTCAAGTTTCAGAGCTCCTTATAGGATCAGCTGAGGTCCCTCTTGCTATAGCACTGCAATTCAACTTCCCTCCATATCCAATGCTGCTTCTCTCATTATCTTACAGGTATGGCATAGAGTATGGCTACTCTCTTAAGACTCCAACTCCCTAACACCAACTGTATGGTATACAATTTAATTCTCGCACTAACCACCTGGAGTCAGCTCAGACCCCAACAAGTTAAAGGCAGAGTCCTCCAAAGATTCCCCTCAGATGCCAGCTGCAAGTCTTCATACCATCTGCACTTCTGACCAACTCATTATAAATTTGCGGGTTCCCACAACCTTCTCAGGCTTGATATACAGTATACTAGGATGACTCACAGAACTCAGAGACTCACTGTACTTATTATTACAGTTTTATCATAAAGGATACACAGGGAGGACCAGTTGAATGAAGAGATGCATTGAGCGAGGTCTGGGAGGGAACACAGAGCTCCTGTGCCCTCTTTGCATGCAATCAGGGTGCCCCATCCTCCAAGCACATGGATGTATAATCAACAACCAAAAGCTCCACTGAGAGCTTTGAGCCCAGAGTTTTTGGTGGGAGTTTCATTATGTAGGCATGATTGGTTGAACACATGATTAAACTCAATTTCTAGTCCCCGTCTTCTCCCTGAAGGTTGACTAGTGCAAAATCCCAACCATCCAATCAGGTGGTTGGCCTTTCTGATGACCAGCCCTCATCCTGAAGCTATAAGGCTCCCATTCTAAAGCTATTAGGTGTCCATCTTGAGTCATCTCATTAGCCAAACAAAGACACTTCTATGACTCAGGAAATTGCATGTTTTTGAAGCTCTATGTCAGGAACCCTGAATAAAAACCAGAAAAATTCTTTATTATTATGCAACAATGCCCTAATAAAATTCCTGCACAGAAATCTCTGTCTTGGAGTCTATTTCCAGGAAACGTGACCCCAGATAGTTGTTTCCAGGGGTGGTTCTAGTAAAGGGAAGTACTCATTCAGTTCCCAATGTGCTGTGTTCCACAGAGAGAAGAGGAAATCAAGGGCTCAGGCCTCCCTGGGTTGGGCTCTGCACACATAGCCTGGGCTAGTGCCTATGTGAGGGCTTACCATGCTTGATCCTTGGCAGCACAGTGACAGCGTTCCAGCTTGGGGCTGCTTCACACTCACACCAGCTCTTGGACCTAGGATGGCCCTGAGCTGATTAGTTTTAGGTATTAACTGTAATAACAAAAAGGAAGGAGTATTAGGGTTTTATCCTTTTCCTAGTCAAGCCTACCTATATATGAAATAAAAAGGAAGATTTTCCTTTCCAGCAGCCAAGTGCCTGAGTGTTTCTGGGAGTCATGCACATTCAGTTTGGGTATATGAACATGCTCCGATTCCATTAAACATATGCTATTCTCTAACCCAGTATTCGCCCTTAAATTGTCATCTGGGACACCAGCTTACACTCTCCTCAGAAGTCACAGATGTCTCAACCTCAATATGTCCAAAAAAATAAACATGTACATTTCCTTCTTCTCCTTTCTTCATCACTGACACAACAATCCCAGCCAGAACCTTGGTGTCACTTTGGTGTCATCCTTGGCTTCTCTTTCTCTTACCTCCTGTCTACATCAAGCTCCATGATCTATCAGTTTTACCTCTAAGTGTTTCTCAGAATTCCCCTTCCTCTCTATCTTTGTCAGTGTGGTGGTAATGTCAGCTTCCTTCATTGCTCTCTTAGGCTGGAGGAAAATGCTTCATTTGTCTGCCTTCCACCACTTTTCGTTGTCTCCAAATACTTTCTCTATTTAGACTTGAGAGTGATGCACTTGAAATACAGAGCCAACAATAGCTCTTTTTGTCTTTATTTTTTCCATTAAAATTATTACACAATAATACATGCTGTCCATAGAATGTCAAATAATACACGGGCATATACAGTAATAAAAAGAAGCCTCTGTCATTTTGCCCCCTTTCTATCCAACACCTCCTCCCTTTTCCTTCCTTCTAAGAACTGAACCTTTTAAAACTCCATAAAGTGCTCCCTAGAAGCTGTCACTTTCTTCTCTGATCTCTCTTTTTGGGCCACAGTTACTTGGTTTATATTGAGAGTTCTTTCCTGTGGTGTTGGAACTTGAGCTTGAAGAATCCAGTTGACTTATTTCCATGGATAGAGATGTCAGACACAAAATTTCACAAGCTTGGTGGCCAGACTTCTTACTCTGATGAGGGGAGAAGCTGAGGCAGCCAGTCAGCATAAAAGGAAGAAAGAATAAAGTTGACATGCACAGAGAAACAGAGATAAACAAAGTAGAGAGAAAGAACCCTATGTTGTTGTTTTCCTATGCCAATAAGATCATATCATACAAGCTGGTTGTCCTAGTTCATTTCCTGTTGGTATAATAGAATACCATACACTGTTATAGTCTCAAGAAAAAAAAACTACTAAAGAAAATAAACTTATGTTTTACAGTCCTAGAGGCTGGCAATTCCAAGAGCATGGCAGCAGCACCTGGTGAGGATCACCCCTTGCAGAAGGCATAACATGGTGAGAGAGCACAAGAGAAAAGCACCAGAGGCTGCACCCATTTTATTACAACCCACTCCCAACATAACTAACCTGCTCTGATGATAATGACATCAATCAAATTGTGCGGGCTCTGCCCTCATGAAACAATCATCTCTTTTTAGGCCCTACCTCCCAATACTGTTGCACTGGGGACTAAGTTTCCAACACATAAGCATTTTGGGGACATATTCAAACCATAGCATTGCTCTTTCATTTTTGTTCCCACTTAACAATGTAGTCTTAGAGATCTTTTCATTTCCTTCCTTATGAAGGTACTTTGTTTTTTCAGTGGTTGCCTGATATTTAATACTCTGAATGTTACATGGATTAGCTATTTCTTACCAATAGGCAGATTATTCTTCATCTTTTGTTGTTACAAAGAATGCTATGATAGGTGTCTTCATACAAAAAAAAAAGCACCCTAGTATTTCCAAGATAAAATTCATATTTCTTAAAAGGGCAGATAACACCACCATCCCCATTTTATACCACTCCTGGCTTTCTGCCCTACTCTCCAGCAACACAAATTGCTTGATGCTTCCTGCATCTATACCATGCCTTTCCTTACTCTGTGCCTCTCTTTGTTCTTGTTGGGCCTGAATGCCCTCTTCAGCCCTCTCTGCTCAATCAACCCCTATTCATTCTTTATTACTCAGTTCAGGTGTCAAATCCTCCTGGGAACTGTTCTACGCCACTTTCATCATTGCATGCACCACATTGTATACAATTGCTTTAGTTATATACCTGTTTTTTCCCCTAGATTGTAAATTCCTCCAGAAACCAAGGCTAGTACTTGTGTCTTATCATTTTTGTAACCAAAATGGTTAGCAAAGTGTCTGAAACATAGCATGTGGTCAGTTACACTTGAATGAATGAAGGAACATGTCTGAAATGTAGCATGTGGTCAGTTACAATGGAGTGAATAAAGGAATGTATCTGAAACAGCATGTGGTCAGTTACAATTGAATGAATGAAGGAAAGTGTCTGAAACATAGCAGGTGGTCAGTTACAATGGAATGAATGCAGGTCTACACTCACAGACTTATTGGATCCCACACCCTCACCCACATGCATATTTGTTCCTTTTGAAAGTTAATAGGTCTGGTAGATTTCTTTTTCACTAATCAGTGATAACAATACCATAAGCACACACACACACACACACACATACACACACCATAGTGTGTAGACAGCTATATGTTAGATTGGTGCAAAAATAATTCCGGTCTTTGCCATTGAAAGTAATGGCCAAAACTGCACTTGCTTTTGCACCAACCTAATAGTATCATTTATTTAAAGATTTCAAAGGCTTTTAAGAAAATATTGTCTCATTAATCAATTAACTCTCTTTAGTTATTTTGTCTTTAGAGATTGCTGGGGAAATATCATGCCCATTCTAAAGTCAAAGAAGGGTGGGGTAGGCAGAGGAAATAACTGGTGAGCTAACAGTGAGATCAAGAGAAGTGCCACACGCTTACACACGTCTCTGCTTCTTTCCTGCCCTAACATGACTTGTTAGCCTCTGCAGCAACACAGTAGTAAGGCATTTCCCTTGTAATTATACTTCTCAGTGATAATATCCTGAGATATTATATCCAATATCCAATACATTACACTATTGCAAAACCTTTCAAGTAATACAGTAATACCATAAAGCCAAGACATTACAGAAGATCCTTGAATAAAGTCATTTGCTCAATGTTGTTTATTTGTAACATTGATAAGAAAACATCAACTAATTTCCAGCTGGGGCCAACGTCTCTGTGGAGTTTGTACTTTCTCCCCACGTCTGCATGAGTTTTCTCTTTGTACTGTGGCCTGGTCCCTCACCCCAAAGCTGTACACACTAGGTGAATTGGTGTGCCCATTCAGTCCTAGTATGATTGAGTGTGGATGGGTACGATTAAGATGGATTAGGCCGGGCGCGGTGGCTCACACCTGTAATCCCAGCACTTTGAGAGGCCGAGGCGGGCGGATCACAAGGTCAGGAGATTGAGACCATCCTGGCTAACACGGTACAACCCCGTCTCTGCTAAAAATACAAAGAATTAGCCGGGCATGGTGGTGGGCGCCTGTAGTCCCAGCTACTGGGGAGACTGAGACAGGAGAATGGCATGAACCCGGGAGGCGGAGCTTGCAGTGAGCCAAGATCGCGCCACTGCACTCCAGCCTGGACGATGAGCAAAACTCCATCTCAAAAAAACAAAAACAAAAACAAAAACACAGATGGATTGGCATCCTGGCCAGGGGTGGTTCCTGCCTTGCATCCTAAGCTCCTGCAGCAGGCTCCAGCCACTCATGACAGTGAACTAGAATATTGGAGTAAGTAGTGATTTTACTTTTTTTATTACTCTTTCTGAAATGTATGTATAGCTCTTATTTATTTATTTATTTATTTATTTATTTATTTATTTTGAGACAGAGTCTCACTCTCTCGCTCTGTCGCCCAGGCTGGAGTGCAGTGGAGCGATCTCGCCTCACTGTAAGCTCCTCTTCCCAGGTTCACGCCATTCTCCTGCCTCAGCCTCCCAAGTAGCTGGGACTAGAGGCACCCGCCACCACACCCTGCTAATTTTTTGTATTTTTAGTAGAGACAGGGTTTCACCGTGTTAGCCAGGATGGTCTCGATCCCCTGACCTCATGATCCACCCGCCTCGGCCTCCCAAAGTGTTGGAATTACAGGCGTGAGCCACCGCCTCCTGCCTTAGATGTTTAATATTAGCAGTGTTTTCATCTTTATTTGGAAATTTGGTGATGTTTTCGTGACCAGAAATACACCACAGGAACTTCGCTCATGCTTCCATCAGCCCATGGGAAAATTGGTTTCAGCATACATCGTTTTACTTAGTCACAGTTTCCAAGAGCCTATCCATGATTTTAAATGAGGACCTGGAGGACCTACCTTACTTTTCAGCGATAACCTGGCTGTAAGGGCTGAAATGCAAGAGCGGACAGATATCCTCAAAGAAAAACCAAACCAAATAAAAAAAAAAAACCCGAAATCAGTTGTTCTAAAAAAAAAAAAAAAAAAAAAAACCCTGGACACCTATCTGAGACAGAGATAAAATCATCAGGGATTTATCAAGGATGTTATTCAAATAAAAACATTTTGTACTAAATAAACTATCATGGGAGAAAACCTTTTCCCGTATCTGTCAGAATCTGACTCCTACTATGCAAAATGCCAATCTAAAGTTTTTCCATTTGATTTAATTTCTTGGTAACTGACCTTCCCGCCAAATATTCATCTCAAATAAAAGATGGTTATTTTCCACATTAATAAGACATTTTGCAACAAATAAATATCCAATACTGGAAAGAAAATAATACAATAAATGCATTGTTTTCGTTTTTTATTTTCTTCTGGTTGTCTAATTACCTTAGTTGAGGTCCCTATTCTTGAAGACAATGGCAAAAACCGCAATTACTTTTACACCAACCTAATAATAGCTATCATTTTCAGTGTCCCTTCCAGACCCTGGGTTAGATGATTTAGTGGATCATCTCCAGCCTTGTGGTTCTAAGGGATAGACACCATTATCCTCATTTCACAAATCCTGAGTGCAAGAGAGGTTCATATCTCACTCAGGGTCACACAACTTTAAGGAAAAAAAAAAAAAAAAAAAAGGCAGTTCTGGAACCTAGATCTGCAAGACTGCAAGCCCATTTTCTTTTCCTAACCAGGCTCTCTCCTAAGTGTTTTTAATTCATAAACAGGGCTGTTGACTCAGGCTCCCTGCTGTAAGAGTCAAAACTCATAAATTTAAACCTAGTTGGGAATTGCAAACACACTTTCATTTACTGCTGCTATAATCAAAGAGGAGGCTTTTACTTAAATATTAAGGTTTGGAGATAGTAGCATAAATAGAAACAATTAATGAATATTCTAATTGTCCTTCTGTCCCCACTTGCATTAACCTGCACTGAATGTTTAGTTGAGCCATGTTCCCCCAAGTGCTATCATTACACTTTACATAACTTGCTTGTAATTTCAATAATAAGCTAATTTCCAACAATAACTACCCATGGTTAAATGTCACCCCTAAAGAGCATCTAATGTTCAGTTTAAGAAAAACACAAAGTCACCCTGGGACTGCTTGTACTGTACTTTTCACAACTGAGATTTACCAGATTGTACTGATACACTAATTGTTCCCATCTCAAGAGGTATTTTTTAAGTATATATGTCCAAGAAGCATATTTAGATATGACATAATTTCAATGGTTAAAGAGTCTATTAACTTCTCTGTGTCTGGATTTTCTTCTCTGGGTCAAAGTGAAGGTTTTGTGTCTGTTTTGTTTTGTTTTTCATATAAAGTCAACTTCCCAAGTTCAGAAAATACTACTTTTGCTACTTGAGATTTTAACTTAACATTTAATTTATTTAAGATATACATTCAAAACCCTAGTTTTCTTTAGTCTTTGAATTTAATTTAAAATTCTTACAATTCTATATCTAAATATAGCAAATTTCAGCCATCACTTTCAATATGGTCTTTGATTAATGTTTGATCAACTCAAGTTGAACAGGTAAAACTTATTCAAATAGTTGGTAAATACCTAAACTCTATATAAATTTAATATATTCAATCTACTTTATAGGTTCTTCAAATGTCTACCTTTTAGCCAAAATTGAAATAACTGAGTTTCCACAGACTCGATTCTTATAAATTTAATGAGTGAAGTTTATAAACATAATACATTTTAAATTATCTTAAACAATAAACACACAAAGATTATTTCAATTTTCTTAAACCTAACATGAAGGTAATAATACTGTGGATTTCATTTACTTTATAACCTCAATTTTAAACCTTCCTGGAGTTAAAATACTCTCAGTTTCATGTTCCCAGTAAATTGTACCAATTGCCCCAAGAGAACTGAAGCAAGTAAAAGAAACGTAATGACTAGACATTCTAGACCAGGAAAAGAAACCTGGGGGCTTTGTACACCTAGGAAAGTTCTCTCCACCCACTGATAGATACATGGATTCATTTTTGTTGTTGTTGCAGTAATAGAGGATTGAAAGTCATTACTATTCAGGTGAAGTTGGTTTTACTGATGTCTTCTGAGGCTAGGTACACTATTACCTAATTATTTCATCTACACTTATCTACACTGTTTGAGTATAATGTCTTTCAGTAATGTCTTTATTGTCTCTTTGAACCCTGCTTTGGTTTTTATTGCTTAAATTTTATTTTATCTGCCTTATCTGACAGGGCAAAACTCCTTTGGTCAGATGCTACATATCTCCCATACCTTCATCTGGTCCTTTAGTTATGATGCCAAAGTCATGCTAATGACAATCTGACTATTTCAGTACCTCGCTCACAGGACTATTTTGAGACTCAAATAAGCTAACTGAATACTAATATTTAGCACAGTGCCTAGAACATAATAGGCATTAGACAAGCCACTATTATTTTGGGGTGTTTTCACTTACATGAACTTTTATCCAGCTGTTGAATTTTAGTTACAACAACATGTAATTGTAGTTTTAAAAATTATGTATTCTATGACATCCATTTCCTGTCAAAGTCCCATTAAAGCAGCAGTTAAAATATATTTAAAACATAATAAGCCTATAAGCACAGAAAAAAAAAAGTAGAAGAGCTAGTAGTTCAGGAAACCAAGAAACGAAATGAAACAAAACAAAACAAACAAACAAATAAAACCCTGAACCTAAGCAGGTGATGGGAAAAGCTGAGAAGCAACTTAATTTACACTGAATTTACACTGAAGACACTGGGCCTGTACCCGTAAAGGCTCAAGAATTGGCAGTGATAGTTGGGGTGACAGTGGGGCAAAATAATAGAAGAATTAATTCAAAATTCTCTTTAAGAAGCACTGATATAGTTTGGTTCTGTGTCCCCATCCAAATCTCATGTCAAAATGTAATCCCCACCTATTGGAGAAGGAGCCTGGTGGGAGGTGATTGAATCATGGGGGCAGACTTCCCCCTTGCTGTTCTCATGATAGTGAGTGAGTTCTCATGAGACCTGGTTGTTTGAAAGTGTGTAGCATCTCCCCCTTTCACTCTCTCTCTCTCTCCTGCTGGCCATGTGAAGATTTGCTTGCTTGCCCTTCACCTTCTGCTATGATTTTAAATTTCCTGAGGCATCCCCAGCCATGCCTCCTGTACAGCCTGCATAACTGTGAGTCTATTAAACCTCCTTTCTTCATAAATTACCCAGTCTCGGGTAGTTCTTTAGAGCAGTGTGAGAATGGACTAATACAGAAAATTGGCACCAAAGAAGTGGGGCATTGCTATAAAGATACCTGAAAATGTGGAAGCGACTTGGGAACTGGGTAATGGGCAGAGATTGAAACGGTTTGGAGGACTCAGAAGAAGACAGGAAGATGAGGGAGAGTTTGGAACTTCCTAAAGACTGGTTAAATTGCTGTGACCAAAATGCTGGATAGTGATATGGACAAGGAAGTCCAGGCTTGAGGTGGTCCCAGATGGAGATGAGAAACTTATTGGGAACCGGAGTAAAAAATCACTCACTATACTTTAGCAAAGAGACTGGCAGCATTGTGCCCCTGCTCTAGGGATCTATTGAACTTTGAACTTGAGAAAGATGATTTAGGGTATCTGGCAAAAGAAATTTCTAAGCAGCAAAGTGTTCAAGGTGTGATCTGGCTGCTTCTAAAAGCCTATGCTCATCTGCATAAGCAAAGAGATAATCTAAAACTGGAACTTATATTTAAAAGAGAAGCAGAACATAAAAAGTTTTTTTCTTTTTTTTTGAGACAGTGTCTCCCTCTGTTGCCCAGGCTGGAGCTCATTGGTGCAATCTCGGCTCACTGTAACCTCCGCCTTCGAGGTTTAAGTGATTCGCTTGCCTCAGCCTCCCTAATAGCTGGGATTACAGGCACGTGCCACCATGCCCGGCTAATTTTTGTATTTTTTGTAGAGACAGGGTTTCACCTGTTGGCCAGGCTGGTCTTGAACTCCTGACCTCAGGTAATCCACCCACCTCGGCCTCCCAAAGTGCTGGGATTACAGGCATGAGCCACTGCACCCGGCCTCTGGAAACAATTTAAAATGTATTAAACTTAAAATAATTTTAAAATAACTTATTTCAATGAAAAAAAAAATAAAGAGGTTGGTGGGGCTAGGATGTAGAGAAAAGAAAAAATGAGAGATATGTACCAGCCTCCCAAAGATTATCCCAAAGATTTCTCATGAGGTACAAGCAACCTGCTAGGTTTTGATCTCCTGGTGGGGATCAGGACAAGTACACAAGAACATAGCCCACCTAAAGGCACCAGTAGCCACTTACCACCTATGGCAGCACAGAAAATCTAATGGCTAGTGCAGTTCTTTACCTGACATATTTCATTAATGAGATTTGCTCTCCTGTTCACAGATTGTTTAATGTCCTTCTCCCAGTTAACTGAAAAGTCCATGAGGGCAGGAACAATATCTCTCAGATTAGCCATTGTAGGTGAGCTATTGTAGGTTCTCTCGGTGCCTATGTGTCTGTGTTGAATCGAAATTCATTTGAAGAGTGTATAATCTTGTAGTGCATTCTTTTATATTTTTAAACTTTTATTTTAGGTTCAAGGATATATATGCAGGTATGCTATGTAGGTAAATTGCATGTCATGGGGGTTTGGTGTACAGATTATTTTATCGCCCAGGTAATAAGCATAGTACACAAAAGATAGTTTTTCAGTCTTTTCCCTCCTCCCATTCTCCACCCTCAAGTGTGCCCTGATGACTGTGGTTTCCTTCTTTGTGTCTACGTGTTTATGTGTTTTCAGTGTTTAACTCCCACTTACAAGTGACAACATGCAGTGTTTGGTTCTCTGTCCCTGCATTAGTTTGCTTAGGATAATGGCCTCCACCTTTATCCATGTTGTTGCAAAGGACATGATCTCATTCTTCGTGATGGCTGCATAGTATTTCATAGTGTATGTGTACCACATTTTCTTTATCCAGTCTACCACTGATGGGCATTTAGGCTGATTCCGTAACTTTGGTATTGTGAGTAATGCTGTGATGAACATATACGTGCATGTGTCTTTATGGTAGAATGATTTATATTCCTTTGAGTATAGAAATGTCTGCATAATGCATGCGATATGGTTGCATGCTTTTAAATAATAGGTGCATGGTTTTAAATAAATATTGTAATATACTATTCTTTAGTAATTATCATTCTTATACAGATTCTTGATCTTTTCTGTACTTTCTCTTCACAGTCTCAAAGACAAACACCCCCAATTTCTTATCCCACCCACTCTAGACTTGTACACAGCTATCTTCAGCTTCACTCAGAACTCAAAGCTCTTAATTTCCTTCATGGCTCTAGACCATCTCCTCCAACTCAAGTTCTTTTGAGTTCAACAACCTAAGAATGGAACTCTAGATTTGAGAAGGAGCCTCAGCTCCCACTCCCAGTCTTTTTTCTCTTCCTCCTACTTTCATGGATCTTCTAATTATGTGGTCTCAGGAGGCAGCATGGATGGCTGTGGCTTTCAGGCTTCAGGCCTCCCTCAGGCTGAATGTGCATCTCCGTGGCTTCTCCCAGTTGGAGAGATCATTCATTTTTCTCTCCTTACAGAGTGAATAGTCTCCCTCTAAGTGGATATTTTCAGCTGTTAGTTGCTCCTTGAAGCTTATGTGTGACAATACTCTCCCATCATTTGTGGGTGCCCCAGGTTTCTGCAAATTTCATAATGGTTTACTGATCGGCATTGCCTTCTTCCAATTAGATCCCTATCTTATATTAGGGCATAGATTTCTAAAATAACATTTAAGCAGAGCGTGTTACTGACTCTTAGCCAGTCAGGGTGCACTAAGGCACCCAAGGCCTCAATCTGCTCCAAACCAGGGCACTCTTCATTTTTCATTGGCTGATTGGAGAGGCAGCCCAGGTGGAATCAATAATATGCTGTATGCCTGAAAAGTCCTGATAGCTAATAAAGTATTTCTTTTAAAGCTGGTTTTATTTTAGGGAAATTCAATGCTTTAAAATTCTAACTTACGGAAAAGATAATTTAGAGAGCGAGTATCTCCAACAAGCTTTTCTGGGACTATTGAACTATTCTAATCAATCACACTGATTTCCATCAATCTTTCCCTTCTTGAGAAATTTCTGTCTGAACTGCAGCATAGCACTAAGCACTTGTAAATATTTGGTAAATGTAAAATGAAGAAATAAATCACATGAATATATGAATGAATAAATCAATGAATAAGTACATAAATGAAGCAATGGCTAAGAAAATGAATCACATATTGTGTGTATCTGCCTATCATAACTTTTGATTTCTGTGTTTAAAGACAAATCATTTCATGTTCAGAGGGTACTTGTTGGATTATACTAGAGGAGATTACTAAACAAGCAAGTGATAACTGGGCATCTATTCCCTGCCAGGCAGTGTGCACTGCATTTTTATAGACAATTGGCTTCTTTGTGAAACTTTCACTGGCAGTTTCCTCTAAAGAATAGGTCTAGGCCGGGCGTGGTGGCTCATGCCTGTAATCCGTGCACTTTGGGAGGCCAAGGCAGGTAGATCACCTGAGGTCAGGAGTTCAAGACCAGCCTGGCCAATATGGCAAAACCTCCATCTCTCCTAAAAATACAAAAATTAGCCGTGTGTGGTGGTGCCCACCTGTAGTCCCAGTTACTCGAGGAGGCTGAGGTAGGAGGATCACTTGAACCCAGGAGGCAGAGGTTGAAGTGAGCCGAGATTGCACCACTGCACTCCAGCCTGGGCGACAGAGTGAGACTCTATCTCAAACAAACTAACAACAACAACAACAACAACAACAAAAAGAATAGGCCTATATCCTGAACATAAAACAACAACAAAAATAATAATAAATTCTAAATATCAATTTTGAGCCATAGTTTATAAATCACATATTCTGGATGAGGCCAAGCCAGGTAGGTGGCAGGCCCTGTACCAGGCACTGCACATGGAGTGATGGGAAAAATCAACAATGGTCTGCCCTCAGGGAACTTAAATTCTAGCCAGAGACACAAACCCAAAGAAAGGAAATACAATAATAGCAGATTGTGATGAATGCTGGGAAAGAGGCAAACATAGTACTGGAATCCAGGATAATAAGAGACTACTTGAGATTGACTGGCATCTGAGGAGAAGACATTTGAGCTGAAAAGCTCCATTATTAGATGGGTCAAAGGGGACATCCTGTTTAGCCTTTCAAAGCTCTGCTTCAGTGTCACTTGCTGTACTTAACGTTATAGGTCTTCCACCCACAGTGGTCCCCCTGGATAATTAAGACTCTGCCAAGAGGGTGTTGCCCTTCCAAAAGAGATCCACTCTGCATGACAGCATTTCTGCCCCTTTCCCTTGAGAAGCAGTTCATGAGTTTTACATGTACTCCCTTGGAGGGATAATTCTGTCCCCATTAATGAGCAGCTTTGCTTGGTAGTTATTGAGTAACTGCCATCTATTGACTTTATATAAAATGTTAATGATAAGTTAATTTGGGGGCAACCTTTTAATCTATGAAAATACAAAGAAGAATGCACGGACCATGGACTATATCTGCTAAGAGGAGCAATATATTTATTCATAATATAAGCACTGTGGCAAGTCAAAGGAAGTAAGGAAGTAGACCTAAGGAGTATTGGGTCCCCCAATTAAAACATGCTTTTCCTTCCCTTTCTTTGATTTTTCTTTTGGCCTGAGATTGAATGAACTGAATGTGCATACTCAGAAAGATGCTTGAACTATGCCCACTTACGTAACATGTATTAACAAAGAGATAACTGATACTAAAAGTGAAGGTAAGTCACATAAATCTAAAGCCAATGTAGAATTTTTCTGGTTAAAGTTTTAAAAACAAACCACAAAACTAAAAATACCTATAAAATCATCTTTTGCTAAATACTTAGGCAAAGGATAGAAACATATGCACATATATAGATATTTACGCAAAGAACCGTAAAAATATATGTCTGCGTGTACATAGGAACTATTTATTGACAAACCATTTGTGTTAGAACAGTAGCTTGCCCTTGGGGCTAACAGCCAAAAACTATTAATTCTTGCCATGGGAAAAACAATTTTAAAACTCATTAATTATGCCAAAAATTTACATTTTTATTTTTATTCCAAGCCTTGATTACAGTCTATTAATAAATGAAAATGTGCTTGCATTTTTAAGTACTTCTGAATTTCTCAAGTTTTGTTTTCAAAGACAGCAAAACTTCATCAACATTTTAATTTACTCGGGGAATAAGGGAAAGGCTTTATTAAATGAAGAAACTGTCTTTGAAGAAATAGTTGGAGTTCAATAATATATTAAATGCCTGCTGAGGACTTTTCCTCTTTCTCTTTTTAATTTATGTTTTATCAAAGTAAAATGGAGGTTTTTTTAAAAAAAAATCAAAAACCACTACAAAGCTTATAAAGAAAGAGCAGTTTATTATGCCACTACTCCCTATTCCTGAATCATTTAATGACTTAATTTTTTTCTTTTTGAATTTCTAACTGTATTTCTAAGAAGTAATACAGTTACAGCCTGTGGCCTGTGTTTTAATTTTTTTCATTTATATATTAGTTCTTGAATTGCAGGTAAAGACAGATTTACTTCTTTCTTTACAATCTTTACACCTTTAATCTCTTATTTGTGGCTTATTTCAACTGGTTAGGACTTCCTGTATGAAGTTGAAAGGACTTTGCCTTATTCTTGATCTTAGAAGTAAAGTATTCATTCTTCCATTATAAAGCATAATGTTAATTGTAGGGCTTTGTAGATTCCCTTGAATGTGTTGAGAAAGTCCATCTCCTTTCCTAGTTTTCTGAGTTGTGTCAGTGTTGTTGTTTTATTTATTTTGCCTTTCTTATAATTTTTAAATTAAAAACACATCTTTTTTGTCCACTTTGTATAAAGAATTACGTATATTATAATTTTTAACTCTTAGTAACCTTAAATTCTAGTGAAAACCTAAAAGCGAAATCTTGAATTGTCTGTCACACTCTGTCGCCAGGCTGGAGTGCAATACTGTGATCTCAACTCACTGAAACCTCCGCCTCTGAGGTTCAAGCGATTCTCCTGCCTCAGCCTCCCCAGTAGCTGGGACTATAGGCACGCGCCACCATGCCCAGCTAATTTTTTTTTTGTATTTTTGGTAGAGACGGAGTTTCACCATGTTGGCCAAGGATGGTCTCGATCTCTTGACCATTGTGATCTGCCCGCCTCGGCCTCCCAAAGTGCTGGAATTACAGATATGAGCCACTGTGCCTGGCCTGCTGTCATTTTTAGTATAAAAATAAATGATCTTTTAAATAATGTTTTCTTGTTTAATGAGTGTGAAATTCTCTTTCATTTCTCTGAGAATATTTTAGAGTCTTCAAAAATGCCTTTTTACTCTGCTTTTTTTTTTTTTTTTGTCTTTTAACATTACCACTATTTATTCTAAGTTCTGTTTTTCTGATTAAAATAGTTTGGTCTCCTTTCATGCAGGGGATTTCCTCTGATGTCTGGTTTATTCCTAGCAATTCATTTGTAATTGGAATAAGGCATAAAAACACCATGTGGGTGGAGCTTGCTGACTAGTGGACCTTACTGTAGGGCATCCCTACCCATTTCTTAGGGGGATGTAGACATGTCAGTATCTCTGTGCACTTTCTTTCTGTTGGCCCAGAAGAGGAATATCTCATCTGCTGTCTGGTATAAATATAGACCTGGCTACCCAAATCTGGGAACTGATTAAGGGATGTGGATAGTGGTGGTGTGTGCCTGTGGCCCTAACTACTTGTGAGGCTGAGGTGGGAGGATCACTCGAGCCCAGGAGGTTGGGGCTGATTGTCTCACAATTCAGTAGAGAGACGTTTAGCTCACCCTTTGTTTTGCCTCTGTCCTCACTTCCCTACTCAACTGTCTCTGATAACCCCAAATCCAGAGTCTCTCTGGATCCATTGCTCAGGAAGATATATCTCCATTGCCTGCTAGGTTGGGGGAGGAGATGCTACCTGAGTACGCAGGTGAGTGAGGGAATCTGGAAGTCTAACTCTAAGTTCGTCATCTTCATATCCACCCCATCTCTTGTCTTGTCTTTCAAAGCTCACCAGCACCTCTAGTCCTTGGGCTCTCTTGGGTTCTAATGAGAATATTGTCTTGGTTTTTATTGACATTCTTATTGACTGGTGATTAAACATAAGCTTTCTCTACTTTGCTAAGTTATCAATGGTCCATCCACTTTCAGTCATCCAAAATGTTCTCCTATCCCTCATCTGCAATCATCTCCACAGGATTTCAGAAGGAAGCAAAGATAACACATCTATTCAATCCATCATGTTTAACAAAATTTTCTGATGTGATTTTTAAAAATGCTTTTAAAATATGCCTACAAAAACATTCACCTGTTTAAAGGGTACTGTATTAGATGAGTCTTGACAAATGCATATGGCTATGTAACCATCACTACAGTCAAGATATAGAACATATGCATCACTCCCAAAATGTTCCTGCATGGACCTTTGTAGCTGATGCCTGCCTCTACGCTGAATCCCTGGCAAGCACTGAACATTTATCTCCCTAGTTTTGCCTTTTCTAGGATGTCATATAAATTGAATTATGGTCATATAGGCACTAGTGTCTGGCTTCTTTCACTTAACATAATAATTTTGATTTTCATCCATTTATTTCATGTATCAGTAGTTCACCACTCTTTACTGTTGAGTGAGATTCCATCGTATGGACAGACCACAGTTTGTTAATCCATCCATTAGAAGATGGATATTTGAGTTGTTTCCAGTCCTTGGCTATTATTAGTAAAGTTGCTGTGAACATATGTTTAAAGGTGTTTATGTGAACACATGTCTTTACTTCTCTTAGGTAAATATCTAAGAATGGAATTGCTGGGTCATGTAGTAAGTATATGTGTTAAAATGCATAAGAAACTTCCAATCTGTTTCAAAGTGGTTGTAAGAATTTTAATTCTTTTCAGCAATATATGAGTAATCCGGTTGCTCCACATTCTCACCAACAGCTGTTATTATCATTTTAAAAACTATTAGCTAGCATATGAGGTGTTAAATTATATTGTGGTTTTCAATTGCATTTCCCTGATGACTAACATTGTTGAGTATCTTTCATATTCAATATATGGAAGCCATGATTGAAAATTCAATACCACTCAAAATTGTTTTATAAATAAATAAACAAATCACTTAGGTATTGCTACAGGTTGAATTATGCTTTGCCCCTCTCATCCCAAAAAGATATGCTGGAATCTTAAACCTCATACCTCAGCGTACGGTCTTATTTAGAGATAGACTCTTTACCGGGGTAAAGTTAAAATATGGTTATTAGGGTAGGCTCTAATCCAATATGATGACACCATTATAAAACAGAGAAATTTGGACACAGAGACAGACGTGCACAGAGGGAAGGTGATGTGAGGAGACATAGGGAGAAGACAGCCATCTACAAGCCAAGGAGAGAGCCCTGGAACAGATTCTCCCTCACAGCTCTAGGAAGAAACCAACCCTGCTGACATCTCGATTTCAGATTTCTAGCATCTAGAACTGTGAGAAAGTAAATTTCTGTTGTTTAAGCTATTCGGTTTGTAGTATTTTGTTACAGAAGCCATCACAAACTAATACAGATGCAAATCTAATATATGTGCAGGACTTGTATGCTGAAAACTACAAAATATTGCAAGAAATTAAAGATCTAAATAAGTGGAGAGACACACCATGGCATAACACTCAACATAGCAAAGGGTTGATTCACCGCCAAACTGATACACAGGTTTAATGAAATTCCTATTAAAATTCTAGCAAGATTTCTTTGTAGATACAGACAAGACTCCTCTAAAAGGTATACGGACAGGCAAATGAACTAGAATAGCTGAAACCATTTTGAAAGGGAAGAACAAAGTGAGAGGAATTGGTCTACCTGATTCTCAACTTATTATATAGCTACATTAATTGAGACTGTTTGATGCTGGTGGAAGAATAGACACAACGATCAATAGAACAGAAGAACGAACCCAAAAATAGACCCACACAAGTATGCCCAAATGATTTTCAATGAAGTTACAAAAACAATTCAATGGAAGAAAAATAGCCTTTCCAGCAAATTGTGCTGGAGCAATTGGACATTCACAGGCAAGACAAAAACAAAAACAAAAACAACAAAAAAAGCTCAACCTAATTCTCAAACCTAATTTTTAAAAAATTAACTCAAAATGTAAAGAGACTTAAATGTAAAATATAAAACTAAAACATTTACAAGAAAACATAGTAAAAAATCCTGGGGATCTACGGCTAGACAAAATGTTCATGGAGTTGACACCAAAAGTGTGATCCTTAAAAGAAAATCTTGATAAATTGGACTTCATCATAATTAAAAATTTTTGCTCTGTGAAAGACTCTGTGAAGAGGATGAAAAAACAAGCTATAGACTGAGAGAAAAGATTTTCAAATCACATATTTGACAAAGAACTAGCATCTAGAATATAAAGAACTCTCAAAACTCAACCTTTAAAAAAACCAAACTGGTCAGGCATGGGGGCTCACGCCTGTAATCCCAACACTTTGGGAGACCGAGGCAGGTGGATCACCTGAGGTCAGGAGTTTGAGACCAGCCGGGCCAACGTGGTGAAAACCCATCTCTACTAAAAATGCAAAAAATCAGCCAGGCATGGTGGCACGTGCCTGTAATCCCAACCACTCAGGAGGCTAAGGCAGGAGAATCGCTTGAACCCTGGAGGTGAAGATTCCAGTGAGCCAAGATCGTGCCACTGCACTCCAGCCTGGGTGACAGAGTAAGACTCCATCTTGGAAAAAAAAAAAAAATCAATATGCATTTATCATAAGATCCAGCAAATGCTCTTCTGGGCAAATGCTCACCTCAGAGAAATAAAATAAAAACTTACGTTTTCAAAAATACCTGTGTATCAATGTCCATCTTGCAATTGCCCAAACTGGAAACAGCCCAGATATGCTTTAACAGGTGGATGGTTAAACAAACTGTAGTACGCCATACGCTGGAATACTATTCAGCAATAAAAATTAAAAAGCTATTGATACATGCAACAACTTTCAGAAGATTATGCTTCTAATAAAAAAAACAGGCCAATCCCAAAAGTTTGCATACTGTATAATTCCATTTATATAACATTCCTGCAAAGACAAAATTATAGATATGGAGAACAGTGGTTGCCAGAGATTAAGGAAGGGGTGGGTGCCAGAGGGAAGAGGATGTGGAGGATTCTTGTAGCCAAGGAAATGGTCTGTATTTTGATGGTATCAATGTCAATATCCTGCTATGAAATAGTACAATAGTTTGGCAAGATCTACCAAGTTGGAGGAACTGGATGAAAGATAGAGGGTTCTTTCTGTATTATTTCTTACAAGTGCATGTGAATCTACAATTATCTCAAAATGTTTAATTTTGAGATGAAAGCAAAAAAAAAAAAAAAAAAAAAAGAAAAAAGAAAAAAGAAAGCCAAACTAAACAAAAATAACATTTCTAGATAACTCAGAAATGTTATAGTTTCTATAAATATTTTTAAAGAAAATCAGTGCTAAATTCAGTTCATCTCCTCCTTCGGATTCTCCTGTTCTAGAACAGGTGCTAGAGCCTCAGCTATAAACTTAGATAGACTGTGACTGAGTCACCTTCTAGTGAGTTAGGATGTCCACAGCAGAGTGCTGGGAGCTGTACCTGCCCGGCACCACCCCTGTGCTCAGTATGCTGCAGTCCAGGTGACAGGCATGCTCAAGGTCTACAATTAGAGAAGCAGGTGGATCTCCTTTGTCCTCAGGTCTGTCACTTTCTCCTCTCCGGCTCCCTCAGAAAGCCTTGGGGGTTAAGACACACCTGCCTACCTGTTAGGAAAACTGACAGTTTGTTTTCCATTTGGCTCTCAATTTTCTGTGAGTTGCACTAGCTTTAAGGAGAAGAAGCGTGAATTCAAATCAGCCTTACCTCTTGACTCCATTAGGAGATGCTGAGGTTGGAACAGCAGCATCTCTCAAGATGGGGCTGGGGTACTGGACTCCCACAAGGAGGCTGGAACAAAGGCACATGAGATTACTTATACCTGCATTCCTGACAGAGGCTGCTGGGACACCCAGAAATAATAATTTTCTTACCTGGTAAATGACACATTTGGGTGGTATCTATGTCTTTTCCTCATGTTCTCCTTGGGAATAAAGGAACAAATGTGCAAGCTGATTGTCCAGAGTTTGTGGTAGGTAAGAGAGACAGAAATGAGGCTCAGAAGTGCACTGTGGGTCCTCTAATACCTGACTCAGCAGTGCAAAGACGACTCGAGGGACTCCATGGAGTTCCACTGGGCATTTCCTGTAAGGGGTTCTGGTTCCCCCTTCATTTTCACTGCACACACCTCTATCTGACATAGGGAGTTTGCTTCTGGGCCGCTGTTGCCTCCCACTTTCCCTCTGACAAGCCTGCTAAGGTCTCCAGTTCACTTGCCTGTCCTTGTGTCTGTACTAGGTGGCTTGGATCCTCAGATTGCCATGCCCCTTAGCTTATCTTGGCCTCTCTGCCATTGACTCCCAGTTGGAACCATCTCCTTGAGACCTTTGGCTTGGCATACCACAACTCTCTGCACCCCATGAGCTGAGTCCTGGGATCCTGGGCACAGAGTGCCAGGACAGGACCTGAGCAGTAGCCACTTTTCTGGCAAGATGGCCTTCAAAATTTTTGGCTTTTCCCCAGCATGTCAGCATGTCTTTGTGATTCAGTTGAACTTTCCAGTTGCCTTAGTCTCAATGCAGCCTGCGGGGTAAGAAGGTGACTCTTGCCCTCTGTTAAGAGCGCTGCTGGTCATCTCCTCTGACCACAGCTAGCCTTCCTTCCTCCCTTCACTCTGAAGGCCCTGCTTCCTGAATTGTACAAGATCAGACACATTCACATCCCTCACCATTCCAGCTGCCTGCAAACTTTTTGATAACACTATCCCATCAGCAAAACAACTTTAATTATGCATCCCCAAGAAGTGAAGTGCTCTACTAACCTATACATTATAACAGTAAGAAAAATGAAAATTTAAAAAGGATGACACATTAGAAAGCAGAAATCCTAGTATGACCTTCTTTCACCTGAGCAGCTCACTGTGTACTGAGACCCTGGCTCCAGCCTGCTAAAACCAGTGGTGAAGCGGACTAAGTCTTTTCAGAAGGGCATCAAGCATGTGCCACCTGGATTTTGGTGGATATTGACCATTACCCCAAGGAAAAACTTTTATGGTAAAAGGAGCCTGACTCCCACCTTCAGAATGTGTGAGCCTCACTCTCTTCAGTTGTAAAATCACTATCTGAATTCTATGCTTTGAAGGACACTTTCAGGTCTAATATTTATTAGGTGTCTACATATCCATCAGTGAAGACTTAAAGGCATTGGGCAAAGAAAACCAGTACCTGAGGAGAATTGTGAAATTTCAGAGTCTGAATACAAACAACCTTTTTTTTTTTGAAATGGATTCTCACTCTTCTGCCCGGGCTGGAGTACAGTGGCACGATCTTGGCTCACTGCAACCTCTGCCTCCTGGGTTCAAGTGATTCTCCTGCCTCAGCCTTCCGAGTAGCTGGGATCACAGGCACCCACCACCACACCCAACTAATTTTTGTAATTTTAGTAGCGATGGGGTTTCACCATGTTGGCCAGGCTGGTCTCGAGCTCCTGACCTCAGGTGATCCGGCCACCTCGGCCTCCCAAAGTGCTGGGATTACAGGCGTGAGCCAAATAACTTTTTACCAAGGAGGAACTTAAGAAACAAAGAGGACGGTGAGTTTACACAGGATTTTCCCAGCAGAGGCTGGGATCTCTGTGTGTGGTTGTACTGTTCCTTTCACAGACAGTAATGTTGATTTGGAAGAGGATGAGTGAATTTCATGTATTTTCTGGGAACTCATTACACAAAAGCAAGGACCTCTTCTGCTATAATTTTAAAAATCTTTGCTACTTTGATTAGCACCTACAATATCTTGTTATCCTATGAATTTCTTTTATTATCTGTGTGTTGAAAATTTTTTCATATTTTTTGTCATGTGTCTTTCCTCCTTATGAATCATCTGTTTATGTCCTTTGCCCAATCATACATTGGAGTCTTACAATTTGGGGGGTCATTTTTGGTGATTGAGATTTTATATAATGAGGATATTAAGATGTGCATGTAAGTGTGTGTGAGTGTGTGTGTGTGTGTTTGGTTAACCAATTGACTTGAGCTCTTACAAATTTTCAAGCTAAATAGCTATTCTATTTTGGTTCAGGGAAAAAGAAAATCAAACCAAGATAAGCTTTTAAATTCAACTTCCTTTCCAGAAGAAAGGGAAAGCAGGAATTGTGGAGCTGCTGAACAAGAGTAATTTTCATTCTCTCTTGGTTTGAATGAGCTTCTTTTTCCCTCATGAAATGGGAACTTCTTTTCTGTGTATCTGTACAGTTGTTATTATCGTTGTAATAATGAACTTCTATTGAGAAGCAACTGTGCACTAGAAGCTGAAGCACTTCAGATCGGGACAATAAGACCAATACAGTGGCTTGATTTAGACAGGGGCCCTCAATTCTGTTTAGAAATACATTTCAATCATTTTAATGAAAAGGGCGACAGCAGCCGTGCTGTGTTCAGAGACTCAGCGTGATACCGCCTGCAAGCCCTATTGTCTTTCGCGGATTAAACTGGGCTGGTTGAGAATTACATTTCTGCACCCATGGTTCCGCCGTGGTGAACACCGGGAGTAAGCAAGCTCTTATTCAGGTTCCAAGCAAGCCACAGCCAGCATGTCAGAAAGCAAGATTCAAGTCAGGGTCCCCTTGGCTTCAACTGGCTCTATCGGATCAAACAACTCCAGCGGGGACAGAGGCAGCAGGAAAGAGCTTCCTCAATAAGGAAATTGAAGAGCAGGGGGAAGGAAAAAATAACCTGAAACTCAGATGGGCAAGATTAGGGGTGGGGAGTGAGAGCTAGAGATCATGTGTCAGCACCCAGAGCGGAGGAGAAAGAATTCTGATTTCAGTCCACGCCACCCCAGACTGCAGCATTGAGCACCCAGGGCTGGCGTTCATCTCAACCCCCTCATTTTCTCTGTTGAGGAAACAACCCTGGAGAGGTCAGGTGACCTGCTTAGCATCATGCCACGCGTGTGGGAGAGAAGGGGCATGAACCCATGTCCCCCGATAACCCACGCTGCCTCTCCAATATCACATTATTTTCCTTGCACTGTTTCCTTTTTGAGTTCTTGCTGTGGTTTGAAATGACAGTGTCAAGCTTCAGGGACAACAGGACCTGCTGAGTCCACGGAAGGGTCTCTGCTTATTGATTGAATGGTGGTGTCATCCTGTGCTTTCGAGCAAAGCTTTTAGAACCAGAGAGATCCAGGCTCACTTTTCAGCTCAGCTCCGTATCAGCTGGACAGTCATGGGAAATTCACTTGTCATCTCTGGGTCTCAGTTTCCTTTTCTGTAAAATGGGGACAATGAGAATTGTATTGACCTCTGGGGGCTATTTCAAGGAGTAAACAAAAGAATGCACAGAAAGTCTCTGTTCAGAAAAGAAGATGAAAGCCCAAAGAAGATTAAGTAACCTTGTCCAAAGTAACTCGTTCTTTAAGATGTGGACAGAACTCAAAAATCAGTCCATGGGTGCTGAGAAAGTCAGTGCTCTTTTGTTCTCTTTTATTACCTCTTGGATATGATGGTTCATGTGTTAAGGGCCCAGTGAATGTCATTCACTTAGAATTCAATATGTGTGAATTATTTGAAAAAACTGGAGTAGCCCCGAGTATATAAAAACTACCATAACCTAATGTCTATAGTAAAATATTACAAGGTCAGAGCTACAGTGAACCCTGTCAAGTCTGAAAAGACTTTAAATAAATCTTATTGACAAAAGACACTGTGGAAAGCTGGAAGAAGGTATTTGTAATGAGGACACAGAAGTGTCCTAAGGACTGAAGTAATTGGAAACATGGTATCAGAAGATCTGCCCCTCTGTGCTGTGTGGTCTAGACACACTGCTCTACCTGTTTGTGCCCGTTTCCTTGTTTGTACAGTGAAGGGTTAGGTCTTGGAAATGGCTGAGATCTCACCAGATTTAAAGTCACCAAATCAAACCTAGAATTCAACCTAGAAAGATTACAGGCCCAAAAGTTTGTGAAATTATTGAGAAGGATCCCTTGACTCCAGGTTGAATTTAGAGAGAGAAAAATTTGCTAGCTGGCACGTGGAGTAGGAAAGGATCTCCTAGAAGTCACTACATCAGGGATCCCACAGCAACTACAACCACTGTTCATTGACATTATGTCTTCAATAGTAGGTGAATTTGCTGCTACAACCAAGTATTTTCTTTGCAACTGGCATATCCCTAATAATCTCCTTCCAGAGTTGTGCTCAGTAGCAGCTATTTCAGAAAGGAAATCAACATTTCCATTGTTCCTGTTGCAATATTGAATTCCAGGGAAGGTAGTTTTTGACATTTAAAGGGAAGAGCGCCCCCTAGTGGAAATATAATCCAATCAGATAGCCAAGACTACCATTAAAAGCTGATGGGTAACGTTCATGTTTGGAGACCTGCCCTACAGTCCCCTCCCAGAAGTGATTTATGCCACCAAGAAAGTGCACATCAGGCTTAAGCGTCTACCAAGAAAATGTACATTGTTATAAACAAAAAGAAGTTAGATTCTTTTTTTTGTTTTGTTTTTTAGGAGTCTCGCTGTGTCACCAGGCTAGAGTGCAGTGGCCCAATCTCGGCTCACTGCAACCTCCGACTCTCTGGTTCAAGCGATTCTCCTGCCTCAGCCTCCCGAGTAGCTGGGATTACAGGTATGCACCACCACATCCAGCTAATTTTTGTATTTTTAGTAGAGACGGGGTTTCACCATGTTGGCTAGGATGGTCTCGATCTCCTGACCTCGTGATTCGCCTACCTCGGCCTCCTAAAATGCTGGGATAATAGGTGTGAGTCACAGCACCCAGCCTAGATTCGTATTTTTGGGTTATGATGAAGAGACAAGAGACAGAGCGAGAAAAGGATTAAGAAAATTAGGAACAGACAAGAGAAGTGGCATGAAAAGGAGGAGACGGAGGATAGAGCAGAAACAGGAAGAATGACATGAAAATACGGATTTCTTCTTGGTATTTTTCTTCCTTCATGTTAGATGAAGGGAAATAGCTTATTCTAGAATAATTCCCTCTAGAGACCCTGTTTTTAAATGGAATACCTTGTAGTACATTAGACAGGCAACAACTCTATTCTTGGCAATGAAACAAACCACCGCAACTCAACACCTGATTGGACAGAGAGCAGGCACCTCTCACTCTTGTTCATGTGCTTGAGGCCTTTCAAAAGGGAAAAAAATGTGTGTGATGCCAAATGAGAGCTTCAGTGAATGAATGCCGCAGCAACTACGGCCACCACTGTTAAATTGACATTATGTGAGTTGAGCAGGAGATGGAGAGGCATTGATGAATTACAGACATACAGATTCAGGCACTTTCTGAAGTTTCGTTCTAAGTGACATCTGTCTGTGTCCACGGAGACCATTCCTCCCATCCAGGTGCAGCATGGGGACCTGCCATGACTTCGGGGGTGGATGAATTAAGAGTTTTCCATTTTAACAGTTATGTCTTTATAGTCATATGTGTTAGAGAAACTAAAACTCACCTATCAAACCTATGATTTTAAGAATTCTATTTTTAACATGAGACTGAGTAGGTTTTTCTTTAAGTGAGCAATTTTAAAGACAATATTAAATAAATAAGAAAGTACATGGAAAGGGAAGAGAGGGGGCAGAAGTTATGAGAGAGCACTGAATATCACCAAAGCTCAGAAAACACTTCAGGAAGTGAGCAGACATCATTCAAGGGTTATCTTTCTATCATCCTCTCCCCTCTCTTGAGACTGGTCCTTCTTGCGTTCATTTTATCTATTGTGCTTCTCTAGTTTGCCCTGCTCCTGTCTTCACCGAACACATTCCTACTGCTCTGAATCAATGACAGTGTCAATGGGCAGGACAGTCCTTCTGTGGTCCCATTCAGCCTTGGCTCCAAATTCACAATCTAGCAAAGAAGAGGTGTCTAGACTGCCACCAGCATCGTATAGTGAAGGAATGGCCTCTAAATCAGCCATTTTCCCAGGACCTTTCCGCCCTCTCCACCAGCACTCCCCGCTCCTCCTTACCCCAGCGAGAACAGCAGTGTACAGTGACATGTGTCAAGGGCTCCAGCCATGGGAAAGGTGGAATCCTGTCCAAGGAGAGACAGTAGCTGAAATCTTGCAATGCTGAAGCTTCTTTTTCTCAGATGGATTCCCCAAGAAGACTGCTATCTACACCCTTGTTAGTCAGAGAAGGAAAGAGTTACATTGAGAAATTCTCTGAGCTCCAGTGAGAAACTCCTTTCTTCCCAGTGACCTCAGGTTACAGGACCCTGCCTGTGTAGGCTTGGGCTTGTCCTTCAGGGCTCATTTTAATGGAGTGAAAAAGCATTCCTTAGTCAATGACATGACCTAGGAGTTCTTGTGTCATTTTCCCTTCAAATTGCCATTGCAGGAATGCAACGTGATACCTAATTTACAGTATCGTGTAATCACCGAGAGCCCCCTCTGTGCAGCTGCCCTTCCCACCATCCATGTTTGACAGGCCACCACTCTTCCACTCTGATGTCAAGGTGAGCCTCTGATAAGAGGGTGTGTTACTCTGTTTGTGTTGCTATAAAGGAATACCTCAGACTGGGTAATTATACAGAAAAGTGGTTTATTTGGCTCACAGGTCTGCAGGATGTACAGGGAGCACAGTGTCAGTATCTGCTTCTGGGGAGGTCCTCAGGACACTTCCAATCACAGCAGAGGGGGAGTCAGCAGTCACATAGCAAGACCAGGAGTAGGAGCAAGAGAGAGACGGGGGAGGTGCCAGGCTTTTTTAAACAACAGCTCACTAGTGAACTCATAGAGTGAGAACTCATTCATTATGATGAGGACAGGGCACCAAGCCATTCATGAGGGGTCCACCTCCATGACTTCCCAGTAAGCCCATCTCCAACATTGGGTGTCACATTTCAATGTAAGATTTGGAGGGGACAAAACATCCAAATCATATCAGAGGGCCAATCAAATCCCAGAACACTGAAAAGAACAGCAACCCCTGATCCCCACTGGGCATGAAGAGTAGCGAGGTTGCCAGTCCTACTTTCCCACCAAGACTCAAAACTGAAGACAGCTTAGCCTATTTTGGATGCTATTGACTGATACTAATGATTTCACTCCTGTCTACACCCAGAGTTTGGGGGCATAAATGCAATGTGGTACTATAAATGTTTTAGTCTGTGCCAATTCCTATGGTATAAATACTGTCATCACAGCTAATTTCAATCTACAAACATGATGTCAATTGACTCACAAAATTCCTGAAAATTTAACAAGCAGCTCTTGCAAGTTTAAGTCTGCTGCAGCATAGCACTTACATGTATATTCTATAGAGTTCTTTAGCAGGACATGGTACTGTGTGGTTGGGGATGCCAGTGCTAGCATCTCCGACGTATTCCTTCATCTTCACCTTCATCCTTACTTTTCCTTCCACTTTTCCTCAGTTATTAAAAACGCCTCACGTCCTCTCTTCTTCTCTACTGGCTCTCATTTTGTATGGACATTCAGGCCATGGGGAAACTGAGATGATGCATTTCCATTTTACTACGTCACTCATTCTGTGACAGCTGAAATTCGGGCAGAGCTGAAAACAAGCAAGTTAGACATAAAAGATTCCACAGTTGCTACAGATACTGTTCAAATATAATACATAATTGGGCACTAATAATTAGACATCTGAAGTTGAATAACACACAGTCTTGCCTTTTAAGGCTCACAGATGAATGAGAAGATGCAAATAATGTCTCCATGGCAGACATTAGCGATTGATTCCAGAATTCACATACCACTGTTTTTTCTTTCTCAATACAGTGATCCCTACTGATTAATCACAGTTGGCACTGAAAATGGAATGTATTTACCATCCCTGGCCTATGTGTATCAAAGCACTAAGTGCAGGAGAGAAGGGACAGGAAAGATGTAAAAGGCAGAAAGGTGCCAATGGAGGGTGCCATAGACAAGTCTCACTGCAATTTGTACCTAATGCTGGCCCTGTCTGTAGACTTACCTCTAGGTGCATGTCATCTCAAAGTCGCCATGAAACACTACATTTTTGTCCCTAGGATTGTCCGTGGCAAGAATCAACGGGAGGGCACAGGCATGCCTATGTCTGTGGCTGTGGGAACAATGGAAGGGGCTGAGCTTATTGCTCTGGAAGGCTGCTATTTGTGATTAGAAGGGATCATAAGAATGATGGAAGCCAAGCTGTGCTTTCAGAGAGGGGTCCAAGTGTGGAGTGCCAGCCATGATCCACTTCTTCCAAAGGCAAGTGGCTGCTGCTCTGGGGGTGGGAGGGGAGCTTAAGAAGGAGACTCACACTGCCCCTGTATGTAATCTGGTTCCTTTCCACATTGTCAGGGGCCTGGGTGATCCCTGATATTTTATCTTCAAATGTGATCTGGGGTCTATAGTTGGACACATAGATGAGATGAGTTTTTTTTAATGGAAGAGAAGGGAACTTTTTTTTATTTTTTGAGACAGAGTCTTGCTCTGTCGTCCAGGTTGGAGCGCAGTGGCACGATCTTGGCTCACTACAGCCTCTGCCTCCCAAGTTCAAGTGATTCTCCTGCCTCAGCCTCCTGAGTAGCCGGGATTACAGGCATGCACCACCACACCCAGCTAATTTTTGTGTGTTTTTAGTGTAGACACCAGGTTGGCCAGGCTGATCTCAAATTCCTGACCTCAAATGATCCGCCCACCTCGGCCTCCCAAAGTGCTGGGATGACAGGTGTGAGCCTCTCAGCCTGGACGGGAACTGATTTTTAATACATACTCTATCATGAGCACCCATTCTAACCCCAATACTAAGCCTCGGTGAGGGGGGATGGTGTCCTGGAGCAAATAGGCAATAACAGCAGGGTTACAGGCACTGCCTTGTCCTGGGGTTGGTGTCTTTGCTGTTGTCCACTGAGTTCCTAGACTCTGGAAGCTTCTTGTCTCAGATCTAATGTCTCTAGGATCTAATGGTTCCCTGAGCCTCCTGACACCCATACCTCTGACCTAGAGTAACGTAACCTTGCCACACCTTAGTTTACATTTGTGTGGCTCTTTACAAGGCTTTGTATTCTTTTTAAAGAACCTTTTGAAAGGATCTTAGTGAGAAGCAGCCAATGGAAGGGATCTTTGACGGTGAAATCCAGGCACTGTAGTCCCACCCGATACTTCCCCCATAGCACTGCCTTAACTACTCCTTTGCTAAAAGACTGATCTTGTCCACACACTGATTTGTAGAAAGCAAAGCTCAACATGAAATGAACAAGCTGAAAGTGCTGGGCCAAACAGGGTCCTGAGCCCTTAACCCCTGGGGAGGACTGCAGTGAAGTTCAGAGGATAACATCACTTGCTCCACGTGCTTTTTCTAGGTTCTGATCAAAAGGGAACAGACCGACAGCCTCGATACTTTGCTGGTAGAGTCATCACTCAATCACAGCATCCCCAGGGAATAGGAGAGGCATAGGATCTAACCCTTGCTATTTTTATTTTTGGAGACACAAATGAGGCAGTCGGTTCTGGAGGAAGTCACGAAATAAGCTCTGAATCAGATGGTATTTCACCCACCATCGGAGGCAGGATGACTTGTGCTATCACCTACCAAATCAAAGAGCTCTCCACACTTGCTAAATGGGACATGAAATGGCCTTGTGCAGTTCCAGCACAGAAAAGGCAAGGACTGGGGTACCAGCCAGGCTGCAGGCAGAGGCCCTCCCTCCTTGGGGCCTCAGCTTTCTGGAAGGGAGGGTGGGAGTGTGGAGTGTGGGAGGAGAGAGAGAGATCCCATGTCTGCCACTGCCCAAAAGAGCCAAGGTCTTGGTGCTGGCAGGAAAGACAGTGAAAGTGAGATGTTTTCCACTCAAAGTTAGAGCTAGAAGCAGGAGTAGGAGTAGTAGAGGGTGCAGAAGACCTTTTTTTTTTTTTTTTTTTTTTAAGAAAGAGTCTTACTCTGTTGCCCAGGCTGGAGTGGAATGCAGTGGCACAGTCTTGGCTCACTGCAACCTTTGCCTCCCGGGTTCAAGCGATTCCCCTGCCTCAGTCTCCCTAATAGCTGGGACTACAGGCGCCCACCACCAAGCCAGGCTAATTTTTGTATTTTTACTAGAGACGGGGTTTTGCCATGTTGGCCAGACTGGTTTTGAACTCCTGACCTTAAATGATCCAGAGGGCATCTCTATGAACCAGAGCCACCAGTGTCAGCTTTCACTCCCGGCACCCCCTGTGCTCCCTAGGACTCTCCCGTTCCTGTCTCCTCATGTCCAATTCCAGATTCTCCTCCCAGCTCTTCCTCTAACTCCCTGCGACCTGGGCAAGTAATTTTTCAGTATTACCACATTAGAAACAAGGAGAATGGGTTTGACCTCTCTATATCCCAAATAGTTATAAGCTCCTTTGGGGTGCTGGTTGTGTCTTATACCAGTGGTCCCCAACCTTTTTGGCCCCAGGGACCAGTTTCATGGAAGACAATTTTTCTATGGACTGGTGGGGGGTGGGGGGGGGTGGTTTCTGGGTGATTCAAGCCCACTGCATTTATTGTGCATTTTATTTCTATTATTATTACATTGTAATATATAATGAAATAATTATGCAACTCACCATAATGTAGAATCAATCAGAACCCTGAGCTTGTTTTCCTGAAACTAGCTGGACCCATCTGGGGCATCTGGGGGTGACGGGAGACAGTGACAGATCATCAGGCCTTAGATTCTCATAAGAAATGTGCAACCTAGATCCCTCGCATGCACAATTCACGATAGGGTTCGTGCTTCTATGAGAATCTAATGCCGCTGCTGATCTGACAGGAGGCAAAGCTCTAGCAGTAATGCGAGTGATGGGGAGGAGCCGAAAACACAGATGAAGCTTTCCTGGCTTGCCTGACGTTCACCTCCTGCTCTGTGGCTTGGTCCTGGTCCCCAGCCCAGGGGTTGGGGATCCCTGTCTTATGACACTTTATTTCCCAGAGCATCCAGAGCTGTACTTGGAACATACAACATACTTGAGCATGACCTTTTGATGTGATCTGCTCACACAGGATTCACTCCCAGCTAACACAGACCTTTCCTTCCTCTTAAAGATTCCCGAGGAATTTTATCATGAACCAGGTGTTTGGGCCATTAAAAAAAAAATTATGACAGCTATTTTGATTGAACACACCACAGAGAGAGTGTTCAGTGCTATTTTGGAAGGAACCTATTTCATTACTGCAAAATTCTTATTTTAATTCTTGGATGGCCGTTAAAATGGAACCCCTTTCCATGTGAAACGGTTACCCTGCATCTTGTGAAGCCTCCCCAGAAACTGGGACCTTATTTCCTCTAAAGGCAGTCCATCGGTTCTTCCAGCTTTTATGCCACTAAAAATTTCTACTTTACCAAATGCTGAAATCTATTTGTATAGCATACTTCCATTGGTACTCTACTCCTTCGGATATTTATGAGAAATAAATAAAGTTATAGGTGAATATTTTATATTATAGGACATATAGGTTATATTTGGTTTAGTTTTGTTTACCTCAATAATCTAAACTTATTTCCTTATAATAAACATTTATTTAGATTGAAGAAAAAAATAATACGAGTCCTAACAAACCCCTCTCGCCACTTCCACTCCAGCCTTCCAAGGACAGCACCACTTTGGCTGGTTGGATATGCAGGGACCCTCTGTGGCTACAGAGAGGAAGGACATGTTCCCTTCCTTTGCTCTTGGCCTCCTGAGGGTCGGCTGTAACCTAGCAAACTTTCAACTTGGGGATTAATGGTAAGTGTCCCTCAGGATGTGGGTGTCATGAGGACTCCAGGACTGAAGTCTCTGGGGATGGTGCTTTGGCTGAAAAGGCCAGCCGTGTTTCCAGGGGTAGGACAGGATCCTTCCAGCATGATCAGAAACTTACTGGGCACCCTTAGAGCTGGCAGGGCTGACAGTAAGATAAGCCAGGCCAGGCAAGATTATAGATACTTCTACCATCTCTGTTGTGGATGCCCAAGGAGACTGAGTACAAACCGATACTTAATTTTTTATTCAAATCTTTTCATTGATAAAATGAGATAACAGGCTTCTCTGTCTATGGAGTAGCCATTCTTTTGTTCCTTTACTTTCTTAATAAACTTGCTTTCACTTTGAAAAAAAAAATGAGATAATAACAACCCATTACCTTGTGATTCCTTAAATGTCTGAGGAAATTAATGTCAGGATCTGAAGCTGCTCTAAGAAGAAAGGCTGAATTATGATTAGAATTATGGATCCTCAAAGAGGCTGTGAAGAGACATTGTGTGAGCCTGTGAACTAACTGCCTATAGATAATGAGAACTGATGAGCAGTTCATAGTTTAAGTTTTTACTGTGTGCCAGGCACTGCTCTAAGCACCTCACATGAATAAGGACACTGTGTCCTCAAAACAACTCTTTCAGGTAGGTACTATTATTATCTCTACTCTACAGCAAGGAAACCAAAGCGCAGAGTTTAAGACTTCACCCACAATGCCACCTAGAAAGTGAGAGTCTGGCCAGGGGTGGTGGCTCACACTTGTAATCCCAACACTTTGGGAGGCTAAGGCAGGAGTTCAAGACCAGCCTGGGCAACACAGCAATATCCTGTCTCCAAAACAACAACAAAAAAATGGGTGTGGTGGCATGAACCTGTAGTCTCAGCTACTCAGGAGGCTGAGGCAGGAGGATCCCTTGGGCCCAGCTGCATTGAGCTATGGTCACACCACTGTACTCCAGTCTGGGTGACAGCAAGATCCTGTCTCCAAATAAAATAAAATAAAATAAAATAAAATAAAACTGTATTAGTCCATTTTCATATTGCTATAAAGAAATACCTGAGACTGAGTAATTTATAAAGAAACGAGGTTTAATTGGCTCCTGATTCTGCAGGCTGTACAAGAAGCATGGCAGCATCTGCTTCTGGGGAGGCCTCAGGAAACTTACAGTGATGGCGGAAACTTACAGTGAAGAGCCAGCACTTCACATGGTTGGAGCAGGAGGAAGAGAGAGAATGGGGAGGTACCACACACTTTTAAAGGACCAGATCTCACAATAACTCAGTCACTCACCATCACGAGAACAATGGGATGGTGCTAACCCATTGTTAACTCCGCCCCCATGATCTAATCACCTCCCACCAGGCACCACCTCCAACACTGGCAATTACAGTTCGATATGAGATTTGGTGGGGACACAGATGCAAACCATATCAAAAAGAAAAGAAAGTGAGAGCCAGAGAGTCAGCCCTGCTCCTCACCCCACCACAACCCTGGCAGGTGGTTATGCGGAACATTCTCGTGGGCTCGCAGCGAAGTGTGTTTATGAACCTGCATACAAATAGGTATGTTCACATTGACATTGATCATTTTATCTTTTTTTAGTCTGGTTTCTCCTCTGCTACTGATCCTCCACAAGTATAGGGATTGAAATAGCAAGGACAGATCAGGGGAACTGACTGAAGAGTGACCTGTATTGCTCATGGGAGCTGCAAGCTGAAAAGGTGCTAAAGAATGTCCCAGACAGCAAGCAAGCAAGGCAGTGCTTAAAGTGGTGCTGGCTTAAAAATAATAACCTCCCAACTAACAATCTGATGTGAATCCTAATAGCCTCTCTTTGGGCTCCCACCGGCCCACGATCTTGGAGACACAGAGCAAAATCATTGTCTGCAGCCAACTCTCTTAACTACATCTGCCTGGAAGGCAACCAGCGCCTCACCTCTTGCCCCAGATGTCTGCATCTAGAGGTTCACATAACCTAGACCCAGTTAGAGCCCAGGCAAAGGCTTCAGCCTTTTCCTGTGATAGAACAGAAGGATGCAGAGACCAAACCATAATGTGTGAAACGTAAGGACCTAGCAAATCACAGAATGGAGTCCCCTCTTTTTATAGGGGATAGCACTAAAGCCAGAGAGGTTAAGTCATTTGTTTCATATCACACAGCTAGTGCCTTATCCATCTTTGTTTCCCTGAAGTCAAGCATAGGAGGTATCTGGTAAATGTTTAATTAGTTATCTGCATGAATTTTGGGAGGCTACTGAACCTCTCTGGTTTCAGTTCTATTGACCACAAAATATGAAAAATCATCCCTGCTCTATAAGTTCCACAGAATTATTGTGAGATGAGGATCCAATAAGATTTATCCTCTGCGCCTCACCTTCCCTCCAGATATAATCACTGGCAGGCAAGAAAAGTGACATATTATCTTTTCTCTTTTCCCTTCTCCTCTGTCTTCTAGATTTGAAAGCAAAGTATCGTGATGTCCTAGCCAAGATCGTACACTGAAGCAGGAGAGGATATTGACTTAGACTTGGGTAGGAAACCAGAGAGGAAAACAATTGAGAGACTTGATGGGGTTTTGTCTTTGATAACTTTTTTATCAAAATTAACTATATTTTGTTCCTACCACAAGGAGAAGAAGTGAGTGTATTGAGACACCCTGGAGATAACCTGGATCACTCACTTCATTTTAGAGATAAGGACCTGAAAGGAAAAGAAAACCTGCCCCAGGTCGCACAGCTGGTTCCCACCAAGCCTCCCGATTCCCGCTCCTCTCCTGAAACATTAGCCTTTACGCACAGCTTCCAGAAGGGAGGGTATTATTCTCGGCAAGGCTCGAAACTAAAGCAGTTGGTATCTATAGCCAAGGTATGCTTGGTCTTATCTGGGCAGCTGACTCACTTCTGGACTCAGCCCCCTCCCTGATTACTTAACTGCACATTCTTGCATTAAAAAAAAAGTACCATATTTATTATCATATTCGTGCATATCCTAAGCATTTCACATGTGTAAAACTCTGCTACTGCATTCGCTACCCCCTCTATCTTGTGTTTTCTTATATTTTTGCGATCCCGTCAATTGCTGTTTTTTGTTGGTTTGTTTTGTTTTTACATTTCAACTTTTATTTTAGATTCAGTGCGTAGATGTGCAGATTTGTTACGTTGGAATATTGTGTGATGCTGCAGTTTGGAGTATGGATCCTGTCACCCTGGCAGTGAGCACAGTACCCGTGAGGTAGTTTTGTAACCCACTTTCCTTTCCCTTCTCCTTCTGGTAGTCCCGTCTATTGTTTCCACAGTTATGTCCATGTATGCTCAATGCGTAACTCCCACTTGTAAGTGAGAACATACGGTGTTTGGTTTTCTATTCCTGTGTTAATTTGCTTAGGATTATGGCCTCTAGCTGCACCCATGTTGCTGCAAAGGACATGATTTCATTCCTTCCATTTCTTTAAAGGGGATGGCTTAGGGTTCTGAGGGGTATCCTCATTACAAATCCAGCCTCCTTGACTCTGGAGCCTCCCTTGACTCTTGCAACAAGTCTGGTTGAACAAGTCTTAATGCTCTATCACATTGATGTCTGTGATACTCCACTCTCCCCTTTTCACAGACAGTGGCCTCTCTGACCACTCTTCCCCTGAGGTTACTCCTCCCTCCTAGCCTGGATATGGGCAGAGAATCCCATGGTCTCAGCAGTAATCTTTAGGCAGAAGGCCCCTTTACTTTAGCTCAAGCCCCACCCTCTCTTCTTTGCTCTAAACTATGTTTCTACATTCATGCCCCTTCACCAGCCCCTCCTCAAACCCAACAGTGCAGATGAATGAGGGCCTCCCCACCCTGACAATCCTTCCTTGACTTCACATCTCCACCCTGCCTGACCTACAAACCTTCCATTCACCATCACTCCTTTCTCTACCCTGACCCCCAGCTCCAAGTTCTTCCTGTAGGTCCTACACTTGCCACGCTTCTCAGTGTATCCCATTCTCTCTGTTCTTATACTGCCATAATCTTATCTCTGGCAGCAGAGCCATAATCTCCGAGCATCCAGACATCTTCCCCCTCAACTCATTCTGCATTCTTTTCTCAGAGTAGTCTTCCTAAAGCCTGGATATGATCTTGCACCTCTATGGCTCAGAAACCATTGATGGCACGATGTTGGTTATCAAAGTCATTCCAAATTCCTGAGCCTGGCATTGCAGATGCTTATATGTCCTCATCCCATTCTTGTAAGTTTCCAGAACACTCACCATGTGCCATGTCGGGTACTGTGCCAGGTGCTTTTGCATTATGACATGTGTGCAACTTTGAAGTCATCAGTGGAAATGGTGACAGATATGGGTGTCTTTTAATATTTTCAACCTTCAGCAAATGAACTCAGAATTGAGTGATTTTTTCTAAGTTCCATATTTAAAAGAAACATTCAATGATAAGGAAACATCAATTGATTATGGGAATTATTAATAACCAACATTTTTGAGCACTTACTGTGTTCCAGTCAGTGGATTAAGCATTTACATACATTGGCTTATTTAAATGTGACAAGAAACTGATGAGTCATTATTATGGTTCATTTACAAAAGACGAAACTGAAGATTAAAGAAGTTAAGTGACTTGCCTGATATCAGAGACCAGGAAGCAGTGAAGCTCACCAGGAACCCAGGTGTGTCTGATTTCCAGGTCCTTGCACTTCGTTGTTCTACTCTGCTGCCTTGGTAACAACAGGTTGCAAGAAGTGTCAGGGAGTGCCTCCCTCCTTCTCCCTCCCCCTCCCCTCCCCCGCCCCACTTATGACTTCATGCTCCTGGTTGCATGACAGCACGGGATCTAGAAAGCACATACCTTAAGTATAATGTGTGAGATTCTATTGAAAATTCCACATTTCGGGTCAGGCATGGTGGCTCACACCTGTAATCCCAGCACTTTGAGAGGCCGAGGCAGGTGGATCACCTGAGGTGCGGAGTTCGAGGCCAGCCTGACCAATATGGTGAAAACCCATCTCTACTAAAAAAATACAAAAATTAGCCAGGCATGGTGGTACATGCTCGTAGTCCCAGCTACTTGGGAGGCCGAGTCAGGGAAATTGCTTGAACCGGGGAGGCAGAGGTTGCAGTGAGCTGAGATCACGCCACTGCACTCCAACCTGGGCAACAGAGCGAGAGTCCGTCTCAAAAGAACTAAATAAACAAAATGAAATTACAAATTTTAAGTGGGGGAAATAAGGAGATCAACAGGTACAAACTTTCAGTTATAAGATGAATACGTTCTGGAGATCTAATGTATAGTATGGTGACTATAGTTAATAATAGTGCATTGTATGCTTGAAATTTGCTAAGAGAGTAGATCTTAAGTGTTCTCACTGCAAAGAAAAAATTTAAGGGTAACTGTGAGATTAATATTAATTAACTTGATTATGGTAAGAATTCCACTATACATACATATATACACACATATATATAATCATTACACTGTATATGTTAGACACATACAATTTTTGTTTGTCAATCATACCTCAATGAAGCTAGAAAAAAATTCAAAATTTTCTTTTGATAGTATTCATGGAATAATGGAAGACATTACAATTCTCATGACAAGACAATGTCAACATCCAGCATTTTGATGTACTTGTGTTGGCTGGGATTCAAATCTCATCTGAAGCAATGGTAATAGCCTCTGTTGGAATGTCCCATCCCAGATCACGAAGCACTTTCCCACACTGTCTCCCTGAATTCTCACCAAGACCCTGAAAAGTGCTACTAGCCTCATCATTAAAAATAAATAAACTTATTAAAAATATACTGAGGTCATAGAATTAAAGATACTTGCCTAAAGTCACATTACCTGTAACTGGTCAATTTTTTAACTGCTCAATGTTGCTTCTTTTATTTTTTTTTTTTTGAGATGGAGTCTTGCTGTGTCGCCCAGGCTGGAGTACAGTGGCACAATCTCTACTCACTGCAAGCTCCACCTCTTGGGTTCACGCCATTTTCCTGCCTCAGCCTCCCGAGTAGCTGGGACTACTGGTGCCTGCCACCACGCCCGGATAATTTTTTGTATTTTTAGTAGAGGTGGGGTTTCAGAGTGTTAGCCAGGATGGTCTCGATCTCCTGACCTTATGATCTGCCTGCCTCAGCCTCCCAAAGTGCTGAGATTACAGGCATAAGCCACCGTGCCCGGTCCCCATATTGCCCTTTAATAACACCACTTCTTGGATACAAGTTATTCTCAGACAGATCTCATTTTACAGAGCTTTTCACAGTATGGGTAACAGTTACTGGACTAGAACCACATAAAATGATCACTGCGCAGGATCATTCATCGCAGAGCATTCGCTGAATCCCAAAGTCTTCCCAGGAGATAGAATAGCTCTGCTGAGGCACTTCGGCCTGAAAGGATTTGCTGTAATGTGATTTCACCTGAATGTTTAGCCATGGCTGCAAATTCCGCTTCAAAGAAAGGGCCTCTCTTTACAAGTGACTGTTGTGGCTGTTTCTCTGCAGCTGGCATTCCAGAGCAAACCAGGGATTAGAGGAGTTTCTCTTTGGACTTGGAGATAAAAAAGGCAGGCTAGGGACCCACACAGTCTACACCCCCTTCCCCAGCTGGTGATGCTTTTTCTAATTCTGATTCAATGTGCCCACCTGGTTGTCATTATACAGGGCCAGACTCACAGCCTGGGAGGACAGACCAGACTTCCCCAAAACTAAAACCACCCTGGGGCTGCAGCAGTCTTCGTTTGATGAGGACAAACCACAGACCCCCCATCAGGAAAGCTGGAGAGGGGACGGAGAAGGAGGCTAGCAGAGCCTCTGATCATACTCTCGGTGCCCATGAGCCACTGACAGACACCCTGTCCATCAAAACTGCTCACCCCAAGAAAATGATCAATGACAAGCAGCCCGTGGCGAGATCCTGCAACGGCAAAATGATTCCAGGTGCAAAAGGGCGATGTCTGTGCAGGCGGGGTCAGCTCACGGCACTCACAGGGTGAGGCACAGGATGGACGTGTGAAAGGATTCCCTGCCAACACACACGTACACACACAGTCCCTCTTCTGATGTCATGGTTACCAAGGCAACCCAACATGAGTCATATCTCAAGGTGGATTAGCAGAGCAGGAGAAAGGCTTTTGTTTGTTTGTTCAAAGCTCTTCCCCTTCTTTCCTCTTAATAGCTCTCTCTGATGGTGATAATAGCCAAGTACCTTTCATACCCTCAGAAATCCTAAAATTTGGGTGTTTAGCTTGTTTAATCTTAGAAAGCAATCAACTTTTTCTTGATATTAGATTGGGGCGGGAATCCAGGGCTCAGTGATAATGTTGCATTTGGCAGAGATCTGAAATGATTTCTAGAACTATGAGGGTGGTGACTTAGCAATCATATTCCTTCTGCGCCGAGGCCCACCCCTGAGAGGTGCCTGGCCTTCTCGGAGGAGCCGGCCCTCCTAGCCCCACTCTCCTGCATCTGAGCAAGCAGGCACAGACTAGGCCCTGGGGAGCAGTGTGCTTGCAGACTTTCTATTTTGAGCTCTGCTAGTGCTTCACAGCTCATTGGCTGTGCGTGCCAAACAGGAAGGTCCTCCCGGAAGGGCCACATACTGGAGGATTTCACCTAGAGCAGAAATAAATTAGCAGAGAGAAAGAGATGACTCGTCACGGGGACAAAGCACAATATCACAAAATAAGGCCCTTCCCCTGCCCTAAGGTTAGATTGAACGCTCTCCTCGGAGATGCTGCCTGGATCTCTCACGGACGCCTTGAGAGGTATCCTATAACTAATTTTGGGATGGGCCCTTTTCAACTGGAAATGCCAGGCAGTGATTACTGAATCTGCCTTGTGTCAGAAGCCTTATACCTAATAGGCATGACCACGGGTTCAAATCACCTCCTAGTAATTAATTAGTGGGCAAAAACAAGTGCTTTGAGCTCAAGAAAGGAAGAATGATGGTTTCTTGGGTGCCAGTAAAACCAACTTTAGGCCTCTCTCCTCCTTAGCTCAAGGTGCCCCTAGTTCTTCACCTCTGTTTTAATGGAAAGCCTGAGTTAGGTTTTATTAAAGTGGAATTACTTGACCCGGTAAAGTTCAACTGAAGGTAACTGTTATTCAATGTTTGCACAAAAGAAGCACAAACAACTCCATGTCAACTCACCTGTCCCCACCTACAATGCAAACAGCAGCTGTCAAGACTTTTCATCATCGACTGTTATGAAAAACCTAACACGGACCAGGAAAGTACTTCTTGAGCAAAACGACTCCTGGCATGGAATCTGTGGTCACCAGAGCTGTTAATAATAATAATAATAACAACAATAAAAAATAAGTGCTGGGGAGAGGACTAGGCTTTGTTTGAAAGAAAAATTTTTAGGCTGGGTGTGGTGGTTCACACCTATAATCCCAGCACTTCAAGAGGCCAAGGTGGGCAAATCATGAGGTCAAGAGATCGAGACCATCCTGGCTAACATGGTGAAACTCCATCTCTACTAAAAATACAAAAAAATTAGCCAGGCGTGGTGGCGGGCGCCTGTAGTCGCAGCTACTCGGGAGGCTGAGGTAGGAGAATGGCGTGAACCAGGGAGGCAGAGCTTGCAATGAGCTGAGATCACATCACTGTACTCTAGCCTGGGCGACAGAGCCAGACTCCGTCTCAAAAAAAAAAAAAAAAAAGAAAAGAAAAAGAAAAAGAAAAAATTTTAAATAGTATTTACTTTCATAATCTTTTCTTTCTAACTTCCAAATAGGCCAGCAAATATTCCACTGGGCCCACGTGGAGCCGGGCTGCCTCCCAGGGTGCATGGCCATTCTTTTCCTGTTGCCTTTATCTCAATGAGTAGAGAAGGCAAAAGTTTGCTCACGTCAATGACCATGTCTGAAATCCTCGCTTCTGGCCACAGTCTCATGCAATCCAGGCCAGCGTGGTGGGCTCTGTAACATTTCCCACTGGCTCTCCTGTCTCACTCTCAGGGAGAACGGGTTGTAGACCTAATAGACATTGGCCAAGGCACTGCACACCCCCTGGGCTGTTCTGTGGAATTAGACCCAAGACATGCTAACAGGTCTGGCTTTCACTCACAGGCAGCTCATAGAATTTAGAAGATTTTTGAAGCAGATTTTTGGAAACCATCCTCTCCTCCTCACTCTAGATGAGAATAATGAGCCCCCCGGGAGGCGACATGACTTGTTGAAGATCACACGGTGTCCTAAGTGGCAGAGGCTAGAAGTTGAGCTTCTTGGCTTTAAACCCAGAGTGATTAGCACTAGAACTCAGTGGGGGTTGAAGGAAGAGGGAAGGCTCCCTCACATCCCCTCCTGATACATTCATTGTTTTTTGTATCTAATTACTATTATTAACAAAAACAAGAGCAGCAACAAAGATATTTCCGGGGATAGGAAAGCAATGCTTTAAATGACCAAACATTGAGCATAAATTATTTGCCTTCTCAGTCAGCTCCATGAATGGAGGCCTTGCATGGTGAGAGAGCCCAGTGTTTGGGGGGTAGAAGTGGGTCCTGTTAGGAGCTGAAAGAGAAAGGGCAAAGAACCGTGAAGACAAATGTCAATGACACCATAGCCAGCACCCAATTTTGAGTGGAGAGAGTCATAGAAACCTTCCAGAACTCATGGGTGGATTGCATTCTCAGATCCAGCTCCTCATCAGCAAGGAGATTTAGTGATCAGCCTCCTTTTTACCTCCAGGCGGCCCATATGACCTTGACTAATTCCCCAGGAAGTGTGAGCTGCAAAGTCTCTGGTTGCTAAAAAGCTCACACCCCCATGGAGGGAGATTGGATGACCTTAGGCTTTTGAAATTACCTGCCGCAGCTCTTGGCTCAATTCTGTTTCATTTGCACTATCTCTGGTATCCTGACATTTCCCATTCACAGTTGCTCTCACCGGCCTCATTTCCTACCTCTTTGAAAAGGTCTTTATGACCACCTCCGAATCAAAGATAAAAATGCCAGATTATACTTACCCTGACATGGCTCAATCGCCTGAAGGTTTGCATAGGTGGATGTTGGTGGTGGTTCTCACATTCAGTTTTCAGAAGAGGAATCATTTTGCTTTGTGGAATCATTTGAAACTGTTTTGCTCTGCACAGACCCACAAAGTCACAAAAATATGTCTTTTTCATCCCTTCCTACCTATGTCAGAATCACAACTGAGGTGCTTCCAGTTTCACAGATCTAGAACCTCAGTTTTCTAGAGGTTCTAGATATTTCCTTGGCTATTAAATTTCTGAACTCACTGGCGATGTCCTTGACATTGGTATAACCGGAATAGTTCTAACAGGGAGGTTCCCTGGTTGGGTAACTTTCTTCTGGTTGCTGTAGAAGCGACTTCTTTTCCCTGCCTTTCTTCTTAGCTTGTCTGCTCCAAATCTCTAAGTATGCGGCTTGGAATTTGTACCTGGCACAGATACTCTTAGCTGTGCCCAAGGGCCCAAGCCTAATGGGTTCTTCCCAACTTCAACGACTTCTTTCACTTTTGTGGATTCCTCTAACTTCCTTTTATTATTATTATTATTATTATACTTTAAGTTCTAGGGTACATGTGCATAACGTGCAGGTTTGTTACATATGTGCACTTGTGCCATGTTGGTGTGCTGCACCCATCAACTCGTCATTTACATCAGGTATAATTCCCAGTGCAATCCCTCCCCGCTCCCCCCTCCCCGTGATAGGCCCCGGTGTGTGATGTTCCCCTTCCCGAGTCCAAGTGATCTCATTGTTCAGTTCCCACCTATGAGTGAGAACATGCGGTGTTTGGTTTTCTGTTCTTGTGACAGTTTGCTGAGAATGATGGTTTCCAGCTGCATCCATGTCCCTACAAAGGACACAAACTCATCCTTTTTTATGGCTACATAGTATTCCATGGTGTATATGTGCCACATTTTCTTAATCCAGTCTGTCACTGATGGACATTTGGGTTAATTCCAAGTCTTTGCTATTGTGAATAGTGCCGCAATAACATACGTGTGCATGTGTCTTTATAGCAGCATGATTTATAATCCTTTGGATATATACCCAGTTGTTCTCTTCTATATCTGAATGTGCCCTTCTTCGGCTGAAACTGCCTTCAGGCTGCTCCTGGAATTATCTATTCCCTTTTTAACTCTGTTCATAGGCAGGCTGCTAAGTGATTCCTCCCCATACCTAAGCTTGGCTGGGAGCTCCTTTGTAAATGCCACACTCCCAAAGCCAAGGCTGAAGAATAGGATGTTCAAACATCCCCCAGGGGATTGCAGGAACAGAGGAACCTCCAGTGCTTGGTGGAGCCTACAGGGAAGGTTGGATGAAGTTCTGTTAGTCCCTAAAGGAAGGCAGGTTGTGGCACTGGGTGCTGGGTTGAGAAATACTTATAGTGTCACTTTCTTGGTGTTTACATACTTGCTAATAAGCTGGCATTATAGGCTCTATTCTGCCACACAGCTCCTGCTTCTAGAAGATCCTCTAGCAGCCAAAGTTATCTGCAGCTTGCACTCCAGAAAGAATACCCCCATGCTGATATCAGGCCACATAAACGTGCCTTTGTATGCATTAGCCATGATTTTTTTAAAGATAACATAAATTTGACTTTTGAGCAATTGAGGGATAGTGGAGCATATCATAAAATAATCAGGCATTAGAGTCAGACTTAACTGGGTTCAAATTCTGACTCAGACACTTACCAGATATATGTGTGACCTTGGACACATTACTTTAATTTTCTAAAAATCCCAATTTCCTCATCAGTGAAATGTGAATTAAAACAGGAAGTTATTTAGAGAGTTGTGTGGATTAAAGGTTAACATTTAATTTTTTAAAAAACCCATAAAACATGGTGGCATGCACCTGTAGTCCCAGCTACCAGGGAGGCTGAGGCAGAGGAGTCACTTGAACCCAGGAGGCGGAGGTTGCAGTGAGCCGAGATTGTTCCACTGCACTCCAGCCTGGTGACAGAGCAAGACTCAAAAACAAAAAACAAAAAACAAACCATAAAACAGAATCAGCATTAACACCTTAAAAAAGCACTTATTTTACGCCAGGCTCTACTTTGGTTCTGTCCTTCCATTAACCCTGAGTCATTGCTATTATAACCTCCATTCGACAGATGAGGAAAGAGACACACAGAGATTAAGGAATTTGTCCAATGTCCAGAAACATCCTGACACCCTGGCAAACTCAAGGGACTTGTGGAGGTGGGGCTGCTGTGCTCCATGCCTTAGGCCCTCCCATCCCTGAGGAGTGTGGGACCCCTGGGGGCCTTGGTCTTCATGTGTCTCCAATACTCTATTTACCCCATTTCACTGGGGTGACCAGCTACCCAAGGAGCTTAAAGACCTGCACCTATGGGGTTGTCCCAGGGTCCTCAGTTGGACCCAGACCCAAGAGGGTGTCCCACTAAGCAGATCATGCCTGCTAGCCAGCAGAGTATCCTTTCATGAGATTGTGTGAGGCACTAGAATGGTGCTGACACCATGATTTTAAGGTAACTCAAATTTCTGTATAGAGATGAGACCCTGTAAAAATATTTTCCCAGGGCCACACACCGTAAGGCAGCCCCTACAAGGTCCCTCTGCCAAGAAACCACAAGCTGGGACTGGAACTGTGCTCTCCATGTGCAGAACGGCCTCTCGGCAAGCACACAAATGCAGTGCAGTTATTATTAGATTTTAAATGCCTTGGGGAGTTTGAGCTAAAAGAAATCCCATGGTAAAGCAAGTTTGTAAAACAAAATGTGACTTGGCCTCTGTTTTTAAGTCTCAATTCCAGTTTTGCAAAAGGAAGCCCATTTGTAACTGGTGAGGGATGAGAGCCGCTGGTTGAAGCTGATTGCTTCACAGCCCATCTGGCTTTGCAGAGAGGAGAAAGGCAGACATTCTACAGTAAAGAATGCGGCTGGTCTTGGTCTAGGTTCCTGGGTGGGAATTTCTAAACCCCTTGGAATGTTCTGAGCAATAGGAGTGTCTTTGGTACTCATGGTGGGCCCCTGAGGCCAGGCCTGAGTTCATGCTGATGAGGTGAGGTGACTGTGCCCTTGACAGTTTCAGGATAGGGACTATCCAGGCCAGAAACGCCAATCATATGCTTAAAGGGGTTGGGGAAGTGGGGAAGGCTGCAGACGAGATCGATCATGTAGCCTGTATTTCAATCATGTGTGGGTGGCCTGGAAGCCCCAGGGCTTGTGGCTGGGGTCTGAAGGGTGGGGGTTTTTGGGGGACCTGTGCTTTCAACCAGGAAAGTCTGCACCAACTGTGGTAGTTGATGTCAGAATTGCACTGTACCCTGCCCTGTGAAGCTGTGCCCCAGCAAGGAAGGGGTAAAAAGGGCAATGGAACAGTCTGGCTTCTCACTTTGTGTTCAGGACCCTCTGTCTCCATCTGTACCTTCCCAAGCCTTGTCCTTTATCCTCCACCTAACCCCTCTCCCCTGCCACAGCTGAGAGGCCGTGTCTGAAACACACACTGTCCTCTTAAAAACCTTCAAGTGTCTTCCTTACTTATATCCTGTTATTATCTGCTGACGTGTGGAGAAGAGAAATTAGGCAGATTAACTTGATCACCATGATATATCCCATACCTGAATTTAGACTCTCTTTCAAGGACCTCAGATAGTTGACACATGTGTCCTCAAGACATTTGAAGAAGAATGAAGTCTTTTTCTCATGAGGTTGGATCAAGTAGGACTCTGTCTACTGACTGTTTTGGTGATTAGAGGCACAGGATGAAGTAGAAATAGCATCAAAGTGGAGATAAACGCCCTGAGTCTCAGTCATCTCAGGGACTATGCTCCCCCAGGAGAATCGGTCAGGCAGGGTGGGACCAGGCTGGTTGTCAGTCCCCATTGAATTGCCTAGGGTGCAAAACAGACCTTCAAGCCCAGTGGGGAAATGAATAGGGTGAAGTTGGAATTGGAAGAGAAATCCAGTCAAATAGCTGAAGGAAGACTCCGATCTGATGGACACACCATCAAGGCCCCCCCTTGGTGCCCAGGACAGCACATGATGTCAGATGTTACCATCCAGGGCTTCTTGCATATGGCCCAGCAGCACTCTCATTGTTTGGGAGGGCAGGGACAGGGTGGAGAGGGGCTTCAGCACATCCCACTGGGAAAGCCTGTGGCTGATCAAGTCTCACGAGAAGAGCCTCATGATGGAATCTGCAGCTCACAAGTCACCTTCGTCAATTACTGCACCATGTGCGATGCTGACAACCTGACACCTCAAACTTACCTGTTTCTTTAAATTTAAAAATATTTTTTTAGAGATGAGGTCTTGCTCTGTCACCCAGACTGGAGTGCAGTGGTGCAGTCATGGCACACTGCAGCCTCAACCTCTTGGGCTCAAGCGATCATCCCACTTCAGCCTCCCAAGTAGCTGGCGTCACAGGCACACACCACCATGCCAAGCTGGTTTTTTGTGGGTTTTTTTTCGCAAAGATGGGATTTCACTATGTTGCCCAAGCTGGTCCCAAAGTCTTGGCCTCAAGTGACCCTCTGGCCTCTGCCTCCCAAAATGCTGGGATTAGAGGCATGAGCCACTGCACCTGGCCCCAAACTTACCTATTGACTTTAATCAGCTGAAGACATTTGGATGTCTGTGCAGCGTAGGAGAGCATACAGAAGTGCATCTAAGGAACCAAGCCACAATGATGTCTTTTGCTCTGCATGGAGAAGGAGAGAAGGTGATAAAGTGGCGAAACCTAGTATCTCCTTCACCTACCTCCTTCCTCTGTCAACACTCTCCTTTCTTGGCTGCTTACTGTTATAGCTCACTGTTATAACCATTCTTTTCTCCACACTGTTTTCCAATAAACACACACATCAGAGAGCTGCAGTCTTCAAATGCTCCTCTCTGTACCTGTATTTCCCAGCACAGATGGAGCCAGTCAATGTTCAGTCACTCAGGTTTTGCTTTAGTCCTATCAATTAAGATTTACAATGAGCAAATCTCATCAAAATGTCACCACATCCCCAAATTTAGGTCAAATGGACACAATCCCAATGCTCTTATCCTACAAATCTAAGCCTTTTGTGGGAGCAAACATGCTTGTCAGCAGAAGTTAAGGAAAAGCAAGAGATGGATGGCAGCTGCTGGAGAGCACATGGACATCGTTTCCAAGTGCCCAGGATTGCCATCGGCCATATCGATTGGATAATGACAAGGAGAGCTGGTCTGATTCCAAAAAGAGAAACCATGCAGAGGAGGCAAAAGGCAAAAGGAGTACTTAATTTTTATGAACCTGTTGGCGGGTGCTCCATATTAATATTTCATGTGTCAGTCTTTTTTTATTTTAAACTCAAAATGAAGAGCAATGCCTAGCTCCTGACTGTAATCTCAGTAGGAGTGTGTGGTGTGTCCACATCCTGCCTCATGCCCCAGATCATTGTAGTTAATGACCACACATACAGGCATTGTGTTTTGTCAATCAGTTACAAGCTGAATTTTGGGAATATGTAATCATTTCAAGGATTTTTTCAAAAAATCATCCTACTGCTAAATAGCAGCCCTTTCTTTCTCAGCCAACAGCATGTGGAGGGGGTCTAACTTAAGGGCCATAAATAAATCTGGACAATAACCCTGCATAAAGCAATCTTGTTCTTTCCCCCTCTAAGCTTCCACGTCACACCCGGCTTCTCTGTTGAGCTTATGATTTGGTTGCTAGGTCAGCCAGAAGGTGAATGGTTTCCTGCGTGGGTGAGATAGAGTGGTTGCAAAATGCATATCTTGCCTCAACTCAGCAAATGGTGCCCCAGCTGTCAGGGGCACACAGCATATTGGAGGCTGTGATTCAGGAAGGAGCACAAGGTGAATTATATCGTCAAGCACAGTATTAAATGGCTGAAGCTGCCCAGCAGCTCCTTCCCCAACCTGTTTTCTTCTTAAAATAAATCTATTCCATTGGCAGGCACTAGACTGAGGTGTCCTCACAAAATCACGGAGTCTTAAGTAGAAAGGAGGCATTTGGACCAGCCCCTACTCTTTAGAGACGAGGAGTTTGATGTTCAGAGTATGAACCGTGCTGGTTTTTGTTTTTGTTTTGTTTTGGGTGGGGAACAAAGTGAAGAGGATCCTAATCTGAACAATGAAATAGTGCCAACACTTTCCAAGAATATGGCTAACTGAGTCACGAATGCAAAATAAAAACAGTTTTTATAGTGCATGAGAGGAAAAGATTTAAACCTGACAGTCCTAACCTCTGAAGAAATGCATAATATAGAAATAACTTGGACCAGTTCCCTAACAATGCCAATGATCCTACTCCAGTCATAAAGCAATGTGTGTGTCCGGGTTAGGGACAGTGTTTGATGGCTCCCATTCTACCCAGAAGCTTGTACCCTTAGTTTATCTTGAATCATCAATTCATGCAACCATTAATTCATTCAATGAACATATTATAATAATTACCTACTGTGTGATAGGGTCTGGGGGAGAAATGTCAAGTAAAGCATTTTATCTACCTACAGAATCTTCCAGACAGGCAAACATTTTTTTTTTTCAATATGAAGGACACAAACAAATGTATTCTAGCAAGGCAGTTTTACCTACAAGGTAAAACTGTGCCTTCCACAGATAGCCCATTTTCTACTTCCATGTTTGGTAAGAGCCAGCACCCATCAAAGTCACATAAAATTATTATGATTGGTAGACATTTATTTTCAGATATTAAATGATGGGAAGTAGTAGTAAGGATTTGCCATGTAGCATTTTATGTGTGCAAAGTGCTTTATGGTCATATTTTATGGCTTGTTCTACATAATAGTCATGTGTGAGATGAGCTGGAACAGGCTCTATTTTAGAGTGAGGAAGTGACAGCAGTCCTGTGTATATCAGTGTCCTCTTTAAATACTATTTGCCTTGGGGTTTTAATAAATATCATCACTTTTTTTATTTCTTGGAATTTGCATTCTGCATGTTTATATTTGGTTCATTCAGGCTTTTGATAATGGTTCAGAGTCCAAACTCAGATTCTGAATAGTGCAGGCCATATCCGAGTGCAACTGCCAAGATGAGCCATGGCAGACATGACCCAACCCTTTTAGCTTCCGTCATGATCAATAGCTGTTACCACCGTTCCACTGGAATTCCATTTCCTCACTTATCCTCCAAGGTCAGAGAAAGGATCCCTCTGGTTTCCACCTTCCTTTCCTTCCAAGAAAGCGATCTTTGTGGTGGCCCTTATTTGCCTCTCTCCACACACCCTTTCTGTCCAAGTTTCTTGAGAATCATAACCATAATGGAACCACCATAGATCAGCTTCAGCAAAGAATGATCAACACTCCCTTACTTCTTTCTTCTGACAACCTACAGCTGGAGTGGAATTTGGGGGAGGCAGGAGTGAAGATCTTGTAAAACCTCACTCTTTTGTTTCCTCTTTCCATTCCTTCAAGGGAGTATCCTGGATCACTGTAGTCACCCTGGGAGTAAATTTGTGATCCAGAAGGACTAGCCTTTGTCCATGAGAAGCACAGTCTCTTAGGAAACCCAGAAAGGCCAATGGGCAATTGCCAGTCAAAGCTTCTGGTGCTATGACAGTGCTAGGGTTTATGGAGCAGAAGGGATAGACTGCTGCCTCAGGTCTAGGGGCTCAAGAAGGGCTTCCCAGAGGAAGCAGCCTCAGGACTTCGGAGTTAGATTGGAAATGTTGGTGCATCTTTTGCTTGGGAGAGACTTTGAGTCTAGGAGCCAAGGAAGGCCAAAGAGGTAGCCCAGGTGAAATAGAATAGAGTAGGCTGCTTGACATTGCCTTTAAGCTCTAGACAAGAAACGAAGGGAGGGAGGGATGAAAGCTTCCTTTTGCCTTGCCATGACTCAAGCATAAGTCTCCCTTCAAAAACCATTCTAGTTAATGACCACTCAGCATATTCAAGGACAAGGGGTGCCTTTGGTTCACCCCTGCATTATGATTCTTGACATATGACAAGCAGGTGGGCAGGGCTCAGACCCAGCCAAAACACCTTCTCTCACAAAGCCGAAAAGGACTGCATGAGCTTTTCTAAAAATCACTGCCGACAAATCCCACAACCAGTCTCAGCGCTGAAAGTTGAATGAACTCAGGAATGGGAGTCAGGAAACAGCTTTTGATTTAATGTAGTGTGTGGTCTTAGCCACTCATTTGACTGACTTGGGTCTTATTGCCTTATTTAACTTATAGGATTAGTAATACCTGCCCTACTTACTCAACAAGTTTGTTGGGAGGATAAGATCACATAATAAATATGAAAGGTTTAAGGCATACAAAAAGAAAGCCCATGACTGTGTCCAGTGTTGTTTCAATGTGTTCATGGGCTTCTGCTTTGGAGTTAGGTATTCCTCTCATCCACCACCAAATGTCTGGGCTGTCCTGTCTTTTACCCTCAACTGTCAGATATTGATCCCCCTGCCTCCATACACCTTCCCATAACACTTGGTCAACAGCTGCTAGTCATATGGCCATGGCTGAGTTATTCCAAGCACTGACTCATGTCATCACTTAACATCTTCGAAGTATTCATATGGCCCCTTCACTTTAAGACCTATAAGCCCATATTCCCCAAGTCTATTCTGACTCCAACACCAGTGGACTGTGCCCCCTACAGTGGCTCAAAGAGGAAGCCCTCATCTCTGGACACTACAGTCCTGGGTTAGCCCACTCTGTGTAACAGCAGTCTCCCAACTGGAGCATTCTTATTGCTGAAAATGATCTCCTGGTGCACCTACCACAAGTACTTGGGGCTGCTTCAGCAAGAATGATGGAAGCATTACTCCACTTCTGCTATACTCTCTTGCCTGTCCTTGGGGAGGGTTATGCCAACTGGCTCATTAACATAATCAGTATGGTTTTGACTGTGCCCTGACCAGCTAGGCTAACTGCCTAGCTCAGAGCAAGTACTCAGCAGGTGCTTGTCAAATAGAAAATTAGATCTCATCATGGACTCAGTTCTGTCCTCCCAAAATTCGTATGTTGAAGTCCTAACCTCCAGTTATCTCAGAATATAGTTGTATTTGGAGATAAGGTCTTTGTATTAGTCCATTCTCACATTGCTGTAAAGAACTACCTGAGACTGGGTAACTTATGAAACAAAGAGATTTAATTAACTCACAGTTCAGCAGGCTGTATGGAAAGCATGGCTAGAGAGGCCTCAGGAAATGTACAGTCATGGTGGAAGGTGAAGGGAAAGCAGGTACATCTTCCCATGGCAGAGCAGGAGAGAGAGAGAGAGAGAAGTGGGGAGGTGCTTTACACTTTCAAACAGTATTAGAAATCACCCCCATGATCCAATCACCTCCCACCAGGCCCCACCTCCAACACTGGGAATTACAATTCGACATGAGATTTGGGAGATGACACAAAACCAAACCATATCAGTCTTTAAAGAGTTAAGTTGAAATAAGCTGTTTAGAGTAGGCCCTAATCCAACATGACTGGTGTTCTTATAAGAAGAGGAGATTTGGTCACAGACATGGTTGTATGCAGAATAAAGACCTTTTGAGGACACACTGAGAAGGTAGCCATCTACAAGACAAGGAGAGAGTCCTCAGCAGAAACCAGTCCTGCGAACTCCTTGATCTTGGACTTCCAGCCACTGGAACTGTGAGTAAATATATTTTCTGTTGTTGAAGTCACCTAGTCTGTGGAATTTTGTTGTGCCAGCCATAGCAAATTAATACAGATATGTTTAAGAACATATAAAAATACTAATCATCAGTCGGGCACGGTGGCTCATGCCTGTAATCCCAGCACTTTGGGAGGCCAAAGTCGGCGGATCACCTGAGGTCAGGAGTTGGAGACCAGCCTGGACAACACAGTGAAACCCCATCTGTACTAAAAATATAAAAAGTTAGCTGGGCCTCGTGGCAGGCGCCTGTAATCCCAGCTACTCAGGTAGCTGAGGCAGGAGAATCACTTGAATCTGGGAGGTAGAGGCTGCAGTGAGCCAAGATCGCACCACTGCACTCCAGCCTGGGTGACAGAGCGAGACTCCATCTCAAAAGTAATATATCTATATTTGGGAGGCCCACCTCGGCCTCCCAAAGTGCTGGGATTACAGGCATGAGTCACCGTGCCCGACTGAGGATATATATATATGTCATGCCACAGACCAGCAGTCAGTTGCAATCTGGAAGTTGCAGTCTTCACCAGTAAGTAAATGTTGTGACCATCATTTGACCACAGTGGGGACACTGGTAGAAAGTGTTTTTGGTTCTATCATAGTTTCTTGGACAGTCTTACGGGCCCACCAGAAGCCCTTAGAGATAGATGACCAATAGTGTAGAAAACATAGCCTTCATAACAGGAAGGCAGCGACTGCTCTCTGGGTGTTTATGGGATCTCTCTGTGTTAAATTAGAAGATACTGTTTCTCCATTTTACAGAAAGGTGACTCGAATTCTGCAATGAACCTGTAGTAAATTTAGAATTGAATCACAGCTGGTATATTTTCCAACCACAATGTGCCCTAGCTGATCTTTGCTTCCTCTTCTTCCTCATCTGTACTTGCTTTTCAACAGATGGCAAACCCTGAAGGGCATACAGAAGTGTAGTCTATAGATATTGGAAAGTGGGGAAAATTTGAAGAGTAAAACAATATTTAACAATAGAAAAAAACTGCAAAAGCATCTTTACCTAGGTAGCCTTGGCAGCTGGGACAAAAACTAAAAGCTCAACTCATTAATTATACCGTGTCTCTCCTTACAGCTCTGAAGCTGAATTAAAAAGAAGTAAAACCATAATGAGCAGCCAAGAGGATGTCCCCAGGGGTCCAGATGACAGAATGAAGCATGCATGTTGGGGAGATGATCAGAACAGGCACCCGGGCCCCTGTGGGGTCAAGGACTTTGCTCTCTCCTACATGGGAGCTCTGCAGGCTGTTCTCCCCGCTGCACAGGGAGCCTGTGTTTGCAACCTGTCTCCCTTCCAGGCCTGCCCAACACTGTCCTGACCAGCAGCCTCCATCAGCAGGATTCTTTTTGTTCTCTCTTTCTTCTTCCATTTATCCACAAGCCTGACTGAGAGCCCACATTATGCGCAGCTGCCAAGAGTCCAAACCAAGGTTGGTGGTGTAGGAGAATTACCACGTGGGTAAAGGAGACTGCACTCCATGGGTCTCTTGTCCCTGGAGATTCAGCTTCGCCAATGGCTCCTCTCCCTGATTATGATTGCCATCTCCAGGCTTGACGTCCCTATTTCTGGGGTCCTTCCATCTATGTTTACAGGTACCGCAGTCTGGAAACAGCTCCCAGAGTGACCCTAACGCAGATCATGGCGCCCTCTTGTCCAAAATCTTTTCAGCGTTTTCCCAAATCACTCAGGAGCTTACAAGACCCTACCCAGACTGGCTCCTCTGTTCTCGGCTAGTCTCATCTTCTCTGATTCCCTCTCTTTTCTCTCGGGTACTAACACACTGGCAGCCTTTCTGAGCTGGATGCTCCCTTACATCCCTTGGATACTCCCAGCACGCCCTGCCTTGGGCCTTCTGCATTTGCTATTTACTGCATGCAATGTCATTGGCCAGTCAGCCACACGACCCACTCCCTCACTTTCTTTGGGTCTTTGCTCAAGCTCACATTCTCAGTAAGGCCTTTTCTGACCTCCAGTGTTTAAAATCTCACCCCTTATCACAGACAGCCCCAATCCCTTTCCCTACTTTATTTTCCTCATTATTCTTACCATCCGACATACCATGTATTTATTTCTGCTTTGCCTCCCGCTACTAGAAGGTAAGCTCCAAGAGGCTGGGAGTTTTTCTGCTTTGTTGCACTGTCACCAGCACCCAGAACGGCACCTAGAACATCGTGTCTGCCATTTGTTGAATGAATGTGCTCAAAGCACAGCTAGTGAATTGGAAAATGAACCCGTGATGGGGAGTAATTATGAAAAAAGATTCATGTGTTCTTTCCTAAGTGACTCATTTGTTCTTTAAAAACAGTCATGTGCTGCGTAATGACATTTTGGTTAATAACAGACTGCAGATATGATGGTGGTTCCATAATGTGATATTTTTACTGTATTTTTTCTGTGTTTAGATTCACAAATGCTTACCATTGTGTTACAATTGTCTACAATATTCAGTACAGTCACATGCTGTATGGGTTTGTAGTCTAGGAGCAATAAGCTATACCATAGAGCCTACATGTGTAGTAGGCTTACACACATGGATTGCACTTACACAAACCTAGATGGTTTGTGTAAGCGCAATCCATGATGTTTGCACAACATCACCTAATGATGCCTTTCTCTGAGGCAATGCATGACTGTATCCGAAGGTGACAATGAGTTTGTTGCCCTCTCCCTTCTGGGAATGGATAATCCCTACAGTACCTGTATTAGGCTGTTCACCTCATTCTTCTTCCTCGGTTCTGATGACAAATGGTTTCCGACTCATAGCTGTGGACATATGAAATACTTTCATGGCTTTCTGTAAGGCTGGGCAAGTCAGTGAAGGTGAAATGTAAAGCCCACTCCCTACAAAGGACTAGTATTCACTCACCTCTCTCACCCCCAGTTACTGATATAGTTTAACAAATATTTATGATTATCTCTGCAGAAAAGGGATTTTAGAAAATCACATTCTGTTAGTTTTTATTATTGTTGCAAAAAAAGAGATAAAATCTTGGCATCTTTGAATTTACACTGCTTAAGGTTACTAAACAGAATGGGCAGTAGAATCCTATTTTTATAATGTTTATATATATACATACAAATGTATGTGTATATATACACACACATATAAATGTACATGTGTATATATTCACATATGTTTATGTATTTTTATATCTTACATATTTATCTCTATATATGTATACACACATGCATATATATGTATAAAGATTAAAGAATATAGCAATAGGCTAACCTTTGGGTATGATAAAATAATATAATTTTTATTCAACTGTTTTTTCCATAGTAAGTATATATTATGTATATGATATAAAGAACACCAATCATTCTTCTTTAAAAAAAAAAAGAAAGGCTGGGTGCAGTGGCTCACGCCTGTAATCCCAGCACTTTGGGAGGCCGAGGCAAGTGGGTCACCTGAGTTCAGGAGTTCGAGACCAGCCTGACCAACATGGAGAAACCCCGTCTCTGCTAAAAATGCAAAATTAGCCAGGCGTGGTGGGTGGCACACACGCCTGTAATCCCAGCCACTTGGGAGGTTGAGGCAGGAGAATCGCTTGAACCTGGGAGGCAGAGATTGTGGTTAGTTAAGATTGAGCCTTTGCACTCCAGCCTGGGCAACAAGAGTGAAACTCTGTCTCAATAAATAAATAAATAAATAAAAAGAGAAAAGAAAAAGCCCTTGTTTTAATTGGGCACATGCTAAAGGTCGGTTTTCTAGTATAGGGAAACAAGAAAATGTTCCTTTTGAATGTGACTATTATTTTTACTTTGTGATTTCGGCTTTTACGTTGGACTCAGTAAACTAAAAAAAGGCAAACTGAAATCATAGTACGAGGCTCTCATGTTTCCACTTACACTGAACATGAGCCAAGGCCTGAGGGCTAAAGTGGGCCTGATTGACTCATGACACCAGGTTGCTGCATCACTTCCTTGAGTAATTGTTCCTGGCTTCAAAACTAGCTGTGGAATCTCAGAAATCTTGTGACATTGGATCACGTGCCTGGGCACAGCCACATTTTCTTCCATGGCTTCCTCTCCTTCCTTCTCTGGAGCAGATATCTATGTTTGCCATCTGCCTTTCTTCCTGTTCCTTCTTCTAACATGCCCCAGGATGCTCTTGAAGCCATATCCACTTCTCCAAATCAGTGATTGAATTCTTGAGAGCCAGGGCACAGCAGTCTCCTTCATCCATTGTATACTCTTCAGTGTTGTGCCCTTTGTCTAAAAGGTCTTTGCTCTTCTTTGCCTTGCTGTCTGTGTTTGTGGCACTCGCTTAGATGCTTATTGATGGAGTTGACCGTGGAGACCATAATGTGCAGGGACCAGCTCTTCAACAGGTGGGTGCCTCCCTGGTGCCCTGAGCTGGCTGGCTGTCCTTAGCACTGGGAAGACAGATTCTTCTCTTTGGGGGTTGCCTCAATCCTTGTGGAACACATCTTTTGGCATATGAAATTTCTGCTTGTTATAATTTTTTTTTTTTTTTTGAGATGGAGTCTCACTCTGTTGCCTGGGGTGGAATGCAGTGGCACGATCTCTGCTCACTGCAACCTCCACCTCCCAGATTCAAGCAATTCTCCTGCCTCAGCTTCCTGAGTAACTGGGACTACAGGTGTGTGCCACCACACCCAGTTAATTTTCCTATTTTTAGTAGAGACGGGATTTCACCATGTTGGCCAGGCTGGTCTTGAACTCCTGACCTCAGGTGATCCGCCCACCTCAGCCTCCCAAAGTGCTGGGATTACAGGGCTGAGCCACCATGCCCGGCCTGCTTGTTATGATTTATAGAACATAAATTCACTTTTTTTGGTGCCCAGGACTCATGACTATCTGGTCCCTACCTATCTTTCAAAAGAAATCTACCATGAATATGCCATAGGAGCAAGGTGTTTTTCTTCATGACAAATAAACCTTGTGCATTGTATCTCTGTGCTTGTGCCTGAGACTGGAACCTCCTCCAAAATCTACTGCCTCAATTTGAATCTTATTGATCCTTCAAGTCCTCACTCTGATATAATTTATTCTGTGATTTCCTGTGACCATTCCAACTCACGGTGACCTTTCCCACTCAGGCGGAAATTCTCACGTAATTTGCATATATTCAAAAATAAAAAAGTGATGATCTCACTCACACTGCCAGGTAAGAAGAGATAAACCCACGTGTCTGACAGTTTGCTTTCTATGCCCCCATGAAACATGATGAAATCAGGACTGTAATCTGGGCATGGATGTTATCTACATGACAGAACCATAGGGACTGTGTTATTGGCATCTGTACCAGACATTTGGTAGACAACAGAGCTGACCTGAAGAAAAACGGCTTCCTACCTTCCCTCACATTAGTCAGAGAGCAGCCTTGGAGGAGACATCGACAGAAACTCTTACTAGAAAAAGTAAGAGTTGATAATCATGTAAATTTATATCAACCATCTCTCATAAGGAATATATGAGAGGGGGATTCTGAGAGTAAGCCAATGGAGGGAATTAACCCACCTGTTCATGGGGAAAACCAAACACCAATATTTAGCCAAGGAAAGGATTCTGCAACTAAGAAGTAGAATATAACCCTCAAAAGAGACATCAAGATAATAACCTGTGGAAAAGATTCACTGCAGGAAAACAGAACTTAAATTTTAAAAAGACGTTTCTAGAATCCATATGACCACACTGGTTTTCCCAGACAATTTATGCAATTATACAAGAAGGAACCTCCCATTTTTCCTTGGCATGAATGTCTGTCCTTGGGCTTTTCTCCCTGTGGAGTTTTGGAAAGGACAGAGGAGTTATTCTGTTCCACATACAGAATTTCAATGAATGCCCTGCTTTCAGCCCCACTGTTTCTCCACCATCTGAGACATCTGCCTTCTCCTAGTCTAGGGGTTCTCTGGGCCGTTCCTGACAAAAAGTGCAGGCTGCAGCTTCCACCTTTTGTCCATCTTCCAGGGGTTTGTTGCAATTTCATGTTCTTTGAATTCCCTTTCTGTCATCTGAATTGCTGTGGCCTCTAACTTTTCTAGTGCTTTACCCTCAGCAATGCCCCAGTGAAGGGAGCAGCACAAGTGAAAATAGATGTGTGTCTTCTTCTCAGTTTCTTCTGGAAGGTTCTCAAAGTTTTAAAGAGATCAATTTTTTCCAAGTTAATTTAAAATGTAATTAATGATGTTTCAATGCCATTACAAATGAGATATTTTGGCTGGGTGCGGTAGCTCATACCTGTCATCCCAGCACTTTAGGAGGCAAAGGAGGGTAGATCACTTGAGCCCAGGTGTTTGAGATTAGCCTGGGCAACATTGCAAAACTCTGTCTCTACAAAAAATACAAAACAAATTAGCCAGGCGTGGTGGCGTGCACCTGTGGTCCGAGCTACTTGGGAGGCTGAGGCAGGAGAATTCCTTGAACCTGGGAGGTTGAGGCTGCAGTGGCCCATGATTGCACCACTGCACTCCAGCCTGGGCAACAGAGCAAAATGCTGTCTCAAAAAAGGGGGGTGGATATTTTAACAAAATGATTTAAAAGTGTATTTAGAAGACCAGACAGAAGACCAAACAAGAAATTCTGAAAGGCAAGAATTGTGAGAGAATGGGCTCCTAAGGTCAGATATTAGAATATGTTATTTGGCTGCAAAAAATAAAACAGAATGATTTTAGCAAACTGGCAGATGAGTGGAACAGAAAAGAAAAACAAAAACACATGCCTAAGTCTATGCAATAATTTAACATGTGATTAAGATGCTATTTCAAACTGGCTGGAGGGAAAATTAAGAATGATGACGGCAAACTGGGTGAATCACTTGGAATGAAGACAAAGCCAAATTTTACTCTATGTATCATACACTAAATTGCGAATAGACTAAAGAGTTACATGTTTGAGAGAGAATGAGAAACAATAACAGAACAAGATAAAAATGTAAATTCAAACAGCTAATCTTACTGTGGCAAAGTTATTGCTAACATAAAAGGGGAGAGGAATCCTATAGAAAAACCTTGATAGTACTGATTACATAAACATTTAAAAACATCTGTAAGCTTAAAAAAATTTTAAAGATATAGACAAATCAGGTAAAATATTTGCAATATACATGACACACAAAGGACAATAGTATTAGTATATACAGACCTTTTAGAATCATTAAGAAAACTATGAAACTCCGGAAGAACAAGGGGCTAAACACATGAAAACACGATTTACAAACCAAGAAGAAACAGAGATGATCCATAAACAAGAGAACATGTTCAACTTCTCCAGGAAGCAAAGAGACAAAAATTAGAATAAGATATTAGTTTTAGCTACCAAATTGTCAAATGGAAATGTCCAAGGTTAAAGCAAATGGGTGTCCTCATTCATCACTGGTGTGTGTGTAAATTCCTACAGCATTTTGAACAGAATTTGGCCATGTGTATTTAATATTATTATTATTACTATTACTATTTTTTGAGACAGTGTCTCACTCTGTTGCACAGGCTGGAGTGCAGTGGCACTGTCATAGCCCTCTGCAGCCTAGAACTCCTGGGCTCAAGCAATTTTCCCACCTCCACCTCCCAAAGTGCTGGGATTATAGGCATAAGCCACTGCATCCAACTATTTTTTAAAACCCTATATTATATTTATATTTTTCAGACCATTAAATCAACATCCAGGAAATTCTCCTAGAGAAATACTTACTGATGTACATAAATATGTATTTACAAAGATATATACTTCAGTGTTACTTGTAATATCCAATGGTTTCAATCAGCATAATTCCTAAAAAAGATTTGCTAAATTAAGTATTGTGCATCCAAATGATGGAATACTTCCTATCCATAAGATAGATTTAAATAATACTTAGTGACTTTGGGAGATGCTACAACTATAGTAGGTGAAAAGGCACATTTAAATGTGTATAATATAATCTCAGCTTTGCAAAAAGGAATTTAAACACATACACATTTCTTTTAAAAGTTACACCAAATGTTAATAGTGATTATTGGTGGTGGAATATGGGTGATATGAATTTTCTTTCTTACATTTTTATACATTTTCCAGATTTCTCACAACAAACGTAAGTCATGCTTATAAACAGAAAACACATTTTTTTAAAAATATAATTTTCTTGACTAGATTTTGAGTTCCTCAAGGGCATTTTATACAACCGAACACATCATCCACAGGTTTGCTACTTCCTTCCAGGGTTTGGGCCCAGTCTGTTTTAAATGTAGTTGTTTTAAATGCAGTAGATAATACAGAAATATTTACAAGTATTAACAAACTTCGTTCCGATTAACAAACTTCCTTCTTGGGTTTTTTTGTCGTTGTTGTTTTTCCAAAAGCATATGTGAAATATTTTAAAACATTGAATCATCATCTAACACCTGTTTTTCATGTGGACATCTGATAAATACTGCTGCCTGCCCTGGTGAGAGCAGAGAAGAAACCCACTGCCTGAAAGGGTTAATTTGGGCCAGTTAAGGCCACCTGTTCCAAGTCTGCCAGGGGCCTTCATTTCCAGGCCTCCAGGCTCACCAGCTCAGGAAGAGGATTTTGCTAAGCAGTGGATATATACACAAAGGCAGGGCCAATGCAAATAAGAAATTCCCGGTCCACAAATAAACATTTCTTTTTTTTTTTTTTTTTTTTTTTTTTTGAGACGGGGTCTCGCTGTGTCACCCAGGCTGGAGTGCAGTGGCCGGATCTCAGCTCACTGCAAGCTCCGCCTCCCGGGTTCACGCCATTCTCCTGCCTCAGCCTCCCGAGTAGCTGGGACTACAGGCGCCCGCCACCTCGCCCGGCTAGTTTTTTGTATTTTTTAGTAGAGACGGGGTTTCACCGGGTTAGCCAGGATGGTCTCGATCTCCTGACCTTGTGATCCACCCGTCTCGGCCTCCCAAAGTGCTGGGATTACAGGCTTGAGCCACCGCGCCCGGCCATAAACATTTCTTAAGCAACCCAGACAATGAAATGGATGATAGCCTTTTCTACCCGAACTTTTCTCTAATTATGTTTTTATTGACTTTTCAGAGGAAATGAAAAAGGCTAACATATAATTGACTAAAAGAAATAGAAGTAATAAACCAAGCCAGAAAAAGACTTGAGGAAATGTGTATCTAAGGTAAAATACCTCCAATATGAAAATCCGTGCCATTATGTTGAAGTTACAAAATTGCCTACACATGCTGCTTTGGTTGTGAGAGAGAACTCGGTGCAGTGCTGTGACAGAGTGCTATGTTAAGGTCTAGCCTCTTTCCAAGTCTGAATATCCTCTGTATTTGAATTCTAAATTTCAAAAGCACTGAATTTCAAATGTTCTGAATTCTGACTTGTACATGAAAGAACTTTGGATCAGGAGCTGGGTGTGTATGTAGATCTTAACAAGGCATTTAACAAGTTGTCCCATGATAACCTACTAGCCAAGAAGATTAATTACAAGTATTATACATACACACACAGATATATATATACACACACACACACGTATCTTTTATATATGTGTGTGTGTGTGTATATATATACACACACACCACACACACACACACACACGCACATATTTTTCAAATGGTGAGTAGATCATTTTTCAAACGATCAGGTGGAGGCCAACCTGGAGTGAAGTGATTCGTAATGCGCCATTGTATTTTCAACATAATTATGAGTATAGCGTGAATCAGCCATTCTAAGAAGCTAATCAGAAAACTACGAGCACTAATCCAGGGAGGAAGGGGATGAGCTTCACTTTATGCATGCCTTGCGACCTAATATTTAGGTAGTCTTGCTTCTCAATCCCCTCACCCCAATGCCTTGAGTAATCAGCCAGTGTTATTGAAGGAAGAGTATCGTATCCCTCAGTTGCTAGGGAAGAAAAAGGTTAAGAATCCTGACATTGACAAAAACAGAAAAAGCAATGTCATCCAATCTATGAGCAAATTATAGCTACTATTTTGATGACAGCATCATGTTTTAAACTCCTCTTGACAAGTTGAAGTGAAGAGATGAACGTAACAAGAAGATATTTAATGGGAATACATGTTAGACCCTGCCCTTGGCCCCAAAGAGCAATTGCACAAACACAGCAGGAGGTGGAGTTGGCTAAATAGTGGTTTTTGTGAAAAGTTCTGAGGGAGTTCAGGTACCACCACGGGTACCAACCAGAAATTTGGTCCTAAGCTCTATTTACAGACTTACAGAATTTAGGATGAAGGGATTGCCTACTCTCTTAGCATAATGCCTTCCATATTCATCCAGGTTCTCATAAATGATAGAAGTTCCTTCTTTATTAAGGCTGAATAGTTGTTCCATTTTGAACATATACTATACTTTCTTTATCCATTCATCTGTAGATGGACACTTAGGTTGATTTCGTATCTTAGTTATTGTGAATAGTGCCACAATGAACCTGAGAGGGCAAATATCTTTTCAACACACTGATTTCAGTTCCTTTGGATATACACCTAGAATTGGGATTGTTGGATCATATAATAGTTCTATTTTTAGTTTTTTGAGGAACCTCCATACTCTTTTCCATACTAGCTGTACTAATCTACATCCTCACCAGCAGTTTACAAAGATTCTCTTTTCTCCACACTCTCACCAACATTTGTTATCCTTCATATTTTTGAAAATAGTCACTCTAACAGGTATAAGGTGACATCTCATTGTGGTATTAACTTGCCTCTGCCTGATGATTTGTGATACTAAGCATTGTTTATATGTCTGTTGGCTATTTGTGTGTCTTCATTTGAGAAATGTCTGCTCAGGTCCTTGGCTCATTTTTTAATCAGGTTATTTATTTTTTTGCTATTGAGTTTCTCACATGTTTTGGGTATCTGCTCCTTATCTATGGATGGTTTGTAAATATTTCTCCCAATTTACGGGTTGTCTCTTTGTTCTGTTTTCTTTGCTGTATAGAAGCTTTTTAGTTTGACGCAATCCCATGTGTCTATCTTTACTTACGTTGCCTGTGTTTTTTGAGTCATAGCCAAGGAGTCAATGCACAGATCAATGTCGTGGACCATTTCCCCTATGTTTCCTTCTTGTAGTTTTACAGTTTCAGGTCTTATGTTTACGTTTTTCATCAATTTTGAGTTTATTGTCATATATACTATGATATGAAAGTCCAAACTTATTCTTCTGCATGTGGATATTCAGTTGACCCAACAGCACTTACCGAAGAGACTATCCTTTCCCCATTGTGTGTTCCTGGCATCTTTGTCAAAAATCAATTGGCCATAAATGCATGAGTTTATTTCTGGGCTCTCTATTTTGTTATATAGGCCTATGTGTCTGTGCTTATATCAGTATCATGCTGTTTTGATGACTGTAACTTTGTAATATATTTTAAGATCAGGTCATGTGATTCCTCCAGCTTTGTTCTTTTAGCTCAGAATTTATTTGGCTATTCAGTCTTTTGTGGTTCCATACTAATTTTAAGGCATTTTATTGTTGTTCTGTGAGAAATATCATTGGAATTTTAATAGGGATTGCATTAAATCTGTAAATTGCTTTGGGTAATATGGACAATTTGACTATTAATTATTGCAATCTATGAACACAGGATATCTTTCCACTTATTTGAGATTTGTGTCTTCAATTTCTTTCATCAATGTTTTATCATTTTCAATATACAGATCTTTCAACTCCTTGGTTAAATTTACTCCTAAGTATTTTTTTAATGCTATTGTAAAAGGGATTGTTTTCCTAATTTCTTCTTCAGATAGTTCATTGATAGGATATAGAAATTAAACCGATTTTTGCTAAGGGACTTTAAGATTAACTCCTGTATTCTGTGCCAGGCAGGTTTTGGCATTCACAAGGGGCACTGAAGCCTTATAAACATAGTAATGGATTAGTGCTGGCTGAAGGAAAAATTTCTAGAGTAGCTAGAGGAGAGCATATAGGCTGGGAATTCAGGTGGGAAGAAAATTAATTGCTCAGTTCTCATACTGTAATGCTATCAGTTAACTTCTAAAGATATCTATTCTCTCTGCACAGACCTATCAAAAAATTCCATCACCCAATTCCTGAATGATCCAAATGCTTCTCAACCAGCTCACAGACTGCTAACCCTCTCCTTCTCCATCTCAAGGGGAAAAAGTACTGTGTGAATGAGCTGCTTCAGGCCCAGATGAACAACAGCGATAAACTCAGACTCGTTTTAAATAGGAGGCAGGAGCATTCACAGACAGATAGCAGCCAGACACAGGAGCAGTGTGTGTGTGTGCTTGTGTGCGTGTGCATATGAAAAGGCCTTTGGCAGAGAAGATTTAGGAGTTTCTAAAAGAATATGCCAAGCCATTTACTGTGATCTGTTCCACTCTCCTAACAGCTGGTAGAACCAGGTAACCTCCCATCCTTGGTCTTCCTCACTACCTAGAACCATCTTTTCATTGAGTGGCAGGGACTAATTACAGAGATAACAAGCAGCATGCTGTTCTAAGTCACTAAAAGAGGAAGACTGTGTCTACACTGATTTGTAGCGATGTCAATACTATAAAAGAATCCATCTGATGACAGCCAACCCCATCTCTCCCAGCACACACCTGGGGGCCCACGCGTGTCCTGGAGGCAGCATGGTGGCCGGCCTGCAGAGACCTTGGGCTTAGTAGTTTAACAGACCCAGCTCTGTGACTGATGTAAAGTAGGCATTGTAACATCCATCTCAGAGGGCTGCTGTACACATGAGATAACATTTACACTTCCTACCACATAGTAAGCATTTTCCCTCCAGGGTGGGGACAGATGTCTAAGATCCCACAGGCCCACAGTATATTCCCATTTTTTAAAATAATTTCTCTTTAGGAAACATAGGCTTTGAACCTGGGAAAATTTAGTTTTCTGGCCGTCTGAACTGCTTGCAAATTTAACTGAAACACCTTTTGTCTCCCAGGGTGTAATAATAGGAAGCAAATGAACTGATTGCCTTGTGCATGTTTGGTTGCTGGTATTGTTTTATGCATTTCCATATGCATTATTTTATTTAGCCTCATGGGTCCCAGAAACCCATATGGATTTTCCTCAACTCTGCATTTTTCTTTCCTACTTGAAATCAGACTTCATTCTATGTTAATCTTGGGGGAAGAATTGTTGATGCATTTATTCACTTACTTGCTCTATTAGTCTGCTAGGGCTACCATAACAGAATGCCACAGACTGGATGGCTTAGAGAATAGAAATTTTTTTTCCTTGCAATTCTGGAAACTGGAAGCCCAAGATCAAAGAGTCGGCTGGTTGGTTTCTGGGGAGGCCTCTCTTCTTGACTTGCAGGTGGCTGCCTTCTCCTGTGTCCTTACATGGCCTTTCCTCCATGTGTGCACCCCTCTGGGGTCCCTTCCTTTTTTTTTGAAAAAAAGGACATCATTTCTATTGGACTAGAGCCTCATCCTATGGCCTTGTCTAACCTTATTGACCTCCATAAAGGGTCTATCTCCAAATACAGTCACATTGTGGGGTAGCGCTTCAACCTATGAGTTTTAGGGGGCACACAATTCAATCCACAACACTTGCTCACCTCATATTAATTCAACACACATCTACTGAGGAGCTATCATTTTCCTGGGTCAAGCTCTGGTGACACAAAGAAGAATCAGGTGTGGTCATGCTGGTCATGCTCCTGTGGCACTCCCAGTCGGCCAGGGCTATGGACACTTTCTCCAATGCTGATGACATAACACCTGCTCCCCCAGAGGCAGAAGTAGGAGTCAGCAGAAAAGGGGAGGAGCACTGACTTCTTCCTGGAGTGGGCAGAGTAAGCTGTAATAAAGAGGTGAGAGCTAAGCTATGAAGGTCAAAGTTGGAGTTGGTCAAACACATGCGTTTGGAACAAGGCGTTCCAGGAAGTTAGGATCCCCTGGGCAAAATCAGGGAAGCGTGAAAGTACATAGCAAACAAAGGGAAGGTTCCACACATTTGCAGGAATGAACAACAGGGGCTTTGACATTCATTTCCAGGGATCTGGGATGGCCAATAGTGTGGGTGTCCTTAGGGAATGGATAGTGTGGAAAATTTGCCCATCTTAACGGGTCTTCACATAGATTTTTAATATTTGCACTAATGTGAAATTGAAAGCTGAAGATGACTATAAGGAAAACCTGAAGTAAATCTACTACAAAGCCAGCAATTATTCAAAAATCCCAGCACATAGTCGGATATGACTGGTGGTGGCATCACCTTGAGGACCTTGCAAATGGCACCTCATGAGAGCTTACACCCCCTAGGAGATGAACTGGGAAAGAATCCAGGCTCCACCAAGTCAGAATAAAAAGGAACATGAGACCAGTGTGCAACAGCCTCCCATCACAGGTGACAAAACAGAGGCTCAGAGAAGTACAGGCATCTGCTCAAGTTCACTTGGCAAAACCAAGATTGGAGCCCAAGTGTCCCAATTCCCCATCAAACCACCTTGGCTGCTGATTCAAGATCCTGCACCATGGCAGACACTGTCACTTCTGACTCAATGCCACTTACACCTCCAGACTCCTTTCCTGCCATTCTTAGCCATTTGCTCCACTCGCATCACCCTGACCCACGGTGATAGGAGTAGAGCACATGGCTAAAAAATGTGAACTTGCTGTTCTCTCTCTTCCCTTCTGGCAAGTGTATATGCTGCTCCCTCTGCCTGGAATTCTCTCTTCCAATTCTCCTGCCACTCTGCTTGGCTAGTGCCCACTCATTTCTGCACTCAAATTAACTATCAGCTCTCTGGGAAACCTTCCCTGGCCCTCCCAAACTGGGAAGTGCCCCCTTACATGAAGTCTCATAGTAGCCCGCTCTATGCCGTCATAGCAGCTAGCATGTTTCACTTCTGCACCACTTACCATGAATCGAAAGAAAAAAGAATAGAAAGAGCCTATTCTTTTTTTTTTTTTTTTTGGTCTGTGTTTCTACAATATCTAGCACAGCCCTTCTCCATAAATATGTAATGACACAAACCATATTGTGAAGTTAGCGTTAAAAAGCAACTCCATTTTCTCCTAATCTTACCCTCCCATCTAAAGATGCTCATTAAGCAAAAATAGCTAAGGTGCACCATATATTTATAGAATAATATACAAATAAAGGTTGGGCAGCCACCACATAATATGCACTTACAATGTGCCATGCACATATACGGGACCAGTTAGGTCCCACCACAAACCTGCAAACTAGCTCTTAGCCTGCCTCCGCCAATACACACATTTTACAGCTGAATTTCGCCCTGTCACCTAGATAATTCTTCCACAGCCTCTCCGTTGGAAGCAGGTGCTTGCATTTGTGTTTGTACTGTCTTTGAAATGCAGGTTTTTCTGCTTATGTAAGCTGATGCCAGAACACACAGCTTCAAGCAAAATACCATTGTGGTTCTGCTCAACAAGGCCAAGGTGAATTAAACAGCATTCAGTTTGCTCAGACAGAAGCAAAAAAGATTAGAATGGGATTTTTGTAGACAGAGGGGAAAATGTGCAACTTCAATGATGAACCCCAATGAGCAAATTTTGGATGACGATTAAATTCCCATTCAAAATAACACATTTCCCATGATAATAGAAAAGCATCTCCCCTTAGGTTTCCTGCAGAGCAAACCAGCTATGCAATGAGAACATTTGAGTTCTTTGAAAATATCAGTGGCAACTCTGAAATTAACAAAGTCACCTTCAAAATATCCACTTACCTGAAAAGGTTGATATCAGATAGGTATTTTATTATTTATTTATTTAGATATGGAAACTTAACTATGTTGCCTAGGATGGATTCAAGCTCCTGGGCTCAAGTAATCCTTCAGCCTCAGCCACTTGAGTAGCTGGGATTATATGCACACACCATTGTGCCCGGTGAGATAGATATTTTACCTGTACCTCTCATGGATATGAATGGACCAGGTGCAGGCATATTTATTCAGGAATCAAATACAGGCTATAGAACTAAAAAGAAATCCTGAGGCCTCTATATGGATGATGAGTGCCTGTCTGCTCCATGGATGGCCAAGAATGTTGAAAATTTATGAGAGACCCAGAAGGCCGTACCTTAGGACTTGTCTGGAACCTTTGACTCTTCAGTCATAACAAGGTGCAGAGGCTAACAGCCAAGACAGGGCACTGGGTATACCACCATGCAAGGCCCAGTAACAGGAAATGGGCCCAACTGATCATGAAGATCCAACAAGGCATGGCTACCAAGGGGCAGATAAAACTCAGCCACAGCTCAAAAGAACTGCCAGAACCAAGTGTTTCCGGAGGGTATCCTGGGTTTTATCAAGCAAAGCCAATAGATGGGCAATTGAGATGGTAACACTTTCATAACTTCGTCGCACATGGGGTGCTCCAACCCCACAAAAACTAAACACATTTAGTTTGAGCACTATTCTGTGGACCGTCAAAGCCATCTCAAGTATTTTAGAGCATTCCTAGGAGGGTCATGCTCTCAGGTAACCACTGCCTAGGGTCCTTGCCTCCATGGCATACTATTTTTTTTATTGGCCCTCCAGATCTATGTCCCATCCTTCCCCACCCTGGTGGGTGTCCTGAGTGGTTAACATGCATGAGCCCCCTTGCCTTTTGGCATCCCTTTGGGTTTGACCAATGAGAGGGACTAGCAGGAGATCAGAGAGGGAGAAAGGATGAGGTCAAGGCAGCCATCCTCCTTCCACTCGAAAGAGCCCTCTCTCAATGGCTGCCAGCTGACAGCTCCAGCAACCACCTCCTGGTTTTAGGAACTGTTCCCTCCCCTTTCCCTTTCACGCCCCCCAGGGAAACAGCTCCCCATTGCTGGCTGCAAATACTTTGCCTTCCTGCTTTTGTTTCCCCTAATTCTGTCCACCTTCATGAAAATATTCCCTTTGTTACACTTTCTTCCATTTCCTAGTTCCAGTGGGTCGTCTGAGAGGAAACATCTCTGTTTTCTTTTAAAGAATACACGCAGTGTTGCCTCCTTTTGTGTAACTCAGTCCTTTCTTGATTTTTGTTTTTTTTAAAAATGCACTCACACAAGGCAGTTACGCATGTAGTAAATGTTGTTGACTTGAGAAGGGACCTCACACATTGCACAGAAAGAACACAAACCACCTGCCTGTGGGGCTCCTGATCCACATATACCTCTTCTTGGCAGGAGCTCCTTTCTTCTCCCTCCCACTGCACCTGTTCCCTGTACAGACCGGTTTGCCTACTTTGTGTCTTGAGATCCTGGTGACATTTTCATCTCCCCCTGTCACCTTCTGCTTCCAGTGATTTATCAAGGAATTTTCCTCAACAAAGACATTTCTCTCCCTAAGAGAAAACCCAGTACCACCTCTTAAAATAATAACACCCTTAGAAGTGTGGAAACTAGACACACAATACTTAGCAGGTTGACTCACAGGTGACCTAGACTGGCCCAGCAGCAGGGCTTCAGGCCCCAGGGAGGAGCACTGAGAGGAGCTCTTCGCTTAGGTCTCAGACCAAAACAGAAACCGAATCACAGGCTTTGGTTTGAAAACCAAGGCCCAAGAGAGGGCCAATTTGAGGAAAGTATTGCTGAGGGGGAGTGGAAGGTGCAACTGTCAAGCCAGCCTTCAGCATCAGAGCTTTGTTCAGGTCAGATAAACCTCGGGGAATTTGGCACTCGGGCCAGCCCCTGCTCCAGTAGTTGAAGGCAAAAGTGGGCTGAGAACTTGAGCCTGACAATGGGCCACCCATTGTGGGAGCTGGAGAAGCCAAGATGGGAAAAGTAAAGTTAGGGCTAACCCACAGTACTCTTCCATTAATATATGAAATTGTTTGTGTTCCTATTATCAAAGAAATGAAACTACATAATCCTAGACTAAAGTAAAAATCAATCATGACCAAAATATCTTTAACACAAACAGGCAGGGAGTGTTGAAAAATAAAAAAGCTTTGATATTAACAAACCACTACAAATTTCCTAAGTTTCCCATTGTAACGTTACCATTAAATACAAAAGAAACAAAAGAGAGGTAAATGCATTTATTCCTTTGAAAACTATAATTGAAGGAAAACTTCCTGTGGATGTTAACAATATTGAGAATGACAAAAATAAATATTTGTGTAGCACCTTACTTTTCTAAAATCCTTTCAAATATATGACCTTATTTCAAATATATTATGAGGCAAAATCAAGGACTGGCCAGGTTGTGTAACTCACTTAAAGTACAGAAATCAAAATTGGTGTCGTGCCGCATGTTCTCACTCATAGGTGGGAACTGAACAATGAGATCACTTGGACTCGGGAAGGGGAACATCACACACCGGGGCCTATCATGGGGAGGGGGGAGGGGGAAGGGGGGAGGGATTGCATTGGGAGTTATACCTGATGTAAATGACGAGTTGATGGGTGCTGACGAGTTGATGGGTGCAGCACACCAACATGGCACAAGTATACATATGTAACAAACCTGCACGTTATGCACATGTACCCTAGAACTTAAAGTATAATAATAATAATAAAAAAAAAATTGGTGTCGTGAAGACAAACATCCCAGTCTCTGACACCAGAGCTATGATTTGAACACTGCATCTCACACCCCCGCCCTGTTTGGGGGTAAAAGCCTGAGCTCTCGCTGAAGTTGAATTTGTCAGTTAGGAGAGAACTAAGGCGGAGCTGCCCCCAAATCCCCACTTCCTACCATCCAATCCTCCTCAGCCTTTCTTAGTAGAACCATCCACAATGATGGGGGACACTCACTCCAAATGATAAAGGATGAAAATTGAAAATATATCACAAATGATTAATCTACTGGCTGATCACATATCAAACTTGCCACGAGGGGAAAAAAGACTTGTATAAATGGTGTAATTATTTGCTAGCAAATATCAGCCTTCAAAATTAACTAAACCAAATGAATTGTTATAGTCATGCATCTAGGTAATGTCCTACTCTACTCAACATTTCCAAATTTAAATTAAACCAATGAGAGAGTCTTGGCTGACCACAGGGAATAAATATGCATTTATTAATGTCTAACTGGATCACAGATAATTAAAGAAAATAATATTATGCAATTTAAAAATAATATTTTACATTGGTCAGCTCTCTATACATAATAGCTGGCAAATATTCAGATAATGAACATGCTTAGGTTGTCATAATTTTTATTTCTCTATTATTAATAAACTCCATATCAATTAATGGCAAACAAGCAAAGGTATTTGAGTAAGTGAACAGCAAAGTAGCAGAATGACATGGATATTTTGTGCGCAAATAAAAAGGAATGAAGAGCTGAGACTCAATATAATATCCCTTTTGAGCTATATTCTTTATTACAACATTTTGCCTGAACCAGGCCTGAGCTTCAGCTTGGTAGGGAGTTGGTGATTCATAGCTTGTTACCCACAGGGCCGTTGGTATAAGCAGCTTAGAATATGCTGAGAAGTGATTAGACAGTTGTTTTGGGGAGCAGAGTGGACATCTGGGAGAAGAAGCCTGAGAACCCAAACACTTTCTTTTAGGATTCAAAATTACTAAGGCTGTTAGACATAGTGGGGTAACTGTCAGCAAGGTAGAAATTAGGAAAAGGCTGTGTAAAGTTGCTTAGATGGTGTGCTAGTTTGAATTTTGGAGATTCACTCCTCACAGCCTCTAGGGTGAAATTTCATAAGATGCTTTCCCCTTGCCATTGCTCTTGCGCTTGGCCATGTGATTTGCAGTGTCGATGCAATGTTAGCAAAAGCTGGAACGTGTTCTCCCACCTGCACTTCTGCATGAGAAGACTGTGCTCTGGGTGGTTTGCCAACTCCAAAAGGATGAGGGACACGTGGAGAAGACCTAAAACCAACCTGCAGCCACGCCCCACTGAGCCACGCCTAGATCGATCAAACCACAGTTGGCTTGTAGACTTATGAGCAATAAATAAACACCAGGATTATATGTCACCAAGATTTTCTGGTTGTTGACTATGCATCAATATGCTTCTGAAAAATAAATAATTCACCATATGGAGAAGGAGACAGTACCTGCGAACAATAAGGGCCAAGCATTAACAGGGAATGGTGGTTCCAGGATTTAAGGCCCCCTCAGCAACTGATTCTGTCCCCAGTGGTGAGCCATCACGGAAACAGACTTGCACCCTAAGGAAACGGCTGAGTGAGTGAAAGGAAAGAAGAACTGCAACCCCAAAGAGTTGTAATGCTGCAAATCCCCACCCTCGCGAGGCTCCCCTTGACCGAGCGTTACACAGCACATTATATATCTGCAGGCAGCACTGAGACCAGTAAGGATGGCTGCCAGAGGGAGAGAGCAAAACAAGCCATATCGCCTCCAGTAGCAGGGCAGCAGCACCTTCAAAGGTGAAACAGAGTTCTGGCACCAACCAAGAAATTAAAATAACTGGAACTAATCTTTTGACATGGCACACAACCCAAAAATTGTAGAATATGCCATTGGAGGAAGTTTGAAGGATGGGGTGGGGTAAGATGTGTCTCCTGCTAACCTGTGAGGTCTAGGCCTCTCATTGTTTTGCTTTGAGATGCTACTTTGGAATGAAATTGTTTATGCTCCAAGTTGGTAGTATAGGGCTTAACAGTAATCTTGCTCCAAAGGGATAGGAGAGCCTGAGCTCTGATGGAAGCCCTGGTAGACCACACACCCACACCGCATCACCAGCCCTGGGCTCTTCCCCTTCCTCTCCTGGAATCCCTATCCTAGAATCCTCTCACCTGCAAATGCTCCATCACTACTTCTTTCTCTTTCTATTGTGGAAGGACTATTTAAGAGTTCATATACTCAATTCATTGACTCTGAGGCCCTGTATGTATATATAATTCTCAAACACTGGGAGACAGGGTTTCCTTTTAAAATCCACTTCACTGTGTTTTGGAGCTTTGGGTTTTAGCTAATCACTAGAAATCTTGTTTCGATGAAGTAGTTCTACTCTGCATGTTGTCACCATGGAGAACAGGGCTCCTTGCAAATTTTCCCTTAAATATTATGCCCGATTTTTGAGGGAACACATTTCTTGAAAAGTGAAAATACATTTTTCACAAAGAATCTGCTACTCCAAATTTGCTGAAATGATTTGAATTTCTTTTCATTTCCTTTGGCAAATAACAGTGTGAAATAACTTTCAGTGTCATCAGTAATATATGGACTATTGGACCCAACATGGTATGCATATTGCAGGGAATAAGACTCATAGAACCAACAGAATGTGTATGTGTATGTGTCTATCTATATATGTATACAAGTAGTATACATATACACCACACACACACATACACACACATATATACATATATGTTTGTGTGTGTATATATATGTATGTGTGTGTGTGTATATATATAGAGAGAGAGAGAGAAAAAAAAAGAGATTTAAGGGATTGGCTCACATAGTTATAGGGGCTGGCAAGTCCAAAGTCTGCAGAGCAAACAGGCAGGCTGAAGACCCAGGAAACAGTTGATGTTGCAGCTCAGGTCTGAAGGCAGACTGGATCAGAATCTCTTCATCCTAGGGGTACCTCAGTCTTTTATTTCTTAAAATCTTCGATTGACTTGGTGAGGCCCATTCATATTATGAAAAATAATCTGCCTTCTCAAAGTCTACTGATTCAAAAGTTCATCATGTCTAAAAAGTACCTTTATAGCAATATCTAGACCAGTGTTTAACCAAAAGCTTGAAACCATGGTCTAGCCAAGTTGGCACATAAAATTCACCATCACAGAAGCAAATAAATTTTTTAAATAGTAAAATTGACAAAAGTTGCAAAATTGGTATAAAATATAAAATATATTGTAACCAATAAATTTCCTAATAATGTACATATTTTGGGGCTGACATTTTTTAAAATCAAAAGCACTCAGCTTTTTGTCGAAATAATCTGACAACCCTAAAAAATGTTGTGTTCTTCACAAAAGTGAATGCACATACATTTTCACATACACAAGTTTGTTTATAACAGTCAATCCATCAATGTCCCGCATTACAAAATCTTGACTTACAGAAGTCAAGGCAATGCAAAAATAAGACATACACTTTGATAATGTCAGGAAAAACACTCCTTACAGGAACACTAAATCCCTGGGGAAACAACCAAACCTTTCATCATATTGGATATTCCTGGGACAGAAATGGTTCTAACCTGATTCCGTATACTTTTAAATTTGCAGGGGGTGAAAATTATTACTTTATCAAAGGGTGAAAAATGGTACGTTGATTAAAGAAGAGGCTATTAGAAACTCTGGCAGGCAAAGGGCAGCTTTTGATTTAGGCACAACCTAAAATTTCTCCCTCAATTCCAGGAGTTCTTCTGCCCAGGTTCTGGAATCCGGCCAGAATCCCAACCCCACTACTCACCTGCTCTGTGACCTCAAGCAGTGATTCAGCATTTTCTTCACCTCATTGTCCTGTTCAGCAAAATGGAGACCGTAATGCCTACTTCACAGGGTTTGTGAAGAATTAAATGATCTACTTTACGAAAATGACTAACAGTTCCACGTACATAATGAGTATTTGATAAATGCTAGCTATCATTGGATTCATTTTGTTCTCACAAGATATTAATTATTTGGACATATGGACAAGCAGGAGAGGAAAATCATGTTCATTTACCCACCACTCTGATAGTGCAAAATCAAATAACACTGATCCTGTTCCCTGGAGATGAGTCATATAGCCAGAATCTGTTAGCAACTGGTAATGTCCTCTCCGGAACTTTGCCTGCATTTGGGACATGCCAGCATTATGCAAGCCAACAGTGCCTTGCTGCTGATGTCTGTGTGGCTTTCCTAATCATTTTGGTATGGTTAAGAGTAGAAAATAATCACATGCTTTTCTATCCTATTATCCTTTTACAAGCAAAATTGAGATATTTAAACACGAGATCTTAAAAAAAGTGGGTTTAATAGTTTCACCAAAGAATATATTGAAACAATGCAAGTAGAATAAGATTTAAAGAAACAGGCCGGGCGCGGCGGCTCACTCCAGTAATCCCAGCACTTCAGGAGGCCGAGGGGGGGGTGGATCACGAGGTCAGGAGTTCAAGACCAGCCTGACCAACACGGTGAAACCTCATCTCTACTAAAAATACAAAAAAATAGCCAGGTGTGGTGGCACGCGCCTGTAATCCCAGCTACTCAGGAGGTTGAGGCAGGAGAATCGCTTGAACCCAGGAGGTGGAGGCTGCAGTGAGCCGACATCGCGCCACTGCACTCCAGCCTGGTAACAAAGTAAAACTCCATCTCAAAAAAATAAAAAATAAAAAAAAAATGAAAAAGAGAAAAAGAAAAGAAATATGCACACAGGAACAATTGTATAGCTTTCTTATTGCTATGGCTTGAATGTTTGTCCGCTCTGAAACTCATGTTGAAATTTAATCTCAATTATAATAGTATTAAGAAGTAGGGCCTTTAGTGATTGGGTCATGAAGGCTGTTCCCTCATCAATGGATTAATCTAATAGTTGACTAATGGATTAGCAGGTTAATTAATTAATGGGTTATTACAGGAGTGGGTTAGTTATCATGAGAGTGGGTCTCTAGTAAAAGCCAGTTTGGTATGCTCAAGCTCCCCCACCATGTGATGCCCTGCAATGCTTCAGGGTTCTACAGAGTCCCCACCAGCAAGAAGGCCTTCACCAGATGTGGCTCTTTGACCTTGACCTTGGACTTCAGCCTCCAGAACTGTAAAAAATAAATTTCTTTTCTTTAGAAATGACCTAGCCTATGGTAGTCTGTTATACAAACAGAAAATGACTCAGACACTTAACAACCCTTGCACTTAGTTAAACCTCTTTAGCCTTAGTTTTTCCCCTGACCTAATTAGGATGCCCTTTCTATCTCACCTGGATACTTCTGGCATCCAAGTCTTCCAAGGATGACTCTGGGATTTCAGGCCAGCTGTCCCCACCTGTTGAAAATGTGGCTCATGTGCGCTTTGGTGGCTCTATGTCCTATCAGTTGATAGAGCTAATTAAAAGACAGCCTTATTCTTTTTAACCTTCTGGGTCTCTCTCTCTCTTCATCACATAATAGAAGCAGAGATTTGGGAGGCCAAGACGGGCGGATCACGAGGTCAGGAGATCGAGACCATCCTGGCTAACATGGTGAAACCCTATCTCTACTAAAAAATACAAAAAATTAGGCAGGCGTGGTGGCGGCGCCTGTAGTCCCAGCTACTCGGGAGGCTGAAGCAGGAGAATGGCGTGAACCCGGGAGGCGGAGCTTGCAGTGAGCCGAGATCGCGCCACTGCACTCCAGCCTGGGCGACAGAGCGAGATTCCATCTCAAAAAAAAAAAGAAGCAGAGATAAGAAAGAAAAAGTTTTATTATCTTTTTGGGATACCTAAAGAGATAACCCTAAATTTGGTGATTATTTTTCTTTTACTCAGAAAGGAAGCATATTCCAAGCTGTAAAGGAGTCAGGAAACCTTCCCAAACAAGAAGAATCTACGCATCATCTTCTCTGTGGTTTTTTATTTCATATATACTCAAGAGTTTTTCTGTAGTTTGACTGAGAACTTGGTCCATAGGGATAAGTCAGCCGTGGTTTTATTTTCACAGTCTAAAGAGCCACTGGAGGCTGGGAAGCTACAGCTGTACCTTAACCTCTGGGGCAAGGGACGAAACAGGAGGACACTTCACTTGCAGGCACCAAGAGTCGATGAGGGTAAGCTCGGTCCTGGGACACTGGCTGTGTGTCTGAGGAAGGAGCAATGAAGAGGGAGCAGAACCTGGTGTCGGCCAAGTCCTCATTGGGCCACCCAGATGCTCTGCCACAAACCTCAGCAGAGGGAAGGGAGGAGAGGAAGAGTGGGGAAAGTGGACAGAAAGAGCCCTGAGGAAACAGCACTTCCTCCACGGGCATTAAGTTCTATGGCTTAGAGCTAGAGCGTAATCAGGGAAGGAGAGGGCTTTTCTGCCTTCTCCACTCAGCACTACGTCTATTGAAGAAGCCACAAAGGCAGCTACAACCTCGCCAACGGAAAGCAACAGGAAGACCACCCCCAGTCAGGAGAACCGGGGGAGTGGGACCACTCACCTATACCCCCATGGCAGAACAAGGGGTTGCAGGGAGTGGTGAAGGGCTGGTGACCCACAGAAACCTCCAGGAGAACTGCCCCTGGGGCCTATGAGACACAGAGAGCACCACGGAGACATTTCCCAGGAGAAAGGAGGGATGCATGGGCTTGAGGCTGGAATGCCGAGGTTTCACTGTTGGGAAAAAAGCCTGACACTAATGCTGGGTTTCCCTTCCTTTGACTCAGATTCCTCGCCTGCTGCTCCAGGGCAGTGGAGTTTAAGAAAACACTCATAGACCAAGGAGACCATGACCAGCAAGAAGCCCACTTCACTTTGGGAGGATTTCAGGGGAGGGAGTGCTGGGCAGAGCAAATGTTTCATCTGAACACCCCCCCACTCCAGGTGACTGCCCCTTTAAGGAATAGTTGAAGATCCTGAACTCTGGGGGCCTTGAGTATTATGTGCAGGATCAACATATTCACATAACCTGGGAAATTCCTGATAGGATCGTGGTGAGAAAAATAAACACCCACGCCATTGCCGGGCTGGGCAGTAGGCTTCCTGTTTGAGATTTTTCCTTATCCCATTCCTTGTCCTGTTTCTTGCACCCCTATTTCCTGCTTCAGCAGACAGGGAAGTCCATGTCTTCAACTGAAAGGAGGAGAGACAGTTGGCAAGACTTGCAGTCTGATTACTGTTACTGCAGGGTCCTCCTGCCTCCGGTTCCCCTGCCACGCCCCCCGCCCACCCGCCCCGCCGAATGCTCACAGAGGCCAATGTCAGGTGGTGCAAAGTACACGAGAGCAGGCAGCTGGGACAGCTGTGCTCTGGGCTCTCAGCCGGCCCCTTCCATCTGTTCCTCTGTTTGTCTTGCAAAATGGAAGAGGGGCTTCTGTGGGCCACTCCACGGCGGGCAGCCGCAGAGCAGGTGGTCAGACACATGGGGCCAGCCACGTGGGCCCGAGAAGATGGGACCTGGGGCAGAGAGAGGGAGTGGGAGCCAGGGTCTCAGCGCTAGAGGAGAGGGGCTCCCAGCTGAACCCAAGCCACCCATATCACAGTGGGTAGAGCTGCACCCTGGCTCACTCCTCACATCACCCCTGGGCCTTCAGGGGTTTCAAGGTGTGGAGTTTGGTGACTTTTGCTTGAGAGGAAGGAGAGTGAGTGGGCAGTCAAAAAGCCACAAGCAAAGAAGGTCCTGCAACATCCCTCTCTTAAATTCGCTTTCTGTGATCTATGTTCACTTTTTATGCCACCATCTACCTATCTACACTTAATCTCTCAAGTCCCCTCCCCAACCAAACTGCGCATTATCTAGAAGGTTGAGAAATACCTTCCAGTCTGGCCTCATGCCCATGAAACTTCCCTTGGTCTCAGTGTTTGGGAAGGTGCCAGATGGTGGTGATGTTAACAGCACCCTTTGGTTTTTTGTTATATTGGAACTGATGCCCACAGGCCCCACTCAGCTGCCTCACCCAGGTGCTAAGCCCAGACATTTGCTTTCCCTTGAGCTGTTTATTTTGCCAGCAGGCAGTGTCACCTGTCCAATTGCCTGCTAATGAACTGTACAGTCTTAACTGCCAATCCACTCCCACCCGAGAGGAGAGGGAAAGGAATGTGAGTGGCCCAGACTGCACTGTCAGGACTGGGTTAGCTGGGCAGGAGGAGGGGCCATGGTTACAGCTGGGAACAGAGACAGACAGTTTTTAAAAACCTTTCTTATTCATCAGTAGTGCACAAAGCTCATGGTGGATGGTTTGTGCAGATTATCCCCATTCAACAGATGAAGAAACTGAGCCCAGAGAGGGTGATGGCTCTCCAGGTTACACAGCTGCTGAGGAGGATAAGCCACAGAACAGAGATTTGAACTCTGGTTCATCTGACGCCAATGCCAGGGGCTCTGGAAGCTACTTAGTCATTTGTAGGATGTCCCTGAGGTGAAAGCCATGTGCACAGGTATTCCGGTATCTTAGCAGAGATGTTTGCTCTCCTGGCATTGGGACTGTGTGGGGTCAGTGCCCGAGGGCCGTAGGATTAGCTTGGCATAAAGAGAACTTGAAGAAACCATTCCTAAGAGCAGATCAGAGGGCTGGAGCCTGATATATGGGCAAGAAACCAGCGAAAATGAGAGCAGAGGTGAGTCCCTTCTAATGGGAGAAGAAGCATGACTTCATCTTCCACATTCTATGTCCTTCCAACCACCAGGCCCTACAGACGCCGCAAGTATACAGCTGACTATGAAACCGAAACTTATTGCTACTATTTCTGAGCCACTTACAATGAAACATCCTGCGTACAAAAAACACAATTCTTCAAATTCATTCATTTCTATCATTAAAAATAGACATGTGTTGACTTCAACAATAGGCTGCGCGCATCAATGGCGTCATCTTCATTCAGGACATACATGGCACGACCATCAACCTAACCATGATTAAAAACTTGGAAGCACATGTTGGAATGAGGTGGCCAGGAGAGCAGGGTCTAGAGTGAACCAGAAGGACAACAGGACGTGAGGCAGCCAGATGGCACTGGCAGAGACACCCAAGATGGGAAAGTCAAAGGGGAAGGAAAACGAGGGGCCAGCGGAGTAGGCTTTTATGAAGTTTCACGGGAGAGAGAGAAAGAGAGTTCATGCATGTGAAGAAGAATCTCTTGCCACACTACATGGGAAGAAATGCTGTTCTTGGACTTTCACTAACCTTTAATGGGCCTCTTTGGAAAAAGGGGAAGGTGGGTTGTTGGGTGCACAGATGTGAAAGATTACTCAGGTGGGGCTGTTTAGGGAGCAGTTAGAAGGTCAGCCAAGGAAACAGAGACTCTACTGTTAAGACTGAAGATACATACAGAAATTGGGAAGAGAGCACAAAAGCTCCATGTGGCCCTCTGTATGTTCTACCATCACGTGTCCCTGATCAGAGTGCATGCCTGTGCAGGAAGAACCGGTAGAGTACTGCTGCTGCCATCGCGGATCATCCATCCCCATTCCTGACCAGCCCAGTTGTGTCCTGGACATGTAGGTGGCCTATGGCAAGCCAGGGTCTCAGCCTTGTTCTGCTCCCTTCCTTTGTCCTCCAGCCCCAGGGAATGTGCCAGCCACTTCCTCTACAAATCCCTGGAACCCACTCACTCCCAATGGAGGACATCAACTTACTCTTGAGGGATCCACCCCCATGACCCAAACATCTCCCATTAGGTCCCACTTGCCAACACAGCCACTTTAGGGATCAAATCCAACATGAGATTTGGTGGGGGAAACAAACCATATCCCAGCCACAGCAGGCACCTTTCATAGAATGCTTTTCTAATCTCTTCTCTCACTACTCACTCAGCCCCCAAATTCTTGTTCATTTTTTTTGTGCCCAGAGAGGGTGATGAGGGTGATGGCTCTCCAGGTTACACAGCTGGTAAGGAGGATGACCCACAGAACAGACATTTGAACCCTGGTTCATCTGGCACCAATGTCAGGGGCTCTGGAAATTGCTTACTCGTTTGCAGGCTGCCCCTGAGGTGGGAGCCACGTGCACAGGTGTTCCGACACCTTAGCAGAGATTTTTACTAAGTAGTCAGGGGTATGTGCAGCCCAGGAGTTCATCTACGTCTTTCTAGGATCCCTTCCTTGAGCTCCCTCTTCTCCAGCATCTCCCTGACACTTTCCAGCTTGCAGGTGGTCCCCTTCCGGGTACACAGGCTAGAAATCCAGGGCTTTAATTTCCCTGTTCTGTTGTGCTCTTCCTGCAACTACATCTGCTACCCATTCTGCAGTACTTGGAGTTCTTCCCCAATCTGTCTGTTATTGTTTTACTTTTCTGTGTCTGTCGGTAGCTGCTCCCTGCATTTTTCTCCAGGGATTTTTACGGCATTCAGTGGGAGAGACGAAGTGGTATGTGCTTCACGCACCTTGACCAGAACCAGAACCCACTGAAGGTTTCTAAACAGTTAAATGGCATGTAGCTCTCTGTTCCAGAAGGCTCTCTTTGGCTGGAGCAGGGAGAATGGGTTGAGAATGATGTTAGAGGCACAGAATATAGCAACCCAAGAAGCAGATGCCACAGGCCAATTCTAAGGCAGTGGCAGTCGAAGGGGAAAGGGGTGAGTCCCAGAGCTCCTCAGAGGTGAACTCTGCAGGATCTGATGGCCAATTTGATGTGGAGGTGGAGGCATATGATGTCTCCAGAAGAATTCCCTAAGATGGGAACAGAAAGACGAAAAATTTGCTCCGTGAATGTCAGTCCTTGAGCAAATTAGCAGGCAAATGTTCCTCTCCTAGACCAGAATGAGCAAATTTAAAATCTCTCTCAATTTTCCTTCTGTACACCCCAGGATCATTTGCCTTTGTGTTATCAGCCATCCTAAGACATTCTACATTCTAACAGGATGTATTTGAGCCCATTTGAAGCACCAAAAAGTTTACTATTGATCTCTGTCATTTTTCATAGGGCAAATTCAAAATAGGTTTTATTCGCATAACAAACCACCACCTTGAATTGTGAAGTAGTCACAGGTAGAGCTTTTATAGTGTATGTGTTGCATCATGGTTTTTATTTTTTATCTGTGTTTAAAAATGTTGCTATTTGTTTCTATGATTTGTCCGCAAAATACCATTATATGGTATTTCAAATATATACAACATTTTCAAAGGAATTAAGGAAAACTGAGCTTGCTTGAGTTGTTTGTTAAAGCAGCTAATAATGGTGCTGCAGTGATGATAGTGTAGCTGTAGATAGCATCATATTTTCTTGATTTATTTTTGCAGAAGTAGATATGCCTTTCTATGTTTTACATAAACCCCACACACAGACACATCATGGATATATGTTCATACTCACAGGCCCGCACCTCACCTGCTTATACATTATTCAGTCTTTCAGTTCCTTACAAATGCTGCATTCCTCTCTCCATTATCTTTCACATTTAAGTTAAACAATGATTAGTCATTTTGACTGTGGATAATTTGCCTCTTAACTTAGTATAAATATATTTTCCTCTGCCAAGTATGCTTACAAAGCATGGGGCCCAGAACCCATGTGGCTTGATCACAATACCAAGATGGTGGTCTATTTCCTACCACTAGGGTAATCTTCCTCACAGTGCAAGCCATGTGCTTAACTTTGGGTAGAAACAAAAAAAAAACAAAAAACCTAAAACTGGAAAGAAATTCCCAAGATAAACAATATAATGGACTGAGAATGAAAGCCCTTCTATTTGAGACAGAATTGGATTATTTCTTAGAATGGCTTTTGAGAAAGGAATCTGTGGGCAGAAGAAGAAAGAGGTTCCTTTTGTGTAGCTTGCTGCAAGTCAACAAAAGAAATAAGAGGAGAGGAAGGGCTTGAGAAACAGCTGCTAACAAGGTCCTTCATTTGGGCTAAATCTTCTAGGGCTTATGAGTTTCAGATAGCATTCTTGTGATATGAAGAGTGTTACTGCAAGGCACCACTCTTTCCCTGTTTCCCGGGTGGGTAACTGTTTCTCCTTTCTTAGACACGGGACAATGCTGAGTCAGAATGCTCAGTTTGATTAATCAGAAAAGAAAGGTGAGTGGAGGTATGAGTTCCAGGTTTTTTGTTCATGCTTAGACATAAATAAGGAAGTCAGAACGTTGCCATTGTGCTGTTTGACAAGAGATATCCCTTATCTACACAGAAGGACAGAGCTTTGGGTAAAAAACTCTACATTGCCCAGACGCTGGGCAATGCTCCTAATTGTGTACATTTCTGTTATCTTTCTCCAGTTGAAATTTTTCTGAGAGCCCACTTTCTGGCATCAGAGGCATTTTATTTCTGTGGCTCACTCACTAATAGGGACCTGTTGCTGTCTGTGGAATCTGTCCTCAGCTGGGCACATTCTTTGGTCAAAGTTTTGCAAAAGGTGTGGTCAGCACAGCTTGGGCTGGAGATTATGCTGGAAAAGGAGGCTGAGATAGGAAGTCAGCTGAATTTAAGTGCTTTGCAAAGCACATGCAAGGATTTGTTAATACACTATAGTTGTTCAAATTGAAAACATTTTCAAGTACCCCAGGGTGCTGGGTAAGAGCTAAGTATAGGAATAAATTCCACATGTGAAAGAACTCAAAATAGCACTGAACAACAGACTCAGAAATATTTGGAGAAAGCCCCGTCTGCAAATCTCACCAAAAGACAAGCAAAAAATATCTCCAGGAGACCTTGGATTAGTTTTAAGACTCAGACACCTTGGTCAATTGCTGCAATGAATGTGTTCATTGCGAGATATTTTAGATTTGCTTCATTTATTCATGAATACTCAATGGCTAGTTCATCCTTCAAATTGCTGCCAAAACACTTTTCCATGAAAAGACATGAGGTCGCTATGGAAAAGGTGGGTGATGAGGCTTAGGAGGAGGAATTCAGATTTCCTGTGTCAGATAACCAAGGACAAGGTGAGTTGGAAAGGGTCCTAAAATCTAGAGATGCCCCTCAGGGCCAGAAGCGTGCAATGGTAGTTGATTCTTGGCCTCTTGGCTAAGACCAAGTGCAGAAGTGTGCAATTCAGCCAGAGGGAGAACCAGAGCCACACAGGTGAGCCAGCCCCTGATTAAGACAGGATCACTGTAGTGGTAGGAACAATAATAATGAATTAGCAAAGATTTATTGAACACCTACTATATTTAACTTGTTCATGGCCTCACTGCTGGGAAGTGGCAGAGCTGCGATTCGAACTCAAAGTCTCTGACACATAGCCCCGGTTCTTGACGATTACTCCACCAGCCAGGCCAGTCAGGATCCTGGGTTTCCTCGGCCACAGTGCAAACTCTTGGGAAAACCTTGCGTTTAAAGTTCTGGTACCAATTGGGCCATTTTGCATGGGTGTGCAGGTGTGTGTTACACAATTCCAGGGGCCATTGACTTCATAGTTAATGTGGCTGCCACCCTCACCCTCAGACTGCACAGTAGACCCGCTGATGACTACAACTATGGCCCCACCATTTCTGTTCTTCAGCTTTTACAAGCGAGATACCTGCCCTGCTGAGAGGTAAATGACTCTACCCCAAGGCCACTAGCTGCCGGGAAAAGTCAGGAATGGCCTGCAAAGGGCGTCTCTTCCTTCTGGTGATCCATTACTGCCCAGGGTCCTGCAGTGTGGGATCCACTCATGGCTGATCAATGAATCAAACATAATGCAGGAATGTGTGAAGAGATAGGTATAGGTAAGGAAGCTTGATTTTTTTGTTTTTTGTTTTTTTTTTTAAATCTGATCTACCGCAGAGAAGCCAAAGAATGGGATTGCCATCCATGTGGATAAGGCTCCTGAACTGTGTGCTTTCCCAGAAGCAAAGAAAAAGGAAAATGTTTGGAAGCAAGAGATGCTCTGGTGGCAACTGATTAGTGCTGTGGGAAGACTAGAAATGCTGTTGTTAGAAAAATGAAATCACTGCATGTTTAGATTTGCGCCTCACAAAGGAGCCATAAATGCTACTCTATGCTGGTGGGGCCTGGCTGTGAGCAGGGAGAATGGCTGTGTGTTTCTGTCCCAAGGATGTACACGAGCGCTGGAGAAAGATATCTCCACTGCTGCAGGGGCACTGCGAGAATTGCCTTCAGCTCCTCTCTGGAGTGGAGGAGCCACGCCAGGGACTAAAGCCTCTGACACCTGGCTTCTCCTGGCAGCTCTGTGGGCTGGGCAGACTATGTTGTCCGTCCTTGAGGAAGGCAGTGACTCTCTGGGCTCTTTGGAAACATGCAAAGAAGGCCTGGACACTGGTCGGCTTTTCAAGTGGATTCTCATTCCCCAAATGTCCTCACATCTGGTTTCCAGGCCCAAGGAAGGAGCTGTTGTAAGCAGCTGTTTCAGGCAGCAGCAGATCAGGAACAGAGTCTTCATTAGCCCCATGTCTGCCACTAGATTTTAGGATCACTTGCATTAGTCCTTTTGATCTCGCAGAGTCTCAGTTTCCCCATCTGTAAAATGAAGGTGAAGGTGGGGGAAGGTCCGACCAAATGTGTCTTTTCAATTCCAGCTCTAAATTCTACAGTCGATTTGAGAGGATTGCTGAATTGCCGAAAAACTCTTTTCATTATTATTTATTTTACTGAAGCCAGGTTTCTAAAATAATGCCAAGCTAGCCATTGGAAGCTCAGGTGAACTCAATAAACAGGCCACCCTCATCCCTCTAAAGAGTCTGAGAAACAAAACAAAAGAGAGGCAGATGGAAGGCCCAGACCAAAGCATGAGGTTTCAGATCTAAGAAACAGATAATTCTCTCTTGTCCTAAACCCAGTTCCAAATTCCTATTTCAATTTGTACTTGACTTTTGAGAGTTCATGTGGACACAGCCAATGTAATGGAAAAGCACAGGAAAAGGAGTCCAAGACCTTGTTCCAGTTCTATCACTTAGTAGACATGGTAGCCAATTTCCCTGTCCTTCTCAGGGAATTGAGAAAAAGGAGATGGAAAGAGATGAGCAGAGAAACAAATACAAGATACTATGGGGAAAAGAGAGAGAAGGAGAATAAGAAATCTTAGTTTCCAAAGGTTTTAAGATCCCGGTTCCATTCCCTTCGGCACTTCTTGCCCCAAGGCCTTGGGCTTACCTTGACCCTCACCTCATCCAACTGGGTTTCTCTTACATACAACCAAACAATCTTTGAGAACCCTTATCTCACCATGGTTTTGTATAAGTGGCTTTATCTCTGAGTGCCTCCATTTCCTCTTCTGTAAAATATAGCAGTCAGCATATGTATCTCTGTTTCTTTTCTAGCCCTCCGATTATATGAAAGACTTCTACAAAGCAAAGTAAGATAAAGTCATAGTGACTTCCTTCCTTTCCCCCAGTTAACCAGATCCAGACCAACACCAACTCTCATTATTCCATGTTAACAGCCCCACTAGCTATTGTCTTGGCAGAGGTCACTGTCCCTTCAAGAAACCAGGCATGCAGAATAGAAGTGTGGACCCAGATTTTCACGGAACAAGTACAACATGCCAGCACTCCATACTGCCAAAGATGAGTCCGGGAGCTGGCCAACACCCACGCAGCTCCTGTCTACCTGCACCATCCCTGTGGCCCGTGCATGTATTTATAACTCCAGTGTACCTGTTGGAAAATGAGGCCGAGGCTGCAACAGCGCTCTGGCTTTGGAGCTTTTTCTTACACTCCATCTTCAGCCCCCTTGAATAGGTAGAATGTTAGTGGTTATGTACAATTTCAATTGGAGTTTCCATTGCACAGGGTCCTTAGACCATCTATGTTGCATTTCACCAGTCCCTTGTCTGCCACAAAGGAATGCTGTATGGGTGGCCGGGCACTGTCTCTTTACAGCGGCTGAACTGCAAGGAAAAACAGAATATATTGCAGCTGTAAGGAATTAGATTAGACACCCACAAAAAAAAAAAAAAAAAAAAAGAAAAAAAAAAAGAAAGAAAGAAAAGAAAACGTTTCCTAGGGTGGTAAGACAGTGGTATATATTAAAAGGGACAATGTGTTAATGAAATCTCAAGATATTTTCAGAAAAAGCAGACAGCTTCCTCTCGGGTATGGCTGGAAATGCAGCCCTGTATTTCCAGGAATAGATTTGATGACATCTCAGTGTCCCTTCCAGGCCTAGACTGACGATGACAGGGTCTCTGTCAGAGGGTCCCTCTTCCCCCCTTGCCCTTGCACCAAGTTTCCATCAATTTCATCTTTACTGTCACTCTCCTATAATTGCCTGAAAAGGTCCATACTTTAGGCAACTATACCTTTACTCTTTCCCATTTAGTGCTCACTACCAACCTACTTCATCACCAATCCATGCCTCATGTAGGAGGGGAGACCTAAAAACAAGAATCTGGATATGATAAACACGTGGGCAATCTCCTCCTTCAGCTGAGCTGGCTGCCCTCTGCCTAGCTGAGAATATATGGCCCTCTGTTTCTCATTCACGGTGTCCATATCATCCACCCTCCCTAAAGGGGCTCTTTACGAGACAGCACAAAAGGCTTCCAGAGATGCAATCCCTCTTACCTGACCCCTACTCCCCACCGCCACCAACCCACAGGTACTGATTACCTGATCCAGCTGACCAGTAGATAACTCAACCTCAGGGCTCTGAATCCAGGGGAAACTCAGCCCATGAGGCTCCACACTCAGGCTGGTCCTGGCCCCATTCATAAAACATCAGCGTGTCCTATTGGTCTCTTGTTGGATGTCTGGATTTTTAAGAGCTTCTAGTGAGAGGAGAGGACATGGGACACAATTATTTAGTAACCCTCCTCCCCACCATGGGGTGTTTAACAGACCACTCAGCATCCCCAGAAGATACGGCATCATTTATTCAATACTTGTTCATCAAGGATTTATAGCTTCAAAAAAACTCTTTTATCCACTCACTTTCTCTTCATTCCCACAGTCATTTCTCTCATTCAGGGAAAACAAACAAAATGACCCTAATATTTCTTAGTGTTTGGCACTATGTTTTGTGTGCTACACGTATATTGTCTTGTAAGTTCCTGCTAGATTTCTAAAGCAACTTTCTTTTTTTTCTCTCTCTCTCTCTCTCACTCTGTCACCCAGGCTAGAGTGCAGTGGTGTGATCTCAGCTCACTGCAGCCTCCACTTCCCGGATTCAAGCAACTCTCCTGCCTCAGCCTCCCAAGTAGCTGGGATTACAGGCACCCACCACCACGGCCAATTAACTTTTGTATTTTTAGTAGAGGCAGGGTTTCACCATATTGGTCAGGCTGGCCTCAACCTCCTCACCTCAAGTGATCTGTCCACCTCGGCCTCCCAAAGTGCTGAGATTACAGGTGTGAGCTCTGAAGCAACTTTCTAAATGTACTTCCAGCCCCCACAGGCAACCTTCTTCATCCATACACCACACAGATGCCAGAGGATCCTTCTAACATGTGCTTTTCTCTTGGGAATATTGACAGCTCCTGTCTTCTGGGTAAAACTGAAGAGGTATAGCCCTCAGTGCTTGCTCTGGCCTCAGCATCTTCTCCAATTGCTCCCTACAAAGGTCCCATAAAGGAGCTTTGTCACTGACTCGTACTCAGAATATATTTCCATGCACCATGGACTTTGCCCACACTGGACCGCTTGTTTAAATTGTCTCCCCACCTGTCTCATTTAGCAAACTTTTCTCTGTTTATCCAGCTTAAATATCATCTCATCTTTCTATCCTTCTCTAACTTTCCCAGGTAGAATTAATCAGGCCTTTGTCTCTTCTTATAACACTTTATATAAGCTTCGCTTATAGCACAGCTCACATTGTATTATAGATCTGTGATGTGTTCCCAGGGTAAACCACCTGCTAGGTCAAACAACTCAAAAATGTTCATTGCTTGACACCACAAAAGTCTATTTCTTGCTCAGGCAGCAGTCTAATGGGCGAGTTCCCCCTGGAGGCTCACCACCAAGTGGTGACTCAGGGATCCAGGCTGATTCCATCTTATCACTCTGTTATATCTTAAGACCCTGGAGTCCTTCACTTCCAGACACATAAACAGCAAAAAAAGAACACGGAGGATAGAGCAGAGATTTTAAGGGTCCAGGCCTGGCCCAATCTCTAGCCATTGCCCTAAGACAACAAAACTTCACTCATATCCCCTGATTGTACTTCTCACAGGACTCTCAGTCTACCATACCAATGATTTGGGGCCTATAAATATCTTCAAGAGAACAAAAAACAACTATCAATTATCCAGTCAATGATAACTTTATTTTCCAACAGATCTGCTCCTCCAAGAAAGGCCACAGTAAGGTTGTGGGTACCACAGGACTTTTCACATTAGGGAGCCATTGGTATGAGACAACTGGCATGTGTCCATAACTTCCATTTTCATCTGTTAATATTCAATTACTCACCACTGTAGCAGTCTGGGAAACTAAGCTAATAGAGAAATCTAAAGGGCAGACTGGGCGCGGTGGCTCACGCCTGTAATCCCAGCACTTTGGGAGGCTGAGGCGGTAGGATCACGAGGTCAGGAGATTGAGACCATCCTGGCTAACACGGTGAAACCCCGTCTCTATAAAAATACAAAAAATTAGCCAGGCATGGTGGTGGGCATCTGTAGTCCCAGCTACTCGGGAGGCTGAGGCAGGAGAATGGCATAAACCCGGGAGGTGGAGCTTGCAGTGAGCCGAGATTGCGCCACTGCACTCCAGCCTGGGCGACAGAGCGAGACTCCATTTCAAAAAAAAAAAGAAATCTAAAGGGCTTATCATATTTACCATTAAACGTATGGAATCAGTCACATTGTGAGAGTTTCTAAGACTCTAAGGGATTCCTGATCACCTCCTTCAACTCTGTGGCATACTCGTTGAAGGATAATCCTCTCTAGTGTATCTAATGATCATTTAGAAAACAAACAAAAAACAGGTTTTTCTCCTCTTTCACATCAGCCTTAGGATTATACAAACAATATAGGTCTTAGGGGCAAATAAATACATTACTAGCCAATACATACATAGGAGATTTGATATTGTCTCCTAAACCAAGATCACAAGAGAACATAGATAAATACTTTCTATTGTTGATCAGATTTGGAAAAGGGGAATATCCCTTCTAATACAAACAAAAATAAACCAAAAATCTTCTTGAAGTGTGAGGGAGGACACATCTCTAACAGGAAAATAGTTTTAAAATAATTGGCATTTGGAGCTTAGTGAATGTAAGGAATAATTTAAGCTTGGATTTCCAAAGCTCTTCTATCCCTCATGAGCCCTGGTTATAGTCCATAGAATTGATTAAGAAAACTGAGGCAGGGAAGGGTTAGGTGATTTAGCAGTGGTCACACTGCAAATCACAGGTTTTTCTGGGACCTGTTCTTGCATCCAGCCTGGGGCACATTTCATGAGCTGGTGCACAAAGGAAGACCATAGGTACCACTTTAATGCCCTTTGCTCTCCTCCTGTTCATTCCTCATCTCATTCCCAATAGACTTCCCCTCACAGCTGTCCACTGATGTAGCTAAGCCTCTTCAATGATCTTCACATCATTAAGTCCAAGGTTCCTTTTCTCATCCTCACCTTACAGAATCTCTAAGCAGGATTTCACTTAGAAGACCACTGCTTTCTTCTTCAACACAAACTTCCCTTGGTCACCATCACATCGCATCTCACAGTTTCTATTCTCTGGCTGCCCCTTCTCTGTGTCCTTCACCTGCTCATCCTCTCAGTTTAGGCCATCAAGACTCATAATACCAAAGACTCCATACTGGGCCCTTTTCTCTTTTCTCTCTGCACTTTCTGTCCATCTTGTCCGTGTTCATGGCTTCAATAGCCACTCATTCACAAATTCCAAATTGTACATCTCCTGCTAACACCATCTTCTGAGTTCCAGTCCTGTACTGTATGTCCACTTCTACTTACAGATGTCTCAAACTTACCTTGCAGTCTAAGCCCAAGCATTCTCTGCCTGCATTAGAGCCACTCCCCTTCCAATGTCTATCCCAATGAATGGCACTGTCGTCAATTCAGTAGTGTAACTTAAGAGATCTGGAGTCATTCTTGGTGCCTTCCTCTCCCTCTCCCTCCAGATTTTATGCATTACCAAATCCAGTCCACTTAACCTCTAAATACCTCTCAAATATATCCATTTCTCTTCTTCCATATTCCCATATCACAAAGTCAAACCACCATTGTGTCCTGCCTAGGCTACTTCAACAAGCACTTAACAGATCTCCCTGCACCTATTCTTGCTGTCTTCCAGCCTATTATCCTGCAGTTAAAAAAAATACATATTTTCAAAGGATTAATATGATAACGGCTCCCACCACATCTTCTCTGTGTCCCATCCAAGTCATTTGATGGTTTCTCAGTGCTCTTTGGAGAAAGATCAAATCCTTATCCTCCATAAAATATCCTGCGCCCTGCAGCTTTTACCCATCCTACAGCCTCTATTCACATCATGCTCCCACTGTTCTCTGAATTCCAACTGCCCTGGTCTTCTTTCAGCTCCTTGGCTATTCCAAGTTCCATCTGACTACAAGAAAAACTGAATCACAAATCCAGGAACCTCTCTTCTGTTAAATTCCCTCATAGCACCACATACTTTTTCATCATAAAACATTAAAGCATTAATGTTACATGTATTTATGTGTTTATCTGTTTGATGCCTATCTTTGCCACCAGACTATATGCTTCATGAAGATGGGACCACGTTCACTTTTGCTCATCATTATATTCACACTGCTAATCACTGTGCCTAGCACATACTAACATGCAATAAAAATGTGTCCAATGAATAACAATGATTGTATCAATTAGGCAATCAATAAGTTATGTTTTCTTAGATTTCTTCCTGTTTTAATATTCATATATATATATATACCATATTAGATGACTGACACAGTTTAGATATTTGTCCCTGCCCAAATCTCATGTTGAATTGTAATCCCCGGTGCTGGAGGTGGGGCTTGGTGGGAGGTGTTCGGGTCATGGGCACAGATCCCTCATGGCTTGGTGCTGTCTTTCTGTTAGTGGGTTATTGTGAGATCTGGTTGTTTAAAGGTGTGTGACACCTCCCTCCCAACTCTCTCTCGCTTGTTCTTGCTTTTGTTATGTGATGTGCCTGCTCCTGCTTTGCCTTCCACCATGACTAAAAACTCCCTGAGGCTTCACTAGAAGCTAAACAGATGCCGGCATCATACTTCCAAAAAAGCCTGCAGAACCATGAGTCAATTAAACCTCTCCTTTTAAAATAAATGACCCAGTCTCTGGTGTTTCTTTATAGCAATGCAAGAATGGCCTAATACAATGACCTGTTGTCTGAAGCAGTTTTTCCTTCTATTTGCACTCAGTTTACACCATCCAAGATTCAAATTGTTTCCTTTTATGAAAAGAATTTCAGGAGAATTTGGTGAACAAGTCTATATTCGTATTTTTTATTCAAGATGATTGAGGCTTCATCCTGGTATCTGAAAAAATGACAGCACATGTGCAAAAATGAGGATGCTGTGAAACAGGAATGCTCCCTAGCAAGGTTTGCTAGCTGAAACTAGGAGGGCAGGGTGCCAGTGCCTGCTCTGTCTTTATTCAGCAGCTCGACCATGAGGAAATCACTTCCTTCCCTGGTCCTTGGTTTGTTCATCTGGGAAATTAAAGCATTGTTCTAAATGAGGAGGCTTCTGCCTTCACCACGTGACATGATTTATGAGAATGGCCATCCTACTGCCTGTCATTTCCATGTGAAACCAGAATTCTCTCTGTGGGGAGAAGGTCTTTCAGAGCAAAGCTTTTCCTTCTCCATGGCTATATTTTTTTCTGGTAGTTCTTAACCTGCCACTTACAATGGGAATGTAACAAGAAAAATTTCACTTAATCTCTGTAGAGTTCACCTTTATCGTTCTGCCTAATACTCACCCTTCCATGATGAAGAGGGAGAAGATGGTGTCTCATCTGCCAATAACCCATTTCTAGAAATGATGTAGTCAGAATAGCAGGTGCCATATTCTGGTGTGTGCTGTAAAAGGAAAGCCTCAGGGTCAGGAGCCAGGACGCGTGACCCAAGTCCTCCACTTCCCGGCTCTGAGCTTTGGACATGGCCGCTGAACTTCTGTGAGTCTCGAGTCTTTAATTAATAAAATATATGTCTAACTGGCTTACTTCACAGAGAGGTCATGAGAACCATATAGGACAACATTTAAGAAAATAATCTGAAAACATTACGATGCAGTAAACATGGGTTTTCAAATGCCCAAAAGATGTCTCAAGGAAAAAAAGGCATATAGAGTCACAATAATGCCAACATCATAGAAATTACACTTCCAGCAGTCATTTGGTGCCAACTCCGAGGCACCTCCTTCTCCACAGACCAAGGTCACAGCATTCCAAAAGCCCTGTCCCCCTCTAAGTGATCCTCTGAGAATTTCGGGACTATTTAGTGAAGTCCCGAACTGTTCACCTTGCAGGATGAGAAAGGATTGAAACTCACATATTTAGAAAAATGATAGCATCATCAACAAGTAAATATCAATAACAAATGGATAAAAGCATGTTCACGATATTCTAATTCAAAGTATTATGTAGACTGAAAAAAAAATAGTATTTACCCAAGAAAATGTACTTCTTGTTCTGGTTCAGTAATATCTTGTTTTTAGCACTATCTGAGACCAATTTTTCCAAACCAACTTGTGGTCAGTAGAATGAAAACCCTTACATATAATGTCAATTGATTTTCAGTAACGGTGCCAAGACCATCAATGGGGAACGGACAGTATCTTCAACAAATGGTTCTGAGAAAACTGGATATCTACATGCTAAAGAACCAACTGGGCCCTTACCTTATCTTACCCTACCTTGTACTATGTGTACAAATCAACTCAAAATGGAATAAAGAGATAAAACTATAAAGCTCCTAGAAGAAAACATAGGGCAAGAGCTTTATAATATTGCATTTGTCAATGATTTCTTGGATATGACACCAAAAGCACAAGCCACAAAAGAAAAAATAGATAAATTGAACTTGATCGAAATTGAAAACTTTGTGCCCTAAAGACCTCTACCAAGAGAGTGAAAAGGCAACCCAAATGGGAGAAAGTATTTGCAAATCATGTATCTGGTAAGGAATTAATATCTAGAATGTATAAAGAGGTCGTGTAATTAAAAAAAAAAAATGAGCAGCCCGATTCCAACCTAGTCAAAGGCTCTGAATAGATATTTCTCCAAAGAAGATATACAAATGGCTAATAAGTACCAAAAGATGTGCGGCAACTAGCCACTAGGGACATGCAAATCAAAACCACAACAAGATACAATTTCACACTTACTAGGATTACCATTATCAAAAAACAAAAAATTTTTTAAAAAACCATATTGGTAAGGATATAAAGACATTGGAAGCTTTGTACATTTCTGATGGGAAGGTAAAATGGTGCAGTCACTGTGAAAACACTTTGCTAGTTCCTCAAAAAAATTAAACATAGAATTACTATATGATCCAGCAATTTCACTTGTAGGTATATATCCAAAAGAACTGAAGAGAGAGAATCAAACAGACACCAACATTCATAGCAGTATTATTCACCATAGCCAAAATGTGGAAACAACTCAGATGTCCACCAACAGATGACTGGATAAACAGAATATGGTATATACATAGAATGGAATATTATTCAAGCCCAAAAAGGAATAAAGTCCTGACACATGCTATAACATGAATGAACCATAAACATTATTCTAAGTGCAATAAGCCAGATATAAAAGGACAAATATTATATGAATCTACTTACATGAGGTACCTAGAACGAGGAAATCCATATAGACAAAAGATAGAACAGAGGTTACCAGGGGCTGGAGGGAGGAAGGAATGGGGGTTAATGTTCAATAGGGGCAGAGTTTCTGTTTGGGGTGATTAAAAGTTCTGGAGATGGATGACCATGATGTTTGCACAAAAATGTAAACATACTCAATGTCATTGAATTGCACACTTAAAAGTGTTTAAAATGGTAAATGTTTTATATATATATATATATATATATATAACAACAATAAATAAAATATAGAATGGAGGTCCTAGCAACATGGAAAATTGTTTTTCTGTCACTTGATATGGAAAGCGGATGTGTTCTATTTACTGAAGAGTCTTCAAGCTCAGGGAGGAAAGGCAGAATTCATAGAAAAGAGCCAGCACCTGAATTTTCCAGTGCCCCCTGCAGCCCTTACTCATGCTCATCAATCTAAGGTTTTCTGCAATCAGTTTTCTTCTTTCCCCCTTTCAAATGCTTTTCATGATGGCAAATAAGGATGTCAAGCTTCATCACTTTTCATCTCTGGATAAATGAGGTGTAACCCCAGCTGCCATCCTTGTTCAGATCTGTACAATAAAGAGCAAAGCGTAAAACCAAGTCAAGGCTTTGAGTAAGTCTGGGGAAATAGAAGACACCAGTCCTTAGGGGCTGAAGGAGGGAAACAACCGAGACAGAGGAGCGAGGAGGGAAGCAAGAGGTCGTGCAGATGATGAAAGTGTTTTATAACTTGATGTGAAATTTCCAGATGGTGGTAGTTATATGTATGTTTACTTTAGGATTATTTATGATAACATACACTTGTATGTAATATCTTGAATGTTTCCTAGAGCTTGCCAAAAAAATCGCCTTTAAAATGTATAATTAACAAGATTGTTGACACACTGAGTGTAATAAACGAGGAAGACAAAGTCATTGAGGAAGTTCCCAATCTTCCTGTCTGGATGACTTTTCTCTCTCTCAAGCCTGCTGCCTGTTAACTTGCTCTTAGCAGTTAGTTCTTCACAAAGGAAATGACATCAGTTCAAAGTGTTAGTCTTTACCTTCTACTCAGTCTAATTCATCTCGATGCAGTCCCTAGGGAAAGGACAAACCCTAAACTAAGACTCAAAATATTACTCAAGTGATAGACTTAAATTTCCTACTCTCATGACTGATGGAGCAGAAGATTTCACAATACTTTGTAATAAAAGCAAAAAGTGTAAATCTTCAAAACACACAAAAAAAGTACTCCAATAACGGCCTTTTCCCTCTGCCTTGCAGGGGAGTGACCTACAAAATGTATAATGTGAAACAATGCAAATGTGAAATGTGCAAAATCCCCATGAAAGAGCTGGATGCTGACAGATGCGCCAGTGATAATTCCCATCTTCCAACACAGGAGCACAGCTTCCATTTTCCATGACAGAACAACAGTCAGAGCAGCTGTAAGGCAGGGTGACATCCCAGACTTCCACCAACAATGGGATGAGATTTGACATCTGGAATCACAACCACAACAGACCTAAGAGACCCACCAGCTTGATGACAAGCTTCTTCTTTCAAAGAAAGGTATCAGTCTGGGGGACCTAGTACTGCAAACCATGACAAATTAAGTGTGGCATCCCTCACTTGCCTGATGGAACTAAGTGATATTTTTTAATTAACAAGAGTTAGTTTTATGCAAGCTTCTCTCTTTCCTCCACTGTGTGTGCTTGGGGGCTGGTGGTGAGGAAAAAGAAAACAGCTGTGTGGGAAGCATCAAGAAAAGGCAGGGCATGCAATCTTAGAGATCAGTGACATGTAAGAAAAACAGTGAGGAGAAAAACATTTCTACTAAATTTTTCCATTTGTTTACCTTCCTTGTCACATAGACTTCCAAGAGTTAGAAGTCCAGGATTTGAACTCCAAATCTTCCTGGCAGATTACTCATCTTCATTTCATTCATATAGTCCAGGGGTTTGTACAAAGGAAGATGTCAGTTCTTTCCCAATCATAACTGAGGTATCAAAAGATATTCTTTTGAAATGTAACAAAGCAGATCTAAAGTTCATCTAAAAAAAATAAATGGGCAAGTATATTGACAAATATTTTGGCAAAATAAAAGTAATGAGGAGATACTAGCATTAGTCTCATCAGGCATTAAAATATATTGTAAAGTTATAACATGTAAAACAGCTTGGGGCTGGCACTGAAACTGACAGTTCAATTGAAGAGAATAGACAAGCTAGAAGTAAATCTTGATGTATGCAAGAATTTAATAAATTTGAAAGATGGTAAGGAAAGATAGGATTGCTCAAAAAATGGTTTTGGTGCAATCGATTAACTTTTCATAAACTGGGTCAGCGCTTACTAGATACTGCTCTAAGACACTCACCCATGCCAAGTGTCCCTCAGCTTTCTGAGTTTCCCAGTTATACGACACCAGAGCTCAGGAGGCTCTGGTCCTCTCCATCCTGGTCTCCCACCATTGTCTCTGCAGCCCCCAATCTTCCTGAGATCACAGCTCCCATGGACACCATTACCCTCTACTGCCAGCATCACTCTTGGGCAAGGAAAACTCCACCCTCCCATGAGCTTCTTAGGTCAAAGTGTGGTCACAGGCCTCCATAACTCCCATAGAACACCTGAGATCAGGACATCTGTGAGTATCTGGGATGTCTTTATTATAGTCTGTGGTCGCCAGAGGTTAGTGGGAAGGGAGGGATGAATAAGCAGAGCATAGAGGAATTTTAGGGCAGTGAAACTACCCTGTATGATAGTATAATGGTGGTTATATGACATTTTATATAGTCCAAACCCATAGATTATATTGTTAAAGAAGAAATTATTCTGATGCTTGTTAAAACAATAATGAAGATTTTATTCAGGACTATTATGATAGGTGTTGAGACTTACTACAACAGACGAGAGAATTCAGGCTCAATTCCAATATAACAAAGACAGCTGAGGACTCATAGCCCATGAATAAAATAAGGGAATCAGTGGGTGGAAAATTCCTAAGAGGAGAAATCAAGAGCAGAGGAATTCTTGTTAAACCAACTTAGGGTTCTTGCTAAAGGCAAGCCAGGGTGACCAGATATCAAGAGTAGGGGAAGTGGAATTTGATCATACATCCAGAGTGATCAGATTTCAAAGGCACAGGGATTCTCGCTAAACTGATCTGGCAAGATTCTTTTTGTTTTTTTAGACAGAGTCTCCCTCTGTCGCTCAGGCAGGAGTGCAGTGGTGTGATCTCAGCTCACTGCAACCTGTACCTCCCAGATTCAAGCGATTGTCCTGCCTCAGCCTCCCAATAGCTGGGATTACAGGTATGCGCCACCATGCCCGGGTAATTTTTTTTGTATTTTAGTAGAGACAGGGTTTCACCATGTGGCAAAGTGTGGTTTCAAACTCCTGAGCTCAGGCAATCCTCCCGCCTCAGCCTCCCAAAATGCTGGGATTATAGGCGTGAGCCACCGTGCCCAGACACAAGATTCTTACTGAGTGATGCAAGCCCAGCAAGGACAGGACACAGGCCCAGGTCGAGGCCTGTCAAGAAGAGGACTCGGAGGAGCATAACCACAGCTTGGTCAAGGATCAGGAGTCTTCGTTAGCGTAACACTGAGAGTGAGTTGTAATGTAAACTATGGATTTTGGGTGAGAATGACATGTCAATGTAGGGTCATCAATTGTAACACATGTCCACTCTGGTGCAGAATGTCAATAGTGGAGGAGACTCTGCATGGGTGCGGTCAGGATGACAGAACAGAACTCTGTATTTTCTCCTCAATTCTGCTATGGATCTAAAACTTCTCTAAAAATTAAAGTCCATTAAAATTTTTTAAAATTAAATTGGTTTTAAAAAAGGAAATGAAATTGGATCATTCCTGACTATGGCACAGGTAGCAAGATCAGCCCTATGCCCTTCACTAGGCAAGAAGTTTCAAGCCAGATCACTAGCTCTGGTGCCAATCGATCCCCAGAGATTTGATAATCTTTGCCATGCCCAGTAGTAGGAGCGCTGGTTGTTTCATGCATGGGCCCTCTGTTCTATCATCTGCCTCCACTTATCCTCTGTTCTGTTGAAAACACTTTGGATTGGCTACCCAAGAGTTACTCATAACCCCTTCCCGCTTGCTTTAATAAGGGCTATAGGGAAGGGATTTGGGGAATGCTTTTAAAGGCCACAGACTGAACTGGCAGACCCCCTTTAGCCTGTTGCCCTTTCTCCATTCATCTTGCCTAGAATGTGGAGGTAATGTCCATCTTGTGACTCTGAGGATCAAAGCCACAAGCCAAGGATAGCAGAGTGCAAAGAGAGAAAGAGGCTAGGATATCGATGACATCACAAAATCTGGACTGCCTATTTAGATATGTTTTGCCTGAGACGAATGGATACTTTATTTGTTTAAGCCCTTTATAGTTGGGACTTTTTTACTTTTAGCCAAACATAATGCCAATTGTTATACTTTTCTACTCCCCAAATGGGCAGAAGGGGCAAATCAGCAAACCTACTGCATAAATATCCAAGTGGGATGCTGGGACTCCTAATTTCTTAATGTGGTTTTTAGCGGGGAAGCATTATTTCTCTCCTTGCCAGGTGAAAACTTGTGTTTGCAATGAATCTCTCTTCCTGCTTCCAGGGTTCCGCTTTTATAGATAGGGAGTAGTTTGAGAGGATATTAATTGTGATAGGACTTATGCTATTTCTACATCATTAACAATTTTTAAATATTTAAGAAGAATGTGGGATATTGCATCTGAAAAAGACTATTGACTAAACACGGTTTAGGCTGGTGATGGTCTGTGGGTCTAGAAGTAATTTTTTAACATGAAAATCAGTTCACTTCTCTACTCCTCTACCTCTACCCCACTGATGTTGGGCTTGGTCAAATGACTTGCTTTGACCAATGGATGTGAGCAGAGGTTTTCAGCATGCTTGCTGGTTTGGCGGCTTTCCCTCTTGTCTTTCTGCTGTCTGCCATTAGCAGAGCATGCTCTGGTAGCTTCCATCTCAGAATGCAGAGGCAGTTGAAGCCATCAGGAACCCAATCTTCAGCTTGAAGCAGAGCCTCCACAATTGACGCACAGAATCGTAAGTGAAAAATAAAGTTGGTTCTTGCAAACCATTGAAACTTTGGAATTGCTTGTTATGCAACATTAGGCAATAATAGTTGACTAATACACTTCCAATGTCTTTCAGCTCCTTCTGAGCAGAAAGTCAAAGTTTTCAGAGTGATTCAAAAGAATCCTCATTTTCTGGCTCCATTTATCTCTCTGACTTCATCTTCAACTACTTCTTTCCCTTCTTACTCTGCTGCAAATACACCATCCTCTTTGTTCCTCCTCTAACACGCCAGATGTGTTTCTGCCTTGGGACTTTGCACTTGCTGTTTCTCCTGCATAGAACACTTCCTCCAAATTCCTGCATGGCTTATTTGTTAATTTCCCTGTTGATTTCCCTTTCTTTAAGAAAGTCATCTCAGTGAGGAGTTATCTAGCCATCTGACTGTAAACTGCATTCCCCAGTACTCAGTAGCCCCTTCTTTGATTTAGCACTAACAATCATTTATCCATTCTCTTCCCACCACCCCACTACAGGACAAGGACTTTATTTTATTCACAGCAGTATTCCCAGGGTCTAGTCAGAGCAGTCTGGCACATGGTAGGCACCTGGTGATTATTCATGAATGAACAAAGGGATAAAGGAAGAAATTTAAAACTCTCAACATAAAAATTTATAAACAAATCCTAAATTATTTAATAAAATATTACATTTTTCTTTAATAAAAGCAATATACAAATGACATTTCATTAAAAATCCATGGTTAGAAAAAGAAATATAGGTGCTCTCATTTGTAATCAAAGGATTAGGAATTAATATTACAGAGAGGTATTCCATCTCCTTTCAAACTGCAAATGTTTTAAAGAATTATAATACTCATGATGGCAATAATTCTCTTTGTCTGGCATGGGTATTCTCACAGACTGTGGGTGGAGATACGTAGAGATTCATCCTCTTGGGAAAGCAATCAAACGCCTTTACATCTTTATACCTTTACATCATTGGTCCACTAATTTCCCTTCTAGTAATCCTTCCCAAAGAAGAAATCAGTGTTGGAGGCAAGAAATTACACACTAAAAAGTTTCTTATAATGTTGTTCGTAATAACACAAATTTAGAAAAAAATCTCATTAGTCAATAATAGGAGGATCATGACATGAATCATGGTGTATTTTTAGAAATTTTTTATGTTTTTTACTTTTTTGATTGATACATAATACTTTTACATATTTGTGGGGTACAAAGTATCACATGTACCCCATAAATATATAAAAGTATTATGTATCAGTTATGCATAGAATGTGTCATGATCAAGTCAGGGTATCTGCGTGTCCATCATCTTCAGTATTTACCACTTCTATGTGTTGGGAACATTTCAAGTCCTCTCTTCTATTTTGAAATATACAATACATTGCACATATACCCCTGAATTTAAAATAAAAGTTTTACAAAAACAAAAACAAAAATGCAGAGATGTCAGAGGCTTACATGAGGTCACTTTGCAGCACCAAAGCCCATTGTGATCCACTCCTGTTAACAGAGGTAGGGGGAGTAGATGAATGGGTGGGTGGGGAGTGCAAATTACAAAGCTGGGGCATAAGAGTGGGGAAACATAGGACACCCCCAAATGGCCATCTCATATTTTCTATTTCCCTCCGTGCCAAAAAAGCACATTTTTATCTAGTAAGGGAAGGTGGTATGGAGCAAGCGAATGTGACCGTCAGTCAAGCGAGCTTGATGTATCATTACCTGCTTCCACACCTCCATGCCCCAACACAATCCCTGACCTTCCTCTGCCCACTGGGGGACCCTGCCTGGCCTGTGTGTGCCACAGTTCCCTTCATTAGCTCCGCCCACCACTAGCTTTCACATAGACACTCCATAAGCAAGTAGCCCTGAGCTGAGCCCAGCCCTCTTCCTCCCCATTTCCAGTACGTTTTAGGGGGTCATGACCATGGGATGCTGGACCGGGATGGTAAGCATCAGGAAACAGAATCTGGAGAATGCCCAGCTGCTCCCACAGGAAGCATCAGGGAAGAAGAAGAAGAAGAGGTGTGAAGTCTGCCTTCTGCTCTGCTGGAATCCCTTTCATATCTCCTTTGCCTCCAGGCAGTTTTGGTTCCTGGCTATTTCCAGGTGTGACTCACTCAGGATGGTAAGCATCTTCTCTCCTACCCAGAGTAGAGGATGAAGACCTCGTGTCAGAGGTGGAAGGGAGCTCCAGAGAGAGGTCTCAAACTTCCAGCATTAACTGCTAAAGAAGCTTCCTGAGCTGCTGGAGAACCTGGGAAATGACCAACGATAGGGACTGAGCTCAAATACTCTGGGACAATCCAGTAGCTGGGAAAGTTCCAACTCCAGGGTGATAGAGGACTGCCTGGCAAACCATCATCAAAGCAGAAGACCTGATAGAAACATCACGGGCCATGGTTGATTACTGAAGATCAGTCCTTACACCCTGCCGGAGATTCAGAAGCCAATTTATCATAGTTCTCCCTGGAAATGTTGGCCAACATTCTGAAAAGCGTGGTCAGTAGTAGCAACAGAAATCTGTTCTTGCCAAGCACAATGTCACCGTCCCCAGCCCTTCCCCCAACACAACCCAATAGGTGCTTCCTGGCTGCGAACTTGGGAAAGTCACTTGGCCTGTCTGAGATTCCACTTCCTAATCTGGCCTGGTGAAGACAAGAAAAACAGTTTATTTAAAGTGTCTAGCAAAGTGCTTGGACCAAAGTAGGCCCTCTGAAATGGTTATGGCTGTGTTGTTAAGGTGATGTTTTAAGTGCTGATGAATACAAAGATGGGTAACATATTTCCTTCTGTTAAAATCTATAATCTAAAGACAGAGAACAAGATGAATGCACAATAACTATCATTCAGAACAGGATTATGAGAAGGTGTGAATTTCTGTGAAAAATCAGAATGGGGAGGAATATGATCCCAGGTGATTGGCAGGGGCTGGGTGTCTGGATTCAACTGGAGAGGGAGCTAGCAGGGAAGGCTTCCTAGAGGATGAGAGTTCAACAAGGGGCAGGTATAGGATGTGGGTGGCCGAGTGACTGGGCAGAAGGAGCTACAGAAGTAAGACCCCAAGTCAGGAAGACAAGGGCCTGCTGAGAAACACGAGCTATGCAGTGCAAGTGCAGGAAGAGTTGGGATGAGATTAGAAGGGGGTCTGGGGCCAGACTGTGGAAGGCCCAAGTGCTGGGCAAAGGAGTTTCTACTTAATTCAGTGGTCAACGGGGAGTCATTGGAGGCTGTTGAGCAGGAGAATTGCTTTCTTTACAGCTGTGCCAGACTAAATTAAACCTAAACAGTACTTTATAGCTGGAAAGGGAAGGCCCAGGAATAGCTCTTGACTCAGAAACAGGCATTGAGGAAGGTAATGAGAAACAACCCTGACTGATCAAAGCAGAGAGGTTAATTAAATTTGTAATTACTGTGAAAGGCCATTAAAAACCCTAGTTCACTAGAGATAACTGCTGTAGTGGGCCTTCAAAGACGAACGCTTCTCTTAACCTTGAATAGGGCGGATGTCTGCTTCTCTGTGGAGGAGATGTGATTAAGGTACTTAATAAATCGTAGATAAAGACGCACACGTGTGTGTTCTCTGTAAACCCACTCTCTGTCCCTGCATATATCTGTGTATCTATGTAGGGTGCTCCACAAGAGGGGTCCCCAACCCCCAGGCCACTGGCCCTTATGGGTCCATGACCTGTTAGGAATCAGGCTGCACGGCAGGAGTTGAGCAGAGGGCAAGCAAGCAAAGCTTCCTCTGTATTTACGGCCGCTTCCCAATGCTCACATTACAGACTGAGCTACCCCTCCTGTCAGATCAGCAGCAGCATTAGATTCTCATAGCAGCATGAACCCTACTGTGAACTGCACATGATAAGGATCTAGGTTGCATGCTCCTTATGATAATCTAATGCCTGATGATCTGTCACTGTCTCCCATCACCCCCAGATGGGACCATCTAGTTGCCAAAACAAAACAAAACAAAACAAAACAAAACACCAGCTCAGGGCTCCCATGGATTCTACATTATGGTGAGTTGTATAATTATTTCATCATATATTACAATGTAATAATAGAAATAATGTGCACAATAAATATAATTTGCTTATGTCATTCCAAAACCATCCTCTCACTCTGTTTGTGGAAAAATTGTCTTCCATGACACCTGTCCATGGTGCCAAAAAGATTGGGGACTGCTGCTTTATAATATCAGGTCAGTAACTCCCCAAAAGGAATTTACACAGTACATGATGGGTCTCTAATTTTGACGCCTTATCTATCAAGCAGGTGCCAAGATAACTCAACTTGCTCCATATTGCTAAAGCTTCCCATAAATTGTTCAAATGTATTTCTATTCTGAATTGTTCCACGGTGGCTTGCAACAATTAGTAGATTACATTGGCAACCGGGACTAGTGGACAGCTCACCATGGACATTGTTGATGGAACTGGCCCTAAATCCCATCATCACCTTGAGCAACAACTGTATACATAGCATGGTCATAGATGTTGAAGCAGGACAATACTACTGTCTTGGCATGTACATTACTTCACGGTTTACACAATATATTCATTTCTCCTGTCTCATTAGAGATACAATTTATATTCCCATTAATCCACTGAGAAAACTGAGGCTCAGAAAGAGGAAGGCATCTACCCAAATATATAGTGCATGTTAGTGTCCAGAAAGACTAGAAACCAGATCTTCTAAATTGTAGCTCAGTGTTCTTTCAGCCACACCAAAGTGTATTTACTGGCACTTACAAATTACATGGTATAATTTTTGGTCCCTCTCCTAAAGCCTAGCTGGTAAGAGAAGATGAATAAGGAAGCAATAAAGTGAAAAGATTTTGAGATAAATATGGAAGCAATAAAGTGAGAACGAATACACACCAGATTTTATGGTCACAGTGAGAGTCTCAAGAAGGGAAGAGCTAGGAAGGCTTCCTGGAGGAGACGTGAAATTCTGCCACTGTAGCAGAAACCCAAATTCTAAAAAGCTTAAACACATCGGAAGCGATTGGTCCCATGTGTCTAAGTGTAAGCACCTGGGGATGATACAGCCTGGACCTTCTAGGGCAGCTCCATGCTGTTGGAGGCTCCGTCCCTTCCTGTGGTTTTCTGCCTTCCTATTGCACAGATGTGCATCCACATAGTTCAGTGAATCCACACGCTGTCCACATTCCTGTCCCAGAAAGGGGCAAGGAAAGAGGATGCCCCTCCCTTTAAGAATACGATCCAGGCCGGGCGCGGTGGCTCACGCCTGTAATCCCAGCACTTTGGGAGGCCGAGGCGGGTGGATCACGAGGTCAGGAGATCGAGACCACCCTGGCTTACATGGTAAAACCCCGTCTCTACCAAAAATACAAAAAAATTAGCCAGGCGTGGTGGCGGGCGCCTGTAGTCCCAGCTACTTGGGAGGCTGAGGCAGGAGAATGACGTGAACCCGGGAGGCGGAGCTTGCAGTGAGCCAAGATGGCGACACTGCACTCCATCCTGGGCGGCAGAGCGAGACTCCATCTAAAAAAAAAAAAAAAAAAAAAGAATACGATCCAGAAGTTGCACAAACTTGTTCATGAATGATCTTGTTTTGTTACTAGAGAAACTGGGACTTGTGGTCTTTGTTCTGGCCAATGGTATTCCCAGCTAAAATTCTGTCACCGTGGAAGACAACAGAATGAATATTGGAGAATAACCAGCAATCTTGGCCATATACATAAGGCTCAGCTGAGCCTTGAGCAATGGGTGGGAGTGTGGGTGGTGGCACAGGGCCAGTGATTTGGGGGTCAGGAGGGGAAACAGAAGGCATCCCAAGCAGGCCGGACTACATGATAAAAAAGTGGGAGGTCCATCCTAGGCACAGTAAAGAAATGAAGGTATCAGAAATGGCAGCTGAAGTAAGGTATAAAACCAGAGGTGTTCATTGGAGCCAGACAGATAATGAGACTTGATGGTCCATCAAGATGGTTCTCAGGGAAATTGTGTCTAAGGAAAATGTGTTGGTCAGGACAGCAGAGGATGAATTAGATGGGTTAGTGACAGGAGTCAGGAAGAACCATTCGGAGCCTCTTTCAACAATCTGTCCATATATTGGTAACGACTCTGCCCAGGACAGAAGCCCTGGATTGAGAGAATGGGTGGCGTAAGAGTGTTTCATGGAAGAATAACAGGGCTTCATTTCTGTCGGGCTATCGGAATGAAGGCTCCTGGAACGCTGCCTCTCTGACATGCATTCTCTAGGGCTCCCCAAGTACCCAGGCATCCTTCCTGCCTGTGTTCGCAGCACATGATACCAACACCATATTCAACAACAAATATTTGTTCAACATAAGCTTCACGTGGGCACAAAGTTTGGCACATAGTAGATACTCAGCCAGTATCTGTTGAATAAATGGCTGAATGAATAAGTAACTAAAATGCAGGCACAGAACACACTGAGTACTTCACCCAGAAGAGGCCATTAAAACATTGTGGGGAAAGTCAGCTATCACATCTTTAGGATTCTACCCAGAAAACAGACTTACACAAAGTGTTTCCTGCAAACTGTCATAGCAACAGCACCCATTTGTGACATCATGGAGTGAAGAGGCACATTATTCTCTGAGCCAAACTCTTTCTTCAAATCAAACCCACAGAAGAAAAATGCAGACACCAGGTAAGCCTAGCTGTGTATATTCTCATCTTATTTTCTTCTTTTAAGTGCGTAGATTTCCTGAACTGGCTAGATGTGGGTAGTTCCACTGCCACCATTATTCCTGGGGCTTTCTTACATACTCCAACTTCCATTCCGTGAATGAATCCAAAGAAGGTTGCCTTGACAACCACTCACCTCTCTCTCATCAAGCACCCTGAACAGCCTCAAGTGCTTCATTGAGATAAAAGCCTGCAGAGCACCCAGACTCAGGACCTCTGATGACGCACAGCAGCTGAGAGGCTAACCTGGGATATGCTGCTGTAGATAAAAGTCCTGAAACGCTTCCTTTCCATCACCTTTCCTGTCAGCTACCGCAGCCATTCCCACTGACAGGTGAGCACTAGATGCCATTCTGCCAAAGAGAAGCCACATGAAGAGGCTCTTTGCCAATGGACCCGTGAACTGTTTGTTCCAGATAACTATGATATTGCGCAATTAGGTAACAGACTTATCAAATCCTTTCTATGCCACTTAACCTGGGCAGTATCTTGTTCCAGCACTGAGAGGTCTGTTATTTCACAAGTCCCTGGATGTTCTTTTCTGGGCTTCAGCAGAAGGGTAGGAGTCCCAAGACAGCCTTTGAATCCAAGATTTTAATATCTAAAACACCAGAATAAAAAGCCCCAAACCCAGTCCCAATTTTACATTTTCATAATATGAGCCCAAGCAAAATCTATAGATTTATTAAAATAATTAAGCCAGAATAAAACTGGACCAAAATATATTCTCTGAACCAAACCAATATTTTGTTCTATTCACATATTCCAAAGAGCTGAAAGATGGAGTCATATGGTAAACACTGCCAAAATTTCCTAGAATGGGGATATCTCCTTTAAGCAGCATTGAATTTGGAGGTGAGTTTTAAGATATTATTGTGAAGCCATTTATTCTGCAATTAGCATATAGCAAGCCCTGTACCAGGTACTTCTCATGCATAACTTTGTTGGATTCTCATAATTGACAGGTTGTCTTAGTAGCCCCATATTACAGATAAAGAAATGCTTAGCAAGCCTATGTAGACTTCTTCAGGTCATACAGCCAGTCAACTACAGATTTTAGCTCAAGAGTATGATTTTACTCTCACATCCATGCCCTCGTAGGTGAAAGAGAGAAAGAAGGAGGAGGAGGTGGAGGAGAGGAAGAAGAAGAAAAGAAAAAAAGAGGGAGGGAGGGAGGGAGGGAGGGAAGGAAGGAAGGGAGGGAGGGAAGGAGGGAGGCAGGGGAGGCACGGGAGGCACAGGAGGCACAGGAGGCACAAGAGGTGGAAATGGGGAAAGAGGAAGAAGGAAAGGAAAGAGGGAGGGAAAAATTGGGGTAGGGTGAAAGTAAAGCCAGAATCCAGTCTTGAAATCTAAATTGCTTGTCTTAGTGAGACAATGATGTGGCTAATTTGAAAGTAAGAAGTACATATCTGGCCCCCTATCAGCATGGATGGTTTGAGAATAAAGAGAAGCACTTGAATGTCAAAGACAGACAGCCTTTGACTGGAGGTTGTCAAAACCCGTATTCGAAAGAATACAGTTTTCTTGTATTCTTTCTTGTATTCTCTCCAGCCACGGTTCTAACCTTGAGGATGCCACTGGGTTAAGTCTCACCCAGAATACTGCTCTGCCTCCTGATATCCTAATCCAAAGTGCATTTAATCCTTCCCTTTGAGAGGATTGTGGGAAAGGTTCTAAATCCTATTTTTCCAAGGGTCGTCTTATACATTTTAGATAGCAAATAGCATTTAAGATAGAGCACAAGACATTTTACATTCTAGAATCAAATCCCATGCCAGAACGTCAGTCCTTGACAGTGGTAGCAAGTACCTCAAATGTGATAGGTATATTAAAGATTTTATTTTCTTTTAAAAATTATTTTATTTTTATGGAGACAGGGGCCTCACTCTGTTCCCCAGTCTGGTCTCAACCTCCTGGGCTCAAGCTATCCTCCCACCTTGGCCTCCCAAAATGCTAGGATTACAGGCGTGAGCCACCATGCCCAGCCAGATTTGAATTTTCAATTTAGCTCTGACTTACTTGAGTTGAAAAGACACAGTACATGTGAGCTGATAGGAGGATGAAGTGGGCAGGATACATATTCTTTTATACTTACAGCTTGTAAGACACAAGTGTTTTTGCGGCTAGGTCTTACAGTAGAAAGTTCTAGGAGGTGTTAGAGGCAGGTGGACAAAAAAAAATTTCAACATTAAACAGAATAATATGTGAACATAGACCAACTCTCATTCAGAATTACAGGTCTGGGGACCTTGCAAATTGATTTGTCCTCGTAGGCCCCTTAGATAAAAGCTAAAATTGTTCTTATTCCCCACCTTACAAAATGAAACCAAGAAAGGAGATTGAATATGTTTTAATGGTGAAATTTACCAGAATACCTAATTGCTTGAGAAACACCGAGAGATTTTGCAACTGGAGGAGAGTCTGAAGTCAACTTAGTGATAAATCAGAGAGTAGGAAGCACAAACACACAAGCACAGATGAAAAACCCAAGGTAATAATTAACTCAAGAGAAACAGAAAAATTATGCAGCAAAGGAAAGTAATCATAGTTTACTACATAAGTCAGTTGTATAGAACATCTACATATCCGTAAAATGCAAACAATGACTATTGTACCCAAAGTTACAATATAACCATATTGCAAAATGGGACGTCCAGAAAGTGTGTGGGTGTGTATGTATGTTTGGGGTGTGTGTGTAGTGTGTGTGTGGGCTGTGTGTGTTTTCATGGTGTGTGTTGGGGGGTGTCTTCATGGGGTGTGCTTGTGGAGTTTGTGAGGAGTGTGTTGTGTAGGTATGTGTATGTGTGTGTCTCAGTGGCAAAGAAGTAAAAGCAACTAGATCCTCACTTTACAGAGCAAGAAATCCTAATAAATAGCAAGACAAGCACATTATATAAAGATATGAAGGTTAATGCCAAAAAATGCACTAAAAGAGTTAAAAATGTCTGCTTCTGGGGAATAGAAAATTTGAGGAGCATGGAGACTGTTGTTTTCAGAATCTGATTTTTTAAATTATGTGCATGTGTCACTTTGATAGAAGAAAAATCTTTTTTAAAATTATGCACCTATGATGATGCTATACACAATTTAGAGGTCAATAAACATGAGCTATTCTTATTAACCGTGGAATGTTACCATCTTTAAAATGGGCCAGTGACAACAGACTCCATGCCTCTCCATGTGACAGCCTCATAACGGAGCTTTCTAGAGCCCAGATCCTCGGAGAGCACCTCCTCTCTGCCACACTCCACGCTAGGCCCTGAAATGCAGCTGTGAACATTCAGACCCAGCTCTGCCCGTCCCCGGGTTCACTCTAGTGGGGGTGACACAAGCGTCACCTGCATTTAGGACAAGCACCGGGGGTGTTGCGTTTTTTTAATGTAATTTGGGAGGTGAGCATTTGCTTCAGTGTATTTGGATTTTTGGCACCAAATTCGGTTTTTGAGCCCTGACTCTCGACTCCCGTTGGCTGGCGCTGACAGGCAGCTAGCTTGGCTTGGTTTTGTAAGTTCTTGGCGACAGTAATTGGGACAGGTGCTGTGCCCTTAAACCAGCTGTGGTTAACCAAAGAGAAGTCCAGTCAGGGTGCACAAAATCCTGGAGTGTATAGGCCCACTGTGGCTAGGTCGTCCAGTGCTCATGTTTAGAGACAGACCGGACTAGGGACAGGAATGTGACCTGCAGCTCACCCAACGTGGCACCGATAAACAGTTCAGAGCGGAAACTCCGACCTTCTGATTGCTTTACACCTCACTGGGCTGTTTAGAAGGCCCTTCACATTTTGGGTGAATGAAGCGGATTTGAGCAATCACACATCAAAGTTGCTTTATCCATCTAGGCCCTTGAACCGACATTCCAGAGACCAAAGCAAAATGTTGAAAAGCTGCTCCCCCAGTCCCTCGGAACCTCCCCGCATCCCCTGAGCTGTGTCAAGGCTCAAACTGTGACAGAGCATCTCCCGGAGCCCCATGCGGTGATTCACAGAAGCGGTGGGTGGCTAGAGAAGCCAGCAGGAATTTAAAAAGACCTAAGGTACTCACGTAGGAATGAGCCTATAAATTCCTCCCCCATCACCGTTGCCAAGGCAATGCAGGTGGGCCCAGAGCCGGCTCTCAGGCAGGAAAATCCCCACCTCCTCCCTCTACACACATTGCCCTGGCTACATGTGGCTTTTTATGACAGCTTTGCTTCAGCTACTCCTCTTGCAGAAGGCGGCTTATTTTCTCCAGATGCTGGCTAGGTTGCAATATTCTGAGGAGCATGGAAGAGCCCATAGTATGATTTTCTCTGAGCTTTGACCTCTCCCTTAGAGATAAGCCCACCTCAAGCCCCTGCTCTGGGAAACTCAGAGATACCCAGCACTTCAACACTTGCATTGCAGCCTCCCCTCTGCTCCCCTGCCTTCCTTCATAGCCGCGTGTTCAGACCTTCCAGATTCATCAACCATATTAGAGCCTGAGGACCTCCTCATGGCAACCTGACCTCCAATCTATGTCGCCCACCAAAGCTGACTTGCAAAACAGAGGCGTTGGAGTCTACATCTGTTTTTGGAAGAGGAGTGTGGCCGCAATCGTAAGGGAAAGACAAAGCCAGCTGTGTTTTGACCTCAAGGACTCTGTGGGCTCCATTCCTGTTTCTTTTCCCCAGAGGATTTCGTGATGTCTTTCGAATTCCCCTCCCCTATGCTGCTGCACAGAGAGTCACCTTTTTCTTCCTAGCCCAGCTGCTGCTATTCCTGATGACAGCCTTGCCATATGGCACCACTCACTCAGCTCCATCAAGCAGCATCAAGCTCATCTTAATAGTATTTACCCCACACTTCTCTGGCAGTCAAACTCAGCTGCACCCAGAGCTGTCCTGTGGGTGTGCCCATCCACTGTACTCCATTGAGAATACTTACGCATGTGTATGAATGAAGCTAGACATGATACAGCTTTGTCTCAGCTTGGTGCTTTTTTTTTTTTAATTGGTGTTTGTTTGTTTGTTTTGAGACAGTCTAGCTCTGTTGCCCAGGCTGGAGTGCAGTGGCATGATATCAGCTCACTGCAGTCTCCGCGCACCAGGTTCAAGCGATTCTCCTGCCTCAGCCTCCCAAGTAGCTGGGATTACAGGCACGTGCCACCATGCCTGGCTAATTTTTGTATTTTAATAGAGAGGGGGTTTCACCATGCTGGCCAGGCTGGTCTCGAACCCCTGACCTCAGGTGATCTACCTGCCTCAGCCTCCCAAAGTGCTGAGATTACAGGCCTGAGCCACCATGCCCAGCCTCAGCTTGGTGCTTGCTAAGATGAACCAAAACAGGCAATTAAGGACCAAAACAGGATAGGAGAAAGGTCCGTTCTAAATGTTAACTCACTGTTGTCATTCACCAGACTGTTGATGCCTAATTAATCACCGATTGCATCACCTGATGACAGCTGAGAGTCAAAGATGTCATTTGATCTAGAGATAATCTACTTATGCGCTGGAGTGTGGGTAGGGGTAAGCCCGAGTGAATGGGCACATGCACCAGATAGAGAGGCAGATGGAGCCCAAGCATCTGAGACAGTCGTAAGCTTGGGGAGGGAACCTGAAGACGAGGAGCACATGTGCGACCTTATCCATCCACTCTAGCATGGTAGGTTTGTCCCAAAAGAGCCTGGGCATTCTACTGCCATCCCCTCTCCCCTTACCCTGAATGCCACCATCTAGGTAAACCCAGGAAAGTGTTTTGCTCTTAAGCCTATCCTCTGAGGAAGTAGGGACATGTTTGTTTGACCTGAAATCAATAGGGCCCGTGGTGACCCTGCTTCCACCCAACTGTGGAAGCTCCCTGCCACATTAAGGAATGGAGTGAGCCAGAAGTCACAGAAAGATCTAGGAAACTAAAGACCATGAATACACTTTCAAAGCTTGTTTGAGCATTTCTTTTTTTCTTTTTCAGTACTTGAAGGATGAGGCTTATAAACTACCGAAATAAAATGTCATTGTCTAAGATGCAGCAATTGACATATGTAAGTCAGCATATACAAATGAAATAGATCGCTATGAATACTACATTAAATGCTTTGCTTTTTAGGCCACATAGGGTTTTCAAGGATGTGTTGAGGCGAATTCTAACCTCTGTCTCTAACCTCTGCAAGATCTGGGGACCCTTTCTGGAGCTGTCTCAACTGTGGTGTCTTCAGTCAGAAAGTGGGGATGACATCACCACATCTCAAATGTGGACAGGTTAAATAACATGATGGGTATGAAGCCTAGCACATCATAGGTGTTCAATCCATGTTGGTTCTCTCCTCCTGACTCCTTTGTCCCCCAAATCATAGACTTGACTTGTTGGTATCAGCACAGCCCTAGAACAATGAAAAAAATACAAAGAACAACAAGAACCTATTCAGTGTTTTTCACCTTGAATAATGTGAGTGGAAGACAAGGGAGACTGACATGTTAGTGAGAGAAATAAGATGAATGGACACTAAATGACACCTGTTTGGACTGACAGTAGCCCATTCACACATTTCACCAAAAACAACTGATTGTATTAGATGCACAGCTCTTCCTTCTATCCCCTTTTCAAAAGAAAAAAAAAGAAAGGCTTAACAATTTAGATGGAGGCTATCAAAATCTGCCTTTACTGCTTATTTTGATGATTTCATGGATATTCCTCATCATCCAGTGAATATTATTTTATACAGATGTGAATATCTGGCTCCAACTATCAAAACAAGCCTGCTACCACTTGGGGGTTAAAACACGCAGGCTCTGGGCTCTCTACAGAAAGGACTTTTTAAAAATTGTAAGATGCTTCCATGAGGCAGGGCTGTGCGTGCCTGTGTGGTCTGAGCAGGCTGGCAATGGGAAGGCTCCCCTTCACAGAAATCCCCAGAGCACAATCTCGGGGAACACTTCGGGAGGCAGCCAGGCATGGGGATTTTCCAGTCTGCCCTTCCCCGCCCTGCCTGTGACAACTCAGCTCATGCATCAGGCAACGAATCCCATTCACGAAGCTGTCAGTGACTCCTGAATTCATTGAGAGACTCAGAACCCATCTTGCCCAGGTTCAACTGCGGGTTAATCCCGGCTAACCTAAATCATTGTTCCCTGAACACAAAGGAATGTGGAATTCTGTGCTGGGGCTGTGTGTCAGCACGGCTTCCTTGCTAGGTAGAAATATATCCGGCCTCAAGCGAGAGAGAATATATGAATATGTGAGTAGCTGGGGAGCTGTGCTTCTCCCTCCAGCCTGAGGTTTCCATTTACTGCCGCCCCCAGGGCATCCAGAGGCATGGTTTAGACCATAAAACCTGTTCTGTAGACAACTGAATCTCACAAGGGTCAGTTTTATTCTTTTCATGCTCCACTTCCAAAATGTACAACTGTAGGATGTTTCCTGTCTTCCCCTTCTACCATGAAGACAGCCACCAGTAGGGGAGGCTATGTGTGTGGGGGGGACATTGCTATATTTGGGCCATCAATTTAGAAAGCATATGAGGTTACAGTGTCCCTTCATGAGGCACAACTCTGCAAGGACCAGTTCCATAGCATAGTGAGATGAATATGCATATTAGAATCTGTACATAATCTTCACATGCAGTAATTGCAGTCCATAGGCTCTAGACATAAAGAAACATGCATTTTACAATAGTACTAGATCAATTTAAAAAACCCCAGGAGTTAGCATTTAGCTCACAAATTGGATAAAATATTAAATTCATTGAGAAATAGGCAAACCATAAGGCTGTAAAATGGTCCATTATAGTCAGAAAACTCATCTGCCATGTGAGAGTGCTGAGCACAAGACCTCACCGTAAATCTACAAAAGAAAGGCTACTCTTCCAGACTCAGGAGAGAAGGGAATAAAAGTCGCATCAGCAATGGATATTGCTCCCAGATTACAAAATTAGGGTTTATAGGGAAAAATTCAGCCTGCAGTAATGGTCAGTAAAAATGACTGGTTTTATAGAACAGGAACTTGTAAAGATAAAGGAGAAAAGCAGCAGGAAAAAAATTAAAAAGACTCCCACAGAAACCTGTCCAGAAATAGAAATTCAGAGGACTTCCTGCCCTTTAATAGAATAAGCTCAATGGAGATGAAGAAGAATTATGGATGAAGCAAGGCAAATTATTTGATCAAACTGAGAACTTTTTTTTAAATAGTCATTCAGGAAAGAGCAAAAACCACTACAGTTATCTACCATGGACAGAAGTTGTTCAGAGCTGGTAAAGGAATTAAATCTGTCACCAGTCACCAGGCACGGTGGCTCATGTCTGTAATTCAGCATTTGGGGAGGCTGAGGTGGGCAGATCACCTGAGGTCAGGAGTTTGAGACCAGCCTCGCCAGCATGATGAAACTCCATCTCTACAAAAATACAAAAATTAGCTGAGCATGCTGGTGCATGCCTGTAGTCCCAGCTGCTCTGGAGGCTGAGGCATGAGAATCATTTGAACCCAGGAGGCAAAAGTTGCAGTGAGCCCTGATTGTATCAGCCTGGGTGATAGAGCGACACTCCATCTAAAAGAAAAAAAAAAAAAAACTGTCGCCAGAAGCTCACCATCTTGCATGCTGTAGTTGTACCAATGGGTAGGTGCAGCTATGTAGCTAAGCTACACTTCAAGACTTCAACTTCAAATGTATGATAATAAATGGATTAAGCCAATAAAATTTTATAAGTGCAAACCTAAGAATATATTCTTTAATGGCTGCTATGAAATATGCTGGAATAGGGCCAGAATATTAACACACATTCTGGCCAAGACATCAGGCGTCTGGTTATTTGAGAGAAGTAACAGAGGCAGGGAGTTCGCCGTCCGAGCTGTTCTCGCTGTATTCACACCCACAGTCATGAATGAAGGATCACTGTGAACCCAGCACAGCGTCTAATGCTCCAGACACAAAGGTGGGAAGTTTCTTAAGATGCTCACAGTTAGCTAGCACAAAAAAAATCTTTTTTAAATCAATGCACAATGTGTAATAGGAGGCTGTGAGGGAAAGCAGGATTGGGGATGACTTCTATGAGAGGCTGGGAAGCCTCTTCACAGCACAGATAGCTGTGTAGCCAATCTATGGCCCTTAAGATAAAAATCAGAAATTTAGTTTTGTTTTAGGGGGTCTGGGATTGGGGGCTACTTGGAAAGATTTTTGTGATGTAAAGAGAATAACTTAACTGCTGCAAACCCTCCCTGCAGTCACTCTTTTTTTTTTCTATCTTTTCTCTTTTGGGCTTATATAGAGATGTGAGCAGGCACCATAGCAGCTGTCTTGCAACCATGAGTAAAAGGCTAAGGAAATTGCAGAAATAACCCTGGCATCAGAATGTCTGCATTCTAATGTCACAGTAACCCCGACTGCTAAGCCAACACCAGTGCCTGCCACTTCCTGATGTCTTGTCATAGACAAGAAAAAAACCAGCCCAGGTGTGTTTAGACCACAGTGATTGGTGCAGCCAAACGCATTCCTAACTGACGCATTTTCTAAGGAGTCTGTCTCAGGCTGTAACCGCATTAGTCAAATGTTGACACTGGTCCCTTATTGCTGATGAAGTTCAAACTCTTTTGCCTTTATTGTTAGTCTGACTTCTCCCTTCCCTTCAGCATTACCACCCTTGTTCCCAACATGAGACTCTCCAGTGGAGCCAGGATGGCCTCTTCCCTCTTGTTCCAGCTAGCAAATTAAATTTTCCTGCTGGAAACTCCTGTAGCCCTTGAAGAGTTGCACAATGATGCATTTCTCCATTTCTACCTGGTCCCCAACCCTGAGCATTTTCTGAGGGCCAGAACTAGAGCACATGTTTACTTTTCCATGTCTCCCATGATAACTGGCGTGCTACTGGGCACATCTGGGGAGAGAGTAACAGAATGTCTGGCAGAAGAAAAGCTTAGCTAGATCTGCTCCAACCCTCTCCTTTTGATTGGACGGTCAAGACCCAGAAAGGTGAAGGGAACTCACTCAGGGTTACACAATGGAGTATTAATAGGCCCAGAACCACAACGCCAGGCTGCTGTCTCTTCGATGAGCATATTTTCCACTACACCTCACTGTCTAAAAGAAAAGTGCCAATTAGAGGCACACAAAGTAACAAAGCTGGTGATGACTGTAATGGATGATTACGTCTTTTCAGAGGGCATGAAAAAGAGAGCTGAGTAGAGGCTGATGTGAAGGAGCTTCTTCAGTATATAATTAACTGCTGACTTCTTTGTATTGTTACAATAATGAACTCAGCAATGAGCTGAGAACACCCTTGCCTGAAGGGGCAAGAATAGCAATGCCGTTCTCATTGGAAGACGGCTCATGGGCTGGGGTCTTTGGCGAGCTCTGAGTCACTGGGTCCATATCCCATTCACGTGCATTTAGGATGGAGCCTGACATGTACCTCAATGCCTCTCCTCTTTCTAACAGTATGGGAACCGTGCTCTAAGCTGGTTTGTTTTGTTGTTTGTTTTGAGACGGAGTTTCGCTCTTGTTGCCCAGGCTGGAGAGCAACGGCGCCATCTCGGTTCACTGCAACCTCGGCCTCCCCGGGTTCAAGTGATTCTCCTGCCTCAGCCTCCCAAGTAGCCGGAATTACAGGCGGCCACCTCCATAACCAGCTAATTTTTTGTATTTTTAGTAGAGATGGGATTTCACCGTGTTGGCCAAGCTGGTCTCAAACTCCTGACCTCAGGTGATCCACCCACCTCAGCCTCCCAAAGTGCTGGGATTATAGGCATGAGCCACTATGCCAGACCCGCTCTGAGCTGTTTTGAGAAATGAAGCTTCAGAGATTATGAAAGACTGTGATCTCCAGAATGACTTGACTGGAGGCCCCTGAGAATATGGAATTTGTTGATTCACAGTCATAAAATCTTAGATTTTGGAGCTAGATGAAACCCTGGAGATGACCTAGTCCAATCTCTTTATTTTAAGATGAAAAAACTGAAGCCCAGAGACAGAAAGTGACTAGCCTGTGGTCACACAGCCAGGAGTGGTAGAACTGTCAGATGCTGTGTTCCTCTGTTGCTTCCTGGGTACACACACTGCTGGCCACACCTCCCAGGCTTTGGCTCTCTGATGCCAGAGTGTCAAGTGCCTTCCAGAGCCCCCTGAAGTGTCATGCTGCTTACTGGAAAGATACATAGATTGCTACCTAACAAGAAATGAGGCAAAGCCATTTTTTTCCTCTCCAGTTAATCAATAACTGGACACAGGGGCCTCCGTTTCCTGAAACATGATCTCAAATACTACATAGGGTGAGTGAGGGATTTGGCAAGACTGACAGCCGCTTTTGTTTAAACACAGAAGCCAGACAGATCAATGGACAGGGTGAACTACCTGTGTGATGTCGTTTGTCTTAATATCCACTATGAGGCTTTAAAACTAAGTTTGCAGAATCACAAAGAATGAGAACTGAAAGAGAAGAGGAAGCCAAGGAGCAGAGTCTGTCCAGAGTCAGATACCTCAACAGTGACAGAACTAGTATCAATAGTGAACGAAAACCCTGGGCAAGATGACACACCAAGTTATTAAAAGGCCATGGAGCATTTATAAAAGGCACATATAAATAGAAATGTTGAATTACAAATGCAAGCCCCTGTGACCTGCCTGGTGTTCCAGCCCAGTGGTTTTCAAATATCTAAGCCAGAGCCACTGAGGCTGCACCTCAAATCAAGGCTGGCTGAGGGCACACATCGGTGCAGGTCTCCAGAGCTCCCGGCTTGGAGAGGGATGCTCTTAAGATCACCATCTTGAAATTCTTAATTTTATCTTTGAATTCCTATTATTTTCGACGGGAAATTGAAGAATGCACCAGGATCTGGGAGCCTTGTTTCACACTCAGGCCCCACCACCACAATCTCTCTATTCCCTGGGAAGGGTTCCTCACTGCCTCCTTGTCCTGGTGCCCTGCCCTTGCCCCACCTCCCCCACCCCACCCTGCAATGGATCCTGCCCACTGCCTGGGGCATCAGTGAGATCACCTAGGCTGGTGATGGGGTGGGGTGCAAGCTGTTGTTCTCATCACTGTGCCTCCAGTGAGAGCCTGTGAACAGACAAGGATGCTGGAAGGTTCAGGGGTGTCTCAGGGCAGGGCAAAGTGGTAGCTGGCCTCATCCCTGGCTGACAGCTGGCCTCATCCCTGGCTGGCAATACCATGGCTGTTCAGTACCCATCCAGGCAGGTGTGAGCCTCTGCCTACCCAACCCAGGTCCCAACCACTTCTCTGTGGAAGTTGTGATCCCTTGAGAGTCTCCAGTCCTCTGTGAGTTAGGGCTGACTCCCATGACCTGGCAGGGCAGAGAACATCAATCTGGGGGCTGACAGAGAATGTCCTGCCCTGGAAGCTAGTGGGCAACACTGCAAAGTCACAAATAGGGGTCCCGAGGCACTTGTGAGAGTCCATACTGGCCCTTGCAAATATCCCCATGCCTGAGGGAGTGCAATATCAAATAGCAAATTTTTAAAAAGCGCAATAGAGAAAGAAACCAGAAAGAAAACAAAAAGTGTAATATTTTGGAACCTTTAACAGCACTTTTGTCTAGCTTTTGAATAAGGAGCCTGCAATTTCATTTTGCACGACACCACACTAATTATACAACTGGTCCCGCCTCAAGCTTAACCCAGGCCCTGGGACCTATCACATCCACATAGGATGTTAAGGATCCAAATGACTCAGTAACACATGGAATAAGAAAGTAATCCTTGCTTGAATCTGTACTTTAATTTATGCCCTATGTTATACTCCAGAGTTATTGCTACGTTCCTATCTTGGTCTCTTTGCCTTACTTTCCAAGTGGAGCTTTGCTCTAGAACAGGGGTCCCCATCCTCTGGGCCATGGAACCATGCTGGTCCATGGCCTGTTAGGAACTGGGTTGCAGAGTAGGAGGTGAGTGGCAGGCGAGTGAGCATTACCACCTGAGCTCCACCTCCTGTTAGATCAGCATCGGCTTTAGATTCTCAAAGGAGCATGAACCCTATCGTGAACTGTGCATGCGAGGGATCTAGGTTGCAGGCTCCTTATGAGAATCTAATGCCTGATGATCTGAGGTGGAACAGTTTCATCCCGAAACTATCCCCTGCTTCCATCGTGGAAAAATTGTCTTCCACGAAATGGGTCCCTAGCGCCAAAAAGGCTGGAGACCACTGTTCTAGAATACCAATCCCTAAGATCTGCTACTCGCATCTTCCTAAAGTTATCTGCTTGTCAAAGCATCCATTCTCTCCTCCTATAGGAATCTCTCAGGCCTCATATCCTGGGCCAGTGGGCCCATCAAGGAGAGAGGAAAAAGCCAACATCTGATAGGTGCCCACTTCCTGGCAGTGCTTCACCTGAGTCCTCAATTCCACACTCTGTTTGTTTGAAACAATACTAGTCCCAGCTGTGACATAAAAAGATGGCATGTTCTATTTTAAGAGGCAGTTTCTTTGGTCTGGTTTCTTTCTATTGATTCTGTGTGGTCAGAAGTAACTAGGAATACTGTCTTCAGCAAGAGAAAACTTAGTAATTTGGGATTGTTTAACCCATTGAAGGGTAGTTTGAAGAGTTCACACTATGTGGACGGATTACCTGAAGGATGGTGGTGAGTATTTTTTCTATTGATCACAAAAGGCAAAGCAGGCTGAGCATGGTGGCTCACGCCTGTAATCCCAGCACTTTGGAAGACCAAGGTGGGTGGATCACCTGAGGTCAGGAGCTCAAGACCAGCATGGCCAATATGGTGAAACCCTGTCTCTACTAAAAATACAAAAATTAGCTGGGCATTATGGCGCATGCCTGTAATCCCAGCTACTTGGGAGGCTGAGGTAGGGGAATCACTTGAACCTGGGAAGTGGGGGTTGCAGTGAGCCGAGATCGTGCCACTGCACTCCGGCCTGGGCAACAGAGATTTTTGTCTCAAAAAATAAATAAATAAATAAATAAAATAAATAAATAAATAAATGGCAAAGCAAAAGAAAATGAATTTAACTTTGAGCCAGGAGATATTTAATACAAGGAGAAAGTTCCTAGGGCTGGAAATTTTCTGATGGAAGAGGATACTGAGACCATAGACACGGGGTCCTAGATTCCCATAAACAGATTTGGGTTGGAATTCACTATGTGACCCTGACAACTTACCCTCTTTTGAGTGTCCAGTGCTAAAATGTAGACAATATTATCTACTTCATCACTTTGCTTTGTGAAATCGGCCTGCACTCAGCATTTAGTAATTTTGTCTTGCATTTTAATTGGAAACACCCTGGTACAGAATAAAGAGCATGGATTTTGGGATTTGGCAGTCTTGAGTCAGGATTCCATATCTGTCACTAACAGAGTTACTTTCAGAGAGGGATTATTGCACCTCAGGTTTCTGTAAACAGGAGATAGACCACCTGTAACACACCTGTTTTGAATATTAAATGAGATAGTCATTAATAGATTAATGTATAAAGTGTCTGAAATGTATTAGCACTCAACAAACATTAATGTTTTCTCTTCCATCTAATCACAGGCACACATGCGTGCAAGCACACACACATACACACACACACGTGGCTTTAATCAGGAACAGAAAGGGAAAATGTTGATGAATCCTAGTTTTTTTTCATTGCAAGGTGTGTGAAAACCAAGCATACTTGCAGAAACTCAAGATTATTTTTATTTACTCAGAGACAATACTGACTTTAAAGAAAAGAAATTATCTAACCTAACAATGGAAGTGTAAACATCACCCTAAATGATGGTCTTGGCCATTGTGGTGTTCCTGTCTTCAGACAGTGGCTGCCTCTGGGCTTTAACCTGGACCAAATCCTCTGAATTCTGCCGCCCTTAATGGTGACAGGCACCTGCAGCACAGTGTAAATCTGCAACACTAGCATGCCCTCCAGGTTTCAGTGACCGGATTCCTCTCGTCAGCATGTCTGCAACTCTCCTTTCTCTCAGGAGATGTGTTGACTCATTATACCTATTTTTAATAAAAAGGCAAATTTAAGCCTTAATTTGTATTTTAAAATAAATTCTCTTAGGGCATGGACCCACTAGGGAATTAGTTACAAATGGTTTTTAGTGGTACACATTTAATGAACATTTAACCAAAGAAAGAAAATTGCTAGTATGCATAATTTCTTTTTTTTTAACCAGCTGAGTATGATAAATCCTATCTGTCCTTTCTCTTTAACTACTTTTGCCATAAAACCACTTATTTTATGGCCGTGGTGACACAGCACTGCTGTTTCACTTTATGATTAATAAAGTAATTAGCACCGGTTCTAATATTCTTAGCAAAAAGGCTGGGCTTTAGATATTTCTGTTGCCCTAATAGGTTTTCTAAAGCTACATGGTGCCCATGGAAGATGGCCTGCTGGGGCCTGCAGAACGCATTTTCTAATGTACATCGTCAAGATCAATTGATAAATTACGTCAGTCTGGGTTAGTCATCATACAGAAAATATCATTAGAGATGAAAAAGGAATGAAAGGATGCGGGCAGGGGTAATTTGGTTTTCATTGTTGATTTATGTTATAGAACTATTCTTGTAGGCAATTACCAAAACACAAAATGCCAGAGAAAATGAAAAAGTTCTGAAAAAGAAGAGCCTATTACAACAAGATATGTGGTAAACAGACAAGAATGACAGCTCTTTTGAAACAGCAGCCCATGGAGTCAACTGGGAAGCATGTTTCTGACTCCGCACACAGTGTCTTTGGGGCCACGCCAAACGCAGAACTGGATCCTGGGCTCTGTTACGTCCTTCCTTCTGAAATATGTTTTCTTAGTGAGTCTTTGAGGACAACGCAGGGGTGCAGGTCACAGCAAGCGTGTGCTGGGAAGAGAGCCACCGTGGTCTGAGGAGTTGCAGTGTTGATTCCACTTGGAAACGTGAGGATGCTGAGCTCATTCACGAGGGAATCTCAGGGCCCTTTGTGGTTGCAAAACTAAAAATAAAAAATTGCATTTATGCATGGACGTTGCTGAAAAACAAACCCTCTCTGTTTTCAGGGTTTAATAGATTTCAGGTTGGAAATCTATTAAAGCAATTTGATTCTTGGGACAGGATATAAATTTTCTTACCAGCCTTACAATCGTTGACCTCATTGCCCTTCCATAATTCATTCATTCATTCATTCAATGAGCATTTATGCTATGTCAGGCCTGGGCTTGGCCTTGGGGAGACAACGATCCTTGCTTAGGGAGCCCACAGTGTGTCATAAATAATAGTTTGGGCTCTGGAGTTAGACAAACGTGTATCCAGGTGTCACTACTTATTGGTTAAGTGACTTTGGATATATTACTCACACAAGCCAGATCTAAAATGGGGACAATAAGTATACCTACCTCATAGGGGTGTTGTGAGGATTAAATGAGGTAATGCTATCTAAGGGGCTGCAGAGAATATCATGCATTATGTGTGTTCAATTAAATAGAAGCTATCACTAGTATATTAAGATCATGCCACTGATTCAGGACTATGCAGAGACACACTTTGAGCTGTTTCTCTGGTGCTAGAAATGAATTCATATAGAGTCATCTGAGCTTTCTCCTTGGTGTCTCCTTGGGATCTATAGTGCATATCTGCAAATAGTTCTCTCTGATCGGAGAAAAATCAGTAATTGGTAGAGATTGAATAAGATGCCAATACTGATCAGCCCGGGACTCCATCAATCAAACTACCCAATCCAGACAAACCAAGTTAGGGATGCTGGATGCTTCCTCTCTCTTTCCTCCTCCCCATCCTCTTCCCCTCTTCTTTCTTTCCTCTCCTCTCCCCTCTCATTCTCACCTATCACCTACATTCTCCTCTCCCCCTCTTCTCTCCTCCCTGCTGCCTGGTCATGTGGCATATCCTTAGATTCTGCTATAGTCTGAATATTTGCGTCCCACCGAAATGTATAGATTAAAAGCCTAATCCCCAATGTGATGACATTCGGAAGTGGAGACTTTTAGGGGAGTGATCAGGTCATGGGTGGAGCCCTCATGAATAGGATTAGTGCCTTTATAAAAGAAGGCTGAAAGAGAGCTATTGCCCTTCCACCATGTTGAGGATGCAGCAAAAAGGTGCCGTCCATGAACCAAAAAGTGGGCTTTCCCCAGAACTGAATCTGCCTCGATCTTGGACTTCCCAGCCTCCAGAGCTGTAAGAAATCCATTTCTGCTGTTTATAAGGTACCCAGTCTGTGGCATTCTGTTATAGCAGTCCAAAGAGACTAAAACAAATTCGCTTCCATTTTCCATAAGGAAAGCATGCCACCTCTCATGGTTCTGAATAATCCCCATCCCTCAGGAGCCAAACTGGAGTGAAACAAGAGTCAGTTGCTCAGAAGGAAAGTGAGTATAATTCACTGACACAAATTCCTCAGAGTTGGGAGGGACATCAGAGACGCTACCCAGCCCTTTGTCTTCAGGAGGGAAAGGTCTCATTTCCTTTCTCAGATGAATCTGGAGAGGTAGAGAAACCTGCCCAAAGCTGCACAGGTGTGGGGGTGGAGGTGGGTTACAAGCCCGGCCTCCCTCCTGAGGCCCGACTCTCCTGCTGTCCTGCAGCTCATGGTGACAATCACCCCTGGGTCACTGCGGCACCTGTCACTCCTTAACTGCTGCTTTTCTTAGGGCTTGAGATGCTTCGCTTGAGACACTTTTTTTTCCCCTGTAAATGGTCAGGCACAGTGGCTCATGCCTGTAATCCCAGCACTTTGGGAGGCCGAAGCGGGTGGATCACATGAGGTCAGAGCTTAAGATCAGCCTGGCCAACATGATGAAACCCCATGTCTACTAAAAATACAAAAATTAGCCAGGCATGTTTGCACATGTCTGTAATCCCAGCTACTTGAGAGGCTGAGGCACGAGAATTGCTTGAACCCGGGAGGTGAAGGTTGCAGTGAGCCGAGATCATGTCACCGCACTCCAGCCTGGGTGACAGCTTGTGCCTTCGGTCATCTCCCTTTCACTAGTTTCTAAAATGGCATTGGTTCACAGGAGTCACCTAGTCATGGAGTGAATTGGTGCCCATCCCTGTGGTGAGATGTAGGGAGGTGGGAACTTCCATGAGGCCCTGTTCAGGAGCAAGGAGACTGACGGGAGGTCTGGACACCTGGCCTCCAGATCCCTGTGCCCACTCGCTGCCTTGGTCTGACCTGCAAGCAAAGGGGTTAGCCTGGTTAGGGGGGCCAGCCCCAGCTCAGGACACACAGCTGTATGCTGGGGCTCAAATTCCCCAACAGCCTCTTGAAATGCTCAGAGGAGCTCTCAATCACCATGCTTGTGTGTCTGACTATCCCAGCTTTGCCCATAAACTCCCAACCAGACGCCTCTGTTCATCACTCGGTCTTGGCAAGAGAGGCCAAGTGGAATTCCAACAGTCACTGAGGAGCAGAGGGAGGCTTCCAGAAGGAGAGACATGACTAAATATTTTGGAAATTTCTCCTGCCAGTTTCTCTGTCTCCTCTACCGCCCCTGTTTCAAGACGTAGAGGACATAATCCTGTCACCCAAAACAAGACGGCATTTTAAAATTAAACTTGAAACAAGTACATATTTCTGATCTTCAACTCACTCTCACCCAGCCAGAGCATTCACAGTCCAGCCAAACCCTCCATACTACCTGCCTGCAGCATCTGTTTGGAGTGGGATCCTTCTAGAAATTAAGAGGTTTAACCCCACACAGACACTCACTGCCCCCCAAAATGTGTGCACATGCACCCCCAAAATCCTTTGTCAGCCCAGCCAAAGGCTGGTCATCATGTCTTTGTGCCCAGAGTAAGAAACGCAGCAGTTATTTCTCCTAAAATCAAGAGACCAAGCAGACCCTTCCCCAGACACCTGGAGAGAAGGTTGAATCTTAACTGGCCTCATCATCCCATAAAAGGGCAAGGGAAGCCATTCTGGCAGATTTTCTCTCCAAGCCTCATTGAATTCTGGCCTACCCCAGGGGCAGGAAGTCAGCGCTACTGCTGTGTGAGCAGCTGGTGTGGCCATCCATCAGCCTGCTGCCCCCTCTGACAACTCTCACACATGCCTGTGGTGCTGGAGGGTTCCATCAGGCAGGGACACCTATGCACCATCCCAAAAGGAGCATGAGGTCCCTAAAAGGTCCTCAGAGCCAAGGCTAGTCTGCCTGACCAGCAGTGATGGCCTAAACCAACACCTTTTGACTAATCCTGGTGCGGGGCCGTGAGCAGCTCCCCCTATGGGCCCTGCAGTGGTCCCCCTTTCACTCTGCGCCCTCTCACCCTCCCCCTCTTCCAGTGGCCTGTGTTCTCCTCGTACTGTGCCAGGATGGTGGGCAAGGGGCTAGGCATGTCCAAAGGCTGTTGGTAGCTCCTGAGAAACTTGGCACTTTAAATGCCAGGGCTGAAAGCGCTCGTCAGAGCACGGCATGCCGAGCTGATCCGGGTTGGGCCGCCCTCCACCCACACCCGGGCTGTGCTCCGCCCTCTCCTGCCGTGCCAGGGCTGCAGTCTCAGGTCCTGCCAGTTGGCTCTGGGAGTGCAACCACACAGACAATAAGGTCCTGGAAATCCTCCCACCTCACCACCACTTACACACTCCACACACCCACACTACACACAACACACATACTGCACACACACCATGAACACACAACGCATACCATCACACCACCCACACAACACACCACACACCCACATCACACATATACACCATGTGCACATACCCCACAACACACCACAGGCACCACACACACCACATATACCACACATCATGCACACAAAACACACACTAGCCACACCACCCACACAACACACCACACCCCCACATCACACACATACAGCACATATACACACCGCACCACACACAACACACACATACATCACATACACTCATTGCCCCACACACCACACACAGCATACAACCACACACCACACACCTACATCACATACAACCACACACCAACACCTACATCACACCTACACACACACTGCACCACACACCACACACAGCACACACACATACCACACACAACACACACCCACATCACACACATACACCATATACACACACAACACAACACACACACCACACTACCACACCACACACAAACCACAAACACATCACCCACACCACCCACACAACACACCACACACCCATATCACACACATACACACCATACCACATACAGCACACCACACACACCTCACCACCACTGACACATTCCACACCACATACCATACCACATACTACACATTACATACGTACCACACACCATACACACCACACACCACATATGCACACTACACATACCACATACACCATACCACAAACACCACACATCACACATGTACCACACACCATACCACACATACCATATACACCGCACATATCACACACACAAAACACACTCCAATACACTACACACAAACCATACACGCAACACACCACCAACATAAAACACACCACATACACACCAAACACATACCACACATACACCACACACACCACATAGCACACACACGAAACACACCATACACACACCACACACATATACACAACACACACCACATACCACACACACAAAACACACCATACACACACCACACACACATTACACACAACACACCACATGTACCATACACACCACACATCCTACACACACACAGCACACATGCCACACATACTACATACCATATCCCCCACACACACACATCATACACAGATGATATACACACACCACACACCACTCACATCACACTCCACACACATACACATACACATTCACACAAGAAAGGCCTTCTTTTCATCCTTCTTCAAGACCCGAGTCAGATGCTTGCCACTCCTCTGCAGCCTTCCCTGTCCCTCTCAGTGCCGTGAGTCTCTTCCTCGCCTTCGCTCCTATAGCACTTCCTTTATACCTAAGCTTGCTACTCACTCGAGAATATCTGCGTGGCTATAAGCTCCCTGAGGGCTGGGACCTGGGCTTTCCCCTGTTTGTATTCCTTGTGAGCCTTGCAGAGGCCTGCATAGTTGTACACTCAGTAAACATTTGTCAAATTGGAAACCAAAGACAATGTCCCACCAAGAGAAATCTGGGCTCAACCCCATCTCAATAAATGATGCCAATTTTAGATGTGGGGGTACATTAGTTTGCTAGGGCTGCCATGACATAGTACTACAGGCTGGGTGGCTTAAACAACAGAAATTTATTTCCTCACAGTTCTGAAGGCCAGGAAGTCCAAGATCGAGGTGTCAGCAGGGCTGGGCTCTTCGGGAACCTCTCTCCTTGGTTGGAAGATGGCCACCTTCTCCCTCAATCTTCCCATGGTCTTTCCTCTACATGTCTGTATCCTGATCAGCTCTTCTTATAAAGACAACAGTCATATTGGATTGGGGCCCATAATAGCAACCTCATTTTAACTGAATTACTTCTTTAAAGACCCTAGCTCCCAAACCAAGTACATCCTGAGGTACTGGGGGCCAGGACTTCTGCATATGAATTGGGGACATCAATTAGCAGCACTTACAATTTTCCTGTTGTCTTTCTCGGCACAGCAAACGGCTACGACCCCAAAGCCACCCATGGCTACAGCCTCTACTTATCTCCTCAGGGCATGACTTCCTGTTCCTTGACAGAGGTTCTTGTCTGACCTTAATATTTTAAGATAAATTTTCCAATCTCCACAGCAGTTTTTGTCTTCTGGAGAGTGAATTCTGTGGCGAATCCCGTGGTCAGCAGCTCACGATGAGGTTCACCCATGGTAAGCAGGTAGACAAGTGTGGCAGACATGCTTAGCCCTATTTCCGGGTCCATTTTCACTCTTTCCTTCTGCCTTTTTGCCTTCACTTGCTCGACTTCGAATTTATGTTGGCCAAATGTTATGCATCGTAATAAGCTGCCTGGAATGCTTTCCGGAATGAAGAAGAGTATAATGTGTGCTGTCGAATTTCTGTTGGTCAAATTTGATGCATCGTTATAAGATCCCTGGAGTGCCTTCTAGAATAAAGAAGAGTATAATGTGTGCTGTTGTCAGCAGGCACCACTACCTTTCCCTTCTGAGAATGGGAACTACACTTCCCGAGACCTTCTGTATATGGCTTTTTTTTTTTTAATGAGAGGAACTCGTGTGATATTTGGAAGGCTGAAAGGAAGTGGAAGCCGTCAGTCTTCAGAGATGGATGCAGTTGGATGTGTGGACAGATGAGAGATTTCCCACAGCTTCCTGGAAGGCCCTTTATCACCGCAAACTGAGACGGTTGGTGTTGGGGGCTCCTTGGGAATCTCAAGAATCTCAAGCAAGCTTTTGAAAACCAGCTGCTTTGGGGCTGCAGGCTGAGATTTCAGGGTAACTCCTTTGACTTTCAGGGACAATTCCCCAAATGCTGGCAGCAGCTTCTCTCACCTGCACTCTCCTAAATCTTCTAACTTGTGTATAAGCTCCTGCTTGACTTTTAAACCCTTTATGCGCAGAACATATAGTGGCTTCTGTGTTCCTCACCAAATCCTGTCTGATACCTACATAAGTCATAAAAATAAGCTACCATAGCCTTGTACACTGATGGTGGGGATGTAAAATGGCACAGCCACTGTGAAAAACACTTTGATGATTCCTGAAAAAGTTAAACGTAGATTTACCATATGATCCAACATTCCACTTATAGGTATATACCCCAAAGAATTAAAAGCAGGAACTCAAATGAGTACTTGTATGCCAATGTTCACAGCAGCACCATTCACAATAGGTGGAAACACCCCAAGTGTCCCTCCACAGATGAACAGATAAATAAAATGTTGCATGTACATACAGAGGACTTTATTCCACCATAAAAAGGAATGGAATTCTGATACACGCTGCAACATGGGTGAACCTTGAAGACGTTATGTTGAGTGAGAGAAGCCAGACACAAAGGGGAAAATATTATATGATTCCACTTACCTGCAATATCCAGAACAGGCAAATTCATAGAGTCAAGAAGTAGATTAAAGGGTACTAGAGTCTGGGGGAGGGGAGAATAGAGCATTTTTACTGGGGACAGAGTTTCTATTTGGGATGATGAAAAAGGTTTGGAGAAAGATAGTGGTAAGGGTTGTACAACATTGCGAATGTACTTAATGCCACTGAATTGTGCACTTAAAACAGGTTAAAGTGGTAAATTTTATGTTATGTTTATTTTACCACAATAAGAAGTGCGTGTTTAAAAAATCCACTGTGGCGGCAGCAGATTCTAGATGTCACCTGGGTATAATCAGCCCATTTTATTATAAGTAGCCAATGTGTATAGACTGAGGACACAGAGTACACACAGGTTACCAAGTATGTGTCTCCAAAGAGGGAGACAGTCCCATCTCAACCAGCTGTGGGGGAAAATCCTAATGAGATGACAGTATTTATTCTTCCATCCTAGTCCCCAGATCTAACCAACGCCCAGAGTAAGCTTTCCTTGCCTGATTCAAAATTTCTTTTCCAGATAACTGAGCCTCCTGTTCTCTTTAGTACACCCTATCTTAGCCCCCACACCATTTACCTGTTTCTAACCTGCCTCAATCCCTAGTCCAGCATGAGTGGCTTCCCAAGAACCCTTCGACCCCTGAGTTTCTAAGACTGAAACCCTTTTTTTAAAACTAATATTCAGCCTCCCATATAGACATTTACCTTTCTCTTTAGACTACTATATTCTCATTTCCAAAGCCATTGGCCTACACATAGAGGAACTGCCATAGTTTGTTAATGAGTCAAGCCACTGTGAGTGTGTGTGTGTGTGTGTGTGTGTGTGTGTGTGAGAGAGAGAGAGAGAGAGAGAGAGAGAGCATAATCACCCCAGCCCACATAGTTCATCACCCCAATAAAGCAAAGCTACTATCCTTTGACATATACTCTTGTATAGCTGCTCTTCACTACATCACATTGCACAGAACCATGGCCCTAGACAACCTGGCTTCAATTCTACAAGGTTTACATTCAACCAGTGTATTATCATAACCCTTTAAGGGAGTATTCTCCAGGTGTATAAGTGAAATCTATCCCCTTTATTTCAGTCCCAATCTAGATTTCCATATATGTTTGCTTCTTTTAAAGAGAATTAAACCCTAAACTGTGTTGGTGATGGCCAAGTCCTTATTTGTATTTAGGGTTACGTGAAAACCACCTTTGGCATCAGGAGTCCTTGACTTTCTTGATTTTCTACTGACCTGCTTTGGGAATTGAATATATTACTTCTCTAAGCCTGAGATTTTTCCATGTTAAAAAAATAAAAGAGGGAAGTGGGATTTGAATGGGTGAGTTATTAGGTTCTTTGTAGTTCCAGGAGCTTTTTATATGGTCAAAGCAAATTCTAAATTTCCGCTGTTGTGGAAGCCCCTCTGTTTCAGGTGCACAGCAGGCACAACAAATAATGTCAGGGCAAGGCAAGAGCCACAGAGAAGGTTACAGGCACAGAGAGGTCATGTGACCTCAGCTGAGTCCTCAAACTGATTCACATGTCACAGCTGCTCCCACAGACCACACTGCCTCTTTGTCTGCCCACCTGGTTGGCTCACCTCAAGTATTTTCAGTCTTATTAGCATGTAGCCTGCTATCATTACATAATTTTGTGATGGGACATCGCTCTAGTTTGTATACAGAATCTATAATTTACAAAAGAGCCTAATTACAAGATCCTCCATAGAAACATACTCAGGTGAAAACACTCACCTCTGGTATAATCATGTAACAAGGAAATAGCCAGAGAAGAGTCTTTGCAGGATGGAGCCTGGCCTCATCCGGGTGCTCAGACCTCATCCTAAGTAGATTCCTTCTCTCTTACCCTCTCCACCACCCTCTCTCTAATAGCAAAAACTCTGGCCTATGTGACCTCTGTGCTAAATTGCCTCCCAAACTTAAATGCTATTCAAAATCCTATTTTCCTCCTAGGAGAAGACGTATGATCTATTTCCCTTCTCTCTAAGAATACCTTGCCTGTATAGATTGTCTTCCTGGGTAATGCATTCCTGCACTCGCAGCTGGCCGACTCTTAATCTGGATGCTATCAAAATATATGGCATTTGGGGCTGTGTTTTCTATGGCTATACAAGTTCCTGGATTTCCATCCAACCTCCCTACCCCAGCTCATTTACACAATGCAAAGGCAACAGGATATCATGCAATGAAATCACTCTCACATCTGTCTTTGGGGTTGTAAAGTAATTTGCAAAATCTTAGAACCCCTTCTTCCCCTGTCCTCACTGGTGGAGTAACCGTGTGGTTCACACCTGAGTGTGAGCTGCTCACAGCCATGACTGGACCCTGGACCTGGACTTTTAGTCTCAGGTGTCCCGCCACTACACTGTGAAAACAGGCTGGCCACTTAGGATCTCAGTTCTTCATCTTTAAAGCAACAGATAAGCCTAAACCATCTCCTTGGCCCCTGCATTAGGTTAAAAATAAGTCTGGCTGCTGAAATAGACTCGAGACGACAATGCTTGACCATTGTCTCACACACGAAAGCTAAAGCTGGGTTTAATGGCTCTACTCCATGATGTCTCGGTGGGGCTCCAGTATCTGGCACCTGTTATATTGCTCTGTCGTCCTAGAGGTTTGGTCTTGTCCTCTGGAATGGGGAAAAAGGAAGCAGAAACCACACTCTGTCTTTTTAGGGAAATTATACTAGTGCCTCGGAACTTGGACACATGGCCACAATTGCCTCCCAGGGTGGCTGGGAGACTGTGTGACCAGATAAAAACTCTATTAACAAATAAGAAGAGGAGATTGAACACTGGGGCCACCTAGGATTGTTGGCCATAGACCTTCTCCGTTGTACCATTCTGAGTCTATGAGATCATGGGTGAGGGTAGGGCAGGGGACATGAGAATCACAGCAGAAGCAGACACTGTAGGAGTCTCCAGGGACAGTGACTACAACTGCCACACTTGCATGTGCAAGATAATTCAAAGTTCAAAAGAGAATGTGCATAATGTTTTATCAGACACAGGGTCTCTCTTGCTCAGGCTGAAGTGCAGTGGTGTGATCATAGCTCTATAGCCTCAAACTCCTGGGCTCAAGTGGTCTGCCTACATCAGCTTCCCAAAGTGGTTGGATAACAGGCATGGGCCATGTTATCAGGCGTGTGCATAATTTTATTTAAAGCAACATACACATTTAGCTTCTACCACCTGTATACAGATTGTCTTCCTGGGTAATGCATTCCTGCACTCCCAGCTGGCTGGCTCTTAATCTGGACGCTACCAAAATATATGGCATTTGGGGCTGTGTTTTCTATGGCTATGCTAGTTCCTGGATTTTCATCCAAACTGCCCACCCTAGCTCGTTTACACAATGCAAAGGCAACAGGATATTTTGCAATGAAATCGTTCTCACTTACATCTGTCTTCAGGGTGGTAAAGTAATTTGCAAGATCAAAACGAAGTTTACAAGTTCATTTCAACAAATATTTGTTGGCACCTACTGTGTATCAGGCACTAGAAACATAAAAATGAATATGACCCATCCATGCCTTCCCTCACGGCACCTATACGCTAGTGAGGAAACAGAGCCCAAATACGAAAGTTCCCCATCACAGCGTAAGTGCTTTTGTAAAGGTGCACTCCGATGCTGCACTCTCTGATACAGGAGAGAAAACTAAAAATCTGAGACAACTATTAACACAAGCAGAAACGACCAGGTCCTAAAATATGTGTTAAGGACGACGGCATTCTGGTGGTGTTGATCAGGAAGGAGAAAGATTTCTGCAGGTTAAACATGAAAGGCAGGCCTTATCTGAGGGAGTCGACCATAAAAGGCGAGCAGAAACGGAGTGGCAGAAGGAGAAGGTGGTAAATCATCAGAAAGATTTTGTCTGAAATGTTTAAAGGAAGGCATCTAGAGATCCTTATGTCAGACAGAGTTGAAGAAAAGAGACACCTTCTTAAGGTTTTTTTTTTTTTTTTTTTTTTTTTTTTTGAGACGGAGTCTCGCTCTGCCGCCCAGGCTGGAGTGCAGTGGCCGGATCTCAGCTCACTGCAAGCTCCGCCTCCCGGGTTCACGCCATTCTCCTGCCTCAGCCTCCCGAGTAGCTGGGACTACAGGCGCCCGCCACCGCGCCTGGCTAGTTTTTTAGTAGAGACGGGGTTTCACCGTGTTAGCCAGGATGGTCTCGATCTCCTGACCTCGTGATCCGCCCGCCTCGGCCTCCCAAAGTGCTGGGATTACAGGCTTGAGCCACCGCGCCCGGCCCACCTTCTTAAGTTTTAACCTTTACTGCAGAAGACCAAGTAAAGCTCTTTAAATGTCTTTCATGGTCCCTTTGTAAAACTTCTCAGCATTTCTTAAATCATGGGTTTTATAGGTTCATAGTAATTCCATCAGGAAGAGAAGAAAGGAGAGAGAACCTGGAGCTCAGAGATGTTAGGGAAGCCGGCCTGGGCACACCTTCCATAAAAGCAGAGCCCTGACTCAGGCATTCTGGCCTCAGATCTCGTGTTTCTTGCAATGGGCCAGACTACTCTTAAAAAGGAAAAATCAAAATTCAAGCTGGGCTTGGTGGCTCACACTTGTAATCCCACACTTTGAGAGGCCAAGGCAGGAAGATCACTTGAGGACAAAAGCTTGAGACCAGCCTAGGAAATAAAGCAAGACCCCTCTCCCTACAAAAAAATAAAAATAAGAATTAGCTGGGTGAGGTGGTGCACACCTGTAGCCCCAGCTATTCAGGAGGCTGAGGTAGGAGGATCACTTGAGCTGCAGTGAGTTATGATTGTGCCGCTGCACTCTAACCTGGGTGACAGGTAAGAACCTGTCTCTAAAATAAATAAATTAATTAATTAATTCACACAAGCTGAGCAGAAGGAAGTGGATTCGGAGTGACCCATAGGAGACTGGGAGCAGACAGAAGCCAGGGGCTTTAAACAGGGACACCCAGCATGGTGACCTGCCTCAAATGGCTAATACTCCTTGACTAGAAGGTTCGGGTCTTGAAGCTTAATCCTCAGGATGTCCAATTATATATGCCTTGGAGCCATCTTCAAGACTGAAAACAACCAAAGGAATCATACAAAGAAATTCTATACTTGAAGACTACTCCGTCCTTGGAAAGGACTTCTTTGGGAGATTGTCCAGTTCCAGTAGAAAGTCTACAGCTTTGAGGGACGCTGAAATCTGCTGGATGGGATACGAGAGAGGATGCCCTCTTGAAGTCTCTTAACCCTGTGATAATATGAGCCCATGATACTGTTGCTAGGAGGAGTGACCCTGCCCTTTATCATCCAGGCCATAGCACTCTGTGCCCACAAAGAGAACTAGTTCACAGGCCACGTTCTCTTTAATCCATGAGAAAAAGCAGCAGCATGATGGGGCTGTGGGCAGAAATCCAATTTTAAAAGGATTTCAAAGGATGCAAATTGTTTCCTGGAGAAGGGCTAATGACAGCTAATAGGCCAGTCCTGGGTAACAGGCAGATGACCTAGCTGCAGTTTCCTATTTCTGTTGGCCATAATCACAATTTACATCTGCTATTTTCATCTTCCTCCCATATTATTGGCAGTGCAGACACATTTTCACTCCTACTTCTCCCAAAGGACGTCAGCATGCGTATTTTACATAGGTACACAAAAGCATAAGCTTTCCTTTATCAGCCTAATGGGAAACAAACCTGCCCAGGCCTAAGCTTGCTATCCTTCCTACCTGCTTGTTCCAATGTATATCCACCATCCAGTTTGGATTGTTCAAAAGCAAAGGAAATGGAGTTGCTTTAAATTTATGAACTGACAAGGTTCTGAGTAATGGTGAATCACAGCTCGATATTTCACTTAAACCTCAGACACGGAGCTGGCTCCTGCTGCAGCTCTTTCTGGGTCATATGAATTCATCAGAGAATTGCTCATGGCCCTCAGCCCCGAGCTAGGATGGAGAGATGGATGAGGCCAAGGTCAGCCATGCCCATGGAGAGAGGCTGCTGTGCGTTGGAAAGATGCTTCAGAGGACAAAGACATCAGCCAAGTGTTGGGCAAGCAATGGAAGGCAGTGGGGGTGGATTTCTGAGAACATAGAAAAGGAGAATAAAAATTCTTGCTTGATCATGCAGGAAATGGATGCAATAAAGGAGTCCAACAGCCTGGCCCCAGGTAGACATTATCTTGGGTTCACCTTGAAGTCCTATTTTTATCATCCTCATGTTGTCTCACTCCCTGGACACTTTCCCCACCTCCAGCCCTGTGTGTGCTTAGAAGACTCTAACTCGTCTTTCAAGAACCTGCAGAATGTGACCTTTCTTGAAATCCCTGCCTCAATTTCCCCAAAACTATTTAGTTTGAATCCATTTTTACCATGATGCATTATAAAGATTGGTTTTTATTTCTATCTCCCCCACTAGACAGGGATCATCTCAAAAGCAAGGATGGTTCTCATTCATCTTTATGCCTCCAATTAATAGCATAGTGCTTAACAAATGCCTTTTGGATAGGGAGCTCAGAGTGAATAAATAGAAAAGGGAAGGAAAAATGAAAAAAGGGACGAAGAAAGGAGGAAAAAACTGGGAGAGTTTCATTTTCAACTCAACAAGATTCTTCCTTAAATCAGATGAGATGATTCAGGCTGGGTTGTACTAGCAAGGGGCAAAGAGTAATTACATTTTAAATCTGCTTTGAATACTACTGATAAGATTCTACATTTTATGGGCTTTACTGACAAGAAAAAATAAAAAGACCTGGTAAGAGAGTCAAAGAATGAATTTAAAGTGAGATGATATTGTTGTAGATAATATGCTAGCCTGCAACCTTAGCTGCCTGCCTGCTTGAAGATGGTCAGTCTTTACCTTGTCAGTTCCAGTGAATCAGGATAGAAAAGAACTGTGAAATTTTGTTCACCACTTTGATCCCTCAAGGGTGCTGGGAGACTCCCCTATCGAAGGCATCTCAGGGATCCTGACAGGTTTCCAAACACCTACCTCACTACTGTCAAGATGGGCTCAGACCTTCCTGGAGAGATGAAATGAGGCCATAGGGTGATTTGGAAGACCATACTAAAACTCTTTACAGGGGTGGCATGTGGAATGCCACAGCCCCTTCAAGTTGGGATCTTTGTCCTTCTGTATGCCTGAATGAGTTTTCCTCTTCTCACATCCAGTTGGAATGAGGGTGCTCCAGAAGGCATTTCCACTCACAATTCCTGCCACAAACACAGAGATGGCTCTGCATGAGCTTCCACAGATGCTAAGGAGAGTAGGGACTTTCTACCACTTTGATGAGTAACCATGGAGCAAGGGTCCAGCATGAGAGGAAGTAAAAGTCACTGGCTCACCTTGAGATTCATGAGTGAGGGTTTGGGGATGTGATAGTTAATTTTGTGTATCAACTTGGCTGGGTCATGTGGTGCCCATAAGTCAGGTCAAACATTACTCTGGGTGTTTCTGTGAGGGTATTTTGGATGAGATTCCCATCTAAATTGGTGGACTTTGAGTAAAGCAGTTGTGGCTGGGCCTTATCCAATCAGCTGGATGCCTGAATAGAACAAAAACACTGGTCTCCCCAAGCAAGAGGGAATTTTCCAGTAGACTACCTTCAGACTCCATCTGCAATATTGGTTCTTCCTGGTTCTATAGCAGACTGCCTTCAGACTGGAACTGGAACGTTGGCTCTCCTGCATCTGCACCCAGCAAAATTTGGACTCACCAGCCTCCATAATCATGTGATCAAATTCCTTATAATAAATCCCTTTCTACACATATAACAGAACCGATTTCCTATTGGTTCTGTTTCTTGGAGAGCCCTGACTAATATGGAGGCAGAGGGAGAGTGAATGATAGACTCACTGGCTGTCAATTTGCTGAGAAACTGAATATACAAATAGACAACAGCCAGACTACATATCAGAATAGAACCCTAACCCACAGTCTACAGCAACTATTCCAGAAACCTAATCCATTATCTACAATAACCAGCCCAGGAAGACAGCTTGCTCTCTATAAGTCAGATTGTAAGAGATTAGACCACTATCTCTAGAAACCATCCCAGGAAGCCAGACAATAATCCATGTAACAATTGGCCCCAAACAGCCAAGACTTGGTTTATATCTGACAGCTTCCCTAATAATTGTCCCCACTTCCAACTCAGAACCAACCAGAGCGCCCAGTAGGCTCCCCTAATTACATAGATTGTCCCACTATTAGATGGCCTGTCCACAGCTTTTCCATGCCAACAGCCTCCAGTCAGGGCACACCTGAAGCCTTGTCTTTTATCGACTATAAATGATTTCCCACTCCTTGGCCTGCATTTGAGTCTCTGTCAAAAGCAAATGATGGTGGCTGATTCTCTTGATATAGTAAGCTCTAAATAAATCATCTGTGCTTGTTTTCATTTGATTGATCTTCATTTACTTCCACTTTACCTAAAAAGGAGCTCTTGGAAATAACTCATCCAAGGGAAGAAAGAGTTTGACCCCAGAGTTTGATTCAAGGACAGTGGAGCAGCCTCAGAAGGCAAAGATGATCCAGCATTCCCAGTGTGTCCCATAGATTGTCTTCCTGTTCAGCCCTCAAGAGAAGGGAACTACAGTAAAAGAGGATGAGCAAAGTGAAATCTTTCTCATGCTACCATCTCTCTCAGACATCAAGAGTATAAGGGAACAGCATCACTGTTGCCAACAACTTTTGCAGCAACTTTAACATTGACATGAGATGAAATCCTCAGGTGTCAGTAGCCCCAGAGGCAGGATCTTTGCAGTTCACAGCACATGCAGGAGAAATCTCCAAGAAGAGCAAAGACAAAGAAGATGGCAGATGCCATGGGTAACTAGGTCCTCCAAGCCTCATAAAATGCCAGAACAATGGAGTAGGACCTTGAGGGAGTCTTTCAGGTAGAATAAGAGTGAGCAAAGTCAGAGAAAGCCTGTTTGCTGGTGATTATTGTAATCTTGGGCTTATCCCAGGCTGCCTTAGACAAGGAATCACAGGCTATACATAGAATTTTAGTAACTGCTTAGCTAAATTTATTGTAAAATCTCTCTTCTATATGTCTACTTTTCTACATTCCCCTTTTATCTGAATTTGCAATCTTAGTATAAGTTTCACAGAGTGATAAATGTAGGTCAGTCATGGTACCATGTCAAACAAGAGAGACATTTATGTGTTTCATTGCTTATTAATGAAACAACACCATGACAGATGATACCTGTTTCAGAGAAAGTGTCATAGGAGTCAGCCCACCACAGTAGCATGTGAGCTCAACAGTCCCATCAACAAGTGAGTCAGGCAAGATATAAATGTTCATTTATTTGCATGCATGCTTGTCAAAGTTGATGAATATTCTCATTTAAAACAAAACAAAACTAAAAACAAAATTGTTGTATAGCAACCAGTTAGGACAGTTTTCTCAAACTGCTGAAATACCCCAATTTAAATGACTATCTGCTTATAAGTGTATTTCTTTTTCATATCATTTCCTTCATGGGTTTGATGGAGGGCATGTTGTTTTAAAATGTAGGTTTTGTTATTATTCAGGTACGGTGAGGCCAACAGATGAGAACACAATGCCATTGATGAGAGTTTGTTACTCACAGTTCCCAAGACTGGGGTGGCATAAAGTACTGGGAGTGGGGGTTTCCACTGGACACGCACCAGCGTCAGTCAGGAGGCAGAGGGAATGATGAAAATGCAGGTAAGACCCTTTATTGTGGCTTCCATTGGAAGGAATGGGAAAGACAAGGCAAGTAGGCTTAGAATTGGCTAGTTTGACTAACTTTAGCAGGTTCTAGGGAATAGGAACTGTCCCTGGTTGCCTGTTACCTGGTCCTGGGTGATTAGAGCAAGGGAATCCTTGCCCTAAGTGTGAAAGCCCTGTAGAGGAGGTAGTGGGTTGGCTGGTTTGCATATGAAATGCACACCACAGGCCAGTCCTTCACTACCTCTAGGAATTGACGAGCAAGCAGGGGCAGTTTCTCCAGGGTCAGCAGATGCCAGAGCATTAAAATCACATGGCTAATACATGTGTGTTTTCACCCTCCAGTCCATAAGCCTCTGAAGAACAAAATTTCTTCAAAGGAGCCTCTTCACCCTTCTATAATATTACATATTTAGGGGGCTGTGATATTTATTTATGCACTAAGATGCTAGCAAGACTTCAAGGAACTTCAGCCTAATTCAAGCACACACTGATGTAGCCCTTACAGTAAACAATGAGGTCAGCGTCCCTGGGCATGAAGTGGGGAACTGGATGGTTTGGGTGTTTCCTCCCTGCTCCCTTTGTCTGACTCCTTTCTCAATTTGCCCTGGGATCACTTTGTACTGAAATCTCCCATGAAATAACTCCCCTCTAGGCACTCTGCCTCGGCTATTTCCCATGATTGGATGGTTGGTTAATTTTGTACCAGTGGTGGGCTTGACTTGGCTTGTGAGAGCCTGTTGTGAAATTTTCAGGAATGTCATGAGCTGGATGTTAAACACAGCCATTTTGAAAAATTGAATCGTATAAACTAGCAATTAAATCAGTTATATTCAACAAAGTTAGTAAGTGCTCAAAACTTGGTACTCCCAACTTATTTTATTATAATTAAATTATTTTATTGCATCTTACCTCTGCCTACACTCTTGAAGCTATTTACATCTGTAGCGTCTGGATGATGGAAACACTATATGGTGTATTTAGGCATCTAACTACCAGGCATCCCTTTCTAATGACATGTTTGCAAGTCATACTGGTGACTTGAAGTCAGCCAAAGTGAGTATATTTAGACCATGTAAATCAGCAAACACCATAAATCAAGGTAAGATGGAAAAAAATATTAATACTCTAGATAAAACTTAAAAGCTTGTACAAAAAAAAAATCTATAACCATTACATCATGAACAGCACCAAAAAATGACAAAGCATTCTTCTAGTATTTAAAAACTATTATCTGATATGGCCAATAAATCACTCACATCATTAATGAACAAGATTCCATAGAGGTCTTGCTTGTTTCACTTTTGTTTACTGCTAATGTAAACAAAAATATCTTCATGTTGGAACTCTACTAGTTCATCATTTGCAACCAGAAGTTAGGTATGAACACAGGAATTTGGTAAAAATCAACAAAAGCATTCTATGAAAATCAATAGCTGTAAGGAATTTCAAATAAAGTGTATTATATATTTTATTTTGATTTGTTGTGCGCTATATAGCCTTTAAATCAATAGAAGCTATGTTTTTCCTGAAGAGCTAATTGCTATACATTTACCAGCACGCAATTGCTTTCTGCTCTTCCAAGACTTCAATTTCTCAGTTGATAAACTAAGAGGTTGTTTTAGATGAACTTTGTTTCCTTCCAATTCTAATTCTTTTTTTAAATTTAATTTTATTTTAGGTTCTGGAATACGTGTACAGAACGTGCAGGTTTGTAACATAGGTAAACATGTGCCATGGTGGTTTCCTGCACCTATCAACCCATCACCTAGGTATTAAGCCCTGCACGCATTAGCAATTTGTCCCGATGCTCTCCCTCTCCCCACCTCCCCAGCAGGCCCTGTTCCCCTGTGTGTTGTTCCCCTCCCTGTGTCCATGTGTTCTCATTGTTCAGCTCCCACTTATGAGTGAGAACATGTGGTGTTGTGGTTTTCTGTTCCTGTGTTAGTTTGCTAAGGATGGTGGCTTCCAGTTCTATCCATGTACCTGCAAAGGACATGATATTCCTTTGTATGGCTGCATAGTATTCCATGGTATATATGTACCATATTTTCTTTATTCAATCTATCATTGATGGGCATTTGGGTTGGTTTCAAGTCTTTGCTATTGTGAATAGTGCTGCAATAATTCTATGATCTGGAATTATTCTTATCTTATAGTTTTAAAAAAATTCTTCTACTCTTAAGAATGTCTATATGGAGGGCAAGCTGACATGGGGTGTGTTCTTCCAGGTTTGAGAAATAGGGGTCATTGCCTGGCCCTGGGGTGTTGGAGAGCCTGGTTGTGCTCCCCATGTCAGCTTACCCTCCACATCTGCTGACTGAGCAGCAGACGATTGATGATTCATTTCTGAAAAGGGGATTTAAGTAAAACTAAGGGAAGAGCTAGCTTCCCAAAGCCTCAACATGAGGAGGTGACATAACCCCTAACCCCTGTGCTTAGTGGTCTCCCTGAAATGCCTTCCAGAGGTCACTGTCATGAGTTCCTCCCCAAAATCCCCCAGTGTGCATAAGGCAGAAGTCCCCTTCATTAAACAAATATTTGTTGAGTACCTACCATATGTCAGGTGCATTTCTGGGCACCACGGCTGCAACACTGGCGTCCACTGCCTCATGGAGCCTATACTCTAATGAGGGCAGGTGCATTGTTACCATAGGCGACAGGCTACAATAAGAACAGTACAGACTAAGAAGGAATAACCCTTAATCTATGGCGGGGCGCATAAACTTTTTCTATAAAGGGCCAACAAATAAATATTTCAGGCTTCGCAGACCACTTCGTCTCTGTTGCAACCATTTAATTCTGCTATTACAATGCAGAAACAGCCATAGACAATTAACAAATAGGCATGGCTATGTTCCAATAAAACTTTATTTACAAAATGAGGGGACGACACTGCAATCTAGGCTATAGTTGGATGACCCCTAATCTAGGCAGCCAGTAAGTTGTTCAAGAACACGAGGTATAAACTGGGCAAGAGTTGGCTTAAAAGAGGGGAGAGAGCCATGTTACAGTAGAGGGAGATGGGGACCAGATTTGGACTTTTGACTTTCAATGGAATGCAGTTTGGCCACCCTCTCCCACTCCAGCCAAGAAGGCACAACCAGGTTCCCCAACACCCCAGGGCCAGGCAATGACTCTTATTTCTCAAACCTGGAAGAGCACACCCCATGTCAGCTTGCCCTCCACATACACATTATCCTCACTCTTCTCAGGCCCTGATAACCCAGGCCTACATGCCCTCCTCCCCACACCATCCCCTGTGCCAGGCTGGGCTGCCCTGCTACACGTGTGTCCTCTTCACTTAGCCCAGGGCCTGCCACCTCACTCTGAGTCACATGGCTCCCCTCTCTGAGGATGCTAACCTCCCAGGCCCCACCCAGTGGCTTTTAGACTGAGCTGTTCAAAGGAAACGAGAAAACGTAACGCAATACAATTTTCACATCAAGAAAGCAATTATAGCTTACAATGCCATAATATTATCTAAATATTCCACGAATACTCAAAATTCTCCAATTATCCTCAAAATGTCTTGCATAGCTGTTTTGTTTTTTCCCATCCAAGATCCAATCAAGAACCCCACATTGAGTCGGTAGTCATAGCTCTTCAGCCTCCTTTAGACTCCTTTGTCTTTCACGACCTTAACATTTTTTAAAAGTAGAAACCAGTAGTCAGGTATAAAGTCCATAATCTGGGTTTTTCTGATTGTTTCCTCATGATTCCGTCTGGGTTAGCACATTTTTGGCAGGAGTATCACCAGGTGATGCTGGGCACTTCCCAAGGCATCATATCAGAAGATGCAAAGTGTCACTGTGCCCCATTACTGCTGTCCTGTTCAGTTTTCACTACAAATTCTGGGCTGCACCATTAGTGTGTTGGACAATATCCAGTCACTGATTTTTTTTTTTAATCGCATTGACTTTGGCCCATTAATATGCTGTGCTATCGTATGTCTCCCCTCTACTCCCTCTGAAGCTGCCTTTGCAAAGATTATGACAGTGAGAGAAGTCTCACATGGCTGATTCCATCCTGCCTCTAGCCTCACAGGCTGGCTATCTGCTCATTCTTGACCATAGGTCAAGCTAAACATGGGAAGAATTTAGTTTATAGTTTAACTTTGAAGCAAGGATAATAATAGTCCCCCCTTAAAACTGCTCCCTCCTTGTTTGGGGGCTGAAACTGCCTTTGTAAGATGAATGAAAGGCCACAAGATTAGGATTATGAGGAGTGGCTTGAGTTCTGCTAAAACATAAGCATGGCTTCTACTATCTCTTAGCACTCAGCATTATGTGGCCAGAGGTCACAAGATCTGTGACTTTCCCAATTGCTCCTATAGATAACAGCACTACTGTAGAACCTAAGATTGGTTTTTTGAGGTTTTTCCAACTGACCTGACCCAGTCTCCTGACTCCAGATTCAACTGGTCCTGTGGCTCCACCCAGAGGTGGACTCAGCCCACAAGGACCAGTTTCCACATCCTACAATTTCATACTCAATCAGTCTTCAGCACTCATTCACTAGGCCCCTGCCCACCAAATTTCCATAAAAACCCTCATCTCCAAGCCTTTGGGAGACCGATCTGAGTAATAATTCTGTGTCCTGCGTGGCCAACCTCATGTCAATTAAACTCTTTACTATAATGCTGTGGTCTTGGGGGATTGACTTTGTCTGTGCAGGAAGAAACTATCAAGAGATTATACCTCCAGCTGCCCAGCATGGGCAGACCCCAAGTAGGGTGAAGGGAGTATCCCAGGCTGGGGAATGGGAGACCAAGGGTAAGAAGAGATTACCAGTGGGAGGGCGGCACAGAGCAGGGTGTTGGAGCCTAATCAGAGTGAACAGGGAGTCAGGCAGGAGGTGCTGGCGTTTGAGTATGAGGAGGAAGGCATTTTTGCAGAGGGAAGCCTGGCGCAGGGTTCAGAAGCCAAGCAGAATGAGGAAGTCATCCAAGAGGTGTGGGTAAGACTCAGTGCAGGAGCCCAGGGAAGGGGGGGAGGATATTCCGGCACAAGGTATCTGCACCCAAGCAAGGTGAGAAGGACGTCTGAGGCTAGGGATGGCCCAGGGCAGGGAGACAGTCTGGGCAGGGTGAGGTCATCCACATGAGAAGGGGCACGTCACGGCTTCTGCATGGTTCCCAAGCAAAGGGAAAAGGCATCCCAATGGTAGAGCAGCTCAGCATGAAGTGCCAGAGCCTAATCTGGGTGAAGAGGGCATCCCAAAAGGGCCAAATGGCAATAGCAGTGTAGCAGATGAGTTACAATGGGGCTACATAAAATAGGAGATGTTTGTTTTTTAATTAGAGCAAGTTTCTCACGGTCAGTAAAGAGACTTACAATTATGGTAAAGGAGAAAACTAGAATGAATCCTGTGGTCTTGAGTTGAGTGATATAACTGTATGAATTTATGTTTTTAAATATGTGTGTGTGTGTGTATAGATATGTGTGTATATACATATGCACACATATATACATACATATATGTATTTTATATAAATATATGTATATATGTATTAAATGTATATGTATGTATTTAAATATATGTGTATGTATATATACATTTGTGTATACATACACACATATACACACACACATATATATACATGTAGATATAGAAATACAATAACATGAATGTGTGTATTTTTATATATTATACATACATAGTTGTATTCCCAGCTCTGCCCACTGAGAAGGCCTAGAAGCAGGGACTTACTAAGAGCATTTAGTACACAGAGCACCCAGATTGTGATTTCTAAATGCCATTACTTGCCAAAAAGCAGCAAGGGCTTTGGGAAAAAATGGCTGATTCCAGGGCTGGGGCAGGTAACATAATGCATGGACACCTTGCTCTGCCAGAGTGACAGGAAGGGCTGAAAGAATGATTGGGACACTTCAAAAAGGTCCAGAAACCAGCTTCAAGGGGCTTCCACGTCCACATATTGGGTAATTTGTGCATCAAATAAGTGAGAATAGCAATGGATTATATAAAATAAGAATCCATAAGTTCATACTGATAAAAATGAAAAAATAAAGAAGTGAAGAAATGGAAATGTTGATAAAGAATAAGATATTTAAATGGCCTCAAAGTATCTCGTTTCTCCCCACAAATATATATATATAGAGAGAGAGAAACATTACAAAGAAGAAAATAGTATACCTAATTTGAGAAGCCTGGCAAACACTCATCTTATCAAATGATCAAGGTAAATGTCATCAGTAATGAAATAAATTGAAATGATGCCCCATCTCACAGCATGCAATGAGACAAGTCCTACATCACCTCTGTGGTGTTACTGCCAAAGACGTAACCCAAATCTCATTGTGAGGGAACAGCAGACAATCCCATTGAGGGACATTCTATGAAATTACCTGCCTGTAATCTTCAATGTGTCAAAGTTATGAAAGTGAAGGAAAGCATAAGGAACTGTTCCACATTGCAAGAAACTGAAAATATATGAAAACTGAATGTAAAGGTAGTTCCAGACTAGATCATTTTACTATAAGCACATACTTGGGACAACCAGCAAAATTGGAAGGAAATCTGATTATCAGATGGTAGCAATACATCGCTGTTAATTCCTTGATCTTGATGATGGAATTGTGGTTCTGTAGTGGACACTTATCTATAGGAAATTCACACTAAAATGTCCAGGAGTATAGGATATCACATTTTTTGTTTGTTTGGGTTTAAGACAGGATCTTGCTGTGTCGCCCAGGCTGGAGTGCAGTGGCGTGCTCTCGGTTCATTGTAACCTCCACCTCCCAGGCTCAGGCGATTCTCCTGCCTCAGCCTCCTGGGTAGCCGGGACTACAGGCGTGCATCACCATGCCTTGCTAGTTTTTTTCTATTTTAGTACAGGTGGGGTTTCACCATGTTGCCCAGGCTGGTCTCCAACTCCTGACTTCAGGCAATCCACCCGCCTCAGCCTCCCAAAGCGCTAGGATTACAGGCGTGAGCTACCACATCCAGCCTAGGGCATCATGTTGACAACTTATTTTCAATGGCTCAAAAGAAAGGTCTTTGTACTGTATACATACACACACACACACACACACACACACACACACCCCTACATACATAGTATTGTGATTATATAGGAAAATATAATTGTGCTCTTGGGAGATTTACATGCTGAAGTATTTAAGGGCAAAATACGATGTCTAAAATTTACTTCAAATGATTTGACAGAGAGAGAGAGAAGGTAGCAAAACGTGAGCATTTGATGAAATCTGGGTGAAGGGTATGCTGGATTCATTCTTTCAGCCATTCTGGAGGCTTAAAAAGTTTCCAAATAAACAGCAAAGGAGAGGGGGAAAAATGAGAAAAAGTGTAAACAAAGTTTCTAGGAGTTCTTATGTGGGGGAGAAATGAATGGAAACTGAGAGCTGGAGATCAGACCTGTAATGCTATTCTTGCCTTGCTTTGTGTTGCACTTTGCTCTCTTTAAAAATGAAAGAGAGTTACACAGGAAAAAGTTTGTCCTGGTGTTTTAAAGAGCTTAGCTGTATCCTAGCTTTCATTAAACTACCTCCTACTGCCACCGGATGTACCAGGCCCACATCTTTCCCTTTGCATGCAAAATACCACCAACTCTTACTTCTCCCTGCCCGCTTCTGGGTGAGCCAAAGCAGGGCATCCCTGGGCCTCCCATTTCTCCCCACTGGATCCATATCCTCTTCACCCATGCAAAGGGTGATGGGAGGCATGAGTGACAGATGGCTTCAACAGGAAGGGCCTTCTTAGAACGTGTGCTGCAGACAAAGTTGTTCTATTCCATAGGCATGAAGAGCTCAATTCCTATAGCCTAGAAACTTTCCAGAGACCCACAAAAATGCTTGAGATCTGCAAAAAGTTTTTCACTTGAAAAAGAAAAACGTACGCCTGACATCCAGGAGCCGGCCTGGTGCTATCAGCTAAGCCTTGGTGTTCTCTTGCTGAACACAATTTCACAGAAAACCAACATCAGATATAGTCCATTGCATAACAACGTTGGATCAAGACAAGACCCCTCGGTAGTCATGGCAAAACACAAACAAAACATGAACTTGTCCAAGCTGAAACATACCAAACACGCCCACCACCCCCTATTCTCACGAAAGTGAGTGAACAGGGCTGCTTTATCAATCACAGGTTTAGCCTCCATTAGTGTACTCTCTTTCCAGATAAGGTTTGTGGAGATACCCAATCACTTCCCGCCAGCATCCAATCCAGAGCAAAGCCTCACTTCTCCAAACTCTCTCTCAAATCACCTGACACCCAACACAAGCCCAAATGCCATGACAGGTCTTCTATCACACCCTCTTATTGAGATGCCCCATGGTTTCCATGGTACATGTTTTCCCTTGCTGAAACAAGTCATAAATCCAACTACTTTAAACACAGGTGTGTTCCTGGAGGGCTTTGGGTAAAGAACGTTGAAGCTCTGAAGGCTGAAAAAAAAAAAATTGACCCCAGAATACTAAAGAAATGCTATTTCTTTAGAAAACAAATTGGTAAATACTAAGTAAAATAACACTATCTCAATTTCCTTTATTATTACATTTATAATCTATAACATGTTATGACCTCTGAAAATAATTTGTGTTAGATTTAATTATCTCACTGCACAAGAATTCCCAAGTCTGCCAGCTGATTACTGAGAAATCACTGCCAATTGTAAACTAAATGAGTAGCCAATTTCCTGCACAACCTCCTGGTTGGCCGTTGGTTGTGTCATGTAGACTTGGGGCAGCCAGGCCAACTAGCATGCTGCCTCCCTTATCAACGTTATTTCCAGGCAGTTCAGTGCCTGGGCCCAGCCTGCCCTGTCGGCCTCCTTCCCCATAGGATCTAGTTTCTGCCAGCTAGGCTGACCTTTCCACTTCCTTATTCTTTAGGGATGTTTTCCCATTGTTTGATCTCACTGATGCCCGCACTCTGACCTCAGCTGTCAGTCACGTAAACCTGTTAGCTCTTCCCTGACTCCTGACTTTCTTGCCTCCTGCTTGCTGCCAGGGGAATCTTTTGCTAAGACCAAGCCTTCCTTCAATGGGACCTTTCCTTCAACCTCGCCTCCATCTCTCCTGCCGGCCACACAGAGGAAGTCAGCTAGCCAGGCACAATGGAAGCCATCCTCAATGGAGGAATTCTCATCTAAAGAAAAGCCTCTGGAGGAACTTTATTTTCCTTCAGCAGTCACATTTCTAGGGAAAAAGAAAACCTAGAGCCAGAGATTCTGAGACTTTCCGGATGTGGAAATGCAACTTGGAAATGATTGAGTTCAGTCCTGCCATTTTCCAGATGAGAAAACTATGATATCCATAGATTTTTTTCTGCAAGACTAGGGAGCCTGATTTTGCCTTTTCCCCTTAAGTCTATTGGTTTTATGATTTAGTAAGAAGAAAAACAGTATGTTTCCTTTTTTTTTTTTTTTTTTGTCAAATTTTAAAAAAATACAACCACAACTGTGAAATGGTACATGACTTTTTTAAGGCCCCTATAAAAGGCAGCACAGTATGAATTATATCTTTGTCAGTGCAGGTTATGAAATTACTCCGGAGAGTTATCCCTATAGAGACTGGCAGTGCATAGACGGTAACTCAATGGAATTCAATTCCACCCCGAGTTCACAGAAGGTAACTGATGGAAGGAAGCAGCAGAAATTGCCTGAGCACTCTTCATGGATAATGTCTCTGTTTCCCCCACAATCTCATTTTGCACACAAAACAAACAAAACACAATTCAATCTCCCAAACTGTGTGGCTCCAATTGTTTGCTTGCTTTTAAAAATCATCCAACCCACATCACCCATAGCCGCGGCTCTCCTGCGGGGCTAATGAAGTCTAGTATTGGCAACACGTTTGACCTCCATCCCCCACTCCCCTGTTGCATCCTGGACTTCCAGCCATTTTTTGTTTCAGATGGATCCTTTGTTTGGGGCCATGACAAAAGCACAAGAATTAAACTTTACCGAGAAAAGACCAGCAAACTAGACTTTGATTTCATGCTCCAGGCAATTTGAGATTAGAACAGCAGATTCCTTTGCCCTTCTTTGCAACATCTTGAGCAAAACAATTAAGAACAACAACAAAAGTTCTCCATAGTGACAAGAAAAATGAGATGTAAAGGGTATAGCTCACTGAGATAAGTACATAATCAAAATATCTCATTTAATCACTGGTTTATCCCAACTCAGAGAGCAATTATCATGACACACACTGACATGACTTCAGGCCCCACTGGGATAACAGACCCAGAAGAAACACAATTGTGTGGGCTTCCATAAGGGTCTGATCCAATGTTGTGGCTGACCCCTGAGAAGGGTGACCCTCCCCCTCAAACCTAGTTACAACATTCAAGGTAATGGGACAACTTGGATATCATCCAGGCAAATAGAAATTCTCCCTGTGGTTGGAGATTCTGGGCAATGCGACTACCCAAAAGCTCTTCTTGGGTACCCAGAGCTTGGTGTTTAAGCTTCGTGCACAGAACTTGCTGCCAAATTGGTTGGATGTGGTGGCTCACACCTGTAATCCCAGCACTTTGGGAGGCCAAGCTGGGCAGATCACTTGAGGTAAGGAGTTCGAGACCAGCCTGGCCAACATGGTGAAACCCTGTCTCTATGAAAACTACCAAAATTAGTGAGGCATTGTGGCTCATACCTGTAATCCCAGCTATTTGGGAGGCTGAGGCATGAGAATCACTTGAACCCAGGAGGTGGAGGTTACAGTAAGCCAAGATAGCACCACTACACTGTAGCCTGGGTGACAGAGTAAGACTCTGTCCCCCCTCAAAAAAAAAAAAAAAGAGAAAGATCTTGTTGTCAAATAGGCAGCAAGTTCTAGGTACCAAGGCGGGGGTCCATCTCTTTTGAGGCAGGACTCCAAGCAGTGGAAAGAGGTACTGAGTCAGGTCTAGACCTCTAGGATGAGCAGAATGGCAAGGTCTTGGCAAGTGCATTACACTTGACTCCACAATTAAGGCAAGACTGAAATGCCAGGAACCAGGGCAGGAATCCAGTAGAAGGATATGGGCAGCCACCCATAGCTTCCTCCAGACATCAAGCTGAGGGGTTGCATACTGCTTCTAGCTCTGCCCACGTGAAGGGATGAGATCTGCAAATATGCAGCTCAAGGAGTGCAGAGTCTCCATGCATGGTGTGAGCAGGCAGAGGTTGAAAACAAACATAAACCATCTGGGTACATCTATGTCTCCTTTCCCTCCTCTGTGAATATAAAAAAGTGAAGCACGAAGCAGGGATTATTTCTAAACTCGTTAGCTAGATCCTGACAGTTTAGATGTGGGGTATTTCTAACCTCTGTCATTGTAAATTCTGACTCGATGTTTTTCTCTCACTGAGAATCCCTAAGTATTTATTCTTTTTTTGTCTTGGGTTTTGTTTCCTACTAAGTAAAATTTAAGGAAGGAGTCTAAAGATTTGGTTTCAGACTAGTTATCTCAGGTGGTTTGTTAAACTGAGGTCTGTAGAGTGAATCTATAATCGAAGGATGTTCCAGAGGATGCTGCTGACAAGAACAAAGTGACAACTCAAGCTTACAAAGGTCAATTTCAGTGCTTTTTTAGTTAATGCCAAAAGCAACTGGAATCAGCATTGAAACTTTCTTCTAAAGGACTGTAAGAGTAGGTGTAAATCCATCTTTTATTTTAATTCATTGGTTTACACTGCATAGATTCATTCTCCTCTTCCTACTCCCACACCAGTTGAAATAAATTCGGTTGTTTCTGTCTCAGAGGAAGGTCACATCCACTCTAACTGAACAGGGCCTAAGGCTGATTCTGGAAATGACTCTGTAGCAGAACATACTGCTAAATATTTGTGATGTCTTTAGATGGATAGAATGTAGCAGGTACAGAATAAAAGAAATATAGCACTTTCTTTTTTAAATTTTTTTTACATTTTTTATTTTGTAGAGTCAGGGTCTCACTACGTTGCCCAGGCTGGTCTTGAACTCCTGGGCTAAAGCAATCCTCCCCACTTGGCCTCTGAAAGTGCTGGGATTATGGGTGCAAGCCATCACAACTGGCCCAAAATAGAACCCTTTCAAAAGCCTGTTAGGGTTGTATAATTGTAATAGAGGCAGAGATATTCATTATTCATTATTACCCATTATTTTTTCCAGAAATGTTTCCTAAAAGGCTCTTATGTTCCAGATCAAGCGCTGTGTGCTGGGGATTCAAAGGTGAAACTTAGCCTTGCCCTTGAGGAGCCCACAGTCTAGGAGAGACTGAGGGAGACCCAGAGCTAAATAATCAAAACTCCCCGTAAGGGAGACTTCTGAGAGGACAGCACTGATTGCCCAAAAGGCCAGAAAGGTTTCCCAGTGAACGTGGGGGTGAAGCCAATCACAGAAGGCAATTTTCTTTCTGAAATGAGAATAGACCTAAAAACAAAACAAAACAAAACCTGTCAACCATGAGGTCCAGCACAAGCTAAGAGTGACACAAAGCTGGTTAGGGCCAAGGACAACTATGAAAGCAGGAGAGGATCAAAGCACGATGTAGGCTGAAAATACATTTAAAAAATTTAAAATATTTTCAAAAGCAGGTGAGGAAACCAGAATCACTTGTTGATCCTTTTGATCAGGCCACTTTGGGATGTGTGAATCTCCCGCTACTTTGAATTGATCAAAGTACCGATCAGTTAACTTTTCTACTGACACCGTAGCTCTTGATTGGTTTCGGTTCTTTGTGTGGACAGCTTGTGTTTAACAGCAAGTGTGGGGAGATTTTAACTGGGCTTTCTGCATCTGAGCAGCCTCTCCTCTCAGCCTCATACAGCAGGTGCCACTACCGCCCTGCAAGGTAAATATGAACCTCACTTGACATCTCCGAAACCATAGACTTTTCAAACTGACTTCCCATCAGACCCTGTAGGGCCCTAGTCTCTGAAGGTAAGAAATTTTCAACCCTCCAGTTCCTGTGGCTTTTGAGAGACCATCTCAGGGGGACTCTACAGGACCAATGATGACAGGTGAAATTAAATCAGCCCACGAGTCCCAAACATTGCAGTTACAGTTACAGGTATCATTCATTATCAATATGTTTCCCAAGAATTAAATTGAGACGTACACGTGTGCATATGTGTGTGCACACAAGTGTGTATGTGTAATCAATATGAGTAATTTCCATTCTGGGTCTGGTTTTTAATACTTCATTATTCCAGTCCCTGAGAACCCTAAAAAATCTAGCGTCCCATAACCCAACAGGATGCTAAGAAGCTAATGCTGTTGTTGCTTACACTTACGTCACACTTCTTTGTCACTTTCTTCTCTGGGACTCTTGCAGTAAGTATTTGGGTGCTAAACATTGATATTTTTTAACAAACAACATGTTGCAGAGTCATTTTTACCTTCCCGTATGGTAGATATATAATATTCATCTTCTACCCCTTTCTGGGAAAATACAAAGCAATGACATGAGATGCTTTCAGTCTCAGGTCCCTGAACTTGCCAGTACATGATGGGGGGCCTTGACCTTGGATGCAGAATGATGTGCTCATCCTGGAATATTCCTCTCCCCCTCACTCTAAGGACCTGGGTAGTGGTCCTGAACTTCTGAATCCCTCCTCCTCACCAAGCCCCTTGGGGGTGCACCTTGTTCCTGCGATGGGCTGCAGGTAGGTACCTTCTACTGGAAAATGGGGTAGAGGCCAAGGTAGAATGGAAAAGAGATGCCTGGGATCCACAATGGGGATGTGGGGACCCTGGAATGTTGGATTAGAAAAAGGTGAGGGGCTCATTGATAGGAAGCAACCAGCCAAAATCAGTGAAATTTGTGAACTTGTGCCATGTTCCAACTTTGTCACATCCTGTGCCTGCGAGGTGTGGATCAGACTGTAATTTTATCTGAACATGGCAGAAATGCAGTGGCTGACTCAGACCCGTATTTTAGCAAGTTCTGTGTCTCTTCCTTCGTAGTCTTTCTAATGGTGCAGCTGCCATTGGCTGCCTCTCCCGCTTCCAGGGCGGCTGTGTGATTTCTAACATCCTCTGCTGACTTCCCAGATGCTGAGCCAATGCCATGCCCTCCCCACTTGCCACTGGTAAGACACAAGGAACTCCCATCATTCTCAAGTCCAGCATTCAGCAGCCCCAGGCTTGAGTCCCAACTCTGCCACCTATGACCTGTGTGATCTTGAGCAAAGTACTCAAATCTCCTTAGCCTCATTGTTTTTCCATGATAACACAGTCTCAATCCAATAGGAGTTTCGTAAGGACTAAGCGAGAGCATTCTTTTTAAGTTGTTTGGCCCAGTGCTCACCCTGAAGTAGTTCAATATACGTGTGCTGTTTTTCACAGGACGATTTTACATTAGGTGGTTATATAGCATCTGTAACAATGCACCTTCCCACTCTGATGCAGTGATTTTGGCAGAGGCAATGGCTGGGAATGAATCTCCATGGTTAGGAACTTTGCTCTCCAGGATGACTCAGGGACCAAAACAGTCACATTGTAATGCTAAGCCCATGCGGAGCTTCTAAGGAGTAGAAGGCATGGAATACATCATGTGCCACCGAGCTAAAGAATTGCCATGCCATGCAGTGGCCACACTCTATTCTGTCAGTCACTGGTTTAAATAGACCTAGGAGAGATGCTTCAATACATCAAGACAACCAGACCAAATCCTGATGCAAAGCCCATGGCTAGCAGACTCCGAGCAAGTTCAAAAGCTGAGAAAGGAATGGAGTTACCTTGCTCTGTGACTGTGATGGTCTTAGTTAACCAATCTTGGGCCCCAGAATCCTTCGACGGTCATGGTCAATTGAGCTGTGGATACCACACACTTCACTGGCTCCCAAAATCCACTCAGGCTTCCCTTCCCACATGTTTCTGGAACACCCTCCATCCTCAGCAAGAGTTATCAGATCACCTGCCAATGAGTCTTGGTGTGGCTGGTCCCCAGGTGGGCCGCCCAGCTTCAGATGCCACCTCCTCTCTGACCCTGGGACACCAGCCTTCTGCTGCAGGTTACCTCATCCTACAGCAGCTGAGCTCCTCCCTTCACTCACTGTCTTGTAAATAGACCAAGACCCTTCCCTTAACTCCCTGCAGCAATTGCTGAGACCAGATTTTGAAATTTTGGACAAGGCTTGACTGATGGTATTGAGGCTAACAGGAGAGAAATATAACATAGACAGTTGGAATACAACTGCAACAAGAGGGGATCAGACCAGCCTTCCTGCTCAGTGTCCAGTCTGCTATGGTCCCCCAAAGACAGAGGGTAACTTACGCTTCCTCTCCCTTCATCCCCTACCAAAAAGCCACACTCAGAGACCCAGATCTCCCTCAACCCTATCCCATACTAAACATTACCCAGCAGATCACCATGTCTCAGTCTAAGACATCTGCCTCCCAGTTAGATTGCCTCCCAGTTCAGCCCTCAGACGCAGGCTACCTGTCTCCACACAGGTTTAATCCAAGAGCCCATGCAGAGGCTTTTAGAAAACAATGATGTCTCCCCCAAAAGTAAATTGATGCATTCACAAAAATGGCTAGCAGCTTTTAAACCATTTTTCTAGTTCCCACTTATCAGGATTCCAAAATCTTAGAGCTTGGTTGCACCGAGGACACTGTTAAAATAGGAGCTGCTCTATCACTGAAATCACTTTTAAAAATAAGAAACTTCAAAGGACTCAGGTTTCCATCAGCTGAGCTTTCACGATGAGTGTCCTACGCAGGGCCATTTGGCCACGTAGACACAAACCCTCTGCACTGAAGCGCCCTGTTCTTTGTTTCCATCCTTTCACTCCCTCCTTGGTGGCGGGGCTGTTCTCGCACGCTTTGTGCCCTGCGTAATTGCTCTGCTGAGAGCTGATGAGTCACCCATCACCACTTCTTTTTTTCTTTCTTTCCTTGCGTCAGCTGAAGTTAGTCAATATAATGTGCCACTATAATGTTCAGGATACTGTAAAGAAAAGCTCTTATTTTTGTTTTTGTTTTTTTTTTGTTTAACTCCAGCTTAGCTGGGCTTTGGAAAATAACTGGAAGGATCTAGTATTTTCTGCAAGTTGAACCACTCTCGAGGTGTTTCCTGTGTTTTAATTCTTTGGCAAATGCCACAGTTTCTTATACAATATAGGAGGAAAAAAATTGATTTAAAAAATGTGTTTTGAATCAAAACTGACTCAAAACTGACTTGGTTAAAACAAACAAACAAGTAAAAAAATCATGTAACTTAGTCATGCAACCTGCTAGGCACCATTTGTAGGTAGCTCCATGGAAGAGCTCCCTCCAGTTGGAACCTCAGTTCCAGTTTGAGATACCGTAGCACATCTCCCAGCCCCTCCCTCCCACCAGGGTCCTGATGCCCAATCTATGGAAGCTGGACTTTCCCTACGAGAGCCCAGAGCCCTGGGAGCAAGAGTGAGCTTTGTTGCGGACAGGGTAGGGGACCCCAGGGCTCCTCCCAGGGTTCTGGACAAAGAGGGAGGAGAAGAAAGTCCTGGAGTTCGTGAAGAAAGAACTAGGTTATTTATGGGAGTAATAAAACATCAGAAAGTATGTAAATATTTGAATAAACTTGTCTCAATAGCTTAATTGGAAAATTAGCTTTGACATCTTTCGTTCTCTCCCTGTCTTCACCAAACATCCAGCAAAGCTTGGGTAACTCCTTCCTGAGAACCAGGGGATGTGGAGATGATTGAGATCGGACCTTTGCTCCTGAAAATTTACCCAGACCATAGGGGTCCAGTGACCACCATGGTGATGCGGATGCTGTGAACAAGGGAAGCAGAGCTTGCTAAGAGAACGGACAGGACAGGAGGAGCCCACATACAATGGAGAGATCAGAAAAGGTTTCCTTAGTGCCTGATCATTGAGTAAGTACCAGGCAATGTCCACTACGAGAAAGAGACGCATGTCTACCAACATGCCACTTCCTAAAGCCCAGCTCACATTTAACAAGCTCTTTTAGTGACACTAGAATTTTGTGAATTAGATTTGTACAGAACTAGCCCCACTCTGATCCCCAGAACCACAGAAGATGATGACAGTCGGAGCTGTGGAATCCGGCATTCCTGGGAGAAGTAGGGCAGGAACAACCCACTGACAGCCAGTGTGAGAGCAGCATTTGCAGCCCGGGTTACCTGTTCCACACTGGTTCTGCAACCCAGCTTCCTACCACAGACCTGCCCATCCAGGTCTGGGAACGCCACGCGCGCGCACACACACACACACACACACACACACACACACACACACACACAGGATCTGGAGGGGCAGGTGCTTAACGCATTTTGTTCCACAGCAGGTGAGCAGTGCAATCTAATGCTTAACTCATAGATCAGGGTGGGAAGCGGACTTCCACTGAAAGCATGCCCTCCTCTCTCTGTGACGCCTGCATTCAGCCAGGAGCCCTCTGTGTGAGATAGCAAGATTAATGAAGGTCTGACTAGCAGGCTCGTGGGCAGAGGGGAGTTCAGCCTGTAATTGGAAAAATCAAGCAGTAGATCAGTGTTTTCCAAAGAGAAGGAGTCTCCTTTGTTCTGAAATAGCAATTCGGTGTTTAGTTAAAAGACAGGCCCTGGTGACGCCTAATAACTCTTAGCAGGTTCCTTTATGCCTCTGATAGAAGCTGCAGCTCTTTGGCTCATTTTAAATTACTACCAAGTGTTGTGTAGGTTGGGGCTTCTTGAAGGAAAAAAATTAATTGGAGAGGAAAAACTATTCCTTAGCAACCACAGATAATGGCAGTTCCCTTAATATAATCTGAGATGGAATCTCGCTCAGCAGAGCTGGGGCAAAAAATAGCTTTTCTCTGATCAAGGTGCCTGAGTTCCAATTAAAGGAAATTAAGGAAGCCCTGGCCTCAGGATGCTTAAGACCATGGACAGCATTGCTCACGTGGAATACCCCTCACGACAGTGGAACATAGACCTAAAGGGGCGTCCAGCATCAGGCAGCCAGGATATCAGGACATGGTCATTATCACAGTCCTTTGGCTGATGTGTATTTTTAATCACCCTCTTTTCCCAGTTACAATAAAGCTGAAAGGAAAGTGATTTTAGCAGTCCGAGCAACCATGTTGACAGGGTAATCGTCCACGATGACATTGGTTCTTGCACCTGCAGAATATGATTGAAATTGAATAATATGCACTTAGTTATACAAGCTCCATCCAAATAAGATTAGAGACAGGTTCTAAAATGCACTGTGAACTTCCAGATAAATAATAAGAGAGGAAACAGGGAAGAAAGCACAACAAAGGTAAACACTACGGGACAAAGCCAGAGAGCAAAGCGAATACAGCAAACACATGACCACAGGGACTCATGCAATTGTGTGTGTGCGTTAACTGAGGTTAGTATCCCAAATGAACACGCACTGCACCCTGTAGGGGTCTGTGTAGTTCTGTGTGTGTCTGTGTGTATATGTGTGTGTACATGCACACCGAAGAAGATCTGCCAGGTTGAGTAGCAATTGTGACCTATAGGGATCTACCCACAATTCTCACGTTGGCTTTCTCTGTCTGCCTTAATGCAAGGCTCAGCAAAGCTTCCCACTTTCTGGAAAGAATCTATTCCCCTCTAAACAACAGTCCAACTTAGAGTGCTGAAAATTTCATAAGGAAGTTAGAGAAACTTTTTTTTTTCCATCACATATACCACAGTGAACGCTCTGAATCTTCATGTAATATTTGATTTCTCCCCAGCCTTTCATCAAGGGGCCTCTCGTTTTCTCTTGCAGCTCTCATCCTCAGGATTCCAGTGTTTCAGCTCCAAAAATTCTCCTCTGGGCCTCCCTATCTCACCCTTCTTTTTTCAATTGCATCCTACAAACTGACATAACTCCTTGTCCAAACTCACATAACAAAGATCCCAGTTGCAGGATCTGCTCATTTTGACAAGCAGAAACTTGCTAGGTATAGTGCCTCATGCCTATAATATCAGCTACTCAGGAGGCTGAGACAGGAGGATTATTTGAGGCCAGAAGTTTGAGACCAGCCTTGACAACATAGCAAGACCCCATCTCTTGAAAAATAATTTAAAAATTAGCTGGGAATGAAAAAAAAAAGAAAAAAAGCTGGGACAACATATAAATAACAATAACATTTTGTCCTATCAAATTTCTCAAGAAGGATTTTGGCATAGAGTTTGGAAATAACATCTGACAAAGCAACAGCCCATGGTTAACCCTGTATCTTGGTAGGTATGCATTTCAAAGGAACAGGGCAAGTTCTGGATAATATTTCTTCTAGAGACTTCCTTCATGATGTTGCAGGGAGTCCATGACCACACTGATGTCTGCCTCTAGGTCACTGTCACTGCTATACAAACATCCAGGACTGTTTCATCTTTACTTGTTGGCACTTCTTCCTGTTGTCAAGTGAAGAAGGATGTGTTTGCTTCCCCTTCTGCCATGATTGTAAGTTTCCTGAGGCCTCCTCAGCCATGTGGAACTATGAGTCAATTAAACCTCTTTCCTTTATAAATCATCCAAAACACAAAATACAATCCAAAAAATCCTGGGATTCTTCAATAAGACCATGTTTGGTTTTAGTAGAGTTCACATCCAGATGTAAAAGGCTATGGCTTTTTTTGTCTCCAACATTCTCATTACTAGTCAGATGTGTAAATTAATTCATGCTTAAAATAGGAAATGGCCTGACTGCCCACAACTCTCTGAGTGATTCATGGATCTTGGACGGGGTTCTTTCTAATCTGTCCACACTCTCTCCCTGTTCTCTTTGTAACACTTTCTCTGCAGTGTTAAAAGTTAAGTCTGTGACCATTAACAGCATCCACTAGAGATGGATCCCTCTGCTCTGGATTAATCAGAATGGTGCCTCCACCAGACAAACCACAAGCCCCAGGCCTCCCCCACACTTAACCAGCAAGGCAGCAACCTCAGAGACAAGTACTTTGCTGAGCTTGACAGCGTCCTAGCAGAAGCAAAATGCTGGTGATTCATATGGAGTCTCAGAGTTCATCCAAATATTAATTGGTATTAGAATTACGGCTACAAGGGAGTTTATTGATGACCTAGTTAAACATCATAGAGTTCCTGAAGAGACTCGGGGAGAATCAGTGAATTAATTAAGAGATTGTGGCTTCTGTGAGCCAGAGAAGGGCCTGAGCTCAGGTGGGCAGCTCAACACTTGCTGGGCAACTGCAAGGGCCGTTCAGGCCAGAAAAGCCTGAGGGCCTGCGAGAGACTAGCACAGAATCGTGTCATATTTAGTAGGCAGAATAAATGTCCTCCTCCGAGACCACTGAATAAAAATCAAGTCATTTTCCCAGAACCTCCCTTCTCTGGTCACATTCTCAAAATGAAGAATTGCCCGTGGCCAGGAGAAACTGTGGGTGGAGAGATGGAACCCTGTGGGAAAGTTCCCATCAGTTCTCAGCCTGGAGACGTCATTAAGGCTCCACCAGCCTCAGAAACAGGAAGTGAGGATAATAAGCACCAATACTTGTACAGTACTTAGAATGTACCAGACGCCCTGTAAGCGCTTCACATATGTGATCCTAAATACTACTGTTATCCCTCTTCTTCCAAGATTGGGTTTGAGCCCAGCAGTCTGTCTCCGGGGACTACTCCTAACTCCTTCAAGTCCCATATCACTTGAATATTGAATTTTAGGAAAGGACTAAGGTGACTCAGACACAGGATACGCCACAGCCTGGTACCTAAATAAACATAGAATCTGTCACCATTACTGCTGCTATTGCTATTTTTCTTCTCCAGTCTGGTAAATGTTAATGGCAGGGGCATAATCTCATGCCGAGGGGATCTCTCCTCGTTGGCTTACTTTGTTCTCATCTCACACCTTTCAGATGCTGGAATCAGGACCGCATCTACATAGCCAGGCCTATCCATTCAAATTTCAGATGTGTTACTTGCCCCTAATTGCAGAACTCCTCCCTTTGCTCTGATACAAACTTAAAGAGCAGGAAGGCTGAGGTTCTGAAAGAATCAAACCTTTGAAATTCCAATGAGAAGATTAAAATGTGAAGCCACTTAAGGGCTTGCACTTTGACAGACCGTCTGTCGGTGTGACTCAGCCATCTGATCTTCCTAGGCCTGAAGGAAAAGACATTTTTGTCCTTCCCTCAGGTGGGTAATTCACTTCCTTGAAACACATCATTGGTGTGGAAAAGTTGGTTTGAAGAAAATCATTCTTGACATCTCTATTTGGCAGCAGTGTTTCTACAGTGCTACTATTTATCCTTGATGCAAAATTGTGTGTTTTGATCTTGGCCCTACCCTCAATGACAAAATTTCGAAGAGACAGAAAACTAGGCTAGAGTTTCCCTAGTTACCAGATTTGCAGATGTGTAATGGAGTTGAATCTTCAAGATGCACGTGCTCTTCCATCAAGCTGCATAACCCCAAAGTCACCATGTCTGGGGAACCACCCGCAGTGATTTACACACTTGTAATATGAGTGTGAGCACACATGGAGCACCAGTCACCCATTTGCAATGAAATACAGGACTGCAATTAAATAACGTACTTTTATGAAACACAAATGATCACCACTTGCATTTTAAATGAGAAATAACAAAAGTTGAGACTAGAAGTAAAGAAGTGCCATATGTAAGCACCAGTTGGGGGCTACTTCCTTTGAAGCCTCAAGGGCAGCCAGTGAAAGTAGACAGAACAGAAACTTTGAAGCCAGACAGACTACAGTTTCAATCCTGGAGCAGATCAATTTCTCCATGTGACCTCAGGCAGATCACTGGATTTCTCTGAGTCCAAGTTTCCTCATCTATTTAAATAATCCTTTTCTGGGGTCATCACAAGGCACATGTCCTCACACAGGGTGAACAATTCATCAACAGTGCTTTCCCTTCTTTCTTGGAATTCAAATGGACTAGGGTGAGGGAGTGGTCACTGTTATTTGCATAGGCATGGGGGGAGGCAAGGAGTTTGAGGGAAAGGGAGAATGTGCTGTGTGAGGGAAGGTGTATTAGTCTGTTCTCAAACTGCTATAAAGGACTGCCTAAGACTGGATGATTTATAAAGGAAAGAGATTTAATTGACTCACAGTTCCACATGGCTGGGGAGGCCTCAGGAAACTTACAATCATGGCAGAAGGTGAAGCAAACACATCCTTCTTCACTTGACAACAGGAAGAAGTGCCGAGCAAAAGGGGGAAAAGCCCCTTATAAAACCATCAGATCTTGTGAGAACTCACTCACTATCACGAGAACAGCATGAGGGTTACCACCCCTATGATTCAATACCTCCCATCAGGTCCCTCCCATGACACATGGGGATGATGGGAAGTACAATTCAAGATGAAATTTGGGTGGCAACACAGTGAAACCACACCAGAAGGGAAATCTCAGAAGAACCCAGAATTTGGGCTCCCCTGGACTTTGTCCCTGGTGCAATCCTTCCACACTTCTAACTGCAGAGCATCCTATCCAAGGCCTCCTTGCTGAGGGTCCTCCTGCCCAGGACATCTGAGTGTCCCAGGACACTCTCCTTTCAGACCACTGCAGCTCTCAGGGTCCTGGCTCCCCTTTTTCTTTTTGTGGGTTAAAAAAAAAACAATTCTAAAGAAGAACAGAGGTTTTCTGTTTTATCTTCACACATAACCAGAGAAAGACTTGCTATGGTTTGAGTATTTGATGCCTCCAAACCTCATGGTAAAATCTGATCCCCAGTGTTGGAGGTAAGGCCTGATGGGGAGGTGTTTGGGTCATGGAGGCAGATTCCTGATGAATAGCTTGGTGCTGTCTTATGGTCATAAGTGAGTTCTTGCTCAATTAGCTGGTTGTTAAAAAAAAGCCTGGTCCCTCCCCACCCTCTTCTCTCTCTTGCTTCCTCTCTCTCTCTATGTGATCTCTGCATACGCCAGCTCCCTCCACCTTCCACCATGAGTGGAAACAGCCTGAAGCCTTAACCGGATACAGATGCCAGTGCCATGCTTCCTATACAGCCTGTAGAACCGTGAACCAAATAAACCTCTTTTCTTTATAAATTACCCAGCCTTAGGTATTCCTTTATAGCAACACAAATGGACTAAGACAGAACCTAACAGTATTTTATTTCTTGTTTTCCCTTTCTCATCCTGCTTCTTGCCCTCCTCCCGACTCTTCAGTTTTTCTTGATTTTTATCTGCTTTGAAATCAACAGGGCTGTTGCTCCCAGTCAAGGAGCCAGGTAAGCACACGTAGTATGTGTCAATGTGCGGGTTGCTCACATCCACCCACAGTTCCTGCTTCAGCTACTTCTTCCATTGTTTCCCTTCCCTCAGTGGGCGGAGTACACAACACATTCTCCCTTCCCCCAGGCCTCTTGCCTCCCCACATGCCTACCATAATAATAGTGACCACTCCCCAACTCCAGCCTGCCCCACCCTTCCATGCTTCTTCAGCCACTTAGGGGAAGGTGTGGATCTCCATAAGCTGTGAAATAAGAAAATCAGTTGCTATATACCCATGAAAACATAGGTGACAGCAGTGAGACTCAAAGAGTTTCAATGGCATAACTTGATAGTTGCAAAAGAGAGCTGTGTAGTGAGTAAATAGTGGTCTCCCAAAATATATACGTCCCCATCTCAGAACCAGTGAATGTGGCGTTTTTTGGAAAAAGTGTCTTTGCAGATGTATTAAGTTAAGGATCTCATGGTGAAAGCACCCTGGGTTACGCAGGTGGGCCCCAAATCCAATGATGAGGTCCTTCTAAGAGTGAGGCAGAGGGAGATTATGCAGACGAAAGAAAAGGCTGTGCGAAGAAGGAGGCAGAGACTAGAGTGATGTGGCCATAAGTCAAAGGACACCTGGAGCCACCAGAAGCTGGAAGAAGCAAGACAGACAGAATCTCCCAGAGCCTACAGAGGGAGCAAGGCCCTGCCAACACCTTGATTTCACACTTCTGGCCTCCAGAACTGCAAGAGAATGCTTTTCTGTTATTTTAAGTCTCCAAGTTTACAGTAATTGGATACAGCAGCCCTAGCAAACCAATATGAGAGCCTTGAAATCCAGCTCTGTTGCTTATAATGATAAACTGTACCATCCTATACCACGACATCAGGACCACAGCAACCTTAGAAAGGAATAGTGTCAAGGCCTTAGGCCTCAGCTTCATCTGCCTTGCCTTCCCCATGACCAAGTGAAACCCAACAAACAAAACCCACTGGCTTTTCTGAGAGATCAGCCCAAATAGTAGGCTGAGCAAAAGTTCAAGGGTCCCTGAAGGTGATGAAGGATCTGCATGGATGTCTGATGGAATCAAACCATTCCTCTGCACAAACGGGGAGAGCCACAGAGCATTGCTCACTGCAAACTGAGAGAGGACTGATTCCTTCCAGACAATCAAGTGAGAAAACACCAACTATTAAGTAATGATCTCAAGGTTGGGTATGGTGGCTCATACCTGCAGTCCTAACACTTTAGGGGACCGAGGTGGGAGGGTCACTTGAGACCAAGAGTTCAAAACCAGCCTGAGTAACACAGCAAGACTCCATTTCTACAAAAAACAAAAAACAGTAATTAGCTGGGCATGGTGGCGTGTGCCTACAGTCCTAGATACTTGGGGAGGCAGACGCAGGAGGATGAGTTGAGCCCAGGAGGTTGAGGCCACAATGAGCTATGATCACACCACTGCTCTCCAGCCTGGGTGACAGAGTGAGACTCTGTCTCAAAAAAAAAAAAAAAGTAATGATCTCAAGAACACCCACTCTATTTGCTTTTCAAAAGCTTCATACACATCTGAAAGGATAAAGCAAGTTTGCTCTTCCTGAAACATATGAGCCAGGATCGTTTCCTGCACCTTTTTTTCTATCCTATCACTTTTTTTCTCCGGGTTTCCTGGTGGCCTCAAGTCAATTTCAACTCCTAAGCAGGAGGCTCTGAAATCACATGAACGTCACCTTCCTGCCACTCCTGGCTCTTGCCTGGGAGCAGCTACAAAGGCTTATCTGCCCACATATTGCGACTGTCTCCTCCTACTTCAAAAACTCTTCTTTAAAGGGTGCTGGTATTTGAAACCTGTTCTGAATAGCTCTGTGGCAAAACCTCAGCCTTTGTCTCTGGCTATAGTGGCCATGGACTATAGTGGGGAAAACCCTGGAGGCAAGAGAGCCAGGTGTTTATTGCAGCAGTCAAGATGATTTGGGTGGCAAAGAACAGAAAATTCTGGGTCAAAATGGCTTCATCACTAAGCAATGTATTCGCTCACACAACCGGGAGCTCAGAAGTGAGTGGCGGCAAGCCAGGCAAAAATCAGCTGCTCAAGATGTCATCATGGAAGCTGAGTGCAGTGACCCATGCCTGTAATCCCAGTGCCTTGGGAGGCCGAAGCAGGAGCCTCACTTGAGGTCAGGGGTTCAAGACCAGCCTGGGCAATATGACAAGACCCTGTCTCTACAAAAAATAAGGAATAATAATTAACTGGGCATGGTGGTATGTGTCTGTAGTCCTAGCTACTTGGGATGCTGAGGCCAGAGGATCATTTGAGCCCAGGAGTTCAAGGCTGCCGTGAGCTATGACTGGCCCACTACATTCCAGCCTGGGTAACAGAGTGAGACTCTGTCTCTAAAAAATAAAATAAAATAAAAATTTTAAGATATTATCATGGGCTAGGCACAGTGGCGCATGCCTATAATCCCAGCACTTTGGGAGGCAGAGGTGGCGGGCTGATCACTTAAGGTCAGGAGTTCAAGACCAGCCTGGCCAACATGGTGAAACCCCATCTTCACTAAAAATGCAAAAATTTAGCCATGCATGATAGTGCCATGTGCACCTATAATCCAGGTTACTCAGGCAGGAGGCTGAGGCAGGCGAATCACTTTAACCCGGGAGGCGGAGGTTGCAGCGAGCCAATATCATGCCACTGCACTCCAGCCTGGGTGACAGAGCAAGACTCTGTCTCAGAAAAAAAAAAAAAAAAAAAAAAAACTCAGAAAAACAAAAAAAACCCAAATTCTTTTCATTTCTCTGCTGAGCTTTCCTCAGAACCAACTTCACCCCAGGCTGGTTTCTTGATTGATTGTGTGATAGTTATCAGTCCAAATGAGTGTTACATATGTCCTTACTTAGGTCTGGATGGAGAGTACAACAGGGAAATGTCTCCACTGATGATGGGCTATGTCCTTCCTTTCAGGCTGACTGAGCTGATTTAGGTCATGAGTCCACCTTGACCCGTAACAGTCACCAGGGCAATACCCCATGAGATTGGCTTAGACTGCTCACTTTTCTCCTTTTGAGCTGTGAGTAGTTCATGAGTAGAGCTCGATAAGCTAAGGTTCTGATAGGAAACAGAAATTGTATCATGAACATTGGGTACATACAGTTTCCAGTGTGCTAGTCCTGGCTCCGTACCTTGCTAGTTACATGATATTGAGCAAGTCATTTGACCCCTTTGACTTTTGCATTGAAATTTAAAAAGTAGAGCCATGTCTGCCCACAGAAGGATCAAAAGAGATCGTGAAAATAAAAGCACTTTTTAAACTGAAAGTTCTACACAAAAGAGACACACAGGCTTGGTCTCTCCCACTGTCCTCAGCTCATGGTGCACAGAGATGCCACAGCACAGAGGGTGCCTGCTCTCACCACACCCCAGACTCCAAAGCATTTAGCAAAACAGGCCTGGGAGTAGAGTTGCCAGATTTAGCAAGTAGAAATACAGGATGCCTAGTTACATCTAAATTTCAGATAAGTAATTTTTAGTGTGAAGTATGCCCCAAATATTGCATGGTATATATACTAAAACATGATTCATTGTTTATCTGACATTCAAACGTAACTGAACATCCTGGATTTCATGTGGCAACTCTACCTGGGAGGGGCCTGGCCAAAAACAAGTCCTGGCCTGAACTTCTGTGCTGGTTTCTATTCTCTTTTTCATTTAAGCCCTGGTTGATGTCTTTCTCAGCAGTTCTCACCCTGATCACTCCCACTTCTGATGTTCCCCCTAAACCCAGGATACACTCTCTTCCCCATCTCAGGTGATGGCTTCATTCACCCAGGTGCTCAGTTCCCAGCACTGGAGCCGTCCCTGACTGTTCCCTTTCCCCCACAGCCCATTTACAGGGCTGGCTCTGTTGTCCCAGCAGAACTAGCAGATTCTTACCACTTCCACCTCTACTGCCCTGTCCCTGCAAGGAACCTCTTTGCACTGCAGCAGTCACCTCCTGACCATTCTCCCAGATTTTGGGAGAACTGACTCATCAAGTCATGTCTTTGCCTGCTTAAAATCTTTGCCTGATGGCACATGCCTGTAATCCCAGCTACTCGGGAGGCTGAGGCAGGAGAATCGCTTGACCCTGGGAGGCAGAGATTGTGGTGAGCCAAGATCAGGCCACTGCACTTCAGCCTGGACAACAAGAGTGAAACTCTGTCTCAAAAAAAAAAAAAAAAAAAAATCTTTGCCTGTCCACCGGAAGCTCTTAGAATAAAATCCAAGCTCCGTATTGTGGCCTAGAAGACCTTACTCAAGTCAGGACCTGCCGTTTTCTCCTCTCCCACCTCACTGGTCTTTGTTCTTGTCCTTGAAATGCTGAGCTCATCTCCATCCTCTGGATGTATGCGTGTGTATAAATGTACATATATACACGTATATACTATAGTATATATACATATACTCTCCCATCAACTTAGAGTGTGTGTCCCTCCATTGCTGCATGACACACTTCTTCACGATATTCAGATCTCACCCCAAATGTCACCTCTTCCAAGAAGCCCACTATGACCACTCCATCTGGAATAGCAGCCCTCCCATCCCATCACTGACTTCCTATTACCTTGTTTTATTCTCTTTGTATCATTATCACTCTTTGATATCTTATTTGTTTATGATTTTTGTCTCTCTCTCTCCTGGTAAAATATAAATTCTGAGATTGAACCAATGTATCCAAATACCTAGAACAGTAGTTGGCAGAGTAGTTGCCCAATAAACATCTGTGAAATGGGTGTCAAATGAATATGCATAGATATGCAAATGAACAGGCACAAACACTTTCTAGGTCTGCTGTCCAGTTTGGTAGCCAGTGGTCACATGTGGCTCTCGAGCACTTAAAATGGTGCCAGTCCTTTAGCTCCTGAGGCAGAACTTAGGAAAGAAAAAAGAAAAAGAAAAAGAAAATGGTGCCAGTCCAAATTGGATTGTGCTGTAAGTGTAAAATATATACCAGATTTAGTCTTAGCTGAAAGAAAGGAACGTAAAATTTCTCATAAATAATTTTTATATTGATTACCTGTTGAAATAATATTTTAGTTACATGGGTTAAATAAATATATATTATTAAAATTAATTGTACTTGCTTATTTTTCCTTTACTTCATGTGGCTACTAGAATATTTTAAAACATATACTTGTCTTATTTTGCAGCTCATGTTCTAGTTCTATGCATTCTATTTCTACTGGGCAACACTGCTTCAGACTACAGACTGCTAGGCCCATGAGGTGAGGATGCTTTGAACACTGGCAACCTATAGACCAGACTCTGTGCGTGTTCTTTCTCTGCCTTCTGTCTCAGGCCCAGAACTTTGGGTGACAAAGGTGACTCTTTGGCATCTCTTTCACTAAAGAAGTGGGACCCACAGTTTAATCTATGGCAAGGCATCTACCATAATAAAGAAAAGACACCTACATAGAATGACTGCTTCATAGCAAGTCTACGTACAGTAAAGATTAGCTAATACTATTGTTGGTTTTATTTTTGCTGTTATTTATTTTTGCCCTACTCATCCAGTGGATTATAAACTACTCAGGGGAAGGTATCATGTCTTCACCTTCATTTATAACTCATCAAGTCTAGAGTTCCCTGCACATCCTTTACCATCTTTGAAGATAAATGACTGATCAACCAGCAGCCTCTCTCTCCATCATAGTAGCTTCAGGGCAAAGCTAAAGAGAATTGACTCAACCTTAAAATGCCAAATGAATCATTATGCCAAAATGATTTATATCCACCTTAGAATACAGTTAATTCAGGCCACCTTGACTGGCTTGCCTTTAACCTCCTGAGAGTCTGAGATTACATTTATTAACCTGAGATGAGAACTGGTCTTAGGAGCTCTCAGTAACCTATTGGGGTAAGAAGAACTTTGAAACCTAGAGTGAGTTGCAGGCTTCTCCCTGACAGTGAGGCCTGGCCCAGGAACTCCACAGAAAGGTTTTTGGGGGAATCATTTGGGCATGGGGCCTGGGATGCGGAAGGGGAAGTTGGGAGGGAGGACTGATCTGAAGAACAGGTGAGTGTACAAAGTCTCCCTATATTGATCACAACTCTTGAGTTATATATTTGTACCAATGCGGGAAGTTCAACCAAAAAGGAAAATTTCCCTGGAGACCCCCATGCTTATGCCAGCATCACTCATATTTTTTGTTCTTAAGCTTTCCCTGCCCTTAGAACCTTTAATCCATAACTTCTTCCTGTTTGCTTGTTTCTCAGGATTATACTTCCTTCTACCCTAGAGGGATTGATGAGTCCTTCCTCATTTACAGTCATTCAAACAAGGCAGCAAGCTTCAGTGCATTTTCTGGAAGAAGCATCTTTTAAATTCATCTTTGAGGATGAGACATTTCTTACTGTCATTTATCAGTGTTGACATCTGAGACTGAGTGAGCCAGGTGAACTGGTTCCTGGTAGTGCACAGAAAATAAATCTGAGGAGTAACAATCCTTATGTTGCCAGGACGAGTACCAAAACTATGCTCACCCCACAGGTAGGTTTCTTGCTACAGTCTTAGAAAGTTAACCACCCTGGAATTCATTAAAATATTTAAATGCTTTATTGAAAGGGCAAGTGATGGGCCTCAGGCTGACACAACAAAAGGGGTTGTTTGGAAGTGAATATTCCAGGTTCTTCCATAGCAAAAGATCTAAAGTGTTAATATTATCGTGGGAAGGATGCAGAGAACTTGAAGGAAATTCATAGCCTGATTATTTGGCTCAGGAGAAGCAACACTTCAGCCAAAATTTTATATTCCATCTCTACTCTTCATGGAGCATGAGTTTCCAAAGTCAAACTGCGTGAGATCCAGCAGAGATTAATTAACTACCCACCAGGCGAAGCAGCCTACAGGTCTGCATCAAAACTGCATTGTTGCATATCTTTTTCTCCCTAGCCTAAGTAAGAAGTCTTCAGATAAAACCCAATTAATTAGATTTGAATTTTTAGTTAAAATAATTCCAATTGAACAACTTTGTGAAGAAACAAGCAAAGTGTACATTTCAACAAATGATCTTCAATTAAAAAAAAGAAAAAGTCACACACGCCAAATATAGATACATATATTTACCCTCGATAGTAATCAAGAAGTGCACATATGATATCATATTTTCTTAATTATCAAATATAAAAATAATAATAATATCTACTATTGGCCAAAGTATGGGAAAGTAGGCATTTTCATTTACTGTTTTTGGGAATGTAAGTTGGTATAAGCTTTTGGGAAGAGAATTTGCGTTACCAAACTGAATTTGGTTCCACCCACCCAGTGCAGCAAAGCAAGCACCGATATTGGGATTGAAGTGAGAGAAAGTGAGGCACTTATTGCAGGGCACCAGCAAAGAGAGTCCCCACGGAGTATAGGTAAGGGTTTTTAAAGGCAGAAGTTATAAAGCATAAATCAATTCATGGAGGCTGTACATTGGTTTGATCTAAAAAGTTGGGACATCTTGAAGTTGGGGCTTACAGGTCACAGGTGAATTTAAAGATTTTCTGATTTGCAACTAGTTAAGGAAGCAAAGCTTTGTCTAGAAATTTGAGATCAGCAGAAAAGAATGTTAGCTCAGCCGGGTGCAGCAACTCACGCCTGTAATCCCAGCACTTTGGGAGGCTGAAGCGGGCAGATCACTTGAGGACAGGAGTTTGAGACCAGCCTGGCTAACATGCTGAAACCCCATCTCTACTACAAAATATTAATATTAAAAAAATTAGCCAGGCATGGTGGTGTGTGCCTGTAATCCTTGCTACTCCAGTGGTTGAGGCACAAGAATCACTTGAATCTGGGAGGCAGACGTTGCAGTGAGCCAAGATTACACCACTGCACTTCAGCCTGGGCAACAGAGTGAGTGTCTCAAAAAAAAAAAAAAGAATGTTAGCTCTGGCTTATGGGCATGACCTCCTCCAGACCCCTTATGAACAAATTTAGAACAAAGAATAGTGGGCAGTCAGAGTCACTCCTCGGTTCCTCCTTATCTATGGTCTATGTGCCAGCAAACCCATTTGATAGGGGTCTGGGTTTTTTAAAAACAATTCAGGGATATATGTTAAGATGTTATCTTTAGTTTCCATAGAATACCAAAAGTCTTGTGACTCTAACTTCCTTGGCTATTGCTTTAAGCTACTATTATTACCTTCTTGCTTATCAAGTTGTTCCTTTACTTCTCAGGGCTAACTGTAATTTCCCTTTAAGAAACTCAAGATTTTCCTTTATTTCCATGTTTGTAGGGGTTTTCCAACAGATCCCTGGGAGGGGTCAGTGCTCTGTCTCATTTGCAATATTCCAAAAGCCTTAAAATATGTTCATTATTTGGCCTAGCAATTCCTCTTTGAGGAATTTATCCTAAGAAATGATTTTTTAATTAGACATTATATATAAAGATACTAAGCAGTATGTATAACAGTGAAAATGGAGCCAACCAGAATGTTCAATAACAAGACACTGATTAAAATAACTAATGGAACATTATGATGAAATTCTATCATTAAAAAATAATACTGAAAGCAACTTGTTACCAGTAATGATGTAATACCTTGAATCAACGAATCACTGTACCAAAAACAGTTACAAACTCCGCACAAAATTTTGTTTTAAAAGACTACTGTTTGAAGTCTTGTCCAGCATGTTAGGAGCTCAGAAGTTATCACTCCCATTCTCACACAGAAAAAGTCTGACCAAACTATAAATCAACAGCTCTTTCCATATCCACCAGGAAACTGAAGTCACTGATTCCCTGCAAAATTGAAAAGGCAGACAGGTAGATACATAGAATCAGAACTCAATGAAGCAGGAGCCAGGGAACAGAAGTCTCCATGGGAACCAGTACTGAAGAAAGAAAGTCTAAAATGTAATTGACAAATTGCTGGCGGCTCAGCGTGGACAAATCTGAGAGTTAAAAACCTCTAGGAGGTAGGAGAAGATAGTCTTAGTGGCAGTCACTGCACTTTTGGGTATTTTAGCTCCTGGAGCCCTACTAGGATCTCACAATGAATATTAGAGAAAAATTCAATCCCCTCATGTTTTTGGCAGAGGGTAGGGGGGAAAGTAGCCCCTTTTAGTGAAATAAGCTCAGGACACTCTGTTATTCTTAATAAGGCCAGCCCTCAGCAAAAATTATTTTACCAGAGCCTAGCCAACAGAAGTTCTGCTGGAACCTAACCAACCAATGGTGGGGAAAAAATACCCAACTTCAGTCAGCTCTAGACTTCCATGAGGTAGAAGAGAAATACCCAACTCTAGGCCACTTTAGCCTTCTTGCCTCACCTAAAGGAAGGCCCACAAAACTGAGAAGCACCTGTGAAGATCACAGCTCAGGGGTACATGCTCCCTAAAAAATTAAAACTTAACCATAGGAATATGGAATGCTTCCTCCCTCCTGACTCAGCACATCTGTAGGGCTCCTGTACAATAACAGGAGAATATAACTAAAATAACTGCACAACTCAGACCGTACTTAAGAAGTTTCCAGGGCAAACAAAGACAAAAGGAGAGCAAAAACAAGAACTTTAGCCTCTGACACCTACAGCTATGGCAGACGGTAAATACAGCCTAACTTCTAGCCAGAAAAACATAACTCATGTAAAAGCCTATTTACTTCTGTTCATTTACCCAATATATCAGGTCTGGCTATCAAGAAAAAAATGACAGGACATACTAAAAGCAAAAAACATAGAATGAAGAGAAAATGCAAACATCAGGATCCATACTCAGATACAACAGATGTTAGAATTATGATTGTGCATTTAAAACTACTATGATTAATATGCTAAGGATTCTAATGGAAAAACTGGACAACATGCAAGCACAAATGAATAATATAAGCACAGAAATTGAAAATCTAAGAAAGAATCAAAAGGAAATGCTAGCAATCAAAGACACTTTAAAAGAAATGAAGAAGGCCTTTATGAGGCTCATCAATAGACTGGACACAACCGAGGAAAGAAACAGTGAACCTGAAGAAATGTCAATAGAAACTTCCAAAACTGAAATGCAAAAATTAAAAAACTGAAAAGAACAGGACAAAATACAAAATATCCGAGAACTGTGGGACAATTACAAGAGACGTAATATATGCATATTTTAAATGCCGGGGGAAAAAAAGAAATAGAAGAAATATTTGAAGCAATAATGACCAAGATTTCTTAAAATTAATGATAGATACTAGACCACAGTTCCACAAACTCAGAGAACAAGTAGTATAACCCCAAAAAAATCTACACCTAGATTTTTTTCATATTCAAAACAAAGACAAAGAGAAAATCTTGAAAGAAGCTGAGGAGGAGGAGGAGGTGGACACCTTGCCTATAGAGGAGCAAGGGGAAAGCCAGACTCCTCTTCAGAAACCTTGCAAGCAGGAAGATAGTGGGGTAAAATATTTGGAGTAGTAAGAAAAAAAAAACCCATCAACCTAAAATTCTATGTCCAGCAAAGTTATCCTTCAAAAGTGAACGAGAAATAAAGACTTTCCCAGACAAAAAAAATCAGAAAATTTTTCACCAGTAAACCTGCTTTGCACAAAATGTTTTAAAAAATTATTCAGAGAGAAGAAAATCAATGTAGGTCATAAACTTAAATCTACATAAAGAATGGAAAAATGGAAGAGAATAAACAAATAAAGGTAAGATAAAATCTTTTTCTTTGTTATTCTTAGTTGATCTAACAGATAAAATTCATTGAAAATAATAATACCAACAAATATATTCAGTGATGATAGCTTATGGGTAAGTGAAATGAATGACAGCAATGTTATATGAGATGAAAAGGAGGATTTGAGAATGCTCTGTTATGAGGTATTTGCATTACACTTGACATGGCATTGTTATATGAAACAGGACTTTGATTAATTGTAAGTGTATATTGCACACTCAAGAGCATTCACTAAAAAAAGCTTTTTAAGTATAACTGGAAGAGAAGAGAAGAAAGAGAATCATATAAAATGTTTAACAAAAATGAGGGAATCCAGAAAAGGAGAAGATTTAACAAAAAAAAAGGTACAAGAGAAATAACTAGAAAACAACAACAAATATGATATATATTAATAAAACTATATCAATAGTCACTTTAAATGTCAATGGCCTAGATATACCAATTAAAAGACAGAAGTTGCCAGAGTGAAACACAAAACAAAACCCAAATATTTATGTGGTCTATGAGAAACCCACTGTAAATATAAAGACACAGATAGGTCAAAGGTAAAGAAATGGAGAAAGTCATAGCATGCTAATACTATTCAAAAGAAGGATGGAGTACTTACTATATTAATTTCAGATAAAGAAGACTTCAGAGCAAGGGAAATTAACAGAGATAAAGAGAGGCATTATGTTAATGATAAAAGGGTCAATTATCCAAGAAAACATAACAATCTTCAATGCATGCACCTAAGAACAGAGAATCAAAATGTGTGAGGCAAAAACATAGAACTGCAAGGAGAAACAGATGAAACCACTGTCCTAGTTGGACTTCAACACCCCATTATTGGAAACGGACAGATTCAGCAGGCAGAAAATCAGTAAGGACATAACTGAACTCAGTAGCATCATCAATCAACTAAATATAATTGACACCTACAGAAAACTTCATCTATCTACAGAATACACATTCTTCTCAAACTCACAAAGAACAGTCATCAAGGAAAACCACATTCTGAGCCATAAAACACACCCTCACAAATTTAAAAGAATAAAAATTATGCGAAGTATGTCCTCAGACCACAAACTTTGGAAAACCCCAAAGCACTTGGTAATGGAACAATATACTTCCAAATAACACATACGCCAAGGGAGAGTCTCAAAATAAAATTGAAAATAGTTTGAAGTAAATAAAAATGAAAATACAACTTATCAAAATTAGGGCAAATGAAGTGAAAGTATGGCTTGCAGAAATTTATAGCATCAAATGCACATATTAAAAAAGAAATATTTAAAATATATAAAATCAATCATCTAAGCTTCCACCTTACAAAACTGGAAAAGCAAGTAAATGTGCTTCATAAAATAATAAAGAATATAAATGCAAAAAAGGATTTAGAAGAGCCTATTAAATTCAAAGTAAGCAAGAAAGCAATAAAAATTAGAGCAGAAATCAATGAAAATGAAAACAAGAAGTCGTTAGAGAAAATCAACAAAACCAAAGCAGTTTCCTTGAATATATCAATTATATAGATAAACTTCTAGCCAGGTTTACTAAGAAAAAAAGAGAGCAGGCACAAATAACTAATTTCAAATATGAAAGAGGAGCCATCACTACAGATCTCCTGGACATTAAGAAAGACAGTAAATATTTTTAACAACTCTATGCTGACATATTTAGTAACCTGAGGTTGAACCTTGAAAGCCAAATCTACCAAAACTCACACAATGGTAAGTAGATAATCTGAATAGGCACATATCTATTAAAAAGTAGAATTAAAAACTAATAATCCTTCAAAACAGAAATTACCAGACCCAGATGAGTTCTCTTGTGAATTTTATCAAACATTTAAGGAAGAAATTATACCAATTCTCTACAATCACCTCCAGAACATAGAAGCAGAGGAAATACTTGCGAATTCATTCTATGAGGTTAGTACTACCCCAATACCAAAACTGAAGACGTTACAAGAAAGAAAAACTATAAACCAGTATCTCTTGTGAGCATAAATGCAAAAATCCTCAACAAAATTTGAGCATATTGAATCCAACAATGTATAAAAATAATTATATACGATGACCAAGTGGGATTTATTTCAGGTATGCAAGGCTGGCTCCTCATTCAAAAGTCAATTGATGTGATCTGTCACATCATTAGTCTGAAGAACAATAATCACATAATCATATAAATAGATGCAGAAAAGGCACTTGACAATATCCAACTACCATTCATCATAAAAATTCTCAACAAACTAGAAATAGATAAAAACTCCCTCAACTTGATAAAGAACATCCATAAGAAAACTACAAATAACATCATACTTAATGGTGAGAAATAAATGCTTTTCTAAGATCAAGAACAAGGCAAGAATATCCATTCTCACTCAGTCAATAGCAAAATAAAGACTGGGTGCAGTGGCTCATACCTGTAATCCCAGCACTTTGGGAGGCTGAAGCAGGAGGATTACTTGAGGCCAGGACTTCAAGACCAGCCTGGGCAACACAGCAAGACCCCATCTCCACAAAAAATTTTAAAAATTAGCCTGGCATGGTGGTGCATGCCTGCAGTCTTAGCTACTTAGGAGGCTGAGGCAAGAGGATTGCCTGAACCCAGGATGCTCAGGTTACAGTGAGCCATGATCATGCCACCACACTCCAGCCTGGATGACAGATCAAGAGCCTATCCCCCCAGCAAAAAAAAAAAAAAAAAGAAGAGGAAAGAAAATCCTAGCTAATTCAAGAAGACTAGGAAAATAAATAAAAGGTATATTGGGAAGTAAGAAATAAAACCATCTTTGTTCACAGATGACATGATCATCTATGTAGAAAATCTCCAAACCAAAAACACTGATGGAACTAATAAGTGATTACAGCAAAGTTGCAAGATACAAAGTTAATATGCAAAAGTCTATTGCTTTCTTATATACTAGCAAATGTGAAAAAAGTATGGACATTAGTTAAAAATAATAACAAACACGGCCGGGTGCAGTGGCTCATGCCTGTAATCCCAGCACTTTGGGAGGCCAAGGCAGGTGGATCACCTGAGGTCAGGACCAGCCTGACCAACATGAAGAATGTTTGTCTCCACTAAAAATACAAAATTAGCTGGGCGTGGGGGCATATGCCTATAATCCCAACTACTTGGGAGGCTGAGGCAGGAGAATTTCTTGAACCTGGGAGGCGGAGGGGGCTGTGACCTGAGATTGTGCCACTGCACTCCAGCCTGGGCAACAAGAGTGAAACTCTGTCTCAAAAACAAATAAATAAATAATAATAATGCATATATATTGATTCATTAGTTGTGAGAAACGTACCATAGGAAAGTAAGTTCTTTACAGTAGAGGAAACTGGGTACAAGAGTATATGGGTATTCTCTATTACATCCTTGCAACTTTCATATAAATCTAAAGCTGTCCTTTCCAATTCATCGTATGAAACTAGGATAAACCTAATCCCAAAACCTGAAAAGGACATTATGGAAAAGAAAATTTACAGGCTAATCCCATTCATTATCCATAGAAATGTATATATCTAAGGATAATAGAAAAATGATAAAATACAATCCCAGAAATGCAAGACTGGTTCAACAATCGAAAATCAATGTAGTTAATTCACCACATTAACAGAATAAAGGAGGAAATTATATGATCATCTCAATCAGTCCAGAAAAAGCATTTGACAAAATCCAATATTCATTCCTAATAAAAACAGTCAGCAAACTGAGAGTAGGAGGAGCTTTCCCATTCTGATTAAGGGCATCTATGAAAAACTCGCAGCCAAAATTATACTTACTGATTAAATATTGAATGTTCCTTTTATGGTTGGGAATAAGCACAGGATAAATTTAAAGATTCATAACCTGCTTGCGTTTTAAAAAGGATTTGTATATCCCACCCAAAAGAGTTTCAATTCAATTTATTAATTGAATTGAATAACATTTATTGGACACTTACTAGGTGCAAAACAGTTGTGAGGTGTTGGGGATTTTTTTTAAAGGGCAAAAAGCAGTCTGCTTGTCAAGGAGCTTTTAAATAAATTTAAAAATAAGACAGATACTTATTAAAAGTAACTAAAGTACACTCTAATATATGCTAGAGGGCCAAATGAAGCAACAGATGATTAACAGTTCAGGCTTTTGGAATCCAGATTGTGGAGGTCAAGGACTGGCATATTTAGGAGTTTAGATTTTATTCTATAGGCTGTGGGGCTTTCTTAGCCCATGTTTTAGGCCTGTGAGCAGAGAAATGGTATAATAAAAAGATTCCACAGTCAGCACCACCAGTATACATTTTGAAAATATGTCACTATATCCAGGACTCTGAGCCTTCACTTTCATTTTATTACAAAGCAAGAGATGACCAGAGAGGTTAACTGATTTTCTCAAAGCGAGGGAGCAAATCAATGGAAATGGAGCATGGGATGTTAGTGTAAAGATGTAACAGAATCCAGATTTCCTTCAATAGTGGTACTTCTAATGTTCCAGCTGTTGGTTGGGTATCTTGAAGAGTGAAGGACTGGGAACAGAAGTCACCTTTCATTTCTGATAGCTCAGTAAATCAAAAATATCTAGCACTGAAAGTTTGTCTTCAGATAATGGTAACCAGGGAAGTAGAGAAAGACTAGGAGAAGGGGGGAAAGAGTTAAAATTGGCTGCAAAGAACAGATGGTCTTCTCTGCTGCACTCCCACCTTCCTTCCTCTCTTTCCTACACTTACTGCCCACCTATCCAATTGTGCGCTTGCTTGTGAGCGCACACACACACTCACACTGTACTCTTCACAAGCTCCCCACTACCTGTCAGTACTGACAGTTAATTCACTGATAGGGAAATCTGTCTCTTTCCCATCGTCAGTGGTTAATTGAAAAGGTATCCACTAGCATGAGTATAAGATGCAGAAATTAATAATTATCTGAGAAAAAGCAAATGAGATGCTGATAGCAAGCTGGTCAGATTGAGCCATGATAAAGCGGGGACCTCCAAGGCTCTCAGCAGACAGGCTCCAGAACCATGATACTCCCCCTCCAAGGTGAATAATCCTTGGAGATTCATCTGGAAAATAAAATGCCTGACTGTTAGCAGGCTCTTAATTCATGCATGAGTCCCTACTCCTTTAACTCAGCAAAGAGAAGACACATACAGGACTGGAGAAGTTTAGGGGTGAGTCTACACAGAGGCTCAGAAAGTTAGCCCCAGAGGAAAACAATCAAAGGATCTTCACCGAGTGACCAATCCAGTTTGACTTGGACTGTATCATCCAGTTTGACTTGGACTGTATCAGTTTTAGCAATGAAAGTCACACGTCCTGTGAAACCTCTCAGTCTCAGGCAAACCCAGAACATTGATCTTCCTAGCATGGGCTGGTTCTCTCACACTAAGAGCTGGAGGTCAAGATATTAGGCAACAGGCCAGCCCCAAAACATATATATTTTGGACTCCCCGAGTCCCAGAACTTATCCGTCTACATGAGTCAGGGGAAGAAAAGACTCCACCCTTCCTCTGGGGCCCACTGCAATGGGAGAAGGTTCTGGAATAATACTACTAATGAAGTATTACATTAGGTGATGGGTTTTTTTTTCTTTTCAGTAGTTCAGAAGTTCTGAGGATCTTGTGGTTTTTTCTCATCATCATCCTCCCCTGGCTCTTCTATTTCATTTGAAGAGGAGATGATATGATTGAATGAAACACAAGGAAGTAAAGTGATCTTCCTCATTTGTTTTTCCAAAAGCTGATGCCTCAGAGGAAAAAGAAAGCAAAGCCCTGTACCCTGTCTCGTGCTGAGTCTCAGGGAGGCAGCCAGATGCCAGAGAGAAAATGACTATGTAGGTGACCTAGACCAACAAGAGCACAGACGGCCTGTCGGAGACCTCCATGCCTTAACCTGGCTCACAAGTAGAGCCACCAGAACTAAAGTAGCTGTGGTGACAGAGACAGAGACAATCTTCATGAATAGATGGCCAAGAACCAGACAAGAAGATGGATACTCCGGAGGACACCTGCAGAGGCAAGACATCAGGGACCACAGCACTGCCCACTCCCTCTCATATGGTCCCCATGTAAACCCCTGAAACTGGGTACCATCCCAAAGGTAATAGCAATCCCAAAAGTAATTGACTAAAAATATGTTTCTGCCACTCTGTCACAATGGAGGTCTGAAACAGTTGTTACGTTATAGAGAAAGACAGTTTCATTCTTTGCATAACTGAGTCTATAAACTCAGATTTACCCTCTATGCAGCATCCCGCGGTGGGAAAAAAAAAAACAGGATTCAGAAACTGAGACTTGGCTTCGAGTTCTGACTCTATCACTCTAAAGTTTTGTGAATTATTGGGAAACGCTCTCTCACAGCTCATAAGACTTCTTGGCTTCATTTTCTCGCATTCCACTCTCCACGAAGAGGAAGAATAGCTGTTATGACCCCCTACACTCTCCAACAGCTGTTACATCTTCCCTCAAACTTCTGAAGACCAAACAATGCTGCTCTTTAAAAACCACCCTTCACCACCAAGCTTGTCCATTCATTCAAGGGTGACAAGCTGAATGGGTGCTGACATCCCTGCTCTAAAACTTGACCCAGAACCACTTTCCTGTCCGGGAAGATTTTTTTTGTTCTAGAGAATCTATGCAGTGTACATAGCCAACTTCCATGTGCAACCTGCTCCTGTGCTCTTGAACTGGAAACATCTTTGAGTTTCCAAATCTCTCAGTGCTGCCCATGCTGAGCTCCACCTGATGACAAAACAAGGGAATCGCCTTCCTTTAAGGTTTTGAGATGGTGTCTATCTCTGTTGCCCAGGCTGGAGTGCAGTGGCATGATCTCAGCTCACTGCAACCTCTGTCTCCTGGGTTCAAGCGATTCTCCTGCCCCAGCCTCCTGAGTAGCTGGGATTACAGGCGCATGCCACCACACCCGGCTAATTTTTGTATTCTTTAGTAGAGACAGGGCTTCATCATGTTGGCCAGATTGGTCTTGAACTCTTGACCTCAAGTGATCCACCCACCTCGGCCTCCCAAAGTGCTGGGATTACAGGTGTGACCCACTACGCCCAGCCTTTTCCTTTAAGTTTTCCCTCTGGGTAGGTGTGTACCCACCTGTGGTGGTGTGACCTCAATCAGGATTTCCTAAGTCAGATTCCAGAGCACTGGTTCTGCTGGGATAATGCAAGTTATGGAAAAAGTCAAGTTTGACATAGTCAGACTGGCTTGGGAAATTCTGGTATAAGTAAAATTGAAGGGGTTTCTTTACTCCAGGAGAACCTTGAACATGCTAATGTATGCTGTCTTTCCTCAAAGGAGGGTGATATGGTTTGGCTCTGTGACCCCACCCAAATCTCACCTTGAACTGTAATAATCCCCATGCGTCAAGGGTGGGACCAGGTAGAGATAACTGAATCATGGTGGCAGTTTCCCCCAGGCTGTTCTCATGATAGTGAGTGAGTTCTCATGAGATCTGACGCTTTTATAAGGGGCTTCCCACTTTGCTCGGCACTCATTGTCTTCCCTGCCACCCTGTGAAGAGGTGCCTTCTGCCATGATTGTAAGTTTCCTGAGGCCTTCCTAGCCATGAGGAACTGTGAGTCAATTAAACCTCTTTCCTTTATAAATTACCCAGTCTTGGATATTTCTTCATAGCAGCACGAGAACGGACTAATACAGAGGAAATATGGAATGCAGTGTTTCCCAAACTTCTGAGACCCAGACTGACGTGGCGCCCCTGCTTTCTCAGACTATTATGAATGGGCTGGGTTTCCGTGACAGTGGTGACACCTACTGCTTCCCCGTGATTGACACAGTGGCCCATCCTCAGAGAACAGGGCTCCCTAGGACTCTTTCCTCTCAAACAGCACCAACTACTCTCCAAGATGCTTTTCTGAGACTCAGTAGACACTTAAATATGGCTAAGGCTATCTGTTTTGAGATAATGAAAATAGCTGATGCTCCCTGAGCCATGTTCTGCCACATTTTACCATCTATGGCTGTGACTGACAACGTTGGCTGTATATTATGACAATCCACATTAGCTTTCTAGGGCTGCTGTCACAAAATACCATAAACTGGGTGGCTAAAAACAAGATAAATGTATTTTCTCACAGCTCTGGAGGCCCGAAGTCCAATATCAAGGTGTCCTTCTGAAAGACTCTACAGGAAAGTTCGTTCCCTGCCTCTCTCCTAGTTCCTGGGAGTTGTTGGTAATTTTGGGGATTCCTTGGCTTATAGACGCATCGCTCCAATCTCTGCCTCCTCTGCTTCACAGCCTTCTCCTTGTGTCTCTTTACATTGTTTTGTCTCTGTACCTGTCTATTTTGTGTCTCTTCTCCTCTCCTAACAGGGACACCAGTCCTATTGGATTAAGGGCCCACCCTATTCCAATATGACCTCATCTTAACTACTACACCCGTAATGAATCTATTTCCAAATAAAACCACATTCTGAATTTCCAGAAAGGACATGAACTTGGTGGGAGAGATCATAGTGGGGGAAAATTAAACATAGTACATCACTTAAGGAGTTTTTATTTATTTATTTGTTTGTTTAATTAATTTTTTTTTGACAGAGTTTTGCTCTTGTTGCCCAAGCTAAAGTGCAATGGCATGATCTTGGCTCACCACAACCTCCGCCTCCCAGGTTCAAGCAATTCTCCTGTCCCAGCCTCCTGTGTAGCTAGGATTGCAGGCATGTGCCACCACGCCCAGCTAATTTTTGTATTTTTAGTAGAGATGGGGTTTCTCCACGTTGGTCAGGCTGGTCTCAAACTCCCAACCTCAGGTGATCCACCCGCCTTGGCTTTCCAAAGTGCTGGCATTACAGGCATGAACCACCTGGCCCACTTAAGGAGTTTTTAGAACTCACACGCCAGGCCAATTGTAATGATCCCAGAATCTGGCAATGGGACCCAGTCATCGGTGTTCCTTAAAGATCTCTGGGTAATTCCAATATGCAGTCAACTTGAAATGATTGTCCTACGGACTTTATATAAATATTTTCCCATATAGTCCTCATAATAAACCCAAGAGGTGCTGTTCATATCCTTCTATTATGGATGAAAGAAACGTCTGAGACTTAAAGAGGTTAAAGTAACTTGATTGTGGCTACACAGGCAGTAAGTCATTGAGCTGGGATTTCTGGAGGCATTTAGCTCCAGAGCTGAATCATATAAGCCTTTCAGGCTCAGAGCTGAGCTTTTAGTAGCCTCTGAGCTCTGAGAGAGGGCACCACAGCCCCCTCTGTAACTAAGGAGTTAAACTGGCCTGCATGCGGCTTTCTTTAGGAAGCATCCCCCTTTCTGGCTTTGATCCTAGCCCCACTCTTCCCTCTTCAGTCCCAGCAAAACCCCTCCAGCTGGCACCACTCTGGGAAGTGGGAAGACAAAAGTTTCTCTGAATTGCCACTTCCAGCCTGCCATGCGACTGCAGCTTTTAATAGTAACTACTGTGCTCTGATGAAAAAGATTGTTGTTTCCATAATCAGAAAAGTAGCTCCAATCCAAGGACGCTGCCATAGCCCTGACCAATGAATGTGGAAGAGCCCTGGGAGGAACAGGGCTAACTAAAAGGACTCTCAGCAAGCTGTTGTCAAGCCTTAGGGCGCCTCTCTGGCCAGTTCCCGGTACTGCACCACTGCCCAGAGCCCAGGCCAGGCCTGCTCCCAGCTCTGCAGACCTGCCACTTTTGAATGGGTCAGGCAGATCAAACTTGCTATTTACAGAGGCCAGAGTGGTACCACCTAGGGGATGTCATCTGCAACTTTATTTTTATCTCCCACGATGCCTTTAAAATATCTTCATAGAGAAACTGGATCACTCGTATATTGTTGATGTAAGTGGAAGGAAAATGGTACAGCCACTCTGGGAAAAGCTTGGTGGCATCTTAAAAAAAATAAACTTACAACTATTATACCTCTTAACCATCATATGCCCCCGGGGCATTTATTCCCAGAGAAATGTAGATGAACTCACACAAAAACATGAGCACAAACATTCATAGCTGCTTTACTCATAATGGCAAAAAAAAAAAAACAAAAAACAAAACCTTGAAATAGCCCAGTCCTTAAATGGGTGAATGGTTAAACAAACTGGCATATCCATACCATGGAATACTTCTGAACAATAAAAAAAGAAAACAGACCAGCTACTGTGACTCAAGCCTGTAATCCCAGCACTTTGGCAAGCCAAGGCAGGAGGATTGCTTGAGCCCAGGAGTTCAAGATCAGCCTGGGCAACATAAGAAGCCCTGACTACTACAAAAAAACAAAATTTAGCAGGCATGGTGGTATGTGTCTGTAAGTCCAACTACCTGGAGGCTGAGGTTGGAGGATCGCTTGAGCCCAGAAGGTCAAGGCTGTAGTCAGCCATGATCATGCCACTGCACTCCCCTGGGTGACAAAAGGAGACCTTGTCTCAAACAAGCAAACAAAAAACTATTAATACACACAACAACTTGGATGAATCTCCAGAATTAGGCTGAGGAGAAAAAAAAAAGTTAATCCTACAAAATTATATACTATACATATACTTTCATTTATATAGAATTATTAAGAAGACAACATTATAGAAATGGAGAGCAGATTAATGGTTGCCAGTGGTTAAGGAGGGAGGTGGGGGGCTATGGTTAAAAAGGTCAGCAGGAGGGTCCCTTGTGTTAATGGAATGTTCTGCATCTTGACTATACTGATGTCGACATCCTGGTTGTGATATCATGCCATCATTTTGCAAGCTATTACTCTTGGGGAAACACACACAGGGTCTCCCTGTATGATTTCTTACAATTGCATGGGAATCTATGATTATCTTGAAATAAAAGTTTTGATTTTTTTTAAGTTTGAAAAATGTATTCAATGAGGAAATTTTCACCTTTTGTCTAGATTAAAACCCTGGTAGCTCCCAAGATTTTCCCGCGTTAGCCCTAGAGTCATTATGTCAGGAGACAGAGCCTCAATTTAAGCATTATAGTGCCCATTCCTATGTATTAATAACAATCAAGTCTCCAAAACTAATTTAGTGCTAAATATTCTCTTTCCTCAGGTAGGGCCAGTTGACGACAGCCACTTTACACTCAGGTGGGAGGTGTGTTCAGCCTCTCCTTTCGCTCACCTCCTCCTCTTTGCAAATGGGAGAAAGGACAGGGGAAGAAATTCTAGAAAGTTCACACTTGATGGAATGGTATTCTGAAGGTTCCTCTTCTTTCTCAATGGTGTTTTCATATGTTCTTCTGAGACCTCCCTACTGGGCCCTTCAGACAGCTGCTCCCATGACCGGCGAGATGCCCAGCGCCTGTCTTTGTTCCTGGCAGACTCCAAGTGTGCAGGCCCCTCCCAAACACAAGCAGGCCTCCTGGCTCTACCACCAAAGCAGTAAGCCCATTTCTCACCCTTCCAATATCCTGGGGAAGTCACAACAGGTCCGCATTGCAGAGGATGCCTTCCTTGTAATCCTGGCAGAAACCCTCACAGGCTTGAGGTGAGGGGTAGACAGCCCTGACAGGGACTCAGCACAGCTTTCCCTGAAGAAAATCCGCTCACAAGATGTTCTCTGTATTAGTCCATTCTCACACAGCTATAAAGAACTACCTGAGACTGGGTAATTTCTGAAGAAAAGAGGTTTAATCAGCTCACAGTTCTGCAGGCTGCCCAGAAGCATGGCTTGGAAGGCCTTAGGAAACTTACAGTTATGGCAGAAGGAGAAAGGGAAGCAGGCACATACTCATATGGTGACAGGAGAGAGTGAAGGAGGAAGTGCTACATACTTTAACCAACCAGATCTCATGAGAACTCACTATCATGAGAACAGCAAGGGGGAAATCCACCTCCATAATCAAATCACCTCTCACCAGGCCCTTCCTCCAACACTGAAGATCATAATTCAACATGAGATTTGGGTGGGGACACAGAGACAAACAATATCATCTTCACACTCTCAACTTTCTGTCCTTTTTATGGGCTTCAGAATCTACTATCCAGTGTTCAGTCACTTCCTTTGAGAGGCTACTACATCGTGGTGACTTGATCCAAGCATCCAAGGTAACATTCCATCACCTAAACTATACTGAAGGCTGGAGGGAGGGGAAGCCAACAGAGGAGAGGTCAGAAGAGAAGGAAATCCATAATGGTTAGAAGAGGAAATTAATAGACATGGTCTAAGATTGATAAATCAAGAAATCATCATAGATGAAGGTAAATGCCAAGAAAAACAAGCCTCAGAGAGGAAAGCAAGTGTTTCTGAAGTGAAACTGGAGGCTGGAAGGGGAGGGGAGGAAATTGAGGTTTTTTATCCTAAGCTTTTTAATTCTATGACTGTTTTCCTCCCTATTTGTGTGTGACTCTGAGATACATTATTTACTTTGAAAATTGGAGACAAAAACATGTGCCACATAGGTGATGAAAGGAGAATATGTCTACAAAGTAATCCCTGTAAAAAATGTGCATTCTTAGGAACACCACAGTCTCATGGTTCAGGTTAGAGTCATTTTTAATTGCTTTCCTTTTCTTCTACAGTCACTCCCTGAGAAGGTAACTGAGGAAAAGACCAGTATCTCATAAACCTTCACTTTCTTTCCCTGTTTCAGCTACAATTGTATTAATTTCTTACGACTGTTGTAACAAATTACCACAAACCCGGCACTTCAGATAACAGAAATTTATTTCCTCACAATTCTGGGAATGGACAGTTCAAAATCAAGGTATCAGCAGGGTCACACTCCCTTGGGAGGCACTAGTGGGGGATCCTTCCTTGCCACTTCCGGCTTCTGGGGCTCCAAGCATCCCTTAGCTTGTGGCCACCTCACTCCAATCTCTGTGGCCACACTGTCTCCCCTTTGTCTCTCTCAAAACTCCTTCTGTCTCTCTTTTAGAGGGATGCTTGTGATGGCATTTAGGGCCAACCCAGATAATCCAGGATAATCTCTTCATCTCAGAACCTTTAACTTAATCACCTCTGCAAAGTCCCTTTTTGCCATTTCAGGTACCATTCAAAGGCTCTGAGGATTAGTACTTATGCATATCATTTTGGGGCCACTATTCACCCCCAGGACATTATCCCTACATCCCTTCATGCCTGTGCCCCTGCTCTCCTGGGCTCCAATTTATACCATGACTGGAAGAATCCCATGTCCACGTCATTTTCACCACAACCCTCCACTCTCAAAACCTAGACCAGGATTCCTCTTGCCATTGAATCACAGCTGGCTGCAACTGGAAGGGGCCTGCGAGACTTCCTCATCCCTCTTCTAACCAAAGAGGAACCTGGGGCCCGAGAGGCCAGGGGGCTTACCAGGTCACATAGCTCACCGTTAACAGCTTAGAGCATCTCTTGATTTCTAAGCAAAAACTGTTCTCACAAAACCATGCCCATTACTCACAGTGGTCCCCTCCTATCTCGCCAACCCTATTTCCTTCACAGCCAGCCTCAGCTCCTGTCAGCTAATCCATCTGCTCCTGTTCCTTTTGATTTGTATAGGTATAAATAACCTTGCCTGCAAGTCTAATCCCAAAATCACCTCTTTTAGGAAGTCTTTTCTGGTTAAAAATGTCTAATTGGAATCACTTCTTTGTTCTGTGGTCCCTCAGAAATCCTGTAGTAAGTTGGGGCTATATTAGTTGCACTCACTTATCTGTGGCCTTTAAACATTTTAATTTTTGTATTCTATCTACAGGTTTAATCCCAAATTTTTCACACCTTTGATATCCTTCTCCACACTGCTCAGCCCATAATCTAACACACTCCATTCCCTCTCTCTTTCTCTCTCTCTCTCCCCCTCTCCCTCTCACACACACACACAAATGCATATGCACACGTGCAAGTTGCTTCTGTCACTTCTTAAAAGCTGTTGACTAGGCCAGGCCCAGTGGCTCGCACCTGTAATCACAGCACTTTGGGAGGCCAAAGTGGATGGGTCACCCGAGGTCAGGAGTTCAAGACCATCCAGCTTGGCCAACATGGTGAAACCCTGTCTCTACTAAACATACAAAAATTAGCTGGGCATGGTGGCGCATGCCTGCAATCCCAGCTACTTGGCGCATGCCTGTAATCCCAGCAGTTTGAGGCAGGAGAATCGCTTGAACCCAGGAGGTGGAGGTTGCAGTGGGCAGAGATTGCGCCATTGCACTCCAGCCTGGGCAACAACAGTGAAACTCCATCTTTAAAAAAAAAAAAACACAGCAAAAAAGTTGTTGATTAAGTGATCACATCCTATGAACTACTGTTAGGTGTGTCTGGACAGAGACCATGTGGCAAAGCCTCACATATGATTGATTTAATGAAAGTAAAATTGTAATGAAAATTGTTCATGTGTTTTTCTTCTGGATTTCTGAATATGTCCCCATCACCCCAGATTGCCAAAGGCATCCAGAAACTCCCGTCTGTTGGAAAAGGAGGATTTTTACTCAAAGAATGCAGAAAGAACAGCTAGAGTAGTTTTCTATTTACTGCATTCAGAAATTGGATTAAACAGCAAAGCATTCACCTTGAAGCCAGGGCATTGTCCTCAACACAGTTTTTCCCAATTCGACTTTCACTTCCTGAAGATACCCCCACCCTGCTTCAAATCACTAAGGACCAAGACTAGATTACACTAATGCATAAAAATACCACTGCCACTTAGAATATATGCACCCTCCACCAGGGCAGAAAGGCCGGAATGTTTGCCACTCCTGTAGAAGGAGGACACTATTACACAGGAGGGTAAAAGAAAGATCTGTCCTTTTCCAGTCTGAGGGATGGTGGAAGAGCCGAGGAGAGGAGAGCAAAGCTCTTTGAGGCATGTCCCCATGTCCCCTCTCTGTGTTTGGCATTGAATAAGTGAACCTAAGAGAGTAGAAGGTGGCACAGCCTCTGCTCCCGGCATGGACTTCTGAGAAAAGAACTCTCTCTGAATGCCTTACACCAGCCTAGAGCCAGGCCGCAGTGAGCTGGCAAGCCAGCAGGAGGGACAGAGGGAGGCTCTGAGGTTTCACTTTGCCAAGCCACCTTCTGACTGCTGGGCACTGATGGCGAGAGCCAGGGGCCTGCTGGGATGGGCAGTGGCCATAGGGTCTGGAGGTCAGCCAGAGGAGAAGCCCCTGACCAAGCCTAAGTGACACCAGCCATGGTCTTGAGGCAGGAACCAATATGAAGAGACATGGACCTAAAGCCACAGTCCTCATATGAGAGGACACTCCTCCCCTCCACCATGAAGTCCAGGAGCCACAGCCCTCACTCCCTTCCAAATCAGTTGTCTCCATACTCCACATGCCATTTTAGCAAAAGAAGCAGTCACAGGGTAGAGGTAATCTGAGACGAAAACCAATTTTTCCTAAAAAGACTGAGCATCCCCCAAAGGCCCTGTTTAAATGATCAGATCAGACATTCACTCAAGCCAAACTAGAAACTTAGCTTTTTCTTTTCACTGGTGGTAGGGGTGGGGGTGGGGGTGGAGATGGGGATGGGAAATCATAAATTAAACTAAAACAGCTATTTTAAAAAATATAGAAATGACATTTTCTCTCCGTGGCCAAGCTGCAGCAGAAGCTAAATTTTTCAAAGCTGTTACAACCAGCATGCCCTTCCTCGGAAGGCCAAAGCTCTGGATTAATGAAAGGATTTGTAAAATACCCAGATAGCAATGAGGACAGAAATCCTTCCCCTGAACTACAGAGAAGTGAGTTACCTAGCAATGTGTTACCGATTTATCATACCAGCTGTATGTAAATTAAATTTGAAAACTCAAATTGATTTCATTTCCAGTCACTAAATATCCAGGTGGCTTGCTGCATTAATTAGAATTGACATAGAGGTTAATAATTTTGTTCTCTGACTTCCACCTCTTTAAAACCCGATACCTTGATATTCCTGCCGATAAACGTGTGGGGTGAGGAGCGCAGGAGTGGATCAGCAAGCAGAGGTCCAGTGAATCATCTGAGAGATGAATTTTTCACAACACTGTCCCCTCGCACCTGAGCAGGGCACACTTTCACGTTGCAGCCGGTGGCAGGCACACTGGGGTGATGGATGAGGTGGAACTCAATAGTACTCCACTATAAACACAGGGGGCTTCTCTCTCCTCAGCACCCTGTGATCCCCCCCAGCACAAGTTTCACCCTGGGATAGAGCCACCAGCCATTCATCCCCTGGAAGACCAGACACAGCAAAGCTGCAGCCACAGCTCACAGCTATCCCAGGATGGGGTTAGTTGCTTTGCAATGGGACAGAGGGAAAAAAGAAGGCTTGGGCACTATCAGGGGTTCTACTGACTTCAGACACTTGATAGACAGATGGATCACCGACTTATTCAATTCCTAGGAAAATGGTCAGACCCCTCATCAGAGAGCTCCTGGCATACTAAGCTTTGGCTAGGAGTTGTTACCCAGGTGCTCTCCAAAGTTGAACATATGGGGTTAATTGCATGATTTTTTTTTTTTCAGGTCCTCTGAGAGCACCGGCAGAACTGTGTTTGTCAAGGAGTTTGAAGGTAAGGTTCCAGAAACCATTTGTGAAAATTAGGTGAGAAAACATCTCCTTCCTTCATCAGCTGCCTGGTGCTATAGAATCCATTTCCAAATATTGTTCTTTGGACGAGGTACCAAACATGTGACTGAAACTCCATTCTAAGACCATAAATATTTTGCAGATACCTACATGGGTCTGGATACAAATGCTACTGCTGGTGAGAACAGAGCTGTGGCATGCCTATTTCAGTCTCTGACTTAGCCCAAGTTCTAAGGGTTGACTCTAACAGTCTTGAAAACGACCTCAGGATACATTTTTTTCCCTTGAAACAATGCTGTAAACAGTGGCCAGAATCCCAAATACATAACCAATTGTCCATAGCATTGAGGAGGCATCATTGACAAGGTGAGAATTTCACTTGATTGTAAAAACATCTGTGTTGGACTCTCAACCAAGACTCTTTCTAACTACATTACCTTAGATAAGTCACTTCTCTGAGTCAGAATGAGAGTCATGTTAATACTCAACAGGTCTAGTTCAATTCAATGAACCGTATGTCAGGAATTACAGGAGGAGCTGCAGGTTCCAAGTTTGAAGAGTATCTTTCCCCAGGCCTGGGAATCCAGCAGCCCTGGCTGTCTGCTGCTGGGTACCCTCAAGCAAGTTTCTCCACCTTAAAATTCGGTAACAATGACAGGATCACCCAAGCAGGCTCCAGTGTCAGACAATTTTGGATAAATTCCAACTGCACCATTTACTAAGTATCAACTTTGAGTGCATTAAGTTCCTTCATTTTCTGTAAGGAAGGGTATATCATAATGGCAGTTTTATAAGATTGCTATGAATATTGAGAATATGCGAATATGCATGTAAATTTCTTGGCACACTACCTGGAATGAAGGACCCATTTCAGTTATTTTGTTGTCATTGTTGTTGTTGTTGTTGTTAATAAAAAAGAAGTTTATGATGAGGAGAATAGTTCATTGGCACCATAAACAATACTTAGTAGGTGCTAAATAATTGCTACTTTTCTTTCCCCAGCCCTGAATCTTCAAAGGGCAAGGAATACAGATCCTAAAAGAGAGAATTAAAATAAAATGTGGTGAGGACAAGCATTAGCCTTAAAAGTGCTATGAGACACAGGGAAGGAATGGTCTTACCCGAGAAAGATTGGGAGACTTCAGGAAGGAGGTGGCATTGAGTTGAGGAGAAGTCTGACCAGGATCAGAGAGAGTGGGGTCATTCAGACAAAAGAAGAGTTTGAGCAAAGGCTTGGAGCTTGAGTTGTGTGCAGTATGGTGAGAAGAATAATGAAAAATTTGGTACAATTAGAACACAAGGCAGGCACTGAGGTGAAAAATCTGAGGAGGAATTATTGCTAGAAGTTAAAAAGACAAAAACAGATTGGAATCAGATTGTAATGGACTTTGCATACCATGCTAAGAATTTGGGCTTCTCTTTGGGCCAGTATTTCCCAAAATGGAGCCCATGGATTATCTACATAGGGGATGAGGGAGAAAACTTTCTTTTTGCCCTCTGAAGATTCACTGAAAATCAAATGACAAAAGGCAGATTAATAGGAGAAAAAATAGAGAGTCATAGAAAATATGAACTCAGAGAGGGGCCAGATGGTTGACGCTTACAACTCTCTTCACAGGGGAGAGGTGCATAGATCCAAGAGGCAAGAGGCAGCCAGCAGAGGAAGGGCAGAGCTACACAGGAACAAAAGTTGTCTTATAATGCAAATAAAGTCCCCCAAACAGTCTCTTGGAGTCACCCTCAAAAGAATAGATAAAAAAAAATGTCTGTGGACAGGACAACTCACAGTCTCTTCTCTTTTTTGGTGGTTGATCTTTCCTGGTTATTTGATGAGATATCTAAGGAGGACATTTAAGACTATTGCACTTCTTTTGGAACGAAGTTGATATAGTTGGGATGTTTGTCCCCACCCAAATCTCATGTTGAATCGTCATCTTCTGTGTGGAAGATGCCTGCACAGGGGTAGGGCCTGGAGGCAGGAAGAGAAGCAGAGGGAAGCAAACCAGAACGGAACTGCAGCAGAGATTCTGAGCGGGGAGGCAGGCTAAAATGAAGGCATTCCAATCTAACAGTCGTCCTGGGCTAAGGTCACCTTAGTCGGGTCAACATGCCAGGGATACGTGGATGGAAGAAGAGTCCTGGATATTTTTCATTCTTTCTGGAGGAACTGAGAAAGCGAGTGAGTATGGTCAGACATTAAACAAGTGTTGTAGGACTTTTCCCTTAGTTCAGTTAAAGATGGGGTCCTTGTCACACGGCCATGAAATATTAGGCTCGCAGATACTTTGAAGGGTGATAAAAATGGTACTTGTTGGACAAAAAGGAGAAAAAACAAAAGGGAAAACAGGAACTCTCCACAAAGCCAAGTCCTGCTAGTGTGCTTCCCGCCTCACAGATTAAATTCCAGGTTCCACCCAGGAAGAGGACGGGCCAGGCTCCTCCCCACTGCAAATGGCGCAAACTTCTGTGACTCTACCGCAGTGTGCAGGCCGGCTGGAGTTTCCCTGGGGACCGCTTTCCACTTGGCTGTCTCACATGCATAAGTAATTGAGACAAAACCAGTACCCCCTCTTAGGGGTCTGCTGGGCCTCCAAGCATGAAAATAAAAGAAAATCTTGAGTTCCTTCAAGGGAAATTCCAGGCACCTAGCTGGCCTTGAGAAATAAATAAGCAACTTGATAAGCAAGAAGGTAATAGTAGCTTAAAACAATACCCGAGGAAGCTAGAATCATGGGAGGTTGATTCCCTATAGAAACTAAAGATAACCTCTTAATATATGTCCCTGAATTGTTTTTCAGAAACCCAGACCCCCACCAAAGAGATCTGCTGGCAAGTAGACCTCAGATAATGGGGGAAACTAAAAAGTAAACTTTGACTACAGTTCTTTGTTCGAAATTTCTTCCTGAGGGGCCTGGAGAAAGTCACACCAGGAGCCAGAGCTAACATTCTTTACTGCTGACCCCAAATTTTTAAACAAATCTTCTCTTCCTTAATCAAATCAGAATATTTGAAATCTACCTATAACCTATAAGCTCACCTGCTCAAGATATCCCAGCCTTTTAGGCCGAAACCAATATATAACCTCCATGTATTGATTTATGACTTTGCCTGTAACTTCTCCTTTCTGAAATTTAGCGCTGCCTTTAAAATCCCTTATCTGCAAGCCATCAGGGAAGTCATAGGCATTAACTGCCTGGTCTTCCTTGCTTGGCACCTGGCAACTAAATGCCTCACTTTTTCTTGCTGCAATCCTGATGTCAGGGTTTGGCCTTGCTGCACCCAGCGAGCCGACACCTGGTTCGGCTCTATAACACAATCCATGAACAGATTTGCAAGGGTAGTTCAGAATCTTATTAGAACGATTGCTTCCTGGGAAGTCACATGTGGACAGGTGACAGATATGATCTTCGTTTGAGAGGTGGAAGCTGCTAATGGTTGTAAACGACAAAGCTTTGGTTCCTTTACAGAGAATCCATTAGAAATCTCACCGGCAGGTCTGCCAGACTAAACAGCAGAGGAAAATCAATGTGCCCCTCACCTGATGAAGGAAGAAAAAAATGAGAGAAGAGCATGGTCCCAAGGCAGAAAAAGACTACTTTACTAAAAATAGGATGCACCCTGAGAACAGCCAGGCATTTCTATAAGAAAAACGATAAAGAAAAACAATCATCCTCTTCCTAAGATAAAGTAGGCTAAAGACAAAGCTAGATAGGGCAGGGCAAAAGAACAAAGCAACCCTCTTTTATTTCTTCCTCCATTCTTCTTGAATTCTCCTGACCACTTTTTCCAGCCACCCAGCCATGTGCATGTATTTGATTAGAATATGAATGAGAATCCCTTTGGGAGAATTGTATGCTGCCATGGCAACAGTCACCATGGCAACTGTTAATTAATTGGATGATGATGAAGTGGAGGAAGAAAAAAAGCCAACCAGAACGGATACAACTCTAGAGGAAGTCATGGTGTGTAGTAATTATATGAATTTCATTCAGCAAAGGCATGCAGCAGGTCAGAAATGCAAATATCTCCCCCGCAGCCACCGCCTACTCAGAGAGGCCTGCATTTGGATTAAACAAATGTGAATGAGTGGCTCAGGCCTCCTCAATTCAAAAACACACATATGGCTGCCCCAACATAGGCAGATTCTCCAGGGAGATAAAACCTCATTCTAATATGGGGAGTTGGCTGATTCTACTGAGAGTGGCCGAGATCCATTGTGTGCCTGCCCCCATTATGGCAAATGGTACCACCCAGGGAGGAAAATAATGTGAGATCCTAGAGAGTTGTTCAAATAGGAAGTGTCCTCTGATTGAAGGCAGGTAAGCTTGGTTTGCCACCACTGACTCAAGATGACACCGTAGCTCGTATACACACACATGGCTCAAAGTTCAAAAAGAACCTGGGGCAGGGAAGGGGAGATGGGATCCAAATCGGAGAGGACCCTAAAGAAGTCCTCACAGGTCAGCTTTCTGTTAAGCTAGACAGAGAAAAAACAATTGCAGAGGTATTTTTCTACAATATTGTCCTCCCCCAACTACCCTATCTCAATTCCCTCTCCCCTCTTATTCAAATTATATTCAGACCCCAGGGAAATGGGGGTTTGATTTCTTGAATGTTTCCTAGCAGAGAAAGTATTTAGGAAATGTTTAGATGGTGTTAAGCCATCCCAGCACACTCCTCCTTCCTGGCTCTGGCCAAAAAACCTTGGCAGGAAGTACCCCAAGGTAGTAGCTTTTGTACCTGCAGGCAAACTCAGGTCCCCAACTTTGCTGGCCTTGCTCTGACCCTCCCGTTATGACTATTGTAAATACAGATGTTGGAAGTGTGTGGAGATGGGATTCTGAGAGCAACTCCTAAAGTTACAAATTCAGCCACCATCTGGTGTAGGTGGACAATGGAATTCTGCCTCATGGAGCAACACCACTTTCTTGTCTTGACAATAATCTGAAAAATTCAAGCCCCTCTCACAATCATATTAGTGCTCAAAAGGTGATACAAATGATTGTTTTATCAATATCATTATTATTCAAAAGCACCTTATCACATAGAGGCACTGGATGAGTAAGGTACAAACATATAGCTTACTTTTGCTTTCCAAAATTTTACAAAATGACCTAATGAACACTTCCTATTCATAAAGAGGTTTCCCCCCAAAAAAGGGAAAAAGAAGACACCTAACCTCTTCAAGCTTCCCCCTTGGAGACACTTATGCAGAAATTCTAAGTCACCAAACTGCATTCAAATTTCCCTTCTCGGTATCAGCACCCCATCACAATACGCACAAAAGCTAATACATTCAATATGAATCCAGAACAAAGCACACATCTGGACATCTCCAAGAGGAGAAGCACCTTTTCATTTACTCAGTCAACCAGTCCAAGAGAATCAATTTCCCCCATTTTTTTTCCAGATAGCCAATTACTGTTTTCGCTGATAGAACCGAAGACAGAGTGGAGGAAGGAGAAAAGAAGAAAGGCATGCATGAATCAGTAGATCTGTTTCCAATAATAACCCATGCCATCTGGTCTGACTTTCCTGTCTTCCTGACAAATACCCAAAGCACCTACGAAAAGCAGCACAAAGGGCAGATTCCTATGTGATAATATGCGTAGTGTACATAACTCGTGGCTTAAATGATTGACTGAAAAAGTCATTTTGCTCCATGATAAAGGAAACCATAAATGCCCCCCTTGACCTCTGAAATATTTAAAATTACTGTGAAGATTACCTCACTCTTGTTTGAGAAATCATTAACGGTTCACCATGCAATTTACAGAATGTCAGGGTTTCTAAGTGGTAATAAAATCTCCAGCAGATTCAGGAAAGGGATTGAATTGGAATGTAAGTGAACAGAGCTCCAGGTATCCCTGCTCCATCAGCTTGTAAACTATTTCACAATATATTCAGAACTGAATGACCATACTACTCCAGGTTCTCAGAGTGCATTTTATTTCCCTTAAAACCGAAGCCATTTATGTAGGATACTTCAAAAGAGGCCACCCTGCAGAACCTTTGCTTTTAAAATCACTGTAATTCATTCAAATCGAGCCACTTTTGCATGTCAGAAAGTGGCAAAGTGGCCCTATTAATGTGTAATGATGCATAGTATGGATTAAGTGTTCACACCAGTTCACTGCATCTTCAGGTCAATAAATTATTGCTGATCAGAGGGAAAACTGATTTCTCTCGCTTCCTCCCAGTCAAGTGCAGATATCCAGAGATACCAGCAAGAGAAAAAGACATGGGCCAATGGATTTGGTTTTGTGTTGGTTTGTTCTTTTCATTTTAGGACTACTTTAACATATATTGCAGTACATGGCCAAAAGAATCAAGGTCCTGTTTCACATAAAATATAACCCACTGAAGCAACATACATGCATTTAATGTTATTTAGTGACTTAACCTAGATGAACCAGAAGGCCTAGGTTTAAGCCCTGGCCCCATCACCCACTCCACTCTCATACAAGACACCTAGTTAAGCCTCATTTTCCATACCTCTAAAGTGGGTACAATACTTAGTTGACTTATATGATGTTAAGAAACTTAATGAGGTCATACATATATGTGTATATATACACATACATTATATGTACACATATACACATATACATGTGTGAAAATATGTACATGTATACACACATATGTATATACATATACACATATGCACACACACAGTGGATGTGCACCCTGTACATACATTACATTACTGTACTTTACATACAGTACATTTCATTAGAATAAGGAGGAGAAGCCCTTTGGGAGAATGGTTGGTGCTAAGCGCTGCAGTAGAGCACAGCAGCTAAGGCACAAGATGAGAAGAGATTCTAAGTTCAAAAACAGAGACGGGCCAGGCACAGTGGCTCACACCTGTAATCCCACCACTTTGGAAGGACAAGGCAGGAGGATCGCTTGAGGTCAGGAGTTCAAGGCCAGCCTGGCCAACACAGTGAAACCCCATCTCTACTAAAAATATAAAAATCAGCCAGGCGTGGTGGTGGGCACCTGTAATCCCAGCTACTTGGAATGCTGAGGCAGGAGAATCACTTGAACCCGGGAGGCAGAGGTTGCAGTGAGCTGAGATTGCACCACTGTACTCCAGACTGTGCGACACAGCGAGACTCCGTCAAAAACAAACAAGCAAAACAAAAACACAGAGATGTTTGACTGAATCGATGGAAGAACATGTCATCCTGGCAGATTTAGGAAGAAATGAGAATTAATGCAGATATGCATACATTCTATATGTGGAAAATAGCATCTATTTTGGTAAAGTAAGATGTGAGTTGATTTGCAAAGTGAAATGGACAAAGATTAGGTTGGGGACTGAAAAGGGTGGTGATGTCCAGGATCTTACCCCAAATGTGATTCTTCTCTGGAATGCTTTTTTCTTGCCTACTGCTGTGTGAACTGCACAGAAGTCATCTGTTCTCATAAGTCACATGCCTTGTTCTTGTGCTGAATGCCAGCATGATTATGGATTAGCCTTGGAGAAATCCTGGGGACAAGGACCATCTTAAGTTCAGAAACTCTCCTTTCTTCTGAACCCCTTCATTCCACATGATCCGGCATTAGGCTGTGCATCACTCCTCTTCACTACAGCTCTTCAAGCCCTCGGCCATGGTACCTGCAGGTGAAAACACTCCCTCCTCTGAAACTCCTGCTTCCCGGTACCGTCACCTTTGACTTTACTTGCACTCTAGTCACCGAGCACCTGGTCACTACCCCTAACTCAACTGAGAAGTTCAGTCTCTTTCTCCTGGTCTTTCTCTCCTGTCGTGCTCCCATCATCATCCTGCCAGCCTCCGTGTCCAAAAGATGACCTGGCCAACAATGGGTGCAAAGCTCCTTAACCTCTTGACCTCAAGGAGAATCACCACTCTTACCCATTCTCACAGCCATATCCTGGACCTTATCATCATGTGAAAGCAAAGGCCAAAATGCCCACTTCTGACTGAAGACCCTGTTCCTTCTGGCCAGCTCATTCGCTCAGGTCCAGTCTACTTTCTTGTCATGACATCCCATCAAACCTTCAGTTTTTCAGCTGGTCTCTTTGCCATTTATTCATCATATTTTGCGTTACTCTGAATCCTTTTTTTATTATTTATTTTTATTTTCATTTTAAGTTCCAGGGTACATGTGCAGGATCTGCAGGTTTGTTACATAGGTAAACATGTGCCATGGTGGTTTGCTGCACCTATCAACCCATCACCTGGGTATTAAGCCCAGCATGCATTAGCTATTCATCCTAATGCTCTCCCTGCCGACTCCAACCCCCCAACAGGCCCTAGTGTGTGTTGTTCCCCTCCCTGTGTCCACGTGTTCTCATTGTTCATTTCCCACTTATAAGTGAGAACATGTGGTGTTTGGTTTTCTGTTCCTGCATTAGTTTGCTGAGGACAATGGCTTCCAGCTCCATCCATGCCCCTGCAAAGGACATGATCATGTTCCTTTTTATGGCTGCATAGTATTCCATGGTGTATGTGGAATTATTTTTTCGAATGTGGAATTTTCTCCAGTGTGCAATCTTACCACATTTCCTCTATCCAGTCTATCATTGATGGGCATTTGGGTTGATTTCATGTCTTTGCTATTGTGAATAGTGCTGCAATGAACATACGTATGCATGTATCTTTGTAATAGACTGATTTATATTCCTTTGGGTATATACCCAGTAATGGGATTGCTTGGTCAAATGGTATCTCTGGTTCTAGGTCTTTGAGGAATTGCCAAACCATCTTCCACAATGGTTGAACTAATTTACATTCCCACCAACAGTGTAAAAGCGTTCCTATTTCTCTGCAACTTCACCAGCATCTGTTTTTTCTTTACTTTTCAATAATCACTGTTCTGACTGGTATGACATGGTATCTCATTGTGGTTTTGATTTGCATTTCTCTAATGATCAGTGATATTGAGCTTTTTTTTGTATGTTTGTTGTCGGCATTAATGTCTTCTTTTGAGAAGTGTCTGTTCATGTCCCTTTGCTCACTTTTTAATAGGGTTTTTTTCTCTTGTAAATTTGTTTGAAGTTCCTTGTGGTTCTGGATATTAGACCTTTGTCAAATGGATAAATTGCAAAAATTTTCTCTCCCTCTGTAGGTTGCCTGTTCGCTGGATCCTTTCTTATCCAACCCAATTTCCAAAAACATCTTTATTTTCCCAAAATGCTCAACTCATATAAACTCCCCTCGACCTTCTGTAGCACCCTCACTACAAACCCTTAACTTTGGACCGATACAACTTTCTACCTTCTGTGGATCTCCCACACTTGGCAGTGCAGTGTTTCAGCATGTTCTTGGCAGGTTTCCTAAAGGAAAGTATGTCAGAGTCTAAGTTGGTGCCACTGCAAACACAGGCTCTCCCATTGCAACTGTATCCTGCAGGACACTCAACCATCTTGCATTCCTAGATCACTTCTCTCTCCCATTCTCACATAGTGGCTATTCCAAAACATCAACACTTTTTTCAGTCCCTAACATAATCTTTGTATCTTTCACTTTGCAAATCAGCTCACATCTTACTTCGCAAAAATAGATGCTATCCACAGAAAATTCGCTCCACACATACCATGTTTGCATATCTACATTAATTCTCATTTCTTCCTAATCTGCCGGGTGACATGTTCTATCAATTCACTCAAACACCTTTGTTTATTAACTTAGAATCTCTTCTCATCTGGGGATTTATCCATAAGTCAATTCTAGTCTTTTTTTTTTTTTTTTTTTTGAGACAGTGTTTCATTCCTGTCCCCTGGTGGAGTGCAATGACGCAATCTTGGCTCATTGCAATCTTGCAACCTCCCAGGCTGAAGGCTTCTTCCTACCTCAGCCTCTTGAGTAGCTGGGATTACAGGTATGCACCATCACGCCCAGCTAATTTTTGTATTTTTCGTAGAGACGAGGTTTCACCATGTTTCTCAGGTTGGTCTTGAACTCCTGAGCTCAAGTGATCTGCCAGCCTCAGCCTCCCAAAATGGTGGGGTTACAGGTATGAGCCACCACACTTGGCCTTTCCTATACTTTTAACCTTTATCTTTTGAGCATATCTCTCTTACAAAAGCCCTCCCTCAACCTAGAGTTTCCCTCTTGTGTCCCCATCTCTCCCACCCTGGACAGCCAAATGTCTCAAAAAATAATCCATACTTTGTGTCTCTGTTTCTTTTCTCCCTAGTTACTCTCCATTCAACCCATTGCAATGGATCATATGTACACTTTTTGTTGGGCATGTATATCTGCCTAGGACTGAAATTTATGGGTCAGAATTCAGCATTTTTTCCACTTCAGTAGATAAGGCCAAACAGTTTTCCAAAGTGGTTTGCAAATTACAAATGTATACTCCCATGAACACTGTATGAGAGAACTAGTTGCTCTGCATCCTCACCAACCTTTGGTATTTTTGGTTTGTTTCATTTTAGTCATTCTAATGTATAGGTACTAGCATTTCACTGTGGTTTTAACTGGCATTTCCCTGAGTACTAAGTTGAGCAAATTTTCATGTTTATTGACCGCTTAGATAAGTGCTTTTGCAAAGTGCCTATTCAAGTATTTTGTCCATTTTTCATTTGTGTTTCTTTTTCTTATTGATTTGTAAGAGTTCTTTATATGTTCTGAACATGAGTGCTTTGTGGAAAGGATTCATATGTATGGCAAATCTTTTCCTGTTTTCTTCACCTATATCTTCACTCTCTATGATATCTTTTGATCAACAAAAAGTTTAAATCTTAATATTGTCAATTTTTTCCTTTATTCATGCCTTTTTAGGTCCTGCTTTTTATTTTTATTTTTTAATTCCTTTTGTTTGTTTGTTTGTTTGTTTTTGTTTGTTTTTAGTCAGAGTCTCACTCTGCCATCTAGGCTAGAGTGCAGGGGGCAATCTCAGCTCACTGCAACCTCTATCTCCTGGGTTCAAGCATTTCTCCTGCCCCAGCCTCCCAAGTGCGTGACACCACACTTGGCTAATTTTTTTGTGTTTTCAATTGAGGCAGGGTTTCACTATGTTGGCCAGGCTGGTCTCAAACTCCTGCCTTCAAGTGATCTGCCCACCTCAGCTTCCCAAAAGTCTTGGATTACAAATGTGAGTCACCATGCCCAGCCAGGTCCTGCTTTTCTTAAATAAAAAATATTTGCCTATTCCAAGTTCATAAAATGGTCACCTATATTCTAAAAGTTTTATTCATTTACCTTTTATAATTAAAGCTGAAATCCATCTGGAATTGATTTGTGCTTGCAGTATAAATACGATGTTATTCAATTATGAATCCCTAGCACCTAATGTAGCACCTGAAATTCAGCTAATCCTTAATCAATATTGTCAGAATTAAATAATGAGAAAGCACTTGGGAAATTGAGAGGGGAAAGCAAAATTCAGGACAGGGCTTTGTGACATCACAGATCTCCCCTGAGCATGTCATATACAGTATTGTGGGTTTCCTCACCTCCAGTCACTGCCCACCTTCCACATGCCCAACTTCTAACAGATCTTCATCCAATCCTTGATCTTCAACCAGAAGCCAAAACCTCAGAATTCTTGTTTGATCATTATGATTAAAGGAGTGACATTTTGGGAAAACTATGGCCATGTTACATTCCAACATACATTTATGAGGACTTAAAAGCTTTCAAAAATCCAAAACCATCTTCAACCCACAAAAACAGACTGCATGGAAAATAGAATGCTACTTTGAACCTTTTAAAAATGAGCCATTTTTATCAAAACAAAGATGATAAAGTACCATAAATGGAAGGTTAACTGCTCGTCATTTTCTAGAGGTCCCTTTTAAGAAATGTCAGGAAAGATACATGATTGTCTCTTGAACTAGAGAAGAAATCCTCCAGTCACTGTGGGAGAACCAGTTTGTATATAAACACACCACATTTTACTCTCTGGGTGTCCAAGGTGCCTCCATAGAATATTACTCTTTGAGGTGGAAAGATATTGAAATACAATATAAAAGATGAAAAGATAAGAAAAGGTACACAATGAAATATTAGACTTGATCCAAAAGGGAGTGGAAACTCACATTCAGACCTAATGAAAAAAGATGCTCTGATCAGATCCATAGCAGAGAAAAAAGAGTGCAAAAGAGGTAGTTGGGAAAATAATGAGTTCCTGGTGTACAACCGTGGCCTGAAAAATAGTAGAAAAGGCAATGCTGAATGCACAGTTTAAGAAGAGCCTGAATTTAGGACTGATTCCATGTTCAAAATAAAGAACACAGGAAGACAAACGTTTCTGCAGGCTCTCTGGCTTGTGGCTGTGGGAAAGTGATGACGCTGATGGGTAGAGCTGAGCTGACAGTAGCTCGGGTACACTAAGGGATCGGCAAGGGAGATGCACGTGGAACAGAGTCAGATGAGTCAACCTAGACACTGAGAGCCTAATCTGAGAAACAAGTGAACCAGGATCTAGCCCAGTGTCCTGCTGTCCACTGAAAAGCCTAAAAGACACAAGATGGTACATTGCATGGTATTAGCTACTCGGCTACTGGGATCCCCGAGTGCCTGACAGGTGACACAGGGGCTTGGATGACAAAGAAAATTGACTCATGGAGCCTGATAAATATTTATTGAGCACGTTTTGCCGGTAGGTCTGTCAATGGGCTGAGCACTGTGATTCATCAAATGGCCTCAAACTTTTCAACAGTCATAAGATCTAGATTCAGCCGGGAGCAGTGGCTCACACCTGTAATCCCAGCACTTTGGGAGACCAAGGTGGCAGGATCACTTCAGCCTAGGAGTTCAAGATCAGCCTGGGCAACATAGTGAGACCCTCTCTCTACAAAAAATAAAATATAAAAAACATTATCTAGGCATGATGGTGCACGCCTATTCTCCCAACTACTTGGGAGGCTGAGGTGGGTGGATCACTTGAGCCTGGGAGGTCAAGGCTGCAGTAAGCAATGATCATGCCTCAGAGTGAGAGCCTGCCTCAAAAAAAAAAAAAAAAAAATCTGGATTCAAATTTAAACTCTGGCCAAGCTTGGTGGCTTACACTTGTAATACCAGCAGTTTATGAGGCTGAGGTGGGTGGATCATTTGAAGTCAGGAGTTCGAGACCAGCCTGACCAACATGGTGAAACGCTGTCTCCACTAAAAATACAAAAATTAGCCAGGTGTGGTGGCAGGCACCTGTAATCCCACCTCCTTGGGAGGCTGAGGCATGAGAATCACTTGAAACCAGGAGGTGGAGGTTGTAGTGAACTGAGATGGCACCACTGTACTCCAGCCTGGATGACAGAGTGAGACCCTGTCTCAAAAAAAAAAAAAAAATTAAACTCCATCCCTTATCAGTTAGTAAGACCTTGGTCACATTGTTTGTTCCTTTAAGCCTCAGTTTTTTCATCTATAAAAATGAGCATTTGGATTAAATGCCTGAACTTCCTTCAGCCCTGAAACTCTGTGGTGCCTTCTCTGAGGACATTACCTCTCTATGGGACTCAAGTTAAACAGCTCACACCATCTATCATTTTTCTGTCTGAGGTTTTATTTCCCTAATCAGATTTGGGTAAATTTTCAGCCTCTCTCTGTCTCTTACTTCCAATCCAATAAAACCTATATGGATTTGTTTTGTATTTCATCTAATGTCATTATTCATTGTAAGAGTCACTGCCTGACCATTTCCCTGCCTATAGCATAATTAGCTATTAAAGAGCTACACTGGCATGGTTTTCAGACTTGCATCCTCTTTTTCTGAGGTGGATTGATTCTAAACTGATTAAAATATCTCAGAATTTCCAATACAATTTTTAAAATGCAACAGATTTTCAAGACTGCCTCATGACTCTGCCATGCCAAGGGAGTTAGCTGCCAACTCTCTCTGACTGCCAAGGAAGCCAAATAAATAATCCTAATGGTGGTTTTAAAATGAGAGGCAAGTGCCCATTTCTTAGGTTGACAGTGCCACCCCACACATTGACTTCTGCAGGGTTTGTAAGACACCAAGGCTGATGGTTCAGCTTTTCCCCAGAAGGACAGAGTAGCGTCCTGGACCAGTCTGCTTGGTTAGCAGATAGAAATCACTCACCATCTCCCCTTGTTTCACATACACTCATACCCTCAGTAAAGAAGTGCTCCTTTCTCTTCCAAAACCCTGCTGAAGTTCACTGCCTCAGTGAAACCTGAAAAGAATCTCTAGCCATTGACCCAGAAGCTGACTCCTAACCTCCTTGCCTAGAATCCTGGACCTCATGCTTTAAGCCTCACATCAGAGGACTTTTTTTTCTTTTCTTTTCTTTTTTTTTTTTTAGATGGAGTTTTGCTCTTATTGCCCAGGCTGGAGAGCAATGGCATGATCTCGGCTCACTGCAACCTCCACCCGCCGAGTTCAAGAGATTCTCCTGCCTCAGCCTCCTGAGTAGCTGGGATTACAGGCACCAGTCACCATGCCTGGCCAATTTTTGTACCTTTAGTAGAGATGGGTTTCACCACATTGGCCAGGCTGGTCTCGAAATCCTGACCTCTGGTAGTCTGCCCACCTTAGCCTCCCAAAGTGCTGGGATTACAGGCATGAGCTACTGTGCCCAGCCCTCAGTAGACTTTTGTTCTAACCTTTCATATGTCTTCCACATGAACCAGGACCATCATCCTAAAATCGGGCTGTGATTTTAATGTAGTCAGGATCCAACTACTCCAACCTAATGTAGTCAGGATCCCCACCCATCATACTTGCCAACACCCAGATATCCACGTCACTTACATTACTTCCAACTCTTGGATATGTCCTATAAATGCCAATAAAATTAACCAAGTGATTTCTTTGTATCAAAAATACTGTCTTGGACTACTTACTGTGTTTTGATCCCTTTGGTATTCTCAGAACCAGGACTATCTGCAGAATCTAACACCATCAAGAATCGCTTGAACTCGGGGGGTGGAGGTTGCAGTGAGCCGAGACAGAAACGGTTCCTGGTGGGTGTCCCAGGAACCGAGACCCCACCAACCTGAGTAACCACCTGGCATAGCCAGGAGCAAAGTGCAGAGCATCCAAACCATGTGGAATTAGGGGTGTCTGTTCTTTGCCTTCATGTCTTTGGAATGTGCATTTTTCTTGTCTTGTCCTGTTAAGTTGTGGGACACTCAAGCTAAAAACTATGTGTATTCCCTTTCAATCCCACAATGGAATTAACTACTCATTGTCATTTATCAAACACTGTCACCATGCTAACTATGAAAATGACAAAGAAGACAAAGGTTACCATATCCTGGTGAGGTTAATAGGTATTGAGGACCTGAATCTCAAGACTCCAACCAACATGACTGTCAAGATCACATCTGTGATTTATAGGATGAAGGATTCTGTTTCCACTCACCAGACTCTCCTGACAAGCTGCGGGACTAGAACCCCCTTGGGCTGATAGAATGACCCTCCCACCACAGCTGCATAAAACTGGTAACAAGAGAATTTCCACAGCAATGCCTGTGACTTTAGATCAGAGTTAACACCTGTGTTTGGAGGCAGGTCCTCCATATTTAATACAAAATATGGAGCCCACAGTCTAGCAAGAAAGAGAGACATGTAATGAAAGGATGGCAATGCACTGGCCTATCCTGGAAACAGAGTCCTGGCATAAAATTTTTTGGAATATTTCTTTTCTGGCCTAGCATAAAATTATTTGGAATGTTTCTACCCTAAGAAAACAGAACAGAGAAACAAAACTTTTTTTTATCTCTCTCCAGGTCTTGTCTCCAGATAATGAAACTCTGTCATTAGGCTTGTAAATACTCCTCACTTTAGGGGTGATGAAATTCAAACAGTGAGTCTAGGGAATTTCTGGGTAACAGCTCAGCCAGGAAAATCAAAGCTGAGTTTTCTATCCTTGGTATTGAAATGTTCCTATTCAGTAAACAAGTGGTTACTGAAAATTGTATGGGGGCGCTTTATGTTCTCCAAGGGACTGTGAGTCCCTGTGATGTTCACAGTCCACAATGGGGACTCAGCTGAACCTAAAGCATTCAGGCAAGGCCACGTGCTCTATGCTCCTTACTCTAAATAGCACCAAGTACTCCAGGAACTTGGAGCAAAGTGGGCCTGGCCTTGAAGTACTGCCAAGATTTCTAAACACAGCAACAGGAAGGAGGCATTCCAGGCAGAGACAAGAGCATGAACAGAAGAAAGGCAGGGCAATGTGTCTTTGGGGGTGGTGAGTGAATCCAATTCATTTGGAGTCTACTATGTAGGGGAGCAAACAGAGAGTACTGAGAAATCGGAATTCCTGGAGACTCTATCATGAATGCCTATATTAGTCCATTCTCACGCTGCTGATAAAGACATACCTGAGACTGGGTAATTTATAAAGAAAAAAAGGTTTAATGGAATCATAGTTCCATGTGGCTGGGAAGGTCTCACAATCATGGTGGAAGGCAAAAGGCACGTCTTACATGGCTGCAGGCAAGAGACAGCTTGTGCAAGGGAACTCCTCTTTATAAAACCATCAGATCTCATGAGACTTATTCATCATCATGAGAACAGCAAGGGAAAGACCTGCTCCCGTGATTCAATTACCTCCCACTAGGTCCTTCCCATGGCATGCGGGAATTGTGGGAACTGCAATTCAAGATGAGATTTGAGTGGGGACACAGCAAAACTATATCAATGGGCTTTCATTTAACCTTTGTAGACAACAATTACACAGCCCCACCAACTGGGGAGGATAGAAGAAATATGACTCTTGGAAAAGTGCCTTTTGTTCTTTAGTACCTACTTGATCAATACAGATCTCATGGTGGCACCTTGTTTCTGTTTCCAGGATAGGCCAGTGCATTGCCATTCTTTTTTTTTTTTTTTTTTTTTTTTTTTCTTTTTTTTTGAGACGGAGTCTCGCTCTGTCGCCCAGGCTGGAGTGCAGTGGCCTGATCTCAGCTCACTGCAAGCTCCGCCTCCCAGGTTCACGCCATTCTCCTGCCTCAGCCTCCCGAGTAGCTGGGACCACAGGCGCCCGCCAGCTCGCCCGGCTAGTTTTTTGTATTTTTTAGTAGAGACGAGGTTTCACTGTGTTAGCCAGGATGGTCTCGATCTCCTGACCTTGTGATCCACCCGTCTCGGCCTCCCAAAGTGCTGGGATTACAGGCTTGAGCCACCGCGCCCGGCCCGCCATTCTTTCACTACAAGTCTCTCTTTCTTGTTAGACTGTGGGCTCCATGAGGGCAGTGATTGTTTCTGACTCAACTTTTAATCCTCAGCACTCAGCACAATGCCTAAAACATAGAAGGTGCTCAGTAAATGTTGAACAGATTAATTAAATTAAGGAGTTAACAGATATGAGCACGCACCCTACTCATCATGGCCACTTGACTTATGCAAAAAAGTACTGGAAAACAATTGCAGTTCACATGGAGAAACTATATCTAGGGAAAATGTGGTGGTGGTGCAAGCAGCAGGAGAACCAGAAAGTCATTCCATGGTGCAGCATTAACCAATGGTGCGGGTCTCCTTTCTGATGCCCAGAACTGCTGGACACCAAACCAAGAAACATGGAAGAGCCCAAGTAAATTTCTTGCCAAAGAGTGCATGAAGCACAGCCTATCATTCGAGATTGCCTCTCAATGACTTTGAAGCAAAACACTGAGTTTCTAAATTACCATCACAGCTAAGCAAATTGATCATCTGGAATTTGTAGCTGGCTTGTTAGACTGTATCCAGGGAAGGGGTGGCGGGGGCTGGTAGCAGGTTTGGCTCAGCTGCCTATAATTTTAAGCGCTTAATGGGATGATAATTTGCTGTTCAGTATGTTCATTTTGAAAAGCTTCCCTAATTCAGAGGGGAAAATGAATAAAACCAAGCTTTTTACTCCAAATCTGTGTGGAAACATCAATATCCTTCCATCAAGGAAACAGGTGGTTAAGAAGACATGGAAACATGGAAGAGATTGCTAGTGTCCCGCAGGAAAAAAAATAAAAAGTGTGCCTACTGTGTGGTTGGTTGTATTAACTTACCATGAGAAGCTTCCTATAACAAGAGCTAAAATTCTACTTCTTCTACACCAGGGGTCTGCAACCCACAGGCCACAAACCAGTACCAGTCTGTGGCCTGTTAGGAACTAGGCTGCACAGCAGGAGGTGAATGGCAGGAAAGCAAGCAAAACTTCATCCATATTTACCGCCACTCCCATCACTTGCTTTATTGCCTGAGCTCCACCTCCTGTCAGATCAGCGGTGGCATTAAATTCTCATAGGAGCACAAACCCTACTGTGAACTGTGCATGTGAGGGATCTAGATTGTGCGCTCCTTATGAGAATCTAATGCCTGATAATCTATCACTATCTCTCATCACCCTCAGATGGGACCGTCTAGTTGCAGGAAAACAAGCTCAGGGCTCCCACTGATTCTACATTATGGTTAGTTGTATAATTATTTTATCATATATTACAATGTAATAATAATAGAAATAAAGTGCACAATAAATGTAATGAGTTTGAATTATCCCCAATCCATCCCCCCACCCCCCACCCCCTGCCTAGGTCCATGGAAAAATTGTCTTCCATGAAACCAGTCCCTGGTACCAAAATTGTTGGGGACTGCTATTTTGTACACTATCCATCCCAGTTCTTCACAGTCCCCAGGAGATTTCATGGACCTGCACAGTGAAGAAGAGACACAAATGAACAGAGGGTGTGTGTATGTGTGTGTCACCTCCATGTGTATCAGGTTATTGGGGCTGGCATTTCCTGACAACAGCTTCAGTGAACTGGTGGTCCAGAATATTTTCCACTCAAATCAAATGTGAAGGGTTTCTAATGACATTAATTTAGTTGACTTCTTTCTTAATACATTTCATGCAATCACACATCTTTTGTGTCTTGCATCTGAAGTTAATTCTACATGCATTGTAAGTTTCTTAAGGTAGACCATGCTTCTACATTGCATATTTTGCATACGAAACCCTAAAATTACATTGTACACAAAGCCTAAAGATGCCAAAACAGAAGCTTTTTTTAGGAGCTAGGAGCAAATTATTCTCAGTAAGAGACCAAAACTTTTTTATTAATTCCCAAACTTATCATTTACAGAACCCCTATTAGATATGGCAAAGGATAAAAATTATTATTATTATTATTATTATTATAAAAACAGTCCCTCTCATTCATTTATTCTTTAATTGTTTGAATATTTATTTATCTCTTCTAGTGTCAGGTACTGCTATTAGTTAAAAATTCCAGATGAATAAGATATAGTGCTGCACTCCAAGAACACACACTCCAGAGATTTACATCCTGAATTATTAGTAGCTTACCTCTGCCCAAAGAAAGAGGGAGGAGAATGTGATGGAAAGGCAGGAGTTCAGCTGTATTTGTAATGTTTTATTCCTTTATAAAACCTAATAAAAAGAATATTAATATTTGGAAAATCTAAAAGGCAAGTACATTGGTATGTGCGATATTATTTTTCTACTTTTCTTGTATATTAGAAATAGTATATAAACATTGCTTTGAAAACTGGATCATTATGATAATCATGATGATGATAAAAACTGTGTTAGGAGTGACGTTAGAAATCTGCACAGGGCTGGGCACAGTGGCTCACGCCTGTAATCCCAGCACTTTGGAAGGCCGAGGCAGGTGGATCACTTGTGCTCAGGAGTTTGAGACCAACCTGGACAACATGGTGAAACCTCATCTCTACCAAAAATACAAAAAATTAGCCAGGCATGGTGGGACACATCTGTGGTCCCAGCTACTCAAGAGGCTGAGGTGGGAGGATGGCTTGAGCCTGGGAGGCAGAGGTTGCAGTAAGCCAAGATTGCGTCCCTGCACCCCAGCATGAGTGACATAGCAAGACTCTGTGTAAAAACAAAAAAGAAAGAAAGAAAAAATTATGCAGAATATTGTGGGAGTAATAGAAGGTACATAAAATGCAGTCTGGGAAAAAGAACAGGTCTTGAAGCCTCCCTTAGGAAGCCCAGAGCTGAAATGCTTCCCCAGGAGTGAGTCAGAATCTCTGCAAAAAAAAAAAAAAAAGAAGTTCTGCTGAGCAGATGAGCAAGACAGACACCACAGTAGAGAAGCAGGACAAGACCCCATCTCATTCTGTTCCTGCTACTATAAAAAATGTACTATAGGTGGCCCAAGATGGCCGACAACAAGCAGCAGTGATTGGAGGTTACCATCAGAAAAAAACCATAATAAGTGTGTGACTCATTCACCAGCAACCAAGGTATCCCGGTTCTGTCATCAAAATTGACTAGAAGGCTGGCGTGACCCAGAAGGAACAACAGTGTGGTGCGGTGACCCACCTGAGAGCCACGCAGGGAAAGGGAAGCCCCTCCCCACAGCCAAGAGAGGTGCCTCCTTAAATGACATCTCAAGGCATGGGAGCGAAACACATGAATAGGGCCTGAAGTAAAGCCCCAGGAAACTGCAGCAGCCCTACAGAAGAGGGAACTGACTATTGAAAGAAAACCAATCAGAAAGCAACAACAACATCATCAACAACAACAACAAAGCCCCCACAAAAGCCCCATCCAAGGTCAGCAGCCTCAAAGACCGAAACTAGACCAACTCATGAAAATGAGAAAGAATCAATGTAAAAATGCTGAAAACCCAAAAGGCTAGAGTGCCTCTTCTCCTCCAAATGATCACAATGTCTCTCCATCGAGGGTGCAGAACTGGACAGAGGATCAGAGGATCTTAGGACAGACATAAGCTTCAGAAGACAGGTAATAAAAAACTACGATGAGCTAAAGGAGTATGTTCTAACCCAATGCAAAGAAGCTACGAACCTTGATAAAAGATTAGAGGAATTGCTAACTACAATAGCCAGTTTAGAGAGGAACATAAATGACCTGATGGAGCTGAAAAACAGCACAAGAGCTTGCATACACAAGTATCAACAGCCAGATTGACCAAGCAGAAGGATATCAGAGTTTGAAGACCACTTTACTGAAATAAGACATGCAGACAAGAATAGAGAAAAAAGAATGAAAAGGAATGAATGAAACCTCCAAGAAACATGGGACTTCATAAAAAGACCAAACCTACGACTGATTGGAGTAGAAGGAGACGGGGAAAGTGGAAATAAGTTGGAAAACACACTTCAGGATATTATCCAGGAGAACTTCCCCAATCTAGCAAGACAGGCCAACATGCAATTTCAGGAAATATACTTTTAAGATAATCCATGAGAAGATCAACCCTGTCAGGTGATTACAGTACCTTGAATAATCCTTCATCTAGCTGTTCCTTGTTCTCATTTCCCAGAGCCAAGAACCATAACTCAGTAACTTGTCTGTCAAAGATGTAATTTTCCACCAAAGAACCCAGAGGCTTTGTCTTCACCTACCAGGTGTTAGGTACCACCTCCAGCCTGGGCTGGGCCCTTGATGACTACAGTCTGTGGACACTTTAACCTGAACTACTGAACTATCTGAAGAACCTGTTCTCAGTCTGAGCTACAGCTCCTTCTGCCTTGCTCTGTCCTTGTACTGTTGGGTTCTGTTACCACGAGAGGTCTGCTGCCCAATGTCTGCAGCAAGTCAGTATGCTGAGATACTGGGACAGCAGAGGAAAAGGTTTACTCACAGGACCGCCAAACAAGGAGATGGCAGGGAACCTCAAATTCATCTCCCTGAGGAGTTTTGGGCTAGGGTTGGTAAGGGGTCTGGAGTGGGCTGAAGCATGGAGATCATTGATTGGCCAAAGAGTGCATGGCGAAGTCAAAACAGAGAAAAGAAGAAACTGTATTCTCATGCTGATTCCATTCATTCCCCTGTGGGGGTCTTCAAATTGGTTGACATCAGTTGTCTCCCTGGAATTCAAGAACTGAAAAACATCTTAATTCTTAAACCGAAGTCTTATGATGCTAACATCAGCGATCCTATCTATAGGAACAATGGGGATGCAAACAGTCAGTATCTAGTGACTTTTGGTTACGAGGAAGTGGGTCAAAGTGCAGCCTGATTAATGCTTAATTATAACTCTATGTCTGTCCAGAATTCCTGTTAACCCCGTAAGGATGGCTTCCATTCTAAGGCAGCCTCCAGGCTAAGCCATAAAAGAATCTCCAGATTGTCAATAAATGATCAAATACCACTTATTACAGAGCTATGATGAGCCAATGCACCATAGGACAGTGTTTCTCAGCTTCCTGTTCTAGATCCCACTTGCAAATTAACCACAGCCTCTGCTATGAATGGCAGGGACTTGGCCTTAACCCAGAAGAGAGAGCAGAGGAGGGCCATATGCAAGCCTACCAAATGACGACAGAGTTCCTGTCCAACCTCACAGCTGCTATGTGGGAGGGAGGCAGGCAAGCCACAAACCAACTGGTCAGAATATAAGCCTTACACCAATGGTTGCTCATGACAGACCTTGATCCAGATGGTAACCAGGGTAAAGGGCATCCCAGGCAACACAGCCAGGAAGACACACAAGCTAAAAATTACTCCGACTGAGGAGAGGGTACCACACCGAGTAAACTGAGTACATAAACCCTGCCTTCAAAGGCTTTTCCCCCTACTAGAGAATACATATGGAGCACATATGAAAGATACTAAAGCTGTTCAAGGACTTTAACAAAAAATAGGAATGAACCATACTTCTATGCAGAAATGGAACTATTAATTGCATATTCTGAATAATAAAATGAGCCAAAGCTTATTTTTGAATTTTTTGTTGTTGGTTGACTGTGTTTGGAGGAACCAGAACCATTTTGAACCAGAACTAAACTTGAATATCAAAATGTTCTCAGAAATTAGGCAATATTTTACCAAGTTCAAGGCACAGATGAAAACAGAAAACAAGTACAAGCTAACACAGGGTTGATTAAAGGGCTTTTCTTAGTAAGACAATGAAAACAATTGGAAAGCCCATTAAGATAAAAAAATTTGCCTTTTACACAAAAAGAAATAACAAAACTAAAAATTAAAATAATAGATTAGAAAAATATTTCTATTGATTTTAACATGGGAAGAGCTCATTGAAATTAATTTGTAAAAATCAGTATCCCAATAGACCCCAGCAGGCACAAACAATACACACAAGAAGAAATGTAATTGGGAAGTAATACACAAAAAAAGATGACCGTTGTTAATTTTTTTAAAAAATGAAAAAAAGCTACACTATCATATCATTTTATATTCACTATAATTAATACCCAATCTGGGAATATTCTGGCAGAGTGACCTATTTGTGCCTTGTTTTTGGTAATTTATACCAATACAAACCCTTTTGGGAAACAATACAGCGATCTATATCAAGACATAAAAATACTCACATCTCTTGACTCATTCTCTGGAAATGCTGAAGGAAGTTATTCAAAAGAGGAAAGAAGCTATATCCAAAAAGTTATTCATTGTAGGGTTTTTTATAACAACTATTGGAAATGTTTTAACAGTGAGGGAGGGTGAACTTAACCACGGTACATCCACTCTGAAACAATATCACAGCTATAAAATAGTGCTGATGGAGAGAAACAATGTAAGAACATGTTTATCATAAAATTTTAAGGGAAAACAATATATATTATACAAAATTCTATTCACACACTGATTATAATTACGCTAAAGGATGTTGGCAGGTGGGTGAAAACTGAAAAAAAAAAAACTAAAAACAGTTATGCTTGGGTGGTGGGCTTGTAAGATGTTTATTTCCATTTTGTTTCTGTAAGATTCTCAGAGTGCTGGTTCCACAGATTCAGCTGGGGCCAGAGAAGCCCATCATGGGAGCCGGAGGAAAAGCAGCCACAGCTCCCCTTCCTAGTACAAGCATTCAACAGTAAGCTCCCACGTAAAGAATCAGACTGCAGCAAATTTCAGTGCTGCCTCAGGAACACTGTCCTTGGCTCCCACATTGCAAAGATTTTCCATTTCCCCTACAGTCACCTCATTCATGGTTAAGGAAGAAAGCGCAGCTACCAGACAGGGTGACGACAGATGTCCAGGCACTGAGCCATCTATAGCTGTTATTTTTCATTCACATGGGCATGTGCCGGATCCAGCAGATGAAAACCAGACCTACCCCCTTCCCCATGTGTATGTGGTTTTTTTCCCCTACTGCTGCTGCTGTAACAGCTAAGTGCCAATTATCTCCCAAGCGTGAAAGCAAATATTGTGATAGCCCCACAAACTCTACAAATGTTAGAGGACACTGGTGGGGATGATTGTATTGTCTGCCTGGCCTTGGCGTGTCTTTATTCATCGTAACAGCTCTCATTAAAGGAGGATCTAGTAGGTGCAAAGCTTTCTGCTAACACCTTCAGCACTTTGCATTCTTTATTTTCTCATTTATCTCTTGGCATTTTGTTGTTGCCTGTGTCCCCCCAACCCATGAATCCAGAGGTAGGTTTGCTTTTCTTTGCCTAGAAAAAGCTCCATTAAACCATCTCTTCTCAGGACCCAACTTCACATGGGCTGATATGAATACTTTCTTCAAATATTTGAAGGCCTGAAGTATTGTCGTATTGTATTGTAGTAGGTAGCATTGCAGTATTGTAGTAGGTGCTTTAATCAAGGTTTTCCAGAGAAACACAGCCAATAGGAGATGACAATTATAGATCGACAGAGAGATAGATAGATAGATAGATAGATAGATAGATAGATAGATACATACATACATACATACATACATACATACATACATACAGATTTATTTTTCAGGAATTGAATCACACAATTGTGGAGGCCAACAAGTCTAAAGTTTTCAGGGCAGGCCAGTGAGCCAGAGACCCAGGGAAGAGTTAATTTTACAGCTAGAGTCTGAGGACTGTCTTAAGGCAGAGTTCCCTGTTCCTTGAGGGATCTGTCTGTATTTTCCTAAGGCCTTCAACTGATTGGATAAGGTCCACCCACATTATGAGGAGGTAACCTGCATTACTCAAAATCTACTGATGTAAGTGTTGATCTCTTCTAAAAATATCTTCACAACAACATCTAGACTGGCGTCTGACCAAATATCTGGGTGCCTGGCCTAGTCAAGTTCATACGTAAAATTAACCATCACAAACAGGGCCCCCGGAACAGCAAGAATTAGATCAATGACTAAATATTACAGGGATGCATATTTTTGCTATATAATTGGGTTGTTTAAAAATTTGAAATGGCTCACTTGTGAGGCAATGTGCTCCTTGTGCCAGGAATATTCAAATTAATGTTGGATGATCACCTATTAGGGATATTGCAAAGAAAATAACTTTATTGCACAGGGCATTAGGATCTCTAGCGACCTCTACATGTTCTTCTGATTCTAATATCCTATTATTATATAATTGACACAGGTAATTCATGCAAACTACTTTTAATTCCAAGAAATTTAAAATATTAAAAAATTTAATCCTCCCCCTTCTTATTTTATGGATGAAGAAATTGAGATTTGAGGGGGTTTAATGGCTTGTACTAGGACTAAAATCCAGGTCTCTTAATCCAGGCTCTTTCCATGACAGTGTGATCTGAGATGCTAACAAGATGTTTCAAGGCAATCACTAGCCACACACTCTCATTTCTTGATACCATTCCAAGCTTATTTCCACCCTGTTCATCATCCCACCTTCAAAGAGGAGCAGCTCCTTACAAGTAAAGCATAAAATGAACTCAAAGAACAAAATGGAGCTGCTAGATAAAAGGGTGATGTGTATATTGGGTGAGCACAAAAGCTCTTCTTGATCACCTCTCCTTTACTTAGCATGGAGTCAGCCCCAACCTGAAAGCACTCAATGGGATTCTAGAGAAAGAAGAAGTGAAGAGAAGCCCAGGTCAACAGAGAGGAAATTACAGAAGAATTTGGAAATGAATCCCCAGCCATTTATAGTGTGTGGCCTTTGCCTAAAATAACCTGTGGATTCTATAGGCCTCTGCACCCTACAGAATAAATGCCTACAAGACAGACAAACCATGTTCTTCTAATATTGGCCTGCGTTCACTGAGTGACTTTGATGGGTAATTATCCTAACAGTCTCTCTCTTTCTTCTGTCTAGGGGGAAGGAAAGGGGAGAGAAAAGAAGGCAGCAAAGGGAGAAGAGAATCCCTCCTACCAAATATTTTTCAGTATTCCTTGAGCACCCAGTATAGGAATTAAGCTGGTAGTCAAGGGGCACTGGGAACATGGACCTTGCCACTTTCCAAGCAATGACACCAGGGATCCACATCAAGTCTCAGTTTGTGAGCATCTTGGTCTCTTCCAATAGAGAAAATGTGAGGACTATTTTTACCATTAAAAGGCACAAATAGCATTATGCCACCCACAGCCCCACTGCCCTCTTCCACATTCCCTCCTTCCTATTTTGCTTTTCCTGCCACAATCAAGCCTCAAAGATCACCCCATGGGTGATATGCAACTGGCACCTCGGAAGAGTTCCCAAAAATGTTTCTTTAATGACTAATTTATTCACTGCTTTTTTGTTGTTGGAGAAAATTTTTTTTTCATTGTGCTTCATGGTGTCTTTAGCCCACTGAAAGCATTTCTGACACATTTCCCTTTGTAGTTTTTAAAAAGAAGTAATTATATAATGGCTGACTTCTTTTGGTTATGTAGGAAATCAACATCTCAGTAGCTTTTTCAGACATGCTTAATAAGAAAGCCATTAGAAAGGCAAAAGAGAACCCTATCATTATTTTCTGGTTTCCTCCTTAATTATAGACCATCATCCTGAAGGAGGTGGGGGCAGCTTCTGTGACAAAAGTTGTCTAGCATTTAACAGAACAATTTAGAACCAGATTGAACGGATCAACCTTATGTCAACTTGCAGATGCTTGACAAAAACTCCTTAAGGGGTACTTGGATGGAGTGAGAAGCTATTTCAGCCTTTTTTCTTTTCCTTTCACTCAGAAAATAGGAATGTTTGTTTTATTTTATTGTAATTCTTTGCTCAGAAAGATTCACGTAGGTCTGTCTCAAAGACTCTTATTAAAGCATGGTACATCCCAAAACTCTTATTCTTTTTGCCTATGTAATACAATTATTATCACCATCATAAAAGCCACTAAGATTTTTCCCATTTCCATATGCCCTGTTTCTACCACAATCCTGTCTCGGGAAAGTTAATTCTGAATTTTTTTTTTTTTTGACAGAGTCTCACTCTGTTGCCAGGCTGGAGTGCAGTGATGTAATCTCGGCTCATTGCAACCTCCGCCTCCTGGGTTCAAGCAATTCTCCTGCCTCAGCCTCCTGAGTAGCTGGGACTATACGCACACACCACCCAGATAATTTTTTTTTTGTATTTTTAGTAGAGACGGGGTTTCACCATGTTGGCCAGGATGGTCTTGATCTCTTGACTTCGTGATCCATCCACCTCAGCCTCCTAAAGTACTGGGATTACAGGCATGAGCCACCACACCTGGCCAATTCTGAATTTTTCTTATGCTGCCTTATTCCCAAACTAGTCTACAGCCCTGAAGCCAGAGAATTAGGTTTATGATTGATAGATAGATAAATAGAAAAGGGAGAGAGAAAGAAAGAAGGAAGGAAGGAAGGAAGGAAGGAAGGAAGGAAGGAAGGAAGGAAGGAAGGAAGGAAAAGGAGAGGAGAGGAGAGGAGGAAGGAAGGAAGGAAGGAAGGAAGGAAGGAAGGAAGGAAGGAAGGAAGGAAGGAAGGAAGGAAGGGAGAGAGAGAAGGAAGGAAGAGAGAGAGGAAAGAAAGAAAAAGAAAAAAAGAAAGAAAAGAAAAGAAAGAGAGAAAGAAAGATTGATTTTAAGGAATTGGATCACACAGTTGTGGAGGCCAGCAAGTTCAAAGTCTGCAGAGTCCAGAGTCCAGTTTAGATGCTGGTGCTGGGGACTAAGAATCTGTCATGAAACACAGACACAGTGAAATCAAATGCCCACCCCTGAATTCAGAAGGGAACAATTCTGTCCAGGAACATTGTGGAATGGCAAATTAAAACAATATGCAAGATGCCTGCCTGCTTTCTATTCAAGGTGTTCGTTTACCTGGCTTCTCACAGTTCATAAAGCTGAGGGGAAGTTGCCAGTGGCCTCCATAGGAGACCATCCCACCAACCCTCTAGGAAGGGCACGCTGGCTTCTTACTACATGAAATTTCTCATTCTGTTTATTCAGTGCTGCCCAATAATGCCTACAGGCTTTGAGATATAGTGGAGAGAGTCTGAAATAGTTTCCCAGTTTTCCATGGGATTAACCCGGAGAGGTTTTACTTTGTTATTTGTTTTACATGTTTTGTTCAGGTAGCCTTTATTATTTTTCTCCCTGTTACAAGTCTCAGAAAGGTGAAGTAGAGAGAGAAATCAAAATGGCTCACTACTAACAGGTAGCATGTGCCTCCTTCATGGAGAGGAACCAGAAGATACTGACGTTTCGAAGAGATTGTCTAGGGTTCACCAGAGAAGACACAAGAAGGACCAGAAGTAAGTAAGGAGAGGGTTTGAGACAGCTTTCCCAACTGGGGACTGATTGAGAGCCAGGAGAAGCTCCTGGATGCAGGGAAACAGTAAAAGAGAAACTCCCAGGTCTTGGCTTTTACAATCTTGGCTATGGAAAAAACCCTTGACCCACTAAGCCCTTGTGTTTGACATACAGAGCTGCCTAATAATTGCACAGAAATGTTGCTCCATAAAGGGAACCCACATGGAATCTCACAGGCATCCACACAGCCTCAACTTGGTGCCATTTGGAGGCCTAGATACCAGAGATCTACAGACATGGCTGCTGCCATTGCCTTGCTCCAAGGAGAGACAGGGGAGACCAGGCACTTCCATGCTCCCCTCCCTGGAAGGGTCTCTACTGCCCTGCTGCAGGCTGCTGTTGAGACTGAGACGTGAGTGGACCGCACTCCACACAACTTCTTGCCCATGCTGCTTGCCTGAAGGGAGTTTGCCCTTTCTGGTCTTGGCCCCAAGGCACCATTCTGAGAGTTTAACACTGGGCTGTGCCCTGATCTCAGGCTGAGTTCAGACTGAATCACTGCAGCTGCCAACTGACCAAGAATGAACAGGGAACAAGGCTACCCTATGCATGCATACCTAGGACAATACTCACCATCCTGCTACATGCTGCTGTGAGATTAAGACTAAGTGGACCACACTCCCTAAAGCTTCTTGTCCATGCTGGTTACCTGAGGGAGGGCTGAGGGCCCCACCCTCTCTGGTCACAAGCCCAGAACTGGCATCATTTTGAGGGTTTAACTGTGGGTTGTGACCCACCCTCAGGCTGAGTTCAAGGAGATGCGGCTGCAGCCAATACCCAGCCAGGGGAAGGACAGAGAAGACCAAGCTTTCCTAAACACACTTAGCACAATACACACCGTCCTACTATGAGTGGCTGTGGAAACAGGAACTAGCCCACCCAACCCATCACAGCTGCTAGGAACACCAACATGGACTACTTGAGTACCAGTGGGTTGCTCCATCACCACTACTGCCATCATCCACACCATATCAGATGCCCAGGGGCCTGAGAATTCACTCACACACATGAAACATCACTCCCTCTACTAGCTTCTAAGCAAGCCACATGAAGGCTCAAGTATTAGCCCTTCAAGATCCGCTAACAACAGAACCAGTTGATGCTGCTCTGGAGCTTAAAACAGGAACATTCACTCCACTGCTGCAACTACTGGGGCCTAAAGACTGGCTCAGTTAGCATCTAAATTTCCAACAAAACTTTGCCACAACCTAAGCTAATAACTATACCCTAAGCCACTGAGGAAATAACAGATATCACTCACCCTATGCACTGCCAAAGAAGTCATTTTTAAAAATCACACTATTGTAGGTACCCCAAATCAAAGCCAAAATATCCTACTCAACCAACAACACATACATCTTCAGGAAAAATTCTCCCCTACAAAAGCAACTTCAAAAACCTGGAACAAGGAACTGCTACATTAGATGTGCAGATACCAATGAAAGGACACAGAAAACATGAAAAAGCAGGGAAATATGACACCACCAAAGGATCACAACAACTTTTCAGCAACAGATTCCAATAAAAGATAATTCCTCAAAAATCCAGATAAAGAATTTAAAATATTGATTTTTAAGAAGCTAAGTGAGATGCAATAGAAATCTGAAAATCAATACAAAGAAATCAGAAAACCAATTCAGGATATAATGAGAAATTTACCAAGAAAGTATCTTTTAAAAAAATTTTTGGAACTAAAAAATCCAGTGGAGAAAATACAAAATACATTCAAAAACTTCAATAACAGACTAGACCAAGTAGAAGAAAGAGTCTTAGAACTTAAAGACAGGTTTTTTTATATTAACCAGTCAGACAAAAATAAGGAAAAAAACCAAAAGAATCAACAAAGCCTTTAAGATATCTGAGACTACCTAAGCCAACCAAACTTACAAATTATTGGTATTTCCAAGGGGGAAGAGAAAACAAAAAGTTTAGAAAATCCATTTAAGAAAATAATCAGTGAAAACTTCCCAAGTCTAGCAAAAGAATCAGACATTCAGATATAGAAGGCCCAGCTAATTCCAGACAGATACATTGCAAAAAGGACTTCACCACTGCATATTATATTCAAACTATCTAAACTCAACATGAAAGAAAGATTTTTAAAATTAGCCAAGAGAAAAGCTTCTAGTAACCTATAAAGTAAACCCCATCAGACTGACAGCAGACCTTTTCAGCAGAAATCTTACAGACCAGAAGAGAACAAGATGGCATTTTCAAAATGCTGGAAGAAAACAAAAACTGTCAGCCAAGAATTGTATATCCTACCAAGATAAACTTCACCAATGAAGAAGAAATAAAGTATTTCCCAGACAAACAAATGCTGAGAGAATTTGTTAACACTAGACCAGCCCTGCAGGAAATGTTCAAAAGTGTCTTAAGCGTGGAAACAAAAGGTCGATATTCACCATCACAAAAACATAAAGAAATATAAAACTCACAGTTTTTATAAAGCAATCACACAAAGAAGGAAGAGAAAGGAACCAAAAGGCAACACAACAGAACCCGGTTGTGGGAGAAATCACAACAAACAGTCTCTCAGACCACGGTGCAATCAAATTAGAACTCAGGATTAAGAAACTCACTCAAAACCACACAATAACATAGAAATGAACAACCTGCTCCTGAATGACTCTTGGGTAGTTAAGGAAATTAAGGCAGAAATCAAGAAGTTCTTTGTAACCAATGAGAACAAAGAGACAATGTACCAGAATCTCTGGGACACAGCTAAAGCAATGTTAAGAGGGAAATGTATAGCACTAAATGCCTACATCAGAAAGCTAGAAAGATCTCAAATTGACACCCTAACATCACAATTAAAAGAGCTGCAGAGGCAAAAGCAAATGAATCCAAAAGCTAGCAGAAGACAAGAAATAACTAAGATCAGAGAAGAATTGAAGGAGATAAAGACATGAAAAACTCTCTGAAAAGATCAATGAACTCAGGAGCTGGTTTTTTGAAAAAATAAAAAATAAATAACAAAATATATAGACCACTAGCTAGACTTATAAAGAAGAAAAGAGAGAAGAATCAAATAGACACAATAAAAAATGATAAAGGACACATCACTACTGACCCCATAGAAATACAACCTGCCATCAGAGAATACGATAAATACCTCAACACAAATAAACTAGAAAATCTAGAAGAAATGGATAAATTCCTGAACACATACACACTCCCAAGACCAAACCAGGAAGAAGTTGAATCCCTGAATAGACACATAACAAGCTTTTCTGAAATTGAGGCAGTAATTAATAGCCTATCAACCAAAAAAAGCCCAGGACCAAATGGATTCACAGCTGAATGCTACCAGAAGTACAAAGAGGAGCTGGTACCATTCCTTCTGAAACTATTCCAAACAATTGAAAGGGAGGGACTCCACTCCAACTCATTTTATGAAACCAGCATCATCCTGATACTAAAACTGGGAAAAGACACTACAAAAAAAGAAAACTTCAGGCCAATATCCCTGTTGAACATCAATGCAAAAATCCTCAATAAAATACTGGCAAACCGTATCCAGCAGCACATCAAAAAACTTACCCAACTTGATCAAGTTGGTTTCATCCATGGGATGCAAGACTGGTTCAACATACTCAAATCAATAAACGTAATCCATCACATAAACAAAACCAATGACAAAAACCACATGATGATCTCAATAAATACAGAAAAGGCCTTTGATAAAACTCAATACCCTTCATGTTAAAAACTCTCAATAAACTAGGTATTGATGGAACATAGCTCAAAATAATAAGAGCTATTTCTGACAAACCCACAGCCAATGTCATATTGAATAGGCAAAAGCTGGAAGCATTCCCTTTGAAAACCAGAACAAGACAAGGAGGCCCTCTCTCAACACTCCTGTTCAACATAGTATTGGAAGTTCTGGCCAGAGCGATCAGGCAAGAGAAAGAAATAAAGTGTATTCAATTAGGAAGAAATGAAGTCAAATTGTCTCTGTTTGGAGATGACATGGTTTTATATCTAGAAAACCCCATCATCTCAGCTCAAACTCCTTAAACTGACAAGCAACTTCAACAAAGTCTAAGGATACAAAATCAATGTGCAAAACTCACAAGTACTCCTTTACACAAACAACGGACAAGCAGAGAGCCAAATCATGAATAAACTCCCATTTGCCATTGCTACAAAGAGAATAAAATACCCAGAAACACAGGTAACAAGAGATGTGAAGGACCTCTTCAAGGAGAACTACAAACCACTGCTCAAGGAAATAAGAGAGGACACAAACAAACGGAAAAACATTTCATTCTCATGGATAGGAAGAATCAATATTGTGAAAATGGCCATACTGCCCAAAGTAATTTATAGATTCAATGCTATTCCCATCAAATTACCGTTAACATTCTTCACAGAATTTGGAAAAATAATTTTAAATTTCATATGGAATCAAAGAAGACCCATAGAGCCAAGACAATCCTAAGCAAAAAGAGCAAAGCCAGAAGCATCACACTACCTGACTTCAAACTATATTACGACAGCATGGTACTAGTACCAAAACAGATATATAGACCCAGTGAAACAGAAAGAGACCTCAGAAATAACACCGCACATCTACAACCAACTAATCTTTGACAAACTTGACAAAAACAAGCAATGGAGAAATGATCTCCTATTCAGTAAATGCTGCTGGGAAAACTAGCTAGTCATATGCAGAAAACTGAAACTGGACTCCTTCCTCACACCCTATACAAAAATTAACTCAATATGGATTAAAGACTTAAATGTAAAACCCAAAATCATAAAAACCGTAGAAGAAAACCTAGGCACTACCATTCAGGACATAGGCATGGGCAAATACTTCATGACAAAAACGTTGAAAGCAATTGCAACAAAAGCCAAAACTGACAAATGGGATCTAATTAAACTAAAGAGCTTCTACACAGCAAAAGAAACTATCATCAGCATGAACAGGCAACCTATGGAATGGGAGAAAATTTTTGCAATCTGTCCATCTGATAAAGGTCTAATATCCAGAATTTACAAGGAACTTAAACAAGTTTACAAGAAAATAAAACAACTCCATCAAAAAGTGGGCAAAAAATATGAACAGACACTTCTCAAAGAAAACATTTATGCAGCCAACAAACATGAAAAAAGCTCAACATCATTGATCATCAGAGAAATGCAAATCAAAACCACAATGAGATACCATCTCACATCAGTCAGAATGGCAATTATTAAAAAGTCAGAAAGCCATAGATGCTGTCAAGGCAGCAGAGAAATAAGAATGCTTTTATAATGCTGGTGGGAATGTAAATTAGTTCAACCATTGTGGAAGATAGTATGGCGATTCCTCAAGGATCTGGAACCAGAAATACCATTTGATCCGGCAATCCCATTACTGGGTATATACCCAAAGGAATATAAATCATTTGACTATAAAGACACATGCACACATATGTTTATTGCAGCACTATTTACAATAACAAAGACATGGAACCAACCCAAATGTCCATCAATGATAGACTGGATAAAGAAAATGTAGTACATATATACCATGGAATACTATGCAGTCATAAAAATGAATGAGATCATGTCCTTTGCAGGAGCATGGATGAAGTTGGGAGCCATCATCCTCAGCAAACTAACACAGGAACAGAAAAACCAAACACCGCATGTTCTCACAAACGGGAGTTGAACAATGAGAAAACATGGACACAGAGAGGGGAACAACACACATCAGGGCCTGTTGGGGGTAGGGGGTGAGGGAAAGAAACTTAGAAGACGGGTCAATAGGTGCAGCAAACCACCATAGCACACGTATACCTATGTAACAAACCTGCATGTTCTGCACACGTATCCCATTTCATTTTTAGAAGAAATAAAGAAAAAGAAAAATTAAATAATAAATAAATTAAAATCAAAATAATATTAAGTATCTTCTCAGACTACAGTTGAATAAAGCTAGAAATCAATACCAATAGGAACTATTTTTGTGAGACAGGCTGTCACTCTGTCACCTAGGCTGGAGTGCAGTGACGCGATCATGGCCCACTGCAGCCTTAACCTCCCAGGATCAAATAAATGATCCTTCCAACTCAGCCTCCCAAGTAGCAGCTGGGGCTACGGATGCTCACCACAATGCTCAGCTAATTTTTTCTTTGTATAGAGAGACAGGGTCTTGCCATGTTGCCCAGGTTGGACTCGAATTCCTGGGCTCAAGCTATCCTCTTGCCTCGGCCTCCCAAAATGCTGGGATTACAGGCATGAACCACCATGCACAGCCGAAACTTTGGAAACTATACAAATACACAGAAATTGAAGAGCATGCTCCTGAATGATCACTAGGTCAGTGAAGAAATTAACATGAAAATTTTAAAATGTTTTGAAATGAATGAAAATGAAAACACAACATAACTAAACCTCTGGGATACAGCAAAAGCAGTGCTAACAGGAAAATATATAGCACTAACACCTACATCATAAAAGTAGAAATGTTATAAATTAATAATCTAATATCATAACTCAAGGAACTAGAAAAACAGAAACAAAACAACCCTAAAGTTAAAAAAATAACAAAGATCAGACCAGAACTAAATAGACACCAAAAGACAATACAAAGAATCAAAGAAACAAAAGTGGATTCTTCAAAAAGACAAACAAAATTGATAAACCACTAGCTGACTAACCAAGAAAAGATCTCAATTAACACAATCAGAAATGAAAAAGGAGACATTACAACATATCACAGAAATGTACATACCACAGAAATACAAAATATTATCAGAGATTACTATGAACAACAATACATTCACAAACTAGAAAATCTAGACGAAATGGATAAATTCCCAGAAACATACAACCTCCTGAGATGGAACCGGGAAGAAATAAAACCCGTGAACAGACAAATAATGAGCAGCAAGACTGAATTAGTAATTTTTTTAAAAATCCCAACAACAACAACCAAAAGGCCCAGGATGAGGTGGATTCACAGCCAAAATCGACCAAGCATACAAAGAATTAATACCAAGCCCCTTGAAATTATTCAAAAAAAATGAAGAGGAGGGAATTCACCTTACTCATCCTGTGAAGACAAGTATCACCCTGATACCAAAACCAGATAAGGACACAACAAAAAAAGAAAACTATAGACCAATATTTCTAATGAATATAGACACAAAAATTTTCAACAAAATACCAGCAAATTGAATCCAACCACACATCAAAAAGATAATACACCATGATTAGGTGGGATTTATCCCAAGGATGCAAGGATGGTTCAACATACACAAATCAATAAATATATAGATTGCATAAACAGAATGAGCAGCAAGAACCACATGATCATCTCAAAAGATGCAGAACATGCATTTGATAACATTCAGCATCACTTTATGATAAAAATGTACAACAAACTAGGCACAGAAAGAAGATACCACAACATAACAAAGGCAATTTACAACAAATTCACAGTCAAAATCACAGTTAATGGGGAAAAATTGAAAACGTTCCCTCTAAGAACTTGAACAAGACAAGGAAGCCTACTGTCACCACTCTTATTCAACATAGTACTGGAAGTTCTTACCAGAACAATCAGGAAAGGGAGAAAAATAAAAAGCAACCAAATTGAAAAACAGAAAGTCAAATTCTGATAATATATCTAGAAAACCCTAAAGACTTTACCAAAACTAAACATAGATTTGATAAATGAATTCAGTAAAGTTTCAGGATACAAAATTAACATACAGAAATCAGTAGCATTTCTATACACCAATAATGATCTAACCAAAGGACCAAATCAAAAATGCAATCTCATTTACAATAGCTACAAAAAAGTTAAATACCTAGGAATATATTTAAGGAGGTGAAATATCTCTATAATAAGAACTGCAAAACACTGATGAAAGAAACTGTAGATGACACAAACAAATAGAAAAACATCCCATGCTCATGGGTTGGAAGAATCACTATTATTAAAATGACCATACTGCCCAAAGCAATCTACAGATTCAATGTAATTCCTATAAAATTACCAACAGCATTCTTCAGAATTAGAAAAAACAATGCTTAAAGTTCATATGGAACCAAAAAAGAGCCCAAAAGCCAAAGAAATCCTATGCAAAAAGAAGAAAGCCAGAGGCAGCACATTACTTGACTTCAAATTATACTGCAAGATTATAGTAACTAAAACAGTGTGGTAATGGCACAAAAGTAAATACACAGATCAATGGAATAGAATAGAGAACCCAGAAATAAAGTCACATACTTACAACCAACTGATCTTTGACAAAGTTGACAAAAATAAATAATAGAGAAACTACACTCTATTAAACAAATTGTGCTGGGAAAATTGGCTAGCCATATGAAAAAAATGAAACTGGACCCCTATCTTTCACCACATACAAAAGTAACTCAAGATGGATTAAAGACCTAAATGTAAGACCTGAAACTATAAAAGTCCTAGATGAAAACCAGGGAAAAACTCTTCTGGACATTGGGCTAGACAAAAAGTGTATGACTAAGACCTCAAAAGCAAATGCAACAAAAATTAAAATAGACCAATGGGATTTAATTAAATGAAAAAGCTTCCACCAGCAAAAGTATTAATCAATGGAGTACACAGACAACCTACAGAATGAGAGAAAATGTTTACAAATTATGTCTCCAACAAATAACAAATATCCAGAATCTACAATGAACTCAAACAATTCAACAAGAAAAAAACAAACAATCCCATTAAAAAGTAGGTAAAGGAAATAAACATACCTTTATCAAAGAAGACATACAAGCATCTTCAAGCATATGAAAAAATTCTCAACATCACTGATCATCAGAGAAACACAAAGTAACGCCAAAATGAGATTACACTATTCAGAATGGCTACTATTAAAAAGTCTACAAACAACAGATGTTGGTGTGGATGCTGAGAAAAAGAAATCCTTATACCCCTCATATTTGGTAAGAATGTAAATTAGTACAACCTCCATGGAAAACAGTATGGAGACTTCTGAAACTACTAAAAATAGAACTACCATTTAATCCAGCAATCCCACTACTGGGCATCTACCCAAAGAAAAATAAATCATAACATTAAAAAAAATACACCTGTACTAGTATGTTTAGCATGGCACTATTCACAATAACAAAGCCATGGAATCAACCTAAGTGCGCATCAATGGATAACTAAAGAAAAAATGTATATATACACACCGTGAAATACGCAGCCATAAAAAAAGAATGAAATCCTGTCCTTTGCAGCAACATGCGTGGACGTGACTGTTATCCTAAGTGAAATAACTCAGAAACAGAAAATCAAATACCACACATTCTCACTTCTGAGTAAGAGCTAAATAATGGGTATACACGGACATAAAGATGGAAATAATTGACACTGGGAACTGCAAAAGGAAGGAGGGTGGGAGGGAGTGAAGGTTAAAAAAATTATCAGTTGGGCTCAATGTTCACTATTTGGGTGATGAGCACACTGGAAACCCAGACCTCACCATTATGCAATATGTTCATGCAACAAACCCGCACATGTATCCCCTGAATCTAAAATTTAAAAAAAAAAAAAAAAAAAAAAAAGCAGTAGGGAAGTTTGGTAATCATATACCTGAACTTCTAGAGAGTACAACTTAGAGTTTTGTCAAATAAGGGAGGAAAAGAGTATTGGGTTAAGGGAGAAAAATCAGAATATTATGGTGATAAAAGTACTAAAAACAGAAAAGCAAAGGGGCTTATGATTTGTACAGTGATCAAAAAAACCGGGAATGTTAAAGCAGACAGGGTTGCTACATCAGAAAAAAAGAAGAGGGAAGAGTGCAGTAACCTCCTTAATCATCTGCCATGGAGTCAGTAGCTCAGGTAGTGATCAAGGAAGCCTAAATGTAGTCTTTAGGCACTCAGGAGTGGGCAGTTATTCTACCAGCTTCGGCTCTACGTTTCTGGTTCTGGTTAAGAGTAATGCATCAAACCAACGGACCACCAGGAGCAAGGAATGAGCTTCAAAAAGTACAGTTCTGCTCTTAAGCACTTCCTCCCTACAGGACCCAGCCCAGAGACATAGGTGGAGGTAATACTACTGGTTGGTGCTTTGAGACATTTTGTACTCCCTCCTACCTGCCCCTCCTTTTGCCCCAAATTCTAGTCCCACCTGCTTTGTCATCCATTGCCTGCCTATGGTAGTTCCCTCTCTGGTCTTCAGTGTCCTCATTGGTAAAATGAACATAATATATATCCCGTCTCTAATCCCACATATTCAAGCAGTGATGTAAATGATGGGAAAGGGCTTTGAACAATGTGGTAAGTTAAAGAGCCTGGGGCACTGACTTTCTCCCACTTTCCCAAGCGCTGCTTCAGAACTGCTCTCCTAGGCCCCAACCTCCTAACTCTTTTCTAGCCCTTTGATAAATATTTGCCTACTGAGGGGCAAAACTACATGGCATCCCAAGAACAGAGACTAATACTATAGCCCGTTTCTTCTCTTTATTTCCCATGATTGTTCTCCTTTTTTTTTTTTTTTTTTTTAAGGAGTCTTACTCTGTCGCTCAGGATGGAGTGCAGTGGTGCAATCTTGGCTCACTGCAACTTCTGCCTCCTGGGTTCAAGCGATTCTCCTGCCTCAGCCTCCTGAGTAGCTGGGATTACAGGCGCCTGCCACCACACCTGGCTAATTTTTATATTTTTTGTGGAGATGGGGTTTTGCCATGTTGGCCAGGCTGGTCTCAAACTCCTGACCTCGGGTGATCCGCCCATCCTGGCCTCCTAAAGTGCTAGGATTACAGGTGTGAGCCACCACATCTGGCCCCCATGATTACACTTAAACCTAGAAACTGGTACCATTTCGAGGTTGGTGGAGCCTATTCACTAGATCAAAAGGGAAGGGCATATAAGTTTCACAATGAGCATTCAGTCATGGGGTGACGCAAGGAGTGGGTGTGTGAGATAAATGCTGAGGTAGGTCTGGGGCACATTTTGACCCCTGTGGACAAGTGAGTAACTAGAGCTCTCATATGAATACATGTCAAGACAGCTATCTTGAATTTCTCCATCTCAACCCCAGCCTTCACTTTTTTCCATTCCTTGCTGCTTTCATCATCCAGCCCTTTCTCTCATTTTTTTTCTCAATTCTCAGGTTGCACCCTACTCTCCTGTTCCATCCAACTTTTTCCATTTCTGCCTTACCTATTAACGTCATCCCTGCCCACTACCCTACCTTAAGGATTGCCCTGCCCAGCTCTCCTCTGTTGGTTTTAACCTGTGCGTTTGCCACCATTATGTTCATCAGGGTCCCAATTTCCACTACTGCCTTCTTTTTCACTCTACTTCTCCTCCTAGCCCTAGTTTCTAGTCCTCTGTATTCTAGTCTCCACCCCCATTCCAGTCACCCCTAACCAGACCTGTTGGGGGCTCACAAACCTCATCCTAGAGACATGGTTTTCCTACTACTGTGACAGTTCTTGGGCCAGGATTGTGGATTCCTGGAAGCCTAACATGATGGGCATAGGGAATGCAAGACAATGGCAAACCGACATTCAGCCTCAACAGTCTGTTCCTTCCATCTCCTGCGTGATCAGCCAGACTTCATTAGCCTCTACATTTAGAACTGGCTTCTCTGTGAAACTTGTCTGTAACCACACAGCAAACTGCAGGACAAGTAGCAGAGAAGGTGGAGGAGAGAAGTGGAAAGCATATAATCAAGAGGAAAATAATTGGCTAACATCAGGTCTAATCATGTGTCCAATACTTCCTGAGCCCGCCCCTTGACAGTGAGCCCTTTCCTGGCAGTATGCGGGGGCGATTCTAGTAACCAGGCTGGGTTCTGAGAAGCCGGGGCAGGGCAGTACAGGGACACTGTTGCCTGGAGACAGCAGACCATTGCCTGGAGATGACAGAAGGCTGAGGATGGAGAGAGACGCTGATAGAGACCAGACCAGACAAGCAGTGCCAAGTCCATAGTAGGACACCCAAGAGAGGAGGCAATCCCAGATGAGTTCCATCCCAGAACCAGACCTTGCAGGGACTGGACCTCAAGGAGTTATGAACACAGAAACCCTATACCCAATATCCGTGAATCCTTCCACAAGGGCTTCTGATATTGTCTTAGACCTTCGGAAAGTTCAGGGGTAGTAGCCTCTGGGCCCGTGGTGCTCCCCTGATGTTGCAGCCCCACTCTCAACTCTTGCCACTGCAGATGCTCCTTGGGCGGTTTCATCTGGGCCTTTCACATCAGCTCCCTCTAAATGTGACCGGACCTCAAATGGATCTTCAGACCCCCATGCCCAACTACCTCCCAGCTACCTTCCCTGGACAACCCACAGGTCACATGGTCACCTGGAAGCCCATGTCTCAGCATGGTAACCTGGAGAAACCTACAGATGCCAGGCTTCTGAATCTCATTCATCGTGCTTCCCAGGGATCAAGGAAGAAATATCCAGAGACACAGACCGAAAAATAAGGAAATCGGATGGGATTCAGAGTCCTTGGAGCTGAGCCTTCTCATTCATTCACCCCACTCCAGTTTAAAACGTGCAGCTCTGAAGCAGGGCTGCTTCACAGAGACTTGAGTAAATAGCACAGTAAAGCCCAGGTTTTACCAGTGAGGAGGAGAGTAAATACACTGATCATTTGCAACAGCACCTCTTCAGATATGGCACCTCTCCTTGGAGACAGGAGACTATGGAAACAGACTTGGAGACAGAGAGACCATTCTAGGTGAAGCCCACACCACTTACACAACAAAAGATCTCAGTCTAATGGCTCGCATGGATGTGAAGTGTGCATGGGGAAGCATTGTATCTTTAACATTTCACAACATCTTGTAGCAGGCTTACTATAGCAGGAAGGACAAGTGTGGCTGGCCCAGCTAGGGCTGTCCTGCTCAGACCTTCCTAGGCTTTGCAATGCTGGGATACTGGGGAAGGCACACTCAACAAGCATCTCTCAACCTCATCTCTCCTGGTCAACCCGGAATGCCACAACCACAGGCTGAATCACAGGTAAGAAAGGAAGTAGGTAACTTCTGGGTCTACAATGACATCACTCTGTACAAGGCTAAAATGTGGAGTTTAGGAAAAGATAATGACCACAAGTAGCATCCCAGAGGATTTAGTACCCTGAGTTTGCATGGCCCACAGAAATATTACCTTTAGAAAAATACAAGAGGGTGAACATATATCACTGAGGTGGGTCTAGAGGCATTCCTAAAGCCACCAAACTTACCTTAATATGTCCCTCCCCAATCTCTCAACACCATATAAATGGGAATATCTAATATCTAGGTAGGCATTCTTTTTTCTTGGTATGTGTCTCAGTTTGTTTTCTGCTGCTATAACAAAATACCACAGACCGAATAATTTATAAAGAAAATGAATTTATTTCTCACAGATATGGAGGCTGGAAAGTCTAAGAGCATGGCACTGGCATCAGGCAAGGGTCAGCCCATGCTGGAGGGCAGAAGGCAGAAGTGAGCATGTGAGATAGAGATAAGAAATCAACCTGAACTTGCCTTTATAGCAAACCCAGCCTCTTAATAACTAACCCATTCTGGCAACAATGGCATTAATCCATTCATGAGGGCAGAGCCCCCATGACCTAATCACATCCTAAAGACCCCACATCAATTACATCTCAACGTGAGGTTCAGAGGGCACAAACATTCAAACCATAGCAGTAAGTAATCCCTTTTCTTAAAAAAAATTATGCTTTTTTCTAAAATATTTTATAAATTTACTTTAAAATTTTTAAATAATACAGAAGCTATAGAGTGGGAGTAGGTAGGAAGATTCTGCAAATCTCCAATCTTCCCCTGCTCCCTCTTCACTCCCCATCCCAACCTACCATTCTGCATTACCAGGTTAACCACTGCTAACATTCCAAGCTTTGTGAATATTCCGAATGTTTTTTAAAGCAAATAAGATCATTTCTTACATACTATTCTGCAACTTATTTTTTAATATAATGTATGTTAGAGAGGTTTCCATATTAATACAGTATGTGTGGCCCATTTTAATAGCTATAAGCCATTGTATTAATGTACCATCATGAGGGTACACTGCCACCTTGGATGAACATGTAGGCTACTTCTTTGTGTCTATATATTTGCTTTTGTTATTATTAGAAAGCAGCAAGGAACAGCCTGTACACATAACTTTGCAAATTTATGTGAATTTATCTACAAAATAAATTCATAAAAGTAGAAATGGTGAGTCGAAGGAATGAAGCATTTAGAATTTTTATAGATATTGCCAAACTGATCTTCAAACACTTGTACCAATTTGTTCTCCCAGGAACAACAGTGTGCAAGAATATTTGTTTGCAAAGATCCTAGCCAACCAAGGGAGTGATCAAACTATTAAATCTTTGCCAATTCAATGGGGGTAATATGATAATCTGTCCATTTATTTTGCATTTCTTTCATTATCAGTGAGCATGAGTTTCTGTAAGACAGATTCATTCTTTTTTACGCAAACTCCCTCTTTATGTTTTATACACATTTTTCTCTGAATTTTGGTCTTTTTCTTTCCTGCTTTTAGAAGCAATTTTGGTACTGTGGAAAATTAGTCCTTTTGTCACAAGTGTTGCCATTATTTTTTTTCCAGGCTGTCTTTTGACTTTCCAATGGTACTTTTTTCAAGTAAATTTTTTTATTTTTATATAGGCAAATCTGTTTATGCTCTTCCTTATGGTTCTTAGTTTTATATCATACTTAAAAGAGTCTTACCCATTCTAAGATCTTTTTTTTTTTTTTTAATTCATGAAGGTTTTTTCTAGTGTTTTTATAGATTCATATTTTTACATTTAAGCATTTGATCCTTCTGGAATTTATTTTGATGTAAGAAAGGAAGTAGGTAACAAGCTTTACCAGGTGGAATAGTTACTCTTACCAGGAAACTATGCTAAGTTCAAATATCAAAAACATTGTGTTATGCACATATCATATATTAAATGTGTAAGGGCTGTGCAACATGTTGACATTTCATTGATCACCTTAACCTTGACCAGCTGTTTGTTCTGCCTTTATGACCTAGCAGTGTGTGCAGCTTGCCGATTCAGACCTCAGTTTACCTGCTGGCATGGAACCTAGTAAATGAACCAACATCAGTCATCTAGGTGCCTCTTTATTGAATTGTTTTCCTAATTCAGAATTTTTTTAAGTGTTGTAGTGTATTTACTACAAAACAAAGTTGACAAATACATAAATCTGTCGCACTCATTGAACCATTAAGTATCCTCTATTTTCTTCAATAGTTTTGGGAGTACAGGTGGTTTTGGGTTATATGGATAAGTTCTTTAGTGGTGATTTCTCAGATTTTAATGCACCTGTCACCCAAGCAGTGTATACTGTACCCGATATGCAGTCTTTTATCCCTCACCCCATCCAAACCTCCCTCCCCAAGTACTCAAAGTCCATTATATCATTCTTATGCCTTTGCGCCCTCATAGCTTAGCTCCCTCTTATAAGTGGAAACATATGGTATTGGGTTTTTCCATTCCTGAGTTACTTCATTTAGAATAATGGCCTCCAGCTCCATCCAGGTTGCTGCAAAGGATATTATTTTGTTCCTTTTTATGGCTGAGTAGTATTCCATGGTGTATATATGCCACATTTTCTTTTTCCACTAGTTGGTCAATGGGCACTTAGGTTGGTTCCATATTTTGCAATTCCACCAATTCAGAAATTCTTAACCTTTTTTGTACCATAGACCTCTCTGGCAGAATAATGTTTTTTAAACACATAGGATTACGAAAGAAACAAATACATTAAAATTGAGTTCTATCCACAGACCCCTTGGTTTATGGACCTAAGATTACTTGAGACTTCCTTTCTGCCCCAGACGTTCCAAAAACACCACTTCTTAGAAGTAAACATGAAACCCTCTCCAATGGTCAAACTGTCACCTGCTGCTACCAGCCGGTCTCTCTGAATCCTGGGCTTCCCTCTGCCTCAATGCCTCTTTCTGTGGTCATTGACTCACACTTAGCTAGCTTGCAATCTGCTACTTCATATCAGATGAACCATTGCCAAATTCGTAAGAGGTAGGTTATATTAAGGAAAGTGAATGAATATAAACTAATACTACCTTCTCTTTTTCTCTTTTATTTCCGTACTTACTCTCATTCCTTTTTCCCACCCGGTGCTAATATCTCTTGCCCTATTGCTTCCTACAAGGGCATCTCTTACCACTCAGTCATCCAATGCACAGTTACATGTTATAGACCTGTTACAATATTCAAGAAAGAACATAATCATATATTCTCATGAGTATGTGTCTATCATGAATTTGATTGCTTTGCTTGTCCCTAAATAAGCATATCTTTCTCCATGTCACCATACTGAAGGTCTTCCTGATCCCTGCCCTGAGAAATGAGTTGACATCAGAAGGTCATCTATGATGAAATATTATCTGAGAATATTTGGAGAGCAGAAGGAAAATGATAAACACGGATTTGTGTGATAAGAGGAGCCATTCTGAATGAGGTATCAATTGAGTTGAGACTCACACAAAAGAAAAATCTCCCTTTGCAGACACCAGGAAGTCTGAAACTGATTCCATCTGGTTCGTCTGTGATGTATAACATTACAGGGTCATTAGTCTTTGCCTTTGCTCAAAGCTAACTCTAGCATCTGGACCGACAATGTCAGAGCCCTCACAGGCATCCCCACACCAACAATTCTGTAGCCCATGTGGAATAAGACCTTTGACTTCAAAGACTGAAAGAGAATCAATAAAAAAAACTTTTGGCTCCTTAGTGACTAGAGAATACATAAGGCCCAAAAACTTTCTCTTTTTCTCTCTCTCTCTGCACTCTATACTGACAGGGTACCTGAAAGGAAAGAACTACAAAGAGTAAGTGGTGAGTTCCTTGACAAAAACAAGTCTCATTAACAAGCAATTCAACTGTTCTCTGAGTTGAGCCATTTGGACTGTAAACACAAAGACATAAAGAATTTTAACCCCTAAGTAGCAAAGTTTTCACAGAGCTACTACTTAAAAAGAGATAATAGACATGAAAACACATTTTTTTAAACAGCTGGTAAGTAAAGGTATAATTATCATCAACAATAATCATCGTTTTCTTCATTGAACTGGGTTGAAAAATCATAAAAATTCCAAGTTATGAACTCAGAACATTTATTTTAGACCTCATTTAGTCTGACATAAGATTACTCATTCCTGTACACACAAAAAAGGCCGAGAAGAGACCGCAGAGGTCATCTAGCTTAATCTCTTCTTACGGATGAGGAAATAGAATATCAGAAAGGTTAAATGAAGTGTTCAAGTCACAATGAGTCAGTGCAGAGCCAGAACACACCACGGATCTGCCAACTTTGTGGTCTTTCTAGTGATACCATACCACCTACCAGAAACAAATTTAGAGAGTTACATTGTCTATTACACAAAGCCCTGCTGGATTCACTATCTTCTTTTTGTTTCTCACATCTTCTATTCAGTCTTCCCCACTCTGCTGTCTGCCCCAGGAGGCTGAGTTATATGGACTACCTCAACTGACACACTTGCCCTCTGACTTCCAGTTGAGTTTAATCAAAGATGACCCCCTAGCAAGAGGATGAAAGGATAGAGGATGAAGAGGTTGGGTTGCTTATTCCCTGGAGTCCCCTTCAGCCCCATGTTAGTGTCATCCTGAGATGAGAGCTCCACACAGCTCTTTCCCTCTGTCTCTTTACCCCTTCAGGCCTAAGGGTGTATGTTAGTTCCCTCAGGTTGCCATAAGAAATTTCCATGCTTCGAACAACAGACATTTGTCTCATGGTTCTGAAGCCAGAAGTTTGAAATCAAGGTTTTAGTAGGGCCATGCTCTCTCTGAAGGGTGTAAGTGAGGATCCTTCCTTGCACATGCCTTGTTTCTGAAAGTTGCTGGCAATTCTTGCCATTCCTTAGCGTACAGATGCATCACTCCAATATCTCCTTCAGCTTCACCTGATGTTTTCCCTGTATCTCTGTCTATATCTCTTCTCCTCTTATTATAAGGATGTTAGACATACAAGATTAGGGCCCACCATAATGATCTCATCTTCATTTGATTATGTCTGCAAAGATTCCCTTTCCAAATAAGATCACATTCACCAGAACAGGAGGTTACGACTTCAACATGTCTGTTTAAGGTACACAGTTTAACCCATAACATGATGGTAACAAAGTCCTGTTACTATTTGCCCCAGTGTACTGCATTATCCTGTGGTTTTCATGGATCTGATCTGCATTCCTACAAATAATTCCTTTACTAAACTTTCCTCAAGTTCCACTTCCACTTAGGATATAGAAAGCCCAACAGAATATTGATCCCATCCCCCAATAATGAGAAAAAGCCAAGGAACCTATTCTTGAGCCCATCAGAGAGCTGAGAACACAAAGCAACCAAGTGAAGTAAGTTCCAGTGAGTCATAGACCCCTCTAAGGAGAGATGGAGCACACAAACTATTTCTCTTTTGGCAGAGCACAAAAGGAAAAGGCAGGTGCCATAAAAGCAGGTAAAAAGAAAACAGCTACAATTTTAACAAATTCTTAAGGTCAAGTGTAGGTTAATGACACAATGTGCAATCCCTAGACTCCTTATATACAGGCAGTATCTGCACCCACTCACCAGTTATTTTTCTTAAACCTTTACCAGGTACTCTTGAGAAGGATTTCAGACAGGATAGGAAACTTGAGTGAGTCTCTTCAATGGTGCCAACATTCTAGTCATGAACATCTGCTGCTGCGGTGGAACAAGCACAAGGTCTCGCCCACTTCTTTTACATGAAGCAAAAGTCTAAAGCTGCTGGAGAGAAGGCAAGAAAACCTCCCGCTTTCAGAGCCCTGGCAAAGATCCCTGCTTCTCAAGGAGAAAGAAAGCATAAGTTCTCTGCTACAGGGTAAGAAAGCTTCTGGAACAGTGAGAAACTCTCTAAGACCCAGGACCCTACACTCATACAAAGCAGTGGCCTGTTGCCACTGAAGGCAAAACAGAAAAATCTGACTATACAAGAGCTCCCATGGATATTAGGTTGGTGAAAAAGAAATTGCGGATTTTGCCATTAAAAGCTATGGCAAAAATCACAATTAGTTTTGCACCAACTTAATATAAGGCAGAGTTTGGCTGAAATGGAGGGGAGGGATAAGAATACTGAGAAAGTGCCACGACTGAGGCTCAATGACACAGGACTTACCTAAGACAAGTGCTGAATGAGAAGAACAAAGATCTTCCCCGCTGTATCACAAGCGTCACACCAAATAACATACAACAGCAGTCTACACCTGAGGGTATAACGGCGAGAATATGAATAAATATCCTATCTGTGATGGAAACATGCAGAGGCTGCTAAAAACTAATGATGAAACATAAATATAGAGAAAAATTCTCAACGTCTCAGGCCCCATATCAAGCGCAAGTTAGAAGCAGTCCACCACCAAAGGAATTTGAAGCTCACGGTCTACCGAAGGTAACTACAATAATCACAAAACCTAAGCTCAACATACGTACCGACAAGAGTAACTCAAGCTCACACACTAATAGGATGAAATAAGAAAAGTCATGCCCATTTCAGAACATAAATACAACTTACCTCAGATATCATTATTCTTTTACATATAATGTGTGGCAGTCAATCGAAAATAACAAGACAGACAAAATAACAATATAAAGCAAACCACATGAAGACACAGAGCAATCAATAGATTAATAAGACCCAGAGATGATATGGGCATTAGCATTATTAGACAGATTTTTAAACAACCATAGAATATTTTAAATAATCTAGCTGAATTAGTGGGTAACTTACATGAACAGATAGAAATTTTAGCAACGCAATACTATCAAAAAGTCACATGGATGGCCAGGTGTGGTGGCTCATGCCTGTAATCCTAGCACTTTGGGAGGCTGAGACAGGTAGGTAGATCACTTGAGGTCAGGAGCTCAAGACCAGCCTTACCAACATGGTGAAATCCCATCTCTACTAAAAATACAAAAATCAGCCAGGTGTGGTGGTGCACACTTATAATCCTAACTACTCAGGAGGCAGAGGCAGGAGAATTGCTTGAATCCAGGAGGCAGAGGTTGCAATGAGCTGAGATTGCATCATTGCACTTCAGCCTGGGCAACAGAATGAGATTCCATCTAAAAAAAAAATAATAATTAATTAAAATTTAAAAAGAAGTCACATGGAAAGCTAGAAATAAAAAGCATGATACAATGAGTTTAGGATTTGTTGTTGCTATATTACTTTCAATAAACATGATATCTGAAATACAAAATTCTTTCAATAAGGCAAAGCTTAAGAAAAAACAAGTAAAACTGAAGATGAATGAAAAAATATTATCCAAATTAAAACAGAATAAAGAAAAAACAGAGCATTAAAGAACTGTGGTAGAGTATCAAACAGTTTAACATACATGTAATTAAAATTCCAGATGGAAAAAAGAGAAAGATACTGCAGAAGAAATATTCGAAGAGGTAATAACAGATGATTTTCCATAATTAATGAGAGACAACACACCAAATCTGAATAGCTCAGAGAAACACAAACTAGATAAATATACACAGACGCAAAGACCCATCATACTCACACTGCTGAAATCAAAGATAAAGAGAAAATCTTGAAGGCAACCAGAGAAAACAGAAGCATTACATACAGAGATAAAAAGATAAGAATGACAGACTTTGCATCAAAAACTATACAAGACAAGACAAGAGAGGTATCTTTAAAGTGCTGAAAGAAAAAAAGTCAACCTAGATTCTACACCCAGAAAAAAATATCTTTTACAAATGAATGCAAAATAAAAATATTTTCTAAAAGACAACAGTTGAGAAAATTCATTGCCAGTAAACCTGCATTAAAAGGGTAGTTAAAGAAAGCTCCGTAGGCAAAGGGAGAATGATAAAAGACAGAAATTTTGACCCACACAAAGAAATAGAGGGCAATAAAATTGGTAATATCAGAATATATAGAAAAGTATTTTTTCTTATTTTTAATCTCTCTAAAGGAAAATTGTCTTGGCCAAAATAATAGCAATATATTGTGAAATTTATGACATATATAGAATACATCACAAAAATCACACAAAAGATGAAACAGAGAAAATAAAATATACCGTTGTACTATAAAGGAAGCAATATAATTACTTAACCATAGACTGTAATATGAAAAGATATCTTTTGTTAATCCTACATCAACTACTAAACAATTTAAAAGAGGTATAACTGGGGTGGCTCCAAGATGTCCAAATAGAAACAACTCCAGGCTACAACTCCCAGCATCAGTGACACAGAAGACGGATGATTTCTGCATTTCCAACTGAGGTACCAGGTTCATCTCACTGGGGCATGTCAGACATTGAGTGCAGGAGAGTGGGTGCAGCCCACTGAGTGAGAACCGAAGTGGGGCAAGGCATTGCCTCACCCAGGAACACAAGGGATAAGGGAATTCCCTTTCCCAGCCAAGGGAAACCATGACACACAGCACCTGGAAAATTGGGTCACTCCCACCCTAATACTGTGCTTTGCCAAGGTTCTTAGCAAATAGCACACCAGGAGATTATATCCTGCCCCTAGGTCGGAGGGTCCCACGCCCACAGAGCCTCCCTCATTGCTAGCATAGCAGTCTGAGATCTAACTGCAAGGTGGCAGCAAGGCTGGGGGAGGGGTGCTCACCATTGCTGAGGCTTGAGTAGGTAAAGAATGCTGCCAGGAAGCTCGAACTGGGTAAAGCCCACCGCAGCTCAAGGACGCCTGCCTGCCTCTGTAGACTCCACCTCTGGGGACACAGCGTAGCCAAACAAAAGGCAGCAGAAACCTCTGCAGATTTAAATGTCCCTGTCTGACAGTTTTGAAGAGAGTAGTGGTTCTCCCAGCACGGAGTTTGAGATCTGAGAATGGACAGACTGCCTCCTCAAGTCGGTCCCTGACCCCCGAGTAGCCTCACTGGGAGGCACTCCCCAGTAGGGACAGACTGACACCTCACACAGCCGGGTACCCCTCTGAGACAAAGCTTCCAGAGGAACGATCAGGCAGCAGCATTTGCTGTTCAGCAATATTCACTCTTCTGCAGCCTCTGCTGCTGATACCCAGACAAACAGGGTCTGGAGTGGACCTCCAGCAAACTCCAACAGACCAGCTGAGGGTCCTGACTGTTAGAAGGAAAACTAACAAACAGAAAGGACATCCATACCAAAACCCCATCTGTGTGTCATCATCATCAAAGACCAAAGGTAGATAAAACTACAAAGATGGGGAAAAAGCAGAGCAGAAAAGCTGAAAATTCTAAAAATCTGAGTGCTTCCCCCACTCCAAAGGAATGCAGCTCCTCACCAGCAATGGAGCAAAGCTGGATGGAGAATGACTTTGATGAGTCGAGAGAAGAAGGCTTCAGACGATTAAACTTCTCTGAGCTAAAGGAGGAAGTTCTAACCCATTGAAAAGAAGCTAAAAATCTTTTAAAAAGATTAGATGAATGGCTAACTAGAATAACCAATGTAGAGAAGTCCTTAAATGACCTGATGGAGCTGAAAACCATGGTACAAGAACTACATGAATGAACAAGTTTCAGTAACCGATTCAATCAACTGGAAGAAAGGATATCAATGATTGAAGATCAAATGAATGAAATGAAGTGAGAAGAGAAGTTTAGAGAAAAAAGAGTAAAAAGAAGTGAACAAAGCCTCCAAGAAATATGGGACTATGTGAAAAGACCAAATCTACATCTGAGTGGTGTACCTGAAAGTGATGGGGAGAATGGAACCAAGTTGGAAAACACTCTTCAGGATATTATCCAGGAGAACTTCCCCAACCTAGCAAGGCAGGCCAACATTCAAATTCAGGAAATACAATGCCAAAAAGGTACTCCTCGAGAAGAGCAATCCCAAGGCACATAATTGTCAGACTCACCAAGGTTGAAATGAAGGAAAAAATGTTAAGGGCAGCCAGAGAGAAAGGTCGGGTTACCCACAAAGGGAAGCCCATCATACTAACAGCAGAGCTCTCGGCAGAAACTCTACAAGCCAGAAGACAGTGGGGGCCAATATTCAACATTCTTAAAGAAAAGAATTCTCAACCCAGAATTTCATATCCAGCCAAACTAAGTTTCATCAGTGAAGGAGAAATAAAATCCTTTACAGACAAGCAAACACTTAGAGATTTTGTCACCACCAGGCCTGCCCTACAAGAGATCCTGAAGGAAGCACTAAAAATGGAAAGGAACAACCAGTACCAGCCATTGCAAAAACATGCCAAAATGTAAAAACCATCGATGCTGGGAAGAAACTGCATCAACTAACGAGCAAAATAACCAGCTAATATCACAATGACAGGATCAAGTTCACACATAACAACATTAACCTTAAATGTAAATGGACTAAATGGTCCAATTAAAAGACACAGACTGGTAAATTGGATTAAGAGTCAAGACCCATCAGTTTGCTGTATTCAGGAGACCCATCTCACATGCAGAGACATACATAGGCTCAAAATAAAGGGATGGAGGAAGATCTACCAAGCAAATGGAGAACAAAAAAAAGCAGGGGTTGCAATACTAGTCTCTGATAAAACAGACTTTAAACCATCAAAGATCAAAAGAGACAAAGAAGGCCATTACATAATGGTAAAGGGATCAATTCAACAGGAAGAGCTAACTATCCTAAATATATATGTGCCCAATATAGGAGCACCCAGATTCATAAAGCAAGTCCTTAGAGACTTACAAAGAGACTTAGACTCCCATACAATAATAATGGGAGACTTCAACACCCCACTGTCAACATTAGACAGATCAATGAGACAGAAAGTTAACAAGGATATCCAGGAATTGAACTCAGCTCTGCACCAAGCGGACCTAATAGACATCTACAGAACTCTCTACCCTAAATCAACAGAATATACATTCTTCTCAGCACCACATCACACTTGTTCCAAAATTGACTATATAGTTGGAAGTAAAGCACTCCTCAGCAAATGTAAAAGAATAGAAATGATAACAAACTGTCTCTCAGACCACAGTGCAATCAAACTAGAACTCAGGACTAAGAAAATCAATCAAAACCGCTCAACTACATGGAAACTGAACAACCTGCTCCTGAATGACTACTGGGAACATAATGAAATGAAGGCAGAAATAAAGATGTTCTTTGAAACCAATGAGAACAAAGATACAACATACCAGAATCTCTGGGACACATTTAAAGCAGTGCATAGAGGGAAATTTATAGCACTAAATGCCCACAAGACAAAGCAGGAAAGATCTAAAATTGACACCCTAACATCACAGTTAAAAGAACTAGAGAAGCAAGAGCAAACACATTCAAAAACTAGCAGAAGGCAAGAAATAACTAAGATCAGAGCAGAACTGAAGGAGATAGAGACACAAAAAACCCTCCAAAAAATCAATGAATCCAGGGGCTGGTGTTTTGAAAAGATCAACAAAATTGATAGACCACTAGCAAGACTAATAAAGAAGGAATGAGAGAACAATCAAATAGATGCAATAAAAAATGATAAAGGGGATATCACCACCGACCCCACAGAAATACAAACTACCATCAGAGAATACTATAAACATCTCTATGCAAATAAACTAGAAAACCTAGAAGAAATGGATAATTTCCTGGACACTTACACTCTCCCAAGACTAAACCAGGAAGAAGTTGAATCCCTGAATAGACCAATAGCAGGCTCTGAAATTGAGGCAATAATTAATAGCCTACCAACCAAAAAAAGTCCAGGACCAGATAGATTCACAGCCGAATTCTACCGGAGGTACAAGGAGGAGCTGGTACCATTCCTTCTGAAACTATTCCAATCAATAGAAAAAGAAGGAATCCTCCCTAACTCATTTTGTGAGGCCAACATCATCCTGATACCAAAGCCTGGCAGAAACACAACAAAAAAAGAGAATTTTAGACCAATATCCCTGATGAACATCGATGCAAAAATCCTCAATAAAATACTGGCAAACCGAATCTAGCAGCACATCAAAAAGCTTATCCAGCATGATCAAGTGGGCTTCATCCCTGGGATGCAAGGCTGGTTCAACATACACAAATCAATAAATGTAATCCAGCATATAAACAGAACCAAAGACAAAAACCACATGATTATCTCAATAGATGCAGAAAAGGCCTTGGACAAAATTCAACAGCCCTTCATGCTAAAAACTCTCAATAAATTCGGTATTGATGGAACATATCTCAAAATAATAAGAGCTATTTATGACAAACCCACAGCCAATATCATACTGAATGGGCAAAAACTGGAAGCATTCGCTTTGGAAACTGGCACAAGACAGGGATGCCCTCTCTCACCACTCCTATTCAACATAGTGTTGGAAGTTCTGGCCAGGGCAATCAGGGAGGAGAAAGAAATAAAGGGTATTTAATTAGGAAAAGAGGAAGTCAAATTCTCCCTGTTTGCAGATGACATGATTGTATATGTAGAAAACCCCATCATCTCAGCCCAAAATCTCCTTAAGCTGATAAGCAACTTCAGCAAAATCTCGGGATACAAAATCAATGTGCAAAAATCACAAGCATTCTTATACATCAACAACAGACAAACAGAGAGCCAAATCATGAATGAACTCCCATTCACAATTGCTTCAAATAGAACAAAATACCTAGGAATCCAACTTACAAGGAACGTGAAGGACCTCTTCAAGGAGAACTACAAACCGCTGCTCAACGAAATAAAAGAGGACACAAACAAATGGGAAAACATTTCATGCTCATGGATAGGAAGAATCAATATCGTGAAAATGGCCATACTGCCCAAGGTAATTTATAGATTCAATGCCATTCCCATTAAGCTACCAATGACTTTCTTCACAGAATTGGAAAAAACGACTTTAAAGTTCGTATGGAACCAAAAAAGAGCCCGCATTGCCAAGACAGTCCTAAGCCAAAAGAACAAAGCGGGAGACATCACGCTACCTGACTTCAAACTATACTACAAGGCTACAGTAACCAAAACAGTATGGTACTGGTACCAAAACAGAGATATAGACCAATGGAACAGAACAGAGCCCTCAGAAATAATACCACACATCTACAACCATCTGATCTTTGACAAACTTGACAAAAACAAGAAATGGGGAAAGGATTCCCTATTTAATAAATGGTGCTGGGAAAATTGGCTAGCCCTATGTAGAAAGCTGAAACTGGATCCCTTCCTTACATCTTATACAAAAATTAATTCAAGATGGATTAGAGACTTAAATGTTAGACCTAAAACCATAAAAACCCTAGAAGAAAATCTAGGTAATACCATTCAGGACATAGGCATCGGCAAGGACTTCATGTCTAAAACACCAAAAGCAATGGCAACAAAAGCCAAAATTGACAAATGGGATCTAATTAAACTAAAGAGCTCTGCACAGCAAAAGAAACTACCATCAGAGTGAACAGGCAACCTACAGAATGGGAGAAAATTTTTGCAATCTACTCATCTGACAAAGGGCTGATATCCAGAACCTACAAAGAACTCAAACAAATTTACAAGAAAAAAACAAACAACCCCATCAAAAAGTGGGCAAAGCATATGAACAGACACTTCTCAAAAGAAGACATTCATACAGCCAACAGACACATGAAAAAAATGCTCATCATCACTTGCCATCAGAGAAACGCAAATCAAAACCACAATGAGATACCATCTCACACCAGTTAGAATGGCAATCATTAAAAAGTCAGGAAACAACAGGTGCTGGAGAGGATGTGGAGAAATAGGAACACTTTTACACTGTTGGTGGGACCGTAAACTAGTTCAACCATTGTGGAAGAGAGTGTGGTGATTCCTCAAGGATCTAGAACTAGAATTACCATTTGACCCAGCCATCCCATTACTGGGCATATACCCAAAGGACTATAAATCATGCTGCTATAAAGACACGTGCACATGTATGTTTACTGAGGCACTATTCACAATAGCAAAGACTTGGAACCAACTCAAAGGTCCATCAATGACAGATTGGATTAAGAAAATGTGGCACATATACACCATGGAATACTATGCAGCCATAAAAAAGGATGAGTTCATGTCCTTTGTAGGGACATGGATGCAACTGGAAACCATCATTCTCAGCAAACTCTCGCAAGAACAGAAAACCAAACACCGCATGTTCTCACTTATAGGTGGGAATTGAGCAATGAGAACACTTGGACGCAGGAAGGGGAACATCACACACTGGGGCCTGTCGTGGAGTGGGAGGAGGGGGGAGGGATAACACTAGGAGATATACCTAATGTAAATGACGAGTTGATGGGTGCAGCACACCAACATGGCAAATGTATACATATGTAACAAACCTGCACGTTGTGCACATGTGTCCTAGAACTTAAAGTATAATTTAAAAATAAATAAATAAGTAAATAATAAAATAAAAGAGGTATAACTAATAATTCAATTGTGTAATCACAAAAAAACTACTCAATGCAAAATAAGGCAGAAAAGAGAATAAGGAAACAAAAAAAGTGACATTTAGAAAATAAGTAGCAAGACAGCAGATTTAAATCTAACCATATCAACAATTTTATTAAATAATAATGAAGTCTATCTCTCCCCATTAGAAGGCTGAGATTGTCAAATTGGAAAAGTAGCAAAAGTAGCAAGACCCAGATATATGCAGCCTACAAGAAACCCACTTTTTATATATAAAGACAAAGGCAAGTGAAAAGGGGGGAAAAGATATAACAAAATAACACTAATCAAAAGAAATATAGATCAGACAAAGTAGGCTTCCAAAAAATGAATACTGCAAAATATGAAGAATATTACATAATAATAAAGGGATCTAATACACCAGGAAGACTTAACAATCCTAAGAATCCTAAATGTACCTAACACAACTTTCCAAAATACATGAAGCAAAGACTAATGGACTCAAATGAGAAATAGGCAAATCCACAAGCTGACATTGTAGTTAGAGAATTCAAGTTAGAGAATTCAACATTCCTCTATCAGTAATTAATAAAACAAATATACAGAAAATTAGTATGGATATAGAAAATCTAAATAATAGTATAAACCAGTTTGACCTTCTTGATACTATATAACATTCCACTTAGCAACAGCAGGATAAACATTTTTTTCAAGTGTATATAAAATATTCACCAAGAGCAACCATGTTCTAAGCTATAAAAAAACTCAACAAATTTAAAGGGAATTAAATAAATGCAAAGTATGTTTTATAAGTACAATGAAATTAAACTAGAACTCAGTAACAAAAAGATATCTCAAAAATCCCCGAACATTTGAAAATTAAACACACTTTAAAATAAGAAAATCACAAGGGTAATTAGAAAATATCTGGTATTGGTTTTAAAATGAAAACTCAATCGAAATTAATGGGATGAAGGTCAAGCAGTGATTAAAGGAAAATTCATGGCATTAAATGCTAATATTGGAAAATAAGAAAGTTCTTAAATCAGTGATTTAACCTCTAACTTAAGGAACTAGAAAAAGGACAAATTATACCCAAAGCAAGCAGAAGAAAGAAAATAAAAGTGAGAAGAAATCAATAAAATATAAGAAACAAAATCAAACTATCTCTCTGGGTTTCTAAAGATAATGCAACATGACTGAAAGATAGTATGTGTCTAGTTCCTAAGTTGCTGAACGTGTGAAGCTGAGATAATAGCAACCAACATTTGTACAGTTCCAGCCAATTGGCACAGTGTTTTCATAAAAAAATGTCTATTTGGTCCCACAGTGATCGTATTGGGTAAGGTAGTACAGCAATTTTCATTATTATCTACAGGTAGGTGATATTTCCAGGTGAGGTATCTCTATTAGGTGACCTACCAAAGACTAAGTCAAGATATAATTTCAAAATTCCTGTTTCCAAATTTATCTTCTGACTACTCCTTCCTGATTCCTTACTCTGGATGCTATGGAAATTTTGTGGAGGACTGAAGCATCTTATTCCTGCCTCCTGGGTGAACTCGGGAGTGAAATAAATCAGAAGCAAAAATCCAAAATGTGTAGCTGTGGCTGAGTTGTTGAAACATCAGAACATTTTCATAATACTTGAAGAAATGTTTTTTCTCACCAATGTTCATGCATTTCAAAGATAAAAATCTACATTCTTCATCAACATTCCAAAAATACTACCCATTGCCTACAAATTGGCTATTTATATATTTTTTTCACTTAACAGAAAGACCTTTTCCATAGCTAACTAGACTTTCCCGCCTTCATTGGATGTAATAAATCTTAAATTATCTGTCTAGGAAACATCATACTTGGAAAGTAATTTGGATGAACTTTCCATTCCATTTTGGATAAGTAGTAATCCAACCTCTCCTTGAACATAACCAGGACTCTGAACTTACTTCAGGACATTATACTTTCAGAAAACAGTAATAATTTGAAAGTCTCTGCTATGTTGCATTCCGTCCAAATCTACCTCCCTGCATCTTATGCCCATAATGGTAATAAAGGAACAGCTAATGAAAATAATCCAGATTGATTTAATCTGGAAAATCACAAGGCCCCATAATAAAGATGTCCTTTCCAGTGGAAACAACAGCCGTTAACTCATTTGTACTAACAGCCACTTCACTGAGTAACAATCTAGATCAGTGTGCAGTTGATTTCATCCGTTTAAGTTCTTTTTTTCTCCCTCTGAGACAGAGTCTTGCTGTGTTGCCCAGGCTGGAACACAGTGGAGTGATTTCGGCTCACTGTAACTTACGCCTCCCAGGTTCAAGCAATTCTCCCTGCCTCAGCTTCCTGAATAGCTGGGATTGCAGGCACCTGCCACCATGCCAGGCTAATTTTTGTATATTTTAGTAGAGACGGGGTTTCACCATGTTGGCCAGGCTGGTCTTGAACTCCTGACCTCAGGTGATTCCCCCCACCCCTCGGCCTCCCAAAGTTCTAGGATTACAGGCGTGAGCCACCGCATCCGGCCCGTCCATATACATTTGTATATGGATGATGCCCGTATGGAGTATTCAAGACCAGTTTTGTGCTTCAGTTGCTTTTGGATGTATACAGAGGAATGTAGCAAATATTTGTTGAGTTTCTATTATGAAATATGCACCATACAAGGCACTTTATAGAGACACTCTCATTTAATTCTTACGGATAATCCTTACTATGGGTTATTACTTCCCATTTTATGGATGAAGAAATTAAGGTTCAAAGAGGTTAAATAATGTGTCAGAAGCTACGGAGTTTGTAAGTAAAAACTCAGGATTTTGAACACATCTTTTAAGCTTCAAAGCAGATCTTACTCAGTGCATCACTGTGCCTTGATTAACTGAAAGCAGAAACTAAACTATCCTTTCCTGATTCCTTATGCTGGATGCTGTGAAAGTTTTGTAGAGGACTGAAGCACCCCATTCCTGCCTTCTGGCTGAACCCAGAGTGAAGTACACCAAAATCGATATCCAAAATGTTTAGCCATAGCTGATGAGAAATAGGCAGATTTATTAAGTTTCCCCATTCCTCCTTCCCCATGTACCTAATACTCCTTCCAGCACCCTCTTGGGGTCCATAACAGCCCCAGGCCCCCGAAACACCACCCGTTCTGGGTTTGCCTTTCCCGGATTTTATTCCTGCTTCAGGATGAGCCCTCATCTTGGCCTCCTTCCTGCTTGTCTCACTTCCCGAAGGCCTGGTTTGATCACCTCTGAAAACTTAATTCATTGCTTCAAAAACTGCTAGGAGGGGTAGCATTTTAAAAGAGGTGTCCTGGAAGGTCACTATGATAGAGTGAGGGAACGTTTGGTGTGGAGAACAGTAGGACATTTCAGCCCCAAAGTTTAATACACAGTGATCAAATCTGACCACAGTGGCACCCCAAACCAACATTCTTTTCCATAAAAACTTCCATTATTTCACCTCTTCTACCTGGGGGTGCTCATTTTTTTATAAGGTGAGCAGGCCCTGCATGGGATGCTGCCAGCACCTTGAGGGTACAATTCATGTCTTATTCTTCTTCACATTCCTCCTGATACCTAATATAATTCCTAGCACATAGTAGGGGCTCAATTGCTCTTTGTTAAGTGAATGAAAGAAGGAATAAGCAGAAAAACATAGGATTACATGGAAATGTCACTAGTTCCAGCTTAGTCAACTCAGCTAATTTATCTCTCTGGCCACTGTCCTAAGGAAGCAATACATTAGCCATAACAAAAACACACATTGCCAGGTCTCTTTCGTAGAAGAACAGTCTGAATAAACAGAATAGGAGCTCTGATGATAAAGAGACCTCATTCCAATGAGGGAGGCAACCCAACTCGATCGAAATGCTCAGGGAATCTGAACACTCAGAATTCAAGAAAAAGTATGTCTAGACTTCTAGGGTCATTAAATCTTCAAAGTCATGTCCTTTATTCCTTATTTCATCCCAGCTTTGGTGTATTTTAGATCCAGTACTACACAACCTGAATTAATAACTCTACAAACCCAGGATACAAAGCAATTAATTACATCTGTCATTTTTCCTATTTTATCTCAAGTCTCATCCTGCCATTATCTCAACCTTAATAGAGAACCCCAGAAACCTGCAAAGGGTCCCCCTTGAATATTTACCAGAGTATTGATCAATGGGTGCATATGGACAAACTACTCAAGACAAGGGAAAGAACCAGGCAAAAGGGTTAGAGGAAGCAGCTCTCACACAGGGCCAAGAAGAGTACCTGTTCCCATCACCCAGAATGGAGAAACTCAAAACTCACTGGGCGTGATGTAGAGGAAGGACGGAAGAAGGTCTTGCCTCACTGGTATGGAATAATTAGCCCTACACTAGCACTGCTCAGACCCACCTAACAATCTAAAAAGCAAGCTCTGAAAGGATCTACGCGTTTGTTTTTTCTGTTTGTTTGTTTGTTTGTTTTATTTTGAGATGGAGTCTCGCTCTGTCGCCCAAGCTGGAGTGCAGTGGCGTGATCTCGGCTCACTGCAAGCTCCACCTCCCGGGTTCACACCATTCTCCTGGCTCAGCCTCCTGAGTAGCTGGGACTACAGGTGCCCACCACCACGCCCGGCTAATTTTTTGTATTTTTAGTGGAGATGGGGTTTCACCGTGTTAGCCAGAATGGTCTCGATTACCTGAACTCATGATCCACCCGCCTCAGCCTCTAAAAGTGCTGGGATTACAGGCATTAGCCACCACACCCGGCCGGATCTTCGCGTTTCTAAGTGACTTAACTACCTCCCAGAGCAAAGCTCGGGGAGATTTACAGGAATAGGAAAATATCCATTGTTGCTTTGCTTTGTATACTGGTTTTGAAAATCTGACACTAGTCTAATTTGTTTGCCTATATGATTTCATCTTTTTACCTGGAGAGAGGTCTTGAGAACTTTATTTTTTGAGAACTAATAGTTGTACCAGGATAAGTCTGAGAATTCATTGTTTCTGGGTTAATTTTGCCAGATGACTTCTTTCAATGTGTGGATTTATGTCTCTTTCTACTTTTGGAAAGTTTTCTTAGATTACAGTTTCAAATGTTAGTTCTGTTCTATTGTTTTATTTTTCTTCTTCGGGAACTCGGATAACATGAGTATTATTTGTTCTTTGCCTGTTTTCCATTTTTACTATTTTGTGAGGCTTTTTGCTTTTTTCTTTATTCATTTTCATTTCTTTGATGTCTTCCTCTTTTCCTGCCCCTTCTTAAATGTTCATTTGCTCCATTCTCCCTTGTACATCTTGTAATTTATTCTTCATTTCTGAGACAATTTTGTCTTTTTCTACCATTTCATTCCTGAGTTTAATGAACTCTTTTTTTCTCCCTGTTTTTTGTTCCATTTCTGCTCTTAATTTTTGAATTCTAGATCCTGAAATGCTTGCTTCACCTTCATGCACCACATAATGGCATCTCAGTCAACAATGGACCACATAGAGGACAGTGGTTCCATAAGATTCTAATGGAGCCGAAAAATTCCTATGGCCTAGTGATGTCATAGCCATTGCAACGTCATAGCACAATGCATTCCATGTTTGTGGCAATGTGGGTATAAACAAACCTACTGTGTTGCCAGTCATATAAAAGTCTTGCACCTACAATTATGTACAATATATCATACACGATCATGATACTAAATGACTGTTACCGGTTTGTGTATTTACTGTACTATACTTTCATCATGTTAAAGTGTGCTCCTACTTATTTTTTTTTAAGTTAACTGTAAAACAGCCTCAGGCACGTCCTTCAGGAGGTATTCCATAAGAAGGCATTGTTATCACAGGAGATGACAGTTCCATGCATGTTTCTGTCCCTGAAGACCTCCCGGTGGGACAAGATGTAGAAGACAGTGATACTGATGATCCTGACCTTTTGTAGGCCTAGGTTCATGTGTGTGTTTGTGTCTTCTTTTTAAGAAAAAAAAATTAAAAATAAAAATAGAAAAAAGCTTATAGAACAAGGATACGAAGAAAGAAAATATTTTTGTACCGCTATACAATATGTTTGTGTTTTAAGCTAAATATTATTACGAGTCAAAACGCTTTAAAAAATTAAAAGTTTGTAAAGTAAAAAAAGTTACAGTAAGCTAAAGTTACTTTGTGATTGAAGAAAGAAACATTGTTTTATAAAGTTAGCTTAGTCTAAAGGTGTAGTAACGTCCTAGGCCTTCACATTCCCTCACCACTCACTCACATACCCACCCAAACAACATCCTGCCCTGCGAACTCCATTCATAGGAAGTGCCCTACACAGGTACACCCCTGTGATACTGCATTCTTACTGTACCTTTTCTTTTTTTTTTTTTTTTTTTTTTTGAGACGGAGTCTCGCTCTGTCGCCCAGACTGGAGTGCAGTGGCGCGATCTCGGCTCACTGCAAGCTCTGCCTCCTGGGTTTACGCCATTCTCCTGCCTCAGCCTCCTGAGTAGCTGGGACTACAGGCGCCCGCCACCGCACCCGGCTAATTTTTTGTATTTTTAGTAGAGACGGGGTTTCACCGTGGTATCGATCTCCTGACCTTGTGATCCGCCCGCCTCGGCCTCCCAAAGTGCTGGGATTACAGGCGTGAGCCACCGCGCCCGGCTACTGTACCTTTTCTATATTTAGTTATGTTCAGATACAGAAATAGTTCCCATTATGTTCCAATTGCCTACGGTATTGAGTACAGTAACCTGCTGTATAGGTTTGTAACCTAGGAGTAATAGGCTAGACCACACAGCCCAGGTGGGTAGTAAGTATACCATCTGGATTTGCGGAAATAAACTCTGTGATGGTCACACAACACAATTACAAAATCGCCCAATGACGCATTTCTCCGAACTTATCCCCATCGTGAAGTGAAGCATGACTGTATAGTTCATTCATTTTGGAACGTAGACCTACAATTTTCTTCTGCTTCATGGTTGTTCTGCAGGAAGGGACTTTTTCTCAGTGGATTTGCATGCAAATGCATTCCCTAATTTTCTGAACTATTTCTCTAAAAACTTTCCTTTTATTCATTTTTATGATACTGCAGTGTTTTAGAAGATTTCTCATTTAATTTATTTTCTGTCTAGAAAAGTCCAGGTACTTCAATGGGGTTTCATCTGTTTGTTTATTTTGGTGGCAGTGGGCAGGTTAGGAGACTGCCAGTTTTTAGTTCTCTTTTGTCTTGTAGGACACTAAAATTCCCCTTTGTTCTTTTCCTCTTCACCACCCAAGTTCCAAAGCTTTCTTCTTCCTTCCTTCCCTTTTGCCTTTTTTTCTCCCAGAAGCTTTTCTCCCCAAAAGACCATCCTTTTAAATCAGATTTTCCCATTTAAAGAACGTCTATCCCTTTAAACTGTAAGTCTAGTCCAAAGAAGATATACAAATGGCCAAAAAACATATGGAAAAATGTTCAACATCATGAATCATCAAGAAAATGCAAATTAAAACCACAATGAGATACCATCTCACCCCAGCCAGAATGGTTATTATTAACAACTCAAAAAGCAAGAGGGCTGAATACTTTGGATCCCTTCTCTGCTGTCACGCTCTGAATATTTTCAGATTTCAGGTGGATTTCATCCTGCTAGGGGTCGCTCCACACTCAGGCCCTTCACTGGCGTCCACTCTTCATCTTTCCCTGAGCTTGTTTCATCTGCCTTTGCCTGCTTCAAACCCCACCATGTGATACAGGAGCATGTGAGACCATGGCTCTGGTGTTTGTTGACTTTTCTCTTTTTACTCACAGTTACTGTATAGTTTCAGCATTCGTTGACTTTAATGTTGAGAGATGGTTGTCAGAACATTTTCTTTTTCTTTCTTCTTCTTCCTTTTTTTTTTTTTTTTTTTTTTTTTTTTAATGAAGACTCACTCTGTCGCCCAGGCTGGAGTGCAATGGTGCAATCTCTGCAACTTCTGCCTCTTGGGTTCAAGGAATTCTCCTGCGTCAGCCTCCTGGGTAGCTGGGACTACAGGCATGCAACGCCACACCTGGCTAATTTTTGTATTTTCAAAGAGATGGGGTTTAGCTATGTTGGCCAGGTTGGTCTCAAACTCCTGGCTTCAAGAAATCCACCCACCTTGGCCTCCTAGAGTGCTGGGATTGCAGGCATGAGTCACTGTGCCAGGCCAATGGGAGCATTTTCACAGATGTAAAGTTATCTCATTCGGGAAGGGGACTAGGTGAATAATTTACTACACTTTACCATTTGTCTATAGCACTCTGAGTCCCCAGTTTTGTTGTTTTTTTGTTTGTTTGTATTTGTTTTTTTTGAGAAAGAGTCTTGCTCTGTCCCCAAGTCCCCACTTTTAAATGGCTCATTAAAGTAAAATATCCATACAAAAAGTGTATGTGTCACAGATGCAGATCCCAGTAAATATTCACAAACTGCAAGCACCGTTGTGTCCAGTCCAAAGGCCAGGGAAAAGAGCTTTCTAGCACCATGGAACCCTCCTGTGTTCCCTCTCAGTTGCCACCCCTGCTCCTCACCAAGGGTAACCATGGCATGGATTCATTGTGCCCATTTTTGTACGTTATAGAGATGATGTCATACGGCATGTACTTCCATGTGCCTGGCCTGTTTCATCATGTTGGTGAGATTCATCCATATCGTGTAGTTGGTCCATTCTCACTGCTAAACACTGCTATCCACTTGTGAATACACCACCATTTATTTACCCCTTCTATGATAATTGAGGTAGTTTCAAGTTTTTGGCTAATTTGAGTAGTGCTGTGGTGAACGTTCTTGTATGTGCCCTTTGGTGAATATATGTACACATTTCTGGTGGCAATACACCTTGGTCTGGAGTTGTCTGTTCAGTATATAAAAATTCCTGTTGCTGTACATCCTGGCCAAAATGTGTATTGCCTATCTTTTTTATATGATCTGTTCTGGTGGTATATGGTGATATTTCATGGTGGTTAAGCATCTAGTCATCTTTTATTGGCCATTTGGTTCTGCTTTTTTGGAAAAATCTCTTTTGGCCATTTTTTCCTTTGCTAGCACTTCATTTTAGAGCAAAAAGAACTATTTCCTGGTGACTAGTGATTTCACACTGTTCACAAAACAAATTAGTCATAGAACAAAGAAGTCAGACCTAGAACAACAGCACTGAATTCTCCAGGATTTTGCAACCATCAGGTTAGGGATTTGGCATTAATACTGTTATTATTTGGTAATCATTTAAAGTTTTTGAGCCAGGTAATGACGGGGCCATTGATGAATTACATAGGCTAATCTAAAGATGATGGGCAGGATGGGTTATAAAAAAGTGACTCTATGGGTAGATAAACCAGACAAATAATGTGCCTATGGTTCAAACAGAGAGAGAAACAACAAAATTGGAAAATAAGGGACAAATCAGAGATAAATTGGAAAGAAAAATTTAACAAAAATGAGAGTTCTCGGATCACTTTTAAGCCCATGAGAAGAGTAGTCATAACACAGACAGAATTAAGTAAATCAGAAGAATGAGCTATTTTGGAAAAGAAAAGCATAAGTTTGGTATGAAATCCAACAATTTTGACACACCAACAGGACATCCAGGATAAAGTATATGACAGACAACTGAAAAACAGGGATTTTAGCTCAAGAGATGCAAGATAGAGATTTGTGAATCATCTGTTTTAAAAAAAGTGATATAGAATTAAAGGCAACATAGAGAAAGAAGAACATAAGATCAAAAAGAGAAATGACACTCCTATTTAACGGATGAGGAAAAGAAAAGAATTTAAGGAAGAAGTCAGAGGAGAGTAGACCTACATATGTAGAAGGAGAACCAGAGGAGAATTCGGAGAGTCTTACATCATAAGCCTCAGAGAAATAAGATTTAAAATAGGAGACAATCAACACAGAAGCCTCGGAGAAGCAAAGTAATATATGAGATCTAGAGGAGGAGAAAAACCTTTTGGATATAGCATATATGTTGTCATTGGTGACAGTGGAGAGAATGGTTTTGGGTGAGTGCTAGAGAGGAAAGTCATAAGACATTCAGAAATGAGCTGATCATCAGACAATACAGCTAGCAATGTCTTATTAGAACACTACCAGTGGCTTTGATTGTGAAAGGCAGAAAAGAATAAGGTCAGAAAGAAGAAAAGGCAGAGAGTCAAGTGAAAACTTTTTCCAAATAAAAGAGATCTGTACTTGGATTAGGCAGACAGAAAGATGCCCCAAAAAGAGTGATTCATTGATAATTTTGGAAAGTAAAGGGATCGTTTCAGACCTGAAGTGCAATAGGGAAAGAAAGTTTTAAAAACTTCTCCTGGGGAGAATAGTAAGCAATCAGTTCTTCTACAGTATAATCTAAAGATCCTGGATAAAATATAAAACCATTCTTTGAAAGTATAGGTGAATGTGCAAGAAAACAAAATTCTCAAATTCCAGATACAAAAAAAAGAGCCAAAAACCAAAAAGGTAAGCCTTCAAGCTAATGTCACTTCCCAAGCAGGGAAGGGGGATGGGCCTTGTTATTGGTACCCTGGGGATTTTTGTTTCTTGTCCACATGGAGATTAGAATTCAGGCCTCTGTGTAAAGCTAGGACCCTTTAAAATCCATCCTTATAAAAAGCTGAAAAAAGGGGGAAAAAAACAACCATCAGCCCTGGCAGACATTAAAAAAATAAAATAAAATTTTAAAAGTTGTCTGTCTCAGGCCTAGCCTGGGGTAGAAAAAACAATCTCCCCAAGGAACTCATGTATCTGAGTCTGGGCTGCCATGTAATGTACTAACTCTCAATCTAAGAAACCACCATAGGCCAGGTGTGGTAGCTCATGCCCGTAATCCCAGGACTTTGGGAGGCTGAGGCAAGTAGATCACCTGAGGTCAGGAGTTCGAGCCCAGCCTGGCCGACATGGTGAAACCCTGTCTCTGCTGAAGAAATACAAAAATTAGCCAGGCGTGGTCATGGATGCCTGTAATCCCTAGCTGCCTGGGAGGCTGAGGTGAGAGAGTTGCTTGAATCCGGGAGGTGGAGGTTGCAGTGAGCCGAGATCGCATCACTGCACTGCAGCCTGGGCGACAGAGTGAAACTCCACCTCAAAAACAAAGAAAAAAAAGAAACCAACATAAAATTTTGTCCTGGGTTGTTAATACCTCGGAATGTGATTGCAAAACAACTCTGTATTGGCTATGCCCCAATACAAGCCACATAGAAGTCCCACGAATAAAGTGCCAAGGAAGATGAACTTGGAGCTCAATAACTGTAAATCACGAGTAATAGTTTATAAGTATACCAGGAATCTATCCACCCAAGGCACAATAAACTGCAGAGCTAAATCTTCATTAAATTCAGATAATTAAACAATTTAAATTAAATCATAAAATAATATCTTTAAAATGATTAAGGACCTAAAAGAAGATATGGGAAAAAAACTTCAGAGTAATACACTGTTTAAATATTAAAATCAGGAAAGAGAAAGCTGAGAAGAAAGATACATTGAAAATAAGTGGGCCGATGCTATGGCTCACGCCTGTAATCGCAGCACTTTGGGAGGCCAAGGTGGGTGGATCACGAGGTCAGGAGTTTAAGACCAGCCTGGCCAAGATGGTGAAACCCCATCTTTACTAAAAATGCAAAAAGTTAGCCAGCCCTGGTGGCGGGTGCCTATAATCCCAGCTACATGGGAGGCTGAGGCAGGAGAATTGCTTGAACCAGGGAGGCGGAGGTTGCAGTGAGCTGAGATTGCACCACTACACTCCAACCTGGACTACACAGTGAGACTCCATCTCAAAAAAAAGAAAAAAAGAAAATAAGTAAAATTTCTAAGAATAAAAAATAGATATAGCCATCAAAATTATAAAATTTGGCAAATGCCTCAAACAGCAACGTCGACACAGGAAAAGAGAGATTTGGTGTTCAAAAAGCTAGATCTGAGGAAATTGCCCAATTGAATCTCAAAGAGATAAAAAGATGAAACTATCAGGAAACAGCCACCTGATCTTTGACAAACCTGAGAAAAACAAGAAATGGGGAAAGGATTCCCTATTTAATAAATGGTGCTGGGAAAATTGGCTAGCCATAAGTAGAAAGCTGAAACTGGATCCTTTCCTTACTCCTTATACGAAAATTAATTCAAGATGGATTAGAGACTTAAATGTTAGACCTCATACCATAAAAACCCTAGAAGAAAATCTAGGTTATACCATTCAGGACATAGGCATTGGCAAGGACTTCATGTCTAAAACACCAAAAGCAACAGCTACAAAAGCCAAAATTGACAAATGGGATCTAATTAAACTACAGAGCTTCTGCACAGCAAAAGAAACTACCTTCAGAGTGAACAGGCAACCTACAGAATGAGAGAAAATTTTTGCAATCTACTCATCTGACAAAGGGCTAATATCCAGAACCTACAAAAAACTCAAACAAATTTACAAGAAAAAAGCAAACAACCCCATCAAAAAGTGGGCAAAGCATATGAACAGACATTTCTCAAAAGAAGACATTCATACAGCCAACAGACACATGAAAAAATGCTCATCATCACTGGCCATCAGAGAAATGCAAATCAAAACCACAATGAGATACCATCTCACACCAGTTAGAATGGCAATCATTAAAAAGTCAGGAAACAACAGGTGCTGGAGAGGATGTGGAGAAATAGGAACACTTTTACACTGTTGGTGGGATTGTAAACTAGTTCAACCATTATGGAAAACAGTATGGCGATTCCTCAAGCATCTAGAACTAGAAGTACCATATGACCCAGCCATCCCATTACTGGGTATATACCCAAAGGATTATAAATCATGCTGCTATAAAGACACATGCACACGTATGTTTATTGTGGCACTATTCACAATAGCAAAGACTTGGAATCAACCCAAATGTCCATCAGTGACAGACTGGATTAAGAAAATGTGGCACATATACACCATGGAATACTATGCAGCCATAAAAAAGGATGAGTTTGTGTCCTTTGTAGGGACATGGATGCAACTGGAAACCATCATTCTCAGCAAACTCTCGCAAGAACAGAAAACCAAACACCGCATGTTCTCACTCATAGGTGGGAACTGAACAATGAGATCACTTGGACTCGGGAAGGGGAACATCACACACCGGGGCCTATCATGGGGAGGGGGGAGGAGGGAGGGATTGCACTGGGAGTTATACCTGATGTAAATGACGAGTTGATGGGTGCAGCACACCAACATGGCACAAGTATACATATGTAACAAACCTGCACGTTATGCACATGTACCCTAGAACTTAAAGTATAATAATAATTTAAAAAAATATATATATATATATGGAACTAGATAGAGATACTGATTGTACATTGGGAATATGCTAAATGCCACTTCATTGTACACTTCAATATGGCCAATTTATATTATGTGCATTTTACCTCAATAAAAAACTCACCAAAAAAAAAAAAAGAAACAGAAAGGATAAAATGAAAAAGAGTTCTAGAAGGAGATCCAACCAAAGAGAAGAAAGGATTGGTCATTCATTCATTCATTCATTGGAGGGCCCAAATGAATCTAGAAAGCTTGAATTTTAAATCACTCAGGTTGACACAACTGGTATACCAGCTCTTCCATCTGATTATTCCAATCCACATTCTTCTCTTCCTTTTCAAAAGTTCATTGGTAATTAGAACCCATACCTCACAATGCACCTCCTGATTACACGCTGCCTCATATACAGCAATGAAAGTTTCACACATGCTGTTTACATCTCCCTAACTAAACTGCAAGAACCTAAAAGAAATCATGTCTTATATCTTACATTTCCTACAGTGTCTGGTACTACTCAATCTAAACTAGAATTTAAACAGATGAATAATAGAATTAAAGATAAAAGCCTTCATTTGAAGCCTTCAACCTGTAATCATTTACTTTAATAAAGGCATATTCATTTGTCTTTTTTATAGACAAAACATATCCCATTCTAGAACATGCACATTCCACCAACATGTGCATGAGTTCAGCTTAAACTTTATCTTTAGCTTAAAATGCCTTTAAGTATTCTTTCTTTCAGTATGCACCCAGCAAGTTTGCATGCTGAGCATATTTTGTAAATCAAGCTATAAATAACTATAATAAATGTCATATGTAAATTGATCTATTTTCAAGGTTTCTGAGTACAACAGAAGATCTGAATAATTTTTTGAATAGCTGACAAATACTTTTTCTGTTTTTGCATTTGGATATCTCCCAAACAACTGAGCAAATTTTCCTAAAACCTCATCTATAATTCTCTGTAAGATTAAAAACGGACATGAGAAAATTCATTTCTGAAAAAGGTAATTAATGAAGGTAAAGGGCAATGAACATTAACAGCTTGATACGTGATCCCTACAATCACTCAGCTTTATTCTAGTGACACAATAAAGAATGCATGATGGTAACATAAAAGAATAACCAGTAGAAATATGCATATTTTTACTGGGTTTTTTTTTTTTCAATGTTACAATCTACAATTCTTTTTTTTTTTTTTTTTTTTTTTTAAACGGAGTCTGGCTCTGTTGCCCAGGCTGGAGTGCAGTGGCCAGATCCCAGCTCACTGCAAGCTCCTCCTCCCGGGTTTACGCCATTCTCCTGCCTCAGCCTCCGGAGTAGCTGGGACTACAGGTGCCGGCCACCTCGCCCGGCTAGTTTTTTTGTATTTTTTAGTAGAGACGGGGTTTCACCATGTTAGCCAGGATGGTCTCGATCTCCCGACCTCGTGATCCACCCGTCTTGGCCTCCCAAAGTGCTGGGATTACAGGCTTGAGCCACCGCGCCCGGCCTTACAATCTACAATTCTTAATGGCACATCACTGCTGTCCATTTCCACATAAAATTCATTTTTAGGACACAAGTTGAGAGTATCTTAAGCAATAATCTACACTTTCTTCATCACCTCTAAAATGACTTAATGAAAGCAAGTCAAATCTTTAAAAAGCTGTCTGCACCATTAAAATAACTGGATTCCTTCATCCCACTGCTATATTCCCCATATCATAGAAAGATTCATTGCTGAGAAGAGATAACATACTGGCCAAGAAGGAAATTGGTCTGAAGAAATTAATAAATCAGGAGACACAAACCAGCAAACCCAGAGAGAAGAACCCAAAGTGATTTCCTCTTATTCTCCTCTACCTTTCCCCAAAACACTACGCGCGCGCACGCACACACACACACACACACTCTCTCTCTCTCTCTCTCTCTCTCCAAACCAAGAGAGACCTTCAAAGCCCAAGAGCAGAAATGACAAAGCCGCAGCAGCAGCTGTCTCAGCTGACTGGGACATGGGTTTAGGTAGCATGCGCCTCATTAAAAAATACGGCTAGAGATGAGGTCAAGTCCCACATTAATCTTTGTAGTTAATTTCCTTTACTTAAATGCATACACGTTTGTGGATAAGAATTTGACCTAACAGTTGTTTCTCCAGAAGCTAAAATAAAATTTTAAATTCTAAATGACATCGTGTAACATACATGATATTACACGAATGTGAAGCCAGCTATGCCAGATCCCTCAGCCATCCCGGTACTCTGCTCTTGAGGTGGTCCCAGCTTACCTGTAGAAAAGGTAAACACAAATCGAGCAGTACATGTGAAATCCATTCGTTCCCTGGTCTGTGTTTGCAGGTACCATGCTTGCAGCCACCCATCGAGTCAGGATTTTTAGCCATGAAACTTTCCAACTGAAGTCTGCTAACTCCTGAATAACAGCCAAAAGCTATCTCACCAACCTTTCCTTGGGGACCTCCAGGACTTAATTCCTTCAAAGAGTTCTGTCTTCTCCATCTGCACACCATTCTATTTGTACATGTGAGACTTTGAACTCAAGAGAGGAGATCTAATTCATAGAGAAAGCAGAGGGACGTTCAACACGTCTATATAGGGGATCGGGGCCTTTAGTACATAATAGGGAGAGAGGCGCCTCAGCGCCGCTTATGCCACTCACAGAAAAGTGACAAGTGCTCTGAGCTGCCTGCGAAAAAGAGGTCTATGCATGCATTCTCTTTTGCAAGCATTCTCCTTTGAAAACCAGTCCTAGAAATGTCACTCCAGAAGCCAGAAGAAAATACAAGATGTCTCCTAGTTCTGTCACTGTGAGAGACCCTGAGGGAATATCTTGTTTAGAGCTGTGCTGCAGGCATTCAGAGGGACAGAGCAGAGCTTCTTAACCAAAAAAAAAAAAAAAAACTAAATATGCCCCCATATACAAACTGTCTAATAAGCATCACACTTCTCTGTTAAGCTAAGACCCTCCAAAGGACTCTAGGAAAAAATTGTCTTTTAGAGTAAATCATTCCTGGATTAAGTCTGGGTTTTCTTATAATTTTTTAAATTAATCAAATATTGCATTCATAGTATCACAATATGGATCATATACCAAACAGAAGATTTCTCATCTGATTTCTTGAAAGCATAGCATTCCACTTTCAAGGTTTTTGAGATGGAAGAAGAGTCTCTGCATCTAAAGGTCACAGTCATCCTGTGGCACTTTGCCCACGGAAGCCCTCTGCCAATAGAATATCCTCAGATGTGCTGAATTGAAGTATGCATGTTAAAATAGATAAACAAGCAAACAAAACCTGAGAATTGGAAAGAATCAAAAGTCCAGTCCTCTACTGAGGCCCAGAGAGAGGCCCCACCTCTCATGGGTATAGTCAGAGCCATTAGCAACTGGGGCCACAAGCCCGAGCCTTTCTGTGCTCCATACTTCTGACACTGGTAAGAGTAAAGGACCACAGGACACATATGCTATACTAATTGGGGGATTCAGAGTTACATGCCATTCAGCTTGGACCAGTATGATTTATTAGGTTGGTACGAAAGTGGTTGTGGTTTTTGTCATTGCTTTTAATGGCAAAAACCACAACCACTTTTGCACCAACCATATTATACAATATGTTGATGTAGTCTGGTGTAGTTCTCCTTCAGAGTCTACTATTATGCTCACCAATCCCAGTGCAAAGCTGTTATTACCCTAGGCCACAGGGAAAGTCATATCTCTTAGGTTCACCTCTCCCTTGCAAGTGTATTTAGGGGTGGGGGTGTTTGTTTTTAGAGACAGGGCCTCACTCTGGCATCCAGGTTGGAGTACACTGGCCCAATTATAGCTCACTGCAGACTCGAACTCCTGGGTCCAAGCGATCCTCCTGCCTCAGCCTCCCAAAGCACTGGGATTATAGACATGAGCCACCACACTCAGTCTCCAAGTCTGTTTCTTCTTTTTAAGTCACTTGACTTAGTAACTTCCAAAATCCTAACTAAAAGTTTTCTCCTATTCTAAACTTCCCCTTCAATGAGAAAACATGGTTTGAGTCAACTCCTTTGAGCTACCTATGTTCAAAAAGCTCCTTCCCACTTTCTGAACCCACTGTTTCTTTAAAATGACACCATTCAATATGGTAGCACCAGCCACATGTGCTATGTAAATTTAAATAGTCATTATTTTAAATTAAATAAAATTGAAAATTCAGTTTCTAAGTTGCATTAACCACATGTCAAGTGTTCATGACCCACATATGTTGATGGTGGCTATAGTACTGGACAGCACAGATGGAGAACATTTTCATTGTCACAGAAATGTCTAGTGGACAATGTGACTCTAGAAGCTGCAGACTTCCTCCCAGCTAGACTGTGAATTCCTTCATCTTCTCAAACACCGCAACTCTGAAACACAATTGATTATTGATTATTAGGCCCCAGCTAAAATGGGATTGCACTAAATTTTATTTGTAGCAGAGGACTTTGCATCCTAGGCCAGTATTTTTTTCACCTTTTATTTTGAGATAATTGCAAATTGTGATGCAATTGTTAAAAAAATATACAGAAGGATTTCATCTCCCCTTTCCCCCGTTTCCTCCACTGGTTACGTCTTATGTAAATATAATACAACGTCAAAACCAGGAAATCGACATTGCTATTATCCACCTACTTTATTGAGATCTCACCAATTTTATATGCACTCATTCAAGTGGGTATATGTCTCTGTGTGTACATGTGTATTATTTAGTTCCATGAAATTTTATTACATGTGCAGGTTCAGGAACCACTATCACAGTCAAGATTCACATGAATCTCTCCTGCCACCACTTTGTAGTCACAACCACCACCTTCCCTCTCCTCTCCCTAACCCCTAGAAACCACTGATCTGCTCCTATCTCTGTAATTTTGTCATTTTAAGACTGGTATATGAATGGAATCATACTGTATTTAACATTTGAGACTAACTTTTTTCACTCACATAATTCCCCTGAAATATATTCAAGTTGTTAAGTGTTTCAATAGTTTATTACTTTTATTGCTAAGTGTTACTCTATGGTATGGACCTACCACCATTTGTTTAATCATTAGCCCATTTATGGACATTTGGGTTGTTTCCAGTTTTTTGTTTTGAGGTTGCTTTTTTTTTTTTTTTGGAGATCACTTTGCCGACCAGTGTAGAGTGACATGACCACAGCTCACTGCAGCCTCAACATCCTGGGCTCAAGCAATCCTCCCACCTCAGCCTCCAGAGTAGCTGGGAACACAGATGTGCACCACCATGCCTGGCTAATTTTTGTATTTTTTGTAGAGACAAGGTATCGTTGTGTTGTCCAGGCTTGTCTCAAACTCCTGAGCTCAAGCAATCCTCCTGCCTCAGCCTCCCAAAGTGCTGGGATTACAGACCTAAGCCATTGCGTTTCCAGTTTTAACTATTACAAGTAAAGCTGCTACAAGCATTTGTGTACATGTCTGTGTGTTAACACAGTTTTCATTTCTCTGAGATAAATGCCCAAAAGTGCAACTGCTGGATCATATGGTAAAAGCATGTTTAGTTTTTAAAGAAACTGCCATGTGCTTTCCCAGAGTGGCTGGCCAGTTTACATGGCAACCTGCAGTGTATGAGTGATCCAGCTTCTCTGTCTCTTCATCAGCATTTGGTGTTGTCACTACTTCTTATTTTGCCATTCTAATAGGTGCGTACTGATGTATTTTTGTGGTTTTGATTTGCATTTCCTAATGGCTAACAGTCATCTTTTTCATGTGCTTGTTTACCATCTGTACAGCCTCATCTGTGAAATGTCTGTCACACCTTTTGCCCATTTTCTAATTGGATTGTGTGTTATTTCACTGCTGACTTTTGAGAGTCTTTGTTAATCTAGATGCTAGTACTTTATGAGGTATGTGGTTTGCAAATATTTCCTCCTATCCACTAGCTTGACTCTTTGTCCTCCTCACAGCGTCTTCCACAGAGCAAAGTTTTCCGTTCTAACGGTGTCCAGTTTACCAATTTCTCTTTTTCTGGGTCATGTTATTAGTGTCAAGTCTATGAACTCCTCACCAACTCCTGGGGCCTTTTTTTCCTAAAAGTTGTATAGCTTTGCATTTTATGTCTAAGTCCATGTTCTATTTTGAGTTAATGTTTGTGTAAAGTGTGAGGTTTAGGTAAAGTTCTTTTTTTTTTTTCTTTTGCCTATAGATGTCCAATTGCTATAGTTCCATTTATTAGAAAGATGGTCTTTCCTACATTGAATTGCTTTTTGCATCTTTGCCAAAAACTAGCTGGGCAGAAAAGGTTCTAGAAATCTGTTGCACAACCACATGAATGTACTTGACACTAGCAAACTGTGCTTAACTATGTTTAACAATGCCCTTAAACATAGTTAAGATGACACATTTTATGTTGTGTTTTTAATACAATTGAAATTTGTTAATTTAAAAATTACTTGGGCATACTTGCGTGGGTCTCATTCTGGATTCTCTAGTCTGTTCCATTGATCTATGCATCTATCTCTTTGTCAATATCACACTGCTTTGATCTAGAGTAGACATTGAACGTATTCAAATCAGGTAAAATGATTTCTCCCACTTTATTCTTCTTTGGAATTGTTTTAGCTATTCTAGATTCTGTGCAGCTATTTCTATTTTTACTCTATCCTTCAAAAAAGTTAATAAAAGCACTTCACAGAAGGAAAAACTGAGGCATTAATCTGTATTTACTCATCAAAAATTTATTCAAATAATCATTGAGCATCTTTTCTATGTCAACACATTACACACAAAATCTCATGTAATCTTCACAAAAACCTACGCAATATGTGTTACTCTCACTTCTATATACCAGGTAACTGAAGATCAGAAAGGTTAAGTAATTTTCCCGAGGACACAGAGATGACAAGTGGTAGAGCCAAGTTATGGACATGGATATATTTGACACAAAATGCATGACTTTCCACCGTACTATTCTATACATCTTTCACATTGTCTACCATCTGCTTGATAATCTCCGCTAGTCTTAGTGATGCAAACATGAAACAAAAAAAACGTGGCTCTGATTTTGAGAATGTCTTAGATTATTTTCAGCTGTCTCAACCCTAAAAGTAACAGACTAAGACTTGGTCCCACCTAGGCATAATGTCTTTTTCGATTTTCCTTTATTGAAATTGCCTCTCTAACCCCAGCCTTTCATTTTCTGACAATGACTAGCCACTTAATCCACTCAAATTTCTCAGTCTGAAAGATCATAATCATTCACCCCTCTAAGCCTACTGTTAACTCTCAGGTGGTTATAGTTCTGTGCTATCGGTTAGTAGTGGAAGAAGATAGATACAGCTCGGTTAGTAGAGGTTAGTAGAGGAAGAAGATGGACACAGCTACTCCAGAACAAAGACTTAGGGTCAATGGCTTTACTTGTCAACAGATGGCATCTTTACTACTTGGCATAAGCCACTTGATAGCTGGAATGCACCTATGGCAAGGTCCATTTAGCATCTGCATAGCTGAGGGGCTACTTTGCAGTGACTGTAGCTTTTCATGGGTTTCCAACTGTCAACACAACGATCCAGCACAATAATGCAATGCTACTTGGAAACACAATACTTGCATCCTATTAATATCTGCTTTTAAGGTATCATTCGGGAGAGACAAGAGCAATATGGAATCATCTATCCCATTACAAACACATGACTTCATTATTATTGCTGTATGGTTCTCAAATGAGCAGAAAATTTCTTGGTTTCTTAGAAGGTTAAGGAAGGTCAAATGGGGTTTTCATTGTCTATCAAAAGATGACTGTTGGTTTCTATAATAGGATCTTATATATAAGGTAATCCCTTACAAGAAAAGAAAAGTTCCAGAATAAATTGATCACTACAGGCAGGTCACATTAAAGAGCTCTATCAGGCCTATTTTCAAATATTGTGCAAACCAACAGGTGAACAGAGATGGAAAAGGATTGGTCTCTGACCTCAAGTATTGAATGATAGCAGGAAACTATAATAAATTATAAAATAAAGGTTTGCATAAAGCTCCACTGGAACTTGGAGGAAGAAAATTTGTACTCAATCAGAAGAGGTCAGGGAAAGCCTTACAGAAAATTTGAAATTAGAGTTAGTTTTGAAAGGTTTAAAACAATAGATCAAAGTCAAGAAAAGAACCATCTTGGAAAAAAAATTTTTAATCCTCAATGGAATGTTTTAGTGATCTATTGCACTGAATGTTGACCACAGTTAATAACAACGTATGGTATATTTCAAAATTGCCACAATAGATTTTTAACATTCCCACCACAAAAGAAAATGATAAATTGGTGAGGTGATGGCTATATTAATTAGCTTGACTTAATCTTTCTGCAACGCAGACATAGATCAAAACATCCCACTGTGCCCCATAAACATACACAATTATTTGCCACTTAAAAATCAGTTTTAAAAATTCCTCAATGAGAAGTTTGACTGCAGAACTCTTCTTCCACATACATATCTGTCCGTTTATTTATCATAAAACAGGATGGACAAAATTGACACTCAGTCAGGGTGAAGGAAAAGTGAGGGTAAAAAAAAATATATACCCAAGTACATGTCATAGGCTCTGTGTAATGACTACAAGAGCATTACAACTGGATGTGTGCTTCCTGCCAGCCAAAACAAAGGGAAAAATTAGTACAGTAGTCACAGTTTCCATGAAATAAAAATTTACCTGCTTCCCAGGAGATTCAGAGCTTGTCTTATACCCAGATCTGAGAAGAGTTTCTTAGGAGGTTCCACAGAGACATATTATATGCCTGTCCAATTAACACCCTCCATGACATCCCTGCTGCACAGGCAGAGGATGTAATAGGCCTGTTTCTTTTAGCATCCCTCAGTGTTGCTTAGGTAGCTCCCTGACGGTCTCATTGACTGAGCAAGGGATGGACAGCTCCTCTTTTTAAAATTTTTGGTAGAAACGGGATCTCGCTATGTTGCTCTGGCTGGTCTCAAACTCCTGATCTCAAGCGCTCCTCCTGCCTTGGCCTCCCAAAGCACTGGGGCTACAGATGTGAGCCACCATGCCCAGCTACTTTTTGAGGCAATATTCCACAATGTTATTTCTTCCTTGTGGACTTTTGATGAGAATTGGGCTAGCCTGGAGTATGTTCTGGGACTACACTTTAAGTCTTATTAGACACAATATCAATTAAATAGGCATCTCCTCATGTGATAAAAGCTTAAACTCTATAGTGCTGTTTCAGGTTTTGGGGTGAAAAAATTATAGAAATGGGCATTGGCAAATTGGCCTGCACTGTGGGTAATTGGCTCCTCAGTCCTGAAGGACTATGTGACAAGCCATATGAAATATGTTTTAGAACTGTGAATAGAGGAAGAAACATTCACCAGTTCCCAAAACCCATTGATCAAAGGTCATGCCCCAAGTGTTAACACCCCCAATGCCTTCCAGCTTATGCATGTGTGAGCCCCAGTGGGTTTCTGGGCATCTGGCACCCATGCTGCAATGGCAAAGAAGCCCAGGGTGGGATTTTTAGAGGGCGTAGTAAGGGCCAGAAGTATCTGCAGGAAGGAACTGATGATCCGCAGCATCTTGTCATATTCTGAGAACTTATTAAAAGCAAGCAAAATAAACTGTACTTTTTTCTTGATTGTCTATAACCCTTTTAAAACTCGAAAGGAAATAAAAGCCTTTTATTTCATGGCCTCCTGTGTAAAAAACATGGGTCAGATGAAAAATCAAATACTGAAGTTACCATTAGCATCTGAGAAGAGCTGGAGGGTAAATATCCCATTGTGTCTGATTTAAGTATTAAATGAAATTAATGAAGAATATCAATCAATACAGGTATGACAAGAAGGCAAGTGACTAAGAGTCTTCTAATCTGAAAGAGACAGTGGGGAAGGACCGCCCATCCCACTGCCAATCTAAATGCTGCATGGACTTAATATAGTGTTTAGTCTCTATCTTCCAGCTGAACACCAAGTTGAAGATAGCAGACAGTAGTTATTTAAATGGAGAATTAGTTCTCATACATCCAAACAATATCCAGGAACTTTAGCAGCCTGAGATTATCAGAACATAATAGATCTTTTGCTATTATATCAGAGTTTGCAACAAAGACATAGAATTCCAGCTATAGAGGTAGTTACAAGAATAAGCCAGGAGCTATGAATAGGGCTTACAGAATTTTTTAATAAATGAGTGAAAGCTAGACCTTTCTCTGTAGAGCAAAAAAAAAAAACCTTTTTTTTTTTTAACAGACAGACTCTCGCTCTGTTGCCCAGGCTGGATTGCAGTAGCACAATCATTGCTCACTGTAATCTCAAACTTCTGGACTCAAGTGACTCTCCCATCTCAGCATCCCAAGTAGCTGGGACTATACGTACATGCCACCATACCTGGCTAATTTTTTAAAATTTTTTTTGTAGAGAAGGGGTCTTGCTATGTTGCCCAGACTGGTCTTGAACTCTTGGCCTCAAGTGACCCTCCCACCTCAGCTTCCCAAAGCACTCAGTTTACAGAAATGAGCCACCACTCCTGGCTGAAAGGCATTTTTAAATACAGCATTAAAATACATAACACAAAATTAAGGTAGTAAAAATAAATGGTTTTAATGTATAGAGATATTTATCGCAATATTTCTATAAGGGCTATATTCCTTTAAATCTAAATTTTATATTAATCATTTATAATTACTCATTAACCTTTTATAGGGGAAAAATTAAGTGAGTAGATTTTATGGGAATGTAGCTCTGTTTCACATTAGGGAATTGTCTTAGACAACATTTCACCAAGTTATTAAAAGGACTTCTGTGAGCAGAGCGTTTCGTGGTAAGACATGCTTGAGAAACTCTGGGTTATACAAGGTAAACCAGTCTCTCTTCTGCAGGAATTTCACTTTGCTGGACATGGAGATTGCCGATGGGGTCTAAGAGTGCCCTGCTTCTGCCAAGCTTGTTTAAATAGCACTATTCCAAGGACATTCCATGGAACGTAAGTGTACTAAATGCCAATGTGAGAAGCTGATCAAAGCCCCAGTTTTTGAACTGTGTCTGCCCGTGAAGTCCTGAAGTTCCATGGCTGTGCCTCAAGGCTACTCAAGAAAGGGAGGGAGGAGATGAAAATGGGGAGTCCCTGAGCCAACAGAGCTCTGAGCCCTTCATTCCTGTGGTTAGCCAGAGTCCTTTTACATCTATATTTATCTACTCATTTCACATCTTTATATTTATATATTCATTTTATGTCTATATTTATATGCTGGGTTTCCAGGTAAGATTTCAGTTGTCTAAAAACTCAGCTCTTTTAAAAAAAAAAAAAAAAAGTGCAAACACCTCATCTAGAATCAGTGCATCCACATAGACATAAGTCTAAGGCAGCAGTTCTATGAAGACAGTTGTGGATCCAGGTTCACCCCTAATATTGGCATTGCCTTGGCCAAGAGTACAAATAGAGGCCCATGTAGATTATACATCTAATGTATGAGTTATAGATCAAGCTAGCATCACTAGTTAAAACATTGCTACTTCTACCTTGACAAATATACCCGAATTCAGAATCCGTAGACTTCCAGAAATCTACTCCTGAAAAATGGTCTCTTCCCACCTCCAGTTCCTACCACAAGTAGCCCAGTGTACAATCAAGAACATAAGTTAAAGCTTCACCCATGGTCCTTGAAACAGGCAATGATTTGGCCATCACTTGGCTCAAGTGGGCACACACAGTCAGCATACTTCACTCTAGAGAGGAAAGACCTCAGAAAGAGGGCCACAGGCCTTGGAATTTTAATTGTGACCATTTGAGCAGAGAATTCTGAGGTCTCAAGTATCAGGAACATGTTCCAGAAGGAAGATATATGGGGTCCAGATGGTTTTGTGCTCTTATCCCAAGGACTTCTCACTTAATGGTGATGGAAAGGAACAAAGAAGGATAAGAGTGGAGCTCTCTAAAGCGTGGGGCTCAAAGCAAGTGGTCTTCTTGCCAGGATTTAGGGCAGTACTAGTGGGAATACCAATTGCAAGACATCAGGCAGAAAAGGAAAGATGAAGTTGTCCTATGGGGCCAGCTTGCAAAAACCCAAGCATGACAGTGATTGCAAACACTGTGGGGCCAGTCTCAGTGCACCTGAGCTTTCTTTTTTCTGATGAGAAAACCCAAAGAGTTTTATTTAGCTTTCTGAACTAATCTTATAAGAAAATAAAATTCCAGCCTAAACTGTTGAAATTTTTATTTAGGAGAAAACTAAGTAGAGAAATTTGAGATTAAATGCATAAACAGGTATATTAGTAACAAACCACTTTGTAGGAGTTAGTGAGAGATGATGAGTCATAAAAACAAATTTCAAGCAAACATTTGTCCATTAAACAAGCATCATTAGCATCTATATTATAGGCACTAGTGATATGCCAGTGAATAATTCAAAGTTCTTGCCCTTGAGGAACTTAATTCTTTTAGGATCAGCACATACACATGCACTCACACACCACACACACTTCACACACACACTTGAATAGTGATAAATTCTATGATAAAATCTAAACAGAGGTGGGAGTGGTGAGTGAAGAACTCTCTGAATCTGTGATACTTAAGCAGAGACATGAATGAAATGCTCTAGGGGAAGAGCATTCCAGGCAGAAGTTACAGTAAGTGCAAAGGCCCTGGGGTGGGAATAAGCTTAGAATGATCAAAGAATAATGGAGGAAAGTATAGCTAGGTCAGGGTGGGAAAAGGGGAGATAGGTAGAAAATACAAGAGTAGAAAGGTTGGCATTGGCCAGATTGTGCAATGTACCATATGAGTCTAGAATTCAAGACAGAGGTCTGGACTCCAGCTGAATATTCAGGAGTGACTAGCAAGAGGTGACAGTTAAAGCTCAAAGAAAAAAAAAAAATTCACCCAAGAGTAAACAGAATAAAACTAATCAAATTTGAGAGGAGCCCTGGAAAGCATTGATAGTGAATATGGCAAGAGGAATCAACAATGAATCCTGGAAATAAGTAATCCTTTCTGGAGGAATGAAGTGGCCAAGAGGGTTAAATATTAAAGAGAAGTTAGGTCAAGTTTAAACCACCAGAGGTCCATTGGCTTTGACAAACAGGAAGTCATTGGGGGCCTTTGCCAAGGCAACTGCTATGCACTAGTGAGAGTAGAAGTCAAAACTCATTGGCTTGAGAAATGTGTTAGAAATGAGTGAGGAGATTCTGCAAAATTGGATTGGTTTTTTAAGAATCTTGGCTGTGTAGGTGGGAGAATGGATAGGGCAGCAATTTCAGGATGAATTGGGGAAAATACTGGAGTTGAGTTGAAAAAACTTGATGTATGCTTGTTGGCCACATCAGTAAGCATACATCAGTTTTCTCCATCTTAACTTCAGAAAGGAACTGAGAAAGAAAGTGAGGTTAAAGGTGCATGGGAGAGGATGTTTCCGAAGCAGGCTTCCGCATTCCACACATTGCCTTCTTGTGGGAAGACTTCAATTAATGTTGCTTTTTCTATCTTATTTGATTGACAAATTTAGGAAGAAAATGGCAACCTTGGCTCAAGTCTTCCCTTTGCCCTACCAGAAGTGAACCTGCCCACAGAAGGCACAAATTTGCCTCTGCTCTCCACGATGTCATTTTTACCTGTAAAGGCTCCCATACAACACTGCTGAGAACTGACCAGTTCTGGGGTTCAGAGCTCAGGTCCATTTAACAGAGACACAAAGCCACATCTTCCAACTCAGCTCTATCCATAATATTGCTGTGGCTTCTGTCTTTATTCTTTGATTTGCTTCCTGAATTGTCAGCACTCAGGTAGAAAAGAGAGAAGGCTGCTTACTGGTCCTCAATGGACTCAACATTGTAGATAATTGATTAATCAAGATATGAAGGAAAGGCAAAGAAATTTTAACAAAGAAGGAGCAAACAGAAGAAATGACTTCCCATCTTCTCAGACCAAAAAGTAGGAGAGAAGGATGTGCATGGGAGACAGGAGTTGAAAGTGTTCACAGTTGATATTGTCTACTTTCTCTATGCAGCTGGAAACAAAGCTATTTGCTGAGAGTGAGAATGTTAAAGATTTGAAGCCTTGAAGAGGTTGAAACACTACTTGAGAGAAAGAGAAAGAGGGGATCAAGGATAAGTAAATATGAGGAAAGTCCCCTCATTCCAATATGTTCACAACTAAATTGCACTTGCCCCAAAACAAAGCCAAGGGAAAAAATGTAGAAAATGGTTACATAATCAGCTTACAATTCTAACTACAACTATCAATCGGTATTCTTCCCAGGGTAGACTCTTGGGGAAAGAGCAAGGGCCTAGAAACCTGGATTTACATCCCAGAAATGCCAGTAATGAACGCATTGGGTGAGCTGATGAAGATAATTGCATGTGGTTGGAAGCTGCTGGTGGGGCCCTCATGACCCCTCCCTCCTGGTATCCACTCCTTTGTGTAACTCCCTCCTCTTGTGTATGAACTGAACCTAATGACTCACTTCTAAAGAATAGAGTACAGCAAGAGTAATGGGATGTCACTTCTGGTATTAGGTTACAAAAAACTGACTTCTGTCTTATCCATGCTCTCACTCTCTCCATGTTTGCTCTGATGAGGCAAGTTGAAGAGGTACACATGGTGGGGAACTGAGGGTGACCTCCACCTGACTGCCAGCAAGAAACTGAAGCCCTCAATTCAACACCCATCCAGGAACTGGCCTGGGTCCATAACTACATAAGTGAGACTGAAAGAAGATCCATCCCAGTTGAGCTTTCAGATAAGAATGCAGCCCTGGTCAGCACTTCTGTTGCCTCCTTATGAGAGATTCCAAAGTTGTGCCTGAATTCTGACCCACAGAAACTGAGCAAATAGATGTGTATTATTTGAAGCTGCTAAGTTTTGGGGTAATTTGTAATGCATAATAAATAATTCATGTTGTGAATTTGTCTGACCATGCTGGTAGGAGCTGACTGGTGTTTCTGTGGCAGCTGAGAGATGGGTCTTTAATGGGCTGTTGTATTAGTTCATTCTCACACTGCTATAAATAACTGCCCAAGACCAGGTAATTTATAAAGAAAAGAGGTTTAATTGACTCACAGTTCTGCATGGCTGAGGAGGCCTCAAGAAACTTATATAATCATGACAGGAGGGGAAGCAGGTGCATCTAACATGGTGACAGGTGAGAGGGAGCACGTGAAGGAGGAACTGTCAAACACTTATAAAACCATTATACCTCATGAGAACTCACTATCATGAAAACAGCATGAGGGAGACCACCTCCATGATCCAATCACCTCCCACAAGGTCCCTCCCTCAACATCTGGGTATTACAATTTGAAATGAGATTTGGATAGGGACATAGAGCCAAACTGCATCAGATGTCTTTCTGTCCTCGTCCCTATTCTGTCCAAAGAGAAGATGAAGGAAGAGGAATAGAGATAATTGTAATTTATATTTATCAAGTGCCTACTGTGTCCCAGCACATTAATAAGTACATAATTTAAATTATCTCATTTATTCTTCTCCAAAACTGTAAGATAAGAACTTTTATTCTCCTTTTACAGAAGAAGTTACAGTTTCATACAGTTGCTATGAGGATTAAATAACAAAATATGTATAAAGCACCTGACATAGTACTTAGCAAACAATAGGTGCTAAATAAATCTTCCTCAGTTTCCCTTCCTTCTCCTTACAGAGAAGCAGCCTGGTTGAAAAACAGAGAAATTAGAGGCTTGCATACGACCTCTATGATTATTGCAGTACTAGAAGAGAGAACTGCAAGAATAAATGATGAGTCAACATTCATTTATTCAACATAGGATTCAAAATTAATCCTAACACTCAAGAGTTCTCGGCCAAAATTACTAAAATGAAATGAAACAGAGTTAATGTGAAGACTTACATTTAGGTTTAAAAAATTAATCAAGTAAGCTTAGGAGAAACTTGATTAGACACTAACTTATATAAAACAGAGCTAGAGTCAACAATCAGCTTAAAATGAGCCAAAAGTAATACATGGTTCCTATAAAAAAATTATCTTTTTCTTGGTCTTCATTGATTCAAAGATAGTATACCAATAGTGATGCAAGAAGAGAATATCCCCATGCATGCTGCATTGGTCAAAGCACAGCTGGAAAGTCAAAACTAGATGTGGGCTCCAAGTTTTATGAGGAAACTGACAAACTAGACTTTGTCTAGAGTCACCAGGTTGCTGAAGCATCTGGACTATGTCACCAAGGCATGATTGAAGGAACAGCGATACCCCCAACAAAACAATGATCCAGCCCATTTGGACTGCTCACTCTACCACCAATGTCTGTTCCACTAACTGAACTCAGTATGCCCTGCAGCCTGCCACACCCAAGGAGGCAGTTTAGTGGGCTCTGAGAATCAAAGGACCGTGGTGCTAGCATCCGCTCCCACTAACCAGGATGCAACCCTGAACATACTTGTGAACCTCTCTGGGCCTCAGTTTTTTGATATATAAAATGATGAGGTTGGACTTAGATCTCTGTGGAGTCTTTGGGCTGAAAATTGAAACAATTCTGTGTTCAGAAATGGCCCAGTCTCACTCTCACAGATCAGATTATTGAGAGCACTGGTCACACTCTTGACCTCCTGGTCCTCATTACAACACAGCCTGAAACTTCTACATTGCCTAGATCATGCAGCATCATTTTTGTCACATTATTAGTAAAGAGTGGGTCTTAAGGCCAAGTGTGGTGGTTCACACCTGTAATCCCAGTGCTTTGGAAGGCCAAGGTGGGCAGATCACTTCAGCCCAAGAGTTCAAGATCAGCCTGGGCATCATGGGGAAACTCCATCTCTATTAAAAAAAAAAAAAATTAGCCAAACATGGTGGCTCATGCCTGTCATCCCAGGTACTCAGGAGGCTAAGGCAAGAGAATCAGTTGAGCCCAGAAGACAAAGATTGCAATGAGCAGAGATCACTGCAATCCAACCTGGGTGACAGAGCCAGAGCCAAACCCTGTCTCAAAGAAAAAAAAAAATTGGGTCTTGGAATGAGAGTTTGGGAATGCTTCCTGTTCCATTCTGCTCTTAGAGATTCACAAAGCATATTAGCACCTTAGCACGTGAAGGACCCTGAAATGTCCAATAACCAAGAAACCAGTATAACTCTGTTCAGATTAACATTTTTTAAACTTATCATAATCCCTTGTGCTAAATATCAGTCAACAGTCACACTTTGTGAAGCAATGACTTGGATTAATGATAATCAGTTACTTTATACCCTACAGTCTTGCTTTCTTCTCTATGAGCCCCAACACACCATCAGCAAAGATTCGCAGCCATCAGACAGCCATAGGCTTGGGTTATGCTTGCTTGTAAAGAAAGTGAGCCTTTCAGAATCATCCTATCACCACCGACAATCCTGGAGAGCCAGGGGCATCCACCCACTTAGAACTGCAACCATGTGCACATATTACTAGAGTCAGGTTTCAGGATTCAGCACTACCTGATGTATACATTATTCTCAGGATCTAGGTCTCTAAAAATCAGTCCTTTAAGAAACTGTATCAAGAGAGAAGAAACAGGAGATTATTTTTTAAATCTCTTTCCAAAAGTAATTCCTTACATTTCTAAATATTTTTATACCAGTCAAAAGCCTCAGTTATCAATGTGTGTGGCAGTGTTGAAAGCCAGAAACAAGAATGATAGATACAAACTAAAATAAGGTATGAAAAAAGGATTTTTTAAATCAGAAAAATTCATATTAGCACTGCTCTGTTGTTCATTTTAGCATGAAATTAATTGTAAGGGCGAACTCCAGGATATCCTACAGCAATAATCTACACTGTCCTCATAACCTTTAAAATGACTTAATGAAGGCAAAGTTAAGTCTTGAAAGGTTTCATTACCATTAAAGGAGGGGCCCATTTACTATTCTCTTTCATAATGTTAATGTGATTTTCCTAGCGCATAAAATTTAATTAATGGGAGACATAATATATTACCCAAGGACCCACCTTGCATGGAAAATTGATAGTACATCCATGTCTTTATTCCTGTTGCCCACTCTGCATCCATTCAAATCATGTTTATCTTTTAAGTCCAACTTTTTTTTTTTTTTTTTTTTTTTTGAGACAGGGTCTTATCCTGTTGCCCATGCTGGAGTGCAGAGGCTCAATCACAGCTCACTGCAGCCTTGACCTCCTGGGCTCAAGCAATCCGCCCACCTCAGACTCCCAAGTAACTGAGACTACAGGCACACACCACCACACCCTAATTTTTGTATTTTTTATAGAGACAGGATTTCGCCATGTTGCCCCAGGCTGCTCTTGAACTCCTGGGCTCAAGTAATTCTCCTCCCTCAGCCTCCCAAAGTGCTGAGATTACAGATGCAAGTCATCATGACCGGCTTTAAGTCCAACTCTAACTCTCCTTCTTGCTTGAAATATTCTTCCTTGGTCTTTCAAAATTGGAATTACATATGCTACAGACTGTGACTAGACCAGTATAAATGAGGGGCCATAAGAGGCCAGTCTCAATGAAGAAGTGTATGCTACAGGCTGCAGGGAAAGTTTGGATAGGTAGGTAAAATGGAGGAAAAAATCAAAGGAGGCCTAAAAGACAACCAAGTAATTGAGCTTGGTGTAAATAAAACAGTAGTTACCTTTTACCAAATACTAGTCATTTATTTAGCCATTATTAGAGTTGGCCTTCTGTAAACCTGGGTTTCCCTATCTGTGGGTTCAGCATCTGTGGATTCAACCAACCATGGATCAAAAATATTTGGGAAAAAAAAACTGCATCTGTACTAACATGGACAGATATTTTTTCTTGTCATTATTGCCTAAATAATACTGTATAACAACTACTCACATAGCATTCACACAGTATTAGGTATTACAAGTAATCTAGAGATGATTTAAAGTACACAGGAGAATGTGCATAGGTTAAATTCAAATACTAGACCATTTTATATCAGACACTTGAACATCCATGGATTTTGGTATCCTTGGGAGGTCCAATCCCCCACAGGTACCAGGGAGATGACTGTACTTAAATACAAGGCACAAGATTCAAATCTTTATTCTATCTCTTCCCAGACATATTAGTGGGCAAGTTACATAATCAATATATTAGTTAGGAATAGGTTCAATGACAGATTTCAGGGGAAAAATAAAAATAAATAGCACTACCTTAAATGGGATAGAAGATTATTTATCTCTAGTATAAAAGTTCGAAGATATGCAGTCTAAGACTGGTATGAAGATCTAGCTGACCAAAGTCCTCAGGGACTTAACTCCTTCCATTATCAATCTTCTTGTCCTGGAATGTGGCCTTATCGTCACAGCCCTAAGAAGTATCCAATTCTAGGCAGCAGGATGAAAGAAGGAATAAAAGGCATATGTAAACTGTCTCTTAGAGAAATTTTCATAAGCAACTGCCTACTACACTCTAAATCCCACTGGCCAGACTTAGTGATATGGCCACACTTAACTGCAAGGGATAATGGAAAATATCATCTTTAAGCTGGACAGTCATATAACCAGCTAAAAATACCTGTTGGTATTGATGAATGGAAAAAAATATTAAGGGACAACTAATGGTTTCAACTACAGTTTACCTGAAAATAGAAATAGTATCTACTGGAATTTACTTGGGAAGGGGTCAGAATTAAATGGGAACACACAGGCAAAGCACCTTGCGTACTGCTGCATGAATGAGAATCTCATTCCTTCTTATCCTCTGTATGCACAAAAATAAGCTTATTCACATGTATCTCTTGTCTATCTTGCATCTTCAGACCTAGATACAATTCATTAACCTTTCCAAGCAGAAAAATTAATATGCCATAATTTCTTCCTATTTTGACTTGCAGATATGCAGATACAAAATACTGCTCACTATCTTTCTCAGCTTTGCATAACTGTTAACATTATACATTTCAAAGCTGCCCCAACGGCATAATAGCAATGAAATTCTGGGCTTACAGGCTCTCTGGAATATGAGCTCCACAAGACCATGGCCTTGCCTGATTCGTTCACAAGAAAGTTATAGAAGAATACCTGGCACATAATCGGGCACATTCAATATTGGTTGAAGGAAATGATACTGGAATTATCAAATACATGGGAGAAAATAAGAATGTTCAATATTAAGAAGCCAGCAAGATACATCACTATTACAAAGCACATTGGATCCTTAAATGGCAATATTGTGGATCAGATGTTTAGAGAAAACTCTCCCAGTACGGTACACTGATAAAGGCTGGATACATTCCAAAATAAAAACGCATGAATGAGCTCCCAAGAAAGCAAAGGTATTCTCTGAAGGCCAGAAAAGATAAGAAAGCTCAAATTGAAAGAAATAAGTGGTGTTCAAGCTGGAAATTGCTCTTGGGGGTCTAAGAAGATAAAGCCTGTGGCCTTAAGTGGATATGAGATTAAATTGAAGATATTCACTTTTTAAAGCAGAGATCCCAAGAGGGTAAACATCCTTTTCTAAGTGGATGACCTAAGGGGAAAACATATCCCACAGAGGGAGTTAGTAGGATACATTATTATCTCATCTTGGCTCTTGGTGAAGCTAAAAAAGAGAAAGAAAGAAAAAATTCTACCCTAAGAATTCCTAACCACAAATGTACACTTAAAGGATTTAGAATAAGAACTCAAACCACCTATGTAACAAAAGAGAAACCTTAAGCCAAAAATGGAATTTAAAGTGTCCCAGGTAGATAAATGCCCCTAGGCACCTAGAAAAACCAAATGAGCATCCTACTTGAAAAAAACAAATTTTTAAACCAGGCCTCAAATAAATCTCACAAACAAAGCTCACAATCAAAAATCACTAAAACAACAGGAAAGAAACTGCCATGAGGAAGAGGAGGGAGAAACAACAAACCACAGAATCAGAATGGCAAAGACAGCAGATGTTGGAATTATCAAAGATAGACTATAAAATAAGAATGCATAATATTGTTTTTAAAAATATAAATTAAAAGATTGATATAGAATCAGGGACTATGGAAGGTGACCAAGCAGATATATTAAGAAACAAAATAGAAATTCTAAAACTGAAAATACAATAACTGAAATTAGAAACTTCATGAAAAGTTAAACAGTAGATTAGACCCAGCTAAAGAGAGAATTAGTGAACTAGAAGAACAGATATACAGATATCTCAGAGTTTCTCTTAAAGCCAGCCCTGAAAGACAAGGATTTCAGTGTAAGTAGTTAATTTGGGAGGGGAAAGAAACACCAGTGAAGAAGTGAGTAAATGGCACAGAGAAGGCAAAGTAGCCAATTTAGGTGATACTGAGCTTTTTACCACTGTGGGAAACTGGAGCTTCATCACGCTGGAGGCACTCTAGAAGCCCATCTAGAACACATACTTCAAGGTTGTCCCACCTGAGCTGCTGTATTCATTCACCCATCAGTCGCTGGTTGAGGGCTGTTTCCGCTAAGCCATTAATTGCCAGGCACTTCTGACCTTCACAGGAGTGGCAAAGTGGACTCTGAAAACCAGAGCAAAAAAATTCAGATGTTGGCAGTTAAAAGCTAGGCAGATATACTGATGTGGTAAAGACAGAGGGATACATACAGACGGACCACTGACTCCATCCACTATAGTGATTTTGAAGAAATTACCCAGAATGCAGCACAGGGAGACAAAGAATTGGAAAATGTAAAAAAAGATTAAGATTCATAGAAGATAGAGAATGTACATATTATATGATCTTGCAATTCCACCCCAGGTATTCTACCTAGAGAAACTCTAACACATGAACACTAGGAATTATATATAAGACTTTGCATAGCAGCACAGTTCAAAAAAGCAAGAAATTTTAAAAATATGTCTATCAAGTGTAGGATGGATACATTGGGGTATATTTTTACAATAGAATTCTACAAAGCAGTAAAAATGAAGAACTGTTCACGCACATCATAGGAATAAATCCCTCATAGACAATACTGAACCAAAAAAGCAAGTCACAGAAGAATATGTACAGTATAATTTCATTTATATAAAGCTTAAAAATAGGCAAAATAAATAATATATTGTTTAGGACTTAATTAAAATAACTAATTATTATATAGTACTTACTCTATGCCAGACACTAGTCTGAACATTGTACATATTTAATTAGTTGCACTCATTTAATCCTTATAACAACTCTGTGAGGTAAGTACTCTTCTTATTCCCAGTTTATAGATGACTGCATTGAAACACGGAGAGGTTAAGTGACTTTCCCACAGTCACACAATTAACATAATGTGTGCAGTAAAAATAGAAAGAAATGCAACAGAAATATTAGCCCAAAGTCATGTTTATGGTTATCTTTGAAGAGGGGGATAAAACTAGAGGTGCATCAAGAGTTCTGGAAACATCCTCCTCCTTTACGTGTATCATGGTGTATTAGTCTCTTCTCACACTGCTATAAGGTAATACCTGAGGGCTGGTACGGTGGCTCACACCTATAATCCCAGCACTTTGGGAGGCCAAAGCAGGCAGATCACTTGAGGCCAGGAATTCAAGACCAGCCTGGCCAACTTAGCAAAACCCCGTCTTTACTAAAAATACAAAAAAAAAAAAAGAAAAAAAAAAAAAAGCTGGGCATGGTGGCAGGCACCTGTGGTCCCAGCTCCTTGGGAGGCTGAGGCATGAAAATTGCTTGAACCTGGGAGGCAGAGGTTGCAGTGAGCTGAGATTGCACAGCTGCACTCCAGCCTGCACGACACAGAAGAACTATGTCTCAAAAAAAAAAAAAAAGAAAAGAAAAGAAAAAGAAAATACCTGAGATAGAGTAATTTATAAAGAAACGAGGTTTAACTGGCTCATGGTTCCACAGGCTGTACAGGAAGCATGGCTGAGGAGGCCTCAGGAAACTTACAATCATGGTGGAAGGCCAAGGGGAAATAGGTACGTGTCACATGGCTGGAGCAGGAAGAAGAGCTGGGGTGTGGGGAGAGGTGCCACACACTTTTAAACAACCAGATCTCATGAGAACTCCCTCACTAGCATGAGAAGAGCAAGCAGGAAAATCTGCCCCCATGATCCAGTCATCTCCCTCCAGGCCCCACCTCCAGCATTGGGGATTACAGTTCCACATGAGATTTGGGCAGAGACACAGGTGCACACCATATCACATGGGTACGTAAGTGTTCTTTTGTTACTATTCTTTAAGCACATGTGTTATATACTCTTTTTGTGTATGATATATTTCGTAATGACAATTATTAAGAAAGAAATGCATTTGCATAAGCAAAGATTAAAAGGTGCAAGTGAGCTTATTTCAACAAAAGAGAGTTTATTACAAAGTGAAAAATAGCTTATTAGAAAGCTAAGCAAGAAAAAGCCATAACAAAAAGGAAATACTTTGAATTGACAGAAATATTATATACATTAACGAAGAATTCTACTTTACTGTCCAGTTCAATCTAGTATGAAAGGTTTACAATTATAAATAGACCAGCAACAGAAACCCATAATTAAATGAAAGACAGACAGAGAGAGCGAGCGAGCAAGAGCAGCATTAGAAAGAGATACACCAAAATGTTTTCTCATGCTGAAATGGCAGGATTGTGATGGTGATGGCAGGATTGTGAGTGATTTCCTCCCTTACTTTTTAACATTACAGACAGATTCTGGAGTTAGACAGACATGACCTTGAATTGAGCATGCATAATTCACTGGTCATGAGACCTTAGAAAATTTGCTTAATCTCTCTGAGCTTTAAATTCTTCCCATGTAAAATGAGGATAATAGAGCCTCAGGAATGTGCTGTGAGGTTTTAATGAGATAATATGTATTAGTAGCAGAGCACCTAACTTGTAGTAAGTCAACAAAATTTGTTATAGTTACTTCTAGTGACCATTGACTCCCTTTATTTGCCTTCACCGCATTTATTTTGGGGCACCTTCTCTGGCTCAGGAATTGAGCCATCATCTTGATAGGAGCCCACACCTCAAGCCCACAACAAGGCTCAATGCTAAAACTTTAGATGGAGTTACTGAAAAGAGTTGCCATCTTTTCTCTGATATCACCAGCTCCAAAGATGTAAGTTAGAGCCTAGGCAATGAACATCTTTGGAACCACAAATGGAAATAAAATTAACTCAGAGGGAGATGAGAGGAGAGAGAGAAATATAAAGAGAAAGATAAAGAGAGAGAGAGAGAGAGAGAGAGAGACTGAGTCCTGAAGACAACATTGAAGCCCTTGAACCCAGCCACAACTAAACAGAACCACACTTAACTTTTCTGTAAATAAATGTTTTACATAAATTAATTTATGTTTCTGTCACTAGCAATCCAAAACTCCTGGCTAATAAATGAGTTAGTTCCTAAAGTTCAGTTAGAGCAATATAAATCTGCTATTATACTATCAATACATCATTCTCTTTTTTTTCCTACACTGTTTAGTTAGCATGTGTTTTTATTGCTTATTTTCTCATTATTTTTCTATTTTTACCTATGTAGATTATTTCTTTCAAAGTTCTTTTTGAATTATTGCATGTGTTTATTGTCTATGTATGTTTTTTGTGTTCTCTCTGAAATTTTCGCCAGTATAATTGTTGAATATTTTAATGATCAAATTTAGAACTTTACCTGCAGATAACTGCAGCCCCAACTGACAGCCTGACTTATCTCATCCCGATAAATCACTCCCAGATTCATGACCCTCAGAAACTGAGATAAATGCAGTTTTATTGTTTTAACGCTGCTAAATTTTAGGGAAGTATATTATGTAGCAATAGACAACCAACACAATCTCTTTTCATAAATTTTACCTCTAACCGATGGTCATTCATTTTCAAGCGGAAAACTTTCTTTAAATGAAGATTTTTTTTCCTTTGTTCCTTTGAACATGTTGTTCTCTTTGTTGTTTTTTCCTTCAGAAACTGTTATTCCCAAAGAATTGGGATCTCCAAGATCCGTCATCCAACTATTAGCTCATCAGTTTAAGTCTTTTATTCTTACACTTTTGAAACCTTCCTTCAATTTGTCCTCTACTATATGAATTCCCCTTTCCATGGTTTCAAGTTTGCTACTTGCTGCCTGCAGCTTAGTATCATTATACTGTTATATTTAACTTTATTACAGTCTTTTCTTGTCTTGGATTTTTCACATTTTTTTTTGTAATAGCCGACTCTTGTTTCTCTGAGGAAATGTCCCCTTACATATTTTTGAACAATTGCAGCAGATATTTTTCCAAAATTGGTCTCTGTTTCTTGTAGTAAATCTATTTCAGGTGCAGGCCATTTTCCTGAATCATCAGGACAGCATAGCACAGTGGTGGATATTGTTTGGCTGTGTCCCCACCCAAATCCAAATCTCATCTTGAATTGTAGCTCCTGTAATTCCCGCATGTTGTTGGAGGGACCCAGTGGGAGATAATTGAATTATGGAGCAGTTCCCCCCTTATTGTTCTCCTGGTAGTGAATAAGTCCCATGAGATCTGATGGTTTTACAAGGGGTTTCCCCTTTCACTGGCTCTCAATTCTCTCTTGCCTCTGCCATGTAAGACGTGCCTTTTGCCTCCCGCCATGATTGTGAGGCCTTTAAACTGTGAGTTTGTTAAACCTCTTTTTCTTTATAAATTACCCAGTCTCAGGCATGTGTTTATCAGCAGCGTGAAACAGACTAATACAGTTAAGCCTACAGATTAGGAACCATTCTGCCCAGGTTCATATCCCAATCTTGTCACCTATTATCTCCAGGACCTTGGAAAAGCTCCTTAAACTCTGTGTTTCAGTTTCCTATCTGAAAAATTGGGGTAAGAGTAGTACCTGCCTCATAGAGTCACTAAGCTAAAACATGCAAAGTGCTTAGAACCACTTCAATATATGGGCATGTGCTCAAAAATATTAGTCATTATTACCAAGACAATGGCCAACTTGTGCTGCAGAATGTGATCATACCACCCTACCCACCTCCCACTAGATTCTTCTCTCTTTACTCATCTTCTCACAGTCCTGGTATAGAAGGAAAATCAAGATGCTGAGTTTCCCCTGGGCTCAGTAACAGACTGGTATGAGGCCCTATCCTAAGAAATGGTTAAAAGCCAAAGTTGCATCTCTCCCTGGTTAAGACTAAGATTTTTATAGAATAAAATATAATTTTTTAAAACTTATGCTAGAACCCATAGCTCACACCTGTAATCCCAGCACTTTGGGATGCTGAGGTGGGAGTATCGCTTGAGCTCAGAAATTCGAAACCAGCCTGAGCAATACAGCAAGACACCATCTCTACTAAAAATCAAAACAATCAGCCCATGCACATGGTGGTGCATGCCTGTAGTCCTAGCTACTTGGGAGGCTAAGGTGGGAGGATCACTTGAGCTCAGGAGATCAAAGCTGCAGTGAGCTATGATCACGCCACTGCACTCTAGCCTGGGCAATAAAGTGAGACCCTGTCTCAAAAATAAATAAATAAATAAATAAATAAATATTAGCAAATTACCTGTTTGGCATCAGGTGAGTATAGATTGGGGATAGTAATACCATTGCTTACAATTTTCCCAGCACAGATAATGGAAGGATGGGTTCCTAGGGGAAGGATCCCTTGTGCGTTTACATAGTAGAAAAAACACACTCAAACCCAGGTACCTGCAGCATTGAACGATACTTTTCACCCCAACTCCTTTACGCCATCCCAAGAACCCCAAAGTCTCATTCCACCATAACTTTAGACTCGAAGTCTAGGATCTTGTGATCTGCATTACATTTGGGTGTGACGCTTCTTAACTTGGAGACTTATAAATTATCTACCTCCATATTCCCGAGACACAATGGAGAAATAGTGTAATTGCAATAAGCCTTTCCTTTTGAGATAGTGAAGAATTGCAGGCATACAGCTGCCACCAGTCCGAAAAAATTGAAATCTCCTAGTCAAACGTTGTGAGGTCTTCCCCGTTCTGAGGGTAGGCAATGTTACCTGACTTAGTCCTTATTCTGCTTCCTGGAGTAGCTCCTTATCCACCACTCTCCAAACCTCTTGGCTTTGCCCTCTGCAATGTCCTTTTTTTGTCTCATCACTTCTGTGGATGCATCTGAAGAGGACATTAGAAAATATGCACATTTTAGTAGCTTAGCAAATTTCACAGCCTGTTTCTTGTCTGTGGAAAGTTTGGATGAGGTGACCATATTTTGCATGTGGGAAAAATGCAAATAACTGTGGCCAAGAAGACAGTCTGGTAGATTTCATTATCACCTCAATTCTTCATCCCTCCCTGCACACAGACTTTTAGCTACGTGACTTTGCAGTCCAGTAGGCCAGGCATGGTGGCTCACACCTGTAATGCCAATATTATGGGAGGCCCAGGCAGGAAGATTGCTTAAGTCTAGGAATTTGAGAGAAACCTGGGCAACACAGTAAAATCTCCCTACCAAAAGAAAATTCTTAGCCAGGCATGGTGCTTGCCTCGAGTCACAGTTATTTAGGAGGCTGAGGTGGGAGGACCACTTGAGGAGTTTGAGGCTGCAGTGAGCTATGATAGCGCTACTGCATTCTAGTCTGAGCAACAGAGCAAGACCTTATCTCTAAATAAATAAAGCATTTCTCCACCCCTTGACTTGGGGCTTGGCCATGTGGTTTGCTTTGGCCAATGGGATGTTGGTAGGTAAGTCACAGGCAAGGGCTTACCCCTGCGTGGTAGTAACTCTGCCATCACCATGAGAAGAACATACCTGGGCTAACCCACTGAACCTCAGAGAAGGATGAAAGACATCTGGAGTAGAGCTGTCCCGGCTGCCTAAGCCTGAAGCAGAATAGCAGGCCAGCCTACATCAGCTGAGCCCCAGCTGACTCACAGGCTCATGAAGGCTAATAAATCATTGTTGTCTTAAGCCACTGTGTTGTGAAGTAGTTATTATGCAACAATGGCAAACCGATATACTTGGAAAAATTTTGCACAAAAGCCTTATGTAACATTATAAGCTAAAATGTGCCCCCCAAAATTGATATGTTGAAGCCCTAACCCCCTTAAAAAGATTCTCTGTTGACCCAAAACTTAATCAAGCTTTTAAACTTTCTCCTAAGTCTATCTGTGCACTCCCTTGTAAAACCCAGTTTCAGCAAAGAATCCTGCTAAGTCAGTGTATTAGTCTGGCCTCACACTGCTATTAATAACTGCCCGAGACTGGGTAATTTACAAAGAAAAGAGGTTTAATTGACTCACAGGTCCACATGACTGGGGAGGCCTCAGGAAACTTACAATCATGGCAGAAGGCAAAGGGGAAGCAAGACACTTCCTTCACAAGGCAGCAGGAAGGAAGTGCCAAGCAAAGTGGGAAGAGCCCTTATCAAACCATCAGGTCTCGGGAGAGCTCACTCACTATCGTGAGAACAGCATAAGGGAAACCCACCCCCACGATTCAGTTACCTCCACCTGGTCTCTCCCTTGACATGTGGGGATTATGGAGATTATGGGGATTACAATTCAAGATGAGATCTGGGTGGGGACACAAAGCCTAACCAGTCAGTTTAGCAAGAACCCCATACCCCCATCCTCAACATCAGATCATTCTTGACATCTGATCAGGTTCCTCATCCCCCAGGTGATGTATGATCATCCTGGCCTGTCTTCAGCTGGAATTTTGTTAAGTGGGTTTAGCCACAATCCCCCTTATCTCTGATGTTTCCTCTTAGTAATTTTCCATCCACCGACACCCATCCTGCTCCTTGACTATAAAGTTCCACATGCCCATGCTGTATTCAAAGTTGATCCCAATCTCTCTCCTTCACTGCAAGACCCATTGCAGTGGTCTCTATAGCTATCACAATGGTCCTGAATAAAGTCTTCCTTATCATGCTTTAACAAATATCATTGAATAATTTCTTCTTTAATTATCATTGAATAATTTCTTCTTTAATTGTGACTATATTTGGAGGCAGGGTCTTTAAGAAGGTAACTGAGGTTAAATGAGGTTGGTTATAAGATGGAACCCTAATTCAATAGGACTGTGTCCCTGTAAGTAGAGAAAGATATTGCTCTCTCAGCAAGAACACATGTGGAAGGGCCGTAAGGACACTGCAGAAGGCAGCCAACCTAAAGACGAGGTCAGCAGTCATAGCAGAAGCATTTGTTGAGTGCATATCATTGATCAGACACCATGCTAAGGATTTTACACATATTAGTCTCTCCTGTCTTAGTGAAAGTCCTCCCCTCCCTGATATCAACATCTCCCCTCCTGTGCTTGGGGCCAGAATGTGTCACCTCTGTTTCCAGGTAGGTGGTTCTCAGTTGGCCCTGATGTGAACAACAGATAGCTGTGGGGGGTGGACTGGGAAATGTGCTGTGTGCTTTGTACCCTCCTGACGCCACAGTGTCATACTAATGTTAATAGCAGCTTGGAAGACAGGGGGCTAGGAAATGAAATGCTGGAAAGAAAAGGAATATTAGTATTTTGTGAGGATGCTGATGGGAGTATGGATGAGATCAATGATAATAGAAGTCTAACATAGGGTGTCTCACACAGCACTTACCCAGTAGACATTTATCTCCAATAAACATCGTTTACCTGCATGCATGAATAAATTTAAAAATTTTTTAATTTTCCAACATCAGCTGATATTCTCTCTACTTGCTACACAGTCAGAGTCACTAGCACAAAAATGTTAGTACTATAGCCCAGAAGTGGTATTTACTGAAGGAATTTTAATTTTTTAAAGCTATTTAAATAGCATATTTTAATATTAAAAATAGCCATATAACTGTTTCCATTATATATTCCTGACTTTATAAACTGGAATTTGTAAATGCTGGTTATAGCTACCTATGTTTGGTATTAAGAGCATCTGCTATGTACTAAGATTCCATCAGGCCAATTATTTTTTTTCCCCCAGAGGACCCCATGGAATAATTCAAAGATCCTAAGTAGAACAATTACAGGGTTGTTCTCTTGACTCTTGACTAACGTGGGGGCCGTCTTAGAGAAGACCACCAGCAGATGATCACCGTGTCTCATTGATGGTTAAAGGAAACTTAATGTCCAACGGGAAGCCTTGAGGCGCTGCCACCTATACAAGCCTTTTCCGTGGGCTCAGGTCCTGGGATGGTTTTCAGGTGACCTCCGGTGGGGGGGGGTCCTAACGCACCACTGGCCAAATTCATCCTGGGCAGACAGACCTTTCTCTATTTAACTCAAAGAAATAACCACACTCAGAAATGCTAGGCAAAAATTTACTATTTGTAGAAAACTGTTTACTCAAAGGGCTTAACCCCTTCCAGGGAAGCTCTGAAGGTATAATGTTGCAGCAGGCCATCTCCCATTGGAGCTTTTTTTATTTTTATTTTTTTGTTGAGAAGTTTCGCTCTGTCGCCCAGGCTAGAGTGCAGTGGCACAATCTCAGCTCACTGCAACCTCCACTTCCCCAGTTCAAGTGATTCTCCTGCCTCAGACTCCCAAGTAGCTGGGATTAGAGATGTCCACCACCACACCTGGTTAATTTTTGTATTTTTAGTAGAGACGGGGGTTTTGCCATTTGGCCAGGCTGGTCTCGAACTCCTGACCTCAGGTGATCCACCCACCTTGGCCTCCCAAAGTGCTGGGATTATAGGTTTGAGCCACTGTGCCCAGCTAGAGCATTTTTTGGAATAACAAATAAACCAGGCTGGGTGCAGTGGCTCACACCTGTAATCCCAGTGCTTTGGGAAGCTGAGGCAGTAGGATCACTTGAGGCCACGTGTTTGAGAGCAGCCTGGGCAACACAGTAAAACCCCATCTCATCAAATATTTAAAAATTAGCTGGGTGCAGTGGCATGTGTCTGTAGTCTCAGTTACTAGGGAGGCTGGGTGGGAAGATCACTTGAGCTCAGGGTGCAGTGAGTCATGATCTCAACTTTGCACTCTGGCCTAGGTGACAAAGCAGAACCCTGACTAGAAAGAAAGAAAGAAAGAAAGAAAGAAAGAAAGAAAGAAGGAAGGAAGGAAGGAAGGAAGGAAGGAAGGAAGGAAGGAAGGAAAGGAAGGAAGGAAAGAAGGAAGGAAGGAAGGAAGGAAGGAAAGGAAGGAAGGAAAGAAGGAAGGAAGGAAGGAAGGAAGGAAGGAAGGAAGGAAGGAAGGAAGGAAGGAAGGAAGGAAGGAGAAAACACCATTTGAATAAACTATGATGTAGCCATATAAAATAACTGCAAGCAAATGTTTGAAAGAATAAGTTTGGTCCATATGCAATGATATGGGAATGTCTCCAAAATATACAATTTAACCAACAAACAGAAACGACAAAGTGTAGAAGGGTAAATATTGATCCCGTATTTTTTCAAAGGATAAACATTTACAATGGTGAACTATTTGAATAGTGATGTAATCTTTGTTCTTGATATTTCCTGTTTCTCTGTGACCTTTCTGCCATTCCAGCTACAGTCAGAATATTCTACACGTACTGCCTCAGAGAAGCACTACACAGAGAACAAAGATGTCAGTTCCCGGCTTTGGAACTTTTAAATAGGCTATTGATTCTGCAGGCATGATAGCCTTGAGAGGTTCAAAAGCTAATGTTTTTGAGTTATAAGAAGCTGGCTTTTGAAATCACATCATTTATGCCACAAGCCATCATGTTGAAAGAACGTGTGCTCAGTTGAACCCATATATGCTCACTCTCAGACTAATTGGAGATTCCATGGACCAGGAAAGGGAAGTAAGTTAACTGCAATTGGGTCCCTAAGAAGGGGCCCTCCCCAACCATGTGTCAGGGAAGGATATGGTAGAAACCCCAGACACACTGGGAAATCCGAGAGCAGAGAAGATACGGCCTCACTACAGGGAGGTGGCAAACATCCCAGAGTTCCTCATGTGCTGCAGGACATGGCAGCAGAAGAGCAGAGACAACTGAGTGGGGTGGCCCTGAGACATTGAGACATCGCACACTTCCCCTGTGCAACACCCACTCAGGAATGGGGAGAATCAAGTGTTTCCTGAGGCACCCAGAAGGGTCCCAGAAGTAGCTGAGCAGCCAGATCTCAGAGGCCTTGAAGCCAGAATGAGAAAGTCTACAACAGCTCTCTGCATGAACCACTGGCTGGATACTGAAAGGGGAAAGAGCCCCGAAATGCTGGGTGGCAGGTGACACCAAGAAGCTCCTGCCTCATCCACTTCACACCTTGCACCCTATCACCCTTCATCCACCACCCCTCAGTCACACCCCTCAGTCACACCCCTCAGTCACCACCCCTCAGTCACACCCCTCAGTCACCACCCCTCAGTCACAACTCCAGGAAAGGGAGGGAGTAAACCCTGAAATGTCTGTGCTTATGTTCACACTTCCCAATGGCAGCTTGAAAATAGAAGTAATTTATGTTATAGGAAAAAATGCTATTAATAATTCTACTTCCTGCCACCTGAATGTATGGCCTGAAGTTTGCCCCTGTTTAGGATCATCTATATGCAAATATAGGTATTAGAAATTTCTGAAACTCTAACAATGGTCACTCCTAGAGAATGGAACTGGAAAAGAGAGGATAGAGACTTGCATTTTTCATTGTCTTCTCTCTCGATGCTTAGTTTTTTTAACTATATTCAATAACGTAAATAAATACCACTTTGACTTGGTGGAGGTATAGGGGAGGGGTACACATTACTGGAAATAGACCACTGACTTTGTCAGACCCTCAAGGTGGTTGTAACACTAGTAAAGATGCAGCCCTGGAATCGTACACTGGTAATAATGGTGCTTTCTCTTCTAATCCTCTGAAGTCAAAACGAGACTGTCTGCCCAGTTTCTTCTGACCTCCATTTGTTCTGTTATTAACCAATCATTCCCAGGTTGCAATTGTTTTTATGGTGTTGTTGATCATGTCAAAGGACATCTACGGAGTCATGAGTGCTTCCTGAACTTTACCCTCTGCTTCCTCCACGATGTTCTTGAATAAACTCCAGACGCCACGGATGTTCTCATGTGGCTCTTGGTGGTCCAGCACTATCACTCACACCACGCACCTTCGGAAACTATTATAGGTTAAGACAATTCATCAGAACACAAAATAATTGGCAGACAGAGTAAACAACATGCATTGCAAAATACACTCAACTCAGGACAGAATGATAAAGCAGTCATTGTTTGAAAATATTTGCAGTGTGGTACATTAATGACCATTGCCCTGAAATAGAAAAATCAATGTGTATAGAGAAAAAATATATAATCTGAAGAGTTAGCTTTTACTGTCCCAGAGCATATTGTTGAAGAGTGAAGCTCTGCACTATGTTTGGGTCAAAATCTGCATGAGCCACCCATTATTTCGGACAGTCCTACAGGGAGAAAACTAGATTAGAATTGGCTGCTTTCTGACTAACAAGAGAATACACACAGTATATCCAGTGTAAAGTCAATTAACATAAAGTTAGTGAATTCATTTATGAGAGTGGTGGGTTAATTAACATGAGACTGGGGAGTTCATACACAGCTTAAGTAAGCAAATTCAATTTTCTATACAAACAATTTGTGGTTTAAGTAAATGACCACAGGCCAGGCGCAGTGGCTCACGTCTGTAATCCCAGCACTTTGGGAGGCCGAGGCAGGCAGATCACTTGAGGTCAGGAGTTCGAGACCAGCCTGGCCAACATAATGAAACCCTGTCTCTACTAGAAATACCAAAATCAGCCAGGTGTGGTGGTGGGTGCCTGTAATCCCCGCTACTTTGGAGGCTGAGGCAGAAGAATTACTTGAACCCGGGAGGTAGAGGCTGCAGTGAGCCAAGATCATGCCACTGCACTCCAACCTGGGCAACAGAATGAGACTCCATCCAAAAAAATGAAAAGTAAATGACTATGATTTCCTAAAACAAACACAGTTTTTAGTATTTTTGGTTATTATGAGCTTTTCAGTTAAAGAATTGCTTTCCCAGGAAGTAAAATTAAAACTATATAATTAAAAAATGGAATTACTTAGAAAACATTTTGCTGCTGCTTCTTGTATGTCAGCAAACATGAAAAAAGAAACTGCAATCATGATGACAAGAAACAAAGCATGTTTAGTTTTAATTTTAATTTTAAATGGGACCTTGGCCCCACCAGGCTGGTCTATAAGGGGGATCTTAATTCACTGTCATCTTTAGTGACAGTGATGGTACCTGTCTCATGTTTACCTAGCTGAGACATGCAGCAGAGCAACCTGCACTGAAATTTTCAAAAACTCATCTCAAGATAGAGCCTAGCAAGAATGCAAGTCATTCTTGCATTGCTTTAAGTTAGAATTGGAACCCATCATTTCTAATTTTGTCCAAGGAATTGATTCAAAGTTGTAGTTGGGTGTTTCTTTCAGAGCTTGTAATGTTGCTCCTAGCTTCAAACACATTCAGAGAACGGAAGTTTTATATTAAAAAGCACAAGTTATATGGTGTTTTGTGTAACTGATTATTTTACATACACACACATCTATTTTAGGAAAATGCTCCAGAGACAAATAGTGCTCTAACAAATTAGCACTGCATGGAGCAGCATTAAACCATCATCCATAGATTATTTGTATAATACAAAATGATCAAAATGATACTCAGTAAATGGAAAATAAACCATTTTCTTCTAAAACTTAAAACCATTTCCCATACTTCTATAGGGTCATTGAAAATGTGTTCACAATATTCATAGCTGACATCTCTTCAACTGCCGTTCATGTTCGGATGCCCATGTTAATGTTGATCCTTTCCTCTCCTGCATTGGGTTGAGGGAGAGGAAAACCACTTTTCTGGTGTGGAATAGCACATCCTGTCTGCTCCCTTCTCAGGACACTGGCGGGTAGGGGGTTGGGTTGAGGGGCAGAGGAAGCAGAGAGCAAAAGGACCCCTATGGGCCTACACACTCAGAGATTGCAAGTGCCAGAGACACTCGAGGGAAATGGTCCCATGTATTTGGGAAAGCTAGACCTCGAACCAGATTAGTTTGGGCTGCTAAACCAAGGGATAGAGATGGAAGGTTCAGGGATGGCATCAGTGGGAGATTGCTGCACCTGTCACTCCCACACCCTCCAATCTCCACAACCCTAGCTGCCAAACCACTGAGAAGCATAATCCATGTGTCCCACTGACTGCCTTTGTCATGAGTCCCACTGGCCACCAGCTCTGCTCCATAGAACAGCCAGTTTAAACTAATGCTGCAGTAAATGGGCAATGTGGTCCCTGAGAAAATCTCACTGCAAACCTCTGGGAGGGAGGTTAAGCATCCGCCCCAACTGACGCTTCCTGTTCCAGGGCATGGCATTATGAGGGGAAGTGACTGCTCAGCCTAAACTATACTGCCTGCTTCCTGGTGTGTAGTGGGGTACAGTGTCCCACTCCACAATGAGGAGCAGGAGCAGAATTGGTATATGTCCTTTGCGCTGAGCTCATTAGCAAGCTAGTACACCTTCTTCACCCTTTCCTTCCTCTTCTCCTGGCTTCAGGCAGCCTAAAATGGAAACCATAGGAGTTGCATGTCAAGCTGATGGAGCCTTGATGGAGGAGCCCGCATCCCTAAGTCGCTGTCTAGAAGAGAGCTGCCTACTGACCAGGAACACCCATTTGAGATGACAGTGAGGGAGAAATTAGCTTCTACTGTGTTAGAGTCATTATATATTTGGCGATTTGTAATAGCAGCTCACATATTCTAATATATAAGCCTATGTGCAAACCCTGCTCCTACATTTCAGACAGGGCTCTCTCAGTTTCATAGCACCTTCCATACGATGCTTTCAGACAATCTGTTTTCTCTGGCCATGTTTCTATGTGTTGTTCCAGCACAGCAAGTCCCAGTTCATCCTGAGGGTCTGATTACACCCAGACAAGTGCTCCTCTTTCCCTTTTGCAATGGAAGCAGGGACTGGTTCTTACTTTGAGCCAAATGAGATGAAAATTTGTCCTCGCCGTCTTCCCCAGATTTCCCCAGATTTATGCAGAAAGACTTCTTTGGTCCTTGATCAATGGCCAGCAGCCAATCATACTTATGACTCCTGAAACATTGATACAATGTCTACTTTCTCATGAATTTTAATGAAAGGGTTTGAGGTTGGGTTTTGTTTTTGTTTTTGTGTTGTTTTTGAGGCAGGGTCTCGCTCTGTCACCCAGGATGGAGTGCAGTGGTGTGATCATGACTCACTATAGCCTCAACCTCCTTGACTCAAGAGATCCTCCCACCTCAGCCTCCCAAGTAGCTGGGACTACAGGCAGGTGCCACCACACCAAACTAATTTTTGTATTTTTTGTAGAGACAGGGTTTCACCATGTTGCCCAGGCTGGTCTCAAACTCCTGGGCTCAAGAGATTCCCCCACCTCGGCCCATCTGAGATTTTTTTAAACATTATTAGTGGGGGTGGGGGGCGGAAATAAGGTGAGACGGTTGCTTTGATTTTTACTTTGCACACGGGTGAGTTGAAGACCCACATTCTTCGTAGACCACAGTTGTTCACACCCATTAGGTGTAGAAATGAATTAGTCCAGGTATCCATGGCACAGTTTCTTTTCTGAAAGGTTTATCCAAAAACTAAATACATTTTTTAAAAAAATACTACAACAGAAGGAGCAGAGAAGAAAAAAGAGGACAAGGGAGAGAAAAGGAAAGAAGGAGAAAGAGAGAGATTTACTGAACTTAGAGTATTTGTCTCCAAGACACTCTGTGTGATGGTTAATAGTGAGTGTCAACTTGATTGGATTGAAGGAGGCAAAGTATTGTTCCTGGGTGTGTCTGTGAGGGTATCGCCAAAGAAGATTAACATTTGAGACAGTGGGCTTCGAGAGGCAGACCCACCCTCAATCTGGGTGAGCACCATCTAATCAGCTGCCAGCACTGCTAGATTAAAGCAGGCAGGAGAAGATGGAAAAGCAGACTTACTGAGTCTTCTGGCCCTCATCTTCCTCTTGTGCTGGATGCTTCCTGCCCTCAAACATCAGACTCCAAGTTCTCCAGCTTTGAACTCTCAGACTTACATCAGTGGTTTGCCAGGGACTCTCAGGCCTTTGGTCACAGACTGAAGGCTGCACTGTTGGCTTCCCTACTTTCGAGGTTTTGGGACTCAGACAGATCCACCACTGGCTTCCTTGTTCTTCAACTTGCAGACAGCCTGTTGTGGTACTTCACCTTGTGATTGTGTGCGTCAATTCCCGTTAATAAACTCCTGTCATATATACGTATATCCTATTAGTTCTGTCCCTCTGGAGAACCCTGACTAATACACTTGGCCTGGGCGAGTGGGGTTTACCTGGATGTTGAGTCTGAGTGAACTCTGAACCTGGACTCACGCTCTTCCCAGGTCCTTGGCTCATCTCTTAAGAAGCGCCCAAACTCCTTTTCATCTCGGAGTCCTGATTCTAACTCTCTGTGCCAACAGCTGGGTGTGCAGATGGAAGGAGTGTCGCTGGTCCAGTCGGTGCTGATGCTGACCTCTCTCTTGCATAATCCCAACTGAAGCTTCCACTTGTTTTTCTGCTGTCTCTCTTGGTGATGACGGCTGCCAGCTGTCTAGGGATCTTTCTCAACCTGTCTTCCACCCAATGTCCTGTATCCCATCCTCCCACTCCCAAGAGCACACAAATGGCATCTTACTGCAACGGTACCTTGAATCATCACATATTGATCTGAACCAAGTTGACCAAGAAACATTGAACTTGTAGAGTGAAAAGAAGTCAAACCTGAGAAGAAACTCCTTCCTTCACCAGTAAACTATAGGGCAGATCCTTTTATTTCTGAGGCTCAGCAGCCTTGTCTGCCCTTCTTCCCATATGGGAAATATGTGATCATGCTTGAATGTAAAGATCCCTAAATTGTGACTTGTGGCGGTGAGATGAGAATACAAGATATTCATACTAACCACTAACCATGACTCCTTGATGGAGGAACAGTCACTTTGTTTTTGTTTGTTTGCTTGCTTGTTTGTTTGTTTGGAGACAGGTCTCACTCTGTCTCCCAGGCTGGAATGCAGTGGCGCCATCATAGCTCACTGCAGACTTGAACTCCTGGGCTCAAGTGATCCTCCTGCCTCAGCCTTCTAAGTTGCTGTGACTGCAGGCGCATGCCACCATGCCCGGCTAATTCTTTAAATTTCATAGAGATGGGGTCTCACTATGTCACCCAGACTGGTCTCAAACACCTGGCCTCAAGCAATCCTCCCACCTCAGTATCCCAAAGTGCTAGGAATACAAGTGTGGGCCACAGTGCTTGGCCAGGAGCAGCCACTTTGTTATTTCCCAGACAGGAGATCCTTGAGATGTCAGGCCCTGAACACAATGTGGGTTCCCTCAGAGCTTGGGAGGAGAGGGGGACTAACAGCCACATGTGTCCACGAGTGCTCACAGCTCAATATAACTGAAGCTCCAGGATCCTGCGGTGGGATTGCAGCACCCCGTGCTGCCCTGTGGCTTGCTTTGCTGTCTGTACTCACTTCACCACCACAGCCCAGAGGTCCAGCAGCCAGACCTTCTGGCTGTCCACACGAGAAGTGCAAACACAAAGATGTTGTCTTTGGGCCTTCATCAAGTGGAACGGGTGCATGAAGAATGCGTAGGTACAGGGTAAGCATGGAATTTCTTCACCTGTCAAGTGAGAACAGTACTGATACGGTTCATGAGAGGATTAAAGGAGATAATGCATATGAAGCATTTAGCAGAGTGCCAAACACCTGGGAAATGTTGACTTTTTTTTTTTTTTTTAGACAAGAGAATATAAAATGGTCTACTGAGAAAGTTCAGACCACAAGCTCCAAGACCATGCGATAACATCACCACATCATCCTCTCCCAATTCATGCCTCTTTGAACTTGGCAGTAGACTCATTTTTCTTTCCTGGCTGAATTTACCTTGACGTATTGGTGTTTATGTCCAGGAACCAAACCATAGCTACCATGTTGTGAGGTGTCTCCCTTTGGCCACCTGCCTATCCCCTAAACTACTGGAGGCCACAGGCACTAATTAATAAACAGCATGACGTGATTTTATCATAAAGTAATTGATAAAGTTTGGGCACAGATGCTGAGTATGAATTTTTTTTTTTTTTTTTTTTTTTTAAGACAGAGTTTTGCTCTTGTTGCCCAGGCTGGAGTGCAACGGCACAGTCTCGGCTCACTGCAATCTCCGCCTCCCAGGTTCAAGCAATTCTCCTGCCTCAGCCTTCCAAGTAGCTGGGATTACAGGTGCCTGCCACCACACCCAGCTAATTTTTGTATTTTTAGAAGAGATGGGGTTTCACCATGTTGGCCAGGTTGGTCTCGAACTCCTGACCTCAGGTGATCCACCTGCCTCGGCCTCCCAAAGTGCTGGGATTATAGGCACGAGCCATGGTGCCCAGCCCAAGCTGAGTGTAAAGTACGAGTCCAGTTGATTTGATGACTCATGCTGAAAGGACTGGCCCATCAGTCAGGGCCCAACAAAGACCAAGGGGCAGCACTCACTCCCCTCCTCTCTGCCGCCTGGACCCAGCCTCGGCAGTAAAAGTCGTGACCCTTCCCCTCTGTGGCCAGGGATCCCTCCCCTCTCCCACTGGACCTTGAGTGGCACAAAGGAGTGATGTGCTTGGAATCTCGGCTCTCTATGTCAGAAGGAAGAACCTGCTCTTAGATTCACCTCTGGACTAGGAAGTCAGCCTTGACCTAGAGACAACACGAACAAGAAAATGTTTGCTGCCTTAAGGTGATGGATACCCCATTTACCCTAATGTGATTATTACATATTGCATGCTTGGATCAAAATATCTCATATACCCCGTAAATATATATACCTACTATGTACCCATTAAAATTAAAAATTAAAAATATAAATTCCCAATAATGTAAAAATGACAATCAAAAAAAGAAAAGAAAGAGTCCGGACACAGTGGCTCATGCCTATAATCCCAGCACTTTGGGAGGCCAAGGGGGGTGAATCACCTGCGGTCAGGAGTTCGAGACCAGCCTGGCCAACATGGTGAAACCCTGTCTCTACTAAAAATACAAAAATTAGCTGAGTATGGTGGTGTGCACCTGTAGTCCCAGCTACTCAGGAGGCTAGGGCAGGAGAATCATTTGAACCCAGGAGTCAGAGGTTGCCGTGAGCCGAGATCATGCCACGGCACTCCAGCCTGGGCAGAGTGAGGCTCTGTCTCAAAAAAAAAAAAAAAAGAAGAAAGGGAAGGGAAGGGAAGGGAAGGCTAGTTCCTCTCAGAGAAAAGATACTCATAGACAAAGATCTGAGCCTGGGTCAGCTTTAAAATGATCCGGGCACCTAGGAAAGCAAAATGTGCCTTCCGTCCCTAAGGATGGAAGGTGAACCAGAGATAACAGCAAGGCTAAGGTTGGGACGGGAATAGATCTTTCTTGAATACACCACATGCTTGCAATTCTGTAAATAAACAATTTTAAATTCTGACAATAATTTTTAGAGACAGGATCTCACTAGGTTGCCCAGTCTGGCCTCAAACTCCTAGGCTCAAGCAGTCCTCCCACCTAAGCCTCTTGAGTAGCTATGACTACAGGGGCACATGACCACACCTGACAAATTATGACAATTTAAAATGTTAAATGATTTTTTTATAGCCAGGCACCTTGGCTCACACCTGTAATCCCAGTACTTTGGGAGGCCAAGGCGGATGGATCAGTTGAGGCCAGGAGTTTGAGACCAGCCTGGCCAACATGGGGAAACCCCATCTCTACTAAAAATACAAAAATTAGCGAGGTGTGGTGGCGCACACCTGGCGCACTCCCAGCTACTCGGGAGACTGAGGCAGGAGAATCGCTTGAACCTGGGAGGCAGAGGTCGCATTAAGCTGAGATCACGCCACTGCACTCCGGCAGTAAATTTCTTTTTTTCCAAATATGGTCACATTCACAAGTTCCAGGGATTAGGGTGTGCACATTTCTTTTAGAATGTCAGCCTTATTCGCTATACTGCCATATTAACATGATTAGTTTGTTGTGTTACAGCAGGTTAAAACAGAGGCTTGACTAATACACCTGGGCCTTGCCCTGAGTGGCCAGCACAGGATGTTACCCATAACGGGCACTCAATTTGCGCTTAGGAAGTTGACCTAAACGTCTAAGATTGGACGATCAGGAAGACAAAACCACTTCCCACAACGCTGCTATCAAGATTGTCTCCTGTTTCTTTTCTTCAAAAGTCATTACAAAGCCTGGGTAACAGAGTGAGACCCTGTCTCTTTTTCTTTTTCTTTTTCTTTTTCTTTTCTTTTCTTTTTTTTTTTTTTTTTTTTTTTTTTTGTGAGATGGGAGTCTCGCTCTGTCGCCCAGGCTGGAGTACAGTGGCACGATCTCAGCTCACTGCAACCTTGACCTTCCAGGTTCAAGTGATTCTTCTGCCTCAGTCTCCCAAGTAGCTGAGACTACAGGCACGTGCCACCACACCCAGCTAATTTTTTGTATTTTTAGTAGAGATGGGGTTTCATCGTGTTGGCCATGATGGTCTCGATCTCCTGACCTTGTGATCCACCTGCCTCAGCCTCCCAAAGTGCTGGGATTACAGGCATGAGCCACTGCGCCAGGCCAAGACCCCTGTCTCTGAAAAAGAATAAGAAGGACCAAGTCCAGAAGACGTTGAAACCACTCTGGAATTAGCTAAGAAGACAGTGACCAGGCAACCTGAGTGAAAGGGAGGTGACTCTCCCCACCTGGCAGTGGGGTGGGTAGGGGAAGGTCAGTCAATCACAGGCAGAGATTGGGGGAGAAGTGAGAGCCCCACTGGGGCAGAAAGCTTGCTCTGCAGCAGCACAGGCAGCTGGCAGACAACACAGTTGAGAAGGGACAATGTCCTGTGCCCGACACCAGGAAGGAGTTCCATAAGCAGGTTTCTCCCCTCCTCCTCACACTGACATCCTCCATTACCAGCAGCTTGCACATCTGCATTCCTCCTTCTCTGATGCTGTCTACTGCAGAGCTAAGGCCGAGTCTTCTCTTTCCTATGTATTCCCACTATGTTTCCAGCAAAGAGCGTTTCATGGAGCAGGTGTTGGATAAACACTTGTTGAATTAAAAGCACGATCCTGAAAGTGCGATCGAATCCAGGATTGCCTGGTGACTTGGGAGTCAAAGGAAAGTGTAGAAAGGTGGTCTGAGGTCAATTTCCAGCCAAGCCATCTCTAAAGACCTGGTTCATCGCCCCTTCCTTCTATTAACGTTGGTGCAAAAGTAATTGCAGTTTTTGCCATTGCCTCAGTGGCAAAAACCACAATTACTTTTGCAGCAACCTAATACCTTGACTCAATGCCCCTGTTATGTAGAATTGTATATGCACCTCTTTGTACCCCAGTAATCCCCGTGCATCCTTCTATCACAATTCTCATCGCACCATTCTTAAAATGTGCTTGCATGAACTCCGTTGCCTTCTCATTTGATGATAAGATCTTTGAGGACCGACATCATCTAATTCATCTCTGCATCTCTAACATGTAGATTAATGGTAACAGTTTGAACTCTGCAGTCAAATAGGATCATATTCAAGCTCTTCCTCTTATGTGTGACCTTGGAAAGCTTTCATTACTTAACCTCTCTAAGCTGAATGAGCTGATGGAGGATTGTTGAGAATTATTATTCTCCATAATAATAATATTATTATTACCATCACTTTTTAATAAATTATTTATTATTAATGCAGGAACTGCATTTAATTTGATACCTGGCACAATCAATTGTAGTTAAATAAATGGTTAAAAGTTCACAGAGGCTGATTTTTCACCCTCTTCCTGCCTGTGTTACTGTCTTTTCCAAGAAATGGATCCAAGAAATGATAAGTGTGATGTGTATGGCTGCTGATTCCAAAATTCTCTTTTCGTGCTTTCAGATTCCCAGCACAGACATTCCAAGTTCTAGTGCTCCACATAAACCAGTCCTTGATTTCAGAATTTCTCTAGCTTCACTTTCCCAGTGCAACACCACTCGATGACCGTGGCTTGCCAGAATTCTCCATGACGGGGACTGCATCATTGTCACAGCCGCTGTCATTATGATGTCACCGTTATCTCGCCTCATCCATTTCTGTCATTATGTCAATGTCTCATTTCCTTCTCTGGTGAAAAAAAGGAAAAGACTCACAGCCCACCCTGGAATCTATCAAAAGTGTAGAAACCAAACTAGAAAATTTCAAAGTGAAATTTAAATTGCCCCGAGAAATAACACCCGCAGCATGAACTTTCAAAGTTGCTCAAACCCATATAGAGGAAAGAATAATATACACCAAAAATGAACGGTACAGGGAAACGTGTAAGATTGTGTTCTACCAATGTATATAGTTCAGAGTTAAACGCACGGGGGAGTAAGTTCAATTTTCCAGAAAAAAAAAAAAGAGAGAGAGAGAATTTCCTATTGAGAAATAAAGTCAAGCTAATAATTAAGGAAAGTAGTGAATTAACGAGAAGATCCAAAAATATATATATTTTTGAGACTGGGTCTGCTTTGTCACCCAGGCTGGAGTGCAGTGGTGCAATCTCAGCTCACCGCAGCCTCGACCTCCTGGACTCCAGAGATCCTCCCACCTCAGCCTTCCAAACTACTGGAATTACAGGTGTGAGCCACTGCACCCAGACCAAAAATCAATTTTTTAAAAAATCAGAATAACTTATGAAAAAGAGAAAAGTCAACCAGGCCGGGCATAGTGGCTCACATCTGTAATCCTATCACTTTGGGAAGCCGAAGTGGGAGAATCACTTGAGCTCAGGAGTTTGAGATGAGCCTAGGTAACATAGTAAGATTCCATCTCTATTTTTCAAAAAAAATTAAAACTTAGCTGGGTGTGATGGCACATGCCTGTGGTCCCAGCTACTAGGGAGGCTGAAGTAGGAGGATTGCTCAGGCCCAGGAGGTGAAAGCTGCAGTGAGCTGTGATCACACCACTGCACTCCAGCCTGGGAGACAGAGTGAGATCCTGTCTGAAAAAAAGAGAGAAAGAAAAGTCAAACCACAAAGTTGAAAAATAAGGATGTTTAAATCAGTATTTAATAGTTCAGCCCTGAAAATAAGATAACTAATATCCTATAAGTCTCTGGATTATGTATACGCTAAAGTATCAATTCATCACAGTAGACAGGGCAGCCAGATAATTCTAACCAAAAATAATCTGCTTTGCATCTCAAATGACCCAGCAGAGTCCCTGTGCCAGTGCATCCTTCACCAAGCTGTCCCGGTGACAACATGACAACATGTCACTGATATTTACTTGCAGACTCCAAGTATCCAGAGAGCCAAACCCACTGAATCTCAGATCTGACACCATCCGCTCAGATCTCATAACCCCCTTTGCTCCCCTCCACTTCACCCTGGTCTGCTCCGTGAGTGCTCCAGAGGCCACCACTGTGGGTGAATGAGACTGATGATGATGGCTAATGAGGGTGTTGTCACTGTGAATGCTGACAGTCAAGTTTGGGTGGGTCTAGTTTAGACTGCTAGAATTGTAGGCTCTGGTTTCTACCTTAAAAGGTAATGACAAATGTCAACATGCTGCAGATGGCAAAAGCAAGGTGTCACCTTCTGACTCATTTAACATTTTTATTAGTGATCCAGGAGCTCGTAAATGGCATGTTACTATTATCTGCAAATGACACCGTATGGGACAATGAGCACATAAGAAGGTAATGCGGCAGACAGTCCCAGGGGCTCGAACAAAGGAAGAGAACCGAATGTCAAGTTGGCGAAAAGAGATGAGCTAATAGGCTTAGGCAGGATGAGACAAACCACAGATAATGGATGGGCTGACTGGCCAGCGCAGATGATGGAAACTCCTAGAGTGAGTCACAGCCCATCACCCTCTTCTCCACTCAAAACTGAAGCTGTCACTGTCAGGTCACTCTGTTGATGTGAGGCTTAAACCACCATCTGGGGGCCATGTGCGCACTTTCATAGTAAAAAACAATTATTAATAGAATGATGAGTCTAAGGTGGAGTGGGTGCGAAGACAGAGAACTCTGGAGAATTAGGGGAAGAAAAAGACTAGGCTTTCTGCAAAGGTCAGGGGTGTAGTGTAAAAATCCCCTCTGTTTCCTTCTGTTACTTACATGCTCCTACACTGCCTTCTCAGTCACAAGGTGAACGGAACCTCAAACGCTCACTCTCAAGTTGGTACTGGCAACGTATGGCCTGGGTCCACAGATCCTAAACCCATGTTTAACTTCAGTCCAGGTTCTTTCTACGTGGCTCTTGATTTCTCAGTGAAAGGCCCTAGGCTTGGAGGAAACCCTTCTAGAGGAAGAAAAACACCTCCAAGATTACCCAGTATCTCTTTGCCCTTAATAACGAACGGCTTAAGAGGACATAGAACCTTCTTCTCTGGAGGCCTTCAAGGAAAAGGCCAACAACAACTACAAAAATAGACAAATGGGATAGGGCAGGAGTGGGAGAGTTAGTAGGAGCCGGAGACAAACAGCCCCACTTTAATCTATTTAATCTGAGGTTCTACAGAAGGTTTCATTTATAATTTGCTCCTAACGGTTTTTGAAACTCCCTGTTGTCATTGGTTTCCTGCCTTTATTCTTCCTTGTCAGCAAGGGTAGTCTTAAGCAATTCACTGTTCATTAACACTTTCAGAGAGGATTAAAGGAATAAAACTGAAAAGGGGTAGGGGGTAAAATGTTATGAATCCCAACCTCACCTGAGTGAGAGAAATGGTTTAATTGATGTCTTAGGCATCATCTAAAATAAGAATCTTACTCTAATTACAGAGTCCTCCTTAGAATCAAGGTAAGAAATCATATTCTCTATTTTTTTACATTTTTCTTTTCCTTCTCTTTTTTTCTTAAATGCTTGTGTGATTATATGACCCTTGATACTCAAATCCTGGGATACTGTCTATCCTAATGACGGCTCATTCCCTCCCCCATTTATAGAATGAAATATAAATCTGCTGATTCTTTTTTTTCTTTTTTTTTTTTTTTGAGACAGAGTCTTACTCTATCACCCAGGTTGGAGTGAAGTGGAACAATTTCAGCTCACTGCAACCTTCACCTCTCAGGTTCAAGCGATTCGCCCACCTCAGCCTTGCAAGTAGTTGGGACTAAGGCGCGCCCAGCTACGTTTTTGTATTTTTTTGGTGGAGACAGAGTTTTACCATGTTGGCAAGGCCGATCTTGAATTCCTGACCTCAAGTGACCTGCCCACCTCAGCCTCCCAAAGTGCTGGGATTACAGGCATGAGCCACCATGTCTGGCACTATTCTTATCTTACTGAGACCTTGTTCAAAATAGTTTTCTATTGGAAACATGTGGTGTCCAGATTCTGGTGACAATGGGAGGCGGTAGAGGGATGAAGGAGCATTTTTATTTTTATTTTATTTTTATTTTTATTTTTGAGATGGAGTCTCACTCTGTCACCCAGGCTGGAGTGCAGTGTAATTACGAGTGTAGTTACCGTTTGTGTAATTCACATCCACATAATCAGAATTACGATTATGGTCATGTAGTGGCATTATCATGGCTCACAGCAACCTCCATCTCTGGGGCTTAGGGATTCTCCCTCCTCAGCCTCCTGGGACTACCGGCAGGAGCCACCATGCCCAGGTAAATGGGAGCACTCTTCTGAGTCACTACAGGACACCTGGGGAGGTGGTTACCTCTGCAAAGATACTCAGCTCAGGCTCATGGTATCTTAGTCACCTCTACTCTGCAAATGAGGTAGCGATAGCAGTAATCCTCTAAGAGAAAATCAGAGTTTAGCAGGCAGGCAGAGACTTTGGTTTTGAATTAGGAAAAAGCCCAGAAGTCTTCAATCAGCCATCACATTTGTCCAACCTCTGTCAGGAATGCTTGTGATAGAGACCAGTTCATTAAAAAAAAAAAAAAAAAAAAAAAAAAAAAAAAAACCTCACAGCTGAACAAAGTCAGGCTTCTCTAAAGGGAAAATTGGCCTTTGTGGGTGGTAAATGCATGGTAAATAAGGATGTTTTGTGCAAAAGTAATGAGTCAGAATGAATACGTGGAGATTAGGACAGATTTCAGGAGATAGGGCACATGTAGGTTTCATTTTAGAACACTCCCCTTGGAGATACTGATCCTCCTTGACACAGTCATAGTGGTTTCTGTTTTCCAAACCAAACCCTGACTCATTCAGATGTTGAAAAATCATCTCAAACTTAATGTGTCTAAGATCAAATTCATGCTCACTCCCAAACTTTCCTACAAATGGCAACTCCATCATTCCAGTTGCTCAGATAAAAAGTCTTGAAGTTTCTCTCTCTCTTTCTCTCTCTCTCTCTGCCTTCCTGCCTCCCACAGACACATGTACATATATCTCCTACATGAAACCCACCAGCACATCCCACTGGCGGACCTTCCAAGTTCAAATTCATTCCCAATCTGAACCATTTTACCATCTTTCCACCTCCACTCTGTTCCCTGGCCCCCTAACTGGTCTCCCTTAAAGGCCTAAGTCAGATGATACTTATTTATTCAAAAACTCTCCAACAGCATCTCAGTTTACTCAGTGTGAAATCCAAAGCCCTACAAGCAACCCAGTCCTCTGCCACCTCTTCCATCTCCTCCCTCCAGGTTTCATCTTCCCCTTGTCTCTACCTCCTTGCTGCTCATAGATCACACAGGTGTGCTCTGTCCTCAAGGTTCCCACTCTCTGCCCATCACACTCCATCCCCACCACCCCTTCACATCCTCCAGATCGCTGCACCCATGTCAGCTAATTAAAGAGGACTTCCTTCAACACCCTACATAAAATAGCACTGCCCACCCACACTCCCAACTCCTTTACCAGACTTTGTTTTCTCAGGAGCAGTTCCACCACCTGGTGTATCTGATGATGTGTTAGCTTTCTCTCCCAACTACAGAATGTCAGCTCCATCGGGGCGGGAACTTCGTTTCACTGCTGTATTCTCAGGATCCAAAACAGTGACTGACACTGTGATTGACATCACAGAAACTCCACAATTCCTCGCCACATGAATAATATCCCCCGTTTCTCTATTCATAGAGTTTCCTGTCTATTTCCTTAGGGTTCTTCCCTTCCCACGCCCCATCAAAAAAGTTCTTTTGAAAAACGTCTACCCTATCCAGGCTGGTGTGAAGGAACAGGTGATGTGTCTACACCAGACTTGACAGCAGGGAAATTATGTCCCGATGGCCAGGCATAGTGATAGCAGGGGCCACGTCAGGCTGAGGTATTAGAAGGAATAAATGGACCTGAGGCAGGTTCAGAGAGGAAACCATAGAATGACAGGACTTGGGTCAGCCCAAAGCACTAATCTCTCCTCCTCATTGTTTTCCTCAGACAGAAAGTAATACCCAGAAAGAGTAAGTGACTTTCCCAAGGTCATAGAAATATATATTGGGAAAATTGGACATGCAGATTAAATCTTTACACTGTGTCCCAGCATTATTTTCCTCTAAACTGCATTTGCAAGGGGGAAGAAATTGTCGTTTTAAAAAAAAAAAAAAAATGTTTAAGCTCATTTTCTTTCTGGGTATTAATTGATGTATCCATTGCAATCCTAACCCTTTTATGTTCCCCATGTTTTTCGATGACTTGCAGAAAGATTAAAAAAGGCAAGCTTATCTAATTTGCATGTGACACAAATCCAAGGGGAAATAGCTAATATAATAAATGACAGAAGCATGATCAAAAAGAGGTTGATGAGCTAGTGCAATGAGCTAAAACTGACAAGACAGAATTTAGCAGGAGTTCCAAAATTTAACTACAAAAACATAGAAAGGAAGGAAAGAGGATCTAGCAGCCATGCTTGTGAAAACTACATCAGTGCTTCAGGCCACAGCAGAGGTTTAACTAGAGGAATCCAGTGGAATATACAAGCCTGGGCCCCATGCACTGGGGATTCTGACTCAGTAGACAGACAACCATATGTTTTTTAAAGTGCTTCACAAATACACTTCAGTTTAAAAACCCCAGTCTACGGCAAGATCAGGGTCAATCATGAATGAATGTAACATAGCACCCACAAACACACTTGTGGTCTTGGGCTGCATGAATAGAAAGACAGACTCTAAAATACAGATGATCAGCCAGGCACAGTGGTGCAGGCCTGTCGTCCCAGCTACTCGGGAGGCTGAAGTGGAAGGATCGCTTGAGCAAGGAGCTTGAGACCAGCCTGGACAACACAGTGAGACCCCTCTCAAATTATTATTTTTAAAAGGTGACCATATTTCCTGTTATATGTCAATCAGCCTCCTTATTCATTTAATTACTGATTCACTCATCCGTTCATAACTTTGATGAAGTGCCTATTAAGAGTTAGGCATTAGGTTTGCTATAATGAGAAGTCAGACATAACCCTGTACTCACAGAGCTCACAATCTTTTGGGAGAATGTTACTCATGTAACTGGTATCTCTGGCTTCACCAGCCTGTAAGCAAACATGAGGACCACCTTGCAGTATCACTCCAGATCTCAATGTTCCTCATCTCCATAGGTTTGCATCGCAAGAAGTCCAGCCTGTTCCTAGAATTTCTCTCCCTAGATATCTGCAAGAGTCTGCAGGTGAGGTTAAAAGTGTCCAGAATTCATTCTGGATTTCTTCTAACTTTTTTTTTTTTTTTTTTTTTTAATTTAGAGACAGGGCCTTGCTCTGTCATTCAGGCTGGAGTGCAGTGGCACCATCACAGCTCACTGCAGCCTCAAACTCCTGGGCTCAAGTGATCCTCCCACCTCAGCCTCCTGAGCAGTAGTTGAGACTACAGATGCATGCCACTACACCCAGCTACTTTTTTTTTTTTTTTTTAAGAGACAGAGTCTTGCTCTGTTGCCCAGGCTGGAGTGCACCAGCACAGTCTCGGCTCACTGCAACCTCCGCCTCCTGGGTTCGGCAATTCTCCCGCCTCAGACCCATGAGTAGCTGGAATTACAGGCACGTGCCACAACACCCTGCTAATTTTTATATTTGTATTTTTAGTAGAGATGGGATTTCACCATGTTGGCCAGGCTGGTCTTGAACTCCTGACCTCAAGTGATCCGCCCACCTCAGCCTTCCAAAGTACTGGGGTTACAGGTGTGAACCACTGCACCCGGCCTAATTTTTTAATTTTTTGTAGAGACTGAGTCTCATTATGTCGCCCAAGCTGGTCTTGAACTCTTGGGCTCAAGTGATCCTCCTGTTTCAGCCACTCAAAGTGCTGGGATTACAGGCATGAGCCACCACACCTGGCCTCTTCTCACTTCTTGATGAGAGGATGGGAACTTTTATACTCAATCCAAGAGCCAAGATTCTATAACCAATGACTTCAGTACTAATTGCAAAGGAAATTTCCACCACAGCCAGTCTCTCATTTTTATGGTGCTGTGACCTGTTTAACGAAATAAAACAGAAAATACTCCCTCCCTACGCATGCGGTATCCTACAGCAAAGATGCCAGTATCTTCAAATGTTAACCTTCATGTAATTCACATCCACATAATCAGAATCACCAGCCTCACACCACCATCTCCACCTACCCCAGCCTGGCTAGGTCCTGATGAATTCTATAACCAGTATTATCTACCCCTCCAAGCCTGTGGACCCAATGCTGAGGGTGGCTTGAGGTCATCTCTTCTTGTCCATACAGTGAGTTCCTCTCAGAGACCTTATTCTCGTCTGAGCCACATCAGACTATTAGACGTGTTTTTATATCCTTGCGCCTCTGTGGGGGGTCAGAGTCCCATACTGTCCGTCAGGGGAGCTACTTCAGTGCCAAATGGAAGTGTCTGTGAATAAACAGTCTCCCTTTCCAGCATCAACTCTTCATCTCCAGTGCCCTTCCCAGACAAAAGTATGTTGAACTCAGAATGCTGAAATTAGTTCTAGGAACCAGATTTTAAAGGGTCATGAACAAGCTGGAGTTTACTCAGAAGACATTGGACAAGAAAGAATGATAGAAGGAATTAAACATGTTAGGCCTGGTCCCCTCTGTATCTGTGATTCTCTGAATGGCACAAGAAAGCAAGCATTTGGTAGAGAATGTTTGGATTTTGAACAGAAGTTCTCTGAAAAGGAATTTGAAGGAAAAAGATTTTATTCCATTGAATAGTCTGCAAAGGAGAGGCATAGCCTTCCATTTAAAGTGAAGGTGCGACCCAGAGAACAAAGGGAGAGTTGAGGGTTTTGGTTTTTTTTTGGGGGGGGGTTGTTTGTTTTTGTTTTTGTTTTGTTTTGTTTTTTGAGACATAGTCTCACTCTGTCACCCAGGCTCACCGCAACCTCTGCCTCCCGGACTCAAGCAATTCTCCTGCCTCCGCCTCCCGAGTAGCTGGGATTACAGGCACCCGCCACCGCACCCAGCTAATTTTTGTATTATTAGTAGAGACTGGGTTTCACCATGTTGGCCAGGTTGGTCTCGAACTCCTGACCTCAGGTAATCCACCCACCTCGGCCTCCCAAAGTCCTGGGATTACAGGCGCAAGCCACAACACACTGCCGAGAGTTCAGGTTTTATAGCCAAATTTCTCACCCAGGTTCCCAATCAGGTCTACTTATGCAAATGAAGGATTCAAACTTGCTTAGTTCTGATTGGTCAACACATGAGTTCTGATTGGTAGATACAGCTGAATCCTGATAGATTGATAAAGCTAAGCCCCAAATGGCCAAGGCAGGTGAGCTCTGATTGATTGATTCAAGTGAACTCTGAAAGTCCTGAAGTTAAGCAGGGATGTGGGTTTTTGAGGAACTCAGTGTACATATATGACCTGTAGTCAGCAAATGGCTGCCTGACTCTTTTTAAAACAGGCATGGGCAAAGTGGCTCATGCTTGAACTCCCAGCACTTTAGAAGACTGAGGTGGGAAGACTCCCTCAGCTCATGAGTTCAAGACCAGCTTAGGCGGTATAGCAAAACCCCTTTAAATAAGTAAATAAATAAATAAACAAACACATAAATAAATAGGTCCAGTTAGCCACTCAGGATCCCTCTTGAAGAAACAGCTGTTTCAGGTTCACATTTGTTCTCAGGGTAACAGTGTGTACTCTGCTTAGGCCGACAGGCTTGGATTGGAGATGGCAGGAAACAAAACTGAAAGAGCTAGTTAGGCCTAGGAAAACATAAGAAATCTGTTCGGGGTTTAGCAGGCCATGAGGACCATGGAGATGACTGCACAGAGTAGAAGCCCGCTCAGAGCCAGGCTGTGGTCCTCTGTAGTGGGTGGAGTGATGATTGGTGCAAGCAAAAGACTAAAAGCAAAGAAAACTGTTAGGATACTCAGCATGATCCAGAGATCAGACAGGAAGTTTCTGAGGTAGAAGAGACACAGTGAGAACAAACAACGGGGAGTTGAATGAAAGAGAAAGTACAGAAGTAGAAGTCAGAGGATTCGGCAAATGAGTGGATGGGGAAGAAAACAGGGAAGAGAGGCCGGGCGCGGTGGCTCAAGCCTGTAATCCCAGCACTTTGGGAGGCCGAGACGGGCGGATCACGAGGTCAGGAGATCGAGACCATCCTGGCTAACACGGTGAAACCCCGTCTCTATTAAGAAATACAAAAAACTAGCCGGGCGAGGTGGCGGGCGCCTGTAGTCCCAGCTACTCGGGAGGCTGAGGCCGGAGAATGGCGTAAACCCGGGAGGCGGAGCTTGCAGTGAGCTGAGATCCGGCCCCTGCACTCCAGCCTGGGTGACAGAGCGAGACTCCGTCTCAAAAAAAAAAAAAAAAGAAAAGAAAACAGGGAAGAGGGAGGTGTCAAACTCAGCCTGCTATTTCAGGTCCAGGTCTATGGATACAAGGTAATGACATCATTAGAAATTTCATTTATTTTATTTTATTTTTTTTTTTTTTTGAGAGGGAGTCTCGCTCTGTCACCCAGGCTGGAGGGCAGTGGCGCAATCTCAGCTCACTGCAACCTCCACCCCCCGGGTTCAAGTGATTCTCCTGCCTCAGCCTCCCGAGTAGCTGGGATTACAGGTGCACGCCACCATGGCTGGCTAATTCCTTTGTATTTTTGGTAGGGACAGGGTTTCACTATGTTGGCCAGGCTGGTCTCAAACTCCTGACCTCAGGTGATCTGCCCACCTCTGCCTCCCAAAGTGCTGGCATTACAGGCATAAGCCACCACGCCAGGCCAGAAAGTTTAAAATGAGAAGGATATTTGGGTTGGGAAGGAGAACAGGAGAGACCGAGACAGGTAAATAAAGAGTATTTGTTCTGTTTTGAACATTGTGAAAATTAGCTCCATGTGCCACCTGGCTGGGAATGTTTAGAAGACAGTAAAGAAGGTAGAAATGATCTTCAATGGGATAGGGTGAAGTTGAGGGAGGAAAAAAACACACACACACACACGCTACATTAAATAAGCAGGTGACCATTTGTGACCCTGGAGAGAACCATTTCTGCAGAGACGTGGCAATGGGAAGTGAAATGCAAGGGTTAGTTAAGGACGCAGTCAATGGGAGGAAGTGGACAAGATAAGACATCTTCATAACAATACAGTCTTTTTCTGATTACAAAAACTCATAGCAATTTATTGCAAAATGTTTTTAAGGAAGTATAAAGAAACCTTACATTTCCCATCCTCCCACCCCCAGAGATAAACACTATGAACATGTTGGGATAGTTCCCTCCAGACATTTTTTCTCTGCATATATTAGGGAGGTTTAGGTTTTTTAATTGGAATCACACTTTATATGCAGGTTTATTCCTGATTGTTTCACTGAACTTATATCTGGAGAATTTTTATATGTAATTAAACAGTTTTCAAATGCTGTTTTCAATGTTTTGAGCCCAACTTTTGCAAAACTAAACCACAGTTCATGTCAACAGCTAGGGCAATCATTGTTTCAAATCTCTTAATGTTATAAAGCTCCATCGTCCTTGATGTTGGGGAGAACGATAACAGAAAGTTAGCTCCAGGGTATGGGAGGTGGAGGGGAGAGTGATTGAAGGCATTTTGTTTGTTTTTAATGTCAGAAAAACCTAATTTGTTTTAAGATAGATCCAGGCCTGGCGCGGTGGCTCAAGCCTGTAATCCCAGCACTTTGGGAGGCCGAGGCGGGCGGATCACGAGGTCAGGAGATCGAGACCATCCTGGCTAACACGGTGAAACCCCGTCTCTACTAAAAAATACAAAAAAAAAACTAGCCGGGCAAGGTGGCGGGTGCCTGTAGTCCCAGCTACTCGGGAGGCTGAGGCAGGAGAATGGCGTAAACCCGGGAGGCGGAGCTTGCAGTGAGCTGAGATCAGGCCACTGCACTCCAGCCTGGGCAACAGAGCGAGACTCCGTCTCAAAAAAAAAAAAAGATAGATCCAAGAGAAATTCAGACCGAACACTGAAAGGGCTTCAAGGCTCTGGGGAAAACCTGAGTTTATGGGAGGGTGGTGCTCTTGAGCCTCTCAGCCCACAGACAGACCAAGAAAGACCACACACCACCACAGTCAACTCACTGCATGAGACATAAACACGGTGCCTGCTACTGTGCAACCTCATGACCCTCCGCTGTTGGGAACTTGATGTCCTACTCAGGGGACAAAATGGCACCAGAGGAAGTTATCCTGTTAGGTTAACTGTCAGTTATCCTGACTTTCAGGGCTAATGAGATAGTATCTTCTGAGCTCCTCAGAAAAACAGGCTACCTAGAATTAGGACAAATTCTTGTTCTAATTATTTAGCAGGGCCACGTTGCCTTCTCTCTTCCGAGGGTCAGTGTTGGCTCTGGGGGATCAAGACTGCTTCCTTCTCCTTTGCTTTCCATCTCTCCCAGAAGCCAATGTGACTATACCTGCCTGGCCTCCTCGACCTCCTTTTGATCCCTTCCTGGCCCAGCCTCTATTCCATTCCACAAAAGCATTAAGATCCCCAAATGCCAAGGCCTGCGGCTCAGCTCCTGTGCCCTTCAGCAATCCTTGCTGCCTCGGTTTGCTGCACATAATCCTCTATAGAGAGCAGCCTGAGGTTCTATGTAAGCGTCAGGCTATCCTCCCCTGAAAACTCTTTTGATGTTTTTGTTGCTGAAAACACTCAGGTAGTGCATCACTGGAAGAAAAGGAAAGGGAACATGAGTCTCCAACGGCTAAACATCCCTTTGCATTTCGGATCGCCTGAAACTATCATGCGAAAAAGTCAATCAAGCAGCATGTATTAAGCCACGTGCATTGGTGTCACCGCCAGTTTCCCCAAGACAATACTAAGGAAAGATGAATGGGAAGAAAGGGCAGAGCTATTCGGTAGCCAGGAGTACCCTCTAGTGTTCAATCAGAGGCCTTGACTTCCTCCACAGCCCCACAAGCCAAATAAAAATAATATGAAGATAACTCATTGCTAAACAGTGGATTGTTCATCTTGTAGCATCTTAATGTTTTTTTGTATTACCGTGACCGGTCTAGGCCACACAGAGAAAGACAAGCTGTTCTCTTCACAAATTATTCCAACTGAATACAAGATTAAGGCAGCCATGGGTCATTTATTCACTATCCAATAATCCATGTTTGATCATGGAGCAGGGTTATTTTACAACTATTAAGCTAACCCTAGAAAATGTTGTTTTAGTTTTGGAGGGTTTGGGGGATTGTTTGTTTTTTACTGATGCGAGCTCTCTGTTGCCTAGGCTGGAGTGCAGTGGCTATTCACAGGTGCAATCATAGCACACTGTAGCTTCCAACTCCTGGGCTCAAGCAATCCTCCTGCCTCAGGCTCCCCAGTAGCTGGGGCTACAGGCCCCCGCCAGCATGCAAGCTCCAGAATATGTTTTGATGGTAACATCTAGTGCTATCAAAATTGTTAAAAAATTGATAAACTCATACTTTGTGTGTGTATATATACACACATGTATGTATATATACACATATACATGTATATATGTGTGTATATATACACATATTTTTTTTCTTTTGAGATGGAGTCTCGCTCTGTCACCCAGGCTGGAGTGCAGTATCTCAGCTCACTACAACCTCCGCCTTCCAGGTTCAAGCGATTCTCCTGCCTCAGCCTCCTACATAATTGGAATTGCAGGCACCTGCCAACAAGCCCAGCTAATGTTTGTACTTTTAGTGAGTCAGGGTTTTACCACGTTGCCCAGACTAGTCTCGAACTCCTGACCCCAAGTGATCCACCTGCCTTGGCCTCCCAAAGTGCTGGGATTACAGGTGTGAGCCACCCCGCCCGATCATACTTTGTATATTGATATTTGCTAAACTCATCATTATATATTGGGAAGCAACATTATAATCTGTTTAGGTATCATGAAATATGTTACTGTTTGATCCTGATTCCAAGAAATAATGCAACCGAATTTTTTAAATGATACAAATAGGAAAGTAGACCACAGCTTTATTTACAATAGCTTCTTACTGTTATATTATTCGGCCACTTAAAATAATGATTTTAAAGCCTCTATGTGTGGCTTCATGTAAAATGAAAAAAGCAGGTTGTAAATTGCATGTACAATGTAATTACAAGTTGTAAAATGTGTACATTGTATGGCTACGTACAAATACTAGATTGGAATGTAAAATAATAAATACAAATAATATTTGGTCACTTTGTGTTAAAGTAAGAGAGTCTATTAGTTATTTGTATATTCTTTGTTTTGTTGTTTTGTTTTTGATTTTTTTAGGGCTGCCTTTAAACTGCTTACTAACATGTATCTAGCTTGGAAAAAGGATTTCAGGTCCACAAGACCATTTCTCAAGTCAAAGCTAAGCCATTAAGTAATTCTCAGCTTGTGGCTTGAGGACAAATGATCATTTTGTGGTTTTTGTTGCTAAAGCCAAGAATCCTATTAATTGGAAATAAGACATAATGAATACACAACAACAAATGAATTACAAGAAACATCATGGCCTATCAGTAAAACCACATTCTATGAATTATACGATGTTAGATGAATTATATGAATATCAAGGATATGAATGTAATGTTGACATGAATAACTTGGAATAAGAGTCTTAATAAAAATATCAGAACATGTAATTGTACATTCACACCTCTTAGCAACAGCTTAATCACATAGGTTGGAAGTAAGTTTGAAGTGCTTTATGTTGATGAAATTGTTAGTGTTAGTTTTTCTTTTGCTGTGAAGTTCTTGTGGTTCAAAATTTTTTATGGCAACTCACCTTAGAGATTAAAAAATCTGGAGTCAAGTAGAGCTGTGCTTAGCCCTCCTCTTGTAGTCGGGAGAAGAAGTTCCTGTGGTCTCAGCAATTTAGCAGGTGACCCAGGAGTGTTCTCAAAACCAGGCAAGCAGTAGCTAGAACAAAGTGATTGTCTAAAATGCAGCTTTACAATGGGCTTTCAGAGAGTGTAGCATCCAGTTCAGGACTTGTGACAAAGATAAAAATCCTAGCCAGGTTTTGGTCTTTAACTGAAGATTTGGTCTAAGCCACTGGAACAGTCATAGAACAGATTTGAAATCACACCATACTCATGGCTATACAATTCAAAATTAATGACACAACTATCTGAATATCTCCAAATATATGACATGAGGATAAAGATACAGCCCAGAGAATGTTTCAGAAACAGCCAAACCATTCAAAGGCAGAACAAAGGAAGGTAAGGTATGTTCTTAAAACAGGCCAGTCAGGGACAAATAAATCAATCTTGGCAAATAATATTAATCTTCTCATAAATGATTTCCTCACTGAAATTTGTATGCAAATCAATTTGAGAGTAGAAACATAAGGAAAAATGCAAAAATTCACAAAGTAAATGAATAGCCTTTCTAATGATGAACATATTGGCTGGGCATGGTGGCTCATGCCTGTAATCCCAGCACTTTGGGAGACTGAGGTGGGTGAATCACTTGAGGTCAGGAGTTCGAGACCAGCCTGGCCAACAGGGTGAAATCTTGTCTCTACTAAAAATACAAAAATTAGCCAGGCCTGATGGCGTGTGCCTGTAATCTCAGCTACTCAGGAGGATGAGGCAGGAGAATCACTTGAGCAGGAGCAGCAGAGGTTGCAGTGAGCTGAGATCGCACTACTGCACTCCAGCCTGGGTGACAGAGCAAGACTCCATCTCAACAACAACAACAAAAATTGCTGAACATATTATAAAAGAAATAAACCCGTGGTGAAATAGTCATAGTTCAGCATGTAAGGCTATGCATTCCACTTGCCAACAAAAAATATTAAGATCCTGGCAAGCGCAATATGAAACTCACTGCAGAGTGAGTCGAGTATCTGAGCTGGAGTTGCCCTTAGCTTCATGGTTTAAAGTTGGATATGGGTTATACTGAGGAGAAAATAAAGTTTTGTTTTCTTTTGCCTGGAATGAATTCCATTATGCAACTTCAGAACCAGCATTCAGGGTCCTGGGTGGCCTCTCGTAGCTTCCAATTGCAGCTCCCTCTCCTTGTCCTCTTTTCTCCTCTTCTGACATCCAAACTTTTTTTCTTTTTTTCTTTTTGGAGACAGAGTCTCACTCTGTCACCCAGGCTGGAATGCAGTGGCACAATCTCGGCTCACTGCAACTTCCGCCTCCCGGTTCAAACAACTCTCTGCCTCAGCCTCCCGAGTAGCTGGGATTGCGGGTGCCCGCCACCACGCCCAGCTAATTTTTATATTTTTAGTAGAGATGGGGTTTCACCATCTTGGCCAGGCTGGTGTTGAACTCCTGACCTCAGGATCCGCCTGCCTCAGCCTCCCAAAGTGCTGGGATTACAGGCGTGAGCCACTGCGCCTGGCCCCAAACTTTTAAAAGAAAGGAATCACAGACAGGGTTGTTACTGGGCACTCCCCAGTCTTAAACAAGGACACAGATCTTTTCAAAGTTGTTTTTATTGCCCTTAAATGACACTATTGAAAGCTCACTGGTGTCCTAACTCTGGCAGGTGGTTAGCAATGGGGTGAGGTGGGGGAAATGGAAGAGCAGGTGCCCTGTATTAATCCATTCTCACACTGCTATAAAGATACTACCCAAGGCTGGGTGACTTATACACAAATGAGATTTAATTGACTCACAGTTCCACATGGCTGGGAAGGCCTCAGGAAACTTACATTCATGGTGGAAAGGGGAAGAAGTCACCTTCTTCACAAGGCAGCAGGAAAGACAGAGAGAAAAGCAAAGGAGGAACTTGCCAAATGCTTATAAAACCATCAGATCTCATGAGAACTCACTATCACAAGAACAGCCTGGGGAAAACCACCCCCATGATCCAATCACCTCCCACCGGGTTCCTCCGTCAATACCTGGGTTAACAATTCAAGATGAGATTTGTATGGGAACAAAAGCCAAATCATATCTTGCCTCAAGACCAAAAATGAGTGTTAATCGGAGACAGTTTAGAAGTTAATCCTTTTTGTAGGAAGAGAAAATGGCATCAAGATAGCCAGCAGAAATAAATTGGGTTAAATTAGTAAATTTAGAAGAACCCAAACAGAACAGCCAGACCTTGTAGTAAGAGACAGAGAGTGGGAAAAAGAGAAAGACAAAAAGGAGAACTATTGAATAATTTGCATCTGTCGGCAGGGCGCAGTGGCTCACGCCTGTAATCGCAGCACTTTACAGTGCTCGGGAGGCCGAGGCGGGAGGATCACAAGGTCAAGAGATCGAGACCATCCTGGCTAACATGGTAAAACCCAGTCTCTACTAAAAATACAAAAGAATTAGCCGGGCATGGTGGCGGGCACCTGTAGTCACAGCTACTCAGGAGGCTGAGGCAGGAGAACGGCTTGAACCCGGGAGGCAGAGCTTGCAGTAAGCCGAGATCGCGCCACTGCACTTCAGCCTGGGCGACAGAGCGAGACTCCATCTCAAAAATAAAACATAAATAAAAATAAAAAATAAAATAAAAATTTGCATCTGTCATCTCAAAAGTCAGCAGGGGGTCCAACTAAGGCTGAACTGCATATGTCCACTGTTAACTGACCTGGGAGCTCCATGGCTGCAGACTGGGAGAGGACTCCTGTCATCCCCAACAACTATGGACCACACACAGGTAGATTCCTCTTTCTACCCTCAGTTTGCTGTGTACCTTAGCAGTCTCCTGGCTCCTCTAACCAATAGTTTCCTATTTCCATAAATAGGAATCCTATTTCTGCCCTCTGGCCATCCTTTAGAGTTAGGAAGGATAAAACAAACGGCAGTAAAGAACTTGAAACTCCCTGAATATATGTATCATATAACTAGTCTCATACAGTTTCAAGATTTCAACTAATTATAATATGAGCTAGAGGTTTAGTAGAAAATTGGGGGGTAGAGGGGCTAACTTAGAGGAGTCCTATACTCTCTCATTCTTTGCACCTGCAGTGACTATGTTATGGCCATCTTACAAGGCTTCACAGTTCATACGCTCTGGTTGTAATGCACTCCCTTTCTTAGCTTATGCTGGGGCACAAACGAATTCTCCTTCATGCACAATCTTCCTGAAATAATCCTAAAGCATTGAAAGAAGTTGTCCTACAAAAGTTGATGGATTCTACAATGCACTTTGCAGATGAGCGCGGCCATGTAAGAAGTAGAGGACTGGCCAGGTGCAGTGGTTCATGCCTATAATTCCAACACTTTGGGAGGCCAAGGTGGGAGGATCACTTGAACCCAGGAGTTTGAGAGCAGCCTGAGCAACATAGTGAGATCTCCTCTCATGGAGGAAGAGAAGGATGAGGAGGAGGAGGAGAGGGGGAGGAGGAGGAGGAGAGGGGGAGGAGGAGGAGGGGAAGAGGAAGAGAAGACTAACTGCCTTCTCTGGCTCCAAAAACTCTGATGTTTGCCCTCTCTTTTCCCGATAGGGTCTGCTTTCCCCATCAGCCAGCCACAGCCCGGCCAAATAAACCACTGTCCTAGAACTCCCCACATGGTTTTCTCTCATCTACTCTCTGGGTCTGCATCTGGTGCTGAGTGATCCAATTCCTGGAACCAGCCAGTGCCACAGAGCTAAGCTGTTATTTCCCCCAGTGCCACCACCACTGGGGCTTAGAGACCCCCATTCCCACTGGTTCCCTCCTTGACACAGCCACTAAAGTGCTTCTGAGCCACCACCACCACCCCACAGCCTGCCATCCTACCCTACAATCACCTAGAGCTCTGTCTCTTACTCACTCCATCCAGCTGGGCTTTTCTCCCTCACCAAGAAATTGACACAACTTCTAGCGCTCTCTCTCTCCTCTGTCTCTCTCTCTCTCTCTCTCTCTTTCTCTCTCTCTCTCTCTCTGCCATGTGCAGAAAGAAGATGTAACCTTGTAAAGTTGCACCATGTAAGCAAACACCTGTGCATCCAGGAGCGATGTGGCTAATTTTTCCCAAGGGCTGAGGGTCCTTGGAGCCTCAGCATTTTCCTGCCTCCCTCACCTGGGGACCTCCTCAGCGTCTCCAGCTCACTCTTCCCCACATCACCCTCCCTGTAGGAACCAAGACAGTCTCCCCGGGCTCTACATTAGGGATCCCAATGACTTGTATATTTCATTTCCATCCCTGTCTTCCTCCATGCCACTCTCAGAGCCTAGCTAGTCCTTATGGACACTTTATCCAGTGCCAAACCATCCAGACTTCCAGGGAGAGGAAGGATCCCATAGGCCAAATGCTCACACCTGTAATCCCACCACTGTGGCAGGCCAAGGCAGGCGGATCGCTTGAGGTCAGGAGTTCAAGACCAGCCTGGCCAACATGGTGAAACTGTCTCTACTAAAAATACAAAAATTAGCCAGGCATGGTAGTACATACCTGTAATCCCAGTTACTCAGGAAGCTGAGGTAGGAGAACCACTTGAACCCAGGAGGTGGAGTTGCAGTGAGCCAAGATTGTGCTACTGTACTCCAGCCTGGGCAACAGAGCTATAGACTCCATCAAAAAAAAAAAAAACACACACACACACACAGAAAAAGAAACATCCCAGGTGATTTTGATGCCAGGATGCCAAGAAAATAGCACAAAGATATAGCACAATAGGTATCATGGATGACATAAGCTTTCATTGCAACAACCAAATCACAACTAAAACTACTTAAAACTATCTGTTTTCTATGCTAGCCAGTTCCATTACTACATCAGGCACCACACTTAGCAAAACCAATTGCTTTATGTTGCCCAAAGTATTTTTCCATAACTGAAAGATATCTGAAAAAGGAAGAAAATATGAGTTGTCTTAGTGAGACTCATATGAATTTTTCAGTTGCTATAAGAGGTAATTAATTAGAGGGCACTTTTGGTGTCTTGTCATCTTGATCAATCTGGTTTAGCCTCCAGGGCTATCAACCTCAGAGCTGGAAACACTTATTCCTCAGGCCAAATCTGCTGCTGCCACCTAGATCCCAGCAAAGCTTGGTGACCTCTCCTAAACCACAGACAGCTACACATGAGCTCTTGCCATCCCACCTGCAAGGAAACAGCCATGCAATTTGAAGATGGAAGAGACTGTGGTCATCATTTTACATTTTATGAACCTCTTCATTTTACAAGTAAAGAAATAGAGACCCAGAGATCCAAGGGCACAGGGCTAATGCCGCCTCTCCTTGAAGTCAGATAGGAAGAGTCCTCACGCCTCCTGCAGCCAAAATACAGTCATCCCCATTTTCCTTCTTAGAAAGAGGGCAACAGATGGGAGAGTAGCGTTGTTCCTTGCCACCTAACCTTGTCTGTTTCCAAATCACTCATCAATTCACTCAGCAGCCTTGTCAAAAAAATATTTTGAGCTCTGCGGGGGGCCCAAGAAAACTTGGAGACAAGAGGGAATGGGGCTAAGTGACTTCCAATGAGTGGGAGTGACTTCCGAGTGGGAGTGACTTCCCAATGGGACAGAGGATGTCAGGCAGGAAACGCATGTTCACTGGGTCACTGTCTCCCTGCACAAAGCCCAGAGCTGAAGGGCAGAGGGAAGGCAGCAGACCAAAGCAAGGAAGCAGGTCAGGCTTTGAGCTCAAGGTTTCCTTTCTATAGGTTCTAGGGGAAGAGGAGCTCACCAAAAAAAGAAAGAGAGAAAGGGAGAGAGAGAAAAGGAGAAGGGGTGGAGGAAAATGCCCCATGTACACCTAAAAGGTCTGGCAGGGCACAGTTTGTCTAAGCACCCCAAGATGTTTCTCAGCAGCCCAGAGACATGCACAGTAGGTCTGGGCTGTCAGGGGCAGGCAGGTCAGGACTGGGAGATGAGATTGGTCTCTGGGTTGCAGTGCCAGAGGTGTGGCCAGGCCAGGAGAGGGAGGCTCTTCCGGCTGATGCCCACCCCCACTCTGCAGCTGCCCTCCCTCTCCACTCTGCCTTGCTTCACTCCCACCCTTTTCCTGGTTTGGGTTCAAACCCTAGCCACTAGCTCCAACAGATAACACCCGCCCACTCAGCAAACTGGCTCGCAGCCAAGAGACCGCCACACAATTGACTCTTCTGATACAGCACCTTTTGTTGCAGTCAAGATGTTTGAGAAGGAGAGGGTGAGGACACAGCTCAGTGGACCGGCTCCTGGCAACATGGCCTGGTCCGAAGCTCACATTTGCATTCACGTCCTCGGGCCCCCACCCCCGGCCCCCATCCGTGGAGCACAGAGAAACAGGTGGTGAGCATCCTCACTGGCAGATGCAGCAGGCGCTCACAGCAGAGGCAATGTCACTTTCCTTGTAGGTTTCTTGGCACCTTCTGGCCTTTCTGGAGCCAGCGCCTCCCGGGAGCTTGCTTCCTGGTGCTTCATCCAGGCCTTTGGCATAACCATCCAGGATCTGCCACTCGTCCCACAAGGACTAGGGTCCTGCATTTTCTAAGTCACAGAAGCCTGTCAGGTCACACAGCCACAAAGTAAAGAGAGAGACCCAGACAGGAGAAACCTCGTGGAGGAAAATCATCAACACTGAGTAACGGCAAAGGAGGACTCCGCACGTTCTGAAAACCAAATCTCCTTAACTAACCATGTTTTTGTCCCACCCTGGGCAGGCCAGCACTTCTCCATTTTCACACAGCTCTCCCCACATTCACACAGGTCTGTTTGGTTAAAAAAGAAAGAATTGTGCTGAAGTGGCTACTGAATGCTAAGGTTTGGGGGTTTGTTTTATTTTTTTATATTCTAGAAAAGGGTCTTGCTCTGTTACCCAGGCTGGAGTGTAGTGGTGCAATCATAGCTCACTGTAACTGGAAACTCCTAATCTCAGGTATCCTTCCACCTCAGCCTCCTGAGTAGATGGGACCACAAGTGCACACACTACCACACCCAGCAAATTTTTTTTTTTTTTTTTACAGACAGGGTCTCGCTGTGTTGGCCAGGCTGGCACGCAGTGCCACAATCATAGCTCACTGCAGCCTCAACCTCCCAGGCTCAAGCAATCAATCCCCCCACCTCAGCCTCCTGAGTAGCTGGGACCACAGGTGTGCATCACCACAGCCAGCTAAATTATTTTATTTTTTGTAGAGACAGATCTCACTGTGTTGCCGAGGCTGGTCTCAAACTCCTAGCCTCAAGCAATCCTCTCACCTCGGCCTCCTAAGTGCTGGGATGACAGGCGTGAGTCACCACACCTGGCCAAATGTTAAGATTTATATCACTGGAAATTTCTGTGTATGAAGTCAAGTGCCTGACCTTAAGGCCCCTACTTTCTAACAGGAAAAATAAGGCAGGCAACTATCAGAAATATATGTGTAACATGCCACTCTGTGACACTGGGGATACAAGAAACACCTCCTTAATTTTTTTAGTCAGATTGAATCTAATGAGACCCTACTTTCCAAAGATGATGAAAAGTTTCATGTCTGTCATTTGGGGGAGTTATTTCTCCTTCCCATAAGCATAAGAACCCATAGGGTTTACATGATCAAAAAAACAAAGGAGGAGGACCTGCTCATCGCCCCCAAGATGAACTGCTTGCTCCTAGCCCAGGGTGTGTGCTGCATGTGTTCAATGTCAGGCAGTTGTATTCCCTCCATGCCAGGTTCAGCCACAGAGGAATGTCCCTTAATAACCAGAACTCAGACAGCCCAGCAGTCATTGCCTTTGGATGTCTTTCCATCACTGAGATGTTGAATTCAAGGGAGATCAGCTCTGCACTGTTTATGAAACACACATTCCTCCTAGTCCTAGGGGATATAGTCACTGTCTCCCCGGCCCTTGCAGCTCTCTGCTTAGATAAAACCTCCTGGCATTCGATGTCTCAGAGCCCTATCGTATTTTCTTCACCATACTGATCGCTAGCTGAAGCAATCTGATTTGTGGACTATGTGTTGGTTTACTGTGTTCTTCAGAAGAACACAAATTCTATGAGAGCTGGATCCTTCCCAGTCCTATTTGCTGATATATATCCAATGCCTAGAAAAGTGCCTGGCACAAGCTAGGGACAAGTATCTGTTGAATGAGTAACTTAATATGACAAGACTGAAATCTCCTCCTTTTCTTATACTATCAAACATTCTTTTGCCAACAAACCCCATGCTCAATGGCCATAGATCTTCAAAAGCAGCATATCTCAGAGATGGAAAATGGAAAAGCATCGTTGGTTCTTTCTAGCTGAGTCTACAAGAAGAAAACTCAAGTTAATGTTTCAATTACCCATTATACACACATATATATACAGATATCTCTATGATGTCAATATTATTTTGCAGGAATAGAGTTGATAAGGGACTGAGCTGGACAAGATCACAAAGCTGATCTGAATTCAATAATTTTCAGACTGATAGTTCCAACTTGGCTTAAGGTTGCTTTCACTTCTGTTTGCTATCCAACTAGCAAATGAGCAATGAAAATAATACACACAGTCTGGGCATGGTGACCCACGCCTATGATCCCAGCACTTTGGGAGGCTGAAGCAGGAGGATTGCTTGATGCCAGGAGTTCGAGACCAGGCCGGCCAACATGGCGAAACCCCATCTCTACTAAAATTACAAAAATTAGCCAGGTGTGGTGGCTCACACTTGTAATCCCAACTACTCAGGAGGCTAAGGCAGAAGAATTTCTTCAACCCAGGAGGTGGAGGTTGCAATGAGCCAAGATTGCGCCACTGCACTCCAGCCTGGGTGAAAATGAGACTGTGTTTCAAAAAAAGAAAAAGAAAATAATATAAACAGAAGGGCGTGGCAGCTCACATCTGTAAGCCTGCAATCCCAGTGCTTTCAGAGGCCAAGGCAGGAGGATCACTTGAGGCCAGTGTTGGGAACAGGCCCCCAAATCTGGCCATAAACTGGCCCCAAAACTGCCATAAACAAAAATCTCTGTAGCACTGTGACATGTTCATGATGGCCATGACTCCCACACTGAAGGTTGTGGGTTTACCCCAATAAGGGCAAGGAACACCTGGTCCACCCAGCGAGGAAAATCGCTTAAAGGCGTTCCTAAGTCACAAACAATAGCATGAGCAATCTGTGCCTTAAGGACATGTTCCTGCTGCAGATAACTAGCCAGAGCCCTTCCCTTTGTTTCAGCCCATCCCTTTGTTTCCCCATAAGGAATACTTTTAGTTAATCTATAATCTATAGAAATAATGCTTATCACTGGCTTGCTGTCAATAAATATATGAGTCAAACTCTGTTCAGGGCTCTCAGCTCTGAAGGCTGTGTGTCCCTTGATTTCCCACTCCACACTCTATATTTCCGTGCGTGTGTCTTCAATTTCGCTAGTGCTGCTGGGTTAGGGTCTTCATGACCGAGCTGTTCTCGGCAGGCCAGGAGTTTGAGATCAGCCAGGGCAATACAGCAAGACCCCCTAGCTCTTAAAAAAAAAAAAAAAAAAAAAAAAAAGGATATACACAAAAAGAAAAATATGGATGAGTAGAATCATCCCTGTTGCCTTCCTAAAATTATTTACAGTCCCCTAAAATTCAATGGCTTCAGCAGGTCAAGTAGAGTAAGGAACCTACCAAGACAAAAGAGCCCAGAATCTCAGTTCACCACTGACTTTCGCAGGAATTTCCTATCCCATTTTTAACTGCACCAATGGATCAGCTTTGGAGTGTGAGCCCTGGCCACAGTTCACAATAGGGGTTATGGTACAGACTAGCTTTGTGTCATCAAGAATGAATTAAAATAAATGGTTGATCTATGGTTGAAACAAGGAGAGAAATGTGCTATGGAAGACAGGAGGAAGAAAATGCTTTCAAACATATGAAGTGTTTCGTTTAAAAACTTGGAGAAGAGTAGAAGTTGAGTGTGCAGAGGGGAGGAATCCACAAAAGCAAGCCGGGCTCCAAAGGAAGCTGTGGGCGTAGGTTTACACCGAGAGACTGGAGCCATCTGGTGGAGAATGCTGAAAGCAACAAAGAATAATGAGAATCAGTGCAAATCTGCTAGAGAAATGAGGTCCCAGAAGTGGGGACTGGAAGATACTCTTTATTTTTACATATGATGAAGTTGAGATTCAACAAATTTAAGTGACTTGCCGAAGCTGAAAGGGTGAAATAATGTCATATTATTAAATGGGTTACCCTCAGATATGGTTTCAATCCAGTATGAACTGAAAAGTGGAAAAGCTGATTTTGAAGAGCCTCAGTGATCAGGGAATTTGTACTCCACTCTGAAACTTTCAACTCTTGCCCTTCCCTGTGCTAGTCTGTTCTCACACTGCTAATAAAGACATACCTGAAACTGGGTAATTTATAAGGGAAAGAGATTTAAGGGACTCACAGTTCCACATGGCTAAGGAGGCCTCACAATTAAGGCAGAGAGCAAATGAGAAGCAGTCACATCTTACATGGAGGCAGGCAAGAGAGCTTGTGCAGGGAACTCCCCTTTATAAAATCATCAGATCTCGTGAGATGTATTCACTACCACGAGAACAGTATGGGGGGAAACCGCCCCCATGATTCAGTTATATCCACCTGGCCCCAGCCTTGACATATGGGGATTATTACAATTCTAGATGAGATTTGGGTGGGGACACAGCCAAATCATATCCCTCCCTGAGCCTGGGAATCTATAAAGCATCAATCATGATCTCTAAGTCAGTCTTGATTCTCTCTCTGGTCAATATTCAAATGCACACAGTTGGATTCCCAGCTATATGTCACAACCTGCTGCCCAGTCTGAAGGCCTCCCAACAGGGAGGGAAGCATAGGCGACCACTCCCCTCCTAGAGTTGGAATTGCATTCTTAACACCACACCTTTATCACTGGTGGCAATAATGGGATTTCAAATAAACTTCTCTTTGGTCAAAGATTAGATAAGACTGTCCTGCCTCAACTGCATAGAAACTACAAACATTTACCTTGTTCTGATGGGCCTGAAACTTACAGAATGGATTTGCTGTAGATATGCTTTTGTACACATGTGAGCTTAGGCTTGTTCTATGGGTTATTACGCAGACAGAAGTAAACACCATTACTTAGTTCAATAGAGATAGTCTCCCTGAGGCCCAATCTCAAAGATAGATACAATTGATCAAAAGAAAAACAGACAAAAAAAATAAATGAAATGACCCCGGATTTCTTAGCTGCAACCCATGAAAGCCACTCAGACTTAACAGAGTAGGAACTTGGTCAAGGATATTAGACAATTCACACAATTGCTGAGAGAGCTAGAAAGCCAGTTGCTGGAACTACTTGGGCAGAAACAACACCCAGCTAGGTTGTGGGGGCTTGTAAGGAACTACCTTAGCCCCCACTGTTCACTCTCTATGCTCCTAGAGACCGAACATTAAAGAGCTTTTAGCTGGGTGGAATGGCACACACTTGTAGTCCCGGCACTTTGGGAGGCTAAGGCAGGAAGATCAATTGAGGCTGGGAGTTCAAGACCAGCCTGGGTGACACAGTGAGACACCCTCTCTCCAAAAAAATAAAAAGAGTTTTCCCAAGGACCAGCCATCTGTCCCCATGCTAGCTAGAAGATCAATTCCAGCATGTAGCAGAAACTACTATGTAGTCACCAGCACCCATGACTAGATCACATTTCCCAGCCTTCCTTACTATTAAATGTGGTGACTGTCTGAGTTCCAGCCAATAGAATGTAGGTAGAGGAAAAGTGCATCACTTCCAGGAAGAGCCAGTAAAAGCCTCCTGCAAGTCATCTTTTCTTGCTTCCTCCCCTGCCTGAATGGAGAGGACTCTGTGGACCTAGAGAAGGGCAGAACCACAAGATGAAAAAAGCCTTGAGCCCCTGAGTGACCACATGGAAGGTTGCATTACAAGGAACTCTCACATCAGACTCTGGAAAGTGCCAAGTAAGTGTACACTGTGCTTCAGGGCAGAGAAGGTAAAATTGATCGGCGGCAGCAACTGCTGTGACTCACCCTAAGGACAACCACTCACAAGTCTTTCATGGGTTCATGTGAGTGAAAGGATCTAGACTGTATGCTGCACCCTAGCTGCAAGGGGAGCCGGGGGATGCAAGTTTGCTGCCATCATTCTTGTGAAAGTGGGATTCAGAATATGGACAGTTACCAAGATGTAGAGAAAATACTTGAAGCAGTAATAAATGAAGCACGATCCCTACAGAAAGGAACAAACAGTTCACAGAAAATGTAGCCCAAATAGCCAGTAAACATATGGAAGGGGCCGGGTGCGGTGGCTCACGCCTGTAATCCCAGTACTTTGGGAGGCCGAGGCAGGCAGATCACGAGGTCAGGAGATTGAGACCATCATGGCTAACATGGTGAAACCCTGTCTCTACTAAAAATACAAAAAATTAGCCGGGCATTGTGGCACGCACCTGTAGACCCAGCTACTCAGGAGCTTGAGGCAGAAGAATGGCTTGACTCGGAAGGCAGAGGTTGCACTGAGCCGAGATCACACCACTGCCCTCCAGCCTGGGTGACAGAGTGAGATTCCATCTAAAAAAATAAAATAAAATAAAATAAAAACATATGAAAGGATTATCAATGTCACTAGTAATCATGGAGATGCAAAATTTTACCCTAAAAAAACAGGTGATTTTATACCATTAGATTGCAAAACGTTTTAAGGCTTATAAACTTGGCAATGATGTGGAGAAATGAGGCCTCTCATATCAGGTTGGTCAAAGTGTAAATTATCACACCCATTATGGAAAGCAAAATTGAACACTCTATAATAAAGTCAAAGACGTACCTTGAAATCCAATCTAGCAAGTCTGTTTCTAGACATGTATCTTAGCAATGGAGTGTCTCACAGCAGCAGACAAATGCCCTCAAATGACACATCTTGCTTTCACTCATGGCCCATTGACAAGAACTAATCAAAAGGCCCTGCTTTACTATAAGGTCACAAGAAAGAATAATCCTCCCACACGTTCAGAAAGAAGAAGAAAATTAGATATGATTTAGTATAATACTAGAAATCTCTACCACACTTTTCCAAAGAACTTCAACGCTGAAGCCTTTCTTGCAAAAACAGCAAAGAGTCTCACTATAAGACCTTCTCACGATGCAGAGACTTATTGCCATCATCAGATTGCAAAAATTTTTTATTGAGGCAGAATCCGTAGGCGATGAAAAAGAAATGTTTGTAGATTTAGAAAGGTTAAAAGTAAAATCCAGGCAGAGGCAGTAAGATTGCTTGAGCCCAGGAGTTCAAGATCAGCCTGGGCAGCAGAGAGAAACTCTTGTCTCTGCAAAAAATGTAAACATTAGCTGGGCATGTTAGCACATGCCTGTAGTCCCAGCTACTTGGAAGACTGAGGCAGGAGGATCATGTGAGCCCAGCAGGTCGAGGTTGCAGAGAGCCATGATTGCTCCACTGCACTCCAACCTGGGCAACAGAGTGAGACAGAAACTCAAAAAAAAAAAAAAGAAAAGAAAAAGGAAATTCCAATGACAAGGCCAGAATGATTCATCCCTTCCCAATTTATAGACTCAGACAGTCTATGACAACATCTTGCCACCTGTTGTATCTGAGAGCCCCAGTATCTAGATGTAAAGCCATCTCTCAAGAACTCTTGGTCAACAGTACCAGTACCTTGTTTACTTACTATCATCCATCCCAGAAAGGCATCTTGATATCAACACATTGGAAAGCATCCAACAGGTAAGTGGCCATTAGGCCTATTATTGGTTTAGCTACAATCATCTAGATAGTCCAAATTCGGACAAGCCAGCATTGCTGAATCACACAATCTCCTGGATAATTCAAGCAAGTAAACAAGGACTCTGCCTTTCATCTCTATTACAATTCACCTCTATTCAAATGAAGGTGATATTTTCATGGTGGATTCTTGCTCCAGCACCTATCTTAATACCTGGCACACAGACATTAGACAAATGTTTGTTAAATAAATAGATCAACGCATCAATCAATCTGGGTAATTATAGGCATACCATTGCTATCTGGTCTGCAAACTAAATTGCAGGATAAACACACAGCCAGTAAAATCACTACCAGAACTAGATGGTTGTATATATACCAGGAATTTTTGTCCAGATGCCAAGGGGAGGTGGAGGAGGAGGCTGGGAACTATCCCAGCTGGCATGGCTCTGTAGATCCCACTGCCAAAGAAAGCACAGAGGCAGAAACGGATCTTTGAGCCAACTCAGTGAATTCACAGGCTGGGAGATACCATCCCATCTCTCCTCATAAATAATGGAGGCATAGCATATTCTTAGTTTTGCCATTTTTTAAGTATACAAATTTTTTAATTGACAAATAATAGTTCATATTCATGGGGTACATAGTGATGTTTTGATACATAGCATTATTCTATGTCTTAGCTTTGCCATTTTTTAAGTATACAAATTTTTAATTGACAAATAATAATATATATTCATGGGGTACATAGTGATGTTTTGATACATAGAATGTATAGTGATCAGATCAGAGTAATTAGCATATCCATCATCTCAATCATTTATCATTTCTTTGCATTGGGAACATTCAATAGCTTCCTTCTCTACTTTGCCATCTCTAACAAGCAGGGTAGGACTAGAAGAGAATGAAGTCATGCAGCAAGAAAGAGATTATTTTGCTGGCAAATACTAGGATTCTACCGAGTTTCTTACTTCGCTTGGGAATTGAGATGAAGGCCCATGCAGAAGCGAGATCACAAACTTTCCCATATGAAACATATAGACACCCTTAGGTTTATGTCAAAATCCATCTTGATCTCTGAAGGAAGCAATCCTTGAAAAACATATTTTTTTCCAAAGACTGTGGGAGGCTCATGGCACAGCAAACTACCTGGGTATTAATTGGTGATGTCCTAGGAGAACACAGTCAAGAAAATAGACACAAGCTGGGCACGGTGCCTCACAGCAGTAATCCCAGCACTTTGGGAAGCTGAGGCTGGTGGATCACCTAAGGTCAGGAGTTCAAGACCAGCCTGGCCAACATGGTGAAACCCCATCTGTACTAAAAATACAAAATTTGCTGGGCGTGGTGGTTCTTGCCTGTAATTCCAGCTACTCCAGAGGCTGAGGCAGAAAAATCACTTAGAACCCAGGAGGCGGAGGCTGCAGTGAGACGAGATCGTGCCACTGCACTCCAGCCTGGGTGACAGAGCGAGACTCTGTCTAAAAAAAAAAAGAAAAGAAAAGAAAGAAAGTAAAGAAAAGAAAATAGACACAGAGGAGGCTGGGCACAGTGGCTCATGCCTGTAGTTCCAGCAGTTTGGGAGGCCAAGAAGGGAGGAGTACTTGAGCTCAAGTTCCAGACCAGCCTGGGCAACACAGTGAGACTTGTCTCTACAAAAAATAAAATAATCAAAGTAATTTAGCGGCTATGGTGGTGCATGCCTGTGGTCCCACCTACTTGGGAGGCTGAGGCGGGAGGATTGCTTGAGCCTGGGAGGTTGAGGCTGCAGTGAGCTATGATTGTGCCCCTGCATGCCAGACTGGCCGACACAGCAAGATCGCTGTTCCTTACTGAGAAAGATAAATTTCTCTTTGTTTAAATCATTTTTGGTTGGGTTTGCTGTTATTTGTAACCTAATGTAACCCTGATAAATCTTATAATTTTTCAATAACAGAGTCAAAGAAAAGGGAAAAAAAGAAGTACAATGAAAAACACCCAATTACTTTCAAATCTCAGTCTGGTAGATTAGCACTGTCCCTCAAATAAACACCACAATGACAGGTAGAAAAGAATAATTTATAGGAGGACCAAGGTGAGGAGAGGCATTATGATGGCTCCTCCTGCCTCCTGCTCCCACTGGAACAGGTGACTGTCCATTCAGTAAGGCAGGTGTGGAGGGTCCAGGAGCAGAGGGGAGGAGGGTACTTCCTCCAGAGAAAACCAGGAAATGGAGAAGAGCATATTCACAGATAACATTATAGAATCGCAGAATGTTAGAGTTAGGAGGGGCTTTAATTTCACACCTTCATTTCACAAATGAGAGAAATGAGACCCAAGGATGCTATATAACTTGCCACAGTTACTGATTGCACGATGATGTGGTTTGGCTGTGTCCCCAACCAAATCTCGTCTTGAGCTGTAGCTCTCATAATTCCCACATGTTGTGGGAGGGACCTAGTAGAAGATAATTGAATCATGGGGACGGTTTCCCCCGTACTATTCTCATGGTAGTGAATAAGTCTCACGAGATCTGATGGTTTTATATGGGGAAACTCCTTTCACTTGGCTTTCATTTCTCTCTTGCCTGCCACCACGTAAAATGTGGCTTTCATCTTCTGCCATGATTGTGAAGCCTCCACAGCCACGTGAAACTGTGAGTCCATTAAACCTCCTTTTCTTTATAAATTACCCATGCTGTCTTTATCAACGACATGAAAACAGACTAATACAGATAAATCATTCTTTTTGTTTGCTGATTTTTGCCCTTCTGTTGCTGTTCTCTCTCTCCAGCATCCAGTCATGAGACTTTGAGTAAGAAGTCAAAGAACAGACCACAAATTGTGCTCACAAAATTCCTTTTTCTTTGCCCCTTTGACTCCCTGGCTTTGAAATAAACATGAACACATGACTTTTTCTTCCCTAAGCATGAATTATTTGCCAAGAGGTAGGTCTGCCCTCACAGCATGAACTCCCAAAGGGCTCACTCAGTGTCCTCCAACATTTCCACATCTGTTTGACGTTTAGAGTGGACAAAAGTTGAATTTCCAGACTGAGGCTTTTATCAGATGAGAAAAATCCAGCTAGCCACCAGTGAGCCAGCCTCTAACTGTACCTTCTTCTGGAAGTCTCCTCTTTCAGCCAAAGTTGTTTGTTCTTTGGGTGAAATTCCCTGGAAGGTAATGATTAGTGAGTCTTTCCTCAAATCAATGGAATAAATCACAGAAAAAGAAAATGCTCGATCAAAATGCTATCTTATATGTTCTCCTCCTTCCTGTCACAGTAGAAGAAATATTTTTGTGCTTTCAGGCCCTACTAGAAAGATAACCAGTATGCAGACTTTAAAACAAAGTCAGAAAACATCATATTCTGAAAATTAAGCTAGCAAACATTAACACAAAATGCGTGACATTCATTATCAACCAAAGTACCCCAATCTTACTGAAAATATTTCTTGCTAGCCCCATGGAAGGACACCACCTAAAGATAACAGAAGTATTCATCACATACTAATGATGTGCCTGTGTCACTGGTTGAGTTGTAGTCTGCAAACCATCTAGAAAAGGGATGAAACATTTCAAAAGTGTGCATCTTATTTTCAAAGAATAGACATTCCTTTCTAGATTGTGATCTGCATAATAAGGGAAAGCTATCATGGATCAGTGACAGATCCTGCAAATCATTCAAATCCACACTCTGACTTTGCAGACTAAGTAAACATCTGGCATTAATTTAGCTTCATTAGAGAGACAATATACCATAGAATTCAATTACCGAAGGACGTCAGTGAAAATGGCAGTGTAGAGACATTGAAAAGTCCCTCTCTCCACAAAAGCAATGAATAAACTGGCAAAATTTGTGATAATCGACTTCCTCAGAACTCTGGAAACTAATCAGCTTATAGTAACCAAAGGACTGCTTAGTCAATCAAAAAAAAAAAAAAAGCTAAATCTTGAGAAGAAAGCTTTGTAGCCTTTTACCTTACCCAGGACCCATTTTCTACTCCCCAGCTTGGTGATGGCCTTGAAGACAACAGCCCACACGCGCAGTACAGGTACCTTGTAGTGGAAGGAACAGAATGGATCTCATTCACAACCACAATGGGTTGTGGTTGTTTGTTTGGATCTCTCTGGTGGTTCCCTGAGGGACTGCCTCAAAGAGCTTGCCTTCATTTCACATAATTCAGCTACCTGAGGGATGGGGATGGAGGGTGATTGTTAAAAACACTTAAAGGCACATGTATTGTCTGATGCCACCTGGGGCAAGAAATAAAAGCTGGAATAAACAATAGACACACTGAAAATCTTAGATGGAAAGATTGAGGAATGAAATGCTTTGGAGAATAAGGGCTTTGTAAAGCTTCCACATATTCCTAGGAATCTAGAAGACCACACACAAGCCCAGAGCAGGACACACACTCAGAAAAGACCTGAGAAAACTCTAGTGAAGTGAGAGAGTTCCCTGATCCCCCTCACAGGATGTGCAACAGGTACGTGGCTCACAAGGGGTTTGAGCCTTGCTGCTGAAACCCCTAGCAGGAGGGAGAGCATGCAGACAGGCAGGTGCAGAGGCCACAGCTCTGGCCCCATGATAGTGTCTAGGGGTAGATGTCTGCAACCCCAGTGTTACAAAGCTCTTTCAAATTTGCCATCCACAGACAGCTTGAGTGTCAACCAGCTCAGTGGACCAGTGAACCCTCTGCCTTTTTGCAAGGGCAGAGGGCCAGTGTGACAGTTTTCTGTATCCCAAGCTCTTGCTCAGCATCCTGGAAAACTCTGGTCATACAGGGGCTTGAAGGATGAAAGTGAGGTTTTATTGAGTGGTGGAGGTGGCTTTCAGTGGGATGGATGGGGAGGTAGAAAGGGGGATGGAGTGGGAAGGTGATCTTCCCCTGGAGTCAGGCCACCCAGCGTTAAGATGATCCTCCTCTTCTCCCTTTCTCTGCTGCATCATTCCACCATCCATCTCTCTATTGATCTGCTGGTTTGCTGGTTGGCTTCTGAAGCCTGGGGTTCAGGGTTTATATGGGTGCAGGATAGGGGGTGTGGCAGGCCAAAAGGAAACTTTTTGGACATGAAAACAGGAATACCTGTCCTCATTTAGGACCACAGGTCTTCAGGCTTGAAGGTGGGGCCTTTGCTGGGAAACTGCCCTCTTCTACCCAGTATTTCCCTGTCTCCTGTCCACATCACTAAGTTTTGAGAAAGCTCTTTACTGATCATCAGGCTCTGCACGGGAGGAAATGAACGCTAAAACAGGGTTGTAAATCATCTGACTAGAAGTTGAAGACATGCCCCGATACACTTACAGAGCCCATCTCCAAAGACTGTGAGATTTTCGTTCTGGTTCCAGGCATTTAAGGAAATCCCTGTAAAATCACTGGCTGACCACTAAGCTAGCAATAAAGAGATTTCAATAGCCACACATGACAAAGAAAATAGACTTTATATATCTAATTCTGAAAAGTCCTAAGCAAACCATAGCTGCTACAATAACAGCAACAAAATGCCCTAGGTAATTAGCAGACCTGCCACATTACAGTATTTAAAATGTCCTGTTTTCAACAAAACATTACAAGCCATGAAAAGAATAACAAAGCATGGCCTGAAATATAGGAAATAATTCCATTTAACTTATTCCTTCTGTACTGAGTCTTAAAGTACAGAAGTACAGTTGTTGTTGTTGTTGTTTTTTAATTTCAACAGGTTTTTGTGAAACAAGTCGTGTTTGGTTACATGGATAATTTTTTTATTTTTTTTATTTTTTTTTTTATTTTTTGTCTGAGATAGAGTCTGTCTCCGTCGTCCAGGCTGGAGTGCAGTGGCGCGATCTCCACTCACTGCAAGCTCCGCCTCCTGAGTTCATGCCATTCTCCTGCCTCAGCCTCCCAAGTAGCTGGGACTACAGGCACCCGCCATCACATCCGGCTAATTTTTCTGTTTTTAGTAGAGACAGGGTTTCACTATGTTAACCAGGAGGGTAAGTTCTTTGGTGGTAATTTCTGAGATTTTGTTGCACCCATCACCCAAGCAGGGGTGATGTATGTGTATATATACTATATATACATACATATATACATAATATATGTGTTTATTTACCTAGGTTATATATATGCATATAAACAAATCATGTACATATATAAACTGTGTATATATGCTATATATATATACACACACACACACACATATATTCAAGAACCTCAAAAAATTTCAAACAGGATAAACCCAAAGGGATTCATACAAGGCATACTACAATCAACTGTCAAAAGCCTAAGACAAAGACAGAATCACGAGGGCAGCAAAAGAAGCAACTTGTGAGGTAGAAAGGATTCCTCAGTAAGATTAAGAGCTAGTATCTCATCAGAAATCATGAAGGTTAGGAGGCAGTGGGATGACATATTAGAAGTGCTGAAATATAAATTAAAAGTGCTATTAACCAAAAATTCTATATCTGACAAAACTATCTTTCAAAACTAAAGAAGAAATTAAGACATTCCCAGATAAACAAAAACAGAGAATCCATTGCTAGTAGACCTGACCTACAAGAAATACTGAAAGGAGTCCTTCAGCTGAAATGAGAACGAACACAAGTAATGCAAATCCACCCAAAGAAATAATGAACAACCGTAAATATTTACCTAACAACATAGGTAACTATAAGTCAGTATTCATTTATTTTAGTTTGTAACTTCTTTTTTTCCTACATAGTTTAAAACACAACTGTTTAGGGCTGTGTATGGTGGCTCACACCTTTAATCCTAGCACTTTGAGGGGTCAAAGCAGAAGGATTGCTTGGGCCCAGGAGTTTGAGGTCAGACTGGGCAACATAGACTCCATCTCTACATAATTTTTTTAAGTTAATCAGGCATAGTGGCATGTGCCCGTGGTCTCAGCTACTCAAGAGATTGAGGCAGAAGGTTCACTTGAACCCAGGAGACTGAGACTGCAGTGAGCCATGTTCACTTCACCTGCTTCAGCCAGGGCAACAGAGTGAGATCCCATCTCAAAAAATCAATCAATCAATCAATCAATAAAACACAACAACTGTATAAAACAATACTTATAAATCATCATGGATATGCTCAATAACAACAACAAATGGGATAGAGTTTGATAAGACCAAACATTGTGACTATTATTGAAAATAAGTTGGCATTAATTTGAACTTGTTTGTTATAAATTAAGATGTTAACTGTAATTCTCAGAGTAACTGCTAAGAAAAAAACTAAAAAGTATATTGTAAAAGAAATGAGAAGGAATAAAAAATGTACACTAGAAGACATCTATTATATACAAAAGAAGGCAATAATGGAGGAATTGAGGAACAAAAACAGTGTGACATATAGAAAACAATAGCAAAGTGCAGAAGCCTATCCTTATCAGTAATTAATTAGCATAAATTAACTCAGAGATTAAATTCTCTGAGTAAAGGGAAGAGACTCGGCAGAATAGATTTTTTTAAAATAATCCAACCATACGCTGTCTACAAAATAGTCACTTTAAATCCAAAGACAAATAGGTTGAGGCCAGGCATGGTGCCTCATGCTTATAATCCCAGCACTTTGGGAGGCCAAGGTAGGTGAATCACTTGAAGCCAGGAGTTGGGCAACATAGCGAAATCATGTCTCTACTAAAAAGTACAAAAATTAGCTGGGCACAGTGGCTCACATCTGTAATCCCAGCACTTTGGGAGGCCGAGGCAGGCAGATCACAAGGTCAGAAGTTCAAGACCAGCCTGACCAACATGGTGAAACCCCGTCTCTACTAAAAATACAAAAATTAGTCAGGTGTGGTGGCGAGTGCCTGTAATCCCAGCTACTCAAGAGGCTGAGGCAGGAGAATCTCTTGAATCCAGGAGGCGGAAGTTGCAGTGAGCCAAGGTCGTGCCACTGAACTCCAGCCTGGGCACCAGAGCGAGACTCCAATCTTAAAAAAAAAAAATTAGCTGGGCTTGGTGGCACACACTTGTAGTCCTAGTTACTCCAGAAGTTGAGGCAGGACTTGAACCTGGGAGGTGGAGGTTGCAGTAAGCTGAGATCATAGCACTGTACTCCAGCCTGGATGACAGAGCGAGACCCCATCTCAAAACACACATACACACACACAAAGACAAATAGGTTGAAAGTAAAAGGATAGGAAGACACTTTCCAAGCAAATATTAGCCAAAAAAGAACTTGAGTGGTTATATCAAACAAAATAGACAGTAAGATAAAAATGTTTACAAAAGACAATAATGGATATTACATAATCATAATTATATAATGATATTATATACAATATTGATTATTTACAATCAAGAAGATAAAACAATTATAAACATATGTACCTAAAAACAGAGACCCAAAATATATAAGGCAAAAATTGGCAGAATTGAAGGGAGAGATCATTCGATAATAATCATTACAAACTTCACTACTCCACTTTCAGTAGTGGGAAGAACAACCAGAAAAAAGATCAACAAGGAAATAAAAGAGTTGACAACACTATAAACAAACTAGACCTAACAAACTCTATAGAGCTCCATTATAGAACACTCTACCCAACAGTAGACACTTTTCTCATACCTAGCATTCTTCTCAAGTGTATATGGACCAACACCAGAATAGATTATATTTAAACCACAAAACAAATCTCAAAGACTTCTCAAAAGTTGAAATCACACAAAGTTTCTTCTCCAACCACACAGAATGAAATTAGAAATCAATAGCAGGAGGAAATCTGGAAAATTGACAAATATGTGAAAATTAAATAACGCTTAATTTAATTTTCACTCTTAACCAACAGGTGAAAGAGAAAAGTAACAAAAGGAATTAGAAAATACTTTGAGATGAATAAAAATAAAAACACAACATACAAAAAACTTTTGGGATGCAGTGAAAGCAGTGCTCAAAGAAAATGTATAACTCTAAACACTTACATTTAAAAATAAAAAAAGATGTCAAATCAATTACCTAACCTCCTATTTTAAGAAACTAGAAAAAGAAAAGCAAACTAAATTCAGGAATCAGAAGAAAGTAAACAATAAAGATTAGACAAAGATAAATGAAATATAGAAAAACAATAGAAAGAAACAACAAAACAAAAAGTTAGGTTTTTTAAAAAGATAAGTAAAATTAACAAACTTTTAGCCAGCACTTTGGGAGGCAGGGAGGGTGGATCACCTGAGGTCGGGAGTTTGAGATCAGCCTGACCAACATGGAGAAACCCTGTTTCTCCTAAAAATACCAAAAAGAAAAAAAAAAAAAATTAGCCAGGCATGGTAGTACATGCCTGTAATCCCAGCTACATGGGAGGTTGAGGCAGGAGAATCACTTGAACCTGGGAGGTGGAGGTTGTGGTGAGCCGAGAGAGCACCATTGCACTCCAGCCTGGGCAACAAGAGTGAAACTCCGTCTCAAACAAAAAAGAAAAAAAGAAAGGGACAAATTCCTACACAAAGTACCAAAGCTGACTCAAGAAGAAGCAGAAAATTTTAATAGACCCATAGCAAGTAGTGACATTGAATCACTAATCAAAACATTTTCAACAGAGAAAATTCCAAGACCCAATGACCTCTCTGGGGAATACTACCAAATGCCTAAAGAAGAATTAATATTCTTCTCAAACTCTTCCAAAAAATAGATAAGAACACTTATTAACTCTTTATATGAAGCTAGTATCACCCCAATGCCGAAGCCAGGTAAAGACACCAGAAGAAAACAAAACTACAGATCAATATATCTCATGAGGATCGATGAGAAAATTCTCAACAAAATACTACCAAATTGAATCTAGTAGCATAGTAAAAGGATTACATACCATGACCAAGTTGGATTTATTCCAGGAATGCAAGGATGATTCAACATATGGAAATAAATCCATGTAATACACCACATTAATAGAACAAAGGAGAGAAAAACATGAAAACCTCTTCATGCATAAAATGTTTGACAAAAGCCAACACTCTTTCACTGAAAAAAAAAAAAAATTCAACAAACCAGGACTATAAGGGAACTTCCTCAACCTGATCAAGGGCATCTATTAAAAACTCACAGCTAATATCACACTTACTGATGAAATAGTGAAGGTATTTTTCCCTGAGATCTGGAAAATGACACACGTGTCCACTGTCACCACTTCTGTTTGACATTGTGCTGGAAGTTCCAGCCCGAGCAATTAAGCAAGTAAAACAATTAAAGGCATCCAAATCTGAAAAGAAGAAGTAAACATTTTTCAGATGACCTGATCGTATATATACAGAGAAAGAGAAAACCCTAAGGAATACACAATAAAATTTTTAGAGATGATAAATGAATTCAGCAAAGTGACAGATATAAGAACAATACACAAAAATCAGTTGTGCTTCTAAACACCAGCAATGAACACTCTGAAAAGGAAATTAAGAAAATAACTCCACTTACCATATAATCCAAAATAATAAAATACCTAGGAATAAATGTAACCAAGGAGGGCAAAGACTTATATATATGCTGAAAACCACAAAACGTTGCTGAAAAAAATTAAAGAAGACCTAAATAAATCAAAAAACATTTCACTATCATAGATTAGAAGACAATATTATTAAGATTGCAATTGTATTAGGCCATGCTTAGATTGCTATAAAAAAACAGCTCAGACTGCATAATTTGTAAAGAAAAGAGGTTTAATTGGCTCATGGTTCTGCAGGCTGTACAGGAAGCACAGTGCTGCACATCTGCTCGGCTTCTGGGAAGGCTCAGGGAGCTTTTACTCATGGCAGAAGGTGAAGCAAGAACAGGCACATCGCATGGCAAGAGCAAGAGCAAGAGCAAGAAAGAGTGTGGGGGAAGATGTCACACACTTTTAAACAGTCAGATCTTTCAAGTACTCACTCACTACAGCAAGGACAACACCAAGGGGATAGCACTAAGCCAGTCATGAAAAATCCACTCCCATGATCCAGTTGCCTCCCACCTGGCCCCACCTCCAACACTGGGGATTACAATTCAACATGAGATTCTGGGGGAACAGCATCCAAACTATATCAGCCATGTTCCCCACATTGATCTACATATTGATCCTCTGTCAAATTCTGTCATTTTGGCAGAAATAGACAAGCTGATTCTAAAATTCATAGGGAATTGCTAAAGATGGAGAATAGCCTAAAACAAAGATGGAAAAAGAAGAACAAAGTAGGAAAACACAGTTCCCCATTTCAAAACTTACAACAAAGCTACAGTAATCACAACAGTGTGGTATTGGCATAAGGATAGACAGATCAACAAAGTAGAACTGAGAGTCCAGAAATAAATTCTTACATCTATGGCTAATTGGTTTCCAACAAGTTTGCCAAGGCTATTAAATGAGGAAAGAATCCTCTCTTCAACAAATGGTGTTGAGACAACTGGATATTCACATACAAAAGAATGAAATCAAACCCCTACCTCACACCATATGTAAAAATTAATTTGAAATTGATCAAAGACCTAAATGTAAGAATAAAAATGATAAAACTTTTAGAATAAAAAATAAAACATAAGTACACGTCTTCTTGACCTCGAACTAGTTTTCTTAAATATGGCACCCAAAGCACAAGCAACAAAATAAAAAATAGACAAATTGAACTTCAGAATAAGAGGCTTTTCCACATCAAGGTAACTATCAAGAAAGTAGAAATGATAACCTACAGAATGGGAGAAAAATATTTGCAAACATATGTCTGGTAAAGGCCTAGTATCCAGAATAGAAAAAGAATTATTCCCCTTCCCCTCCCCTCCCCGCGGCCTCCATTCCCTCCCAGGGTCGCTTCGCAGAGCTGCTGGGAACCCTGCGGCGGCAGCACTTTTCACGGCAGGAAGGGGAGCTGGGCTCCGAGCTGGGCTCCGGAGCTGAGCCGCCCGAGCCGGAGGGACTGGTTGGTTGAGGGAGAGAGAGAGGGAGGGAGTCCCGGGCTGCCCAACCGCATGTTCAGCCCTATCCGCTCCTGCGGGGAGTCCTGGGCAGGTGGGGCGGGGGTCCACTAAGACCGCCACCGGCCCCTCGGCGCTGACGGGACCGCGAGGGGCACACCCGCCGAAGGCAGCCCCGCCGAAGGCAGACGCGGCCCGGACTTCGTCCTGAGCAGCGGGCGCGGGGCAGCGCAGCGGGAGGAAGCGAGAGGTGCTCCTCTCCCCAGAGTTGGAAGCCCCTTGGCCGGGTCCAAAATGCGCAAGAAGAAGCCAACGCCCATCCAGCTGACCCCGGCCCCCCACGGCTCCGCGGTTAACGAGACCAGCTCTGCGGAAACCAACTTGGAGGCCTTGCAGAAGAAGCTGGAAGAGCAGCAGCGAAAGCACCTTGAGGCCTTTCTTACCCAGAAGCAGAAGGTGGGAGAACTAAAGGATGACGACTTCGAGAAGATCAGTGAGCTGGGGGCTGGCAATGGCGGTGTGATGTTCAAGGTCTCCTGCAAGCCTTCCAGCCTGGTCATGGCCAGAAAGCTAATTCATCTGGAGATCAAACCCGCAATCCAGAACCAGATCATAAGGGACCTGCTGGTTCTGCATGAGTGCAACTCTCGTGGGCTTCTGTGGTGCATTCTACAGTGAGAGGCGAGATCAGTATCTGCATGTAGCACATGGATGGAGGTTCCCTGGATCAAGTCCTGAAGAAAGCTGGAAGAATTCCTGAACAAATTTTAGAAAAAGTTAGCGTTGCTGTAATAAAAGGCCTGACATATCTGAGGGAGAAGCACAAGATCATGCACAGAGATGTCCAGCCCTCCCACATCCTAGTCAAGTCCCGTGGGGAAATCAAGCTCTGTAACTTTGGGGTCAGTGGGCAGCTCATCAACTCCATGGCCAACTCCTTCGTGGGCCCAAAGTCCTACATGTCACCAGAAAGATTCCAGGGGACTCATTACTCTGTGCAGTCAGACATCTGGAACATGGGATTTTCTCTGGTAGAGATGGCAGTTGGGAGGTATCCCATCCCTCCTCCAGATGGCAAGGAGCTGGAGCTGATGTTTGGGTGCCAGGTGGAGGGAGATGCGGCTGAGACCCCACCCAGGCCAAGGACCCCAGGGAGGCCCCTTAGCTCATAAGGAATGGACAGCCGACCTCCTATGGCAATTTTTGAGTTGTTGGATTACCTAATCAACGAGCCTCCTCCAAAAATGCCCAGAGTGTTCACTTTGGAATTTCAAGATTTTGTGAATAAATGCCTAATTAAAAACCCCGCAGAGAGAGCAGATTTGAAGAAACTCATGGTTCATGCTTTTCTCAAGAGATCTGATGCTGAGGAAGTGGATTTTGCAGGTTGGCTCTGCTCCACTGTCGGCCTTAACCAGCCCAGCATGCCAACCCATGCTACTGGCATGTAAGTGTTTGGGAAGCAGCAAAGAAAGAAAGAAAGAGAAAAGAAAGAGGAAGGAGGGAGGGAGGGGAGGTGAGTGAGGAAGGAAGTAAGAGCAAAAGAAAAAAAGAAAGAAAAAGAAGGAAAGGAAGGAAGGAAATAAAAAAAAGAAAGAAAGAGAAAAGAAAGAAAGAGAGAGAAAGAAAGAAAGATAGAGAAAAGAAAGAGGAAGGAGGGAGGGGAGGGAGGAAGGGAAGGGAGAGTGAAAGAAGAAAAAGAAAGAAAAAGAAGGAAAGAAATGAAGGAAAGAAAAAAGAAAGAGAAAGAAAGAGGGAGAGAAAGAGAGAGAAAGAAAGAAAGAAAGAAAGAAAGAAAGAAAGAAAGAAAGAAAGAAAGAAAGAAAGAAAGAAAGAAAGAAAGAAAGAAAGGAAGGAAGGAAGGAAGGAAGGAGAGAGGGAGGGGAGGGAGGAAGGGAAGGGAGAGTGAAAGAAAGAAAAAGAAGGAAAGGAAGGAAGGAAAGAAAAAAGAGGAAAGAGAAAGAAGGAAAAGAAAGAAAGAAAGGAAAGAAAGAAAGAAAGAAAGAAAGAAAGAAAGAAAGAAAGAAAGAAAGAAAGAAAGAAAGAAAGAAAGAAGGAAAAGGGAGGGGAGGGAGGGAGGAAGGGAAGGGAGAGCAAAAGAAAAAAGAAAAAGAAGGAAAGGAAGGAAGGAAAGAAAAAAAGAGGAAAGAAAGAAAAGAAAGAAAAAGAAAGAAAGAAAGAGAAGAGGGGAGAGAGGAAGGAAAGAGAGGGAAGAAAGAAAAGAAGGAAGGGAAAGAGGGAGGGAAATGTTCTAGAATTAGATAGTAGTTGCAGTAGCACAACCTGTGTGTGTACTAGAAGCCACTAAATTGGCATACTTTCAAATGGTTAAAATGGGGAATTTATGTTATGTGAATTTTACCTCAATTTAAGATGTGTGTGTGTACCATCGGATTATGTTATTCAACCTATGAACAACAGTCCACAGACCAGATTTAACACCCAGCTCCAACCAAATCCAAATCCAACCATTTGAATTAGGGCAAAAATTTTAGCCTCTGAGTCTCAGTGTCCTATATAAAAATGGAGATAATAATGCCTGCCTCATAGAGTCCTTAGGATTAAATGAGCTAACGAAAGTAAAGAACATATAATGCGCCCTAGAATGTAATAAATTCTCAGCAAATACATAAATTATGCACAGAAAATAGATAGCTATGGCTGGGTGCAGTGGCTCATTTATAGAATCTCAGCACTTTGGGAGGCTGAGGTGGGAGTATCAGTTGTGTCTAGGAGTTTGAGATGAGCTTGGGCAACATAGTGAGACCCCGTCTCTATAAAATGATAATAATAATAATACAATGGCATCAGCAGTAGCTGGGCAAGTTATTTGCTGCAAAGAAAGACAAGTGTCATGAGTTTCCACTTTGCATAATGTGTTCGCCAAAATTACAGCTCTATGTTAACTTCAGTCTCTTTGCCTATACAAATCTTTCCAAAACCAACTTAAATCTCATCTCAATTAAGCCTTTCCAGTTACCCACACTGAAGATACCTCCTCTTCCACTGAACTTCTCAGAAAAAGAAAAAAGAAATGACGCAAAAAGAAAAGGTACCGCCAGGTGCAATGGCTCATGCCTGTAATCCCAGCGCTTTGGGAGGCCAAGGCAGGAGGATCATTTGAGCCCAGCAGTTCGAGACCAACCTGGGCAACAAGGTAAGACCTTATCTCTGTAAAAAAATAAATAAACAAATATTAAAAAAGAAAAGGCACTAATTTAAAAACCTCTGTCTCCTACCATAACTTCTTTCCTTTGACATCACTTTCTCCATTTCCTTCCACGTTTCTTTGACCTCATCAACATCCCAAAAACAATGACATTGCTACTTTTTTTTTTACCCAGCACATTCCATCTCATCAAGCTGCAATTCCATAGTCTAACAATACATTTGCTGTCTTACAAATACCTTCAGCTCCATGACCTTCTCCTTCCAAAGCAGAACCTGAACTCTGCACAGATCCAATATCCACCTTACCTCTTCTATGCCTTGAACTTGAACCATTAGTTATGACTGGAGAAAAACATCCAGTTAGGCAGAATGGTAACAGGTCAAATTAATAGTGACCATCCTCAAATGTACACTCGACCATGCCCAGAAATTTTCTTAAATATCCTCTATTAAAACCTTCTCCCATTCTCCATTAGGATTTCATACCTCTCCACTCCACTAAAACTCTGACTTCCTGTTCCATGTAGCCTCAATTGATCATTCCTCACACTTCATGAAGAATACAGAACCCATCAAGTACCAAGTCATCCCTCGTATTTTAGCCACCAATTCGCCATTTGCAACTACAGTCTTCTTTTTCCTTCTATTACATAGAAATGCCTTTCCCATAATGAAAGTTATACTTCTACATCTCTGCTCTAGATTGAATCCTCTTTTCACTCAGGGCCTTGCCGCACACCAAGGTGTGAATATGGTGATCTGGGGGTTTTCTTTTAACTTTTACATAAGTGATTATGGGGCCAGGCGTGGTGGCTCATGCCTGTAATCCCAGCACTTTGGGAGGCGTAGGTGAGAGGATCACTTGAGTCCAGGAGTTTGAGACCAGCCTAGGCAACAAAGTGAGACCCTCATCTCTAAAAATAAATAAATACAATATAATAAATAAAAGAAGCTATCATGGATTACTTACATCGTTTTTAAGGAAGAAATTAAGAGGGAGGTGTAATCCGTTGTCATCAGAAAGTTCTGGCATCCTTGGAGAGGATCTAACACTACGTTGTCATTTTGGGTCAACATTCAGTCACCAATTCAATTTTGGGGTAGGAATAGAAATTAAATTCTGCAGCCGGGCACGGTGGCTACACCTGCAATCCCAGCACCTTGGGAAGCCAAGGCAGGTGGATCATGAGGTCAGGAGATCGAGACCATCCTGGCCAACATGGTGAAACCCTGTCTCTACTAAAAATACAAAATCAGCCAGGTGTGGCGGCACGCACCTGTAGTCCCAGCTAACTTGGGAGGCTGAGGCAGGAGAATTGCTTGAACACCAGAGGCGGAGCCGAGATCACGCCATTGCACTCCAGCCTGGCAACAGAGCGAGACTCCGTCTCGGAAAAAAAAAAAAATTCTGCCCAATGGAGAACTGAGTGAGCCAGTCTCATAAAGATCATATGAAGTGCTACAGAATGTAGTAACTATCTCTTGTAAAATAACAGGCCATATATCTCAAGCCTCTCCCATAGCCGACTTAATTGTTGCTAATTTTCTAATTTACCTAAATCACAAAAGTGAAATCAGAGAGATTACCTAATGACTGATCTGTTAAAAGACGAGTGAATTCAAAAGGCATCAGCAGCATTGGAGAGCCTCTGGTGTGGGGAGGGCTCACCTCCGCAGGGCCACTTTTTCTTGTCAGTGAATCACACGGTCAAATTACGGAAGAAAGTGACAGGAATTCGGCTAAATTCCAACTCCCGGCCTCAGAAGGTTATTCATAATCAACCCTGGAGCAGCAGCTCTCTGTCTGGCAGGGAAGGTTTCCTCTAATTATGTATCGCTCCCTGCAGGCCACCCGGCAGGACCTTTATTTTCTTCACAGTTATTAATCAGCTATCCAGTGTTAACAAGAACATCAGATCCAGAAGTATGCAAATCCACCCCCAATTCTTTGTCATAATCACTAGGCAGGCCACCTTAGGAGCTCACTAATGAGCTGACCGTCTAAAAGCCTCCTGCTAACTACCAAGTCTCCTATTCTTAATGATCACTTCCAAAATGGGATATTTTTGTTTCAAATACATAGGCCTATTCAATACCCTGAAATATATAACTTTTCAGCAACTTTCTGGCAAAACTTTAGCTAAATTAGGCAATGCTGAAACTGACTAAATTGTAATAAAACCGAAGAAATGTCCAATGGGCAATTCAAATTCAACACCTGGGGACCTTCCAGTCCCCAGAGACTGAGTCCCAATCTTTGTTCCTTTTTTTTTTTTTTTTTTTTTTGGAGGTGGGGGCGGGCGGCAGAGTTGCACTCTGTCCCCAGGCTGGAGTGCAGTGGGGCGATCTCGGCTCACTGCAACCTCACTGATACCACTCCAATGACTGGAGGAATACCAGGGTCCTCGGTCTCGCGCCGGTTTAGATAAAACGAAACGGATACACGTGGAGTGGTTTTAAAGATCCTAAAGTTTAATAGGCAAGAAAGAAGGAAGAAGAAAACAGCTGCCCCGTATAGAGACAGAGGGAATGGGGATTCTAACAAAGAGAAAACTCCGTGTGCAGCGGGAAAGTGGCTGCTTATATGAGGAAGCTGGAGGAGGTGGTGTCTGATTTCCATAGGGCCCAGGGGATTGGTTTGACCAGGTGTGTCATTTACGTAACCCGAGAAAAACCTGGCCCTCCCACCTTAGCCCTGTAACATGCAAATGCAGGTCGCCATTATGTTCTGAACACATGGTGTTATTTGGAGGTGGTCATGACAACTGCTACACCAGTTGAAAAGGAAAAGACAGCAGGAATCGCCATATTAAGTGAACCCAGTTTCTAATGGCCGACATTTGCATATTAAAGCTTGCTGACCCAACCCTTCAAGCCACCTTTTCTGTTCAGAAAACAGATGGTTCAGGGATTGTTTCTTATTACAGGAAAATTTCCACCAAGAAACTTTACCCTTACTATCTGCCTAAAAATTATTTCCTTTTTTTTTTTTTTTTTTTAAGATTGGAGTCTAGCTCTGCCGCCCAGGCTGGAGTGCCCTGGCGCGATCTCGGCTCACTGCAAGTTCCGCCTCCCCGGTTCACGCCATTCTCCTGCCTCAGCCTCCCGAGTAGCTGGGACTACAGGCGCCGCCACCACGTCCGGCTAATTTTTTGTATTTTTAGTAGAGACGGGGTTTCACTGTGTTAGCCAGGATGGTCTCGATCTGCTGACCTCGTGATCCGCCCGCCTCGGCTTCCCAAAGTGCTGGGATTATAGGTGTGAGTCACCGCCCCCAGCCCCAATCTGTGTTTCTATTATCAAAGTCTTATCCTTTGAATGCGTCTTCTTCTAACAACTTCAAAATAGGATCCCTGTTCTGGAGTATTACACTGAGCCTTACCAAACTGCCAATCTAATAATTTTTTGTCTACAAACATGGCGATTTTGTGGTTCAACTTAATATACTGGCCCTCAGAGTCTTTTGGAAGGGGATTGAGATTTTTAAAGCATACAAATAAAGAATTTTAATAATAATAATTGTAATAACTAACGTTATTGAATCATTCATTTAGTCCTCACAACATGTAACACTCTCATTTCACAGATGTGAAAACTGAGCATAAAGAAGTTGAGTAAGGCCAGGTGCAGTGGCTCATGCCTGTAATCCCAGCACTTTGGGAGGCCAAGGTGAGAGGATCACTTGAGGCCAGGAGTTCAAGACCAGCCTGGGCAACATAGTGAGACCTTGTCCCTATAAAAACTTTTCATTATTTTCTTTTATTTTTTAGAAATCAGTGCACACCTGTAGTACCATCTACTTGGAAGGCTGAGATAGGGGATGCACTTGAGCCTGGGAGGTTGAGACTGCAATGAGCCAAGAATGCACTACTGCACTCCAGCTTCAGTGGCAGAGCAAGACCCTGTCTCCAAAAAAAGAGAAGTTGAGTACTCTTCTCAAGGTCACAGACTGGCAAAGGTTAGATTCAACACAGGCTTGTCTGATACACAGGCGTTAACCACTGCACTGTATTTCCCAAAAAGTTTCTGTTGATCATGAAGGGACTCCCTCTGACCCCATATACTTTTCTAGGCATTGAAACTTTTACTTTTTCCACTGAGATCCCATAAGGGATAAAGTTACACATGGGCACTAAGGGTGAGTCTACTGTATGCAAAACAGGTATTGTGTGGCTGCACACGTGTGCACATGCAGCATGCTCCTGTAGAAGTGTGTGCCATGAGTGGAAATTAGGCTATGATTGTGTGGTATGGACAACAACACTTGATAGATTAGAATTCTGAAGATTTCTAATTTTATGAACTTATGAACAGGACAGACTCAATGTTTTGAAAACTCTCCCACTATTAACACAGAAGAATGCCAGATGTAACATCCATTTGAATGCATAGCAGCCAGCTGTGGTGGCTCATGCCTGTAATCTCAGCATTTTGGGAGACTGAGGCAGGTGAATCACTTGAGGTCAGTAGTTCGAGACCAGCTTGGCCAACATGGCAAAACCCCCTCTCTACTAAAACTACAAAAATTAGCCAGGCATGGTGGTGCATGCCTGTAATCCCAGCTAATCGGGAGGCTGAGGCAAGAGAATCGCTTGAACCTGGGAGGCAGAGGTTGCAGTGAGCCAAGATCGCACCACTGCACTCCAGCGTGGATGACAGAGTGAGACTCTGTAAAAAAAAAAAAAAAAGTAAAACCATTTGAATGCAGAGTTAAGCTTACAAGAAAGTAAGAGAAATCCCCAGAGCTCAGCAATGAAGATTTGGTTTCTGAAAACCAGAGCATTATGCAAGTGAGCTGATGTGGCAACTAACCTGGATTGGTTGGGTTTATCTTCATCTTGACGAATGTTAGGAATTTGGTTTTAACATGCACACAGCAATAAAGTAAAAGACCTTGAGACTGCCAAGTAGGAAGCTGAAGTAAGACCCACCCATCCTCCCTCCCCTGACTCCACATACAGCACAGGAAGAGTCGACTAGAAAAATCTCTCTCTACCAGCATAATGAAATGACGTGGAAGTTAGTCTCTTCTGGCCTACCTAGACTCTGAATAGAAAAACAAAAATATGAGTTTCCTCACTGGAAAGTCAATTATGGAGCCCTGCTGAAGATGAACTCACAACATACGATCACACAACTCAGTACTTAATAATCCGTCGTGAGCAAGAGCCAGCAGAAGTAACAAGCATGTAACAAAGTTCATTAGACTCTCAGAGCTTCAGGTTGCTGAATAATCAAATGAAGATGATAAAACAAAGACATAAAGGAGAAAAGTAAACATAGGAGACAGTATAGAAAGAAAAAAAAAACTTATGAAATGAAAAATGGAATCACTGAAACAGAAAACCCACTAGTCAAATTTGGCAACAGCTTAGACACAGCTGAAAAGGGAAGAGTAGACTATGATAGGGCTCAGGAAATTGCCCAGAATGCAAAAGAAATAAAACACGGAAAGGCTTCAAGAGAGTTTAAGAGCCACAGAAGAGAGAATGAGAAGATAAATATGTATCTAATTGGAATTCCAGCAGAAACGAAGAGATGTGAGAGAGGTAATATTCAAAGAACACATGGCTGAGAATTTTCTAGAATTAATGAAAGACATGAATCCTCAGATTCAGGAAATACAATACAAAAAGTACCAAGCAGGAAATGCAGAAATAAAGCTATACCTTGTCACATTATAATAAACAGCAAAACTCCAAGACAACAAGAAAATTTTAAACACCAAAAAAAAAGTAGATTAACTACAAAGGAATGACAAAGAGCAGACTTAACAACAATAGAAACCAAAAACACAGTATCTTCAAAGTGAAAAAATGTAATTATTATCTAGGATTCTCTGCAGATAAAGAAGATAAACTATCACTGAAGAATGAGGGCAAACTAAAGACATTTTAAAGCGAACAAAGAATAAGAGAGTTGACCTCTCTCAAACCTTGGCAGAGAGGAATCCTAAAAGACATAATTTAGGAAGAAGGAAAAGAGGGCTGAGTGCAATGGCTCATGCCTATAATCCTAGCACCTTGGAAAGCCAGGGCAGGAGGATTGCTTGAGGCCGGGAGTTCCAGACCAGCCTGGGCAACATAGCAAAACCCTGTCTCTATGCAAATGTTAAAAAATTACCCTGGCATGGTAGCATCCACCTATAGTCCCAGCTACTCGGGAGGCTGAGATGGGAGGACCGCTTGAGCCCAGGAGTTCCAGGCTATAGTGAGCCATGATCATGCCACTGCACTCCAATTTGGACAACAGAGAGAGATCCTGTCTTTAAAATGGGAGGGAACAAAGAGAGGGAGGGAGGGAGGGAGGCCAGTGGAAAGGAATAAGGTGCAAATGTGTCAAATGTAGGTAAATCTAAGTAAGCATTGCTCATATAAAACAATAAAAAGTAACAAATTTGTGGAGGAAACAAAACATTGTGAAACTAGAATATTAGCTACAAATAACATATTATTGGGACTGGGTAAAGAATAAAGATTATTTTCTAGTTCTAGAGGAGGCTGGTGATGCTGATCAATTTCAGACTTTCTTAAATCAAGATGCAAGTTAAATGTAAGAAATAGAAATTGAATGCATGATGTCGTTAGTTAAAAAGAAAAATGTGAATTTTAAAAACACACTTAAAGCAAGACAAAAAAAGGAGCAAAGAAAAAGCATAGTAGGCCGGGCGCGGTGGCTCAAGCCTGTAATCCCAGCACTTTGGGAGGCCGAGATGGGCGGATCACGAGGTCAGGAGATCGAGACCATCCTGGCTAATCCGGTGAAACCCCGTCTCTACTAAAAAATACAAAAAAACTAGCCGGGTGAGGCAGCGGGCGCCTGTAGTCCCAGCTACTTGGGAGGCTGAGGCAGGAGAATGGCGTGAACCCAGGAGGCAGAGCTTGCAGTGAGCTGAGATCCGGCCACTGCACTCCAGCCTGGGCGACAGAGTGAGACTCCGTCTCAAAAAAAAAAAAGAAAAAGAAAAAGAGAAAGAAAAAGCATAGTAAATAGCACAAAAGAGGAGGACAGGAAGAAATCTAAACATGTAAGTAATTGCAATAAATGCAAATGGATGAAATTCATCATTAATAGAGCATCAGCCTTTAAAAATGCATGTATGGCTGGGCACGGTGGCTCACGCCTGTAATCCCAGCACTTTGGGAGGCCAAGGCAGGCAGATCACCTGAGGTCAGGAGTTCGAGACCAGCCTGGCCAACATGGTGAAACACCTGTCTCTACTAAAAGTACAAAAATTAGCCAGCTGTGGTGGCGCACGCCTGTAATCCCAACTACTTGGAAGGCTGAGACACGAGAATCGCTTGAGCCCAGGAGACGTAGGTTGCAGTGAGCTGAAATTGCGCCACTGCACTCCAGCCTAGGTGACAAAGCGAGACTCCATCTCAGAAAAAAGGTTTTTAATTAAAAACTTAAAATGCAGGCATAAGCTGCTTACTAGAGACACAGTGGAATACAGAAAAGTTACAACTAAAGATGTAAAAATATATTACAAGTAAATATCATCAAAACTACTGATAGAGCTATATTAATATTTTAAATAAGACTTTAAGTCCAAAAGAATTATTATGAAAAAATAGATGAAAGGTATACCACCAAAAACATACAACAATTCAGAACATGTACTCAACTAATAACAGTATCAGAATATGAAGTAAATATGGGTAAAATTACAAGGAAATTTTTTAAATCCATTGTAAAACTGGGAAATTTTAACAAAAGTACCTCAGTAATTAATAAAGCAAATGGACAAAAAAAAAAGTAAACAGAGGTCGGGCACGGTGGCTGATGCCTGTAATCTCAGCCCTTTGGGAGGCCGAGGTGGGCAGATCACTTGAGGTCAGGAGTTCGAGACCAGCCTGGCCAATGTGATGAAACCCTGTCTCTACTAAAAATACAAAAATTAGCCAGGCATGGTGGTGAGTGCCTGTAATCCCAGTTACTCTACTTGGGAGGCTGAGGCAGAAGAACTGCTTGAACCGGGAGGCAGAGGTTGCAGTGAGCCAGGACTGTACCACTGCGCTCCATCATGGGTGACAGGAAAAACAAACAAAAAATATATATATAATTAATATATTATATATCAGATTATATAATATACTATGATAGATATAGAATGATTATAATACATAGTAAATATAATAGATGTATAGATATATGTAGTCTACATACACAAACACATATATATACCATATCAAGCTAATTTTTTATTTATTAACATATATAAAATATATAAACTATGTTTGTGTATATATATGTGCATATATATACCACAGCCAAAAATCAGCAAATACGCGTGCTGTTAAAACATAAGCAGAATGTTTTAGAGTATTTGAACATGTATTTTGTCTCAAAGTAAATCTCAAAAACTTCTAACAACCCAATCCTAACAAAACTCAAACTAGAAACCAATAACAAAAAAGTAACAAAAAAATTATATAAAGAAATGTTAAAATACACTTCTAAATAACTCTTATTTATTTATTTACTTTTTAATTGAGATGCAGTCTCACTGTGTTGCCCAGGCTGGAGTGCAGTGGTGCGATCTCGGCTCACTGCAACCTGTGCCACCCAGGTTCAAGCAATTCTTGTGCCTCAGCCTCCCGAGCAGCTGGGACTACAGGTGCATGCCACCACACCCGGCTAAATTTTGTATTTTTAGTAGAGACAGGATTTCACCATGTCGGCCAGTCTGGTCTCAAACTCCTGACCTCAGGTGATCTACCCACCTCAGCCTCTCAAAGTGCTGAGATTGCAGGTGGGAGCCACCACGCCCTGCCTGAGTAACTCTTAAGTCAAAGAAAAAGTATAATGGAAATTAGAATATAGTATGCATCAAAACGTATAAGATGTCGCTAAAGTTGTGCTTAGGAAAAAAATGCATAGATGTCATGGATTATAATTGAAAAAACAAAAATGACAATAGGGGAGCTAAACTTCTGTGTATGTTATATATTGCTATGTAACAAGCTAGACTGAAACTTAGTGGCTTAAAGACGTAACAATTTATTATTTCTCCTGAATCTGTAGGATGGCTGGGCAGTTATTCTGTCGACCATACCTGCATGTCCTGCTGTGGCTACATTTGTTGGCAGGGACTGGGCTCAGTTGGGATGGCTAGACCTCTGTCTATTTGATTTTATATCCTTAGGGTGGCTAAACTGGCCTTTTTCACATGGCATACAATTTCCCAGTGCAAAGTGCTTATCAAGTCTCTGCTAGCCTCGTATTTGCTTATGCCCTGCAAGCCAGAGAAAGTCACATGGCTGGGCGCGGTGGCTCACACCTGTAATCCCAACACTTTGGGAGGCCAAGGCAAGCAGATCACTTGAGGTCAGTAGTTCGAGACCAGCCTGGCCAACATGGTGAAACCCCGTCTCTGCTAAAAATACAAAAATTAGCCAGGTGTGGTGGCAGGCGCCTGTAATCCCAGCTACTTGGAAGGCTGAGGCAGGAGAATCACTTGAACCCAGGAGGCGGATGTTGCAGTGAACCGAGATCACACCATAGCACTCCAGCCTGTGTGACAGAGTGAAACTCCATCTCAAAAAAAAAAAAAGTCATATAGCCAACTCCAGCATCAAGACAGGAAGACTGCAAGGGTTTGGATACTAAAGAGAGAAATTCATGGGAGGCCTTTAATATAGAACACTCTCAGCCAGGCACAGTGGCTCACTCCTGTAATTCCAACACTTTGGGAGGCCCAGGCAGGCGGATGACTTGAGCACAGGAGTTCGAGATCAGCCTAGACAACGTGGCGAAATTCCATCTCTACAAAAAATACAAAAATTAGCTAGGTGTGATGGCACGCACCTGTAGTCCCAGCTACTCAGGAGGCTGAGGTGGGAGGATGGCTTGAGCCCCGGAGACAGAGGTTGCAGTGAGCTGAGATGATACCACTGGGCCTGGACAACAGAGCCTGGGTGCCCAGCTTGCACGATAGAGCCAATAAATACATATATATAATATATATACTTGCACACATATATGAAACAATCTCTATCACAGTCTTCCCTTGACCCCAATGGTTGATACCCCTCCGGCATGCAAGGGGTACTCATCTGCAGTCAGGACTCTGAAGTCTCACTCAATCATGTCATCAGGGACAACGTCCATGACGACATGATCTGCAAGATTCAAACGTAAATGACGCTTCTCAAATCCAACTTCTCTGGATCCAGAGACCCAGGAACTAAAAAGACGAGTTATCTGCTTACACACACACCCAGCATACAATGGTGAGGCAGAGAGAGGACAGTTACAATAGACACCTCCATCCAAAAACAAAAAGGAGTAATGGAAGGCATATAGTAACAACCAACCCATAGCCAGACAAATTTGATTAAGACCCTGGATTAACCCACTCGGGCTGCTATAACAAAATACATAGAAGGGGTGGCTTAAGCAATAGAAATTCTTTTAAGCAGTCTTTAATTTTTATTACAAAAAAGTTCGAATTTACACAAGAATACAGAGAATAGTATAGTTAACCCATTATATCTATCTTCTAGCTTCTTTTTTATTTTTCAATAGTTTTTGGGAAACAGGTGGTGTTTGGTTGCATGGAAAACTTATTTAGTGGTGATTTCTGAGATTTTGGTGCACCCATCACTCAAGCAGTGTTTATTGCACCGAAATTGTAGTCTTTTATCCCTCGGCCCCCTCCCACCCTTTCCCTCGAGTCCCCAGAGTCCATTTTAAAATATGGAATGTTGGCCAGGTGCAGTGGCTCATGCTTGTAATCCCAGCACCTTGGGAGGCCAAGGCAATCAGGTCACTTGAGCTTAAGAGTTCAAGACCAGCCTGGGCAATGTGGTGAAACCCTGTCTCTACCAAAAATACAAAACAAATTAGCCAGGCGTGGTGGCACATGTCTGTGGTCCCAGCTACTTAGGAGGCTGAGGCAGAAGGATTACTTGAACCCAGGAGATGGAGGTTGTAGTGAGCCAAGATTGTGCCACTGAACTCCAGCCTGGGCAACAGAGCGAGATTCCATCTATACACACACACACACACACACACACACACACACACACACACGTGTGTGTATCTTCAAAAATTTGCATGTCATCCTTGCACAGGCACCACGCTAATCTTCTCTGCATCATTCCAATTTTTTAGTATATGTGCTGCCAAAGCAATCACAACAACAGAAATTTATTTCTCAAGAGTTCTAGAGGCTGGGAAGTCCAAGATCACAGTGCCAGCCAACTTGATTCCTGGTGAGGGTGCTCTTTCTGGTTTGCAGATAGCAGTAAAGCTCTGGTGTCTCTTCCTCTTCTTACAAAGGACACCAGCCCTATTGGATTGGGGCCCCATTCTTATGACCTCATCTAATCTTATTACCTCCTCATAGGCACTGTCTCCAAGCATAGTCACACTGAAGGACAGAGCTTTAACATATGAATTTGAGGGGACACATCATTCAGTCCATGTCACACCCCCTATTCTGGAGGCAGAGAATGTTCCTAGTTTAGGGCCTAGTTTTCCTCCTGGGAATGGTTTCCTAATCCATTATTCCTCACAGTTCTGGGCTTCTGGCTCTGTTCTCCAAGAGTTCCTATCTACACAACTACTTGGTAGAGTGTAGTATCTAGTAAGGTGGAAGCTGCCTATAGCCCGTGATCCACAAATTTCACTTCTAGGAAGTAGGCCCACAAGTTACTAATGTTGTGACCTTGAGCAAATAACCTCTCTCTGTGACTTAACTTCCCTCTGTGCCTCAGTTTCCCATCTGTAAAATGGAGAAATAATATTGAGCTCCTCCTAGTCCTATTATGATAATTAAATCAATTGGTACTTGTCAAGTGTTTAGAACAATGCCTGACGCTTAATATGCACTATTTTAAAAATAATCTCAACATAGATCTATTTATTTTTTAAAATACTATCCAACAGTAAGAAAATAAATACAATAACTGGGTTAAAGCCATAGAGAAATATTATGAAGCAGTTGAAAGGAATGACCCAGAGGAATGAACACAACTTTATAAACTTATGTAAAGTTGTAATATATTCAAACTATTCTTCACATAATCGTGCACTTGTCTGTAATTAAAATTTTTTAATATTCATGGGAATGATGAACTCCAAAATTAGAATAGTGGTTACTGGGAAAAGAAAGAGACTAATGAGATTGGGGAGTGATACACAGTGCCTGGTACTGTACCTAGTGACTTAGATTCTTCAAAAATAGGGATCTGATATGGCTGGGCACAGTGGCTCACGTCTGTAATCTCAGCACTTTGGGAAGCCAAGGCAGGCAGGTCACTTAAGGTCAGGAGTCAGAGAGCAGCCTGGCCAACATGAAGAAGCCCATCTCTACTAAAAATGCAAAACTTAGCCAGGCATGGTGGCACCCACCTGTAATTCCAGCTACTTGGGAGTCTCAGGCAGGAGAATCACTTGAACCCAGGAGGCAGAGGTTGCAGTGAGCCAAGATCACACCACTGCACTCCAGCCTGGGTGACAAGAGTAAGACTCCATCTCAAAAAATAAAATAAATAAAACAAGAATAGGGATCTGATATGGCTGGGCACAGTGGCTCACACCTGCGCTTTCTCCAAATTATGACCCTGTAAGGCTCTGTTTTAGGATAAGCACAGGAGGAGGAGCCAAACACAGAAAGGGAGTGATTAAAGATGCCTTCCTGTGGTATACTAAGTGTCCATGTGAAGAATATCAAAATCCCAGCCCTTTGGGAAGCCAAGGCGGGCCAATCACTTGAGGTCAGGAGTTCGAGACCAGCCTGGACAACGTGGTGAAACTCTGTCTCTACTAAAAATACAAAAATTAGCCGGGAGTGGTGGCTTGCCTGCCATCTCAGCTACTCAAGAGGCTGAGGCACAAGAATTGCTTGAGCTCAGGAGGCAGAGGTTGTAAAAACTCTGTCTCAAAAAAATATATATATAGGGATCTGAAATAGCTATAAGATAGCAGGATATTTGATATGCTATTCTCCATGCTTTTCTCATATTTGATGTATTTTGTAATAAATTTTAAAATTAATAATTATTCACAAGAAAATATATAATTGAGCACTGAGGCTGAATCTCCTGTTTTGGTCTCTGCAGAGGCCTGACACACAGAAGAAAGCACTTGGAGTCCAGATGACCCACCCTTGTTCCACCCTTCCCAAAATTTCCATCGTAACTGATGTCACTAGGTCAAGAAAGCATCCCAGCAACTGAACTGGGGAGGAAATTGAATACGAGTGTACTTAAGGGAGGTGGTTATAGTGTAAAGTAGGACAGAGATTCTCAACCCTGCTTCCTCTACAGCATACCTGAGAAATGAAAGTCACATCTGCAACTTACTCCCAAGAGTAAGCAGGTCTGTTTTTAAAGAGCTAAGATTAGCTATGGGTTATGTACCGCGTCATCATCTGCTGTCTACCAGATGTAAGTCCACCTCTTTCTCCTCCTCATATCAGGAGGGAACAAAAGCCCTGACCTAAGGTTTGAAAAACACTAAGTCATTGATATTGGACATCTGACCTCCTGACCAAACTAGACCAGGGAACCAGGCTTGCCTAGTCTAGGGCATGGTTGTGGATACTGGTGATACCATCTGTCTGGATACCCTATGCTGTTTCCTTATTATTTCTTCTCATTCCCTCCCACAAATGCAGTTTTGAGAGTAAATCATGAACCCAGAGGAGGAAAGCATGGGAATAGGGCAAATTAGGACCCATGAGAATAGACTGAGGGATTGAAAGGGGATACCACATTTACCACTGGAGTCAGTCACTAACAGCAGTGGTTAGTGGGGAAGAAGGGGTATGGCCAGGAGAGTTTACTGTTCCATATTCCCTCTCCCTTTCTCTCAATCTTTTTTTTTTTTTTTTTTTGCTTTTCGAGATGGAGTCTCTCTCTGTCACCCAGGCTGGAGTGCAGTGGCACCATCTCGGCTCACTGCAACCTCTGCCTCCCAGGTTCAAGCGATTCTCCTGTCTCAGCCTACCGAGTAGCTGGGACTACAGGCTCCCGCCACCATGCCTGGCTAATTTTTGTATTCTTAGTAGAGATGGGGTTTCCCTATGTTGGCCAGGCTGGTCTCCAACTCCTGACCTCAGGTGATCCACCCGCCTCAGCCTCCCAAAGTGCTGGGATTACAGGCATGAACCGCCCACCCAGCCTCCTCTCCCTTTCTCCATCTCCTGTGCTATGCTGTCAGTCCTAGCCATCTAAATTGCCTGACCTACCATAGTATGAGAGGAGAAAAAAAAGTGTGACCCTAGGCAGGAAGAAGAGAGAAGGAAACAGGAAAGGAAGGTGGTAGAGACAGAAGAGAAGGTCCTCTGGCTGTGGACCTTGCCCCTGAGGCCACAAATATATGTAAGGGACATAGTAACCTGGGGAAATGGAAAAAGGGGACTATCAGATGGGCCAAAGCTAGTTTAGGATAGGAAATTTACATAATTTTTTTCAAAACACTAATGAAAGCCACTTATACAAATGAAGATTGAAATTTATACTTTTCATGATGCTCATACAGTCTTTTAAGTAAAGGCAAAAGAGATGTTTTATTTTAAATAGCTTCTTCTCTTGGGATTCAAAATTTTAGTCAATGGGCATTTCTGATGCAACCTGCAGTTGCTGAAGATAAGTAGTAAAGGAAGGTGTTCATTAATTTGAAGAAATCTGGTCATTTAATATCTTAGCACTTATTCCAATGGACCCTGGTCTTAATTTGAAAACACACACACCCCTCACATTCTTTTTCCCTAAGAAAAAGAGGTTTCCAGCCAGGCATGGTGTCTCACGCCTATGTAATCCCAGAACTTTGGGAGGGCGAGGTGGGTAGATCATGAGGTCAGGAATTCAAGACCAGCCTGGCCAACATGGTAAAACCCTGTCTCTACTAAAAATACAAAAATTAGCCGGGCATGGTGGGGGATGCCTGTAATCCCAGCTACTCGGGAGGCTGAGGCAGGAGAATTGCTTGAACCTGGGAGGCCAAGGTTGCAGCAAGCAAGATTGCACCCCTGCACTCCAGTCTGAATGACAGAGCAAGACTCCATCTCAAAACAAACAAAAAAGAAAACGAGCTTTCCGTAACTTCTTTGAAATCAAAATAACCATCAAACCTCTCCATCTTTTGACTATTCTTATTTTATTTTATTTATTTATTTTTTTGAGACAGAGCCTCGCTCTGTCATCCAGGTTGGAGTGCAGTGATATGATCTCAGCTCACTGCATCCTTCGCCTCCCAGGTGCAAGCAATTCTCCTTGCCTCAACCTCCTGAGTACCTGGCATTACAGGTTTGTACCAGCACACCCGGCTAACTTTTGTATTTTTAGTAGAGACGGGTTTCATCATGTTGGCCAGCCTGGTCTCGAACTCCTGACCTTAAATGATCTGCCTGCCTTGGCTTCCCAAAGTGCTGAGATTACAGGCATGAGCCACCGTGCCCAGCCTGTTCTTCTTTCTTATGACCAGGCTTACAGCGTAAGGCAAGAAAGGGAAGCAATGAGATAAAACAATTTCTTTATCGCCTTTCACTTGATGATTTCTGGAAGCTGGTGTTGGAATGGCCATGTCCCAGAATCACAGACACTTAATGATGGAAGTCATCTGAGAAGCGTCCTTGTCTGTTGCTCCGCCACACGGGCATTTTCCCCACAGAAAATGACAACTGATCCTTTCATTTCCATGAAGTCCAATGAGTAACTAATAATTGTGAGTTACTTTAAAATATCAAGTTAGGCAGTACCGAACTAATAATAAGAATGCATATGTAATGAGGAATCTGACTCCACTTTTTGATGCTTGACTGCTGACAGCTTTTAAGCCTCCATCTGCCTCTGCAGGGACCATAACAGCATATATTTAAAATAATTGGCCAGGCACAGTGGTTCACGCCTGTAATCCCAGCACTTTAGGAGGCCGAGACAAGAGGATCACTTGAGGTCAGGAGTTTGAGACCAGCCTGGGTGACATAGTGGGACCCATCTCTACTAAAAATGAAAAAATATTAGCTGGGTATGGTAGCACACACCTGTAGTCCCAACCTGGAGGCTGAGGTGGGAGGATTGCTTGAGCCCAAAAGTTCAGGGCTGCAGCAAGCTATGATCACACCACTGCACTCCAGCCTGGGTGACAGAGCAAGACCCTGTCTCAAAAAAAATAAATAAGTAAGTAATTAAATAAGAAAAGAAAATAATTGACTTACCATTATGTTTACCATCATGCTTATGAATCCAACAGTAAAGACAGTACAGTAAACAATATTCCCAATCTGCTTGTTGTCATGATGCTTTATGAGGTCCTGGATTCAAAAGACTTCATTCTCCCAGTAAGACACCCTACTTGCAAAGACTTTCCTAAATATCATGGTTTGGGGTTTTTTATTTTTGTTTTTATTTTTTTATTGAGATAGAGTCTCACTCTGTTGCCCAAGCTAGAGTGCAGTGGCGTGATCTCGGCTCACTGCAACCTCTGCCTTCCTGGTTCAAGTGATTCTCCTGCCTCAGCCTCCCAAGTAGCTGGGATTACAGGTGCCCACCACGTCCGGCTAATTTTTGTATTTTTATTAGAGACAAGGTTTCACCATGTTGGCCAGGCTGGTCTCGAGCTCCTGACCTCAAGTGATCCACCCACCTCAACCTCCCAAAGTGCTGGGATTATAGGTGTGAGCCATGGTATCCAACCTAAATATCATGGTTTTGAACAAGCACAGTGTCAATTTCTCTAATTCGTGTCATCATTCCACCTATACAGGTGGGCTATTGTATAAGGTGAAGAAAATTGTTGTATGATCAATTGATTACTCATTCATTCAGTATGTATTGAATACCTAGTATGAGACAGGCACTGCTCCAAACAATATGGATATAGTATAGAAGAAGATACACAAAAATTCCTGTCCTTGTGGAATTTATATTCTAGAAAGAAGGGGTAGGAAAAGTAATAATAAAGTAAATTATATAGTAAGTCAGAAGATAAGGGTTATAGGAGAAAATAGAACAGAATAAGGGAAATCCAAAGTCCTGGGGCAGAAATGGGGAAGTGAAATTATCATTAGAGTGGTTTGGTTTCCTTTCTGCTGTTCACCAAATACATATGATTTTCAATCTCCAGGCTTATACTAGGATTGTACTTCCCTAACATGTTAAAGTTAAGTACAGCCATAGGATTTGTTTTGGCCAATGGAATGTGAGCAGAAATTATGTGTATGATTTCTGGACAGAAGCTTTAAGAACAGTGTGTGATTCTCCACATGCCTCTCCCACTGCTGCATGCCATAGGAAGCTTCGCTTGGCCAGAATTCCTGAATAACATCATGAGCCAAAGCCCCTGCCAGCCTGCGTTAGACACTTGGTGTGAGCTACATATTGATTAAGCCAATGAGATTTTGGTCTCATTTGTTACTGCAGCATAACCTGAGCTATCCTAACTGATGCAAGCTGTCAGGGTAGACCCCACTAAGATGACAGATGATAGTGGCTTGAACCTGAGTGACAATAGCAGAAGAGATGAGAAGTCATCAGAATCTGGAAATATTTTGCTGTATGGAAAAGAGTTAAGTCCTATATGATTGAAAATGTGAGACCAGTTACAGAAGACTACATTGATTCTAATAGTATGTCAGAGACTTCTCATGTAAAAAGGGGAAATACTTGTGTAAAAAGGGGAAGTATACTAGAGGCAATCTTTTATAGTCTGGTGACAATCTGGGAGGAGATAAATAATCTATCTAGCAAGTTTACAACAGCATAAGCAACCTACTAAATATTAGGAGATTTTATGTCTGTGATGAGTTTTCCGACTTGTATAGTGGAGCATTATTGCCCTCTAGTGATAAAAGAGAAAATGTTCTTAGAGGAAAGGAAAGTGACAACCAATGCTTCTGGAAAACACACAGTTTGAAATTTGGGGTTCTCTTTGGGCCAAGACTGGTCGCTTTCTAACAACTTTTGACTGGGAGACACCATGAGCAACTGTATATCTGAGAAGATAAAATCTGGCATTGCTCTTCAAAGTTATCCATAATTTTCAAAAAAGTGAGAATCCTGAATCTCTGTTGGTTACGGTGCCATGATTATTGTAAGTATAAGAATTAGTAGTGATATCAACAACACAAATATTTTATTGTCTTTCATAAAAGATAGGGACAAGTAAGGGGATGAAGATTAATGCGTGTAACTGATAATTCCTGAACTTGGTGTTTTTTGTTTTGCTTTGTTTTTTAACCAGTTGTACAAATGAGGAATGGTGGGAGACTTCCTCTTAGTAGTTCCGTGAAATAGTGGTTAGTGAAATAGAGTGGCATTTTTTTTTTTTTGTCACCTTCATAAGCTCAATATGAAGTAGTAGAGAGATGTAGCTTCCCAAAAGGCTGCAATCATGAAATGTTTATCTAAAAGGAAGTAATATATCCACTGAACTTCATATAATCATGCTGGCACAACCAGTATAATTTATTTAATCAAGATACAAATATGGTTGCATCTCTTATTTTACTTAACTAAACCAAGCAGCATCCCAATATTTTGGATAGGTTGGAGGTATAATTTCTTTCAGCAGACTTCTCTTCTTCTGCCCACTTATTCAAGAATCCCAGGATGTTGTCCAGAGTGGCTGAACATATTTCTGAAATGCCTTCTGGAGAGTAATCCAGAGGATCCAGTCCATCACCAGCAGACCTAACTTTCAGCTACCATTGTTGTTGCCACATTATGAATACAGGTCTTTCCAAGTCTGGTATATCCTTTTCCACTGTTCTTTTCCGTCCATATTCCTATGCAGGCCACAGTGGTGTCCTCCTCCCTCACTTCCCAGGTAATAGCTCTCCAGGTTAAACCCACATATGCAGTCATTCTTCCCAACACACTCATTGTGCCTTTGTGGATCCAGGACAATTCCAGTTCCAGACAGAGCCACAAGCTAACCCGGAAACCACTTTTCCCCAAGACTATGTGGAATCAGGTAATAAGCCAGAATCCCCGGTCTTCACTCATCCTTCTCTCCCCTAAGAGCTGCCTCTAACCATGCAAAAGGTACTATTTATGAGGAAGTCCAAAAGAGATGTGTGAGAGATGTTGCGTACTCTTCCAGTGGCCACCTGGGTTTCCATGAAAATTTACTTCCACTTAAGCAAACTTTCATCTCTACATATTTAAAAAAGCAGCCTTCATCAAGCCCTTTTTAAAAGGTTTTGTTGTACATTTCCCCAAGAGCAACAGATGCCTGCTTACCCTATGTTTACTTGTGAACCACAAAGAACAAAGAAGATCCGCTTCGGAATGATTCACTTTATCCTCCCATGCAGGAAGATAAAAGGCCAAGTTTAAATGGCAGCTTCTCTGACATCCATATCTTAATTACAGTCTGCGTGCCACATTTAAGCATAAATCTTATTCTAGAAATATATCTTATAAATCTAAACACATGTACATTAAAGATCTAAACTATAATAAAGACTCTGACTCCAATGTCTGGAGCAGCTACAACATAAACTCATGTACAAAAGATATGTTCGGATGTTCATTATTGCATTGTTGAAAATAGGGAAAAAACTGAAAATATGGTAAATGTATATTGATAAAGGAATGGTCAGTTTAAATTATAATATATCCATATGATGGAATATTATGCAGTTGTGAAAAGAATAGATTTATTCTTTGTGAAAAAATTCTGGACATTGTGTATAATTTCTATAATAATAACCAAAAAATGTTAACAGAGATTATTACTAGGTAGAGGGATCACACTGAGAGGATGAAAGGAAGGGGGCTGTGGGGAGTTGGGCAGATATATACTTTTCTTTTTTTTGGAAACAGGGTCTTGCTGTGTCGTGACTGACACGGTCATAGCTCACTACAGCCTCAGACTCCTGGGCTCAAATGATCCTCCTACCTCAGCCTCCTGAGTAGCTGAGATTACAGGCATGTGCCACCATGCCTGGCCAGATACAGACTCTTTATTTTCTCTTTATATCCTTCCAAACTGTTTGAATGTATTACAAAGAACTTGCATTGCTTTTCTTTTTCAATTATGAAATATGCATATTATTTTAACATATATAGTTGTGAATGGTTTATCTGTATAACTTAAATATAATTTAATTTGATAAATATTCATAAGTTTGAATATTTTAATGTAAGAAAGAAATGTGTTTTTTCTCCTTTAATAAGGAAAGATTGTGCTGGCGATTTAAAAAACAAAAAACAAACAAACAAAAAAACATTATCAAACCTAGGTAGATGACCAGATGGTGGAGGATCCAAAAGCTAGGTCGAGTAAATAACTGAGGATGTTTTGGATTTTTAACTTGAATAAAAGATAGAGCTGTCTTCAAATATCTAAAGTAAGGGAATTCCACTTTTAGGTTTGTGAGGGCAAGATGATTTGGACCAATCCTATCACACAGGGAAACTAACAAAACTGGGCAAAATACGAAAAGGCATCTTCCTGAAGGCATCCTAGAGCTAACAAAATCATGAAGATTTACTGTTCCTGGATCCAGCGAAGACAGGAACTCCTATAAATTATGTGGGCATTATTCCCATCCTGCCCTTCATCCACTATAAAATGATTTACTTAGAAACAATGTGAAACATTGTGATGCACAATAACATATTCTGTAAATCCACATATCATGGTTTCAACAACAGCTTTTCAACTGGGAAGGGCCAACCCAAACCCAGAGTAAATGTCCACTCCAGTGACAACAAATCCTTGCCCCTTTCATGATAGAAGTGGTCTCATGTAATCAACATGCCACCAGGTGGCGTGCTGATTTCCCCAGGGAATTGAACCACATTCAGGGTTCAGTGTTGGCCTCTGCTGTTGGGAGATAGGGCACTCAGCAGCGGTTGTAATCTGATCGGTTTTGGTGAATGGATGACCCTTTTGCTGAATCTATGGATAACTTTCATCCCTACCACCTTAGCGACTTTGTTTATGAGGCAATGAAACAGGAATAGGGTTTGCTGAAAAAAAGACGCTGAATAATAGCCACAGAAAATGTCATCTTGTGAAGTGACTTAAGATTCAATGTTCTGTTGGGGACATGAACTACTGATCCTAATACTCTGTGTGGATGGTTTCCTGAGGCATGATGGCTTCCTGTTTGGATGTGATGATGCCTATAGTAAGTGAGGTGGAGATGCCAGAATTTCTGTGATACTCTACTACTCAGGTAGTTGTAAGCATGTATATTGGACAAAAAAAAAAAATCTCATTTTTGTTAAGAGAGGACTATACATCTACATTTCCCCCAGATCTCCTTATCATTAATTTTTCTCTTTTTTTGGGGGGGCGGGGGGCAGAGTCTCATTCTGTCGCCCAGGCTGGAGTGCAGTGGCACAGTCTCATCTCGCTGCAACCTCTGCCTCCTGGGTTCAAGTGATTCTCCTGCCTCCCTAGTAGCTGGGACTACAGGCGTGTGCTACAATGCCTGGCTAATTTTTTGTATTTTTAGTAGAGATGGCGTTTCACCATGTTTGCCAGGATGGTCTCGATCTCCTGACCTCGTGATGTGCCTGCCTCGGCCTCCCAAAGTGTTGGGATTATAGGCGTGAGCCACTGCGCCCGGCCTAATTTTTTTTATTTTTAGTAGAGATGGGGTTTTACCATGTTGGCCAGGCTAGTCTCTTAACTCCTGACCTCGGGTGATTCGCCCACCTCAGTCTCCCAAAGTGCTGGGATTATAGGCGTGAGCCAGTAATCCTGCCCACCCTTATTGTCAATTTTTCAATCTCATTTTTCCAAGCCGCTGATCACCCATTCAAACCAGAAACTACTGTCTATTTTGAAACGTGTAGATACATATGTCTTGCCGTCTCTTATTTCAGATGCATTGCTCAAAATTCCACCCCCTCAGGGCACTTCCCTTCACTGTCCTTCCAGGTGGTATCAGCATATCATGCAGATCCATTTGTAAATCAGGCTACTGTTGACTTGCTGCCCAGTATGGAACTCCGTCCACCTTAGTTCTGACAATGAAGAGATGCAATCTGCCACTTCAGAAACCCACCATCTCTGTTGATCTTTGGAAGTCCATTTCCATGACAGCATTTCCCACTATTAGCCTTTGCCCACAGAGGACAGCCATCATTGAGCTCTTAAAAATGCCAGTAACTCTCTCACCAGTACCTTCCTTACTACCTTGGGTGAAGGGAGATGCTCTGAACCCTCAGAGAGGAGTCAAATGTTGGATTATTCAGTCTCATAAGTCAATTCTAACATTCCACTTCCTTAAGTCTTCGGATACTGTGCTCAATACCGTACCACAGAAAGTCTGGCATCTCCACCTCACTTATGGTAGGCATCATAACATCCAATCAGGAAACCATCATCATCCATCAAGAAACCATCCCAGAAGAGTATTAGAACCAGTAGCTCATGTCTTTGACAGAACACTGAATCCCAATTCACAAGTGAACATAAAGGACTCCTCTTTCCACCATATTTCACTCCTCCCACAGCCCAACAACCTCCAGATGAATTTCCACCTGGTTTATTCCTACTCTCACTGGTACATATTAGCTGTATGGTACCATGATTTTTTTACTATGTGACCTACTTCCTCCCAAGCCAAGTGCTCTAATTCCAAGAGAGTTATCATTTCCTCTGCTATGTGACTTATTTCCTCCCAAAGCAGGGACTGTCTTTCCCTGTCAAGGTTGAGATCTGACTCTAGTTATTGGCCTGGAGGCAGAGATGTGGCAGGACTCAGTCTTAAGAATAAATGCTATCTTGCAAGGCATCTGCTTCAGGTGAGGCCGTTACATGGTCTCTAGATAAGGAAGGCTAATCCCCTTCAGCAAGAAGGAAGGGGCTGCTATGCCAGAAAGAAAGACTTGGGAAGATGTCGATGTTCAAGGTCTTCTGATTCCTGTGAACAATCCAATTCCAAAATTCCATCCTGTACAACTTTCACAACCAATTGTCTTAACACAAGTCCTCTAGAAAGCAGAACTCAAGGAAAAAAAAACAAACAAACAAAACCGTTTCTGGCACTTGGACAGAAGCATGTCCAGAGACACAAACGTGAGGGGAAAAAAAGTGAGACAAGACATGATGCAATGGCATGCAGTGGATTGCAGCATTGATTCACAATGAGCTACAGACACACAGCACGTCGCTTTGCAGGCAGGTTCACTCTGCACACAGGACTTCTCCAGAAGAGGTGCCAAAAGAAAACACACCTTGTGGTAATTCCTGAAAAGACAGGAGTTTATTTCCCATTGGTCATTGCTCATTCCATTGAGCTAATGCCCTAAACTTCTGAGTTGCACCATCTGGGCTCCTGGCAGCCACACAGGAAACCATATCCCACACCTTGCAATGTGGCGTCTTATTCAAATCTCAAAGTGGAGGGGTGACCTGGTGTGGGTGTGACACCAACCAAGTGTAAGAAGGAGGCAGTCAAGAGCCTCTGAGAAGGTACACAAGTGGTACTAATATGGTGGATTTGGAAGTTCCAGTGCGCAAGGAAGGAATGCTTCCACCAGGAAACACTGTCATGATGAATTGGAAACCTGAGACTGTCCTTGGCCAGTTTGGGCTCCTCATGCTACTGAACAAATGGACAAAGTAAGGGGCCACTCTAGCGGGTAATTCATCCTAATTATCAAGGAAAAATTAGGTCGCTGGCCAGGCGTGGCGGCTCACGCCTGTAATCCCAGCACTTTGGGAGGCCAAGGCGGGTGGATCACTTGAGCTCAGGAGTTTGTGACCAGCCTGGCCAACCCCGTCTCTACTAAAAATACAAAAATTAGCCAGGCATGGTGATGGGCACCTGTAATCCTAGCTACCCTGGAGGCTGAGGCAGATGAATCACTTGAACCCAGGAGGCGGAGGTTGCAGTGAGCCAAGATCCACACCACTGCACTAAAGCCTAGGCAACAGAGCAAGACTATGTCTAAAAAAAGAAAAAAAAAATGAGTATTAAAATGACACTTGAGCTTGCCCAATAACCTGGACCCATCACAGAGCCTTCTTTTGTTCTAGGCTCCTGTTAAAACTAGCAGCTTTGGGATCAGTCAGTAAATGGACTAGAGTCTCATAACACTTAAGGAATACGTTGCCTGCAAAATCCACTCGGTGTTGCATCATTTTTTTCATCTGGAGCCAGATGTAACAATTTATCCTTGGCCTTAGAAATTTCAACATTTCCCATACTACTGGATTTCTAGAAATTTCCTTGAGGTAGAACACCCCTGAATCTTTGTCAGATTTGTTTCCCACCCTCTAACATACAAATGCCTTACCAATATATCTACAGTAGTTGTTACTTCTTGGTAGTTGCTATTTCTTGCTCATCAGGTCCAATCAGCTTAATATAATCAATGTCATGGACCAGTGTGAAGTCTTGTGGAAGGGAAAGGTAACCAAGGTCCTTGCAGACTAAATTATGACATAGGACTAAAAAGTGAAGGTGTACTGCTGGCCGTGCCAGCTGAAAGCAAGTTGCTTCTGGTGGTGTGTACTAACAGGTATGGAGGAAAAGCATTTGCCAGAGCACTTGTGTTTCAAGTACCAGATATGTTAATGTACCCAAGCGATGAAACCACATCTGGAACAGCAGTTCAATTCGAGTCACCATCTGGGTAAGTTTATGACAATCTACTATTATTCTCCGTTTTCTGCACAGGCCAAACAGGCAAGCTGAATGGGGATGTGGTAGGAAGCACCAGCCCTATATCCTTCAAGTCCTTGATGGTGGCATTAATCTCTGCAATCCCTCCAGAAATGTAGAACTTAAACTGTCTCCCAGTTCTGGAGGCTGTGAGTCTGAGATCCAGGTGGTAGCAGGGCCATGCTCCCTCTGTATGTGCTGAGGAAGGATCTGTTCCAGGCCTGACTCTTAGCTTCAGGTGGTTTCCTGACAATCTGTGGCATATATTGGCTTTCAGCAGAACTCCAGTCTTTAAGTGACGATTTCTGTGTGTGTCTGTGTCCAAATTTCCTCATTTCATGATGACATGAATCATTGGTGTTCACTCTGCTCCAGTATAACCTGATCGTAGTTTCATCTGCAGTAATCCTGATATGGTTTGGATGTTTGTCCCCTCCAAATCCCACATTGAAATGCGATTCCCAATGTTGCAGGCGGGGCCTGGTGGGAGGTGTTTGGAGCATACAGGAAGATCCCTCATGAATGGTTTAGCACCATCCCCCTGCTGATGAATGAATTCCTGCTCAGTTAGTTCACACAATATCTGGTTGTTTAAAAGTCTGGGACCTGGCCAGGTGCAGTGGCTCACACCTGTAATCCCAGCAGTTTGGGAGGCCAAGGCAGGAGGATCACTTGAGGCCAGGAGTTCAGCCAACATGGTGAAACCATACCTCTACTAAAAAAAAAAATACAAAAATTAGCCAGGCATGGTGGCATACACCTATAATCCCAGGTAATCAGGAAGCTGATGCGGGAGAATCACTTGAACCCAGGAGGCAGAGGTGAGGTGAGGCAGTGAGCCAAGATCACACCACTGCACTCCAGCCTGGGTGACAGAGCGAGACTCTGTCTCAAAAAAATAAATAAATAAATAAATCTGGGACCTCCCTCCCTCGCTCTCTCTTGCTCCCACTCTCACCATGTGACACACTTGTTCCCTGTACCTTCCACCATGATTGGAAGCTTCCCAAGGCATCACCAGGAGCAGATGATGGCACCATGCTTCCCGTACAGGCTGCAAAATTGGGAGCCAATTAAACCTCTTTTCTTTATAAATTACCTGGTCTCCGGTATTCCTTTATAGCAACACAAATGGACTAACACAGACTCTATTTCCAAATAAGATCATATTCTGAGGCACAGAGCTCAGGTACTTTTTTTTTTTTTTTTTTTTTTTTTTTGAGACGGAGTCTCACTCTGTCACCCAGGCTGGAGTGCAGTGGCGTGATCTCAGCTCACTGCAAGCTCTGCCTCCCGGGTTTATGCCATTCTCCTGCCTCAGCCTCCCAAGTAGCTGGGACTACAGGCGCCGCCACCTCGCCCGGCTAGATTTTGTATTTTTGTAGAGACGGGGATTCGCTGTGTTAGCCAGGATGGTCTCAATCTCCTGACCTCGTGATCCGCCTGTCTCAGCCTCCCAAAGGGCACTTTTTGTATCCCTCCATTTCACACTATTTCCTCACTCCAACTCTCCCTAGTCACCTTCATCTCTAACTTTGATATTCTTCCAATTGGGATTCACCACAAGTCCTCTCAGCCCCTTTAATCAAGTGTCCATATCACAGCCACTATTGGTTTATCATTCTTGTAGGCAGAGGTAGTTCTAGTGACTTCCACTTGGCCTATGCCACCATAACAGCCTTCATTCCACAGGTCAGGGACCCAATGTAGAGATTCTGCTAGTTGCTGAGTATGTCTATTCTAATTCTGCATTCTAGAATGCAGGTTCCATTCCTGTGTAATAATCACAGGATCATTCAAGGGACCCATGGGACTCACTGTGAAACTGATCTGAGCTAAAACTCTATAAGCTCTTACTCTGACTGGTGGACCACAGTAATGTTTTGAGCCTCCTGGAATTAGCATCAATTCAGTGTCCAGTAATCCCTAAACTGTCTGATTCTTTTCCCTTTCACCAGAGCATAGTTACCCCAGTAAATAGTCATGGGTCCATTGAGGGAAGACTGGGAGAAAGATGAACAATATAAATCTGGCAATGTGGTAGGGTCCTTCCTCAAGGGGAACCCAGTCTCTCCTTCATTGAAGGGATCCTGGACCTATAAACTAGCTCAAGTCTAGGAAATGATTCAGAGGCTATGACACAATTGTGGTGACTTAAGATAGACTTCTGTTCGTTGGGCACAGTGGCTCATGCCTGTAACCCCAGCACTTTGGGAGGCCGAAGTGGGCAGATCACCTGAGGTCAGGAGTTTGAGACCAGCCTGGCCAACTTGGTGAAACCCTGTCTCTACTAAAAATACAATAATTAGCCAGGCATAGTGGCAGGTGCCTGTACTCCCAGCTACTTGGAAGGGTGAGGCAAGAGAATCACTTGAACCCGGGAAGCAGAGGTTGCAGTGAGCCAAGATTGTGCCCCTGCACTCTCCAGCCTGAGTGACAAAGCGAGACTTGGTCTCAAAAAAAAAAAAAAAAAGACTTCTGTTTACTCAGCCTAGAACTCTTCCACTTACATAAATCAAGTAAGACTGCCATCTATCTCTTCCATATGTACACAGTGATCAACCAGCCAATGCCATAGGTCTTTGAGTCAGACAATTCTTGTTAAATTCTTGTTAATTTTTGCTTTATAAAATTTTTTGTAGAGATAGAGTCTCATTATGTTGCTCAGGCTGGTCTCAAACTTCTGGCCTCAAGCAGTCCTCCTGCCTCTGCCTCCCAAAGTTCTGGGATTACAGGCATGTGCCAGTGTTCCTAGCCTGAGTCCAACAATTCTGATGGCTGCTTTGACTCTGCTGTCCATTACAGTATAACCATGCCATGCGATCTTTGGTGATTGGCACCATTTGCCCCTGCTACCCTGGGATCAAATTAACCCCACTGCCTCTAGGGGTTCCAGTTTGATGCTAGCAGTTCCCACTGTACATTCTGACCTACAAAGAAGAGAACCCAAATTTGTGGGCCTCCTCAAAAATCTATTTCTCACAGTCATGGTGAAAGGTGTGTCCTCTTGACTCCTCCAGGGTGGGTGGGTGGGGCTTATATGATAAATCCACCCTAACATTCCAGTCTCCCTGAACCTTTGAATCCCTTCCTCCACAGTACACTGAGGCAGTTCTGGCATTTTGACTTTAGTGTAGGCCATATTTGAGTCCATGTTCAGCAAACCAACTAAACTGTTAAGAGTCCTTTTTAACCCCTTAAATATTGAATCCAGATCAATAAAGTTGTCCTGACTCAACCTTAGTCCTACCACCATATCCTACACTCTGAGATCCATTCTCACATATATTCCCCAGATTTCTGTCTGTATAGACTGGGAAAATCATGGAGTCCTTTTGGTGTGCAGGGTACCTCCTCATGGATCATAATTTATACCTCACTCTTTGGTGCCTACTGGAACTTATGTCTAGTTATACATCTAGGAGCAAAGCAGGTAGCAAGGGCAGACCCTGAGGAAGATCAGTGATGCCTGGTAAGGAACCCCTCTGAAGAGACCATTACAGATCCTTCAGGCAAAGTAGGATTAACCTTCTCAAACAGAAGTAGAAGGGCAGCTTCTACTGGCAAGAAATACAACGCAGAATTTAGGGGTTCCATTTCACTGGCTTCATCAGGATCCTCTCATATGTCCCCATTCCACTTTTCAGGATCCCACTGCTTCTCAATCAATGCTCTCATCTTATTTTTTAAGAGACTAGGTCTCACTCTGTTGCCCAGGCTGGAATGCAATGGCAAAATGACAGCTCACTGCAGCCTTAATCTCCTGAGCTCAAGTGATCCTCCCACCTCAGCCTCTGGAGTAGCCAGGACTACAGGTGCACACCACCATGCCCAGCTAATTAAAATAATAATAATAATAATCTGTAGAGATGAAATCTTGCTATGTTGCCCAGGCTAGTCTCGAACTCCTGGACTTAAGCAATCCTCCTGCCTTAGACTTCCAAAGTGCTAGAATTACAGGCATGAGTCACCACACTCAGCCAATGCTCTCACTTCAATAGTATACACTCTGCAAGGCTGAGAATTCCATTTACATGGTAATACAGCCACTTGCAGGATGCACTCTGGGTTTGGTTTTCAGAAATCTTAGTCCTGTGGCTAAGAAGATGAGAGTTGCTTCCAGGGCAGACATAAAACACTTTCCGATCATTTACGCAACACTTCAGCTGGGAATTTGAAACCCTTAGCTCACCCTTTTCTTTCTCCACTTTGTCCAGCTCAATTAGGAACAGTCAGCCAATCTCATTATAGTACCTATTTGATTAAAATGTTCTAAGATATCAGATCCATGGTCACCCAGAACCTTGCATTTTATAAGGTATTTCAGAGAGGCATCTAAACATGGTATTTCGTGCATCTCCACTGGCACATCAGGCCATGGACCATCAGCACCGTCTTTACCACTGGAAACACAGTCATTAGTGCCTTTCAATCTAATCAGATTAGAAAACAAATTCTAGAAAACACAGAGCCAATTCAGAAAACTCATACTTAAGATTCCGTTCCTCTGGTACCAAAATCCGTATCAGTCAGGGTTCAACCAGAGAAACAGAACAAGTAGGAGACATATATGGAGAAATTTATGGAAGGAACTAGCTTACATGATTGTAGAAGTTAGCTAGGCAAGTCCAAAATCCATAACATGGGTCACCAGGAAGGGCAGGTGCTAATTCCCAAGCTGAAACTGCAGTGCACAGGCAGAATTTCTTCCAGGAAACCTTAGTTCTGCTCCCAAGGCCTTTCAGCTGATTGGATCAGGCCCACACAAATCATCAAGGATAATCTAGATGTAGATGCTAATCACCTCTACAAAATATCTTCACAGCACCTACAACGCTGTTTGAATAACTGGAGACTATAACCTAACAAAGTTGACACATAAAACCAACCATTACACCTACAAAATCAGAATTTCTGAGGGTGGGGCCAAGCAATGTGTTTCCAAAGCCCTCCATTGATTCCGATGCTCCTTCAAGTTTGAGAACCACTGGTTTAGAAACCAATCTACCTACCTTCTTTCAAAATGTTAATGAAAAATATAAAAAGAAAAAAAGAAACCAAACCAACCAGGAGGAACAGATGTTGGGAGTCAACCACAATGTTTCATTACCATTAGCCAGCCAACATCTGTTGCTTGCAATGAAAGAATCTTAGGAGATTCACCATATGTATGAAGTTTTTAATAGCAAACAACAAAAAATGACTCTATTGAAGTAGGCAGAAAGGGAAATTGTTAACATATGTGTCAAATAGCTCAGAGTCGATGGGAAGGCTAGAGATGCAGGCTTGGGAAGAGGCAGGTTTTCACCATCAGCATCCAGGCAGCACAACCCAGCCAAGATATGCCACAGCAAGTGTCCAGTGAGAACATCTCCCCATGAACTACCACCAGGCACTCGCCAAAGCCTCTGTTAAGTCTTTGACTACTCCGTCACTGCTGAGAATAATTTCTAATTGCCCTGAGCTCTTAGTACCTCTCCCCTCAAAGACCTGAAGGAGGCATCTGATTGACAGAATTTAGTCACATGACCATGCACTAGCTGCAAAGGGAAGAGTACTCCATGCCCCTAAAGAGCAGAGTAGCAAGAAAGACCTGTGTTTAGAAGATAATTATGACACAAAAAGTTAAGATGTGTTATAGAAGAACATTGGAAGGCCAGGTTCGGTGGCTCATGCCTATAATCCCAGCACTTTGGGAGGCCAAGTCAGGCGGATCACTTGAGGTCAGGAGTTCAAGACCAGCTTAGCCAACATGGCGAAACCTTGTCTTTACTAAAAAAAAAAACTACAAAAATTCAGGCCAGGCACGGTGACTCACATCTGTAATCCCAATACTTTGGGAGGCTGAGGCAGGCAGATCACATGAGGTCAGGAGTTCGAGACCAGCCTGGCCAACACGGTGAAACCCTGTCTCTACTAAAACTACAAAAAAAAAAAAAAATTAGCCAGGCATGGTGGCAGACGCCTGTAATCCCAGCTACTTGGGAGGTTGAGGCAGGAGAATCGCTTGAACCCAGTGAGCCGAGATCACGCCATTGCACTCCAGCCTGGGCAACAAGAGTGAAATACCATCTCAAAAAATATATATCCATATGTATACATGTATAGATACACACACATATATATATGTATATACATGTGTATATATGTATGTGTATACATGTACACATATATACATACATATCTATATATACACACATATATTTATATACACACACACACAAATTAGCTGGACATGGTGGTGTGCATCTGTACTCCCGCTACTCAGGAGGCAAAAACAAGAGAACTGCTTGAACCCAGGAGGCAGAGTTTGCAGCGAGCCAATACTGCACCACTGCATTCAAGCCTGGGAAACAGAGCGAGACCCTGTCTCAAAAAAAAAGAAAAAAAAAGAACATTAGAGAAACTTAAACCAGTCTTAAGGAGGTACAAGGTCAGAATGGAAAAGATCAAGCAGCTTCAGACAGAAACCTGCTTGAATCTATAGAAACACCCCTAACTGGTTAAAATACCAGAAACCTCATCTTAACATTCAAAGGTTCTAGTGAACTCTCATGTGTGTAAAACTTCAAAGCTTGTCTTCAGTTCCCTTTCACTCCTCTTTGTCCTTTCTTTGCCCTCCGAACAGGGCACACCAATCTTCCACTGAAGTGCCCCAGTCTCCCTTGGCAATGACCCTTATCTTGGTCCCTAAGGAGACTTAGCTGTACTATCTTATTACTCTGAGTTTTACATCTGGGGAGGCGATATATGTGAACCTTTTCCATAAACAACAAAAGGCCGGGAGTAATGGTTCATGCCTGTAATCCCAGCACTTGGGGAGGCCAAGATGGGAGGACTGCTTGAGGCCGGGAGTTTGAGACTAGACTGAGCAACATAGTGAAACACTATCTCTACCAAAAAAAAAATAAAATAAAATAAAATAAATAACAAGGAAGTGCAAATACACAACAGATAAAAGAGGAACACTCAGGTGGGGTTTGAAACCTATACTCTGCCTCTTTTCCTCCCTTCCTTCCAGACACCCTCTGAAAGAACCTCGGAAGAACATCCCTAGGGTTCCCCAGAGTAGCTTGAAAGTCACCAATTAGTCAACTTTTTTTTAGTTTTAGACACCTCTCTTTACATTAACTCATTATTTTCTTACAATCCCAATGATCTGCAGTACTATGTTCAAAAACAATCTTGAGTAAGCTGGGCGCAGTGGTTCACACCTGTAATCTCAGCACTTTGCGGGGGCTGAGGCATGTGGAACCCCTGAGGTCAGGAGTTCGAGACCAGCCTGGCCAACATAGTGAAACCCCATCTCTACTAAAAATACAAAAAATTAGCTGGGCTTGATGGCAGGAGCCTGTAATCCCAGCTACTCAGAAGGCTGAGGCAGGAGAATTGCTTGAACCTGGGAGGCAGAAGTTGCAGTGAGCCGAGATCATGCCACTGCACTCCAGCCTGGCAACAGGAGCGAGACTCTGTCTCAAAAAAAAAAAGGCAACAAACTACATTCTCTTTTACTCCATATCCTTCTACTAAGGAGAAATGGAGTAAGGATTTAGTGGAACATACATAAAGTAAAGCTGTGTTTCTTCTATCAGTTAAAATTTCTACTGTTTCACTGATGAAGAGAGGATAGTTCTAATCGCAATACCCTTGCAACTATCCCCTAAATCATATTTTAAAGTTTTAATAAGGGTTTGTTTTAAATTAGTTCCTATTGGTTAGTGAAAAGTAACTGCAGTTTTAAATAGCAAAAATCATTAAACACATAAGATATAAAACCGGGGTTTTCAGGTTATGAAGCTTAACTAAGTGTAACCATGCAATCTCTGATGGGTTGGGATGCTTGGAGATTTAATTATTTTTTTAAAAAGCTATTTTTTGGCAGAGGCTTCCAGACCATTTCTAAATTGCTTTTTGAAAACATTTACCAAAAGACTAAGGTATGACTACCACATAAAATTATTGTTTAGGGGGACAGAACTTCTGCATGAACTTTCCCCTTTGGGAAAATGGGTTGTTTTTTTTTCTAAAAGTAACATTTATTTGTGCCTAGGCTAATAGAAAGAATGAGACTAAACCCCTTGTTTTTATTGATTATTTTTAAGATTGAAACAGACTATTACAACAATATTTGAGATTCCACAGAGAACTGCATGCTTTTGTTATTAAAAGACTTTTTTTGAAAAATTTGACCTTTACCTCTTATGAACTGAATATAGAGGTTTCAAGCATTTCTGCCAGCACACAGTCATTCACAACAACCTTCTAGAGCTTATTTTCTACCTTTTCCTACAGAAGGTAATACTCACTTACCAGAAGGCCATCACCACCACTGAATGATTCAAAGTTTCAGAGCTCAAAAGTGATCAGAACTCACAAATTAGCATAATTAGTCCAAAGCCTGATTTAAATGTTTGAAGAACAGCAAACATCAAATAATATAATATCAAATAGAATATTAAAGTCTCTATGAGGTAATTACTCATCAGCTACAACCACCTAAGACTGAAATTTTCTGTACTTAGTTTCTATTAGTACAACACCTTCATTCTTAATGCTTCCTAGGGCATCACAGGTTTTAGAAATTAATGTATTTTTAGCATTCCACAGTAATGATCACTTTCAAAAACTGCAATATACATCTGCATGTTACACTGACATACAACACATAAGTATTTTGTCACACAACTTTTAGCCTCAAATAATAGAATACAAAAAGCTATACAGGACAAAACACCACAGAACTTTTGAATATCCCCCTTTCCCAATTGTTAACAGGTAGCACTTTTTCTAAAGAGAAAGTGACGAAAAATCCAAAATTTCTGCATCCAATGTTTGACTCCAACTTTCTACTTTATCGTCTCCTGGTACCACCATATCCTAGAATGAGAGGGGTAAAATTTACATTAGTTTTTAAAAATGCATTAGAATTGCTTATAAAATTACAAGTCATACATGTTTATTGTTAGCAAATGAATGAGATAGGAGGAAAGGAAAGAGTGAGCCACTAGGTGGAACTGGGCTGAGCAGGACAGTGCATCGCCTCCCACAGCAACCTTCCCAATCATTGAGCCTACTACACTCGCACATGGTTGCTGGGAATGACAGTTAGGACCCCAAAAAAGAAGATGCATTCTATAGTGGAGCCACCATGGTACAGGCAATACTCAAAGTCTAAGCCAAAAAGACAGAGGCCAGTGGCGCATAAGCCATGCCCTGCTACTTCTCACAACTCCAGTGGTAAGAGACGTAATGTGGGGAGGACTTCAGATGGTTAAGCATTATTTAGACACCATGCCCACGACACACAGGCTACAGGATGACAAGTCTTCCTATCTGGAAAGTCTCTCCATTATTTTTAGGTTTAGATTATTTGGTTTTTATGATTTTCTTTCATATAATTCCCATATATTTCTAGTTGATAGTCATGATTTTTTGCAAGTCTTCTTTCCACTGAGAAGGAGTTTTCTTCTGTCATGATGTCTTACCTAGCCATATATATATATATTTTATATATCTATATATGAGTTTTCTTCTGTCATATATAATATAGATATATAAAAAATATATATAAATGAGTTTTCTTCTATCATGTCTTACCTAGCCATATATATTAAGACATCATGAGAGAAGAAAACTCATTTATATGTATTTTTTATATAGTTATTTATATACATTTTATATATATTTTTATACACACACACACACACACACACACACATATATATATATATATATATTTTTTTTTTTGAGACAGTTTTCCTCTTGTTGCCCAGGCTGGAGTGCAATGGCGCAATCTCGGCTCACTGCAACCTCTGCCTCCCAGGTTCAAGTGATTCTCCTGCCTCAGTCTCCCAAGTAGCTGAGATTACAGGCGTGCGCCACCACACCCAGCTAATTTTTGTATTTTTAGCAGAGACAGGATTTCACCCTGCTGGGCAGGCTGATGTCTCAAACTCCTGACCTCAGGTGATCCACCCCTCAGCCTCCCAAAGTGCTGGAATTATAGGTGTGAGCCACCACGCCTGGCCTTACCTAGTCATATTTCTATATATTCTCCCAACTCCTTTTTTTCTCCCCAGAAGTATGCACTATCTCATACTCTAATACCACAGATCAGTTTTGCCTGTTTTTGCATGTGTATTTTATAAAATATAACTGCTATCATCATAGTGTATATATTCTTTTGTGTCTGGCTTCTTTATATTTGGTAGATCTATCCATGTTATTGCACATAACTGCTTATTTTCTTAGTTGCACAGTAACCCACTGCAATACAGCAAACATAACTCAATTTATTCATCCATTTTACTGCTGATGGATATGTGGGCTGTTTCCAGTTTTGGGCATTTATGAATAGGGATGCTATAAACAGTCTTGTGCTTATCTGCCAGCATACAAGTGTATGCATTTCTGTCGCTATATATCTGAGAGCAAAACTGCTATGTCCTAGGTATGCATAGGTTCAATTTTAGGAGGTAGTACCAGTTCTTTTAATTGAATGTATCAATGTATATCCAAACTAGCATTATGAGAATTCTACTCACATTTTAAAACATATTTAAATGTATTTTTCTATCAATTTCAAGAATTAATCACTGTCTATAACTTCTTTCTCCTGAAAGACAAATCTACTCCACAGCAATCTCTCATGGCCTCCTTACCCAGCAGCTCCCATTTTCTGCCAATTAGATTTGATGTTTAATCCAGTTATTCCTTTTTTTTTATATATCTTTGCTTTTTACAAAATATTCTCTCAGCATTCCAGTAAACATTATATTTTTGAAAATTAAAATATGCCTCAATATCTTTTTTGAATGTTACTGAATTTTAAGTTTAAGTTTCTACTTAGAAAAGTCTAGTTTAGAACTTAAAGGATCTCTAGAGATCACAGAATTAAATACATGTGGAAGCTAGCACACAGTAAAGTTCAAGTTAAAACCTTGGTCTATGGTAGAGCTAAGCCCAAATCAAATCCCTATTTGATTTTTAAAGAATGTTTAGAAGTGGGATCTCAGTTAATTGTGCTGTTAATATTTTTGGTAGGTACACACCAAATAAAACCATGGTGGCTAAATAGATAATCTGTACTTTACTCCTAGGTTAAAATGAACTTGTATTTTTTGCTCTTACCTGATGCAGTTCTGGTTTTTGTGTCTGAGTTTGAACATGCCGAATAGCCGCCCAAGCCTCCACGAAGGGGTGAGTAAGCTCTATTCCATGTGCCAGGGTAGGAGGGAGGATAGGATGGGTAGTACCACGAGTCAGAGAAGGGTGTTGCCGCTCTTTAAAGGCATAAAAGTAAGTTAGGCATTTTTTTCTTGTGGCTATAATTTTTAAATACCTTACTGTTCCTAAACTGTCAGAAAAAAAAATACCTTTATCAAGTATTTTTTCCTGAATGTTCTGGTATATCAGAATTAACATGAAATAAAAACTGTTTCATATTTCTGCCATTATTATGGTCATTGCTATGGTGGAAAAGTGACAGGGAGTCAATGCTCTTTCTTTCTGAATTTGTACTCAAATAAAATCTAAGCTTAAACTACCATTAATATTTCATATTCCAAAATCTGGCCCCAAGCTCTTTCCAGCCTTACTTTTATCATTCTCCTACCAAACCAGACTAACTGTTCCCCAAATATTGTATTCTTTCCTTCCTTCTCATTTTCTCAGATGTCAACTAAACAGTCTTTTTCTTATAATATCTATGAGGGTGACATAGGAAGAAACACAATGAAAGAAAATAACATATACAATACTGATCGAAACACATATAGTGTACCTTCCCCCTTCCCAGAGAATCTTATTTAATAGGTTAATGTCACCAGAATTTATTTTCCTTAGTGAAACTAAATGCAGTTAAATTGTAAGCAGAAGTCTCTTGAATTAAAGAGCAAGAGAGATAAATGCAAAAAGCTTACCTATTGCTGCCAAACAAATATCCTAGTATTCCACCAGTTCCCAAACCAGTCCAGAACCCTGGTCCTGAATTTTCATATCCTTGTTGTCCTGTAAAAGCACTGCCAAAACCAGAAGTTGCACCATGGCCAGTATTCTGCGGTCCTTAAAATAAAAATGATTTATTATGTATCCTCACTTAAACATGACATAGTCTACAAGAGCAAAGATAATATAACCAATATAACACTTCAATTATTTCATCTGTACTGAACTATTAATAATACTCAGGCATCAAGTTATTAACAAGTTGTATTCAAAAAGGTATTTGTAAAATACTGGTTTATAATGAAGGAGAGCATTTCCCATAGATATGGGAGGAGAGGGATAGATTTTAGGACTGGCGAGGGTCTTGCTATAAAATTCTACCTTCATTTTTTGGCTGTTATAAACAAAACTGCTATGAACACTCCTGTGCATCTTTCTTGGTGCACCATGCACTCACTTCTCCCAGGTATTTATGTAGGAATAGAAATAGGTAGGCATATGTTTGGGTTGTTTTACCATTTTAACTCCTACCAGCAAAGTATGAAAGCTCCAGTCACTCTACATCCTTGTTCACACTTGGTACTCTTGTCTTTCTAACATTAGTCATTATGGTGGTTATCTGGTGGCTAAAAATAATCTCCCTGTGGTTTTCATCTGCATTTCTCTGAAGACTAATGATGCTAAGCACCTTTGCTTATTTTTATTGACCATGTAGATCATGGGTTGGGACCCCAGCACTGGTCAGTGGCCTGTTAGGAACTGGGCCACACAGCAGGAGGTGAATGGCAGGCAAGCAACTGAAGCTTCATCTGTATTTAGAGCCACTCCCCATCACTTGCATTACTACCTGAGCTCGGCCTCCTGTCAGATCAGCAGCAGCATTCGATTCTCATAGGAGCACCAACCCTACTGTGAACTGCACATGCGAGGAATCTAGGTTGCGTGCTCCTTATGAGAATCTAATGCCTGATGATCCGTCACTGTCTCCCATCACCCCCAGATGGGACTGTCTAGTTGCAGGAAAACAAGCTCAGGGCTCCCACTGATTCTATATTACAGTGAGTTGTTAATTATTTCATTATATATTACAATGTAATAACAACAGAAATAAAGTACACAATAAACATAATATGCTTGAATCATCCCAAAACCTTCCCTCCCCGCCCCATCCCACCCCAACCCAACCCCCCTAGTCCATGGAAATACTGTCTTCCACAAAACTGGTCCCTGGTGCCAAAAAGGCTGGGGACTGGTGAAGTAGATGTCTTCTCTTATTATAAAATGGCCATTCAAGTCCTCTTTGGAGGGCTTGTCTGCCTGTTGCTCAGATTTATGGGAGTTCATTGTATGTTCTAGACACATATATATGCCGGAAATATGTTTTGTAAATTTTTCCCAGTCTGTGGCTTGCCTTTTCACTCTCCTAATAGTGCCTTTTGATGATTAGATGTTCTTAATTTAAATAAAGTCTAATTTACCCATGTTTTCTTTTATGGCCAGTACTTTTTATGTTCTGTTTAAGAAATCTTTACCCATCCTAAGGTCATAACAAATATTCTCCTATGTTTTATTCTGGAAACTTAATTGTTTTGCCTTTTATGTTGAGAATTATACTACTTAAAGAATTAATTTTTATGTATAGTGTGAGACGGGGTCAGGGCAAATGATTATTAGCAAAGTTGATCAAGTTTTTCTGATTAAGAGTACTTATAATTTAATCAGGCTTTTTTTTTTTTAAGACAGGGTCTCGCTCTGTCACTCAGGCTAGAGTGCACTGGTACGATCTTGGCTCACTGTAACCTCCACCTCCCAGATTCAAGTGATTCTCATGCCTCAGTCTCCCAAGCAGCTGGAATTACAGGTGCCCGCCACAACACCTGGCTAATTTTTGTATTTTTATTAAGAGATGGGATTGTACCATCTTGGCTGGCCTCAAACTCCCGACCTCAAGTGATCTGCCCACCCCGGCCTCCCAAAGTGCTGCGATTACAGGCGTGAGTCATGGTGCCTGGCCAATCAGGCATTCTTAACATAGCGATCACAATATACCTTGGGAGACAGCAGAACAGAAGAGGTAAAAGAAGTTGAAAGTAAAAAACAAAATGAGAAGACAAACCTCCTTTGGTTTCCCAATGCAACGATTTTCTATTTCAGAACCAAGCACAGGATGCACTAACCTCACACCCACCCTATTTATGGCCACTGCGAGGGAAACATACCTGTGAACTCAGACTTAAAGCCTGGGGGAGGAGGTCCTGCTGAGTTGGTGAATCTCTGGTAACGGTGGGAAAATGGAGGATACTCAGAATATGGTGGAGGAGAATACTGCCCATCACTCAGGAACAGCTTATAGACTACAAAGGCGATCCCAAGGAGCACCACGATGGTAATCAATCCACCCATGTTACAGGAATCCGCCGAGTACCACTTATAATAATAATCAGAGAAAGAGGCAAAGCCGTGCTGCTTTCCAGACTCCTTCAGTTTCTGCAGGCCAAGTTCTGTATAATCTAAATTGTACTCCAAGCCACAAGACCCTCTTAGTACATACTGGTCTTCAGAGGACTCATAGCCTTCACAGCTCACCACAGTTTTTCCAAATTTGTATGCAATATCTAAGTCGGTCTTACATTCCCACTGTGAAGAAAAATAGAAACAGACTATTAGAAACAAACTTTTTTTCATTTAATATATGTTACTTGGGGGCCGGGCGCAGTGGCTCACACCTGTAATCTCAGCACTTTGGGAGGCTGAGGCGGGTGGATCACGAGGTTAGGAGTTCGAGACCCGCCTGGCCAAGATGGTGAAACCCCATCTCTACTAAAAATACAAAAATTAGCCAGGCACAGTAGCAGGTGCCTATAATCCTAGCTACTAAGGAGGCTGAGGCAGGAGAATCGCTTGAACCCAGGAGGCGGAGGTTGCAGTGAGCTGAGATCGTGCCACCGCACTCTAGCCTGGGCGATAGAGCAAGGCTCCGTCTCAAAAAAAAAAAAAAATGTTACTTGGGCTATATATCCATCATAAAATTGCAAAATGAAGCAAGGGAATGAGCCGCAAAATTCACAACAGTAAGTATTCGTGTCTAGAAGGCAGGGAAAATGAGGGGCTTCAAAGATGCTGGTGGTATCTGTGTTCTACTTCTTATGCTGGATAGTGCATACACGAGTATTCACTTTATCACTATTCTTCATTCTTTACATATACATGTTATATATCCATCTGAACATATTAAGTATTCCATAATTTATACAATTTAAGCAAACTGCCAAAATGTCAACTTTTTGCCACTGTTCAAGAAGCTTTCTTTAAAAACACAGATTTCTTAAAAGACGCTAAGGCTCAAAACAGCATCATATATGAACATCTGGTAGCTACACAAAGCAACAGAGATATTACATAACACTCTGAGAAAAAAACCTTTCTACATAAATTTTATAAAACTATGGACTAACTTTCCAGGGTCCAATTCTACGTAATTCTCTTGTATTTTTAAAAGATATTTAGAAAAACACAAAAAGAATCCAGGCTAGCCCCAAAAATGTCCACCTTAAAAAAACATATGCCCAAGTTTGCTCTACATTCTATATTTTGTGGTGAAAAAGCAATATGCTTCTTTAACTCTTAAGATACAAGCTAAAGGCTGGGTGCGGTGGTTCATGCTTGTAATCCCAGCACTTTGGGAGGCCAAGGCGCGTGGATCACCCCTGAGGTCAGGAGTTTGAGAACAGCCTGGCCAAAATGGCAAAACCCCGTCTCTACTAAAAATACAAAAATGAGCTGGGCGTGGTAGTGCATGCCTATAATCCCAGCTACTTCAAAAATAGAGGCTGAGGCAGGAGAATGACTTGAACCCAGAGGCAGAGGTTGCAGTGAGCCAAAATCATGTCACCGTACTCCAGATTGGGCAACAGAGGGAGACTCCGTCTCAAAGAAAGAAAAAGAAAAGATACAAGCTAAAGTAGATTTAATTGGTTCTGCTGCCCTTCTGCAAATTTTTGTACAAATGATTTTCCTCTTTCAAACTTCAGACACACTATTTTATTTCATTTATAACAGCCTTATTGAAATATAATTCACACATACCATACAATTCACCCATTTCAATGGTTTTTAGTATATTCACAGTTGTGCTACCATCACCACAATCAATTTTAGAATATTTTCGTCACCCCAAAGAAATCTTGTACCCATTAGCAGTCACTCTCCATTCTGCCCTCTGCACCCCTCCCAACCAACTTTCTGTCTATATGGATTTCCCTAACTGGACAGTTCACAGGAATGTAATAATACAATATGTGGTCTTTTGTGACTGGCTTCTTTCACTTAGCATAACATTTTCAAGATTCATCCACGCTGTAGCATGTATTGGTACATACACTACATAATATTTCTTTGCATAGATATAGCACATTTTATTTATCATTCATTAGTAATGGACATTTGAATTGTTTCTACTTTTTGGCTATTATGAATAATGCTGCTATGTACATTTGTATGCAAATTTTTGTGTGGACATGTGTTTTCAATTCTCTTGGGTGTACACCTTGGAGTGGAATGACTGAGGCATACAATGGTAACTCTATGTTTAAACTTTTGAGGAAATGCCAATTTTCCAAAGCAGCTGGACCATTTTACATTCCCAACAGCAGTGTATAAGGGTTTCACTTTCTCCACATCCTCACCAGCCTTGTTATCTTTTTTATTATACCCATCATACTGAGTGTGAAATGGTATCTTACTGTGGCTTTGATTTGCATTTCTCCAATGGCTAATAAGGAACATTTTTCATGTGGTTTATTTGTTACTTATGTATCTTCCTTGCAGAAATGTCTATTCAGACGCTCTGCCATTTTTAACTTGGTTGTTTTCTTTTTTTTTTTTTTTTGAGACGGAGTCTCGCTCTGTCACCCAGGCTGGAGTACAGTGGCGCAATCTCGGCTCACTGCAAGCTCCGCCTCCCAGGTTCACGCCATTCTCCTGCCTCAGCCTCCCGAGTAGCTGGGACTACAGGCGCCTGCCATCACACCCGGCTAGTTTTTTGTATTTTTAGTAGAGATGGGGTTTCACTGTGTGAGCCGGGATGGGATGGTCTCGATCTCCTGACCTCGTGATCCGCCCACCTCAGCCTCCCAAAGTGCTGGGATTACAGGCGTGAGCCACCGCGCCCGGCCTTTATTGAGTTGTAAGAGTTATTTTATATTCTTAATACACGTCCCTCACCAACTATGATTCGCTAAGCTTCCTCCCATTCTGTACGCTGTCTTTTCACTTTCTTGATGATGTCCTTTGACAGTCAAAAGTTTTTAATTTGGATAAGGTGCAGTTTTTCTTTTGTTGCTGTTGCTGTTACTACACTGTTTTTAAAATAATTTTATTTGGAGGAAGATGTATAAGTTTGCTGACTTAGGTAAATAAAACAAGCTAACCTTATATTGGTATTTCATGTTAACTACCACTTCCTTAATCATGCGTACTATAAGTAGCTTCTAAGTACTGTATTTAAATTTCAACTCTTGGAATAGAAGGAGTTTCTCTCCTGCTACTAAATGGCCTCTCTCCAGCTACTAAACATAAGCCAATGTATGATATGCTCAACACTCCTTTGCTCATGCTATTCCCTTCTCTAGCCTTTTCCTCTCTAAAAATGTTATTATTCCTTCCTAACACAGCACAAATACCTCATCCTTTAAATCCCAATGACTCCAACCAGACATGACTTTATAATGTTGTGTTGGGACCTACATGTAATCTGAGTACTTGTCTTACCTCCTCTACTACTAAGAGAGCTTCTTCATTCTACCTTATCCATTTTTGTATATTGCAATTAATACATATTTAATGAATGACATCACCATTACTGCCTTTTTTTCCCATCAAGACTGTAAAAGTCATAAGTGGGAGTGAGACTTCCGCTATAACCCAGAGGATTCTATGATTCAACTTAGCAGTACTGGGGGAAAATATTGTGAAGTAAGTATCACCCAGTACACATCACCTTCCTCTCTGAATTGCAAAGACTATGCATAAAGGTTGTATCAAACAAGAATATCATTCTGATGGAGAGGGGAAATTGTCAACACAAGTTTCTTGCCTTGTGACCTGTCGTCTTAAATCCCTTTTGAAAGCAGTCAGCATACAAAGTAGAAATACGTAACTAGTGATTTAAACTGAATTCATTTAACAAAATCTATATTTAAAGCATACTCAGTTTTGGAACTTCAAGGAGATGCTCTGCTCGTATACAAAATACCAGTGTCCCAAAGACAATAAATGAAACCTGCTGAAATGCTTCCATTCAAAAGTAACCACCCTCAGTTATAAGATAATTTTAAAATCAAGTGCTAGAAGCACAATGGAGATATATGAACCCCTACTATTTACGATCTATAATTCCTAATTATCTCAATTTTGTCTTAAGGGTAGGTTGGTATTCTTTGAGGAATGACAGGAAAATGACAACCACAAGAGATCTCCTATCCCTCACCCTCAAGTATATAAAAAGTTGTGAAAATTTACAAGTATCTTAGAAGGAGGTCATGGTACAAAAACTACAATAAGTATTTTCAGGCCGGGCGCGGTGGCTCAAGCCTGTAATCCCAGCACTTTGGGAGGCCGAGATGGGCAGATCACGAGGTCAGGAGATCGAGACCATCCTGGCTAACACGGTGAAACCTCGTCTCTACTAAGAAATACAAAAAATAGCCAGGCGAGGTGGCAGCGCCTGTAGTCCCAGATACTCGGGAGGCTGAGGCCGGAGAATGGCGTGAACCCGGGAGGCGGAGCTTGCAGTGAGCTGAGATCCGGCCACTGCACTCCAGCCTGGGCTACAGAGCAAGACTCTGTCTCAAAAAAAAAAAAAAATAATAAGTATTTTCAGGCTTTAAAATCGGTGCATTTCTTTTGGAGGCCATTTCTTCCACAGGAAGAGTGACTGATTTACTTACATATTTTAGGCTGATCTGAGATTTCTGTATGTGCTCCCTCAAAATACTGAATAATGTCCCAATAAACCATTTACTGAATAAAAACCCCCATTTAGACTGCCATCACTGTAGTGGATATTACCTGTACATCATACCCATCCCAGCCTTTGTTCTGACACTGTATGACTTTTGGGGTATAAGAATCACAACCAGCTGTGCCTCCAACACATTTCAACTGTGGGATGGGATCCAGCCTGCGGGAGGTGGTATAGCGGTCATAGTGGAGGGTAAGAGCTTTTACGTCCCGCAGCAACATTCTGTCTGAAATAGCAAGAAAACAGAGGAACACAAAGTAAATATCACGTCAGAGAAAGAAAGGTTCATCCTAACAAAACTCTCGTCATAGGAAATGCCTTTCTCGCCTTCTGAGAATGGCTGAGAGAGGATGAATCCACCTCTCAAAGCTATCCCAACAACATTCAGGCCTTCTGCACAAAATTCAGGTCACACTTTTAAGATCTCCCTGCATTTCAGGCCAGATGCTTCTACAGCACAAGTTGTACATCATTTTTGCTAAATCAAAAGAACAAAAAGTTCACTAACCTGAAACATTGTACTACTGTGTAATAATAACAGTGGTTAATTAAAAAGGCAAAAATACAAGCATGTTCCTGAAGCACATTTAATGATTTAAATGTCCATCAACAGGTAAAGAGATTAATATATTCTGATCTATTACAGTGGAATATTCCACAGCGGTTAAAATGAGTGACCTAGAATTCATGTATCAAACTAGATAAACGGCAAAAACATTTTAAACAAAATACAAGTTGCAGAATGTTTTGTATGATAGCTTTACATAAACCTTTAAAAAAGGTGAAACGATACTACGTACTGTTAATGTCTATATATGTATATAACAACAACATGAAAACACATATGGGAAGGAATAAACACCAAATTCAAGTAAGTATCTAGTCTACGGAGAGAGAAAGGAAAGAGATTTTATCTCTATTCCTAATGTTTTATTACTGGGAGTGGGGGATTTGTAGCAAATATGGTACAATGTGATAATTCAATAAAACTAGGTGATGACTACATGTATGTTCACTGTACACTTCTGTATGTTTAAATACTTTAGATATTTCACAATTTTAAAAATCAAAACTATTTAAACTATTTCACAAACTAAAAAATTTAAAACATACTGACAAGAGACTTTGAAAGGAGGAGTCAAAACAATAAAATTATGTCCGGCATTCATGTACAAAAATGAATTTCTAGGTGGCTCACACCTATAATCCCAGCACTTTGGGAGGCTGAGGTAGATGGATCACCTGAGGTCAGGAGTTCGAGACCAGCCTGGTCAACACGGCAAAACTCCATCTCTACTAAAAAGACAAAATTAGCTGGGAGTGGTGGTGCATGCCTGTAATCCCAACTACTTGGGAGGCTGAGCTGGGAGAATTGCTTGAACCTGGGAGGAGGAGGTTGCAGTGAGCCAAGATCACACCATTGCACCCTAGCCTGGGCAACAAGAATGAAACTCCATCTCGAAAAAAAAAAAAATGAATTTCTACGCATTATTGCAAAATAAGGACAAAATCTTCCTATTTATCATGTTGTGGATTATTGATGGAAGATGCTGTGGATTGGCTCAGTCAAGATCCACTTCATCCTCAAACAGGTGTGCCTTCCTGCAAAGCAAAAGGAATCCCAAACCTCTTGCCGCTGTAGTTGCCAAAAGCAATTTCAGTTCTGCCAACCAGAGGGACTAGAGCAAAATCCGGAAAGCAGACCCTAGACTTATACCGTGCTCTGTCCTTCAGCTAGCAAACACAGGCATGGAGACCGTGGGTTTTCAAACTGATAGTATCCTCTAATCAGCTTCCTGGCTGTCAAGAGGCTTGACATGAGCAACCTATTTTTCAGTGTGGCAGATGTAATAGGCATCACTTTCTATCATTTTGTGAGTACCCAATTCCCTATATTCAACCTGTCAAATTAGCAGAATTTGCAGCCTCCCAAAATTCTACTAAAACTATAATAAATACATTGTTTTAATGATGTGAATGACTGTGGTCAGGTAAAACCAAAGAGGAGATGACAGCAGAATTTTGGAAGGAGAAAGCAAATAGACTAATGGTAGGTGACTAGACCTAAGTGAAAGTCAAATGCCATAACAGCAAAGGGGGGAAACTGAGAATCAACCTGATGTACATAACAGAATCCCAAAAAAAAAAAAAAAAAAAAAAAAAGCAAAACAAAACAAAAAATGGGAAATGGCAGCTCTGGAATGAGAGATGCCTGAAATACACACTACAGGGTGAAAGCTACTTGAGAAGAAGCCATATCCCCAGATCCTCTCCCCAACTCCACACTGTTCTAACTCCCTCTTCCCCACTAAGGAAACTGTCTGGATATGTATTCTCTGGAGAGGATAAAACTGAAGAGATTTGCATTGGGGACCATCTGGCATAGTAGAAGGCAAGGGTACAAAAACAACCAAACAGGGAACCCAAGTGACTGTGTGCACTCTGACAGCTGAAAGCACAGTTCTCCTTTCCCACATGGCGCACAAAATGCTAACAGCCATCCCCTCGTCCTCTGTGGGAGACTGGATGACTATTCCCTTGGTAATCTAACCAAGAAGAAGTACCTAAATACAGTGACATCAGGAACTTCCTCCAAAAAAAGAGCAACCTAGGTCACCCTGTTGTGAAGTTCAAAATCAAAACTGCAACGGCACACTGATAGCTTCCAATGAGCTTTTTGGTTCCCCAGGGTTAACCGTGAGCAGGGAGCCAAGGATTACTAAAAACATGATGAAAGTCCCTGCTGTGGTTTGAATGTGTCCCCCAAAGTTCACGTTAATCCCCAATGCAACCGTGTTGAAAGATGGAACCTTTAAGCGAGCTCTGCCCTCATGAATAGATTAATGCTACTCTTGCAGGACTGGGTTATCGCAGGAGTGGACTCCTGATAAAAGGATAAGTTAGGCCCCTTTCCCCTCTCTCACTCTCTCCCTTTTCTGCCTTCCATCATGGCATGACACAGCAAGAAGGCCCTCACCAGATGCCAGCACCTTAATATTGAATTTCTCAGCCTCCAGAACTGTGAGAAATGAATGTAGTTTTTTAATAAATTTCCCAGTCTGTGGTATTGTGTTACAGTAACATTAAACAGACAAAACAGCCCCTAACATGAAATATAGCAACCAGGACAGAACAGAACAACAACAAAAGGAAGCAGGAGGAAAAATGAGACCATGCAGAAGAAGAAAACTTTTTTAAAAACACTGTAATATCCTCAGAGAGCTAAGAGAAAAAGACTGCATTAATAAAACAATCATTTTTAAAAGGAATATTCAGAGAAAAAACAAGAGCTTTTGGAAATTAAAAACAGGACAGCTAAGATTAAAAACAACAAAACTGCCAGGTGCAGTGGCTCATGCCTGTAATCCCAGCACTTTGGGAGGCCAAGGCAGGCAGATCAGCAGTGCCCAAGAGTTTAAGATCAGCCTAAGCAACATGGCAAAGCCCTGTGTCTACAAAAAAATTATAACATTAGCCAGGTGTGGTGGCACACACCTGCAGTCCCAGCTACTCAGGAGGCTGATGTGAGAGAATCACCTGAGCCCGGGGAAGTCGAGGCTGCAATGAGCCATGCACTCCAGCCTGGGTGATAGAGTGAGACCCTGTCTCAAAACAGAAATAAATACATACATACATACATATAACAGAACTGTCAGAAGAAAATCTTCTAGAAAGTAAAGCTTAAAGAAAATCTTCTAGCAAGTAGAGCAAAAAGACACCGTACGCGGTGGCTCATGCCTGTAATCCTAGCACTTTGGGAGGCTGAGGCAGGCGGATCACAAGGTCAAGAGATCGAGACCATCCTGGCCAACATGGTGAAACCCTGGCTCTACTAAAAATACAAACATTAGCTGGTGGCATGTGCCTGTAGTCCCAGCTACTCCGGGGGGCTGAGGCAGGAGAATTGCTTGAACCCAGGAGGCAGAGGTTGCAGTGAGCCGAGATCGTGCCACTGCACTCCAGCCTGGCGACAGAGCAAGGCTCCATCTGAAAAAAAAAAGAAAAGAAAAGAAAAAGAAAAAAGAAGGTAGAGCAAAAAGACAAGAAAGTAGGAGAGAAAGGCCAGGCACGGTGGCTCATGCATGTAATCCCAGCACTTTGGGTGGCCGAGATGGGCGGATCACAAGGTCAGGAGTTCGAGACCAGCCTGGCCAACATGGTAAAACCTCGTCTCTATTAAAAATACAAAAATTAGTCAGGTGTGGTGGCGGGCACCTGTAATCCCAGCTACTCGGGAGGCTGAGGCAGGAGAATTGCTTGAACCCAGGAAGCAGAGGTTGCAGTGAGCCGAGATGGCGTCACTGCACTCCAGCCTGGGGGACAAAGTTAGACTCCGTCTCAGAAAAAGAAAAGAAAAGAAAAGAAAAGAAAAGAAAACAGACAGTAGGAGAGAAAAAAAAAAAAAGAAAATTACCAGTTCAGGACCAGTTCAGAAAGTCCAAAAATCCAACAACGGTTTCAGAAAGAATGAACAAAGGAATCTGATTAGACAAACTCCAGGCTGTAATTCAAGAAAAACTCCCACACTGAAGGACTTGAGTTGTCATACTGAAAGGGCCCAACAAAAACCCAGGCCTGAGAAACAGACCACACAGAGGCACACAAAAAGTGAATTTTAGAACACCATAGACAAAAAAAGATTCTACTAATTGCCAGAAGAATAGGGGGAAAACAAGCCATATAGAAAAGATAAGACTTAGAAAAGCTTCAGATATCTCAACAGGATAGAAAAAGAAAATGGAGAAATGTATTCAAAAACTCTAAAGGAAAAAGTCTGGCTGGGTTTGCCAACCATCGCTTTGCTAATGGTAGAACACACTGACGTTACAACATATCCTATGATGTATTTCCCACAAGTATTTAATATGAATCTAATCAATCCAATAAACTTAAGGTCAATACCCTATCTATGTAAGAAAATATATATATAAAGAGACCTAAATATACTTCTAACCAGGAACCCACTAGGGTTTTTGGGGGAAAGAAATTATGTTAAAGGTCCTGTGAACAATTTTTTTTTAAAAAAAAAGAACACATAGCTTACCAGATAGTAAAGGTTACTATAAAATTATTATAATCGGTCGGGCATGGTGGTGCATGCCTGTAATCCCAACACTTTGGGAGGTCAAGGAGGGCAGATCACCTGAGGTCAGGAGTTCGAGATCAGCCTGGCCAATATGGTGAAACCCCGTCTACAAAAATTAGCTGGACGTGGTGGCACACGCCTGTAGTCCCAGCTACTTGGGAGGCTGAAGCAGGAGAATCACTTGAATCCAGGAGGCAGAGGTTGCAGTGAGCCGAGATTGCTGCCACTGCACTCCAGCCTGGGAGACATGAGTGAAACTCCATCTCAAAAAAAAAAAAAAATTATAATCAAAATAGTAGGGAATTGGAACAGAGACAAGGAAATTGTGAAACAAAAGAAAGATCAGAAACAAATTGAGATACATGTGGGAATTTGGTAAGATGAAGTGGTCTTTTTAATTTAGTGGATAAAAGATGTCTTCTTTAATTAATAAGTAGCACTGGCATAATTGACTATGCAGCCACAAGAAAATTCACCTAAAGCTATATAAAAACTTAATTCCACATGGGCTAAGGATCTAAAATTTCCAAAAACTATGTTAAAATAAACTATGCTACATTAAACACAAACTACTACCTCCTCATAAATAAAAAATAAAACAATGAAAATGTTCAATGGTTTAGAAAAATCAGACTGTATTAATCAACTAAATAACAGAAATAATAAATTGAATTTATTGTAACAGAGTTGCAATAATGCAAAGAACACTGAGCTAAGTTGGTGTCACTAACTGGCTATGACTTTGGCCAAGGCACTTAATTTACCTGTGTAGAAGTTTCCTTACCTACAAAATTAAAATGCTATCAACCTTGAAATTTGTTGTGAAGCTTAGATGTAATTTATTATCTGGCAGAGTACTTGAAGCATAACAGGTGATCAGGTATGATAAACATTACTCAAAGTTTTAAGATGGAATAGCATTACCATAATCCTATAGCATCTTTCTTCCCTAGAGATTCTTAAGGTCCAAGAACAAAATTCTAATACCCACGCCCCACTATTTACATCAGTCAAGGGACACAGGAGCTCCCTGAACTCCAGACTCATAAATCAAAATCCATGGCAGGTCTCAAACAAGATAAACAAAACCAAACTCTCCTAAACCTGATCATCCCACATTCTTCCACATCCATACTTCTAGTTGCTCAAGCCAAAAACCTTGGATTTCTCCTCATCTTCTCTCCTCTCACTCCTACATCTAATCCTTCAGAAGATCATGTTAGCTCCACCTTCCAAACAGGTGACAAGAGAATCCAGCTACTCTAACCAACTCCACTGCTCCTCCCCTGGTCCAAGCGGTCACCACTCTAAGAACTTACTGTACAATATTAAAATAGATACCAATATATATTAATTCACTGGTTTACCTGCTTCCCTCCTACCCTCTTCGGTCCGTTTTCCACAGAGCAGCCCAAATGACCCTTTAAAGATGTAAGTAATTTCAGGTCATTTACTCCTCCTCCCCACTTTAGGTTTCCAGTCAAATGTCACCCTAACAGTGACTTCCCTGACCAATGTACGTTTTTTAAGTCTCCACTTCCACCCGCACAACATGTCCTCCTCACCCTGTTTATAATACACGGTGCATACCAATTTTCACAATATAGCATGCTATTTACATGTTTATCTGTTTATTGCTATTTCTCTCCAATAGAGGTAAAGTCCTTGGAGGCAAGACACTGTTTTGTTCACTGCTATATCCCCAATACCCTGAAGAGTAACTTAACATAAGACTACATTCAATAAGGAATTTTGAAAATTCTTTGGTAATCTTTTTAGAACGGTGCTAATTTATTTTTCCAGACAAATTACTGCTCAACGTGAGCTAAAGGGCATCCAAGTCAAACAAAAGATAAATTAGGGAGCTGATTAATGCTTTACTAGGCCGGGCGCCGTGGCTCAAGTCTGTAATCCCAGCACTTTGGGAGGCCGAGACGGGTGGATCACAAGGTCAGGAGATCGAGACCATCCTGGCTAACATGGTGAAACCCCGTCTCTACTAAAGAATACAAAAAACTAGCTGGGTGAGGTGGCGGGCGCCTGTAGTCCCAGCTACTCGGGAGGCTGAGGCAGGAGAATGGCGTGAACCCAGGAGGCGGAGCTTGCCGTGAGCTGAGATCCGGCCACTGCACTCCAGCCCCGGCGACAGGGCGAGACTCCGTCTCAAAAAAATAAAAATAAAAATGCCTTACTAAAAGACTTAATAAAAAGTATGCCAATGAAGTACCTTCATAAAAAAGTTCCTCAAAGTAAACTTTGAGGTAGAATTTACATAAAACAATTGAGTTTACTCTGCAAAATACTGTGGTGCTTTGTGTTCCAGAACAATAGTTTTACAGCGTAGATAAAACGAGGAAGTGGTTCATCTTTAAATCTGGTTCTTCTTTTATAGTTTTTATAGTTCTTCTGACTCAACTGTAAACTTCCTTTTTAAATTTATTTACGAACTGATTCAAAATTCAACAAATTAATGTTTCATTCTAGGTTTTCAACGGTAATTCTGATCAAGTCTCCCACTCATATACAACTTTCTAGAAATACAAAAGAAAAACATACAGACATTTAAATACAAAGTGGCTTTTTATTTTTTGATAATAAAACGTCCACATCAAGTGACTACTCAACGTGATGTGCTTGCAAATAGCACCTTCTCTGTCACTTCAGCATGTAAGAATAAAATAGGCTATTACAGAAATAAACCTGTTGCTTAAATTCGACAATGCAGGCATTTCCAATCACCAAATCACAAAGGCAATATGCTTTCCATGCCATCTTTACTCCGCGAACCAAAAATGATGTCTTTTTTTTTTTTAACAAAAGTACAATGTAACAGCATGCGTCATTTATTAAATGAAAAAAGTCAAAATCTGTATCTAAGTATATAGACATACACGTATTAATTGCACGGAATATTACTGATTCCATGAAAATTCTTTAGACAATTTTAATACCGTACTGACATAAAAGAACCTCTTCCCTGGAATCCACTGAGCATGTGCCACCACCAAAAAAAAAAAAAAAAAAAGAGAGAGAGACAGAAAATTATTTTTTAAATTCTTCTCTACGGTGAAAGCCAATGGGAAGAGCTGGTGCCGCGCGACTGACTTCACTGCAACCTTCAGAATAACAGGCAGGGGTTCTCATAAAAACGCGGTGGCTCACGCCTGTAATCCCAGCACTTTGGGAGGACGAGGCGGGTGGATCACGAGGTCAGGGGTCGAGACCAGTCTGGCCTATATAGTGAAACCCCGTCTCTACTAAAAATACAAAAAATTAGCCGGGCATGGTGGCGGGCACCTGTAATTCCAGGTACTGGTGAGGCTGAGGCAGGAGACTCTCTTGAAACTGGGAGGCGGAGGCTGCAGTGAGCCGAGGACACGCCATTGCACTCCAGCCGGGGCGACAGTGTGAGACTCCGACTCAAAAAAAAAAAAAAAGAGTGCAATCTGCGATTCTGCTAACAGACCTGCGAGGTCTGCAGCCCTGTCCACTAAGAGTGACTCAGAGACTGAGAGTGGCAGGCAAGGGCCGGCGATAGCAACAGGCAGCCATGACAACAGCCGGCCACGATGACATCACACAATCACACAGCCATGACAACAAAGCAGATGCGCAGGTGAGTGTCCAGCTCTCCAGTCATACTCAAGAGATGAGAAAGAAGACGGTGGGTAAATTCCGGGAGTCCGGGGCAGGGAGAAAGGGGGCGTTAAGGATCCCCAGCCGTCCCGCCCCGCCCACTCGAGCCATCCCTACCCGCCTACCAGGACGCCTGGGAAGAGCAGCGGAACCAGGGAGGGCACGAACAGCAAACAGGCCAGACATGGGGAATCCGGGCACCTAGGCTCCGGGAAGACGGCGCACGGAAACGCAGGGAAGCCTGCACCGGCTGACGGCGGCGGAAAAGGGCGAGCGAACGGCCTGAGGGCCCCGGCAGCACTCACCAGGGTCGTTCCAGCCCAGGGCAGGGCCCGCGGTGAGCAGAAACAAATGCAGGCCGAGAAGCAAGCAGTGCCCGGCCGCTCCCGGCCCGCAGGCTACGGCCATGGCGCTCGATGAAGATGGCGCTGGGCTGTAAGACGCCTGCGGGCCGAACCCGGATACGGCAGCGCGCGCGACGCTTCGCAGCGACACCGAAATCTCTGGCGGCGGCGAAGGGACTGTCCGACTGCAGAGTCGCAGCCGCAGCCGCAGCCGCAATGGGTCAGTGCGCCAACCCTACGTCACTGCCGACGCGGCCAGTGGGGCAACGTGAGTGGCCGTCGTCGGCCCCGCCCCTAGAGCGCCCCGCGGTTTGGGGCGGGGCGAGGCGTGTGGGCGGGGCCGAGGACCAGGCGAGATGCGGCAGGAGGCGGGTTCGAGGCGGGGCGCCACGGTGTGGGCTGGGCCGAGGGCCTGACGCTGCCGCGCCCGCGGGCGGGGCGAGGGCTGCGAGCTGCTTTGTTGTGTCTGGTCTGAGATTCGGGAAGCTTCTGTGCGTAGGCGCTGCAGTTTGAGAGGCTGAAAACGTCACGACGCGAAATCTAAGAAATGTAGTCAAATTATGTATTATTAAAACCTCAATAACTGTACCAAGGGAAGTTCTGTGCTTTATTCAGCTCTATGTGTTCAGCACTTAGCATAGCGCCTGGTGCATGGTCAGTGTTCTTTGACTTGTTGCTAAATACAGAGAAGATTCAGCCGAAAGGTAGCAAGGAAATACATTGTCTGGTTTCAAGGCTCAGAACCTTTACATGGTTCCTTACTCATGGGGCCGGAAGACTGTATAAAATGTCAGGAGGAGAAAATATTATCTGAATGAAGAACCAGCCAGAGAAAACAGTTCTCTGAACTTTGAGGTCTGGCAGGCCTGGGTTTCTTTCTTTCTTTCTTTCTTTCATTCATTCATTCAATGAGTATATGTTGAATACCTAATACGCACCAGGCACTGTTTTAGGCGTGGAGGATACAGACAAGATCCCTGTACTCATTGAAATAGAATAGGACAAATGGGCAGGGCGCGGTGGCTCACGCCTGTAATCCCAGCACTTTGGGAGGCCAAGGCGGGCGGATCACGAGGTCAGGAGATGGAGACCACGGTGAAACCCCGTCTCTACTAAAAAAATACAAAAAATTAGCCGGGCGCGGTGGTGGGCGCCTGTAGTCCCAGCCACTCGGAGGCTGAGACAGGAGAATGGCGTGAACCCCGGAGGCGGAGCTTGCAGTGAGCCAAGATCGCGCCACTGCACTCCAGCCTGGGCGACAGAGCAAGACTCCGTCTCAAAAAAAAAAAAAAAAAAAAAAGGAATAGGACAAACGACATACCAATTAAGCAACAAAAATATAGGAAGTGATAACTACATTGATGAAAAAACAGGGTGATACAATGGAGCCTGGGGACACAACTTCAGGGAGGGCCTTGCTGAGGAAGTGATTTTTGAAGCTTGGGACCTGAATCATGAGGAAGAACTAGCCCTACAAAGATCAGGGGACTCATCTTCCCATCCGGGGAAGAGTGGATGCAAAAGCCCTAGCTTTGTGTTTTGAGGAAGAGTCATTCGGTCAGATGCCATAAACAGTTCAGTCCTACAAGACTGCCCCCACTTCAGACATCAATCACAAGTCTCAGGTTGTGACCTGTGCTTCTGACCAACCAGCTATAAATTAGGGTTTCCAGACCGGGTGTGGTGGCTCATGCCTATAATCCCAGCATTTTGGGAGGCCAAGGCACGTGGATCACCTGAGGTCAGGACTTCAAGATCAGCCTAGCCAGCATGGTAAAACCCTATCTCTACTACAAATAGGAAAAAGAGCTGGGCATGGTGGCACACACCTGTAATCCCAGCTATTCGGGAGGCTGAAGCAAGAGAATTGCTTGAACCCAGGAGGCGGAAGTTGCAGTGGGCCAAGATTGCCCCACTCCACCTGGACCACGGAGAGAGACTCCCTCTCAACAAATAAATTAGGGTTTTCATGACCCCTCCATCTTGAGTTCCATAATTTGCTAGAATGGCTCACAGAACTCAAAAAAACACTTTATGTTTACCAGATTATTATATTGAGTACCTACTAGTACCTAACAGTACCTACCAGGCACTGTTATCAGTATTGGGGATATAGCAGTGAATAAAACAAAATTTGGGGGATAAGAGAGGCAAACAAGGCCATAACTGAAGCAAAGTAAGTTAGGGGAAGAGTGGAATAAGAGGTGGCAGAGCAGTGAGACCTCAGCGTGGAATCAAGGAATGGTGGGACCAAGGACTGAAATAGAGATCATAGAGAATTCTATTCTCTTAAGTTTGAGGTGACTATTAGGCATCCAGGTAGATATGTCAAATAAACAGATATACTGTAAAAGTCGGAAGTTCAAAACTAAGGTAAATTTGGTAGTTATGTTGTAAATATAAAGGTAGCATTTAATGTCAGGATTCTATGGTTTGAATGTGTCCCCCAAAGCTCATGTGTTGGAAACTTAATCCCCAAAGCAATAGTGTTGAGAGGGGGGACTTTTAAGAGGTGATGAGGTTATGAGGTCAGAGCTCTGAATGCTGTTATCACAGGAGTGGGTTAGTTATTGGGGAGCGGGTTCCAGATAAAAGGGATGAGTTCAGCTCGCTTTCTCTTTTGCCTATCACCGTGAAATGACACAACAGGAAGTCCCCCACCAGATGCAGGCCCCTGGACCTAGGATTTCCCAGCCTCCAGAACCGTAAGAAATAAATCTCTATTCTTCATAAATTTACCAGTCTCAGGTATTCTGTTATAGCAACACAAAATGAACTGAGACATGTGAGAAGAGATACAGTAACATAAGGAGAGAATTGAGATACCACAAAAGAGGTGGCCCACGCTATGGGAACACTAACATTTGAACCTTGAGCAGAAGAAGATTCTAGAAAGAATCTGAGAAGTAACCTCTGGTGAAGAAGGAGGAAGAACTAGGAAAATAGAATATGGTAATTGAGAGAAAGAAAGAATGGTCAACAGTGTCCACTGTCGCTGAAAGCTTGAAGCAAAATTTGGTCTTTGAATTTTACACTGTAGAAATCACTAATTACCTTAAGAATAGAATTCTTGTTATTTGAGATTCTCACCATACACCATGTACAGTTCTGGACAGTCATGAACAAAACATGAAAGGTTGTACTAATAAACATTCTAGTGGGAGAGGTAGCCAACAAATTATGTCATTGCAAATAAGTAAGTGCCTTGGGCCAGGCACGGTGGCTCACACCTGTAATCTTAGCACTCTGGGAAGCCAAGGTGCATGATCACTTGAGACCAGGAGTTTGAGGCCAATCTGGGCAACATGGTAAGGCCCCATCTCTACAAAAAAAAAAAAAAGTTTTAAATTAGCCACATGTGGCCAGGCACTGTGGCTCACGCCTGTAATCCTAGCACTTTGGGAGGCTGAGGCAGCCAGATCATGAGGTCAGGAGATCAAGACCATCTTGGCTAACACGGTGAAAACCCTTCTCTACTGAAAATACAGAAAATTAGCCGGGCGTGATGGCGAGCACCTGTAGTCCCAGCTACTTGGGAGGCTGAGGCAAGAGAATGGCGTGAACCCAAGAGGCAGACCTTGCAGTGAGCCAAGATCGCACCACTGCACTCCGGCCTGGGTGACAGAGTGAGACTCCGTCTCAAAAAAAAAAAAAAAAAAGCCAGATGTGGTGTCATGTGCCTGTCGTCCCAGACACTCAAGAGGCTGAGGTAGGAGGATCACTTGAGGCCTGGAGGTTGAGGCTGCAGCAAGCCATGATTGCATCACTGCACTCCAGCCTGGGCAACAGAGCAAGACTCTATCTCAAATAATAATAAGTACCTTGAAGAAGAAAACAGAGCAATATGACAGGTAGTGCTATAATAAGTAGGATGGCCCAGAAAGATTCTCTAAGAAATTACCATTTGAGCTGAGAGCTAAATGATGAGGCTATAAAAGGAAAAAACAAACTGTTTTCTCCTTTTTACTGTCACACAACACAGAGCAGTTCTGTGACCAGAAGGGAACCTGGGAGAGTATTTTACCACACACCAACCAACTCTAAAGGACATCAACATGACGTCCTATAACTCAATTCAAGTTAAGGGCCCACTATCCTCAAGACTGCCCCCACTTCAGGCTTCAGTCCAGGAAAATACTTTATGTTTACCACTGTTATTGTAAAGGATTTATAAAGGATACAGGCAAACAGCCAGATGAAGAGATGGATAGGGCAAAGATAAGAATTAAGGCCATGGGGCTTCCATGCCCTCGCTGGGCACCCCACCCTCCCAGCACCTCCCTGTATTCAGCAACCTAGAAGCTCACGAAATCTTATTGTCTAGGGTTTGTATAGAGCTTAATCTCCAGCCGCCCTCCTCCCACCTCTCCTGTCAGTTGGTGGGTGGGCTGAAAGTTCCAACCCTCTAACACTCTAATCACATGGTCTTTCTGGTGACTGACTTTCTTGTGTCTGTAAACAATACAGTATAACAACTATTTACATAGTATTTACATTGCATTAGGTATTATAAATAATTTGGAGATTATTTAAAGTATACAGGAAGGGTTGGGTGTGGTGGCTAACACCTGTAATCCCAGCACTTTTGGAGGCCCGAGGTGGGTGTATCGCTTTAGCTTAAGAGTTCGAGACCAGCCTGGGCAACGTAAGAAGACCTTGTCTCTACAAAAAAAAAAAAAAATTAGCCAGGCATGGTGGTGCATACCTGTGGTCCCCGCTACTTGGGAGGCTGAGGCAGGAGGATAGCTTGAGCCTGGGAGGCAGAGGTTGCAGTGAGCCAAAATCATACCACTGCACTCCAGCCTGGGTGACAGAGTGAGACCCTGACTCAAAAAAATATTTTTTTTCTCTGAGTTTTCTTTGAATCAACCTGTAAGTGTTAGTAATTCCCAGTTTACAAAATTGTGAAGAGGATTAAATGAGATGAATGCTAAAGCACCAGGCACATAGCACCTGCTCAAAAAGCAAGAATTCCCTTCCTCTCATCCACATTCTCATCTTTACCATTTAACTTTGGAAAATGGAAAACCATCTGTATAAGAAGTATTAAAACTGAAAGGTAACACTAATTGGCTATTACATAACAATAGAGAACATTTAAAGGATATGACATTAACTAGCATTCAGGGTTCTCTTGGAAAACTGGTGAAGAAAACTGACATTCTACCTTTTTTCAGACAATGATTTTCAAGCTTTGCTTTAGTTTGCATAGGAATCGTTTGAGGTGCTTGTTAAATTTTTAGATTCCGGGCTTTACCCACAAGATTTCTAAATTCAGAAGGTCTGGAGTAGCAGTCAAGAATTTGGAAAGCATCCCAAAGTACTCTGCTTTAGGTGGTCCTTGAAATACAACATTTGGAAACACTGTTTTTAAGGTCTCAAGTGACTGGTCCCTACAACAGTAAACCAAAAATAGTCATTAGAGTAATGAGTGTTTTTGTGCTGGAAACACTGTGAATCTCATGGGAAAGATAAAGAGCACAATCTCTTAGGATTCTGTGACCACGGAAGAAAAGAATATAGATTCCTGTAACCTGCTGAGTAATCCCAGTTGCCCATGAATGTTGTCAACGACATCTGTAATGCCAACACATTTGTACTGAAAAGAGGAAATCAGGCAGGGCGTAGTGGCTCACACCTGTAATCCCAGCCCTTTGGGAGGCCAAAGTGGGAGGATTTCTTGAGCCCCAGAGTTCAAGACTACCCTGGACAACATGGCAAAACCCCACCTCTACAAAAACGAAAAAATTAGCAGGGAGTGGTGGTGCATATCTGTGGTCCCAGCTACTCGGGAGGCTGAGGCAGGAGGATAACTTGAGCCCTGGAGGTGGTGGCTGCCAACACAGGAGGCTGCCATGACTGTGACTGCACCACTGCACTGCAGCCTGGGCAACAGGATAACACCTTGTCTCAAAAAAAAAAAAAGAAAAAAAAAAGGAGGAAATTTATCTTTGTAGTTATTCTAGACAAGATAGCTACAAAGATAAAAATAATAACAAAATAATAAAATTAAAAAATTAAAAAATAATAAAAATAAATGAAAAAATAAAGCTATATACCCACCTCACAATTTGCCCACAAGGATATTCCTTGTGGACAAAGGACAGAGAGAACTTAAAGTCACCCTTTGCTCACTGTGAGACAAATGCTTATCTGATTGCTTCCTTTGCCCTGTCTTTTCACTAAACCAGACTAAAGCGTAAGTGACTATACCTGTAAATTGTGTATTCAGTGAAAGGCTAATCAGAAACTCAGAAGAGGCTGGGCACGGTGGCTCATGCCTATAATCCCAGCACTTTGGGAGGCTGAGGCAGGTGGATCACTCGAGCTCAGGAGTTCGAGACCAGCCTGGCCAACATGGTTAAACCCATCTCTACTAAAAATACAAAAATTAGCCGTGTGCGGTGGCACATGCCTGTAATCCCAGCTACTTGGGAGGCTGAGGCAGGAGAATCACTTGAACCCAGAAGACAGAGGGTGCCACAGCACTCCGGCCTCAAAAAAGAAAAAAAAAAAAATTAGCTGGGCATGGTGGTGGACACCTGTAATCTCAGCTATTCGGGAGACTGAGGCAGGAGAATCAGTTGAGCCTAGGAGTTGAAGGTTGCAGTGAGCCGAGATCGCATCACTGTACTCCAGCCTGCAGCCTGGATAACAGAACAAGACTTGGTCTCAAAAAAATAAAAAATAAAAAATAAAGCAACCATTTGTCTCTTATCTACCTATGACCTGGACGCCCCCTCCCTACTTTGAGTTGTCCCCCTTCGCAGACCGAACCAATGTACACCTTATATACAGTTATTGCTGTCTCATGTCTCCCCAAAATGTGTAACACCAAGCTGTGCCCCAACCATTTTGGACACAGGTCATCAAAACCTCCTGAGGCGTGTCAAGGGTGCGTCTTTAACCCTGGCAAAATAAACTTTCTAAACTGACTAAGACCTGTCTCAGATATTGTGGGTTCACAGAACAAAACAAGAAAAGGTGGTGTGGTGGGTGACATGTGAGATGGAATTATTCACTTCTCCAGGAATTCTACCTATCCATTCAAGATGGCTGGGGAGAAGGGTGCATATGCCTGCTTCAGTAGTTTAGGGAAAGGAGCTGGTGGCTCACAGATTCCATGTAAACAGCGTGCATTTCCATGGCATATGTTCAAGTGTGCCTTGTGGTTTTGTTACCACATCCTTGAATGAAAATTTTTTTCATGATACAGGAAAGAGATGGTAGATCTTTCTGCACTAACTTGAACAGAAAAAAATCCACTCTCCTACAAAACACCCATAGACTCATTTGGTGCATTGACTCAAGAAGTGACCTGTTTGTTGTTGCTGTTGTTGTTTAAATTGTAATTCAACTCTAGAAATAGTAGAGAGAAGCGGAGTGGGTAATGCCTCAAACTTCCCAGTTGCTCTCATTTAAAAGCATATTGGAAATATCTCTTCTAAACATTCACTCAACAAAGTCTTATATGCCACTTTATCTTAGTCTGATGACTGAAAAAAAATTAAAAATTCAAATCGTATGTAGCTCACCCCCACCTACTTACTTTTAAAAACTTCAAAAGATTTTTATTGCTCAGAGAGAAAAGCCAAAAATCCTTGTGTATGGCCCTACTATATAAGCATGCTGCCCCACCCCAACCTTGACCAACCCTGTTGGCCACCTCTTTTCTCTCCAAGGGACCAAGCAAGCTCCTTGCTCCATTTGCTGCCAAAGTTCCTAACTCCCCACCACACACACATGCATGCGCACGCGTGAACACACACACAAACACAAAAACACATTACACAAACACACACAAACACGCACACACACCACGCACACACACAGGCACACACACAAACATGCACACACAAACACGTGCACACACAAACACGCACACACACATACGCAGGCACATACAAACACACAAACACATACACACGCACATACACGCAGGCACAAACACACACACACAAACACGCATACACAAACATGCACACAAACACACGGACGCACACACAAACACAAGGACACACACACACAACACAAACACGCACACACACGAACACCCATGCACACACAAACACACACACAAACACGCACACACGTACACACACAAACACATGCACGCACACACATACAAACACAAAAACAACACACCCCGCCACCTGTGATGGCTTTTCCCTTCTCTATTAACACATTTATTCATCCCTGTGTTGTCTCTCCTTGGGGGAAATTTTCCCTGGCAGATCATAATCAAAAGTTTTCTTTTTTTTTTTTTTTTTTGAGACGGAGTCTCGCTCTGTCGCCCAGGCTGGAGTGCAGTGGCGCGATCTCGCCTCACTGCAAGCTCCGCCTCCCGGGTTCACGCCATTCTCCTGCCTCAGCCTCCCGAGTAGCTGGGACTACAGGCGCCCACAACCGCGCCCGGCTAATTTTTTGTATTTTTAGTAGAGACGGGGTTTCACCGTGGTCTCGATCTCCTGACCTTGTGATCCGCCCGCCTCGGCCTCCCAAAGTGCTGGGATTACAGGCGTGAGCCACCGCGCCCGGCCATAATCAAAAGTTTTCATAGGACTATTTACCCATCTTTCCTAGTGTAGGAAAGGATAAAAACTTCCTTTACCCTCTTAGGTTCAGAAGCAGAATTGTGAATTAAACTAACAAAGTACAGATTACCAGGGGGAAAAAAAAAGGTTTATTTTGCAGGCACAAGGAGTCTTCACAGAAAAAGAAGTGAAAACCCAAAAAGTAATTAGGCCTGGAACCTTGGATCATTTTAACAAAGGGTGATGCATTGTGGAAAAGTAGACAAACAAAAGGGTTTGGACTTCTAGGGGCAGTAGATTGTAAGAAGGTAAATATATAGGGGGAAACTAATGAAAGATAAGGTCTACTTTAGTAACGTTTTCAGACTCCAATAAATGCTGTTTACTGGGGCATAAGAGTTGCCTCCTCTCCCTGGTCTGGGAAATGTAAATATTTATAAGTAGAAAAAAAATTTTTGAGGGCCAGGCGCAGTGGCTCACGCCTGTAATTTCAGTACTTTGTGAGGCCCAGGTGGGCAGATCACTTGAGGCCAGGAGTTTGAGACCAGCCTAGCCAACATGGCGAAACCTGTTGTAACCGAGGGAAACACCACACTTTGAGACTAATTCAGGAGCCCTTTATTGCCGGCGACCGAGAGACGGCTAGAGCTCGAAATTCTCTTGGCCCTGAAGAAGGGGCTAGATTTCCTTTTATACCTTGGTCCAAATCGGGGAGGAGTCTAGCTGAAGCAATATTTACAGAAGCAGAACAGGCAAAGAGTTAAAAGATAAATGATTACAGAAACAGTTACAGGAAAATAAACAGTTCCAGGTGCATGGGTCTTAAATTATCACAAAGTGATAAACGCAGGGGCTTTGGGTACCATCAACTGAGCACGTTCCCAGGAGCTGCTGGTAAGCTTGCCTCAGTATCTTATCAATAAGCGCATTCCTGGATGTGCTTGGAGTCAGCTTACACCAGTTATGTCCTTAAGGGAGGGGGACAAGGGTCTGCAAGCGAAGAAACCAAAATGGAGTCTGTCCGGCTCTCTCAGCTAAGAGAGTCAATCAGGTTAAAACAAGGTAGGGTATCACACTGTAATCCCCGCGCTTTGGGAGGCTGAGGAGGGCAGATCCTTGAGCTCAGGAGACCAGTTTGGGCAACAAGGTGAGAGTCTCATACCCCGCCCCCTCTCTACAAAAAAACAAAACAAAACAAAACAAAAGCCAGGCATGGTGGCTCGTGTCTGTGGTCCCAGCTACTGCGAGGCTGACGTGAGAAAATCACTTGAGCCCTGGAGATAGAGGCTGCAGTAGCCGTGACCACATTCCAGCCTGGGCGACAGAGACCCTGTGTCAAAAAACAAACAAAGAATGTGAAATTAAGCCAAAAGCCATCACACGTGCATCCAAAGGACGGCCGCCACCCGCGATCCCTTCCCAAAGCACGCGGGAGGTTGCGGGATCAGCTACAGGGGCTTCAGCAGGGAGCCCCCAGACCGGCCCTGACGGGAATTCAAGACCTGGCGCCGGCTCATTCCCCCAGTCGGGGCGGCGGCGGCAAGCCTCGGCCGGCGGTGATAAGCCTCGGCCGGCGGCGATCTGCAGAACGGCCAAGAAGGGAGGCAGGGGTCGGCCACACAGCCTAACCTGGCGCGGCTTCCGCGCCCCCGCGCAAGCCGGAGCCGCCGGCGGAAGTGCTGCGTCGCGCACTTCCGGGTGTTGTCTGGCCGCCTTAGCGTCTTGGGTCTCCTGGCCGCCGCCGCCGCCGCCGCCTCGGGTCGTGGAGCCAGGAGCGACGTCACCGCCATGGCAGGCATCAAAGGTGGGCCTGGGGTGCGGGACGCAGGAGGGCTGGGGCCCGCCGGGGAAGATGGGCCGGGGGTCCCACGCAGCCCCCGCACTTCTCCTCTGGGCCCGGGCGCGCGCGTGGGGGTCCCTGCTTCGGGGAAGCGACCCCCGCCCCGGCCCTGCCCTTGGCCCGGAGGTGGGCGCGGCGCCCTCAGGCAAGGGACGGTTGCGACTCCGGCTTCCCCCGACAGCCCCCACTTTCTGCCGATTTCGGCAGCCTCTCTCCCACCCATCGTACCCCGGACAAAATATGAAGTGGTTGGCGGTCAGTGAGGAGTCCCGTCGCGACTTGGGCGGCCACACACGTTTTGCAGGAGTTTGCATCCAAGAGAGAGGCAGGCAGAGCGTGGGATTGAGGAGGCTGAGGCTGCTGGAGATGCCAGCTATGGAAAACCAGTCATTTCCCACCGAAAGGCACAAGTGCGGGCTGCGGTCACTGCACGGGTCTCCCCGAAACCTCGAGCCCCACGTCCACCCCGGCCGCCCGCGCCCGAAGCTTTACAGGCTCCCGAAACCGGTGCATTTTCATCTGCGGTGTCTGGACCCTAGAGTGGATCCCGTAGCGACCCCAGAGTGCTCTTGGCTCACTTCCCTCTCCGCAGTTGCACCCTGAGGCTTTTTCAAATTGCGAAGTATTTCTTTTTTTTTTTTTTTTTTAAGAAGATAAAATAGTGTTACAACTTAATGAAAAACTATTGGCTTATTCATGTATTTTCTTTTTTAAAAAAAGGGATGTCGCATTTGTTCCAAATGTTAGGTAGTTTTGTTGTCAGTGTGATGAGAAGCAAAGTTTTCAACTACTGCTTACTAATTACATTGATTTCTTGACCTGCCGCTTTGTAGAAGGGCAGTCAGGCAGGAAGCAGGAACTACTTTGGGAGCAGTGGTTTTCTTTGTATTTTTTCTTCTCTAAGGAAAACTTAATCGAGTTTTTTTTCTCAGGGTCGGTCTTACTGTTTCTTGTTTATTTTCAATGTCTGGAAACATTTCATTTCCCATATAAAACCTTGTCATTTAAGCAACTGGGATACTTTTTGTAATCTCATTTTGAACTATAATAGACTCTTTTAAACCCTTATGTGAAAGGCAGTTATTGTGAATTGCTGTGGTTTTTAGGATGTTGCCTGTTTCCCTGTTCTTCCCCGTTTCTTCAGTGTCATTAATGCGGGAATCTCTTAAGAAAATCGCTCTGTAATTTACTTCTCCAGACCTAGGGAAATACTGCATTAAACTGACGAAGGTGCCTCAGGTGAATTGCACTTTTGATTTCAGCAGGATTTTCTGGTTGGTGTGAGTCAGTATGTTTCTTTCTCTTGGCCTAATATCATCTTTATATTAGGAAGGAGTGTTGCTATAATTAGAGACCATTAGGCATTTCTTGAGCCATTTGTCTATTACTTTTTGATATATTGGATTTTCTGGTAACTCCCAGGTTAGAGAAGTGGTCCCTCCTTCTACTCTAATTTCTTTGTAATCACAGAGTCAGCATCTTGTCTCTAGAGAGTTTTTCTAGCTAATTGGGCTGCTCCATCCCTAGCCTAGAGGCTTTGGGAGTAGAAACCAGACTTATCTAAGCTTTGCCTTCCAAATGTTGCATCACACAATTACTCTATGAATTCTTGCCTTGTTGATGTGTCATTTAAGAAACAGTTTGTATACAAATGATGAAATGTATATATAAACTAGGCAGTTGCCAATTTCATAAGATTGAAGAAACTGCAAGTTTTGAGAATACTGATAAGCAATTTATTTAAACTCTAATTGGCTACCTTATTCGATATGACTGGGAGATGAGATGTCACATCATAACTGTGTTATGAATATTTTTTTAAAAATTTAGTATTTAATCCCGGCACAGTGGCTCACGCCTGTAATCCCAGCACTTTGGGAGGCCGAGGCGGGCAGATTACCTGAGGTTGGGAGTTTGAGGCCAGCCTGACCAACATGGAGAAACCCCGTCTCTACGGGGTGGATCACGAGGTCAGGAGTTCAAGACCAGCCTGTCCAAGATGGTGAAACCCCGTCTCTACTAAAGATACAAAAAAGCCGGGCATAGTGGCAGGCACCTGTAATCCCAGCTACTCAGAAGGCTGAGGCAGGGAATTGCTTGAACCTGGGAGGTGGAGGTTGCAGTGAGCCAAGATCGCGCTGTTGCACTCCAGCATGGGCAACAGAGTGAGACTCCTTCCCCCCCCCAAAAAAAAATAATATATTAAATTATATATGAAATAAAATTATATATTATATAATATACATTATATATTATATACATATATTATTATTATACATATATATTACATATACAATAATATATATAATTATATATAGTATATATATTATATTTACTATTTAATGGAATGGAAGTATTATCTCAAGGTATCTTAATTCCCCCAAACAATTCCAAGAAACTTACTTTTTCATGATACAACAGCGTTTACAAGGAACTGGAATCTCAGGCATAAATAAATATATTAAAGTTATTCCAGTATTCCTATTCATAACACTTATAAGAAGACAACATTGGTTTATGTTTTTTAAATTATTTTTTGATACTTGAGCCTTATCTCATTTTAGACCTTGTTTGTTTTTTTTTAAGGAATCATTTTTCATTAACTTTGCAAGAGTATAGTCAAAGAATTTAGACTTTCTTTTTTGATAAGAACATGAATGACTGTTCTCTGTCACAGAACAGTCACCTTCAGAGGCCATCATGGTCCTAAGGTGGCTTGCCTCTTGCAGAGATTACCATAAACATGCTTTTTGAGATTTTTCTTCCTGGTTTAAATATATATATATTTTTTTCTTTGCTTCCTGCCTTCTGTCAGAGGGCAATTCTTACTTGTATGCAATTCTTTCTCCTAGTTCCCATTTGTTTCAGTGTGGGAAGCAAGATAATCAAACTTAGAAAATTTTGTGTCACAAGGTATACAGGTAATAGTGATTACTTTTGGGAAGGGAAAGTTCCTTTTTACTTAATTTTTGTTCTGGGTGTATGATTTACGTATTGAAAAATATATAAGTGAGCATAGGTGATTCTTTAAAATAAAAATGTGTTGTCCTCTGAATTCCTACCTAACAACTGTGTCACGAAAATGAATTAATATAAATAAGAACTTAAGGGTCTTTTTATAGAGAATGTTGGCTTTAGTGTATGGGCTTTGTAACATCTATTTTGTCTTTTTTTAGTGGCCTTTGTTTTCTCCAGGATTCTAAGTTGCATATAAATGGCTTCTGAATGATGGAGGTGTTACTAGGTAGTATTTTTAGTAATGGACTTAGCTGTCTTAATAGTACCTTTAGTGTTCAGAAAATTATCTGCTTTTAAGATCTAGTCCAACTGTCCTTTTAAAGAAGGAAGAACTGAGACTCATAAATTACTTGGACAACTAGTTAGTAGCTGTTAGGGCCTCAGACCCTGCTTACTGTCAGTTCCATGCTGCTTCCACTCTGCTACATTCATTCCACAAATATTTGTTGAGTGTTAAGAGCCAGGGCACGACCATCACAACAGAAAAACTTGCTCCCCCTTCTCATGAAATGGACAGTTGAGAAGGAAAGACAAAATACAAACCAGTAGGAAATCACAGCTAATAACTGAGCAAAGGAGAGGCATTCAGTGAACAGAGGGCCTCAGCATACATGGGTCTCTGCCTGGAATACTCATCCCAAATATCCATGTGATTTCCTCCCTCCCTTCACACAGATCTCTGCTTAGGTGATTCCTCATCAGAGATGCCTTCCCTGGCCACTGTGTCTAGACTAGCACTAATATCCCTTACTCTCCCTGACATTTGTCATCACTTGACATTTATTTGCTTGCTTGTTAAAAATCATTTTCTTCTCCCACTAGAACATAAGCTCCGTGAGAGCAAAAGCTTTGATTGTTGTCATTGCTCTGTCTCCAGTAGCAAGAACAGTATCTGACACACATTAGGTGGTCCATAGATGTTTGTTAGAGGAATGAATAAATGAATATAACGGGGAATTGGTCTAGTCAGAAGGTTTGGAAAAACTTCATTGGGGCCAGGTGCGGTGGCTCACGCCTATAATCCCAGCACTTTGGGAGGCTGAGGCGGGCAGATCACAAGGTCAAGAGATTGAGACCATCCTGACCAACATGGTGAAACCCCATCTCTACTAAAAATACAAAAAAAAAAAAAAATTAGCTGGGCATGGTGGCGTGTGCCTCGAGTCCCAGCTATCCGGGAGGCTGAGATCTGAAGGAAAAGCAGGAGTTAAGTTGGAAGAAAGTGGAGAGGAGTGGGAAAGGGCCATGTGTCGTTCACTGTTGTATCCCCAGTGCTTGTCACATATTTAGTGCTCAGTGAATATTTCTTCAGTGAATGAAAAAAATGTCCGAGGCAGAAGGGACACAGTATGCCCAGGCCACGTGAGTGAGCGAGACTGCTGATTTCCAGGAAAGGAAAGAGGGCCAGTGTAACTAAAGTGAGGGTTCAGGGACACTGTAGTAGTCTGGTGTGACACATCACAAGAGAGGCGGGCAGGGCCCGGTCATGAGAACCAGTTTGGAACTGAAGAAAACAAATGGTAAATTCTGTAATTTTCCTTACAGTTTATATTGCATTCCCCTGTAAACTTGAAGTGCCTCGTTTGCTGTAAAATAAAAATGCAATTCTTTTCCTATAGCTGGAAATAGAATGGTGTTCAGGACTAAGTGACTGTGTTCGGGGTTAACATCACCTGCATCAGCGATCTAACCAAAAACTAAATCTGCCAAGCCACTATGTCATTGGGCGTCCTTGATTACAACCATTTTAGTTCTGCAGAGTGTATCAGTAGTACTTGGCAAAGTTTAACCTGTTTCCTGTTCATTTTGGTTTCTCTTTGTTAGCCTTTGTCCTGGTAACTTTTAGACCTTCTTCAAATGTTTCGAATTTTAACTTCTGAATTTTAATAAAATGGCCTAACAACAACAAAACTAGTTATTTTCTTAGCCACTGTAACTGTAGAAATACAGATTATATAGAACTCATCATAAATTTATTATTATTTATTTTTTGAGATGGAGTCTTGCTCTGTTGCACAGGCTGGAGTGCAAAGGCACAGTCTAGGCTCACTGCAACCTCCCTCCCCCTCCCGGGTTCAAGCAAATCTCCTGCCTCAGCCTCCCGAGTAGCTGGGACTACACGCATGTGCCACCACATTCAGCTAATTGTTTGTATTTTTAGTAGAGACAGGGTTTCACCATATTGGCCAGGTAGGTCTCAAACCCCTGACCTCGTGATCTGCCCACCTCGGCCTCCCAAAGTGCTGGGATTACAGGCATGAGCCACTGCACTCGGCTATCATTTATTTCTTTGCTTTAGTCTAGGTCATTGATTAACTATGCCTATTCAAGAAAGTTGTTTCTATTCACTAACATGTGAGAGCACCTTAAAATGTACTACTCTGTGTGTGTGTGTGTGTGTGTGTGTGTGTGTGTGTAGCTTTAGAAACTATATTTCACCTGTAGAATGCATCTATTGCTTATAATAACACCTTAAAATAGTGATACCTCAGAGGGATTATAACCCGTTATCCTACAGATTTTCTAATGTAGATTAGGGAAGGAAACCCAGCTCTACTTTTGCAAACGATTTAAAGATCTGCAACAAAATTAATTGATTAAAATCATTAACTACAGATATCTTCAGGCATTTTTTCTGGTCAGTTTTATGCACATTGAGAGTATATATGCAAGAAACAGGAGCTGATTAGAAGAGGTTTTCCTATAGTATGAGGCTTTTAAAGTGCAGTAAACTTGAGAATGTGGAGTTTCTCCATATACAGCTTTTCAAAACTGTAGTGATCTGTGAAGTAAATATAATTCTAATGCCCAGAAGAGCATTGAGCCTGTGGACTGTGACTCTAGAAAGGGAACCAGCAATTGGGGAATATGGTGGGGTACTAGCAATAGGTTAGAGCTTTAAAAATCAATGTCCCTGGCTGGGTGCGATGGCTCATGCCTGTAATCCCAGCACTTTGGGAGGCCAAGGCAGGTGGATCCCCTGAGGTCGGGAGTTCGAGACCAGCCTGACCAACATGGAGAAACCCTGTCTCTACTAAAAATAGAAAATTAGCAGGGCATGGTAGTGCATGCCTGTAATCCCACCTTACTCAGGAGGCTGAGGCAGGAGAATCACTTGAACCTGAGAGGTGGAGGTTACAGTGAGCCAAGATCGAGCCATTGGACTCCAGCCTGGGCAACAAGAGTGAAACTCCATCTCAAAAACAAAACAAAACAAGAAAAGTCAATGTCACTTTATTTTGCCCTGAAGATGCCACAGAAGACTTATTCTAAGACTAGATAACTTACACTTTTGATGGCAACTTGCTATTAATACGTTTGAGGGATTTTTGCTTCTGAGGTTACAGATAATATTCAGACTGCTGATATTAATAAAAATATTTATTTAACTAATTTATATTCCTATTGCACTTCTTATTTGCTTTGCAGCTTTAATTAGTTTGTCCTTTGGAGGAGCAATCGGACTGATGTTTTTGATGCTTGGATGTGCCCTTCCAATATACAAGTATGTAAAATGTTTGTCTTTCTGAATATTTAAGGGTAAAATTTTTCTACTTTTAAAGCTTAAAAAAAGTGTTTTTTTTTTTTCACTACTGTAAAAGTAAAGCAGAGAAATGTTCACTTACCAAACACATACCTTTGTAAAAATCATCACTTAAAATTTGTTTCTAAAGATTTTAGGACACCAAAATGCAAATAAGACTTTTGGCTGTTACCTGCTCTTTCACTACTGCTGAGTCTGCAATGGCAGGATAGCTACACAGTACCTCAGCCCTCCTGCTCAGTTTTTAACACCTATTGATAATACTAATTACAAGAAAATTTAAAATGTCTTTTTGCAAAAAAATGCCATAAGCAGTCAAAGCACAAATGACTAAAAAAAAAAAAGATATGTAAACAATTACTTTCCGGCCGGGTGTGGTGGCTCACCCACGCCTGTAATCCCAGCACTTTCGGAGGCCAAAGGTGGGAGGATTGCCTGAGGTCAGGAGTTCGAGACCAGCCTGGCTAACATGGTGAAACCCCATCTCTACTAAAAATACAAAAAAAAAAATTAGCCAGGCATGGTGGCGCATGCCTGTAGTCCCAGGTACTCGGGAGGCTGAGGCAGGAGAATCACCTGAACCCAGGAGACGGAGGTTGCAGTGAGCTAAGATCACGCCACTGCACTCCAGCCTGGGCAACAGAGCAAGACTCCGTTTCCAAAAAAAAACAAAAAAACAAATATTGCTTTCCTTAGGATAGAAAGAACTTCTCAAAGTTAACATTTTAACATTTAGATAAATTAGAAAACAATGGACAACTCAATAGAAAAAAAATATAAAAAGAGAACTACAAATTGCTAATAAGCATATAAAAATATCCCCAGCTTCACTGAAAACTAAGCCAAATCCATTGGCAAAGACAAGAGACAGTGCAAGCAGACACTCTTTTGTGCTGTGGGGGAGTACACATAGGTAGTTTTCTTGGAGATAAGTTTGCTTGTAGCTCTCAAAGTATATATTCTTTGAGGTAGCCCTTTCACTCATGCAAACCCACTTGCAGATGTTTACATGGATACATTTAGTGGGGGAGAGTATGGATGTTCAAGCAGCCTTGTTTTTTGGTTTTTGGTTTTGTTTTGTTCATCTGAGCCTTATTTATAAGAGCCAAAAAAAAATTCTGGAAATATCCTAAATGTCCTTCAGAAGAAAAATGGTTACATTATAGTAAATCTATTAATGGAAATACAAGGCAGTCTTAAAAAGAATGAGGAAGAGCTGTAAGTGCGAACATGTGAATATGTTCAAGACACACTGTTAGGAAACTGCAGGGACCCATTCATATTTTAAAGTTTATGTGGAAATGTGGAAGAGTCCCCGAGAAGCTCAATAGGAGAGTGGGCAAGAGGAGATTTGGAGAACTTTTAGTCTTTACTTTTTGTGCTTTTGTACTGTTTAAATTATTTTTCTTAAGCATATATTCAATTTTTAATTTTTTTTCTTAAAATGTTTAGGAAATGGTCAGGCACAGTGGCTCACACCTGTAATCCTAGCACTTTGGGGGGCCTAGGCGGGTGGATCCCCTGAGCTCAGGAGTTGAAGACCAGCCTGGCCAACATGGTGAAACCTCATCTCCACTAAAAATACAAAAATTAGCAGGGCATGGTGGCACACGCCTGTAATCCCAGCTAGTCAGCGGGGCTGAGGCAGGAGAATCACTTGAACCCAGGAGGCAGAAGTTTCAGTGAGCCGAGATCACACCACTGCACTCCAGCCTGGGCAACAGAGCCAGACTCCGTCTCAAAAAAATAAAAATAAATTTAGGAAACATAAATAGCTGCTTATCATTAGCCTCTGTATAATCAGATCTCCACCATGGTATGTATTTTATTCTATGGTAGTTTTAAGGGCATGTATTTCCTTTTTAACTTTTTATTTTGAAACAATTTTAGATTCTGAAGAAGTTGCAAAAATCATACACAGAGATCCCCTGTACCCTCCACACAGCTTGCCAGAGTCGTAAGATCTTACATAACTGTAGTTACCAAAACCAGGAAATGACTGTGGTACAATACAATTAACTAGATGGTAGAGTAAAAGCCATCTGTTTTTATTGTGATAAATTCTATATTCTGACTGAAAGTGTTCAAAATTACTTTTAGCTTCTTTTCTGTATTTTGATTTCTGTAATTTGGGAGTTCCTTGTGATGTAAGGGAAGTTAAGTTTAGGGTTGCTTCAGCTTTATGCTAAGTTTGGGTATCATCCATTAGAAGTCAAGGGAATGAATCTTGATTTTTTTAAAAAGACCATATTTTGTGTGTAGGAAAATGACATAGCAAAAATTACATTAACTTATTTTTCTTTTTCTAGCAAATACTGGCCCCTCTTTGTTCTATTTTTTTACATCCTTTCACCTATTCCATACTGCATAGCAAGAAGATTAGTGGATGATACAGATGCTATGAGTAACGCTTGTAAGGAACTTGCCATCTTTCTTACAACAGGCATTGTTGTGTCAGCTTTTGGACTCCCTATTGTATTTGCCAGAGCGCATCTGGTAAGTGATTATCTTCTTCCATTGATGATTTTATATTGAACATGTGTTACATTTTTCTCAAGCAAAGTTTTTGTTAATGACATGAAAAGAGATGAAAGACATAAGAGCCTAGAAGACAGAGATTAAAATCTCACTTTATTGTTTGTTCTTGTTAACTAAAAAAAGAGATATTTGAGAACGTGGCTTGGATCTGCAGCAGCTGTTGGCTTGCTAATACTTAACTGTCAGAGTTGAGCATATCAACTCCCCTGGTGCTGAACAACCCAGGCCTATCCTGTAAAACTTAAAATCTGGAAGACTTGAAAAAGATGTATGTGCTCTGCAGGCGGAAGAGCACTGAAGAGGGGAAGGGGCTGGCTATGGGTACTCAGTTCTTCCTCCCAAACTTACTGATCCACACTTGGCGCCTTCATCTCTGGGGAGGTAGAGAAGACAGCCATATGGAGAAGGCAATTGTTTTCCCACCCCTTCAAAAGAATGTACACGGGTGTGTTTCCATCTGTGATATGCTAAAATTTAATCTACTCTAGACAGATTTTTAGATTAAGGAAGAGTAAGCATATTCCTTTATAAACAGAAACTTGTAGAATTTTATGCTGCTTCATCGTAGCCCAGAAGTCAAGCTTGTTTTTGAATGGTCATTTCATGACTTTCTTTTTAAAGGAACCAATGGTAAATGAAAACAATATAAAACAGTATAAAAGTACCACTAAGTATGTGTTCAGCACTGTAACAATTACTGTTACAAGCCATGTTTCTTTTAGATCATAATTAGGACACAACTGGAGCCTTTTTTTTTTTTCATTTTCCTTTTGTTTTTCATGCCTGTTAACTGAGTGTATCTTATTTCCATAGATTGAGTGGGGAGCTTGTGCACTTGTTCTCACAGGAAACACAGTCATCTTTGCAACTATACTAGGCTTTTTCTTGGTCTTTGGAAGCAACGACGACTTCAGCTGGCAGCAGTGGTGAAAAGAAATTACTGAACTATTGTCAAATGGACTTCCTGTCATTCGTTGGCCATTCACGCACACAGGAGACGGGGCAGTTAATGCTGAATGATATAGCAAGCCTGTTGGGGGTATTTTAGGTGCTCCCTTCTCACTTTTATTGTAAGCGTACTATTTTCACAGAGACTTGCTGAAGGATTAAAAGGATTTTCTCTTTTGGAAAAGCCTGACTGATTTCACACTTATCTATAGTATGCTTTTTGTGGCGTCCTGCTGAATTTAAATATTTATGTGTTTTTCCTGTTTGGTTGATTTTTTTGGAATCAATATGCAATGTTAAACACTTTTTTAATGTAATCATTTACATTGGTTAGGAATTCAGAATTCTGCCGGCTCTATTACTGGGCAAGTACATCTTTTCTCTTAAAATTATTTAGCCTCCATTATTACAAAAAATTGTAAAAATAAGTTTTCAATCAGTCAGGATGACATCACTCCCAATGTTATGCAGACATGCAGATGGTTCAGATGGTTGGCATACGTTATAGACTATATACTCAGTGCAAATATAGCTGCATTTATACCTCAGAGGGGCCAAGTGTTAATGCCCATGCCCTCCATAAGGGTTGCTGGTTTTACTAATGACAGGTGTTTTGTGAATTGAAAATTATTTTATGGAATTGCTACAGAGGAGTACTTTTCTTCTCAATTGTTAGAAGAATTTATGTTAAACTTTGAGGTAAGGGTGTAAAAACAGATTTTTGAGATAAGGTTTTTATTTATGTTTATTATCGTTAGAGTGAGTTGCAATATGGGAAGAAATGACATTGAAATTCCAGTTTTTGAATCCTGTTTCTATTTGTAAGTGAATTTTGTGATCTCCTATCAACCTTTCATGTTTTACCCTGTTAAAATGGACATACATGGAACCACTACTGATGAGGGACAGTTGTATGTTTGCATCATATATGCCAGAAAACCTTCCTCTGCTTCCTCCTCTTGACTTATTTTGTATGTTGTATATATTACATAAAATAACTTTTCAAATATAGTTTAATAACACTTAGAAGTGTTTACTTACCTGGAAAATAATTGCTATGCCGTACATTCAGAATGCCCCCTCCCCGACAAGGCCTTGCCATGATTAACAAGTAACTTGTTAGTCTTACAGATAATTCATGCATTAACAGTTTAAGATTTAGACCATGGTAATGGTAGTTCTTATTCTCTAAGGTTATATCATATGTAATTTAAAAGTATTTAAGACAAGTCTCCTGTATACCTCTGAACTGTTTTGATTTTGATTTCATCATGATAGATCTGCTGTTTCCTTAAAAAAGGCATTTGTTGTGTGAGTTAATGCAAAGTAGCCAAGTCCAGCTATATAGCAGCTTCAGAAACATACGTGACCAAAAAATTCCCAGTAACTAGGCATGATCAATTTATAGTGGTCGTTTACATCTAACAATTATCAGGACTTTTTTCGGGAGTGGGTTATAAAAACATTCAAGTTGGTCTGACAGTATTTTGTTAAGAATATTTGTTTGTATGTTTATTCAGTATACTTACATAAAAATTATTTCGCCATCAGCCAAAACTCAGTAATCATGACAGCTATCTTTTGTTGTTTTATGAAGTTTATTTCTCAAGAAAATGGGAATAAATTTGGGGTTTGTTCACCATTTTTACTAAAGATGCCTAAAGCCACAGGTGTTATTGCCTAACTTAAGCCATGACTTTTAGATACGAGATGACGGGAAGCAGGATGAAATATCAGGATGAAATATTGGCATGTGGCTGGAGCCTTCACACTTGAGGCTGAAAGTGGCTTGTGGTATTATAATGTTCAGACTTGAAGAGGAAGGTGCAGGTACACATGAATTAGACAGCTGGTGAGACAGTTGGGAACTCTTTGTGCCTGTGATCTACTGGACTTTTTTTGCAGGAAGTGCATTCTCTAGTCCTTCCCCATTTTCTGTTCTAGATGTCAGTGCAGTGCACTGCTACTGTTTTATCCACTTGGCCATAGACTCTTTTTCTAACAGCTGCATATTCTTTCTATATACTAATTGCATTGGCAGCATTGTGTCTTTGACCTTGTACACTAGCTTGACATAGTGCTGTCTCTGATTTCTAGGCTAGTTACTTGAGATATGAATTTTCCATAGAATATGCACTGATACAGCATTACCATTCTTCTATGGAATGAAAACTTTTGATGATGAAACAATAAAGATTTTAAATACCTATTTTAGTTTGTGGGTGTTTTTGAAATGAAAATATATTGCACGCTTTTGTTGTAAAGTGCATTAACCATTTTAATAATGTGATATAAAGCAAGATGACACTGGTGTAATGTTAGACTTGCAGAAGTTTCCATTCCAAAATAAAATGGAAACCATAGTAACAGATATTACTATGCAGCCCTGTGATTTTGAGCTATAGTAAAAGGATTGGTAATCTGGGAAGTAGAATTTTTATAAAATCTTTTACAAAAACAGTCATAGAAGGTTTTGTTGACATTTAAGACTACTACTGATCTAAAGGCAAGGTCCTACCTGTTCTTAAATTTTCAGAACATTTTTATGACTACTTACTATGTATTTTATTACCACTCATTATTATAGCATGTTACTTTTTGTGAACATTTTAAACAAAAAATGTTTCTGTTTGGTACACTATGAAGAGAGAAAAGTACTGTTCTTTTTTTTCAAACATTAGTCATGTCCCAAATTGTCCTAATTATAATCTCATCATATACTTTAAAAAGTTAGGCCATGGACACTAAATGTCTGCTCTAATATGATTTTGGGGTCATTGTCAAAATAATCCAGTTTTTTTTTTTTTTTTTTGAGATTTGCTTTGTGCCTAGGCTGTAGTCCAGTGGTATAATCTCTGCTCACTGCAATTTCTGCCTCCTAGGTTCAAGCGATTCTCGTGCTTCAGCCTCTTAAGTAGCTGGGATTACATGCATGGGTCACCATACCTGGTTAATTTTTATATTTCTTGTAGAAACAGGGTTTTGCCATGTTGGCCACACTGGTCTCAAACTCCTGGCCTCAAGTGATCCCCCTGCCCCCTCAGCCTCCTGAGTAGCTGAGATTATCGGCGTGCACCACCACGCCGGGCTAACTTTCGTATTTTTTGTAGAGACGGGGTTTTGCCATGTTGGCCACACTGGTCTCAAACTCCTGGCCACTACCTCCCCGAAAAAAGTGCTGGGATTACAGGCGTGAGCCACCACACTTAGCCAAAATAATCCAGATTTCTAAAGTCTAGGATATTTATATTGAATGTGACTAGATTCTTAAGTTTCAGATAACTTTTAATCAATGCACCAAAGTTAACAAGCAACACATTATTGTTAAGTGATATGTGTGTTTTAGGTCCCAGGATGCTTTATGATGTATACGATTGGTGGGAAATTGAAATTCGTATTTCTTCCCTATAATCTTGTATTGCCCTTTCTTTCAGTGAAGATTAGGAGCTCTGATTTTATTACAGGTCTGTTCATTTTATGGCATTCCCAAGGAAGAAGACATATCCTGTAGGTAAATATTTCAGATCAATGAAGCTTAACTTACTAAGAACTAATGTTTGTTTTACTGTAATCGTTTGAACGTATTAAGTGGATCGTACACTTGTGCTTTCTTAGAATATATTAAACCACTTTAATTTTGCCTTGGTAATTTAGGACTATCATCATAAACTATGTCCCCCCCCAATCGTAAGTGGCTGCAGACCTGTAGTTTTCTGGAATTGTGTTTTTGATCCTTTTCGTACAACTGAGTATTTGTTTCTAGCACCCCTTAACTTATTTTGTTTCCAAGTTGCTGATTTACAGTATATTAGGAAGAGTGGAAAGTGGTCAAGGAAAAAAATAAGGCAATCAAGCTTATTAAATCAATTATGTAACATTTCTGTACACAGTACAACGTCAGTGAACTTAATTAGGGTGCCTCCTACCTCTTGCACAAATGAAATGCTTTGTGATAGGTATTCTTCCTCTTGAAAGGCTTTTTTAAGAAAACAAAATTAATTTTTAACTGTATACTAGATCATCTGAGATTGCAAAAGGAGCACCACGTAAGGAGGTGTTCCCGTGCTGTGCAGCGGAAGAAGCCTTATTATTAAGTTTACTACGCTTTAATGTAGGGCTTATTCTGAGCTCAAGATACTCATAGACCTTTATCTGATTTCTGGGGTCTTATATCTCACTTCACCCTTTGTGTTTAGTTACTAAAAGTTTAGGGATGAAGACAGATTTACAGATTATTTTTACAAGAAACTTTAGACTGTATGGTTTGCTTCCAGTCTCTTGAAGATTATTTGAATTCATCTGTGATTTATGTGGCTTATGCCCATACACATGGTTAGTCACAGCGATTCAAATATTTACTGTTAAGCTTGTAAATTCCAGCAGAGGGTGGTGGGAACAGAGAAAATCCAAACCTGTTTCTATGAGTGAGAGATTATGACCATAAAGCATTTATCTTTCAACTGTAATTCTGGGGAGTTTTGTATTTAGAGGCAGTACTCCGTGTGTGTGTGTGTGTGTGTGTGTGTGTGTGTGTGTGTGTGTGTGTGTGTGTGTCTGTGTGTGTGTGTGTGTAGTGGGGGCAGAATCAGAATTTTTATTTTACTTCAAAAGACAGTAGAGGCTGGGCGCAGTGGCTCACACCTGTAATCGCAGCATTTTGGGAAGCTGAGGTGGGTGGATCACTTGAGGTCAGACCTTTGAGACCATCCTGGCCAACATAGTGAAACCCCATCTCTTCTAAAAATAAAAAAATTAAGTCTGGTGTGGTGGTGGTGCCTGTAGTCCCAGCTACTTGAGAGGCTGAGGCAGGAAAATCGCCTGAACCTATGAGGCAGAGGTTGTAGTGAGCCAAGATCGTGCCACTGCACTCCAGCCTGAGTGGCAGAGCGAGACTCTGTCTCAAAAAAAAAAAAAAGTAGAACATCTAATACTGTGAAAGGGAAGCGTGGTGGCAGTTTACAACCATAGAAACCAGCAAATAGAATAAAATACTAAAGACTAAACCTGAGTATTTCCATGTCTGTTAGTTAAGAGCATTAGTATTTATTAATTATCTTGATATATAGTGTGTCTGGCATTTAATATCGAAAGTATCTTTTGGTAGATCAGTTTATTGTATAATATGTAAATACAACTATGACATAAAAGTAAATGAACTTGTGTAGATTTGGGAACCTCCCCAAAATAGGACAGATGTTTTCCTGAAAGCTAGGTTTACTTATGTCAGCTATTTGAGGATTGTTTCTAAAAGGGTTTACAACTGAAACAACTTTCTAGGATTAAACCAAGTATAGATGGATTTATTTTTGTCAGGGTCTAAATCATCAGCTTCCAAAACATAAGCAAGAATTGGCTCTAAACATTAACTGAGTGTAGCAGTGAAGACAAAGGTGTTAGTCCCTGAGAATTAAAAGAAAAAGAAGGTGGTTTCGAGCTCTACTTCATACTAGAAATGATGTTTGTCATTTACTCATGTAAATGGCCTAGTAATTTAAATTAAATAATTTAATTTATTAAATTATCAACTAAATCAAAACAGTGATTAAAACAGTGATTTCAAAAATATATACATTTAAAAACCCAGATGCTAAGAAATGTCCAATGAATTAGGTAGAAACAACTTGGTGTTCACATCTCTGTATTTCGCTTCAGGTATGTCATAAGATACTTACGCTGAAATTCCACGTTTGGTTTCAGCTTTTCCTCTAGAAAACTTCCCTGTTCCCAGTGGCAGTTACATGCCACGTGACAGCATTCCAGGTACTACTGGAAAGAGGAAAATCTTGGAGCACAGTCCCTCTCTGAAGTGGTAATCTAATGAGATAAGAGAGACAGAAATATATCAAAGGAAGCTGATTCCTCTCCAAGCCGAGAGAGAAGTGTGGAGTTCACGGAAGGGAAAGATCTGAGAGGCAGAGGCTGGGTGGGGGGCCGTTTTCTCTGGCGGGTCCTGTGTCAGCCAGCAGGGTCATAGGGATGTGAGAGTTCCTCTGGAGCAGCAGTCTGGGGTTCTTCAGCGTCTTGGGGTTTCAGAGGCAATTGGGGACAGCTTTTTTATTCTGACACCCTGATCTCTAGACCCCAGATACCATGGAGATATAAAAAGTGGTGAGATTCAGGCTATATTTTAAAGAAATAAAAGGTTTGCTGATGAGTTGTGTGGAAGAGAGAGTGGAGTCAGGACTACCAAGTTTTTGCTCATCCGTATCACCTGGGTAGGAGTAAAGGCGTAGTGAGGGGAGAGATTGAAAATAAAAACCAAGGTTCTGGACCACAGATCCAAACTGGTTCATCATATCCACCCGTTACTCAGACATGCCACGATTTGCCTTGTTTCAGACCCTTGCCAAACAAAACACTATTCAGAGTTGGGACGCTAACTTTGTAACCGTTTTCTTTTCTTTTCTTTTCTTTTTTTTTCTTTGAGATGGAGTCTTGCTCTGTCTCCCAGGCTGGAGTGCACTGGTACGATCTCGGCTCACTGCAACCTCCACCTCCTGGGTTCAATTCTCCTGCCTCAGCTTCCCGAGTAGCTGGATCACAGGCACGCGCCACCACCACGCCTAGCTATTTTTTTTGTTGTTGTTGTATTTTTGGTAGAGACAGGGTTTAACCATATTGGACAGGCTGGTCTCAAACGCCTGACCTCAGGCAATCTACCCACCTCGGCCTCCCAAAGTGCTGGGATTACAGGCGTGAACCACCATGCCCGGCCTTTGTAACCATTTTTCAAATTCCTAGAGGGTTTACATTTTGTAGCACACATCACAGCGTAAGGGCTACACACCAGGTTCTGGAGGCAGACCACCCAACTTCTAGCTCTTCCTGATACTAGCGGTGTAACCTTAGCCTAGTTATTTAACCTGTGTCCCATTTCCACATGTGTAAAGTGAATATACTAATAGTATCTCATAAAGTGGTGGTGAGATTTAAATGTAACCCGCAGAGAGCTCACGTAGATAGGGAGTGAATGATAGATGTTAGCCGTTACTTTCACTGTTTCTTACCAATTACCTGTATTGCTAAGCAGTTTCCTCTTCTAAGTGGACAAACTCTTTAAAAACACATTTTAACGATCTAGTGGAACTAAGCATGTGATCCTCCCTATCCCTACTCCTGCACCAAATCTTAGCAATGATACACGTGTGTGTGTGTGTGTGTGTGTGTGTAGCAGAGAAATAGGCCAGGCATGGTGGCTCACACCTGTAATCCCAGAACTTTGGGAGGCTGAGGCGGGCGGATCACTTGAGGTCAGGAGTTTGAGACCAGCCCCGCCAACATGGTGAAACCCCCTCTCTACCAAAAAAAAAAAAAAAAAAAAATTAGCCAGGTGTGGTAGCTCATGCCTGTAATCCCAGCTACTCCGGAAGCTGAGGCAGGAGAATCGCTTGAACCTGGTAGGCAGAGGTTGCAGTAAGCTGAGATTGCACCACTGCACTCCAGCCTGCACAGCAGAGCAAGACTGTCTCAAAACAATACAAAACAAAAAAGAACAGAAAAATACATTGGCAAAGTTAAAACAAGAAAGGGAAGCCTTGGTGGATCTGAAACTAAGACATTTCTGAGAAAACGAAAACATACGGGATCATATTGAAGAGGGAAACTGCAGCCTAAAATGCTGCTAGCAAGCTTGGAAAAATACTACCATAAAAGGTGGGAGCCCTGCCAAAGAGCCTGTCATCGCTACAAGTGGTGGAATCCAGGAGCAGGAGGGGACTTATTGAGGCAACTTGCAGGGAGAGGACTTGGGGGGCCACAGGGGAGCAGCCAAGACGGTAGATACTTGCCTAGCTCCATGTACACATGCGTCTCCGTCTCACCCTCCATTCTGGGCCAGAGAGAACATGTTTCCTGCAGTAGCGAGGATAAGAATACCAAGTCTGGAAGAGCAGCCACCGGGCCGTCTGCTCAGCAGCACCTCGTTTTCATCCCTAATGCTGGGAAAATCCTGTGCCTCTCCCTTTAGTGAGACCCACAAGCAGTCACGTCTGGCCGTCCAGCCAGGGGGTCTCCGTGCAAAGAGGATCACTCAACAGCGCAGGAAGAAAACAAATTTGGAGAACTCACCACTGAAGAAACAAGAGAACACACCAAAGCTCCGTTTTTACTGTTTTAAGTATTGGAGCCACCCACGGGCCTAGGAAGACCCTAACAACTGTTGTGCAAAGTCAAGCTGATCAGGGTTAAAGTTAGAGAATATTTTACATTTTTTGCACCCAAATCCAATTAGGCTGCCCCAGGACTGAACCCTAGGGAAAACACTTCATTTTGGTTTTCCTCAGAGGCTCTTTGTTTTATCACAAAGATGAATTTGATTCAAAGACACATAGTATAATCTTAATACGGATAAACCTTATTCACCAATGTATTCTCCTTCCTTTAACACTCGTCCTGAGACAATGAACCCAGAACCTGCCATCTGCTTGGATAGGAAGGTAGGGAAAAGTTATGCTCGGAATGACATATCTTACATGACATTTTTTGTTTTGTTTTGTTTTTCTGAGATGGAGTCTGGCTCTGTCACCCAGGCTCTTGGCTCACTGCAACGTCCGCCTCCCCGGCATAAGCAATTCTCCTGCCTCAGCCTCCCAAGTAGTTGGGATTACAGGCACCCGCCACCACACCCAACTCATTTTTGTATTTTTAGTAGAGACGGAGTTTTACCATGTTGGTCAGGCTGGTCTTGAACTCCTGACCTCAAGTGATCTGCCTGCCTCAGCCTTCCAAAGTGTTGGGATTGCAGACGTGAGCCACTGTGCCCAGCTTACATGACATTTTGGATACCCACCTAGAACCCTGCATGGCCCATTGTGGACATTTATTCGAGTTGGAAAACTCTCTGATGGAGTCCAGATGGGCTCAATTATGCTGCAGCAGCAAACGACTCCCAAATCTCAGGGCTAACAACAAAGGTTTATTTCTCACTACGTCACAGATTGGCTGTGACTTTACTGGAGTATTGTCTCAGGAATCTGGGCTATCAGTAGCACTGTCGGTCTTCTGGCAGACTTGGGAACAAGCATGGAGGCCTCGATGGTGGCTGTTAGATCTCCTACCTGGAGGTCACACGCTCCTCCTCTACTCCCCTTTCATTGCCGGAGCAAGTCACACAGCCACGCCTGATCTCAAGACATGAGGGAAAGTGAATGCCAGCAAGACAGTCGAACACCCTTCTTTATACAACTCTTCCCTTATTTCTCCCCTGCTCCTGAAACTCATGTACAGTACTTGACTTTTTTCTGATGTAAATACTGTGTGGCCCAGGAGTGGTGGCTCACGCCTGTATTCCCAGCACTTTCGGAGGCAGAGGCGGGTGGATCCCTGGAGAGCAGGAGTTCAAGATCAGCCTAGGCAATATGATAAGCCTCATCTCTGTAAAAATACAAAAAGTAGCCAAATGTGGTGCTGCGGGCCTGTGGTCCCAGCTACTCCAGAGGCTGAGGTGGGAGGATCACTGAAGCCCAGGAGGCAGAGATTGCAGTGAGCCAAGATTTCACCACTGCACTCCAGCCTGGGCGGCAGAGCCAGACCCCATCTTAAAATTAAAAAAAAAAAATCTATATCATGTACCCCCAGATATGATGTACTGAAAAGCACACCATTTCCATTATATTCTTACCAAAAATGCATACCTTCATCTAATCCTGCACCCTTGATCTCCCTGGGCTTACGGGATCCTCCTACCTCAGCCTCCCTAGTAGCTGGGACTACAGGCACGCACCACCATGCCTGGCTAATTTTTTTTTTTTTTTTTGTAGAGACAGGGTTTCACCATGATGCCCAGGCTTAGGAGAATGCTTTAAAACCTCACAAATAAATAAGGAAAAGATAAAAGGCCCAAGAGAGAAATAGCAAAATATATAAACAGGCAATTTCTAAATAAAAACCCATAAGTGGCAAATAAAGAGTGCGGGAAGGGGCATTATTCTCATTAGTAATCACATAAATGAAATTTAAATATCCATCTCATACTTTATATTACCTACAAATTTGGCAAAGATCTGTAAAAATTATAATACCCAGTGTTTCTAAGAAATTATAATACCCAGGTAGTACATATGAAAATGATCACTCTCATATATTTTAGGTGAGAGTGTAAGTAGTTGGTCTGAACCTTCTAAAATGTAATTTGGTAGTAAATATTAAAAGCCTTCTATAATGTTATGATATAATAAGAAATATATTGGGAGGCCAAGCCAGGCAGATTGCTTGAGCCCAGGAGTTTGAGACCAGCCTGGGAAACATGGCAAAACCCTATCTCTACATAAATACAAAAAATTAGCCAGGTATGGTGGCACATGCCTGTGGTCCCAGCTACCTAGGAAGCTGAGGTGGCAGAATCACCTAAGCCTTGAGGTAGAGGCTGCAGTGAGCCATGATCATGCCACTGTGTTCCAGCCTGGGTGACAAGAGTAAGACCCTGTCTTAAAAAAAAAAAAAAAAAAAAAAATTTGGTTGCTACCCTCATTTCCTGGCACACAGCTCCTAACATCTTTGAGGTCTCTTAGGTCAGCAGTCCCCAATCTTTTTGGCATCGGGGACTGGTTTTGTGGAAGACAGTTTTTCCATGGACAGGGAGGCGGGGGATGGTTTTGGGATGAAACTGTTCTACCTCAGATCATCAGGCATTAGATTCTCATAGATCTCTAGATCCCTTGCATGTGCAATTCACAATAGAGCTTGTGATCCTGTGAGAGTCTGATGCCACCACTAACCTAACAGGAGGTGGAGCTCAGGTAGTAATGCTCGCTCATCAGCTGCTTACCTCCTGCTCTGCTGCCCGGTTCCTAACAGGCCACGGACTGATACTGGCCTCTGGCCTGGGGGTTGTAGGGCTCGGGAGTTGGGGACCCCTGCCTTACGTGATAAATGTCCTTCTGTTCCTGAGCTGTATCCCTTAGGGTAAACAGGTAATAAAGTAAAGCACTTTCCTGTGTTCTGTGAGCTGCTCTAGCAAATGGTCAAATCCAAGAAGGGGGTTGTGAGAACCTCTGATTTGTAGCCAAGTCAGACAGACATTGTGGGTTTTCTGGGGACCTGCTACTTGTGATTGCATCTGAAGGGAGGGACAATCTTGTGGGACTGGGCCCTCACCCTGTGGGATCTGATGCTAACTCCAGGTAGTCAGTATCAGACATGAACTGAATTATAGGACGCCCAGCTGGTGCTGGAGAATTGGTCAGGATGGGGGAGAAAAAAAACCATACATTTGGTTATTAGAAGTATTGAGAGATGTGTGAGTAGAGGAAAAAAAATGGTTTGTTTTCCCTATACACCTTCAAAATATGCATACCATTTGACCTACTAACTCCCTGTATTGTAATCCTAGGGAATTAGTCACAGACAGAAGATTGTCATCGCTTTACTAATTATGGTATTGAAAAATCAAAACAATCTTAAGGCCAAGTGTGGTGGCTCAGGCCTGTAATCCCAGTGCTTTGGGAGTTGGAGGTGGGAGGATCACTTGAGTCCAAGAGTTTCAGACCAGCCTGGACAAAATAGTGAGACCCTGTTTCTACAAAAAAATTTTAAAATCTGAAAGTTAGCAGAAAATCAATTAAATCAACTATGACTGTATTAGGTGGTTATTAAAAATTACATTGTAGAAAAATGCTTATAGACATAAAGTTTAAAAAGCAGGCTACAAAATAGAAATTAGTGTGAATCTACTGTTTGGGAAAACAAAATATATATGTATATAGTTTGGAAAAACAAAATATATATTTTTGTTTGTTTATTTGTTTCATTTTGGTTGGTTGTTTTTTTTGAGATGGAGTCTCGCTCTGTCTTCCAGGCTGCAGAGCAGTGGCAGAATCTTGGCTCACTGCAACCTCTGCCTCTTGGGTTCAAGTGATTCTCCTGCCTCAGATTCCTAAGTAGCTGGGATTACAGGTGCCGGCCACCACACCTGGCTAATTTTTGTATTTTTAGTAGAGACCAGGTTGGCCAGGCTGGTCTCGAATTCCTGACCTCAAGTGATCCAACTGCCTTGGCCTTCCAAAGTGCTGGGATTACGGGTGTGAGCCACTGTGCCTGGCCAGAAAAACATAAATATATTAATATATGTACATACAGATACATATGTACATGTGGAAAAAGCTGGAAGGTTATTGTATTAATTTACCAGGGCTGCAATAACAAAGCACCACAGACTGGGTAGTTTAAACAACAGACATTTATTTTTTCACTGTTGGAGGCTGAAAGTCCAACAGTAAGGTGTCAGCAGGTTCAGTTTTTTTCTGAGATCTCCTGAAGGAGTGGCCTGCCCCTCCACACCTGTGGGTATATCTCGTCAGGTGGGACAAGAGACTGAGAAAAGAAATAAGACGCAGAGACAAAGTATAGAGAAAGAACAGTGGGCCCAGGAGACCAGCGCTCAGCATACAGAGGACCTGCACTGGCACCGGTTTCTGAGTTTCCTCAGTATTTATTAATTACTATTTTCACTATCTCAGCAAGAGGAATGCGGCAGGAAAGCAGGGTGATAGTGGGGAGAAGGTTAGCAAGAAAACATGCGAGCAAAGGAATCTGTGTCACAAATAAGTTCAAGGGAAGGTACTATGCCTGGATGTGCACGTAGGCCAGATTTATGCTTCTCTCCACCCAAACATCTCAGTGGAGTAAAGAATAACAAAGCAGCATTGCTGCCAACATGTCTCGCCTCCCGCCACAGGGCGGTTTTTCTCCTGTCTCAGAACTGAACAAACATACAATAGGATTTTATACGGAGACATTCAGTTCCCAGGGGTGGGCAGGAGAAAGAGGCCTTCTTCTTATCTCACTGCAAGAGGCTTTCCTCTTTCACTGGTCCTCCTCAGCACAGACCCTTCACAGGTGTCGGGCTGGGGGATGATCAGGTCTTTCCCATCCCATAAGGCCATATTTCAGACGATCACATGGGGAGAAACCTCCTTGGACAATACCCAGCTTTCCAGGGCAGAGGTCCCTGGGCTTTCCGCAGTGCATTGTGCCCCTGGTTTACCGAGACTGGAGAATGGCGATGACTTTTACCAAGCATACTGCCTGTAAACATTTTGTAAACAAGGCACATCCTGCACAGCCCTAGATCCCTTAAACCTTGATTCCATACAAAATATGTTTTTGTGAGCTCAAGGGTGGGGCAAAGTTACAGATTAGTAGCATCTCAGAGCAAAGCAATTGTTCAGGGTACAGGTCAAAATGGAGTTTCTTATGTCTTCCCTTTCTGCATAGACACAGTAACAGTCCGATCTCTCTTTTCCCTACAGTCTCCCTCCTTGGCTTGCAGATGGCCCATTCTCCCTGTGTCCTCACACAGAAGTGTTGGGATTATAGGTGTGAGCTGCCACTGCACCCTATCTAGTTTTTTTATATAAACTTTACAATTCACTTGTCAATTTCTATTTTGTGTCTGTGTCCCAATTGTCTGATTTTAGAGGGATGCCAGTCATTTTGGATGAGAGTCCGTGCTAATGACCTCATTTAATGTTAATTACATCTTTAAAGCCCTTTCTCCAAATACAGTCACATTCTGAGGTACTGGGGTTAGGATATGAATTTTAGGGGACTACTACTCAGCCCATAACAGCTATATACAAAAATATTAACTAGATATTTGTTAAAATATGGAGAATTTCTTAACGATTTTTTATAAAAAAGCTTTTAAGTCGGGCCTGCTGGCTCATGTCTATAATCCCAGCACTCTGGGAGGCCGAGGTAGGCAGATCACTTCAGGACAGGAGTTCAGAACCAGCCTGGCCAACATGGCAAAATGCCATCTCTACTAAAAATACAAAAACCAGCAGGGTGTGGTGGCATATGCCTGTAATCCCAGCTACTGGGGAGACTGAGGAAAGAGAATCGTTTGAACCTGGGAGGCAGAGGTTGCAGTGAGCCGAGATTGTGCCACTGCACTTCAGACTGGGCAACAGAGTGAGACTCCATCTCTAAATAAATAAATAAATAAATAAATAAATAAATAAATAAATGTATGTTTTTAATGCTGCACATTAAACTACCTCAAATAAAATAGTAAAATTAGAGTTGATTGTCATTATTACTAATAATTTTTGCCCCAAGCAAGTTTCTGAAAAGGGTCCAAATAGCTCATCCCTTTGAAGCAGATTCTGAGTTGGAAAATTTGTTAACAGTTGCTTCCTCCATAACAAACATAAAAGAACAGCATGGATCCAGATCTCCCCCAGCCATTTGGGGAAAAATAGAAGAATAAGAACTATCATAAGACTGCACGTGCATAAGATGTTACATGATATTCTTTTAGTTGTAAAATATAAAGAGGGCAAAATATAAATGGTCACTTAATAAGTTGTATGTATTTGTATATGCATATATATACACATATATATGTATATATTTTTTAAGTCTGGTAACAAAATACATGACACGAAATCTACCATCTTTGTTTAATTTTGTTTCTGAGACAGATTCTTCTCGATTCCCTTACCTCCAGGGTTCTGTGTTTCATCTACGTATTGTGTTTTGGATGTTTTGCTGTTTATTGTTTTTGTGTATTTTGGTTTTTTGTTTGTTTGTTTGTTTTTTGAGACAGAGTCTCACTCTGTTGCCCAGGCTGGAGTGCAGTGGTGCCATCTCAGTTCACTGCAACTTTGGCCTCCTGGGTTCAAGTGATTCTCCTGCCTCAGCCTCCCAAGTAGCTGGGATTACAGGCACCCGCCACCACCCCCGGCTAATTTTTTGTATTTTCAGTAGAGACGGGGTTTCGCCATGTTGGCCAGGCTGGTCTTGAACTCCTGAGCTCAAGTGATCTGCCCACCTCAGCCTCCCAAGGTCCTGGGATTACAGGTGTGAACCATCATGCCCAGCCTAGATATTTTTAATAAGATAAACTCATGAAATGACTTGGACACCTGAAGGAAAGCAAAAGACATCCTTCCTCTGCCAGCAGTGGTATGTGGGCTTTGGTATGGTTTTTCTGGGGCTGACAAGACTCCGTTGCACTGCTTTTTACCCGATGCGAGGATATTTGATTCTGGCAGTGGTTTCTTGGCCTCTGGATGGCAGTAGAAATGTCCTGACCTCTGGATTAGGGGTGTGGGGACTAACAGGAAAGCTGGTGGACAGCTCCTTACCTTCTGCTCCCCCAAGCATTCCAGTGATTCCTTTTTTGTTTTATTTTTATCTTTAAAAAAAAATTAGGCCGGCACAGTGGCTCACCCCTGTAATCCCAGCACTTTGGGAGGCCAAAGCGAGAGAATCACTTGAGGTCAGGAGTTCGAGACCAGCCTGGCCAACATGGTAAAACCCCATCTCTACTAAAAATACAAAAAATTAGCTGTACGTGGTGGCACGTGCCTGTAATCCCACCTACTCGAGAGGCTGAGGCAGGAGAATCACTTGAACCCGGGAGGCAGGGGTTGCAGTGAGCCAAGATCATGCCATTGCACTCCAGCCTGGGTGACAGAGCAAGACTCCCTCTCAAAAAAAAAAAAAAAAAAAAAAAAAATTAACTTTAGTTGTCAAGGTAATTCAATGCGGAAGGAATCATCTCTTCAAGATGATTCTGCTGGGATAACTGGATATCCACATGCAAAAGAATGAAATTGGATCCCTACTTCACTCTATATTCAAAAATTCACTCACAATTTTTATGTAGAGACAAGGTGTCCCTATGTTGACCAGGCTGGTCTCAAACTCCTGTCCTCAAGCAATCCTCCCACCTCAGCCTCCCAAAGTACTGGGATTATGGGCGGGTACCACTTCACCCAGTCTAGCATTGTTATATAAACTTTAGAATTAGCTTGTCAGTTTCTATTTAAAAAACTTTGGGAGGGCCAGACACAGTGGCTCATGCCTGTAATCCCAACACTTTGGGAGGCCAAGACGGGTGGATCACTTGAAGTCCGAAGTTCAAAACCAGCCTGGCCAACATGGTGAAACTCCGTCTCTACTAAAAAAAAAAAAAAAAATTAAAAAAAATTTAGCCAGATTTGGTGGTGCATGCCTGTAATCCCAGCTACTTGGGAGGCTGAGGCAGGAGAATCCCTTGAACCTAGGAGGCGGAGGTTGCAGTGAACTGAGATCGTGCCACGGCACTGCAGCATGGGCAACAATGCAAGACTCTCTCTCAAAAAAAACTTTTGGGAGTTTGATTGGGATTGCACTGAAGCTATAGATCAATTTGGGGAGAATGAATCTTAATAATTGTAACAGTTATCTATTGCAGCATAACGAACCACCCAAAACGTATTGACTTAAACCAATAATCATTTGTTCAGCTCACAAATCTGTAATTTGGTCCAGACTTAACAGTAAGAGTTTGTCTGTTCCACATGGTGTCAGCTGGGGTTTGGTGGATCATCTCCCAAGATGGTTCACTTACATAGCTGGCAATTGGTGCTGGATGTCTAAATGGGAGCTCAGCTAGTATGAAGGCCAGGGGTCTCTGCTCCTCTCCATATAAAACTCTGCCTCTCCATGGCAATGTGGCTTTCTTACATCCATTCCAAGAGTGTGAATCATCCCAAGAAAACCAGTCAGAAGTGTGTGGACATTTTATGACCTACCTTAGAATTCACAAAGCATCACTTCTGCCATACTCTAGTGGTCAACTCAGTTGTGTAAATATCCCTCCAGGTTCAAGGGGAATGACCATAGACCAGTCAATGGGAAGAGTGTTAATGTTACATTGTAAGAAAAGCATATGGGAAGGAATATATTATGGTGTCCATCTCTGGAAAATGCAATCTGCCACAACAGTATTGAGTATTTCAATCAATGAACATGGTATATCTCTCAATTTATTGAGGTTTGCAACATCTCTCAGCAGTGTTTCATAGTTTTCCATGTACAGATCTTGCAGTCATTTACTACATTTATTCCTAAACATATCAGGTTTTCTGATGTCGTACTAGCATTCCTCTCTCTTTCGCTGTCTCTCTCACTCACACACACATACATATACACACATACAAACTTCAAGTATGAAGTATGTTTGCATGGTTCCCATGTCTATCCTTATTCCTGCTTAGGAAGCTCTATCCAGACCTATAATTTATTCATTTAGTCAAACAATAAATAACATAATTTCAATCAATGAAAAGTAAATGAACCAAATAGAGCAGAGTGAGGAGATGGGAATGATGGCGTGGGAATGGGATTTATTTTAGACAAGGTGCTCCTCTCTGGCAAGCTGTCATTTGAACAGAGACATTAATGATGTAAAGAAGCAGCATCTCTCTCCTTGGAGATCTGGGTAAGAACATTCTGGATAGAAGGACCAGCAATTTCAAAGGCTCAAAGAGAGGAATATGCTTTTTTTTTTTTTTTCCAGAAGATAGCAAGGCCATTGTACCTGGAGTGCAGTGAAGAAGAAACTACCAAAACACAAAGTTGGTAAGATTGGTAGTCTCACACTGTCAACTGTCTCTTATAACCTAATCTCAGAGGTGACATACCATCACTTCTGTCATGTAATATTCATCACACAGACCAACCTTGATTCAATGTGGGGTGATGAGAATGCCGGAAGAGGGGATGGGTCACTGGGGCCACAGTGATTTTTTTTTTTTTTTTTGCAGTTTTTGATCTTTTCATTAGGTATTGGGGAATGGAAATTCCTGTACCTGACTTCCCTCTTCCTTATCTGCCCAGTAGTCTCTTGCATACTTGCTTTCATATAAATTTTCAAACCTATACAAAAATAGAAGAATATATTGAACTCCCCATCAACCAGTTTCAACAATTCTCAACACGTGGCTGTTCTGTTTCATCCATGTATTCTCCATTCTCTCTAACTCAGATTATTTTAAAGCAAATCCAAGACATATCACTTAATCTGTGAGTATCTCTAAAATGTGACCCTTCCTTATTCTTAAGAAAAAACACAATATGATTATTACACCTGAAAAAGTTAAAAATAAAGCTTTACTATCCAGTTACTGTTTAAATTTCCCTACAGTATCCTTTCAAAGTTGGTTCATTTGGATCAAGATCTAAACAAAGTCCACATATAATTCGTATATATAGTTTATTATATAGTTATTTACATAACTATATAAACAGAAAAAATTATAAAAATAAAATGTACTTAGGGTCAGCTGCACATTTAAGAAATGGGGAGGAAATTACCTTTGCTTTTCTCTTCAATCCTAAACAACATGTTCCCTTGAATTCAGGTCATTACCATGAGTGTCACCCATTAGGAGTTAACATAATGTTCTTTCTACAGGGAAATGTCATCTAAGCTCTAAACAATTTAGAAGCAAAGTTGTGTAAGCATTCCTTTCCTAAGTTGAGAATGCCAGAAAATATCACCTCACATGTCCTCAGGCTAATGAATCCACCTAAGGCACTCGATGTAACATACCCAGATTGGCCATGAAACTAAATCAAAGCATCACTTGAATCTTATGAACTGCTCAAAATTCCCCGCAAGGAAAACATACATACATAATTATCTCACTTGTCGTAGCTTAAAAGGTGTTTCTGAAGAAAAAGGTGCAGCAAGAACCAAGCAAGACAAAAATACTTCCCTAGAAATAATCTGGTATCTCTAGCTGTTGTTATGATTGTTCCTGGAAACGAGCCAAAGGAGATCAATAACTATTTGACGGTTATGAGCTGCCAAATATAGACTAAGAAATTAAACCTACTATTCAGGAAAGAAAGAGAGAAGTTAACAGTGTTTTCTTAGTAGGAGAGAACTATTGTCGACTCTCAGCTTTTTGGTGAGCCACAAAAATATCACTTTGTTCTTTTTATACAATAGAAAACAAATGGAAGGAACGTAATAGGAAATGCCGGCTGTTTATAAAGAACCTTGAGCACTCAGCAGATTTTCTTCCATTGCTTTCTATAAAATTCTTGCTGGATGAATAGAGGCAGGTTGGGAGATGGGTGCCTTACTTTTTCTGCTTAATGTGTTGAAAAATTAATAGAGCACTTATACAATCATAATGCCTTCATTTTTAAAATTAAATACTCTAAAAGGAATATTTTATCCACATCCTGTTTTGGCGTACTAGGAAACTTGGGGCCCCGAGGGAATTGCTTGGGTCGCCCAGTTGGCCTGTGCTAGAACTGGGACAGAGCCAGAACTCCTGCCTAGAGGAAAGGGATTCAGACTGTTTCCCCATGAGATGGCTTTGCCAACATCGGAATCAGCCATTATCAGGAAGAAAATGCTAAAGTAGTCATGGGTCATTTTACTGTATCATTTCCTTTGAAATGCTTTGGAAATAGATGCATTTAGACATTTGGAAAAAGCTCACATAAAATATAATCACTATCCCTTCACCTGTTAGTACTGAGCTCTTAGACTATGGAGAATCAAATTTCCTGAACCATCTCCTATGTTATAAATCTGTGAAGAATCTGTTGTAAGTGACTTGAATGTACTATCTAATAGTTGGCTTTCTAATCAGGATAATTACTAATGATTGCAATTGGTCATTGCAATGGCCATAATCTGTGGGTCTTTATGATATGTCTACAAATGTGGTGGTCAAATCAGTTCTTTCACATCCACTGGACCTGCTTCACCATCAAAATCAATATGCTCCTCATCAATTCATCCTTCTTCCCCCATCACCCAGCTATGGCAGGCAGCTGCCAGGACCTTTCAGGTGACCAGAGAGAGGGCTCATCACCTGCAGAAGGGAGATCACATAGGCTGAGTGGCATCCTCTGGGCAGAGGTAGAACACGATCTCTTGGCAGTTTTCTGGTTTGAGTCATTTCCTAATGCCTGTCAATATGAATTCCTCGAACTCTCCATCTGGGTGCCTCTAACTTAGTCCATTTTGTACTGCTGTAACAGAATACCTGAGACTGGGTAATTTATAAAGAACAGAGGTATATTTCTTACAGTTCTGAAGGCTGGAAAGTCCAAGGTCCAGGAGCTCACATCTGGCAAAGGCCTTCTTGTTACACCATCCCATGGCAGAAGGTGGAAAGGCAGGAGAGCATGTATGAGAGAGAATAAGAGATCGAACTTGCAACTGGGTGTGGTGGCTCACACCTGTTATCCCAACACTTTAGGAGGCCAAGGTGAGTGGATTGCCTGGGGTCAGGAGTTTGAGACCAGCCTGGCCAACATGGTGAAACCCCATCTCTACCAAAAATACAAAAATTAGCCTGGTGTAGTGGCGTGTGCCTGTAGTCCCAGCTACTAGGGAGGTTGAGGCAGGAGAATCACTTGAACCCAGGAGACAGAGGTTGCAGTGAGCTGAGATCGAGCCAGTGCACTCCAGCCTGGGTGACAGAGTGAGACCACGCCTCAAAAAAAAAAAAAAAAGGAAACTAAAAATATATTTTTTTAAAAAAAGAGATGGAACTTGCAGCCTCAAGCCCTTTTATAATCAACATTAATCCTTGCATAAGAGTGGAATTCTTATGACCTAAATATAGTCATGCTACTCATAATGACGTTTCAGTCAATAACAGATCACATATATGACAGTGGTCCCATAAGATAATAAGGCAGCTTAAAAATCCCTATTGCCTAGTGATGTAGCTGCTGTGTTAGAACTGCGTTATCCAGTATAGCAACATGCTGTGGGGGGTTGCAGCCTAGGAACAATAGGCTATACTAGAGGTCCCCAACCTTTTTGGCATCAGGGACTGGTTTTGTGAAAGACAATTTTCCACGGACTAGGTGGTGGATGGGGGATGGTTCGAAATGATTCAAGTGCATTATATTTATTGTGCACTTTATTTTTATTATGGTTACATTGTAATATATAATGAAATGATTATACAACTCACCATAATGTAGAATCAGTGGGAACCCTGGGCTTGTTTTCCTGCAACTAGACGGTCCCTTCTGGGGGTGATGGGAGACAGTGACAGATCATCAGGCATTAGATTCTCATAAGGAGAACAGTTCACAACGGTTCACAATAGGGTTCACACTCCTATGAGAATCTAATGCTGCCACCGATCTGACAGGAGGCAGAGCTCAGGCAGTAATGTGAGCGATGGGGAGTGGCTATAAATACAGATGAAGCTTCAATCACTTGCCTGCCACTCACTTCCTGTTGTGTGGCCCAGTTCCTAACAGGCCATGGATCAGTACTGGGGGTCAGAGACCCCTAGGTTATACCATAGAGCCTAGGTGTGTAGTAGGCTAGACCATCCAGCTTTGTGTAAGACCACTCTATGATGTTCATACAATGACAAAATAGCCTAACAATGCATCTTTCAGAATGTGTCCCCATATTAAGTGACACATGACTATACCTTCCATTAGGCCCCACCTTCCAACACGGCTGCACTGAGGATTAAGTTTCCAACATTTGAACTTTAGGGGACACATTCAAAGCATACCAGCCTCCTTTTCCAAGCTCTCATGGAATTGATGAATCCAGTATAGATGAATCAACAGACTGAATGTATATCAGTGAAGTCTTCCTGTGGTTTGCTTTATGAAAATACATAAATAGAAAAAGGCCAAGGTGTCTCTACTAAAAAAAATAACTACAAAAAACTAGCCGGGCGAGGTGGCGGGCGTCTGTAGTCCCAGCTACACGGGAGGCTGAGGCAGGAGAATGACGTAAATCCGGGAGGCGGAGCTTGCAGTGAGCTGAGATCCGGCCACTGCACTCCAGCCTGGGCGACAGAGCGAGACTCTGTCTCAAAAAAAAAAAGAAAAAGGCCAAGGTTGGATTGTCCCCTTTGGAGAAGTTTAACTACTGGAGTGGATCACTAAACCTGGGACATATATTAAAGCCACTGGCTGACTGTTGATCACAACAACTGTCTACAGATTAAGAAGGAGGCCAGTGCAGCTTAGTAGCTGCTATGATTCAGAAGGATGGGGCTGCACTATGAGGGTAGATTATTCAGAATAATAGGTTGACAGGCCAGACCAGCACTATGGGAGGCTGAGGTGGGAGGATCACTTGAGGCCAAAAGTTCAAGACCAGCCTGGCCAACATGGCAAATCCCCATCTGTACTAAAAACACACACACACACACACACAAAAAATAGCTGGACATGGTGGCGCATGCCTATAATCTGAGCTACTTGGGAGTCTGAGGCATGAGAATCACTTGAACCCGGGAGGCAGAGGTTGCAGTGAGCCGACATGGCACCACTGTACTCCAGCCTGGGTGACAGAGTGAAACTGTGTCTCAGAAAAAGAAAACAAAGAAAAAACAAAATAATATGCTGACAGATTACCTGAGTTCTCGTGACACTTCCTAGGTGATGATGCCATTTTAATCTATAAATAATGAAGGCTATAGTTTCTTGCTGCTCTTAGAAAGGCTAATGCTATAGCTTTCTGCTAAACATTTTCTTGTTAAGCTTTGCCAGCATCCTGAGTTGGTTTTCATGGCTTAGCTTACCCTCCTCTTAGGGATTTCTTAATCACCAAACTCTCAGACACTATTTTCAAACAAATGAATGAGGCCCCCTGCCTGGGGACCTGAAAGAGCTGCCAAACCTCTCAGAGTGATTTGGCTGATGAAAGTGGGAAGCCAGAGGTCAGGAGGCATGTGCCTACTGGGCGCTGTTTCCATGGGTTACTGAGCTCTAGTACTTGGTCCACAGAATTTAGTTCACTTGTCCAGGGTTACTTCCTGCAAGACAGAGACAGCTGGCCCCATCCTTGCATTTGTAAGGATAGGCACAATTCGTCAAAATACTATTCTATACTTGGGAGGCAGACATGGCAGGATTGCTTGAACCCAGGAGTTCAAGGCTGCAGTGAGCTCTGATTGTGCCACTGCATGCCAGCCTAGGTGACAGAGTGAGACCCTGTCTCAAAAAATATATATATATACACACACACAGTCTCTTTCTCTCTCTCTCTCTCTCTCTCTCTCTCTCTCTCTCTCTCTATATATATATATATATATATATATATATATATTTGCATTCTGTAGAGAATGATTCATTCTCATATATATATATATATTCTGCTTAGGCCAATAAACGGGCCGGAACAAGACAGAAAGCAGGGGTAACCTGAGGGTTACTTCTAGATCAAGCAAGAGAAGGAAAACATCAAATCCAGATCTGGAAGTGAGGTTAGAGCACATTAACGAGAGGATATTCCAGAAGGGTAGTGGTTGAATTTTTTTAAAAGAGAGAGTGGGGTGTTAATAAGCAGGTACTACCAGTCATGTGGCAAATGGAATTCGGGAGAATGGGCAGCGTCTTGGAAGTGACAGAATGGGTAATGAAGGATAGGGAAACTGCTGCCAAATGGGAGGGAGCAGCGGGGGCAGGAGTTGGGAAGTGAACAAGTTAAGACCTAACAAAAGAAACAGAACTGGAAGGAGACACCTCCTCTCTGTTCTCTGCCCATCTTGGATCCGGGCTGTACTCTGGGCAGACAGATGGCTCCGGTCTACATCTTTGGCTCCAACTTCTTCCTTAGATCAATTCCCACAAATCACTTTCTACTGTCCAGAGAAATGTTCTTTCTACTACTGTCCAGAGAAATGAATCATTCTCTACAGAATGCAAATAGAAAAAGAAGGAAGCAGACGTTCTGGTTTAACCAATCAGAGGAGTAGAAATTACCCCTGGCCATCAGTGGGGAGATAGATTTGGAGGCCAGATTGCATTCTAAAAGGCTTTGTTAACCAAGTTCTTTTTTAAATTTAACATTCCTTCGTGAGCATTTCCCTAATCATGAAGAATAGTCACTTAAAAAAATTACGGGGTTGGACACGGTGGCTCATGGCTGTAATCTCAGCACTTTGGAAGGCCAAGGAGGTTGGATCGCTTGAGCTCACGAATTTGAGAACAACCTGGGCAACATGGCAAAACCCTGTCTGTACAAAAAATACAAAAAATTAGTCGGACATGGTTGTGTGCTCCTGTAGTCCCAGCTACTTGGGAGGCTCAGGTGGGAGGATTGCTTGAGCCCAGGAGGCAGAGGTTGCGGTGAGCCGAGATTATGCCACTGCATTCCAGCCTGGGTGACAGAGCCAGACCCTGTTTCAAAAAAAAAAAAATACTGAAGTGTAACATATATATGGACACACATCTAAAGTGTACCTCTCAAAGGATTTTCATCAGTTGGACACACCCATAGACAGCTCCTCAGAAGTGACTCTATAAAAATCACTCTTTTTTTCTTTTTTTGAGACAGAGTCTGAAACTATTTTTTGAGACAGAGTCTCTTTGACTATTCCCAACTCTGGGAAACCCCGTTTATCTACTTTGTCTCCTCTGGGCTACTGAGTATGGTGAGAGAAAGTATAGAACCCTTCTGGGTAAGGTCACTACAAGTTTTGGGTTTGTGTGTGTGTGTTTTTTAATAGAGATGGCATCTCCCTATGTTGCCCAGGCAGGTCTCAAACTCGAGGGCTCAAGAGCTCCTCCCGCTTCAGCCTCCCAAAGTGCTGAGATTACAGACGTGAGCCACTGCGCCCTACCAAGGCCACTACAAATCCTTGCCGTCTCTGTTCATCAAGACCCTCACTGCTTGTCCCGTTATGTTCTGAGTGCTAAGATTGGGCGTGCTGTTTGCCTTCATGTTAATCAGTGACATTGACCTATAACTTTCTAAGTTATCTATAACTTCTAACTTAGTATTATCTTTGTGAAGTTTTACCGATTAAAAGTGTATTAGTCTGTTCTTGTAGTGCTATAAAGAACTACCTGAGGCCAGGAGTGGTGGCTCACACCTGTAATCCCAGCACTTCAGGAGGCCAAGGTGGACGGATCACTTGAGGTCAGGAGTTCAAGACTAGCCTGGCCAACATGGTAAAACCCTGTCTCTACTAAAAATACAAAAATTAGCTGGGCATGGTGACATGTGCCTGTAGTCCCAGCTACTCAGGAGGCTGAGGCAGGAGAATCATTTGAACCTGGGAGGCAGAGGTTGCAATGAGCTGAGATCACACCACTGCACTCCAGCCTGGGTGACAGAGCAAGACCCTGTGTCCCACAAAAAAGAAAAAAAGAAAAAAAAGAACTACCTGAGACTGGGTAATTAACAAAGAAAAGAGGTTTAATTGGCTCACAGTTTCACAGGCTGTACAGGAAGCATGGCTGGGGAGGTCTCAGGCAACTTAAAATCCTGGCGGAAGGTGAAGAGGCAGGAGGCACGTTTTACATGGCTGGAGCAGGAGGAAGAGAAAGAGCGGGACGGTACTACACACTTTTATAAACAACCAGATCTTGTGAGAACTCACTCACTATTATGAGAACAGCAAAGGGGAAATCCACCCCCATGATTTAATCACCTCCCACCAGGCCCCTCTTCCAACACTGGGATTACAATTCGATGTGAGATTTGGGTGGGGACACAGACCCAAACCATATCAAAAAGCTTATTTGCAATTTTACATTTTGAAAAGGGTGAGAAGGATTGGTTTGGAATACTCAAGCTGAGATACCTGTCCAATGTTTCATATGGTGGGATAGATGTCACCCTAGATAAGCAGATGGTTTTACACAGTACACAAATAAAGAGGTTTTTTTTTTTTTTTTTGAACAAGAATGTGTCTCTTTTAGTGAGTACTGGAGTAAAATAGAATTACTACAACAAACCCAATTTTCATCACTGCCATTGCTTAGAAGCAGGGTAAGTTTTATAAGTAAGTTAAAGTTGATCGAAGAAAAATGGTAATTGCATAACAGTACAGGTGATCTGCAGATGTGGCAGTAATTTGTAAGTGCTAGTTAAATGACATTGCTACTGCATAATTTGGAAGTCCTGATACTTTTCTCTTGCGTATTTTAAATTCTAACAGAAAGAAACAGAGGGAGTTATTTAGGATATGCCAAGAAAAAAAAGAATCAAACCCACCCTCAAAGTCACATTAGTGTTTACTTCCTGTTATTGATCTCTTTGTAAGACATGTTTATGAGTCAGCTTTGTATTTAACAATTATGTAAATAGTTATCATGTGGGTTTTTACTTTATTAACATATCTCTGGGAATAATATCAGCCATTTATTTTTAGGACAATTTTTTTTCAAATTTTCGAAAAAAAATTTTTTTTTTTTTGAGATAGAGTCTTGCTCTGTTGCCCAGGCTGGAGTGTGATGGTGTGATCTCGGCTCACTGCAACCTCCACACCCCAGATTCAAGCAATTCTCCTGCCTCAGCCTCCCGAGTAGCTGGGACTATAGGCACCCGCCACCACGTCTGGCTAATTTTTGTATTTTTAGTAGACAGGGGGTTTCACCATATTGGCCAGGTTGGTCTTGAACTCCTGACTTTGTGATCTGCCCGCCTTGGCCTCCCAAAGTGCTGGGATTACAGGTGTGAGTCACCGCACCCGGGCCAAAAAAGTTTTTTAGCATATGGGGTCTTCCTCTATCATCCAGGCTGGAGTGCAGTGGCACAATCACAGCTCACTGCAGCCTCAAACTCCTGGACTCAAGAGATCCTTCTCAGCCTCCAGAGGAGCTAGGTCTTTAGGTGCATACACCATGCCCACCCAAATATACATATACATATACACACACACACACACACACACACACACACATATATATATTTTGAGACAAGGTCTTGCTCTGTTGCCCAACCTGGTCTCAAACTCCTGGCCTCAAGCAATCCTTCCACCTTAGCCTTGCAAAGTGCTGGGATTACAGGTATGAACCACTGTACCTGGCCCAAATTTTCAAATTTAGAAAAAAATTTTCAAACTTAATAATGGATATGAGTCTGTAGTCCACATAACAAACCAATGTGATAATGAATTAGGTTTTGTTTTGGTTTTGTGTTGCTAAAGCTCCCATTCCAGGATCAGGTGGGCCAACTGAACACTCAATTTTGGGGTGTCTATATATAGAGCGTTTGCCATCTCGTTCACAGCACCTTGTGTTTTTATGTATCACTTTACTTAATCTTTGCTTCCCCATCTAGACTGTAAACCTTATGGGAAGAAACCACATATTTTTCCCTTTCGTATCCTCAGTACCAGCAGAATAGCTTGCTAAAGTAGATACACAAATTCCTACTGCAAGTCACTGGGTATATTCATCTAAAACTTTAGAAAAATTTTTATTATGGAAAAGTTCAAATGTACGCATTATTGATGCGTCATCTGGCACTTTCTAAACTGTTTCATGGGTGTATAAGATGAAAGCCAGGGAAAGATGTCACTTACATTTGTGCTTTCTCTTCACCAATAGCAAAAGCAGAATACAGTACACCACGGGAAAGACACTGTTGTACGAATTACAGAGCAACCAGAGAGAGGAGAGGCTCCTGACCTCCACAGCCAGCATGATGTAGGCAATGATCAACTGGGTGTGGGCCCAGGTGAGGGTTCTGTAGAACAGCCTCATGGGCCAGGATCTGATAAACTCATTGGCAAAGGAGTGAATCACGTAGTCAGCTTCCACCATCACGGCCCAGCAAAGGAAACCAAACACCTGTCCTGGATGGAGTCCGTGCCACCAGGCAGAGAAGGCAAATGTCTGCAACAATGGCCAAGCCCTGCTGTGCTGGAATACAAGCCGTCGGAGCCATCGGGCTGTGCTTTGGTTCCACTTTCTTGCAAACACAGATATCCTGTGGGTTCTTTCCAGGGTCCAGATGTCCGCATCGGGGATATATCCCTCCTCTCCGGGGCTCTGACCAAGCTCGGACCCAAAGCCCGCTGCGTGGAGGAGGGAGTCATCCAGGATCCAGTGGGAGTAGTAGGTGAGCTTGAAAAGCCCAGCTGTGGTCCACACAACATAGATGCACTCAAATTGCTGGCAATCGGTCAGTCCTGCTCCTGCATCCACCATCCTGCTCACTGCCACGTTGATGCATTCTAGTCCAAGAATCTGCAGACCCCTCCAGCTCAGAGCCCAGAAAGAGTACCTGGGATACAAAGCACTGGACCCTTGAACACAAGCCTGAAATCGCTGGAAGGAGCACAAAGAGCCTCCCAGGAGAGCAGGGAAAAAGAGCAAGTAGCTGAAATAGGGCAGTGCCTTACACACATGCTCAGACAAAGAGCTCCTGCTCCTGATGCCTCCGGATGCTGCCTCCACTTTCCCCTCACAAATGTCCAGAGAGAGGGATGTGACCCTCTGGGTCAAGAGCATGAGAGAAGAAAGAGTGATGCAGAACCTGCAAGATAATTTTTTTTAAAACATAAAAACACTCTGTATTTATTCTCTTTCTCTTATTCCAGTCTGTCATACATGATCTCACAGGAAATACATAGGTCTGTATAGCTAAGATTAATCTCATGGCCTGCAGGACCCCACAAAAAATAAATCTTAAAATAAATCAATCTTATTTATTTTTTATAGAGATGGGGTCTTACTATGTTGCTCAGGCTGATCTCAAACTCCTGGGCTTAAGCAATCTGCCAGTCTCGGCCTCCCAAAGTGCTGGGATTACACTTTGGGAGTGTAAACTGGGATTACAGGTGTGAGCCACCACCCCCAGCAATATTTACAGATCTTAAGTATACAGTGGAGCTTAAGTCTAGACTAATATACCCCAAACTTTTAAGAGTAGTTAACTCTAGGGAATGAGACTAGCATAAGAAGATCTTTCACTTTTTGCTTTGTTTGAATTTTTTGTAATGATCATGTGTTTTTTATAAGTAAGTATATGTATATCTGTAGGAATATGTATGTATATTGCATATATATTTTGTTTGTTTTAAAGAAAAAAAGATGCACACATTTACACTCATGTTCAACTTGAGAAGCTTCCCAGGGATCTCAGAGATCCATCCCATCTTCTATCCTGAAATCTTCCATCCTGAATAGGAGAATTTGCCTGGGAAATTTTACTTTAACAGCTGAAGACTCTTGAATTAATTCAGAACCACACCCTACTCCAATTTGAAAGCTGTGGGAATAAAAATGGAATCATGGCTGGGTGCAGTGGGTCATGCCTGTAATCCCATCGCTTTGGGAGGCTGACATGGGTGGAACCCTTGAGCCCAGGAGTTCAAGGCTGCAGTGAGCTATGATTGCACCACTGCACTCCAGCCTAGGCTTCCAAGTGAGACCCTGTCTCAAAAAAAAAAGAAAAAGAAAAAGAAAAAGAAAAAAAAAAAACAAAAACGAAGTCACTTGTGTTAAAAAGCAAAACAAAACAAAATAATTCTGACAAACAGAGCCAGGGAAAGGTATGAAGAGAGGGTTCTCAATGCTTGTATGTCAGATAACAAAAACTACCACAAAAGACTGCAAAAACCACAACCTTGCACAAAAACCATTGCAACCCTACCCAAAAAATACTTTTGTGAGGTCACCTGCCCAGCCACTGCCCGCCCAACCACAGGCTGGCATCACCCTTGTCATGGATCCTGTATTCAAGGATAATGATTTCAACACAATTACGTAATCCTCCTTATTTTTCTCTTAAAACACTTTCTCTTACTGGCTGGGCATGGTGGCTCACACCTGTAATCTCAGCACTTTGGGAGGCTGAGGCAGATGGATCAACAAAGTCAAGAGATCGAGACCCTCCTGGCCAATACGGTGAAACCCCATCTCTACTAAAAATACAAAAATTAGCTGGGCGTGGTGGTGCATGCCTGTAGTCCCAGCTACTTGGGAGGCTGAGGCAGGAGAATTGCTGGAACCTGGGAGGCGGAGGTTGCAGTGAGCTGACATTGTGTCACTGCATGCCAGCCTAGTGACAGAGCGAGACTCCATCTCAAAAAAACCAACCAACCAACCATCCAAACAAAAACTTTGTCTTCCTTTACCTACCTGAATACACATACTATGGCACACATATTCCCACTGTAATGCCAATCCCTAAATACGTATCATTTTCTTTTCTTATTTTTTATTTTTGGAGACGGAGTCTCGCTCTGTGGCCCAGGCTGGAGTGCAGTGGCGCAATCTCAGCCCACTGCAACCTTTGCTGCCTCCTGGGTTCAAGCGATTCTCCTGCCTCAGCCTCCTGAGTAGCTGCAATTACAGGTGCACGCCACCACGCCCAGCTAATTTTTGTATTTTTAGTAGAGACAGGGTTTCGCCATGTCTGCCAGGCTGGTCTTGAACTCCCGATCTCAGGTGATCCGCCTGCCTTGGCCTCCCAAAGTGCTAGGATTACAGGTGTGAGCCACTGCTCCCAGCCATAAGCATCGTTTTTTTCTTTTCTTTTCTTTTTTCTTGTGTTGTTTTTCCTGAGACACGGTCTCACTCTATCAACCAGCCTGGAGTGCAGCGGCACCATATTGGCTCACTGCAACCACTGCCTCCCAAACTCAAGTGATCCTCCCCTCTCTCCCTCCTGAGAAGCTGGGACTACAGACATGTGCTACCACACCTAGTTAATTTCTGTGGGTTATTTTTGCAGAGACAGGGGTTCGCTATGTTGGCCAGGCTGGTCTCAAACTCCTGGGCTCAAGTGATCCACCTGCCTCAGTCTCCCAAAGGGCTGGGATTATAGGTGTGAGCCACCACGCCTAGCCCCATCATTTTCTTTTAGGGAGCCTCTTTCTGTTTGTTATTTAGGATGACATCAGGCAGGATCAAGTAAATGGGGAAATTAAATATTAGTCAGAGATGCAAATAAGAGAATGATGAGGAACATTGTGGGCAATGTTGATTATAATATTTCCAAGAAAGGCCTACAACGATTAGGATCAGAGACTTGGGAGAAATTTGCCATAGAGGAAACAAAAACTTGGTAGTGAAGAAAAGATAGGAAGCTGAAGATTTTAAATACAAACCGGGCCCTGGCTGTAAGACTTTGCCTAATGTGGGATTTGTATTGAGGAATGGATCACAGTGTGTGCTGAGCCATCAGCAATTTGAAATATGGTCTTAACCAATCACCTGAGCTCTTACTGCTTCACCATCAAATATCCTGCTGGCAAGATCATTGAGGAGAACAAAGAATGAAAATCAGGCTGGGCACAGTGGCTCACGCCTATAATCCCAGCACTTTGGGAGGCTGAGGTGAGGTGGGCTGATCACTTGAGCCCAGGAGTTTGAGACCAGCCTGGGCAACATGGCAAAACCCCATTTCTACAAAAAATATGAAAAATTAGCCCTATGTGGTGGCGCATGCCTGTGGTCCCAGCTACTGAGGAGGCTGAGGTGGGAGGATTGCTTGAGCCCGGGAGGTCGAGGCTGCAGTGAGCTATGAGCATGCCACTGTACTCCAGCCTGGGCAACAGAGCGAGACCCTGTCTCAAAAAAAAAAAAAAAAGGAAAGAAAATTACAATGACACACTCTACAATCAGAAACACTATCTTGTGGAGAGGAAACAACAGTCTTCCAGCTGCTGCTGTCTCTATCCGTGTGTCTGAAGATTTAAGAAAAACTGACCTGCTTACTTGACTGATTCTCACTGGAAGCAAGGTAGCCTCCAAATGCCACCAAACCCTGCTCACTCACTCTCTTTCATGGACTGAATGTGCCCCCAAAATTCCTGTGCTAATGGCCTGACCCCAGTACCTTAGAATGCAGCTGTATGTGGAGTTAGGGTCTTTGAAGATGTGATTAAGGTTCAATGAGGTCATTAGGATGGGCGCTAATCTAACATGCACAGAGTCCTTATGAGAACAGACAATTAGGACACTGATGCACGCACAGGCAGAGGAGTGACCATCACACGGACACAGGGGGACACTGCCACCTGCAAGCCACGAGAATGGCCTCAGAAGAACCCAGCCCTGCTGACGCCATCATCAGTGACTTTCAGCCTCCAGAACTGTGAGGAAATGAATTTCTGTTGTTTGAGCCACCCAGTCTGTGGCATCGTGTGATGGCAGCAGCCCTGCTCGACTAGCAGAGCCCCCCATTCCAGGTCTGCTCCAGCCTCCCTCACATCCAGCCAGCTCTTGTTCAACTTGCCCTCCCAGCCCCATCAGGCCCCAGCTCCCTACTGAAATCCTGATTCACTCCATCCCATTTGGTACTTCCTACACCCCACCCACCTGCCATCTTGCCTTTTCCTTAGAGCAGCCAACCTGAAGCTTTTGGTGAAAATAGTCTTTTTTTTTTTTTTTTTTTTTTTTTGAGACAGTGTCTCCCTCTGTCACCCAGGCTGGAGTGCAGTGATGCAATCTCCTGTCTCAGCCTCCCGAGTAGCTGGGATTCCAGGCATCCGCCACAATGCCCAGCTAATTTTTGTATTTTTAGCAGATATGGGATTTCGCCACGTTGGCCAGGCTGGTCTTGAACTCCTGGCCTCAAGTGATCTGCCCACCTCGGCCTCCCAAAATGTTGGGATTACGGGAGTGAGCCACTGTGCCCGGCTGAAAATAGTCTTCATAGGAAAAAAAAAAAAAATTCTGGGTATAGTCAGGATGGCAAAGCAAGTGAACCAACCACAGGCTAGAATCAGATGGGTGACCACATGGAGCATCACAGCCTCTGTGCACCGAGTGACCCTGAAGCCAACTGTGATCACCAGAGAGAGCCAGGAACATGAGATCTCCAGATCACAAAGCAATGTTTCCCCTCATCTCATGGATCTTGCTGATTCATGACAACACTTCTCTAGACTGTAATTAGCTCTTGATTTCTGTTTTCTAGATGGAGTGCCTATTCTTCTTCAGCAAGATGGGAACAGCTGAGTCTGAAGGAAGAGAAACACTGACGCAGCAGCTGCCTCTCCCAGCAGCCACCATGGGAAGATTGATACCTGCGAGCGGAGTGTCCACTCAGCCCGTGCTGAGGCTGGCAGGCAGTGCTGAGTCACTTCTGGGCAGGCCTGCTCTGTGGGCTCTAGGATTCCTGCTTTGCCCTCCCTCTCAGGCACAATGACAGCTACTGCTCAGTGCCAAACACTGCACCAGGTAGGCAACACGTGGCAGCGATGATTAGATACAGAATCACATTTATATTCATTCTAATGAAACTGCCATTGCAAAATTATCACTGAGACAGTGAAAGAAGTCTGACCTAACCAACTCCATCTTGCTTCTAACCTCCAAGCTGTCCTTGTTCATTCCTGGGACTCGTTTTGGGAGGAACTTAGTTTATAGCTTATAGTTTAAAACAAAGACGATCACAGTCTTTTCCCAAAACAAACCCCCTTCTTGCCTGGAAACTAGACTGCCTTTGTAGGACTAACAATTAGCCAGAAGATTAGAAATTATGGTTTAGGAGTCATGCAGCTGGAGATGACAAGGTTCTGACCCTCCCCAAATTGCTCCTGGGGATAACATTACTATACTAAGGCCTAAGATCAGTGCTTGAGATATTTTGCAGACCCTGCCCTTGATGGGTCAGCTGGCACTGCCCAGATCGATAAACTGGCTCATCTGATCTTGTGGCCCCCACCCAGGATCTGACTCAGTACAAGAAGACAGCTCCGACTCCCTATGATTTCGTCTCCAACCCAACCAATCAGCACTCTCAACTCACTGGCCTCCCCCTACCCACCAAATTATCCTTAAACACTCTGATCCCCAAATGCTCGGGGAAGCTGATTATGATGACCCTGAATGCTTGGAGTAATAATAAAACTCCTGTCTCCTGCATAGCCAGTTCTCTGGGAATTACTCTTTCTCTATTGCAATTCCCCTGTCTGTCTAGGCAGTGGAGAAGGTGAACCCATTGGGTGGTTAATTAACATTCACGACAATCTTGCAACACACTATTGTTAGCCCCATGTCTTTTTCCAGAAAAAGATATGAGTCTGAAAGAGGTAAAATGACTTGCTCAAGGTCACACTGGTCAAATGTGGAAGAATCAGGATTCCAACCCAACACCCAGGTTCTCTCTGCTACCGCCATGGTACAAGCAAACCGCGGGAGGGCTGAGCATGACCAATGAACAGGCTGCTTACCTCACGGAAGGAGGCTCATGCAGATAATACTCAGTGTAGTGCAGACCCAGGTGACACAAGGTCTGCCAGCTCATCTGAAAGCAGAAGGTCCACCTGTGGACTTGCTGCGGGTCCAGGGAACAGAGGAGAGCCACAGCGCAGACAGCAGGGGTGAAGACGAGCACGGCATAGGGACCCATGGCAGCCACGGCCAGGGCACCTCCTCCAGCCAGGAGAAAGAGGTACCTGAAAGAGAAGGGACACCCTGGGGAAAATGACTTAGAACCACGCAGCAAAGGAATCACTGCAGATGTCACTCCAGGGAACCCCATCTGGGTAGGCCCCACACAACACCTAAAGTAGCCGTGCTGTTAGCACTCTGGGGCCTTCCTTTTGCTCTTCAGAAGAAAAGAATCACAGGAGAAAGAGCCAGGGTAAATTTGTAAACCTCCGCCTTGGAGACAAATCTTTTTTTTTTTTTTTTTTTTTTTTTTTTGAGACAGGGTCTCTTTCTGTCTCCCAGGGTGAGTACAGAGTTGCAATCATGGCTCACCACAGCCTTGACCTCCTGGGCTCCAGTGATCCTCCCACCTGGGATGGACTAAAGGCATGCACCACCATGCCTGTTAACTTTTTATTTTTTTAGAGATGGGGTCTTGGTGTGTTGCCCAGTCTCAAACTCCTGGCCTCAAGCGATCCTCCTGCCTTGGCCTCCCAAAGTGCTAGGATTACAGGCATGAGCTACATCCCTGGCCTGGAGACAAATCTCAATTCTGCCTTAGTGGCCCTGGAACCTCTCTCTTTGATGCCCACCATTCAAGCGATTCCCACCCAAGGTATTCCACCACTTGCCCCTGACAGTCCTGAAAGTCTGGCTAGCAAGGACATCTTTGAAATCTCCTGGTACGTCGTCTGACTGAAACGTGCTGTGAACCTAGTGTAAAGGATCTAGAAGAGCGCCCAAGACATCCTCTCAAGACAAGCGCCTTCCTTTTCACAGGGTTACGCTACCCGGAAGCATTCCAGAGGCTGACAGAGAAAGGAGACTCAATACTTCCCTTTGAAAAGTGAAAACTCAGAAAAATCTTTATATCCACCCTTCATCCTCACTACTGCATCTTAAGATCTTATAAGTTAGGATTTTGTTTTATTAAAGTTTATACAGTTTAGGCCAGGCACAGTGGCTCACACTTGTAATCTCAACACTCTGGGAGTCCAAGGAGGGAAAATCACTTGGGGCCAGTGTTTGAGAGCAGCCTGGGCAATATAGCAAGATCTCATCTCTACAAAAAATTTTTTTAATAGCCATGCATGGTGGCACACCTGTAGTCCTAGCTACTCAGGAGTCTGAGGGGGGAAGATCGCTTGAGCCCAGGAGTTAGAGGCTACACTTGAGCCGTGATCGCACCATTGCACTCCAGTTTGGGTAACAGTGCAAGATCTTATCTCTAAAAAAACCCAAAAGCTTGTTACAGTTTATTATATCCTGTCATGAAAAATCGCCACAATCACCGCAGATGAAGTCATTGCTGAATCTTTTTTTCTTTTTTTTATACGGAGTCTCACTCTGTTGCCTGGGCTGGAGTGCAGTGGTGTGACCTTGGCTCGCTGCAACCTCTGTCTCCCGGGTTCAAGCGATCCTCCTGCCTCAGCCTCCGGAGTAGCTGGGATTACAGGCACCTGCCACTATGCCTGGCTAATTTTTGCATTTTTAGTAGAGATGGGGTTTCGCCATGTTGGCCAGGCTGCTCTTTAACTCCCGGCCTCAGTCTTAGACACTGTCTCAAACTCCTGGTACAGTGTTAAGACACTGTACCTAAGGTGATATGCCCATCTCAGCCTCCCAAAGTCCTGGGGTTACAGGCGTGAGTCACCGCGCCCGGCCATTGCAGAATCCGGACTCCTTTTTGTCAGCACCAACACTGGCTTTTGGGGCCCCCTGACTTTCTTCATTCTGTCCTTGCATTCCTTTTGCTGTTTTCTTGGTGTCGTTTTCTCTCATCTGGGCTATGTCTTGCAAGATTACGCTTGGGTTCACTTTTTTTTTTTTTTTGCATAATCCAGGGAATCATAAATCATGCCAGTTATCTTGCTACAACAAAATGCGGTCAGAATCTAAATACAAAGATGATCTCCATCTTATATATCATGTCCAGGAGATCTTGTACATTTTGGCTAGTTTTTCCCAAATTTCTTTCTCAGTACTGTTGCCTTCCCAGAGTGAAGGATGACCACGACCATATGTTTCCACCGACGTTGTCAGTTGATTATGAACTCCTTTGTCTGGATAGCTGCTGTGTCTTTCATCACAGTGGCCAATTTTCAGGTGGCCAGGGAGGAAAAGAGCAGTGTTTGTCTCGTTTTTAAGACAGGGTCCCTGTTGCCCAGGCTGGAGTGCAGTGGCACGATCATGACTCACTGCAGCCTTGACCTCCCCAGCTCAAGAAATCCTCCCACTTCAGCCTCCCTAGTAGCTGGGACTATTGGCACACACCACCATACCTGGCTAATTTTTAAAATATTTTTTGTAGAGATGGGGATTTGCCGTGTTGCCCAGGCTGGTCTCGAACTCCCAGACTCATGCAATCCTCCTGCCTTGGCTTCCCAAAGTCTTGGGATTACAGGCGTGAGCCAGGGTGCCTGGCCAGTGTTTTTTTTTAATGTTGTAAAATACCCACATTGATGAAATGGTTTGTGAATCATGCCTCTCTCAGAAGCCAAGGAGATGCGGATCTGCAGAGGCCTGGGAAGGTTCACATTATGCACACTTGGTTCTTCCTTCTGCATTATATGGAGGCTTGTTTTTTAATTGGTGCCAAATTAATAAAGTTTAATGAAGGGGTCAGAAAAAGTGTGGAATAGCTGGGAGTGGTGGCTCATGCTTGTAATCCCAGCACTTTGGGAGGCTGAGGTGGGCAGATCACTTGAAGTCAGGAGTTCAAGACCAGCCTGGCTAACACGGTGAAACCTTGTTTCTACTAAAAATACAAAAAAAAAAAAAAAAAAAAAAAAATTAGTAGGGCGCGGTGGCGGGCCCCTGTAATCCCAGCTACTCGAGAGACTGAGGCAGGAAAATGGCTTGAGCTCAGGAGGCAGAGGTTGCAGTGAGCTGAGATCACACTGCTGCATTCCAGCCTGGGTGATAGAGAGAGACTCCGTCTCAAAAAAAAAAAAAAAAAAAAAAGAGAGAGAAAAAAAAAAAGAAAAGAAAAGAAGAACAGAAGAAAGGACTGACTGGTCAGGGAAAGCGAGTCAAAGAAGCTTAGAATTTCTCTACCAACTCAGAACCAGGAAACACCATTGCAAGGCAAATGTGTGTCATGGCTCTGGGCACAGTGCCAGGCACAGGTTAGCAAGAACCACTTTTTTTCTTTTTTTTTTTTTTTTTTTGAGGCAGAGTCTCTCTCTGTCGCCCAGGCTGGAGTGCAGTGGCCGGATCTCAGCTCACTGCAAGCTCCGCCTCCCGGGTTCACGCCATTCTCCTGCCTCAGGCTCCGGAGCAGCTGGGACTACAGGCGCCTGCCACCTCGCCCGGCTAGTTTTTTGTATTTTTTAGTAGAGACGGGGTTTCACCGTGTTAGCCAGGATGGTGTCGATCTCCTAACCTCGTGATCCGCCCGTCTTGGCCTCACAAAGTGCTGGGATTACAGGCTTGAGCCACCGCGCCCGGCCCACTTTTTTTCTTGGGGGAGAACGTTAAGTGTCTCAGTGTGAGAGCATCTGTTACTCAAAAGCCTGGGCCATTTCTTTGCTTCTCTTTGAGCCTGTGCTTGGGGTAACTTCCCCGCTTAACGCCCCAGTTAACACTGTGGTCCTTCACTTCCCTGCTATGGGAAAACAAAAGGGGGAACATTTATCCTTTACACAGCAACCCTCCCACCCAGAGGCAGCTCCCTAGGAGTTTTATAAATATTAAATTGTCTGTACATGGACAATGTAGAATGTGTGACTTAGCGATTGCTTGTTTCATTCTAGGCATTGTGCTAATAATCCTTTATGAGAAATATATTTATTTAATATTTAAAATAACCTCGTGAGATAGGCATTATGTTTTCTGTTTTATAGATAAGAAGAGGGCATTTGGGTGAAGTATATTCACATACACAAGGACACTTAGTTAGGTGAGGGAGTTAGGACTCAACAGGCTGAATCCAAAGTGAGAAGTCTTTTTTATTTTATTTTTATTTTTATTTTATTATTATTTTATTTATTTCCAGTCTCGCCCTGCTGCCCAGGCTGGAGTGCAGTGGCATGATCACGACTTACTACAACCTCAACCTCTTGGGCTCAAGGCATCCTCCTGCCTCAGGCTCCTAAGTAGCTGGGACTACAGGCGTGTACCATCACACTTGGCTAATTTTTTGTACTTTTCGTAGAGACAGGGGTTTTGTCATGTTGCCCAGGCAGGTCTCAAACGCCTGGGCTCAAGCTATCCACTTGCCTTAGCCTCCCAATTACTAGGATTACAGGTGTGAGCCACTGCGTCTGGCCAGAAACTAAGCAATCTTCACCCTAAGGTAACTCCATGAGGATTAATCCTAATTTTTGCACTCACGTTGCTTTATTGTTTTGAGATTCTTTCTCAAAAGGAAACTTCTTTACAGCTGTTCCCCAACTCCAATCTCCATAAGTGAAGTTAAGGGCCATCTAACAGTCATGAACACGTGATCATACTATTGTTTAATCAAATTCCACAATCCTAACTGATCGTTAGATACAGCTATATTTTATTTAAGAAACCCAATATATAAAAATCCTAATTCCCAAAATAAGTGAATTATTAGGAAGTGGCCCTTTGGCAACAGATTTTCACTTTACAAAAGGACATTCCACAAAACCTTGTTAAAAATAGGGACTGCCAGGAAAAAGGGTTGAAAAACTTACTGTTGGGTATTGTGCTCACTACCTGGGTGATGGGCTCAATCGTACCTCAAACCTCAGCATCAGACAATATACCCATGTAACAAACCTACCCATATACCCCCTGAATCTAAAATAAAAGTTGGAATTATTTTTAAAAATGTATTTCAAATTAGCTGGGAATGGTGGCGTGCACCTGTAGTCCCAGCTACTGGAAAGGCTGAGGCAGGAGAATCCCTCAAGCCCAGGAGGTGGAGGTTGCAATGAGCCAAGATCGTGCCATTGCACTCCAGCTTGGGTGACAGAGAGAGATTCTGTCTCCAAAAATACATATAATAAATAAAATTAAAAATGTATTTGCGACTTTTCAATTTAACAGAAAATCATGTAGCCACGTTAACAATACACTCGCCATTTCTGTTCTATATTCAGTTAAGTTCTTGCCTTTTGTCTATGTTAAAAAAATAAAATCTTACATGAACAATCTAAAAAGATAGGTACTGTCTCTAATGTGTTGAGGTTATTTGATATTAAAAAAATCATTAAAATCAAGTCATCACATCTCTAGTGACAATAATTTTTGAACTTCAAATGATCATATAGCTAATCTAACAAGATTCATTTTGACTTATTTCATTTCTCTGAGAATTCATATAAAGGCACTTTAAAAATCACATTTAGTTATGATAAAACTTAAACTGATGTAACTTTGTATGAAATGTAATTTGATTGAAAATGATAAAATTCCATAAAATTAGGTCTATTCAAGAATATCTGAGATCTATGGTTGACAGAGATGTATCCATTTGGAGAATTCCTGTACCATTGCAACTACCGTCTCTCCTGAGAGTTTATTTTCATCCATTTGCCATTTAACGTGAACCCAGCAAAACTTACGTCAGTGCAGACAGGATGTGAATTTCCAATTTAGTTTTACTCTATTACACATACTCATTATCAAGCAATCAATAATCAGTGACAGTGACAGTAAGTTAAAAACAAGTGTAATTAATGTATTGTAATCTTCACATCTGCAGTCTACTCTGCTTTTTGCCGTACTATAGTATTTCTGGCTTTTTCTTTTCTTTTTTTTTTTTTTTTTTTTTTTTTTTGTAGAGGCTTGCTCCATTGCCTAGGCTGGAGTGCAATGGCGCAGTCTCGGCTCACTGCAACCTCCACCTCCTGGGCTTAAGCGAGTCTCCTGCCTCAGCCTCCCGAGGAGCTGGAACTATAGGCGTGAGCCACCATGCCTGGCTAATTTTTTTTTGTATTTGTAGTAGAGACAGGGTTTCGCTATGTTGGCCAGGCAGGTCTCGAACTCCTGGCCTCAAGTGATCTGCCCGTCTCAGCCTCCCAAAGTGCAGGGATTACAGGCGTGAGCCACCGCGCCCGGTCACTATCGTATTTCTGGATATAAGAGTAAAAATAGCCATCCAGCCTACCTGGCACGAGTGGAGAATGAATCCATGATGCAGAGATAATTGAACAGAAATGCAAAGGGAAATGCAGCCCCCTGGTAAAATGATACAGGATGGAGAAAGAACAGCCGAAGCCACTCCATTAGGAACCAGAACAAAAAAGCCTGTCTTTTCCAGTGTCCTTAACTGATGCCTTCCTCCAAGAGTAATCTCAACCAGGCTCTCTGGTCTTTTTATCTGGTTTAGTGGGGCTAGGGTGAGCAAAAGGCAAACAAAAGCTCCGGAGATAAGCAGAATAAAAACTGGCTTTCTGATTGAGGAACTGCACTATGGAAACCAAAACACATTTTGGTGTAACATTAATCATGATATGCACTAAAAACATTGCTTTTGGGAGTTGTGGTTTTGTTTCATTGACATAGCATACTATTTGCCTTTCCAGTCGTCATGCTATCATATTTTCTTCACTAAGTTAATGAAAAATCTCATTTCCCAACTGTGGACAGACAACTCTGTGGACTGAAAAGGGGAAACAAGAATGTGACCAGGAGGAAGGGAAGCAGGTTATTTTCTTTTTCTTTTTCCGAAATAGGGTCTGGCTCTGTCACCCAGGATGGAGTACAGTAGTGCAACCTCAGCTTACTGCAACCTCCACCTCCCCAGCTCGAGTGATCCTCCCACCTCAGCCTCCTGAGAAGCTGGGGCTACAGGCATGTGCCACCATACCCAGCTAATTTTTATATTTTTTTGTAGAGATGGGGTTTTGCCATGTTGGCGAGGCTGATCTCAAACTCCTGGGCTCAAGTGATCCTCCTGCCTCAGTTGGCAAGGCTGATCTCAAACTCCTGGACTTAAGCGATCCTCCTGCCTCAGCCTCCCAAAGTGCTGAGATTATAGGCATGAGGAACTGCATGCAGCTGGAGGCAGGTTCTTAAGGCGAAAACCAAGATTCCTCTTCCTCACCATAACTCTTCTCCTTATGCTACTTTTTTTTCCTATGAGTCCCTCTTATGTATCTATTTCTCAATTCATTTGCCTGCCCCCTTTACAATGTGAGCTCTGCAAGGGAAAGACTTTGTTTTATAGATTACGATATCCCTAGCACATAGAACACTGCTGAATACATACTACATACCCAGTCAATATTTGTTTAAGAGATTTTGAGGAGGCCGGCCATGGTGGCTCACGCCTGCAATCCCAGCAATTTGGGAGGCCAAGGTGGGTGGATCATCTGAGGTCAGGAGGTCAAGACCAGTCTGGCCAACATGGAAAACCCTGTCTCTACTAAAAATGCAAACATTTAGCGGGGCATGGCAGTGGACACCTGTAATCCCAGCTACTCAGGAGGCTGAGGCAGGAGAATCACTTGAATCCAGGGGTCAGAGGTTGCAGTGAGCCAAGATCACGCCACTGCACTCCAGCCTGGGCAACAAGAGTGAAACTCCGTATCAGGGTGAAAAAAAAAACAAAGGTTTTGAGGATACCAAAGTGTAGAAGGGAAACATTTCAAGGGAATCTTTTCTTGACAAGTAATACAGAAGAAGACTTCCTAGAGGCAAGGCGTCTCTTGGCTAGTAGCGATCCGTCTCCTGAGCCCAGGGCATTCCAGGGCTGTCCCTGAGCAGCTCTTTTGCCTCTCCAAAGGCATGTGCATGAGCAAGCTGTCAATAAAGGACAGGAAACTCTGACATGAGCATCTTCAGGGCAAGGACCATCCTTTAGTGAAAGACTGTATTCATCCGTTTTCACCCTGCTATAAAGAACTACCTGAGACTGGATAATTTATAGAGGAAAGAGGTTTAATTGACTCACAGTTCTGCATGGCTGGAGAGGCCTCCAGAAACTTACAGTCATGGTGGAAGGCAAAGGAGAACCAAGTACCTTCTTCACAAGGCGACAGGAAAGAGAAGTAAGAGAAACTGCCATTTATAAAACCATCAGATCTTGTGAGAACTATCACGTGAGAATGATCACGAGAACAGCATGGGGAAACCGCTCCCATAATCTAGTCACTTACCTTCCTCAACACGTGGGGATTACAACTGGGGATGAGATTTGGGTGGAGACATAGACCCGAACATATCAGAGACTGCTCTGCACAGAGAAGAAAATCCAAAAGAATCTTATTGATTGGGAAACTTTGAGCAAGTCACATCACCCCTCTGGGACTAAGCTTCACCTTAAAATTAGACATAATTATGCCTGTCTCAACAGAACCGTTATGAAAATCAGCTAAAGCATGTAAAAGCATGGCATATAAAGCTGTCTGATGGAATGTAGCTGAAGGTAAAGTGATTGAATAATTAACATTATGAGCATTATTGGGCTACCATTTTATGACGCTCTTTGCTAAGCACTACGATTATGGGAATGAGTAAGACATGGTCCCTGCACTCATGTGGCTCTCAGTCTACTGGAGAGACAGAAATGGAAATAAATACCTTTGTTAAAGAATGGTAGGTACACAGGCGTACAGAAGGGGATAAATAAATAATCACCTGCAGAAATAGAGAATCAAAAAGGATTTTGGAAGAGTGGAAATGCTTAAGTTGGCTCTCTATGAAAGGATGTTTCCAAACAGATGGGTGGCTTATTCTAGGCCACAGAAGGCACAAAGTCTTAGGCAACAATAAAACAGTTAATGGGAATGCCAAGAGTAGTTTGCTTAGACCCTAACCCAGCAGCGCTAGAGGAATTAAAGACACACACAGAAATATAGAGTGTGGAGTGGGAAATCAGGGGTCTCACAGCCTTCAAAGCTGAGAGCCTCGGACAGAGATTTACCCACATATTTATTGACAGCAAACCAGTGATAAGCATTGTTTCTATAGATTACAGATTAACTAAAAGTATTCCTTATGGGAAATAAAGGGATGGGCTGAAATAAAGGGATGGGACCTGGCTAGTTATCTGCAGCAGGAGCATGTCCTTAAGGCACAGATCACTCATGCTCTTGTTTGTGGTTTAAGAACACCTTTAAACGGTTTTCCACCCTGGGTGGGCCAGGTGTTCCTTGCCCTCATTCCGGTAAACCCACAGCCTTTCAGCATGGGTGTTGTGGCCACCACGAACACGTCACAGTGCTGCAGAGATTTTGTTTATGGCCAGTTTTGAGGCCAGTTTATGGCCAGATTTTGGGGGCCTATTCCCAACATGTCCCCCTTCTTTGATTTGCAAAGTGATAGAAGCAAAGGCAGCTTTGTCACGGTGAGCTACTTCTTGCAGGAGTTGGGATCTGCATATGCAGACTATACAAAGACAAATAACACAGATTAAAAGCACAATCATCATTGAAATCACAGAGCTTCCAAGTGTTTTTATCCATTTTAATGGGTTACTAGCTGCTAATCTGTCCGCAGCTCCTTCAAGCACTCCAGTTCCTGGCATTAACTTCAGGTGTGCCTGGGATGCTTTAAATATTTGTTCTTTTAATTTTGCAATATCCAAAGTCAAGTTTGTAGAGTGTCCTTCTAGATACTTTTTTTATTCTTTCCCAAATGTTGATCTTATTAAGAGTATTAATAGTTTTCCAGCCGGGCGCGGTGGCTCAAGCGTGTAATCCCAGCACTTTGGGAGGCTGAGATGGGCGGATCACAAGGTCAGGAGATCGAGACCATCCTGGCTAACACGGTGAAACCCCGTCTCTACTAAAAAATACAAAAAACTAGCCGGGCGAGGTGGTGGGCGCCTGTGGTCCAGCTACTCTGGAGGCTGAGGCAGGAGAATGGCGTAAACCCGGGAAGCGGAGCTTGCAGTGAGCTGAGATCCGGCCACTGCACTCCAGCCTGGGCGACAGAGCCAGACTCAGTCTCAAAAAAAAAAAAAAAAAAAAAATTGTTTTCCACAAATCCTTATGTTTAGCTCCTACAGTGGGCCATATCATTTGAGGTTAAGGTGCCACTATATCGCCATGGTTCCAGATAATAGGAACTCTTGCCATACTTCTTACCATTTCTACCATCTGACCATTTTGTTCAGACCAGCTGAATATAGTGTGGCCGTGGCATGCAGACTGAGAGTTGCAATTTAAACTAAACATCCCCTTAGGGGACCAATTAATAATGATTCCATAGGAATCATTGCACAGCACCTCTGCCTGTTCTGCAATGCAATCTTCCTAAACGAGTATGTTCATTATTTCTGGCCAGGTCCAATTCTGTTTACAAATAGGTTTTTGAGGGCAGTATGCCTCAATTATAGGAGTAGATTTATTATGGTAAATACTGAGGTCAGAAAGCATGTGTAACTGTGTCATAGGGTGATTACATCTAGGCATTATTGCCAGCCAGGATTGATAAATATGCCTAATAAGTATAATTGTTCTCTTGTCAGCCCTTGTTGAAGGAATACTCACGGCAATGGTGATCACTGTGATCATAGTTACCATTCAATTACTCTTTGTGACTGGTTGTCCCGCTTTCCTCAGACTTTCTTTTTTTTTTTTTTTTTTTTTTTTTTAAGACGGAGTCTCGCTCTGTCGCCCAGGCTGGAGTGCAGTGGCGCGATCTCGGCTCATTGCAAGCTCCGCCTCCCGGGTTCACGCCATTCTCCTGCCTCAGCCTCCCGAGTTGCTGGGACTACAGGCGCCCACAACCGCGCCCGGCTAATTTTTTGTATTTTTAGTAGAGACGGGGTTTCACCGTGGTCTCGATCTCCTGACCTTGTGATCCGCCCTCCTCGGCCTCCCAAAGTGCTGGGATTACAGGAGTGAGCCACCGCGCCCGGCTCCTCAGACTTTCTTCCACCATCTGTGACAGCTTCTTGATCTGTCCCCAGGTGGGTGACTGTGTTTGGGGGGTGTTGCTCGTGACAGTTGGGGTCCTCCTCAGCATCAGTCTTGAGATGGGTGCAACCGGGGGGGTCCTCGGGATCCTCCCAGAATCCCTTCCTTGGCATCTGGCTCATAATAAGGTTTCAGGTATCTTGATGGTATGCAAATCAGCTATTGATTCAGTCCTGGAGAAACACAAGCATAACCTCGACCCCAAGTTATTATTTTAAGGTTGTATAACCGAATTAATGGCTCTGTTATGCCCAGACTGTTTGTTCCCCAAAGAAGACCACCAGAGTCCAGAGTCAAAGCCAAGCGGCAAGGATCTTTACTACAAGTTCGAACTTGGTCCCTCCTTTACACAGTATACAAGAGGGCCCTGAACAATGCGAGCGTTTGCTTTTTATAGCCCGAAAGTTGTAGGGGAACAAAGAAATTCTTTTGGCTCCTGCGCTTTCAGTAACCTTGAACGGCTGTCCCCTTATCGGAGACTTTCCAGGTGGTGTTTATACTGGGCTCAGGGAGTTTGAGAGATATATGGTGGTGGGATGGGAGGATGGGATGTGTTTGTGCTAGGCTCAGGGAGTTTTGAGCCCGGGGCTGAGGAATGTGCCCAGCTCCTTTCATTCCCCCATTCTCTTCAGGTATCTTTAGAGCCAATCTTGGGTCTTATAAGTCTGATTCTGTTTCAGCGTTTACAGGTTGGTATTGGGCTCTGAGGACCATGAGTTGTACAGTGTTAAATCTTTCCTTAACAAATTGTAAAATTCTGTTAACAACACAAGGTCCTACGGGAAGCAGAAATAGTAGACTTAGCAGGGGTCCAAGGAAGGGGGCTAACAGAGAAAACATAGAGGAATTCCACCATTGGTCTGCAGCTGAAGCAAACTGCCGTGTTTTTACTTCAGTGCTTAACTTGCGTAACTGTTGGACCCGGTCCTCTACAAGTCCTGATTCATTTATGTAGAAATAACAGTCTTCTTTTAGAAATATACATGTACCACCTTTTTCTGCAGTGAGTAGGTCCAGGGCTCTCCGGTTCTGCAAGGTTACCTGAGCTAGGGACGTGAGCTGCCGCTGAAGGGAGGCAAGGGACTCAGCCGACTCCTCTATAGCAACGGCAAATTGTTGGTACAACTTGTTACTTTCTATGAGGGTGTGACCTAGGGCTCCCCCCGCTAGTCCGGCCGCAATGAAGGATGCAGTGAGGGAGATTCCTGCAATGAGGGGGAGAAATATGGCTCGTGCAGGTCTTGGTCTAGGGTCTGGGTGAATAACAGCACTAGTCCAGTTACCGGTATACCTTAGGAACTCGCCAGCAGTTAGTAGAGTCAACCGGGGAACTAATGTGACAGGGAGACACAGTAGGTTATTAACAGAAGGACTAGGTAGGTTCTTAGATAAGGTTCGATTACACCAGAAGAATATGCCTGATGGAGCCCTTAAGGTGATATTAGGGGGCGTTGCAGTGATGCTGTAGAGGCTGGAATTGGTTCCTGAGAAACAGTAGGGAAACTTCTCCTGACTGGGGTTTAGGTATAGGGGCACGTTCAGGATAGGAGCATACGAGAGGTTTCGGAGGTTGTTAGCTTGGGCAAAGGTAGAGGATCCCCATGGCAGAGGGACAGCGGTTAGCGGTGGACACCCTAGAGTGGCGCACAGAAAGCAGCCAGACAGGCTATGAAGTCCTGTAAGGTTAGCAAGTTCTAGTCCTTCTTGTAATAACTTTAACCAGGAGAAAGGACGTAAGTCTTGTGTTAGTCTGTTTTCCTGTCGTTGGATATTCCCGTGGACCAGGGGCAGTACTTGCACTAGGCCTCGCCACAGATAGAGGTGACTGCTAGGCCATGTGGAGGAGGGGGAGTAGTATACAGCCCCATGTTGAGGTGTGGTCCAGCGGGAGTTCCAGGGGTCTCTAACTATTCATGTATATGAAAAGTCTCTATCCCGTCTACGATGGAAGGGCCATTTAGGGTCTAACTGTTTTCTCTCTCCCCAATAACGGGGTCTATGGATGTTACAATAGTTATAAGGACAGCCGGCATTTTGGTGCCACCAATAGTGTTTACAATTGTATTTAGTCTGATCAAACTCAAAGCATATTATTGGTGTCATAGGTTTGGCTATTTGAAAACCAGTAAAATTTAGTAGAATTGGGCTGTTGCACCCTGAGGAAGGGCAACCAGCACTGGCCAATAATTTTCCGGGCTTATGAGGTTGCCCAGGGTGGGTTCGGTTTTTATAAAGCCAGAATCTCCAGACAAAGGGATTATGAGCTGGTTTTGTGATTTCCCCAGCGGCCACTAGGGCGACTAACGTTAGGGTTAGACTACCTAACTGCATGTTTGCAGTGAGTTATGCTGCCGGCGCAGGGTGAGTTTTAAGGGGTTGTTTCTAGCTCTGTCCACAGTCCACGCGTCCGGTGTTTCAGCCGCCGCCGTGATTGGTCCCAGAAGATCGGAGGTTGGGTCCACTGGCTTGACGTGGGTGTAGTGGATCTACGATGCGATGCCTTCTACCTTCAGGGCAGTGGGTGTGGTTAGGAGTACCTGGAGTGGTCCTTTCCACCTGGGTTTTAGGGTCTCTTGTCGGTGTCGCTTGACCAGGACCCAGTCTCCCGGCTGGTACGGATGGGGTGTCGGCGGGGGACCGGTCTCATATAGTTCTTTCAGCTTGGGCCAGATTTCTTGATGAATTTTCTGCAAGGCTTGTAGGGAAAATAAGAGTTCAGAGACATTTTCTGTTTCGGACTTGAGCAGATCATCTTTTAGGCCGGGAACTAAGGGCTGCCATACATAATTTTATAAGGAGTAAGGCCCAGTCTGTAAGGGGTATTACGGGCCCGGAACAGAGCGTAGGGGAGAAGGACCACCTAATTAGCGCCAGTCTCCATAGTCAATTTAGTTAAGGTCTCTTTTAAGGTCCGATTCATTCTCTCTACCTGTCCTGAACTCTGGGGCCTGTAAGCGCAATGTAGTTTTCAATTTGCCCCAAGGATGGAAGCCAAATCCTGACTTACCTTAGCGACGAAGGCCGGCCTATTATCTGACCTTATCTGGATGGGGAAGCCATACCTGGGGAGGATATCTTCCAGGATTTTCTTTGCTACAACCTGAGCAGTTTCTTTCTTGGTGGGGAATGCTTCAGTCCACCCTGAAAAAGTATCTACAAAGACAAGTAAGTACCGATACCCGTATTTTCCTGGCTTTATCTCAGTAAAATCTACTTTCCAGTAGATACCGGGCCTGGTTCCCCTGAGCCTTGTTCCCGTTGCAGCCTGGGATTGGGGATAGGCGTTGTTAAGCTGGCAGACTTTGCAACTTGTCACGATGTTGCTGGCCATCTCGGCTGTATGTCTGAATTTGAGCTTAGAACGTTTGATCAGGTCTATCATCCGCCGAGCACCCAGGTGGGTGGTTCGGTGGATGTGTTTTAACACTTGTTGTTTTAATTTTTCTGGTAGGATGGTTTGGTCATTAGTATTAGTCCACCACCCATTCTGGATCTGTTTCAGGGGAAGCTTGTCAATCCACTGGAGATCTTGTTCTGAATAATCAGGGAAATATGGCAAGTCCCGGGGGCCCGGGTCAGGGAGCTGGAGTGCAAGGAGTTGGCTGGGAGCCTTCGCTACCTTTCTTGTAGTTTGGTCTGCCAGAAAGTTGCCTTGAGCAGTTGGAGTAGTTAGTTTTTGATGCCCTGGGCAATGCACAATGGCTAACTTTTCTGGCCTCCATAGGGCTGTTAGCAGGGCTAGGATTTCTTGCTTGTTTTTTATTTCTTTTCCTTTAGCCGTCAGTAACCCCCGCTCCCTGTAAATGGCCCCATGTATATGCGCTGTTGCAAAAGCATATCGGCTGTCTGTATATACCGTCAGCTTTTTCCCCGCCCCTAAGGTAAGAGCTTGGGTGAGCGCTATCAATTCGGCCTTCTGGGCCGACGTCCCTGGGGGCAGGGGTTCCGCCCAGATTACCTCAGTCTCTGAAGTCACTGCCGCTCCAGCGTACCTCTGGCCCTGATGCATGAAGCTGCTCCCATCAGTGAACCAGACGAGGTCGGCGTCAGGAAGTGGGTGATCCTGCAGGTCTTCTCGAACTCCGTGCACCTGAGCTAGTATCTCGGTGCAGTCGTGGAGTGGGGCGTCCAGGTCCGGGTTGGGCAGCAGCGAGGCAGGGTTTAAGGTCGTTGGGGGCAGGAAAGTTATCCCAGGTCTTCATGGAGGCCTCATCGAACAGGGTAGGAGAGTTTTTGAATCCTTGCGGCAGTCTGGTCCATGTCAGTTGGCCACTTATGCCCTTATCAGGGTCATTCCACTTGAAGGCGAAGAGCTTTTGGCTCTGAGGGGCTAAAGGCAAACTGAAGAAAGCATCTTTTAAATCTAAAACAGTGTACCATTGATGTTTAGGGTTTAGGGTACTCAGGAGGGTATATGGGTTAGGCACAGTTGGATGTATGTCCACAACCCTCTTATTGATTTTTTTTAAGTCTTGTACAGGTCTGTATTTTCCACTATTAGGTTTTTGTACTGGCAACAATGGAGTATTCCAGGGTGAGTGACATGAGCGGAGGACCCCTTGGTCAAGGAGCCGGCAGATATGCGGGGCAATTCCTTTCTTGGCCTCTAGGGGCATCAGGTATTGGCGTACCCGCACGGGGTCTGCCCCAGGTTTAAGTTCAACAAATAAAGCAGGATGGTGTTTTGCTAGTCCTAAGCCCCCCGTTTCCGCCCAAGCTTCTGGATATTGCTGGAGCCAGGTTGCTATGTCCTGGTCAGGGGCCGTTTGCTCCTGGTGGAGCCGGTACTCATCTTCTAGGGTTATAGTTAGGACGGACACGGGTTGATTGTGGGAGTTGGTCACGATGGGCCCCTCAGGGAGGAAATGGATCTTTGCTCCCATTTTAGTTAGCAGGTCTCTCCCTAATAGGGGACAGGGGCTCTCAGGGATAACCAGGAAAGAATGGGTTACATTCTTGGCTCCGAGGTTTACTGTTCTTTGTGTTGTTTATGGGTATTTTTTTAACTCCTGTGGCCCCTTGTACCCACGAGGACCTGGAGGATAATTTTCTATTAGTTTTAATTAAGACTGAGTGCTGTGCTCCCGTATTGACCAAGAACTGGACCGGGGACCCCTCCACTTGCAAAGTTACCCTAGGTTCGGGGAGGGGATCCGAACCCCGTCTTCCCTAGTCTTCATCTTGAGTGACTAGTACGGGTGTAGACCTAGGGAGTCCCTGTCCTTGTTGTTTCTTTTTGGGGCAGTCTCTTACCCAGTGGCCAGCCTCCTTGCAGTAGGCACATTGGTCTTTTTTCAGATTATCATGCCTTGGGGGGCCGCCTGGGTTGGGTGTACTCTGGCTGTAGATGCTCTTTCTGTACTACTGCTGCCAGGACCTTGGTCATTTTTTTAGTGGCCTTAAATTGCCTTTCTTCTGGAGTATCTCTGTTATTGTAAACCCGCTGGGCTATCTGAAGGAGGTCCTGAATCCGCTTTCCTTCCAAGTCTTCTAATTTCTGGAGTTTTCTTTTAATATCTGGGGCTGCCTGATTTACGAATGACATTACAACAGCTGCCTGACTTCCTGGAGCCTCTGGATCTATGGGGGTGTACTGTCTAAAAGCTTCCATTAATTTTTCTAAGTAGGTGGCTGGGCTCTCTGTCTTTTCTTGCAGAATAGAATATACTTTAGCCAAATTAGTGGGCTTACGAGCAGCTGCCCGGAGACCTGCCATTAGAGTCTGGCGATAAAGGCGTAGCCGTCCCCTACCTTCTGCCATGTTGTAGTCCCATGCCGGCCTGGTCAGAGGAAAGGTCGCGTTTATGAGGTCGGGGTTGGCAGTCGGTTGACCGTCGTCCCCCGGGACCAGCTTTCTAGCTTCTACCTGTATTTTCTCTTGCTCCTCCGTGGTAAACAAGATTCGGAGGAGCTGCTGACAATCGTCCCAAGTGGGCTGGTGGGTGAACATGACACTATCCAGTAAAGCCAGTAGATCTTTGGGGTTGTCTGAAAACCGAGCACTCTGAGTTTTCCAGTTATACAGATTACTGGTGGAGAATGGCCAGTACTGGAGCCTGGGGATTCCTGTGTCATCTGGGGGTCCTATTTCCCGGAGGGGTAAAGCCACCGTGGAGTCAGGCGGCTGGGGGGGGGGGCTAGTCCGCGAAGTACGCCTTTGCGTCTGCCCCGCCGGCCCCTCAAAGTTACTTTCCCTTTCAGCAGGCCCGTGAGTGCCGGCTGCCTCCCCTCCGCCTGCTCTCTCCTGCTCTTTCATTCGCGCGCGCTCTCTTTCTCTCTGTCATCCCGTGTCCTTTCTCCTTCACACTCAGTCTCTTTTTCTTTCTGTCTCTCTCTCTGACTCTCCACGTCTGCCGTTTCCTCCCCTTTCTCTTTCCGATTTCCCTTCTCACTTTCTCCCTCTCCCATCTCTTATGGTCTCTCTCTCACTCATTTTTTCCCTCTCCCGTCTCACTTTCTGTGTCTCTTTTTGTAAAGGAATGTGGGTTAGAATCCCTGTAAAGGAAATCTGCGCCGGCAGCCGGGAGCCCGGGGACCGGGGCAATTCAGACAGCGAGCGCGCACCCGGGGACCGGGGCAATTCAGACAGCGAGCGCTCACCCGGGGACCAGGGCAATTCAGACAGCGAGCGCGCACCCGGGGACCGGGGCAATTCAGACAGCGAGCGCGCACCCGGGGACCGGGGTCAGATTCAGCTGTTGCCCGGATCGCGAATGCGCTCCGGCAACTCAGATCGCAATTTAAATCAGAAGAGAGCCAGGGGACGTCTCCCACCGGTCTCTACTGGCTGTCCTATAGCGCGTCCGCCAGGACTGTGCCAGCTTCAGTTTCAGACCTCGCGAGTCACAGATTCAGATTCAGAACAGACACTCAGACACAGACAGACAAACGGAGACGAGCCAGCTCACCTATCAGTAGATCGATCTTAGCAGATCCGTTGACCAGGGGTCTGGTGGGCTTGGGGAATCCCGGACGGGCCCCCAGATGTTATGCCCAGACTGTTTGTTCCCCAAAGAAGACCACCAGAGTCCAGAGTCAAAGCCAAGCGGCAAGGATCTTTACTACAAGTTCGAACTTGGTCCCTCCTTTACACAGTATACAAGAGGGCCCTGAACAATGCGAGCGTTTGCTTTTTATAGCCCGAAAGTTGTAGGGGAACAAAGAAATTCTTTTGGCTCCTGCGCTTTCAGTAACCTTGAACGGCTGTCCCCTTATCGGAGACTTTCCAGGTGGTGTTTATACTGGGCTCAGGGAGTTTGAGAGATATATGGTGGTGGGATGGGAGGATGGGATGTGTTTGTGCTAGGCTCAGGGAGTTTTGAGCCCGGGGCTGAGGAATGTGCCCAGCTCCTTTCAGCTCTTGAGTCAGTTAACATTCTCTATTTACCTGATTTTTTCTTAATTACGAAAACTGGAGAATTCCAAGGGGAAAATGTTGGAGCTATGTGCCCGTTTTCTAATTGTTCAGTAACTAATTCCTCTAAAGCCTCCAGTTTTTCTTTACTTAGCGGCCATTGTTTTATCCAACTTGGCTTATCTGTTAACCATTTTAAAGGTATAGGTTCTGGAGGCTTTTAACAATGGCCGCCCTCAAAAACGATATCCTAAACCTTGGCGGGAACTTTGTCTTTCTGCTTGAAGTGGTTCCTTTAAAGCTTGCAAATTTTTTCCTAGTCCCATACCAGGGACATACCCATTTCATGCATCATATGTTGACTTTAAGGGCTATATAATTGTTCAGGAATTAGAACTTGTGCTCCCCATTGCTGTAACAAATCTCTTCCCCACAGGCTTATAGGTAGAGAAGTTATAATTGGTTGAATAGTCCCAGGTTGTCCATCAGGCCCTTCACAGTGCAAAATATAACTACTTTGACATACTTCAGGGGCTTTACCAACTCCAACTATGTTAAATTGAGCATGTTGATTGGCCATGCGGATGGCCAGTGCTGTAGAGAAATGATTGAAATATCCGCTTCTGTATCTACCAAACCTTTAAATTTCTTTCCTGAATAGTTATTTCACAGGTAGGACGTTTATCAGTAATTTGATTTACCCAATAAGCTGCTTTACCTTGTTTATTTGTGCTTCCAAATCCTCCTGTTCATTTAATTTCACTTTTCCTCATTCCCACATATGGCACAATCAGGAGTTGTGCTATGCGCTCTCTTGGCTCTGCTTTCCAGGGAACAGAAATAGATATAACAATTTGAATTTCCCCATTATAATCTGAATCAGTGACTCCTGTTTGTACTTGTACCCCTTTTAAATTTAAACTAGACCTTCCTAGAAGTAACCCCATCGTCCCCCCTCACAAGGGCCCACAAACTCCTGCTGGCACCTTTTGCGGGGGTTCCCGAGGCAGAAGGCTCACAACTTCTGTGCAGCATAAATCTACTGTGGTACTACTGGCTGTGGTGGGGGACAGACATTGCACAGGGGTGAGAATGGCCTGAGCTGGAAATGCCCCGGTTTAGAACGGGGCCAGGACGGGCCCCTCATGGCGTTTCCTGAAATGGGGTTCCCATCTTTATCAAACTTAGAGTGACAGATTAGCCCAATGTTTTCCTTTTTTGCATTTTGAACAAATTTCAGGCTCAGCAGTTTTCTTTTTTCCCCTATCTGGCGGCCTGACTCGCTGATTTTTCTATATTCTTTTTTAGTATGACCATGCTTCCCACAGCTAAAACAAGCTCCAGGAAATGGAGTATTTCCTTTATCCACTCTCAGTCCTGCCATTGCCTGTGCCAACAAAGTAACTTTATGCAGATTACCTCTGACACTGTCACAGGCCTTGATATAATCAATTAAATGCACTTTCCCTCTAATAGGTCGCAGAGCAGCCTGGCAATCTGGATTAGCATTGTCAAAAGCTAATAACCGCAACACTATATCCTGAGCAGCCAAATCTGCAATCACCTTTTTAAGAGACTCCTGTAACCGAGCTGTAAAATCCACATACAGTTCTTTTGGTCCCTGTTTTACAGCACTAAAGGAAGGGTATTGTTTTCCACCTGAAGTGATTTTTTCCCAAGCTCTAATGCACACTCCTCTAAGCTGTTCTAGGGCATCATCCTGCATGACCACCTGTGCATCTAAACCAGCCCTGCCACTGACCCTAAAGTTGGTCTGCAGTTATATTAATTTGAGGTTGGGTCTGGGCGTTGCAAGTAGCCTGAACAGAAGCTTCATCTGCCCACCAAGTTTTAAATTGTAAGAACTGAGCAGGAGTCAGGCAAGTTCAAGTAAAAGCGTCCCAGTCAGTAGAAATCATTCGACTGGAAACAGCAACATTCTTTAACAGTCTCATTACAAAAGGAGAACCCAGTCCATACTGATTAATAGCTTGTTTAAATTCTTTGAGTTATTAAAAGGAAAAGGCTCAAATGTAGTTATAATATTTCCCTGCTGATCAGGTAGGTGTATTCTAACACGGAACTGCCAAGCCTCTATATCACCCTCTCGTCTAGTTTGCTGAATTCCTGCCTGAATAGAACTGAGAGTGGTTGCTCGAGATGCTGCTAAGTCACTGGGGCAAAAACTTTTCTCCCTGTGTCCTCTGGAAAAGAAAGATCTGGAGGGTCAGGCCACTCTTTTTCTTCAAAATAATAATGAGGGGGTGCAGAAGGGTAAGGATGAACTTCTCCCTCCTTTGCCACTGTAGCTCTAGCTGGCAAACAAACCTGCTCTGTTTCTTCTTCTGTAACTTAATTATCCTCTCCCTCCTCCTCATCATTAGTGTGAAAAGGTTCCAAGGTGGAATGAAGCAAAGCCCACATTTGTCCCATTGTTACCGTGATGCTTCCGAGCTCCTCTTCTTACCACGGGGATCATTTTTTTTTTTTTTTTTTTTTTTTTTGAGACGGAGTCTCACTCTGTCACCCAGGCTGGAGTGCTGTGGCCGGATCTCAGCTCACTGCAAGCTCCGCCTCCCGGGTTTACGCCATTCTCTTGCCTCAGCCTCCGTAGTAGCTGGGACTACAGGCGCCCGCCACCTCGCCCGGCTAGTTTTTTGTATTTTTTAGTAGAGACGGGGTTTCACCGGGTTAGCCAGGATGGTCTCGATCTCCTGACCTTGTGATCCGCCCGTCTCGGCCTCCCAAAGTGCTGGGATTACAGGCTTGAGCCACCGCGCCCGGCCACGGGGATCATTTTAAGAGTACTTGAGTGTCCTCCAGCTTAGTTCCATGTTCTCCAACCGTCACTCTGGTGACCCTTCGACCTGGGTTCGAGCCCCCACGTATGGGCGCCACTTGCTGAGAGCTCGGTCATGGAGACCCTAACCCAGGGGCACTGGAGGAATTAAAGACACACACAGAGAAATATGGAGTGTGGAGTGGGAAATCAGGGGTCTCACAGCCTTCAGAATTAAGAGCCTCGAACAGAGATTTATCCACGTATTTATTGACAGCAAGTCAGTGATAAGCATTGTTTCTATAGATTATAGATTCATTAAAGGTATTCCTTATGGGAAATAAAGGGATGGGCTGAAATAAAGAGATGGGTCTGGCTAGTTATCTGCAGCAGGAGCATGTCCTTAAGACACAGATAGCTCCTGCTATTTTTGTGGTTTAAGAACGCCTTTAAGCGGTTTTTCGCCCTGGGAGGGCCAGGTGTTCCTTGCCCTCATTCCAGTAAACCCACAACCTTCCAGCTGGGTGTTGTGGCCATCATGAACACGTCACACTGCTGCAGAGATTTTGTTTATGGCCAGTTTTGAGGCCAGTTTATGGCCAGATTTTGGGGGCTTATTCCCAACAGGGAAGAAGAGGGCTCCCTAAGGAACTAAACAAGCTAACATCGTATTAAACATATTGAATGAAACCATATCCCACATTAAATATAATTTCTAGGTACAGAAGAGTTGAATTGCAGTTGATTAGTTAAGAAAACAGTTGCTTTGTAGACATTACGTATGTATGTGTGGAGGCCGGGCGCGGTGGCTCAAGCCTGTAATCCCAGCACTTTGGGAGGCTGAGACGGGTGGATCACGAGGTCAGGAGATCGAGACCATCCTGGCTAACACGGTGAAACCCCATCTCTACTAAAAAATACAAAAAACTAGCCGGGCAAGGTGGCGGGCACCTGTAGTCCCAGCTACTCGGGTGGCTGAGGCAGGAGAATGGCATAAACCCGGGAGGCAGAGCTTGCAGTGAGCTGAGATCCAGCCACTGCACCCCAGCCTGGGTGACAGAGCAAGACTCCGTCTCAAAAAAAAAAAAAAAAAAGTATGTATGTATGGGGTTGGACGCGGTGATTCATGCCTGTAATCCCAGCACTTTGGGAGGTAGAGGCAGGTGGATCACCTGAGGTCAGGAGTTCGAGACCAGCCTGGCCTACATGGTGAAACTCTGTCTCTACTAAAAATACAAAAAGAATAGCCAGGCATGGTGGCGGGTGCCTATAATTCCAGCTTCTCAGGAGGCTGAGGCAGGAGAATCACTTGAACCCGGGAGGCAGAGGTTGCAGTGGGCTGAGATCATGCCATTGCACTCCAGCCTGGGAAACAAGAGTGAAACTCATCTCAAAAAAAAAAAAAAAGTATATGTGCATTTACTTATTTATTTATTTATTGAGACTGGCTCTTGCTCTGTTGCCTAGGCTAGAGTGCAGAGGCATGATCTTGGCTTATTGCAACCTTGACCTCCTGGGCTCAAGTGATCCTCCCACCTCAGGCCCCAAGTAGCTGGGACTATAGGCACATGCCACCACGCCTCGCTAATTTTTGTATTTTTTGTAGAAACAGGGTTTTGCCATGTTGCCCGGACTAATCTCGAACTCCTAACTCAAACAATCCACCTGCCTCAGCTTCCCAAAGTGCTGGGGTTACAGGCATGTGCCACTGTGCCTGGCGTTAGTATTAATTAATTCCTACCTGTACTTTTTGCATTCTGGAATCAGTACATTTTATTTTCAGGTTTCAAACAGTTCATTGATCCCCAAAAAGCCTATGGGCCCTGGACACTCTACCTAATACTGATAAAATGGTCCTTTATAAGTATGCCATAGAAGTCTTTCAAATTAATATAGATAGACATTGCTTGAAAATGGATAGGTGTTTACATGGTTGGCAGCGACAGGATACTCTAAATTCATGCATATACTTATTCAACAAGTTTACGGGAATATCAACCATGCACCAGGCACTGTGGTTGGTGCTGAGTAAAGAGTGGGAACAAAACTCACACGGTCCTACCTTCGTGGAACTTAAGTCTTTGTGGGGAATGGTAAGATAAGTAAGTATAGCTGGTGATGAGTGCAATCCGTACCCCATTGAGAAAATAATTAGAATACGAAGGGTAGCCTATTTTTTATTAAATGGTGCTATGGTCTGAATGTTTGTGTCCCTCCAGAATTCATATGTTGACATAAAACCTTCGAGGTTCTGTCCTCTCTGCCGAGCTTCACATCTGATATTTTATTGACTACTTGGCAATTAAAAGGTGGGACATTTGGGAGGTGATTAGGTGATGAGGGCTCTCATCAGACATAGAATCTCCAGCGCTTTGATCTTGGACTCCCCAGCCTCTAGAACTGTTAGGAATAAATGTCTTTGTTTATAAATAACAGTAGTCGCCCTTAGCCATGGTTTCATCTTCTGTGGTCAACGTCAGTCCAAAAATATTACATAGAAAATTCCAGAAATAAACAATTCGTGAGTTTTAAATTGCACACCATTTTGAGTAGCATGACGAACTCTGGTACCATCCTGCTCTCTCTAGGCCAGGACATGAATCATCCCTTTGTCCTCAGTATCCACATTGTTGATACTACCTGCCCATTAAGGCCTTCTCAGTTATCAGATACACTGTTGTAGTATCACAGTGCTTGTGTTCAAGTCACTCTTATTTTACTTCATAATGGCCCCAAAGCACAAAAGTAGCGATGCTGGTGATTTGGATCTGCCAAAGAGAAACTGTAAAATGCTTTCTTTAAGTGAAAATGTGAAAATTTCTTGATTTAAAAGGGAAAGAAACCAAACCTATATTCTGAGGTTGCTAAGATCTATGGTAAGAATAAATATTTTATCCATAAAACTATTAATGAGGAAAAGGAAATGCGTGCATAGTATATAGAGGGTTCAGTAATATCTGTGGTTTCAGGCATCCACAAGAGGTCTTGGAATGTAACCCCCGAGGATAAGAAAGGACTACTGTATCCAGTCTAAGGTATAACCGACTCTCAGTATGCTTGGGGAACTGGTTCCCGGATACCCTGATGCCAAAATCTGCAGATGCTCAAGTCCCTGATATAAAATGGTGTAATATTTGCATATAACTAACTGATGCATACCCTCCCATATCCTTTCAATCATCTTTATATTATTCAGAATATCTAATACAATTCCTACATATCACTTCATTCACATGGCTTCAATGTAGTACTTGGCATGCAGCAAATTCAAGTTTTGCTTTTTGGAAACTTGTGTAATTTTTTTCTCCCAAATTTTTGATCCAACGTTGGTTGATGTCAACCAATCACAGATGTCAAACCCACAGATACAAAGGGCCAACTGTATTTTGTTATAGCAGCCAGAAAGAACTAAGTCCCTGAGTGTGATGGTCAGTTTTTTTGTGTCAACTTGGTTAGGCTACATTCCCAAGTCATTAGTCAAACACTAATCTAGATGCTGCTGTAAAGGTATTTTGTGGATGTGATTAAAGTCCATCCTTCCTAAAGTGAACTGATGTTCACTTTAAGGAAGGGAGATTATCCCGGCTAATCTGGGTGGGCCTGATTCAATCAGTTGAAGGCCATAAGACAGAGCTGGGCTTCCCTGAAGAAATTCCTCCTGTAAACAATAGCCTCACCCCTTGCATGAGAGTTCCAGTGTAGTGTGCAGATTTTGGACTTGCTTAGCTGGAGCCCCACAATCATGTAAGCCAATTCCTTACAATAAACCTCTTGATATACATCTACTACTAGTTCTGTTTCTCTGGTTGAAAACTGAGTATGTGACATCTGAGAGATAAAGGGTCAGAAGGTGTTAGGGTGGGGGCAAGTGAAAGCGGTTGAGGGTGGAGTGTCAGCTTTGCTTTTTTGGAGAATGAGGGTGTGATCCAACACATAGAAAGAGGAAGAGGAACACGAAATGAGAGAAGAGAGAAGTAGGCAGGGGCTTGATGTAGCTCAAAGATAGGTTATGGAAAGCAGTGTGGATTTTAAGAGAAAGGGGAAATAAAATAACTGAATTTGGCTCTTATTTTTCCATTTTTAAAAAAATACATTATAGAAAAAAATATAGAGATGGGATCTTGCTGTGTTGACCAGGCTGGTCTCCAACTCCTGGCCTCAAGCGATCCTCCCATTTTGGCCCCCCAAAGTGCTGGGATTAATTACAGGTGTGAGACACGTGCCCGGCCTCAATTTGTCTTTTAAAGGATGATTTTGACTACAGGAGAATTACTTGGATCAGGGTTGGGGGGGTGAGATGAGGGGGTGTGATTTCAGAGGCCAAGTATGGAAGGAGCAAACAATTGAGAGAGACGCATCAGCTGAGATTAGATTACAGAGATGGTCGGGTTGACAGGGTAAAGTGTAAGCATGAGACCCGAGCTAGGACAAGCAGAACTTGCAGTTCTATTACAAGATGTAGGGGTGAGGAGTGCCAGGGTGACTCTCGAGTGTCTGGCTTGAGCAACTGGGCAAATGGTGTGGATCAAAAAAGCAGCAGGTTGGAGGGAGGACGGGAGTGTTAATCGAAGTTCTGGAAGTTTTAGGTTCGATATGACTCTGAGTGGAGATGTCAATCAGTCAACCGAATATCAGGTGTGAAGATCGGCAGAGCGGGCAGAACCAGAGACATTCATTAGAGAGCAAGCAGGTGGAGGGCACTTAACCTATAGGAAGGATAGAGCGAGAAAAGGGCCAGGAAAAGTCCTAATGTGTAGAGAAAGGCAGAGGCTGAAAAGAAGCAACGGCGAGGTCAGAGGAATATCTTTAGGGTATGATTACGCCTACGCAAGTGGGTAAAATGAGGGCATAATGACGCGCACTGGATTGCAATAAACAGCTTTTATTCTTTTATCAGAGATAGTATCTAGCTTTGTAGCCCAGGCTGCAGTGCAGTAGCATGCTCATAGCTCGCTGCAGCTTCATTGGGCTCAGGCGATCCTCTCGAGTAACTAGGTGTACAGGCGTAGGTCATTGTGACCGGCTTTTTCTTTTCTCTTTTTTTTTTTTTTTTTTTTCAGGAAGAGAGGGTCTCACTATGTTACCAGGCTGGTCTCGCAGTCTCGCACTCCTGGCCTCGAGCGATCCTCCTGCCTCGGCCTTTCGGCCTCCCAAAGTGGGGGCCTGTGCCCAGCCAATGGCTGTTCCAAATTAGGGTCTACGGCCCCGCACCGCTGCCACGCACAGTCCTGCGCGCCCAGACTCGACGCAAACAACAGCCGCAAGCTTCCCTGACCCCGCCCCGCAGAGTCCTCGCCCCACCCCGGCTCCACCCCTCTCCCAACCCTGCCAGGCTCTCCAATCGCGTGTGGAATTATCGCTCTACCCAGGCGGTGGTGTGGATCTCCGCTCCAATTGGGGCCGTACCATGGCGGAGAAGACTCAAAAGAGGTGGGTCTGCTGCTTGAGAAAAGCCCTTTCTCAGCTTTGCGTAGGGGTGGAACCTGTTCCTGGTCGCCAATGGTGGCGACTCAGAGGGTGTCTCATCCTGGGCCTTCGGGCTGAAGGTACCTCAAGCCCAGACCTGGCGTCCACTGAGGGAGGGGGCTACGGAGTGGGGGCGGGGAGGGCTGAGAAGGGACACGGAGTCACCGCCTGGAAGGTTTTTGTTTCTGTCTGTCCTTCCCTCCCCGTAGGCGCCTGCGCAGAGGGGGTCTCCCGGCGGGGCTGCGAGGAGAGGGTGACGTCAGCTTTTTCTTGGGGCGCAGGGGGAGGCGGGCTCCCTTCTCCAGCACAATCGGCGGTACTTGGGGCAGCTGTACCCCACGGCTTGGCGCTGGATTCTCTGCTGCATGTTGCGAGACCCCACGCCAGTGCTGGCCGCACCCCAGGCCCTTCCTGTCTCTGGAGGGTGGGGTGTGTAAAGGGATTTACGGTCCCTGTCAGAAGGGGATCCGCGCCTCGAACTGTGACCCACACGCACGTGCGCACACACACACACACACACTATATATTCAGATGCGGGGAGTACATGCGCAGATTTGTTGCACAGATATTTTGCGTAATGGTGAAGTTTGAGCTTCTAGTGTACTTATCACCCAAATAGTGAATGTTGTACTCGATGGGTAATTTTTCAGCCCTCACACCCCTCCTACCCTCGCTGCTTTTAGAGTCCCCAGTGTCTGTTATTTCCCTCTTTATGTTTCTGTGTACTCATTTTAGCTCCAACTTAAAAGTGAGAACATGTGCATTTGATTTTGTTTCTGAGTTATTTCATACGGTAATGGCCTCCAGTTCCATCCATGTTGTTGCAAAAGACATGATTCCTTTCTTTTTTATGGCTCTGTAGTATTCCATCGTATAGATACACCCCATTTCCTTTATCCAGTCATCCGTTGATGAACACTTAGGTTGATTCCATACTTTGCTATTGTGAGTAGTACAGTGATAAAGGAGTTTAATTGTCTTTTTAGTACGATGGTTTTCTTTGAGTAGATCCTGGGTCGAATGGTAGTTCCATTTGGATTGGTAGTTCTATATGAATTGCTGGGTCCAATGGTACTTCTGTCTTTAGTCCTTTGAGAAGTCATACTATTTTCAATAGATGAACTAATTTACATTCCCACCGATAGTGTATAAGCTTAGAACTGTGACATTTTCTGCCAGGCGTGGAGTGAACAAGCTCCTTTGTAAACATATGGGGAGGGCAATTTTGGCTGCTTCTCCGGTAGTCTTCATTGCTGGGGTCTCTTGGTGGCTGTTGGTGGCTGGGATGTCACAAGTGCAAAAGTAAAGCCGTTTCGAACAGCAGCAGTGTTGAGCTCCCTCTGCTGACTCTTTTTGACAAAGAAAACTGACATTGTTTCTGGTGCCGTAAATTAAAATTTAGATTTTTCTTCCATTTAAGCAGATGCTCTATAATTTTTTTTTTGTAAGCTAAAGAGGAACAGATGTGTTATAAATATTATGTGCAGTAGATAGTAGCTGACAGTGAAGATGAAGGTATTGTTGACTTGTTACTTTAACAGATCTGAGGTTAAGTCTTGCCCTCCCATCTGCCGGCTCACCTCTCTGCTCCCACCACTCCGAGATACAGAGGGGTCCTTGCAGAGATATTGGGACCACGTTTTAGTTGGCCTAGTTGGTGAATTAATTCTTCCCTCCCCCACTGAGAAGTGTGCTGATTGTGATGCAAGCATTACCTGGGATCTCTCCCTTGGGCGTAAAACTGAAGGCAGGGGGCACTTGTGAGTCTCTCCTACTCTCAGTTGCCCGGGACAAGTTAAATGTTAGATAATGCTCTTTTCATAATGGGAAGGAAGCTGAGGAAATGGAAAATTGCAATGAGAAATAAGGTCTAAAACAAGAGACATTTTATAGAGGCTAATTTATTTGACCAGGGCTTAATAAAACTGCATATTTTACCATAAAAACCCACTTTAAGTGAAAAGTGTCGGAGAAATGACATTTACAGATGGTGATACATTCAAGGACAGTGTCATTCATTTATCATGGAAAAACATCTGGAGTGACAGGATGTTTCCAGAAAACTTTCAACTAGAAGAGAGATGACTGATTTCAGGACAGTGATGCCCCAGGAATGAACTCTGCTCCAAGAAATTTCTAGTCTCTGAATTTCAGTTTTTTCTGTAATATGAGAGGGTTAGACCAGGTGATTTTCTGCTTTTACTAAAGTTTTCTTTCTTTTACTTTCTTCTAATTTCTTTCTTCTAATCTTACTAAAATCTTTCTTCTCCAATACAGTAGGAGGGCTACGTATTTTCTGTTATTTCAGCAGATTGACTTTTTTTTTTTTTTTTTTGAGACAGAGTCGCTCAGGTTGGAGTGCCGTGAAAGCTTTGCACCATGCCTGCTTCCTGTTTTTTTTTTTGAATTGGAGTCTCACTCTGTTGCCCAGGCTGGAGTGCAGTGACGCAATCTCAGCTCACTACAACCTTTGCCTACCGGGTTCAAGCGATCATCCTGCCTCAGCCTCCTGAGTAACTGGGACTACAGGTGCCCACGACCACACCTGGCCAATTTTTGTATTTTTAGTAGAGACAGGGTTTCAGCATGTTGGCCAGGCTGGTCTCGAACTCCTGACCTCAAGGAATATGCCCGCCTCAGCCTCCCAAAGTGCTGGGATTACAGGCGTGAGCCACTGCACCTGGCCCAAATTGACTCTTGACAGGCTGTATCACCCAGAAGGACCATTGGTAGGATTTCATTGACTTATGCCTTGTAAAAAGTCAGAGCCTGACAAAATGATGGAAACAGCTGGAGTTGTGTCTATTCTCAAAACCATTTCTTGAAGATAGACTCAGGGATTATTAGTTTTTTCTATCTGATACATTATTTTTTTCTTTACTTAGAGCTTTAAAAATACATTGCGGTGTGAAGTTTGTCCACCCTAAATTGTGGAAGAAAAATTTGTGTATGTCTTTTTTTTTTAGTTCATCACACTAGTAGGGAAATTGGTACAATCTGAAAAATAGTTTTCATCTTACTTTGCATGTATATTAGGGAATACTTTGGGGTAAGATTCTGGCATAGAAATGATGGAGAGTCATGTTAATGAAAGAATCTTTACCCTTCTGTCTCTCACAGCTGTATTTTTAGAACTCTCTTATGAGCTTCAAAATCTGTATTTTCAGTCGCTTATTGGGCATATCTGGTGACTATTCCGTAGATACCTCAGACTGAGTTTATCTAAAATTTAGCCAAATGACTTTTTTCTCTGAAATCTGCCCCTCCTCCCATAGGCTATTCTCAGATGGTGCCATTAGTTTTCCAGATCAGAAACCTAGAGGCTTTGACTTTGCTCCCTGGCTCCTGACTTTTGGTTAGTTTTCTTTTTCTTTTCTTTTTTCTTTTTTTCCTTTTTTTTTTTTTTTTTTTTTTTTTTTTGAGACAGAGTTTCACTCCGTCACCCAGGCTGGAGTGCAGTGATGCGATCTCGGTTCACTGCAACCTCTACCTCCTGGGCTCAAGCAGTCCTCCCGCCTCAGCCCCCCAAGTAGCTGGGAGTACAGGTGTAAGCCACCATACCCAGCTAAGTTTTCTATTTTTTGTAGAGATTGGGTTTTACCATGTGACCCGGGCTGGTTTGGGTTGTTTTTCTGGCATAAATGAAGCTGAGTCAGAGCAGCTGATTTTGAGCCCTGGAATTTGAGTTTCCCTCTCCATCAGAAATCATCCCTTCCCAGGAAGGGGACAGGATGGCACCAGTTTCCTTATTTCACTCCATGCCCCTCACCCCCATCCTTCTGTAGTTGATATGGTTTGGCTGTGTCACCACCCAAATCTCATTTTGAATTGTAGTTCCCATAATTCCCACATGTTGTGGGAGGGACCAGGTGGAGATAATTGACTCATGGGGGCCATTTCCCCCTTCCTGTTCTCATGATATGAGTTAGTTCTCACAAGATCTAATGGTTTTATAAGGGACTTCTCCCTTCACTGGGCACTCATTCTCCTCCCTGCCACCATGTGAAGAAGGACATGTTTGCTGCCCCTTCTGCCATAGTTGTAGGTTTCCTGAGGCCTCCCCAGCCATGCTGAACTGTGAGTCAATTAAACCTCTTTCCTTTATAAATTATCCAGTCTCAAATATGTCTTTATTAGCAGTGTGAGAACAGACTAATACACTAGTCAAACTTATTTCCCCTCCACAGAGAAGAAAGCAAATATAGTTTGCTCTTTATATCCATGGGTTCCACATCCATGGATTCAACCAACCTCAGATCGAAAATAGGAAAAAAAAATTGTGTCTGTAAACAATACAGTATAACTATTTACAGAGCATTTACATTATATTAGGTATTGTAAATTATCTAGAAATGACAAAGTATGAGAGGATGTGTATAGGCTTTATGCAAATATTGCAGCATTTTATATCAGAGACTTGAACATCTGAGGATTGGTCTGGGAACCAATCTCCCACAGATACTGGATACTGAGGGATGTGATTATACACACTTTATGGTCCTTGGGGCCTGTAACAAGGAATGGGAAGTACCTACCTTCAACGTTGCCTAGAAACCAGATTTTTATTAAATGTGTTTATTGCCAAGTCTTGTTTCTATTTCCTAGACATACCTGCAGCTTCTCCTATGTGCTACCAGTGCATTTGATGTGGTTTGGCCCTGTGTCCCCACTCACATCTCATCTTGAATTATAATGCCCACCTGTTGAGGGAGGGACGAGTAATCTGAGTGATTGGATTATGGGAGTGGTTTCCCCCATGCGGTTCTCGTGATAGTGAGTGAATTCTCACAAGACCTGATGGTTTTATAAATGGTAGTTTTCCCTGCGCTCTCACTGTCTCTCTGTCCTGCTGCCTTGTGAAGAAGGTGCCTGCTTCCCCTTTACCTTCCGCCATAATTGTAAGTTTCCTGAGACCTCCCCAGTCATGTGGAACTGTGAGTCAATTAAACCTCTTTCCTTTATAAACTACCCAGTCTCAGGGAAGTTCTGTATAGCAGTGTGAAAACGGACTAATACAGCATTTCAGGCGTGCATTCTCTCTGTAGGATTAGACCAGCTGCCTCCCTGACCCCCACCACCGCCAAGTACTTCTTCATACGTGTCAATTATCTGCATACCATTTTGTGACATTGTTGGCTTGGGAATGGGAATCCTTCAGTGACTTCTTGCCTACAGGTGCAAATTCAAATCCCTTGTCATGGTGTACAAGCTTGTTCATGGGCTGGTCCTGCTTTTCCTCCCAGCCTTACCTGCTGCCTTTCTCTTCATGACTTTCATGCTTCTACTCATTCGGTGATGTCCAACCTGGGAGGGGGAAGAGGTTTTTACTTTGTTACTTACTAGTCTCTGCTTAGATGTATGCATATGGTATTTCAACATAGAATAGATAAAATAGTGTTTTAATATTTTTACATAAGTGTTCTTGCACAAACATTTACACTTTTCTTTTCTTTTTTTTTTTTGAGATGGAGTATCGCTCTGTCGCCCAGGCTGAAGTGCAGTGGCGCTACCTCGGCTCACTGCAAGCTCTGCCTCCCCGGGTCACGCCATTCTCCTGCCTCAGCCTCCCCAGTAGCTGGGACTATAGGCGCCCACCACCATGCCCGGCTAATTTTTGTATTTTTAATAGAGACAGAGTTTCGCCATGTTGGCCAGGTTGGTTGGTCTCAAACTCCTGACCTCAGGTGATCCACCTGCCTTGGCCTCCCAAAGTCCTGGGATTACAGGTATGAGCCACCATGCCCAGCCCAAAGTGGAAAAATTGGAAATCAAAATTTTGAAAAATCCAAACAAAATTACGAAGACAAAATATCTAAAATGTTAGTGTTATTTCATAGTAGCTGAGAGCACATTTAACACCGTGAATGTCATTGCCATTTAGAAAAATTCTTTTCTTAATGAAGTTTCCTAATAACCATCACTGTAATGGAGAAGTCATTTGATGCACTTCCTCATGTCAGCTCATGGTTCAGCTAGGGTCGGTGTTTACATACAGCTTTGTCAAACAAAAGATAACAGCAGAATATAAAAAAGCATCAATAAGTTATATGGAAATTATTAGAGTCTTTTGAACAATTTGTACTACAATTTATATTACTTTGTAAAAAGTTTCTCTCATGTTTGTGTGTGTGTATGTATATATATGAGAGTAAATAGAAGTATTTGTAAATTTTAAATTTCTAAGTTAGTATTACTTTGCTGGTTGTTAAATAGTTTAAATGTATATTTTTTCACCCTGCCTTTACAAAAATAATGGCATATTATATACTGTCTATTTTCTCACTTCACTTTTTTTTACTTTTAACAATATAGCTTGGAGATCGTTCCTTTTTTTTTTTTTTTTAAGAGATGAGGTCGGCCGGGCGCGGTGGCTCACGCCTGTAATCCCAGCACTTTGGGAGGCCGAGGCGGGCGGATCACAAGGTCAGGAGATCGAGACCACGGTGAAACCCCATCTCTACTAAAAATACAAAAAATTAGCTGGGCGCGGTTGTGGGCGCCTGTAGTCCCAGCTACTCGGGAGGCTGAGGCAGGAGAATGGCGTGAATCCGGGAGGCGGAGCTTGCAGTGAGCCGAGATCGCGCCACTGCACTCCAGCCTGGGCGACAGAGCGAGACTCCGTCTCAAAAAAAAAAAAAAAAAAAAAAAAAGAGATGAGGTCGCACTATGTTGCCCAGACTGGTCTTGAATTCCTGGGCTTAAGCAATTCTCCTTCCTTGGCCTCTCAGAGTGCTGGGATTACAGGTGTAAGCCACTGTGCACAGCCATTCTAAAATCTTGACAAGGGATTATTCATTCTTTTTGATGACCATGTAATAGTCTATAATATACCATAATTTATTAACTGATCTTCCACTAATGAATATCTAGGTTGTTTTCAGCTGTTTGCTGTTTAGAAACATGCTGATATTAAAAGAAAAGGTTCAAAACTCTTCTCAAGCATTTTAATACTATAGCACATGTGATTTGGGATGATGGACAATATACCAATTGAAAAATTTATAATCTATTAAAACCTTACCCTCTTACCATTGACTTTCCATTTTTCCATCTTTTTTTGTTTTTTTCTGAGATGGAGTTTCACTCTTATTACCCATGCTTGAGTGCAGTGGCGCGATCTCGGCTCACTGCAACCTCCGCCTCCCGAGTTCAAGTGATTCTCCTGCCTCAGCCTCCCGAGTAGCTGGGATTACAGGTGCCCGCTACCACACCAGCTAATTTTGTATTTTTAGTAGAGATGGGGTTTCTCCGTGTTGGTAAGGCTGGTGTCGAATTCCCGACCTGAGGTGATCCGCCCACCTCAGCCTCCCCGAGTGCTAGGATTACAGGTGTGAGCCACTGCATCTGGTCTTTTTTTCCATCATTTTTTAAACCTTGTTTTCATTACAGTGTCAGGGTAGCTTCTCCAACAGTATTTTTAATCTTACTCCTGGTAAATGTTACCTTTTTCTTGCTACAGTGTGAAGATTGCTCCTGGAGCAGTTGTATGTGTAGAAAGTGAAATCAGAGGAGATGTGACTATCGGTAAGAAAATAGTTTATTTACTCTTTTTCAAGAATTGATGTGATTTAATCTATTTTAGTGCTTTACAATTAGATACTGTCTTCCATGTTTATTTCACGGATGTCCTAGTTTTATTGACAAAACAATGCATTTTCTCCTATGTGTTTAAAATTTCTGAAGGAATACAGTGTGATGGAGGCTGTGTTTAAACTCCTATCTGAAATACTAATGAGGCTGTATAACAAAGTCATTCGTGTATTTGAGAGAGATCCGTTGTGTACCTGCGATGTGCCAGGCACGGTGCTACGGTGCTGCCTTTGTGGAGCTTCGTGGAGAGCGTGGGCCATGGAGTCAACGGACCTGGGCTGCTTTGCTCCTTGCTCCTTTCTTGCTGGGTTACTTTGGACATATTACTTAACCTCTCTAACCTTGATTTTTTTTTTCCCCATCTATATAATTGTGTATATCAGGATCAGGTGTGGCTGCATGTAGGTGTGGCTTACCGCTGCAGGGGTTTATTCTCTCATATAAAAAGTTTTGAGGTAAGTAATGCAAGGCTGATTAGTTCATTGTCCAGCATGGAGCTCCCGTCCTGTAGGCCAGGAAGTGATGGCTAGAGCACCAGCCGTCATCCTGGGTGAGAAAGGGGAGGCATGGAAGCAAAAGGGCATGTGTCCCAGCTGTGAGTCAGCTCCCTTTAAATAGCCTTCCTGAAAGTTCCACACGACCCTCCCCTGCAGCTTGATGTGTCCATGAGATTGTCTTAGCCATGAGACCAAGCTGCAGGGGAGTTTGTCTATCTCTTAGGTTTCTTGAAAGAGAACATGAAAATTGTGAGTAGTGAGCTGTCAATAACCGTTTGCTGTTAACGCGGTCAGATCTTCTCAGTGTAGCCTTGTCAGAGCTCAAGTCCAACATTTTACATACATGAACTTGACTAAATTCCTCAGACATTTTACTCTGTTCTTTTACCTGGGGTTTGCCTGGATATGGTGCCCTTGCGGTTTTATTGGTGTGAGCTCATTCTTACCAGCAGCCGCATGTCACCTGTATGCTACCAGACTAAAGTGTTCAGTGAACTGTTACACTTTCAGAGAGGAAATACACTTTATTTCCTTAAATGAACAGTTTCTTTAATAGAAAAAAAACCCTGTAATGTCATATTTTTATTCTAAAAATATCTAAGCCTCCAAACAATTTAGGCATCTTGTCTTATAAAACCAGTGGAGATTGTGCCAGTATTATGGAACATTGTTAAGAATTTGCCAGGGGCCAGGCGCGGTGGCTCAAGCCTGTAATCCCAGCACTTTGGGAGGCCGAGATGGGCGGATCACGAGGTCAGAAGATCGACACCATCCTGGCTAACACGTAAAACCCCGTCTCTACTAAAAAATACAAAAATCTAGCTGGGCGAGGTGGCGGGCGCCTGTAGTCCCAGCTACTCGGGAGGCTGAGGCAGGAGAATGGCGTAAACCCGGGAGGCGGAGCTTGCAGTGAGCTGAGATCCGGCCACTGCACTCCAGCCTGGGCAACAGAGCGAGACTCCGTCTCAAAAAAAAAAAAAAAAAAAAAAAGAATTTGCCAGGTTGGTTGATTTAATTATTTTAAATTGAGATACTTTAAAAATGTAGAAAACGGCCCTGTTTCTTTTCAGTGCTGTGTTAACTCTTTGTCTTTTGTATTACCTAAACCACTTGCAAAGTGTTTATGAAGGAAAATGAGGAGCGCCATGTTTTTTAATTTTTTACAATCTCTGCTGCAGACTGGGACCACATATTTATCAAAATGCTCCTCTGTGTTGTTTTTACTCATCATTTTACTGCATTATAATTGTGGCTATCATCATGATATTCTAGGAATAATACCTTATAGTAGTTTACAACGCATTCTTCAGTTAGAAGGAAAGTAAGACTGAAGTAATTATGTAGATTTTCCCTGGCATTTCTTCTACTTCCCCATTTTACATTTTTTCTTTTTTTAAAAAATCCCCCAATGTTACAACAACCCTGTTTTGTTGTTGTTGTTGTTGTTATTGTTTTGTGACGGGGTCTCGCTATTTTGCCAGGCTGGTGTTAAACTCATGGGCTCAAGCGATCCTCCTGCCTCAGCTTCCCAAAGTGTTGGGATTACAGGTGTGAGCCACCACACCTGGCCCCACAACAACCCCATTTTAAATAACTATATAATGTCTACTATAAGATAGATATATAGATAGTATAGCTACATCTGCAGGCATAAATATACACAGACATTACATGGGTGGGGGATATGTATTTCAGATTTGAAATAACATATTTTACAGAAGATTTTCTGGGCTGTAAAGGCATTATCTGTGCAAGGAAGGTAGCTGCCAGTGATTGGTGGACCACTGCCTAGGACTGAGTTTTAGGGGTATCAGGGATCAGTATTCACTTTCCTGTTTCTCCCTCTGGTTTTCACTACGTTGTGCTCCTCCCCCTTCTTTATGCCTCTTATGTTCCTACTTTCCCTACATGTTGAAATTATTTAAGAAAGCAGAGGCCGGAAAGAGTTCAAGACCAGTGTGGAAAATATAGTGGGATAAGAGAGAGAGAGAGAGAAAGGAAGGAAGGGAAAGAAGGAAAAGAGAGAAAGAAAGAGAGGAAAGGGAGGGAGGGAGGAAAGGAAGGGAGAGAGAGAGAGGAAGAGAGAGAGAGAGAAAGAAAATAAGGAAGGAAAGAAAGAAAAGGAAAGGAAGAGAGAGAGAAGAAGGAAGGAGAAAAAAGAAAAATTAGCAGAAGGAAGGGAGGGAGGGAAGAAGGAAGGGAAAAATTAGCCGCATGTGGTGGCACGTGCCTGTAGTCCCAGCTACTTGGGAGGGCTCAGTGAGCTATAATTGCACCACTACACTCCAGCCTGGATGACAGTATGAGACCGTGTCTCAAAAAAATAATAATAATAATATTACATAAGGAGGTACATTGTTTAAAGCTACTTTCCATCTAGTTTGTTTGTTTGTTTAGAACCAAGGTCTTATTCTGTTGCCCAGGCTGGAGTGCACTGGTGTGATCATGGCTCACTGCGGTGTCAAACCTCTGCACTCAAGTGATCCTCCCACCTCAGCCTCCAAAGTAGCCAGGTCTACAGCAATGCACCACCACACCTGGCTGATGTTTGTATTTTTGTCCAGGCTGGTCTCAAACTCCTGGCCTCAGTTGATCCTCCTGCCTTGGCCTACCAAAGTTCTGGGATTACAGGTGTAAGTCATTGCTCTTGGCCCTTCAACTAGTTTTTGACCACTAGCTGGTGGTGCACAATTCTGATAGTTAAAATGACATTTTAACACAGATTTTCTTTCTTTCTTTTTCTTTTTGAGACGGAGTCTGTCTCACTCTGTTGCCCAGGCTGGAGTGCAGTGGCGTGATCTCGGCTCACTGCAACTTTCACCTCCTGGGTTCAAGTGATTCTCGTGTCTCAGCCTCCCAAGTAGCCAGAATTACAGGCATGCGCCACCACACTTGGCTAATTTTTTTTTGTATTTTTAATAGAGACAGGGTTTCACCATGTTGGTCAGGCTGACTTCAAACTCCTAACCTCAAATGATCCGCCCTTTTTGGCCTCCAAAGTTAACACAGATTTTCGGTGATGGATTATAACATAAGAAGTGGTAATACATTTTTAAGGAAAGAAATACCTAGCGATTTACAGTTTATCACAGCAGATGGCCTCCAAGTGAATACTTGTTATATTTACTTTGACCCAGTGTTTCGAAACAAGAAAATTTTTGCTCAAATACTGAAGACAAAAAAACTCAATTTTAAAAGTTAAGGAAAATTTGAGGAAAAATGAAGGTTCAGAAGAGTGTTACAGTTACCGATGGTTCTGTCTTCTACAATTCTTGTCTCCTTTTTGTTACGTATGTTTCTTATCTTCAACTGTATAATACGGGAATTTTCCAGAATTGGTATTTAGATAATCATTTTTGTCCTTGTTGTATTTAGTATAAAATGTTTCAAGTCTTTTGGCTTCTATTAATTCATTTTTCTGATGTAATGCATCAGATTAAAAAGCTTCTGGGAGATATAATTATAAAAGCAAAGAGTGGAGATAAGTCATCTGATTACAACTGTCACCACCCTGCTTTATTTTTCATCTTAGGGCTTTTATTGTTGCTTTTGCTTAGTTTATCTGAGTTAAGTAGCAATAAACTGTAGTTTAATTCATAGATTTTTTTCAGGATGTTTTGTGTAATTTTCCACCCTCTAGTCATGTATATTTTTACAAATTATTCCATTCTGAAATATTTTAGGAATAAAGTAATGTTTTCCTTTGCTATGTTTCAGGCTAATGGAACTTTAAACTCAATCTGTTTTCCTAGAAAAGCAGGTATTTGTTTTTTCAGAGAAACTAGCTGGATGCTTGGAAGTATGGTCCTTAAGCAGAAACCCTATAACTTGAAACTCTGCTGGAGCCTGACCCCCTTATTCAAGGCTGTTCAGAGACAAAGTCTGGGAAAAGTAACAGCCCTCTTGTTAATTACAATTTGGGTAAATAAGGTTTCATAGCATCAAGCCTATTTTTAGTCAGTCTGCCTTCATTCATGGGCCGTGAATTATTTCCCGTAAATCTTTGAGAGCCGAAAACCTTTCTGAAAGGCACCCTGAAGCACAGTCCCATGGTCCGTTACAGGGCGAGAGGCTGGGACAGGACTTAGTCAGGACATCAGTATGTGAAGGCAGAATTCTTCACAGTGGAAATGTTTTGTGCTGGAAGCACTTTGTCCCACTTACTTAGTCTCTCTAGGAGAGTTTTAATACAGACCAAAAGCCTCCCTTTCATTGCAGCAATCTTTTTCAGGAAGGCAGAACAGTGGCTTTGACTTGAGAAATTATCACCTAGAAAGCACTCTTAGAGGTACTTCAGCTTACAGTTCAAGAAAATTGTTTAGTTGTCACAAAAACAGAGCTTAAGGCCTTTCGAATTATTTATTGACAAATGGAAATGTACACAAAGATTGCTTTCTGTGGCAAAGATAGACAGAAAAAGTGTCCTTTACCAGGGAAATGGAAATTGGATGCAAGGAATATCTTTCTGGCTGTGTGGCACCAAGCCCAGCCAACCCATTTAGAAAAATAATTCATCAGCCAGTAAGGCAGTTCCAACTCTAGACACGTTTATCCAAACACGGAGATAAGCCAAATAGGGCTTCAGCACATTTGGTAAGAAAATACACAAACTGCCCTGCCAGAAGGAGCGCCAGGGTTCACAGCAAGCTTTCAAACAGTGTTTTCCATGGTGACAGAGTTTTATTTTTAAAGCACTTGAACCTCAAGACCCTTAAACTTCATGTTGAATTCAGACCCGATCTAGGTATAATAAAAGTGCTCATGGCATCAGAAAAGCATGAAGTGAACCGTGGCCACGTTTCAGTGTGCTATTTCTAATGGTGCTTGAGTTGCTGGGCTCTGGACTCTGCTGCCCAACCTCCCATCATCAGACCACACAGACAGAATTACCCGCGTCATTCTCGGAAATCACAGCCTTCCTTTAAGAAGTTCACCAGGCCAGACGCGGTGGCTCACGCCTTCAATCCTAGCACTTTAGGAGGCTGAGTCGAGCGGATTTCCTGAGCTCAGGAGTTCGAGACCAGCCTGGGCAACACGGTGAAACCCCATCTCTACTAAAATACAAAAAATCTGCTGGGCGTGGTGGTGGGCGCCTGTAGCCCCAGAGGCAGGAGAATTGCTTAAACCTGGGAGGTGGAGGTTGCAGTGAGCCGAGATCTTGCCACTGCACTCCAGCCGGGGCGACAGAGCGAGACTCTGTATCCAAAAAGAAAAAAGTTCACCAAACCAAAATCTTAGCGGTTACATATCCTGAAGTCCGCTTTTGCTAACCACTTCAGTCTGTGCCCAGAAAAGACCCACAAGAAGTTGAGAGAACCTATTTGATGTATTATTGCCTGTGACATTTGCTGTCACCTCACAATTTAAAGTTGATCGTTTCTCAAACTTTTATTTCAGCCGCTTAACACTGGGACCTGTAGTTTGCAATGCTGCCAGCAGGTGGAGGTGGTGTCTAAATCACTGGTCTCACCTAAATGCAGCGGTGCTTTCTCTCCCTCTCTGGACACAGCCCTCAGATTTCTAACCAGGCATTTTCCAGTTACTTGTTTAATAATTATTAATAATGATAAAGACAGTAATAATAATAAAATACCTGCTTGAAATAGTTCACATATTATTTTTTCAATATTGTGTAAGACGTCTTACAGGACTGAGGTTTATTTTAATTTTTTTTGTTTGTTTTTTTGAGACAGAGTCTCACTTTGTCACCCAGGCTGGAGTGCAGTGGCGCAATCTCAGTTCACTGCAACCTCTGCCTCCCGGGTTCAAGTGACTCTCCTGCCTCAGCCTCCCAAGTAGCTGGGATTACAGATGCCCGCCACAATGCCCGGCTAATTTTGGTGTTTTAGTAGAGATGGGGTTTCGCCATGTTGCCCAGGCTGGTCTCGAATTCTTGTGCTCAAGTGATTCACCTGCCGTGGTCTCCCAAAGTGCTGGGATTACAGACGTGAGCCACCACGCCTGGCCTATTTTGATTTTTTAAAATGTGTGCTTCTGGTATCTTCTGTGAAAAAAAAGTTTTAAAATTTTTAAAAAGTGTGCTTATTTGTTTGGGTTCTTTAAGAAACATGGATTAGTCATTTTTGAAAGGGAAAAATGAAAGTATCACTTGTTTTCATAAGTTTTAAAGAAACACACAGGTCCCAGGGGTATCTTTGTCTTGTCAAGAGCTACAGCTTGATGACCGGCAGAATATCTAGTGTCTCTGGCTACTTATCTAGCAGTGGCAAAGGATCTGCTTTCTGTCACAGACGTGACGATCACATCCTCCTATCTTTTTTTTTCCCCCTCAGAGAAAAAAAAAAAAAAGACATTGTCAGAGACAGTATCTTGCTCTGTCGCCCAGGCTGGAGTACAGTGGTACAATCATTGTTCCCTGTAGCCTTGAACCCCTGGACGCAAGCAATCCTTCTGCCTCAGCCTCCCAGGTAATTGGGACCACAGGTGCACCCTACCATAACTGGCCAATTTTTTTTAATTTTTCATTTTGTAGAGAAGCGGGTGTGACTCATTGCCCTGGCTGGTCTGGAACTCCTGGCCTGAAGTAGTCCTCCCACCTCAGTCTCCTGAAGTGCTGGGATTACAGGTGTGAGCCACTGTGCTCAGCCCCATATCTAAGATTTTTAAAGCTAGTTATGGAAAATACTTTCATTAATCTTTTTACTGTCTGATCGTGTGGTGTGGAATTTTTCCCCTTGGTTAACAGGAGGTATTACCCTGATACCTGAGTAGAGGTGCAAAGCGGTTCTTTTTCTTCTGTGTCCCAGACCAGAACTAGTTATTTTGCTTACTATGAAAAAGTTATTCATTAGCTCTTAGTAGTAAATAGTGATAAATATCCCATTTTTTAAGAACCATGGTCCAGACCCCACAATCCCTCTTTCAAACATTATTTCATATAATCCACATTTCAGCCCAATGAAGTAGGTTACAGATCTCTTCTTTTTATAGATGAGAAAACACGCCTTTGTGAGAGTAAGCACGTCACCTTTAGGTGATAGAGTCCGGTGTCTAGACTTTCTAGACAAGGCGGGGGGTGGGACTGGCTGGGGCTTTGATTACAAAGAACCTAAAAGAGGCATATTGTGTCCTGTTATCATAGACTATTTTGACGTAAAATATAAACCTGGTATGGTGCAAACTATACATTTCAGTTGGTTCCCACAGCTGGAAGCCTTACAGTTTCTCCTTTAAAAGAAATCCACTGCTCGTTTCCCTGTTGTTTGGGGCCTCAGCCCCGAAAGTGGTGATGTCTAAAATGCCATTATTAAGGGACCTGTGAAATAAATTATGGTATATTAATATAAAATGAGATACTTTTCAGCCATTAAAAAGAGTATCTGTCTAGATATACTTACATGGAAAAATTACCATGAAATAAGCAAATTGTAGAAGAATAGGTACTATTTCTTGATTTGAAAGACGTGTGCTTGAAATGCATATTTTTTTCCAAATCATATTTATTTTTAAACTTTTTAATGAGATATAGCTTATATGGAGTGATATTTACAGATTTTTTTTTTATTGTTTTTTTTTTTGAGACGGAGTCTCACTCTGTCACCCAGGCTGAGTGCAGTCGTGTGATCTTGGCTCATGGCAACTTCCACCTTCCAGGTTCAAGCGATCCTCCCACCTCAGCCTCCTGAGTAGCTCAGACCACAGGTGTGCACCACCCTGCCTGGCTAATTTTTTTGTATTTTTCGTAGGGACAGGGTTTCACCATGTTAGCTAGGCTGGTCCCGAACTGCTGACCTCAAGTGATCCACCCACCTCGGCCTCCCAAAGTGCTGGGATTACAGGCATGAGCCACCGCCCACAGCAGTATTTACATATCTTAAGTATACAGTGGAGCTTACATCTGGAATAATATACCCCAAATTTTTAAGAGTAGTTACCTCTGGGGAATGAGATTAGCATAAGAAGATCTTTCACTTTTTGCTTTGTTTGAATTTTTTGTAATGATCATGTTATTATATAAATATGTATATAGCTGTGTGAATGTGTGTATATATATGCATATATATTTTTGTTTGTTTTAAATAAAAGATTAGATGCACACATTTACACTCATGTTCCACTTGAGAAGCTTCCCAGGGATCTCAGAGATCCATCCCATCTTCTATCCTGAAATCTTCCATCCTGAATAGGAGAATATGCCTGGGAAATTTTACTTTAAAAGCTGAAGATTTGGAAAGCCAGAAGTGACTGAGAGATCAAGGCCACTCTCTTGTTATTTCTTACCAGACTGTGCGTCCTGATAAGAAATGTTGGGGTGTTGGACTGAGCAGCCTGTTTTAGGCCCCCACCCTCCTTATCAACCTCCAGCAATTCCTCATCAGGAAAAAGAATAGGCGTCCCTGAGGTTCTCTCCAATTCTCTGGGCACCAGAAACACCTCCTTATTTTTAGTACATTTGTGAATGAGTGTATATTAAGCATTCCCAGTTTTCAAGATAAAAAGTTCAAAAGGACAAAAATAACATGTATTTATTTTTATTGCCCCATATCATATAGTGGGGCATCTCAGCTGTCACAGGCAGATAATAATTATGAATTGACAATTTATATAATTAGGTGGGGCACAGTGGCTCACGCCTGTAATCCCAGCATTTTGGGAGGCTGAGGCAGGAGGATTTCTTGAGGCCAAGTGTTCAAGACCAGCCTGAGCAACATAGTGAGACCCCATCTCTAAAAATTAGCTGGATGTGGTGGCATGTGCCTGTAGTTCCAGCAGCTCAAGAGGCTGAGGCAGGAGGATTGCTTGAGCTCAGGAATTGAAGGCTGGAGGGAGTTATGATCACGCTACTATACTCCGGCCTGGGTGATAGAATGAGATCCTGTCTCTAAAAAAAAAACAAACCAATTTACACAATTGAATACTGAATTTTTTGGACAGTGTCACTTTCCTAATCCCCCACCCCCTCCGTCAACACTTCTGTCCACCCTCCCTTACTTTCAGAGTCAGTTATTTCATCTGCTTGTGTTTACCCATAAAAATTGCCTTGGGGGGGTACATGGGATGGGTATTGGAGAGAGGCTGAAGGAGGCTATGTTTTCCCATCAGTGGTTTCATTATCACCAGAACCCTCAGCCTGTGGTAGATAAAGCTGGGAGGGAGTGTGTTAGCATTCCAGGCTCAGGGCGGGGTACTGTGCTGGTGAAGTGAGAGTAATGAGGGCCCTGGCTGTTCCCTTCAATTTGAGACTGGAGGCATCGCCTCAGGGCTCCCCACACCAAAGTCCTAGGACTCCAGTGATCACCTTTGGGTCCTTCTGCTGCCTCCCTTTAACCTTTTCAGCTTTCACTGGTTTGAATCATATCCTGGGCCAGACGGCAGAAGCTGTGCCTCCTTTCAGTAGGTGTGCTCGTAATAGGGACACTGACAGAGGAGCAAAGCTGTTAGATCCCATAATTTCTGACTTCTGTCCACCCATGTTTCTCCTTTTTTTTTTTTTTTTTTTTTGAGACAGAGTCTTGCTGTGTCACCCAGGCTGGAGTACAGTGGCATGATCTCAGCTCACTGCAGCCTCTGTTTCCTGGGTTCACACGATTCTCCTGCCTCAGCCTGCCAAGTAGCTGGGACTACAGGCACATACCATCATGCCTGGCTCATTTTAGTATTTTTTGGTAAAGATGGGGTTTTGCCATGTTGGCCAGGCTGATCTCGAACTCCTGACCTCAAGCGATCTGCCCATCTCGGCCTCCATATTTCTTCTTAATTATGTAATAAAAAGACTAATTCGGAGGCACACTCACATAAGAAAGCAGAACATGTTAAGCAAAGAGAGCCTTACCTTGCTGAGGGAAAAGAAGGAATTAATTTTTATTGCCAACTTTGTGTCACATGCTGTGTCTCCCAACATTATCACCCCTAGCCCTTACAGCAACCCTGTGGGACTGGTGTTGTCATCACCTCTGTTTCACCACTGAGATCACGGGAAGCTTCCGAGTGGAGGCTGAGCCAGAGCTGTCTGGCTGTAGTGCCTGTGCCATTCCACTCACATTTGCTTGCAATTTGGCCCTGACTACCGATGATAAAGCCCGGGAGATAGTATCTGTGAAGTACCTAGCTTGGTGCCTGGCACATACTTAGAAAATGTTCCTCCCAACAGCCTCACCCATCCTCAGTCACCTTCCACCCGCCTGTTGGAAGCATAGCCTCCACCACTAATTTCTTCTCAAACTATTTTTAACAGGACCTCGGACAGTGATCCACCCTAAAGCACGAATTATTGCAGAAGCCGGGCCAATAGTGATTGGCGAAGGGAACCTAATAGAAGAACAGGCCCTCATCATAAATGCGTAAGTAAGACTCTTATACATACTGTGAACCAAGGACGATGGGTAATGGTTTTTCTTAATTTTAGCTGTCTGTAAGACCCTTTTCAACGGACATCCAGGATGCGTACTATTTTAGAGCTAGAGAAACATTAAGGGTCTTTTTCAACATAAGTAAATAAGCAAACCAAAAACCATATGAGGGAAAAGACTTGTCCAAGATGAGAGAGCTGAGTAGCTGCCTAGAATCTTTGATGCTGGGCCTGGTCATCTTCCCCTTACATGTGGCTTTCTCACCCATTCCTTAAGCAAACATTTCCTGAGCACTTCAAGCCTCCCAGTGCTGTGCCCACCACCCTGCAGAGAGTTTTTTTGGATTTTTCGGTTCTAGCCGAAATGTTATTACTCATGCCTAAACATGTGAATTTAACTCTAATATATTTTTTCACATGTTTTGCACAGGTGACACCCAGAATTATAGTTGAAAAATGTGGAGTCCTAGAGGCAATTTTTTAACTGTAAAGATTAAAAAATAATAAAATACTAGAACATGTGCATGATCATAGTGAACCAGACTGTAAAACCCATGAATTTTTCATAAACATTTATAAGTTCTTTCTAGATAAAATTTTGGGAAGGAATTCAAGTTTATACCTAATTTATAGCAACCGTGTATGGAATTTGTAAGAAAGACCTTGGGAAAATATTTAACTGTCAGAAAAAGACTGATTTAATGCTTACTTAGGATTTAAAATACATTTGGCACCTTCAGTGTAAGTCAATTAACAGCAGCTATATTCTGCAGTAACTCAACTGTCAGAGATAAAACACCATTTAAAAATGGCGTCCTCTTCTTAGAACACAAACATTTTATCTTCCAAGTATTTCAACTAGCTAATAGCAATAATTATTTTATGTGAATATCTGTTTATGTTTCACAATCCCAAATAATTATTAAGAGTGGAAAATTTTCAAGTTAGGCATGATTTTGATTCTAGTTAACAGCCTAAAAAGATAGCTAGCATCTTTTTTCCTTAGTCCTGGAGAAGACCCACTGGACTTTGAATTTAAAAAATAAACTAAAGTAGGCCGGGCGTGGTGGCTCACACGGGTAATCCCAGCACTTTGGGAGGCCAAGGCAGATGGATCATGAATGAGGTCAGGAGTTCAGACCAGCCTGACCAATATGGTGAAACCCCGTCTCTACTGAAAATACAAAAAAAAATTAGCCGGGCATGGTGGCACCCCACCTTGTAGTCCCAGCTACTTGGAAGGCTGAGGCAGGAGAATCACTTGAAGCTGGGAGGCAGAGGTTGCAGTGAGCCAAGATTGTGCCACTGTACTCCAGCCTGAGCGACACAGCAAGACTCCGTCTCAAAAAATATAATAAACTAAAATAAATAAATTAAGGAAGGCTGTTCTTCTCTACACACCAATGACTTCTTCATTTTTCAGTAGCTCTCTTCAACTCAAAATCAAGCCTGCTCTAGCATACAGGATGAATGAATGACTTAAATTAAGAAATAACTTACATAGGCTGGGCGTGGTGGCTCACACCTATAATCCCAGCACTTTGGGAGGCCCTGACTAGTGGATCACCTGAGATCAGTTCGAGACCAGCCTGGGCAACATGGTGAAACCCCACCTCTACAAAAATACAAAAATTAGCCGGGCCTAGTGGCACGTGCCTGTAGTCCCATCTACTTGGGAGGCTGAGGCAGGAGAATCTCTTGAACCCAGAGATGGAGGTTGCAGTGAGCCAAGATGGCGCCACCGCACCAGCCTGGGTGATAGAGTGAGATTCCATATCCAAAAAAAAAAAAAAAAAACAAAAGACAAATAACTTACATAGTCATATCTTTTAAGCTTGATGTAGGTAAAATTTAAGGAATTAACCAACAGCCAGGTGCAGTGGCTCAAGCCTGTAATCCCAGCACTTTGGGAGGCCGAGACAGGCGGATCACGAGGTCAGGAGATCGAGACCAGCCTGGCTAACACAGTGAAACCCCGTCTCTACCAAAAAAATACAAAAAACTAGCCGGGCGAGGTGGCAGGCGCCTGTAGTCCCAGCTACTCGGGAGGCTGAGGCAGGAGAATGGCGTAGACCCGGGAGGCGGAGCTTGCAGTGAGCTGAGATCCGGCCACTGCACTCCAGCCTGGGAGACAGAGCAAGACTCCGTCTCAAAAAAAAAAAAAAAAAAAAAAAAGAATTAACCAAAATTCGAAAATGGGAAGAAAATTGCTCATCGTGTTACTGACTTTTTGGATGATTTGTTTCTTCTTTTTACAGTTACCCAGATAATATCACTCCTGACACCGAAGATCCAGAACCAAAACCTATGATCATTGGCACCAATAATGTGTTTGAAGTTGGCTGTTGTATCCTTTACAATAATCTACCATAAATAATTCCCGGCTGTCCTTTGGTACCTAAGTCTTCTGTAGAAATTGTAAAACTGTCACAATTTGGCTATCAAATATACTTACATTCATAATATATATTATATTTTTAAAAGTAGGTCATCCAGGCTGGGTGCGGTGGCTCATGCCTGTAATCCCAGCACTGTGGGAGGCCAAAGTGGGCAGATCACTTGAGGCCAGGAGTTCAAGACCAGCCTGGCCAACATGTTGAAACCCTATCTCTACTATTAAAAAAAAAAAAATTAAAAAATCAGCTGGGTACGGTGGCGCATGCCTGAAATTGCAGCTACTCAGGAAGCTGAGGCAGAATCGCTTGAACTCAGGAGGCGGAGGTTGCAGTGAGCCAAGATTATGCCACTGCACTCCAGCCTGGGTGACAGAGCGAGACTCCATCTCAAAAAAGAATAAAAATGGCCGGGCGCGGTGGCTGAAGCCTGTAATCCCAGCACTTTGGGAGGCCGAGACGGGCGGATCACGAGGTCAGGAGATCGAGACCATCCTGGCTAATATGGTGAAACCCCGTCTCTACTAAAAATACAAAAAACTAGCCGGGCGAGGTGGTGGGCGCCTGTAGTCCCAGCTACTCGGGAGGCTGAGGCCGGAGAATGGTGTAAACCCGGGAGGCGGAGCTTGCAGTGAGCTGAGATCCGGCCACTGCACTCCAGCCTGGGCGACAAAGCGAGACTCCGTCTCAAAAAAAAAAAAAAAAGAATAAAAATAAAAATAAATAAAAATAGGTCACCTAGCTCTTTGAACAGACTTTTTTAATAGTATATATGTTTAAAATGGTCCCTTCTGTTCCTGTAAATAAGTCAATAGAGTAAAGTAAGTATGCCGTTTTTAGACAACGCAGACACACATGTATCTTTAGCTCAGCACTTTGAAAGTAACCACTTTTGCTGGTTGACAGGTAGCAATGTCTGAGTGACAATAAACATAGAAATAGCAATGCTGGCTTCCTTCTTGATTCAAGAATCCCAACTTTGTCAGTGTGTCACCTACATAGTTTTAGGTAGACAACACATTGTCTGATTCAAGAAAATGGTGTGTAGGGTTGAAAATATTCCATTATTCATGTGTTGTCTTCCCCCCCCCCCCAGAATGTCTCCAGTTCTTTTGCTTAGTTTAGTACTCTAAAAAGATAGTAAAATCAGGCCAGGCGCGGTGGCTCATGCCTGTAATCCCAGCACTTTGGGAGGCCAAGGCGGGCGGATTACCTGAGGTTGGGAGTTTGAGGCCAGCCTGACCAACATGGAGAAACCCCATCTCTACTAAAAACACAAAATTAGCCGGGCGTGATGGTGCATGCCTGTAATCCCAGCTACTCGGGAGGCTGAGGCAGGAGAATCACTTGAACCTGGGAGGCGGAGGTCGTGGTGAGTGGAGATTGCGCCATTGTACTCCAGCCTGGGCAATGAGTGAAACGAAACTCCGTCTCAAAAAGATTTAAAAAAAAAAAAAAAAAAAAGATAGTAAAATCTTATGGCGTCAGCAAAACATACAATATATAGTAGAAAATATTTACAAGGAAAAATCTAAATGTTCAACGATAGCAAGATATTTAAATAAATTGAACTATGAGCATAAAACCACTAGGACCACTAAGCAGTCATTTAAAATTATGTTTTCAAAGATTTTACTTTATCTTTTTTGAGACAGGATCTTGCTCTGTCACCCAGGTTGGCATGCAGTGGCATAATCATAGCTTACTGCAGCCTCAGCTCCCAGACTCAAGCAATCCTCCCATCTCAGCCTCCCAAGTAGCTGGGATTATAGGCGCACACCACCGTGCCCAGCTAATTTTACTTTTGGTAGAGATGATGTCTCACTCTGTTGCCCAAGCTGGTCCTTGAACCCGTAGGCTCAAGCAATCCTCCCACCTTGGCCTCCCAGAGTGCTGGGGTTACAGATGTGAGCCACCCTCCCTGGCCTAAAGATTTTAATAGCGTGGAATAATGCTTGCAAATTTAAGTGAACTGAATAAGCTATAAAAGTTTATACAGTTTGATTCCCACTTATATACAGGAAATTCTATATATTCATATAAAGATATATCAAACTTTTAACAGTGTTTAAGTGATTGGGTGATGGATAATTTTAATTATCTTGAAACAATTATGAAAATACTCATAAAATCAGAGTATAAGGACTTGTTTCTTCAAAAAACACAAATCATTTATTTATACCTAGAGATATTTATGTTTAAAGATTAAACCGTTACCACAGATTGCCCAGACCCAAGAGTTCTGGCAAGGGTGAGCCTGCATGGCCCATCTGACACCCCTGTCCTCTGTCCCAGTGCAATATAAAAACATACTGTGTTAGTGGGGACTAAAGGTGAACATATTTATAGTATTTACCTAACTCTGGCTTACAGATTCCCAAGCTATGAAGATGGGAGATAATAATGTCATTGAATCAAAAGGTAAGCTACGTTCAGAGTTTTATTGTCAAAGCAGTGACCTCTTTTCTCTTTGTGTTCCGGGAAACAGCCTAATACAAACTGGCAAGGTGGTGTGCTTGGAAGGGGGCTACAATAGCTGGCAAACTAATTCTTTGCCACTAAGGAACCTTAATCTGGTTATGTGGTTGTCTGGTAATGTTAAATACATTAAATTTAAAATCAGCTGTGTACAGGATTGAATTAAACCATAAAGTTTAAATGAAAGATTCGGAAAAGATTTCTACTAAATACTAGTCTCTGAAATTTTAGTTGGGTAGTGTTGTTGTAGAATTAAAGGAGGGGAAAAATCACAGTGTCTCTAGCAGTTGCTTTCTTTAATTTCAGGAATACTTTTCCCTAACCAATCAGAAACCAATATCATGAGCTTGTAAGTGGGACCAGACAGGAGATTATGTAAAGTCAGTGTCACTACTGGGAAGCAACTTCAAGAGCTTGTCCCACCAAGGTCCAGAAAGAACCTGGATGATGCCAGTTCTTTAGATTAGTGGGTTATCTTTCTTGGTCCCGAGTGGCATGAAAGAAAATGCTGCTTTTTTAAATAATAAAATGATACTTTGTGTTAATCTACTTAATGACTTTTATTTTAATTTGGATTATCAATTATCACTATTATCATCAGCATTTTCTGTTTATTTTATGCTTACTGTGTTTCAAACCTGTGCTCATCACTTTACATCTGTTATTGCATTATTCCTTAAACTGTGAGGTAGAGTGGCCTCTTCGTTTTATAGATGAACTTGAGCTTAGAGACTTGGCGGTGACTTTCCCAAGGTCACACAAATAGCAGCAGAGCTCCATTTTGAATCCATCTGACCCTGGCTTGTACTGCCTGCCTCTGTGTTGTCCATACAAACTCCAAACTGGTGTATTTTCTTTAACTTTTTTCTTAAGGCCAGTTTACATTTTTATACCTAAATCATCTTAGGAAAAAAAGTGTTGCAGTCATTTGATGTCTTAAGTTGCAGTTCTTTCTATGTTTTTATTGCAGCATATGTAGGCAGAAATGTAATACTGACAAGTGGCTGCATCATTGGGGCTTGTTGCAACCTAAATACATTTGAAGTCATCCCTGAGAATACAGTGATCTATGGTGCAGACTGCCTTCGTCGGGTGCAGACTGAGCGACCACAGGTACTAGAACCTCTCTTTAAAAAGAGTTCTATCTGCTAATTTTCCCAAAATACAATGTAATTGTCTTCATGAGGCAGCAGGTACACTATTTAAGAAGAACATAATTAAAATAAAAGAAGCCAGGCTCAATGACTCATGCCTGGAATCCTAGCACTTTGGGAGGCCGAGGCAGGAGGATGACTTGAGGCCAGGAATTTAAGACCAGCCTGGGCAACATAGTGAGACTCTGTCTCTACAAAAACTAGAAAAACTTAGCCAAGTGTGGTGGGGCATGACTATAGCCCAGCTACTGAGGAGGCTGAGGTGGGAAGATAATGCTTGAGTGTGAGATTACCATGAACCATGATCATGCCACTGCACTCCAGCCTGAGCAACAGAGACCCCAACTCAAAAAATAAATAAATAAAAAGAAAACAATGAGAAACATGCCGAAAACCCAGGATTTAATTGCAGTTCAATTATTTAGTCTTTAGGTTAATATCAAAAATATATACAAGGATGACGATGACAAGTCAGTTATGAGAAAAGATCCAGAAATGTTACTCTTGGTCTCATGCATTGTCACTGACAATGCATAAACAAACCGTACAAGCCATATTGATTTACTCCTAAAATACCAGTCTTCAAAGTTAAGGAATGACCATACTACATTTATCCTGTGCCTCTACCTGGGGTGTGTCTATTTAGTTTATTGCCATAGCTTCATAATAAACACAGTTTGTGAATAAGAAAGTATGTTTGGATATTTTCCTGGCTTGAAAAATTATCTCCTCCTAGAAACTCAGATCAAGAATAATGTCGAGTAAATATTTGGAGTTTAATATTAGAGTAGGAGATGAAAAAGGGCATTTGGGCTTCCTTTGGACATAAGACATTTGTATTGCAGTTTTGAGCCTCATTGCTTGGCACATTCGATATATATTTCTTCAGTTACCTAGCCTCCTTTTCTTCCCACTAAAGAAAATAGTTTCAAGGACTGTGGGAGGCCAAGGCAGGCAGATCACTTGAGCCCAGGAAGGAGTTCAAGACCAATCTGGGCAACATCATGAGACCCCATCTCTACAAAAAATAAAAAATCATCAGTTGGGCCTGGTGGCATTCACCTGTAGTCCCAGCGACTTGGGAGGCTGAGGTGGGAGAATCGCTTGAGCCCAGGAGGTCAGGGCTGCAGTAAGCTCTGTACCACTGCACTCCAGCCTGGCTGACAGAGTGAGGATCTGTCGCAAAAAAAGAAAAAAAAAAAAAAAAGAATAGTTTCAAAACATAACTATGCCTCTGATTCTTAGCCATATTTTATCGGGAATCAAAACTCCAGTTCTTTCTGGGTTACTCTATTTCTGTAATGTTTGGCTTCATTATTATTATAATTATAAACAAGTATTACTCTATAGACTAAAAAAGAAATAACACCAAATCTAGTCATTTTTTTACTTTCTACATAACAGCAAAAATGACTGAAGACTGGGAAATGAAGCTGGTGTTGAGGAAGGGAGATTAGAATTAAGTGAGCAAGAATATCTGAAACTTATTATTTTATAATATGCAATATTGTCTTCCACATTTCACTGATCATAAGGACTATATAGAGGTCTTTATTAAAAATAAAGATTCCCCAGACTTATTGAGTCACAGTGCTAGGGCAGGGGCCTAAAAAGCTATATTTTTTACAAGTACTGCAGTGAGTTTTACAATCAGGAAAATCTGGGCAGTACTCATATATGAAGAATGAAGATCAGACAGGTGTATCCAAGTACACCTCAGCTGTGTGGCTCTGTAGGTCACGTGGAAAACAAAATACTATGGGTGTTTTACTTATGTGGTCTTCTGTAATTGGAACTTTTTAACTTTTCAGAAGCCAAGATGAAATCTACAAAAGCGAGTTTGAAAAGTGACTTCTGTATATTTTTATATAAATATATAAAATCTGTTGGCTTTTTCTTGTAACCAGACTTAGCATATGTTCATTATAAATTTTAAAAAGACGAGCAGGTAAGCAAAATTGAGTCAATGAAAATCACCTATAATTCCACAACTTATTTATTAATAACCATTGCTACCTGGAACTTTTTTTTTTTTTTTTTTTGAGACAGGGTCTGGCTCTGTCACCCAGGCTGTAGTGCAGTGGCGCAATCATGGCTCACTGCAGCCTCAACCTCCTGGGCTCAATCCACCTGCACCCCCGCCACCCTGCTTCCACCTCAGCCTCCTGAGTAGCTATGACTACAGGGGCGTGCCACCACACACAGCTAATTTTTAAATTTTTTGTAGTGACAAGATCTCCCTATGTTGCTCAGGTGGTCTGGAACTCCTGGGCTCTAATCATCATCCTCTCTGGGCCTCCCAAAGTGCAGAGATTACAGGCATGAGCCACCACGCCTGGTCGCTTCGTGGTACTCTTGACTTTGCTTTCTGCCAGCCAGCCTTAATTACCTTATCTTTTTAGCCCCAGACACTACAGCTGGATTTCTTGATGAAAATCTTGCCAAATTACCACCACCTAAAGAAGACTATGAAAGGAAGCTCAACTCCAGTAAAGAACTAAGAACAGTATATGACATGAAGATAACATTTTGTCTTTGACCACTGTCTTTTGAATGGGCCCACAGTGTTTATGCACTCTTAACAATGCACAGAATAATATGTGTTCACTGTATTTTGTAAAATTGGGTTGAGAGGAAACTAATGGAGTTTCATTGTAACTGTCCTTTGTAATTTATATAAATGTATTATTTTCATATATCCTTGCTTCTTTTCTGATAATTTACAGATTTAGCTTTTCTTTTGTTGTATAAACTGCTGCCACAAATTTTAGTTATGTGAAAGACTACCATGACAAGAAAAGACATACTGTTATGTATTTACATTCTAGCATAGACTAAACTGAATAAAAAGGCTGATAACAGCGCCTTTAGTGGGCATAATCAGGTTTTCTATTTGAATTAATCTTTTCTCTTAATTTTTATTATGTACTAGTTGTATTAAAGCTAATGTGTTTACTTTTTCCTCTTGTGGATTTGTAGCTGTTTAAAATTTCAGGTGAAATTTCAGTAGCTATTGAATTAATTTAGACTTCACTTTGTTTTTAAGAAAAATACAGTTTTTTTCTTTTTGGTAAAACAAAAGTAATCAGGGAAAGATGTCTTCAGTAGAATACAAATGAGTGGCATTCTTGGGTTTCTGAGGACAATGAAACGAAAAGAAATTTTGAAATTTATACACGTTTCTGAAATTGTTAATATTTTAGCATAGTACTAATCACTCATCATTGAGCTTTATTATTCTATTGTCTGTAGTGAGCAAGATGTTGAGGATTTTATAATTCCAGATTTTCAAAGTAATTCAAGTATACATTTACTGGAACATACTTCTCAACTTTTGAATTAGTAGGTATTGACTAATACTGAGATACTAAAATACTAAGATATTTTCTCAAAATTTAATTTTTATTTATTTATTTTAGAGACAAGGATCTCACTCTGTTACCTAGGCTGGAGTGCAGTGGCACAATCTTTGCTCGCATGGATCACTTGACCTCCTCAAGCTGAAGTGATCCTCAGCTTCTTGAGTAGTTGGGACTACAGGCATAAGCCGCCATGCCTGGCTTTTTTATGGTTTTTAACTTTTTGTGGAGACAGGATCTTGCTGTGTTGCCCAGGCTGGTCTCAAACTCCTGACTCAAAATTTAATTTTTAATTGTGAATAGAGAAAAATATATTTTTGAATTTCTGAATCTGACAGTGCAAATTAGCCCAATTGTTCGAAATTGGAATGATCTTGGTAAGAATACTCACGACTAAACTTGGAAAACTATACTGTAGTGGATGAAACATTGAGCTTTTGAAAAGGAGAACATAAATGCCCTATTTCTGTTGACTGCTATTTATTCATTTTTCAACCCCCTGGTGATCAGTTCAGAATGTTGTTGATCATGGAAATTTTCTAGATAAAAGAAATCAGAAATTACAAGACAGTCTTTGAAATTCTATACTGGTTCTAATGTATTCTCTCTGGATAGGCTCTGATATGCTAAGTAAATGGCCTTTCCAAACTACACAGGTACTATGTGGGGCAACAGTGAGATACCTTCTAAGGACTTGATAAGAAGAAACCACCAGAGAATCAACACATAGTGAGGAGAGTCTCAATGCTTCCCAGGTACACTGTAGGTTGTTACATGATATTAACTCATTTGAGGAAAGAAAATAACCAAAATTATCAACTCACCAAAATGGGATTTGAAGAAACAAAATATGACAGTGTGTATACAGTGTTATCCATGAAAAGGAAGTCCTGCATCCAAGAGATGTGAGTAATTCAGTGACCCAAAGTGTTCTCTACTTCAGTTAGGACTAGTTTATCAAGACCCAAGGTATGTGGCTTAGGGAGAACATACCTTGAGACTTGCCACTTCTTTTGGCACTAATTACAAGTCTAACTGAACCATCTTCTGATTGTTAATATGGCCTTTAAGCTATTATTGTTCAGGAAGAGGGAGAATTCTGCATAAGGGCACCAAAATTTCATTCTGCACATAGTAAATTTAGAGAAATTCTCTGGTTTATACGTCAGTCTCGTGAATTTTGTTTTGTGTGGTTCTGCCCCCAAGTTTGTCAGTTTAGTCTATGAATTTCTGAATATTCTAATGAAACATAGTTTCTGATTCTTCAAGATAGAGAACCAAAGCTCAGACAGATGACTGCAGACTTCACTCTTTGGGGCTTCTGCATAGCCAGGCTGTCAGCCTTCTCCTAGTGGCACTCTGTCTCACTTGAGACTATACTGAAACTACATCCCAAATATTCTAGACAAATAAGCTAAGTGATTAGGAGAACCCAGACATCCATGTGACATGAGGTAGTAACTGGACAGGGAAAAAAGAGAAACCATTTTATCAAATCATCTTATTGCAATCTGGCACTAGCTGTTTGGTCAAAATGATGATGGATCTTCGCCAATTGAATAGTGTAAGGTCTGGAAACAGTGATGAAACTTCACTTCATCCATAAGGACACACTGTAGTAGTTATGTATGCTGTGTAACAAATTACCCCCAAAACTAAAACAACACACATCTTATTAGCTCACTCAGTTTCTGAGAATCAAGAATCTGTGTGTGTCTTAGCTGATGCTGGGGCTGCAGTATCCATTTCCAAGATGGCGCACTAACATGGTTGTTGCCAGAAGGCCTTAGTTCGTCATCACATGAGCCTCTCTACAAGGCTACCTGGGTGTTCTCTTGACATGGCAGCTGGCTTTCTCCAGAATGAGTGATCCCAGAGAGGACGGAAGCCACGGGGCCTTTCATGACCTAGTCTCTGAAGTTGTACACGATCATTTCTGCTGAATTTGATTTGTTAGAATTGAGTCACTAAGTCCATTCTACACTGAAAGGATGGGGAATTAGGCTCTACCTTTTGAAGGGAATGGCATCAAAGAGTTCATGCTCTTATTTTTATTTTTTATTTTATTTATTTGTTTATTTTGAGACAGTCTTGCTCTGTCACCCGGGCTGCAGTGCAGTGGCATGATCTCGGCTCACTGCAACCTCTGCCTCCCGGGTTCAAGTGATTCTCCTGCCTCAGCCTCCCAAGCAGCTGGGACTACAGGCGTGTGCCACTGTGCCCAGCTAATTTTCGTATTTTTAGTAGAGACAGGGTTTCGCCATGTTATGGCCAGGCTGGTTTCGAACTCCTGACCTTAGGTGATCCACCCACCTCCGCCTCCCAAAGTGCTGGGATTACAGGCGTGAGCCACCGTGCCCAGCCCATGCTCATATTTTTAAACCCCAGCATGTACGCACACATCCATTTACATCTGGGTTTCTCCCAGTGCACTGTCAGCATCTCTTTAGAGAGTCTCCACACTGGGAGGAAGATGACTTTGGGAAGGACTGCTGTATATTAATTGCCATGGCACATGACGTCATCAGAGGTCATCTTATCCACTCGAAACCCCATTGTGTAGTGTTTTCTGACACCAAATGTGTGGTTTTTCAAACACCAGCAACCAATTCTCCAACACCAACTGAATGTCCAGCAATTCAGTACAGTTCTGATGCTATCTGGAGTTAGCCCAGACCCCACATTCCCATAGAACTACCCCTACTTCATTTGTCAGCACCAAATAGGGTGCCCAAACTACCCATACTTCTGTCCAGCCAACTCCAAATTGGGGTATTCCCATGATCCCTCAGGCTCAGTAATTCTCTAGAATGACTCAGAGAACTCAGGAAAGTGTGTGTTTACTACTGCAGATGTATTACAAGGGTACAACTCAGGAACAGCTGAAAGGAAGAAATGCCAAGGCCATGAGATGGGATGGGATGGCACAGGGTTTCCATTCCTTCTTTGAGCACGTCAGCCTCTCAGCACAGCACTAGCCTGGAAGCTTTCCAAGTCTAATCATTCAGGAGTTTTTATGATTCATTTTGTAGTCCCTGTAACCTCCCTGGAGTTTGTGGGTCAGGGCTGAGAGTTCTGATCCTCTAGTCATATGTTCTCATTAGCATACAAAAGACAGTACATTCTGGTCAGGCATGGTGGCTCATGCCTGCAATCCCAGCACTTTGGGAGATTGAGGCAAGCAGATAACTTGAGGTTAGGAGTTCAAGACCAGCCTGGCCAACATGGTGAAACCCCATCTCTACTAAAAATACAAAAATTAGCCAGGCATGGTGGTGGGCATCTGTAATCCCAACTACTTGGGAGGCTGAGGCAGAATTGCTTGAACTCGGGAGGCGGAGGTTGCAGTGACCCAAGATTGGCACCACTGCACTCCGCCTGAGAGCAAGACTCCATCTCAAAACAAACAACCAACCCAGTAATTTCCAAGGGCTTGAGAAACTCTGTGCCAGGGACCAGGGACAAAGACCAAATATTTTTTATTTTGCCACACCTATCTTCTTAGAAATTTAGTTTACTTTCCCTTAAATATAACATAAATTTCATTAAGCATCAGTTTAACTTGTTGAGGCTTAACAGAAACTATTATTAACAAAAACCTTGAGAGATAAGAATACTGAGCGGGAGAAATAATACAAGAACTATTCTTAACCCTAATATACTTTGTCAAGTCTGACTTTTTAAAAAATCGCATTAAGCTTGCATAGAGCTGACTACATACCAAGCACTGTTAAAAGCAGTTTACATGTAACTCATTAATTGCACATTATTTCCTTTAACTATATTAATGAGGTAGGTGATATTACTATCCTTATTTTGCAGAACTGGAAATTGAGGCACAAAGAGGTTAAGTAACTGCCAAAAGTCCACTCAGCTAGTAAGTGGCATTCTGGCTCCAGAGTTCATGATCTTAAGCACATTCTCCATTGCTTTATTGGAAGACTAAACCTTTTAAGGTAGATACTCTATAATTCAGTGGGCTTCCTAAATGCAAACAGGGAAAACAGATGTGGATTCACCTTTCCTAAAGGCTTTGCCTGTCTTTAAGTTCTTCAACTAAATGAGACCGAAAGAGTCCAGGGGATATCACCCCCAAATATGGCACCTTGGTATGCTGATTATTTTATATTGAAGGTACTTGGGAATCAGCAGAGGCCAGAAGAGTTTTTTCTTTGAGGTTTCCTTATCTACCTAAAGATCTGCCAGAAGAGAACACAATTGTATTCTATCCCTTCCCTTGTTTTTTCATCAACCAAGGAAGAGTAAACTCATCACGGAAGAGACTGAAAGTCAAACACCACATCCAGAGTCCAGATGAACTTCATCCCACACCATTATCTGTTCTTTGTCTCCATTCACCTCCCCTAAAAACTATTTACTTTTCCTCCAAAAGTTGCCTACATTCCCCACTTCCCTCTCCCCTATGGAGAAGGGGATATAGCTTCTAAATCTCATTGGGTATTGAGGACTCACTTTCCTGTGATGCTTCCATGCATGTCAGAGGTGTTTGAACCAGAGGGACTCCATCTTGAGTAGGGACTGGATAAAATGAGGCTGAGACCTACTGGGCTGCATTCCCAGGGGGTTAAGGTATTCTAAGTCATAGGGTGACATAGGAGGTCAGCACAAGATACAGGTCACAAAGACCTTGCTGATAAAACGGCATGTGGTAAAGAAGGCGACCAAAATCTGCCAAAACCAAGATGGCGGCCAAAGTGACCTCTGGTCGTGCTCACTGCTCATTATAATTATAATGCATTAGCATGATAAAAGACACTCCCACCAGTGCCATGACAGTTTATAGATGCCATAGCAACATCAGAAAATTACCCTATATGGTTTAAAAAGGGGAGGACCCTTCAGTTCTAGGAATTATCCACCCCTTTCCCAGAAAACTCATGAATAATCCACGCCTCATTTAGCATATAATCAAGAAATAACTATAAGCATCCTCAGTCAAGCAGCCCATGCCATTGCTCTGCCTATGGAGTAGCCATTCTTTATTCCTTTACTTTCTTAATAAACTTGCTTTCACTTTACTCTATGGACTCACCCTGCATTCTTTGTTGTGCGAGATCCGAGAAGCCTCTCTTACGGTCTGGAAGGGGATCCCTTTCCAGTAACACATGTACTAAATGTGTGTCCCTTTTCTCTTAATCAGTCTCTTGTCAGTTCATTTCATAGACTTGGATTAATTGAAACTTCAGGAGGGCTGAAGGAAAATACTCTTCACTCCTACCTGGCAAAACAATAGGGACATTTTAAAAGAGTTGTTTGATCTTCTCATTGAATTCAATAAGAATTACCCAAAGGGGTACCCGATGCTGGGGCTCCAGGTCATTCCATACAAAACTTTAAATTGGGTCTGCTTGGGGTTTTGTTTTGTTTTTTAAGGGACAGGGTCTTGCTGTTGCCCAGGCTGGAGTGCAAGTGGCACAATCATAGCCCACTGCAATCTCAAACTCCTGGACTCACACAATCCTCCTGCCTCAGCCTCCTAAGAAACTAGGACTACAGGACTGTGCCACCATGCCCAGCTCAATCTTTTATATTTTTATAGAGGAGAGGGTCTTGCTATATGGCCCAGGCTGGTCTTGAACTTCTGGCCTCAAGCAATCCTCCTGCCTCAGCCTCCCAAAGTGCTGGGATTACAGGTGTGAGCCATTGTGCCCAGTCTGGGTCTGCTTGTTATAACTAATTAACTGTAGTGGTAATTTGTGGTGGTGTTTTGTTCTGTTTTGTGTGTGTGTGTGTGTGTGTGTGTGTGTGTGTGTGTGTGTGTTTTGCTGGTAAAAGTAATACATTAATAATTTCATTTTACACAGTTTAGGAGGTGGGGAGAAAACACTTCTGATTCCATGGCCCCACCTCGAGCACCACCACTTGAATTGTTTTGGGGCTAATTTTTAATGTGCAATCCAAGGTAAAAGAAGATCTGTCAGATAGATGCATTCTTAAAGCTTCATAATCCCCATGTAGACCCGCTATTTTAACACAAGAGGGCACCAGTAGACAGTATAATCCCCCCTCCCACCACCACAGTGTCTAGCAAATGGGTGCTCTTGGAGAGTTTTATTTATTTTTGTTTGAAGACAGAGGCTGGCTCTGTTACCCAGCCTGGAGTGCAGGCGTATAAACACGATTCACTGCAGCCTCAACCTCTTGGGCTCAAGTGATCCTCCTGCCTCAGCCTCCTGAGAAGCTGGAACCACAGACTTGTGCTACCAGGCCCAGCTAATTTTTTAATTTTTTTTTTTTGTGGAGATAGAGTCTCCCTATGTTTCCCAGGATGGTCTCGAACTCCTGGGCTCAAGTTGTCCACCTGCCTGGGCCTCCCAAAGTGCTGGGATTACAGCCATGAGCCATCGCTCCTTCTGACCCATTTTAAGGATACTTTAGACTTTAATACTTTATTGAACAAAACTAGGAGCAGTTCCTTTCCTGTCTCCCTTAAAGGGTGTTGTATTTAAATATTTTAGAGCATTTAGCTGGGACTAGGTTGGTGACACTAAACACATGCAAATGGAGGCTCAGGCTTTGAGAAGAGAAGCATTGTCAGGCCCCCTAGAGACCCAGTCAAGAATGGATTGCCCAAGCCTTCATTGTCAGCATTCCTCTCCACAGGGTTTCAGCATTGCTCACCTTCATGAAAGTTTGAGTGGTGCTAAGTCCCTGAATTTAGACTTTCTTTTTTCCTTTTTAAAATTTTCAGTGACAGGGACTCACCCTGTTGACCAGGCTGGTCTTGAACTCCTGGGCTCAAGCCACCCTCCTGCCTCAGCCTCCCAACGTGCTGGGATTACAGGCGTGAGCCACCATGCCTGGCCTAGATTTTCCATTTCTTAAACTAACTCAGCTTTCGTTAGCTACCTGTATGGTTCAGACTTTTGAGCCAATCTCTGCTCTCTGTGAAAAATAATGCCTAATGCTCAGAACCCAAATTTCCCCTAGTAGGAAGTCGTCTGCTCCTTGGTAGGCTAATCACCACTCTCCCTGAGTTGTATGCTTTCCAAAAATCAGTTGTATTTGGCCAGGCATGGTGGCTCACGCCTGTAATCCCAGCACTTTGGGAGGCCAAGGTGGACGGATCACTCGAGGTCAGTCCAAGACCAACCTGGCCAACATGATGAAACCTCATCTCTACTAAAAATACAAAAGTTAGCTGGGCATGGTAGTGGGTCCCTGTAATCCCAGCTACTCAGGAGGCCGAGGCAGGAAGATTGGCTGAGCCTAGGAGGCAGAGGCTGCAGTAAGCCAAGATTGCGCCGCTGTACTCCTGCCTGGGCAACAGAGCAGGAATCAGTCTCAAAAAAAAAAGAAAAAAAAAAGTCAGTTGTATTTGTTCCAAAACTTGTTTATGCAAGTTGTACTCACTAACGATGTAATTTAATTCAGTATTACCAAAATCAAACAATTATGAGTGTGAAGAGAATACTCTCTATGAAAATAAATTGAAAACTTGGGAAAGGCCTGATAAAGACATGTTGTTAAAGAAAAAAATGCTGTGGAATTAGGTGTGGGCAAAACAACCATGAATGTTTGGGAGGGAGAGAGAAATGTTAAAATATAGGACTTTGCCCTCATTTTGCTTCACAAGTGTCTTGAGTCCTCATTCTACTGAAGCTGAAATTGATAATGCTGCTTGCTGTGCTAATCAATGTCCTCTGTGCAGCCCCCTGTCAGCAGGCCCACACGCAAAGCAGAGGTCTTAGCCTGACATCAAAGGAATGATGGGTAGATAAACCTGTTTAAGTTTTAAGTTAAAAATAAAATTTTGAAGATATACATTATAATTTTATGAAACCCCATATAGCTGACTTTTTTCTTTAACCAACCAACTACAGATTCTGACTGTGTAGTCAGGATGGCCGGGTTCTGTAGCTCATGCCTATAATCCCAGCACTTTGGGAGGCTGAGGTGGGTGGATTGCTTCAGCCCAGGAGTTTGAGACCAGCCAGACCTCATCTCTATTGAAAAAAAAAAAAAAAAAGAAGAAGAAGAAGAAGAAGAATCAGAATTTCTACAGTACATTTCCAGGAGCTGCCAAACAGTGGTATAAGGAAATGAATTGCCTGGGCCTCAACACATCCTCAGTGTCAGTGACACATGTATACTTTCAAATGAATAACCTCATTTTTATGAAGATTATACTTTGGCATCCCTTATCTGTAGGCTAACTGTGCTTGATTGTAATAGAATAGATTTTTAGGACTTAATCATCATTAATGTATCTGTATTGGTCTGTTTTCACACTGCTGATGAAGACATACCCAAGAATGGGCAATTTACAAAAGAAAGAGGTTTATTGGACTTACAGTTCCACATGGCTGGAAGGCCTTACAATCATGGCAGAAGGTGAAAGGCACATCTCACATGGCGGCAGACAAGAAAAGAGGGCTTGTGCAGGGAAACTCCTGTTTTTAAAACCATCAGATCTCATGAGACTGAGACCGAGACCAACGGTCTGTTCTATCACAAGAACAGAACAGGAAAGAGCCACCCCCATGATTCAATCACCTTCCACCAGGTTTCTCCCACAACATGTGGGAATTGTGGGAGTTGCAATTCAAGATGAGACTTAGGTGGAGACACAGCCAAACCATGTCAGTATCTATGCCTGTTAGTTCAAAGAACAATTTCAAGTCTTTCAACTTACCCTGCAACTGTGCCTAAAATATGTTCCCTTTTTACTTAAGGCTACCTGGCACTGCTGTGGATGTGTAATATATCTTGCTTAAATGCTTAGCACGAAAGGGAAGACTTCTACTTTTGGTTGCTGTAACCAGTGAACTTTTGCCCCTATGTTCAGTAGACTTTGTAATCAGAAAAAAAAAAAAATGACCATATTGAATCCCAGATGGCTTCTTTTTTTTTTTTTTTTTTTTTAAGAAAAGGTCTCGCCGGGCGCGGTGGCTCAAGCCTGTAATCCCAGCACTTTGGGAGGCCGAGGCGGGCGGATCACAAGGTCAGGAGATCGAGACCACAGTGAAACCCCGTCTCTACTAAAAATACAAAAAATTAGCCGGGCACGGTGGCGGGCACCTGTAGTCCCAGCTACTCAGGAGGCTGAGGCAGGAGAATGGCGTGAACCCAGGAGGCGGAGCTTGCAGTGAGCCGAGATCGCGCCACTGCACTCCAGCCTGGGCAACAGCGTGAGACTCCGGCTCAAAAAAAAAAAAAAAAAAAAAAAGAAAAGGTGTCTCACTCAGGCTGAAATACAGTGTCACTATCCTGGCTCACTGCAGCCTTGACCTCCCAGGTTCACATGATCCTCCCACCTCAGCCTCCCAATTAGCTGGGACTATAGGCACGCACAACCATGTCCAGCTCATTTTTAAATTCTTTTTGTAGAGACAAGATTTCCCTATGTTGCCTAGACTGCTCTCTAACTCCTGGGCTCAAGCTATACTCCTTCATTGGCCTCCCAAAGTGCTGGGATTACAGGTGTGAGCCACAACACCCTGCCCCAGAGGGCATTCTTTACATTCTAACTTTATCATAATGCAATTAGAAAAATTAAAAAACTCTTTACTAAGTTACAATTATTAAATTTTGTTTGTCCCACATAAAATCAAGTGCATTTTCAGTTTTGAATGTTGAAAATTAAGGGTGAAATCTCTCATGTTGTAAATGATATTTTGCTAAGGCTGCCTTCCTCTTTGCAAGATATGTGGCCTCTTCTGTATTTTTAAAGCTCTGCACCGAAGAAGAGTCATATGAGATCAAGGACAAGCATCTGTCTTCCATGTCTTGGTCCATTTAAGCTGCTGTAAGAAAATGCCATAGACTGAGGGACTTCAACAACAGAAATTTATTTCTCACAGTTCTGGAGGCCGGGAAGTCCCAGATCAAGGCACTGGTAGTTTTGATATCTGGTGAAGGCCATCTTTTTACTGTGCCCTCACATGGCAAAAGGGCAAACAATCTTCCTTGGGTCTCTTTTATAAGGATGCTAATCCCATTCATGAGGGCTTTATCCTCATGACCTATTCATCTCCAAAAGGCCCTACCTTCTTCTTTTTTTTTTTTTTTTGAGGCCAAGTTTCACTCTTGTCCCCCAGGCTAGAGTGCGATGGTGCAATCTCAGCTCACTGCAACCTCCACCTCCCAGGTTTAAGTGATTCTCCTGCCTCAGCCTCCCAAGTAGCTGGGATTACAGGCATGTGCCACCACACCTGGCTAATTTTTTGTATTTTTAGTAGAGACAGGGTTTCACCATGTTGACTAGGCTGGTCTCAAACTCCTGACCTCAGGTGATCCACCCACCTCGGCCTCCTGAAGTGCTGAGATTACAGATGTGAGCCATCGTGCCTGGCATAGGCCCCACCTTCTAATGCCACCATCGTGGGGATGGAATTTCAAACATAAATTTGGGGGATGGGACAGAGATTCAGACCATAGCACCTCACTTTCTTCTTCCTAACAGATCTTCAATTTTGTTCAGCTATCCACCCATCCATGGATTGACTTTAATCAGTCCATTCCAATGAATATTTGGCCTTTCCCTGATCCACAGGCGCATATATAATTTGCCTAATACAAGCTAAGGGAAGAACTTACATTTCACAGTTGGGGGAGGTTTTCCTTCTTCCACTGGGTGTGAATAGGGGAACATGTTGCCTATTTGCAACTGGCAGCCACCTTACCACCATGAGGGGAAGCAACAGAATGCAAAGATATAAAACATCTAGATGCTTCAAGACTTGGCTGAGCCCAAACATAGAGCCTAGTTCTTATAGATAATACATTTTCTCCCTATTTAAGCAAGAGTGAACTGAGTTGTCTGTGACTTGCAGAAATTTTGTGTCCTGTTACAAAATATCAAAAATTTGCTTCAATTTTCTAGTGTCCTGCTCTGCTGATGCAGTAAGCATCTGCCTGGTCCCAACATTGCTGGCTGCTGTAGGGATGGTTAACTGAAAAGAGGCAAGAGCATATTATACGTGTACAGTCACGCACTGCATAACAATGTTTCAGTCAATGACAGACCACATACATGACAGTGGTCTCATAAGATTATAATGGAGCTGAAAAATGCTTATCTCCAAGTGATGTCATAGCCATTGGAACATCATAGTGCAACACATTACTCATGTGTTGTGGCAAGGCTGGTGTAAACAAACCTACTGGGCTGCTAGTTGTATAAAAGTATAGTACTTACCATTGTGTTACACTCACCTGTGGTATTCAGAGCAGTAACGTGCATACAGGTTTGTAGTCTAGGAGCAATAGGCTATAGCTTAGACATATAGTAGGATATATCATCTAGTTTGTGTAAGTACACTCTGTGATACTCAGACAATGACGAAATTGCCTAATGATACATTTATCAGAACTCATCCCCATTGTTAAGTGACACATGATCGTAGATATGAGGCCAGAGAAAAAGCTTTGTTTAACAAGAGATAATGGCAGCTTTGGGATGTGGCAATAAAGATATGGACAAGTGGAAAAATTAAAGATGTAACTAAGAGACGAAACTGATAAGATTCAGGGATGAACTAAATATTAAGGGAAGGGAGAGACAGGTGGCAAGCATGACCCTAGGAGTTTCTATTTTGCATAAGTAGATGGATAGTGATACACTCACTAAGCATTGGAGATCACCAGAAGAGAACAAAGTTTGATATTGAAGAATAAGAATTTGATGTTTGCCAGGCACAATGGCTCACTCCTGTAATCCCAGTACTTTGGAAGGCTGAGGCGGGCGGATCACAAGATCAGGAATTGGAGACTAGCCTGACCAACATGGTGAAACACCGTCTCTACTAAAAATACAAAAATTAGCTGGGCGTGGTGGTGTGCACCTGTAATCCCAGCTACTCAGGAGGCTGAAGCAGGAGAATCGCTTGAACCTGGGAGGCAGAGGTTGCAGTGAGCCAAGATTGCACCATTGCACTCCAGCCTGGGCAACAGAGCGAGACTGCCTCAAACAAACAAACAAACAAAAATTAATGTTTGACACACTGAGTTTGAGATGCCTTTGAAATATCCAGTTTAGATTTTTCTGTAACAGCTTTATTGGTGTATAATTTACCTTTTAAAAAATTATCTGGTTTTTAATAATGGTGGTTATGCAACCATCATTTCTATCTAAATATTATTTTTTAATATTTTCATCACTCCAGAAAGAAAATTTCATATCCTTTAGCAGTCATTTCCTATTCTCCTTCCTCCTAACCCCTGGCAACCACTAATCTGCTTTTCTCTCTCTAATACTTGCCTTGTATTCAGCCTTCATGAGCTGTAATGGCTTTACCTGGTGGCATCCATTAGAATATTTAAGGTGACAATTTTTTTTTTTCCATTCTGGGAGCTAACCACGTCAAGAAATCTTTGTCAGGTCACTGGATGACTAGATAGATAATAGAACAGAAACTTCAGTGACTGAACACAACTGTGAATACACACTTTTCAAAAAAAAAAAAAAAGTTTGAAAAAGTCAGTTAGCAAGTGGACAGCAGCAGCCTTCAAAAAGCAAAAATCAGCAATCGCTGAGGAGGAGGAGAAACTGATTTCCAATGTTACCACATTGCAATACTCAAAATATCCAGTTCTTAACAAAAAATTACAAAGCATACAAGGAAACATAAAAGTATGGCTCATTCACAAGATAAAAAGAGTTTGACAGAAACCATTCCTGAGGAAGCCCAGACACTGGAATTACTAGCCAAAGATGTCAGATTAACTCTCTTAAATATAGTCAATAGGTTAAAGGAAACCAATAAATGTTTGATGGAAAGCAGGAGAATAATGTATGAATGAATAGGGAACATCAATAAGGAAATAGTAAAAAAGAATCAAATAGAAATTCTGGAGCTAAAAATTACAATAGCTGAAATGAAAAATTCATTAGAGGAATGCAATGGCAGATTTGAGCAGACAGAAGAAAGAATCAGCAAACTGAAAGATAAAGCAATTGAAATCAACCAGTCTAAAGACCAGAAAATACAGAAGAAAGAAAGATGAACAGAGCCCAAGGAACTTCTGGGACACCATCAAGCATGTCAATATATATACACATCATAGGAGTGCCAAAGAGAGATTTAATAAAGGAAGAAAAATATTGAAGGAAATATTTTAGGAAATAATAGCTTCTCAAATTTGAGGAGAGACATGAATAAACACATCCAAGAAACTCAAGCAGGATAAACTTAAAGAGATCCACACCAAGACACATTATAGGCAAATTGTCAAAACCCAAAGACAAATATGGAATGCCGAAGCAGCAAGAGAGATACAATTCATTATATACAAGGGATCCTCAGCAAGATTAACAACTGATTGCTCATCAGAAACCACAGAGACCAGAAGGCAGTAGGATAACACATCTAAAGTCTTGAGAAAATAAAAACGAAAACAATAAAAGACTTGACAACCAAGGATTCTAACCCAGCAAAACTATTCTTCAAGAATAAAGAATAAATTAAGATATTTCCACATTTTTTTTTAGATCTACCCTACAAGAAATGCTAACGAGAATCTTTCTGGCTGAAATGAAAGAATACTAGTCAGTAACTCAAAGCCATAGAAGAAATAAATAACACTGGTAAAGGTAACTACATAGGTAAATACAAAATCCAGTATTACTGTGTTTTGTTTAGTAACTCCTCTTTTTTCCCTATATGGTTTAAAAGACAAATATATAAAACAATAATTATGAATCTCTAGTAATGGGCCCACGATGTATAAAGATGTAATCTGTGATAATAACAATATAAGGGAAAGGGATACAGATGTATAGGAGCACAGTTTTTGTATACTATTCAAACTGGTGTTTATTAACACTAGTTAGTGTTAATTACTGTAGGTTGTTGTAAGTTTAAGTTGTTCGTTGTAGTGCCCAAGGTAACCAGTTAGAAAATAACTTTTATATATGTGGAAAGAAAAAGGTAATTAAAATCGTAGCACACACAAACAAAATCAACTAAATTTAAAAAGGAAGTGATGAAAGAACAAAAAGCATATAAGACCTACAGATATGATGCTAAAGCATAGGCAACAACAAAATTAAAAACTTTTCTGTATCAAAATATCAAGAGAGTGAAAAGACAATGCACAAAATGGGAAAATATTTGCAAATCATGTCTGATAAGGGCACAACATTCAGATTATATACAGAAACTCTACAATTCAACAACAAAAAAGCACACAACCCAGTTTTAAAGTGGGCAAAGAACGTGAATAAATATTTCTCCAAAGATGGTATACAAATAACCAAAGAATTCTCAACATCATTAGGCATTAGGGAAATGCAAATCAAATCCACAGGATACCATTTCACACCCATAAGATGTCTGTATTCAAAACAATGAAAAATAACCTGTTGGCAAGGTCGTGGAAAAATTGGATCTCTTGCTCATTGCTGGTGGGAAGAAACATGGTACAGCCACTGTGAAAAACAGTTTGACAGTTCCTCTAAAATTAAACATAGATATTCCAGCTGACCCAGCAATTTTTCTTATAAGTAAAATACCCCCAAAAAATTGAAAACAGGAACTCAAATATGTGTACCCCAACATTTATGGAAGCATTATGTACAACAGCTGCAGGTAGAAAATAGCCTAGTGTCCATTAACAGATGAATGGGTTAAAAATACGTAGTATAGGCCCAGCATGGTGGCTCATGCCTGTAATCCCAGCACTTTGGGAGGCCAAGACAGGCAGGTCACCTGAGGTCAGGAGCTTGAGACCAACCTGGCCAACATGGTGAAACCCTGACTCTACTAAAATACAAAAATTAGTTGGGTTTGGTGGAGCACACCTGCAATCCCAGCTACTCAGGAGGCTGAGGCAGGAGAATCACTTGCACCCAGGAGGTGGAGGTTTCAGTGAGCCAAGATGGTGTCACTGCACTCCAGTCTGGGTGACAGAGTGAGACCCTGTCTCAAAAAACTAACTAAATAAATAAATAAATATGTACTGTGTTCATGCAGTAGACTATAATTTGGCCATAAAAACAAGCAAAGTACTGATGCTTGCTATAGCATAAATGAACCTTGAAAACATGCTAAGTGAAGGAAGGCAGACCCAAAAGGCCTCATACAGTACGATTCCATTTATATGAACTATTCAAAATAAACAAATCTATAAAGACAGAAAGATTAGTCATTGACAGGGAATGAACAGAAAAGGAAACTGGAAGGTACAAGGCTTCCCCTTGGGGGTGAAGAGAATATTCTGAAATTAGATAAGGATAATGGTTGCACAATATTGTAAATATACTAAAATATCACTAAATTGTATGCTGTAAAATGTTTAAAATGGTGAATTTTGTTGCTATTGTCCAAACCTGTGTTTCCCTGGAAATCATATGCTAAAACTTAATCTCCAATGCAACAGTGTTAAGAGGTGGGGTCTTTGGGAAATGATTAGGCCATGAGGGCTCCACCTCCATGAATGGGATTAGTGCCCTCACAAAGAGGCCTGAGGGAGCCTGCAAGCCCCTGCTGCCATGTGAGGACACATAGAAGTCACCTTACAAGGAAGGATCCCTCACCAGACACTGAATCTGCTGGTACCTCGATCTTGGACTTCCCAGCCTCTAGAGCTGTAAGAATTAAATTTCTGTTGTTTCTAAGTTATCCCTCTTAAAGTCTTTTCTTATAGCAACCTGGATGGACTAAGACATTTGTTATGTGAATTTTACCTTTAAAAAAATTTCCATATCAGAGTTGTTAAAGAATGATGAAACTAGCACTCAATACCTGAAATAAAAGAGCAAAACTGAATTTATTGCTTCTATAATGAAGGAGAACTATATTACTACACTGGTCAGGCGTGGTCTCCAGGAGCAGACCAGACTGCTGATCTGATCTCATTTAGGGTTTTTGAGAAGTTCACAGATATACATAGGTTGACATCATCTGAAGAAGTGTGGTCACATAAGTGAGACATAACATTGATTTGTTGTCACTTGGAGGTGTTTCTAATGAAGCAAATCCATTTTTTTTTTTTTTTTTTTTTTGAGACAGAGTCTCGCTCTGTTGCCCAGGCTAGAGTGGAGTGGTCTTGGCTCACTGCAACCTCTGCCTCTTTGGCTTAAGTGATTCTCAGGCCTCAGCCTCCCGAGTAGCTGAGATTACAGGTGCCCGACACCATGTCCACCTTGCACAGCTAATTTTTTTTTTTTTTTTTTTGAGATGGAGTCTCGTTCTGTCATCCAGGCCGGAGTGCAGTGGTGTGATCTCAGCTCACTACAACCTCTGTCTCCCAGGTTCAAGCAATTCTCCTGCCTCAGCCTCCTGAGTAGCTGGGATTACAGGTTAGAGATGGGGTTTTACCATGCTGCCCAAGCTGGTCTCGAAGTCCTGGCCTCAAGTGATCTACCCACCCACCTCCCAAAGTGCTGGGATTACAGGTGTGAGCCACCACACCCACCCCAAATCCTTTCTTATTAGCTGATTTTCATAAGCAAAGGCTGACATTGATTGGTTGGTTTGCAAAAGCATGTTCACTGAGGCTAGTTGTCACGAATTAATTGAACAGATTTAAAATTGGTTCTGGTGGCTGTTTGTTACCATGGCTACAGAACAATCAGTCTTTCCCTAAATTTGTGAGACCCTTTTTATTCTCATCCCAACTTCTTCCATGTTTTCAATAACCTCTTCTATGCTCTCTCTCAGGAGAGCCTCTGCTCTTTTTTATTCATGTATTTATTCAACAAACTGTTATGGGGTTCAGAGGAGAATAACACAGTTCCTGTCTTCAGAGTACCTACAGTCTAGAAAGGGAGCCCAGCTAAACAGTTAATTCCAATTCAGTATGGAGGAATGCCCAGGGAACCTGAAGAGGATACTCACTTTGAGAAACAGAGGGAAGTTTCACAGGAAAGGTGTGTTAGTCTGTTTTCATCCCACTGGTAAAGACATACCCGTGACTGGGTAATTTATAAAGGAAAGAGGTTTAATTGACTCACCGTTCCGCATGCTGGGGGGCCTCATAATCTTGGTGGAAGAGCGAGAGATGTCTTACATGGCGGCAGGCAAGAGAGCATGTGCAGGGGAACTCCTCTTTATAAAACCATCAGATCTCATGAGACTTATTCACTATCAGGAGAACAGCATGGGAAAGACCCACCCCATGATTCAATTACCTCCCACCAGGTCCCTCCCTTGACATGTAGGAATTATGGGAGCTACAATTCAAGATAAGATTTGGGTGGGGACACAGTCAAACCATATCAAGAGGAAAGCCTTGACTGGACCTTGACCTTGACTCAACCTTAGCCCTTACTCTATGAGCACAAGTACACAGGACAAGGCTTGTGATGGTTAATACTGAGTGTCAACTTGATTGGATTGAAGGATGCAAAGTATTGTTCGTAGGTGTGTCTGTGAGGGTGTTGCCAAAGGAGATGAACATTTGAGTCAGTAGACTGGGAAAGGCAGACTCACCCCCACTCTGGGTGAGCACCATCTAATCAGCTGCCAGCTGAATAAAGCAGGCAGGAGAAGATGGAAGAGCAGACTTGCTGAGTCTTCTGGACTTCATCTTTCTCCTTTGCTGGCTGCCTCCTGCCCTGGAACATCAGACTACAAGTTCTTAAGCTTTTGGACTCTTGGACTTCACACCAGTGGTTTGCCAGGGGCTCTCGGGCCTTTGGCCCAGACTGAAGACTGCACTATCGGCTTCCCTACTTTTGAGGTTTTGAGACTCGACTGATCCACCGCTACCTTCCTTGCCCCTCAGCTTGCAGACAACCTATCTTGGGACTTTACCTTGTGATTGTATGAATCAATTCTCCTTAATAAAATCCCTTTCATATATATATATGTCTATCCTATTAGTTCTGTCCCTCTAGAAAGTCCTGATTAATACAAGTCAGGAAAAGGGTCTTTCAACAGAAGCAGCTTAACAATAGTTACTAATATTCTTTGTTAATCATAGAGATAAGAAATTAATGGTTACCTACTGTGTCCTAGGCATTTTCCTAGGTGCTTTAAATGGATTGTCTTCCTAAAAGCTCACAAAGACCTTATGATTAGATACCACTAATACCTGATTTTCCAGTGGAGAAATCTTGTCAGGGAAACAAATATAATACCTAGCCCAAGGTTATTTGGTGAGTAGTACAGCCTGGATTCAAATACAGACAGTCTGACTTGGATACCTATGAAGACTAAGCTTTGATTTTTTTTTTTTTAATCTTGCCCAAATTTCTATCTAAGGGGCCTGGGGAGTCATGCCCTACAAACCGCAAATCCTCATCAGATGGGTTTTATTTAACACTATCTATCATGACTTACTTTCCAACCTGACTCTGGCATAACATCACAGGACAAGGAAGAAAATCAAAATATTTTACCCCAAAACATGTTTCTTTGCCATATCTTGATATGGCCCGGCAAAGCTGTTCTTTCTGGGGGAAAATTTGCATCTGTAAAGAATCTCTATTAACATAGCTAGATATTTTTCTTCCAGGTCCTCCCAATCCTGAAGAGATTAATTAAAACTCTAGCACCTTTTAAACATCTAAATAGGAAACACTTGTCATCTATTGTGTCTCAGGGCAGCCACTAGAAGACTTCAGAAGAACCTTGATCTCCACAAGTTTTTATTCTAACCTGAACATTTCATTTCTATCCATCTCAGGTCTTTAGACAAACTCAATCAACTGCCAATCAGAAAACGTTTAAATTTACCTATAGCCCGGGAGCCTCTGCTTTGAGTTGTCCCGCCTTTCTGCACTAAACTAATGTATTTCTTGAATGTATTTGATTGATGTCTCATGCCTCCCTAAAATGTATAAAACCAAGCTGCACCCCCACCACCTTGGGCACATGTTCTCAGGACCTCCTGAGGGCTGTGTCGGGCCATGGTCACTCATATTTGGTTCAGAATAAATCTCTTCAAATATTTTACAGAGTTTGACTCTTTTCGTTGACACCTACTTGGCCCTTCGTTGATAAATTACAAGTTCAGTAGAGGCCACCCAAGGGTAACCCACAGAAGTTCTTCAATTTCTGTGTGAACTATTCGTAATCCATTTTAACAAGAATTTACAAAGTTTGAGGCACACATCACAATTTGCATTTGGAAAGTATTTTAATGTTCACAAGGTAAAATTCATTGATTTTGGTGAACTAATTGTGCACAACATGTTAATAAAATTTCAACTAATTCTACACAATGCTATATTTTAATGGCTGAAGTATTAAAAATTTATATCAGATTATTGGACAAATGATAACAGTAATAATTCTAATTGAGCTATCAGGTAAAGAAATTAAAGTAAATTTACAGAGTAACAATAATCTTATCCTTTATAAAGAAATTTATAACTGACCAGGTACAGTGGCTCATGCCTATAATTCCAGCACTTTGGGAGGCCAAGGTAGGAGGATTGCTGGAACCCAGGAGTTCAAGACCAGCCTTGGTCACATAGGAAGACACCTCTCTCCAAAAAATACAAAAATTAGCAGGCATGCTGGCACCTGCCTGTAGTTTTAGCTACTCAGAAGGCTGAGACAGGAGGATGGTTTGAGCCTGGGAGGTCGAGGCTGCAGTGAGCCGTGATCACACCACTGCACTCCAGCCTGGATGACAGAGCAAGCCCTGTCTCAAAAAAAAAAAAAAAAAGAGAAGAAAGAAAAGAAAAAAAATTCTAACTACTGCCATCCTCAAAAAGCTAAGAATGATTGCTCTGAGATTTTCAACAGGGAAAGATGACTAATACATCCTTAATGTTTGCTTCCATTTGCATTTCTATCTCGATGTTAATTATTGCTTAAGTTATGCATTTTGCCTTGGTTACCATTTTTCCTAATTAAGGATTTGGGGGTCAAGAGGTAAAAACACTACTTCAAACTAGCTTAAGCAAAAGGCCTTTTCTGGGAGGCCTTGGAGATAGCTCATGGATTCCAAGAGCACTGAGGATAGCCGGCCCCACAAATGGCTGGACCAGGAAGCCGGCGCTGGCTGACTGTGCTTTTGTTCTCTCTCAAATTTGTCTGCTCTGTAGGTCTCTCAGCAGTCACATGTGGTCGCTGCTTATGCATGCACAAGACCCACCGTGGCAGCTCTCAGCTCCCTGGTTTTTGTGTCTTCTGTTGCTTGCCCTGCAGGAATGACTAAGTAGCATTTCACAGTCCCAATCTGAAACTCTTAGGATCCAGAGAGTGTGGTCCTGTATTGCAAGCACAACTACTGCTCCTGAACAGGAGCAGCTCTCAGGAAAGAGGGGCAGGAACTGAGAGAAATCATCCATGTCTCCTACTCCACTCATTTGAAAAGGAATTTGCTTGTCTAAGTATTCCCGAATTTCAGAAAAAAGAGATAGGAGAAAGGGTTAATGGACCAGACCAGGGGAGCAGAGACAAAAGGAGTCTCTGGCCTGGTCCAGGTCGGTCTTTCAAGGAAGAGTGTTTTAGGTGGCAGGGACAAAAGGAATCTGGGCCTGGTCCGGTTGGTCTTTCTTTTTTTTTTTTTTTTGGCACGGAATCTCATTCTGTCGCCCAGGCTGGAGTGCAGTGGCTGGATCTCGGCTCACTACAAGCTCCGCCTCCGGGGTTCACGCCATTCTCCTGCCTCAGCCTCCCGAGTAGCTGAGACTACAGGCGCCCACCACTTCGCCCAGCTAATTTTTTGTATTTTTTAGTAGAGACGGGGTTTCGCCGTGTTAGCCAGGATGGTCTCGCTCTCCTGACCTCGTGATCCACCTGTCTCGGCCTCCCAAAGTGCTGGAATTACAGGCTTGAGCCACCGCGCCCGGCCAGGTCGGTCTTTAAAGGAAGAGTGTTTTAGGTGGCAGAACCTTCAGAGGCAGATGCAAAGTTCTTATCATGAGTGACTGCCAGACGGTGTCAGTTAAGACAGCCATTTCGAGCTGCTGAAAGCCTGACCTTTTATAGTCACAGAGTCCTCTGGTGAGAACTGATCCTGGAGGAGTGTGCTTGTTTGTGTCTTTATCTGGTTGGATGCAGTCTTTATCTTTTTATTTGTTTATTAAACAAAACATCTTATCCTTGTTGGCAGAGTCCCCTGTGAAATATAAAATGGAGTATTTTTCTAAGATGGAGTTAGTTATGTCAGGGGTGCTCAATACAGTAATGGATGACTGTGAGCACTCCCTTCAGCTGTGATTATTCTAGTCTAGGGTCCCATTTGCCATGGACCTCACAGAAGGGTTACATCAGATTATGAGAGTCCGTGGAAGCCCTTGACCTTGGCTGTGCATTGACACCCCCAGGCCAGACCTCAAAATCTCTGAAAAACTTTAAAAGTTTCCCAGGTGGCACATACGTAAAATAATTACACTTGAATTTGCAAGACAAGGCTAGAAATTTTTTTGCAGATTTTAGTTTTATTATAAATATAAGTCACATTCAGTACATGAAATTTGGGAAAAAAGGAAAGAAAAGGAAAACATTCACAATCCCAACATAAAGAGACAACTACTTTTTTTTTTTTTTGAGATGGAGTCTCACTCTGTTGCCAGGCTGGAGTGCAGTGGCGCGATCTTGGCTCACTGCAACCTTTGCCTCCCAGGTTCGAGTGATTCTCCTGCCTCAGCCTCCCGAGTAGCTAGGACTACAGGCACATGCCACCATGCCCAGCTAATTTTTTAATTTTTATTTTTAGTAGAGACAGGATTTCAGCATGTTAGCCAGATGGTCTCGATCTCTTGACCTCATGATCTGCCTGCCTCGGCCTCCCAAAGTGGTGGGATTACAGGGGTGAGCCACCACACCCGGCCAAGAGACAAGTACTGATACCACTTTACTAGATTATCTTTTGTCTTTTCTTTCTTCTTCTTTTTTTTTTTTTTTTTCTGAGAGGGAGTCTTGCTCTGCTGCCCAGGCTGGAGTGCAGTGGCGTGATCCTGCGTGATCTCAGCTCACTGTAACCTCTGCCTCCCAGGTTCAAGTGATTCTCCCAACTTAGCCTCCTGAGTAGCTGGGACTACAGGCACGCACCACCACACCCAGCTACTTTTTGTATTTTTAGTAGGTATGGGGTTTCACCATGTTGCCCAGGCTGCTCTTGAACTCCTGAGCTCAAATAATCTGCCAGCCTTGGCCTCCCAAAGTACTGAGATTACAGGCATGAGCCACTGTGCCTGGCCTCATCTTACTAGATTTTCTACTAGTGTTTTTCTTATCCATAATTTAATTTAATTTATTTATTGAGACAGAGTCTTACTCTGTTACCTAAGCACAATCATGGCTTACTGCAGCGTCCACCTCCCAGGCTCAAGTGATCCTCCCACCTTAGCCTCCTGAGTAGCTGGGACTACAGGTACATGCCACCATGCCTGGATAATTTTTCAAGGTTTATGTAGAGATGATGTTTCACTATATTGCCCATGCTGGCCTCAAACTCCTGGCCTCAAGCAGTCTTCCTGCTTTGGCCTCCCAAAGTGTAGTTTCTTTTAAACCTTGCCTGGAGGCAACTGAAAATTTGTGAGAGGAACTTTGAGTTAACACCCCTGATTTCTGAGAGCCAACCTACACTGATGTTCCCAAAGTCTCTCCCAAAGATGGTATAACCAGGATAGGAGGTAAGTTCCCAGGCCCAGAGGGAGCACCGCAGGACTTAATACCATCCAAGTGATGGGAGCCAGTTGCCAGCTGACAGTGGCTTTTCCTGCCCTTCCAGTGAAGGTGTCACGTTGTCTCTCTCAGATTTCGGAAAGCCCCTCAAAAATGGCTTCCTGCTGGGCGCGGTGGCTCACACCTATAATCCCAGCACTTTGGGAGGCCAAGGCGAGTGGATCACCTGAGTTTGGGAGTTCGAGACCAGCCTCACCAACATGGAGAAACCGTGTCTCTACTAAAAATACAAAATTAGCCAGGCATGGTGGTGCATGCCTGTAGTCCCAGCTACTCGGGAAGCTGAGGCAGGAGAATCCCTTGAACCTGGGAGGCAGAGGTTGCAGTCAGCCAAGATCACACCATTGCACTCCAGTCTGGGCAATGAGAGTGAAACTCTGTCTCAAAAAAACCAAAAAGGCTTCCTAGTGGCAAGAGTTCTTGTCAATGGGCAGCTGTCCTCCTCTCTGGAAATCTAAATTCTCTTTTAAAATGTATATTTCAATTAGGTTATTGTGCATAATTATTTTGTGTAGTTTTGTAGGGCTACTCAGGAGAAGTGAAACAGCTTAAAGAAATGATGCAGGCCAAGCACAGTCGTGGCTCAGGCCTGTAATCCCAGCACTTGGGAGGCTGAAGGGGAGGATCACTTGAGCCCAGGAGTTTGAGACCAGCCTGGGCAACATGGTGAAACCCTGTCTCTACTAAAAATACAAAACTTAGCCAGGCGTGGTGGTGCAAGCCTGTAGTCCCAGTTACCTCAGTAGGCTGAGGTGAGAGGATCGCTTGAGCCTGGGAGGTCGAGGCTGTAGTGAGTCAAGATCATGCCACTGTACCCCAGCCTGGGCAGCACAGTGAGACACTGTGTCAAAAAACAAAAAAAACAAAAAGAAATAATTACATATATACTACATATTTGTCCAAAAAAAAAAAAAAAAAAAAAGAGTCCAACACTGTAAAATATTTGAAGAGATTTATTCTGAGCCAAATATTGTCGCAGACAAAACTCCTCAGACACCGAGTTAAAGAAGGAAGGGGTTTATTCGGCTGGGGGCATCAGCAAGACTCCTGTCGCAAGAGCCGAGCTCCCCAAGTGAGCAATTCCTGTCCCTTTTAAGGGCTCACAACTCTAAGTGGGTGCACGTGAGAGGGTTGTGATTGATTGAGCAAGCAGGGGGTACGTGACTGGGGGCTGCATGCACTGGTAATGAGATCGGAACAAAACAGGATAGGGATTTTCACAGTGCTTTTCTGTACAATGTCTGTAATCTATAGATAACATAACCGATTAGGTCAGGGGTCGATCTTTAACTACCAGGCCCAGGGTGTGGTGCCGGGCTGTCTGTTTGTGGATTTCATTTCTGCCATTTAGTTTTTACTTTTTCTTTCTTTGGAGGCAGAAATTGGGCATAAGACAATATGAGGGGTGGTCTCCTCCCTTAATATGAGTGACCAATGAATGGCCTGTGACACAGCCCCAGAAGATCCTAAGAACATGTACCCAAGGTGATCAGGCTACAGCTTAATTTTATATTTTTTTATACATTTTAGGGAGACATGTAATCAACACATGTAAGATGTACATTCGTTTCATCTAGAAAGGTGGGACATTGGAAGGTGGGGGTGGCATTCCAGGTCATAGGCAGATTCAAAGATTTTTTGATTGGCAATTGGTTGAAAGAGTTCTTTTCTAAAGACCTGGAATGTCTGGGTGAAGATAAGGGGTTGTAGAGATGAAGGTTTTATTATGTAGATGAAGCCTCCAGGTAGCAGGCTTCAGAAAGAATAGACTGTAAATGTTTCTTTTCAGACTTAAAGAGTCTGTCCTATCAGTCTTCAGGTCTCTGTGTTGATGTTAATGTTGGTCAGCTGGGCCTGAATTGCAAAAGGGAGGAGGGAATGAGGAGGCATGTCTGACATGTCCCCTTCCCATCATGGACTGAACTAGTTTTTCAAGTTAACTTTGGAATGTCCTTGGCCAAAGGGACAGGGTCCATCAGTTGGCTTAGAATACTATTTTTGGTTTACTTATTTATATGCACACACACCTGCATACATTGTTCCTGAGGACAAGTGCAAAGATTATGTGTCTATGACTACACATGATTTATATTGAAAAGGAGAGTAAGTCAGACTTCATTCTAGAAGACTTGACACCCCACAAGTCCATTACAATCCATGGGCAGTGATGGAAATGACAAAGCCTCCTTCCAGACTACAGGTTGAGTATTCCTTCTCTGAAATGCTTGAGACCAGAAGTGTTTTGCATTTGAGAGTGTTTTTATTTTTTTTTTAATATTTACATTATGTAATTACCAGTTGAGCACCCTAATCCAAAAATCTGAAATCCAAAATGCTCCAATCCTTTGAGCATCATGTCAGTGTTCAAAAAGTTTTGGATTTTGGAGCATTTTGTATTTTGTATTTTTTGGATTAGGGATGTTCAACCAGTTCCTAGTAATAGAGAAAAGGCCTTTGCCCCCTGCCACGCCCAAAAAGAGACTTTTCTGTTTTGTTTGCATAAAATACCACTGTTTCAACAAAGTAAACATTAGCAGAATAATTCAACAAGAATGGTGGTGGTTTTCCTTCCTAGTAAAAAGTACAAATATACCTCCTAGTCTTCAGAATTTAAGAACAAACAAAGCCTTCACAATTGATCACTCTTTAGAAAATCATGCCAAACATTTGTTTCCCTGATTTGTATGCTTCCTCTTTCTAACAGTAATTTGCAGGGGTTTAAGATTGAGAATGTGTATACATCAAGATTAATAAAGTGGAAATGAACAGAACAACAGGGAATGTGGAGAAGCAGATGTACTAGCCCTGACTAACTAACCACTGTGACTGATTGTGAGATGATTTGACTTTGAGACCAGGTACACAAAGCAGTTAGCAGAAAACCTGGAACACAGGAGGTGCTAATAAATGGTAGCTAATAGTATTATATTTCACAACCAATATTATACTTCTCACCCATGTTGTGTCACTAAATGAAGTTGCAGCTACACTCATTCTTTTTTTTTTTTTTTTAATTTTTGAGATGAAGTCTCACTGTGTTGCCCAGGCTGGTCTCAAACTCTTGGCCTCAAGTGATCCTCCTGCCTCAGCCTCCCAAAGTGCTGGGATTACAGGCTGGAGCCACTGTTTCCAGTACATCAATTCTTAAGGCTTTAAAATAATTCTGGAACAAGACACCATTGGGTGGACCCTCCAGCCCAGTCCAGCATCAAGTTCTACTGGACAGTGTGTGAGCCCACTCTTAGTTTTTTTTTTTTTTTTTTGAGACGGAGTCTCGCTCTGTCGCCCAGGCTGGAGTGCAGTGGCCGGATCTCAGCTCACTGCAAGCTCCGCCTCCCGGGTTCACGCCATTCTCCTGCCTCAGCCTCCGGAGTAGCTGGGACTACAGGCGCCCGCCACCTCGCCCGGCTAATTTTTTGTATTTTTAGTAGAGACGGGGTTTCACCATGTTAGCCAGGATGGTCTCGATCTCCTGACCTTGTGATCCGCCCGTCTCGGCCTCCCAAAGTGCTGGGATTACAGGCTTGAGCCACCGCGCCCGGCCTGTTTTTTTTTGTTGTTGTTTTGTTTTGTTTTTATAGATATGAGGTTTTGCTATGTTGCCCTGGCTAGTCTCGAAATTCTGGGCTCAAATAATCCTTCCACCTTGGCCTCTCAAAGTGCTGGGATTACAGGTGTGAGTGAGCCATCATGCCCAGCTGCATTCTTTTGACCCAGGAACTTTTGAGCCTTGCGTTTCAGGAAATAAAAAACAATAATTAAACTCACAGTATTCTTTCACCATAAGTTTAGTTCTTCCTTCTCTGCCTGGAAAATTTGGAAGCAATAAGGTCCCCAATATATTGGTCTGAAAAACATCTCTGTGATTTTTGGTAGCCATGACAAATAAGAAAAAAGAGTAAGGCTGTTGTTTCATCACACGATGAAACAATAAAGGAAGCTTTCAGCTAGAAGGTCCTCAGAAAATATTTCCAGTGCAGGTCAGAGAGACTGCAGAATCCAACCAAACAGGATTTTCCTCTTATCACTGCACGTCTGGATCTGAGATTACTGCCCTCAATAACCAACTGGTACACCCTTAAGACCCCAGAGCTGCCTAGAGTCTCCCAGCAATGCCCAAGTGTGGGGTGTGGAGAGAGAATCTCACTTGCTACAACAGACAGTGGTTTGCGTCAATAGCACAACTGCTGACCTTGGAAAAAGCCAACAAGAGGCCGGGCGCAGGGGCTCACGCCTGTAATCCCAACACTTTGGGATGCTGAGGCGGGTGGATCACCTGAGGTCAGGGGTTCGAAAGCAGCCTGGCCAGCATGGTGCCACCGTGTCTCCACTAAAAATACAAAAAAAAATTAGCCAGACATGATGGTGCACACCTGTAATCCCAGCTACTAGGGAGGCTGAGGCAGGAGAATTGCTTGAACCTGGGAGACTAGTAAGCCAATACAGTGCCATTGCACTCCAGCCTGGGCAATAAGAATGAAACTCTGTCTTAAAAAAAAGAAAAAAAGAAAGAAAAAGCCAGAAAGATCCCATCTAGGCCTAAAGGCCAAGGTTCTCTTTATGCCTTCCTGTAGCTCTTCCCTTTTGCCTCCCTCCAAATCCTTAGACCCTTCCATTCTTTTTTTTTTTTTTTTTTTTGAGACGGGGTCTCATTCTGTCACCCAGGCTGGAGTACAGTGGTGTGATCACAGCTCCCTGCAGCCTCAGACTCCTGGGCTTAAGCAATCCTCCCAACTAGCTGGGACCACAGGTATATGCCACTGTGCCTGGCTAATTTTTAAATTTTGGGTAGTGATGAGGTCTCGCTATGTTGCCTAGACTGGTGTTGAACTCCAAGACTGAAGCGATCCAAAGTGCTGAGATTACAGGCATGAGGCACCATGCCTAGTTCCATTTTATTCTTTGATTCACCTAAGACAATATCAGAAGGTAGTGTGTAAAAGCCTGGCCTTTCCCCAGGTATCTCAGCATAGTACATAGTAAGCACTCAATAACTGAATTAGAACCAAAAAGCAATTCAGAACACTGTGAGTTCGGTCCAGATTTTTCTTTTTGTTTTGTTGGTTGGTTGGTTTTTTTTAAGAAACATGGTCTGCCTCTGTTGCCCATGCTGGAGTGCAGTGGTGTGCTCATAGCTCACTATAGCCTCAAATTCCTGGGCTCAAGCAATTCACCCACTTCAGCCTCCCAAGTAGCTGGGACTACAGGATCTTGCTACCATGCCTGGCTAATTTTTAAATTTTTGGTAGAGATGGGGTATTGCTATGTTGCCCAGGTTGGTCTCGAACTCCTGACTCCAAGCAGTGCTCCTACCTCAGCCTCCCAAAGTTTTGGGATTATTCCATTCACAGAAGGAAAGAGGGGGAAAAAGAAAGAAGAATAAGTATTGATATTACAGCCATGAGACATTGGAAAACTACTTTTTCAAATAAGGGAATGTATTGTCAAAATAAAAATGTCTAGATGATATCTTACAGATTTCCCCATACACATGACCTCGCCCTTTGCCCATATCTGTTGGATGTGCCCTCGGCCTCTATCTAATTCTCTTTCTCGTATCAGAAACTACCATCAAATATTATTATTTGGCAACTCTTCCTTAATGAGAATAAGAGGATTTGGGGTGAGGGGACGAACAATAGGTGGAGTATATTCTGTTTTATGAATTGATAAGAAGGAAAGGAAGGGTGACATGGTTTGGATGTTTGTCCCTTCCAAATCTCATGGTGAAATTTGACCTCCAGTGTTGGAGAGGCGGCCTAGTGGGAGGTGTTGGATCATGGGGGTGCATCCCTCATGAACGGCTTGGTGCCCTCCTGGTAGTAACGAGTGAGTTCTTGCTCACGTGAGATCTGGTTGTTTAAAAGAGTATGGACTGGCTCATGTTTATAATCCCAGAATTTTGGGAGGCTGAGATGGGAGAATGGCTTGAGCCAGGAGCTTGAGGCTGCAGTGAGCTATGATTGTGCCACTGCACTCCAGCAGGGGCAACAGAGCATGGCCCTGTCCAAAAAAGAAAGAAAAAAAAAAAAGTGTGTCACCTCCCCGCTGTCTTTCTTGCTCCCGCTCTTGCCATGTGACACTGCCTTCTCCTCATTGTCCGCCATGATTGTAAGCTCCCTGGTGCCTCACCAGAAGCCAAGCAGATGTTAGTGCCATACTTGTACAGCCTGCAGAACCATAAGCCAAAATGTACCTCTTTTCTTTATAAATCACTCAGCCTCAGGTATTCCTTTATGCAACATAAACGGACTAACACAGAGGGAATGTGGACATGGTCAATTTCCAATAGTAATCAAATAGAAAATACTAATTTTTTAAAAGAAAAATTGAGGGTTAAATGTTTATTTTGTTTTATTTTATTTAATTTATTTTTTTGAGACGGAGTTCCACTCTTGTCGCCCAGGCCGGAGTGCAGTGGCACAATCTCAGCTCACTGCAACCTCCACCTCCCAGGGTCAAGCGATTCTCCTGCCTCAGCCTCCCAAGTAGCTGGGATTACAGGCGCCTGCCACAACCCTCAGCTAATTTTTGTATTTTTAGTAGAGATGGGGTTTCACCATGTTAGCCAGGCTAGTCTCGAACTCCTGACCTCAAGTGATCTGCCTGCCTCGGCCTCCCAAAGTGCTGGGATTACAGGCGTGAGTCTCCTTTTTATTTAAAAAAAAAAAAAAAAGAAAAAAATCTGCATTTGGTCTCAATCCACCAAATGAATGTAATTTTCTCGGGATTTATCTAAGGCTAATCACTATCGTATCTTGATTCATTCATGGTTAAGAACTTCCAAAATCTGCCCTGTGTCCTTTGGAATTTTTATTTAACCAAAGAAATAACATTAATACTAATATATTATACTAGTTACATGATTATTATGAAAAGTAGAAAAATGAGAAAATGACTTATGCAGCTGTTAATATGATTGTTAACAGTCCCACCCCATCACATTCTCATGTTAAAAATCTTCAGAGGTGACTATTATACTTGATCCATGCATTAAGAAGTCTATTTGTTTGTACACAGGTCAGAATCATAATAGAAATGATTCTGCAAATAATCTGAACATAGGTGCAGAACTCTTTATGGCCCTATCACACATTGTTGCTTATTTCTCGGGTTAAGTAAAATTTCTAACAGACACATGTAGTTTTTAGAGGTACTTAACCTTGAAGGAGGCAGGATAGCAACTGGCTCACACACGCCATGCGGCTCTTCTGATCATGAGAAGAGGGCTTTGTTTCTCTAACTGCTGCACGTCATGACCTTCATCAATCAGCCTGATACCCGATCCTTCAGCCGAGGAATAGCAGATCCTTAAGAAGCTTTTTTTCTTGTTTTTCTCCTGGAATGTTCCTACCAAAAGATCAAAACCATGCTCAGAAAAATGTCTGCCTAGTATCTACCAGATATATTTTTTCTTTTTTTGAGGCAGAGTCTTGCTTTGTTGCCCAGGTTAGAGTGCAGTGGTGTGATCTCAGCTTCCTGAAGTCTTGAAATCCCAGCCTGGGCTCAAGCAAAATCCCTTCCTGCCTCAGCCTCCCTAGTAGCTTGGACTACAGGCATGCACTGCTACATCCGGCTAATTTTTGTTTTTTTTTGTAGAGATGGGGTTTCACCATGTTGTCCAGACTGGTCTCCAACTCCTGGGCTCAAGTGATCCACCTGCTTTGATCTCCAAAATTGTTGGGATTATAGGTGTTATACCATGCCTGGCATTTTTTATTTTTTTTGAGACAGGGCATTGCTCTGTCACCCAGGCTGGGGTGCTATGGTGACATCATAGCTCACAAAAGTCTCAAACTCCTAGGCCCAAGCAATCTTCCCACTTCAGCCTCCTGAGTAGCTAGGACTACAGGCGTGCACCACCATACCTGACTAATTTTTAAATTTTTTTAGAGATGGGGTCTCACTATGTTGCCCAAGCTGGTCACAAACTCTTGGCCTCAAGGAGTCCTCCTGCCCTGGCCTCCCAAAGTGCTGGAACTACAGGGATAAGTCACTGCACCCAGCCAACAATTGCTATTTATTAATATTATTGTTATACAGATCCTCAGTAAATTTCAAATGAGAGCAGAGTTTCTAAATTAGAGCATAACACTATTAAAATATTGGAGAGTTTGGAATTTGGGGAGGTATAATGGAAGAAATCTCCTTTGTTAAGTAGAGACAAAAACCCAATTCTTTGCTTTTTCTTTTTGAGATAGTGTCTTGCTGTGTCACCCATGCTGGATTGCAGTGGCCTAATCATGGCTCACTGCAGCCTCGAACTCCTGGGGTCAAGTAATCCTCCCGCCTCAGCTTCCTGAGTAGCTGGGACCACAGACACATGCCACTATGCCTGGCTAATTTTTAAATTATTTTTTGTAGAGACAGAGTTTCACTATGTTGCCCAGGATGGTCATGAACTCCTGGGCTCAAGCATTCCTCCTGCCTCAGCCTCCCAAGTGCTGAGATTACAGGCGTGAGTTGCCACACCCAACTGCAGCTATTTTAAAATCCCAGCTTGCTCCCTGTTGAGCTAGGTCTGTCAACCCGGAAGCCAGCCTCATTCTCCGCTGCCTCCCTCTATTTTCCATGTCCACCCCTGCCTTTCTTTCTGTGGATGATTTATACTAGCATCTCCCAATGGCTCCCTTTACTTCAGTTAGTTTGAGTGGGGTTTCAGTGAGACACTTGAAAACAAAGACCACTGACTAATGCAGGCAGGGGGAGCTGAGCAGTGAGGGACAGGGCACAGAAGCCAAAAGACCACAGAGAGGCAGAGACCAAACCACGTCCCCAGCACCCACTCAGGGTCTGGCACAGAGTAGGCCCTCAAAGAGGATTTGGCGACTCAATGGCAGACAGGCAGCCAATGAGAGCACCTGCTCCTCAGTGCGCAGAAAAGTGGCCCTGCTGCCCGGGCCACTCTGCACCCCGGGCTCACCCCCGGATCTGAGCTTCATCCCACACATAGTGAGTCCTCGCTGTGTGTCTGCCGCAGGTCACCATGAGGCCGGGAGGGCCATGCCGGGATGAACTGTTTGCAATCAACTTGACCATCACCCTCTGCACACTTTAGATGATCCCAGTGAGTCGCTTGCAACCAAGTGCCTCATTTGCTTTATGTCCCAAGAACTGCACCATAAGGTTGACAGGGAGGATTGGGGAGGTGTTGGTCAAAGGACACAAAATATCAGACAAGAGGAATAGTTCAAGAGATGCATTGGACATTGTATTAGTTCACTTTCACACTGTTATAAAGAACTGCCTGAGACTGGGTAATTTATAAAGGAAAGAGGTTTAATTGACTCATACTTCCATAGGACTGGGGAGGCTTCAGGAAACTTACAATCACCGCAGAAGGCAAAGGCGAGGCAAGGACCTTCTTCAGAAGGTGGCAGGAGCGGGGCAGGGGTGGGGTACATGGAGAAAACCGCTTTTTTTTTTTTTTTTTTTTGAGACAGAGTTTCGCTCTTTTTGCCCAGGCTAGAGTGCAATGGCATGGTCTCAGCTCACCACAACCTCTGCCTCCCAGATTCAAGTGAATCTCCTGCCTCAGCCTTCCTAGTAGCTGGGATTACAGGCATTTGCCACCATGCCCGGCTAATTTTGTATTTTTAGTGGAGACGGGGTTTCTCCATGTTGGTCCGGCTGGTCTCAAACTCCTGACCTCAGGTGATCCGCCTGCCTCAGCCTCCCAAAGTGCTGGGATTACAGGCGTGAGCCACCACACCTGGCCATAAGAGAACCACTTTTAAACCATCAGATGTCGTCGTGAGAACTCAGTATCACAAGAATAGCAAGGGGAAAATCCACCCCCATGATCCAATCACCTCCCACCAGGCCCCTCCCGTGACACATGGGGATTACAGTTCGAGATGAGGTTTGGGTGGGGACAGAGAGTCAAACCATATCAGACATCATGGTGACTACAGTTAATAACAATGTATCGTATTCTTGAAAATTGCCGAGAGTACATTTTACGTGTTCTCACCACCAAAAAATAAATATACGAGGTAATGCATGTGTGAAATAGCTGGAAGCCAGGCACAAAGGCTCACCTGTAATCCCAACATTTCGGGAAGCCAAAGCTAGCAGATCACTTGAACCCAGGAGTTCAAGACCAGCCTGGATAACATAGCGAGACCCTGTCTCTAAAAGTAATCTTTAAAATTAGTGAAGTGTTGGCCGGGCGCGGTGGCTCAAGCCTGTAATCCCAGCACTTTGGGAGGCCGAGACGGGTGGATCACGAGGTCAGGAGATCGAGACCATCCTGGCTAACACGGTGAAACCCCGTCTCTACTAAAAAATACAAAAAACTAGCCGGGCGAGGTGGCGGGCACCTGTAGGCCCAGCTACTCGGGAGGCTGAGGCAGGAGAATGGCGTGAACCCAGGAGGCGGAGCTTGCAGTGAGCCGAGATCCAGCCACTGCACTCCAGCCTGGGCGACAGAGCGAGACTCCGTCTCAAAATAAATAAATAAATAAAATAAAATAAAATTAGTGAAGTGTGACGGTGTGTACCTGTGCTCCTAGCTACTCAGGAGGCTGAAGCAGGAGGATCACCTGATCCCAGGAGGTGGAGGCTGCAGTGAGCCATGACTGCACCATCACACTCCAGCCTGGATGACAGAGTGAGACCCTGTCTCAAGAAAAATAAAGAGAGAGAGAAAGAAATTTTACACCATGAATATATACGATATTTACCCATCAATTACAAACAGAAGAGAAGGATGAGCATTTGAGTTGTACAAATGAGATTAAGGCTCAGAGAGATCAGGCAGCCTGCCCAGGGCACAGTGCTAGCAGGTAGCCATAGCGTGGTGTCCAGCAAAAGCTTGCCCAAGTGCCATGCTTCTTCCTGAATTCCCTCTACTCAGAATTTTGTTTCCTTTCTAGGTATCACCTCAACCCATCCTTTCCTTTCCTCCTGCCCCTTCTTAGTCTTCAGGAATAACTTAGGGCCATGAATCACTGTAGAGAGAAGAGGCCTGTTTCAGAGGGAGGAGCAGGGATAGGGACACAACAATCGGTGGTGTCATCCGGCTTCCTGGGGCTCTGGTGCCTACACTGCCAGATCTCACCAATTCCTGTAGCCCCATCCCTGTTGGTTATCTAGATGCTGCCTCCAGGGCCCCCACTGTCTGCCTACTGATGCTATATCCCTGGCCCCAGTTTCACTCAGATCATTGCAAGCTTCTGGTGTCAGCTGTGCTCACTCAGCACTTGGCCTCTTGGTTCACTGCGAGTGTCCGTGATGTCATCCCGGCCTACACTACAGCTTAGTGTGGACCTCAAAGACTCCGAGCTGCAATCAGGAATCCCACTCTGTTCTCTTCACCATCCCCTCCCCTCTGTGCTCCATCCCATCCTGGAGGCTGCTCTGCAGGTCTGAAGCTCTCCCCCATTCCTTCCACCTGGCTGCTTGTCCCTGTCTTCCATATCTCAACCCAACCCCCACTTCTCCAGAAAGCCCTTCCTGATGACTCCAGCCATTGCCGCTTCCCCTGCCTCAGCCCCTCGACAAGCGCCATCTTCATCATGCATGGGGGCACTTGACTTAGAATTTTTTTATAATTACATCTTCTTCTATTCTCTAATGGTTTAATATTTTCCTCCATTGTATTTCTTTAAAGATCAAGAGCTACATCACAGCATGATTACATAACCTTGCACAGAAGTTTTATGTCTAGCACAGAACTTACACTCATAGGAAGTGCTCAACAATGAATCCTCATAAAGTTAGTAAATCAAAAATTGACTAGATGCACATGTGACAGTACATCTAGACACACCAGATCTACAGAAGGATAGCTAAGTCTATTATTCAGGAAAAAGCTTTTTAAATTTTTTTATTTGATATGGAGTCTTGCTTTGTTACCAGGCTGGAGTGCAGAGGCACGATCTCAGCTTACTGCAACCTCTGCCTCCCGGGTTCAAGCAATTCTCCTGCCTCAACCTCCCAAGTAGCTGGGACTACAGGCGCATGCCACCACACCCAGCTAATTTTTGTATTTTTAGTAGAGACAGGTTTTCACCATGTTGGCCAGGGTGTTCTCGATCTCTTGACCTTGTGATCCATCTGCCTTGACCTCCCAAATTGCTGGGATTACAGGTGTGAGCCACCGTGCCCAGCAATTCCTTTTTTTTAAATAGGGTCTCGCTCTGTCACTCAGACTAGAGAGCAGTGGTGTTGTCTTGGCTCACTGCAACTTCGACTCCCCAGGCTCAAGTGATCCTCCTGCTTCAGCCTCCCATGTAGCTGGGACTACAGGAACGTGCCAGGACACCTGGCTAATTTTGTTTATTTTTTATAGAAATTGGGTCTTGCAATGTTGCCCAGGCTGGTCTCAAACTCCTGGGCTCGAGCAATCCTCCCACTTCAGCCTCCCAAAGTGCTGAGATTAAGCAGGAACCACCGTATCTGGCCAAAAAAGCATTTTTTATTTGAGTGCCTTCTGTTTTCTAATAACTGAGCTACCCTGAAGAAGAAAGGCATACAAGATGAGAATAAGCTACAGCCTCTGCTCTCTAAGATTTATAGTCTACTGGGGGAGCAGAACCGTAAATTAATGATTGTAGTGCAACGTGACAAATGCAATAATTAAAGTAGCTGTGATATTCCATAGTGGGGGCAGAAGTCAGAGCTGCTATGATGGCTCATAGAGCAGACTTCACAGAACACTTGATTTGGGTCTTGAAGGATGTGTAGAAGTTTGCCAGTTATAATTAAAAGGCCAAGCGTGGTGGCTCACGCCTGTAATCCCAGCACTTTGGGAGGCTGATGCAGGAAGATTGCTTAAGCCCAGGATTTCAAGACCAGCCTGTGCAACATAGTGAACCCCATCTCTATTATTAAAAAGTTTAAATTTTAAAAAAATAAATTAATTAATTAAAGGGGGAAAAAAGTTGTTTAGGCTGGGCATGGTGGCTCACACCTGTAATCCCAGCACTTTGGGAGGCTGAGGCAGGCGGATCACCTGAGGTCAGGAGTTTGAGACCAACCTGGCCAACATGGCAAAACCCCACCTCTACTAAAATACAAAACTTAGCCAGGCGTGGCAGTGCACGCCTCTAATCCCAGCGACTCGGGAGGCTGAGGCAGGAGAATCACTTGAACCTGGGAGGTGGAAATTGCAGTGAGCTGAGATGAAGCCACTGCACTCCAGCCTAGGCAACAGAGAAAGACTCTATCAAAAAAAAAAAAAAAAAGTTCATTTACTCTGGAAGTTATCATCATTTACCCCATCTATGGATGCCAGCCCATCTGCGCAGTCATTTTCATGCTGGACCAAGAGCTGGGAGACACCTTGTGCAAGGCTCCCCTAATTCTAGTAGAATATCCTTGTAGGACCAGTTCCCTGGGATTTGCGCGTGACCTACAATCTTAGTTTCAATGTAACATCGTCCAAAGTAATTAAAAATACTTTACCCAGAGATTGACATTAAATTCCCTTCTCTGTACCCAATTAAAAAAAAAAGAAGAGCCTTATTAGATCTAAAATAAGCCCTGATTCGAAACAGCCTGTTTGAAAATCAATAAACTCTTCTTAATCCCTCCAGTGGAAAAAGAGAGAGGCTCCTCTGTGTCTTCCCTAAAAAGTCAGTATTTATACAAAGCCTCAGGTTGCTGGATTTGGAGACACAGAGGTGGCCTGTCCCTCCCCGAAGCCGCCTGCACCCTCTGAGTTCTGCCTGACTTATTTGGCTATAACTAATCTCTGCTCTAGGCTTGCTTACATTTTTGGGTTACCCTTTCGCCTGGAATGCATCTCAATGTTCTCATTAGAGCTGTCTCCCCAGCCCTGGCCCTCGCTCTCCTTTTGTTGCTGTTACTTTCTGTCCTGCCATAAGTAATCTTGACTGCTCCCAGCATGCAGCCAAGTCCTGGTGTGTTCCCCATCACTCTGACACTTTCTGCTCCCACGCAGGCCAGGCTGAGGCCCCGGGATGCTTCCCTCCCTCCCTCCCGTCTCCACAGCCAGGCAGCTTGAGTATTTACGGTGGGCTTTTTTAAACTAATTTTTTAAATTATAAAATATATTGTATGCTTTTTATAGAAAACTGTAAAGGAAAATATTTAGAAAATCCTTGTAATCCACCACCCAGAGTCAAACAGATTTTTGGCATAATCCTATTTAAGAATATGTTTTGCTGGGCACAGTGGCTCGCGCCTGTAATCCCAGCACTTTGGGAGGCTGAGGTGGGAGAATCACTTGAGCCCAGGAGTTCAAGACCAGCCTGAGCAACATAGCGAGACCCTGTCTCTAGAAAAAGACAAAACAAAACAAACAAACAAAAAAAAACTAACAAAAAGAAATGATATTTCATTGTACATTTCATTACAAATGTAATATATCCTTTTCATTGTATATTTCATTGTATGTTTCATTATAAAACTTATATATTCCATTGTGAATGCTGGCCTTGTTTAATATTTCATCGTATGTTTCATTATAAAAGTAATGTATCCTTGGATATGATGTAATGTGAATGGCACTTAACTTCTGTGGTCTTTCTCCTCCAAATTCATAACCCAAGTCTAATTATGAGAAAAACAGCAGACAAATCCAAATTGAGGGAAATTCTACAAAATACCTGACCAGTATTCCTCAAAACTGTCAAGGTCATCAAAAACAAGGAAAGTCTGAGAAAATGCCACAGTCACAAGGGGACATGACCACTAAACATAATGTGGTATCCTGGATGGGATTCTGGAACAGAGAAAGGACATTAGAAAAACACTTGAGAAACCCCATTTAAGTATGGACATTAGTTAATAATAATGTATCAAAGTTGGTTCATTACTTGTGACAAATATAAAATGTTAACAATTGAGGAAACTGGATTACCATATGGGAACTCTATTATCTTTGTAACTTTTCTGTAAATCTAAAACTATTCTTAAGTACAAAGCTTATTTTTAAAAAGTACTATGGCTAGGTGTGGTGACTCATACCTGTAACCCCAGCACTCTGGGGGGCTGAGGTGGGAGGACTGCTTGAGGACAGGAGTTTGAGATTAGTCTGGGCAACATAGCGAGACCCTGTCTCTACAAAAAACAACAACATTAGCCAGGCGTGGTGGCTGGTGCCTGTATTCCCCACTACTTGCCAGGCTGAGGTGGGAGGATGGCTTAAGCCCAGGAGGTGGAGGTTGCAGCGAACCATGATCACACCACTGCACTTCAGCCTGGGTGAAAGAACAAGACCCTCTCTCTTAAAAAAAAATAATAATAATAATAAGCAAAAATCAAAAAGTACTACATTATTATTGGGGGCAAAATTCAAACAATACAAAAGCATATAAAATAAAAGGCAACAGTGCTCTGCTTCTATCTCCTCATGTCTCAGTTGGCACCAGACTTATTTTCTGGGAATGTTTCCCCTTTACGCATAGTTAAGCTCAGGTTGCAAAGACAATTTTGAATGCTGGCTTTTTGTTGTTGTTGTTTAATATTACAGCATAAGCATTTTCCCATGTACTTAAGAACTCTTCTTAAAGACAGTTTTATAGGTTGCATAATATTCATTGCACTAAATTAGCTGTGATCCAGGCCTTATGTTTCCAGGAGGTTTGCTTTCATTATCCATGTCTTAAAGGGTTTCCCCCTGCAAGGAACTACTCCTCTGTTTTCTCCAAGGCAATAGGGAAGTCAGCAAAATCTTCATCCGTGCTCTCCGGGGGCCTCCACAAAACTTTAGTCAAGTGTATTTCAGCAGAGTTCAAGTTTAAAGACTTTCTTTTTTTGTTTTACTTCTTCCCTTGTCTTTATTGCTCACAATAAAGGGACTTATCCATTAGGGATTCCCAGGTGCTGTCACTGCTGATGGCTAAAAAGTATAATGTTTGAACGTTGATGTACTAGATAGAATAGTGCCCCCAACAACCCCACCTCAAAGCCGTATTCATCCAGAACCTCAGAATGCAACCTTATTTCAAATTAGGGCCTTTGCATATGTAACTCGGTAAAATGAAGCCACACTAGATTAGGGTGGGCCCTACATTCAGTGACTGGTGTCCTTATAAGAAGGCCATGTGAAGACAGAGACATACACACAAATGGAGATGGAGATGATGGAGACAGAGATTGGAGTGATGCATTTGTCTACAAGCCAAGGAGAGCCAAGGATGGTGGCCACTGCCAGAAGCCGGAAGAGAGGCATGGAACAGATTCTCCCTTAGAGCTCTGATATGATTTGGCTGTGTCCCCACCCAAATCTCACCTTGAATTATAATAATCCCCATGTGTCAAGGGCAGGGCCAGGTGGAGATAATTGAATAATGGGGGCAGTTTCCCCCATACTCTTCTCTTGGTAGTAAATAAGTCTCATGAAATTTGATGGTTTTATAAAGGGGGTGTTCCCCTGCACACGCTCTCTTGTCTACCACCATGTAAGATGTGACTTTGCTCCTCATTCACCTTCCTCCATGATTGTGAGGTCTCCCCAGCCATGCAGAACTGTGAGTCCATTAAACCTCTTTCCTTTATAGATGATTCAATCTCAGGCATGTCTTTATTAGCAGTGTGAGAACAGAAAAATACAGGCCCCTAAGAAGGAACCAACCCTGCTGACACCTTGACTTTCAACTTCTAGACTCCAGAATTGCAAGAGAATAAATTTCTATTGTTTTAAGCCACTTTCTTTGTGATCTTATTTTTATTTGAAACAGGGTCTCAGCTGGGTGCATTGGCTCACTCCTGTAATCCCAGCACTTTGGGAGGCTGAGGAGGGCGGATCACCTGAGGTTGGGAGTTCGAGACCAGCCTGACCAACAAGGAGAAACCCCCGTCTCTACTAAAAATACATAATTAGCCGGGCATGGTGGTGCATGCCTGTAATCCCAGCTACTCTGGAGGCTGAGGCGGGAAAATCGCTTGAACCTGGGAGGAGGAGGTTGCGGTGAGCCGAGATTGTGCCATTGCACTCCAGCCTGGACAACAAGAGCGAAACTCTCTCTCAAAAAGAAAAAAAAAAAAAAAGAAACAGCGTCTCACTCTGTCACCCAGGCTGGAATGCAATGGTGTAATTATAGCTCACTGCACCCTCCTGGACTCAAGGGATCCTCCCATCTCTCAGCCTTCCAAGTAGCTGGAACTACAGTAAGCGCTACCATGCCCAACTCTTTGTAAAATTTTTTGTAGAGATGGGATCTCGCTATATCGTCCAGGCTGGTCTCAAACTCCTGGCCTCAAGTGATCCTCTCGCCTCTGCCTTCCAAACTACTAGGATTATAGTGGTGAGTCACCACACCCGGCCCCTTTGTGATATTTCATTATGGCAACCCTTGCAAACTAAATACAATGGGCTGTGGCCTCAGAGGGACCTGGGTCTGAGCACAGCTCTGGCACTTGTGTGGAATAGAAGGGCCGTGGATCTGGCTGCCAGGGTCAGCAGACATCTGAGGGGATTCACAGAGACCACGTGCGAAGCCGTGAGCAAAGGGCCAAGCGGTGTGCAGGTGTAGGGGGTCACGTCCTTCTTGATCTCCCGACCTGCTGGCCATTTCTTTCTGGTCAGACAGAGAAAGGACCACAAAGATCCACTTCCCCCCACTTTTAACTGTATCCATATTCTTTCTAAGAGATTTAAGTCATTTGCCAGAATATACCTTTAATACAAAAAGCCTCCAGGTTGAAAATATGTTGGCTTTAAAGCTTTGGCTGTGACAAAGCAGATTACTTCAGAGCTTCATTTAGTCCTAAATTATTTATAGTGGATTTGCTTTGGGAATACACGTGTGCGCACACACACGCACACAGCCTTAACAGTGATCGCTATATTTTCCAATTAATGGAAATGCTAAAATGAGCATGAATTACCTTCATAATAAAAACATGTTTAGGCTGGGTGCAGTCGTTCATGCCTGTAATGCCAACATTTTGGGAGGCTAAGACAGGAGAATTGCTTGAGGCTAGGGGTTCGAGAGCAACCTGGGTGAGACCCTGTCTCTACAAAAAAAAATTAAAAAGTAGCTGGGTGTGGTGGCAGGGACCTGTAGTCCTTGCTACTCAGGAGGCTGAGGCAGGAGAATTGCTTCAGCACAGGAGTTCAACTCCACAGTGAGCTGTGGTTGTGCCACTGCACTCTAGCCTGGGTGACAGAGTGAAACCCTGTTTCTTAAAAAAAAAAAAATTGTACTTTATTTTATAGGAAGATGCTGTCTGCCACAAAAACTGATTGTGGATGGAGAGATTCCCTGTAGATGAGAGGCTCCAGGTGGGGAGGAAAATGTAAGTGGGATGTTGGCAATAACTTTTAATGTGTGACACCTGGGAACTTCTCAGGTCCAAGAAGTAATTGTCTTTAAGGTGCTGTGGGGTACCATGAGGTCCTGAGGCAAATGTGTAGAGAGGGTTGAATTCCCCTCGCGAGGGTGGGATGGGGGTGGTGTGAGATAGCAGAGTCTTGAAAGAGGTTGGTGACTCAGTATGACAATGGGCCAGAACAGCAAAGGAAAATACTTCTCAGTCTTTTCTTGGGCTGCTGTGAATGAGAACCAGGAGGGAAGGGGAGGTCTGTGGGCAGAGGAGAAAGCCTCTGGGGTTCACCACAAGAAGGCGGACCACACCTGCCCATAGCCTCCTTCGGCGTCCTCCGGAGGTCCCAATGTCCCTTTCTGTAATGGTTATCTCTGGTGGCTTAACCTCAAAACTTACTGGCTTAACACAGAAAGACACATTTATTATCTCAGGGTTTCTGCAGGTACGGAATTCGGGATTGAATTAGCAGGATAATTCCAACTTGAGGTCTCTCAGGAGGTTTTGGTCAAGATGTCAGCGAGGATTGCAATCATGTGAAAAATTGACTGGGACTGGAGGAGCCGTTTCCAAGGTGGATTGCTCACCCAGCTGGCAGATGTGCTGGCTGTTGGCAGGAGGCCTCAGTTCCTTGCTAGGTGGATGCCTCCATAGGGTTGGCTTTTCCCAGAGCAAGTATCCGAGAGGGAGCAAGGCGGACACTGCAATGTCTTTTATGACCTAGTTTCAGAGTCACACACACACACACAGAGTATCACTTACATAGTATCTTATTGGTTACGCAGGTTGACTCTATTCAGTGGGAGAGGGGGCTACACACACACACACACACAACACAGACAAAACCAAAAGGTGAGAGGGTCTCCTTGGAGGGTGCCATCTTGGAGGCCGGCTGCCGCATTCTCCATAGAACTAAGCCATGGGTGTACCTTCATCATTGGATCCATGGCTGGGACTGAATGCAGGGAAACCACCTCTGGGGCTGGGAACTTCCAAACCCTGAGCAACAATGTATTCTTTCTGAATCCTCAAAGTGAAGCATTCAAAATATGCCCAGACAAATGTTGAATTAGGGGGAATTCAACATTTCCCCCTAATTCTTTTGTTTGTTTGTTAGAGTCCTGCTGTCACCCAGTCTGGAGTGCAGTGGCGCAATCTTGGCTCACTGCAACCTCCACCTCTCGGGTTCAAGCGATTCTTCTGCCTCAGCCTCCTGAGTAGCTGGGACTAGATGCACCTGCCACCACGCCTGGCTAAAGTTTTTTTTTTTTGAGGTGGAGTTTCACTCTTGTTGCCCAGGCTGGAGTACAATGGTGCAATCTCAGCTCACTGCAACCTCCGCCTCCTGGGTTCAAGTGATTCTCCTGCCTCAGCCTCCCGTTTTCACCATGTTGGCCAGGCTGGTCTGGAACTCCTGACCTCAGGTGATCTGCCCGCCTTGGTCTCCCAAAGTGATGGGATTACAGGCATGAGCCACTGCGCCCGGATGCCCCCAACTCTTTTTAAATCATTTTTCCCTTTTGATATAAATTTTACATACCATGAAATGCTCATATCTTAGGTATACATCTGCCCAGTTTTGAATAATGCTTTACACACCAGGACTTAAATCCCTTTAGAAATATGGAAAGTGTCCTCGTGCTCCTTCCCAGTCAACTCCCCAGCCCTTGCCACACACACTCACACACTGAGGCAACAACTGTTCTAGTATCTTCCACTGTAGAGTTTTACATGCTCTAGAATTTCAAATTAATTGATCTTTTGTCTGATTTCTTTTCTTTTTTTTTCTTGAGATGGAATCTCACTCTGTCGCCCAGGCTAGAGTGCAGTGGCATGATCTCCGCTCACTGCAACCTCCACCTCTCAGGTTCAAGCCATTCTACTGCCTCAGCCTCCCAAATAGCTGGGATTATAGGCACCTGCCACCATGCCCGGCTAATTTTTATATGTTTAGTAGAGACAGGGTTTCACCATGTTGGCCAGGCTGGTCTCAAACTCCTGACCTCGTGATCCACCCACCTCAGCCTCCCAAAGTGTTGGGATTACAGGTGTTACAGGCATGAGCCACTGCGCCTGGCTGTCTGATTTCTTTTTTAATTAGCATGTTGATTAATCCATGCTGTCATGCACCAGTAATTTGTTTCCCCTAACTTTTTTTTTTTTTTTTTTTTGAAATTTTGAGCCTAGAGAAGAACTTAAATATAGTACCATGAAGCCCCCTGGACCCTTGACCTAGACCTCTACATCGTTAACATTCTGCCATACTGGCTTTCATTCTTTTTGTCTCTCTTCTTTTCTTTTTCCTGACCTACTTGAAAGTTGCACATACCAAGACACTTCATCCCTAAACATTTCAGTCCGTGCTCCAAACAACAAAGACATTCTCCCACACGACCACAATACCAGTATTATGCCTAAGATGTTTGATATTGGTACAACATTATTGTCCAACATAGAATCTGTGTTCAATTTCTCTCCTAATTCTTGTGTTTTCTTTTGAGATGGAGTCTCGCTTCGTCGCCCGGGCTGGAGTGCAGTGGTGCGACTGGCTCACTGCAGCCTCTGTCTCCTGGGTTTAAGCAATTCACATACCTCAGCCTCTCGAGTAGCTGGGATTACAGGCACCCACCACTATGCCTGGCTAACTTTTGTATTTTTAGTAGAGATGGGGTTTCAGCATGTTGGCCAGGCTGGTCTTGAACTCCTGACCTCAAGTGATCTGCCTGCCTCGGCCTCCCAAAGTGCTGGGATTACTCTCCTGATGTTCTTTAGAGAAGGGCAGGCACCCGTGGTAGGTAGTGTCGTGGAGTCTGGGAATACAGGGTCGGCTGCTCTGACCTTGACCTTCCTCTTTTGTCTTTCCCTTATTCCCCCGCTGCTCCCCACCTCCTTCCTCTCCCTGGGCATCCAGTGTGCACAGTGCTCTAGCTTGGGTAGCCACCCAGCTCTCCTGAACCTGCTCACGCCTCCTGAGCAGTTGATTTCAGCTCTATTTCTAGGAACTTTCCTTCCTTTTTTATCAGTGCCTGACCCCTCTGTGGTGCGCCCTGTGCCCTCTCATGCACCTGCCCCTGGGATCATTTGAATGAACTTTGGTAATGAACAGGAAAGATCTTGTCCAGTCCTGGGGTACCACAGACACTGGAAAATAGTCCTCCCGCCTCATTTTTTGTGTGTGTGTGGGGCTAGTCTAACTGCTTAAATAAACCTCTCTCAGTCTTCTCCCTCAACAATAAAGTACTGGGAAGTTTTTCTGGGCTTAAACACCACCTTCTGCCACACAGACACAGATACACGCACACACCCACACATGCACTCACATACACACACACACACTCTCACGCACTACACCAGCAGCCTCACACTCAGATCAATTCTCTCCCATCATCAGCCCAAGCCTCTGAGTCTCCATTAGGATGAAACAGGAGCTACTGAAACCCAACCAGGTAAATACTATGTTCAGAGGCAGAGCCGCAGCCCTCTGAGCTCTGTAGTCTCACTGCACCTTGCCCTTGGTAGACCTCCTGGCTAGCCCCAAGCTCCTACTGTCCCATCCAACCTCCCTGATCACTTGGTGGTAGGACAGAAACACATGCTTGGCTCCAGAGAGCAAGGACCTCCTATTTGCCACTCTAAATATTTATACTCGGTTCTGCCACACTTCCCTGCATTGGGGTGTTGAGGACATGCAGTAATGACCTTCTCGCTGCGGTTGGGAGGGAGAGGAAGGACGGGTTCAGGTTTGGAGTTAACAGAGCCAGTGGTGGACTGAAGGCCTGGCCCATCTTAGGGTTCTAGAGCCCAGGGAGCAGCATCGGACCCCAGCAACCGTAGACTACCTGCCTGCCTAGAAAACAGACAGTGACTGTGCAAAGGAGCTGGACCTTTTTTTTTTTTTTTTTTTTTTTTAAGGAAATCTTGCTCTGTCGCCCAGGCTGGAGTGCAGTGGCACGATCTCAGCTCACTGCAACCTCCGCCTCCCAGGTGCAAGCGATTCTCCTGCCTCAGCCTCCCGAGTATCTGGGATTACTAAATCAGCTACTATGCCTGGCTAATTTTTGCATTTTTTTTTTTTTTTAGTAGAGACAGGGTCTCACCATGTTGGCCAGGCTGGCCTCGAACTCCTGGCCTCAGGTGATCTGCCTGCCTTGGCCTCCCAAAGTGCTGGGATTACAGGTGTGAGCCACCACGCCCAGCCAGGAGCTGGACATTGAGTCTGAAGACTTCATTCCAGCCTCTGTTGCTGCCTGGGTCTGAAAGCCTGGCCTTGTCCAGCAGCTGGAACCAAGGACCCAGAAAGCTCCAGGTCCCTCTTCAATGCACAGACATGCGTGGTTATGAAAACATCTCAACATGTGGGCAGAAGCCTTTGGCCCCTTCTAGCGGCAGCTGCCTGCTCTTTGTAACTTCATTCACTGTAGGAATCGTGTGCCCCAAAAAATCTCTGTACAAACCACGACCGAAGGGTACCCCTCTTACTTTCAGCAGGGCTGAGTGTATTTATTTTAGACATTGGTTCAACTGGGCTTCTGGATGGCATGACAGCCACAGTGGAAATGCTGGTGTCCTGTTTCATCAACTCAGAGGTGGAGAGGTGGCCAGTTACCAGGGAAGTTACACAGGTTGGCCCTTCTCAGTGAGGGAGGGAGCTACACACAAACAGACAAAACCAGGAGGTGAGAGTGTCTCCTTGGAGGGTGCCAACCCAGAGGCAGGCTACCACTCTCCACAGGGTGCCATCTTAGAGGTTGGCTGCCACATTCCCCATAGGACTAAGCCATGGATCTATAGCTGGGAGATTTTGTTTTTGAGACAGGGTCTTGCTCTGTCCGCCAAGCTGGAGTGCAGTGGTGCAATCATAGCTCACTCCAGCCTCAAACTCCTGGGCTCAGGTGATCCTCTCACCTCAGCCTCCCGAGTAGCTGGGATTACAGGTGTGAGCCACCATGCCTGGCTAATTTCTTCATTGTTTGTAGAGACAGGGTCTCGCTATGTTGCCCAGGCTATCACCAGGTATTTTAAAAATGAACTCAAGGGACAGGCCTTGTCATTTAAAGAGGCCAGGAGAAGTGTTATCAGAAAAGGGTGCCAGAGTTGATGGGAGTGAGCCCACCTTGCATTATTTGCCATCAGTGTCACCCTTCAATGCTTAATCAAGCCCCACTTCCCCACATATGGGCTCTTTCCTAACCTCCGTCCCTCATTCAGATCTGTCTTCCCCTCACTTCTTTCTTTTTTTTTTTTTTTTTGAGATGGAGTTTCACTCTTGTTGCCCAGGCTGGAGTGCATGGCACGATCTTGGCTCACTGCAACCTCCGCCTCCTGGTGTTACCGGGAGTCCTTGCTCCCAGAGCTCCCAAGATGGTGGCCGGACACTTCCAAAATGGCGGCAGCCCACTTCCAAGATGGTGGTGGGCCACTTCCAAAATGGCGGCAACCCACTTCCAAGATGGTGGCAAGCCTCATGTTCTCTGACTTGGGGTTCTTGGCCTCATGGATTCCAAGGAATGGAATCTTGAGCCATGCGGTAAGTGTTATGGCTCTATTAGAAGCCCTGGGGTCACAGAAGAGAACCGTGGAACCCAGTGACTAGTGTTCAGCTTGATTAGGACGAACCCAGGAACTTAGCCATGCAGAAACAATGGCAAGCCTTTAGCCTGATCGGGAGCGGCAATGGGCACCTCGCTGGATCAGGAGCACCAGGGACATCCTGCCGGATCCGGAGGGATGGAAGTCAGCGGGGGGTCTGTGATGGTGGCAAACGGCAGTGGTGGACGGAGAGCAAAAGCTCAGCTTGAGCCCTAACAAACACGGACCAGAAGAGAGTGCAGTTGCAAGATGTAATAGAGTGAAAACAGAGCTCCCATACAAAGGGAGGGGACCCAAAGAGGGTAGCCCTTGCTGGTTCCAATGCCTGGGTTTATATTCCCATCATTGTCCCTCCCACTGTGCTCTCAGGCAGTAGATGATTGGCTATTTCTTTACCTCCTGTTTTTACTAATTAGCATTTTAGTGAGCTCTCTTTACTACCTGATTGGTCGGGTGTGAGCTAAGTTGCAAGCCCAGTGTTTAAAGGTGGAAGCATCACCTTCGCCGCTAGGCTTAGGGATTCTTAGTCAGCCTAGGAAATCCAGCTAGTCCTGTCTCTCACTGAGTTCAAGGGATTCTACTGCCTTAGCCTCCGGAGTAGCTGGGATTACAGACGCCCACCACCACGCACGGCTAATTTTTGTATTTTTAGTAGAGACGAGGTTTTACCATGTTGGTCAGGCTGGTCTTGAACTCTGGATCTCAGGTGATCCACCTGCCTGAGCCTCCCAAAGTGCTAGGACTACAGGTGTGAGCCACCGCGCCTGGCTTCTTCCCCTCACTTCTATGACTCCCCAGCCCCACCACCAAGGCACTACTTGGGCCGCTTGTTCTAGTGTTTGGTCCTAATGTATTCGGGATTTCAGATGGCTTACAAAAATACTAAATGGATTGGGCAAAATGAGAGAAGAAAAAAATTTAAAGCCAGGTTATGTCTTTAGCACTGAGCAAAACACAGTCTTTTTTTTTTTTTTTTTTTTTTTTTCTTTTTTTGAGGCAGTCTCGCTCTGTCTCCAGGCTGGAGTGCAGTGGCATGATCTTGGCTCACTGCAACCTCTCTTTCCCGGGTTCAAGCGATTCTCCTGCCTCAGCATCCGGAGTAGCTGGGATTACAGACACGCACCACCACACCCTGCTAATTTTTTGTATTTTAGTAGAGACGGGGTTTTGCCATGTTGCCCAGGCTGGGAAAAGCACAGTTTTCTACAGTTGCTGGAAGACGACTAGGATTCTCTCCAAGTTTTCGGGAGGCCAAAGCAAAAGGGCAAATGATCATTGCAGCAGCTGCACAGGCCTTAGGGGTGATCACACTGGTGTTTAGGAATAGCACATCTTGTTGTCTCTCAAAAATGAGAAGAGAGAAAAATCTCCCCCAGTGGGCCCAGCCAAGGAGCACTGATGCACTGTCTCACCTGGGAAGACTGCTCAGCTTTCTTTTTCTTTCTTTCTTTTCTTTTTAAAATAGAGATGGGGTCTCATTATGTTGCCCAGGCTGGTCTCAAACTCCTGGGCTCAAGTGATCCTCTCACCTCAGCCTCCCAAAGTGCTGGGATTACAGGCATAAGCCACTGCACCCAGCCCAACTGCTCTGTTTTCATAAGTGTTGCGGGGGCGGAGGGGGGCGTTGTTGGTTGGTTTTTGGGTGGTAGTTCTTTTTTTGCATTGTTTTTAATCAAATTCACAAGTTGACTCAAATAACATTGTCATGGTTATTAACCCCTTTGGCAGAAATGAGAAAAATCAAAAGCTATGCAAATAGATAACGAAGAATCAATTCCAGGAAGAGGAAAAGGTGGGAGAGGCATTTTACAGCTTATCAAGATCAAAGGACAGAGACCATCTCTAAACAAAACCAAACTCTGAAACTCACCATCACAGAACTACGTCAAAAGGTTTCTGCATCCCCACTATGGCACCCATTACCATGAGTAGCCCAGAGTATTTCCAAACTATTGCTATTCACCATATTTTCCTCAGCACCTCCTATTTGTAACTTAACAATATTTAACAACGGCTTCCTCGATCTCTGGCGGAGACGGATTGAGGCTGCAGTATTTCAATTTGCCAGCAGGTGTCACCCCAGCCAACACTATTCAGAGAAGCCTAAAAAGGTGACGTTCTTTTTCCCTACACCTTTGATGGCACCAAAATGTGTGTGGGCAAGAGCAAAGTCCAAATTCCTAACTGGTACATCCCAGGCCCTTCATATTTGGCCCAACTCATGTTTTACTGCCTTAGTTCTTGTCAGTTCAGGCACACATTCAATCAGCAGAGGTTTATTGAACATTCGTTATTTGTAAGGGGCTATCCGGGGGCTGGAAATGAAAAGATGACAGAGATTTCACCTCTGTTCCAGAGAATTGCATGGCTTGCTCTGCCTAGGAAAGGGCTAAGCTGCTATGTTAAAACGTTGGCAGCCGGGCGCGGTGGTTCACGCCTGTAATCCCAGCACTGTGGGAGGCTGAGGCAGGCAGATCATGAGGTCAGGAGTTCGAGACCAGCCTGGCCAAGAGACCAGACTGGCCAATATGGTGAAACCCCACCCCTACTAAAAATATAAAAATTAGCTGGGTGTGGTGGCGGACACCTGTAATACCAGCTACTTGGGAGGCTGAGGCAGGATAATTGCTTGAACCCAGGAGGCAGAGGTTGCAGTGAGCTGAAGATCATGCCATTGCACTCCAGCCTGGGCAATAGAGCGAGAGTCCAACTCAAAAAAAAAAAAAATTGACTAAGCTGCTACAACAAATATGTGTGCATACGTATACACATATATGCTATTAGACATTATGTAGTATATATGTATAGATATACACATTATACATGTGTATATATGTATGTATATTTGTCATAGCAGCTTAGCCAATGCTATGGGTATGGATAATTATATACTTATATTTCATATATATAATTATGTATGATATTTTTATATTAATTGCATATAATTATATATAAATGATATATATAATTCATATTTATAGCATTGACTAAGCTGCTATGGCTAAGCTGCTAAATTTTTTTTTTTTTTTTTTTTGGAGACTGAGTCTCACTCTGTCACCCACACTGGAGTGCAGTGGTGCGATCACAGCTCACTGAAGCCTCAACCTCCCAGGCTCAAATGATCCTTCCACCTCAGCCTCCTGAGTAGCTGGAATTACAGGTGCGGGCCACCACACCCAGCTAATTTTTGTATTTTTCATAGAGATGGCGTCTCACCATGTTGTCCAGGCTAGTCTTGAACTCCTGGGCTCAAGCCATCCACCCTCCTCAACCTCCCAAAGTGCTGGGATTACAGTTGTGAGCCATCGAGGCCAGACTACTAATCTTAATTAGCAGCTATATATTAAATATATATGAAACACATATATTTCATAGCCAATGCTATGGATATGGATAATTATATATATAAGGTATATGTTTATATTATATATAATTATATGAGATATAATTTTATATCTACATTATGTATAAATAAATGTATACATAATATAGATATAAAATATGTTTATATTATGTATAAATTTGTGTATAAATAATTTATAAATTTATACATAATATAGATATAAATTTATTTATACATATATAGATATAAAATTATTTAATATTTATATATATAAAATTATCCGTATCCATAGCATTGGCTAAGCTGCTAAGCTGCTAATCTTAATTATAAGATATAATTATACATATGAGAGGTAAATAAGATACTGGATAAGCTACTCAGAGGTTTAAAGAAGATACAATTAATTTATTTCTCCAGCAAAAGACCAGGGGTGGGTGGTCCAGACTGGTCGGAATACTCAGCTCCATCGGGTCAGTCAGGGCCATGGCTTCCTCCCATCCCCTTGCCTCACAGTTCCTAGGATGTTGTCTTTGGCCGCATGGTCAAAGCTGAGTCATAACCTCATCCATGCTTCACCCTGGAGAAGTGGAAGAGAAAAAGTGGAGGGCATGCAATTTTGCTTTTAAGCAAGAAACACAGAAGCCACACCTAGCACTTCTATTCACATTCTAGGGCATGGACCTACTCCTATGGCCACAAATAGCTGCAAGGAAGGCTGGGAAATGTAGCCTTTTGCTAGGCAGTGATGAGTCTAGTTAGAAATGTCAGGCAGCCTGGGCGACATCGCAAGACTCCGTCTCTACAAAAATAAAGAAATAGACAAATTAGCTGGACATGTGGTATACGCCTGTAGTCCCAGCTACTCAGGAGGCTGAGGCAAGAGGATTGTTTGAGCCCAAGAGTTTAAAGCTGGGACTTTATGTATGATGGCGCTACTACACCCAAGCCTGGGTGACAGAGCAAGACCCTCTCAAATAAAACATAAAATAAAATAAAAACGGGGCAACTAGCAGTCTGGTCAGAAAGCATCTCTCACTTTCACACCTCACTTTATTTTTAATTGATTTGTGAAACAACTTTGTATCTTCTAGTGTTGCCATCAATTGCAATTGCATAGTTTAGAAATGCCAGTTCATAGAAATTTCTGGTGAGTAGAACGTCCTGTAGCAGTTTACTGTGCACATTTCATGTTAATGAGACATCTATTACTTCCTCCTCAGGGATGACAAGTGTTATCACAATGGCAATTGAGCTGATAAAATTCCAGTAAAATGAAACCTAGAATCAAGTTGTCTACTCAAGAGAATGCAACATTTGAGTAGGCTCTTGAAGCATGCATAGAAGCTAACCAAGCGGAAAAGAAGGAGGAAAATTCCAGAGTGTCAACAGCATGTGCAGAGACCTGTAGTCTTGTGGGAGACAAGGTATGTTCATTGTGGGGAGTGGATAAGTGTGTAGGGAAGGCAAGTGAGAGAGAAAATGGGGTGGAATCAGGTTGCACCAGGCCTTACACATCAAACTAAGGAAGTTGGATTTTTCCCTGCAGAGTAGATGCTTTGGGTGTTGCATTAGTCTGTTCTCACACTGCTATAAACATACCACCTGAGACTTGGTAATTTATAAGCAAAAGAGCTTTAATTGACTCACAGTTCCACCTGGCTGGGAAAACCTCAGGAAACTTAGAGTCAAGGTGGAAGGAGAAGGAGAAGCAAGTACCTTCTTCACAAGGCAGCAGGAGAGAGAGCACAGGGGAAACTACCACTTATAAACCATCAAATCTTTTGAGAACTCACTATCGTGAGAATAGCACAGGAGAAACTGCCCCCATGATCCAGTCACCTACCACCAGGTCCCTCCATCGATACGTGGGGATTACAATTCGAGAGAAGATTTAGGTGGGGACACAGAGCCAAACCATATCAGGAGGTCCTTCCCAGTCCAAGAGCTATGACCATGTCCAAAAATTCTGTCACTCCATGGGTTGGGGTCCAGGTAGCCAGCTGATAGGTGTTTTTGTTGTTTTTGTTGTTTGAGATGGAGTCTCACTCTGTTGCCCAGGCTAGAGTCCAGTGACACCATCTCGGCTCACTGCAACCTCCGTCTTCTGGGTTCAAGCGATTATCCTACCTCAGCCTCTTGGGTAGCTGGGATTACAGCTGCCCACCACCACGCCTGGCTAATGTTTGTATTTTTAGTAGAGACGGGGGTTTCACCATGTTGGCCAGGCTGGTCTCGAATTCCTGACCTCAGGTGATCCGCCCACCTTAGCCTCCCAAAGTTCTGGGATTACAGGCACGAGCCACCACGCCCAGCCCCCAGTTGATAGTATTTGACCCTCACTGTCTTGCTCATAGTTAGCTGACAGCTCCACGGATGAACACCTGACCCGGGACAGGCAAATCTGATCCTTCCTCTCAGGAATCTGAAAGTGGGATTGAAACCACTGCTTACTGCTGACCTGTGTCTAAAACAATAACAAATACACTGGAAACGGTGGGGCAGCCCTAAGAGCTGTGTAAGTGCAGAATCAGACAAAGCTGTTCTGCAGGGGACAGACAACCGAAGCAGGTGTGCAGAGCAAAGCAGGGATGAGAGTCAGAAAAGGTGTATGTGGGTTTCCACCCAGACTCCAATTCCTAGTTCCTTTTCCTCCCTAAGGCTGGGCAGCATTTTCCACTGCTTGGGTTGCATAGTACCCCTTTATTGTCCTCTTTTCTTTTTTCCTTCAAATAGCTTGAGTAATAAATTATTTACAGCATAGGCTAAACGGCTGCTGCTGCCCAAAAGACTCCCAAATATAGCTCCAACAGGATAGTTTACCTATTATATCTGTAGGCAGGCAGTCCAGGGAGGCTGGGGGCTCTGAGGTACTAGGACATCCAGGGAACCAGGCTTTTTCTCTCTGTTTCCCAGCAGTCCATGTCTTAAAGTATTGCTTTTCTCTGCAAGATCAAAGCTAGCTCCCAGCACCACACCTACATACCAGGGAGGAATATGCTTGGGATTTAGAAGGGCAAGACTCAGAAATGGTATACACCACTTCTGCTCACAACTCATTGGCCAAAACTTAATAATAACCCCACCTAGCTGCAAGACGGTCTGGGAATATAGGTCTTAGTTGGACAGCTGAAATCCTATTCTATGGAAGAAAGAGAGAATAGATAATGAAGGAACAATTCACTGTCTGCCTGATGGTTTCTGTAAATGGCACCCAAAGAACCCCCATTTGAGTTCCATGTAGCTTTTCTTGACCGCTTCAAGCTGAGCTGATGACTCCGTTTTCTGTACGTGGTTCTCAGCCTGTATCACTGCTCTGTGCTCATCTGTTTGTTGGTTAGTTGGTTGGGTTTCGTTGTTGTTGTTGTTGTTGTTGTTGTTGTTGTTGTTGTTGAGATGGGGTCTTGCTCTGTCATCCAGGCTAGAATGCAGTGGCACAATCACAACTGACTGCAGTCTCAACCTCTGAGGTTCAAACAATCCTCCCACCTCAGCCTCCCAAGTAGCTGGGACTATAGGTATGTGCCACCATGCCCAGCTAATTAAAAAAATTGTTTTTAGTAGAGACGAGGCCTCCCTATGTTGTCCAGCCTGGTCTCTAATTCCTGGGCTCAAGGGATCCTCCTGCCTAGGCCTCCCAAAGTGTTGGCATTACAGGCATGAGCCACCGTGCCTCGCCTCATTCATCTGTTAATTTATCTATATGGAAGAGACAGTTAGTGATCTCTAATTTCTGCTCCTTCCCACTTCCTTGGTAGTTAAGTCCCCCTCCCCCAAGTGTTATGTTTGGCACATTGCTAAATGGAATAAAGCTGACATTTGCCAGGCTCCCTTACTGCGAGGTATGGTAATATGATTCGGTTCTGGGCTGGACGCAGTGACTCACACCTGTAGTCCCAGCACTTTGGGAGGCCAAGGCTGGAGGATCACTTGAGCCCAGGAATCTGAGATCAGCCAGGGCAACAGAGCAAAACCTTGCCTCTGCAAAAATTACGAAATAGCTGGGTGTGGTGGCACAGCCTGTAGTCCCAGCTGCTCAGGAGGCTGGAGTGGGAGGATCCTTGAGCCTGGGAAGTCGAGGCTTTAGTCAGCCATGATTGTGCCACTGCACTCCAGCCTGGGTGACAGAATGAGACTCTATTTCAGAAAAAAATAATAAAGTTCTGGCCAGTGAGATGACAGCTTCCAGGAAACCCTATAAAAGATAGCTGGCATGCACCCATTGCCAATTCTTTCTCTCTTCCACATTTCTCTTGGTTGGAATAGCAGTGTAATGGCTGGAGCTATGGCAGCTGCCTAGGACCATGAGATATCCTGGGAGTGGAAGCCATACATGTTAGAGCAACAAGACAGAAGTCTTGGTTCACAACACAGTGGTGTGCCATACTAGCTCTGGAATACTACATACATTATTTCTGAGAGAGAAAGAAACTATTTTATTTGGGAGGGACCTCCTTTACTCCCAGCCAAACCTAATCCTTATCCTACAACCTGTGTCCTTGAAATTTTCCAATGGACTACCAGCCCTGAAGAGCAAGGACTGATTCTTGTTCATCTGTGCACGTCTAGTGCCCTTTCTTCAGATTATATCCATGGATACGAGGCAAATTTCACTTTGACCCTAGTCAGGTTGGTTCCTTTCCACAAATAGTCCACTAGACCTTCAGGGTAACACTATTAGGCTTTGCCAGTCCACTCTCTTTCTTTTCTTTCTTTTTTTTTTTTTTTTTTTTTTTTTTTGAGACGGAGTTTCGCTCTTGTTGCCTAGGCTGGAGTGCAATGGCGCAATCTCAGCTCACCACAACCCTCCCGGGTTCAAACGATTCTCCTGCCTCAGCCTCCCGAGTAGCTGGGATTACAAGCATGTGCCACCACACCTGGCTAATTTTGTATTTTTAGTAGAGACGAGGTTTCTCCATGTTGGTCAGGCTGTTCTCAAACTCCCAAACTCAGGTGATCCTCCTGCCTTGGCCTCCCAAAGTGCTGGGATTACATGTATGAGCCACCGTGCCTAGCCTGACTCACTTTCTTACTCATGCAAGCATGGTTTTCAGCCCACTCTCTTCTGCTCAGATCCTCTCACTCTCAGGCTGACCTAGCTGCTAAGATTCAGAAAAATTGAAGGGTTTAAGCCAATAGTTGCCTCTTCCTCCCAACACCAACTGAAAGGCTCACTTTTTCCTCTCCTTGCCTCTTGTTATAGCAGGGGTTGCTGTTTCTCCCATCAAAGGTGAGGCTCTCATTCTTGCCTTGCATCTTGGCCAAGAGTCCTTGGTAGGAACATAGAACTGTCTATCATCCCTTCATTCTCCTGTCTCAATCTCCAGCTCTTTCAGATCTTTTCTACTGATTCCATAATATGCACAAGTCATGTTCAGTAAGAACAAAACAACACACATACACAGCCTTAACACGTCATCTCCACTCGTATCCCCTTTGCAAGTAAACTTCTCCAAAGAATGGTCCATACCCACTGTCCCATGGCCTCATTTCCTGTTCATTCTTCACCCCAATCAGCGTCATCACCCAAGACGCTCCTGTTGCTAATGTCAGCAGACGTGTTTCCATCCTCTTCTTTCCCTGTCAGCAGTGGTGAATCATGTTAGCTGCCATGCCTTGGCTTCCGGTGGACCTGGCCTCTTCCTCATACCTCTGCAGAGCCTTCCTCTTCTGCTCAGTTATTCAAATAATGGTTGGCCGGAAGGTACTAGATGCACTCTTTTTTCTCACTCTGTCCTCTTCCCTACCTGACCGCCTCCTGTGGCTAATTTTCGTATTTTTAGTAGAGACAGGGTGCCTTGCCCCGCCCTTTTAATCTAGAGAAAGGGAATTGTAACACCTGTTTCACGAGGTTGTTGTGAAGATTAAATGATATCTACACAATGTGCCCAACAGAGTTCCCTGTGCATAAAATTGCATATCATATACTCAGATACTCTTAGTCCCTTCTTCTTCCTGTAACCAACAGGAACCAGCCACTGGTGAACCACAAGACAGAGAATTCCTGACCTGGTCCTCAGCCACAGTCTGCCTGTACTTCCTGCTCTCTGGGTTCTTGTGGTGTCTACCTGTTGCATGGTGGTCAAGGATGACGTCCTCTTGGTAATCCATGCTGTTTGTCTTACTCCTTTCCCAGTAAAAACAGAAAAGGGGACATAAATAAGAAATAGGACATCGAGGCCAGGCACAGTGGTTCACGCTTGTAATCCCAGCACGTTGGGAGGCCAAGGAGAGTGGATCATTTGAGGTCGGGGTTCAAGTCCAGCATGGCAAACATGGTAAAACTCTATCTCTACTAAAAATACAAAAAGTAGCTGGGCGTGGTGGCAGGTGCCTGTCATCCCAGCAACTTGGGAGTCTGAGGCAGAAGGATCGCTTGAGCCTGGGAGGCGGAGGTTGCAGTGAGCTGAGGTCACGCCACTGCACTCTCCAATCTGGACAACAGAGCGAGATGCTGTCTCCAAAAAAAAAAAAAAAAGCACATCGAGGGGTGGGGCTGGGCGAATTCTAAGACTATCATCAATTACTTTCAAACAAGGCAATTTGGCTGGGCGCAGTGGCTCACGCCTGTAATCCTAGCACTTTGGGAAGCCGAGGCAGGCAGATCACTTAAGGTCAGGAGTTCGACACCAGCCTGGACAACAACATGGTAAAACCCCGTCTTTACTAAAAATATAAAAATTAGCTGGACATGATGGTACATGGCTGGGAGGCTGAGGTGAGAGAATGGCTTGAGCCTGGGGGACGGAGGTTGCAGTGAGGTGAGATCATGCCACTGCACTCCAGCCTGGTCGATAGAGTGAGACTCTGTCTCAAAATAAATAAATAAACAAATAAGCAACTTAATCATTCCATTTTTATGTAATGCCTCCCTAGGCACAATGCCTGAGACTACAGACTGGGACAGACAATGGAAATAAGCAAAGGATAAAAAACACATTTCCTGATGCCTCCAACCTACCAGCCTAAGGAAGTCTAACTAGACACAGCGGTTCTCAGTCTCATCAGCCCCAACTCCCCTAAATATATAAATATACTTTTATAGTATACAAATGTGATAAATACACTGTGTTTATTAATCATCAGTGATATATACATTTTATTTTATTTTTTATTGCCAAGTCCAGCCTGGGCAACATAGTAAGACCCTCATCTCTCTACAAAAAATGCTTGAACAAGGGATCTCTCTGTATTTGTTTTTACAGCTGTATATGAATCTACAATTATCTCCAGAAAATTTTTAATTTGAATTAATTAAAAAATTTTTAATCTGAATTAAAAATGAGATGTGGCCGGGTGTGGCAGCTCACATTTTCGGAGGCTGAGGCAGGTGGATCACTTAAGGTCAGGATTTCGAGACCAGCCTATCAACATGGTGAAACCCCATTCCTACTAAAAATACAAAAAATTACCTGGGCGTGGTGGTGGGTGCCTGTAATCCCAGCTACTTAGGAGGCTAAGCCAGGAGAATCACTTGAACCCGGGAGGCGGAAGTTGCAGTGAGCCAAGATAGCGACAGTGCACTCCAGTCTGGGCAACAAGAGTGAAGCTCCGTCTCAAAAAAAAAAAAAGAAAAAAAGATGCAGCTTATGGAACGTGCCTGCATATCTTGGGGTTCCTGTGTCTTTTTTCGCTGTCCGAGCTGGACCTACACACCAGCAACCATGTCTAAGGGACCTACAGTTGGTACTGATCTTGGCACCACCTACTTTTGTGTGGGTGTTTTCCAACATGGAAAAGTAGAGGCAATTGCCAATGATCAGGGAAGCTGAACTACTCCAAGCTATGTTGCCTTTACAGACACCAAATGATTGGTTGGTGATACCACAAAGAATCAAGTTGCAGTGGACCCCAGCAACACAGTGTTCAGTGCCAAATGTCTGATTGGATGCAGATCTCATGATGCTGTTGTCCAGTGTGATGTAAAGCATTGGCCCTTCATGGTGGTGAGTGATGCTGGCACGCCCAAGATCCAAGGAGGATACAGGGGAGAGACAAAAAGCTTCTACCCAGAGATGTCCTCTGTGGTTCTGACAAAGATGAAGGACATTGCAGAAGCTGATCTTGGGAAAACAGTTACCAATGCTATGGTCACAGTGCCAGCTGACTTTAACAACTCTCAGCGTCAGGCTACCAAAGATGCTGGAACTATTGCTGGTCTCAATGTACTTAGAATTATCGATGAGACAACTGCAGGTGCTATTGCTTATGGCTTAGACAGAAAAGGTTGGAGCTGAAATAATTATGCTGATCTTTGAATCAGCATAATTCTGATTGGGAGGTGGCGCTTTTGATGTGTCAGTCCTCACTATTGAGAATGGGATCTTTGAAGTCAAATCTACAGCTGGAATGCCAGGCATGGTGGCTCATGCCTATAATCCTGGCACTTTGGGAGGCCGAGGTGGGCAGATCACTTGAGGTCAGGAGTTCAAGACCAGCCTGGCCAAAGTGGTGAAACCCCATCTCTACTAAAATACAAAAATTAGCCAGGTGTGGTGGTGTGCACCTGTAATCCCAGCTACTTGGTAGGCTGAGACAGGAGAATCACTTGAACCCAGGAGGCGGAGTTTGCGGTGAGCCAAGGTCATGCCACTGCACTCCAGCCTGGGCAACAGAATAAGACTCCATCTCAAAAAAAAAAAAAAAAAAAAAAATTTACACCTGGAGAACTCACTTGGGTGGAGAAGACTTTGACAACCTAATAGTCAACCATCTTATTGCTGAGTTCAAGGGCAAGCATAAGAAGGATGTCAGTGAGGCTGAGCGTCGTGGCTCCCACCTGTAATCCCAGCACTTTGGGAGGCCGAGGCGGGCAGATCACGAGGTCAGGGGTTTGAGACCAGCCTGACCAACATGGTGAAACCCCATCTCTACTAAAAATACAAAAATTAGCCGGGTGTGGTGGCATGCGCCTGTAGTCCCAGCTACTCGGGAGGCTGAGGCAAGAGAATCGCTTGAACCCAGGAGGCGGAGCTTGCAGTGAACCGAGATCACACCACTGTACTCCAGGCTGGGAAACAGAGCAAGACTCCGTCTCAAAAAAAAAAAAAAAAAAATTAAAAAAAAATAAATAAATAAAAAAGAAGGATGTCAGTGAGAACAAAAGAGCTATCTCACATTTTCGTATGGTTTGTGACTGTGGTAAGTATAACTCTCTCTTCCAGCACCCAGGCCAGTATCGAGATTGATTCTGTCTATGAAGCAATCGACTTCTATACCTCCATTACCAATGCCTGATTTGAAGAATTGACCTGAAGGACTGATTTGTTCCATGGCACTGTGGACCCCGTAGAGAAAGCCCTTTGAGACACCAAACTCAACAAGTCACAGATTCATGATATTGTCCTGGTTGGTGGTTCTACTCATATCCCTAACCTTCAGAAGCTTCTCCAAGACTTCTTCAATGGAAAAGAACTGAATAGGAGCATCAACCCTGATGAAGCTGTTGCTTATGGCACAGCTGTCCAGGCAGCCCCCTACCTGGAGACAAGTCTGAAGATGTTCCAGATTTGCTTCTGTTGGATGTCACTCCTCTTTCCCTTGGTATTGAAACTGCTGACGGAGTCACAACTGTCCTCATTAAGTGTAATGCTACCATTTTTACCAAGCAGACACAGAATTTCACTGCTTACAACCAGCCTGGTGTGCTTATTCAGGTTTATAAAGATGAGCATTCCATGACCAAGGATTACAGCCTGTTTGGCAAGTTTTGGGGCTTTTTAAATTTTTTTTTAATGAAGAAAAGATGTTTATTTTGGCTCATGGTTCTGCAGGCTGTACAGGAAGCGTGGTGCAAACATCTCGTTTATGGCATGAGCCTTAGGGAGCTTACAATCATGGTGGAAGTTGAAGGGGAGCAGTGTATCACATGGCCATAGAGTGAAGAGGAGGATCCCAGACTCTTTTAAACAACCAGATCTCACATCAACTAACTGAGCAAGAACTCACTCATCGCCAAGGGAATGGTGCTAAGTCATTCATGAGGGATCCACCCTCATGACCAAATCAGCTCCCACCAGGTCCCAGCTTCACCTCTGGGAATCAAATTTCAACATGACGTTTAGAGATAGAAAACATCCAAACCACATCACAAGGTCTCTAGATGGGTTTTTTTACTGGAAATTTCCATTTCTAAGTGTGATATGTAAAAGAAACATAAGGGGAAGAATTTTGAGATGCATTTTCATCTTATTTTATCACAAATTTATTGAGATATTCGTAAATACAATAAACGTCATTCTTTTAAAGTATACAATTTGACATGTTTTGGTATATATGCAGTGATACACAACTATCACTGTTTTCTAATATTATAATAGTTTGGCTGGGCGTGGTGGCTCATACCTGTAATCCCAGCACTTTGGGAGGCTAAGGCCAGCGGATCACTTCAGATCAGGAGTTCAAGACCAGCCTGGTCATCATGGTGAAACCCCGTGTCTATCAAAAATATGAAAATCAGCCAGGCATGGTGGTGGGCAACTGTAGTTCCAGCTACTCGGGAGGCTGACGCAGGAGAATTGCTTGAACGTGGGAGGCAGAAACAGAGGTTTCAGTGAGCTGAGATCATGCCACTGCACCCCAGCCTGGGCAACAAGAGCAAAACTCTGTCTCAAAAACAAACAAACAACCACCACAAAAATATTATAATAGTTTGATCAACCTGAAAAGAAATTCCATATCCACTAGCCGTCGTTCTCCATTCACCTATTCCTCCCTCTAGAGAACATCAGTCTACTTTCTGTCTCTATGGATTGGCAAGTTTGAACTCACAGGCCTACTTCCTGCACTCCACTGTTCCTCAGATCGAAGTCACTTTTGACACTGATGCCGATGGCATCCTCAATGTCTCTGCTGTGGACAAGAGTACAGAAAAAGAGAACAAGATTACTGTCACTAATGACAAAAGCCATTTGGACAACGAAGATACTGAGTTGTGGTCCAGGAAGCTGAGAAGTGCAAAGCTGAAGATAAGAAGCAGAGGGACAAGGTGCCATCCAAGAATTCACTTGAGTCCCATGCATTCAACATGAAAGCACTGTTGATGCATTCAACATGAAAGCACTGTTGAAGCATCGTTACTCTTCGAGGCAAGATTAACCATGCAGACAAACAGAAGATTCTTGACAAATGTAATGACATTATCAACAGAGTCAGACTGCAGTGAAGTAAGAATGTGAACATCAGCAGAAAGAGCTGGAGACAGTCTGCAACCCCATCATTACCAAGCTGTTCCAGAGTGCAAGAGGCACACCAGGAGGAATGCCTGCGGGATTCCCTGGTGGGGGAGCTCCTCCCTCTGCTGGTGCTTCCTCAGGGCCCACCATTGACAAGGAAGCCAACCCAAGAAAAGATGTAGCATCGTTCAACACAGTGAAAACATGGAAGGACTTAAATTTGTAGCAAATTCTATGGCAGCTTTAAAGTTCAGCTGCTATAGTAAATTACTGGGCATTCTCAATACTTAAATATGGAACACGTGCACAAGGGAAGGAAATAACATTGCACTTTAAAAGCACTGTATTGTAAGTGGAAAATGCAATGTCTTAAATAAAACTGTGTTTAAGATTGGAAAAAATGAGATGCAGGTAAATGTTATGTTACCTGTATTTTACCCTAATTTTTTAAAAAATGAGATGCAATTCATACCCATCAGATTGGCAGACATGGAGAAGTTTAATAATACTCAACTTGGCAGGAATGGAGAAAAGGGAAATTCTTAAACATTTGAGGAGCATAAATGAGTAAATTACTATGGAGAACAACTCAGAATTACCTAGTAAGATTGGAAATGCAAATGTTCTATGAGCCAGAAATTCCAGTTCTAATAAGCTATTGTGAAACACTCCCACATATGAACAAGGATATTTGTATGAGACATTCTTTGGAATATTGTTAGTGACGGTGCAAAATAGAAAACAAAGTGTTCATCACTGTTTCCTTTTATTTAAACATGTTTAATTTAAAATTTTTTAAATTAAAAATATTTCCCGTTATTAAAAAAAGCAAGTAGTGTGTAAATATCGATGTGGAACAGGAAATATGAATGGCAATGTCTAATTTGATTCCATGGTTTGAGGAACTGTGCACTGCGCAACAGGCACACACACCATTAGTAAGTAATTGTGGTTGTTTAAGAATACAATTACAGCCGGGCGCGGTGGCTCAAACCTGTAATACCAGCACTTTGGGAGGCCGAGATGGGCGGATCACGAGGTCAGGAGATCGAGACCATCCTGGCTAACACAGTGAAACCCCGTCTCTACTGAAAAAATACAAAAAACTAGCCGGGCGAGGTGGCAGGCGCCTGTAGTCCCAGCTACTCGGGAGGCTGAGGCAGGAGAATGGCGTAGACCCAGGAGGCGGAGCTTGCAGTGAGCTGAGATCCGGCCACTGCACTCCAGCCTGGGCGACAGAGCGAGACTCCGTCTCAAAATAAATAAATAAATAAATAAAAAGAATACAATTACAATTTTATTTTTCGTATTTAAAAAGTCACATTTCCATGCTGCCTGCCAAAACTTAACAGATAACGTACTAGGTCATTAACACGTCCTTGTCTATTTGAAAACCTCCAGACAAACAGGCAGCTGAGCCTTGGAGCTTTGGCAATGGGAATTATTGCTTGGCTAGTAACAAACAGTGTTCTCAGGACTCAAAGATACTAAGGAGGGCACAGCCTTGAGGAGCCAAGGGTGATTGTTGGAAAATACAAATGCAACATTCAAAACACAGGAAGTTAAGAAGTGATTCACATGAACCAAGACCGCACCATTGCACTCTAGCCTGGGCGACAAGAGTGAAACTCCATCTCAAAAAAAAAAAAAAAAGAAGGCGATGCAAGACACTGATGTGCCTATGGAATCCAGAACAGAATCCATCTATGGGGCAATGTAGTAGCCGTCCCCCAGTAATCCCAGCCTCCTGGTATTCATGCCCTTGTGTAGTCCCCTCCCACAGTGAATCAGAGTTGGCTCTGTGTGGCCAATAAAATATGGTAGAAATGATGGCATGTGGCTTTGAAGGCTAGATCATAAATGGTATTGCCAATTCCACCTTGGTACCTGGGATTATTTGCTCTGTGGGAATCCATCCACCATATTGTCAGGACACTCAGAGAAACCCAGGGAGAGCCCCATGGAGAAAGGATCTGAGGCCCCCAACCACCAGCCAGCACCAACTTGCCAGCCATGTGAACCACACTGAAAGTGAATCCTCCAGCCCCAGTGAGGCCTGCAGATAACTGCAGTCCCAGCCGACATACGACTCCAACCTAATGAGCGACTCTGAGCCAGAACCACCAACTCAGCTGCTCTTGAATTCCTGACCAATAGAAACTGTGAGATAATAAATAAGTACTATTACTTTGAAAAAATTTCTTGAGCTATACACTGAAGATTTGGGTACTTCAGCATATATGTTATACTTCAATAAAAAATTATAAAATTTAATGATTATTTAATGCAGAAAATAAATGTAATGTCATAATTGTTATATAAAAGATAAATAAAATAAAGCTAATTTATGAAAGGTACTTTAATATAAAAATGTTTGGCCACTACAACTCCAGAAGACCCAAGAAGTAGCTTAAGGCTCACATCTTAAAAATCATCTTCAGCTGGGCGCAGTGGCTCAAGCCTGTAATCCCAGCACTTTGGGAGGCCGAGGCGGGTGGATCACCTGAGGTCAGGAATTTGAGACCGGCCTGGCCAACATGGCAAAATCCCATCTCTACTAAAAATAACAAAAATTAGCTGGGCGTGATGGTGGTCATCTGTAATCCCAGCGACTTGGGAGGCTGAGGCAGGAGAATCACTTGAACCCAGGAGGGGGAGGTTGCAGTGAGCTGAGATTGCACCATTTTACTCCAGCCTGGGCAATAGGAGTGAAACTCTGTCTCCAAAAAAAAAAAAAAAATCTTCATATGTGTGCTTTATGGTACTAATGCAGGCTGAGACAAGTGTATTGAACTGGTGACTTGACTACTATAAGCAGCGCTGCCATTAGTGACTTGATTTTCCAAAACAGTAAATGTGGCAGATTATATTTTCCACAAATGGTCACACAAGCATTTCTGGTCCCATCTACTCTTCCAGAGCCTTGCCACTCCCCACTTGAAATTGGGTGGACTTGTGTGACTACCTAAACAAAATAAAAGACTAGGTCAAAAAAGGTCATATGGTGCCAGTAAACTTTCGGTGTCCTTTAGGGACCCCAGACATTACACTTACTAGACAAAGACTTTAAATCAGCTGTTAAAAATATGTTCAAAGAACTAATATGTTTAAAGAACTAAAGGAAAGCATAAGAACAATGTGCACCATATATACATCAATTATCATATAGAAATTATATTTAAAAAAAGAACCAGATAGAAATTCTGAAGTTGAAAAGTACAAAACCTGAAATAAAAAATTCATTAGAGGGGTACAACAGCAAACTTGAAGACAGGTCAACTGAGATCATCCAATCTGAGGAATAGAAGGAAAATAAATGGATAAAAATAAACAAGAGACTCAGATCCTTGAGCCACCATCAAGCATATCAGCCTATATATAATGGGAGTCCCAGAAGAGAGGAGAGAGAGAATGGGGCATAATTCATATGTCAAATAATAATGACCTACAACTTCACAAATTTGATGAAAAACGTTAATATACACATCCAGAACCTCACCAAACTCCAAGTAAGATAAACTCAAAGAGATCAACACCTAAAAACATCCTAATCCAACTGCTGAAGGCAAGGACAAAAAATCTTGAAAGCAGCAAGAGAGAAGTGCCTTGTCACATACAGTAAGGCCTCAATAAGATTAACAGAGAATCTCTCATCAGAAATCATGGAGATCAGAAGTCACTGGGGTGACATATGAAGTGCCGAAATTAAAAAGTACTGTCAGTCAAAAATTCTATATCCAGTAAAGCTATCCTTTAAAGGTGAAGGAGAAATAAAGACATTCACTGGTTAAACACAGAAAACTGTGGGTCAGGCATGGTGGCTCATGCCCGTAATCTCAACACTTTGGAAGGATGAGGCAGGGTGATCACTTGAGCACTAGAGTTTGAAGTTGCAGTGAACTATGATTACACCACTGCACTCCAGCCTGGGTGACTGAGACCTTGAACAAATAAAAGGAAATAGACGGTAATTCTGACCCACACAAAGGAATAAAGCACTAGTAATGGTACCTCCTATATAGGTAAATGTAAAAGACATAAATGATTTTTGTGTGTGTATAAGTCTTTCCTTCTTCTACCTGATTTAAAAGATAACTGAATAAGCAATAATTATAAAACTGTATTGGGCTTATTTTGTATGACTGTAATAACACAAACTAGTGGTGAAGTAATAGAACTATATAGGAACAAAGCTCTTGTATATTATTGAAATTAAGTTGGTATTAATTTAAAGTAGATGGTTATAACTTAAGATGTTAACTGTAATCACAAGGGCAACAGAGAACATAAATAGAAAATATAGTAAGAGAAATGATAAGAGCTGAGTGTGGTGAAAAAACACTTATAGTCCCAGCTACTTGGAAGGCTGAGGTGGGAGGATTGTTTGCGCCCAGGAGTTCAAGTTTAACCTGGGCAACATAGCAAGATCCCATCTCTAGAAAAAAAGAAAGGTGGGAGGCTGAGGCGGGTGGATCATGAGGTCAGGAGTTTGAGACCAACATAGTGAAACTGAAACCCCATAGTGAAACGGAAACCCCAAAAATACAAAAATTAGTCAGGCCTGGTGGCACACGCCTGTAATCCTAGCTACTAAGGAGGTTGAGGCAGGAGAATCACTTGAACCTTGAGGCGGAGGTTGCGGTAAGCTGAGATTGTGATCTTGCACTCCAGCCTGGGCGACAGAGCAAGACTCTGTCAAAAAAAAAAAAAAAAAAAGGAAAGAAAAAATAAATGACAAGAGAATTAAAATGGTACATGAGAAAATATCTAACACAAAAGAGGGCAGTAATAAAGGAATAGAGGAACAATAAAATGCCATAAGACATAGAAAACAAATAGCAAAATGGCAGATAAAAATCCTACAATAATTACATTAAATATAAATTGATTAAACACTTCAATCAAAGGGTAATATTGAGAGAAGGATAAAAAACACATGATCAAACTATATGCTGTCTAGGGGAGACTCACTTTATTTTTTATTTTTTGTATTTTTGAGTGGAGTTTCACTCTTGTTGCCCAGGCTGCAGTCTTGCCTCAGCCTCTCAAGTAGCTGGGATTACAGACGCTGCTACCATGCCTGGCTAAGGTTTGTATTTTTTTAGTAGAGACGGGATTTCACCATGTTGACCAGGCTGGTCTTGTACTCCTGACCTCAGGTAATCCGCCCACCTCAGCCTCCCAAAGTGCTGGGATTACAGGCGTGAGCCACTGCACCTGGCCTGGGGTTCTTTATTCCTCAAGCCCCAGACCACGGTAGGCAGCCCTCCTTCCTCTGTTCTGTCACCCCCACTCCCTAGCCACAGTGAGGGGAATGGAAAATGAGAAGCCAGGAGGACCTCTACCAGGGAAGGCTACCCTAGATGTGTGGTGAGCACGGTGCAGCAGCGGCTGGGATAGCAGCTGCCACAGGCCCCTCCCTATAAATTAAGTCCCTGTAGCCACAGCTGTGGGAGAAGTAAAACTGCCTTTGCAAAATTATAACTGAGACAGTGAAAGAGATCTAACCTAACCGACTCCATACTGGTTCTACCTTTAAGCTGTCCTTGTTCCTTCCTGGGCCAAGGCTGAACTAACTTTGAGAGGAACTTAGTTTATAGCTTAAAACAAAGATGATAACAGCCTTTTCCCAAAACAAACCTCCTTCTTGCCTGGGGACTAGACTGCCTTTATAGGACGAACAAACGAACAAATTAGCCACGAGATTAGAAATTATGGTTTAGGAGTCCTGCAGCTGGAGGCTACAAGAGTCTGACCCTCCCTAAACTGCTCCTAAAATCAGTGCTTGAGATATTTTGCAGACCCTGCACTTGATGGATCAGCTGGCACCACCCAGATCCATAAACTGGCTCATCCGATCTCGTGGCCTCCACCTAGGAACTGACTCAGCACAAGATGACAACGTCAACTCCCTATGATTTCATCTCTGACCGACCGATCGGCACTCACAGCTCACTGGCTTCCCCGCTCCCGGTAAGTTGTCCTTAAAAACTCTGATGCCAGGCCTGGCGCAGTGGCCGATGCCTGTAATCCCAGCACTTTGGGAGGCTGAGGCAGGCGGATCACTTGAGGTCAGGAGTTCGAGACCAACCTGGCCAACATGGTGAAACCCTGTCTCTACTAAAAATACAAAAACTAGCCTGGCATGGTGGCGGGCACCTGTAATTCCAGCTACTTGGGTGACTGAGGCACAAGAATCAAGTGACAATCACTTGAACCTGTGAGGCGGAGGTTACCTGAGACTGAGTTTCCCTATCTCTACTAAAAATACAGAGACATGGGCATGATGTCACGTGCCTGTAATCCCAGCTACTTGGGAGGCTGAGGCAGGAGAATCACTTGAACCTGGGAGGCAGAGGTTGCAGTGACCCGAGATCATGCCACTGCACTCCAGCCTGGGTGACAGAGCGAGACTCCATCTCAAAAACAAAAGGTGCAAAACTTTCAATTTCTTTAGGATTGGGAGGGCCTGGGGAAAAAAAAAAAAAAAAAAGATCTAGCTATGTTGATAGAGATTATTTACAGATGCAAAATTTCCCCCCAAAAGGACAGCTTTGCAGGGCCATATGATGATATGGCAGAGAAACATGTCTTGGGGTAAAATATTTTGATTTCCTTCCTTGTCTCATAATGTTATTCCAGAGTCAGATTGGAAAGTAAGTCACAATATACAGGGTTAAATAAAACCCATCTGATGAGAATTTGTGGTTTGTAGGGCATGACTCCCCAGATAGGAATTTGGGCAAGATTAAAAAAAAAAAAAATCAGAGCTTAGTCCTCAGATCAGAGGATCTAGCGTGACATCCCATAGCCGATCGTGCCAGCCTGAGATACCCCGCGGTTGGTGCCCATCTGTACCCCAATCATGTTCCTGCCCTCTTGTAGGTGGTTGTCTGAGAAGTTCCAAGGATTCTCCTTGGGTTTCTTAGGGAACCATATGGGAGCCCCAGAGAACAGCCCATCGTCCTGGGCTACTGGCAGCCCACCTAGGTTCATCAGGATCTACTGTACACAGGGCATGTCCTTTCCTCCCCGGGGGAGCACAGTTTGGAAGACGTCGGTGGTGTTAATGCCGTAGCGCTCAGCTGCTTGCAGGCACTGAGATAATCTGCTCCATCTGCTTTAAGGCCATGGTGGAGGCCCGGGTCTTCTTTACTGGGGCCTGCCCCTCGGTGCGCAGTGCGTTAATGAGCTCACATAGCTCTGTGCCCTCCTTGAGGAAATTCTGGAAGTTCTCGTATCCAGGCTGGGGCCAGCCCACATGCTTTTGGCACTGGGTGGTGATCCATTGATCTGCTCCAGGTCTGTGTCATATGGATTCTCAATTTTCTGCTGCACCTCCTGGCTCAGGCCACATGCAGGTACCCTGTTGGCCATTCCAATCGGTGGTGGCAGCTGTGGGGAGCATTCATGCAGGCTGGAGTGCCATGCACTCAAGGCAGGGGCTGTAGCAGCTAATGATATTATTAATATATTGGTGTACGTCTCCTGTTTTGTTTTCTGTTGGTTCTCCCCTGCTTTTGTCTTTATGGATTTTTTTTTTCTGTCTTCCTGTGGGTTATTTGAACATTTTTCAGATTTCCTTTTTTTTTAAATTATAGTGTTTTTAAGTATATCTCTTTGATTAGGTTTTAGTGGCTGCTGTAGGTAGTTTATATATTAGGTTGGTGCAAAAGTAATTGCGGTTTTTGCCATCACTTTTTTTTTTCATTCTACAAAGCATAACTTTATTTTCAGAAAGGAAAGGACACCAAAAATAGGACTGTCCTGTGCAGATGTCCAGGAGCCTTAGTGTGGGGACCAAATGTCCCCCGGCCATTGGAAAGACAGATCTTGTAAGTCGCATTCATCCAGTCACTCACCCATTCATTTCTACTGAGACAGGCAAGGATAGAAGTTCCTGCCATCGTGTTCTGATGAAGGGCATATTTGCCATTACCTTCAATGGCAAAAACTGCAATTACTTTTGCACCAACCTAATACATACTTGATCGTCATTTTATTACATTAGTATATATAAAATAGGTTTTTTTGTTTTGTTTTGTTTGTTTTTTTGAGACAGAGCCTGGAGTGCAGTGGTGCGATCTCGGCTCACCGCACCTTCCACCTCCCGGGTTCAAGCGATTCTCCTGCCTCAGCCTTCCAAGTAGCTGGGATTACAGGCATGCGCCACTGTGCCTAGCTAATTTTTTTTTGGTATTTTTAATAGAGATGGGGTATCACCATGTTGGTCAGGGTGGTCTGGAACTCCTGAACCAAATGATCCACCTGCCCCAGCCTCCAAAAGTGCTGGGATTACAGGTGTAAGCCACTGCACCTGGCCAAAACCAGTTTTATTCAGAAACTTTTTTAAAACAAAAATTCCTTCTTAAAAATAACAACAGAGAGTCAGAACAAATGGTATACTGGATCAGATGCTGGAAAAACAGGAGTTAGGAAAAGTAACCTGGACATTCTTAGCCCTTTGCCTGCCGTTTCTCAGCTCCAAATCTGCCTGTGCATGCTCCTCTCTTTTATGCTGTGTCTGGGATGCTGCACTGTTCCTTTAACAGATTTCTTTGCTAGCTGCATTTCTGCAAAGCTCTGTCAATAGTGGGCACTAGAGGAAAATTGGAAGGTAACAGAAAAGAAGAAGGGACTTTCTTCCAACTTGCTCTTTCTGCCAGTGTTACCCCCAAAACAACACTTTACTTTACAAATAGTTGGCTCCAGCTTCCAGCTACTTTAGGTGCTCCTTGAGAACCAACCTCATTGAGCCCTTTCAGAAATATCAATAGCAGCTGAGTGATGCTTTCTCTTCATAGACGCTCCTCCGAGTTTCTAGGCAGTGGTGACTCCCAACCTCTTCCCTTTAGTTATTCCAGCACTACAAGAATTAGTTGCTCTCTGTAGCCCTCTAGGATACCTCAGTATTGCTTTCTGCTCGTTCAGCTTTCTGACACCTGAAACAAATCCTCTATATTAAATCCCTGATAAGATTTGGATCTGTGTCCCTACCCAAATCTCATCTCGAAATCTCAAATTGTAATCCCCACACGTCAAGGAAGGGCCCTGTAATCCCCACGTGTTGGGGAAGGGAAGTGATTAGATTATGCTCTTCTAGCGACAGTGAGTGAGTCCCATAAGATCTGACGGTTTTCAAAAGTGGCAGTTTTTGTCCTGCACTCTCCCTTCTCTCTCCTGCCGCCCTGTGAAGAAGGTCCTTGCCTCCCCTTCGCCTTCCGCCATGATAGTAAGTTTCCTGAGGCCTCCCCAGCACTGTGGAACGGTGAGTCAATTAAACCTCTTTCCTTTATAAATTACCCAGTCTCAGGTATTTATTTATAGCAGTGTGAGAACAGGATAATACAATCCCTTCTGTGATTTCTGTTTTTCTAATTGGACCCTGACTGATGACACAGGGGAAGGGAAAGGGCAGGGAACTATATATATCTATATATATAGATATATGAAGTATATAGATATATGGATTTTATGTATAGATGAAGATTTTATATATATATATATGTCTTCTGTGTACCAAGTATACAAATAATAAATATCAATAATTTTATATGTTACTAGTTATAGCTGTGATTTATTGAGGACCTAGTCTATTACTCTTTGCCTGACTGCTTTCTTCTCATGTTGTAAGTTTCTGCTTGAATTTAGTCTCAGAGAGGTTTTCCCTGATTACCTTATCAAAAGCAACTGCTGTTCCCTGTTATTCTCTGCTTCAGCTCATAAACCTTGTCCTTTATAGTACACAAAACAAAGCACAGTCGTTTGATTTTTCTGGTCTTTCTTCCCCACTAGAATGTGAGCTCCATGAGAGGGAGGCCCTTGTTGGTCTTGTTCACTGCTGTCTCCCTAAAGCCTAGCATAGTGTTCGGCTCATAGTAGGTATATGGGAGTATTTTTAAAAGTATTTTAAAAATACTTTTATAATATATAAAATCCATTATATATTCTTGCTTAACGAGTCATGCTAAAATGTAGTGGCTTGAAACGAAACAGTAATTTCTCATGATTTTGTGGTCTGGCTGCGTGGTTCAACTCACCATAATGTAGAATCAGTGGGAGCCCTGAGCTTGCTTTCCTGGGCTCACTGAAGAAGCTGTGTTCAGCTGGTGGGTTGGCTGGAACTGGAAGGTCCCAGAGGGCCTCACTTGGTGGGGACAGCTGGAAGATTGGGGCCTCTCTCTTTACGTAGGGTAGCCCAAATTTCTTTACATGGCATCTGAGTTCCAAGAGTGTAAGCCTCAATGTGCACAATTTTTTTTTTTCTTTTTTTGAGACAGAGTCTGGCTCTGTCGCCCAGGCTGGAGTGCAGTGGCACGATCTTGGCTCACTGCAACCTCTGTCTCCTGGGTTCAAGCGATTCTCCTGCCTCAGCCTCCCAAGTAGCTGGGACTTGAGGCACCCGCCACCATGCCCAGCTAATTTTTGCATTTTTAGTAGAGACGGGGTTTCACCGTGTTGGTCAGGCTGAATGTGCAAATATTTATTGAGCCTCTGCTTGGGTCACAGTTATGTCTCATTAGCCAACAAGTCATATGACCAAGCCCAGAGTCAATATGGGAGGAGGCTACCCAAGGGTATGAATACCAGGAATATCAGTAGGTCTGATTCAATGGGAGCCATCAGTACAACAGTATATAATTTTGTATACATTATTGCTAATACTGACAGCAGCCTGCTACATAGTTGCTATTTCTTTTTTTTTTTTTTAGACGAAGTCTTGCTCTGTTGCCCAGGTTGGAGTACAGTGACACGATCTCAGCTCACTGCAACCTATAACCTCCTGGGTTCAAGTGATTCTCCTGCTTCAGCCTCCTGAGTAGCTAGAATTACAGGCGTGCACCACCACGCCCAGCTAATTTTTGTATTTTTGGTAGAGATAGGGTTTCACCATGTCAGCCAGACTGGTCTCGAACTCATGGCCTCAAGTGATCCCCGCTGCCCTGGCCTCCCAAAGTGCTGGGATTACAGGTGTGAGTCACCACACCCAGCCTATTGTCTTTTTTTTTTTTTTTTTTTTTTTTTTGAGACACATTCTTGCTCTGTCACCCAGGCTGGAGTGCAGTGGCGCGATCTTGGCTCACTGCAAGCTCCGCCTCCCAGGTTCACGCCATTCTCTGGCCTCAGCCTCCTGAGTAGCTAGGACTACAGGCACCCGCTACCACACCTGGCTTTTTTTTTTTTTTTTTTTTTTTGGTATTTTTAGTAGAGATGGGGTTTCACCGTGTTAGCCAGGATGGTCTCGATCTCCCAACCTTGTGATCTGCCCGCCTCGGCCTCCCAAAGTGCTGGGATTACAGGTGTGAGCCACCGTGCCCGGCATCTGTCATCTCTTTTAACCCAGCAGTCCCCAACATTTTTGGCACCAGGGATCCATTTCATGGAAGACAATTTTTCCATGGACCGGGGGTGGCAAGGATGGTTTCAGGATGATTCAACCGCATTACATTTATTGTGCACTTTATTTATAATATTATTACCTTGGAACATATAATAATTATACAACTCACCATAATGTAGAATCAGTGGGAGCCCTGAGCTTGCTTTCCTGCAACTAGACAGTCCCATCTGGGGATGAGGGGAGACAGTGACAGATCATCCAGCATTAGATACTCATAAGAGGTGCATAACCTAGATCCCTTCCATGTGCAGTTCACAATAGGGTTCATGTTTCTATGAGAATCTAATGCCACCACTGATCTGACAGGTGGATGGAGCTCAGGCAGTGATATCATGGGGAGCAGCTGTAAATACAGATGAAGCTTCTCTTGCTTGCCACTTCCCTCTTGCTGTGTGGCCCAGTTCTTAACAGGCCATGGACCGGCACCAGTCCATGGCCCAGGGGTTGGGGACCAGCACCAGTCCACGGCCCAGGGATTGGGGACTCCTGTTTTAACAGACTAAGACTCTAAGATCCACAGAAGTCAAGTAACTTGTCCAAAGGTCATAGCAATTAAGTGGCAGAAAATTCTAATTTTGATTGCAAATTCTGTGACCTCTCACCATATCACAGTCTTCTGGGAAAACAAGGTAGAAAAAAGATGACAACTCAGGAGAGAACTTCAACCTATGTTTTCATTTGAATGGAAAACACAATAGGTTTTATTTTCTTTTGCATGTAGTGGAGAAGATGAGTGAGCCATATGATATGGGCTAAAGTGATTTTAAAATACCTCAATTGTCACTTCATTAGCCAAGCTGGCTCATGCTGTCACTGGAAGTTCTATGGTTTCTCAGCTGTAGTCACACAATATTTCATACGTAATTCTCAGTCATAGCTCTTACCTGTGTACTATTTGTGGTTCACCGTTTATTAGGAGCTCTTCCTGGTCTGGATTCACATTGCTTGTATATTGTCTGAGGTACAGCAGGTTCTCAACAAATGTCTGTTAAATGAATGAATTAGCAGAGGTCAAGGAGGCCAAAGATGAAGTTTTCCACTGTTTGCCAGGGACCCTGAGGAGAATCAATAAATAACTAGGGAGTAAAGCATTAAATGGAATGAACAATGAATTGTGTATTTGCTATGGTTTGAATGTCCCTGCCAAAACTCATGTTGAAAATTAATTGCCAGCTGGACGCAGTGGCTCACTCCTGTCATTTCAACACATTGGAGGCTGAGACAGGAGGATTGCTTGAACCCAGGAGTTTGAGATCTGTGTGGGTAGTATAGCAAGACCTGTCTCTATTTTTTTAAAAGAGAAAATTAATTGCCATTGTAACAGTATTTAGAGGTGACACCTTTACAGGGTGATTAGATCATGAATGGATTAATGGTGTTATCATGGGAGTGGGTAAGTTATCTCAGGAGTAGACTTCTGATAAAAAGATAAGTTTGGCCCCTATTCTCTGTCTCACGTGCTCAATTTTGCCTTCTGCTTTTCACCATGGGATGGCCCTCACCAGATGCCAGTGCCATGCTTTTAGACTTTCCAGTCTCCAGAAACATGAGCCAAATAAATTTTTGTTCTTTGTAAACCACCCAGTCTGTGGTATTCTATTACAGCAGCAGAAAATGGACCAAGTATTATTTGAAGAACAAGAAGTAGTTCATGGAAGCAGACATTTTGGTTAAACAAATAGGTGAGGCCAGATATGGTGGCTTATACCTGTAATCCCAGCATTTGGGAGGTCAAAGCAAAAAGACCACTTGAGGCCAGAAGTTTAAGCCCAGCCTAGGCAACATATTGAGATCCTGTATCTACAACTACAACAACAACAAAAGTCAAAACTTCTTAACAAAACCAGCTTAAAATTGACTTGTGCTTTTAATATCTTTGTCAATTTTTAATTTAGAAAATTTCTATTTCAACCAATTCTGCTTGTTTTTTTGTTTTGTTGGTTTTTTTCTTCTTTTTTTATTTTTTATTTTTTATTTATTTTTTTTTTGAGACGGAGTCTCGCTCTGTCACCCAGGCTGGAGTGCAGTGGCCGGATCTCAGCTCACTGCAAGCTCCGCCTCCCGGGTTCACGCCATTCTCCTGCCTCAGCCTCCCGAGTAGCTGGGACTATAGGCGCCCGCCACCTCGCCCGGCTAGTTTTTTGTATTTTTTAGTAGAGACGGGGTTTCACCGTGTTAGCCAGGATGGTCTCGATCTCCTGACCTCGTGATCCGCCCGTCTCGGCCTCCCAAAGTGCTGGGATTACAGGCGTGAGCCACCGCGCCCGGCCCTCTTCTTTTTTTAATCAACAATTTTGAAAGTCCACAGGGAAGTTTCACACCCCATAGCCTTTTTTCCACTTGCTTGGTCTACCCCTTTCAGCATTGATGTCAAGAATTTAAATTTTTTCTACAATTGGAAGGAAATTTCCTTGAAGAAACTTTGTTGAAAACCACTGGAGTTGACAGGTTTTGTCGCTGGAGATATTGAACTACAGAGGGTTCTGACTCTGGTGATACTGTGCATGGTGGCAGATAGGAAAGAAGCAAACATTAAATTTAAAAATTAACTTTAAAAATGTAACAGAAATTCCCAGCACTTTGGGAGGCCGAGGTGTGCAGATCGCTTGAGCTCAGGAATTTGAGACCAGCCTGGGCAACATGGCAAAACCCTGTCTTTACAAAAAATAATAGTAATAAAAAACAAACAAAAATTTAACAGAAATTTGCACACTGAATGCGGCATCTCCAGCTATTTGTAAATGGTATATTTAGGAAATGTCGATGTTTTCTATGTTAAAAAATATGAACCTTCATCAGAAAGGGCAGATTTTTTTTGACTATTTCTAAAAACACAGATTTAAAGTGGGAATTTAACATCCATATAAAATATAGAAAGAAGAGAGGTGTATTTCAAACCATTTCTTACCTTTTAAAAAATTTTTTTGAGACAGGGTCTTGCTCCGTTGCCCAGGCTGGAGTGCAGTGGTGTGATCTCAGCTAACTACAGCCTTGACCTCCCGACCTCAAGACATCCTCCCACCTCAGCGTCCTAGGTAAATGGGACTACAGGCACAGGCTACCATGCCTAATTTTTGTATTTTTCCTAGAGACAGGGTTTCACCATGTTGCCCAGGCTGATCTTGAACTCCTGGGCTCAAGCGATCCATCTACCTTGGCCTCCCAAAGTGCTAGGATTATAGGCATGAGCTGCTGCACCCAGCTAAACTATTTCTCATTAATTCAGTGTTACAGAAACCACAGGCAATACTATAAAGTCCATGCCACGTGTGCTAATTCACAAGTGGACAGCATCATTCCCTTAGTTTCCCCAGCTGCTGTTTAAAGTAAAGCTGGTAAGGGCTACCTACAGTTTTCCAGTCACCAGGGCAGTTTGTGGCTGGCAGGAGACTCCAGGAGCCAGTCCTTGTTCCAGATTTTACTGGCCCTCTTCCAGATGGTCTGCAGCTCACATGGACTTCGTTCCTGGGAAACCTGTAGGTAGGTAGACAAGCCAGCTGATACAGGCAGGCCTGAATGGGAGCAAATTCAGAAAGGCTGGGCCAGAGCTCCAGGAAGCTAGTACAGATTTCAGATTAGTTCCAGACCATGCCTGAGCCCCCAGGAAATGTCCTGATGGTACAGTTTCTGGCAACAGTCAGTGGGCCTGTAGGAAAAGGGCAGATGCTTTTTGTATTAATAGCTGACATGCAACACAGTTTAAAAGAGCCTCTGCCTGCTTCATCTCAGCTGAACAAGGCAGGTACAGTTGACCCTAAGTTAGTGGGGAGCAAACTAGGATTCATGAAGGCCATACCAGAGCCAGATGGCTAAAATATGGCTAGAACCCAGGTCTCTAAATTAAATATTCAAGCAGGCACACAGGGCTTTGCTAGGGCCCAATCCACCAGCCTATGCGGCCAGGTGATCCCTGGAACCACCTGATCAGCCAGACCTTTAGCCTGTTGCTGGCTCTGTAAACTCCGTCCTGGGTCCGCCCCTCACCTCGCTCCCAGCTACAGTGAAAGGCTCATCACTGCATACTGGCAACACGTGGTGAGGTGAACTGTGGCAGAACCCAGTATAAAGATTTCTAATGTTAAGATCAGGCGTGGTGGTTCATGCCTGTAATCCCAGCACTTTAGGAGGCCGAGGTGGGCGGATCACCTGAGGTCAGGAGTTTGAGACCAGCCTGGCCAACATGGTAAAACCCTATCTCTACTAAAAACACAAAAATTAGCTGGGCATGGTGGCGCACACCTGTAATCCCAGCTACTTGGGAGGCCGAGGCACGAGAATCGCTTGAAGGTAAAGATAGCAGTGAGCCAAGATCATACCACTGCACACCTGCCTGGACTACAGAGTACGACTCTGTCTCAAAAACAAAACGAAACAAACAAACAAAAATTATAGTATTAAATAATAAGACACTTGCTAAATGCAAAGTGTAGATTCCTGTCTGGCAGATCGGGAAGACTTTGATCGGCTGTAGGGCTGGGAAGACGCAGTGGCTCTATCTGGATATATGCCCACATCCTCAGGGAGGAGCTTCAATGACTCTTGGCCTCCCTGGCCTGTCTTTAAGGCAGTGATTCTCAATCAGGAGCAATTTTATCCTTAGGGGACATTTGCCAATGTCTGGAGACATTTCTAGTTGTTAGAACTGGAAGAGGGGTGCTATTGGCATCTAGCGGGTAGAAGCCAGGGATGCTGATATATGTCCTACAGCACACAGGATAGCCCCCTACAAATGTCAGGAGTGCCAAGGGTGAGAAACCTGCTTAAAGTAACAAGGCTGGGCTTCAGAAAAAACCCCTGCATTGCCCATCTGTCCCTGGCACAGGAACTTGCTCAAGACTTCAGTGCTAGTAAAGTCCAAGTCTGTGACCAGAAATCCCAAAGAGGCTACTCCAAAGGTCCCACTCCTTCTTCTTCTTCTGTTTTGTTTTGTGTTTTTGTTTTTGTTTTTGTTTTGAGATGGAGTCTCACTGTTGTTGCCCATGCTGGAGTGCAGTGGCACAACCTTGGCTCACTGCAACCTCTGCCTCCGGGGTTCAAGCAATTCTCCTGCTTCAGCCTCTCGAGTAGCTGGGATTACAGACACCCGCCACAGCGCCCAGCTAATTTTTTGTATTTTTAGTAGAGACGGGGTTTCACCATGTTGGCCAGGCTGGTCTTGAACTCCTGACCTCAGGCGATCTGACTGCCTTGGTCTCCCAAAGTGCTGGTATTACAGGCGTGAGCCACTGCACCCGGCCAGGTCCCACTCCTTCTAAAGCAACATCCTTGGCAATGTCCTTCTCCCATCCTCTCAATTTCTTCTCATGTAAAATGGGCATCATGATACCTACCAATTAGTATGACTATGAAGATTAAGTGTGATAAGGTGATATGGTTTGGCTGTATCCTCACCCAGATCTCATCTTGAACTCCCACGTGTTGTGGGAGGGACCTGGTGGGAGGTAATTGAATCATGGGGGTAGGTCTTTCCCATGCTGTTCTCGCGAAAGCAAATAAGTCTCACGAGATCTGATGATATTATAAGGGGGAGTTTCCCTGACCAACTTCTTTGCTGCTGCCATCCACATAAGATGTGACTTGCTTCTGCTTGCCTTCTGCCATGATTTTGAGGCTTCCCCAGCCATGTGGAACTGTAAGTCATTAAACCTCTTGCTTTTGTAAATTGCCCAGTCTTGGGTATGTCTTTATTAGCAGTGTGAAAACAGACTAATACGTAAGGCATGTGAGAATGCTTTGTGAACCGATTAACTACTGAACTAATATTAGTGATTATGACAAATATCAAGGCCATGGGTAACTGAATAGCATGGAGGAGGCAGTACCAGAGCTTGTAAGCTCTGCAGAGGGTTGGAGTGTCAGCTCAACCCCGCTGACATACATGCGTCGGATGCTGGAGATAGAAGAAAGAAAAGTTGTGATCTTCATCTGCAAGGTGAGGGAGATGGGGTGGTTCTTAAACCTTCTATAGCCGAATGCTAAGAGCGTGGCTCTGGAGGCAAGTTGCCTGTGTTCACATCCTGTTTCTGCCAGGTACTATTTGCGTGGCCCTGGGTGAGGTGTGTAACCTCCCTGTGCCTCCTTTCCTCATCTGTAAATGAGGATCGTAGTGTCATCCACCTCACAGTGCTGTTGCTTTCAGGTAACAGTGCCTGACACATAGGAAGTGCAAAACAAATGTTAGCTGTGATTGCTCTTGCTAAGATCTCATGCTTCCCACAGTGCTTCCAGACTCTATCTTCAACATACCCCACCTCCCATGAACATTTGTATGAAAATCTATTTTTTTGAGGCAAAGTCTCAACTCTGTCACCCAGGCTGGAGTACAGTGGAGCCATCTTGGCTCACTACAGCCTCCGCCTCCTGGGTTCAAGCAATTCTCCTGCCTCAGGCCCCCTGAGTAGCTGGGATTACAGGTGTGCACTACCACGCCTGGCTAATGTTTGTACTTTTAGTAGAGATGGGGTTTTACCATGTTGGCCAGGCTGGTGTCGAACTCCTGGCCTCAAGTGATCCGCCTGCCTCAGCCTCCCAAAGTACTGGGATTACAGACGTGAGCCACTGCGCTCAGCCAAAATCTACTTTTTGTAGTATATGCTGCAGATTCCCTGACGTTGGGGTCAGGACCATTTTTGTTATCGTTGCCTATCCACTGCCTAACATGAGGTGCTCAGATTTGGTGAATTAATAAATGAAAGGAGAAATAAGTCCCCTGCTCCCCAGAATTATACCGTCCAACCAAGGCCTGTCAATAAGTATTTGCAAAGTAACACCTGCAACAAATAAAACATTTACGTTTATTGATTCAATGAGTATTTACCAATCATCTACTAGAGACCGGGCATTGTTATAGGTGCTGGAGATAAATTAATGAGTCAAACAGTTAAGTCTCTGCCTGCCTCACATTCTAGTGAGGAAAAACAGACAGCAAATAGCTAGAAGTCCTATCAGGTGCTGACATGTACCAGGGGGAGGAATGTGTCAGGGCAAGAAGGGTGGAGAGTGGTGGGGGTAATTTTTCATGTAGGATGTCTGGGAAGGACTCTCTGACACAGTGATATTTGAGCAGGGACCAGAAGGGAATGAGGAAGGGAACCATTCAGATATCTCAGGGAAAATAATTGCAGGCTGAGAGATCAGCAAAAGCAAAGCCTTGGAAAGGGAACAGACTTGGAATTTTCCTGCAGAGGAAGCCAACATGGCTAGAGAGAAGAGAAAATAGAAAAGGAAGTAGAGGTGGATTCACTGCAACGTTTCAGGACACCTCACTTGCACGGTGCCCTCCAAGTCCTGAGAGAGCCCTAGCAATGCGCTCCTGTGGTCATACATTTTGCAAACTTTGCAGAAATAAGATATTTCAACCACAAATGATTGGGACTGCTGTCTCCTTCCACTACCACTTCCCCTCTGTTGCACATCCCCTGAGTTGGATGGTGTTGGTCATTTGGCATTTGACATTTTCTGGATCCAACTAAGAGGAAGTTGAGTTGGGAGTGTGATGGTTAATTTTAAGTGTCAACCTAGCTAAATTGAGGAATACCTCAAGAACTGGTAAAGCATTTGATATGGTTTGGCTCTGTGTTTCCACCCGAATCTCATCTTGTAGCTCCCATAATTCCCACGTGTTGTAGGATGGAGCTGGTGGGAGATGATTGAATCATAGGGGCAGGTCTTTCCTGTGCTGTTCTCATGATAGTGAATGGGTCTCATGAGATCTGATGGTTTTGAAGATGGGAGTTTCTCTGCACAATCTCTCTATTTGCCTGCTGCGATCCACATAAGATGTGACTTGCTCCTCCTTGCCTTCCACCATGATTGTGAGGCCTCCCCAGACACGTGGAACTGTAAGTCATTAAACCTCTTTTGTAAATTGCCCAGTTTGGGGTATGTCTTTATCAGTGGCGTGAAAACAGACTAATACTCCATTATTTGGGTGTGTGTCTTTGAGGGTGTTTCCAGAGGAGTTTGGCGTTAGCCTGAATGGACTCAGTGGAGAAGATCCACCCTCAATGTGGGCAGATGCCATCCAATTGGCTAGAGGCTTGGACAGAACAAAAACAGAGAAAGGGAAAATTGGTTGCTCTCTTTCCTGGAGCTGGGATACACTCCCTTGCTCCTGCCCTTGGACCTCAGGCTTTCTGGCTTCAGGACTTACAGTGGCCCCTTGGGTTCTGAGGTGCTGAGGACTTGCACTGAGCCATGTTACCAGCATTCCAAGGTCTCCAGCTTACAGACACCTGTCATGGGACTTTTCAGCCTCTATAATCATGTCAGCAAATTCCCCTAATAAATCCCTCTTATTTATCTACACTGCATATCTGCCCTATTGGTTCTGTCTCTCTGGAGAACCCTGATGAATACAGGGAGACTTTTCATCTGTTCTGGTTTATTTTCTTACTCTAATAAATATTCAAGTTCATACATTATTTTGGATGATGCCTCTTAAAAAGCTCTCCATTTTATAAGCTTCGGGCTCCATAAAACCCGGATGTGATGCTGAAGGTAGAAGTAAAGAGAGATGAAGACAAGGAGGTGGCTGGGGCTTCTCCTCTGAGTAGGACGGGGAGCAGTAGAGTGTTTTGGGCAGAGACGTGACGTGACACACTTTAAAGGATTGCTCTGGCTGGGTGTGGTGGTTCATGCCTGCAATTTTAGCACTGTGAAAGACCAAGGCAGGAGGATTGCTTGAGGCCAGGAGTTAGAGGCCAACCTGGGCAACATAGCAAGATCCCTTCTCTACAAAAATTAAAATTAAATAAAAGATCACTCTCTCTGCCCTGTTAAGGCTGCATCATCTTTGTGAGGGGTTCATGGCACACCAGGATGCGGTGACATAGAGAATACAGACATCTGCATTTGAGTTGAGTCACAGGAGTTTTTATAGAGGGTGCAAACAGCTTCATTTCTGGATGGAGAGAAACTTGCCACAGGCATGGGACAGATAAACAGAGTGAGGGGTGATGAGGGATGTGAGCTGGAGAGGTGAGCTGGTCCATGTCATGGTAGATAGGTGCTGCCCGCAATACATCTCTTGTTTTCATGAGCCTTACTGGCTTATTTTTTTTTTTTTTTTTTTGAGACAGAGTCTCCCTCTGTCCTCCAGGCTGGAGTGCATTGGCACGATCTTGGCTCACTGCAACCTCCGCCTCCTGGGTTCAAGCGATTCTCCTGTCTCAGCCTCCCGAGTAGCTGGGAGTACAGGCATATCCCACCACACCCAGCTAATTTTTGTATTTTTAGTAGAGATGAGGTTTCACCATGTTGGCCAGGCTGGTCTCAAACTCCTGACCTCAGGTGATCTGCCTACCTCAGCCTCCCAAAGTGCTGGGATTACAGGCATGAGCCATCGTGCCTGGCCCCTTATTGATTTTTTTTTTTTTTTTTTTTTTTTTTTTTGAGACAGAGTCTCGCTCTGTCGCCCAGGCTGGAGTGCAGTGGCCAGATCTCAGCTCACTGCAAGCTCCGCCTCCCGGGTTTACGCCATTCTCCTGCCTCAGCCTCCCGAGTAGCTGGGACCACAGGCGCCGCCACCTCGCCCGGCTAATTTTTTGTGTTTTTAGTAGAGACGGGGTTTCGCCGTGTTAGCCAGGATGGTCTCGATCTCCTGACCTTGTGATCCACCCGTCTCGGCCTCCCAAAGTGCTGGGATTACAGGCTTGAGCCACCGCGCCCGGCCCCCTTATTGATTTTTAATAGACAGACACCATATTGAAGCAGGGAGGCAATGACTTCCACCCGCATCTCCTTACACTGTCTTACTTGGCCCGCATAGCTTAGTTCTTGGTCACAAGAGAGGGATACTGAGGGCATCTGGGTGACACCAATGCAGCATATTGGTGCCGTGGGAAACTAGACCTCCTTGCACCTTAAACTATGGCTCCAGACCCAGGGTACTGTGTGTCTAGTCCCTCTTCCTCTCAGGCACACTGGTCAGGAGCAAAGAGTGGGTAACGGATCTCCCTGTTTCCCCAAAGGCAGTTGAGCTTATTCTTGGGGGAATCCACTCTCTGTCTCAGCATTTCCCACGATTGTCTCATACTTGCAGCATCTCAGGTCTTCATGTAAATAGATCCTGGGTGATCCTGGGTGATCTCACATCGTGGCTGTGCAGCCACACCTGGACATGTCAGAATTCCCAGTGGATTCCCTGGTGAGGCTCTCACTTTGAAATCCTTACGATTCTATGTAAATAGGTCTATGTGCTATATGGGGAATTATAAACATTCACAGAAGTGTTTGTATATATAGATGACATGCCACATCTCATTGAGCTAAAGTTATAAAAACATGTTTTTGAGGGCCAGGCATGGTGGCTCATGCCTGTAATCCTGGCACTTTGGGAGGCTGAGGCAGGTGGATCACCTGAGGTCAGGAGTTTGAGACCAGCCTGGCCAACATGATGAAACCCCACCTCTACTAAAAATACAAAAGTTAGCTGGGTGTGGTGGTGCACACCTGTGATCCCAGCTACTTGGGAGGCTGAGGCAGGGGAATTGCTTGAACCCAGGAGATGGGGGTTGCAGTTAGCCAAGACTGCACCATTGTACTCCAGCCTGGGTGACAGAATGAGACTCTGTCTCAAAAAAAAAAAAAAAAAAAGGAAAAACAAAAAGCACGTTTTTCAGTCTCTATATTAGAGTTTCTGTTCAAGCCCATGTTCACAAAATTGGCTTGTGGGAAAGAACCACATTCTTGTAGAGAACAACATTCTTGGTAGACACAACAGGGTGACTTAATTGTACAATTTAAAATAACTAAGAGTGTAATTGGATTGTTTGTAACACAAAGGATAAATGCTTGAGGGAATGGATACCTCATTCTGTCTGATGTGATTATTTCACATTGCACGCTGTATGAAAACATCTCATGTACGCCATAAACATATACACCTATGTACCCACAAAAATATAAGAAAATGTTTAAAAAACATTCTTGGTAAAGAAGTTCTACCTTAGTGTAGACTTGAAGAGCTCATTTCTATGTTATTTCTGTTACTCTAATTTTAGATTAATTGGGGGAAAAAAAGGAATTTTCCATTGGGGTTTTGGCCCTCCACTTGGAAGTCCATTGTCTGACAATAATTCCTTTCTCTTCCTCCTATTGTTTGTGGTTTTTTTCTACTATATTTCAACACACTCAAATATTCAGTATCCAGAATTCATGTGTGTAAAGAGCTTTATGGTTTATAAAACACTTTTTGCATATAGCAATTCATGTAAATGTCACAATAACTGTGTGTGGAAAGCATTGTCCCTGTTTAATAGTGAGATAGCTTGACGTCTGTCCCCTTCAAATCTCATGTTGAAATGTGATCCCCAGTGTTGGAGGTGGGGCCTGGTGGGAGGTGTTGGGATCATGGGGGAAGATCCCTCATGAATGTCTTGGGGCTGTCCTTGCAGTGATGAGTGAGTGCTCACTCTATCAGTTCACGTGTGAGCTGGTTGCTTAAAAGATCCTGGCACCAGGCTGCGTGCAGTGGCTCATGCCTGTAATCCCAGCACTTTGAGAGGCTGAGGTGGGCAGATCATCTGAGGTCGGGAGTCTGAGACCAGCCTGGCCAACATAGTGAAACCCCATCTCTACTAAAAATACAAAATTAGCCAGATGTGGTGGCACATGCCTGTGATCCCAACTACTTGGGAGGCTGAGACAAGAGAATTGCTTGAACCCGGGAGATGGAAGTTTCGGTGAGCTGAGATCACACTGTTGCACTCCAGCCTGGGCAGCAAGAGCGAAACTCCATCTCAAGGAAAAAATAAAAATAAAGAGCTTGGCACCTTCTCCTTTCTCTCTTGCTCCCTATGCTTGCTCCCCCTTCACCTTTCACCATGAGTACAGACACCTGAGGCCCCCACCAGAAGCACATGCTGGCACCATGCTTGTACAGCCCGCAGAAGCGTGAGCCAAATAAACCTCTTTTCTTCATACGTTACCCAACCTCAGTTATTCCCCTTTAGAGCAATGCAAAATGGACTAACACAAATAGATGACATATTTGCGGGTCAGAGTTTGCACAGTTTTCCAAGGGCACACACATAGTATATGGCAGAAGTGGGACTTGAACCCTACCTTTACAAGCCAGGCCCAGTGCGCCAATATGGGACCATTGGCAACTCAGTAAACTTTTGTGTGAGAGTGTTCAGTTGGAAGGTTAATTCTTGTTTGCCACAGAAAGAGAGATTGAGACTGACAATAGAAGTCATGGTTACTATTGCTATCAAATATAATATTATCAGCAGCCCAAGAATGTCCACTTTTTAACAGAGCTAGGCTATTTTTTCAAAACCAAAATTCCTGTTTTGAATGAAGAAGCGCAATAATAAAAAATCAGAGGCCAGGCATGGTGGCTCAAGCCTGTAATCCCAGCACTTTGGGAGGCTGAGATGAGCAGATCATTTGAGGTCAGGAGTTGAAGACCAGCTGGGCCAACATGGTGAAACCCTGCCACTACTAAAAATACAAAAAAAAAAAAAAAAAAAAAAAAATGAGCTGGGCATGGTGGCACGCACCTGTAATCCCAGCTACTTGGGAGGCTAAGGCACAAGAATCACTTGAACACAGGAGGCGGAGGTTGCAGTAAGCTGAGATCATGCCACTGCGTTCCAGCCTGGGTGACAGAGTAAGACCCTGTCTCAAATAAATAAATAAATAAATCCGACAGGGCGAGGTGGCTCACACCTGTAATCCTAGTACTTTGGGAGGCCAAAGTGGGTGGATCACTTGAGCCCAGGAGTTTGAGGCCAGCCTGGGTAACCCCGTTTCTACAAAAAATTTGAAAATTGGCCAGACGTGGTGGCACACACCTGTCGTCTCTGCTACTCAGAAGGCTGAGGTGGAAGAATTTCCTGAACCCCGGGAGGTCGAGGCTGCAGTGAGCTGTGATTGCACCACTGTGTTCCAGCCTAGGGAGCAGAGTAACACCCTGTTTCCCCCAAAATGTTAACCAGTTTTTATCAAGAAAAATAGATCTTCCTATTGGCTTATCAAAGTTCTTTAGAGACAAGTAATACAGGTGAACCCGGGCTCACATAAACAGAAAGGAAGAAATAAAATCAGATCCTGGCAAGGAAACAAGGGGCAGGAATGCAGATAGAAACGGGTAGAATTTTTTTTTTCTCTCTAGCTCTTCTCTTTGCTTTTCTCTGAAGCATGTGCTTCATTCTTTTGTCTTTCTCAGTTTAGCCACTCTCTCTGCTTCTCTGGCCACCTCACTGTTCCCAGAGGTTGAGGCACCAGCCTGGAAAAACTGAGCAGCTTCCCAGTCCCAATTCTCAATTTCCCAGGGGAAAGGACCTGAGGCCACCTTGGAGCAGGTGTTCACAGAGAGTACCCCGTAATATCAGCATGGCTGCCAGGGCCCTACCCCAGTGCACCTGGTGGCAGTTCCCAGAGAATGAGGAATCGTGAGTTTTGCCCACACCTGAAAAAGTGTTGACCATAACTGAGCAGCGGGAGAATTGTTACAAAGTTTGGAATTAGCCAGTAGGCAATAGTATTGTTAGGGTATAATTTTCACAACTGCTTTTCAAGAGTTCAGAAACTCTTAAATATAAAATGGAATATCATGTGTCTGCTTATATGTGTAAATCCAGGAACATCTTTACAGACCACCTAATCCAACCCTCCTTTATTTAAACCAGTGATGAAACTGGAACTCGGTGGGCAAAGTGACATGCCCAAGGTCACACAGCAAATTAGCTGAAAAGATGAACGGATGAAATTGTTTCTTTCTCTCTTTTCTTCTTAGCATCTCACTCTGTTGTGCAGGCTGAGTGCGGTGGTATGATTTTGGCTCACTGCAGCCTTAACCTTCCGGGCTCAAGCTATTCTTCTGCCTTAGCCTCCCAAGTGGCTGGGACTATAGGCACATGTCAGCACACTCAGCTAATTTTAAAAAATGTTTTGTGAGCTGGGCGTGGCGGCTCACGCCTGCAATCCCAGCACTTTGGGAGGCCAAGGCGGGTGGATCACCTGAGGTTAGGAATTCGAGACCAGCCTGGACAACATGGCGAAACCCCATCTCTAATAAAAATACAAAAACAAAACTAGCTGGGCATGGTGGCACATGCCTGTAATCCCAGCTGCTTGGGAGGCTGAGGTAGGATAATCACTTGAACTCGAGAGGTGGAGGTTGCAGTGAGCCAAGATTGCACATTTGCACTCCAGCCTGGGTGACAGAGCAAGACTCTGTCTCAAAAAAAAAAAAAGTTTTGTGAAGATGGGATCTCACTATGTTGCCCAGGCTGGCCTTGAACTCCTGGACACAAGTGATCCTCTGCCTTGGCCTCCCAAAGTGCTGGGATTACAGGCATGAGCCACCACACCCAGCCAAACAATGAAATTAGAACATGTATCTGACTGTATTCTTTTTACCGTACCAAGTTTCTCCATGTAATCTGGAGGTATCAATCAGCACTGAGTCCAAGAAGCAGAACTGCTAAGTGTGATGCAGATAGAACAAGGTATTTCTTGTAGGGATTCAACTCGAGAGAACCATAAAGCAGTCTCAGTCCAGCTGTTTCTCCTGTGCCTGGTGCCAAGCTCAAAGTCACAGGGCAGGAGATGGGAAGGAAAGGGGAACACAAATTGGGAGAGAGGCAGGCAGCTGGACCTCTGTCTGTGTCTCACTGGCATCCACGTCAGCCCCTTCCCATCTCAGAGCCTCCAACTCCGGGCCCGCAGACTATCTGCAGGAGAGGTTGCTGTCTTGCCCAGAGCCATAGTTGTACCAGGCCCAGGATTCAGAAAAGCTGAAGGAAGTGATCCTGTGGGAGCTGGGGCTTTAGGCCAGATTGCTTCCCACACCAACAATGGACCCATGGCGTCTGCTAAAACCTGACCTACCTGGACTTTCTGAGACAAAAACACAGGTGCTGCTGAGCTTCCATGATCCAAATCTCATGCAGATTCCTCCTGTGGCCAACCCTAACCAGAAACGTATAAGAAAGGGAATGACAGGAGCCTAGTTCAGCCCAGCTGAGTTGGCACCACAAAGCCACCCCCAACAAAACTGATGCTGTATGGGGGGTGGCGGTGCTACCTTCCCTTCCCAGTGCTGGGACTGCGGCTGCTCCTTGCCTACCCCTTCCCTACCCCTTCCCGGAGTCCAGCCACCTCTTCCCAACTCCCTTGTTCCTGCTCACACCAGCACAGCGGCTGTCAGCAAGTAAATCTGTGACTTAAGTCAATGTCCAACCGGGAAATGAGGTGCCCAACAACAGCCTCTGTGGGCACCCTCATTTCCTGTAAGCTATTCTCTGAGAAGAACCCTATCTTCACTGGGGTTCATGAAAGGGAAGCATTTCTTTCCTTGGTGGATGGGGAGAGATTCTCCCCTCATTATGAGCCCAGAGCCCCACCCCAGTGTTCTCTAATAGAATCCACAGTGAGGAGGGTGATGGTAGCAGAGCCCGTTCTTCCGCTTCTTGGTAAGCTGTGAGGAATGCTTCTAGTTCCCAGTTATTAGCAACTTCTCATGGTATCAGCAACTCTTGTCCTCAGCTTTCAGCCTCAGCCACAATTCCAGCCTGATGGGAAAAATCCTATTTCACATCTTGTTTCATAGTTCTTCCTTGGAACTTCCCAGCCCCTATAACTCCTGTGGTTAGGAACCATAATTAGGGGTATGCTTTTTTTTTTTTTTTTTCTTTTTTTTTGAGACAGAGTCTCGCTCTGTCACCCCGGCTGGAGTGCAGTGGCACGATCTCAGCTCACTGCAGCCTCTGCCTCCCAGGTTCAAGCGATTCTTTTGCCTTAGCCTCCCGAGTAGCTGGGATTACAGGCATACACCACCATGCCCAGCTAATTTTGTATTTTTAGTAGAGACAGGGTTTCACCATGTTGGCCAGGCTGGTCTTGAACTCCTGGCCTCAAGTGATCCACCCACCTCGGCCTCCCAAAGTGCTGGGATTAAAGACGTGAGCCACCGCACCCAGAAGTGAAGTGTTTTTTATCTGAGAAGGTGATGTACAGGAAAACAGCTGAGTTGACTGTAAAACCCAGCTTTCCCCCCAACTTGTATCATCTCAAAGCAGTGGGCATAAATAGAAAAACTGGATGTCTAAGGCAGGTACACGTACAGGATGTAAAGAAGGGAACAGAGCAGCGAGAGACTTTTGCTGAAATGACTGGACTCAATGTGAGCATCCCAGTTACTTGATGGCAGAGACAGAACCATGGATAGGCAGACAGAAACAACTATCTTTGAGCCCCCATGTGGACCAGGCACCTACTGCTTTCCTCTGATTATAGAGAAAGAAAAGCAGAAAGCTTTCTAATTAGGTGTTTATCAGAACAACCTATGATTCCCTAGGAAAGGGAATCTCTAGCCAAGCGCTCTGGAGATGGTTTGTCTATGTCTGGGGCTGGGGTTCAAGGCTACGGCAAGCTATGATGGCACCACCGCACTCCAGCCTGGGTGGCAGAGCAAGACTCTGTCTCTCTAAAATAATTTTTTTTTTTTTGAGATGGAGTTTCTCTCTTTATGCCCAGGCTAGAGTGCAATGGCACGATCTCGGCTCACCGCAACCTCCGCCTCCCAAGTTCAAGCGATTCTCCTGCCTCAGCCTCCTGAGTAGCTGGGATTACAGGCATGTGCCACCCACCTGGCTAATTTTGTAGTTTTAGTAGAGACGGGGTTTCTCCATGTTGGTCAGGCTGGTCTCGATCTCCTGACCTCAGTTCTGCCTGCCTCAGCTCCCAAAGTGCTGGGATTATAAGTGTGAGCCACCACGACCAGCCTAAAAATATATATATATATATATTTTTTTTTTTTATTTAAGGAAGCTGATTTCTTTTTCTCTCTGCCTTCTTTGGTCTCACCTTCATCCTAAACTGACTTCCCACATACGGATAAAAATAATTGCTATAGTAGCTCCACACTTCATATCTATTCACTACACCATCTAGAACAGTGCCCTCCAGAGAAACACAGTGTAAGCTGTCTTCATCCATCTTGTGGCTGCTATAACACAGTACCACAGACTGGGAAATTGATAAAGAGCAGAACTTTATTTTCTGACAGTTCTGGAGGCTGGGAGGTCTCAGATCAAGGCGCTGCTAGGTTCCGTTGTATAGTGAAGATGGCCTTCTCCAAAGGGGAGGAACACGGAGTCCTCATCGGGCAGAGGCAGAACAGAGCAAGCTAACGAGCTAACTAAACCCTCCTCTTAAAGGAGGGTGAAGCTTCTTTTAAAAGGGCCTCAATCCCACAAATAAGGAGACTTTCTGGCCTAATCACTTTTTTTTTTTTTTTCTTTTTTGAGACAGAGTCTCGCTGTTGCCCAGGCTGGAGTATAGTGGTACAATCTCGGCTCACTGCAACCTCCGCCTCCTGGGTTCAAGCAATTCTCCTGCTTCAGCCTCCGCAGTAGCTGGGCTTACAGGCATGTGCCACCACACCTGGCTAATTGTTTTGTATTTTTTCAGTAGAGGCACAGTTTTGCCATGTTGGCCAGGCGGGTCTTGAACTCCTGACCTCAAGTGATCCGCCCACCTCAGCCTTCCAAAGTGCTGGGATTACAGGTGGGAGCCACAGTGCCCGACCCCTGATCACTTCTTAAAGAGCCCAACTCTTAATACTATCACATTGGTAACACCTTAGTTTTGGAGGGGGCACATTCAAACCATAGCATAAGCCCTGTGTGTGATGTTAAATTTTCTAATAGTCACATTCTTGAAAAGTAAGAAGATGTAATCCCAGTTACTGAAGAGGCTGAGGCAGGAGAATCACTTGAGCCCAGGAGGCAGAGGTTGCAGTGAGCCGGGATCGTGCCACTGCGCTCCAGCCTGGGTGAGAGAGATTCTGTCTCAGGAGGAAAAAAAAAAGTAAGAAGGTAAAATTAATCCTAAAAATACCTTTTATTTAACCCAATGTATATAAAATATTATTTCAATGTATAATCAATATAAAAATTAATGAGATATTTTACATTCCTTTTCTTTTGTACCAAGTCTTCAAAATTCAGTGTGGGCCAGGCACAGTGGCTCACACCTATAATCCCAGCAATTTGGGAGGCCGAGGCAGGAGGATTGCTTTAGCCCAGGAGTTTGAGACTACAGAGTGAGACTGCATCTCTACAGCAAATAATACAATAAATTAGAAAGGCATGGTGATGCATGCCTGTAGTTCCAGCTACTCAGGAGGTTGAGGCAAGAGATTCACCTGAGCCTGAGAAACTGAGGATGCAGTGAGCTGTGATCATGCCATTGTACTCCAGCCTAGCTGGCAGAGCAAAGCACTGTCCCCTCCCCCTCCAAAAAATTCAGTATGTGTTTTATGCCCACAGGCCATCTTGATTCACGCTGCTCACTTTTTTTTTTTTTTTTTTTTGAGATGGAGTCTCGCTCTGTCACCCAGGTTGGAGTGTAGTGGCATGATCTCGGCCCACTACAATCTTTGCCTCCCAGATTCAAGCGATTCTCCTGCCTCAGTCTCCCAAGTAACTGGGATTACAAGTGCCCACCACTAAGCCTGGTTCATTTCTGTATTATTATTTTTTTAGTAGAGACGAGGTTTCACCATGTCGACCAGGCTGATCTCGAACTCCTGACCTCAGGTGATCTGCCCACCTCAGCCTCCCAAAGTCCTGAGATTACAGGGGTGAGCTACCATGCCTGGCCCACAGTGCCCACATTTTAAGTGCTCAATAGCCTCATGTGGCTGTTTGCTACTGTCCTGGACAGCTCAGGTCTAGAGAAAGAAGGAACGTGGTTCTGCCCCCACACTCTCAGCTAGAGTTCACATTCACTCTGATTGAAGTGGGTTAGGCTACATGCCCGTGACTATGCCAGCGAATCTTTACCGGGCTCTGGCTCTAAGTCTGTGACTTTACACCAGTGACCGTAGCAGGAGGTATGGATTGTGCCAATCAGCTAAAGTTGGGTATCACTTTGGTATGCAGAATTATGTCTCCTTCCAAAGATACTCATGTCCCAATTTCTAGAATCCATGAACACATTTGGCTGCATGACAGAGGACAGGGAAAGTTACAGATTGAATTAAACTTGCACATCAGCTGATCTTGAGATGAGGAGATTATCCTGGATCATCTTGGTGAGCCCACAGCCTTCATAACGGTCCTTAGAAGTGGGAGGCAGAAGAGAAAGAACCAGAGGGATGGCAGAGTGTGTGAGACACGGCTGTATGCTACTGGCTTTGGAGACAGAGAAAGGGGCCCCGAGCCAAGGAATGCAGACGACCTCTAGAGGATGCAAAAGTCAAGGAAGAGGATTCTCCCCCAGCACCTCCAGAGGAAACACAGCCCAGCTAGCTCTGTGACTTTAGTGCAGAGAGACCTGTGTTGGCCTTTTAACCTCCAGAACTGCAAGATAATAACTGTGTGTTGTTTGAAGTCACTAAATTTGTGGTGATTTGTTACAGCAGCCTTAGGAAACTAAATCAGTGACCCATTCCTGGGGTGCATGTATTCCATGGATAATGAATAGAAATCCCCATTCTTAATTGAAAGATTTTTTATGGTAAAAGTGGTTTTTAGTTCCAAGAGCTTGGTTTTAAGTGTCAAAAGGAAATCATTAAGGAATCATAAAATTAAGGTCATAAACAGGCTGAAGAGGGAATAGATACCCTATACCCGGGGAGGCCAGATAATGGTTTTCTAGGCTAGGGGAAGAGTGCTAGGCAACAAAGGAGTAAGATGCTGCCTATCTCTTAATGGGGTCCTTGCACCCTGCTATACTTTCATGATCAAAACCTGGGAAGTGAGAACAATAGAATCTCATGTATATTTAGGGGAATCTGAAAGTAGAGGGGTCTTTTGCTCCCCCCAACCTCTTTTTTTTGAGACAAAGTCTGGCTCTGTCACCCAGACTGGAGTGCAATGGTGCATTCATGGCTCACTGCAACCTTAACCTCCTGGGCTCAAGTGGTCCTGGATCACAGCTGTAAAACACACTGCAGTCCCTGACACACCACAGCCTGGTCTTTGTGTTGCATAAAATAATAGAATGGTAAGTGATATGGTTTTGCTTTGTGGCCCCACCCAAATCTCATTTTGAATTGTAATCCCCAGGTGTTTTGAGAGAGACCAGGTGGAAAGTGATTGGATTATGAGGGCAGTTTCCCCCATGCTGTTCTCGTGATATTGAGTGAATTCTCATGAGATCCGATGGTTTTATAAATGGTAGTTTCTTCTGTGCTGACAAATGCACTTCTCTCTCCTACTGTAGCCTTGTGAAGAAGGTCTGCTTCCCCTTTGCCTTCTGCCATGATTGTAAGTTTCCTGAGGCCTCCCCAGTCATGTGGAACTGGAGTCAATTAAACTTCTTTCCTTTATACATTACCCAGTCTTGGGTAGTATCTTCATTTTGTTTTTGTTTTTTTTTTTTTTTTTTGAGACAGAGTCTCACTCTGTTGCCCAGGCTGGAGTGTAGTGGCACAATCTTGGCTCACTGCAACCTCTGCCTCCCAGGTTTAAGCGATTCTCCTACCTCAGCCTCACAAGTAGCTGGGATAACAGGTGACTGCCACCACACCTGGCTAATTTTTGTATTTGTAGTAGAGACAGAGTTTCACCATGTTGGCCAGGCTGGTCTCGAACTTCTGATCTCAAGTGATCCGCCCACCTCGGCCTCCCAAAGTGCTGGGATTACAGGCATGAGCCAGCATGCCTGGCCTCAGGTAGTATCTTTAGAGCAGTGTCAGAACTGACTAATACAGTAAGGGATTGAGAAAACCTGAGAGGTCATGTAGTCCAAACCCCTCATTTTACATGGAGGTAAGGAGGCTCAGGTGTGAAGCATCTGCTGAATGTGACACTAATGATGGATAAGGGAGTGTAGACACAGAGCTTGGTAATCCAAATGCCTATGGAGGGGTGCCTTCTGGCTGCCTTGCCAACAGAACACTCAGGTTAATCCGAGTCAATACTTATCAATGAAAACCCTTTAATGTATTTATATTACGTTCCCTGTCTAGATCCAGCCAGATGGATCTTTTCTTCTAGTGCAGTCTTGCAGGGACACAGGGTCACCTTCTAAACATTAATTCTCACATCTCAGAGGAGTGTCAGGGTATCGTTTGTTTCTTTTCAGGAGGTGTCCTTGAAGACCAACCTGAGATCTTTCATAAACATCTTGGTTTCTGACAAAATGTCAGCACAGCTTCCTAACTCTCTTCCCTACCATTTCTGGTCTCTTCTGACTTAACAATAGCTCCAGATCTTGGGCCATATTATCTGTAGTCTTCCAATACTGGAGTCCTGTAGACCTTATAATACTTCCTAGTTCAGAGCCTCGTGAAATCTAGCATTTTTTCCCCTCTGTGTTCACAATGGACTTTTGTTCTCTTGGTTTCTCACATGGAGCTGGGGGAGGGGGGCACTCTGCTGCCTCTTCCCCAGACTCTGCAGTGGAACTGACAACCCCTGGGCCATCGTTGGATCCTCAGAGTTTTGACCCTAGGAAGCCTCATGGAAGCTATTAAAGTAAGTTTACGAGAGAAAAAGTTTATGTATATGTTCATGTACATGTCATACATACATATGCACATACAGAGAGAATAGAGACCCAGTAAAATGTAAAATGTTCTCATCTTAGGGGGACTTAAAAATATGTATGTGAGTGTGCATGTGTGTGTATACATGTAAATATAGATCAAGACGTACAATATTTCCAGCCTCCCAAACTGCTTCCTTTTGCCCCACCCCCACCCCCACCCCCCAATCAATGCCCTCATTCGGGAGCTACTGCGTGGAGCTCTGTCACGGACATTTGTTTGGCCTGTCCTTGGAGCTCATCTGAACGAAACCCTACAGCATGTGTACTTCTTTGTCTGGCTTCTTTGCCTCCACATCATTTCCATGAGCTTCATTCATGTTGTTAGATTATAGTTTACAGTTTACCACTTTCTCCCAGGAGTTAAAAAATTGCAACAAACTCCAAGTAATTAAAGGTGTGATTTTTTTGATAATCAGGATATTCGGTATTTATATTTATCACATTTGGTCCTAAATATGCATAATTGCCTTAAGGATATGACCAGAAGAAAAATCGCAAACACAGACATCCTACTAATTAGCAGGCAAGTAAGACAAGGTTCAATCTCGCTAGTAATCCAGGAAGTACAAGCTGAAAGAAAATGCCATTTAAGTATTTTAAGTAATTAAAATTATTTTTTGTTTGTTTGTTTGAGACAGGGTTTCACTCTGTCACCCAGGCTGGGGTGCAGCGGCATAATCTCAGCTCACTGCAACCTCCGGCTCCTGGGTTCAAGCAATTCTCTTGCCTCAGCCTCCTGAGTAGCTGGGATTACAGGCATGTGCCACCACATCTGGCTAATTTTCATTATTTTTAGTAGAGATGGGGTTTTGCCATGTTGGCCAGGCTGGTCTCGAACTCCTGACCTCAAGTGATCCACCCGCCTCAGCCTCCCAAAGTGCTGGTATTTCAGGCGTGAGCCACCATGCCTGGCCTAAAATTATTTTTTAAATGAAAATATTTGATGCTAGCAAGAGTTCAATAAAATGGGAACTTTCAAATTCTTAAGGAATGAAATTCAAGAGCCTTTAAAAATCTTCATTCCCCTTTAACATTTCCCTGATTGTGACTCTAAAGTAAGGAAATAATTTTAAAGATAGAAAAGAGCTTTTGAACAAAGATGCTCATCCAGTATTCTAAATAGTAAGAAAAGTAAGAAACCACCTAAATATCCAGCACTTGGGGGAATAATTATAAAAAGTGCAGTAAGTTCACCAGTACAATATTGTATTGTCTTAAAAGACTGGCAATGATCACATCTAATTAGCTGGAGGGCAAAGACTGAAAAAGTTGTAGAAAGTTAGCAAGTTGGCTGGACATAATGGCTCATGCTTTTAATCCCAACACTTTGGGAGGCCAAAATGGGAGGATTGCTTGAGCCCAGGGGTTTGAGGCTGCAGTGAGCTATGATCACACCACAGCACTCCGGCCTAGATGACAGAGCAAAACCTTGTCTTGAAAGAAAGAAAGAAAAAGAAAAGAATGCAAGTCTCCCTTCAAACCTGCTGAGTAGGATTCACTGTTTTGTTTTACACATACTATTACAAAGCTGGAATTCAGAGATTTATCATCCAACAATGGTTTTATTAAACTATTTTTTAATTTAAAAATGAAAAGTTTGTACTTTGGTAGGAGAATACATGTAAATTTATCTCAGTTCCTAGCATATTTCCTGATCAAAGTAGGTGATAATAATTATTATAGTTATGACTAATATTCATTATTCAGGCACAAGCCATCGCACCTGGCAATTTATTTAGAGACGTGGTCTCGATATGTTGCCCAGGCTGGTCTCGAACTCCTGGACTCAGCCTCCCGAGTAGCTGGGATTACAGCTGCATGCTATTGTGTTGCTTTATTTTAATGCTGAGTGCTGACTACATGGGGAAAGGCTTTAAGTGCTTTGCATGATTTCATTTTGCAAATCCCACCCATACACTGCATTTCAGTCCATTTTTCTCCCAGGCATTACGCCTGTAAGTTGGGTACAATGCCACTGTGAAATGGTGATGTCTGAGTTATAGTTTAGGAATGCTAGCAGCTGAGTTCCAGGTTTTGATGCAATGAAGAGAAGAAAACTACACACAGAAACCAGGGAAGTGGGTTTCCACCGTCCAGCCCGGCTTACCCATGGGACAGGCGCTATAGGAGCCCAGATTCCCAGACACCTGTGGAAAGGGGCCATGCTGCACTGGGGCTCCTATCTGGCATGGACCCTGCCATCTGAACATCAGCTAAGCAGTGCCCACTGCATATGGCAGGCTGAGCCCCCTAAGAGTACAGTCACAAGGACAGGAATTACAGGAAGGCCAGATCTATCTGTTTGTGTGGTTTCTCTGCACAACAGATCAGCGAGCGTGGAAACTATAAAGCCCTGGGAGGTAAAGGGTGTGCAAATTCTTCCACTGGAATTGCCCGTTTACAAATTCTTCCCCGCAACCCCCCACACAGACAAACCTGCGGCTTCAAGACCTGTGGATTCACCCAGGTTTGCCCCCTTTCAAACCAAACCAGGACAAAGAATTCTGTCTTCTTGGTCCTACTTTTTTTTTTGTTTTTTAAATACATTTCACAAAGCTGGTTCTCTGCTTAAAGCTACTGGGTTCATCACAAAAAAGACCAGCTTTATGAGTCCTGCTTCTTGGGAAAGACCCTGGCAGTGCTTTCTGCTGTCCTCTCAAGGGTGTGGTGGATCTCGTTCAACTTATTCAGCAAAGTGCTGGGCCTCTGAATGGCACAGGCTTTAGAAAAACCCAGCTGAGGGACGCTGAGGCAGGAGAATCGCTGGAACCTGGTAGGTGGAGGTTGTAGTGAGCCGAGATCGCACCACTGTACTCCAGCCTGGGCAACAGGGCGAGACTCCGTCTCAAAAAAAAAAAAAAAAAAAAAAAAAAAAACAAGGAAAACCCAGCTGAGAACTCTATGTAGAAATCTGAAATAAGAGGCATTGACCTCTTTTTAATTCTTTTTAAAATAGTTTCGAAGCTAAATACTCCTAGAATTGTAAAGAAAAAGGGTTCCTAGTGCATTCCTCTTCACTTCTAATTCTCCTCCTTTTTGTTTTTTTCCTGCTATTTGCTCCTTTAAGAAAAAAAATCTTTTCTATTTTTACGTTTATTTTTATTTTTCTTTTATTCCCCTTCCAATTTCATATTGACAATATGGCAGCATTCAAGAACATAGCTGTGCGGTCAGGCAGTATGTCAGTTAGCCATTGCCACAATAATGCTGCATAAAAAGCCACCCCCAAACTCAGTGTCTTTTTTCTTCTCCTTTGAGTCAGAATCTCACTCGGTGGCCCAGGCTGGAGTGCAGTGGTGCGATCTCAGCTCACTGCAACCTCCGCCTCCCGCCTCCTGGGCTCAAGTGATTCTGGTGCCTCAGCTTTCTGAGTAGCTGGGATTACAGGCGCCCTTCACCACACCCAGCTAATTTTTGTATTTTTAGTGGAGACAGAGTTTCTCCATGTTGGCCAGGCTGGTCTCAAATTCCTGACCTCAAGTGATCTACCTGCCTTGGCCTCCCAAAGTGCTGGGATTACAGGCATGAGTCACCATGCCCGGCCTTACTCCTTATTTTTAAAATACAAGCATATCCAGTTGTCTGAATATTTCAAGCTCTCTCAGTATTTCAGTTTTCAATATCTTTCTCGTATGGAAGATGAAGATCTAGAGTGTTTCGTCTGCACCAGCTCCCACCTACACTCCTCCTCTCACAGATTTTGATTAAATCAATACGTAGGGTTTCCATTATTCTGTCAGTTTCATTCAGGGCTGGCAGAACCAGCCAGAGACAACTCCTCTGTGTCTTGTTCCGTGCCTTTTGCCCTTTTGCATCACTTTGCTTTGTTTTACTGATCTGGGGGGCGTAACCATCTTCCATTTTCTCTGTAAGTCAATCGTGTCCCCTCCAAAGCCCCGACTGTGCCCATTCTGCGGAGTCTGTGAGCTGATCAAAGAGAAGCTTGAGTCATCCCCTTCCCAAGGGTACTTGCATAATTTTATTAGGAAACACTTAATGATGAAAAAAAAGAAAAAAAAAGTTCGGGACTGAAGAAAGGGAGTTTGTAAAGCAGAATTCCAGGCAGCTGAGTGAGAAGTTTGGGGGCCGGGGTACTCGGGTGGCCTCCCTTACATTCTATCTGCTTTGCCCATATTTGAGGGGAATCCTCAAGCCATGAAGGGGTTAAGAGCCGGCCAGTGGGAAGAACTAGGAGGGGAGGCAGAGGGGAAGGACAAAGGAATCCAGGGCCTCCGAAGGCAGGCTAGCTGGCTGGAACTGGCCCATCCCTCCCATGACTTGCTAAATATAACTGTTAAGTCATCTGCAACCCCACGGGGTCATTCTGACAGAGGAGCTGGGCAGGGGAATCAGCGGTGGTTTGCAGTTCCAGGTCAGAGGTGTCTTGGAGAAAGCACCACTGGCACATTCTCTCCCCGCGATTTGTTCCTCTGAGCTCAGTGTTAACCTTTGTGTGTGGTGTCCACCCTGAGCACTGCATGCCCATCCGTGCCCCCCCCATATGACAAAGCCAGGCTGTTCCTGGCCAACTCCGATGGCATCCCTGCATTGCACTCAGTTCTCTATCTGAGGAACGTTCCCCACTGAAGCAGGACAGACCCATGCAGAGTGCTGATGGACAGGGGTCTCTGCTGACAGCGCACAGGACCAGCCCCAAGCTCAGGGGCGCCTGCTGGACTCTCTTCCTGGAGTGGGATTCCGAGGGAAGAGGTCATTCTGGAGAACTGGGGCTGCTGTCCCCACCTTGTTTGTTTCTGGGTGCAACCACAGGTCTGTGTCACCACGTCCTCTCGCTGACATGTGTTGGCTCAGAGCAATGTTCAGTGAAGGAGCTGAGCACAGATTTTGTCAACTAGAAACTCATGTTCTCTGTTTAAAAAAAAAAAAAAGAGAGAGAGAGAGAGAAAGGAAGTCTATTGGGGAAAGGGCAAAGAGAAAGAGAGAGATGAATTCAGAGGAACCAGTCATATTTCACAGTAAGAAGAAATTCTTGGCAGGGCGCAGTGGTTCACGCCTGTGATCCTAGCACTTTGGGAGGCCGAGGCGGGCAGATCACCTGAAGTCAGGAGTTCAAGACCAGCCTGGTCAACATGGCAAAAACCCCATCTCTACTAAAAATACGAAAAATTAGCCAGGCGTGTAATCCCAGCTACTTGGGAGGCTGAGGCAGGAGAATCACTTGAACCCAGGAGGTGGAGGTTGCAGTGAGCCGCAATGGTGCCACTGCACTCCAGCCTGGGCGACAGACCGAGACTGTCTCAAAAAAAAAAAAAAAAAGAAATTCTTGATTTTTGGAAATGGCTTTTTCTTTAAGAGAGAAGTTTTTAGGCCGGGCACGGTGGCTCAAGCCTGTAATCCCAGTACTTTGGGAGGCCGAGGCGGGTGGATCACGAAGTCAGGAGATCGAGACCATCCTGGCTAACATGGTGAAACCCCGTCTCTACTAAAAATACAAAAAACTAGCCGGGCGTGGTGGCGGGCGCCTGTAGTCCCAGCTACTCGGAGGCTGAGGCAGGAGAATGGCGTAAACCCGGGAGGCGGAGCTTGCAGTGAGCCGAGATCGCGCCACTGCACTCCAGCCTGGGTGACACAGCGAGACTCCGTCTCAAAAAAAAAAAAAAAAGAGAAGTTTTTGTATTCTCAAGTGAGATCTTAATAAAATAGTATTCCTCTTTTATGCAGACACATGGCTTCTGTTTATAAAAGAAAGCAGACATTGTCTCTGGCCGTGCATGTTAGGGGGAGGACTGTTCACACACGCACACACACGCACACACACTCATGAGTGCAGCACTAGGCACTTTGCAAACATGTGCCTATTCAGGGCAGACCCGGGCTAGGACATTAATTTGCTTCCCTAAAGTGTTTCTCTGTTTTGTCTGAGGCCTCCAATCACTGGTCACTAGTAAAGGTGTTCTAAAGGGTCAGTCCCACTCTTTTGCCATATTAGTGGCCTTACCAGACAGTGGTCTATGAAATGTTTCCAAGTAGTGGCAGCCAGCCCAGAGGTTTCTTTTTGACTATCACCTCCTCTTACTAACTCCCCGGAAGCAGCAGGAGGATTGCACGTTTCTTCTCACCTTTGTTGGAAGTCTGCTGTAGGCTTCCATAGCTCCCAAAAGCAAAGCTTCTCAAACTCCAATGCACACCTTGTTTAAAACGCAGATTCTGATTCAGGAGGGCTGGCTGGGGCCTGGGAGTCAGCTTTTTCTGTTTGTTTGTTTGTTTTGTTTTGTTTTGTTTTTGAGTCGGCGTCTCACTCTCTTGCCCAGGTTGGAGGGCAATGGTGTAATCTCAGCTCACTGCAACCTCTGCCTCCTGGGTTCAAGCCATTCTCCTGCCTCAGCCTCCCGAGTAGCCGGGACCAGCTCCCGGTCTGGGAGTCAGCATTTCTAATCAGCTCCGAGAGGATGCCAGGGCTCGGCGCAAACAACACTTTGAAAAGCAGGCTGGGCGTGGTGGCTCATGCCTGTAATCCCAGCACTTTGGGAGGTGGGTGGATCACCTGAGGTCAGGAGTTCCACACCAGCCTGGCCAACATGGTGAAACCCTGTCTCTACTAAAAATACAAAAAAAAAAAAAAAAAAAAAATTAGCTGGGCATTGTGGCATGCCTGTAATCCCAGCTACTTGGGAGGCTGAGGCAGGAGAATCGCTTGAACCTGGGAGGTGGAGGTAGCAGTGAGCCGTGATTGTGCAACTGCACTCCAGCCTGGGTTACAAAGCGAGACCTTGTCTCAAAAAAAAAAAAAAAAAGAAAAAAGAAAAAAAAAGAAAAGGGAAGAAAAGCAAGGCCCGGAGGACCTCGTCATAGAAGTGCTGCGTGTCCAGAGCAAACCTGCGGACTTTGTCCAGCTTTGTGAAGCTCCCCTTCCTCCCCAAGGACTCAAGCTCTCCTGGCTGCTCTGGTACTCCTGGTCTATGGTTTTTTTTTGGTGAGGTGGAGTCTTGCTCTTCCCCCAGGCTGGAGTGCAGTGGCATGATCTCGGCTCACTGCAACCTCCTTCCACTTGGTTCAAGCGATTCTCATGTCTCAGCCTCCCAAGTAGCTGGGACTACATGTGTGCGCCACCATGCCTGGCAAATTTTTTGTATTTTTAGTAAAGGTGGGGTTTCACCGTGTTGCCGAGGCTGGTCTAGAACTCCTGAGCTCAGGCAATCCACCCACCTCGGTCTCCCAAAGTGCTGGGATTATAGGCATGAGCCCCCACGCCTGGCCCTCCTGGTCTCTGTTCTGTTCTTGTTCTTCCCAAGGACTGAGTGACCCCACACATACTGCGTTCCTCCTGCTTCCCATGGAAACTTATTGAATCTGTAATAATAATATTGCCCACCTGCTAAATTCTGCACCGGCCACTGTGCTAACGTGAATCATCACAGATGGGGTGTGTGGCCGCCACAATGCAATCCAAGGAAGGACACCGAGTTTCCAGGAAGTGAGCTGATGACTCTAATTATGGCACCTGCTTGTGCCCAGTTAGGAGCACAGGTGGCGAATGCCCAGAGATCTGAAGAGTGGGCACCTTGTGGACTCTGGGTGCAGTTCTGGAACCCGTACCTAATTCTGTTCTATGTAAGACTCCAGCCTCACCAAACAGGACTCCTTGCATCTGGGCACTGGAGCTGGGGTGCCAGGGCCCCCAAAGTGCTGCCACGTGATGTTGCGAATGAGCTTAGCAGGGTTACCATATACCCTCAAGGCAAGGAAAAAACAAAAGAGGTGACAATCTTCAGATGTTGAGGCTTTGGGAAAGACACGCCCCCAGTGGAAAACAGGCTTATCTCAGAACACCACCCTCAGATAACCTTTGCTTCCACTTTCAACTCACAGTAGGTCCTGGCATCCCTTTGTCTTTTTCCCCGTTCCAGAAGAGGGAGTAAGAGAGTTAGGGAAGGGATTTATTTACTTTGGAGTCTTTAATACTCAACTGTCCACTGCAGTGATGGAAAAAGGGGACACAGGCCCTCTATACCCAAACACCAAAGGTCAAAAAGTCAGGTGAGCCTTTGTGACCTCACATGAACACACACAGGTATGTGCACACATATGCATAAGCACACACACACATGCACACACACACACGATTTGCCAAACAAAGGATGCAAGATGGGAGGGGAGATACTATACTTGGAAACAAGGTTTTTTTTTTATTATTATTATTATTTTGGAGACAGAGTCTCGCTCTGTCACCCAGGCTGGAGTGCAGTGGCACCAACTTGGCTCACTGCAGTCTCTGCCTCCTGGGTTCAAGCAATTCTCCTGCCTCAGCCTCCCGAGCAGCTGGGACTACAGGTGTGTGCCACCATGCCCAGCTCATTTTTTGTATTTTAGTAGAGATGGGGTTTTACCATGTTGCCCAGGCTGGTCTCGAACTCCTGAGCTCAGGCAATCTGCCTGTGTTGGCCTCCTAAAGTGTTAGGATAACAGGCATGAACCATCGCGCCTGGCCTGTTTTATTATTTTTTTAATTAAAAAACAATTTTTGAGACAGGGTCCTGCTCTGTCACCCAGGCTGCAGTGCAGTGACACTATCAGCTCACTGTGGTCTTGAACTCCTGGGCTCAAGTGATCCTCTTGCCTCAGCCTCCCAAATAACTGAGACTACAGGCAAGCACCACCAAACCTGGCTAATTTGGTTTTTTTTTTTGTAGAGATAGGGTTTCGCCATGTTGCCCAGGCTGGTCTCAAACTCCTAAGCAATCTTCCCAAAGTATTAGGATTACAGGCATGAGTCAACTCAGCTGCCCAGAAACAATCTTTTAAAGAGAATTTGGGGAGAAACCATCGTCATATATCTCTGTGTCCTCATCACTTGTGTGAGTTCTGACCCACCCCTCACTTCATTAAACTTACCGTGGAAAATGATCAATTGCACTCATTTTTGTCTGTATTCTTGCTTCTCTCAGCTCAGTCTGAGCTCTCCTCGGTTTATCCTGGGAAGTAAACCATCCCTGTTCCTTTCTATAACACTTCACTTTAATCAAAATCTACTTTATGTGCTGGACAATAGCTCCCTCCTCCCCTGGCATGACATTCCTCTCGCTCTCCACCTTCCTAGGGGCCTCTCCTTGTTCTGAGTCCCCGTCCCTTTTTCCAACTATTTCTTTCATCAACTCTCAGCAGCCTCCATGGATGTCCACACCATTCTGTTCACTCTCCTTTCCCAATCCTTCCTGCTCAACATGCTCTAGGATCTTCTTCAGAGGTCTCGGTCTTTCCCCTCTCCATTCTAGAAACATCCATTCATTTCCTTTCCTTGCAGTTCTTCAGCCTCCACAGGTCTAGAGACCTTTATCTCCACTCATTCCACATCATCAAGACACAAACAGATGACCAGGCAGAGCTGCTCCAGCCCCACGCTCTAAATTCCTGAAATTCTCCTCTGCCCTGCACTGTCTCACGCTGTCTTCCTCTTGCTTAACCAGAGATCTCATCACTCCCCTCTCACTATTTCCTCTATGTCTCCAGTCTTTATTTGTGCGCTCACCCAGCCTAGAGACTTCCGCCTCTGAGCCATCCCGCCCTTCCCTGGTGAGTCCCAACCTCCACCCCTGCCTCCCTCGTTTCTGTAAGGCTCTCCCTCCTGCCTCCCTGCTTCATCTTTCACACTTTCTCCTTCCCAAACCTTATGTGGACCCCACTCTAGGTAACCTGCCCCTTCTACTTTGTCTCCTCTGCTGGGAGCTCACCGACAGAGGTTCCTTCCTGGTGGCTGGGTTTACTTCCAGTTCTTATTTAATTATTTCATTTTATTTTTGAGACAGAGTCTTGCTCTGTCACCCAGGCTGGAGTGCAGTGGTGCGATCTCGGCTCACTGCAAACTCTGCCTCTGGGGTTCAAGCGATTCTTCCGCCTCAACTTGAGTAACTGGGACAACAGGTGCCCGCCACTGCACCCCGCTAATTTTGTGTTTTTAGTAGAGACGGGGTTTCACCATGTTGGCCAGGGTGGTCTCGAACTACTGACCTCAAGTGATCTGCCCACCTTGGCCTCCCAAAGTGCTGGGATTACAGGCATGAGCCACTGTGCCTGGCCTATTTTAACTTCCATGAAAGTTTCAATAACTCATGGCAGTGCTTAGGCATCTCTGGCTCCTTCACATTGCTCTGAGTTCCCAGCCCATTTCTGCCCTCTTCTCCTCAGATATCTGTCTTCACTGAAAATATTGTGATTATCTGAAGTAAGGGTTTGCCTCATTTTCTATCTCCCTGCCAGCCTTCTCTTGGTTAGAATATTTATTTTCAGCCTGGAACACCGTCATAACCTCCTGACCGCATGACCCCATTCTCTCCTCGCTCCAGTGCACTGTTGGATTTATTATCTCAAAGACCACATTCCTCCCTTGCTTAAAAATCTTCAGGTAGGCCAGGCATGATGGCTCACACCTATAGTCCCAGTGCTCTGGGAGGCCAAGGGGAAGATCACTCGAGGCCAGGAGTTCAAGACCAGATGGGCAACATAGTGAGACCCCATCTCTGCCCCTCCCCAAAATAATTTTTTTTTTTTTTAATTAGCTGGGCATGGTGGTGCATGCCTGTAGTCCCAGCTACTTGGGAGGCTGAGGCAAGAGGATCACTTGTGCCCAGGGGTTTAAGGCTGCAGTGAGCTATGATTGCACCACTGCACTCCAGCCTGGGCAGCAGAGCGAGATTCTGTCAAGGAAGGAAGGAAAGGAAGGAAGGAAGGAAATCTTCAGATGTCTCCTGGCCACCAAACAAAATCTAAATGCCTTGACCTGCCAGCATGTCTGTTTCCCCACATACCCCATTTTGTCTGCCACTAAATCTTTGCTTGTATTATTTTCTCTAGCTCCAGAGACTTCTCTCCCAATTGCCACATGATCAAATCTTATCTTACCTCAGAGGCAAGCGCAAAACCCATGTTGGACAAGAAGTTGTCCCTAAACCCTCTTGCTAGAAGGGACTGCTCCCACTTTCGCTTTCTTATAGCTCTTGAATGCTCTTGCAGCATTTATAACCTTGCATCTTATCCTCCAGTTAACGCACAGGACGGTTAGTTCCTTAAGAGCCAGGACCCATTCTACACATCTGTACAGACCCCATAGCAGCAGCACAGTATATGAGCCACAATGCTAGTCTATTCAATATGTTTCTATTTTTATTTTTAATTAATTCATTAACTTTTTTTTTTTTTTCTCTGAAACAGGGTCTTACTCTGTTACACAGACCGGAATGCAATGGCACGGTCATAGCTCACTGCCACCTTGACTTCCTGGGCCCAAGAGATCCTCCCACCTCAGCCTCCCAAGTACTGGGGACTACAGGCACATGCCACCACACCTGGCCATTTTTTTTTCTTTTCTGTAGAGTTGAGGGCTCCCTATGTTGTCCAGGCTGGTCTTAAACTCCTGGCCTCAAGTGATCCTTTCACCTTGGCTTCCCAAAGAGCTGAGATTATAGGCGTCAGCCACCATGCCCAGCCCACGGTGCTTTTCTAACAAAGGCAAAAAAGAAAAAAGAGTACATTAGATAAACACACACAGTTGCTCACACACAGCAGTAGGAAGTACAGGGACTGCTGGGCCTCAGAGAAGCCTGGAGCCAGAGGCTGAAATTCAACAGGACACATGTTCCTGCTCTATCACTATTTCTGCATGTGGAGTCATTCTGCTGCAGCTAGGATCCTCCCATGTAGCTTGAGGACCCCCAGGTCACACATACCAGGTTTCTAGCCCCAAAGAATATAGACTGTGTTCTCTTAGTTCCTCTTTTAAAATATTAGAGAAAAAAAATAAATACAATAAAAATCTTAGAGAAGTGCTCTAATGGGTCCAGTGTGGGTCAGGTGTCTGCCTCTAGACCCATCAGCTATGGCCAGGGGATTGGGTGACTCAGTCTATGCACAGCCCACTCCTGAGTTCTGGGGTCACTTTTAGAAAGGGGGAATCTTCTTCTGGGCGCGGTGACTCACACCTGTAATCCCACCGTATTGGGAAGCCGAGACAGGTGGATCACTTGAGGTCAGGAGTTCAAGACCAGCCTGGCCGACATCGTGAAACCCCGTCTCTACTAAAAAAAATTATCTGGGCATGGTGGTGGGAACCCATAACATCAGCTACTCAGAAGGTTGGGGCAGAAGAATCGCTTGAACCTGGGAGGCAGAGGTTGCACTGAGCTGAGATCGTCCCATTACACTCCAGCCTGGGCTACAGAGCAAGACTCTATCAGAAAAAAAAAGAAAAGAAAAAGAAAAAAGGGAATCTTCATGAGCACCCCAGGAATTCTAACACACTTGTACCCAATAAATGTAAAATAAATATGTGTCATTAATGTTTGTATTATCATTAATTATGTAGTTGTGCTGTAAGAAGTCAGTTACTAGTGGGCACCTGTAGTCTCAGCTACTCGGGTGGCTGAGGCAGGAGAATGGTGTGAACCCGGGAGGTGGAGCTTGCAGTGAGCTGAGATCGTGCCACTGCACTCCAGCCTGGGCGACAGAGCAAGACTCTGTCTCAAAAAAAAAAAAAAAAAAAAAAAAAAAAGTCAGTTACTGCTTGGGGTGCCTCTGTCATTTTAACCATATCTCTTATTCTTGCCCATTCATTAACACAGGACTTCTGATAGTTGATCAACTTAATTCCAGTTGGTATATATGTTTGAAAGGAATAAACTTGCTTCTTTCTTAAAGAACTCAACATGAAACTTTAGCTGGAGATCTAACCTCCAGCTAACATGGGTTGGTAAAGTTTCCGTGTAGGTATATCAGACTAAAAATGACATCAAGCCCCCTGTTGCCTTTTTAAATTGCAACTTTTTATTGTTGCACAAATTCCTTCTATTTTTACTGATTTCTTCTTGTCCAAGTCTACGGGCATCTTATACCTCAAACCCCAGCATTTGTGGATTTGATTTGCTATATGGGAGGGTATCTGTTTCTTTTGTCCACATTATTATTTGTTATGAAAAATTATGAGCATGTTCCCTAAGAGTAGGTTTTCTAGCATGGTTCCTTATGGCCAGAGCTATGTGACTCTCGGATTGGAAAGTGTGTCAAGGAATGAGTTAGTTTTGTCATTTTTAGCTTTTGTACACTTTGAGCTGTTTGAAAGCCAAGGCACACATTTTGACCCCTTTTATCAATGCCCTCTCCATGGAAAGTAAATAAATGAATTACCCAGAACTTCTGGCCGTTGGGTCCTTGAGGGTTGGAGGGATGGCAAGAAAAATCTTTGTATCAGCCAAACACTTACAAGCAAGGGAAGAAAGGAAGGAAGCACTTTACACAAAAGCCAAGCATCTATTAATATATGAAAATGAAATTAATTTAGCCAGATGACACATAGTCCAAATATCTAGACAGTGAATTGAATTTGTTTCCCCATAGATTTGGGGTTGCCAGATTTAGTAGATAAAAATAATAATGCCCAGTTAAATTTGAATCTGAAATAAACCATTTTATAGCAGATAGATAGATAGATAGATAGATAGACAGACAGACAGACAGACAGACAGACATTAGTATAACTATGTCCCATAGTTTAGTTTAGCAATACTTGGAACATACTGTGATGGTTAATTTTATATGTCAGTTTAACTGTCCAAAGGGTACCAGATATTTGGTTAAACATTATTCTTTGTGTTCCCATGAGGGTGTTTCTGCATGAAATTAACATTTGAGTCAGTAGACTGAGCAAAGCAGATCGCCCTCCTCAGTGTAGGTGGGCCACATCCAATCCACTGAAGGCCTGAATAGAATAAAAGTCTTGAGCAAGGGACAATTCACTCCTCCTCTCTGCCTGGCAGTCTTTGAGCTGGGACATTGATCTTCTCCTGCCTTGAAACTTGAACTGGAACTTACACCATTAGCTCTCCTGATTCTCAAGCCTTTGAACTGTGGGTCTTGGGACTTCTCAGCCTCCATATCATGTGAGCCAGTTCATTAAAATAGGTAGGTAGGTAGGTAGATAGATAGATAGATAGATAGTAGATCTATTGGTTCTGTTTCTCTGTATAACCTTGATGAATACAATATTTATATTAAAAAAATAAATTTGTAATTGAAAATTGTAGTTTATATGAAATTCAAATTTAATCTAGTATCCTGTCTTTTATCTGGCAACTCTGCAAAGATCAGATATTTTGGCCTTGTATAGACACAGTGTGAATTTTACTTTTAAGCTAATAATGACTTTGTTAAAGATATATATCCATAGAAACTAAGTTCTTCCCATGGTTTATCCACTGTCTTTGAAATTGAAATTTAGACTGCTCTTCTTCATTCCAAGCTTTTCTTTGATACAGCGCACAGCCTCAGCATGCGGCGCTAAAGCGTGGTTTAATAATGGATAAGTTGAGTTAATGCTCTTTTCTGTCAGTGTGCCCTTTATTAATTTGCCTCTAACTTTGAGTGTATCATAGTGTTTAGTCCAGAGTCACAACCTTTCACCCTCTTTTATGCTCCTAAATAATGGTGATGCAGTCTTCTATTCAAGGACCATTTGTCAAGCATATATTTCTAGACTGTATGGGGCATACAAAGATTTATAAACTTCATTCAATGACTGTATTGAGCCTATGGTGCCAGGCATTATTCAAGGTGTTAGGAGTGTGAAAGAGTTTCCACCCTTGAGGAACAAGGGAGTTGAAGAGGACACATCAGAGAGGGTGGTGGAAGAAACCAAGATCCTTGACCCCAAAGGACATGCTATTCTGCTAACTGCCTGGGTTTAATTTTCCGGAATGGAATATACAAGCTAATTTTTTTTTCACTTTTATTTTAGGTTCGGGAGTACATGTACAGGTTTGTTATATAGGTAAATTGCATATCACAGGGGTTTGGTGTACAGATTATTTCATCACCCAGGTGATAAGCATAGTACCTGAAAAGTAGTTTTTTGATCCTCACCCTCTTTCCACCCTCCGCCCTCAACTAGGCCCTGGTGTCTGTTGTTCCCTTCTTTGTGTCCGTGTATACTCAATATTTAGCTCCCGCTTATAAGTGAGAACATGTTTGGCCGGGCGCGGTGGCTCAAGCCTGTAATCCCAGCACTTTGGGAGGCCGAGGCGGGCGGATCACGAGGTCAGGAGATCGAGACCATCCTGGCTGACACGGTGAAACCCCGTCTCTACTAAAAAATACAAAAAACTAGCCGGGCGAGGTGGCGGGCGCCTGTAGTCCCAGCTACTGGGGAGGCTGAGGCAGGAGAATTGCGTGAACCCGGGAGGCGGAGCCTGCAGTGAGCTGAGATCCGGCCACTGCACTCCAGCCTGGGCGGCAGAGCGAGACTCAGTCTCAAAAAAAAAAAAAAAAAAAAATAAGTGAGAACATGTGGTATTTGACTTTCTGTTCCTGATTCAGTTTACTAAGGATAATGTCCTCCAGCTCCATCTGTGTCCCTGCAAAGGACATTATCTCATCTTTTTTATGGCGGCATAGTATTCCATGGTGTATATGTGCCACATTTTCTTTATTCAGTCTACGTTAAGGGGCATTAAGGTTGATTCTATGTCTTTGCTATTGTGAATTGTGCTACAGTGAACATGCATGTGCATGTGTCTTTATGGCAGAGTGATGTATATTCCTTTGGGCATATGCCCATTGATGGAATTGCTGGGTTGAATGATAATTCTAAGTTATCTGAGAAATTACCAAACTGCTTTCCACAGTGGCTGAACTAATTTACCTTCCTATCAGCAGTGTGTAAGCATTCCCTTTTCTTCGCAACCTCACTAGCATCTGTTATTTTTTGACTTTTAATTAATAGCCACTCTGACTGATGTAAGACGGTATATCATTGTGGTTTTCATTTGCGTTTCTCTAATGATCAGTGATGTTCAACTGTTTTTCCATATGTATGTTGGCCACATATATGTCTTGTTTTTAAAAATGTCTATCTGGGCCAGGCACGGTGGCTCACACCTGTAATCCCAGCACTTTGGGAGGCCGAGGCGGGCTGATCACGAGGTCAGGAAATTGAGACCATCCTGACTAACACAGTGAAACCCCATCTCTACTAAAAATACAAAAAATCAGCTGGGCATGGTGGCAGGTGCCTGTAGTCCCAGCTACTGGGGAGGTTGAGGCAGGAGAATGGTGTGAACTCGGGAGGCAGAACTTGCAGTGAGCTGAGATTGCGCCACCACACTCCAGCCTGGGCGACCGAGCAATACTCCGTCTCAAAAAAATAAAAAATAAAAATAGTGTCTATCTGTCCATGTCCTTTGCACACTTTTTAATGAGGGTTGTTTGATTTTTGCTTGCTAATTTGTTTAAGTTCCTTATAGATTCTGGATATTAGATCTTTGTTGGAGGTATAGTTTGCAAATACTTTCTCCCATGCTGTAGGTTGTCTGTTTATTCTGTTGATAGTTTCTTTTGCTGTGTAGAAGTCCTTTAGTTTAATTAGGTCCTATTTGTCAATTTCTGTTTTTGTTGCAATTGCTTTTGGCATCTTCCTCATGAAATCTTTGCCAGTTCCTATGTCTAGAATGATATTTCCTAGGTTTTCTTCTAGAGTTTTTATAGTTTTAGGTTTTACATTTAAGTCTTTAGTCCATCTTGAATTGATTTTTGTGTATAGTGTAAGGAAAGGGTCCGGTTTCAATCTTCTTCATATGGCTAGTCAGTTTTCCCAGCACCATTTATTGAATAGGGAGTCCTTTTTCCATTGCTTGTTTTTTTTTGTTTTGTTTTGGTTTTGGTTTTTTCTTTTTTCATAGTTTTTGGGGAATTGGTGGTGTTTGGTTACATGAGTAAGTTCTTCAGTGGTGATATGTGAAATTTTGCTGCATCCATCACCCAAGCAGTACACATTGAACCCAATTTGTAGCCTTTTATCCCTCACCCACTTCCCACTTTTTCCCCCAAGTCCCCAAAGTCCATTATATCATTCTTATGCCTTTGCATCCTCATAGCTTAGCTCCCACTTATGAGTGAGAACATGCAATATTTGGTTTTCCATTCCTGGGTTACTTCGCTTAGAATAATAACCTCCAGTCCCATCCTTTATTGCTTGTTTTTGTCAACCTTGTCAAAGATCAGATGGCTGTAGGTGTATGGCTTTGTTCCTGGGCTCTCTATTTCTGTTCCATTGGTCTATATGTCTGTTTTCATAGCAGTACCATGCTGTTTTGGTTACTGTAGACTTGTAATACAGTTCAAAGTCAGGTAATGTGATGCCTCCAGCTTTGTTCTTTTTGTATAAGATTGCTTTAGCTATTTGGGCCCCTTTTTGGTTTCATATGGGTTTTGTTTTTGTTTTTGTTTTTGTTTTGTTTTAAGACAGAGTCTCTCTCTATTGTCCAGGCTGGAGCGCAGTGGTGCAATCTTGGCTCACTACAACCTCTGCTTCCTGGGTTCAAGTAATTCTCATGCCTCAGCCACCCAAGTAGCTGAAATTGCAGGTGTGCGCCATCATGCCTGGCTAATTTTTTGTATTTTAGTAAAGATGGAGGTTCGCCATGTTGGCCAGGCTGGTCTCGAACTCCTGAGCTCAGGCAATCCACCGGCCTCGGCCTCCCAAAGTGCTAGGATTATAGATGTGAGCCACTGTACCCAGCCTCCATATGGATTTTAAAATAGTTTTTTCTAATGCTCTGAAGAATGCTATTGGTAGCTTGGTAAGAATGTCATTGAATCTATAAATTGCTTTGGGTATTATGGCCATTTAAGTGATTCTTCTATCTATGAGCATGGGATGGTTTTTCATTTTCTGTCATCTCTGATCTCATTCAGCAGTTTTGTAATTCTTATTGTTGAGATCTTTCACTTCCCTGGTTAGCTGTATTCCTAGACATTTTATTCTTTTTGTGGCTATTGTAAATGGGATTGAGTTCTTGATTTGGTTCTCAGCTTGGACATTGTTGGTGTATAGAAATGCTACTGAGTTTTGTACATTGATTTTGTATCCTGAAACTGCCGAAGTTGTTTATCAGATCTAGGAGGTTTTGGGCAGAGTCTGTGGGGTTTTCTAGGTATAGAGTCATGTTGTCTGCAAACAGAGATAGTTTAATTATCACTCTTCCTATTTGAATGCCTTGTACTTCTTTCTCTTGCCTGATTGCTCTGGCTAGTACTTCCAGTACTACGCTGAACAGGAGTCGTGAGAGTGGGTGTTCTTGTTGTGTTCTGGTTCTCAGGGGAATGCTTCCAGTTTTTGCCCATTCAGTATGATGTTGGCTGTGGGTTTGTCATACCTCTTATTATTTTTGGGTATGTTCTTGTAATGCCTAATTTGTTGAAGGTTTTCAACGTGAAGGGATGTTGAATTTTATCAAAAGTCTTTTCTGTATCTATTGAGATATTCACATGGTTTTTGTTTTAGTTCTATTTATGTGATGAATCACATTTATTGATCAAGCTAAATTTCTTAAGATGACAATGAGAAAATGTTAAGTTGGATAAAAGAGGAAAGAAGAGGCAACTAGCAGAAGTGAGCTTCTTGGTGGGCAGAGAAAAGATGACTGACAAGGTAATAGATTAAGTTTCTGCTTGGTGGTAAGCATGGGATGTAACCTCTTTTTCGCAGATTCCATAGACTCTTCAATAAAACATCAATTTTCTCTTGAATGTGTTATGAGATTGAACATGTTTTGGATGATATGACAAAGTGATGAGTATGGCCTCAAAGTGGGTGTAAGGTAAAAGCCAAGACTTTCAGTGGGAGGCCCACCTTATCTGGGTGACATCATGGTGAGCCTCATCTCCCTGAAGAGAGACAAGAAATCTAGCTACATTTCAGATTAAGTTGCTAAGAAGACAATCTCATCATCTGTGCCAAATATCTGGATTTTTGTGTAAGGAGGAAAATAGCCTGGCATGAGCCACAGTGGTCCTTGGCATCATTAAGTTTCTTTTGTTTCAAGCAAACCAAGGCTGGTTAGTCAAGAAAAAAGGAGAGGATATAGGGAGAAGAGATTGCTGGTAGAACATCTTGAAATTACATGGAGTAATTCACAGACTCAAAGGAAATGCTGGACAGCAAGGCCTTGGGAAGGAAAGGGTGACAGGGAACACGGCTCCTCTAGGGGCCTTGGGGGCTTGTAGACGTTTTTCTGGGCTGCTGCCATCATGTGTTTCAGCCCTACTTAGTTAACATCTCTGTTCATGCTTTCAAGTTTGTGTGAGAGAACAGCTTGAGTCAGAGGTTTCTACCCCTTGAAAACAGTTAATGCAGAAGTGGCCCATGGAGGGATTGATTGATTGGGCAGTCTCTTGTTTTCATGTCTCCCACCTATCTCATGGCTAAAGGGAAATAGTGTAATCTTGGATGCTTATTCTGCTTCTCTTAGTCTGTTAAGTGTTGCTATAAAGGAATACATGAGGCTGAGTAATTTCTAAGGAAAAGAAGTTTATTTAGCTCACGGTTCTGTTGTTCAGCAGGTTCAAGACTGAGCATCTGGTGAGGGCCTCAGGCTGCTTCCACTCATGGTAGAAGGGGAAGGGGAGTTGGTGTGTGCAGAGATCACACAGCAAGAAAGGAAGAAAGAGGGATCAGGAGTGGGACCAGGTTCTTTTTAACAAGCAGCTCTTATAGGAACTAATAGAATTCACTCACCCCTCCCCACACACATCCAGGGAAGGCATTAATCTATTCATATGAGGGATCAACCCCCCATGACCCAAACGCCTTCCATTAGGCCCCACTTCTAACATTGGGGGTCAGATTTCAACATGAGATTTGGAGGGGTCAAATATCTAAACTACGGCACTGTTGTATCTTTCTCTTTGATTAACTGAAAGAGTTTCCTCATTCCATTCCATTGGGCAGAAGCAATATTTGAAGACATAGTAACTAGACGTTTTCAGAACTGATCAGATACTGATCTAGACACCCAGGAAGTCCATGGAATCCCAAGCAGAGTAAGTAAAACGTTCTTAGATACATCACAGTGAAATTGCATAAAACAAAAGAGAAAAATTATAAAAAGCCAGGAAAAAAAGGAGAGAGAGAGAAAGAGAAAGAGATAAGAAAAGATTACCCTCTACCCTTCCCCCACAACCACTAACCTGGAAGTTATGCACTCTGTTTCTTTTCTTTTGTTGGTTACCCTGGAAATTTCAGTTTGCATACTTACTATGCCAAAGTTTCAGTTAATCAATATCTGTGCTTTTTCCTAACCAATACAAAAACCTTGGACTACTTAAATTCCACTCCCCCTTATCTACTTATTTATTACTTTATTTTAATTTAATTTTTAACACACAACTAAAAATTACTAATTATGATCTTAAATTGTCAGTTTATTTGCATTTACCACTTTCTTTGCTCTTCACTCCTTTTTGTATCTCAAACATTTTATATGGGATTACTTTGTTTCTGCCTCAAGTATATCCTTCATCATTTCCTTTAGAGGGTTTTTTAGTAATGAACTAACAATTTTTATTTATCTGGAACATTTATTTTGACCTTATTCTTGAGAGAGATTTTTACTCAGTATTCAATTTTAGGCTGATAAATTATTTTTTCAGTATATCACAGATATCATATAACTGCTTTGCTAGCTTCCACTGTTGCTATTGAAAATCTGCTTTCAGAAAGGACTAATATCCAGCATCTACAAAGAACTCAAACAAATTAGCAAGAAAAAACAAACAGCCCTATCAAAAAAATGTGCTAAGGACATGAATAGACAATTCTCAAAGGAAGATATACAAATGGCCAACAAACATATGAAAAAATGCTCAACATCACTAATGATCAGGGAAATGCAAATCAAAACCACAATGCAATACTACCTTACTCCTGCAAGAATGCCCATAATAAAAAAATTTTTTTAAAAAATAGATGTTAGTCGGGATGCAGTGAAAAGGGAACACTTTCTGCTGATAGGAATGTAAACTAGTACAACCACTATGGAAAACAGTGCAGAGATTCCTTAAAGAACTGAAAGTAGAACTACCATTTGATCCAGCAATCCCACTACTGGGTATCCACCCAGAGGAAAAGAAGTCATTACATGAAAAATGAAAAATATACTTGCACATGCATGTTTATAGCAGCACAATTTGCAATTGCAAAAATATGGAACCAGCCTAAACGCTCATCAATAAATGAGTGGATAAAGAAATTGTGAGATAGATATATATATATATAATGGAATACGATTCAGCCATAAAAAGGAATGAAATATAAAGAAATTGTGAGAGAGAGATATATATCTATTCAGCCATATAATGGAATATATATCTATTCCATTATATATATTCCATATAATGGAATATATATCTATTCCAATATATTATATATTGGCTGAATATATATCTATTCAGCCAATATATAATGGAATACTATTCAGCCATAAAAAGGAATGAAATAATGGCATTTGCAGCAACCTGGATGGAATTGGAGACTGTTATTCTAAGTGAAGTAACAGAGAAATGGAAAACCATCGTATGCTCTTACTCATAAGTGGGAGCTAATCTATGAGGATGCAAAGGCATAAGAATGATACATTGGACTTTGGGGACTTAGGAGAAAGGGAGGGAGAGGGGTGAGGGATAAAAGGTTATAAATTGGGTGCAGTGTATACTGCTCAGGTGATGGGTGCACCAAAATCTCACAAATCACCACTAAAAAACTTACTCATGTAACCAAACACCACCCGTTCCTCCAATACCTATGGAAAAAAATAAAAATAAAAATAAAATAAAAAATAAAGAAAATCCGCTGTCAGTCTAGCTACAGCTCCGTTGAAACCAATCTTCTCTCTCTTTTTCCTGGCTACTTTTATGATTTTTCTCTTTGGTTTTATGCAGTTTCACTATGATGTGTGATACAGTTTGGATCTGTGTCCCCACCAAATCTCATGTCAAATTGTAATTGCAGTCTCCAGTGTTGGAAGTGGGGCCTGGTGGGAGGTGATTGGATCATGGAGGTGGATTTCTCATGAATGGTTAACATCATCCCCTTGGTGCTGTTCTCATGATCATGAGTGAGTTCTTACAAGATCTGGTTGGTTAAAAATGTGCACCTTCCCCTGCTCTCTTGCTCCTGTCCCCACCATGTAAGACCTGCCTGATTTCCCTCTCCCTTCCAGCATGATTGTTTCCTGAGTTTCCTGAGGCCACCCCAGAAGCCAAGCAGATGCAAGCATCATGCTTCCTATACAGCCTGTATAGCCACCTCTTTTGCTTATTCTTTTTTAAATATTTTATTAGTATACTTCAAGTTCTGGGGTACATGTGCACAGCGTGCAGGTTTGTTACATAGGTATACATGTGCCATGTTTGTTTGCTGCACCCATCAACTCGTCATTTACATTAGGTATTTCTCCTAATGCTATCCCTCCCCTAGCCACCCATCCCCTGACAGGCCCTGGTGTGTGATGTTCCCCTCCTTGTGTCCATATGTTCTCATTGTTCAACTCCCACTTATGAGTGAGAACATGCAGTGTTTGATTTTCTCTCCTTGTGTTACTATGCTGAGAATGATGGTTTCCAGTTTCATCTATGTCCCTGCAAAGGACATGAACTCATCCTTTTTTATGGCTGCATAGTATTCCATGGTGTATATGTGCTACATTTTCTTTATCCAGTCTATCATTGATGGGCATTTGGCTTGGTTCCAAGACTTTGCCATTGTGAACCGTGCGGCAATAAACATATGTGTACATGTGTCTTTATAGTAGCATGATTTATAATCCTTTGGGTATATAGTAGTGAGATTGCTGGGTAATGGGATTGCTGGGTATTTCTAGTTCTAGATCCTTGAGGAATCGCCACACTGTCTTCCACAATGGTTGAACTGATTTACACTCCCACCAACAGTGTAAAAGCATTCCTATTTCTCCCATATCCTCTCCAGCATCTGTTGTTTCCTGACTTTTTAATGATCACCATTCTAACTGGTGTGAGATGGTATACAGCCTGTAGAATGGTGAACAAATTAAGCCTCTTTTTATATTACCCAGTCTCAGGTATTTCCTTATAGCAATGTGAGAATAGACTAATACAACGTTTCTACAGATGTTTTACTTATCCTACTTGGGATTCAATGGGTTTCTTGGATGTCTAGATCAGTATCTGGATCTGCTCTGAAAATGTCTGGTTACCATGTCTTCAAATACTGCCTCTGGCCAGTTCTTTCTCCCCTTCCTTCTAAAATTCCTTTTTAACATTATCTTTTATGTCTCTTAACCTCTCTGTCATATTTTCCATTTTTTGATTCTTTGTTGCCTTCAGAAAAATTAATTTTGCTCTTTCACTAATTGTTTCTTCAGTTGTGTCTAACCCATCACCTGAGCCTCTAATGTTGGCAAAAGCCTAAACTTAAATATTTTAAAAATCCTTAGTTATTTAAAAAATCCTTAGTTATTTTTTAAATCCTTAGCTTTTTATTTTTACTTTTATTTGTATTTATTTTATTTATTTATTTATTTTTGAGACGAAGTCTTACTTTGTTGCCCAGGCTGGAGTGCAGTGGTGTGATCTCAGCTCACTGCAACCCCTGCCTTCTGAGTTCAAGTGATTCTCCTGTCTCAACCTCCCAAGTAACTGGGATTATAGGCACCATGCCCGACTAATTTTTGTATTTTTTGTAGAGATGGGGTTTCACCATGCTGATCAGGCTGGTCTTGAACTCCTGATGTCAGGTGATATGCCCATCTCGGCCTCCCAAAGTGCTGGGATTACAGGCATGAGCTACCACACCCAGCTGATCCTTAGCTATTTTTAAAATCCTTAGTTATTTTAAAAATCTTTGACACAGTCAGCAGAGATGTTTTGTAGTTTATAGCTGCTCATTCAATAATATAAAGTCTACATGAATTTTTTTGGCTTTCTTTTGTTTCTGTTGGTTTCCTTGTGGCCTTGGATATCTTTAATTATGTGCTGCCCATTGGCCTTAGAAAATGATCTGGGGAGATGCTCTGTGGCCTAAGATGAAGTTGCCCTTCTTCCAGGAGAATTTGTATATGCCTCTTTTAGGTACAGAGGTACCTTTCTGTCTGGTACTACTCTAAGCTTCATTCAGGGTTTAAGGTTCCTTAGACCACCCACATCTTTTGAATTCGTGGGAGGAACTGTAATTACAACTTCCCATGGATTTTATATTTATCCCTTGCTCCTTCTGGCCGAGTTAAATTGACCCAAACATCTCAAGGGTAGAAGCAGGAAGGTGGATTCACCTTTGAGAGTCCCTTTTCATGCAGAGGCTTCCATTAAATCTTTGTCTTCAGAGGGAACTGCACGTTGGCTTCTATCCCTCTCACACTGAGGGTCTGTGAAAACCACTGGTCTGTTTCTCAGACCAATTTGCAAACACTGTCAGGACAAAAGTAGTTCATAGTGCTCTGCTGGCCTCTGGATTTTTGCATTTTCTTAGCTTTTAACCTGATATTAAAAAAAAAAAATTGATCAATTTTATGAAGCTTTTAAAAATTTTTGTCATTATTTGTATTATTTTTATTATTATTTTTCTGAGATGGAGTCTTTCTCTGTCATCCAGACTGGAGTGTGTGGCAGGATCTTGGCTCATTGCAACCTCCGCCTCCCAGGTTTAAGCAATTCTCCTGTCTCAGCCTCTCAAGTAGCTGGGATTACAGGTGCGTACCACCACACCTGGCTAATTTTTGTATTTTTAGTAGAGATGGGGTTTCACCATGTTGGCCAGGCTGGCCTTGAACTCTTGACCTCAGGTTATCCACCTGCCTTGGCCTCCCAAAGTGCTAGGATTACAGGCATGAGCCACTGCACCAGCCTTGTCCTAATTTTTAAATACTCTTCACCAAAGAGTAGCTCTGAATAACCTGACTTACCATGAAGAAGGCATCTGGACACATAGAGTGAACACTTCAGCCAGTTTAACTTCTCTATGGGAAATTAGCACTGCATCCTCTGCTGGGAGGCAAAGCTACCCACTCTGCATCAATCAAGTGTTTAGTGATCTTTGGAAGGCTAGAGGTTTATAACTGTCTTGAGGCAAATAATCAAAAAAACCCCAAAAAACAAAAAAACTTGGAGGTGGCCAGAATTTTCATTCTGGAGTCTTTAAAATACTTCTTCCATCCTGCACCAAAAGGGCTCCCTCCACATCTAAATTCCACACCTGGAAAGGGGAAGCATCTGGTGGGTGACCTACCTATAGTAGACTTTCCCCCACCGTCTCTGGCACCCATTGTGGTAGATATATGGCACGTTCACGCTTCATTCCTCATGAGTGGAATTTGCCTCAAGAAAGAGGGGCACTTGCACCTCGCAAAGTCAAATTCTGTCCTTGTTTTGGTTTTGAATTGGCTACATCCATATTTCTGGGGTTTTTATTCCTTCCAAAATTCATGTTGGAACTTAATCTTCAAGGTAACAGTATTGGGAGGTGTGGCCTTTGGAATGTGATGGAATCATGAGGGCTCTGTCTTCATGAATGGGGTTCGGTGCCCTACTAAAAGGGCTTGACAGAGGGAGCTCATCCTTCTTGCTCTTCTGCCTTCTGCTAAGTGAGGACACAGCGTTCCTCCCTCCAGAGGATACAGCATCAACACACCATCTTAGAAGGAGAGAGCAGCCCTCAGCAGACACCAGACCTGTCGTCACCTTGATCTTGGACTTCCCTGCCTCCAGAACTGTGAGGAATAAATTTCTTTTGTTTATATTAATAAATTACCCAGTCTGTGATATTCTATCATCACAACACAAAACACACTAAGACATATATCGAGGCTGTGTGGGAAAAAGAAGGCAGATAGGTAAGATAGTTGGTAAGGAGAGGATAGAGAATTTGATTGTTTCTGCTCCTGGTGTTCAAATGCCCTTTCCTGTCTTTCCATAGGATTTTGAGCAAGTTAATCATTTCTCATGGTTAACTTGTGTTGAATTGGTGTCTGTTTGGTGGAGATGAAAAAACAAATTAATGAATATGATGTCATGACTGGTTTGAGACCGCCCATGGAAAGCTGAGCATATCTGCTTTACTTATTTGTTTACCTGTTTGGCCCCTGTAGCTATTGATACTTGCAACCCTGGATGATGATGGTAAAATTAGGTACCCAAGAGAATGAACCCAATGAGGAGATGGGAACTTTCATTTAAATGGCACAGGGGAATGAAATCTTTAGCCAGGAAGACTTTGAAGTGAGATGTTGCTTAAGTAGAATATCTTAACGAGGAGATAGTCATGATAATCATTTGCAGCTACACATTCAAGTTCGACTAGCATTTATCAAAGACCTATCATGCAGTAGGCATTAGGCCAGGCATTTTGATTTTTTAATTTTTATTTACTTTTTATTTTTTAAAGTAGAGATGGCATCTCACTATGTTGTTCAGACTGGTCTGGAAGACCTAGACTCAAGAGATCTTCTGCCGGGCGTGGTGGCTCACACCTGTAATCTCAGCACTTTGGGAGGCCGAGGCAGGTGGATCACGAGGTCAGGAGTTTGAGACCAGCCTGACCAACATGGTGAAACCTCATCTCTACTAAAAATACAAAAATTAGCCCAGTGTCGTGGTGGGCACCTATAATCCCAGCTACTCAGGAGGCTGAGGCAGGAGAATTGCTTGAACCCGGAAGGCAGAGGTTGCAGTGAGCGGAGATCGTGCCACTGCACTCCAGCCTGGGTGACAGAGCGAGACTCCCTCTCAAAAAAAAAAAACCAAAAAAAAAAAAACTTCTGCCTCGTCCTCCTAAAGTACTGGGGTTACAGGCATGAGCCACTGCGCCTGGCCTAGGCTAGGCATTTTAAAAGGCATAACTCATTAAGTTCAGAACAAAAGAATTATGCCCCTTCTTTGGTGCTGAGCAGGGAAATGTGAAAAAAGAAAACTATTTTAGGACTAAGGAAGGAAGGTTTTCAAGAGACATTATGCCATATAGGGAAAAATATTTCAGAAATATTTCCCGGAGGCTCAAGGGCACATTTTAAAGCTCAAGCTTGAATAATACACCACTCAATTACATCCTTAGTTTTTCTGAAGAATGTGGTAAGAGTATTCGACATAAAAGATTTGCATTTTCTCCATAGTAGTTCATCTTGCATGTTAACTTTAAGGCAAGATTGTACAACATGTTGTTTCTATGAAACCCACTGTACATGAGAAGAGGATTCTCAGAACACAGAACAAAAGTGCCACGCAAGTCTGCTAGGGAAGGAAGCACGTGTGTCCACATAGGGAGGTATTTCTGCAAGAAAAAGCACTCTGTTTCCTTCTCTTTGATGGTGTGTATTATACACTGTCTTTTTTTTTTTTTTTTTTTTTTTTTTTGAGGCGGAGTCTAGCTCTGTCGCCCAGGCTGGAGTGCAGTGGTGTGATCTCGGCTTACTGCACCCTCTGCCTCTGGGGTTCAAGTGATTCTCCTGCCTCAGCCTCCCAAGTAGCTGGGATTACAGGTCCGTGCCACCACACCCAGGTAATTTTTGTATTTTTAGTATTTAGTACAGACAGGATTTCACCATGTTGGCCAGGCTGTTCTCAAACTCCTGACCTCAAGTGATCCACCTGCTCCAGCCTCCCAAAGTGCAGGGATTACAGGTGTGAGGCATTGCACCTGGCCTATACACTGTCTTTCACTCTAGCTATGTGTGTGTGCCTTCCATCTCATACTGAACTTCTGGCTTCTTGGGATCTGGTGTTATTTCACCACAGTACCTAGCACAGTGAGTTGCCTATCACAGGCAATAATTAATAAGAGGTTGCATGGAGTGCAGATATTAATGCTAGATCTGGCTCTGCCTCTAAAGATGGGAAAACTCAAGTATAGCAGATGCTTGTTCTTTTCATCTTGCCAGTGTTTGTTCTTCCTACTTCTCAATGGCAGACTCTAAATTTTTATTGGTTATCTATTCCTTACCCATGCAATCTATACCCTTTGGGGAAAAACTGAACCTATTTCTGGCTCCAGGGGCAAATCCTGTTTAGCTTAGACCAATCATGACATTCTATCATCCTCCTGGCCCCAGGGATGGGGTCAAAGATGGGCAGGTTCCCTGCTCTAAGCCAATGAAATGCAAGATGAGATGATGCTTGCTGGAGATTTTAAGAAAAGAAACTTTGTTACTCATCTGTGGGTGCTATGGACAATGACGCTCTTTTCTCCCCTGATATGAATAAAGAAACCTAAGTTGGTGAGGGGCAGTGGCTCACGCCTATAATCCCAGCACTTTGGAAGTCTGAGGCGGGTGGATCACCTGAGGTCAGGAGTTCAAGACCAGCCTGGCCAACATGGCGAAACCCCGCCTCAACTAAAAGTACAAAAATTAGCCAGACATAGTGGCTCATGCCTGTAGTCTCAGCTACTCGGGAAGCTGAGGCAGGCGAATTGCTTGAACCCAGAAAGAGGAGGTTGCAGTGAGCCAAGATCACGCTACTGCACTCCAGCCTTGTGTGACAGAGGGAGACTCTGAAAAGTCCAAAGTCTATGAAAGTTGCTGTCAGTCTTCTTGTGACCACAAAGAAGCCAACCTTAAGATACAACAGGCAGCTTGGAAAGCAGAGAAAGAGACGAAAATAAACTGGATCATTGTCGAGATTATTGAGAAACATATATCTGGACTTTTCAGTTATATGAGCCAGTAACTTCCCTTTATTGTGTGAGGTGGTTGGATTGGAATTTTGTTACTTGCAACCAAAAGAATCCTAATTTAATTGGGGTATAGACATTATGATCAATAGTGACTCCTTTCAGCTTTTTTTTTTTTTTTTGACAGAGTTTTGCTCTGTTGTCCAGGCTCGAGTGCAATGGCATGATCTTGGCTCACTGCAACCTCCACCTCCCAGGTTCAAGCGATTCTCCTGCCTCAGCCTCCAGAGTACTGGGACTACAGGCATGTACCACCATGTCCAGCTAATTTTTAATTTGGTAGAGATAGGGGTTTCACCATGTTGGCCATGCTGGTCTCGAACTTGTACCCTCAGGTAATCTGCCCCACTTGGCCTCCTGAAGTGCTGAGATTACAGGCGTGAGCCACCGTGCTGGCCCATTTCAGCTTTTTAAATTATTTATTTATTTATTTTTTGAGATGGAGTCTTGCCCTGTCGCCCAAGCTGGAGTGCAGTGGTGCAATCTTGGCTCACTGCAAGCTCTGGCTCCCGGGTTCACGCCATTCTCCTGCCTCAGCCTCCCGAGTAGCTGGGACTACAGGCACCCACCACCATGCCTGGCTAATTGTTTGTATTTTTAGTAGAGACGGGGTTTCACCGTATTAGCCAAGATGGTCTCGATCTCCTGACCTTGCAATCTGCCTGCCTCGGCCTCTCACAGTGCTGGGATTATAGGCGTGAGCCACCGCACCCGGCCCCATTTCAGCTTTTAACATTCAATGATTCTATTAGAACCTCCAGTTCTTGGACTGGAGTTCTTAATAGAAGAGCTTAAAGACCAGCCTAGGCAACATAGGGAGATCACGTCTCTGCAAAAACAAATATTAAAAATTAGCTAGGCATGGTGACACATGCCTATAGACCCAGCTAATCAGGAGACTGAGGTAGGAGAATCACTTGAGCCCAGGAGATCAAGGCTGCAGTGAGCTGTGATTGTGTCTCTGCACTCTAGCCTGGGCAACAGAGTGAGATACTGTCTCAAAAAAAAAAAAAAAAAAAAAAAAATCCACCAAAAAGTGTAATAATTTTAACATGAAATGTGATAAGTTGGTATTAACCACGTTGCAACAACACCTACGTCAAGAGAGTTGACCATATACCCAACCTTGAGACCCCAGAGAAATTCTCCAGAGCCACAGGGTACATTCCTTCCTTCTCTCCAGCTGCAAATGTCCCTCAACGTTGCCCATTTTCCACAGGGGCCCAGGTCCATGTTTTCCCAATTGCCCTGTGAGGGTCCTCAAACTCAGAAGTTCCCCTAACCAGGGAGTCTTTCCAGAAAGAAAAAGTATCTTCCTTCTCTTTGTGTATTCAGCACCTTGAACAGTGCCTGTCACAGACAGGGCACCTAATAAGTACGCATAAATAAATGTTGGAGTTATACAAGAAGTATTAAACACCTATTGTATGCCAGATTCTGAAGAAGGTGCTGGAATACAGCAACGCACAAAGCAAAGTCACTGCTGCGGGTGGGTGGCCTGAAAGGACCTCTCAGAGACTGGTAATGTCTCACTTCATATCGCCAGGTGCTGATTCTATGGGTGTGTTTACACTGCAAACATGCATCAAGTCATTCACTTATGATTTGTGCGGTCACTGCATCTTTGCTTTACTTACAGTAAAAATGTTTCTAGAAACAAAACAAACAAGTTCTTACTCTCAGGGTGTTTATACTCTAGTCAGAGGAGGCAGACAATACAAATAAATATGTACTACGTTGGGAGGTAACAAGTGCCATAAAAATATGGATGTAAGAAGAAAGAATTCAGTGAACACTAAGATGAGACAGAACAAGTATCCTTTGCTAGATCGCCCTGAGTACAGGGTACCCACACTCCAATCATTTATCCGAGAGGGCTCGGATCCCAACCCACTTTCTGAAGCCAGGCTCACACCCTCCTCCATGCTACTGCTGAACTGAACTAGGAGGTAATTCCAGGAACAGATGTGGAAGTGAGTAGGGATGGCTGAACTTAGATTTACAACGTGACTCACAAAATAGCACCAGGAAATCTGTCTTCAGCTCTGATTTTTCCACCCATTGGAAACACGCAATCAGAACTTGAGCAACCATTCTTTATACTTTAGGATATTTAATGAGAAAGGTTTAGATTACAAAGATGGAAAAGACTATTTGCCCCAACCCCAGCAGGCAGTTTTGGAGAATCTGTTGGGTGCTCAAGTGCAATGGAGATTCAATTCTAAGTTCAGTTCTAAGATCCAATTCTAATTAAAAGGAGTTTAGCATTTTGTTAAGTAACAAGACCCACACACATAAAACAATTATAGAATAATATCAGAATTTTTAAAACCAAACTTTATGGACTTACATGCTACCATTTGCCTCTCCTTTACAGTATTTGTCATATTCTCCATTTTATTAGTTTTATGTATGTATATATTTATTTATTTATTTTAGAGAGAGAGTCTTTGCCATGTTGCCCAGGCTGGTCACAAACTCCTGGCCTCAAGCAATTCTTCTGCCTCCATCTCCCTAGTAGCTGGATTACAGATGCGAGTCACAGCATCCAGCTTGCAATTTATTTATTGATTGATTTATTTACTTACTTACTTACTTACTTGAGACAGGGTCTTCTTACTCTGTCACTCAGGCTGGAGTGCAGTGGTGCAATCATAGCTCACTGCAGCCTCAGCCTCCTGGACTCAGGTGATCCTCCCACCTCAGCCTCCTGAGTTGCTGGGACTACAGGCATGTATCACCATGCCTGGCTAATTTTTCTATATTTTGTAGAGGTGGGGCCTCCCTGTGTTGCCTAGGCTGCTCTGAAACTCCTGGGCTCAAGCAATCCACCTGCCTTAACCTCCCAAAGTGCTGGGATTATAGGCATGCCACCGGGCCCTGTCTCAGCTTGCAATTGTATGTTTACACATGTGAGTATTTGATTATTTGCCCATGTTGTTCACCATGTGCCAGGCATCGTACGAGTCAGACCCACCCATAATCCCCTAGTTTTTGTGGTCATGGAGGAAGAGGACAAATGGAGACCCTGACCTGTGGCCCATTCTCCTTCACATCTCCCCCAGTTCCGCCTCTGCTTTATCTCATACCAGGAGGGGCCTTGTGCAAACTGTGTGGACACCACAGCCAACCAACCTAAGCTCTGTCCATACTCCTTGGCTAAAGGCTAAGTGCGAGGTGGACCTGAAGAAGTGGCCCATGAGACCCTGAGGTTGGCTTGAGGCCATTTGTGCAAGTAAGTGCAAGGAGTGAGTTCCTGGAACATCGTCCGGGGTGGGAGTGGGGCTCCTGTGGCACATCCACTTGGCCACAGAAAGTTCGCAGCTGGAGAGATGGGGCAGCGGCAGGTGAGGACCAGAGAGGGCCCCTAAAGCTTGACTGGATGCAAAGGCAGTACTAAGTCTAGCTGCTGAGAATACGGGAAGGAAATGTACAAACTTCTCCACTTTCATGTTGCTTACATTCCAGTGCATGGATCCAGACTACAAACAAGTACGTGGGACGCTATATAAATTGTCTAATATATAGTGGGTTTAGCAGTAATAAGTACTCTGGAAAAGAGAAGGGAAACAGAGCATACAATTTCAATAATGCTGGTCAAGGAAGGTGTATTGGTTGCCTGGAGCTGCTGTGACAAACTGCCACAAACCAAGTGGCTTAAACAACAGACATTCATTGTGTCACAGCAGCCCAAAGTCAAGGTTTCGGCAGGTTTGCTCCTCCTGAGGCTGTGAGGGAGAATCAGTCCCCTGTCTGTCTCCTAGCTCCTGGCAGCCTCAGGCTTTCTTTGGCTTGTAGAGGACAGGTGTCCTTCTGTGTCATCACATAGTCTTACCTCTGTCCATGTCTATCTCTGTGTCCAAATTTCCCCTTTATTTCTTTTCTTTTCTTTTTTTTTTTTTGAGACAGAGTCTCCCTCTGTTGCCCAGGCTGGAGTGCAGTGGCCCAATCTAGGCTCACTGCAACCTCTGCTGCCTCCCAGGTTCAAGAGATTCTTATACCTCAGTCTCCTGAGTAGCTGGGATGATAGGCACCCACCACCACTCCCAGCTAATTTTTGTATTTTTAGTAGAGATGGGGTTTCACCATGTTGGCCAGGGTGGTCTCGATCTCCAGACCTGCCCTCCTTGGCCTCCCAAAGTGCTGGGATTACAGGTGTGAGCCACTGCACCTGGCCTCTATAATTAAAATTTGGATGAAAAGGATCTTCCTTTAATGGAAACCTGGCAGCGACTGATCTATTTCAGCATTACGAAAGGACCATTGTAGCCTCAAGAGTTCTCTGTGATTTCTCATGTTAATTCCCCTCAGGAGGCAAATAAGCAGTTCTTTGGACTTCCAAGGAATCATCCCTGACCTTCTGCCTCCATTTATCTCCAAGTTGGAGTGCTCTCTGAGCTGTGAGCCATCACCCCCACCCCAACGCCTCCCCCGTCCCGCCATCCTGCCCTGGCCTCAGAGAAAAATCACTTTCAAACAGGCTTTGTTCCCACCACGTTCAAAATAGTTCAGAGTAAAGCTGTGTATAAGAAACAAAGTCATAATGGGTGTCCTGGAAGCCCAGTCCCACCAGTATGCAATGTTCCCATGTAACAAACATGCACATGTACCTCTTGAATCTAAAATAAAATGTGACAGGAATTTTTAAAGCAGCAGCAAAACCCCTTCGTTCCATTCTATTCACCTTCCTCTCACACTCCACATCTCACTCTTAGCTGCAGGGGCCCGACTGTTTTCCCCTCCTGACTTCTCCAGTTCTGCCTGACCTAGCCGGGCTTGTCGTGAGACTCAGTCCTTTGTTCCTATCCTCCCTGTGGCTGTGGGCGTCCTTGCTCACTGCCCTATGTCTGCAACAGTCTCCTCCTTGTCTGTCCAAGCCTGTTCCGTATCCAAATCCTTGTGTAAGACTCTGGCCCTGCAGCTATTTTCTGGTGACATATGCCCTTGGCTTCTCTCTAGGGACAGGATGCACAGAAACAGACTCGAAGAACAGCAGAGGGAGAAAAGCCACAAACAGCAGCCCACTTCAGAGCCTGACATCTTCTGGGGGTTTCACAGGAGAAGCATTTGCTACAGCTTCCTTTCTTTCTTTTTCTTTTTTTTTTTTTTTTTTTTTCCCCCCCGAGAGTCTCGCTCTGTCACCCAGGCTGGAGTGCAGTGGTGCAATCTTGGCTCACTGCAACCTCTGCCTCCCGGGTTCAAGAAGTACTCCTGCCTCAGCCTCCCGAGTAGCTGAGACTACAGGTATGTGCCACCACACCTGGCTAATTTTGTATTTTTGATAGAGACGGGGTTTCATCATGTTGGCCAGGCTGGTCTCGAACTCCTGACCTCAAATGATCTTCCCACCTCAACCTCCCAAAGTGCTCAGATAACAGGCCTGAGCCACCGCATCTGGCCTACCGCTTCCTTTCTAGAGCTGCATTCTCTCCTCCAAAATAAAGGAGCTTGGTGAAGGTGAGAAATGGGCCCTTTAGGCCTGGTTTGTTGTTTCAGCAGATGGATGATAAAGGGAGAAGGATGAACAAAAGGCCTTGTTTGTGCCTGGCAAAGCCTCTTGGGAACCAAGACACACCCAAATACGCTTAAAGTGCTCGGAAACCAATCCACACTGAGCCCTGCACATTCATACTTCTTGTATAGTTTTATCTTCACACCACAAAACCCACTGTGGAGTAGGTTTTATTTTTCTCATTTTATAGATGCAAAAACTGATATTTTCAAGGCTAAGTCCCTCACCTGGTCACAGTGTTAGTAAGAGGTAGAGCCTGGACTGAATTCAGTTCTGAGTCCAAAGTCTGTGCTCTTTTATTTCTTTTTATTTAAAAATAAATGTTGTTGTTGTTGTTCCGAATATCTAAGTAATATATGTTCTTTATTAAAAATTTAGAAATGAGAACATAAAATATAAAATTAAAGCCACCTATAACTCTACCATCTAGAAATAGCAACCATTAACATTTTAGTACAGTTGTCCTCATTCTCTGCAGGGGATTGGTTCCAGGACCCCGTGGATACCAAAATCCAGATGCTGAATTCCCTCATATAAATTGGTGCAGTACTTCCATATAAACTATATGCGTCCTCCTGTATAATTTAAATCATCTCTAGATTATTCCTATCATCTAATACAATGTAAATGCCATGTAAACAGTTGCTATACTCTATTATTTAGGATATCATGACAAGTAAAAAATCTGTCCATGTTCAGTACAAACATAATTTTTTTTCTGAATATTTTTGATCTGAGGTTGGATGAATCCATGAATGCAGATGACCTCCTTTTTGTTGTTGCTTTGGTTATTTGTTTTATTTATTTATTTATTTGAGACAGAGTCTCACTCTGTAGCCTAGGCTGGAGTGCAGTGGTCTCAGCTCACCTCAACCTCCGCCTCCTAGGCTCAAGTGATCCTCCCACCTCAGCCTCCTGAGTAACTGGGACTACAAGGGTGTGCCACCATGGCCGACTAATTTTTGTATTTTTTGGTAGAGACAGGGTTTAGCCATGTTGCCTGCCTGGTCTCGAAATCCTGGGCTCAAGCAATCTGCCTGCCTCGGGCTCCTAAGTGCTGGGATTACAGGCATAAGCCACTGTGGCCCAGCCTGTTTGTTTTAAATAGCTTTATTTTTTAGAGCAGCTTTAGGTTCACAGCAAATTGTGAGGAAGCTACTGAGAATTCTCATACATCCACTACCCCCGTACGTACATAACTTCCCCCATTATCAACATTCCCAAACCAGAGCAGTACCTTTTTTACCATGAACCTACGTTAACATGTCATGTAACCAAAAGTCCATAGTTGCATTAGGGTTTACTCCTGGTGTTGTGCATTTTATAGATTTGCACAAATGTAAATTATACATATCCACCATCATGGTAAAAAACCAAGAAGATTCAGTGCCCTAAATCCTCTGTGTTCCATCTATTCATCCTTTCCTCCTCCCTGACTCCTGGCAACCACTGAACTTTGTACTATCTCATAGATTTGCCTTTTCCAAATGTCATATAGTTGGAATCATATAGTATGTAGCCTTTACAGATGGGCTTCTGAAATGGACGTAAGTTTCCTCCATGTCTTTTCATAGCTTGGTAGCTCATTTCTTTTTAGCACTGAATAATATTCCATTGTCTGGATGCATCACAGTTTATCCATTTACCTACTGAAGGACAACTTGGCTGCTTCCAAGTTTTAGCAATTATGAGCAAAGCTGCTATGAACATACATGTACAGGTTTTTGTGTGGACATAAATTTTCAACTCATTTGGGTAAATACCGAGGAGTGCAGTTCCTGAGTGGTATGGTAAGAGTATGTGTAGGTTTGTGAGGGACTGCCACAATGTCTTCCAAAGTGGCTGTACCATTTTACATTCCCTCCAGCAATGAATGACAGTTCCTAGTGCCCCAAATACTCACCAGCATTTAGAGTTGTCAGTGTTCTGGATTTTGGCCATTCTAACAGGTGTGTAGTGCTATCTGATTGTCGTTCTGATTTACTTTTTCCTGGTGACAGATGGCGTGGAGCATATTTTCATATGCTTATTTTCCATCTGTATATCTTTGGTGAGGTGTCTGTTAAGGTCTTTGGCCCATTTTTTAAATTGGGTTGTTTTCTTATTGTTCAGTTTAAAGAGTTTTTTGTATACTTTCGATAACAGTCTTTTATCATATATGCCTTTAGAAAATCTTTTCTCCCAGTCTGTGGCTTTTCTTCTCAATCTCTTGATAGTGGCTTTCACAGAGCAGAAATTTTTAATTTTAATGATATTCAACATATCAATTCTTTCTTTGATGGATCATGTGTTTAATGTTTTATATAAGAAGTCATTGCCAAACCCAAGGTCATCTGGATTTTCCTCTCTCATCTTCTAGGAGTTTTATAGTTTTATGTTTTACATTTATGTCTATGATCCATTTTGAGTTAATTGTTGCAAAGGATGTATTGTCTGTATTTAGATTCTTTTTTTTTTTTTTTTTTTTTGCATGTGAATGTCCAGTTGTTCCAGCACCATTTGTTGAAAAGACTATTTTGCTCCTTTGTCAAAGATCAGTTGATCATAGTTATGTGAGTCTATTTCTGGTCCCTCTCTTCTCCTCCATCACTCTATTTGTCTGTTTTTCACCAATACCACACAGCCTTGATTATGTTATCTTTATAGTAAGTCTTGAAATTGGGTAGTCTCAGTGTCTACATTTGTTCTTCTCCATCAATACCATGTTGGCGATTCTGGGTCTTTTCACTCTCCATATATGTTTTAGAATCAGGTTTTCAATATCCACAAAATAACCTGCTGGGATTTTTACTGGGATTGCATTGAATCTATGGATCAAGTTGGGAAGCACTGACATCTTGACAATATTGGCTTTTTCTATCAGAGTGTTGTGGTTTTATATATAGCTATATATATAGTTATATATATGTAGATATATATAGTGTTATATATTTAGTTATATATAGTTATATATAGTGTTATATATAGTTATATATATAAAGCTATATATAGTTATATATAAAGCTATGTATAGTTATATATAGTTATGTATATATAAAACTATATAGTTATATACATAAAACAAAACATATGGGAAATATATATTATATATATTACATATATTATATATTTTGTTAGATTTATATCTGAATATAAATATGGTGCTAATGTAAATGTAATTATCTTTTTAACTTCAAATTCCACTTGTTCATTGCTGGTATATAGGAAAGCGATTTAGTTGTGTGTATTGATGTTGTATCCTTCAACCTTGCTATAGTTACTTATTAGTTCCAGGAGTTTCTTTGTCAATTCTTTTGGATTTTCTACATCAATGATCTTATTATCTGCAAACAAAGACAGTTTTATTTCTTTCTTTTTAATCAGTATACCTTTTATTGCCCTTTCTTGTCTTATGGCGCTAGTACTTTCAGTACTGCATTGAAAAGGAGTGGTGAGATATTCTTTCCTTGTTCCTGATCTTAGTACGAAAGCTTTTAGTTTCTGATCATTGAATATGATATTAGCTGTAGGTTTTTTATACATTTCCATTATCAAGTTGAGAAAGTTCCCTCTCTATTCTTTGTTTGCTGAAAGTTTTTTATCATGAATGGGTGTCGGATTTTGTCAAATGCTTTTTTCTGTATCTATTGATATGATCACGTGATTTGCCTCTTTCGCCTGTTGATATGATGGATTATATTCATTGATTTTCAAATGTTGAACCAGCCTTGCACAGCTGGGATAAATCCCACTTGGTTGTAGTGTATAATTCTTTTTATACACTGTTAGATTCAACTTGCTAATATTTTGTTGAGGATTTTTAAGTCTGCATTCATGACGGATGTGAGTTAATAGTTTTCTTTTCTTGTAATGTCTTTCCCTGGTTTTGGTAGGAGGGAAATGCGGGCTTCGTATAATGAGTTAGGAAGCATTCCTTAGGGTTTTGTCTTCCGAATAAGGTTGTAGAGAATTGGTATAATTTATCATTTAAATATTTGATAGAATTCACCAGTGGACCCATTTGGGCCTGGTGATTTCTGTTTTGAAAGGTTTTTTGTTATGAACTCAATTTATTTAATAGATTTAAACCTGTTCAAATTGTCTATTACTTTTTGTGTAAGTTTTGGCAGATTGTGAATTTCAAGGAATTGGTTCAACTCTGCTACCAAATTTGTGGGCATAGAGTTGATCATAGTATTCCTTTGTTATACTTTTAATATCTGTGGGATCTCTAGTGATGTTCTGTCTTTCATTGCTGAGATTAGTAATTTGTATTGTCTCTCTTTTTTTTTTTTAAGCCTAGTTAGAGGCATATTAATTTTATCAATAGTGTCAAAGGATCAGCTTTTGGTTTTGTTGATTTTCTCTATCAATTTCCTGTTTTCAATTTCCTGGATTTCTGCTCCAATTTTTATTTCTTTTCTCTGCTTACTTTGTATTTAATTTCCACTTCTTTTTCTAATTTTGTAAAGTGAAAGCTTAGATTGTTTATTTTTAATCTTTCTTCTTTTTAAATATACGCATTTAATGCTATAACATTTCCTCTGAGAACTGATTTTGCTGTATCTCATATATTTTAATAAGCTGTATTTTCATTTTCACTTAGTTCAAAATATTTTAAAATGTCTCTTGAGATATCTTTTTTGAACTATGTGTTATTTAAAGGGGTGCTGCTTAATCTCAAAGTATTTTGGGATTTTCTAGCTATATTTCTGTTATTAGTTTCTGTTTTAATTCCATTGTGGTCTGAGGGCAGTGTATGATTTCTATTCTTTTAAATTTTTAAGGTGAGTTTTATGACTCAAAATGTGATCTATCTTGGTGAATGGTTCACATGAACTTGAGAAGAATGTGTATTCTGCTGTCTTTCAATGTCAATTATATTCATTTGATTGATGGTGGTGTTGACTTCAACTGGGCCCTTACAAATTTCATGTCTGCTGGATCTGTTCATTTCTAATGGGGGGTTTTGAAGTCTCTAGCTATAATAGTGAATTTATCTATTTCTCCTTGCAATTCTATCAGTTTTGCATCATTTTGACACCGTTGTTAGGTACATGCACATTAAAGATTGTTATTTCTTCGAAGTCACCTCTTAAGTCTAAGTTTATGTTATGTTGTACAATTTTACACTCTGCTTTTTTCTCACTAAAAACATGATTTTTAATAGGCACAGGCTGTTTTCACTCTACAAGTCCAATATTTCTTAATCAACTTGATTCAGACCAATTTGTAATGATTCAAGTTACCACTGCAGGAAGATGCTATTTATGTGCTCTGGGGAGTGGTACGATGGGGTCCAGGACATCAGGTAGAGAACAGGTTGTGAAGGAGCCCTAGACAGCCAGCAGCCGTCATCACAAAGAGAGATAGCAGAAAAACAAGTGGAAGCTTCAGTTGGGATTGGGCGAGAGAGCAGGTCGGCACCAGTGCAGAATGGACCAGCAATGCTTCATCCATTGGAACACCTGACTCTTATTTCAAAAAATTAGGACCAGGAATCCAAGATGAAAGGAAGTTTGAGTACTTCTTAAGAGATGAGCCAAGGACCTGGGCAGAGGGTGAGCCCAGGTTCAGAGTCCACTCAGACCAGTCACCTAGGCTGACTGTCCAGCAGATCTGACCGATGGGACCTCCAGCCTCTATCCTGAAACTCAGGGACTTTATTTCTCTGTGCTTTAACTTTCTCACCTGCCAGCCTGCAGTGTGTATAACTTCATGTGTCCTGAGCTGCTGAAGCACAGTTTGAAAGTGAGTCATGGTAAATGCTTGCTATGTAAAACTTCTTTAGTAACTGCTTCTGGGAATCGCTTCAATCATTGCCCCACTCTGTTTGCCTGGCTGTGGGTCAAGCTTTCCCCTCTCTTTGGGAAACCTGGCCTCGACTGGCCTTGTCTCTGCTTAGAATGGAAAAGGGAAAGGGGACTCTGATATGATTTGGCTCTGTGTCCCCACTCAAATTTCATCTTGAATTGTAATCCCCATGTGTTGAGGGAGGGACTTAGTGGGAGGTGATTGGATCACGGGAGTGGTTTACTCCATGCTCTTTCCCTAATAGTGAGGGAGTTCTCATGAGATTTGATGGTTTAAAAGTGGCATTTTCCCCTGTGCTCGCTCTCTCCTGCTGCCATGTTAGATGTACCTTGCTTCCCCTTCGCCTTCCACCCTGATTGTGAGTTTCCTGAGGCCTCCCTGGCCATGTGGAACTGTGAGTCAATTAATCCTCCTGATATGGTTTGGTTGTGTCCCCAACCAAATCTCAAGTTGAATTGTAGCTCCCAGAATTCCCATGTGTTGTGGGAGGAACCCAGGGGGAGGTAATTGAATCTTGGGGGCCGGTCTTTCCCGTGCTATTCTTGTGATAGTGAATAAGTCTCACAAGATCTGATGGGTTTATCAGGGGTTTCCACTTTTGCTTCTTCCTCATTTTTCTCTGGCCACTGCCATGTAAGAAGTGCCTTTTGTCTCCTGCCATGATTCTGAGGCCTACCCAGCCATGTGAAACTGTAAGTCCAATTAAACCTCTTTTTGTTTCCAGTTTCAGGTATGTCTTTATCAGCAGCGTGAAAATGAACTAATACACCTCCTTTCTTTATAAATTACCCAGTCTCAGGTAGTATCTTTACAGCAGTGTGAGAAAGGACTAATACATGCTCTAAAGAAAGGATGAATCATCATTAAATAAGAGGTTGGGTGAGAGGTGGAGTTAATGGCAATGCGCTTGATGCTACTGAATCAGCTGGGTTTCAGACTATTCTTCTGTCCCGAGGTCTCCAAGGCCTGCTCACAGTGCAGTCATGTTTTGGGCTTCAGGACCTCCAGCTTCTTTACACAGTGGTACCCCTGAGCAAGCTTTCAGTGCCAACCAACTTATTGGCTTCAAAGGCAAGGGTGGGCCTTATCTTGCCGTCCGATTAGGGCTGTGGAATCTTTTGTGGACTAAAATTTCTCCTGAGTCATCTTTTGTTTTCATTGGAATACAGTTGCTGCTTTTCCATAACTGGTTAGTAGAGAATGCTCTGTGACTGCAGTAGGATCCTCCAAAAATCATGGCCTTGAAGCAAGGAGACACTGGTGTAGTAGAATTCAGAGAAGGACTCTTTTCAGCACAAACATCAGAAGCATCGAACTTTGAATCAGTATGTGACTAAGTGCAGTGGAGGAACAAGTGAGAGCAAGGCGGAGAGAAAGGCGTAGAGTGATATGGCCAGGATGCTGAGGCAGATACCCCTTGGTTCCTCCCTGCTTTGTTACCATCAAGACTTGTGTTCATTTTTCACTCAGAGCTTCTGTTTCTCCACGGATTCCCAGCACAGCCTCTCAGGGAAGGGTCGCTTATTCAGCAACTGTTTATTGAGCAGCTACTGAGAAGAAGGAGCCCCTGTAAAGCAGAGCCATGTGTTCATCTTATATGCAAGGCACCTAGCACTGTATCTGGCACATCTTAAACATCAAACCAATGCTTATGGAATGAGTAAATAAACGCATGGGTGGGGAAAAAATAAATGAATGAAGAGGAAGAAATGAATCAATATAGAAGCGCTGAGGTTTGAAAATCTTCTTGGAAGAGTTGAGGTAAAGATGAAGCTTTAGGTTTTAGTTTGTTTAAAAAATTTTTTTTTTTACTTATTTATTTTGAGACAGAGTCTTGCTCTGTCGCCCAGGCTGGAGTGCAGTGGCGTGATCTTGGCTCACTGCAACCTCCGGCTCCCAGGTTCAAGTGATCCTCCTGTCTCAGCCTCCCAAGTAGTTGGGACTACAGGCACATGCCACCACATCCAGCTAATTTTTATATTTTTAGTAGAGACGGGGTTTTACTATGTTGGCCAGGCTGGTCTCGAACTCCTGACCTCAGGTAATCCACCCGCCTCGACCTTCCAAAGTGCTGGGATTACAGGTGTGAGCCACCACGCCCGGCCTGTTTTTTATTTTTTGAGACAGGGCCTCATGTTGCCCAGGATGGAGTGTAATGGTATGATCATGGCTTACAGCAGCACTGGGCTCAGTGATCTTCCTGCTTCAGCCTCCACAGTAGGTAGGACTACAGGCATGTGCCCCTGCACCCAGATACTTTTTTTATTTTTTTGTAGAGACAAGGTCTTGCTTTGTTACCCAGGCTGGTCTTAAACTCTTGGCTTCAAACAACTCTACCACCTCAACCTCCCAAAGTGCTAGAATTACAGGCACGAGCCACTGTACCTGGGCAAGTTTTGATGTCTCTAGCAGTCACTAGCACATCCATGGAAGTAAGTGGGAATAAAAGAGTGGACTCCCTTAAAAATACAGAGAAGAGAGAGACAAGGTCGCTAGAGAAGCAGTGAAAGTCCAGATGTTAACCAGCTCCATTGTGTAAGGAGCAATGTGGCCCAACCAGACCAATTTTGTTAATGCCTTTAATGATTAGTTTCCTAGTTAATAATTGACACATCATAACAAAGAAAGCTGAAAACTGGTAAGTCAGTTATTTCATCATTTTGGATTCTCCTGTATGTCTAGGTCCTGGTGATAGTCACCAGGTGACAAACCTGGAAACATTGGCAGGGAAGGTACATTTTTAACCTTCTGGTATAGTTAACTAAAATTCAAATAAACTTAAACACAATCTCCTCGCTTACCTGAAGAGTAATGAGGGTTGTCAAGAGGGTGTACTAGGCAGGGTGCAGTGGCTCACACCTGTAATCCCAGGACTTTGGGAGGCAGAGGTGGGTGGATCACTTGAGGCCAGGATTTCGAGACCAGCCTGGCCAACATGGTGAAACCTGTCTCTACAAAAATATACAAAAATTATCTGGGCGTGGTGGCAGGCACCTATAATCTCAGCTACTTGGGAGTCTGAGGCAGGAGAATCGCTTGAACCTGGAAGGCGGAGGTTGCAGTGAGCCAAGATCATGCTATTGCCCTCCAGCCTGGCCGACAAGATGAGACTCCATCTCAAAAAAATAAAATTAAAAAAGAAGGTGTACTGATTGCCCAAAAAATCTGGGTGCCCTAAACAGATCCTCAAATTTTAGGATTTGAGCTCTCAGGACAGAACTGCCATAGAACAGAGTGACCCCACACGTAACTGGAGAGCTCGCTTTAACAGGAAAAGCTCTGGGGATTTTTGCGTCGCCATTTCCTCTTTAAATACAACAGAAAAAATCCATTTAGCTAGGATTCTGGAACTCTGCCAGCTCTTCCTGCCCTATCGGACTGTAAAATTCAACAAGGGATCATAAATAATAGACTCTAGTCCAAAAATACATTTGGGGAATCCTGTCCAATAGAATCACTGACGTCAATGACTTCTGCATGGCCTCTGATATTTACTTCAAACAATAAGAAGAGAGATCACAGTTCCCAGTGTTGGTTCCGCTAAGCAGAGCTGAGTGACGGAAATGCAGCCCAGCAGAGGCTTCGCACAGCCTAGGGAGCCCTGGCGTTTAGTTATCTTTTGCTGCGTAATCAATGGCCCAGAACCTAGTGGGTTAAATCAACAACATCGTAGCTCATGACTTTGTGAGTCAGGAATTCCAGAGTTCAACTGGACCGTTTTTCTGCTGTGCATGGTATCAGCTGGGGTCAGGCAGCGGTGTTCAACAAGCTGACTGCCTCCTCTGCAGTATCTAGCATGGCTCCACTCACATCGCTCAAGCTTCAGTGGGGCTGGTTGGAACCACCGACCAGAGGACGTTCCCAGGGCCTCTAAGCCACGGCAGTCTCAGGGTAGTCTAGTGGCCCAGACTGGTGGCCTAGGCCTCCCAGAAAAGGTGTTGTAAGAGACCTGAGTAGAAGCTGCAAAACTTCAGGCCGGGCGCGGTGGCTCAAGCCTGTAATCCCAGCACTTTGGGAGGCCGAGACGGGTGGATCACGAGGTCAGGAGATCGAGACCATCCTGGATAACACGGTGAAACCCCGTCTCTACTAAGAAATACAAAAAACTAGCCGGGCGAGGTGGCGGGCGCCTGTAGTCCCAGCTACTCGGGAGGCTGAGGCCGGAGAATGGCGTGAACCCGGGAGGCGGAGCTTGCAGTGAGCTGAGATCCGGCCACTGCACTCCAGCCTGGGCTACAGAGCGAGACTCCGTCTCAAAAAAAAGAAAAAAAAAAAAAGAAGCTGCAAAACTTCTTTATGTCCTCTCCTCAAAGCTTCTAGAATGTCACTTCTGTAGCATTTGACTGGTCTAGGAAGTCACTAAGAACAGCCCAGCTCCAACAGCAGGAGCATTAGGTGCCACTTCTCAATGAGAGAAGTAGTATGAAACTGTGGCCATCATTAGCCTGGAACGTTGCAGAGCAGAAGAAACTTCACTGAGCAGACGTGGACCACCTGCACACACGTCCTTTCACTTCTCCAGCTCCTCCCTCCGCAGCAGGAAGGAGACCGGGGAGATCTCAGGCAGGTCTTGAACACATCCTCCCGAGCCCTCTTAGAGATAGGGGATGCTGCAAACATCCCTGGAGATGTGGATGGCCTTCTGGGAACAGCTTTCTCTGTAGTGAACCACTTTCTCTGGTGTGTCCCCCTAAGCTCCTAGTCCATCTCTTCTACAAACCTTTTTTATCTTTGGAGGCCTTGAAAACTGGAGCTGCTCTTCCTTCAGCAGCAGGTTAGGCTTGAACCTGGCACATCCTACCAACACTCAAGTGCGTGTGCAAGTTCAGAAACTCCTCTTCTCTTCTCTTCTCATCTCATCATAGCTCACTGCCGCCTCGACCGGCTGGGCTCAAGTGATCCTCCTGCCTAAGCCTCTTGGGTAGCTGAGACTACAGGTATGCCCTAATATGCCCAACTAAGTGTTTAAAAATTTTTTTTGGTAGAGATGAGGTTTCGCTATGTTGCCCAGGCTGGTCTCAAATTCCTGGGCTCTAGCGATCCTCTGGCCTTGGCCTCCCAAAGTGCTGGGATTACAGGTGTGAGCCACGGCTCCCGGCCCAGAAACTTTCTGTTTTTCTAATTCCTAAACACTGAAGCAAGATCATGGGTAAAGACAATCTGTCCAGTCCACAGCAGACATTTGTTACCCCCAAGCATGGGGCGGCACAGAGCTGGATGCTGGCAGTACAAAGGAGAAGGAAGAAACACATGGTCAGTCCCCACACACTAAGTGACTCATAGGTAACAATAATAGTGCAGCACTACCGAACCTCATTTACAGATAAGGAATCAGGCTCAGAGAGGTTAGGTAACTTGTCTAAAGGCACACAGCGAAGAGGTGGCAAATCTGGGCTTAGGACCCAGGTCAGGCCATGCAACTTCATCTCAGAGATAAAAATCCTCTTATGAAAAGGAAGCAAGATGCATTTCTGGGTATTTTTAGAGAGGTTTACTGGGGGTGCTGGTTTTCTCCAACCATTGGGATAACTGGAGCTCACAGTAGAAGACTCAGAAAGGGTCACTTAGAAGGGACCTGATGCCACACACAGGCCCAGCTTTTCCAGTTAAACTACAACTTCTGCAGGCCTGCACTGTCTTATTTGGTGCTCTCAAAAAGTATCCATCCCCTTGAAATCGGTCTGGCAATATATGAAAAGAGCTATAAAATTGTTCCTATCCTTTGACCCAATCGTCTTGCTTTTGGAATATACCCCAAGGAAACATGCAGAAGAGAAAAGAAAGCAAACAGCACAAAGATGTTTACGGTAACACCGTTCATAACAGTGGAAACATGGGACATGACCCAATGCCCAAAATTGGGAAAAGGTTATGCAAACGATGGTACTTGAAGACAATGGAATGTTAAGTTGCTATTAAAAGGAATTAAGTTTACAGATTCTGTGGATGGATCAAAGTGCGTGCATAAGATATTAAGAGAAAAGAATGTAAAAAAAAAGTATGCTTGGGTTACAAATATAAATCAGTCAGCGTGCTCATTGATAAGGATCAGAAATGAACACGGTGCTGCAAATAGCTGGTACTCTAGATTTATAGCATTGTTTTTTCTTCTAAAGTTCACAGTGCCATGAAAATACTAACTTTCGGTGTGGAGCAAGAGAGTGGAAAAAAGATCCATCATCTCCTTTTGCTCATGGTGAGAAGAGAGGGGATTTCCTCATCTGAAAGGATTGTGCATCTGCAATGTAATGTGTCTGCAAGAACAGCCCACTCTGTGTTAATCTACCTAACAGAAACACAGTGCTTGGGAGGCCAAGGTGGGAGGATGGCTTGAGCCCAGGCATTTGAGGCTGCAGTGAGCTATGATCGTGCCACTGCACTCCAGCCTAGACCATAGAAGTAGACCCTATCTCAAAAAAAAAAAAAAAAAAAAATACAGCTTTCAAAACATCTGGCCTACACCCACTAGGCTACGTCTTGAAAAGTACATATAGTTGTAGGCACCATATTTCAGGGAACACTGACAAACTAGAGCTCATTTCAAGGATGATAGTGACTAAAGACCATGAGAAAATCTTGAAAAGACTTGAGGATGTCTAGCCTGCAGCAGAAAAACCTCTTGGAGACCCAAGAAGCTTCTGTATAGGCCGTGGGAAGGATTCGTGTACCAGCCCTTGGTGGTACACAAGCACCAAGACTTGTGTACAGAAGTTATGGAGAAGCAGAGTTTAAGTCAAGATGAGGATCAGGGTTATTCAAAAGAGGCCGTGGGATCCACACTACTAGAAGTGTGTAAGCAAAGCACGAAAGATTCTATCACATGAACAACTAATGGTCTCTTTTTCTGTAACCCTCCAATTTGACTTCCAGCAACTTAAATGGGTTTATGCTTCTACCAGGGGACATAGTTTTGCTGATTCATGAGGCTCTGAGGGAAAGGCATATGGTAAAAATGGAATTATCTGTTTGCCAGATGCTAAGATAGTTCTACTGACCCACTGTGCATGGGAATTCCATTTTGAGCTGTTTTCCCAGGACTGGTCAGAAGTGTTTACAGAGTGATGTGGTGGTGAACTACAGACAACTAGAGGTACAATCTGTTGATTTTTTGTTTGTTTATTTTCAATGAAAATTTAACTGCGTGGCATTGAGCAGCATCTGTGACCTTTGACCTTTTTTTTTTTTTTTTTTTTTTGAGATGGAGTCTCGCTCTGTTGCCCAGGCTGGAGTGCAATGGCACCATCTGGGCTCACTGCAACCTCTGCCTCTTGGGTTCAGTGATTCTCCTGCCTCAGCCTCCCGAGTAGCTGGGATTACAGGTGCCTACCACCATACCCGGCTAATTTTTTGTTTTTTTTTTAGTAGAGACGGGGTTTCTCCATGTTAGCCAGGCTGGTCTTGAATCCCTGAACTTGTGATCTGCCTGCCTCAGCCTCCCAAAGTGTTGGGATTACAGGCATGAGCCACCACGCCTGGCCCAGAACAGGCAACTTTTTTTTTTTTTTTAAGAAGGAGTCTCACTCTGTTGCCAGGGCCGGAGTGCAGTGGTGTGATCTCAGCTCACTGCAACCTTTGCCTCCTAAGTTCAAGCGATTCTCCTGCCTCAGCCTCCCAAGTAGCTGGGATTACATGCACCTACCATTACACCCAGCTAATTTTTTTGTATTTTTAGTAGAGACAGGGTTTCACCGTGTTGGCCAGGCTGCTCTCAAACTCCTGACCTGGTGATTCACCTGCCTCGGCCTCCCGAAGTGCTGGGATTACAGGCATGAGCCACCGCGTCTAGCCCTTTGACCTTATTAATAAAGCAAACAACCATCAGTCAGCTATTTGTGTTTTCCAGTAGTTATGCTATGCCGTCTGAGAAATCCAAAATCTAAGCCATGATCCCGGCCTTCAAGAAACGTACATGACGCCAGCCACGATGAAGAATGAAGTCAGGGGATCTGAACTTGTGGAGATAATAAACAAGTGTAAAAGACAGAAAATACACATGCAAGCGAACAAATACCTAATTGCAAATTGCGATCTGTACTATGAAGTAAATAAGCAAGCCAACGTGATTAAGGGGGAAGGGAGCAGGGAGGTGACTTCTTTAAATCAGATGCTCAGAGCAGGCCTCTCAGGAGAGTGTTATTTATCCCAAAAGCTGAAGACAGAGAAGAGACTGCCACCCAGAAGATGGGAAAGAGAGAAACAGCACGTTGCTAGACACAAAGCATGACACTAAAAATCCTCTAAACCAAAGGGCAAACTTAAACTCATCTTTCAGATGAGTGTCTATTTAAAATGCCCCCTACAGAGTCTAGAGCAGAGCTTTACTCATTTTCGATGCTCAGTACACATGAAGTGAACAGACAAGTGGCTCTGAGAATAGCTTTCTTATTGTTGGGCAATTGATACCCCATTCAGTGTGTACGTACCAGCCCCTCTCCTTAGTTACAGCTTCCTGGAAACTCTTGTGGATGACACAAAAGTAAGAAGAGGCCGGGCGTGGTGGCTCACGCCTGTAATCCCAGCACCTTGGGAGGCCGAGGGGAGCAGATCACATGAGGTCAGGATTTGAGACCAACCTGCCCAACATGGCGAAACCCCATCTCTACTAAAAATAGAAAAATATTAGCCAGGCATGGTGGCACACACCTCTAATCCCAGCTACTCAGGAGGCTGAGGTCCGAACCCAGGAGGCAAAGGTTGTTGTTAATTGAGATGGTACTACTACACTCTATCCTGGGTGACAGAATGAGAATGTCTAAAAAAATAAAAACATTGCTCTAGACAAGCCGCCCCCTAGTTCTGCCAATGGTGAACATTCCTAGTTAAGCAGGGTTACCATAACCCACACCTGGACGTATCAAAGAAAACTGTGCATCTATCTGCTCAAAGTTGTTCAAATTCCCAGCCAGGGCACCTGCTCTATCTCAAAATGTAAGACTCTGGAATGAGCACTTTGTAAGTTTCAGGTCCACCACAGACGTTAATGTCTGGTGGGTGGATTGGATTTATGATCAGCATCATCTGGGAATCACATTCTGTCCATTAGGTTGAGCTAAGTGCTGTCAGGAATTTGAGGAAGAGCTCTGCTGAGTGAGGGAGCGAAAAAGTGGTTATGACGTTTTAAGTGACTCCAGATGGCCCCGCAGGTACTGCGGTGGCAGCTCCACGCAGGGCACAGCGACCGAGCAGTCTGCGAACTCACTTAACCCTCAGAAGTTTGGAATACAAAACACTTGCCATTTGCTGTTTAATTTCACTTGCTTTTTACATGCACTAAGATGACAAGAAACCTCGAAGAGAAATCACCCAGTACACATTTTAGATTGAACATGAAAACTATAAATCTGCCCTTGAAAGTCAAACTTGCCTCACATTATAGAGTCTTGTGGAAGACCAAGTCCCATAAGCACAGCTCCCAGGAGTATAGTTAACACTCATTTCTGTTCTGAATATCTCCGATGAAAAAACAGTGAGGAGGAAAGTCCCTTAACTTTGTTTACAGAGCAATAACTCTGAAGCCAGTAAAAAATTGGACATTGAAACCATAAACAGAAAAAATAGAGAAAGATGTATTTCTAATGGAACCAGGAATAGCAGAGACACTTCTAATATAAACACGTAACTTCAAAGTAACATGAAATACATCCTATGGTACTACAGAAATGGAATTTGAGCCATATTCATCGTTGTTTATGAAATTAAACCAGGTAGCAACCAAATGTGACAACATTCAAGGGAAGAAGAATATATTCCAGAAAATATTCTTTTGATTTTGATTTTGATCTCCAGCAAATCCCCAAAATTGACAAATAACAGATGGTAAGTAAGCACTGAGAAAAGGAACGAGTGCAAAATACATCGATTAATAAAAATAAAACGGGACCATGATTTGTGATAGAAATCTAACAAAATCTCTCACGGTCTCCTCGTGGTCTGAAGGAGGTCTGCAGCCTCCATGGAGAGGTAATAGCTTCCATAGTTGATAGAACAGCTAAACTGGGCTCTTGGCCCCATATGAGCCTGCAGAGAGATCCCAGAAGCCCTCAAGTGTCTATCCTTAGTCCTGTCCATTTTGATCATATTGTCAACCTTCTAAATGGAAACGAAGACTAGCTGATCAGGTTTATGACTGACCACATGCTTAAGCAACTGCTGACATATTGGAAAGTGCCACACAGGGGTCCACTCACCCACTCACCAGCTGCTGGACCTTCTCTGAGCTTCAATTTCCTTCTCTGAGTGTTGGTCAAATGAGAATACCTCATAGAGGCTTTGTGAAAATTAAACTACACAACAGAAGTAAAATACCAAGAGAGTGTCAATAAATGTTGACTTTCTTCTAGTGTCAGAAACTGCCAGGATTCAATATCATCTCAATAACTGAGCATTAAAACTCCACAGTGAAATGTAATAGGACAAATATACATCTTATTTTAAAGTATGCCAAGGGAGGCTGGGCATGGTGACTCACGCCTGTAATCCCAGCACTTTGAGAGGCCAAGGCAGGTTGATCATTCAAGCTCAGGAATTTGAAACCAGCCTGCCCAACATGGCAAAACCCCGTCTCTACTAAAAATACAAAAATTAGCCAGGTGTGGTGGCACGCACCTGTAATCCCAGCTACTTGGGAGGCTGAGGCAGGAGAATCATTTGAACCCGGGAGGCGGAGGTTGCAGTGAGCAAAGATCGCATCATTGCACTCCAGCCTGGGTGACAGAGGGAGACTCTGCCTCAAAAAAATTAATTAATTAATTAATTAATTAAAAATAAATAAAGTATGCAAAGGTAGCCTAGGGGAGAATTAACCTAATATCAACATTGATTTCAGAAAAACAACTCAGGGAATTTTTAATGGGCTACAAATTTAGCATAAAGAGGTTTTTTGTTTGTTTGTTTTAAAAAAGACAATCTGAAAATAGAGTGCTAATGATGCAGTATATGGAGTAGGGCTAATGGCTGAATGTTGTAACCAGGCATGGTTTGTTCCATAAAATGATACCTTAAGCCACATTGAGTTAATAAGAAGTACACAATTAATATGGTCTGTGCTTATCCTATAGAAGCCCTATATTTGACATCACTGTAATAGTCATCAGTTCCAGCTATTGTATACTTATTAAATGGTAAACCTAATTATCTCTTAATAATGTGTTCTGTAATTCAAATTTTATAATTTAAATGACTCTTTCCTTTTTCTCTCTGTTAGTCAAAAGTATTGTGATGATTTATAACCTAGTCCCACAAATTCGTCTCAAAGAATGACTACTGTCATATATATGACAAATGATATTAAATATGCAAGAATCCATCCCTTGAATTTTGGCACATTTGGTTGCTACCTGGCTTAAGTTCATAAACAATTACTGAAAATGACTAAAATTACATTTCTATAGTACTGTGAAGTAACAACATTTTTATATATATTAGAAGTGTCTCTACTATTCCTGGTTCCATTAGAAAGACATCTTTCTCTGTTTTGTCTGTTTATGGTTTTAATGTCCTTTTTTATTTTTTTAACTGGCTTCAGAATTAATAAAATATAAGGGGAACCTAATTTTTAAATATTCATATTGACTGAGATAGCATACTTTTCAAATGCTGTTTACAGAAGCAAGGCTTCACTGAGTCATGTTTACAATGAAGGAGAGGAGAGAAACGTTTAAACAAAAAAAGCAGACTGCACTGGGTCTGTGCAGACAGACATTATGAAAACTTTCACAGAGATACTCAAAATCCACTTTCTTTAAATAAGGCTTTGGTCCTCATCTAGCACCAAATATAGCGCATACCAAAGTCGTTAAAAACAAAGCCATTCTTTTAGCTCTGAGTGTAAAAGTGCATCTGCTGTTTTTTTCTGACAAAAAAAGGGAATTATTTTCACCATTTTTAACATGGTCAAAAAGAACCAAATGGATTTTTAGGGTGTTTTCCAAAAGTGAAGAAAACGGGAAGTGAGCTGTTACTAAATATGTAAGAATCTGGATAACTGAATGAATTTAAACCAAATATTATACATAAAACTTCAGTTTAGCAAAAATCAAAGTACAGTATGTTTCATGGGTTCAGAATTGCTGCTGAAACATAGGTATACATAGATCAGTTGTTACCCAATTTATATTGCTATAAATGCAATATTCATGTGAATATGCTAAGGCATATTAAGAATGTAAGTCTTGGCCGGGCGCGGTGGCTCAAGCCTGTAATCCCAGCACTTTGGGAGGCCGAGACGGGCGGATCACGAGTTCAGGAGATCGAGACCATCCTGGCTAACACGGTGAAACCCCGTCTCTACTAAAATACAAAAAAAATTAGCCGGGCGAGGTGGCGGGCGCCTGTACTCCCAGCTACTCGGGAGGCTGAGGCAGGAGAATGGCGTGAACCCGGGAGGCGGAGCTTGCAGTGAGCTGAGATCCGGCCACTGCACTCCAGCCTGGGCGACAGAGCCAGACTCCGTCTCAAAAAAAAAAAAAAGAATGTAAGTCTTCTCATGCCTATAATCCCAGCACTTTGGGAGACCAAAGCAGGTGGATCACCTGAGGTCAGGAGTTTGAGACCAGTCTGGTCCAACATGGTGAAACCCCGTCTCTACTAAAACTACAAAAAGTAGCCAGGTGTGGTGGCACGTGCCTGTAATCCCAGCTACTCAGGAGGCTGAGGCAGGAGAATCGCTTAAACTCGGGACATGGAGGTTCCAGTGAGCTGAGATCACGCCATTGCACTCCAGCCTGGGTGATAAGAGCAAAAAACTGTCTCAAAAAAAAAAAAAAAAGTATAAGCCTTGCAGGCTGGGTGGGGTGGTTCACACTTATAATCCCAGCACTTTAGGAGGCTTGAACCCAGGAGTTCAAGACTGGCCTGAGCAAAAGAGTGAGACCTAGTCTCAAAAAAAAAAAGGGAGGGAGGGAGGAAGGAAGGAAGGAAGATAGATAGATAGATTAATCAGATAGCACTGGATCTTCCAAAACAAAAAAGTGTATAGGCCTTGTAAGCCAAGTAAAGTATATTACAATGTTCTATTGTTAGACGTTGTTATCAGTAATTTTGTATCTCTGTCCTTCTCTTGTCACACTTTACACTCTTTACACTAAGCAGAGCTTCCCAGTTAAGAAAACATTCAAAACACTTTCTTTAGTTGCCTTGAATGTGAGACACCTTGAATGAATTAAACCTGCTTAGTGCTACCAACACTCATGTTTCTATTGGCTGCTAGTGCTGACCGCAGGGTTGAGGAAGGTAGAAAGATACCCAGATTCCCTCCAAAAATAACCAACATGTTTGTAGAAGCAGTCACTGTCTTCACCACGCTTCCTCCTTTTTTGGTTCAAGTCATTTCCTCCATGGGAAATTATCTGTAAATGAATCAATCTTGTAGCCCAACAGGTTGCCTTTTCCTCGAAATTCTGTTTACTTGGGATTCTTCCCTAATCTCTCCACCAAATATATTTGGAGAAGGAGAAGGGTTTAGTCCTTCTCCTTCTCTGGTTAGCTCTGTGGTTAGAAATGTAAATAGTGAATTTAACGTGACTTCTCTGTGCTGTTTGGAAGGATTCTTGCAGCAAAATGTCCCCCAACCATAAAAAGGCAAGGTGAGGTAATGCAAGGAATTAATCTAGCTGTAGATATGTGCATTGCTATAAATGTAAATAAATATCTGACAGGTGTGATTTAAGTTGTAAAAGAGTCTATTAAAACATAACTATTTTTTATTTAAAAAATCAGAAGGGGCCAGGTGGGGTGGCTCAACGCCTGCAACTCCACACATTGGGAGATCAAGGTGGAAGGATCACTTGAGGCCAGGAGTTCAAGACCAGCCTGGACAACATAGTGAGACCCCCAACTCTATGAAAAAACACAAAATTAAAATGAGCTGGGCATGGTGGCATGCACCTATAGTCCCAGCTACTAGGTAAGCTGAGGTGGGAGGATCACTTGAGCCCAAGAGTTCAAGGCTGCCGTGAGCTGTGATCTTGGCACTGCACTCCAGCCTAGGCAACAGAGTGAGACCCTGTCTCAAAAAAAAAATAAAATAAAATAAATAAATAAATAAATAAATAAAGGAGAACAGCTTCAAATTACCCATTTGTGTTCCATTATATTCATAAGCCATGCATTTTACTGGGGCCTGGTTTCAAATTTGCAGTGCTTGCCTACACTCAATGGCAGATATCTCCATTTCCACAAGCCCTTTGGCTCTCTCTCTAAAAATAAATGAGGCCGAGAACAGTGGCTCACACCTGTAATCCCAGCACGTTGGGTGGATCACCTGAGGTCAGGAGTTCGAGACCAGCCTGGCCAACATGGTGAAACCCCATCTCTACTAAAAATACAAAAATTAGCAGGGCATGGTGGCACGTGCCTGTAATCCCAGCTAGTCGGGAAGCTGAGGCAGGAGAATCCCTTAAACCCAGACGGCAGAGGTTGCAGTGAGCCGAGATCATGCCATTGCACTCCAGCCTGGGTGACAGAGTGAGACTCCATCTCAATAAATAAATAAATAAGAAAGTTTTTTTTTCCTCAAAAAAAAAAAAAAAAAAAAAATCACACTATTTGTAGATTAAACCAAGTACATAGGTTAAACATGTGAAGAAAGGGATGGAAGAGAAATCAGAGTCAGTGTAGATGCTATGTTTTCAAGCCCAAGCAGTTGGGGAAATTAATGAGTTAAAGTGAGAGGACAGGTGTTATAATCTGCAAAGTGCTACAACAATGTCCGTGATTGGTATAGGTACAGGAACACAGAGAGGAAAAACTAGGAAAGATGGATGTAGCTAGCAACAAGAACAATGAGTTCAGCTGGGAACTTCCTGTCTTTAAAAGTGAGATATTTAAGCAGAGATGTACCAGACACAGTGAAAGATTTCCACTTGGAAGTTGAGTAAGGTAGCTCACCTGGAGGCAGATTTAGGAGTCATCACATAGGGGTGATGTTTGAGTCTTTGAGCAAATAAGGGAATGTGGACAGGAAACATCATTAATGACAACCCCTTTGAGTTTCACAATATAAATCTTTCCACTGCCTTTTTCTCCAGTACATAGTCAATTGTTGAGGTCTTGTCTATGTCTGCCTTTTCTCTGTCCTTTGTTTGTTTTAGCTTACGCACTTCCAAAAAGTAAGAATGTGTCTGTTTAACTCACTTTGAACAGTAGAGAACTCAGTATCACTGGCACAGAGGCTCTACAAGTGCAAAGTTCTTACCCAACATGAGTTGGTTTGGCCTAAGCTTGGAGATGGAGGGTCTGGCTCCAGGATATAAAGCATGGAGCCAAGGGTAAGTGCAGAAGCAGGGCTTCAAAGAAAACCCTGCTCAGGCTAGGCGCAGTGGCTCATGCTTGCAATTCCAACACTTTGGGAGGCTGAGGTGGGTGGATCACGAGGTAAGGAGTTTTTGTTTGTTTGTTTGTTTTTTGAGACAGAGTCTTGCTGTGTCACCCAGGCTGGAGTGCAGTGGTGCAATCTCGGCTCACTGCAAGTTGCGCCTCCCGGGTTCACACCATTCTCCTGCCTCAGCCTCCCAAGTAACTGAGACTACAGGCGTCTGCCACCACGCCCAGCTAATTTTTTGTATTTTTAGTAGAGATGGGGTTTCACTTGTTAGCCAGGATGGTCTCGATCTCCTGACCTCATGATCCACCCACCTTGGCCTTCCAAAGTGCTGGGATTATAGGCATGAGCCACCGCGCCCTGCCAAGGTCAGGAGTTTGAGACCAGCCTGACCAACATGGTAAAACCTTGCCTCTATTAAAAATACAAAAATTAGCCAGGCATGGTGGCGCATGCCTATAATCCCAGCTACTAGGGAGGTTGAGGCAGGAGAATCGCTTGAACCTGGGAGGCGGAGATAGCAGTGAGCTGAGATCGTGCCACTGCAGGTGGAGACCCTGTCTCCAAAAAAAAAAAAAGAAAGAAAAGAAAGCCCTGCTCAGAAGGCAGCACCTATGAAGGTATGTGGTTGCCTGGTGGAAACCACAAGACAGCAAATGAAATGGGTTAGACAAGGAGGGAACCAGGTCTAATGAATAAGGGGGAAAGGTATAACATATGACGGCTTCCCTAACCTCTAGCCTTCTAGTTCCACATTCCTGTCCCAGCACCATTCTGACACAGTCTCTTCACAGTTCACCCTGTATTGTAGGCTTTGGAATATGCCTCAGGGCATGTGTGTTCCTATGCATCTCAGCTATTTTGTGCTGCTATAACAGAATACCACAGACTGGGTAATTTGTAATGAATATACATTTATTGGCTCACGGTTCGGAAGTCCAGTGTCAAGGGGCTGGCATCTTGTGAGGACCTTCTTGCTGCATCACAGCATGGCAGAAGGTGTCACATGGTGGAAGGGCAAAAAGAGAGGGCAAGGGATAGGCAAGCCCACTCCCACAATAACAAACCCACTCCCGTAATAACAAACCTACTCCCTTGATAACAACATTAGCCCATTCTTGAGGTGGGGCCCTTGTGATCTAAACACCTCTTAGAGGTCCCACCTCCCAATACCATTACAATGCCAATTAAATTTCAACATGAGCTTTGGATAGGGACAAACATTCAAACCACAGCGCTCTGTGTACTTTACTATCTTTCCTTAAAGTCAGTTGTGGTTTTGGCTGTCTGTGAATAACCAGATTGTAAGCTTCTCAAAGGCAGGGATGAAGCAGAAGCCCACTGTTCATGGCCTGTCCTGGAACACTGGAGGAACTGCAGCTTTCCTGCTACCTGGGTCTGAATTAAGGACATCCCAAATTTAAGAACTTGGTTTACTACATCACAAGGGCGTTGCCCTTGCTCTACTTTGTTCCTGACACCATTCCCTTCATTCTGCCAGGCAACCGCCTCACTCTCCATCTAGTTATTTGCTTTCCTTATCCCTCACATCCAGTATCTTCTGATGTCCTTAGGCAATGTCTGCATCTTTCTTCTTTGACTCAGCACTCTCAGAAAACCATGCTTTGGAGCACATGCTTAACCTGACCCTAGGATCTCTGCACTTTCCCTGCAAACAGGCCCTGCCCAATGTGTCCCAGAAAGAGATCTGGTCATTTAGTGTTTGTCTATCTCCTCCCTTCTGGCCTGTGAATTCCCCATTTCTGACAATCTTACCCTCATATCTTCTACTCTGGAGATGAGTGAAAAGTTGTGGGTTGAAACCGTTCCAATTGTGATTAGAATGTATGTGGTCATTAGCAAACAAAATATAATAAAATATAACTCAAATGAATAAGTAAAAGCAGTTCATTTTCTGTGGCTATTCAGCTTTTTGGTTATAGTTGCCTCTTTTTGCATAAAATTAGAACTAGTTTGCTGTGTTTACAGAAAAGGCTTGCTTTGCTTTGCCAAGCAAATTGGCAGAGAAAGTGTTCTTGCAATAAAAGGACACAACATTCTAATATCCTTTCCTAGTTCTGCCCTATAAAACGCAGTCTCTATTGCATTCCCAAGTATCAGGGAATTATAACTTCCCTCCATCACCACCAACACTGCTACAGACCAAGAAAGAAAAGCCAACATCTTTATTAACTCTTTGAATAAATTGTTATTGTGCACACATCAAGTGGTGGGAGCTGGGCTAGGCGTTGTGAGAGTTACAGTCACGTGGAAGCCATGATCCCTGGCCCACAGCTACTCGCAGTCTAGCTGGGGAGATAAGACATGGCTATCAGCCACTATCAGGCAGTTGCCATAAATGCCGTGTACATGAGTGGTGGGATCTCAAGTGCCGTAGGATTTCAGAGGAGGCGGAGAAGAAGTCTGGCTTAACAGAGGAAGTTTGAATCTAGTTGGCCTTTTGTTTTCTCAATAAATATTTATTGGGTGTCTCTGAGGACTGGACTGAGTTCCGTGCCAATTGCTAAGGAACACAACAGTGGGCAAAACAGACATCATCTGTGGCTCTGATGAGAACCTATAGGGGAAAAGATATTAACCAGATGATCATACAATCATATAATTATACCACCTGCTAAATTATCTGAAGGAAGTAGAGGGGCCTATGGGGGCCTATGGGGTCAGGGAAGACTTCCCTATGGAGGGGATGTGGGAGCTAAGATCTGTAGATAAGTAGGAGTTAACCAGGCCACAAAAGAAAAGAAAAGAAAAAAGAAAGGAAAGAGAGAGGGGAGTGAGCATTACAGACAAAGGGAACAGTACGTCCAAAGTTCTTGAGGTAGGAGTAAGCATGGCGATTTAAACAATGAGAAACGCTCTGTGTGTGCGGAGCAAAACTGACAGGGAGGGGAGAAGACTGGAGCCAGACCACCAGGATCTAGTGGGCCCTGGTAAGGACTTGGGTCTTGATCCCAAGAGGAATGAGAATCTACTGAAGGGATTTAATAAGAGGAGAAATGATCATATTTGCATATTAAAAACATATCCTGGCCAGGCACAATGGCTCATGCTTGTAATACCAGCACTTTAGGAAGCTGAGGGAGGAGCGCCTGAGCCCAGGAATTTGAGACTAGCCTGGGCCACATCATGACATCCCGTCTCTGCAATAAATAAATAAATAAATAAATAAACTAAATAAATAAGCTGAGCGTGGTGGCACATGCCTGAGTCCCAGCTACTTTGAAGGCTGAGGCAGGAGGATCACTTGAACCCAAGAGTTTGAGGCTGCAGTGAGCCATGATCCCACCACTGCACTCCAGCCTGGGCAACAGAGACCCTGTCTAAATTAAAAAAAAAAAAAAAACAAGCCAGGTGTAGTGGCTCACACCTGTAATCCCAGCACTTTGGGAGGCTGAGGTGGGCAGATTACAAGCTCAGGAGTTTGAGATCAGCCTCGCCAACATGGTAAAACCCCATCTTTACCAAAAATACAAACATTAGCCAGGCATGGTGGCACACACCTGTAATCCTAGCTACTTGGGAGGCTGAGGCAGGACAATTACTTGAACCTGGGAGGTGAAGGTTGCAGTGAGCTGAGATCATGCTATTGCACTCCAGCCTTGACGACAGAGCAAGACTCCATCTCAAAAAAAGAAAACCAGCCAAATAAACCAAAAAAAAAAAAAAAAAAAAAAAAGAATAACCAAATAGGTCAGGCATGTCAGCTCATGCCTGTAATCCCAGCATTTGGAGAGGCCAAAGCTGGCAGATCACTTGAGGTCAGGAGTTCAAGACCAGTCTGGGCAACATGATGAAACCCTGTCTCTACAAAAAATACAAGATTTAGCCGAGTGTGTTGGTGTGTGCCTGTAGTATCAGCTACTCAGGGTGCTGAAGTGGGAAGATCATTTCAACCCTGGAGGCTGAGGCTGCAGTGAGCCGCGATCACACCACTGCACTCCAGCCTTGGCAACAGAGCGAGACCCTGTCTCAAAGCAAAACAAAAAACAAAACAGAAACATTATTCTGGCCACAGTGTGGGGAATGATTGGTTGTAGGGCTCTGGAGTAGTTGCAAAAGATCAGCTGTAGGCAGTTATACTGATCCAGGCAGCAGTTAATGGCGGGATTGGAGGAGAAAAGTGGATGTACGTGTCAGATACTTGAGAACAGAAAGCTGGTATCGGTTCTTAGGAACAGATCTTGAGAGCATGGAAGGTGTTTTCCTCAATCTCAGTGTTTCCTTCCTAGAAAGGAGTTTGTCTCAGCCCTTCTTCTTCCTCTTAAGAGTGAGCTGCCACAGAGAAGAATTCTCTGCAGGTCCTCCTGGCGTTGACGGAGCTGGGAGTGCTGCCCAGGAGTGGGTGGGTGAGTGGATCTCTGTCTTCTATTGTAGTTTGGATGCAGGTCCATTTGGCCCTCACACTGGATTAAGTCCTTAACACTTCTCTATCGATAAAGCTAATATCTTGGCCGCCATATTTACTCTTCGATTTATTTCTCTAACTCTGGGCAGAGAAGAGAGAGACGCTATTTATTAGAGAGTTTTTTGTTTTTTTTTTTTTTTTTTTTTGAGACAGAATCTTGCTCTGTTGCCCAGGCTGGAGTGCAGTGGCATGATCTCGGCTTGCTGCAACCTCTGCCTCCTGGGTTCAAGCAATTCTCCTACCTCAGCCTCCTGAGTCACTGGGACTACAGGTGCATACCACCAGGCCCGGCTAATTTTTGTATTTTTAGTAGAGATGGTGGTTTCACCATGTTGACCAGGCTGGTCTCAAACTCTTGAACTCAAATGATCCGCTCACCGAGGCTTCGCAAAGTGCTGGGATTACAGGCGTGAGCCATCGTGGCTGGCCCTTCTTGAGACTCCAAACAGATTGGATATGGGTGATGGGGCTTGATGGATGGATACGATTTTTTTTTTAAGTTTTAAAAGGAGTTTATTGAAGAATATTCTTAGGAAGCCAACAACTTTTGAATTGTCATTTTTTAAATGTTATGTTTTCTTTTCATGCTGTATAATAAAGGTAACGTGTAAGAGGCTATGAGTTACAAGTTTCTTCCTACTGGAATTCTCTGGGAGAGCACAGTATAGTCATTTCTACAATGCTAAAATAATTTGTTTTAAGTTTCTTCTCTGCTTCTCTTCAAAGAGTGATGAATAATAACAGAAGACAGCATTAAAAACCCATTTTCCCCCATCATTCTGTAGTATTGGAGCCAGTATTTTTACCATCACAGTCTACTATTTTTGCTTCATCCACTTTAGTAAGTTCTGTCACCTCTCTGAATTCAACATCATTCAATACAAAAGTCCACAGATTATCACAGAATCTGTACGTATTTAGAAAGCTCCTGAAATTGACTCTGCTCCTAACCCTCTGAGCCAATGCTGAAGTTATAGCCTTATCAAACTGAAGTAGAATTTGTAGGTGGTCTGTTGAGACTGTATGAGCTCATCTAGGATCACCTGAAGACTGTTTCCCAAAGCAGTATTTCTGTATAACTGATATGCCATGGCTTAGGAAAAATTGCTCCAACTGCCTTTCTTTTTCCTTTTAGCTTTTTTGTTTGTTTGCTTGCTTGTTTGTTTTTGAGACAGAGTCTTGCTCTGTCACTGACGCTTGAGGGCAGTGGCACGACCATGGCTCACTGCAGCCTCTGCCTCCCAGATTCAAGGCACACACTACCATGCCTGACTTATTTTATCTTTTTTTTTTTTTTTTTTTGAGATGAGGTCTCCCTATGTTGCCCAGGCTGGTCTTAAATTCTTGAGCTCGAGCAATACTCCTGCCTTGACCTCTCAAAACACTAGGATTATAGGCATGAGATCCTACACCTGGCCAAAAAATTGCCTTTGTTATTCAAGCTTGCATTGAGGTACTGTGGGGAAAGGGCTTTGTGCTGCAGAGCAGAGAGAAACCACCAGGAGCCCAGCAGGATGTTCCTACTTCCCCAACCACAGAAACCCAGAGGAATACGATTTTGATAGAAATGGAAGGAAAGACATTACAGGTGTGGGGACAATATAAGTAAAGAAGCAAGATGGCTGGGCACTGTGGCTCCCAATGCCTGTAATCCCAACATTTTGGCAGGCCAAGGTGGGCAGATCACCTAAGGTTGGGAGTTCGAGACCAACATAGTGAAACCTCGTCTCTACTAAAAATACAAAATTAGCTGGGCACGGTGGCACATGTCTGTAATCCCAGCTACTCTGGACTCTGGAGACTGAGGCAGGAGAGTCACTTGAACCTGGGAGGTGGAGGTTGCAGTGAGCTGAGATTGTACCATTGCACTCCAGCCTAGGCAACAGAAGAGTGAAACTCTGTCTCAAAAAAAAAAAAAAAAAAAAAGAAGCAAGATGACAGAAAAGCATACAAGGTATGACTGTGGAAAAGGGAATGAACCAATCCAACTAGAGCTGAAGATGTGTGTGAGGAAGTTAAAGTAGGGCTGGAAAGATGGTTGCATTCAGGTTATGGAAGGTGCAGAGGGCCATGCTAGAGTCTATGGATCTTATCTTATAAGCAAAGGAAAGTTACTGTAAGGTTTTCAAGTAGGCAGCATGAGCTAAACAACTTGTGGTGTGTAGAGCAGATTAAGCACAGAAACCAGTCAGGAGATTATTACAAGGTCCTGAACTGGTGTGACAATGATAATGAAGGAATAAATGCAGACATGTGAAGGAAGAACTCACAGGTCTTTCTTGGAAGGTCAGATGGAATGAGTGAGGGACAAGAAGAATCCAGGATGGCTCCAGGGTTTGTGGCCTCGATGCCTGGAGAATGGGAGTGGCATATGAATGTCAGGAGGAAGATGATGAATTTGGCCTTAGGCGCACTAAATTTGGAATGGAAGAGGGCTATCCAGGTGGAAATGTCCCGTAAGCTTTTGGGCATGAGAAAGACGTGGATTTACAATTGTAGGGAAACGGTCCCTTACCCTATGGGGAAGAAGAGGGAAACCCCTCTGCAACATCCCCTTTCCCATCTGAATTTCCAGTGTCTAACATGCATGAGGAGCTCTGTCATGCTTGTGAATTAATGATTGAAGAATGAAGGTTCTGTTCGCCACTTTGGCTTGAGATGCAGTCTTCCCAGGGCAAGGGGCGACTGAGATTCCTAAAGAAGACCCTGATGTCTGTAACCAGAAAGGGGTCAGTGACAGGGGACAGAAGACAAAGTGAGGGACAGATAAGTGGCTGTCTCAGCATGTGGAGCTGACACTTAATGCCTATCTGTCAGGACATGGCTCCAGCATAACTTTCTTTTATGGCTACAGCGTAGCTTCTCTGGGTAGGGACTCCTAAAGAGACTGTTGATATAAGTGGCTTCAGGCATCTATAAGCTTAATATACCTTCCAAGAGTGGGAGACAAGAAGACGGAAGAAGATGGTTTTCTCATCCAGACGCAAGAATACATTTTACTTAATGGGTTAAACACTTAAAAGTCAAGGATACAGAAACCATATTCAGTAAGGAAGGAACAGTCTTTTAAACAAATGGTGCTGGGAAAATTGGATATCTACATCCAAAAGAATGAAGTTGGATGCTTACCTTATACTATATACAAAAAAAGAAGTTAAAATGGACCAAAGACTTGAATTTGCCTGGGCGCGGTGGCTCACGCCTGTAATCTCAGCACTTTGAGAGGCCGAGGCAGGCGGATCTCCTGAGGTCAGGAGTTCAAGACCAGCCTGGCCAACATAGTGAAACTCCGTCTCTACTGAAAATAAAAAAAATGAGCCGGGCGTGATGGTGGGCACCTGTAATCCCAGTTACCCGGGAGGCTGAGGCAGGAGAATTGCTTGAACCCAGAAGGCGGAGATTGTAGTGAACTGAGATCTCACCACTGCACTGCACTCCAGCCTGGGCTACACAGCAAGACTCCGTCTATTAAAAAAAATAAAATAAAATAAAGACTTAAATTTAAGAGCTAAAAACTATACAACTCTTAGAAGAAAACATAGAGGCAAACCTTCATGACCTTGGATTTAGCAGTAGTTTCTTATATGTCATGCCAAAAGCACTGGCAACGACATAAAAATAGATAAATTAGACTTCATTAAAATTAAAAACTTAATAAAATTAAATTAAAAATGTTTGTGCATCAAATGACATTATCAAGAGAGTGAAAAGACGATCCACAAAACAGGAAAATATTTGCAAAGCATATATCTGATAAGGGTTTAATATCCAGAGTATACATAAAAATCTCTTACAACTCAACAACAGGAAGACACACAACCTAATTTAAAAATAAGGAAAGAGGCCGGGCGCGGTGGCTCATGCCTGTAATCCCAGCACTTTGGGAGGCTGAGACAGATGGATCACCTGAGGTCAGGAGTTAACAGTCTGGACAACATGGTAAAACTCTGTCTCTACAAAAAAAAAAATACAAAAATTAGCTGGGCATGGTGGCATGCACCTGTAATTCCAGCTACTCGGAAGACTAAGACAGGAGAATTGCTTAAATCCAAGAGGCAGAGGTTGCAGTGAGCTGAGATCGCGCCACTGCACTCCAGTCTGCGTGACAGAGCAAGACTCCATCTCAAAATATAAAATAAAATTAAAAATAAATAAAAATGAGAAAAGCACTTGACTAGACATTTCTCCATACAAATTGCCAAAAAGCACATGAAAACATGTTCAGCATCATCAGGCATTAGGAAAATGTAAACTGAAACCACAATGAGATACCACTTCACATCTAGTAGTGTGGCTATACTTTTTTTTTTTTTTTTTTTTTTTGGTCGGAGTCTCGCTCTGTCACCAGGCTGGAGTGCAGTGGCGCGATCTTGGCTCACTGCAACCTTCCCCTCCCAGGTTCAAGCAATTCTTCTGCCTCAGCCTCCTGAGTAGCTGGGATTACAGGCACATGCCACCATGTCTGGCTAAGTTTTGTATTTTTAGTAGAGATGGGGGTTTCACCATGTTGGTCAGGCTGGTCTCGAACTACTGACCTCGTGATCTGCCTGCTTCAGCCTCCCAAAGTGCTGGGATTACAGGCGTGAGCCACCAGGCCTAGCCATAAATTTTTGTTTTAACTGAAAATAACCAAGCATTGGAGATCATTTGGAGAATCTGGAGCCCTTGTGGTATTGCTGGTGGGAATGTAAAATAGTATATCCACCGTGAAACACAGCCTGACAGTTCCTCCAAAAGTAGAACATAGAATTACCATATGATATAGTAAGTCCACTCTGTTAGTCAGCTCTGGCAGCTATAACAAAATGCCATAAACTAGGTAGCATAAACAACAAACATTTATTTTTTTGTTTATTTTTTCTTGAGACAGGATCTCTGTCATTCAGGTTGCAGTGCAGTGACGCCATCTCAGCTCACTGCAACATCCGCCTCCCAGGTTCAAGCAACTATCCTGCCTCAGCCTCCCAAGTAACTGGGACTATAGGCACCTGCCACCACACCTGGCTAATTTTTTTGTATTTTTAGTAGATATGGGGTTTCACCAGGTTGGCCAGACTGGTCTTGAATGCCTGACCTTAAGTGATCCACCCACCTTGGCCTCCCAAAGTGCTGGGAGGCCAGACATGGGCCAACACGCCCAGCCACAGACATTTATTTCTCACAGTTCGGAGCCTGGAAGTCTGAGATCAAGGCACTGGCAGTTCAGTGTCTGGTGAGGGCCACTTCCTGGTTCATAAAGGGCGGTCTTCTTGCTGTGTCCTCACATGGCAGAGAAGAGACACAAGCTCTCTTGGGACTCTTGTAAAGACACTAATCCCATTCATAAAGGCTCCACTGTCATGAGTGCATCTGATCCTAATTACCTAATTATCCTAATTACCTGCCAAAGACCCCACCTCCTTGCAAAATCCATATGCTGAAATCCCACCCCTTATGGGGTGGGAAACAAGCATATGGATTTTGAGAGGACACAAGCATTCGATTCTGTGGTACATTCTTTGGTACATACTCCAAATAATTGAAAGCAGGGACTCAAACAGGTTCTTGTATATCAATGTTTACAGCAGCATTTTTCACAATAGGCAAAGGCAGAAGCACCCCAAGTGTCTATCAACAGAGTCGAATGGATTTTTAAAATGTATTATATACATACAATAGAATATTAGTCTTAAAAAGGAGTGAAATCCTGATACATGCTACAACATGGATGAACCTTGAAGACATTAATGAAATAAGTCAGACATTAGCCAGATGTGGTGGCGCACACACGAGTAGTCCCAGCTACTTGGGAGGCTGAGGCAGGAGGATCCCTTGAGCCCAGAAGTTTGTGGCTACAGTCAGCTATGACTGTGGCACTGCACTTAGTAACAAAGCAAGATGAAAGAAAGAAAGAGAGAGAGAGAAAGAGAGAAAAGAAGTAGGAAGGAAGGAAGGAAAGAAAAGAAGAAAAGAAAGAAAAAGAACCAGACACCAGACATAGGAAGACAAATCTTGCATGATTCACTTGCGTTAGATATCTAGAATAAATAAATTCATAGAAATGGAAAGTCAAACAGAGGCTCCTAAGGAGTGCGGTAAGGGCAAATAAGGAGTTATTGCTTAATGGGTGCAGAATTTTGTTTAGGGTGATGAAAAAGTTTTAGAAATAGAGTTGTGATGGTTGCACAACATGACACTACATTTTAAAATGGTTAAAATTGCGAATACTGGGGCCAGGTGTGGTGGCTCATACCTGTAACCCCAGCACTTTGGGAGGACGAGGTGGGTGGATCATCTGAGGTCAGCAGTTCTCCGAGACCAGCCTGGCCAACATGGTGAAACCCTGTCGCTACTAAAAATACAAAAATTAGCCAGGCATAGTGGTGCACGCCTGTAACCTCAGCTACTCAGGAGGCCGAGGCACGAGAATCGCTTGAACCTGGGAGGCAGAGGTTACAGTGAGCCAAGATCACACCACTGCACTCCACCCTGGGTGACAAAGCAAGATTCCTTCCAAAAAAAGTTTTTTTTAAGAATTGCAAATATTTTACCACAAGAAAATCAAGAAGATTCCTTTCACTATTAATTAAACATAATAATCATAGCTATCATTTATCAAGTGCTTCCTACATGCCAGGAGATTTACCAGGATTATTTTATTTATCCTCATAAGAACCCTATAAGGGGCATGTATTATTAGCCTTATGTGATATATAAGGAAACTAAGGCTTTCAGAAGTTAAATAATTTTCCCAGGGTCACAAAGCTGGTAAATAATCAGTTCAAAACTAAAATGATTTCACGTTACTTAGTTGGATGTTAAAGGAATTATTATTTATTTATTTGTGGTTGAAGTTCAAGTTTGTATCTGAAAATAATTTTTTTTAAGAAAATAGTAGGCCGGGCGCGGTGGCTCAAGCCTGTAATCCCACCACTTTGGGAGGCCGAGACGGGCGGATCATGAGGTCAGGAGATCGAGACCATCCTGGCTAACACGGTGAAACCCCGTCTCTACTAAAAATACAAGAAAATTAGCCGGGCGAGGTGGCGGGCGCCTGTAGTCCCAGCTACTCGGGAGGCTGAGGCAGGAGAATGGCGTGAACCCGGGGGAGCGGAGCTTGCAGTGAGCCGAGATCGCGCCACTGCACTCCAGCCTGGGGCACAGAGCAAGACTCCGCGTCAAAAAAAAAAAAAAAAAAAAAAAAGAAAATAGTAATAGGACTAACAATTATGTGGTTTTCAAACAACACTGAAATACCAGTTTTTGCTTGTGGAATTGTAAAATTTTAAAAATACATGACAAGCAATGTTTTTCAGGATTAATGAATCAGAAACCTTTGAACAATTTGGCAATTTAACTTGATACAATCCTTTAAGAAAGATATTTGGCAATACATACCAGATTTTTTTTTTTTTTTTTTTTTTGAGACGGAGTTTCGCTCTTGTTGCCCAGGCTGGAGTGCAATGGCGCAATCTCAGCTCACCGCAACCTCCCCTTACCAGGTTCAAGCAACTCTCCCGCCTCAGCCTCCTGAGTATCTGGGATTACAGGCACGTGCCACCATGCCTGGCTAATTTTTTAAATTTTTTGTAGAGATGAGGTTTCTTCATGTTGGTCAGGCTGGTCTCGAACTCCTGACCTCAGGTGATCCGCCCGCCTCGGCCTCCCAAAGTGCTGGGATTACAGGCGTGAGCCATCGCGCCTGGACAATAATATCAGATTATTAAACATTCATTTTCAAAGTAGTTTTACTTCTGGAAATGGTTTCTAAACTAGATTCTGTGTACAGGAAGAAATTTTTAATGCAAAGGTGTTCATTGAAGTTTTATTTATAAAATGGCAAAAAAATTAAAAAAATCTAAACTGTCAAACAATTTTTGAATGCTTAGAAAAGTTATTATGGCCGGGAGCGGTGGCTCAAGCCTGTAATCCCAGCACTTTGGGAGGCCGAGATGGGCGGCTCACGAGGTCAGGAGATCAAGACCATCCTGGCTAACACGTTGAAACCCCGTCTCTACTAAAAAATACAAAAAACTAGCCAGGCGAGGTGGCGGGGGCCTGTAGTCCCAGCTACTCGGGAGGCTGAGGCAGGAGAATGGCGTGAACCTGGGAGGCGGAGCTTGCAGTGAGCTGAGATCTGGCCACTGCACTCCAGCCTGGGCAACAGAGCGAGACTCCGTCTCAAAAAAAAAAAAAAAGTTATTATATATTTATTCAATGGAATATCATATTTCTTTAAAATATCTACTTATGTAATATGGGGAAATACTTTTTTACAATGTTAAGTTTTTAAAACTACATACAAAATTGGGTGTCCAGTGTAAGTATAATTCAGTAAAAATATACAGAAGAAAAAAATCACTTTAAACCAAAAATGTAAATATGAGATTATTTTTGTGTAGTGGAATTCTACAGTTCTTTCCTCTTTCATCCATTTCTTTTTTTTTTTAATTAATTAATTTTTTTTGGGGGGGGGGGGTTTTGTTTGTTTTTTTGAGACGGAGTCTCTCTCTGTCGCCCGGGCTGGAGTGCAGTGCCTGCATCTCAGCTCGCTACAAGCTCCGCCTCCCGGGTTTACGCCATTCTCCTGCCTCAGCCTCCCGAGTAGCTGGGACTACAGGCGCCCGCCACCTCGCCCGGCTAGCTTTTTGTATTTTTTTAGAGACGGGGTTTCACCGTGTTAGCCAGGATGATCTCGATCTCCTGACCTCGTGATCCGCCCATCTCGGCCTCCCAAAGTGCTGGGATTACAGGCTTGAGCCACCGCGCCCGGCCATTAATTTATTTTTTTGAGATGGAGTTTCACTCTTGTAGCCCAGACTGGAGTGCAATGGTGCAATCTTGGCTCAATGCAACCTCTGCCTCCCAGGTTCAAGCGATTCTCCTGCCTTAGCCTGCCGAGTAGCTGATATTACAGACTTATGCCACCACGCCTGGCTAATTTTGTATTTTTAGTAGAGATGGGGTTTCTCCATGTTGGTCAGGCTGGTCTCGAACTCCCATCCTCAGGTGATACGCCCGCCTCAGCCTCCCAAAGTGTTGGGATTACAGGTGTGAGCCACTGTGCCTGGCCATCCATTTCTTATCCTAAAGTGAGTGTGCATTACTTTATAGTTGTAAAATTAAAAAACTGTTTTTTAAAAGAAAGATATAGTTTAAAAAGACCAAATTTGGCTGAGTGTGGTGGCTCACATCTATAATCCTACCATTTTGCAGGTCTGAGGTGGGAGGATTGCTTGAGGCCAAGAGTTCAAGACTAACCTGGTCAACATAGCAAGACCCCTGTTTCTATTTAAACAAATAAATAAATAATAAAAATACCAAATCCATATTCCTCTTTCGAATTACTGAGTAAAATAAAATATTTTCTTTTTCCACTTTCAAAGATGGTATTTTTTTTTTATTATGTCTTGAGGGCATTGGTGTGATTAAAAAGACAGATAAATGGCCAAGAATTCATGAGTCATCAAATATTGCTCCCTGATGTATCAGGAGAAAATCTCAAGCCTTGAGATTAATAGTAAAATACCATTTAAAAAGTCACTTAAATCTACCCAAACTGAATATTCGGTGCCTCATTTATTGTTTTGTAAAGACATGCTCAGTATATCAATGCTGTGAAACTGAAACAAGTTTCAATAACTGAGAGCAATAGAGGCTTCACTAAGTCAGAGACCCAGCCAGATAAAATTTTGAAATGATTAAAATATCACAAAGGTCCAAGCGCGGTGGCTGATGTCTGTAATCCCAGGACTTTGGGGAAGTCAGGATGGGAGGATAGCTTGAGGCTAGAAACTGGAGACCAGCCTGGGCAACGGTTCAAGACCTGGTCTCTAAAAGAATTTTTTTAGTTAGGTGGGCCTGGTGGCGTGAGCCTATAGTTCCAGCTACTTGGGAGACTGAGGTGGGAGGATCACTCCAGCCCAGCAGTTTGAGGCTGCAGTGAGCTATGATGGTGCCATGCACTCCAGGCTGGGCAACAGAATGAGGCCCTGTCTCAAATAAAATAATAAAGTAAAAATCAGAAAGAGCTGAAGACAAAATTGGTGTAGGAAGCCCATGACTGATTTAAGCATCTGGATCACTGTGTCTTCAGATTGATGGCTGTGCCTCAGGTGACCCTGGGATAAAGCTGGCCGAGAGATGGGGAGGAGCCGATGACTCAATCAAGCTGAGACTCAGGTATAATTAGGTGAACCTTTACACCAAATGGACATCACAAATCTGTGATTTGATCTGCAAGGGATTTTATTTTTACCCGGACTCTGTCCTATGTCAAAACTTGCCGATTATTTTCATTAATCCCATGACAATTTTATACGAGTCCAAATCCTCTTACTTTTAAATATCCTTATTTAGCCATTAGATTTTGATGGATTGATTTTAATTTTTAATAATGAGTATATTCTATATTTTAGACCAGGGAGCATGAAGCCATTATGCAGTTAATGAGTTTCATCATTATTTACGATACAATAAACTGTGTGTTTATTTAAATTGGGCATACATTAACATAAATGCACAGAACATTTTTTAAAATTCCTCTCTACGCTATTTATGGCACATGGCAAAGTTTAATGGTAGATGGAAAGAAAGAAAGAAAGAGTAAGAAACGAGACCCTTGGGTAGCCTGAAGGATCAAGATAGGACCAACTTGGATTCATTAGGGGGCAGCTTTGTGGGAAGGGCTCAGGTGAGCACCCACAGATTGCACTGAGGTGCTATACTCTGAGGTTGTGATAAACAGACTTCCCAGCCCCCGCAGATCTTTCCTGTAGATTTATCACAGTGCCTGGGGTTCTGCCATTCAGAATTTTCCCTATAGTCTTGAAGGTTAATCATGTTTACAGTTCTACTTTGAAGATTGCAAAGCACCTCTAGGAACCCTTCTTAGCTAATCCCTTGGGGCAGGGGCTGTAACCAGTTGATCAAGCTTGACTGGTGCATCTTTTCCGGAAGAGGCAGTAGCACTGTTAAGAGCTCAGGCTTCAGAGATTAAATCCCTGCCTCTGCTGAGAGTGGCCTGGGGCAAGTTATCTTCCCTAAGCCTCAGTTTCTTCATCTATAAAGGAAGGATAATAATATTTACCTGGAAGGGCAGTCATAAAGGAAATAAAAAATACGTGGAAAACACTTAACCACAACAGATGGTCCCCATTTAAGGACAACAGGCAGGTTGAAAGGCAGCTGTTAGCCCTTCACTGAGCATGTGCACCTCCCTCAGCTCAGGTGCATCCTGGCAGGTGGGCTGGGGAGAGTATTTTCAACTGCTGGGAACCCTACTTCCCTGCCAGCTGTGAGCTGTAGGGAAGGGAAGCCTAGGCGGACCAGGTCAGCACCTCCTCTAACATCCAACTTCACCTCCATGAAATCAACACCCTCGCAATCTTGGTATCCTGGGAGACTGGAGAGGGGCCCTAAATGGGAGGGTTCCCAGAAGAAACTTCACCAGCTAGAGAATTCTGCCTAGGGAAGAGGTGTGTGTGTGTGTTTGTTTGTTTGTTCTTTCTCTGTTGCCCCAGTTGGAGTACAGTGGCACTATCTCAGTCCTCTACAACCTCCGCCTCCAGGGTTCCAGCGATTCTCATGCCTCAGCCTCCCCCCGCTAACTTTTTGTGTTTTTAATACAGACAGGATTTCACCATGTTGGCCAGGCTGGTCTCGAATTCCTGAGCTCAAGTAATCCTCCCTCATTGTCCTCTCAAAGTGCTGGGACTACAGGCGTGAGCCACCACACTTGGCCTGTTTGTTTTTTAGAGACAGAATCTCTGTCGCCCAGACTGGAGTGCAGTGATGCAATCATAGCTCACGGCAGTCTTGAACTCCTGGGCTCAAGCAGTTTTCCCACCTCACCTTCCCAAGTAGCTGGGACTACAGACATGCATCACTACACCCTTAATTTCTTTGTACAAATGAGGTCTCACTATGTTGCCCAGGCTGGTCTCAAGCACTTTTCCTGCCTAGGCCTCCCAAAGCGCTGGGATTACAGGTGTGGGCCACCGCACCCAGCCTTAGGGGATAGGTTTTAATATTCATTTTCTAGCTCTAGGAAAGGTTGGTGCCCATGAGTCATCAGGGCTCTTGGCCACTTTCATCTTTGCACACTGGGTCTGATGTTGCCAGGGACAGATGAAAGTGTGGCAAATTGGAGAGAACAGGGAAAGCATGTGTCTCTAAGACTCTACCGAGGAAGGTCTGTTTCTTCTAGAAAGCCTGAAGACAGATGCCGTGACCCAGGACTCTGACGCTTACTGGTACGTGTAACTGTCTACCTTGGCCTCTTTTCTTTTCTCTTATACATTATCACTACTGCATCTTCAGGAGGGTTTTTGACCTAGAGGTCCAAAACCTGGCAATCCATCATCTGCACAGATTCATTTGTTTTCTAGAATAAGAGATTCTCACACACCAACTCCTTAGAGATTCTGATTTAGGAAGTATGAAAGGCTTAGGGGCCAAGAGTATAAATTCTGGAGACAGATTGCCTTGGTTCCAATCCCAGCTCCCTGGCTTACTATGTGTGCATGTGAGCAAGTCACTTATGATCTCTGCACTTCAGTTTCTTCATCTATAAGATTAGGATAATAACAGTACCTGGCAGAGGGGCTAACAGGGTGAAATGAGTTATTGTTATTAAGCAAGGCACAGGGCCTAGAATTTGGTAGGTATTTTTAAAAAGGCTGTTGATCATGAGACACAGACCAGCTGAGGAATCACTTTGATACAAAACTATTTCTAATTAGCATCCAACCATTGGTCTGTAGTGTAATTTCAGAAGTTGAAACAGGAGATTCAGGGACATCAAAGAATAATTTTTGGCAAGTTCCTGACGCTGACAAGAAAGATGAAAATTAGGAGGCATTACTTTTTGATCACTCCTTATATGGATACATTTATGAAACACTGGACAATTTTCAAGGTAAACCATTGAACATCAGGAAGCACAAAGTCAAGAGAGAAGAAAAACCTAAAATTACAGGATTTCACATGACAAATCAAAAGTAAATTAATCATTTTTCACTGACCTTAATCACAGGGAAAAAAATTAATCATTGTCAGAAATGTTTAAAACTGCTTGAGTACTTTCCAAAGGTTCCAGGGAATGAGATGTATTCATCATAAGATGAAGAATTCCATCAAATTTGATCCAGGTGCATTTAGAGCAGCACACCTGTCTACGACAACTATACCAGCTTCTCTAATGGTCAGAAATTGAATGTAGACACCACAAAGAGGGAATTTTAGTACTTTTAGCTGCTTAGTAGGTCATCCGTACATCCGAACTTCAGAGGTGCCTTGTCAGACATTTTTCATAGCTTCTCCCTTCCCTGTTTTGCTTTTTATTCTTTTTTCTTTTTATCTTTCTTTGAGACAGGGTCTTACTCTGTTACCCAGACAGGAGTACAGTGGTACAATCATAGCTCACTGCAGCCTCCAACTCCTGGGCTCAAGCAATCCTCCTGCCTCAACCTCCTGAGTAGCTAGAGCTACAGGCATACGTCACCATGTTTGGCTAAGTTTTTTATTTTTATTTTTTGTAGAGATGGTGTCTTGCTATGTTACCCAGGCTGGTCTCCAACTCCTGGCTTCAAGCAATCCTCCTTCCTCAGCCTCCCAATGTCCTGAGATTACAGGCATGAGCCACTGCACTGGCCACATTTCTTTTTTTGTTTTGTTTTGTTTTTTTGAGATGGAGTCTCACTCTGTCACCCAGGCTGGAGTGCAGTGGCACAATCTCGGCTCACTGCAACCTCCGCCTTCCAGGTTCAAGTGATTCTTATGTCTCAGCCTCCTAAGTAGCTGGGATTATAAGCATCCGCAACCACACCTGGCTAATTTTTTTTTTAGTAGAGACAGGGTTTCACCATGTTGGCCAGGCTGGTCTCAAACCCCTGCCCTCAAGTGATTCACCTGCCTCGACCTCCCAAAGTGCTGGATTACAGGCAGGAGCTACCACGCCCAGCCAGATTTTTCTTAATCACCTTCTCCAAATTCCTTTCTCCACCTTTTGAATACTGTCATTTACTCTTCTAAGCTATTACAAAGCAATAAGCTATTGCAAAAATTTAAGTTTTTCATTTTTATTTTTTGTAGAGACAGGGTCTTGCTATGTTGCCCAGGCTGGTCTTGCTATGTTTTATCTTTTGTAGAGACAGGGTCTTGCTATGTTGCCCATCTAGGCCTCCCAGTGTCCTGGGATTATAGGCATGAGCCACTGCACTGGCCGCCTTCCTTTTTTTTCTCATAATTACCTTCTCCAAATTCCTTTCTCCTCATTTTGAATACTGTTATTCACTCTTCTAAGCTATTGCAAAACCATCCCTGCTACTATTAAGCATGGCACCTAGGTATTTACACCTTTTTTTTTTTTTTTTTTGGAGATGGATTCTCACTCTGTCACCCAGGCTGGAGTGCAGTGGTACGATCTCTGCTCACTGCAACCTCCGCCTCCCACCTTCAAGCAATTCTGCCTTAGCCTCCCAAGTAGCTGGGATTACAGGCATGTGCCACCACGCCCAGCTAATTTTTGTATTTTTCTTAGAGACCGAGTTTTACCATGTTGGCCAGGCTGGTCTCAAACTCCTGACCTCATGTGATCCACCCACCTCAGCCTCCCAAAGTGCCGGGATTACAGACATGAGCCACCAGGCCTGGCCAGGGTTACACAATTTAAATTACAATTTTTATCCGGATAATTGTAGATGTACATGCAGTGGTAAGAAATCATAGAAAGATTCTTACATTTTGCCCAGTTTCCCCCAAGGGGAATGTTTTGAAAAACTACAGAGCAATATCACAACCAGGTTATTGACAATGCTACAATCCACTAATCTTATTCAGATTTCCTCAGTTTACTGATACTCATTTATGGACATGTGTGTGACTGCTTATTAATATCTATTCAATTTTATCCCCTGTGTAGGTCCAGGTGCCCAGCAACAGGGTCAAGATACTGAATAGTTCTAGCAGCACAAGGATGCCCCTTTGGTTGCCCTTTTATAACCACATCCACCTCTTACTGCTCCATGCACCTATGGCCCTAAATCCTTTACCCTGGCATCCATTTGTTCTCCATTTCTAAAATTTTGTCATTTAGAAAATGTTTTGTAATTGAATCACATATTATGCAATCTTTTGGGACTGGCTTTTTTGACTCAGTACAATTCCCTGGAAATTCATCAAAGCTGTCACACGTATCAGTAGTTCGTTCCTTTTTATTGCTAAGGAGCAGTACTCCATTGTACAGCTCTTTCACAGTTTGACTATTCACCTGTTGAAGGTCATATGAGTGGATTTCTTTTTTTTTTTTTTTGAGATGGAGTCTTGCTTTATTACCCAGGCTGGAGTGCAGTGGTGCAATTTCTGCTCACTACAACCTCCGCCTCCCAGGTTCAAGTGATTCTCCTGCCTCAGCCACCCGAGTAGCTGGGACTACAGGCGCCCGCCACCACGTCCAGCTAATTTTTTGTGGTTTTAGTAGAGACAGGGTTTCACCACGTTAGCCAGGATGGTCTTGATCTCCTGACCTCGTGATCTGCCAGCCTCGGCCTCCCAAACTGCTGGGATTACAGGCTTGAGCCACCGCACCCAGCCATATGAGTGGATTTCAATTTTTGCCTGTGACAAGTAAGGCTGTGAACCTTCATGTTCAACTGTTTGTGTGAATGTAGGTTTTCATTTCTCTGGGGTAAATGTCCTGCTGTACAATTGCTGGGTCATGTGGTGATTGCCTGTTTAGTTTTTTGGGGGTTCCTTGGTTTTTGGTTTTTGTTTGGAGACAGGGTCTCACCCTGTCACCCAGGCTGGAGTGCAGTGACATGCTCCCACCTCAGACTCCCAGAGTGTTGGAATTACAGGCATGGACCACTGAGCCCGGCAGTTGTTTAGCTTTATAAGAGACGGCCAAACTATTTTCCAAAGTGGCTGTACTATTTTACATTCTCGCCAGCAATAAATGAGTTCTCCAGTTTCTCTATAACACCATAAGCCCTTAGCACTCAGACTTTTAGGCATTCTGATAGCTGTGTGGTGGGGGGATATCTCATTGTGGTTTTCTTAAATACTTCGCTCTCTCTCTTTTTTTTTTTTTTTTATGAGCAGTTTTAGGTTCATGGAAAAATTGAGAGGAAGCTATGGAGAATTCTACATGCATAACATACCCCATTATTAACATGCCCCACAGGGTGTTACATTTGCTACAACTGATGAACCTACATTGACACATCCTTATCACCCAGAGTCCATAGTTTACATTAGGGTCAACTCTTCGTGTTGAACATTCGATGGGTTTGAACAAATGTGTAATGACATATATCCATCATTATAGTATCATACTAAGTGGTTTCACTGCCCTAAAAATTCGGCTGGGCACAGTGGCTCATGCCTGTAATCCCAGCACTTTGGGAGGCCAAGGCGGGCAGATCACCTGAGGTCAGGAGTTTGAGACCAGCCTGGCCAACATGACCAAACCCCATCTCTACTAAAAATACAAAAATTAGCTGGGCGCGGTGGTGGGCGTCTGTAGTCCCAGTTACTCAGGACGCTGATGCAGGAGAATCGCTTGAACATGGGAGGCAGAGGTTGCAGTGAGCCGAGATCACACCACTGCACTCCAGCATGGGCAACAGAGTGAGACCCTGTCTCAAAAAAAAAAAAAAAAAAAAAAAATTCTCTGTGCTCTACCTGTTTAACCCTCCCTCCTCCCAATTTCTGGCAACCACTGAGCTTTTTACTGTCTCAGTAGTTTACCTTTTCCAGAATGTCATACAGTTGAAATCGTATAGTAGATAGCCTTTTAAGGTTAGTTCCTTTCACTTAGTAATATGCATTCAAGGTCCCTCCATGTCTTTTCATGACTCGTTTCTTTTCAGCATTGAATACTATTCCATTGTCTAGTTGTACCACCATTTATTTTTCCATTCACCTATTGAAGGACATCTTGGTTGCTTCCAATTTAGACAATTATGAGTAAAGTTACTATGAACATCTGTGTGCAGGTTTTTTTTTTTTTGTGGACAGCAGTTTTCAACTCATTTGGGGAAATACCAAGGACTGCAATTTCTGGATGGCATGATAAAAGTTTTTATTTTAGTTTTTTTGATTGTTTGTTTGTTGAGATGGAGTCTGTTGCCCAGGCTGGAGTGCAATAGCGTGATCTCAGCTCACTGCAACCTCCACCTCCTGGGTTCAAGTGATTCTCCTGCCTCAGCCTCCTGAGTAGCTGGGACTACAGGTGTGCGCCACCACACCCAGCTAATTTTTTGTATTTTTAGTAGAGATGGGGTTTCACCAGGTTGCCCAGGCTGGTCTCAAACTCCTGGCCTCAAGTGATCAGTCTGCCTTGGCCTCCCAAAGTGCTGGGATTACAGGTATAAGCCACCACGCCTGGCCAAGAGTGTGTTTAGTTTTATAAGGGACTGCCACAATGTCTTCCAAACTGGCTGTGCCATTTACATTCCCTCCATCAATGAGTGGAAGTTTGTATTGCTCCACATCCTTATCAGCACTTAGTGTTGTCAGTGTTTTGGATTTTGGCCAAACAGTGGCCAAAATCTATTTGTTTTGGCCAAACAAATGGATTTGGCCATTCTAATAGGTGTGTTATTGTTGCTTTAATTTGCCTTTTTCCTGTTGACATATGATACAGAGTTTATTTTCATATGTTTATTTTTCATCTGTATATCTTTTTTTTTTTTTTTTTTGAGATGGAGTTTCGCTCTGTTGCCCAGGCTGGAGTGCAGTGGTGCGATCTCAGCTCACTGCAAGCTCCGCCTCCTCAGCCTCCCGAGTAGCTGGGACTACAGGCGCCTGCCACCACACCCGGCTAATTTTTTTTTTTGTATTTTTAGTAGAGATGGGGTTTCACCGTGTTAGCCAGGATGGTCTTGATCTCCTGACCTCATGATCCGCCCACCTCAGCCTCCCAAAGTGCCGGGATTACCATCTTATTTAGTGAGGTGTCTGTTAAGGTCACTAGCTCATTTTTAATCAGGTTGTCTTTTTCTTATTGTTGAGTTTAAAGTATTCTTTGTATATTTTAGATAACAGTTTTTTATCACACTTGTCTTTTGCAAGTATTTTATCCTAGCCTGTGGCTTTTCTCCTTATTCTCTTGAGAGTGACTTTCACGGAACAGAAAAGTTTTAATTTTAATTAAATCGAACTTATCAATTCTGTCTTTCATGGATCATGTTTTTGATGTTGTATCTAAAAAATAATCACAAAACTTGAGGGCATCTTGATTTCCTTGTATGTTATCTTCTAGGATTTTTATAGTTTTGTGTTTTACATTTATGTTATCCATGTTGGGTTAATTTTTGTGACGAGTATAAGATTGTGTCTAGATTATTATTATTTGCATATGGATGTCCAGTTGTTCCAGCACCATTTGTTGAAAATGTTCTTTTTGCTCCACTGTATTGCTTTTTTCCTTTGTCAAAGATCAGTTGACTATATTTATGTGAATCGATTTTTTTTTTTTTTTTTTTTTTTTTTGAGACGGAGTCTCGCTCTGTCTCCCAGGCTGGAGTGCAGTGGCGCGATCTCGGCTCGCTGCAAGCTCCGCCTCCCGGGTTCACGCCATTCTCCTGCCTCAGCCTCCCGAGTAGCTGGGACTACAGGCGCCCACAACCGCGCCCGGCTAATTTTTTGTATTTTTAGTAGAGACGGGGTTTCACCGTGGTCTCGATCTCCTGACCTTGTGATCCACCCGCCTCGGCCTCCCAAAGTGCTGGGATTACAGGCGTGAGCCACCGCGCCCGGCATGTGAATCTATTTATGGGCTCTCTATTCTGTTCCATTTATCTTTCTTTGTGTATTCTTTTATCAAACCACACAGTCTTGACTACTGTACCGTTATAGCAAACATGGAAGTTGGATAGTGTCACTCCTCCAATTTTGTCCTCCAGTAGTATTGTGAGCTGTTTTGGGTCTTTTGCTTCTCCATATAACTTTAGAATCAGTTTTTCAATATCCACCAAGTAAGCTGCTAAAATTTTGAGTCAGATTACATTGAATCTACAGATCAAGTTGTGAAGATCTGACATGTTGTCAATATTGAGTCTTCCTATCCATGAACATGGAATATCTCTCCATTTATTTACTTCTTTGATTGTTTTCATCAGAGTTTTGTAGTTTTCCTCACATAGATTGTGTATGTATTCTGTTAGATTTATACCTAAATATTTTGTTTTTGAGGGTGTGCTATGATTTGGATATGGTTTGTCTCCCCAGAAAATGTTGCACTTGGTCTCTAATGTAGCAGCGTTGGAAGGTAGTGCCTTTAAAGCATGATTGGGTCATTAAGATTGATCAATCTTTTTTTCTGAAAAAACTGGGTTAGTTCTCTTGGGATGGATTAGTTCCCAGGAGAGTGGGTTGTTACAAAGCGAGGTTGTCTCTTGTGTTTGGACTCCTTGTGTGCACCCACTTCCCCTTCCACTTTTGAAACATGCCTCCAGATATGTTTCATGCTTCCACATGCGTGCTTCCCCGATGCTGTGAAGCAGCAGGAGGCCCTCACCAGATGCAGCCACCCATCCTGGACTTCTTAGTCTCCAGAACCTCTTTTCTTTATATATTTCCCAGACTCGGGTATTTTGTTATAGCAACAGAAAATGGACTAAGATAAGGTGCTGATATAAATGGTATTGTATTCTTAATTTCAAATTTCCCTTGTTAATTGCTAGTATATAGGAAGTAATTGACATTTATTTATTTTTTTTTTTGAGACAGTCTCACTCCATTGCCTAGGCTGGTGTTCAGTGGCACAACCTTGGCTTGCTGCAACCTCTGCCTCTTGGGTTCAAGTGATTCTCCTGTCTCAGCCTCCCAAGTAGCTGGGACTACAGGTGCACATCACCACACCTGGCTAATTTTTGTATTTTCAGTAGAGACGGGGTTTCACCATGTTGTCCAGGCTGGTCTTGATCTCTTGGCCTCAAGCAATCCTCCTGGCTCAGCCTCCCAAAGTGCTGGAATTACAGGCAGGAACCACCATGCTGCAGCTGAACACCCAGCTGAAGCAACTCACTTTTATATATTATCACTGTGTCCTGCAGTCTTGCTATAACAACTTACTAGCTCCAGGAAAGGTTTTCTGGAGTGCGGTGGCATGATCTCAGCTCACTGCAACCTCTGCCTCCTAGGTTCAAGGGATTCTCCTGCCTCAGCCTCCCAAGTAGCTGGGACTACAGGCTTGTATCACCACGCCCAGCTGATTTTTCGCATTTTTAGTAGCGACAGGGTTTTACCATGTTGGCCAGGCAGAACTCCTGGCCTCAAGTGATCCGCTCACCTTGGCCTCCCAAAGTGCTGGGATTATAGGCATGAGCCACCACGCCTGACCCTGGTCAATTCTACATAAACTACCAGATCATCTGTGAACAGATTTTTTTTCTTTCTTTCCAATATGTATAGACTTTCCCTCCTTTTTCTTATCTTACTGTGTTAGCTAGGACTTCCAGTACAATATTGAAAATCAGTGGTGAGGCCAGGGTCAGTGGCTCATCCCTGTAATCCCAGCACTGTGGGAGGCCAAGGTAGGCAGATTACTTCAACTCAGGAGTTTGAGACCAGCCAGGGTAACATGGTGAAACCCTGTTTCTGCAAAAAAAATACAAAAGTTAACTGGGCATAGTGGCATGCACCTACCTGTAGTCCCAGCTGCTCAGGAGGTTGAGATGGGAGGATTAATTGAACCCAGTAGGTGGAGGTTGCAGTGAACCGAGATCACACCATTGCACTCCATCCTGGGCAACAGAGTGAGACCCTATCTAAGAAAAGAAAAGAAAAAAAAGAAAAGAAAAGACAGGAAGGAAGGAAGGAAGGAAGGAAGGAAGGAAGGAAGGAGAGAAAGGGGAGGGGAGGGGAAGGGAAAGGAGGGGAGGGGAAGGGAAAGGAGGGGAAGGGAAGGGAAAAGGAAGGAAGGAAGGGAGGGAGAAAGGGAAGGAAGGAAGGAAGGAAGGAAGGAAGGAAGGAAGGAAGGAAGGAAGGAAGGAGTGATCCATTTTAAATTAATTTTATTTATGGTTTTTTTTTTTTTTTTTGAGACGGAGTTTCACTCTCACCCAGGCTGGAGTGCAGTGGCATGATTTCAGCTCACTGCAACTTCTTTCTTCCTGGGTTCAGTGATTCTCCTGCCTCAGCCTCCCAAGTGGCTGGGATTACAGGCACATGTCACCACACCTGGCTAATTTTTGTATTTTCAGTAGAAATGGGGTTTCACCATATTGGCCATGCTGGTCTCGAACTCCTGACCTTGTGATCCGCCCACCTCGGCCTCCCAAAGTGCTGGGATTACAGGCGTAAGCCTACCATACTGTCTTAATTATGGTAGCCGTATAGTAAACCTTAATATTGGATAGAGTGATTCTTCTCACTTTATTATATATCAAGATTATTTTAGCTATTCCAGAGCCCATTCCTTTCCACATAAATTTCCGAATAAGTTTGTCCATGTATACAGAAATGCTTTCTGGGGTTGTAATAGAAATTGTATTAAATCTGTAGATTAATTTGGAAGAATATTTTTATTATGTTGAATCTTTCAATCTATAATCATAGTAGGTGTCTCCATTACTTTTTGTTTCCTTTGATTTCTTTCATCAGGATTTTGTAATTTTCAGCACATATATTAAATAAAATATATTTAGAAATATATCTAGCCCAGGTGCAGTGGCTCATGCATGTAATCCTAGCACTTTGAGAAGCCAAGATAGGTGGATCACTTGAGCCCAGAGGTTCGAAACCAGCCTGGGTAACATGGTAAAACCCCACCTCTACAAAAAAAAAAACAGAAAAATTAGCCAGGCATGTGACCCATGCCTGTAGTCCCAACTGTAAGGTGAGAAGACTGCCTGAGCTCAGGAGATCAAACCTGCAGTGAGCCATGATCATATGACTGCACTCCAGGCGGGGCAATAGAACGAGACTCTGTCTCAAAAAAAAAAAAAAAAAGCAATCTATCTAAATATTTCATTTTGTCTGAGTGTCATATGGAAATGCAAAAGTTTTTTTGTGTGTTGATCTTGTATTCTAAATCCTCACTAAACTCATTTAGTTCCAAGAGATTCTTTGTAGACTTCTTGGGATTTTCTACACAGGCAATTATATTATCTGCAAACAGAGATAGTTTTGCTTCCTCCTTTCTAACCTGTATACTTTTCTTTTTCTTGCCTATTGCAATAACTTCCAGGACCATGTTGAAGTGGTGAGAGCAGACTTCCTTGCCTTTTTGTGGTGATCTTAGTGGAAAAACATTCATTCTTTCATCATTAAGTATGATGCTAGCTCTAGATTTTTGTTTTTGTTTTTGTAGATGCTGTTTATCAAGTTTAGGTATTTCCCTTCTATTCCTAACTTGCTGAGATTTTTTTTATGAATCAATGTTGGATTTTACACTTCTTTGTTTTTGAGATGAAGTCTCACTCTGTCACCCAGGCTGGAGTGCAGTGGCACACTCTCAGCTCACTGCAACCTCCACCTCTTGGGCTCAATTGATCCTGCCACCTCAGTCTCCCAAATAGTTGGGACTACAGACACATGCCACCATGCCTGGCTAATTTTTTTGTACTTTTCGTAGAGATGAGGTTTCGCCGTGTTGCCCAAGCTGATCTCACACTCCTGGGCTCATACAATCTGCCTGCCTTGGCCTCTGAAAGTGCTGGGATTACAGGAGTGAGCTACGGTGCCCGGTCAAACATTTTTTCTACATCAAATGGATAGAGTTGTATGATTTTTCTTCTTCAGCTTGTTAATATGGTGAATTACATTGATTGATATTCAAATATTGAACCAACCTTATATACCTAGAAGTCCCACGTGGCTATGGTACCTAATTCTTTTTATACATTGTTGGATGCAGTTTGCTAATATCTAGTTTATATTTTTGCATTTAAATTCATGAGAAATATTGTTGTATTCTTTTTTTGTACTGTCTTTGATTTTAGTATCAGGGTAACACTTGTTCCATAAAATGAGTTGGGAAGTGTTTGCTCCTCTTCTCTTTCCTGGAAGAGATTGTGTAAAATGTGTGCTGATTATTCTTTAAGTGTTTGATGGAACTCTCCAATGAAACTAAGCCCGATTTTATTTATTTATTTATTTATTTATTTATTTATTTATTTATTTATTTACTTTTCTGGTAGGGATTGAGAGTGAGTAAATTTTTTTTTTCTTTTTGAGATGGAATCTCACTCCGTCACCCAGGCTGGAGTGCAATGGTGCAGTCTTGGCTCACTGCAACCTCTGCCTCCCGGGCTCAAGCGATTCTCGTGCCTCAGCTTCCCAAGTAGCTTCCCGTAGTGCATCACTACGCCTGGCTAATTTTTTATATTTTTGGTAGAGATGGGGTTTTGCCATGTTGCCCAGCTGGTCTCGAACTCCTAAGCTTAGGCAATCCATTTGCCTCAGCCTCCCAAAGAGAGAGAGTAAATTTTTTGGAACAGTTTAGATTTACAGAAAAATTGAAAATATGGCATAGTTTTCAAATACTGCATATCCATTTTCCCCATTAATGTCTTAGATTAGTATGATACATTTGTTAAAATTAATGAATAATACTGACACATTATTATCAACTAAAATCTATACTTTCTTCAGACTTCCTTAATTTTTACCTAATGTCCTTTTCTTATTGCAGAATTCCATCCAGAATACCACATTACATTTAATTGCCTTGTCTCCTTAGGCTCCTCTTAGCTGTGACAGTTTCTCAAACTCTCCTTGTTTTTTGTTTGTGTTTGTTTGTTTATTTAGGGTTTGTTTTGTTTTGTTTTGTTTTGTTTTTGAGACAGAGTCTCACTCTATTGCCCAGGCTGGAGTGCAGTGGCATGATCTCAGCTTACTGCCGTCTCTGGCTGCCTTCCAGGTTCAAGTGATTCTCCTGCCTCAGCCTCCCGAGTTGCTAGGATTACAAGCGCCCGCCACCATGCCCAGCTAATTTTTGTATTTTTAGAAGAGACAGGGTTTCACCGTGTTGGCCAGACTCATCTCAAACTCCTGACCTCAAGTGATCCGCCTGCGTCAGCTTCACAAAGTGCTGGGATTACAGGTGTAAGACACCGCGCCCGGCCCTTTTACTTAGTTTTTATTTCATAATCTTAACTCTGCAATTCAGCTAGATGTAAAAGGGAATAAGGAAAATATAGAACCCAAAGAACTGCAGTGAGGGTACAAAGATTATAGAAAGCTGCGAGTGAATGGGGTGGTGAGATGCTCTCCTGAGCTATAGAAGGAAAGGCCTGGTAGTTAAAATAAAACACAAGTCAAATTTATTAGAATGATCCGCAGTCAGCAATGGTGATCTTCTTGCTGGTCTTGCCATTCCTGTACCCAAAGCACGCCATGGCTTCTATGATATTCATGCCTTCTTTCACCTTGCCAAAGGCTACATGCTTGCCATCCAACCAGTCAATCTTGCAGTGCAGATGAAAAACTGGGAACTGTTTGTGTTGGGTCCAGCATTTGCCATGAACAAGATGTCAGAACCCGTATGCTTCAGGATGAAGTTCTCACCATCAAATTTCTCCTTGCAGACAGACTTGCCACCTGTACTACTGTGGCGCGTGAAGTCAACACCCTGACACATAAACCCTGGAATAATTCAGTAAAAGCAGAAACCCTTATAACCAAATTATTTCTCGTCAGTGCTCAGAGCATGAATGTTTTCTGCTGTCTTTGGAACTTTGCAAACAACTTAAAGGAGATGCAGCTCAAAGTCTCGCCGTCCATGGCGATGTCAAAGAACATGGTGGGGTTGACCGTGACTTGTGGCATAGGACTATGGGTGGCCCCAGCATCTGCAAAGCATCGTTGTTTTTGATGAGCTTAACAATTTTAAGAAGTTCTGATAAGGTTTTTCTTTAGAATTTCTCTCCATTAGAATTTTTCTGATGTTTTTCTTATTTGAGACTGAAGTTATAGGTTTCAGGGAGAAAAACCGCAGACAGAAAGCGACATATTCATCTCATCATATCCAAGATACATGCTGTCGGCTGGGTGCGGTGGCTCACACCTGTAATCCTAGCACTTTGGGAGGCCGAGGCGGGTAGATCACCTGAGGTCAGGAGTTCAAGACCAGCCTGGCCAACATGGTGAGACCCCATCTGTACTAAAAATACAAAAATTAGCCAGGCGTGGTGGTGGGTGCCTGTAATCCCAGCTATTTGGGAGGCTGAGGCAGAAGAATCACTAGAACCTGGGAGGCAGAGGTTTTAGTGAGCTGAGATCACACCACTGCACTCCAGCCTCAGCAACACAGCAAGACTCTGTGTCAAAACAAACAAATTTTAAAAACCACATAGAGAGATACACATGATTCTGTGTTGCAAACTAACTTCTGAAAATTCTGTGTTCCTGGCCGGGTGTGGTGGCTCACACGTGTAATCCCAGCACTTTGGGAGGCCAACGCATGTGGGTTACCTGAGGTCAGGAGTTCGAGACCAGCCTGGCCAACATGGTGAAACCCTGTCTCTACTAAAAATACAAAAACTATCTGGGCATGGTGGCACACGCCTGTAATCCCAGCTACTCGGGAGGCTGAGGCAGGAGAATTGCTTGAGTCCAAGAGGCAGAGGTTGCAGTGAGCTGAAATCGTGCCACTGCACTCCAACCTGGCCAACAGAGTGAGACTCTGTCTCAACAAAAAAGAAAAAAAATTCTATATTCCTCTCTCAGAGATTCACAACTCACAATTGTATATTCAAGACTCTGAGAAGTCCTGTTACAAGGAAACACTCTTACTATTGCTTAATCTGGAGTTACTCAGATCACACAACTTTTTTGGGTTGCCACAAAATATCTATTAACATATTTTAGAACTAGTGTTCTGAAGCACATAGTTAGGAAATGTGGATTCGCTCATTTGCTAGGTAAGGGAACTTGCGTTAAGTGAGTTAAGTGATTTGTGCCAAGTTACAGGACTACTTAGTGATACAACTGGGTCTAAAACCGAGGGTTCCCAAATTCCTGATGGTCCAGTATTTTTGCATCGTACCACGTCGTCACCTATGAGCCAAGTCGTAAGGCTGCTGAAAAACAATAGGGAATGGCTTTTAAAAGTAATTTTATTGGTTGGCTGTAGTTGCTCATCCCTGTAATCCCAGCACTTTGGGAGGCCAAGGTGGGAGGATTGCTTGAGCTCAGGAGTTTGAGACCAGCCTGGGCAACATGGTGAAGCCTCGTCTCTACAAAAAGTACAAAAATTAGCCAGGCGTGGTGGCATGTGCCTGTAGTCCCAGCTACTCAAGAAGCTGAGGTGGCAGGATCCCTTGAGCCTGCGAGGTCAAGGCTGCCGTAAGCCATGATCATGCCACTGCACTCCAACCTGGGTGACAGAGTGAGACCCTGTCTCAAAAACAACAAAAAAACCCCACAATTTTATTATAAAATATTTATCTACATAATATGTTGTTTATGACATGTTATATGTTTGGCATAAAACATATGGCATAAAACAATATTAAGAAAAGCAGGCTGGGCGTGGTGGCTCACGCCTGTAATCCCAGCACTGTGGGAGGCCAAGGCGGGTGGATCACGAGGTCAGGAGATCGAGACCATCCTGGCTAACACGGTGAAACCCTGTCTCTACTAAAAATGCAAAAAATTAGCCAGGTGTGGTGGCGGGCACCTGTAGACCCGGCTACTCGGGAGGCTGAGGCAGGAGAATGCTGTGAACCTGGGAGGCGGAGCTTGCAGTGAGCCAAGATCGCGCCACAGCACTCCAGCCTGGGCAACAGAGCGAGACCCCGTCTCAAAAAAAGAAAGAAAGAAAGAAAGAAAAGAATAGAAAAGCACCTATGTATCATCACTCAGCTTAAGAAGGAGAATATTATCGGAAACTTGGAAGCGCCTTGTAGGCCCTTCCCCAATTACACCACCCTGTGTTTATCATTGTGCTCATCATGCTTTGCTTTGCTTTATACTTTAACTACATAGACAGATCCCCAAAATGCATTATTCTATTTGACACATTTTGAACCTTTAATTAATGGTATTACTGTAGTATTCTTTTGCAACTTGCAAAACTTTTGCTCATTAATTTCTTGAGATTCGTCCATGTTACTAAGTATAGCTATAACTCATTCATTGCTACACAGACTATTATTGGGTGAATACATCACAATTTTTTTTTTTTTTTTTGAGACAGAGTCTTGCTCTGTCGCCAGGCTAGAGTGCAGTGGCACGATCTCAGCTCACTGCAGCCTCCACTTCCCAGGTTCAAGCGATTCTCCTGCCTCAGCCTCCGCAGTAGCTGGGACTACGGGCGCACACTACCACGCCCAGCTAATTTTTGTATTTGTAGTAGAAACGGGGTTTCACCATGTTGGCCAGGATGGTCTTGATGTCTTGACATCATGATCTGCCCCCCTCAGCTTCTCAAAGTGCTGGGATTACAGGCGTGAGCCACCACACCTGGCCTCATCACAATTTATTTATTCATTCTCTGTCAATCGATCTTTGAGTTGTTTCTGTTTTAGTCCATCACTGTAACAAAATACCTGAGACTGAGTAATTTATAAAGAACAGAATTTTTTTTCTCACAGTCTGGAGGCTGTGAAGCCTAGATCAAGGTGCCAGCGGGATCCTTGTCTGGTGAGAGCTGCCCTCCGCTTCCAAGATGGTACCTTGATGCTACATTTTCTGGAAAGAGGAACACTGGGTCTTCACATGGTTGAAGGAAAGAGAGAAGGGGAAAATGGCTGAACTCCCACCATCAATTTCTTTCATAATGGCATCAATCTACTCATGATGGCAGAGCCCACATGACCCACATGTCTCTCAAAAGACCTCACCTCCCAGCACTGTTGCATTGGGTATTAAGTTTCCAACACATGAATTTGTGAAGATATATTCAGACTATAGCACCTTCTCTCTTTCTTTTGGTTTAGTATAAACCATGTGTGAAGTGTTTTACATGCACAGACATGTATAAGCACACCTGCTAGTGTTTGTGTAAGTTATAACCTCAGAGAAATTGCTGGGTTATAGCACCCATCTTCAGTTTTATTAGAGAATATGAAATTGTCATTCAATTGACAATTGACATTGTCACCAGCAGTTTAAGAGTGTTTCCATTGTTCTATACTTAGCAACATTATCTCACCAGACATTTTTTAAAAACTTTATATTATGGAAAATTTCACACATGTACAAGAATTATACTATAAACTATCCCCTGACTTCAACATTTACCAACTCATGGCCAATCATGGGCTATTTTGGAACATTTGAAAGCTAATCTCAGATATCTGAGATTACTTCATCTGTAAACATTTCATAATGTATCCCTAAAAAATAAGGACTCTGCCTTTTAAAATTTGAGATAAAACATACAGTACACAAATCTTTTTTTTTTTTTTTTTTTTTGAGACAGGGTCTCTCTCTGTCACCCAGGCTGGAGTACAGTGGCACGATCTCAGCTCACTGCAACCTCCACCTTCTGGGTTCAAGTGATTCTCCTGCCTCAGCCCCCCAAGTAGCTGGGATTATAGGCATGCACCACCACGCCCGGCTAATTTTTGAATTTTTAGTAGAGACAGGGTTTCACTATGCTGGCCAGGCTGGTCTTGAACTACTGACCTCAAGTGATCCACCATCCTCAGCCTCCCAAAGTGCTGAGATTACAGGCATGAGCCGAACCTGTACACAAATCTTAAGAGTACAATTTAGTGAATGGTGATTTTTTTTTTTTTTACATATACATGTACACAACTGTGAAACCACCACCGCGATCAAGATCGAGACTATTTTCAGCTCCTCCAGAAAGTTCCTTTGTAGCACTCTTTAAAAACGTAAGAACAACACCACTATCATGCCTAAAATAATTGCAATAATTCTTTAATATCATGAAATATCCATTAAATGATCTAAGTTCAATTGTCACTTTTAAAAATTTGTTTGCTTGTTTTATTGTCACTCAAATCATCTTTGTCCCCTTTCAAGCAATTTATTTGGTGAACAAACCAGGTGGCGTGTTCTGCAATTTCCCAGTCCGGGTTTTGTTGAATGCAGTCACAGGGTGCTGTTTAACATGTTCCAGCAATGTGTGTGTTACATCCAGAGAGCTGATCAAATTTCCAATAAGAACATTTCTTAAGTGGTGGTATATTCTTCCATTAGGAGGCACATGACATTTTGTTATGTCTGTTTCGTGTGTTAAGGCAGCAATTATTGATAATCACTGCTTAGTTCATGATTTCATTGGAGATTCTGTCATTCCTTTTCAATATATTAACAGACTATGTATCTGAAGAGAAATATTTCATTATCAATTACTTGGTTACCATGAGGTGTAGCTTATACAGGAAACTGCCAGACTTTCAATTTTCAATCAGTATAAAATATAAAATGATGATGTGGTTTTAATTTTCCATTTCTCTGATTTACTGGTGAAATCATCATATGCTCCATGTTTACTTTTTCTTTTTTTTTCTTTCTTTTTTTTTTTTTTTGAGGCGGAGTCTCGCTCTGTCGCCCAGGCTGGAGTGCAGTGGCGCGATCTCGGCTCACTGCAAGCTCCGCCTCCCGGGTTCCCGCCATTCTCCTGCCTCAGCCTCCCGAGTAGCTGGGACTACAGGCGCCGCCACCACGCCCGGCTAATTTTTTTGTATTTTTAGTGGAGACGGGGTTTCATTGTGTTAGCCAGGATGGTCTCGATCTCCTGACCTCGTGATCCGCCCGTCTCGGCCTCCCAAAGTGCTGGGATTACAGGCTTGAGCCACCGCGCCCGGCCCCATGTTTACTTTTTCTTCTGTGAATTGCCTATTCATTTTTTTTTTTTTTTGAGACAGTCTCGCTCTGTCCCCAGGCTGGCGTGCAGTGGCGCAATCTCAGCTCACTGCAACCTCCGCCTCCCGGGTTCAAGCAATTCTCCTGCCTCAGCCTCCTGAGTAGCTGGGACTGCAGGCATGTGCCACCATGCTCAGCTAATTTTTGTATTTTTAGTAGAGATGAGGTTTCAGCATGTTGGCCAGGATGGTCTCAATCTCCTGACCTTGTGATCCACCCGTCTCAGAATCCCAAAGTGTTGGGATTATAGGCGTGAGCCACCGCGCCTGGCTGTGAATTGCCTATTCTTATCTTTCGTCCATTTCTCCCCTTGGATTGTATGTCTTCTTCTTACTAATTTTTAAGAATTGTTGACATATTTTAGATATGAATTATTTGTTGGTTGTAAATATCTTCTTCCAGTTTGTGGCATTCAACTTTTGGCCTCTGAGGTTTTCCCTTACTTTGTTACCAATTTGGATATACATTTTAAAAGATGAGCCAAGCACAGTGGCTCATGCCTGTAATCTCAGAATTTTGGTAAGCTGAGGTGGGAGGATCGCTTGAGGCCAGGAGTTCAAGACCAGCCTGAGCAACATAGTGAGACTCTATCTCTGCAAAGTAATTAGTTAATTAATTAATTTGAGACAGAGTCTTGCTCTGTCGGCCAGGCTGGAGTGAAATGGCATCATCTCAGCTCACTGCAACCTCTGCCTCTGCCTCCTGGGTAAAAGCGATTCTCCTGCCTCAGCCTCCTGAGTAGCTGGGATTACAGGTGCGTGCCACCATGCCCAGCTAATTTTATTTTTTATTTTTTATTTTTAGTAGGGACGGGGTTTCACTGTGTTAGTCAGGCTGGTCTTGAACTCAATTAGCCAGGCGTGGTGACTCACATCTGTAGTCCCAGCTACTTGGGAGGCTTAGGCGGGAAGATTGTTTGAGCCCAGAGTTTGAGGCTGCAGTGAGCTATGATCATTCCACTGCACTCCAGCCTGGGTGACAGAGCAAGACCCTGTGTCTAAAAATAAAAAATAAAAATAAAATAAAAAGATGTTTGGCCGGGTGTGGTGGCTCACACATGTAATCCCAGCACTTTGGGAGGCCAAGGCAGGCGGCTCAAGAGATAGACACCATTCTGGCCAACATGGTGAAACCCTATCTCTACTAAAAATACAAAAATTAGTTGGGCATGGTGGCATAAGCCTGTAGTCCCAGCTACTCGGGAGGCTGAGGCACGAGAATCACTTGAACCCGGGAGGTGGAGGTTGCAGTGAGTGAAGATCGTGCCACTGCACTCCAGCCTGGCAACAGAGCAGGATTCCGTCTCAAATAAATAAAATAAAATAAAATAAAATAAAATAAAATAAAAAGATGTTTATCTTGCCATGTAAAGGACACAGATATGCATACCACTAGCAACATGTGGTGTAAACGTAAGGTGAAATTTACTGGGAAAGTTACAGGCAGAACATCAGAAGACTACATGGATCCCACGTCATCTTGCTGTCTTGTGGATCCGTGTGCTTGTACAAGGTACCTCTAACTGACTGAGAAATTAGGCTATAACAATAGGAGCTTCCTGGTCAATGAAACTAGTTTGTTCTAAAGGAAGAGGCTCTGGAGCTCAGCCACCAGCAAACCTGTTCTTCTGCTGAGCAAACACAGACCTGCTGAGGCAGCCTCTTGCTAAGTGTGGGAGAGAAAATGAGCCTCCAGTGCCATCTGGATTTGTGTCTCCTTGTATCTGAGGTGTTTTGTAATGGGATCTTTTTTTCAGGCTATCTAGCCTGCCATTTTACCAGAAATGGAAGTCCTCTAAAGAATGTTTTAAGGTCAACAGAGAGCTTACCATTAGACTGCGCATAGAATAACATAAGCCAAGCTACACATTGCGGCTAGATCAATCTTCTTGACATTTTCACCTAGTTCATGTTACTCTCTGGCTGAAAAGCTTGCAGTCATACCTCAATTCCTACCTATTAATGTAGGTAGGAATTCTGCAATCTCGTCCCAATCTGGTTCTCTGATCTCACCTTTATATAAATCTCCAACCTACTAAATTGAACTCTTTCATGTCCTTTAAGAGCACCAAGAAATGCTGCTCTCTTGCCTCTTCCCTCCAATTATCCAAGCCGGAAGTCTCCTCTGAGACCTGAGACAAATTCTCCCTTCTCTCTGAAGTGTCCTCTGACCCTTCCTGTCCCTTGTGAACAATTTGACTGTGGAGCAGCAACAATGACTTTTTTTTTTTTTTTTTAAAACAGGGTCTTGCTCTGTGGCCCAAGCTGGAGTTCAATGGTCTGGTGCAATCTCAGCTCACTACAACCTCCACATCCTGGGCTCAGGTGATCTTCCCACCTCAGCTTCCCAAGTAGCTGGGACTACAGGCATGCAACACCACACCAGGCTAATTTTTGTAATTTTAGTAGAGACAGGATTTCGCCATGTTGGCCAGGCTGGTCTTGAACTCCAGGACTCAAGTGATCTGCCCACCTCGGCCTCCCAAAGTGCTGGGATTACAGGCCTGAGCCACTGCACCCAACCAATGATGCCTTTTGACAGTCCTCACCAAATTCGGATATGCTCCCCACATCTCTCAGCATGCTTTGCAGTTGCGTTGGGGCTGTGAAACTAGGTCTAGCCAGGAGACCACAAAAAAGTGACATGTGGCACTTCTGGGCCCAAGGCACTTAAGAGTTAATATTTTTCCTCTACCCTTTACTTCACTACTGTGGCAACTGCATGTTCTAGATGGCATTACTACAATATTGAGGAGAACTATCCTGCCCATGTTGAACATTATGTGAATGAGAAACCATGGAACTTTGAGAATCGATTTATGTCTGTAGCATTGACTAACCTATCCTTCTTCATGCAGATCTCCTTTCATTTGAACAATATAAAAGTGTTAATAGATTATGTCTTGACTCTGACATTATTTTTTCTTTCTCTTACTCATTATTTTTGCCTGCCAAACATCGCCACCCCATCCTCTGAAAAAATACCCCTTATTCCAGAGGCACAATCTTTGTGGGACTGGTTATGTTCTTACACCCCACAGTTGACCAGTCGAGGGATCTGACCCAAGCCAGGCCAATGAGCTCCTCCCCATGATTTTTGACTTGGAACCAAGAGAGTCAACTCAGACTTTTCTAGTGATTTGGAGGCCTAGGATATAATGCCAGCAGCTGCCAGCAGCCATGCCCTGACCTGTGGGGAAAGCAGGTCTGCAAGAGGATTGAGCTGACACAAGGCTGCAGAGACACTTAAGACCCTACTTCTGATTGTTTCTGAGGCCTACACGTGTCCTAAATCTTCTTCATTTTAATGTGCCAAACCTTTCTTGGACTTCTAGAGGCAGCAAAGCCCAGCTTGAGTTAGGTGCCTTGGACTGTCTGTTACCCAGGGTCTGTCACCTGCAACCTAGCAAGTCCGGCTGACATCTGTCTATTCTTTCTCCTGCAGAAGCATCCTCAAACCAACAAACCAGGAGTGTGGAAAACTGTTTGTCTCTAAGGTTGCCCCCCAAGTGGTAATGCTCCTTAAGTCAATGAGATGCCCTGATCCACAGTCATATATGTTCCTATCAGACATCTTCTGCCGCTGTGTCAAAAAGAGATACATGGAATTTGGCTCCATAGAACCAAAAAGAATGGTTTGGAAAATGAAAGGAGTAGGGACCCTGAAGGCACAAAACCAGCCACGCAGAGGAAACACAACAGCAGGCTGGTTGTGTGGTGTTAATGGGTTCGATGAGACTATCCTGAGAACAAATCAGTAGGACATCAAGGTTCAGACAATTATCAAAGTCCTACTTCAACAGGAGAGGGCTTTCTTTTACATGTTTTATAATCAATGAAAACACTGCAGCAGATGCTACTGATGCCCACGCACATCCCTTCAACCCACCCTCGAGATCACCTGCAATACCTGAGTCTCCTTCCCTGAGGGAGTTCTCTGGCTGCACAGGAGTACCAGCGAGTGGAAACCCCCAAGAGAAACTTTAATTCATGAGGGATGGGAATTGGTGGATCAACATATCTCTCCCTTTGGTAGGACAGGACAATTCTGAGGTGTGTTTTACAGTCTCAAAAGGAGCCCCTTTGGAATGAGCAGTTTCCTCTCTTCCCTGCACTTCTCCACTTCCTCACCATACTAACCATTGCACCCAAATTCTGATCTCAGGAACTGTTTCAGGGAAACTCAAATGAACACATGATAATAATGGTGATGCCATAATTTACGTGCAGTAACAGTCACATTTTTCAGAGTACAGTTCTATGAGTTTTGATTAGCAGTTGTGTAAATACCACCAACTATCTATCACCACCCCCCAAAAATTCCTTGGTATTCTCCTTGGTATTCAACCCCTCCACCTTCGCTACCATTCCCTCATAACCACTGATCTTCATTCCAGGATATCATATAAACAGAATCGTTCCACTATTTAGCCTCTTAGTTTATTTGAGTCTGGCGCCTTCCACTTACCAAAATGCATTAGAGACTCACCATGTTGATATGGCCAGTCAGTCTATGAACGCTTCCTTATCTGGTACAACAAGATGTTGCAGACTCATCTTGTGCTTTCCATGCTCCAGACCTGGAACCAGCCATTTCTACAAAGAGTCCTTTTACTGGAGAATGGTACTTAGATACCAAGATCTGGGCATTAGTCCTGCTCATTGTTATGAAGCCTCATAGTGGAAGAGCTAGGGAATATATAAATCACACACACACACCCCCCAAGCATATCAGTATTTTATTGCATGGATATGTCATGTACTACATGTATTCATTCACCAGATGGAAGACATGATGGTTGTTTCCAGTCTTTGGAGGTTATACATAAGGTCATTACAAACATTCCATACAGGTTTTTGTGTGAATAATGATAAGTTTTTATTTCACTTGGGTAAATATCCAGGAGTGGGATTGCTTGGTCAAATGATACATTTATAAGACATTGACAAGTTGCTTTCCAAAAAGCAATGTAAAAGTGTTCCAGTTGTCCCACATTCTTATCAGTTCTTGGTGTTATCTGTTTTTAAAATTTTAGCCATTCTGACAAGTGTGTAGTGTTATCTATTGTAGTTTTAATTTGCATCTCCCCAGTAATTAATTATGTTGAGCATTTTTTCATGTGTTTAATTGCTACTCATATATCTTCTTTGCTGATGTATCTGTCAAATCTTTAGCCCATCTTAAAATCGAGTTGCTCTCTTATTACTGAGTTTTGAGCATTCTTAAAACATTCTTGGGCTTCAAAATGAAAAGTATTTTTTTTTTCTGATTAGAAATGTAGTGTGTTCTAATTTTAAAAAATCAGGGAGCAGATAAAAAGCTAAAGAAAGTGAAAACAAATTAGAGAACTTTACCACCAAGAGGCAGAGACCCATCAAAGGTGGGTCATTTTACTGACGATGCTAAGGACCTTTCCAACATTACCCCCACTGCTTCCAGCCCTCTGCTATAGGTGGGGTTTCCTCCTACACATAGGACCTCCAAGCTGGTGTGGCCCATGTGATCTGAGGGGCAGACACAGACCCACTGCCAAGTTCCACTAGTATGGCCAAGCCTCTGCTTCAAGGTGAGGATGTAAGCCATGCGCAGTAGCTCACGCCTGTAATCCCAGCATATTGAGAAGCAGAGGCAGGCAGATCAGTTGAGGTCAGGAGTTTGACACCAGCCTAGCCAACATGGTGAAACCCTGTCTCTACTAAAAATACAAAAATTAGCTGGGCATAGTGGTGGATGCCTGTAATCCCAGCTACTCGGGAGGCGGAGGCAGGAGAATCGCTTGAACCAGGGAGGCGGAAATTGCAGTGAGCTGAGATCACGCCACTGCATTCCAGCCTGGGCAACACAGCGAGACTCCATCTCAATTTAAAGAAAAAAAAAAAAAGGCTGGGTGAGGTGGCTCACGCCTATAATCCCAGCACTTTGGGAGGCCAAGGCGGGCAGATCATGAGGTCAGGAGTTTGACACCAGCCTGGCCAATATGGTGAAACCCCATCTCTACTAAACATATCAAAATTAGCTGGGTGTGGTAGTGCGCACCTGTAGTCCCTGCTACTCAGGAGGGTGAGGCAGAGGAATTGCTTGAACCCAGGAGGCAGAGGTTGCAGTGAGCCAAGATTGCGCCACTGCACTCCAGCCTGGACAACAGGGTGAGATGCCGCCTCAAAAAAAAAAAAAAAAAAAAAAAGATGAGGATATGATCTATACACTTTTAGTACCTTTGCTCAGGTAGAAACTAGCAAACACCATTCTCTTAGCTCATATAAGCCTGTGAAATGGTGAAATCCAATTACAGTTTTGTTATCTCTGATACAGATACCGAATGGAGAATCCTCTGTTCTGTAGTAAAACTATTTAATACCAGGCAAATACTCTTTCCTTACAAAGAACAACGTCTCACAGAATTCTACAAATGTCATACATTCTTTCCTTGTTATGTGTCTATGTGTATTTATATATTCCCTGGCTCTGTCCACTATGAGGGCCCCTTAGCAATAAGCACACCTAATGCCCAGATCTTGGTATCTAAGTATCATTCTCCACCAAAAAGGCTCTTGAAGAAATGGCTGGTTCCAGGTCTGGGGCATGAAAACCACAAGATGAGTTTGCAACATCCTGTTGTACCAGATAAGGAAGTGCTCATAGACTGATGGCCCATATCAAAAGGACCCAAAAGTCAGCTTGAATGGAATTTCTTTTGGCCAAATCTGGGACAATCTGAACATCAAAACAACTAATGATAGTAACATATGACGTCCCACTGAATAAAACAGAAATTCACAAACCCATATTATATAAATAGATATATAGAGGGGGAGAAGACAAAAACCCTCCTTGGAGTAGAATGCCAGCTAGTAAGTGAACAAGGAGTGATGGAATTAGAATACTGCCACTTGTCAATCATTATGCTAATAATTCAGGCACGAAACATCAACCGATGCTAAAACTGGAAGGTGAAAGTTGGATGAGTAACAGGATATTTACACAGCCTCAAAGTTCCTCCCCATGAAGTAGTTATTCATGATAAAATGCAAAAGAGTAGCTTTGGTCGGGCATGGTGGCTCACACCTGTAATCCCAGCACTTTGGAAGGCCGATGCAGGAGGATCACTTGAGATCAGGAGTTTGAGACCAGCCTGGGCAACATGGTGAAACCCCATCTCCATTAAAAATACAGAAATTAGCTGGGTGTGTTGGCAGGCGCCTGTAGTCCCAGCTACTTGGAAGGCTGAGGCAGGAGAATTGCTTGAACCCAGAAGGCAGAGGTCGCAGTGAAAAGAGATTGTGCCATTGCAGTCCAGCCTGGGCAACAAGAGTGAAACTCTATCTCAAAAAACGAAACGAAAAAAAAAAGAGTAGCTTTGCCATCAGACACTATTAACCTCATTCTGGGACAAACTAACATTATGTGCTACCTAAGGGTAATGCAGTCAGTAAAGCTCTCACCATGACTGTGATATCCTTGCCAAAAATGCATAGCCTTGACTGGTGCGATGGCTCACACCTATAATCCCAACAATTTGGGAGGCCAAGGAGGGAGGATTGCTTGAGGCCAGGAGCTCGAGACCAGCCTGGGAAACACAGTGAGACCCCATCTCTACATAAAAAAATTTAAAAAATATTAGTTGGGCATGGTGGTATGGAACCTGTTGTTCCAGTGGCCTGGGAGGCTGAAGCAGGAGGATGCTTGAGCCCAAGAGTTCGAGGCTGCAGTGAGCTATGATCATGCCACTGCACTCCATCCTGGGTGACAGAGTGAGATACTGTCTGTGAAGAAAAAAAAAAAAAAAAAAAAACAGAAAAGAAAAAAAAAGTATAGCTTAATCTAATCATGAGGAAGGAAACATCAGACAAGCTCAACTGAGAGACAGTCTACAGAATAACTGAGCAATTATTCTGGATGGAAGGAAACTACAGAGATGCAACAATTAAGTACAATGTGTGGCCCTGGATTAGATCCTTTTGCTATTAAGGACAGTAACAAGATAGCAAAACTTGATGTTGTCTCTGGACAAACAGGAAATGGGAGTTCCCTTAACTATTCTTGAAATTTTTCTGTAAATTTGAAATTATTTCAAACTACAAAGTAAAAAGAAACAAAATACAGGCAGAGGAAAGCCAGAAGAGTGCTTGATTTATAGGCAGATGCAGAACTAGGACAGAATGCTTAATCTCTTCTTTGTGGCAGAAGGATGAAAGAAACGTCTTTAAAGTAGAAAAAGAAGGCAACCATGGCTGTAAAATATCAGTATTCTTTTACAGGCCTTTAATGAAAAATATTTCAGCAAGTAAAATTTTTATTAGTTAGCAAAAACATAACAGAAATAGATCAATCAGGAAAGGAGGCGAGTCTACTAAGGTCAGTGTGATTATTGCCACCATCTCATAAGCAACTATAGGTGGAAAGCAAGAGTTTAAAGTGGATGAAATCACTTGCAGTTCAAAATCTAATAAAAATATAGCATTGTGGGCCTAGAGCCAGAGGATATTATTAAAATGGGTTTTAGTACCTGTATTTATCCATATGGCACTTTTTTTTCCTTAAGAATCATCCTACTCAATCTTTTCAAATAAAAGATATGCTTTTTAATAGGAAATCTGTGTCTCATCATAAAGATAGAAGAAAGTATGCCATGCCCTTAGCTGAGTTAATCTGGAGACAAACAGACTCTATTTCATAATTGCACAGTATACTATAGAGACATTGCTTATGGTACATTTATTTCATGTGGTAAGTCATGTGCAAACATATCAGTCAGGGAGCTTACAAACTGACAATGTATGGCCGGGTGTGGTGGCTCACGCTCATAATCCTAACACTTTGGGAGGCTGAGGCAGGTGAATCACCTGAGGTCAGAAGTTCAAGGCCAGCCTAGCCAATATGGTGAAACCCTGTCTCTACTAAAAAATAAAAAATTAGCCGGGCATGGTGGTGCATGCCTGTAATCCCAGCTACTCGGGAGGCTGAGGCAGGAGAATCGCCTGAACCCGGGAGGCGGAGATTTCATTGAGCCCAGATCGCGCCATTGCACTCCAGCCTGGGTGACAAGAGTGAAACTCCATCTCAAAAAGAAAAAACTTGACAATGTATGTAGTAACTCAAGATTGAACAACAGTATTCCCTTGTGGGTGGTTTTGCTACCTGTGGTTTCAGTTACCTGTAGTCAACCGCAGTTGTAAAATAGGTAAGTATAATATAATAAGATATTTTGAGAGACAGAGACCACAGTCACATAACTTTTATTACTGTATATTGTTATAATTGTCCTATTTTATTATCAGTTATTAACCTCTTGTGCCTAATTTATAAATTAAACTTTATCATAGGTATGTATGTATAGGAAAAAACATACTATATATAGGATTTAGTACTATATCTGAGGTTTCAGGCTACTAGATACTTGGGGTCTTGGAACGTATCCCCCATGGATAGGAGCGACTACTGTACTTCCATTGAAAATAACATGCGTACTCTCTCATATGGTCTTGATACCAGCTCAGAGAGGAGGTAAGAGCCATAGTCACTAGTTCAATTTTACAAATAAGGAAACCACATCTAAGCAAGGTGAAATGCCCTTCCCAAAGGTGACACTTACAAGTGGCAGAGCTTAGACTCAACATGAGTATCTTAAATTCCCTGCAATTTCCCTGACTCCAGGCTCACTCAAAACCACCATGAACTAACATTAATCTGTAACTCCATGATCTCAAACCATTGTTCATATCTTTCACGTATGGCACAAAAACTCATTTATTCAATAATCGCTAGCATAAAGTACTCATATGTAACTCGTTTCTAAAACATTTAACTTTTATTGAAGTATCAACAGGTGCTTAGACCAGGCATGGTGGCTCACGCCTGTAATCCCAGCACTTTGAAAGGCTGAAGTGGGTGGATCGCTTAAGGTCAGAAGTTCAAGACACAACTTGGTGAAACCCCTTCTTTACCAGTAAATACAAAAAATTAGCTGGGCGTGGTGGCAGGTGCCTGTAATCCCAGCTACTCAGGACACTGAGGCAGGAGAATCACTTGAGCCCAGGAGGCAGAGGTTGCAGTGAGCCGAGATTACACCACTGCACTCCAGCCAGGGCGACAAAGTGAGACTCCATCTTAGAAAAAAAAAAAAAAGGCCAGGTGCATCGGCTCACACCTGTAATCCCAGTACTTTGGGAGGCCGAGGTGGGTGGATCACCTGAGGTCAGGAGTTCAAGACCAGCCTGGCCAACATGGCAAAACCCTGTCACTACTAAAAAATACAAAACTCACCTGGGTGTGGTGGTGGGTGACTGAATCCCAGCTACTTGGTAGGTTGAGGCAGGAGAATTGCTTGAACCCGGGAGGCAGAGGTTGCAGTGAACCGAGATTGTGCCACTGCACTCCAGCCTGGGCAACAGAGCAAAACTCATCTCAAAATTTAATTAATTAATTAATTTAAAAAGGTGCTTAAAATATCTGTTATTGACCAGACATGGTGGCTCATGTCTATCATCCCAGCACTTTGGAGGCCGAGGTGGGTGAATTGCTTGAGCCCAGGAGTTCGAGACCGGCCTCGGGAACATGGAGAAACCTTGTCTCTACTAAAAATACAAAAATTAGCAGGCACGGTGGTGTGCACCTGTAGTCCCAGCTACTTGGGAGGCTGACATGGGAGGATCAATGCCTGGGAGGTCAAGGCTGCAGTGAGCCAAAATCACGTCACTGCATGCCAGCCTAGGAAACAGAGACCCTGTCTCAAAAAAAAAAAAAAGTTTGTTATTGATTATGTTACATGAGCTGAAGCATAAACTTTCTTCCATAATCTCCACATACATACTCCACAACTTTTGTTGACTAGCTGCTGTTGAGTTTAGACTGACATTCAGGATGCAAGGAAAACTGGTAAAATCAGACCAAGTTATAGGCCAGAATGTGTGAGAGCAAGTCTGATTATCTCTGGTCAGCTAGAAGTCCAAATCAGCACTCATAAAAATAAGTTCCAGACGGCTTCAGAACAAACAATGCGTTTTCAAAAAACATTTTCTAGAATGCTTAACTGATGTGGCCATCAAACTTGAAAGAAATTCAGTGGATTTGCATCACAGTTTGAAAAAAAAAGGATCATCTAGCCAAGTCGGCCTGCCACGGTTTTCACATGTTTTTAATATGGCACACGTAGACATAATGGGAGTGTCAGATGTGACTATGTCACTTTTTGGTCTTTAAAAGTGAATGATGTGGATTGGAGACTTATTTATTTAAAAGCTATTCATTCTACAAACATTTTACCAATAAAGTGTTAGGCAAGGCACACAACCTAAGTGACTGTATCATTATTTATGTTAATAGTGGAAATTAAGTAAGTCTTGGTTAACATACCAGTGGCAATACCAAGCATACTGAGCGTCCTTGTAACCCAAAATGTTAGTTGTTTTAGGACATTTTAAAACATCAAGTCAGGCACCTTCTATTTAGGGCAGGCTGGGTGCTGGGGTTCATGCCTGTAATTCCAGCACTTTGGGAGGCTGAAGCAAGCGAATCACTTGAGGTCAGGAGTTTGAGACCAGCCTGGCCAGTATGGTGAAACCCATCTCTACTAAAAACACAAAAACTAGATGGGAGGCCAAGGTGGGCAGATCACCTGAGGTGAGGAGTTTGAGACCAGCCTGGCCAACATGGTAAAACCCCATCTCCATTAAAAATACACAAATTAGCTGGGTGTGGTGCTACGTGCCTGTGGTCCCACATGCTCAGGAGGCTGAGGCAGGAGAATTGGTTGAAGCCAGGAGGCAGAGGTTGTAGTGAGCTGAGATCATGCCACTGCACTCCAGCCTGGGTGACAGAGTGAGACTCCATTATAAAAAAAAAAAGGAACCAGGCATGGTAGCTCAGGAGGCTGAAGTGGAGAGACTGCTTGAGTTCAGGAGTTCCAGACTAACCTGGGCAACATAGTAAGACCTCTTCTCTTTAAAAAAGAATTTTTTTTTTTCAAAATGTAGGAGAACTAGGTGAAAAAGTGGTGGTTGAGAGTAGAGGAGGGAGGTGATGGAGAGTAATGTGAAAGGAGGAAGAAGACCTGGAAGAATACAGAATTAAATATAAGCCTGATCACATCATTTGTTTGCTCAAAACTTTACAAATGCAGAGAACAACACTGTTGGTTTCCTGTCCCAAGGTTATCACTCTTCCCTGCAGATAGAAGTGCCTCCCACCACAGATAATGAAATACCAGATGCTCACCTTCCCAGCAGTCAGTGCAGCTTGGCCCCTGTGTTCGGGTTCTGGCCAATGAGAGATGAAGAATTCTTACAGAAGCTTCCGGGAAAGACTTTCCTCTTTAACAGAGATAAGGCCTATTTTTTCCAAGCCACTGAACATGATTGTGTGAGGGTGCAATGCTTAGAATTGCCACAGCTATTGTGAGTATAAGGGGAGATATCACGGGACCAGAAAAAGAGATCATAAAATTGAGAATGGCAGAGTGAAAAGGTGAAAAGATGAACCAACCCAGGTACCACACTTCTCATTATGTAAAATTTTCAGAGTTCTGCTTAAGTCACTATTTTTTTTTTTTGAGACAGAGTCTCATTCTGTTGCCTAGGCTGGAGTACAGTGGCATAATCTTGGTTCACTGCAACCTCTGTCTCCTGGGTTCAAGGAATTCTTGTGCCTTAGCCTCCTAAGTAGCTGGGATTACAGGTGTGTGCCACCATGCTTGGCTAACTTTTTGTATTTTTAGTGGCGATAGGGTTTCACCACGTTGGCCAGGCTGGTCTCGAACTCCTGACCTCAGGTGATCCGCCAGCCTTGGCCTCCCAAAGTTCTAGAATTACAGGCATGAGCCAACATGCCTGGCCTCTTAAACTCTTAATAATCTGTCCCTTCTTTACTTATCCAAGCTTATCTCCCAGCACTTTTCTATTTTCTACTCTTCAGTGTTTTCAATTCACTAGTCAAAAATTCTCTCTAATCCCTTTAGCCTCATTTCTGACTGGAACCCTCTTGGCTCTTACCACTCCTACTTGAACTGGCCACTATGCTCATCCTCATCCAGGGAAATATCACGTCCTCATGGAAGCCTCTACTGACCTCCCAGAGTGTGTATTTGTCACATTTTTGAACTCTCTAGAATAGTGAACTTCCATAGGTATAGCACCGATCCCACTTTGTTGTAACTCCTTACCAATTTGCCTAGCCCATGAAGATAGGGTCTGTGACTCTCCTGCATATCATTTGATTCTAAGAACCTATCATGGTATGTGGCAGTCATATCTGTGGAACACATAAACAGGTTGTAGGATACTGGGGGCAAAATAATTTCAAAGATCAATTAGAAAAAGGCAAACAACATATTTCAAAACATGTTGTACATTATAAATATGTACAATGTTTGTCAATTTAAAAATTAATAACCGGCTGGGCATGGTGGCTCATGCCTGTAATCCCAGCACTTTGAGAGGCCAAGGCAGGCGGATCACGAGGTCAGGAGTTCGAGACCATCCTGGCTAACATGGTGAAACCCTATCTCTACTAAAAATACAAAAAATTAGCCGGGCATGGTGGCACGTGCCTGTCCAGCTACTTTGAAGGCTGAGGCAGGAGAATCTCTTGAACCCGGGTGGTGGAGGTTGCAGTGAGCTGAGATCATGCCTAGGTGACAGAGTGAGACTCTGTCTCAAAAAACAAACAGACAAACCAAAATATTAAAAACCATATTTCCCACTAGAAATATGCACAAAGACACAATAGGCAATTTCCAAATAGTCATAAACTGAGGAAAAGATGGTCAGTCCTGCTAATAATCAAGAAATACAATTAAAGGAATGATGTTTTATCATTTTTCACCACCAATTGATAAAATGAAGATTTTTCCAGTGTTGAGAATGTTGTAATGAAATGGACATTCTTATGTAATGTAGAAGCAAGTGGTGCAAATTCCATCATCTTTCTAACCAGAAACATCAATGCATAAAATATGCTTAACATTTAACCTAATAACTTCTTTAGAACGTATTCTAAAGAAATAATCAGGCAATGTATAAAAATGTTTGCACAAAAATGGTCTTCAAAGCATTGTTAAATACTAAAAAACTGTAAAAAAAACTAAATGTCCATCCATATAGGACTTGTACACCCATAGTAAAATTATACAAAGCTTTTAAAAAGAATGAGGTTGGAAAAATCCAGATGCCTTCATATGGGTACACGTCCATAATATACATTATTTATTATTTCTTTCTTTTTTTTTTTTTTTTGAGATGGAGTCTCACTCTGTTGCCCAGGCTAGAGTGCAGTGGTGTGATCCTGGCTCAGTGCAACCTCCTCCTCCCAGGTTCAAGCAATTCTCCTGCCTCAGCCTCCCAAGTAGCTGGGGACTACAGGTGCCCACCACCATGCCCAGCTAATTTTTGTATTTTTAGTAGAGATGGGGTTTCACCATGTTGGCCAGGCTGGTCTCAAACCCCTGACCTCAAGTGATCAGCCCGCCTTAGCCTCCCAAAGTGCTGGGATTACAGGCATGAGCCACTGCACCTGGCCGAGTTTGTTTCTTTTTTGATTCCACATATAAATGGGATCATACAGTATTTGTCTTTCTGTGCCTGTCTTATTTCACTTTGCATAACGTCCTCCAGATTCATCAATGTTTTCACAAATGACAGGATTTCCTTCTTTTTTAAGGTTGAATAGTATTCCATGGTGTATCTATACCACATTTTCTTCATCTATTCATCTATTGATAGATGGATAAAGAAAATGTGGTATAAATACACCATTTCTTGGCTATTGTGAATAATGCTCAAATGAACGTGGAAGAAAGATATGTCATTGACATACTGACTTCATGTTCTTTGGATATATGCTCAGTAGCAAGCCTGCTAGATCAGTTCTATTGTTAAATTTTTTGAGGAACCTCCATACTGTTTGCCATAACATCCAGTCATTAGTTTTAAATCTTTTCAGTCCGTGAATGTCCAATTTATATTTACAATGGTTACTCAAGAAAGGCACACATTTTAAAGTGGTTCACTTAGGGTGAAAATTACAGTAATGCTTATTATTACTGGAAGCCTAAATTTACACACACACACACACACACACACACACACACACATCTAATTTTCCAAATTTTCAGCCATTGATGTTTACCTCATTAGTCATGTTTTTTGCCTTTAAAATTTTTATATGTTTATTTTATAGTTAAGCTGATTTAATAAAACTTTACTCATATGAAGAGAAATAAATTTCTCATAAAAATGATGATATGGGGGCCAGACCTGGTGGCTCATGCCTGTAATCCCAGCACTTTGGGGGGCCGAGGTAGGTGGATCACCTGAGGTCAGGGGTTCGAGACCAGCCTGGCCAACATGGTAAAGCCCCATCTCTACTAAAAATACAAAAATTAGTTTGGTGTGATGGCACATGCCTGTAATCCCAGCTATTAGGGCGGCTGAGGCAGGCGAATTGCTTGAACCTGGGAGGCGGATGTTGCAGTGAGCCAAGATCACACCATTGCACTCCAGCTGGGGTGACAGAGCGAGACTCCGTCTCAAAAAAAAAAAAAAAAAAAAGATATGTCTGTTTTGTGTTTTTCTTTTTCCATTTAGATATTCCCAAAAAGAGAAGAGACAAATTTAAAATGTGAATTTCGGCTGGGTGCGCTGGCTCACACCTGTAATCCCAGGATTTTGCAAGGCCGAGGTGGGTGGATCACTTGAGGTCAGGAGTTTGAGACCAGCTTGACCAACATAGAGAAACCCCGTCTCTACAAAAAATACGAAATTACAAAAAATACAAGTTAGCCGGGTGCATTGGCACACCCCTGTAATCCCAGCTATTCTGGAGGCTTAGGCATGAGAATTACTTGAGCCCAGGAGGCGGAGGTTGCAGTGAACTGAGATTGTGCCACTGCACTCCAGCCTGGGTGACAAAGTGAGACTCTGTCTCAAAAAAACAAAAACAAAAAAAGTAAATTTCACAGTAAACTGTGGGAAAAAAGGGGGAATCTAGGAATGTATTGCTTTCCTTTCGATAATCCACCTGGTTACAATCCCATTTTCACTCTCACTTCTGAGGTGCCAGCTACTGCCAAGGCTTGAGTCTTTTGGGGATTCTGTAGCTTCTCAATTTTTTGCCATCAAGCTTAGGATTCAGTTTTCTTAATATTAATCTGCTTCACAGCTTCCCAAATTTTATTACTGTTGTTTTCTTTCATTCTCTCTGTCTCTCTCTCTTTTTTTTTCTTTCTTTTTTTAGGAGATGGGGTCTCACTTGTCACTCAGGCTGGAGTACAGTGGTGCGATCATAGCTCACTGCAGCCTCAAACTCCTAGCTCAAGTAATCCTCCTGCTGCAGCTTCTCAAATAGCTGGGACTACAGGCATGTGTCACCATACCCAGCTAATTTTTTTTTTTTTTCTTTTTGTAGAGATGAGGATCTTGCTATATTGCCCATGCTGGTCTCAAACTTCTGGCCTCAAGTGATCTTTGCGCTTTGGCCTCCCAAACTGCTAGGATTAGAGGTATAAGCCACAGGCCTAGCTTTCTTTCACTCTCTTTATCCTTATTAGTTTATGCTTTAAAATAATGTTGATGACAACAAATCTTTTTTGAATTGTTATTAGAGGTTTGGGGAGAGGGATGGAAATGCTTATGTTTAACCTGGCGTTTTCAAACAATAAAATGTGACAGTTCCTGTAGAGATTACAGCACAGCCTCCTGTTCAGTGCTGTTGTCCCCCAAATTCATGCTTTTCTCACATGCAGAATACATTCTTTCCATCTCAACTGCCCACAAAGTCTTAACTCATTTTAGCATCAACTCTGAAGTCTCATCTGATATCATCTAGAGCAGATATGGTAGAGACTCGAGGTACAATTCATCTTGAGGCAAAATTCCTCTCCAGCTGTGAATCTGTAAAACCAGATAAGTTATGTGTTTACAAAATACAATGGGTGGGACAGGCATAGGATACACATTCCCATTCCAAAAGGAAGAAATTGGAAGAGAGAAAGGGGTGATGGATCCCAAGTAAGTCCAAAACCTAACAGAGCAAACACCATGAGATTTTAAGTCTCAAAAATAATACTCGGCCCGGTGTGGTGCCTCATGCTTGTAATCCCAACACTTTGGGAAGCTGAGGCAGGAAGATCCCTTGGGGTCAGGAGTCTGAGCCCAGCCAGGGCAACATAGTGAGACCCCCATCTCTAAAAATAATTTTAAAATTAGCCATGTGTAGATGTGCATACCTGGAGTCACTGCTACTTGGGGGGCTGAGGCAGAAGAGTCACTTGGGGCCAAGAGTTCCATGCTACAGTGGACTATGATCATGCCACTGCACTCCAGCCTGGGCAACAGTGTAAGATCTTGTCTCCTAAAAAAAAGAAAGAAAGAATTGTCTTTGGTGCAATGCTGTGTCCGACTGATCCACTGGGGTGCAGCTGTGCAAGCAGTATGCCCCTTTGGGCTTTGTGGAGTACCACCCAAGTGGCTCTCTGCAGGGGCCTACCCACCCACCTCTGCTGAATGTCACACCTACCCGCGGTGGAGACAAGCCTTGTTCTCAGCCTGTGCAATCTGGGCCTGTGGTGGGAGAAGCAGCTCTGATGATCTCTGGATCACCTTTGGAGTCTTCCTTCCCTTTTCTTGAAGGATAATGCATGTCTGTAGCTTTCCTTCATTCCGTCCTGCTTTGTTTCCTTTAATCCCAGTTGGCAGGGTTTCCGCTGGTACAATCCCGTGGCTTCTGTTGAGATGGTTGATTAGGTCTGCGGTTTGCACCCACACCAATCTCTTTATCAAAAGGTCAGTTATCCACACCCTTGGTGTTCTTTTCTGAATATCCTTTTTCATTTTTTACAATATGGACAGGCGGATAATGTTCCAATCTTGAAGTTGTGGTTCCTTTTTGCTTAACAATTCCTTCTTCAATTTATTTCTCACTTCTCAAATTTTACTTTAAAGCGGTCAGGAGGCATCAAGCCACTCCTTCAAAACTGCTTAGAAATCTCTACAGCTAAAATTATCTGGGTGTGGTGGCGGGCGCCTGTAATCCCAGCTACTCAGGAGGCTGAGGCAAGAGAATCCCTTGAACCCAGGAGGCGGAGGTTGTAGTGAGCCGAGATTGTGCCATTGCACTCCAGCCTAGGCGACAAGAGTGAAACTCCGTCTCAAAAAAAAAAAAAAAAAAATCTACAGCTAAATATTCCACTTCATTTCTTGCAAGGCCTACCTTCCATAAAACGCTAGAGCATGAATACAATTTAGTTAAGTTCTTTGAGACTGTATAATAAGGATGGCCTTTCCTCCAGTTTTTGTTTTGTCTTTTTGTTTTTTTCCCCCAGAGACAGAGTCTCACTCTGTCACCCAGGCTGGACTGCAGTGGAGCGATCTCAGCTCCTTGGAACCGCCGCCTCCCGGGTTCAGGTGATTCTCCCATCTCAGCCTTCCGAGTAGCTGGGATTACAGGTGCCTGCCATCATGCTCTGCTGATTTTTTGTATTTTTAGTAGAGATGGGGCTTCACTATGTTGGCCAGGCTGGTCTCAAACTCCTGACCTTAAGTGATCCGCCCACCTCGGCTTCCCAAAGCGCTGGGATTACAGGCATGAGCCACCATGCCAGCCGCCTTTCCTTCAGTTTCTAATAGCATACTCCTCATTTCCACCTGAAACTGTAACTGGTCTTTACTGTCTATATTTCTACCAACATCTTGTACATGACTATGTATTCTCTAAGAGGCAAGTTTTCTTTACAGCTCCCCTTTTCTTTCTGATCCTTCTCCTGAATCACCTTTAATGGTCCCTTCACAGCAATCTAGGCTTTTTCTAGCATGTTCTTCAAAACTCTTCCAGCCTCAGGCTGGGTTTGGTGGCTCATGCCTGTAATCCCAGTACTTTGGGAGAACAAGACAGGAGGATCATTACAAACCAACCTGGGCAACAAAGTGAGACCTCATCTTTTAAAAAAAATAAAATCTAGGCATGGTGGCCTGCACCTGTAATCTCAGCTACTCAGGAGGCTGAGGTAGGAGGACTGCTTGAACCCAGGAGTTCAAGGCTGCAGTGAGGTATGATTGCACCACTGCACTCCAGCCTGGGTGACAGAGCAAAACCCTGTCTCTATTATTATTATTATTATTTTAGATGGAGTTTCACTCTGTCACCCAGGCTGGAGTGCAGTGGCGAGATCTTGGCTCACTGTAACCTCCGCCTCCTGGGTTCAAGTGATTCTCCTGCCTCAGCCTCCCAAGTAGCTGGGATTACGGGGGCCTGCCAGTATGCCCAGCTAATTTTTTTTTTGTATTTTTAATAGAGACTGGGTTTCACCATGTTGGCCAGGCTGGTCTTGAACTCCTGACCTCGTGATTTGCCCGCCTCGGCCTCCAAAATGCTGGGATTACAGGCATGAGCCTCCGCATCTGGCAGACCCTGTCTCTAAAAACAAAACTTTTCCAGCCTCTACTACCCAGTTCCTAAGCTGCTTCCACACTTTTAGTTACTTATTACAGCAGCAAACCGCTTCTTGGTATTACTTACTTAGTCAGCTGAGCCTGTCCTAACAATATAACACAGACTGGGTGGCTAAAACAACAGACATTTATTTCTCACAGTTATGGAGGCTGGGAAGTCCAAGATCAAGGTGCCAGCCAATTCATTTCATCATGAGGAGACCGTCTTCCTGGCTTGCAATCAGCCACCTTCTCACTGTGTCCTCACCTGGCAGGGAGAGAAGGAGCTTTGGTTCTCATCCTTTTTTTAAAAAAACAAAACAAAAAAACAGCGTTTAGCTGTCCCCCAGGCTAGAGCACAGTAGTACAATTACAGTTCACTGTAACCTCAAACTCCTAGGCTCAAATGATCCTCATTCCTCAGCTTTGAGAGTAGTAGTTGGGACTACAGACTCACACCAACACGCCTGGCTAATTTTTCTGTAGAGACAGGATCCCACTATGTTGTTCAGGCTGATCTTGAACTCCTGGTGTCAAGTAAATCTCCTGCCTTGGCCTCCCAAAATGTTGGGATGACAGGAGTGAGCCACGTGCGTGGCTAATTTGTTTATTTATTCATAGAAATGGGGGTCTCACTGTGTTGTCCAAGCTGGTGTGAAGCTCTTGGCTTCAAGCAATCCTCCTGCCTTGTCCTCCCAATGTGTTGGGATTCCAAGTGGCGGCCACCACACTTAGCCTCTTTCTCCTCTTATAAGGGTGTGTCTGGAATTTATTGCTTCCGGTGGGAACTTCAAGAATGAAGCTGCGGGCCAGGCGCGGTGGCTCAAGCCTGTAATCCCAGCACTTTGGGAGGCCGAGGCGGGCAGATCACGAGGTCAGGAGATCGAGACCATCCTGGCTAACACGGTGAAACCTCATCTCTACTAAAAAATACAAAAAACTAGCCGCGCTGTGGCAGGCGCCTGTAGTCCCAGCTACTCCGGAGGCTGAGGCAGGAGAACGGCGTAAACCTGGGAGGCGGAGCTTGCAGTAGGCCGAGATCGCACCACTGCACTTCAGCCTGGGCGGCAGAGCGAGACTCCGTCTCAAAAAAAAAAAAAAAAAAAAAAAAAAAATGAAGCTGCGGACCCTCAGGGTGAGTGTTACAGTTCTTAAAGATGGTGTGTTCAGAGTTTGTTTCTTCAGATGTTCAGATGTATCCGGAGCTTCTTCCTTCTGGTGGGTTCCTGGTCTTGCTGACTTCAGGAGTGAAGCCGCAGACTTTCACAGTGTTACAGCTCTTAAAGGTGGCACGTTCAGAGTTGTTTGTTCCTCCCGGTGGATTTGTGGCCTTGCTGACTTCAGGAGCGAAGCCGCAGACCTTGGCAGTGAATGTTACAGTTCATAAAGGTAGTGTAGACCCAGAGTGAGCAGGAGCAACATTTATTGTGAAGAGGGAAAGAACAAAGCTTCTATGCTGTAGAAGGGGACCCAAACAGCTTGTGGCTGCTGGCTGGGGTGGCCAGCTTTTATTCCCTTATTTGGCCCCACCCATGTCCTGCTGATTGGTCCGTTTTTACAGAGTGCTGATTGGTGCGTTTACAAACCTTTAGCTATTCACAGTGCTGATTGGCGTGTTTACAATCCTTTAGCTAGACAGAAAGTTCTCCAAGTCCCCACCCAACCCAGAAGCCCAGCTGGCTTCCCCTCTCTAGGGCACCAACCCCATTATGGGGGCCCCACCCTTGTCACCTCATCTAAACCTAATTATCTCCCAAATGCCTTACCTAATACCATCACAACGGAGGTTAGGATTTTGTGTGAATTTCAGAGGGACACTAGCATTCAGTCCATAATAGGTTTCATCTGAAGGCTCCACTTAGGGAAGATCTATTTCCAGGTCTACTCATGCAGTAGTGGGCTGGATTCAGCTCCTTGCTGGTTGTTGGATTGAAAGCCCATTCCCTGGTGGCTCTTGGCTGGAGGCCTTCCTTCCTTGCCACATGAGTGTCTCCATACAGCAGGTCAAAGGCAGCAAGTGAGAAAGCAAGAGAGGGCATGTAAGACATGAGCCATAGTCTTTTTTAAAAATCTAATCTTAGAGATGCTATCCAACACTTTTGCCATGCTGTATTCCTTAAGAGCAAGTTGCAAAGTCCAGCCCACACTAAGGAAGGGATTACAGAGGGTTTGAATACCGGGAGGTAGGGATCACTGGGGCCCATTGTAGAGGCTGCCTACCCAGTGTCTTCTAGCTACAGCCTTATCTTTTTTTTTTCTTTTTTTTTTTTGAGACGGAGTCTCGTTCTGTCACCCAGGCTGGAGTGCAGTGGTCGGATCTCGGCTCACTGCAAGCTCCGCCTCCCGGGTTTATGCCATTCTCCTGCCTCAGCCTCCTGAGTAGCTGGGACTACAGGCGTCCGCCACCACGTCTGGCTAATTTCTTGTTTTGTATTTTTTTTAGTAAAGACGGGGTTTCACCGTGTTAGCCAGGATGGTCTTGATCTACTCACTTTGTGATCTGCCCGCCTCGGCCTCCCAAAGTGCTGGGATTACAGGCGTGAGCCACCACGACCGGCCATCTTTTTTTTTTTTTTTTTTTTTTTTAAGAGTCAGGTTCTTACTCTGTTGCCCAGGCTGTAGTGCAGTGGCATGATCATAATTCACTGTAACCTCAAACTCCTGGGCTCAAGTGATCTTCCTGCCTCAACCTCTGAAATAGCTGGGATTATAGGCATGTGCCACTATGTTCAGCTAATTTTTAAATTTTTTGCAGAGGCCGGGTGTGGTGGCAGATCACTTAAGGCCAGGAGGTCGAGACCAGCCTGGCCAACATGGTGAAACACCGCCTTTACTAAAAATACAAAAATTAGCCGAGCGTGGTGGTGCGTACCTGTAATCCCAGCTACCTGGGAGGCTGAGGCATGAGAATGGCTTGAACCCAGGAGACAGAGGTTTTAGTAAGCCATGATCATGCCACTGCACTCTAGCCAGGTGACAGAGCGAGATTCTGTCTCAAAATTGTTTTTTTCTTTCTTTCGTTTTTTTCTTTCTTTCTTTCTTTTGCAGAGAAGGAGTCTTGCAGTCTTGCTGTGTTGCCCAAGTTGATCTCAAACTCTTGGCCTCAAGTAATCCTCCCACCTTGGCTTCCCAAAGCACTGGGATTGCAGTTGTGAGCTGCTGCACCTGTCCTTGTCTTAAACTTTACTTATGACTATGTTTTCCTGATAGTACCTGGGATTTGACTTTTGCCCCTAAGCCATTTCTTATTTTGAGAGTTTTGTCCTCTGGAGAACTAGGAATGAAAAGTAGTTTTATTTCAAATCCTGCAAGTCCTAGTTTCTTTATTGCTTCTTCTAAATCCTGATGAAAAATGGAAGTTTCTTTTTTAGCTCACTGCACTTCTCTGGTACTATATCATAGGCGTGCAAAAGGAACCATTCCGCCCTTTCACCATTCTATCCGGAAATCTCCATAGCCAGATCCACATGTTCACTAGGTATCTTCTCTAGCTTTCACATAACTGCAGACTAGTTTAGCTAATTGTTCTTCCAATACCTACATCAATCCCCCTTTTCTCCAGCCTGCAATAACAGTATCCTCAATGTTCTTTATTTTTTATTTTATTTTTTATTTTATTTATTTTGAGACTGAGTCTCTCTCTGTCGCCCAGGCTGGAGTGCAGTGGTGGATCTCAGCTCACTGCAACCTCCACCTCCTGGGTTCAAGCAGTTCTCCTGCCTCAGCCTCCCCAGTAGCTAGGATTACAGGCACGCATCACTACACCCGGCTAATTTTTCTACTTTTAGTAGAGACAGGGTTTCACCGTGTTGACCAGGCTGGTCTCGAATTCCTGACCTCCTCCCAAAGTGCTGGGATTATAGGCGTGAGCCACGAGGCCCAGCCCTGCTCACTGTTCTTTAATAGTGTTCTTCAATAACAGACTCTTCAAGGTTCTTCCAGCTTCCGTCCTCCACCTGATCCCAAAGCCCCTGCCATGTGTTTTAGGTTTCTATTACAGTAGGAATCACCCTGTTGATTTCTATTACCCCACTTCTAGGTATGTAATTATGTTTCAGTTATATATTGCTGTATTACAAACCACACTGAAATATAGTGACTTAAAACAACAACATTCACTTTTTTTTTTTTTGGCTAACAATTTTGCAATTTGGGCAGGGTTTGCTGCAGAAAGCTCATCTCTGTTCCAGATGGTATCAGCTGCGGCAGCTCAACTAGGGCTGGAGCAACCACTCTCAAGATAGTTCACTCAGAGGGCTGGCAAATTGATACTGGTTGTCTGCAGAGCTCAGCTGGGGCCGTAAGCCAAACACCTGGATTCTCCTCCATGTGGGCCTCTGATCATGGTCAGAGGGAAACCAGTGAACCTCAGAATTCCTTAAGAGCTGAAAATCAGGGAGCTGTTGCACAACCATGTGAATATACTTAACACTACACTTAAAAATGGTTCAAATGGAAGGCTTAGGTGAAATGGTTTATGCCTATAATCTCAGCACTTTGGGAGGCTGAGGCAGGAGGATTCCCTGAAGGCAGGAATTTGAGACCAGTCTGGGAAAAAAATTTAAAAATTAGCTGGGTGTGGTGGCAAGAGTCTGCAGTCCCAGCTGCTCAGGAAGCTGAGACAGGAAGATTGCTTGGGCCCAGGAGTTCGAGGCTGCAGTGAGTTATGATCATGCTACTATACTCCAGCCTGGGCAACAGAACGAAATCTGGAAAAACAAACAAGTAGGCTGGGTGCAGTGGCTCATACCTGTAATCTCAGCACTTTGGGAGGCTGAGGTGGGAGGATCACTTGAACCCAGGAGTCTGAGACCAGCCTGGGCAACACAGTGAAACCCATCTCAAAAAAAAAACCAACCCAGCCTGGCCAACATAGTGAAACCTCATCTCTATTAAAAATACAAAAATTAGCCAGACATGGTGGCACATGCCTGTAGTCCCAGCTACTCAAGAGGCTGAAGCAGGGGAATGTCTTGAACCTGGGAGGTGGAGGTTGTGGTGAGCCGAGATGGCACCATTGCACTCCAGCCTGGGCAACAGAGTGAGACTCCATGTCAAAAAAACAAAACAAAACAAAAAAACCCAAAAACCCAAAGTGGTGAAGAAGGTAAATTTCATGTTATGTGTCTTTTGCCACAATGATAAATTAATAAATAAAAAAATCAGGGGAAGATGGAGAGGAGCTGGAGGTGAGTATGCATGCACCGGGTGAGGGAGAGAGAGGTGTCAAGGATGACAAAAACCAATAAAATACAGCCCCTCTGGCCTCAAGAACTTCTTTGGCTGAGCCGAAGGGTTAAGAGACAATCACAACACACGTGGTAGATACTGCAGCTTTCTGCTGCAAAGCTAACATAGGTACAAAGCTCATGCCATGCAAATCGCCTCAAAATAGACCTTTAATGTCTGCAGTTCCCAAAGGCGACATAATTATAGGTTTGGATTTCTTAAGGCAAGCCTCGAAATAAACACTGCCAGAGAAACAGCAGTGAGTAATAAAAAACTACAGGTGTACAATATTACCCTTTCAAGGTAATCTCGAAGGTCAGGCAATAGGGTAGGTAGAGTGTTAGGCTGGGGAGAAAGCGGACTTTTCTGGTCTTCAGCACAACTATTACAGGATATAAAATCCCTTGGTTAGAGCGAAATTCCGTCTCAAAAAAAAAAAAAAAACAAACCCTTTGTTGTCTTATAATTCTCAGGATGCCTGGGAACTATTGCTACTGAGGAGATCTTACTTTGGAATCTTTTTTTAAAGTCATAAGCAAGTTGTAATTATCATTTATACCCTGATTGAAGGTACATTTTCCTCCCCCAAACTCAAACTCTTTGCCTTCAATCACAAAGTTTTACAAATAGCGAAAGTCTGTTTACAGATTTTCCTTGAGTTTTATTGGTAATACATTATTGCTCTTTCAAATAACTCTATTCTTCATGGAAAGGACAAAAAGCAGGAATCTCTCTTCCTGACATATTATCCCAACCCCATATGTTTTTCTGAAAACACCCTGAATGTCACTCTCACCACTGACTATATAATATAGCCATTCCTGCATCAGTGTCGATTTTATTGTCTGATATGTCAAAATCAATGGTGTGATTTTTTTTTTTTTTTTGAGACGGGAGTTTTCTCTGTCGCCCAGGCTGGAGTGCAGTGGTGTGATGTTTGTTGGCTCACCGCAATCTCTGCCTCTTGGGTTCTCCTGAATAGCTGGGACTACAGGCACCCACCACCAGGCCTGGCTAATTTTTGTATTTTCAAAAATGGGGTTTCACCATGTTGGCCAGGCTGATCTCAAACTCCTGACCTCAGCTGATCCGCCCACCTCAGCCTCCCAAAGTGCTAGGATTACAGGCATGAGTCACTGCACCTGGCCTCAATGGTGGGATTTTATCTTTTACTGTTTGAAACCTTATCAGTTGTTCCATTCTGCACAAGGTCTCTATCTAGGGTCCTCCCTGCAAAATCATGACTAAAGACCACTGCTAGGCCGGTGGCTCATGTCTGTAATCTCAGCATTTTGGGAGGCTGAGGCGGGTGGATCACCTGAGTTTGGGAGTTCAGTACCAACCAGCCTGGCCAACATGGGGAAACCCTGCCTCTACTAAAAATACAAAAACATTAGCCAGGTGTGGTTGTGTGCACCTGTAGTCCCAGCTACTGGGGAGGCTGAGGCAGGAGAATTGCTTGAACAATTCTCACCTGGGTGAGACATTGTCTTAAACAATGTTGCCTGGGCAACAGAGTGAGACTCTCAGAAAGGAAACAAAAAAACAAAAAAAAAAAACACTGCCAAGACCCTGCCTAATGCCATTGCTGTGACTACCTGTTTTAAGACATCTCCACTGATTTAGTCCTTCCTGCTGGATCTTGGAAAAATCCAGTGATAACATTCAGGCCTAAGAATCAGTAACCCATCAGACTTAAAATGCTCATTTATTAAAAAATAACTGAGTGCCTCCTATGTGTTGGGCACTGTCTAGATGCTGGGAATACAACAGTGAATAAGCCAGACAAGGATCCTCTCCTGGAACTTATTTTTGTTTTTTTGTGACAGAGTTTCACTCTTGTTGCCCAAGCTGGAGTGCAATGGCGCAATCTTGGCTCACTGCAACCTCTGCCTCTCGGGTTCAAGCAATTCTCCCGCCTCAGCCTCCCGAGTAGCTGCTATTATAGGCGTGTGCCACCACACCCAGCTAATTTTTTTGTATTTTTAGTAGAACCGGGGTTTCATCATGTTAGCCAGGCTGGTCTCGAACTCCTGACCTCATGTGTTCGGCCCACCTCGGCCTCCCAAAGTGCTGGGATTACAGGCATGAGCCACCGTGCCCCGGCTGGAACTTATTTTTGTTTCTTATCCCAGAGATTTTTGACTTTTAACAATGGACAAAGTCCTGGCTTGGCTTAAAGACAAAGGAACCAGATTCTTTATTTGGAATTAAGCCATGCTTCCCTGGGTGGGGATAGGAGAGGTTCTCCAGGCATCCTGATATCACACAACGTAGTCCACCTGCTCCCAAGTGAAGTCTGAGTGGAACTATTGACTACATTGTCATTTTTGTTGGGCCCATGCCAGGCTCCAAGAAGACCATGCCCTTCTGTGGACTACGTTCCATAACAGGCAAGAATGGCCAAAGACACAGTGCTAGCATCATGGGCCACCACGGGGTCCTAAGACCACCACTCACCTATTATTGCTCGGGAAGACATTGCCCCCTCGTGGTTCCTCATGTAATTGAGGGAGAAGCTGGCAGTGCAAAAGGCTGCCAGTTAAGGCAATCAATACATCCAAACACGTGCAAACTTTCCAGATTCACTGTAGCCTTGTCTCTTCTGAATGTCTTGGGTTGCAATTTCAATAGACTTGGTTTATTTTCATCCAGGATACATGTTTGTTCCCCTTAGAGAGAAATCACATTATGACAGCAATTAAAAAACATCTTTTCCCTATGGAAATCTTCCTGTTTCAAAATCTCCAAACCCCCAAGATAAACCCAGTATGTAAATCCAGGTATCACTACTGTTTTTCTCATAATGCCCTTAAAGCAAATATTTTCCTCGCTTTCTATAATCGGAAAGAGGATTCTGAGAGTATCTTGGCTCCATACCACTTTATTTTTTTGTCTTTTCTTTTTTTCCCCTCTTTGTGGAGAACAGGGTCTCACTATGTTGCCCAGACAGGTCTTGAACTTCTGAGCTCAAGCAATCCTCTTTCCTCTATCTCCCTAAGTGCTGAGATTCCAAGCGTGAGCCACCGTATTACTTTAAACTCCCTAAAGGGAGGGTCCTTATCTGCAACGCCCACAGCCGCCCCCCCCCATCCCCAGCAGCACTTAAATCAGTATAAAGAATGTCTGCTGGGGGGTGGGGAGAAACAGTTAAGCAAATACTGTAGTTAGAAACTTACTGGTGCAGGACAGGAGCAGCAGGCTGGGACGGAGAATTCCTGGGAGTAAGAAGTGGGGCAGAACCCACTGATACATGGAGTTCCACATTTATACATTTGTAGCAGTCAAATCTAAGAGTTTAACACAGTGGTTCCAGACGGTAATTCCATCAGTTTGGGAGGCCAAAAGCCGGAGGATCACTTGAGGCCAAGAGTTCGAGATCAGCCTGGGCAACAAAGTGAGACCCTCATTTTTCTAAAAAAAAAAAAAACCAGAAGCTTTAACGATCGAGTATTGGAAAAGCTTTCTAAGGCCCGGGAAAAATGGAAGTTTCCTTAATAATGTTAGCTTCCATGTACTGTAAACCTAAACGAAGCAAGAATGAATACTGGGTGCTGTACATAGTTCTATCAACCTACAATCTCGAAAACGCTAGGAGACACATTCAGCTGCTCCCATTTAACGGATGAGGAAACAAGTACGCAATCCTGAAGTTGGTGCAAAGCCCAGGCCCCCTTTCTTCTTCAAGCGTGCTTCCAGCCTCTGAAATTCCTCCGTGTGGACCCCGAGCTCTGCCTGCAATGAGGAATATTCACTTTGCCAACAAATATTTATTGAGTGCCTACTATACACCCGGTAGCTCGTTTAAATAGCCGTGGGATTAAAAAGATAAATAGGGTAAGTTTGTGGTTTTTTCTTCCAGGAAGGAGCTTTCTGAAGGGTGAGGGAGAGGCCAAGTAAACAATCCCAGAACAGTCGGGTGAGAGTTGGGAGAGGAGTCGGGGGCCGCGGGACGCCCAGGCAGCGAAGCGGGGAAGGCTCCGGGCGCGTCGCAGGACCCGCGCTGGAGATGGGTTTGAAGCCCTGTCCTGAAAAAGCCGGCCCGGAGGGGGCTGTCCCCAGTATCCCTCGAGTTCTCATCCTGTCATTCAAGCAGCAGGGGAAGAACCGGGTCTGGCTCGGGAAGGGTGGGCTTAGGGCCAGGGGTGCAAATCCCTTGGTAAAAGCCGGCAAACAAAAGTCGCACACATCCCAGCTCCCGGTCCTGGCCCCGGCGGGGCAGGGTCCCCGAAGTCCCGGGGCGCGCAGACGCCGGGGCCCCCGGGGGCCGAGGGAACTGCAGTACCCGACCTCCCCTGCCCTCGGCCTCCAGGGCCCTCGCCCTCCGACCAGCCGCCGAGTCTGGGGCTGGGGTCGCCGCTTCCGCCCGCCGCCCGCGGCCCCTCCCCGGCGCGCGCCATCCGGCCGCCGGCCCCTCCTCCCGCGGGGGGCTCCGTCCCGCGCCCCGTCCCTCCGGGCTGCAGCCGGCAGCCCACGTCCAGGGAGGGCGGAGGGAGGAGGAGAGGCGCGGAGAGGAGGGAGGGGAGAGGGGAGGGAGGAAGACGAGAGAAAGGGAGCTGCTTCCATCCCGGACTTCCCAGAGCCTGCCTGGAGCGCGCACTCAGCGGCTCTCGGGTCCCAGCGTCCCAGCCGCCGCCCGCGCCTCTCCGCCCCGCTCCTCCTCCTCTTCCTCCTCCTCCTCTTCCTCCTCCTCCTCTTCCTCCTCCTCCTCTCTAGGCACCCCCGTCCCCTCCTTCCAGCGGCTGCAGCCCCCAGCCCCAACTCTCTGCGCTTACTCCTGGGACGCGCGTTCTCGCCCCATCCTTTGCTTCCTTCCTTCCTTCTTCCTTCCTCCCCTGGCTCCCGCCCTCCCTATCCAGGTCGCCCTCCCGGGGCCCGATTGTCTCGGTGCCCAGCTCTCGGCCCGCGCCCTGCCCCGTCTCTCCCTCGTACTTCCTGAGTCGCCCGCCGCTGCCGTCGCAGTCTCGCCGCGGGAGCCCCAGCCCGACAGCCACTGCCCCGGCTCCAGCTCCAGCCCCGCAGCCCGCGGCGCCCGCCCGAGGGAGCCCCGGCGCCCGGGGAAGGCTACAGTGGGCGAGCGCGCCCTCGCCCAGCCCCGCGCCCCAGCCCTGCCCGGCCCGGCGAGGAAGGACCGGGAAGATGAACAACGGCGGCAAAGCCGAGAAGGAGAACACCCCGAGCGAGGCCAACCTTCAGGAGGAGGAGGTACTGGGCGGCTCGGTGCAGTGGCGGGGGCGATCCGGGACCCAGTGCGGGCGGCCGGCGGGGCGCGGGCGCGGGCCCGGGGCGCGGCGGTGGAAGGTTTAGGCATGGCCCGTGCCCGGGACGCAGCCCCGCAGTGTGGCCCGGGGAGGGTGGATCTCGGGAAAGTGTGTTTTTGTGTCCACGCGCGTCTGCGGGCCCCAAATTGCGTAACTCTAAGGACTTTTCGGAGACTTTTGTAAGTATAATGCTCAGCTTTGTTTGCCCGGGATTTAAAAAGTGGAACCGAGAGCTGACTCCTGGGTGACCTCAGATGATCGGGACTCGGAGGGTCAGGACTTAGGGCTGGGGCTGGAAATTGTGTGTGGATTCGGGGTAGCGGGGGGGGGCAGTTTAAGGAAGAAACTTGGGGAAAAGTTTTCATTAAAAGATACCTCTGTTCCCTGCCCCCTCCCTTTCCGTGTTAAAAGTTCTTGGTGAAATATCTTTCTAGCCGAGGGTTTTTGGATTAATAGATAACTCATCAGCCACATTCTTCTCTGCTGAGTCAAAGACCCCGAACCTGGGCGGTGAACGCTTGCGAATTTAGGGCCGTGCAGATGAGGGGAGCAGAATAAGAGGGTTAAAAACGCAGCAATTCACCAAATGCTCATCGAGGATACTTTTATAGGACTTTGACTTCTGAGCACGCATTTTGGGTGGTGCGTCTTCACGATGAAAGTTTTGTGACTGCGGAGCGTTCCTTCGGTGGAAACAAAATTGAGTAGATGTAGTCAGAAGGGGAGTCGGACTCAGGAACAAACGTTTCAGAATTCAGTAGTAGGGTATTTGTGGTATCCTACCAAATGACTGTTTCTGCAGGTACATTATCTGGAGTCCAAGAAATTACTTCTGGCGTACTTTTTAATATCACACACAGTTGAGTTCTTAACATTCTAGAGGAACTTGAGAGTGTGTGCAGATGCAGGAAAGTGCATGGCTCAATATGACCCGAAAAGATTCACACAGGTATTGCATCCTGATCTAGGTGAACACAGAAGGTAAACGGATTCTAAAGCGTTAGGACGTTGAGATCATTGTTGAGACACTGTTGTGTGCAAACTTCAATTCTGATAGTGAAACCAAAATTGCAGAGGAATTCATTAATGCATACAAGTTCTCTGCACATTGTCCACTTGGGAAATGGGAACTATTTAGGTGGAGAAGGTAGAGGAGCGAGACTATGCCAAACAGTGCAAAATCGGAGATTTTACTCTCTTACCCAGTTGTATGGTAGTGAAAACCTAGATGAGTTGCAGTCAGTCAAAAATTGCTTTCTCACCCGAGGACATTTTCTATTTTATTATAAAAGACTATTTGAAGAGTTGTTTACATGCATGTTTTCTAATTACAAGTGTAGGAATGCTACTGGCGTTTCTTTTTTCAAAGCAATGGAGAGTTGAATGGTATGTTCTGACTTTTTTTCTTGAACTTTACTGGCTGCTTTGCTATTTATTTTCCCTACCACTTAAAAAATTTTAAAAATAATGCTTTTTTAAATTTGCTTTTTTAGGAATTACTATAGTTAACTAATTCACTTACCATATCAAAATAATTATCGCTTCAGAAATCTTCCTATTTCAGCTAAATGTGCAATCTGTTTGCTTCTCAGGGTTAGAATATTATATCAAACCATCTTTATTTACCCAGTTGAGAAAACTTTTTTTTTTTCCTTTTGGTGGGTAGCAAAAGAGGTTCAATGTCCTAAAAATCATACCCACTTAAAATTAAGTATAGAAAAGGCACATTTTTCCGCTTGACCCATCTTAACAGCTGCCAGGACCGAGGGATTGCCTGCCCTGTTCCTGGACGCTCCTCTGTCCTTGCGAGGTTGTGTGTAATAATTGCTGTATAATCGCGGACCATTGCAGTATGGTTGCTGCCTCTTACTTGTCCTGTTACCTGACAGTGTTCTTTTTCAGGTAGGAATGGCATGTGGCTCTAGAAAGTATGGATATTTTTAGCAAAACACTTGTTATGTAAAAAATAAGGGGACTGGTAGGAAGATTTCAGAACCTAAGTTGTCCAAGAGATGTCGTGTACAAAACAGATAAGACTGTGAAGAGAGGGGGTTTATAATGTCAGAAATTCAGGAAAAGAAACTAAGGTGGCCTGAATGATCCGGGTAATTTTGCCTTAATTTCCTATTTTTGGTTTATATTTTGTTCTTGAAAAACTCTTACCCTCTTTTTTGGTTTTTTTCTTTCTAACCCTGAAAGCCACAATTAAAATAAATAGGGTATTTGGTAAGTGCCATTAATGAGCCCGGCATTACACAAAACCACTACATTGACCCTTTCTCTGCCCACCCATCGCATCAGCAACTTGCTCTTAAACACATTTAAAAACCTTGGCAGTGGACTCCGGTAAACAGAACACACACATACAACATATATATATATATATACACACACACACATAATGACAAGAGAGGAAAAATGTGTTTTGTTGTAATTTCTGGTGGCCATTGAACTGACATGGAAAAATGAGTCCAATCGTCATTAAGGGAAAATAGTTTATTTCACAGATCATGAGGGTGATTTCGGCTTTCTCCACATTGAATCCAGGTTTGTTTTTTTCTGTGTTTCTAGTTTTGAAATGAATTCCTTTTATCAACTAGTGTATTTTAGCGCTTTTGAGAGTTTCTAATGCTTACCCTGAAATAATTGGTTCTAATTGTATAGAATGAACAGTTCAGGATCTAAGAAAATTTTTGCAGCTTTTTAGGGTTGGACGTTTTTGAGAACTTGGGCAGAACGTGTATTAATACTTCTACTTTAGATAGCATTGAAAACTTTGAGGAAAAATAATTTTAGGATTTGGCTAGCCAGTTGTGTAAGAGAGATGATACATTTAGCTTTCTGGTTTTTAATGTATTATTACATTAAATACGTGTATAATACACGTAAAATGTATTATGCGTGTGTGTCCCCTAAGCAAGTTGTCCTGTAAAGACTAATCAGTTGTCAAAATCTCAGATTTACAAGGTTTGTTTATATATGTTTAGAGTATCATACCATTTCTTATATTTTACAATTCATAAAATGATTCCTAGAATTTCTCTAATTTTGCAATCAGACTTTATAAAAATTAATATATAAGTAATAGATCCATAATTGTCTTGGCTAATCAGTTATAATTTGAGTTTAAAGTATTTTCAAATATATGAAGACCTTTTCTGTCTTATAGCTAGAAGTAACTTATTTGTTGGTCACTGAATTTTCAAGATAGAAATTTAGATTAAATATGTGATTTGGTTTTTATTTCTACTTTTATGCATGTAATTGAGTACTTTTCAGGCCGATTATAAAACATCTTTAAAAGGCCTTTTATTATATTGAAGCTCTGGTGTTAATTTCTCCTTAAATTGCTTTGAATTGACTTGTACTTATAGTAAAACTAAAGAAGCAAAAAACATGGAAGTGTTGGAATATTGATCAAAAAGATGTGCAGAAATCATATAAAGTCAGTTCTTCAGAGGTTAATGTAAACCTTTACTTTGCATTCCTTCTTTTAAAGTGTTTACTAATTTTGCCAAAATATTGGGGTTGTAAAGAAAATTGTTTCTTACAGTTGCTACAGAGAGGGTAATGTCAGTATCAGGCAACCTCAAATTTTCATTGAGCATTAAAGTCAGTCTACATTATGACTTCAGGAAGGTACAGAATGGTTTTATACAATTTAACCAAGATTGGGGATCTCTGTTATTCCGAGTCCAATAGTCCAATTCAATGCAATAAACATATATTTCAGTTGTAGAATAGGATTTGGTGACAACTGATGCTCCATGACCCCTGCCAGTACGGCATGCACTTTTGAGTTATTTTTTCAGTAGCGGTTTAAACATTTCCCTGATAAACCCTTGTGTGTGTCTGCAGGCTTCTTCGTTGCCAGTGGCGTTTAGTTTTCAGATGGGTAGTTTAGAAGGGATGGAAGCTCTTTTCTGGAGATGCTTTCATATGATTTTTGTAGGTTCATATTAATTTTTGCTTTACAGATGAAAGTGTTCAGTGCTGGTGATAAGGCAATAAAGTGGGTACTTTTGTGCAGAGCAGTGGTGATATAAATTAGTGCAGCTTTTCAGAAAGGACTGACACTGTCAAAATGTGTTCAGGCCCTTTGATTTAGTACTTTTATTTTTAGAAATTTACCCTAAGGAAACAGTATCAAAGATTTATATATAGGAATGATTTTTGCAGAGTGACTTATGACAGTGACAATTCAGAGGCACTCTGTATCTAACATACAGAAATTGCTAACGAAATCATTGTGTAATTCTAGAAGGGGAATATTACACATCCACTAAAGGTTCCGTTTTTAAAGAGAAAAATACATGGGTTATAAAATATGTATTATATATAAATACATATTTGTTATGTATTATACATATGTAGTTACATACTATTTTCTGTGTTCTGGAGGTCAGAAACCTGAAGTCAAGGTGTTGGCAGGGCCACCATGCTCTCTAAAGGCTGGAGAGGAGAACCTGTCCTTACCTCTGAGCTTCAGTGACTCCAGACATTCTGAAGACTATATTTGTATTCTCATGTTGTAATATTAAATGAAAAGAACTGATTTTAAAGTTTTATACTGTGTGATGCCAGTTCTCCAATAAGTATATATTCATAAAACCAAACATTAATAAAATGTATCTGATAGATTACAGATCATTGCTATTTACTTTCTGATGCTTTTCAGTGTTTAAGTTTTCTAAAATGACCATGTGAACAAAAAGAATTAAATGTTTTTGCTTTGAGGGTTTCCTTGAAATTGTGATATTCACAAAACCAAGGTTGGTCACGTTTAGTTTTGCTCACAAGCCTAGTGGCGACAATCAGGCCTGCCTTGTTCCTCAGACATAGTGTTCCTTACTACTATTAGTATTTCTCTTACTCATTGCCTTATCCTGATTATGTTAGTGATCTTCAGCTGCTCTGCTGTTGTGATGCTCTTCCAGAGTCCATCCTTACACTATACTGCTGGGCCCTCCAATGCCACGAATCCTTCAGTGCTACTTGGTACTCCACAAAGTCAAGTGCGCACATGGCTTTTGGGATTGCCCTCACCTACCTGTATACTGTGATCCCTTTGCTTCAGCCTCGGTCGTCGTCTTCTGTTTTCTTAATCTAGTCTGAGCTGCTTTCAAGCCAGGATTCAAGTTTTTCAGCCTACATTTTTGCAAGATCCCCCTTGCCTGAATGTCCCATCCCATAGAGATGATTTTTCTTTAGAATTTCAGTAAATTACATTCTGTTATGTCCATTTAACTCCTGGTTATTATTTTTTCAGGTATTTGTTTTGTATGGGTCTATGCCATTTTACAGTATTCTCAATGTTCAACACCTACCCCGGCACCAGGTAAATCCCCTCTGTACACATCCACACTTACATATATACACATATATGATTCTTTGTAAATGTATATGAAATAGCCTTATCGGTGAGGTTGGTGATTATGAGTTTGTATAGGTAATCTGTTAAGAAGCAGCCACTCGTTTAATGTTGAGGATCCCTTCTGCACTCTGCACTGGGAGTTAGAGAAGGCGTGGATGGATCGGCTGGAAAATTACTTCCATCCCTTTGTCATCAGGAGCCTCCATTTGCCAGCACAGGTGAGCCTGCCTGGTCCATCAGATAGCCACTGTCAGTGTGGGACTGCTTGTCCCAAGGTGCATTTGAATTTTCACCATTAGAATTTGGTTTCTGCTGTGGAATTCCATTTGACCTTTTGGATGAGGGCTTCTAGAAACCTTGGTTAGGTGGAAGAGCACGGAGCTCCCTGTGTTCCCAAACAAGCCTGCTCTGTGTGACAGCCACTTTGGAATGTTTGTGTTCAGTTTCATTTGGCACCTTAGTGTCTGCCTGGGGGTAGGGGAAAGGGAATGCAAATGTTCCTCTTGAACAGTGCTTGCTTTGGTCAAAGAAAAAAACTTAGGAAGGAATGAGGAGAATGAACCTTAATAGCTGGTGCAGAAGTGGCTGCATAGCTCAGTGGGCTTGAGGCCATCTGGGACCAGGTATTTAAAATGGATGCTATGTTGGTATGAAGGTGTCAGTTCCATGCCACTGGTGGGGATGAGCTTATTTGTCATATGGGGATAACTCCTTGCACTCATATTCCTATCTTTAAAAGTGTACCAGGAGATTATTTTAAACAATTTTAATGCCCTGTATTGTGTCTGTTTGGGGGTGGAGGTGGGAGGTCCTTGATAGTATCTGAAACGTGAAGCTGAGTAAAGGGGATATGTTTGTGGTATCAGAAGAAAGCTGCCTGGCTTGTCAGTGTTGCCGATAGCAGGAAAAAGGAAATACTGAAATCTTTAGCCTGCAGAATTGTCAGAAATCTTTTTATCTTTTCACTAAATAAATAATTACCGCCTTTTATTGGGTATTTACTATGTGCCAAGCACTCTTCATGTATGATCTTATTTCAGCCTCACAACAAGCTGATGAAGGGATGATGATGATTGTGTTCCTTTGATGGGGAAGTGGCTGAAGCAGTGAAAAGCTATGGAGCCAGGGTCTTCATGTGCAGATTCTAGGGATGCCAAGATCTGAGGGAGGCAGTTCCTGTCTGAAAGTGGCTCACAGTTTAATGGTGATGCCTCTGTATAAGCAAACAGGTGGATAACCAAGCACGGGATTCAAGTAGAGGTAGTTGTTTGAGTTGAGCACGGCCAACCCTGCAAGGGAAGGGATGGAGCTGTGTCATAGAAAGCTTTAAAGAAGTTTGAAGAGTCTCTTCTTTAAAGACGACATACGAGCTAAACCTCAGTTAAGATTCTAACTGATGAGAAAAGGATTCAGACAGTGGGGAAAAGATGGACTAGGCAAGGAATTCGCGCTGTGAATGAACACAGGCTTCAAAAGACCCTTTTGGGGAAGAGCAAGCAAGGCATGGCAGGAGAGAAGAAGGGGAGGGAAGAAGGGGGAGGGGGCATTGGCCCACAGTGGGTAGAGGAGCTGCCTCTGCACTAGGGAATTGGACTCTGTCCTCTGATGGGGCACCGGGGTGGATGTGCTCCAGAAGGCAGCATTCTAGGATGTCCCAGTGGGCAGGGGGATGCGGCGAATTTTGGAAAAGTTGTTGAGAACCATTCTTGCAGTGAGGTTTCTGCTGCAAGAGCCCTGGTCTCAAAGTGAGGCAGCAGCCTGGCCATGACAGCTGAGGCAGAGATGCCAGGTGTTCGGGGCCTTGATAACTGTCAGATGTGCGGGAGAGAAAGCAGGAGACAGCCTGGCAGCCTCTTGGGTTTCTCCTTCAGGTGACTAGCTAAGTGGCGGTTGTATTTGTAGGAATAGAAAATAGAGATGGGGAAAGGGTAAGAAAAGAAGGTACCTAAGAGATGAAGATGTTATTGAGTCTGGGGTGCAAAGGAGAGGGTCTGATCTTGAAATGCAATTTTCAGAACAATTCAAGAACATGGAGCTGATAATTGAAAATGTGCATACTGGGAGTGAGTACCCAGAAAATGGAATTCATACTTTTTAGGAAACCTTGTGAGGGTTAGCAAGGAAAGAGATACAAAATTTAGTGAAAATTTGGAGTAATGTTAAAAAGTGTTTGAGAAAGGGAGAGAATTGAAAATAATCAGGAAAAATGGGGAAACTTAAAAAAATTAATTTAGGAACATAAAAATGTATTACATATAATCTGCCTGTTTCTGAAGGGTTTGGTATACTTAGCCATTGGAAAGCCTGAAGGGGAGCTTAGAAAAATCTGGTATATGGTATTTCTCATATGCTTTTTTTTGCTTTGATCAAAACTCAGGAATCTGTTTATCTCTCAAACTTGCCATTAATTCCCAGGCTTTTACTTCTCCAACTCTTCATTTGCCAACCCTGCACCTAAAAGGAAAGATCAAGCTACCATAAAATCTGGAGAGGCGTGAGTTTTTTTTACAGGATAAAATTTCTAAGTTGCTTTTATCTTTTTTGACTTTATTGGGGAAAAAGAAGAGTAGGATGAGCTTTTGGTCAGCAGCCCAAAGACATCTAATCTGTGGGTCATATTTTCATTTTCTTCTTTTTTTTTCTTTTGAGATGGAGTCGAGTGCAGTGGTGCCATCTCACTGCAATCTCTGCTACCTGGATTCAAGCAATTCTCCTGCCTTAGCCTCCTGAGTAGCTGGGACTACAGGCACACACCACCACACCTAGCTAATTTTTGTATTTTTAGTAGAGACGGAGATTTCACCATGTTGGTCAGGTTGGTCTCAAACTCTTGACCTCAGGTGATCCACCCGCCTCGGCCTCCCAAAGTACTGGGATTACAGGCATGACTCATGCCCGGCCATATTTTCATTTTATTCAATTTATACTTTAAAAATTTGCTGCCTTTTTCAGCCCAGCTAAGTGTCAGCTCAAAGTAGTCCAGGAACTTAAAAAGAAAACAACTTGCATTTGTGTTTCTCTTAGGTTTTAACTCTGCTGCACCTATTATGGTGCATGTTGTGTAAATGCTAAAGAGAAAAAGGAAATGGCAGTAATAAATGCCAATCGCACCAGGAAGATGGATTCAAATTCCAGGTTGTAATACAGTATTGTTAACACAAATTTAAAATGCAAAGGGAATGTTTAGGCAGTTCCATTGTGTCAGCCTTTAGGATTTTGCAAAGGTATGAGACATCTGAGAATCTCCAAAATGAGGTCTGGCTCACCAACCTCTGCAAATAAGTTATAGGACAACTTTACTTTTAATTAAGTTTTATTTCTCATGACTTGATTTTTTTGTGACGTTCCTCTGAATATCCCAGATCCTCGTGTCGCTGGGGTAGATAGGCTGGCAGTGGCCAACGCTGTTCTAAGAGAAATCCTAAAGACTACCCATTTTTTTTTTCTTGAATCCACAGGATCCTGTTTTGTGAAAATTCCTCTTACGCCCACCTATAGGATAGACAGTGGAGGCCCCCCTGGGAGAAAGTGTACACAGAAAGTGCTATCTAATTACAGAAGCAGCAGAATTTCCTTTGTGCTCAGAGGGGAAGTGCTACAAAAGTGTAATTACTTTACCCAGCATGTGTGATTTACGGGACTTAAAATGTGTGAGTTTCCAAAGAGGCATCTGTTTTTAAATACAGTATCCCTCCCAGCCAGGCAGGATGTGTTTGGGGAGGTGGGAGTGAGGACATGCACTTCCGTCCTGTGCCTGCTGCAGGATGCCTGGTGACGGGACTGAAACCGCTGGTACTTGCTGCCCCTCAGGGTCTTGCTTATCTGAGTAGAAGGAAGAAAATCAGCAAAGGGCTGGAATCTAGTCAGGTACTCCCAGACCGATCATCCACTGCTTTCCTCTTACCTTCCCACACCGAATTCTTTTTCCAGGACCTCCAAGACTTTTCCCAGTAATAAGTAAAATAATTATTAGAGTGAACCCTGAGACCATTCTTAACATTTCTTTTTCTTTTCTTTTCTTTTCTTTTTTACCTGTTTTTATTTGAGATGGAGTCTTGTGGTGTTGCCCAGGCTGGTCTTAAACTCCTGGGTTCAAGCGATCCTCCTGCCTCGGCCTCCCAAAGTGCTGGGATTACAGAGGAGACCATTTTTGTTGCGCAAATTTCCTTGTCAGTCTTCTCCTAATATGCATAAGAAAATCAGTAGGATCACTGATCTTGAAGATCAGGTGCAGTGACTGGGCCGGGTGGCTCACACTTAGCACTTCATGAGGCTAGCGCTTTAGGAGGCTGAGGCAGGCAGATCAGTTGAGCCCAGGAGTTCGAGACCAGCCGGGGCAACACAGCAAAACCCCATCTCTGCAAAAAAGTTAGCCAGGCATGGTGGCGTGTGCCTGTAGTCCCAGCTACTTAGGAGGCTGAAGTGGGAGGATTGCCTGAGCTTGGGGAGGTTGGGGCTGCTGTGAGCCATGATCGCATCATTGCACTCCAGCTTGGACAAAGTGAGACTCAGTTTCCAAAAAAAAAAAAGACCAGGTGCATATCCAGATGTAATCAAACCTGTAAAAACACTTAACGGATTTTGCATATTAATGGATGGATTAAACATTTATGGAGCTGGTGTCTACTCTGCTTTTAACATTGCTCTTTGACAAACCATGTGAAGTGTTGCCATCCCATGTTTTGGGATAAGAAAGCTGAGGCTCTGAGAGATTAAGTAATTGGTCTGAGGTTTTACAGCTGGTGGATAGGAGCTTAAAATTCTCCAGTGGCATATGAGGTTCATGTGATCCGGGCCCTGCTGGTTTCTCTGACCTCATCTGCCAAGAATCACAGCCTCATTCATTATGCTCCAGCTGCCTGGGCTTTCGCTAGGTGTCTCCAACTTGCCAAACTTGTTCCTGCCTCAGGGCCTTTGTGCAAGCCATTCTGTGTGCCCGGAAAGCCCTACACTCAGACTTACCAGCCTCATCCTTGCCATTCATTTAGATCTCAATTCAGATGTCACCCCAGAGAGACCTTTGACCTCCAAGTTTAAAGCAGGCCTATATTCCCAACCCTTTTATTTTCCAAATAGTACTTCTTACCTCCTGACATTGCCTTATATGCTTATTGTACTTTCCTGGTACCCTTGGAATGTACCTCCCTGGCAGCAGAGACTTGCCCGCCTTGTTTAACACTGTGCAAACCTCAGGTGCCTAGGACGATGCCCAGAACTGTCCAATACGTTTTTTTTTTTTTTTTTGGTGAATTGACTAGAATGTAAATCTGCTTGACAAAGACCAAAGCCTGTCCGATACACAGTGTCATCATAAACCTTTTTCAGCAGTTTTCAGGTTAAACTTTGTATTTCTGCCTTGAAGATGATCATTGCTGGTCCCCATCCCCACTTTATTACAAACAAAACCACAGTTGTCATCTCGCATCCTTTAAGCTGGAAGTGTTGTTCAGAAGGTAAGTGATAAAGCCCTTGTAGGGGAATGCAGCAGTTTTTCACACGTAAACGAATCCTTCCTTTTGTCCTCTTAGAATGGGAAACCTATTACAAATTCCACAGAACCAGGAGAGGGATGTAGGTCTGGTGTATAGGGAATGCGAAAGTACAAGTAGGGCAAGGTGAATTTGATTCCTGTTTTCCAGATGTGACTGTTAGCTTGTTAGGGTTACTGTTAATAACCCAGGTGGAATTGATTTGGAGATAGACTTACCACTTCTGATCCTGTGATTGGGTCTAGCCTCCAGCTCAATATACCTTCCTCAATTTGCCTACAAGAGGAAAAAGATCTGAAGCTCAGCATAATGCTGGCTTTAGCCGGAAGAATCCAGCCTTTAAGCCATCTACATGTGTAGCCATGAAGGACCTTCTAATCTGCCTTGTGAGCCTTTATGGGGCCACCTCACAGCCACAATTTATGCCCATGTGTGTCAGCCTCACCGACTCAGGAGCTGTTTCTATTCATTGTAAAGCAGACCAGATGACATTTCAGGATGAAAGAAATAGAAGTCGTCATTACATAGGGCATCAGGCTAACAAGTCACCTGTTAGTGGAGCAGACTAGTTAGTGCACTGATGAAAATGCAGACCATTGGATTATCCTCATTTATAGCATTTATGTCACACTTGACCTTCAACAAACTTGGTTAACTTTACCATCATCCGTTACCTGATAGTCTTAGAACCAATAGTATATAAATCCTTATAGAAGTTAGTTCTTGACCAATCAATTCATGAGTATTCTTTTTTCTCTCTCATTATCTCATCTTTGTTTCTGAGGGATCTAGGACAAGCCACTGAAGCTGCTTGTCTTTGACAAGTCATTTTAATCTGTTACCTTAACTAAAAGGTAGGGATTGTATGTATAGACAACGCCTGTTGTGCATTAAAAGAACCGTAAATCTCATTTTTCCACTTTCATTCCGCTTTCCATTTCCCCATTGTGATGCAGAAAGCTGCCGTGGCGTGCCAAGACACATCCAGGGTGGGCTGTTTGGGGGGAATGGTTTTAATTTTAAGCCTTTTAAGTGAAAACCCTTAGACCTTGCCTCTGTTTTGTTAAATTACGATTCTAACAAAATAAGCCAAAATGAGTGAAGCACTAGACTTTGGAAACTCTTTCCTGTATATTTGAAAAGATCTTCTTGAGACTGCTTTCCTTACCTGAAGTTGTTTTGTTTTTTTCCTAAGCAAATGAGTGCCTCTCCTTGAGAACTGGGTGGGAGTCTCTGGGTGTGAGAGAACGGCAGGAAATGACCCTTTCTAAACAAAAGGACTCTTTAAGGCCTATCCTGAGTCTTTGTGTTTTGAGGAGGGGTTATGCAGAAAACCAGAGCTAGGAAATGAATCGCTGCATTAGCCATTCGAATGGGGGAAGGGAGAAGGGAGAACATTGTCTCCCTGCACGCCCTCCCAAGTATCTAATACCAGGGGACACGTACTGTGAGATCCAAAGAAGTGCAAAAAAGACCCTGGGAGCCGAGGTAGTTCTTCAGGAGTGCGTGGCTTCAAGTCCCCTATAGGAAAGAAAGAACCAGGTTGGGCAGAATGATACCCAATGTGATGTTCTGGGCATCAGCTTTAACCTGGGCTTTCAGAATTTGTTTGAAAAAGCTCATGACCAACAGAATGCAGAAGTAAGTACAAAATGAAGAAAGTATGAGAGGGGTTTTGTAGGATCTATTTGTCATATGTATTTTTTTTTTTTTTCTCGCTCTGTCATCCAGCCTGGAGTGTAGTGGTGTGATCTCAGCACACTGCAACCTCTGCCTTCTGGGTTCAAGCGATTCTCCTGACTCAGCCTTCTGATTAGCTGGAGTTACAGGTGCCTGCCACCGTGCCCGGCTAATTTTTTTTAATTTTTAGTAGAGATGAGGTTTCACTATGTTGGCCAGGCTAGTCTTGAACTCTGCTGATCTCAAGTGATCCGCCCACCTTGGCCTCCCAAAGTGCTGAGATTACAGTGCCTGGCCCGTATATATGTTTGTGATAGATTTACTATATATACCTTTATGATCTGTTTATCCATAGGTAGAAGTTAGAGTGTTATGATTTTCTAATAAATACCCAGTAAATAAATCAAAGATTTGAATTGCTGTGTTAATGAGAAAATGAACTTTGAGGAATGCAGGTCCCTTTAAATGATCAGGTCCAGAGGGACTTTAAAATGAGACCACAGTCACGTCCTACTCCCCCCAGAGCTACATATTCACCTCTCTGTGTTCACTGTTTGTTGTTGCTACAAGTAGCTGTAAATTAACCTAATAATGCCACACTGGACATTGTAACTCACTCTATAGTTTAACAATGTAGATAGCCAATCACTAATCAGTGTAATTTGTGTAAACCAATGAGAATTCCTGGTAAACAACTTTATATCAGCCCACTCACTTGTCCCTCCTCCTTTTTTTTTTTTTTTTTTTTGCCTTTAAAAAGCCACTTGTAACTGATTTTTAATTGGAATGTATATTCAGGGCACCCATGCTCCTGGGTTGCAATCTTCAAGCTTGGCCGAAATAAACTCTATATTAATTTTGCCTCACCTTTTATGGTGCTATCAACTTCTTTTCTAAATCTAAGCTGAAGAGGGAATTAGTAATCATTGCTGAGCGAGGTAGTGGGCCTGTGATGAAGAAATGTCGGGCCTTGCCCTGCAGTGGAATGTTCCCTCCTCTCCTCACTTCAAAGTGACCATTCATTGTATCAGTATTTGCGCAAGGCGATCCCAGATTTAAAATGCTAGAAAAGGGGATAGGTCTTATCAAAATTATTTTGCTTTTATAAATTCTTGCTGTCTTGGAGCGATGAACTTCTCTGCTCTTCCAGGGACACTGCAGTTTTTTTTCAAGGAATATAAATCACTAATAATTAGAAACACACGTCTTGTTGAAAATAGTTTTGTGGTTTACTTTGTTTTCAGAACTTGAAAACGACAAACGTCTTTTCTAAGAAAAAGCATTGTTTGTTACACCACCACTGTTTGTAGGCTTTTCATTGTAACTATTTTTAGAAAGACTGGCTCATGTGTTTGGTGGGGACTGTGTGTTGAGGGTAGGGGGCTGGTTTATTTACTTCACAGCACCAGATGCTTTACAGAATTGAAGATAAGATTAAAGCTGCAACTCAGATCCCATTATGAAAGAGTTTTGTTTATATATTAAAGGCTTGGAAGACTCTTTATCTTAGATATGAAGCCAGCAGTGCAGTATTCAAAAGAGATGTGATTATTTTAAGTTCCAGAGTTGATAGGGAAAAGTTATTCTCACTGAAAATCCCAGTGTCTGAAGTGTTGGTAGGTTTTCTTCATTTTCTTTTTTTTTTTTTTTGAGACAGAGTCTTGCTGTGTTGCCCACGCTAGAGTGCAGTGGTGTACCTCTGCCTCCCAGGTTGAAGCAATTGTCCTGCCTCAGCCTCCGAGTAGCTGGGACTACAGGCGCATGCCACCACCCCCAGCTAACTCTTGTATTTTTAGTAGAGACGGGGTTTCACTCTGTTGGTCAGGCTGGTGTTGAACTCCTGACCTCAGGTGATCTGCCTGCCTCGGCCTCCCAGAGTGCTAGGATTACACACGTGAGTCGCTGCACCCGGCCATTTTCTTCATTTCTTTTTTTTGGGGCGGGGGGGGATGAAGTCTTGCTGTATTTCCCAGGCTGGAGTGCAGTGGTGCGATCTCACCTCATTGTAACCTCCGCCTTGGGTATTCAAGCTGTTCTGCTTCAGCCTCCCAAGTAGCTGGAATTACAGGCACATGCCACCACACCTGGGTAATTTTTTTGTATTTTTAGTAGAGATGAGGTTTCACCATGTTGGCCGGGCTGGTCTTGAACCCCTGACCTCAAGTGATTCCCCGCCCCCTCCCCAGCCTCCCAAAGTGCTGGGATTACAGGCCTGAGCTACCATGCCCGGCCCTCATTTTCTTAATACATTGTTTAAACTCCTGATTTGAGAAAGGTTAATGTATAACATAACAATTGGTAAGATACCAATTTACAAATATGGAAATATATATTAATTTAGATTCATTTAGAGGAGGTGGTATATGGTATACAATTGGCATATGTTTTTCATTCTTAAAGTATCAGTTATTTTCCTGTTATTATCTCTGGTAACATTGCTTGTATTTTTGTTGTTGTTGTTGAGACGGAGTCTGGCTCTGTCGCCCAGGCTGGAGTGCAGTGGCATGATCCCTGCTCACTGTAACCTCTGCCTCCAGGGTTCAAGAGATTCTCCTGCCTCAGCCTCCCGAGTACCTGGGACTACAGGTGACTGCCACCACACCCAGCTAATTTTTGTAGTTTTAGCAGAGATGGGGTTTCACTATGTTGACCAGGCTGGTCTCAAACTCCTGACCTCAGGTGATCCACCCACCTTGGCCTCCCAAAGTGCTGGATTACAGGCATGAGCCACCACCCCCAGTCGCATTGATTGTATTTTTAAAAGATAAAAAAAAAAAATAAGTGTGATCCATTCTCTAAGCTGCTCGCCACCATGCAATATTGAGAGTCAGAAGAATGGCTCTCAGATCCTGTGCATTAAGAACTGTTTGTGTATCAGCCTTCTAAAGCATGAATAAGACAACATATGCAGTGGAGACAGTTTTCCTGGGATCATTTGTGGTCGAGATGGATTCAGGAATGTAGTGTGTCTGATTTTATTGGGTGCAGCAACTGCTTTTTCTATAGCTCTTGGTATTCATGTAACTGATGGTTAACCCCGAATCAAAGTGAAAATGTCCTGAGCAGGCATGTTTGTCCATTCTCTCCATGTTCTTAAATCATCAAAGGGAAGTTCTTGCCCTTTGCAAGACCAGCATCTGTTGCCATTTGGTCATAGTGCACCCAGCCTGCTGACTCTGTATCTTCAAAACAAAAACAAAAGCCAGTAGGGAGGGAGCAAAGACTCCAAAGTGCTGTGGGGCTTTGGAATACTGTGAGTTTCTGATTTTGGTAAATGTACATCCAAGATGTTTTAACCATTAACTGTCCCCTCTTCTACATTCCATTAAACCCCACTGGCCTTTAATCAACATGAGAATTTCTCTTGTGATATCCTGGATTGTGATTAGATAGATAGAGGAGTCCTATTGGTGTGAGCTTACCTTGGAGTCAATGGAAAACTGTTATTTTTCCTTTTTTTTGTTTTTTTGAGACGGAGTTTTGCTCTTGTTGCCCAGGCTGGAGTGCAATGGCACCATCTCAGCTCACCACAGCCTCTGCCTCCTGGGTTCAAGCGATTCTCCTGCCTCAGCCTCCGGAGTAGCTGGGATTACAGGCATGCGCCACCACACCTGGCTCATTTTGTATTTTTAGTAGAGACGGGGTTTCTCCATGTTGGTCAGGCTGGTCTCGAACTCCCGACCTCAGGTCATCTGCCCGCCTTGGCCTCCCAAAGAAAAGTGTTTTTCCGTATACTGATACTAAAGTCAGCCCAGGCAAAGCCTGGGTGCTGCTCCGTGCAGGAGACTCAGGAATAGAAATGTAGCAGATTGACCTGGGACCCTCCTCCCTGAAAGAGATGTCAGTACTCTGACATCTCGCCACATAACTCCAAAGCCCTGTACTTTCCAAACTGACATTGCAATCATAGTCTTTAGAACGCTTGCTGTAAATACCTTTCCTCCCTCCCCACACCTAATGGATTAATTTTTAGTCTTATAAATTAGGAAATGTCTCATATAGGGCTGAGATAAAGAGTAAGTGTTATTGTTCATGTAAAGCCCTGAAATAGTTTGCCTTTATCAAAAGCTCTAGGGTATTTTTGCAGGTCTTTCGTTGTACTAAAAATGTGCAGAACTACCTTCTACTCCAGGTGGTCCTCAGCAGAGCTTCTGTGTGGAGCAGAAAGTTTTCTCCTGGGATATTTTTGCCTATTTTAAGCCCTGTCTTACGCTTATTTCTGTTGGTCATTTCTCCCAGCATTTCTTAAAGGAAGGATAGTAATGTATTGCTTCTATTTTAGGGATTAAAAGAATGATAAATGTATGAGGTGTTTAATTCATTTTATATTTTAAATTGAAACTACCAAGATTCATAAGCTGTTTGTTTATCTAATTGGATCACATTGTGTTCGAGTTTCTGTTCACTGTTTTTGTTATTTAAAATACAATCTTAGTTACCCTTTCTCTCCTTACCCCCATTAGCAAACACAAGTAAGCAAAAAAAGATTAAAAAAGGAAACAATTCTATAACTCCCTCACAACCAGTGTTAATACCTCGCTGTCTTTTACATGTTCTTTTCTCTGTGTGTGCACACATGCATCTATTTGAACAAAAGTGAGATCATAATAAGTTTTCCATTTATTTCACTTGAAAGTATGTTATGAACATCTTTGCTTGCCGTTGAATACATTTCTCTCTCTGTTTTTTGATTTGTCATCTTGCTGTGTCCTCCAGGCTGGAGTGCAGTGGCGCAATGCGATCATAGCTCACTGCAGCTTTGAACTGCTGACCTCAAGCGATCCTCACACCTCAGCCTCCCAAGCAGCTGGGACTACAAGTGTGCACCACCACGCCTGGCTAAGTTTTTCTGTTTTTTCTGTAGAGACGCGGTCTCATTATGTTGCCCAGCCTGGTCTCAAGCTCTTGGCCTCAGGTGATCCTCCTGCCTCAACCTCCCAAAGTGTTAGGATTACAGGCATGAGTTTTTGCATCTGGCCAATTGGATACGTTTCTGCAGCCAAATTTTAAATTCTTCCTATTGTGCTATACTATGGATGTGCCTTAATGTATTTGACCCACCCCTTATTATTGGGCTTATTATTGAACATATTTCCAGCTTAAGTGATATAAACAGTGCTGTACATCCTCCTAGCTAAATCTGTGTATACACCCTTAGTGATTTCCTTAGCTTCAACTCTTAGAAGTGGAATTTCTGGGTCAAAGGGCATGCATTCTTTTAAAGATATTTGATGTTTATTGCCAAATCTTCTCTAGAACACTGTACTAACTCCCATTCGTACTAAGATAATCAGCGGGCCCATTCCCTGCATCCTCTGCCCCTGCCATTCAAAAATGTCCGAAGATGGCTCCCTCACTGTGCAGTTTTTCATATTTGTGTTCCATCTGTGATTCACAATTAATATTCCAGCCTCATCTGTACAACACCTGGATGTTACATAGTGACTTTTTTTTAACCTCGTTTGAAGACATATCCCAGTTGTTTCTCATACTTCGCTGGGTACAAAAATGCTTAGCAGATAATTTCTGGGGGTATCATTCTTGTGTCACCATGAAGTGTGTTGATTTTTGTGTGTTAGGTGCTTGCTATATTCTTCTGGCTATTAATGTCTGACGAGGCCAGTATTTCAGGTGTTCTGAGTGCATGTACAGAGTTTGAGTCAGCTCTAACATTTGTCAGGTAGAGCAATAACCACTGCCAGTTAAAACTTTATTTTAGATGCATCCTGATTTCACAGATGTTACAGTGTGGAAACATGTCTCAGAATCGGTGCATATATTATTCTCTTACCTGCTTTTCTGGTCACAAGGTTGGTTTGCTCTTGAGGTGAGAACAGAGACAGTCTGGTCAGTTTGACATAAGTTTTGGTGGACAGTGAGCCAAGTACATCCTTGGAAAGAATTTTATAATTACAGTTGAATCAATAATGCCTTTTTTTTTTTTTTTTTTTGGAGACAGGGTCTCTCTCTGTCACCCAGGGTGTGGAGTGCAGTAGCATGATCAGAGCCCACTGTAACCTCAACCTCCTGGGCTCAAGCGATCCTCCCACCTCAACCTCCTGAGTAGCTGGGACCACAGAGCTATGTCACCACATCCTGCTAATTTTTTTTTTTTTGAGACAAAGTTTCACCCTTGTTACCCAGGATGGAGTGTAGTGGCACCACCTTGGCTCACTGCAACAGCACCATCTTGGCTCACTGCAACCTCCACCTCCCGGGTTCAAGTGATCCACCTGCCTCAGCCTCCCAAATTTCTGGGATTACAGGCTCCTGCCACCATCCCCGGCTAATTGGTCTATTTTTAGTAGAGATGGGGTTTCACCATGTTGGACAGGCTAATCTTGAACACCTGACCTCAGGTGATCCTGAGCCTGCCTCAGCCTCCCAAAGTTCTGGGATTATAGGCATGAGCCACCACGCCTGGCTCACCCTGCTAATTTTTAAATTTTTTTGTGGAGATGGGGTCGCACTCCATTTCTCAGACTTTTCTCCAACTCCTGGCCTCAGGCAATCCTCTTGCCTTGACGTCCCAAAGTGTTGAGACTTACAGGCATGAGCTACCATGCTTTGCCCCACAATGCCTTTTATTAGGTAGAGGCCGTGGTGTATATCTCCTTGTGAAAATGATCCTTTTCCTCCTCCTTCAAATTGAGGACGCTGCCTTGGCGCTCCAGCATGTTGCAGCTCCTTATTACTCAGGATGGAGGAGAGACCATTCAGGGCAATCGCATCTTTCCTGGAGGGGCTGTTTTCCCTGTGGATGCCCACAACATACCGGGAGTCAAATCCTATCTGAGGAGTGTAGCTCCGATCTCCCCGTGTGGGCAGGGCAATCACCATTAACCCCAGCCCACAGGCCTCCTTAATTGTTAACAGACATTCTGAGAAGTGCACGCCCTCCACAAAGCCTACACACATGTGTTCGAGTGTGACTCTAGGAAATGAGCAGATGTAATGGAAACCTCAGTATTGACTCATCCGATTGTTACATATGAGTGGAATTTGCATCTCATTTAGTGTTTATTTCAGTAGATTCCAATTGAGGTCATGGAGTGCTAAATTTATATGCATCATAGCACCTTTCTCAAAGGAATTGGGAACTCTTTTGCAAAATAAAAGATGTCTTCTTTTCCTTTAGCCCTTGGTTTTGTTTGGCAGATGGTGTAGGTGAAGAGAACATTAGTTGTGGAAGAGGTATGTGTGACTCCCTTGGGCATAGTCATTGATATTTGTTAAAGACGGGCTGAGAGTCTGTTTTCTTGGCCTTTCTGGGGGATGGAGAAGTCGTTACTGAGAAGCAGTTTTCTTGCCTTCTTGGAAAGACCTCAGTCAGCACAGGAGACAATGGGAGAATAACTTTGATCCTACTTAAATGGACAACATTGTGTAATATGGGTGGAGAGGGCTTAGAAATTCAGTACGAGATCAGTGTGGACCAGAATAAAAGGCTTTGAGAAAGGAAGGTGGACCTTGAGGAACTGGTAATATTTAAATAGAAATGGGTACTGGGTTAGGAGAGTTTCACCATCAAAAAAGATTGGCAGGCATAGTGGTGTGTGCCTGTAGTCCCATCTACTTGGGAGGCTGAGGTGGGAAGATCGCTTGAGCCCAGGAGGTCAAGTCTGCAGTGAGCTGTGGTCATGTCATTGCACTCTAGCCTGGACAACAGAGTGAGGCCCTATCACTTAAAAAAAAAAAAAAAAGAAAGGTTTGAAAGTAGGAATGAATGTAGCACATTTACAGGAGCAGGGAAAAGCTATCTCTATTACTTTTTGATGAATGAATTGTATGTATTTGGGGATATTTTAAAGAATTTTTAAGTTGGGCACTGTCCTCATGCTTGTAATCCCAGCACTTTGGGAGACTAAGTGGGAGGATTGCTTGAGCCCGGGAGTTCGAGACTAGCCTGGGCAACATGGTAAAACCCTGTCTCTACAAAATATACAAAAATTAGCCAGGTGTGGCGGCGTGCATCTGTAGTCCCGGCTATCAGGAGGCCGAGATGGGAGGATCAGGATCACTTGAGCCCAGGAGGTCAGAGCCACGGTGAGCGATGATTGCGCCACTGCACTCAGCCTGGGCTGCAGAACAGGACCCTGACTCAAAAGGAAAAAAAAAAAAAAAAAAAGAATTATAATTTGTCAATGTCATTGGTTTTCCAATTGGGCCTGTTCCACAGGTGATTGATATACAACCAGGGAAGAAGTTAGACACCTGCAGAACTCAATGCCAGTGAGCTAAGTCTTTTTTTTTTTCCAACTCATTTTGGGTCCTAGGTATGCAAGGCCATGCAAGCTGTTCAGATTACCATACTGGAAAAATAAGGATTTTTTTCTTTGGTTATTCTTCCTTAACTTTCTTTTTTATTCCAGCAGGGTGCAGTGGCTTACTGCAACCTCTGCCTCCTGGGCTCAAGCAATTTTCCCATCTCAGCCTCCCAAAAAGCAGTCGCGTGCCACCAAACCCAGCTAATTTTTGTATTTTTAGTAGAGACGGGGTTTGACCATGTTGCCCAGGCTGGTCTTGAACTCCTGAGCTCAGTGATCGTCCCCGCTCAGCCTCTCAAAGTACTGGGATTACAAGCGTGAGTCACCATGCCCGGCCTTAACTTTCTGGATGAAGCCATTTACTCCATAACTTTGCTTATTTTTTCCTGTTTTTTTTTTTTTTTTTTGGTGGGGGAGTGCTTCTTCATTCTGCCTCTTCAGAACAGCATGGCTGTTTATCAGCCATGGTGACTCTTAGCTGAATGTGTAATTCCTAGATGATCTAGTCATCCCAAAGGTACTCAACTCCTACTTGGATTAGTCCCTGCTGGTGCAGTGAGCAGCAAACAGACATTGTCCTTGATCATCCTGGAAGTTACAGTGTAGTTGGAAGTGTATATTAAACAGTTAAGCACGGATAGATAGAGAATAACAGACTGTAATAAGTGCTAGGGAGGAAGAGTGCAGTCGATGTGAGATCGATAGTTGATGGTCAGGGGACCTTTTTGACTTTATTCTCGGCACTGTTCACATCACTGGGTGTGAACTCGGTCATCTTCACTGTGCTGTGGGGTAGTTATCCACCACCGCTCCTCCCAATAGAGGAGGAACTGAGGCTCAGTGAGTTGAATTAACTTGCCATGGGTCACAGCTAATAAATAACAGAGCCTGGGTTTGAACCCGGTCAGTTAGTTCACAATCCATCAATTTCACTAGACCTCACTGCCAGTTTAGAGGTACTAGAGAAGTTTACTTCAAGGGAACAAGAGTTCTCTTCCTTAGGCCCATATTGCTCAGGATCCTGCCTCCCTAAACAGAAGAGCTTGCAACACAGGACTTGTGTAAGCCTTCGGCGATCAGTAATGTGGAAACTAATCTTGTCAAGATGACCAGTTACAGGATCCCTAGTTTAAGAAAATCTAAATGGCCTTGGGCTTCCTCTTGCCAAAATCTAGTCTTTTCTACTTCTTCCATCCTACCTGTCTAGACCCTTAAGTTAGACCCCCAGAACCTCAATGGACTCTGCCCACCCTTAGTCCATCTAATACGAATGGCAGATTCCTTTTCCAAAGGCGCTACTCTAGCTAGGCACGGTGGCTTATGCCAGCAATTCGGCACTTTGGGAGGCTGAGGCAGGCGGATAACCTGAGGCCAGGAGTTTGAGACCAGCCTGGCGAACATGGCGAAACCCAGTCTCTACTAAAAATACAAAAATTAGCCTAGTATGATGGCAGGCGCCTGTAATCCCAGCTACTTGGAACGGTGAGGCAGGAGAATCACTTGAACCTGGGAGGAGAGGGTTGCAGTGAGCCAAGGTCGTACCACTACACTCCAGCCTGGGCAACAGAACAAGACTCTGTCTCAAAAACAAAAACAAAAATCAAAGGCTCTACTCCATAAATCAGTTGCACCGAAAAACATTTGGAGGCTCCTTGATCAAAGATTTGATGTATGTGAAAGTGTTCTGAAGACAGTAGAGTGCTGTATAGTTGCACACCACCATGTTTTGGTGATAGATCCAATTTTGAGAAATAATTCTCTCATCTCTTAAAATTCAAATTAAAAAGTGTATAATTGAATAGTTCTTAGAATATTCAGAGCTGTGGAACCATCACCACTATCTAATTTTAGAACATTTTGTTAACCCCTGAAAAAAATTGCAAATCCGTTAACCAATCAGTCAGCCTTTCCTCCTCTCCCTAACCCAGAGCAACTGCGAATCTGCCTTTTTTCCTCTGTGGATTTGCCTGTTTCGGACATTTCATGCAAATGGAATAATACAAGATTGGTCTTTTGGCTTTTTTCACTTAGCATCATGTTTTCAAGGCTCATCCATCTTATAGCATGAGTTAGTACCTTTCCCATTATTTGAGTGATATCGCCGGTTTGTGGATGTGCCACCACATTGTTTGTCCATTCATCTGTTCACATATATTTGGGTTGTTGACACTTTCTAGATGTCAGTCTGTTCTTACAAAGCATTCCACCTCCGGGTCCCTCAATGTCTAGTGCCTAGAGTGTTTTTTTTTTTTTTTTTTTTTTTTTGAGATGGAGTTTTGCTCTTGTTGCCCAGGCTACAGTGCAATGGTGTGATCTCAGCTCACTGCAGCCTCTGCCTCCTGGCTTCAAGCGGTGCTCCTGCCTCAGCCTCCCACGTAGCTGGGATTACAGGTGTGAGCCACCATGCCCGGCTAATTTTGTATTTTTAGTAGAGAAGGGATTTCTCCATGTTGGTCAGGCAGGCCTCGAACTCCCAACCTCAGGTGATCTGCCTGTCTCGGCCTCCTGAAGTGCTGGGATTACAGGTGTGAGCCACCATGCCTGGCCTAGAGTGTTTTCTTTAATCTTCTCCAGTTAGTTCAACTTTTTTCTGTCCAAGCTTATCTTTTGGGCTTTCCCCCAGTAGGACTGTTGAGTCAGTTACTGACTTAGCACAGTGAATATGCATCCTAATCCATTCTTTATTTTTTATTTTATTTTTGAGATGGAGTCTCACTCTGTTGCCAGGCTGGAGTGCAGTGGCACGATGTTGGCGCACTGCAACCTCCAACTCCCTGGCTCAAGCGATTCTCCTGCCTCAGACTTCCGAGTAGCTGGGATTATAGGCAGACACCACCACGCCCAGCTAATTTTTGTAGTTTTAGTAGAGACGGGGTTTCACCATGTTGGCCAGGATGGTCTCGATCTCCTGACCTTGTGATCTGCCTGCCTTGGCCTCCCAAAGTGCTGGGATTACAGGCATGAGCCACTGCACCCAGCCTTACTTACATTCTTTTATGTGTCTACATGTATTCATTTGGATGTTGAGCTCAGTTTTTTAAAAGACGGTTCATCCAACAAGTATATATTGAATACCTACTGTGTGCCTGACACTAGTTGGCGGTTGGAATAAATTAGTGAACAAAGCTAAGAGCCCTGCCTCCATGGGGACTTAAACATTTTGGTAAAGCTTACATTCTGGGGGACTTAAAACACACACACACACACACACACACACACACACACACACACACACATATATTTAACTGCTACTCTTTTATTTATTTATTTTTTTGAGATGGAGTCTCGCTCTGTTGCCCAGGCTGGAGTGTAGTGGTACAATCTCGGCTCCCTGCAACCTCCGCCTCCTGGGTTCAAACAATTCTCCTGCCTCAGCCTTCCAAGTAGCTGGGACTACAGGCACATGCCACCAAGCCCGGCTAATTTTTTGTATTTTTAGAGATGGGGTTTTACCATGTTAGCCAGGATGGTCTTGATCTGCTGACCTCGTGATCTGCCCCCCTTGGCCTCCCAAAGTGCTGGGATTACAGGCATGAGCCACCGTGCCTGGCCAACTGCTACTCTTTTATATTTCTGGGTGACTTTAAAATATATATATGTGTGTGTGTGTAAAAATAAAATTAACTGCTAATCTTTTATATTTCTAGCACCTGACCACCAAATGTCGTATGGTATAGATGGTCAGTAAACATTATTTGATAACTGACATTGAAATTTTCTTTATCTTTTTTCCTGTTTTTTTTTTTTTTTTTTTGGTTGTTTGTTTGTTTTGTTTTTTTTAGAGGCAAGATCTTACTGTGTCAGCCAGGCTGGAATGCAGTGATGCGATCATAGCTCACTGCAGCCTCTAACTCCCAAGCCCGAGACATCTTCCTACCCCAGCCTCCTGGAAAGCCAGGACTGCACGTGCACACAGCCATGCCAGGCTATTTTAAAGAAAATTTATTTTCAAGAGATGGGGTCTTGCTACTTTGCCCAGGCTGGTCTTTAACTCCTGGGCTCAAGTGATCATCCTGCCTTGGCCTTTCAAGACGCTGGGATTACAGGTGTGAGCCACTGCGCCTGGCCATGAAATTTTCTTAATAATTTTTAATGAAGCCACTCAGTCCTCTCCAGACTGTAAAGATCTCTGTCTTATTTCATACTGGCACTGTAATCACAGTTGTCGAGTTTATTCATGAAGGTGAAAGTGTCGTCTTGGTGAATAGAAACAAACTTGGGAAAAGCACATCTCACTTCCTTCTGTATGTGTCTTGACTCTAGACCCTGGCCTGTGCTTTGCTCCTCCTGGAGGCTGTTAAGTAGGAGTCTTATTCTAAGGATTGGAATCTTCTGGAGATTCTGTGGAAGATAGAGGAGGGAGGGTGGTGTATGTTCCTTACTTACTGTCAAAATTGAGAAATTTTCCTCCTGGCTGGCCATGGTGGCTCACGCCTGTAATCCCAGCACATTGGGAGGTGGAGGTGGGTGGATCACTTGAGCTCAGGAGTTCGAGACCAGCATGGGCAACATCTCGAAAACCCATCTCTACAAAAAATTTACAAATTAGCTGAGCGTGGTGGCATGCGCCTGTAGTCTCAGCTATTTGGGAGGCTGAGGTGAGAGGATCACTTGAGCCTGGGAGGCAGAGGCTGCAGTGAACCATGATCACACCGCTGCACTCCAGCCTGGGTGACAACAAGACCCTGTCTCAAACAAAAGGAAATGTTTTTCCTCCTTTCTGTCCCCTAGTAGGCAAGTGTTTGTTTGTTCAGTTACTGACAGAGTTGAGGCTTATCTGGTGGTGAACATGGTGCCTACTAGGAAGGGCTGCCAGCTCCTTACACATCTTGCTATAATTAGTGGTAATTAGGCATCTTTCTTCCCCAGTGTCTTTTGGAACTGATAGTAGCAGGACTTTCGCAGAACACTGTGAGAATCAATGAGTTAATATTTGCAGAGGCCTCTGGAAATGTTAAGTGCTTGGTGTTCTTATCTTTTCTCTGAGCTCAGTTGCCTTATAAGGCTGTCCACTGAGGCTGAGGGACCTCTGTGGGGAACGGGGCCAGCCCTGAGCCCAGATGACTGTGGCAGTCCATGACTGTTCCCGGAATGGGCTCAGATTTCTTATTTTAATAGGAATGACACTACTTTTTTTTGTAATTATTAGTGTCAGTCTTGCACGTACTTTCCCCCCAACTTTACTACATCTATTTTTAGCACCCCATCTCCATGGTTCTTGCCCTCTCAAAACCAATTATAGTAAAATCCATTTGAACAGAGATACTCTAGTCCAAGTTAAGTTCTTACATTTTCTTTTCCTGGAAAGATAGGCTACTTATCCCAAGAATTATTTGAAGTTAGTTCATTCTCTTTTGAGTGTTGTATTGAGGAGGAGAGAAAAATAGTAGATACAACATTCCAATAGTACTTCATTTTTTTTAAACCAATGAATTAAAATGCACAAATATTCAATAGAGAGATCTATAAAGGTTTGTTAACTTCTCATGAAATAGACATTTCCAACAATAGTATGTAAACATGGACATTTACATACTCAAAAGCTACTTTCAAAGATTTCTCCCTCCTTGTCAGTATAATGACATCGATTCAGGCTATCATAGGCCTTTTGAGTTGGAAAGTCACCCAAGAACTGTATTTGTTCAACACCTTCACATAAAAAGATGGGGCCAGTGAAGTCCAAGGTTGTGTCTGGAACACATTCCAGTTTTTTCTAATTGACATTGTTCTTTTTTTTTTTTTTTAATTTGAGGCAGAGCGTCGCTCTGTTGCCCAGGCTGGAGTGTAATGCCACCATCTTGGCTCACTGCAGCCTCTGCCACTCGGGTTCAAGTGATTCTCCTGCCTCAGCCTCCTGAGTACCTGGGATTACAGGCATGCACCAGTATGCCCAGCTAATTTTTGTATTTTTGTATTTTTTAATAGAGATAGGTTTTCGCCAGGCTGGTCTCGAACTCCTGGCCTCAAGTGATCCTCCCACCTTGGCCTCCCAAAGTGCTGGGATTACATGCATGAGCCACCATGCCTGGCCGGCATTGTTCTAATTCTCTCTATTTCTCTCTCTGGAAGGAGAGTTGGCATCTCCTTCTGGATCCCTTGAGGTCAAGTAAAATAACCCCTATACTTTTCAAATTTTTTAAGTAGAGAGAATGATAGCTACTCTCAGCCAACTCCAAGAAGAGTGTTATCACAGGTGAATCCTGTAAGATAAATACCAATTATTTGGTGCAGTGGGGAGCATCAAGAAAGTGGCACAAGGTTAGAACGTTAGAATGTTATTTCTTTTTTTCTTTTTTCTTTTTTTTTTAAGACAGAGTCTCACTCTGTCGCCCAGGCTGGAATACAGTGGTGTGATCTCGGCTCCGTGCAACCTCCCCCTCCCCGGGTTCAAGCGATTCTCCTGCCTCAGCCTCCTGAGTAGCTGGGACTAAAGGCATGTGCCACCATACCCGGCTAATTTTGTATTTTTAGTAGAGATGGGGTTTTACCATGTTGGCCAGGCTTGTGTTGATCTCTTGACCTCGTGATCCACCCACCTCGGCCTCCCAAAGTGCTGGGATTACAGGTGTGAGCCACTGCGCCTGGCCAGAATGTTTTTTTCTTAAATCTTTGTTGACCTTAGAAATATTTATTTTTGTTGTGTCCCCTCCCCCACTCCTCCCCTTTTAATGTCATCAGAACAACAGGCATTGGGTCATTGATTGCTATCTATGCTGGCTCAGTGGCTACTATCATTTTTATTAATGATACACTTCTGTTCGCCAGGGCAGATAGCTTGTAAGTAAACATAAATCCTATTTAGAAACAATGAACAAATATTTTTGGTGAGCCTTGGACCTCCTGTATCTGTGGATGTTTATAGGCAATCTCTTGTTTATAGGAAATGGCGCAGAGTTGAGGAACTTTGGCCTCACTAGTGGTGGGAAGTGGGACAAAGTAGGCCAGGTCTGTTGCTGGTTAGCTCACTTGATTAGAACAGTATGCTAATGAACCCAAGGTCACTGGGCCATCTGTGTATGGGTTAGCCAGCTCTGCTCTGCTGGGATCCCAGACCTTGGCCAGGAGGCTGGGCAATGTGTATCATTGGTCATGAGGCTGGAGCAGATAGAAAGATCTGTACTATTCCATCACCAGACCCAGAAAACAAATTCAAAACACATGTTCTGTGGATAGTACACTATCTGTGGCTCTTTAATTTATGAGGGTATCATAACAGATTTTTATAATTTTCTTAAACAGATTTTTTTTTTTCTGATTAATAATAAAATGCATGTTATTGAGGATCCTGGGAAAATAAAGCATGAGGAAGGAAACAAAATTCACGATTTATCCCAGGACTGACAGAAATGTCAGGACTGACATCTTGGATTTTTCCATCCTTGATGTTCCCTTCCCTTGGCTTCCATGACACCACACTTGGTTGACTTTCCTCTTCCTCCCTGACCCCACCCCTGCATTCCCATCTTCCCCTTTCCCCCTGGATTTGGTTTGTAAATGGTAGTGTTCCTTGGCACTCCATCCTCCCTCTTCATTTCTCATTGTCCTGCATTCCCATGGATGGTGTCCTTTGTCCCAGACTTCTGTCCTGAAATCCAGATGCAAATATCCCAGTGTCTACACCACTTCTAGTTGGATGCCAATGTGTCTGATAAATGATCCCATTATCCCCACTATCTGACCTGCACCCCTGTGTTCCTCCTCTCTAGGAGTCACAGCCTTCACCTAGGTGCCCAGCCCTTCCCCTCCCCTCCCTGACTAATCCATCACGAGATTCAACAATTCTACTTTCCAAGTATCTCTCAAATCTGTTGACTTACCTCTACGCTGCTGCTGTCCTATTTCAGGCAACCAGCAAAGCTTTTGCACAGCCTTAAGCCACTTTCCTGTCTCCAAGCTTGTCTGCCTTTCAGTCCTTGCTGTCTTCAGGAGAGCCAGCTAACCTTTCACAGAATGGAAATATACCCTGCCATTCTGCTTAAAACCTTTAACTGTGTCCCCTTGCCAGATAGTCTCATCTGCAACTTTCTCCAGTAGACCCTATACTTTAGTCACATAGAGCTTCTTTCACTTCTGATAATGCATCATCTCTTTCATCTATCCACTAAGCATTTTTATGGATAATCAATTGTCAGATATCAGGTTCTGGGAGGGTGCTTCAGGAAATTCAGTCTTGGATGGGGAGAGACCAAGACACACCTGGGAGTATAGGCTTGGCTGGAAAGGCTGTTTTGACTGGCTTTGGGAAAACCTGGAATAAGACCGCTTGGTGTGTTAGAAGGCGGTGTGTGTACACACTCTGCCTTGTGCGACGTTTGGCAGCTTTTCCTCTGGTCTTTGAAAAGGATGCTTCCTTGAAAGAGTTATTCCAGGAGCATGTTGCATAGAAGAAAAGACATCCTGATGTCTTCATCTAAGAGAAATGCTTCTGAAGTTGGTCAATTTGTTTTTGTGTTAGCCTTACACTTAAAATTACTGTGTATGGGGAACTAAGTTTTAACGTAACACAATGAATCCCTTTTGTAACATTCCAAGTGGTATGTCCCATTGCAATGTGGGATTTTCAGAATTGGGAAATCCCTGAAAGCCAGGATGTCGAGTGTTGTTTCCCAATACCCTAGTGGTTTATGAGTTGGGAGAATTGTGTATATCCTAGCCATGTTCCCTGTTTCTTCTTGGGTTTGTTTTGCATCCCCCTTGCCAGATAAACTAAACAAAATGATAAAGAGTAGAAAAGACTGTCTATTAGTGGAGTTAATGTTTGTGTAAATGTTAATCCATCGAAAATACAGTGTTGCTTTCCAGTCTAACAGACTCTTTGGCCCCTTATCCTACCCTCTTGTTGATTTTCATTGTTTTGTTGTTGTTTGTTTTGTTTTGCTTGAGACAGAGTCTCCTGTTGCCCAGGCTGGAGAGCAGTGGTGTGATCTCTGCCCGCTGCAACCTCTGCCTCCCGGATTCAAACCATTATTATGTCTCAGCCTCCCTAGTAGCTGGGATTACAAGCGCCCACCACCATGCCTGGCTAATTTTTATTTTTGAGATGGAGTCTTGCTCTGTCGCCCAGGCTGGAGTGCAGTGGTGCAGTCTTGGCCCACTGCAAGCTCCGCCTCCTGGGTTCACACCGTTCTCCCGCCTCAGCCTCCCGAGTAGCTGGGATTACAGGTGTGTGCCACCACGTCCAGCTAATTTTTTGTATTTTTAGTAGAGGCAGGTTTTCACCGAGATAGCCAGGATGGTCTCGATCTCCTGACCTTGTGATCCGCCTGCCTCGGCCTCCCAAAGTGCTGGGATTACAGGAGTGAGCCACTGCACCCTGCCCTTTTTTCTGTTTTTGAGACAGTCTCCCTCAGTTGCCTAGGCTGGAGTACAGTGGTACAATCTTGACTCAACTGCAAGCTCTGCCTCTTGGGTTCAAGCAAGTCTCTTGCCTCAGCCTCCTGAATAGCTGGGATTACAGGCATGCACTACGCTCAGCTAATTTGTGTATTTTTAGTAGAGATGGGGTTTTGCCATGTTGGCCAGGCTGGTCTTGAACTCCTGAACTCAAGTGATCCTGCCTGCCTTTGGCCTTCCAAAGTACTGGGATTACAGGTGTGAACCACTGCTTCTGGCCTTGTTTTGTTTTTTGGTGGGGGAGTTTGTTCTTCCAAGCGACAGACCTTTTTTTTTAAAGCTAGTTTAAGAATACAATAAAATCTTCTGATTGTGTTTGTGAACACTGGTAAGTTTGTTACAGTGTTCAAATATTTTACTTCTGTAGAAAGAAAACCGAATATATCACGATTACTGGGTATTTAAGCTTTTACCAGAAACGTTTGGAATTGTCTGATGCCCTCTGTTTTTTCTTAGTGCCTTCATGGTACTGATACACAGTGAACCTTCACTACTTAGTCCCAGATAACTGATTATCAGTGGTTGAAATCAACGTGGAGACGTCTCAGAAAACCTGTTTTTCAGAAACTTCTAGAAAGTTGCAAAGAAAAAAAAAAGAATGTCATTGTATCATCTCATTTTTTTTTTTTTTAAACTATGAAGTTTTAAGTAATTGTGACTTTTAAACATGTAAAAGTATGGAAGTACATCTGGTAAACAATGCAGTGTATTGCACCTCAGTTTCCTAACCCCATCCCCATTTGCTGTCCAGAAGTGTGACCACAGTTAACGGTTTAATATGCATCTTTTTATGTACTTAACATGTCTGTAAATGTGTCTTTTATCCTTTTTGCTCCCTCTTAAATTTTAACTTGACATTAAAGTTTAGATCTTCCATGTTAGTATGTACAGCTGTAACACATTCTTTTTTTAGTGGCCACATAGTGTTTCAATGTGTGGATATTCCCAAATACATTAACCATTTCCTGCTGTAACATTTTAACTTTTTAGAATTCAACTATGTGTACTTTTGTAATTAAAAACGTGAATTTTGTTTTGCCTATTGTGTTCTTCGTGAAACATGATAGGTACCTTGGTATAGTTTATGTTTATATGTGTTACCATATGTAACACATATATGTAGAATAATTACATATATACTGGAACAACTTAAGTGCTATTTAAAGATCTTTTTTAACCATACGTCATTTTATAATATAACTTACTCTTTAATTCTATAACTTGTTTAATATTGAGATTCCTGGAAATGGAATTTCTGGATGAAAGTGATGTTAATTTAATTTTTTTTTTTTTTTTGAGACGGAGTCTCGCTCTGTCACCCAGGCTGGAGTGCAGTGGCCGGATCTCAGCTCACTGCAAGCTCCGCCTCCCGGGTCTACGCCACTCTCCTCCCTCAGCCTCCCGAGTAGTTGGGACTACAGGCGCCCGCCACCTCGCCCGGCTAGTTTTTTGTATTTTTTAGTAGAGACGGGGTTTCACTGTGTTAGCCAGGATGGTCTCGATCTCCTGACCTCGTGATCCGCCCGTCTCGGCCTCCCAAAGTGCTGGGATTACAGGCTTGAGCCACCGCGCCCGGCCTGCATTTAATTTTTAAGTAGATAATGCTGAATTGCTCTCTACAATGACATCAATTTATAGTCCCATCTAGCTTGTCCATTTTTCAGTACCCTTTCTAACATTTGAGATTGTTTCTGTTTCTTTTTCTTTTTTTAAGAGATGGGATCTTGCTATGTTGCTCAGGCTAGCTTCAAACCCCTGGGCTCAAGGAGTCCTCCCTCCTCAGCCTCCCCATTAGCTGGGATGCAGGTGCACACCGCCTTGCCTGGCTTAGACATCGTCCTTCTTACTCTAATCATTGGCTATAAGAGGGCATTTCATTGTTGTATTTTGTATTTTTCTTATTAAGAAGTGTACCATTTTCAAGTTTTCACTGGCTATTTTTAGTTTTTCCACACTATGGTTATTTATCTTTTGTCTATTCTTTTAGATTGCATTTTTGATTTTGTAGGTACTCTTTATTACTATTATTATTATTATTTCTTTTCTTGTTTTTTTTTTTTTGAGATAGAGTCTCACTGTCTCCCAGGCTGGAGTGCAGTGCGTGATCTTGTCTCACTGCAACCTCTGTCTCCTGGGTTCAAGCGATTCTCTTGCCTCAGCCTCCTGAGTAGCTGGGGCTACAGGTGTGTGCCACCACACCTGTCTAATTTTTGTATTTTTAGTGGAGACTGGGTTTTACCATGTTGGCCTGCCTGGCTGGTCTCAAACTCCTGACCTCGAGTGATCCACCCACCTCGTCCTCCCAAAATGCTGAGATTACAGGTGTGAGCCACCGCTCCCAGTCTTGGCACTCTTTGTATGTTGTCAACATTAATTGTTTTTGTCTTTAATATATTTTAGAAATATTTTCCCTAGTCTTTTTGCTTGTCCTTTTAAAGATAGGCCCCTGTTATCATTTGCAAAATGTCATCAATTGCTTAGAAAATCCAAGATTATCAGTTGGGAAAAAAAACAAAAAACAAAAAAAACAGAACTAATAAACTTCAGTAAGATGGCCAGACAGGATAAACACAAAAATCACAGGGTTTTAATTTTTTTAAAAATATGGCTGGGCGCGGTGGCTCATGCCTATAATTCTGGCACTTTGGGAGGCTGTGGCAGGTGGATTACCTGAGGTCGGGAGTTCAAGACCAGCCTGGCCAGCATGGCAAAACCCCATCTCTACTAAAAATACAAAAATTAGCCAGACGTGGTGGCGTGCGCCTGTAGTTCCAGCTGCTCAGGAGGCTGAGGCAGGAGAATAACTTGAAACTGGGAGGCAGAGGTGGCAGTGAGCCTTTAGTGCCATTGCATTCCAGCCTGGGCGACAGAGTGAGACTGCATCTCAAAAAAAAAAGAAAGTACGTGTGTGTGTGTGTGTGTGTGTGTGTGTGTGTGTGTCAGCATAGGAAAGTAGTACAAGTTAAGAGCATTTCTAATCTCAAAATGCCCCACAATCGGAAGCTTTTTGAGCACTGAGCACTGACGTACCACAAGTGAGAGATTCCACACTTGACTTCATGTGACAGATTTCAGTCAAAACTTGGTTTTCATGCACACAATTATTTAAAATGTTTTATAAAACTACCTTCAGGCTATGTTTATAAAGTGTATATGAAACAAATGAATTTTGTGTTTTGACTTGGTTCCCATCCCCAACATATCTCATTATTTTTATTTTTATTTATTTTTATTTATTTATTTATTTTTATTTTTTATTTTTTGAGACGGAGTCTCGCTCTGTCACCCAGGCTGGAGTGCAGTGGCGCGATCTCGGCTCACTGCAAGCTCCGCCTCCTGGGTTCACGCCATTCCCCTGGCTCAGCCTCCCGAGTAGCTGGGACTACAGGCGCCTGCCACCACGCCCGGCTAGTTTTTTTGTATTTTTCAGTAGAGATGGGGTTTCACCATGTCAGCCAGGATGGTCTCAATCTCCTGACCTCGTGATCTGCCCGTCTCGGCCTCCCAAAGTGCTGGGATTACAGGCTTGAGCCACCGCGCCCGGCCTCATTATTTTTATTTTTATTTTTATTTATTTATTTTTATTTTTTTTTTTTGAGACGGAGTCTCGCTCTGTCGCCCAGGCTGGAGTGCAGTGGCGCGATCTCGGCTCACTGCAAGCTCCGCCTCCCGGGTTCCCGCCATTCTCCTGCCTCAGCCTCCTGAGTAGCTGGGACTACAGGCGCCCGCCACCGCGCCCGGCTAATTTTTTGTATTTTTAGTAGAGACGGGGTTTCACTGTGGTCTCGATCTCCTGACCTTGTGATCCGCCCGCCTCGGCCTCCCAAAGTGCTGGGATTACAGGCTTGAGCCACCGCGCCCGGCCTCATTATTTTTAAAATATGCAAATATTCCAAAATCTGAAACACTTCTGGTCCCAGCCATTTCACATAAGGGATTCTCACCCTGTACTAATCAATTAGAACACATAATAAAAAACAGATACCATTCTTGACAGCAATGAAAAACAAATTTGCAAGAACAACTTGAAGAATACTGCATTCTGAAGGACAAAAGAGACCTGAATAGGTCTGATGCAGTGGCTCACGCCTGTAATCCCAGCACTTTTGAGAGGACGACATGCATGGATTGCTTGAGCCCAGAAGCTCGAGACCAGCCTGGGCAACATGGCGAGACCTTGTCTCAACAAAAGAAACCCACAGAATTAACTGGACATGGTGACATGTGCCCATAGTCCCAGTTCCTCTGGAGACTGAGGTGGGAGGATCACTCGAGCATCGGAGGTTGAGGCTGCAGTGGGCCGTGATGACACCACTGCACTTCAGCCTGGGCGATAAAGCAAGACCCTGCTTCAAAAAAAAAAAAAAAAAAAAAGAAAGAAAAAAAAAGAAAATACCAAGTAAATGGAGATAATAGATTGTATTTCTGTGGATGGATATTGTAAAGTTGTCTGTTTTCTCCAAATTAATTTAAACAGTAAATGAAATTCTGATAAAAATTCCCCAGTACTTTAAACAGAATTTGACAAGCTAATCTGTAAGTCAGCTGGACTTATAAACGTACGTAAAACCAAGAACATTTGGAAAAGAACTCTTGGGGGGACTTTCCACACCGGATATCAAACCCATTTTGAAATATTGTAGTTAAAAGAGACAAATCACCAGATGAAACTGAAGTCCACAGAGGTGAAGTTACTAGTTTAAGGTCACAGAGCTAGGTGGACATTTTTCATGCAGGTCAGTTGTGTTTCTCAGTGGCTGGACTGATTGCATGTGATTCTGACTTTCAGCAATGTTGTAGACTTCATCGGGAGGCTTCTTGATTGCTCAATTAGAAAGGTATCTTTTGGGAAAATTACTTATGCAGGGAATCAACCTGTTGGACGTTTGGCGAACTTGAATAGAGTGACAAGGAAAATGCTGATGCAAATCTGTCAAGCCTTTGTGTTTCCTGTTGTAGAGTTTTCCCTGTAAATACTTGCTCTATTGTAGCAAAGTAGTTCAGAGTTGAAGGGTCATCAGGGCAGAAGATGAAGAGAGTCCAGGGTCTGTCTAGGAACAGTAGTTAGGAATGGTTTAGAAACTTGCAATCAATTGACAGGCTAGTTAGTATTTTAGTGACATTATCAGTTAAAAGTTTAAAATACCTATTTGAAGTCATGAAAATGGCTAATTTTGATTTATTTTCATCCCATGCTTAAATTTATTTGTGCTCAATTGTGAAGATGAGTTTAAAAGTACAGGTTAGAGATTTAGAATTTGTATGTAATTACTCTTGTGAAAATTTGTTTTCTTAGGGAAGTGTGTGTGTGTGCGCGCGCGTGAGCTGGTCAGCTGCAGAACCTTCTGGTTAGCAAACCTGATAGCATCTAGGGTGGGGCTAAGGGGGAAACATGTTTAATCACATTCTCACCAGCTTCCTGGCACTAAGAAAATTATCACCAGACAGCAGCCACCAGGATAATTTAACTTTAGTTCTGGACAGGCAATTGTGCAGCAATCATTTTCAAGTAAATTTCTTAAAGAACATGTAGGAATTATTTGACTACTTTCTGGTGATGTTTTCATGAATCCTCTATAGTGTTTTTGTTATGTTTGTGTTTCTTATTAAAAATTCCTTAAGTGCAAACATCATTTTCATAGATCATATTTCGTATTCCTACATTTGAAAGGCAAAAATCACAAATTATTTTTTACAAATTTTCTAGGTACCTACTATGTGCCAAGGATAATGTCATACCCTCACCTGCTTTATGGGTTAGGTGGAAAGTATTACACACAAGATTAAAAAGGCTGATGACTGGCTGGGTGCGGTGGCTCATGCCTGTAATCCCAGCACTTTGGGAGGCCGAGGCAGGCAGATCACGAGGTCAAGAGATCGAGACCATCCTCGCCAACATGGTGAAATCCCATCTCTACTAAAAATACAAAAATTAGCTGGGTGTGGTGGCACGCGCCTGTAGTCCCAGCTACTCAGGAGGCTGATGCAGGAGAATCGCTTGAACCCGGGAGGTGGAGGTTGCAGTGAGTCCAGATTGCAACACTGCACTCTCTAGCCTGGGTGACATGGCGAGACTCCATCTCAAAAAAAGAGAAAAAAAAAAAAAAAAAGCTGATTGCTGTGGTAGAGATAAGAATAAAGTAATAACCAGGTAGGTAATTGAGGAAAAGTTCTTAAAAGCAGCAGGGGGCTGGGATGGGTAGGATTATCTACTGTTTTTCTTTTACTTACTTTTTAAATTTTTTTTTTTGTTTTTGAGACAAGTCTTGCTCTGTCACCCAGGCTGTAGTGCAGTGGTGCGATCTCGGCTTCCACCTCCTGGATTCAAGTGATTCTCCTGTCTCGGCCTCCTGAGTAACTGGGATTACAGGAACCCTCCACCACGTCTGGCTAATTTTTGTATTTTTTGTTTAGACGGGGTTTCACCATGTTGGCCAAGCTGGTCTTGAACTCCTGACCCAGGTGATCCACCCACCTCAGCCTTTCAAAGTGCTGGGGTTACAGGCTTGAGCCACTGCGCCTGGCTGAAATTTTCTTAAATAATAATACTACTAAATTTTCTTAATAATAGAGGTCTTGCTATGTTACCCAGGCTCATCTCGAACTTCTGGGCTTAAGCAGTCCTCCTGCCTCAGCTTCCCAGGGTACTGAGATTATAGGCGTGAGCCACCTCACCTGGCCTGCTATTATTTTATATGGAAACCTGCACCTCATTTAGGCATGAGAGTATTCCATAGCACCTCCTTTGTAGGAACTTAATGTGCAAGGGAAACCCAAATGTATGTTTCTGAACAAATTTAAATAGATATCTGAGGGTGGAGTTTAGAAAACTTTCTATTTGGGCTCATTGTTTTAATCTTTTTCTTATGTAAATAAACACACCCAAGAAAATCATAGGAAAGATACATAACAAATGTACCTTTAAAAAAAAATCCCAAGTTTATAATTCATGGTATTGGATGGATGTGTTTTACTGAGACAGAGTTGCATTTTCAGTAAATACTTCTTTTTATCTACTACATGTGCTGGGGAAATGGGTGAAGCAGGGAATTCTGTGATCGCAGGAAGTCCCTTTCTGATAGAGGTTCATTTGTAGCCATCATGTTCATTGCAGCTATCCCTAGTGGGGTTCACAACCAGGACCTGACTTCAGGTCTCCGAGCAGTTGAAATGTACCTTGCAAAGTCCATGCCTTAGGCAGGAGAGCTGCTAGCGTCACTTCCAGCCTGTTTACTGTGGGTTCTGAATCACCATGGGCTTCGTTATCTGGTTTCCCAGCTTCGCCTACCAGTTCTCTGTCTACCAGTGTTGCACCAGGGCTCTTTTTATTCTTACTCTGACTGGAGATCCAGACTCTCAAACATCTGTAATATTTGTCCCTTATCTCTTTGTTCATGTGTTCCGGCACCTTGTGGATATTTATAGGTCACCAGTTCTGCTTTCACTTGAATACCTGTCTGGCAGGGCTTGGCACCTCTTTCCCCTTTGTGTATGCGGGGCCTAGTTGCCTGGCTACCTCAGGGGGGGCAGTGAGGGCTGGGCTGCAGAGGGGAATGCCTGGCAAAGCCTGAGTTAGGCTTGTGCTTGTTCTCCAGTATGGGCGGGGCTTCCAGGGGCTCAGGGGCCATCTATTGTAGGAGTAACGGCCACTTCCCATCCATTTCTTCTTTCCTCTCTCTTTTAGTTCTTTATTTCTGCTTATGTCTCAGGACCAAACAGTCTGCAGGGTGAATTGGTGGGGAGGAAGTTGAGGGCTGGAGGTGGGGAAGGGAGAACCTCCTGGAAATAGTAAATCTTAGTTTAGTTTTTCAGAGACAAGGAGTCACGTGGGTCCCTTGCCAGGAGAGAAGATCTCTCTCAGGAAGAAAGGCAGGATGGTGCAGGGGTTTAAACTGGGTTTGTATTATGAAAATTTGGATGGGCTTTTTTTTTTTTTTTTTTTGAAACGGAGTCTTGCTGTGGAGTGCCGTGGCGCAATCTGGGCTCACTGCAACCTCTGCCTCCCCGGTTCAGGCCATTCTCTTGCCTCAGCCTTCTAAGTAGCTGCGACCTCAGGCGTGCACCACCACGCCTGGCTCATTTTTGTATGTTTTGTAGAGACGGGGTTTCACCATGTTGGCCAGGCTGGTCTCTTAACTCCTGACCTCAAGCAATCTGCCCACCTCAGTCTTCCGAAGTGCTGGGAACAGGCATGAGCCACCATGCTGGGCCTTGGATGGGCTTTGATGTCTTCATAGCACATGAGTTTTGGGTCAGCCAGTGTTAGGTTTGACATCCTTGTCTCCTAACCTGACTCTGACACTTATTAGCTGTGCTATCTTGGGCAAGTTACTTACTTTCTTTGAAGCTAGTTCTTGAGTAAATTGGGAATAACAAAATCCACAACATAGAGTTGCATATGGATGGTGGCGATACTTAGAGATCATGCCTCAACAGAATGTAAATAGGTGCTCAATAGGTGGAAGTTGCTATCATTATTATTATTATTTGAAAGGGGATAGCATTGAGATGTGAAATGAGAGCAGGTTATAGAGCAGTCGGTCAATAAGCCCAACTTTTGTGACATTGGATATTTGATCATAAATCAGTTACTAAGGGTGCATGGTTATATTGGATTCATAACTAGGTTCATACTCTGTTCCATTTGGCTGGCTGGGTGACCTTTAATCTCTCTAGACCTTAGTTTTTTCATCTGTTTGTAAGAAGAGAATGAGGATAATAATGCCTACTTCGTAGAGTCGCAAGGATTAAAAGAGATATGTAAAATGTTACACAGTGTCTGGTGCAGAATTTGATCTAGAAGGCCCTTATTATTAGACAGTAACCTTTAAAGCATGCTAAAAGCAGTACTCGGTGACGATTACATTTTTGTGCTCTAGTCCTTTGAAGCATGGCTGTTGTATTTCCAAGTTTTTTGACACTCTTGCATTTTATTTTCTTGGGTGTACGCACACACACACACACAAATTAGCATTAGCCCATTATTAAATATTAACTTTTTATTCCATTTATTTATTTAATTAGAGACAGAGTTTCACTCTGTTATCCACCCAGGCTGGAGTGCAGTGGTACGATTTCAGCTCACTGCAGCCTCAGCCTCAAGCAGTCCTCCCACCTCAGCCTCCTAAGTTGCTGGGTCTACAGGCATGCATCACCACGCCCAACTAATTTTCCGTAGTTTTTGTGGAGACAAAGTCTCACTATGTTGCCCAGCCTAGTCTCAAACTCCTAGACTAAAGTGATCCTCCCGCCTTGGCCTCTCAGTCAGAGTGCTGAGATTATAGGCATTTATTCCATTATTACTACCTTTATGGAAATTCCTATCTTCCTTCAAAAGCTAAGGCTAGGTTCCTTAATACATTGAAATGTATATATAGCATGAGTCTTCTCTGCATCCATGATTTAAGTATTTATATGTGTATATTCGATATATAGAGTAATTTTAATTTCTTTTTTTTTTTTTGAGATGGAGTTTCACTCTTGTTGTGCAGGCTGGGGTGCAACGGCCTGATCTTGACTCAAAGCAACCTCTGCTTCCCTGGTTCAAGCGATTCTCCTGCCTCAGCCTCCCGAGTAGCTGGGATTAAGGCATGTGCCACCATGCCCCACTAATTTTGTATTTTTAGTAGAGACAGGGTTTTTCTATGTTGGCCAGGTGGGTCTTGAACTCCTGACCTCAGGCAATCTGCCCACCTCGGCCTCCCAGAGTGCTAGGATTATAGGCATGAGCCACCTTGCCTGGCCATTAGCTACTTTTCTTAAAGGATTTTGGTAAGAATTAGTGTACGATTTGTCAAGCACTTCCTACGTCCCAGATATTGTTCTAAACATTTTTACAGACATTAAGTTCCTAAGTTCTCCTAACAATCCTAGGAGGAGGTACAGTTCTGAGCCCCATTTCATTGGTAAAGAAACAGCAGAGGGGGAAATTAACTTGCCTGAGGTCACATGGCTCTAATGTGATCAAGGCTGGCCTTTGAGACCAGGCGGCTGCTGACTGTAGCGATGGTGTTGTTCTTAACTACCACTGTATGCTGCTTCCCACCGTGCCCGAAGAGTGCCTGAAGGCTTCTCTCTCTCCTTCCTGAAAAGTGACTTACAGTCCCTTGACTGCACTGCTTTAAAGATGCAGCACGGAGTTCAGCAGTGAAATCTGGCAGTGCCGGTGCTGAAAGATGTAAGGATGCTGACAGATGCTGGAGATGCTGGCTCAAGGTTCACGTCCCACCAGGGGGCCAAATTGCCCATCTGCAAATAAGGTTTCTTGTCTTCAGACTCTGTGGTGATTATTTTTTTCCGCAGAGGCCAGTCATCCTTTTAATCTTGTGGTAGAAAATTAAAGTGAGTTTCACTGAAGTGTGGTTGGATTTTTAAGGTTTCTTTTAACTATTAGTTTAGAGAAGTTAATTAAGTACCTGGCCGGTGGATCCAGCTTCCTGCATTTTCCTACTGTTTTCACTATTTAGATGGAGGCTTTGCTTAGGAAAATTAGATTACAAATTGAAGGGTGAATGAATACCTTATCGGCAGATCATGAACGTTTGGAGTCCTGAATAGGTAGCAGGCTTGCATAATGGGATCTGAATAAAGTTAGGCAAACATGCCTATCTCTGATCTTAAAGGCGCTGAACAGGCTGAGGTTAAAGTGTCGTAGTTTCTAAAAGTCAAGGGAGCGAGGGAGGGAGAAAGAGTTTACTTTTTCACTTCGCTTGCTGTGAATTTTTTTTTTTTTTTTTTTTTTTTTTGGCTTAGTATGTCCTGGGGTTTCTCCAGGTGGTAGATGTTGCCCGGAGGTCTGGCTCCCAGCTTGCTTGAAAGGAGTGATTGTTAATGTTTTGGGGGATCGTTGATCCCTTTGAGAGTCTGGTGAAGCCTATGGGCACCCTCCCCAGAAAACAAACACACACACACACACACACACACACAATGTTTTGTTCATGGTTCTTTAAGGGCCACACACCTAGGCTTTAGAGTATATGGCAGTTCAACATCAGAACTTGTTTACTGCCCCTCCCCTTTTTTATTTTTTGAGAAGGGGTCTCGCTTTGTTGCCCAGGCTGGTCTCAAACTCCTGAGGCTCAAGCAATTCCCCTGCTTCGGCCTCCCAAAGTGCTGGGATTACAGGCATGAGCCACCACGCCAGGCTGACCTCCCCTTCTGTGGGCGGTCCTCAGCCTGGGCCTCCTGGCTCTAAAATTCAGCTAATCGGTGAATTCAGCTATTGTTCTTACAGTCTTGTTTGTACCCCCGAATTATTTGCATTTAAAAGTCTTTAGAACTCCATACCCACTCCAGCTCTATCAGATGTGATCACTTCAGGAGGTAACCGTAAAGGGGACCCTGCTTTACTGGCCACTCTTAGCCAAATGGGCATTGCTGTTGAAAGGGGCCCAGGTAGCTAGCCTGTCAAATCTTCTCAGTGCTGTCCCCGCCCCGTCTCTCTCTGCCGCCACACTGAATTCCCCGAGTTCACTCACCTTTACGTACTTTTGGCAAATCTTGTTCTTTGCCTGGAATGCCCTTCCATTCTTCCTCCACCCCAGGAATGCCTGCTCATCTTTCAGTACCCAGATCAAATGGAAGCCTCGCTGAACTCCCCTGGCAAACTCTCTCTTCCTCTGTTTCCATGGCAATTTTTAAAGGTCTGTGTTACAGCATACATATCATATTGTAATTATTTTTTATGTGTTTGGCAGACTCCACCGCCTGTAAACCAAGTGTGCTTGTCTTAATCGTCTTTGATCACGCAGCATGGTGTCAGGTGCTAGATGTGTTTGCCATTCAGAGTTTATACAAGTGGGTTGTGGGGTTAGAACAGAGGATGCAGATTCTAGCTTTGTGACTGCCATCTCTTTGTGCCTCTGTTTCCTCGGGTGTATGCTTGTTGGGGAGGGGGAGAGTCTGAGTAAAGTGGAATAGTACTTAGCGCATGGTGAAATATTCAGCAACTAGACCAGCTGCCATGGCTTATGCATGTGATCCCAGCAGTTTGGGAGACTGAGGTGGGAGGATCACTTGAAGCCAGAAGTTTGAGACCAGCCTTGGCAACAAAATGAGACCCCATCTTTTTTTTGTTTTTTGAAATGGAGTCTTTCTCTATTGCCAGACTGGAATGTAGTGGTGCGATCTTGGCTCACTGCAACCTCTGCTTCCCAGGTTCAAACGATTCTCCTGCCTCAGCCACCCTAGTAGCTGCGACTACAGGCGCACACCACCACACCCAGCTAATTTTTGCATTTTTAGTAGAGACGGGGTTTACCATGTTGGCCAGGATGGTCTTGATCTCTTGACCTTGTGATCTGCCTGCCTCGTCCTCCCAGAGTGCTGGGATTACAGGCGTGAGCCACCACACCTGGCCATGGGACCCCATGTTTACAAAAAATTTAAAAACAATTTAAGAATTAGCCAGGCGTGGTAGTGCGTGCCTGTAGTCCCAGCTATTCAGGAGACAGAGGTGGGAGGATCGCTTGAGCCAAGGAGTTGGAGGCTGCAGTAAGTTGTGATCATGCCACTGCACTCCAGCCTGGGCAACAGATCAAGACCCTGTCTCAAAAAAAAAAAAAATCAGTCGTTAACCATTTTGATATTTAATCATAACATTAAGCATATTATTGAGTGAAGGAGAAACTCTTAAAAATAACCCAGCATAATTGGAGAGAACATTATTTAGATGTACAGAAATTGAGTTAATTCTGCATTCTCCAAGTTTAATCTCAGCCTAGATAAAATAAAGAAATCTAAATTTATAGGGCTCCCAGAGAGGCTTGGTAGGACACTCTATAATCTACTATTCATTTCTTCATATTAAAGTTAACTGTTATCTATGTGAGGACCTTAAGCCATTTACAGGTAGGTACTGTGGGAATATAAGACTTTTTTTGATTTGTTTTTAAAGGGTAGGAAAACTCATGTACACTCTTTTAATAGTATGATTTAAATGTGTTCAAAAACCTTGTGTTTTTCAAATCCCTTTTCAGAGTAGCCCCAATAAGCTTTGGGGAGTATGTGTGTAGTGGCATCGCCATTTGTAGCTCCACTAGGCACATGCAAAGCACACGGGAATCCATGAGAAACAATCACAGAAGCATCTGTTTCTGCTTCTAAGACCTATCAAAGGTGGTGAGAAAAAAGATGTCATTGAAGGAGCTCTTTCCTTAGTGTATTTTATTTGTAGGCAGGGTAGAAGTATCCTGCTAAAGTCATAAAATAGAATAGTATTTTAGAATTAGAAGGAGCTTGACTAGTCCAGCCCCTTCTTGCTTTACAGATGGGGAAACTGAGGTCCCAAAATGTGGAGTGAGGTAACATTGTGCTGGGGGTGTGGAGAGGGGTGTTTGTCATCACGTGGATGGCCATGTGGCTGGCTCGGGGGCCTCAGAGGGGACCTTGTATTCCGTCTTTATACAGGAGCCCCTCTCTGTCTTCAAGCACATGGCTGCTTCTAGAAAGCTTTTCTGGACTCCTCAGGCAGTATTTCCTTTGTGCATTTTAAACTAAATTTTGACTAAATTAAAAGCAATGAAATCCAGGCCTCCTGGAAGGGTATTTAGTTTTCCTTTTTAGCAGAACAATTAAGCTAATGACAGTGTTAGAAGCCTCAACTACCCCATCCAGTGATTGATATACATGTCCCCAAATTTTTGTAGTGAAATATAAAAACAGTCTATAATCTGATTTTGTAATCAAGGTCTAACCAGTTATAGTAGGTCTCAAAAAGTCCTTAGCAATTGGGTTGTTAAGTCACCCACCAAAAACCTGTCATTGACTTCCTTGGAGCCATTTCCTTTCATGTTTTGGCTTCCTGGTGTCTACATAGTTTCTAAGATCAGCAGTCCAATAAATTGTGCTATTATCTCCAGGTTTCCATGTCTTACATATGGTGTACATTTGCTGTTGTCTCCTTTTTCAAAATGTAGTTCAATTTGTGACTGTTTAATTTTTAAAGTGAAAGAGAGAGAATGTTTTAGAAGAAGTTAAATAATTTAAAAATTAGATGCCCAAGCCTAGTAACTTTGATTTATGGAAAAATACTTTTGGTTATAGCCATACAGTTACAGAATCTATGCAGAAACTTGGCAAATTTTAAAAATCTGAAATCTGGCCCGGCACAGTGGCTCATGCTTGTAATCCCAGCACTTTGGGAAGCCGAGGCAGGCAGATTGCTTGAACCCAGCAGTTGAAGACCAGCCTGGGCAATATGGTGAAACCCCCTCTCTACAAAAATACAGAAATTAGCCAGGCATGATGGCGCCCGCCTGTAGTCCCAGCTACTCGTGATCATGCCACTGCACTCCAGCCTGGGTTGCAGAGTGAGACCCTGTCTTAAATGGATGGATGGATGGATGGATGGGTGGGTGGGCGGATGAATAAATTAAAAATCTGAAATCTTATAAGCCCTCCTGTTGTCAATAGAGAAGAGAACGTACTACTACATACCCGTAATATCTCTGGAGGAGAAACAAGTTGTACGTCTTGGTTCTATTCTGTAACATGGAACCAAGGTATTTGCAAGCTGACAGCAAAGAAGAGGCTTCATTGTGCATATTCCTACACTGTATTTTTTGGTACATTTATCAGAGTTTATAAAGAAATCTTGTACTGAGTTGTTTAATAACTTTTGATCCATTTCCCATTGTACAGTACATCAAAGAACAAAAATGCAGTAATTCCAGCATCGTCAAAATCACTGCTATTTTTAAATGCTGTATGAAGAGAGTAGTGCTTAAGTTCCTAGTAGCTATCTCACTTATGTGTTGGCTGTGGTAGAGTAATCATTGTGGCAATCGTTTTATACATGTTTGAGTTACATGTATGGCTTTGAGGGACATGTACTAATACCATATTTAGTAGTTTCTCCTAAAGACCAAAATTATAGCCTCATGTTCATTTACTTAGAAATGGATGTAAGTGCTATTAATTTAAAAAATACCTATGTCTTATAGTTCATTTATTCCAAAAAGATATATTAAATGCCTACCATGTGGTAGGCACTATACAAGTTGCTAAAATTTAAAGACGAATGAAACAAGACCTTCTTATTTGGTGAGGTTGATGAAAAGTGAAGCAGATGATTAAAATCCAATAGTATAAGTAATTATTTGTGAGTGTATTTTTAATGTATGAAGCGGTTTTCAGATGTATTCTTTATTAGTCTCAATCGCTTGCATTTCCTTGAATTGAATGGGAGAGGAGGAAGATGTGGGGTTGCAGTGGGTTCACCGGGAAGCATGCATTATTCTACATATACTGGGGAGCACATGGTGTAACTGGCAGAGTATATCCGGGGGAGAAAAAATAGCATGTTGGTTCTTGATTGTATTGTGTGGCATATAGGGTGTCACATAGCAAGGGGACAACTCAAATTTTGTAGGAAAGATTGTCTGACTTGGAATCTAGAGTCAAGGCCTCTACCCACTCCCCTGCATGCCTTTCCTTTTCCTTTTCCTTTTCCTTTCCTTTCCGTCTCTCTCTCTTTAGACGGGTCTCACTCTGTTGCCCAGACTGGAGTACAGTGGTGTGATCTCGGCTCACTGCAACCTCTGTCTCCTGGATTCAAGTAATTCTCCTGAACTTCTAGAGTAGCTGGGACTACAGGCGTGCACCACCATGCCCGGCTAATTTTTGTATTTTTAGTAGAGACAAAGTTTCTCCATGTTGGTCAGACTGGTGGTCTCAAACTCCAGACCTCAGGTGATCCGCCCATCTTGTCCTCCCAAAGTGCTGGGATTACAGGCATAAGCCACCGTGCCCGGCCGTCTCTTTCAATAATAGTACTTATCAGTATATTTATTACTGATTATACAAGTCTGCTATGTCAAGTAAGAGTTTAAAACATTTTTTGGGCCAGGCGTTGTGGCTCACACTTGTAATCCCAGCATTTTGGGAGGCTGAGGTGGGAGGATTACTTGAGCCCAAGAGTTGGAGACCAGTCTGGGCAACTTAGGGAGATCCCGTCTTTACAAAAACATTTAAAAAAAAATATGTTAGCCAGGCATGATGGCGTATGTTTGAGGTCCCAGCTACTTGGGAAGCTGAGGTGGGAGGATCACTTGAGCCCGAGATCAAGGCTGCAGTGAGCCATGATCACAACGCTGCACTCCAGCCTGGACAACAGAGTGAGGCCCTGTCTCAAAAAAGAACCAAAAACAAATTTTAATTTGATATTTCAAAGACTTTTTCTTTTGAACCAATCTCTGACTTGTTAACAAAGTTTGAAGTGATCCGCAGTAGTTTAAATAAACCGACTCTCCCAACAGAAAGTAACTATTTTCTTTTTTTTTTTTTTTGAGACAGAGTGTCGTTTTGTCACCCAGGCTGGAGTGCAGTGGCATGATCTCGGCTCACTGCAAGCTCCCCCTCCCGGGTTCACACCATTCTCCTGCCTCAGCCTCCCAAGTTGCTGGGACTACAGGTGCCCGCCACCACACCCGGCTAATTTTTTGTATTTTTAATAGAGACGGGGTTTCACCGTGTTTGCCAGGATGGTCTCGATCTCCTGACCTCGTGATCCGCCCACCTCGGCCTCCCAAAGTGCTGGGATTATAGGCGTGAGCCACCACGCCCGGCCAGAAAGTAACTATTTTCTATCCCATTGTCTGATGAGACGCTCTTGAGTCTTTGATTAGATGGGAGACTGCAGACAAGTTAGCCCTGCATCTCAGTTACGTAGTATTTTTTACTCTTAAGCAAGAAATCTTCACCAGGTCCTCTTGTGATCTGGTGCTGACACAGCCGTGACCATAGAGGTAGGTGCCCATGACTTCTTTCTGTGGCCCTTGAGGATGTTGTTGCCAAAGGCTACTTAAATCCTCCTCAGAGGGGAATGATTTCATCCTTTGGGAATTATTGTTTTAATTTGTGTCGTTTACCAGTTTTACCTTCTATCACAACTACCTACATGGAAGTAGTTATATTGAAAAAAGATGCTTATGTTAAAATCAGATAGGCTTTATTAATAAAGTGTAGTGTGTAGGTTTCTATGACTAATAAATAGTTTAAAGTCAGGATAATAGCTGGTGTAATGAAACAAAATAAAATTTCTGGCTCATTCATAACTGCAATAGTTTACATTTATTCTTTGTTATTACTGACCACTTTATTCTTGTTAGAACAAGGCAGGGAATAAACAAATGAAAAAAAATGATTCCACATTATTTTCTGTTTGCCTAAATTGCAACATAAAGAAGCAACAAAAGAAAGATTCCTTTCCCTTAAACATTCCATTGACCCAAGAAAAATCACACAGGGTTTGGAAGCAACTTTTATTTGGAGAACTAGACTTGAGTACGTTCAATTGAAAGCCAATGCAAGCTTCTGCTCCTCAAAAGTGATGTCTTTTGCCTAAGAATAGACCCTTCTTTCAGGCTAAAAACCAGATAAGCTATCCTATAGTGATCCAAATAGCCAGCGGCTTCATTCCCCCCAAACTTGACTAACAACACAGCAATATAATTTTACCGTTTAAAACTTGGCTGACCCAAACGTGAACTTTCAAAGTAAATAAGAGTCATTACTAAAAGAGATTCCATTTCTTTCCGGGGCCTAAGTTATGATGACTTTCCAGAACTTTGAGAAAACTTACTCTTTCAATGGCCACTTAATTGTGTAACAAAATAAACATTCACAAGGGAGGCAAAATACAACATTCCCTATGTTTAGATTTTTGAAATATCTTTTTATCAGGGGTTCATTTTCTTTGTTGGGTTGTCATATGTAGTCTGGAGTAATCTACCAGGTTCCACCCAAAAGTTGTACCAGGATCAAGGATCGCTTGACCCCAGGAGTTTCAGACCAGCTTGGGCACCATGGCAAAACCCTGTCTCTACTAACATTACAGAAAACTAGCCAGGCGTGGTGGTGAATGCCTGTGGTCCTAGCTTCTCTGAAGGCTGAGGTGCGAGGATCTCTTAAGCCTGTGAGGCAGAGGTTGCAGTGAACTGTATTCATGGCCATAGCACTTCAGCCTGGGTGACAGAGCGAGATCCTGTCTTAAAAACAAAAAAAGAAAAAGAAGGTGAATTCTACTTACCCGGCAGGGTCACTGGGATAATTGCGTGAACATAGGATCTGATTCACCACCTAGTACATAGTAGGAATCCATGAAATTGTAGCTGTTCTTCTTATAATTACTAATTTGACCTGGAACTTCCATGTCCTGATTCTTAGATCGCACATGATTATACACATGTGTTATCTAATTGATGACTTTCAAATATGAGCTATTTCAACAATTAAATGGCTGAACAGTCATTAATTTCAGGTGGTCCTAAACGCAAGGCAGTAAATTCTATGAGGTAGATGAACCTACATTTCATTTGTAGTTTAAAAAGAGAAAGTGAAAAAATTAGAGTCCTGGGTCAATAGTGTGACTTTATACTTCTAAGCTATAAAACGAAGGAGCTGCAGTAGATAGTCTCTAAGCAATCTTCAAACTCTGAAATTCTGTGATCGATACTAGGCTCAATACTGGGGATCTGTGATTTTTTAATTTCTACAACTTCTAGGAAATGAGGAGTATCAAAGATTGTTATCGGAGAGTGGGGGCAGGGGAGTTACTATCGTTAGTCTTTTGTGAACAAGACCAAAACAAGAACAAAAGAAAAAAGAACAAAAAAGAACAGCAAGCTGGGCATAGTGGCTCACACCTTTAATCCCAGCACTTTGGGAAGCCAAGGCAGGTGTGAATCACTTGAGGTCAGGAGTTCGAGACCAGCCTGGCCAAAGTGGGGAAACCTTGTTTCCACTCAAAATACCAAAATTAACTGGGCATGGTGGCAGGTGTCTATAATCGCAGCTACCTGGGAGGCTGAGGCAAGAGAGTCACTTGAACTGGGGTGGCGGCCACTGCGGGAAGCAGAGATGGCGCCACTGTACTCCAGCCTGGGAGACAGAGCGAGACTCCGCCTCAAAAAAAAAGCAACAAAAAGAAGTCAGTCCAGATTTGCAGAAATAACAGGAGTTATTCCCACATAAAACACACACACATTTAGTTCTCAAGTATAGTTTTCTCTGTCAGCAAGGATTTTAGGGAGTTCCGTTTGATCAGCAACTAAGGGTTCTCATGGGACAGGGAAAGGAAGACATCATTGTCCTCAAGGAATTTATAATCTGTGATCAGCAGAAAGACATAAAATGGAAGTGTTCAAATACATATTTTTGAAGGATGAACTTCCAAAGAAGACATCCATCCATCCACCCACCCAACCATCCACCCACCCATCCACCCATCCATCCACCCATCCATCCATCCACCCATCCATCCACCCATCCATCCATCCATCCACCCATCCATCCACCCATCCCATCCACCCATACATCCACCCACCCACCCACCCATCCATCCACCCACCCATCCATCCACCCATCCCATCCACCCATCCATCCATCCACCCATCCCACCCACCCATCCATCCATCCATCCATCCATCCACCCACCCACCCACCCACCCACCCATCCATCCATCCATCCATCCACCCACCCACCCACCCATCCATCCATCCACCCACCCACCCACCCGTCCATCCATCCACCCACCCACCCATCCATCCATCCATCTATCCACCTATCCATCCACCCATCCCATCCACCCATCCATCCATCCATCCATCCATCCATCCATCCATCCATCCATCTGATCTAAATGCTTACAGGTTAAGCATCCCTTACCTGAAAATCTGAAATGCTCCAAAACCGAAACTTTGAGCACTGACGTGATGCCTCACATCTAACCCTATGTGTCAAACAGAGTCAAAACTTTGCAGTCAAAACACAGTCAAAACTTGTTTCATGAACACAATTATTTAAAATATTATATAAAATTACCTTCAGTCTACATATATGAGGTGTGTGTGTAATGTATGTGAATTTCATGTTTCGACTTGGGTGCCATCTGCAAGGTATCTCATTATGTATATGCAAATCTTCCAAAATCTGAAATTGAAAACACTTCTGGTCCCAAGCATTTAGATAAGGGATGCTCAACCTACACTACTTTTGGAGGTGCTAAGCTATAACAGATAGTCTCTGGAGGCCTCTTGGGATATGGTTTGCCCTTTGATTTGGTTAATTCTCTTTCATAAATCACAGATCTTTGTAATCTTATGGTACCAGTATTCTATGATACATGACATAGGTTCAAAACCTTTTGCTACAATTTAAGATTCCATTCATATCAATAATCCTTGTAGGTCAGAGGGTACTGTGTTGGTGATATACACAGACAACTAAGTTGTGGAAGCTTAGAGAAGAGAAACGGCAACTGATGGGGATGGATGCACAAGCCTATGTGGCGGTGGATGGGCCAGTGGAGTGATGAGTTAGGGAAGACTCTACATCAAGAATACTCTTGAAGAGTCTTCAAAGATAAATCAGTGACTGGAAGGAAAAGAAACAACCTTTGGCTAGATTATTCTTCTTTAAGAGATAGGTTCTTGGCTTTGTCATCCTAGAGAGTACAGTGGTGTGATCATAGCTCACTGTAGCCTCCAAACTTGTGGCCTCAGGTGATCTTCCTGATTTGGCCTCCCAAAGTGCTGGGATTACAGTTGTGAGCCACTGTGCCTGGCCTGGTTAGATGATTTAAATTAGGATTATATTGATCTGAAATATAAAGAGTTGAGGGAATATGGGTAAGTACAGGGAGACAACAACACTTTTTCTGACTCTTTTTAGTCCTTATGTGGAATTCAGTTATTTCCAATAATTAGCTCCTTTTTCTTTCCAATAAAACAATTGTCTTTTCTCAGAGTAATGACATCAGCCTCCTCCTTTAATCAGGTCTTTTTTTCACTTTCCCCAACCTCTAAACATTTCCTGGTACTAGGAGACTTTTATTGCTCAAGCTGGCCCATTTTACTATGGACAGTTCCAGTGGTTGCATACTCTCAGGACGTTCCTGTGACTTCACGCTTGGTATGATTTCTACCTTGTTGGATGACTACCATAATTAACCTACTTCTCTAAAAATATTTGAAAGCTGCTGTCTAATTTCTCTTAAGCCTTGCTTATTTCTCCTTTAGGCTAACCATCTCTACTTCCCTCAACCACTGTCATAGGTCATAGTTTCCGGTTCCTTTACTAGCCTGATTGCTTTTCTCTGAATCTCCAACTTTACCCTGCCAGTTGTCAGATGGAATCTTGTGCTCTGAGCGTAGCTGTTCTATGCAAGAACAGGGCAGGACTATCACTTTCCTGTATCTAACACTAATATCACTTAGGACTGCAATAGTTTTCTCAACACACGTCACCTTGTTTCCCTGCTTCTCCGAGTCTAGGGTATGTGGTGTGCCTGAGCTTGCTGGTGCCCTTGCATTCTTCTGTGCAGTTGTGGTTTGCTTGTGTTTTTGTTTTAAAAAGAATTCATTGTGTCGAATTTATAAAGGAGTTGGATTTTGTTCTAAAAGAGGTTCTTGCTTATGGGCACGTAATAAATATTTCCTGAATGTAACTGAGTAAGTATTGAACCTTTACATGTTTACACTCCCTTGTTATGATATAGGTAGCATTTTGACCTAGATTTGTTGGGATCATAAGTCAAAATGTTAAAATTGATCTTATCCGAGGCTGCCATTTGGAAAAATTACTTTACTTTAGAAGAATTTTGTATTGAACTCTTTGAAGGCTTTTTAAAAAAAATGATGTTATTGGCTGGGCATGGTGGCTTATGCCTGTAATCCCAGCACTTTGGGAGGCTGAGGCGAGAGGATCATTTGAGGTTAGAAGTTTCAGACCAGCCTGGCCAATATGCTGAAACTCCATCTCTACTAAAAATGCAAAAATTAGGCCGGGCGTGGTGTAATCCCAGCACTTCTGAAGGCCAAGGCAGGCGGATCACCTGAGGTCAGGAGTTCGAAACCAGCCTGACCAACATGGCGAAACCCCGTCTCTACTAAAAATACAAAAATTAGCCGGGCATGGTATTGCTTGCCTGTAATCCCAGCTACATGGGAGGCTGAGGCAGGAGAATCACTTGAACTCGGGAGGCGGAGGTTGCAGTGAGCCCAGATCACGCCACTGCACCCCAGCCTGGGTGACAGAGCAAGACTCCATCTCAAAAAAAAAAGTTGTTGGGTGTGGTGGCACGTGCATGTAATCCCAGCTACTCGGGAGGCTGATACAGGAGAGTCACTTGAACCTGGGAGGTGGAGGTTGCAGTGGACCAAGACTGCGCTGCTGCACTCCAGCCTGGGTGACAGAGTGAGACTCCGTCGCAAAAAAAGAAAAAAAAAAAGTTATTTTTACTTAGGAAATGACTTATCTATTTTGCAAGTTAATCTCAGAGCACAGTTATACCTATTTATTACTTATTATTCATTCCTGTCTTCCTCTTCCCTCTGATAAATAACTTGGTAGTTTTTGGTAAAACAAGCTAATCAGCAGGGTTCTCTAAATAACATAGTCTCATGCCTGTAATCCCAACACTTTGGGAGGCCAAGACATGAGGATCACTTGTAGCCAGGAGTTTGAGACCAGCCTGGGCAACAGAGTGAGCCATTTGCTTGTCTTGGCCTTTTACTTTCCATGTTTTAGGATGGTCATAACTTTTATCAGGTACAGAGTATAACCAAATGGATTTTTCCCTTCTGTTCTCCCTGTACAACAAAGGAGACTGACCGTAAGTGGAACCAGGATGTGTTGACGTGGTCATTACTGCAAGGAAGGAGGAAAAATAGCAGCCAAAAATGCCATTTATGTGAAACTTGTGACTTGATTGAGGAAACACTTGCTCAAGCAAAAGCTTAACTGACTACCTCTATACTGAGGAATGTGAGAATTACCACATTTACTTCTGCACTGGAATTAAATTCTGTGTGTGATCACTGTCTTCAGCTCTTATTCTAACACTGGGGCAGAATGAGAGAGGCATTTGAAATTCAGATACTATACTCTACCTTAATAAATGTTTTTCTTCTTCTTTGCAATAATGATATTATTAGATAGGCTTGATATCCCATGGTTTTTGTCATCAAGTTTGCATGGTATCTATATAGAGAGATAGGAAGATGCAATCTTTTTTTTTTTATTTATTTTTTTGAAATAGCCTTGCTGTGTCACCCCAGGCTGGAGTGCAATGGTGCAATCTCAGCTCACTGTAACCTCCACCTCCCAGGTTTAAGTTACTGTCATGCCTCAGCCTCCCTAGTAGCTGGGACTACAGGTGTGTGCCACCATACCCTGCTAATTTTTGTATTTTTAGAAATAGAGATGGGGTTTCACCATGCTGACCAGGCTAGTCTCAAACTCCTGACCTCATGTGATCCACCCGCCTTGGCCTCCCAAAGTACTGGGATTACAAGAAGATGTGATTTATTTTAAATGTTTGTTTGCTGAGGGGGAATATCTGAGTTTACCTTTAAGTGTCAAAAATAATCTGATACTATGGTACTAGTTGTTGTTTTGTTCTTATTTCAGAATGAGTTAATAGGTATAGTCAGTTACTATGCTCAGGAAATAATGTTTGGAGATAAACTTTGTGTGTGCTCTCTGTACATTTCATAGTATCATTTAAAAGCAAACCTCTTTAATCAAAGCCAAAAAGGAAAGGATGTGTTCTCTTCCATGTTTCTTGGCAGATCTTACAGGTGAGTGGGAAGTCATGAATGGGCAATTTCCAAGAAGTACAAAAGTAATTTTGTTCATAAAGCAAAATATTTTCCTTTGATTCATGATTTACGAGGAAACCCATAGCTTAGCACCTACAAGAAACTTAAATAGGCTGACTTTGCAGTGAGGGTCTCAAAGAAGGAATGCTGTGAGAAAATCTTTTGACATTCTGATGATACATTCGTCTAAAGGTTAGGAGGAAAAACTTCTTTCTTAGAGTGTGGCTCCCCCACCCCCCACCCCCCTTGCTTCCCTCTTGCTAATTGCCTGTTTTTTGATTTTTTTTTTTCCCTTTTGTTTTGAGAAAGGGTCTCTCTCTGTCTCCCAGGCTGGAGTACAGTGCCCAGGCTGGAGTGCAGCGGCACCATCACTGCTCGCTGCAGCCTTGACCTCCTGGGCTCAGGCATTCCTCCTACCTCAGCTTCCCGAGTAGGTATGACTATAGACATGTACCACTTTGCTCAGCTAATTTTTGTATTTTTTGTAAAGAGGGGGTTTCACCATGTTGCCTAGGCTGTGCTTATTTTTTATAATGAAAAAAAGATGAAAGCCAGGTGCAGTGGCTTACGCCTGTAATCCCAGTACTTTGGGAGGCTGAGGCAGGATTATTCGAGTCCAGGAGTTCAAAACCAGCCTGGGCAACATAGTGAGACTTCGTCTCTACAATCAATCAGTCAGTCAATCAATCAGTCATTCGATCAATCAGTTGTAGTAAAGAACACAGAACAAAAGTTTACCATCATAACCATTTGTTTATTTTATTTTTTGGAGATGGGGTCTCACTCTGTTACTAAGGCGGGTCTCAAACTCGTGGCCTCAAGCAGTCCTCCTTCCCAGTGTACTAGGATTACAGGTGCCAAGCCCTAGCCTTTTTTTAAGTGTACAGTTCAGTAGTGTTGAGTATGTTCACGTTGCTGTGCAACAGAGCTCCACAACTTTTACATCTTGCAAAACAGAAACTCTATACCCATTAAACAACAGCTTGCTGTCTCCGCATCCACCCCACCTCTAACCCCTTGGCAACCAGCATTCTTATTCCCTTTTTCTATGGATTTGACTGTTCAGATACATCATATAAGTAGAATCATTCAGTATTTGTCTGTTACTGGCTTTAAGTCAGCCTGATGTCCTCAAAATTCATCCATGTCGTAGCATGTGCCAGAATTTCCTTCCTTTTTAAGGCTTCCATCATATTTTTCCATCCTTCTGTCAAAGGGATGTTTGGGTTGCTTCCACCACCTGGCTATTGTGAATAATGCTGCAGTGAGCATGAGTGTGCAAATATCTTTTTGAGATATTCGTTGTCACTGGGTCTACTACTACTGGGTAATTGTTTTGGATTTTTTTAAGGTTCCCCATAGCAGCTCGCATTCCCACCAACAGTGCATAAAGGTTCCAATTTTTTCCACACCTTTGAGAACACTTCTTTTTTTTAACTTTTTTTTTTTTTTTAAAGAGATAGGTTCTCACTATCTCACCCAGGATGGAATGCAGTGCCATGATCATAGCTCACTGCAGCCTCAAACTCTTGGGCTCAAGGGATCCTCCTGCTTCAGCCTCCCAAAGTAGCTGACTAGCTAGGACCACAGTCACACGTCACCACCACCGCCCCCCACACCACCCCCCTCCGACTAGTTTGTTCCTCCGGCTAGTTTGTTTTTTTTTGTTTGGCTTTTAATTTGTTTGCAGAGACAGGGTCTTGGCTATGATGCCCAGCTGGTCAAGCAATCTTCCCGCTTCAGCCTTTCAAAGTGCTGGAACTACAGGAGTGAGCTACCCTGCCTGGACTATTTTGATTTTTGATAATAGCTATAATTGTCCATTTTTAACATTAACCGTAATGATCAAATAACTTTGAGCGCCTAGGGTTGAATAAATGTGAGATTTGTGTGCGGTCTGCAAAGCTGGAGTTAAAATTTTTTTCTTTCACTTGCTCCTAAACACTGTTTTGGGGTTTTTAAACTTACAATGGGTCTGGTACAGTGTATCATTGTTTCTTCGTGATTTTCAGCATAGTCTGTATTTTTAACCTAGGTAGAAAAAGCAGTGGAACATCATGGTAGCGAAAATTGCAGATCTCAAACTTGGCAGAACTATTACAGAAAAGTAAAGTTCAGTAGAACAGATTGTGAGGAAAGCATCATTCATGTCGCAAGAGTTTACAAATAACAGGTGTACAATACACTGGGATGTTTCTTGCCCATTAATGGAAATGCTCCGGAGACTGTACAGTCAAGAAGATGGATAAGGTGGTAGATCCTTTCCGCTCTCTCCCTTGATTCATTTTTTTCCCTCATACTGCCTAACTTCCTCTGTTACAGACGCTGGGTAGTATCAACATATGTTTCCTTATCGTTCAGTCTGGAAAATAAACCCTCCAAAAAATTAAAAAGGGAAAAAGTAATGTTCTGATTTATCTGCCATCAATATTTTTTATTTGTGGATTCTCTTAATACCATATCAGAAATAACTTTATTTTTCTTTTTTTGAGATGGAGCCTTGCTGGAGTTCAGTGGCACAATCTCGGCTCACTGAAAGCTCTGCCTGCTGGGTTCAAGCGATTCTCCTGCCTCAGCCTCCCGAGTAGCTGGGATTACAGGTGTGTGCCACCGAGTCCAGCTATTTTTTTGTATTTTTAGTAGAGATGGGGTTCCACCATGTTAGCCAGGATGGTCTCGATCTCCTGACCTCGTGATCCGCCCGCCTCTGCCTTCCCAAGTGCTAGGATTACAGGCGTGAGCCACCGCGCTGGGCCTGTTTTTTATTTTGTTGTTGTTTCTTTTTGTATAGAGTGTCTTGCTAGGTTGCCCAGGCTGGTCTCGAACTCCTGGGCTCAAGCATAGGAAATGTCTGACCTTAACAGCGCGTGGCTACTGAGTAACAATTCTAAACAGTATTTCTTGGGCCTTTACTGTGCTAGATATTCCCTCTGGTGATACAGGCAAAATTAAGCCAAAATATGAAATAAAACATTTAGGCTGCTTTTACACTCCATTTTCTCCTTCCCTGCCTCTCCAGGTCTCAGTCGCTTTTCACCTTGGCCCTTCGTTTTGTTGCACTCCTAGGATCCTGGAGCCTAGCAGGGTTTTCTCAGTTCATTCCCACTCCTTTCACCCTCCCCGTGGCAGCTCCAGAATAAGGGTTTCTGGCCCTTTATCTTCTGTTTCTGTAAACCTTCGCCGCCAGTCACTGCCTTTTCCATTTTAATTGCATTCTCCCACCCCCGCGGTCTTCCTGGAATGCTTCCTGTTTTGCTCTCGGTGGGGCCAGCCCTCCAGGGATCCGCATCTGCATCTCTTCTTTTGCCTTCGTCTGGCTGAGTCCTGCTGAAGCGCTGAGCCCTAGGCGCAGGCGGAAGCTGGGTCAGGTGCGCGGTCGCACTTCCGGTCGCGCGGCCCACACCGGTCGCCATTGTGGTGGAGGTCCGAGCGAGTCGCCTGGGCCCGAAGCGGCTGTTCGAAGTCCGAGGGTACTGAGAGCCACGGTACCTGTAAGGGATCTGTTCAACTTCCTCAGATGGGATGGGGGAAAAGTCAGAGGGTGACATTTCTGGTGACCGATGCCTGAACTGGAGCTTCCAGGGGAAGGCTAGAGAAAGACTTGGCCATAAGCTCTCCCTCTTGGGGCCATGACTCCTACCATTACTTTTATTTACTCATGATAGCTTTTTAAAAAACTGAAATTAATAATAATTCCCCTGAAATACTCACGTGTGGCAATGGAGCAATGAAACAAAGCACGTGCTTAAGTATTCTTGTCCACACAGCTGGCAGTGGCTCTTCTGTACCGAAGGCGGTTGTTACAGTCACCTCAAGCCCTGCAGCTTCTCCGCAACCCGAATCTGGAATATGCTGCGTGGATATTGCCTTTTTATAAAATATTAGAATCCGTTGGCCCAAGGTCTATGTACTCCTAAACTGTAATGTTTAATATTTTTTTCTCTGAATTCTGTTTTAAATAGTTTTTTAAAAAGATGTCCTGCACTATTGTTTTTCGTAATTATGGCTAAAAAAATAAAAAACCTTTAAATGTGCATGATGTGAAAACAAAAAGGCTGCGTAGTATGTGGTTAAGAGCCCAGGCTTTGAACTGCTTGAGTTCAAATCAAGCTCTAACACCAGCTATTTTAATTTTGGACAGGTTCCTTAACCCTCACTTTCCTAGATTGCAAAATAGCTCCTATCTTATAGGCTTGTGGTAAGGGTGATTGGGTAGATACAGGTTTACAGTTGCTTATCTGAAATCCTTGGTGTCGGATGTGCTTAAAAATCTTTCAGAATTTATATTGATTGATTAATTGGCTGAAACAGGGTCTGTCTCTGTCGCCCAGGCTGGAATGTAGTTAGCTTACTGCAACCTCTGCCTCCCAGGTTCAAGCGATTCTCTTGCCTCGGCCTCCTGAGTGGCTGGGACTACAGGGTGCACCACCATGCCCGGCTGATTTTTGTGTTTTTAGTAGAGACAGGGTTTCACCATATTGGCCAGGCTGGTTTTGAGCTCCTGGCCTCAAGTGATCCTCCAGCTTTGGCCTACCAAATTGCTGGGATTACAGGTGTGAGCTACTGCACCCAGCCTCTTTCAGATTGTGAAAGATAACATAGTACATAACTCATAAATAACATAATACAGTGAGGTCTAAGGTAGCACATAGTAATTAAGTACATTAATTTTTCTTCAGTGCACGTGAATACTACACTAAGTGAGATAAATTAAAACTATAAATAGTTTTACATCACTTTAGATCAGGTTTTGCCACCCAGTGAGTTTGCACCGCCCTCCTCCCAGACTCACCACTATAGGCTTTCAGAGCATTTAGATTTTGTAATTGTGGATTAAAGGTTGTGGAGTCGTATGTAAACCATTTGAACAGGGCCTGGCGTATAGTAAGCACCCTATAAATGTTATGTGCAAAACTGAATTCTTCCTATACTTTATAACTAGATTGTTATTATTTAAAAGAGTAGTTTAAATCATAGTGGTTTAAAGTGATGTAACGAAGGCCAACATAACTATCTGTGTGTATTTTTCGCATATTATCTCATTTGGGTTTCAGGTCTGTTTTTCCCATGGTAAAAGAACAAAGACTGAACAAAGAAGGCAGAGGAGAAAAGTTCCATGTTCCGCCTCACTCCATCTTGCCTAGCCAAAACAATTGAACAGTTTAAGATATCTATTTCAGAGATTTCAAATAAGTTCTAAAATGTATTCGTTTGTTGTGACTTCAGCCTTGACTTGCCTCTACTCTTAAGTACACGGTAAGAACTGAAAGCCATCCTGTGCATCTTAAATCTTTTAATCTGCTTTGCTGCCAATGGATTATTTCTCGAACATGATGGTGTAGAAAATTCTTAAATTTTAGGCAACTTAAATGCTTCTAAGATTTTTTTTTTTCTTACCAAAGAGAGGTGGCTTCTGAGTTTAGGACTGTGGGGTTGATGTTTCATGTGAGTTCATGGCTGCATGACATTTGGCCTGAAAGTCTAGTGATCTGGTATATTTTATCCTGTGATCCGTTAATATCTATTGAAAATACACTATAGCTCTTATAGTGAAAAATAATTACACCTATTTCATCCTCTCTTTCTACTTAATACACATATTTAGCCAGTCTAAGCCTGATCAAAAGGACAATGGTGGGAATGCCTGAAAGAATAATGTATGCTTTTCAAAAGATAAACCAGATACTGGAAGCAGAAACTCTGAAGGACAAAGTTAAAATCTGAAGGTAAATCTTACTGCCCTTGTGTCTGCAAGATAGATTGACAAAAGTATAATACAGAGCTATTTAGATAATTCAAAAGAATTACATCTTTAGATTATTTTTTTGGCTTATCTGAAGAACTATAAATTCCATTTTATGCATAAATTAGTAACCTATTAATTTCTTTTAATTCTCTATAGAAGGAAAGCTGACATTGGAGTCTTTCATCTTTTCTTTCTCCTTGCCATTTCTTCGTCAGTTATCTTTAGTCTGTTACATATATAGATATATACACAGATATATGTATGTATTTTCCTGAAACAAGGTCTTGCACTGTCGCCTAGGCTGGAGTGCAGTGGTACAATCACAGCTCACTGCAGCCTCGACCGCGCGGGATCCAGCGAGCCTACCACCTTAGCCTCCTGAGTAGCGTGTACTACAGACCACCACTCCCGGCTGATGTTTGTATTTTTTGTAGTGATGGGGTTTCACCATGTTGCCTCAGGCTGTTCTGGAACTCCTGAACTCAAGTGATCCACCCACCTCAGCCTCCCAAAGTGCTGGAATTATAAGCATGAGCCACTGTGCCCAGCCTGTAAATACATTTAGGTGAAGACTTTGCTAAAGAAAGAGACAATGAAGTCAGTTAAGACACCAGTACGGTACATGAAACACAACTTGGAGCATTAAATCAAAATTGCCAAAGCTCACCTTTTTCAAGTGTAAGGCTTGTTTCTTTGTATATGCTTATCTCTTTTGCAACTTCATGTTACCCTGATGTGTGGGATATTAACTTTAAAGATGATTTTATCGTTTTATGGTAGTTATTCCTTCGTTCACTTTCCCCTTTATTGTGGTTAATCTGTGAAGTAGATTTGGTCATGCAATACACTTTATTTTTAGCAGTCTCACAGTGTTTTAACTCTTGTATTTTATTGCCTTTAATACAAGAATGAAGGCCAATAATCAGTAAGGGTGAGGCTGTTCTGTTTCATACTTGATACTCAAAAACTAACTTCTGTGTTTTCTATTTTAAGGCTTACTACAGGTAGACTACTTTTTCAGCCGTCAATTTAAATAAGCTTTTCTTAAAAATGAGATGATAAATAATTACAGCATTAGAATCCCTAATATGTGCGTGTATGTGTGTGCACGCACATGGGTGCAGTATGATAGTGGCTGCAGCGACAGAAAACCAAAGTAATGTGGCTTAACCATAATAGGCATTTATTTCTCTCTCACGTAAAAGTCCGAAAAGTGATCTATATTTAGCAGACTTTTTTGGTGTGGTTTTTTTTTTTGGAAACAGGGACTTGCTCCATTGCCTAGGCTGGAGTGCAGTGGCATTATCCTAGCTTTCTGTAGCCTCAGCTTCCTGGGCTCAAGCGATTTACCCAGCTCAGTCTCCCAAGTAGCTGGGACTCCAGGCACATGCCACCACACGTGGCTTTTGTGTGCATGTGTGTGTGCAGTGGAGGGTAGTTGGGGTAGAGATGGGACTTTATTGCCCAAGCTGACTTTATGTTTTGATTCTCTGCCATCTTCATCAGGTAGCTGTCATCTTATGATCTAAGATGGGTGCTCCAGTTCCCAGTTATCTTCTAGGCAAGAAGAAAGCAGGAAATAAAGGCTCTTTTTATTTTATTTTTGATTTTGTTGCATACCAAAGGAATGTTCTCTTTTAAAGGCACCACCTAAAAGTTACAGGCATCACTTCTGTCCATATCAATAGGCCAGAATTTACTAGTATGGTTTGAGTATCCAAAAGAGTGCTCCAGAATCTGAAACTTTTTGACTATTGACATGATGCCCAAAGGGAATGCTCAACAGAGAGTGTAACTGCAAATATCCCCCAATATGGAAAAACTCGAAAACTGAACACTTCTGGGCCCAAGCATTTCAGATGAAGGGTACTCAGCCTGTACAGTATTAACTAGCAAGGGAATTTAGGAAATGATGTGCCCAACAGAAATTTATTACTACATAAAATAGAGAAGATATTAGAGGAAGTTAGCGGTTATAATAGTAAAGTGTGTAATAGTGCAATGTTTTGTGAATTTTGGATACTCACCATTATAAACATCTGACAAAAGAAAAAGACTCAACTGCATTATAGAGCTGCTGGGTTCTATGAATCACCAGTCTTGAGCATCCCTGCAAAATATTTCCTTCCAGCCTGTCTCCCATGGAGAAAAAGATCTCCTAATTCTTAATTTAGGAAAGACTTTATAAGGAGATATTACCATATTAAGAAGTGAAACATACGATAAAAAGAAATATGAATTCCATAACAAAGGGGAGAAAGTAAACGTCTATTCAACTTTCATTGAAATATTTTCAGAACTTTATTGTGTCTGTACAAAATTGTATCTGCATCTTTTTTTTAAACTTAGCAATGAATCTTCGACTTTCTATATCAGTAATGTAGATCTAACTCATTTTAAAAATGGTATGTTGTAATTTGGGGAATTTTAAAACAATGTTAATACATAACTCACATATCTCATTTGTGATTACGTTTTTTTGCTAGGTGGTGGATTATAGATAGCTCTCTGATATAAACAGGAGATTTCTAAAAGTCTCTTAGTCGTCTTGCCTCAGCAATCTATGGTCCATCCTTTCAGTGTTCCCTGAATTTTGTCTGTGAGAATACATGTGCTGTTAAAAGTTAAGAGGACTATGACACGGAAAGCAAATAAACATAACAAAAATTGTTGAGATGATTTGCAATTGTCGTTCCCATTGTTTAATTCAGAATGGAACATAGGAAAATAAATTAGGTTTCTCGTTCTAAATAATGTTTGCCTAATTCTTTTAGAATATTAGAATGTAACTTATTAGTTCTATGTTGGGTAAGCATTGGAAGAGTCAACCTGTATTTGACATTTTTCACATGCCCTTAACGTTAAGCATGTGTGAGGTCTTCCTGTATGCATATTTGGATTTACAGCCTAACTGAGGTGGAAAACACCAAGATGTTGGCAAGGCAGTTGCATTCCAAGTATGTGTTCTTTTTGCTCTTCCTGCCATTGGCTTCAGGATTTCAGTACTAGTCTTAACACCAGGTCCTTTTCCGTTCCCTCCCATCTTGACTAGGTTGCCTCTCGATTTCAAGTCAAGGCATGTTTTCTATCAAATATAGACTTTCAAAATGAAAGCAGCAGTGCATGAAGAAGAGAAAAAGACCAGTAGAAATGTGTAAAAACTAGAGAAAGTATAAAGAGAGCAGTGGGTAGAAATGGGTGTAATGGTTGACAGCTGTTGGACCCAGGAGTCATGTCTTGTTCAAGATTCAAATCCTGGCTCTGTCACTTTCTAGTTACATTGAATCAAGTTATTTTGAACTTGTTTCCTTATCTATAAAATGGGGACAGAAATAGAATGAAGTATCTGTTGGATTCAGGGTTAAATAAAGAGTTCATGTAATAAAATGCTTGGTAGTATGTTTGGCAACTATTACACAACTCTATATACTGTTCATTTCTTCTCTGTGTCCAGATTATTAAAATGTTGCGAGACCATACCCATGGCGGGGACCTTTTCTGTCTTTTGTTTCTTTTAACTGCTGTCCTGGCTAGCCTTTTTACTTAGCCTCTGGGATTGAAATCAGGACTAGAAATTTGGGAGTTTGGCATGTTAAATTGGGATGAAAGCTGGGAGTACTGGAGAATGACAGGTAACTTCTGCAAGGGTAAACAGTGATAAGAACCCACTAATTGCACATTCTCAGGCTTTTGAACAGTTCCCATCGTGGCATGTATTCCTTCAGTGCTTTGTTGTACTGAGAATGAAAGAAAAGAAGAAACAAAAAGGAAAACTATGATGTTTTTAAACTTGGATTTTGCTGTTGTTAAAATAGTAGGAAACTCTAACATGATCTTTTCTTAGTCTTATATTCAGATATCCTGAAGCAACTTGAATAATGTCCTGTTTCTTGCCCCCACCCAGCCCTTGATTGGATCCTTCTCCTCACACCTCCTCTTTTTTTGAGACAGAGTCTTGCTCTGTCGCCCCGGCTGGAGTGCAATGGCACAATCTCAGCTCACTGCAACCTTCGCCTCCCAGTTCAAGTGATTCTCCCTGCCTCAGCCTCTGGAGTAGCTGGGATTACAGGCGCCTGCCACCACACCCAGCTGATTTTTGTGTTTTTAGTAGAGACGGGCTTTCACCATATTGGCCAGGCTTGTCTCAAACTCCTGACCTCAGGTCACCTGCCTGCCTCAGCCCGGCAAAGTGCTGGGATTACAGGCGTGAGCCGCTGTGCCTGTCCCACACTTCCTTTTAAATGGAGACAGAAGCAAGCACTGTCACCTGTACCTCACACAAGGAGAAACTGGGCCTCAAGGTGATTCAGTGGAGGTGCATTGCTGCTCCTATGAGGCTTGAGGCCAGGTTTTCTGCTACTCTGATAGCCTCTTAGGCATTTTACCTTTCACAGAGTACTTTTCCATTATTTTATAAAGACCTCCTTCAGGGCCAGATTCCACAGTTTTATGGTTAGAACTTGGTTTCAACAGAAAATCTTGAAAAATTACAATTTACTTTTAGTTACACTTCAGGTCAACTAGGATGTCCTGTTTAGAAGCAGGGCTCCAAGCCTTTTTAAAGAACAGTTTATCTTTCTTTTAAACAAATGAAGGTATTACACAGCTCACAGATGGAAGGCAGGTTGCCACATTAAAATAAACTAGTGCATGGTTTCCTTTTCCCAAATAACTTTCCTCTTAAAGTGAGGGTATGGGAGAGTGGATTAAAAGTATAGATTGCCACATACAGACACTTTAAAATCAACGAGCATAGTAACTAGTCAGCGTTTTAATATTCATTTAAAAGTAAGTTGCTTAAAAACCCTGGAGGTAGACTATTTAATCATTTGCATGCTAGTTTCTAAGAATTCATAATTAAGCAATTCAGCATGAAATGGATTTATAGATGGACTATCTTAGATTTGGTACCCTGTAGCAGGCAGACTTATTTTCAGTCTGGTGGAAACACTGGATGGTTTCAACCTGGTATCTGTTTGCTTTTACTCCGTAAACCCACAACTGGACTTTGAGGAGGAGGGTGGAAAGGATATCATGGGAGGTCACTTCAGGTAGAGTCAGTCCCTGTGATACTGACTGGCAGCTCCCAGGTCATGAGCGAACGGCAGCCTTGGTAGTATGCCTCCACTGCTGTCCAGGCCTTCAGTCCCACTCCTTGTCTTGGAATTCATGACACTTGAAAGAGAAGAAGTCATCTCATAAAGTGCTGCGTAGTGTTTCCAGAGCTGCATGGCTGTGAAAACATAACTGGAGTTCTAAAAGCTGGCACAGTCTTTTATAACAACAGGTAAATGCAGTGACCAGTTTATTTGTGGCTTTTGGTTTCCCACTGCCTGAAAGAAAAAAAAAAAAAAGTATGTGTGTTGTTTTTGAAAACTAAAGGAAGGGCTTTCATTTAAAAATAAGCTTCAGAATAGTTACTTCTCCTTTGCCTTTTATGGTACTGACTGATGAAAGGCAGATAATATATCTGGTAAAAATCCTACAATGTATATTAAAATGAGTAAAAAATCAAAAAATAGGGTGACTAGCCAGTGTCTTAATATTTTTGAAAAAATAGACTCCTTGAAAAGCCCTGGAGGTAGAAAATTTAATTACTTTGCATGCCAAAAGAAATGTTTCCATCCTGGGGTCTTGTACAGGCTGAGGGTGCTGGATTATAACAGTGTTTCATTTTTTGTAACTGACTGCAGTAGAAGTGGTGGACAACAACACATTTCACTCTCCTGGGCTTCTGAGGTCTTCAGATTCACACCTGCCATTTCAATGCCCTGAGACTTGGAAGATTTCTTTCTCCTATCTCTCCAAGCTAAAATCATTTAATCATATCCTGTCATTGACTGTCCTGTTTATAATAAACTTCCTGTGTAAAATGACATAAAGAATTGCTTCAGCCATTGACACAGTGTCTGTACTCATGGGGCTTTGTTGTTTAGGCAAGACTGAGATGTCTTTCATTATTTAGTGGGTGTTTTGATAATAGGTCATGTGAATGCTGTCTGTCAAGCAAAGCAACAGTGCTTTGCACAGGAACTGAGTTGAGATTCTGATAGATAGGGATTATTATCTCCGCTGTCTCGTGCACCCCAGACAGTTTTCTCTTCGGAATAGCTCACGTTATTTCAGGCTCTCTAGGAGTGTGAGTGAGACTAGCGTCTTTCTCAGGGAAAACTGCCATTTTACTGATTTGTTTCCCAGCAGGAAACAGTCTGTTGGTGATGGATATACTGCTAAGAATAGAGAAAAATGAGAAACTACAGATACTTGCACAGGCTTCAGGGGCAAATTTCATTCATTGAGACATTTAGCCCATTTGTTTGTAACAAATCTACCAAATCTCTCTCATCTTTTAGGGACTGGGGGACAGTAGGCAAGTAGAACAGTGTTATTCCAGGAATTGTCATTAGCCCGAAACTATTATATAATTATTGTGTTCCTTTTCTATCATATTTCAGTCACAGTATCATTTCAAGTGTCCCTCAGAAAGATGTCACATCCATAGATGGCACCTTGTAGGGAGGAAGCAGCAGTCAAGGGTCATTAGTACTAGAACACAGGCCTTTCCTGTCAAGTGCTTTGTCCTCCATATCACTCTGCCTTCCTTCACGAGACGCCTTAACAAGGCTGCATTCGCGTGTCTGAGAGATCATCAGTACAGGTTCTAAGGACGAACAGGTTGTAAGAAGAAGGTGATGATCAAACGTGGCATTTTACATCCTCAGTCCTTAGTTATGAAAAATATGGGCATTCCCGAGGGCTGTCATAAGTGGCCGGAAATCAGGGTCTGTAAAGTCCAAGGTACGGGAGAACTGGAAGCAATGAATAACTCATGTTTGAGGTACAGAGATGATTGTACCCAGTGTTACCATTTACAGAGAAGGCATCCAAGCCATAATAAACAAAATGCTAGACTAGATGTCACTGGGCAGGGCTGGGGTTGGGGGGTATTGGGAAGTAGAATATCACTAGGTGATAGTTAGGTAATTCATTGCTGGCATTTTATCCAGACACCAGAGGAACATGATCTTTGCAAGTATATTTGTTATCTGTCCTACCTCCACTCCCTACAATAATTTTTAGAAATACTACCAGTGAGTGCATAGGGATGATCCGCATTTCATTTCTTTCAGTGTGGTTCATGTAATTCTGTCATCTTTGACTTCTATAATGATGCCTAGGTAGGGAAGAGTGCCAAATGGTCCTTAGCCCTCAAATTCCTGCCAATCACTGAGTTGTTGGTAGTATTCTCTACTACAGGGGATATACCAGGACAATTAGCTTTAGTTCAAAACCATTTATCGTATCAGAGAACGTGGGAGACTGGCTCCTGGCACTTGTTTGTGTCATATGAGATATGCTATTTGTCTAAAAACTATCCTTTTCACATTTGTTACTGTTTGCTAGTCAGAACTTCCAAAATCTTTTCCTTGGAGATTTCCTTCCAAAAATGTCAGTATCTCCTGACTCTCAGAGCAAATTGAGGGTTACTGTTCTTAGCAGGTGTCTCATGCTGCCTTGAAGTATGGTTACTTGGTACAAATGTCTTCTTTCCCCTTCCTTGTGGATTCGTTGTGGCCTCTGTAACAGTATTTCTCAGTGTGTGTTCTATGGGCTGCCTATATCTGTATCATTTAGAGTCCTTGTTAATAAGGCAAATTCCAGGGGCGCAACCTTACTTAGAGTATCCAGGATTCTTCACTTTAAATAGCCATCATACTCTCCCTGTGGTCCTTATGTTTGGGTAACCATTCATGAAGAATCTTGTAATATGGTCTGTGTACCTGACAGCTAGTTTGAATCGCGGAATCTCAGCCCCCACATTAGATCTACTAAATTAGAATCTACATTTTAGTAAAACGCTACATGAAAATAAGGATGCAAATTGCTTTGTAACTCTTTATAAGTAGGAAGCACTCATTAATTAATCACTGTTGGTTTGTGGGTCTGCTTTTCATATATTTTACTTTTCCAAAAAAAAAAAAACCCAGCTTTTAGCTTCTTGGAAATTTTGGGGGTGTCTCAGAAGAACTGTTCTCTTATTACATTATTCGCAGTAAAGAATAATAGTGAAAGTTCATGCTATCACTAGTATAAGCACAGATTTAGTTGTTTCCTCCTAAATAACTGCAGAAGTACCTTATAAAATCTAATTGCAAATCTGTTTCTTATACAAAAGGGTCTAATTCTTCTCTGCCTGTATGAGATTCACTCAGGGCCTGACTCAAAGGCCTCTGCTCCAAGATCAAGAACATCTTCTCAACAATCTTCAGTGGCACTTGGCAATAGGAGCTTTCAAGGGCCACAATCTCATCTCAGTGGGAGTAGGTACAATTGAATGTTATTTGTATGTTCTTCTAAAACTAGAAAACCTTCCTGTGGATTTAGTCATGTTTCCCAAATGTGCATGATCAGGAAATTCATCTGTATTACATATTAAAAATTCATACCCCTAAGCCTCATCCCCAGATCAACTGAATCAGAATCTCTAGGAGGGAGCCCCAGCAGTCTCTTAACAGATATCCTGGACAGTCTTGTGATCAGGCATATTTAATAAATACTGAATTATGTGATCCTTCCCCCAGCAGATTACCTTTCTGATTATATTTTTTAGCTGATACCATTCCTTTTGTTTTCTTGAACATACATTACCCCAAGAGCAGTAAAGAGGAAGCTCAGGATTGCTAGCTTAGTATTGAAAACCAGAAAGTGTGTATAACTAAATACTGCATAATATTGTTTGTCCAGGACTTAAACATACTTGATTAATAAGTATTAACTTAGCATGAGTTTATTAACTTATTGATTAACTTATGCATACTGTTGTCTTTTCCATGGACAGTGTCCTGAAGATTGGAAGTGTTACATTTAGTCTGCATGTAGAGGAAACAAGATCTAAAATAGAAAAATGGTGAACTGTCATGAAATATGTGGGGAAAAGTAAGAAAGATCAGACTGTTACTGTGTCTATATAGAAAGAAGTAGACATAAGAGACTCCATTTTGTTCTGTATTTGAGATGCTGTTAATCTGTGACCCTACCCCCAACCTTGTCCTTGCAAGAGACATGTGCTGTGGTGACTCAAGGTTTAAAGGATTTTGGGCTGTGCAGGGTGTGCTTTGTTAAACAAGTGCCTGAAGGCAGCTTGCTGGTTAAAAGTCATCACCATTCTCTTAATCTCAAGTACCCAGGGACACGTACACTGCCAAAGGTCTCAGGGACCTCTGCCTAGGAAAGCTAGGTATTGTCCAAGGTTTCTCCCCATGTGATAGTCTGAAATATGGCCTCGTGGGAAGGGAAAGACCTGATCGTCCCCCAGCCTGACACCCATGAAGGGTCTGTGCTGAGGAGGATTAGTACAAGAGGAAGGCCTCTTGGCGGTTGTTGGCAGTTGAGATGGAGAAAGGCATCTGTCTCCTGCCCGTCCCTGGGCAATGGAACATCTCGGTGTAAAACCCGATTGTATGTTCTGTTTACTGAGAAAGGAGAAAACCGCCTTAGGGCAAAAGGTGGGACTTGCTAGCGCAATGCTGCTCTTTATGCACTAAAAAGGGTTATGGAGATGTTTGCATATGCATATCAAGGCACAGCACTTTTCCTTAAACTTATGTCACAGAGATCTTTATTCATATGTCTTACTGCTGACCTCCTTACGATGATCCTATTATCCTGCCACTCCCCTTTTTCTAAGATGGTAAAGATAATTATCAGTAAATACTAAGGGAATTCAGAGACCGGTGCCGGCGTGGGTCCTCTGTATGCTGAGCGCCAGTCCCCTGGGCCCACTTTTTCTTTCTCTATACTTGTCTCTGTGTCTCATTTCTTTTCTCAAGTCTCTCGTTCCACCTAACCAGAAACGCCCACAGGTGTGGAGGGGCAGGCCACTCCTTCAAAATACATTAGGAGTGTTTGTGTAGGGGCTGACGGGGAGTTATATGTGTGATTTGCCATGTCTTATTCTGCAACTCCTTATCTTAACATTAAACTTGTGAATGTGCTTCAACCTCAGGGACAAATTGTTGTTATTTAGAGAAATGAATTATGCATTCTTTTCTTTATAATTACATAGTTTATGTACCATCCTTTTTGAACTTAGCAAAAGGATTTGTTTCTTGTAAAGAAATAAATGTGTTGGCCTCTAATTTAGTATTGGAGTAATCCTTGTGTCTCAGACAAAAAGATAAATTATCAAATACTTTAGGGTACTACTGTGTTACACATTGTTGAATCTATTATTTGTGTGTGTCAATCCATGATTAAATTAGGTAGTGTTATCTAATTTGCGTTCTCAAATTCTTGTTTTGTTTGTTTGTTTGTTTTTTGAGACAAAGTCTCACTCTGTTGCCCAGGCTGGAGTGCAGTGGTGTGAACTTGTGTCACTGCAACCTCCACCTCCCAATTCACGCAATTCTCCTGCCTCAGCCTCCCAAGTAGCTGGGATTACAGGCGCCCGCCATCACACCCAGTTAATTTTTGTATTTTTAGTAGCGACAGGGTTTTGCCATTTTGGCCAGACTGGTCTCAAACTCCTGATCTCAAGTGATCTGCCTGCCTTGGCCTCCCAAAGTGTTGAGATTACAAGCATGAGCAATCACGCCGGGCCTCAAATTCTTGCATTTTGTAAATCAGTTCATGGGTTTAAATTCTTGCTTATGATGGATAGGTGAGAAGGGAGTCTTTTCATTTTGCAACTAAATTCCTGACCGTTTCTGTGAAATAATTTAAATACTATCCAGCTAGGGCTTTTTCTAAGTGAGTGTGTCGTTCCAATGTATGAGGAAACTTAGATCCCCAGTCTGAGGAAATTTAAATCTGTGATTCAAAGTTATAATGATAGGTGAATGAATACCTTGCCTACTCTCAAGGAATTTATAATTAAATTGGAAAGGACCTAACTAAAACCTGTGAAACAATTAAAAAAACAGTAAGTCCTGACTGTGGTATAAACAATGCAGTAGAAGTACAGAAGAGAAAAAGAAAGAATTGGCGCAGTGGAGAAAGCTGCTTTGGGGAAGGAGAGTTTAATTTGGGCTTCTAAGAGTAGAAGAGAGCCTTCTCTGGAAGTAAAGAATAATTATAAAAGACAATGCAGGCCGGAAGTGGTGACTCATGCCTGTAATCCTAGCACTTTGGGAGGCCAAGGCGGGTGGATCACGAGGTCAGTTGATCGAGACCACCCTGGCTAACATGGTGAAACCCCAACTCTACTAAAAATACAAAAAAAATTAGCCAGGCATGGTGCTGGGCGCCTGTAGTCCCAGCTACTCGGGAGGCTGAGGCAGGAGAATGGTGTGAACCCGGGAGGCAGAGCTTGCAGTGAGCCGAGATCGCACCACTGCACTCCAGCCTGGGTGACAGAGCGAGACTCCGTCTCAAAAAAAAATTAAATAAATAAAAATAATGAAAGACAGTGCTTTTATTTGGGAATAAGCAATGTGTGGTATTAAGACTGACCCAGTAGAACCCAGGGAAGTAATGTATGGAACATTTGAAGGCCAGAGGTTTGGGGATTTTGTTTTGATATAGTTGAAAGAAACTGATCCCTGCTAGCAGTGTTGAGTGTGAGGTCAGAAGAGCAATAATTTTGTTGTGTGTGTGTTTTTTAATGCATTTCGAAAACCAGATGTGTGTCTTTCTGTGTATATGTTATATATGTATCTGATGTTTGTTGCTTTTTAACATCTCTAATTTTTGTCATCTAAGGTGACACTGCAAATAAAATTGAAAATTTCTGATGAATAGTATACTCTCCAGCAAAGATGAAAGACATTTGGGCAAAAAAGGTGATACTTTTGCTAGCCTTAAAGGGTCATCTAAGGGCTGTGAGCCAGTTGTGTAGGCGCTGCTTACACTTGATGGTGTTGAGGGATGAGGTGTAAGGCTAAGGGTCCATATTCTTATTCTCTGGGTCCATAGTACTTTTGACACAGTTTCAGTTACCAAAAAAGTATTGCATATGGTGTGTGGTATTAACCACACTGAAAAGATTTTTGAAAAAAGCATGGTTATATTGTAGTTTGGCATAGACATATACAGTCTTTTAAGATTTCTGATGAGATTTTGGGTTTTATTATATTTAGAATATTTGGAAATTCTTTCACTGGGGTCGGAACAAATGACCTGTAATTAACAATAGCTTAGATGTGGCCCTGCAAGAGTGATTGAGAACCTTTGGGTCACACGCAGTGGCTCATGAGGTCAGGAGTTCAAGACCAGCCTGGCCAAGATAGCGAAACCCTGTCTCTACTAAAAATACAAAAATTAGCTGGGCACAGTGGTGTGTGCCTGTAGTCCCAGCTACTTGGGAGGCTGAGGCAGAGAATTGCTTGAAACCCCAGAGGCAGAGGTGGCAGTGAGCCAAGATCATGCCACTGTACTCCAGCTTAGAAGACAGAGGGAGACTCCATCTCAAAAAAAAAAAAAAAAAAAAAAAAGAACTTTCAGAACCTTGGCACAACAGAACTGCATATCTGGGATGTTGGTCGTATCTTTATTTGGTCGTACTAAAACACAGACTCTCTGGCACTGTGAGAACTGTCTTGCCCGCACATATCATTGCCTGTGTTCTGGCCAATGCTGGCCTGTCATACCAGGTTCCAAAGATCGCTGACAAGCTGGGTCGTGTCAGCTCTGAAAGATCCTTCATATGCCCCTAGGTTCTGACAATTTTGAGAGAATCCTTTCTCAGTTGAGAATAGTTTTGGGAACTGCCCAAGATGTTTGAAATTCACAAAATGGAAAATAATTGAGCTGGCTTCTGTAAAATATGCTGTTTTATTTGTGCTCTTTACAGATATATTACAAATCTGTATTTTCAGTCACAGGTTAAACTTTGTAAAGTAATTCCAAATTCCTGAAAGGTGGTGGTGGTGGGGGTAGTATAAATAAGCATTTCAGACTGGAAATTCAGTATTAATAATGAAATATTTGTGTTTAATTTGTTTAGTGATACGCAGTTTGTTAAGTGGTAATGTTCTTTTTCTTTGATAGCAATTGAAGCAGTGTTATGGGTAACTTCTCAAAATATCTGTAGCTAAATGAAATCCTAAGTTTTAGAATTTGATTTACATTCTTTTTTTTTTTTTTTTTTTGAGACAGTCTTGCTCTGTCATCTAGTCTTCTAGTCTGGAGTGTAGTGGTGCGATCTCGGCTCCAACCTCTGCCTCCCGGGTTGAAGTGATTCTCCTGCTTCAGCCTCCTCAGTAGCTGAGATTATAGGCGCACACCACCACACCCCGCTAATTTTTAGTAGAGACAGGTTTTCACCATTTTGGTCAGGCTGGTCTCGAACTCCTGACCTCATTATCTGCCCACCTCAGCCTCCCAAAGTGCTGGGATTACAGGCGTGAGCCACCGCCCTGGCCTTGATTTACATTCTTTAAGTACTTTTTCTGTCCCTGCTAGCAGAAAGTGTAACGGGGTAGCACTTGAGGAATTTATATATTCATCCCTCAGTATTTGTGGGGGATCGGTTCCAGGACTTCTGAGGATACCAAAACCTGGATGCCCAAGTCTCTGATATAAAATGGGTATGGTATTTGCATATAACCTATGCACATCCTCCTGTATATTTGCATCATCTCTAGATTACTTATAATAGCTAATATGATATAAATGCTATGTAAATAGGTATACTATAATGTGTAGGGAATGATGACCCAAAAAAGTCTGTACATGTTCACTACAGATGCATTTTTTTTTTCCTCAGAATATTTTTGATCTGTGGTTGGTTGAATCCATGATGTGGAACCCACAGATATGGAGGGCCTACAGAATTTGTTTAACAAAACCTTGGGTCATACTTAGTCTGCCTGTCAGGTACTTTTCTGAAGGTTCTACAAATATTCACTGATTTATTCCTCTTAGCAACCCTATGAGGAAGGTTTTGTTACTCCTATTTTACAGATGACACTAAGCACTCATTTAATTAATAGTTGGTCCAAGATTGCTTAGCTAATTGGTGTTGGAGCTGGGATTCAAACCCAGGCAATCTGACTCCAGAGTTTATAGCTTTAACACTATGGTCTGCTGAGTAATTCTTTCGCAAGAAAAAAAAACAAAAACAAGTAGATTTAGTCATGGCTCTTAGGTCAGTGTCTGTGATGAACTGGTTGCACATCAGTAATTCTGCAGTTCATTTACCTTGTTTTGCACTGGCAATTCTGTGCTAAATTCTTTAAATTTGTGGCCTCAAACACTGTTGTTGCTGTTTTGAGACAAGATCTCACTGTCACTCAGGCTGGAGTGCAGTGGTGTAAACATGGCTCACTGCAGCCTCAACCTCCTTGGGCTCAGGTGATCCTCCTGCCTCAGTCACCTGTGTAGCTGGGACCAAAGGCATGGGCCACCACATCCAGAGCTAGCTTTTGTAAAGATGGGGTCTCACTTTGTTGCCTCCCAAAGTGATGGGATTATAGGCATGAGCCACCACACCCAGCATGTTGGCCTTTTTTGTTTGTTTGTTTTGTTTTTTTTTGTTTTTTTTGAGATGGCGTCTCGCTCTGTCACCCAAGGTGGGGTGCAGTGGCACAATCTCCGCTCACCGCAACCGCCACCTCCTGGGTTCAAGTGATTCTCCTGCCTCAGCCTCCTGAATAGATGGGATTATAGGCGTGTGCCACCACACCTGGCTAATTTTTATATTTTTAGTAGAGACAGAGTTTCACTATGTTGGCCAGGCTGGTCTCGAACTCCTGACCTCAAGCGATTCTCCCACCTTGGCCTCCCAAAGTGCTAAGATTACAGGCATGAGCCACTGCACCAAGTGGGGTTTTTTTGTTTTGTTCTTTGTTTTTAGATAATGGGATCTCTGTTGCTCAGGCTTTCCTTGAACTCAGCCTCCTGAGTAGCTGGGACTACAGGCATGAACACTGCCCAGCTTCATTCTGTTTTAATTATTACATGAACCATAAATAGATTGTACATTTTAAATAAATGTGTGGTGAAAAGTGGCTTGATTGACAGGTTCTCAATGACAAGAACTAGGTCTTCCCAGCTGGTGTTTTGTGACCTCTGTATGCTTTTAACAAAAGCCTTTCGTTATACCTGTGGAGTTGGAATGGAACTTGGAGATCGACTCTTACACACTTTCATTTCATAAATAAGGAAACTGAGGCCCAACAAGATCAGTCCCGAAGGCCTCAACAGTTTGCTTTAAAACAGAAGCATGATTTAAACCACAGTCCTCAATTTAATGGTCTTTTCCTCCCGTTATAGTCATTGAAAATTTATATAATGCCAGATTAAATATCTCAATAAACTTTAAAAAATACTTTAGATCAATTTAAAAGCACATATAATCATGCTAACCTAGGTTATTTCTCAACCACAAACCTCGCCTTTTTTTTCCTCTCACATTTGTTGTCTTTTGTTGTTTCCAGCAGGCACATAACATTGCTAGTTTTACATCATAGCAAGTCTTGTAAGATCTGTGTCTCTACATAATGACACATGCATATAAGCAGCATATAAACTTAATATTGACTTGATTCATACAACCACATAAATAGTTAACAGACATAATTAGGTGGTTATCAGATCAAACAAATATGTCTTTGGTGGAGAGTACTGAGTAGGCTGGGGCATATTAATTGTAGCCTAAATGTACTGAATGTATTCTGAAATTTGAAATGCATACAATTGGAGAAGCTAATCTAAACTAACAATCCAAACTTACAAATATCTAAACTTAAAAATGGAAGTTTGTTCTTTTACTGGAAGTACTCATTATCAGCACTGGGCTTAATAGTATTAAGTAAATTAGTTTGTGAATTAGAGAAAGGCACTAATGTAAAATATGTTATGTTCTAAAAACTTGTATTTCAGCCATGTGGTGGTCTAAATAGTGGCTGAATGGAATTTTTCTGTAGAAACAGTTTTAGAAAAGTGGGTGATTCTTAGTAGAGAGCTCACCAAAGCCCCATTAGGCTACATAAACATCTGTGCTCTGTGAACGTCCCTAGGCTTGACCCTCTTAGTCTTCTTCCTGGTATTAGCTTCAAAATATTTTACATTTATATTCTTGCTATTTATTTTCTATATTACGTGAGATACATCTGGAATTAAGTCTAGATGTTAAAGCAGACTATAGCTAAGATTTCTTACAGTACCATAAAAAGTAGTGATTAAACAAATCAGGAAAATTTTAAGTTGAAATACCTCTTTTTTTAAAAAAGAGTCATGTTTATTTTATTGCCTTTTAGATTACTGCATCTAGTAAATTAAAAATCAACGGAGCTGGGTGTGGTGGCTCACACCTGTAATCCCAGCACTTTGGGAGGCTGAGGTGGGTAGATCAGTTGAGCTCAGGAGTTCAATAAATGTTTTGACATTTTGTATTTCTCTACCAAAAATACGGAAAATTAACCAGGCATTGTGGCATACACCTGTGGTCCCATCTACTTGGGAAGCTGAGGTGGGGGAGGATCTCTTGAGTCTGGTAGGTGGAGTTTGTAGTGAGCCGCGATCACACCGCTGCATTCCAGCCTGGGTGAAGGTGAGACCCCATCTAAAAAAAGAAAATAACGGGAAAAAGACCAGTCTTCTGGTGGGACTTTAAAATAGAAATGCATATGCACCCCTAACTGCATAGCTGCTACTGCCTAGCTTTACCAACTGATACCAATCTCTTCATTGATGATGATACAATTATTTATTCCTGACAGCATTATGGCATCATAAACAAGTGATTTATATAGTTTTAATCTAAATAGGCTCCAAATAAAAAGTGACTTGATAATTTTTAGGGACAATTTTTCTTCAAAAGTTTTAAATATTAAAATTTATTTAACGTATACTGAAATTTGCTTAACTAAACTTTTAAATTTGACCTCATCGTAGTTTCATATATAGTTTTTGTTTGTTTGTTTTTGGGAGGTGAAGCCTCACCCTGTCGCCCAGGCTGGAGTGCAGTGGCGCTATCTCAGCTCATTGCAACCTCTGCCTCCTGGGTTCAAGTGATTCTCCTGTCTCAGCCTCCTGAGTAGCTGGAACTACGGGCCCCCACCACCACGCCCGGCTAATTTTTTGTATTTTTTAGTAGAGACGGGGTTTCACCATGTTAGCCAGGATGGTCTTGATCTCCTGACCTTGTTTTCCATCTGCCTTGGCCTCCCAAAGTGCTGAGATTACAGAAGTGAGCCACCGCATCCTGCCTCACGTACAGTTCTAAGAATACAGAGAGATCACTTGTGCCCTTTGCCTAGTTTCTGCCTGTAGTAACATCTTAGAAAACTGTAGCACAGTGTCACAATCAAGAAGTTGATATAATCCACTAATTTTGTTTCTGTGAAGTTTTATTATATGTGTAGGTTCATGGATCCACCACCACAGTCAAGTTAGTGGGGAACAAGTCCCCACTACAAAGATCCCTAAGGTTGCTTTCGAGTATGTTAGATAAGTGGGATTATGCCTTATGTAATCTTTAGAGGTTTGGCTTTTTTTACTTAGTGTAATTCCCTTGAGAGTCATTCAGGTTGTTGCTTGTATTGGTAGTTTATTTATTCTCATTGCTGACTAGTAGCCCATGTTAAGTATATATCTAGTTTGTTTAACCATTCAGGTTTTTGTGTGAACATGAGTTTTTATTTCTTTAGAATAGGTACCCAAGGGTACAACTGCTAGATTGTTTGGAAATTGCATAGTTTGATAAGAACCTGTTTTCTAGTGTGGTTGTACCTTTTTGCATTCCCAACAGCAACATATGTGAGAGATTTCTGTTTCTCTGCATCTTCACCAGCACCAGTATTATCACTGTTTTTGTGTCATGTGAGATACAATCAGGTATGGATTTTAATGTAAATATAAAGTAGCTAAAATATCATATACTACAATAAAAAGTGATGGTTAAACAAATCAGTAATATTATAAAATTAAGTAACATTATACTTAATTTTTTCCTTTTTTTGGAGACAGAGTCTTGCTCTGTCACCCAGGCTAGAGTGTAGTGATGCAATCTCGACTCACTCCATTCTCCTCCTTCTGGGTTCAAGTGGTTTTCCTGCCTCAGCCTCCTGAGTAGCTGGGTTTATAGGTATCTGCCACTACGCCCAGCTAAGTTTTGTATTTTTAGTAGAGATGAGGTTTCACCATGCTAAAGGTGAAGGGGATTAAGCTCCACTTCTTTAAGGGAGGAATATCAAAGAAATTGTGGACGTAGTTTAATATGAGGAAACTTAGGAACGGAAAAGTTAAGTGATTTGTCCAAGTGCATACCTTGTGAGTTGCAGAACCTGGATTTGAATCCCAGCAGACTCCATGTGTTTTTGGTTGTTCTGTGAACCATATGCTTTGAGCACTTAACCTCTTGAGTGCATATTCGAACTCACAAGGTTTGGTGGCCCCTTGCCTGTAATCCCAGGACTTGGGGAGGCGGAGGCAGGAGGATCACTTGATCCCAAGAGTTCAAGACCAGTCTAGGCAGCATAGGGAGAACTCATTTCCACAAATACAGAAAACAAAAAAATTAGGCCCGCTGTGAATACCTGTTGTCTCAGCTACTTGGCAAGCTTAGGCAGGAGGATCTTTTTGAGCCAAGGAAGTTGAGGCTGCAGTGAGCTATGATTGCGCCAGTACAACCTGTTTCTTTAAAATAAAAGTTTTAATGACTTTCTTCATACTTACGTGTTCATATCTAGATATTCATGAGTGATATGGCCCTCTCTTTTATATCTGGTTTAGTACTTTGACCCAATTTTTACATTCACTCATTTAGTTGATAGATACTGATCACCTCCTGCCGAGTACTGGGATGCTCACTGTCATACGGGAAAGAACTTTCAGTTTAAAGATGAACTAACTGGCCTGGCACCAAGAAATTTAAACTATATATCGGGCAATTTCTGATAACTAAATATTGGGAAATAAACCGCCCCCCACCCCAGCTTTCTAGTTCACACCTTCTCTAATTGTTAGAAGCACGGTGCATAGTTTTAAGAATGCATTGTAAACTGAAGTTGGCAATGGGATGAAGTTCCTCAGAGTTTGTATATTGCTAATATCAAAAGCAATAAATACTTGAGAGTCCTGGGCAGTGTTGGAACTGTGAACTGCCACTGTCTAATTTTTTTTTCCTGGTACTTTAAATGACCACGAAGAACTGTGTGTCGTCTGGGTTAGTTTTAAGTAGGTAGTTTGAGAGAAATGAAATGACTCGTAAAATGAGTCACCAAATTATGCTAAAGGAGAAAGGAAGAGAGGTCTTAGAATTTTGATCTTTTTCATATTCTGTGCTTATATTTCGTTTTGTCAGTCCATAGAAAAGTCTTTATTGTGGTAATCATTTTGACATTAAACTTCAGGGTACTTAGGATTAAACCATAAGGGCATGTGCACCTTAGGGCATTAGAATGCAACTTTATGTTCATAATACACTGGACTGATGTATACATTAAAAAACTTAATGTTTTAGCATGTATGCAGTGAAATTGTGTGAAAAGTAACATTTCATAGGCTGACCAGGGTTGAAATAGAGCAAGCCATCTAACAATTAGTTAGAAGAACTAAAGGATGGAGTAAGAACAGGACCAGAGTTAAGGGATGAAGCATCCTGCCTTTATAAGGAACTTCTTTGTTGAACTCTAAGGATTTGACAACCATGTTTCTTGTTTGACAGCATTCAGTGAATTTCCTAATACTGAGGTTAAGTTCTCTCATATATACACACATATAGTTTCCTGTCTAGTCTAATTCAAACCTTAAATTCTTAATTTGTATCTGATATACCTCTTTCCCTCTGTGTCTGAGAGTACTAAGGGAATTTCTTAACGAGGTTAAGTGTTAACATATACAGACACTTCTCTTGCCTATACTTTAGCAGCTTAAAACCCTAGGAATTCTCACCTTTTCTCTTTCCCTTTTAGATATATGGCAGACATGAGGAATGGCCTGAGTTGGAGTTTGCTTCTTAAGAAGTTCTATCAGGCAGGGCATGGTGACTCACGCCTGTAATCCCAGCACTTTGAGAGGCCGAGGCAGGTGGATCACCTGAGGTCAGGAGTTCGAGACCAGCCTGGCCAACATGGTGAAACCCCGTCTCTGCTAAAAATACAAAAATTAGCCAGGTGTGATGGCAGGCGCCTGTAATCCCAGCTACTCAGGAGACTGAGGTAGGAGGATCGCTTGATCCTGGGAGGCACAGGTTGCAGTGAGCTGAAATTGTGTCACTGCATTCCAGCCTGGGTGACAGAGTGAGACTTGGTCTCAAAAAAAGAAAAAAAGAAGTCCTATCAAAGTCAGAGCTTATGAAACATGCTGATTAGAAGTCAGCACTGAATTGGGCTGGGATTGACTCCTCAAAGATTGAACATAGTGGTGTGGTGTACCCAGTGCTAACTTGCTGTCCCTATTCCCCAAGCATGTCTGAGCAGTGCTCAGGTTCTGCCTTTATGAATTATGGAACATCATTGTTCTTCTCTTTTCCACCTGTGCTCCCATTAGTCTTCCTTCTTTCCATCATCCTGCCGAAAACTTTGTGATCACCTTGGCAAAGGGACCTTGGTTTCCATAGGTCCTAAATCAGGGTGTGAATTTGGTTATTCTACAGATTGTGTCAGTAACTGTCACTTAACAGTAAATACTAGTGGATTCCTCAAAACTAGGGAGTCATGCACTGTGGGTAATTATTAATATATGGACGGCCTTTTCTTTTTTTTTTTTTTTTTTTTTTTTGAGACGGAGTCTCTGCCGCCCGGGCTGGAGTGCAGTGGCCGGATCTCAGCTCACTGCAAGCTCCGCCTCACAGGTTCACGCCATTCTCCTGCCTCAGCCTCCCGAGTAGTTGGGACTACAGGCGCCCGCCACCTCCCCCGGCTAGTTTTTTGTATTTTTTTAGTAGAGACGGGGTTTCACCGTGTTAGCCAGGATGGTCTCGATCTCCTGACCTCGTGATCTGCCCGTCTCCGCCTCCCAAAGTGCTGGGATTACAGGCTTGAGCCACCGCGCCCGGCCTGGCTTTTTCTTTTAGAAAGGAAAGAGCAATGATTAATACTAAAATAGGCTAGGTGTGATAGCTTACACCTATAATCTCAATACTTTGGTAGGCTAAGGTGTAAAGATCACTTGAGACCAGGCGTTTGAGACCAGCTTGGGCAAGACCTCGTCCCTACAAAAAATAAACATAGTAAGATTAATTGGATGTTGTGGCACACACCATTAGTCCTAGCTACTTGGTTGGCTGAGGTGGGAGAATCACTTGAGCCCAGGCATTCTAGGCTGCAGTGAGCTATGATCGTACCATTGCACTCCAGCTTGACCAGAGTGAGACCCAAACCTGGGAACCTGGGAGTTCATAACAACAGCACAGTGGCTTTTTTTTTTTTTGAGATGGAGTCTTGCTCTGTCACCCAGGCTAGAGTGCAGTGGTGCCATCTCGGCTCACAGCAACCTCTGCCTCCCGGGTTCAAGTGATTCTCCTGCCTCAACCTCCCAAGTACCTGGGATTACAGGTGCCGACCACCACGCTGGCTAATTTTTGTATTTTTAGTAGAGATGGGGTTTCACCATGTTGGTCAGGCTGGTCTCCATTTCCTGACCTCAGATGATCCACCTGCCTCGGCCTCCCAAAGTGCTGGAATTAGAGGCATGAGCCACCATGCCTGGCCAGTGGCCCTTTTTTAAATCCTATGGTTAGTGAATCCTTGGTGACTATAGCAATGTGATCTCCTGAACCAAAGCATGCCTTCCCAGGGCACGAAAAAGGAACAAGTCTTTAAGTCCAATAGGTGACCATTTTCGGGAAGTAAGAACTTGACCACCTGCTTTTCTTGAAGTCAGTGCCAACTAGAAACTGGAGCTTGACCAAAGCCAGTTCACTTCTGCTGAGCTGCAATCAGAATTAAATGCCTGGCAGACCATTTTAATGGTTGCAGTAATCCATTTTCATGGTGGCAAGGCCTGAATGGGAAATCATACCAAGACAACAAAGCCGCCTTTGGAAATGAGATGACCAGCAGTCCTCAGCAGGGTTGAGTCTTGCAACTTGGTGTTTCAGCTCATGGTTACAAAATAAACAAATAACTTATAGATTATTTTAAAAGAGTAAAAGAATTTAACCAGTGTGTAAAATTTACAAACTGGGCTCTGATGCCCCTCTTTTGTGTTAAAACAACCCAGCTCTATGAGATTTGTGCTGCACGGTTATGTGGAGGCCTTAACTTCTCAGTTTCTGAAACCCAAGTTTATATTACATGGTCTGTCAGAGAGGGATGGCACTGCCATAGTCTTGGAATGGGAGTGATCCCTCTGTTCTTGTCTCAGTAGAGCAGTCACAAAGCAAGAATACTCCTTTGACTGAAACCAGGATGTTTCTGCTCCTGGGGCAACCTTAGTCACTGGTTCCCTTTTTTGGTTAGGATTATTTTTTCAGAAGTAAATACTGACTGTTGGTCAGAATTGAAATGTGAAGCAAGTTACATGAATATATTTTTGCCAGATCAAGCTTGTCCCTGAGGATCAAGGACGGGCAGGAAAATGAGAAAGAGTATTTCTAAGGACAGTGGACACGCTGAGTTTGTATTTCCAAACCAAGGAAATACATTTGGGCTTGGATTTGTTCTCATTTTTAAAATAGTCGTTTATGCTTGTAATTTAAATGCCAAAATGTATAAATACATAAAATGAAGTTTATCTATAATTCTACCTTCCTCTCCACTATTAACATATAGATAACTTGGTATGTATTCCTTTAATACCTTTTTTTCCCCCTTGAGCATGTACTAACTTATAAAAACCCTAAGAGAATTAAACCGGGGATATGGGCAGTTCCTGCTGTTTGCTTTTTCCCTTAATAATTACGAACCTTGTTCTCTGTCAGTAAATCTGGATATCTACTTACTCAGCTTTTTAAATGTGCAAGTTAATGAATTTGGGCTTTTTTTTTTTTCCCCAAAAAAACTTTGTTAATTACGAATTTGCATTTGTTGAAATTGGACATATGTATTTGTAAGTATGTTTTAATTATAAGTTAAAATGTGAATAATTTTCCTAGTAACCATATATTGATCACTATTCTGGTCTATATAGTCCTGAAGTTCTTTTGCACTTTCTCTTTTTGGGTCAGTCTCCATTTCAGTCTATGTCTTACATTTTTCTCCTTGATTCAGATTGATTTTTATCCTACTTCCTTTTCCCCCGTTGTAAATACCTTTATCTTATAATACTAATCTCTCCTGCCTTTTTGCCATATATGGGTGTTTGTCAGTTGATGTTATGTAACTCTGTTGATACAGTTGTGACTGGGAAATGCCATCTTATTTTGTTTGCCATGTCATCAGCTGAACTGTTTACAAGCAAATACTTATATCTCCATGAATACGGGATTATGTATTATGTATATGTACATATACATATGATTATGTATATGTACATAATACATAATTATGTATTATGGATTTACGTATATTTCTAAATCAGTCAAGAGATATTTATAGAACATACACTCTGTGTCTAGGACTGTGTTATACACTACAAAAAACAGCCTTCAAACTCTAAAACGCCCATTGAAAGGTTTCATCTGTGAATCCACTGTGTGTTTCAAGAATGGTTTCTCCAAAAGAATGATTCAAACATATAGCACATTTAAAAGCTGCTTTGGGGGTCTTCATTTATATCTTTAAGAATATGGGTAGATTAAGAGAGAGCTAGCAGAGAGAGAGATGAATATAGCCATTAACACCATGGGTTTACTCAGAGCGTTTCAAATAAGTAACTATACACAGTCATTCCTGAATCATTAGAAGATACTTATCCTTCCCAGTGCCATGATTTTAAGAGGAACCTCAAGAGGCCAGCTCAGAGCAACTAGATGGATGACCTTAAAACCTTTATGAAAAACTAGAACGTGCACAGAAAATGCTCATAGTCTTTGGATACTATGTGTTTACCAGATGTGGCTGCTAGTTGAAAAGTGTGTGTGATTATTCTCTGTTGTGTACTGAAGTCGAGCATTTTTCTATTGCTTTTTATTTTCATGCCTAGATTACCAACAAGATTAGATGCGCTCTTTATTAAAGAGAGGGCCATTTCAAGGCCTGCTTTTGGCCTTTCTCTCCAGGGAAGCTCAAGACTGCCACAAATGACTTTACTTACTGAATCGGAGTTTATTACATGAGAAGCCGGTCAATAAAATGTCTTGCCTTTCCTAGTGGGAGCTGGCAGTGCCATTTAAGAACACGTGGCCAGTTTATCCAAATCTGACTGTAGCCTCTGTAGGAATGCTGGATAATGGCTAAGCCAAGAACACTCTTGCTCTTCTGCCCAGCACAGGATGATTTTTACTAGCATTTATTCTTTCAGTCCTATTGGGGTAAAAAGGAAGTTGAAGGTACATCTACAAATCTTTGTGAGTCCCTTTGGGACAAAACTGTCAGCAGTTTCATCTCTTGAACTTCTATGAGGCATGTTGTGTACTTGTCTAAGAAATATGTTTCCCCGTGTGTTCCATAAAGTAAACATCTGCGGATGCTAAAGGCATAGTGCCAGGCACATCTGTGTCCATAGACATTGCTGGTAAACTAAGGGCTGCTCTGGATAATGCTTTGACCTGCTGCAAAGTTCAGTTGGCGTAGTAATTCATTTGTTATTTTTGGGGAACAGTTTTGTTAATGAGTATTTCATCATGGATTTACATGCTGCTTATGCTTGTATCTTACTCTTGGGGTTTTTTTATTTACTTTGTGAATGAGCTAAGCTTTCTGTGATCACAGGCAGCCATTACATATTCAGTTTATTTCACTGACAGTAAGCTCCCTGAAGGCAGGAATCATGTCTTTATGAATTCAGTAGGCTTAGCAAAGCCAAAACTCTGAAGTGCCCTTTAGTGGCTCAGATGAAAAGTATGATGGTAATATACTTTTTAGAGTAGGGAAACTAAAATATTTTAAAATATTTCTGTGATTCCAGGCCAGGCACGGTGGCTCACACCTATAATCCCAGCACTTTGGGAGGCCAACACGGGCAGATCACCTGAGGTCAGGAGTTCGAGACCAGGCTGGCCAATATGGTGAAACCCCATCTCTACTAAAAATACAAAAATTAGCTGAGTGTGGTGGTGAGCACCTGTAATCCCAGCTACTCGGGAGGCTGAGGCAGGAGAATGGCTTGAACCTGGGAAACAGAAGTCTCAGTAAGCCAAGATGGCGCCATTGCACTCCAGCCTGGGCAACAAAGCGAGATTCCATCTAAAAAAAAAAAAAAAAAAAATTTGTGATTCTAGATCCCAGTCACCATAGAAAAGCATGAATTTGATCTTCAGGAAGCTATTTTTTCCATTCATTATTCATGATTTTTTTAAAACTTGCTTGATGACTTTCCTAGTCTGAGGAGGTCTCTAGGATTCCAAGCACATTATGCTCTTGGATTTAAGTGACCTCTAGTTGGAATCAAATACATAATGTAAGTATTCAGAAATTATTTCCCCCTTGTCAGTGTGTTCTGCTGGAGGAAAGAATATCTCAGTGAGTGAGATGAGATATTCTGGTAGATTTCTGAAACAATAGTGGACTTCATGAGATTCTAGGAAACCTAAGTCTCATCCATGTTTAAATAAAATGCCAAACATCTGATCTGCCTCCAGTTTGATGAACAAAACAGAGTTGCTTTGAGCCTCTTGGCATCTATGGGTGAATGGCAAACTTAGGCCTGACAGGAGCTCGGATTTTCTTTTTCCCTATGTATAGCAATTTTCTATTGAAACACTAAGATAAGAATCTCTTCACTTTCCATTATGGAATATTTACCTAAGAAAGAATTTCCTCCATAAACTTTATAATATAATATTGATATAAATATCGACTTTGTCTCTAGTCCCTTAAAGAAAGGGAGGTAATAAATTGAAGTAGTTCTTAACCTAATAAAATAAACTTACAGCATTTAATGCATATTTATTTTAGAAAGATGGAAAATACAAATAAGCTAATAAACATTAAAATCAGTTACTATACCATTGAGAGCTAAATGATAGAAACATTTGAGTACACATACTATAAGATAAATTTTTTTCCTTTATGAATACTTATATGTTGGCTACTTTATAAAACAAAGTGGAGCTATATATACTTTTTTCTTGAACATCATTTTTATTGGCTGTGTAGTATTTCATTGTATGATACAGATGAACTTTAATTTATATTAAGTAACCTTTTGTTGATAATCCCCAGATTTCAAGTAACCTCTGTTGGTAAATTGACGTTTATGATGCCCTTTTCTCTATAACAATGTCGTAAATAACAGTTTATTTTCTAGGTTAACTCCTCAAATTCTAATTCATATTTATCACATGGTAAGATGCACCACTAGATACATGGCACCATGACACCTAGAACGTATGTTCTGCTTACCATATCATTTTTGTGGAAATTCCTGTAATCCATTAGCACCTGGCACAGTGTCAGAGAGAAAACAGGCAGTCCCCAAAATCTGAATGCATGGGAGATGATATTCTCGCTCTGCCCAGGTTATCCTGACCAGAACAACCAAGTGGAACACATGGGGTTCACTTTCTGGACTAGGGGAGGAGAGTTGCAGGTGACAGGGTGGGCACACTGGATTAGCAGGATTTCCTCACTGTTTGTATCTTTGACACTTGTCAGCAATTCTGCCTTGGCCAACCTCATAAAGACCCCCAGGAACTTGTTTATCTGGTGACAAAGTTGGGGGTATTGGAAGTGAGTATGCAAAAGATACAGAAAACTTGAGCAACAAACTTCACCTAATTGATACTTATAGATCATTCCACCCAGCCCCAGCAGAATACACATTTGTTTTAAGTGCACACAGAACATTTACCATGTTCTGAACCATAAGACAAGGAATTGATGGGCATAAAAAAAAGCATGTACCTTTCATATATAGGCATTCCACTTCTAGGTGTTTATCCAAAAAGAAAGAAAGTATACATCCATACAAAGATTTGTACATGAATGTTCAAAGCCATTTTATTTGTAAAAGCCAAAGCTAGAATAACCCAAATGTCTGTCAGCATGTGAATGGATAAACAAACTGTGGTGTATCCACACTCCAGAATACTTCTCAGTAATAAAAAGGAATAGACTGTTGATACATTCAACAACATAGATAAATCTCAAAGTAAATTTCACTTCATGCTAAGGGAAAGAAGCCAGATGAAAAACATACTCTATGGTTCCCTCTGTGTAAGTGTTTGAAGCATATATATAAAGAGACCAGATCTGTGATTGCCTAGGAATGGAGAATGGTGGGACAGAGTGAGAGGAAGGATTAAAGGGGCATGAATAAACTTTTGGTGGTGATAGATTGTCTTGGTTGTGATGTTTCTTAGGTTATACATATCTCAAAACATAAAATCGTACACTTTCAAGATGTGTAGTTTATTATATATCAATCATAACCTCAATAAAGCTGTTTATAAATCATAAAATAAGGCATTCAGAATTCTGGGGCTATTTACATCATTATAGTGTTTATCAAACACACATGCAAATGGCATGACATTTTACTGGGTACTGTGCTGGGTCAGTAAACAGGCCTTGCTTGGTGATTCACACTTCTGTATAACAATAAGCAATGAAAAGTGTTGGGAATCTCACAAAAAGCCTAAAGCTAGACGAGGTGGCTTATATCTGTAATCCCAGCACTGTGGGAGGCCAAGATGGGCGGATCTCTTGAGCTCAGGAGTTTGAGATCAGCCTGGGCAACATGGTGAAACCCCATCTTTCCAAAAAATTAGCCAGACATGGTAGCACACTGTCTGTCTGTCTAATATTCTCCCTGTCTTTCACTGAGGAAAAATCTTCCATGTATATACATGGTTGACAATTGAACAGTTGAGCATCAAGTTTTCAGTTTTGTTGCATCCGTGTGAGTAGAGAAAAAGAAATAGAAAATATGATAATTCAGTAGCTACTCCTTGCCTATTGAATCAAGATCAAATTCCTGAGCCAGTGACTTTTGATGTTTTGTGTGGTTTGACCCCAAGCTTCTTGTTTAGTTTTGGCTTGCCCTTTCCCGAGAATGTATTTTTTCTTCCTCTACTTCACTGCCTTGGTGAATGCTTTTCTCTGCCTGTGATTCTTAGGCATCCCACCTCATCTTTTGGCTCTATTTGGTAAATGCCCATCCTTTAGATTCTTATTCGGATGCTTTCTCTGGTGTTTCCCCTGTGTTCTGTATTTTAGTAGACACTAAGCACATAGTGTACACCCTACACTATATGTATTTACATATGTGTCTTGAATGACTTTTATTAGTGGCACCGTGGCCAGGTACCTTGGTCATGGTAGGCCTATGTGTTGATTGTGCCTTAAACACAATGGGTGGAAGGCAGTATAGTGATTCCTCAAAGATGTAGAAGCAGAAGTACCATTTGACCCAGCAATCCCATTACTGGATATATACCCAAAGGAATATATGTCATTCTGTTAGGAAGATACATGCGCGTATATGTTCATTGCAGCACTATTCACAATAGCAAAATCATGGAATCAACCCAAATACCCATCAGTGATAGACTGGAGAAAGAAAATGTACACATACACCATGGAATACTATGCAGCCACAAAAGGGAATGAGGTCATGTCCTTTGCAGGGACATGGATGGAGCTGTAAGTCATTATCCTCAGCAAACTAACACAGGAACAGAAAACCAAACACCACATATTCTCACAAGTGGGAGCTGAAGGATGAGGGCATAGGGACACATGATGGGGAACAGCACACATTGGGCCTGTCAGGGGCTTGAGGGGAGGAAGAGCCTCAGGAAGAACAGCTAATAGTTACTGGGCTTAATACCTAGGTGATAGGTTGATCTGTGCAGCAAACCACCATGGTATGTGTTTACCTTTGTAACCTGCACATCCTGCACATGTACCCCAGTACTTAAAATTTTAAAACAAAAAAACAAAACAAAAAAACGCAATGGGAACGATAGTTAGTGAGGTTGGCCCTGCTGTTTTGGAACCGAACAGATGCAGAATTAATGCATTTTGGTTACTATTTAGGTGCATTGGGCTTAACTGTACTTTTACATTTATTAAAGGTATTGTAATTAATGCCTATGAGGAAAGCAGCAACAAAAAGCAAGCAGGAGGAAACAAATTGTTTTTGTATTATTTTTGAAGTACATTATATTGACCATATATTTAGGGCAGAGGAGTGGCAGAGTTACTGTGCTCATGTCATTTTTTTCTTAAGCTAATATTTAAATTATATGGAACCTTCCCCCATCCTTCACATTTTTATAACTGTGCAATGTCTAGTTGGGAAAAGTTAGCTTGTAAATTTAAATCAACTAGATGTAATTCACTCTGAATAATTCACATAGAAATATTCAAGTGTTGGCTTAGGGAATGTACCTTAAGATAACACAGAAAGCTGCATCTCCCCTAAAATTTAAAAAGGAAAAAAAAAAGAGTTGGTTTAGTGGCATCTTAACAGTGAAGTATTCATTGTATCATGGAAAGAGCATGAATTTAGTATGAGTTGTGGAACATTTGGAATAACATGTTTTTGAGATTTCAGGTGAGAGTTAACTCTCTGGAGTGTCCACACCCTTGATCACTTCCTAAATTTATTTTTCCAGGTCCGGACCCTATTTGTTAGTGGCCTTCCTCTGGATATCAAACCTCGGGAGCTCTATCTGCTTTTCAGACCATTTAAGGTACCTTTTTTATCTTTCAGAAATTATAAAATGAGACAAAAGTCTGTATGCTTCCTGAGGGCTTTTTGGAGCAAGAAATGAAATATTTGAGAAAGCACTTCATAAAGAGATGTTTTTAAAAGGTTAATGAGTAAAGGAGATTTAACAACTGAGTTCTAATGTATAGTCTCACTTGGGATAATTACATAATTACATATTTATATTTCAAATGCAATAATGTTAGTGAAGATTTATTCCTAATTTCATATCTTATTATTTGAAATAGTACTGTTGATACTGTTCTTCAGAAATGTAAATAGGTTTTTATGAACTGGGTTAAGAACCTAACCATGATTATTTTTTCCATGGGAAAACTTTCAAACAAAGTAAAACAAAATTTTAAAGGATACCTAGTTATGAGTTGAGGGTCATATTTCCTGGTGTTTATTGAAATATTTAGTGCAGTTACCTGTCCTTCCTATGGAAATAAGATCACTTGATAGATACATAATGTTGCTAGGATTGAAAACTTCATAGTATATTAGACACCAAGCACTTAGAAACTATGCTGAAATAACCATGCTGCCAAGAAGAAACCTTTTGAAGGTTGGCCTTTGGAGGATAGGAGAAAGCTGGAGCTGATCGAATCGGGGCCCTGGAAGGTATATGTTCAGGGCCTATGGAAGGGCCTGGAAGGGCCTATGTTCAGGCCCTTCCCTGGAAGGGCCTATGTTCAGGAAGTCTTAAGTTGGTCAGTGTGGTTGTGATAGCAGTGCCTGGCAGGGACCGCACTTACGATTAGGTGATGGACTATCTTGATTTCTGGTTAAAGATCATCCTCATTGAAGCAGGTCCCCAGTGATAAAGGCATGACAGGTTGAGGGATAGGATTCAGCTTCTTAGGGAGAGAGAATAGGATATGACAACTAAAAACTCTTGTGTTGAGGAGGAGGAAGGAGGGTTGCGGGGGCAGCCAGTTAGACCCAACAAAGATAAAACAGTCTAGCTTATGTGCCAAGAGGGCACCATGTCATAATGGACATAACTCCACCTGACAGCCATCCCTTTAATGCAACAATAATGATGATGGCCCAGGGGAACAGAGGTCAGGTGCCAGGTCAGGTGGGAGGAAGTGAGAAAGGAGGAGAAGGTGGTGTGAAGAGAGTGCCACCTTTTATAGAATTTCCTGAGTTTCTTCTGCCGGGTTGTACTTTTATAAAAGGGACTATTTTTCTATCCTTTTTATAGAATGAAAACTTTTAAAGCAAATTGATCTTCTTAGTATATAAAATACTGTTATGTTTTGGGGTGTATAGAGAGAAAGACATTCACCAGCAAGCCCCTTACATGAATTATTAAAGTGTCGTCACAGTCTTTTCAAATGGGTGAATCTCATTTTTTCAAATGAGGAAAATGAAACTTGGAGCAGTTGAATAAATTGTGCTCAAGTTTACACACATAAAAAATGGCAGAGCCAAGATTCAAACCCAAGCAGTCTGACTCTGTCCTCTCTGTTCTGAACTATTATGTTATACTGCTTTTCTGTTTGTGACTTGAGAACACAGTATATCCCTACCAGTGGTGTTTTACTTGAGTGAAATATCCACTTGTCCTTTGCCTTCGAGACCTTCATGGTGTTTAAACCTCCAATTTTTTCAGAATAGAACACCTTGAAGAAAGGAAGAGGCAGAGCTGTGAATCATGACCTCTCTGGCCATAAGAGCTCAAGGCCTTTGAGGTGAAATGTTTATAGTAGCTAATTGGCAACATAATTCTCTGCTGGGAAGATGTAAGGATGAATCAATCTCAGCATCCTGCCCAGAAACCCTGATGATAAAGTCAGCACCCTGGTACATTCCTGACAACCCTCTTTTAATTAAAGTCCCTGGAGGCTGACCCTAGTCTGCAAATCTGTCTCTGCACTGATGTGTGTAGTGGTCAATCATGTCAAGTGGTGTGTTTTTCCCGTGTCATCCATTAATGCAAGCCACCAGCTATTGATTATTTTCAGAAATAAACACATTTTGTTATGCTTATCTTGAGGAGCCGGGAGGGTTGAAGAGAGGGAGTGAAAGGGAGGGAGTGTTTCTGTCTTTCTTGAGCATAAGCTGGAATAAAAATCCAAAGGGATTATTTTTGCATGTCCCAATCAGAATAGCAACATGAAAGCTGGTTCCTTCAGTAAGTAAGCAAAATAACTCAACAAAATTCAACATCATTGCCTGCTTAACCTTTTCTGGCAGTTTTGAAAATGTGGTCAGGGAGTTTTACCAGGTATATTTTTTTGAGACGGAGTCTGGCTCTGTCTCCCAGGCTGGAGTGCAGTGGCACCATCAGCTCACTGCAAGCTCCGCCTCCCAGGTTCACGCCATTCCCCTGCCTCAGCCTCTTGAGTAGCTGGGACTACAGGCGCCCGCCACCATGCCTGGATAATTTTTTTGTATTTTTAGTGGAGATGGAGTTTCACCATGTTAGCCAGGATGGTCTGGATCTCCAGACCTCGTGATCTGCCCACCTTGGCCTCCCAAAATGCTGGGATTACAGGCGTGAGTCACCGTGCCAGGCCCCAACTATATTCTTAATGTTTTATTGTTGTTATTTTATAGCAGATACATGACCCAATCAATACATGCTCTGACCTTCCTGTTGTATTAAATTTACCTTCTTTCCTTGCCTAGTTCTGTAAAATCCCTATTCTTACCTAGACCAAGAAAACAAAAAGATTGCTATTAACAGAGACACTCATTTTTCTACCATTGTGTAATTTCATGAAAAAAAAAAAATAGAAGGAAGAGAAACACACACAGATGAATCCATAGATTGATATTTTTTTAAAGGCCCCAAGAATGCAAACAGGTGTGTGTGTGTGTGTGCACGTGCACATGCGTGTGTGTAATTTGCTTTCCCAGATAACTTAGGAGACATTCGTAAGAGGAGTTAGGTAATCAACAAAGAACTTACTTTTACATGAACAAGATGGTATTACTACAGTTACTCTTGGCTAAACTTGGTTTTTTTTTTATTTTCAGGGCTATGAGGGTTCTCTTATAAAGCTCACATCTAAACAGGTAAGAATTTTAAACTGGCATAAAAAGATCACTTTTTTACTTTCTTCAGTAATGTTACTGGGGCTTGACATTCTTTTTTTTTTTATTCCCGTTAGAATTTGAGGGTTTTCTTTTCTTTAAAATAAAGAGTGAGATGTATTAGGAATTAGCACAGGAAAATGCTTCATAATTCTATAATCATCAGCTGGAATTTCAGGGACTGTCCCAGAGAAAGATAAACACAGTGGTATACTGAGATTGATTTGTATGTTCAGTGAAAATAGTGGTTTATTATTTAAATTCACTTTTATTCCCAAGTCTTTCCCATTTCTTTTTATGAGGTTAAACAAACGTGTACAATCTGTGAATATCAGATAGTGAGGGATCATGCTGTCTGTCAAACCCCTAAACTAAGGCAGAGTCCCGAGTCCAGAATGGAGCAGAGAATGTACAAAATGGAAGTGGTAGTCGGTGATTCTGATAGTTCATACAAGCTTAGAGATTGTAGCTGTATACTTTTTTTTTTTTTTAAAGCTAAACACTTGGCATACACACCTCTCCAATCACTATTCATCTCTCTGGCTCGTGAGAAGAATGATCTTGGAGGCAACCTTCTCTACTGAAAGATAGGGAGTGCAAAGGGATTATGGCCTTTCTGTATTTACTCTGAACAGCCTAATTAGGAAGATGATTTTTTGTTGTTGTTTTTTTGTTTTTGAGACAGAGTCTCGCTCTGTTGCCAGGCTGGAGTGCAGTGGCGTGATCTCGGCTCACTGCAACCTCTGCCTCCTGGGTTCAAACGATTCTCCTGCCTCAGCCTCCCAAGTAGCCAGGATTACAGGTGCACACCACCACACCCAGCTAGTTTTTGTGTTTGTAGTAGAGACGGGGTTTCACCATGTTGGCCAGGATGGTCTTGATCTCTTGACCTCGTGATCTGCCCACCTCAGCCTTCCAGAGTACTGGGATTACAGGCGTGAGCCACCCTGTCCAGCCAGCACAGGATTTTTTAAGGCATCCCTTAGGATTTGAGATAGGAATGTTCACTTTGTAATTTTGGTCATGCAGTGAGAGTTCAGGGGTTTTATCATTGTGTCATTGTATTCTTGCACTTACAGTGTACCAAAAGGTGATTCGGTTCTCTTTCCATTTTAAAAGATGAAGAAACTGAGGTACAGTGAATTTGATTTAGGAAAGTAGAGCCTCTCCAACCCAAGTTTTCCTCTATTCCCTTGTTCACTGCTGTTCACCTTTCAACCACTTCTAGATTTTTTTATGATTCTCTAAATCCCCAGCTGTGCCCTTGAAGAACTACCCTCACCATCCCTTTGATTCATGTTAGAAATTTGGCTAAGCCACTGAGTCATGATTCTTCGGGACTTGGCTTTCTTATTTCTGCCCATTGCCTGTGGTCATTTCTTTATCTTAGCTCTTCAGTTTGACGTCACCCTTGACCTAGAAAAATAGACATCGTCTGATTTTTTTTTCTTCATATTTCTCTTTTTTTCCCCAGCCTGTAGGTTTTGTCAGTTTTGACAGTCGCTCAGAAGCAGAAGCTGCAAAGAATGCTTTGAATGTAAGTACTAATGATGTAATTGTAGGGGGTTTCCATATGAGGTGGTGGGAAGTAATGGAATCTCTTTGGACGGGAAATCAAGTGGAAAGAATATGACTGCACAATCTAAGAGGGAGGGATTCATCAATTTAATTAGCCCTCTAAAGAGCTTTTTCCAAGAATTGTGATCAGAGGTGCAGATTATTAAATAGCACTCTGCTTTTTGATTGCTTTGAATGAAATGCTCAAAATATCTGAGATCTGATGATGTGGGTCTTATTTTAATCCAGCCCATCCCATCCCATGGTGGTGTGTAGTGCTGCTTTGTTTTTTCCAGAGGAGATATTTGACATGTTAGCTTGCTCATCATTATACTCTACATGACTATGCTCAGAATAGATTGAAATCCTGGCTTTTTTTATGTCATGAGGCTTTCCTTTTAGATATGCAGCATTTAAAAAAAAGAAAAACTGCTCATAGTCTTTATTCTGGTTGATTAAAAATTTACATATAAGGCTTTCCCAAAAGATGTGTGTTGTAATAGAATAAATTACAGTCATTTGTAATTGAGTAAATATATCTGTATTTGGTTTGTAGGTGTTGTTGCCGTGTGTTTTGAGACTTTTACCAGTATTGTTTTGGTGAATATTTTTCCTCCTTAATATGTTGAAAAACTAAACAACTTAAGGGGAACTAAGTTAGAGAAGGTGAAAGGAAGCAGAATGTAGTTTCAGATGCTGAGGATGAATCCTCAGGCGAAGAGTCTCAGTGAAGGCTGGCTCCATCATGCTCTAGGCAGTTGGCCTAAGTGGCTGTGAACAAGTGCTGATTGAAGCACTGTTTAGGGTGCTTCCTAGAAGGCAAGCAGCCACTTGACTGGTTGTAATACAGGTACCATTTTGGAGGCTTCTGGGAACTTGTGTCTGGCCTTTGTGTTGCTGTGGTACCTGCAGGTACCCCTGGCAGCTGCTCCTTCGAGTAGACCATGCAGAGTGCTGTTGGAGAGACATGGTATAGGTGATGACTTAGAGGTCCAAGGAAAAGTCTTCATACTTCATATAATGGTGTCATTGATACACAACCTTGAAAGGTTTTTAGACTTTGGAACAAAAATGTGTACACGCTGAGAAGAAACACCTTAATTGTTGTTGGTTTTTCATATAAAGCATGTAGGAACATCTTAGGATTCCAGAAATTCCAGAGTCCAGAATTTTTCTGGATTTGGATAAATGACCTGGTCAGAATAACTGCCTACTCACTCTGTTCCTCTCCTATAGTACAAAATATAAACCAATTATTTATTGAGCACCAGTAGTATACACCGAAGCACAGTATATAATTGAATGTTTTGATGTAACAGTTGTTTTATGATTTTTGCATTAAATACATAAAACCAGAATTTTCTCAGTATAATGATACTTTAAACTTAAAAGTAGAACCACAATTTCAATTTAGCAGTGTTTTATTTTAACCAGGTGGGTACCTTCTAAATGCAGAAATATTCTGGGTCCTCTAAGTTATGTTAGATGAAGTTTTCACCATGTTCTTTTCATTGTTCTTAAAAAGGAAGTAACAAGCAGTTGAAGCTTCAGACTTGGCTCTCATTGCTTTACTGTATTTCTCTTATGTGTATAAAGATGTCACTGACTCATTTTCTGAACAATAGGCTTTTATAGTGACCTCTCATCTGACAAGGCAACATTCCCTTAGGCGGTAGGTTGTGTTTTTTTTTTTAGAGATAACCGAAGGGTTTTGTTTGTTAGTTTGTTAAAGAATAAAGACAGACAGGGTGTTGCTGTGTTGCCCAGGCTGGTCTCCAGCTCCTGGACTTAAGAGAGATTCTCCCACCTTGGCCTTCCAGAGTGTTGAGATTACAAGCATGAGCCACGACACCCAGCCTGAAGTTTTTTTTGCTTTTTTTTTTTTTAATGTTTAAATGATAATAGTCAAAAAACTGTGTTTCCTCACCCTACTGAATACAGTGAACATAATTTCAATTTTTCTTGGTGCTCAAAGGTTATCATTACAAATAGCAGGTAATGAACCTACTGTAATATAATGATAGAGGTGTTTAACCCTGTTTGCCCCTGTGCCAGCTGGCCACAGATCACTGTTGTCTGGTCCTGAGGTCTGGTTTTAGGTTATTCTTGCACTAGGCTCCCCATTCTTTTTTTTTCACTGGCAATACGGCTTTCTTCAGCTGTATCTTCTCCTTTAATCATTAATACTCTTTGCTACTTGTGTGTTAATAACTTGGGAAGAACCCCAAATAAAACAGGTCTAATTTTGTCCTGTTCTGTGGGCCTAAGGGAAAATCCATATTTACCTGTGGAATAATGATCCCACTGCTGCCCAGAGCTGACTTATGTAAGAGTGTAAGGCATTTACTGAGCTCCTGGCTGATCTCTTGACATTTTGAACTTTTCTATGTAGAGTAGTAGAGGTGTTAGAAATCTTCCTGATGTTATAGTTAGGGAAACAGACTTGGAGGGGATGGATGATTCACTTATCATGTGTAGGTTTAGAGCTCCAACTAGGAGGCAACTAAAAGTAAACTTCCTGCATCTAAGCCTTGTCCATTTTATACATCTTTTTGCTTGCTTTGTACATGGGATGTTGCTGCATTTTTCCTTGTGGCAGTTAAAGACTGTTTAATTCACAATGTCCAGGACAAATGTCCACTGTAAAGTTCAGTGTGTGACCATGGAGCAGACCCATTCAAGGTCATGTATTTAATCATGAAGCCCAATAGGTATATTCTTTGTGACCCAACATATTAGGCTCTTTTCAGGGTCATCTTTTCTAATTGACGAGTTAAAAACATATGATGCTTGTAGCCATTAAAAGTTTTCTTCTCTCATGTCATCTGTCCAGGGTTCTCTTAACAATATTTTCTTATTTTCCTTTGGAGAGAGAATTCAATGTTGTAATGTTTTGTTTTATTCCACTATTGAGAAACATATGCCTGAATCCAGTAAGTTTCCCTGTGTAGAATAGTTTATTGTTACGAACCACTTCTCCATGTTTACTTTCTCTTTTTGTTGTTTCTGTCTTGATTGCTGTCTGGTTCAGTTGTTAGTATTAATGATTAGTCTTTTCTCAAAATGACTGATTTTTAAAATCTATTTTCTTCCGTTTTTGGACTGGGCTTCAGCCATTTTGATAATTGTATGAAAAAACATGCTCAGATTGAATTAAGTTGTAACTGAACTTTTTATCAGGGAACTACTCAAACCTTCTAAAGTTAAATACAGCACGTTTTGTTTCTATAGCAAAAAGTCCCATGTTAGGCAAAGAATAACTCAAACCCAGACTTCTTTTCGGGTTATCTTTGGTCTCATTAATCCACATCATTAAAAGCCCCATCCATTCTTTAACCTGGCAGCACAATATCTGACCTATTCTTTGTCTTTAACTCAGTTTGTAATTTCTGTACCTGTTTTGAATTTCCAAGCTAAAGCAAGGGGGCACTGAAAATCTTAAGTATCAAATTATTTTTAGGACTTGTTTATAATTTTGGAAGGTAAATCAGATGCACTACTATAGGGAGTTAGCTAGATGTAGGAGAAATTCTGACTTGTGGAAATGTTTAAAAGGAATACGGAAGCAGAGCATGTGGAAAGGTGAAGATCCCCAACAGATGTGGGAGTAAACCATCTGGCTATTCCCAGCAACTGTGAGGACTTCAAACTGTCATTATTGTCTAGTAGGAATCTTGTTTTTATAAATAAGAATGATTTGTAGTTAACCTTCAATTCAGGCTTACGCATGATCTCTGCTAATGTAGAGATCTCTGTAATGACCTGTTTTGGCGTTGTCTTGTCTTACTGGTGTCTGGAAATGGGCCATTACTTTAAAAAGTTGTGAACTCTTTAGTATATGTGCCATTCATTTGTTATCCTTCCTTTCCTGATTTTGGATAGTTGTTATTGGGCTAGGTTTTATCTTAGACTGAATTAAGTCACGTGAGAACTAGAGAAGTCTGTGTACATCACTACAAATTGCCTTCCTAACCAAAATTGCTTAGGCTAGTGTAGTAATTAGCTTTACTCTCAAACTGTGCTCATTAATCTAAGTGATCTCTAATTATCAGTGAACCTCCAAGTTCAGTGTTGTTTTTCTTCCAGATAGCTCTTGAGATGTAATTTGCATATGATTCACCCATTTTAAAAATATAATGGCTTTTGGTATATTACCTTATTTTTTAAAATTACGGTAAAATACATTAAAAATGTTGCTATTTTAATGACTTTTAAATGTACGCTTTCTTGGCATTATTTACGTTCACCATGTTGTGCAATCATTACCACTATTTTCAAACTTTTTCATCAACCCAAGCAGAAACTCTATAGCCCTCATGCAGTAAATACCTCCCCATTCTCCCTTTTCCCCAGCCCCTGGTAATCTCTAATCTGCTTGCTTTCTCTGTGAATTTGCCTATTCTAAATAATGAAATATTTTTTTTTTTGCTTCTGGCTCTTCTTCTTAGCATAACATTTTTGAGATTTATCCATGCTGTGGCATTTACCAGAATCGAATTCCTTTTTATAGCTGAATAAAATTGTATTATATGGATATGTACATTTTGTTTATCCATTCATTTGTTGATGGATGCTTAGATTGTTTCCACCTTTTGACTATTGCGAATAAGGCCACAGTGAACATTGATGTGTAAGTATCTGAATCTGTTAAAATTCCTTTGGGTATACCTAGGAGTAGAATTTCTGGGTCATGTGGTGATCATTATGTTAGCTTTTTATTTACTTTGGTTTGTAATTGTTTTCCATAGTGGTTGCACCATTTTGCATTCAAAACTTGTTTCTGTTTTTAAAATTATAACCATTCTAGTAGATATGAAGCAATCGTGGATTCTTGCTAAATGCTTTTTGACTGATTTTAATAGTAGATTTGATTTCTGTAGGAATTTCACATGACTTAAAATGTTTCTTTTAGCAGGGACAAGTAACATTTCTGTGACAGTTCTAAGTAATGGAACTGCCTTTGTTTTACTTATTAATAAATAACAGAAACGGGAAAAACTCAACCCTTGTATTACTCTTATAATGAGACAGAACTTGAAGGAAAGGTATTTTGTCAGGGTCTAAATAGATTTTGGAATAAAGAGTTGAAAAGCAGTTTTGTTTAAAAGAGGTAAAATGGCTGCCACTCAGACTTCCATTGCAAAGAAACCTTAATAATAAATGGAAAAATTGTATCTAAACTAAAAATATATAAAATATTAAATTATTTCTTGACTGTTGAAAAAATTTGATACAATAGTATTTGCAGTTAAGAGAGAATTTTAGAAAACTTTAATAATTTGTAAGAAAATGTGCTGAGAAAAGACTTGATAGTGTCAGATGTTGAAAAAACAGCTGATATGATCAGGAAAACTTAGCCCTTTTTTCATTTCCATAAATTCCTGGCATTCAAATAAACACTACAGTTATTTATAAATATCACAGTGATTACCGTCTCGTACATAATTCGTTATATTAAATAGTTTGAGCTTTTCAGCTACCAAGGTTCTTTATAAGTAGATATAATTAATTCATTAGTTCTATACCAGGTTTCTCATTTGTGAGGTGGAGGTATTATTTACTTCGAAATGGTAAAGGGAAAACAAGCAAAAGCATTTGCAAATGCTCTGTAAGTAAACCTATACCATGAATATATTTTCTTGGCCAGAAGTACTGGGACAGACCGTTAAGTATGGAGGGGATACCAGAGCAGTTAAGACCTGCACTGGCTACACAAACATTTCAGCTTGGTTAGACAGTCTCTGTTTCCTGTGTTACAGGTTTTCCTGACAGCCTGTGCAAGTTAGGACTTTTGATCTTAATATTTGTACAGCTTGTGAGTTAGGTGAATTATTTCCACCAAACAAAACTTTTTACAAATATAAGCGTCCAGATGGCCTAGCTCAACTCCGCTGGCCCCCACTAGACACTATATCAATATGTTTCTTATCAGTTTTGAAATTTTCTCCTTAAGTTTCATTTAGCATATTGCTGAAAGTGGGTTAAAGAGGCCCAATTAGTAAGATCCCAGCTGGGACTTTTAGATGGGAAATATGCAGGATTGCCAGATGAGATCATGGGCCTGATCTAGTGTTTATCTGTTAAATCTGTTTATAACTGCTTAACTCTTGACTTGCAGACTTTTAAGGCAGCCATTTGACGTCACAGGGTTGGGAACTAGGCTTGTGCCAGTATAAAGCTGCTGTGATGTGGGGCCATTGGGCCCTTTTGTTGTTTTTCTCAGCTATGTGCATGCACTTTGGAGCTTGACAAACAGCCGTATCCAGTGAACTCCCCGCAAAGAAATTTGAAATGGACTCACCATGAAAGGCATACCACCAAAAGTGACTCCTAACCCATGTACAATTCAGAAAGAAAGCACTAGTTAACAAGTGCCCACTGAGTGATTATTTAGTTCTAGAATCTGCTCAGATTTTCTTTGTTCTGGCTCTGTTCTCTTCATGGTGGCCCTGCAATTTTTGGATGTTATAAAACCTCCCTACGATTATAATAGCACGTAAGTTAAAAGTTAAAAACAAATGAAGATGCATTTATTTAAGTAGTCTTCAATTTTTTCCTGAAGAAGAGTAAGTTGATTATTTGAATTTATGAAGCATTTACTTAGGAAACTAGAAAATTAAACACTAGTGAAAGAACCTTGCCAGGCACAGTAGCTCATGACTATAATCCCAGTACTTTGGGAGGCCGAGGTGGGCGGATCACCTGAGGTCAGGCATTCCAGACCAGCCTGGTCCAACATGGTGAAACCCTGTCTCTACTGAAAATACAAAATTTAGCCAGGCATGGTGGTAGCCTGTAATTCCAGCTACTCCGGAGGCTGAGGCACGAGAATCACTTGAATCTGGGAGGCGGAGGTTGCAGTGAGCCAAGATCACACCACTGCATTCCAGTCTGGGTGACAGAGCGAGACTCCATCTCAAAAAAAAAAATTAATTAATTAAATTAATTAATTAATTAAACAGGATTCACCCCAGGTCTGTATCCAGTGCTCCTACTCTTTACTAGGCTGGCCAACGTGGTGAAACCCCGACGTTACTAAAAATACAAAAAGAAAAAACCAAAAAATTAGCTCGGCACCATGGTGGGTGCCTGTTATCCCACCTACTTGGGAGGCTGAGGCAGGAGAATTGCTTGAACCCAGGAGATGGAGCTTGCAGTGAGCTGAGATTGTGGCATTGCACTCCAGCCTGAGCGATGGAGCAAGACTGTCTCAAAAAAAAAGAATCTCAAGGAAGTTTAAAGAAAGAAAAGTAATCAGAAATGTTAGTAGCATCCTTTCCCTGGGGAAATAGGGGGGAAGAACCACACGTTCTCACACGTAAACCAGTGTATATTCCAATGACAAGTATATGTGGAAATCTCAACTTCACCCAGCTCTTCTCTAGGTAGAACACTTCATCAGATAATTACATTACTGTGTGAAATAGCTTTCAGAATTTTCCTTAAGGCTTTTTTGAGGATCTATTTGTTTAAACTTACATCATTTTAAAACTCATGCCATTTTAAATATGATACCCCATTTGACCTCACCCTTTCTCCATGTTTTTTCAGACATTTCAGAAAGTGTTGTGGATCTAATTTGCCTCTATTGTAAATGTAAATAGAAAATATAGTTAGTGTTTTTGGAACATGAAGTGCAGAGTGAGTCTTTTGCTAGATCTTGTTTTGGCTGCTAAGATGCCAAGCCAGTTTTAGAACCAAGAAGTCTTAATGTCTTGACTGTCTTGACATTACTGATGGTTCTGCAGGACAGCACATTTTGGCAGCTTAAATCACTGTCGTCTTTGTTCTCTTTTACTTTTAGTGAATGATCGCATCATCACAATGACTAGGGTCTTCAGAGTTCCCTTTCACACACTGGCTTAATGCTCCTGATAATCCATAAGGATTTGAACTTCTGCTGCGCAAAGCTAGAACCCTTGGTCTTACTCTGTAACTGGAATGCATTAAAACATTTTAAAACCTGGCTGGGCGCGGTGGCTCAAGCCTGTAATCCCAGAACTTTGGGAGGCCGAGGCGGGCGGATCACAAGGTCAGGAGATCGAGACCACGGTGAAACCCCGTCTCTACTAAAAATACAAAAAATTAGCCAGGCGCGGTGGCGGGCGCCTGTAGTCCCAGCTACTTGGGAGGCTGAGGCAGGAGAATGGCAGGAATCCGGGAGGCGGAGCTTGCAGTGAGCCGAGATCGCGCCACTGCACGCCAGCCCGGGGGACAGAGTAGACTCTGTCTCAAAAAAAAAAAAAAAAAAAAACCTTGGGGAGCCAGGTAGGACTTAACCATCTCAAAGATCGAATAAGGTGTTTTGATAGATACTGGTTAATTATTGTACTGTTTCAAGTGTATACAATATGAGGTATTTTCTTTCTTTATAATTAAATGCAGCCTTTTTTTTTTTTTGCTGTTTATAGACATTTAATAATTACATGGATGCATTAAAAAATTTTTAATGAAAATTACAAATAGTCAAAATTTTTTATATGTAAAATAAGTGAGGGAGAAGAAATAGAGTAAATGTTTATAGAATGTGAAAAATTATATAATACATAATAAATATGAAACTAGGAGAAATAAATAAAACCAAATTTTAGTGAACATGATTAGACTAATCTAGAATCTAATAGATAATAAAATCTGTTAACAAAACTAATATTTATAGAAAAATACACCATGAAGTATATTTTCAAGACTAAAATTTCTCTTCTAAAAATCTAGTGTTAAGTTTCAGTAGATAACATTTTGAAAAACTAAGTGATGCTTTGAGTAACCTGGTCATTGCATAAAAGGATATGTTTTTTTTTCCTGGCCATTGTGTAGCAAGTTAATTTTTAGGATTATTGTTTTTAATCAGAAGTTCAAAATAATTTCCCCAGAAAAGCAGTGGGGTAGAAAATTTCTACTATAAACTTATGACCAACAGTTCTCTTATATTTTGAATTTTTAAATCTGTTTTCTCCTTTATTTGCCTTACACAAGACATCAGTCATATGTAAATGAATGAATAAATACACAGAGTACTTAAAGAGTTAAATTTGTAAACATAGGACATGAAAATAAGTTTAGATGGAAAAGGAATTCACATCACATTACTTTATAACAAAGGAACAAAAACGTGAACTATAAAAGCATTATTTCTATGTGTACTGTCAAAAATAAAAATAAAAATACAATCCATCCAAAGTAATTTCTGTATAATGTGTCACAGAATTTAGGTATTCACTTAGAAGTCAGATGTAATAATGTCTAAATAAAAGAACGTTGAATATAAGGCAGAAACGGTTATTTAAGATTACAGGTCATAGATACACCTCTGTGGAAAAGGCAAACAACCAGGTGTGAAACAGAATCTGACTCTTCACACATCTTAGAATGCTCTATAAATGAGTGACAAAATGAATGGAGGAAAGGCTTTTAGGCTTAGGGATGACCCTAGGTAACTCTAGCAGGAAGATGTTGATTTTAACAAAATTTCACCCTGTCCCCTTGATTTATCTGTAGAGGTGTTTACCAAATTCTGAAAACACGCTTGAAACTATTCTTAAAAATTTTAATACACTGACATTAAAAACATAGTGTGTATTTGATGGTAGGGTGATTTTATGTATATCTGCATAACATCAAGTGTTAGTGAGTTTGTACTGTAAAAAGGCACTAAATTTGTTAATTGAAGCTAAGAAGAGAACAATGGAAGTATGTCTTCTTGATAACCAGTCATGAGGGTATCTGAATCCAGCTGACCTGATTTATATCCAGGCCCTGTCACTTTACTGATTTGGGGGCTCTTCTTCAAGCCTTGATTTTCCTTCCTATGCTGTTGATCGTGGCCACCTCAAAGGGTAAGAGGATCAAATTAAATGAGATGGTGGGTGTTTTCGTTGGTTTTTGATTTTTTGTTGTTAAGATGGGGTCTTGTCCTGTTGCCCAGGCTGGAGTGCAGTGGTGCGATCATGACTCACTACAGCCTCAACCTCCCAGCCTTAAGTGCCCCTCCAACCTCAGCCTCCCGAATAGCTAGGACCACAGCCACATGCCACCAGGCCTGGCTAATTTTTTTATGTTTTGGAGAAGTGGTGTCTCTCTGTGTTGCCCAGGCTGGTCTCAAACTCCTGGCCTCAAGTGATCTCTCAGCTCAGCTTTGCAAAGTGTTGGGATTACAGCTGTGAGCCATTGCGCCTGACCAAGATGGGTATTTTTAAAGCCATTGGCATTCAATAATGGTAAAAATGCTGATAATTAATGATAATGACAACCTTCACAAAGGACTTTTTTATTCCTAAAGTTTCTTTTTCTCTTTTCCTTTTCCTTTTTCTTTTCGCTTTTCTCTTTTCTTTTCTCTCTTCTCTCTTCTCCTGTCTCCTCTCTTCTCTCTTCTCTTCTCTTTTTTCTGAGACGGAGTCTCACTCTGTCACCCAGACAGGAGTGCAGTGGTGTGATCTCAGTTCACTGCAACCTCTGCCTCCCGGGTTCAGGCTATTCATCTGCCTCAGCCTCCTGAGTAGCTGGGACTACAGGAGCGCACTGCCACACCCGGCTAATTTTTGAGTTTTTAGTAGAGATGAGGTCTCACCGTGTTGGTCAGGCTGGTCTTGAACTCCTGACCTCGTGATCTGCCTGCCTCGGCCTCCTACAGTGCTGGGATTACAGGCGTGAGCCACCATGCCTGGCTAAAGTCTCTTTTTCCGTATACTGGTTTTTAAAATAATTTTGGTGGAACCCCAAATTCCAGTGTATTCAGAGTATTTCTAAACATTGACTTATAGTTAATGGCAAAATTATTCATCCTTCCTTTCTTGGAGCTCATCAGGGAAACACAGTTGCAACGTTATCCTTAATATTCTTAAGCCAATGAAATATTGTAAGCCAAACAAACACATCCTCATCTCCATTTTATTCTATCTTAATTGTGCACATCTTTCTCCATTTCAAATTCTAATTGAATCTCTGTTTCAAAGACCCAAAATCCTTTGATTATGATGTTTCTTTAGCAGCCAGTGAGATTCCTGACTTAAAGGGTTTTTCTTTTTTTCCCTGAGACGGAGCCTTGCTCTGTTACCCAGGCTGGAGTGCAGTGGTGCAATCTTGGCTCACTGCAACCTCCGCCTCCAGCGTTCAAGCGATCCTCCTGCCTCAGCCTCCTGAGTAGCTGGGATTACAGGCGCGCGCCACCACGCAGTGCTAATTTTTGTATTTTTAGTAGCGACAGCGTTTCACCATGTTGGTCAGCTGGTCTCCAACTCCTGACCTCATGATGCGGCCACCTTGGCCTCCCAACTGACTTAGAGTTTATTGTATAGATAAGCCTTTTTGCAGAAAGGGAGAAAGTCAGCCTCAGTTTGGTTAGATCACTAGTAATCTATTTGCAAGGATTCATTAGAGGAAGAACACTGATTTCAGTTGTTTAGAGGCAAGATAGGTTTTGCCTCACTTTGTTTTGGCTCCCTATGCAGCACAGGAAGTACTTTGCAGTGAACTTCCTAAGTTTGGACTTGACTGTTTACATTCTTTTCAATTAACTTGTCCCTTCAGCCCCAAGTTCTTGGTTAGAAGGAGCTTGCAAGCCATTTGATGGTGTGTGTTAGAGGTGTTTTAACAATCGGGTTAAGGAGCAAATTTACCTGCTTTCCTTATTTCTGTATTCTTATGAAATTCGTCAGCGACATCTCCCCCAACCCCTACTGATTAATTTAGTAAATGGTATTAGTAAATGATGTTGAGGACCAGTAAATAATATATTGGTATAAATGGCTCATTTTTATCCTTAGTGAAATTAAGGATATAAAACCATTGACTTATAAAATTATTTGTATTTTTTAAATGTAATACAGCTTTTTCTTTCTAAAAATTTGTTATTGTCAAGTTGTACAGTTTGAAAATTAGTAACTAGATCGAGATAGTGATTATCTTTGGGGGAGGGGGAAGAAAACAAGAAAATGCACATGTTTTCTACTTGCTCTTGGTGTTTAACTTCATTAACGTTACCTAAACTTGGTTGGGCACACACAGGGTGGGAGGCTTCACTGGATCCTCTTGGGGGCTGGGGGGTTCATTACTAAAATAATGGAGAGCAGAAACGGGATTGTGAAAATATACTTGGAGGCCTAGTGTGGTCTATGTCTGATCTTTAAATAGAAACCTTCTCAAAATGGTTTTGGAAAGTTTAGGCAACTGTGTTTTTTTTTTTTTTTTTTTTCCCCAATTGTAGAGTTTGTTTATGTCAGTACTGCTTTCTCTCCTCCTCCTACCTCTTTTTTTTTCTTCTGCACCAGCCACTAATAAAAGGTCAAAGTAAACTTTGCAGAATGATCCTTAAACATATACAGAAAGTTAAGATAGGTCCTCAAATGACCTAACAAGCACTTAAGGTGAAGCTAAAAGAAGAGCACATTAAATGCATTCTCTTAGTCTGCCTACCTCACAAGTGGGACTTACTTTTCATGTGCTTTTCTATGTAGACACAGACAACCCCACCCCACCCCACCCCCGACAGAGTTTCGCTCTTGTTGCCCAGGCTGGAGTGCAATGGCACAATCTTGGCTCACTGCAACCTCTACCTCCATGGTTCAGGCAATTCTTCTGCCTCAGCCTCCTGAGTAGCTGGGATTACAGGCATGCAGCACCATGTCTGGCTAAGTTTTGTATTTTTAGTAGAGATGGGGTTTCACCATGTTTGTCAGGCTGGTCTCTAACTCCTGACCTCAAGTGATGCACCTGCCCCTCCCAAAGTGCTGGCATTACAGGTGTGAGCCACCATGCCCAGCCGACACGCTTGTTTTTTAAAATAATTCTCTGAGACTTTTTATGTTACACAGTGTTAATCATTCAGCTTATCTTTGAGTGCATAAAGCACTTTCACACATGCATGCATCCATTGTCTCATTTTGCCTGATATGTGCATAATATGTATTAGATGCAAAAGTAGGTTGATCTTCTTTTCAATAAATTAGAAGATTAATGTGCAATTATGTATAATTAGTCCTTTCTTTAAAGAGCTGACACCACACTTGTCAACACCAGTAACCCTTTGACTAAAAAAAAAATACCGCATTTATCTTTAAAGGATCTATATCGTCATCTACTAATTGGATACGAAATTAGTAAGTATTTCAAAACCCATCCCTTCCCAGTTTAATCCTGGGTTTTGTACTGGCAGAAGCTGTGTAGGCACATATGTGGCCCTTATGAATGAAAGTGATTCTCTCAATTTGCTGTCACTAGGAAAAGAGATACAAGCTATTTTTAAAGCTGTAATAGATAATGAATTTGCACATAAACCCCCCTACTTTTTCATTGGCTGCACTCTGTAACTGGGTGTGTATTTTCTAGACTGGCCTGTTTCAGTAATATAGACTGGCTTCTTTAAGAATAAGGTTGTGATTTCTTTTGTCTGTTTTATTGTTGTTTTCTTTTTTTCTTTTTGGTGCCAAATTCACAGATTTAAGCCTATGATCTGAGCTTTACAGAGATGAATCACGTAATCCGGAAATCATTTACATGTTCACATTGACAGGGCATGATTTCTATGCCACATTTCTGAAATTTTTGATGTGGCACCCATAAGGCTTTAGTGAAATACAGGGAAGTGCTTTGTTGAGGCAGACCCACTATTGATTTCCCAAGTCAGTGAAGTTGGCCATCAAAATTCTCAAGTTTCTTTGGTGTCACTTCACAGTGACAGACATCAGACTGGAATGTCTTGGGCCAACATTAAGCCGATATGGACCATTAAAAGTTTGTTTCTAGGTTTTCCCCAAATCCTCTATCAGAGTTGAAAATTTAACTGAATTGAGAGCTATTGCCTAGGATCTGCTTCCTTGAAGCTTTCATTTTTGAGTGCCTTCATTTAGCAGGTAGCAGGAGTAAAAGACATTGATGCAAAGGGGAAAGAATGTGTGCCAATGGGTTTTTTCATTGTCCTAACAGTGAGACAGGAGAGGAGGAGGCAGTAAGGACTCTGCAATGAAAGGGACTGCTGGCAGCACCAGCCATGTTTGGTGTTTGTGCATTAAGGATTCTAAGGGATGTTTTTGTGCCGACCAGAGCAGTTGACCTGCTGCTTTACCTTCTGTTCACCTTCAGAGTCCTCGGTGTAAAAATGTGAGCATCAGGATTCCTGAGTAAGAGTACCATCTGCACTCTGGCCTATGTTTCTTTCCATGTAATAATATCTATTGCAAAGTGTCATGGTAAAATATTGCTTTAATGGGTAACTGACCGTGTTTGGCTTAGAAACAGCCCCTTCCTATCATTGTCAGGGCTCGGGTCTTCAATCATCCTTTTCAGAATGGTTTGAGAACATAGTGGCAAAAGTTCAAACAATCATGCCCTCTCAACCCTTTGGAAAATAAACTCTGCTTGACTCTGATTCTCTTGACATGTTAAAGATTACGTTTATAGCTTCTTCAAAGGCCCTGTCATGACTTTATAGTCATCCTATACAAAGCAGATTCTCCTAGGGCATGGTTATGTACATAGGGATGGTTGGCTAACACAAAAAGTAAGTGTGTGTTGTAGAAAAGAAATTAATTGAACCGGGGTGGATAGTCAAGTCAGATGGAGATTCTAGATACCTTCGAAGTATATCTGCCTAGTTCCTCCTACAAAGGGAATCCCGTTCTCTCCAATTACCAGCCAGGCCCCTAAGACCTACTCAGACTGTGTAAACCAACAGACACGGGGCAGGAGAAGCAGGACACACATCAGCTCCCTGTGGGGGAAACATGGGGAATAAAGGAAACTACACAGCATCAGACTGGATAGCAGCTCAGGTGTCCTGCTGCTTTCTCCCAGTTGGGGCAGTCTCAGAGCAGAGTATGAATCTCCTCTTTTTCTCTTTCTAAGTAATAGAAGAACCTCTCCAAAAAGGCCGAAGGAGAAGAATCCCTATTGGTTCATATTTGGAAGAGGAGCTCCATAGCTGATAAGCACTGGGCCATAGGGATTATTGTTTATCAAATGTCAGGCATTAATCTGGTCATTTACAAGATCTCATTTAATCTTTACAATGAATGCTATGAAATATGGACTATATTCATCCCCAGTTTACAGCAGAGGAAACTGAGACACAGAAAGGTTAAACAGTATATCCAAGGTCAATAGTGAAGTCGTATCTGAATCTAGGAAGTCAGAGTCTGAAGTCCACACCCCTGATTCTCACAATGTAAGCCTCTTGTTCATGGCGAGGTTACACAAAATTGATTGTGACCCTGAGTTGGGATTCTCTTTTATAATTGTGACTATAATTAACTATAGCTGATGGTACTCCTAGACAACTAGTTTTCTTGATACCTTTGCCAGTTGTAGAAGGGGATTGATTAACTAAGACCATCTTCTGGTTGCTTTTCTAATCCTTCTAGGTTTCGGGAGCAGACATGAGGTTTTCCCCATTTTGTTATTGGAGCAGATACTTCATACCTTAAACAATGTATTGTTTTCACCATAGGAATTTGGCTTAGTGGTGGGAGGGTGTGAGTTTGAGTGCCACAGTTTATTCACAGGAATAAAAGTGAAGCCAAATGTAATTGTATTTTAAGAAGTGGCCTAGTCACTAGGAAATCCCTCTGGTTAATGAGGATGAGATTAGTCTTTTCTATCATGGCCAATATTATTCTTTTATAACACTTGGCTTGTTATAGATATTATGAGAGGAGAAATTACACAGGCTTGAAATCTGTGGAAACATAAAGATAAACCTGTGGAAACATTCTAGACTAGACATGGAAACATATTCTTTTCTGTAACTAAAACCTTCAAAAGAGGATAAAATTTTACTGCGTTTTATGGAACATCTGGTTTAGAAACAATTATGAAGATTTTTTTTTAATTCAAGGGGTTAAAAATCAAAACTGGCTTCAAGGTATGTGGTAACCTAACACTTCCTGGAAGACTGTTCAATTAGGCAATCAAGTGAGGAACCTGTACCCAGACTCATGGCCCAGCATCACCTCTAAAGGCTCATGGCCACGTATACGACAGGAAGCCTTGGGAAAGGGGTCTCTTTCTCCAAGTGCAATATGGCTGTTTTACCAATGGAAAGGGAAACATGCTTTCAAATGACTGATTTAGGCAAGGGGAAAAAGGAGTATTAAATCAGATTATTCTAAGGTAAAGCCAGGGCAAGCACTGGGAGGTAGTTGGATTAAGAAAAAGAATGAGGCATAATTGGTGTGATACAGTTTCTCATTGGGCAATAACCCAGCAGCACAGGCTGTTGTATTAACAGTCCTGATGTCTTTGCAAGCAATGCCCTTATTTAGGAAAAGTATGAAATACGGTTTACATCTGACGGATTCTTTCCCTCACTTGTTCATTCTCTGTTGGAATCCATATCTACCTAAGTTTCATCACAATGCAAACTGAACAACAGCCTCAGTTATTATCTGAAAACAATGTCGTCTTTATAAAATAAAAATCTTTGCAGAACTGTAATGTCCTCACACACACATGCTCTATTGGGAATTTAAAAATTGGATTGTGATATGGATTCTACCGGTAGTTAGCTGGGAATTTAGGCACATTAATTTAGTTTTCTGAATCTTTTTTCATCTGTGTTGGGAAGCCTATTGGCATTTTGGATGAGAATTCTAACATTGTGTGGGACTATTCTGCTCCTTTTAGGACTTTATCTTCCTGCCTAATGAATGCGTGTATGGTATTCAGTCATGTAACAGCCTTCAGATACCTTTGCACATTTCTCTTTCTTTTCTTTCTTTCTTTTCTTTCTTTTCTTTCTCTTTCTTTTCTTTTGTTTCTTTCTTTTCTTTCTTTCTCCTTCCTTCCCTCCCTCCCTCCCTCCCTCCCTCCCTTCCTTCCTTCTCTTCCTTCTCTTCCTTCTCTTCCTTCCTTCCTTCCTTCCTTCCTTCCTTCCTTCCTTCCTTCCTTCCTTCCTTCCTTCCTTCCTTCTCTTCCTTCTCTTCCTTCTCTTCCTTCTCTTTCTTTCTTTCTTGTCTGTCTCGCTCTGTCACCCAGGCTGGAGTGCAGTTGCACAATCTCGGCTCACTGCAAGCTCCACCTCCCGGATTCACGCCATTCTCCTGCCTCAGCCTCCCAAGTAGCTGGGACTATAGACGCCCGTCACCACACCCAGCTAATTTTTTGTATTTTTAGTAGAGATGGGGTTTCACCATGTTAGCTAGGATGGTCTCGATTTCCTGACCTCGTGATTCGCCTGCCTTGGCCTCCCAAAGTGCTGGGATTACAGGCATGAGCCATCATGCCCGGCCACCCTCGTACATTTCTAAATACCCCTAAGGAGTAGGGGGAAAGGGCAATGAGGAGTACTAACCATGGCTGAGAACTAGGTTTGATGACCCCAAAAGTTCAGTACTAATTATGAATTGCATGATTTATGTAGACAAACCTGTATTACTTACCATCAGAGAACCTGACCCAGTTCTCTACCAGCTTCCCATTCCTGTGATCTTCACTCATAGTTTGGTATTTTAAAAATGTTTGAGTGTCACAAGTTTTCACTTATAACATAGTGATATATTAATAAATGGTAGAAAAATTCTGCTGTTTCATTTGTAACTCACCTTCACACTGTTGTCTCTCAGTGAGTCCTATGCTCTCCACTGTAATAGATTACCCAGATGCGGGTTTGTCTGTGGCATCTCATGGAGTCATTTCAGGCTCCAACTGAGTGTAACAATTGTTTTCACAGACTCCTGGGGAGACTTTCGAATATACCTTGCCTAGTTTCTGTTTCTAATATAACCGAATGTTTTATGATGCCTGTGGCAGAGAAAGCTGACAATACTCAAAAACTGTAAATATATTTTAATCTTGGACCAATATTTGAGAGCTCAGAATCTCTCTAAAGTATGTATTTACTTCCTAGTTTCTGATGGAGATGACATGGCTATCAATTTTAAGAAACAGTTTATATTCCTAACTTATGTTTTTAACTTCTAAAAAGGCAAAAAAGTCAATTATTTCTGCTTCATTTCCTTTTCTCCTGTTGAAACATTTGTGGTCCCTAGGATATTTCCTTTTCTTGTGACCAAAATGCTCTTTGAAAATAGTTAGAAAGCTTCTATTGTGGCTCATGCCTGTAATCGCAACACTTTGGGAGGCTGAGGCGGGCAGATCACTTGAGGTCAGGAGTTCGAGACCAGCCTGACCAACACGGCGAAATCCCATCTCTACTAGAAATTTAGCCAGGCATGGTGATGCACACCTATAATCCCAGCTACTCGGGAGGCTGAGGCATGAGAATCGCTTGAACCCAAGAGGCAGAGGTTGCAGTGACCGAAAATCAGGCCACTGCACTCCAGCCCGGGTGACAGAGTGACTCTGTCTCAAAAAAAATGAAACGGTAGAAGACTTTTATTCTTAGCTCTCTCTAGAAAATGTTTTTTGTTGTTTTTTGTTTGTTTGTTTGAGATGGAGTCTTGCTCTGTTGCCCAGGCTGGAGTGCAGTGGCGCGATCTCGGCTCACTGCAAGCTCCGCCTCCTGGGTTCACGCTGTTGTCCTGCCTCAGCCTCCCGAGTAGCTGGGACTACAGGCGCCTGCCACCACGCCTGGCTAATTTTTTGTGTTTTTAGTAGAGATGAGGTTTCACCATGTTAGCCAGGATGGTCTCGATCTCCTGACCTTGTGATCCGCCCGCCTCGGCCTCCCAGAGTGCTGGGATTACAGGCAGGAGCCACCGCATCTGGCCACAAGGTCAGAGAGGGATAGTAGCAAATTTGGCTTTGAGTTTCATTGGCTGTGGGTTTTCCTTTGGAGCCGGCCATGGGGAAAGGGGCAGTATAAAGGTTGTTAGAATCAATTGAAGAAGTCTTTCACCTTACTAGATGGGATCGTATATTATTACTACCTTACTGTTTGTATCCTATAGTAAAAGGCAGTTTCATCTAGATCAGTACATATGCCTCACATCTACTGGATCAACAGGTCAGAATGGGAGTGTAGGAAGCTCTAGCAGAATCTGATAGGAAGCTCCTAAAGAAGTGACTTGTGGCTGTATCCCAGAGGAGGTAGAGTCTTTGATTGTTTAGAAGCTTCCTTGGAGAGGTTCAGTATCTCAGAAAGTCAAATAAGGTGGGGAGGGGAGTTAGAATTCTAGATCCTCAGCTTTTAGTCAACACTTATAATACTTATTCATAAGTGAGTTAGCAGAAAGATGAATGGGTCAATGAATCAGCTTTCACTTTTGAAATGGTAGAATAGTTTTTACTTGTTGTGAATGCATAGGCAAAGTAGAGGCAACAAGGATGGGGAGAGACTCCAAATTGAAGACAAACAGAAACAAATGAATCTAACTGTATTACAAATGAATAACACAACCGCACTGAAGGTAGGGGGGCATGGGGAAACTAACCCACAGATAATCCAAATAATACACATATTGGCAACACACATTTAGACTAAAGACAAAAAACTGTAAATATAAGTTGTAGTTAATAGACTTTTTATAGTGGTATCGGTTAGCAATTTTGAAACTAATGTGCGTTTTTGTATTGAGCAAATAAATAAATGTATAGTAGATAATGAGAGCTAGGATTCTCGCTGTTAGAGGAGTTACACATGCAAAGGAGAGGGATAGAATTAACCAAATGGTATTAGATTGGAATTGGAGCTATCAGTATGAACTTTAATACATCTAAATATATTTTAAATATATTAAAATATTTTTATTAAAATGAAAATTAAAAATGTTTTAAATAGATATGATGCAGAGAAGTAGATCTGAATGTGAGAGCATGTGTGTGTACACAACTGGGACACTTGGAACAGCAAAATAAATAATGATAGTAATGAATTATAAAGCATAGAGCTAAATATAAGTCTGTAAGTCATTACTGATGTAAGTAATTAATTAACAGGGCAGAAGGGAGAGCTTTTCCATGGAGTAGAAAGTTGATACACTGTTTATAAAAGGAGCAATGAAGGCAATCCCAGCTACTGGGGAGGCTGAGGCAGGAGAATTGCTTAAACCCAGGAGGTGGAGGTTGCAGTAAGCCAAGATCATGCCACTGCACTCTAGCCTGAGTGACAGAGCAAGTCTCCGTCTGGTGGCAGTGGGGAGGAGCAATGAGATTACTAAAGCACCATCTGGCAACTACAATAGTAACAAACGCTTCAGGTAATAATTATTAATAGATGTTAAAATTAGTAGATTTTTTGACAAACAACGTATTTATATAGTCTGGAAATACCTGTCTATAAGAAACTAGTTAAAAGGGGAAAACATAGCATCTTTACAATAGAGAAACTTGGCAAATGATCAAAGCTAATATCACTTGTAATGGGACAGAAGTGACATCATGTGCCTCTTGATATTATGCACTGTGCAGGACGCACATCTGTGATCTTCTGCCAAAAAATGCGTAACCTGAATCTAAACCAAAAAAAAAAAAAATTAGATAAACCCAAATCGAGGGCCACTCTACAAAATAAGTAGCTTGTAGTTTTCAAAAATATCAAGCTCATGAAAGGTAAGGACTGAAGAGCTCTTCCAGGAGACTAAAGTGATGACAACTAAGTGCTGTGTGTGATTCTGGATTAGATCTTGGATCAGGGAAACAAAGGGATGTTCTTGTTTTTAGGAAATCAGACTGAAGTAAAGGGTAAAAGGATATCATGCTTGCTACTTTTAATCAGTTCAGGGGAAACATGGTATGTGTGTTTGATAAATGTGAAATGCTAACATCTAAGAAATCTGGGTAAAGGGTATGTAGGAATTATACTATGTCTGCAATTTTTCTGTAAGTCTGCAATTATTTCAGAATAAAGTTTTTTTTAAAAAGTAACTAGTTTTAAAAACATAGCTGGTTGAATGCTGTGTCCCAGTAGGAAATCCCTTATTGCACCTTTCTCCTTTTGTTTTTAAACTCTGTATTGGATTTTATAAATTATACATATTTGTAAAAATTTCACATGATGGAAAATTGTACAAAAGTCTGTGCCCTCTCTCACCCCTGCCACCAAGTGGACTGCTATTAACCGGTTGGTTGTCTCATTCTAAACCTTTCTGGACTTACACAGATAGAGAAGCATACATGCGCGTGTATATACAGACTCCTCTACCTCCATACTACTAAACATTGTTGAGTATCTTTTTTTTTTTTTTTTTTTTCCCCAGCCTAATCTAGCCATGGACATCTTTCTCAATATGTATATATAGCTCTGCTTTGTTTGTAACGATTTTTTTTTTTTCCTAAATGAGTCATTCCATTGTCCCTGAAACTCGTTGTCAAGGACTGATGGACTAACTTTAGTGTAGAACCATTTGTAACAACACCGGGAGCCTGAAGCTAACAGAATTGAAGTACTCTGTTTATTGTACCAGATAGCCAAGACTCTGTCAGGCATGAGGGTGCTCTGAAGACCTCAGTGACAGGAATTTGGAGACTTTTGTTCTAGTGAGAGGCTGTTACGGTGACTCAGCTTTGGTCAACATCATTTTCTGTGTCTCTGTATAGGCTCAAGGTTGAAATCTTTATAAGAGAAAACAGGTTTGTGGTCAGGGGAATAAGGGCGCAGAACACAGACACTGGCCCCTGAGTACCCTTCCCAAAGAAGAAGACTTAGAAGGCAGTAGCCATCTCATCCCAGCTACTCTTCCCAGGGCTGCTCTAATGATTTCATGTCTGATCTGTTCTAGTCTTTTCATTGAGTCTATCTTTCCTACCAACACTAGAGTTACCAGCAACCACTGTGATTCTCAAATGTGGTGCCCATACAAACAGCATCAGCATTACCCTGAACTTGTTACAAATGCAAATTTTCAGATTCCATCTCAGAGCTACTGAACCAGAAACTCGAGCAAGTCCTCCAAGTTGATGCTGCTAATATTTGAGGGTCACAGACTTACTACATAAAAGCTGATATTATCCCCTCATTTTTAAAACCTAATGGCTCAGCTGAGCACACACTCCAAAGTCCTCACTCATGGCCTAAGAGGTCCTTTGTGATCTCGCCCCAGTCTGCTTGTTCAGCCACCCCACTCCCAACCTTTCCCATCCCAATACCCTTTCTGCATCCTGTTACAGAGAAATTTGCTGAGCCCTTTCCTGAGCTGCACCTGGTGAACTTCTACTCTTCCATCACTTCCTTGGGTGCCTTCCCTGGCTCCCTGGCATGAAACTGCCCTGATATACTTTTAAGTACACTGGACAAACAAGAATATGTTGTTTCTCAGCAGTGTCCTTTTATCTCCCAGAATTTGCCCTGAGTAGGGAGTTCAGGCTCTGTAGATTATATGGAACCTGGATTGGTTGAGACTATTGACTGTCCTGTAGCCAGTCAGATTGGGGTGCTTGTAAGTAACTGTTTATATTCAATATACTAATATTCAGAAACTATCCTTTCTGGTCCATGTAATAAATAGGACACCATTTACATTTGGAAGAGAAAGGTTCTCTGTTTATTGTGAGAAGAACGGTGAATTATGAGCAAGAGAGGAAAAGGTTGCTTTTGAAAGACACAGGTTCACCCTTTCACTTGGCAGTAATCTTATCCTGACAGCATTTAATGTGAAGTAATTGTAACCAGAGAAGAATCTTAGTAGGCTTTAATTAAAAACACAAGGAATTTTTTTCTCATGTATTCTTCCTCCTGCCTCTTTTTCGTCTTTCTCTTTTTCTTTTTTCCCTCTTCATTTCTGTGTTCTCCCTTCTCCTGCCCCTCTTTTTTCTCCTCTTCATCATCCCTTAACATTTAAAATGTTTTTGGCTTGGCTAATCCCTATGGATGGAAACTTAGCTGAGCAGGATATTGATTACCAAATATGGTATTGCTGCTAAAGATGTTAGAGGAATGTGGCTTGTATTCTAAGCCTCCGGCCTCTGAATAAGCTGCCAAACAAATTAGGTCATTTTAACTTCTGAGCTTTTTTTTTTTTAAATAAGGATGCTGGAACTTTGATTTGGAACATGATGTTGATGTTATTTTAGTTCAAATGGAGGGGGTATGAAGAAGGGGGCAGGGAGTAGGGGAGACTTAGTTCAGCATGTTTTAGGACTCAAGCCACCAGCCCAGGTTGTGTAAGAGGCAAACACATTATGTGGAGCTTCAGTTGATTCTGGAACCACCAGAGAAAGAACCGAGGCATAGAATTCACATGTACAGCCTCATTTTCTGAGGCCAGATGCTCTAGACTACGACCAGGTCCCAGGATACTCTTCATGTTATCCCCAGTGGCCTGGGCCACAGGACTTATCTTAATGTGAGCTCAGGTTTAGGAAAGTTGCTTCTTCACAGGAAGGTTGGTCAGGTTTAGTGCCAGGGAGGACGTCCTGAAGTTGATGGCAAGTTGCTACTATGTGTGTCTGATGGAGTGTGATGCGATTGAGCAAGTCCTTCCACAGCATACCTGTACTTGAAACCCAGGGACTGTGCTTGTCTCCCAGCAGAGACCACAGTTCTTACCTCCATTCTTGGAAATATTTATTCTGTTGTAGTATTAGCTTTGTTAGGGTTGAAGTTGGTCCACCTCAGTGAGGTCCTTTGTGACCTCACCTCAGCCTGCTTCACAATGCAGCTTTGCTTTTTGTTTTTGTTTTTCCTTATGTACTTTTTGGGCAAAATAGTATTGAGGTTTCCCAAATTTAAAAAACAACAAAACAACACAACACCAGTTAAAGAAAATGTTCTTATGTTTCCCAGAATGGGCACTATCTGTTCACTTTTCGGTGTTGATTAGGTATGCACAAGGGTATCCTCCACATCCCTTTTGCTACTGCCCTCAATTGGTTTCTTCTCAGAATGAGTGAGTCATGCTCGGGAAGAAATTCCACCCACTCCAAGACTTCTGGGTCAGGGCTCTGTGGCTTTTGTTAGGCCTCCCTAAGGACCTCTCTTTCCTTCCCCTTCACCCCTTATTTCCTGTTAATGCCATTACTATCCAGCCACAGGCTCTTCCTTGTATCCTTGAAGCTGAGCCTGTGAAGTTTGAAGTTCTGAGTTGTTCATCCTGGTCTCTAAAGTAAGAGAGTCTTATTTTTGTGGATATTTCTTTTTCTTTCTTTTTTTTTGAGACAGAGTCTAGCTCTGTCACCCAGGCTAGCGTGCAATGGCGCGATCTTGGTTTACTGCAACCTCTGCCTCACGGGCTCAAGCCATTCTGTCTCAGCATTCCAAGTAACTGGGATTACAGGCACATGCCGCCACGCCCAGCTAATTTTTTTTTTATATTTTAGTAGAGACAGGGTTTCACCATGTTGCCCAGGCTGGTGTTGAACTCCCGAACTAAGGCAATCCACTCGCCTTGGCCTCCCAAAGTGCTAGGATGACGGGAATGAGCTAGGGCATGAGCCACAGCACCCTGCCTGCTCTTATTTTTTTTCAAGCTCATTAGGAAGAACGGTGGCGAGGGGACGGGGGATGCTTTGGAGCCCTCAGGCCCATGTGTATACATTCAGAACACTAAATGGCAACTGTGGTCTTTGGAGACTCATTTTCAGGACTCCAGTCCCTTTCCAGACCCCACCATGAAAACATGGGAACTGAGTGGGTCCCATGGGTGCATATTTAAAATGCACTCTCTTGGGATAGCTTTTTGACATGTAGGGTCCAGAATTCATGGTATTGGATGCTTAATAATGAAGGCATTCTTGAATGGTGGAAGGATTCCAAATAGACTTGTCTTGCCCTAACTTGTCTTTCATAGTGTCTGTGATTTATTTTACTGAATATAATCTGTTTTAGGTAAACTGCAGGAATAGGGTCAAAGGTAACTGAAATTACTATACATTAAAGTGTATAACTGTGCTAGGAATTTCCTGGTTCAAATTTTAAACTGGAAAGTTTTTGTCTAAAAAGAAAAGGAATAGTTGAAAATCTGTGTAACTACATTTTTTAAGTAAATTAAATACCACTGACTTTCAGGACACTTTGTGTTGTCATTTTTCCTGTAACCTGTGTAAGTAGTAAGAATGACAGTGGTTGCTGACCTTTTTTCCTGATAGACCAGGGTTTACTGGTGTGTTTATTTTGTCACCATTCCGGTTTGACTCTAAGGAAATGAAAACATCTTCCATTTGTTCTCTGTTTCCAAAGGGCATCCGCTTCGATCCTGAAATTCCGCAAACACTACGACTAGAGTTTGCTAAGGCAAACACGAAGATGGCCAAGAACAAACTCGTAGGGACTCCAAACCCCAGTACTCCTCTGCCCAACACTGTACCTCAGTTCATTGCCAGAGAGCCATGTAAGTCGATCTACTTTTCATTTAAAAATAATAATAACTAAGAACCGTTCGTGTGCTGCATGTGAGGTTACACCACGGGACATGGAGCTGGCTGAGTCTTATTTTCCATTTCTGTGAAGAGGTTGCCTAGGCGTTCTTGGTGTCAGAATTCCAAATACAGCAATCTTGTTTGCAATAGGCTGTCCCAAAAGATGGTTCAGCTTGAACAGAATCATAACTTCAGAATTTCATTTGATGTACTACAGATTTCCTTAATGTGACATTGACCATTGTGAGTATGCCCCTAGTTGCCTTGGGTATAAACCCTTTATTTCTCCATGCTCAGACATGAGAGCTGGTTCTCAGCATTCACTTTAATCCATTTGTTGAAGGACATCAGCTCGGTGGCTTTGGAAAAATAGGATATTAAAAGTGAAAGAAGCAGATCTTAGGAAGTTGGTTCTATTCAGTTTAGCCATAACTCTAGGGGGAAAAGTAAACACACACAAAGAATTTATATATTGGAACAGTCAGTCTAGCAAACTAATACCAGCAAAACTTTAAGGAAATTTGGGGCTTCCTGTTTCAACTTAATTGGATAAGGACACTGGCTGATTGCTCAAGACATCTTCTACCCCACATTAATAAGCTTATTTCATTATTTCTGCCTTTCATTGAATAACTTTAAAAGATTGAATTTTCTTTCTCAAGCTCAGTCAGTGGCAGAAATGGGGCATGAGACAGGCCTTAACTTTTCCTTTCATTACAGAGCCATACGTGATTTAATATGGCAGGGCATTCAAGGAAACCCAAATGACTTGGATTCCAAGTTATTTGGAATATTTCTGTCCTGTCATTTTTGGTCTGCTTTCGAAACCACACGATTGTGATCTTCTTCCTTTGATAATACATTTTTAACTCTTCTTATTGAAATTGAAGGACACATGGATTCCTTGCTCCCCCCATGTCACATGCATGTCAGATTTAATCAGGTTATCTTTGGAAGTCACAGCCATTCTGTAGCTCAGTCACTCTTGCTTGCTACTCATCAGTAGAAACTAATAGATAAGTCTTCCAGAATGTTCTAAAATAAATGTTTCTATGAATCCAGAAAGTCATAATAGATGAAAAAATTATTTTGTTCTTTCACCTTCTTTGTCCCAGGGAAACTAGAAAACTTTGCTTACTTATTTGGGAAGGAAATCTAAACAAAAGTTACATCTTACAGTGTACTTGTAATACAGCAGAATATAGGAACATCCTTTACATAATTCTTCATCCTTAGAGTATCTAGCTTAATACTTTGTATATTGTATGTATTTAATATTTATTATAGTGAGTGGATAAATTGATACTGAAATTGGGCTACTTGTAGAACTACAGATGGATTTCTATGCCTCTTCTCTCTGAAATTTCTTCTCTCTTGATCAAGGCATCAAAAAAGAGTATTTTTAGGATGCCTGAATTTGTAAAAATAACCTAAAGTAATTCTTTGCCTTTTTAGTGAATTTGCCAACCTCAGATCTCAGAGTTCTTTGAAAAGATTAATTCAGACAGGAAACGTAATGCTGGTGATACTTAACTTTACATCCTCAATTCTTTGCTGAATGCTCTTTTTAACAGGCCCACAAAACTTTTTGTGAATTTCCTACAACAGCCCTGTGACATAGGTAGCCAGGAAGGTTGTAGCCAGGTCACAACATGCTATACAAAAGCAACAAATAGGAACAAACTGAACATTCACAAGTCCCTGAAGTTACAGGACAGCATAGTAACCGAGCTTAGAACTCTTTTCTGGCAAGCTCTACTCATCTCCCTTCCCAGCATACAGAACAGTACAAAAATGGCCAGATAGTTTCCATGACAGGGTAAAAACTTGCTCAGCTGTTGACAGCAACACAAATTTGAAGTTTAAATAAATAAATAAATAAATAAATAAATAAATCCAAGCAGCCAGCAGTGTATTCTTGAGGAAAATAAAAGTCAGCATGATTTATCTTAATATAGCTCATTTTTACGACACAACGTCTTGATAAGAGCAAGTCCACTGTGGCTCAGGTCAACTTTATTATCCATCGCCATTCCCTCTGGGAACTGGGAACTTGCCCGTCAGATAAACTTGCTTACCTGGAAGCACACCGCAAGACTAAGAACACTGTGTTGGGTTTACACGGACAAGCCCAGTTGCATTGTACTCAGAATTGGGTACTCAAGGTGGTCGGTTTAACTAATCAGGTGTAGACTATAATGGAATTGCAGAATTTGGGGATTGGAAAGGCCCTGAAGGCTAATCTTTGTTGTAGGCCATAGAGGTTTTTTGTAAATGTTTCTTTTTGTTAATTTTTTATATGGTAGTGGCTGAAAAGCACTCGTTGCCATCGCTAAAAGAAGAATGTTCTGTGGTTTGATTATACAACAAACATGTACTTGAACTCTGAATTCTCCATATATCTGAACTTAATGAACTTAAACGAGCACCCAGTGTGCTGGACTCTGGAGAAGAAGGAAATTGGTTGCTGCCTTTAAAGAGCTGTCATTCTGAGGAGTTGATGATAGTCAAAGTTGTCAGAAAAACTTGGTCTCATATGAAGGACATAAAACAGATTCTGCAGCTTGGTTGAGATTGCCCCCAATCAGACTCCATATTTGCTGAGCACCTACTGCATTTGTGCCAGGGATGAAGAGTGAGAAAACCAGGTGTTGCAACTTAACCTGGGTAGATGGTGGCCTGCTGTGGAGAACTTTGGCTTCAGGCCAGAAGATGTCAGTGAGAATCCTGTCAATAATTTTGCCAATTATTGACAAGCTTTGTGACCTTTAAGAAAAAAATTTTTTTTAACTTAGTAGTGCTCCTATTCTCTAAGCTATAAAATAAGAATAATACTTTCTGATTGTTAGGAGAGGTAAATAAAACAATATCCTAGGATTGAGCTGAGGATTAAATAGGTATAGTGTATTTAGAGTACTAGGCAAATGTAAAGTACAATCATAATTTGTTAATAAAAAGGATTGGGTTGCCTTTCTTTCCTAATAGTTACAGCAGGTATTGATCTGAGTTGTCATCACAGTTTGAGTATAGCCAATTGTCTTTGCAAGTTAGGAGAAAGGATGAGTGAAATTGTCATACAATTTCAAGAAAGTAGTATGTCTACCTGCCTAATTTTTATTAATAGAATTGATCATTAATTTGAGCTTTTCTTTCTCTTCCTTGTATGTAATAAAGTTGGAAAAGAACTGTGAGAAAGCGGGAATTAAGAGATGATGAAGAGCCAGGCGTGGTGGCTCACGCCTGTAATCCCAGCACTTTGGGAGGCTGAGACAGGCGGATCACAAGGTCGGGAGATCGAGACCATCCTGGCTAATGTGGTGAAACCCCATCTCTGCTAAAAATACAAAAATTAGCCAGGCATGGCGATGGGCGCCTGCTAAAAATACAAAAATTAGCCGGGCATGGCGACGGACACCTGTAGTCCCAGCTACTCAGGAGGCTGATGCAGGAGAATGGCGTGAACCCAGGAGGCGGAGCTTGCAGTGAGCTGAGATTGCACCACTGCACTCCAGCCTGGGCGACAGAGCGAGACTCTGTCTCAAAAAAAAAAAAGATGAGGAAAAATTATAAATGACATTAAATTCTCCTAGATTGTGCATTAAGTTGTATAGGAAGGTAGTATTCTATAATAAGAACTCTGCTTTGGAGATGAAGAAAGAGTAAGTCACTGTTAACTGATTTTTGTTTTTCTCATCTGTAAAGTGATGATGCTGTGTGCCAGATGCTCTCCTAAGCATTTTTACGTGAATTATCTCATTTGATTCTCAATAGCACTTGTTTCCCAGTTGAAGAAACTGAGGCCTGGGAAAGTCTAGTAACTTTCCTGAGGTTACACCATCAATAAGTGTGATGGCTGAATAGTGTCCCCCAGAATTCATATGGTGAAGTCTCTGCTCCTCATACCTCAAAATGTAACCATATTTGGAGATAAGATTTTTAAATAGATGATTAAGTTCAAATGGGGCCCTTAGGGGTGGAGCTCTAATCCATTATGACTGCTATCCTTATAAGAAGAAAAAGAGACACCAGGTACGTATACACACGGAGGAAGGGCCGTGTGCGGACAGAGGACAAGTCAGCCATCTGCAGACCAAGGAGAGAGACCTCAGGAGAAACTAACCCTACAGACACCTCTAGACTGGCCTCTAGAACCGTGAGGAAGTAAATATTTGTTGTTTAAGCCACTTACTCTGTGGTATATCACTATGGCAGCCCTAGCAATACAGTACATCAAGTGATAGAGCCTAGGCTTAAATTCTAGGCTTTTTGTCATTTACTAGTTTTGTAAGTTTGGTTTAGTTACCTAACCTCTCTGTGTCTCAGTTTTCTCAGCTACACAACGGCAATAATAAGGGCCACAGAGTCAGTACAAAGTGGCTGTTAGTGTGCATGTGTAAAAATGGACACATTCATGTGCCTTTTGTCCCTCATAATTAAGAGACCTATAGTTTTTCTGTGTTTGTATACTCCGCATCTCACATCTAGAAATACATAATGGATTTTTTTTGGTAACATACCATAGTTTTATTTTTATGTTTTTTCAGTTGATCATAATTGCCTGATTCCCAGCAAGTGTGGAGAGAGGTGCCCTTCAAAGTACTTTTTAAACTTACAGTGTAATGAGGTCTGATTGGGATGTGATTAAAATGCATATATTTAAGATGGCTCATTTGGTTAGTTTGTCATAATACATATGGAAATGATTGAATAAATGTTCTTGATGAGTTTATACTGTTTGCAATATACCTTATTATAATAGTGCCCTTAAAGGTGGAGGCATTCAACACTTAGTAGAGCCTTTACTCAATTTAGACAGATCCTGTCCTTTCCATTCAGTTTTTATGAAGCAGATGTCAAAAGGCTCCAGAACTCTGCAGTAATGAAGATTCTTACACTCCAGCCCCAAGGAGTCTGGTTCTGCAAGTCTGGGCTAGGACGTAGGCCCTGTATTTTAAAAAAATGTAATTGTTCTTATTTTCCTCCCCTCTGGGCTTTTAAAAGCTCTTTGGGAAGTTTCGATACACAGTTAGGTTTGAGAGTCACTGGTAAATCAAGGAATTTTTAAAGTTAAATTCTCCTTCCTACTTTATTTTTTTAATTTTTTTATCTTTTGGAGACGGAGTCTCGCTCTGTCGTCCAGGCTGGAGTGCAGTGGCGCTATCTCGGCTCACGGCAAGCTCCGCCTCCCGGGTTCATGCCATTCTCTTGCATCAGCCTCCTGAGTAACTGGGACTACAGGCGCCCGCCACCTTGCCCGGCTAATTTTTTGTATATTTAGTAGAGACGGGGTTTCACCGTGTTAGCCAGGATGGTCTCGATCTCCTGACCTCATGATCCGCCGACCTCGGCCTCCCAAAGTGCTGGGATTACAGGTGTGAGCCACCGTGCCCGGCCCTCCTTCCTACTTTCATATTCTTCTCCCTTGCCCCTGCACCTTTCTTCCCTCCTCCCTTCCCTCTCTCAGACAAAAGCTTGCTCTGTTAAATTGGTACTCTTAGATACCTGATCAGCGCATAACCTCTTGATGAATAATCAGATTATTTCCTTGTTTACCTGCCATGTCCCTGGAAGTTCCCATTTATCCAATACTGTCCTAGGCTAACTGGAGGTGAGTTCTCTATCTGATGTCTTAAGAGACCCTGTGAAGGTTCAGGAAAGCCTGTAAAATATCTCACACATTCCCTCCCAGAGACAACACTGAGCAAATAGGAAATCTCTTAACATTCATCTCTGTGGGATGAAGTCATCCAGGGCCTATCTAAAGCTTCCTATGTCCCATGGAACAGAGCCCTGGTGCCTGCATTTTCCAAGGCAGCAGTGCATGGCGTGCACAATTAGAAAGACTGGCAGATGTCTTGTCAGTTTCACGCTTGCTCTCCTCCAGCAGCATTGTTTATGAAGACTGGGCAGGAGGAATACCTAATCAATCTGGGCAGAAGGAACGGGACACAAGGGGATGACTAAAAGTTGCAGGTGTTTTGAGGGCAGGACTTTCTATTTTATTTTTCCCAGATAACCAAAATCCTACATGCTTCTCAGAAGAAAAATTTTCAGGCAGTCCAACAAAAAATAAAAGTCATTAAATTCTACTACTACCCAGAGACAATCACCATTAACACTTCGGTGCTTTTCCTTACACACCTTTTAATATGCGTAATAAAATGTATCTCTTTCTGCATTTTGAATTTTGAAATCATTTAACTTACCCCTTTATCTTTAGGACAAAGTTTTGCTGCAAGTGAGACTAAGTGGCCCAGTAGGGCCGAAAATAAAACCTGGGCTCTCACAAAACGTCACCTCAGTGTCTGCTGCCATTGCTGTAGAGCACTGTGTATTCATGTGGCACAGATAACGATTACTAGAATCAGAGCAAGAGGAGTAATAGCAGATAGATGTCTCTCTTAACTCTGATGTCTCAAGTAAGCCCAAACCAGCTCCTGAGCTGCTTGAATTCTGGCATTTGATTGAATGATTCATAGGCCTTTATTTAATGGATGGGAAGAAAGGAAACATTTATTGAGCAACTACTTTGTTTCCTTAAGAACTATATGTAAAATACCTATTTTACCCCTAAGGAGACTGAAACTCAGAGTTTGAGTAACTTTCCCAAAGTCACATAGCTCATTTTAAGGCCTGCTTGGCTCTAAAACCCATTGCTAGTCTTAAATCACCACACTGCCTTTTTTTTCCCCAGTTATGTTTTTATTATTTACTTCCCGACCTGCTCCCCCTCCTGCCCTTCAACATTGCCTACCTTATGGACCATTTCTTGATTGACTGGCAGGATTAGGCACTGTCACCCAGGCAGGAGTGCAGTGGCACAATCATGGCTCCCTGCAGCCTTGAGCTCGTCTCAAGTGATCCTTCCACCTCAGCCTTCCAAATAACTGGGACTACAGGTGCGTGCCATCACACCCAGCTAAATCTTTATTTTTTGTAGAGTTGGGGTTTTGCCACATTGGCCAGGCTCGTCTCCAACTCCTGGGCTCAAGCAGTCCACCTGCCTTGGCCTCCCAAAGTTCTGGGATTACAGGTGTGAGCCATGACCCACTTCTTTTTGAAGTAGCCCATGGCTGCTGACAGCTACAGTTCTTTCGAAGATAATTCCTTAGAAGGTGCTTTAAACTCACTCAGACCTTTGAAAATGCACTTACTAAAGACACCAGAGGCCTACATCATATTATATAAAGTGAGGATTTCAGGGATAGTCAGCTACTTATTGAAAAAATCAAGGCTGGGCGTGGTGACTCATGCCTGTAATCCCAGCACTTTGGGAGGCTGAGGTGGGTGGATCACTTGAGGTCGGGAGCTTGAGACCAACATGGTGAAACCCCATCTCTACTAAAAATACAAAAATTAGCCAGATACGGCAGCGCTCACCTGTAATCCCACCTACCCCAGAGGTTGAGGTGGAGAATCACTTGAACCCAGGAGGCAGAGGTTGCAATGAGCTGAGATGGTGCCACTGCACCCCAGCCTGGGTGACAGAGCGAGCCTCTGCCTCAAAATAAAATAAAAAAATCAAGCTTCAGACTGGGCGCAGTGGATCATGCCTGTAATCCTAGCACTTTGGGAGACCGAGGCAGGCAGGTTGCCTGAGCTCAGGAGTTCGAGACCAGCCTTGGCAACATGGCAAAACCCTTTCTCTAAAAAAAAATACAAAAAATTAGCTGGGCGTGGTGGTGTGCGCCTGTAATCCCAGCTACTTGGGAGGCTGAAGCATGAGAATTGCTTGAACCCGGGAGGCAGAGGTTGCAGTGAGCTGAGATCACACCATTGCTCTCCAGCCTGGGCAACAGAGTGAGACTCTTGTCTCAAAAAAAAAAAAAAAAAAAATCAAGCTTCACTATAATTCAGTAGCATCAAATTTGATGACCAAGGTGCATTAACTGTAAAATGTATCCTAAAGTTAAGCCACCAGATCATTTATATTTAGTTTGGTGTACTTTGTACTCTCTGGGAAAACTAAAACTAACATAGAAAATAAAACTAACATAGAAATGTGAGGGACTGTCTTATATGATATTGGGTTGGTTATTCAGGGAGATAAAATTTTCAGTTCATGTTAAGAGAACATGCCTCAAGTCAGTCAGTCTCTCTCTGTTTTTGGAGATTGGGCCTTACTTTGTCACCCATACTGGCCTAAAAGTCCTGGGTTCAAGCTATCCTTCTGCCTCAGCCTCCAGAGTAGCTGGGAGTATAAGCACATACCACCTTGCCTGGTGTTTCTTCATGTATTTCCTTTTTTATTATTTTTTATTTTTATTTACTTGTGTAGTTTTTTTTTTGTTTATACATATATATATATATGCATGTATACATACTATATAAAAATACAGCATATGGCAGGTTTTTTGGTTTAGTTTAGTTTAGCTAAAACATATGGTCATACTATTCTTAACATGAGTTCTCACCTTGTGGACCCCTTTCCATCCAGGACTGTGTATCCAGAGCATTGTTTTTTTTGTTGTTTGGGTTTTTATTGTTGTTGTTGTTTGAGGTTAGGTCTTTGCTCTTTGACCCAGACGGGAGTACAGTGGTGCAATCATACAGTCATATCTCATCACTTCAGTCTCCAATTCCTGGGCTGAAGCCCAGGTGATCCTCCTGCCTCAGCCTCCTGGCTAGTTAAAAAAAATTTTTTTTGTGTGGAGACGGGCTCTCACTATTCTGGGCCTTCTCACTAGGTCTCCCAAAGTGCTGGGATTACAGGCAAGAGCCACTGCACCTGGCCACTGACCATACTTACACAAGTTCTCACCTCATGAACACCTTTCCATCCAGGTAGATTTCATCAAGACTGCCTCCGTAAGACCTAGGAAACTGTGTTGAGGAGACAGGCATAAGAGCAGAACTCCATATGATCTCTTTCGTGTAAAGGGAGGAGTTCAGTACAGTAGTGATAAATAAAAAGGGGAAGGGGCCTGCCCTGAATTTTCTTCTAGATATCACCTGGAATGCTACTGGGTGGGTGCATTTAGAGGTACACTTAGAAAGTGGGAAGAGGTGGTAGTGAGGGCACACGTCATTATTTCACACCTTTTTCTAGCCTCCTGTCTCTGCTGGTGAGGGATAGGTGAGGGATAGGAGTGTGAAGAAGAGGTTTTGGGGAGAAAGTAATGCAGAGTCCTGGGGCAGTCAGAGCCATCGGGTGATAGCAAAAGAAAGAGGCCAGGAAGTGAGACACAGAGGAGAAAGACATCAGACTGTGGCAGCCGAGCCTGCAGGGGTGTGCTCACTTGACTTGTGCCCATGCCCTTTGAGGCAGCTCTGCAGTGGGGGGACTCCATCCTAGCGATTCTGTCCTTGCTGTGGACCAGTTTGAAGCTGCTATAAGCAGTGTTCACAAAAACACGCGGATGATTTCCATTCTTTGTGTTTAGACTTCATAACTCTGAACACCCTCACCACTCCAGGCATCTGTGGGCCAGATTGTCCGTTCAGATAAGAGAGACTCTTCTGAAGAGTCTCGATGCGTATTTGGCACTCTGGATATGTATAAGAGCACCAGGGTCCAGGCACAGTGGCTCACACCTGTAATCCCAGCACTTTGGGAGGCCAAGGCCAGTGGATCACCAGAGGTCAGGAGTTCAAGACCAGCCTGGCCAATATGGTGAAACCCTGTCTTTACAAAAATACAAAAATTAGCTGGGCATGATGGTGGGTGCCCATAATCCCAGCTACTTGGGAGGCCGAAGTGGGGGAATCGCTTGAACCTGGGAGGTGGAGGTTGTCGTGAGCCAAGATCGTGCCGTTGCACTCCAGCCTGGGCAACAGAATGAGACTGTCTCAACAACAGAAAGCACCAGGTGCCATGGCCCTGGGTATTCTAAGAAATAAAAACATTATTCAAAACCACAGAAAAGGAGGACAGCAGAATATTCTTGGACACCAGAGACCTATGTTCATTTCTACCCATATCCCACCCTGACACATACAAGAATGAAGCAAAACCCCGTTTTTCTAAGAAGAAAGATCAAACATCTGATTTGATCAACACCTGTCTCCTACAGATCTGCATCTGTTCCTTGGTATTGCTTAGCATAGATAGTTTTAGTTTTTAATAATAATAACATTAGGCAATGGATTTGGTAGGAATGGTTTTCAAATATAGATATATCTTGTTTTATGTAGGAGATACATAATTGCAGCACAGTGTAGATCAGCTGATTCAGTTAATATACATTATGATTTAATGGTAGTCTATCTTTGAATATCAAGGCTATTAACATTTGCCTTGATTTCTGTTTCTTCCTTTTCTTCTTCTTTTTTTTTTAAGACAGGGTCTTGCTCTGTTGCCCAGTGCAGTGGCACAATCTCGGCTCAGTGCAACCTCCACCTCCCAGTTTCAAGCAATTCTCCCGCCTCAGTCTCCCAAGGAGCTGGGATTACAGGGTCGTGCCTCCTTGCCTGGCTAATTTTGGCATTTTTAGTAGAGACAGGATTTCACCAGGCTGGTCTTGAACGCCTGACCTCAGGTGATCCACCTGCCTCGGCCTCCTAAAGTGCTGGGATTACAGGTATGAGCCATAGCACCCAGCTGAATTTCTGTTTCTTTATTAAATCATTGAGCAGCTGTAAACAAATAACAAGACATCAGGGGCCAGGTGCGGTGGATCATGCCTGTAATCCCAGCACTTTGGGAGGCCAAAGCAGGCAGATCACGAGGTCAGGAGATCAAGACCATCCTGGCTAACACGGTGAAACCCTGTCTCTACTAAAAATACAAAAAAATTAGCCGGGCGTGGTGGCGGGCACCTGTAGCAGGAGAATGGCGTGAACTCCAGGAGGTGGAGCTTGCAGTGAGCTGAGATCGCGCCACTGCACTCCAGCCTGGGCGACAGAGCTGGAATGCAAAAAAAAAAAAAAAAAAAAACCAACTCAGGGACTGAAATCTCTTGGGATATCACAGAATTATATTGTAATGCAAATAATTGCCCCAACTTTTGTTTTATAAACTCAAATTAATCATTATATTCTTAGAGATGAAAGAGTAAAAGGAGTTCATTTACTGGGACAATCCAGAAGAAATAAAAACAATTATTTGAAGACCATTGCTTACCTCACTTGCTCATTGTGAAGGAAGGTGTTTCTTATATTGTTGATACAGGTTCCTTTTTACTTCCCATTTGTAATCCTCAAATAAAGAGCTATCTTTTCTTCTACAGTATGGCAGTTCTCAAAAGCATGGTCCACGCACCCCTGGTTGGTCTCTGAGATTCCTTCACGGAGTACATGAGGCCTATATTATTTTCACAAGAATAGTTTGCCATTCTCATGTGTAGTAGTGGACATAACTAGTGGCACCTTCATACATATCAAGACAGTGGCACCAAAATACATTAGTAATCATTTACCAATGTGAGCATTAGTAAAAAGTGTGCAGCAGTAAATGTGCGTCCTCACTCCTGCACACTTTGTTAAAAAAAAACAAAAAGCCAATTTTACCTGAGAATGTTTTCAATAAACAGGTAAAAATTATTAATGTTATGTAATCTCAACTCTTCAGTGCAAGTCGTTTTATGATTAAGTGTGACAGAATGGGGAGTGTACATAAAGCTGTTCTGTAGTTGTTTAAGGTATGAGGTAAATGGCTGTTTTCTTCAATCCATTTTTACTTAACACTCATAAACTATGGTTATTCAGACTTGGATTTTGGCCAACTTTTTCATGAAGAATTGTGAGATGTGCCTGTCACTTCATGGAAAGTGACAGTTTTTGTTCCAAATAATAAAATTTTAGCTTTAAGGCAAAAATTAGAATTTTTGAAAACTAATCTACCACAATGATTTTGACAGCTTCCCAACAGATTGGTGGTGATGTTAATGAATTTTTTTTTTTTTTAATTGAGATGAAGTGTCACTCTGTCACCCAGGCTGGAGTTCAGTGGCTTGATCTCGGCTCCATCTCAGTATTCCCAATAGCTGGGACTACAGGTGCAAGCCACCATGCTGGGCTTTTTTTTTTTCTTCTTCTTCTTTTTCTTTTTTTTCTTTTTTTAATAGAGGCAGGTTTCACCATGTTGTCCACACTGGTCTCAAAGTCCTGACCTCAAGTGAGCTACCCACCTTGGCCTCCCATAGTGCTGGGAATACAGGTGTGAGCCACCACTCCCAGCCATATTAATGAAATTTTAAAGTGCACAATGAAATGGGTCAACATTTGGAAGATCCACATAACTCATTGAACCATTATCTTCCAAATGACCAATGTATCATATTCCAAAATCATGCATGGGTAAAGGTCATATAAAATGGAACAATGGATTTTTAAAAATCTTTTTTAGTTTTTACTTTTTATTAGAGACCATATCTCACTCTGTTGCCCAGTGGCTCGATCATAGCCTCAAACTCCTTCTGGGGTCAAACGATCCTCTCTCCTCAGCCTCCAGAGTAGCTGGGACTACAGGTGTGTGCCTCCAGACCCAGCTAATTGTTTAATGTTTTGTACAGATGGGGTCTTACTTTGTTGCCCAGGCTGGTATCAAGCTCCTGGGGTCAAGGCATCCTCCTGCCATGGCCTCCTAAAGTGCTGGGATAGCAGGTGTGAACCATCACACCAGGCCAGGACAATGGATTTTAATGGAACATAATAGGAAAGCTCATTGATAAGGCTTCAGATTCCATAATCCAAGACATCTTTAATAACCACCCCTTAATAAGTGTTGGTGTAATAGCAGAGAAGAATATCCAGTTACCCGTAAAGAGTATTGAAATATTACTCCTTTGACCAGCTAGGTGCATATCTCTGTGAGACCATATTTTTTTCATATGCTAGAGCCAATACAATATGTTACAGTAGATTTAATTAGAAGCAGATAAGAGAAATCAGTTGTATTCTATTAAACTAGATACTAAAGAGATTTGCAAAAATGTAGAACTAAAGTTTTATCTTGGTTTTTTTTTTTTTCTAAATAGGTAGATTTCATTAAAATATCTTATTTGTAGTAATAGGTAATGGGTTTTTTAAAAATAAAAAAACCATGAATTAATAAACCTTTTTTTTTTTTTTAAGAGATAGGGGTCTTACTTTGTTCTCTAGGCTGGAGTGCAGTGATGCCATCACAGCTCACTGCAGCGTCCAACTCCTGGGCTTAAGTGATCCTCCTGCCTCAGCCTCAAGTAGCTGCTACTACAGGCACGCACTACCTTGCCTGTCTAATATTCTAATTTTTTGTAGAGACGGGGCCTCGCTATGTTGCCCAGGCTGGTCTTGAGCTCAAGCAGTCCTCCCACATCAGCCTCCCAAAGTATTGCCATTATAGGCCTTAGGCACTGTACCTGGCCACTTACCTTTTTTAACTTCAAAAGTTTATAATATGGTAAAAAACGACACAAACAAAAGTTCTTTTTGACTTGATCGTTTTTACATGTGTAAAGGTGTCCTAAAACCAACGTTTAAAAACCTCTGGTATTATTCATTTAAGGTTAACATTTTTTTTGTCCCGGCGCGGTGGCTCACACCTGTAATTGCAGCACTTTGGGAGGCTGAGGCAGGCGGATTACTTGAGATCAGTAGTTCGAGACCAGCCTGTCCAACATGGTGAAACCCCATGATTACTAAGAATACAAAAATTAGCCAGTTGTGGTGGAGGGTGGGGCCCCTGTAATTCCAGCTACTCAGGAAGCTGAGGCAGGAGAATTGCCTGAACCCAGGAGGGAGAGGTTGCAGTGAGCTGAGATTGTGCCGCTCTACTCCAGCCTGGGGGACAGAGTGAGTGGAACTATACCTCAAAAAAGAAAAAACACCTGCAAGCTTTTTTTTTTGTGCCAGCCTCTCCTGTAAAATGGGTCTTTTATTTCTACCGTATATTCTGTAGTGACTAGCCCAAGAGTAACTGGTTGTATGAGGAGCTGGATAACACACCACCCATTCATTCTTATAGTACCTCTTTGGGAGACTCTGCACACACCAAGTATCTTTCACAAATGCCCAATTCTCTTCCACCACAATACCAGTTCCAAATGTGGTACCAACTTATTCCAAGAAATGTGGAAATTAAACAAAAATTTTTTAATACAAAGATTTAAGGCATTTACAAAATTACAAATTTTTTTAAATACAAAGATTTAAGGAATTCCAGAAACATAGTTTTTATTATACGTGTATATACAAGTACAGTGCCATGTGCCACCAGATACAGTGGCATGTGCCTGTAGTCCCAGCTACTGGAGAGGCTGAAGCAAGAGAATCAGTTGAGCCTGGGAATCTAAGGCTATAGTGTGTCTTGCCTGTGCATAGTCACTGCACTGCAGCCTGGCCAACATAGCGTGCATGACTCCATCTCTAAATACACACACACACACAGACACACACAAGTTTTCCTCATGTGAACTGATTTTTTAAATAATATAACTTATTTAAATCTGTATGTTTTAAAAATTGAGTGCTGAAAATTATGTTACCTACCCAGAGATAAATATTTTAACATTTTGGATGAATAGCTATACAAATACACAGATAGATACTGCATGAATGGGATTTGATATTACATCCTGCTCTGGTATCTGCTTTCATTCTCAGCTCTAGACCTTATTTTTTTTGTTTCTCAGTAGATACATAGGCCAAGACCCTATCTTGAGAGAGAGAGAGAGAGAGAGAGCGCGCGCGCGCGCGTGTGTGTGTGTGTGTCTAGCTGATCCATACAGTGGAATACCATGTAACCAAAGCTCTTTTCATTTGGGAAAACATTGGCAGAAGTGATGGTTGCTTGGAGAGTTAAATCTCTGGAGTACATATAATGTAATCTGTGCAAACTCAGGTCCCTTATCCTTCTTTTCATTCTGCACTTTGTGTAGCTACTAGGATCCTAGCTATACTGAGATATAATGGAGGAGCAGCAGTGTCTCTACTTAAACAAAATAGTTTAATTAGTGGCTGAAGGTGGAGGGGTGTCTTTCTGTCTTTTAATTAAATAGCCCTCAGAAGGTCAAGGAGATCATACTGGTCAAACATTAACAGTTCTGTACAGGAAATTATGGTGAGTTCCTGTTCTAATTTTCTCACTTGAGTTTAGCAAACATTTGAGGGGAGGTGAGAAATTAAAAAGCTGAATAAGTTACAGTTCTGCTCTTGGAGTGTTTACACATAGGAGAGGAAACAGGCCTGTAAGGAACTGCCGTGTAAGGTAGAGCAAGTGTTCAGTTGAAGTTACAGACAATGCTTGTGCAACTGATGAAGCCAATAATTATTCAGTGCGTGGGAAAGACCTGGTAGTCTTCTTCTTTTAGCTGAACATGAGAAAGATTTCAGTTAAATAGAAATTGTGGAAACAGATCTACAGACTGAAGGGGTGGCCAGCGTGAGGATCAGAAACTGAAAGTGTAGGGAGGAAGAAATCACAAAAGAGCTGGAGCTCATGATCCAGTGCAGCTGAAGAGATGCCCAGAAGGAAACAGAAAGCAGCAGCGCTGGACAGGGGTATTGTGCCGCATTTAGGAAATCTAGATACCATTTGTTCTGTGAATAGGAGGAAGCTTGTCAGGATTCACAGAACGCATCTCATCAGCATGCTGCTTTATTCATCTCAGAAGTAGCATGTACGGAATAGGCAAACTCTGATAAAGGAGTATGGAGAGGTTTCTTGTGTTTTTTCTTTGTTTTGTTTAAAATGACTTACATTAACTGTGTTACACATTCTGTAGGGCAGAATTCCAGGTACAGGTTAACTGGATCCTGCTTGTGGTCCCATATGGCTGAAATGAGTATGTTGGCTGACTTGCGACTTCATCTCATGTTTTTCCATTCCCACATGGTTGTGGTAGAATCCAGGACCTTGAGGTTGTAGGCAGTTAACTAGGAGTATGACTTTTTTATTCATTCATTCATTCATTCATTTAGAGACAGAGTAGAGTGTTGCTTTGTCTCTTAGGCTGGAGTGCAGTGGCATGATCTCAGCTCACTGCAACCTCCACCTCCTGGGTTCAAGCGATTCTTCTGCCTCAGCCTCCCGAGTAGCTGGGATTACAGGTGTGCGTCACCACACCCAGCTAGTTTTTTTGTATTTTTAGTAGAGATGGGGTTTCACCATGTTGGCCAGGCTGGTCTTGAACTCCTAACCTCCAGTGATCCACCCACCTCAGCCTCCCAAAGTGCTGGGATTACAGGTGTGAGCCACTGTGCCCGGCCGAGCATGACTTTTTTTTTTTTTCTGAAAAGGAGTATGATTTTTAGCTGTCATTTAATTGAACCCCCACCACATGCCAAATACAGGCACATACATACATGATCGTTAACCCCTCCTGACCTCAGTGTAAGCCAGTATTACCTACACTTGATAGATGGAGCAGAGAGTAAGTGGAATGCTGATCACATCTTACACCCTGAGCAGAAAATGATGTTTTTCAGGTGATGTTGCTAGTGTCCCCCACCCAGAAGCCTGAATTTAGTTGGAAAGGAAAAGTTTTATTAAAAAGTCTTTCCCTTGTGACTTTAAGGAAGAAGGAGGGGCATGTTTGCAAAAGAAACACTGCTAATGAACGTTTTCCTGTTAAATCACATACATCTCAGGACTCCTATCTCATGGAATCAGTATCTTCTTGGCAGTTTTACAAAGAAACCTGATTTTAAAGCCACAATGCAGAAGAGATTGGTGTCTTCTATGGCTTGGGTTTTATCTGCTTGGAGGGTATGTGTCTAATTCTCTTTTTCCCTCTCATACTGGTAAATATACCAAAATATAGAGAGAATAGTATGACCAATCCCAAAAACTCATCATTCATTTTTAACAGTTATCAAGATTTAGCCACAACTTTTTGATTGCTTCTTTCTCCTCCTCCTCATTTGTCTTTTTACTGAATTGGTCAGTCAATATATTTGCATTAGTTACATCTTTTAAGTGCCTTTTAATCTAGAGCAGTTTCTCTCACCCTACTTGGGAGGCTGGAGTGGGTGGATCTCTCTTTTTTATGCCATTGGATTGTTGAAAAAAGTGCCAGCCTTCCTGGGAAAAGATTCTCTGGTGGTTTTGTCTGTTTTCTTCTTTTAGATGTCCTTTTGCTTGTTCTTGTGTCCCCTTTATTTACTGTAAATATAAAAGCTTGATTAGATTTGCAAGGTTTGGTTAAATTCAGCCTTGCCATTTTGGGGTATGAGTACATCATAGGCTGTACTGTGTACTTTATGTGACATCCGTTTATAAAATAACTAATTTGGGGGCTATTCCATGTTTGGTGTAAACTAAGAGGGGTTTGTGGATTCAAGCCTCCATTGTAAGGTCCCTATCACCTTCATTTTAACGACTTCATGTATTGATCTTTTTCCTCATTACTTCATTAGTGACTGAAAAATGTTGATTTTTCTAATTGGTTGTTTACCCTGAAATACACGTCTCATCTAAAAAAGCAGGACAAATGCTTAATTCTTTTCCTTTTAGTGCAAATTTTCAGCCTAAGACATTGGTGCCTGGTAATCTCCATTGGTGATCACTGTTTCGTGGGGGGTTGTTTGTTGCATTGTCGTTATTGTTTCCCCTTTCCCTGTTTTTGAGTATTATCATGAACTCGTGTTTTTTAGTATATTTTCAAGGTTTTCAGAATACCGCAGTCATTATTCTTTCTGATGTCCAGGGGCAGGGAAGGGACAGTATCTTTTTGATAGAAGGATATACCAGGACTCCCTCAGGGGACTGAGTTTTGGAATGTCCATCATTTGTAAGAGTGATGCGGTCTCACTTCCTAATGGTTCAGAACCATTAGAGGTACTTCCCTGGGTGTCCAGTATGACCTATGACTGTTAGAGTATAATGCACTTCTTTGGCTATTTATCTGGTTAAAGCAACTCCTTTATCCACAGAAAAGCCCACTTTTACAGCTTTGTGAGGATAAAATTTTTAGAAAGGAAACAGATTTTTAAAATATTACTAAGATTCTTTTTTTTTTTTTTTTTTTTTTTTTTTTTTTTTTTTGAGACGGAGTCTCGCTCTGTCGCCCAGGCTGGAGTGCAGTGGCCGGATCTCAGCTCACTGCAAGCTCCGCCTCCCGGGTTCACGCCATTCTCCGGCCTCAGCCTCCGGAGTAGCTGGGACTACAGGCGCCCGCCACCTCGCCCGGCTAGTTTTTTGTATTTCTTAATAGAGACGGGGTTTCACCGTGTTAGCCAGGATGGTTTCGATCTCCTGACCTCGTGATCCGCCCGTCTCGGCCTCCCAAAGTGCTGGGATTACAGGCTTGAGCCACCGCGCCCGGCCAATATTACTAAGATTCTTTAGGAACTATAGTAGAAGACTGGGATTACTAGTGACTATACATTATTTTTTATTTTCTTCCCAATTGCAAGGCTGTGTCAGCAGAACATGAAATTAAGCTAAAAGTGGAAAGGTGGGACATGTAATAGCCAGAATGTTCATCAACAACAAAAAAAATTTATCTTGTAAAAAGTGTGTCTTTGCACGTAAAATAAACATAAAACAGACTGAGCACTGATATTGACTAGATGCTTTAAAATAAGCAGAAGGAGCAGAAAGTTAAATATTTAGATTAGTTCAAAATGTTAGCTTTATAGTAGTGTGCCATTGATGGAGTATTCCTGGAACATGTCTTCTCTGCTTGTTTTAACACCTGACCTTGGTCCCTGAAATGGAATGTATAGACAGGAAGACAGTGATATGGGTGGGTTTGTTTGACATTTTCTCTTTGTTTGAATAAGCCCTTTAGTTGTTTCTTAATACTATTGAATATTTAGTGGCTTTCTAGGACCAAGACAGTATGGTTCCGTCATTCTGTCATGATTGGTTTGGGTTCATTCACGTTTTCCCCAAAAGGACTAGACACACTTGAATCTGAGGTTGAATTTAATTGACTTTTTCATTGTATGTTTATGGTTTATGAAGAATAGATGAACTTTGTCAACAAAGATGGTGCCTGGCAGAAAGATTGAAACTTAGTAGGCTCTTGTTGTGGGAATGTTTATTTCCCTGCTTCTCTCTCAGGGTTGTTATATAAAATTATTTTAGATTACTCATATAATTGTGAGTAATCTAAATTATATGAGTATAATGTGAGCATAACGTCCTCCATGTTTATCCATGTTGTTGCAAATGGTAGGATCCTCTCCCCGCCCCCCTTTTTAAGGCTGAATAATATTCCAGTTCATGTATACACCACATTTCTTTGTCATTTGCCATTTAGATTGCTTCCATGCCTTGTCTTTTGTAAATAATGTTATAGTGAACATGGGAGTACAGATATTTGTTTAGACGGTAAATCTTAGGTTGTGTTGTTACCACATCCTCCAAAATAATAAATAAAGAAGATAGAATGAGAGAATTGGAGAAATGTTGTTCAGAAGAAACAAAATTTCAGTTAGACAGGAGAAATAAGCTCGAGATCTGTTGTGCATTATGGTGACTGTAGTTAATAATGTAATAGATGCTTGAAAATTGCTGGGAGAGTAGATTTTAAGTGTTCTTATCAGAAAAACCTAAGTATGTCAAGTAATTCATATGTTAATTAACTTGATTTAACCATTCCACAGTGTACACATATTTCCAAACATCACATTGAGCCAGGGCTGGTGGCACAGGCCTGTAGTCCCAGCTACTTGTGAGGTTGAGGTAGGTAGATCCCTGGAGCCTAGGAGTTCTAGTCCAGCCTGGCCAACACAGTGAGACCCCATCTCTATTAAAAACAAAAAAACACACACACACAAGAAACCAATTCCAGCCTGGGCAACAAGAACGAAACTCCAAACAAACAAACAAACAAAACATGTGGCTAGGTGGAGGGGATTATGCCAGTGATCTCAACATTTGGAGAGGCCAAGGTGGGCAGATTGCTTGAGCCCGGGAGATCAAGACTGTAGTAAGCCATGATGGAGCTACTGCACTCCAGCCTGGGCAACAGACCAAGACCCTTTGTCAAAACACAAACACACATGTGTAATGTTGTACACCGTAAATATATACAATTTTTAATTTGCCAATTGAAACTATAAGTTAATTTTATATAATTTTTAAAAAGGATAGGAGGAAACTTTTGGAGATGATGAATATGTTTATGATATTGATTGCAGTGAGAGTTTCATGGGTATATACTTACCTCCAAACTCATCAAGTTGTAGACATTAACTATGTACAGCTCTTTGTATATCAGTCATTTCTCAGGTGATTTTTTAAAAAAATACTTACCTTTCTGATAGGCAGAAATGGCATGACATTTTAATAGTTGATTTATAAAGTTTTTTGTCATATACTTATTGACCATTTAATTTGAGAATGGTATTTTCCAGTTATTTGTCAATTTCTTGTTTTCCTTGTTGATAGATCTATATAAGAAGAATAATGCTTTCTTGACTAGTGTGGTTTGCTTTCAGGTGGATGCTTTCCTCATTGGTTGAAGGAGAAGTTGGTGATTCTGTTTTCTTTTTTCCTCTCCCTCAAAATTAATAGTATGAGCACCTCCACAGCTGGTGGTTTCTCTTTAAAATAATGATGGATTAGGCTGGGTGCAGTGCTTCATGCTGTAATCCCAGCACTTTGGGAGGCTGAGGCAGGCAGATCACTTGAGGTCAGGAGTTTGAGACCAGCCTGGCCAACATGGCAAAACCTCGTCTCTACTAAAAAGACAAAAATTAGCCAGGCATGGTGGTGCGCACCTGTAATCCCAGGTACTCGGGAGGCTGAGGCAGGAGAATTGCTTGAACCCAAGAGGCAGAAGTTGCAGTGAGCCAAGATCGCACCACTATACTCCAGCCTGGGCAAGAGAGTGAAACTGTCTCCCAAAAAAAAAAAGTTATAATGATGATGAAGTTCCTGTTTTGTTTTACCTCACTGAGCTGTAATAGGAATAAAATGAGATAATGTGCTTTAAAATATGTTAAGTACTACATAATGGCATGCTGTAAATATAGTCCAAGGCTTAAGCAGCTTCATTTGGAGTATCATTTGAGTAAGGTTCCTCTAGAAATCTAGCGTGCAGGGGAGGCCAGGGCTGTAGGGTGAGCACATGGCAGGGGAAGAATTCCTCAAAATTGTAACTGTAAAAATAAATCTAACCTTGATGCTTTTTCTTTTCTTGATTTCCATAAATTGCATTATACTTGATATAGACCCATTTTGTGATCTCATAGCTGCATTAGCATGTTAATTTCTGCTGAGTGGGTTAGTAATCAAATAACCAAATGGATAGACAAGAAAAGAGACTTTATAAGTGGATTATCTTGCTTTCCAGTGTTACCATTTTTAATGATGGTCTACTTAGTTTTACTTTAACTTTTTTTTATGGAAAATTTCAAACATATATACAAGTTGAAGGATTTTTAGCATAACGTTTTATTGATTTAAGTTTGTTTGAATCAACGTTCAATATGTTCCCTCTCATTCTCCCTTGCTTTTTTGCTTGCAGTTTATTTGTTGTGGAACCCAGATGGTTGGTCCTGTAATTTCCTAGGTATCTCTGTGGTTTTGTTTCGCATGATTCTGTTTCTAAATTATCTGCAAATTAGTAGTTATCTTTTATATTTTTTTTTATCATGCAAGAATACCTGGTAGTGTGTGCTTCAATCAAGAGGCACATTGTGATGTTTATAGCCATTGATTATCTTTATCAGGATCTACCAATTGCCCATTCCTTTTTATGTTTATTTACTTGTCTTTTGGTTATGTTCATGTATTTCATTAAATTTAAAAATATATTATGTATTTATTAAACAGTGCTGTATGAAGATTATACCAATGTACACAGCCAACAGCCATGTACCAGAATATCCATATTTTTTTTATTTTATAGATATCTGAGGCTTAAGGAGATACGTAGTTTTCCCCAAGATTACATAGCTATTCAGTACAATACTCAGCTCTATATATGTAAATTTTGCGTTAATCTCAGACATAACACCAGTTTTCTTCTCTCCTTTCACTGTTATTGCCATCTTCATTTTTTGAAAAATTATAGAAAGGCAGATATAAGTAGGGCAAGGTGAGATGAAAAGAAGGGAACTAAGCAGTTAACATAGGAGGGTTAAAGACCCAAATGTGATTTCCAGAACATTCTGCGCTTTCTTCTCTCATACTAATTCTCTAGTGCTTAAAATTATCCAGCCATTGATAGTCATTACTTAGGTCTACTAATTCATTCCCTAATCTTTTGTATTTTTCTTTTCTTTTCTTTTCTTTTTTTTTTTTTGAGATGAAGCCTGGCTCTGTTACCCAGCCTGGAGTGTAGTGGCGCAATCTCAGCTCACTGCAACCTCCTCCTCCCAGGTTCAAGCGATTTTCCTGCCTCAACCTCCGGAGTAGCTGGGATTACAGGTGCCTGCCACCATGCCCAGCTAATTTTTTGTATTTTTAGTAGAGATGGCGTTTCACCATGTTGGCCAGGCTGGTCTCGAACTCCTGACCTTGTGATTTGCCTGCCTCAGCCTCCCAAAGTGCTGGGATTACAGGTGTGAGCCACCACACCCGGCTTGTATTTTTCAAAATAAACATTTGATCACATTAATAACTTTGGAAACTTAATTTCAAACTTTTCCAGTAAAACTACTTTTTTGTAGCCCTTTAAAGACCACTATTAGCACTATTTATAAAAAGTACCAAAGCTGGGATCCTATTGGAATATTCCAAGTTTAGTCTATCATACCATTTTTGCTAGCACTTCATCAGTGGATATATTTACAAAAAAATTTAATCTAGATGTGTTTGATGTATCATTAAAAGTTATTTCAAAAATTATTTTATTGTAAATGTTTTTCAAACTTAAGTTCTTCTAAAATAGCAATTTAACTTGATTTCTGGTAAACAGTTAAAGATTAGCAAAGTTTTTAATGTGATAATTTTTAGTAGAGGTTAAATTTAGGAATTAGCAGTCTCCTACTTCTAGTTCAAATCCAAGTGAACTTTTAGAAGTCTAAAATATACTGGCCTCTCTCAAGACGTAGACACAGATATCAACAAATGCCAAAAGAGATATGCAAACAGGAAACTGTGATTCTTTTAAAAAATATTTTACATCATATAATCATTTTTCCACTTGACCCTTCTCCTTCCTCCTCCTCCTCCGCAATAAGAAGAATCTACAGTAATCCTGTAGAAACTTTAGAAATCTTTGTTTTTCTTCCCCACAACTCCCTATTTATATATGTTAAGTGCTACCTGATACAGCAAACACATGTAAATGATGTCCTTTCAAAGTTCACTAGCTTCCTCTCTGAAGTCATTTAAAATTCAGAAGCCATAAAACAAACCATCAGATAAAAGTATGAGACTTTATACTGAAATAGAACCATAAGAACATTTTTTTGCAGTTTCTGCAAGGAATTACTCCTTTCAGTGAATCAATAATGACGTTTTGGGTCAAGAGAATGGAAACTGCTTGCGGGGGAACGTAGGTAGGTGACTCTAGTACAGAGAAAGGCATTTGATGTGGCACAGACCTAAGGCCAGGTAGGTGGCGGGTGTCAGGACCCATGCTGTAGAGCTGTCTGCAGGTTGCAGCTCCTCCAGCTGGCCTTCCTAGCCCTGACCAATTGCTCTGAGGCTTCCAGCCCTAAGCTGCTTCTCTTGAATTCTCCTCTGAATACCTATACAGTGTGTGAAAGAATTCCTTGCCACTCATGAGAAATGTATAGACGCATTTGAAAATATTTGATGCACTTAAATCCCAGATTAGTAGCAATTATGCTAACAGATAGCATTTTCATCAATGGTTTGATGAAAAGCCATTTCTAATAGATGGGGGAATCCCATCGTGACATGAGAAGAGATTCACTTCCCACTTTGTAGAGTCCACCTCTTTAGCACACTGTGCAGGCCCTTCATGATCTGCGCCCCCACTCCTCATCCCCAGATCTCCAGCCATTAGGTCTCCTTGAAAGCCGTGTTCCAACAATACTCAGCTCTGGGAGTCCAAAGAGAGCCCATCATGTATTTTCTTTGCCTTCAGACTTTTTGCTTAGAGTACCCATTCCCTGGCCATAAATTTAATACCTTTACAAATTAGCTGCTTGTCCTTGAGAAGTCACCTTCACCATCGCTTCCTTCATAAAGCTTGCCAGGCTTTCCAAATGTTTCCAAATGTAGGTTAATTGCTCTACTGTGTTGGTTACTGCTGTAGAACTGTATTTATTCAGGCAGCAGCATAGATACTGATTACATTTATGTGGGACCGTTGGTGGAAGACAGGTTCCCCAAAGTGAAAACAATCCACTGAGATAAATTTTCTAAGCCCAATTTTGTTTTACTGAAGGCTGGGAAGCCCTGAGGTTGGTTCTTGAAGCACACACAGCCTGGAGAAAAGCAATTCTGGATGTATGTGGCTACCCCTTGATTTGGATGAATTACATTCCAGTCAAAAGGAAGAACAGATTTGAAAATGTAATGACAAGACTGACTTCATTCAGGAAATCATAACTAATTTTACCAAGCTAGGGGTGAGTTGATGGTGTATAATAAATTTGGGAAGAAGGAAATGGGAATCCTGGATTACAATTAGTAGTTTTCTTTAATTCAAAAGGTATTGGGAGCTATTGCAGATCTGGAAGAAGGAGAATTTACATTATCAGAAAGAACTCAGCAACAAATTTTAAAGGAGATGTGGCTTTGTTTTAGGTATTTTCTCATCTAAAAAAATTTAAGAGAATGATTAAAAATGCATCACCAAAAGTGCCAGGGTGATGATTCAGATAGCGCTCTGTAGCTCCATCCTAAAAAGGGCATGCTAGCCTGTTCTTCTGATACGTACTTAGAAAACTTTCCCAGTTCTCTCCACCTCTATTTCCAGCACCATTTGCCCCTTTGGACCTGATTCTCATCTAAAGATATTCTATTATGGGAAGTAAATACACCCTGAGAAAAATAACATTCTGACAAAACCTTGAAGTGAGTTCTTGTAAACCCTCAGACAGGCTACTCATTCTATATTTGTAGCAGGATCAGAGGAATTACCAGATGAAACGGCCCTGGAAGCTGGTGTGAGCATCCACACCACAGGCCTTCCTCTCGTCCCTAATCACACAGCTACCCTGGGAAGCCTTTTCTGGGGTCTCCCAGTCTCACTCTGGGTGGAGTTTGTTCTTTCCTCAACTGCCGGTTCCCCAGGTCTCCGAATTAAATTTTCTATTCTCGTCTTTTTTCATAAATTCTCTTTGAAGATCCAGAGACAACTCTCCCAACAGTTTCTGTTCCCTCTGAGACATTTGTAAACTACCGTCTCATCACCCACTAGCTGGCCCACAGCCATTGGTTACATACACAGCCCAATCTTTTCATAATTTACCATCCAAGCCCCACACTGTGTGCTGTGGGCTTCATGATCCGTTTACCAGACTATTCCCAGCCCCAGCATCCTGTGCTGGGCCTCAGCACAGTGTGAGAAAAGGAAAACTTGGAGGGGATCCAGCATGAAAAAAATGAAAGATTGGGAAGAGGAGTGTCCGTGAGAAAAGGATGAAGGAGCTGGGTAGGTTTAGCGCTTGAGATGAGATGGAGAATGAGACATATGTTGAGATTGTTTCACTTTCACCTTGGTTATAATATCCATAAAGACAGGTTTAAAATGGTAATCCTTGTTTAGTGGTGGACTCTGTGTGTGTGGGATGTCACATTGCTTCGGAGAGGTACTAAGGTGCTCAAGCAGCCTCTGCAATAGGATTTAGTTCCCTGTCTTTTCTATCCCTTGTCTGATCAGTCTTGAGATTTTACTGGTAAAGAGACTGGAGAAAGAGGGGTGGGTGGACAGGACACAGAGGATGGGGGAAACTCCTGCAAGTATGTTTGCCTGATGGGCTCCAGATGGGGAGCCGGGACATACCTGTGACCATGGTGGGTCATTAGGTCTTACGTAGTTCTGGGAACTGGTGGAACCTGGGGTCAGTAGATGGTGCCTGTTTGACCTTTGGGCATCTTTAGGAATGAGAAGTTCAAGAATGATGATGACAGCAGCTGTTACTCATTCAAGACATTTCTGTTAAACACGTTACATTTGTTATCTCATTCAATCTTCACAACACCCTGTTACGTAAATACAGTTGTTATTCTCATTTTACAAAGAGGGAATTAAGCTCAGAGTTTTTAAAATGTGCCCATGGTCACATTTGGTAAGCTGCTCATCTGAGGTTTAAAACCAAGTCTGTCAGGTCACAGACCCCAAGGTGGGGTTGTTTGGTTTGTTTTAGCAGCGTTATTGAGCTGTAATTCACATACCATTCAATTTAAAGCATGCAACTCAGTATTTTTTGTATGTTATTAATTTTTTTAAATTGTGGTAAGGCCCAGCATGGTGGCTCACGCCTGTAATCCCAACACTTTTGGAGGCTGAGATGGGTGGATCACGAGGAGTTCAAGACCAGCCTGGCTAACATGGTGAAACCCCGTCTATACTAAAAAAAATTAAAAATTAGCCAAGTGTGGTGGCATGCCCCTTGTAGTCCCAGCTATTCAGGAAGCTGAGCAGGAAAATATCTGGAACCCAGGAGGTGGAGCTTGCAGTAAGCCGAGATCACGCCACTGCACTGCAGCCTGGGCAACAGAGCGAGATTCTGTCTCAAGAAAAAAAAAAAGGTGGTAAAATTTTTTTGACATAAACCTGCCATTTTTTTAGTATACAATTTAGTGACATCAATTACATTCACAGTGTTTTGCATCCATCACCACTATCTATTTCCAACACTTTTTCATCACCTTAAAAACTCTAACTGCATACCTGTAATCCCAACTACTGGGGACACTGAAGCAGAAGAATCGCTTGAACCCGGGAGGTGGAGGTTGCAGTGAGCTGAAATGGTGCCATTGCACTCCAGCCTGGGCAACAAGAGCAAAACTCCATCTCAAAAAAAAAAGAAAGAAAGAAAAATGACTCTAACCATTAAGCTGTAACTCCCCATTCCCTCCTTTCCTTGTCACCTGGTAGCTGAAAGTCTACTTTCTGTCTCTGTTAATTTGCCTACTCTAGATACCTCATATAAGTAGAATCATACAGTATTTGTCCTTTTGTGTCTGGCTTCTTTCCCTTAGCATAATGTCATCAAGGTTCATCCATGTTGTAGCATATACTAGAACTCCATCCCTTTTTATGACTGAGTGATGACCCATTGTATGGATATCTTGTAAACTACATCTTGTTTATTCATTTGTTGATGGACACTTGAGTTGTTTCCACCATTTGCCTATCGTACAGAGCCCAAGTTTTAGCTGGCATGTATATTACAACATAAGCTGAGAACCACCCCAGGATGAGATCTCCTGATTTCAAGCTGAAGCATCACACCATGTTGCAGAGAACCGGTAGCCTCAGTATTGACACTCAGGCTGACCTGAGTTTTGAAATACAAGTCTCTATCACATTAGCTGTGGGGCATGGGCCAAGTTATTTAACTTCTCTGACTCTGGGTTTCTCAGTCTCCACTATCCAGACAGGTAAACAAAACAGTACGGTTGAATATGTGTTCTATTGTGAGAAGTTTTCTTTTTTTCTTTTCTTTTTCGAGATGGAGTTTCACTCTTATTTCCCAGGCTGGAGTGCAATGGCGCAATCTTAGCTCACCGCAACCTCCGCCTCCTGGGTTCAAACGATTCTCCTGCCTCAGCCTCCCGAGTAGCTGGGATTACAGGCACACACCACCACGCCCAGTTAATTTTGTATTTTTAGTAGAGATGGGGATTCTCCATGTTGGTCAAGCTGGTCTCCAACTCCCGACCTCAGGTGATCCACCTGCCTTGGCCTCCCAAAATGCTGGGATTACAGGCGTGAGCCACTGCGCTCAGCCATTCATGGGAAGTTTTCTTAAACACTTTACCTTTTCAATTATCATGACAACCTATGAGAACAGGTACTACTACTACCACTATTCTTCCTCCTCCTCCTTTTTTGATAAGGAAATTTGGCCGAGGTCACATAGGTGGTAAGTGACCAGGGACTTCAAACCTAGATTTACCTACCAAAGCATTATACCAATCCCTCATGCAAACCATATATATATGTATGTGCTTGTATTATATTATATATATGTATATATATATACACACACACACATATTTATTTCACTTGTTTATGTACCTTTTTCCATCTTTATAGACAAGTCTTTTACGTTACTATTTTTGGTGGCTCTAATAATGGACCATTTTGTAGTTACTGAACTAGCCCATAGATTTGAACATTAAGGTATTTCCCCTTCGCTAATTAAAAAGAACTTTATATGACCATCTTCCTAATACTTAACCAGCAGTCAGTTCTAGATTTGTAGGGGACCTTGCCTGCACTGGGATGGCTTGGACACCTTCATTCTAAAATGTTCTGAAGCTTTAGGGAGGGAAGAAACCCCAGAAACTCCTTGGTTCCTGTGTTGGATCACCCGCCAAAGATCTGAAGTCATTCCAGAGTCAGCCAGCCTTCCTGCTGACCCTAATGCCCAGATTTCCTTGATCTTGCATCAGTGCAACTGAAAAAAAGATTTCAGACTAACAGGCAACCTTTTTAGTGTTTGAAGGTAATCAATTCATCCCAGACCAGTGATCCTCATGAGATAGAATTACTTACTATTCCGCAGAACCAAGAAGCTCAGTCTAAACTCTTGCAGTTTTCTTTTGGTATTTCAGTGCTTCTAACCAGGTTAGGATACCCTGTTCTCATATATGAACTCTGCCTGTCATTCACTTCCAAGAATGAGTACAGTCTTCAGGAATGAGAGGGCAGGAGGGGGGAGTTGTTTACATTAGCATTTGCCAAGTTTTTACTGTTTATCTTACCGGAAAGTCAACAGTGTGACTATTAACCTCCTGCATAATTGAAATTTGGGCCTTGTTATGGTTGTTCTTAAACTTGTGGTTAAATCTTTGTGATTTTTAGAAGGCAAAGAGATGGAGAGTAAAAGGAAGATAAAATATGACCATTCAGGGGAACTGAGGTCCATGGACACCTGGAGCTGTTTGTTGTAAATTGGCAGGTTCATTGCAGCCGGTGGAATGAATGATAAGGGAATTGTGTAGATCAGAGTCTCCCAAGGTACTCAGCCAATTTTGTTTAATAAAATTGAGTAGATTTTTTTGAGCAGATCACATTTCCTTGGTGAAGCTGGAGGGCTGTGAGATTTCTTTTAAAGAAAGTCTTCTGCTCTTAAATGAAGAGCATTGTTCTTATTTTAAAAATAAGTACTTGAACACCAATATAATTAACAAAGCTCTATCTTCTAGTGATCATTAATTTATTCTTAGTACAAAAGAGCTGAACAATATGTCTGAGGCACGAAGAATGAGGAAGAAACAGTTAAACATGAGAAGTGGCTGAGGGCATACATTCCAAAGCACCACTCCCTGCCACCTCCCTCTGGTAGGTAATGACTGCAGATCATCTGATGAATCAAGGGATTGTTTTTGTACTGAGGATAGATTTCCTATAGCAGAGACAACATTATTTATAGCCCCAGATTGTACTCCTTACCTTTTTTCCTATGTCACTTATTAATGTTGTTGTTGTTGTTTGACACTGTGCACTTACTATATGTATGTCAAATTCGCATTCAGTTTTTATAATGAACTATGTGTTAGTTTTTGTTTTTATTTTTATCTGAGGAATCAGAGGCTGGCAGAGATTAGGTAAGTTACCCAGTGTTGCACGGCTGGTAACATTTACAACTAAAGGACTTAAAGGGGAGAAACGCCGGTTTGACTTTCAGATGAAGATTATTGAGTCACCTTTCACCACCGTACACGTACATTCTGGAATTACCTCATCTATAATACTGATACAAGGAGGTCATTTGTTCTTTTCTTGTCCATACCCTTTTCAGTGACCATCTCCTCACCCTCTAAAGAGTTCCCAGGTCTTTGGGCACTTTTCAGATGACACACCACATCTTCCTTAATAACCTGCCACTGTGAAATAAGGAGTTCCATTTCCAAATAGTTTCTAGTACATTCTGCTACCCACTCCCACCCAGCATCGCCAAGATACATTCAGTTAAACAGGAATTACCTGTACAGAATCAGGTCCTTTTGTAACTCAGCGTTACTGCCCCAAATCTGGGCTGAAAAAATAAATGCTGATGATACTCAACTAGCATTTGCCTCACAGCAGGTGCCTAGTAAGTGTTTGTTGAAGACAAACACTTGTTAACCAAGATGAATTAAAATGTGAGAGTGGCCCCGACCAAATGAACATTTTTGGATTTTGTGGACTTTATTTATTCATGCTAATCATAACTTCACTTAAGAATTAGCCTCATTTTGTTTTTTGTAACTGGAGACTGCCCAATTATTTCATCCATCTTGTGGCCTCATGGCTTAACACTCTCAGAAAACATTTTTTATTCACTGTGATCATGGAGTATGCGGGGGGATTATCCTTCAGTGGCAATGTGGAACTAGCTTGCCTCTGAAAGCAAGGGAGGTGAAGGAAAGCAACTCTCAGGCCACAGATGTTTCCAGAAGTGGAGTTTTGCTTTGCACTGCAAATTTAATCCAAGGGCATCAGGTTTTTAAAACATGAATGAATCAAAGTAGGAGAGTTTGGAAAAGGAGGACACTTTTGAGATTTCCACACTTTGTTGCTAGCAGCTTTGTTACCTGTGGAGAGACAGTTCTGGGTCCATGGGTGGCTCTGCTCCTGTAGGTTTTTCTTGTTTCACAGTAATTGGCAGTAACAGACTTTTCTTACTTAAGTGATTGATCTAGCCTGGCTTAAAGAGATGATCAAATTCCTTGGCACACAGAAATGTTTAGCAGCCTTCTTCATATCCATTGCCATTGTGGTGCCTGATATATCTGGTGCTAGTGAATAAGTACTCATTACTCAAAGAAGTGTAGAACAGTTGCTGTGGAATTTCTTTTCAGGACTAATAAAAGTATAATTTTTTCTTGTACACAAATCAGGTTATTTCCCCCACCAGAATGCCAGGTTAAATTATTTCAAGTCTATAAAAATTGTTTGTTTTGGCCGGGCACAGTGGCTCACGCCTGTAATCCCAGCCCTTTGGGACGCTGAGGTGGGTGAATCACGAGGTCAGGAGTTCGAGACCAGCCTGGCCTACGTGATGACACCCCGTCTGTACTAAAAATACAAAAAATTAGCTGGGCGTGGTGGTGGGCGCCTGTAATCCCAGCTGCTCCGGAGGCTGAGGCAGGAGAATCGCTTGAACCCGGGAGCCGGAGGTTGCAGTGAGCCAAAATTGCACTACTGCACTCCAGCCCAGTGACAGCATGAGACTCTCCAAAAAAAAAAAAAAAAAAAAAAAATTGTTTGTTTTTAGCCTAAAACTACAATTTGCACTCTGACTTCTGAAAAGCACAGAAACTCAGTTTGAAGGCAGTGATGCCTTGTCAGGAATGTAGACTCTGGAAACAGATTCTTTAGATTTGTATCCTTCTACCTAGAAGCTGTATATGACCTTGGACAAGTCACTAAAACTCTCTAAGCATCAATTTCTTCATCTGTAAAATGGAAATATTAGTATCTAGTTCAAAGGACTAAGGGGAGATTGAGACTTTATGCTTGTGAAAGATACTATACACGTAAGCACAAAATAAATACTTGTTCTGGTTTCTAGGGACACATTAACATAATTTTAAAATAGGATTTCAGTCATTGATGTTTTTAGCATTCCCTGTGGATGGATTAAGGGCAAGTAGCCCACGGCTAGCCAGCATAGATGGGGAACCAGAAGAATGGGGGTGGTGGAGTTGCTGAGTTCCTAGAACAGGAGAAGGCCATGGGTGAGAGTGGGAGCTCAGTTCAGACACACAGCTTCATTCTGGAGTTCCTTACGTGGCTCATAGAAGAGTTTGCTTATGTGTGTGTCTAGATTTGTGTTATTTGTGCTATGGAGTATATTTTGGGGTTCTGACTCATCAGTTTCCTAGGTCAGTGGCAATCTCTTTAAAACTGATAACTGTGACAAGTTACTAGTTTCTGCCTTTTTTCTTCAACGACTGGAACCTTTGCAGATTTAAGAAAACTGACATTTTCTTAAAAGTCAAGGAAATGTGCTAAACTGTAAATCATTGGGTGAATTACATAATTCTGAAGTTTATATCCTCTTGCTATTTGTAAGTTAGTTGTAGGCACTTTGTAATATCGTTAATTTTAACTAACTTTTCTTGAATATGTTCTGTGTGCCAGACATATGTGCTGAGAATAGGAGATTACAGTTTTGTGAAGGACATAGACACAGAAAAAGATAATTTTTCATGTAAGCAGTAGGTGCAGTGTTCAGGGTACGCATAGGCTGTTTTGGGAGGTGTAAGAAAGGATATCTGGTCTATACTGGATTTTCATGAGACCTCCGTGCCTTGATGAACACTCTTTTAGGCAGCACCTGTCCCTACTAAGAGTCCCAGCTAAGAAATGGAAAGTTCATTAGGTCAGATTCATTAATTATCAAAGAAATCTACATTAAAATAACAGACTTTAATAACATTTCTTTAGATATAGGGTGTCACTATGTTTGCCTAGGCTGGCCTTGAACTCCTGGCTTCAGGTGATCCTCCCACCTTAGCCTCTGCAGTAGCTGGGGTTACAAGCATGTGCCCCGTTCTGTTTTTAAGGATGATTCCCAGTGTTGTTATATTAAAAATTGGTATAAATGTTGCTACTTTGGGGATTATACATTCAAACAGCACAGTTAGGTGTATTGAGGTCCTTAAAAGTGTTCATTTCTGAAAGCTTGGCAAGGTTATCTGGAAGGCTGAGGAGAGAGGATCACACGGGCCCAGGAGTTGAAGTTGTAGTGAGCATTGATGATCAGGCCTATGAGCAGCCGCTGCACTCCAGCCTGGGCAACATAGTGAGACCTTGTCTCTAAATAAATCAATCAGTAATGCATGGATGAATGTCTGCTGTGCAACATGCACTATGCTCGGTACTGGAGATACAGCAGTAAGCACCAGAGACACAGGCCCTGCACTCAGGGACCCTCTAGTTCAATAAGAGATCATCTCTTTTTATGGACTAGATAGAGATGAACCCAAGCAGCAATTTCATTAAAAAGACACCTCTGCCTCCCCTTGCTGTCATAACCATCCTTCTCCCTTGCTCCCTCTCCTCCCTCACCACATAACAGATGTATGCCAGAAGAGGTGTGTGAATGACAAATGAAAGTTTTACTAAAACACTTTTTGTTTATAATTTTTTTATTTTAAAAACATTAATTTCCACCTGAATCATAGACTCACGTTGCCCTGAAGATACACTTCCTAAAACACTTTTTTTAATGTTAGAAGAAATTTATTTTCCTTCCTTTTCTACTCTTTCTCCTTTGTGGACTTCCTTTGTGGCGGGCACAGTAGTGAATTTAACAGACAGTATGCTGCTCTCATGAAGCTTACCCAGGTCTCTAGCAGAGTGGGACTGAGCAGATTTTCTTAGGTTGTCCATATGACACAAAACCATTACGTTCTGAAAATACAGCTTCTGTTAAACATCCAGACTCGACTGCAGTTGTCAAGAAATTCAGGCTCGCAGAGAGGCTGGCAGACACTTTGAATCTTCAGTCTGCTAATGACAGGGAATGGACTTTCCTGAGGAAACTCTGGGTAACCCTCATCCCAGCAGCTACAGGTCACAGGAAAGAAGAGGAATGAAAATGTCCCCATGTGATGAGTAAGAGGAGGTAATAGTAGTGGCTTAAGTTCCCAGAGAAACAGTTTTCTTCCCGCTTATGCTCAGGGTTCCCTTCAACTCTCGGATTAGAAAGCAGAGCCTTTTATTTATTTATTTATTTATTTATTTATTTATTTATTTATTTATTTATTTGAGACGGAGTCTCGCTCTGTCGCCCAGGCTGGAGTGCAGTGGCCAGATCTCAGCTCACTGCAAGCTTCGCCTCCCAGGTTTACACCATTCTCCTGCCTCAGCCTCCCGAGTCCGGGACTATAGGCGCCCGCCACCACGCACGGCTAGTTTTTTGTATTTTTTAGTAGAGACGGGGTTTCACCATGTTAGCCAGGATGGTCTCGATCTCCTGACCTCGTGATCCACCCGTCTCGGCCTCCCAAAGTGCAGGGATTACAGGCTTGAGCCACCGCACCTGGCCAGCAGATCCTTTTAAAATCCTGGATTGCATTGCATGATTTCTTGGCCTCGAAGAGGAGGTGGGCAGTAAAGGAAGAAGACAATCATCAGAGCAGTGACTGGTCAAAAGATTGGCGGAAAATCATTAAATGGAGAAGTGACTCTGGGCCAGTTGAATCATGACCACCTGCTTTTGAAATTTCCTTGGCATACGTATTTTGGGGTCTGTTTGCTTTTTTGCAGACAACTTGTTGCTTCTGCAGTTTGTATTAGAGAAATAGTGGAGTGGGGAGACAGCGGAAGTTAAAGTCGGTCCGGCTAAGAACCTGCATTTCGGTAATAGAAGTAGGGATGGGAATGAGAAAGACATAGAGAAGATATCTTTATCATCAGTAGATGGAGATAATGAACATGGAGAAAGGCAGTGAAGTGCAGAAGTGAAGGGTCTGGACTCATGATCTTGATTGATTCACATCCTGGCTCTGTGAGAGTCATTGGGCTGGATATTTAACCTTGCTGTGTCTCAGCTTTCTCATAAGGTAAAAGGAGCTCCTGCTAATGTCTCCCATGAGGATGATTGGTGCACAGAATGTGCTCAGTAAACACGAGCTCCAACTGTCCTTAATACTGCTATCATCACTATCATTATCTTTGTCATCTCTATTGTTATTAGGACTTAGCAATTGTTTGGACATGGGAAGTGATGAAGGCTTCTAGCCTGAGGAAAAGGGATAAAGGAAAGTGTTGGCAGTAAGAAAAGGAATTGGTTTATGAGTGACAGTAAGTTCACTTCTTGATGAGTTGAGTTTGATGAATTTAGGGTGCTTACATTGGAGTAGAAATCAAAGCTATAGGTTTATGAGTCATCCTAAATAGAATTAGTAGTTGAAGCAATGGAAATGACCAAGGTCCATGATAGAGAGAAAATAGAAATAGTGGAGAGCCAAGCCGAGACTTGAGTTCTCCTCATGACTGCAGCACATAGTACAGTCGGTTCCCTGTACAGAACACAAAAATCGCCATGGTAATTAGTGCTGGGTGGTGGAAAAACACCTCCTTTGAGCTATTCACCCACTTTTTTTTTTTTTTTTTTTTTTTGGAGACTGAGTTTCACTCTGTCGCCCAGGCTAGAGTGCAGTGGTGCAATCTTGGCTCACTGCAGCCTCTGCCTCCCAGGTTCAAGCAGCTCTCCTACCTCATCCTACCAAGTAGCGGGGACTACAGGCACCCACCACTACACTCAGCTAATTTTTGTATCTTTAGTAGAGATGGGTTTTCATGTGGGCCAGGCTGGTCTCGAACTCCTGACCTCAAGTAATTCACCCACTTCAGCCTCCCAAAGTGCTGGGATTACAGGCATGAGCCACCATGCGCGGCAACACTCAGTCTTTTCATTAGCTTCTTTCATAAAAATCTTCATCTACATTTGTCTTCTTGGGAAGCCGATGATGTGTTTGACATTCTATGGGAACCGTATTAGTTCCCTGGGGCTGCCGCAACAGATTACCAGAAACTGGGTGGCTTCAATGGACAGAAATCTGTTCGCTCACAGTTTAGGAGACCAGAAATCTGAAATCACGGTGTCAGCAGTGTTGGATCTTCTAGAGGCTCTGAGGTATTCCTCTGTTTGTAGACATACCATTCCAGTCCCTGTCTTTGTCTCAAGATTCCTAAATCTATCTGCAAAGACCCTGTTTCCAAAAACAGTGACGTACTGGGGTTCTAGGTGGATGTGAATTTGGGGAAATGCCGTTCACCCTATCACAGGAGCTAGTGTGCACTGCCCTGCGCCACGGGAGCTGGTGTGGGCTATATTCTTAGTCCTGTGGCGGAAGAGCATGTCTCAATAGGCTAGTACTTAAAAGAGTGGGCCTTGTATGGCTGATTTTTAAAAGGCTTACTTAACAGACATGGATCAACTACTAGCTGAGGTACGTGAGTGGGAGTTGACTGCTAACAGAATCCTTGATTTATTTTTCTTGTTTCAAAATTTATATTATTCCTATTAAAAATGGAATTTTTCATCATGTTTGGATTTTCTGTGTCATGGCTGCTGTTTTTCCTGGCCAAATTCTTCATCTTCGAGGCAAGCTCTCCTGGAAGCCTCTGTCCCTGAGTTTTTTTATAGCAAATTGAGTATGCTAAAAAGCCAGACATAAAGACCACCTGCATTCCAAATGGGGCCCTGTCACCACCAGCAGCAGTGGGGGCATCACCCACCCCAGGGAGGAAAGGATGGTATGTAGAAGGGACCCCGAACTATGAGACAAGAGACTTCAGTTCTGGTCTCAGTTCAGACATTATAAGTTATCTATGAGACCTTAGATAGATCTTGGTGCCTTTATGTGCATATTTCTCTTCCACCCAGAATTAACCCTCAGTCTGGCTGTTTCTTCACCTGAAGGCAGGATGGAAGTATATTTTTTCTTCATTTTCTCAAGTATTAAGCAAATGGTTGATTTTTTTTTTTTTTTTTTGAGACAGAGTATCGCTCTGTAGCCCAGGCTGGAGTGCAGTGGTGCGATCTTGGCTCACTGCAATCTCTACCTCCCGGGTTCAGTCAATTATTGTGCCTCAGCCTCCCAATTAGCTGGGATTACAGGTGTGCACCACCACACCCAGCTAAGTTTTGTATTTTTAGTAGAGATGGGGTCTCACCGTGTTGGCCAAACTGGTCTCGATCTCCAGACATCAAGTGATCCACCCACCTCCACCTCCCAAAGTGCTGGGATTACAGGCGTAAGCCACTGCATCTGGCCCAAATGGTTGATTTCTTGATACTGTCTTATGATATGGTGGTAGGCATTGGTAAGCAAGAATAAGAGCTTGCCGTCCAGGAGGTAACTGCTGTGACTGGGGAGGTGCAGGATATGGTGGAGCACAGAGAAAGCAGTCTTCTAGACTAGAAGTGCGAGGCCAGGCCCCTCCCCACCCCGGGAAGCGGCGTCTAAGTAGAGCACAGTGAAGAGTTAAGCTGGGTGGAAGGAGTAAGTAACTGATGAGTAAGAGTTAAGCCAGGCAGGAGGAGGGGGAGAAAAGTGCCCCTGGCAGAGGGAGCAGTGTGTGGGAGAGAGGCAGGCATAGTCATGCAATGGAAGTGACTGATCCCAGACCATGAGGGAGAACCAGATGAGAATCAGGGCTGGAGAGGAGGATGAGGGCCAGATCATTTGGGATCTTATAGGCCATTACATGGAGTTCAGGCAGTATCCACAGAGCAAGAGGAAATCACAGAAAGGTTTGAAGTGGCATGACTAGATTAAGAGACAGGGTCTTACTGTGTTGCCCTGGGCTGGAAGTGCAGTGGCACAGTCACAGCTCACTGCAACCTCAAATAAGTCCTAGGTTCGAGTGAACTTCCCACCTTAGCCTCCCGAGTAGTTGGAACTAAAGGTATGTACCACCAGGCCTGGCTAATACTTTGTTTTTTTTAAGATACGGGGTCTCGCTAAAGTTGCCCAGGCTTGTCTCAAATCCTGGGCCCAGTCGATCTTCCTCCTCCTGCCTCTGCCTCCCAAAGCACTGGGATTACAGGTGTGAGCCACTGCATGCAGCCAAAATGTGTATTTTTAAAGTTGTCTTGAGTTGAGTGTGGTAGCCAGGAGGGCTTTTAGGAGGCCTTTTCAGTAATCCAGTAGTGTTGGTGAAGATCAAGCTGGATCATGGGATAGATTCAGCAGGACCTTGATGAAAGAATGAATGAGGGGGAGAATAGAGTGACCACCAGGTCTGTGGCTTGGGCAGCTGAGTGGAAGGTAGCATCTTACTAAAATCTGGAGCCAACGAGGACAGGTCATTGAGGGAGCATGTTTAGTTTTGGGTATGTCGAGCATGAAGTTGCTGTGGAATATTTCCAAATAGATGTTTTCAGGAGGCAAAAAAGTTCTTTTTTTTTTTTTTTGAGACAGAGTCTCACTGTGCCCAGGCTGGAGTGCAGTGGCGCAATCTTGTCTCACTGCAAGCTCCACCTCCCAGGTTCAAGAGATTCTCCTGCCTCAGCCCCCTGAGCAGCTGGGACTACAGGTGCCTGCCACCACACCTGGCTAATTTTTTGTATTTTTGGTAGAGATGGGGTTTCACTGTGTTAGCCAGGATGGTCTCGATCTCCTGATCTTGTGATCTGCCCGCCTCGGCCTCCCAAAGTGCTGGGATTACAGGCATGAGCCACCGCGCCCGGCCTCAAAAAAGTTCTTAAACCTTGTGTTACCAACTAAACTCAGAGATATATGGCCATACTTAAGTCCATTGAAGATTCTCCTTGTTCTTCCATCTCTCAGTTGTCATTCATGTTTCTCTCTCTTTCAATGTGACCGTAGACTGGAAGCTGCACCTTTCTGCATCTGTTTCCTCATCTAAAACGAAAAGGCAGAAGATGATCTTCCCAAGCTCTGTAGGCTTAAACCTTCATCAGACGCTCTGCAGTTCTTTGGTTTCAAAGGGATTACAGGGTGGAGTTGGAAGTTTCTAGTCCTTGTTTTTCAGAATCCAATTTGAGCTCTTCTGGTTGCATATTCTCATGCTAAGAAAAAAAGCCTATTCAGATGTATATTGTGAGCCCTCAACAACATTATCCTCAGAAGGTGCAAAAAAGAAAAGATGTAGCCAGATTGGGGCAATGGGAAAGGATTTGCCCAGCCTCTCAGGAGGGACGGATTAGGCCCAGACAAAAAAGCCCTGGCCTCTTGATCTGCCCTCTTTCTGCTCACTGGGGCCTGGCTCACTCTGGGTGGTCAAGAGCCTCTTTTGTCAAGAGGAATCTCACCCCCTCCCTAAACTCCAATTCATCCCAGTGGGCCTTGGGCAGCAATCTTTGTCTTCTTTTTTCAGCCTTCCATCCTGTAAAGTTTGAGCAGGATGATGGGCAGTGACTCAGGAAGGTGAAACCCATCAGGGCCTTGCCTCCTGCTTCAGTGGGGAGTCCTTGTGAAGGGCTTGCGCTGTGGAAAACCGGTCTCTCTAGCTTTTGTAATTTTCTCAAGCAACAAAAAAGCAAACAAATGCAAAAAGCTCATTCTGCTTTAATACCCACTTCCATCAAAGGGGAGTGTATGTGTGTGTTAGGAGAGTGCTCAGGCTCCTACTGAAAAGTTAGGTGTTTGTGAGGCCTGCTTCAGGTGCGATCCTGACCTGGTCAGGCCATGTATCTTTTGATGTTTATGGTAACTCCACATTCCTTCATGAGGGGAGAAGGGAAACAGATGATAAGATGTATCAAGGGATTTATCAAGTGTAAGTTCACCTTCATCTCTTTTTAGACTTCTGCCTTACCACTACTTTACTATTACTCAGCAATTTTGAGTTTAGGGAATTTCAGAGCAAATCCTCTTTTCTGCTGGCCTAGGTTTTGTGCAAATGTTAATGGTGAATTGTCTCTAAGCATCAGTAAAGAACTAATGGGAAGTAATGCTTCAGAATACAAATAGAGAAAGGTCTGGAAATCATAAATTCCAGCAGTCAGGCTGACATTGAAATCTGATTCCAGCTTATCTCTGTTGCTTATCTCTTTAGGATCAGATATCTTAAAGGACATATTCATTTCATTTTTTTTAAGTTTCTAAAGGAAGAACCCACTGATCAGGTAACCACCTCTACCCACCCCACCCCAGTTAGCCAGGACGATAAGGAAGGACCACTGACAGGCTGCAGGCCAAACACGTTCCCCTGAGGGCTCTGTCATTTGGAATCAGTTGTATGTATCAGTTTTATAGTCTTTATAGCTTTATAGTCTTCCACTATCACAGTGGGAACAGACAAGCATAGGCCACAGATGAGTGTATGAGGATTTAAAAGACTCAGAATGTCTTAAAATAGCCTGGTGGCTAAACAACAATAATAGCTTGGCATTCCTGAGAATGGTTGTTTGTTTAAAATTCAAGGCATCGGTTCTGGTAGCAGTTAGTTTCCACTAGCTGGGCTCCCACATTAGTTACTCTGGAAATCACAGTCTCATCACAACAGGAAGCACAGGGATCTATTAAGCTCCTCCCAGCCCTTCTGAGGGTGGTCCCTAAGCCTTGGGCTACAGGCACCTACACACCCTAGAACACAGTAGATGCTGTAGACCTGATCATTTTAAGGACTGTAGTGATGTTGTTGTTACCCTGACTAAATAATAATAATCAGTCTACTCTTAGGGGCTTATTTTTCCCACCTAGATACACAGGCAGTCTGTCTTTCCATCACCAAGTCCTGAGGAGGTAGCTTTTACTGCCTTGTTGAGAGGAGGGAGTCGGGAAGGCTAACCAGCAACAGTATGTTAAATCACATTGTTGGGGTCCCATCATATCTGGAAATGGGTACAAACTGCCCTCTGAACGTATCATTAGCAGTCAGCTCTTGACTCCCTACCATCCTGAGAGAAGCTCGTGCCATGCAAGCTGGCTGTGGGGAAGCCTCACCTACCCCCTGCCCACCAGATCCACATTCACCCACAGGCTCTGCTACTTTCTGGTTTCTCCGTAGAGCAGTCCCACATCACACCGAGCAAAGCAGTTTTCTGTTGCTAGTCTCCTCTCCGTATTGAAAAGTTTTGGGGGATGGGAAGGATGCAGAGACACTGGGCCTGGAATGGCTCCTTAGATGGTGGGAAGGAATAAAGTGACTCTGTTGACCTTGGGTCACATGCACTGTAGACTTAGGGAAAGTCCTGAATGGCAGAGTTACTAATGACTATCAAATCACCTTTTGCTGACTCCCGTGGCAGTCCTGGATAGCGTCCTTGGCATACTTGATTTCAGATTTTGACAGGTGATAAAAGCACATCTTGAGATTGCTGCTTCACAGGGCCCAGATTCCTTGCTATTGACTGATGTTATTTTTGCCTTTCCTGAGAAGCTCCCTCATGTGTTTGCTGTTACTTTTAATGGATTGCTTCCTGATACATAGGAGGCCCAGGCACTTGCCCTTCAATCGGGCCAACTGCAGCCTGACCTGGGTGGAATTGGAGCTGCCTGAGGAACACTTAGACCAGGCGCTTGGCAACATGACTCACTTTTTCCCCCTAAAAGTTAGTCTGTAAAGAGCAACTGGAAATGTTTACATCTTTGTGGAGTGTAATTTTAATCAGGATTCTCAAGGTTTTTCACCTCAATTCTCTGAATTTTTAAGATCTTAAATGCCCTGTGGTCACAGTATTTGGCCCTGTACTTCTGGGGGCTACATGGAAAATGCTTGATGATCATGACTGACTTGTCAATAGTAATTATGCCAATAAACAGAAAAGCCTTCCAGTTCTGGTCTGTTGAGGCCCTGCCGTTAGGCCATTGTTTTCCCAAAGGCTCTGCGGTGGGTTCTCATGGGATATCTTTCATTGGTTCTTTCTCTCCCTTTTCCTCAGAGGGCCACATTTTCTGTTTTGTGCAGGAAATTCCCACTGTTTTGGGTTCCCCAGCTACAGTTGGAAAGACATCAGAGTGTTCAAGGCGGAGTCCAGGCCTGAGATCTCAGCAGGCCAGACAGACAGCAGATGCTTGTTACTTTTCTTGTTATATTTTTCGTTCCTTGCTTAGCACTTATGGGACCAAAGCCAACAAACAACAGGTTGTGAAAAGAATGAGAGTCATTTGGCTTCTGACATTGATTGGGGCTCGGGGTTTTTGGGTGTTTTGTTTTCTGATTTGAAACTAGCTGTTTGGTAACCACTAACTCTCGCCTTATTCTTTTCTTGCAGATGAGCTCACAGTGCCTGCACTTTACCCCAGTAGCCCTGAAGTGTGGGCCCCGTACCCTCTGTACCCAGCGGAGTTAGCGCCTGCTCTACCTCCTCCTGCTTTCACCTATCCCGCTTCACTGCATGCCCAGGTAATTGATACCCATCGGCCACGACTTCACTCACTCCACCTCCAGTCCTTTCAAACTTGGTTCCCCAGAGCACACCATACAACTAACACCTATCCAGCTAACAGATCCACCTTCAAGAGATTAATGATCCCCTCTAAATCAAGCTGACACTCCTTCAGGACTTACGAGGATCGTCTGACAGCAATGATATCACCCACTGCCTGATGTTTGCCCCAAATGACACCTCTCTCTTCCTTAATGATCTCACCTCATATCGCACATGAGAGACTGGGGCAAGTTTATCCACTTGGCTCCCAGCTAGCTAGAGGGCATCACCGGAGCGTACACGTGTGTGCCTTGTGTGGAAGGGCTACAGAGGAAGGTGTGTGCTGGGAGCAGGGGATATGTGCGTCTGTGCGTGTTTCTGTGTGTTGAGAGTTTTCCACTCTCGTGTACTGTGAGAAGAATCTCTGACCAAAGGGAAAGCTTCCATGGGCGAAGGCTATACTTTCTTAAATATGTTACAGGAAAGATTAAGGGTTCCTTTTCTCCATTTTCAGGAAACCCTGTAGAAAAGGAGGTACAGGATAGTGTCTAAGATGGAATTACAGGTCAAGGTAGAGATCTCTATTCTGACCAGCTTGCTTTCTTAGTTAAAAATAGCCTGATTTTTATAAACAAACTTCCTGTTTCTCCACAAAGGTTACTATCTACATACTAACACTTCCTCTCCCCTTGGAGAAAATATTCTCTTAGCTGTGCTTTTAGCGCAAGTAGTAGTAATCAGTGTAAAGATTCACCTTTGGAGATCACTCATTCTTTGGCCTGCAAAGATTGATGACCAGTAACAAATAGAAAGTACGTATGTAGGTTTCATTTATCTTTCTGCATGTGTAATTCAGCCTTTAAATTTTAGATTTTCAAAAATGATTAGGCTGGACAGGCAGAGTTTTCATTTGCTTGTTTTGCTCAGTGTTTGTTTTCAAGGCTGGATGAAATAAACAGCTTCCCAGAAAACTTCCTTCTGACTTAAAACTCTTTTATGTTGTACAGAATTCACTGTCTTGATAAAGACCACCTAGAAGCAGCCCTCGGTGAGGGTTCTCGAAAGTCATGGGGTCAAGATTGTTGTTGGCTGAACATCTTTTAATTCTTTTCGCTGAGTTACCAACACATTGTGCGTGCATTGACGACCCGGCTTCCTGGGCTGCCTTTGGTGCCTGAGCCCCAGTAATGATTGCCCTCTGTGTTGGGAGAAGAAGGGAGAAAGTAGTACAAGTAGTGAAGAAAAAAATGTAGGTGGTGGTGGTGGTGAGAGTACATGGCACAGAAAATAAAGGAGCCAGGATTACTTGTGCCTTTGGCTTCTCCTTCCCCTGCTGCTTTTTCTTCCTTTTTCCATGTCAATGCTTGAGAACCCTCACAACTGGCAGGTAACGGGGTGAGGGGATAAAATGTAAACCTGTGGGTTTCTCTGCTGAGTCATTAGGATCTTTGTAGCAGGCTGCGGATAAATGTGTGGATGACATGGGACAACTAAGAGCCCCTTTTGCTTGCCACCTCCCACCCCTGCTCTGGATGGTGTCTCCTCTTGCTAGACTGCCGGGTACAGATCACGTGGCAGTTAAGGCAAATGTTAATAAATACCGTGAAACAGTGGTTTGCATAGTCTTCTGAATAGCCATATCAAGAGTTGACAACGGCCAGAAAGTACTGGGAATGGTGGCTTTTGGATATGACATCTGCCCATTCTTCATTCATGTAATGGGTAAAATCAGAAGTAATTCTGGAGATACGGTATGGTAAGAGAAGGGCCTAAAGAGTCTCAAGAGATTAGAAAGCACATGCCATTGTAAGGAAGGATGGGGAGAGACAGTGCCAAGATTAGATGGACTCAGCCATTTGACTTAATGGGTTGTATTGCCCATGGTGGCACCCTCCCCTGGGAGTTCTTGATCTTGAGACTTTCCCAAACTGGAATCCACTTAGCTCTGCCACATCGGTCCCAGATTTGGTGGGACTCTCATCTGATACCAGTTTTCAACGCCACTTCTTGTTTGGAGTCATTCCCAGTGCAGGCATGGACTCTGTGAACACATTCCGTTATTTAAATTTATTTGTGCAGTATGAGAATCAGAATGAGCTAGTAGAGGCTCTACAGATCAGCTGGTCTGACCCATTTGACAGATGAGGAAACAGGCCTGAGAAGATGGAGGGAGCTGCCCACAATCTGTGGCTCTGCCATGACTAGACCCAGGTCACCTGCCTCCCAGGCCTGACTCTTTCCACTCCGAGGTGTTGGCTCACCACAGACTTATTCTTTAATGGAATTTTGGAAAGGCCTCACTCCAGTGACTCCTTGGATCTTTCTTCTCTAAGTAGATGGGAAGCCTGTAAGAAGAGACTTGGAGGCAAAGCAAAGGGAATCAGCACTTAACCTTCACCCAAAGGGCCCAAGAGAATCTTTATTAACTGGAGGTAGAGCAGACTGGAGCCTTTACGGGGCATCTCCCCATATTGGATAATTCAGTTTTTGTTTTGGAAATCTTATAATGTCTTTGGAGAGGCTTTAAATAATTTTGTTTTTCTTAGCAATGTTATGCTCTATTTTGAGACATGGATTTTTTTTTTCTTCTAGTGTTTCTCTCCTGAGGCAAAGCCCAACACACCTGTCTTTTGTCCACTTCTCCAGCAAATTAGATTTGTCTCTGGGAATGTGTTTGTAACATACCAACCTACTGCAGACCAGCAGAGGGAGCTCCCATGTTGAATTTGTTAGCTATCTTCCCCCCTTTTGCAAAAACTATTTCTTGACGACCTTTGAGAGATTTCAATAAAAATTTTAATCAGAGCAAAAATGATCTCAAGTAGACTGCAGCGTTTTGTTTTCATGGTGATGCAATGTTGGAGCAAAGGTGTTACTCTCTGACTGAGGTTTTGGGAGAATTGGGCCTGTGACACCAAGTCTATTTTACATAGAAGGACTCAGAACGAGCTTGCTGGAGAGGCCAGGTCCCGGAGCCGAGGTCACACCACTGCTGCTTCTCTCTGCCTGGGCTCCCGGAAGAGCCACCAAGAGCTGCATGTTGGAAGCATCTCATCCACCAGGAGACCTCACTTCAGCAGGGATGCTGCATCTAGCTAGGGGAGCCCTTGTGAAATGTACGGGTGCAGTGTCCAGTCTGCCCACTGGGATCCACAGGAAGGAAGACCAGGAGACAAAGTGTCATTGAAAAGAAGTTGAGTCACATTTCTAGCTCTGCCCCGGCTTCAGCTGTGGTCTGGTACCCGTTCAGATTTCCCATCTCTAAAGTAAGGAAACTTATTTGCCGTCAGATCCCGTTTTTTAGAAATTATTGGATAAGGTAATAGGACTGAAAGCCTCAGTACTGACTTAATGTTTAGAGATGAAAGAGCGACCTTGTGCAGCAGACGTTGGATTGCTAAGAAGATCGTTAACATTTTTAAAAGTGATCATCCAGTTTACTTTCAAGGTCATTGGTATTTGAAATGTATTAATTAGGAGAGGAAGCTTTCATCTGTTGCTTTCAAAAAGCTTATACACTGAAGAGAGCACACAGCTGTTCTGTCACCTCACATTCACACACTTGTGCTTCTTAGGTTTGAGCTCATGTTTTGCTTTCTGTCTTGTGATGGGGCAGAGAGCAAGTTGGTAAAGGATACTGTCCTTACCACATTCTCAAAACACACCACCATGCACCCTCTACTTCAGGCAGAGTCGCAGTGTGCGGCCAGAAGCTTCTGTAGGTAAGTAGGACTGAGAGAGAAAGTCCTGGTTACCTGATTCCTCTTCAGAGGCCTCATTTGTCCAGGGTTAACAGCAGTTCTCTCGGATTTCTAATAGGGCTGCTGTACGGCTTACCTGGACATAAACCAAAGGTTTTAAAATTATAACACAGACTGCCTGAGGACAAGGCATGCATGTCCCTTGGGATGGCCCTGTGACACACTGGAAAAATTTTAAAGGTTAAACCCAAAATAAATACAGAAGTGGACCATGGGAAGAGAGACATAGGCTAACCAGGAAGGGAACTCAGAGAGGAGTAGATGGGCCTGGGAATAGTGGGCGGACTGCCCAAACTGCAGGGCTGTCCCCACCACCCCTGTATCTGAGCATTTGCTCATCAGCAGGGTGGGACTTCCGAAAACTAGATTTTAAGAAAAGCAAATTGTGTGAAGCATCTGCATCACTGTGCCCTGTAGGAAACACTGAGGCAAAAGACACGAGGGCTTCCGCTTTGGTGTCAGGTATGTTTTGAATACATAGGGTATTGGGGGGTGTCTCGAGGGCAGTGCTGCGTATGGACCTCAGTGTGCACGCGGCTCCTTAGGAGTCTCCCAGCAGCGAGACAGCTGTGGATCCCCTCCAGGTGCATGGGCGGCTCACAGGGCAAGGACTCTGATGGTTTTGGCTTCCACCTCCTGTACAGTGGCCAGTGCTGTAAGGGTCGTTGGTCCCACAGGGAAACCTGTGAACAGAGCCATGTCTGGGGCCCCAGGAAGATGGCTTCAACACCTCACCTGGCAGTCCTGCCTCCCCAAAGTAAGGCAGGAGTCCGGAGATTCCTGGTGCTTGCTTCTGTGAATCTCAGGTCACTTTAGCACTTGACCCCTGACTGCCTGGTCCTTGAGGCCTGGGCTTCCTCAGATACATACTGTCTACTCCAGAGCTGTGGCTGTGGCTGTGGCTGTGACACCACGGCTTTGAAGGACTGCAGAGCTTGCCTTTGGGGCTGTTCTGCCCAAGGCCTTCCATTGTTTTCAGACATAAATGAAACTGTTAATCCTCTGACATTTACCTTTCCCTCTCAACCTGCAGCTCTGTGAAGGTCAGACTGTGAGAAGCCACCCCTCTAGCGCTCCGTCTCCTGATAGTGCCAGCCTGGCCTGGTTTCCTGTTTGGTGAGGCTTTCTAGGAGCACCTGGCTTAGCTCTCACAGGAGAAGGGGAGGAGGGGGAGGCCAGGCCTCATGCTCACAGCCCCAGCCTCCTGTGAGAGTGGGCTGGGTCTCCTTTCCCAGGCCCTTCCTGGGGCGATTTCTATGCCTGCCTCCTGATGCAGGGCCTGTGCTCTGAGCTGTGCCTTTCAGGAGAGCTCTGCGGGGCTTCATTTCCTTTCTCAGCTCGTGGCAGGAATGTAGGGTCGAAAGGACAGGCTCTGGAACTCCCTGGCCAGACACGAGCTCTGCCATTTACACGCTGTGCGACCTCAGTTGAGCAAATTTCTTAACTTCTCTGGGCTTCAGGAAAAGGGCCAATAATCCTTCATGTAAACACTTAAGAGAGTGCCCGGCATATTAGAAGGGCTTCATAAATGTTTGCTTTAAAGGTAGCCCTTCCCAGGGATCTTTTAAGGGGCACTTGAATTTTCAGTAAGGAGAAGGAAGCCCAGACTAAGCCTTAGCTACCCACAAGGCAGTGACAGTTAAGACAGGATGGTCAGCACATGTGGATGATGCCAACGGGGGCTGCAGAGGCCTCACAGCTGGAGCCAAATGGAAGACTGGAAAGCATGAAGGAATGACGGGAGTAAGATGAGGCATTGCAGTGGGAGCGCCACCCACAGCACCGACTGACAGCACCTGCCCTGCTCCTGGCAGTGTGATCTCAACAGCTTTTGCCAGCACTGGGAGAGCTTATCCCCAAGAAGGGCCTCCCCAAACCAGGCCGGACACGGCCACCAGCACACCCTTCTGACAGGAAATACATCCGGGGTGGAGGGGGCTGGGCAGCTGAAACCCCAGAGACGGAATGGCCCTTGCCCTCGCAAGTTACTTTACACAAACCCGCTGTCCCTGACCTTTCCAGCTGTGGCCTTATCTCACTTTCCTATCGGAGAAACTGGAGAAAGAACCACAGGTCACCCAGCCCATTCCTCCCTGGACTTTCTGGCACTTTCTTCCCACAGTCCTTTTGCTAGGATTCTCCTTGGCCTCATTTCCAGGCAATTGAGTTACATCTTGTACTTGGGGAGATTGTTCTCTTCACAGTTCTGCCATGAAAGCCGAGAATCCACCCCCGGCCAGGCAGATGCTCTCTCCCTGGTGACCCTCTCCGCCTCTTCCCTCATTTGCAGTGAGACAGACATCAGCATTTTGTCCTCCACCCCAGCTGGCCTCTTTAGAAGCAGTCCTCCAAAAGCATCCATCCAGGGTGTTAGGGAGAGGTGTGCTTTTGTCCAGAGCTGCTGCGACTGAGGCCCAGGCCTCTTCATGTTGGGCACTTTTAGAAGGAAATGCTGTTCAGAAACCAGAGTCAGTCCCCTAGTATATGGCTGTGTGACTTTGGCCAGGGTCACTCACCCCAAGGAGACTTCCCTAGAAATCACAGTATTAATCAGGATGGGCAGAACATCTCAACATGGGCCGCCTCCTGACTGGGGGCAGCATTGCTCTCCATTACTCCAGTACTCTCCGTTACTCCAGTACTCTCCATTACTCCAGTACTCTCCATTTGGTACACTGTTTTCCAGGTTTCTAGGTGTGTTCCATGTTGTCCTTTGCAGAAGGTTAAACTCCCCAGATCCTGCACACCTCCTCCCCTGTCCTTATTAGCAGTAAGAGCCCAACCCTGAGTCCCAACAAGTTGCACCTGGAAGTGCCGTCTGCACTCGGCTGTTCCCTGGGATTAACAGCCGTGTGGCCCAACTGTCACAGTCAGGTGTTGCTGAGGGCCTGGCACCTAACTGGGACTCAGTTTTTTAAATCAAACCAGATTTTAATGACAGTTTCTACCCACTCTACTAAATTTGGGATTCTAGGCAAGTTGGTTTTAACTGCACTGAGACTTAGTTTCATCATCTATAAATGGGAAGAATGAACATCTCCATGGGTTTATTTTGCAGGAAACAGTAACATGTTTGGCTTAAAGTCATAGTTATGATTAAAATAGCTCTTCCAATGCCTTCCGTTTGTCAGGATTTGATCTGGTGTGGCCCAGAGGCTCCTGAGCCCTTCCTGTAAGCTTGAGAAGCACTGAGGACACAGGGACTCCTGACCAGGACCCCGATAAGAGAAACCTAAGGGCCCGGGGTTTTTACTTTGGTAAAGAAGAGAAGCACTGGAGCCAGGGCAAGAATGGTCCGTGGCTGTGGCGTATACCGAGACGAGGCTCTCTGGTTGGGTCAGCTGGCTGTGTACCCAAGGTTTTTGTCTTCCTTCTATAGGCATAGGTACCTGGATGCCATCCGGAAAGTATGTGAACTCTAACTGCTTTGGAAACAAAACCAGGGCTGCAGAGAAACTTTGGAATTATAAAATGTAGCCTTCATAAAAGGGGAAAGTGAACTTTTCTGTGAAGAAAACCAATTGTGACAGTAGGGGAAAAGGAAAATCAACTCCAAATGGAATCATGTTTTATTCAGGATTTGTGCTGCCGGTGGGGAAGGCCAGACCCAGCGACAGGATGGCAAAGTGGGGCGCCCCAACTTCAAGCTTTGTGCGTTCTGCCACGAAGTTCTATGCGCTTCACTGAGCTCAGCTCCTGGGGACCTCTAATGGCCCTTGATAGCAAACATAGTTAAAAATTAACAGACTGACAGAATTAAATATGGATGACAAGCAACCACTGTGGACTTAACCTGACACAGGGTGTTACACGCTTGGGTGCCTTTAACCCAAGTGGCATCTCGAGTGAACTTCTGAGATGTCTGGGCACATTTCACATGCCTGTTTGGAAGCAGAGCCTAGCTTGTGCTTAGGACAGACAGGAAAAGAGTCTAAGAGCCCAGGAGAGAAAATTCTCCCTGGAGGCTTTTGTTTAATTAAACCCGGCTTTGATCGGGCTTACCAGGATGTACTGCGAGTCCTAGGACCTTGTCCTTGTGGTCTAGACCTTGTCCCTGCCTGGGCTCGGACCTCAGTAGCACCTGCCATCATGACTGGAAGATCCTGCAAGGGCACAGGCCAGCGGGGAGCATGGCCTCCTCCAGCCAGGACTTTGTTGCTCACCTCTTTCCAGCTGTTGAGGCAGGTGAGATGGCAGCCTTAGCCAAGGACCAAGTCATACAAATCTTGACATTCTGCCTAGATCATAGCGACTTAATTGCCCTAGGCAAGGAGTATTAGGTGCCAGACAGGTAGTGAAGAATGCTCATGGCATTTTCATGCCTCTGAGTCTGCTGAGAAAGAGTATAGGCTGCCGATTCTGGGGGCCGGGAGAGGAGGAGTGGTTCCTTTACAAGAGGGCCTGATTTCATGCAGCAGCGAAATTCCTAAAAAGTGTTCTTCCAGTTTTGGTGAGTGCTTTACTAGAAATAGAGGTGAGGGTTGCCATTATCTTGCAGTCAGCCCTGTGAGATAAGGAAGACAATCTTTTTGTATTGCACATCATCCCTCTAGCCTGGTCGATGAGTTTGGAGTTTGTTGGACCAGCTTATGCTGGGCTTGGCGGCCTCTCTTCGCCTGGCATCCTCTGACAGAGCTTGCTGTCACGGCCTAACGTGCTTTATTTGGTGGTGCCACCCAAAAGTGGGTCCTGAGGTCTGGAGTGGGCGGGGCGGAGTTGATGGCAGTTAGTCACTGTGTGAGTGGTTCCCTGCAGTTGCTCCGTGTTGGGAACGAGCCCTCCAGGGGACTTCAGGGCTCCATTCTGGGGAGAGTCATGGAAACCTGCCTGAGAATATCCATGTCTTCAAAACATTAACCCATTAGTTTGAGATAACATTCCTGTCGTGTACATAAAACAACTTCTTCAAGCTACTGTGGGTTTTGTTTTGTTTTGTCTTTTGTTGAGATGGAGTCTCGCTCTGTTGCCAGGCTAGAGTGCAGTGGCGCGATCTCAGCTCACTGCAACCTCCACCTCCCAGGTTCATGCAATCCTCCTGCCCCAGCCTCCCGAGTAGCTGGGACTACAGGCGAGCACCACCGCGCCCAGCTAATTTTTTGTATTTTTAGTAGAGACAGGTTTTCACCATGTTAGCCAGGATGGTCTCTATCTCTTGACTTCATGATCTACCCGCCTCGGCCTCCGAAAGTGCTGGGTTTATAGGTGTGAGCCACTGCACCCTGCCCAAGCTACTGTCGTTAACTTTTGTTCAAAGAGGGATAGCTGACTTCTGAATGTGGTGCAGGGGAAACCTGCATTCAGGTACAGCACCTGCGCAAGGGAAGGTAAGAGAAAATCTAGCTGCTCCATGTGAATGAGACATCAGAGCACTAGCGGGTTTGGCGGTCTATCTTCCCGCTCAAAGCATGCAAATAGCACAGCCCAGCCTCTTAGATCCGCCAAATGCTACCACTGCAGGGGGCCTTCCAGACAAGCATTTCTCAACACCCACAGGGATGCACAGCTGTTCCATAATCCAGAGATCCTGCAGTTGGATAAACTTGGGCAGCACAGGTCTAGATCAAGTCAAACAGGTTTCTTTACGGAACTTCTCGGAGCCCTTACTGTGCCGATATGTATCAAGAAACTGCTGAAGGAACCAAACTGTGCATTTCTCTCTAATGTCCTTGACATAGAGCATTTCTAGACCAATGTTCGTCCAGCCATACTTTTCGAAACTTTAAGAGCAGCATCTGTCAGACTTGAGCATGTACCTGGTGATCACCTGGAGGGCTGGTTACAGTGCTGTTTACTGGAGGCCCCTCCCAGAGTTTTGGCATTTCTGACAAGTTCCCAGGTGATGCTGATGGTCCAGGAACCTGAGAACCACTGTCTGGGTTTACCCTTCATTCCCCAGAGAAGAAAACAGTCAAACCAGAGAGTGTTTACTTTCAGTAGTGACTATTAATTGAGCCAGTCACCTGCTAAGCACTTCTTGTGACTTCTTCTAAGGGCAGGTATGATAGTGGGATTCAGCCCCTAGAAAGGGGACAGTGCAGTGGAAATCATTACTGTAGTGTTTTACCCTGTGCCAGTCACTCACCACTGCAGAAAGGCTGGTGCTTCAGGCAGGGCATCCTCCCGAGACTAGTCAAGGTCTTCCTGTCCTTGGCATCAGTATTAGGAACATAAATTCTGTCTGTATTTAATCCTCTGGCCTTTCATTTTCTCATCTATAAATGGGAAAGGATGGAAATTATTTTTATGGGTGGCTGCCGCTTTCTCTAGCATTCCATTTGATTTTTACTCTGAGCTGCTGCTTTTCCTGGGTGTCTTGGTGCTCTCCTGTTGTCCAGTCCGTCACCATGCTAAGTGTTGGAGACTTACAGTGTTAGCCATGCAGGGGCACTGCATTTTCAGAGCATTCCTGAAGAAGAGTGACGGTAGAATCCCAAACAGTGTGACCCTGGGTAGTGAACTCTAACATAGTAACAACTGTTACTACTATTGTTAAATTCTAGTGGAGAAGATTCCCAGGGTCGTCCATGTTGCCTTAGATGTCACAGGCCGTGTGAAGTGCTTAGCGCAGTCTCTGGCACAGACTAAGTATCAGGGTCAGTTTGGTTAAGTATATTGTGTTAAAGTTTCTCACAGGGTCTTGAGAAGCCCCTGGAATTGTGTGCAAGACTGAGTGTGCACATTTGAGAGAACTATGGGGGAAGAGAGAAAGGGTGTGTGTGTGTGTGTGTACACATACGTTTTCTGCACATGGCATGAAGAAATGTCAGGGGCCACTGCCTTGCATGGAAGGCCAGCCCTACATTATTCTAATGAGGAGCCCTAAACTAGCCTGCTGAACTGTTTGGAGAGGACCTTGACGCACGCAGTCTGGAGGGAACTGTAGGTTTTCCCCTGTTAAGCACTGTAAAGCAGCCCTTATGGGATGAGCAGGAGTGACCTGGGGCCAAAAGCCGAGCAGAACAAGCAGCCCGAATGGGGCTAAGAGAGAACCCTCTCCTCATTACCCCCACACAGTGATTAGCGCAGAGGAGCTTGTTCCCCCCACCTGGGCCAGCTGCCCGAACTCTGCTGTGCACCATGAGCCCTGCCGCTCTCCCTGGCTGCAGTGCAGGAACCTGGATGAGCCGCTCAGACTTGGCCTGGGGGGCACTGCCCTCTGCTGGAAGCTGGGCGCAGCGCAGCCTCTCAGGCTGGAAGACGAGGCAGCCTTGGGTGTCTGTGGATGCGGTGAGAAGAGCCCCCCACTTGGCAAGCACGTAGTGTCCTAGCCTGAGACACAAGAGCAATGAATTCAGGGGTCTCTGTGTGTCCGCCACCCGCCACCACATCCACTCTGAGGAGCAGCCACCTATTGCATCGCTGGCGTCCTCACTCCTCAGCTGAGCACAGCCTCCCCGGACCCCACAGCTCGGAACCCGCCTTCATATCACTCTGGAGTGCGCCTCGACCAGGCTGACTAGAGCCTGACGACGGGCTGCACGCTCGTCCCCAACCCCGCAGGCACCTGTGCGAGTGAGAACGTGAGGGCTGTGTGCGAGAGCTGGTCAGAGAGGCTGGGGCCGGGCTTCCTTCTCGCAGTCACCTGCACCGAAAGCAGAACCATGCCATCCACTGTGCGACTCTCCTCCCTGGGCAGCCCTCCCCTTCCTGTGTCTCCTGTGAAACACCGTTGTGTCTTGGCCTCGTCGGGGCTCAGTGCCCCAACCCACACCCAGGCCGCACCAGTTGCACCACTGCGCTCCACACTGTCCCAGTGCACACAGACCCATCACCCTCTACTGTGTGTTTAGGTGTCCAGCCCCCACCTGCCATGGGGGCTCTGTGTCCCCGCCCCATCCTTTCTCACCTGTCTCAGGAAGGCAGCTCCAACTCTGCTCTTTGCTTAGTGAGCAAGTGGATTCAGATGCACCAGGCCGTGAGCCATGGGTAGGTATGAGTTCTTTCTTCTTCCCACCTCTGCTCTCCTTCTCCTTCCCTGGACTCTTCTGTCCCCCTCCCTGCCCGTCCCTACCTCACTCCCATCTTCCCCACTATTGCCCTCCTTTTGTTCTGAACACACTTCTAATTTCCCAGAGGAATGTGTTCTCCAGCCTCCCTGCATGGGAAGTTTCTGACCCTTGTCCCTGTAATTGCAATGAGTGCTGGGAGTGACCCCGGCCCTGCCTTAAATGAGCTTTGCTACCAGCTGGTGGCCCTGAGGACAGGGAGCCTGCTCGTGCTGGTCATCTGATCTCTGGTCATATCTGCCATGGTCGCCAGAGGAGACCCAATGCACAGGCAGCCTGAGGGAGTCGTGCAGGCAGAAGCTCCATCGTGTCCTAAACCTGCATTTCCAGACTCAGGCCAGCGAGGAAAGAACCGCTCATGAGGAGGCCCGTGGGGAAGAGACTCCCAGGCCTTCTTGTGCTCGGACCAGGGGCAAGGTCAGGGTGCTGTCGGATTTCTCTAGGACCCAATTTCTAGACATCCCTGCTTTTAGAATCAAGTTTGGGGATCTCATGGGACCTCATCCTGGATTCTGACCCCACTGGGCCCTGTGACCCAGGTCATTGAGAATCCCCAGACCTCAGTTGGTGTCCACACCTGTAAAACAAGATGAGGCAGGAGCTTTCCACCAGTCCCTTCAGAGCCCAGCGTTGTGCAGCGCTGCTTCCCAGACCCCCCTGCACCTCCCTTTCGGCAAGAATGGCTCCTGCTTCATCGTTAAGCTTTGGAGATCTGAGTAAGTCCTCCTCTGCCACCCTGCAGGAGGGCACTGCCTCACCTGGCCCTGCAGGCCTTGCCTTCTCCACTCCAGCCGTGCTTCTGGGCCGCTCATGGTGGTCATGGGGAGACCGTGCCGCCTCCGTGTGAAAGGAAGAGCGGTGACAGGCGGGCGTCTCCTTCCTGTGTCCGAAACTGACATGGCCAGTGATGGATGCCGTTAAGGACTAAGTGCAGTTGCCCTTTTGTTTTTTGTTTTGTTTCATTTTTTTTGAGACGAAATCTTGCTCTGTTCCCAAACTGGAGTGCAGTGGCGTGATCTCAGCTCACTGCAACCTCTGCCCTCTGGGTTCGAGTGATTCTCCTGCCTCAGCATCCCAAGTAGTTGGGATTACAGGCATGCGCCACCACGCCCAGCTAATTTTGTATTTTTAGTAGAGATGGGGATTCTCCATGTTGATTGGGCTGGTCTCGAACTCCTGACCTCAGGTGATCCGCCCGCCTTGGCCTCCCAAAGTGCTGGGATTACAGGTGTGAGCCACTGCGCCCAACCATTTTTTCCCCCCCTCCACGTTTGCCTTGGCATAGGACCTGGAATGTGCTGCCAGGTGGACAAAGTGTTGCTCGATCCACCTGTGTTTGCGGCTGGCCTTCCACTTTGGAAAGCTAAGGGAAGAGACAGGGCTGCTGGTCCCACCTGGGGGGCTACTTGCTAAAGGCTGTAGGCCCATCTCCTTAGCAGGGTGAGCAGAGAGCCTGGGGTACCAGACACCCACAGTACCAAGAAGCTGGAACGCTTTTTCTAAAAGAACAGGAACAGGAATCACAAAGAAGTCCTGGCCAGCCACTGGCGTGGATGGGGTCATGAACTGCCCCTTCCTCCCCAAAGCAGCTGTTTCCACACTCTGCTTAGAAAGCCCTTAGATAGGCTTTCACCAGCCTAGGCCCAGGAAAAGGAGTTCACTGTGCCAGATGTTAGCCTCAAAATGGCTGCTAACCTTTAAAAGGAAGATGAGAGCAGAGGAGTTGGTGGAACCTCGGGCGCTTCTCGAGGTGGGTGCTTTCCTTGGAGAGCTTGCCCGTGTGTTCATAAGGGTGTGTGGAACGCCTCTCAGGACACTGCTCTGATGCTTTTCAGCCCCTTGGGGAAGAGACCCTCACAGGCTAGTGTGAGTGGGTACCATCTTGGAACAGTGGGGCAGTGGCAGCCAAGCAGGACCCTCTGTGAGAATGGGGATATGCTGGGGAGCCCTGGCTCACGGCCTTCTCCCCACATGTCTTTTCAGATGCGCTGGCTCCCTCCCTCCGAGGCTACTTCTCAGGGCTGGAAGTCCCGTCAGTTCTGCTGAATACTATGTAAGTACTCGGTTTCCTATGGAATGTGTGAAGCCCCTGCTACGCATCCGTACATGGTGGATGTGCCACGAATGCAGCTCTCCTCCTTTCTCTGCACCCACACCTTATGCACCTCCTTTGATTGTCCGTCTTTGTTAAACTCACTTGAACTACATAGCGGTGCATCTTTTCCGAGAGGAAGTTTTCACCTAGGTATGGGTGCTAGTCTGTTTGAGTCTAACCTACGAAACCAGTACCTGGCCTCCCCACTTAGAAATAAGCAGCCAGTGCTAGTTTCTGTGGAACAGCTGTCAGAACGTTATATTACGTAATTGTAGTTCACCTGCTACCAGCATTAAACCAAAACCTTAATCTACAGGAGGAGTCATCCACTCGTTTACACAGTAGCTGATTATGGGAGATTTATTAGAATGAGTTTCCCTGCATTACCTCATGTCCAAAGTTCTCGTCGTTCTGAAGGACCTCGTTTTCCTACCAAAGGTGCAGTGCACAGTTCCGGCAGGTTTTCCTTTAAGCTTTTCAGCATGAAGGAAGCGGTATCCTAAATGGGCATTTTTGTGCCATTGTAGGCCTAACTTTGCTTCAGAGAACTACCAAATGCCTTTTCTCCATTTCTACAGAATACCAAATGCCTTCTATAATTCAGAAATTCTGAATTTCTGTGAAGTACAAGGCACTGTTTTTCTAAACTCTAATTTACTATGTGAATTGGGAGAGTCTAATACTTCGAGTTTTTACAATGTTATAGTTCCACCATCAGCCTTCTCTTGGTTTACATAGTTCCCTCACAAAATAGGAAGGAAAATGAGAAGAGGGAGGGGCCTGATCCTCGTCCTGTTAGAAATGCTGAAGAGATCATGGCAATGGCATCATTGTGTACCTGATTTTACAATAGTGTCATGGGCCTTTCCTTGGAGACCTTCTATTCAAAGACAAAAATACTTCCAAACTAAACTAGCGTTCCTTTTCTTTTTCCACCTTAATACTGAGTCCATGTGCCTTTGTTAGATCATTTGAAGCCATTTAGATAGACTCTCCTGGAGAGGCGTTCTGTGGAAAGAACAGGCCCCTGGTCGACTTACAGTCCACCTACGTGGAGAAATGTTTCAGACCCCTCACTAGAGCTGGCCTTGCGCAGGTCCATGCCCTGTCAGTGAAGAAGAAAGAGAGCATTGAATAAGATTTGTAAAAAGTGCTAGGGTTTATTTTATACAGGTGAGTCGCCCTGTTGACCTGAAGTCTCGGTTGGTGGGTCAGGTCACCTTCAAGATCTGGGGGGACTGCTGGGTGTGGACTTCATTTGAAGTTCTCATCACACAGGAGGCCGGCCCTTTTGGATGAGCTCCGGTCCGAGTCAGAAGACCCCTTCTGTGTTCGCAAAGGAGAGGTCTCAGCAGACAGTAGAGAGATGAGTAATGGGCATGAGAGTGTCAGAAGCTTACAGACGATTCTCAGAGCAGCCAGTCATAGCCCAGCAGCCACCAGGCCATTCACAGCTCTTTCTCTGATGGTAGGGATAGGAAAGTTGAGAGAGAGCGCTCTGTGCTTTAGGACATCAGCATCAGTAAGCTAAAATTGTGTCTACTCTTCCTCTAACCCAACGTATTTCATATTTTAACCCAAATACTTCATATTCGAGTGTAGCCAAATAATAATAGTTCTCAGGGGTGATCGCAGGTGAAGTACACAAATCCTTCCAAGGTCAGTGAAACAAATTTCTTTACCCAGAGATTCTCGGAGCCTTTATTACCGTATGAACATCATGAATATTTAAGAGGAGGGGCTCTGGTACACAGTGTTCCTCAAGCTTATTTGAAACCAGGTCATCCTTTTTTCACGGAATCTTAGGAGACTAATGTTTCATGCTTGGGGGAACCATATCCTAACCTCTTAGCCAGAAATGAAACCAGAGGCTCCCACATATAGAGATCCTCTTGGATGAGTATTCGTGTGTGATACTGCACATGAATCTGTGATGATATTTAAAAACCCAGACAATGTACTAGCTGCTTTTCTTGTAGCTACTTTTGTTTGTCCTTTATTTTGAAATTACATGTAGTGTGTGTGTGCGCTTAAGTACCCTTTTAAAATGATAGTGTTAGAAAATGGTAATTGTCTCTTAAATGGCCTTTATTAGTTAACATTTAGTGATAGATAAAATGTTATTTTAAAATACTTGTGAATTCTAAAAGTTTGCTTTTTAAGAGAGATTTTTTTTGCTACAGGGAATACCATTTTTAAGCTATAAGACTATATTTTAGATGTAGTCTAGGGTCTGTGAAGTCCAGAATTTCATAAGTCCTTGTTTCGTCTTTGTGTACCCATAATTAACTTTTAAGTACAGATCCCAAAGCCTTACTTATTTGGTTGCATAGGAACCTCTCCGTTACCATGGTGCCCAGCACTGCCTTACAACTCCAGAGGGCACTGTTCACACGGACCCTGCTGAGAGCACCTCCCTCTTCCATAACAGTGTGTGGAGCTCTCCATTGTCAGGCTGGTAGGGTGTTCAACTGGAGGTGTCTAGGATGAGGTAACTGGAAATTCTGAAGCACACAAGAGAGGGCATGGCTTGAAACATGGACCTGGCCCTCGGCATAAACTGACCGTTGAGGAAGTTCATGAAACTGGGAGAGAGGCCACTTGCCGAGCACATCTGAGAGCCAAGAGTCAACAGAGAAAGAGCAGCCCCCAGAGAGTGGAGCGGGAGCTGGAGGAGCAAGGGGCGCCAGCCACTTCTGTCAGATGCTCTAGGAAAATCAAGCGTGGTGAGAGAAGACCTTCGACTTGGCGATTTCAGTTGGTAGAGAAGTTGGCAAAGGATGCTGGCCTGGGACCTAAGGAACGGCTTTTTTCCCCTTAAAAATGTATGTAGGCCACAGAGAAGACATCCATTGTGAAGCAGTTGCGTGGGTTCCAGTGACAGAGATCCTGGGTTTCATTTGTATCTGCTCACCTAATTTTTTTCCAAATCATTTCTCACAGACCCTTCAGCAATGGCTACTAGAAGGATGAACAATTGCCCTCCTTTGGAAGTACGGCTTATAAAAGCCCTGTAAGATCCGAATAAGAATATGTAATGGGCCAGGCGCAGTGCTTCACGCCTGTCATCCCAGCACTTTGGGAAGCTGAGGCAGGTGGATCACTTGATGCCAGAAGTTTGAGACCAGCCCAGCCAACAAGGTGAAACCCCGTCTCTACTAAAAACACAAAAATTAGCCAGGCATGGTGGTGGGCGCCTGTAATCTCAGCTACTAGGGAGGCTGAGGCACTTGAACCTGGGAAGTGGAGGTTGCAGTGAGCCAAGATCATGCCACTGCACTCTGGCCTGGGCAACAGAGCAAGACTGTCTTCAACAAAAAAAAGAATATGTAATGTCTCCCGTGGATGAATCATTTGTTCTGAGCTAAGCTTGGGCCATGGGCCAGACTCCTTCCTCGGAGCCTGTGGGGAGCAGGTGAGGAAGGAGTATGGATAATGGCACCCATTATTCCTGCCCACGGGAGAGTCCAGTCTCCCAGCCCATCTAAAGTTAGACCAGCTCAGTGCAGATCTACTATTTCAGCTCCTTCTAGCCTCTTGAATCAAGTCCTTTCCAAGATGCCCTATAATCCATGCTGTGTAATCTTAGGCAAAAGTAAATTAGAGTTGGAAACAGTGGTGCTGATGAGCTAATATAAACATTTTTAAACTAGAACAAGTCTGTCAAAAAGGCCAGATGAAAGGCACATACCATTCACTGGCAGAGGCTCATGTGGCTGTCTCCATTCGGCGGACAGGGCTTTCTTCCCCAGCTCGTTTTCCAAGCATGGAAAGAACAGAAGACGAGCAGGAGTGATGCCATCCTTCCAAATCCTCAAAGGCCAGGCCTGCACTCCCAGAGGCCCTTCAAGGATTTTTCATTTATCTACTTGGACTTCCTAGTGCTAAAGAGAAATCAGTGACTAGATTAGAAATGTAAATACGCACTTTGTTCTCTAGACAAACGTGTTGTGTCTGCTGTGTGCAAGATAGGAAAATGAAAAAACAGGCCTGTGCCCCTCAGGAGGCTAAGTTCTAATGCAGAGAACTGTGGACACATGGACAAGAGAGGGAGTTACTGCACACGATCCTGCAAGACCAGCCTGCTGTGAGGACAGCCAAGCTGAGAGCAGGTACAGGCCATGTGCATGCTGTCGCTGTGGCATAAGCAAGGCCATCAGGAGAGGGGTGGTCAGAGGGGGACAGGATGTTACCGGTGTTTTCATTTGCTCCGCCTCTTGCTGACGGATGGTGTTGAGTCTGGCCACAGGCTCTGTCTGCATCACTGGAGTTTTGCTGATGGTCCAGCCATGTGCCAGAGAGCCCAGAATACAGAATCACCATTGAAAATAGTCAGTTTCCAGATAGAGTGAGAACAGGAGAGCATGAGCAATGTTGTCGTCACTCCTTATGTGCAGTGAGAGTGAGGCAACTTTCCTTGAAGGATATTCAAATAGAATTGAACTGTTCATGAAAGGGAAGAACCAGCGTTTGGGAGCCAAATGGGATGCAGGGGGAGGTCTTCTTTCAGGACTCTTGAAATTTTCCTGGCCATGGACTGGGACCAGAGCCCAGAAATTATAAGCACATGTAGTTACAGCCTCACCAAATTGGAGAAGGAAATGGCAAGAGAGAACAGAGAACACAGCGGAATTTGGAGCTGTTTTAACCTTCTCTTCTGTTTTGGGTGGAACGGCCTTGCCTGTCTTTGGCCGTGAGCTTGGAGTCATCCTCAGTGGAGCCCCAGGTGCTGGTGCCCAGGTGGAGCTTAGAGCTTAACAAGGAGGAAAGGCACTGGGGCTCCAGAGGCCCAGACAGCTGCGGTGGCTCCTGCTGTCACCCTGGCCTCCCCTTAGAAGAAAGCCTCGTGTCCATGTCACGCTGTCACACTGCGGTGCACCCAGCAACCAGTATGAGGCTGTGAGGTCTGCACATCACACCTAAGGCTACTAACGCCGTAAGTGTCCGTCACACCTAAGGCTGATACAGTGAGCAGCTGCAGCGTCTCAGGGAGGAGATGGGTAACAGGTAGTCAAATAGACATAATAGTTTGGGTGGTGATGGTATTCAGGGAATAAACAGTAAGGCCAGTAAGCAGCTTAGTGCTGTGTGGTGGGGCCGGCACTTCTGTGCCTTCTGCTTCGAGGTAGCAGAGCAGTCAGGGTCCGCCTGAGGTGACATCTCAGCAAAGACCTAGAACTTCGCCAGCTTTATGCGGGGTTTCTTTGTCAGAACACACTCCTTTAGTGAGGTGTGGAAAACATTTAACTCCTGTAATCTTAAAGTAAATGGACTGGAAGTGCAGCAGGCGTGGCTCCTGTGCGGCACTAAGGAATCACTGGGAGAGCGCGCAGGGCCCTCAGAGACCTTTCTCCACTTCCCCAGTGAGGAGACGCAAGCCTGGTTCTGCGATTCCTTCCAGCTCTGGGGTCTGTTACAGTTCCCATCTGAGTTCTAAAGTTGGGGTGGGCCTGAAGACCCCCCTTGCTGCCAGTCCTGTGGATGCAGTGGGTGCCCCTCCAGCCACCACTGTCCTCTGGACTGTGCCACATCACAAGCACTTACCAAGCTCCTCTGCAAACCACGTGACAACCAAATGCAGTGAAAGTTGCAGCCCCCAACCTGCTCCTGCCCGTTGTCTGTTTTCTGTGGCTCTGTCTGGAGTCCTTGGAGCCTCCTGAGCATGTGCACCAGCAGCGCTGCCTGACTTCCCTGGAGGAAGTTCACAGAGGGCAGCCACAAGTTCAGACCGGGCCATGGGGCCGGGGGCTGCACGACTCCTGAGAGCAGTTCCTGGCCGGACTCTGGCTCATGTCACTGCCCCACCCCAGGGAACCCCGGGGGTGCAGACAGCTGTTGTTGAGGTCCCACGAGCAGGTTGTCCCCTATGCTCCTGGGGACATGGAGGAGAGGGAGGGTCCCAAGATCCCAGTACTTGTATGAGTCGCACTGATTAGCTGAAGCCCAGAGACTTCTTAATCATCCTAAAAATGCAGCCTCCCGGGAGGCGGGGCCTGGCTCTGCAGCTCTGGGTGGCTCGTGCTCTCCCTCCCGTGTGGAGGGGCTGGAGAGGTTGGGTGAGCTGATAGGTTTCATGTGCAAAGATAATTATTTTCCTGTTCTCATAACCCAACTTTTACTAGGAAACTAGAATCACATCTCATGTTGTATAGTGAAGCTCTGGGGAAAATATTTTCTTCCTTAAATCTGAGGAGAGAGATGTCCTAGGGAGGTAGTCGTCAGGCTCACCCTTGATGCCAGAGCTGGGTTTCAGCACAGGCAGTCCCCTCCCCCTGAAGAGTCCTGGTGGGGCCACTCGGAGGTGCCAGGAGAGCCAGTGCCACCTTTCTGGGGAACCCGGACAGTGCGCAGCAGTGCATTATGCGCTCCAGTTCTCAAAGCCTCGCGTACTGGACACGGTCGGTCTGCAGTAAGGGAGATCTGAGAAGCACTAGTGGGAAATAGACCGCTGGTGTCCACATGCAGGGAATTGGGCTTCCTTCCCTGGTGGAATCCTTGCTCTAACCAGCCAGCTCGGGGACAGCTGTGCCTGCAGGGGGAATATTAGAAACCGATTCTTTGCTGGGTCTTTGCACCTTCGTATTTCAAAATTCTTAGACCCTAGGGAGTAGCCAGATGGGTTCACAAATGTGCATCCTTTTAGTTTTTGTTTTCCAGGAGGTGCTTGGAGCAAAGTTTAGTCCTTGGTGCCTGTGACAGACAGGGATTTCTTATGGCCTTGGGCTGACCAAAGCTGCTGTGTTTCGAAGCCTCCTGGAGGCAGTTGTTTGTGGATCTTGCTGTTGGAGGCCTCAGGTCCCATGCCTTTCCCCTGCAGGGCTTTTGGACGGTCCTCGGGGTCTAGGCCACAGCCCTTGGGATGCAGCCACAGAGATGTGGGTGCAGAGTCCTGCTTGCTGGGCCCGCAGCCTCCTAGTGCACCCTCAGTGAAGAGTTCACATGCTTTTCTTGGAATATCCTTCCTTGCTGGCCCCCAGCAGTCTCCTCTCACTTGCTCCACCAACTCCTCAGTGTGTTTTCCTGGCTGAGAGCTTTTCATGTCGCATATCCAAGGCCATCCTGCAGCAGCCTCTCATCCTCAGCTCAGCAGCAGAGGCCTTTGATCTCTTTTGTCGTTGCCTCTCGGCTCTCTGCCCTCAGAACAGGCCGGTGTTCAAGACCAAGGCAGCCCCAAGTGGATTTGACTGTGCACCGTTAACAGGTGATCTTTCTCCATCCCAGGTCCCAGTTGTGTGATGGCGGCTGCAATCTGTCTTGTGGGTATTAATGCAATCTTCAGTGGTGGCTACTGTTCTCTAGCTGTTCTACAAAACTGGAGCATGCTGGTGAGTAACAGAGTCAGGGCTAAACCAGCCGTCAGAGGGGTGGCATGGCCTGGGTGGGGCACGGCGGTGTTGGCCAGTGTGAACACATGGGAACTGTGGGCCTCTGGGGGTGGGGTCTGGCATTCCAGGTGTTCGTGCCCCTCCACCCCGGGTGATTCTGCCCGGAGCTCTTTAACATCTGCTCCAACACGGCCTGCCGAGGGAAGGTCATCCCAGGACAGCAACTAAAACGTTTTTAAAGTGCATCACCCCAGTATTTGGGTACCATGAACATGTGGCTATCCGGCAGCACCTGGAGTGAGGGATTCCACCTAAGGAAATGTTACTGAAATGAAGCTTTTCCCTTTAAGTGTCACCTTTTTTGGAGGAAATTAATCATTTTGTTGGAAATTGTTTCAGATGTAATGTGTATATCCCCCCATCTTATTAATCCAGTTATACTGAGTATGATCAGCCATTTCTTGATGACTTGGAGACACAGGATAATTACCCTTGGGCATGACTGAATCATAGAATTCTCAGTGAATTTCTCCAGACTGTGGGCCTTTTAGTAGGTCATGATTTTTTGGTGATCTGTCTTTTCAGTCGGTATCACCTGTCACTCCTCAGTTCGTTAGCTACTAGCAGAAATGTAGTCTAAAAAAAATCCTCATGTAGCATCCCCAGAGGTGACCTTGCTGCTGGGTCTCTGGAAAGCCTGGCTTAGAGCGGCAGGAACGCCAGGGGCAAGTCTGTGGCGGTTTATGTCTCAGCCTAAATAAAGCGGCAGGCAGCATCCCACTGAGGGGCCTGTAAAAAAAAGATGGATCCGAAAGGAACAAGATTCCTGCTACGGACAGAGAACCAAGCAGTTCTGGCCAAGGAGGTGGGACCGCATTTGAGGGGCTTAAGTCACTTCATACTCTGACGGTACCTCTCAGTGCCCACCCAGGAGCAGGCATTAGGTGTGTGCTCCGCTGGGGAGCCTGCCTCCCACCACCCCAGGCAGCTTTCCGACAGGGAGCTGGACCCTGCACTTGGGGCATTTTTCCCAGGGCGCCTGTTTCTTGCACTAACCCAAGCTTTTTTCACATCACATACGGCAGCTGGGTCTATCCCACTAGGCCCACGGCCTTCTAGCGTGTTAGCTGTTCCTTTTGTCATGGCTCTTAACAGTCATCACTCACGCAAACGTTTTTAAAAGACATGATTTTGTTCTTCCTCCTGGGGATATTTAAAAGTCATTTAAGCCACTTACACATTTTTTTCCACTTACACAAGTTTTGAATGCTGGTTAGACGTCACGATTTTTTTTTTTTTTTTGAGACGGAGTCTCGCTCTGTCATCCAGGCTGGAGTGCAGTGGCGCTATGTTGGCTCACTGCAAGCTCCGCCTCCTGGGTTCACGCCATTCTCCTGCCTCAGCCTCCCGTGTAGCTGGGACTACAGGCGCCCGCCACCGCACCCGGCTAATTTTTTGTATTTTTAGTAGAGACAGGGTTTTACCGTGTTAGCCAGGATGCTCTCGATCTCCTGACCTCATGATCCGCCCGTCTCGGCCTCCCAAAGTGCTGGCATTACAGGCGTGAGCCACCGCGCCTGGCCGACGTCATGATTTTTAAATGCAGCAAGTCAACCAAAGTATCAACGATGCAAGGAGCAGGGGAGCTTTCCTGGCAGGCCATGGAAGGGTCTAGTGACAGAGGGCAGGTCTGGGTCACAGTCCTGGGGCAGCTGAGGGTCAGGTTGCAGATGCCCCGGATGTGCCCGAGAGCGTGGCGAGAGCCAGCACGGAGGGGCGCCGTGGCCTTCTCAGCACCGTGTGTTAAGGTGGGGCTCACCATTTCTTGGGGCCTTCCCTGGGATACAGGGGCAAGTTTGGAGGGGGCTTTTCTCTTCCCAAATCGGAGGTCAGACAACACTGCTTATGTGACCTACCCTTGTAGAGCAGAGATGGGCCACTCTCCATGGGCCCCCAGGGCTGGAGTGGAGCTCCAAACTGCACACGGGCCCTTAGAGGCTTCAGAGAGCGTGAACTTTTTCAGTGACATGTTTGAAAATCTCTATTACAAATTTTATCAGTGCCTGATGTTTTTGAAGACGAAGCTGACAGGTATTAAATGAAAACTGAAGCTGTTAACTAGGAACCTTTGCCACATGATAGTCCACGTTTCTTTGGAGTTGGGGGAGAATATTCCTTATCTGACTTGGTAATGAGGAATCGTGGGAAACTCTTGGGGAAGGAATCCTCAGGAATTAGGTCAAGGAGCCACAGATGGATCAAGGGAGTCTTTCCTCTGGGAGAACAATCTCCTAAGGCACTGGACCGAGACCCTGACTGGGTGCGAAGAGACCGCAGAGTGAGGGGCAGGTAGCGAGCATCCTGACCCCAGGCCCATCTGCCCTTGCGTTCTGAGTTCCACCAGAGACCCGAAATGCAGTGTTTTAGAATTGTGTAATATTCCTTAAGAGACCAGGAGACATTCTTCAGTGTCTTCAAACTGGGACTGTTCCCACTTACCTGAGATAAGGAGATTTGCTTCCTGTCTTGACATCCCATCACCTGTGTGTCATAGTCGGCCCCTTCCAGGAAGACCCCGCAAGAAGAACCTGCTCCTCATCAGAGCCTTATGTGTTCCCCACCCTGAGCCCGCATCCCTCCGCGGGGCTGTGTTCCGGGATGTCTTTGGATTCTGTTTAAAATGTCCTTGTTAAGACATTCCAAGGTTTGAACTCCGCTCCTAGCTAAACCTCTTCCTTGTTTACAGGGACTGAAATAGCCACATTCTGACCTTCTGTTCAGTCTGGGATCATCTGTGGTAGTGTGACTACATTCCTTTCCCATACGAGGATCTCATTTACACAGCAGTTATGGAAGGGCCAGAAAACTAGACTTGCTCCCGCCCTCCTCCTGCCCATGTTCCTTTTCCCTTCAGATTAGCCCTCCTAGGCAGCCATTCCGCAGCCGCCTGGGTCATTACCCAGGAAAGCTGGAGGCGCCACATCCCCCTCATCAGGGCCATGCCTACCCAGGGAGGGCTCAGGGTGCCTCTGGGCTGGTGTGCAGAACCCAAAGTGGGTCCTCACCCTTAGTGTCCTGCTCCCAGGCCAGATGTCATCAACCCCAGGGGCCCGTGTCTCGGTGCCACATGCCATAAATGACCCATCACTCCTGTTTTGTGTGTCCTACAGTCTAAGTGTTTGGAGGGTTTGCATTTGGGCCACCTGCAAGTGACTGTGTCTGGAGTTTCAGGAGGAGGAGAGGGTGTCAGGAAAATAATGCAGGATCATCCCTGTGGAGGCCAAAGTGCCCTGGTCAGTGAGAACCCCTGCGAGGAGCTTAGAGGAGGAAGCCCTTAGGCCAGAGAGATTGGAGGCGTGAGTTCTGAAAGACAGTGGGGCCTCTATGTGCTGAGGGGACTAGAACAGAAGAGAGGAAGTAAGAAGAGGCACAGCACGCTCTTGCTGAAAGTAGCCTGCGGCCAGGCTTTTGAAGGCCTTGAAGGATGTGTTAGGGATTTGGAAGCCATTGGAAAGATAAGCAGAGGTGGAGAGTGATTTAGGAATGTTGTCTTGCTGCCTGAAGCAAAGTGGATGAAGATTGAAGGTAGGAGCACACATCCGCACCAGCGGCCCTAAGATGGTGGAGTGGAAGGAGCAGATGAGCCGAGAGGACAGGAGAGGAGGTTGGTGTAAAAGGGCAGAGACAGGGCAGGGGTGCACAGGGATGAGTGGATTGGGCTGCCTTGAGGGCTGTCTACAGGAAGCATACTTAAGCGGATGTGCTAGAACTGTATTGTTTGCCACAACCTGAAGAGAGACAGGCAAGTATTAGCTTCCCGTCACAGAGGTCTGGAGTATCCATGGCCCGCTGTGGCAAGCTCTGCCTGGCCTGCCCCTGCTCCGCTGGCCGTTACTACCGCTATCCACTCGTACTGTCGTCCAAAAACTGGGAAGTGAAAAACGTGTATTGGGTCACAGGTCAGATCCAAGTTGGACAGATTTGGTTTGTATAGAAAGGAACATTTACAAGCTCATCCCGTACACTGTGTTTCAGTGGTCACCTAAATATTCTTATTTCAGGACTTTAAACACATTTTCCCAAATCTAACTTGGGACAAAATCTAACTTGGGACACTTAGATAGGTTATCAGTAATTATCTGTTTTCTTTATAGCCTCTTTCCGCACACAAATAAGCATCTCCCTGTACAAAATTCTAGCATATGCTGAACTGATCGCCTTCTGCATACACCTTTTCTACAACTTCTCAAACGTGTGAGACATGCTGGTAAGATGGCAGGAAAAGGAGTGACCGAATAATACAATATAGCTGAGATGTGTTTCAAGAAAACCTCTGGGCCAGGGTCGGGCTCTGTGAGTGGGAGTCAAGGACTTGCCCCATGTATCTCATCAAGGTGAGACCACTGACACGTGTGTGTGTGGTCAGTAAATATGTTGTATACACACGTCTGCACACTGTCATCTAAGCCATCGTTCTCCCATCCACAGCCTCTCCAGGACGAAGCCATCACAACCAGGGAGCGGTTGACACCTGCTCTAACATGTTTTCTTTCTGTTTCAGGCTTGAAAAAACCTTGCCCAGTTTTGATCCCTTCAAGACTTTGCCACAGCCTCTATCACACATCTGTTTTTCTCGAAGAAAAAATATAATAAAAATGTTTTACTCTTTTACACTGTATAATTATAAGAAATAGCGTGTTATTTGTGAATGCATGGTCTGAAATTTCTGTACAGTTTGGAGATATTTTCAAACGAAACGTAAGAGAAGTCAACAATAAAACCAAGAAAAGTGAGTATTTTTATACCAAACATTTTAAGTATGCTGGGATGGACAATCTTACACTGGGTTGGATCACAGTTTTTGTGCTTGACTTTTGAATGCTTGTAATTAAAAATATCTTTTTTTTTCCTCTGAAGTAAGTTGCATGTTTGAGGCATGTTTCCAGATATCAAAATTTCCTGAATTGTATTGTGAATATATAGAAATCTGTGCCTGGCCGAAGTCCAGGGTAAATTAGTAGGTGGTAGGTGTTAGAAACAGAACTGTTATCTGCAGTGTTAGGTCTAGGATCCCAGTTCTAGTAGGACAGCCCTGCAAGACAATCAACCAGAAGCCTCCAGGAGCTTCTACCTATGGCTTATTCACAACTGGGCAAGAAAACATGGTTGGTAAGAACTGCGGAGTGTGCCCTTAGAAAGCCCTGGCAGCTCCGGCTGTGACTGTATCAACTGTGTGCCAAGTGTGAGTTTGTACAGTTTTATGTTTCCACTCTCCTGTACGTGTAGCCACTCGATGCCTAACCCACCTTCCACAAGCCAGCCCCGCATCCCTCTCCCCCAGTGGAAGCGCAGAGCCTGCCTCACTGGTAACGGAAAACCTTGGCTTGGGAGGCCAGCCCTGGCCCATAAAGGGGCTGGCTATGCCCAACCCGCTTGGCTGCAGTGGGCAGCTCATGTCTCTTATCTCCAAAGTGATGTTTGCAAAACATTGGCTGAATTGAGCTGGTATTCCCAACTCTTGCGGCACTAGGCCAAACCGACCACATCCCATGAGCTCCCAAATGGCGTCTGCTCACTGTGAGACGAGATGCCACACCGCACAGGAGACGGAGGCAGTGGGCATTTGGAACCAGTTCTGTACAGACTTCGTCAAAGCCAAAGTCAGTCTGGTGGTGTCAGTTGACATCTCCAGAGTTCATGACAGCTCAACCTCTCCCCTTGTACAGAAGCCATTTGTAAAATCACGTTGACCTAAATTCAGCTGCCAAACACAATCACAGTCTTTTCCTATTGATCTGCTCGGCTTACGTTGAAAATTTCAATGTCATGATTACCTGGTTGGTTTGGGTTTTTGTTTTGTTATTTTCCATTGGAAATAAAGATGTCAAGAAGCTTTTAAAGGTCACCACAAAAAAACCAAGGCCAGGAGTGAAGGGCTCTTTCTTAGCGTAAATAAGGGGAAAGGGCAGTTAGCTCGGGGACTTGTGACGGATCCACTTTGGTGTTCAAGGACCTGCTTATGCCCTCAGTGCCACTCGGTCTTGGTGAGATGCCTGTGCTCCTCTACGGCACACAGCTGCTTCTGCACAGTCTCTTCTGCTTTCATAACTGTTTAAAGGTACTTTTCTATTGTCATTTTTAAAAAATAAAGTGTTTATTCCAGCTCTCACACCATTGCTTGACAAATTCTTTTTTAGCAAGACCAACTACATGTATCCCACACTGCAGACAAGAGGCCAGCAGATTTCCTTCCCATTTTCAGGCTTCGGCAGAGCTAAGCATTGGCCATTGAGCTTAGGCACAAAGAGATTAAAGGAGGAAGCAGACACCAGGGAGAGCCAGAGAATAAGCCTGCAAAGGCACGACCACAGCGGCTGGTGAGCTAAAAGGACACCAGAGGCAGAGAGACCTCAAGGGAGGTCCCTCATCTACCTCAGCCTACAAAGCTTGACTCAAGATTTTCTGAGTTAGTTATATTAAAATGTCACTTAGGCATTCTGCTGACTTAAATATATCTTACGCCAGGCATGGTGGCTCACACCTGTAATGCCAACACTGGGAAGCTGAGGCAGGAGGCTTGCTTGATCCCAGGAGTTTTGAGACCAGCCTGGACAATGTAGCAAGACCCTGTTTCTACAATTTTAACATTAGCCAGGTGCACTAGGACCTGTGGTCCTAGCTACTCAGGAGACCGAGAAGGAAGGACAGCTTGAGCCCAAGAGGTCGAGGCTGCAGTGAGCCATGACTCACTCAAGCCTTGGCAGCAGGACAAGACCCTGTCTCTAAAACCATATTTAAGAAAAAAAAAAAAGTAAGTGAAAAACCAGGCACCAATTGCCAAGACAATTGTGTTTTATATACACTCTCACCTACTCTTTTTCCCTCAAAAGGAGAAAGCAAAAAAATACTGCTTACATCCAAGCAGTGGCAACAACCACTACTGCGTCTTGCTGGGCACTGAGATGACTCGCAGTTAGGCTCTCACAGCCTGCCTGCAGAGGGGCCTAGCCACCACATGCAGGCTGTGTCCACTGCCTTCCAACTCACGTAACTAGAAGGTCAAAAGCTTTCCTGGGCCCAGGCTTAGAAGGCCACGCCAGCATGGCCCTCAGGCCGGCCTGATCTGCCTTTGGTCCACCTGTGAGCTCCAACTCAGGCGCCAGAGATTGGCCAAACAGCTAAGGAATAGAGGCTAGTGAGCTCTTAAGGGGCTCTGCTGCCTCAGGACTGCCCGGACTCCATCCCAGCCAGTCACTGGCTGAACACAGTCACCTATGATTTTTTACAGGAGGCCTTGGGATGGATGAGCGCTCCGATCTTCCCCATGCTGATGATAGTCATTTCGTGATGTGCAAGTGACAAGCCTGGATGGCATTTACTAACCTAGTGTGACCTCCAAATACATTTCCACTCACCAGTCAAATACCAGCTTCATTAGGGTCTGTGCAAAGTTATCCTTTGTGTCACTACTGAACAGGAATGAATGCAGTATGTCTTTTGGAATCAAGAACTTGGAATAAGAAAAAGGCACGCTGTTGCCTCTTGCTCCCATGCAAAATGTCCCAATTTGTAGGCTCCAGAAAGATGGTAACTAAGCCCATCTTTTTGTGTGATTACCAAATGAACCCTTCCTTGTTAATGTCGAACTGATATAACTATAAAAGTGGCATCTGAAATTAAATACCATGCTTTCCATGTCTATAACAAAATGACAAAGGAATTTGAAAAGAATCTTAACAGTTCACAAAATGAACATTATATTGCCAATTAATCACACCTGGGCTTCAGACTCACCTGGACCCAGGGCGTGTGTGTGTGTCCGCCCTACTTTCATGGACTAGCTTGCAATTGTTACTGGCCCATCCCTCCCCTGAATTCTGTGTTCCAATAGACAAGAATCCTTGGTGTCTGTCAAGGTGACATAAAGAAGTTTTTTTTTTTTTAAGCGACAGGGTCTCACTATGTTGCCCAGACTGGAGTGCAGTGGCAGATTCATAGCTCACTTGCAGCCTCAAACTTCTGGACTCAAGCCATCCTCCCGCCGCAGCCTCCTGAGTAGCTGGGACTATAGGCACGTGCCACCGTGCCCAACTTCAACTAGTTGTTTCTGAGCACTTTGGGCAAGACACGATGTGTGCTAAGAATATGGACAGGTTCCCAAGAGCACTCCCACCCACCCAGTTGGAAGGTTCTGGCACACAGTTGCTCTCCTCTCCAATTCTTAAACCATTCTCTCCACACCCTCATGGCATAAAACAACTTTACAGCCTGCATAGAAAACCAAAGAATATTCATTACCAGTGAGGTGTTATCTAAAACACTCATCCTCAAAAACTGCCTCTCCTAAAACTCTAATAACTATGATACTGAAAAACTATGTTGTCAGCAATTTGATCAAGAGCCCTAAACTAGGAAATTTCAGTAGCTGCCACTGTAAAGCTGTGTGTCCCTGCTGCAGAACATCCCAGATGGAACTAATATTAACTCTTGTGTGAACTGGCCTGGTTCTGTAGCTACCCAGTCCTGAGAGGTGCCAGTGCGCTGTGAGAACTAGGCCCCCCTGCAGCTCTCCAACGAACCTGACACTTTCCTCTTCCTGACCCTCAGTTCAAACCACATTCACTCCTACTTGGGGGGTGGGGGAGGAGGCAGCTCTTCCTACGAAACAGTGAGGCCTTCCATTCTCCACTGTTCACATATATCTCACCTATGGACGATCTGAGGGGAAGAGAAAATTCGGGTCCTTGTGTTCCACTTGTCCAGCTGAGAAATTCTTGTGGAACTCTGCCCGTGGTCGTTAATTCCAAGTTAGGAACTCGGGCCAAATGCTTAAAGTCAACCCAAACTTCTGAGCAAAAAGGAGGGCCTAAATGCAATGAGAGATGATGCACGAGTTTGTAAATAAAAGATTTACCTGGCCAAAGAGTGCTTTTTTCTTAAAACCAGAACACAGGCCTTGGCATGGGGGCTTGGCAGGCACTTCAAAACCTCACAGTCACCACCCGGGAGACAAACCTGCTCTCGGCGCTTCTAGAGCTGGTCCTGCCTAAATCAGTCTCATCTTCTATGCCTCAGAAAATCACTATTAACTAAGAATCCGGGAACTGATAAACCAAATACCCTCGTCCCACAAAATCGTCCCCACTCAGAATCCCATTCTGCTGCTAGAGATTTCCAACAGCTCACAGATGAAGCTGGGGCTGTCCACTCGCAGTCCCTTGAACGCTGGGGCTGGGAGGATGGGATGCCCCCCGCCGCCTTCCCACTAAGCCTCTGCTCAACAGGCGTCAAGTGCCGCTCTGTCCCCCAGGTTCCACCATCATCCGGCCACATTTACAGGCTGTGACAGCAGCAGCCAAATGTTCATTTTTTACACTCTGTCCAGGCTTGACTACATTTCTCTTAGCTATCTCCTAAAAGCCTCACATCATGGCGATGAATTATAGATCAAATGCACTCCCGACTGTCATACCCTCTTAACTCACCCAGCCGTGCCATTCCCACGTGCTTCTAAATGGACAGCAGAGCCAGCAGAAACAGGCAGAGGGGAGAACACGACTTCAACTTGGTGTTTCTGGTGGATATGTTTTCAGACACCCGGGAGAACTGCGAAGAGACGGCTTTCTCTGTGCAGCGTCCCTCGGAGACGCTGCAGACTTGGTTCCAGGCCATCACAATAAAGCAAACATCACAGTAAACTGGGTCACACAAATGTGTTGGTTTCCCAGTGCATATTAAAATGTTTATGCTACATGATAGTAGAAAGTGAGCAATAGCATTATGTCTTAAAGAACTCAATTATATACTTTAATTTTAAAATGTATTATTGCTTAAAAAAATGCCAACAAAGTGAGCACATGCTGTTGGAAAAACAGCACCAACAGATCTGCTTGAAGCGGGTTCCCACAAACCTTCAATTTGGAAAAGAAACTCCATAGTATCCGTGAAGACATATAAAGCAAAGCACAATAAAATGAGGTGTGCCTGTAATATGACCGTCCAACACAACTAAACTTCCATCAGTGTTCCCACAAACACTGTATCCTCCTCAACACGTCACCAGAGGATGCAACCCCAGTACCTTGAGATGGGGTACACGGAGGATTTGCTCTTCCATTAGTAGACAAAGTGGATCGAAGCTTAATAAAAGAAACTAAGTGAATGAGATAAAGCTACGGAATTTTGTGAGCACAGCAATTCAGTGAGTCACTTCATTTTGCTAGATCTTCATTTCTGAAATGAGTTTCAGACAAAATAACTGACATCAATTATCAGGCCAGCCCACGAAGTACAGTTGAGCACAGGCATTGCTAGAAGTCACAACCAATACACAACTGGGAGTAAGCGCCTTACCACAGAGAGGGAGGCCCCGAGGCCCATCTCCCTGCAAAGCAGGTGAGATGTCCAAACTGCACTTCCAGACCTGGCCCATAAAATGAGATGGAGTGTGGAGATCACAAAAGTAGGTACCTACCTGGAGATGAGCTAACTCTAGATTTTTCACAGGAAAGCTAGTTTCATGCCATAAGATATTAAAGCTCTTCCTTACCAGAAAAAAACCTGATACAAAGCAAGACAGGCTGTATTTCCTGTGTTCTAAATTATCGTGGGAACCTCAGTTACATCCTCTCCTGCCACGTTTTCGAGCTTGGAGGTAAGAAAGAGGTAAAGTAAACAGATGACGCTGTAAAGGGATGAAAGGTAAGTAGAAAAGAGAAACCAACTGAAAAAGCAAAAAGGCTCCTTGTCATCTGCACAAAGCACTTCCTGCTCTGGGTTTCCATCATGCCTTTTCTGAGAACCACCACCTCGTTTCCTGATCCACTACTGTCCCATGCTGTGACAGGAGGACCATGACCACCAGCGCAAAGGACCACAGCAGAACATAGAGAGTGCAGGTGAGGAAAATGCGAACTTCGCCGTGGAAAGCAGGAACCACGTGAATTTCCCGTGAGTCACCCTCACTCCTTTAAAGAACGCTCACATATTTGATAATGGCTCTCATGAGCTGGGCCAGTGACAGGGTGACAGAGGGCATCTCCACCAGAAGAACCTCGGGTCAGGCCACATGAGGGTGGGGACGTGGTATAGCTGACGTTTAGGTTGGCAAGGAGACTCTACCCAGGCTTGCCATCCTGGAATTTACCAACCCAAGAAGCTGGACACTGATGCTTTTTTTTTTTTTTTTTTTTGAGACAGAGTCTCGTTCTGTCCCCCAGGCTGGAGTGCAGTGGCACCATCTCAGCTCACTGTAACCTCCACCTCCCGGGTTCAAGGGATTCTCCTGCCTCAACCTCCCAAGTAGCTGGGACTACAGGCGTGTGCCACCACACCCAGCTCATTTTTATATTTTTAGTAGAGACGGGGTTTCACCATGTTGGCCAGGATGGTCTCAATCTCTTTACCTCATGATCCGCCTGCCTCAGCCTCCCAAAGTGCTGGGATTACAGGCGTGAACCAGCTTGCCCGGCTGACACTGATGCTTCTTTTTAAAAGAAAACATTAACAGTGACATCCAGCACCTCTTTATTGCTCAGCTTGCTAACAAGCGGCACACCTGTGTTCCAGTGGTGAAATCCGTGTACTCAGCAACACAGTGCAGGCTGCAGGCTTCATCACATCCCCAGCACGGGACCTGTGGCAATCAGAGACCGGAGCTGCTTCCTGCCATTTCCAAGAATGAAAAGAAACAGAATTCACTAACATCTTAAAAATCCTTCTACAATGATTTTATTATAAATATGTTATTTTGGAATAAACAAATACTGCATTCAAGACTATGGGCAAACTTGCTCTAAAGTAACAAATGAGGAAGAAAGGAACCAGGAACCATTTAGAAGGGAAGAAAAATACAGCAAAGACACCTGCATGCCACACACAGCGCCTTTCTCCCAGGGAGTAACAGGTTAACAGGGAACGTCACATTGCCCATGAGCCCATTCTACTCAAATAAGCTTTGAGTTTGGTAATTTGCACTTGTTCTGTAAACTGAACTGCTCCTCTCCGCAGCCGCAAGCAGCAGATGGGAAGACAGTCTTCAGACCCCAAGCATCAGCAGGAACGCTCTTGATTGTGTATCTGTGACTCTGTTCCAGGGCAAAGCTGTTCCCTATTTGCCGGAAGTAATGTCAGAGTAATCCTTCAGCACTCCAGCCAAGTGTTCGTTATGAGTCTTAAAGCGTCGCTTTTTCTGTGAAGCAGGCTTTTTCCTTCTCTGAATAGGGGCCTAAAGGAAAAGGTAAAAACAGTTAGAAACCACAGCTGCTCCGAGGGGTGGTGTGGTCAGGATATTCTGAGCATGACCAGATGCCAGCGGCTGAGGATGCCGGGTCTGGACCCTGCTCTTGCTCTGCCGCCCAGCAGCACACACAGGGCACAGCACACGCCCTGACCAGACCCCGGGCCTCTGTTCCCCTGAGATGCAGACGCCATCGGAAATGAAGGAGCAGGCACAAAAACCTATCAAAACGATTCTAGGCACTAAGTCAAACAAAAGGGGCGGTGAAGCCCTTCAGCTGTCTCTGTCATCAGGTTTAAAAACGTATCCACCATTACCGATTTTAAAAAGATCTGAAGAAAACATGGCAAAATCCTGAGAAAAGAGGGGCACATGAAGGTTTGTAATATTCTCTTATTCTTTTCTATATATTTCAAATATTAGCATCACATGATGAAAAAAATCAACAAATGAGACAATAATAGGAAATGATGAAGGGCTACAATTACACTCATTTGTGGAAAGAGATTGACAGTAAAGCTTCCCTTTTGGTGAGTCCTAAAAATTCACCGAACACACATCCCCACCCCACACCCCAGAAAGACACAGGTGACAAGCTACAAAGCATGACAGTGGACAAGGAAAGCGGGGAGGGGCACAGCGCTGCTAACAAGGGTGCTGGCGAATCATCCCCCTGGGCTTTGTTCTTGGACTACAGATTTTATTTGCTGGTACAAGACAATGTAAAAGTCATCATTTAATGACTAACATCCCCTGAGCGCAGGATTTAGAAACTATACAGACAAAATATCTGGTTCCTAAGGGACCTGAAAGTCACAACGGCAGAACCAGGCACCAGGACGGCGAGGCTCACAGAGCAGGGGAGGGCCCCCCGTTCAAGTCTGAAAGGTTGTGCAGATCAAGGCGCAGCCTCCCTTTAAGAATGGGAAGGGCCTGTAGCAGCTTAGAGTCGGAGGGTGGGGAACACGCAGGCCCTGGAAGGTTCCACATGGCTGGACCTCAAGAGCAGGACTGCTTGGGAAGAGCTGGGTGTGGAAAGGCACTCACAGGCCTGGAGCAGCACCGAAGGCAGGTCTGCAGCCCTGCAATACCTTAGATATGACCTGGGCTGCCCACACTGAAAAACAATGGCAGGGAACGACTCCTGGCTCTTCAGAGGGCAGAAAGTGGAGCAGGCAACAGTTCCCAGGGCGGGGGATTAAGCTGCTTTGCTAGAGATTACGCACCACTCTCTTTGGTCCAGATTCCTGCATGGAAGAAATACCCTGCCGCTTCAGATATTCTTCAATTTTCTCCTCGTCCATGGAATCCACAGTGACACTCCTCCACAGTTTCTGAAATTCTGTACCAAAGAGACACCAGTTATTTTACAACACATTTTTACAAACTACAGCATCTTGATGATCAAAATCCAGGCTTCAGTGTTATCTCCTCTGGATAAATGAAGTAGGCACCCGATACTGTGCACATCTGAAATGTCATCATGAAACAAGTCAGGGCAAAACATCCACGTGTGGGACACGGTGCAGGGAAGGGCCTGGAGACAGAACTGCACCCACGCAGCCCCCGACAGTGGGGCTGTTTCTACAGGCCGGCAAATAAGGGCTACTGCGATGGAGCCGCCCTGCTTTTCTGGGGAGGAAAGCCGTCGACACCCTCCTTTAATTCCTCTATTTGGGGCTAACAGCTTAGTTCCTGCTCAGCTCCCCTAAGCATGATACACTCATTCCTCTCTCACTGATAACAGAAAATAAGAAACGTGGAGGGAGATGGGAACTTAAGTTTCACAGAAATGAGGTTATTCAACAATTTATCTGCAAAAAAGACTACTGGAATCAAATAACCTGGGAACTGGTGACAAAGGAGGCATGAAAGAGAAAGGGGGGGTGGCTGAAATAGAAGCACTGTCTCACCCCCGCTCTGTAACACAAGGAGAAGTCCTGCCTGCATCTTGTCTTCAGAAACCTGTGGTCCCTCTGCCACATTTCTGCAACCAAGAGAGACCACAATTGGGAAGCATCCCAAATGAACATTATTTACATCTTACATTCTGCTCCTGAAGACAGGTTCTGATCACTGGTTTAATTATCAGCAGCTACTTTCAGACACAAAATCCTAAGACTTACGCACTCAGGCATGAAAAAAGGAAAAGCTCTCTGAGTCCCGAGGCTTCACAGAGCCTCCCGCTCACAACTGCCCCACACACTGAGGGGACACACCTTCCCTTCCTTTCTTCCCAACCCAGACCCTCACCCGGCACTGCCCTCCTTTTCTTCCAGAGTCATGAACTTCCCACGGTCCGTTCACAAACGATAAATGAAGTAGGCACCCGATACTGTGCTGGGCCAGATTTCTTTCCTTTCCCTCTTTCCTTCCTCCCTCCCTTCTATTTCATTTCAGTACACGCTGCATGAAGCAAATGATGCCCACACAGGCAGGACTCTGGTGATACTGTGGAAATCTGTTTTCTGCCACCTACCCTGAAGCTTTTCATTGCAGGTGACCAATGGCAAAAGTGGCAAAATCTACTACAAATAATTCAACCTGAGTACAAAGTTATTTAAATCCAAAATGTCTCTAAATAAGATTTTTTAATTTCCATAGACACATTAGGGGTTCTTTCTACATTAGGGGTTCTACACACTCACTGAACGTTCATCTGCACATATTATGGACATGACCTAACTCATAACTGTGTGCATGATTGTCTCAGCCTCTGTAAGCTCCTTGAGAGCAGGGAGCTCTATTTCCATCTGGTTCCATGACATTTGGCACTGTACCGAGCACGACAGGTCCTCAGTGATTTGACTACTGAATGTATGAAACAGCATCACTGTCTACTACAGCCCAGACATCAATGATTTGACTACTGAATGTATGAAATACCATCATTGTCTACTACACCCTAGATGAGACAGACTGTTTTTCTTTTTTTAAAATTTATTTATTTTTGAGATAGGCTCTAGTTCTGTTGCCCAGGCTGGAAAGCAGTGGCGCAGTCTCAGCTCACTATAACCTCCACCTCCTGGGCTCAAGCGATCCTTCCACCTCAGCCTTCTGAGGGGCTGGGACCCAGGTACATATCACCATGCCCAGCTAAGTTGTTTTTGGGGGGGCTTTTGTGTAGAGATGGGGTTTTGCCATGTTGCCCAGGCTGGGCTCAAACTCCTGAACTCAGGCAATCCACCTGCCTTGGCCCCCCGCAAAGTGCTGGGATTACAGGCAGCGAGTCACCATGTCTGGCCTATATTTTTCCTTTTACATTTTTAAACTTTTTAAAAATAATTTTACACTAACAAAAGGGTTACAAAATGAGTACACAGAGTTCCGATATGCCCTTTACCCAGCTTCCCCTAATGTTAACACTTTACATAATTGTATAATTATTGAAACTAACATGGATATATTACTATTAATTCATCAACAGACCTTGCTGAAACTTCAAGAGTCTGACCACCGATGCCCTTTTCCTGGCCCAGGATCCTGTAATCACATCTCTTTGGTCTCCTCCATTCTCTAAGTGTGGCCAGTCTTTGTTTCCCACTAGTCAGCTGTTTTATAGAAACTTCCATTTGGGTTTGTCTAGTATTTCCTCATTACTAGATTGAGGTTATGCAATTCTGGCGAGAACAACACAGTAACAAGCTTGTGCCCTTCTGGGGCACAGTAGCAAGCTACATAGTGTCAACATGGACCCGGGTAAATGCAGACCATCAGGCAAGGTGTTATCTCTCACGTTTCTCTGTCATGAAGCTATCAGTTTTTCCTCTGTAGTTAATAATTAATTGGAGAGAGATTTTCAGACTATACAAATACCCTGTTTCTCATATTATCACTAATTTTATCATAGCATCCATTGGTAGTGCTTACCTACAAAAATGATTACTTCTAAGTACCTACTGGCAAATTATTTCCAACATTCCTTCCATATGTACTAAGTAGAATTCTACTATAATAGGTCGGGCACGGTGGCTCATGCCTGTAATCGTGCACTTTGAAAGGCCAAGGAGGGTGGATCATTCAAGGTCAGGAGTTCAAGACCAGCCTGGCCAACGCGGCGAAACCGCATATCTACTAAAAATACAAAAATTAGCTGGACGTGGTGGTGAGTGCCTGTAATCCCAGCTACTCAGGAGGCTGAGGCAGGAGAATCACTGGAATCTGCAAGGCAGAGGTTGCAGTGGGCTGATATCGTGCCACTGTACTCCAGCCTGGGTAACAAGAGACTCCATCTCACAAACAAACAAACAAACAAAAAACCAAAGAACTGCTCTTTCTTCAGTTCACTGTTTGTTTGTTTGTTGAGGCAGGGTCTCACTTTGTCACCTAGGCTGGAGTGCAGTGGCACAATCTCGGCTCACTGAAGCCTCAACTTCCTGGGCTCAAGCAATCCTCGTCCCTCAGCCTCCCAAGTGGCTGGGACTACAGGCGTGTGCCACCACGCCTGGCTAACTTTTGTATTTTTAATAGAGACAGGGTTTCATCATGCTGCCCAGGTTGGTCTCAAACATCTAGACTCAAGAGATCCACCTGCCTTAGTCTCCCAAAGTGCTGGGATTATAAGCCTGAGCCACTGTGCCCAACCTCCAGCTTGTTTTTCAATTATTTAATTTAGCAGAGACTCGTGGATATTACTGTATAGATTTATATCTACATATTTATTACACAGATGATAATCCATGACAATCAGTATTTATTTTGTGGTTCAAACATCCCAGCTCTAATCACTTAAGATTTCCTTCAGGTTGGTTCCTATGTCCCTGACTTGTTTCCTTTTTTTTTTTTTTTTTTTTTTCAGTTTTTCTTCTTTCTCTCACTTTCTGGTACTAAAAGATGTTCCAGGCTCATCTTGTATTTCCCCTCATTTGGAATCAATCATTTCTTCAAGGATTCCTGACTCATTTTATTATAGAATGGTATTTAAAAACCAAGATCTACGTATTTTGGGTTTTAAAAAAATAGCAATCTCCTTTTTGAAAACAAAATGATCAAGGGACATCAAATTTAAAGGCAGACACTTCATTACGGCAGAAGACAGCCAAGTATCATGAAAGTCAGGTACCCTCTAAACTGTAAGGGTAAATAAAATCAGAACTGATTTAGAAATCTACTCTCTTAGCAGAAAAGAGGAGAAAACAGACTAGAATTTAAAAGTTCAGATTTGATCCTTTCATTTCAAAAGACCCTTCCTTGTCCCACGAGTTAAGAATAAAAAATTGTGTAACTGCCACAGAAGGGAAGAAAATGAGCCAACTTACCAATGAGGCTTTGCTTAAAATTCCCAAATAACGCACTCACATTCTGCCTGTGCTTAGCCCTTTCCTGTAAATGCAAAAGTGGCACAACAGTGTGGTCCAGGCCTCAGAGCCAGACGGCCTGGCGGTGACCTCAGTTACCCCATTTCCTGCACAAAGTGGCACAAGTAACTTAATTTTTCTGCCTCCATTTCTTCATCTATAAAGTGAAGATAATAGTAATACCTGCCTCACTGAGCACGGTGGCTCACGCCTGTAATCCCAGCACTTAGAGAGGCCAAGACAGGTGGATCACCTGAGGTCGGGAGTTCGAGACCAGCCTGACCAACACGGAGAAACCCCATCTCTACTAAAAATACAAAATCAGCCAGGTGTGGTGGCACATGCCTATAGTCCCAGCTACTCGGGAGGCTGAGGAAGGAGAATCGCTTGAGTCCGGGAGGCAGAGGTTGCGGTGAGCTGAGATCGCACCACTGCACTCCAGCCTGGGCAACAAGAGCAAAACTCCATCTCAAAAATAATAATATTGATAGTAACAATAATAATACCTGCCTCATAGAATAGTGAGGATTAGAGGAGTTAAAGCACTGAGAATAATGCCTGCAAATGAAACAACATTATCTACACCTATTACTGTTATCATCAACATCTAACACCCATCCTCATTTTCTGGGTGCTGGTGTCTTTAATAAAGGCAATATAAAACATTTAAAAAGAGGATTGGCTACTAGACACAAAGTGATCTCATTTATGTAAAGTAGAAGAAACAAAAATTCTACAAATTTCTTAAAACAAAGTGATCTCATTTATGTAAAGTAGAAGAAACAAAAATTCTACAAATTTCTTAAAAAGCAAAAACACATACATATTAAATACATCGTGAAGATGTGGAAAATACACACCAATAGGTATCCCCAGAGAAAAGAATATAGTTTACTTAGAGAATTTTCAATTTTTTGCTCTACAGACTTGACAAAGGTTTTATTAACAATATGCAGAAATATTTGTGTATTGCTAGTGTAAAATTTCACATAAATAACCTAAAAATAAGGAGGATCATATTTACTAATAATTCACGCACTTGCCACTTTTTCTCAGCTCCACATTAGGCTGTGGTGTTCTAGTGTTAGCATTAAGGTACATCTTTGCCATTTATAAAACAAGGTAGGCCAGGCCCCGTGGCTCATGCGTGTAATTCCAGAGCTTAGGGAGATGGAGGTGGGAAAATTGCTTGAGCCCAGAAGCTTAAGGCCAGCCTGGGCAATATATCGAGGCCTCATCTCAAAAATTAAAAAAATGAGCCGGGCATGGTGGTGCTCGCCTGTAGTCCCAGCTACTCAGGAGAATGAGGTGGGAAGAGAGCTTGAACCCAGAAGTTCCACGTTGTGAGCTACAATTGTGCCACTGCACTCCAGCCTGGGAGACAAAGAGAGACCCTGTCTCTAAAACAGCAACAAAACCAAATGCAGAATCTCAACCAGCAACACTCCATGCCTTCCTCCCTTTTCCTTTAACAACACGTGTTATTAACATGACTTTTTATCCTCAAAAGTGTCATTATATATCCACTTTGCAGTTCCAGAAAATAGGACATTTCTCGATTTACCTCACCTTCTAGTGATCTTACATTTGAAAAACTATCAAAATAATTTCTCTTGTGTGCTACAAAGAAAAATGCACCCCCACCCAAGATGTCCACATCTTAATCCCCAGTACTCGTGAATACATTACCATATATGGTAAAAAGACTTTGGTGACTAAGAATCTTGAGATGAGGAGATCTCAAGATTTGGATTCTGAATTGGATGAATTAATAATACTGTTAAAATGTCCATACTATCCAAAGCGATCCACAGATTCAATTCAATCCCTTTAAAAATTCCAATGTCATTTTTCACACAAATAGAAAAAATAATTCTAAACGTCTAATGGAAACATACACAAAACAACTGATTAGCCAAGGCAATCTTGAGCAAAACAAATAAAATTAGAGGTACCACACTACTTCAAACCATATTATAATGCTACAGTAATCAAAAGAGCATGGAACTGGCATAAACAAAAGCCCAGAAATGAACCCATGCATTTACAATCAGTTGATCTTTGACAAAGGTGCCAAGAACATACAATGGGAAAAGGACAGTCTCTTCAATAAAGGGTGTCAGGAGAATGAAATGAGACCACTGTCTCACACCATATAGAAAAATCAACTCAAAATGGATTAAAGACTTAAACATAAGATCTGAACCTGTGAAAATACTACAAGAAAACAGAGGGAATACAATACAACACTGGTTAGGGCAATCATTTTTTGGATTTGACCCCAAAAGTTCAGGCAACAAAAGCAAACATAAACAACTGGGATTACAACAAATCAAAAAGCTTCAGCATGGCAAAGTAAACAGAGTGAAGAGACAACCTACAGGTTGGAAGAATATATTTGCAAGCAACACATCTAATATGGGGTTAATATACAAAATACAGGGCAGGTGCCACAGCTAATGTCTATAATCCCAGCACTTTGGGAGGCTGAGACAGGAAGATTGCTTGAGTCTAGGAGTTCGATACCAGCCTGGGCAATATAGTGAGACCTCGTCTGTACAAAAAAATGTTTTAAGATTAGCCAAGCTTGGCGGTGCACATCTGTAGTCCCAGCTACTCAGAAGGCTGAGAGGATCACTTGAGCCTGGGAGGTGGAGGCTGCAGCTATCCGCGATTGTGCCACTGAATTACAATCTGGGTGACAAAATGAGATGCTGCCTCCAAAAAAGAAAGATATATGTGTATATATATATATTTTTTCCCATATATATGGAACTCAAAATAATAGCAAAAAAAAAAAAAAAAAAAAAACCTGATTTAAACAATTGGCAAAAGACCTGAATATTGTCTGAAAGTTCAGAAATATTCAGAAATCCTGAAATGTCAGAAATATTCAGACATTTCTCAAAAGAAGATACACAAATGAGGCCAGGCACGGTGACTCATGCCTATAATCCCAGCACTTTGGGAGGCCAAGGTGTTAGGATCATCCGAGGTCAGGGGTTCTAGAGCAGTCTGGCCAACATGGTGAAACCCCATCTCTACTAAAAATACAAACTCAGCCGGGCATGGTGGCAGGCACCTGTAATTCCAGCTACTCGGGAGGCTGAGGCAGGAGAATCACTTGAACCCAAGATATGGAGGTTGCAGTCAGCCGAGATTGCGCCACTGCACTCCAGCCTGGGCAACAGAGCAAGACTCCATCTCAAAAAAAAAAAAAAAAAAAAATACAAATGACCAACAGATACATGGCTCCTCATCACTAATCATTAGGGAAATGCAAATCAAAACCACAATGATTTCCAATTGGGGCAGAGACTTAAAGGAAAACGGAGAAAGAGAAGTACAATGAGCCATCACTTCGCACCTGTGAGAATGGTTATCATCAAAAAGACGAAAGATAAAATGCACTGATGAGGATGTGGCAAAGGGGACACCTGTACACTGTTGGTGGAGATGTAAATTGGTGTAGCCATTATGGAAAACTGTATGGAGTCCCCCCAAAAAACTAAAAACTGGATTCTCATTTGATCCAGCAATCCCACTTCTGGGTATTTATTCTAAGGACTTGAACTTAGTACGTTGAGGAGATGCATGCACTCCCATGTTCACTGCACCATTATTTACAACAGTCAAGATAAAGACTCAATCTAAGTGTCTATCAACAGATGAACGGATAACAAAAATATAATATATACACACACAATGGAATACTATTAGCCTTAAAAAAGAAAGAAATTCTGTCATTTGCAACAACATGAATAAACCTGGAGAACATTGTTAAATGAAATAAGCCAGGCACCAAATGACAAAAACCGCATGTTTTCACCTCTACATGGAATCTAAAACAATCAGAACTCAACAGAAGCAGAGAGTAGAATGATGGCTACTAGAGGTTAGGAGAAGGGGAATGAGAAGGTGTTGGTCCAAAGAAAAAAAGAATCTTGAGAGGCAGGTTATTCTGGATTATTTGAGCAGACCCAATGTAATCACAAGGCTCCTTATAGAGGAAAGAGGCAGGCAGGAGAGCCTGAGTCAAGGCAGAAGCAGAGATCAGAGTGATGCTGGGACATGAGCCAAGAAATCTGGGCAGCCTCTGGAAGCTGAAAAGGCAAGGAAATGAATTTCCCCACGAGTATCCAGCAGGTGCAGCCCTCTTTACCCATTTAAGACTTCTGAACTCCAGAACAGTAAGATACTACATTTGTGTTGTTTTAAGCTGCAAAGTTTGTGGTAACATCTTATAGCAACAACAGGAAACTAATACACACTGCTTGAAATTTTTCTTTTTAAAAAAGTACTGGCCTGGCCAGGCACAGTGGCTCATGCCTGTAATCCCAGAACTTTTGGAGGCTGAGGCAGGCAGATCACGAGGTCAGGAGTTTGAGACCAGCCTGACCAATATGATGAAACCTCGTCTCCACTAACAATGCAAAAATTTAGCCAGGTGTGGTGGTGCGCACCTGTAATCACAGCTACTTACGAGGCTGAGGCAGGAGAATTGCTTGAATCCAGGAGGCAGAGGTTGCAGTGAGCCCAGATTGCACCACTGCACTCCAGCCTGGGTGACAGAGCAAGACTCCAGCTCAAAAAAACAAAAAAGTATTGGCCCGGTGCAATGACTCACACCTGTAATCCCAGTACTTTGGGAGGCCAAGGTGGGAGGATCACTTGAAGCCAGGAGTTCAAGACCAGTCTGGGCAAAAGCGAGACCTCCATCTCTACAAAAAAAAAAAATTAAATAATAAATTGGCCAGACATGGAGGCATATGCCTGTAGTCCCAGCTAATCAAGAGACTGAGGTGGGAGGATGGCTTGAGTCCAGGGGAGTTCAAGGCTGCAGTGAGCTATGACTGTGCCACTGCACTCCAGCCTGAGCAACAGAGCAAGATCCTGTCTTAAAAATAAAAAATAAATTTTAAGTATAACTTAAGCAGGCAGGATTACATAAGACAAGTGCCACTTCATCCTCAACATTTCAACAAGTATTTCTTGAGAATTCTGTCACTACCACAGTATGACCTGCTATCTGGACATATGTAAAGAACAGGCATCGTCTGCCCAAATACGTGCAGCAGAGGCTGGACAGAATCATGCCGAGAGCTAACTGTGGCTAGAGAAGATGAGAAGAACTTGGCAGCACTTGCTGTTCTTGGTGATCCTGCTAAAATCTACACTGAGCAATTGCACTTTTTACTTGGGATAAACACCAGACACCAAAACAAGAAGGGGAGAAGCCATGGGGTAGCTCTTTACCTTGAAAACAGCTTTACAATGGGAGAAACACCATATTCTTTTGAACAACTACTTTAAACTGTCCTTTTATTTTACTGATGTATAATTTATGAAAATTAAAATCCTGCACATTTTAGTGTACAATTCCGGAAGTTTTGACAAGCATATGGTCATGCTAACACCACAATAATGATACAGACAGTTCAGCAACCGCAAACCACCCTATTCTCCTCTGCAGTCACTCTCTCTCTCCACGGGCAGCCCTTGATCTGTTTCTATGGTTCTGTTTCCCAGGAATGTCATAAACGTATAAATAAAATCACACAGCATGTCCCTTTGGAATCTGGCTTCCCTCACTAGGCATGATGCCTCTGAGATTCATCCACGTTGTTGGAATGTCAGTCTTTTGTTCCTTTTCATTGCTGAGTTGTATTCCATTGTAAGTATGTGCCACAGTTAAGGGGAAATTAAGGGACAGTTAAAGACGTGAGTTGTTTCCAATTGTTGGTGGTTATGAAGAAAGCCAGTATAAATACTCATGAATTTTACATGAATTTGGGTTAACACCCAAGAGTGGGATGGCTGGCTCATACAGTAGTATATAGTACAATGTAGAGATCTATACCTACTATTTAGCTTTCTAAAGGAGGACACTGGACCCATGTCTCACATCATAAACAAAACTCCTAGAGGAAAAAACAGAAGTAAACCTTCATGACCTTGGATTAGGCAATGGTTTAGACATGACACCAAAAGCACAAGCAGCAAAAGAAAAAAGATAAAGGATTTGATCAAAATTAAAAACTTTTTTTTTCTTTTTGAGACAGAGTTGCACTGTCACCCAGGCTGGAGTGCAGTGGCGCAATCTCAGCTCACAACCTCACCCTCCCAGGTTCAAGTGATCCTCCTGCCTCAGCCTCCCGAGCAGCTGGGATTACAGATGGGGACCATCACATCCAGCTAATTTTTGTATTTTTAGTAGAGACACGGTTTTGCCATGTTGGCCAGGCTGGTCTCGAACTCCTAACCTCGGATGATCCGCCCGCCTTGGCCTCTCGAAGTGCTTGGATTACAGGTGTGAGCCACTGTGCCTGGCCCAAAATTAAAAACTTTTATACCTCATAAGACACCATCAAGAAAGTGAAAAGACAACCCACAGAATGGAAGAAAATATCTGTAAAGCATGTATCTCACAATGGCCTTGTATCCAGAATAAAGAATTCTTACAGCTCTGTAATAAAAGCACAAAACAATTTTTTAAATGGACAAAGGATTTCAACAAACATTTTGCCAAAGGAAATATACAGATGGACCAGGTGTGGTGGTTCACACCTATAATTCCAGCACTTTGAGAGGCCACGGCAGGATTACTTAAGGCCAGGAGTTCAAGGTCAGCCTGGGCAACATAGTAAGACCCTGTCTCTACAAAAAATTTAAAAATTATAGTCAGGTACCGTGGCACACACCTGTTGCCCTAACTACTCAGGAGGCTGAGAAGGGAGGACTGCATGAGCCTAAGAGTTTGAGGCTGCAATGAGTTATGATCGCATCACTGCACTCAAGCCCAGGAAACAGAGTGAGACCCTATTTCTACAGCAAAATAAATAAATAAATAAATAAATAAATAAATAAATAAAAATAAAATATATAAATGGCCAATCAGCACACAAAAAGATGTTTGACATCATTAGTCATTAGGGAAATGCAAATCAAAATCACAGTAACATTTCACATCCACTAGGATGGCTAAAATCAGTGTTGGCAAAGGTGTGGGGAAAGCAGAACCTTCCTACATTGCTGGTGAGAATGTAAATTAATGTAGCTGCTTTGCAAAATAGTATGACAATCTCTCAAAAAGTTAATCATAGAATTACCACATGATGTAGCAATTCCACTCCTAGGTATATACCTAACAGAAATGAAAACACATGTCCACACAAAATCTTGTATAGGTATGTTCATAGCAGTATTATTCGTAACAGCCGAAAAGTGGAAAAACCCAAATATCCATCAACTGATACATGAACTGTGTATGGCCATACACTTTTTTTTTTAACTAAAAGCACTTAATGCTCTTTATTTCCCTATAAGCACTGCTATAGCTGCATCCCATGAATTTTGATACACTGTGCTTTCACTTTCATTTAATGCAACAACATTTTTACTTCCCTGTGATTTCCTCCTTGAACCATATGTTACTTAAAGGTATTTAATTTCAGGCTGGGTGTGGTGGCTCACATCTGTAATCCTAGCGCTCTGGGAAGCCGAGGTAGGCAGATCACTTGAGCCTAGGAGTTCGAGACGAGATTGGGCAACATTGCAACACTCCATCTCTACAAAAAAATACAAACATTAGCCAGGCATGGTGACACACACCTGTAGTCCCAGCTACTTGGGAGGCTGAGGTAGGAGGATCGCCTGTGCCCAGGGAGGACAAGGCTGCAGTGAGCTGTGATCATGCCACTGCACTCCAGGCTATACAGTGAGACTCTTGTCTCAAAAAATACATAAATGAAATTATTTAATTTCCAAATGGACAGTTTCCAAATATAGCTAGCTCTGTTATTGATTTCTAGCCTAATTCCATTATGGCCCACACAAATCATTCATGTATAGTTAGCCTTTGGTATCCATGGGGGATTGGTTCCAGGACTCCTAACAGATACCAAAATCTACAGATGCTCAAGTCTCTGATATCAAATGGTACAGTATCTACATATAACCTATGCCTATCCTCCCATGTACTTTAAATCATCTCTAGATTACTTATAATGCCTGATACAATTTAAACACCATGTAAATAGTTATACTGTATTGTTTAGGGAATAATGACAAGGAAAACGTCTGTATGTGTTTAGTACAGACACAATTTTTTACCAAATATGTTCAGTCTATAGTTGGTTGAATCCGCAGATGTAGAACCAAAAGACATGGAGGGCCAATGGTACTTTCAATTCTTTCAAATACAATTAAAGTTTGTTTTGTGGGCTAGAATACCAGCTATCTTGGTGAACATTCCAGGTGCACTTGAAAATATAAGCACAGGGCCAGGAACAGTGGCTCATGGACGTAATCCCAGTACTTTGGGAGGCTGAGGCAGGTGGATAACTTGAGGCCAGGAGTTCAAGACCAGCCTGACCAACATGGTAAAACCCCATCTCTACTAAAAATACAAAAATTAGCCAGATGTGGTGGTACATGCCTGTAATCCCAGCTACTCAGGAGGCTGAGGCAGGAGAATCACTTGAACCTGGGAGGTGGTGGTTGCAACAAGCTGAGATCACGCCATTGTACTTCAGCCTGGGCAACGAAAGCGAAACGCTGTCTCAAAAAAGAACAAAAGGAAAATACATGTACGGTATTCTGCTGCTGTGGGACACACTGCTCTAGAAATCCCAATTAGGTCAAATTAGTTGATGGTGCTCCTCCGTACTTCTATGTCCTAATTTTCCAACTACTTGTTCAATCAACTACTGAGACAGGAATGCTGTAGAGTCTAACTGTGGATGTATCTATTTCTCCTTTTAGTTTTCTCAATTTTTAATTCATGTATTTAGAAGGCCTGTTGTTAGATACATAGGTATTTAGGACTATTACGTACTCTTGGAGAATTGATACCTTTACCATTATGGAATGTCCTTTTTCTTTTTTTTTAATCTTTTTTTTTTTGAGACAGGGTGTGGCTCCAACACCCAAACTGGTGCAGTGGCACAATCATGGCTCACTGCAACCTCCAACTCCTCGGTTCAGGTGATCCTCCCAGCTCAGCTTCCTGAGTAGCAGAGACTACAGGTGCACACCACCACACCAGGCTGTTTTGTATTTTTTGTAGAGACGAGGTTTCGTCATGTTGCCTAGGCTGGCCTCAAGTGATCCTCCTGCCTCAGTTTCCCAAAGTGCTGGGATTACAGGTGTGAGCCACCATGCCTGGCCCATGTCCTTCTTTATCCTTGGTAATTTTCCTGGCTCTGAAGTCTGCTCTGTCTGATATTAATATAGCCACCCTAGCTTTCCCGATAGTGTTTGCAAAGTATATCATTTTACATGCTTTTACTTTTAACCTATCTATATTTATTTATTTACTTATTTACTTTTCTTTTGAGATGGAGTCTTGCTCTGCCACCCAGGCTGGAGTGCAGAGGCGCAATCTTAGCTCACTGCAGCCTCCGCCTCTTGGGATCAAGAGATTCTCCTGCCTCAGTCCCCCAAGTAGCTGGGATTACAGGCGCATGCCACCACACTCAGCTAATTTTTGTATTTGTAGTAGAGATGAGGGTTTCACCATGTTGGCTAGGCTGGTCTCAAATTCCTGACCTCAGGTGATCTGCCCACCTCGGCCTCCCAAAATGCTGGGATTGCAGGCATGAGCCACCATGCCCCGCCCCTAAACTATCTATATTTAAAGTGAGTTTCTTCTCTTTTCTTTCTTTTTTTTTTTTTGACAGAGTCTCCCTCTGTTGCCCAGGCTGGAGGGCAATGGCGCGATCTCAGCTCACTGCAAACTCCGCCTCCCCAGTTCAAGTGATTCTACTGCCTCAGCCTCCTGAGTAGCTGGGATTACAGGCACGGGCCACCACACCCGGCTAATTTTGGTATTTTTAGTACAGATGAGGTTTCACCATGTTGGTCAGGCTCGTCTCGAACTCCTGACCTGGTGATCCGCCTGCCTCGGTCTCCCAAAGTGCTGGGATTACAGGCATGAGCCACCACGCCCAGCCTAAAGTGGGTTTCTTATAGATAGTATATACCAGACAGCTGCAGGAATTGATCTAAAATAAAAAAAAAAGTGTCCAGGCATGGTGGCTCATGCTTGTAACCCCAGCACTTTGGGAGGCCGAGGTGGGCAGATCACCTGAGGTCGGAAGTTCGAGACCAGCCTGACCAACATGGAGAAACCCTGTCTCTACTAAAAATACTAAATTAGCCGGGCATGGTGGCGTATGCCTGTAATCCCAGCTACTCGGGAGGTGAGGCAGGAGAATCACTTGAACCCAGTAGGCAGAGGTTGCAGTGAGCCGAGATAACGACATTGCATTCCAGTCTGGGCAACAAGAGCAAAACTCCATCTCAAAAAAAAAGTATATTCTAGAGTCTTGCTTTTGCACCCAAGCTGAAAATCTGTCTCCATCAGTGTATTTAAACCATTTACATTTAACACAATGATGAAAGTAGTTGGAATAAAGGCTATCGTCTTCACCACTGTTTCTATTTGTTCCATTTACTCCTCGTGTTTTCCTTCTGTCTCTGTGTTCATTTAGGTTAGCTGGATATATGTGTATGATTCCATTTTATCTCTGCTGTTGGCTTATTATACTTTTCTCAAAAAATGTTTTCAGTGGTTGACCTAGGTCTACAACATACATAATCAGAGCCTAGCGTAGCGTAAGACACTGCATTTCATATGTCGTGTAAAGACATTAGAACAATATACTCCCAATTATTGATCACTTCTGACCTTTGAGCTAATGTGTCATAAATTTTATTTCACATAACATGCCCTAAACACAAAATATATTGTTAATATTTTTGATTTATGGTCATCTTTCAGAGAAATTAGAAAAACATTTTTAAATAATAAAAACTCTATCTCCAAGAAATTTATTTGTATAGATCCAAATGTCTAATGTCATACCCCTTCTTCTTGAACAGCTTCCTTTAATATTTCCAGTAGTGCAGGTCTGATGGCAATGAATTCTCTCCATTTCTCTTTCTCTGAGAGAGTATTTCTTCTTCATTTTTGAAAGATTATTTTTGCCAGATGCAGTTGCTCACACCTGTAATCCTAACACTTTGGGAGGCTGAGGAGGGCAGATCGCTTGAGCCCAAGAGTTCAAAACCAGACTTGGCAACATGGTGAAACCCAATCTCTACTAAAAACACAAAAAATTGATCAATTGAGCCCTGGAGGCAGAGGTTGTAGAGAGCCAAGACTGCACCACTGCACTCCAGCCTGGGCCACAGAGTGAGACTGTGTCCGAAAAAAAAAAAAAAAAAAAAAAAGAGAAGAGAGGAGAGGGGAGGGGAGGGGAGGGGAGGGGAGGGGAGGGGAGGGGAGGGGAGGGGAGGGGAGGGGAGGGGAGAGGAGGGGAGAGGAGAGGAGAGGAGAGGAGAGATGATTTTTGCTGTGTATGGAACTCTGGGTTCTAAGGATTTTCTCCCTTTTGGCCCTCTAAAGATGTGCTGCATTATCCTTTGGTCTGCATGGGTTCTAATAAGAATCCTGCATTTTTTTTTTCTTCTGGAATTAGTCTCTTTCCTCTGACTGCCTTCAGTATTTTCTATCTTTCATATTCTGCAGTCTGAATATGACATGCCTTGGTGTTTTTCTCTCATTTGCCTGGTTTGGGGGAGGATCTTGTTTGTGTTCTCTCAGCTTCACAGATCTTTGGTATCCATCATTAAATTTAGAAAATTCTTGGTCATCACATCTTCAAGTATTTCTTCTGCCCCGTTTTCTTTCTTTTCCTTCTCAGACTTTTAACTACAAATTCAGACCACTTGATACTGTCTCAGAGCTCACGGGTGATCTGCCCTATTTTTTTCACACTTCAGCTGTATTCAAGTTCACAGACTCCTTTGGCTACGCCAAGTTTAATAATGAGCTTGCTGAAGACATTTTTCACCTATGTTACTGTCATTTTCATTTTTAGCATTTATTTTATTTTCTTACAGTGTCTATCTCTCTGCTGAAATATCCTACCTGACCACGCAAGTTGCCTGCCTTTTCTACTAAAGATCTTAACATACTAAACAGTTATTTTCGATTCCATGTCTGATAGCTCCAAAGAATTTGGTCTTAAAAATGTCCTGTCTCAATAGTGTGTTGTTCTTCCTTCCTTCTTTTTATGCCTCAAAAACTTTTTTGAAAGCAGGATATCCTCTGTAAGACAGCTGAGACTGAGGTAAATAGTTTTTATGCCTGGGAAATGGGCCCGCCTTTCCTTCTGCCAGATCTTTAGTGTGTGGAGGTTGAGTCAATCTATTGTCAGGACAGGAACGTGGTTTGGAATTTGTTGCTGCCATGGTTACCCACAACGTACCACCAGCTTCGAACTGCGTAGGTAGTGGCTGGTTTGCCAGAGGATATTTTCCTCAGAGTCTGTTTGACCTTCAGCTTTTTTGGTCTTCATTTTACACTGTATCTGAGCTGGCCTGCCTCCATGTTCCTGCGCCTCTCACAGATCTCCAGTGTCACCTGTCAGTCCACAGCTGTTAGCCTCGTATGGGTGGGAAGATTCTCTGATGTTAGGATTAAGCCTTGGTCTTGGGCAAACACTGTTTTCCTTGGTGGCTGGGGTGTGGCCTTCTCAGTGCTCCTGCCCTTTCTCCTCCACTAAAGTTCTGGGGCTAGCACATATTCCTGTCCCTCGCCAAGGACGAAAGACTTTTTTTCTGTTCTCTTTCCACAGTGGCTTAAGGCTCTTATCTCATAAGAGCAAAGAAGGGAAGGAGGACTGAGAACTTCATGCCTTTCCAAAAGGATCTGCTGTCCCCTCCTCCGGGGGAAGAGTAACGGACACTTTCTCAGTACCCACACCCTAGCCTCAATCTTTTTGGTAAGCATCCAATGAAATCTGTGGAGAAGAGCCTGTGAGTGGATACAAATTCCCCTGTGTCTGCAGCCCCCCAGGCGATCTCTGTTTCCTTGCTGGTCCACACTAAGTTCATTAAATTTTAACCGAATTCTCCTACAGGCTGTTCACTTTGTCTGTCTCAGGTAAACAAGTGCTCATGTCTTACCTTTCCATGGGGGTGCCTGTCTCTCCTTACAGTTTGGGTTGGGTGGTTAACCTGCAACCTCAGCTCACTGATGAATTCAAGAATATATCAACATCCAAATTTCTGGGGTTTGTTGTTGCTGTAAGGGTAGGAACGATGCTCTCTAGCTTTCTCCATTCTAAGTAAAAGCTAGAAGTCCCCAACTATCTGCTTTTTAGCCAAACTTTAAAGGCTATGTAATGAATATGCCCAGCTTTGCCCACTACAGGCATATATGAAAGAAAATAATTTCAGGTCAAACTTCCAACTCAGCAATAAAAATACCTCTGTAATCCCAATAAAGCATGCAAAATTACTGTTTTAAAATGTATGCAATAGTCAGAATTTTACATGTCAAATTTATTATTATAGCTGTTGAAGAAACTATATCATACCAAAGAACAGTTCTGGTATTCTGATCATCAATTTGTTAAATTCTAATTTATCAACATGTGAAAACTGTATTCATTTCTTTAGAATAGGTATGACATATCTAATAAGCCAACTGTGTACTTCTCTCTGTATAACAATAAAGGCAAAATGGGAAAAAAAGTCCATATGAAAAACATACCTTTTACTCAGTTAATTTCATTCAATACACTTTCTACCACTGCAAAATTTCAGTTCCTTGAAGACTGAAATTACTTTGCCTTTCTACCTGATATGCACAGAAGCTTACATATTGCAGGCCTCTTATGACACAATCGCAGAGGTAATATTACCTACTTAAATAGTAGCAGCAATGGCCTAGAAAGCTGATCTGTATATTAATATACAAAAAGAATACACAACACTATAAATTTTCATGGCAGAATGGAACTGAAAGTACACTTAAAATTTTTTGACTTAACTATTTCCTTTTGTTTAAAGTCACTTGAGCTATTTTCAGAGAAAAACCCTGAATAAAAACTCTTCAATTTTTTTCAATAAAACATTTATACTTAATCCCTGCCTTTCGTTAGCTCAATGCTGTTGCAATATTTAAATATGACATCTACTATGTAAATGTAAATATATGACATCTACTATGTAAATCATTTAAATATGACATCTATGTAAAAGTATTACAGCTGCATAAATACTTAAGATGAATACTGGAACACAGGGGTATTTTAGAGGTACAATCTCACAGAATTTCAAATTTAATTACTTTTTAACACATGTGGGGACAAAATGTTCAGCTGACAAAGAGAAATAACCTGGCTTTCTTTAATTTTATAAAATGACTGAAATAAAATGAATTTTTAAAACAAGACAGTCTTTGGCTGGGCATGGTGGCTCATGCCAGTAATCCCTGCACTTTGGGAGGCCAAGGTAGGAGGATCGTTTGGCCCAGGAGTTCAAGACCAGTCTGGGCAACATAGCGAGACCCTGTCTCTATTTATAAAAATTAATAAAATAAAAAACAAGATACTCTTCATGTTCTATGAGGTTGGCAAAGTCAACTAAAAACACCCAATCAGTATTTGTGAGGACACGAAGAAATGGATTCCTTCTCATTCACTATTGTGGAGGTATAAATTGACCCAATTTTACAACAGACATTTGGTAAGGCATTAGTATTTTTAAAAATATGTCTATATTTTGATCCAGCAATTCAACCTCAAGAATATGTACACACAGCATTTATAACAGCATAGAGCAAAAAATAAAACCAAAAAAAATAAATAACTGGCTGGGCACAACGGCTCACACCTGTTATCCCAGCACTTTGGGCGGCCGAGGCAGGTGGATCACTTGAGGTTAGGAGTTCAAGACTAGCCTGGCTAACATGGTGAAACCCTGTCTCTACTAAAACTACAAAAAATTAGCCAGGCGTGGTGGTGCATACTTTTAATCCCAGCTACTCGGCAGTCTGAGACAGGAGAATCGCTTGAACCTGGGAGGCAGAGGTTGCAGTAAGCCGAGATTGTGCCATTGCACTACAGCCTGGGCAACAGAGTGAGACTTCGTCTCACCAAAAAAAAAACAAAAAAAAAACACAAAAAAACCACTTTCCATCTGTGGAGTCTGGATGCCTGGGAATGGGCCAGAAAAAATTGTTTTAGAGTACATCAACGAAATAGAATACCATATAGCCATTTAAAAAATAACTATCAGGCAGGGCACGGTGGCTCACGCCTATAATCCCAGTACTTCGGGAGGTCGTGGTGGGCAGATTACAAGGTCAAGAGATTGAGACGATCCTGGACAACATGGTGAAACCCCATCTCTACTAAAATACAACAATTAGCTGGGCATGATGGCATGGCACCTGCAGTCCCAGCTACTAGGGAGGCTGAGCTAGGAGAATCACTTGAACCCAGGGGTCAGAGGTTGTAGTGAGCTGAGATCCCAACACCGCACTCCAGCCTGGTGACAAAGCAAGACTCTGTCTCAAAAAATAAATAAATAAATAATGATCTAAAACAGCATGAGAACCCCAGAGCAGACTCAAAAGTGGTAGCTACTGTAAGAATCCTGAATTCTTAAGATAAAGGTGAAACGGTTTAAGCTTCCAGTAAGAAAAAAAGTTACCAGCAATGAGGAAAAAGATTGTCCATTAGAATTCTCAACAGAAACACCAAAAATCATAACATAACTGCAAAAAATCAGAACAAATGTGGCCTGAGACTCTAAACTGGCTTTCTTTGCTATCTGACTATATCAAGACTAGCCTGGCCAACATGGTGAAACCCCGTCTCTACTAAAACTACAAAAAATTAGCCAGGCGTGGTGGTGCATACTTTTAATCCCAGCTACTCGGCAGCCTGAGACAGGAGAATCGCTTGAACCTGGGAGGGAGAGGTTGCAGTAAGCCGAGATTGTGCCATTGCACTACAGCCTGGGCTGTACATACAAAATACATACAATACACATACAAAACTATAAAACCACTCTAGCACCGTGGGCACTATTTCATTTTTCCGATACTAATAATAGTTAACATTACCATGTTCTTACTTTCTACCAGATTCGGTTCCAAGTTCCAAGCACTTTTACTTATATTCACTCATTTAATCCTCAAAGACAATGAGGTAACAATACTATTATTTCTATTTAACAGATGAGGAATCTCAGAGAGAGGTTAAGTATCTTGCCTTGACTAGTAAGGGACCGAGCTAAGATAAAACTTACATGGAGTGAATAAATCTTTTTTAGAGTAAAAAAAAATAAATTAAAAAAAGATAAAACCTACAATCTAACTCCTCAGCACCGGCCTCTTCCCCACCACATTTATACCACCTTTAAATAAATAAGCTCTTGACTTAAGGAAAGAAATGCCTTTGAAAAATAAGATGCATGCCTAGGTCCAACTACTCTGTGTTCACTTCTACACTAGATTAAAAAATTACTACACAATCAACTCTCTCCTTGAGCTAAATCTCATTTTAGGACAAGTGCTTCTATTACAGACAGAACCCTCAGTGTGCCTGGAAGTGTGCGCATTCAGAGTCCCTCTCTATGGCTAAGGCTGCCACCTAGTGGAACAAAATGAAAATCTTCACACAAAGCATAAAGCATTCTGAGGCATAACAAGAGCAGGAGAGAGAGACTAATGTTAAAACGTGTCCATTTTCAATGGGTCTTCCCTGGAAACACATTCCTTATATCATTAACAAAAACTTGTTTTGTTTTGCTTTTTATTACTGATTTACGTAATACTGGCACTTTCAAGTAAAAGACTGGTGGTACCTTACCCGAGGTTCCTATAAGTGGCTATTCCCTCTGGTGTCTCTACAGCACTGTGTGAACACCAAAATGACAAAATGCAAACAGCTGAACTACACTTCCTACGCCATTCTACCCGCTCAGCCTGGAAGGCCAAGGACAGCAACCTCATTCACTGTGATCTTCCTTCCACCACCGAGTGTGCAGAATGACAGGAGCTGAAAAAAGGAATCTGAAGACAGTGGGTCTCAATCTTCCTCTATTCTATCAACGTAAACTGGACCTTTAACCAAGTTCCCAACAAGGGGAAGTTTGTTCTCCAGGTGACACTTGATAATGTCTAAAGACAGTTTTGGTTGTCACACTGCAGGGAAGCTAAGCTACTGGTATCTAAACAAGCCAAGAATGCTGATCAATGTACTATAAGGCACAGGACCACTCCTCACACCAAAAAAAAATTACTCAACCCCAAATGTTAACACTGCCAAGGTCGAAAGCCCTGCTTAAATCCCACCATCCTTCTTCAGAGGGACACAGATCAGTGAAAAATACCAGTTTGTAAAAGTAAGCTGAGCCTACAAACCCAATTCTATTTAACATATATAAACAAAGTATTTTTGGCAGTCTTTTAATACGCTTTTCTAGGAATATACAATGTACAGAGAATATAGCATTATTTACCTTGATAAATCATAGAAGAAATGTACTTTGTATTTTCAGCACTTTATGAAGAATTCTTTACCACTTAAGGAAGAGACCAGTTATGAAATCTAAGTTGCCAATACATCATAACTATATTAGCCCATCGGCGGCTATCATCTTCATGGTGACTCTACAATAGAAAGGTATACAGCTGTTTCACTTCATTCCATTTACATTCTAGGATAACTGCCTGAGCATTTATACATTTTTGAATTTTTTTTTTTTTTTTTTTTTTTGAGACAGAGCCTCGCTCTCTTGTCCAGGCTAGAGTGCAGCAGCACAGTCTAGGCTCACTACAACCTCCACCTCCCAGGTTCAAGTGATTTTTGTGTCTCAGCCACCCGAGTAGCTGGGATTACAGACACACGCCAGCATGTCCGGCTAATGTTTGTACTTTTAGTAGAGACGGGGTTTCACCATGTTGACCAGGCTGGTCTCGAACTCTTGATCTCAAGTGATCGCCTAAGGCAGGCCCCACAAAGTGCTGTGATTACAGTCATGGGCCACCGCAACTGGCTGAAATAAATTTTTAAACCATAAAAAATATACTTTAAAGCATAAAAAAATTTTTAATTTATTCTTTACATTACACTTAGGGTTATTACACTGACTTTTTAAGAAAGTATATGTATCAGTAGGTTATATTATCTATGAACTTAATTTCACAAGAGCAAAGATGATGTTACAAATCATTTGTTATAAAAAGTGTTCACTGACTTTGGGAGGCCAAGGAGAGCAGGTTACCTGACATCGGGAGTTTGAAGCCAGCCTGACCAACATGGAGAAATCCCATCTCTACTAAAAATACAAAATTAGCCTGGCGTGGTGGCACATGCCTGTAATCCCAGCTACTCGGGAGGCTGAGGCACGAGAATCGCTTGTATCCAGGAGGCGGAGGTTGTTGTGAGCCGTGATTGCACCACTGCACTCCAGCCTGGGCAACAAGAGCGAAACTCGGTCTCAAAAAAAAAAAAAAAGGTGGTCACTGAATCTGGGTGAAACAAAAACCACCGTAGGAATAAAACTAAAGTCCTTCCTGCAGTCTTTGTCTTTGCTATTCTATTCCCTCTGCCTGGATACTCGCCTTACAGTCCCACATGTGGACACTATTCTGACCCGTGGCAAAGCTAGCTCCACCTTTTGGCTCACTTCACCTTTTTTCAGAGGCTGTATCTGAACTTCACTACCCCCACCTTACCACAGAGTTCATTTATTTTCTTCCTAGCATTTCATACAATCTGCAATATTTTCAAATTTTGTATACTGTCCCCCTTCAGAATGGATTTTCAAATTTTGTATTATTGTCCCCCTTCAGAATGGAAGCTTTAAAAAGACAGGGACTGGTCTATCTTACCCCTATATTTAGCAAAATGACTAGGGCACTTAGCAGGAGATCATTAAATATTTCTCGAATAAACAGGCTCACGAATAAACATTAATAAACTGTAACAAAAATCCCAGAAATTGTCAACAAGGGAATAAATAGACAACAGAGAATAAGAGAATGAAAATAAATTATACCATTTCCAAGTAAATGATGGGGAGATTACAACATATAATAAAGACAGTAAATGTAAAATGACAGCTGATTCAAAAGTTAAGGCCAGTCATATGCTATCTAGAAAGGAAATACTTAACAACAAAAAAATACAGAAAGAAAGTAAAAGATGGGCAAAAATATATCAAATTTTTAAAAAGCCAGAGGTTATGAAAGTCAGATGAGATAAAGCAGGACATCAAGGAAAAGAACGTTAAATACAACCAAGGGGGACACTTTATAATGATTTTGAACACAATTCCTAAATAAACTATGACTGTCAAGAACATTTATAAACTCAAAACTGCATGAAAATATAAAAAGCAGTAACTACAGGAAAAATAAACAAAAACATAAAAGTTGTGAGAGATTCTGATGTTTCCTCCGTCACTGCTTAGATTAAGTAGTCAAAAAATAAGTATGTATGTAGATGGTGATGACAGATTATATTTTCTGTTAAAATGAAAACACAACAAACAACAGAGATAAAATAAGTAGTTCACAAAGGAATAAGGAAAGAACAAATAAAAAAGCACGCCATAAAGAGAGAAAATAAGTGAGAAAATTAAGTCCGAGGGCCACACTTTGAAAAACTGCACACTATTAAATTTGAAATTTTAAAATGAATGATTTTGTAAGAAAACACAAATTATCAAAATTGACTCAAAAGATAGAAAACTTAAGGACATAAGCAAATAAAACATTAAGAATGTTGCCAAGGGGCGCCTGTGGTCCCAGCTACTCGGGAGGCTGAGGCAGGAGAATGGCGTAAACCCGGGAGGCGGAGCTTGCAGTGAGCTGAGATCCGGCCACTGCACTCCAGCCTGGGCGACAGAGCCAGACTCAGTCTCAAAAAAAAAAAAAAAAAGAATGTTGCCAAGAAAGCAACTAGCACATTTTTAAGGAAACTACTATTCTCATAAGGAATGAGGAGGAGAGGAAGAAAAACTACTTTTCTTTTTATGAACCCAGCATAATAACCATAATCAAAATCTGATAAAGCACACACACACACAGTGACCATACTGAAACAACTGTCCTAAATACATTAATACAAAAAAAATCTAGAAATACATAAAGCCAAAGAAAGGTTATCCTAGGAGTGTAAGGATAGTTAAATATTAAGAAACTTAGCAGTACATTTCACCATATAGTAAATAAGTTAGCAACAACAAAGATCTGAAAAGATGCAAAAATATTTTCTCAATTTACTTCTGCATTATCTTCCTGATTTCTATGGCTACTTCATTAAAATAAAAAAATACATAGCCAATGTGTAAGATATATAAAGATATTTGCTTCAGCATTGTTAACGATTTTAAAACCCATTAATCAGGTACACACAGTGGAATACTAACCAGCCATACATCATTATGGAATATCTGTAATGCTGAGAAAGCAAACTAAAAGAACAAACATCAAATTATTTACAGAACTCGTTCCTGATTATGTAAGATTTAACTACCAAGCATATGTTATCACAGGACACGTGTCACATATCCGTGATGCATGTTTAATTTCTGCATCACATATGCTGGAGTTTAATATTACTATTTTACTCTACATATTTCTATATTGTTATTGTTTTCTAGGGGGGAAAAGTGAAAATTCTCATTTTGCCCTTATGAGCTATGCAATAAGGAAATAGAAAAGAGTTTAGGCCAACAAAAGCCATATAAAATGACAAATGAAAACAGGGGTAATATTAAGGAAGTATAGATAAAAGATACACAAACAGGAAAAAGCAAAGTTAAAACAATGGTATCCACAGAAAGAGCACACAAGGGACAGAAAGTGACAGCTCAGTGTTCAGATTACAAGAACACATGGGCCTCCCACTGCTAAACACACAATGTACTCCTAAAATAACCCCAAAGAAATACTACTAAGAAATTCTAGAGCTTCATGTACACCCTTACAGAGCTACTGCAATCTCTTTCCTATCAACCACCCACCTCAAGTTAAACATCTGCTTACACAACAGACATGCTATGCTATGCTGCCATCTGCAGGGCAGACTTAACACTAAAATTCCCACTGAGAACATTTAAATATGTTTGTTGAAGGCATCAAAGTAAATGACTGAGAAACTAAAACTTAACTAGTGATACAACTATATTGGGAGAAGAGAGATAGGTATAAGACAGAGAAATGACAGTAAGTCACACAATGTTCAAAGTTGAAAAAAAAAATCAAGAAACAATAGCATAAGCATATTATTAGCAAATGGAAAAAAACTGAAGAACCCAAAATAGAACTAGTTAAGTAGTTGCCACAAAAGAAAGGGACTGCAGCTAGAGAAGGGAAAGGCACATCTGCCTTTTAGTACAGGATCTTACTCTCTATTTGAACTTATAATACTTGTGATAGGTTTTTTTAAGTACTGCAAATATTTTTCAACATGAGTTAATTATGCCTAAGAATAAAGGAATTGGTTATTTCTTAGATTTTTTTTTTTTTTTTTTGAGCTCAGAAATATCTTAAATGGTTTTTAACTTTCTTTTTAAAGGCAGAGTCTCACTCTGTCACCCAGGCTGGAGTGCAGTGGCACAATCAGCTCACCGTAACCTCTAACTCCTGAGTTCAAGCTATACTCTTGTCTCAGCCTTGTGAGTAGCTGAGACCATAGGCATGTGCTACCAAGCCTGGCTAATTTTTAAGTTTTTTATAGAGATAGGGTCTCCCTTTTTTGCCCAGGCTGGTCTTGAACTCCTGGCCTCAAGCAGTCCTCCCACCTTGGCCTCTGAAAGTGCTAGAATTAGAGGCATGAGCCACCATGCCCAGCCTTAAATGTTTTTAAAAGCAGGAAATATAAAAATTAGCCTAAAGGCAACATTGCAAGTAACGAAGACTAAAAGCAATATAAAAATCGCCAGGCAGTACTGAAGTCTTTGTTCAATAGGCACCTATCACTACAATGGATAGCATAAGTTCACTAAATACTTGCTTTGCTATATAAAAGAGCTTATTAGAAACAGCAACATCAAAGAACTGGAATATTCTGCACATTTTATTTAACATTTATTGTGAACCAATTACATGTAAGGTACTCAATTGGGATTTTCACAAAAATACAATTTCTTAAAACAAGTTCAGGGAAACTAAAGCCCTATCTACCAGAACCACAAGCCTGAATATCTATAGCCAGATAACAAAAGGAAAACTTAAGGTCACTGCACAAATCACAAAATCAATTAAACTGATGTTCAATTGTTTCCCTGCCATTTTATATAACTTCAAAAGTAATACAAATTTACAGTAAAATACCACATTTGCTAAAATGGCAATTAGTACTTCAATAATAAATTTTCATCACTAAACCCTTGTTTAACTAATGACAAATTATTGACAAAAAATTAAAACTGAAGTCCAAACATACGTATCATATACTTAGTAAGAGATTCAATATACAGCTTAGCATCCAACTCCACAATTTCCAGAAAGAAAAACATCACCTCCTTCCTTATTCAATTTGATAATTGAAAGATTTATAAGGTAAGAGAATACTATTCACCAATAAAAGTTTATTCTTTTTCCCATCCTGTATCAAGCTTTTGTATCAGGATATGAACTTACATTTGTAAAAGTCTAAAGATAAAGAAATAAACCCATTTGGTACAGCTGAGCTATAAACATAAGAAATCCTAAACTGCAATTGTAAGTATAATTAACCTAAAATCTTTCAAATCATGTATTTCAAATTGCATTCTAAGAAAAAATATGTTAGACACAGGGGCTATTGGCTGTGTTCTAAGACATGATAATGCTAAAAAAGCAGTATTATAAGATTTAAATTATAATTGTATTATAAACATAAATTTTATCACCCTAAAATTGTAATATATTTGCAAACTAAAGTATAATACTGAAAAGCTCACCTTCATCCACAGAAAACTGACAGCTCTTATCATTGAAGAAAAGTATTTTCTTCTTATCGGGACGACTTACAAATAGTATCTGGTCCCCCAAAGCCTTAAAGATAGATAAAATAAAGATTTTTCAGTTAACTCCAAATTAACTCACCAAAAAAAAAAAAAAAATTTAAACAATAAAGAACTTTCATTTCCTTAACACACTCAGTGTACCACCATAGGGTCCACTGGATCCAATTTTAGTTTTTGTTTTGAAACGAGACCAAAAGTTTAAGAGACTCGACCCATACTGGAGTGCAGTGGCACAACCACAGCTCATGGCAGCCTCAACCCCCCCCAGGCTCAAGCAATCCTCCCACCTCAGCCTCCGGAGTAACTGGGACCACTGGTGCGTTGCCACCAAGTCTGGCTAACGTTTTTAATTTTTTGTAGAGAAAGGGTCTCACTATGTTGCCAGGGCTGGTCTTGAACTCCTGGGCTCAAGCGATCTTCCTACATCAGCCTCCAAAAGTGCAGGGAATACAGGTGTGAGCCACTGCACCCAGCCCCAATTTTAGTTTTTGAGTTTCTTTCTCGAGCAGTTCAATTTTTTAAAAATTGTATTTCCAGACTTGTATTCTTACAGGTCTTCCAAAGAACAAAAATAAAATGTGTTTCGCTTAAAACAGAAAATTCAATCTCTGTTGCAATTACTATTTGGGTTCATGGGACTCTTTCACTAACCTAAGACACATAATAGAATCTTGGTGTTCTTACTTTTCCTCTATCTTGAGATATGTTGCTACTTACTCATCATTACCCATCAATTATTTCCAATTGTGCTTTTAAAATGCTAAAATAATAAGAAAATAGAAGAATGATTAAATTACCTAAAAATGTGATGCAATAGTGAAAGATATAGGCATCCTTCAGTTTTCTTGCTGCATTGCCCAAAGGATTACATTACAACTTTTCAAGAAGATATAAAAGATTGGAAGAGTCTTCTTCTTGTCTTTTAACTTTCACTGAGTACCCTTGACAAAAAAACTTTGTATTTTCTACCCTTGAGAGCAAACACAAGGAAACTGACCAAAGACATTTCACAATTATTAGATGAATCAAAATATGAATGCAAAAAGCCAAATAGCAGCACTCTGGACTATCTGGCAAAAATTCATCACAGGAATAAAGTCTCAAGCTATGGAGTCTTTAGATGACAATAACTCAAGTGAATAATCTCAAGCTTAAGAATCAACAAGTGGGTGGGGGAGGGGCGGCCAGGCCAGGCCGGGGGCGGCGGGGGGCGGCTGGGCCGCGCGGGGGGCCCGGGCCTCTTGCTCACGCCGGCCCGCCGCCCCCAGGACGTGTTCCTTATGATCCGGCGCCACAAGACCACCATCTTCACGGACGCCAAGGAGTCCAGCACGGTGTTCGAGCTGAAGCGCATCGTCGAGGGCATCCTCAAGCGGCCTCCTGACGAGCAGCGGCTGTACAAGGATGACCAACTCTTGGATGATGGCAAGACCCTGGGCGAGTGTGGCTTCACCAGTCAAACAGCACGGCCACAGGCCCCAGCCACAGTGGGGATGGCCTTCCGGGCAGATGACACCTTTGAGGCCCTGTGCATCGAGCCGTTCTCCAGCCCACCTGAGCTGCCCGATGTGATGAAGCCCCAGGACTCGGGAAGCAGTGCCAATGAACAAGCCGTGCAGTGAGGACCCCCAAGAGGCCCATTCCCCCCAATAAAAGAGATTTGGGAGTCTTAAAAAAAAAAAAAAAAAAAAAAGAATCAACAAGTGAACAAAAATGCTTCTCAATACAAAATGGAAATGATATTCTCATCCCGCTATTCAACAGGAAGGTTATCATACAGTATTTTGTGACAAGAATTTTTATCATCTCACTTTGTTAAAAGGATATGTGACAGTATTCTTCTTTTTGATGTTTTCCAAAAACTGCTTGATACAGAAGTTTGCTGTGTTAAATTCTTACTAAAATCTCTAATAAAGCTATTTTCATCATCCCATTATTCTTCCTTATACAAATTGTTCATAAATGACTTAAAGTAGTTTAAAAATAATAGTCCACTAGACCCAGGTGGTAGAAGGTCATAACTACAGGATGAGCAACCCAAATTCCAAAATCTCAAATCCAAAATCCAAAATTTTTTGAGTGCTGACATGACATGCCAAAGAAATACTTATTGGGGGCCGGGTGCGGTGGCTCACACCTATAATCCCAGCACTTTGGGAGGCCGAGGCAGGAGGATCACTTGAGGTCAGAATTTTTTTTTTTTTTTTTTTTTTTGAGACAGAGTCTCGCTCTGTCGCCCAGGCTGGAGTGCAGTGGCTCTCGGCTCACTGCAAGCTCTGCCTCCCGGGTTCATGCCATTCTCCTGTCTCAGCCTCCTGAGTAGCTGGGACTATAGGCACCTGCCACCACGCCCAGCTAATTTTTTGTGCTTTTTAGTAGAGACCGGGTTTCACCATGTTAGCCAGGATGGTCTTGATCTCCTGACCTCGTGATCCGCCCGCCTTGGCCTCCCAAAGTGCTACGATTACAGGAATGAGCCACCGTGCCTGGCCGAAGTCAGGAGTTTTGAGACCAGCCTGGCCAACATGGTGAAACCCCATCTCTACTAAAAATAGAAAAATTAGCTGGATGTGGTGGCAGGTGCCTGGAATCCCAGCTACTTGGGAGGCTGAGACAAGAGACTCTCTTAAACCCAGGAGACAGAGGTTGCAGTGAGCTGAGATCACGCCACTGCACACCAGCCAGGGCAAGAGAGAGACTCCGCCTCAAAAAAAAAAAAAAAAAAAAAAAGAAGAAGAAAAGAAAAAAGAAATACTCACTGGAGCATTTTGGATTTCAGATTTTCAGCTTTGGAATGTTTAACTGGTATAATGAAAATACCCCAAAATCTGAAAAAATCCAAAATCCAAAACAGTTCTGGTCCCAAGCATTTCAGATGAAGGATAGTCAAATTGTACATATGTAAAACAAATGAAAGAACCTGAAGGCATTGCTAAAAAAAATTAAAGACATGAACAAATGAAAAGAATTCTGCGCTCATGTATTAAAAACTTTAATACAGTTACGACGGTAATACTACCTAAAGTTACCTACATATTCAATGTAATCCCTATCAAAATCCCAATGGCATTTTTTGCAGAAATGGAAAAATCCATCCAAAAATTTATATCAAATCTCAAGGGACCTCAAAAAGCCTGAAATGGTTTAGATCTGTGTCCCCATCAAATCTCGTGTCAAACTGTAATCCCCAATGTTGGAGGTGGGGCCTGGTGGGAGGTGACTGGTATGAAGGCGGATTTCCCTCTTGGTGCTGTTCTCCTGATAGTGAGTTCTCATGAGATCTGGTCATGTAAAAGTGGGTGGCACCTTCCCCTCTCTCTCTTGCTCCTGTTCTGGCCACGTAAGATGAGCCTGCTTCCCCTTCACCTTCTGCCATGATTATAAGTTTCCTGAGACCTCCCCATAAGCTGAGTAGACACCAGCATCATGCTTCCTGGAGAGCCTGCAGAACTGTGAACCAACTGAATCTCTTTTCTTTACAAATTATCCAGTCTCAAGTATTCCTTTATAGCATTGCAAGAATAGACTAATACATAGCCAAAACAATCTTGAAAAAGAACAAAATTGTTGATCTCACTCTTACTGATTTCAAAATATATTACAAAGCTACATTAATCTGGCCAGGCACAGTGGCTTACACCTGTAATCCCACCACTTTGGGAGGCTGAGGGTGGGCAGATCACTTGAGGTCAAGAGTTCGAAACCAGCCTGACCAACATGGTGAAACCACATCTCCACTAAAAATACAAAAATTAGCTGGGTGTGGTAGTGTGTCCATAATCCCAGCTACTCAGGAGGCTGAGGCAGGAGTACTGCTTGAACCTGGGAGGCAGAGGTTGCAGTGACCCAAGATTGCATTACCGCGCTCCAGCCTGGGTGACAGAGTGTGACTCTGTCTCAAAAAAAAAAAAAATTGTAGTGCTGGCATGAAGAAAGATATACAGGCCGAATAGAGGGTCCAGAAATAAACTTTCACATATATGGTCAAATGATCTTCCACATGAGTACCAAGACTAAGACTATTCAATGGGCAAAGGACGGTTCTCTTCATCAAGACACTGTGAAAACTGGATATCCACATGAAAAGGAATAAAGTTGGACTCTTACACCATATACAAAAATTAACTCTAAATAAAGACCTAAATATAAGACCCAAAACTATAAAACTCCTAGAAGAAAACAGAGGAGAAAAGCTTCAAGGCATTAGATTTGGCAATGATTTAAACATGACACTAAAGGCACAGGCAACAAAATCAAAAATAGACAAACAGGAGTACAGCAAACTCAAAAACTTTGGCAAATTAAAGTGCACAATCAACAGAGTAAAAAGGCAACCTACAGAATGGGAGAAAATATTTGCAAATCATGTATCTGGTAAGGAATTAATATCCAGAATATATTTTTTAAAACTCCCACAATTCAACAACCAACCACCCAATTAAAAAATGAGCAAAGGACCTGAATATATAGTTCTCCAAAAATGACATACAATAGTCAACAAGCCATGAAGGTGCTCACATCACAAATCACTAGAGAAATGCAAATCAAAACTACAATAACCTATCACTTTGTTTTTGATACTAGCAATCTCAATCACCTATTGAGATTGCTAGTATCAAAAACAAAAAAAGAAAATAAGAAGTGTTGGCAAGGATGTGGAGATACTGGAACCCTTACGTACTGTTGGTGGGGTTGTAAAATGGTACAACTGTCAGGCGTCTGAGCCCGAGCCCAAGCCAAGCCATCGCATCCACTGTGACTTGCACAGATATGCCCAGATGGCCTGAAGTAACTAAAGAATCACAAAAGAGATGAAAATGCCCTGCCCCACCCTGAATGATGACATTCCACCACAAAAGAAGTGAAAATGGCCAGTCCTTGCCTTAAGGGATGACATTACTTTGTGAAAGTCCTTTTCCTGGCTCATCCTGGCTCAAAAAGCTCCCCCATTGAGCACCTTGTGACCCCCACTCCTGCCCGCCAGAGAACAACCCCCCTTTGACTGTAATTTTCCTTTACCTACCCAAATCCTATAAAACGGCCCCACCCTCAACTCCCTTCGCTGACTCTCTTTTCAGACCCAGCCCGCCTGCGCCCAGGTGATTAAAAAACTTTATTGCTCACACAAAGCCTGTTTGGTGGTCTCTTCACATGGACACACATGACAACCACCACTATGGAAAACAGTATGGCAGTTCCTCAAAATACAAAACAACCTTATGATCCAGGACTCCTGCTTCTGTATCTCCAAACACAATGAAATACATACAGTCCCAGAGTTATTTGCACACTCATGTTCACAACAGCACTATTCACAATAATCAGGAGGTGAAATCAACCCAAATGTCCATCAAGGAATGCATAAAAAGAATGTATTATATAAATACAATGGAATATTATTCAGCTTTAAAAAGGAAGAAAATCCTGTCACAAGTACAACATGGATGAACCTTGAGAATATTATGCTAAGTGAAATAAGCCAGTCACAAAATGACAAATACTGGAAGATTCCACTTATATAAGGTATCTAAAGTAGTCAAACTCAACTAGAATAGTGGGTACCAGAGACTGTGGGGAAGGGTAAAAGGGCAGTCATTGTTTAATATATATAGTTTCAGTTTTGCAAAGGGTAAAAGTTCTGGAGATCTTTTGCACTACAATGTGAATATACTTAACACTAGTGAATTGAACACTCAAAAATGGTTGAGACGTTATATTTCAGGCTGTGGCCAGGCGTGGTGGCTCACATCTGTAATCCTAGCACTTTGTGAGGCCGAGGCAGGCAGATCACCTGGCGTCGTGAGTTCAAGACCAGCCTGACCAACATGGAGAAACCCCATCTCTACTAAAAAAACAAAATTAGCCGGGTGTGATAGTGCACGCCTGTAATCCCAGCTACTCAGGAGGCTGAGGCAGGAGAATCGCTTGAACCTGGGAGGCAGAGGTTGCAGCGAGCCGAGATAGTGCCGTTGCACTCCAGCCTGGGAAACAAGAGTGAAACTCCATCTCAAAAAAAAAAAATTCTTGTTGCATATTTTTACAACTAAACTTTAATTTTAAAAAGGAACCCTAAGGCAGGGCACAGTGGCTCACGCCTGTAATCCCAGCACTTTGGGAGGCCAAGGTGGGCGGATCACGAGATCAGGAGATCGAGACCATCCTGGCTAACATGGTGAAACCCCATCTCTACTGATAATACAAAAAAGTAAGCCGGGCATGGTGGCGGGCGCCTATAGTCCCAGCTACTTGGGAGGCTGAGGCAGGAGAATGGCGTGAACCCAGGAGGCGGAGCTTGCAGTGAGCCAAGATCGCACCACTGCACTCCAGGCAGGGCGACAGAGCAAGACTCTGTCTCAAAAAAAAAAAAAAAAAAAAAAATGGAACCCTAAAAAGTAGCTAATTCAATATATCACCTTATAGTTAATGTATTACATCGCAAATGCAGACTGGCCTAGCAGGACTGCACTGGCAGTTACTTTGTTAGAAAACCCCCACATAACAATTAAGGAGGGACAAGCAATCTGAAACAGTCACTGGCTTTCTCCATTCTCTTGTTTTCTTGCTTTTTGCACAGTCCTTTTTGTTCCCTGCTAGTGCTGTATTGCACACTTCTTCAAAGCATTGTATGATCAACAAAATTACAATAATATTTGTATCTCCACCAAGAACTGAAGAGGAAGCAACACAGATGAGATTTAATGTAGATGTGCCGAAGAACTACTTGAGGAATTTTTTAGGCTACAACATATCTTCACATTTTTTAAAGAAGAACAAAAATTTTGGGTTTCAAACAATTTGGAAATAAAGCCTGCCTGAAAATGAAAACCGACTGTGTGCTTTCATAACCCTTCTACTCTAATTCTAAGTAAGGGAACAGAGCCAGTAAAGACAGATGTCAAACTAAATTTACATCACAAAATTATTTAAGATGGACTAAGCCATTATCAGATTATGGCACTGTTGTAGTTTAAAATGTAATGAAAAGCCTACCACATATAGTAACAGGAAAGCCCCTACCAAAATGGGAGAAAACAGCCATGCAGGAAACACACCTAGCACTCAACTGTTAGTCTAGGATTCAGTAGTCCCACTGAATTCAACACACTATACAGCACACAAAGTATCAACTTTGGTGACATGTCTTTATTGACAACATTTGTGCAGGTTAAGCTGAGACACTTTTAAGTTAAAAATCTTAGGAGGGCCCTGCTTCTGATAATGACCAAGTAGCTCCTAAAGGACCCAACCTCCCACAGAAAACACTATCAACTCTGGACAAGACATTTTAAAAATCAACTACCTAGGCCGGGCGTGGTAGCTCACACCTGTAATCCCAGAACTTTGGGAAGCTCAGGCGGGCAGATCACCTGAGGTTGGGAGTTGGAGACCAGCCTGACAACAAAATTAGCTGGGTGTGGTGATGCATGCCTGTAATCCCAGCTATTCAGGAGGCTGAGGCAGGAGAATCACTAGAACCCAGGAGACGGAGGCTGTGGTGAGCTGAGATCGTGCCATTGCACTCCAGCCTGGGCAACAAGAGTGAAATTCCGATTTAAAAAAAAAAAAAAAAATCCAACTACCTAAAGGAACTGAAAAGCAACCAAAAGAAAACAGGCAAAAAGGGGGGGGGGGGTCTATACTCAGAAAGAGCACCGAGGGCAGGCCACAGTCAGTGCCCTGTGAAGCTAAAACTCAGTGTTTTAGCTAATCCTCAGTGTTTCTGCATTGAAGAACCAGGAAACAGAGCGTGGGGCAACCACAGCAACTGGAAAGTGAAAAAGGAAACCTTGGAAAAAGTCAGCCTAGCTACCCTGGGCTATGCATGAATGGAAAAAGATTCCGAGCAAAAGGGCTAAGGCTAAAAGAACAGAAGAGACATATCATATGCTACCTGCTGTAGGGTAGACAAGGTTTGGAGTAACTGCCCACTTAACCACAAAACAAAACAAATAAAAACACTCTTTGGAGGAATGTAACAGAATCCTGAGTCTTTACACGTATTAATATAATTCACAAGGTCTAAGACCCACAGAAATGTATTAGATATATGAAGAAACAGGAAAATATGACCCATAAAAGAGACAGTCACTGCAGACCAGCTCTAAGATGACTCAGCTGTTAGAATAAGAATTTTAAAACAGCTATAAGAAATCATACTCAAGGGTGTAACAAAAGATACCTGTCACGAATGGAAAAAAAAAAAAAAGAAAACGAAATTCAGCAAAGAAACAGAAACCAGAAGAACAATTTAAAAAGAAAGGCTAGAACTGAAAAATACAACTAAAAAAATTCACCAACTGGGCTTAACAAGTTGGAAGTGAAGAAGAAAAGTGAGTGAACTTGACAATGGATTAACAGAACAGGAAAAAAAAAAACTGAAATAAATAAAGAGAGCCTCAAGGACTTGTGGTACAAAACCAGAAGATGTGACATGTATAATTCCATTACCAAGAAGCAGAGGAGAGAAAAGGCCAAGTTTTCTTCTAATAGCAAATGAATGAACCTGCTTGATAAGTTAACATTAATCCTTAGCAATTGTGACAAATGAAAACAAGCAGCTTTCCCCAGTGAGTTTCAAATTTAAATTGGAAATGTAATCTGTACCAGTAGGACTTTCATAGGTAGCCCCTTTAGGACTTCAAAATAGCCAGGTTATTAATCAATACTTTTGTGTTTTAATGCCTCTAGTTCCTCAGGTAAGGAACATCTACTACTATTATAGAAGACACTCTTATTTACAAACACAGCTTACAAGAGAAACTCTACTGCCTTTGAGGAAAATTTTCCAGAAATATCCTGAACAATCAAACAATCATATAGCAACAGCAACAGGAACCCGTCAAAGTTACACAGAGATGGCTGCTCCCTTTCCTGCTTGGTGACACAAGACAAATTTCAAACCTTCAAGTGGCTCACTGTAACCCCATGTGTATATAATGGAAGCTTTAAAAACAATTGTAAAATGTTTGATATTTCTAGAACCAAGAAGTCATTATTCATTCAAATTACATTAAGACACAGAAAGAAGAGAGAGATTACCTTGACAGCTTTCTGGGAATTGGGCAGTGCTTCTTCGATGTCTTCTAAAAGAATCCCTCCTAATCCTCGCTGGTCATGCTGATCTAAGAGCCTAAGTAGGGCCTTCTTATCTCTCACGTTGTACTTGGGCTTGAAAGCATACTTCCCATCTATTACTTCAATTTTGGGATTGTTGACTAAAGCCTGTAACAGTGATACAATTGGAGTATATTAACAAATGGAAACATAAATACGTTCTTTTTTTTTTTTAAACGAGTCTTGCTCTGTTGCCCAGGCTGGAATGCAGTGGCGTGATCTCAGCTCAGTGCAACCTCCACCTTCTGGGTTCAAGCGATTCTCCTGCCTTAGCCTCCCTCTCCTGCCTCCCTCCCTCTCAGCACCTGGGACTACAGGCGCGTACCACCACACCCAGCTAATTTTTGTATTTTTAGTAGAGACAGGGTTTCAACATGTTGGCCAGGCTGGTCTTGAACTTCTGACCTCAGGTGATCCACCTGCCTCGGCCTCCCAAAGTTCTGGGATTATAGGCATGAGCCACTGCGCCCAGCCCATATATACATTCTTAATTCTACTAATTATTTTAAAATACAACACCAGCCAATACAGTGGCAAATTAAAAGTACCTTATGAACACAAACTGGCAGGCCTAACATCCTGGACATCCAGGATTCCAGAAGAGTAGATCAGCATGGTGTTCACTTTTTATAAAAGAAACTGTGTTTTATTTACATAAATTCTTTGAGGAGAAATAAACTATTTTATCACAACTACTTTGAAAAAAGCTGAATCCATATTCTTCTAGAAGTCAAAATGGGTAGAAATCAATAAAACACCTAGTGAACTGAGTAGTGCCCACTCCGCCTGCAAAGTATAGCTTATCACATATTGGCATTACAAAGTGAGAGACATTACCCGTACTAGTCAATGGTCTTCCCCATCTGCTATCAACTGGCACTGGCAGCTGTGTAACGAACTGAAAAGGACCAGACTAGTGCATACAAGAACTTTACCTATGTCAGCTTGAGAATGAAACTGAGTAGGAATGCAGGAATTACTGAATATAATTATGTTTCTAGTCAGTTCTGTTGTACAGCTAGTATCAGAAGGAAAGCTCTTCAAAAAGAGCAACCCTATATATTTTCTTCTGCAGCTGCCAGCCTGACCCTGAAAGGAGAGAGAGAAGAAACACAGGAAGAAGAAAAAAGGGAGAATAGAATAGTAAAATGATCAAAGTCATGTTAACTATATGTTGGTAGTCTATGAACTCTCAAGGTTAGCTAAACCAGCAAATTTAAATGTGGATTACCATTGTTTGTACATCACTAATACAATGAGCTACAATTATGCTAATTAATGGTCATGCTACATTATAAAAGTCAAGACCTATATTTTGCGTGGTAAAAAAATAAATGAATTATACGTTAGGAATTTTACATTTGGATTCTAGAATCTCTCTCTGGTCCTAGAAAGTAGTCTTCTTAGTTTTCACTTCGCATTTAAATTCAAAAGCAGTGAACATCTGAATTTTTAAATGCTATTTATTTCCAAATTAGCACGGTCACTGACTGTGCTGGGGTTTCTTCAAATGGTGTGTGTTCATACACAGCATTCACGACTTTTTTCCACATCAAGCCATAAGAGCAGTAATTATGCAACAAAATATCTTCCTATCCCTGCAGTATCTTATGCTTTAAATTTTCTAAAACAAAAACAATTCAATTTACAAGCATACAAATTATAAATCTGGCAATACAAAATAAGCATTAATTAATCTGTAAAAACATAAGTGGAACTGGTACAATGACTTCTTTACAACCTTTACACAGAAGTCTTACCTTTAACATTTTGAAATAGATACATAAAATTAAGTGAAAACCAACAAATCAATCTTACAAATGTGTACATTCAAAAAACAAAGACCCTACAACATTTCTTTTAAGAAAAAGTAAAAAGCATTATCAGATTTCACCATATTAAAACATTCTAGGCAAGGTGCGGTGGCTCACGCCTATAACCCCAGCACTCTGGGAAGTCAAGGTGGGCCGATCACTTGAGGTCAGGAGTTCAACATCAGCCTGGCCAACATGGTGAAACCCCATCGCTACTAAAAACACAAAAATTAGCCTGGCATTGTGGCGCATGCCTGCAATCCCAACTACTCGGTAGGCCAAGTCAGTAGTGAGCTGAGATCACGCCACTGCACTCCAGCCTGAGCAAGACTCTTTTTTTAGGCAAGACTGCCTAAAAAAAAAAAAAAAAATTCTAGTTACAGGAAATCTCTCTTGATAATCAACTAAATTCTCACCTCAGTCATTAGCCATTGTTTCTGCTTGAGTCCAATATCTAAATGTTGTGTTTCATCCAAAATTTCATCTAAGGTTAGAGGATGCGTATCTCCTCGCTGATGCCGTGTCTATCAAGTGAAGAAACTGTTATTAGAAGACAGTTTTAAAATGCTAGATGCATTAAATCATAGTTACGTGTACATAAATCTTCAGGAATGAAAAACATGTATTATTCCAGGTAGTATAATTATAGTGACGAAGAGCCACAGACTATGAAATCAGAACGGAGTTGAAACTCATTGCTCTATAAAATAAAAAGATAAACTGACAAAAAATATATGCAACTCATATCACCAAGAGCTAATTCTTCCTAATATTTCAAGAGCTTCAAAAACCTAACAAATAGGCCAGGCATGGTGGCTCACGGCTGTAATCCCAGCACTTTGTGGGGCTGAGGCAGGTGGGATCACTTCACGTCAGGCGTTCGAGACCAGCCTGACCAACATGGTGAAACCCCATGTCTACTAAAAATAAAAAAATCAGCCGTGCATGGTGGTGCATGCTTGTAATCCCAGCTACTTGGGAGGCTGAGACAGGAGAATCGCTTGAACCTGGGAGAAGGAGGCTGCAGAAAGCTGAGATCTGGGAGACAGAGCAAGATCTCAAAAAAAAAAAAAAAAAAAAAAACAGAAAATGACCCAAAGACAGAAACGTGCAGATTACAAAAATGACCTTAAACATAGGAAAAGATACTCAACTTTCACCAAACAATCCTATTTCTAGAAACTTATCCTACAGAAATACCAGTACCACATAGAAAAATGACTTACGGGCCGGGCGCAGTGGCTCACACCTGTAATCCCAGCACTTTGAGAGGCCAAGGCAGGCGGATCACGATGTCATGAGATCAAGACCGTCCTGGCTAACACAGTGAAACCCCATCTCTACTAAAAATATAAAAAATTAGCCAGGCATGGTGGTGGGTGCCTGTAGTCCCAGCTACTCGGGAAGCTGAGGCAGGAGAATGGCGTGAACTCGGGAGGTGGAGCTTGCAGTGAGCTGAGATCACGCCACTGCACTCCAGCCCGGGTGACAGAGCAAGACTCCAACTCAAATTTAAAAAAAAAAGAAAAAAAAAGAAAAGAAAAGTGACTTATGGTCACTGTAGCATTGTTTATAAAAAGAAAATATTAGAAATAACCCAAGTGTCCATAATCAGAAGATAGATTAACCACAGCACATCCATTCCACTATACTGATGTTCACAAAGTAAATGTAAAATTTCTCTATGTGCTAATTTGAAAAGATGTCCAGGACAAAGTAATAAGTTAAAACACATATGTATCATGCCTATCCAATGAACACACACACACACACACACACACACACACACACACGTAGATACCAAAAGCTAGAGCAGATGCAAAGGAACAGGAAGAGTGTGCAAAATGGCACAGCCACTGTGGAATGACAGTTCAGCAGTTTCTTACAACACTAAATACACTCTTACCATTTGATGAATCTAGCAATCATGATCCTTGGTATTTACCCAAATGAGCCAAAAAATTATGTACATACAAAAATCCACTAAGGATGCTTATTACAGCTTTATCCATAATTGCCAAAAGCTGGAAGCAACCAAGATGTCCTTCAGTAGCTGAGTGGGTAAATAAACTGTGGTATATCCAGACAATGGAATACTATCCAGAGCTAAAACGAAATGAGCTATCAAGCTATGAAAAAAATATGGAGAAACCTTAAATACGTATTACTAAGGGAAAGAAGCCAATCTGAAAAGGCTACATACTGTATGGCTCCAACTACTGACATTCTGGAAAAGACAAAAACCACGGAGACAATAAAAAGTTCAGTGGCTGCAGGCCAGATGCAGTGGCTCACACCTGTAGTCCAGCACTTTGGGAGGCCGACGCGGGAGGATCACAAGGTCAGGAGATTGAGACCATCCTGGCCAACATGGTGAAACCTCATCTCTACTAAAATACAAAAAATTAGCTGGACATGGTGGCACGTGCCTGTAGTCTCAGCTACTCAGGAGACTGACGCAGGGGAACCACTTAAACCCGGGAGGCGGAGGTTGCAGTGAGCCAAGATCAAGCCACTGCATTCCAGCCTGGCAACAGAGCAAGACTCTGTCTCAAAAATAAATAAATAAATAAATAAAAATTTAAAAATTAAAAAAAGTTTAGTGGCTGCCAAGGGTTGCAGGGGAGAGAAGGATGAACAAGCAGAGCCCTGAGAACTATAGTGGTGGACATAGGCCATTACACATTTGTCCAAACCCACAGAAAGAACACCACTAAGAGTGAATGAACTCATGTAAACTATGAACTTAGAGTGGTCATTTGCCAGCATAGGTTCATCAACTGTCACAAATGTACTCTTCTGGTGCAGGATGCTGATAGTGGAGGAAGCCATGGGGGGCGGGGGGATGGGAGGGGAATGGATGAGAATTCTGTATTTTCCACTCAATTTTGCTGTGAACCTAAAACTCCTCTAAAAAATAAAGTATTTTTAAATAAGAAAAAAATATGTATGTTAAAAAATATACACACTATGAAACCTTGTATACAGGGAAGGGCAGAAATAAGTATACATTTGAACTTTGTTTCTGCATAAAGAACCACTGAAAAAGTCACAAGAAACAAATAAAAGAGGTTACCTGTAGGAAGCACAAGAGGGGAGAAAATGAGTGGCAAGACAGGTGAGAACAAGACTCCTTCAGTATACCTTATTATACTTTACTTCTTGTACAAAAAGATATGTCATTTATCCAAAACAAAAATAATTCTTCAAAAGAAAAAAAAAAAAAACACCCAGGCTCCAAGTTCCCTCACATTGAGCAGGTTACTGAACCTCACTGGGCTTCAGGCAGGCCCTGGAAAACTAAATAACCAATTCTCCAAACTAGAAGGTACAGACAGCAGATAACGACATAAGCCTAACACACCACACAAAAGAACCATTCATTGAGCATTTGCTGTTAATTCATTCACTTATTCATTCAAATATTTAGTGGTAACTATTATGTGCTGAGAGTACTGCAATGAGACATACAATAAAATGCAAACTACTTCTGCCTTTAAGAGCTCCCAATAGAGGGGAGAAGCTAAACATACAAGCTACAAAGTTAGATATGGTCAGGCATAGTGGCTCACACCTGAATCCCAGCAAATTGGAAGGTTCAAGTTGGCAGGTTGCTTGAACTCAGGAAATTGAGACCAGCCTGGACAACATGGCGAAACTCCGACTCTACCAAAAAATATGCATATATACAAAAATTAATCAGGTGTGGTAGCATGCGCCTGTATCCCAGTTACTTGGGAGGCTGAGGTGGAATGACTGCTTGAGCCCAGGAGGCAGATGCTGCAAGTGAGCTGTGGTCATACCACTGCATTCCAGCCTGGGTGACAGAGCCAGATCTTGTCTCAAAAAAAAAAAAAAAAGCTAAGTATACAACTATCTGTCAGGAAAACATCCTCAATCAGAAAAAATGAAAGAGAAAACTGGACAGACCTTGAATGATGACATGATAACTAGAATACAGGGAAACGCCGGGCAGCTACAGTACAGCACAGTGGTCTCCTACATGGGGTGTACACACCCCAGGGGCACAAAAGTGGGTACCTCAGGATGATTCTTAAGAACGCTTATTAAAATTGTTTTTAATTTCCATTTAAAAGTTATGTTTTACTTAGGCTGGGCGCAGTGGCTCACGCCTGTAATCCCAGCACTTTGGGAGGCCAAGGCGGGTGGATCATGATGTCAGGAATTCAAGACCAGCCTGACCAACATAGTGAAACCCATCGCTACTAAAAATACAAAAAATTAGCCGCACAAGGTGGCACATACCTGTAATCCCAGCTACTCAGGAGGCTGAGGCAGGAGAATCACTTAAACCGAGAAGGCAGAGGTTGCGGTGAGCCGAGACTGCGCTACTGCACTCCAGCCTGGGCAACAGAGCAACACTCTGTCTTGGGGGAAAAAAAAAAAGTTATGCTTTACTAATAGTGAATATATGGACTGACAAGAGTGGCTCCTTCACTTCATGTCAGGGCATCCACATTTCCAATTGTGATGTGCATGGAGGAATCCTGAGGCAGACCTGGGACATGACAAAGGGCCCAGCAGGCGTGGCCTCACTCATTCCTTCAGTTTCAGGATTCCACAACACAGTGAGACTGGCCTGCTATCAGATGGATTGTGGCGAATTTTTTTTTTTAAGACCTTTCAAAGGTAGACATTTTACAATGGTTTCACAAAGCTGTAAGAAATGAATTACAAATTTCTCCTTACAAAAAGGCAAAATGTTTCAAATCTGCTCAATATTCTACGATTATAGCAGCTATTTATAGTTTGCTAACAATTATTTTAAAAATAATTAAAATAAGCCATCTGTTCCTTCAAAGTAAAGCCGGCATTTAATGATGTGTAAAAGTAACTGCTTTTTGAAATAAATTCATGCCATGGAAAGAGCATTTTGAAAAAGACCGGGAAGTATTTCCATCATTATGTGATTTCTGAGTTTAAAAGGTATAAGAATAAAAACTGTCATATCTGCACATCTTAAAAATTTGATAAACTATTTTCTAAACTTATTATTTTCTTTGAGATGGAGTCTCGCCCTGTCGCCAGGCTGGAGTGCAGTGGCGCGATCTTGGGTCACTGCAACCTCCACCTCCCGGGTTCAAGTGATCCTCCTGCCTCAGCCTCCGAGTAGCTGAGACTACGGCGCATGCCACCACACCAGGCTAATTCTTGTATTTTTAGTAGAGACGAGTTTTCACCATGTTGTCCAGGATGGTCTCAATCTCCTGACCTCATGATCCACCTGCCTCAGCCTCCCAAAGTGCTGGGATTACAGGCGTGAGCCACTGTGCCCAGTCTACTTCGATAGTTTTATAGTACTTTGAGTGCTGTTTCATAATTTTTAAAAAAGTCTTCCAGACAAAACCTTTCTGAGTTTAAAATCAAAATTGTTGGTAATTTAAAAATTATAATCCATTTTGATATATTTTGCATAAACTGACTTTTTTTTTGAGACGGAGTTTTGCTCTTGTTGCCTAGGCCGGAGTACAATGGCACGATCTTGGCTCACGGCAACCTTCGTCTCCCTGGTTCACGCGATTCTCCTGCCTCAGTCTCCTGAGTAGCTGGGACTATAGGCGCGCACCACCACGCCTGGCTAATTTTTGTATTTTTAGTAGAGACGGGGTTTCACCATGTTGCTAAGGCTGGTCTCAAACTCTTGACCTCGTGATCTGCCCACCTCAGCCTCCCATAGTGCTGAGCTTACAGGCATGAGCTGCTGCGCCCGGCCAAACTGACTTTTTTTTTTTTTTTGAGACAGTGTCTCACTCTGTCGCCCAGGCTGGAGTGCAATGGCCGGATCTCAGCTCACTGCAAGCTCTGCCTCCCGGGTTTACGCCATTCTCCTGCCTCAGCCTCCCGATTAGCTGGGACTACAGGCACCCACCACCTCACCCGGCTAGCTTTTGTATTTTTTAGTAGAGATGGGGTTTCACCGTGTTAGCCAGGATGGTCTCGATCTCCTGACCTCGTGATCCGCCCGTCTCGGCCTCCCAAAGTGCTGGGATTACAGGCTTGAGCCACCGACATTTTTTTTTTAAATGGGAGTTTACTAGCCAAATTGTCGGGATTAAAAAAATCAGTGTCATAATTTTCTAACAACGATTTATAACCCCCAAATGAATAATGCATACCCTCCCTCCAAAAACATACACGTCCAAATCAACCTGTGGCTGTGTTACCTTGCATGACAAAAGGGACTTCATTGGCATGATTAAACCAAGGATCCTTAAATAGGAGACATTATTGCAGATTTCCAGGTGTCCCTTAAAAGGGAAAGAGGGAGGCACGAGAGTCCAAGTGAATAGCAAGAGATGTGACAACAGGAGAGGTTGGAGTCAGGGAATGCAGGTGGCCTCTAGAAACTGACAGAGGGAAGGGATGCTCCCCTTGAAGCCTCCAGAAGGAACCAAACCTGCCTATACTCTGACTTTAGCCCAATGAGTCTGCCTTTTGGACCTCTGACTTCCAAAACTGGAAGAGAATCAATTTGTGTTGTTTTAAGCCACTAAATTTGTGGTAATTTACAGCAGCAATAGGAAACTTTTATATATATATACACGCACACATATAACATATATTCACAAACATATACATACACACATTCATTCCTTTGAGATCTATAAATCTTTGTAAGGGTCTTTATTGCTAAGACATCAATTAAAACCAAGGTTCCAAACAAATTAAACTTAAAATGAGACCTTCATCGCTTTGTAAGAAAAGGCTAAATGAAGATGCTTGACACAGCACTCATTCAATCATACTGCTTTCAGTCAGGAAAAGAACTTCTTATACTGTTTTAAAAAATTATTTTAAAACAGTATATTTTACTTTTTATCTCTTTTTCATTTCTTATTTCTGTGTAAGCTTATAATATATACAATGTATTGGTATGGTAATACACTAGTATATGTACAAAGAGTAAGCTAAGAAAATTTTAATAGAGTTAGCCAAGCTGGGCACAGTGGCTCACATCTGTAATCCCAGCACTTGGGGAGGCTGAGGCGGGTGGATCACTTGAGATCAGTAGTTCAAGACCAGCCTGGCCAACATGATGAAACCTCAACTCCACTAAGAAGATAAAAATTAGCCAGGCGTGGTGGCACACACCTGTAAACCCAGCTACTCAAGAGGCTGAGGCAGGAGAATCACTTGAGCTCCGCAGGCAGAGGTTCCACTGAGCCGAGATTGCACTACTGCACTCCACCCTGGGAAAGAGTGATATTACGTCTCAAAAAAAAAAAAAAAAAAAAAGAAGTAGCAGAGCAGTGCAGTAGACTTTTGGATATATGGAGCTGGAAGCACATAGCCTAAACTAGAAGGAATAATGGAAGTTAGTGTAGTTTTACTTGTCTAAGGACAGCCAGTATGAGCCTTTCAAAATATTATTCCATATTCTCTATTATCATAGATCTAAATTTGATCTATGTTCCTTTGTTTCCTTTACATTAAAAGCTTTTTTTCCCCATTACAATCAAACACAAAAGTACCAAAAGGCCAACCTAACCTGAAAATATAAGCAAAGAAGACTACCGCTCAAGAAAAATAAAAAAAATTACTAGCCTTGTATTACTGTTTTTAAATTAAAAATAAATGGAATTATTGGAATCAGAACAAAATCAATGACAGAAGTAATAATCAATGTATGAAAGCCTAACCATCTTCACTAAGCTTTGTAAACAGAAAAGCCAAAAATGCAGCTATCAAGTTGCCAAGGGGAAGCTACTGGATCAAAATGAGTGATGAGCAACAAAAGATCAAGAGAAACTGCAAATCCCTTCCTCACAGATCAGGAATTAAAAAGAAAAATGAAACAGTGCTTATAGAGAGTGCATAAATAATGCCCTACAACTAAAGACTTGATTTCGTTTTCAGCAAAGAAAATATCTTTGTTAAATTTCTTCCTAATTAGTGGATGAGTTTTGGTGTGCTGCCTTTCGTATTTTATTTCACTTTCTTATTTTTTTATCGTAAATTTGTAGAAATTGATTTTTGTAGATTGATCTTTATTTGGTAACCTTATTGAATTTACCTATTAATTCCAATAGTTCCCAGATTCTTCTAGCTTTTCTACATACTTAATCACGTCATCTATGGTTTTACTTCTTCCTTTCCAATTTTTATGTTACTACTTCCTTAAACTTCCAGTACAATACAGAACAAAAGTTCTGACAATTGGTATCCTTGTCTTTTTTGACCTAAAGAAAACACATTTGCTATTTCATCGTTAAGTATGATGTCAAATCTAGGTTTTTGTAGTTACCCTCTTACCACTGGGTTTCTCAACCAGCATTCCACAAAACCCTAGGGTTTCACAAGAAATCGTGATTTTAAAAAATAAACGTTTTTTTAACTTCTTACACCATGTGATGCTAGTGCTCACAGTAACAGGCAACTACTGAACAGCCAAACTAATGGTTTCATAAGGAATCTTTTAGCACCATGTGGTAGTGTGCAACGAGGACTATGTTCACTTTGCTGAGGGCACTATCTGTTTTTGTTTGTTTGTTTCTTAAGGGACAGGGTCTCACTCTGTTGTCCAGGCAGGAGTACAGTGGCACGATCTCGGCTCACTGCAACCTCCACCTTTAGGGTTCAAACGATTCCTGTGCCTCAGCCTCCCAAGTAGCTGGGACTACAGGCATGCACCACCACACCCAGGTAATTTTTGTATTTTTAGTAGAGACGGGGTTTCGCCATGTTGGCCAGACTGGTCTCAAACTCCTGACCTCAAGTCATCCACCCGCCTCAGCCTCCCAAAGTGCTGGGATTACAGGCGTGAGTCACCGTGCCCAGCCTGCCACTATCCGTTTTTGATGCAACAGGGGCAGTTAGGCCACTGATAATTGGTAAGCTCTATATGGCACAAACAAAAGCACAGTAGGCTGACAATGTCAGCAGCTCCCTTCCCAAATTACATCCTCCAACCTTCCTTCACACAGTGCCACTGACTTACAGGACCAAACAAGCTCTACTGGTATAACAGAAAATCTAAGGAAAACATTCATTCTAAACAAGAAATGTTTACACACCAAGATTCATCTGCCTCTTACCACTCTGAAATGTTGCAAAACATGGATTATGTAGCAATAAAAGTAAAATGTAGCCGGGCGTGGTGGCTCACACCTGTAATCCTACCACTTTGGGAGACCAAGGTGGGCAGATCACAAGGTCAAGAGATCGAGACCATCCTGGCCAACATGATGAAACCCTGTCTCTACTAAAAATACAAAATTTAGCCGTGCGTGGTGGCACACACCTGTAGTCCCAGCTACTCGGGAGGCTGAAGCAGGAGAATCGCTTGAACCCGAGAGGCGGAGGTTGCAGTGAGCCGAGATCACGCCACTGCACTCCATTCCTGATGACAGAGTGAGACTCTGTCTCAAAAAAGAAAAAAAAAAGTAAAATATGTTGTGAAGTTTTCATATTTTTCTCAACTTTCTCAGTTACTATTCCCTTTAGTTTTATAACATATTAGCATCTATGTCTTATACACATGTCTGACAGTCCAGTGTGATGATTTCTGAAGATACAATTTATGAGAGAAGAGAATTCCAAACCTAGGCCCAGGAACAATTCTAATAAGGCAAGTAATAAAGAACTATAATCTTCTGGGCCATTTTACTGCACCAGCACAGCAAGAAATAGAGAACAGTCCACCACACTTCAGTGAAAACTACTTATCAATGAACTCCACTAGGTTAGTAATCCAAAGTGTCCTATTCCAATGTGCAGCATCTGTGGCAAACAATTTATGACTCCAGCAAAACTGAAAAATCACTGAAACAGAAATCATAGCTACTGGACAAGTCAGGTACTTATTGGAATCTCAAGAGTAAAGCTCTTCATTTTTTTGTTTTTGTTTTTAAATCACATTCAGTGAAAAGGCTCATAAAGCATGTTATTAGTAGCAGAATTTATTGTCCAAAAAGGGGGTATAGGGGGTAGAATCACACCACTGATGGGAACCTAATCATGTCAGCATGTTAAATGACAGTTAGTAAAATGCACAGCATGAGAAACTAAAAAGGTTCCACTCTCAAACAGTATGATAAGTTGACAAATTGATGACATGTCACATGATGCTAAGAGGTTTGTTTAATAAACTGAGAAACAGCTTGTTTATCCGGGCTGACAAACCAACAGATTTCACGATATATGTCTTGTAAATTTTTTTAAACAATGCTGAATTTCAAGAATAATTTTTGTGCTGCAAAAAAACTACCATAAACAAAGGGCATGACATATTCAATGTGGTGTCTTCATATCTAGAAACAAGAAGTTCATCTTAGAGAAACTGCATTGGCATCTACAGTGATGTTCCCCATTAATGGCTGGCTCACGGCAAGGTTTTACCTCTCGTTTAAAAAAAAAAATCATGATATTGCTTTTTTCAGAGCAGTACTAGCATCAAAAATTCTTGGAAATGAAATTTAAGATGTCTTGAATGGGCCAGGTACAGTGGTGCACACCTATAATCCCAGCACTTTGGGAGACCAACACAGGAGGACTGCTTGAGGCCAGGAGTTTAAGACCAGCCTGGCAACATAGTAAGACCCTATCACTATTAAAAAAAAATCTTGAATGATGTTTAAAAATGATTTGCTTTATTAAACACAGACCAGTATACTTGAGCACCTAAATCTCCTGCTACATACAGAAATCCAGTGGCTCAGCATAGGAGGTATTCTCAACAGAACGCTGAAGCTGAAAGTTGAATTACAGAAGTACTTTCAAGAAAATTGTAGGCCATCCTTTACTGAGTGCTCTGAAGATGAAGAGTGACTGCAGGAGCTAGCCTCTTAGCAGACTTTTAAAAATAATATGAACCAGTTGAACAAGTTTTAAAAAAATGTTTTGACTTCAAGTGACAAGACATTTGGATTTCAAAGGAAAACTGAATCTCTGGAAAAACCATGTGGCAAAGGAAACCTTGTAATGCTGTTTGGGCTTGAAAGTGAGGAAGGATACCAGCAACTCTGAAGCATTCTCGAAAACCACCTGGAAGAACTAAAACACAAAATTAAACAATACTTTCCCCCTCTTTCAACACAAATGTGAACCTGGGTAAAGGTTCCTGTCTTATTTCAAGCTGCTGCCCAACTGAGAACAAATAAGTTGCCTACTTTGATCAGGTGAAAAAAGAAATCAAGCAGAAAATTTTAAAAAAGAAAAAAACTGAGGTTTCCTCTGCCTAAAGTACTGACTTGCATAAGAGTGGAGATCCTTTCTGGGGAGTAGGGAGCAACCACACACACAAACAGCGGGCTAATAAGTTGGGCAAAATAAATGCAAAATAAATGCAAAAATATTCTCCTGTCAAAAGAGCACTGACAATTATTATTAACTTATCATATCCACAACTTACTGATTAGCTTAATATATGTGAACTGGAGGTAGAGCAATTCTTTGCCTGGGTTCTCTGAGACCTGAAAATTATCTTAAAGGTTCCTCCAGAGTAAGAAGATTGAGAGAGGCTGCTCTATTGCATTGAGGAACTTTGCCTCTACTAATTTGCTACAAGTTTTTATCATAAATTGGTATTAAATTTTACCAGAGGCCAGACACAGTGGCTCACGCCTGTAATCCCAGCACTTTGGGAGGCCGAGGCGGGCAGATCATGAGGTCAGGAGATCAAGACCATCCTGGCCAACACAGTGAAACCCCATCTGTACTGAAAATACAAAAAATTAGCCGGGTGTGGTGGCACATGCCTGTAATCCCAGTTACTTGGGAGGCTGAGGCAGGAGAATCGCTTGAACCTGGGAGGCAGAGGTTGTGGTGAGCCAAGGTAGTGCCACCACACTCCAGCCTGGGCGACAGAGTGAGACTCCAACTCAAAAAAGAAAACCCAAAAAAAAAACAAAAAAAACTTTACCAGCAACGTTTTCTACAACCACTAAGGTCATGATTTTTCTTTATTCTGTTAATATAAATTACACTAATTAATTTTCAAATATTAACCACTCATACATTCTTAAACTTTACTCCATCTCAATGTATTATCAGATCTATGGACATATATATTCATATCTTATATTTGAACAGATTAAATTTGTTCACATCTTTTTAAAAATTTTTACACCTGTGTTTAGTAGAGATACTGTCATATAATTTAAATACTTTATTTAAAACTGGAAATAGATCCATATTCTTGACCCAACCCTATTTCATTTAATGTCTATGGACTCCAGAGTTTCTCAATTCAAAAATAACTGTCAGAAGTAATTCAGACAGAAGTTAGGCCAGTGGTTCTCAAACTTCAGCATGTATCACAAGCACTTGAAGGGCTTTTTAAAAAAAAAGACTGTTGCTCATTTGGGAGGCCGAAGAAGGCGGATCACGAGGTCAGGAGATCAAGACCATCCTGGCTAACACAGTGAAACCCAGTCTCTACTAACAAAATACAAAAAAATTAGCCACGCATGGTGGCAGGTGCCTGTAGTCCCAGCTCCTCGGGAGGCTGAGGCAGGAGAATGGCATGAACCCAAGAGGCGGAGCTTGCAGTGAGCCAAGATCGCACCACTGCAACTCCGGCCTGGGCAACAGAGCGAGACTCCGTGTCAAAAAAAAAAAAAAAAGAAAAGACAAGACTGTTGAGCTATACTCACAGTTTCAAATTCAATGGTCTGAAAGGGGCCCAAGAATTTGCATTTCTAAAAAGTTCCCAGGTGATGCTGATACTGGTTGGAGAATGACACTGGAGAAACACTAAGCTAGAATAAGCCAAATTAACCCAGATTTTTCAACATAGTGTTTTACATAACAGACATAAGGAATAATGCTGAAATCGAGAAAAATCATTTTATCAAAAATAAAGTATACCCTTAATTTGTCATCTGAGAATTAAAGTGCTGTCTCATACAAAGAGGCATCCTAAGGGGATTTTCGAGATAACTTTGAGTGCTTTTAAAACTTACACCTTTAAGCAATAAAATTTGTTTTACATCAACTATTTCTGTAAAAATCCTCCTAAAATAAACCATAAAGTTCTTCTTTCATCTTAACCAGGTCACTGAACATAATTTAATCTTTTTTTGATGTCTCAGTTACTGTTCCAACGTAAATTACTGAGCTATGGTATCACAGTAACCATCTCAGGAGCTGGTGAGATGAGGGGGGCAGTTTGTCCCCCCGCTGCATGTTCTTAGTATTACGACCCTGAAGTTCCTGTATCCGCCTTTCATCTTTCTATTTAGCACTTTGTCCAAAGTTATCACTATCTGCTGGAAATCTCACTGTACCTATCTAATGCCTCCCATGGAACTTTTTCCACATAGCTTCTAAATCATTCTCATTCAGCAATTAAACAGTTTCCCTATTAAATAAATATACTATAAGGAGCATTTCTGTTGTCTTTCTTCTGCTTTCTTTCTAAAGGTACACAAGAGACAGTGGGAGACTTGCCAAGAATCTGTTTACAGATACCTTCCACATGTACGTCTTCCCTTTCAAAATAAGCCCTTCTCCTCCTTACCTTCCAGCTCCCCCCGCCACAAAAAAAGTACAAATCTCACCTCCATTCAGAATTTATGATACACAGCCTCAAGGAATAATAAACTCTAGGGACCCAAGCAAACAGATAAGCCAAAAAAACGGTTTCAGGGAAGCATTCAAGAATAACTGAGGTGCCATAAACTATCCATTACTGGGCTTCTTGTCTTTTCCAGTCACATATTTTTCAAAGAGTTTAAAATATTTTGGCCCCTGCTGGAACATTCTAACATATCATAATCTGTGAGCAGTTGTTTAAAGTTTCCTTTAACAACCATTCCCCCGACAGTCCCACCTCCACTCAGTATTGTCCAAGAACACATTGCTATTAGGGAGGGAGTACGATAAAAGCAACGCAAAGAGAACACTGGTTAAAAAAAAAATAGATAAAAACAAGTATTTTTTCAAGAATTCTTATTTTTTATGAGCGACAAGGTCTTGATGTGTCACCCAGGCTGGAGTACCGTGGTGCGACCTTGGCTCACTGCAATTTCCACCTCCCAGACTCATGTGATTCTCAGCCTCTCAAGTAGCTGGGATCACAGGCATGTACCAACACACCTGGCTAATTTTTTTTTGTATTTTTTAGTAGAGACGGGGTTTTACCATGTTGGCCAGGCTGGTCTCAAACTCTTGGCCTCAAGTGATCCACCTGCCTCAGCCTCCCAAAGTGCTGACAATACAGGTGTGAGCCACTGTGCTGGGCCGAGAGTTTAAATATAAGTAATTCTCAAAACTCATTCCTTGAATATTTATTAGCTTGAAGAAAAAGCATATTTAGAGAGCTGGAACAATATCAATTAGGGAGGCTGATTCCTTTAAATACAACAGAAATACTTTCTGGGACTGCCAAGTCATTCAAATTGTGCTATATAAAAGTCACAGATAAAAACTATATAGAAATTACTTTAGATTGAGTGTGCATTACTCAATACGGTAGTTAAAATCTATGTTGTCAGATCATATCATTAAAGTTTTATTCTAATTAGTCAATTCTATAGTTTTTCAACAGTTTAATATTTCTACCTCCTACTGACAAAAAGATATGCTGTCAAACTGAGTAGTTTTAAGCAGTAGGTATCTCTTTCATTAATTACCCAAATAAAAATGTAAAGTTATTTCTGATTCATTCCCTTTTATTTATACCTAATAGCTGAAATCAGAGATCAGAAGATGCAGGAACACACATTTAAAAGGGAGTAACAGGCCAGGTCTAGTGGCTCACGCCTGTAATCCCAGCACTTTAGGAGGCTGAGATAGGCGGATCACTTGAGGGATCCCCTGAGCCCAGGAGTTGAAGACCAACCTGGGCAACACTGTGAGACCCTGTCTCTACAAAAAAAAAAATACAAAAACTAGCCAGGCATGGTGGCATGTGCCTGTAGTCCCAGTTACTTGGGAGGTTAAGGTGGGAGGATCACTTGAGGCTAGCAGATCGAGGCTGCAGTGAGCCAGGATGGTGCCAATGCACCCTAGCCTAGGTGACAGAGTAAGACCCTGTCTCAAAAATAAATAAATAAATAAATAACACAACTTTTCTCATATCCGTTGCTTCATATTTTAACTTATTTAATTTTTAATCTAATGTGACAAGCAGCACAGAAATGTTTAATTATAAAAATTGACAAATTACTGTAATTCTTTTTGAGCCACATAATTTTCATCTCAAATACCTTAGTAGTATCTTTCAGTATACATTCTATAATTTATTCCTCAGTGGTTTTCATATTATCCAAAATATCTGGTAATCTGTTTATTTGAAATTTAAAACAGAGGAGAATTTTATGATTCAAAGCAAGTTTGTTATGGTTAGTTGGTTTGACAATGGAGACTGGCTTTGTTAACAAGGAGATATTTTCTAAAAACTGAACAAGCTAAACCTTCATCCTAAAGGTTTTCACAAAAATACATTTTAAACACATAATTGTAATAAAAAAATTAGCAAAGCTATATTAAAATTAATAGTATTTCTATTTTCTCAACTGCTTCTGAATATATCAGATTTTTAAAGAAAGTACCTATGAAGAGAGGGAGGGGAACTGATATAAGACATTTGGTAAGCCTTATGAAAGCCTTTTTGATATGCTTCCTAGAAGCTAAGAAAATAAATGGTTAAGCACTAGGTAACAAATCCTTTGGCAAGTTGGGTAGTTTCCATTCTTTTGCTTTCAATAAAACTGAAGAACCTAACAGAAGTATTAACTGATGGATGCTTGATGATAAAATCACTAGTGATTTTTGACATATAACTTGGAAGATTTTGATACCACAAAATTTCCATTAGAATTAACTTATATATTTGAACATTTATGTCTAAGCACTTAAAATCTACAAAATCTCAAAACAGGAAGAGATTTGCCAAACACAAGAACTAATGGAGGAAGAGAGGAGACAGCTGCATTCATTTCATTCAAGAATAAATTTCTGATACAAAGTGAATTTAATCAAAATTTTAATCTATGTATGTTATTCTAATCAACTGTGCACCAATAATAATTGGAAAAGTAATTCAAACCGTAAGTTATTTTTAACACTTAGAGCTTTATGGTCATAGGAAAAACATTTTAAATTTCAATTTATTTACATATTATTGTGGCAGAAAAGTTTGGTAGATGATCAATAAATGATTTTAAAGATAAAAATACATAACATTTGGATAAAATTCAAAGGGATAACAGATGGGACATAAATATTCAAAGAAAAAATAATTAAAATTCCCAATCACTAAGGGAGTTTGTTTTTATACTTTTAAATAATGACATTTAGATTCTATTAGATAAATTTAAAAGTGATGCATTTTATTGAAATACTACAGTATGCCAGAAATTCCATATTTCTGGTCATCATTTAAATTTTTGCTTGAATAGTGCCACTATTTAAACTTCGCTAATATAGCGTAGTTATCATCTCAAATATGTACAAAGGGGTACACAGTTTTTCAAATTGTAGGGAACACATGCAAAAATTCTGAAGTTCACTTTCTAAGACAGACGAAGTTATAAGTAAGCCACATAGGGAAGTGAAGACCATATTAACAGAGTAACAAAAACATGGCACTTAAATGTCAGTCTCCCTCAACAGAGTACAGCCCTGAGGGTGTGCATTCTTTTCTGGGTATTCCCACCATTAGTGCCCTAAATAGCAAATAGATTTTCATAACTGCTTACCATGTGGGGGAATAAATGGATGAAATGAATGAATGGTGAATACTTAAGTGTCAAAATATATTATTTAATAATGGGGAGTTATAAACTAACATATTTATACTATAACTCAAATACAAGCCACAGAATTTAGACTCAGCTAGACACCAAGTCTATTAAATTACAAAAGAAAAGCCTTAGCACAGTTAAAAATCTGATATATATTTTAACCAACAGATGGATGAAATTAAAATAACAACTATAGTACTGTCTGACTTTTTCAAGAGATGCAACTAGTAACTAATTGTGACTAAGAGTTTGGCAGAAGAAGGGAGCAAATTTGAAATTACATCTTAGCTAAAAATGAAATCCCGCTTTAATAAATTTAGTTAAGATTCAAAGTTTTGGTCTGGCCAGGTGCGACGGCTCAAGCCTGTAATCCCAGCACTTTGGGAGGCCGAGACGGGTGGATCACAAGGTCAGGAGATCGAGACCATCCTGGCTAACACAGTGAAACCCCGTCTCTACTAAAAAACACAAAAAACTAGCCAGGTGAGGTGGCGGGCGCCTGTAGTCCCAGCTACTCGGGAGGCTGAGGCAGGAGAATGGCGTAAACCCAGGAGGCGGAGCTTGCAGTGAGCTGAGATCCGGCCACTGCACTCCAGCCTGGGCGACAGAGCGAGACTCCGTCTCAAAAAAAAAAAAAAAAAAAGATTCAAAGTTTTGGTCGGGCATAGTGGCTTATGCCTGTAAGCCAAACACTTTGGGAGGCTGAGGTGGGAAAATCACATGAGCTTAGGAGTTCGAGACCAGCCTGGGCAACACAGTGAGACTTCGTCTCTTCTAAAAATAAGAAAATTAGCCAGGCATGGTGGTGCATGCCTGTAGTCCCCATTACTCGGGAGGCTGAGTCAGGAGGATCACTTGACAACAGGACTTCAAGGCTGCAGTGAGCAACGATCGTGCCACCACACTCTAGCCTGGGTAATGGAGCAAGACTGTCTCAAAAAAAAAAAAAAAAAGATTGAAAGTAAAGCCAAAATCTTACATGATCAAAACTTAGTATTCAAAAAATACTAAATCTTCTACCAAAACATTAAATTCTAATTCTTTTGTGGGTCAATGTTTTTCTAAGACTTAATTTTCTCCTCCAAGATACAGAGAAGCCATCACACCATCTGCTCGAACTATGTACTTCTTACTTCTCACATCAATGGAAGCAATATCCTGAAAAATCAATCACATTCTCCCATTGGTTTTGCCAGACGGTATTCATTAAGAGGTGATATATCTACTGCCTAGGTACACTCTTACTAAGTGAAATGGTGAGCTTAAATTGTACCCTTGAGTTAATGCAGATTAAATATACCTTGGTAACTTGCCACAATGCCAAATTAATATAAGGTATAACTGGCATACAATAAAACGCACATATTGAAAATGCACAATTTTCATACATTTTGGTGTATACAGAAATTTAACTTCTGAAAATCCTAATCCCCTTCTTTTGCCAAAAAGTTAAATAGGACTTTTATTTGAGAAAAGTACTTACCTTCATGTAATTCACAATCTTAGCAAGAACGCCAAACTTATATCCAGAGCTTCCTGACAGAGCTTTCAAGTTAAATGATCCATTGCTATGATCTGGAAATGAAGTTCAAAATAACATCGTCATATTATACGTGATTATGACTCTTGAGCAGCTAAGATAATTTTAATGCTAATAACATATTTCTTGAGTTTTTCATCTAGTATATTCTACCCCGTAAAATTGTGGTGAAAAATACAAAATCTTTGAGTATATACATTAAACTACAATTTTCTCACTAAGGGTAGAAACAAAGTATAAATCACTTAAAAGCACCAAAACACAATTATTTTATAAGTATCTTTATCATATTCTTTTTTATTATATTTTTTGAGACAGGGTCGCATTCCCATTGCCCAGGCTGGAGTTCAACGGCACAATCACAGCTCAATGCACCTTCGACTTCCCAGGCTCAGGTGATTCTCCCACCTCAGCCTTCTGAGAGGCTGGGATTACAGGTGCACACCATCATGCCTGGCTAATTTTTGTATTTTTTTTGTAGAGATGGGGTTTCGCCATGTTGCCCAGGCTGGTCTCAAACTCTTGGGCTCAAGAAATTCACCCACTTCAGCCTCCCAAAGTGCTGGGGTTACAGGTGTGAGCCACCGCACCGGGCCCCTTTCCCCTTTATCTCATTCTTATCTTAATTCTGATTAGACTCGCTCCATAATCAGAAGTACAGTTTATTAAACAAGCGAACAATACAAACCTCAATCCCATTAATAAAGCTAACACTAGGAGTCGATTACTTCTGAGGGATGAAAAGTTCAATTATTACATCAATTTCTGCTTACCAATTTAAGACCAAAAAAAAAGGAATTAATGGAAACAAATAGAAAAAAAGATACCGCAATTAAAGTAAACTTTACAGATAAATTAGGAATAAAAAGCCATAGGCACTGCCACTGCATAAACAGGGATGCTTACTTTAAAAAGCATCACAGCACTGCCCACCCACTTTGAAACATCCCCCTCTCCTTCTCTATCTGGTGTGGAAAAACCTGTAGAAAAAAATCATTTGTTTCAGAACATCTATCACTTTGTTGCATTCTTATAGGCAGAAACCCTAATGTCACCATGCATCACAAACGCATTCCATTAGTCATAAGCAGGAACAGTAAAAAATCCATCATAAATACTAGAAAAACATTTTAGAAGTACACATTCTATTAGCATGGCATGAGATCAGGTATTATAAAGTTCCCATGTGGCTGATCCACAAAGAGAGAGGTTAAGTAAAAGGGGAGGGGAGAACCAATCTCTGGCACCAGATTGGTAATAATAATTTAAACAAAAGATTGCATTAGAACAACCACAAGTCAAATGTAACAATTGTCAGAGATCCAAAAGAACAGTTTCTAGATGGCAATATAATAATCCTTTGAGATTAGTGAACTCTTTATTGAGTATGCTTTTTTGAGACTAAAATGAAAATTCATTTGCAATTTTCCTTTAAAACTAACTTTGTTACAATCTTAATTAATTGGCATACTGAAGTCTACCATGTTTCCAAAAGTAACAATAACATTAAGAATGCCTTAAAGTTGGGAGGCGGAGGTGGGCAGATCATGAGGTCAGGAAATCAAGACCATCCTGGCCAACACGGTGAAACCCTGTCTCTACTAAAAATACAAAAATTAGCTGGGCATAATGGCACACACCTGTAGTCTCAGCTACTCGGGAGAATCACTTGAACCGGAGAGTTGGAGGTTGCAGTGAGCTGAAACAGCGCCACTGCATTCCAGCCTGGTGACAGAGCGAGACTCTGTCTCAAAAAAAAAAAAAAAAAAAAAGAATGCCTTACAGGTACTTTTCCATAAACTATTTCAATTATGAAATAATACCTACGTAGTTCATCTTCCAAAGGTGTTCAGCATATCTGTAATAATAAAAGTAACTTTATTATCTGCTAAACACCATGGTAAATACTCATATGTAATCCCTCCCAAAAATCCAACTTAAGAAGTATTACTGTCCCCTTTTAAACACAATAAAATTGAGGGTAGTAAGCAGCAAAGTAGATTCAAATCCAGTGTAAACCCTGTGATAAACAGCCTTTACACACAGATTATTCCATCTGAAACTGGCCATTTTGTCCAAGTACAGAAATCTGTGACTGCACAATTAATGTTTCCTTGTTTAAATTTAGTAAAATAATATTAAGCTTACCCCATACTGTACACAACTGGGAAGACTATGAAAAAAGAGATGACAATATATTAAGGACCAACAATACACAAACGGCCAATTATGAATCACATACAGTTGTGCTTATGAGACATGATGCTTATGTCTCTAGTATCTACTACTAACTTAATGTCAAGCTTAGTAAACAATCAATAAATATTTGTTGAATGAATGACTATAATACACATATTTCCATGACTTCCTTTATGGCCCCAGAAACTAATGTGCCAGATTATTTTATTTATTTTATTTTATTTTGTTTTATTTTATTTTACTTTACTTTATTTGAGATGGAGTCTCTGTCGCCCAGGCTGGAGTGCAGTGGCACAATCTCAACTCACTGCAATCTCTGCCGTCTGGGTTCAAGCAATTCTCCTGCCTCAGCCTCCTGAGTAGCTGGGATTACAGGCGCCTGCTGCCGTGCCTGGCTAATTTTTGTAGTTTTGGTAGAGACAGGGTTTCACCATCTTGGCCAGGCTGGTCTTGAACTCCTGACCCTGTGATTCACCCGACTCAGCCTTTCAAAGTGCTGGGATTACAGGCATGGGCCACTGCACCCAGCCTTCATCTGTAATTTTAAAAAGCAAGTCTACATAGCATGTACCTGGTCTGCTGCTGTTGTAATAGCCACTCCCATAATTAAAAACCTTCATTCTGTTGTGCTTAGACCACAACTCTAAATAATACACAGTAACTAAAAATACTCTTGTCTCTAAAGAGCCAACCTAGAGATCACTTTGCCATCTACATTTTAGAGACTATTTTTTGAAGGCAGGTAGTATATTTACCTAAATGAGCCCTTTTCCAACTTGCAGGGCTAAAAGTCAATTCTTTCCCTTCATAATTCCTCCTAAATCAAACCACCACATGGAAATAACCACTTCCAGAGGGCAAAATTTATATATGGAACAAGTAATGAAAGAAAAGGAAGAACAAGAAAATAAAAATATATGAGATTTTAAGCACACTTCCTGAAGGAAATATCAGGCTGGCAAACCTGGACTGTTTGTTTCCTAGGTTACTACCTCTCCCGACATTACCTTCCAGCCCTAGCACTGAAGTATTCACTGAAGGATCTGAAATTTTATAATGAAAAACTAAAGAATCATCAATTTGTTAGTAACTCACAAATTCCTATATAGGAATTTAGATTAAGAACAAAAAAATAAAGGAGAAGGGATGACAGTTGATACCCCAGACAGTTCTATTCAAGTTTATGAATGATTTACTCTTAAGGGTGGCAGGACTTAATGCAAATGAACATAGAGGAAACTGTCAGCTCCATTGTGGTTCGACCAATAGAAGCACAGCTCCATCTTGGCTGTGCACTAGACTGCATTACAAACAGACGATACCATCGCTTCAACAGCATCCTCTCAGACAAGAGGTAGGTTTATATGATCTTTTTTATTTAGTGGTACATGTCCTTATGATGCAATAGGAAAATATTTTACCCTGAAAAATCAACCAGAAAGCTTTGCTACTACTAAATATCAAGAAAAAGCAATGTATTCGTTTCACTGCTTGGTAGGATTTTATTATGAAAATATGAAGACTGCCTTGTGCTATTTGATAAGCACCCTTACCATCTGTGCCTTAATGGAAAATTCATTACATTTTACATGAACCTGATCTATATCCAGACCTTACAGTAAACCACAGCTTTTTATTTTAACTGGTTACTTGCTAATTTCATTTTCTCTGAGAGATTTCATTTCTGCAGTTTGGTCTGTCTTAACAAAGGATTTTTCTTAAAGAAAAACCTAGACCAAAAGCGAATCCCAGACTAAAGCTTTCTGATTCTATGTGCAGATGATATTGGCTGCTAAAAAACAGTTACTTATAAGAAACTTTGTTACATTTTTTAGAATATGAGAATATACTCCAAAATTATTTTTATTTTACTTTGAACGTAGATGCAGAGAATGCTAAGAAATTATCACAATTTTTATATAAAAGACCATAAAAGGTATCGCAAAATGGGCTGCATTATACTACAACCAAACAGATAATTTATACAGCTTCAGACTTCCTTAACATTTTAATTAAAATAATTCTTCACTGTGAAATTTACCTCTCATAATATACAAGTCACGCTATTAAACAAAAACCTTCTTAAATAGCCTTTCATTTTTGATATCAATTTATCACACCATTTAAATATAATGTTGCAGTCATTCTTAAACTGATCTTCAAAATAAATACAAAGTAAGCCCTTTTGATAAGCTGCATTTTAAAACAAAAATATGTCCTAAGAAGAACCGGTTAAGAAAGGAGAGTAAGTACCTTTCTAGGTAACAAGATTATCTTCGTGGCTCAGAGCAATCGTTCATGTCTATTAAAAATTAGTATCAACTGCTAACCAAATTTCTAATTTTATACTATTCAAGCATGAAAATTTAGTTATTTACTAGATGTTAGAACTCCAGGACACGCATACTATATCTGACCTAAAGAGCCAACTTCTGCCCTTTTACCTTGCCAGTAAGTTTATTTAATCTTTAAAGGGTTTGCTTTTTTTCCTTCATAATTTATATTACTTTTCTTAGTCGGCATTCAGTTAGCCTGAGCAAAGTATCCCCTGCAAAATCCAGAGGTTGCTGTAACAAGATATTAGATCTGTCCACGTTCAGCACAGTGGGGTTAATTACCTAGAAACCATTTGTGCTTGCTACAGAAAGTACACAAGCACCAAAGAAAAGTCTCAGATAAAATAAAAATAACTTTGTCAAATAAAACAGTTAACTTACAACTCAAATTTCAGGTAAACTGTAAACAGAAACCCCTACCACCCACATTGTTTCAACACCCTTATCATCAGCCTACATTTTGCTAGGAATATGTCTATTGTTAGCACAGATGGAGACTCATTGCTATTTCACCAAACTGACTAGAGACATGGCCTAAGTTCCAGAGCTTAAATTAACTGAGTTGCTCTATATTTACAGGCTATTACAATTAATTGATCACATTTCAAAGTGATATGCTTAAAAGCACTTGAGAATTCAATTCAAAGGCTTTTACCATAAATACAGCAAAAGCATAATTTTATTCTCATCTGGCAACCCAAAGATTCCAGAACAGTTCCAAGTCCCATCCCCATCAACACTCCACTAGGGCCTTTGGAAATGGGAGAAAACATATCAAAGTTAACATAAAACAAAACTAAAACACATACACTAAAAAAAATTATGTGATTTACTTTAAAGCTCCCCATTCCTGTAATCAAATTATAAAGCATGGGTAGGGAAGTCCAGAAAAAGACTGTTTTACTTTTTTTAAAAAAAAAACACGATTTTCTCTTGTTTTTCATAAAGAATGTTTATAGCATTTGCTTAATATAAACTTACATTTTAATTTCAAAACTAAGTCTCAGGATAGGAGAAAATCCTAATGATATATTTCTCTTTTTTGGCGGGGGGGACGGAGTCTCACTCTATTGCCCAAGCTAGAGTGCTACAGTGCAGTGGCACAATCGTGGCTCACTGCAACCTCTGCCACCCAGGTTCATGAGATTCTCCTGCCTTGGCCACCTGAGAAGCTGTGATTACACACGCCTGCCATCACAACCGCTAATTTTTGTGTTTTTAGTAGAGATGGAGCTTCGCCACGTTGGTCAGGCCAGTCTTGAACTTATAACCTCAGGTGATCTGCCCACCTCAGCCTCCCGGAGTGATAGGACTACAGGCCTAATGGTATATTTCTTTCTGCATGCTTAATTATGCCTAATCCATGAAAGTAAGATTTAGCCTTTACCCTAAATTAAACATCAAAAATTACCAGAGCTCTACCATACTTTGAAAGACGTGCCACACTAAATTTAAGGTGGTAAATGACTCCATATTACAGTGTTTACTTTTTTCAGATATGCCCAGAAGCTAACAAACAATCAATGTTTTGAGCCGTTCAGTTATCAATACACTCATAAGACAAATCATCATCATTTACAACATAAACCTGACCTATACACTTTCTTAAACTGCTTATACACTTCCAGCAAAGCATATAAGTGCCTTTGGAGGTAGCCTATGGCGTTACCCATAGTCATTACCACAAGCGTAATTTGTTTTGTTTTGGTTTTTTTTTCTGAGACAGGGACTCACTCTATCACTCAGGCTGGAGTGCAGTGGAGAAATCACAGCTCACTACAACCTTAACCTCCTAGGCTCAAGCTATCCTCCCAACCGAGCCTCCCAAGTAGCTGAGACTACAGGTGCAGGTTATCATGCCCAGCTAATTTTTATTTTTGTAGAGACAGGGCCTCCCCACATTGCCCAGGCTGGTCTCAAACTCCTGGGCTTGGCCAGGCACGGTGGCTCACACCTGTAATCCAAGCACTTTTGGGAAGCCAAGGTGGGTGGATTACCTGAGGTGAGGAGTTCAAGACCACCCTGGCCAACACGGTGAAACCCCATCTCTACTAAAAATACAAAAATTAGCTGGGCGTGATGGTACACATCTGTAATCCCAGCTACTCAGGAGGCTGAGGCAGGAGAATCACTTGAACCGGGAGGCAGACGTTGCAATGAGTTAAGATTGTGCCGCTGCACTCCAGCCTGGGTGACAGAGCCAGACTCTGTTTCAAACCAAAAGCAAACTCCTGGGCTCAAGTGATCCTCCTGCCTCAGTCTCCCAAAGTGCTGAGGTTACAGGCATGAGCCACTGCATCTGGCCAAGCATAATTATTATAAGCATTTTTATGTGTGAATAAAGTATACAGTCTAATAAGAATGACAGTGTTTCCTAATCCCAATTTGAATTTTTTGGAACCCAGAATACTCAATAAATGCATTAAATAGATACATAAACAACAGGCTTTAAGTGAAAGCAGGTTTATTAAGAAAGCAAAGGAATACTCAGCAGTACTTTATAAGTTTTATTAGGCTAAAGTTTTGTATTATAGTGCATCAAATAAGTCAATATTGATAGTTGATTTAACTAGATGTGTTACATTTTGAAAACACAAAGGGATTTTATCTTTTTGAATTAAAGGAGAAAAGCCAAAAAAAAAAAAAAAAAAGGAAAGGAATAAAAGAATGGTTTCTCCATACTACTCCATATTGTTGGCTAACAACAGACTTTTAAAAGAGCCAAGAATAAGGAACAGTACTTTTTATTTCTCCTTTTAAAAACAGATGATTTATTTAGGTTTCAAATAAATAATATATTCAAATGGTTGAAAAAAACAAAAGAACACAAGGTACAGGTTAAGAAGCCTCAAACATATCCCTGTGCCTCACTCTCCTCCCTATGGATCCCCATCCACACCATCATTGTGATTAATTTCTTGTAGGTCTTTCCAAGAAGATTTCTGTACAGATACAAGCAAATAAGAGTATATATTTCCCCTTTTCCTATATACATTGTCCTACACCTTGTTTTTTTCACTTAAGAACATATCCTAAATATCTTTCCTAAAACTCAGTTACCTATGATTCAATTGTGTGGATATACCATATTAATTTAACCAGAAGAATAGTTCATTAATGGACACAAGTTAACCTCAAATAACTGAATTTAGTTATGTATCTGTCTGCCTTCCTGACTGCCTCTTTCTATTTTTGAGGCCAGGGGACCTGAAAATATTTTAAGCAGTTCACTTGTACCTCAAAAGTACATAAGATATCTTTTTTTTTTTTTTTTTGGAGATGGAGTTTCACTCCACGCTGGAGTGCAATGGCACAATCTTGGCTCACCACAATCTCCGCCATCCGGATTCAAGCGATTCTCCTGCCTCAGCCTCCCAAGTAGCTGGGATTACAGGCATGCACCACCATGCCCAGCTAATTTTATATTTTTAGTAGAGACTGGGTTTCTCCATGTTGGTCAGGCTGGTCTCAAACTCCTGACCTCAGGTGATCCGCCCGCCTTAGCCCCGCAAAGTGCTAGGATTACAAGTGTGAGCCACTGTGCCCGGCCCATTCTAAAATGCCATTTTGAAATGGCAACTTGATCTTTATAAGTTCTCCCCAAAAGTCAATACAAACAAAAAAGGTCTACTCACAATAAATTAAAATACAAAGTAATGACTTCAGCATAATTTCAACCAGATCCAAGTTATAGATTTATATAGCCAATTTCTAGAAGAAAAGAAAAAACACTAAAGGGATATTATGTTAAGGAGACACAACTGAGAGGCACTTTTATTTATTTAAAATTGCTGCTGGGCGTGGTGGCTCATGCCTGTAATCCCAGCACTTTGGGAGGCCGAGGCACACGGATCACGAGGTCAGGAAATCGAGACCATCCTGGCTAACAAGGTGAAACCCCGTCTCTACTAAAAATACAAAAAAAAATTAGCCAGGCGTGTTGGCAGGCGCCTGTAGTCCCAGCTACACAGGAGGCTGAGGCAGGAGAATGGCATGAACCTGGGGGGCGGAGCTTGCAGTGAGCCGAGATCACGCCACTGCACTCCAGCCTGGGCGACAGAGAGAGACCCCGTTTCAAAAATAAAAATAAAAATAAAATTGCTATAATAAGGCCAGGTGTGGTGGCTCACGTGGGTAGATCACATGAAGTCAGGAGTTCGAGTCTAGCCTGGCCAACATGGTAAAACCCTGTCTCTAGTAAAAATACAAAAATTAGCCAGGCATGGTGGTAGGTGCCTGTAATCCCAGCTACCAGGAAGACTGAAGCAGGAGAATCACTTCAAACCAGGAGGCAGAGGTTGCAGTGAGCCGAGATTGCACCATTGCACTCCAGCCTGGGCAACACAGTGAGACTCTGTCTAAAAAATAAATAAATAAATAAAGACTATAATAATGTTACTTAAATCAATAGTAAACATTTTAAATTAACATTAACTTCACCAATAAGGCAGATTAAGCTGAGAGGCAGAATGTAGGAAATGCTTCTCTCTAGTCTCTTTTCTCTATCATCCTTCTCCTCGCAGTTACTTCTAATGCCAGGTTTAGAAGAGAAGGATTCAAAAGAAATTTCCAGATTTTAAAAAGGGTTCGACCTGGAAGGCCTTAACAGAAAGTCTAAGGAATATTTCCATAAATGCTGGGGTGATCCTCAACTAGCCCAGGTAAAGTGACTGGACAGACGCCCAAACAATTCCTTCTGCTCTTTGCCCACCCACACAAGTGCAGCGCACTGGGTTTCCCAAAAGGTCTGTTCTTCTCCCTCTCACTCTCATTAACTCTGTTCTTCAAAAATGACCTGAAACTCATTTACACTTAAGTAAAAATAATGTGTGCTACCCCTCACAGGAATATCTGTATTTTGGCAATGCTAAAAATCTTAAAGGATCTCCAAAAGCTGAGCATTTTTAAGGCATTTGAATGTGGGCATGTATGCATGACACCACTCTATTAGGGAAGCTGGGTCAAAGAGGACCTAACTTTTGTCTCCATTTAAATAAGTTTCTGGGCAGGCGTGGTGGCTCACGCCTGTAATCCCAGCACTTGGGAGACCAAGGTGGGTACATCACCTGGAGTCAGGAGTTCAAGACTAGCCTGGCCAACATGGTGAAATCCCATTTCTACTAAAAATACAAAAAAAAAAAAAAAAAAATTGCTGTGCATGGTGGCAGGCGCCTGTAATCCCAGCTACTTCAGGAGGCTGAGGCAGGAGAATTCGTTTGAACCTGGGAGGGGAAGGTTGCAGTGAGCCGAGATCACGCCACCCACGGCACTCCAGCCTGAGCAACAAGACTGAAACTCTGTCTCAAAAAAATAAAAATAAGTTTCTACGAGTTAATTGAATATTTGTGTGCATGCTGATGAGAATTAGAGGCAGCAACAAGCCAGAAGTTGAAGGGGCTGTAGCCTATTAGGATATTCACATTAGACAAGGGGTACCGCTTATATCATATTCTACATGAATGTCACCCCACAACACAATACAAATGGTGCTCCCTGGAACTGTGCAAGGTAGCATCCCTACTTTCTATAAGAAGTACTCTGAAGAGGAAATACAAAGGATAAAAGGATAAGTTTTGAAACGCTGAGTATAGTCTGAAAAAACTGTAATGTAATAGGAAGTTACACATCTCTGTTCCACACCATGTATTTCTGCATGATCCTGAACTAAAAGAAGCAACTGATTCTATTACTGCCCATCAGTCTGTCTCTAACTTCAAGACAAAGGGTCACCAAGTACGATAAAACAGGATTCTTAAATCCAAAAGAAAACATGTATTTAAGTCTTTACTCTGGCTCAGATCATCACTTTAACCTTCAAAATGCAGGAAAAAAGGAAGGAGGCAAGTCCATCCAGAGGTGAAGTGATTCACAAAGTAAACCTAAGAAAACAAAAACCTTAGAAAACATAATTTTATCAACCCAAAATTTTTTATTTATTAATAAAACAAAGAAATTTGTTTTCTTTGTTCTTTGTCATGGCTTTGAGTTTGGGGTGTGACAATAATACTGTGGTTATGTTTAAAAATAGAGTCCTCACCATTGGGAGATATATACCGAAATATTTCTAGGTGAATGATGTCTTGAATTTGCTTTAAAAAAGCCAATGGGGTGGAAGCAAACGGGTAGAGGTAGAGATGGGCCAAGAGTTGATGAATGAAGTTGAATTATAAGTACATGGGAGGCCGGGGACACACTGGCTCCCGCCTTGTAATCCCAGCACTTTAGGAGGCCAAGGAAGGTAGATCACAAGGTCAGGAGTTCGAGACCAGCCTGACCAACATGGTGAAACCCCATCTCTACTAAAAATACAAAAATTAGCCGGGCATGGTGGCGTGCACCTGTAACCCCAGCTACTCAGGAGGCTGAGGCAGGAGAATCACTTGAACCCAGGAGGTAGAGGTTGTAGTGAGCTGAGATCGCATCATTGCACTCCAGCCTGGGGGACAGGCCGAGACTCTGTCTCAAAAAAAAAAAAAAAAAGTACATGGGATACTCTGGTTTCTCTTCAGATCATACAAATCTCTCACCCTTTACTAAAGATTTCTTTGAAGAGGAACAATTCTAAGCCTTAACCCAATTTTTGAGGCCCTGTATCTACAAGGCTAGTAAGAAAAAAAAAATAAAGTACATGGGGTTCATATTATTTTGTAGTTTTCATTAAATGAAACACTCTCACACACAAGGTATCTCCAGAATTTACAAAAATATTTGGTACACATTAGGTAATCAATAAGCATTTGTTATAAAAATAAAATCCTGTTTACAACTAAGTAGTAAAGAAAAAGCATACAGAATGACAATCGATAAATTATTGAAGTGGAACTACATTTCTTCTCTTATTTCCAAAATGTTCTTAGTGCACAGGTTATTTTATAATTTTTAAAACCTAAGTGTTAAAATATCTGTTAGAGATCAAGATAGTAAAAACTAATTTAGTTCCTCATTACTGTAGTTCCATACTAACAAATCTTTGATTCTAACAGTCCCCATATAAGAGCTAACAAGTACCAGGTCAACAAGAGCTAAACTTAATTCAAGAACACTGAAACTTGAACTCACTAGCTTATTTTGTGAAATGGAACAATAATTTAATAACTGATACCTTTGGGAGGGCTGAATTTGTCTGTTTTTAAAAATATTTATGTCTATGGGTCACTTAGGTATACGAAACACTTAAGACTAACATCTGCAACCCCAAGATTAGGGTCTTTTCACAGACAACTCTAAGCTAAAATTTTATTATCCTCATTCTGAAAACTGGCATTATTTGGCTTTTCTTTCTCTACTATTTTTCACTCAGCCACTATTTCCTGATTCAGATCAACAGATAAACTGTCATCAAAGTTTAAAGGAGGGGAAACAGGAGACAGAAATACACTGAACCAAAAAGGTAAGAAGAACTCACAAGGCTAATGATAAAAGCTTTTCCAGGGGCAGTTTGAAGAACATAACCTTAAAATGCCAAGATTTGTTGTAGATAATAGCTCACTGACCACTGCTTTAATCAAGTTTTAAATCAATTCAGCTGCCTTTTCCCCTTCCATTAGCAGTTAATTTCTGTATAAGAATTTTTTTTTTTTTTTGAGACAAGGTTTCATTCCCATTGTCCAGGCTAGAGTGCAGCGGCACAATCTTGGCTCACCACAACCTGTGCCTCCCTGGCTCAAGCAATCTTCCTGGCTTAGCCTCCCAAGCAGCTGGGACTACAGGCACGCACCACCATGCCTGGCTAATTTTTGTATGTTTTGTAGAGACGGATTTCGCCATGTTGACCAGGCTGGTCTTGAACTCCTGGGCTCAAGTGATCTGCCTACCTCGCTCTCCCAAAGTGCTGGGATTATAGGCGTGAGCCACCATGTCTGGCCTGAATCTTAAATATATATATATATATTCATCTAGCAAATAATATACATTAAAAAACAGGGTATGGTTTACTAAGTACGTTGGCCCAGATATACAAAAAAATTCAAAACGACCATTTAGGCATTAATTAAGGAAGATTCATCTTGCCTATACAAATTTACTAAGAAATCTTACTACTGAGATTTGAATTAATAGATCTGTAGTTTGCTTACATAAATTCATTTTCTACCTTTTTTATAGATTCAAAAGAGCAATATAAGAAGTGGAATCTCTAAGAATGGCTTCCAGCCTCTGGAATGAAACCACTACCTCTGTTTATCAGTACCTTGGTTTTCAAGTTCAAAAAATTTACCCTTTCCATGACAACTGGAACACTGCCTGTTTTGTCATCCTGCTTTTATTTATATTTACAGTGGTATCTTTAGTGGTGCTGGCTTTCCTTTATGAAGTGCTTGACTGCTGCTGCTGTGTAAAAAACAAAACCGTGAAAGACTTGAAAAGTGAACCCAACCCTCTTAGAAGCATGATGGACAACATCAGAAAACGTGAAACTGAAGTGGTCTAACACTCTACAGAAGATGAACAAAATCTCTGAAAGCAGCTCAACCTCTTCCGAGAAAAAAAAATCTTCTGAAGCCAACTGTTGCTACAAAACAAATTCTGACTGAAAAGTTAAAAGATTTCTAGTACAAGGGGAAAAACAAGTTAAATATGCACTGTTTCTGTGTGTAGCCATGTCATTAAATATACAGTAAAACTTCAAAAATGTGAATTTATCAATCTGTTTAATACTGACACTTCGAAAACTGGATAAAAGATTCCTAGAGTTCAATATTAAACAGCAAAAGAAAGCTAAGCTGGAAAACACAAGCAAGGCTAATGATGCTAAGATAATTTTATACCTAACCAATTCACGTAGACCAAAAAATAGTGTGTTGGTAACAAAAATGCTATTTAAAATGTGTTTCTAAGCCCAAAGTAAAATACTTCCACTTATATATATATTTGCATAAAATTCTCACAAAACTGACTTACTGTTTAGTTAGAAATGCATGATATAGGAAAGGCTTAGTCTATTTTCAAACTAAAACTTACTACTACACCCCTTCATTTCCTGAGTTTGTTCTTTCATTTTACCTCTCTTATTTATACCTCAAAGGCTAAGATAACCAAGGCAGAAAGACTAAAAAAAAAAAAAAAGGTGAAAATACCAAAAAAAAAAAGAAAAAAAAAGTTCAAAAGATAGGGCCACTCAACACCTGTTGAGAAATATGGTAGTTTTATTTCTTTGAATTCCAAGGGCTATATATTTTGTGACCCCCTAACACTATTTTGCTATCACCCATGAGCAAACCAAAGCATGCTCTTAACCAGTATACTACCCCTAAGTCAGAAATGCCACTCCTGGAAATGTATCCTGAGCACTTAGTTCAAATATAAAAAGCTCAAAGTACAAAGATTTTTACAACAGCATTACTCAAAATAACAAAAAATGGAAAATAGTTAACTAAGCCTTTAACTAAATGTGGCACATCGACTTAATGAATTATTAAAAAGCAACTGAAGGCCGGGCACAGTGGCTCATGTCTGTAATCCCAGCACTTTGGAAGGCCAAGGCGGATCGATCACAGTCAGGAGTTCGAGACCAGCCTGGCCAAGATGGTGAAACTCCATCTATACTAAAAATACAGAAATTAGCCGGGCGCAGTGGGGGGCACCTATAATCCCAGCTACTTGGGAGGCTGAGGCAGGAGAACTGCTTGAACCCAGGAGGCAGAGGTTGCAGTGAGCCAAGATTACACCACTGCACTCTAGCCTGGGTGACAGAGCAAGACTCCATCTCAGCAACAACAACAACAAAAAGGCAACTGAAAATTCTGGCAAGATAGAAAAGTATTTAAAAGTAAATAAATTCAGCATATAAAAGTTTTAGTACAATTATTGATGATATTATAAATTAATATACATATGAGTAAGGTTTGAAAACAAATATGGAGAATTAGAATAGCTGGTATATTAAGAGGGCTCTGGGGACAAAAAAAGCACGAGGTATTATAAAAGACTTTTTTTTTAAATCTCCATTACTGATGGAATTTTTTGTGTATAATAAATAACTGTGTGGTAAAGAGAGGAAATCTGTTATTTTCAATTTAAAGAATCTTGGCCGGGTGCAATGGCTCACACCTGCACTTGGGGAGGCTGAGGCAGGTGGATCACCTGAGGTCAGGAGTTCGAGACCAGCCTGGTTGACATGGTGAAACCCCATCTCTACTAAAAATACAAAAAAAAAAAATTAGCCAGACATGGGGGTGGGGCCCCTGTAATCCCAGCTACTTGGGAGGCTGAGGCAGGAGAATCACTTGAACCTGGGAGGCAGAAGTTGCAGTGAGCCGAGATCACGCCATCACACTCCAGCCTCAACAAGAGTGAAACTCCATCTCAAACAAACAAAAAAAAGAATCTTAACTGCCAGTCTGAAATAACTCTTCCACAAAGTTTTTTTTATATTTATTCTCACATTAGAAACACAAATAATGTAACCAACTTTAAAAGGACTTGTGAAGCTTGGGTATATAAAATACTTTGGTAACCAGGAACTGAGCACTGTTAAAACCATATACATTTTCATGAACGTTGGATTCTTGGCAATAGATGGGAAGTATGCAAGTCCTTTAATAACCAGATTTTTTAATAGTGTACATTATCAACTTTCTCCCCCACCCTATGCTGTAATTTATTTAGTCATCCAACAAATATTTATTGAGTGCTTACTACATGTCAGCAATTGGGCCAGATACTGAGGGCAGAATGGCAAACAAGGAACCACGTCATTACAATGGAGCACATTGGGAGCTCTGTCAGAAAGAGTGCTACGGGAACTCAAAGGTTATACACTAAATTCACACTGAAGAATGAGAATAATATGACTTTTAAGCTGAAACTTTAACAGGACAGAACCAAAAGAGGGTAGGAGATAAGAAATAATATTCCAGGAAGAGGAAATAATATGAATATTATGATATAATATGAATATTAATATGAAGCCAAGAGGCAAGAGAAAATAAAGCATGTTGGAGGAGCTACAAGTCAGTATCACTAGGACAGAGTACAAGGAGAACAGCATGATACCATGCCTAAGAGATAATTAGAGGCCAGATCAGGTAGACACGTGGCCTGCAGTAAAACATGGACTGTATCTAAAAAACAGTAACGATTAGCTTGAGCAGAAAGCAACATGATCTAATGAGAAAAATCACTGCCGTATGAAGAATGAACACAAAAGCAGCTAAACCAGGAGACCTGATCAACAGCTAATCTAGCAGTCCAATGATCGTGGCCTGAACTAGAGTGGCATGGTAGCCTTCAGTGTTTACACCCAATATTTCCAGCTCTCTTCATTAAGGAAAGCATTCACTTCAGAGCCCCCTATGGTTGGGAACATAACTTGGGCCAATGAATGACTTGTGACTAACTCTGGCCAATCAGCTGTGACAGGATGTGACGTGTGTCACCTCCAGGCCACAGCACTTAACTGCTAGTGCAAGCTCTTCCAGAGTTCATTTTCCTGCTAGCACAGGGCTCACAAACATTTGAGCTACCAGCTGCTCCATCAGCCTGGGTCCTTGAGTGACTATAACTAGCTAAGACTCCTGCCAAACCATGATAAATATGTAGTATGACGGAGAAACAAGCTTTTGTTGTTTTAAGAAACTGAGATTTTTGGGACTCTTACCACAACACAGTTTATCCTATCCTGACTGTTAGGGAAAACCCTGGCCAACCAAAGAGAAGTAAAGCCCTAGAAAGGCTCTTCCTGCTGTTGAACCGGGACCTGTTTGTGTGGAAGATGAAATTCGCTACCCTATACCTGTAGCCTAAACTACAAAATGCAAAGACATTCTTGAGCAGGTCAAAGGCTCAAGTGGCTTAAGCCTAAGAGTGGCTATGTTAATGTTTAAAACAGTTTTTTACATTTCTGTTTACAATGAGTTAATTCTAAGTAAAATTCAATGGAATGACAAACCTAACATATAAGAATGACAGGCCTACTTTGATTTTTAAAAAATCTTTGCTTTAAAATCAGTTATTAAAACAGCTTGTAGGATATGTAAAAAATTAACATCAATAGAAATTATTATTACTACAATTTGAAGTAGCTAAATAATTTCAGCTGTGAATTAAGTGACTGACATTGTTTAAAAGATAATAATGTAAGAGTAAACTAAACCCAAAGCAAGCAGAAGGAACGAAAAAATAAATACTGATGTGGAAATAAAATTTAAAAAAAAAAAAACAGAAAAGCCAATGAAACCAAACGTTGGTTCTTAGAAAAAAATCAACAAAATTGATGAACCTTTAGCCAAACTGATCAAGAAAAAAGGGAGAAAACACAAATTCCTAAAATCAGAAATGAAAGAGGGCACCGGGTGCGGTGGCTCAAGCCTGTAATCTCAGCACTTTAGGAAGCAGCGGCAGGGGGATTATCTGAGGTCAGGAGCTCAAGACTAGCCTGGCCAACATGGTAAAACTCCATCTCTACTAAAAATACAAAAATTAGCCGGGCATGGTGGCACACGCCAATTACAATTCCAGCTACTCTGGGGGCTGAGACAGGAGAATCACTTGAACCTGCGAGGCAGAGGTTGCAGTGAGCCGAAATCGCACCACCGCACTCCAGCCTGGGCGACAGAGCAAAACTCCGTCTCAAAAAAAAAAAAAAAAAAAAAAAAAGAAAGAGGGGATATCACTACTGACTTTATAGAAATCAAAAGGATTATAAGGGAATACTTTGAAAACCCTTAGATAATGTAAATGATAAAATGAATAAATTCCTAAAAAGCCACAAAGTACCAAAATTAACTCAAAAAGAAATAGAAAATCTGAGTAAACTGAAAAGAAAAAATTCTTACAAAAAATTTTCCACAAAGGAAAGCTGAAGCCCAAATGGCTTCACCAGTGAATTCTACCAAACATTTTAAAAAATAACAAAGTTTCAAAAACTCTTTCAGAAAATAGGCGAAAAGGGAGCACATCACAAATCGTTTAAGGAGGCCAGAATTACCCTGAGAGACACGAGAGAAAAACAAAACTACAGATCAAGTTCCTCGGGAATAGAGATGCAAAAATCCTGAACGAAATACCAGCAAATTGAATACCACAACAAATAAAAATGATTATACACCATAACCAAGTAGGATTTTATTCCAGGAATAAATGCAAGGTTGTTTGAACATCTAAACATCAACTAATGTTAATATACCATATTAATAGACTAAAGGGTGAGAACATGATCATCTCATTAGATACAGAAAAAGCATCAGACAACATCCAGTACCCACTTATGACTAAAACTCTTGACAGTCAGATGCGGTAGCTTATGCCTATAATCCCAGCACTTTGGGAGGCTAAGGGGGATGGATCCCTTGAACCGAGGAGTTTGAGACCCACCTGGGCAACAAAGTAAAACCCCCTACCAAAAAAAACCCTCTACCAAAGTAAAACCCCCTACCAAAAAAAAAAACCCTCTACCAAAAAAAAAAATTTTTCATTAGCCAAATGTGGTGGGCATGTGCTTGTAGTCTCAGCTACTGGGGAGGCTGAGGCTCGCTCGAGTCAGGGAGTTTCGAGGCTGCAGTGAGTCATGATCACGCTGCATACTTCAGCCTGGGCAACGGAGTAAGACCCTGTCTCAAAATAAAACAAACAAAAGGCCAGGCGCGGTGGCTCACGCCTGTAATTCCAGCACTCTGGGAGGCCGAGGCAGGTGGATCACAAGGTCAGAAGATCGAGACCATCCTGGTTAACACGGTGTAACCCCATCTCTACTAAAAATACAAAAAACATTAGCCGGGCGTGGTGGTGGGCGCCTGTAGTCCCAGCTACTTGGGAGGCTGAGGCAGAAGAATGGTGTGAACCTGGGAGGCAGAGCTTGCAGTGAGCCAAGATTGCGCCACTGCACTCCAGCCTGGGCGACAGAGCAAGACTCCATCTCAAAAAAAAAAAAAAGAAAAGAAAAGAAAACAAACAAAAAACAAAAAAACCCACCTCTCAACAAACTAGAAATAGAGGGGACCTTCTTCAACTGGAAAGGGCATGTACCAAAACCTGCAGAAATATCCAACATACAGCCAGTCTAGACAGGCAAAATAAATAAAAATTTAAAAGTTCACACTGGAAAGAAAGACAACTGTTCTTATTCACAGATGACATAATCTTGAGGTAGAAAATCCTAGGGAAACCACACAAAAAACTACTAGAAATAAAAAACAAGTTCAGTCAGGTTATAGAATACAAGATCAATGTATGAAAAAACTCGTTTCTCGGCCGGGCGCGGTGGCTCAAGCCTGTAATCCCAGCACTTTGGGAGGCCGAGACGGGAGGATCACTAGGTCAGGAGATCGAGACCATCCTGGCTAACACGGTGAAACCCCGTCTCTACTAAAAAATACAAAAAACTAGCCGGGCGAGGTGGCAGGTGCCTGTAGTCCCAGCTACTCAGGAGGCTGAGACAGGAGAATGGCCCGAACCCGGGAGGCGGAGCTTGCAGTGAGCTGAGATCCGGCCACTGCACTCCAGCCTGGGTGACAGAGCGAGACTCCGTCTCAAAAAAAAAAAAGAAAAAACTCATTTCTATATACTAGCAATGAGCAACCCAAAAAAAATCAAAGAAAACAATTTAATTCATAAATGAAATTGAATCAGAATAAAATAACTGCTAGGTGCAATGGCTCACACCTATAATCCCAACACTTTGGGAGGCCGAGGTAGGAAGATTGCTTGAGGCCAGGAGTTTGAGACCAGCCTGGGCAACAGAGCAAGATCTTGTCTCTACAAAAAAAATTTTTTAAAAGCCATCCATTCATTGACTGGAAGATCTAATATTGTTAAGATGGCAATTCTTCCCCAAATTGATTTATAGATTCGATTCAATCCCTATGGAAATCCCAGCAGGCTTTTTTGCAGGTGTTGATAGACAGATCCCAAAATTTATACAGAAAAGCCAAAACAATTCTTGAAATAAAAAAGAACAAAGTTGAAGGGCTTACATTTCTCAGTCTCAAACCTTAATTACAATGCTACAGCACTCAAGAGAAATAATACTGGCATAAAGACACACATAGAAGTCAACAGAACCAAATTGAGACTCCAGGAATAAACTCTTTCATTTATGGTCTACTGATATTCAACAAGGGTGCAATGCAATTCAACAGGGGAAAAGATCATCATTTCAAAAAACGATGCTGGGACAACTCCATAGGAACACTCAAAAAGATAAATTTTGACCCTTATGCTAACCCATAGGCAAAAATCAACTCAAACATACTATAGACCTAAATGTAGGAGCTAAAACTACAAAACTCTTAAGAGGAAAACACAGAAATAAATTTTCATGACCTGTGTCAAAGATTTCTTAGATACGACACCAGGAATACAAATGATAAAAGAAAAAAACTGGTAAGTTGGACTTCATCAAAATTAAAAACTTTTGTACATACAAAGACACCATTAAGAAGGTAAAATGACAAGCATTTGCTTGGAGAAAATATTTGCAAATGTATATCAGATCAAAGAATGATTGCCAGAATATATAAAGAATTATTAAATCAATAGGAAGAGGAAATATACCTCAGTTTTTTTTATGGGCAAAAAAATTTGAATTGACATTTCACCAAGGAATATATATGAATAGTCAATAAGCACATGAAACAATGTTCAACATCATTACTAATTAAGGAAATGCATATGAAAGCCACAGCGATAGCACTTCACACCTATAGAAATGGCTAAGATAAAAAAGACAAAGAATATCAAGCAATAGCAAGGATGAGAAAAAACTGGAACCCTGATACATTGCTGGAGAAAATGTAAAATGGTACAGCTATTTTAGCAGTTTCTTAACAGGTTAAATATAAATTCAACATATGACCCAGAAATCTACTCCTAAGTCTCTATCCATAAGAGATAAAAAGATAAGTCTACACAAAGACTTGTACATGAATATTCATGGCAACACTATTCAAAACAGCCAAAAAGTGAAAATAATCCAAATAACCGTTAACTGGTGAACGGATAAACAAACTGTGGTACATATATCCATACTATGGAATACTCTTTAGCAATAAAAATGGAATGAAGTACTGACACATACTACATGGATGGAACTCAAAAATATGCTAAGTGAAAAAAAACAACACACAAAAGACCACTTATTATACAATTTCATTTATAGGAAATATCCAGAAAAGGCAAACATATAGAGACAGAAAGCAGATTATTGGTTTTCTGGGGCAGGGGTGGGAAAAGTCACTGCAAATGGGCACATCAGATCTTTCAGGGGTGATGGGAATGTTCTAAAATTGGACTGTAATAACAGCTGCAAAATTCTGTAAATTTATGAAACATCTTTGAACAGTACACTTAAAATGAATGAACTGTATGGTATGTAAATTTAACCTGAATAAAGTTTTTTTTAAAGAGGTAATAACCTAAATTTCAACTACAGCACAAGACTATTAACATCCTAAGAGCTTAAATTCTCTTATTGTCTCATCCTTTATATTCAACAAAGTGCCTATCAACAGGAGAGCTGAACTGAAAAATGAACTAGCCATAACTAAATGGTTTCCTCCTGAATAATCTGAAGAAAAACCAAACAGTCCTAACCAATTTTACTAACCAGAATTTTGTTTAGAGCCTGACGATCCTCCATGTTCTACCTTTGTTTTCTTCTTCTTCGACGATGACGATGATGACTCAGAAGATGCTGAACGTTTTTCTACTACAGGAGTGGAAAGAGCTCGTTTTTTGAACAGCTCCCTTTCTCTCAACAGGCTTGGATCCATAATGCTACAAAGAAAAAATAAGTGTCTTTAATACAAATTCAAGTCACTCAAACCTGCACTCTAAATCCATAGATCTCAACAAGTTACTTCCCAAACAAAATTACCTTTTATTATTAGTTCTCTAGCACTTGTATTTATTCACTTATTCATACACTCAAATAAATATTTCAATAGTGCTCATTACATGCCAAGCACTGTACTAGCCATTATAGGAAAAAAAGAGGCCAGGCATAGTGGCTCGAGCACTTTGGGAGGCCGAGGTGGGTAGAATGCCTGAGCCCAGGAGTTGGAGACTAGCCTGGACAACGTGGTAATACCTCGTGTCTACAAAAAATACAAAAAATTAGGCAGGCATGGTGATGTGTGCCTACAGTCCCAGCTACTCGGGAGGCATAAGTGGGAGGATCGCTTGAGGCTGGGAGGTCAAGGCTGCAGTGAGTCGTGATAACACCACTGCACTCTAGCCTGGGTGACAGACCAAGACCCTTTCTCCAAAAAAAAAAAAAAAAAAAATGAAGAAGGAGGAGGAAAAGAAACAGAATTATTCTTTAAAGCTCCAGAACTGTGCTGTCCAATACTATAGCCACTAGCCACATGTGCCTATTAAACACATGAAATGTGGCTAGTTAGAATTAACATGGACTTTCAAGTGTAGAAACACACAAGATTTCAAAGATTTAGTATAAAGAAAAAAACTTTAATTACTAACAAGATATTTTACATTCATTACATGTTGAAGTGATACTATTTTGAATATACTGGGTTAAACAAAATGTTAACATTAATTTCACCAATTTTTCTTTTAAAATATGGCTATTAAAAAAAAATTAAGAGACAGTGTCTCACTGTATTGCCCAGGCCGGAGTACAGCGCCGTGATCATAGCTCAATGTAGCCTTGAACTCCTGGGCTCAAGCAATCCTCCCACCCCAGCCTCCTGACTAACTAGGACTACAAGTACACGCCACCACACACAGTTAATTTTTTTAAAAACTTTTTAGAGATAAGGTCTTGCTACGTTGCCCAGGCTAGTCCTGAACTCCTGGCTTCAAGCAATCCTTCTCAGTCTCCCAAAGCACTAGGATTACAAACATGAGCCACTGCACCCAGCCTAGAATATTTTCAATTACATGTGTGGCTCATACTTCCCACTCCCATTATATTTCTATTGGACAACATTGCTGTAGAAACAACATGAGGACTACAGGGCAGAAATTCGAAGGAGGTGGATTTAGGCTCACTGCAAAAAAAGAGAACCATCAGAACTGCTTATAAATAAAACAGCATATTTTTAAAACTGGTGAACTCTTAATAATTAAGTGATGAAGAGGCTGAATTATTATACTATTTGTTAGAAATGTCTACAGGGAGCCAGGCACAGTGGCTCACATATGTAATCCCAGCACTTTGGGAGGCTGAGGTGGGTTGATCACTTGAGGTCAAGAGTTTGAGACCAGCCTGGGCAACATAGTGAAACCCTATCTCTACAAAAAATACAAAAATTAGCCAGTCATGGTGACACACACGTGTACTCCTGGCTACGCAGAAGGCTGAGGCACGAGAATCATTTGAGTCCAGCGGAGGTTGCAGTAAGCTGAGATCCCACCACTGCACTCCAGCCTAGGTGACACAGCAAGACTCTGTCTCAAAAATAAAAAAATAAAAGTCTACAGAAAATTTCCAATTTGGAGGGAGGTGGTTTGAGGCAACTTCTATGTTGTGGTTGTTTGTCCAGTTCTAAAATTACAACTCTAAGCAACTTCAGTACAACCAGGGAAGCTACAGGTCAACCAAGAAGAATTCTAAACACTCCTCTCTTCTGAACTCTGCTAGAACCTTGCAGAGGGTCTATGAAGACCTCAAGCTGACTATATAAATGAATTTGACACTGTTAAGACTAGTGTCAGCTGGGAGGAAAAAGACTCATACTTTGAAAGCTTCTAAGCACAGATAGCTCAATAAATGTTAAATGAACAACACATGGAACAACATCTTTAAATTGCTCTGGTCCCATTATTACTGGTTTCACAAGCCTTTATTAAATGTCTTCTGTTTGTGAGGCACTGTGCTCTAAGCTTTGAAAGGTTATGGAGGATAAATCCTTGTCTGCGTGCTGCTTAGATTTGAGGAAATGGAGCAGTCAGCTAAAAATTTAAAATATAAGCATTAGTAAGAAATAATCAGAGTGAATTCCAATTAAGGCGTGAACAATCACTGTACGGTGAATCAAAAACCTGCCTTCTCTCAGTATCAATTTTTTTTTTTTTGAGACAGAGTCTTGCTCTGCTGCGCAGACTGGAGTGCAGTAGGGCAAAATCGGCTCAATGCAACCTCCGCTTCCTGAGCTCAAGCGATTCTCCTGCCTCAGCCTCCCGAGTAGCTGGGGCTACAGGTGCGAAGCACCACGCGCCGCTAATTTTTGTACTTTTAGTAGAGACAGGGTTCATTCACCATGTTGGCCAAGCTGGTCTTGAAGTCCTGACCTCAAGTGATCCGCCCACCTCAGCATCCCAAAGTGCTGAGATAACAGGCGTGAGCCACCACACCCGGCCTCAGTTTCAATTCCTAAGAGCCACCTGGCTAGGCAACCCACAAGGCCTCTACATTCAATTTCATAAGTAAAATGAGGACGCTGCGAAAGCTATCCACATCCAGCCCAATTGTAAGAATGAGAAAACGTGTGTTATTTTTTAAATAGTAAAGTCATAAAAACATATGTCATTTCAGTATTACTATTTCGAGTTGGATCTGAAAGAGAACGATTTACTGCGCTGAGGAAGGTAGGAGACAGCCTTGGGAGGAGGGAAAGCGTGGGGCCAAGAACAAGAAAGGAGAATTGTTAAGTGAGAAGGTGGGGGCAACAAGCTGATTGTGAATTTCTAGAACAAGAAACATTTGTGTCTTATTATTTCACGTTGCAAAGGCAGGACCTTAATCTGGACTTTTAAAAAACGACTCTAAAATATTTAAATAGGCCGGCCGCAGTGGTTCACGCCTGTAATGCCAGCCCTTTGGGAGGCCGAGACGGGCGGATCACGAGGTCAGGAGTTCTAGACCAGTCTGGCCAACATGGTTAAACTCCGTTTCCGCTAAAAAATTTTTAAAAATTGCGGGGCGTGGTGGCGGGCGCCTGTAATCCCAGCTACTCGGGAGGCTGAGGCAGGAGAATCGCTTGAACCAGGGAGGTGGAGGTTGCAGTGAGCCAAGATCGAGCCACTGCACTCCAGCCCGGAAGACAGCGCGAGACTCTGTCTGCACAAAAAAAAAAAAAAAAAAGATGTAAATAAAGCCGTACAGTTTACAACAAACTAAATGCTTACAGTATTTGACCCTCGCAACTCCAGGAGCAAACAGGTATTAGTGTCATTCCTATTTTAATACATGAAATCTGAAGTGAAGCTGTCTGGTTAAGGTCGCACAGATGGAAGAGCCAGGGCCAGAACCCAAACCTCCTGACTCCTAACTCAAGTGCTCCTTACAACAGACCTGGAATGCTGGTAAAGGCCTTTAAAACAAAGGCCACCTATGAGGTTCGGGAACGTTCAAAGGCATCTAGAGCAGAAGGCTTCGCAATGTCTTCACGTGCTCCGCCTAACTTTTCCTCCTTTTTCAAAGACTACTCAATATGTGTAGTACGCTTTACATCTCTGGACCCACCTATGTAGTAAACAGGTTACATCACCATGTTCATTTTACAATTAAACAAAACTATCACAACTCAAGGAGTTGGCTGGTTCCTCCGCGGGCAGATATGGAAAACCCAAAAATTAAACTGAAATCTGCCTCCAAGCCCACGATTCTTGCCATCATTCGACCTCTTTCAACCTTCCTACCTCCCCTCTGTTTTACTTTTTCCCAGCCTCGTTAGTGTCCCTGGCACCTCAGGATCCGGCCATGAAAAGCGGGCTGCTTCGCCCTTAAATGACGGAAGTGAGGAGGTGGGCGGAAAGCGGGCCGCAGCATTGTTGTGGAAAACGTCTTTAGACTGCAGAAATCAACTACTATCGTTAATGTTTAGGGATCATCACAAACCAAGTCTCCAAAAGGTAGCCCAGAAAGCAGTCCGCGTACAAGCATCATTTTAAATCACAGCCTTGAGCTGGCTGGACCCCGTGGCTCCTCAAACTCCACAACGTGGTTCGCTTGGCTACCGCGCCCGTGAACTTGGAGGCTTGGAAGAGGCACAATCAGGCAGCAAACAGCGAATTTTCCCTCTTTCCAACCCAAAAGTTTGCTCAATGAACCTCCGGCCTAAAGACAATGCTCCGGGGAACGGTTCGCGTGCTCGGTGTTTCGCTTCCAGAACGGCGGCCCCAGCTTCCCGTGGGGTGGAGGTCACGCTCAGCCTCCCGGGAGGCGGCGGCGCGCCTGGATCCTGGGGAACAGCAGGACGGGGCTCTGCGCCCCTCACCCGGCGGCCGCAGCCCCTACCTGAGTGAGGCGGGCAGCCTCTCACGACTCGCCGCCCAGTTCCTGCGCCTCCGCCTCGGCCAGCCGCCCACGCCGGCACTGCAGCCTCTTCCTGCTCCTCGTCAGCGCCCCCGCCTGCCCGCACGCACGCCCAGCGCTGACCCGCCAGGTCGGGGTCTCGCCACTGGCGGCGGCGGCGGCGGTGGCTGAGGCGACGACTCGACCCGGGACTCCGCCCGCCACTTCCCGATCTGGTGCTAGGCGCTCAGTCCCGGCAGCCACCGCGGCGCCAGGGCAGCGAAGCGAGCGCATGCGTCATAGGGTGCCCCGCCTCTGGTGCCGCGGGAGCAGAACTATCCCGCTGTGGCGTCCTGGAGCCTCCATGACAACGAGGGAAGGGCCGGGGCGGGGCCGAGGAGTGGACTGAAGTGGGAGGCGGTGCCAAGGAAGATGGAAGACAGCTTTCTTTACGCACATTTAATTAAAGCTGCTACAGCCTGCTCCCGCCTGCGCTGGGACCAGCGACGCTATCTTTCAATGGTTACTTTGTGTTTTTTGTCTTTTTCTTATTAGAGATGGGATCTCACTTGGTCGCCCAGGCTGGACTGCAGTGGCGCGATCTCGGCTCACTGCAACCTCCGCCTCCTGGGCTCAAGCCACTCTCCCACCTCAGCCTCCGGAGTAGCTGGGATCACAGGCGACTGCCACCACGACGGGCTGATTTTTGTTATTATTGTTATTGTTTGTATTAATAGGGTCTCACAGTGTTGCCCAGACTGGTCTTGAACTCCTGAGTTCAAGCGATCTGCCCGCCTCGTCTTCCCGAAGTGCTGGGATTACAGGCGTGAGCCACCGCCTCCGGCCTCAACGGTTATTTTGTGAGTTTACCCCAGTGCCACCCACCAGCACCTGCTCTCCGAGAACGCGGTTCCAGCTATTTTACAAGCGAAGAACAGAGGGCCAGGAAGCTAATTAATAAATGACTTGCTCAAGACAGCACAGCTAGCAAAGGCAGCATGATGTGGAGCTCAGCCCAGCCTCTTCCCTCCACCCCTGTGAACTGTCTTAGAAAAGGATTTTGGATTTAGAAGCCAGATAAATGGGTGGAAATAAAGCAATGGAAAAAATAATTGTCGTTGCTCGAACCCTGCAGCGTGGCAGGCCTTCCCTCACTCTTATAACCTAAAGCGCCAGTACAGCCAGTGCTCAGCCATTCTGTGGCTGTCGTTGAATTACTTAACTACTGGTTACTCTTCAAGTTACTAAAACTGTGGCTCAGTTTTCTCACCTGGAAAATCGGTATAATCATTGTACTACTACAATGAGTTACTTGCATTGGACTGTGGTGAAAATGAGAAATACCTAAAATTTTATTCAAAACTTGGAAAAAAGTCAAAAGATAATATTTTGTGACCTTTTGGATTAGTTTCATTCTAGAGAATTTTGTAATAAGCCTACTTGATCATCTGACACCCACAGGAAATGTAACTTTGAATAACAATTGATTAGGGCCCAGAAGATTTACAAAAGGATGAAATCAAAGATTAATTGGTAGGAAACTGATGAGGTGTAAGGGGAGAAAGGGGCAGGGAATTCAGTGCCAAGCTGAATTTATATATATAAAAATATATAAATATAAATATATTATATATTATTTATATATAATATATAAAATATATAATATATATTATAATATATTTATATATAATATATATTTATATATAATGTATAATATACAAAATAATATATAAATATATATTTGTATATAAATATGTATAAATATGTATATAATTCCAAAGGTTAAGGTTGCATTGTTCTAAGAAAAATTAACCAGTTTTGTATCAACTGAGCAGTTGTATTTCAGCACTCCTTTCCCCAACAATTGTATAAATTTCATTTTTCAGAACTGGTAGAAATCCATTTTACGATTCTGCTGGCTCCCGTATTAATGAGTGAGAGACTTAAACATATGGACAATGGCTAAACTGCATATGATAATAACACTCTAACTCACATAAGCCAAACCACAACCTCTACAGCAATCAGCTCAAAATGGTCAGGATTTTCTCAAGAAGGCTGCCAACTTTTCTATTTTAATCTCTCTGTCCCCAGACACCAGTACCAGCCAGAGAAAGCCAAATATTCTCCCCCAAACCAATCCCGTTAAGTTTCCTGCTTCAAGTTAGATTACCTCCAGCTTCTCTGCCAACAACCCTAAATCAGAACACATCAGAAGCATCCCTTTTTTTCTCCACTATAAAGCCTCCCCTCTTTCCGATTGCTTTTGTGTCTCTGCCAAACTCAAGTGTGGTCGCTGCCTCCATTGCTATAGCAAGCTCTGAATAGCCTCTGTTCTCACTTGGGAGGTCTGCATTTCTTGCCTTAAATAAAACTTTGACACATATTCACTGTCTCTTCCCTTGAGACTTAGAAATCTAACAATTAGAGAACCTTTACAGAAATAAATCTGCCACATAGAAGGTGCTCGGTAAATGCTTACAGTGATTAATTTCATGTCAATATCTTGACTCATTTCAGCCAGTTGAAACAGCTAAGCTACTGATAATATCAGAAGGTACTATCTATAATCCAGACTCTCAAATCTCAATTGCATCCCCTTTACCCAGAAGTTAGCTCTTGTTATTAATATCATTGAAACCCTCTCATACAAACCCCAGCACACCCTATTACAATACAAACTCCTGCTGATACTACCTGTTGCATGTGTCTAGGTCTTAACACTGAAAGCAATGGCTTCATTCATTCTGAGGCAGGAGAATAGGGTCTGGAGGCAGGGAAGCTAAGGCCAATTCACGCTGACTCCCTAGAAAGAACTGAATCAAAAGGAAAACCCTAACTTTCCACACCCAAGTAACAAAAGGACCAGAGGCTACTCTCTTTGCAACCCCTCATCCCCATTTTTCTGCCTGGCAGATGAAAAATTGAAGGTACCTCTTGCCGGGCGCGGTGGCTCATGCCTGTAATCCCAGCACTTTGGGAGGCCGAGGCAGGCGGATCACTTGAGGTCAGGAGTTCAAGACCAGACTGGCCAACACGGTGAAAGTCTGTCTCTACTAAAAAATACAAAAATTAGTGTGTGGTGGCAGGTGCCTGTAATCCCAGCTACTCAGGAGGCTGAGGGAGGAGAATAGCTTGAACTGGGGAGTCAGAGGTTGCAGTGAACTAAGACCATGCCACCACACTCCAGCCTGGGTGACAGAGTGAAATTCCATCTCAAAAAATTAAAAAATAAAGTACCTCTGATTGGACTCCTTACTGGTTGCAGACCAAGTCTTCATTTGCATAGGAGGATAGTTTTGTACCTTCACTTTAGCCTCTGATTGGTCACTTTCTGCAACCAATCAGATATTTGCATAGGATATAACATTGTGACTTCACTTCAGCCTCTGACTGGTCCCTTCCTGCAACCAATGAGACTCATCATGGGCCACTGCTTTGTTTACATAGGGTGTACACCAAGTAACCAATGGGAAACCTCTAGAGGGTATTTAAACCCCAGAAAATTCTATAACTGGGATCTTGAGCCACTATGCTTGGTCCGCTCCCGCCCTGTGTAGTGTATTTTCATTTTCAATAAATCTCTCCTCTTGTTGCTTCGTTCTTTCCTTGCTTTGTTTGTGCATTTTGTCCAATTCTTTGTTCAAGATGACAAGAACCTGGACACCTTCCACCGGTAACAATTCTAAACACTTTGGGGTAATATCCTGTAACCTGAAGGTACTCCTCAAGTGAAGACAAAAATGGGATAACTGTATGGCTTGTAATTATGTCAGGGGTACTTGTACATGGACACCACACTACAAATGAACTAAAACATAATTCTGTCTGCTGGTAGTGTAGACTATAATGACCAACTTAATATTGTCCAAACAGCATCCTGAATTGGCTTGATTTCAGAGAGTTCAATATCAGGAGTTAAACATAAAGTGTGCATCCTGCCTTCTCTTATTATATAACCTAGATATTACCTGGGTTCCTTCCGAGGCACCCTCTAGTCAAGGTTTAAGGAGAGGAAAATAGCCCACTCTGAGGTGAGAAATACAGCTGTTTATATGTTCTATAATGCAAACAGTCTCCACCACTGATGTTTAAATAAACCTCCATCATAATTATAACCACCTAAATGTTGGCAGTCTAAGTATTTCCAGGCCACAAGGGTGTGGCTGTCAAATTATATGAAGAACTAAGCAACTAATGCAATAGCAATTTATGTCTTACCTCACGAATGCTTGTAATATCCTGCATACTCTTTGGTAGAAAGCGTGGTGGCTCCTTTAGGGAAATATAATTTGTATATCTTACAAAACGTTATTCTGTTCAGACCTATCTAACCCTTCTCACCCTCACCTTCAAAAAGTAACTCAATATAACCATAGTTTAATTCCAATTTGGTAGATTAATTTACTGTTGTATTTGCTTGTGGTAAAAAAAAAAAAATATATATATATATATATATAAAACAAAAAATTTGCCATCATAAAATGGTTTACCATTTTAAAGTGTACAATTTGAAGGCATTAATACATTCACAATATTGCACAATCATCACCACTATTTCCACAACTTTTTATCACCCTGATCAGAAACTCTGTACCCATTGAGCAATAACCCCTATTCTCTCCTCCTCCCAAACCCTGGTAACCTCTAATCTACTTTTCTGTCTAGACAAATTTGCTAGATATCATACATAAGTGGAATAATACAATATTTGACCTTTGGTGTCTGGTTCGTTTCACTTGGCACAGTGTTTTCAAGGTTCATCCGTGTTGCAGCATGCATCGGAACTTCACTCCTTTTCATTTAGTGGCTTAATTTTACATTTTAATTGTTTTTTCTGTTTTTAGAAACAGGGCCTTGCTGTGTTGCCCAGGCTGGAATACAGTAATGCGATCATAGTTCCCTGCAGCCTAAAAGTAGGCTCAAGCAATCCTTCTACCTCACCCTCTTGAGTAGCCAGGACTACAAGTGTACATCACCATGCCTCACTCGTTTTCCTATTTTTAATTTTAGAAGAGACGGTGCTATGGTTTGGATTTGTGTCCCCACCCAAACCTCATGTTGAATTGTAATCTCCAGTGTTGGAGGAGGGTACTGGTGGGAGGTGATTGGATCACGGGGCATATTTCTCCCTTGCTGTTCTCATGATAGTGAGTTCTCACTGGTTGTTTAAAAGTGTGTAGCACCTATATAATCCCAGATACTTGGGTGGCTGAGGCACAAGAATCGCTTGAGCTTGAGAGGCAAAGGTTGCAGTGAGTTGAAATTGTGCCACTGCACTCCAGCCTGAGAGACAGAGCAAAACTCTGTTTCAAAAAATAAAAATAAAATAAAAGTGTGTAGCACCTCTCCCTTTTCTCTTCCTCCTGCTCTGGCCTCGTAAGATATGCCTGCTTTCCCTTTGCCTTCCACCATGATTGTAAGTTTGCTGAGGCCTCCCCACCCATGCTTCCTGTACAGCCTATGGAACCATGAGCCAATTAAACCTCTTTTCTTTATAAATTACCCAGTCTCAGGTAGCTCTTTTTAACAGTGTGAGAATAGACTAATATAGATGGGATCTTGCTGTGTTGCCCAGGCTGGTCTCAAACTCTTGGCCCCAAGTCATCCTTCCACCTTGCCCTCCCAAAGTGCTGGGATTACAGGCATAAGCCACTGTGCATGGCCTATTTTAAATTTTTACTTTATATTCATTGTTTGGAAGAAGGAAACTTAGGGAAAGCTGTTGTTACAGTCAGGCATGAGCAGGGCAGGAGAGGGCTCCTCTCACCCCACCAGGAATGTCAGGTGACCATTGGTTGTCAGACTCTCTCTAAAATAATAACTGGTCACAGCCGGTGCCAGGGAAAGGCAGTCTCCCAATAGAAACACCTGAAACTGGTGATCAGCAGCTTCCCGATAAGATCTCAGGAGTTGGGTAAGAGGGCTCAAGCATGCGCATTAAGAGGCACACGGGCCAAGTTTAACTGGTATGTGACCTTCCAGGAACATCCAACTGGTAAGGGAAGAATGCTTCAAGGGAGCAGGTGTACAGTTCCAGTAAACACACTGAACATGCTCACCTCCCAAGTGCTGGTAGGCCGCTGTGCATGCAGACAGACCGCCCCGAGGGAGGAATCAGGGGAGAAGGGACGCAAGACCCCAGAAGTATGTCAACATATTACACCCTAAGTCAAAGGTCAAATGGCACACTTGATCTCTCAAGTCACACGCTTGGCCCTCTTGCCAGTGTACTTCCCTTCCTTTCATCCCTGCTCTAAACATTGAAATAAACTTTCACTGCTGCTCTAAATGTTGCCTGAGTCTCTTTCTGCCTTATGCCCCTCAGTCGAATTATTTCTTCTGAGGCGGCAAGAACTAAGGTTGCTGCAGACCTGTAAGACTGCACCACCAGTAACAAATTTACTTCATTCTGCCATCAAGTGATAACTGCCTTTGACTCCCCTCACCTGTTAATCATCTCAACCAACTAAAAAGATACCTAAATTCTCGGCCGGGCGCGGTGGCTCACGCCTGTAATCCCAGCACTTTGGGAGGCCGAGACGGGCGGATCACAAGGTCAGGAGATCGAGACCATCCTGGCTGACACGGTGAAACCCCGTCTCTACTAAAAGTACAAAAAAACCAGCCGGGCGAGGTGGCGGGCGCCTGTAGTCCCAGCTACTCGGGAGGCTGAGGCAGGAGAATGGCGTAAACCCAGGAGGCGGAGCTTGTAGTGAGCCGAGTTGACGCCACTGCACTCCAGCCTGGGGGACAGACTCCGTCTCAAAAAAAAAAAAAAAAAAAAAAAAAGATACCTAAATTCTCAAAATACCCCACAAAGCAAATTAGTCCACACCCACACGAACCAAGAGTTATAAAGTGTGTGCATATATTACCCTTCACCTGTTCTGGGTTTCTCTAGCATTAACAGTCTCTCTGCCAGGCCCAGTGGCTCATGCCTATAATCCTAGCACCTTGGGAGGCCGTGCAAAGCTTATAGCTTGCAGTGAACGCCAAGAATTAGTTCTCAGACAATTCCAGCTGAGCGGGGCAGGAAGCAACTCTTCTGAAAGAGTGCCGCCCCAGAATCCGTCCACCAAGTATTTATTGAAGGGTTTGTTAAACTGCACACATCCACCAGATGGCCATTTGAGGTCGGGTACTTTAGGCACGTATGACCTCGTAAGAGCCCTCCAACCGCATTCTCAGGAGGCTGTTTTCAGCGTTCCTTGTCACACACTCCACTCCTTGTCCCGTTTTCAGGGTCAAGGAGTTACATTCTTATGCACAAATAACATATACACAGTGCCTCAGCATTTTTTCATGCCCCGACCTCAAATGCCATGTACCTAAGCTTGAGTGTGTTGCTGTGCACCCCCTACAGGCCAAGGCAGGTAGATTACTTGAGCCCAGGAGTTCCAGCCAGCCTGGGCAACATAGCAAGACCTCATCTCAAAAAAACACAAAAAAACCGTTTTTGTCCCCTCAGAACCTTTTCCCCGCCTTCTAATTCAACTTGCCCAATCCTGAAAATATCTTCCCAAGACCCTGATTCCTTCTCAAGCATTCATCCTCTATCAAACTTTAAAGGGCCAACATTTTCTTTTTTCTTTTTTTCTTTTTAGACGGAGTTTCACTCTTGTTGCCCAGGCTGGAGTGCAATGGCACGACCTTGGCTCACCACAACCTCCACCTCCCGGGTTCAAGCAATTCTCCTGCCTCCGCCTCCTGAGTAGCTGGGATTACAGGCGCCCGCCACCATGCCCAGCTAATTTTGTATTTTTAGTAGAGACGGGGTTTCTCCATGTTGGTCAGGCTGGTCTCGAACTCCTGACCTCAGATGATCTGCCCGCCTCAGCCTCCCAAAGTGCTGGGATTACAGGCGTGAGCCACCGCGCCCAGCCTCCAACATTTGCTTTTGCCTCCACTTAGTAACTTTCAGTCTTCAGGGGTTAAAATACTGGCCTTGGAACCAAACAGAACTAACTTGCATTTCTACTTCACCCCTACTGGTCTTATGACCTGGAGCCAATATTCGACCTTTCTAAGCCTGAGGCTTAGAAATGAGAGAAAAAATGGAAAGTACTCAACACAGTGTGGACTAAAATAGTTAGTAAATTATAGTTACAGGTTGAATATCCTTTAACCGAAATGTCTGGGACCAGAAGTGTTTCAGATTTCAGAAATTTTTGGATTTAAGAATATTTACATAATGGGATACTTTGGGGATAGGACCCAGGTCTAAACATGAGTTCATTTATGTTTCATATACGCCTTATATACACAGCCAGAAGGTTGTTTCATATGCCCTATATACACATAGCCTAAAGGTAACTTTATACAATTTTCTTTTCTTTTTCTTTTTTTTTTTTTTTGAGACAGAGTCTTACTCTGTCTCCCAGGCTGGAGTGCAGTGGCGCGATCTCAGCTCACTGCAACCTCCACCTCCCTGGTTCAAGCAATTCTCCTGCCTCAGCATCCTGAGTAGCTGAGATTCCAGATGCACGTTACCATACCCAGCTACTTTTTGTGTTTTTAGTGGAGTCGAGGTTTAACCATGTTGGCCAGGCTGGTCTTGAACTCCTGAGCTCGAGGGATCTACCCGCCTTGGCCTCCTGGAGTGCTGAGATTACAGGCATGAGCCACTGTGCCAGACCTATACGGTATTTTTCATAATTCTGTGCATGGAACAAAGTTCATGTACATTGAACCATCAGAAAGCAAAGGTGTTACTCAGCTACCCATGTGGACAATCTGTGGTTGTTTGTTTGGCATCATCAACATTCCTGACTCTGAATTTATATGCTTCTGTTTAGAAATAATTTTCTTTTTTCTTTTTTCTTTTCTTTTTTGGAGACGGGGTCTCACTCAGTCACCCGGGCTGTAGTGCAGTGGCGCAATCTCGGCTCACTGCAACCTCCACCTCCCAGGTTCAGGTGATTCTTGTGCCTCAGCCTCCTGAGTAGCTGAGATTACAGGTGCATTCCACCACACCCAGCTAACTTTTGTATTTTTTGGTAGAGACGGGGTTTCACCGTGTTGGCCAGGCTGGTCATAATCCACCTGCCTCAGGCTCCCAAAGTGTTGGGATTATAGGCATAAGCCACCATGCCCAGCCATTTCCTTTTTCTTTCTTTTCTTTTTTTTTTTTTCTGAGACGGAGTCTCGCTCTGTCACCCAGGCTAGAGTGCAGTGGCACAATCTCGGCTCACTGCAACCTCCGCCTCCTGGGTTCACACCATTCTCCTGCCTCAGCCTCCCCAGTAGCTGGAACCACAGGCGCCCGTCAGCATGCCTGGCTACATTTTTGTATTTTTAGTAGAGATGGGGTTTCACCGTGTTAGCCAGGATGGTCTCAATCTCCTGACCTCGTGATCCGCCCGCCTCGGCCTCCCAAAGTGCTGGAATTACAGGCATGAGCCACCGCGCCCGGCCAATTTATTTTTATTTTTATTTTTTTAGAGATGGAGGTTCATTCTTGTTGCCCAGGCTGGAGTGCAATGGCATGATCTCGGCTCATTGCAACCTCCGCCTCCCAGGTTCAAGCAATTCTCCAGCCTCAGCCTCCAGAGTAACTGGGATTATAGACATGCGCCACCACGCCAGGCTAATTTTGCAATTTTTTAAGTAGAGACGGGGTTTCTCCTTGTTAGTCAGGCTGGTCTCAAACTCCCGACCTCAGGTGATCCGCCCGCCTCGGCCTCCCAAAGTGCTGGAATTACAGGGGTAAGCCATCGCACCTGGCCTATGTGTAGAATTTTTTTTTTTTTTTACTTGTGGTATCATGTTGGTGCTCAAAAAGTGTCAGATTTTGGAGAATTTCAAATTTTTAATTCTCAGATTAGGGATGCTGAACCTGTGTTATTATTATTAGAACCCAACTCTCCAGTTAACCTTTGTTTTTCTTTTTTTAGAGACAGGGTGCACTCATAGCTCACTATAACCCCAAACTCCTGGGCTCAAGCTATCCTCCCACCTCAGCCTCCCAAGTAGCTGGGACTATAGGCACTTGCCACCACAACTGGCTAATTTTTTCCAATTTCCTGTAGAGACAGGGGTCTCACTATGTTACCCAGGCTGGTCTCAAACTCTAGCCTGAAGTGTTCCTCTTACCTTGGCCTCCCAAAGTGCTGAGATTACAGGCATAAGCCACCTCACCCAGCCCAGGTTAAACTCTTTTTCAAAGGTCACCAGTGATTTCCCAATTGCCAAATCCAGTGGCCTCTGTGGCAGGTTGTATAATTGCTCATAATTATTCATTTCCTCTTCCTGAAGCAGGAGTACGCCTCCCACCCTGTGGAATACAACAGTGGCATGTGACTTGCTTTGGATAATAAAATATGAACAGGACACATATGGCATCCAAGGAGAAGCTTTGATGTAAGAACTAGCCGGGCCAGGCGCAGTGGCTCACACCTGTAATCCCAGCTCTTCAGGAGGCCGAAGCGGGCGGATCACCTGAGGTCAGGAGTCCAAGACCAGCCTGGCCAACATGATGAAACACTGTTTCTACTAAAAATATAAAAATTAGCTGGGTGTGGTGGCATGCGCCTATACTCCCAGCTACTCAGAAGGCTGAGGCAGGAGAATCACTTGAACCCAGGAAGTGGAGGTTGCAGTGAGCTGAGATTGCACCACTGCACTCCAGCCTGGGCAACAGAGCGAGACTTTATGTCAAAAATAAAATGAAATAAAATAAATAAAATAAAGAACTCGCTTGAGATTCACTGTCTTGCCTGTCCCTCACCCATAAGACTCTGCAGTATTCCAGACTGGGGCACTTGATCCTGGAGCAAAGATAACCTGGAGTGTTGCTGTGGCCCATCCACAATGACACACAGTAGGCATGAGATAGAAGCTTTGAGGCTAGGCCGGGTGGGGTGCCTCACGCCTGTAATCCCAGCACTTTGGGAGGCCGAGATGGATGGATCATGGGGTCCAGAGTTCAAGACCAGCCTGCCAAGATGGTGAAACCCTGTCTCTCCCAAAAATACAAAAAAAATTAGCCAGGCATGGTAGTGGGCACTTATAATCCCAGCTACTTGGAAGGCTGAGGCAGGAGAATTGCTTCAACTCGGGAGGCAGAGGTTGTAGTGAGCTGAGATCGTGCCACTACACTGCAGCCTGGGCGACAGAGCGAGACTCTGTCTCAAAAAAAAAAGCAAAAAACCTCTACCAGAGAGCCAAACCCCATTGCCGCACATGCACACACACACACACACACACACATTCTCTCTCTCTCTCTCACACACACACACTCTCTCTCTCTCTCTCACACACACACACACACACACACGTAGACTTTCCCCAGGTAGTTATTGACAGGATGGAGTCACATACCTCATCTAAATCAATCAATCCCCATGAAAGGGAAGGAAACTACCGTGACAATCTGAAAGAAATTTTGATTCACCTTTCTGGAGATGGGGAGGGAGTAGCCTTCCTTGAACACACGAGGGAGCAAAGACTGAACTCACATCTTCAAAAAGTCGGGACCAAACTAGCTTCTTACCTTGCAGAAACAATAAAAAGTCATTCCATAATTCAAACTTTCTTTCAAGTTTTCTCTTTGATAACCGTCATATCTTCACATGCAATACTAAGTGTTTATGATCAACTTCGATAATAATTATCATAATAAAGAAAATAATATCTCATAACATTTACATAATTCATGATTTTTGCTAAATCAGTATATTAGAGTTCTCCAGAGAAATAGCAAATAGGATATGTGTGTGTGCGTGTGTTTGTGTATAGACAGGAGGAGAGAGAGACCGAGAGAGAGGGAAAAAAAGAAATAGAGACAGAGTTAGAGAAGGATGTATTTATTTATTATTTAAGACACAGTCTCACTCTGTCACCCAGATTGGAGTGCTGTAGCATGTTCTCAGCTCTCTGCAACCTCCACCTCACAGGTTCAAGCAATTCTCCCGCCTCAGCCTCCTGAGTAGCTGGCATTACAGGTGCGCACCACCACACCTGGCTAATTTTTGCATTTTTAGTAGAGATCGGGTTTCACCATGTTGGTCAGGCTGGTCTTAAACTCCTGAACTCAAGTGATCTGCCCACCTTGGTCTCCCAAAGTGCTGCAATTACAGGCGTGAGCCAATGCGCCCAGCCAGAGAGGGATTTATTATAAGGAATTTCTCACATAATTATAGAGGCTGACAAGTCCCGAAATGTGCAGCTGATCTGGAGGCACAGATGACTGAAGATGTCCTTCCAGTTTAAAGCCATGCAGGTTCAAAACAGGAAGAGCCAATGTTTCACTTCTAGTTCTAGTTTCAGTTCTATCCTAGCTCTAGACAGTCAGGCAGGAGGAGCATTCCTCTTACTCATGGGAGGGTCAGCTTTTCTGTCCCATTCAGGCATTCAATTGATTGGATGGGGCCTTGCCACATTAGAGAGGGGAATCTGCTTGATACATCTGCCAGTTTAAATGTTCATTTTGGTCAGGTGCGGTGGCTCACACCTGTAATCCCAGCACTTTGGGAGGCTGAGGCGGGTGGATCACCTGAGGTCAGGAGTTCAAGACCAGCCTGGTCAACATGGTGAAACCCCCATCTCTACTAATAATGCAAAAATTAGCTGGCTGTGGTGGCAGGTACCTATACTCCCAGCTACTTGGGTGACTGAGGCAGGAGAATCACTTGAACCCAGGAGGCAGAGGTTGCAGTGAGCCGAGATTACGCCACTGCACTCCAGCCTGGGTGACAGTGTGAAACTGAGTCTCAAAAAATAAATTAAATAAATAAATGTTCATCTCATCCAGAAACACCCTCACAGACACACCAAGAATACTGCTTGACCAAATGTCTGGGAACCCTGTGGCTCAGTCAAGTTGACAAGTAAACGTAACCATGGCAATTTGGCACCCAGACCCCTCCTTAAACCATACTGAATAACCAAATAAAGACAATAACAAGGTCATAATTCTACCTACCATGATACCACTATCCTGCATACAAACAAAAACAAATTTAATCCCTTTCCTAGAAGAGAAGGTCAAGTCCTTGGGTCATGTTTTCTCTTTGATATCCCATAACTTTTTTTTTACTTGTATAAATTTAAGGAGTACAAGTACAGTTTTGTCACATGGATATTTTGCATAGCAGGGAAGTCTGGGCTTTTGGGTAAGCATCACCCAAACAGTGTACATTGCACCTATTAGGTAATCTCTCATCCCTCATTGCCCTCCCACCCTCCCACTCTTTCAAGTTTCAATGCCTATTCTTTCATACTCTACACACTCTATGTCCATGTGGACACATTATTTAGATCTCATTTATAGATAAGAACACATGGCATTTGACTTTCTGGATTGTTTCACTTAAGATAATAGCCTTCAGTTCCATCCATGTTGCTGCAAAAGACATGGTTTCATTCTTTTTTATAGCTGATAGTATTCTGTTTTATTTATACACACACTCCCCCCACATTTTCTTTCTTTTTTTCTTTTTTTTTTTTTTTTGATATGGAGTCTTGCTCAATCACCAGGCTGGAGTGCAGTGGCGCGATCTCAGCTCACTGCAATCTCCGCCTCTCAGGTTCAAGTGGTTCTCCTGCCTCAGCCTCCCCAATAGCTGGGACTACGAGTATGCATCAACATGCCCAGCTAATTTTTTGTATTTTAGTAGAGACGGGGTTTCACTATATTGCCCAAGATGGCCTCGATCTCCTGACTTGATCTGCCTGCCTTGGCCTCCTAAAGTGCTGGGATTACAGGCGTGAGCCACTGCACCTGGCCTACCACATTTTCTTTATCCAGTCACCCACTGATGGATACTTAGGTTGATTCCATATCCTTGTTTTTGTGTATAGTGCTGTGATAAACATAATGAGTGTAAATATCTTTTTGATATGATGCTTTTTCTTTTGGGAAATCTCATAACTTTTTAAGCAATTCTTAAATACTACAATATTGCATCAATACATCTTAGGTTATATGATGCAGGAAAAAGAGAGGGAAGAAAACAAAGATAATTTATACACACACATACACACACATGTAATCATGGCAATTACAGTCCTCATTTCTATAACTGGTCACATGGCTCTCCTATGTTAAGTGGGAACATATGGTACTTGTCCTTTTATCCCTGGTTTATTTCACTTATGATAATGAACACCAGTTATATCTATGTTGCTGCAAATGACAGAATTTCATTCTTTTTTATGGCTACATAGTATTCCATTGTGTGTATGTGTCACATTTTCTTTAACCATTCATCTGTTGAAGGACACTCAGAGTTCATCTTTTTGCTGTTGAGTATAATACTCCTTAAGGCTTTAGATCTTTTTCTCTAGAGTATACCAAGGCAATGCTGGCATTTCTTTCTTTTCAAGACAGAGTCTTGCTCTGTTGCCAGGCTAGAGTGTAGTGGTGTGATCTCGGTTCACCGCAACCTCCACCTACTGTGTTCAAGCGATTCTCAGCCTCCTGTGTAGCTGGGCCTACAGGTTCACACCACCACGCCCAGCTAATTTTTTCTATTTTAATAGAGACAGGGTTTCACCATGTTGGCCAGGATGGTCTCGATCTTCTGACCTCGTGATCCACCCTCCTTGGCCTCCCAAGTAGCTGGGATTATAGGTGTATGCCACCATGCCCAGCTAATTTTTGTATTTTTAGTAGAGACAGGGTTTTGCCATGTTGGCCATGCTGGTCTCGAACTCCTGACCTCAGGTGATCCCCCCCTCCCCCCAAACTCAGCCTCCCAAAGAGCTAGGATTACAAGCATGAGCCACCATCCCTGGCCTTGTTCCATGTTTTAGCCAAACAAACTAACTTTTAGAGCCCTTTCTAACCTCCTAAGCTGTAACATTAAATTGGCAGATCACTTGAGGTCAGGAGTTTGAGACCAGAGTGGGCAACATAGTGAAACTCCTTCTCTACTAAAAATACAAAAATTAGCTGGGCATGGTGGCAGGCACCTATAATCCCAGCTACTTGGGAGGCTGAGGCAGGAGAATTCCTTGAACCTGGGAGGTGTAGGTTGCAGTGAGCCAAGACTGCACCACTACACTCTAACCTGGGCAACAGAGCAAGACTCTATCTCAAACAAAAAACAAACCATTAAATTGACAGTCTCTGTTTAGTGGGCCCGTGTCAGTAAATTTGACTTGATCCAACTTTATTTTTCTTTCACCATTATCCCATAGTCTTAATATCCATTCCCACACATTTCGCCCTGGATTTCTGTATGTGTAAATTGGAAAAACGATGTACTCCTTTTGGAGTACAGCTTACCTCTTCACGGGTCATGTTTTGTACTTCACCTTTTGTGGCTGGCTGGAACTTGAGTCTAGTCATAGGTTTAGAAGCAAAGACAGGTGATGAGGGTGTGTCCTGAATAGAACCAGCAGAGTCGTGCAAGTTAATTACCTCAGAAGAGGACATTATAATATCTTCAGGCAAAGCAGAGACGGAATAGCTGCTTCTACTGGCAGAAGACTCAGCAGAATTTAGGGGTTCAGTGTCCACACCCTCATCAGGATCTTCCCATATATCCCCATTCCAATTTTCAGGATCTCATTCTTTTCCTTCCCAATCAATGCCCTCACTTTGACAGCAGATGCCCCGAGAGGTTGGGAATTTGATTTGCATTGTAATTCAGCCACTTGCTGGATAAGACTCTGGGAGTGCTTTTCAGTAATCTCAGCTCTGAAGCTACAAAGATTTTAAATGCTGCCTTAATCATATCATATATTATAATTATATATTTCTGGACTCTATTTTGATCAACCAATGTGATTTTAGCCATATATTGTGGACTTTCTTGAAGAGGGATACACATACACGACGGTGATACAGTTTTATTTCCAATGGGTGACCACAAGATGGCGCTAGGTGACTACAATGATCTGCTTACCAAACATTAAAGCCCAAAATTAAGCATAAAGGTTAAGTAATTGCCATATACACAAAAAGGAATACCTTTTAATGTAATATCTTAAAGTTAATACATTTTAAAGCCTGATATATTTTTAAAAGAAATTTGGCACATAAAAAAAAGTGCTTGATTAAAATATGCACTCAGCTGAGCACAGTGGCTCACGCCTGTAATCCCAGCAGTTTGGAAGGCTGAGGCGGGCAGATCATCTGAGGTCAGGAGCTCGAGACCAGCCTGGCCAACATGGTGAAACCCTGTCTCTACTAAAAATACAAAAAATTTGCCAGGCACAGTGGCGCATGCCTGTAATCCAGCTAGTCAGTCAGGAGGCTGCGTCAGGAGAGTTGCTTGAACCTGGGAGGCAGAGGTTGCAGTGAGGCAAGATCGCACCTTTGCACTCCAGCCTGAGTGACACAGCAAGACTCTGTCTCAAAAAAAGAAAATAAAAAATAAAAAAACAATAAAATGTGCACTCAAACAAGGAGTCTCCTCTCTTGTTATCGAGAGACAATTCAGAATCAACGCCAAATATTGTTTTAGTGTGAAAAATCCCTGCTTTAAATTGAGGCTCATGATTTTATGCTCCTGCTCTAGGGAATTAGACCTACCATGTTGTATTAGCTATGCCTTTTGTTTTCTGTCCAAACATTTGGGAGCCTTGCTAATCCTGGAGGGCTGCCTGTCCCAGTCCCATTGCTAGCAAATTTCTAGAGACAGTAAATGATTAGGGGACTAATCATTTACTTCATAGGATCTGTGAGCGTAACAACTATATTTTCTTTTCTTTCTTTTTTGAGGTAGGGTCTGGCTCTTCACCTAGGCTAGGGTGTAGTGGTACGATCCGGCTCACTGCAGCCTCCGCCTCCTGGCCTCAAGGGATCCTCCCACCGCAGCCTTAGGAGTAGCTGGGACTACAGGCACTTGCCACTACAACTGGCTAAGTTATGTATGTTTTGAGGAGAGACGTGATCTCACCGTGTTGCCCAGGCTGGTCTTGAACTCCTGGACTCAAGTGATCCTGCAACCTTGGCCTCCCAAAGTGCTGGGATTACAGGTGTGAGCCCCCATGCCCAGCCACAACTATATTTTCAGTGGCACTTGGCTCCTCATCTAATGACCTTGCCATACTAAATAATAATAAAACCTATATTTTTAAAGCAAGTGTCAGACTTTGCTGGTTACCTTCTCAACCATTCCCCTACTTTCTTGCTAAAGGCTTTGTTCAAGACAGCAGTGGATTCAGCTTAAATGCTTACCTTGCCAGGTTCCTTGCAGCTAGCTTGTCGTGTGACACACACATGATTTCTACATAAGGAGAAATCTCCTGGCAATTTTGGGGTAAGTTTTTGTTTCCTGATTCAGATACCACCTCTTTCTCCTTTTTCACCCTTTTTGGAACACAGACATGAGACTAGAGATAAAGGAGCTATTTTACAATCATGAAGTGACCAACTCAAGCATGAAAGCTACCTTGTAAGGATAGTGAAATGGAAAGACAAAGGAAGCTTGGGGCCAGATACAGTGGTTCATGCCTGTAATCCCAGTACATTAGCAGGCTGAGGCGGGAGGATTTCTTGAGCCCAGGAATTGGAGACCAGCCCTGGCAACAAAGCAAGACCCTGTCTCTACAAAAAATATAAAAATTAGCTGAGTATGATGGTGCATACCTGTAGTCCCAGTTATTCAGGAGGCTTCAATGGGAGGATTGCTTGAGCCCAGGAGGTCGAGGCTGCAGTGAGCCATGATCACACCACTGCACTACAGCCTGTGCAACAGAGCAAGGCCCTGTCTCTAAAAGAAAATAATAATATACTAATATTTAATATTAATACTCACAGCTTTTTGAGGGGTTTCTCATTGAATCCTTCCAAAATGGTACGAGGTAGATAAAAATGTTCTGACTTTACAGATGGAGAAGCTGAGGCATAGAAGTGTTATATTTTCCAAGGACATACAACTCTAAGTGGAGGAGTCAAGATCCAAACCCACTTCTGCCTGTCTCTAAAGCCTGAGCTAACAACTATGAACTATTGCAATTAATTGAAAGGTAAACTCTTTGGAGAGTCATGTTTGTATCTCCACAGTGCCTAGGGTACTGCTAGATACCAGTGTTATTTAATCAAGATAAATAGACCGGGCGCGGTGGCTCACGCCTGTAATCCCAGCACTTTGGGAGGCCAAGGCAGGCAGATCACGAAGTCAGGAGATCCAGACCATCCTGGCGAACACGGTGAAACCCTGTCTCTACTAAAAATACAAAAAATTAGCCGGGCTTGGTGGCGGGCGCCTGTAGTCCCAGTTACTCTGGAGGCTGAGGCAGAAGAATGGCGTGAACCTGGGAGGCGGAGCTTGCAGTGAGCCGAGATCACGCTACTGCACTCCAGCCTGGGCAACAGAGTGAGACTCTGTCTCAAAAAAAAAAAAAAAAAAAAAGATAAATAAAATTAAGAGTAATCAAAAGAAAAGAATTACATTTTGGGCCATATCAAGATAAAGTAAACATAACCAAAAACTTAGTTTCAGTATATTTAAATAGACTTAATCTTTATTATTTGTGGATTCCATATTTGCCAATTTGCCTACCCATTAAAATGTATTTGTAAGCCTGAAACCAATACTGGTAGCACCTTCATAGTCACTTGCAGACATGTGCAGAGTGGGAAAAAATTGGAGTGCTGGGATTACAGGTGTGAGCCACCACGCCCAGCCAATTTCACTGTTTAAAATGGCCCTACATGGTGGCTCAAGCCTGTAATCCCAGCACTTTGGGAGGATGAGGCGGGTGGGTCCCTGGGGCCCAGGAGTTTGAGACCAGCCTGGCAACATAGAGAGACCCCCATCTCTACAAAAAATATTAAAATTAGCCAGGTATGGTGGCAGGTTGTCTGTGGTCCCAGCTACTGGGGAGGCTGAGGCTGGAGGATCCACTTAAGCACAAGAAGCAGAGGTTGCAGTGAGCTACTCTGCACTACTGCACACCAGCCTGGAAGACAAAGTCAGACCCTGTCTCAAAAAAGAAAAAAAAAAAGACATTTTCTCACCACAAAATAATGACAACTATGCAAGATAATGCCTATGTTAATTAGCTTGATTTAGCCGTTCCACTATATATACACATTTTATTAATTTATTATTATTTTTTGAGAGGGAGTCTTACTCTGTCACCCAGGCTGGAGTGTAGTGGTGCAATCTCAGCTCACTGCAACCTCCGCCTCTTGGGCTCAAGCTATTCTCCTGCCTCGGTCTCCCAAGTGGCTGGGATTACAGGCACGTGCCACCAGGCCCAGCTAATTTTTGTATTTTTAATAGAGACGGGGTTTCGCCATGTTGGCCAGGCTGGTCTCTTGAACTCTTGACCTCTGGTGATCCATCCACCTTGGCCTCCCAAAGTGCTGGAATTACAGGCGTGAGTCACCATGCCTGGTCTTTATTTATTTATTTTCTGGAGACAGGGTCTTGCTGCCATCCAGGCTGGTGTGAAGTGGTGCAATCTTGGCTCACTGCAACCTCTGCTCCTGAGTTCAAGCGATTCTCCTGTCTCAGCCTCCCGAGTAGCTGAGATTACAGGCATACGCCACCACACCCAGCTAATTTTTGTATTTTTAGTAGAGACGGTGTTTCACCATGTTGGCCAGGCTGTTCTCAAACTCCTGGCCTCAGGCCATCTGCTGCTATAAAGATACTACCTGAGACTGGGTAATTTATAAAGAAAAGAGGTCTAGGCTGGGCATGGTGGCTCACGTCTGTAATCCTAGCATTTTGAGAGGCTGAGGCAGGCAGATCACAAAGTCAGGAGTTGGAGACCAACCTGACCAACATGGTGAAACCCCATCTCTACTAAAAATACAAAAATTATCTGGGCATGGTGGTGAGCGCCTATAATCCCAGCTACTCAGGAGGCTGAGGCAGGAGAATCGCTTGAACCCAGGAGATGGAGGTTGCAGTGAGCCGAGATTGCGCCACTGCACTCCAGCCTGGGCCACAGAGCAAGACTCCGTTTCAAAAAAAAAAGGAAAAGAGGCTTAATTGACTCACAGTTCCACACAGCTGGGGAGGCCTTAGGAAACTTACAATAATGGCAGAAGGGGAAGTGGACACCTTATCACCAGGCGGCAGGAGAGACACAGAGGACGTGAGAGTGCAGGAAAAGCTATCATTTACAAAATCATCAGATCTTGTGAGAACGAACTCACTATCACGAGAACCACATGGGGGAACCGCCTCCAGAATCCAATCACTTCCCTCCCTCCACAGGTGGAGATTACAGGTCCCTTCCTGTATACATGGGAATTACAATTCAAGAGGAGATTTGGGTGGGAACGCAGCCAAACCATATCAGCTGGGGTGATCTTTTTTTTTTTTTTTTTTGCAAAGACGGTCTTGCTCTGCCGCCAAGGCTGGAGTTCGGTGCATGATCTTGGCTCTCCGCAGCCTGGAACTCCTGGATTCAAGTGATCCTCCCGCTTCAGCCTCTTGAGTAGCTGGGACTGCAGGCATGTGCCACCATGTGTGGCTGGCGAGGGTAATTGATAATGACCACCAAGGTGAAATTGGACTGCTAGTCCACCAAGAAGCTAAAGAAGACAACCTAGAGATCCTGTAGGAGATCTGCTAGATTGTTGCTTAGCATTCCTATGCCATTTTTAAAGTCCATGGAAAACTATAACAGCCCAATTCAGGCAGCACCACTAACGCACAGACTCTTTCCAGACCAAAGATTTGGGTCACCCCAACAGGTAAAGCACCACAACTGACTGGGCGCAGTGGCTCACGCCTGTAATCCCAGCACTTCAGGAGGCCAAGGTGGGCGGATCACCTGAGGTTGGAAGTTCGAGACCAGCCTGACCAACATGGAGAAACCCCATCTCTACGAAAAATACAAAATTAGCCAGGCATAGTGGTGTATGCCTATAATCTCAGCTACTTGGGAGGCTGAGGCAGGAGAATCGCTTGAACCCGGGAGGTGGAGGTTATGGTGAGCCAAGGTCATGCCATTGCAGTCCAGCCTGGACAGCAAGAGCGAAATTCTGTCTCAAAACAAACAAACAAATACACAAAAAAACCCACAAAGAACCACAACCAGTTAAGCAGCTAAGGCACTTGCTGAAGGCAAAGGGAAAATGGAATTGGTAGTGAAAAAAGGTATTACAGATACTAGCCATGACCATGTGTCCAGTTACAGAAACAAGGACGATAACTATTATATTTCCTCGTTTTATTATGAATGTTTGTGCACAGGCACGCGTGCGCGCGCACACACACACACACACATATGTATCAGATGTTTTTTCCCTTATCCATCTACTATGTGACATAAGATGTATTAATTTTGTTATAGTATTTAAGTGTTATTAACTTTACATTACAGAATTTGAATTATGGGATATCAAAGAGAAGAGCAAACATCAACCAAGGACTTTGTATCCTCTTCTGGGGAAAGGGTTTGTGTTGTGGTTGTACCCAAGATAGTTGTATTCTGTTAGGTGAAAGTATGACCTTGTTATGTCTTACTCAGGTATTAAGTATGGTTTAAAATGTAGGGACTGGGCTCAGTGGCTTACCTGTGCCTGTAATCCCTGCACTTTGTGAGGCCAAGTCGGGAGGACTACTTGAGCTCAGGAGTCGAGACCACTCTGGGCAACACAGCAAGACCCCATCTCTACAAAAAAAAAAAAAAAGTAGCTAGGCAGGCCTGGTGGTGTACACCTGTAGTCTCAGCTGCTTGGGTAGCTGAGGTGGGAGAATTGCTTGAGCCCAGGAAGCCAAGGCTTTAATGAGCCGTGATCACACCACTGCACTCCAACCTGGGTCACAGGTTGGAGCAAGATGCTGTCTCGAAAAAAGAAAGAAAATTATACACACACACACACACACACACACACACACACACACGAATGTCTCTTAGTATTCCTATACCATTATTACAGGCATAGGAATGCATATATTACACATATATTTATATATAATGTATATTATATATGATGTATATATATGTTTATATATAATATATAATATATATGTATTTATAATATATAATATACTAATTATATATAATTATATATAATAGATAATATCATATATTATATATAAATATATATATTTATATTACATATATAATGTATATAGGTGCCAAGGTGACTGGGGTGAACTTGGAATGATTGGTCACAATGGTATCAACTTGGTGGGTATTTTTGGATAAGATATTAATCTCACAATACGTTGGTGAACTTTGTGTAAAGCAGATTGTCCTCCGTTATGTGTGTGTGTGTATGTGTGGGATGCTTAACTGGTAAGTTGAATGCCTGAGCAGAACAAAAAGACCACTTCTCTAAGCAAGGGGGCCTCTCTCTCAACCTTCAGACTGTGTCTGAACCACTGGGTCTCCTGGTCTCCAGCCTGCCGGCCTCCACAACACATTTTGGACTTCCCAAACTCCATAATAGTATGAGTGAATTCCTTATAACAACTCTGTTTCTGCATGCGCACATATCCTATTATTCTGAAGAATCCAAATATGCCTGCTTACTCATTTTTCAAAAAGGTAAAGAATTAAAATGTTGACGTTTCCAATACTTTTGATCTTAGTGTCAAAAAATCATAGTAACACACTCTGCTGCCTTGCATCCAAAGTCGCTGCCTGACATCCCAGGAATGATACTGTGAAACACAACATCGGGAAGATGGAAATGAGTAATCTAAGTGAAAAATGTCATACACAAAGTGAATATGTAGTGCAGACCTACAATGTGACAAGATGTTATGGCAACACATAATAGAACACACAAAACTACTTACGTCTTCACAAAGGTGATGTTTTAGTCCAGTCTGATAAAATGAGTAGGAGATTGCCAGGTACAATTAAAGATTAAAGACGGGCAAATTCTTCTTCTTCTTTTTTTTTTTTTTTTTTGATGGAGTCTCACCCTGTTGCCCAGGATGGAGTGCAGTGGCACGATCTTGGCTCACTACAACCTCCACCTCCCAGATTCAAGCAATTCTCCTGCCTCAACTTCCTGAGTAGCTGGGATTACAGGTGGCTGCCACCATACCTGACTAATTTTGTACATTTTTAGTAGAGCCAGGGTTTCGCCATGTCGTTCAGGTTGGTCTCAAACTCCTGACCTCAGGTGATTCGCCCGCCTCAGCCTCCCAAAGTGCTGGGATTATAGGCGTGAGCCACTGCACCCAGCCAGCAGGGGCAAATTCTTTACTATTCCTTTCCACCTAGAGGTGAAGTTCAATTCACTTCCTCCTGAATCTGAGCTGGCCTTAGTGACTTGCTTAACCAATATCATGTAGCAGAAGTGATGTTCTAGAACTTCCAAGGTTAAGTCATAAGGCTTGTAGCATCTGCCCAGGATTCTCAGAACACTTTGACAGCCGAAAGGTTCCACTTAAGTCCACTGCTCTGAGACCGCCATGCTGAAGAGGCAACATGTAGGTACGGCTTTCCCTCATCTCTGCCTATGTGTCAGACATTTGAATAATTCTCTTTTGGACTCTAGACCAGCCCATTTGCCAGTTGAATATCACCAAATAACCCCTGCCAACACCAACAGAAGAACCAGCCGCTGAGCCTAGCCCCAATTACTGATCCACAAATCATGAGATTTAAGATGGTCTCTATTATAAGATAGTTTGTTATACAGCAATTTTTTTTTTTAAGACCGAGTTTCACTCTTGTAGCCCAGGCTGGAATGCAATGGGCCATCTCTGCTCACTGCAACCTCCAACTCCCAGATTCCAGTGATTCTCATGCCTCAGCGCCCCGAGTAGCTGGGATTACAGGCACACACCACCATGCCTGGCTAATTTTTGTATTTTTAGTAGAGATGGGATTTCACCATGTTGGTCAGGCTGGTCTTGAACTCCTGACGTCAGGTAATCCGCCTGCCTCAGCCTCCCAAAGTGCTGGTACTACAGGCATGAGCCACCATGCCCATCCAGCAATACAATAATTTATCCAATCCTTCCTTCACTGTACTTTCTACCTGCTCTGGCCTTTTCCTCTACAGCCCCCACATTTCAAATCTTACCTAACCTCCTTTGTGAACTTTTTCTCGCTTTTCCCAGCAACAGTGCACTTCTGGTCCTCTGAACCGGTATCCTTTTACCTCTCTAATAATATGTAATGAGGGCGGTAATCTCCTATTTATTTAGGGCAGTACTAATCTGTACCAATTGTGTAAACTGTCAATGACACTCCTTTCACTCTTGAAAGTGTGCCATTTTAGTCAATAAATCATATAGTCATCCTGTACTTACTTGCTTTATTTGTATAGAAATGGTCTCTCATTCTAGATTATAAGATTACTTGAAAGCAAGTAACATGTCTTTCCTTCAGTAAACATCTACTGTGCAACTACAATGTGGTCCATATTATACAGCGTGCTGCTTTGTATTTTTTTTTTTTTTTTTTTTTAAACAGAGTCTCACACTATTGCCTGGGCTGGAGTGCAGTGGTGCCATCTTGGCTCACTGTAACCTCCACCTCCGAGGTTCAAGTGTTTATCCTGTCTCAGCCTCCTGAGTAGCTGGGTGGCACCAGCCACCACGCCTGGCTAATTTTTGTATTTTTAGTAGAGATGGGGTTTCATCATGTTGGCCAGGCTGGTCTCGAACCTGTGACCTCAGGTGATCCACCCGTCTTGGCCTCCCAAAGTCCTGGGATTATAGGTGTGAGCCACTGTATCTTTACATTTCTTGGTGCTTTCAGTAATAGAGGTTGTTAAGCCACAACACCTCAAGGGCTGGACCAGTTCAAGGACTGATGAGAAAGCAGACAGGAACTCAGATAAGGGTACTGTACTTTCTTTTTGGTTTACTATGGAACCAGCACACAGGCAGCAGAAAGGATAAACGTGAGATTAAGAACACATGATGTTAAAATAGATGTTAAAATAGGGCCTCCCATTTCCCTGACAGAGGCACATCTCAAGGTTGGGGTCTGTGCACAGTGAGAAATCCACCAGCAGAATGGAGCCTAGAACCTTGGTCCACTGTCTTTTAGGCTAGGGGAAGAGGGGAGAAATGGCTATATTTGTCCACGCCCAAGTTTGGGGATCCTATTTTCTTATCCCACCACAAATACATATAATTTCCTTGCTAATACAATATTTTTCTTTCATTGACATTGGGCCTACTTAAGAAGTCAGTGCAGGCTGGATGTGGTGGGTCACGCTAACAACTGTAAACTACTGCAATTAATTGAAAGGCAAACCCTTTGGAAAGTCATGTTTGTATCTCCACAGTGCCTAGGGTACTGCTAGATACCAGTGTTATTTAATCAAGATAAATAGGCTGGGCGCGGTGGTTCATGCCTGTAATCCCAGCACTTTGGGAGGCTGAGGTGGGCAGATCACCTAAGGTCAGGAGTTTAAGACCAGCCTGGCCAACATGGTGAAACCCCATCTCTACTAACGGTACAAAAATCAGCCAGGTGTGGTGGTGTGTGCCTGTAGTCCCAGCTACTTGGGAGGCTGAGGCAGGAGAATCACTTGAACCTGGGAGGCAGAGGCTGCAGTGAGCCAAGATGATGCCACTGCACTCCAGCCTGGGCAACAGAGCCAGGCTTGGTCTCAAAAAAAAAAAAAAAAAAAAAAAGTCAGTGCAGTAACTGGCCATCACTAACCAGAAGGACAATCAGTAAAAGCTTAACAGAACACACAGCAAAGAATTCAGTGGGCCCGGCGTGGTGGCTCACGCCTGTAATCGCAGCACTTTGGGAGGCCAAGGCGGGCCGATCACGAGGTCAACAGATGAAGACCAGCCTGGCCAACATGGTGAAACCCCATCTCTACTAAAAATACAAAAATTAGCTGGGTGTGGTGGCATGCGCCTGTAGTCCCAGCTACTCAGTAGGCTGATGCAGGAGAACTGCTAGAACCTGGGAGACGGAGGCTGCAGTGACCTGAGATCGCACCACTACACTCCAGCTGGGCGACAAAGGGAGACCCTGTCTCAAAAAAAAAAAAAAAAAAAGAATTCAGTAACACTGGATGACTAATGAAAATCATGGAAAAATTGAACTAGCCGGTAAAACCTAATAGAAATAAAGTGTTAAAGACCTAAATGATTTCTAGGCTTTTCTTCCAACTCAACCATTAATCTGCTAAATGTTACGTTTATACTTCTGATCTTTATTTTTATACGAGAACTCTCTTTTCACCCCCGTAAGCACAGGCAACCAATTCTCCAATGTGAAATATCCTTAGAAAATGAACCAGTTTCCTGTGTACCAGTTAAAGCTCATGGTAACAAATTTTATAAGAAGAAAAAGCTGTTCATTTTATTTTCAAATTTTTGGAAGATGTTCAGAAAAAATAGAATGACAAGAACACATACAAATACTGAAATTATTCATTGAACTATAAACACTGAGCAGAGGAAGGGACTTTTGAAGTATTTGAATCCACCTCCTTCTGAAAGTAGGAATCACTTCTAAATCTCTCGTATCTGTTTTCAAGGTGGGTTTTCCCAGGAGGGTCCCAGCCTCCTCAAATCTTTCCCAAGTTTGATGCACTTCATCTCATAAAAATAATGCATACTTTTTTTTTTTTTGAGACAGGGTCTTGCTCTGTTGTCCAAGATTGAGTGCAGTGGCATGATTAGGACTCACTGTAGCCTCACCTCACCCAAGCTCAAGTGATCCTCTCACCTCAGCCTCCCAAGTAGCAGGGACTACAGGTGCACACCACCACACTCGGGTAATTTTTTTTACTTTCTGTAGAGATGCAGTCTTGCTATGCTGTGCATGCTGGCCTCAAACAAGTGGGCTCAAGTGATCCTCCTGCCTTGGCCTCCCAAAGTGCTAGAATTATAGGCCTGAGCCACTGGGCCTGGCCACAAACCATTTTTAATGATTAAAAAGAAAAAAGAAAATAAGGCAGGCCGGCTTCTCACATTACATACCTTTAGAAAAAGGTCACATCCTTGAGGCAGCTTTGTTATATGAAGAGCACAGTACTGGTTTCAAAAAATATATAAAGGTTCTGTGCACTGGTATTGTTTACACGTGAAGAATTGCCATCAACTTCTATGAAAATTAGCAGGCCGGCACAGTGGCTCATGCCTGTAATCCCAGTACCTCAGGAGGCTGAGGCGGGCAGATCACCTGAGGCCAAGAGTTCGAGACCAGCCTGACCAACATGGAGAAACCCCATCTCTACTAAAAATACAAAATTAGTCAGGTGTGGTGGTACACGCCTGTAATCCCAGCTATTTGGGAGGCTGAGGCAAGAGAATTGCTTGAACCTGGGAGGCAGAGGTTGTGGTGAGCCGAGGTAGTGCCACTACACTCCAGCCTGGGCAATGAGAACAAAACTCTGTCTCAAAAAAAAAAAAAAAAAAAAATAGCAAGTTCTGTTCATTCAAGTACATTAAGTTAATTGTACTTCACAAAGTTTTATATTTGGGATGAGGCTAAAACAGAAAAAAAAAAAAAACTAGCACAGAGCTGTTAATAAAAAAAAAAACTTGAAAATATTAATTATTGTGAGATGTGATCAAATGAAAATCAATCCTGGATAACATTACAAATCTCTAACTCCATAAATAAGTTCTACTATGTACTAAAAATTTCCACTATCAGAAGATCCTGATTAAAATAAAGAAATACATAAAACTGAAACAGTAAGTCAGTGTGATTATTTGTTTCATTTCAGAAGATCTATGGGTCCCGCTGCCAGCCACACGCGTCTCAGGGTTCTCAACGAAGTGTGACTAGCTCTTCTGAAGAGGTAGGGTGAATGGCGACTGTGTTGTCAAAGTCCGCCTTCGTTGCTCCCATCTTCACTGCAACGGCAAAACCTTGCAGCATTTCATCACATCCAAGTCCCTGCATATGGATCCCAACCACCTGGGAAAAAAAGAGAAACATCTTCTTTTTCTTTTTTTTTTTTTGAGACAGAGTTTCGCTCTTGTTGCCCAGGTTGGAGTGCAATGGCATGATCTCGGCTCACTGCAACCTCCACCTCCTGGGTTCAAATGCTTCTCCTGCCTCAGCCTCCCGAGTAGCTGGGATTACAGGCACGCACCACCACACCCAGCTCATTTTGTAATTTTACCAGAGATGGGGTTTCACCATGTTGGCCAGGCTGGTCTTGAACTCCCAGGCTCAAGTGATCCACCCACCTCACCTCCCAAAGTGCTGGGATTACAGGCATGAGTCACGTTGTCTGACCGATATTATGATCTTAATTGATCTTAATTGAACCTATAAAGAGCCTCTGGTGATGGCCGGCTCTTCATATTATTCCTCTCCATATCGCAGTTCTTAGTCTTGAGAAGAATGGACTCATAATGTTTGTCAACTGAATGAATGATAACTGGTATGAAGAAATAACTAAGAAGGAGCCTTCATGATTCAATATCCAGAAATCACAGGCTACTGAGGAATGTTCATGGCACCACCATGCCCAGCTAATTTTTGTATTTTTAGTAGAGACAGGGGTTCACCATGTTGCCCAGGCTAGTCTCAAACTCCTGAGCTCAGGCAATCCGCCTACCTCGGCCTCCCAAAGTGTTAGGATTATAGGCATGAACCACAGCGCCTGGCCTCTCCTCTTCTTTGTTTTTTGTTTTTTTTTTTGCTTTGAGATGGAGTCTCACTTTGTTGCCCAGGCTGGAGTGCAGTGGCATGATCTTGGCTCACTGCAACCTCTGCCTCCCAGGTTCAAGTGATTCTCCTGCCTCAGCCTCCCGAGTACCTGGGATTACAGGTGCCTACCACCATGCCAGGCTAATTTTTCTATTTTTAGTAGAGATGGGGTTTCACCACGTTGGTCAGGCTAGTCTCGAACTCCTGACCTCAGGTGATCCACCCGCCTCAGCCTCCCAGCGTGCTGAGATTACAGGTGTGAGCCACCATGCCCAGCATCATCCTTATTTTTTAAAAGGCGTGGAACCTCCTTCTCGATGAAATATTATGAAGAACCCCAAAATACATATAAGACAGATCAAAGTGGGCCTGCCCAGTTGAATCAGAAGGTTTACCGGCTTGGTCTCCCAGTATTTTCCACCCCTGCAAAATACTGCCATCCCTGTCCATTTTGCAGAGCACTATTTAGTTTGCTGGATTTTTCCTTACCTTTTCTTCCTTGTTAGCACAGACCATTTTCATCACACATTTTGTTTTCCTTTTGGTAACTGCGTGATACATCGGGGTAAAGCTGGTTGAATAGATCTTCACATTTTCTTCTCCATATTTATGAATGGCCTCATCTACAATGCACATTAAAAAAAAGCATCTATCAGAAAACTAAACAATTACACTGAACTATCAAAGAGGGAGATGGCCAGAAATAACATAACCTGAATCAAACCACGAGGAAATATCAAACCACACCAAAATGACAGACATTCTACAAAATAAATGTCAGTGTCATGTAAGACAAAAGAAAGGCTGAGGAATTTTGCCTCTAGATGAAAAGAAAGGCCGGGCACAGTGGTTTGTGCTGGTAATCCCTGCACTTTGAGAGATGGAGGCAGGCAGATCGCTTGAGCCTAGGAGATTGAGAACAGCCTGGGCAACACAGTGAAACCCTGTCTCTACAAAAAATTAGCCAGGCATGGTGGTGGTGCAGGTCTGGCAGTCCCAGCTATTTGGGAGGCTGAGGCAGAAGAATTGCTTGCGCCCAGAGGCAGAGGTTGCAGTGAGCCGAGGTCATGCCAATGCACTCCAGCCTGGGTGACAGCGGGAGAGCTTGTCTCAAAAAAAAAACAAAAAAAACAAAGAAAAGAAAATGATACTCAGTTTACGTAAGGGCCAGTTCTTAGGAAAGATATATTTGTGTGTGTGTGATGTGTGTGTGTAGAGCGAAAAAATGAAAAAGCAAAAATATTAAGGTTAGAGAGGAGTCCTTTGTACTATTTTTAGAGCTTTCCTTTAAATTTAAAATTAGTTCAAATAAAAAAGCTAGAAAAAAAAGACGAAAGAGATAGGGTGGTGTGAAGGAAAGATACTGTACATTCGAAGTAATAGTAGGTGAAAAAACTGGAACTATGACAAGAGAGGAACCAAAAAGCAACGTAATCTGGGACTGAGATAGGTTTTATCAGCTGACAGCGACCTAATTTAAAGTTGGGGGCAGGGGAAAGAGGAAGGAAACCACAAATTACCTTCAGTTTTTAAATACCTACCTTCTGTGAGTCCCACTGTCCCAATAGGGGGGTGGCTGAAGACCACAGTTGGGATGTTGTTATAATCCAATTTGGAATCTTCCTTATGTTCAAAAAGTCGATGGGCAAGTTTTCGGCCAGCAGCTATTGCAACTATGGAGATATTTTAAAATCAGTGTTTATCTTACTGTCTATTTTAATATAGCTAAATTGTTCCACTAGCCATTTATCCATCTAGCTTAATGCCCTAGTTTTGACAGTTTCATGCCATTGTTCATTACACTATCTAGACTACAGTGAAGACATACATGCCTCAGCAAACAACTCAAAATGACTGGCTTATGAGAATTCTATACATTCTATTACAGGTTGAGCATCCCTAATTCAGAAATTCAAAATCCAAAATCCAAAATGTTTGAGCACCGTGATGCCACAAATGGAAAATTCCACACCTGACCTCATGTGAAGGGTTGCAGTCAAAAATGCAAAATTATGTCTCATGCACACAATTATTTAAAATATCGTATAAAATTACCTTCCGACTATGTGTATAAGGTGTATGTAAAACAGATGAATTCCGTGTTTCGACTTGGGTCGCATCTGCAAAATATCTCATTATATATATGCAAATATTCCAAAATCTGAAATTGAAAACACTTCTGGTCCCAAGCATTTCAGATAAGGGATGCTCAACCTGTCTGGTCCCACTCCCAAAAGACACATTCACAAGTTCTCACTTACCTGGCAGTTAATCTACTTAATTAAGATATTAGCTTTTCAATACAATATTTATGGAACAAACTATATTAGTTTTGAGCATCTTTAGTTCTATTTTATAACCGTATTAACTTGACAGTAATTAGTTTTGTTTTGTTTTGTTTTGTTTGAGACAGAGTTTTGCTCTTGTTGCCCAGGCTGGAGTGCAATGGCGTGATCTCGGCTCACCACAACCTCCACCTCCCAGGTTCAAGCGATTCTCCTGCCTTAGCCTCCCAAGTAGCTGGGATTACAGGCATGCACCACCACGCCCGGCTAATCTTGTATTTTTAGTAGAGACGGGGTTTCACCGTGTTAGGCAGGCTGGTCTTGAACTCCCGACCTCAGGTGATCCGCCCACCTTGGCCTCTTAAAGTGCTGGGATTACAGGTGTGAGCCACTGCACCCGGCAACAGTAATTTTTTTTTTTTCCACTTAAAAGTTTATTCTTGGCTGGGTGCAGTGGCTCATGCCCGTAATCCCAGCATTTTGCAGGGCTGAGGTCAGGAATTCCAAACCAGCCTGGCCAACATGGTGAAACCCCGTTGCTATTAGAAATATAAAAATTAGCCAGGTGTGGTGGTGTGTGCCTGTAGTCCCAGCTACTTGGGAAGCTGAGACAGGAGAATCACTTCAACCGGGAGGCAGAGGTTCCAGTGAGCTGAGATTGTGCCACTGTACTCCCAAAGTGCTGGGATTACAAGCGTGAGCCACTGTGCCTAGAATCTTTATTATTACTATTATTATTATTGTTGTTGTTGTTGTTTTTAGACGGAGTCTCGCTCTGTTGCCAGGCTGGAGAGCAGTGCACCATCTCGGCTCACTGCAACCTCTGCCTCCCAGGTTGAAGCAATTCTCGTGCCTCAGCCTCCTGAGTAGCTGGGACTACAGGCTTGAGCCACCACGCCCAGCTAATTTTTGTATTTTTAATAGAAATGAAGTTTCACCATGTTGGCCAGGATGGTCTCGATCTCTTGACCTTGTGATCCGCCTGCCTTGGCCTCACAAAGTGCTGAGATTACAGGCGTGAGCCACCGTGCCCAGCCAAATCTTTATTTTTTTTAATAGAGACAACATCTCACTATGTTGCCCAGCCTGGTCTCAAACTACTAGACTCAGGCGATCCTCCTCCTTCAACCTCCCAAAGTGCTGGGAGCCACCACACCCAGCCAAGAGCAAGAACTTTCTAAAGGAACTAAAAGGGTTTGAGTGTGTGACTGGCATAGGTTTCATATCCTGATATAAGGCCCTGGGACGTACTGGAATCACTGATGAGGTTCCAGAAGGGTACAGATTAATAGTAGATCAAGTGGCATCATTAATGGATAGAGACAGGACAGAGCTTGAAATGGTGCTTAGGAAGCGGGTTGAGGTATGGGATGCGGGAGAGAAGGAAATCAGTCTTGGTTGCATCAAGACCAGTCATACAAGAATGACAATCTAGGCTGTGTGTGGTGGCTCATGCCTATAATCCTAACATTCTGGGAGGCTGAGGCAGGCGGACTGCTTAAGCCCAGGGGTTCAAGACAACATGGTAAAATCCTCTACAAAAAATGCACCTGTGATCCCAGCTACTTGGGAGTCTGAGGTGGGAGGATCACCTGAGCCCAGGAAAGTTGAAACTGCAGTGAGCCCATGATCACGCCACTGCACTCCAGCCTGGGTAACAGAGTGAGACTCTGTCTCCAAAAAAAAAAAGCCAATCTAAATTACTTCTTCCAAATGCCACTTCCTTCCACTGCCACCAAGCACAAGTCTGCTCCTAACTTAAGAGAGTTCCGCAAAGGGTCATCATATTGTCTGCATGAAAATTTCAGTCTCTGCTAAGCATTTTAAGTCTTTTATTCAGATAATGTCAGGTATCCAACCAATATCTATTTCAACACATTGTACCATTTTGACAACGTAAAGACACTCATCCTTTTAACTTTGCTTAAGCAGACGGCAGATTTGACAGTGAAGAGCTGGATGGATCAGGTAACACACAGACCCTCCCTCACCAAGAAGGCAAGAGACCTTACCTGGAGTGAGAAGAGCTTTTCCACATACATCCCCCACTGCATAGATGCCTTTCACGTTGGTATTCTGGAATTCATCTACTATGATATGACCCTTGTCATCGGTTTGAATTCCCTATAATTACAAAGAGACATCATGTAAACGCTTGGCCCACCTACAAAAAAAGGTAGATCAAACCTCTGGATCTCCCTCCCTCATTTCACATGGGAACTGCAGCGAGAATCTCCAAGAAACCCTGAGACTCAGCTGCAACATGGGAGGCATTTAAAGCTGGCAAGTTTCAAGCTGGGTACAGTGGGCCCACACCTGTAATCCCAGCACTTTGAGAAGCTGAGGAGGGAGGATCCCTTAAGCCCAGGAGTTTGAGATCAGCTTGGGCAACATAGTGAGATCCTGCCTCTATTAAAAACTTAAAAATTAGAAAAAAAAGTTGGCAAGTTTCATATCTTCCTTAACGGACAAGGTAGTATTTTATCCACTTCTGAGGCGTTTTAATGGGATTTGACATTGCAATGTACAATTCAACTGGCCAGGTAGACATGAAGAGGAATCACTCAACTATCAGGTGTGCCACTTGGAATCCCTCTGGAGTCCAGCTTTTCAACTTGTCCCATGGAAGCACTGCTCCTGAGGCACACTGACTTAAGCAGTCACCAAAAGCATATTTGTATGCTTATTTAGTTTTTTTTAGAGACAGGGTCTCACTCTGTTACCCAGGCTGCAGTACAGTGGCGTGATCATGGCTCATTGCAATCTTGACCTCCTGGGCTTAAGCAGTCCTCCTGCTGCCTTAGCCTCCCGAGTAGCTAGGACTAGAGGCATGTGCCACCACCCGGATAATTTTTTAACATTTATTTATTTATTAATTATGAGATGGAGTCTCGCTCTGTCGCCCGGGCCGGAGTGCAGTGGCACGATCTCGGCTTACTGCAAGCTCCGCCTCCCCGGTTCACGCCATTCCCCTGCCTCAGCCTCCCAAATAGCTGGGACTACAGATGCCTGCCACCATGCCTGGCTAATTTTTTTTGCATTTTTAGTAGAGACAAGGTTTCACCATGTTAGCCAGGATGGTCTCGATCTCCTGACCTCGTGATCCACCCGCCTCAACCTCCCAGAGTGCTGCGATTACAGGTGTGAGCCACCACGCCTGGCCTTTTAAACATTTTTTTATAGAATAGGTCTTGCTGTTTCCCAGGCTGACCTCAAACTTCTGGCCTCAAGTGAGCCTCACGCCTAGATCTACCAAAGCACTGGGATTACAGGTGTGAGCCACCATGCTGGGCCAAAAGCACATCTCTATGAAGCTTACCATTTTATCTTTAAAAATCCAAGCAACTTTTGCATTTTACTCTAAAACATACTGATGTTTTTTCCAGACTCTCAGAATAAAGGCAAAAACAAAACAAAACAAAAACCACATACTGATGTCTCCCTTAACCAAAAATCTTTCCCTACATGAGGTCAAATTTTTGCTTTAAGAAGATGTATAATGCTTATCATGTGGCTTTGCAAATCCTAAGCACATGTGAGCAGTAGAGATATGGCAGAAGTAGGAAGTAAGTAGCCATAGAGCTTAAGAGTACAACCAACCGGGTGCAGTGGTTCACGCCTGTAAATCCTAGCACTTTGGGAGGCCAAGGCAGGCAGATCACCTGAGGTCAGGAGTTCGAGACCAGCCTGGCCAACATGGTGAAACCCTGTCTCTACTAAAAATACAAAAAATTAGCCAGGTGTGGGACTTCCCTACTTGGGAAGTCCCAGCTACTTGGGAAGCTGAGGCAGGAGAATCACTTGAACCCAGGAGGCAGAGATTGCAGTGAGCTGAGATGGCGCCACTGCACTCCAGTCTGGGCAACAGAACGAGACTCTGCCTAAAAAAAAAAAAAAAAAAAGTACAACCTTTGGTACGGACAGACCAAAATTCAAATCCTAGCTCTGCAACTATGAGACCTTGTATAACCTCCTGTTTATCAACAAATATTTGAGCTTCTATTATAAATGAGACTTTGACTTCATCACTGACAATACAGACATTCTCCCTACACCACAGAGTTTACAGCCCGGTCAATTATCTAGTATCTCTGTGCTCCTGGCTTCCTTATACCTTGCTGGTTGCTAGCAAGATTAAATTAGATTACTAACATGTTGACAAGACCTAGCACATAGTAATCACTCAGTTTGCATTATATAAATATATCTTAATGTCAAATGAGACTGAACCTTTTTTTTGGCCCCATTCTTCAAAAATTTAGCAAATATAGGCTGGGTGCAACGGTTCATGCTTGTGATCCCAGCACTTTGGGAAGCCGAGGTGGGAGGACCGCTTGAGCCCAGGAGTTCAAAATTAGCCTGGGCAATACAGCGAGACCTTGTGTCTACAAAAATTTTTTTAAAAAATTAGCCAGGTGTGGTGGACAAAGGTAGAAGAATCACTTGAACCCAGGAGTTTGATGCTGCAAGGCTGCAGTGAGCCACGATGGCACCACTGTACTCCAGCCTAGGTGACAGAGCAAGACCCTGTGACAAAACAAAACAAAACAAAACAAAGTTAGCAAATTTAGTTGAAAACTGGATCTACCAGTGCTTATATCTGTACAATGGCAAAATGTCTCTTGAAAGGTGAAAAGCGGAATGACTAGTTTTTTGTTGTTTTCTTTTGGTTTTTCTTTTTCTTTTTTTTTTTGAGATGGAGTTTTGCTTTTGTCGCCAGGGCTGGAGTACAATGGTGTGATCTCAGCTCACTGCAACCTCCACCTCCTGGGTTCAAGTGATTCTCCTGCCTCAGCCTCCCAAGTAGCTGGGATTACAGGCATGCATCACCATGCCTGGCTAATTTTTATATTATTAGTAGAGATGGCATTTCACTGTGTTGCCCAGGCTGGTCTCGAACTCCTGACCTCAGGTGATCCACCCGCGTCAGCCTCCCAAAAAGCTGGGATTACAGGCATGAGCCACCACGCCTGGCCGACAAGTTTTGTTAATATGAAAATAGGAAACTAGTTTTACTAAGTGTCATTGAACAAGATTACAATCAAAACATCTCCCTGAATATTTTCTAAGTTAACATGCAGAAAAATGACCTTTTATAGAAACAAAAAAGGAATCCATATTACAACAGAAATTTAGTATTAGAACATAAATCAAAATGGTATACACTGCTCAAGCAGCTCTATCAAATACATACACTCAGGCCGGGTGCAGTGGCTTACGCCTGTAATCCCAGCACCTTGCGAGGCCACAGTGGGCGTATCATCTGAGGTCAGGAGTTCGAGACCAGCCTGGCCAACATGGTGAAACCCTGTCTCTACTAAAAAAATACAAAACTTCAATGGGAGTGGCGGTGCACGCCTGTAATCCCAGCTACTTGGGAGGCTGAGGTAGGTGAATTGCTAGAACCCAGGAGGCGGAGGTTGCAGTCAGCTGAGATCACAACACTGTACTTCAGCTTCGGCAACACAGCAAAACTCTGTCCCCCCCCCAAAAAACAAAACAAAACAAAATAAATATATGCACCTCAAACATAAAATATTCTATTATTACTAATAGAGTAGTATAGCATATCAGAAAAATCATCATCATTATCAACAGCAGGTGAACACTCATTGTGTTCATAATGTAAGCTAGGGTCTCAGTTATAAATTGCTTTGCATGCGCTTTTTCATTTACTCTGCTCTATAACCCAGTGAGGCAAGGACTTTTTTCATTCCCATTGTGAATATGAAGCACTTGAGGCAGAGAAATTAAGCTGCTTGCTCAAAGCCATGCAACTGTTATGTCGCAAGAACTAAGGTTCAAATTCGGGTCAAACTCTGGGAACCACACCCCAAGCTCCCATTCTAGATTTTACTTCAACATTTAAAAGAACAAGTAAAAATGCCAACTGTCCACAAATATAGACAGTGTGGGTAGAGCCAAGAGAGACAGCTTCATATCTGTTACCATCCCTGTGTACAATGTACAAGACAGTTACCCACCCAGCAATCTGGATTACCTACTGTAGACGCTAAGAGATCAGCACAGGACTTGAAAGAGACATTCACATAGTGAAAACGAAGTCTGTAAGAGGGAGGCCAGTAGGAAACTAGGTTAGAGGTGGCAGGCTGGCTGGGCATGGAGGCTCATGTTTATAATTCCAGCACTTTGGGAGGCCCGGGTGGAAGGATCACTTGAGGCCAGGAGTTCAAGAGCAGCCTGGGCAACATAGTGAGACTCCATCTCTACAAAAAACTTAAAAATTAGCCAGGTGTGGTGGCACACTCCTGTAGCTCCAGCTACTTGGGATGCTGAGGCAGAAGGATCAGTTAATCCCAAGAGTTCAGGACTGCAGTGAGCTATGATCATGCCACTGTACACTAGCCTGGGTGACAAAGCAAGACCCTGTCTCAAAAAAAGAAAAGAAAACAGAAAAGAAAAAGGCCAGATGTGGCAGCACATGCCTATAGTCCCAGCACTTTGGGAGGCTGAGATGGGCGAATCGCTTGAGCCGAGGAGACCAGCCTGGGCAACATGGTGAAACCTCACCTCTAAAAAACATAAAAAATAAAAAAATTAGCTGGGCATTATGGCACACATGTAGTCGCACCTACTCCAGAGGCTGCGGTGGCTGGATCACTTGAGCCCAGGAGGTTGAGACTGCGGTGAGCTTTGATCACACCACTGAACTCCAGCCTGGGTGACAGAGCAAGACCTTGTCTCAAAACAAAAAAAAACCAAAAACTAAAAACAAAACCAGACAAGAAAGGAAAAGGAAATAAAAGAAAACTCTTTTTTTTTTTCTAATTTCAAAGGAAGAAGCAATGAAATTTGATCACAAGCTGAATACATGGAAAAAAGAGAAAAGAATCCAACGGAATCCACCCAAGTTTTGGGTGTCTGGGGGAAAAATAAAACCATAGGGCTCCTAGTAGATTCACGAATGTTTTGGGTAGACCAAGCCAGCTTACCAGTTTGTCTAAACTCAGACCCTTGGAATTTGGGTCCCGCCCAATGGCCCAGAGCAGGCAGTCAACATCTGGAATCATGGTCATGACCGGTAGGCTACCAGGAACTGCAGTAACCATGCTGACTTCCAAGCCTGATGAAGTCTTTTTAACCTCCTTGACCTATTGGCAAATAAAATGTGTTACACGTGTGTGGAGGCTGGGGGAGGACAGGGGAAGAAGGAAAGCAAATACTGAGGAAACTAGAATTTTTAGCGTTAAAGAAAATTCCCACTGAATCCCACATACGAACATAGACATACACTTTTACGCAAAGACCACCAACACCAGAACTCCCTTAAATCAAGCCTGTTCCCTGGGTTGATCCAAATCTTCTAGTCAGAGGTTGGGAATGTCAGCTCATGACACCATTGTAATGCCTCACTTTAAAAACAAGTATTTTAAAGTGTACTTCTGGAAAACTGTAATAACAATTTTTTTTTTTTTTTTTTTGAGACGGAGTCTCGCTCTGTTGCCCAGGCTGGAGTGCAGTGGCGCGGTCTTGGCTCACTGCAAGCTCTGCCTACCGGTTTCGTGCCATTCTCCTGCTCAGCCTCCCGAGTAGCTGGGACTACAGGCGCCCGCCACCACGCCCGGCTAATTTTCTATGTTTTTAGTAGAGACGGGATTTCACTGTGTTAGCCAGGATGATCTCGATCTCCTGACCTCATGATCCACCCACCTCGGCCTCCCAAAGCGCTAGGATTACAGGCATGAGTCACGGTGCCCGGCCCTGTAATAACATTTTAAGTGGTAAATCTAAGCACAGTGCTTTGAAAATGGGCCATTACTGCATCACTAGGAAACTTTTCCAAACTGCACAATTAGTGCCTCTCCCTGGATATATATATATATGTGTATATATATAAAATAAATATGCACATATGTATATATAAAAATATATATTTATAAATAAAATATACATATAAGAATATATATTTAATTAAAACAAATATACAAATACATATTTATATAAATAAAATATAAATACGTATTTGTATATAAATAAAATATAAATACATAAATACATATTTATATATAAATAAAATATAATATAAAAATATATTTATATATAAATAAAATATAAATAAATAGATATATAAATAAAACATATATTTATGTATTTATTTATTTTTCTTTAAGAGACAGGGTCTTGCTCTGTTGCCCAGCCTGGAGTGCAGTGGCAAGATCAGCTTCCTGGGCACAGGCTCTCCTCCCACTTCAGCCTCCTGGGTAGCTGGGACAACAGGCACGTGCTACCTCATCTGGCTAATTTTTAAACTTTTCATAGAGATGGCGTCTTGTTATGTTGCCCAGGCTGGTCTCTAACTCATGGCCTCAACTGATTCTCCTCCTGCCTTGGCCTTGCAAGTGCTGGGATTACAGACGTGAGCCACTGTGCCTGGGATCCCTATATATTCTTAAGTGGAATGAAGGGAGGTAAGACTTGGGCTGGGAGAGTGGAGAAAATAAATAGTCTACTGAAGGTCCTAAGATGGTTATGATGGTAGCCTCCACCATCAGCCCAGCATTTTTACATTCACAATTTTATTTGATGTGGTCTATACTGAAAAGGTGAGGCTGTGTGGGGTAAGGGAAGATCATTTTTAAAAGGCTAATTCTCTAGGAAAATTCTGCCTGAAATTCAAGTGATTGCTTGAGGAATAAAGCACTTTGTAATTCTATCTACAAAATTCAAAGGGTATGATTTAAAATTAGATTCTAGGCTGGGCATGGTGGCTCACACCTGTAATCCCAACACTTTGGGAGGCCGAGACCACAGGATCACTTGAGCTCAGGAGTTTGAGAACAGCCTGGGCAACACAGCGAGACTCCATCTCTACAATTTTTTTTTTTTTTTAATTAGCCAGGCATGGTGGCATGCACCTGTAGTCCCAGCTGCTCAGGAAGCTAGGTGGGAGGATCGCTTAAGCCCAGGAGTTGGAGACTGCAGTGAGCAATGATCGTGGAACTGCACTACAGCCTGGGCAACACAGCAAGACCTTATGTCAAGAAAAATAATTTTAAAAATGAAAGATAGAGGCCGGGCACGGTGGCTCACCCCTGTAATCCTAGCACTTTGGGAGGCTGAGGTGGGCAGATCGCTTGAGGCCAGGAGTTCAAGACCAGCCTGCTAACATGGTGGAACCCCATCTCTACCAAAACAAAATACAAAAATTAGCTGGGCATGGTGGCAGGTGCCTGTATTCCCAGCTGAGGCAGGAGAATCACTTAAACCTGGGAGGTGGAGGTTGCAGTGAGCTGTGACTGTGCCACTGCACTCCAGCCTGGGTGACAGAGCGAGACCCTGTCTCAAAAACAAAACAAAACAAAACAAAACAAAAAACCCAAAAAGATAGGCTGGGCACAGCGGCTCACGCCTGTGCTCCCTGAGAGGCTGAGATGAGCAGATCACTTGAGGTCAGGAGTTGCAGACCAGCCTGGCCAAAATGGCAAAACCCCATCTCTACTAAAAATGCAAAAATTAGCCAGGCATGGTGGTGCATGACTGTAATCCCAGCTACTCAGGAGGCTGAGGCAGGAGAATCCCTTGAGCCTAGGAGTCAGAGGTTGCAGTGAGCCGAGATGGCACCACTGCACTCCAGCCTGGGCAACAGAGCAAAATTCTATCTCAAAAAAAAAAAAAGACAAAAATTAAATTCCATATTATTTCCTAAAAAATAAGTATAAATCTAAAAAAATTAAGGATGTATAATAAGGCATCTGAGCACAAAAATCAAAGTTTTAAAATCCAAATTTTAAAAAATCAGAGGCTGGGTGTGGTGGGTCATGCCTGTAATCCTAACACTTTGGGAGGACAAGGTGGGCAGATCACTTCAGCTCACGAGTTCAAGCCCAGCCTGGCCAACATGGCAAAATCCTATCTCTACGAAAAATACAAAAAAATTAGCCAGGCGTGGTGGCATGTGCCTGTAGTCCCAGCTACTTGGTGGGGGCAGAGATGGAAGGATTGCTTGAGCCTTGGAGGTTGAGGATGCAGTGAGCTGAGATTGCACCACTACACTCCAGCCTGGGTGACAAAGTGAGACACTGCCTCAACAAGAAAAAAAAAAAAAAAATCAAAGTTCATCTAAATTCAATTGCCAGGTTTCTAATATTTTACCCTTGACTTCAATGCTGTCATGTAAAATACGGCTTTTTTTTTTTTTTTTTTTTTTCTTTTGAGATGGAGTCTCGCTCTTGTTGCCCAGGCTGGAGTGCAATGGGGCAATCTCAGCTCACCGCAACCTCCACCTACTGTGTTCAAGTGATGCTCCTTCCTCAGCCTCCGTGTAGCTGGGATTACAGGCATGCGCCACCATGCCCGGCTAATTTCGTAGTTTTAGTAGAGATGGGGTTTCTCCATGTTGGTCAGGCTGGTCTCGAACTCCTGACCTCAGGTGATCCGCCCGCCTCGGCCTCCCAAAGTGCTGGGATTACAGGTGTGAGCCAACGCACCCAGCTGGGTTTTTTTTGTTTTTTGTTGTTTTTTGGTTTTTTGAGACGGAGTCTCACTGTTGTCCCCCAGGCTGCAGTGTAATGGCACAATCTCGGCTCACTGCAACCTCTGCCTTCCGGGTTCAAGCAATTCTCCTGCCTCAGCCTCCAGAGTAGCTGTGATTACAGGTGCACAACACCATGCCCGGCTAATTTTTGTATTTTTAGTAGAGACAGGGTTTCACCATGTTGGCCAGGCTGGTCTTGAAGTCCTGACTTCAAGTGATCCGCCCACCTCAGCCTCCCAAAGTGCTGGGATTACAAGCGTGAGCCACCGCGCCCGGCCAAAACACAGCTTCTTAGGAGGAAGGAAATAATCGGGAGTACTCTAGAGGGGGAATATATGGACCGGGGTAGACAGAGTGTTCGTGTTTTAAACAACTGGGTGAAGCCACAGGCAGAAAGTGTGATTGACTGGGGACCATGTGCGTGACTGGGCTCGGCACCGTACCTGGGAGAACTTCAGCACCTCCACGCCAGCGTTCTCCAGCTCCTCCGTGCAGTTAGTGCTGATCATTGAATCAAAGCTTCTAAGAACCTGCACATCAACATAGGGATGGGTAATGGGAGAGGAAGAAACCTTGAGCAAAGCCACACTACAAACTTAGCAGGGAAACTTCAGCATATCTCTCCCCTAATTATTTCCTCCTTACTTATGTCAATATTGGGAGTGGAGTATTAATAAATTCCCTACTTTCCTACGTCACCACCACCATCTGCAACACATATGACTTCACCAACTCCTGTCTTACAGTTAAATGGACAGTCATTGTCCACTGTCTTCTCGCAAAGCTTGCTTCTCTTTTCCTTAAGTTCAGGGAACAGAAATTCTCTTTCCACTTTTCGTATCTCAAGGTCTGCTTTCTCTGATATGATGGAAGGGAAGTTCACTAGCAAAATCTTGTCTAGCCATAAATCTCAACAGGTTGGCCTTGAAGATATATCTATGATCATCCACATATGGAGTTCAGGTGGGAGGTCATGAGTTCTTCACAGAGTAGTTCTTTTCCTTTTCTTTTTCTTTCTTACTTTTTTTTTTTTTTTTTTTTTGGAGAGGGAGTCTTGCTCTGCCACCCAGACTAGAGTGCAGGGGTACCATCTCAGCTCACTGCAACCTCCACCTCCCGGGTTCAAGCAATTCTCCTGCTTCATCCTTCCGAGGAGAAGGGATTACAAGCACCTGACATCATGCCTGGCTAATTTTTGTATATTTTTGGTAGAGACAGGGTTTCACCATGTTGACCAGGTTGACCTCAAACTCCTGACCTCAGGTGATACGCACACCTCGGCTTCCCAAAGTGCTGGGATTATAGGCATGAGCCACATGCCCGGCCAGAGTAGCTCTAAAATGGAGTTAACACTGGGACAGGAAAAAGGAGAATGAACTTGGTGCATTCGGGATGGGAGAGGGCAGGAAGCCCAAGTAGGATGTGGCTCTCTGCAAAGTAGCCAATTTGACAGATGCAGGAATTGCCCCCTCTATTGACAGACTGCTGCAGTTTATTTACGTATTTACATATAAATTCGAGCTAGGAACTCCTCTGCCTTTCCCCATCCTTCTAATTTGCTGGATATATTCTAGCAAAATAATACTTACCTGTGAAAAAATTTTTCAGGACCTAAACCTCGTGGAGCTAATTATACAACCAGTTTCAAAGTCACAGAGAAAGTTCCTTGAAGTACATACTGCCTAGGATTCTCAGAATCCCTGTCTCCCTCCATCTGCTCACATAAGAATTAGAATCAGGCCAGGTGCCGTGACTTACGCCTGCAATCCCAGCACTTTGGGAGGCTGAGACGGGCGGATCACAAGGTGAGCATCCTGCCTCGGCCTTGCAAGTGCTGGGATTACAGGTGTGAGCCATTGTGCCCGGGTTCCTGTATATTCTTAAGTGGAATGAAGGGAGGTAAGACTTGAATTGGAAGAGTGGAGAAAATAGTCTACTGAAGGTCCTAAGATGGTTATGATGGTAGCCTCCACCATCATCAGTCCAGCATTTTTACTGGTCTTGAACTTGAAAGACCATCCTGGCTAACATGGTGAAACCCCATCTCTACTAAAAATACAACAAACTAGCCAGGCATGCTGGTGGGCGCCTGTAGTCCCAGCTACTCAGGAGGCTAAGGCAGGAGAATGGCGTGAACCCAGGAGGCGGAGCTTGCAGTGAGCTGAGATCGCATCATTGCACTCCAGCCTGGGCAACAGAGCGAGACGCCATCTCAAAAAGAAAAAAAAAAGAATTAGAATCATAGCATCTTGGTAATTAGGGATCTGATAAATTCTGTCCCTGCAGAACTAGGTCCCAAAGGCATTATGTGGCTTACCTAAGTCACAAATTTGTTAGGAACAGTCAGCTGCCCAGGCTAGAGTGCAATCATCTTTGCTCACTGCAGCCTTGACCTCCTGGATTCGAACCATTCTCCTATCTCAGCCTCCCAAGTAGCTGGAACTACAGGCGTATACCACTATGCCTTGCTAATTTTTAAAATTTTTTTAGTAGAGATAGGGTCTCACTATGCTGCCCAGGTTGGTCTTGAACTCCTCCCTGCTATTTGGGAACCTGAGGCAGGAGGATAGCTTGAGGCCAGGAGTTCGAGACCAGCCTGGGCAACATAGTAAGACCTCATCTCTAAAAATAGATAAAAATTAGTCAGGTGGCACATGCCTGTAATTCCAAGCACTTTGGGAGGCCAAGGTGGGCAGATCACTTGAGCTCAGGGGTCTGAGACCAGCCTGGGCAACATGGCAAAACCTCACTGGGTGTGGTGGCATGCTCCTGTAGTCCTAGCTATTTGGGAGGCTGGGGTGGGAAGATCGCTTGAGCCCAGAAGGCTGAGGCTGCAATGAGCCATGATGTGCCACTGCACTCCAGCCTGGGCAACACAGTGAGACCCTGTCTCAAAAAAAAAAAAAAAAAAAATTAGTCAGGGCATGGTGGCCCACACCTGTAGCCTCAGCTTCTTGGAAGGCCGAGGCAGGAACATCCTATGAGCTCAGAAGCCTGCAGTGAGCTATGATCACGCCACTGTACTGCAGACTGGGTGACAGAGCAAGACTCTGTCTCAAAAAAAAAAAAAAAAGAAGTTCAAGTGTATGATCTACAAGATTGCCTTTAATGCAAGTTCATTCAATCTGCAGCAGCCTGCAGGCCAGAGTGCGGACCAAGATGACTTTGAATGTGGCCCAACACAAATCTGTACACTTTCTTAAACTGCTATGAGATTTTTTTTGCATTTTTTTTTTTTGAGACACAGTCTTGCTCTGTTGCCCAGGTTGGAGTGCAGTGGTGCGATCTCGGCTCACTCATTACAGTTACCTGCCACCATGCCTGGATAATTTTTGGATTTTTAGTAGAGATAGGGTTTCACCACGTTGGCCAGGCTGGTCTCCAACTACTGACCTCAAGTGATTCGCCTGCCTCGGCCTCCCAAAGTGCTGGAAAGTAGAGGCATGAGCCACTGTGCCCAGCTTGCAATTTATTTTATTATTAGCTCATCAGCTATTATTTGTGTCAGTATATTTTATATGTAGCCCAAGACAATTCTACTTCTTCCAGTGTGGCTCAGGGAAGCCAAAAGATTGGACACCCCTGCTTTAATGCAAAGAATTTAGTAAATTGTTTGGAATGAGTGTCAACCAATCTAACATTACTTGATCATATAAAATTGATTTCCAGAAATTAATAAATTAACCTGGCAGGGCTCAGTGGCTCACACCTGTAATCCCAGCACTTTGGGAGGCTGAGGCGAGCAGATCACGAGGTCAGGAAATTGAGACCATCCTGGTGAACACGGTGAAACCCCGTCTCTACTAAAAATACAAAAATTAGCCGGGCATGGTGGTGGACACCTGTAATCTCAGCTACTCGGGAGGCCGAGGCATGAGAATCACTTGAGCCCAGGAGGCAGAGGTTGCAGTGAGCTGAGATGGTGTCACTGCACTCCAGCCTGGGCAACAGAGTGAGACTCTAATTAATTAAAAAAATAAATTAACCTAACTGTTTAATTTAGCTAATAGTTATGTTTAGGCCCCCACGTCTCCCTATGAGGGCATCTCATATCTACCACTTAGTGATGAAATTACCAGCCAATTTGACCAACTCAAAATCATCATCAACCAGCAACTGGGAGGGATATTGGCCAAATTCAGGTAACTTGGATACAGCACCATGTGAAACCAACCAACTGACCCCCACCTGTTTTGCACCCTAGTATTTAATGACAACATCAGAAAAAATTCTTCATTTTTTAAATTAACATCAAGAAAAGGGAAAAGGAAAAGGTGGAATTTACCTTATCATGCCGTATCATGAGTGATGTCTTAGAACCCAGGGCTGAGAGGATCCCTGCTATCTCCACAGCAATGTAACCTGCACCAACAATGACGCTGCGGCTGAGATGCAAGCACAGGGTTAGAACTTTTAAATAAACTAATTTTGGAATAATTTTACATTTACAGAAAAGTTGCAGAGATAGTGCAGAGATTTCCCTCATTATACCCCTTGATCAGTTTTCCCTAAAGTTAACGTTTTACTTAACTAGGGTACCATTGTCAAAATAAGAAATTGACATTGGTACATTACTAATGACTAAACCCTAGACTGCAGATTTTCACCACTTTTCCCCGGTTTTTTTGAGACAGGGTCTCACTCTGTCACCCAGGCTGGAGTGTAGTGGTGTGAACACGGCTCACTGCAGCCTCAACCTCCAGGACTCAAGCGATCCTCCAGCCTCAGCCTCCCGAGTAGCTGCGACTACAGACATGCATTGCCACACCCAGCTAATATATATATATATATATATATATATATATATATATATATATATATTTTTTTTTTTTTTAAACTAGAGACAGAGTCTCACCATGTTGCCCAGGCTAGTCTCAGCTCCCGGGCTCAAACAATGCTCTGACCTTGGCCTCCCAAAGTGTCGGCATTATAGGTGTAAACCACCTTGCCCAGTCCAGTTTTTCTATTAATCTCTTGTTTTCTGTTCCAAGATCCAATCCTGGATACCACCACAACTTTAAGTAGAAAATATCCCTTTGGGCCTGCCCAACATAGTGAGACCCCATCACTACAAAAACGAAAAAGTAAGGCCAGGCACGGTGGCTCATGCCTGTAATCCTAGCACTTTGGGAGGCTGAGATGGGTGGATCACCTGCGTCAGGAGTCCGAGACCAGCCTGGCCAACATGGTGAAACCCGTCTCTACTAAAAATACAAAACGTTAGCCAGGCACAGTGGCGCATGCCTGTAATCCCAGCTACTTGGGAGGCTGAGGCAGGATAATCGCTTGCCCTCGGGAGACAGAGGATGTAGTAAGCCAAGATTGTGCCAATGAACTCCAGCCTGGGCAACAGAGCAAGGCTCTGTCTCAAAAAAAAAAAAAAAAAAAAACCCTAAAAGTAAAAATAAAAATTAGCCAAGTATGAAGGTGTGTGTCTGTGGTCTCAGTTACTTGGGAGGTTGAGGCAGGAGGATAACTTGTGTCTGGGAGATGGAGGCTGCAGTGAGCTATGACTGCACCACTGCAGTGTAGCCTGGGTGACAAAGCAAAAGACCCTATCTCAAAAGAAAAGAAAAATCCCTAACATTCCCTCACAGAAGAAGGGAAATATATTTTTCATTGTTTTTAAAGCTCTTTAGCCTCATTTCCTCAGAGAGGACACAAAACCTTTGGAAATAAGGAATGATTCCTTATGCAAAGATCCTCACACCTAAAACTAAAATCAGGGTCACAGATCTCACCACCATCACTCTCCTCTATTCAGTGTACCTCCTTGTTTGCTATTTAGTTCTATCAGTCATTGCAATATGATCAAAGGCCAATTTACACAAGCCAGTTGTAATCTGTAGGACAAAACTGTAGTCAAGCTAAACTGCCTGAATACATTTTGGTCTAAAAAAAGAATCTTGGCCAGGTGTGGTGGCTCACAACTATAATTCCAGCACTTCGGGAAGCCCAGGTAGGAGGACTGCTTGAGGCTAAGAGTTCAAAACCAACCTGGTCAACCGAGTAAGACCCCGTCTTATTTTTTAAAGATTTAAAACAATTTTAAAAACAAAAAATAATATAAAAAATAAAATATATAAAATAATCTTAAGTACTAGATACATGCTTGGGTCTAAATTGCTGGTAGAGAAGCTCTGGTTCCTGCCCTAGAGCAATAATGTTGACTTCCATACTACAGCCCAGGCTATAAGTACCTTCGGCTGAAGCTGTCCCATCAGGGACTGGAGTCTTCTAAAGTTTCAAACACTGACCTCTACCATTGCTACAGTGCTAATCAGAGACGAAGGAAACCGTTCTTTAATACCTCCCATAGGCAAGGTATTCGGAGTTCTGAGGGCTTAAGGTCAGGATGGATTATAAAGTAAGAACCCAAATGGCTACAGGTTAGAAGTGATGACTCTCTCATCCTGCAATGCACAGTAAGAAAAGACCAATTTTCTCCTTTTTTTTTTTTTTAAGAGTCTCGCTCTGTCACCCAGGCTGGAGTGCAGTGGCATGATCTTGGCTCACTACAACCTCCACCTCCGGGGTTCAAGTGATTCTCCTGCCTCAGTCTCCCGAGTAGCTGGGACTACAGGAGTTCACCAGTACGTTCAGCTAATTTTTGCATTTTTAGTAAAGATGAGATTTTTATCATGTTGGCCAGGCTGGTCTCAAATTCCTGGCCTCAAGTGATCCACCCGCCTCGGCATCCCAAAGTGTTAGGATTACAGGCGTAAGGCACTGCGCCCGGCCTAAAAAGACAAATTTCTATGTAGTTCAAAACTGTGAAATCGCTCTTTTTCTATCTCCACTCCCTCCTTCCTAACAATGCGTTGATCTCTTTTCCTTCCTCTGAATTTTCCCTCCTTATTTCCTGTGTCTTCCCTTTCTTCCCCAAACATTTATTATGTACATTCTACTTTGAGCTAAGCTTTGCACTACACTGGATGAACAATGGCCCCCATCCTTGAGGAATTTTGTTTTTTTTTTAGATGGAGTTTTGCTCTTGCTGCCCAGGATGGAGTGCAATGGTGCAATCTCCACTCACTGCAACCTCCACATCCCAGGTTCAAGCGATTCTTCGGCCTCAGCCTCCCGAGTAGCTGGGATTACAGGCATGCGTCAACCATGCCCGGCTAATTTTGTATTTTTAGTAGAGATGGGGTTTCTCCACGTTGGTCAAGGTGGTCTCGAATTCCTGATCTCAGGTGATCCACCTGCCTCGGCCTCCTGAAGTACTGGGATTACAGGCGTGAGCCACCGCGAGTCACTGTGCTCGGCCTTTTTTTTTTTTTTTTTTTTTTTTGAGACAGAGTCTCGCTGCGTCGCCCAGGCTGGTATGCAGTAGCGTGATCTCAGTTCACATCAACCTCCGCCTCCCGGATTCAAGTGACTCTCGTACCTTAACCTCCTGAGTAGTTAGGATTACAGGCGCACATCACCGTGGCTGGCTAATTTTTGTATTTTAGTAGAGACAGGGTTTCACCATGTTGGCCAGGCTGGTCTCAAACTCCTGACCTTAAGTGATCTGCCTGCCTCAGCCTCCCAAACTGTTGGGATTACAGGCATGAGCCACCGTACCTGGGTGTGGAATTTCTTCTTTAATTTTAAAATTTGTGTGTAGAGGCTGGGCGCAGTGGCTCATGCCTGTAATCCCAGTACTTTGGGAGGCCAAGGGGCTAAGGCAGGAGAATCGCTTGAACCTGGGAGGTGGAGGTTGCAATGGGCCGAGATCACGCCATTGCACTCCAGCCTGGACAACAACAGTGAAACTCTGCCTTAAAAAAGTTCTGTGTAGAGACAGTATCTCCCTATGTTGCCCAGGCTGGTCTCAAACTCCTGGGCTCAAGTGATCCTCCAGCCTGAGCCTCCCAAGCAGCTGAGACTACCAGCACATGCCACCATGCCCAGCTAATTTTTGTATTTTTTTTGCAGAGATCAGGTTGTGCTGTGTTGCCCAGGCTGGTTTCAAACTCCTGGGCTCAAGCAATTCGCTCGCCTCAGGCCTCCCAAAGTGCTGGGAATACAGGCATAAGCCACTGCGCCTGGCTTCTGGAACTGACCTTTCAGGCGGCTGAATCCCTAAAAGATTTCTCTTTACCTCAATACGGCCCCAGGACTACTCATGCCACAGTATTCCACGGTGTTCATGCTCCATCCAACCAGAAGCCCCTCAGCGCAAAAACTAAATCATGCTATCTTCCCTACATTATTTACTCACTTGCCCAATTATTTACTTATTCACCAACACCGAAACAAAGATAAAGTAGACTTGAAAAATCACATATCCATTGTAAATTCATTTTCTTGTGTTTCAGAGCCTTTTGTTGATGACATGCATAAATGTAAATATTTAAAATCGCTAATGAACAACTATCTATAATGAAACTTCTTTGAGGGTGAGTCCGGAATGAAATTACATTATCCAAACATAATGAGTCATGACTGCATGTCTCACTACATCCTCACATATGTCATGTTATTCAACCCTAAAAATCAAACAATGCAGGGTGGATCACAGGGAAGGAAGGCTGTTCTCTAACACATTTCTACGACCTGATAGCAAACCGAGAAAGATTGTATGCTTTTCTTAGAACTCCTCCAAGTCAGAAGCTTCCCTGGTCTGAGTATCTTCAAGGGACATTTTCACCATCCTATGGAACTGCAAAGCGGCTCCCTGGTCGTTTCTGAACTGCCTCGTGCTGTCTGAACTGTCCGTGACTCTGGGTGATTCAAAGTGAAGACAGGCTCATGGACTATTAGTCACTCTCCCTAAAAGACTTTCTGAGAGCATAGGACTAGGACCTCAAACTGGATTAGCACAGCCCCTGAGGGAGCAGAAGAGTTGAGCAATGCGAACTCCACAGTGAGTGCCACTCAGAAGACGAATGAAGGCCAGACCCTGCGCCAACATGTTGGGTCCCTCCACCTGTTTCCAGGCATCACCTCTTCTCACAAGTGACAGGAGGATCCCTCTAAACTAGAAAGCCTGCAATATGCTGCAACTTCAAATCAGAGAAACAAACTTTCTCATGACCTTTTTCCCCCCTCTATGAATCTGAATCCATTCAGCACGGTGGCCCATGCTTGTATGTGTACTGCTTTGGGAGGCCAAGGTGGGAGCATTGCTTGAGGCCAGAATTCTAGACCAGCCTGGACAACAGAATGAGACCCCACCTCTATAAAAATTCAAATTAAAAAGTTACCCAGGTATGGTGCTGCACGTTTGGAGTCCCAGCTACTTGGGAGGCTGAGGTGAAAGGACTGCTGGAGCCCAAGAGCTCAAGGCTACTGCAAGCCACGATGGCACCACTGCACTCCTGCCTGGGCAATGCAAGAAGACCCTGTCTCTAAAAAAAATAAACGTTTTTTCATGAAAAGAAAATCTGGCCGGGCGTGGTGGCTCACACCTGTAATTCCAGCACTTTGGGAGGCCGAGGCGGGCAGATCACCTGAAGTCAGGAGTTCGAGACCAGTCTGACCAATGGAGAAACCCCATCTCTACCAAAAATACAAAATTAGCTGGGTGTGGTGGCGCTCTCTCTCTTTCTCTCTTTCTTTCTTGGTGTGATCTTGTCTCACTGCAACCTCCGCCTTGAGAATTCACGTGATTCCCCTGCCTCAGCTTCCCGAGTAGCTGAGACTACAGGCCCGCACCACCACGCCCAGCTAATTTTCAGTTTTAGTAGAGATGGGGTTTCACCATGTTGTCCAGGCTGGTCTCAAGCTCCTGACCTCAGATGACCTGCCCGCTTCAGCCTCCCAAAGTGCTGAGATTACAGCCACGAGCCACCACATCTGGCCAAAACCAGCTATTCTATTCTAAAATACAAGCTCCTTTAGACACATTCTTAATTGATGCTGTATCAAGTTGAAGAAAGGAGACAGTTTTAGGACTCTGTTATGCAGTCTTCAAATTACTCTGCATTTGACTTTGGCCTCTGATTGAAAGCATGAAAGATTTGAGGGATCTACTGAGGAGTTCTAGGAATGAGATATACAAGGTCATGGTAAGAGGATGGAATTCAGGAAAGGCCTACATTAAATGCTTGGGAGGAGAGGACAAAGAAAAGCCACCAGGAGACACTAAGGAAGAGGGAGTCACTGCAGTCAGGTCAGGTTGGCTTACCTAGGCAATTCTTCCAGTTGAAAAAATCCATCACTGGTTATTCCTAAGCTGGCACCTATGTAGAAAAAGGCAACATAGATCACACAAGACTGCTCTTTCTCTTGCAAAATAATCACAACATTTTATGCAAAAACCAAACACTTTCACAGCCAACATAGTCTCCGTTTTGACAAGTTTTGTTAAAGTCTCTGCTTGGAAAGCTGCCAACCAAATCCTCCCTGAGTCAACATTTTTATTTTCTCTCTAGAAACAGAAGCCATGATGGCTAAATAACTTTTACATTTCTCTGAAGAATGAAGATCTCAGCAGTCATGAACAGACTCTGCTGGATCTGTTCACCCTCCCACCCCGAGGGTAGGAGGAACCCTGGGGCTTAGCTCATTACAGGCATGAGCCACCGTTCCCGCCTGAAAAGACAAATTTCTATGTAGTTCAAAATCTATGTGGCCTGGCCAATGTGGTGAAACCCCGTCTCTACTAAAAATACAAAAATTAAAAATTAGCTGGGCATGGTGGTGTGCACCTGTAGTCCCAGCTACTCAGGAGGCTAAGGCAGGAGAATCACTTGAACCTGGGAGGCGGAGGTTGCAGTGAGCCGAGATGGTGCCACTGCACTCCAGCCTGGGAACAGAGCAAGATTTCGTCTCATTAAAAAAAAAAAAATAGATGTGGCCCTTTCCTCTCTGCTTATTCTTTCAAAGGTTTCAACCTATATGGTATATACATTGAATTACAAGAGGTACAACCTATATAGTGAAATAAACATGTAGTGAAAAGCAGATTGAAACCTTTGGATATAGGATAGCAGGTCCTATCTTATAGGACTTCCAAATGCATTATTCCAGGTTTGACTTTCTTCCCAGGTTGCAGTTCCATGTTTCTAATTATCTCGCCACACAATTTTACACTGGCTTCAACCTTAGTCTATTTAGAACTGAACCTTAATTTTATTTTCCAACCTGTATCTCTCTCCAGTTTACCACTTCAGTTACCATCTGCCCCCAATAATGCAGACAAAGCCTTCAGCTGTCAACTGCTGATTCCTTCTCTCAGTAGCCCCCCTACCTTCATTTCTCATCAGTTATTAAATATATTAGGCTGGGTGCAGTGGCTCACACCTGTAATCCCAGCACTTTGGGAGACTAAGACAGGCAGATCGACCGAGGTCAGGAGTTCGAGACTAGCCTGGCCAACATGGTGAAACCCTATCTCTACTAAAATTACAAAAATTAGCTGGGTGTGGTGGCACATGCCTGTAATCCCAGCTACTCAGGAGGCTGGGGCAGGAGAATCGCAGGAGGCAGAGGTTGCAGTGAGCCAAGATCCTGCCATTGCACTCCAGCCTAGGTGACAAGAGCAAAACTCTGTCTCTAAACAAACAAACAAACAAATATATATGTTGCATTTTGGCCGGGTACAGTGGCTCATACAGCACTTTGGGAGGCCGAGGTGGGCGGATCACCTGAGGCCAGGAGTTTGAGATCAGCCTGGACAATGTGGCAAAACCCCACCTCTACTAAAAATACAAAAAAAATTAGCTGGACATGGTGGCATGTGCCTATAATACCAGCTACTAAGAAGGCTGAGGCAGGAGAATCACTTAAATCCAGGAGGCAGAGGTTCTATTGAGTGGAGATTGTGCCACAGCACTCCAGCCTGGGTGGCAGAGCAAGACGCTGTCTCAAAAAAAAAAAAAAAATTCACGTTGATAATGTATCTTATGAAGCCAATCCATGGAGAATTCAAAAGATGTATAAACTACGTTCACCATCCATAAAGTCCTTACAATCTAGCTGGGAAGAAAGAAAGAGATCACTTGAGCAATCTCCCATCTAAATCTCCTGGTCAAGGCCTTAGTGAGCTGTGATCACACCACTGCACTCCAGCCTGGACAACAGAGCAAGACCCTGTCTCAAAAAAATAAAGTAATATAAAATAAAATAATAGGCCGGGCACAGTGGCTCACGCCTGTGATCCCAACACTCTGGGAGGTTGAGGCGGGCGGATCACTTGAGGTCAGGAGTTTAAGACCCACGTGACCAACATGGTGAAACCCTGTCTCTACTAAAATACATAAATTAGCTGGGCGTGGTGGCGGATACCTGTAATCCCAGCTACTCAAGAGGCTGAAGCAGGAGAATGGCGCGAACCCGGGAGGCAGAGGTTGCAGCGAGCCGAGGTTGTGCCACTGCACTCCAGCCTTGGTGACAGAGCCAGACTCCGTCTCAAAATAAATAAATAAATAAATAATAAAATGCAAAAGCAGTTATGACCATCTCTGAGATTCCTTATAGCTTTCATCTTCTATAATTCTCTACTTAAAAGAGAAAATATGTATATAAAAGCTTACTTAGCTACTTAAGCTACATCCTTAGAAGATTTCTCTCTCTGGAACAAAACAATAAATTATCACGTGTCTTATAAATAACAACCCATCTGACAAACTGAGGCTGGAAACAATGTATGCTAAGCTGAGAAGGAAAGAATGAGGCTTTCATTGATTTCTCTCCCTGTTACCTACAATATGTCTGAGCCTGGGGCCAAATGAAATCTCTTGGCCGGGCACAGTGGCCTGCAATCCCAGCACTCTGGGAGGCCAAGGTGGACGGATCATCTGAGGTCAGGAATTCAAGACCAGCCTGGCCAATACGATGAAACCCCATCTCTACTAAAAATACCAAAATTAGCCAGGTGTGGTGGTGGCGTGCCTATAGTCCCAGCTACTCGGGAGGCTGAGGCAGGAGAATCGCTTGAACCCAGGAGGCGGAGGTAGCAGTGAGCCAAGATTGTGCCACTGCACTCCAGCCTGGGTGCCTGCATCATAAGCTACAACTAGGCCAACTGCAGTTAGGTTCTGCAAAGACCTTCTCCCATGGCCTGGCTCCAAAGAGAGAACTGGTTTAGGCAGATCCCCTGGCATGGCTTGTCAGGTTGAAAGCAACGGTAAACTCTTGACTGCTGTTAATGAGTACCTGCTGTATGACTCACCCGGGATCTGGCTCTCATGAGGGATGGAGGGCACACCACCTGTGGCGATCAGGATGTGAGGCGCGGTGTACTTCTTCCCACTGACCTCTATCGTGGGCTTGGGATCACTAGTGAATGCTGCATGGCCACGGATGATTTCTATATGGGACTAGAGAAGGAACCATGACATTAGCCTGTTCTTAGAATAAAAACAAAGACACCTGCTGCAACTTATCAGAACTTTCATTTATCTACTGAACATTTTGATTCTTGGTTTGCTGATGCCAACACAATTCTCTATTGTTCAAGTTTCTGCAGAACTCCTAATTGGCAACCTATACTTAGGAAAGGGGTTGCCATTAGATGCTGGAAGTACACAGTAAGATGAAATAGGCTGGGCACAGTGGCTTACAACTGTAGTCCTAGCACTTTGGGAGGCAGAGGTGGGTGGATAGCTTGAGCTCAGGAATTTGAGACCAGCCTGAGAAACATGTCAAAACCCAGTCTCTACTAAAAATACAAAAACTAGCCAGGCATGGTGCTGCACACCTGTAGTCCCAGCGCTTTGAGGGGCTGAGGCAGGAGGATTGCTTGCATCTGGGAGGTTGAGGCTGCAGTGAGCTGAGATGGCGCCACTGCATTCCAGCCTGGATGACAAAGTGAAGAGGATGAGGAGAAGGAAGAAGAAGAAGGAAGGAGGGAAGAGGAGGAGGGGAAGGAAGAAGGAGGAGGAGGAGAAAGGGGAGGAGGAGAAGGAGGAGGAGGAAGAAAGAAGAAAGAAGTTAGGAGAAAGGAGGAGGAGGAAAAGAGGAAGAAAAGGAGGAGAAGGAGAAGGAGGAGGAGGAGAAGGGGAGATGGAGGAGGGAGGAGGAGAGGGGAAAAGGAGGGGGAGGAGGAGGAGAAGGGAAAAGGAGGGGGAGGAGGAGGAGGGAGGAAGAGGAGGGTGAAGGAGGAAAAGGAAGAGGAGGAGGAGAAGGAGGAGGAGAAAGAAGAAAGAAGAAGAAATACAAGTGCTACCTTGGGCCGAAACCCAGAGACAAAAAAGTATATGTGAGGCACCCCCGTAAGAAAGATGACATCTTTGCCCCCAATAATTGAAGGTGAAAGTTCCTTATGTGCAATGTGAACATATTACAGAATGGTGTGTCTGGGCTGGGCGTGGTGGCTCACACCTGTAATTCCAGCACTTTGGGAGGCCGAGGCAGGCGGATCACCTGAGGTCGGGAGTTCAAGACCAGCCTGACCAAAATGGAGAAATCCTGTCTCTACTAAAAATGTAAAAATTAGCCAGGAGTGGTGGCGGGCATCTGTAATCCCAGCTGCTCAGGAGGCTGAAGCACGAGAATCCCTCGAACCTGGGAGGCAGAGGTTGCAGTGAGCCGAGATTGTGCCACTGCACTCCAGCCTGGGCAACAGAGCCAAGACTCTCTCTCAAAAAGACTGGTGTGTCTGGAGGAGAGACAGAAGGCTGAGAAAGACAACTGGATAAAGCTGAAATGAGCAGAGGCAAGACCAAGACAGGAATACTCTGGCCAAGGGAGGGAAACGCAATGCTTGTGCTTTCGTAAACTGGGAAAAATACCACAAAAGTACATGACACAGAAGTTCTATGCTGGAGACAGAGAGAACTCAGACTCTTACTTTTGGATGTGCTCTTACTGGAATCCTCTGCACCAAGGCCTTCACTTAGGGGGTGCTGGCATGCTTCTGCCAGCCACGATACATGCAGGGGCATGCAAATGTGGTCAACTTATAAGAATAATGGAACCATGTAAGCACGATTACAAAGTGGAATGCTTTAACATTTTGGAACATGCTTGATTCTGAATTATCTTCTCCTTTCCCTGCACCCTCCAGGCCTGTTCCTGTAGGTGCCAGGCTTAATCAAGCTGAATCAAGGTCAAAGACAAAACCCACAGGCCTCCAGAACACCATTCCCTCGGGTCGTAATGACGTCCTCCGCAATGCTAGACAAAAAGGAGTGTGGCTCACATGGCAATAGGACAGACACTAGTTCAGAGGAAGAAGCAGTGAGATTTTTACTTTCACTTTCTAGGACATTAAATAGAAAGTTTCCTTTGCAATATAGAATTTCTGGGTCAACTGTAAGTAATTCCTTCCCCATAAGATCACCATAAACTATAGCACACACCAAGATTTCTAAGTATTACAAAATGCTGGTTCCTGAATAATTTTCCTACCTCTTTTGAAAAAGTATTTCAGCTAGCTCCATTAAAAAAAAAAAAAAAAAAGGCCGGGCGCGGTGGCTCAAGCCTGTAATCCCAGCACTTTGGGAGGCTGAGACGGGCGGATCACGAGGTCAGGAGATCGAGACCATCCTGGCTAACACGGTGAAACCCCGTCTCTGCTAAAAAATGCAAAAAACTAGCCGGGTGAGGTGGCGGGCGCCTGTAGTCCCAGCTACTCCGGAGGCAGGAGAATGGTGTAAACCCGGGAGGCAGAGCTTGGGCCTGGGCGGCAGAGCGAGACTCCGTCTCAAAAAATAAAAATAAATAAAAAATAAGTAAATAAATAAAAAATAAAAAACCTGGTGTGTTTTAGTACTACCAGTGTTACTCTATACTCAGACTTAAAATCTCCTGTGCATAAGGACTGCAGGCCTCTAAATATTTTTCCCCTGGATTGCGGATCAAGGTTGGAAAAGATCACCCTCCAAAAAATAAACCCAATGAATAAGAATATAAAACTGCATACAGTTAGCTACCTATGAAGTAGCTTGTCCTAAAAATTGGTGTATAAATATGCTGCTACTGAGATCACAGTGGCCCAATTATCATCAAGAATCCACTGATCTAAGCCAGGTGTAGTGGCTGATGCCTATAATCCCAGCATGTTGGAAGGCCAAGGCAGGAGGATCACTTGAGCCTGGGAGGTCCAGGCTGTAATGAGCTGAGATCATGCCACTGCACTTCAGCCTGGGTGACCGAGTAAGACCCTTCTCAAAAAAAAAAAAAAAAAAAAGGCCGGGCGCGGTGGTTCACGCCTGTAATCCCAGCACTTTAGGAGGCCGAGGCAGGTGGATCACGAGGTCAGGAGATCGAGACCATCCTGGCTAACACGGTGAAACCCCGTCTCTACTAAAAATACAAAAAATTAGCCAGGCGTGATGGAAGGCGCCTGCAGTCCCAGCTACGCGGGAGGCTGAGGCAGGAGAATGGCGTGAAACCAGGAGGCAAAGCTTGCAGTGAGCCGAGATCGCGCCACTGCACTCCAGCCTGGGCAACAGAGCAAAACTCTGTCTCAAAAAAAAAAGTTTCTGATCTAAATATAACCTAAGAGGGCCAAGGGTGGTTGCTCACCCCTGTCATCCCAGCACTTTGGGAGGCTGATGCAGGCAGATCACTCAAGGTTAGGAGTTCGAGACCAGCTGGCCAACATAGTGAAATCTTATCTCTACTAAAAATACAAAAAAAATTAGGCAGGTGTGGGGGCACGCGCCTGTAGTTCCAGCTACTCAGGAGGCTGAGGCACAAGAATTGCTTGAACCTGGGAGGCAGAGGTCGCAGTAAGCTGAAATCACACAACTGCATTCCAGCCTGGGGGAGAGAGCAAGATTCTGTTTCACAAACAAACAAAACCTAAGAAATCTTAGAAACAGCAAAGTGAGACCACAAAGACAAATGAAGAGTGGTAGAAAGATACTTTCAAGAAAAAGGAGAGCTAAGTGATGCACAGGTTGTGAATGTCACCCACATGGTCGTGGTGGGAAAGGTGTCACATCCTAGCACTAGGGGGGAAACCATCAGGATAGTGAAGGATGACATACAGTTGCTGGAGGCAAACACACCTCTGCCCAGTTTTCTTGATCAGACGTCATTCATAAAAACAACCTTCTGAATCCGAATTTGGTCTCTTAAGGAGGTCTTACTCTAGGCAAATAAACAATGGCAGGTTTGGCTGGGCACAGTAGCTCATACCTGTAACCTCAGCACTTTGGGAGGCCGAGGTGGGCAGATCACTTGAGATCAGGAGTTCGAGACCCCTGGCCAACATGATGAAATCCTGTTTCTACTAAAAATACAAAAATTAGCTAGGCGTGGTGGTGCACGCCTGTAATCCCAGCTACTTGGGAGGCTGAGGCAGGAGAATTGCTTGCACCTGGCGGGAGGCAGAGGTTGCACTGAGCTGAGATTGTGCTCTTGCATTCCAGCCTGGGTGACTAGAGAAACTGTCTCAAAAAACAAACAAACAAACAAACAAACACACAATGGCAGGTTTTCAGCTAGATGGCACTCCTCTTTTTAATTAATAAACTGCCACACCGGTGCACAAAATCTCTCGTATGTGACTTCTGAATCTAAGTGCCAGGCCAGATCTACTCAAGGTGCAGCCATTAGGTGAGGCCTGGTCTACCAGCTCTGGCACACGCCACCCTCTCTCTGCAGAAGAGACTGGCCAGCTGGGTCAGAGGTTTCTGCTCTGACAGGTCAATTTCAATAAAAGAAAAAGTAAGAGGCCAGGCACAGTGGCTCATGCCTATAATCCCAACACTTTGGGAGGCTAAGGCAGGAGTTTAAAGACCAGCCTAGACAACATAGTAAGAAATCTCTACAAAATATTTTAAAAATTAGCCAGGTGTGGTGGTGCGTGCCTATAATCCTAGCTACTAAGGAGACTGAGGCAGGAGGAGCCCAGGATTTGGAGGCTGCAGTGAGCTATGATTGCACCACTGTACTCCAGCCTGGCGACAGATAGAGACTTGGTCATTAAAAATAAAACAGAGCCAGGCACGGTGGCTCACGCCTGTAATCTCAGCACTTTGAGAGGACAAGGTGGGCAGATCACCTGAGATCAGGAGTTCAAGACCAGCCTGGCCAACATGATGAAACCCTGTCTCTATTAAAAAATACAAAAATTAACTGGGCATGGTGGCACACCATGTAGCCTGTAGACCCAGCTACTCAGGAGGCTGAGGCAGAAGAACTGCTTGAACTCAGGAGACGGAGGTTGCAGTGAGCTGAGATCATGCCACTGCACTCCAGCCTGGGCAACAAAGCGAGACTCCGTCTCCAAAAAAAAAATAATAATAAAAATAAATAAATAGAGCTACAGTCTGGCAAGACTTAGCTGAGTACTCAACAAGGGAATAGCTTTTTCTCAAAGTTAAAAACTCAGCATACACACCTTGGTGAGATTGTTTTGATAGATGGTGTTCAGGCGGCTCACATAGGCATCCCGCTTTTCCTTAATAACGCTGCAATGAAACTCGAGTCAGTACTCAGAAACAGGATCTTCCCCTTCCAGTTAGTAACTAAGGCATCTGTCCCCGAACACCCGAGCAGAGAATCACTGACTGTCAACAGGAACCGCAGTGAATGAATGTCTCCGAAGACAGTCATCCCTTCCCTGTGTCATTCTGCTGCCCCATGTTAAAAGCCTCTGTGCCACTCAGTGGAGAACGCACTCAGCTGGCATCGTCTTCCTGCACAGCAGACAAGGAGAAATGCTTTGGCACAGTCCCTAGAACACGGTGTGCGGAGGACGTGGTGGGTACTTAATAAATACCTGTTACATAAATTTGCTAAATTTCTTCAAAACTGTTATGGCTTCAAAAGATTTACAGCAGTTCCTTAAATAGTTAAACACAAAACTGCCATATGACCCAGCAATTCCATTTCTAAGTACAGACCCAAAAGAAACTGGAAGCAGAGACCCGAACAGATAGATACCTTTACACGAATGTTCATAGCAGCATTGTTCATAATAACCAAAAGGTAAAACAGGCTGGGCGCAGTGGCTCACACCTGTAATTTCAGCACTTTGGGAGGCTGAGGTGGGTGGATCACGAGGTCAGGAGATCGAGACCATCCTGGCTAATACAGTGAAACCCCGTCTCTACTAAAAAAAAATACAAAAAATTAGCTGGGCGTGGTGGCGGGCGCCTGTAGTCCCAGGTACTCAGGAGGCTGAGGCAGGAGAATGGCGTGAACCCGGAAGGTGGAGCTTGCAGTGAGCCGAGATTGTGCCACTGCACTCCAGCCTGGGCGACAGAGCGAGACTCCATCTCAAAAAAAAAAAAAAAAAAAAGCTAAAAACAACCCAAAAATTCACTAACGAATGCATGGATAAACAAAATGTGGTTTTATCCATATGATGAAATCTTAATCTGCCTTTAAAAGGAATGAAGGTTGGGCGCAGTGGCTCACACTTGAAATCCCAGCAAATTGGGAGGCTGAGGCGGGAGGATTACTTCAGCTCAGGAGTTCAAGACTAGCCTGGGCAACACAGTGAGACCTCATCTCTACTAAAAATAAAAATAAAAAAAGTAGGCAGGCATGGTGGCACATGCCTGTAGTTCCAGCTACTCAGGAGGCTGAAGTGGGAGGATAGCTTGAGCCCAGGAGCTCAAGATTGCAGTGAGCTATGATTGCACCATTGCATTCCTGCGTGGGCAACAGAGCAAGACCCTGTCTTAACAACAACAACAACAAAAAAGCAATGAAGTTCTGATACATACTACAACATGGACAAACCGTGAAAACAAAATACACTAGACATAAAGGAACAAATATTGTATGATTCCACTTATATGAGTTTCCTAGGATTGGCAAATTCATAGAGACAGAAAGCAGAATAGAGGTTCCCAGGGGCCAGCAGGAGAAGAGAACGAGGGGTTATTGTTTAAAGGAATAGAGTTTCTGTTTGGGATGGCAGGAAAGTTCTGGAAGTGGTAATAGCAGTGACGATTGTACACCTATGTGAATGTGCTTAATGGCACTCAATTGTATACTTAAAAATGGCTAAACTGTAAATCTCATACTGTGAATATTTACCACAATTCCTCCTCCATCCCTAAAAAAGTTTACGGCTCACTTAGTTATGAAAGAAAACTATGTCTTCGGTCCGTACATCCAAGATGACAAAGAAAAGAAGGAACAACGGTCGTGCCAAAAAGGGCCGCGGCCATGTGCAGCCTATTCGCTGCACTAACTGTGCCCGATGCGTGCCCAAGGACAAGGCCATTAAGAAATTCGTCATTCGAAACATAGTGGAGGCCGCAGCAGTCAAGGACATTTCTGAAGCGAGCGTATTTGATGCCTATGTGCTTCCCAAGCTGTATGTGAAGCTACATTACTGTGTGAGTCGTTCAATTCACAGCAAAGTAGTCAGGAATCGATCTCGTGAAGCCCGCAAGGACCGAACACCCCCTCCCCGATTTAGACTTGTGGGTGCTGCCCCACGTCCCCCACCAAAGCCCATGTAAGGAGCTGAGTCCTTAAAGACTGAGACAGACTCTTCTCTGGAGAAAAATAAAATGGAAATTGTACTTTAAAAAAAAAAAAGAAAGAAAGAAAAATATCTATTCTTGGAAACTGAACCCTCTTAGTGTTGACACTTACCGCCAATTGAATTTACCCTCACAACTTGGAAAGCCATAATCAGCATGATCGTGCATGAATTCGGAGTGGACAGCTGTGTTCCACATTACCTGTTAAAAAAAAAAAAAAAAAGGATCAAAAGCAGCAGTAAATGAGTCCTGAGGGAAAAAAGAAATCATGAATGAATGGTAACTAGGTAACAGCAGATAAAATACTGCCCTTTAAATTAAAAACAAACCTCGCTAGGCGCGGTGGCTCACACCTGCAGTCCCAGCACTTTGGGGAGGCCGAGGCAGGTGGATTACTTGAGGTCAAGAGTTCAGGCCGGGCACAGCAGCTCACGGCTATAATCCCAGCACTTTGGGAGGCCAAGGTGGGCGGATCACGAGGTCAGGAGTTCGAGACCAGCCTGGCCAACACGATGAAACCCCATCTCAACTAAAGATACAAAAAAACTTAGCCAGGCGTGGTGGCACACGCCTGTAATCCCAGATACTCAGGAGGCTGAGGCAGGAGAATCTCTTGAACCTGGGAGGTGGAGGTTGCAGTGAGCTGAGATTGTGCCATTGCACTCCAGGCTGGGCGACAGGGCGAGACTCCATCTCAAAACAAAACAAAACAAAACAAAACAAAACAAAAACAAAAAAATTAGCCAGGCATGGTGGTGCACACCTGTAGTCCCAGCTACTCGTGAGGCTGAGGCAGGAGAATCACTTGAACCTGGGAGGTGGAGGTTGCAGTGAGCTGAAATCACATCACTGCATTCCGGCCTGGGCAACAGTGAGACTCCATCTCAAAAAAAAATAAAATAAAATAAACAAACAAACAAAAAGAAACAAAAACATATATAAATGAACATACATAAATGTCTACCACATGTGATCAGAAGGAATAAGTAAATACGAGAATAAAACATTACAAAATCAGTTTACTGTACAGTATTAGCCTAGCAGTATATTTTTTAAAAAATAAACTTGCACCAATCAACACGAAATTTACTACCATAACTGGTTTTAACTACATAAAACCACCTTATAATGAATTTATATAATTCATACAGTCATAATTGCATGGTTCCAAGTAGAACAGATTCCAAAAAGTATGACTAATAGGAAAGGAAACAGTTGAGCGAAAACGTACCAGAGAAAAAAAGTCTTCCTAAGACAGAAAGAAAAACATCACCTATACCAGGGAACAGATTTCAAAAAAGCTTTTTGGAATTAAACTCAGGTATGCATCACTGATGAGATTAAGAGATTTGCTTACCTAATACCAAAAAGATGACAAGTTAAAATGGAATGCCATTAATAAAGGTGGTAAGCTTGAGATTACAACATATGTTGAAAGTTCATTCAAATGAGTGGCATTCTTTGCAAGTATAAGCAAGAGGCAGCTTTAGAAATAAGAGCTGCTGTTTTTTCCTCTTTGTCAAGGGTAAAAAAAATGAAATCATTCAATGTGACCTGCACCACAGATATTAATACCAAAAAAATCACCAACATGATACAGAAAATCCATGAATCCACAGAACTTAAGAAGATTCCATTCAACAGTTTGGTTTGCTGGCTGGGTCTTCCTGCTGAGAAAGAACTATCCTGCGGTGTAGATGACCAAACTAAATTACTAGGCCGTGGCCGGTCTCGGTGGCTCAGGCCTGTAATCCCAGCGGTTTGGGAGGCCACGGTGGGTGGATCACCTGAAGTCAGGAGCCCGAGATCAACCTGGCCAACACGGTGAAACCCCATCTCTACTAAAAATACCAAAATCAGCCGAGTGCTGTGGCGCGCGCCTGTCATCCCAGCTACTTGCGAGGCTGAGGAAGGGGAATCACTTGAACCCAGGAGGCAGAGGTTGCCGTGAGCCGAGGTCGCGCCACTGTATTCCACCCTGGGCGACAAGAGTGAAACTCCGTCTCAAAAAAATAATAATAATAATAATAAAAAGTAATTAAAAATAAACAAAAAATTTTAAACACAAATCAAACAAAAACAATCCTATTGCTTAAGCCACTTTTAGTGGGGTCTAGGGTTTTTTTTGCAGAATGAATTTTAATGGATACATTTGGAAACATTCTTATTCGGATTATGATTTACAAATAGAAAAAGGATTGTAAAGGGAAAGAGAAATAAAAATTCTACCTTTTTGGGTACACATCCAACATTCACCTGGAATAAAAAAAAAAAAGAGACAGACTTTAACAATATTGAATTCAAACCATCAAACAAATCTGCAAGAAATGCACACTAAGCATCAAGCGAGGAGGCTTCCTTGGGTTCTAAGTCACCGTATACTAAATTCTAGTTACTTTCTTTGTTAAAAAAGGATAAGAACATTATTTTCCTTCTGTGATGAGGGAGAGAAGTTTATTCATCAGCATTTTCTCAAGGAAAGCAGACAGAGAAAGGACAATCAGCCCATCTGAGCAGCTGTCTAAGAGGACTTCTGGGGAAAGTACTGCAGAATACATGGATAAACACCCAAGATGGGCCAGGCCTGGTAGTTCACACCTGTAATTCCAGCATTTTGGGAGCTGAGGCAGTTGGATTGCTTAAGCCCATGAATTCGAGATCAGCCTGGGCAACAAGCGAGACCAGGTCCCTACAAAAAAAATTAGCTGGGTGTGGTGGTACATGCCTGTGGTCCCAGCTACTCAGGAGGCTGAGGTGGGAGGACCACTTGAGCCCGGGAGGACAAGGCTGCAGTGAGTCATGATCATGATCGTGCCAGTGCACTCCAGCCTAGGTGACAGTGCAAGACCCTGCCTCAAAAAAGACACACACACACACACACACACACACACACAAAGGTTGAACACGGAGATACTGGTGAATACTCACGAGAAGCACAAGAATTTAAAGTACACGGCATGGAACTTGGGATGCTGATTAACCCTTAGTAAAGAAACTTGAGAAAACCTAAATAAATATTAGATCTCATAAAATGACTTTGATTTATAACTACTCGGCATTTGGCCTAAAGAAGTAACCAAAGATGTAGAAAAGCGAAATGCACAAATGCACAGATTATATCATGTTATGTACAAATACATATTTGGTTACAATCATTTCCATTTCACTGTTAGTTAATATATAGAAAAATACTTACGGAATAAAAGTAGGAAAAGCAAGACCATGAAACTACTTTTTTTTTTTTTGAGACAGAATCTCCCTTTGTTGCCCAGGCTGGAGTGCAATGGTGCGATCACAGCTCACTGCAATCTCTACCTCCCGGCGATTCTCCTGCCTCAGCCTCCCGAATAGCTGGGACTGTAGATGTGCACCACCACGCCCAGCTAATTTTTGTATTTTCAGTAGAGATGGGGTTTTGCCATGTTGGCCATACTGGTCTCGAACTCCTGACCTTAGGTGATCCACCTGCCTCAGCCTCCCAAAGTGCCGGGATTACAGGCGTGAGCCACTGTGCCCAGTCAGAAAACTGCATTATTTTGTTTGTTTCGGTTTTTTTTGAGACCGAGTCTCACTATATCGCGCATGCTGGAATACAGTGGCAAGATCTCGGCTTACTGCAACCTCTGCCTCCTGGGTTCAAGTGATTCTCATGCCTCAGCCTTCCGAGTAGCTGGAATTACAGGCGCCTGCCAACCTGCCTGGCTAATTTTTGTATTTTTACTAGAGATGGAGTTTCACCTTGCTGGCCAGGCTGGTCTCGAACTCCTGACCTCAAGTGATCTACCCACCGTGGCATCCCAAAGTGCTGGGATTACAGGCATGAGCCACCACACCCAGCCGAAAGCTACATTTTTTAAAAGTAAAGATAACAGATAATTTAAATAATGAAATATTTTTCATTTGTCAGATTGGCAAAAATTTTAAAGGTTGATTATAACTAGTGTTAGCAAACACATCCTGATTGGCCCAGCAATTCTCCTTTTAGAGTAACCTAGAAAAGTAGTCACATATTATGCTCCTGTGTCCAAAGATGCATTTATAGGGATATTCCCTGAAGCTTGGTGATAATGGGTAACTACAGACACATTAAATATCCATCAGCAGGGAAGTATCAAATAAATTGTTATACACTGAGTCTGTGGAATATTCTGCAGCCATTTAAAAAGGGCAAGGTAGATTTCTATGCACTATATGGAAAGAGTTCTAACATATACTGTTATGCATCAAAAGAAAGTTGCAGAATAGTAGTTATGCCATGACCCAATTTGTATTTATACGCAGTATGTGTATGTATATATATATGGGTGTAAACACAATTTGGCTATACTCCAAGCAATCAACAGTGTTTCTCTGGAAAGGGAGAAAACTTTCACATTTTGTTCTATTTTCAGCTCACTGCAACCTCTGCTCCCCAGGATCAAACAATCCTCCCTCCTCAGCCCAAGAGTAGCTGGGACTACAGGCGTTCAATACCATGCCTGGTATTTTTAGTAGAGACAGGGTCTTACCACATTGCCCAGGCTTGTCTTAAACTCCTGAGCTCAAGTGATCCACCCACCTTGGCATCCCAAAGTGCTAGGATTACAGGCATGAGCCACCATGCCTGGATATACTTTTTTTTAAAAAAATAAAAAATATTTTTCTAAAAATACAGAGACAGGGTCTCACTATGTTGCCCAAGCTGGTCTCAAACTCCTGGGCTCAAGCAATCCTCCTAACTCGTCCTCCCAAAGTGTTGAGATTACAGGTGTGAGCCACCATACATGGCTTATGTATGCTTTTTATTTTATTTTATACATAAAAATTAAAACTACTTTACAAAAATAGAGACAAGGTCTCAGTATATTGCCCAGGCTGGTCTTGAACTCCTGAGATCAAGTGATTCTCCCGCCTCGGCCTCCCAAAGTGCTGGGATTATAGGCATGAGCCACCGCGCTTGGCCTGTATATGCTTTTGGAAAACAGTTTAATGATCACTCACCAAAATTCACAGGAGAATCTTAGATGTTTACAAGCAGCAATTATTCCACTATTCCTGTCAGCACCTCATCCTTCATGGTAGAGTGTCACAAGTAAAAGTTTCTGGCTGTTTCACAGAGTATCACAAGTAAAAGTTTCCGGTTGTTTCATCTACTTAAAACCAGATATAAGAAACAACCTAAGTTTTAGCAACTTTAGGCTTCAATGTAAAATCACAAAAGCTCTCGGCACTTTAGGAGGCTGACGCAGGAGGACTGCTTGAAGCCAGGAGTTCATGACCAGCCTGGGCAAGAAAGCAAGACCCCATCTCCATAAAAAATAAAAATAAGTTAGTTGGGCACAGTAGTGTGCCTGTAGTCCTAGCTACTCAGGACACTGAGGTGGGAGGGTCAAGAGTTCAAGGCTGCGGTCATGCCGCTGCACTCCAGCCTGGGTGACAGAGCAAGACCCTATCTCCAAAAAAAAAAAAAAAAAACTCTCTTGGAAAGGTTTCTCTCTGAAAGCAGTTCCCCTGTCCAGAAGATGCTTACAGCCCACACATCTTCTTCCAACTGGCCAAGACAGTTAAAAACTTCAAAATGCCCCAAGAGGTCCAAAAATTTAGTCAAGGCAAGTATCAAACAGGCTACACACTTTCTAGGTGTGACAAATCTCAGAGTTTTGAGAAAGACATTAAAATCATCATGGAATCCTTGGAGGACTGAGACACTAAAGCACCAGTGCAGACGGTCTTAGAGGAAGTCTGGAACCAATACTTCATCTGTCAGTAATAGGCCTTTCTAGACTTCAATCTAGAAGATGATGATTTTTTTTGTGCTTTGAGTTAGGAATCTGTCCTTTTGATTTTAACTTTCTAACAGCTTCCCTCATATGTTTGGGTTGTAGTGGTGGCATTTCTCCCCACTTCTGACACACATCCAGTGCTGCTTCTACCACCTCCCAGACAAAAACCTTGGAAAGACCAGACAGCAATAACAACATTCTGAGACATAGAGGTGCCACTGATGGACTGGATCGGCCTTTTGATGGCTGCCTTAGGGAACACTGAGTGGCAATACATTTCATAATGGTTCAGCTGCTCCACAGAAAAAGAAGAAACAGCTGGGCGCGGTGGCTCATGCCTGCAATCCCCGCACTTTGGGAGGCTGAGGCGGGTAGATCACGAGGTCAGGAGTTCAAGGCCTGCCTGGCCAATATGGTGAACCCCATCTCTACTAAAAATACAAAAATTGGCCAGGCATGGTGGCACGTGCCTGTAATCCCAGCTACTCAGGAGGCTGAAGCAGGAGAATCGCTTGAACCCGGGAGGCAGAGGTTGCAGTGAGCCGAGATTATGCCACTGCATTCCAGCCTGGGCGACAGAGAGAGACTACATCTCAAAAAAAAACCAAACCAAACCAAACCAAAACAAACAAACAAACAAAAAACCAGAAAGAAAAAGAAAAAGAAAAAACCAGGATTTGCATCTTCTAAATCTCATCTTCATCTACTTTCTTTTCTTTGGTATCTATTTTCAGTTTTTTGGCTGCAGGAGTAAATAACAATGAGTTTTCCCTTTCAACTGTTGTTAAATTTGAGACATCCTGACTCTTGAGCTCGCTTTCCTCTTCTTTCAAGTCCGCATCTGCATCTCCATCAGTTTCCTCTGGGATTCCACCCATGTCGGTAGCCCCCGGGTCCCCGGGAGCAGCGGCTGTCTCATCTGGCTCCCCTGTCTCTCCACCTTTGTCCGTGGATGACTCGCAGGCATTGTCCATCGCCAATAGGATTGGAGGGGAGAGGAGATCGCGGCATTGTCAGAGCAGGAGCTCGAAACCCCGAGCTACACAGACTCTACATGCTTTTTATAATGGGAAATAGTCATTTGTCACTTGTTTAATTGTTTTTAGACATTTATAAACCAGAATAACCAAAAATACACTAAAATGATTTAATTTGGGAAGTGGAATTTTGGTGACTCTCCAATCCTTCGTCTATAACACAATTATTCTTTTATATTAAAATGAATGCCTTCTAGACATAATTTATATTAGGGGCTTGTAGCTCTGCCGATCATGACCATAGGAAACTAGACTGGCTTTCTGTTTGCCCCAGTAATACTAGCCTAGCTCTCATAATAGAATGCTTTCTGGGTATCCTTCTATGGTGGATCCTGAACCACATACATACTAGCCAAGGCACTTCATACAAAAAGCTAAATTCAAAGAAACCTGCCCAAAGCTCATGAAGATCGCTAATGTTTGAAACAGATGGTCTTCCTGAACAGTAATCTTCTATTCCTTTAGTTGTTTCAAAATTCTAACAGCGTACCTGCTACAATTTCATTATAATCCTATTATTTGTTATTATCCTACACTCGGTTATTATAAAGGAAAGAGTGATGGCCGGGTGCAGTGGCTCATGCCTGTAATCCCAGCATTTTGGGAGGTTGAGGCGGGCGGATCACTTGAGGTCAGAAGTTCGAAACCAGCCTGGGCAACATGGTAAAACCCCATCTCTATTAAAAATACAAAAATTAGACGGGTGTGGTAGCGTACGTCTGTAGTCCCAGCTACTCAGGAGGCTGAGGCAGGAGAATCGCTTGAACCTGGGAGGTGGAGGTTGCAGTGAGCTGAGATCCGCCACTGCATCCAGCCAGGGCAACAGAGTGAGACTCCGTCTCAAAAAATAAAATAAAATAAAATAAAATAAAAGAATGAGTTATGTTTCCATACAGTCTCAAGTTATCAGTTACATGGGATTTTTTTTTTTTTTTTTTTTCCTGGAAAGAGATAGGTCATACACTGTCAAGTTTTGGACTTGGATTATTTTTAATGCAATTATGCTACAATAAGAATACTAAAGGCAACAGAAACAGGAACTCATGGGATTGAGAAAAGGGTACAGAATTCAAGCCTCATAAAAGAATCAACACCTACAACAAGCGCAAGCACACTATTCAGAAAGTACTTCATACTAAAAATTAGAATAATTTATGGGCTGGGCGTGGTGGCTCACGCCTATAATCCCCATGCTTTGGGAGGCCGAAAAGAAAGATGATTGCTTGAGCCCAGGAGTGAGGGACCAGCCTGGGCAACATAGTGAGACCCTGAGACCCCATCTCTGCAAAAAATTAAAAAATAAAAAATTAGTTGGGCTTGGTGGTGCATGCCTGTAGTTCCAGCTATTCAGGAGGCTGAGGCAGGAGGATCTCTTGAGCCCAGAAGCTGAAGGCTACAATAAGCTCTAATAACACCACTGCACTCCAGCCTAGATAACAGAGCCAGACCCTACCTCTAAAAATAAATAATAATAATAATAACAATAATAATAAATGTATGGCTTTCTATCTAGAGTGCCCTTTCATCTAGCCAAGCTGAGGATATGCTATTTCTCAACCCCCAAGCACCTGACATTACTGGGATAAATAGAATAAGCCATTTTGAAGAATGGAGGACGGCAGGGATTTCTTAATGGTAAGAGCAGAGAAAGGAGGTCGAAACTCTGTGGGAAGAACAACGCTGGCCCCATAATGGGAATGATTTTCTCTTCCAACCTGCCTTTTCCAGTTATTTGGCAGGCAACGTGCTTCCCAGTGCCCTCCACCCACACCTTTATCCTGCAGTTCACCATTTAAGTTTACTAAGTGGCTTCGACTAGGACAGACTCCAAAAGCAATTTTCCCAAAGGTAGAGATGATTTGTCTGCTAAATAAATACTGCTGGTCCTCCAGCCACCGTTTCTTGTTTCCCAAGAATCATTAAAAGCAATCCAAGGGTGTCATAAAGCACTCAATGTTCTAAACTACTCTCACATACCATGAGTTTGTTCCTCATGTGTATTTGAAGCTACTTTAAAGTTATTTAAGTCTTCTTTTTTTAAGTTTTTAAAAAATATGTTTTTAAAGTTTTTTAAAAATATGTTTAATTTTAAAACATATTCTTTTTTTGGAATATGTTTCTTCAAAGTGCCAAGGTGGGCTTTCACTGGTGCCTGGTGTCTGTAACTCTGGTTTGTTTTTTAGAAGTTTCTGCCTTTTTTCGCTTCTACATAGTCTTAGCTTGCAGTCATTCATTCAGAGGTACTGCATAAGTACCCACTTGTGCCAGGCATTATGCAAGGTAAGGCACTAAACAGATATAGTCCCTGCTCTTGCGGACTGTATCAGTATCCTGGCCTACAGTGCCAGCCAGAGAGAGGTTCTGAGCCTATCTAAGATACTGCCTCAAGGGGCAGCAGCAGAATCACCACATTCCCTAAAATTGAAGAGCACTGGGCCAGAAACCAGAGGAAGAGGATGGTGGAAAATTGTGGCCTCGTTGGGTCACAGGAGCTGCGCCCCAGCACAACACTTTGGGGCCTGGGGCACTGGTTGAAAGGAAGCCTATGACCCTGAAATGCCACCGTCCTATTTTGGCAGCTCCTGTGAACAGGCCTCCAGGGATTTCCATTGCTTTTAGAGAACTATTTACATGCCAGCAACATGACGTGACTTCAGCACCTCTGACTTGGAAGGAATGAAAAGCACATTTAGGCTGGGAGTGGTGGCTCATGCCTATAATTCCGGCACTTTGGGAGGCCAAGGCAGGTGGATCGCTTGAGGCCAGGAGTTCAAGATGATCCTGGGCAACATGGTGAAACACCATCCCTAGAAAAAATACAAAAATTAGCCAGATGTGTGAGCCTGTAGTCCCAGCTACTGGGGAGGCTGAGGCAGGAGGATCACTTGAGCTTGTGGGTCAAGGCTACCGTGAGCTGAGATAGCACCACTACACTCCAGCTTGGGCAACACAGTGAGACCCTATCTCAAAACATAGATACACACACTTAGTTCCACTGAGAGCTGGGGAGGCCAGGGGTGAAAAGCTGGCATAGTCTCGTTTACCCACCCCCTCTGCTGCTCCGTTCTCTTTCCCCCATTTTTTTTTTTCAATTTCTTACAAATTAGAGAGGGAGGCTGGGCATGGTGGCTTACACCTATAATCCCAGCACTTTGGCAGGCTGAAGCGGGCAGATCACCTGAGATCAGGAGTTCAAGACCAGCCTGACCAACATGGAGAAACCCTGTTTCTACTAAAAATACAAAATTAGCTGGGTGTGGTAGCACAAGCCTGTAATCCCAACTACTTGGGAGGCTGAGGCAGGAGAATCGCTTGAACCGGGGAGGTGGAGGTTGCCATGAGTGGAGATCACGCCATTGCACTCCAGCCTGGGCAACAAGAGCGAAACTCCATCTCAAAAAAAAAAAGGAAAAAACCCAACACACACACAAATTAGGGACAGGGTCTTACTATGTTGCCCAGGCTGGTCTCAAAATCCTGGGCTCAAGGAATCCTCTTACCTTAGCCTCCCAAAGGTTGGAATTACAAGCATGTGCCACTGCACTCGGCCTTCTTTCCCCTTTCTCTAGCTCAGGGGTCCCTGTCCCCCAGGTGCCTATTAGGAACCAGGTTGCACAGCAGGAGATGAGTGGCGGGCAAGTGAGCGAAGCTTCATCTGTATTTATAGCTGCTCCTCATCGCTGGCATTACTGCCTGAGCGCCACCCACCTCCTTTCAGATCAGTGGCGGCATTAGATTCTCATGGGAGCACGAACCCTATTGTGAACCGCGCATGCAAGGGATGTAGGTTGCACACTGCTTATGAGAATCTAATGTCTGATGATCTGTCACTGTCTCCCATCACCCCCAGATGGGACCAACTAGTTGCAGGAAAACAAGCTCAGGGCTCCCTCTGAGTGTACATTATGGTGAGTTGCATAATCATTTCATTATATATTACAACGTAATAATAATAGAAATAAAGTGCACAATAAATGTGATGCAGGCTGGGCGTGGTGCCTCAAGCCTGTAATCCCAGCACTTTGGGAGGCGGAGGCGGGCAGATTATCTGAGGTCAGGAGTTCAAGACCAGCCTGGCCAACATGGTGAAATCCTATCTCTACTAAAAATACAAAAATTGGCCGGGCGCGGTGGCTCAAGCCTGTAATCCCAGCACTTTGGGAGGCCGAGGCGGGCGGATCACGAGGTCAGGAGATCGAGACCATCCTGGCTAACACGGTGAAACCCCGTCTCTACTAAAAATACAAAAAGAAACTAGCCGGGCGAGGTGGCGGGCGCCTGTAGTCCCAGCTACTCCGGAGGCTGAGGCAGGAGAATGGCGTGAACCCGGGAGGCGGAGCTTGCAGTGAGCCGAGATCGCGCCACTGCACTCCAGTCTGGGCGACAGAGCGAGACTCCGTCTCAAAAAAAAAAAAAAAAAAAAAATACAAAAATTAACCAGGTGTGGTGGTGGGTGCCTGTAATCCCAGCTACTTGGAAGGCTGAGGCAGGAGAATCGCTTGAACCCAGGAGGCAGAGGCTGCAGTGAGCCGAGATCATACCATTGCACTCCAGCCTGGGCAACAAGAGTGAAACTCCGTCTCAAAAAATATAAATAAATAAATAAATGTGATTCACTTCATTCCCCAATCATCCTGAAACCATCCCCCCACTCCTGGTCCGTGGAAAAATTGTCTTCCACAAAACTGGTTCCTGGTGCCAAAAAGGTTAGGGACAGCTGCTCCAGCTGACCTGTGCATCAGGTTGTCAGAGGGAGCACAGGCCTCAAGTCAGACAGATAGGAATTTAACTCTCAGCTCTCCCATTTAGTGGCTAGAGGTGGGTGAGTTTCCAAATTTCTCCTAGCTCAGTGAAGGAAATAATGCTTCCATTATGGAGATTTTTGAGCAGGTCAGAGGTAAGGTATATAAAGCATCTATTTCTAGTCTATGATAGATGTGATGATGACTCTGACACCTCTGAATTACTTCTGCGTCTGCTGGCTCCTCACACGCACACAAAGCACACGGAAAGGAGGAGATAAATTCCCCAGGCGCCTTCCTACCTAAAACACATCAGCTGATCACAAAGGAAGTTTGCCTCCCAGACTGGAGCATTATCCAGGTAAGTTCTCAGGGCTCTGGTTGCCCAGAGTTGCACATTGCTGAGACCCTAAGCATACAACACTGGCAGATTCCCTAGTTCTCCAGGTGGGCATTAATGAGGGGGAAGAAACAAGTTTCTTTTTTTTTTTTTTTTTCCCTTCAGACAGAGTCTCGCTCTGTCGCCCAGACTGGAGTGTGCAGTGGCACAATCTCAGCTCACTGCAACTTCTGCCTCCCGGGTTCCAGTGATTCTCAGCCTCCCGAGTAGCTGAGATTACAGGCACACACCACTATGCCCTGTTAAGGTTTGTTTTTTTGTTTTGTTTTGTTTTGTTTTGTTTTCAGATGGAGTCTCACTCTTGTTGCCCAGGCTGGAGTGCAGTGGCATGATCTCGGCTCATCACAACCTCTGCCTCCTGAGTTCAACCAATTCTCAAGCCTGAGCCTCCCAAGTACCTGGGATTACAGGTGCCTGCCACCACACCCAGCTAATTTTTTTTTTTTTTTTTTTTTTTGAGACGGGGTCTCACTCTGTCATCAGGCTGAAGTGCAGTGGTGCTATCTTGGCTCACTGCAACCTCTACCTCCTGGGTTCAAGTGATTCTCCTGCTTCAGCTTCCCGAGTAGCTGAGACTACAGGCGTGTGCCACCATGCCCAGATAAATTTTTTATTTTTTATTTTTTAATTTTTAGTAGAGACAGAGTTTCACCGTGTTACCCAGGATGGTCTCGATCTCCTGACCTCATGATCTGCCCACCTCGGCCTCCCAAAGTGCTGGGATTACAGCCATGAGCCACCATGCCTGGCCAATATTTGAATTTTTAGGAGAGATGGGGTTTCGCCATGTTGACCAGGCTGGTCTCAAACTCCTGGCCTCAAGTGATCCACCCACCTCGGCCTACCAAAGTGCTGGGATAACAGGTGTGAGCCACCACACTCAGCTAAGAAACAAATTTCACAGGCCGTTCAGTAAACATATCATCAAGGAGACTCCTGTAACTCGGCCTCCCTTTCCAAACCGATGGTCCATTCCTGAGAGCTTCCTCTTCCAACCAATCTAGTGTTCAGAATCCCAATCAGTGGGCCTGCTGGCATTAGCTTACAGTGAGGACAGGGCCCCCCTCCAAGAAGGGACTGAGCAGGTATAGAGTCTGGTGATAACAGGTGGCAAAATTCAGAAGCTTCACCATTTTTCCTAGGGCCTGCCTCATTACCTTCAATCCTGCCTAGCCAGGTAGAAACTTCACATTGCCCATGTTGGCAGTAAAACAAGAACTTGGTTAATTTGCAATTGCACCTGCCAAGAACATCATCTGTGTTCAATAGTGAACTTCCGCCTGGGTGTGGTGGCTCAAGCTGTAATCCCAAAACTTTGGGAGGTGAGGCAGGAGGGCTGCTTGAGCCCAGGAGTTAGAGACCAGGTTGAGAAACACAGTAAGGCCTCGTCTCCACAAATAAAAAATTTAAAAATTAGTCGGGTGTGGTGTTGCACGCCTGTAGTCCCAGCTACACGGCAGGCTGAGGTGGGAGGATCGTTTGAGCACAGAAGTTTGAGGCTGCTGTGAGCTATATTGCACCACTGCACTCCAGCCTGGGTGACAGAGCAAGACCCTGTCTCAAAAAACAAAATTGTTAACTTCCTTCCTCTGGTTCCCCTCAACCCCCCACCACAGAACTGCCTAGTTTCCTCCCTCTGTCTTCCTTCTTTGCTACCTGAAATCGAATTCAAGACCAGAATGAGAGAACTACTTAGAAAATAGACGAGTCATAATTTCCAAAGCAAAACACTATTGATCCATCAACTCAATTCTTTCAGCAACTATATACTGAGTACTTGCTATGTGCAAAACACTGTTCTAGGGGCTTCAGCTATACTGATGACTTAAACAGATAAAGATCCCTGTCTCTGTTGCATTTCATCAGCTTTACACCAACCATGACTAAACAGAATGCTGTCTGGATACGGCCCTGCCCCTGGCACATATTCGCTATTCAACATCCACGTCTCCACCTTCAAAGTGTTTTTTTCATTTCAGATGAAGGTTCCTTCAGGGGGGCATCAAGCTTGAGAAAGAAAGAAAAAAGAAAAGCACTCTGTGTAAAGCAGAATCTAAAGCAAGAAAATCAACGGACACGTTTGCAAGAGATATTAACAAAGGCTGTTTTTGTTCAATTCTTAACTAAGTAAAACATTAGATTAACCTGAACCTTCCAGTCTCAGGAAATCACCAGATTTTTAAAAAGTGTGAGTGGGTGTAGTGGCTCACACCTGTAATCCCAGCACTTTGGCGAGTCAAGACTGGAGGATCCTTTGAACCCAGGAGTTTGAGAGGAGCCTGGACGACACAGCGAGACCTAGTCACCATAAAAAATAGCCCGCAGTCTCAGCCAGTTGGGAAGCTGAGGCAGGAGGATCACCTGAGCCCAGGATATTGAGGCTGCAGTGAGCCATGATTGTGCCACTGCACTCCAGCCTGGGCGACAGAGTGAGACCCTGTCTCAAAAAACAAACAAACAAACAAAATTTAAATAAAAAGAATTGTTACTCTGGGGCATTCAGGGAGAACAATAAATAGTTTTGTGAGACAACTCTTCTGGGATGTCAGTCCCCACCATTACCTGATGCCCACCATCTCCCGTTCCCCCCAAAAGAAAAGGACCTGGGACCTCTACATCCTGTTAGGCTAGTGCAAAAGTAACTGCAGTAATATTTAATGTTGCAACACCTAGTGAACAGAAGGTAATTATTTGTCACTGATTGGAATCCACTTACAAATGCCAAAGTGGGCTGGGCATGGTGGCTCAGGCCTGTAACCCCAGCACTTTGGGAGGCCGAGGCAGGCAGATCACTCAAAGTCAGGAGTTTGAGACCAGCTTGGCCAACATGGCAAAACCCTGTCTCTACTAAAAATACAAAAATTAGTCAGGTGTGGTGGCATGCACCTGTAATCCCAGCTACTCAGGAGGCTGAGGCAGGAGAACCACTTGAACTTGGGAGGTAGAGGTTGCAGTGAGCCGAGATCGCGCCACTGCACTCCAGCCAGGGTGACAGAGTGAGACTTTGTGTCAAAAAAAAAAAAAGCCAAAAGGTATCAGTATTTCCATATCATTCCTTTAGTTTCGCTCTATAAAAAAAGTTCTTGGATTCTTGGCCAGACACGGTGGCTCATGTCTATAATCTCAGCACTTTGGGAGGCCAAGGCGAGTGGATCGGTTGAGGTCCGGAGTTCGAGACAGGCCTGGCCAACATGGTGAAACCTCATCTCTACTAAAAAAAAAAAGAATTAGCTGGGTGTGGTGACGCGCCCCTGTAGTCCCAGCTACTCAGGAGGCTGGGCAGGAGAATCGCTTGAACCTGGGAGTCAGAGGTTGCAGTGAGCCGAGATGGCACCACTGCGCTCCAGCCTAGGCAACAGCCTGACTCTGTCTCAAAAAAAAAGCATTCTCTGTGGTTACTTTTCAAAGTATGTTTTACAAAGAAACAGACACTCCGAAGGATTCAGAGGCAGTCTTTCTTTTCCTAGCCCTGCAGATTTAGTGGGTTTTGAGGCAGATGGCAAAGCAACAGTATACAAAGACTAGTACAAAAAAACTAAGCAGTCAACAAGGTAAGTTAAAAGCCAAATTTCAACAATAGCATTTGCTTGCTTTAGCCCCACCCTTTATGGCCACTCCTTTGTCACTTATGAATATGAGTGGGCCCCATTCTATGAAATTCTAAACCCAGGAGACACATTAGGGTACCCTTCTATTTCGGAAAGCTATCTGTCAATATTGTAGGAACTGATGACAGAGTTCCTTTAAACTGACCTCCTTTTAGTAATTTAATATTTAATAATGTATGTTTAAATTAAAACATTTAATAATGCATGTTCAGGCTGGGCACAGCAGCACATGCCTATAATCCCAGCACTTTGAGAGGGTAAAGTGGGAGGACTGCTTGAGCTCAGGAGTTTGAGACCAGCATGGGCAGCGAAGCAAAACCTTATTGCTACTGAAAATTTAAAAAATCAGCCGGGGCATGGTGGTGGCCATGTGCCTGTGGTCCTGACTACTAGGGAGGCTGAGGCGGGAGGATCACTTGAGCTTGGGAGTTCAAGGTTGCAGTGAGCTATGATCATGCCCCTGCACTCCAGCCTGGGTGACACAGTGAGACCCCGTCTCAAAAAAAAAAAAAAAAAAAGCATGTCCAGTGTTTAGCTTTCTCAGGGTATAGACATAATATCAAAGTACACAGTATCACTTCCAAGTGAGGTTAAGATTTACATGTTGCTGGGTAATTGTTTTCAGCCTAGATGAACAATGATTCACTGAGCAGCCTGTTGTTCACGGATCTTTCAAAGCCCCTACTTCTCTCCCCCACAGGCCTCTCCAACTGGGGCTATGCAGCACAGTTCACTGTGACTCGGCGATCATGAACTTTTGTCACATGATCAACCCTCACTACCCAACTCTCACTGGTGAGAACTACTCGCCAAAACCACAGGAACCTGGTTATTCTTATCACAGAATCAGTACACTCAGCAGGAACCCGGGACCACAAGCTCCCCAGGCCCTGGGGCAAAGGGAGTGGCAATTCAGAAAGAACTTTTCCTTAAGCTGACTCTCCCAACACTTGTGTAGGCAGAGAAGCGAACCACAGAGGCAAAGCTCCCAGAAGGCTCTAATTCACCTTGGCTTTGGGCGATCTTTGCATTTCTCTCCAGTCTACATGTGATCATGAGAGAAGCAATTTATTTAACCTTTTGGAGATTTCAAATACTGAATTCAAGCAAGGCTCAGTGGTATCTACCTGCAGAACCAGCTAGTCAGGAGGCTGAGGTGGGAGGATCGCCTGAGCCCACGAGTTTGAGGCTACAGTGAGCTCAGATCACACCACTGCACTCCAGCCTGGGAAACAGAGGGAGACCCTGTCTCTTAAAAATGAAACAACACGCCAGACGCGGTGGCTCATACTTGTAATCCCGGCACTTTGGGAGGCCGAGGCAGGTGGATCACTTTAGGTCAGGAGTTCGGGACCAGCCTGGCCAACGTGGTGAAACCTCATCTCTACTAAAAATACAAAAAATTAGCCAGGCATGGTGGCGTGCGCCTGTAGTCCCAGCTACTCACGAGGCTGAGGCACATGAATTCCTTGAACCCAGGAGATGGAAGTTGCAGTGAGCCGAGATCTGGGTGACAGAGCAACACACACACACACACACACACACACACACACACACACACCCAGGTCTGCTGGGACCTAGTACAGGAGGCTGGTCCAAAACAATGGCCTCCCATAAACTTTAACAGTTGAACAATTAAATGAAGGAACACTGATAAAACAATGAAAAACCAACCAATTTAACTACCTGTAAATGACCCCTGCTAGACACACATTCTAATTTGAACCTTCCGTGTGAGTTCATTCACCACGACTTTAAAATTTCCCCAAGCTTTAGAAATTAACGGATTTTATTTAGGAAAGAACTCATAGGAGAACCAATCTTAAACTTCTGCCGTGCACAGTGGCTCACACCTGTAATCCTAACACTTTCAGAGACCAAAGCAGGAGGATTGCTTGAGTCCAGTTCAATACCAGCCTGGGCAATGTAGTGAGACTCTATCTCTATAAATTAAAAGAAAAAGAAAAAGGAAGACAAACTTCTATTGGGCATCACCAAGGGTGAGATCTCAATCCTATGGCTTACTACAAAACTACTTTCACTGAGTCACTGGTTTGCTCAAACCCGCCCCCACCCCCAGTTCACTGTGTGTCCAGAAACTCCACATTTTTCAAACCACAACCTACCCATCAGCTTCTCATCTCTTATTTCTATTAAAGAGACAGCCTTTGCTCCAAATTTGATTACACAACATATCCCGTTTCCATGCCTAGGCCTGGGACCCATCTTTTGAGGTTCCGAATGTCAAAGAATACTACCCAACCCACCACCTTTTTTTTTTTTGAGACAGAATCTCACTCTGTTGCCCACACTGGAGTGCAGAGGCATGATCTTTGCTCACGGCAACCTCTGCCTTCTGGGCTCAAGTGATTCTCGTGTCTCAGCCTCCCAAGTAGCGTGTGCCACCACACCCAGCTAGTTTTTGTATTTTTAGTAGAGACGGGGTTTCACTATGTTGGCCAGAATGGTCTCGAACTCCTAGCCTCAAGTGATTCGCCCACCTCGGCCTCCCAAAGTGCTGGGATCACAAGCGTGAGCCACTACGCCCGACCCCATCTTTCGAGGTCCCGAAAGATGCCATCTCCTTCATGAAATCTTCCCATGGTGCCCACACATAAGTGATCACTTCAACTGTTCTCTGGACTACCGTAATTTCTTATTACTTGCAGCAATTAACACAAACCACTCCCCTTCGGGGTTGACTGTCTGTATTTTGTCTTCCCCACTGCAAACCAAAATGTGATTGAGGCAGGTCTCAATCTACAGAGATTTATTTAGCCAAGGTTGAAGATGCACGTGGGAAAAAATACAGATTGCAGGAGTATCTATGACCTATGCTTTTTCCAAACGAGGTTTTGGGAATGTTAGCATTTAAAGGGGAATGAACAAGGAGGAGGAAAAAGAAAAGAGAGGAGCATAGTCAGTAAGGCAAATTATTATTATTATTATTTTTTTTTTTGAGACAAAGTGTCACTCCATTGCCCAGGCTGGGGTGCAGTGGCATGATCTCGGCTCACTGCAAACTCCGCCTCCCAGGTTCAAGCAATCCTCCTGCCTCAGGCTCCCAAGTAGCCGGGATTACAGGTGCCCGCACCACGCCCAGCTAATTTTTGTATTTTTAGTAGAGACGGAGTTTCACCATGTTGGCCAGGCTGGTCTCGAACTCTTGACCTCAGGTGATCTGCCCACCTGGGCCTCCCAAAGTGCTGGGATTATGGGAGTGAGCCATCACGCCCAACCTAGATAGCTACATTCTTGTGAGGTTCTTATGAGCCTCAGCAAATCTACATTTTACATAAGATAAAGTGAAAACAGGGAGTAGAGGAAATGAGGCTATGACATGGGATTGTGAAATTACAGCTGTCTGTTTGGGAACAAAAGGAAAAGCAGTTTTTGCGTGATTCAGTTCCCAAGCCAAACTTTCCCTATGGCATAGTTTGGGGTTCCAAGATTTTTTTCTTTCACAACCACAAAATTCCTTAAGGGAAGGGACATATCTCACAAACGTTTATATCTACCGTTTTCTCCCTACCCGCCCCCAATCCAAGCACTTAAAATACAAAAAAATGGGACAGGAGTGGTGGCTGATGCCTGTAATCCCAGCATTTGGGGAGGCCAAGGCAGGCCAACTGCTTAAGCCCAGGAGTAAGAGACCAGCTTAGGTAACATGGCAAAACCCTGTTTCTAAAAAAATAAAAATAACGAAAATAGGCCAGGTACAGTGGCTCACGCCTGTAATCCCAGCACTTCAGGAGGCCAAGGTGAGTGGATCACGAGGTCAGGAGTTCAAGACCAGCCTGGCCAACATGGTGAAACCCGTCTCTACTAAAAATACAAAAATTAGCTGGGTGTGGTGGTGGGCACTTGTAATCTCAGCTACTTGGGAGGCTGAAGCAGGAGAATTGCTTGAACCTGGGAGGCGGAGTTTGCAGTGAGCAGAGATTACACCACTGCACTCCAGCCTGGGTGACAGAGCAAGACTCCATCCAAAAAAATAAAATAAAATAAATAAATAAAATTTAAAAAATAAAAAATTAGCCAGATGTGGTGGCTCATACTTGTAATCCAAGCACTTGGGAGGCCAACGTGGGTGGATTAGCCGAGGTCAGGAGTTTGAGACCAGCCTGGCCAACATGGCGAAACCCCATCTCTATTAAAAGTACAAAAACTAGCCCGGCATGGTGGCGTGCACCTACATTCCCAGCTACTCGAGAGGCTGAGACAGGAGAATTGCTTGAACCCAGGAGGTGGAGGTTGCAGCAAGCCCAGATTGCACCATTGTACTCCAGCCTGGGTGACAGAATGACTCCCTCTCAAAAAAAAAAAAAAAAAAAAAAAATCGTAACAGGAAGGTAAAGTGGGTGAACCTCTGAAGCAGATTATAACATGAGCAGAGAAAGAGGAAGAGAAAAATGTGGCAAGCAGAACCGAAGTGAGCAGTGATCAAGTACTCTCACGAGGTGTGGGAGGGGGCACTCAGTGGGACCCTACAATCTGCCTTCTGGAGAGACAGACTTCTAACCTTCAGTCTGGACTATGGTGTCAAAGTGCAAGTTGATAATTAATAGGGATTTTTCCTTCCTCTTCATCTCCATGTTCATTTTTTAAAAAGGGCACTTAACAATGAAGTCAGCCTTTTCCTAACTGTCAATTTCTAGTTTCATTCATTGCACAAGTGCTTATTGAGCAAGGGATTTTAAGGTGATAAGAGATACACAAACATAGAAGCCCATCCCTGTCCTTAAGTTCCCATTTTGACATAATTTAAATATTAATCTCCAAAGGAATTTAGAGAACCTATCCCGAATCCCAGGTTCCTCTTGGATACAGCATTTTAATCGTCAACACCCAAATCTTGTGATAGAAAAGGGTGGGCACACCAATAACTTGGAAACAACATTTATTTTTAGGATGAGTGCAGTGGCTCAGGCTTGTAATCCTAGCACTTCGGGAGGCTGAGGCGGGAAGACAGCTTGAGTCCAAGAGTTTGAAATCAGCAGGGGCAACACAGCGAGACCCCCATCTCTACAAAAAATAATAATTAACTGGGTCTGGTGGTTCGCCCCTTGTAGTTCCAGCTACTCAGGGGCCCGAGGCGGGAGGATCTCTTGAGTTTCAGACTCTCAGAGTTCGAGGGTGCAGTGAGCTATGATGGCCACTGCACTCTAGCCTAGGTGATAGGGCAAGACCCTGTCTCAAAAAACAAACACACACGAACAAAAACCCTTATTTTCAAAAATTATGAATTTTGTAAATCTCAGGATTTACATCCGTCTGTTTTTAGTTTTGCAATCCACATGAAACCAAGACAAAACAAAAGCTCTGAGAACTCACCTAATCAAGGTCGCCTTGGCTGCAATTCAGATCACCTGAAAATCCCAAAGCCCAGGCTGCACCTCAGACCAATTAAGTCGGGAATCCAGGCATCCTCAGGTGATTCGAATGTGCAGCCAAGGTTGACAACAACCGCTATAAATCATTCTGCCCTTGAAACGGGAGAACCAGGATCTATATTCTTCAAGGGTACCCTCCACCATCAACGACACCGTCACCCTCGTCCCTACACACAGGCCACCAGCAATGTTCCCAGATGCAGTTTTGTGTTTGACGCGGTCAAGCATAGAATCCAATCCTCTCCCACTTGGACAAGTGAGGATGGAGGAAGGTTAATCTAACCCGCCCCGGCCATGGTCAATATCGCATTCCTGCGGAAGCAGACGCTGGCTCGGCTTTGGGGGCCGCAGAGAAGCCCCTAGACGCTTCTCTCTTCTCCACCTTCTGGGGTCCCGGCTTCGGAATGGGGAGTTGCGGGGGTGGAAAAGAGGAAAGCGCAGCTCGGGGAGACGGAATCGCCATACGAACGAGCACAGGCTGTCCTCCGAAAGGCCGAGACAAAGCGGCGCCCCCTGACCGAACAAACGGCGGTACTCACGCAAGTGCCACCCAGCTTGTGGCTCTCCACCACGGCGGCCCTGGCGCCCAACTCGGCTGCCCTGCGCGCGCTGGCCAGCCCGCCCGAGCCGCCCCCGATCACCAGGTAGTCATAGGAGGCCACGGCACCAGCGGCGGGCGGCGGGCCCTGCGGCTGCGGCTCCTGCCTGCAGGCCATGGCACGGGAGAGGGCGCGTGTGACGGCCGCGGGCTCAAGCAGAGGCAGCTGGAAGCCTGGGGACGCGCGCGCCGCCCGCCGCCAGCTCGGCCCCGCGCGGGCGCTCAGGGCTCGGGTGAGCAGGGCCATGCACGCGGAAGTGGCGCGCCGAGGGGGGCGGGCGGCCCGGGGGCGGTCCCCGGGGAAGGGGGGCGCGGGCCTCCGGCAAGCGCAGCCTCACGGTGACTAAGCACGCGCCCGCCGCTAGGCGAGACCCGGGGGGGTGCCCAGAGTAGGGGCCGCCTCCCTATTTCCCGCCCCGGTGGCGGAGCCTGAGGGGTTTCTCCGCCTACGTCCTCACCCCGGCACCTGGATCCCGAGCGGCGCCTGCAGCGTGTAGCTTTCTGAAGTCCGGTGGAGCGAGGCGGGGGACGGTGAACGTCCTCTCGTCCTCTCGTTCTCTCGTTTCAGCTGGCTTTCCCCGAGCTGGGCCCCTGGGGAGTTGCCAGTGGCACTGGCTTCTCCAGGAATAAAAATTTGCCTCTATTCGGGGGGTTGTTTCTCCAGGTTTGTTCCAGAGACCACTTTTGATTGTTGTTTTTTCTTTGAGACTGGGTCTCACTCTCCCCCAGGCTGGGGTGCAGTGATGTGATCTCTGCTTATTGCAGCCTCCACCACCCGTGTTCAAGCAGCGATCTGCCCGCCTCAGCCTTCCCAGTAGCTGGGACTACAAGTGTCCGCCACAGCGCCCGGTTAATTTTTTGTTGTTGTTTTTTGTAGAGATAGGGGCTCGCTATGTTACCAGGACTAGTATGGAACTCTTGGCCTCAAGCGATTCTCTCACCTTGGTCTCCCAAAATGCTAGGATTACAGGTGCCAGACACCGTGCCCGGCCTTATTTTCCTTTTAAAGTCAGGGGTCTCGAACTCCTGTCCTAGGCTCAAGAGATCCTCTGGCCTCAGCCTCCTGAGTAGCTGGGATTACAGGCGTCCATGTGCCCAGCTGGGAACTACATTTTGACCAACACTGTTTCTTGCCTTCAGGTGACTCTTAAATTTGAGAAACATTGGAATAGTGGATTAATTCGGAGTAGCGGTTTCCGTGATTCACAGATGAAGCACAGAGAAAAGGATAGAGATGGAGACACAAAAACATTGACCTCCCAAGCTGTAGAGACTGATGTCTCCTTTGGGAATATCTACAACTACCAACTGCACAACAAAGTAGTAAGTGCAGCTTCGAATTTGTCTTGTGGTAGGCCACAATCCTGTGCCCACAAGGACTGTGCACAGGTCATCCGAGCACACGGCTGAGCCCGGTAGGCAAAGGAAGGAAGGTCCAGGTCACAGGGCAGCAAGGCCCAGCACAATGAGGGAGAATGGGAACATACCACACCCCAATTAGAATGGGATCCAATTCTTTTACAAAATTTTTTTTCTGATTACAAAATGTAAGGGAAGAAGGGAAAGTTTTTCCTTCCTACAGGCTGACATGTAATAAATGGAGACAGGAACACAGAAAAAACACCATTTTGGACTGGGTGCAGTAACTCACACCTGTAATCCCAGCACTTTGGGAGGCTGAGGCGGGAGGATCCCTTAAGCCCACGAGTTCGAGACCAACCTGGGCAACATAGGGGAGTTCCTCATCTCCACAAAAAAATTAAAAATTAGCTGGGTGTGGTGACATACACCTGTAGTCCCGGCTACTCTGGAGGGTGAGATGAAAGGATCACTTGAGCCCAGGAATTCAAGGTTACAGTGAGCTATGATTGCACCACTGCACTCCAGCTTGGGTGACAGAATGAGACACTGTCTCTTTAAAAAATTTTTTTTTTCTTTCAAACACTAGAGGATGTCAGGCACAGTGGCTCATGCCTGTAATCCCAGCACTTTGGGAAGGGAAGCCACAGGAGGAGGATCGCTGGAGCCCAGGAGTTCGAGACCAGCGTAGGCAACATAGTAAGACCTGGTGTCTACAAAAAATTTAAAAATTAGTCGGGTGTGGTGGTGCACACCTGTAGTCCCAGCTACTCAGGAGGCTGAGGTAGCAGATCACTTGAACCTGGGAGGTTGAGGCTGCAGTGAAATGTGATCACACCACTGTATTCCAGCCTGGGCAACAGAGACGCTGTCTCAAAACCCCACTGGACAAACGTAGGTGATTTCTATGAAGACACCATGAAATATTTCTCAAAATAATAAGCCCATAATTAATATGTATGGAGCTAAGCACTGTGCAAAGAGCTTTATATGTTATCCTCCCTCAACCCAATAAGTACTGTTATTGTCTCCATTTTATAGATATGGACACTGAGGTCCAAAGAGGTTAAATAACTTGCACAAGATTAAACAGTTGGTGACTTGTGGATGTTTTTCTAGCATAGTCAAATAAAAATTCTGTAACGATAAAAAAATTTAAAAATTAAACAACTGGTGAATGGCAGAGCAGGAATTCAAATCCTGAAGGCCTAACTCAGAAGCCTATTAACCATTATTAGAAAGAAACCATCACTGAATATGTCTTAAGGTGAAAATAAAAGACCAGCTTGGGCAACAGAGGAAAACCCGGTCTCTGCTAAAAATACAAAAATTAGCCAGAGTGGTACCTGTAGTGCCATCCACTCAGGAGGCTGAGACATGAGACTTGAACCCAAGAGGCCACAGTTGCAGTGAGCTGAGATGGCACCACTGCACTCCAGCCTGGGCAACAGAGTGAGACTCTGTCTCAAAAAAAAAAAAAAAAAGGCCGGGCGCCGTGGCTCAAGCCTGTAATCCCAGCACTTTGGGAGGCCGAGACGGGCGGATCATGCAGATCACGAGGTCACAAGATCAAGACCATCCTGGCTAACACGGTGAAACCCCGTCTCTACTTAAAAATACAAAAAAACTAGCCGGGTGAGGTGGCCGGCGCCTGTAGTCCCAGCTACTCGGGAGGCTGAGGCAGGAGAATGGCGTAAACCTGGGAGGCGGAGCTTGCAGTGAGCTGAGATCCGGCCACTGCACTGCAGCCTGGGCGACAGAGCAAGACTCCGTCTCAAAAAAAAAAAAAAAAGAAAAGGAAAAAGAAAAAAGGAAAAACAACGCTGAGCTCGGTGGCTCACGCCTGTAATCCCAGCACTTTGGGAGGCCAAGGTGGGTGGATGACTTGAAGTCAGGAGTTCAAAACCAGCCTGGCCAACATAGTGAAACCCCGTCTCTACTAAAAATTCAAAAATTAACCAGGTATAGTGGCGTGTGCCTGTAATCCCAGCTACTCGGGAGGCTGAGGCAGGAGAATCGATTGATCCTGGGAGGCAGAGGTTGCAGTGAGCTGAGATGACGCCACTGCACCCCAGCCTAGGGGACAGAGTGAGACTCCGTTTCAAAACAAAAAAATCCTTTCCCACTAATAGTGACTAATTCATATTACAACTCTGTGTTGAGGTTATAGGTCAAGAGATATTGTGTCACCAGAAAGGTGGTGATGGTACTTCTATAAACAATTTGAGAAATCTATGCAGGAAATAGTGGTACAGAAATAACTTTGCAAATACAGGTTGCTCAATAAAATTTTTCATGTTCCATGTATGAAAATAATTGCAGTCACTTAGAAGGATAAAAATAACATGAGGAAAGGAATAATTGAATATTACTCAGTTACCCAATATCAGTGTTTAATATTGAAATGAAAGATAAACACTGAAGAGGCAGAGAACAATAACTAAATATGGAATTAACAAAAAGCAAGTTATACAGTAAAGGGAAAGAAATTTTCAGAGGGACATAGCAAGTCTGCCTTGTTGAGAAAACTGGATACAACCTCAGAAGATAACATCTAAAGGGAAATGACACGTGCACTGAAGATCTCTTTTAGATCTGATTGTTTCAGTAACATATCTTGAAAGATCATGGGGGAGATCATAAAAAGTTTTGGAAATAACACTACTATTCCTATTCTGAATATAAATATGTGGTATTTTTTCTGTAACTGTTTATTTTTATTTTATTTTATTTTTTTGAGACTGTTTCACTCTTGTCTCCCAGGCTGGAGTGCAATGGCACAATCTCAGCTCACTTCAACCTCGCCTCCTGGGCTCAAGCGATTCTCCTGCCTCAGCCTCCTGAGTAGCTGGGATATCAGGCACCCGCCACCATGCCCAGATAATTTTTGTATTTTTAGTAGAGACAGGGTTTTATCGTGTTGGCCAGGCTAGTCTCGACCTCCTGACCTCAGGTGATCCACTCGCCTTGGCCTCTCAAAGTGTTGGGATTACAGGCATGAGCCACTGCACCCGACCCTCTGTTTATTTTTAAATTGTATTTTGCAATATTTAAGATAACAAAGTACCTGTATAAAGAATAATACAATGGCACATCCACACCTCTTAGCTTAAGAAATGTAGTACTACCACACTGTCTAGTTCTACATAGTTATCCCAGTTGCATCCTTCTCCCTGTCTCTCTCCCCCAAGAGGTAATCAATGTCTTAAATGTGGTGTTTTATCATTTCCTTCATTTATCTGTTCTTGGGAATAAATGTCCATCAAAAAATAGATATCCATATAAGGGATTAATGTTCTTTTTGTTTAATTTTCATATATTTAGAAAAATAAGAAAAAATCATAATTTCACCAGTCTGACATAACCATTTTTCCTTGTTGACATATTTAAAGTTGTGTCTGTGGATTCCATCAGCTCTGTCATTTCTGGGTCTTTTTCTATTGATTGATTTTTTTTCTCCTGCTTGTGTTACCTTCTGCTTTTTGGCATGATGGTGCAGTTCCAGTCCAAAGGCAGTCTGTTAGGAAATCACTCTTATTCGGGGAGGCTGGTCTTTTCTATTTAGGCATTTAGCTGACTGGATGAGGCGCACACACATAATGGAGGGCAATCTGCTTACTCAGAGTTCAGCGATTTAAATGTTAATTTCATCCTAAAACACCCTCCCAGCTGACATCTAAAACTAGTCATCACACACTAGTGTACAGACTCCATGGTGTGCAAGAATCTTGTCTGTCTCATTTGTGGCTATATCTCCAGCATCTGTAACAGCACCTGGGGCATGGTAGGTGTATCATATTTATTGTTCATTGGATGAATCAAGTCTATGTGAGCCCAGAAGGTCAAGGCTGCAGTGAGCCATGATCTCACCACTGCACTCCAGCCTGAGCAACAGAGCAAGACCCTGTCTCAAACGAACAAAAAAGTTAGGTATGGTAGTGCACACCTGTGGTCCCAGTTACTCAGGTGGCCGATATGGGAGGATCATGTGGGTCTGGGAGGTGGAGGCTACAGTGAGCCGTGATTGTACAACTGCACTGCAGCTTGGGTAATGCTATTAGACCCTGTTAAAACAACAACCAAAACACACACACACACACACACACACACACACACACACACACACACACACACACAGCCATCTTATATTTTTAGGGGGGACAAAGAGACTACTAAAAGAATAATTTCATAAACCTAAATGTAAAAGTTAAAATACAAAGCTTTTAGAAGAAAACATAGGAGGCCCAGCACGGTGGCTCACACCTGTAATCTCAGCACTTTGGGATGCCAAGGAGGGCAGATTGCTTAAGCTCAGGAGTTCAAGACCAGCCTGAGCAACATGGTGAAACCCTATGTCTATTTTTAAAAAAAAGAAAAAAAAAAAATAGGAGAATCTCTTGACTTCAAGATAAGCAAAAGTTTCTTAGGACACAGAAAGCAATAATCATAAAAGAAAATTTAGGCCGGGCGCGGTGGCTCACGCCTGTAACCCCAGCACTTTGGGAGGCTGAGGCGGGCGGATCACGAGGTCAGGAGATCGAGACCATCCCATCCCGGCTCACACAGTGAAACCCCGTCTCTACTAAAAATACAAAAAACTAGCCGGGCGTGATGGCGGGCGCCTGTAGTCCCAGCTACTCGGAGGCTAAAGCAGGAGAATGGCGTGAACCCAGGAGGTGGAGCTTGCAGTGAGCCGAGATCGCACCACTGCACTCCAGCCTGGGTGACAGAGCGAGACTCCGTCAAAAAAAAAAAAAAAAAACTTAGATAAATTGTCATCAAAATTAAAAAGTTCTACTCATCAAAAAGTCAATAAGAGCTAGGTGCAATGACACATTCCTGTAGTGCCAGCTACTCAGGAGGCTGACGCAGGATTGCTTGAGCCCAGGAGTTTGAGACCAGCCTGAGCAACAGAGCAACCAAGACTCTGTTAAAAGAAAAAAAAAAAAGAAAAAGCCAGGCATGGTGGCTCACACCTGTAATCCCAGCACTTTGGGAGGCTCAGGTGGGTGGATCACCTGAGGTCAGGAGTTTGAGACCAGCTTGACCAACATGGTGAAACCCTGTATCTACTAAAAATACAAAAAATTAGCCAGGCATGGTGGTGGGCACCTGTAATCCCAGCTACTCGGGAGGCTGAGGCAGGAGAATCACTTGAACCCAGGAGGCAGGGGTTACAGTGAGCTGAGATTGTGCCATTACACTCCAGCCTGGGCAACAAGAGTGAAACTCCGTCTCAAAAAAGGCTTTTTGTTGTTGTTGCTGCTGTATGATTCATTTATATAATATTCTTGAAATGACAAAATTGAAGAGATGGATTTTATCTGTCAGTTACACCTCAATTAAGATGGAGGGGAAAAAAGGAAATGGAGACCAGATGAGTGGTTTCATGGGGGTTGATGGTGGTGAGGGTAGAAAGTGAGGTGGCTGTGGAAGGGTAGCATGAGGAATTCCTGTGATGGAACTACTCTATATCTTGATTGTAGTGCTCAGAGGAATTGACACAGGTGATAGTATTGCATAGAACTAAATCACACACACAAATGAGTATCTGTAACTGGTAAAATCTGAATGAAGCCACGGGATTGTGTCAATATATATTTCCTATTTATGATATTATACTGTCCTTATGCACAATTTTAACATCGGGGGAAATGGTAAAGGATTTATGCAACCTCCATGACCTCTTATAACAGCATGTGAATCTATAATTATCTCATAAAATGTTGAAAAGTATGCAGTGTGAACAAAGCCTTATCCAAAGAGTACATTTTGTATAATTTACAAAAGTCCTAGAAGAGGCAAAATTAACCTACGGTGGAAAAAAATCAGAGCAACGCTTGCTGTCTGTGCAATGCTTTGTTTTTTGTTTTTTGTTTTTTGTTTTGAGACAGGGTCTCTCTGTCGCCCAGGCTGGAGTGCAGTGTCACAAACACGGCTTACTGTAGCCTCCACCTCCTGGGCTCAAGTGATCCTCCTGCCTCAGCCTCTGGAGTAGCTGTGACCACAGGTGCATGCCACCACACCCAGCTAATTAAAAATTATTATTATTTTTTGGGGGTAGAGATGGGGTCTCACATGTTGTCCAGGCTGGTCTCAAATTCCTGGGCACCTCAGCCTCCCAAAGTGCTGGGATTACAGGCACGAGCCACCACGGTCAGTCAATGCTTTGTACTTTGCTTGGGATTTAGGTTGCACTAGGCATGCATACATTGGAACTCAAGGAATGGTATGCTCATGATGTGTCCATTTCATTGTAGTTAATGATATGCATGATGAAGTATGTAGATCATATGAAGTATATGAAGGAAACCAGAAGGTGCCACCCCAAAATATGCCTCTTTGACCTAAAAATTATTTTTTGGCCAAAGGCAATTAAGGAGCAGAAAACAGGCCAGTGCGGTGGCTCATGCCTGTAATCCCAGCACTTTGGGAGGCTGAGGCGGGCAGATCATGAGGTCAATAGATCGAGACCATCCTGGCCAACATGGTGAAACCGTGTCTCTACTAAAAATACAAAAATTAGCTGGGCGTGGTGGCACGTGCCTATAGTCCCAGCTACTCAGGAGGCTGAGGCAGGAGAATCTCTTGAACCCGAGAGGCAGAGGCTGTGGTGAGCCGAGATGGTGCCACTGCACTCCAGTCTGGCCACAGAGCGAGACTCCATCTCAAAAAAAAAAAAAAAAAAACTAAAAATAAATAAATAAAGCAGCAGAAAACAGAGAAAAAGCTCTCCCTATCCTCTCACTTTTCTGCCTAAAGACAGGACATACATTCTCCTTTACTGGAGGCAGCTTAAGACTGTTACCAGCCCAAAGTGGCACCAGAAGAATCTACAAACAAAACTTACCCATTAGTTTCCTTGCATATACTGTGCTTACCTTCCCACAGCCTCCCACCTTCTGAAGCCTAAAACCACCTTCCTTTGCCCTGTCATTTCCCCCCAAATTCACTGCTCTTTGTTAAACTCTCATAAGACAGAATTCTAAGCCATTGCTTTCAGTTACTTTTCATTGAGATTTCTCCTGTCTAATGCACACAGTATGCGTTAATAAACTTGTTTTCTTCTTGTTAATCCGTCTTTTATTATACGAGTCCCAACTAAGACCTAAGATGGGGAGAGGTGATCTTTAGCCTCTTCTACGTATATACTTGTGACATAGTTAACGATATACATGTTGAAGTATTTCAGGGAAAGTCTGCTAATGTTTGCAACTTTGAAATGCATCAAAAACTAAGACTGATGAAAGGATGGAAGGATTGATAGGTATGTTATCAAATAAGGAGAATAAAATGTGAGTAAAAATATTTTCAACTGTTGGTCTGAAAATTTTTATAAAATATTGAAAAAAAATAATTGACTTTTTAAATGCAAAAGTTCTGTAATAGTTGGGTGTGGTGGTGCACACTTGTACTCCCAGCTACTCTGGAGGCTGAGGTGGGAGGATTGCTTGAGCCCAGGAGTTTGAGGCCAGCCCGGGGGACATGGTAAGACCCTCATCTTTAAAAAAAATAAAATATTGTGATCTGAGAGACTAAAATAGACAATCATTTACCCCTTTATCAACTAAGATGGATCCTAAGGTTAAGGAAACAAAAAGTCAGCTACTTGTTGAGGGTTTAGGGCAGAGCTGGTAGGGCAATTTTCTAAATTCCTACAAGAAAAAAACACATATTTTCAGGTGCCGTGGCTCATGCCTGTAATCCCAACACTTTGGGAGGCCAAGGCTAGAGGATCACTTGAGACCAGGAGTTCAAGATCAGCTTGGACAATATAGTAAGACCCCATCTCTTGGAAAAAAAAAGAACAAAAAATTAACCAGTCATGGTGGCATGTGTTTGTAGTCCCAGCTACTTGGGAGGATGAGGTGGGATGATCGCTTGAGTCCAGGGGTCCCAGGCTGCAGTGAGCTATGCTTGTGCCACTGAACTCCAGCCTGTGTGACAGAGTGAGACCGTCTCATAAACAAATAAAAATCACCCGTGACGTCCCCTCTGACACACTAAGATTATGTCAAAGCAATATTCTTTTTTCTTTTTTTTATTTGACACTGAGTCTCACTCTATTGCCCAGGCTGGAGTACAGTGGCGTGATCTCACTGCAACCTCCACCTCCTGAGTTCAGGCGATTCTGGTACCTCAGCCTCCCGAGCAGCTATTACTACAGGTGTGAGCCACCATGTCCGGCTAATTTTTGTATTTTTCGTAGAGACGGGGTTTCACCACGTTGGCCAGGATGGTCACAAACTCGACTTCAGGTGACCCACCCACCTCAGCTTCCCAAAGTGCTGGGATTACAGGCGTGAGCCACCGCGCCCGGCTGCAATGTTCTTTTCTAACGCAGTAAGAAAACTCAGATTTACTTAGTGACAGGTTATTCTGGTGGTCTTTGGTGGGGAGACCTGGCAGTTGCAGTGAAGAGAGTTCACAAACAACTAAGTTTGGGAAATGCTGGCTTCCCACATTAAGACAAAGTAAATTTGGAATGGTTAGGAACTTCCTTTTGCAGTCCAGAGATTCAGTGGTGCCATCAACATATTAAATTAGGTAATATGGAAGTCCAGGGAGGAAGAAAACAATAAAGGAGGTGGGTGGTTAAGAACCGTAGAACTTCCTTTCCTGTCTTCCTCCTTATGCATGATGAACACAAGATACAGACAACGATGGGAACATCTGAACTAGTCAATATAATTAATTATTTTATAGTATATATGCTGTAATTTATATTACCTCACCCTTACTGATCTTGAGACTGTGCCCTAATATTTTGCACCTTTACTTGGAGGATAAACTTCTTAGCCTATATACAATGGAAAGCTTCTGCGGCTCTAGCAACAATCTACCTCTAAAAGCCTTCATTCAGCTTTATTTTTAGAGAGAGGGTCTCGCTATATTGCCCAGGCTGGAGTGTACTGGCATGATCTTGGCTCACTGCAGACTTGACCTCCTGGGCTCAAGGGATTCTCCCACCTCAGCCTCTTGAGTAGCTGGGACCACAGGCTACGCCACCACACGCAGCTATTTTTTTTTTGAGAGACAGGTTTAGCTATGTTGCCCAGAGGGGTCTCGAACTCCTGAGCTCAAGCAATCTGCCTCCCTCGGCCTCCCAAAGTGCTGGGAATACAGGAGTGAGCCACCGAGTCCGGCCTCAAGCTCTAAACTGCAGCAATAATCACTGGTAGTTCCTTTGCACTCAGTTTCCTAACCTTGAAATCCCACCCTTCCCGGGCACCCTTGCCAAGATTCCTAACCTTTCAACACAATGTACGCGGGACTTCCTTTTGGAAAGCCTTCTGCAAGCCTTCTGCAAGCCGTCCGGGTATGGTTCTGCAACACCCTGTGTATATCTCTATCACAGCACTCAGGCACTGCATTATATTTATTTGCTTACACGGCTATCTTTCCCACTCAGTTTATTTTCTTCTCCACAGAACCAAAGTCGAGTAAGCTGAGTTTCTTGAGGACAAATTCAGTAATGTGTATATATTTCAATCTCCAAGAGTTGTCGAGTACCAAACTGTGGAGCTCAATGTCAGATCAACTAAACTGGAGTGAGGTGGGAGGATAGATGGATGGGTCAGGAAAAAGAATTTTTCTTTTTTTCTCCCTGTGTGCTGGATTACAGGTGTGAGCCACCGCACCCAGCAAGGAAATATAATTTTTTTCTTTTTTTGAGACGGAGTCTCATTCTGTCACCCAGGCTGGAGTGCAGTGGCGCAAACTCGGCTCAAAGCAAACTCCGCATGCGGGTTCAAGCAATTCTCCTGCCTCAGCCTCCCGAATAGCTGGAATTACAGGTGACCGCCACCATGCCTGGCTAATTTTTGTATTTTTAGTAGAGACGGGGTTTCACCATATTGGCCAGGCTGGTCTCGAACTCCTGACCTTGTGATCCGCCCACCTCGGCCTCCCAAAGTGCTGAGATCACAGACGTGAGCCGGGCCAGGAAAGATAATTTCTAAGTAGGAAATGTTGTAGGTCCTGGGAGGACCTCAGTAGGTTGGGAGAAGTGCACAGTGGTGAGTTACAGGATGGCAATGAGGTCACAGAACTATGAAGTCAAGGTCAACAATAACGCATACGAGAAAAACTGACAAGTGGCGCAACAAGGGGTAGCGGGTCTCCAGGACGTGGCATTAGGACGTGCTTGTTGAGGGGCAGGTATTTGGAAGCAGGCCCCACTTTCGAGTTGTCTTTCCGCAGGAACCAGAGAGTGCGGTCGGGAACAGGAAGCAGGAACTGTTAGGGAGATAAGGAAGGTGCTACTGCCCACATCCATCCTCTACGGCCACAAGGTCAGGGGAGCCAGGCTGCCTCCTCACAGCATCAGCGTTTTCTTCGGCTTCACTTCCCTCTGGAAAGCGCTTTCTCACCGACGCTGCAGAGACCTTAGGGGCAGCCCCTGCCCTCCTACCCTCCAAGGAGCCACCACTCTAGAGCCCACGCTCCTCTGGATATCATGTGACTTGGGGGACTACTTGCCTTTCTTTTGAAACACGGCTACAGACTATGAGTTAAAAACACTGGGCTTAGCGCCCCCTCAATAACAACGCAGCTATAGGACGGTACCCTCTCCCAGCCTGCCCGCCGCAGGGAGAGTTCCACTTCCTTCCCAGAAAACGAGGCCGGAAGGGGCGGGCTTTCAGCCTGGACCAGGCGCTTCCGCCACCATGGCTGCACGTGGGGTTGTTGGTATTTTTTTCCTCTCTGCTGTCCCCCTTGTGTGTCTGGAGCTCCGGCGTGGGATCCCGGATATAGGTAAGTGTTGACTTTTTCCCTTCGACAGTTACAGCTGGGTAATTTTCACAGGAATGTTGCATAGAATGACCGCTTCTTCGGCTGCGTCGCTTCGGAGCGGCTTTGACTACAACTCCCAGACTGCATCGTGCTTGCCTCCCACTTCCGGAGCCGACTTCACTTCGGGGAATTTTTCCCTCCAGGGGTGATGGTTTTGCGTGTAAGAGAGTAGCGGCAAAGAGCACAGGGGCAATCATAGACAGTGCTTTCGTATCCTGGTGAACATTCAAAAGGAAATCAACAGGTTGATAAGATGAAGGCCTTCTGAGAATTTAGGCTGAGAGGTTTTTTGTTTTGTTTTGTTTTGTTTTTAAATTAGAGACAGGGTCTCACTATGTTGCCCAGGCTGGTCTCGAACTCCTGGGTTCAAGAGATCCTCCTGCCTCGGCCTCTCAAAGTGCTGGGATTACAGGCCTGCGCCACTGCGCCTGGCCCTGAGATTTAAATAAGGGGCCACACCCGTGAAAAGCCAGTGGGGGCAGGGAAGGGGTTGGGGAGGGGAGGAGTATTCTAGGCAAAAAGATTGTGACATGTTGGAGGAAAAGGTGAAGGCCATTGTGGCTGAATCAAGGAGAGCTGGGAAGAGGAGGAGGAATTGGCTCAGGATAATGACTTTTGTTGAACACCTATTATAAGCCAAATACCAGGTGCTAGTTATTATCTCATTTAATCTGCACTGCAGTCAGAGGAGGGTAGCACTATTATAATCCCCATTTTACAGCTGAGGGAACTGAAATTTAGGGAGATTAAGTGACTTCCCTAAGGCTTTAAAAAGGTCACTCGATTCTGTATGGAGAGTGCTTTGGACGGAAGCTATGGTGGAAGCAGTGAGGCACGTCAGGCTTTGGAAGTTGACAAGTGGTGATGATGGGCTGGACTAGGACAGTAAAAGAGGAGATGAAATGTAGACAGATTTGGGATATTGACGAAGCAGGATCAACCAACAGGCTTGTTTATGGGTTGATGTTAGGGGCAAGGGAAAGGAAGGATTCAAGGACGACTGCCTCATGGGGGATTGAACAAACCTAGGTATTTGGTAGTGCTACTGGTAAAGGGAAAATGGAAAGAAAAACAGTGGAGATGCTGAGAATCATGAGTTGATTTTTGGACATTTCAGTGATCAGTTTACATGTCTGTCTCCCTTTTTAAGGTCAATTCTAAAGTTAGGGACCATAATGAAACTTGGCTTTGTGTACCCCCTCTCTTACTCCACCTTTTCTCCTTGCTCACAAGGAGTCAGATGCCTAGAAATGTTGCCTGCAATAAGAAAATGAAAATAAAATGCTTTAAAAAAAAATGTACAAAGACTTTCCTAATGCTTCCCACTCACTCAAGCTGTGTTGGAATGTAACAAGACTTTTATCCAAAGGATCAGAAATGTTGATTTCACACTCACCATTTCCAAAATTCACCTGTTCCCTTGTCTTTTCAACATCCACCCCTACTCTGCTCATTTATTATTTATTTGAGACAAGGTCTTGCTTGGTCACCCAGGCTGCAGTGCAGTGGCACGGTCATGGCTTACTGCAGAGCCTGGACCTCCCGGCTCAAGTGATCCTCACACCTCAGCCTACTGAGTAGCTAGGACTACAGGTGCCACACCACCATGCCCAGCTAATTTTTTGTATTTTTTGCAGAGAAGTGGTTTTGCCATGTTGCCCAGACTGGTTTGGAACTCCTAGGCTCAAGCAATCTGCCCACCTCGGCCACCCAGAATGCTGGGATTATAGGTGTGAGCCACCATGCCCAGCCAGAAATATGTTTCTTGAAAGCAGAGACCAAATGGAATTTGTTTTTGTATTCCCAGCACTTACCAGTCTCTAGTTTAATAGAACTAGGGACAAGGGTTCTAGAAATTGCACCTGGGCTCCTGGCAGCATCTTTGTCTAGTTCTTGAAATTTTCATGGAATTAGCTTCTTTCTCAGAATTCTGAATGAATGATTGTTTCCTTTGGATTGTTTTCCCTTTTTAAGTTTTTTTTGTTAATATATTTTTTTTCCTTTTTTTTTGTTTTTGCTACCTTTGGATTCTTGATAGTGAGCTTCCAATAATTATTTGTTAACAGTATTTAAGTCTGTTTTACATATCATACTTTATACCAGCAACAGGGCTGGTTATGCCTATACTAATATTCAGACATATATTGAAAAACTAGCCTTGTCTTTTTTTTTTTTTGAGACGGAGTCTCGCTCTGTCACCCAGGCTGGAGTGCAGTGACACGATCTTGGCTCACTGCAAGCTCCGCCTCATGGGTTCATGCCATTCTCCTGCCTCAGCCTCCCAAGTAGCTGGGACTACAGACGCCCGCCACGATGCCCAGCTAATTTTTTGTATTTTTAGTAGAGACAGGGTTTCACTGTGTTAGCCAGGATAGTCTCGATCTCCTGACTTGGTGATCCACCCGCCTCGGCCTCCCAAAGTGCTGGGATTACAGGCGTGAGCCTCTGTGCCCGGCCTGCGTTGTCTTTTTCTACTGTGTAAAAAAACTTTTGTTGTCAATACATTTTACTTGTACTTAAGCTAAATTTTTTTTTTTTTTTTTTTTTTTTAAGATGGAGTCTTACCCTGTCACCCAGGCTGGAGTGCAGTGGTGCAATCTCGGCTCACTGCAACTTCCACCTTCAGGGTTCGAGCAATTCTCCTGCCTCAGCCTCCTGAGTAGCTGGGACTACAGGCATGTGCCACCATGACCGGCTAATTTTTTTTGTAGTTTTAGTAGAGACAAGGTTTCACTATGTTGTGCCAGGTTGGTCTCCAACTCCTGACCTTGTGATCCACCTGCCTCGACCTCCCAAAGTGCTGGGATTACAGGCGTGAGCCACCATGCCTGGCCTAAGCTAAATATTTTAAGGCCAGTTCCTCATGTTTGTTATCCATTGAAGTACACTGCTTATGGGGTCTGTAGTTTAAGTACACAGAAAAAATCCAGCACTCTGGGAGGCTGAAGTGGGCGAGTCATGAGGTCAAGAGATTGAGACCATGCTGGCCAACATGGTGGAACCCTGTCTCTACTAAAAATACAAAAATTAGCGGAGCATGGTAGCGCATGCCTGTAGTCCCAGCTACTCGGAAGGCTGAGGCAGGAGAATCGCTTGAATCTGGGAGGTGGAGGTTGCAGTGAGCTGAGATTGCAGCACCATGCTCCAGCCTGGCAACAGAGCGAGACTCTGTCTCAAAAAAAAAGCGAAAAAAAAAAAAAAACCTTAAAAATTTTTTTTTCTCAAAAGATATACACACAAGTAGAGTTCTTTCGTATTCCCATGTGGTGTTTGCAGATTGCTTGTTAGAACAAACAGCAGTAGTATGAAACATAAATCCCACGTCTCAATGGTTTTTCTTTTGAGACAGAGTCTTACTCTGTTGCCCAGGCAGGAGTGCAGTGGTGCAATCTCAGCTCACTGCAATCTCTGCCTCCCAGGTTCAAGCCATTCTCATGTCTCAGCCTCCCAAGTAGCTAGGATAACCAGTGTTCACCACTATGCCTGGCTAATGTTTGTATTTTTAGTAGAGATGGGGTTTCACCATGTTGCCCAGGCTGGCTACGAACTCCTGAGTTCAAGTGATCCACCCACCTCAGCCTCTCAAAGTGCTGGGATTATAGGTGTGAGCCACTGCGCCTTGCCTCAGTGGTTTCTTTTCTTTTTTTTCTTTTTTTTTTTTTTTTTTTTGAGACGGAGTCTCGCTCTATCGCCCAGGCTGGAGTGCAGTGGCCGGATCTCAGCTCACTGAAAGCTCCTCCGCCTCCCGGGTTCACGCCATTCTCCTGCCTCAGTCTCCCGAGTAGCTGGGACTACAGGGGCCCACCACCTTGCCGAGCTAGTTTTTTGTATTTTTTAGTAGAGAGGGGGTTTCACCATGTTAGCCAGGATGGTCTCGATTTCCTGACCTCGAGATCCACCCGTCTCGGCCTCCCAAAGTGCTGGGATTACAGGCTTGAGCCACCGCGCCCGGCCACTTTTCTTTTTTTTTTTTTTCTGAGACGGAGTCTAACTTTGTCGCCCAGGCTGGAGTACAGTGGCGAGATCTCGGCTCACTGCAAGCTCCGCCTCCCAGGTTCACGCTATTCTCCTGCCTCAGCCTCCGAGTAGCGAGGTCTACAGGCGCCCGCCACAATGCCCAGCTAATTTTTTGTATTTTTTAGTAGAGATGGGGTTCACCATGTTAGGCAGGATGGTCTCTATCTCCTGACCTCGTGATTCTCCTGCCTCGGCCTCCCAAAATGCTGGGATTACAGGTGTGAGCCACCGCGCCCGGCCTCAGTGGTTTGTTTACATACCAATACTCTAGACATTAAACTACTTTTGTATTGGCCAGAGATAAAATAAATTAAATTATATGTCATATTGAATAACACCTGAATCAATAGTTAATACTGTCAAGTTGGAAGAGCTGTGATTTTTTTTTTTTAAGTCATACTTCTTCTCTAAACAACTTTAAATTGGTAGGGTTTTAAAAAGAATAATATTAGGCCAAGCATGGTGGCTCATGCCTGTAATCCCAGCACTTTGGGAGGCCAAGAAGCGGGCATCATTTGGAAATATATATACATATATATATAATCTGATAGCCCACATCTGTGGTGCCAGCTACTTGGGAGGCTGACATGGGACCATTGCTTGAGCCCTGGAGGTCGTGGCTGCAGTGAGCTGTGATCAGCTGCTGCACTCCAGCCTGGGCAAGAGAGTGAGATTCCATCTAAAAAAAAAAAAAAAAAAAAAGGTAAGAAAAAGGTAAGAATATACATCTGTTTTCAGTTTAAAATAAAACATTTACGTCTGTAAACTCTGTCGCCCAGGCTGGAGTGCAATGGCCTGATCTCTGCTCACTGTATTCTCCACCTCCCGGGTTCAAGCCATTCTTCTGCCTCAGCCTCCCAAGTGGCTGGGATTACAGGTACCCACCATCATGCCTGGCTAATTTTTATATTTTGGTAGAGGTGGAGATTTCACCATGTTGGCCAGGTTGATCTTGAAGTCCTGACCTCAGGTGATATGCCTGCCTTGGCCTCCCAAAGTGCTGGGATTACAGGCATGAGCCATCTCTCCCAGCCTATATATATGTTTTTCTAATTCCTTCTTTAAGTTTTAGTTAATTGACTACCAGCCTTGATCACATTGGATTCCTCTGTATCTCTGCCATTTATCTTTTGAGAATTAAAAACACAAGAGTAAAAATTCCGAAAGGATGGAAATCATTTTTAACTCGGCTTTGTCTCCTGTCCTTCAACATTTGCCAAATTGTATTATGCAAAGTAGGTAGTAGATTTTTGCTCAAATAATTTTCACTTTGATTCTTAATATAAGACCAAATACTGGGCCGGGCGCGGTGGCTCACGCCTGTAATCCCAGCACTTTGGGAGGCCGAGGCGGGCGGATCACAAGGTCAGGAGATTGAGACCACGGTGAAACCCCGTCTCTACTAAAAATACAAAAAATTAGCCGGGCGCGGTGGCGGGCGCCTGTAGTCCCAGCTACTCAGGAGGCTGAGGCAGGAGAATGGCGTAAACCCAGGAGGCGGAGCTTGCAATGAGCCGAGATCGCGCCACTGCACTCCAGCCTGGGCGACAGAGCGAGACTCCGTCTCAAAAAACAAAAAACAAAAACAAACAAACAAAAAAAAAGACCAAATACTGGCTGGGTGCGGTGGCTTATGCTTGCAGTCCCAGCACTTTGGGAGGATGAGGTAGGCAGATCACCACCCGCTCCTGGTCAGGAGTTCGAGACCAGCCTGTCCAATGTAGTGAAACCTTGTCTCTACTGAAAATACAAAATTAGCGAGGCATGGTGGTGCATGCCTGTAGTCCGAGCTACCCAGGAGGCTGAGATAAGAGAATAGCTGGAACCCGGGAGGCAGAGGTTGCAGTAAGCCAAGATTGCACCACTGCACTCCAGCCTGGGCAACAGAGTGAGCCTCCATCTCAATAAATAAATAAATAAATAAATAAATAAATAAATAAAAAGACCAAATACTAAATTTTTACTTTTTCCTCGGCAAGCATGTAAATTGTAATTTTACTTACAAGTGACTAAATGTCAAGAAATACAGAAGCACACAGTTACACAATTGTGAGAAATAAGGATTTGGTGTTTCAGTGAGAATGTTTATCATAGAACTAGAATTTGAATTTGACAGGATGATTTCTTTTTTTCTTTTCTTTTTTTTTTTTTTGAGACGGAGTCTCTCTCTGTCGCCCAGGCTGGAGTGCAGTGGTGCGATCTCTGCTCACTGCAAGCTCCGCCTCCTGGGTTCATGCCATTTTCCTGCCTCAGCCTCCCAAGTAGCTGGGACTACAGGTACCCGCCACCACTCCCGGCTAATCTTTTGTATTTTTAGTCGAGACAGGGTTTCACCGTGTTAGCCAGGATGGTCTTGATCTCTTGACCTCGTGATCTGCCCACCTCAGCTTCCCAAAGTGCTGGGATTACAGGCGTGAGCCACCACACCCGACCAACACGATATTTTCACAATTTTATTTCTAGTTATGTAATTTTCTCTATATGGGAAACTACAACTTATACATTACTGATATTCATATTTTTAGTGTAGCTGATTGCTCTAATTATAACTGTATTCCCAAGATAGTGTTTATTCTAGAATTATGCTCTGTACATTTGTTCTGGAAATGACAACCATTATGAGTTTTTTAATGCCCAAAGGAGAACACAGTAAGCCCTCTGTATCCGTGAGTTCCACATCCGAGGATTTAAGCACCTGTGGATTGAGACTATTCAGAAAGGGCTGGGTGTGGTGTCTCACTCCTACAATCCCAGGACCTTGGGAGGCTGAGGCGAGCAGATTGCCTGAGTTCAGGAGTTCAAGACCAGACTGTACCACATGGCGAGACCCTACAAAAAATACAGAAATTAGCCGGGTGTGGTGGTGCGTGCCTGTAGTCCCAGCTACTTGGCGGGGCTAAGGCAGGAGGATCATTTGAGCCCCAGGAGGTTGAGGCTGCAGTGAGCCGTGTTCTCACCACTACACTCCAGCAGCCTGGGTGGCAGAGCAAGACCAAGAAGAGCAACACACTGTCTCTTAAAGAAGGAAAGAAAAGAAAATATTCAGAAAAAAAATGGGGTAAATGAATGTTTGTCTGTCTGTCCCGACCATGTACAGACTTTTTTCCCTGTCCATAAACAGTAAAGTATAGCAACTATTTATAGAGCCTTTACGCTGTATTGGGTAGTATATGAGTAATCTATAGATGATTTAAAGTATGTAGGAGCATAGACTATATGCGAACACTATGCCATTTTATATCAGGTACTTGAACATCCGTGGATTTTGGTATACTCAGGAGTCCTGGAACCAATACCCCATGCATACTAAGGGATGACTATATATGAACAAAATCATAAGACAGTTATATAACTTTACTTTCCCAGTACAGATAATCTTCTAATGTGTTATAATTTATTAGGAGTATCAAGAAAACTGTTTTGGGTTGGGCATGTTGGCTCACGCCTATTATCCTAGCTAGCACTTTGGGAGGCCAAGGCAGGAGGATCACTTGAGCTCAGGAGTTTGAGACCAGCCTAGTCAACATAGTGAGACCTCGTCTCTTAAAACAAAAAGTTTTGAATTTTAATTTTTTTTTTTCCTTCGTCAGGAATCAAGGATTTTCTTTTGCTTTGTGGCCGGATTTTCTTACTGCTTGCTCTTCTTACTTTAATTATTTCTGTGACTACCTCATGGCTTAACTCATTTAAATCTTCCCAAGTTTATCTGAAGGGTAAGTTTATTATTTATGCTACCCTTTTATGCCATTCTACTCAAATTTCTTTCCTTTATTTATTCTAGAACTTTGCACAGTAAGAACCATTTTACTATTAATTTGTGATGTGTAGTTTCAGGGAGAGTAATCATCACAACTTTAGTCATGATTTTGTGTGTGGTTTTTAAAAATTAGTGATGATGGCTTTGCATGGACTATATCCCAACATTTTTATGAGAAATTGTACATTTTTCTCATATATATGTGTTTTTAAGCTATATCATTTCTAAGTTGTTATATGGTAAATTCCCTAATTTTAAATTGTGTGTTTGTGTTGCTTAACTGCCGTTTGATACCTACAGTTTATGAGCTGTTCTACCGAGTGAAAGTATCTATCATTAACCTTTTTTTTTTTTTTGGAGATGGAGTCTCGCTCTGTCACCAGCTGGAGTGCAGTGGCGCAATCTTGGCTCACTGCAACCTCCGCCTCCTGGGTTCAAGCGATTCTCCTGTCTCAGCCTCCCGAGTAGCTGGGACTACAGGCATGCACCACCATGCCTAGCTAAATGTTGTATTTTTAGTAGAGATGGGGCTTCACCATGTTTGCCAGGATGGTCTTGATCTCTTGACCTCGTGATCCGCCCGCCTCAGCCTCCCGAAGTTGGGATCACAGGCATGAGACAGCACGCCCTGCCGATCTACCATTAATCTTGAAAGGCTTTTCATCCTAATTTTTTGTTCCATTCTAGCAGTTTTTACTTAGACACCTTTGTCTTTTATATGTAAATGTTTTTAATTTTAGGAAATCATGCTTGCTTTTGGTTTTTAAATTTGAGACAGAGTCTCGCTCTGTCACCCAGGCTGGAATGCAGTGGCATGATCTTGGCTCACTGCAGCCTCCTCCTCCCAGGCTCAAGTGATCCTCTTGCCTCAGCTTCCCAAGTAGTTGGGACTACAGGTGTGTACCACTGCATCTGGCTAATTTTTGTAGTTTTTGTAGAGGTGGGATTTCGCCATGTAGCCCAGGCTGGTCTCTAGCTCCTGAGCTCAAGTGATCCACCTGCCTCAGTCACCCAAAATGCTGAGATTGCAGGCTTGACCACTTCGCCTAGCCTGTTTCATTTTTGATAAGCAAAAGTTTGTGAGTCCTAGAAGCCTTTTAAAATAATATTGTACTTAGCCTCAGAATCTTAAAACCAAAAACTACATATTTTCTATGCTACTAGGAAGAAGCTTGTCATTAGTGAATTTGGTACATTGTGTTTTCACTGTTTATTTAAATGTAAGTAAATAAAAGGAAAGTGACCAGTGTTGAATGTATAGCCCTTTCAAATTAACTATGAATAAAACCATAATCCTAAAAGGTTATATTATTCAACCCAAACATAAATGACAGTGTGATATTTTAGGGTCTCCCAACCATAGACTTCAGATTTTTTTTCTTTCTTTTGATAAATTATTTGATTGGTTATACTTCAAATGAGATATTTGGGAAGTAAAAAGCACTTTCATGTTTTGATGTCTTAGAAGAAGAAGAAAAGAATGAGAAAAGACAAAAACTTGTGAGAAAAAAACAACAAGAGGCACAAGGAGAGAAGGTAAGCCAGAATTTTTAGAGACTTTATGCATAGAGAAATACAAAAATCTCTGAGGCAATTAAAAATAAGGTCTGTTGCTTCTGTGTTTGTGCTAAGATTTAAAAAATATATATTGAGGTCAAATTCATGTGACATAAACTTGACCATTTTATGTTACTTGTTTTTGAAATGGAGTCTCACTCTGTCACCTAGGCTGGAAAGCAGTGGTGAGATCTTGGCTCACTGCAATCTCCACCTCCCAGGTTCAAGCGATTCTCCCGCCGCAGCCTCCCAAGTAGCTAGGATTACAGGCATGCACCACCACACCCAGCTAATTTTTGTATTTTTAGTAGAGACGTGGTTTCGCCATATTGGCCAGGCTGGTCTTAAACTCCTGACCTCAGGTGATCCGCCTGCCTTGGCCTTCCAAAATGCTGGGATTACAGACATGAGTCACTGTGCCCAGCCACAATTGACCAGGCTGTTCAGTGACATTTAGTACATTCACAAGGTTGTACAACTACCACCTCTGTTCCATCTCCCATGAAGAAAACCGTATACTCTTTAAACAGTCACTCCCCACTTTCCCCTCCTCCCATCCTCTGGCAACTACCAGTCTGCTTTCTGTTGGTATGAATTTACCTATTGTGGATGAATAATATTGCATTGAATAGATATACTTTTTTTTTTTTTTTTTTTGAGACTGGGCCTCTCTCTGTTGCCCAGGCTGGGGTGGAGTGGTACAACCATAGCTCACTGTCACCTCAAATTCCTGGGTTCATGGGATCCTCCTGCCTCAGCTTCCTGGGTAGCTGGAACTATAGACACAAACACACCACCACGTTCAGCTAATTTTTTTAAAATTTTGGGTCAGGCATAGTGGTACATGCCTGTAATTCCAGCACTTTGGGAGGCTGAGACGGGTGGATCACGAGGTCAAGAGATCAGGACCATCCTGGCCAACATGGTGAAATCCCATCTCTGCTAAAAATATAAAAATTAGCTGGGTGTGGTGGCATGTGCCTGTAGTCCCAGCTACTAGGGATGCTGAGCCAGGAGAATGACTTGAACCCAGGAGGCAGGGGTTGCAGTGAGCCAAGATTGTGACAGTGCACTCCAGCCTGGCGACAGAGTGAGACGCCATTTAAAAAACAAAAAATTTGACCAGGCTTGGTGTTTTCCACCTGTAATCCCAGCACTTTGGCAGGCAGAGGCAGGTGGATCACTTGAGGTGAGGAGTTTGAGACCAGCCTGGCCAACATGATGAAACCCCATCTCTACTAAAAATACAATAATTAGCTGGGCATGGCGATGGGCACCTGTAGTCCCAGCTACTTGGGAGACTGAGGCTGGAGAATCACTTGACCCCAGGAGCCGGAGGTTGCAGTGAGTGGAGTCTGCACCACTGCACTCCATCCTGGGCGACAGAGTGAGACTCCGTCTCAAAACAAAAACAAAACAAAAATGAAGGATGTTGGCTTCCCTTTCCAGATTTAAGACCTGAAATTCTGAAGATGACACTTGGTTTCCCATTTGTGACAAATCCTTGGAGTTACCATTACTGGCATTCCATTTGAATCAGGATATGGGATTGTTCCCAGCATGAAAACCACAACCTGGTTGATAGTTTTATAATCAGGCAGGTAAAAAACCAATGTCTGTCCAGCTTGCTGTCTACCTGTTGGCACGAGCCTCCCCGCAGCCAAGCAGCCAAACAGGGTGGCAGTGGCTCTGTTCAGCCAGCAGGGCTCTTACTTGGTTCTTATTTACAACTTTATAGATAGCGTACATTTTAAGGAACATTAATGTATAGTAACAACGCCTAATTTGTTGTTTTGAACAGGCCAGCAGATACATAGAGAACATTTTAAAACCTCACCGGGAAATGAAATTGAGAAAACTGGAGGAGCGCTTTTATCAAATGACGGGTGAAGCCTGGAAATTAAGCAGTGGTCACAAACTTGGGGTTGGAAAATATTCTCATTTTATATTTTGAATCCTCTTACTGTGTTTCCTATTACATGATTGATTTGTAATTGAAACTGATGTTAGTCTGTTTTTAGGAGTTTTTATTGATAATGATTGTATATCAGTTTTTGTTCAGCATACTTGTTTATCGCATGGTTAAGGGGTTGGTCTTTGTTTTTAAAAGACAGGGTCTCTCTCTGTTGCCCAGGCTGGGGTGCAGTGGCACGATCGTAGCTCACTGCAGCCTCAAACTCCAGGGCTCAAAGGATCTTCCTACCTCAGCTTCTTAAGTTGCTAGGACTACAGGTGCACCCTACCATGGACTGCACCTGGCTGGTGAAGTGTTTTTTGGTGCCTAAAGAGCATATAACTTGGTTCCTTAAAAAGCTGTTGTGGTGGCTTATGCCTGTAATCCCAGCAATTTGGGAGGACGAGGCAGGCAGATTGCTTGAGACCAGGAGTTTGAGACCAGCCTGGGCAACATAGGAAGACCTTGTCTCTAAAAAAAAAAAAAAAAAAAAAAAAATTAAAAATTAGCCAGACGTGATAGTGTGTGGCTGTAGTTTCAGCTACTTGGGAGGTTGAGGCAGGAGGATCACTTGAGCCCAGGAGGTCAAAAGGCTGCAGTGAGCTGTGACCACCACTGCACTCCAGCCTGGGAGACAGAGCAAGACCCTTTCTCCAAAAAACAAACAAACAAAAACTGTGGCATAAGATAGTCTTTAAAACTGTTGAATAAATTGCTGTTGTCTTATACGAGGGCAAGAACATTCTGATCTTTCCTCAAGTCAAGATCTCCAAGGTATTAAGCTCATGTTATGTATGTTATTATATATTCTGATTTTTAAGTCAAATTAAACTTTGGTTATGTTTTCCTTCAGCATTGTATATGAATTTTATCAGTTTCTACAGAAGTTTACAATTTTAAGTTTTCTTTTTTTTTTTTTTTTTGAGGCGGAGTCTCGCTCTGTTGCCCAAGATGGAGTGCAGTGGCGCCATCTCAGCTGACTGCAACCTCTGCCTCTCAGGTTCAAGGGATTCTTCTGCCTCAGCTAATTTTTGTTTTTGAGACAGAGTCTCAACTCCATCACCCAGGCTAGAGTGCAGTGGCGTGATGTCGGCTCCCTGCAACCTCCGCCTCCTAGGCTCAAGCGATTTTCCTGCCTCAGTCTCCCGAGTAGCTGGGATTACAGGTGCCTGCCACCATGCCTGGCTAATTTTTGTATTTTTTTTAGTAGAGGTGGGGTTTCACCATGTTGACCAGGCTGGTCTCCAACTCCTGACCTCCAGTGATCTGCCCACCTCGGCGTCCTGAAATTCTGGGATTACAGGTATGAGCCACTGCACCCAGCCAATTTCTGTATTCTTTTAGTAGAGACAGCGTTTCACTGTGTTAGCCAGGCTGGTCTTGGACTCCTGACTTCAGGTGATCTGCCTTCCTCAGTCTCTTAAAGTGCTGGGATTACAGGTGTGAGCCACAGCACCCTGCTAAAGCCTCGTGTTTTCTTGTTGACGGAGATAATGCTTTAATTTTTTGGGTCTCATAATGGCTTGCTAATATTTTTCTGCTGACATGCCATCAGGGTAAAAAAAAAGAAAAAGGAAAAACAATTGTGAATATACTAAAGTTGATAGAAAACATCTCTTTAGAAACCGTCTGTTGTGTTTGACCAGGGTGATGAAGGTACAAGTCAGACATCTTTTGAAACATCAAATAGAGAAGCAGCAAAGAGCCAGAACTTGCCTAAACCTTTAACTGAATTTCCATCTCCTGCTGTACAGCCCACATGCAAGGAGGTAAAGTACTTCATGCCTGTCATTGAATTGTGTTTGTGTGCAGTAGGAGGATCAAACTCTGGGTGAGGTGGTGTACTGGGTGAAGATCAGGACTGGCCTTTTATCCAGATGGTGTCTTCCCACTACCTTACAAAGTGATCACCTTTATTAAGAATAGGCTGGGCGCCGTGGCTGATACCTGTAATCCCAACACTTTGGGAGGGTTGAGGCCAGGAGTTTAAGCCCAGCCTGGCCAACATGGTGAAACCCCATCTCTATTTAAAAAAAAAAAAAAAAGATTTTTCCTTGTTCAATATTAATATTAATGCTCTGAATCCAACTTGGAAGCAATAAAGACAAATGCTAATAGGTTTAGAAAATACTCAATTATTGACTGGACATGGTGGCTTTACGCCTGTAATCCCAGCACTTTGGGATGCCAAGGCAGGCAGATCAGCTGAGGTCAGGAGTTCAAGATCAGCCTGGCCAACATGGTAAAACCCCATCTCTACTAAAAATACAAAAATATTAGCTGGGCGTGGTAGCAGGCGCCTGTAATCCCAGCTACTGAGGAGGCCGAGACAGGAGAATTGCTTGAACCCAGGAGGTGGAGGTTGCAGTGAGCCAAGATTGCACCATTGCACTCCAGCCTGGATGACAATAGTGAAACTCTGTCTCAAAAAAAAAAAAAGGGCTGGGCGTGGTGGCTCATGCCTGTAATCCCAGCAGTTTGGGAGGCCGATGTGGGTGGATCACAAGGTCACGAGTTCAAGACCAGCCTGGCCAAGATGGTAAAACCCCGTCTCTACTAAAAATACAAAAATTAGTGGCAGGCACCTGTAATCCCAGCTACTTGGGAGGCTGAAGCAGGAGACTCTCTTGAACCCGGGGGAGGGGAGGTTGCAGTGAGCCTAGATCACACCACTGCACTCCAGCCTGGGCGATAGAGTGAGACTGTGTCTCAGAAAAAAAAAAATACTCAATTTTTTTTTTTTTTTTTTTTTTGAGACGGAGTCTCGTTCTGTCGCCCAGACTGGAGTGCAGTGGCGAGATCTCAGCTCACTGCAAGCTCCGCCTCCTGGGTTCACACCATTCTCCTGCCTCAGCCTCCTGAGTAGCTGGGACTACAGGCACCTGCCACTGCACCAGGCTAATTTTTTTGTATTTTTAGTAGAGACGGGGTTTCACCGTGTTAGCCAGGATGGTCTCCATCTCCTGACCTCATGATCCTCCCGCCTTGGCCTCCCAAAGTGCTGGGATTACAGGTGTGAGCCACTGTGCCCGGCCAAAAATACTCAATTCTTTTTAAGGAATTTGATTATGTAAAAATGAAAAATATAATGCTTACAAAGGGAAGCGTTCCTGTTGACTTAAGACATTATCAAGCCCTGTCTTGTGAGTGGCTAATAGCTGTCATTAACATGAGTGTATAATTTTCCTTATCGGCCCTTCTAGGGAATAGATTAGCAATCAGTCACTTTGGGTTAGTGCCCAGGTTTATTATACATGTTTTTCATTCAAATCTTCAATCCCTAACGTAATTCCGATTGGAGCTGGGAAAGATTGGAAATAAGAAATCTGTTTTTACCGGCCCTTAGGGAAAGCTGGGAGGCTGTCTATTCCCTGAAAATAGTTTCTAAGATACTGTTTCTCAATCTGAGATTTCCTGGTCCCATAGTGGAGATTAAGCAGAGGAATCAGATTATTGAACTATCACTGACATTTGAAAAAGGTCAATATGAACTAAACGGACTGACTAAAAACTCATGTTTGTGTTTTGTTAATAACACTATCTTATTGCTGATGGCAGATTTTACTTGGCAGTCACATATGCTTTTGATACCAAAGGAAAACAAATGAGTTATTTAGTAAATGCAAGTAAGGTTAGATTACATGTTATAAAATATATTCTGTGGTATTAATCAATAAAGAGAGTTCCTGGAGATGAAGTCATTGGTAACAAATGTTTTAATGAAAGAAAATGGTCTAAATATCTGGATTGTTTTATTTTTATTTTTTTGAGACAGGGCCTCACTCTGTCACCCAGGCTGGAGTGCAGTGGCGCAGTCATGGCTCACTGCAGTCTCTGCCTCCTGGGTTCAAGAGATTCTCGTGCCTCAACTTCCTAAGTAGCTAGGATTACAGGCATGCGCCAGCACTCCTGGCTAATTTTTGTATTTTTAGTAGAGATGGGTGTATCATCATGTTGACCAGGCTGGTCTTGAACTCCCGACCTCAGGTGATCTGCCTGCCTCAGCCCCCGAAAGTGCTGGGATTACAGGCGTGAGCCACCACACCCAACCCAATATCCGGATTCTTAATAGATTAATGGAAATAGGGAAACATGAGTAAATGACAGAAGCAACCAAAGTAAATGGTTTCTGTCAGTCACCTGGGAGTGTGAGTGACAATAAGTGCATATTCATGTTAAAATTTGTATATGGGCCAGGCGTGGTGGCTCACACCTGTAATCCCAGCACTTTGGGAGGCTGAGGCGGGTGGATCACAAAGTTAGGAGATCAAGACCATCCTGGCTAACTCGGTGAAACCCCGTCTCTACTAAAAAATACAAAGAATAAGCCTGGCATGGTGTGGGGCGCCTGTAGTCCCAGCTACTTGGGAGGCTGAGACAGGAGAATGGTGTGAACCCGGGAGGTGAAGCTTGCAGTGAGCTGAGTTTGCGCCACTGCACTCCAGCCTGGGCGACAGGGCGAGACTCCGTCTCAGAAAAAAAATAAGTAAATAAAATAAAATAAAATAAAATGTGTATATGTTTGAAGCAAAATAATTTTGGGGTCTAATTTTGTTTTTTTTTTTTTTAAAGACGGAGGCTTGCTCTGTCACCCAGGCTGGAATGCAGTGACACAACCTCAGCTCATTGCAACCTCTGCTTCCTGGGTTCCAAGTGATTTTCCTGCCTCAGCCTCCTGAGTAGCTGGGCACCTGCCATCATGCCTGGATAATTTCTGTATTTTTGTAGAGATGGGGTTTCACCATGTTCGCTACACTGATCATGAACTCTTGACCTCAAGTGATCCATCCGCCTTGGCCTCCCAATGTGTTGGGATCACAGGCGTGAGCCATTGTGCCTGGCTGATTCATGTTAATATTTATCCTGTTTTTATGTAAATGTATGTGTATATGCATACACATCATGTTTTTTGTTTTTTGTTTTTTTTAAGTGACAGTCTTGCTTTGTTGCAATGGTTAGCCTTGAACTTCTGAGCTCAAGTGATCCTCCTGCCTCAGCCTCCTGAGTTGCTGGGATTCCAGACATGAGCCACTGTATCTGGCTGTTTTTAAAAAAAATAGTACATTTTTATATATTAGTAATATTTTGGAACATAATAGAAGCAAAATCCTTTAAATATGTATAGCTTGGGAGCTATTATCTCAAATCCTATTTTTATGATTAATTTTAGCACACTTGCCCAAAAATGTTTATTAATTGAGCTATTTGCACTATAAACTTTTTATAGATGTATAAAGATTTAAGTAAGCTTAGATGTGTGTCTAAACCCTGTATTGAGAGGAACTCTTCTCGCTGACACTTTTGTTTGCTTCTTGAAAATGTTTACATTCCTCTTACCAATCCTTTTCTTTAGATTCCTGATTTACCTGAAGAACCTTCTCAAACAGCAGAAGAAGTAAGTCTGTTATTCTCCTTGAAAAGTAAACTTATTTTCTATTTTCTTTGCTTAACATCCATTAAATATGTCTTATCTAAGCTTGGGTTTAGAAAGATATGATAGCGTAAGTGTTCACGTGATTATACCGTAACTAGGTCTTTTTTAGAACATAGAGACAGGGTCTCACTATGTTGCCTAGGCTGGCCTTGAACTCCTGGGCTCAAGTGATCCACCTGCCTCTGCCTCCTAGTTAGTCAGTCTTATTTGGAATGCAGTGTAGTATCAAATTCCTCAGCGTGAGTCCTATTTTGCAAGCCTGCTGTGTGCTGAGTTTTTTTTTGAGATGAAGTCTCGCTCTTGTCACTCAGGCTGGAGTGCAATGACATGATCTCAATTCACTGCAACCTCCGCTTCCCGAGTTCAAGCGATTCCCCTGCCTCAGCCTCCCAAGTAACTGCCACCACACCGGGCTAGTTTTTGTATTTTTAGTAGAGACAGGGTTTTACCAATTTGGCCAGGCTGGCCTGGAACTCCTGACCTCAGGTGATCTGCCTGTCTTGACCTCCCAAAGTGGTGGGATTACACCCACCCACTGCCTCAGGCATAGGATACACGTGGGCTTTTCCAGAAGTTTAGGTCAGATAATGCATGGCTTACTAAAACAGAATCAAAATAGGCATATGTCCCAGCACTTTGGGAGGCCAAGAGGGGAGGATTACTTCAGCTTAGGAATTCAAGACCAGCCTGGGCAACATAGTGAGACCCTGTCACTACAAAAAGGAAAAAAACTAGGCAAATGACTTCAAATTGCAGTTCTCCTTTTCAAAGGAGAAAATGAAGAGGGCAACTACGTTGTAAGCTGTTTTAATTTAGGAGTGGTTTGCCGTTGGGGGCTGGGCTAGGACTGATCCCCAGCTGTGTCAAGCTGCCTTCTTCCCAGTTGCTGAGTCATAGTCCGTGGTGCCCTCCTGTCACTGGCCACCCTACTTATAGACACTTCCTCATGTATGGGGAGCACACACCTGTCTTGAAAGCCATTAAGTCATTTGGGCAGTAAATCCAGGAGAAGCCACTTCTTGGGGCTCGGCAACAGCTATACTCCTTGGAAACTTTTTTTTTTTTTTTTTTTTTTTTTGAGACAGGCTTTTGCTCTGTCTCATAGGCTGGAGTGCAGTGGCATGATCATAGCTCACTGCATTTTCAACCTCTCAGGCTCAAGTAATCCTCCTACCTTAGCGTCCCAAGTAACTAGGACTGCAGGCACATGCCACCAGGCCTGGCTAATTTTTAAATTAAAAAAATTTTTTTTGGGCCGGGCGCGGTGGCTCAAGCCTGTAATCCCAGCACTTTGGGAGGCCGAGACGGGCGGATCACGAGGTCAGGAGATCGAGACCATCCTGGCTAACCCGGTGAAACCCCGTCTCTACTAAAAAATACAAAAAACTAGCCGGGCGAGGTGGCGGGCGCCTGTAGTCCCAGCTACTCGGGAGGCTGAGGCAGGAGAATGGCGTAAACCCGGGAGGCGGAGCTTGCAGTGAGCCGAGATCCGGCCACTTGCACTCCAGCCTGGGTGTCAGAGCGAGACTCCGTCTCAAAAAAAAAAAAAAAAGAAAAAAGTTTTTTTTGGTAAAGATTGGGTCTCACTGTGTTGCTCAGGCTGGTCCAACTCCTGGTCTCACGTGATCCTCTCACCTTGGCCTCCCCAGGTGGTGGGATTATAGGTGTGAGTCACTGTGCCTGATGGGAAAGCTTTTTTTTTTTTTTGAGACCAAGTCTCACTGTGTTGCTCAAGCTGGAGTGCAATGGCACGATCTTGGCTCACTGAAACCTCTGCTTCTCGGGTTCAAGCCATTCTCCTGCCTCAGCCTCCTGAGTAGCTAGGACCACAGGTGTGTGCCACAATGCCTGGCTAATATTTGTATTTTTAGGAGAGATGGGGTTTCACCATGTTGGCCAGGCTGGTCTCGAACTCCTGACCTCAAGTGATCTGCCCACCTCGGCCTCCCAGAGTGCTGGGATTACAGCCTGAGCCACTGCACCTGGCCTGTTGGAAATATTTTCTAACATAGGTTTCCTGAGAGGGAGGGATGCTGCTCTAAAACCACCACTTATACATAATATGATACCCACATAACTCCCAGCACAGTTAATGATCATGTTAGTCATAAAGGGTTTCTTGACAGTTGAAAAATAAACACTAATTTGTCATCTTCTCATTTTATAATGTCTTTTTTTTTTTTTTTTAAAAAAAAAAACAGTCTTGCTCTGTCATCCAGGCTGGGGTGTAGTGGCATGATCACAGCTAACTGCTGTCTCAGATTCCCTGGGCTCAGGCAATTCTCCCACTTCAACCTCCCAAGTAGCTGGGACTAGAGGAGTGCACCACCACGTCTAGCTAATTTTTCTATTTTTTGTGGCAGGGGGGTGTCTCAAACTCCGGGCCTCAAGTGGTCTGCCTGTCTCAGCCTCCCAAAGTCCTGGGATTATAGGCGTGAGCCACCACCATGCCCTACCTATGTCTTTTAATAATTAGCAAAGCAGCATCTAAGTCCTTTTTAGCTGCTTAGCTGTTTTATAGAATGAAAGGGATTGCAAAGAGCAATGGATCGGAGTTCTTATGTGAGTCTTTCTTCCTCAGGTAGTTACTGTTGCTCTCCGATGTCCCAGTGGGAATGTCCTGAGGAGAAGGTTTTTGAAGTCCTGCAGCTCACAGGTAAGTGAAGGAATTCGCATTTTGAGAAATATCTTTGTTGAATTTGGCAGTAGTTTATTCACATGCCTTTGGGAAGGTGTGATCACATTGTCATCCTGCACCTCCCATCAGGTATGGATAAAGGACATTTCCAGGTACTCCACAATGCAGAAATTTGGCTAACTAGGCATGCATGCCGGATGTCTCTGAATTGTGATCTCTGCATTCACATTTTACTTATTCTTTCCCTTTGGTGTATTTTTCCTTTGTTGTTTGCTTTCATTACATTTTCATAATTTGATGGGCAAGATGCTTTTAAATCCTTAGGAAGTAGCCACTATTAACTTTAGACTTTTTTTTGTTTTAAAAACAGTACTGTGGGCTGGGTGCAGTGGCTCACGTCTATAATCCCAACACTTTGGGGAGGCCAAGGTGGGCAGATCACTTGAGGTCAGGAGTTCGAGACCAGCCTGGCCAACATGGTGAAACCCCATCTCTACTAAAAATATGAAAATTAACCGAGCATGGTGGCGGACTCCTGTAATCCCCACTACTTGGGAGGCTGAGGCAGGAGAATCACTCGAACCTGGGAGGCAGAGGTTTTAATGAGCCGAGATCGTGCCACCGCACTCCAGCCTGGGTGACAGAGCAAAATTCTGTCTCAAAAATAATAAATAATAAAAAAGAATACTGTGGTTGTTAGTGATAATTTGGAAAATATGGAAAAGTAGAGTGAAAAAAATTTGATCTGTAGTCTCATGCCAAAACCAGTTACTAACATTTTGGTATATTTCCATCTCTAATTACATTTAAACATAAAATTATGTGTGCATTAAAAATATATGTAAATAATTTTCTGTCCTGTTTGTTGTATTTAACCTTCAGTGACAAGAATGCTATAAACCGTAATGGAAAATACTGGATTTGACTACATAAAAAATCCAGCCAGGTGCGGTGGCTCACGCCTGTAATCCCAGCACTTTGGGAGGCCAAGGCGGGCGGATCATGAGGTCAGGAGATGAAGATCATCCTAACATGGTGAAACCTCGTCTCTACTAAAAATACAAAAAAATTAGCCAGGCGAGGTGGCGGGCACCTGTAGTCCCAGCTACTCGGGAGGCTGAGGCAGGAGAATGGCGTGAACCCAGGAGGCGGAGCTTGCAGTGAGCTGAGATCGCTCAAAAAAAAAAATTAAAAATTCCGTAAAGAAACTATTCATATAGTTTTTTTTTTTTTTTTTTTTTTTTTTTTTTTTTTTTTTTTTTGAGACAGAATCTTGCCCTGTCACCCAGGCTGGAATGGAGTGGTGCGATCACGGCTCACTGCAACCTCCATCTCCCGGCCTCAAGCAATTCTTGTGCCTCAGCCTCCTAAGTAGCTGGGACCAGAGGCACATACCACTGTTCCTGGCTAATTTTTGTATTTTTAGTAGAGACGGGGTTTTGCCATGTTGACCAGGCTGGTCTTAAACTCCTGGGCTCAAGTGATCCGCCCACCTTGGCCTCCCCAAGTGTTGGGATTATAGGCGTGAGCCACGACAACCAGCCTATTTTACTATTTATGTGTGACAGTCATTTTTTATAAGGAGCTTAAATCAAAGAAAAGATAAACACCTCAGTAGACTGACAGGGAAAGAAACATATGAATATCATGTTTCCTAAAGAAGACTCAGTGACAGATAAATATATGAAAAAAATGTTTGGCCTCACACAGAATCAATGAAGTACAAATAAAATGAAACTGTATTTTCTACCTAACTGGACTGTCAAAGATTAAAAAGAAATAGTACCCAGATTGGAAAACAGGGATTCTTAAAACTTTAATAGTTTTTTGGCTGGGTACTGTGGTTCACACCTGTAATCCCAACACTTTGGGAGGCTTAGGCAAGCAGATCACGAGGTCAAGAGATTGAGACCATCCTTGCCAACATGGTGAAACCTTGTTTCTACTAAAAATACAAAAATTAGCCAGGCATGGTGGTGGGCGCCTATAGTCCCAGCTACTCAGGAGGCTGAGGCAGGAAAATTGCTTGAACCCGGGAGGCGGAGGTTGTAGTGACCCGAGATTGTACCACTGCACTCCAGTCTGGGAGACAGAGCAAGACTGTCTCAAAAAACAACAAAACAGAAAACCTTTAATATTTTTTATATTTTAAAAATAGAACAGGGTCTCACTATGCTGACCAGGTCAATCTTGAACTCCTGGGCTCGAATGATTCTCCTGCCTCGTCCTTCCAAAGTGCTGGGATTACAGGTGTGAGCCACTGTGTCTGGCCATCATAACTTGTTAATGTGAATGTAAATAGGATCAGTGTTCCTGACAGATAATTTACAATTGTTTTTATTTATTTTTGTGAGATTGGTTCTCACTCTGTCACCAAAGCTGAAGCACAGTGGTACAATCACAGCTCACTGAAACCTTGACCTTCCCGGGCTCAGGTGGTCCTTGCACCTCAGCCTCCTGAGTAGCTGGGATTATAGGCACGCACCACCGGACCTGGCTAATTTTTGTATTTTTTGTAGAGACTGGGTTTCGCCATGTTACCCAGGCTGGTCTCAAACTTCTGTGCCATTATATGTTTGGAAAAAAATGTATACATACGTGTGTGTGTGTGTGTGTGTGTGTGTGTGTGTGTGTGTGTGTGTGTATATAGTTTTGAGACAGAGTCTTGCTCTGTCACCCAGGCTGGAGTGCAGTGGCGGGATCTCAGCTCACTGCAACCTTCGCCTCCTGAGTTCAAATTATTCTCCCTCCCCAGCCTCCTGAGGGCCTGGGATTACAGGTGCCCGCCACCACGCCTGGCTAATTTTTGGCTGGGCACAGTGGCTTATGGCCGTAATCTCAGCACTTCAGGAGGCGCAGGCAGGCAGATCACTTGAGGTCAGGAGTTCAAGACCAGCCTGGCCAACATGGTGGAACCCCATCTCTACCAAAAATACAAAAATTAGCCGGGCATGGTACCAGGCGCCTGTATAATCCAAGCTACTCTGGAGGCTGAGGCAGGAGAATCGCTTAAACCCAGGAGGTGGAGGTTTCAGTGAGCCGAGATTGTGCCATTGCACTCCAGCCTGGGTGACAGAGCAAGACTCCCATGTCAAAAAAAAAAAAAAAAGAATATTCCTATCTCAAAACTCATGGCAAGCTATTTTCCTTTAAGCTCTAGAAAGTTTCTTTGAAAGGTATGAAAATTCTGTCTCATGACTCCTAGGGATGTGATTTTACACTGACAAAATTATAAAATGTTATGGTGGTCTAAAGGGACACGGTGTGTAAAGTATTTGATAATGACTAAGCCAAGCTTTTTATCTTCTAGGTCTTACTTGACTGGATGATGAGAATTGGGTACCACACATCTCTATACAGCCTTTCTACTTCCTTTCCCAGACGGCCTCTGGCAGTGGAGGGGGGCCAGTCGCTGGAGGACGTAGGAATAACTGTGGACACTGTGCTCATCCTGGAAGAGAAGGAGCAGACCAACTAGGAAAGAAGTTTGAGACCAGCCTGGGTAACATGGCGAAACCCAGTCTCTACATGCTCCCTGTTCTGCTTGAAGTCAGCTATGCCATCACCTCCTGGCACAATAAAGGCTTCACATTAAAACCACACCATACCTTGATTGAGCTCATGGCAGTAAACATTGAACATTGATATCCATGGGAATAGGATTAGAAAAGGATTGCTTTCTGCATATAATAATCTGTGGACTGTGCCATTTTACAGTGTACCAAATGAGAACGAGGTAAAAATGTATGCAGTAAGGCACTCCGTAATTGCTATTTTTTCCCAGCTGACATGATTTCTCAGTGTTAGAAAACAAACCCATAGAACTTTGCTTTCTGCCTCTTCAATCCATCTTACCACACAGTATTTCATGATTCAGTCAAATTCTTCAAAGTCTTATAAGCAGGAGTGTTTATTCTGCTGTATTTCTGTGAAATTGAAAACTTGGAAGAAGCTTCAAAGCTCTTGGAGGCTTTAAAGTTCTTTCTGATGGGTATGCATTACAGTTAACTGATGTTTGCGATTTATATAATTTTGACTTGTATTAAATGTTATATTTACAAAGTTCCAAGTGAATCAGTATTTTTAAAAATAAAACTATGAAAGCATTAAAATATAGGTGAATTTTAAAAAATGTATCTGATCATTTCCCTCTCCTGCTTCTAAGGTTATAATGATAAAGTCATGCACTGTTCAGACTCCAAGTGTGGTTATAAAAGGCTTTTAACTTTGTTCTACTCACTCCTTTTTTCTTGTCTCATGCTCTGTTTTAAAAGTCTGCTCAGGCCTGGTGTGGTGGCTCATGCCTATAATCCCAGTACTTTGAGAGGCTGAGGCGGGCGGATCATGAAGTCAAGAGATCGAGACCAGGCTAGGCACAGTGGCTCACGCCCATTCTCCCAGCACTTTGGGAGGCCAAGGCAGGTGCATCATGAGGTCAGGAGTTCAACACCAGCCTGGCCAAGATGGTGAAACCCCATCTCTACTAAAAATACAAAATTTAGCCAGGTGCAGTGGCAGGTGCCTGTAATTCCCAGGTACTCGGGAGGCTGAGGCAGGAGAATTGCTTGAATCTGGCCAGCAGATGTTTCACTGAGCTTAGATCATGGCACTGCACTCCAGACTGGGTGACAGAGTGAGACTGTCTCAAAAAAAAAAAAAAAGAGTTGAAGACTAGCCTGACCAACATGGTAAAACCCCATCTCTACTAAAAGTACAAAAATTGGCCGGGCGCGGTGGCTCACGCCTGTAATCCCAGCACTTTGGGAGGCCGAGGCGGGCGGATCATGAGGTCAGGAGCTGGAGAGCATCCTGGCTGACACGGTGAAACCCCGTCTCTACTAAAAATACAAAAAATTAGCTGAGTGTGGTGGCGGGCGCCTGTAGTCCCAGCTACTCGGGAGGCTGAGGCAGGAGAATAGCATGAACCTGGGAGGTGGAGCTTGCAGTGAGCTGAGATCATGCCACTGTACTCCAGCCTGGGTGACAGAGCAAGACTCCGTCTCAAAAAAAAAAAAAAAAAAAATTAGCTGAGAGTGGTGTTGTGCACCTGTAATCCCAGCTACTCAGGACGCTGAGGCAGGAGAACAGCTTAAACCCAGGAGGCGGAGGTTGCATCGAGCCTAGATCGCACCACTATACTCCAGCGTGGCGACAAATCGAGACTCCATCTGAAAAAAAAAAAAAAAATCTGCTTATCTGGCTCTCTTGGGCATTCCCTTTATCCCCTTCTGTAGAATTTGTCACACTGTATTATAGCTGTGTTTTGTTTTCTCAAATAGGCACTTTCTCAAAGGCAAGGACTGTGTTTTTTTGCCCTCAGAAGTACCTACTGTATGTTAGATACTTAATACTTCTTTGAAAATAAATAGTAAGTTGTCTCAACCTTAAATTTGGGGTGGGAGGGCAGGTTGGTTCTAGAATACCTCACACTGAAAAAAATGAGGCCAGGCGCAGTGGCTCATGCCTATAATCCCAGCACTTTGGGAGGGCAAGATGGGCAGATTGCTTGAGCCCAGGAGTTCAAGACCAGCCTGGGCAACATGGTGAAGCCCTGTCTCTACAAAGAATACAAAATACAAAAATTAGCCAGGCATGGTGGCACGTGCCTGTAGTCCCACCTACTAGGGAGGCTGAGGTGGGAGGATCACTTGAGTCTCAAAAAAAGAAAAACTGGTAGCACATCACTTCTGAGATTAGATTATAATAGACCATGGCTGTCCTGGTGGTCTCTCTTGGGTCCCTCGCTCGGGGGGGAGGGGAAGAAGTCCTGTTGTGAGTGACCCCATGGAGAGGCCCACACAGCAAGGAACTGAAGCTTCCTGCCCACAGCAATGAGAGAAAGCTTAGAGGTGGCCCTCAGGTCCCAGCCAAGTCTTCAGAGCTGGTCACTCTGGCCAACAGCTTGAGTACAACTGCATGCAAGCCTCAAGCCGGAACCACCGGACTAGGATGCTCCCAGATTCTGAGATCTCAGGATTTGTGAGGCAGCTAAGTTTTGAGTTCATTTGTAATGTATGGAGCAATATATAACACAGATTTGTGTATCTGTTAGCAAGGTGCTACCATAACAAAACCCTTCAATGCAGGAGTGCCTTTGGAATCAGGCAGTGGACTTTGAGGAGAGTGCTGCTGAAAGCCCACAGTGCTTTGAAACTGGATAAATGCCTCACAGTTGGAGGCAGGCATGGTGGTGCATACCTGTAGTCCCCACTACTCAGGAGGGCTAACACAGGAGGATTGCTTGGGTCCAGGAATTTGAGGACAGACTGGGCAACATAGCAACACCCCTATCTCTAAAAAATATTTTTTTTGTTTAGGCATGGTGACTCATGCCTGTAATCCCAGCACTTTGGGAGGCCAAGGCAGACAAATCACCTGAGGCCAGGAGTTTGAGACCAGTCTGGCCAACATGGCAAAACCCCATCTCTACTAAAAATACAAAAATTAGCTGGGTGTGGTGGCAGTTTCCTGTAGTCCCAGCTACTTGGGAAGCTGAGGCAAGAGAATTGCTTGAACCTGGGAGTATTCCTGGGCACTGGAGAAAGGGAAATCCTGGTTAGAGGCAGTAAGTTCAGCAACGCTATCACCTGCAGTTGTGTGGAAAGTGGAAAATACAGCTAAGGAGTGAGTGATCTAGCCAAGTCTGTTTCCAACTAGAGTGAAAATGCCATTGGTTTCTTCCTGCCACTTGTCATAAAATAAGACAGGAATGAAATAAGCTAAAGAAAGAACTGTTGAAAAAGAAACCAGTGCTCACTGGTTTAGAAGATTCACAGCTTCTCCAGGTGGCAAATGATTACACTAATATTTAAAAGTGGCTTCAGAGCAAAGATTAAATTCAGAACACTCAAGAAAATATGGTTTAAAGATTAAAGTGAGGGTATAACTATAAAATCCTTTGTTAAAACCGGAGAAAAGACGAAGGTGGGCCAGGCACAGTGGCTCACGCCTGTAATCCTGACACTTTGTGAGGCCGAAGTGGGAGGATCGCTTGAGTGCAGGAGTTCGAGACCAGCATGGGCAGGATGGTAAGACCCCATTTCTGCAGAAAATTATTAGCCTGGCACAATGGCATGTGCCTGTAGTCCCAGCTGCTCGGGAAGCTAAGGTGGGAGTTTTGCTGGAGCTCAGAGATTGAGGCTGCAGTAAGCGAAGACCATGCCACCGCACTCCAGCCTGGGCAACAGAACCAGACCTTGTCTGTAAAATAAAAAAGAAAAATCAAAAGGTGATGCCTCAATATGATTCACAGGAGACAAAGTTTAAAAAAATAATTACATCAGCAGTAACTTGGTCAACTTGAACTGAAAGAGACAAAGTAAAAAAAAAACAAAAAAACAAAACAAAACAAAAAAACACCGGCCGTGAGATTTCCAAGATTCTACAGGCAGGAAACAAGGTGAGAAAAATGCTTTGCTGTAAATCCACACCCCCTTTCATGTAAAAGCCTGACTCCTAAGATGAAATTAAGTCTCCCAGGGCAGAGTCAACAGTCTGGAAAGTCATTTCCTGGCAGGAGTAGCACTGGGTTTCAGTGCTCGCCCAGCTGGATTTCAGAACTGCCTATGGACCAGCAGTGTGTGTGTCTTTCATTTGCAGCCTTTCTGAACAGGAGCGTCTGGGCATCATGTAACTGTCCCGCCACTGCATGCTGGGTGTTGGGAGTGTGATAACATATCTAGTTCTCAGCCTTGCAGATCAGGAAGAACTGTCTTAGAGCTGTACCTGAGAACAGCCTAGGGTCATCATCTGCCCCTGCACCTAACACAGATAAGATCAACTCTGAGCTGATGTTGTGAGCTGATGGGACTGTCTTGTTCCTTGGAAGGGGTGAATGTACTTACATATGGGAGGACTGTGGATTTACAGGGGCTAGAGAGCAGAGTGGGAGCCAGCCTCCAAGACAGACCCCAGCAATCTCTCTCTCCTGATATTCAGACCTTATGCCGTCATCCCTTCCCGCAGTGTGCCAAGATAAATATTTGAGATAAATCTTTAAGACCAATAGAATTGGCTAGGCACGGTGGCTCACGCCTGTAATTCCAGCACTTTGGGAGGCCAAGGTGAGTGGATCAAGAGGTCAAGAGATCAAGACGATTCTGGCCAACATGGTGAAACCCCATCTCTACTAAAAATACAAAAGTTAGCTAGGCATGGCGGCGCACGCCTGTAGTCTCAGCTACTTGGGAGGCTGAGGCAGGAGAACCAAGGAGTCAGAGGTTGCAGTGAGCCAAGATCGCACCGCTGCACTCCAGCCTGGTGACAGAGCAAGGCTCTGTCACAAAAACAAACAACAACAGAATTAACCAGAAGTCATGGTATGTCTCTTCCTAGGTGAGATGATCAAGGACTGCACTTCTTTTGGTTCTCTATTCCTGTCTTTGGTCTAATCACTTGCTCTGGCTGAAACCATGTTAGTGCACTGGGGAGGACCACATGCCAAGGAACTGGAGCCTCATTGCCAGTAGCTCCACGAGCTAGCTGGGAGTGAACCCTGCAGCCCCAGTTGTATCTTTAGAGACTGCAACCTCATGGCAGACCTTGAACCAGAACCATTCAGCTGAGCTGCTCCTGGAGCCCAGACTCACAGAAACTACAGGAGATAATGAACGATGTTTCGTAATTGCCCAATGGCTTTCTCCCACCCTCTGCACAAACAAAAATCAAATCACTGAGGCCACGGCATTGCAGCAAAGAGAGTGTAACTGATATGAGGCCAACCACGCAAAAGAGGGAGTTAGTACTCGAGTTAGTCTCCCTGAAGGCTCGTAGGTTAGAGTTTTTCAAGGATAGTTTGGTGGGCAGAGGGCTAGGAAACAGGGAATGTTGATTGGTTGGGGATGGAATCATAGGGGTGTGGAAAACGGTCCTGGGGGCTGAGTCCCCCTCTGGGTAGGGCCACAGGACCTGTTGAGTCACAAGTTGCAAGCCCAGATGTGGTCAGTCAGTTGCCCGAATGCAAAAGTCTGCAAAAACGTCCCAGAAGACCAATCTTAGGTTCTACAATAGTGATGTTACTTACAGGGGCAACTGTGGAGGTTGCAAATCTTGTGACCTCAGAATAATGGCTGGTTATCATTTAATAACTCCATATTATCAGAATTCAGGCCGCTTTCATAATCCTAACCTTGTGGCCTGTTCATTAGTTTTACGAAGGCTGTTTAGTTTTGGGAAGGGCTAGCATCATCCTTGCTTAAATAAACTAAACTCCTCCCAAGATTAACTTGGCCTATGCCAGGAATGACCAAGGACAGCTTGGAGGTTACAAGCAAGATGAAGTCAACTATGTCAGATTTCTCTTACTGTCTTAATTTTGCAAAGGCAGTTTCTCTTTAAGCTGTTATGTTTTGGGAAAATGTGTTATGTGGCAATAGATAACTATTATAGGAAGTATTCAGGGCATTTTCCCCAACAATATGAAAAGGCCCTTAGGAATGGAATGACATTTACTTGAGATGGAGTCTCACTCTGTCACCAGGCTAGAGTGCAGTGGCAGGATCTCAGCTCACTGCAACCTCCGCTTCCTGGGTTCAAGCAATTCTCCTGTCTTAGCCTCCCAAGTAGCTGGGATTACAGGCACTGGCCACCACACCCAGCTAATTTTTGTATTTTTAGTAGAGATGGGGTTTCACCATATTGGTCAGGCTGGTCTTGAACTCCTCACCTCAGGTGATCCACTTGCCTTAGCCTCCTAAAGCGCTGGAATTACAGCCACCATGCCCGGCCAAGTTCTTTAGTGGTGGTTTCTGAGATTTTGGTGTACCTACCACCTGAGCAGTGTACACTGTACCCAATGTGTAGTCTTTTGTGTCTCACCCCCCTGCCACCCTTTCCCTGGAGACCCCAAAATCCATTGTATCATTCGTACGATGGGCTCTATTTTCCATTGTCCCTCTATATCCATTTTCAAGGATTTTGAGTACAGAAAATGATTATCACTAAAAAATTGGTCTTTTATACAGCAAAAATTTCAGTAAATAATTCATGACTTTTGTGGAATAATGGTTCTCCTCTGCCCCTCCTCCCCAGTTCCTAACATAAAAATCATTAAAGCCATTTCTTGACATGGTAATGCAGATACTTTTCTTCAACAGAAAGGACAAACATCAGTTGCATGTATAACTAAAGGGCTAAAAATAGAGATGCTTGTTTCCTTAGTTAGAAAAGAAGCATTCTTCCTCTGCATTTAGGGAAAGGAACTACTGATCTTTAGGTTCTTGGTTAATTATACTTTTTTTTTGTACTGTAGCCCTCTTGCAATGAGATGGAAAAATTAGAAACATATGATTAAAACCAGGCAAGATGGCTCACACCTGTGATCCCAACACTTTGGGAGGCTGAGGCAGTAGGATCGCTTGAGCCCAGAAGATTGGGACCAGTCTGGGCTACTGTATTAGTCCATTTTCACACTGCTATAAAGATACTACCCAAGGCTGGGTAATTTACAAAAAGGTTTCATTGACTCACAGTTCCGCAGGGCTGGGGAGGCCTCAGGAAACTTACAATCATGGCGGAAGGGGCAGCAAACATGTCCTTCTTCACAGGTGGCAGGAGAGAGAAAAGTGAGGAGGGAAGGGGAAAGAGCCTCTTATAGAGCCATCAGATCTTGTAAGAATTCACTATCATGAGAACAGCATCGGGAAACTGCCCCCATAATCCAATCACCTACCTTCCTCCACATGTGGGGATTACAGTCCCTCCCTCCACACACAGGGATTACAATTCAAGATGAGATTTGGGTGGGGACACAGAGCCAAACAATATCAGCAACATAGTGAGACCCCATCTCTACAATTTTTTTTTTTTTTTTTAAATTAGCCAGGCGTAGTTGCCTGCACCTGTGGTCCCAGCTACTCTGGAGACTGAGGTAGGAGGATCACTGGAGTCCAACAAGTTGAGGTTGTAGTGAGCCGTGATCTCACCTCTCTGCTCCAGCCTGGGTGACAGAGTGAGATCCTGTCTCAGTAATAATCATCACCGTCTGGGGCAGCACGTGCAGATACAGATGAGTAAATATTAACGCTAAGGGATTGCCTGGGCATGGTAGCTAACATCTGTAGTCCCAACACTTTGGGAGGCCCAGGTGGGTGGATCACCTGAGGTCAGGAGTTCGAGACCAGCCTGGCCAACATGGTGAAACCACATCTCTACTAAAAATACAAAAATTAGCAGGGCATGGTGGCGGGCACCTGTAATCCCAGGTACTTGGGAGGCTGAGGCAGGAGAATCGGTTGAAATTGGGAGGTGGAGGTTGCAGTGAGACGAGATCGTGCCATTGCATTCCAGCCTGGGAGACAAAAGTTAAGACTCCATCTCAAAAAATCGAAGGGACAGGTACATGAGTATATTTTATACTTTTCTCTCTACTTCTGTGTAATATTTAATGATTAAATGTTGAAAAGTATCAGCAGGCTGAAGATTAGAAGGAGGCTGACTTGTAAATTTGTCGAGTGCTCTATGAGAAAGCTCTGACTTTAAAAAACTTTAGTTTTTGTTATTTTTTTGAGACAGTGCCTGTCACCTGGGCTGAAGTGCAGTGGCACAATCACAGCTCACTGCAGCTTCAACCTCCCCAGGCTCAAGCCATCCTCCCACCTCAGCCTCCTGAGTAGCTGAGACTTTTACCTGATGGGAGTTGTCAAGGTTCTCGGCGTCTGAACAAAGAATTGAACAAAACGCACAAAGTAACGAAAGAACGAAGCAAGGGAAGGCAAAGCAATAGAAGAACAGACTAGGGAACACAGACCTTTTGAAGACAATTCAGAGTGAGAGTGAACTCGAACAAGCGGCTCAAGAGCCTCCTTAATTAAGATTTTTATCAAGCCTGAGGAACCCGGCAACACCCCTCGGTGCCCTAGAGAGGCCTCCGATTGGCAGCACCCCATGAAGGATTGGCCTGCAACCCAGCAGACACTGAACTGGAGACAGCCACAGTCAATCAGAGGCTGAAACGGCTTGTTATCATGGGAGGGAGGATGTGGCCTATATGCTGCACCTGCCGCTCTCCTGTTTCTAGGAGCTGGCTGCACCTGCTGTTCATTTGCTTATCAGAACTGGCTGCACCTGCCAAACCGCCGTTATCCTAATTCTCTATTCTCCTGCCACAGGACCACAGGTGTGTGCCATCATGCCTGGCTATTTATTTATTTATTTTTATTTTTATTTTTTGGAGTCTCACCCTGTTGCCCAGGCTGGAGTGCAATGGCACGATCTCGGCTCACTGCACCCTCTGCCTCCCGGGTTCAAGTGATTCTCCTGCCTCAGCCTCCACAACATAAGTTGATTTCTCTCATGTAAAAGCTTACAGGAGCTGGGTGGTGACTCACGCCTGTAATCCCCACACTTTGGGAGGCCGAGGCGGGCAGATCACCTGAGGTCGGGAGTTTGAGACCAGGCTGGTTAACATGGGGAAACCCCATCTCTACTAAAAAAAAACACAAACACAAACAGTCAGGCATGGTGGCTGGCACCTGTAATCCCAGCTACTTGGGAGGCTGAGACACCGGAATCGCTTGAATTCGGGAGGTGGAGGTTGCAGTGAGCTGACGTTGCACCACTGCACTCCAGCCTGGGTGACAGAGTGAGACTCCATCTCAAAACAAAAAACCTAACAAAAAGTTTATAGGGACATTATCTCAGTTCATGGCTTTCATCTTCACTGTCACCTGGTATTCAAAACTGGATGCTAGGATTCCAGCTATCCTGTCCACACTCCAAGAATCAGAGAAGAGGAGGCCTCTTTAGAGAGCTTGGGGAGCTTCCACTCACATCTTATTGCCAAGCTTAGTCCTGTGGCCAGCGGTCATCTTTGAAGGGGGCATATTGCTGTTCCTTGCAAAACAGGCCTTGTACCTTGATCTTAGTTTGTACCTTGATCTTAGTTAACTGGCCTCAGTTCAGACCTTGTTTCCAACACGACAAAACCCAACGGCCCAGGAGAGGTGGAGGAGGCTGAGACCAGGAGGGGAAGGGCCTTGGGACTGTGCTCCCGATGATGTTACCAGCAACCCCAGCGCCCCCACGAGGTGTGGCCCTCGGGAGCAACCCCACAATGGTGCAGGCTGCACCACCCAGGACCCTCCACTGCTGCTGATCTGCCTCCCATGCCTGGCTAATTTTTATTTTACTTATTTTTCATTTTTTATCTTTAGCTTTTTTTTAAATTACAAAACCTCAGAGTACCAATGCCCAACTATTTTAAAATATTTTTGTAGAGATAGGGTCTCATTGTGTTGCCCAGGCTCACTGGAGCCTCGACCTCCTGGGCTAAATTGATCCTCCTGCTTCAGCCTCCTGAGTATCTGAGGACTGACCACAGGTGCGTGCTACCATGCCCAGCTAATTATTTTTTATTTTTGTAGAGATCGGGTCTCACTATGTTGCCCAGGCTGGTCTCTAACTCCTGTACTCAGGTGATCCTCCTGCCTCGGCCTCCCAAAGTGCCGAGATAACAGGCGTGGGCCACCACCCTACATGGTCTTAGAGAATTTCCCCTCATTTTATTACTCTTCATCTCTGTATTTCACTTTGTAAACTCTCTTCCTCACCATCATGGATTGATATGGGAGCTCTGCTCATTTGAGCTTAATTATACAGTAGCTATTATCACAAGACAATAATAAAGTCATTCTAGGTTGTTCTATTGTGACAGTGACACTAAGGGGTGTTTTGTTGTGGGGATAAAAGAAAATAAAGTGACCTTTTTCTGAAGGAAAGATTTAAATTAAAACATGTGAAATCTCCCTTTAAAGGGAGGGAACAGGCTTTAGTCAGGTAATTGCTCTGCTAGCTGAAATTGACATTCTAAAAATAACAAGCTCTAAATCACAGGGCTTATTTAGACTTCCACTTAGGACACAGATAATCTGTAAAGAATGCTGCTCTCACCCTAGCAACAAGAAACAGCTGGATCTAGCTGGGTGCATGGTGCATGCCTGTGGTCCCAGCTACTTGGGAGGTTGAGGTCGGGGGATCACTTGAGCCTAGGAGTTCAAGACTAGCCTCAGCAATATACTGAGACCTTGTCTCAAGAAAAAAAGGAGAAGAAAAAGAAACAGCTGGATGATACACAAAATCATAACATTTTTGAGCCCACAGTGAGCTGAGGCTGCAAAGCAATTATGTAAACTGAATTCCAAAAAGAGATAACCCTCTCCAAGGAGAGACGGGACACAGAAACTGTCTTCCCTTTGGCAAAACATGGGAGAAAAGGCAGCTGCTATACAAGCTAAGATTTTGATGTTTGTAAAGGTCACGCGTGGGCTACTGCATCAGTTTGGAACCAGACGGGCTATTTAATTTGTGGGCCTTAGTGCAAAATGAAAATGTGGGAACCCTTACTCAAAAGTGAAGAAGTTCAAGATGGCAACAGCAATGTAGTAAACCTAAACCTGAAGTCTTCTAAGTGCGGGGCCCTGCACAGGTCCCATGCCATGAAGCCAGTCCTGGCTGGGGGCTTCAGACACAAACGGAGTGCCCATTCTCTAGAAAGTTCTTCCTCATCACCCTTCAGTAGGTATTCAGGAGGAGTGAGACAGGGCAGGAGACCAGAGAAAGCCAATCTTAGAGCAAACAAGGAGGTGACTGGCGGCTGTAGGGGAACAAGCACAAAACTCCACTGGCTTCCGCAGACCCTTCTCTCCTACCAAGCCAAGGTCTTAACCTGCTGGGGAAAGTACAGCAAGTACTATGGCCTGCCAGGCACTGGCAGATCTATTGTCTCTGGAAAAGGAACAGAGGCAGACAAAACAAAACAAAACCAAAACAAAACGCATCTGCTTCTCCCAGGACTCAGGCAAAGATTATTGCTGCCGGCAGAAAGTCGAGGCAAAAATTCTCTACCTTGGAGGGAAGAGTGGATACAGATATCAAACAGAAGTCTACTCTTGTTAGGAATGGGGCCGAAAACTCCCAGCCTACACCAACCACGACACAAGGAGAAGTCTGGCGGCCACAGGTAGAAGGAGCAAGAGTGCTCAGAAAACCTCACCTTGAAAACCAAAGACACAGGCTGGGTGCGGTGGCTCATGCCTGTAATCCCAGCACTTCCGGGAGGTTGAGGCAGGCGGATCACCTAAGTTCAGGAGTTCGTGACCAGCCTGGCCAACATGGTGAAACCCTGTCTCTACTAAAAACACAAAAATTATCTAGGCATGGTGGTGTGTGCCTGTCATCCCAGCTACTCAGGAGGCTGAGGCAGGAGAATCCCTTGAACCCAGGAGGCAGAGGTTGCAGCAAGCCAAGATTGCGCCACTGCACTGCAGACTGGGCGACAGAGCAAGACTCCGTCTCAAAAGATTAAAAAACCCAAAAAACCAAAGAAACCAAAGCACAAACAGCCAGCTCAAGATTGAGGCTGAATTGGGACAACAGAGAACCTCACCTGCTCCTGCCATGAACCCAGCACTGAGTGATACACAGCAGCAGTCTCCAGCTGGGGAGGGGGTGAGAGCATGGAGACGGACCTCCCTCGGATGCAGGCATGCAAGGATTGCTGAATGGGGAGCAGGAGCGCCCGAGAAAAACCCAGCACCTAAGCACAAGGTGACAGCAGTCAAACTTAAATTAGTGGAATTGCAGACTAAGGGGCTGTGATTCCATGGGTAATGATAGAATTCGATACCTAGTAAAATAATCTTTAAAAACATTTCTTTTTTTTTTTTTTGAGACAAGAGTTTCCCAGGCTGGGGTGCGGTGGTGTGATCTCAGTCCACTGCAACCTCCACCTCCTGGGTTCAACTGATTCTTGTGCCTCAGCCTCCCAGTAGCTGGGATTACAGGCGCAGGCCAACATGCCCAGCTAATTTTTATATTTTTAGTAGAGACAGGTTTTCACCATGTTGGCCTGGCTGGTCTTGAACTCCTGGCCTCAAGTGATCTGCCTGCCTCTGCCTCCCAAGATGTTTGGATTACAGGTATGAGCCACTGTGCTCAGCCTATACCTAGTAAAATGATCTTTCCCAAATGAACATGAAAGAAATACTTTTAAAGACATACAAAAGCTGAAAAAACTCATCACTATCAAACTTGCACTACAAAAAATGTTAAAGTCTTAAGGCAGAAGAAAAATTATACCAGATGGAAATACAAAACACTACAAAGCAATGAAGAACACTAGAAATAACACAGATTTATAAGAGTAAATAAACATTTTTCTTATTACTAAATCCCTTTAAGTGATATTTTAGTGATGATAATGTAATAGAAATATTGCATGGGGCTTATAAAACCAAAATTTATGACAATAGCACAAAGTTAGGAATGTATATTACAAGGTTCTGATACTTTATGTGAAGTGGTGTAATGCCACTTGATGGTAGACGGAATGAAGTTAAAGATGTATACCACAAATCCTAAAGCAGCCACTATAGGAACAAAACAAAAAGGTACAGCTAATAAGCCACACAAAAGAGATACATAGAATAAAAAATATTCAGTTAATACAAAAGATTCAGAAAAAGAGGAAATAAATGGGACAAATAGAAAATGAATAGCAAGATGACAGACTTAAACCTAACAATATCAATAATTGTATTAAATATAAATAGTCTAAATATCCCCAAATGAAAAGTAGAAAGTATTAGCCGGATGTGGTGGCTCACGCCTGTAATCCCAGCACTTTGGGAGGCGGGCAGATCACTTGAGGTCAGGTGTTCAAGACCAGCCTGGCCAACATGGCAAAATCCCGTCTCTACAAAAAACAAAACAAAACAGAAAAACAAAAATAGCTGGGCTTGGTGGTGCACAACTGTAATCCCAGCTATGTGGGAGGCTGAGGCATGAGAGTCACTTGAGCCTGGGAAGCGGAGGTTGGTTGCAGTGAGCCGAGATCGCCCCCACTGCACTCCAGCCTGGGTGGCAGAGCAAGACTGTCTCAAAAACAAAAACAACAACAAAAAAGTAGAGAATATTAGATTAGAATTAAAACAACAACAACAAAAACTGCTGCCTATAAGAAACAGTGGTAAGGAATAAGTACCTCCAAAAACCCCTACCACTAACATGAAATACTAGTTGTCCTAATCAAAGCAATATGAAACATACAAAAAGTCATAGAGATTAGAAAAGAAGAAAAAAGCTTTGTATTCACAGACTATGTGACTTTGTAATTTTAAAAAATCCAAAGTAATTTTGCTGATAAATACAGGTTGAGTATCCCTAATCCAAAACTCTGAAATCCAAAACCTTTTGAGCAGGTACACTTGATGCTCAAAGGAAATGCGCATCGGAGCGTTTCAGATTTGTGGAATAGGGATGTTCAATCAGGTATCTATCTGCAAATATTCCAAAATCAGAACAAATTCTAAACCTGAAACACTTCTGGTCCCATGCATTTTGAATAAGGGATACTCAACTTATATAAGAACTAAGTGCATTTAGGATAGCTACTGGATAGAAAAAATATTTTGGCCAGGTGCGGTGGCTCAGGCCTGTAATCCCAGCACTTTGGGAGGTGGAGGTGGGTGGATAACCTTAGGTCAGGAATTAGAGACCAGCTTGACCAAGATGGTGAAACCCCATCTCTACTAAAAATACAAAAAACTAGCTGGGCGTGTGGTGGGTGCCTGTAATCCTGGCTATTCCAGAGGAGAATCGCTTGAACCTGGGAAGTGGAGGTTGCAGTGAGCAGAGATTGTGCCACTGCACTCCAGCATGGGCTACAGTGAGACTCTGTCTCAAAAAAAAAAAAAAAAAAAGGAGGTTGCAGTGAGCAGAGATCGCGCCATTGCACTCCAGCCTGGGTGACAGAGTGAGGCTCCATCTCAAAACAAACAAACAAAGTATTTTAAAAGATCACTTTTATTTCAATTTATCATAATTAAACAATCAGAAAATAGAAAGGTATTACCCATGACAGCATTTTAAAATCAAATGTTATGGTTAGATGGAAAGACATTTATACCAAATATTATAATACATCGTTGAAATTGAGCATTTGATCAAAGAGGTATTTTATACCATCTCCATGGACTAGAAGGCTCAATAATGTAAAATAACCTGTTCTTCCTAAACTGATAGAGGTTCAATACAATATAATACCCAAATCCCAGCAGAATTTCTTTTATCCGTGTGTGTAAATATAACAAGCCGATTCTAAATTGTGTGTTTTTTTTTTTTTTGGAGACAGACTCTCGTTCTGTCGCCCAGGCTGGAGTGCAATGGCATGATCTTGGCTCACTGCAACCTCTGCCTCCCACATTCAAGCTATTCTCCTGCCTCAGTCTCCCAAGTAGCTGGGATTACAGACGTGCACCACTACGTCCAGCTAATTTTTGTATTTTTGGTAGAGACGGGGTTTCACCATGTTGGCCGGGCTGGTCTCCAACTCCTGTCTTCAGGTGATCCACCTGCCTCGGAGTACAGTGGCGTGATCTCCGCTCATTGCAACCTCTGCCTCCTGGGTTCAAGCGTTTCTCCTGCCTCAGCCTCCTCAGTAGCTGGGATTACAGGCATGTTCCACCACACCTGGCTAATTTTTGTCTTTTTAGTATAGATGGGGTTTCGCCATGTTGACCAGGCTGGTCTCGAACTCCTGAACTCAAGTGATTCACCCATCGGTCTCCCAAAGTGCTGGAATTACAAGCATGAGCCACCGCATTTGTTTATCCATTAATCTGTTGATGGAATTTGGCTCGTTCCCACCTTTTTTGGCTATGGAATGCTGCTATAAACTTTGGTACCTAGTGTATTCTTTGTAAGATGTAAATGTGTGATTCAACTTATTTCATCTTAATAGTGACAGATTTAGACTATATTTGAGTCAGTTTGATAAATATTCTAGTAAATTACTTCTGTAACTTCTTGTTTTCAAACGTACTGGCAAATGCTATTCATAGTATCCTCAGTTTGTTTGTTTTTGAGACAGGGTCTCACTCTCACCTCGGCTGGAGTGCAGTGGCAAGATCATGACTCTCCACAGCAGCCTTGCCCTCCACAGGTTTAGGTGATTCTCCCCTTAACCTCCCGAGTAGCTGGGACTACAAGTGTGTGCCACCACGCCTGGCTAATTTTTTGGTATTTTTTGAGATGAGGTTTTGCCATGTTGCCCCAGGTTGGCCTTGAACTTTGGGGCTCAAGTCATCCTCTTGCCTCAGCCTCCCAAAGCGCTGGGATTACAGACATGACCCACTGTGCCCAGCCTGTCCTCAATTTTTGATTTTTGTTACATTTTATTTTGCAAAATCATGCTTTTATTTGTGCCTTCTGTATGTTTGGTTTTTTTTTGCAATTTTTGTTTTGTCTTTTCAAGGAACAGTTTGTGGTTTTGTCCTTTCGATTTTTGCTCTTAATGTGTTAACTTTCTACATAACAAACACCTAGCTCATTACTTTTCAGCTTTTGTTCTGTTACAAGCATTTAGTTATAAATTTCCCTCTAAAGACTGCTCTGGTGGTATTGCACACGTCTTTTTTTGAGCATCTTGCTCTGTTGCCCAGGCTGGAGTGCAGTGGCATGATCATAGCTCACCGTAGCCTCAAATCCCTAGTGCTGGGACCACAGGCATGTGCCACCACACCCAACTAACTTTATAATTATTTTTGAAATGGGGTCTCACTATGCGCCCATGCTGGCCTCAAACTCCTGGGGTCAAGTGATCCTCTTGCCTTGGCCTCCCGAAGCGCTGGCATTACGGGCATGAGCCAGCATGCCCAACCCGTCTCTTTTATTTTTTTGCGACGGTGTCTCTCTGTCGCCCAGGCTGGAGTGCAGTGGCACGATCTCAGCTCACTGCAAGCTCCACCTCCTGGGTTCATGCCATTCTCCTGCCTCAGCCTCCCGAGTAGGTGGGACTATAGGCGCCCACCACCACGCCCGGCTAATTATTTGTACTTTTAGTAGAGACAGGGTTTCACCGCGTTAGCCATGATGGTCTCAATCTCCTGACCTCGTGATCTGCCCGCCTCGGCCTCCCAAAGTGTTGGGATTACAGGCGTGAGCCACCGCGCCCGGCCAAGCCTGTCTCTTTCTTTTTAAAGACAGCTTCACTGAGATATATTTTACAAATCATAAAATTTTCCCATTTCAAGGGCACAATTTAAAGATTCTCGGTAAATTTACCAAATTGAGCAACCATGACAATACTTTAATAACTAAAAATTGGAAAGAGCCTAAATGTTTCAAATGGACACATTAGCTGATGAATGCATAGACAGAAATGTGTTATATTCACACCATGGCAAGCTGCTTAGGAATGAAAGAATGAACCGTTAAATACGACATGGAGGAACTTCAGGACATGCTAGTGAAAAACCTGCACAAAAACTATTTATGTGATTCCACTGATATGAGCTGGCCAGAAGTAAATCTGTAGACAGAAGCAGGTTAGTGGTTGCCTGGGGCTGGTTGGTGGCAACGGAAATTAACACAGGTCAAGAGAGAGACTGAAATCATGAAAATATTCTAAAACTGATTTATTGTCAAGGCTGCAGTGAGTTGTGATTGGGCCACTGCACTCCAGCCTGGGCAACCCAAAGTGAGACCCTGTCTCAAAAAAAAAAAAAAAAAAAATGTGTGTGTGTGTGTATATATATATACCCCATATATTTTAGTTTTTGAAAGTTTCTTCCCAGTTATATTCTAGTTTTAGTATATAATCCATAATTGTACTTAAAAATGTGACATTAATATAAATTACTTAATAAATTTTTTAGAATGGCTTTTTTTATGGTCTAAAAGTTATCAGCTATTTGAATTTCTTCCAAACAAAGAATATTACAATCCTGTACAAAGAATATTACAATCAAATTTCCTCAACACAACTGTTTATTTCAAGTTGAGAGATTTATTAAAAAAATATAGAGATGGAGTCTATGTTGCCCAGTATAAGGATCACTCAATCTCCCAAGCTCAAGCAATCCTCTTATCTCAGCCTTCCAAAGCAATGGGGTTACAGGCATAAGCCACCATGCCCAGCCTATTTTTTATTTTTTAGAGATCTTGCTATGTTGCCCAGGCTGCCCTCAAACTCCTGGGTTCAAGCTATCCTCCCACCTCAGCCTCCTGAGTAGCTGGGACTATAGCCACGTCCCACTGCCCTGCTTTGAAAGATTTTATGTTGTTTCAAGATAGCGGGCCAGGTGTGATGGCACATGTCTGTAATCTCAACACTCTGGGAGGGCCACTTGAGGCCAGGAGTTCAAGACCAAACTGGGTAACATTGCAAGACCCCATCTCTACAAAATATTTTAAAAATTAGCTGGGTGTGGTGGTATGTTGACTGTAGTCCCAGCTACTCAGGAGGCTGAGGGAGGAGGATGGGTTAGGCTCAGGAGTTCAAGGTTGAAGTGAGCTATGACTGTGCCAGTGCATTCCAGCCTGGATGACAGAGAAAGACCTGGTCTTAAAAAAAAAAAAAGTTTTCATTTAATGCACAACACAATAAAAGAATGTTTTTGTTTAAAATGAAAAGTTTATTTGCTGAGTACACCAAATAGGATGCAAGCACTGCCATGACAAATATACAGAAATATGCAGATCAACATAAAACAGTAATTTAGTTTAAATGAAAGGAAATCTCTTTAAATGTTATGACAACATACTCCCAAGAACCTTTTCTTCAGTTAAGTTAATTATACATTTCAATAAAATAAAGGGTAATGGATTAGTGGATGTTAGCTTGTGAATTTTTCTTAAAAATAAAACTCCAACTCTATTAATCCATGCCAGTTAAACACTATAACTAAAATTTCCAAGTAAGCGCAAAAGGAGATGAAGCAGTTAGTTACCTTTTTTGCTTGAACAGTCCAGAGGAAAATGGTTACTATAAATACAGCAGGCAAACTGTTAGACTGACCTATCTAGAACATAGTGTACTAAATTTCAGTCTCAAATTGTGCTAAATGCTCATCATTAGTATGGCACATTTGGTCCATGATGTGGTTTAATGCCAAGACAGATCCCAATTTGTTACAGAAACACATAGATTACTGTTGCTTTTTGTTTTTAAATACATATATTTTAAAAAGCCAGGTATACTTCCACATACAAAGGCAGGTTTCCCAGGAGAAATTTATAGGAAGTAGTCTGGGGTGCGCCGTGTAACATGAGGCTCGCCACGACGAGGCGCTGGGTCAAACTGAAGGCTGTAAACGGCAAAAAAGGAAGCAAATAAAGGATTTGACTTTGCAAAGCAAACAAATGAATAAAGAACAAGACACTGTAGTAGAAAGAGCAGTCCTGCTTTCCCACCATGACCACATCACTTATGGCTGGAATGGCCATGGGCAAATCACTGCAGATGCTCCCATTCCAACTAACTGCTTCATAGGGCTATGGTGAAAATTTTGAGAAGACAGAATGTCTGGTCTGGTGCCTGGCATAACAACTTCTAAATATTATTATTATTTAAAAGTTTAACCAATTAAAGATTAAGTAATATTAAGTTTAAACAATTGTTTAATATTATTTAATAATAATATTTTTTTTTGAGGAGTCTTACTCTGTCGCCCAGGTTGGAGTGCAGTGGCGCGATCTCAGTTCACTGCAAGCTCCGCCTCCCTGGTTCACGCCATTCTCCTGCCTCAGCCTCCCAAATAGCCGGGACTATAGGTGCCTGCTACCATGCCTGGCTAATTTTGTTTTTGTATTTATTTTAGTAGAGACGGGGTTTCACCGTGTAAGCCAGGATGGTCTCGATCTTCTGATCTCATGATCCACCTGCCTCAGCCTCCCAAAGTGCTGGGATTACAGGCATGAGCCTCTGCACCTGGCCTAACATCACTATTTTCTTGAGTGTTTCTGGTATGAAACGCTGGTGGGTTTTTCCAATTATTTTCGTGCCTCTATTGAGATGATCAGGTTTTTAAGCCCTTAATATTAATATGGTTTATTATATTGATTTTCATGTTTTGAACCAACCTAGCATTGCTGGGATAAATCCCACTTGCTCATGATGTATAATCTTTTTATATATTGCTAGATCCAGGTTGCTGGTATGTATGTTGAAAAATTTTATATCTGTATTCGTAACAATGCTGGTCTGTGTTTTATTTGCCTTTGTCTACTTTTGGTATCAAGGATAATAATGCAGGTATGACAGAATGAATGGAGTAGTCCTCCTCTTCTGTTTTTTGGAAGTGTTTGTGAAGGATTGGCATTAACTCCTTTTTATTTTTGAGACAGGGTCTCACTCTGTTGCCCAGGCTGGAGTACAGTGGTGTGATCATGGCTCACTGCAGCCTTAGCCTCCCTGGGCTCAGGTGATCCTCCCACCTCAGCTTCCTGAGTAGCTGAGACTATAGGCTGAGCCACCACACCAAGTTAATTTTTGTATTCTTTATAGATACAGGGTTTTACCCAGGCTGATCTTGAATCCTGGGCTCAATCTGCCTGCCTTGGCTTCCCAAAGTGCTGGGATTACTGGTTAGAGCCACCACATCTGGCCAATTCCTTTTTTAAACATTTGGTGGACTTCATCAGTGAAGCCAATTGGGCCTGGCCTTTTATTTGTAGGGAGCTTTAATTTTTTCACTCATTTATTTATATTCTTTTAAATTAAATAGGGACAAGGTCCTGCTATGTTGTCCAGGCTGTTCTCAAACTCCTTGTTTCAAGCAATCCTCTCAGCTTGGCCTCCCACAGCTGAGATTTACAGGTGTGAGTCACCATGCTGGCTCAATATTTTCACATTTGAAAGGTCATTCAGATTTCATATTCTTTGAGTCAGTTTCAGTAGTTTCTTTCTAGGAATCTGTCCATTTTATCGAAGTAACTGAATTTGCTGGCATATAGTTATTTATTATATTCCTTTATAATCCTTTTTATTTAAGTAAGGTCTCTAGTGATTTGGTAATTGAGTCTTTACTCCTTTTTTTCTTGCCAGTCTAGTTAAGGCCTTTCAAAGAATCAACTTTGGGTTTTGTTGATTTTTTCTCTAATGATTTTCTACTGTTTATTTCCACTCTAAACCTCGTTTCATAAGTTTAGATCAGGTTTAGTTTACTTTGCTTTTTCTAGGTCCTCAAGTATAAACACAGGTTACTGATTTTAAACCACCTTTTTCTCTTTCTGAGACAGGGGTCTTGCTCTGTTGCCCAGGCTGTAGTGCAGTGCCGTGATCACAGCTCACTGCAGCCTTGATCAACTGGGCTCAAGTGATCCTCCACCTCAGCCTCCCACACAGCTGAGACTACAGGTGCTTGGCACCATACCTGGCTAATTTTTAAATTTTTTTGTAGAGACGGGGTCTCCCTATGTTGCCCAGGCTGGCCTCAAGTGATTCTCCTACTTTGGCCTCCCAAAGTGTTGGGATTACTGGCGTGAGCCACAACATCGAGCCATGTTAATGATGTCTAATTTCATTTCCTTGTGTTTAGAGAATATACTTTGTAAGAATCCAATCTTCTTAAATTGCCTGAGGCATGTTTTATAGTCTAGCATATGACTATGTTTCATGTTTACTTGAGAAGAATGTATTCTGCTGTTGTTGGGTGTTGTTTTATAGACATGAGGTATACAGTCAGTTTACAGTGTTGCTCAAGTCTTCTACTGCCTTCATCTCCTGCCTACTTGTTCTATCCAAGAGAAACAGTTTCTGTTGCTTAGCTTTTTCTTGTGTAGAGGTCACACTCTCTTGTTCTTTCCATGTCTTATAATCTGTGGTTGAAAAATTGGACATTATAGATAATATATTGCAGTAACTCTGGAATTCATGTCCCTGGGGACTGATCTTGTGTTTTTGGTGGTTTATTATTTTTCTTTAGTGACTTAGCTGAACTAACTGTAAAGTCTACTTCCCCCATAGTGTGCAGCCCCTGTGGCTCTGCTCAGATGTTTTTACTTTTTTTTTTTTTGAGACGGAGTTTTGCTCTTGTTGCCCAGGCTGGAGTGCAGTGGCGTGATCTCAGCTCACCACAACCTCCAACCACCACCTCCCAGGTTCAGGCGATTCTCCTACCTCAGCCTCCCAAGTAGCTGGGATTACAGGCATGCGCCCCCATGCCCAGCTAATTTTTAGTAGAGACTGGGTTTCTCCATGTTGGTCAGGCTGGTCTCAAACTCCCAACCTCAGGTGATCTGCCCACCTCGGCCTCCCAAAGTGCTGGATACAGGCATGAGTCACCATGCCTGGCTGTTTTTACTTCTTTTAATCTTTCACAGCCTGGCTACTGAGAGGCTGTCTCTGGGTAGGCATAAGCCACTTACTGATCAAAGATTGGACTTAAGCCCCCTTGGCCAGTTAAGATCTTAAAGCCCACCCTAATGACCACCGGAAATGTTATGTGACTTGCAGATTGCTATCAAAGCTGAAGGAGTTTACATTTTAGCTTCCCATTCAGTCAGGGACTAATAGTTGGATCTTCATTCTCCACTTAGTCCAGAGAGGGCATGCACATATTCTGCCAGACTGTCAGGGATGAGTGTGATTTTATTTTAAAGCCTGACTTCCTAGGAGGTGCTCCTGGGTCAGAGTAACTGAATGTTCAGTCAATGATTAGAGGTTGTGTTTAAGCCTCATATACCAGTGACGGTTACACCATTTGTTGATCAATCCACTTATCCGTTTCCTGGGGCTGCCGTAACAAATTACCAAACTGTACAGCTTATACAACAGGGATTTATCCTCTCAGAGTTCTGGAGGTTCTGGAGGCTACACGTCTGAAACCAAGGTGCTGGCAGGACCACACTCTCTCTGAAGACTCTAGAAAAAATCCTTCCTAGCCTCTCCCTAGCTTCTGATGGCTCTGGCAATCCTTGGCTGGTAGATGAATCACTCAAATCTCTGGCTTCACACAGCATTCTCCCGTGTGTGTGTTTCTTTTCCTCTTACTAAAATCCCGTTTGAATTGGATTTAGGCCCACCCTAATCCAATACAATTTCATCTGTAATAATTATATCTGCAAAGATCCTATTTCCAAATAACATCACATTTTGAGGTTCTGGGTGGACATGCATTATTTGCGGGGGCGGGGGGGACACTATTCAACTCAGTACAATCTATGTGTGGCCTGAAAATATTATCTGAATACCCCACATCCTACTCTGACTGCTCCTGAGTGGGTATGGCTGGTGCATGTGCACAGCCTTGTCCCCCAGGGCTGACTGTGATCCCAGAAGGGCTCTTCTTGGCTTTTTCCCTGGTGCTATTTGTTGAACAACCTATTGCTCTGCTCTTTTGTATGTTGCTCCTAGTATCATGGGAGCTATTACAGCCCTCTTAATTGGTCTCCATCATGACATCCACTGTTTTCCACAAAGCACTCAGATTTGGAAATCTCCATCACCTAAGTAAGGTAAGTCCACTGAGGAAGAACTGAGGAATTTCTGTGACCTGCCTTTCCTCCTGCAGAACTTCTGTGCCAGTGCGGGCTCAGTGATACCACCTGGTTTACAAGCAGGTGCTGGGGTAAGAGCATTGGGAAACCCAGCATTCTCATCTGCTATGCATGCTTGGAGCAGAGCTTCTGCCCCAGGAGCTGGGACAGGGAAGGGGGCCTCAGCCTGCTTGACTGCGTCCACCAAGAGTAGAGCTTCTGTAACTCCAGACTAGGAGAGGTGAGATATGCTGGCATCTGACCTCTGCGAGTGAAACCACAGTCCCAACCCTGGGAGCTGGTAAAAAGGGGGAATCCCTTGGCCTCCTGACTGTACCAACCCAGACTACAGCGCCTGTAGTCGTTTCTGTGAGAGGGATCTGGAAGGAGTTGGAGGGAGCAAGTCATAGCTCAAATGCCACAGACAACGGCTATTATTGAGATTTAGTAGGTTTTCTTGAATTAACTGTTTATCCATCTGCTGTATGCCCTTAGGAGAATTTCCAAAAGCTTTGAAAAATTATTTTTTAAAAGTAATGTTCTCCAGCTAATGGTGGTTTTTGCTGGTTGGGGGCTTTGCTATACTCCTCATCCCACTATTTCAGAAACACAAATCTTCTATTTTTAACATTTAAAATTTTCCTTCTGAAAGTAAGTATATACAATTAAAATTTACAGTTACTCACAAGGAATATTTTAAAGTGTCATCTAATTCCATGATAGCAGCCTGGTTCCCACAACGGTAACAGTAATTGGGTGCACTGAAAATAGTAACCACATTCCGATCATGACACCAATTGTATCCCTGCAGGATAAAAACAAATTCAATATTTCATTATAATAATATGATTTTGACACAGATACATTAAAAAAAAACTAAACTCAAAAACTACAGGCACTCTCTGTGGAAATGTAGTCGTCTATATTACTTTATAAGGTTGCCATCTTTGATAGTTTGTGTACCTGTACAGAACCCTGTGCAATTCGTGGGCCTAGGATTCTGTTAAATGCAGCTCGCTAATTGTTGTTTTGCCTTAACTATGCTTGAAATCTTGGCAAGGATGTGTACTGAATTTCTCCCACAATCCTAATAAATCTCTCAATTTTCCCTCATGAATTATGCCAATTATTCTTTATATATTTTGAAGCTATTACTACGTAAATACAAATTTAGAATACTTTCTTCCTAGAGAACTGGGACAGATTTCATCAATAACCTCTTTATTTCTAACAACACCTTTTATTTGAGCCTATCTCATTCATATTATTGGCTATAATTAGTATTAGATATAGTGTGTATATATATACATGCTAATTAGTGTTACGTGTGTGTATACATATACATGTATGTGTATATGTATACACATACACACACACACACGTGTTGCTCAGGCTGGAGTGCAGTAACATGATCTAGGCTCACTGCAACCTCCGCCTCCTGGGTTCAAGCAATTCTCCTGCCTCAGCCCCCTGAGTAGCTGGGACAACAGGTGCACGCCACCACACCAGTCTATTTTTTTGTATTTTAGTAGAGACGGGATCTCACTATGTTGCCCAGGCTGGTCTTGAACTCCTGAGCTCCAGCAATCCGCCTGCCTCAGCCTCCCAAAGTGCTGGGAATACAGGCACGAGCCACCGCGCCAGCCTATTAGCTATATTTTTGATATTTTTATTACTTGATATACCAATATACCATTTCCCAACTCTTACCTCTAGTTTGTAGTGTCTTTTTTTTTTTTTTCCCCCCTCTTTTTTTTGAGAGAAGGTCTCACTCTTTTGCCCAGGCTGGAGTGCAGTGGTATGATCACAGCTCACTGCAGCCTCAACCTCCTGGCTTCAAGTTATCCTCTCACCTCAGCCTCCCGAGTAGCTGGGACAATAGACATATGCCACCATGCCCAGCTAATTTTTTGACTTTTTTTTTTTTTTATAGAGATGAGGTCTCACTATGTTGCCCAAGGTGGTCTGAAACTCCAGGACTCAAGAGATCCTCCCACCTCAGCCTCCCAAAGTGCTGGGATTACAGGCATGAGCCACTTTGTCCAGCCAGTCATTTATGTTTTAGGTACATCCCAAATAACAGCTACATTTTGACTATTTATCCAATCTAAGAGTCTCAGGCTAAAATTTTAGTCTGTTTCTTATAATCACTGATATAATTAAATTTATTTTTTCTATATAAATTTGTGTTTTTTTATCATGCTCCCTTGTCTCTACTGGGCTGGTGAAGTTTTCTCTAACATCTTGAAGCCACTCCCTACTGGTCTGGAGGGATTATGTTGTTTATATTCCCTTAGTAGTTGTAAAACAGTTAACATTATAGTGGAGAAATCTGGCAGACATCATCTTAACTAAGTGATTAAAGTTGCCACCACCAGCATTGAGACAAGCAGATTTTAGGACCACTTGATAAAATGCACGGAGGAGGACACACCATCTTTCTACGGCATGACTGCCAAAAATGCATACAGTGAATCCCTAACTGCAAGGAAAACATCAAACCCCAACTGAGGGATATTTCTGTAAGATAAAATGCTCCTACTCTTCCAAAATGTCAAGAATGTGGAAAACAAAGAAAATCGGAGGATTTCCACATCAAAGAAGAATGAACACAACCTAATCTTTGGATTAGATTATACACATACAGTATGCACAAAATTAAATTTTGCTATAAAAGACATTAGTGAGACAATTAGTAAAATTTGAATAAAGTGTTCATATTAAATAATAGTACTATATGAACACAAATTTCGCAACTGTGGTAACTATACGGTGGTTATGTGATAGCGTGTCCTTAATTTTACAAAATACACATAGAAAGTTGGTAGTAAAGGAGTATTTGTCTGCAATAGATTTCAAATGGTTCAGAAGAAAGTGTGGGGGGTGAAGAGGAAGGGAGACACAAAATGATAAAGCAAATATAGTAAAACATTTACAGTCAGGAATTTGAATGACTCATACAGGGAATTCTGGGGTATTATTTTTGTAACTTTTTTCTAAGTCTCAATTTCAAAAATGAGTTATAATTCTGCTCCGGTCTACTAGTGCTTTCCCTACTTGCTAAAACCAGCAAGTTTTTCCTCTTTTCACCTAGGTAATAAATGGTGAGGAGTGTTTCTTAGTTAAGTCAAAATGCCTTATTACAGAAGTATATGCTAATCTGAAATAAAGATCATTCTGTAAGGAAAGTACATACCTCCATTACAAGCTGGTGGGCACGAGAAACCAGTGTGAGACCATTGGCGTGGTTAAAGGTTTCAGAAATGTCTTGTCCAAATGTGTAGCCAGCACCACGTGGTGAAATACCCCATCCACCACGATCATCTGGATCTGACCATAACAGATCACACATTGGGCCCTGACCAAGAAAAATAAGTACATGTTACAAATTATTATCAGTCATACTTTATCGTCCTCAAAATGTGGTTATATTTTCTTTTCCTTTCTTCTTCTTTTTTAAACTAAGGTTACCTCATGTGGAACTTCCTGTAAGCGATCCAGGGCTCTTATATGATCCAGTGTGTCTATGGATGGAGAGAGGCCACCATGGAGGCAGAATATCTGTTTATGAATTAACAAAAGAGAATGTATTTGTTTTACTAACTGCTAACAGTTAACAAAGAGTAAATAATGGTTAAAAGTGTCAGTCCAAATAATGCCAACATTTAAACACATTTTGTTCATCTTTTTTTCTTTTTTACCCCTTCTCTGGTCAATGGTATCCCCAACCTTGGGGACCCACCATTAAATTTCTTTTTTTTTTTTTCCCTCCCTCCCACCGTTCCTCCCTTCCTTTTCTCTGGCCAATGGTATCTCCATCCTTGGGACCTACCATTAAATTTCTTTTTTTTTTTTCTCCCTTCCTCCTTCCCTCCTTTCTTCTCTTTCTGTAGAGATGGAGTCTTGCTGTGTTGCTGAGGATGGAGTGCGGTGGCTATTCACAGGCATGATCACTATGCAATGCAGCCATGAACTCCTGGGCCCAAGCAATCCTCCCGCCTCAACCTCCTGAGAAGCTGCGATTACAGGTGCATGCCACTGTACCCAGTTGTCATTACAGCTTCTGTTGGTTATTGCTGATATACACAATTTTTTGTTCCTCTTACAACAAATTCCTGTTACTGGCTACAATAAATTTTCAGTTCTTTCATATTTTCTAAGTACATGATCAAGTCATCTGCAAAAATATTTTTGGTTTTTCTTCTCAATGTTTACACCTTTTAATTCTTTTTATTGCTTAGTGCATTGGCCAGGACTTCTAAAATAAAATGGAGTAATACAAATGTTTCTGTTTTGTTTTTTGTAAACTACCTAGTTTCAAATCCATGCTCTAGGTATTCTGAATCAGAGAGAATAATATAAGTTTTAACAAGCATTTTCTTTCTGATTTTGATTTTTTTTTTTGAGACGGAGTTTTGCTCTTGTTGCCCAGTGCAATGGCATGATCTCGGCTCACTGCAACCTCCACCTTCTGGGTTCAAGTGATTCTCCTGCCTGACCCTCCCGAGTAGCTGGGTTTACAGGCATGTGCCACCATGCCTGGCTTTGTATTTTTAGTAGAGACGGAATTTCTCCATGTTGGTCAGGCTGGTCTTGAACTCCCGACCTCAGGTGATCCATCCGCCCTGGCGTCCCAAAGTGCTGGGATTACAGGCGTGAGCTACCTCACCTGGCCTGATGAGAAGGTTTCTAATGTTTAGCTGATAGTACAACCAGTATTTCTTTATCCACTTAATATTATTATTTTATAAAATAACTGAGTTTTGAATCACAAATATAGGAATTTTTTTTCCAAATGATTTTGGTCTATTTTTCTGTGCATGCCACGTCTGGTTTGGCACTGAGGTTATACTAGGCATATGGTGTCAGTTTTGAACTCTCCATCTTTTCCCAAGTTCTAGAACACAGAAATTATACGTTCCTTAAAGGTGTGGTAGAATTAGCCTATAAAACTATTTATACCTGGTTGCTATTGGTAGTTTACTTATATTGGACGAACTTCTGCAAGCCAATTTTAATAACTGGTATTTTAATATAGTAAGCTTCATTCAACTTTTTAAATTTAGTGCACTAAAGCTGCACCTGTTCTTGTGATACACAAGCTCCTGCACAGTTATAATTACGCCTTATTTCATTCCTAGTGTTTTATGTGCCTTCCCTCTTTTCTTCTAGATCAGTATTGTCCACTATTATTTCTTTTCTAGTAACTTTTCAGAAAGAGAGGAAGGAGGAAGGAAAAAAAAAATAAAAGCTCTACTAACGCACCCATTTAAAAAACCAGATACTTCATTAAAACTGATAAGACTGTCTTTTAAAAATCATTCTGTCCAGCAATTTTATTATTGAGGACTGTGTGCTTCAAAACAATTAAAAACAACTTTAATTAAAATTTAACATCTTTTAAATTCACATTTTCTTTTAACAAGTCCAGGCAAAGTATTGTCCTTTCAAATTAATCATGGCAGTGTCCAAAATCACAGCTGAGAAAAAAAGACTGTCAGGATTACACAGAGAAAGTTATAACCAAATTATATTCCCACAAGCAGTCTAAGAGAGAATTCATCACATTCTTGACAACTCTGGGCTTTTATAATTTAAGAATTATGGAGTTTTATTATATGTTTTATATTTATATTTATTTTATTTTTTGAGATGGAGTCTCACTTTGTCACCCAAGCTGGAGTGCTGTGATACGATCTCGGTTCACTGCCACCTCTGTCTTTCTCAGGTTCAAGTGATTCTCCTGCCTCAGCCTCTCAAGTAGCTGGGACTACAGGCATGCACTACCATCCCTGGCTAATTTTTGTATTTTTAGTAGAGACGGGTTTCACCATTTGGCCAGGCTGGTCTTGAACTCCCAACCTCAGGTGATCTACCCACCTCGGCCTCCCAAAGTGCTGGGATTATAGGTATGAGCCACCTTGCCCAGCCTTTGTTTTATATTTAAATTTAAATCAGTTCATGCTTTCAGTGATTATCTCTAGAAATTGAAATAGGAAATTTGCATAATTTCTTCTTATACTTTTGAATGTTTCATGATCTGTCTGCACTGCAGAAATAGCATTTGCTTCTATTTTCTTTTTTTGTTCTTTGAGATGGAGTTTTGCTGCTGCCCAGGCTGGAGCACAGTACTGTGATCACGGCTCACTGCAGCCTTAACTTCCTGGGCTCAAGAGATCCTCTCACCTCTAGCTTCTTGAGTAGCTAGAACCACAAGCATGCGCCACTATGCCTAGCTAATTTTAAATTTTTTTTTGTAGAGACAGGGTCTCACTACATTGCCCAGGCTGGTCTTGAACCCCTGAACTCAAGCGATCCTCTTGCCTTGGCATCCCAAAGTACTAGCCACTGTGCCCAGCCAAGCATTCACTTCTCAGGGAAGAAGGTGTAATACACAATATAACATTTGCAATTACCATGAAAATAGAAATGCGAAGTTATTCATGGTAACCAGCAAAAACTGTGTGTATACGCAGAGATAGTTTTAAATAACATCTTGCTTTACTAGTACTACACATCAGTGTCTTAAGCATTTATTTATAATGTTTATCGATATCTTAAAAAGCACAGCATATTCTTTGGTCAAAAGATTTACATACATATCTGAGAACAGGAAAATTTGCTGGTCCAAATGTACGTGAAACTTATCCACTTCCCTGCTTTGAAATTTTAAGTATAAGGGAAGGGGCCGGGCGCGGTGGCTCACGCCTGTAATCCCAGCACTTTGGGAGGCCAAGGCGGGCGGATCACAAGGTCAGGAGATCGAGACCACGGTGAAACCCCGTCTCTACTAAAAAAAAAAAAAACAAAAAATTAGCCGGGCGCGGTTGTGGGCGCCTGTAGTCCCAGCTACTCGGGAGGCTGAGGCAGGAGAATGGCGTGAACCCGGGAGGCGGAGCTTGCAGTGAGCCGAGATCGCGCCACTGCACTCCAGCCTGGGCGACAGAGCGAGACTCCGTCTCAAAAAAAAAAAAAAAAAAAAGTATAAGGGAAGGAGGAAAAGGCCAAGGAGATGCAGAAACACAGGTCATATGAATCTAGACCCTAGCTTACCAATAGTCAATCTTTGCCTTCATTTACCTCCCCTCCTCCCAAGATGTGAGCACACACATACATACCTGTCCATCTACTAAAGCTGTAAGTGGAAGATAATCAAAAAGATCTGTAAAATATTTCCAAACGTTGGCATTCCCATACTTTCGCAGACATTCATCATAAAAGCCATATACTTGGGTAATTTGTCGGCTTTCGTGATTTCCTCTCAATATTGTAATGCGTTCTGGATAACGCACCTGGAAGAAATGGAGTAAAACCCATAGTAAAATCCCATTTTTACTAGTGTCATGTGAAGTACATTAGTCTCCGACCCATTGTTAAACACGGCGCTTTTGGCCACCAGTATATTAAATGTTAATTTCATTTTCGAAATAAAAAATCTTGCTTATTCATAACCAGGTATTACTGGTTAACATTTGACATGTTTATTATAATCATCCTTTTTCATCATGTTTTGACCACCCTCATCAGAACCTTTGACTAATACTTATATTACTATAATAGACTTGTATCTGATACTTTGTTTCTATTATCTTTTTCATCATCAAATTATTATTACTTTCCTAAATCTTTCTAGAACACTATGACTTCTTACTGTGAGTAGTGCAAATCACAGGTTTGAAGCTGAGATCAACTACTCTACAGATTAACTTCTTCCCTTTTCCATTTTTATTTCCCACAGGAAGATCGGATTTGCCAATAATAACACAAAAACAGGCCCTTGACAAAACTGGGCAAGAATTCAAATGTATTAATAGTTTCCTTTCTATTACAAAACAAAAACATAAGCGACTATTTAGTTAGCAATGTGTCTGATAAGAAATATGAAAAAGCATTGGATTCTGCAAATTACGCAAAAAGCTGCAAGAATCTACTTCAGTTCATACAGATTTTACTAAGCATCCGTTATGTGTCTAACGTAAGTTTGGTGCTAGAAAGCCAGATGCCAGGTCTACACAAGTACAGTCATGTGCTGGGCAACGTTTTTGTTAACAACAGATTACATGTATGATGTTGGCTGGAGCAAGAGACTATACCACATAGCCTTTGTGTGCAGTAGGCTATACCACCTAGGTTTGTGTAAGTTCCAAAGATGACAAAATCACCTAATGGCACATTTCTCAGAATGTATGCCTGTAGTTAAGTGACCCATGACTGTGTAATATATGGCTTCTGCTGCTGAGGGACTAACCTCAGTAAGGAGATATGTAAAGTAAGTAATACAAGGCAGTAAGCCACTTTTGCAGCATAAATAAGGGCTGGGAGAATAAGTTTCCTCATAGTAATTTAGAGTAGAAGGAATAAGGCTAAAATGGTTGAAGGTTACATGAAAGAAGTGAGACCTGAGCTGAGTCTTGGCAGAAAGGTAAGAAATCAGGGACAGAGTAACCTCGTGGGGGAAATCGAATATGGAAATACACAGAGTCCAGAGCACTGATGAAGAAGAAACTTTGATTTGAGCCAGAGTTCATGCTACCAACTGCCGGCAGGCAAAAATTCAGACTAGACTATAAAAGGCCAGGCAAGGAGTTTGAGTTTGTTTCAATAGGCAACAGGCAATCAACAGGAAGTAACAATAAAAAATTGTTAAATAAAAGAGATTTCATCGGCCAGCATATGCCAGGTGGATTTGGGGGGGGATCAGATCTTGGAGGCAGAAATATTAGTTACCAAGCTATTGCAACAATCGAATTGTGAAGTGATAAACGGTGTGGTAAAAATAGAAAGAGACAGGAACAGACTTTTCAAAGCAAGGATTTAAAAAGACTTGTTTATTGAGTCAATATGACGGATAAGTGATAAAGTCAAATATGATTCCAAGACTTCAGCTATTCAAGAGAATGATACATTTACAAGGAATATACAGAAGTTATCCTTTTCATCTCTCCTTTAAAAAGATGTAAAACCAATTATTATTTTAAGGGGCTATAAACTGAAAGACCATAAAACAGATGATATGCAATACTGTCATTCTGAGCTTTTTGCCTGGTTTAAGTCTTGAAAAAAAAAATTGAATTTCAGTAATCATACCTTTAATGCTACAAGAAGAGTCACAGTCTCCACTGAATAATATCCTCTGTCTACATAGTCACCCATGAATAAGTAGTTTGTATCTGGTGATTTTCCACCAATTCTAAAGAGTTCCATAAGATCATGAAATTGACCATGCACATCTCCACAGACAGTAACAGGGCAACGAACCTCTTGCACATTTGATTCTTTTGTTAAAATTTCCTTTGCCTGTTAGAAAAGTGAAATCAACAATTACAAAGTTAAAAGTATCATTTCTTATCTATTAAAAGAAAATTTGGGGGAAAAAACACTTGAAATGTGCCTTATCAAAGCATATGTGAAAACCAAACCATGAGATAACACTTCACGAGAAAGGCTATAATAAAAAAGACAGTTAGTAAGTGTTGCAAACATGGGGATAAACTGGAACCCTCATACACCGCTGGTGGAAATGCAAAATGGTGCCGCTGCTACGGAAAACTGTACGGCAGTTTCTCCAAAGTTAAACCTAAAATTACCATATAATCCAGCAGTTCCACTCCTAGGTATATACTCAAGAGAAATGAAATCCAGTTATACATGCTCATGGCAGCATTATTAATAACAGCCAAAAGGTAGAAACTACCAGATACTGATCAACCAATGATGAATGCACATAATACATTCATATAATGGAACAGTTATTCAACCATGAAGAAATGAAGTACTGATACATGCTACAACTTTGAAGACATTATGGTAAGTGCAAGAAGTCAGTCACAAATGATCACATAATGTACAATTCCATTTAAATGAAATGTTCAGAACAGGCAAATCTCCAAGGCAGAAGGTCTGTGTTTTAAAAAGAATAATCTTATTATTCACAAGTTTAAAAAGGTCAACAAAAGAAAAAAGTCAAAATTATGCAAATTCTTGAGTAAACAAACATTCTTACACCAATTCATAGGCCAACCTTTGATTTCTTTATTCCAATTATTCTATATTTACAGAATTAAGTTAGAACATACCATTAGGTGGTCCTGAAGTACAGAATTTATGCTTAACCACTGGCAAATGAAATGTTCTGACTAAATCAAAGTGCACTAATGGCTCGTCTATCTGGCCTCTCTGCCTAATAGCAAAAGACCCCAGAATCAGGAAGAAACATTTAAAAGCCTCTGAAGTAACAAAACAGACATCATAAAAATGATGTACCTCCCCACTAACCCACCAAAAGAGTCTCTCACGCCTTATTCTGGGCCTACTGTTATCTACAAAATTCCAACAAGCTATTTACCGAGTTTCCAGGTCCACAACAAAATTAGAAATAGAAAACCAAGAAAGGTAAGAGATGAGCACTGGGACTAATACAGAACGCAAACCGAGAGGAAGAAACAACCGGATGGCTAGCAGAGCTAAAACACAGGGGAGCCGGGCGTGGTGGCTCATGCCTGTAATCCCAGCACTTTGGGAGGCCGAGGGGGGAGGATAGCATGAATCCAGGAGTTTGAGACCAGGCTGGGCAACACAGTGAGACCTCTGGTCTCTATAAAACCTTTAAAAAATAGCTAGGCGTGGTGGTGTGTGCCTATAGTCCCAGCTACTTAGGAGGGTGGGGTGGGGTGGGAAGACAGCTTGAGTTGGGGAGTTCAAGGCTGCAGTGAGCCATGGTCGCACCACTTTGCAGTTAACCCTGGGTGAGAGTGAGACAAAAGAAAAAGAAGGCAACAACACAGCACAATAAAAGTCAAACAGGGCTGGGTGCAGTGGCTCACACCTGTAATCCCAGCACTTTGGGATGCCGAGGTGGGTGGATCATGAGGTCAGGAGATCGAGACCATCATGGCTAATACAGTGAAACCCCATCTCTACTAAAATTACAAAAAATTAGCCGGGCATGGTGGTGGGCGCCTGTAGTCCCAGCTACTTGGGAGGCTGAGGCAGGAGAATGGCATGAGCCCGGGAGGCGGAGCTTGCAGTGAGCCGAGATTGCGCCACTGTACTCCAGCCTGGGTGACAGAGCGAAACTGTCACACACACACATACACACACACAAGTCAAACAGGATGAAGTTTAGAGTCCAGTAAGCAGATGACAGCTCAGACTGGTGGGAGAGAGCACAATTTTAGGGACAGACAATTCTCTGATAATCTGAAGAGTATTTAAAAACATGAATTTTGAGTTTCATTTTATGTTCCTGCTACTCTACATTTTTGTCAACAGACTTTAACACTGAGTTGAGGGATACTCAACCTGTAGCGATTTTCAACACACACAATAGTTTGTATACACACTGTAGGAAACATAAAGTTATTCTAGGCCCAGATTACTTATGCCAAATAGATGCACCCAGCCTAGACTCTTAATGTGAAGCAACTCTAAACAGCAGAGACAATGGGAAGTTCTATTCCAACAGAAGTGTTCTCTCCAGTGTTCTAAAACATTTCTAAGGTATGATTCTGACTGCACCTCCAACCTCCCTTAATTTCTGCAAAATGCTCATGCTTGGTTATCCAGCTCTTCTTTTGATTCTAGGCTACCACGTATTCTTCTACAAATGCCTCTTCTGCTTACAGCCTGGTAGGATTCCCAAAAGTTATGGACAATACAGCCCATACTTTCTTCTCCTTGCCTGTAATTAATCAGAATGAGATTATATGCACTGAAGTCTTCCAGAAAACATGGGTTCTCTTCACAGTTTTAAACTAATTGTGTAATCTTAAGGCCTTTATACCCTTCAGTTTCTTTTCCTGAGATCACAAATTAAACAATAATTTAACAGAAGCCAAGTTTTTTCCACAAGACAGCTCCCAATACACCACAAACATTCTGCACTCCACATGTTTTTTGCATATGAAGAACATGGCCAAGGAGATTATAAACAGAAACATAATGGTTGTCTGGGAGGTAGGAGGGCAGTGGATAGGGATGGTGGGTAGAGTGCATTTGCTTTTCTTCCTACCTTTCTGAGGTGCTTGCACCTTGCAAAAGAATTTTTTTGAGACAGGGTCTCACTCTGTTGCCCAGGCTGGAGTGCAGTGGTGTGAACATGGCTCACTGCAGCCTCAAACTCCGGGCTCAACCAGTCCTTCCACCTCAGCCTCCCGAAGTGCTGAGATTACAGGTCTGAGCCACCGTGACTGGGCAATGCTCGAAATTTAAAAAAACAAATTCTATATTACTTTTTCAAATGGAAAAAACCTGGCTTCTTAAACTTCAAAACAAATTCCAGATGGTAGTAATTATAAAAACCACTACAGTGTTATAGCCACACAATGGAATTTTATTCAGCAATAAAAAGGAACAAAGTCCAGATACATGCTACAATATGGAGGTATCTTGGAAATATTATGCTAAAAGAAAGAAGCCAAACACAAAAGACATAACCCTGGAAATGAAATTCAAATCAAAAGTACACAGAAGAACCGACTGTGGGAATGCTGACAATGCTGCTGTTGGAGGGACTCCAAATACGCAGCCAGGAACTTAGCAACATGCAGAAACTTAGTGACACAAAGAAGTGAAAATGCAAACTTATTGCATACATGAGGAAAATGGTTTTGATGAGAGGAGGAAGATATACCAGAAGAAGTGATGCTAGCAAAAATCTCCTTCTGTATTTGTCAGGAAAGATTCCTTCTACTTCAGCTCCTAAATAAACCAAACCGTTCCTAGGACTTTATAGGTATATTTAAGATTATCTCTTGTATCTTACTAGACTAGCTTTTTTTTTTCTTTTTAAAGACACGGTCTTAATCTTCTTGACAAATACAGGTATTTCATGACACTGAAAGAACAAAGGAGGCCGGGGGCAGTGGCTCACACCTGTAATCCCAGCACTTTGGGAGGCAAAGGCAGGAGGATCACTTGAGCTCACGAGTTCAAGATCACCTTGGACAACATGAGGAGACCCTCTCTCTACAAAAAAATGAAAGAAAAAAAAAAAAGCCAGGTGTGGTGGTGTATTCCTGTAGTTTCAGCTACTCAGGAGACTGAGGCGTGAAGATAGCTTGAGTCCGGGAGTACAAGGCTGCAGTGAGCTATGACCATGTTACTGTACTCCAGCCTAGGCGACAGGAAGATTCTGCCTTTAAAAAAAAAAAAAGCAGCTTCCTGGACCTGCCCAAGACATAGTCAACCAGTCTCTGGAATGGAGTCAAGGAACCTGAATTTCTTATTTCTTTCCCAAGTGATTCTTATGTACACTTAAAGTTTAAGGAAAAGATGGACAATCAGACTATATAAAAATGCTAAAACTTGCACAGTAAAAATTACACACACATATCACATACAACGTAGAAAATAATAAACATTTTTAAATGGCTAACTTTTAATTTCAAAGAATTTATACAACCAAGAAAAGACAAAATACAATTTCTTTTTTTTTTTTTTTTTGAGACGGAGTCTTGCTCTGTCACCCAGGTTGGAGTGCAGTGGTGTGATCTCCATCTCGGCTCACTGCAACCTCCGCCTCCTGGGTTCAAGTGATTCTCCTGCCTTAGCCTCCTGAGTAGCTGGGATTACAGGCGCGTGCCACCACGCCCGGCTAATTTCTGTATTTTTAGTAGAGATGGGGTTTCACCACGTTGGCCAGACTGGTCTCAAACCTCTGACCCCATGATCCACCTGCCTCAGCCTCCTAAAGTGCTGAGATTACAGGCATGAGCCACCGCGCCCAGCTGACAAAATATAAAATTAAAACAAAAAAAGAATATGCCAACTCAACTGGAAAAATTCCTCACATTGCACACAATCCTGATAAATCTAGCCTTGTTTTCTTCATGTATTTTGGTATTGCCATTTATTTTTATTGAGGTTCTCGTCCCTTAGAATTTGCTATGGAATAAAAGTCTGTGTAGTGAAGAATTAACCTCATCCAAGGAGAGGTCTGGCCTTTGTCCCTGGAATTTCCTGCTTGGTAAAGAGTATCTCTCTGCCGGGGGGGCTCTGACCTGCGGACTGTTAATAATGTGACTTATGATGCGGGCTTTGGGTGATGCCATTATCAGTTTGGTCTCTGAAGGACTGGAGACTACAGATGTCAGCCCCCCTTGTACTCTGCCCTTATGAGTCTTTTCCCTTGGCTTACTTTAAATTGTATTCATTCCCTGTAATAAACTGTAATCATGAGTATAACAGCTTTAAGTGAGTTCTGTGAGTCATTCCTGTGAATCACTGAACCCAAGAGTGGTTTGCGGAACCCACTGAACTTGTAATTGGTGCCAGAAGTGAGGCAGTTCTGGGGAGTGTTCCCTGTAATTTATAGTTCACTAAACTTTATTTTTTATTTGTCTGCTGTTCTGAAGGTATATCATGACTAAACTTTTGAAGATGGTGTCAGAGGTGAGAACAGTGTTAGGGACTGTGCCTTCTAACTCTTGCAAAATCCTTTTTTATTACAAAAGTAAACCACATTATAAATAGTTTGGAAGGTTTTCTACGACCACCCTATTAAAAAAAAGAGTCTTTTGAATTCAAGCCCATCACTGTCCCCATCTGCTTTTTCTTGCCAGCAAGAATCACTGTCTGGTGTTCATTAATCGTGTTCCCTCTTCACAGCTGAATCTCTAGCACGTTGAACAGTCTGGTACATAGAGGTTCAACTAAAATCTGTTGAATGTATGGGATAAATACACAGTGGCAGTATTCTGTCAACCAGTCTTCTCCTTTCTTCTTCACTGCCTAAAGGAACAAGCGCCTCTTTTGCTAATCAAGCCGAGAATACACTGAACCAATTGTGAGTCCTCATCATCCAGAACATAAATATCATGTGGAACTCTTTTAAAGGAAGATGAAACTTAATTATTTCCCTCTCTATAAAATGGGATTTTGAGCTGGGCGTGGTGGCTCATGCCTGCAATCCCAGCACTTTGGGAAGCCGAGGCGGGCGGGTCACGAGGTCAGGAGATCGAGACCATCCTGGCTCACACAGTGAAACCCTGTCTCTACTGAAAATACAAAAAATTAGTCGGGCGTGGTGGCGGGCACCTATAGTCCCAGCTACTCAGGAGGCTGGGGCAGGAGAATGGCGTGAACCTGGGAGGCGGAGCTTGCAGTGAGCCGAGACTGCTCTCCAGCCTGGGCAACAGAGAGAGAAAGACTGCATCTCAAAAAACAAAAACAAAAACAAACAAACAAACAAAAAAGGGATTTTGAGCAGAATTAAACTACAGCCTACACACTGTATCTTACACGTCAAAAAAAATCCAATTACGCTAAAAAGTTAATTCAAATAAGCTTTTTTTCTAAGATTGAATAGGTGAGAACACTTAAATTCACCACTGTATCCCAGTCTCAAAATAAAAACGATTGTCTTTGCATAAAATATTCACTTAATAGACCTCCAATGGAGTTTCGCACATTTTTGTTGTAACATGATGCTATTATAATGCAAGTCAGGAATCTTAGGTTGCACCTCAGGATTGTTTTAATTAATTTGATCGCAAAAGTATCTCGGTCAAAAAACAATTTACAAGGAATGATGATAAATATTTCTAAATTACAAAGGACACAACAGCAAACCAGTTCTAGGCTTGGGCGCTTGAGCTCTCCCATTCTCCAGAAAGGAAATGGAATCTGTAATACACAGAACTCCTTCCCAGGGTTAATATGATTTTTTTTTTTTTTTTTTTTTTTTGAAACGGAGTCTCCCTCTGTCGCCCAGGCTGGGATGCAGTGGCGTGATCTCGGCTCACTGCAAGCTCAGCCTCCCGGGTTCACGCCATCCTCCTGCCTCAGCCTCCTGAGTAGCTGGGACTACAGGCGCCCGCCACCGTACCATGCCCTGCTAATTTTTTTTTTTTTTGTATTTTTAGTGGAGACAGGGTTTCACCGTGTTAGCAGGATGGTCTGGATCTCCTGACCTCGTGATCCGCTTGCCTCGGCCTCCCAAAGTGCTGGGATTACAGGCGTGAACCACCGTGCCCAGCCGTTAATATGATTATTAATGAAATTTAGAGTTGAAAAGTAACATACAGGAACTATTAGATCATATTTGGTCATTAAGGAAGAAAAGATGTCTTCATACAAGTTTCTTTAAACAATCTGGATTAGGTTTACATTTCATTACATTTACTTGAAGGAAATCAGTTCAAAACAATAAAAAATTTCTATAACACAGACTCAGATTTCTCAAACAGATTATGTCTGTAATTTTAATATCATTCTTCTAGAAAAAACTACATTCAGAAAACAATCTAGGAAAATAAATTAAGCATTAATTCCATCTTCAATTTCTGGCATTTTTGTTTCCTTTTACCAAGGAAGGGCTTCATTCACCAAGTCTTTTATAACATTTGTACTGAAGAAAAAAGACTGTGAAGAAAAAATTTCTACAAGATCTTCAAATAATAAAAGGCACACACAGCAATTAAAGGTAGGCAATGAAAAGAAATTTTACATTGTAAATATCTTCACTTTATCTACTTAGATATACAATTTGACACGTCATATATAAAGCAGAGAAATGTAACAAAGTCCACTTTCCTGCCATTAGCAATAGTTCATGCTAGTCTAGTTTGGTTTAATTTCTTTACCTGTCCACTAAGAGGCTGGCTTAGCAAGGAAAACAATGATTTGTTCAGTCACTAGAATTGGGTCTTGACCCAACTCTATTTCACTGTAATCATGCCACTCTTCGTTATAGTAAGAAAGGAACTATTTTATCACTGCATTTTAGATTTTATCAATGGACCACCAAAGCTGGCACTAATTTTTGCTCAAGGGAAATTAAAAATGGAAGTACCAGTTAGGCATTTTGCCTGTCAAGACCACTATTTTTATTTTTTAAGCTGTAATCAGTCACAGAAAGTAATCTAAAAAATTTTTCTCAATTCACAAAAATCATTCATTTTTACCAGGATCTAATCTTCATTAAGATGGTTTTGGGCATTCAGGAACAAGCATATTATTTCACATTAGGAATGAAGTCATATCCTAAAGATATTTCTGCTTATTTCGAGGCTAACGCCAGGACTCAGAAACACTGCCATCAGTTCAATATAAAATCTACATATTTATACTTCTACACAAGCCTCAACATTTTTCTTAATAGGTACTTTATAATCATCAGAATAAAGATCTGCCAGCACACAAACTGGCTGAATTCCCCCCCTCCCCCTCCCACCTAAAGAATCATCACCAAGGTTCTTCAGTTATAAAATTTATCAGATCAAAGAGCTTAAAATTTTTACTCTTTCTGAGACAAGAGTTAAATATAATTCTAGTCACAGAGTGTCCTGAGCAGTGCCAGCCTGGCTCTCTAGGCACACAATCTTCTAAAATAACTGCATACTGCTGATGCAGGAATGAATCACAGAAGCAATTTCTCTGCACACACAAGAGGAGTCAAATTCACAATTAGCTTCAAAAGCTGGATTGCTAATTTAAGTTAGTGTTAAGAGCTAGTCTTCTCAGAAGACAGGCCTTACTATTTTATGCAAACAATTTTTCACTAGGCAGAAATTAACCTTGGAAGCCAGACACACCATACCATTCATACTCTTATTTTTTGTAGTCATTCACCCACTGGCACTAGGATAGATTTTATTTTTGCTACTACCTCAAAATAGGCCTTTACTAGTACTACTCTGGTCTTGATTTCAGTGGACTCCAGTCTTTTTTTTTTTGGAGATGGAGTCTCGCTCTGTCGCCCAGGCTGGAGTACAGTGGCGATCTCAGCTCACTGCAACTTCCACCTCCTGGGTTCAAGTGATTCTCCTGCCTCAGCCTCCCAAGTAGCTGGGACTATAGGCACACGCTGCCACGCCTGGCTAATTTTTTTGTATTTTAGTAGAGATAGGGTTTTACCATGTTGCCCAGGCTGTTCTCAAACTCCTGAGCTCAGGCAATCCACCCACCTCAGCCTCCCAAAGTGCTAGGATTACAGGGGTGAGCCACCGTGCCCAGTCGACTCCTTCAGTTTTTAGGCAATCTGAATTAGAATACAAATTTAAGGAAAAACCACCACCATACGATGTAACTTTCTATAGAATAGTATTTCCAATAGAATAAAAAAAATCATGGTATTTAAAAAAACCCAAAAATTGAATCACAAAGAATTAAATAAAGATAATTTATATAATTAGGTTTGACTTTTATTTTTCTCATATATTCTTTCTACATGCCTGCTACTCTTGCCCTGGAAAGGAAGCGCAAGTATTAAGCAGACCAAGTCAGGAGTAAAGATACTTCATACAACTGCTATTAATCCCAGTACTGTGTGGTTCACATAACAGGGACCACTCCTTTTCAGGGTTCTATAGCCACTATATTAAAAAAAATCTCCTTTGAAGTACATTTACCACAGAAAAGCCATATCGGCACAATCTATTTATTTTTCATTTCTTACAAAAGAAAATGGGGTGACATTTAAGATTAAAACTTTCAGCCTTCCTTTATTTAACATTCACTGAGTGCTTACTTCTCATTAGGACTTTACATGGACAATATATTTTTTTTTTTTTTGAGAAAACTGTACTCTGTCACCCAGACTGGAGTGCAGTGGTATGATCACTGCTCACTGTAACCTCTGTCTCCTAGGGATTCTTGTGTCTCAACCTCCCGAGTAGCTGGGAGTGCAACACTACGCCCAGCTAATTTTTGTTTGTTTTAGTAGAAGCAGGATTTTGCCATGTTGGCCAGGCTGGTCTTGAACTCCTGGCCTCAAGTTGATCTACCTGCATCAGCCTCCCAAAATGCTGGGATTACAGGCGTGAGCCACTGTGCCCGGCCAATGGATAGTATCTCAGCACTCACAACCAACCCAGGAGGATTGGGACATATCATCTCTGCCATAAGGAATCAGAGGCGCAGAAAGACTGACAGCTAGCAAGCTGTGAAGGAGGACTGGAACTCAGACAGGATGAACGCTACACTTGTTATGTATCAACAAGGAGGATAGGGGTAGAGATATAAAGCGGAACTAGAAACTAAGGTCAGAAAACATATATATGTATATATACACATGCACACACAAACCACAAAACTAGGTCATAGCTGCCAGAAGAGGGTTGCAAAACTAAGCACGGCTCAAAAGAGTAGAGATATGAGTATTATCACACTTCTCCATCCCACTGGCAACTCCATCAATGGGGGAAGAGAACAAAGATGAATGAATTTCACTAACAAATTCATGTTTTGTGGGTGAGTACAAATATTCAAAGAAAAAAAAAAAGGGCTGGGAGTGATGGCTCACTCCTGCAATCCCTGTACTTTGGAAGGCCAAGGCGGGAGGATCGCTTGAGCCTGGGAGTTCAAGGCCAGTTTGGGCAACATGGTGAGACCCCATACAAAAAAATATTATCCCGGTGTGGTGACACATGCCTGTGGTCCCAGCTACTTGAGAGGCTGAAGTGGGAAGGTCCCTTGGGCCCCAGAGGTCGAGGCTGCAGTGAGCAGTGACTGCCCCATTGCACTCCAGCCTGACTGATACACCAAGACTGCATCTTAAAAAGAAAAAAAAAAAGCTAGTAAGATACAAGAGATAATCTTAAATATACCTGTGAAGTCCTAGGAACTGTTAGTTTGATTTATTTAGGAGCCGAAGTAAAAATAATCTCTCTCGACAAATACAGAAAGCTTCCTCAAGTGATCGTTGACACTCCGGTGTGATTATTTCAAAGTACAGCAGTGGTACGATATTCTTCTCTAGGAGTTCACCTTAAAATTATTAGAAAGTCAATGGGGACTGTGCACGAGGCTCGTGCCTGTAATCCCAGCACTTTGGGAGGCTGAGGGATCACTTGAGGTCAGGAGTTCTAGACCAGCCTGGCCAACAAAGCGAAACCCCATCTCTACTAAAAATACAAAAATTAGCAGTGCATGGCAGCGTGTACCTGTAATCCCAGTTACTCGGGAAGCTGAGGCAGGAGGATCCCTTGAACCCAGGAGGTGGAGGTTGCAGTGAGCAGAGATGGCACTACTGCACTCCAGTCTGGGCTACAGAGTGAGACTCTGTCTCAAAACAAAAATAAAACAAAAAAAAGAGTCAATGGAAAAAACTGATTCAACTAACACTTTGCCCTTAACTTCAAGTCTGTATTCTGATGCTCATAGTCAGGTTAACTGACTCAGCTCATTTCAAACCTGTACATTTCACTTGGCATTAGAGCTTGAGAGAGATGTTTAAAGCATACATTTTAAGCCTCATGAAATTACAGGTTATCACAATAAAAATGAACGTCGACTGAAGTCACAAGTAAGCAGTTTGTTTCAGAAAGAGAAAAGTACCACCTGCTTGGCACTTCTATATACAAAAATAAATCCTCCTGTGTTAACAGTTACTTAATACACAAAGGCCCCAGCCAACATTACACCCGTTAAAAATACTATTTTAACTTAACACCATCTATTAGTGCTCCTTTCCTAAGTAAATTTCATGATTTTAAGAGTGTCCTAAAATTAGACTAACAAAATCTTTTCTTCACCTACTTCTGCGACGTCATGACTTCCAAACATTATGGTTAAGAAAATTGTATACATCTTAAAATAACATCGTTACTTCTTCATGGACTTCAAGTGAGAATTTTTAACATAAAAATACATGAAAATTATTTAGTCCACCTTGTAAAGGATGAATTTGGAAAACTCTAGACTTTAAAGATGGAGAGATCGAAATAATTCCAGGAGTTAAGAAAACAATGGATACAGAATTCAGAAAGTGAAGATCACACACGATGTACAAGAACGAAATTGATCACCTGCATGTTTTATTATTCTTTGGAAAAGAAAAAAACTTTATATATTAAAAACAAAAACTTTCTGCAAAGTGTTATCGTGCATGAAAACACACATCCCATTTATTTCCAGCAAACACTGTTCCCAAACTTAAGACCAGCTCTCGTTTCTGAATCAACGCTTTACTTCCAAGAGCCACTCAACGCAAAGACCAGTCACCATCTGTTTCCACCAAAGTCAACCTCTATTTTAAAAATCACAGTTGGCCATCACGCCTACCTCTCCACAAACAAACGCTTGACACATTCAAGAGTCAGTGATTTTTTTTTTTTTTTTTTTTTTTTTTTGAGACAAGGTCTCGCTCTGTCGCCCAGGCTGGAGTGCAGTGACGCGATCTCGGCTCACTGCAGCCAGCCTCCACCTCCTGGGCTCAAGCGATCCTCCCACCTCAGCCTCCTGAATAGTTGAGATTACAGGCACCCGCCCTCACGCCCTGCTAATTTAAAAAAAAAAAATTTTGTGGAGACGGGGCCTCACTGGTCTCTAACTTCTGCGCTCCAGGCTGGTCTTTAACTCCTGGGCTCAAGCAATCCTCCCGCTTCGGCCTCCCGAGTAGCTGTGACCACAGGCGTGAGCCACCGCGCCCGGCTTGAGTTAGTGATTTCTGAGGTGCCCCGTTCACCTGACAAAAATTCTACATTTATTAACAAGTTCATTAATAGGCACGACATTCTGGTTAATTTTAGGTGCATTTTCAGAAACTGGTCTGAAAATGGTCCTTTTCGGATGTCGCTTTCGTTATTCCACTCGGGAAATGCCAGAGTGGCAGGAACTCCAGTGGAGCGCAGGCGACCCCGACCAACCTCCGGCTTGGCTCCAGGGGCTATGGTTCCCCGCCCGCCCGCCCGCACTCGAGCCTCCCACCACCAGGATCTGGGCCGGGGGCGTGGGGCGTGTACCACGCGGAGGCAGAGGGGCCGGGCGAGGGCAGCCCAACGCCCCGGGGCCGGAACGGCTGGGCCGGCCGCCCGGGTAGACGCCGGAGCCGGACCCACAGCCCCGCGGGCCCCCGGTGGGCCGCGCCGGGCCAGGGGCCAGCGTGCGGACGGGCCGGGGCGGGCAGGAAAGCTGCGGCCCGTCCCAGTTCCGCGCTCCCGCACTCGCCCCCGCGGCGCCCTCACCTTCTCGCACAGCGTCCGCACTTGGTTCTCGTTCAGCTGCTTACACTCGTTCAGCTGCTCGACCCACTGGTCCAGCTCCTTGGTAAACGCCTTGTCGTCCATGGCGGCCCGATCCCGATGCGGATCCCGACCCCCGGCCCGGCCGCTGCCCTCCCCCCTCCCCACCCGCCCCCGGCCCCGGCCCGGGCGCCGCTCCCCTCTCCCTCAGCCGCCGTCGCCAGATCCCACAAGGGGAGGACCGAGCCGGGGAGGGCGGCCGCGGTCCCCGCGCCCCGCCCAAGCCCAGCAGGCGGCTCCGAGCGCGAGGCCTGTAGGAGACCCCCGCCCGCCCTTCCCCGCCCGGCCGCGCGCCGCAGGAGTCGGTGAAGGACGCGGGGAGGTGCTGGGAGGGCGGCGCGGGCCCTCGGACTAGCTCTCGCCGGACGAAGGCCGCCAGCTACCGCTTCAGGCCCGCCTCACGCCTGCCGGCCTCTCCCGGGTATCTTTCCCCTTCTCTCGCTCTTTCTCTTCCCTCCCTCCGGGTTTCCGTCATCGCTCGGGCATTTCCGCCGGGAAAAGGCGAGCAGGCGGCGGCGCCGCCGGGACACGGCGCGCTAGGGGCAGAACGGCGCCCTCGCGTGGCTTGGCGGAGAAACGGTCGGAGGAGGCCAGGATCCCTCCTGTCCCAACCCTGCCCCAGACCAAGCTCTGCTGGTTCTCCCTTTAGATATCCTGATCTCCGGGAACTTTGTCCTCACTTTAGCTTCCTGCAGTGCTTTTTCAGCGCTCGGAACAGGGAATTGGAAAACTTGGGCTTCCCTTAACATTGTCTCCCCAGAGTCTAGCACTCAATAGTAGGCATTCAATAATGGTGGAGTAAATTAATTATTTCCAGGCTTGCCTGTAGCCCTAACATCTTGAATCCTCCCTTTCAACATTAGAAAAGTGAAATGATTGCTCTGTAGGATAATCTGTGGCCCTTCTAGCTCCAGCGCTCTTGGCTGTGTTTTCTGCAATGTGTACTGAGTTGTAATGATTTGTTCATTCAACAAATATTTATTGAGTGAGACACAGCAGGGACCCCTCTTAGGGGCCTTCTAGGCACTCCCACCCCCACCCTCCCCAAGCATGGAAATAAAGGAAAACCTTGAGTTCCCCGAAGGGACATTCCAGGCACCTAACTTCCTCAATAAGTCAATGAGCAACCTGATAAGCAAGAAGGTAATAATAGCTTAAGACAGTAGCCAAGGACGTTAGATTCACAAAATGTTTGCTTCCCTATATAAACTGGAGACAACATATGTCCCTGAGTTGTTTTTCAGAAACCTGGACCTCACCAAATGGAAAATGGTGTCCACTATCATGGAGATCTCAAACTACCTATCTTTGTTCTAAATTTCTTCCTGAGGAGCCTGGAAGAATTCACAAAGCTTTGCCTCCTTAGCCAATTACAAATCAGAAAATCTTTGAATCCACTTATGACCTGTGGGTCCCTACTTCAGATATCCTGGCTTTTTAGATCAAACCCACGTATAGCCTCCATGTATTGATTTATGACTTTGCCTGTAACATCTGCCTCCCTGCCTTTAAAAACCCTTACCTGTGCTGGGTGCAAGGGCTCATGCCTGTAATCCCAGCACTTTGGGAGACCGAGGCCAGGAGTTGGAGACCAGCCTGCCAACATTGTGAAACCCCTTCTCTACTAAAAATACAAAAACTTCCTGGGCATGGTGGCAGGCGCCTGTACTCAGGAGGCTGAGGCAGATGAATTACTTGAAATCAGGAGATGGAGGTTGCAGTGAGCTGAGATCTCGCCATTGCACTCCAGCCTGCGTGACAAGAGCGAAACTCCATTTCAAAAAAAAAAAAAAAAAAGCACACAAAAAACCTCTTACCTGTAAACCATCAGGGAGTTGGGGTCTTAAGCATGAGCTGCCTGATTCTTCTTGGTTGGTGTGATGCAATAAATGCCTCCCTTTCACTGCAAACCCCAATGTCAGTGTTTGGCTTTGCTATGCTGGAGGACCTAAATTCAGTTACGTAACATGAGCAACTGCTAGCTACCAGATACCTTGAATAGCAAGTGCTAAATGATCATACTGTGTCTATTAAAGGTACATATTACTGCAGCTGACCCAAGCGGAAGGTAACATCCTGTATCAGAAAGCAAGGGTTCTTGTGTTTGCTAACCCCCTAGCTATGTCCTTGGGCAATCATCAAACCTCCTTAAGCCTCAAATTCTTCATCTGATAAAATCAGTAAAAGGCCTACCTTTGTGAAGATTAAGTTTTAAAAGTTCCTGCCCAATAGTACCATATGGGAGCGATATGTTAGTTACCTTATCCCTCCTAGGGAACAATTACAGAAAGCTTTAGAAAGGCGGTGTTTGAACTGAATTTTCAACTTTCTCCCAAGGCAAAACCTTGAAGTTGCCTGGAGAAGAGGAAAGAAGGTCTAAGGAATTTTTTTGTGTGTGCGCCAGAAGACAAACGAGTGAAAGACCATTCATTGTCTGTTTGGAAAGCTATAAATTCTCCTAGCAACAGAAATAGATCATATTGTTGGAAATAAGGCTGGAAGAGCTCCTGCTCTCAACAACTTGTAAATAGTAGCAAACCAGTTGAACAAAACACAAAAGGTGATGAAACAATACTGGTGAGATATCATTGCAATAGATATTACATTCTCTGAGGAGGTTAGGCTATAAGGCTTTAAAGGAGGCTGGGCCAGGTGCAGTGGTTCACACCTGTAATCCCAGCCCTTGGGAGGCTGAAGTGGGAGGATCACTTGAGCCCAGGAGTTCGAGACAAGCCTGGGCAATATGGCGAAACCCTGTCTCTACAAAAAATTAGCCGGGCAAGGCCAGGCGTGGTGGCTCATGTCTGTAATCCCAGCACTTTGGGAGGCTGAGGTGGGCGGACCACTAGGTCAGGAGATCAAGACCATCCTGGTTAACATGGTGAAACCCTGTCTCTACTAAAAATACAAAAAATTAGCCAGGCATGGTGGTGGGCACCTGCAGTCCCAGCTACTTGGGAGGCTGAGGCAGGACAATGGTGTGAACCCGGGAGGTGGAGGTTGCAGTGAGCCGAGATCATGCCACTGCACTCCAGCCTGGGCGACAGAGGGAGACTCCATCTCAAAAAAAAAAAAAAAAAAAATTAGCCAGGCATGGTGGCGCATGCCTGTAGTCCCAGCTACTCAGGAGGCTGAGGTGGGAGGATCATTTGAGCCCAGGAAGCAGAAGTTGCAGTGAGCCAAGATTGCACCACTGCACTCCAGACTGGGCAACAAGTGAGACCTTGTCTCAATACATACATACATACATAAAAAAGGAAGCTGATTTTTGGCTAAGCTTGGAAAGCTCAGAACAAAAGTGAGAATGAGAATATGTTCAGGGTTCCGAGAGAAGATGAACTGAAAACAAAATATACCCTGAGGGCAAGTGGGAACTGTGGATGGTAGTTAGGGTGGGACGACCTGGAAATAGAAGCAAATGTGTTTGAAATGAGTGTGAGCGAATGTTCTTAGAGTTAGAGGTGAGCAGGTGTTTGTGAAAATAGTACTTCTAAGAAGTTTAGTCAAGTAGTGATGCAGAACAAAGAAGAATACTTTCTTTGAGTGGTTCCTATATATTAATGTTTTTACATGTAGCTTCTCATTTAATGCTCCAGTAACCTCATGAGGCTGGCGTTATTATACTTTCCATTTTACAGATGAAAAAAAGACATGTAGAGGTTTAAATACACTTTCAACTCACACAGATAGTACTGGTGGAGTACAGGTTAACACCCACATATGAGTTCTACTCCATGCTTTATGTTCTATGGTCCCTGCAATGTGGATGGGAACATGGAAAGCCCAAGAATGGTAGATTGGCCAAGGGGCTTGGTGACAATAATATCAGTTTGTGCTATTTTGGTTGTGACGGTCTTTTAATTATAAATAAGAACAATAATTTCTTTTTTTTTTTTTTGAGATAGGGTCTCACTCTATCACCCAGATTGGAGTGCAGTGGCACGATCTTGGCTCACTGCAACCTCCGCCTCCCAGGCTCAAGCAATTCTCCTGCCTCAGCCTCCCAAGTAGCTGTGATTACAAGCACATGTCACTACCACCCGGCTAATTTTTGTATTTTTAGTAAAGACAGGGTTTCACCTTGTGGGACAGGCTGGAAGAACAATAATTCTTAAACTTATTTCTTTTTTGCTTTTTGCTTCTGTCAGATGTACGTGTGTGTGTGTGTGTGTGTGTGTGTATTCTCCTGGAGAACATAACCATCAACCTCCAATCCTTGCTAAATTACTTGTCATGCCAAACTGCATTTCATCTTAGGTTTATAGGCCAGATCTAATTTTCTTTGTTGACCCAGAAGTTTTCTTATTTTTGTTCTGTTTACCTCTCTCCTTTTGGTCAAATTATTAAAAAAAAAACTTCCACAGATCATTTGCCTTAAAAGTACCTGTGAGATTTTCTTTCTACCCAATTGACTAGGCTCTTTTAAAATATATAAACATTTATATTTTTCCTAATGTACTATATACCATTTAAAATATGAAATATGAATCATTTATATCTTGTAATGTATCCAGATAATTATATGCTACAATTATACGTTGTATGGGTCTAAAAATGATTCTTCTACATCACTGTAATCCTCAAATGATTAAAGAAATATTTTCACTTCCAGTTCAAATACCTTCTGATACTTAGAATGTGAATATGATATTATCAAAATTGTCACAGAGAATTCTGCATAAGAATATCTATTGATAATTATTACAAAAATTAAAATTAAAATAGAAAAAATCAAATTGGAAATGCTTTCTTTGCATTTAAAAGCAACAAATCACGATCAATAAAAAGATCATAGTTCTCATCCTCTCTTCTCACCCTTCTGCCCAAAAACGTAGTTCTGAAAAATACTTTGAGATTTATCAGACAAGAGATGGAATTATTCAAAGGCAAAGGAATTAGAGCAGATGCCATGTTGAACATTTTGTCATTTGTTGATCTCAGTAAAAGGGTTGGTTCAAATTTCTTACTACAACACTACAAAAGTGGATTCCTTTATATCTTTAAACACTTTTATACCCAGCTATTCTGTGTTATGTATCTGACAATTTTTAAGTGACTGAAGATGTTTTTCTTGTTTCCACTGACTCTTACTCATAGTGGTTTTCCTTCTAGTATGTGTGAGTTGACAGCTTGAACAGGTTTTGTGGGAGTCCTGTGGGCCTACCTTGGGAAGGTTTTCCTCTAGAAACTTTGCATCTCTCTCTCTGGCAGTTAAGACATAGTCTTATTCCAGTATACTTCAGCCAGTTTTGGCTCACACTGAGAGTGTCAGATGCCCTAACTCACTGAGTTTCAAGGCTCAGTGTCCCTACAGTAATGTTGCTTTAGGAATCCAATCTCAGAGCAATCTCACACCTTCTGGCAGCCAGATTGTTTAGGCAGGCTCTCTGTTGATTTAGCTCCCTCCTACTTTGCCTCCTGACCGTAGTTTCCAGTGATTCTGTCCCAAGCTTCCAGTTTCTTCTCAAATCTTCAGATGGCTTAAGCTCCAGATCCTTTCCATTTCAGTTCCAGTGTCTGCCTGGTCTGGGCTAAATTCATGTTTCTTTGTGTGTGTGTGTGTGTGTGTGTGTGTGTGTGTGTGTGTGTGTGTCTAATCTGTGGAGAGCTATCCTACCCTTGTGAGACCAATGAAACCTCAGAAAATGTGTCCTATCCCAGGTCTAGTTTTGAAGTAGGCAGCTCCCTCAGGGCTCCTGAACATTCATAACACTGGAAGTGAGACTCCTATGTTGGAAATATTTAAAAATTCAGCTGAGCATGGTGGCTCACGCCTGTAATTGCAGCACTTTGGGAGGCTGAGGCAGGTGGATCACCTGAGGTCAGGAGTTCGAGACCAGCCTGGCCAACATAGTGAAACCTCGTCTCTACTAAAAATACAAAAAAATTAGCTGGGCATGGTGGCACAGGCCTGTAATCCTAGCTACTCAGGAGGCTGAGGCAAGAGAATCACTTGAGCCCGGGAGGCGGAGGTTGCAGTGAGCCGAGATCACACCTCTGCACTTTAGTTTGGGTGACAGAGCAAGACTCCATCTCAAAAAATAAATTAAAATAAATAATAAAAATTTGATTTGTACATTCATGTTGATACTTTTTCTTCCACATAATATAATTTTTCATAATCTCCCACTATGGGCTATTAGAAAAATTTTTTTTAGGGGTCAGTTTTTTTTTTCTATTTTATTTTCTCTCTGTCTCTCTGTCTCTCTGTCTGTCTCTCTGTCTCTCTCTCTCTTTCTGTTTTTCTTTGAGATGGAGTTTTGCTCTTTTTGCCCAGGCTGGAGTGCAATGGCGTGATCTTGGCTCACTGCAACCTCCACCTCCCAGGTTCAAACGATTCTCCCACCTCAGCCTCCCAAGTAGCTGGTATTACAAGCATGCATCACCACACCCGGCTAAGTTTTTGTATTTTTAGTAGAGATGGGCTTTCACCATGTTGGTCAGCTCATCTCAAACTCCAGAACTCAGGTGATCCACCCACGTTGGCCTCCCAAAGTGCTGGGATTACAGGCATGAGCCACTGTACCTGGCCTATTTATTTTTAAAAATTTCAACTTTTCTTTTAGATTCCAGGGTAAGGTACACGTGCAGGTTTGTTACATAGTATATTATGTGATGCTGAGGTTTGGGATATGATTGAAAACTGTCACCTAGGAAGTGAGTTTGGTACCCAACAGTTTTTCAACCATTTCCCTCCTTTTTCCTTCCCACGTCTAGGAGCCCCTAGTGTCTATTATTGCCATCTTTATGTCCATAAGTACCCAATGGTTAGCTCCTATTTATAAGTGAGAACATGCAATATTTGGTTTTCTGTTCCTGTGTTAATTTGCTTAGGATGATGGCCTCCAGTGGCATCCATGTTGCTACAAAGGACATGATTTCATTCTTTTTTATGGCTGCATAGTAATCCATGGTGTACACATAACAAATTTTCTTTATCCAATCACTGTTGATGGACACCTAGGTTGATTCCATGTCTTAACTATTGTGAATAGTGCTGCAGTGAACATAAAAGTACATGTGTCTTTTTGGTAGAACAAATCATTTTCTTTGGGATATATACCCAGTAATGGAATTGCTGGGATGAATGGTAGTTCTGTTTTAGGTTCTTTGAGAATCTCCAAACATCTGCAGTGGTGGAACTAATTTATATTCCTGCGAACAGTGTATAAGTGCTCCCTTTTCTCTGCAGCCTTGCCAGCATCTGTTGCTTTTTTGACATTTTAATAATCACCATTCTGACTGGTATGAGATGGTGTATTTGTCCATTTTCACACTGCTGATAAAGACATACCCAAGACTGGGCAATTTACAAAAGAAAGAGGTTTATTGGACTTACAGTTCCACATGACTGGGGAGGCTTCACAATCATGGTGGAAGGCAAGGAGGAGCAAGTCACATCTTACATGGATGGCAGCAGGCAAAGAGAGAGAGCTTGTGCAGGAAAACTCTTTTTAAAACCACCAGATCTTGTGAGACTTATTCGCTATCAGGAGAACAGCACGGGAAAGACCTGCCCCCATGATTCAATTACTTCCCCACAACACATGGGAATTCAAGATGAGATTTGGGTGGGGACACAGCCAAATCATATCAGATGGTATCTTATTGTGGTTCTGATTTGCATCTCTCTGATGATTAGTGATGATGAGCATTTTTTCATGTTTGTTGGCTTCTTGTATGTCCCCTTTTTAGAAGTGTCTGTTCATGTCTTGTCCTTTGCCCACTTTGTTGTTGTTGATTTTATTTTTACTTATTTATTTATTTTTACTTGAGACAGGGTCTCATTCTGTCACCCAGGCTTGACTGCAGTGGTGCAATCTCAGCTCACTGCAACCTCTGACTTCTGGGCTCAAGTGATCCTCCCACCTCAGCCTCCTGAGTAGCTGGGTCTCTAGGCATGTGACACCATGGCCAGCTAATTTTTAGTTTTTTTATAGAGACAAGGTCTCCCTACATTGTCCTGGCTGGTCTCAAACTCCTGACCTCAAGCAATCCTCCCTCCTCAGCCTCCCAAAGTGCTGGGATTATAAGCATGAGCCATAGGCTGGGTGCAGTGGCTCACTCCTGTAATTCCAGCACTTTGGGAGGCCAAGGCAGGTGGAGCACCTAAGATCAGGAGTTCAAGACCAGCCTGGCCAACATGGTGAAACCCTGTCTCTATGAAAAATGCAAAAATTAGCTGGGTGTGGTGGTGGGTGCCTGTAATCCCCGCTACTTGGGAAGCTGAGGCAGGAGAATCACTTGAATCTGAGAGGCAGAGGTTGTAGTGAGCTGAGATCATGCCACTGCACTCCAGCCTGGATGATGGAGTGAGATTCTGACTCAAATAATAGTAATAATAATAATAATAATAAACAAGCATGAGCCATTATGCCTGGACTTTTACCCACTTTTTAATGGGGTTGTTTTTTGCTTGTTGATTAAGTTCCTTATAAATTCTGGATGTTAGACCTTTGTCAGATGCATAGTTTGTGAATATTTTCTCATTCTGTAAGTTGTCTATTTACTCTGTTGACAGTTTTTTGTTTTGTTTCGTTCTGCAGATGCCTTTAATTAGGTTCCACTTGTCAATTTTTTATTTTTATTGCAGTTGCTTTTGAGGACTTAATCATAACTTTTTTCCTAAGGCCAATGTCCACAATGGTGTTTCCTATGTTTTCTTCCAGTATTCTTAAAGTTTAAAATTTTACATTTAAATTTTTAATCTACCTTGAGTTAATTTTTGTATGTGGTGAAAGCTGGGGGTCCAGTCTCATTTTTGTGCATATGGCTAGCCAGTTATCCCAGCAAGATTTACTGAGCAAGGAGTCCTTTCCCCATTGCTTATTTTTGTTTACTTTGTTGAAAATCAGATGGCTGTTGGTATGCAGTTTTATTTCTGAGTTCTCTATTCTGTTCCATTTGTCTGTGTGTCTGTTTTTTGTACCAGTACCATGCTGTTTTGGTTACTATAGCCTTATAGTATAGTTTGAAGTTGTGTAGTGTAATGGCTCCAGCTTAATTCTTTTTGCTTAGGATTGCTTTGGCTATTTAGGTTCTTTTATGGTTCATATGAATTTTAGATAGTTTTTTTCTAATTCTGTGAAAAATGACATTGGTGATTTGATAGTAGTGTTAAATCTATAGATTGATTTGGGCAGTATGGCTATTTTAATGATATTGATTCTTCCGATCCATGAGCATGGAATGTTTTTCCATTTGTGTCATCTGTGATTTCTTTCACTAGTGTTTTGTAGTTCTTCTTACAGAGATTTTTCACCTCCTTGGTTATCTGTATTCCTAGGTATTTTACTTTTTTGGTGGCTATTGTAAATGGGATTGTGTTCTTGATTTGGTTCTCAGCTGGAATGTTATTGGTGTATGGAAATGGCACTGATTTTTGTACATTGATTTTGTGTCCTGAAACTTGACTGAAGTCGTTTATCAGTTCCAGGAGCCACTACAGGCCTTCAAAAAGCTGAGGCCATGGTTTTCTAAAGACTGACACACAGCTCAGGTACTGATTTCTCAGTCACAGCAAAGGCTCCAGTTTCTCCACCACAGAAGAAGCTTTAGTCACTTCACTCCTGATAGCCACTTTATTGCCGCATCACAATAACTTTTGGGAAATGCTTTAATCTATTTTATTCAATCAGTTACTATTTTCTCACTTGCCCCCCACTTTCTTGGCACCATCCTTTAATTCATGCTTTACTTCCATATGAAATGCTTCTCTTTCTCTTCTATATATATATGTATATAAATAAACCTGTCCAATTTTTTTTTTTTTTTTTTTTTTTTTAAATAAACAGGGTCTTGAGGCCAGGCGTGATGGCTCACGCCTGTAATCCCAGCACTTTGGGAGGCCGAGGTGGGTGGATCACAAGGTCAGGAGATAGTGACCATCCTGGCCAACACGGTGAAACCCCATCTTTACTAAAAATACAAAAATCAGCCGGGCATGCTGGTGGGCGCCTGTAGTCCCGGCTACTTGGGAGGCTGAGGCACGAGAATCACTTGAACTCAGCACACAGAGGTTGCAGTGAGCCTTGGTAGCGCTGCTGCACTCTAGTCTGGCAACAGAGCAAGACTTCATCTCAAAAACAGAAACAAAAAACAAAAAACAAAAAAACAAAAAAACAAGGTCTCAGTCTGTCACCTAGGCTGGGGAGCAGCAGCCTGATGAGAGCTCACTATACCCCCAAATTCCCAGGCTCAAGTTATCCTCCCTTCTTAGCCTCCAGAGTAGCTGGGACTACAGATATGCATCACCATGCTGGGTTTTTAATTTATTGTAGAGCTGGGGTCTGACTATCTTGCCCAGGCTGATCTTGAACTAGCCTCAAGCAATCTGCCCACCTCAGCCTCCTGAAGTGATGGGATTACAGATGTAAGCCACCATGTAGGGATATCTTTCCCAATCTTGAAGGACAAGTGTCAGGACTATTTTTTTTTTTTTCCAAGAAGCCCTTTATCCTTGCTTTTATACCAGAAGAAACTCATCTCTGCACACTTTAAAATTTCATACCTTTGGATCAGTCCCTTTTTTCTACCACATACTATCTCATGTTAGTTATTTGCATGCATTTCTCCTCTTTCCTATTAGACTATAAATCTCTTGACCACAAGATACATACGTATATTAGATTTGTAATATCAAAACACATCTATAGAGAGTAGGTGCTCAGTAAATATTTAAGTAAATTTGAGGAAAGTAGCAGGGGTCATAAGAATAAATGGTAACTAGCAGTATGACTGAAATGATTGTTTTCAGCGCTTAGGATTGGCCCCCCATTAAGGCAGGCCTCAATATTTGCTTCATCTACTCTTTCTTTTAAAAGGTATATTTATATTTTCATTATGATTTGGATACCATATATAGCTTTTTGGATACCATATTTTTCATTTGAGATAGTACTGGTATAGCACAGATTAGTAGTAGTTTAGCCAATATCCACTGCACATTTCTTCTTTATTAACAATTGTTTGTAGTGAAAAAATGCCTTGCTTGAAAAATTACCTAAGAGTGGCCAGGGGGTCCCATTCTGGCAAATAGATGGAGTGCAGTGGTGCGATCTTGGCTCACTGCAATTTCCGCCTCCCAGGGTCAAGCGATTCTCCTGCCTCAGCCTCCCAAGTAGCTGGGATTACAGGCATGCACCACCAAGCCTGGTTAATTTTGTATTTTTGGTAGAGACGGGGTTTCTCCATGTTGGTCACCCTGGGCTCAAACTCCTGATCTCAGGTGATCCACCTGCCTCAGCCTCCCAAAGTGCTGGGATTACAGGTATAAAACCACCACGCCTGGCCTATTTGCCTCTATGTTCTTGATATATGAAGTATATTTATAATTGCTGATTTTATATCCTCGTTTGGTAATTTCATCATTTCTATCATTTCACTGTTTATTTTCCTGGTAATGGGTCGTATTTTTGTGTCATTTGTCTGCCTAGTGATGTTTGATTAGATGACAGATACTATGAATTTTACACTGTTGATTGCTGAATTTTGTCGTGGTTATTTAAGTAGTGTTGAGCTTTGTTCTCGTGTGTGATTACTTGGAATTAGTTTGTTTTTTTCAAGGCAAGGCTTGCTTTTGAGCTTTTTAAAGGAGGAGGGTTCAGAACAGCTTTTAGTCAAGGGCTAATGTGGCCCCATACTAAGATGATATCCTTCTGAAGACCCTACTGTATGTTTTCTATATTACAAGGCCTTTCTACCCTTTGCACACTATTCCCAGCCCTAGATGAGCCCTGGGGATTGTTTCACCAAAGCTTCCTGATGGTTCTTTCCCCACACGGTCTGGGTAATTATCTTAATGCATAGATTAGTACTTAGTGAAATACTCAAGGGGGATTAATTTATACTGATATCTTTTTTTTTTTTTTTTTCTTGAGATGGAGTCTCACTTTGTTGCCCAGGCTGGAGTGCAGTGGCATGATCTTGGTTCACTGCAACCTCCACCTCCTGGGTTCAAGCGATTCTCATGCCTTAGCTCCCAAGTAGCTGGGATTACAGGCATGCACCACCATGCCCACTAATTTTTGCATTTTCAGTAGAGACGGGGTTTCACCATGTTGGCCAGGCTGGTCTCGAACTCCTGACCTCAAGTCATCCACCTGCCTCGGCCTCCCAAAGTGCTGGGGGATTACAGACATGATTCACTGTGCCCAGCACTGATATCTTACTTTTGAAATCTCCATCCCTTTGAAGATTCTTCCTTATCCTTCCTTCTTCCACAATGAGACCTCTGACTCCCCAAAACATCAAATGACATTTACTCCTTTGTTCAGTTCTATCATACACATAAAATGGTTTCAGAATTGCTATGCCTATTTATCACTGTGAAAAATAAACCTACTAAAAAGGTTCCAATATTTGTCATTCTTTTTTATTCCTCTTATAATAGAATAAAAGTTTTTAGCCCCTGCTCCCAGCTTTAATAAATCTTTTGACAGCTGAATTTATGACATTTACAGTCCTGGTTAGCACTACAGTTGAGTTTTATATAACACTTTTTAAAACAGTTGAATTTTGGCCAGGTATGGTGGCTTATACTTGTATTCCAAACATTTTGGGAGACCAAGGCAGGAGGATAACTTGAGGCCAGGAGTTCAAGACCAGCCTGGGCAACATGGTAAGACCCTGTCTCTAGAAAAAAATTTAAAAATTAACTGGATGCGGTAGCATGAGCCTGAAGTCCTAGCTACTTGGGAGTCTGAGGTGGGAGGATTGCTTGAGCCCTGGAGTTCAATGCTGCAGTGAGCCATGACTGCACCACTGCACTCCAGCCTGGGCAACAGATCCAGACCCTGTCTCAGGGTAAATAAATAACTAAATAAATACAACTGAATTTTAAGTTGCCATATTACATGATAATTTTTTAATGCATGCAATTTATATGCTTTCATAATTTGCTAAGGAAATTAACTCCTTACTTTCCTTTTTAAATTTTTTTGTTTTTACAATTTTTATTATCCTTCTAATATACAGAACAAAGTATATAAATTCAAACTATCAAGTTCTGGTGAAGAATAAGTTACGTTTTTAAAAATTATTCTTTCTTCATACACTAAAAACATAAACTATGGTGCCCTTTTGGGGTCATTTGGGCCGCTTTCCTCTCTGTTATGACTTATATTCAATCAGTCACAAAATCCTGCCAACTCTTTCCTTCTCAAATGCCTCTAGAATCCAATCCTCCACTCCTATGGCCACCCTCTAGGCAGGGCCCTTATCACACCAGGCTTGGTTTGGCACAACAGACTTGTACATACAGCATTTACTATCGTTTGCCAGGTGTTTCAAAAAGACTACTAATCAATCTTATGCAAGAACTCTCTTTCCATCTTTGTATCACTGCAAATCTGAACAATGTTTTTTTGTGGCCAACATCTACTTAAAATTTAATTTTAGGTTCGGGGGTACATGTGAGTTTGTTACATAGATGAACTTGTGTCATAGGGGTATGTTGTACAGATTATTTCATCACCCAGGTATTAAGCCCAGTACCCAATAGTTACCTTTTCTTCTCCTCTCCCTTTTCCCACCCTCAACCCCTAAGTAGACTCCAGTGTCTGTTGTTCCCGCCTTTGTGTTCATGAGTTCTCATTATGTAGCTCCCATTTATATGTGAGAACATGTGGTATCTGGTTTTCTGTTCCTGCCTTAATTTGCTAAGGATAATAGCCTCCAGCTCCATCCATGTTCCCACATAAGACATGATCTTGTTCTTTATGGCTCCATAGTATTCCATGCCATATATGTACCACATTTTCCTTATCCAGTCTGTCATTAATAGGCATTTAGGTTGATTCCATGTCTTTACTATTGTGAATTGTGCTGCAATAAACATTCACATGTGTCTTTAGGGTAGAATGATTTATATTTTCCTGGGTACATACCCAGTAATGGGATTGCTAGGTCAAATGGGAGTTCTGCCTTTAGCTCTTTGAGGAATCAGCATACTGTTTTCCACAATGGTTGAACTAATTTATCCTTCCACTGACAGTGTAGTAAGTGTTCCCTTTTCTCCACAACCTCGCCATTATGTGTTAATTTTTTTTTCACTTTTTAATTTAATAATAGCCATTCTGACTGGTGTGAGATGGTATCTCATTGCGGTTTTGATTTGTATTTCTCTAATGGTCAGTGACATTGAGCTTTTTTTCGTATGATTCTTGGCTGCATATATATATTTTTTTGAGATGGAGTTTTGCTCTTGTTGCCCAGGCTGGAGTGTACTGGCGTGATCTCAGCTCACCACAACCTCCGCCTCCTGGGTTCAAGCAATTCTCCTGCTTCAGCCTCCCGTGTAGCAGGGATTACATGCACGTGCCACCACACCCGGCTAACTTTTTATTTTTAGTAGAGACAGGGTTTTGCCATGTTGGCCAGGCTTATCTCAAACTCCTGACCTCAGGTGATCTGCCCGCCTTGGCCTCCCAAAGTGTTGGGATTACAGGTGTGAGCCACCGCGCCTAGCTGTAATCTTTAATTAAACAAATATATTCAGTTGGCTAGACCATCTTCTCAATTCGGACTCTCATTCACATTTGAAAAAAGAAACCTGTCAACGCCCTAAATTGTTACTTAATAAAGGTAAATAGTCTTTAAAAAAAATTATTGGCCAGGCAGAGTGACTCACATGTGTAATCCCAGCACTTTGGGAGGCTGAGATTGCAGTGGGCTGAGATCGCACCACTGCACTGTAGCCTGGGTCACAGAGAAAGACTGTCTCGAACATACAAAGTTACGAATCCGAAGATAAATGGTGTTTTCCATGACAATAAATTAGAATGTAGTTTTTTTCTTTTTTTTTTGGTAGAGACGGGGGTCTCGCCATGTTTCCCAGGCTGGTCTTGAACTCCTGGGCTCAAGCAATCCTCATGCCTTGGCCTCTCAAAGCATTGGGATTACAGCAGTGAGCCACAAAGTCTGGCCAGAATGCAGTATTTTGAGGTTAATGGCTCTACAGGATATCTTAAAGAAGTCTTCTGGCTGGGTTCAGTGGCTCACACCTGTAATCCCAATACTTTGGGAGGCTGAGGCAAGAGGATTGCTTGAAACAGGAGTTTGAAACCAGCCTGGGAAACAAAGTAAAACTCTATCTCTACAAAAAATTTAAAAATTATCCAGGCATGTTGGCAAGTGCCTGTAGTCCCAGCCACTTGGGAGGTTGAGGTGGGATTGCTTGAGCCCAGGAGGTTGTGGCTGTAGTGAGTTATGACTGCACAACTGCACTTCAGTCTGGGTGACAGAGTAAGACCCTGTCTCTAAAAAAAAATAAAATAAAAAAAAAACCCAAAGGAGATTTCTTATAAATAATTCTTGAAAGTAATAATAAAGCAGACAGCAGGGCTTACAGAACAAGAAAGGAGTAGGATTTATATTCTTACAAAATTTTACTGTCCACATTGCATCAGTAATCAATAACCCCTTAATTCCCCAGTTTTATTAGCAATTGCTAGGTAGGAATCTGTAGCTGCTGCTCTTAGAATCTTATTAATCAAAACTAATTTTAAAACGCTGATCTTAAAGGAATCAACAACTTACCTTTCTCCGCAATACTATTTTAAAGACTGCATGGATAATTGTGAGTTTACCATGTTATTCAAGCAATATAAATATTATATGAATTGAAAGCAAACTATGCCTGCAAAAACATTTAATAGCAGCCGGGCGCAGTGGCTCACGCCCGTAATCCCAGCACTTTGGGAGGCTGAGGTGGGCAGACCACCTGAGGTCAGTAGTTTGAGACCAGCCTGGCTAACATGGTGAAACCCAATCTCTACTAAAAATACAAAAATTAGCTGGACTTGGTGGCACACACCTATGATCCCAGCTACTCAGGGGGCTAAGCCAGGAGAATCACTTGAACCCGTGAGGTGGAGGTTGCAGTAAGCCAAGATCGCACCACTGCACTCCAGCCTGGGTGACAGAGTGAGACTCCTCAAAAACAGCATCAACAACAACAAATAGTTTAAAAATACCATATATGCCTGAATATAAGTTATATTCCCCTCTAAAACTACCCCATTGAAAAGGGTATGGAATCTTAATCTTATTTTGAAGCCTTAAGCCACCATTATTCTAGGTAATGTCTTTGGGGAAGATACTAGTTTGAAATGACCTCAATTAATAGCAGTTTTGCATATATCTACACACAGATTTTTAAAATACATTTTTAAAAAAGCACATTATTTCAAACTTTGATAACAGGATGACATGCTTTGGAAAACATGGTCAGAGAGCTAAAGAAGTCTCTAATGATGACCAAGAGATTGATGTCAAAGACGGAGAGGACAAAATTATCCTACAAAACATACCCAAAAAGATTCTACAATGTTCTTATATAACATACAATTGACATTTATAATACTTCATCTATATCTCTAATGATTTATATAATCTTACCAAAATATCGTTTTGGTGAAATCTTATTGGAAAAATGAGGCATAGCCTCCTACTTTGCTAGGTTCATGAATGCTTGTCAAAGATGCCATCATTGAATCTCAGCTTATGTGTCATCCATTCTCTAGTCTATTACTTATTTTTTTTTAACATATCACTTCTCATGATACGAAATTACTTAATTATATATGTATTACTTGTCTCCCTTGACTGGAATGAGAACTGTATAAGGGCAGGGACTTTGGCTTGTCATATGAAACTGCAAACTATAATGTAGTTTTTAAGAGTGACAGCAAATAGGGATAGAGGTGAAGGCAAACACAGCTGGGGTGGAAAAGATGCTCCAGCAGTTTATTTAGTTATCTAATTGCTATGGTTTTAATGTGTTCCCCAAGGTTCGTATGTTGGAAAGTTAATCCCCAATGCCAACATTGTCAACAGGTGGGACCTTTAAGAGGTGATTAGGCCATGACAGCTGTGCCCTCATGAATAGATTAATACCGTTATTGTGGGAATGGGCTAGTCTGTGGCAGTGCATCCTTATAAAGGATGAGCTCAATCTCTTGCTCTCTCTCACCATTTTATGCCCTCACAAGATGCAGCCCCCTAGATCTTGGACATCCCAGGCTCAAGAACTGTGAGTCAAATACATTTCTTGTCCTTATAAATTACCCAGCCTGTGATATTCTGTTATGGCAACAGAAAATGAACTAAGAACATCATGAGGTCAGTTCCTTGTGGATTGTTTTTAATGTAATGGGTATGTGTAAACCAAGGACCACTCACATTTTTTTTTTTTTTTTTCTTTTTGAGATAGTCTTGTTCTGTTGCCGAGGTTGGACTGTAATGGCACGATCTCAGCTCACGGCAACCTCTGCCTCCTGGGTTCAGGCGATTCTCCTGCCTCAGCCTCCCGAGTAGCTGGGATTACAGGAGCCCGTCCCCACTCCCAGCTGATTTTTGTATTTTTAGTAGAGATGGAGTTTTGTCATATTGCTCAGGCTGGTCTCGAACTCCTGACTTCAGGTGATCCACCTGCTGCGGCCTCCAAAAGTGCTGGGATTACAGGCGTGAGCCACCGCGCCTGGCCCATATTTATGCTTATTATTCAAGAAATACAAAAGAAAAAAACCCTGAAATTAGAAGGAATCCAGTTTATTCAAATAATTCTTCTTTAACAATATTTACAAACAGGTTTCGCTTATAAAATTTGCTCAATTTTAATTTGTTCTAACATTTCGAATCAAAACACACACTTGAGGGAAAAATATTCAATTTTAAAATATTCTGTCAAGTACAGATTTTTTTAAAAATGTAACTGAATATTTAGGTAAGTCTTTAAGAAAAATTAAAACCCAAGAAATAAAAATATCACAAAGACAATGTCAACGGAATCTGGAAGTTGTTTAAAGGAAGAGTCCTTAACTAGAATATTTAACTTTTGGTTTACATATTAGTAGTAGTATTAACAACAAATGCCATAACATTTTACCATAACCAAACATAAACCAAATGACTGAGGGAAACATAAATCAAATGGCTGTTATTCATTTTTGGCTGTTATTTATTTTTGAATACCAGTTAATATTACTGCTTTCAAAGTTGTTCAGGAGTTCTGATTTTCACAGACTATTTACAAATAAAACTGCATGGACAAAATATAAATGTTTTAAAAATATTGTTTTAACTCTATTGTCTTCTCAAATCTCTTATTTCTTTCAGTTACAGTTCTTTGCTTGACCTTCCCTTTTAAAAGGTCTGTATGTTAAGCAGCTTAGATATTCTGAATTCCATCCTAGTTGGTTTAAGTGAGTATAAAGAGGCTTATCCTGCAGAGTCTGTCTTTCTGAATTGAAAAATTAGTTATTCTACACTAAACAAAGTAGAATTATAGTCTTTTCAAAGGCCTGTGCCAGATAACACAAAAAGTTTGCTTACATAAAAAGTTTGCAAAAACACTGAAGCTTTGCTAGTTATTTGTTGAGATTTGGCCAAACCAATTCTCTTGTCACATTTTAGGGCTAACCCTCGAGAAAGGTCTATCCAGTTGTGAGGACTTTATCTGACTAGGATCTTACAGAAAACAGGAACAGCTGTTGAGCAGGAAAGGTAATACATGAAAAGAGACCGCTCAAGACTGCAGTTACATACTATATCCTGTTGCCCTATGATGATTATTACTAAGAGAGTTTTTACTTTTGCAGAAGGTTAAAAAGAAAAATCTATGACAAGAGTACGAAAAAACTATTTGTGCCACATTGCTTAAATTACTGTAAAAAAAACTAACTGCATAAGCATAAACATTATTCTCTATTATTTGCTAAAAAGTCATTAAAAAACTATTTAAATTGTGAAATCCCAAAACAAAATAATCTTCTGGAAATGGCTCTTGTAGAAAACAGCATCGAAATATAATTAACTATAATTGCTTCCAACATAAAAATTTTAAAAATCTCTCCTCAAGGAAACACTGAGAGTATGCAAACCAATTTTTCTTATTAAAAATATTTTACAAGTAGAAACTATAAAATATTGAAATTGAAGGAATTTGCCATATCTGGCATAGAATTGTAAATTATATAATAAAGTGTCAAGCATTATAAAATTCTTGGTTTGATGACTAATGAAAAAAAATCCTGCTTTCTGCTCAAATGGCATAATGCCATCAACAATGTATTGAAACATATCAGAAGCAAGAATCTAGTTTTAAAGATTTTACCACTATTGCTTAACCTTGATCATATTACCCTCCCCTTATAAATTGCATGGAAATAATTCTGGTATATCAGAAGTTAGAAATTGATGTCCTGTGTGATAGGTGTTAAGATTATTGTATATTTTACAAAGGACCATATGATTTATATTTCCTACCACATTTACACACATTAAAAATCGTTAAATGTTAAAAAATATATAAGTAAAAAATATTTGGAAAAACTTGTTATGTCTTCTTTATTTCAATAGACAGAAGACTATTTTCAGTGTTGTGGATGAAAGGATTCTTGGTGCCATGGAGCTGGAAGACAAAACACCACAAAGATTTAAATAAACAAATAATTTAGACTAATGGTACATGATAGTATAGTGGAAAGAACCTGAGTTTAAATTACAGCTAAAGAGATCAAAGTGCTTATCTGCCCTTAAGTAGCCATAGGATCATCAGATCCTATGAAAGTTATTTAAGGCTCTCTGAGGAGTGGTTTCCCCATCTGTAGAAGAATAGCATCTCTGCATCTCTCTAAGGTATGCTGTGAAATTAAATGTAATAAAGGACAAAATGTGACTGGGACACAGGGCTCGAGCACTGTCCTTTAGTTCCATTTTCTGGTGTTGAATACAAGCACCACAAACAATATAGCGACAAATGGGTCCAAGAGATTTTCACATTTTTAGGAATGCAGTTCCTGTAAGTGGGAGAGGTGATTTCTGTGGAATATTTACAATCATGATAACTCAAAGATGTGATTATAACATTGCAACTACCTCCTTAATTTTTTTTAGAGTGACTTTTGGATATAAGTAAATGACTATTTCTTACTAATAGAACCAAGGAGGTAACAAAACAGGATTGAGAGTCATAGCTGGACTTGATTCCAAAGCTATCTTTTTAAATATCACAAATAGCTGAACTATTAAGAACAAAAGAAAGCCCAAACTATGAGAACCTTTCTGAAACAATTACAATCAAGATTTTCTATTTCAGAAATTAAAGTGTCCACTTTAATTCATAGGTTTGTCCCAACTACTATGCTTGGTGTTTATCATTACAGCATCAGCAATGATATCAAATTAATAAAAAAGGAAAAAGCAGAGTCATAGACTTTGTTCCTCTTTACATTTTCCCCTTTTATTTATTTATTCTTTTTGAGACAGAGTTTCACTCTGTTGCCCAGTATGGAGTACAGTGGTGTGATCTCGGCTCACTGCAACCTCTGCCTCCCAGGTCCAAGCCATTCTGCTGCCTCAGCCTCCCAAGTAGCTGAGATTACAGGCATGTGCCACCACACCTGGCTAATTTTATATTTTTAGTAAAGACGGGGTTTCGCCATGTTGTCCAGGCTAGTCTCAAACTCCTGACCTCAAGTGATCTGCCTGCCTTGGCCTCCCAGAGTGCTGGGATTACAGGTGTGAGCTACCGTGTCCGGCCTTTTCCCCCGTCTTTTTATCGTTTTCCGTATGTTCTGTCTTGGGTGAAAAAGTTCTAGCCCTGTGTAAAGTCATTTACTGAGGCAGGGAAGAAAGGGAAAGATACAGAGATTATTACAATACCACCTAATACTCACATCCCTTATGTGAGAAAAGCACACAAAAAGTACTACAGAAGTATGACAGAGATTGTCCTATGGTCCTGTGGGAGAACGTTAAGTTGTTCAACGTGGCTTGAATGCAGAGGTGGAAGTGGTGGGAGATTAGGTTGGATATAGAGGATTGTGTAGCTCTGCATTCCAGGCTAAAGTATTTGAATTTTATCCGACAGGTTATAGTGAATCAGTGATATAACTCCAATGCAGAGGTGCTGATGTAATCAGATTTCTCAATTAGAAACAGAACTATGTCAACAGGCTGCTTCTTGCTCAATTCAGATCTATGGCCTACGGCCCCTCAATTTTTTCCTACATACCAATTTGTAACAATATCCAGGGCTTAGAAACTTTTTAAAAGAAATTCTCTGGGCCTGATGCCTCACACCTCTAATCCCACACTTTCGAAGCCATGGGCAGGAGGATCACTTGAGGCCAGGAGTCCGAGACCACCCTAGGCAACACAGTAAGACCTCATCTCTACTAATATATATATATATATTTTGAGACTGAGTCTCCCTCTGTCACACAGGCTGGAGTGCAGTGGCGTGATCTTGGCTCACTGCAACCTCTGCCTCCCGGGTTCAAGTGATTCTCATGCCTCAACTTCCCGAGTAGCTGGGATTACAGGTGTGTGCTACCCAGCTAATTTTTGTATTTTCAGTAGAGAACAGGGTTTTGCCATGTTTTGCCTCAAGTGACCTGCCCACCTCCACCTCCCAAAGTGCTGGGATTACAGGTGCTCAGCCTCTACTAAAAATTAAAAATGAAAATAAAAATTAAAAATTATTTTTCTGATTTTTTTTGTTTTGTTTTTTGAGACAGAGTCTCGCTCTGTCGCCCAGGCTGGAGTGCAGTGGCGCGATCTCGGCTCACTGCAAGCTCCGCCTCCTGGGTTTACGCCATTCTCCTGCCTCAGCCTCCTGAGTAGCTGGGACTACAGGCGCCCGCCACCGCGCCCGGCTAATTTTTTGTATTTTTAGTAGAGACGGGGTTTCACCGTGGTCTCGATCTCCTGACCTGTGATCCGCCCGCCTCGGCCTCCCAAAGTGCTGGGATTACAGGCGTGAGCCACCGCGCCCGGCCAAAAATTAAAAATTATTAAAAATAATTAGCTGGACATGGTGATGCATGCCTGTAGTTGCAGCTACTTGGGATGCTGAAATGGGAGGACAGCTTGAGCCCAGGAGTTTGAGGTTTCAGTAAGTTATGAATGTGCCGCTGGACTCCAGCCCAGGCAACAGAATGAGACCCTGCCTTAAAAAAATTATCTTGCATTTCTCTGTATAAGATATTAAAAGATGGTTATTTTTTATTTAAAGTACCTTTTATCTTCAATGGCAGAATATTTGGTTGTTAGGGTAATGTTTTCTGCAGGATAATTGTTTTTATATTTTGCTTTAACTCTGATAAATGCACATTTCAATTTCATTAAAACACCTTTATTCTAATCATGCTATTTTAGAAGTGGAATTGAGCATTTTAGAAAGAAAAATTTTTATGTTACAGAGCAAACTATCAAGTTCCTCTACCAATACATTTTAATTAACTCGATTCACTCACACCAAGATACCGTATTAGATAACTGAAAGAAAGAGAACGGTTGTTTTATCTAATTGAAATTTATTTTCCCGCTTTAGTTTACTCTGTTTTTCTTCTATCAAAATCATGTATGTTTCATAGTAGATAATCTAGAAAATGCAAGAAAAAATTCTCTACACACCCCAAATTTTTTTACCTGAAGATAGACAAATTAAAATGTTGGTATATTTTATTTCAGTATTTCTATCTATTTCCATATTTATGTAGGTAAGTTTACATGATATAGTTTAAAAAAATCACATCAATAAAAACCCTTTAATGGTTGCATCATATTTCACTGTATCGATTAACTATAAGTTACTTAACTATTCCCTACAGTTGGGTTTTATTGAAGAACACATGAAGGATATATTAGTGATATTGACAGTTTTTTTGCTTGAATTTTTGACAACTCGATTTCCACCCTCTTTGCCCAGCCTATGGGCAATTCTACAAATCTGTACAGAAAAATGACTGCTCTCTCTCCCTCTAACTCATCACTTACTGTGAATTCCACTCACATAAATGGACACAGTTAAAAGTAACAACTCAATAAAGTAGGCATTAAAATGTGAAACTCACCATAAACCCAAGGAACTTCTGGAGGCACATCTCGATTAGGAAGGTAAGGGTATGTAGTTTGTGGTAATGGCTGATGAGAAGCATATTGTGAAAAAACTGGCTGCTGAAAATTATAAGCAGGTATTTGAGATTGAAAATACCCATTCACTGGCACAAAGCCATTTGCTTGTGGCTCCCCAGCAAAATAAGTAAAATATTGAGAGTACAGAAGATTAGAATGTGCGCCCTGGGCACACTGTGCACCCTGACCACTTGCCACTGTGGTCAACAGCCCAGAAGGAGGTGACTGTAGTTCATATGATGTTATCCCTTGGTATGTCTGGGTAATGCCATTGCCATTGCTGCTGCTATAATGATAAACACACCAAGCAGAGTATGGATATGAAGTTCCAAATAAATGCTCAGAAGAATTATATGTTGGGGTACATGCAGACTGTGGAAGTTCATTCCAATATGTGGCAGCATTCTGCATTAAGACTTTTGAAGTTTTGTCATTCTGTTGTTCAGAAAGAGAGTACTCTGCTCCTTGATTCACATTAAGGGTTATATGTCCAGATGCTCCAAAAGTATGCACAGTATTGGGATTCAATGTATTCTTCATGTATTTGTCCTCTGACTCAGTTTCTGCAGGCTGTAGTTTGTTGATCTGCAGAGCAGGAATTTTGTTCTGGATACAAATGGGTTCTGGAGAAGTCACGCATGAGGAATTTTTAATAGATGAATTTACTGTATCATTATCTTGAAGTTCGAAGACTGTGTCATTCATTTCTAGATCAGTATTGATATCTTTCACAAGACAGAAAATTGGCTTTGAGAGCACCGATGCATCAGGCACAAGAGAAACATCAGTTTCTGGGTTTATATCAGAAAGGCAGGAGTTTTGGGAGGGATCTGGGGAATTTTTAAGACATTTCTGCAAAAGTATCTCATGGCCTGGGGAAAATGTGCCATGTGTACTTTTTTGGTCACAAATTGCAAAAGCAGCACAATCTTTCTCATCACTTTTTGTTTCCACAGCACTAAAGTTCATATTTCTTTTCCTCATGCTATTTAAATTTTCCTGTTTTCCAGTGAAGTGGTCTGGCGCATCAGATGAAACAGTTAAGTCTATTTTGCTTTCTAACTTTGATGTGCAAGTGTCTTTTGGGTTCTCTAAGGGTAAAAGTGAGCCAGGTAGTGATCTTTGCATTTCAACCTTTTTTGACGTTAAATGATTTCTTTTCAGATTGTTAGATGAACTTGACACTATTTTGTTTTCGCTTTGGGGATGAGATCCTGTAGTCCTATTAGGTGCAACACATACATAAAAATGACTTTAAATATATAGTGTCACAAAATTCTAATGGAAATATATATTTGAAATTGTTATCCAGGAGAAGAGTTCTTATTTATGTTTTCCCATTCTATTGGCACTATACAAGTAACATTTTCCTAGTTCGACTGTCGTGGTTTGGATTTAGATACTTTTCCTACTGAAGATGATATGCTCTACATTTTAAATGTATTTCCAATATTGTAATAAACTATTTTGTGCTTTAGACATTTTCTAATGGAGGCTTTTAAAAGTAGAAAACTATCACTAGTCAACTGTGCAGTGTAGTTTTTTAATTCATACGCCTCCAGCCTGCTGATGATCTTCATTACTTGTAAATAGCTATAAGTAACTGGTAAACTACCAGCTGTAACCCCTGCCTTCCCACCAAAGATTTCTTCCCTCTCTGTTAGAACAGACTAATATGTTTTTGTCTGTTCATCTTTGAGAATAGGAAAAGCAGACCTCCAAAATTTCTTGCCAACTTAATAGCCTTGAAATTATTAGCTAAATTCAGACAGTCTCAAGCAGCTGAGAGAAGCATCCATATGGGAATTGTCTAGAGCCAGACAGTTAATACAGGTCCCTGAGGTAATTTTATATATATATACACACACACACACACATGTACATACACACATACATATATATGTGTGTATAAATATATACATATATATACACATATATACATATACATACATACATAAATATACATATTTATATACTTTTTTTTTTGACACAGAGTCTCACTCTATCACCTAGGCTGGAGTGCAGTGGCACCATCTCAGCTCACTGCAACCTCCGCCTCCTGAGTTCAAGTGATTCTCCTGCCTCAGGCTCCCAAGTAGCTGGGATTACAGGCACCTGTCACTACGCCCAGCTAGCTTCTGTATTTTTTAGTAGAGATGGGGTTTCACCATGTTGGTCAGGCTGGTCTCAATCTCCTGACCTCAGGCGATCCACCTGCCTTGGCCTCCCAAAGTGCAGGGATTACAGGTGTGAGCCACCACACCCAGCCAGTAATTATATTTTTTGGTGCTTTATGAAATTCTTAAATTATATGAGGAAATACTATGTTGAGAAGGGAAAAGTAGTACTATTTTTCTGTAGTCAAGAAAAATTCATCTTTGGCCTGGAATTCACATATCCCACTCAACAAACTAAAAGCTCTATATTTCACTGAATTCAGCCCCACTGAAACATCACCAGAAATGCGATAAAATAAAAAGTATACTTTCTGAGAACTCAAAGTATATTATGGGAATTGATGACTATGTAGGTTCTCATTAAAATGCCAGTTTTGAAATTTGCTGTTCTTCAAAATGCACGAGTTAAAAAAAAAGTAATCTTATCACTTGTCCTATTTTTAAAAGTCCCTTTTTGGTTTTAAAAGTCCTTTTTTGGTAAACCACTTATAAGCCCCATCAATTCTTTAAGTATTGTATCGTATCTTATAAATATACAAATTTTTCTTTCTCATTCTCTGAAACAATCACCCTTTTCTAACCCTTGGCTGACTTCTAACTATTCTCAGAATATTCTTAACCTTTAAATCACTGAAAAAGCACATTTCACATGACTTTAGCCTTTAATATTTGCAGAATGAAGTTCAAATTCCTTAAGCTGAATTTAAGAATGTATAATTTCAAACAAATTTCTTTTTCCTTAGCTTATTCTCATCCCCTAAGTTACATGTATGATCCAATGACATTATATAAATAATTGTGTTTATTCTAATTGTGTTATTCTAATTGTTATTCTAATTGAACAAAATTGCCCAATTTTGTTCAATTTTTTTTTTTCCACATAGGGCTGATAGGAACTCCTACCTTGGATGCTTGAATGTTGCATTTTCTCTGTTGATTTTTGTGACACCTTTCATGTCTACCTGTGTTTAAAAGATACAAAGAAAATCTTCATTAGTGATGACAAACTGTAATAAAAGTAATTATTTCAATATTAGATATTTGTAATTGTTTGTTCGACCATCATCTAAAGTTAAACTCATTAATTATCACTTCCCTGCAGAAAGTAGTGACTCTCCTAGACTTCCCATATTTCACATATGTTTGGAGTAACTTTTAAAAAAAGAAATTTGCAACATTTTTCTTATCTTCACATTTTTTTTTTTTTGAGACAGTCTCACTCTGTCACCCAGGTTGAAGTGCAGTGGCATGACCTTGGCTCACTACAACCTCCAGGTGCAAGCGATACTCCTGCCTCAGACTCCTAAGTAGCTGGGACTAAAGGTGCCCACCACCACACCCAGATGATGTTTATATTTTTAGTAGAGATGGGGTTTCACCATGTTGGCCAGGCTAGTCTCGAACTCCTGACCTCAGGTGATCCACCTGCCTCAGCCTCCCAAAGTACTGGGATTACAGGCAAGAGCCACCACACCTGACCCTTAAAACTAATCTTGAAGTCCATTTATGACTGTTCCCTCTTTTATGTCCTTTCTTGTATACCAGTTGTGAAGCCCCATCAATTCTTTAAGTCATGTCTGTCAATAAAAATTTTCCTTTCTAACACCTTTTACTAAGCCATGGCTGACTTATTACTATAAGTAGTACTATATACAGTACTACTATGTACTACTATATATACTTCTATAGAAGATGTATATGACTTATATACTCAGAATCTATCTGTTAAATCATTGGAAAAACGAATTTCATATGACAGCACACTTCAATGTGTACAGAATGAAGGTCAAACTCCTTAGGTCTAATTTAAGATATTCCATAACCTGAAAAAACCTTCTCCATCCATAGATTATTCTTACCCACTAAGTTAAATTGTTCCAGACTTAATTTAAAACTATTATATATATAGATATAAAAAAATGTTTTTGAAACAGTCTTACTCTGTCCACCCTGGTTGGAGTGCAGTGGTATAATCCTGGCTCACTGCAACCTCTGCCCCTGTGCTCAAGCAATCCTACTTCAACCTCCCAAGTAGCTGGGACTACAAGTGTATGCCACCATGTCTGGCTAACTTTTTGTTATTTTTAGTAGAGATGAGGTCTCACCATGTTGCCCAGGCTGGTCTTGAACTCCTGGACTCAAGCAGTTCGCCCACTTTGGCCTCCCAAAGTGCTGGGATTACAGGCGTGAGCTATCGCACCCAGCTGCATATAAGTTTCTTTTTTAAACTTCTGAACTAAGCCGTATTGAACAGCTGTAAGAGAAACCTCTTAGAGCAGAGCTGAGACAACTGTCAGTAAGGGCTCTGGAGGCCAGACTGCCTGGTTTAGATCTGCGTGCTCCCATTTACTAAACTCTGTGACCCTGCAATAGTCATTTCCTCTATGTCCCAGTTTCCTTATCTTTAAGTAAGATAATAGGAAATACATCATAAGGGATTTTGTATAAAATAAATCAGTACCAAGTACATATTAAACGCTTTGGACAATTTGTTAAAATGTATTTAATATAGGACTTTTAACTCCTTGATAATTATCTTTTGAAAAAAATATCTGTCCTATTTCTCCATTCGGATGATAATGGTCAAGAAGACAGGCTTCGTTAGCCACTTTTGAATATTCACTACACCGGGCATAGGCTTGCTATACAGAAAAGCTACTCAATAAATATTGGTCACTCACTCAGTGTTCGCAATATTGAACTCTCCCTTAAGAAGCTTTTAAAATTCACATCCTTCCAAAAAATGTTTTCTAAGTTAAAACATTTAATTTTATGTTTAAGAAGTAAACATTTGCAAGGTATCACCTATACATATAATTTATGTATCATTTTATAGATAATATGAATTGTTTAAATCAGTATTATAGTTAGTAAATTCATTTTGCCAGACAATTTACCATTCTCAACATTTAGAATTCTGCAGACTACTTGTTTGCTTATGAGTAGACTTGTTTTCAAAAATAATACTTATAAAAGTTATGTTTTAAATCATTCATACCTTTAGTTTTTTACAACTGGAAATAGTAGTATTTTTCTGTTGTTCCTGAGAGTCTTCACATTTGTCTACAGTGCTCGGTCGTTTTTTAGAGGAATTTGAAATGTTTTTGTTTATGCACTCTGATATTGGGGGCACCATCATAGAAATACCAAATTTATTGTTATTTCCTCCAGGTTTTACAACATGAATATTCATTTTTTCTTTTGTCTTCAGCTGTAAAATCTTCCTTCCATTATACAGCATTTGGCATAGAAAAAAGGAAATAGTTAGTTCAGCATTTTTAGCACATATAATCTTCATATGTTCAATCGTTTTCATGACTTTCATAATATGGGCCATTTTTCCTAAATCTTTCCTAGGGGCAGACATTACATTCTTCAGCAGTGTAGAAAATTGATTGTAGTTGTATTCTAACTCCATCATGGTGCTTCCGTAATTTATGGATGTTATATATGGCACAAAGTCAATATATGTGGAAATAAAATACTTGGAGTTCTTCAGAAGCTTTTTTATTTCTGAAAGTTCTTGAAGTTCTCTTGAGAGCAAATGAATAGCATATGAGCGATTAACAGCTTCATCATATTTGTAGATAATATCCAGATCTTTCTTAAGTTCGGAAATAGCACTCTCTATCACTTTCCAAAGGCAAACATCTGTTGAGTTATCTTTAAGAAATGAAAAAGAAGTCATTTTTTCTTGGCACTGAACCAGCTCAGGAAGAAGTGACAAATCAAACCAAAGCATACCTCGAAACCTCTGTTTGTCTAGCTTCTTTGCTATTGAGTTTTTAAGAAAGTGAATTGTTTCTGAGACCATGACGATTTCAATATACATTTCAATAGCTTCAGGCTTTAAAAGTATAGCCTCATGGCTGTGGTTTTTCACCACGTCTAAAACATTTTCTTCTGTGATAAAAATATTATCCATGTTATCATCTTGTAGCATTTGAAAGTATTTTTTTAAAATTTCTAAGTGATCTGTACATCTCAAGGTGAGATCTTGTAATTTTTTAAGGTCTGCAAATTCAGCTTGATCCAATATCTCACTAATACAATAAATATCTGGGTGTGTAAGCAAACTACTGCTAAACTTAGAATTTTCTATGCCAATGGTTGCTTTGTTTATTGGATGATCTGATTTTCTGGAGGCAATTATAGTATCCTCCTCAAGCCCAACAGGGGAAATTGGCTCATTGTTTAAATCCTTAGACAAAGTATCATATATCTTCTGCAACTTAGAAAAAGCACATCTATTCACTCTGAGTAGCCTTTCTTTGTCCTCCTTTTGTGAGTATTTTTTGCTGAAGGATTGTGTTTTCTCTTTCCAAACAAGATTTTTTGCAGCATCAAAAAAGATATGTTCCAGACCATAAAGAGATATTTTAATACATACTGCCTCGTTGTTCTTAATAAAATTAACCTTTGAGGAGATCATTTCTATTATAATCCACAGATGGTCCTGTTTTCCTGGATACGAATGAACTTTAGGAGAGTCCTCACATGCACTGATCAACTTTAAAGTACTTTTTCTTAAGATTTCCAGGTCTTCTAAATTATCTCCAAAGTTAACTCCACAAGTAAATGGAACAGAAAGAGAAAAGTCAAAGCAATCAGAACAATGCTCCATTATGGCTTCACATTCATTAACCTGTCGTTTGTACTTTAAGAATACATAGTATGAATTCTTTTCCCTTTTTGTTTCTTCAAGTAATTCAACTAATTGATCATGGTAAGTCTGTAACTCACAGAATGCATTATATTTTAATCTTCCTTGGAAACCAGGATAGAAATTAGACTGCTGTTGAAATCCACGTGGTTTTCCAAGAAGCTCAGCGTACAGTGTTTCATCATACCAAAGCAAGCTTCGGAATGTTGGTTCACCTTCTAAGCGCCTTTTTTTGTTTTCAATGAATTGAATTGTTTCCATCATCATTTGAAGTTCTACCAAAGTGTCAACAGCAGATGGTTTTAATGTGTGCTTGCAATTATTCCATAGGTTTTGGTCTACCAACAGTTCTCTTGAAATCAGGATTTGTTCAACTGAACATTCTTGCTTTCTTTCAAAAGCTTCCACAAATAAAGGGAGAATATTTAGACAAACCTTAGTTTCTTCCTGTAGAATCTGCAAAGATGATGCTTCATCTGCCCTCTGCAAAATTTGAGACAGATTAGCTATAAAGGCCGTATGATTAGCTGAGCAATGTTTTTCTTTAAGTTCACTCATGTATGATGCAGGTTTCTTCAGAAGAGTAGTGACTTTACAGGTTTCAGAGTGGGCAAGTAAAATAGGTGTATGATTAACTCCTAGAATCCCTGGTTTGGAAATATAGGCTATTTCTGAATGTAATGTCAAGTCAGACTGCGAGTCATTAGTAACTTTAATTTCCGCCTTCTCTCTTTTGTTAAGCGGATTAGAAACTGTGTTCTTCAAAGAGACTGACTCAGTAGTATTATTTTTAGTGCTTAGATGGGAATCAATCAAATTAGTTTTAATAATTTTCTCATTTAAGCAGCATTCTTCTGAGATCTGATTATTTTGATTTTTGTACTCAGTATTAACAGCTGATCCTTCAGTCATGCTACTTTTGTAAACAGAATCTTTTGCTTTTTCCACTTGTTTAACTTTCCACATTATTCTGTCCTCAGTGTCTTTCTTCGCAATACATGTTTCTGAAGAGGAGCCTTTTACATTATCTTTTAAAAGCAGAGAACTATCACTGGAAGATAATTTCACTATATTTTCCCCATAACTTCTACTTTCTTCAGTTACTGATGCTATATCCAACTCATAATTCTCAGTGACATTTGTTTCATTCCCATCTGTATGGAGGCAATTACCTGAAGAGCACTGTTCCGTCTTAAGAAGCTCTTTTCCTCTACAGCTCTGCTCACGGCATGGTATAGTAGTGGATGCTGCAAAAGAATCTATAGTAGGAATTCTCTGTTTATCCAAGTAAGATTTTGAAGATTCTCCCTCACTATCTGTCACTGCAGAGGCTGATAACTGAGGAATACTGTACTTTTTACTTGCTATCAAAGTTAGGTTTAATGGGTCCATAAGGAAGTTTCCTGTAATAATGCTTTGCTTGCATCTCTCGATAGGAGCTGTCCACTTTACTTCCAGGTTTCTTTTATAATCAGATAAAGTAAGGTTTTCTTGTTGGTAGAGATCATTTAAAAAGTGCTTCACATTTGAATCTAACACTGAAATAAGTACATCAGTTTTCACCTTTGTGCAACCTATGCAAGTTGCATCATAATCGTTGCCTGTACTATAATTTATATTTTCTTTTATGCAACTTAAAGATATGGAATTACTTTCATTTATTACTTGATTAGCCTCACAACTGTTTTCTTTAGTTGTATCTTTAACATTATGATTTGCTGAATGTTTTTCAAGCTTTTCATGTTTACTAGTGCTAGATAAAAACTTTGTATCAATTTGATTTTCTTTTTCAATTAGTTTCTCATCTGAGTGATCTGGGGAAAACAGACATCCAGTTTTTCCAGAAAAGGGCTGATGTTCTTCTGATAAACTTGGATTGCTTACACTGCTATTATAATAAACTGACTGACTTGTACTTTGGGATGTGGAAGATATAGGCAACTGTGATTCAGGATGTTCCTGATTATGAAATTCTCCCACGTGAATAGTGGGGTGACTTTTTGAGACACCGCTAGCCATACTTTTCCTAGAAAGGCATTGTTTCTCTCCACTTGTATTGTAAGACTTGTGCTTTGACACATAGGTTAACGATTTAGAAATATCAGCTTTTGGAGCTCTTTTCTTTCTCCGTTTGTCATATTTTCTTTTTGACAAAAAATGCTTAGTAGAATAATATTTTCTTCGAGATACAGAACTATAATCTTGAAGGTCACAACTTTCCCAGAAATTATTGCATATTATTGCATATGATTTTGGTAATGGGCCCTTTCTTTTTTCTCCTACTTTAGTTATAAGCTGCAAAGATGTGTGAACTCTTCTATGAGCTTTTTTTAAGTGAGTAACTGCTTTGTCTAGTTTTTTGGAAAGACATTTGCTTTTGCATAAAGATGCTTCACCACTTAGGATATTTAGGACACTCTTAATGTGCTTTTCTGACTGTGAAAATGTTTTAATTCGTCCTTGGGATAATGAAGAAAAACACTCAGATGAGTCTTGACTGGTTAGCCTCCTCTTTCTCCCATAAATTTTATGTTGTCTTAAATCTTTATGTATGTTCTGATCCCTGGAAGATGTATGTAGCTTCCTTTTGCTAATTCTTGATTCTACCTCCTTTTTATTTTTGGTATCATTATAGTCAGTTTTTGATTTTGTAAAGAAACATGTGCTTCCATTATCTACTGTTGTGACATTAGAAGGTTCACTAGACAAAGATTCACTGTTTTGATTTTTAGACCTATGATTCACATCTGTATTATGACTCAAGTCAAAAGAAAGGGAGATTTCAGATTTACTCATTGGTCCTGATTCTTGCCTTATATTATCAACTTTATCTTCACATGGATAATCCGAATTTTCACCAGAAGGCTGGGAATAAACGTCAAATCCTAGAATTTCTCCATCTTCCTTATTTATTTCTGGTTTTGTGGCTTCAGTTACATGTGTGTAGAAATTATCTTTCAATGCAAGGGAGTCAACTGTCGGGCTGAATCCTGGCCTAAATATATTAGTAATTCTAATTTGTAGATCTGGAAGTAAAATTGGGCTGGGAAGCTCCGTTTCACTGCTTTGTGTAGAGGAATAAAAATAGTTACTTTCCTTAGAATAATGCTGATCACTATTTTCCCTTCCTGCGGTGCTTTCCAAAACTTCCATCTCCCCATTATCGAGTGCTAATATACCTTCCCAACTGATACGAGACTTCAGAGCCTTGTATGAGGTCACAAATTCCTCACAAAGCATGTTTTCATGGCTGTGTGTATCTTGTTGAAATATAAAAGCATCATCACAATCTTCTAATTCTATTTCAATTTCACTTTCCAATTCAATGCTTTGAAGAACTAAGTTCTCATTTATTGATTGATGAAAAGATTCTTGTGATTTATTTTTATCCTTATCAATTTCACAATCGGAAACCCTATGTTTTACTAACAAACCAAAATCTGGACTTTCAGAAGAACAAGTTTCTTTAAACTGGTATATTTGGTGTTCGTCATCACTTATGCTTAATACAGGCATAGTAGCACTAGCTATCTGTACTGCAGCATTTGAGGCTACACACACTGAAGAACTTGCAATTTCAGGAAACGCTGTGGAAGCCAAATGCTCTACACTTCTTCCAGTATTTTCAGTATCTTTTTGTTTCATGGCACTAATGGTATCTTCTTCACTCTCTAATAATGCAGTTGCTGCTGACACATATTTTTTTCTGCAAATCAAGTTAAATGTAGCAGAAAATTCTTCAGAACTCAAAATTTCTATATTGTTGTAATTTTTCTCCTCCTTTTCATCTATATAGCTGAAATTTTCATTTGTATGAGAATCCTGCTTTTTGTCTCCATATATATTCTCTATGTTGTTTTCTACAGATGAAGCATTATTCTCTTTAGCCTCATTTTGGCTTTCTTTATAATTATCTCTTTGTTCTTTGAAATTAACATTCAGGCATATATCGTTTAACTGTGAGTTACAGAACAGACTGTGATCCTGACCCCTATCTTCAACATAAGCAGTTTCTTTATAGTCTCTCTGAATGTCCTCTAATGACACTGGTTCATTTTCATTTTTCCTGTGGACACATATATGTTTTCTAGTTATGCTGCAATTTGAATTGTCATGAGCTGTTTCTATGTTATAAGAGGAAATAACTGTATCAATGAGCATTTCTTTGGCCTCGGGTATGTCTTTTGGTTTCGGGAAAGCTTTAGTTATAATGCTAGCACAATTTGCATTTATTTTCCCCAATTTCAGTTCCATTAGCTTTTGAGAAATGGCTAAACTTGTGTGAATGTTATCCTCATACTCCACAGAGTGCTGAGGATGCTTTTGTGACAGGCTCTCTAAACTTGGAGTAATTTGCCATTCCAATGCTAGATGATCTAGTTCATCCTTATCCTTTATGGTAGATGTAGAAGATTTTGGTATTTCTAACTCTTGAGTAATTAATATTTTACCACAGCTTTTCTCGAAAGAATTATGACTCTCACTCTCTTTGTATTCTTGGTGCAAAACAATGTAATTATCCATTGGACTGATTTTTGTTTCATTAGTGAAATCATTATCAATTTCTTTCCACGAAGTTTGCTTTTCTTCATGTTTGGAATTGTCCTTCAGGTCAGTGAAGTTTTTCATCTTTCCAGTATTTTGAAGGTATTCATCAATGCTTACTTTCTTTTTGAGTGGAAAAATTGTAGACATTTGGTGACCAGTCTGATAAATGGTTTTTAAATCAGAAGACTGCGATTCCTGAGAAATACGACTATTATACTCTTTTTTATAAGCATTACCCAACTCCTGTTGGGCTCTCTGAACCTTCTCCTCACTGTGGTTTTGGTTCTCAACCTCTGACACTACATTTGACACAGAAATTGGGAAGGAAAAATTGCCTTGGTCCTTACATTGCCCGGCCATGGTAACTTTATTGGGAGGTACGCAGTCATAGTCCTCAGAGCCTGTGTTGTGAGCCCAAGATTGTGAATCATTAACACAAGTTTTAAAGCAAGGGGCATCCAAACAATTAGTAAGAACAGCACAATCACCAGGGACAACTTCTGAGGAGGAGGCAGAATTAGATGGTGTTGATTTTATTTCTGAATTAACATTATCTAAACTCTTCTCAAACTGCAAAATCTCATTTAAGCCTGCAGTATTACTCTGTTCTCCCATACTTTCTTCTCTCCTCATCAGTCTTGGGTCTTTGATGAATTTTGAAGTAGTAACTGTGCTTGAGCCAGTATTGTTGGGAAGAGGAAAAGCAGCATTAAGACTACTTAAAATATTTTTAAGACTTGTCCAATTTAACAAAAGGTCACCATTAACACTTTCTTTGGCATCACTGGGCATAAGTGGAAGGTCTGAATCATGTGCAAGTACTTGAGAAGTGTCTCTAATTTCTGCTAAATTGTGCTCTGCCTGTCCATTGTATGTTTCAGGTATAGAAATGTTTCCATTTTGTACATTTCCATAGGAGTCAGAAATATGTGAGTTGGAAGGATTTATCTCTGAATTTAGTATATTGCATAAACAGTTTTCTTGAATAAATGGATCTACAGGTTTCTTGAAATGCTCAAAGATGACAGTAGCATCTTTTCCTTTTCCAATTCTTTTGGCCACTGTACAGTTATTCAGAGAGCATGTTCTTTCTGTGGAAATAAGAAGACAAATTTGAAAAAAGTGTGTTTCTATAGACAACTTTTATACAGGTACACTGTGTCAAGTAATTTTAATTGAAAGTTCAGCTAATAACCTAATGATGATTAAAATGTGTTTTCAACAGAAAAAGCAGAGAAGGGGATGATTAACAAATAAAATATAAATGATGTAGCATGAAATTCTCCTAGTCTAGAAACCTTAATAAAGAATATTTGCCATGAAAATTTAATTCTGACAAACAATAGAAAAAAACTGAATAGGGGCCGGGCACGGTGGCTCACACTTGTAATCCCATTACTTTGGGAGGCCGAGGTGGACATATCATGAGGTCAGGAGTTCGAGACCAGCCTGGCCAACATGGTGAAACCCCGTCTCCGCTAAAAATAATAAAAAAAAATTAGCCAGGTGTGGTGGTGGGTGCCTGTAATCCCAGCTACTCAGGAGGCTGAGGCAGGAGAATTGCTTGAACCTAGGAGGCGGAGGTTGCAGTGAGCAGAGATCGTGCCACTGAACTCCAGCCTGGGCAACAGAACAAGACTCCATCTCGGGGGCTGGGGGCAGAGGTGGAGAAGAACAAAACTAAATAGGAATAAAAATATTTTCCCAATAGATAACAGCTCTCTTATATTAATTTTCTATATTCAGATGTTTAATATTAGTATCTACATGTAAGAAGGCAAAATAATCTCCCTCTATCTACTACCATTACCTTGCTTCTCCCTCTACCATGGGAGAAAAAAAAGGAAAGGAACGGGGAGTGAGGTGGAAAAACAGGGAAAGGAAAACCCAAAAAGTTCCATAAAATCTTTCCCAAGAGCCAAAGCAAACTACTATTCCTCTTTTGCAGTAAAATAAATGTTCCTGCAAATAATTTATGTAAACAAAAACCTGGAAAATAAAAGCAAACTTTAAAAATAATTTATAAAAATTATTTCTAAAATTTCCTAAGAAACCTCATGTAATCATGAATTTACAAAATGCATATTTAACAAGTAAATAATAATTTCTCATAAATGTTCACCAAACATTCACAGCTAAGTAACAGACTAAAAATACCTTTACTAAAACAGGAATTAATGATGAGAAATTGCTTGTGACATCTACAAAATATATGAAGTTATCATGTCACTGACGAGTACCACAAGGTTTTTTTTTCACAGTAAGAGAGCTATGTTGAAGATTTCTAAATTCTACTACCATTTGTGATTTTATTACTTACAGTAAGCTATCATGGAAATACGACCACATATGAAGAGATGTAGTTCTTAAAAGAGTAGGGAGTATAATGGAGAAGAAAATGGAAATGTAGACTCCTACACCACCTTATCCCAAAATAAAATTTGCTATTTAAAAAACTCCATAAAACTACTAGAAAAAAACCATGAATGGATGTTTTTATAATCTTGGCATAGGAAAATACTTTTAAAGCATGACTGAAAATCAGAAAACATAAAAGTAAAACATGATGTCAATTACACATAAATTAATTATTTTAATAGGTCAAAATGCATGACAAATAATACTCAAAGGAAAAAATAGGTAAAATTATCAACAAACACAAAAAGATGCCCCAACTCCACTAAATAAACAATAAGATCCATTAAAAAAAACTTTTTAAAGTGGCAAAAATTTGAAAGGATGATTAATGCTATACAAATATAAGCACTATTTAATATGGTTCGTGGAAGTATAAATTGGGACAAATTTCCCGGAAAACCAGCTGACAGTATTCACTGATACGTTATATGTAATCATTCAAAGCAACCATTCTTGCTCGTTTACTATTCTGATAAACTTGTACAAATACCCAAAGTTCTATGGACAAGGATTTTCAGTAAAATAACCCAAGACAGTTGAAAGCTAGAAACCTAACTATACATCAATATGAGACTGGCTAAATGAATGACATATCAAAAATGATAAAATTACTATGAACATACATTATAACAAATGTCCTAGAAGACAGAATGTTATGCAGCTACTACAAAGATTAAGGTGGATTAATATGGCTGGGCAAGGTGGCTCACGCCTGTAATCTCAGCACTTTGGGAGGCCGAGGCAGGCGGATCACTTGAGGTCAGGAGTTTGAAACCAGCCTGGCCAACATGGTGAAACACTGGTCTCTACTGAAAATACAAAAAACTAGCTGGATGTGGTGGTGTGTGCCTGTAGTCACAGGTACTCAGGAGGCTGAGGCAGAAGAATTGCTTGAACCTGCGAGGCGGAGGTTGCAGTGAGCTGAGATCACGCCACTGCACTCCAGCCTGGGTGACAGAGTGAGACTCTGTTTCAAGGAAAAGGGAGAAAAAATGGGTTAATATATACCAATGTGGGAAAAGAAACCTAATTACTTAAGTTTACGCCGGGTGAATCTCCTGAGGTCAGGAATTCGAGACCAGTCTGGCCAACATGGTGAAACCCTGTGTCTACTAAAAATACAAAAATTAGGCATGGTGGCATGTTGCCTGTAGTCCCAGCTACTTGGAAGGCTAAGGCGGGAGGATTGTTTAAACCCAGGAGGCGGAAGTTTCAGTGAGCCGAGATGGTGCCACTGCACTCCAGCCTGGGTGACAGAGCAAGACCCCATCTCAAAACAGGCAAACAAGCAAAAAAACCCTAATTGCTTAAGTTTAATAATTTCACTTTTACAAATGAGTGATGAATGCATATTAACATACATGTAATGTTAACAAAAACTTATAAAATACATGGATGCCAGGTCCTGTTTTAAGTCTCTGATGTACATTAATTTAATCTTCATAACATTTCCATTTTATTGATGAGGAAGTGAAATTAAGAGCAATTTGCCCAGAATCACACAGCTTATAAACAGTAGAATCTTAATATATATTATGCTATCTCTTTAAACTTGATAATGGCATTTTTACTTTATTCCCTTTTTGTTGGCATTCTCATCAAATGACAATTAATTGCAGAACAAATCCAACATCCTGGGTGCACCAAAATCTCACAAATCACCACTAAAGAACTTACTCATGCAACCAAATACCACCTGTTTCCCCAAAAACCTATGGAAATAAAAAAAATTTTAAAAAGTAGTAAGAAAAAACCCCCAACAAATCCAACATCTTCAATACAATATGGAAACTAACAAAACCAGATTACAATCAATAAAGTACACTACCAAATAGTTATTAGGACCATATATTTGGTGATGACAGAAACGTTATCTATGGTAGCCACTAGCCACATATGGTTACTGAGCATTGAAATGTGCCTGGTGTGACTGATAAATTGAATTTATAATTTTATTTAATTTTAATTAATTTAAATTTAAAGAGCCACATGTGACTAGTGGCTACTATATTAGATAGTGTAGGTCTGGTGTACTCTAGAGGGAGATGAGTATGCTGATAGCCAACACATGTGGCTATGACTGTTGGCATAATATAGGTATTCTCTAAAGTTAATCACCCTGAACGGCATCATCCTTTGATTAAAGTAATAAGCTATAATACATTGCGGATGGGCTGCAGTAGAAGTGGGTAAAGGTCCCTATCTGTTATCTCTAATATAAGCCTTCTGGTTGAGGGGAAATGCGGACAGAACAACTAGGTAGAAAATCATCAAGGAAACAGAAGACTTGAACAAACTATAAAACAAGTAGACCTAACAGCCTATGGAACACCCTGCCTGGCAAAAGCAGAATATAGTACAGTTGGCCCTATGTATCGGTTAGTCCCAAATCCATGGATTCAACCAATCATGGGTGAAAAATTAAAATATAAACACAAAGTAACAATAACAATATAACAATAAAAATAATACAAATAAAAAACACAGCCTAACAACTATTTACATAGAACAAATATGTTATTGGTATTAAAAGTAATATAGAGATAATTTAAAGTATATGGGAGGATGTGTGTACGTTATATGCAAATAGTGAGCCAGTCTGTAAAGGAATTTGAGCATCCACAAATTTTGGTATCCATGGAACATCCTGGAACCAATCCTCCCCCACAGATACTAGAGGACTACTGTATATTCTTTTCAGTTGCACATGGATCATTCTCCAGGAAAGACTATATGCTAGGTTATACAACAAACCTCAATAAACTTAAAGGAAAAAGATAATACAAATGGTTTTCCAACTACAATGGAATGAAATAGATATCAACAACAAAAAAATTTTGGAAATTTGCAAATACATAAAAAACACGGTCCGAAAAAAAAACCAATGAATTAAAGAATAACAGATCAAAAGGAAATTAGAAAATAAATTTGAGATACATGAAAATTACAACGTAACATATGTTATGGGACACAGCTAAAGTAGTTGCTTCTAGAAATTTACAGCTATAAAGACCTATATTAGCAAAGAAGAAATATCTGAAATCAAAACCTAACCATCCACCTTAAGACACACATACACATGAAATAGCAAACTAAATCTAAAGCAAACAGAAGAAAATAAAGAGAGGAAATTAATGAAATAGAATTATAGCAAAAAGAATAAAATCAAAATTGGTTCTTTGAAAAAAAAAAAAAGATAAACCTTTAGCCTGACCAAAAAAAAAAAAAAAAAAAAAAAAAAAAGAAGACTTTAACTAGTAGACTCAGAAATGAAAGAGGGGACATTACCACTAACAGAAATAAAAAGACTATTAGACTATTAAAGGAATACTATAAACAAATGTATGCCAATAAATTAGATAACTGAAATGAAATGGACAACTTCCAATAAAAACAGCAACTACTGAACGTGATGCAAGAAACAGAAAATCAGAACAGACCTACAACAAGTGAAGAAACTGAATTAGTAATTGAATACTACCCACAAGGAAAAACCCACTCCCAGATGGTTTCCTTAGTGAAGTCTACCAAATGTTTAAAGAAGAAATAATACCAATTCTTCATACATTATTCCAAAAAATAAAAGAGGAGAGAATAGAATACTTCCCAACTCATCCTATGGAACATATTACCCTACCACCAAAACCAGACAAAAACATCAAAAAAAATCAATAGACCAGTATCTCTTATAAATGTGGACACAAAAATCCCCAATAAAATTGCAGCAAACTGATTCCAGGAACATATACAATGAATTATACACCATGACCAAACCAAGGAACTGCAATGTTAACACCTAAAATCAATTAATGTAATACATTAGATCAATAAAAACAACAAAAAAAACCACACAACCATCTCAACAAAGAAAAATCGATTGAGAAAATCCAATAATCTAAAAACTCTCAATAAATCAGAAACAGAAGCAAATTTCCTCAACATGATAAAGAGCTTCTATAAAACCCCTACAACTGACATCATACTTCCTGGTAAAAGACTGGATACTTTCCCCCTAAATTCAGGAATACAGACAAAGATGTCTGCTCTTGCCACTTCTCTTACTGGAGGTACTTACCCAGGGCAATTATGCAAAATAAGACTGGAAACAAAAAAGTAAAATTATCTCTATTCACAGATGACATGATCTTATATATAGAAAATCCCAAAGACCACTAAAAAAACTATTAGAATAATGAGTTCAGCAAGGCTGCAGGATACACTATCATTACACAAAAGTCAATTATATTTCTGTACATTTGGAATGAACAATACACTAATAAAATAAAGAATTCTATTTATGATAGCACCAAAAGAATAAAATACTTAAAAATAAGCTTAACAAAAGAAGTGCAAAACTCATATTCTGAAAACTATACTTCACACCCACTAGGATGGCTATAATCAGAAAGTCAAATAAGCTATGACAAGGATATGAAGAAATTCTAACTCTCAGACACTGCTGGTGTGAATGTAAATGGTGCAGCCACTTTGGAAAATAGTTTGGCAGTTCCTCGATCAGTTACTACAGAGTCTTCATATAAACCAGCAATTCCACTCTTAGCTTTATTGTACTCAAGAGCAATGAAAACACATATCCATGTAACAACTTGTATGCAAACATTCATAGCAGAATTTGTAATGGTCAAACAATGGAAACAACCCAAATGTTGACCAACTGATAAATACAATATGGTGCAACTATACAACGAAATGGTTTCCATAAAAAAAAAAAAAGTACTGATACATGCTACAACATGGATGAACCAGGAAAACAATGTTAAATGAAAGAAATCAGGCACAAAAAAAGTCCAAAAATTATGATTTTACTTAAATGAAATGCCCTGATTAGGCATAAAAGTACATTAGTAGTTGCTTAGGGCTGGGGATCAGGGATATAATACCTTTTAAAGGGCACAAAGTTTCTTTTTCTTTTCTTTTTTTTTTTTTTTTTTTTGAGACAGAGCTTTGCTCTTTCGCCCAGGCTGGAGTGAAGTGGTGCCATCTGGGCTCACTGCATCCTCCGACCCCCAGGTTCGAGCAATTCTCCTGCCTCAGCCTCTCGAGTAGCTGGGATTATAGGCGCCTGGCACCACGCCCAGCTAATTTTTGTATTTTTAGTAGAGATGGGGTTTCACCATGTTGGCCAGGCTTGTCTCAAACTCTTGACCTCAGGTGATCCACCTGCCTCGGCCTTCCAAAGTGCTGGGATTACAGGCATGAGCCATGGTGCCCCGCACAAAGTTTCTTTAAAATGTGAGCTTAGGCTGGGTGCGGTGGCGTGTACCTGTAGTCCTGGCAACTGAAGGTGGAGATGGGAGGATTGCTTGAGCTTGGGAGGCGGAGACTGCAGTGGGCCAAGCTGTGCCACAGCACTCCAGCCTGGGTGACAGGGTGAGATCCTGTCTCAAAAACAAAACAAAAAACAAAACAAAGTACCTTAATTTTAAAACTGTGGTGATGATTGCACATATTTGTGAATATACTAAAAGCTACTGAATCTTACACTTTTAAATCAACTGAACTGACATACACCAACAATAGAAAATAAAATGAAATAGCTATTATTTAAAATAACATAAAATATCAAATGTTTAAAAATAAAAGGCATGCAAGATGTTACAGAGAAAATTATAAAATTGAAATACGTTAGAGATAACTGACATGGGAGAAATACAATGTTAATATATTAGAAAACTCAATAAAGAAGACAATTTTCCACAAATTAATACATAGATTCAATCAATCTCAATCAAAATTCTGATAAATTTGTTGGCAGACCTTGATAAGTTGATTCTAAAATTTCTATGAACACCAAAGGACCAAAAGCAAAGATGAAGGATCAGTTATATAGGTATTAGTATTTTTTCTCTCATACAAAGTCCGGTATTAGTATTTTTAATGAAGTTACAATAATTAAGGCAAGATGCTTATGGCAAAACGATAGGCAAGGAGATGAACAGAAAGCCCAGTTAAGAGATCTCTGCAGCACTGCAGCCAACTGATATATTACAGAGGTGGTACTGCAGTTATCGATCAGTGGGGAAAATGGATTCTCCAATAAACTGTACTGAGACAACAATCAGGTTAGCATATGTAAACTAAAATAAATTGGGACTTTAAAAGAATCCTATCACACACCAAAGTCATTTTCAGGTAGGTAAAACAAAAATGGGAAAACATACCTATAAAGTTAAAAAAAAAAAACATAGAAAAATATCTTCATGTCCTAGGAAAAGCACTCTTATGAAAGACACATGTAGTAGTACTTATAATAAAAAGACATATCTGACATCAAGAACTGCTGTTCATCAAAAAACACTTGACAAAAATGAGAATACAAAGACACTCGCAACACATACAACTGACCCAAGAGCCAATATCCAATATGTAAAAGAATTCCTACAAATCAATAATGAAATAAAAATTAGCTCAATTAGAAAAAGTAGATAAAAGATGGACCAGGAATTTCAGAAAAGTGGAAAATGAATGGCCAATACACCTATCAGAAACGAACCTAACTTATTTAGCATTTGAGGAAAAGCAAAATACAAAAGCAAATAAATGCTGTATCTACTAGTGTAGCAAAAACACTGAAAAAGTCTGACGGCACTAAGTTTGGTGAGGATACAAAAATCCTCAACTTCATTAATTAGGGAAAAACAAGTTAAAAACCACAATGAAAATAACATATCACACTCATTAGACTGGCAGAAACAAAACTTAAAAAAAAAAGCATAGTATGTGTTGGCAAGAATATAGAGTGATTATGTAATCTAATGCAAACCATTTTGGAAAATCATTTGATGCTGTCTTTCAGTTGAACATTTCTGCTGTAAATACATATTCTATGGAAAAATTCTTGGCACATATGCAATGAGACGCTTTTATGAATATTTAAAATAGCAATGTTTGGAATAAGAAGACTGGAAAGTGCCCAAATATCCTCAGTAGTATAGTGTACAGTGTGTCTACACAATGGAATACTCTCCATCCATTCATCCACGAAAATGAACAAACTACAGTTACACATATCAATAGGGAAGAATCACACAAACCTAATACTGAGCAAAATACCTGCAGTATGATTCTAGATCTATGAAACAGGTAAAACACAACTATTTTACTTGGAGATTCACTTTTTTTTTTTTTTGAGACAAGGTCTCCCTCTGTCACCTAGGCTGGAGTGCAGTGGTGTGATCCTGGCTCACTGCAACCTCCACCTCCTGGGTTCAAGCGATTCTCCTTCCTCAGCCACCCGTGTAGCTGGGATTATAGGCACACGCCACCACACCTGGCTAATTTTTGTATTTTTAATAGAGTCGGGGTTTTGCCGTGTTGGCCAGGCTGGCCTCAAGTAATCTGCCCGCTTCCGCCTCCCAAAGTGCTGGGATTACAGGTATGAACCATTGTGCACAGCCAGAAAATAATACTGAGAAATTTTAAGACCAGCACAAATGCTAATCAAGTACAATCATATGTGTATCTTACCAGCTCTCTTAGGAAATCCTGTTGAGAGGAATCTCAAAGATGTCATAAGATATCCATTATCTACTTTTGAACCAAGAAATTTTACTGTTACTACAGCATATGGAAGACATTGCCTAGGTTTATCTACAGGCTTTGAAAGGACACTATATTCATAGAAGTACACCTAAAAGATAAAGAAGAAAACAGGTTCATGCTGATTAATTTTGGCAATCAGACTTGAATAAGCTCATATTTTAAAAAAATCAATATAATTGCATATTATTTATCTACTTCTATATAAACTTCTCCAGCTGCCTTGTTTAACCCTAATGTTTTTGAAGATGTACAGAATTCCTTTTTTTCCCCCCACAATTTTTTTTCTTGATAGGCTACCAACGTCTGCATAAAAAGGCATAATTTGTTTTTAAATAAAAAATATTTTTTCATTAAAAGTTAAATGTTTTCCATACAGTCTCAACTATTATATTTTATTTCGTAGAAAAAATTAGGAAAATAACAATAGGTAGTATGTTTTACATGTGGGTACATGGATATACTTTCATAGAGAAGATTTATCTTCACTTAATCATGATTATATATAATCCATATATAATTTAATATTCTGTATAAAATTAAAGGTCCACAGAATAAGTGAAACACGATAGATTACTGTTTCATCTAATGACTAATACATAAGACTTTTCTTTTTTCCTACTTTTGCAAAGTATAGAAGATCAAAATCTTATTTTGAAATAGCCTTGTTTTTTAAAATTAATATTATTTATGATTGATAAATCTTAACTATATATTTACGGGGCACAATGTGGTGTTTTGATATATGTATGCAATGAGGAGTAATTAAATCAAGGTAATTAACATGTCCATCACCTCACCCATCACTTTTTATGGTGAAACACTGGAAATTTACTCTCAGCAATTCTGAAATAATGCATTATTATTAAGTATGGTCACCCTGCTGTGCAGCCTTGTTTAAAAGAGAAGTTGGTATATTTTGAAAGTTAGTAAATAATCTATATAATATCTAAATAAAAGTAGCCACTGTACTTTGAACAGAGTTAAATGTAAATTTTCAAACTTCTTCACTAATATTCTCATACAACAAATATTAAAATGGCTTTCGCTGTTTGCTTAAGTTTTATATTGAACGAATTAACAGGTTTTCATTTAACATTTTGGGAATGTAAATCTTGAAACATACAATGTGAAACAAGTACTTTTCAAGAAATCAAATGAACCATCAACATACTGCTGAACTGTAGGCTTGCAGTTCAATGGTATCTTTCAAAGAAGGTGCATTTCTTGACATATGGCAATCAAAGTTAGGAGAAGGATCCAAAGAAACTTTATTTTTATCCACAGAAGGCTGAATTTTCTTCACTTTTCCAAAGAGAACCTAAAAAAAAAAAAAAGCCAAAAAAAGTACGTAAAAATATACCAAGACATTTCTAAACTGTCACATTTCAAACATAAAAGGCCAACATTGTTTTGTTTTTCTGAGACAGGGTCTAACTCTGTTCACTCCAGGCTGGAGTTGCAGCCTTGACTTCTCAGGCTCAAGCGATTCTCCCACCTTAGCCCCACTGAGTAGCTGGGACCATAGGTGCACATCACCATACCCAGCTAATTTTTGTAGGGACCAGGTTTCACCATGTTGCCCAGGCTGGTCTTGAACTGCTGGGTCAAGTAATTCTCCTACCTTGGCCTCCCAAAGCACTGGGATTACAGGCAGGAGCCACGGTGTCAGGGCGTGATTTTTTTAAGAAGTAGAAATATGAATGGAAAGATAATCCATTTTCTAGATGAATGGGATGACTCAACATGGCAATTATGCCAATTCTCCCCCAAACTAAACTCTAAGATCAGAGTAATTCCAATAAAAATTTCAGAGAATCTCTTTTTTTTTTTTTTTTCAGACAGAGTCTCACTCTGTCCCCGAGGCTGGAGTGCAGTGGTGTGATCTTGGTTCACTGCAGCCTCCGTCTCTTGGGTTCCAGCAATCCTCCTGCCTCAGTCTCCTGAGTGGCTGGGATTACAGGCATGTGCCACCATGCCCGGCTAATTCTTGCATTTTTAGTAGAGATGGGGTTTTGCCATGTTGGCCAGGCAGGGCTCAAACTCCTGACCTCAGGTGATCTGCCCACCTCAGCCTCCGGAAACACTGGGATTACAGGCGTGAGCCACCACACCTGGCCGAGAATCTACTTTTAAAAATGGGGTATAATTTTAAAATGTACTTGGAAGACAAACAAGAATAGCTCAGAAATTTTTTTAAAGTCTGGGTTAGCAATTGACAATAATGGAACAGGACAAGTGACTTGCAATTCTGGATATAGAAACATTTTTAAAAAGGATAGTACTACCACAAGAAAAAGCAGAGAAAAGACCAAAATGAATAAAAAACAGAATGAAAGAAAAAACCTGGAGTAAGCCCACACATGTATTAAAAATACTAAAAATACAGTATATTATATTAAAAACACTATTTGAAATAAGAAGTGATTATTCAATTAATGACGTGGGACAACAGAAAAAATTAAATTCTTTTCTTATCATGTTAAATATTTAAGTATTAAAAATACAATGAAAATACTGTAGAAAGAAACATAGGCCAATATTTATTTAATCTCAAAGTGATAAGTATTTTCTAAGAATATGTGCCAATAAAATGAAACGAAAACATATAAACTTCACAACACAGTATTCTAAAATTTCTGCCCATAAACAACAAATGATTTAAAAACTAAAACCATGAACATAAATGACAGTATTTTATTACTGTTATTTTAAATAGATTAATACGTTCATTCAACAATCAAAACAATACTAAGAATAAAGTGTTATCCTGAATTGGATCCTGGAACGCAAACAAACATAAGTAGAAAAATTAGCAAAAGCCAAATAAAGTCTGTAATTTAGTTAACGGTATGACAATGTCAGTTTCTTAGTTTTGACAATCATGCTGTATTTGTGTAAAATTTAACATCAGAAGAAGTTGGGTGCATTATATACAAGGGCTCTCTTTACTATCTTTGTAACTTTTCCATAAATCTAACATTATTCTAAGTATACTAAAAAATTAAAAACGTGAAATGATAAAACATTATAGAGAGAGAAGCCTAGCTCTAAAAATATGCTTTAGGTAATAGATAATGCTCACACACCTATGCAAAAAAGGGAAAAAAAAAACCCCAAAACTGTCAAGGAATATAAATAAGCAGTTCACTAAATACAGTCAGCAAATATATTCAACAGAAACTTTAAACTCAGGAATAATCATAATGAAGAAATAATTAAACCAATAAAGAGAAACTACCACACATTAGACTGGCAAAAGTTTTTTTAAAAGTTCAGTATAGGCTGGGTGCGGTGGCTCAAGCCTGTAATCCCAGCACTTTGGGAGGCCGAGACGGGAGGATCACGAGGTCAGGAGATCGAGACCATTCTGGCTAACATGGTGAAATCCTGTCTCTACTAAAAAATACAAAAAACTAGCCAGGCGAGGTGGTGGGAGCCTGTAGTCCCAGCTACTCGGGATGCTGAGGCAGGAGAATGGTGTAAACCTGGGAGGCAGAGCTTGCAGTGAGCTGAGATCCGGCCACTGCACTCCAGCCTGGGTGACACAGCGAGGCTCTGTCTCAAAAAAAAAAAAAAAGTTCAGTATAATATGTAGGTTTACTGAGGTTGTAAGATAACAGGCATTCTTTTTTAAAAAATGTTTTATTTTCTTTTTTTTTTTTTTTTGAGACGGAGTCTCACGCTGTTGCCAAAAATGTTTTATTTTCTTTTTAATTGCTATGTAACAATTGTCCATATTTGTAGGGTACAGTGTGATGTTTTGATACATGTATACATTGTGTAATGATCAAATCAGGGTATTTAGTATATCCATCACCTCAAACCTTTATTTCCTCATGGTGAGAACATTCAAAATCCTCTTCTAATTATTTTGAAATATGCAATAGAATACTGATAACTATAGTCATTCTGTTGTGCAACATAGCACCAGAACTTATTTTTTTTTTTTTACAAGAAAAAAAAAACCCATCAAAAAGTGGGCAAAGGATATGAACAGACACTTCTCAAAAGAAGACATTCATACAGCCAACAGACATATGAAAAAATGCTCATCATCACTGGCCATCAGAGAAATGCAAATCAAAACCACAATGAGATACCATCTCACACCAGTTAGAATGGCAATCATTAAAAAGTCAGGAAACAACAGGTGCTGGAGAGGATATGGAGAAATAGGAACACTTTTACACTGCTGGTGGGACTGTAAACTAGCTCAACCATTGTGGAAAACAGTGTGGCGATTCCTCAAGGATCCAGAACTAGAAATACCATTTCACCCAGCCATCCCATTGCTGGGTATATACCCAAAAGATTATAAGTCATGCTGCTATAAAGACACACGCACACGTATGTTTACTGAGGCACTAGTCACGATAGCAAAGACTTGGAATCAACCCCAATGTCCATCAGTGACAGACTGGATTAAGAAAATGTGGCACATATACCATGGAATACTATGCAGCCATAAAAAAGGATGAGTTCATGTCCCTTGCAGGGACATGGATGCAGCTGGAAACTATCATTCTCAGCAAACTATCCCAAGAACAGAAAACCAAACACTACATGTTCTCACTCATAGGTCGGAACTGAACAATGAGATCACTTGGACACAGGAAGGGGAACATCACACACCGGGGCCTATTGTGGGGAAGGGAGAGGAGGAGGGGGAGGGATAGCATTAGGAGATATACCTAATGTAAATGACGAGTTAATGGGTGCAGCGCACCAACATGGTACAGGTATATATAGGTAATAAACCTGCATGTTGTACACATGTACCCTAGAACTTAAAGTACAAAAAAAATTAAAAAAAATTAAAACAAACAAAAAACAGGCATTCTTACACACTGTGGATGGAAATGTCCATTAGTGCAACTTTTCTCAGGACAGTTGAGCATTACACAATCAAAAGATGTAAAAATGTACATACTTTTGATTTCTAATTTGACACCTAGGAATAAACCAATTAATTCTTAGCAAAGAATCATTTGTGTGTGTAAAATGTACCAACAAGGACAATCTATGTAGTATTTAAGAGTATAAAAACAAAACAAACTAAACACCAAATAACTTACATCCTAACATTACAGAACTTGTTGGGCAAATATGGCAGGTCTACAATGTAATACTATGCAGCTGTTCAAAAGGATATTACAAAAGAATACTCAAGGGCTTAGAAAATGTTTATTGTATAATATAATCACTGAGAAAAGCAAGTAAAATACAAAGCAACAACTAACTTTAATTACAATTATACCTGCATGTCTATATACATGAATAGATGACTAATACACATACACAAAAAACCCTGTGGTTACTGCTGGGCTTTTTGGACCCTTTACAACGTTTCAAATTTTCTAAAATCCTTATCTATTACTTTTTAACATAAAAGTAAATTATGCTTAATTTGATATTTGAGATCAAAAAAATTGTAAGGAATTACATCACAGGAACCATTGATTTTCTGTAGCTATACACACAATTCCAAGCTGTTTTCATGCAAATCAGGATACCTACTGAGATTTTAATAGTCCTGGCAAAGCTTAACCAGAGTAAATTTTTTTTCTTTTCTTCACCCTCAGATTTCTCTTTACGCTTATTTCTCCAAGAAAAACGACCAGAGTAAATCTTAACCAATTTATCTGTGGATGCCTGTGATTCTGCTATGAGACTTATTTTTAAGATTTTGAATAGCTTTTACAATTTCAGAAAAGTTGTAAAAATAGTTCAGAGGTCAATTGGGAAGACGGTAGAGTAGGAGGTATCAGAAATCTGTCTCCCCACATAGACAATAACTGCACTGGTAAAATCTGTCTGGTGTAACTATTTTGGAACTCTGGAGCCTATTGAAGGCTTGCAACTTTCAGGGGAACGCTTGGATAGCATACAGGTTGGGCATCCCTTATCCAAAATGCTTAAAACCAGAAGTGTTTCAGATTTTGAATTTCAGAATATTTGTATTATACTTACCAGTTGAGCATCCCTAATAAGGAAATCTGAAACTCTAAATGCTCCAATTAGTATTTCCTTTGAGTGTAATGTTGGCACTCAGAAAATTTCAAATTTTGGAGCATTTCAGATTTCAAATATTTGGATTAGGGATGCTCAACCTGTATTATGGTTAATTTCAGTCAATTTCAGTTCTCAGCATAGTGGCAGCCACTCTTGGTGCCCCATGGCAGGCAGCTGTACAGTGTTCCTGGAGCAGCTTGTACATGTGTTCCTGGCCATAATTTTTGTAGGCCAGAGTGGGCAATAATAAACATAGGGGATATGTGTTCTCATCACTGAGTGCTGCTTCTATTAATAACAGAGGAGTAGCCAGAAGTGGCAGGCATTGCTGCATCTATACCATTGTTGCAAGCCCCTCCTGGCCTGGCTGAAATGACACCCACGGGATTAAAGAGCCAGTGCCTTTTTTCCCTTCTTCATTTTTTTCTTTTCCCTATTTTGGAATCAGACATAAAAAAATACTACACTCAAAAGCAACGACAGATACAGGAGAAATTAGAAAATCAGCACACAGAGGGAAAGGTGCAGGCTCAGAAAAGTCTGAGAAGTTTGTACCTCAGATTAATCCTTTGCACAGAGATAGCCTACAACAATCAAAAAACAGAAACACAAAACCACAACCAAACCCTGGGAGGAGATGATTTCCAGAGTTACCACATTACTAGATGAAATGTCCAGTTTTCCACAAAAAAAAAATCACCAGGCATGTAAAGAAACAGAAAAGTATAGCCCATTCAAAGGAAAAAAATAAACAGAAATTATCCCTGAAAATGACTTGATGGCTGATCTATTAGACAAAGACTTTAAAACAACTGTCTTAAAGATGCTCAAAGAGCTAAGTATGTGCAGATAGTAAAAAACAATGTATGAACAAAATGGAAATATCAATAAAGAGAAAACTTAAAAACCAAAAAGAAATCCTATAGCTGAAAAGTACAGTAACTAAAACGAAAAGCTCTCTAGAGGGGTTTAAAGGCAGATTTGAGCAGGCAAAATAAAGAATAAGTGATCTTAAAGACTGGAAAATGAAAATTATTGAGTCTGAGGAACAAAGAGAAAAAAGACTAAAAAAAAAAAAAAAAGCGAACAGAGCCTAAGGGACCTGTGGGGCACCATCAAGCGTAAGAACATATATGCTGTGGGAGTCTGAGAAGGAGAGAGAGAAAAAGGGCAGAGGGACTATTTGAAGAAACGAAGGCTGAAAACTTCCCAAATCTGATGAAAGACATATATATAAACATCTAAAAAATAGGTAGGAGGATCACTAGAGCCCGGGAGTCTGAAGCTATGTCCTCAGGGAAAAAAAGAAAAAGTTTTTACCGTAGCCAGCAAACTATCCTTCAGAAATGAAGGAGAAATAGAAGGGATACTTTCCCAGACCAAAAAAAAAAAAAAAAAAAGGCTGAAGGAATTTATTGTTATCAGACTAGTCCTACAAGAGATACTAAAGGGAGCTGTTCAAAACCAAAAGGATGCTAATATGATTGCTATACTGATACTGTAATCATGATGTATAAACCACTTGTATCTTTTTTTAAGACAAAATGAAAAAAACTTAACCACAATTTTTAAGAGACAAGCAATATACATAATACAAATTGTGATTATCAAAAATTCAAAATGTGGGAAGAAAAGGAAATTGGTGTGTATAGGTTTTTTTCTTTGCAATTACAGTTAAGCTGTATCAGTTTAAAATAACTTGCTATAACTACAAAATGTGTTATGTAAGCCTTAGGGTAACCAAAAAGCAGAAACACTAAAAATAAAAAGCAATGAATTAAAACATACTACCAGAGAAAATAAAACACAGAGGAAGACAGGAAGAAAGAGTTATGAAACAACTAGAAAACAAGCAACAAAATGGCAGTAGTAAGTTCTTACCTATCAACAACAACATTGTAAGCGGACAGAATTCTATTAGCACCTCAAAGAACTAGAAAGTGAGAGCAAACCAAACCCAGAATTAGTAGGGGGAAAGACATAATAAAGATCAGAGAAGAAATAAAATTAAAACTAAAAATAAAAAGATCACTGAAACAAAAAAGTTATTTTTTAAAAAAAGGTAAACAGAACATACAAACTATTACTTAGATTAAGAAAATAAGATAGAATACCCAAATAAATAAAATCAGAAACTAAAAGAAAACATTATAACTGAAACGACAGAAATAAAAAGGATCGTTAGAGACTAGTATGGTAACTATACAGCAATAAATTGGAAAACCCCAAAGAAACAGATACATTCCTGGACATCCAACCTATTGAGACTGGACCATGAAGAAACAGAAAACTTGAACAAGTAAATAATGAATGACAAGATCAAAACAGTAATAAAGTCTTCCGACAAAAAAAAAAGCCCAGGTCCTGATGGCTTCACCACTAAATTCTAAACAACATTAAAGAATAATACCAATTCTAATCAACCTATTCCAAAAAATTGAAGGGGAGGAGATACTTCCAAACTCATTCCACAAGGCCAGTATTGCCTTGATGCCAAAACCAAAGACAACAAAAGAAGCTATGGGCCAACACCCCTGATGAACAGAGATGTAAAAATCCTCAACAAAATATTAGCAACTGAATTCAACAACATATTAAAAATATCATTCATCATGACCAAGTGGGATTCATACCAGGGATGCAAGGATGGTTCATCATATGCAAATCAATAAATGTGATAAATCACATCAAGAGAATCAAGGACAAAAACCTATTATTTCATTAGATGCTGAAAAAAGCAGTAAAACTGAACATTCCTTCACAAAAAGTCCCAACAAATTGGGTATAGAAGGAATATATCTCAAAACAATAAAACTCATATATGACAAACCCACAGCTAATATACTGAATGGGGAAAAATTGAAAGCCTTTTTACAAGGATCTGGAAGAAGACAAGGATGCTCACTTTTACCATTTCTATTCAATATAGCTCTAAAAGTACTAGCCAGAGCAATCAGGCAAGTGAAAAAAATAAAGTGCATCAAAATGGGAAAGGAAGAAGTCAAATTGTCCTTGTTTGTAGACATGATCTTATATTTAGGAAAACCTAGTGTCATTTAAAAAAACCCTCTTAGAACTGATAAACTTAGTAAAGTTGCAGGATACAAAATCAACAAACACTCATCATTAGTATTTCTATATGATAATAGTTATTCGTCTAAAAAGGAAATCAGGAAAGCAATCTCATTTACTACAGTTAGAAATGCTGCACTCTGAGCTTGCACCACTGAACTCCAGTCTGGGTGACGGAGTGATACTTTCTCTCAAAAAAAATGAAAGCAAATGGAAGGGAGAAAGGGAGAAAAAAGAAGAAAACAGGAGAAAGGGGAAAGGGGAAAGGAAAAAGGGGAAAGGGGAAAGGAAAAAGGGGAAAGGGGAAAGGGGAAGCGGAAGCGGAAGGGAACGGAAGGAACACTTACCACTGGATGTTTGGAAAATGCTAATTTGGAAAACTAGAAAGTACAGAAAACTATACTGTCATGATCCCAAGATCATCACTCATAACAACTAAGCACATTTTATATCATCTTGATATCTCATTTTTAAAAAATTTAAAAAGTTAAACATGATTGCATAAGCATTTTCCCACATCTTTAAGAATTCTCCATAAATCTAACTGCAACAGATACTTCTTATTTCAGAGACATAATATGTGATACATTCATAATACACTATTGCTGGACATTTATGTGGTGGCTAATTTTCTTCAATAAGGCTTTGAGACACACACACACGCACGCGTGCACGCACACATGCACAAAATAGTTCAAAGGTCCCATATACCCTGTGCCCAGCTTTTCTTAACGTTAACATCTTACATAACCATAGCAAAATCATCAAAATTAAGAATTTAACATTGATACAATACTATTAACTAAAATAAACTACAGGAGTTTAAAAAGAACTAGCTTAAACCAAAATTATTATAATATAATGCTTTAGAGGAGGGTATGTAAAACACTATAGTACTTATTATGATAGAAACGAGAGTAAAAGGTGGGCCTATTAGAACAGAAAAATATATATATTGGGAAGACAAAGATGGAGGCTGCCTTTGCTTTTTTTTTTTTTTGCTTTGTGTTGCACACCCAAGTAAAGAGGAAAGGAGAAAATTTTGAATAATGATGACAAAAATAATAAAAATAATTATTACTTATTTAATAGACTGGAATTTAAAAACATTAACACTTTATATGGAAAGGATAATATGTTCAGGTCAATTTAAAGCAAACTGTCCACATACTTAATATTTGTTTTATGATACCTACCTTAAAAATTAAAATACTTTCTACAGTAATGCTTCGACTATGAGAATAATTCAAGGCAATATCAACATGTCTAAACATATAAATTCCAAGAAGAGGATTTCCTAGTATCTTCAATGTAGATGCTCTGGTACTTATTCCATTCTGATATATCTGGGCTACATCACTCTGCGGAAGTGCTAAAAAGCAGAAATGTTCTTCAAGTTCTCTGCAATGTCTTCCACTTTCACGCATCTCTGACCTAATGTAAAACAAACAATGTATACAGTTAAAGATAAGTATCAACAAAATTTTCAAGAAGATACGTATTTCCACTGACCATAGTTAGAAAGTAAGAGAAGTTTTGATATTCAGAGGTATTACTATACTGTGATGATAAATTAGGTTGAAAAATCATCTTAGAAACAAATTCAGGATTACTTATCCAAGATTTATGAACATTATCATCATCCCTGGTCTAAAATAACAGCGGCTAACATTTCTTAAATGCTGCTAGTGTAACCAGTACAAAGTCTTAAACTTTACATGCATCTTCTCATTTCATTCTCAACCTCCCAAGTTTTTATAGTTTATTTTGTTGCTATCGACATTTTTAAGACGAGGAAAATAGGTTCAGAAAGTTAAATCTTGCCAAAGTAGGAAAATGACAAAGGAGTTGGAATTATATATGCCAATTCTTGTCTGTCAGGTTCCAGAGCTCACATTTTTGTTAATTGTGTTATGGAGGGAAGAACATACATTTTCTAAACAAAATACCTTGTCTACATCTATGTATCTCTACACATCTATAGACACAAACACACACACATATGCACACACATAGTCAATTATTAGGGACATTCTCCATTCTTCAGGGATTTAGGTAACAGCTGGGAGAAACAAGCTAATATTTGATTACAGGATCTTATCTTAGGTAAAGAAAATTACGAATCAACCTCAGAAAAGACTATAATCTGAAGTATAGAAAGCCCCAATTCTACTACTTCCACTACAAGACCCATTTAAACATATAAAATATATATCCCTTCCCTAAAATTGGCAGATTAGATATTCTATATGGCTTGCTCAGGAGTAGTGGCAGCAGAAATTGCCACACCAGGTGGGACAATAGAGTGGTTCAGACACTAGGGTCCAAATGATTATCTGCAATGGAGAATCTACAGAACCTAGCAAAGGAATGTATATACCACAAAAGGCAAATTGTTCTTGAGAACCACAAGGTTCCAAGATTTATTTCCTGGAATACCAGTTACAGAATTTGTTTAAAGTATACCATGCACATAAGTATTAATAAGTATATTAATACTTACTTTCAAGAATGACTCATCATTAACAGTAGGCAGGACCACAAAAGCAAGACTGATTGATTAGATAATGATCATTTCTATTTCTTGGAAATGTCAGCCTTAACTCTTGGCTCCACAAATTGGCATTTCCTGCTCTTGATTTCAACTTGACATCAGTCAATTCTGTGAACCACTAAGATTACTGTCTAAGATTCTTACACTACACATAAAAGTAACATTTGAAGGTACACCAGAATAAATTAAAGATGTATAATGTAAACCCTACAGCAGGGTTTTTCCACAGTGGCACCAGGGTATTTTGGGCCAAATTCTTTTTTTTTTTTTAACCTGGTCATCTCCCTGACTACCATTATATCATCATAAGGGTTTCAGTGGAATGAAACAAATGTAACAATAAAAATCTGATCCAGGGCCACAAAATCCTCTGTAAATTGAAGTAGAAAATATTCCCTGGAGTTTTGTATTGGTAATTATACTACTAATACTTTTTATTTTTCAGTGTGTCTTCAGAATTATATTTGGAAAAAAAAGGGCCTGAATATGTTAGTAAAAAAAATGACCCATAGAAAAGTTAGTTTTTGATCTATTTCTGCCTCTAAAAATTTCATAAAAGGTTGGCTTTCCAAATTTATTCAGAAATGATCTAAATCACGACTTTAAATGACAGAAACTCTGAGTCTCAAGACTTCCATTTCAGAAACAATAGGTAAAATGAGCCTAAAGACTCTTTTCTGTGCACAGTAACATGTAATTGAAACTGTGTCCCCAAGAAATAAAGAAACCATTGACTAGTAGAAATTCTTGGCCGGGCGCGGTGGCTCAAGCCTGTAATCCCAGCACTTTGGGAGGCCGAGGCGGGCGGATCACAAGGTCAGGAGATCGAGACCACAGTGAAACCCCATCTCTACTAAAAATACAAAAAATTAGCCGGGCGCGGTGGCGGGCGCCTGTAGTCCTAGCTACTCAGGAGGCTGAGGCAGGAGAATGGCGTGAACCCAGGAGGCGGAGCTTGCAGTGAGCCGAGATCGCGCCACTGCACTCCAGCCTGGGCAACAGCGTGAGACTCCGTCTCAGAAAAAAAAAAAAAAAAAAAAAAAAAAAGAAATTCTTAAGCTTGCAGGATGGCATATAAGAAACCTTACTGAAATACTCAAATTCCCTCCGCTTGTAACAATACTGGCTGAAATCATTTGGAACCAATATGGCCAAACGAAGTTTATACAGAATGAGCTTGCTGACATCACAGCCTGAATTTCCACTGTGTGTTTTATACTAACTCTCCCCAAATTTGCACATGGTACCCATAAGGAGGCATAAAGAGACAACTGTGCATGCCCAAGGACTTTCTACACCTCCCTTTCCTTCCACCAATCACCTAAAGATCCTAGAATCTACCCCCAAACCATTTCTAATAAAATTACTGCTTTGAAGCTAGCATGGGGAGACAGATTTGGGCTTGACCTCCTGTCTCCTTGTGAGTCTACCTGCAATAATAGCTTTTCTTTTCTCAAAAACCCAGTATGCCAGTACTGACTTCTAGTGCATCAGGCAGGGAGCTTCACCTGCTTGATAAATAACTGGGTAAGAATCTGAAGAACTAGCAAATACAAAGTTCTCTTTTACCAAAAGACATTAATAAGCATCAGAATCTGTGCTAATATTCATATTATCTTAAATTTTAAAAATATATAAAATAATTTTCTAGAAATGTTTCCTCATGTTTTTCTGCAGCAATACTAATGAGGGATAGATGTCAAAGTCTGTCACCTCTGAACCCTGCATGTACTTTAAGCTCTGGGGTGGAAAGCTCAAAATCAACACAACACTCAAGTCTTAGAATTTGTAGTTACACTCTTGCTTGTGGGTTTTTAATTTTGGTCATTACTTTTTAACTGATATTTTATTAAATATTAAGTAAATAAACATAAAAGACAGATGAGAAAACTCATATGATAGAGAAGCTGAGTGGATGAAATAGAATTGGAATCTTGTATATCTTTCTGTAGACCAGGAACTCTTAATTTACTCTGTGCTAACATGCTGTCTCATTTAAGCCAACTACAAAAAAGTATAAGTGCTTTGGATGGAATGCCTATGTCATAGTTAATTACATCATTTAGAATAGGTTCCAAGACAACCTACATATAGTAGGTAATTTTTTGTTCAGTAAATGAAACTCTGGGAAGTATTTTATCTCTAAGTTTAAGTGGAAACACAAGTTCATACGAGGTATTTAGCTATGGGGTGGCGGTTGCCTAAAGTAGAGATTAAAAGTATTCAAGTAAGTTTTTTTTTTTTTTATAATAAAGAAAATAAAATTATTTCTTTGGAGATCTTTAAAGAGAACTTAATAATTTTCAAATCCATCAGATTGCTAGTGATAAGAACTCAGTATCCAGCTGGCCCAAAGTACAATATAAGAACCAAAACGCTGACAGCTAAGAGAAATTGGGATTCCACAATATTTAAGAATGTGCTAATGCCACCCAACTCCAGATATAAGACTTTGTTTCCTTTGCTGTTATGACAAATTCTCACAAACTTAATAGATTAAAAAGCATAAATTTATTATTTTAGTTACATAGAGAAGTCAGACATGACTCTCACTGGGCTAAAATCAAGGTGTCATCTGTCTGGATTGTGTTCCTTTCTGAGGTTCTAGGGGAGGATCTCTTTCCAAGCTGGCAGAATTGAATTACCAGCAGTTGTAGGATTGAGGTCTCCATTTCCTTGCTGGCTGTTAGCTAAGGACATTTCCCAGCTTCTAGAAGTTATCCACAATCCTTGGCTCATAATCTCCTTTTTTCATCTTCAAAGCCAGAAAAGGCAAGCTGAGTCTCCCTCATATCTCTTTTTTCTTTCATTTCTGCTCTCTGATCCATTCTTCTGCCTCCCTCTTCTGTTATTAAAAGCTCCTGTGATTAAACTGGGCCCACTAAGATCACCTCGGATACTCACCCATCTCCAGGTCTGTAACCTCAATCACACCTGCAAAGTCCTTTCTGCCATGTAAGGATGTAAGGTGATATATTCACAGTTTCTGGGGATTAGGATGTGGACATCTTTGGGGGAGTATTATGCTGCTCACCACAGGCAGATTCTGAACTTGGCCCCTCAGTGATATGAGGAACTTGTTTTTCCCCATAACTCTCCCTCTGCTGTGCAGAGCTTTATCTTTATCCATATCCAGCTCCCATCATGGTCGCAAGAAGGAAGCTGGTAGCAACTAGGCTTCCTTGCTCACAGCCACCAGAAGAGGATTTCCAAGCAAGTCTTATCCTATGTTTATTTAAATATAATGACTATTGCCGGGCGCAGGGGCTCACGCCTGTAATCCCAGCACTTTGGAAGGCTGAGGTGGGGGGATCACGAGGTCAGGAGATCAAGATCATCTTGATCTTGATCTTCATCAAGACGGTGAAACCCTGTTTCCACTAAAAATACCAAAAGTTAGCCGGGCGTAGTGGCAGGCACCTGTAGTCCCAGCTACTTGAGAGGCTGAGGCAGGAGAATGGCCTGAACCAGGTAGGCAGAGCTCGCAGTGAGCCGAGATAGCGCCACGACACTCCAGCCTGGGCTCCAGCCTGGGCGACAGAGCGAGACTCTGTGTCAAAAAAAAAAAAAAAAGAAAAAAAAAGAAAAAAAAAATGACTAGGCTTGTACATCAATAAACTCACAAAGCAAGGGGAACTGGACAAAAAATGGTTAGGCTAATTATAAAAGATGAACTAGAATTGTTAGGAAAACTGCAGTCTACTCATTTGGCTACCCTTTTTCCTACATACCCTACTTCTAACACATATACTTTCAAAAGTGCTCATTTACACAAAGTACTTTCAATCTACCTCACAAGGAGGGAACAACCCAAAGTCTCATTGAATTACTACATCCAACTCCAGATCCATGATGATCACATGGATGAAATGCCTTCGTTTCCAACAGATCTGGATATAGACCTAAATAATCAAAATTCATTTAGGTGACATATGGCTAAGTTTAAATTATCTAAACCCAAAATATAATGGTGGAGGAAAAAAAACAACTGAATTCTAAAAAGTAAAGAATGCTAACAATTGTCAGTATTAACTTGTCCTTGGCATATATATCCTTCTGTAAAGAAGCAGCTGGGATTCCTTGCTCTCAAAATTCCAAAGGCTAGTAACCATAGCAGGAGATCTTGTTCAGACAATGGTTGAGACTAAGAATGTCTGTCTCTTGGCAACAAGTCTCTGGGACCTCTCCATCATCCAAGGCCCACAATCTATAATGAACTTCATGTACTGAATTTCAATTTGAAACCATCAATTTCCACCCCCAGATTGCATTTAAAATACAGTCATGTGCCATAATAGACATTTTTGTTAATGGCAAACCAAAAATACAATGGTGGTCCCATAAGATTATAATGGAGCTGAAAAATTCCTATTGCCTAGTGATATCTTAGTCTCATAATGTCATAGCGTAACGCATTACTTTCATGTCTGTGGTGATGGTTGTGCACTGCCAGTCCTATAAAAGTATAGCATGTATGATTATGTACAATACACAATACTTGATAATAATAAGTGACTATGTTGTTGGTTTATGTATTTAGTATACTATACTTTTTATTATTATTTTAGAGTATATTATCTCTTCTTATTAAAACAAATTAATCGTAAGACAGCCTCAGGCTGGTCCTTCAGGAAGTATTCCTGAAGAAGGCATTGTTATCACAGAAGATGACAGCTCCATGCATGTTACTGCATCTGAAGACCTTCCAGTGGGACAGATGCGGAGGTGGAAGTCAATGATATTGATGATCCTGATCCTGTGTAGGTTTAAGCTCATGTGTGTGTTTGTGTCTTAAGTTTTTTAATAAAGAGTTCTAAAAGTTAAAAAAAATAAAAAAATAGAAAAACGTGTATAGAATAAGGATAAAAATATTTTGTACAGTTGCACAATGTATCTGTGTTTTAAGCTAAATGTTATTTAAAAAAGGGTAAAAAAGGGTCAAAAAATTAAACTTTTAAAGTTTATAAAGTAAAAATATTACAGTAAGCTAAGGTTTATTATTGAGAAAATCAAAAAAATACATTTAGTGTAGCCTAAGTGCACAGTATTTATAACGTCTACAGCAGTAACAGGCTATACCATACAGCTCAGGTGTATAAGTAGGCTACACCATCTAGGTTTGTGTAAGTCCACTCTATGATGTTCACACAATGACAAAATTGCCCAATGATGCATTTCTCACAACATATTCCTGTCATTAAGCAACGTGTATCTTTACTGTATAAACTTGAGGTAGTTCCACTTACTAGGCAGAAAATACTCAAAAGGAGGTATTTTCTCCAAATAGGAGAAAGGAGGTATTTGGGAAAGAGTTCAGGCAACAGATTTGTGCTTTACCACATCCTTATCCCCTGTTAAATCTCATTTCTTTTAAACCCATATTCACCCTAACTTTGGAAAGGATTAATTCTCTACTTCAAGCTAATCTTGCAAAGCTGAACTGTGAAACTAGGCCACAAACAGAGTGACTCTTTTTTATTGAATCTGAATTTTCTATGATTGAACAAATGATCTTTCTTGGGTCTAAACGGGAAATGGTGAAGGCACTCTAATATGCTGAGCTTTCGGTAGAATTTTTCTCAAAAACTACAGCCTCATGAAACACAGGTTCTGTGCCCCAAGGTACAGATTATCACCAACTTCCCATTTGGGAATTCTGCAGTGGGGCGGAGAGGGGGATCTTCATTGCCCTCTTCCCTTGAACTAAATCCATATTTTAGAATGTCTTTCCTACAAGTACCCCTTTCCCAGTACCAAATTCAGCTCCAGTTGGGTTATTGTTGACTTCAAGTACAGAAACCCGTTCAAATTGGCTTGTGTTGCCAGACTCAGTTTTGCACTTTGAACACAAAACAAGATAAAACTCAAAATATACTAGGAGAATGAGACACAAATCAATATATTGTAGTAAGTACCATAAAATGAGTGTAAATAACTATGGGAAACAAACGAGTTTTTGTCTAACTGGGCAAACAGCCAGGAAAACAATAAATCCTATACACGTTGGTCATTTACAATGTTCTAACATGCCCTGTCTATCACTGGGTACTTGTTCTAACTTTTCCGTAACACTAACAGGGAGAAATAACTGGTTTGAAAGGACAAAAATTTTAATGTCCAAAATAAGCAAAACCAAAGAACAGTGTCAGGAATTCATTTTGGATCAAACTGTTTTTCAACTTGGAAGTCACTGGATATACCTAGCCCTTTTTACCCACAAAGCTGTGTTTTTTAGAGGAAAGGCAACATGCCACAACAACTTTTTTTTTTTTTTTTGAGATGGAGTTTCATTCTTGTTGCCCAGGCTGGAGTGCAATAGCGCGATCTCGGCTCACCACAACCTCCGCCTCCCAAGTTCAAGCGATTCTCCTGCCTCGGCCTCCCTAGTAGCTGGGATTACAGATGCCCGCCACCACGCCCGGCTAATTTTTTGTACTTTTAGTAGAGATGGGGTTTCTCCATGTTGGTCAGGCTGGTCTCGAACTCCCGACCTCAGGTGATCCGGCCGCCTCAGCCTCCCAAAGTGCTGGGATTATAGGCATGAGCCACCATGCCCGGCTAACAAATTCTATCATTCCCATTAATTGCAAATCTCCAAACTGACACCAAGTGTGGCAGCATGTTTGAGTCAAGAGGAATCAATTCTAAAATAAACAAGTTGAAACATTCCAAAACGAGTTCCACATGTAGGTCTATCAAGCTCTAGTTAGGTTTTAAGTTAAACAGTGAGAAATGGCAACGGAGACAAGTTAGAAGAAAATAAAGAAACGCTAAATTGTGCTCAAACAAAATCTATACCTATAAATAAAAAATGCTTACAATGAAAACTTTGCATATGATTTTATTCTTATGAAAATGACAATAATATGCTTTCCAAAGAAGCTGGAGAAGTACTTTAAAAAACTGTGGGAGAAATAGCACCAACATAGAAAGGACAGTTCTAGTGGAATAGCTGGAAACAGTCGGCTACAATCCTCCTAAATTAAAACAAAACATCAACCCAGTCTCTTAAGGGCTGGGTTCAAGAGTAAAAAGGAGTTACTTTTTGATTACTTCGACTGCTGTTTTACATTATCTAGGAGGTGTGAGGGATCTACAAACTGGCTGCTTAACAAAGGTGCTGATGCATGTTTCTGAAAAATTTATCAAGGTTAGAAAATTGGAAGGGGGTGTCTGAAATCTCACTACATTAATACTAATCAAATCTCACACTTAGCTTTCAATGTTACAAAAGACTATGAAAATGTAACAAAAAATAATCTGTTTTCTTAGTAACAACTTACTAAATCTCAAATGGTAGAAATAAATTAGCATAAAACTCCACAGTAAGAAACACAACAAAATCTCAAACACGTTTAGATCATAGTAACTTACCTCTTAGTAGTAAAATTTTTTTCCAGCTCCTCATTGTGAACCAGTTTTGTATCCCCAAACTGCCATAATGACTGCAGATCACAGCTTACATCAAGCCTGCACTGGTTAAGAGTATCATGTATAAAACTATACTCTCTACTATTGGTGTAACAAGGTGACAAGTAAACTAAAGGTAGAAAAAGAGAAAGCAGTTGTTTGCATTTAAAATGACATTACTGGACATCTGTACAATGACAACTGTATCTCTAAGACACAAAATAACCAAGTACTGAATTTTCATTAACAACGTAAGGCAACAATTGATATTTAAGGTTCTACAACAGTAATATACACCTCCTATACTTTATATAAATGAAAATATGAACCATGATTTTCTCCACATACTTATTAAGAGTTCTTAAAAGTTGACACATAAAAATATGACAGCTCCAGAATATTCAACTTAGGATGTTGCAACTCTGACTCTACAATGCACATCATTATACAAACCTGGCAGCTACTGTTAGTGCATGAATGTTTGACAAGTAATGATAAGGCAAACTACACATTAGAAAACGATTGGGTATTTTGATTTGCAAAAGTACAAGAACATGTGTGTAAGATGTTGCCTGATATAGTGGCATGTGAAAGAGGAAACAGACTTTCTTAGGACAATGAGCGTCTCCAGCATTGTTGTAAATAGATGCATAAAAGGATAAAATCCTAATCCTACGGAAGTGAACTCAGAGGAAAGCAGGGAGCAAATACAATTGACTCTTGTCATTTGTGGTAGTTATATTCTATAAAGTTCCCATCAACACTGAGTCACAAACATTGTGTCACAAACTACTGTTCTTGGGGGAAAGGAAAGGGTTAACTTACTGTGGGCATCTGGTCAACTTTTTTCCCCCCTCTTAGAGACAGGATCTTGCTCTTAGCCCAGGCTGGAGTGTAGTAGTATGATCATTTCTCACTGTAACCTCTAACTCCTGGGCTCCAGCAACCCTCCTGCCTTGGCTTCCTGCGTAGCTGGGACTACAGCAGGCACAGGCCCAACATGCCCAGCTAGTTTTTCTTTTATTTTTTGTAGAGATGGGGTCGCTATGTTGTCCAAGCTGGTCTCAAATTCCTGGGCTCAAGCGATCCTCTTCAACCTTGGCCTCCCAAAGTGCTGGGATTACAGGCAAGAGTCACTGTGCTGATCCTGGTCAAATTTTTGACCACCAAAATGCCATTTGCATTATGTAGATTCTGCCAACATCTTTATAAAACAAACCAATCTAATCAGTTTTGAAAACTTGTTCTTCCATTTTCCGATGTGACATTTAGCTGGTTATTTTAAAACATTCTTCCTTAACATCCTGATCTGCAGAACCCATCTGCCTGCAAGCTCAACATTTTTCATGTTGCATCTATCACCTTTTGAAATGTTTGAGTCAAATAGCACTAGCTAAGAAGAGTTTAACTTTTCCCTGACTCTGGGTAATGTGACCTAAGTTCCTCTGGCTTTTAAGTTCGCAACAATGCTGCCCACTATGCTTTTTTTTATTAGCCATAATGAAATCTCATTAATCTATAAATTTAGCTGCTTTTCTATCTTTCCCAGAGTTTCATCAGGCACTATAGATGTTACCTTAGCACTTTTTGGTGAGGCCTGATGTACAGATTGGCAAGTTTCTTCCTCCTCTCCCTGGAAGTACATTAACATTGAACTCAGGCCTGAGTGAAGCTTACCTAAAATGCGTTTCTCTGTAAGGCATATCATAACCTTCTTGACCTTAGGAACACTAGACCACACTTCAGCATTACACTTGGAGATCATTTAAAGTAGTGAAATCACCAACAAAGATGTTAACAATTGATATGGTTTGGCTGTGTCCCTACCCAGATCTCATTTTATAGTTCCCAAAGCCCAGTGGGAGGTAACTGAATCATGGGGGTAGTTACCTCCATGCTGTTCTTGAGATAGTGAGTTCTCATGAGATCTGCTGGTTTTATAAGGGGCCTTGCCCTTCTTGCTCAGCTCTTCTTTCTCCTGACTCCATGTGAAGAAGGACATGCTTGCTTCCCCTTCTGCCATGATTGTAAGTTTCCTAAGGCCTCCCCAGCCATGGGCAACTGTGAGTCAATTAAATCTCTCTCTTTTATTTCAAAAAAAAAAAAAAAAAAAAAAAATAGGACTAATACAACAATGTAGCACCATCACTAGGAAAAGAACACTTATTGCAGTATGAGAGCTGAAACAACAAGGCAAAGCATGGCCTCATTTGACCTTAGATGAGAATGCATGCATTGGGTGACTCAAATTCTTGACCCCAACGTGCATGTCTGTGAAAACATTGCTGAGTATCAAGTTCGGACAAAAAAGCACTGCTGAGTATCACGTTCGGACAAAAAAGCACTGCTGACTGTTGATTGTGAATTTCAACAAGTAGGAAATTCACAAACATGGAATCCTCAAATAATGAAGACTCACTATATAGAAGGTTTAAGGCAATTTCCGTATAAATGAACCTAATTAACAATTCGCCCCTTAAATTTACCTTATCAATCAACAGAAGTTAACATAATGACAAAACCAATATAAAATACTATAACCAGCTGATTTCAGTAACAACTCATTCCTCATTCCCATTTTTAATTCTATTGACCCCCAAAATGATTTTCATTTTAATATTTGTAATAATCACTACAAATTTTAATAGTTTTGTAATATATGATGTACAAATTTTGATAGTTTCATCACATATGATGATTTTGTGGATGTGTAACTTTTTATTTTGAAATGAATATAGATTCACAGGAAGTTGCAGAAACAGTATACAGAGGTCTTGTGTACCCTTAACCCAGTTTCCTCCAGTGGAAACATGCAACTATAATCCAATATCAAAACAAGGAAAATGACACTGGTACAAGCCACAGACCTTATTAAGACTGTACCAACCAGTTTTACATCCACTTGTGTGTGTAGTTCTATGCAATTTTATCACATGTAGATTTGTGTAACAATCACTCTAAGATACAGAACTGCTCTACCACCAGAGACATCCCTGTCACTCCTTTATATATTTTTTCATGCTGAAACTCTCGCACACCCCCATTCTCCTACCCTGTCCCTAAATCCTGAAAATTATTAATCTCTTCTCCGTATGCATACTTTTGTCATTTCTAGAATGTTTGTAAATGAAATTTTGTAGTATGAGACCTGTAGAGATTGCATTTTTTTTTCTTAGCATACTGCCTCTGAGATTCAGCCAAGTTGTTGTATGAATAGATTGTTTCTTTTTATTGCTAAGTAGTATACCATCATATGAATGTGCCATCATTTGTTTAACCACTTACTCATTAGAAATTTGGGTGGTTGTCAGTTTCTGGTTATCACAAATTAAGCTGCTATGTACATTCATGTATAGGTTTTTGTGTGAACATCATTTTTTGTTTGCCAGGGAAAAATGCCCAAGAGAAGGATGGCTGGATCATATGGAAGCTGCATGCTTATTTATTTTTGAGACGGAGTTTCATTCTTGTTGCCCAGGCTGGAGTGCAAGGGCGCGATCTCGGCTCACCACAACCTCCGCCTCCAGGGTTCAAGCGATTCTCCTGCCTCAGCCCATGAGTAGGTAGGATTACAGGCATGCGCCACTGTGCCTGGCTAATTTTTGTATTTTTTTAGTCGAGATGGGGTTTCTCCATGTTGGTCAGGCTGGTCTTGAACTCTTGACCTCAGTTGATCCACCTGCCTCGGCCTCCCAAAGTGCTGGGAATACAGGCGTGAGCTACTGTGCCTGGCCTGCATGCTTACTTATTTTTTTAAAGATTGGGTCTTGCTATATTGCTCAGGATGGCCTTGAACTCCTGGGCTCAAGCAATCCTCCTGCCTTGGCTTCCTGAGTAGCTGGAACTACAAGCACATGCCACTGTGCATGGCTGCATGTTCAGTTTTTAAAGATGATGCCAAATTGTTTTCCGGAGCGGCTGTGCTATCTTACATTCCCTAATGGCAATACATGAGTGAGTTGGTGTCTCCCATCCTCACCAGCATTTGGCACTGTTATTGTTTTCTTTTTCAGCTGTTCTAACAAGTGTATAGTTACATCTCATTGTGGTTTTCATATGCATTTCTTTAATGGCTATGATTAGCCATTAAACATCTTTTGATAAGCCCATTCATGATGTCATTATGTTGAGTCTTTTAATCCATGAACACACTACATCTTTCCATTTATTTAGATTTCTTTTAAAAACATCACTGTTTTATAGTTTGCAGCATAGAAACCTTACACATTTTGTTATATTTGTACCTAAGTATTTCATTTTAAAGTTATTATATTTTATTTTGAGATAGAGTCTTGCTCTGTCACCCAGGCTGGAATGCAGTGGTGTGAGCTCAGCTCATTGCAACCTCCGCCTCCTGGGTTCAAAGGATTCTCATGCCTCAGCCTCCCAAGTAGCTGGGATTATCGGCACCCGCCACCACGCCTGGCTAATTTTTTTCTATTTTTAGTAGAGACGGGGTTTTGCCATGTTGGCCAGGCTGGTCTCAAACTCCTGACCTCAGGTGATTCACCTCCCTCGGCCTCCCAAAGTGCTGGGATTACAGGTGCAAGCCACCATGCCCGGCTGCCTAAAGTTATTTTAAATGGTATTTTAAAAATTGTTTATTTCCATGTGTTCTTTGCTAGTATTTAAAAATACAGTTGACTTATGAACAATATGGGTTTGAACAGTGTGGGACAACTTATACTTGGATTTTCTTCCACCTCTGCTACTCCTTAAGACTGCATGACCAACCCCTCCTCTTCCTTAGCCTACTCAATGAGAAGATGATGAAGAAGACCTTTATGGTGATCCACTTACATTTAAGCAATAGTAAACATATTTTCTCTTCCTTATGATTTTCTTAGTAACATTTTCTCTACTGTACTTATTGTAAAAATACAGTAGTATATAATACAGATATAAAATTATGTGTTAACCGACTTCATGTTATCAGTAAGGCTTTCAGTCAACAGTAGGCTATTTGTATTAAAAGTTAAGTTCTGGGGGAGTGACTTATATGCAGATTTTTCTGCTATGTGTTTTGGGGAGGGCTCGGGGGCCGGATCAGTGCCCCACTGGGTTGTTTAAGAGTCAAATGAACAATTGTTTTTTTCTGTTTTCATCGTATCCAGTGACCTTGCTGAACTTACTAGTTTCAAGTTTTCCTTTTTTTTTTAAGATTCCTTGGGATTTTCTATGCAGACCATCATGTTCTCTTCAAATAGGGACAATTTTATTTCTTCTTTTCCAATCTAAATACCTACTAATTCCTCTCCTTGGCTTTTGTGCTGGGTACAACTTCCAGTATTATGCTGAATAAGAGTGGCAGAAGAGAACATTCACCTCTCAGTTGTGTGCAATAATTCATTTTAAATATCGGACTTCATTTACTTATATTTTGTTTAGGATATCTGCATCAATTATCATGGACATTGGTCCATGGGGTATTTTCCATATTATACTGGTCTCATCTTGGAACCATCTTCATATTAATCTCATATTATTATTCTCTCAATTTCTATTTTCTAGAAGAGATTGTATAGAGTTTCTGTTCTTCAAATCTTTAGAATTCTCCAGTGAAACCATCTGGGCCTTAAAATTTCTTTTCTAACCATGAATTACATTTAATTGTTGTAAGACTATTTAAATGATCTATTTAGAACTACATGTGTTCAACAATTTGTACTTCTGATGCAACCTGTGGGCCATAACTCATTTCATTCTTGATAGTGGTAATTTTTTTTTTTTTTTTTTTTTGACAGACTCTTGCTCTGTCACCCAGGTTGGAGTGAAATGGCGTGATCTCGGCCCACTGCAACCTCCACCTCCCGGGTTCAAGCAATTCTCCTGTCTCAGCCTTCCAAGTAGCTGGGATTACAGGTGCATGCCACCACGACTGGCTAATTTTTTGTATTTTAGTAGAGACGGGGGTTTCACTGTGTTGCCCAGGCTGGTCTTGAACTCCTGAACTCAGGCAATCCACCTGCCTCAGCCTCCCAAAGTGCTAGGATTACAGGTGTGAGCCACCACACCCAGCCTTTCTTTTTCTGGTTTCTTAAAGGTTGGTAGGTTAAGATTATTTATCTGAAACACTCCCTCTTTTCTAAAGTAAACATTTAGTGCTATAAACGTCCTTGTTAGCAATGCTTTAACCATGTCCCTCAAATTTTGGTATGTTGCATTTTCATTTTAGTTATGTATTTATTTCCTCTCCATGACTATTTCAAAATGTATTCTTTTACTTTTTGCAGAGATAAGGTCTCACTATGTTTCCTAGGCTGGTCTCAAATTCCTAGACTCAAGGAAGCCCCGTGCCTCCGACTTACTTTCCAAGTGTGTTTGGAGATTTACTTTTCTGTTTGCATGTTGTCAGAGCACATATTCTGTATGATTTCAATTTATTTATTTATTTATGAGACAGAGTCTCCCTCTGTTGCCAAGGCTGGAGTGCAGTGGCACAATCTCAGCTCACTGCAAGCTCCGCCTCCCGGGTTCATGCCATTCTCCTGCTTCAGCCTCCCGAGTAGCTGGGATTACAGGCGGCCGCCACCATGCCCGGCTAATTTTTTGTATTTTTAGTAGAGATGGGGTTTCACCGTGTTAGCGAGGATTGTCTCAATCTCCTGACCTCATAATCTGCCTGCCTCGGCCTCCCAAAGTGCTGGGATTACAGGCGTGAGCCACTGTGCCCGGCCTCAATTCCTTTAAATATGTTGATATGTATCTCATGGCCCAAGATATTTTGATGCATGTTCTACAGGTGCTTGAAAGGTCTATTCTGCTACTGTTAGGTACAATAATCTATAAATGTCAATTAGATCCTGTTGATTGACACTGTTAAAGATTATTCAATATTCTTCCTGATTTTCTGCTTAGTTTTATCAATTGAGAGTCCAAAGTCTCCAACTATAATTCTAAATTTGTCCATTTCTCCTTTCAGTTTTATCAGTTTTGCTTCATATATTCTGAAGGTCTGATGTCTGAAATATACATATTTAAGACTGCTGTACCTAGTTGGTGGACTGACCTTTTCATCATTAAGTAACATCCCTCTTTGTTCTTGACAATTTTCTTTCCTCTGAAGTCTACTTATCCACCATTAATATAGTCACTCTTATTATTTGTATGTCCTTTCTTCGTATGTCTACATTCCAACAACTTATATCACTACATTTGGAATGAGTTTGCCAAGAGTAGTTGGGTTGTGTTTTTTTAATCCATTCTGTCAACGTGTCTTTTAATTGGTATATTTAGATCATGCATGTTCGATATAAGTAATGATATGTTAGGGCTTAAGCCTATGATTTAATTATTTATTTTCTGTTTTTCCTTCTGTTTGATTTTCTATTTCATTTTTCCTGCCTTCCTGTGGGTTGCCTGAACAGTTTTAAAATTTCATTTTGATCTGCCTATATTGTTTAAAACAATTTAATTCTGAGATACTTAGATTCACTTGTAAAAGATAATGCAGAGAGATCTCATACACCATTCATTTAGTTCCTTCTAATAGTAACATCTCACGTTATAATTACCTGAAATACCTCCTCTATATACACCGAGAACCACATCAAAGAATGTTGTAATTTGTGCTACAACTGTCAAACATAACTAGGAAAACTCAAGAGAAGGATGATCTATTATATTTACCCACATGTTTAAGCTTTTTTTCTTCCTTCATTCCTAACGTTCCCAGTTTCCTTCTTTTACTAGCTTCTGTTTGGAGAAATTCTTTCAGCTATTCTTTAAGGGTATGTGTGCTGATGAAAAATTCTTAGCTTTGCTTTATCTGAGAATATGTGTTTTACCTCCATATTTGAAAGATATTTTTGATGGGTACAGAACTCTGGGTTCAAAGTTATTTCTTGCATTTGAAAAATGCGGTGTTACTTCCCCCAGACTCCATGGTTTCTAATAAGACATATTTTGTCAAATAATTTTTCCCCTATAAATAATGTGGTTTCTTTCTAGTTGCTTTCAAGATTTTTTCTCTGTTCTTAGCTTTTACAGTTTTATTACGATGTGCATTGGCATGAATTTTTGGGGGGTTGTATGTTTGGGGTTTTTCAGCTTCTTGAATGTATAGGTTTATGCCTTTTGCCAAGTTTGGGAAATTTCTAGCCAATATTTCCTAGAATAATTTTTCAGCCCCACACTCTTTCTCCTCTCCTTCTGGCACTAGGACAAAGATGTTAGATCTTTTGTTATTGTTCCACAAGTCTCTTGGGTTCTGTTCATTTTTCTATTTTCTCTGTGTTGTTCAGGCTAAGTAATTTCTATTCTTAGAAGAAGAGAAACAGAAGAGTATCTCTATTCTTCTCTTGAACACACTGAGTATTTTTTTTCTCACAGACTTTTTTTTTTTTTTTTTTTTTTTTTGAGACAGAGTCTTGCTGTCACCCAGGCTGAAGTGCAGTCAGCGGCGCAATCTTGGCTCACTGCAACCTCCACCTCCCTGGTTCAAGCAATTCCCCCGCCTCAGCCTCCTGAATAGTCATCACGCCCGGTTATTATTATTATTATTATTTTGTATTTTTAGTAGAGACGGAGTTTCACCATGTTGGCCAGACTGGTCTCGACCTCAAGCAATCCGCCCTCCTCGGTCTCCCAAAGTGCTGGGATTACAGGCATGAGCCCCCACACCCAGACTTCACAGACTTTTTAGAATAGTTTTAGGTTCACAGCAAAATCTGAGAGGAAGGTACAAAGATTTCTCATATACTCTTTGCCCTCTGACATGCACAGCCTCTTCCATTATCAATCAACGTCTTCCCCCAAAGTGGTACATTTTTTTCTTTACAACTGATGAACCTACATTGATACATCATTATCACTCAGAGTCAACAGTTTACATTAGAGTTCACTTTTGGTGTTGTACATTCTATGGGTTTAAAAAATGTCAAAGCAAATATCCACAGTATCATACAGAATATGGTAGTATCATACAGAGTAGTTTCCTTTGTTTTGTTTTTTGAGACGGTCTCATTCTGTCGCCCAGGCTGGAGTGCAGTGGTGCAATCTCAGCTGACTGCAGCCTCGACCTCCTGGACTCAAGTGATCCTCCCATCTCAGTCTCCCAAGTAGCTAGGATTATGCCACCAGGTGTGTGCACCACCATGCCTGGCTAATTTTTGTAGAGATGGGGTTTCACTACACTGCCCAGGCTCATAGTTTCAATGCCCTAAAAGTCCTCTGTGCTCAGCCTTTTCATCCCTCTTCCCTGTCCCAAACCCTAACAACCACTGATCTTTTTACTGTCTGCATTTTCCAGAATGGAAAACATATGGTATGTAAATATTTTAGACAAACTGCATTCACTCAGCCAATCTAAAAAGGCGACATGTGCTTTTAAGGTTCTTCCATTTCTTTTCATGACTTGATAGCTCATTTCTTTTTTAGTGCTAAATAATATTCTATTGTCTGGATGTACCACTTTATCTGTTCATCTACAGAAGGACATCTTGGTTGCTTCCAAGTGTTAACTATTATGAGTAAAGCTGCTATAAACACCTGTGTGCAGGTTTCTATGTGAACACAGGCTTTTAACCTATCTGTGTAAATGCCAAGAAGTGTAATTGCTGGAGCATATGGTAACAGTATGTTCAATTTTGTAATAAACCACTGCACTGTCTTCCAAAGTGGTTATTTTGCATTCTCACCAGCAATGGATCAGAGTTTCTGCTGCCCCATACTGTCACCAGTATTTAACATCATCAGCGTTCTGGATTTGGGCCATTCTAATAGGTGTGTACAGGTATTTCTACTCTAATTTGAATTTTCCTGATGACATATGATGTGAAACATCTCATCATATGCTTACTTGCCAACTGTGTATCTTCCTTGGTGAAGTGTATGCTAAAGTCTTTGGCTTGTGAATTTTTTGATTTTTTTTTTTTGAGACAGGGTTTCGCTCTTGTGGTGAGGCTGGAGTGCAGTGGCGTGATCTTGGCTCACTGCAACCTCCGCCTCCTGGGTTCAAGTGATTCTCCTGCCTCAGTCTCCTGAGCAGCTGGAATTACAGGTGCCCACCACATCGCCTGGCTAATTTTTGTATTTTTAGTAGAGACAGGGTTTCTCCATGTCGGCCTGGCTGGTCTCAAACTCCTGACCTCAGGTGATCCACTTGCCTCAGCCTCTCAAAATGCTGGGATGAGGCATGAGCTAACGTGCCCGGCAGGCTAATTTTTTTTTTTTTGGAGACAGAGTCTTGCTCTTTCGCCCAGGCTGGAATGCAGTGGTATGATTTCAGCTCACTGCAAGCTCCACCTCCTGGATTCATGCCATTCTCCTGCCTCAGCTGGCAGGCTCATTTTTAAATTGACTTCTTTGCTTTTTTAAATTGACTTGTTTGCCTTTTTATTGTCAAGAATTTTTTTATATATTTTGGATAGCAATTCCTTATCTGAAATGTGTTTTGCAAATATTTTCTCTTTATTACAGTTAAAAATTTCTGTTCTGCAAAAGACACTGTCAAGAGAATAAAGTCTAGCTATTCAGTCCTTTCTTTCACAAACTACATCTTTGGTATTGCAGCTAAAGTCATTGCCAACCCCAACATCATCTAGATACTCTCATATGTTATCTTCTGTAATTTGTATAGTTTTGTGTTTTACATTTAGGTCTGTGGAATATTTTGAATTAATTTTTGTGCAGGATGTTAATGTCTGTGTCTAGATTCCCTTTTCTGCATGTGGGTGTCCAGTTGCTTCAGCAATATTTGTTGAAAAGACTTTGTTCTATTTTCCTGCCTCTTCTTTGTCAAAGATCAGTTTATATTCATGTGGCTCTATTTCTGGGCTCTCTATTCTGTTCCATTGCTTGATTTGTCTGGTTTTTTTTTTTTTTTACCACCACCACCCTGCCTTAATTACTGTAGCTTTATAGTATGTCTTGAAGTAATGTCAGTCCTCTGTTGTTTTTCAGTGTTGAGTTGTGTATTCTTAGTCTTTTGCCTCTCCATATAAACTTAATTTTAATGTTTATTTTATTGCAAATTGAAAAGTTGTAATTGTATACATTCAGGAGGTACAATGTGATATTATATGCATATAACACAGGATGATTAAATCAAGCTAACACATCCATTGCCTTGAATATTTATTTTCTGTATTGCCTTGAATACTTAATTTTGAAATACACAATTATTAATCACAGTCAACCCGTTCTGCAAGAGACCTTAAAATTTGTTCCTTCCATATCAGAAACTGTGTGCCATATAAACTTTAGAATCAGTTTGTTGGTATGCACAAAATAACTTGCTGAGATTTTGATTTGGGTGACAATGAATCTGTAAATCAAGTTGGGAAAAACTGGTATATTGATAATACCAACTTTTCCTATTCATAAACGTGAAACCTCTCTATTGGGTTGACTTTTTTCACCAGTTTTGTAGTTTTCCTCATATAGACTTTGTACGTATTTGGTTAGATTTAAACCTAGGTATTTCATTTTTTTGGTGCTAATATAAATGGTATGTTTTAAATTTCAAATTCTACTTGTTCATTGCTGGTATATAAAAAAGCAATATCATATATTAACCTTTATCTTACAACTTCCCCCATAATCGCTTATGAGTTCCAGGAGGGTTTTGATTTTTCAATAGATATGATCATGTCATCTGTAAGAAAGTACAGTTTTCTTTTTTCTTTCCCAATATGTATACCTTTTATTTCTTTATTTCCTTTTCTTGTCCTACTGCATTAGCTAGTACTTCCAGTACAATGTTGAGAAGCAGTGGTGACAGACATCCTTGCCTTGATCTTAGTGTGAAAGCTTTAAATTTTTCACTGTTAAGTTAGCTGAAGGCTTTTTGTAGATTTAAAAAAAATCAAGTTGAGGAAATTCCTCTTTATTCCTAGTTTACTGAGAGCTTTTTAACATGAATGGGTGTTAGATTTTGTCAAATGCTTTTTTTTTTTTTTTTTTTGCACCTATTGATATGATCATATGATTTTTCCTCTTTAGATGATGGATTACATTAATTGACTTTCAAATGGTGGACCAGCCTTACATACCTGGGATATATTCCAGTTGGTACTGGTGTGAAATTCTTTCTTAAAGACAGTCTTGCCCAGGCTGCAGTGCAGAAGTGTGATTACGGTTTACTGCAGCCTCAACCTTCAGGGATCAAGCGATCCTCCCACCTCAGTTTCTCAAGTAGCTAGGACTACAGGTGTGCACACCAGGCTGATTTAAAATTTTTTTTTGAGAGACAGGGCCTTGCTGTGTTGCACAGGCTGGTCTCAAACTCCTAACCTCAAGTGATCCTCCCACTTTAGCCTCCCAAAGTGCAGATTACAGGCATATGCCCAGCTATAAAATTCTTTACATTATTGAATTTGATTTGCTGATACTTGGCTGAAAAATTCTGCATCTATCTCCATGAGTGATATTTGTCTGTGGTTTTTATTTTTTTTCCAGACAGGGTCTCGCTCTGTTGCCCACGTTGGAGTGCAGTGGCACAGTGGCACAATTATGGCTCACTGCAGACTTGACCTCCCAGGCTCAAGTAATCTTCCCACCTCAGCCTCCTGAGTAGCTGGCACCACAGGCACATGTCACCATGCCTGGATAATTCTTGTATTTTTTGTAGAGATGGGATTTTTCCATGTTGCCAAGCTGATGTCAAACTCCTGGGCTCAAACAATTCTCCCACCTTGGCCTTCCAAAGTGCTGGGATTACAGGTATGAGCCACCATGACTGGCAGTGTAGTTTTTTTTTTTTTTAATGTCAATTTTATTATTATTTTTTTAATGTCAATTTTATTTCTCTCTCTCTCTCTTTTTTTTTTTTTTTTTTTTTTTTTTTGAAGAGATAGGGTCTCACTCTGTCATCCAGAGTGGAGTACAGTGCTGTGATCATAGCTCACTGCAGCCTTGAACTCCTGGGCTTAAGCCATCCTCCTGCTTCAGCTTCCTAAATAATGCTGAACTTAGATGGTAAGTGTAGGCAGCTCTTTAAATTTAACCAACTCTCACCCTATGGATTCAGAGACCATAGCTGAATATCCAGGAGGTAACAATTCCTGGCTATTCCTTCTCAGTATTTTCTTTATTAAAAAATGTTTTATTTTACTTTAAGTTCTGGGATATACGTGCAGAATATGCAGGTTTGTTACATAGATATATGTGTGCCATGGTGGTTTGCTGCACCTATTGACCTCTGTCATCTAGGTTTCCTCCCCTTGACTCCCACCCGCCAACAGATCCCGGTGTGTGTTATTTCCCTCCCTGTGTCCATGTGTTCTCATTGTTCAACGTCCACGTATGAGTGAGAACATGTGGTGTTTGGTTTTCTGTTCCTGTACTTGCAGAGGATGATGGCTTCCAGCTTCACCCATGTCTCTGCAAAGGACATGATCTCATTCCTTTTTATGGCCGCACAGTATTCCATGATGTACATATACCACATTTTCTTTATCCAGTCTATATCACTGATGAGCATTTGGGTTGGTTCCATGTCTCTGTTTCTGAAAATACTGCTGCAATAAACATATGTGTGCATGTGTCTTTACAGTAGAATGATTCAGGCTTTGGGTATATACCCAGTAATGGGATTGCTGGGTCAAATGGTATTTCTGGTACTAGATTCTTGAGGAATTGCCACACTGTCTTCCACAATGGTTGAACTAATTTACATTTACATTTCTGCTTGATTCTTGGGATCAAGCGTTCCTCCCACCTCAGCTTCCCAAGTAGCTAGGACTACAGGCATGCACCACACAGGGTGATTTTTATTTTTATTTTTCTAGAGGCAGGGCCTTGCTATGTTGCACAGGCTAGTCTCAAACTCCTAGCCTCAGGGCATGAGCCACAGTGCCCAACGGTGTAAAAACATTCCTATTTATACACAGCCTCACCAGCACCTATCATTTCTTGACTTTTCAGTAACTTCCATTCTGACTGGCATGAGATGGTATCTCATTGTGGTTTTGATTTGCATTTTCTAATGATCAATGATGTTGAGCTTTTCTTGGCTCTGTAGTTTTCTTCTAAGTTCTTTATCTTGTTTTGGTATTAAAATAATGCTCCTCTAAAAGCATGAGTCAGAAAGTATTCCTTCTACTTGTATCTTCTGAAAGAGATTGTAGAGAATTGGTATAACTTCTTCCTTAAATATCTAGTAGCACTCACCAGTGAACCTATCTGGTCCTAGTGTTGTTTTGGAAGGTTATTAGTTATTGATTCAATTTGTTTAATACATAGATTTAGGCCTATTCAGATCATATATTTCTTCTTGTGTAACTTTTTGCAGATACTGTCTTTCAAGGAATTGGTACATTTCATCTAGGTTACCAAATTTATGGGCCTAGAATTGTTCATAGTATCCCTTACCCTTTTAATGTCCATAGGATCTGTAGTGATGTTTTGATTTCTGATATCAGTAATTTGTGCCCCTTTTTTTCTTAGTTATCCTGGCTAGAGGCTTATCAACTTTACTGATCTTTTCAAAGATGCAGATTTTCATTTTGTTGATTTTTTTCTATTAATTTCCTGTTTTTAATTTCATTCATTTCTGCTCTAATTTTTATTATTTCTTTTCTTCTGCTTATTTTGGATTTAATTTGTCCTCTTTTTTCTAGTTTCCTAAGGTGTAAACTTAAATTACTGATTTTAGGTATTTCTTGTTTTCTAATATATGCATTCAATGCTATAAATTTCTTCCTAAGTACTGCTTTTGCTTCATCCTACAAATTTTGTTTTCCTTTTCATTTAGTTCAAAGTATTTTAACATTTCTCTTGAGATTTTTCCTTTGATGCATTTATTATTTAGAAGTGTGCTGTTTAATCTCAAAAAATTTGGGTATTTTCCAGCTATCTTTGGGTTATTTATATCTAGTGCCCCCTACTTGATCATCTTAATTCCACTGTGGTCTGATATGGTTTGGCTCTGTGTCCCCAATCAAATCTCATCTTGTAGCTCCCATAATTCCCATGTGTTGTGGGAGGGATCCAGTGGGAGACAACTGGATTATGGGGGCAGGTCTTTCCTGTGCTATTCTCGTGATAGTGAACTGGTCTCATGAGATCTAATGGTTTTAAAAACAGGAGTTTCCCTGCACAAGCTCTCTCTTTGCCTGCTGCCATTCATGTAAGATGTGACTTGCTTCTCCTTGTCTTCTGCCATGATTATGAGGCTTCCCCAGCCATGTGGAACTATAAGTCCATTATAAACCTCTTTCTTTTGTAAATTGCCCAGTCACTAGTATATCTTTATCAGTAGTGTGAAAATGGATTAATACATGGTCTGAGAGGTGACTATGATTTCTACTATTTCAAATCTCTTAACATGTGTATTATGGCCAAGGTACAGTCTATCTTGGTGAGTCTTGGGTGTGCTTGAGAAGAATGTCTAACATACTACTGTTGAATGGAATAGTCTACAGATGTCTATTGTATCAAGTTGACTGATGGTGTTGCTGAGCTATGTCCTTAGTGATTTTCTGTCTGTTGGCAATATGCCCATTTCTGACAATGGGGTATTTCCAACTATAATAGTAGATTTCTCTGTTTCTCCTTGTAGTTCTATTAGTTTTTGCCTGAGTTTTTATTTTAATTAAATTATCAGTTCCAAGTCTTCTATTCGATTATTACATATTTCATTTATTTGATGAGATTTTCTAGCTGTTCGTTTGTTTCAAAAGTGTCTGTAACTGCTTGTCCAAATATCTTTATGGTAGCTGCTTTAAAAGTCTCTCAGTTAATTATAGTTCCAACACCTGTGTCAATCTTGATGTTGGCATTTGTTATCTTTTCTCATTCAAGTTGAGATTTTCTTGGTGTGTGTTAAGATGAGCGATTTTTATTATATCCTGGTCAACTGGGGCATTTTTATGAGACTCTGGATTATATATAATCTTGCACTTCAGCAAGACTTTACTAAAACTATGCTGGCAGGAACAATGGCTGGCAGGGAAAGGGGAGCACTGACTCTACTACTATGCAGAGGTGAAGTTCTGGCTTTCCACAGGGCTTCCATTTACACGCTGGGGAGTATCCTGTTACCACTGGAAAGGGCTGGAAGTCCATGGTCCCCACTTATCCTCCACCAACACTGTGGAAGGAGGCCTTGTTACTGCTGGATGTGGTGGAGGTCTAGGCTCTCCACTTTGTTCACTGACTCTAACCCTTGTGGAAAGGGCAACTCATCACCACAAAGCAGGGGTAGATATCAACTGACATTGCAGGAGCAGGATGATGGCAGGGAAGAGAATGCGTTATGGCTGTGTGATCCTACTTGGATCACCACTGGCATCATAGGGAAGGAAAGGGGTACCTTGTTCCTGCTGGGTAGGGGGTCAGAGTCCAGGATCCCCACTCAACTTCCTTTGACATCACCCCAGTGGGAAACGGGAGGGGTATATTTAATGTCAAACAGGTTTCCAACTTTCTAGGCTGCCCCTTTATTAGTCCACTGGCAAGAAAGAAGAGGTTTTACTTGGGACTTCTGGGGGAGGTCTGCACCAGGCGGCATTTCTCTTGTTGGGGGCATCCAGTCTGAGATATGGAGGAAACAAAAAGAAAATCCAGGGAACTTACTGCTATGTCATTCCCTGAGTTCCAGATTCTCTAGTTGGTGTGTGTTCTCCAGTTTTGAAAGTCTTCTCATATTTGTTTTATAAAAATGTCCAGGGATTTTAGGTGTACTTTGTGGGAAGGATGCAGAACATGCATCTATTCTATTTTGTGTGGAAACATAAGTACATGTATGTTTAAGGAATTAGAGACCTGAATTAATCTAATTTTATATAGAGTCAAAATAAAAGATGAACATAAAATAAGAATCAGAGAAATACAGTAATAGTTACTAAAAAAGTTCCCAGCTTCCACAGAAATACTACCTTTCTCAGCTGTCCTCCTGATCTTAGGAATGGTGAATTTCTTCAAAGGATTGACTTCACGAGTATTTAACATGGGTTCGCTAGTTGAGCTCATTTGCCACAGTGTATTCTGTTTAGCAGTTTCTTTCATTTCCATTTTGTTGGTGGCCTAAAATCAACCCAAGGTTATTAAGCAAACGGTCAATAAATACATAAAAGGCAATGGCAGTACAATCATTTAAAAGTTCAACAAAAGTAAATAGTAAAATGTTCTTAGTCAACTATCAGAAAGTTTCCATCTCAATTTGCCAGTTACCCAAAAAAGAAAATGAGTTTACAACTTTGGTTTTTGTATATCAAAAATATCAGCTGGGCACAGTGACTCACACCTGTAATTCCAGCACTTTGAGAGGCTGAGGTGGGCAGATCACTTGACATTAGGAGTTTGAGACCAGCCTGGCCAACATGGTGAAACCCCGTCTCTACTAAAAACACAAAAAAATCAGCTGGGCGTGGTGGCACATGCCTGTAATTCCAGCTACTTGGGAGACTGAGGCATGAGAACAGCTTGAACCCAGGAGGTGGAGGATGCATCGAGCTGAGATCACTCCACTGCACTCCAGCCTGGGCAAAAGAGCAAGACTCTATCTCAATATATATATTCATATATATATATTTCACATATATATTTCATATGTATATATATGAATTTTTGTTTCTAACACATTTTTCCTTGTAATTCATGTAACTGCAATTAGGTAACCAAAAGTCTCCCTGCTCCTGAAAAGCTCAAAAACTTACAGCCATAACAATTTTTATACACATTTGGTAAAATTCTTACCAAATACTACATTTTTTCTTTCTTTGTTTCTTTTGAGACAGGGTCTTCTCTGTGTTGCCCAGGCTGGTTTTGAACTCCTGGGCTCAAGTGATCCTCCTGCCTCAGAATCCCAAAGTGTTGGAATTACAGGCGTGAGCCACCATGCCCAGCTCAAATATTCCATTTTCAGAAAGCATTTTTTTCCTATACATTTCTGTGACAAAAATGATTCTCTCTTTAAATCAAAATCTCTGGTTTCAGAAGAAACTTCAAAAAGCTGTAAACCAACGATTGCTGACTATTCCTACAGTTGATGGCCAACAACAGCCAATTGCTTATTGACTACTGCTGCATAGTATCATTCTATAAATGCTTAAGACAACATCATATATTGCTATACCAGAAATATCAAAAATATTCCTCCCTTCCTTTTTCCCTCTCCTTTCTCTCTCTCCCCAAACTTCCCTGCAACCTCCATCCCCTGCCAAATATTGATTCTTAACCTCTTTAAGTAGAACTCAAACTGGATTTCAAAAGACAGCTATGGAGTATACACACAAGGAAATATATATAAGCAGGTATTTTTCATGCCATTTCATAAGATGGTTGATGGCCCTCCTGACACCTATCAACGGCTTAGTTCAAACATTAGATCACAATCCAAATTAAAAGATGCCAAAATTCTACAGAAGGATCACAAAGGATAAGGTTCTAAGAAGGTTCACAAGGATGTCCCTCTTAATGCCCTCCTGTTCTTTATGAAAGGTGATCTTGCAATCTCCCAATCAAACATGGATCAGGGAATGAAAAAGACCTCTAGAAAAAAAGAGAAGCCAGGCAGCCCTTCTTTCATTCAGCCACAAAGACACTAGTGGAGTACTGTTTTCTAACAAGAATACTCCTAAGATGCACCAGCTCTAGAGATACTTGTCAAGGCTGCCACGTTCACCTCACAGTTTAGTAAGGGGAAGAATGGAAAATAGTTTAGAATACCTTATGCAATAAAAATCTCTTCAATTAGTCATGATCTGTAACAACAGCACATAAAGGTAAAGAACAATCAGTTGAATATACTTTACTTGAACAGCCAAGTGCTGGGACAATCCTCAAAGCACAATCTTCAAAACTGCCCTTAACTACAGTTAAATTACATATTCGGTTTGGGAGGTTGAGGTGGGTGGATTACGAGGTCAGGAGTTTGAGACCAGTCTGGCCAACATAGTGAAACCCCGTCTCTACTAAAAGTACAAAAAATTAGCCGGGTGTGGTGGTGTGCACCTGTAATCCCAGCTACTCTGGAGGCTGAGGCAGGAGAATCACTTGAACCCAGGAGGCAGAGGCTGCGGCAAGCCGAGATCGCACCATTGTACTCCAGCCTGGACAACAGTGTGAGACTCTGGCTCAAAGAAAAAAAAAATTACATATTCAAGAAAGCTCGATGATTTCAGCTATAGGGTTTCTCTAGCATAATTTACTAATAAAGGAAAGATTTATGAAGTTCACTTCTGTTCCTCAGGGCTTACTTAGGATAATACTTTGCCACAAAAAGCTAAGTTTACAACTAATGAAAGATGAATAATCAGGACACAACGGTGTTCAACATCCTTCATTAAATAAGTTGTGCTCAGCAATTTTTCATTTATTATCTTTTAAGCAGGAATAACGTCTCTTTAACTTCAACCATGTTAAAGTGATAACTTCATGTATTTTTGTTTGTTTGTTTGGGTTTTTTATGGGTGGGATATTAGACCTTTGATATATATTTCTTTATGCTCATGTATCACAGACCTATAACCTTTATATTTATATGTTACATATTACAAATTATATCATATGAAATAGTCCTACGATTATATATATATGTATTATTTATATACATATATATATAAGTAAAATAAGGAAGTTTGAATTCTGAGGATTCATGCTGAGACTGTTTTCTGGAGTCCTGGGCTATTCTAGATAGAAAAAGAAATCAATTATAAATCATTCATGAATAGTTAATGTACATGGCAATATACATAAAGTATATATATAAAATATATAATATATATAAAGTATATACCATATACTTTAACAGATATTCAAAATAACTAAAGAACAAAGGAACCAAAGACAAGTGTTTGCTAATAATTTAAACACCTATTTATATAGGTTTTAAGAGAATGTATGTTATGAACAACTTTAGGCCAATACATTTAGATATTACAGAAAATAATTCTTAGGAAAAAAGCTGCCAAAATTGATTCAAGAAGAAACAAAAACAATGAATAATCCTGTTATTATTAGGAGGAAATTAAATCAGTAGAAATTCAAACAAAAGTTAAATAAAAATGATAATACATCATAAATCAGCTGAGTTCATCTCAGAAATGCAAAAATTTGCCATTTTCTAGCTCACTTCCCACTCCCTCCTCAATCTACTTTGATTTCTACTTCCATTACTCCACCTAAACAGTGATCTTCAAAGTCATCAATGATTATCCACATCAGTCATTTGTGGCTCATGACTTACTTGGCCTCTCTCTGTTTGATACTCTTGACCACTCTGTTCTCGAAATAACACAGCTTGCCAGACTTCTATGACTTCATAATCCTGATTTTCTTGGTTTCTTAGTAACTCACCTTTCTGTATCTAGCCTTTATTATTTACTAATTTTTGCTTTAAAGAAAATATTCTTTCCATTTTTATTTTTTAGTATTTCATCAAACTTAATCTTTGAAAACATGGCAAATAAAAATAGAAACTTGTGGTTTTAGTTAGCATTTAATTCATTATCAGTGACATTGAGCTATTTTGTTTTTTCTGTGAATCACTCGTTCTTATCTTTTTGTCCATTTTTTTCCCACAGAGAAGATAGTATTCTAGTTAATGATTTATAAGGACTCCATATACAAATAAATTAGTTTTGTCTGTCATATGTATTTTAATATTTTTGCCTTTTAATTTTGTTTGTTTCTATATGAGGAAGATTCCTCACATAGAAAAACTAATTTTTGTATAGTCTCATTTCTGAACCTTTTTTTTTTCCCTTTGAGACTAGGTCTCACTAGTGTTGCCCAGGCTGGTCTCAAATTCCTGAGCTCAAGCGATCAATTATGACATGGGGAATTCTGGTTTGTCCTCATTGCACTGTGTGGGGTGAGTGAGAGCGCCGTCATGGGAAGATGCCAGCTAACTGCACACAGATTTTTGATCCTCATGCCTCAGCCTCCCAAATGGCTAAGTAGCTAGGATTACAGGCAAATGCCAACTGTGCTTGGCTAATTTCTCAATCTTTTATTACACATCATCACCAGGAATATCTAAGAGTTCCAGTTTCTCCATATTCTCATCAACGCTTCATGTTGGTAGTCTTTACTTTCTGCCAACCTGACAGGAGCAAATGATAACTAATTGTGGTTAGTTTGCATTTTCTCTCCCCTCACCCCTTTTTTTTTGGACAGTGTCTTGCTCTGTCACCTAGGCTGGAGTAAAGTGGCGTGATCTCAGTGCACTACAAACTCTGCCTCCTGGGTTCAAGCGATTCTCCTGGCTCAGCCTCCCTAGTAGCTGGGACTATGGGCACGTGCCACCACGCGTTGCTAATTTTTGTAGAGACAAGGTTTCACTATGTTGGCCAGGCTGGTCTCAGCTTCCTGACCTCAAGTGATCTGCCCGCCTCATTCTCCCAAAGTGCCTGTGGGCGTGAGCCACTGAATCCAGCCCCCAATTTTTGAGAATGATCATGTACTGAGTATATATATTGGTCATGTTTCCACATCTGGGAAATACTCATTCAAGCTTTTTACCCACTTTTCTATCAGTTTAGTCTATGTATTTGCAAGAAATCTTTATATGAGATATTATCTTTTTGCTAATTATATTTATTGCAAATAATTCCCCCCACTTTTAAAAGTTGTATTTTCATTTTCTAAAAGAGGTATGTTTAATTTTAGTCCCAAATATGAATATTTTTATTTATATTTTGTGCTTTCATTTTTGCTTTTGATCAACTTTAAGAAATACTTCTCCCCAAGCTGGGCACAGTGGTTCACGCCTGTAATCCCAGCACTTTGGGAGGCTGAGGTGGGTGGATGACGAGGTCAGGAGATTGAGACCATCCTGGGTAACACGGTGAAACCCCATCTCTACTAAAACTACAAAAAATTAGCCGGGCGTGGTGGCAGGGGCCTGTAGCCCCAGCTACTCAGGAGACTGAGGCAGGAGAATGGCACGAACCCGGGTGGCGGAGCTTGCAGTAAGCGGAGATTGCGTCACTGCACTCCAGCCTGGGCGACAGAGCAAGACTCTGTTTCCAAAAAAAGAAAAAAGATATACCTCTTCCCAAGATCATAAAGATATCCCATATATTTTCTTCTAAAACTTTCATAGTTGTGTCTTTTACTTTTAAGTATTTACTATGCCTCAAATTCATTTTTTATCTATGGTAAAAAAATAAAAGTTCAAGTTTTCCATGTGACTATCAAACTGCTAGCATTTTTTTTAAACAACCTTTCCTATTCCTACTTATCTGTAATGCCATCTCTGACATAAACCCATTTTCTACATATGTATGAATTCTGGGCTCTGTGCTCTGTTTCATCAGTGTCTTTCTGTATTCATGCATCAACACCATATTGTAACAAATCTTGATACATGCTTTAGCAAAACTGAAAGAAAAAAAAAAACAAAACAAATCTTGTTCTTCCACAGCCTCTTTGCACTTACATACACATTTTAAATTAGGCCTATCTAAGAATAAATTTTGTTTAGGTTTTAACTGGAACTTCACTGAACCTCGTGATCAATCTTAAGATAAGTCATGTTGTTATATTAGCTTTCCTATCTGTGAACATGGTATTCAGGTCATTAATGTCTTTCAAAAAGTTTTATAACTTTTTTCCCTGAGAGTTTTTACACTTCTTTTAAAGTATTTAATCTAAAGTACTTTATAATTTTTACGTTACTATATACAGTATCTTTAAAAGTTATTTTATTCACTACTATGTTTAAAATGATGTTGATAATGATAATAAAAATGGCTAACACATATATAACACTTACCAGGTACCAGACACTTTTCTAAGTGCTTTAGATATATACTGATCCATTTAATCTTCACAATATCCCTATCAGATACCCTTATTTTAAATTAGAAAACAAAAGTGCAGGGAAGTTAAATAGTATGTCCAAGGACACAAAGCTAGGAAGGGTGGAATCTGGAATTCAAAGCTAGGCAGTGTGGCACCAGAGTGAATGCACTCAATCACTAGGCAAATGACTCTCCAAAACCAATTTCTGTATATTGGCTACCCAGCAACTTTCTTAAGCTCTTATTAATTCTAATAATTTATCTTCATTAACAGCCATATCCTCTATGAATAATGGACTGTATAATGACTTATGGTTTTGTGTCTTCCCATCTGATTCTTATGCTATTTATTTCTTGTACCTAGTGCAATGTTGAATATAAGTGATAATGGCAGGTATCTTGATCTTGCCCTTGATTTTAAAGGGAATGTTTTAAATCTTTTACAGTTTAATATGATAAATTCTATTTTTTAGTAGACATGCTGCCATCAGGCTTAATTTTCCTGGGTACAAATTCTAGAATGACTGATACTTTCTCTCAGCACTCTGAAGATGTTATTACCTCCAATATAATTGTCATTCATTTATGAGTAATCTTTTCCTCTGGCAGCATTTAGTATCTTTGTCTCTTATGTCCTGCATTTTCATCATGATGTTCTAGGCTAAGTATTTGATGAACTTCTTATATCTAACTTTTGGTATCTTTCAACAATTATGTGAAATTCTCAGAAACTTTATTGTTAAATATTGCTGTGACATCATTCTGTTTCCTCAGTATAGAACATCTATTTACCTATGTTCAAATTTCTACCTTTATTCTTCATGTTTCTTAACCCTCCTTCATATCTAAAAATAATATCATGTTTCTTCATATCTAACATCTGGTTCACTGACTCTCTTCAGCTAGGTCTAATCTGCTTCTAGTCCATTGAGTTTTTAATTATTACTATTTCCATTAATAAGGGTTATATTTGGTTATTTAAAAAAATCTGCTTCTCACATTTTAAAGCCTTTCTCATTTCTTTAAAAATATATTGTCTTTAAACTGAGTGTGATGGTTTACACCTGTACTCCCTGCTATGTGGCAGGTTGTGGTGGTAGAATTGCTTGAGCCTATGAGTTCAAAGCTCTAGTGAGCTATGACTGCACTCCAGCCTGGGCAACGTAGCAACGTAGCAAGAAAAAAAAAAACTCTGTCTCTAAAAAAATGCTGTATTTGATAATTCCAAAGTCTTAAGTCTCAACTCTGATTCTCCTGTTTTTTTTTTGTGTGTGTGTTATCGTTTACTTATAATACCTGGCTTCCTGTATGATTTATATATATCATTAATTCGTTCACTATTTCCGTAACTCATATTTCTTAAAGCTTGGAACAGGCATAAAGACAGACATCTAAGAACAATAAAATAGGAAAAAGAGTTCCAAGATAAACCTTCACATATATGTGAAATGATGTTCCACAAGGTGCCAAGACCATTCAGTGGGAGAAAGGACAGTCTGCAACAAATAGTGCCGGAAAACTGGATATCCATGTGCAAAAGAATGAAGTTGGATTCTTACTTTAAACCATGTACAAAAATTAACTGCAAATGGATCAAAGACTAAAGATAAGAGTTAAAACTATCAAACTGTTAGAAAAAAAAAAAAAAGCACATAAAGAAAAAGCCTAATGTGAAGGTATTGGGAGGTGGGGCCTTTAGAAGCTGATTAGGTATTAAAGGTGGTGCCTTCATGAAGGTACCCTTACAAAACAGACTGTAAAGACCTCCCTCACTGCTTCTACCATGTGAAGAAGCAGGGAAAAGACAGCTGTCTGTGGACCAGCAAGCAGTCCCTCACCAGCTACCAAATCTGGCAGCACCTTGATCTTGGACTCCCCAGTCTCCAGAACTGTGACAAAGAAATTTCTGTTGTCTATAAGTTACCCAGTTTATGGTATTGTGTTACAGCAGCCTAAATGCACCAAGACAGAGGATTTTTAGAAGATCTCCTATAGGTTAGTTTGAACTGATCTTTAGTCAGCAAGAGCATAATCAAAAGAGCATAATCTGTATGGTAAGCTGGAAAAGGCCCATATCAAAAAATATATGTAGTATAATGACTTAGATGTCAACCTTGCACAAAATGGCTGCCAACAGTGAGCCAAGATTGCGCCACTGCACTCTAGCCTGGGCGACAGAGTGAGACTCCGTCGCAAAAAAACAGAAACAAACAAACAAAAATGACCATCAACAAATGTCTGTTGAATTGGTGATAGTGGTACCAAAGGGGTAAAGTTAAACAACACATTGCTTTTCATGGACTCGAAGTTTGAAACCAAGCTTTGTTGAAGGGTCAGAGGATGCCCCTAAGAGGTTACCAGTAAAATCCATCTATTAATAATCCTCTTATTGGACTTAAAGAATGTTGCTGACCTTTCTCTACCAATTAAGGCAGGAGCATATGGGTAAGCATTAGTTATTTTTTTGTTGTTGTTGTTTTTTTAAATGGAGCTCAGACTCAACACCTATGAAGCCATTATGTGACATTCCATTAGGTAAATGTATAGATTATTCAAGGGTTTACATGTCAACACTTTTTGAACACATACTTTTTTTTTTTTTTTAAATTTCAGACAGAGTCTCACTGTGTCCCCATGCTGGAGTGCAGTGGTACGATCTCGGCTCACTGCAACCTCTGCCTCCCGGGTTCAAGCGATTCCCCTGCCTCAGCCTCCCAAGTAGCTGGGACTACAGACATCCGCCACCACACCTGGCTAATTTTTTGTATTTTCATAGAGACAGGGTTTCACCATGTTGGCCAGGATGATCTAAATCTCCTGACCTCATGATCTACTCACTTCGGCCTCCCAAAGTGCTGGGATTATAGGTGTGAGCCACCATGCCCAGCCACACACACACATTTAAAGAAAGTTCAATTTCATCACAGTGACTTGTGAAGTTCTATCTTTCATTTTTTCTCAAATCCTTTAATGTGAAGTTTGACTATTGGTACCTTGGAACTTGGGAGAAGAGTGGAACATCTGGAATGCCTAAATGCAAGACAATAATGACCCATAAAGTTTTTTTAAATTTCCCCTCAATCTTATACATAGGAGGTAGAAGTTATTTTAAAAGAGTGTTTCTGGGTTATCTCCATCCTCTTTATATTAAATGAATAGAAAACTAGAAGCAAAAGAGCAAAGAATGCATGGCAGTTTTATCATGCTTTTAATTTTATTTAAAATGGCTATTAGGACTTAGGCCATTTTTCACTTCTTTTCACTCATCTTGTTTACTTTGCCACTGTCAAATCTGAGTCTTTTAGAAAGACATTAACAAATTCTGCTGGAGAAGATGAACTATCTATTCAGTCTACTTCCTTAGAGGGCATTAGTGTGATCCAGAGACAAAGGCTCATAGCAACTACATAATAATTCCAGTAGTTACCTGGGCTCACTATCAGAACCACACAATTAAAAAAAAAGTCAACATAACTCCCAAAAAGAATGCCCCCATTCTGCTGACATTTGTTTTACTTAAGTTTAAAAGATTTAGACAAGCAGAACCTGTGTGCTTCTTAGAATCAGTGCCCATATTGACCACTGCCTCAGAAAGATATGCAGTATCAAAAGAAAGCCTCACAATTAGACTGCACTACACATCTCTAAATCCTTAAAAATTTATAGTAAAACTGTAGTAATTTAAACTATTTGGGGAGAATAAAAATCTTAGTATCTGGATAAAAGCAACAAATATATTATCAAGTGCTAACAAATAAAGCCTCTTCCAGATTTGTTTTGAAGACTCTAAGACTGAAAGCAATTTTCCCCCCAATGCAAAAAAGTCTAGAACTGATCACAGAGACCAGTTAAAGTAAGGGGGGTGGTGGGAGGGTATCTAAATTATCAGGGTCAACCAGTGACAAGTAGCTAAAGATAACCTGGCTAGGAAATTCACACCCTTTTGATTTAACAAACCAACCTTTCACTTCCCTTCCAAATTGTCTTTACAAAATCGGGTTGAAAAAAAAATTGTGAAAGGATTTATGAAATAACAGAAAGTATTCTGTACAAGAAGTCAGCAGACATAGGTTTCTTGTCCTGATTCTGCCACTCACTAGATGTCTGCTCCTAAGCTTTACTTTGCTCATTTGTGTTTCGGTAAGGCTTAAAGCTGTATTGTAAACTGTAAAATGTTTTGCCTCCTCCTAACACTTACCCCTCTTCCTACCACTTTCAGGCTCTATCTACATTTTCTCTGTGGTTCCACATATAGGCGTATGCAAGAAATTGTACACTGTATGCAAGTCGATGCCTTAAAAGTTAGATGCCCTCAGTACGTTGAACAGTCCCAATTCCTCCTCTACCTTTCCAATTACTTAGAATATTTCTTTGCCTAGAGTATTTCCTTCCATGACTATAGTATTTTTGCTTTTTAAATGCCAATAGTGGGTCCAATTCCCATCCTCTGAGAGTGAATTTCATCTTTAGAATCAACCAAAAATCATTTAAAACCCATAAGATTAATATGTGGGTAACTAAATGCGACAATACCACTATTGACTAAAAGTATAAAAATTTTAAGAATCTAAAAAGCAATTAACTCTCTTTTAAGAGTCAAGATCTCACTCTGATATCTCACCCAGGCTGGAGTGCAGTGGTACAATTACAGTTCATTGTAACCTTGAATTCCTGGGCTCGAGCGATCCTTCTGCCTCAGCCTCCTAAGGAGCTAGGATTGCAAGCACATGCCTCCTCACCAGGCTAATTTTTATTTCATTTTTTGAAAGATAAGGTCTCGCTATGTTGCACGGGCTGGTCTCAAACTCCTCACCTCAAGCAATCCTCCTGCCTCTGCCTCTCAAAGTGCTGGGATTACTGGCATGAGCCACTAAGCTGGGCCTCATTTTCTTGCCCTGCTTATGCATTGGTTCAAAAAGTAATTTCAAACCTTGAATACCACAAATGTTCTAAGCAATATTTGCATATTGGCTTGACTTTCAAATTATTATTGAAAATTTACTATTATTCAAATAAAATTATTCATTTTTATTATTCAAATTATTATTGAAAGTTTCAATACTTACCCTAAATTAAGGTCAATTATGTACGGGATCATATTCTGTACTGTACTACAATTTACCCATTTTTCTATCTCCAGCACAAAGTATACTTCCTTACAAAATAAATACCTGCTATGGTCTGAATGCTCGTGCCCCCCGACACTCACACGTTGAAGCCTAAACATCAGAGTGATGGTATTAAGAGGTGAGGCCTCTGGAGATGATTAAGTCTTGAGAACAGACCCCTCATGAATGGGGTTAGCATACTTATTAAAGACCCTCAAGGGTCTTTAATTTCACCATGCAAAAACACAATGAAAATGCACCAGGTATGAGAAAGCACCCATCATCCCAGACACTGAATCTGCCAGCACCTTCATCTTGGACTTCTCTGCTTCCAGAACTGTGAAAAATATATTTATGTTGTTTATGAGTTACCCAGTTTATATTATGTTGTAGTGGCCCGAGTAGATTAAGACAGTACCCAATAAGTATTATCATCAAGAATAAATATTTACATACTTTAAAGTATTCCAAAGTGTGATAAAAGACACTCTTCATCTATCTTCTTTATTGCCAAATTATTTATAAGTCAATTGTAAAGTAGTTAAAAGAAATCAACAAGTTATAAATAAAGCAGTAACAAAGCCATTATTTGATATACTTACCGCTCTTCAATGGTATCTAGCATCATACAGTTATGATCATTACTCAGTCCATACATGAAAACTGATAAGGGAATATCTACAAAATAAAAATAAAAACAGAAACTTGTAGAGAATTATGATCAGAAGCTCCCCCTGCCCAATAATTAGCTCTTCATTGTCCTCTCTATTCATTTTTTTCTTCCTGGTTTCTGCCTCCCTTTCACTCCTGTTTCATTCTAGGGGAGGGAGCTGTCTGTTTTCTGCATATCTCAGTTCCTTCTCTCATGTCTTTCCCTTCCTCCCTCTTCTTTCCCTCCTCTTTTCTCAATAAGCTTTTCTCTTTTTCTTCCCTTCAGTACATTCTCATCTGCTATCCAGAGTCCCAGTGTCAGCTCACCAATTTTACGCAGTTCTAGTTGGGAAAACCACCTGTAATGCAGCAGATGAGCTTGCTCTAGTGTTTTTACACACAGCACAAAACATTGATTTTTAGTCAATCACTGCAGTTATGATACATACTACACACAGTATAGGTAGCTTATATATAATATCTCATTTTATCTTTACAGATTGATGGTATTACTCTCATTTTCAGATGAGAACAACAGACTCAGAAAGTTTAAGAAACTTATCTGAGGTAACCAAACTGGTAAGTTGGTTTTCAAGTTCAGGCTTGATGCTTACCTATGGATCTAAATCACTGCACTATTCAAACTCCGTTCTTTGTGTGTGTGTGTGTGTGTGTGTGTGTGTGTGTGTGTGTGTGTGACAGTCTCTCTCGCTCTGTCACCCAGGCTGGAGTGCAGTGGCATGATCTCGGCTCACTGCAACCTCCGCCTCCTGGGTTCAAGCTATTCTCCAGCTTCAGTCTCCTGAGTAGCTGGGAAAACAGGCATGTGCCACCATGCCCAGCTAATTTTTATATTTTTAGTAGAGATAGGGTTTCACCATGTCTTGAACTCCTGACCTCCAGTGATCTGTTAGCCTCAGCCTCCCAAAGTGCTGGGATTACAGGCATAAGCCGTCGCACCTGGCCCCAACTCAGTTCTTAAGTTTCTTTCTAGAGGCATTTAAACCTTAACTCTGACTATCTGCACCATGGAGACAACAAAAAACTAATTAGTCCAAATCCTAATGACCTATTATAATTAGCTTTCATGTTCCTGTGAAGCTAGACAACTTTTAACTTATTTCTTGATTTCAAGATAATACTACTGATTATAAGGTATATCTCTATATGGTACTAATTAATATATTTAAAATGCTATGTTATGCATTTTCAAGAAAAGATAACTGTTATTGGTGAAACATTTAGCAAAACTTGAGATTTACTCCGAATTCTAGATCTTTTTTCTTTTCTCCAAGTTAAGCATCCAAAAAAAGGTCAAAGGGTATTTAAAGTAGACACTGTAGATTGCTCTTTGAAAATATTTTAGAACTCATCATATAAATAAAAGAACATCTTATCCTTTATTGACTTACTAGTTGGTGCATATTTTACTCAAGTGCTTTAATTAAGTGTCACTGTCTAAGAGACCCAAAGAAGTAAACGTAGAGAATAAAAAGAAACAATCAAGGACAAATATAACCATGCAATATCAGGGTAATTAAAATGAGAGACTGGCATATAAAAATAAAATGCCAAATAATTTGGGAACCAGAAATTCTGAGTACTGTGATAGTGATGGTCCATCTCTCTCACCAGCATTCACATAAGGATATCAGTAATAACATGAAATATTTAGCAACAATTATATGGGTAATATGTATATTTGAAAACTGATGACTAACGACATTGCTATGTCTATTGTAATTATAGTAAGTGGAAAGATAGTTTTTAAGTTAGTACATTAATAAGAATCTGAAGCAAACTTGTAAGTTAACACAACTGTCACGTATAAGAAAGGAAATGTGCTTGAGGATGTTACCAACTGTCTTTTAATTTGATCACAAGGGAGGATGTCAACACAAAGACACTTGCATGGAGCTGTTCCAGACTTTCTGGAATGGCAAAAGAGTGGCAAACAAAATCTCTGCAATAGGAAAAAGAAAAGTTGGCTACAGGACACAAATTACAGAGCCACACCCCAACCACAGGTTTTAACAAAAAGGTACTCATTTGGTAAATCTTTCTACAATTCATGTGTGATATTCCATAAAAAGAAAAACTAGGGCTGGGCATGGTGGCTCATATCTGTAATCCCAGCACTTTGGGAGGCCAAGGCAGGAGGCTTGCTTGAGGTCAGGAGTTCGAGACCAGCTTGGGCAATATAGTGGGACCAAAAAATTAAAAAATTAGCCAGGCGTGCCTGTAGTCCCAGCTACTCAGGAGGCTGAGGTGTGAGGATAACTTGAGCCTGGGAAGTCAAGGCTGCAATCAGCTGTGTCTGCGCCACTGCACTCCAGCCTGGTTGACAGAACAAAAGACTATCTCAAAACAAACAAACAAACAAAAAAAGGAAAAGAAAAACCAAAATGGTCTTCAATAGTTTTTTTCTCTACCAGAAGCTATCCAGTAGAGTAACTATAAATTTAATCTGCAGGAGATTAATCTGCACAGGAATATAGTGTTTGCATAGGTATGGTTGAAAATATTTAACTAAAGTTCCTATTAAATACAAGAAATCTGTATTGATTAATATTTCAATTTTTCCTCAAAACCACTTGTTTAGCAAGAAAAAAAAGGCTTACAAAAGAGTTTGGAAAAAAGCCTCAGTTTCATCTCTTTTTATTCTCTGTTTCAGGAGATGCTAAAGATGTGTTTCACAATAAGAATTCAAGTAACAAGGAGTCAAGTCTGTAACAACTGTGTTTAGCTGTGAGAAAAAAATCCAGAAGAAATGCCCATTTCCCATTCTTCAGAAAATTGTATGAGAGGACAGAAAACAGATAAACAATATCAACTTAAGCAACGTATGTTTGAGTATATAATAATATTGGAAAAATTAAGCTTGAAATAAAAAGAAACAGAAGCAGAGAAATGAAGTAATCAGTGTGGCAACAGTTGGGTAAAAATCTATTCCACTCAAACTCAATTATTTAGACAAGCAAGTTTGAGTAAGTTTTCAAAGTCTGAAAAAAGTCTTATGTTCAAAGAGAAGATCTTAACTTCTGGAATATGGAAAGGCACAGAGCTAGAAAAAACTACTACTGACAAAGTTTGTCACCTGGGCATGTCCCATACTTCCTAATTATAAATCACTGGCTAAGCAAGCTGGGGGACACCTAACAAACACATCATGAAATTACCTGTATTTCTGGTCTAGTCAACTAGGGGAAGTGGTTCTCAAACTGGTCCCTAGACCAGCAGCATCAGCACAACCTGGGAACCTGCTGGCAATGCAAATCCTCTGGCTTCATCCTAGATCTATTGATTCTGGAGTCTGGGCCCAGAAATCTGTGGTTCGACAAATTCTCCAGGTGATTCTGATGTAAGATAAGTTTGAGATCCATTGGTCTAAGATAATTCTGAGGAAGGCATACTAATCAGGTACATAATAAGTATTTTTTCTTCCTTTTTCCTCCTTTTCTTTTTTTTCTTTTTCCTTAATGTATCAGGAATCTCTTTTAGCCAGAGTCACTATTAGGAAAAAGACATATTTGTAACTGGGAACTTCACTTTCAGGCTTAAAGCTCCCACAGAGGAAGAAACCAAAAGATAAACAAAAATGTGATTTTGCTTTTTGCAGGGGGACGGCAGGAAGGGGGGAAGGTAGACATTCAATTAACAAATTATCCAGTGGCTACCTTGCTTCAGGCGCTCTGCAAGAAGGAAGACAAGGAAGTAGAAAAGAACTGTGAAGGTCACTAACCATTTTAACTTGGGTATCATTCGATGTAGTACTAACAACACAGGTTGCCAATTCCTGGTATATACATGCAGTAATATCCACATGGGCAATAAAATATTTATAGTGAAGTAACAGACCAGCAACGCAAAAGACTATGGTTCACCCTTGATGATCAAAGGCGTTAGTGATTCTCCTATTTCAGTGTGTATTAGAATCACCTAGAGGGCTTATTAAAATACAGATTACTGGGTCCCACCTCCAGAGTTTCTAATTCTGTATGTTTAAGGCCCAAGAATTTTTATTTCTCATAAATTCCCAGGTGACGCTGATAGTGAAGACAAACCACAGTTTGAGAACCACCAATCTAGATGATGAGGCACAGCAGAATTTAAGTATTCCAGGAAGGAAATGTCTGAGGATTACCAGTACATTTCTCATGGTGTTCATATTTATCGCATAGACTTTGTCTGTTGCCTCTCAGGGCAAAGGCAAGAGAGCAATTACGCTTTTAAACTATGTGGTTCAACTACTTTATTTTGATAATGTATATTATATAGTCTATGTTGAATCAACCAACCTCCAATATGAAGGGTTTCCCAAATGAGAAGCCAAACTGGCACTTAAAGATTTCCATGATTTTATGATGACTCAAATTATAATCTTGTTTTATGACCTATGCTGTATGGATGTATTTCTCTAAAAATTTGGGGCAGGCTCTCCTCTAAGCCCAAGAAGGATCCTGTATCTATCTAATTACATAGTCAAATGAGAGTAGACTTAAAAATAATTTACAAGTTTAAAAGACTGTCCCAAGAGCCCAGGCTATGGGGAGGAGTACTTCCAGTCCAGCTGCTTTTCATCATGGGGAAAAAATCAAAGTTAAGGGGCCCCCAGGGGTTAGGACTCGCTTGGTTTCTTTCCCTTTGGAGTCTAGGAGCTGCGGTACAAACAGATTGAGTTCCACAAAAAGGCCAAGGTCATCCTGGCTGCAGAGAAAGGTGAGAAACAGCTCAACTTCTCACTGAAATCAATCCTTCAGTCCTAGTCCTTCCTTCAGCCTTCTCGTAAGTTCTGACTGGCTTGACTGAAACAGATCCACTCTACCATATAAAGTAAGCTAGCACAGGATACCTTGCAACTTATTCCACAAGGAAGATTACCTGGATTACCTACCCTTCTACAAATCAGCATTCTTTTTTCACCCCAAGTATTAAATATAACAAATGCCATCCTCTATGTTACTGATAGCGAAAAGCAACTGAGAATGGCAAAAAAGTCACCACTTTGCCTGCTTAAAGCCACTTGTCTTTCCTATGCAGATATAAACAGAGAGATAATTACCTTGCCAAGGTCCTTGAAATCAGACATGGTGTTAGAAGGGTATGAAACATGGAAGATGACTGTGCTAATAGGTTGTGAAAGATAAGGATAGATCAATCATGTACAACCCCAAACTGAGTGCATTCTCTGCTCAAACAGATGGAAATTAAATGCAAAAGAAGTTGGGAATTGTCATAAAAGCACAGGAATTAGTTGCTAATCTATTATGGTTATGAGGCTTTTTAAAAGACATTAGGGAAATACAAAGAAATAATCAGATGATTAAAGATAATGACACAATTTTCAAGGGAATTAATAACATACAAGTCTTGGGAAGGAAAGAATAATAAAAGGACCTTATTTAGGTCAGGAGCAATGGCTCACGCCTGTAATCCCAGCACTTTGGGAGGCTCAGGTGGGTGGATCAACTGAGGTCAGGAGTTCAAGACCAGCCTGGGTAACATGGGGAAACCCCGTCTCTACTAAAAATACAAAAACTAGCTGGGTGTGGTGGTGGGCGCCTGTAATCCCAGCTACTTGGGAGGATGAGGCAGGTGAACGGCTTAAACCCAGGAGACGGAGGTTGCAGTGAGCCGACATGGTGCCACTTCACTCTAGCCTTGGTGACAAGAGTGAAACTCTATCTCAAAAAAAAAAAGAACCTTATTTAATCCTTGTAGAAAACATCAGTTTCTTTCCCCAACAACAAAGTAATTTTTGAAATTGGTCATATCTAAATATTCACACGATTCATTTTGATTAATGTAGGAAAATAGCTATATAGGTAATACATTTTTAACTAGAAATTTATAAATTTCTAACTAGGACTGACTAACACTGAATCAACTTTTCCTCCCCCTGTGAGTTGTTTTCCAGTTAAAAACCACAAGTATTCCTCAGCTTCTCTTTTAATGTCAATGAGGTGTGCTTGAAGTCATCTTGCCATATAAAATATTCCTCCCATTTTAAAACATTAAACTATCTTTTGGTGTTAATTCAAAGAAGTCAACAGCTTTATTTTCCACATTTTAGTATGAGAAACATAGCTGCTGACCATTATTCACCTTTCATGATCTGCTGAACCTAAAATTTTAAAAAAGTGTTGCTAGATAAGGTTAAAACAAGTCGCCTAATTAATACTGTAATGGAGTTATGCCCAGAAAAACACTTAATACACAATTATAAATTTCTAAATGTATCTAATTACACATCTTTCTCATGAAAGAATGTTCACTTAAACATTTTCTTTAGGTACTTATATTAAATGTGGGGGTATCAAAGGTAACAACTAGCAATTCAGGTGCCTTCTTACTAATCTCCCTATCAAGAATGAATTTTAATATAACTTGTCTACTTCTAACATTCATTTTAAGATTCTACCTGACTTTAGTAACAAACAGGCTTCTCAAAAATTCTTCAGAAACTGATCGTGTCAAAGTACTGCAACAAATCTGGTGGGGATTATACTAAATAGACCAATTGGAGACTTCAAAACAACAACAACAACAACAACAACAACAACAAAAAAAAACCATGTAGGCAAAATTGAATACTACTGAGTCCCCAGGAGAAATAAACTGGAGTACTGGTCATCAGCATTTTAGGCAGAGAATGAACTCTTGGGATGCTGCTATTCTTTTGTCAGACTAAAAATTTTAGTCCTGCTTTTGAATTGTCATATTAAATACAAGATCACCAAAACAGAGTAATTTTCAGATCTGCAAATTTGTAGCAAGCAAACAATTTTCCTCTAAAAATTTTAGCATAATTCAGATAGATTTTAAGAGAAAATTATTTCACTTATTCATGCCATGGATAAGAGATATTTTTGGTGGCAGTTTGGTGAAGCCAGACCACCTAGTCTGTGGCTCACGCCTATAATCCCAGCACTTTGGGAGACTGAGGCAAGTGGATCACTTGAGCTTAGGAGTTCAAGACCAGCCTGGGCAACTTGGCGAAAACCTGTCTTTACAAAAAATAAAAAAAAAAAAAAAAAAGCTGGGCATGGTGGCACACCTGTAGTCCCAGCTGCTCAGGAGGCTGAGGTGGGAGGATTGCTTGAGCTCAGAAGGTGGAGGTTGCAATGAGCCTTGTGATCCTGCCACTGCACTCCAGCCTGGGTGAGAGTGACACCCTGTCTCAAAAAACAAAACAAACAAGAAACCCCCCAAAACCCAAATTCTATCTGCCCGTTACTGACTGTGCAACGTTAGAGCCATTACCTATTCTTTTGTGTCTTAGTTTCTTCATGTGTAAAATGGGGAAAAAGTAACAGTATTTAGTAGGTTAATTCAGTTAATCAATACTCTTCTGCTATATTGATTAATACAACACACAGAACAGTGACTCATTTATGGTAAAGTGCTATATAAGTATTGGCTATTATTATTAATATGTGTTTAATAAAATAAAGAGGCATAATATTTTAATCCACACAATTTAATCTTAATCATCTAACATTCCTCCATTCATCTTCAAATAGTTATGTTATGTACTGACCTGGGAAGTTTGTTTCTGTTTTAGCCTTAAAATTTTGAGAACAAGCGGCTGTGCGCAGTGGCTCATGCCTTTAATCCCAGCACTTTGGGAGGCTGAGGTGGGCGGATCAGAAGGTCAGGAGATCAAGAACACCCTGGCTAACACAGTGAAACCCCATCTCTACTAAAAATACAAAAAAAAAAAAAAAAAAAAAATTAGCGGGCGTGGTAGCGGGCACCTGTAATCCCAGCTACTGGGGAGGCTGAGGCAGAAGAATGGTGTGAACCCGGGAGGCGGAGCTTGTGGTGAGCTGAGATTGTGCCACTGCACTTCAGCCTGGGCGACTCCATCTCAAAAGAAAAAAAAAAAAAAAGAGAGAACAAGCATATATTAAAGTGCCTGTATCTGTACCTTGGATAAGCAAGCATGTAGTACATTAGGAAAAACTAAAACACTAGGTTTAACTGCTGGGAATAGGCTTGAAAGACCCATGAAAAAGACAATACTACAGAAGACAGTCAACCGAAATAAATTATAATCAGATATTCTCATTTTACGTATGAAAATTTTCCATTTTACACATGAAAAAACCGAGACACAGAAAGACACTAGGTTTAATTGATTGGCATGGGCTTGAAAAACACACAAAAATTGCATTTTCTAGAGAGAAAAACGGATTTGAGGAACTTAAAAAAATTTTTTTTCCTTTGATCTTCACTTAAGCTGATTCTTATTCCTTGGCCAAATGTGACTTTATACAAAACATACCACATAGATGTAAAGGTTGTATAAATCTTCACAAGAATACCATTCTAAACTCAAAGAGTTTATAGACTTTCCTGATCAACATTACCTTAAGCAATTATACCACCGAAGATTTGTTGTTGATTTAATAAAAGCTTTCTCCTTATTTAGAGACAAGATCTTGCTGTGTTGCCAAGGCTGGAGGGTGGAGTGCAGTGGTGCAATCATGGCTCATTGTGTGCCTGACAGCATCACAAGAGTCAAGTTCATTTTTCTGCCTAGAATGCTGTGATCAGTAGTACTCCAGTTTATTTCTCCTGGGGACTGGATAATATTCAAATTTTGCCTACAGTTCTCTGCAGGCTTCAACTCTTGGGCTCAAGCGATCTTTCTACCTCAGCCTCTTGAGTACTTAGGACGATAGGTGCATGCCAGGATGCCTAGCTAATTTTTATATACATATATATATATTTTTTTATTTTTTGAGACAGGCGTCTCCGTTTGTCACCCAGGCTGCTGTGAAGTGGCACGATGATGGCTCACTGCAGCCTTGACCTCCCAGGCTCAAGTGATCCTCCCACCTCAGCAACCTTCCCCCTCTACCCAGGAGCTGGGACTACATGCATGTGCCACCACGTCATGCTAATACTTAAATTTTCTGCAGAGATGGGGTCTCACTACATTGCCCAGGCTGGTCTTGAATTCCTGAGTCCAAGTGATCCTCCCACCTTGGCCTTCTAAAGCGCTGGGATTGCAGGCATGAGCCACTGTGCCTGACCTTATTTTTAAAGTTTTTGTAGAGGCAGGGCATTGCTATATTGCCAAGGGTGGTCTCCAACTTCTGGACTCAAGCGATCCTCCTGCCTCGGCATCCCAAAATACTAGGATTACAGGTGTGAGCCACTGTGCTGGCCTGCTTTCTCTCTTTTGACTTGCTCTATTATATTAATGGCACAAAATTTATAGGAATGTTTTCATCTATATATATCAAGAAAATATTTGCCTATATGTCTCCTTTACATATAATTCATTTTTTTCTCATAGTTCTTGCTATGATCCTACATTAAATGCTTACATGAGCTTGAAGTCTCTCTCTAAACAAGGCTTTACTGTAAGCCACAGAGTGAACATGGCCCCATCCAGAAAAGAGGTTACAAGGTCCAGTAAATGTGAACTAACGAAAGAAGTGAAGGATTGGCAGTTAAAAACATGTTTGAATCCTAGCTCTTTCACTATTTAGCTACTTCAGTTCATAAAACTGAAATGTGATCCTCTATCGATATTACTGCTAACTTTTTGATAAGAGGGGTGTCTCACATGCTTTAAAGAATCTGATGAAGTCATACATCTTTTCTTCAACAAAAATTAACACAATCCACATATTTTTGCATACAGTTAGGGGCTTCAAGTAATCACTGAAGTCCATGTATCCTAAGAACCCTCTAGAAAACTGGATTACCATGGTTCCTGTTGTTTTAATATAAAAATGCCATTTCTGCATTCATATTCTCTCTCTCACACACCCTTAAAGTCTTGCTGTGCAAACTGTAAATGTACCAGAGCTCACAAGCTTGCACTTTTAAACACATAAAAGAAATGAAATTTTATTTTCATTGGCAAAGTTTCCCCCCTTGAGGCACGTTAAGAGTGATTGTGTGTAGTTTTAGATTTATATCAGGATGAGCTACTCAAATCAGTGATTTTATTAATCATTATCCTCAAAAATCTTCAAGTTTAAATACAGCAGCTTAATTAAACCTCAGATAAACCTTAAAAATCAAAATATGTTTTGTATACCTAGGGTCTAATAGGCACGAACAAAGCTATGCAAAACTAGGTTTGGATAAGGATTTAATTGTCCACATATATTCACAGTCACACTGGTGAAAGCAGTAACTGCATCTGTGCCAAAGTCTCAGCTGCTGTAATTAAAGACAGACCCCCCCCAACCCCTCCCCCGACCCCCATCAGGAGCAGCTAGCTATCATTACTTTCAAAGGGCAGTAATTACAAAGGCTTTGCATTATGTGGATTACACATTCCAAGGATATAGGATTGCTACCAGACGTCGGGGACTATCCTAATAAGCAAAGTTGTTCATTAAAGCAATCATCAAATTTATGTATAAGTTTTAAATTTTCTGAACTTTGCTCAGTTTGTCATGCAAGTTTACCTCCCTTTGTGAAATAGAGCTATTTCTGAAAAGTTAATTTCTGATCATCTCGCCCTACTATTTGACTAACTTTATAAAGCTAGAAGTATTATTACAAAGCGAGAGTAAATCACCACAGAACATCAATTTTAAACATGCTTAATTGAACCAAAAAATTACTTCCTCTTTGATAAAGACAGGTAACAAAATACAAACGAAAGAAGATTAGGTTATTTTTCACCTTTGGTATCACATTTAATAGATTTAGAGGAAAACTAATCCCAACTTCGCAACACATTCAGGGGCTGGAGATTTAATGAGATTCCATGAGACCTAACAGGATAACACGTAGGCACTTCAAATCCCCTATATCATCCTTCATAAAGCCAAGGTATTTTGAAATAAATGAGAAAGAAGAACATAGCAAAAGCAGACCAAAGCAGTACATTTACCAAAAATTATAACTGCCAATTTTCCAAAATTTTTGGGTATTGTGAAAATCATGATTGTTTTCTCCAACTTAAAAAAATTTTGCAATCCAGTATAGTATATCATCCTTCAGTACAATTAAAAACAAACAAGCAAAGAAAAAAACCGTTAAAGTGCCCAGGTACACTAGTAGGTGTGCTGGGAGAAAAAGTGACCTTCGGATCTCCTGAAATTGAGTAAAAGCACTATAATTATACTTTACTGATTGTGTAAAACATTTTTTAACATACTAAAGCCATATACTAAAGCGGAAATTATCACTAGCTGCTAGGATTAAAATTTCAAAAAGTATCAATGGAAGTTCTTACGCTTTCTTCCTACTGGCCGATAAGACTCCTACAGGTAATCTCTTACGTGTGCCTAGTTCCATGAATTCTTTTATAGAATTCATCGGGTCTCACTCTGTCGCACAGGAGTGCAAGTGATGGGATCACAGTTTCCTGCAGCCTTGACCACCCGGGCTGAAGCAATCTTCCCACTTCAGCCTCCCAAATAGCCGGGGACCACAGGCTTGCACCATCACGTCTGGCTGTTTTTTCTTTTTTCTTTTTTCTTTTTTTTTTTTTTTGGTGGAGACGGGGACTATGTTGCCCAGGCTGGTCTTGAACTCCTGGCCTCAAGCAATCTCCCACTTTGGCCTCCCAAAGTGCTAGGATTACAAGGCATTATTTGGCACCCACCCAAAAAATTTATTTAAAAAAGAAAACATACATGGGTTTTGATGCTTAACACTCTCCCTCAAATTCTGACATCTTTATGATTAGGAAGGGTTCAGATTTTTAAATATCTACAATAAGGTAAAGAAAGATTTACGTTTTGTTTTTTAATTAAAGGCTTTTTAAAAAGTAAGCAATAACAAAGCATTATACGTATCTCAAAATACTGATTTCACTCCTCCAGTTCCCTTAACTTCAAACGTTAAAACGAACTCTTCCTTTCAAGCAGCGATGATGTATTTTGGATGAACCCTTAAACCTTTAAAACATATCCAATAAATTTAACTATTTTCTCAATGTGAACTCAATGACATTTTAATTAAAACTTGTATCACTTTATTTTTATTTTTTTTTGAGTCAGACTCTCTCTGTCGCACAGGCTGGAGTGCAGTGGCGCAATCTCAGCTCACTGCAACCTAAAACTCCCAGACTCAGGCGATTCTCGTGCCTCAGCCTCCGGAGTAGTTGAGATTACAGGCGCGTGGCAATACGCCGGCTATTTTTTTTTTTTTTTTTTTTTGATAGAGAAGGGGTTTCCCCATGTTGCCCAGGCTGGTTTCGAACTCCTGGGCTCACGCGACCCGCCCGCCTCGGCCTCCCAAAATGCTAGGACTACAGGCGCTGAGCCACCGCGCTCGCCAAAGCTTGTATCACTTCTCTTCCTTCTCCACCAACACACAGAGTCGTCAAAAAGGAAATTCAAAAATTAAAACAAGCGAATAATGGTACCACTTCTACTTCATACTTTGAAACAGTCCCATATTCACCCATCACCCCCAAAAGCAATCAGTGCACTTAGGGCGTTGGGGTGCTTCACACTGCCCTTGGAGCTCACCATTTTTGAACTTGAAGGGCACCGTAGTATCTTCAAAGCCTCCCAGTTGCCAACGACCTCAGCTTCTCCACTTTCTCGATCATCATCCCTGGGCACTGTCTCCCGACACAGCCAGCGCGGTGGCCGTGCGCCTCAAACCCAGCATTCCAAACGCGGAAACTCAACCCCGAGCGCAATAGGAGACGATGGAAACTGCCTGAAAGGATCTGCGCAGGGCTGGGCTTGGGACGCGGCTCACACGAAGCTGAGGCAGGACTCTCTTCCTGCACCCGCACTACGCCGGGACCCGAGGGGTTTCACTCCCTTCCCAGAGCCGAGCCAGGAAGCCAAGAGCCACCAGGGCGAAGCAGCCCCGCAAAACCTCCACTCAGCCTTACAACCGCCACAGCGCCGGGACACGCGGCACCGCATCCCGGGCGCGCCAGTCCTCATGCAGTCGGGGGACGCTCCCCTCAGGCGCCCGCGTCGGAGCCCAGCGACCCCCACGCCCCCGCGCCGCCCTCACCTACCGAGGCTCCCCCGCGTCCACCGGCTCCTGCAGCGAGACAGCCGGCGGCCGGCGGGCATCGTCCGAGCGCGGGCTCTGCAGGGGAGGACGAGGCGCGCGGACCGCCAGTCACCGGGTCGGCGTTCCCTGCCTCAGCGCTCTGGGGTCGCGAGTCCCGCACGAGTCCCGAATTGCGGTCCCGGGCGGGGCGGGGCTTCATGGAGGCCTCCATGAAGCCCCGCCCCCCGTCCCGCCCCCGCAGATATCCCCGCGCGCCACGGGGACTCCCACGCGCGCCATGGAGACTTCCACGCGCGCCATGGACATCCCCACGCGCCCCGCGCAACCCGGTTGCCCAGCGCTGCCTTCTGCTGACTACAAACTGTGCCTCCAGGGATCCAGGGGCGAGGCTGAGGCCACCACCAAGTTGTGTGGCTTTCTCTTCTCGCTGCCTCAGAGCAGCAAGTTTCTCCTCAGCTGCAAACAAGGACGCAGGGCCAGCTCCGTGGGGCTCAGCGGCGGCAGAGGGAGAGCGAAAGCGCGGGAATCCGCGCATCTGAGGAAAGCTCAGCATTTCACCTGTAGAGTTGGCTGCCCTGGCCCCAGAGTCCCTGAATCAATGATAATTAACATTTTTAAAATTTATTATTAAAAAAAAATTTAATCGGGAAGCCCCCGAGCCAGAAGAGTAGCGTCTGAGACTCCCCATAATTAACATTCTTCACTCCTTAATTTTATCTCACACCCAACGAGCTGCTCAACCTCCTCTCCTCACCCGCCACATTCCCCACAAACCTTGAGCTGTCTTCTTTGCTCAGTCAGTTCCTCAGACTCAATCTTAGCACGGTACAGAACTTCGCCCACTGTCTTCCCTGGAAGCCTCAGGAACACAGCACCACCCCCGAGCGGGGTGCGCACACTGAGCGGGGAGCCAGGCAAGCAGTCGCGCTTGCGTACTGCGCCGGGGGCGGAGCCAGAGGCCCTGCACGTGGAGGCTCGAAGCCGGTAGGTGAGGCCTGCGCAGGAACTGACTCCTGAGAGCTTTTCCATGTCCTGAAGCGAACTGTGTGTTCCGTGCATACTCCGTATACACGTAGTATGCCTTCAACAAAACGATCATTTCGTCATGGCTTTCTAATTTAATTCAAAAGGAGTTAGAAGATCAGGGAGGACTTTATATGTTGCTCAGCTAATGGCCAAATCCCTTAGCTAAGGCTTCAGCTTGGAGCTAACGAGTACATCCAAGTTTCAGGGATCTAAAGCATGAAGATTTTAACCAGACTCATTCGGTCGGGCGCAGTGGCTCACGCCGGTGATCTCCGCATTTTGGGAGGCCAAGGTGCGTTCAGGAGTTTGAGACCAGCCTGGGCAACATAGTGAGACCTCCTCTGCAATAAAGAAAGAAAGAAAAAAAAAATTCTTGCACTCAGAAAATTAATTCTACTTCATAGCACGGCTTATGAAAGCCTAATTCAGGGGCTATATAGATTATAGAATCAAAGTCTTCCAGTCCAGTCACTCAGATTTAATTTTACAATTGCAGGCCTGAGAGTCACTGCATCCTTCGATGGGTGAATCCTTTAGGGGTGAAGATGTTGGAGACACGCAGCTTAAAAGATGCAGTATTCAGCCGGGCACAGTGGCTCACGCCTGTAATCCCAGCACTTTGAAAGGCTGAGACAGGCGGATCACCTGAGGTCAAGAGTTCCAGACCATCCTGACCAACATGGCGAATCCCAGTCTCTACTAAAAAATGCAAAAATTAGCCAGGCATGGTGGCATGCACCGGTAGTCCCAGCTACTCGGGAGGCTGAGGCGGGAGAATTGCTTGAATCATGGAGGCGGCGGTTGCAGTGAGCGGAGCTCATGCCACTGCACTCCAGCCTGGGCAACAGAGTGAGACTCTCTCTCTCTCTCACACACACACACATACACACACACACACACGATGCATTATCCCATTTTCCAATAATCACTTACTATAGGGCAAGTTTTAAGGTATTTTACAACTGGATTGAAAGAGGAGCTTCAGGGATCTGTGAATACCCTAAATCTGTATGAGAATTAAAATGTTCCTTTCCTTTTCTTTTTGACTGAGTCTAGCTCTGTTGCCAGGCTGGAGTGCAGTGATGCGATCTCGGCTCACTGCAACCTCCGCCTCCCAGCTTCAAGTGATTCTCTTGCCTCAGCCTCCCGAGTAGCTAGGATTACAGGTATGCACCTCCACGCCCAGATAATTTTTGTATTTTTAGTAGAGACGGGGTTTCACCATGTTGGCCAGGATGGTCTCGATCTCCTGACCTCGTGATCCGCCCGCCTCGGCCTGCTAAAGTGCTGGGATTACAGGCGTGAGCCACTGCCCCCGGACTAAAATGTTTCTTTTATTATAAGTTCAATTTAGTGGAAAGACATTCTGTAACTATCATCAAATTCTAATATCAATGATACTACCCCACCAAAACACAGTCAGAATTTCTGTTTTATGTTTATGCTCCTATAAACCAATGGTATTTTAAAAACTTATTTTAAGTTCCAATTTTATTGTGTGTGAAATAAAATTTTATTTTCCCTCTTAATAACCTATTTTGGCCAGGCAAGGTGGCTCAAGCTCTGTAATCGCAGCACTTTGGGAGGCCGAAGCAGGTGGACCACTTGAGGTCAGGAGTTAGAGACCAGCCTAGCCAACATGGCGAAACCCCGTCTCTACTAAAAATACAAAAATCAGCTGGGTGTGGTGGCATGCGTCTGTAATCCCAGCTACTTGGGAGGCTGAGGCAGGAGAATCACTTGAATCCGGGAGGCGGAGGTTGTAGTGAAACCACTGCACTCCAGCCTGAGACTTCATCTAAAAATAAAAAATTTAAAAAATCTATTTTTGACAATAAATTGAATGTTCAAAATTTATCTATTTTTCATTTTCTTCTTCATGACCATTATCTGTCTTTTTCAACTTAAGAATTAGGGTACCGAGCAATTGTACTCCTAGGAATTTACACCCAAGGGACATGTATAAAAATTTCATAGCAATACTATTCATAATAGCAAAATACTAGGAACAATCGGATTATCCTGAATAAAAATTGTGGCATATTCATTCATTGGAATATTTAACAGCAATGAAAACCAGAGTAAATTACAGTTACATGCAACAACATGCATAGATTGCCTAAGCAATATTGTGGGAAAGAAGTCAAACAGAAGAGAATGTATATTGTGAGTTGCCAATTGTATAGTTTAAAAATAGACAAAACCAAACTGGTGTGTAAGTATGCATACTTATGTGTCCAAAGGATAGAGAAAAGCAAGGAAGCGATTTTCATGAAAATCAGGATAGTGGTTATCTTTTACAGGAAATTGTCATCAGTGTATTACAGGATTTTAGGTCATTTTTATTTTTTCTTAATGCTTTTCTGTAATTTCCAAATTATCTACAATGAACATGTGTTACTTTATAACCAGCAGGGGAAAACTAGATGTTACTCTCAAAAATAAATAAAAAAGGATCAAGGTCGGCTGCCACAAGAAAGTTGAAAAAAAGAGGTATCTTGTGAACAACACTATAAAACTATACCAAATCTACAACTTCAGTTTACTCCTATTTCCTTTATCCCCATCCTTTTCTTTTCAACATTCCAAAAGAAATAAAAACTATAATAATCTGCAATTTATTTTCTAAAACATTAATTTGTATGCCTTATCATTTTCTTAGATTTACTTTATTCTTATATTACTGTCTTGAATTGATTGGCTAATGTTCATCTCTTTTGCATTCTTTACTTTTTTCTTTTTCTTTTCTTTCTTTTTTTTTTTTTTTTTTTTTTTTTTTTTTTTGAGACGGAGTTTCGCTCTGTTGCCCAGGTTGGAGTGCAATGGTGCGATCTCAGCTCACTGCAACCTCCGCCTCCTGGTTCAAGCGATTCTCCTGCCTCAGCCTCCCGAGTACCTGGGATTACAGGCATGTGCCACCACACCTAGCTAATTTTTGTATTTTTTTTTAGTAGAGACGGGTTTCATTGCATTCTTTTCTTGAATTGATTGGCTGGTTAATGTTTTATTTTCTTTTTCATTTCATTTCTTAGAAAACAAAACATTTTTAAGACTATAGCTCTACCTCTGAGGTCATACATTGGCTTCATCCTATGAGTTTTCATAAATAGTATTATTTTCATGATTTTTTTTAGAAATAATTTGTATTTGCATTTTTAATTTTTTCTTTAGGTTTACAGTTATTCTGGAAAAAGCTTTTTAATTTCCATGTGATTTAGGTTTTTTTTTTTCCTGTTCTTATCGCCCAGTTTAATTATAACATGGTCACAAAGTGTGATCTGTGCAATTTTCATTGCAGGAATTTATTGGGGTTTTTAGTGTGGCCTAAATTGTGTTAATATTTCTAAAGTTCCCATTGCTGCCTTCTGTAGCATATAAAGTTTAACATATGCACATTATATCTATCTTATTGATTGTATTATTCAGACCATTCAAATCTTATTTTTTGGCATACTTTGTATTTTTGTCTTTTTATCTTTCTAAGTCTTAGACAAATGTCCATTTATCCTCAAATTTGTGGTCACTTTTTTCATATATGTATAGCTATATTATTTAGTACATACAGCTTTATGTATGTACTAAACGTTTTGTGCATATTGGATCTTGTATTAAAATAAAGTGAATCCCTTTATCAGATTTTAAATGTTTTTTCCCTCTGTTGAATTCTACTTTAACTGGAATTATTATTGTTACCCCCTTCTGTCTTTGCATTTGCTTCTTGTTTCTTTGTCCAACCTTTTGCTTTTGACTTTTCTGTGCCATTTGGTTTACATGTATTTCTAATGAACAGCGTTCAATTAAATGTTATTCCATTTTAATCTCTTTTTCTTCCTTCCTTCCTTTTTTCCTTCCTTCCATTCTTCTTCCTTTCCTTTCCTTTCCTTTCCTTTCCTTTTTGTTTCTTTTTTCTTTTTCTTTTTTTGAGAGAGAGTCTTCTCTGTCACCCAGGCTGGAGGGCAGTGGTGTGATCATAGCTCACTGCAGCCTAGAACTCCTTGGCTCAAGCTATCCTCCTGCCTCAGCCTCCGAGGAGCTGGGAATACAGTCATGCACCACCACACTCGGCTAGTATTTTTTTTATAGAGATGAGGTCTCCCTGTGTTGCCCAGGCTGGTCTCGAAGTCCTAGGCTCAAGCTATCCTCACACCTCAGCCTCCCAAGGTGCTGGGATAATTGACACAAGCCACCACGCCTGGCTTAATTTCTTTTTTAACAGGAGTGCAAAAGCTTTTATAGGTATATCTGACATTAGTCATCTTGGTTTAGCTATTTTTAATGCATCTTTGCTGTTTCTTTTCTATCTTTTGTCATGTGGGCTATATTTACTTTTGCTTTCCTCTAGTGTTTTGGCAGGTATGGATACTTTTGTTAACCAAATAATACTAAAACCAATACTCTCTGATTATCAATACAAATGAAAACAGTATCTATTGACTCCTCAATTGATTAAAGAAATTAGCATAATTTTCATATCAATTGTTTATGTCATCTGGAATGTTAGACCCAAACATTAAGAAATTAATATCTCATTTAATCCTCAGAACAGTTCTGAGCAATGCCATTAATCTCACATTGCAGTTGAACAATCTGAAGCACAGACACATCATTTCTGAAGTACATACAGGTAACAAATGGTAGAATGAGAACTCAAATCCAAGGGTTTTGACTCTAAACCTCACTTTTTTCCCACTGTACTAAGCTAAGTGAAAAGAATAAACAATTTTCTTATCAAACTCTAAGAGCACAGATAATTTATTTGTCAAATTTTAAGCTCCTAGCAATTTGTAACCTTCACAAGCTCATGTCTTCAACATTTTTTTTGAGCGAATTGCGGTAGTTCCAGGCAGTGCTGGGCACATTAAAAAGTGCTGCTCAGCAAGTACTGTTGACTTAAATCCAAATAAAAGGTATCTTCAGTTGAGAGGTTAATTGTTAATTTATTGATGAGAAAGCTACCATTTAATCCTTTCCAGCGTCATCTCTGTATAGTAAGTGATGTAGGAAGAATCACTTGAATAGTTACATAATTGAAAGGCACATATGCACCCAATTTCCTAGGGAAAGGATGTAGTGGTAACTTTTCTGTAACTTGAAAATGGCTTCATCTCCCAGTCGTCTCTTGGTGTGAAAATCTTGAGACTGGGGAGAAAATATGCAAATTTACTCCAGAACCAATGAGCTTATGAGAGCAAAGAGAGGGAAACATTGACCGACTTTAGGGTCAATATAATGAAAACTTCTCTGATGAACTAAGATGATCCCCACTGGGAAAAGCTGGCAGTATGTCTCCCCGAAGGACCCCCATGAATGAGCACACTGTGAAGTCAGGGAGAGTGTGGCAATGGTGGCCAGAATCGGTACTCAGCCCAGGCTGCATCCAGAAGCTCTTCCTAAACCAGCCACTCCAGCATGGGTAATCAATGGTGCTATAACTTTACAAACTCAGGCTTGAAGAAAGAGACTCTTCTCCCTAGAAGAATCTCTATGGCCTCTGCAGGAAGCTGGATGATCCGTAGCTCTGTCATAAACATAAGCAAGGGTGCAGAGATAATGCAGGGACTGCTGTTTCAATGGTAAGATGAAGTGACAGGAGTGAGAATGGCAGTAACAAGTGCGCCAGCTGCAGAAAATAACAGCATGGTAATAGATGGATCACTCCTGCTCTTACTTCACATAGCCTTTGGAAAGCCAAGTTGGTCCCTTGGTACTTATTAAGCCCACCTGGGGTTCTTAATTCAGGGTTGAGGAGACAGGCTTCGTGTGGGACTACCAGATCCATAAATAAGTAAATAAAACTACTACAGTTTTTACACTTTAAGTATATTCCATGCAGTATTTGTCTGAAATTCAAATTTAACTGGATGCCTAGTTTTTTTAATCTGTCAACCTCATCTCCAAGGTAAAATTAATGAATATTTCAATCATTTTGTTAGATGAGGTCTCACATAGGGGTCACACCAGTTAATAAGTCAAAGACAATAAGTCGTATTTTCTTCGTAATCCAATAGTAACTGTGCCTACCACTCTTTATTAAAGCATTTAACACTCTCCATTGCAATCAGTGATTTTCTTATGAGCCTTCCTCGATTCCCTGTGAGATATTTGAGGGCAGGCAATGTGTTTTCCCCACCTCTGTATCCCTGAAGCTCAACACAGTGCCTGAGATAGTCATAAATATTTGTTGAAAGCTAAATGAATGCTTGAGTAAATTAATTCCAGTGCCGATGAACTTGGGTAAATTGTCATTTCATCCAGTAGAGGGCAGCTGTGTACCCAGTACTGCAGAGAGCAAGCCCCACATCAGTGCTGAGTGAAGCAGCCTTTTGAACTTGAAAAAATCTATTACCTCCAGCTCCCCGCTCAACAGCAGTGCGGTCCCCAACCCCATGTCCGTGCCAAGGATTCTTATTCTTATTGTTCTGTTGAAAAGCTTAATCCAATCTCAACCCATCCTTTCTTCTCTTTAGAAATGCAGAAACTCTCTTACCTGAAAATACTAGAAAAAACAGATCCAACCAGGTGATCTCTTTTTTTTTTTTTTTGAATAACAAATGTAGATTGATAAATCTATGTATAATTTTTTTTTTTTTTTTTTTTTTTTTTTTTTTTTTTGAGACGGAGTCTCGCTCTGTCACCCAGGCTGGAGTGCAGTGGCGCGATCTCGGCTCACTGCAAGCTCCACTTCCCGGGTTCACACCATTCTCCTGCCTCAGCCTCCCGAGTAGCTGGGACTACAGGCGCCCACTACCAGGCCTGGCTAATTTTTTGTATTTTTAGTAGAGACGGGATTTCACCATGTTAGCCAAGATGGTCTCGATATCCTGACGTCGTGATCTGCCTGCCTCGGCCTCCCAAAGTGCTGGGATTACAGGTGTGAGCCACCATACCCGACCTAAATCTATGTAGAATTCTAAATATTCTAGGCGTTGCCATTACCCTTTAATATATTCCACTAATATAATCTTTAAAAAAAAATTCCATATGATTTTTTGGTTCATATCAGATATTAAGCTGCCTACCAGAGACAAATACAACTAAAAAAAGAAGTAATCATGTTAATATACACTGTATGAAAGGGAAAAAAGCATGATTACTTCTTTATGGGTGTTATACTTTTTGTAGTTTTCTTTTTTTGTTTTGTTTTGGTTTTTTTGAGACAGAGTCCCATTCCATCGTCCAGGCTGGAGTGCAATGGTGTGATCATGGCTTACTGCAGCCTCAACTTCCTGGGCTCAGTTGATTCTCCCACCTCAGCCTCCCAAGTAGCTGGGACTACAGGCATGCACCACCATACCTGGCTAATTTTTGTAATTAGTGCCCTTAAAAGAAGAGTGCCCTTATAAGAAAGAGATCCTAAAGTGCTCTCTTTCTCTGCCGTTTGAGGACACAGTGAGAAGACAGCTGTCTGTAAGCCAGGAGGAGGGCCCTCACCAGAACCTGACTATGCTGACAACCTGATCTTGTGCTTCCAAACTCCAGAACTATGAGAAAATAAATGTCTGTTGTTTAAACCACCCGGTTTAAGATGTATTGTGATAGCAGCCTGAGCTGGCTAAGACATAACGTATACCTAATTTTGTATTCATGATTTTCTATTCTTTTCCTTAAATATGGGTCCTCAAATTGTATGAGATTCAGTACCCCAAATCCTGGCTCCAATTCTGGAAATAGGAATTATTATTGTCATCATATTAGGGAAGTAAAATGGAGGTTCAGGCAGTTACCTCAAGTCACAGAGCTTGCAGAGTTCAAACTCAGATCTGTAATTCCAAAGTCAGTTTAAAGATCAGTTTGACTGTCTCCTTCAAGGGGTTTGGGTTCCTTATTTCTAAATCCTGTCTTTATGAGGAATGTAGTTTGTACCTGAAGAGCATTTCCGTGATCACAGTTTGAAATTTCAACTTAAATTTATATATAACAAGTGTAATTTCCTTAATAAAAAACATTAAGTAACAGGTATTGGTGAGAAAGGAATATAAATTATTCTGTCACAAAGACACATGCATGCATATGTGTTAATTGCACCACTATTCACAATAGCAAAGACATGGAATCAACTTAAATGCCCATCAATGGCAGGTTGGATAAAGAAAATGTACATATATGCTATGGAATACTATGCAGCCATAAAAAAGAAGGTCATGTCCTTTGCAGGAACATGGATGGAGCTGGAGGCTATTATCCCCAGCAAACTAATGCAGGAACAGAAAACCAAATACAGCATGTTCTCACTTATAAGTGGGAGCTAAGTAACAAGAACACATGAATACAAAGAGGGGAACAACAGACACTGGTGTCTACTTGAGGGTGCAGGCTGGGAGGAGGGAGAGAATCAGAAAAAATAAGTATTGGGTACTAGGGTTAGTACCTGGGTGATGAAATAATCTGTACAGAAAACCCCTGTGGATGGCTTTACCTGTATAAAAAACCTGCACATGTAACCCTGAACCTAAAATAAAAGTTTAAAAAAAAAAAACAAAAAAACCTCCAGGTATTGGTGAGGGTGTGGAGAAATTTGAACTCTCATATACTGCTGGTTAGAAATATACGGTGCAGGTGCCAAAGCCCTCATTGACTATGAGAACTCACACAAAGCTCTGGATAAGGCCCAGTTAAAGAGCAAAGATGTCAAGTTGGCTGAGGCACACTGGCAGGAGTGCTGCCGGAAATTTGAACAACTTTCTGAATCTGCAAAAGAACTGATAAATTTCAAACGGAAGAGAGTGGCAGCATTTAGAAAGAATCTAATTGAAATGTCTGAACTGGAAATAAAACATGCCAGGAACAATGTCTCCCTTTTGCAGAGCTGTATTGACTTGTTCAAGAATAACTGATATGCCTCCACTCAGGAGAAAAGAAATGAATGTGAAAGAAAGCCAAGTATTACTTGCACTTAAATCATTACCTTGGAAGATTTATTAGTTTCAACTTTAGTTTAAAATTATGTGAATAAATATTTTGATTTCTACAAAAAAAGAGAGAAAGAAATATATGGTGCAGGTGTTTTGGAAACAGTCTGGCAGTTCCTCAAAAAGCTAAATGTAGAATTACCATATGACCCCACAATATATACCCACTGTACATCTGAGATAATTGGAATCATACATCCACACAAAACTTGTACATGAATTTTCATAGCAGCATTATTTATAATAGCCAAAAAGTGGAAACAACCCAAATGTCCATCAACCGATCAAAAAAAAAAATGTGGCATATCTACATAATGGGATATTATTCAGGCATAAAAAGGAATGAAGTTCTGATACATTGCTACAATATGAATGAACCTGGGAAACATTACACAAAGTGATAGAAGCCAGGCACAAAAGATCATATATTGTATGATTTCATTTGTATGAAATGTCCAGAATAGGCAAATCCAGGGAGACAGAAAGTAGATTACTGGTTGTGGCGAGGAGAGGATGGTGAATGACTGCTAATGGATATGTTTCTCTTTGAGATGATAAAAATGTGCTGGAATTAGTGTTGTTAGTTGCACAACATACTGAATATACTGAAAGCCACTGAAATACACAGTTTCAGAGGCTGAATTTTATGGTGTGTAAATGTTATCTAAAAAATAGGTTTAAAGGATTACATTTCTTAGTCTTATAGGCATGTTATTCTTTTACCTACAAAATCATGATAAAATAGTACAAAAGACTTACACACTGAAAATAACCATGTAAAAGAAAAAAATTTCTGAAATACTTTTAAAAAAAGGCTTACTTTTAGCAGAAGATTTCTTCTTCCATAGGGTTCATAGGGGTTTTTTTGCACCTCTTCGGAAAGAGATGTACTTGTATTAATGCTGCTAGCTGAATACGATTTTTGTTATACAGAGTTCTAAGCATATATATGGCACTGAATAAATATTTTGATTTAGGGATTGATTTTCCAATCCTAGTCCAACCCATAAATTACTGACCTTATGCCTAAGAAGCAAGAGATTTGAGAAATAAATGTAAATCTAAGAAGAAGGCAATGGACATATTTGATGTATCCTCTGGTTCTTCAGCAAATATTATCTAGCTCTACTATGCTACAAATTCTTCAAGTGAAAAGTAAAACTCTGGGGGGTAGATTTCACACTGAAACCCTTCAGAAAACAAGTTTCTTAAAAATGTCATAGGATACAAAAATTAGCCCCGCGTGATAGCATGTGCCTGTAGTCCCAGCTACTTAGGACACTGAGGTGGGAGGATCACTTGAGCCTGGGAGGTCGAGGCTGCAATGAACTGTGACGGTGTCCCTGCACTCTAGCCTGGGTGACAGCGCAGGACCCCCTCTCGAAAAATAAAATAAAATAAAAATAAATGCCTTAGGTATGCTTCCTTGGGAGTTATTTTCGTTCCTTTCCCGAAAAGCAATTCTGTTTGCCCCGGCTACAGTTTCTCTCACTCAGAGTTCAGATCCTTTCCTTTAAATTTGTAATAACTTGTTCTGATTTCATTTTATTTATTTATTTATTTTTATTATTATTATTTTTTGAGACGGAGTCTCTCTCTGTCGCCCAGGCTGGAGTGCAGTGGTGCGACCTCAGCTCACTGCAAGCTCCGCCTCCCGGGTTCACGCCATTCTCCTGCCTCAGGCTCCCAAGTAGCTGGGACTACAGGCACCCACCACCACGCCCGGCTAATTCTTTTGTATTTTTAGTAGAGACGGGGTTTCACCGCGTTAGCCAGGATGGTCTCGATCTCCTGACCTCGTGATCCACCCGCCTCGGCCTCCCAAAGTGCTGGGATTACAGGCGTGAACCACCGCGCCTGGCCATGTGTTCTGATTTTATTTACACCCAGTTCTTATTAAATGGGTACATGTGTATGACCCATCTTTTTATCCTTTATTTATTTATTTATTTTTAATAGCAGCTTGTATCTTTTGCAGTTTCTTTGAGTTTTCAAATTTCCCTGAGGACAGTAACTAGAAGTTTTTAGGTCTCTTCTCTTCCTGAAATACTTCTTTCTTCTAGAGGGGGTTCCTCTGCTTGTTTATCATAAATGTTTTATGTATGCTCTTGTTTTGTTTTGAACGTCTGGGGACTCTAGGTTGTTCGTGCATACATTTCAATGACAGATGAGATTGTGCAGTACACAAGCTGGCCTGGAGCGCCTCCAATCCTGGAGGTCTGTTCTATGATAGCTTTTCTCATGATGAGGAGGGGAGACAGGGTTCTAGAGGAGAGTGGGCAGGAATGTGCGGACAGACAGGATTCCTTTCAGAGCGGGTGCAGATTGCACAGGTGTATAAAGACCAGCTAAGCTCAGGCCCTTCATTTGCCGTAGTAAGACATTAACTTGGAGACAGAGTGTATAGTATATTTCACCCAGCACATTGCCTCACTTCCTTTTTTTCCTTTGTGTCTGTTGCGGAGTTGCAAAGTCTCACTGTCTCCGTTGGTCTTCCAATTCATTTTGAAATTTATTCTCATCATACCTAACTTAGAAGCAAATGCCTCAACCAGGTATTCTGTACGCAAACAGTATAATTAATTATCTTATTTCATGACTCACTCCGGCTCCAACTCACTGTGAACTTGGAGTTTCTCCTAGAAACCCTTGTGGGGAGTGGTGCTCAGCTGTGCATCAGGCCTTTATTTTGGGCTGCAGGTTTCTAGTTACAGTTTCTATATTGGGCAAGGAACTTCCTTTTACGTATTTTCTATCACTTGAATGAGATTTTGACAGGTATGAGATAAACACATTTGCTTAGACCACTATCTTCAATGAGTTAATATGCAAGTTTTAAATGTTAAGGCATATTGTCAAAATCAACCTTCCAAAATAAAATTTGCATCAGTTTACACTTCTATCAACAGCAGAGGAGAGTGCCAGTTTTCTCATTCTCATGCCAGTTCTGGGTGGAATCCCTCCTCTGAATTTTTCTTAGCCTCATACATTTAGAAAATGTTATTTATATTTGTATTTCTTTGATTGCTAGTGAAGTTAAGTATCTTTTCATCTGCGTGATTGCTTCTTAGCATCTCTTCTTGGAAATTTTCTGTTTAATCCCCATTTATTTTCTATTGATGTGTTTGTTCATTTTTATTGATTTAAAATATATTTGTACGTATTCAGTGTATTGTTGTATTTTTGGCATATGTTGCAAGTTTTTATCCCAGTTTGTCATTTGTATTTTGTTTTTATGTATGGCATATTTTGCTTTAGAGTTTAAAAATAAGTTTTGTAGTCAAACCTGTCAATATTTTCCTTTATGGTTTCTGATTTTAGTGTAATACTTAGAACATTCATTGGCTCTACTTTTGTTAGGATTTTTTGTTTGTTTGTTTCTTGAGATAATTGATCAATTTTCACATTTTCCTGTTTTATACAGCTTTGAATTTTTCTCTGAATATGGCTTTAGCTGTATCCCAAAAGTTTTGATAAGGAGAGCTATAATTGTTGCTTTTCTAAATAATCTGTAAATTCAGTTTTAATTTATCTTTTATCCAGGAGCTAGAGATGTTATTTAATCTCTCCAGGCAATTACTTTTTAAAAAAGCTATCTTTTTGTTGATAGCTTCTATTTTAAATTTTATTTTGGTCAAGGATCTCTACTTTGTAGAATTGATTATTTACTAACAACATGATGCAAGTGCAATTATTCTGGAAAACTCATCATTAACCTTCCTCATGAGATCACTCATGACTGTCATTATCTCTGTTTACAGATGAAGTCTTTCCCAGCCTCACCTGAACTGCTGTAATTTGATATTTACTGACTTCTCTTTCTGCAGAACAACTTTTCCTTTATACTTTCTTTACATTTCCAGAAACATGTATGAAATGTTTTGATAAATGTGGAGAATGGTCTTTTGAGTCTTTTAGAGTCTTTTTGTGGATCCAGACCCCAGCTAGATGAGAAGCTGTACAGACCTAGAACTAGATCTGAAAGGTGGCATAGGCCCTGCTGGAACAGGAATTAAAAGAAATTAAAGAATGTGTAAGCAAAAACTCAGTTGTATGTTAAAAAAACCCAATTCCCCCTGAGAAAAAGAAAAAGCTGGAGTTCTTTAAAAATTAACTGCCTGTTTTTCTGTGGCTCGTAAACCTTATCTCTCCTCCTTTCCCAGGCATTGTGAAGACCCTGTTTCTCTAGCTGTGCAGCTGCAAGGTCACTAGACAGATAAACTCAAGTCATAAAATATTATTTCTCCTTGAAAAGTAAGAAATGATGTAATGCATGTCTCAATTAATTGAATAGCTGTCTTTGTTTCTTGCGTCTGTAATATGCTTCCCCCTGCAGAGCTCTCCCCCTAGAAGTTCAAGACCAGGCTGGGAACATGGCAAAACCCCATCTCTACCAAAAATACAAAAATTAGGTAGGCATGGTTGCATGCCCCTGTAGTACCAGCTACTGGGGAGGCTGAGATGGGAAGATAGTTGGAGCCCGGGAGGTGGAGGTTGCGTTGAGCCAATATTGTACCGCCCCACGAAATGCTTGAAAGGTAACTTAACTCTTTGTTCAGGGTTCAGTCCTTTGGATGTTAATCTGACTGGGCCAGTGCACCTAAATAATAAATATCCTCGTCAACCCTGTCAGTCTCTCTAATTGCTTATCAATCCTGCTACACTGCAATAACAGATGCAACAGCATGGCTGGGAGGATGGGAAGAAGGCCAGACCAGTAGGCAGAACAACGTTTTTAAGACAGCTGGAAAATCCAACAGGATTGATCTCAGGATAGTCCAAATGCAGAGTAACCTGTGCTTTAAGAGGCTTGTGGAGTAAATATGGGAGAATTCTGGAGGCAATGGAAAACAGATTCGAGTAGGTACGTCAACCACTGGAACCAACAATGGAGAACAATTCAGGTCTCCAGTCCTAAAAAAGACTGCCAGCCTGGAAAGGTGACCAAGATAAGAATCAGGAATGTGGAACAAGAGAGAAGAATGCTAGTCATTACAACTTAGGTAAAATATTAGAGGTGCAAAATAGTAGATGTAATGATATCAAATTCAGTATTTTTGGCTTAGAATCCCTTGAATATCTTCTTCCTAAATTAGAATTAACCCTACTGATGCAGTGTCTCCTGATTTAGGGTAGAAGGTTGGTAGCAGGAAGGAGGGATACCAGGCATAATCTGACATAATATATGGAAAACCCAATTATCCTATTGTAAGCCTCCCTTTGTAAATGGTGCTATACATGGAACATTATTTCTATTAAAAATAACTAAATGTTTAATTCATACATTGAAATACATTGATAATAGAACTAATAAATTTATCTATTATACCAAAATATAAATAGTAATATAGTTCCTACTTTGCTGAGTAAAGACTAGAATATTTTTATGTATATATAGAAAAATATGATGAAAATCTGAGCCTAACAGACTGTAAGCCCTCCATAAATATTTTTGAATTAATGAAGGAATATATGAATAAGAATCATGGTATAATTTATAAAAACAAAAAAAAGGAGGGGGGAGAAAAAGTTAACACTCACTAGAAGGAGAATAAAAATTCTAACACAGGCTGGGTGCAGTGGCTCACACCTGTAATCTCAGCACTTTGGGATGCTGAGGCAGGAGGATCATGAGATCATGAGTTCGAGACCAACCTGGCCAACATAGTGAAACCACGTCTCTACTAAAAATACAAAAAAGAAAAAAAAAAAGAAAATTAGCCAGGTCTGGTGGCAGGCACCTATAATCCCAGCTACTCAGGAGGTTGAGGCAGGAGAATCTGTTGAACCTGGGAGGTGGAGTTTGCAGTGAGCTGAGATCATACCATTGCACTCCAGCCTGGGCAACAGTGCAAGACTCTGTCTCAAAATAAATAAAGAACACATTCATACTATGTAACGCTATATAATCATGAAAAAAATTCATAGATATTTTTGTATTCATGCACACTGAAGGATGTTTATAATATTTTTAAATCCATAAAGAGAATAATGGGCCTCCATGTATCCATTATCCAGCTTCAACAATTATCAACATTCTAAACTGTCTCTCTCTCTCTGTCTCTGTGTGTGTGTGTGTGTTGTGTGTGTGTGTGTGTGTGCCCTTAGTAGGCAATCTAGAAGAACATACAATAATTAACAATAATTTTCCATAGTGCATGAGAGTGAAGTAGTTAAGGGTAGAGAATGTAGGTAAGATCTATTTTTTTTAACAAAGCTGCACATGCACCCCTGAACTTAAAAGTTTATAAAAAAGATTTAATTTTTTACTTTATATTCCTGGGTTGTTGGATTTTTTAAATTATAGGCTTTTGTTTTGTAGTTACCCTGAAAATTACATGCAACACTTTATAACTAGTATGTTAAGCTGATAACAATTTAACTTGGATCACATACACAAACTCTACACTTTCATCTCCCTTTGCCCCACATTTTGTGTTTTTGTTTCTTTGTGTTTGGAGATGGAGTCTTGTTTAGTCACTCAGGCTGGAATGCAGTAGCATGATTGTAGCTCACTGCAGTATTGAACTCCTGGGCTCAAGCAAGCCTCCTGCCTCAGCCTCCTGAGAAGCTGGGACTACAGGTGCACACCACCACACCCAGCTAATATTTAAGTTTTTTTGTAGAGACAAGGTCTTGCTATGTTGACCAGGCTGATCTAGAACTCCTGGCCTCAAGTGACTTTCCCGCTTCAGTTTCGCAAAATGCAGGGATTACAGACATGAGCCACCGTTCCTGACTCTCTTTCTCGCTCTCTCTCTCTTTGAGTCAGGGTCTTGCTCTGTTGCCCAGGTTGGAGTGCAGTGGTGCAGTCATGGCTTGCTGTAGCCTCAACCACCTGAACTCAAGCAATCCTCCCACCTCAGCCTCCTGAGTATCTGGGACTACAGACATACACCACCATACCTGGCTAAATTTTTGATTTTCTTTGTAGAGACAAAGTCTCACTGTGTTGCCCAGGATGGTCTTGAATTCCTGGGCTCAAATGATCCTCCTGTCTTGGCCTTCCAAATTGCTGACATTACAGGCATGAGCCACTGTGCCTAGCCTGGCCCACATTTTGTGTTTTTGATGTTACAATTTGCAGTTGTAATAGTTTATATCCTTAACAAAGTTTCGCAGCTTTAGTTGTTTTTTTTAACAGTTTTACCTTTTAACCTTTATATTAGAGAGATAATTGATTTACCCAGTGCCATTACAGTGTTAGAGTGTTATGAATTTGACAATGTACTTACTTTTACTTTCAAATGTTTTCATGTTGCTAGTTAGCATCCTCTTTCTTTTGTTTGAAAACTCCTTTAGCATTTCTTGTAAGTCAGTGCTAGTGGTGATAAACTCTCAGTTTTTGGTTGTCTGAGAAAGTCTTTATCACCTCTTCAGTTTTGAAATACAGGATTGTCAGGCATAATATTATTGGTTGACTTTTTTCTTTCTTCCAGGATTTTCAATATATCACCCCACACTCCCTCTGGCCCATAAGGCTTCTGCTGAAAAATCCACTGATAATCTTATGTTGGTTCCCTTGTATGTAACAATTTGTTATTCCCTTGCTGCTTTCAAAACTCTCTTTGTGTTTAATTTGATAATTTGATTATGATGTGTCTCAGTGTGGGTCTTTTTGGAATTATCTTATTTTGTGTCCTTTGTTCTTCCTGAATCTGGATTTCTATTTCCTCCCCAAGTGTGGGGAGTTTTCTATCACTGTTTCTTTGGATATATTTTCTGTCTCATTCTCTCTCTCTTTTCTTTCTGGTACATTGATAATGCGTATATTGTTATGATTGATGGTGCCCCATAAGTCTCTTAAACTATCCTCACTTAAAAAAAATTTTTTTTTCTTTTTGGTCCTCTGATTGTACAATTTCCAGTGACCTGTCTTCAAGTTTATCAATTCTTCCATTGCTTGCTCTTGTCTGCTGTTGAATGCCTCTATTGAATGTTTTAGTTCGGTTATAGTATTCTTTGACTCTATGATTTCTGTTTGGTACTTTTTAATATTTTCTATTTCTTTGTTAAAATTCTCAGTTTGGGCTGGGCACAGTGTCCCACATCTGCAATCCTAGCACTTTGGGAGGCCGAGGCAGGAGGATTGCTTGAGCCCAGAAGTTCAAGACCAGGCTGGGCAACATGGCAAAACCCCATCTCAACCAAAAATATAAAAATTAGCTAGCTATGGTGGCATGCTCCTGTAGTACCAGCTACAGGGGAGGCTGAGATGGGAAGATAGTTGGACGCTGGGAGGTGGAGGTTGCATTGAGCCAATATTGTACCATTTCACTCCAGCCTGGGTGACAGAGCCAGACCCTATCTCAAATAAAAAACAAAACAAAAAACAAAGGAAATTCTCACAAGTTTGTTCTTGTGTGGCTTTCCTGACATTGGTGAGCATCTTTACAACCATTATTTTTAATTCCTTGTCAGATAAATAACATATCTCCACTTCACTCTGGTCAGATTTATCTTCTTCATTTATTTGAAATATATTGCCCTATTTCTTCATTTTCCTTTACTCTCTGTGTTGGTTACTACATATTACATAAGACAATTACGTCTCCCAGTCTTGTCAAATTGGCCTCATGCAGGATATTTTAAGGTGCCAGATATTTTATTGATTGATTGATTGATTGATTGATTGAGACAGGGTCTCACTCTGTTGCCCAGGATGGAGTGTAGTGGCACAATCCTAGCTCATGGCAGCAGCCTTGACCTCCTGGGCTCAAGGGATCCTCCCACCTCAGCCTTTCAAATAACTGGGACTGCAAGCATGTACCACCACCCCCGGCTAATTTTTTATTCTTTTGTAGAGATTGGGTCTCAGCGCCCGTCAAATCTTTGTGTTTGTCCAGATTGCTATCTCTGTTTTTGGTGGCCCCCCTGGAACTTAGGATGTGTTACTTTCTGTCAGTACCTCAAGACTGGTGAGGTAAGAAGGTAAGAGCTAGACTCTCTAGAGGTAGCTGGGGGTGTTGAATATGTGTTCCAGTTCCTTTTGTCTTCATCGTGAAACTGAGTGTAGGCATTTTTCTCTTACTCTCTCTGCACTAAGATGGGGAGAGAATTTGTGTCAAATGCCTGTACTCATGTTCAGGTTGCACCCTCTGATCCTGGGAACATAGCTGCTGCAAGTGGGTCCATTGTATATCCACCTCTAGGTAGTGTGTGGTCTAGGGTCACTCAGAAATGCAAAGCCCATTGACTCCCAGATCCAGGTCATTAAAGAGAAGCTATAGGTTGAGCACAGTGGCTCATGCCTATAATCCTAGCACTTTGGGAGGCCGAGGCAGGTAGATCACCTGAGGTCAGGAGTTCGGCAACATGGTGAAACCCTGTCGCTACTAAAAATACAAAAATTAGCCGGGTGTGATGGTGTGCACCTGTAGTCCCAGTTACTTGGGAGGCTGAGGCAGGAGAATTACTTGAACCCAGGAGATGGAGGTTGGAGTGAACTGAGATTGCAGCACTGCACTCCAGCCTGGGCAACACAGTGAGACTCCATCTCAAAAAATAAAATAAAATAAATAAATTAATTAATTCAAATAAGGAGAAGTTATAGAAGTTGTGGCACTTGGTGTGGGGCCAAACTCCTTCCAGGAAGAATTGATAGGCCTGGATTTATCACTAGGGTGGGCCAGAAGGAAGGCTTAGGAAATGCCAAGATCTGGCTCTGGCTGATAAGGGCTATTGTTTGTCCTATTAGTTTCCTGATGCAAATTCATTAGAAGCCTGGCCATCAAGTAGCCAGCCACGGGAGGTGTATACTGTAAGCCCCTTCCAAAGAGAAAATGGGAGCTGCACATCTCCACCTCTCTTCTGCACTACTCCAACAGGATGCAGCCCCTGGAAGTGTTTGCATGCCTGTTTAAAATCCCGTCTTTGTTCTATGATCTAGGAAGACTCATATATGCCTAATCCCTTCTGCTCCCAGAACTAAGAGGCTCAGGATAGAGTCCTCTGGGAGGTAGCTGTAACAGTTTGGATACTTGAGGCATAGCATAAACCTCTTCCTGGGAGAAACAAGGAGCTGCTTTTTTGTTTTTGTTTGTTTTTGTTTTTTGAGATGGAGTCCTGCTCTGTCACCCAGGCTGGAGTGCAATGGTGCCGTCTCGGCTCACTGCAATCTCCGACTCCCAGGTTCAAACAATTCTCTTGCCTCAGCCTCCCGAGTAGCTGTGATTACAGACGACTGCCACCATACCCGGCTAATTTTTTTTTTTTTTTAAACTATGTTGGCTAGGCTTGTCTCGAACTCCTGACCTCAGGTGATACGCCTGCCTCAGCCTCCCAAAGTGCTGGGATTATAGGTGTAAGCCACCGCACCCAACCAGGAGCAGCATTTTAAAGCCCTTTTTCTGCACTGCTCCTGGGGGTAAAGACCCTGGAAGTTCTTATATGCCTGTATAAAACTGTCACTTTTTTCTGTGATCTAAAGAGACATGTGTATGCCAGTCCCCTCTGCCCCCCAGAACTGGAAAGTTTACGATGCCATGTTTTGGGTGGAAGCTATAAAAGTTGGGATGCTCGATGTGTGCACCAACTCCTTCCAAGAGGAATTAATAGACGTGGAGTTATTCCTGGGTAAACTGGGCGAGAAAGCTCAGGAAGTACCAACCTGCTTCTCAGGCAGGCAGGGATGCTTTAATACTAGTGTATCCCTTTAACTCCCTGATGCAAGTTAGTTAGAAGCCAAGCTGCCAAGTAGCCACTGAGAGAGTGTGTTATGAACCCCTTCCAGGGAGAAACAAAGGTATTTTTAAAGATCCTTCTCTGCACTGCTCCCAGGGTAGGAAGCCTTTGGAAGTCCTTGAGAATCCATGTAAAACTGCTGCTTCTTCCCTGCAGTCTTGCATCTAATCCCCTTTGCTCCCAGAATCGATGAATTAAGAACCAAACCATGGGACCTCAGAGTTAGGGTGCTGTATGTGAGGTGCAAATCCTCCTCTCCACAGGGAAGAGCTGGGTATTCCTTTCCCAATTTGATGACGCAGTGCCCATGGTGGGGCCCATTCCCAAGTGTGCCTCAGCTCTTCCTACTGGTACGATGTAGATATTTTCTCAGTTGCCCAGTGGGTAGGAGTCTCTCAACTGGTCTCCAACTTTCTCCCAGAAGGAGTTAACCCATCAATAGATGTTTATTTGGTGTGTCTGTGGGTGGAGGGAGAATCAGGAGCTTCCTATTCTGCCACATTGCTGATGTCACCCAGAAAGATTTTTTCAACATCATGTATTATCTTTCCAACTGCAGGGAGGCAAAACTTTACTTCTGCCCTCTTAGAGTCTCAGGTTAGGCCTGAAAATTCAGTTGTCATAAGACAGATTAACAAAAGAAAAGCATACAGATTTTATTTTACATGTACATGGAAGTTCCCACAAGAAAATTAGCAACCAAAGAAGAGGCAGATCCCAAATACTTGTATCGTAGGTTGAACAAAGAGTGGCAATTGTGAGTAAGTAACTAAAATGTATGGAAAGGCAAAATAAAACAAGAGTTATTTATTTATTTATTATTTATTTATTTATTTATTTATTTTGAGTCAGAGTCTTGCTCTGTCGCCCAGACTGGAGTGCAGTGGCGCCATCTCGGCTCACTGCAAGCTCTGCCTTCTGGGTTCACGCTGTTCTCCTGCCTCAACTTCCCAAGTAGCTGGGCTACAGGTGCCCGCCACCATGCCTGGCTAATTTTTTTTGTATTTCTAGTAGAGACAGGGTTTCACCGTGTTAGCCAGGATGGTCTCAATCTCCTGATCTCATGATCCACCCGCCTCGGCCTCCCAAAGTGCTGGGATTACAGGCGTGAGCCACCGCACCCGGCCAGACAAGAGTTATTTTAACAAGATCTGTTTATACAGAGTTTTGTCAGCCTTGACTCTCTGCCCCTGGTGATAAGAAATTTTTTTTTTCTCCTGTACAGAAAAAAAAGAGTGACCTCAGAGTGCCCCTTTTATATCTGCTACTTTTCATGTGCCTTCAGCTCAAAATAATTCTTATGCCAAAGTGGCTTTTTTTTTTTTTTTTTTTTTTTTTTTTTTTTTTTAAGACACAGTCTCATTTTGTTGCCCAGGCTGGAGTACAGTGGCACGATCTTGGCTCATTGTAACCTCTGCCTCCCGGGTTCAAGCGAATCTCCTGCCTCAGCCTCCCAAGTACCTGGGACTACAGGCTCACGTCACCATGACTGGCTAATTTTTGTATTTTTAGTAGAGACGGGGTTTCACCCTGTTGGCCAGGCTGGCCTTGAACTCCTAACCTCAGGTGATCCACCTGCCTCCCTCCCAAAGTGCTGGGATTACAGGTGTGAGCCACCACACCTGGCCAAAAGTGGCATATTTTGGAGTGGCATGTTCTGCCACCCTTCACCACTAAACTTTTTAATAAAAAAGAAGAATATTCTATATAAATAGCTTGATAAAATTAACGAACATAATTATTGCTATAAACTTTAGTGTCCAAAGGAGAAATTTAATCCGGCATTTACAAGTGGCCTTCATAATATTATCATTTTTCTTTTGTATCAGATATCAACAATCTGTCGGTCTGGTTTTAATATATATGCTGTCAATGTAACTCTATGTAGCAAAACTGCAGTATTGCCAAAAAAGAAAATAAAACCAATTTATCCAGTGACAGCAAAGCCTGATCAAAATTATGAGGAAGGTTGGGAGTTTGTTAATAATTGATTTGGTCAAATGCAGAGCAAGTTGTCACAAGAAGATGAAGAGTGGCCAAGACCTCTATATTGCATTTTAAATGGAATAGGAGGTGAATTCAGGCACTGCATGCTCCCTGGAGGCTGCTAAGCCCAGTACTCGTACAATGTATGCTGTATCATAGTGGCACAGTTCTTGCCCTGGCAAACACTAATTCTTTTTTGCCTCTCTCCTATGAGCGCAGAAGACAACTTTCAAGAAAAGAAGTGAGGCTAGTGCATAATGTTGACAAAAGCAGAAAGAGTGCCTGCTGTGGACTGAATCGCCCCTGCTAATTCATATGTTGAAGCCCTAACCCCAAATGCCACTGTATTTGGAGATAGGGCCTTAAACGAGATAAAGAAGGTTAAATAAGATCATAAGAGCGGGACCCTAATCTGATAGCACTGGTGTCCTTATAAGAAGAGGAAAATACCAGGCATAGTGGCTCACACCTGTAATCCCAGTACTTTGGGAGGCTGAGGCTAGAGGATTGCTTGAGTCCAGGAGTTCAAGACCAGCATAAGTAACACAGTGATACCTTATCTCTACAAAACACAAAAAAATTAGCCGGATGTGGTGGCATGCTCCTGTAGTCTCAGCCACTCGGGAGACTGAGGCAGCAGGATCACTTGAGCCCAGGAATTTGAGGCTGCAGTGAGTGAACCACGATCATGCCACTGCACTCTACACACTGGAGCTCTCTCCTTGCAAGCACAGAGGAAAGGCCATGTGAGGACACAGGAAGAAGGTGGTCATCTGGGAGCCAGAAAGAGGCCTCAGTGGAAACCAGCCCTGCAGGCACCTTGATCCTGGGCTTCCAGATCCCAGAATTGCGAGAAAATAAATTTCTGTTGTTGAAGCCGCCCAGTCTGTGATATTTTGTTACGGCAGCCCTTGCAGGCTAATCGGTGCTCTTGCATTTTCCTTAAGACCCTCTTTGCATTCAACCGAGATCTCCTGCTATCTTCTTTCAAGGAATTCTGCTCAACTTTCCAGTCTCACCTCTATCTTTCAGTCTCAGTCCTGCTCTCTCTCAGTCATTTCTGGTCATTCTGTATCTCTAGCTTTAATTAAAATAGAATCTTATGCTCTTTAGATAAGAACATGAGGAAAATGTAGTACAATGTGATTTTGTTCTTCGAAAAAGACTGATTAAGAAAAATACAGTTCAGTCCTGGTGCAGTGTCTCACACCTGTAATCCCAACACTTTGGGAGGCCAAGGCGGGTGGTGGATCACCTGATGTCAGGAGTTTGAGACCAGCCTGGCTACCATGGTAAAACCCCGTCTCTACTAGAAATACCAAAAATTGACCAAGTGTAGTGGTGTGTGGCTGTAATCCCAGCTACTCGGGAGGCTGAGGCAGGAGAAATTGCTTGAACCCAGGAGGCAGGGGTTGCAGTGAGCCGAGATTATGCCACTGCACTCCAGCCTAGGTGACAGAGCAAGGCTCCATCTAAACAAACAAACAAAAAAACCAGCTTATAACACTGGTTTAAAACCAAATTGCCAAAATGCCCTAGTGTCTGTATATATTTGCATTGTTTTCCTTGTATAAGTTGATAGAAAAAAGATCCAAATGAATGTTACTAGTAATGACACCCAAAATGCTACTGTGTGTCTTGTAATTAGTTTTTAATCAAAACTTGCCGTAAGACTTTTGGCAGGGCACTTAGCCTCTGGGTTTGTTTCCTTGTCTATGAAAAGAAGACATTGCTACTGAGCAAAAGCACTTGCTGCCAGATGTGCTAGAAGCCAGTACTATGACGCCAGGGTTTTGAGAAAATAAAAGCTTTTTATTGCAGGGTGACCAGCAAAGAAACAGGAGTCTAGCTTGGATCTATCTCCCTGTGATAACTTGAAGATAGTAATATTATTAGAAAAGGTTTAGGCTGGGTGCCGTGGCTCAAGCCTGTAATCCCAGCACTTTGGGAGGCCGAGGTGGGTGGATCATGAGGTCAGGAGATTGAGACCATCCTGGCCAACATGTTGAAACCCCATTTCTACTAGAAATACAAAAATTAGCTGGGTGTGGTGGTGCATGGATGTAATCCCAGTTACTCAGGAGGCTGAGGCAGGAGAATCACTTGAACCCAGGAGGAGGAGGTTGCAGTGAGCTGAGATTGTGCCACTGCACTCCATCCTGGCGACAGAGGGAGACTCTGTCTCAAAAAAACAAAACAACAACAACAACAACAACAACAGAAAAAAACAAGAAAAGAAAAGAAAAGGTTTAGGGGTGCATTTGGGGATTCATAGGCGATTGGTGGAAGGAAAGGGAAGAGGTCAGGAGTCTTCAGGCATGCAGTTATCTCTTCATGCTACCTCATGGATCATATATGCAAATTTGGGAGGAGTTAGCATGAAATATGTGATGGAAATTTGGGCTGTGACATCAGCAAGCTCATTCTGTACAGACTCTAGTTGGCCATATTGGTTCCAACCAATTTCAGCCAGTTTTTAAAATCTCACAAGCAGAGTGGGTTTTGGCGTTTTAGTAAATGGTTTTGTTTTTGCCATCCTCTGCACTCAACAATTTCTACTGTCCTGTAAACTCAAGAATTTCTGTTTGTCAATAGTTTCTTTAACTCACTGGTTTCAGTATGCCCCACTATTGTTTGTATTTTTCCTTGAGGTATGTGATTCAGAGAATGAGTTGAAAACCCTGGATAAGATGATCTTTAAGATTCCTTCAAGTTCTAACTTCCTCTCACTCCTAGGTCATAACTCACAGTCGGAGCTGCATGGCACGCTGGAACATTTCAACTAGTGGGATCCATGACCCAGGGGCTGACAGCGCAGTGCTGTGGAGGACCCAGCAGGCGCATTAACTCCCCTTGGGGAAAAGGTGTGCAGACACAGCAGCAAGTCCACAGGGATGTGGTACCTCCAGGTGAATCTACATTCGCAGTACACCCTAAGGGGAAAATTTGATTCTGAGAGCAATGGGCATGGCGTCATGGCAGGATGTCTGGGCAGCAGTGACTCTCAGCTCAGGGAGGTTTCCAGGATTGTCAGTCAAGGAGGACTGTCAAATAGAACCATTGCAAAGAATACAAACAGTCCTAAAGGGAAGAGGGTGGAATAGACTTGGTGAAGGAAATTTGGATTGTAGTCTACCAAGCTGGGAACAGCATCAAGCTTCGTTTCCAGTGGGGAAGCTGCATGGAGACAGAGAACCTCGGTAGACCAATCAGATAGACTGGCTATCCAGGGAGCAGTCAATGTGTGAGTGTGTCTGCTGTCTGTTTGCTGGGACATGGCAAGGGACATGGGCAGGCTGCTGCTCAGTGCTCACATAGACATCCAGGGCTCTCTTCACCTCTGGTTTATCATTTCCAAAGTCCGCTCATGAGTGGGGAGAGCATCCCATTTCTTGCCAGACTGCGTTTTCATGGGTTTCAGAAATGGGCAAGGCTGAGTCAGCAGAGGGTAGGACCTGAGTAAGCAATGACTGCCACTTGGCAAGTGGAAGAGGGAATGGACTTCTCTGCAACCATTTCAAAGACTGGAATGAGGACTAAATGGCAGTCATAGGAGGCTGACTTGGCTCACTATGGAGAATAGGGTTCTGCTAATCAGAGGTGTCCCAAAATGAATATTTCATTACTTCAATATTGAATTAGTTGTTTGAAGATCTGTGAGGGATGCTATTGAAGGAACTCCAATGTTGAGCTGGAAACTGGACTAGAAAAAGAAGTCAGAAAAAGTCAGGTCAACTGTGTTTTTCTTTTTATCCTATTCTGGCTCCTTTTAATGAATCAAACTAACCCACACAGGATGTGCCAGGAGTGGGTAAAAACCAACTTCAGAAAATTGGCTTCTACTACAAATGTAATTTACTCAGACTACTTCCTGTTTGTTGTTGTTATTGCTGAGACAGAGTGCAGCGACGAGAACACAGGTCACTATAGCCTCAAGCTCCCAGCCTTAAGTGATCCTCCCACCTCAGCCTCCTGAGTAGCTGAGAGTATAGGCACATGCCACTAAGCCCAGTTAATTTTTGTGTTTTTTGTAGAGGCGGGTTTTGGCCATGTTGCCCAGGCTGGTCTTGAACTCAAGTGATCCTCCAGCCTTGGACTCCCAAAATGCTGGGATTACAGGCATGAGTCATCATGCCTGACTCATATTACTTCCTTTTGCTTGGCCAATTCTGATGGGGTGTTCCTTAAGCTCCCTTTCATTGGTGTCTGCCTTCTCCTTTGCTCAGTTACTTGAATTCTGATTTTTGCCACAAGTATCACTGATGTGATGTCCCATTTCAGATATAAAACGCAGCCCAAATTAAAAATTTCCCTGGACACAATTCTGATGTCTACCTCCTATACCTCATATTGTTATCAAATGGAACTCTGCCTTTGCCCTTGGGACAGACTAGATTGGTTTGTTTTCTTTTTCTTTTTCTTTTCTTTTTTTTTTTTAGAGATGGGGTCTCACTATGTTGCCCAGACTGGTCTGCAACTCCTAGTCTTAAGCAATCCTCCCACCTCAGCCTCCCAAGCAGCTGGGACTACAGGTAGACACCACTGTGCCTGGTTTAGATGGGCCTGTTTTCAATTCAACCTTAGAACTCTTTGCCAAGAGAGGGAACTTGGACAGAGTTCTCCACTGTCATGTCCTTCTTTTGTACAGATTCTAAATGAGGCAGCAAGTGACCTTAGCTAACTGTACTTCCAAAGCTACACTTTTCAAGAAGAGAGCATTTGAGGACAAAAACTAAATTAAAGGAATGGAGAGAGGAAAATGAGATGAGGCTATTTTTGAGCAGTGGCTGAAGATATACTTGAGAAGGGAGGTGACTGTTATAGGTTTGAGCTCCTAGCAGCACATCCTGTGTCAGGGATTCATGTGTAAGTGATTTATTAAAGAAATGCTTCCAGGAGAAACTGGTGAGGGAGTGGTGGATACAGGACAGGGAAAGGAAAGCCGAGAAAAGGCAAGAATTCAGGTACTATGTTAATTTCTTATTGCTGTGCACTACAAACTTAGTGGTTGACATAATGGTGTATTAAGTCACAGTTTCTGAAGGTCAGAAGTCCAGGCACAGTGTAACTGAGTTCTCCACATGGGGTCTCACAAGGCTGTAATCAAGGTGTCATCAAGAGGCTAGAGGTCCTCTTCTAAGCTCACATGACTGTTGGTAGAATTCATTTCCTTGCAGCTGTAGAACTCACAGTGACTTGTTTCTTCAAGGCAGGCAAAAGATTATCTCCTTAATCTCAGGAAAGGCCTGAGCCTTCTTTGAAAGACTCATTTGAGCAGGTCAGGCCTGCTCAAGATGGTTTCCTTTTTTATGAACTGAAAGTCAACTGATTAGGGACCTTAATTACATCTGCAAAATCTTTTCCCTCTTTCCATATACTGCAACATAATCACAGGAGTGGTATTTCATCCTATTCACAGGTCCTGCATACACTCAAGGGAAGGGGATCATACAAGGGTGTGGGTCATTCATTGGCTGCCATCTTAGAATTCTGCCTACCACAAATATATTGCTAGCCTCAGCATGATCCCATAGGGAGCTCTAAGAATTTGTGGAAACTTGAGGCAAGGTTGACTTTCACGTTCTTTCACCAGTCTGTCACTGGTTAAGGGCTTCTCCTGGGATGTAAACTCCCAGGCACATTGGGCTTTCCAATGGGCAGTGGCTCCAGTAGCTGTCAGGCAGTTGTATTAAGAAAGTTGCAGGCATAAGCCATTAAGAACAAAAGAATACAGAAAATGAGAGAGGAGCACACAGAATTAAGGAATCATAGGGTGCCAGGCGAGGTGGCTCATGCCTGTAATCCCACCACTTTGGGAGGCTGAGGCAGGCAGATTGCTTCAGCCCAGGAGTTCAAGACCAGCCGGGCAGCAACAAAACCCCATCTCTATGAAAAAATACAAAAGTTGGCCAGGTGTAAATGTGTGAACCTGCAGTCCCAGCTACTTGAGAGGCTGAGGCAGGAGGGTTTTTTGAGCCCAGGAGGTTGAGGCTGTGGTGAGCCCTGATCATACCACTGCACTCCAGCGAGATCATGTCTAAAAAAAAAAAAAAAAAAAAAAAAAAAAAAAAGAAAAAAGAAAAAAAAAGAAAAAGAAAAGAAAAAGGAATTGTAAGGGATTTGGGTAAATCACCACCAGCAATAATCACTACCAGTCACTCATTCTAATGGACCTACTTGAGTTTCACTTAAGTTCATTCCATCCTGTTAGAAGCCCTTCATGATGGTGGCTGCTCATCACATTTCTACAAGGGGCGGGAAACTTACCAGAGGGATGTTGGTGAGATCAGCTGAAGCTCCCAATGTTGAAGCTGGTTTTAGGTCATAACTGTTATTCATCATCGCTCTTCTTCCACTCATTCTAGATTCTTTCATACTATGAGTATTTCTGCTGGTCTTGGTGCCTTATCTGATGAGGTGAACCACAGGGTCTGAGCACATGATTACCAGAACTTTACCAGGCCATTTTTGCTGCAACTGCCCACTTACAGTTAAGATTTCGCATAGGAGCACCAGGAAATGCCCCAATGGGTCCTTTGAGTCCCAGAGATATTCCTCTTGCCTCACTCTAGCAGCAGCTTGATCTCCTTAAGATGAATAGCGTTGATTGCTAGATTATTCACTGCTAGGTTAGTAATTACAAGAGGAACTCAGTCTCACTATGTTTTGCGTTGCTATAACAGAATACCTGAGACTATACTTTATAATAAATAGAAATTTATTTTCTCACAGTTCTGGATTCTGGGAAGTCCAAGATCAAGGTACCAGCATCTGACAAAAGCTTTCTTGTTGTGTCATCACATGGCAGAAGGTTGAAGGGCTGAGAGGCAAAAAGGGGACTGAATTTGTCCTTTTATGACAGCATTAATCCCACCATAAGCATGGAACTCTTATGACCCAATCACTTCCCAAAGGTTCCACCTCCAACACCATCACAAGGGCAACCAAATTCAGCATGAGTTTTAGAGAGAACAAACGCTCAAACCATAGCAAACCCTATATGACCATGTGGCAGCCACAGCTTTAAGTTTATTAGGACTCTTATGGTGTCCTCTGGTGGAAACATTCCCACTCTTGGCAACTAGGATATCTAGACTCACAGAATCTAAACTTGTAGAGACAAGAAAGATAAATTCCCCAGGGGGTTCACTGAAAACTGATAGCAGTACTACTTCTATGTTCACTCTTTAGTTTCTGGGCCCCTCTGCTCTACCTATGGGGCATAATATCATATACTGGCCACTAGTTTAAGGTATATACCATTTTCTGAAAAATAGAACCCTGATCTTGCCAATCATCTCCTAGCTAGTGCCATAGTTGCATCTTTTGTTTTTGCTTGTTTGTTTGTTTGTTTTTGAGAGAGGGTCTTGCTCTCTCCCAGGCTGGAGTGAGGTGGTACAATCACAGCTGACTGCAGCCTCAATCTCCTGGGCTCAAGTGATCCTCTCACCTCAGTCTCCCTGGTAGTTGGGACTACAGGCCCGTGCATCACCATGCCTGGCTATTTTTTTTCATTCTTTTGTAGAGATGGGGTCCCGCTATCTTGCCCAGGCTGGTCTTAAAGTCCTGGGCTCAAGCGATCTTCCTGCCTTGGCCTCCCAAAATGCTGGAATTATGGGTGTGAGCCACAGCACCCAGTCCCATAGTTGCATCTTTAAGAGCATTCCAGTGCTCTAAGCCAGCCATACTTGGATGATGTAGTCTGTGGTATGATCAATGGATCTTGTGGTCATGGGCCCATGCTGTGACTCCTTCACTGTTAGGTGAGTTCCTTGGTCTGTAGCTCTGTTAGGTGGGATCCTGTGGTATTACGGGCAAGGAAGTCAGATCCAGAGAACTGTCAATCTTAGTTAAGATCAATCACTGCCCTTTTCAGGGTAGAAGGAATCTGGGGTGATCTACTTGCCACAATGGGGCTGGCTAGTCTCCTTAAGGGAAAGCATCATATTATATTAAGAGATGTGTCAGTGTCTGCCACGGATAGACAAGACATTTAGCAGCAACAATAGCTAAATCAGCATTGAAGAGGGGAGTCTATCTTTGTTCAGGCACAGGTGGTCAGGAATACAGGTTGTCTGGGGAAGCCCTGAGTTGTTTAATGCCTCTTATGTAACTGATCCACACTGGTGGGCGTTCATCGGGCATGCAAATATCCTCACACTTTGAGCCTACTCTGATAGGCCTCCAAACTTTCATGTTCCCAGTCTTGCTTCTTCCAGCCCTCTCACTAACCAAGTTAATTATTCACCAGAGCTTATGAGCAAGCGGCGAGCCAGGGGGATGGTGATGGAAGTGGTCCACTCTTGTGCAGGCAAGAAAGGTGTGTATTGTCTGCAGAGAATTTACAAATAATAAAAATGCATACAAGTCAGCTAGGGTGTTATTATTACTGAGCAGTGGCAATTCTAAACAATGTCAATATGAAACTATTCCTCCATGCTGGAGTAGACTCTTTCTACTGCCCTTTTCTGCAACACGGTATCTCTCTGCCCAAGAGACTTTGATATCCTTTTTCCAGAACACTTAATCTTCCTCCACGCGGAGTGCATAATAGGATGAACTGCATGAAACTCAGCCCACTGGGAGGATTTTCCTTCATCACTGTCGTTCAGAACCACTCCTGCATGAAACTATAGTGCAGCCCAGTCCATTTGTGGTTCATGCCAATGAACTGGCCCATCCATGAACGATTCCAGTCTTGTCCACCAATATGATAACTAAGTTCACCTTGTCTCTGGTGGTTAAGAGCTACCAGTTGGCATCTATTATTCCACAGTCTTATCCCCATTAGGGAGAAGAGTTTCATAACTATCAGCTCTAGGCAATGGAGGGCCCCACAACTGAGTGTCTCAAGAGTGTGGTGCCCCTCTCATTAGCACATTCCTTATGGTATAAGTGACTGGAGAGTGCTCTGGGCCCTTGCAAGGAACAAAGACAGCTGGTGGGTCCATGCATCTTAAATAAACTCATTCTGATAGGTTCTCTTCTCTGGACCTTTTTATTTATTTATGTAATTTTTAGAGACAGGGTCTTGCTCGGACATCCAGGCTTGAGTGCAGTGGTACACTCACCGTTCACTGCAGCCTCAACCTCCTGGGCTCAAGCGATCCTCCCATCTCAGCCTCCCGAGTAGCTGGGACTACAGACATGTGCTACCATGCCAGACTAATTTCAAAACTTTTTTTTTTTTTTTTTTGGAGAGATGAGTTCTCACTTTGTTTCCTAGGCTGGTCTTGAACTGCTGGCCTCAAGTGATCCTCCTACCTCGGCCTCCCAAAGCACTGGGATTACAGGCACGAGCCACTGTGCCTAGTCTCCAAGCTTTTAAAATTCCACTCTTATCACTTTGCTGAGAGATTGGACATGAATCCCAAGTGACAGGATAATGTCCTCATATTAAAAATCTCCTTTATCCAGCTTAGCAGACTGGCCCCAACTTGTTCTAGCACCCTCAAGACCCACTCCCGGACATATCTGCCAAGCCTTGAGGCTCCTTTGGGTACCACTCCCTTTCTTTTCCTGGCAGGGCCAGCACTGCCCCAAACAGGCCAGAGTGAGAATCATGCCGCCTTATTGGTCTAGTGGCCAGGAGGGGAGGGGGCTGCTGAACTTGAGGAGGGTAAGTATTGTCTTAAGGAGCACAAGTCATCTGCCTCATTTGAGGCCTCTAGATAGTCTCCAGGCAAGCAATGGGAAGGGTGGGGGTGGGGGGCAGTGTCTCTATCCTCTAGCAAGGGGAAGTGGTCCCTTCTGCAGACCCAGATGGTTCCAAGGTTCTCAAGTGCATTCACCTGGATATTGTCATCCCAAATCTCAAGTTCACACTCCTTCCCTGACAAGGCCTTGCTTATGGCTTGATGAGGCTGCAAATTCAGCCTTATCTGAAGTTCTGTTGCTCCTACGATTCAGGGTCTGGTCTTCAGCACACTGTGTCTTCTGGTTTCTGGAAATGAATGTGTCTTTACGTGGTGTTTCAGAGCCTTTCTGACTTTCAAAGCTGAGGCTATCATTTTCTCCTCAATGCCTCAGCAATACTGTATTTGTCCATTCTCACACTGCTAAAAAAGACGTACCTGAGACTGGGTAATTTATAAAGGAAAGAGATTTAATTAACTCACAGTTCAACATGGCTGGGGAGGTCTCAGGAAACCTACAACCATGGTGGAAGGGGAAGCAAACAAGTCCTTCTTCACATGGCGGCATGAGAGAGAAGTGTCAGCAGGGGGAAATGCCAGAAGCTTATAAAACCATAGATCTTGTGAGACTCACTCATTATCATGAGAACAGCATGGTTTGGGGGGACTGCCCCCATGATCTAATCACCTCCCACAGGTCCCTTCCCCAATACGTAGGAATTACAATTCAGATTGCATTTCAAGATGAGATTTGGGTGGGGATACAAAACCAGATCAGATGCCCAGAAACAATCAACTAATTTCACAGTTCTTTCAGTCACCATTTCCCTCATACTCCTCAAACAACAGAGACATTATAGGCACCAGTGCCTCTTGTCCTTCTGTGTCACATTCCATTTCACCACAGTGAAAGTGTTTGCAGTTCTACGATGTGGCAGGGGCTATCAACCCTCCACTTAGCCCACCAAGGAGGGAGTCCCAGTTGCCATATAGCAGGCAAGTGGCCCAGCTCCAGAAGTCCATGCCAGAATCAGCTTCCTAGGGCCCCTGTTAGAATCAATTGCCTGAGGCTCAGTTCCCCAAAAGCAGACACTGAGATAAGGATTTGTGAGTAGATGATTTAATTTTGAGGTGCTCCCAGGAGAAACCCATAAGAAAATGGGGAAGCAGGACATGCAAGTGGAAGAAATGAAGCAAATGTGTAATCAGGGGCAAAGCCTCAGCGTCAGCATGTCCCTGTTGGAACCACTGGTGTGAAAATTACCTTTGAAGGTCAACCATCTCAAGACTAGGAAGATGGGCTTACACACACACACACACACACACACACACACACACACACACACACTCTCATACCACACCAGTCATTGGCTATAGGCCCCTCCAGGGAGTGGTAACCTCCCAGGCACTACTGTCTCTCTGTAAATGTGGACAAATCAGCTTTTGCAGTCCTTGGGCAGTGCTCTAAAGAGAATCACAGGAGTGGGCCGTCAAAAGCAAAAGGACACAGAAGCTGGGGGGAGTGTCCTTAGAAATGGTAAAAAGAATCCAAAGGGATCTGAGAGGAGAACCCCAAAATTTCCACTACCATGACAAAAGAGGGTGATTATCATAGTGGTGCATCTGTCAGCTCTTCCAAGAGACTTCCCTAATTAATTGAGCAGTTGGTCCTCTGGATGAAGGGGGAGAACAAATGAGAGACATATGGACAACAGCAGCATCAAGCCAGTAGATCTTTGCCTCGCACTTTTGGAATTGGAGGTGATAAGGAGTCTTTCGTGTGTGTGTGTGTGTGTGCGTGTGTGTGTGTGTGTGTGTGTGTGTGTGTGTATGTGTGTGTGTGTGTATGTGTGTGTGTGTGTATATATGTGTGTGTGTGTGTGTGTGTGTGTATGTGTGTGTGTGTGTGTGTATGTTTTGTGACTCCTCAGCGCTGGCAGCCTTCTTCTGGGCCCATGCTTGTATTCCCTGGTATTTATTGCCATCATGATTAATGTGTCCACCTGTCAATATCAGTGGTATAAAGGAAGGGTGTAGCAATTCTGTCCTTTGCTTCACAGTGGATGAATTGTCACATCATGCTTATTTACAGAAACACAAAGCAAATATTAACAGAACAGTGGATACAGATCTGAGAATTTATGAGCACCCATCTAGCTTAAGGCCTGATTTATAGATACCCCAGATGACCATACATATAACCAAAGTTTTGTAAAAAAAACAACAAAACCAAAGGTCAACTCTTAGAAATTATCCAGAATAAGAAATAACTTTTGTATTAAGACACAGTTGGATAAGTGATCTGCACTTACTCAGCAAACGTACGCTGCACACCTATGATCTGCCAGGCATTTCATTAGAGAGAGACATATCATGGTGAATAGTACATGGTCCTTTCCCTGGAGCTTATGAATTAATAACACATACACTGTATTTTTGTATGCATGCAAAAATAGAGGTACATACAGGTTCAGAAAAGGTACAGAGTAAGCTGCTTAGAGGATGCCTTGCTGCAGCCTCAGGAATGCTTTATAAAACAGTAGTTAAAAAATACAGACAAAAATTAGCTGGGCATGGTGGCATGCACCTGTAGTTCCAGCTACTCCAGAGGCTGAGGTGGGAAAATCGCATGAACCTTGGAGGGGGAGGTTGCACTGAGCCAAGACCGTGCCACTGCCCTCCAGCTTGGGTAAGAGAGTGAGACTGCCAAAAAAAAAAAAAAAGTCCGGGCGCGGTGGCTCACTCTTGTAATTCCAGCACTTTGGGAGTCCAAGGCGGGCAGATCACGAGGTCAGCAGTTCGAGACCAGCCTGGCCAATATGGTGAAACTCCGTCTGTACTAAAAAAATACAAAAATTTAGCCATGCATGGTGACGCGTGCCTGTGGTCCCAGCTACTCGGGAGGATGAAGCAGGAGAATTACTTGAACCCAGGAGGTGGAGGTTGCAGTGAGCCAAGATTGCACCATTGCACTCCAGCCTGGGTGACAGAGTGAGACTCCATCTCAAAAAAAAAAAGAAAGAAAGAAAGAAGGAAGGAAGGAAGGAAGGAGAGAAAGAAGGAAAAGAAAGAAAAGAAGAGAAGAGAAGAGAAAAAAAAGAAAAGAAAAGACGTTACAGACACAAGACCAGGTGTGGTGGCTCATGCCTGTGATCTCAGCACTTTGGGATGCCAAGGTGGGCGGATTGCTTGAGCCCAGGAGTTTGAGACCAGCCGTGGCAACATGGTGGAATCTCATCTGTACCAAAATTACAAAATGCAAAAATAAGATGGGGCTTTGTGGTGCATGCCTGTAGTCCCAGATACTCAGGAGGCTGAGATGGGAAGGATCACCTGAGCCTGGGGGGTTGACGCTGCAGTGAGCCGTGATCATGCCACTGTACTCCAGCCTGGGTGACAGAGTGAGACCCTGTCTCAAAAAAAAAAAAAAATACACAGAAGACCCCAGAGTCACTGATCTTTCCCCAAGTAGAGATGAGGTGGGAGAATTATGTTGCCTCTGCTCTGACTGCCTCCCAAGGCTTATGACAGAGAAGACAACTTAACCACAGTGCCGATAAATTATTGCTAACCCTTGAAGGAGCTATTACCATCACCACCAACAAACATTTGTTCCCCCATGATAGATGCTATGGCGGAATAGAAGTTTAAAGTCTACCTCCTTTACAAAGGCTTTCCTGGTCTCTCCAGCTAAATTTTCTTTCTTGCACATTCTACCTCTTCCACAGCATTTATCACATTATATATTATACTACAATTTGTGCTATCTCTTTAACTCAAGTGGCAGAGTTTGGGATATAGAGACATGTATCATGTATCCTTGTCTCTCTAACAGTAGCTGGTATTACAGTTTACATAGGTGGTTTTTACCAAATATTTGTGGACGAGTGAATGAGTGAATGAAATCCCAAGAGTGGAGTTGGAGTGACAAATTATGTACTCATAAAAAGTAATTATAATATTACATGTCCAGGTCATCAGTAACATAGTTAGAATAATTAGGAAATGCTTTGTAGTTATACCATCAAGGATGGGTAGAATTAAAGAAAATGAAGGAAGACATTTCAAAATAATAAATGAATGAATGAATGAATGGAGGATTTACTATATGCAAGGCCCTGTGTGAGTGCCTGAAGATATACAAGTGAATGACTGTATTTCTGCCTTCATGAAAGGTATATACAAAAGAAATACACAAGTAACTATACAATGAAAAATCTTGTAATACTACCCTGACATTGTGAAATATACATTTGGTCTTTGTCCTTGTTTTCTGATATACAGTTCCTAAAACCCTTGTAGATAGGGATGCTAGGAGAATATTTGGTTTTAATATTTGGTCTTTGATCCCCAGTTCCTGACACAGAGCTTCTAACATCTTTGTCATTCCCTGAGTGATAGGAGGTGACAGGAGTGTCTGACACAGAGCTCCTATATTTCTTGGAATTTCCTAGATGACGGGAGCATATTTTGGTCTAAAATGTGACCCTTGGCAGACTCCTGCATACTCTCAGGATGGCGGCTGGTTGCTAGGGGAACCAACCATGTGATTAGAAGGTTGGAACTTGCAGTCTCACCCCCGACCTCCAGAGAAGGGAGAGATGCTTAATAGTCGATGTTGTAATTAGTCCTGCCAACATAATGACGCCTCCTAAAACACCCAAAAGGCCTGGGTTTAGTGACCTTCTGGATAGCTAAAGACATGGGGTTTTTGGAGGATGATGCACCCAGAGAGGGCATGGAAGCTCCTCAGTCCTTCCTGCACACCTTGCCCTGTGCATCTCTTCCATCTAGCTGTTTCTCTGTATCCTTTGAAATACCCTTTATAATAAACTGACAAATGGGCGGGGCGCAGTAGCTCACACCTGTAATCCCAGCACTTTGGGAGGCTAGGTTGTGTGGATTACCTGAGGTCAGGAGTTCGAGACCAGGCTGGTCAACATGGTGAAACACCATCTCTACTAAAAATTCAAAAAAAAAAAAAAATTAGCTGGGCATGGTGGTGGGTGCCTGTAGACCCAGCTTCTTGGTAGGCTGAAGCAGAAGAATCGCTTGAACCCAGGAGGCAGAGGTTGCAGTGAGCCGAGATTGCGCCATTGCACTCCAGCCTGGGCAACACAGTGGGACTCCGTCTCAAAAAATAAAATAAATTAAATAAAATAAACTGATAAATGCAAGTAAAGTGTTTTCCTTAGTTCTATGATCTGCTCTAGCAAACTAATTGAGCCTGAGGAGGGAGTCATAGGAACCCTGATTCACAGCCAATGAGTCAGAAGCCCAGGCCACAACCTGAGGCTTGCCCTTGGCATCCCAACAGTAATGTTGGGACTGACATTTAGGAGTTTCAGAAGGAGAACAACAACAACAACAAAAGGGCAAGTTTCAAATGAATAATACAAAAATGTTCTGAACTACTGAGTTTCAAGATTGAAACCATCCTCTAAGTTTCTAGGATAATGAATGAGGAGTCCTACTTGAAGTGTAACACCAGGATGTTTGAGTCCTCACAGTCCTCTCTGTCTTTCTAGTTATGTTGGGTGTTTGAAGCTTGTTCTTTAGTAGATTCTACAGGAAGGGCCCATGAGAATAACATGCAAGAAACTCCAAATCTTTATGTGTTAATAATAGTTTGCCTATATTCCTTTATACTTAAAAAATCAGCTTTATTGTAAAAAAAATTTATTTGACTCACATTTTCTTTCCTTGAGTATTTTAAACATGTTATTCCATTTTCTTTCGGTATAAACCATTGCTGACAGAAGTTAGATGGTCATTTAATTTTCTTTCCTTTCTGTCCCTTGTTGTTTTTTGCCTCGATGTCCAAATAATTTTTTCTTAAAGTCTGTTAATTTTTAAAGAATGTGTCTTGGTGTTGGTGAGTCTCAGGTTGATAGAGTTAGGAACATGGTGTGCTCTTTCAACACGTAGTTTTAAATTGTTTTAAAATTTAGCTTAATTAAAATTATTTTTGGAGATGGATCTGGCTTTGTCGCCCAGGCTAGAGTACAGTGGCATGATTACAGCTCACTGTCACCTTCACCTCCTAGGCTCAAGCAATCTTCCTGCCTCAGCCTTCCAAGTAGCTGGTACCACAGGTGTGTGCCATTGCACTCTGCTATTTTTTTTTTATTTTTGTAGAGATAGGGTCTCACTATGTTGCTCAGGCTGGTTATAAACTCCTAGGCTCAGGCAATCCTCCTGCCTTGGTCTCCCAAAATGGTGGGATTATAGGCGTGAATGACTGCACCTGACCGTGTTTTTTTAATTTTAGGCAAGATTTCCTGAATGACAGATTTTATTTTATTTATTTATTTATTTGAGACAGAGTCTCACTCTCGCCCAGGCTGGAGTGCAGCAGTGTGATCTCGGCTCACTGCAACCTCTGCCCCCTGGGTTCAATCGATTCGCCTGCCTCAGCCTCCTGAGTAGCTGGGATTACCGGTGCCCACCACCAGGTCCAGCTAATTTTTGTATTTTTAGGAGAGACAGAGTTTCACCACGTTGGCCAGGCTGGTCTCGAACTCCTGACCTCGGGTGATCCGCCTGCCTCGGCCTCCCAAAGTGCTGGGATTACGGGCGTGAGCCACTGCGCCCGGCTCTAAATGAAAGATTTTAATATTTGTTCTGTCCAGTTTGCTTTACAGGGGCAGGCCCTGTAAACCTTTTCCCAGTTTCAGAAGCTGCTGTAAATTGGGTCCCCTGTGCTTTCCAGGGAGTACCTGTCGGTTGCCGAGGTTCTCTTGTTTCGAGGCCTGTTAGACGCCTGCCGCTTCCCTCTGCGCTCCAGCATAAACGCAGACACCATGCAGGCCTATAGCTGCTGGGAGTTTATCCTCACCTGGTGCACTCAGATTTATGGAGATATCTTGTTACCTACTTTTGCTTTTGACTTTACTGTATAATTATTCTGACTGTTTATATGTGGGGATATGGGGAGATTCAGAAACCATGTTTCTGCTACTGTCTTCCCAGAACCCCTCTCACTGGAACAAAGATAAAACCCTAAAATGTTTAGAAAGAATCAAGAAGCAGAAATGTGTCAGATTTAGAAGCAGTAACATTGCAAGCAAGAAAGCAGGGGAGAAATGTCTTGAAATCTTCAGGGAAAAATGTTTTTAACCTAAAATTCTTTACATAGGTAAACTACCAGAAAAGTGGAATAGGACTGTAGAGTGAATTGGAAACTGCTGTTTTGAGTTTGGGAAACTTGCAATGCTACCTGACTTTAAAAAAAAAACAAAAAAACAACAAGCTATAAAGTCTTATTTTTATTATATTAAAATAAAAATTAAACAATAAAATGCCAAAGTGGCTGGAGAAGAGTGAGTAAGGATGAGGGACTCCTGAGATAAAGCTGGGACATTAGGGGGCAGTAGGGAAGAACGTGTGACATTGTAGAAATGAAACACACCAACGCAAGGTATATTCAGGCCACAATATTCCTTTCCTTCCTTCCTTCCTTCCTCCCTTCCTTCCTTCCTTCCTTCCTTCCTTCCTTCCTTCCTTCCTTCCTTCCTTCCTTCCTTCCTTCCTTCCTCTCTTTCTCTCTCTCTTTCTTTCTTTTTCTTTCTTCTTTTTCTTTCTCTCTCTTTCTTTCTTTCTTTCTCTTTCTTTCTTTCTTTTTCTTTCTTTCTTTCTTTCCTTCCTTCTTTTTCTTTCTTTCCTTCTTTCTCTCTCCTTCCTTCCTTCCTTCCTTCCTTCCTTCCTTCCTTCCTTCCTTCCTTCCTTCCTTCCTTCCTTCCTTCCTTCTGTCTGTCTTTGTCTCCTTCATTTTTTCTTCAAGGGTAGAAGGGAGAAAGGGTCTCGTTCTGCTGCCCAGGCTGGAGTGCAGTTGTGCGATCACAGCTCATTTAAGCTTCACGCCAACTCAGCCTCCTGAGTAGCTGGGACTATAGGTGTGCACCACCATGCCTGGTTAATTTTTGTATTTTTTTGTAGACACAGAGTTTTGCCATGTTGCCCAGGCTGGTCCTGAACACCTGTGCTTAAATGGTTCACTTGCCTAGGCTTCCCAAAATGCTGTGATTACAGGCATCAGCCACTACGCCTGGCCTGCTACCTTTCTTTTCTTTCTTTTTGAGACACGGTCTCACTCTGTCACCCAGACTGGAGTGCAGTGTCACGATCTCGGCTCACTGCAACCTCTGCCACCCAGGCTCAAGTGATTCTCCTGCCTCAGCCTCCTGAATAGCTGGGATTACAGGTGCGGACCACCACCGCCTGGTTAATTTTTATATTTTTAGTAGACATGGGGTTTCACCATGTTGGCCAGGCTGCTTTTGAACTCCTGACCTCAAATGATCCACCCGCCTTGGCCTCCCAAAGTGCTGGGATTACAGGCGTGAGCCACCACACCTGGCCAGCCTGCTATCTTTCATTTGCATAATATGTCATCAAACATAGTCACATAACAGAATTCAGAAGGTAGAGAACAATAAGAATTCAATAGCTATAGAACTTGATAAAATAACTAGGTCAATCATAATTAGCTTAACTTTATAGATTTATTTATCACATAATTGCCAAGTTATTGTGATGGCTGAAACAGACATGATCCCTGACTCATGCTGTTTATGCTATAGAGGGCAAGAAAGACATTAAATAAAAAATCCTAAAAGCATAACCACAACTATGATCAATAGCGTGCATGCATAGTATATAGCAGAGAGGCCATGATCTGGTCTGTGTGACACAGAAGCCCTTCTTTCAGAGGAAGCAGAAGCAGGTCAGGATGCTCAGTATGTTCGTTTGTTTCCTGTTACCTACAACTGGATAATTTACTTTAAAAAAGGAATTTATGTCTCACAATTGCAAAGGCTGAGGCATCCAAGGTCGAGGTGGTGCATCTGGGCCTTCTTGCTGGTGGGGACTCTCTGCAGAGTCCCAAAGTAGCACAGGGCATCACATGGTGGGCAGCTAAGTGTGCTAATGGGCTAGCTCAGGTCTTTCTTCCTTTTATAAAGACAACAGTTCATCTCTCATGATAACCCATTAATCTACAAATTGATTAATCCATTCATGAAGGCAGAGTCCTCATGATCCAATCACCTCTTAAAATGTACATCATTCAATACCGCCACATTAGGGATGAGGTTTCGAACATAAATTTTAGGGGACACATTCAAACCATAGGTTTCCAAGTGGAAAGGGAAGGGGAAAGTTGAACAAGATGAGACTGGAGAGTTAAGGAAAGGCCAGAGCATGCAGGGCCATGAAGGATGTAATTAGGATGCCATGCTTTTTCTAACAGAAATGAGAAATACTGAAGAGTTTTATACAAGGGAGTGATTAGAGCAGATTTCTGTTTTTCATGGGTTTTTAAATTTAGAGATAGGGTCTTGCTCTGTTGCCCAGGCGGGAGTGCAGTGGTGTGATCATAGCTCACTGCAGTCTCAAACTTCCGGCCTCAAGTGATCTTTCTGCCTCAGCCTCTCAAGTAGCTGGGACTACAGGCACATGCCACCACACCCTGCTAATTTTTAAATCTTTTCTAGGAATAGGGTCTTGCCATGTTGCCCAGGCTGGTCTTAAACTCCTGAGCTCAAGTGACTCTCCCATTTTAACCACCCAGAGTGCTGGATTACAGACATAAGCCACTGCACTGGCCCAGATTTCCATTTTTAAAAGAGCATGTAATCGGCTGGGCGCTGTGGCTCACGCCTGTAATCTCATCCCTTTGGGAGGCTGAGGCAGGCGGAGATCGTGCCATTGCACTTCAGCCTGGGCAAGAAGAGCGAAAGTCCGTCTCAAACAAACAAACAAAAAATCATGTGATGATGCCATTTATGTTATTTTTAACAATATGTATATATATACTCTCAGGAAACTAGGAATAGAGGAGAATTTCCTCAACTTGATGAAGAACATTTACAAAGAAACTAACATCATACTTAATGATGAGTGTTATAGATTGAACTGAGTCTCCTCTAAATTCACATGCCAAGTCCTAATCCCTAGCACTTCTGAATGTGACTGTATTTGGGGATAGAGTTGTTAAAGAAATAATTATGTTAAATTGAGGTCATTAAGATGGGCCCCAGTCTAATACAACTAGTGTCATAAAAAGAGGAAATTAGGACACAGAGAAGTACTGAGAGAAGGTCATGAGAAGACATAGGGAGAAGGCAGCCATCTACAAGCCAAGGAGAGAGACCTCAGAAGAAACCAACCCTTCTGACACCTTGATTTCAAATTTCTAGCCTTCAGTATTGGGAGAAAATAAATTTCTGTTGTTTAAGTCACCCAGTCTGTGGTACTTTCTTACAGCAGCCCTAGCAAATGAATACAGTGAGAAACTAGAGGCTTTCTCACTAAGATCAGGATTAAGGCAAGGATGTCCCCTCTCACTACTCCCATTCAACATCTCACTGAATGTCCTACCTAATGCAATAAGACAAGAAAAGGAAATAAAGTGTATACACATTTAGAAGGACGACATGAAATTGTCTTTCTTTGCAGGTGAGAAGATTTTCTACGTAGAAGATGCAAATAATTAACAACAAAAAACTCCTGTAAAGAATAAGTGGTTATGGCAGCGTTTCTGCATACAAGGTTAATATATAAAAGTGAACTGATTTCTTACATACCAGCAGAGAACAACTGGGATTTGAAATGTAAAATACAATGCATTTACATCAGCACCAAAAAAATGAAGCTAACAAAATATGTATAAAATCTACGAGAAAAACTATAAAAATCTGATGAAAGAGATCAAAGATATAAATAAATGGGAAAATATCCCAAATACATAGATAGAAAGATTGCCTCAATATTATCAAGATGTCAGTTCTTCCCCAACTGATTCAATTTCCAACTGATCAATTTCCCAATGATCTATAGATTCAATGCAATCCCAACAAGACATTTTATGTGTGTGTGTGTGTATATATATATGCATTTGCATATGCATAGACTGTAGCTAGAGAGATTGATTAGAAACTTCTCACAATATGTTGCTTCTGGGTAGAGGAATGGGCATTGTGGGGGGGATGCTTGCTTTTACACATTTTGTATTTTGTATTTTTGAATTTTGTACCAGATGCATGCACGTAAACAAAAACAATTTAGCTTAGAAAATAATTTATACTAGGTCACACTGCTAGTAAGGGATTACAAAAGGGGACTAAATCCAGGTCTTCTGGAGTGTAAGCCCAGTGCTTTTTTTCACTAGCCCAGTATGTGAAGATGAATAAGAGAAGGGGGTTTCTTTTCGTATGGGATGGTAGTGAGAAGCAAGGATGGAAAGAGCCTCGTGGTTGGATTGGGAATGGGTTAGGCAGAGTGTTGGGCAAAGGGGTGGGAATGTCAGTCTGCAGATCATAAAGAGTGGCCCAAGTTTTATCCAGGGGGAATTTGATTAGAGTAATATTAGCGGCTTGTCTCCTTTCCTCTTTTGACCATTGCCCAGAAATCTACCCAGTCAGGATTCCAAAGAGTGAATTAGGAAGAAGAGGGACTGTTAGTCCCTTTGGGCTGCTGTAACAGAATACCAGAGACTGGGTAATTTGTAAGCAACAGAAATGTATTTCTCACAGTTCTGGAGGCTGGGAAGTCTAAGATCAAGGCAGCAGCCGACCGGCCAGCAGATTCCGTGTCTGGTGAGTGCATTCTGCTTAAAAGCTGACCCCTTATTGCTGCTTGGTGGAAGGGGGCGAGGTAGCTGCTTAAGGGCACTAACCCCATCATTAGCATGTAGCCCTCGTGATTTGATCACTTCCCAGAGGCCCCACCTCTTAATATTGTTACATTGGGTTTTAGGTTCCAATGTATTTCAAACATCTAGCCTTCAGAATTGGGAGACAATACATTTCTCTTGTTTAAGCCACCCAGTCTGTGATACTTTGTTCTAGCAGCCCTACAAACTAGTATAGGGAGAAACTAATGCATTTTGGGGGGACATCAACTTTTACGCTATAAAAGAAGGATTCTTTAAGAATTGAAAAAGTAGTATATATACAGTCTTTTATTATTTTTAATTATTAAATTTTTTTTATAGACAGGGTCTCAGTCTGTCACCCAGGCTGGAGTGCAGTGGCATGATCATAGCTCACCATAACCTTGAACTCCTGGGCTCAAGTGATTCTTCTGCCCCAGTCTCTCCAGTAGCTAGGACTACAGGGGCACACCACCACACCTGGCTAATTTTTAATTTTTTGTAGGGACGGGGGTCTCACTATGTCACTCAAGCTGGTCTTGAACTCCTGACCTCAACTGATCCTCCCACCATGGCCTCCCAAAGTGCTCGGATTACAGGCTCAAGCCCCTGTGCCTGGCCTTAGAATATTTTTGTTTTAATAGAAGCTCATTTGCATAAGCCTCAAAGGGTTTTAGGAATGACAAGAGCACCTAGTAGCAAAAAGGTAATGGAAGGACGACTTGATCAGTGGCCGAAGAAAGAACATATGCATAACTAACCAGCACTTAAGAGACAGGAAGAATGTGGGGGAAGGCATGAGAAGCAATTCTAATATTCCTGGCTACCCTTCACACGGATTGCTTTTCCTCTTAACGAAGCTGTGTTCACATTAGAATTACCTCTCCACGTTATGAAAGCATCTAGGATCTAAAAGTCATTGCATTTTTACATGTAAGCCCAGCTGTAATGCAATAATTTGCATTTATATAGCAACATTCATCTAAGGCAGAAACATGCTTCTCTAGCATTAACTCATTAATCCTCACAATGTCCTTGTGAAGGAGCTGGTGAGCATGATTATCTCCCTTTCACAAATAAGAAAAATGGAGCCACAGAGATGAGAAGTGATTTGGGTGAGAATAAGTTGAGTCTATATAGTGAATTCATAACTAGTATTAATACAAATCTCTTGGAAATGAGTTATAAATGATTGGTTCAACACAGTTTGGTGTTCAGATGTCTCAAAAAATTTTAATAAATGAATATCTTACTTTGGCTTTATAACCAACAGAATCTGATTATTATTCAGGTTTTATTCACCCTGAATGATGAATGACAAAATTTGTCTCATGGGAATTAAATCCACATTCCTCTCCGACTAATAACTTTAGAGCCCAGGACTCTATGAAAGGAATTACAAGATTGGGGTAATAATAAGAGGAAGTCACTTGGTTTAAATGGGTTATGAGCAATTTTTTTTTTTTTTGAGACAGGGTCTTACTCTGTTGCCCAGGTTGGAGTGCAGTGGTGCAATTGTGGCTTGCTGCAACTTTGAACACCTGGACTCAAGCAATCCTCCCACCTCAGCCTCCCCAGTAGCTGGGATTACAGGCGTATGCATTACCATGCCCAGCTAAGTTTTTCATTCTTTTGTAGAAATGAAGTCTCATTATTTTGTGCAGGCTGGTCTTAAGGTCCTGGCCTGAAGCAATCCTCCCACCTTGGCCTCCTAAAGTGCTGGGATTATAGGCATGAGCCACCACTCCCAGCCTCCGACTTCTGAGATAAAGATTTGGGTGCAAGTAATTTATTCAGAGGTTATCCCAGGAAGCATGTTGAAGGCATGGAGAAATAAGAGAGGAAAGTTCATAACCATTTCCTTACATGGGGAACAGCTGTGAGCCTCAGCAGATGGAGCCCATTACCCACAGCTGTTATCCATGTGAGGCGCTGGACCTCAGAACTGGCAAGGAAGTTTTTTGTTTTGTTTTGTTTTTTGTTTCGTTTTGTTTTTTGTTTCTTTAGAGACAGGGTCTGCCTCTGTCACCCAGGCTGGAGTGCAGTGATGCAACCATAGCTCACTGTGGCCTCCACCTCCTGAGCTCAAGGGATCCTCCCACTTCAGCCTCAGCCTCTCCAGTAGGTGGGACTGCAGGTTTGCACCACCACACCTGGCTATTTTTTTTTTTAAATTATTTTCTGTTGGCCAGGCATGGTGGCGCACGCCTGTAATCCCAGCACTTTGGGAGGCCAAAGCAGGCAGATCACTTGAGGTCAGGAGTTCGAGACCAGCCTGGCCAACATGGTGAAACCCCCATCTCTATTAAAAATACAAAAATTAGCCAGGCTTGGTGGCAGGCATGTGTGGTCCCAGCTATTAGGGAGGCTCAGGCAAGAGAATCACTTGAACCCGGGAGGCGGAAGTTGCAGTGAGCCGAGATTGTGCCACTGCACTCCAGTCCGGGTGATATACTATATATATATACACACACATAAATATAGTATAGACAGGCTATATTGCCCATAGCCTGTTACCATATTGGCTTCCATTTTCTTCATCTCTTCTAAACTGATTTACAAATATATGTGCTTCTTTCTTGTTAACTACTTTGCCTGCTTTTTCTCTTTCCAACCTGATTCTCCTTTGTAAAAATCTTTCCAATGATTGCGAGCTCATTTGGGGCTTTCCTTCTGTATTCTCTGATGATTTCTGGTCTCGATTAAAATTTACTGATATTATTATATAATCCCAAAATTCTGTGCTCTTTTCTGGCTTCCAAGGTGATGCTAGGTAAATTTTTCCATGGGTTAGCAGGTTGTTGATGAGAAAAGACAAGCCCCTGTCTGTTCTGCCAGACAAATGCATGCCAGGGAGCATTTATATACCTTAAACACGATTCTCCAGAGTCAGCCTTCAATTTCTGAGCACTGCTTGGCCGAATGGAATAATAATGTCAAGATCCTCAGTTTAACATGGAGGCAAGGGTGATAGGCTATCTACGCATGGGGCTATTTTCTGCTCTGTACTTAAATCACTTGGATTACATTTCCAGATAGTTTTGTGAAGAAGGGAAAGAAAGCAATTTGGGATGCTGAGAAGGATTCAAGTCCTATCTCTATTAACAGTCAGGTAGTGTCTGCTGGCTGTCGTACAACTCTCCTCTTGGGCACCTGTGTGCTTTCATTGAGAACTATTAAAGGTTGGGTGCAGTGACTTACACCTGTAATTTCAACACTTTGAGAGGCTGAGTCAGAAGGATGACTTGAGGCCAGGAGTTCACTATGGGCAACATAGTGAGACCCCCCTCTCTACAAATATATATATATTTGGTTTTCACAAAAAAAACTACACACACACACACACACACATATGGTCTCTACTATATATATATATATATAAAATTAGCCAGGTATGGTGTCATGTGCCTGTAGTCCTAGCTACTTGGGAGGTAGAGGCAGGATGGTCACTTGAGCCCAGGAGTTTGAGGCTGCAGTGTGATTGAGCCACTGCACTCCAGCCTGGGCAACAGAGCAAGATCCTATCTCTTGAAGAAGCAGAAGGAGAAGGAGGAGGAGGAGAAAGAGGAGGAGGAGGAGAAGGAAAAGGAGAAGGAGAAGAAGGAGAAGGAGAGGAAGAGGAAGAGGAAGAGGAAGAGGAAAAATGTGTTCGTGTGTGTGTGTGTGTGTGGTGATAACACAAAAACAAAGTCAATGAGTCTGGAGTGCATTAGCCATCTTGCATTATCAACACTACGTTTAGGAACTCCAAAAGCTGAGAGTTAATGCCACATCTGTTTGGTTTGGTAGTTTTTTCTAAGGTAACCAGTAGGTAGAAGGTATGAAGAAAAGACACAGAAGGTATAATTACACAGTTGTAATCAATGAAAGTCAATTTCTCCCTTCACTCATTGAAACAATCTGGAGAGGTTATGAAGTATGGAGCCAAAGACATAAATTCAACCTATAGCTCCCATGCTAAATGGTGGTCCATTTATTATTAGGGGTAGGGGAAAGGAGAAAGGGAATGGAATTGTATTCTTGTATCACTTTAGAAAACAATTCTAAATGGAAATCACAAGGGCACGTTAGTTTCTCAAAAATATTGGCCAAAAAGGAAAGGAGAGAGGTAGAATGGTAGCTATGAAGGAATGCAGCATCACGCCAGGTGTGGTGGCTTATGCCTGTAATCCCAGCACTTTGGGAGGCCGAGGCAGGTGGACCACTTGAGGTTAGGAGTTCAAGACCAGCTTGACAAACATGGTGAAACCCCCATCTCTGCTAAAAATACAAAAAATTAGCCAAGGGTAGTGGTGGGTGCCTGTAATCCCAGCTACTCGGCAGGCTGAGACAGGAGGATTGCTTGAACCCGAGAGGCAGAGGGTGCAGTAAGCTGAGATTGTGCCACTGCACTCTAGCCTGGATGACAGAGTGAGACTCCGTCACCAAAATAAAAATAAAAATAAAAATAATAAAAGGAATGCAGCATTAAAAAACCAGCAAGCAAGCAAGCACTCATTCCATCTTACTGGGATATTATCAAATAAAGTTAGGATATTTTGTTCATGTCTTTACTCTTCAAATGTTTCCCTTGGTTTTCATTTTCTTTGGCAAAAATGTCCCAGTCTCTACTGTACTCTATGCTCACTCTATGTGGGTTAGGTGGGGTTTACTCTGCCTGGGTAATCAGAACAGTTTATCCTCCTAGTCATCAGAATTGGCTCACGAATTGGCCAATTTCGAGCCAATGAAAGTCAGGCCAATGAAATTTTGGAGCAACTGGGAGACAGTCACTCTCTTTCTGAAGTGGTTGCTAAGGGGATAGGAGGTAAGCTTGGAGCTGCAGGTAGCCATTTTTATTTCATCTGGGGATGAACCCATATAAGAATGAAATTATCATAGAGGAAAGCATGACTAATAGGTAGAGACAGAAGAAGTTATGATTACATTGAATGTTTGAATCCAACCATGCCTGAAATATAACATTTATTACTTGACTTTTCAGTTACATGATCCCGTACATTTTCTTTCTTTTATCTTTTCTACAAACAAATTTGAGTTGCCTTTCTTGTGCTTGAGAACCAGAGTTCTAATATAATCTTTTATTAATCAATGGCTTCTCCTTTCCATTGCTCTATTTGGCTTGTATGAATATTTTTAATATAAACTGAGCTTTTTTATTGTAATAAAATATACGTAACAAAATTTACCATTTTAACTATTTTAAGTGTACAATTTCGTGGCATTGAGTGCATTCACAATGTTGTACAACCATCATAATTATCCATTTAGCTCAGCCTTTTTAAAGAAGCAATATTTCAGTTAATTTTTCTTCTTTATAATCTATTTCCAAAGAGGCTTAGTCAATTACAGTAATGCTGGATCAAAACCATTATGTGAAATTAACTTACAAAAACAATGCTTGTGGGAGCAAAGAAATTACCCATCCACAGGTCACAGAGGAGCTATTTCTCCCAGATACATATTGAGTGGACACAATCTTGTTACACCCTGAATACCTCTTAGTCTAATGTTAGTATTGTAGAAGGACCCAATACAAAGAAAGCATTATTAAGTTATGAAACTACATTAAGACTCAAAGTCAGAGACACAAATGGATGTATAAACACCATTGACTTTGCATTGGCAAGTCAAACGACTGTAAGTACTTAATTCTTTGATCTTACCCTTTGGAGTCTTTAAACAGTGACTTTGAAAGCACATAAAAACTTGGAGCAATGGGGAATACAGGACACTGAAGTGAACTGTTGCTGGGAAATACATACTAGAATGTAGTAAGATGGCCTTGTGTGTGTGTGTACATGTGTGTGTGCTGGACAGGTAGGGGAGCGGTATTTAGAGAAAGCTGATAAGGGAACCAGCTCAGATTTTATCTGGGCAGACAGATCAATGTGGCCTTCATTTAGAATCTTCAGGGAATTATTGGAGGTGATTTTTCACTTCCCAACCTTCAAATACGTCTCTTTCCTTTTCTCTTTTTATTGTCCCTCTCCTCCTATCTTCTGACCAATTTTTGCTTCCACATGTGTCCTTTTTTCTTTCTTCCTTTCCTTTGCCTCAATTCCATACTCACTACCAGAGGCAGTGATAGGCACCACGTACAAATGTTCTGAAAGCTCCTTAGAATCCAAAGTTGGCCCATTTAGGCCAGGAATCACCTTAATTTCTCAAAGAAACTCAAGGTTTACTAACTGCATAGGAGGTCAGAAATCATGTTCTCTATCATATGTACATGAAATTGTCTTGTAGATATTGGATTGTTGTGATTTTAGGAGTTCTGGTATTTCAAGCCCTCAACCATCCCTCAGTGGAAGATGCAGGAGAAATGATAATGGTTCTAGCTAAGAGTTCTTATTAACAGTGAGTATAATGTAAGCATAATTTTTTTCAAAGTCTTTATGGATAACAGCAGGAACTGGGATCAAAGGCATTTAAGAGTAACTCACGATGATTTAAAATATCTGTCCTGCTTGCTACTCTACAATTTTTTTTTCTTTTTTTCTTTTTTTTTTTTGAGACAGGGTCTTGCTGTTGCCCAGGTGGTAATGCAGTGGCACAATCTTGGCTCACTGCAACCTCCATGGTCTCAAGTGATCCTCCTGTCTCAGCCTTCCAAGTAGCTGGGACCAGAGATACAATTCACCACACCAGGCACCTTTTTTTTTTTTGTTTTTTGGTAGACATGGGGTTTCCCCCTGTTGCCCAGGCTGGTCTCAAACTCCTGAGTTCAAGTGATCCTCCCGCCTGAGCCTCCCGAAGTGCTGGGATTACAGGTGTGCACCACTGTGCCTGGCCTACTCTACAGTTCTGTGATGTTGGTGTCAGTGTGTGGAATTCTGATTTGGTTGATGCATTGCAGATATTGGGGAATAGTAGAACACACTCCTGTGATGAGTGAGGGTTTTCTCTAAAGAGTGTCCCATTTGGTGTTTGCTTTTTTAACAGATAGATTTTAAACAGAATTTTCAGGTAGTCAAGTGCCTGGGTGTGGACTACTGGGTTAGAAATGCAAAGATAGTATCTACAGGAAATTTGGCATTTATCACTTTCCTATTTAAGGTGTATTTTTTTTTTTTTTGAGACACTGTTCTGCCACAGCTGTAGCATGAATGTGGGTAACTAACTCGTGGATGGGTCAGTTAGATTTTTGCTTTAGAGAAGTTGGAATTGTAACAATGAGAGTGTGAGTCAACTAGATGATTATGTGTACTTGAACAAAAAGGTCATATCCACTCAGGGCTGGAATTGCTTTCAGGGTGGGGCAAATCCCTGTTGCAGCCAAAATCGTAGAGAGCCTTAAAGGTAGTATTCAAAGAGAAGCAGGAGAATGGCATAGCAATGCAGGCAAAAAGAGACCAGGGATTAAACAGCATCCCAATTGCTTAGGGGAAGCAACGCTAGCTGCTGTAATAAAAACCCAGGCCAGGTGCAATGACTCATGCCTGTAATCCCAGCACTTTGGGAGGCCGAGGTGGGTGGATCACTTGAGGCCAGGAGTTTGACGCCAGCCTGGCCGACATGGTGAAAACCCATTTTCACTAAAAATACAAAAATTAGCCAGGCGCAGTGGCAGGCACCTGTAATCCCAGCTATTGGGGAGGCTGAGGTACCAGAATTACTTGAATCCAGGAGGGAGAGGTTGCAGTGAGCCCAGATCACACCACTACACTCCAGCCTGGGTGACAGAGTGAGACTCCATCTCAAAAAAACAAAGAAACAAAAAACTCAGAGTTTAATGATGCATTTCCGTAGTTTAACATAGTAGAAGTTTGTTTCCAGCTATACAAGGTCCAACTGGGTGATCTAGGTTGGTGGGTGGCCTTCCACTTAATCATTCAGGGACCTAAGGTCCTTTTGTCTTGAAGCTCTATTCTCCTCTAGTGGCTCATAATTATATTTTTGATATCAGTTCCTATACTGGGTAGAGTGAATAATACTCTGTAACAGATAAATTCTGACCACAGTGGCTTGACAAAATAGTAATTTACTTCTTGCTCATATAAACTCCAATTTGGGATTTCTGGGTGGAGAACAGCCATCTCTGTGGTCATTCTGAGACACAGAATCTTTCTATCTTATAGCTCCACCTCCTTCTAAGGCCTTGGAGTATAGCTACCCTACAGGTTCTTCTTGCTAGCTGCACAGAAAAACTGATACACTGAGACGACAGTGTTGCAGTAGAGAAAGTTTAATAATTGCAAGGCTAGACAAGCAGAAAGATGAGAGATAATCCTCAAATCCACCTCCCTGATTGCTGAGAGGCTAACGTGTTTAAGGATAATTTGGTGGGCAGGGGGCTAGGGAATGGGTGGTGCTAATTGGTTGGGGATGAAATCTTAGGCATGTCCAAACTGTCTTTGTGTGCTGAGTCAGTTTCCAGGTGGGAGTTTCTGGGTGAGATCAGTTCCTTGGTATGAGTTACAGATCTGGGCAGAGTCAGCCAGTCACCAGAATGGAAAAGGCTGAAAAATATCTCAAAGATCAAACTTAGGTTTTGTTTTGTTTTGTTTTGAGACGGAGTCTCGCCCTGTCACCCAGGCTGGAGTGCAGTGGTATGATCTCGGCTCACTGCAAGCTCTGCCTCCCAGGTTCACGCCATTCTCTTGCCTCAGCCTCCCGAGTAGCTGGGACTACAGGTGCCCACCACCACGCCTGGCTAATTTTTTGTATTTTTAGTAGAGATGGGGTTTCACCATGTTAGCCAGGATGGTCTTGATCTCCTGACCTCGTAATCTGCCCGCCTCAGCCTCCCAAAGTGCTGGGATTACAGGCATGAGCCACTGCACCCGGCCCCACGTTTGTTTTTTAATATTTGTTTTTTTGTTTATGATAGAGATAGAGTTTCATCATATTGCCCAGGCTGGTCTTGAATTTCTGGCCTCACGCAATCCTCCTAAAGTGCTGGGATTACAGGCATGAACCACTACTCCCAGCCCTTAGGTTCTGACAATAAGAAAACTCTACAGGAACAATTGGGGAAGTTACAAATCTTGTGACCTCTGGCTACATGACTCTTGAGCAGTAAGCGATTACAGAAAGGCAACCTAGGGAGCAATGGCTGGTTATCATTTAACTATGCCTACATTCTAGCAGAATTCTGGCCCCTCCTATAATCCTAACCTTGTGACTTTTCATTAGTCTTACAAAAGTGATTTCCATCCCCAAGCAGGAAGGAAGTTAGTATCAGGAAGGGACTGTTATTATCTTTGTTTTAAAGTTAACAAAGACAGTGAGCTTGTGAGGTTAGAAGCAACACGGAGTCAGCAATGTCAGATTTCTTTCACTGTCATAATTTTTGCAAAGACAGTTTCAAGAGTGCTCTTCATTAAGTGATCACATGGGATAAGAGAAGCTGATTGTGTATAGGTGGTTTTTGTGGGTTAGGCCTTCAAAACGGGGATGACATATTTACCATTCCTTGAGCAGAAGTTAGTCACTTGGCTACAGCTACCTACAAAGGGAGGTTGGGGAGGTTAATCTAGCTATGTGGCCAGAAGTAAAGGAAGGTGAGTTTGGGGAGCATTTTTTTTTTATGACAAACACTCTGATATTTTCTACTTCTAATTCTTTTCTTTTTCTTCCATGACATTTAAGACCATGTCATATGATATATATTTTATTTATTTATTTTGATTTTTGTCTGATTCCACCACATAATATAAACGCTCTGATAAAGGTTTGCTCATGGACATTTTTTTACTGCTGTATCTGCCTCATTTAGAACAGTTGCCAGCAGCTTGGGATAGATGCTCAATAAGTCTTTATTGAATGAATGAGTATAATTCAGATCTTTCTTTTTCCAATTCCTATGTAGTTCATTCAGCTCAGCTTTGCTTCCTGCCTGTGAATGCATTCTTGAGCACCTGTGTGTTCTTTCCAAAAAAAAAAGTCTTTTGACTAGAGGTAATTTGACTGTGGTTCTTTTTTCCTCTGACAATTGTAAAAAGCCTGGATTGAGATAATACCTACCTCATGAAATAGACTATGGGGTGGAAAAAGATGGGGCCTGAGGGCTTCAGCAAGCAAACCATATCTTGCAGATATGTTATTTTGTGGTATATTGAGCATTTATTTTTTCTCTTTTATTGTTCCCCCAAGTTAGTCTTACTAATATTCCAGCCAGCCACATGTTAGGTGTTTAGGAAAATTAAAAATTATGTATGTATGTGTGTGTGTGTGTGTGTGTGTGTGTGTGTGTGTGTAGGTATAGTTGGTGCAAAAGTAATTGCAGTTTTTGCTATTATTATTATTATTATTTTTTTGAGATAGGGTCTCACTCTGTCACCCAGGCTGGAGTGCAGTGGTATGATCTCAGCTCACTGTAACCTCTGCCTCCTGGGTTCAAGCAATTCTCATGTGTCAGCCTCCCAAGTAGCTGGGATTACAGGGGGCCTGCCACCATGCCTGGCTAATTTTTGTTTTTTTTTTGGTAGAGATAGGTTTTCACCATGTTGGCCAGGCTGGTCTTGAACTCCTGATCTCAAGTGATCTGCCTGCCTTGGCCTCCAAAAGTGCTGGAATTACAGGCATGAGCCACTGCATCAGGCCTCCTTTGCCATTACTTTTAATGGCAAAAACCACAATTACTTTTGTGCCAACCTAATACAGATAGGGTAATATGGCAGAGACTACTAACTGTCCAACAAAATCCATTCTTTTCTTCTTCCATAATAATAATAAAAAAAAAGATGTGCTATTCCATAGTTACACAAGGGAAGTTAGTGACCACATTTCCCAGCTTCCCTTGCAGCTAGGTATGACCATGTGACTCAAATGTTCCCAGTGGAATGAGCAAAAGTGGTCTGTGCAACTTCTTCCTCACTTGTTTATGATGGAATTCCCAGCCTTGGTGAATCATTCTTTCCTCCTGCCAGTTGCCTGATATGGTGAAGACCAGAGTGCCCTCGGAAGTCACACATTGAGGCTGCAGGGCAGCTATTAGCCTGACTCCCTAAAGGATCCTGTGGATAGATTTGCACGTCAACCTAGACCACCATTCTGGACTGTTGTGAGGGATAGAAATAAACTTAAAAAAATGTCATGTTATTTTTTGGTGTCTTGTAACAACAGACTAATGAGAGATCCTAAAGAAATGAGCCTTTGGGGTCAATATCAGGGCTGCAATGTCTAATTGGCCCATTCTTCAATATGATGTGATGATTAAAATCATAGGCTTTGTGGTCAAACAACCTGGGCTTGAACAATAGCTTTTCTGCTTACTAGTTTCAATTTACTAATAAACTGAATAGTTTACTTAATCTCCCTGGGCCTTGGCTCTCTCTCTCTCTCTCTTTTTTTTTAATTGAAGAACAATATTGCCTTAGAGGGTTACTGAGGGGATTAAATGAGATTAAAGTATATCAAGGACATGGTAAACATTTAAGAACAGTAGTAATCACGATTTTAAGTCTAGGAATTCCTCCTCTGGCTGGGTGCAATGGCTCACACCTGTAATCCCAGCACTTTGGGAGGCCGAGGCAGGAGGATCCCTTGAACCCAGAAGTTCAAGACCAGCCTGGGCAACATGGCGAGACCCCAGTTTCTATTAAAAAAAATTTTCTTCTCCATTGCCAACTTTGAGGTACAAAAGCTTGGTTTATTAGAGAGATGGTTGGTTTCCTTATAAGGCACAGAAAGAGCTTTGGGTTATCTAAGTTGATTGTGGTTAGACACCAAATGCCATAATCTCTGACTCTTCCAAACCAGAGGTGTTCTCACTTTTCAAAATTGAGGTACAATTCACATACCATAAAATGCGTAAATCTTAAGCTTTGAAAAACATATGTACTGCACTGAAGTAAGTACCATACCAGCCAATCTATAGAACATTTCCATCATCCCAGAAAGGGTCCTCGTCACCTTTCCAGTCAATTCCATTCCCAGTGGCAACCACTATTCTGATTTCCATCATCAAAGCTTAGTTTTTCTTGTTCTAGAATTTTATATCAATGGAATTATATAGGAAATGGTTTATTTTGCTCAACTTAATGTTTCTGGGATTCATCCATGTTGTTGGTATCATGTCAAAGACAAAACTAAGTCTGAGACAAAATTAGCCAAGGCTCATTATTCATAAACTTGTGGCAAGGGAACCCATCTGCCATCACTTTTGTGTCAGCAAGGGTTCAAAGGTGTTAGAAAGAGAAGTGAGTTTTTATAGAGGAAAAAGAGGAAATCTTCACACAGTCTCTGATTGGCAAATATTCTGTTAGGGTGGGATTTTTGGAAGCAAGGGAGACTTTCTAATTTGTTTTCAGGTACATTTGGCTGTTCTCAGTTGGCTGAAAGGGAGCCAATTGGAGCAGTTTAGGAACATTTCAAAAGAGGAAGGCCGGGCATGGTGGCTCACGCCTGTAGTCCCAGCACTTTGGAAATCTGAGGATGGAACATTGTTTGAAGGTAGGAGTTCAAGACCAGCCTGGATAACACAATGAGATCCTGTCTCTACATAAAATTTTAAAATTAGCCAGGCATGGTGATGCACCTATAGTCCTAGGCACTTGGGAGGCTGAGGCAAGAGGTTTGTTTGAGCTCAGGAATTTCAGGCTGCAGTGAGCTCTGATCACACCTCTGCACTCCAGACTGAGTGACAGAGTGAGACCCTGTGTCAGAAAAAAAGAGGAAAGAGTTTTCAGTGTTGGGAGTGGAGGGCTTTCTGTGGCTAGCCATTGCCTGGAACAACGTCTTTTTGTGGTCAAACTGTCATAACAGTCCTTTGTGGGGCATATTGCCAGAGCAAGTAATTTCTCAATCAGTAATTTGGTCTTTTTCATTCCTGAGTAGCATTCCATTGAACGTATTATACCATTCCATAGTAAACCACAATTTGTCTATCCATTGAAAAATTCTCTTGGGGAAAAAACTCAATATACAGCCAATAAATTTGTTAAACTAGGCCAGCTGCAGTGGCTCACACCTGTAATCCCAGCACTTTGGGAGGCTGAGGCGGGGTGGATGACTTGAGGCCAGGAGTTTGATACCAGCCTGGCCAACACGGTGAAACCTGTGTCTACTAAAAATACAAAACAGTGAGCTGAGATCCGGCCACTGCACTCCAGCCTGGGCGACAGAGCGAGACTCTGTCTCCAAAAAAAAAAAACAAAAAACAAACAAGAAAGAAAACAAAACAATTAGCCAGGCGTGGTTACAGGCGCCTGTAGTCTCAGCTACTCAGGAGGCTGAGGCAGGAGAATCGCTTGAACCCAGGAGGCGGAGATTGCAGTGAGCCCAGATTGCACCACTGCACTCCAGCCTGGGTGACAGAGCAAGACTCCATCTAAAACAAAACAAAACAAAACAAAACTGTGTTTGTCTTCTTGATGGAGTGTAGAGAGACCTACATCTAACGGAACATATGAAAAAAGTAAAGATTCCCTTAGGCAGAAGGCTAAAATAATGTGATAATACCTAAATGTTGGTTACTTTATTTTTTTCGGTTAGAGAATAAATAGGTACAAAAATTCTTTACTGGTCTCTGAGTCTTTCAGCATTTTAAAAATTTTTCTATAATTTATTTTAAAGAATCCAAATTAGGCCCAGTCCAAAAAAAGGGAGTCATCGCCTATTTTAGCAAGTGCTTAGCATAGCTACTAATTGATCCTCTTACATTTGTCTTTAATAAATCATCACTTCACCTGAGCAAGTAGAAGAGTGGTAATTTGCAGGATTGTGTTACTTACAAGTACTCAACTGATTTCTCTCTCAGAATTCTCCTTGATCAAATGCCTACATTTTACGTATCTTTCTTTAAAACATAATAAATCATTCAGCATTATTATTTTCATGTAACAAACACTTCTGTGGTAGGTGTCAGGAATACAGTAGTGAAAAATCAGCAAGCTTATCCTAAAAACAAGTTGCACATATTGTAAATGAACAGTTTCCAAGTGAGAAATTCATCAAGCTGAGATTTTGCTTTTGGGGAAAAGATGCAGAGAAGCGAGGAATAAAGACTTAAGGTGAGATTTCCCAAGGAAGGGCATTCACTCTTACTTTCACAAGCTTGAAAATGCAGGAAGTTCTGTGGTCAAGAACCTCATGTCTGGGATTAAAAGCATCATTCTTTAGAATGGTTGCTATTCCCTCACCCTAACATGGAACATTGTTTATAACATACAACACACAAAGAATGGCATTCCTTAAATTTAAAAACAAGATGAGGCCAGGTATGGTGGCTTATGTCTGTAATCCCAACACTTTGGGAGGCCAAGGCGGGCGGCTCACCTGAGGCCAGGAGCTCGAGACCACTCTGGCCAACATGGCGAAACCCCATCTCTACTAAAAGTACAAAAATTGGCCAGGCATGGTAGTGTGCACCTGTAATCCCAGCTACTAGGGAGGCTGAGGCAGGAGAATTGCTTGAACCAGGGAGGTGGAGGTTGCAGTGAGCCGAGATTGTGCCACTGCACTCCAGCCTGGGCAACAACAGTGAGACTCTGTCTCAACAACAACAACAACAACGACAACAACAAGATGGACGATGTAGCCTGGATTTTGTGCAAGGAGGACATACAGGTCATACAGGTCAAATATGACATACAGGTCAAAGAGCATAACAAATTTGCTCCATCTTCACAGAAAAAGCGAAGTTTGTTTGAAATTAACCTATCAAGGTACAAATGGGCAGAAATGAAAGATGGAAGTATTTTTTTAATGAATAAATTTGCTTCACTCCAACAACTTTCTGCCATATAGTGATAAGAATGAGAAAGGAAACTCAAATGGAAATGCTAAACTCTTAGGCTGACCTGTTTCTACCGCCATCTAATCAGTGGGCCAATAATGTCCAGAACAGGCAGGCATTGCCTGAAATACAAGAACCATCCCTTGCTGTTTAAGTGACTATTCATGCTGGCAGCAATTTTCACAAACAGAGAAAACACTGGGGGGAAGGAAAGAAAAGTTCATTTTCATTGCGATTCCTCTGTAAAGCCAAAAATAGTCTGCTAAACAGTAGTAAGGGAAAAAAAACCTAACAGACAACTGGTGTTTGTCTGTTTCTAAAAATCATTTGTTAATGAATTGACTACAACGAATAATTGTTTTTGCATCAGCTGGAACAACTTAAGATTTGCCAGTGAACAGACTGCTAGCCCAGTGATGGACAGTGGTGCTGCCGTTGGTAACAGAAACTATTATTCTTTAAATGTTTGCTATGTGCCTGGCATTATTCCACATCTAATCCCACAATAAGCTAATGAAGTGAGCATTATTATTGTGTTCAATGTATTAGGTTGATGCAAAAGTAATTGTGGTTTTGCCATTAAAAGTAATGCAGGCCGGCCGTGGTTGCTCATGCCTGTAAATCCCAGTACTTTGGGAGGCCAAGGCAGGTGAATTACCTGAGGTCAGGGGTTCAAGACCAGCCTGGCCAACATGGTGAGAAACCCTGTCTCTACTAAAATTACAAAAAGTAACCGGGTGTAGTGGCGGGCGCCTGTAATCCCAGCTACTCGGGAGGCTGAGCTACTCAGGAGAATCACTTGAACGCAGCAGGTGGAGGTTACAGTGAACCGAGATGGCGCCATTGCACTCCAGCCTGGGTGACAAAAGTGAAACTCCATCTCGGAAAAAAAAAAAAAAAGAGTAATGCAAAACCGTGATTACTTTTGCACCAACCCAATACAATGAGGAAATGAGACTAGGGTAAGTTCTTTGTCCAAGATCACACAGCTAATATGCATGCAGAGCTGGAATTTGAACCCAGGTTGGTGGACCTCAAAGCCATGTATAAGACATGCTGTGGAAGAGCTCATCCTTGCTAAAACTTGAGTTCCCAAAACGCCTAGGAAAACATGTGACTTGATATTAACAACCTAATAATGACATAGACCCCACATGCCTTAGATTTAAATAACTCATTTTTTTCCTGAATACTGTACTTCATTAGAGCAGTCGAATTCACTCAGTTACCTGTTGTACAGTCCAGCAAAGCCAACGATTATGTGGTTATCTCCGTAGGTTTCTGAAGAAAAAGTTGCTTAGGTGTTCGGTGCCTGGTTACTTGTATTATCTTTCTCTATGTAAGATGTGTCTGATGCTGAGAGAGCAGTTCATGGATAGAGAGAGAAGGCAACTGAAAGTCAAAGGAGGGTAAAAACCAGGAAACTTGAAGCGACCTATGAAAAACTGAGAAGAGTTAGGAGCAAATTGTTGAAAGATACCGCTGCGTGGTGCCCCAAGAGCAGCTGACAATTGGCGTGATATTTTCCATGTTCCTTTTACACAATGGAAAACCCATGACTCTGCTCTATGTATGAGGCAACTGAATATTTTTATTTCTAAAATGAGTTTCCAGACCTCTGGTGTTTGATTAAAGAAAAACAATCTCTTCAGTTTTCAAGCACCCAATTTTTCAGTCCTTCCAAATTTTTTTTTTCTTTGGGAATACATTAAAACTATTGTTAAATAGAAATTATAGGAGGTTATTGCTTTGGACTAAGCTCCTGCACTAAGCCCCAACAGATCAAACTAAAAATCAAAATGGTGTCACTCACGCCCGAGGTTCCACATCACCAAACCAAATTAAATTGTTATCTCACCTTTTGAGAAATCAGGAAGGAGACGTAACAGTGCAATTTTCCAGACAGGTCAGTTTTAATCAGCATGATGATAAAGTTCCCTCTGCTTTAATTCTCACAACAAAAGGTAAACTGAGGTAACTGGATGTTAACCAACAGTTATTTCTCTAATGTTCTGTTTTCTTGTTCCTGCCTTACAAGGAAAGTAACTTTGAAATGACCAATCTGCTTTTTGTTCTTTCTTTCTGTTTTCTTCAGCCCTGTCTATAAAACCAAACTTGTCTGCTTGGATCATTAGAACATTTATTCTATTTAATGGAATGAAGTGTTGTTTGATTCTAGAATTGCAAATAAACCAATTAAGATCTTTTTTTTTTTTTTTTTGACAGGATCTTGCTCTGTCTCCCAGGCTGGAGTACAGTAGCACAATCATGGCTCACTGCAGCCTTGCCCTCCTGGCTCAAGTGATCCTCCCATCTCAGCCTCCTGAGTAGATGGGACTACAGGCACACACTAACACACCTGGCTAATTTTTGTATATTTTGTAGAGATGGGGTTTGCCATGTTGCCCAGACTGGTTTTGAACTCCTGGGCTCAAGCAATCTGCCTGCCTCAGCCTCCCAAAGTGCTGGGATTTCAGGAGCAGCTGACAAGATATTCAAGTGAGGCCGGGTGCGGTGGCTCCTGCCTGTAATCCCATCACTTTGGGAGGCTGAGGCAGGCAGATCAAAAGGTCAGGAGATCGAGACCATCTTGGCTAACACAGTGAAACCCCATCTGTACTAAAAATACAAAAAATTAGCCAAGCGTGGTGGCGGGCGCCTGCAGTCCCAGCTACTTGGGAGGCTGAGGCAGGAGAATGGCATGAACCCGGGAGGTGGAGCTTGTAGTGAGCAGAGATCGTGCCACTGCACTCCAGCCTGGGTAACAGAGCAAGCCTCTGTCTCAAAAAAAAAAAAACAAAAAAAACCAAAAAAAAAACGATATTCAAGTTAAATTATTGTAGTTTTGTCTTTTGACACATGATATCTATGAATTTGCCAAAATGGAGAAATATATCACCAAATTTAAAGTATAAAATATGTCCTACTTATATACATAAAGTGTAAAACATGTTCTACTTAATTTAGCCTTTCTCTTAATTATCATTTTCTGAACGTAAATTATATGACTATCTATCAAAATGTGCAAATAAAAAATTCCTACTTTGACACAATCAAAATGAGATATTTAAGTACATAACTAAATTACATGTTTATCTTCAATATACCTTATTCATTACCTCACACAGAATTTATTTGATGTTTGGATGTTTAAAAAGCCTTCTTTACAAACTAAGTATTGATTCATGCTACATGGATGAGCTTTAATTCCATTTATATGAAATGTCCACAACAGGCAAATCTATAGAGACAGAAAGTAGATTAGCGGTTGCTTAAGGCTGATAAGTGGGGACCCAGGGACTGACAACTAATGGGGATGGGGTTTCTTTTATGAGGAATGAAAATGTTCTAAAATTAGATTGTAGGGATGTTTGTGAACTATCCTCTTTTATCTCCACTTAAACCCCAACAAATTTGCACGTGGGAGTACATGCCACTTTAAGTATTGACATAGCAAAATCACATAGTTGCATTCAGAGTTATTCAGCGGTGAGACATGCTACTGTTTATATCTCATCTTTCACAGAGTTGGAGGGTGGCCAGTGATTTCAAATCCATACACAGAGTGCGATGTTTTCTGGTGTAATTAACAAGTGAGAATGTAAATGACTGATGCTGTGTGTCTAGTTTTAGCTCAACCACAAAACCATCTTTTAAAACCAGGAACTACAACATAAAGAAAGAAATTCTATTTAAATAACAATGCTCCATCTGTAGAAAATCAAAGCCAATTACTCTAACCCTTCATTTTCTCTATGCCCTCGTTGTTGAGGACCCAGGCAAGTCAGGAAGATAATTCGTCTGTTGGAATCTTTTTTCTCCTGCTACCAGTTGAGCAATGAATGAATAAATGCACACAAAAAGATACATGAAAGGAGATCACATATGTGAAAGAAAATAACATAGTGTCTAGCATATGGTGGGTATGTGATAAATAAATGATACAGTAGTTTCTTAATAAATAGGAGGGGGTTGTTTCCTGCTAAATAGAGAGCAGGCTTCAGCTTGAAGCTCTTCACTAATGCATAATTACTACTTCACTATGTGAGAGATTCAGAATATAATTAGTTATTTTCAGTATTTAGGCTTTTGCTTATTGGGGCAGGGGCAAGAGGATAGAATGCAGAAAGGAGATGCTCTTTTTTTTTTTGTTAGTGCTTACACTTTGTGAGTATGGGGAAAAGAACATTCAATCTGGTGGTTCTTGGTGTTTTTAACCTTTTACTCTCTGGCCTCCTTGGAGAACTGTCAGGAAAGTTTTTAATTTTCACTCTCCTGCTTTGAGATCCATGAATCAAGAAGAGGTAGAAGTATGTCCTGAGAGACAAAGACACTTTTCAACTTAGTAGCCTCAGCCTTCGAGCTGATTTGAGAGAGGTGTTGAGTGCCCAGACACCATGCCAAATTGCTTTGACCTGCAACAGTAATGAGAGACAGAGGGATTAGAGAATTCAAGGAAAACATGAAGCACAGCAAGCCATCTCTACAATTTCATTAAATATCCCCATAGTGGGAAAGCAACTAACAACACGTTCCTCCAGCCAGGAGTGGGGAATCTCTAACTCACTTTTAGGGGAGTTCTGAGGACAGACACAAGGTCTATAGCCTTCCAAAATCTGAGAGTAGCAGCATTTGTTTTAAGGTTGCATAGAAAAAAAATGAGCTGACCTCTTCTGGGCAGGGTGTATCATTCATTCATTTATTCACTCACTAATTTCATTCAGCTCAATGAATAACGAGCGTCTATTATGTGCCAGACTCTGTCTTAGGTCGTGGAGATACTCTATTAAATGAAGATATTTAAAGTTGACAGTGATGCTGAGAGGGAGGTGTAAAAAGAAGGAAAGAAAATGAGGAAGACTAGATTGTTATTGACCCGGGTTAATAGGGATAATGGTCAAATTAGAAACAAACAAAGAGGCCGAGACAGGCAGATCACGAGGTCAGGAGATTGAGACCATCCTGGCAAACACGGTGAAACCCTGTCTCTGCTAAAAACGGGCGTGGTGGCGGGCACCTGTAGTCCCGGCTACTTGGGAGGCCGAGGCAGGAGAATGGCGTGAATCCAGGAGGCGGGGCTTGCAGTGAGCCAAGATCACGCCATTGCACTCCAACCAGGGCGACAGAGCAAGACTCCGTCTCAAAAAAAAAAAAAAAAAAAAAAAAGAAAAAAAGAAACAAACAAAGAAGTATATAAACAAACTAGAGAACATGGAGAGATTAGTAGGCTTGCATCAGAAAAAAAAGAAAGCTTTACCGGAGGATGAAAAAGAATAGGTATGTAAAAGGGAAGTAGTAAGAGAGAGAGAAGAGCTTGCAAAAGCTGCCTTTGCCTAAAACTAATTGTGAAGATCTTGAAGATGGACAGCTGAGAGCTTTCATGCCAACTTCTGTGAGTGTTGAATTAGAAAAAGAAGGCATAAGAAGGGAAGAAAGGATAAACATATTACGTTTGAATAAGTGACTCACTCTTTTGGAATTTTCTTTTTGGTCAAATTTATTTTTGAATTGATAATACTTGGTTTCAGAAAAAAGTAAGTATGTATACAGTAAAAAATGTCTCTTTCCTAATCTAACACACAGTTACTCTTTCCTAAGGCACCAATTGTGTTTGTTTCTTGTATGTCCTTCCATGGATATTGTAGTAGTCCATTTTGCACTGCTGTAAAAAATACCTGAGAGGCACTTTATAAAGAAAAGAGGCCTAATTGGCTCACAGTTCTGCAGGCTGTAGAGGAAGCATGGCAGCATCTGCTTCTGGGGAGTCCTCAGGAAACTTACAATCATGGTGGAACGTGAAGGGGAAGCAAGCATGTCTTAGGTGGCTAGAACAGGAGAAAGAGAGAAGGTGGGGGGAGGTGCTACACACTTTTAAACAACCAGATCTCGTGAGAACTCTATCATGAGAACAGCACCAAGGGGATGGTGCTAAACCATTCATGCAGGACCCACCCCCACGATCCAATCATCTCCCACCAGGACCTATCTCCAACACTGGGGATTACAATTCAACATGAGATTTGGGTGAGGACACAGATCCAAATCATATCAGATATTATGCAAATACAAGTACATGCAGTAGTATTTTTAAAATACAAGTTCTAAAGCAAATACAAGTATATGCAGTAGTATTTTTTCTCTTTTTATGTAAATGGTACCATAGTAAATATGGAGGGGAAAGTATTGAAGTTTTTCTGTGATCAGAATTGCAGTTTGGGAGAAAATGCACTGTTTGGTACTGAATACAATCAGATAAAGGACCAAAGTGTGTGTATCTGTCATAGATAAGCTCCTTGGGGAAAAGGTTCGGGGTCTCTGAGACATGTGTGTGGATTGTTCTAGCCACTTGGTCTTGTAGTGCCTCTTCCTTGGTTGATGTTCTCTGGTGGATAACATGTCCTGACTACTCCAGTCTTTCCATCTACAAACCTCTTCCCCAGACTGTCTTTTTCCCAGTGTTCCAGTCCTTCTCCTTTCAAGGTCTTGACCAAGCAACCAAACCATTTGCCACTGTCCATGAGTCTGCATAGTTTTAGCTTGGGGCATTTTTCTTTTGCACAAAGTGGATGACCCCAGGTGCACCAACAGAAGCTCTCTCCATTGGGAGGATCTCCCTTCTCCGTTGATCTTCAGAGTCACCTCTGAGTGGGGTTATAGTGCAGCAGCAGTCCAGTTTTCACTTGTACCCACATATTGAGCTGAATCATCCATGAACCAAGCCCTGTCTCTTTTCTTCTCTATGAACTGTTCACAAGGGCCTTGTTATGTAAACACAGGTGTGAGCTGAAGGAGAGGTGCTGGTGCAATAGTGGTGAATGACATGGGGGCTGGGGCACCTGCTCGTAGAGCTTATTTTTGCCCTTTTTCCCTTTGCATGTACTCGATCCTGAATGTGTAACTTCCATCTTAGAATGAAATGCTGCTGAATGCACCTGACCTTATAACTTTGTGGGTGTGACAGATCCAGTTCATGATGGGTAGTTCTGGACACGTGGTCAATTCCTGTCCCACAGCCAAGCATTCCCTCTCTACCAGAACCTAATAGCATACCAGGAGCTGCTTTTCAGATGGTTTATAATTACCTGCTGCAGACGGCATGATTTGACCCCAGAACCCTAGGGATCTGCATTGTGATTTTTATGTTGGAATAAAATCCATATGGCATCTTTGCCTATTAGAGAAATTAGCAGATTTCTCTAATAGCATAGGATTAGCTGGGTCAAATGGCAAAGTGACAGATTTGTACTGCAGGCTGGATCTGCTGCAGAACCCTTTACTACTCTGGGCCTACTCAAAGCAGGAAGCTTCCTTGTTATTTGGTAAAAACATAGGCCAGAGCTGTATTTCTGAGTGTAGAATATGATAGCTCCAGAACCCAAAGATCCCTTCTAGGTGTTTTGGTTCCCTGCTACTAAATTGTGACATACATTAGTGTGTCCTTCAATTTTGTGGGGATATCCCATCATGCCTTAGACCATTGACCTTGAATATCTTTGCTGATGTAGTAGGCCCTTGAAACTTTGCTGTTTTATTTTCTCTATTGTCTAGAATGTGTGTCTTACTGAAGCTTCCAACACACTTGCCACTGTTTGTTTATCTGGGCCAACCAACATAGTGTCAACAATCCAATAGGCCAAGGTGATATTCTGCAGAATGGCCAGAGAATTCAGTTCCCTCTGGGCCGTAGTTTGACATAGCCCTGTGTCAATACAGTAAACATATAGTCTATCTCAAGTGAATGTAAACTTTCTAATCTGTCTTTCTGAGACAGAAAAGAAGGCATTTGATAGTTTAATGGCCACATACTATGTACCAGAAGCACGGTTAATCTGCTCCAACAAAGATACCACATCTGACACAGCAGGTACAATTTGGGCTACTATTTAGTAGAGTTTGAGGTAGTCCACTGTTATGTTCCAAGATCCAATTTTTTGTAGGACCTAGATTGAAGAAGTGGATGTTTGATGTGACCCACTAATCCCTGCATCCTTTAGGTCTCTAAGAATAGAATGAATCTCTGCCATTCCTCTCTGGATATGATATTGTTTTTTAACTTACTATCATTCGAAGGTGGTAGGGGAGACTTCTAGTTCCCATTTTGTTAAATTTCACCCCAAACCAAGTAACAAATATAGAGTATTCTGCCAACTATTAAGTATGTCTAGTTCAATAATACATGCATACATACACACATACTCACGTTTGCAAGATACAAAAATAAATCAATTGTATACATAAATATCAATTATATTTTATAGGATAGGAATGAACAATAAGAAAAATTATAAAAACACATGAGTGATAGTAAAATCAAAATTGTGAATATTTAGGAATATATCTGGAAAAAGATGTGCAAGATGTGTAAATTTAAAACTACAGCTCATGAGATAAAAATAAGAGCTAAATAAATGGAGAGGTATATAACTTTCGTGGGTCAAAAGACTCAATATTGTTAAAATCTCAATTCTCCCCAAATTGATATATAGATTGAATGCAGTCCCTTCAAAAATTCCATCAGGTTTTATTTTAGACACTAGGAAACTGACTCTCAAATTCATTTGGAAATGCAAAGGACCTAGAATAGCCAAAATGATGTTATAAAGGGTAAGAAAGTTGAGAGACTAATGCTTCTGATTTCAAGACATATTAATCAGGACAGTGGAGTGTTGGCACCTAGATATATAAATATATCAATGGAGTAGAATAGAAAGTCCAGAAATAGAGCCATGCATATATGGACAACAGATTTTCAACAAAGATGCAAGGGTAAGTCAATGGAAATGAAAAGTCTTTGCAACAAATTGTGTTAGAATTATTTGATATTCTTTTGCAAAAAAATGAACTTTGACCTATATCCTAAACCATGTGCTAAAACTGTGTACAAAATGTGTCATAGACCTAAACATGATATATACAATTATAAAATTTATGGAAGGAAACATTGGAGAAAATCTTTGTGACCTCAGGTTAGGCATAGAGATTTTAGCTGTGGAACCAAAAGCACAGTTTGCAAAAGAAACAATTGATAAGGTGAGCTTTACCAAAATTAAATCCAATTCAAATGTTCTTTGAAAGCCATTGCTAAAAAAAAAAAAAAAAAAAAAAAAAATGAAAAGGCAAGCCATAGAGTGGGAGAAAACATTTGCAAATCCTATATAAGAACTTGTTTAAAAAACTCTTAAAATGCAAACAAGGCGATCAAAAAATGGGCAAACCAAAAATGGGCAAAGATTTGACACTCGGCCAAAGAAGATATATGGATAGTAAATAAGCATGTGAAAAGATTCACAACATCCCTAGTCATTAGGGAAACGTCAATTAAAACCACAACAGATGCCCCAACATCCTATTTGAATGGTGAACATTTAAAAAGCCGACCATACCAAGTATTGGTGGGGATATTGAAGGACTGCTGCTGGGAATGTAAAGCGGAACAAGCACTTTGGAAAATAGTTCGACAGTTTTGTAAAAAGTTAACATATACTTACCATGTGATCCAGTCATTCTATTCCTAGGTGTTTACCAAAGAGAAGTGAAAGCAAATGTACGTTAACAGTACTTGAATACAACTTTTTATAGGAGCTTTACTTTTAATAGCCAAAGACCGAATTAAACCAAATGTTCATCAATAAATGAATAAATGAACACATTCAGCATCCATATACATTCAGCATATCCATATCCTGGGATAATATAAAGAAATGAACTATTGATACACACAACAATATGTCTGAACCTTGGGCCGGGCGCGGTGGCTCAAGCCTGTAATCCCAGCACTTTGGGAGGCCGAGACGGGTGGATCACGAGGTCAGGAGATCGAGACCATCCTGGCTAACACGGTGAAACCCCGTCTGTACTAAAAAAATACAAAAAAATAGCCGGGCGAGGTGGTGGGCGCCTGTAGTCCCAGCTACTCGGGAGGCTGAGGCAGGAGAATGGCGTGAACCCGGGAGGCGGAGCTTGCAGTGAGCTGAGATCCGGCCACTGCACTCCAGCCTGGGCGACAGAGCGAGACTCCGTCTCAAAAAAAAAAAAAAAAAAAAAAAAAAAAAATGTCTGAACCTCAAAATAAATATGCTGAGTAAAAGAAGCCAGATACAAAAGAGTACATATTGTATGAGTCAATTTAAAACTCTAGAAAATGCAAACTTATCTATGTTGATGAAAAGTAGGTCAGTGGTTGCCTGGTGATAGGATCATAATGGGTGTCAAAGAGGGAAGGAAACTTTTTTTTTTTTTTTTTGAAACAGAGTCTCACTCTGTTGCCCAGGCTGGAGTGCAGTGGCGTGATCTCAACTTACTGCAATCTCTGCTTCCTGGGTTCAAGCGATTCTGCTGCCTCAGCCTCCCGAGTAGCTGGGACAGGGTTTCACCATGTTGGTTGGCCAAGATGGTCTCCATCTCTTGACCTCATGATCTGCCTGCCTTGGCTTCCCAAAGTGCTGGGATTACAGGCGTGAGCCACCGTGCCTGGCCAGGGAAGGGAACTTTTTTTGGTAATGAATATATTTATTATTATTATTATTTTTAAAATTCTCCTAGATCCTGAGGATATGCTTATTCTTTTGATTGTAGTGAAGGTTTCATGGTTGTATACATACTCAACACTTATCCAGTAGTACATTTGAAATATGCACAGTGGTTTGTATGTCATTTATGCTAAAATAAAATAATTAAAATGTGCATCTTTTATGACCAAGATACTTCATTTAAGGTATGTGTAAAATGTGTTTAATAGAGCCTTGGTTGACACTGTAAAAATCTGTGAACAATGCAATGCCCACTATTAGGGGATTAGTTACATAAATTTTGATGCCTTCACACAATGGAATTATAAAGTACTAAAAAGAATTTTATTCATGTCTACACACAGAAAGATACTCAAGATATTTGAAATGTAAGAAATAGACTGGGCGTGGTGGTTTATGCCTATAATCCCAGCACTTTGGGAGGTCAAGGTGGATGGATTGCTTGAGCCCAGGAGTTCAAGATCAGGCTGGGCAATATGGTGAAACCCTGTTTCTACAAGAGAAAAAAAAATATATTAGCTGGGCATGGTGGCACATGCCTGTAGTTCCAGCTACTCAGGAGGCTGAAGTGGGAGGATTGTTTGAGCCCCAGAGGTCAAGGTTGCAGTGATCTGTGATCATGCCACTGCACCTCAGCCAATGTGAAAGAGCCAGACCCTGTCTCAAAATAAATAAATAAATAAATAAATAAATAAATAAATAAATAAATAAATTGCTGCTGGAGATATACAATGGTACAGCCACTGCAGACAACAGTTTGACAGTTATTCCAAAAACTAAACGTAGAGTTACCATATGACCCAGAAATTCCACTTCCCAGTATCATATATAGCCAAGAGAATTGAAAATACGTGTTCATGTAAAAACTTGTACATGAATGCTCATAGCAGCATTATTCATAATAGCCAAAAAGTGGAAACAACCCAAATGTCCATCTGATAAATGGATAAACAAAAAGTGCTCTATCCATATGATGGAATATTATTCATAAAAAGGAATAAAAAGGAATGAAGTACTGGCGTATCCTACAGCTTGGGTTAACCTGAAGGAAGCCAGACATAGAAAGCCACATATTGTATGATTCTGTTGATATGTAATGTCCAGAATGGGGAACCCGTAGAGACAGTAGATTAATGGCTAACAGAGGCTGAGTGAGAGGAAGAATTGGGACTGATTGCTAACAGATACGGCATTTGTTTTTGCAAGGATGAAAATATTCTAGGTGATGTGGTGATGGTTACATAACACAGTAAATATAATAAAACAACCAAATATACCCTTTCGAATAGTGAATTTTATGTTATATGAAGTACATATCAATTTGTTTTTATTACGAATCCTCATTTCAGTAGAGTTTTAAAATATTCCAAAGGGGAATAAATATTAATCCATCTACAGAATTTCTCTTGCTGTTTTAAGTATATTCTGATTTGCACGTGTAAATAATGCATGCTTATGAAAGAGTCTGAACTTCCGTGGTGACCTTCACAAGTCCAAGTCAATTCCTAAAACAGGCAATGGTCAAAATACTGAATGATGTTGTACCACATACAGCCTGACAAAAATGCTAAAGACTGTGTAAGGAATATCCACATGTTTCTGAGGGTCATTTCCCTGGAAACAGCTTCCTTATGGCCCTTGGAAGGTGGAAAAGCTCCTGTTTCATAAAAATGTGATAAGAGGTCCTCTTTTTCAATAAACTGTTGATAGATCCCATTGGTAAGGTCATCAGTCTCCAGGGGTACATCTTTAACTGGAAAGATCCTGTAATGTTCATGTGTGACTGTTGGTTTCCGGTACCCAAGGATCCAGGTTTGAATACTGATAGGTTCAGCTTTAGGATAAGCTATCATTGTATCCATTATCCACTGGAGGCCTTTTGATTTGCTAATTCTTTAGCACGTCCTCCTGCTGGACTTCCATTTCCCTCTTGTGCTAAAAGTGCATTCAAAATAATTTTTGTTGCCCCAAACCTTGGCAGAGTAACATGTGTATGAAATGGCAAGTTATTTTTCTCTGCAAATGCCCGACTTGTTTCTCGCCTCTTCCTGAGGAAGCCCCTTTCTGGAAACAAAATAATCCATTTTCAATATCTGCTCCTGTAATTACTTTCTAAGTGCTCCTTGAGAAGCAGCAGCTGTTGGTCACAATAAGATCTTCCCTGTCTTATAAAAAAGTCTCCGTGAACTGGAGAAACAATTCCAAAGTTGATGTACTTAAAAATATGATCCATCAACCACATCATCTGAGCAGCAACCAGTCCTTTGTCCTGGAGGCGCATCATCAGTGTGCACACATCTGCTGTAGCCTGATGATTCACCAACATCACTGCTTCATCTTTTGAAATTGCTTTAACATCTTCTCCACATTCTATCTTTTTTTTTCTTTTTCTTTTTTTTTTTTTTGGAGACAGAGTCTAGCTCTGTCACCCAGGCTGGAGTGTAGTGGTGGTGTGATCTCGGCTCACTGCAACTTCCACCTCCCAGGATCAAGCAATTCTCCTGTCTCAGTCTCCCAAGCAGCTGGGATTACAGGTGCCCACCACCATGCCCAGCTAATTTTTGTGTATATATATCTATTATCTAAGATGGAGTTTCACTATTTTTGCCCAGGCTGGAGTGCAATGGCGTGATCTTGGCTCACTGCAACCTCTGCTCCCCCGGTTCAAGCGATTCTCCTGCCTCAGCCTCCTGAGTAGCCAGGATTACAGGCACCCGCCACCACACCTGGCTAATCAATTTTTTAAAGTATTATTTTTGAAAAGTTGTGAAGAGCAAAGTTGCAATGTTAAGAAAAGAAATTTGGATATAGTATAATTGGGTATAGTAAACATAATTTTATTTAAAAATTAAGGCCCTGTGTGGTGGCTCATGCCTGTAATCCCAGCACTTTGGGAGGCCAAGGTGGGCAGATCACTTGAGGCCATAAGTTTGAGACAAGCCTGGCCAACATGGCAAAACCCCATCTCCACTAAAAAAAAAAAAGAAAAAAAAGAAAAATTAGCTGGGAGTGGTGACACTTGCCTGTAATCCCAGCTACTCGGGAAGCTGAGGCAGGAGAATCACTTGAACCTGTGGGGTGGAGGTTGCAGTGAGCCAAAGTTGCACCATTGCACTCCAGTCCAGGTGACAGAGCAAGACTCTGTCTCAAAATGTATATATATATTCCAAATTAATTGATATACATACATATATATGCTTAGACATACAAAAAGATTTTTAAAATTATATACACATGTTAATACATGTATATAATTAATTTGGAGGACTATTCACTGAACTGCGGACAATGAATAGTAGAGTTTTGCTATTAAATATGCCATATCAAAATCATTTTAAAATCACCTTTTAAGTGAAAATCATTTTATACTTACTATTTGTACAAACGTAGCTTTTTGTTTATTGAAAGAAATGGTTTTCATTCAATAGATAAGATATATATGTGAGATATTTGTATGTTAAAATAGTTTTTTTTTTTTTTTTGGTTCTTTTTGAAATAGAGTCTTGCTCTGTTGCCCAGGTTGGAGTGCAGTGGTGCACTCACAGCTCACAGCAGCCTTGACCTCTGGGAGGCTCAAGCAGTCCTCTAACCTCAGCCTCCTGAGTAGCGGGGACCACAGGCATGTGCCATCACTCCCAGATAGTATATTTATTTAATTTTTTGTAGAGACAGGGTTTTGCTATGTTGCCCAGGTTGGTCTTGAACAGCTGGGCTCAAGGGATCCTCCCACCTCAGCCTCCCAAAACAGTCTCTAAAGTTTTAAAGTATTTTATTTTTTGCAATAGAAAACTAACAATTGAGCTTAAGAGTATTCACTAATACTTTAATATTACTTTTATGTTTATTACTTATGGACAGCTCAGATTCTAATTAGGGTGATTCTTTTCCCTCAATTGTGAGTATAGGAATACAAATTATCTCCCTCTCAAACTGAGCAAAATAAGCATGACCATTTCATTAATGGCTGAGATTCGCCTTGTGATCTCAAATGCCTCCATGCAACAGCATGGCAGCCCTGGGAATGTGCCTCTCCGACCTCCTGCTTCAGGGAGGGTAAGTAACTAAAGGCACAAACTGTTGTGTACTGACTTCCATTACTGTGTTCAGGCCAGGGCTCTGCTTCCCCTGCACTGTTCCCGTTGACTGCTCATGGCAGGATACTAAGGCAGGCCCATTTCTGAAGACAGAGGACTCCTCTAAAAAGCACCTTTGGCTTGAGCATTCCCTGTTAGCCTTGCTGAATCTTCCTTATTGCAATGCTGCAAGCTAAGCTGTTTGTTCTCTCCTTCATAGGGGTGGGATCATAATGGAATCTGACGTCTCACCAGCCTCCTCCAGCCCCCCCGTTTTCCCTCACCAACATTTGAACCAGTACATCTCTTATGTGTCTAATCCTATCTTGGCTTTGGCTTCTCAGATGTCCTGTGCTAGCAAAAGTAGTACCAAGAATGATCCAAGAAAACAGGTGGTAAGATTGTGATTTGGAATTGACCTACTAACACTCCAGTGGGCAAAAAGGATATTAACTTGGTTGATAGGTGGGGTATGGATGGTCGATAGCATAAGGTAGTAAGTCAAAGGTGAAAGTTTCATCGATGGTGACCTGGGAAGATGTCCTGGTGGGGAGGAAAGATGTTGCAGGTGTGATGATTGAAGCATTTGAAACTTATGGAGAGAAAAATGTCCTCAAAGACAGCAGAATTGTTGGCTGTTTACTGCTAAGTTGTATTGCTGCTAGCTAAGGGATAATGAGAGCAGTTAAGCAAGGAGTAAATGGCTAAGTGTGGGAGGCAAGAGGCTTTTTGGCATCTTACAAGAAGGCCCTTACCTCCTGCAGTGTGGGAGAGCAGATGTGATTGAACGGGTGAAAATCAGATAGTTAGAATTGCAGAGATCCCTAGATGTTTGAATATTCAGTTAAGAATAGGTTGCCAGTGGTGGGGGCTGGGGGAGTTTGGGGAACACCTGGGACCCTGGGAAAACTTGGGACCCTGAAAACTGGGATGAGGGTATGTAGGCAGAGGCCCTTGAATATATTGTCTAGGCAGACTGCCGCTTTCTTTCCCAATCCTTTGGGCTTGCAAAAGTGCCCCATCCTTTCTGGTAAGAGCTAGTGCTTCTATTGTGTAAGAAGATGCTGCAGAGGCCTCTCCTTCACAAGGCAACACATGTTCCCTCAGTAGGTGTCCTCATCTCTCCTGCCTGAAAACTAAGGTTCAGTCCCAGCATAACGCGGGTGGGTACATGCTGGGGACGATTAAGTAAAAAGGAGACTATACACCAGATGAGTCGCAAGAATGAGCCAGTGGGAACCAGAGGAGGGCACCTTGGCCTGTACTTTGAGAGTGCTTGATCAAAGGACTTGGAATGGAAGTTTCTCAGAAACTGAGATCTAACACGTTGGCCAGGACCCCAGGGAATAGGACAAACTCACTGCGAGGGTGGTTCTTAGAAGTCTGGGAAGAGTGATGACCAATGCACAGTGAAGTGGAAAATTCCGAGTTGCCTTTAGCAGGAAGGACTTCTGCAACAGGTCCAGGCTGCAGTGCAAGCAACACTGCTCATTGGTCCATAGGATCAGAGGAAGGGATAAAGAGGCTGAGGGAAGTGGGGGCTTGAGAATGTACCCTAGGAACATTCAGGCTCCTGCCACTTCAGTGACATTTTTTAGGAGGTTTATTAGGGCATGCCAGGACCTCTTCTCAAAAGTGAAAAAAAAAAAAAAAAAAAAAAGAAGCAGGCACCACTTATATCCCTACTCCATACAGGAAGCTGAGCATCTGGCAAACCTCTTTGGGTTCAGGAGATGACACATTCCACAGATCAGAACACTGCTCTGCTGCATATACTGCCAGCTTTGAGCAGGTCTCAGAGCAGGAAAGGGCACTGCGGCAGGTGAACTGGCCCTAATTCTTAGTCTGCATGACTGGGCAGATCCGAGCCTTTGGAATGTCACTGTAGGGAAAAGAAGCAGTGGGAAAAGACAGAGTTTGTATCAAGCCCCAGGGAGAGAATCACCTTGCAGCCCCTGGGATTCTGGAGGAAGATCATGCAAACCACTGCAGAGAATTACACACCTTTTGAGAAGTCGCTATTGCATGCCTGTAATCCCCGCACGTTGGGAAGTCGAGGTAGGAGTTTGACCAGCCTGGGTGATACAGAGAGACCCCGTCTCTATTAAAGAAAAAAATTAGCTAGGCACGGTGGTGTGTGCCTGTCGTCCCAGCTACTTGGGAGGCTGAGGTGGGAGGATTCCTCAAGCCCGGGAGGTTGAGGCTGCCGTGAGCTATGATCGCATAGGCAGTCCAAACTGCCTTATTCCTTTCAGCTTCAATAGATACATCAGTGCCCTCTCCCATCTCACATGTATGGCCATGTGGAAGTTCCCATAGGACAACTGAAGGAGAAGGGAAAAGCCTGAACTTAGTTGATAGATGAGGTGGGTCTGTATGTAGATGCAAACTGAAAACTGGTGAGGTGGCTTTGAAAGACAGTGGAGAGGGAGAATCTTCCCAATGAGCAGAGGTGCAAGCAGTGCACCTGGTCATCTACTTGGCAAGGAGGAAGTGGCCTGGGTAAGCATATTTATAGTTCCTGGGCAGTGATCAATGGCCTGGCTATCTGGCCAGGAGCCTGGAAGGAAAAGGACGGGAAGATTGGGTCTAAGAGGCCTGGGGTAGAGGCTTGTGGGTGCACATATGGGAGCAGGCACACACTATGAAAACTTTTTTTTTTTTTTGAGATAGAGTCTTACTCTGTAACCCAGACTGCTGTGCAGTCGTGCAATCTTGATTCACTGCAACCTCCACCTCCCAGATTCAAGTGATTCTCCTGCTTCAGCCTCCCGAGTAGCTGGGATTACAGACATGCACCACCACGCCTGGATAATTTTTTGTTGTGGTATTTTTAGTAGAGATGGGGTTTTACTATGTTGCCCAGGCTGGTCTCCAACACCCGGCCTCAAGTGATCCGCCCACCTCGGCCTCCCAAAGTGCTAGGATTACAGATGTAAGCCACCACACCTGGCCCAGACTGTGAAGAGTTTTGTATCACATGTTAATGTCCACCAGAAGCCATCCATCATGGGAGAGGTATTGAACAACCAAGTTGACAAAGTGACTCAGACAGTTGACCTGACTCAGACTGCCATTGTCCACCTTGGAATTGGCAGGATGGGCACATCAACAGAGTGGCCATGGCAGCAGAGACAGAGGCATCCAACTAAGGGACCACTTCCCAGCAGAGGAGGTGGATGGTGTAGGTAGAACATGAAAACCACACCATCCAAAAACTAGCATCACAGAATGGAGAAAGAGCCTGTGAGTCAGTTATGCTCCCTGCAGAAGGAAATCTGAGAGATGCATTTTCATGGCCACCACAGACTCCTATTGGCACTGAACGGCTCTACGTCTCCACCTAAATGGCCCACAGGTCCAGCTGTGGTGCTCTGAAATCTATCATCACGTTTGCTCCCAGCCAATAACTGAGTGTGACAGGGATACTAAGCAGGTTGAATGCGCAAGATGCTGGCCTCTTCTGAAGAGTGACTTTGGCTCAAGGACTCCCCTAGGCCTGGCTGAAACTTGCTTATAATTGCACTGCAGTCTAAGAAATAACTTACTTCCTACCTCCTTCCCCTTTCCTCCTCTCTTCTCCTTTACAGGGGGCGGACTTGCATCTGAGTCTGATGTCTCCTCCACTGGCTCCTTCTCCATTTTCCCTCACTGGCATTTCCTCTAATAAATCTCTTGCACATCTAATTCCATCTTGGCATCTGCTTCTTGGAGGACCCAGACTAACACAGATGGCATGTATACGTGCTGATGGGTGTCTAAGGCAGAAAGGCAACTATGTCAATCTTGCATGCTAAGTGTAGTCAACTGGGAGCAGCTGCCAGGAGAGTGCTGAGTTGAGAAAGACTCTAGAGCTGTATCTGGCCATTTGAAATAAATACTATGGCCTACCTTTTCTTTTTTTTTTTTTTTTGAGACAGGGTCTTGCTCTGTCACCCAGGCTGGAGTGCAGTAGCATGATCACAGCCCACTGAAGCCTCAACCTCCTGGGCTCAAGCGATCCTCCAGCCTCAGCCTCCTGAGTAGCTGGGACTACAGGTACATGCCACCTAGCCCGGCTAATTTTTAAATTTTTTCTAGAGATGGAGTTTCACCATGTTGCCTAGGCTGGTCTTGAACTCCTGGGCTCAAGCAATCTGCCCGCCTCGGCCTCCTAAAATGCTGGGATTACAGGTGTGAGCTGCTCCCAGCTGCTATGGTTTATTGACGAGGTCTACCATTGAGGGTTAAGGGAGGAACATCTTGATCTTTCACCAGTCACCTCTGCTGAATTTGGATGTTCCCTAAATCTCTGTCAAGAAGGGTCATGGTCAGAGAGCTATTGTATGTAAAACTTTTGTTAATGATGAATGATATTTATAATGAGAGTGAATGATTAATGGTACTTAATGACTAATAATAATGATTATTAAAAAAAAGGCCAGGCACAGTGGCTTATGCCTATAATCCTAGCACTTTGGGAGACCAAGGCAGGAGGACTGGTTGAGGTCAGGAGTTTGAGGCTGCAGGGAGCTATGATCACGCCACTGCACTCCAGCCTGGGAGGTACAGTGAGACTCTATTTCTCAAAAACAAACAAACAAAATAATAACAATGATTATACAATAGTGTAATGATATGATTATGTAATATGATTAAAGATAATGCTTAATGATGAATGATATTTATAAAACAGTAGTCTATCATTGAAAATCCTAAGGTGATACTAAATGCAAGATAATATGTGGCTTAATCATATAAGCAATAATTTTCACACTGAATGATGGTGGGTCACATGCAATCTAGAAAAAAAAAGATTTAAAGCATAAGGATTGGTTAGTGGTTTCCGTCTCTGACTTGGGGTGACTGTGCTCTGAGCCGATACGCTGATGGGGTTATTCCTGTTTTCTTGGCAGGTCTGTATCATGAAGCCCATCATAACATGATGCCATTCATGAATATTAGTCATTTTCCTTTATCTGATTTTATACTTGCCAATCAATGTGCTGACATTCAGCAGGTTTTAGAAGTAGATTTTCCAGCTGGGTGCAGTGGCTCATACCTGTAATCCCAGCACTTTGCAAGGATTGCTCAAGCCTAGGACTTTAAGACCAGGCTGGGCAATATAGGGAGATGCTGTCTCTACAAAAAGTAAACAATTAGCCAGGCATAGCGTCATGTGCCTGTGGTCCCAGCTATTTGGGAGGTTGAGGTAGGAGGATTGCTTGAGTCTGGGAGGTTGAAGCTGCAGTGAGCTGTGATCCTGCCATTGCACTGCAGCCTGAGTGACGAAGTCAGACCCTGTCTAAAAAAAAAAAAAAAAAAAAAAACAAGCAGATTTTCCTACTGGAAAGAGAATGTGCTGACCAGTTGACATAGGTATTCTAGTCTGTCTAGCATTTGATTTCTTTCCTTTAAAAAAAAAGTCTTTTATAAATTATAAAACAATACAAGCTTATCATGAAATAACATTCAAAAAGTATAAAAGCAAACTTCAAAGTTCACTTCTTATGCACATCTTCTTTCCAATCCACTCCCTGGGTGTACCACTTTATTTTTTGTTGTAAGTTAATTGGTTTCTCCATTGAATATCTGATATTCAAGATGTTTTCTTTATGACCTTGTTTAAAAGGAATCTCTTGTGAATTCACTCAGAATGAACTAACAAAACTGAGTTTCATTTTTTTCTTTTTCTTTTTTACTTCTTCCTTCATCAAAGTCTTCTTAGCTACAAAAAACCCCTGAACTTCCAAATACACAAAACTGAGGGCCAGCCTTTTCATTCAGTCCTTTTGATCTTCACGTGCCAGTGTTCTGTTAAGTCTTTTATGATGGGAAACTTGCTTCACGAAAAGTGTAAGACGAGAACAATTTGGCAGAATATGTGTAGCGCTGAGTTCACTGCATTTCATGATTTATTCAGTCCTATGAACTACCACTCCCTTATTTTGTGTGTATTGTATTACTTTTTAGTTATTTTCCAAGAGTCTTTTCACCTCCCTTGAATCCCTGCCAAGGATAAAGGATAAAGTAGGAGTTAAGAAAAATAACTTTAGTCCTGGTGTAAGTCAGTATGCACCTAGTTCAACAGTTTTTTAAAAAGATCTCATGAAGACAAATCTGAAATGATGTAGACTGCAGATTGGCTTTTTTTTTTTTTTTATTATTGGCCATTTTTAAACTCAAAGCAATTTCTGATGAGAAAAATTACTTCCCTAATACAAGTACTGTTATGCTTTTAGTGTACATAGAATTTATTATAAAAGAGTTTCCTTACTGGAAAGAGAACATTTAGGTCTGTTTTTGAAAATGCTTTCCCGTAAGGATTTAGGGAAAACACCTTGAGCATAAGATCTCTAAGGGAAAATTACTGTTTTAGGAACAGAGAAGACAACTTACCAAAATAATGCTAATAAAGCTATAAAAATAGATGTAATTATGTAATTTAAAAATGGTTTCACTTAGAGAGGGACTACATTATTTTTATAGAGGAACTAAACTTACAAAGTATATTCATGTTATTTAAGGCTAAGATTTTTTAAAAATTTCGCTACTACCAATGAAAGCTGAGAAGCATTTTTCAGGATAATCTTTTTGATGGGACAAACGATGAAAATTAATACAGAAATCTGGTTGACTGCGGGTGTAAAATTAGAGATATTTTCATGTAGATTAAACAGATTTTTCTTCCAAAAGAAAATGTGGAATTAATTTGTAGCACATTTATTATTTACCAGTTTTCACAAAATGGAATACAGTTAAGGTAGTTACAAAAATATATTGTAGAAATATCTTTGGTGAGAGGCTGTGATTTAGTAAATATTGCATTTATTTCAGATAGTCACAGAAGTAAGCTTAAGTTCACATTGGCACTATTCTCTAAACTTCATTTTCTGATGTTAGAAGTTAGACACAATTTAACAGCTAGTTGAGGCAAAAATTACTGGGCCTGAAATTCTTTATATAATAAAGAACCATAGTAGTATGGGACTATCATTTCAGTAATCATACCTGCTAGATTATTAGACCAATAGGTTTGATCATCTTCTATTTAAGGTCAATGATTGTTGCTCAAGGAGCTTTAATACATTTGTTTCCATTTTTTCTTTTCAAATTTTAACATTACCCATGAGTTAGGCAAAGTACCAAGGTTGGAATGCAAATTTACGTAGTGCCTTTATATTGAGTTTATCTCTGGCTTGGGAGAAACAGCCCTCTGCCCTCATGAAGATATTGGCAGGTTCACGTGGCCTTCTGTTGTGATTTAATAGAGATGCAGAAGCTAAAAATCCAATAAAACCATTGCCATGAGTTTATCTATTATGACATTCTGGCATATGATGTCAGTTTGTCCTGGAAAATTCAAAATTAATTTTTTGTCACTATTTTCATACATGGGGAGTGAACTTTTAATATCAGCATATAGAAATGGCCTTTTCAATGTCATTTGAGTTGCAATAAAGGTTTTGAAGGCATACTTGCTTTCATGCAAATGTTATCTCCTGGCTCAACCAGGTGCTAAAACCTTATTAATAAATTACAAAATAGATAAAGGCACTGTAATAGACTGGATTGGCACATTTTTGATCTTCTCAACTTACTCATTTCCAGTTCTGATAGGTCTAGTTTCTGTAGATCCTACCTAAACATGATTTTGGAAGCCAGACAAACTGCATTTAAATTTATAAAGATACCATGAATTGGGGGGCACAAATGATATAATGAAATAAACACAAAATCAACTTTTGGGGTCCAACAGAGCTGAGATGCTTTCTGTAAAATAATTAAGAATCCAAACTAATCACACATATAAACAAGTTTATTAGATTGTCAGTGATACTTTGAGACAAATTCAAGTTATTTTATTTTACTTCATATAAACAGAGGAAGGGAGGAAAGTTTTAAACTTCAAGCTTTGTTCAGCATGTGTGCAGTTAGCATCCACAAAAGCACCATTGGGTATGGGAGAATTAGCACCACAGAATTTTAGGACCTAACTGTTAACATGCATCACTGAAAAACTTGGAACATAAAAACTGAAGTAGTACGTGGTATGGTCTATTATAAACAATACAAGGCAATTTATGATTTGTTTTCATACAGTACAATACAATCACAATAAATGAGAATCTTTTAAGAACAATACGGGACAAAAACCACCTTGTACCCTGTTAACACTAAAGCAGTTACAGATTTAAAAAAATGTTTCTGGTAAGAGGCAGTGGGTTGAAATTATCCCTCCCCCTCAATTTTTAAATTCAGAGTTATATAGTTACATGATCTCTTAAGAAAGTATTTTCAAATCTATACGTCTCTCTACCTCAAGGCTGACAAATGGTGGTTTGAAAACAGAAAGGCTTGATGAATGAAAAAAAAAAAACAAAACCCAAAAACTGGATAGAGTCGAAAAGTACTTCAATGTGGTGGAAATTATTCCACATAAGATCAGTTTGGAAATGATGCCAGTGGTGTTGATATTTGTCTTCCCTTCTGTGGAGGAATGTCAAGTACTGAGGGCTTACATTCATGATGAACTTCAGTTCATTTCTTTCACCGAATGCCTTTATTCTGAGGTGTAACATAAGAGATTTATTCCTTATTCCTCAACTGTTTTTGTAGTATCATGGGGCTGTTCCTTATGCTTGATTTGACAACAGTGAAAAAGGTTGATATTCTCTCTGGATTTGGGGTAATTTGTGAGCTAAAGAAAAAATATTAATTTGAATTTAGCAAACATGAAGTTTTCAAGGGAGTTCCACTATTTTCACAGTACAAACCCATAATTAAACTCGTTGAAAACCTTTCTGTTAGAAAGCATGTAACAAACCCTCAATTTTTAGTTGTGTCTAGGCCAATTTTGGCATATTTGAAGCTACTGCATAAGAAATGTGTAATAAGGATCGATAGATACAGGTATATTCAGATCTCAATACATTGATGCCAAGGAAAATATAATTTTACTCACCAAGAGAAGAATATACCTTGAAGCATCTATGCAGACACATGAATCAATCATGTATCTGCCCAACTTCTAATTCTGGAATAGTGATAACAGGGTCATTTAGGAAAAAGTACTCAATTACAGTACGGCAGCAATTTTATGTTGTATATATTTAACAGCAAAACATTTTTGAAAATAGAAATCAGTACTATATGGTAAGTTTACAATTCACCATTTCTATATTTGTAATACATGCGTTTATTTGTTTTCCAAGTTTTAAAAAATCCCACTAGGACCAACATCTTTCAGAACAACAATCTAACATTAAACAAAACTTCCTAAGGAAAATATTTAGCATCACAGAGAGTTGAGAAACGTCTGTTACTCAGCATCACAAAATACTCAATAGGTCTACATTGAAGATTGTTCATGCCATGACATTAACACACCTTTGGGTTAATATATCCTATTTTTAAAAGAAAACAAAGAACCAAACCAAAACAACTGACATGGAATTTGTGTTTGGTCTCTCCCCTTCACAAGGACAGACCTCTGAAGGACAGACCTCTGATAAACTTGACTCCTTTCTATATCATGTAATGATCAGACTGTCTAGGAAACTGCATGTACAGTTAGCAAAACATTTAAAATTAGAGATGGAAAAATGGCCACCACAGAGAATGACTTAAAGATAAGGAAACTTATAGAAAAATGTGTTTTTGTAAAAGTGTACTGCCCCTCAAGCAAAAAAGAAAGTGGAGTTTGTCCACTTTGAAATATTTTTCTGTTGAAAACATTTCTTGGATAAAAGCCTATCCTTATGAATGTCAGAAAGATGTTAAGGTTTAACTTGAGAGGGTTGAACCCTTTTGAAAAAATTATCCTATGCTTTTTCTGCTGAACTAAATTCTTTGTATAAATCAAGTACTAATTTTCTGAAGAGGAAACAGCTATACACAGCAGCACATCCAGGTTGATGATTTAAATTTGATAGTTCACCAGGTGTGGCTGACTTGAGCAAAAAAGAAACAAACGGATGTTTTAATGTTTTAGAATTACACTAAAAAATCTCAACTAAAGCAAAATTGAATTATAAGGGACCGGCTTAATGATTGCCTTTACCTTTGATCAACATTTCAAGACAAGGTAGTACCAATTAAAAGTAAGATTTAAAAATAAAAACTGTCCAAAAATTGTTCAATGAAAAACTCTTCAAATCTGACATTTTAAAATCTCAAATGATTGTAGACTAACTTAGACTAACAGTCTTATTATCACATGTTCTTTTGTTATTCTTGAGTTTTATGTCTGTATTGTTCATTGGTTATATCGTTAACAATTTTTCTGTTAAGTTACAATAGTTTGAATTGACACATTATACTATAAGAGGCTTTAGAAAAACATGTAACTAGGATAAATTTATAAAAGGATAAAGAATAATTTAAGGGATTTTTGACATATTCTATACAGACGAATAGCTAGTTCAAGGTAATAAAGTGCCTTCTTTTCCAGGTAATTAATTTATCATTAAAATATTTTAAGGCTTTATAAGAAACTCAATGCTATCAGAAGTTTGATAGTATATGGAGTTATGTTATTAATTAGCATTCTTTTGTAGCTTTTATTTCGTGTAATCTTCAATCCATAAGATATTAATAAATTTTAATAATTAGCAGCTTAAAATTACAAATTTGAATTGTCAATTCTGAATTCACTTTGTGGGAAAAAAATTTCTAAATGCTGTGATAGACTCATGTTGCTTGTGAACAATAAGTTTATGATGTAATATACAGCAGCCAATGCCCCTCAGAAAATTCAACAGAATTTTTAATCCCATGGCAAACAGAGCCATCATTTTATCCATTCATTCATATATCCTGCTATCTATACATTTAAAATGATCATGCAGGCCTAAACAAAAAAGGCCAGAGAAAACCTAGTAAATTTTTCAGGTACAGGCACAATGAATATTTTTTATTGCAACAGCTTATGCATAATCTATATTGGTGCCAACATCTAAAGTTAAGCATTTATATTTATTTTTATTTTGCTTCTACTACCCATGGGTGCATGACAGTAAAATACTGGTAACCTAATAGAATGTACGTGTATGTGTGTATATATATATAAAAAATAGCTTATATATATGTGATACCCATAATAATACAGAATTCTGATTCTTCCAAGTCTTGTCATTTCTCTTTAGGGGATATGGGTGTGTTTTAAGCACTTCTGTGTACTTAGTTGCCTTGGCAGCTCCAGAGTTTAGATAAATTATGACTATATGGACATCAACTACTCAATTATTTATGACCAATGAAAACTAATTAAAATGTTTGAATATTCTTTTCCAGTAATTCAGTTATTTTTATCAGAAAATTACTAAAATCAGGCACAAGATTAAGTGGTCATGATACTTAAAATATTCTTCTGGTTACCACTGGATTAATTTAAAATGGTTCTTAAGTTAAAGGTTTTGAAGTTAGGATAGAGGAGGAAAGCTAAAACTCATTGCAAAGAATGGTTTAAGTTAAACATTCCATGTAATTACAAAAACAGGAATTACCAGTAGGAAAAAAGTGCTAGTCTTAAAATTGGGTTTGGTTTTGACTCTAAAGCCTAGTAAGAATAATTACTGGGAATTAGAAAAAAAATCAAATGGCATTAACCTTTATAATTGCACATTCCTTTACCAAAGTGCCACAAGTTGCCAAATGTTTTTCTAAAATGCACAATGCTACTTTTCAAAATCTAAATACATATACAGTTTTACTTTTTCATACCGGTATAGTACAGATTCATACATTTAGCACAAATATAACCAAGAAGATGATACTTTCTAGAAACAGTATAGTCTTTGTTTTTTGTTTTAAACAACTGTTAAGAGCCTTTGTGATTATGAGGATTCCAATCCAAGTACTCTATAGTCAAAGCATTACCATACAACCTGAAAACATCATGATGGTTTGTTTAGGCAAATTTTAGTAATACTCTGCCATGCAATGCACATAAGTCACATGTGTTTTCCTTTAAAATAAAAAAAAAACCCCACACTGGTTTAATTACCCTGTTTTTATCTATTTGTCTACATATACATCTTGTCTTCAATCACTGAACTGACAATATATGTAACAATCAAGTTTTGAAAACAGTATTAAACACTGAAGTTTCTAGCCTTAACTGGTTATTCCTATAAAGTCCAGCAAAAATGTCTGATGCATGGGTTATTAATTTTCATGCTTCTATTTCTTTACTCTAAATAGAAACACTAAATGGAAATGTTCAGAGATAATATAATGACAAAAGGACAGTAGAGAACAAAGCACCAACATGTGGAACAAGTAAAATAATATGCAACTGTGTGGAGGTTCTCTGTATTACCTAATTTGGCAAATCAGGGATGACAATAAAAAATGAAGATCTCTTACTCATGTAATAATCACATTGATATATATTTGCAAATAAATGGAATGCACAGAAAGTTAAATTTTGAATATTTTTGTTGTTTCTGAGTGTGATAAAACTAGAGTTGCCTCATTATAAATTAAGATTCTCCCCCACCCCAAAGTTATATTGTTCAGAGGAGAGACAGAATGTAAGATTATGATTCTCTGTGACAGATGACCTGGGCTCTGCTATGCCACAGGCTAACCTCTGTGGTGTAGTGCCCCATTTAATTAGGGTGAAAGCTGGTAGGAACATAAAAGTACTAAAGTTAAAATTAGGATTAGTTCATAGTCAAAGAACATTAAATAACTGTCTAAATGGGTCCCTTCCTTGAGCATCTGAATCTTAGGTATAAGAATGACTATATAAAAGCATCTTAAAGATATGGCCCATTCTATGAATTCATCTTTTGAGGGTGTACAATGGGATATAAATTGGCATCCTCATCTTCTGAGAGAATTAACAAACTTTAAAAACATAACTAAAATCAGAAAAGATCAGGCATGATAAATCACTGATAGCTCCCCCAAACCCAACATACTGGTAGGTTAATCACAGGACAGATTCATCTTATTTAACAAACCTTCCTACAGTTTCTGAGTATTAGAATATAATCCATTGTTTGTGAATAATAGTCTTGGATAGTTTCAGCATTTAAATATTGGAGAAATACTTCTGATAAACATTGAAATACAGAAACTCTTAATAGAAGCTGCAGATTTATAGAAACTTCATAGTATGTATGATATTCCAACTATATTTAGCTCACGTAATACCCAAAATAATATAAGATTCCACAGTTTATCTTGTTAATACACACAGGTATTTTCTCAACTTTGTAAAAGCTAGGCAACTGTATTTACCTAAAATAGCTTTAACGTGGTAGTGGTCCTACAGTGTTGACATAAATACTGAACATACCTATGAGAATCATTTCCACCCTATAATTTAATATTGTTTTCTTTTATTCAGCTGCTTTGTAGCTCTTTCCATTTCCAAAATGCTTCACAACGAATTATAACAGTTATTTCTCACTGTATCCCAATGAACAAGGCAAAGTTAATACATTGCTTGTGCAGTGGTTCAGGTGCACAGGTTGATAATGATCCTATGTAACTTCTCTGCTCTCTGGGCAGTTATCTAGCATTGTCCATGTTGTGAGAACCTATGCTGTATGCTCTTTGGGACCAAAGACTGGATCTTGTTGTCTGCTATATTATCCAGACCCAGAGAAACTGTTAGCTCATACCACAGGCAAAATAAATATCTATTGATTTAAAGAATGAATGAGAAATGAGAGTGAGAAAACAGAAACAAAGAACTTCACTGTAACACTCTCCTACCCCTAACCCCCACAAAAAGCTGTGCTGGTTCACTTTGGCTTCACCCATACAATGGGATGGGTAGTATTACTTGTCTTAAAGAATAGGATAGTATTACTCACTCTTGAAATGGTACTCTTGAATCGGGTAGTATTACTCTTGAATAGGGTAGTATTACTCACTCCTGAATCGTTATGGCAAAAACCATATGATATATTTTCCAGAGTACCAATGACATAATTGACTATTACTACAACTACTTCTAAAACTCTGAATTACTCATCTTTACCTTTGCCAAGCATTTAAATTAAAAGTTGTGCATCTGGTAGACTATTCTTTTCTTAAGCTAATTCAGGCATAATGAATCAAGGAAATAATCCTCAGAGCTGCAATCATTAGCATGAATATGGAGAATATCAGAGGGAATTAAAAGACAATTACACATATACACAAAGTGGATCTGGGGACTACTGGTTCTTCGTTGTTTTGGAAATTAGGGCAGGAAAGCTAAGACCTGTAAAAAGGTAATAATTATATTGAACTATTGAATACTGAGAGGTAAGACTTGATGATGTTGAAAGTCTCTTCTAGCTCTAAAATTCTATATTATGCTAACTAGTTCTTCCTCTGATAAGATGGGAATCTGTACAGTATTCAAAATAGATTTTTTTTTTTTTTAAGAAAAGGATAGTTGAATCCAAAAAGTTTGATGTTTTGGAACTCTTGAACAACTGTATTAAACATTTTCTTTAAACCACCATTACTCCTTTTGCAAAGATACCATGTAAAATATTTTATTTTATTTTTATTTTTCTTGAGACAGGGTCTCTGTCTGAAGCCCAGGCTGGGGTGCAATAGCGTGATCTCGGCCCACTGCAACCTCTGCCTTCTGGGTTCAAATGATTCTCCTGGCTCAGCCTCCCAAGTAGCTGGGATTACAGGCACCCGCCACCATGCCTGGCTAATTTTTGTATTTTTAGTAGAGACGGTGCTTCACCATGTTGGCCAGGCTGGTCTCGAACTCTTGATCTCAGGTGATCCACTTGCCTCGGCCTCCCAAAGTGCTAGGATTACAGGCATGAGCCACCGTGCCCGGCCGAGATCTCTTTTACCTTTCTAACATTAAATGGATAGCACTGTTCATATTCAAATGGGAACAAAGACCATATCCTCATTTTTTCATCTGGAAACAAACATTATCAGCAGTTAATTAAAATTAATTACTACAACCAAAACGATAATGAACTGTTTAGAGACTTCAATTCATACTTTTGAGCGATTGCTCAAAAGCACTTATCAATCTTGAGAAGATATATCCTTGAGGCTTAGTATGACAGCACTGTAAGCTGCCTTTCTGGGTTAAATTATACCAACAAGATTCTCTTAGTAATTCAAATGTAACTGCTTTTGTATGAGAAATGAGACTTAGGCCAAATTCTACACTAAAGTAGGTCATGTTAAAGGGAAGATTCATTTAAGTATTTTTGGAATTATCAGAATGAAATATGAAGATGGTAAAACAACTTAGGAACCTGAAGAAAAAAGTTAAGTATGACAGGGGAAAAGGAAAGCGCAGGTATTTCAGTGGGAGGTGAAGGAAATGAGAAAAGCGAATGAGAAGTATTTCAACAACGGGAATAATCTGAAACTTTATCAGTGTTCTCTCAGTAATCAGGCTACATTTCTTATTTCTTTTGCATACCATTATTTTTCTTTTCCCACTGAAGTGATATAAGCATTATAGTACTATATGGCTGCTATTTTTTTCTGGCTGAATAATTGTATAAATATAGAAAACTGGCCGGGCACGGTGCCTCACACCTGTCATCCCAGCACTTTGGGAGGCCACAGTGGGCAGATCATTGACGTCAGGAGTTTGAGACCAGCCTGGCCAACATGGCAAAACCCCATCTCTACTAAAAATACAAACATTAGCCAGGCATAGTGGTGCCCACTTGTAATCCCAGCTACTTGGGAGGCTGAGGCAAGAGAATCACCTGAACCTTGGAGGTGGAGGTTGCAATGAACTAAGATTGCCCCACTGCACTCCAACCTGGGTGACAGAGCAAGACGCCATCTCAAAAAAAAAAAAAAAAAAAAAAAAAAAAAAAACAGGCCATATTAACTATTTGTAAAAGTAAGAAAATGGCTGTTGGTATGTGACAATGTTTTGGGATCCCTTTGTACTCCTGCAGCTCCTTATTTCAGTCTTGAAGGTGAAGATGGTAAGAATGGGGGTGGACTAGCCAAAGGCCAGCTCAATCCTCTCCTTTATTATGTCGAAATTCAGCCACTTTTTTGGTAACTATAGAATTTTCTTGAAAAAGACAATAAGCAGAAAGTAAAAATTCACCCTTTAGATTTGTTGGTATACAATTCACTATGGCTCCCCAGAATCACAGCATAATCTTTGCTTAAATTTACTGCCACTCCCCAGAATCTCAGTGAATCTTTGCATAACATGACAAACAATTTAATTAGGACTTTCAGAAGAACAAAAATGCAATCTGGATGCTGCTGTTACTGTATCTACTCTTGTTTCATTTATATAATATTTGCTTGAAATTACAGATCAAAATGAGTTTCTAATAATAAAACTGAGTTCATCAGGTCTAAATTACATAATTTTAAGAGGGCATAAAACCTCCTGAGGCATCATCACATTGATAAACAAGTAAAGCATTCTTTCCAGCATGTTTTGATAATGGAGATACTATAAGAAGAATATCCTTGGCTGGGCACAGTGGCTCATGCAGGTAATCCCAGCACTTCTTTGGAAGCCCGAGGTGGGTGGATCACTTGAGGTCAGGAGTTGGAGACCAGCCTGGCTAACATGGTGAAACCCCATCTCTACTAAAAATACAGAAATTAGCTGGGCGTGGTGGCAGGTGCCAGCTACTAGGAAGGCTGAGGCAGGAGAATTGCTTGAACCTGGGAGGCGGAGGTTGCAGTTACAGTGAGCCAAAATTGTGCCACTGCACTCCAGACTGGGCAACAGAGCAAGACTCTGTCTCAAAAAAAAAAAAAAAAAAAAAGAATATCCTTAAATGGGATTATTTTTCACAACTAGTTTCTGAAGTCAAAGCAGAACTATAAAGCGACGGAAAGAGTAATAGTTTTATGGCTGTTACAATTGCTGATGTGAACTCAGGTTCCGTTTTTAATAATTCAGTCTTTCAAAAGAGTAGCTCTTGATGCATATAACGCTAATTAAGGTGGGAAAGTTGTTCAGATGTTAGAAGTACTGTCACTTAATATTAATATAAGAGGATATTTTCTCCCCCTGCATTCTTACTACAGGTTTGCTGCCATGATTTTAATAGTAGTTACGTGTCAATCAAGATCTTCAGTGACGATCTGCTTATTTCTTGCCTGTTTTAAAAAAGTATCATCAGCAATAAAAGAAACACTCTACTGACGGACTCAAAAACATGGACAATCTCAAAATTATTATGTTGAGTGAAATAAGCCAAACAGAGAAAAATACATGCAGACCAGGCATGGTGGCTCAGGCCCGTAATCCTAGCACTTTAGGAGGCTGAGATGGGCAGATCACCTGAGCTCAGGAGTTTGAGACCAGCCTGGGCAACATAATGAAACCTCATCTCTACAAAAACTACAAAAGTTAGCTGGGCGTGCTGGCATGTGCCTGTAGTCCCAGCTACTTGGGAGGCTGAGGCATGAGAATTGCTTAAACCTGGGGGGTAGAGGTTGCAGCGAGCTGAGATCGTGCCGCTGCACCTCAGCCTGGGTGAGAGTGAGATCCTGTCACCAAAACAAAACAAAACAAAACAAAACAAAACAAAAATACATGCAATTAACAGGGGATTCCAGAATAGACAAAACTAACCTGTGGTGACAAAAATCTGCTCAGTGGTTGCTTTTGGAAGTCAGGGTCGGGGGAGTGTTGACCAGGGAGGGGTACATGGGAACTTTCTAGGGTGACAGAAATGTGTCTTCAAATTCATCGAATCTGACTGCATGACATGCTAAGATCTGAGCATTTCATTAAATTATATCTTAATAAAAATGTTAAAATGCATTACAATGAAACACAACATTCCTTCTAAGGCATCAGAAGCTCCTTGGCATTTTTGTTTTTCTTTTTTTTTTTCATTTCAAAACTTCTCCCTTCAAACCACCACGCAGAGAACAATATGCTCTGGAAAGGGATTCATGACTAATTCTCTACGGAGGACACGGGTTTTATATCGGGGCTACTAGTGGAGCAATAAGACACCATGAGTAGAGAAAGGAGACTGATGCACTTAAAACTTTTAGGTGGGAAGGAAACAAGATTTTACCTTATGCTGCTTGGTGCACAGTCAAGTGTATATATGGTCTATCACACTTTAAAATCATGTTGAATGCCAGTGTCTGGGAGCCTAACTTATGACTAACTTACCACTTCAAATCTAAGGGACCACTCGTTCATCAGCTTTAAAGAGGTTACATTCAGAGTCAAATATCCAATGAATTCCCAGTTTCCTACAGAAATAACTTATTACACTATCTGACAATTCTAAAAATAAATAAGTGAGAAAATTCTATTGGTTTTGAGAAGAAAACAGTAATGACCTCGACAGAATTTATCCACGTCATGCCAAATATTCATCTACAAAATTAAAACCGTCATCAGAAGGCCAGGCGTGGTGGCTCATGGCTGTAATCCCAGCACTTTGGGAGGCCGAGGGGGGTGGATCACAAGGTCAGGAGATTGAGACCAGCCATGGCCAATATGGTGAAACCCCTTCTCTACTAAAAAATACAAAAATTAGCCGGGTGTGGTGGTGGGCGCCTGTAGTCCCGGCTACTCAGGAGGCTGAGGCAGGAGAATAGCTCCGTCTCAAAAAAACAAAAAACAAAACAAAACAAAAAAGCAAAAGAAACCCTATCATCAGAAGTCAGACAATTATTTCTCTAATTTACTTCGTTTTGTAATTCCAAGTGAAACCCACCAAAGGCATTTGCTATCCCAAATCCACCTATAACATACAAACACATCTAAAACATGTAATTTTACTATTCATTATCATCTCCACCTTAGGTTAGAGGGGAAAAATAAAAGTAGTGAGCAATTTCCCTAGTACAATGCTGGAGGAACTCAATATAGATTTGTTGAATAAATAAACGAATGTTCTCATTCCCCTTGAATTGCCATTTCTTACCTCACAGTGTCTTCTAACTCAACATTACACATTCAATATGGTTAAAAAGGAAAAGCATAGGCACAATACTTAGTTTTTTTTAAAAAGCTCTGAAACTCCCAAGCCATACATTATATTGCTACTGCTATTATGTTATTATTAACATAAAAATTGCATAAATATATCTTGACCCAACTGTAAAAATGATAAATTGATACTACAGATTCTTAGCTATCAAGTCTTCCTTTTAAAAATTCAATTAGTGACACTAAAGGACATTATCTGCTTCTCTAGAGTGAACAATAAAAAGTTTTGGGATCAACAAAAACGACAGTCATGTGGTATTTCATGTCAACATTTCTGAGAGTGAGAGGAATCATTAGTATCAAAGGAAAATCGCGTTCTAAGAGCTAGATGATAGAAAAAATATGTTCAAATAAGAAAGAGGAAAATCTCAGTATTAAGATGGTGGTCGGGTAAAAGCTGTTTATGACAGTCACTGGGGCTTAAATTATAATGGTTCCTTACTATCCTGAAATTGAAGATTGAAGTGCGCATCAACCTTCAAAAAGCTATTTTTTTTCAGAGTCAAATGACCCATGAACATACTCTTATAATAATGCTTTCAACTTGAAAATAAAGAGGTGAGAAAACTCTTCTAGTTGAAGGATAAAAACAAATATTCGGAATGACGCCTATATAATCTCACTGATTTTGAAGCCAAATCAGTGTAATTAGAGAAACAGACACTGAACAGTGGAAGGACCACTTAATAACGTCTAGTTCAAGTTCTGAAACGACTAGTTAACTGATGTCAAAGTCATACAAATATTTGTTCTATCTCTTGTAAAATGAGAGTGTTATATTACCCCCAAACACACCTTCAGCCAAAAAACGATCAAAGTCAATGGTAGATCTAGATGAGAAAAACTGTAGGTACTAGGAAATAGGTGAATGTAATCCTTTTAGCGCTGGAGCAATTGGTCCCCCAATCATGCAGACAGCGTAATGATTATGTTTTTTTAAAAAAGAAAAAAACAAAGCTGTTCTGATTTCCTCTAGAATAAAACTATGCTTCAATTATTTTCCAGTCTGTGGAGAGTTTATGCATTTTCTTAATGGTGTCTTTTGATGAGTAGGAAATTTTAATTTTGATGGAGTCTAATGTATTGTCTTTTTCTTTTATAATTAGTGCTTTTTGTTTCCTGTGCAAGAAATTTTTGCCTGCACAATTGTGCACTTTTATATTTGACTGAAAACAGTTTCGTGAGATTATAAGCAGCCCAATTCCCTTGCAGCTGCTACACCTAAAGGTTCTGATGGTAAAAGGAGGCTCCGTTTGAATTTTGCATAATTTTGTTATACTTTCCAGGGAACCATCCGTTCTGTGGGTTGAAAAGAATTAATAATGACGTTAATTAATATTTGCTAAATGCTTTGATTACATGACATTTTGTTAACAGCTTTATGTACCTGAAGGCATTTAACTTTCTTTTTTTCTGAGATGAAATCTTGCTTTGTTGCCCAGCCTGGAGCACAGTGGCAGGATCTCGGCTCACTGCCACTGCAACCTCCGCCTCCTGGGTTCAAGCAATTCTCCTGCCTCAGCCTCCCTAGTAGCTGGGATTACAGCTGCGCGCCACCATGCCTGGTTAATTTTTGTATTTTTAGTAAAGATGGGGTTTCACCATGTTGGGGAGGCTGGTCTTGAATGCCTGATCTCAGGTGATCCACCCGCCTCGGCCTTCCAAAGCACTGGGATTACAGGTGTGAGCCACTGCGCCCAGTAGCATTTAACTTTTTTAAGAGAATTCTGGTTGACTCTAGGTTCTGTGAGGGCAGGGAACCTTACATTTTGTTATCAATATAATCCTCTGAACTTTGAAGATTGCCCAGCACATAGTAGGTGATTGATAAATATACAATGAATGATGAGTGAATAAATTCTCACAACTCTATACAGTTATATAAACTGCTCCAAATTATACAATAAAGGACAGAATTTGGACTTGAACCCAGGACTGGCTGACACCAAGGTCTGTTCTGTTTACACTTTATAGTAGGCCACTGAGATTGCCTGATAACTTTCAGGGATCCAATACCTAAAAATACAGCTGAAATTACTGCTATTGCTTAAGGGGGTAGAGGAAGTGGATTAAAATCATTGTTGTTTTCTTCTCCTGGCAAAAGGCAAGTGTGGAACTCCTATCAAGCTCCTCCTTGATAATCTTAGCCGTATCGATCTGACTTTTACGTTTATAACTATATGATAATTTGTGCGGATTAAGCCAATCTGAAACTTTTATGGCCATAAATACAGAAACAGAATAATTCAGTCAGGCGCAGTGGCTCACTTGTAATTCCAGCACTTTGGGAGGTCAAGATGGGTGGATCACTTGAGGTCAGGAGTTCAACACCAGTCTGGCCAACATGGTGAAACCCTATCTCTGTCAAAAAATACAAAAATTAGCTGGGCGTGGTGGCGTGCACCTGTAGCCCCAGCTACTCGGGGGGGCTGGGGTGGGAGAAGCACTTGAACCCCGGAGGTGGAGGTTGTAGTGAGCTGAGATTGCACCACTGCACTCTAGCCTGGGTGACAGAGACCTTGTCTCTAAAAAAACGAAAAACACACACAAAAAAACCACCAGAATAATTCAATCTGCATGTAAGAATTCAGAATTTAGTCTGCTAGTTCCTCAGTAGTGCTACAAAACCATGGTTAACTGGGAATGTCAGGGAGCGAAGTCATTTACTTAACAGCAATTCCTAGGTAATAGTATGCTTTTAATCCTATTGAAACGGAAATATTTCTAATATGTATTATTTTGATTTTCTGCTTTAATAAATACAGCTTAATAAACATGATTAAATTTTGCATGCGCAAATGAGAACACTGCAGTGCTCTAGGGCCTTCACTGTCAACAACTGTAATCATGGTACTGATGAAGACGAAGAACAGTGGGTTCTTGAGTAGGTTTCATAAAACCTGGATCATTCCTTTCAAACAGGTTTCTGAAAAAGTCTGCTTCTAACTTATTATGTGGTCATTTATCTCTTGTTCATAAGCATGTAGAGGGTAAACCAGCCTAGGCAACATAGTGAGACTCCGTGTCCACAAAAAATAGAAAAAATAGCTGGGCGTGGTGGTGCACGCCTGTAGTCCCAGCTACTCGGGAGGCCGAGGCCGGAAGATCACGTAAGCCCTGGAAGTCAAGGCTGCAGTGAGCCGACACCGCACCACTGCACTCCAGCCTGGGTGACACAGCAAGACCCTGTCTCGAAAAAATAAAAAATAAATTAAAAAAAGAATGCAGGGAAAAGATTTACTAGATGTTTAATTAACCAAAATTATGCAAATGAAGTAGTTTTACCTCTTAAATCCTCTAAACGATATCACTTTTGGAGGGCTATTCTTCAATGCAGGTGCCATGACAAGATTTGGGTTAACAGGTGAGGAAAGGTCAAATTCTGGAAGATTAGCTACGGTGGGAAGCTCAGGCAGGGAGTCTTAAGCACAGAGGACAAAGGCTCAGAGTTTGAGGCAGAGGCTGAGGACGGCAAGCAGCTGGTGCACAGACATGAGCACCAATGTAATGAGTTGCTAGGCCTTCTGCCAGGGCCAAAACCAACAGTGTACTGAGTGCAGAATTGAGTCTAAAGATGTGATGAAAGCAAAAAAAATACTGAGATTGCATTTCAAAAAACTCTTTAAATGAGCTATAAACATATATGCTTAATTTTGCCAAATTTTGATTTCAAGTTTACCTCTTTAAATTTCTATGTTATTATTAATATAAAAGGCTTCAATGAGCAGTGGGCTTGTTAAAACCCTGGTATTTTCATTAGGCAGCTAAGTGATTACAGCAAATCATTTCACCTGCTGGGCTTTGGTTTTCTTCAACTGTTAAGTAGGGATAGTCATGTTGAACTAATCTAAATCAGGAGTTTCATCAGGGTACAATGAGGTATAATAGATGAAAGAACTTAGAAAAAGATTTTAACCTATATGTAAATTATTATAATTTAAAATTACACATTCTTTTTATATTTAATTGAATTAGAAAATATTTCATAATTAATGACCAGTTATGGAAAACTTTCAGGACAAATTTTTTGTACTCATGATTAACTGAATTTATCTATTAATTGTCTTCATTGCAGTGTCTCTATAGTGAAAATTATTACAACTGTGGATTTACTAACACAGAGGTGTCAGTAATATCTCATTTGGTTGGCTAAGACATTGGTGAGATAGTCATCATAGCTGAGAACACTGATGGATTTTTGTCAATCCAAACATATGAGGAGAAAAAGAATTTGTGAATATATTGCATATGCAATGAGAGTGAAATAAAATTAAAGTGAGGATGAATACAAAAGCCTGGGGCAGGAAGGGCTAACATGTGACATGTATATAACTACCCCTTCCTTTCCTCATCTAACTGCCCATCAACATACAGAAATCATCACAGTCTTTTACCATGGGCTTGAATGGAGCTTCACAATCATCTCCAACCTAGACTCAGGTAGTCATTACCACTTGAACACAATGGCACATGAGATGAAACAGAATAGTTATTTTCACCCTAGGACATCAAGGCAGATTTGGAATGAGGAAGACAGAATTATTGTTTAAAATAGTATCATTGTATTTCTCTAAATCTGCATCAATGAAATATATTTTGACACTATGACAGTATGTAGATAGTTAATCATATTTAAAGGATAACTTGTTAAGGGAAAAATAATGCATAGCATTTTATACTAGATAGCTTCAAATACACTTCCATATATACCAACACACTGTCTGGCACATGGCAGATAATCAAATACTTATCTGTTGAATGAACAAAATGATACTGTAATTAGGCTCCAAAAGCTGCTTTGAATCAAGTAACTTTGGACATGGCACACTTAAAGCTAACGGCAGTGAAATATTTGTCTTTCCTAAGTTACTGTATCCCTAGTCCCTAGCACAGAGCCTGGCAAAAAGTAGCCACTCAATGTCCCTTGAATGAGTAGAGGAACAGCATCACTTATCCATTAAGCAAGGGAAAGAATATTTCTGAAATAAAATTTAGGGTGTGCAGGCAACAAAACATCCCTTAATTGTGAGTCATCTTTGAAATAAAGATGACATAGCATTTTTTGTTACATTTTAAAACTATCACTTTCATTAACAATTGTTGCCATTTAGATTTGTCTGTTAAGTATTGTGATCCTGAAGCAACGAGATTTCAAAGACAAAACAGGAACAGGAATACTGGTGATTAAGTGAAAAGAGATGATTTAAGTAATCAGCCCAGCGCAAGGTTGAGAGGCGAATACAAAAGAGGAAGAAACAGTCTCTGCGTTTAAACTGAAATTCAAGTTAAGGAGATAGGATTTTTCATATGGGAAACTTAAGTTTAAAATATACTCTATCAAGTTTTAGGTTGTGTCTAAAAAAATCTCTTGGAACTGGAAGAATTGCCTATTTAAAACTTTTGTGTACAGGGCCAAAAGATAAGTCTTACTGATTATATATACAATATATCACAATCAACTAGTTTTTGTGTTAGTTCCAAGATAATTTATATGTTAAATTAAATGGCAGGGTAAAAAAGGGAACCGGGCAAATTAGGCAGAGAAGCGGCATACTGCAACACTGTAAAGTGGCCATAACTAAATATGAACTATGCCAAGAAGGAAAGGATGGTCAATAAATGTCAGATGAGAGATGAAACCAAGGAGAGTGGGAGGAAATGAGAAAAGGCCAAAGAAGAAAGTAGAAACTAACTTTAAGAGACGCTTCACTGACTTCAGGGATACAGAAATTGAAGGGGTTCTTAGAGATCGTCACTCTGATCCAATTTCCTCAATTTATGGATAAGCAAGCTGAGGTCCACAGAGGTTAAATGACTTGCCCCAGGCCCACCTAGAAGGCATAGATCCAAGGCTTCTGAAAGACAGTGCATCACCTCTGTACCACACTACTGCACACCATGAGGTCAGCGGCAAGACTGCAAGGATTTTTTAACACAATTTTCTGAATGATTGAAATAGTAGTCCAAATAATACACAACTAATTTTTTGGGGTTTATTATAGCATAGATATACTGAGTAATTTATCATTCACATTCACTTTATAGTTATTTTGTGACAAATTTCCTAATCATTTAGAATTGAGTTATTAAGAATCTAATTTAAGAATCAAGTTCTGTTTACCCAAGATTGATTTTTTCATATAAAATTTAAAACATTTGCATCAAATAAAATGTAGATTTTATTTAATATGCCTCAAGTCAGATGCAAATCACCTTAATAGAGGGCACTGCTTGAATTACAGCTTGGTATGTCATTAAATATAATACTTGGGTCTTTGAAAAAATGAGTCAAACAATAAATGGTGATCAACAAACCAAATCACAGTTACCTAGTGACCCAAAAACTTGCTTAAAGAGGAGTACAGTTGAATAACGCTTGAAGAACAATAATGCAAACTAACTTTAGTCATTATAAATCTTACAGGCATTCTTCATTCTAAGTAAGTTTAATATAATAATTGATATATTAGGTAAATATTTATTAAATAAAGGCTCAGAACTTGGGGAGTTTTCAGGCTGGAATTCATTGTACTATATAAAGGTTCCTGGCCAGGTGCCATGGCTCACTCCTGTAATCCCAGCACTTTGGGAGACTGAGGCAGGCGGATTATCTGAGGTCAAGAGTTTGAGACTAGCCTGGCCAACATGGTGAAACCCCGTCTCTACTAAAAATACAAAATTAGCCAGGCATGGTGATGGGCGCCTGTAATCCCAGTTATTCAGGAGGCTGAAGCAGGAGAATCACTTGAACCCAGGAAGTGGAGGTTGCAGTGAACCGAGGTCATGCCACTGCACTCCAGCCTGGGCAACAAAAGTGAAACTGTCTCAAAAAAAAGGTTCCTACTGGCAAAATATTAGTGTCCAGCTTAGGTTAGAAGCTGCAAATTGAGGGGAGGTTAAGTTCTGGCATCACGTGCTCTGACCAATGCATGACATTAAATAAACTTCTGTGATTTCGGGGTGATATGGTGATCAGTGAGGAAAGATCTTAAATAGTGAGGGGAACACTGAAAACAAAAAAAGGTAATTGCCTGGAACATTACTGAATCAGCTGCAACACAACACCTTCACTAAATCTTTTCAACTCAAGGAGTATTTTTTTCCCCCAGAAAATATTTCTAATTTTATAATGGAAATCAAAGAAAAAATGAGATTCAGTAATACCAATATGTTGCAGCAGATCATTAAAAAAATCTGAATTAGGCCAGGTGCCGTGGCTCAAGCCTGTAATCCCAGCACTTTGGGAGGCCGAGACGGGTGGATCATGAGGTCAGGAGATCGAGACCATCCTGGCTAACACGGTGAAACCCCGTCTCTACTAAAAAATACAAAAAAAACTAGCCGGGCAAGGTGGCGGGTGCCTGTAGTCCCAGCTACTCGGGAGGCTGAGGCAGGAGAATGGTGTGGACCCGGGAGGCGGAGCTTGCAGTGAGCTGAGATCCCACCACTGCACTCCAGCCTGGGAGACAGAGCGAGACTCCGTCTCAAAAAAAAATTTAAAAAAAAAAAAACTGAATTATTTCAGATTATGGAATTATTTAAAATGATTCAATACAAATAGCATTTGTGTGAAAAACTCATAAGGTAGCACTGATATAAATTGTTAAATTCATGAAACCAAGACTTAGTTATCATTATCCAAGAGTCATGATCAATCAGTTTTTGTGCTAGCTCTAAAATAATTTAGGCTAAGAAAAGAGAGATTTTTTTTCCCTATGGGAAGATCATAAGCAGCATACTCATAATTATAGCATTTTTGGTTATTTAGATGTATATTGCTTATAAGACTTTAAGCTTTTATTCATTTCTTTAAAAATTTTAATAACAGAGGAAGACAAACATTTCAAAAGAAAAACTTTTATAGAATAAGAGTTTAAAAAATGTATTGCTCAGGTTGAGTATTTTCTTACTGCCAAAGATTTTGAAAATAACATTTGAAACAGTTCATTTGCAGAAAAATACATTTTTATTTTTTACCTATTTCCTCCCAAATTGTGTTTCTAATAAGGTTGTTTAAAGGTAAACAGTTTTATACTGAATAAACAAAGATTATGAAATCATTTAGTAAACATTAATTTGTCAAATTCTAGAAAAACTTCCAATCTACTACTTACGTTATAATGTGTTATGTTAACACAGTCTTAGAATGTACACAGGAAAAAGCCAAGGAAATTCTAGGATTGAAGCCTAATTGCCCCAGTAACTCTAGCCTTAAACCTTCAACAAACAAATAAAATAACAAACCAGCCAGGAAGCATAAAGTGAGTTCCATAGGTCTCAAGAGGAATAAAGGCTTACCTCCCACTGTAAATCAGTGGAAAAGCTTCCAGGATAAAATACCTTCACTCAAAGATTATAAGTATATCTTATCTTAATACAAGCACAATTGCTTTGTAATTGTAAATCTTTTTGCATGTGAGAATTCTAACAATACAGGAGATAAAGTTTATACCTGGAGAGCTAAATAGCAATAACTGTAAACCCATTATGGATGGGAGAAGGGTTAAGAAAATATCTTGCTTAAAGAAAAGGTTGAGAAGAAAGCGTAATGGTAGTTGCCAGGCTTGGGGGAAAGGAAGACGGGGAGTTGTTTAATGGATATAGCTTTTCAGTTTTGGAGGACAAAAAAGTTCTGGAGATTGGTTGCATGACAAGGTGAATATACTTAACGCTATTGAACACAACATTACTGAACCCTTAGAAATGGTTAAGATGGTAAATTTTATGCTACGCATTTTTTTACCACAACTGAAAACAAACAAACAAACAAACAAACAAACAAAAAAACACGCAACCACCAGAAGTGAGGCATTCAAAGACTGACTAGATGGACTAAGGCAAATTTTTTCTATTCCTGATAAATGATAGGTTTATACTGTATATATATTTTAAAAAAAGAGGCTGAGAAATGTCATTTGAGACTTACAGGGTCAACTTTTGAGACTGAAAGACCAGTCGCCTGGCTCTAGAGACTCTGAATGTTTGGTTGTGAAATCCAGGGAGTATGAAACCAGTGGACTGATGTCAAGTAAGATCAGATAGACAGAACGTGAGTTTAGGAGGCGGGTGAGAAACTGGCATTTCCAGGAATCACTGCCCAGAAAGCTGGCCAATACGATAGTATATAAAATCTTAAACACCTGGATTTATGCATTTAGCTTCTCTGTGTTTAAAGTGAGCCCTGGCCGGGTGCAGTGCCTGACGCCTGTAATCCCAACACTTTGGGAGGCTGAGGTGGGAGAAATGCTTGAGCCCAGGACTTTAACACCAGCTGGGGCAACATAAAGAGATGCTGTCACTACAAAAAATACAAAAATTAGCCAGGCATGGTGGCATGCACCTTTGGTCCCAGCTACTCAGGAGGTTGAGGCAGGAGAATGGCGTGATGCCGGGAGGCGGAGCTTGCAGTGAGATCGTGTCACTGCACTCCAGCCAGGGGGACAGAGTGAGACTCCATCTCAAAAAACAAACAAACAAACAAACAACAACAAAAACAAACAAGCAAAGCAAACCAAGGCTGGGCGCAGTAGCTCACACCTGTAATTCTAGCACTTGGGAGGCCAAGGCGGGCAGGTCACCTGAGGCTAGGAGTCTGAGACCAGCCTGGCCAACATGGTGAAACCCTGTCTCTAAAAAATACAAAAATTAGCCAGGCATGGTGGCACATGCCTGTAGTCCCAGCCACTCAGGAGGCTGAGGCATGAGAATCACTTAAACCTGGGAGGTGGAGGTTGCAGTGAGCTGAGATCGCACCACTGCACCCCAGCCTGAGCAACAGAGTGAGTCTCTGTCTCAAAAATAAATAAATAAATAGGCAGATAAATAAATATATAAAATAAAGTGAGCCCCAGATACTACTTATTAATATTGTAACCAAAAAATCATCATCCCATGGTGTTATGACTGAGAGTATTTAAAATTTAAGCAATTTCTGTTGGAAAAATGATATGGAAGAAAGAATGCAAGTCTAACAAGAAATAAACAAAAAAAGAATGCAAGTCCACAGTCTAAGTCAATGACAAAGAGGGGCTTCCAGACCACTTGTATCAGAATGAGTAAGACAACGAAAAATGCCAATTTCTGAACCCCTGTCTTGAACCAATCAAATCAGAATATCCGAGGATGGGGACCAAACCTATATTTTTATTTAATACACCTGCACACTAATATTTGAGAATCACTGGACTAAATTTTAAAGGATGCAACTGCTGTCATTTTAATGGGGGTCAGAACTCATTAGAAGCAAATGTAGAGTTTAATACTTAAGAGTGTCTTTGATGACATCATCATGGCCATCATTCTTCTAGTTTCTCAGAGGCATAGTGGAGATGCTCTGCTCTTTTAAAGGAGAGACGATCAAAAGAAAAAAAGAAAAAAGGAAAGAGATTTCAAACAATCTCTTTCACATATTAGAAGAGACACATTCCAGGTGAGTCACATGGTAGTTTGTGCTGCAACTGCCAGCTATCTGGCTAAGCTAGAAATTTTTAGAGCTACAATGAGAACTTTCACGTCTCTAAAGCAGGAATGACAAATAGCAAATACTTGGCATGAATGCTGTTTTTTCCCTCTCCCTGTAGATATGAACACAGCACTTTAGGGCAGCCAATCAATTGTAGATACAAGCGAGATGAAACCAATTTGCCACTACTTCTTGAGGGACAAGAAAAAGGTGAATAGGATTGGGATCTCTTTTAAAATTTTTTACATATATGTAAAAAATTGTATATATATGCATGTGCAATATATATGTTTAACATATATTACACATACTCTCTATAAGAGAGACTATATATCCATATCTATTATATATAACATGTATGTAATATTTATGTGGAGGACTAAAATTTGCTTAGCCAAATATTTAGAAATGTGCAATATAGTTTATAGATGTTTGTGTGATAACATCTAAACCACTCAGATCTCTCCATAAAAGCTACTATTTGCCCACTTGAAATCTGGAAATGTTACAGTATCACAAGAAAGCAGAGATGATTAGAAGAAGTAACACGAAAAAAGTGGACAGTACCGGGAGAATCGAGTTTCATATGAATTAACAGGGTCCTGAATTTAGATATGATTGCATTTGTAACAATAACGAACTTACTTGGAAACTTGTTTAAAGCAAAAAATTTAAGATGAAATTAGCAAACGATGTTGCTTCTTTCCACCTGAATTGAGCAGTGCAAGAAAAAATGCAGAAAGATATTACAGATGTTTCGACTTTTAAACAGAATTTAATCTGAATTTTTATAAAGAAAAAATTTGATAATATCCAATAATTTGGTTTTCCAATTTACCCTAATGGCTTTTATGTCTTTCTAAATAAATCTATAGCAGGTACTTTTGAAATAGCACTACAAATACTAAATTTATTCCTTCATACAATCTTTTTTGAAAAAAGACTGAAAGTGAAAAGTTTCTTTGAAAATTATAAAAGGTAGACTTAATCTTGCAGAATAAATTTCATAAATACTATTTAACTAGTCATTTAATTAATAAAGTTCATGAAAATTTAAAACCTAGTTCTTATGTTGTTCTGCAATAACAAAGGATGGGAAGAAGGACTTTTTTCTTTATATGTTTTCACAATAATATTAGAAAATTTGAAATCACACTTCTTTATCCAAACCAGTAAATTAACAGAAGGCCCTGAAGGCAAAAGTTCCAATGATTATTTCCAATAAATTCTGAATCCCTTGGAGTGGAGAAGAATCTTTGAGCCATAACAATTCACCTTTTCTGATTTTTTAATTCCCTTTATGCATCCCACATTCAGTGCGTGCCTAGTCTCTACCTTAAATAATTCCAGGAGCAGAGAAGTCACGCAATCCTTAAAGTTTGCCCTAATGTTGAGCTGAAGTCTACTATAAATTTATTCTGCCTGAAGCCTACTCAAAGTATAATTCTAACACTTAATTTTTTAAATCTAAAATGTATCTTGTAGCCATAATACAAATGAATAGAGAATTCTTAAAAAAGTTACATTACCTATAATGATCCATTTGAGTTTGTGACTATCTCTGTTATGTCAGCAGTTAGTTAATCATTTTCACAATTAGGAACTAATTCAGTGTTCTGGAGTGCTAATCATTCAAAGGTAGTAGCTGTTAAGAGAAGTCAATGAACTTGCAGAACTGCCAAATGTCTACGTATGAATTAATTTAATACTTCAATAGGATGTAATCCACTAGAATGATAGCATTAAGGTTTATATACAGTTATAGATATTATATAGATTTCAATACAAATATGGTTTTATTATTGGGAGGCCAAGGCGGGCGGACCATGAGGTCAGGAGATCGAGACCATCCTGGCTAACACGGTGAAACCCCATCTCTACTAAAAAATAGAAAAAATTAGCTGGGTGTGGTGGCGGGCGCCTGTAGTCCCAGCTACTCGGGAGGCTGAGGCAGGAGAATTGCGTAAACCCAGGAGGCACAGCTTGCAGTGAGCCAAAATTGCACCACTGCACTCCAGCCTGGGCGACACAGTGAGACCCCATCTCAAAAAAATATGGTTTTATTAATTTTGATCAACATATTAATTATAGTACAGAATATCTACAAGGTTGGCAAGCATAGAATAAATTATTTAAAAATATGTTAGTTATAGAAAGTGGGCTCAATGAGTGTTCAGGTGAAACACCTCTAATTTTTTTTCTTTTTTGATAGGGAGTCTTGCTCTGTTGCCCAGGCTGGAGTGGAGTGGGGCAATCTTGGCTCACTGCAACCTCCACCTCCTGGGTTCAAGTGATTCTCTTGCCTTAGCCTCCGGAGTAGCTGGAATTACAGGAGCCTGCCTACATGCCTGGCTAATTTTTGTATTTTAGTAGAGATGGGGTTTCACTATGTAGGTCAAACTGATCTCGAACTCCTGACCTCACATGATCTGCTTGCCTCCACTTCCTAACGTGTTGGGATTACAGGTGTGAGCCACTGGGCCCAGCCAATATCTCTAATTTTAAAGCAATGAGTTCAATTGTTAATCTAAAGAAAAGTACTGTAGGCCGGGAGTGGTGGCTCATGCCTGTAATCCCACCACTTTGGGAGGCCAAAGCGGGCAGATCACCTGAGGTCAGGAGTTCGAGACCAGCCTGGCCAACATGGCAAAACCCTGTTTCTACTAACAATACAAAAATTAGCTGGGAGTGGTGGCACACGCCTGTAATCCCAGCTACTCAGGAGGCTGAGGCTGGAGAATTGCTTGAACCTGGGAGGCAGAGATTGCAGACAAAAAAAGGTACTGTAAACACACTACAGTATATAGTTCCTCCATTCTATACGTACAGAGAGTATACATGAAGATGGTAAAAACACTACACGCTTTTAGAGGAAATTAGTATATTTCTCACCATTTATATATCTTAAGACATAATCAGCATTTTAAGCTCTAGCCTTTAAATTCTGTTTACTTAGCTTATTCTAGTAATTATGAACCATTTGAGCTACATGATGTATGTTGCAAAATGGAAAACTAAGGGACTAAATTAATTCCAAGATCTTGCAAGTCCTAATATTTAATAGTCATTAAACTTGTATTAATAATTCTTAAGTAGATAAATTGTTCACTTTGCTTTACCAAGATTTATATACCATAATTACATAATAAATTAAAAATATGCATCAGTCTCCATATATTTAAAAGCTGAGCTTTTCACATGAGGTTTCATAACTGTTAATTCCTATCTGATTTTTCTCAAGATAGCTGTTGAAAAAGGAGAGGGAATCAGAAAGGTTATTAAAAAGACAAGAAAATAATTTTTTCCAAAACCATGGTCAACTTATTTAAAAAGTTGCTTGTTTCAAGATTTGTAAGCTTGTCAAGGCAGAAGGAGTAGCTCTCAGAGTCTCTTCTTTCTACCCAGATACCCTAGTTGTTTTGACTGAGTTTTTCCATCACTATCTTTTGTAGCTAAGGTAAAAATCTCATCAGCTAAGAGCAATGTGGTTCTTAGAGTGCGGTCCCCCTAGATCATAGCATCCACTCTTCTCGGGGCTGTTAGAATTTCACATTCTTGGTCCTCTCCCCACCCTACCAGTCCTACTGAATAGAAACTCTGAGCTGGGGCCAGCAATCTGTGGTTTAACAAACCACTGAGGTGATTTGTATTCACACTGAAGTTTGAAAATTAGTGCCCTATAGTAATGGGGAAAAATATGTATCTGTAAATGAAGCAATTATCTGTTTATTCCACTGGAATTAAGAGAAAGAGGAGGAAATTTGGTAATTAAATATGAAAATGAGAGGAATGATGTAGGGAGGACTATGGCAGGAAAAGTTGTGAGACATCAATAAGATGGCAGGAAAAAGTTGTAAGAAATCAATAAAACTTCCAAAAATACTGGTAAGATTTATTTTGAAACTAAGATAACCAGTTGTTTTTGGTTCATGAAAATGAAATTGTAGACCCATGGTGAATAGTAATTTGCCTCCTCTCTGCCCCTAGGGATGAGACTGTGAAGCTCTTCCACATTCTTGTGATCTGATCCCTTTAAAAAATTATGACATTTATTGGAAATAGTTGATCAGGATTAGAGGTTTTATCTGTAAACTAAAGATCAAATAACTTGTATGTATTAGCACCAACTTTAACCAACGGAATCCTCACATAAGCCAAGCGTCTCTTTGGTGAGACTAGTCCCACATATGGGGGATGGTTTTGGATAAAATAATTCCTAGTAAGCTGAGGCAGATGTATAGTGGCGACCGGGGATAGACTGTGCTTTATTAGAGTTGGAAGGATCAGCTTCATAGGAAGTCTGAAAGGCAGTTTGGCCTAACTGAATGGGCACAATCTTTGGCTTTGGTGTAAATTTGCGTTCAAATACATTAATTCTGAAATTCCGAACCAGTTTAAAAACCTCTGGAAAATCATATGAAAATGAAAATGGGGATGATAATAGGGTTGTTATAAGGATTAGGAATAGTAGTTATAAGGGGCCCAGCTATGTCTAGTATACAGTGGGTGGTCAATAAGTAATAGTTATTACTACTAATAAATCTTAATCAACTCTTCCTTTTCTTACCACCTTCTCTATTAAAATGGTCATGGTGAAGCTTCTCTAGGGACCAAATTCATTTCTTTTCTTTTCTTTTTTTTTGAGATGGTATGTCACTCTGTTGCTCAGGCGGGAGTGCAGTGGTGCCATCTCAGCTCACTGCAACCTCCGCCTCCTGGGTTCAAGCGATTCTCCTGTCTCAGCCTTCTGAGTAGCTGGGTTTACAGGAGTGCACCACCAAGCCTGGCTAATTTTGGTATTTTTAGTAGAGAAGGGGTTTCACCATGTTGGTCAGGCTGATCTTGAACTCCTGACCTCAAGTGATCCACCCGCATTGGCCTCCCAAAGTGCTGGGATTACAGGCATGAGCCACCACGCACGCTCAGCCTAAATTCATTTCTGAAATTACCTGTCAGTCACGCTAGTAAAAAATATTTTTCTGAAGATGCACTGTGTGTTGAAAAGTTGGAGTAACTGACCTTTCAGTTCATGTCATCCCAAGTCAAATTGGTTTTCTATTCATCTTAAACTCTTATATAGAAACATGGCAAGAGTGTGGAGAATAGTTCAGTGAAGTAGTAGCCCTTCTTTCTTAGAGTCTATAGATCTAGCCACAGGGCAATTTCTAGATTTTCAAAGAGCAGCTCTGGTCTCTATTGTGTTTCAATTGTCTTCTGAACAAATAAATAGGATGGAGTGGGTCCATGTGATAGTGAACGAAATTAATGCCCTTACCCACTTCCAATAGGGTACAGTGTGCAGGAGGGAAGAAGGAAAGAGGATTATAATGAATGGAATTTTAGAATTCTATTTTTACAACTGTATAACATGAGATGCCCTTTTTGGCACATTTACTAAGCAGCAAAAGATTTTGTTCTATTGAAATTCTAGACTGACAAATCACTGGAATAAATCACATTGATAGTTTGAAGAACTTAGAAATAAAATACAGTAGTCTCTGAAGTAAATTAGCAAACGATAAGGAATGTTGAGAATTTAGGTGTCTGTATATATCTTTATTCTTATTCCTACATCATTTTCCTATGGTTCTGTTGTTTTATTTTGCTCAGTAGTTTTGGCACATAGGTGAGTTCTTTTGGTAAAGTTGCTTAGAATATCTGATGGGAAGCTGAGGAAAGTTTCTACAAAATGGCACTTCTGTAGAAAGTATTCTCTCAAATCCCACTTAGATTTCAAACACCACTGAAAAAGAAGCAATCAAGGATTTAAAATGTATCTGCTATTTTGAGGAGAGGGAGGAGAAAAGACAGAAAACATTTTCTAACAACAGCCAATTCATTCTATAGAATTTGTTGAAAACAGACCAACCAAATTGCAATTTTGAACCACCACCAGGGCAAAGATTAGTTATCATATGGAATGTTTCCGTAATGGAATTTATGTGCACAGAAACTTTTGAAATTAGCAAAATACACATGCATATGCACTTCAAAATACACTTAAGTTACTCCTAAATGGAGTCTTTGATAAACAGGCACCAGAAGAGAGGTCTAGGGAGAAATGGGTCACTCTTTTTTAATCCTCTCCACTGGCAGTGGTGGGGCACTGCATAGTTGAGGACTGGGGTTCTTAAATACATGCTTCTTTGCTTAAATACATACACTCCAGCCTGGGTGACAGAGTGAGACTCCATCTCAAAAAAAAAAACAAAATAGTAATAATAAATAAGTAAATAAATAAATAAATGCTTCTAAGACAAAAACCTTGTGTGCTGCTTCTTCTCTCTTCCAATCACCATCCTTTGACGTTTCTTAAGGCTAAAAAAACCCCCCAAACCATTAGATGGTTAACCTTTGCATACCATACTAGTTACAGGTCCTCTAAAACAGAACCATACTGTTCACAGGTCAGTATCCTTCCCGAAGGTCTTTGTCAGACATCATTATTTCTAGCATAGGATATTCGACAGGATCAACAAGAAGGAATTGAAGACAGTAGGGACCACTACCATGACAGCTGCAGTATTATTTGGCAATGTGATTTATGGTTATTTTAGGAACAATGGCATTTCAGGAAGTGATATTCATCTGTAAAATTCCTTTGCCATGCAGAATATAAAAAATGATTACAGAATATTCAGAAACAAGCAATGCTCCTTCCAAATAATGAGATATTGGATATAATAAAGAGATGGGACATAATCAATATTTAAAAAATATTTCTTTTAAAAAATTAAAGTTTAGGGTAGTTATGTAGTTAGTGTACAACAACTTGGTCTTAATAAGGACTAGAAACAAAATTTTATTTTGCGTGGCTAAAGAAATACATACATATTATAAAACTGACATTTTTTGCATTGTTCCGTTGGGTATCACCACAGGTTGCTGCATCATTATAGTTGTTTTTAATGTAAACAGATAAACTCTCACACTTCCCAACTCTGGTATTATCCATCTATTTTTCCTTTCACAGTCCACTGATACAGAATTTTAAATGTTTAGAGTAGGAGGGAACCTTAGCTTCCAGCACAATGCTATTCATCTTTCACATGAGGAAATCATCCAACAGAAGTTGAGTGATTTACTCAGGGTCAGGCCACACCTTGGCAGAATTAATCTTATTATTCTTTCTCAAATGCTTTTTTAAAGGTTAACAGAGATTGAGTTCTGACAATGACTTATTTCTCTTAGATGAATTTTGTTATGGACAGGCAAAATAATCAGCCACTGTATTTCTCTTTTCTATTTCTTCTTTTCTGTTTGCTACCTCTAGGCAACAACCCATCGAATCCACAACAAAATCCTGAAGATTTCTGTATTATCCAAGAGAATCATTTTCTTTAAGAAAAATAAAATAATAAATATGTTTTGAATATAAAAGTTTCTGATAAAATAAATCCTGACTTTAATCAGATCAAATAAGATAATCAGATTTATACCATTATTTTGATAAAGACAAAAAAACCAACATAAGCTTTTTTCCCCCAATCTTACACTTTGAGCAACTCTTTTAAATACTATAAACACTTTTCATTAGGGACTATTTTTCCCTTTCCCTAGGAAAATGAAAACCGAACAGAACAATTTTTTGCAAAAATTAAGTTTAAGAGGGTAAAGTGTGAAGACAGAGAACTGCTACTTAATCATAAATAAGTTAACAATATTAAACAGGAAAGTATATATTTCATTTAAATGAGTTTTTCTTCTTCATATTCGTATCACAAAGTAACTTCACTATAGCAGCACTAATTCATTATGTTTTTATTTAGTGGTGGATGTCACTGGCCCCAATAAAAATATGTAATTTTTCATAAGAAATATTCAAAAGAACATAAAGTTTGAAAAATATAATTTACCAGAAAGCACCAACATGGGAAACTCTTCAATTAAGGATGGGAAATTATTAATATTTTTCAGCCTAAGTTTAAGCAAAATTCATTCCTAAAGATGAATTTTTAATGAATTTTATAATGAATTATTCAGCATGAAAATAAAGGGAGCAAACTCTTTTATGCTTTTAAAATATGTTTAAGAGGATCTTATCTTTTAACACCTCTCTCATTTTGTAAACAGGACATTATGCTACCAAATATAGAGTTATTATTCTAAAGTTTAAAGCAATGCTTTAAATTTGTAAACCTTATGACATGTTCATAAAATTCATGGATACCAATCCATGAGAAAAAATTCTTCTTCCTCAACCCACATTTTAAAAGATATTTACAATTGTATTGGATCTTTTACTCTGGTTGCTTTAATTCATAATTAGATAGCATCTTTCAGGACTCAAGTATGGGATCTTCCATTTTTCAGATAATTTTTTCTTGGTGGTCAATAGAAAAGTCATATCAAAATGCACTCTTGATGGGAATGAAATGAGAATTATGATTTTGGGGGAGGAGTGCTCACAAAACTATTAAAGCAGCTTTGTTTATGTTTATAGGAATAGTAATAATGCTAACTTCATTAAAAATTATATTGACCATTTCATATTCTTCCAGCAGAGAGTGGAGACAGTTTAGCTGTACTTGTAACCTCATAGCACCCCAATTTTTACTCATTCCCCAAATCATCTCAGCACCTTTGGTCCCAAGACTACTGACAGACTTTTGGTCCTTCAGTGAAAAATCAAAGCTTTAAACAATCGGGTCTAGAGTTACCTATTTGCTTAAACTTGGATTTGATGAGGTTGCTAAATGAACGTTATACCTTTCTCATAAAGATAAAGGCTTCATGTTAATAAAGTATTTCAAAAGAATTATAACATACCTTTTCACTAAGTTCTGATACTCATTTGCTTTTATAATGGCAAGGTCTTTGGATAAAGATAATAGTAACAGAATTAGTAAAAATTGAAAGTGATACTTTATTAAAGCTTTTAAATATGGGTGTTTTTCATTAGAGAACACAGTTTAAGATAACACTTGGTTAAATTATTTAATATCCTGGCACTCCTGAACTGCATTACTTCAGGAAAAAGACTAATATATTTGTGAGGGGAATATAGGAAGGCAAGATGGCTAGGAAGAGGGAAGGGAAACTAGTAGGATAAACTGAATATTTGTATATTTAAAATACACATATATTTGCATTTTAAGTAAATACCAATGGGATTCATTCAAAATTTCCTTGATATTTCCTTGGTATAGTAATATATTTCAAATTAAGTGATATGTTAACTAGCTCAAGTATGATATCTAAGGTAAAAAAAAGTCACTTAAAATGACAGATCTGAAATTGAACCTACTAGGTACAAGATAGTATATATAATACGTTTTCATCTGTATGTTTTTAAAAAGAATATATATATATATAAAATACACATATACTTATATATGCAGAGTAACCCTAGAAGGATACACAAGAAATTGCTAACATTGGTTGCTACTTTTCACCCTCTACCCATCTGTACTGTTTCCATTTTGTACTATGTGTATGTTTTTCCCCATTCAAAAATAGTGATTAAAATCTCATTACCAAAATAAATTTAAATGATTTAAAATAGCATGTCAAATTAATAACAACTATGGATTTTTTCCACTATACATGAAAATATATACTTATACATATATTATTTTTCTAAGCTCTACCTACTAAATTTGGGTATATTTTCTTTATGACAGAGTTACTGTAATCTGAAAACCCAATTTTCACATGATATTAAGTTGGGAAAAGCACATTTTCCCTGAACTTCATTGCTACAGTATGGTGGACTATGGGTTGTATCAACAGCATGTTATCATACTTACTCTCTTTCTCTGATGGGCTAGCCATTAGCCACCATTTCTCTTTGAAATTCAAGAAACATTTAAGGAAATTTCAGAAGGATTTTAAGATCCTTTTCAGGCAGTGATAAATATTACACCTGTATTATTCTGTAGGCATAGAATCAATGTTAACTCCTCTTTGTATGTTGTCAAAGATGTTTGGTATTTTAGTAAAGACAGACTTCAAACTAAGTGGTGACTAAGCAAACCCCTTACATAAAGCTTTGAATAGGAGTTCATAAATAGTTCCAATGAAAAACATTTGGAGATAAGCAGGAAAAAAAGCTCACACTTATGAAAAAATTATTTTCAGAAAACCACTTAAAATTCAAATTAAGTCCTATTCATTTAAATATTAATATATACCACAAACCCAAATTTAAAGGAATGATAATACATACATCAGCTTTCAATGGTAGCTGCTTATTTAAAATGAGCATCTGAGGGTGTATTCCAATTTCATCCTCTTCAAATTGTGCAGCTCAGATAAATGTTTATTTTATGGAAAATATTTGCAAAATTACAATATAAATACATGATTATATTAAGGTAGGATGACTATATAATGTATTCTTATCTATAGATATAAAATGAACGCAGTAAATATAGCACACTCTTGATGAATTGTTAGTACACAGTGTTTCTCAGTAAAGTATTATTAAGTAACAGTTATCTAGTTTTCAAATGTACATCTTAAGAAGCTTTTAAGATGGAAGGATACACTAAATCTCCCAATACCCTTTTTAGTTGGTGAAGGTTAGTACTTCTGTGAATTCTGAGATATCATATTTGTGTTAGTGACTGTTCATAGGTTCCTTGCATTTCCTTAACTTGAAACCTTATTTCTTTAGTCTGAGTGATCTTTAAATAATGCCACATCAGCTAACCACACTTTTAATTTGAGTATAATATTATGTACTGCATATTTATTCATTACTTAAACATATATCAACAATGAAACAATGATTGAAAAAAATTTGGTCTGGACAAATTCCCCAAATTAACTGTCAGGGCATTATGGGGAATCTCAACTAAATACAGTCTCAACTGTAATACGAATTTGGGTTGGAAATAGTATTTTATTTATTCTAGTTCTTAAGACACCAAATGTGAACTCTACTTTAAAATTATTTGTTAAATATACTGGGATTTGTTTCAAAAGCATCTTCTACCCTTCTCCATTATACTGATTTAATGGAAACCTGTTACAACAACAGTTCCAACACAAACATATGCATGCAAGAGATCACCTTATAGATTCTAGCTACATAGTTATTGAAACACATCCCACCTGTCAAGTGGCATAAATGTACATCTTCTATATACAAAAGGTAAAGTGCATTATTAAATTAGTGAACTGACAGATTGTCTGCCTGGACCATATAGCTTTCAAATAGACAAATGTGAAATTCTCCTATCAGAACCAATTATTTCAAGAGGTTCCAACTAGCTTTTCCACCCTGTCATTTATTTTTTTGGCCATGCTCTTTAGTGCAAATAAGCTTGTGTTTGACTCAAGTTTCAGGGACATGGCAGTTTGGGGTTTTAATAAGGAAAATTATAAAATGTAGCAGAACTTTAATATCTTTATAATACATTGCATCTTTTGCATATAAGCAACAGATTAGTGCTGCTTTCAATTGCTAGGAGCACACTGCCAACTATCAAGAGGAACCCGTTTCCAAATTTCATACTATTAGCTTATATTACTACAGTTTTGAGCCTGCACCACATTATGCTTGGATTATTATGTGCAAACATCATCAGTGTTTTAGAATTATACAGTGAACTAGTACTTTTGGTTACTAACTTTCATGCTCATTTTTTAACTTCTAACTTCCAGTTGCCTTAAGAGTTTAATGTCTTCAAGGCAGGGTTTCTGTTATTTTGAAGGATACCATGAACACTTGCAGCTCCATGTATGTTACAAATGACAATAAATAAAGTGAATATTGCACAGATAAGAATAGTAGCTTATTTTATAAGATACATGGCAATACATGTCCTAAGACCAGAGTTTTGAACTGGATCATATTTAATTATGGCTAATGAATTCTTGGGAATTTTAAGTATCAAAAAATCATAGCATCTTCTCATTTTTCAATGATTATGAAAAAAATGAAACAAAAGGACTGGCAGAAGGCTTAATAATTTTAGAGTATATTCAATTGCCAGTATATATGCATCTATTTAATCTGCAGCTTTGAGATGGTAAAAACTTTGAACTATACATACAAGGTAGAAAATCTGGCTGCTTAACTAATTCTTTACTTAAATAATTAATGGAAAACTAAATTTAATAGTGTTTATATACAATGAGTTAAAGATATTTATCTTTAAGTCTGACATGGTATTGTATGTATGTATACACACACATATATGCATATACATATATGTGTGTGTATATATATAGATATAGACACATACTCAAATCTTATCAGACCCAAAAGGTAAAAGGAAATCATTTAGACCTAATGGATATAAATATTTTAGAAAGGAAGACTTTAAGAGAGAGTATACACTCATAGCAATAGCGATAGGAACAATCAAATACTAGAATATTCACAGCTCCAGTTTGCCAAAATCTGACAGGTTGATTATTATTAATAGGCACTATGATGGGCAGCAATAACAATCAGTAGTACAGTAATTCAAGTGCACATCACTCCTTCATAGACCAAAAACTACTTTTTTTAGCAAGCCTACATAGTTATTTTACAGTTAGGACTGTTTAAAAATCCTTGCTACTTTTAGAGTCTCAACACCCACCATGTGCTATTAGCTCTAGTACTAACATTATCTCCTAACCTTCAGTTGTTCTATAGTGATCCAGATGGTCCACAGTTATAATGAACTAATGAGATTCCTTCACGCTACTAGAGGAAATGTGAAATACGATCTGTAAACCAACACCAGTATATATGTCGGGGTTACTGATTGCTTGTTCTTAAGTAACATAAACCAATGAAATTAATTTTTTTAATTCATACCATCAAGTTTTCTTAGTGACCTCAGGTAAATGTACTGGGGGACAAACCTCTGGAAGAAAAAAATTGCTGATATAATTTTAAATTACTTTTGGCATATAAAAGAAGAGCTACATTCTGATTTGAATCCATGCAGCCAGCTCTCATCAATGAGAGTAATATTTGGGGGTTGAAATCAGTGTTCTGGCTCTTAAATATGATTAGATGGACTTACTGTGTAGGAGGTGAATAAAGCCAAGATAAAAGACAATAATTTCATTCAGAAGAAGATATAGCTGAATAGATGTAATTTCAGTCAGTTAATACAGGATGGGTTGGTACACATATAACACTATACCCACTTGTTTAAAAAATTGCTTAGGTGTTGAAAAATTGCTGTGGCACTTCCTGGAAAGTAATTTTTAATACAGGTAAATGGGTGAGTCTTGTGTAAAGTCAGAAAGAGCACCTTGGAAAATGCCTGAATTTTCCTTTCAAATATATTTATAACCAATCTTCAAATAATATTTTTCTCAGACTGGAAATTTGTATTCTAAATTCTTTTTAGAAAAAAAAAATCCCCACCCCCTCCGGAATTAAAACACCTGTAAAATTCAGGTTTATACTGGAAGTGTTGACATGGTTTTAAGGGTAGCAATTGCAAAAGTGCTACTAAAATATATTATTACAGGTATATTTTTATATCAGTTAATTGGTGCACCAACCCTTCTGGAATAGTGTTAAAGAAGAAGCATAAAGTATAACACCTTGAGTCCATGATCTATTTTGGGGAAGAAACCTCTCGCAATCTTCAAATTAGCATGAAAAGCTAAAACACCAAGATTTCCATAGCAAAGCCATTGGATGAAGCCTCCCACTCAATGTGGCATAAAAGTAATTCCTGAAACTTTGGAAAGTCAATAAAAACATAAAGAACATTAAGTAGAGGTAAAGAAGGGATTGTAACTAAACTTAGAATAACCAATTAAAACTCTCCCATGGCTTTGATATGGTAACTATAAAATGTAGGGTTACCACAAAGTTTGAAATTATAGAACACTATAGTATTCTTAAGAAATATTATGACACTGTATTTTTAAGGTTTAATTAGATAAGATTTGATCCTTTGATGGTATAAATATTCAGTTATCCAATGGACAATATACATCTACTTGTCCTTTTATAAGTAAATATATTTATATATACTGGAGGTCAATATCTGTTTCTGTGGTAACTGCCCTACAGGTAAGCTTAGCAGCTTTTAATGAAGTGGGATTGAAATACTTTTAGGGGAATTTGTTAAATAGAAAGTCACACTTCCATTTAAGTATATGTATCTTTTTTCAGGATTATGTCATAGTGCAATGTAAATCTTAGTTATGGTATTTAGAATGTCAGAATGTCACATTTTGTGCTGATTTGCATACTTCAATAGTCTGGAGCAGTTGAAGCAGCTAAACTATTTAGCTCTGGGAAGGTTGGAATTCCCGTAAGAATTATAGTGATCTATGTGTAACATAACATGAGAATCAGACTTCTTGAAGTATCAACTACTAGAGGTATTACTAGTAACAACGGGCCAAAAAAGAGGAAAAACTTCTTCAAAGGATAATGGATCAGTACTTTTAGCCAATTTGTGATTTTAAATTTTGCCTGATGGAGTTCAATTTCACTCTAGTCGAGGCATTCTTGTTCTTCACCACTGGCCTTTCTGCCATCCATTCTCTTTTCTTTATGGCTGTTGCAAATTTTCCTCATCTCTTCTTCATACTTGATAAAATTCTCCCCAAACCTTGTCCAAGCTTTGAATGGAACAGTAATAGTATTACGGTAAGGTGGTCTCACCTCACTTACCTTCAGGAAAATTCCATATTTATTAGAGCCCACATCAAAGTAGAACCTTTTATTGTCCACTCTGAAAGAAGTCCCCTCTGGGAGTTCTAGTGGGTCATCGTCTCCACCTCTTCGTTCTTCTATGTCTCCTTCGCCATAGTCTTCAATCAGCTGAACCAGGGCATCACGAAACTCAATCATTCCTTGTGCTGGGAGGACAATAGTCTGTTCTTGGCCCAAACTGTGGCCAAAATAACCTATCATGCCAGTCCCCCGCATCATCGTTTGTCTAATCCGTAGGAAGCGACCCCGCTGATTTTCCTTTAGGTCTAGGTAATATTTCCTATTGTCCCTCTCGATATAGTCTGTTTTCAGGACACTGTGAGGATGCTCTTCAGACCCCACCGAGACTGGTGGGGAGGGTGCCGAGTGCTTCTGTCTCCTCCTGGAGCCTTGCTCTTTGCTGTGGCCATGCTCTTGCCGGTGGCCTTTCAGGCCCAGGTGGGCATAGTGCTCGATGAAGTCCCCTAGACAGTCCTTCAGCTCCGCTGCCACAGACAGGGAGAGGGTCAGTTTACTCTTTCTGATGTTGTCCTGCCGGCCTCTCCCTATCCAGACTTCGGCTATCTTTAGGAAGCGGCCCCGGGAGCTTTGCTTCACGTCTAGGTAAAACCTCTTTTTCTGGATGTCCACTCGTTTGGAGGCCAGCTCCTGGATTTCGGCTGCGCCCCCGGCCTGATTAGGGGTGGCTGAGGCCGCGTAGTGGGGGTAGTGGGAGTGCTGGGCCTGGGGATAGAGTCTACTCTTGCTTAGGCCAGAGCCCCCTACATTCTTGCCTCCGCGGCCGCGGCCGCCGCCGCCTCCCCTTCGCCTGGCTCTTTCCATCTTCAGCTGCAAGTGACAAACAGACACACGGGGTGGGGTGGGGGAGGGGTGTTGAGAACAATCGCAGACGCCCCTCGGCCTGGCCGCCCCCGCCGCCGCCCGCGACCCCCACGCCCGGCCCGGCTCCCCCGGCGCCGCAGCGCGGGGCTCCAGCTCCTGCCGGCCGGTTGGCGGCCGCCGCTCCGGCTCTGCCCGCGCTCCCCGCATCCCTCTGCCGCCCCCGGGGCCGCTCCCGCACGCCGCCGCCGCCCGTCCCGCGTTCCGCGACCCCGGGTCCCCAGCCGGCGGGCACTCACATCATCTCTGCCATCACCGCCGCCGCCGATGCCCTTCACGACCACCGCCGCCGCCGCCGCCAGCTCTCGGCCCCTCTGCTGCAGCCGCCGCAGCCGCCGCCCCCCGCCTCCTCCCCCGCCGCCGCCGCTCGCACTGCCCCCCGCCGGAGCAGCCGGGCAGGGGCATCGCCCGCGGCGCCCACCGCCGCCGCCCCTCCTGCGGCCGCTGCGGGGGCCGCTGCCGGGCTTCGGACACCGGCCCCACACCCGCCAGGAGGGGAGGGGAGGGGAGGGGAGGCGGGGAGAGCGACGGCGGGGTCGGGCGATGGACCCCGCCTCCCCCGGCACAGGCGGCTGAGGGGAAGAGGGGGTCTCCGCTCTTCCTCAGTGCACGCCCTGACGGAAGCCCGGTGTGTGGGGAGCAACGGGAGTGCGAGGGGACTGGACAGTTGTGAAGAGGTGCGAACGAGGACCAGGTAGAGGGAGTGTTCTCACTTCTCCGGATTCCACCGGGATGCGGGACTCTGGCGGCCCAGCGGCACCTGCAAGGAGACTACACTTCCCGAGGAGCTCAGCGGCAGTGAGGGCCTCCGCGCATGCGTACCGCGGCGCGCTGGGCGGGGCTGGATGGGCTGTGGTGGGAGGGCTGCAGCGCCGCGCGAAAGGCGAGCCGGGCCGGGGGCGGGGAAAGGGGTGGGGCAGGAGCGGGGGCGGGGACGGGGCTGGAGGGGCGGGTCGGGTCAGTCTCCGGGAGCTGATGTGTACTGTGTGCGCCGGGGACGCGCCGGCGTGTATTGTGCAGCGCGGGAATGAAGTTTGCTGATTTGTTGTCTAGCCTGGATGCTTGGGTTGCAGGCCCTGCTTGTGGTGGCGCTCCACAGTCATCCGGCTGAAGGAGAAGACCTGTTGGACTTTATCTTCTCAGGGTAAAGTGTCTTCCCATTTCCGTTTTGCCAGCTCGGTGCCCCGGGTATCTATAGTGCTAGGCTTCTGAGACACGTGGAGGTGCTTAGGCCCGCGGAGCAGGCCCCTGGGCTGTGTTTGGGAGATTCCGGAAAAAACAGACATTCTACCTTTCCTTTTCCCCTCGGGAGCAGCCAGGAAAGGCGTCTGTCGGAGCTTCCGCCATTCAAAAAGTGTTTCCCTGCCATTCCCGGCCCCAGCCTGATGTTTACCCTGCGCGCTTAGGTTGCTGTCTTTCCGGTACGGCCTTATGGCAGAAATTGAGCCACTCCAGGTCTGCACAGTAAAGTCGAGGGAAATAACCTGCTGTCTATGATTTAGCAAGTGATGATGGATATTTTTGAGTTCAAATCGCTCAGTCCTTAATGGATTTTCTTTTTTTTCCTAGTTGAATGTCAGTTGTTCTCCGGCTAGGTTTGATATGAAAAATACTACTCCCTGTTGAAGAGGGTGATATAATTCTTAGGATGCTAATACAGGAGTCTGTAAGTCGGAGTACTTCAGGCTTTTTATGGTTTGGTACATTTCTTTTTAGGGGTGGAAGATTGGGATAAGTAGGACAGTTCAGATCTTGATGTCATTGAATAGTGGTGTCGACCTAAAAGGAAGAGGCCGGGGCACAAAATTTTAATTTAAAGTGTTTACTTTAGCCAAAATGAGGGCAGTTGCCCAGGACTCATATCCCAGTTGCCTTGGGGAGTGCTCCTTCAGCCCTTGGTTACAAGCAGATTTTTAAAGGCGAAGGGAAGGAGTGGGCTGAGACAAAGTTGGTCAGGAATTGTTATTGGTTTACAGAGATACCATTGCTTGGTGATTGGCTGTACACTGTAACTCATAGGGTATGAGTTATCGTGTCCAGCATATGGCATTTTATGGCTACTTGGTACCAGTCTAGAGCACACATAGCAGGTGGGCTTTAAGAGATAATTATCCGGCTCAAGCAGGGAGTGAGATGGGACTGTTTTTTCATTCTAATGCCTCTCTGGGCCTGATAATTTAAAGGGGCTTCCATTCTTCAGCTAAAATTTTATTTTCTACTTTTTTTTGCCCACAGTGGTCTCCCTTTATTAATCCAACAAATGTTTATTAAGGACTGCTCTAGGCACTAGAGATACCAACAATGAACAGAACAGACAAACATCTCTCTCCTTTTGGAGCTTACATTTTAGTGGACAGAGACAGGCAAAAAATAAAATGTATAGGGTGACATAAGGTGAAAATGGAAATTAAAAAGGAAAGGGAGATGAAGAGTGTGTGTGTGTTGGGGGTGGAGGGCTGTAGGGGGCTGCAGTTGTACAATAAGTGGTCAGGGAAGACCACACTGAGAAGGGAATTTTTGAGTCCAGAGCTCAAGGAAGTGAGAGAACTTACCTTGAGGCTCTCTGGAGGAGAAGAAAGTGCAAAGGCCCTGGGGGAACCTGCCTCTTTATATTCAGAGAGCAACTTAAGAGGCCTAGTGAGCTGGAGCCCAGCGGAGAGGAGGTCAGAGGTCAGGCCAGAAAGGGAATGGGGCCAGAATATGTAGGACTTTATGGGCTATATTGAAAATTTGGGCTTTCATTCTGAGGGAGATGGGAAGCTGTTGGAGAGTTGTTAGGGAAACGTGATCTGAATTATGTTTCTAAAAAATTGTGGTAAGATATCATAAAATTTGCCATATTAACCATTTTTAGGTGTTCAGTTTAGTGACATTAATTACACTCATCATGTTGTGAAATCATCACCACCGCTATTTCCAAGACTTTAATGACTTCAGACAGAAACTGTAACTTTTAAGCACTAACTCCCCATTGCCTCATCCACCCAGCCCTTAGTGACTTCAAATGTACATTCTTCCTCTACAAATTTGCCTATTCTAGATATTCTACATAAGTGGAATCATATAATATTTGTCTTTTTTGTATCTGGCAAATTCCACTTAGCATTCTTTTTTTTTTTTTTTTTTTTTAAACAGCTTTATTGGGATAGAATTAATATAGCATACGGTTCACCCATTTAAAGTGTGCAATACAATGGTTTTTAGTTTGTCTTCAGAGTTGTACAGCCTTTATCACTATCACCTTTAGAACTTTTTCATCACCCAAAAGAGAAACTCCATAACCATTAGTACTCAATCCCACCTGCTTTCCTAGGCAATCACTTACCTATTTTTTTGTCTCTATATAGCTATCAAACCCTATAACATTCCTTCTATCTAACTGTATTTTTGTACTCATTAACAACCTCTCTTCATTCCCACCACCCACCCACCCCAGCCTCTGGTAATCACCATTCTACTTACTACCTCAGTGACATCAAATTTTTTAGCTCCCACATATAAGTGACAACATGCGATACTTGTCTTTACGTGCCTGGCTTATTTCACTTAACAGAATGTCTTCCAGTTCCATTCATGTTGCTGCAAATGACAGGATTTCATTCTTTATTATGGCTTAATAATATTCCATTATTGATGTATATCACATTTTCTTTATCCACTCATCTGTTGATGGACAGTTAGCTTGATTCCATATTCTGGCTATTGTTGAATAGTGCTGCGGGAAACATGGAAGTGCAGATAGCTCTTTGACATACTGATTTCATTTCCCTTACATATATACCCACTAGTGGATTTGCTGGACTCGCTTGTAGTTCTACGTTTAATATATTGAGTTATTTCCATAATGGTAGTAATTTACATTCCCACCAACAGTGAGGAAGGAGTTCCCTTTTCTCCACATCCTCGCCAACACTTATCTTTTGTCTTTTTGGTAATAGCCATTCTAACAGATGTGAGGTGATATCTCATTGTGATTTTGATTTACATTTCCATGATGGTTATTGATGAGCAATGTTTAATATACCTGTTGGTTATTTGTATATCTCCTTTTGAGAAATGTCTATTCAGGTCTTTTGCTCATTTTTTAAATACTTTTTTTTTTTGCTATTGAGTTGTTTGACATCCTTAAACATTTTGGAAATTAACGTCTTATCAAATGTATAGTTTGCAAATATTTTATCCGATTCTGTAGATTCTGTCTTCACTCTGTTGAATTTGCTATGCAGAGAAGCATTTTATTTTGATGTAATTCCTTTGTCTATTTTTGCTTTTGTTGCCTTTGCTTTTGAGGTCATATCCAAAAAATCATTGCCCAGACCAGCGGTCCCCAACCTTTTTGGTACCAAGGACTGGTTTCATCAAAGGCAATTTTTCCATTTGAGGAGGGAGGGGATGGTTTCAGGATGATTCAAGTGCATTTCATTTATTGTGCATTTTGGTTCTATTATTATTACATTGTAATATATAATGAAATAATTATACAATTCACTGTAATGTAGGATCAGTGGGAGCCCTGAGCTTGTTTTCCTGAAACTTGAGGGTCCTATCTGGGAGTTATGGGAGACAGTGACAGATTATAAGGCATTAGGTTCTCCTAAGGAGTGTACAACCTAGATCCCTTGCATGTGCAATTCACCGTAGGGTTTGCGCTCTTATGAGAATCTAATGCCACTGCTGATGTGACAGGGGAGGTGGAGCTCAGGAATGTGGAGGAGCTGTAAATAAAAATGAAGCTTCGCATGCTTGCCTGCTGCTCACCTAGTGCTTTGTGGCCTGGTTCCTAACAGGCCACGAACTGGTACTGATCTGTGGCCCAAGGGTTGGGAACTGCTAGCCCTGACCAATGTTAGGGAGCTTTTTTCCTGTGTTTTCTTCAAGTGGTTTCATGGTTTTAGGTCTTACATTTAAGTCTTTAATCCATTTTGAGTTGATTCTATATGTGGTGAGAGATGATTGACTAGTTTCATTCTTTTGCATATGGTTATCCAGTTTTCCCAACACCACTTATTGAAGAGCCTGACCTTTCCCCATTGTGGGTTCTTGGCTCTTTTGTCAAAAATCAGTTGGCTATAAATGTGTGGTTTTATTTCTTGGGTCTCTATTCTGTTTTATTATCTGTGTGTCTCTTTATGCCAGTACTGTGCTGTTTTGATAACTAGAGTTTAGTATATTTTGAAGTCAGGTAGTGTGATACCTCTAGCTTTGTTCTTTTAGCTCAAGATTGCTTTGGCTATTCAGGGTCTTTTGTAAGGATAATGTTTTCAGGGTCCACCCATGTTGTGGCATGTATCAGAACTCGATTTCTTTTTATGACTGAATGATATTCCACTGTTTATATTATATATATGCCATATTTGTTTATTCATATGTTGATGGACACTTAGGTTGTTTCTACCTTTTGGCTGTTGTGAATAATGCTGTTATTAACATTGGTGTACAAGAATGTTTGAGTTTCTGTTTTCAATTCTTTTGGGAATATAGCTACGAGTGGACTTGCTGGGTCATGTGGTAAGCTTTTGGTTTAGCTTTTTAAGGAACTGCTAAAACTGGTTTTCCATGGGAGCAGTGTACAAGTGTTCCAGTTCTCCGTATACTCACCAAAAATTAATTTCCTTTTTAAAAAATTATAGCTATCCTGGTAGGTGGTGGGAAGTGGTATCTTAGTGTGGTTTTGTTTTGTATTTCTTTAATGACTAATGATGTTGAGTATCTTTTAATGTGCTTATTGGCCATTATATATCTTCTTTGGGGAACTGTCTATTAAGTCCTTTGCCATTTTTTATTTGAGTTTTTTTTTTCTTTTGAATTGTAGGAGAGCTTTATATACTTTGAATATTAAACCCTTATTGGATATAAGATTTGCAAATAATTTCTCCCATTTTGTGGGTTTTCTTCACTTTTTGATATTGTTCTTTGATTCACTTTTACATTTTTATAGAGTCCAGTTTATCTATTTTTTCTTTTGTTGCCTATGCTTTTGGTGTCATACCTAATTCCCAAATCCAAGGCCGTGAAGATTTTCTGCCATGTTTTCTTTTAATAGTTTTATAGTTTTAGTTTTTCTATTGGCGTTTTGAGTTAATTCTTATATATTATTTTGATACATTTTAAGTTATTTTTGTATATGGTGTGAGGTAGGGGTCCAGCTTCACTCTTTTGCATATGGATATCCAGTTGTCCCAGCACCACCTGTTGAAGAGTATTCTTTCCCACTGAATGGACTTGGCACCCTTGTCAAAAATCAATTGGTCATAAATGTATGGATTTACTTCTGGAATTTCAATTCTATTCTATTTTATTTATATTTCTGTCTTTATGCCTCTACCACACTGTTTTGATTACTGTAGCTTTGTAGTAAGTTTAGAAATTAGGAAACATGAGCCCTCCAAGTTTATTCTTCTTTTTCAAGATTATATTGGCTATTTGGGGGTCCCTTGCAATTCTGAATTTGAGGATCACCTTTTCCATTTCTGCAGAAAAGCCTTTTGATAGGGATTGCAGTGAATCTGTAGGTAACTTTGGGTAGTATTGACATCTTAACAATATCAAGTCTTTCTATGCATGAACATGGGATATCTTTCCAGTTATTGGTGTTTTCTCTAATTTCTTTCAGCAGCGTTCTGTAGTTTTCAGAGTACGCGTTTTTCACCTCCTTGGTTAAATTTATTCCTTGGTATTTTATTCTTTTAGCTGCTATAGTAAATGCAGTTACTTTCTTACTTTCCTTTCAGATTGTTCATTTCTGGTGTATAACAACAGCTGATATTTCAGTGTTGATGTTGTACTCTGAAACTTTGTTGAATTTACTTATTAGATCTAGTAGCTTTCTTTGAGATTTTTATATGGGATTATGTCATCTGTATATAGAGATAGTTTTACTTCTTCCTGTCCATTATGGTTGCTTTTTATTTCTTTTCCATGTCGAATTTCTTTGGCTAGAACTTCAATACGATATTGAAAAGCAGTGGTGAAAGTGGGTATCTTTGTCTTGCTTCCTATCTTAGGTGGAAAGCTTTCAGTCTTTTACCATTAAGTATGGTGTTAGCCGTGGGTTTTCATAAATGCCCTTTATCATGTTGAGGAAATACGCTTTTATTCTTAGTTGTCTGAGTTTTTATCATGAAATTATGTTGGATTTTGTCAAATACCTTTTCTTTGTCAATTGAGATGATCATGTGATATTTTGCCTCCCTTATCTTAATGTAATGTGTTATATTGATTAATTTTCTTATATTGAACCACCCTTGCCTTTCTGGGGTAAATTTCAGTAGCTCATGTTATATAGTCCTTTAAATTGAGTTATCTTGTAATGGAATCACTGCTGCTGTTTTGAGCATAGACCAAACAGAAAAGCAGGTAAAAGGTAATATGGCTTGAACCAGCGTTGTAGCAGCGGAAGTGGTGAGAGGAGGTAGAATTCTGGCTTTGTTTTGAAGATAGAACCAACAGTATTTGCTGACAGATTAGATGCAGAATGTGAAAGGAGGAGATGAGTCAGGATGAATCCAAGGCTTTTGGCATGAGCAACCAGAAAGATGTAGGTGACTTACTAAGATGGGAAATATACAAAAGGAGCAGTTTGGGGAAACTTTATATCTGTTGAGTGGAATATGCCAATTAGAGATTCAAATATCCAGTAAATAATTGGCTATCAAAGTTTGAAGTTAAGAGGTATGGTCTAGGCTATTTATATAACTTTGGAAGTTTTGTGTATAACAGCTAATTTAAAAGCCAGCAGACTGACTGTGCTCTCTAAGAGAGTGAGTGCAGAGGGAGAAGAGAACAGGTCTGTGACTTGTATCCTGGAATGCTGTGATGTTTAGAGATTAGGGAGGTAAGAAGGAGCAGCAAGCAGAGTATACTGAAAAGGGGTTGTTACTGATATAGATGGAGACTCGAATTATAACAGAGGCCTGGTAAAGTGTTTCAAGAAGATGGGTGTGATTAATTGTGTCACTTACTGCTGGTGCATTGACTCAGATGAGAGTTGAGAATTGGCTATAGGATTTGACAACATAAAAGTCATTGGAAACCTTGACATGAGCCCTTTTAGTGGAGCGGAGTGGTTACAGTGGGTTTAGGAGAGGATTAAAGGAGTGGAAACGGAGATGCTAGTGTAGATGACTCTTTTGAGTAGTTTTCCTATAATAGGGAGAATAATAATGGAGCAGTTAGCCAAAAGTTGAGGTTTTTTTTTTTTCTTTTTTCTTTTTTTTAGTTGGGAAAAATTAGATGTATGTTGATGGGTCTTTTCTGGCAGACTAGTAGAGAGGAAAAAGTTGATGATATAGGAGATGGGAAAATGTCTTTGAGTAGATGTCTTTGAGAAAATGTCTTTGAGTAGATGAGAGGTTTGCACACATGGAGAGGTTGGATGTAGGAGTACAGATAGTTCATCCATAGTTACATAAGAAAAGGTAGATATATTAGGGTTCTCCTGAGAAACAGAACCAATAGGAGATCTTTATATCTCTGTGTCCATCTCTGTCTGTATCTCTGTCTCTGTATCTATAAAGAGATTATAAAAGTCTTAAGATCTGCCAGGAGATATACCCACGGGAGCTAATGGTATAATTCCAGTCCAGTTGTGAAGGTCTGAGAACCAGGGAGCCTATGGTGTAAGTTCCAGTCTGAGTCCAAGTCTGAAGGCAGGAGAAGACCAATGTCGTAGCTCAAAGACAGGCAGAGGGAGCAAATCTTCCCATACTTAGCCTTTTTATTTATTCAGGCCTTCAACAAATCGAAGGCCCACCCACATTAGGGAGGGCAATCTGCTTTACTCAGTCTACTGAATCAAATGTTAGTCTCACCTAGAAACACTCTCACAGACACACCCAGAATAATGTTTAACCAAATATCTGGGCACCCCATGGCCCACTCAAATTGACACGTAAAATTAACCACCACAGTAGAGTATGTGGGTACAGATATAATTATGTGAATAGATTTCAGGGTAAGAGCTTGTGGAAATTCATTTTTGATTGGTTCTAATGAAACCAGAAGCAAGATCATCAGCTAAGAGTGATGATCGGTGGAGGAGATATGAAGTTTAAGTGGAGAAGAGAAGGTATAAAATAGTCTTAGGAGGGGAGGATAGTAAATAGATTAGGGAAAAGTTGTAGGATTGCTAGGAAGCACTAAGGGCCCACCTGGGGCTGGTGGTCACAAATTTAAGGTGAGACCAGTCAAAATGGTTATGTTTTTCACCTGCTACATTCATTCAGCTGCATAGGTACAGGCAGAGTAGGTAAAGGTTCTTTTTTATTCAGGATTAGAGTTTTGCCAGGAGATAGTGATAAAGCCAGAAGGGCAATGAATTTGAGGGAGTATGCAAGGAAGTGGCTATCAACTTGGAATTTAAACTGGTCGAGAAGAGAATTAAGGACTGCCCAAGTGGATGAAGACAATGATATGGTAGCAGGACCCTTAAAGGTCCCAGTTAGGTCAAAAGATTGTTGGAATTGAGTTTCTAGAGGAATGAACTTGAAAAACAGAAGGTGTTGGTTGTAGAGTGGGATATATGGAATTGAGATTATGGAAGGATTTAGTCATTGGTAATAACATAGTATCTTTGTAGGAATAAATGGGTGGAGCAGGATACAGACGAGATCACTGGAGGAGAGCTGGTCAGAAGACTGGGAGGCACTATCTCCCTTGGATATTATACATCAAAGATTGTGATCTACTAGACAAGGAGTGGGGAAAGGGTAGAATGTAGATATTAATGGCTATAGTTTTGATGGTGATGGTCATGGTGATGATAGTGGTCCATTAACACTCAAATACCATCAATTTCATTTATATCTAACACCACAAAGTTAGGTGTTGAATTACATGTGGTTATATTGGAACTAACAGTCAACCCTTCATGGACTTCTATTCTTTGATCAGACTCTTCTTGTAGGAGTAGTAGGTGCCTTAAAGCGCCTTTTCATAGTTGTCAGATTGAAATCCTTCACCAGTGGTTTAGTTTAACCCTGCTACTGTGGAGGTTTCTCTTGGCTTTCTGTGTGGGCTGCTGCTTTGTCTAGTTTTACCTTTTGGGGTTAGCATACTATTGTGAATAATTTATTGGTGAGAAGGTAAGCAGAGAAGTACTCTATGTCCTAGTAGTTTCTTATCTAGGAATCTGTCCTATAGCAAGAATAGGAATGCCTAACAATACCCACATATCCACAAGGGTATTCATTGAACATTATTTTTGGTGAAATTCACAAGCAAGTTAATTGTCATCAATAGGGAATTGTTAAATAAATTACAATAGATAAAGAAAATGGAATTCTATACAATCTTCAAAAAATCAGATCAAGAAGTGGTATTACATTTTAATTATCCCATCCTGTCAACAAGGGTGGCTTCAGTTGCAAGTAATGGAAAAACCAAAGTCAAACTGACTTTAGCAATAAAAAGTTATTTATTGGTCTATTTAATGGAGACATCTGAGGTAGAGTGGACTTCAGGCAAGTTCACTCAGGGATCTACCAATTTTTGGCCTTATTCTTGGCCCTCTTCTATGAAACCACCTTCAGGGTGGTTTCTTGTATGCTTATAAGATGGCTACTTGCACCAACCATGACTACATCTAACAGCAGCAAAAGCACCTTTTCCCTCACCAGAGAAGGAGAGTCCTGAGCTTTGTTGCACTTGAACTGCCTTGGAACCAATAATTATGGCCAGGAGATGGAGGTTAGAGAGCTGAGACCTGGGTCATAGCTCCTATCCTTGAATCAGTTGTATAGCAAGGGGAATTAGATTTTCCTGTTGGCCTTAAGACACTTGGATTTCACCTGTAGTCTTGGTGATGAGGTCAATTCCATCCATAAAACTTTGCTGTTATACATTTTGGGATAGGGTGAGGAGGGCTGAATGGAGATTAGGATGCTATTGAAATTTATTGTACACAATGGATCGTTATCATCTTCTTTCTTAGTGTTAAGGTAATCAGCCTCTTTTTCCTCCTCCTATGCTTGACTTTACTAAAACCCTGAGGTATGTTTAACCTCAGGACTCCAATTTGAAAAAATATAGACTGTTATTTACTTTATTACTTACAGAAGCCCTTCGTAGTACTCTCAGATAGCAAGAAAGATGTAGACAGGAAGTAGGGGAGGGGGGAGCCTGCTTACTGAGAAATTATAGAGTATTGAAACTCCTCTTTCATATACCTGACCTCAATCCCATTCACTTACCAGTAGGGGCCCCTATTAATTGGTACCTGACCTGCTTTTGCTGTTCATTCATAAAACTGAGTCATTGAAGTACAGTAGAAAAATAATTAGACTATAAGATAACTTTTTTCCTTCCAGGAAATCCACAATTACAAAATATCTGATTTTTCTTCTTGTTTGTATTATGTAAACTTACCCTGTCTGAGGGTCCTCCTGGATTGTTCTTTGCATTTATATATACATAGAATTTAATTTTCTTTTCTTTTTTTTTTGAAACGTTGAGATGGAGTCTCACTCTGTCACCCAGATTGGAGTGCAGTAGCATGTTTTCAGCTCAGTGCAACCTCCACCTCCCGGGTTCAAGCGATTCTCCTGCCTCAGCTTCCTGAGCAGCTGGGATTATAGGCGCGCACCACCACGCTCTGCTAATTTTTGTATTTTTAGTAGAGATGGGATTTTACCATGTTGGTCAGGCTGGTCTCAAACTCTTGACTTTGTGATCTGCCCTCCTTGGCCTCCCAAAGTTCTGGGATTACAGTGTGAGCCGCTGTGCCCGGCCAGTTTCATTTTCTATTTTAAAATTTAAACTACCACTGACACTTCGTTTTCCCCCTGTTTTACTTAGCATTTATCTTAGAGAATGATCTTAATACGTGTAGTTCTATTTTATTCTTCTACTGGCAGCTTAGTATGTGCCATCTTATGGATGTGTCATTGTTTATTTACCTGTTAATTTACCCTATAACTGCTTCCTGTGTTTTTGCTTTTACAAAGGGATGTAATGAACATCCTTTATGTACATCTTTGTGCATATGTGCAAATATTTCCATAGGATAGATGTAATTACTAACTTGAAGGTTATGCAGATTTAAAATTTTGATGCCTTCTATGAAACATCTTTCAAAATGGTGATGCCAGTTTCTTCTCTCGTGATTACTGCATGTGGTCAGTCTTTTAAATTTTTGCTGATAATGATATATCAAAGTTATAACCAGTTTTTTGGCCTCATTTATTGAATAACTTGTTCTTTCTCAAAGACAAGACCTGCCTCCTTCATCATATGTCAGATTTCCATATTCACATGGATCTATTTCTGAACATGGCAAGTTTTATTTATTGTATGTATTTAAGGTGTACAACATGATGTTTTGATACATGTATACATAGTGAAACGATTCCTACAGTCAAACAAATTAACATATTCACCACCTTCCATAGTCTCTGAAGTCTTCAAGGTTTTCTCAATATGGCATTAGACATGTTATGTTCTGATCTGTTTTTGTATTTTTACACTAATTCCACACTAATTTTTTTTTTTTTTTGACTGGGAGTCTTGCTCTTATTGCCCAGGCTGGAGTGCAGTGGTGCCGCCTCTGCTCACAGCAACCTCCACCTCCCAGGTTCAAGCAATTCTCCTGCCTTAGCCTCTCTAGTAGCTGGGATTACAGCACCCGCTACCATGCCTGACTAATTTTTGTATTTTTAATAGAGACGGGGTTTCACCGTGTTGGCCAGGCTGGTCTCGAACTCCTGACCTCAGGTGATCCGCCCGCCTCAGCCTCCGAAAGTGCTGGGATTATAGGTGTGAGCCACCTCGCCTGGTACACATTATTTTAATTACTGTAGTTTTAAAAGTTTTGTATTTAGTAGGGTGAATTTTCCCTTGTTGGTCTTGTTTTTCAAAAAAAAATTTGCTGCTCTTGAGTATTTTCTCTTCCCAGTGAACTTTAATGTAAACTCATGTGGTTCGATGAAAAATTCTGCTGACATTTTTTCTCGGTATTGCTTCTTGAGTGTATTGATTTAATTAATATATTTACAGTTTTGGGTCTGGCTATGCAGGAACTCAGTGTGTCTTATCCAGTCCTTTTTTAACTGTCTTAATAAAATTTGCTAGTTGTCTTTAAAATGGATCTTATATATTTTATGTTAGGTTTATTCCCAGGTAGGTTGTCATTTTTGCTGTTACTGATTTTGGATATCAATTTTGGATATAATTGTATAATTTGGACTTGGATATAATTGTATTCCATTCTGTCTCATATATAAAAATGAGATAGGATAATAATTTATCTTAGGATAAAAATAATTTGAGTATCCTTATTTTGAATCTGGTTACCTTATTTGCTCCTGTTAAACAAATAGATAAAATTACCTGTCCTCAAAGAGATACTGTGGAAAAGTTTTTTATTTTAGGAGACTTTGGAACTTTGATAAACATTAGGCTTATCTTTTGTAAAAGCTGGTTAGTGATAGCAATCAGACTCTTAAAGGTGGTTTTTTTCTTTCCTTTGATAAAATGCTTAATATGAGGGAGGATTAAGAAAGAGGATGGCTTTTGAACAGTTTCTTCATGGGGAAATAAGAAATTAGAATAATTTAATGTTCTCCAAAAAAAGGAGAACAATGACCTTCCCTCCTGAGCCTACTTCCAGCGTCTGTTTCTTTCTAACTCTATTGTTCTTATCTCTGCATTTTTCTGATCTCTTCTACTGTTAGTGTTTTAGGCTAGCTCCTCAGCAGAGGGCAGAAATTTACCTTCTCTTTAGCTGTGTTTGAAACCAAGAAGATAGAGGTATGAGATCTTCGTAGTCTGTAATAAGAATAATAGAACCCATCAGAAAAAAATATCAAAGCTTTGTAGCTCCTCCTGGAAGTTTTGATGTGAAGCAGGAGACATCATCTATTGGTACCTGACTTGCTTTTGCTGTTCATTCATAAAACGGAGTCTCTGAAGTACAGTAGAAAAATAGTTAGACTGGAGGATAACTTTTTTCCTTCCAGGAATTGCACAATCACAAAATTGCTGATTTTTCTTCTTATTCATATTACATAAACTTATCCTGTCCGAAGAGACTATATTGGAACTTACTATGGAAGATTTGCATTAGGTAAATTTGTGACTGCTTAACAGAATTGTGTGTTAATTTTCCAGTTTCTTTTTTACCCAGTCTCCACTTTTACCTTTCTCTCTTCCTTCTATACTTAAATTGGTCTTATTGTAAAATTTATGCATTTCTCTTTCTACCTGGCAATGCTGATTTTTTTTTTTTTTTTTTGAAACAAGGTCTCACTCTCACCTAGGCTGTAGTGCAGTGGTGCGATCATGGTCCACTGCAGCCTCGAACCCCTGGACTCAACCGATCCTCCCACCTCAATCTCTCAAGTAGCTGGGACTAAAGATGTGTGCCATCGCATCTGGCTCATTTTTGTACTTTCTGTAGAGGCAGGGTTTGCCATGTTGCCCAGGTTGGTCTTGAACTCCTAGACTCAAGCCATCCTCCTGCCTCAGCCTCCCAAAGTGCTGAGATTACTGGCACGTACCACTACATTCAGCCAGGGCTGAGTTTCTGAATCATCGTTGCAGTAAGAGGAATTGGATTACCTTTAGACCACTGGCTCTACTGTGGGCTGGGAGTGGGACACCTTCCTTAAAACATATTGAACATTGGCTTTGTGGGTAACTGATCTTTACCTGAATGAAATTTATAGGTACTGTAGAAAGGGTCCAGGGTGGAACGGATGCTGGCAAGGCAACTGTCAACATCCACTTACTAATGAGTCCTATAAAATTTTATCTCAGGCCATATAAAGTAACAGTAATAAATATAAAAGGAAAAATAGCCTAAGCAAGTTTTTAAATTGAGTTACTTGAAAACTTTCTCTGCAGTTTCCCAGTTTATAATGGTTGATTTCAGCTGACTGGCTATAGCTACTTAGAGAACAGAGGAAATTCATTAAAAATAATGAATTATTCAGTTGGGTAGTGAAATCCAGTTGTACAGCACTTCGCTGTGCCATGGATTCAGTTCAGGTCAAGTGATGTTCCTGGTTTATGGGCAGTGCGGCTTCGCACTATGACACAGCAAAGAACGTGGCTTTTATCCTTTACCCTTGTTGCTAACTAAAATTAATGGCGTTTTATTGTGTTTATTTGTTTGATTCCATTTACAGTTTATTTCACTTGGTTTGATTAGTACAAAATTGTGCTTTATATAACATTTGACAGTTAGGAAAAATTGTTAGATACCTATACAGAAACAGGTCTCTCAAAAATCATTCTACTACTTTTAAAAATTACATCATCTTACTATGGTTAACCAAGCTATGAATGGGTGGTTTTATTTAGCTTTTCTGGTTTGCTTGCTTGGGCTGTTTGGAGGGAAATTAAGATGAGCAGAAATGTAGTAGTAGATTCATGAAAGCCTTGATCAGCTTCTTTAATTAGAGAATTTAATGAGGGCTTTGGCATGCATTCTTTGGTTTTTCTCTGTTTTCCTCTACCTCTTCTTCCTTTTGGTTCATAGAAAAGTAGAAAGAAATTCTCAAAAACCATACAGGAGAATACCTTATAAATGATATCTTCTGCAATAAACTATAGATTATTTACATGTTTATGTATCTAGATACACTGTGTGTGTGTATATATGCATGTGTGGGTATATATATGTATAAATTAGTTACTAGTATATAGGTAAGTATAAAAACTCAATGTGCAAGGTTACATTTTCAGAAAATATGTAACATAATAGAAGAAATCAAGCCTAGAATTTTTTAAAAGTTTATTGCGTTTTTTGTTAAAAATGAAAGGCTTTTTTGACTAGAAGCTGCTTCTCAGTAAAAATAACATAATTGTGTTGGTGAAACCGAAAGATTCTAATCAAAATTAGGATGTTGACCACCAAACTGAATTGCTGGAGTACTTAAGCTGCTTTGGTTTTGTAATCTTTCTGTGTCAGAATATTTGGAAAACACTTACTAATCCAATCTTGTAACTTATCCTTGAAATCTCTTTTTAATATTCTTTTCCACACACATGAAAAGTTAGATAAGTATATGAATTTCTGTTGTCAGACTATAGTTGGAAACCTCCTAAATATAGTTTGTGCAGTATAGTTAAAGAGAAAGAAAATAGGCCCAGCACGGTAGCTCACGCCTGTAATCTCAGCACATTGGGAGGCTGAGGTAGGGAGGATTGCTTGAGGCCAGGAGTTCAAGACCAGCCTGGGCAACATGGTGAAACTCCATTTCTACAAAAAATACAAAAATTAGCTGGGCATGGTGGCATGTGCCTGTAGTCCTCTAGTCCCTGCTACTTGGGAGGCTTGGGTGGGAGGATTGCTTAAGCCTGAGGAGATTGAGGCTGCAGTGAGCTATGATTGAGCAACAGAGCTAGACTCTGTCTCAAAAAAAAAAAAGAGATGTGTTTCGAAATTCAGTACTTTTTTTGAGTGAGGTCCAATGGGTAAGAAAGAAGCATTGGATAAATGAATCCATTTTCTCTTCTTTGTTTGAATTTGTAATTAAAAAGAATATTCTACCTATAAAGTACTTCAGTGCTTAATTAGCTGTCAGTGAATTTATATATCTTATGTAATTCATATGGATTGGCTATTTTTATCTGTACCTACAGATTCTTGCCCTCTCTAATGGGATCCCAGTATACTATAGGGAATGAGGTACAATAGAAGTAAAAGACCTATCACTAGTCCTGTCATCATTCCAACTCATGTGTAATTATAGTTGAAAAGAAGTGACATCATGTGTATTGCTGTCGTCTTTACGTTAATCTTGTGGTCAAGAAAGCAAATATTATAATATATAGGAATGATATGATATCATAAGACAGGTAATATAATAATGGGAACATAATCTCATTTTACAAATGAGGCAATGAAAATTTAGAAAAATAAAGTGACTTGTCCAAGGTCACATGGATGCTAAGTGACCAAGTGTCAAAGCAGAATTTTCCAAATAATTTAAAGATAATTCTTGTACAAATATAGAAAGAACACATGTCATATGTGTCGTGTTGATGAGGGAACCAGCAGGATGACAGCTTTGGTTCAGAGAGGTGCAAAGATAAATATAGACTTTGGAGGAAAAAGTTGGGAATAAGATTGCTAGGTTAGATACAAAGCTGTGCTATAGGGCAATAAAAACCATAGACTTTGAGGTTATCTTTTTTACTCGACAAGATTCAGTTACACCTTTATGAGACCAAAATTTATTATTTAACATGTGGATATTAGAGTCTGAGTTTTAAAATCATTAATAAATAACCAGTCAAATAAAGATATGTCCCCTAATGAAATACTGATAATCGTTGGGTGAGCTTGTGCTCCTATATGACATTGAAATGACATACTGCCCTCTCTTTGTCTAAGTTTTGGATACTTTTTTTTTTTCTTTTTTGACACAAAGCAGCATTGGAACCTAGGTTTTCTGACTTTCAGTCCAGGCTTCTTTCCACTCTACTTCCTGCTTCTTCATAGTATAATTTTCAACGCTAGAGCAGTCTGCATAACTTTTGCAAAATCAGCTAGTCTTAGTTATTAGTTTTCCTTTGTGCAAAGTGATGTAGATACAGCTTTCTTCCTCAGAGAAACATTGTGAAATTCAATGGATATTTGTAAAATTTGCATACATGCCCAGTGTGAAAAATTGAAATTATAACTTAAGTATTGCAACTGTTCTTTTGGAATATTTTGTTAGCAAATTTCAGAGTAATTATAAATATTCTTGCGTTTTTATTGTAATAAGTATTTATAAAACAGTGTATTTCATCACATTAACCTTTACATATTTTGAATAAAATAGAATTGAACTGTTTTAAATAGTAAGTGGAAATTTTTCCACATTAAACCCTTTAACTGGCTAGCACAGTTAAGCATTGCATTATTTAACTAATAATTTTTTCCTCAACTTCAGATTATTATCCATATGTGTCATGTAACTTGACAATTTTTTTTTTCTTTTAGTGCTTTTCAAAAAGAGTGGGATACTTTATTCAGTTTAGCCCTCAAGCAATTAGGGAAGTCAGTTACCATGGTAACAGTAGGTATTAATTTCCTTACCTAGTTAGAGGTTTTATGAACAAAGAAATATCTGAGTTCATCCACCAAAACCCAACTTTGTCTTGAGACTGGCCTCTTGAGACTGGTATTAAATCTGTCTATTTTCTAGAAGATGACACTATTCTAAGTGGAAAATGCGGTTCTCTTGAGGTGAATTTCTACTCTTATCAGAGTGATGTAGAGTATGGTTTAAAAGTTAAGTGATTAAAAAGCTACCCTTTCTTAGCTAATTTGGAATGTAATTGGTCTTAATTTTTCTAAATTTGTTCTAACTAAAATCTTACTGGCGTGATTTCTATTGACATGAACTAGAAATTACTTCAGCAGACAACTTGTCCCAATATCTAAATGCTGTCAAATAGAATCACTTAAGATGAATTTCTTCCAAAACAGAGTTCACAGTTTTGACAGATAATCTCTTAGCATTTAATTGACTGATATTACCAACCTTATGGAGTAGGTCCACTCGTTTAGCTGTCATGAGGACCATTTTGCAACTAATTTATCAAAAAGCCTTCACCGAGAAGTTTCATATCTTATTGATATTTTAGAATGCATTATGGAGATTAAAAATCACTACATTGGGTTGTTAATAACGCCAGCCTTGAACTTTCAGTTTTAGAGCATTTTATCTGTGTTCTGTAGTAGAAGTTGGTAAGGTGTCCAGTGGGTCATGTTTGACTTGCTGCTTGTTTTTGTACTATGTACTGAATGGTTTCTACATTTTTCAGTGGTTGAAAAGTCAAAAGAAGAAGAATATTTTATGAAATTTAAATAAATCCAGCTTTCAGTGTTTGTAGGTAAAATTTCATTGTAACGTTGTTATGCTTAAGTATTGTTTATGACTTCTGTGCTATAGTGACAAACTTGAGTAGTTTTGACAAAGATCATCTGGCCCGTAAAGCCTAGAATATTTACCATATAGCCCTTTAGAGAAAAAATTTGCTGGCCCTTGTTCTATAGTATGAAAAAATGTAGCCTTGATTATTCATTAAAAAATTACTTTTTCATTTTATTGACATACTTTTGTCCCCTGATTGTTAAAAGGAACACATGTTCTTAGAGAAAAGTTAGAATATATAGAAAAGTATAAAGAAGAATATGAAAAACCATTTGCAATTGTGAAATAACCACTAATGTTTTGGTATACATTGCTCCAGACTTGCATACAAACATACATGCGTATTTAGTTTATACAATTAGAGTCTAATTTTCTTTTTGAGACAGTCTTGTTCTGTTGCCCAGGGTGGAGTGCAGTGGCAAGATTTCAGCTCAATGCGACCTCTGCCTCCTGGGCTCAAGTGCTGCTTGTGCCTCAGCCTCCCAAGTAACTGGGATTACAGGCATGCACCATCATGTCCCCCTAATTTTTGTATTTTTAGTAGAGACGGGGTTTTGCCATATGCCCAGGCTGATCTCAAACCCCTGACTTCAAATCATCTGCCTGTCTTGGTCTCCCAAAGTGCTGGGATTACACACATGAGCTCCTGCTCCTTAATTTTTTAATTTGCTTTTTTCACTTGAATATTTATAAGAACATTATTTTTAATGATTGTGTAGTGTTCTGTTTTATGGATGTACCATACTTAATTATTTAGCCATAATTTATTATTATGAGGTTGATAGACATGATAATCAGATTGAGCTCAAGAAGCTAGTTATAGGGTTGCACAATTAATGAATCCCAGGTACCTTGCTGGGTTACTGAGGCTGCTATTTTTTTCCTGCCTGTTTGGAACACTATGTTTGAGACCAATGAGGCAAGGGAAATTGAAGAGCTGCCATTTTCAATTATTCTATTAGAAGATACATTGAAGATTTGTGGAATGACATAGACACAACACTAATCCAGAAAATTATTTAATCAAAAAGGCATTCGTTTCAGATATGAATTCATAAACTTTTGTAATGATTCTCAGTTTGAAGACTGTATAGAATCCCTGAAGAACTGGAAGACATTATTTGCTTGGCAAAGAGAAGTTCCCAAACCAACTGGGGATGAAATATTCGAAGAGATAAATGAATACTTTGAAACATACAAGATACTATGGAAACAGAGTGGAAGTTTGGGACAGGTAATGACAGGAAGATATAAAAGCTTTACATTAAGTTCAATCTAAAACTTTATTCCAAGTAACAGGTTGTCTTATTCATGCAGAAGCAGTTGTAAATTAAAACTTGCCTGTGGTTTGGAATTTCACATTAAATGATTACATTGAAAATTCAAATGGTGAGCCTAACTAAATCTAAGCTCCTACAGTACCTTCTTTTCACCTTTAGGTGAAGAAATGCGATGAGCTATTTTATTACTGATTATGTGATTATGTGGACAGTCCAAAGGAAGGTTTATAAGCGAAAAGAAAACATTTAAATTATTCCATGTGAGTGATTCTTACTTTGCAGATTTGTTGAAGTGTAGTTATTGACTTCAAAAAGTGGTATCCTTAACTGACATTTTGAGTGCTTGAATTCACTCTATAAAAAAATGCAATGATCATGTGGAAAATACATTAAGGTATGTGACAGAGTTTATGGATTCAGAGCAAAAATTCAGCTTTGGAAAAGTGAAGTTAAAATGGTTTTATAAGTGATGTTTAATTGGTGTTATTTGAATCCTAAAGAAGATTAATAGTGCTAGTAGAGGAAAGTCAGTGTGCGTCTGTGACAAAACTTTAGTATTATTTTGAAATACTTGATGTAAAAAAGCTCAAGTTTACTCGAAGCTTAAATCATCTGAATAAATTAACATATTTCCTAATTAAAGAAAAGGAGAAGCTATTAGACTTAAAGAATTTTTGCACCCTTGAAATACATACAATTTGAAGAGACTAAGTTGTTGGAATACTGGTTAATGGTGAAAAAGGAGTTTTCAGTCTATGAGAGCAAAGCCTTCTCTTTTGCCATTTGCTTCTTTGTAGTGGTTGCTACGTAGAATTCAAAGAAAACATTGTTAAAAAATCTTGGTCAGGAGTAGAGTGTAGCATAAACCCAGTGCATTTTAACATGAATAATGAGGAAAAAGGGAATGCATGATAATTTCATCAAGTCAGAAAAAAATGGAAAAAGAAAAAGAGGAAACTGAAGAAAGTAATGAAAGTAAAGTGAAAGGGAAAAAAAACTTTTTGTACCACCTGTGAATGAGATTAATTTTCATTTCCGTACTGAAAGACAAACATATTCCGATTAAGCCATTCAAAATAAAAAACAATTTTTTTTTTTAATATGAGATGGGATCTCACTATGTTGACCAAGTTAGTCTTGAACTCCTGCCCTCAATCAGTCCTCCTGCTTCAGCCTCCCAAAGTACTAGGATTTCAGGCATGAGCCACTGTGCCTGGCCAAAACCAAAATTAAGCAACAAAACAACAACAACAAAAATTCCGGACAGCCTTTAAAATAATGATAAAGGTTGAAAAATTGTAGATAGTGGTAGACAGATAAGATTTCAGGAAAAGTCCAAACCAAAGCAACTCATAATACGTTATTTTAAAGGGGGGTTTAAAATCCTTTAAAGGTACAATATGAAGCATTATGAAGTGATAAAATACATGTTTTTTAAAAAAATTAATTTTATTTTAAGTTCCAGGATACATGTGCAGGACGTGCAGATTTGTTACATAGGTAAATGTGTGCCATGGTGGTTTGCTGCACCTATCAATCTATCACCTAGGTATTAAGCCCCACATACATTAGCTGTTTTTCCTGATGCTGTCCCACCTCCAGGACCCAGTGTGTGTCGTTCCCCATATATTCTCATTGTTCAGCTCCCACTTATAAGTAAGAACATGTAGTATTTGGTTTTCTATTCCTTTGTTAGTTTGCTGAGGATAATGGGTTCCAGCTCCATCCATGTCCCTGCAAAGGACATGATCTTCTTCCTTTTTATGGCTGCATAGTATTCCATTGCATATGTATCACATTTTCTTTATCTAGTCTGTCATTGATGGGCATTGGGGTTGTTTCCATGTCTTTGCTCTTGTGAATAGTGCTGCAGTGAACATGCATGTGCTTGTATCTTTATAATAGGATGATTTATATTCCTTTGGGTATATACTCAGTAATGGGATTGCAGGGTCAAATGGTATTTCCGGTTCTAGGTCTTTGAGGAATTGCTCCACTGTCTTCCACAATGGTTGAACTAGTTTACATTCCCACCAACAGTGTAAAAGCATTCCTATTTCTCCACAGCCTTGCCAGCACCTGTTGTTTCTTGACTTTTTAATATACGCCATTCTGACTGGCATGAGAGGGTATCTCATTGTGATTTTGATTTGTATACCAAAAATATTTGTATTTCTCTAGTGATAAGTGACGTTGAGTTTTTTTTTTCATGTTTCATGGTTGCATAAATGTCTCTTTTTGAGAAGTGTCTGTTCACGTCCTCTGCCCACTTTTTAATGGGATTTTTTTTTTCTTGTAAATTTGTTTGAGTTCCTTGTAGATTCTGGATATTAGACCTTTGTCAGATGGATAGATCGCAAAAATTTTCTCCCATTCTGTAGGTTGTCTGTTCACACTGATTTGCTGTGCAGAAGCTAAAACACATGACTTTAGAAAAAGACCTGTCAAAGTCATACATGCTGAACGACATAGCGAGTACGTATGTAAATAAAAAATTATTTTATACTGTGAATTTGACCAGGAATAACCTTTACCTCATCAGGAATTACAATCCTCATGTATGGCAAGGGATTTCCCTATTGCAAGTTATTCCACAACATTAATTTTCGATGTGCTTTTTATCTATCCCAAGATATAAGTAAATTTGACAAAGATGTTAGGTTTGTAAACAAATTTACGTTCAAGTTCTTTGCCTGGAAGTATCTAGATAGAATTTTGCATGCAAAAGAGTATTTACATCTAAAAATTACATATTTTGAATTAAAATGATTTTAGTGTTATAGATAGAAGGAAAGAGTTACTGAAGTTTATTTCTGTTTTGGCAGTGTAAATGAATTACAAAATTTCAGAAGTCTACAGGTGTTTTTATAAAGTTTGTGTTATTTGTGGAAACCTCAGTTTTCTGGCATTTTGCCAATGAGATCTACTCTACGTATAGCAGAAACTTGTTTTCCAGCTTTATAAATATATATTTTAAGATTAAGAACTGATTTTACATATATAATCTGGGATCAACTTTTGACTTCTCCTGTCAAGGATTTTGAATTTGTGACAAAATATACACTTATTGATAACCAGTGACATATATAAAATGCTTTACAGTTCATAAAGCATATATATTTGACATATTTTTTCACTACATATGATGCATGTGGCAACCCCAAGAGTTGAGTTGTACCCATGGGCAAACTTTGATCATGATTCAGTGAATATAAGCAAGCACCAATCGCAGATAGAACATTCTTTTTTTGAGTCCCAAACCGTGAGATATAAATTACAAAAATGTACCTTTCTTCTGCATTAGGACACGTTGTAGTTTTGTATTAACACACTAGTTTTAAGCAATATATGCAAAAACATTGCACAAAGGAAGTTGTTTTGATATTGGGACTCCTGTATTATTATTTTTAATTATGTGCTTTATTTGACTACCCCACATTTTCAAGCATAAATTAATAAATCCATAATTCCAGGCTCATTAACAATAAACAATCTCCAGGCTCATTAACAATAAACAATCTAGATAGTTGAACTCTTTCTTGCTAACATTTTCTAGATATGGACTGTTTGGTATTTTTCTACTAATAAAGACCCTTAGTAAGCTGCCTTCTGGTTTGATGTCATTGGGATGTTTACTGGGAACTTTGGTGGAGGTCTTTCATTCTCTCTCCCCCAGTGGTTAAAGAATGAGTTACAAACCTGCTCTGTTAACCCTTTCCTTCCCAATGTACAATAGTTTGTTGGAGTTTGTTCTAAATGGAAAATGTGTTTGATAAAGTCATCTTTAAAATTTTTTGTTCCATAAATTATCGGTATTTTCAGTTTCTGATTCATGCTTGGAATAGTTGCTGTGTATTGTTTAATTTTGTCAGAATTTATATTGTTAAATATCAAATACAACAGACTATTCTCAAATCATAAATAGTGTAGTTAACATTAACATCCTGTTTCATCATGAGACTCTTCAGTGTTACGTTAAAAACTGCTACCTCCTTGGCTGGGCGTGGTGGCTCACGCTTGTAATCCTAGCACTTTGGGAGGCTGAGGTGGGCAGATCATGAGGTCAGGAGATCGAGACCATCCTGGCTAACACGGTGAAACCCCCTCTCTACTAAAAAATACAAAAAATTAGCTGGGTGTGGTGGTGGGCGCCTGTAGTCCCAGCTACTTAGGAGGCTGAGGCAGGAGAATGGTGTGAACCCAGGAGGCAGAGCTTGCAGAGAGCCGAGATCATGCCACTGCACTCCAGCCTGGGCAACACAGTAAGACTCCATCTCAAACACAAAAACCAAAAAACAAAAAAACTGCTACCTCCTTATTAGAAAGCTAAAGTAATAGGAACTAAGGTTGAAGTTTGAGGAATTTACTAAGAACTAAGCCTTGAGCTAAGGCTATTTCAATTTAGTATGAGTCATATCAGGGTATGGATCCATTTTACTATTAACAAAACAAATATGTTATTATTATTATTTTTTAATGCACACACCACCTTTGGGAGATTGTTATTCACTGTATTTTCTTTAATTATACTTGAATTTTGGTTTACATTGAGGGGTGCCCTCAAAGATATTAACAGATTTTTAAAAAATCCTCTAAAAAACTCATTCTTAGGGAAATTTGTTCACTTACTAGGCAAGGAGCAAAATAAAAATCCTTAATGTAGAAGAGCTATTATCTGTCTTCAAAATTAAATCTTTAAGTAGACTTGTGAATAAATCTAATAGTTTTGCTGAATTTACTTAGATCTTAAGACAGAATAATCATGTAGAAAATTTAAAATGTCAGGAATTCATAATAATTCATATACCCAAGGATTTTCATTCATAGTGAGGTGAGGTTATTCTTAAGAATCAAAGTCATAGAATAATAGAATTTTGAAACTGTCAGAATTATACAAGTCAATTAAAATGGCTGATTTGTTTTAAGAGGAAGAAATAATAAATGTATAATTATTAGATGCAGCATATTGTATCTGTTTTCTTTTGTAATTCTAGCTCTTATAACTTATGCTTGGACCTAGGTGTCATAACTTACTTTAAATATGTATGTTTGGTTTTCATTCATATCGACAGTACTACCTCTCAGTTTTTTTCAGATATTGTTTTGTATTTACCCATGAAGACATTGTTTTTTTGGACTCTGTAAATAGGACATTTCAAAGATGAATGAAAAAAAATTGGAAACAACTTCACGGCAGCGGAAATGTCCTGAATGGATGAATGTGCAGAATAAAAGATGTGCTGTAGAAGAAAGAAAGGTATGTTGTTTATTGACTATTCTTTTAGGTGGGAAATTTAATTTATATTTGACTGTGCGAAGAGTCAGTTGTTACTTGTAAACTTCAAGTCATTGTTTAGGTCAGAGTTACTGTTGTCTAAATGCACCAGGACCTAGTTGTTGAAAGGGTAAACTGGAATAAACTTTAATTGGGTTTACAAAATGAGAATTCTTACTGTACATTTTCTCTTTTTATATTCAGTTTGCATGGTTGACTTTACCAGTTTGTTCTAGTTCAGATAATTTAGACAACATTACCTTTGTTGAATTTTTTGTTTGCCAGCCAGCCTTAAGCATTTTAAGGCAACATTATTCTTACAGCTACAATATGAATATAATTACCAGAAAAAAAAACTCAGGAAAATAAATGCTTTTATGAAAATGGGATTAGAGGTTTAAAGATAAACTTGTTAGGAGAAATAATTTTACAATGGGATGGCTTTTTCTTTGTTTAGTTTTCTTTATGACTTCATTAGTTTATAAAACATTAATTGATAAAACTTAGAACTATAAATTGAATGCTTCAGTGAACTTTATTATTTCAGTGAACATTTGTTATTTGATGTGAACTTTGTGCCTGTTTTGAAATTTACTAAACTCAAGGCATGTGTTCGGAAGAGTGTTTTTGAAGACGACCTCCCCTTCTTAGAATTCACTGGATCCATTGTGTATAGTTATGACGCTAGTGATTGCTCTTTCCTGTCAGAAGATATTTGGTAAGTGATTTGAATTTCCTGATTTCATTTGAATTTGGACCCTTAGAAGGTACTATTATGGTAATATTGTAATATTTGTGAATATACTGAGTTTTACAGTTGAGGTGTGTTCAATAGATAATTATTTCTATGTATAGACTATCACCAAGTTTTACGTTTCAAATAAAAAATAGTCACTGAATTAATTTGTAATCTGTCAGTTTGTTCATGCATATGCTTTTCTATTACTTTAGACAGTTTTTTTAACTTTTTTAGTATATGTGCTGCTGAAGTGAGCACGACAGTTTTTTTAACTTTTAGTACTTAAGATGTTATATATAGAGCTACTGAACATATTGTGTTTATTTTACCAATTTAGGGAAAAAATGCAAAAATTATTTAACCTTTAAATGCACCTTTATATTTCATTAAAAATAATCAACATAGTAATATTGAATAATGGCTGTGATTGGCTCTGTTGTGTTTAATTAGCAACAATTCTAACAAATGATCCTTAAAAAATGTTCTCACTAAACATTAGAGGCCAGATAACGGTGGCTCAGGCCTGTAATCCCAGCACTTTGGGAGGCCGAGGCGGGTAGATCACGAGGTCAGGAGATCGAGACCATCCCGGCTAACATGGTGAAACCCCGTCTCTACTAAAAATACAAAAAATTACCCAGGTGTGATGGTGGGCGCCTGTAGTCTCAGCTGCTCAGGAGGCTGAAGCAGGAGAATTGCTTGAACCCGGGAGGTGGAGGTTACAGTGAGCCAAGATTGTGCCATTGCACTCCAGCCTGGGCGACAGAGCAAGACTCCGTCTCAGCAACAACAACAAAAAAACAAAAATCTAACCCGCAAACACACAAAAAACAGAAATGTCTGTTAGTATTTTTAAAGGTTGCCTTGTAAAATTAGGACTGCAATAATGCAATCCAAGGCCCTCAAAGCATAAAACAGAAGTAATAAGGAATTCATTCAGATCTTTTTTGAAGTTGTTATACCTGTCTTTTTTTTCTTTAAAAAAAGGAAAAAATTTGTTACATATTGGGTTAAAAAAAGCAGAGGTGCTGGGCACAGTGGCTAATGCCTATAATCCCTACACTTTGGGAGGCCAAGGCAGGAGGATCGCTTGAGCCCAGGAGTTTGAGACCAGCCATAGTGAGACCCCATCTCTATAAAAAAAAATTTAAAAATTATCCAGGTGTCTGTGGTCCTAGCTACTCAGGAGGCCTAGGTTTTGGGCCCAAGAGGTTGAGGCTGCAGTGAGCCTTGATCACACCACTGCTCTCCAGCCTGGGCAACAGGGCAAGACCCTGTCTCAGACAGACAGACAAACAAACAAAAGGCAGAGGTAAGTTAACCTATTTATTAATGGTCTACTGGTGTAGATATAAGCTAGAAATAACATTCAAGTGTTTTTACTTCTACTATAGTTATCTGGCCACTTTGGGATTCATTATACTGAATTAGTTCACAGAGGAGGTAAAATCTGTTGTTTATGATTACATATTAACTCTACCATGTTACCTTCAGCCTTGCTACAGTATGTCATTTCTGAAGGCATTTAGCAAAAGTGACTTGAAGAATTGTAGTTTTGATGACTTCTATGTATTTTATAAAAGGCAGGCAGAGTTTTTGTGTTTGCTTTCCCTTCCTCTAGATACCTTAAATTTTTGCTACCACATATTTCCAACAATTTGATTATGATGTGCCCTTGTGTAATGTGGTTGGTGTTTATTTGGCTTGGAGTTCATTGAATTTTTTTGATCCGTGGACTTATACCTTTAGTCAAATTTGAAAAATGTCTTCAGATCTTTTTTCCTCCTATCCTGTTATTCTTTTTACTTTCTGGGACTCTTAGTACACACAAGTTTGATTGCTTGATACTGTGTTGCAGGCCACCGAGGCTGTTTCCTTTTAGTCTTTTTTTCTTTCCTCCTTTTCTTCTTTCTGTGCTTCATTTTGAATAGCTTCAATAGTTTCGTTTCCTATGTCTTCAAGTTCACTTATATTTTTTTCTTCTATAGTGTCTGGTTTGTTTATACCATCCTGTGAATTTCTTTTTTAGATACTACATTATTTTGTTTATCTCTAGAAGTTCCATTTGGTTCTTTTTTTTTTTTCTTTCCATTTTAGCTCTCATTATTCATGTTTCTTTTGAAATTCTTAAATATATTTAGCATATTTTTAATAGCTGTTTTAATGTACTTGTCTGTTAATTCCATTATTCTAGGATTTTTTTCTTTCTGTTGGATGATTTTTCTCCTGGTTTTGGGTCATATTTTCCTGTTTATTCTTACAGCTGTTAATTTTTTTTTTTTTAAGATTAGGCATTGTGATTTTACTTTGCAGAATGTTAGACTTTATTGTTTTCCTTTAAAGAAAGGAACTTTGTCAGACATCTAAGTTACTTGAAGATCAACTTTATGTTTTGAAGCTTATTTTCAAGCTTGATCAGGGAAGGTCCACATTTGCCTTTAGTCTAAGGGTAATTTAGCCTTCTAATAAGATGTGACCCTTCTGGAGTCTTTGTTGATTGCCTCTGGTGATCAGCCATATGTTCTCTGACTTTTCAGAGCTTTAATGCCTCTTACCTTTGTGTAAGTCCGTCCTGAGAATCGTTCAGCTTATGGTTATTTGCCCGGCCCCATAGAGTAATGGTCTATGCATGCTTGTCTTCATATTCTGCAAAGACCAAAGGAGTCCCTTAGGAAGATTTCCGGAGCTCTTTTCCTGCCTAGCTTCCTCCTCTCCAGAACTCTACCCCAGCAGTTCCAGGTCCTTCAGCTTCCAGGGCTCTGAACTCTGTCTCCCCAACTCAGTGCTCTCCTTGTGATTCTTCTCCCTGTTCTGTTGTCTGCAATGGGTCCCAGGAAGAACGTGGGGCAACTGTTAAGGTTCACCCTTCATTTCCTTTCCCTTGGAGATCATAGTCCTGTACTGCCTGTTGTCTAGTATCCGAAACAGTTGTTTTATATGTTTTGTCCAAGTTTAGATTTGTTTGTGGTGGGAGGGTGAGTCTGGCCTCCCTTGTTATAATGTTGGCCTGAAGCAGAAGTTGAGTTTCTTTTATTTTTTAAATATATTTTCAATTTTTAACAACTGTTAAATAAGCAAGTATCAACAACAATAGATAGCAATATAATAAATATGCATATTCCTCCCACTTTGTTTATCAAATCTTAATTTTCTTCAATTTTTTTTTTTTTTTTTTAATAGGGTCTTACTCTGTTGCTCGTGCTGGAGTGACAGTGGTGTGATCTTGGTTCACTGCAACCTCCGCCTCTTGGGCTCAAGTAATCCTCCCACCTCAGCCTCCTGAGTAGATGGGACTACAGGCATGCACCACCACGCCCGAATAATTTTTATATGTATTTTTTTATAGAGATGGGGTTTTTGCCATGTTGCCCAGGTTGCTCTTGAATTCCTGGACTCAAGCAATCTGCCTGCCTTGGCCCCCCAAAGCGTTGGGATTACAGGCGTCAGCCACTGCGCCTGGCCTGTTTTCTTCAGTTCTTTATCAAGAAATGAAACATTAAAATACAGCTGAAGCCCCATGTTTGTTCTTTCTGATTCTCCCCCTGTGCCCCTCTGAGATAACTTCTATGAGTTCTGTGCATTTTTTTTTCCCTTTTTAATAAAAACAGGGTCTTGCTCCGTTATCCAGGCTGGAGTGCGGTGGTGAGATCATACTCAATGCAGCCTCAACCTTACGGGCTCATGTGATCCTTTCACCTCAGCCTCTCAAGTAGCTAGAACTACCGGTATGTGCTGCCATGCCTGGCTAATTTATTTATTTATATTTTTTAAAGACAGGGTCTCACTATGTTGCCTAGGCTAGTTTTGAACTCCTGGCTTCAAGTGATCCTCCTGCCTTGGTCTCTCAAAGCACTGGGATTACAGGCGTGAGCCACTGGCTGCTCACATGGTTTTTATAATAGTACTTAATAATTTTATATCTGAAAATATTATATAATGTTATTTTGCCCATTTAAAAACTTTAAAAAATGCTAACAAACTATGTGTACTCTGTAACTTGTCTTTTTTACTCAACACTATGTTTTTGAGAATTTTTCTTGTTGATCTGCGTAGTTACATTTTAACTGTTACATCTTACAATGTTTCCTTATGCAACAGCTGGTTCAGTCCATTCTCTTGTTAATGGAAATTTAGTTTGTTTCTAAGTTTTGCCAGTAGGAACAGTGTTGCAATGCACATTCTTAAACATGTCTGTTTGTACACATCTGAGGGTTTCATTTATTTGTGACAAAACTTGCCGGGCCATAGTGTTTATGCACCTTCAACTAGATATTGTTATTGTCAAAGTTTTCTTCCAAAAGGATTTTACCAATTTATACATTCCCCACTGATAGATATCCTTTTAACACTTGGTATTCTGAAACTTTAATTTTTACCAGTCAGATAGATGTGAAATCATGTAGACTTAATTTGCATTTCTTTGACTTCTAGTGAGAAGCAGTGTCTTCACATTTTTTTTTGGATTTTTAAAATTTATTTTTTATTTTTGTTTTTCTTGGAGACAGGGTCTTGTACTTTTACCCAGGCTGAAGTGCAGTGATGTGATCATAGCTCACGTTAACCTTGAACTCCTGGACTCAAGTGATCCTCCTGCTCCAGCTTCCTGAGTAGCTGGGACTACAGGTGTGTGCCACCACACCCAGTTAATTTTTAATTTTTTTTTTTGGTAGAGACGTGCTGTGTTGCACAGGTTGGTCTTAAACTCCTAGTCTCAAGCAGTCCTCCTGCCTTGACCTCCCAAAGTGCTGAGATTACAGGGGCAAACCACCGCACCTGGCCATATCTTTTGGATTTATAGGTCATTTGGATTTTCTTTTGGGAATTACCTGTTCATATTTTTCTCCATTTTTCTGCTGAATAATTTGTCTTTTCATACTTATTTTTCAAGCAATTTTACATATTTTCTGGCTGTTCATTATCAGTTGTATGTGCTGCAGATAACTTGTCTGTGATTGCCTTTTAATTTTTGAATTATGTCTTTAATTATACAGAAGTTTAAATTTTTAACATAATTAATTTACACGATTTTTCCCCCCTTAGCATGAGTCTATCAGATGGGGATGTCGTGGGATTTGACATGGAGTGGCCACCATTATACAATAAAGGGAAACTTGGCAAAGTTGCGCTAATTCAGTTGTGTGTTTCTGAGAGCAAATGTTACTTGTTCCACATTTCTTCCATGTCAGGTTGGTGTCTCTTCATTTCATTTTTTTATGGCTGATAATTGTAATATGTCAACTTTATCCCTATAAAATTAAGTTCTTTTATTAGCTGGCCATTCTCTCATTATCTTAAATTTATTTAAGTATTTATGTTCTACCTGATTCACTCGCATTCCTTGTTTTATTTAATTTTCACAACATACCTGTGAGGCATTGACATTTTTTCTGTTTTAGAGAAGAGAAAACTGAAATTGTAAGGGGCTAACTGACCAGGATATATACTGCTATTGCTAGCAGGAGTGGCATTGAAACTGATTATTTTTTCTTGTCATTTATCAATCAGGACCATTTGCTTTAGTTAAGACATACTCAAGGTGAATGTGTTTCTGAATTTAAGATTACTGTTAAATACAAATTTAAACATAAACCTGGTATGTATAAGAAGTAGGACATAAATCCATCATACTTGACAGAACTTACGGAAATAACAAGAAAATGTTACAGTTTTCCCCCAGGGATTAAAAATGTTGCTTGAAAATAAAGCAATTAAAAAGGCAGGTGTAGGAATTGAAGGAGATCAGTGGAAACTTCTACGTGACTTTGATATCAAATTGAAGAATTTTGTGGAGTTGACAGATGTTGCCAATAAAAAGGTAAAATCAATATATATACAATTTTCATAATGAAGATAATTTTGTGTTGCACAGAATGTACTTTCTATCTGAATGTTAGAGTTTTTGAAAAAATAGTTTAAGTTATATAATGTTTTTGTAGCAATAAAAAAGTTCCAAGTGAATGTTCTATAATGAAAACCTTTAGTTTAGTTTTTTTTTTTTTTTTAATTTTTGTTTCATGATCAGGGGTACATGTGCATGTTTGTTACATAGGTAAACTTGTGTCATGGGGGTTTATTGTACAGGTTATCACCCAGGTATTAAGCCTAGTACCCATTAGTTATTTTTCCTGATTCTCTTCCTCCCTTCTCCCACTCTCCACCACCCACAGTGTGTGTTGTTCCCCTCTATGTGTCCATGTGTTCTTATCATTTAGATCTCACTTACAAGTGAGAACATACGGTATTTGCTTTTCTGTTCCTGCATGAGTTTGCTAAGGATAATGGCCTCCAATGCCATCCCTGTCCCTGCAAAGAACATGATCTTGTTTTTTTTTTTTTAATGGCTGCATACTATTCCATACTATTCCATGATATATATGTACCACATTTTTTTTTTTTTTAATGCAGTCTATCATTGATGGGCATCTAGGCTGATTCCATGTCTTTGCTATTGTAAATAGTGCTGCAGTGAACATATGCGTGCATGTGTCTTTGTAACAGAATGATTTATATTCCTTTTGGTATATACCCAGTAGTGGGATTGCTGGGGTAAATAGTATTTCTTTCTTTAGGTCTTTGAGGAATTGCTACATAGCCTTCCACAATGGAAAACCTTTAGTTCTAATCCACTGTCTTGGCATACAGTTTTTTTTTTTTTTTTTTTTTTTTTTTCCCTGAGATGGAGTTTTGCTCTTGTTGCCCAGGCTGGAGTGCAATGGTACGATCTCGGCTCACTGCAACCTCCACCTCCCGGGTTTAAGTGATTCTCCTGCCTCAGCCTCCTGAGTAGCTGGGGTTACAGGCATGCGCCACCAAGCCTGGCTAATTTTGTGTTTTTAGTAGAGATGGGGTTTCTCCATGTTGGTCAGGCTGATCTCGAACTCCTCACCTCAGGTCATCTGCCTGCCTTGGCCTCCCAAACTGCTGAGATTACAGGCATAAGCCACTGCACCTGGCCAGCATACAGTTTCTTTCTTCCTTTCTTTCTTTTTTTTTCTTTTTGAGACACAGTCTTGCTCTGTTGCCTGGGCTGGAGTGCAGTGGTGCAATCTTGGCTCACTGAAAACTTTGCCTCCTGGGTTCAAGTGATTCTCCTGCCTCAGCCCCACAAGTAGCTGGGACTACAGGCGTGCCACCACACCCAGCTAATTTTTTGTATTTTGTTTAGTAGAGGCGGGGTTTCACCGTGTTAGCCAGGATGGTCTTGATCTCCTGACCGTGTGATCCACCTGCTTCGGCCTCCCAAAGTGCTGGGATTACATACAGTTTATTTAAGCAAGCCTTCTCCTTCCCTTCCTCCCAGTTCTTGGTACTCTTTCACATTCATATATTTGCAAATGTAAAATTGTGTTTTAGGTGTATATTTTTAATACATTTATACCAGTAACTCAAAAAAAATTTTTTTTTTAATTTAAAGGAGAGCATAATGGAGCTCTTGTGTTACAGTGCTCTTAGTGGAAGTTTGGCTCTCAGTTCCATCACCTATATTTCACATATTTTATTAATGAAGTCATTAAATTAAATTCTCATATTTAGCCAACTATTCATTTGGCTGGGAGGTAGAAAGACTACTAACCAGCTTTTTTTCATGAACAGTACTTTTAAAGTCCAAGAATTTTAATACCTACATTAGGGAAATTCTAGAATTAAATTCTTACAATGTGGACTGCATATGAGGCTTTTAGTGACAGGGAATTGGTTGAAGGCTGTCTGTGGGTTGTATTTTGGTATAACATTTCCTAATTTTATCTGTGGTATGTTCATTTGATGTCATTTGTTAATACCTGAAAACAGGAACTGATTTTTACTGTGTTGCTTTTTCATCATTTCTAGTTGAAATGTACAGAGACCTGGAGCCTCAGCGGTCTGGTTAAACACCTCTTAGGTAAACAGCTTCTGAAAGACAAGTCTATCCGCTGTAGCAATTGGAGTAAATTTCCTCTCACTGAGGACCAGAAACTGTATGCAGCCACTGATGCTTATGTACGTGCTTAAAGATCTTTAGAAATTGTGATGTGTTTTAAAAACATTATTATAAATGACTTTAGAAAAATTTTATTGTAGTAGTGGCAGAAACTCTACCAAAATATTTTATATCAATTTGGCATTGAAAAATGCTTAGGAAGACATTTAGTGAAACTGTTCATTCTCGATATTAGTTAGCAAGTACCAATCAACAGATTGTTCAATGCTAGTTATTTTCATTGTCATGAAGCCAAATTAATGTCTAATTTGTATGTAAAAAAAAATGTGAACTTGCTGAAAACATGAAAGGCTAAGAAACCCAGGCTGAGCAAGCACAAATAGTACTGATGATGGATTTGATATATAAACAATTCAGAATGAAAATAATTATAGTACAGTTTCTATTTTCAAACTGGCCTTATTTCCTATATTTATACATAAAATGTGGTGAAATTTTAGAAAAATTGCCTCCAAATTTAGCTTGTTGCTGCCATTAGATATATTTTTATATTTACATGTTTGTATGTAGTGAAATCTGGGCTTTTCTTTATATCTAGCACTATTGTGTGTTTTTTAAGAAACGTATTTTATTCCACAGTGAATTTGTTTTCTCCTAATTCATGCTATCATTTGTAGATGAATATTTTATTGTTTCTCCTTTGCATCTATCAAAGGAATGGAAACTCCTTTGAATTGTAACCAGCAACAATTCACTTTTGTTAGGAAAATTGGATGATAATTTTCCTTTAAAAGATATCCCCAAACTTGCTGAGAGCTAGCACAAGTTCTGTAGCATTTTTATTCATGAAAAATCAATGTGACTTGATTGTTCTTGTTAACAGGACTTAGAAGGAGGACTCTTCATATACTGACTAACATTCTCAGCTGATTTAAATAGGATTTCTCTCACTAGATTGCATTTTGTTAGATTCCGTTATAGGTTATTTTATTTGGATATTGTGTGTAATATTGAGTGTGAAAAAGTGAAAACAAACTTTTAAGGCGTAGGCAGCTTACTTTCTCAATTTTCACAATTGGTATGATTATTAAATGAGGACATATTGATATTTGTGTCACATAATAGGTTGAATTCCATGTTTGGGTGCTTTGCGAATCATTCTCTTCGATTTTTCTGAAGATGGGACTTACTGTTTTATTTCAGTGATCTTTAGGACACTTTTTAAATTTTTCTGTTTTTTTATAGGCTGGTTTTATTATTTACCGAAATTTAGAAATTTTGGATGATGCTGTGCAAAGGTTTGCTATAAATAAAGGTATGTTAAGATCCATAAATAAAATGTGAATTCACTCTTTTGTGAGGGTTATCTCCAAAAAGATAATATTCACATATTTGCAAAGCATTCAGTGCTGTAACTTCTTGAATGTCTGAGTATTCCTGACATTAGGGTGGGATCCATCAGGGCCCAAGATTAGTGTTTCATCTTTGTTACTTGTGGCAAAGCAGCCCTTACTTCTTTTACTTTGTAGCATTGCTATGTATTTGGCTTCTAGAATTGGGGCTTTGTGGCTTTCATAATAGCAGTGACACAGCCAGCTTTCTCCCAGTCTGGAGATGATACGTCCTTGCTATAAGTATTTGAAATGCTTTCTATATAATACTTTAAAACATATGAGATGGCTTATCCCCAAGATGGTAGCTAATAAACACTAAATGAGAAAGTAGGTAAAGATATATTTATTCATTTATTAAATATTGTTGAGCATTTTACAGTGCTTTCTAACATACTGGTTTACATTTCTAATTTTTTTCTGTGATTTTTCTCTAAAAATAATGGACATGTCATCCAAACTCAGTGCTGTTTTTAGAGGTCTTGATAGGCCAGTGAGTGCAGAAGGAGCCACGTAGTGGAGTGGGTGAGCCCAGGCTTTTTGTTGCACAGACCAATGTGAATCCCAGCCATGTGACCTGGGATGTACCTGTTTCTCCAAGGGTGGAATGTGGATACTAGCATAGTGTCTGTTTTATAGAATAATTGTGAACACCTAAAGGGACAAACTATTCAAAACATCTGTATTGATAATAAAGTTATCACTATTCTTGTAGTTTCTTTTTGGCGGTTTTAAATGATTGTGTTTGTTAAGATGTTAATTAAATTAGACCATTTTGCTAAATACTCTTAAAAATATGGCATGACTGCCTCATATAAAATGATATGATATTCTTTATAATTGTCATTGAGAAGGGATTCAGAGCCTCTGTGGGTGGCAGGTCCTCCTTTGTATGTTAAGGTAGAAGAGTCTTTATTCTTACTTCCCCTCCCTGGAGAGCCACTTCTGATGAATGCCTGCTGGTTCTCTGTAGTCAGAGGTCTTGTGGCTGTAACTTAGAGTCAGCCTCCATATCCCTGGGTTCTGCATCTGTGGGTTCAGCCAATCGCAGATTGAGAACATTCCAGCCGGAAAAAAAAAAATTCACAGTTTAAAAAAGGAAAAGTTGAATTTACTGCGTGGAGTACCACACTGAATCCATATGAATGAAGTGATGTGTAGGCATTGTATAAGGTATTATAAGAAATCTGGAGATGATTTAAAGTATACAGGATAATGTGTATAGGTTATATGCAAATACTGCAGCATTTTATGTAAGAGACTTGATCATCTATGGATTTGATATCAGTGATGGGGAGGTTCCTGGAACCAATCCCTCAAGGATACAGAGGAATGACTGTATGTTAATTAACTGAGGCAGGTGATAGGTTTTTTAAGCTGATTAGGGAAACAGTATGTAAGAACTTATTTAACTCATAATAAAACTAAAATTCAACAGAGGAGATTTATGAATTTTTGGCTTTATGGTTTGTGGAATTGCATGTAGGTTACATGTACAATTTTGTTACATGTGCAATTTTGATGAAAATGCTTCCAAGGAATGTTTACTATATTTTTCACTAAAGTAATACATATTAATAACACAATACTGGAAGTCCTGGTATCTGTGTACCTGTCATTGTAATGCTACATTGTAATACTACATTATTTGACCTTCACTTTTTTTTCCCTTTATTACGTTATATATGTGAGTATATTGTGACATCTTGACTCAGATTCCAGTGAATTGTATTAGTTTGGTGCAAAAACAATTATGGTTTTGGTAATTTTTAATGGCAAAAACCACAGTTACTTTTGCACCAACCTAATAACCAAGAATACCATCTTTTTGCCTTCCTTCCTCCCTCCCTTCCTTTCTGTTATTTAGCCAGAAGTATCAGCATCACTGTTCTCTAATTTTCTTCATGTACATATGGATGATATTTTCAAATGATCACTTTTCTCTTTCGCTTTTTATTATTAGACTGTTTTTTTCTTCTTGTTAAAGGATAAAAAGATTAGAACATAAAAGAATGTTTACACATTGTTTTCCCATTGACTTATTCCCAAGATGGTAGCTAATAAACACCAAATGATATAGTAGTTAAAGATACATTTACTCATTTATTAAATATTGCTGAGCATTTTACAATATGGGAATACATTAGTGAACAAGCCAGGCATAGTCTGTTTCCTGAGGGGCCTACAGTTTTATTGGGGATATAGATGAGTGAAAAAAGCAATTGCAGGGAGATGAGTCTTACGTCATGGGAAAACAAGGTACAGTAGTTAGCACACCAAGAGGCATCTGACACATATTGGGGGAAATATTATAGAATATTTCCTGGAGAAAGTGCAGGTAAAAGCCAGACCTGAAACCTGAGCAAGAGTTAGCTAAGGCCGGGCGCAGTGGCTCATGCCTGTAATCCTAGCACTTCGGGAGGCCAAGGTGGGTAGATCACCTGAGGTCAGGAGTTCGAGACCAGCCTGGCCAAAATGGTCAAACACCATCTCTACTAAAAATACAAAAAACTAGCTGGATGTGGTAATGGGCGCCTGTAATCCCAGCTACTTGGGAGATTGAGGCAGGAGAATCGCTTTAATCTGGGAGGCGGAGGTTGTAGTGAGCTGAGATTGCACCATTGCACTCCAGCCTGCATGACAAGAGTGAGACTCTGTCTCAAAAAAAAAAAAGTTAGCTAGCTGAAGAGTATAGGAAAGAATGGGTACAGGAAATTACAGGCGCCAAGTTTCAGAGGTAAGAGAAATTATGGTGTCTATAGGTAATTGAAAGTAGTTCAGTAGAACATTGAATAGGACTGGGCGGATGAAGGTGAAGCAGAAAAAGGAAAGCAGATGGGCCATGGTAAGAAGTTTATATCTCCTCCCAAGAGCAATCGAAGTGACTGAGGGTTTTAAACACAGCAATGAATTACATTAAAAAAAAGAAGAACTTGGGCTCTAGAATAAAAAACGAATGGTAGGAGGAAGGCAGGAGTCACAGTAGGAATATCTTTTGGGAGGCTGTGACAATAATCCAAGTGAGAGGTAATGGCAACTTGAATCGGTTAATTGTGTTGAGAATGGAGAGAAGTTGACAGATTCAAAATTAATTTTTTTTTTTTTTCTTTTCTTGAGTCTTGCTCTGTCACCCAGGCTAGATGTGATCTCGGCTTACCGCATCTTCTACCTCCTGGGTTCAAGCGATTCTCCTGCCTCAGCCTCCTGAGTAACTGGGATTACAGGCACCTGCTACCACACCCAGCTAATTTTTATATGTTTAGTGGAGATGGGGTTTCGCCATGTTGGCCAGGCTGGTCTTGAACTCCTGGTCTCAAGTCCTCCGCCCACCTCAGCCTCCCAAAGTGCTGGAATTATAGGCGTGAGCTACCACACCTGACCTCAAAATACATTTAATAGAGCAAGCATTGAGCCACTATGCCCCGCCTCAAAATACGTTTAATAAACCAACGGAATTTGAGGTAATGATGAAAGACACATGTCAAGGATCATTCCTGTGTTGTTGGCATAAGCAACGGGAATGAAAAGCATTGAGGAAGAGCAAGATTTTGGGATGCATTGTCACACAGTTGATTTTAGGTATGTTAAGGGAGAGAGACCTGTAAGATAGCAAAGTGGAGGTGGTGCAAGAATTAGTTGTGTTGGCTGTAGCGCAGAGGACAGTTTGAGTTAAGAGAGTTTGGACTGAGAATCCTGAGGAACTCTTAGTGTTGAACATTTGTGTGGAGGAGGGGACACCAAAGGAGTTGCCATAGACATCGAGGAAATTAGGAGGTGTGGTGTGCAGAAAGCCAAGTGAAGAACATGTTTTAAGTAGGAGGATGCTATCAACTGTTTTAAATTCTGCTGAGAGTTTGAGAAACTGAGGACTTAGAATTCATCATTAGATTTGGCAATGCGCCGATCATTTGTCATCTTTTAAACAATAGCTTTGCTGTACTGGGTAGCAAAGGAGTGTTTTGAGGAGTGGTCATTTGGAGCATATGCTGTTCAAACAGAGAAGAGTCCACAGTCTTTGTTAACATGAAGGTCCTATAACCATAGCAAGAGAATGAGGTAGGAGGAAATCATATTAATGTGAATAGAGGAGTAAGTTAGACCTAAGGAATGTGGAAACAGAGACAGGTTCTCATTATGTTGCCCAGCCTGGCTCAGACTCATGGCCTCAAGCGATCCTCCTGCCTCAGCCTCCTGAATACCTTGGGTTTCAGGCCACTGCGTCTGGCTTGAAAACAACATTTTCTTGGAAGCTTGTTTTAGTTGTTTTAGAAATAACTAAGGCATGTGTAAACAACTGTTCTTCTAGCAGGTTAGTTTGGAAAGGGAATGTTTATTGATTCATATAACACTTATTTGTTGGGTGCTTATGTGTCAGGCACTGTTAGAGTTGCTTGGGAAAATTTACAAGCCAAACGAACCACACCCCTTCATTTCCTTTGGGTGAAGTGAGGGAGCCGTGTGGTTATCTGAAGGAAGACCATAGCAGGATTAGAGGGAAGAAAGTGCAAAACCTCCTAGGGTGATTGGCTGGCTTGTTTGGAGGAACAGTGCATATAACTGAATGAAATGAGTGAGGGTAAGAGTGGCAGGAAATGAGGCTAGAAAAGGAACTTGGGCCACATCACATAGGGCCTTGTAGGCTGTGGATCTGACTTCATTTCTTATTAATGAAAATAAATACGATGATGGGTGATGGGAAACCCATAGGGGGTTTGGAGCAGAATAATTATATAATTAAAATTTTATTTTAGAAAGATTTTTCTGGTTGTCGTAAAAGGAAAAATGTTTAGCCCCAGGGCATTTTGGCAGAGAGTTTGGAGGCTATTGTAACAGCCCAGGCAATAGACAATAATTGTTTGGATTAGACTGGTAGCAATAGAGGTGATGAGAAGTGGTAGCTTCTGTAGATATTTGGAAGATATATATTGTGAGGGATTTGCTGATGAATTCTCTGTAAGGGGTGAGGTGTGAAGATTGATAGAACGTTAAGATATTTTGGTCAGATCATCTGATGAATGGAAAGGTCAGTTATAGTGGACAGATTATGAGAAGAACAGGTTTGGGTGAGAAAACTTTAGATTTCAGAGTTGCATATCCTAAGTTTTAGATGATTATTGGTATCCAAGAGAATGTCTTAGTTGGAAATATGATCCCAAAGTTCAAGGTTGAGGTTGGAGATGTAATTCAGATCCGATGGTAGTTAAAGCAGTGAGACTGAATGAGATAAAATAGGGAGTGAATGAAATAAAGAATAGACGTGATATTGACCTCAAAGGCACACCAGCATTTAGAGGTTGGGAAGATGAGGAGAGAGCAGCAAAGAGGACTGGGAGGACCACTAATGAAGGAGGGAAGTACAGGAGGTGTTTAGTTCTGAAGCCACCTGAAGAAAATGTTTTAAATAGGAAGAAGTTGTCAGTTGCTTTAAATCATTTGGAGAAGTTGAGTAAGATGAGAGTCTAGAATTAAGTTAGGTTGGATGGTGTAGAGGCCATCAATAACTTTTTCTTTTCTTTTTTTTTTTTTTGAGACAGAGTCTTGCTCAGTCGCCCATGCTGGAGTGCAGTGGCACAATCTCGGCTCGCTGCAAGCTCCGCCTCTTGGGTTCACGCTGTTTTGCTGCCTCAGCCTCCCGAGTAGCTGGGACTACAGGCGCCGGCCACCACACCTGGCTAATTTTTTTGTATTTTTAGGAGAGATGGGGTTTCACCATGTTAGCCAGGGTGCTCTAGATCTCTTGACCTCATGATCCACCCGCCTTGGCCTTGCAAGTGCTAGGATTACAGGCCTGAGCCACCACGCCCGGCCCATCAGTAACCTTTTCAAAAGCAGCTTTGCTCTACTGATTTGGGTGAAAACTTAGTTGGAGTTGGTTTGGGAGGAAATGGGAGCAGAAAATTTGAGAGAGTGAGTATAGACAACTCTTTCAAGGAATTTTGCTATAAATGGGAGTAGAGATCTGAAGACTGAATAGCAAATTGAAAAGTGGGAAGATGAGGTAATTCTCTTATTGTTTTATTTTTCTTAGTGAAATAAGAGGTGAAGTTGTTCTCACAGGTGTTGGAGGTTCACAAAGAAAGGAAGATGTTTGAAATAGTCATTTTGAGAGTGGGAAACAGAAGAATTAACAGTCAGGGCTGAGGGTGCGTTTGAAATCTGTGTCCTGAGTTTAAAATAACTTGTGTCATCATCGATGTGCTTTATTTTCAACTATATTCAACTGCTTGGGTGTAGGCCTCAGGTAGGTAAAAAAAAAAAAAGTGGGTTTTATTAAGAGTAGAGGTTTTGCCAGGTAATTACCATGGAGGGAGGGAAGAGCAAAGGAGTTGAGAGTCTATAGATACAAAGGAATGATTATTGTGGGTAAGAGAGAAATGGAAGGCTCAGTGGGGAGTGGGAGTAGGGAGGGCGATAGGTAAGGAAAAGGTGATAGGATCAATGCATTTGGTTCTGCAAGTGTCAAAGTATTGTTGGGGAAAGCATGCTGGAAGGAAAGATAGGTATGCTGGTGTTCTCAGGGTGGAAGGCTTACAGTTGAAGTCTGGAAGTGGTGATTTTATTGGCAGTTATAAGGTCAACAGTATGACTGTGGAATGGAGTGGCTAAGGTCTGTTGAAGAAAAGATTGTCGGAAATGCAGGGGTCAAGGAACTGGCCTGTGGATGTTGAAGTCACTGGCAGTTATCACAGGAATAGTAGTGGAGGGAAAGTCAGTTAATGAATCAGGCGTTAAGATCTCTAAGGGATGAAAGGATGCAGTTTGGAGATGACAAGATAACTGTAGTAATCACAAATAGCAGGTTATGTAGCTCTATCTCATAGGCTTCAGAGGAGATGAGCTTTTGAAGGACAAGAGAAATGATGATGAATAAATTCTAAGCAGGGGAAGTGTTTGGTAAAGCAGGGCAGGCTTTGTGCTGTTGATGGCAAATGATGTACCAGGCAGGATGAAGTTGAGAATTTGGAAGATGATCACTGATTAGGAAGGCTTACATTTTATTTTGACCGGGTTGGTAGCTCATGCCTGTAATCCCAGCAGTTTGGAAGGCCAAGGTGGGCGGATCACTTGAGGCCGGAAGTTGGAGACCAGCCTGGCCACCATGGCGAAACACTGTCTCTACTAGAAATACAAAAAAAAAAAAAAAAAAAAATTAGCTGGGCATGGTGGCACATGCCTGTAGTCCCAGCTACTCCGGGGGCTAGGGAATGAGAATCGCTTGAAGCCGGGAGGTGGAGGTTGCAGTGAGCCGAGATCGCGCCACTGCACTCCAGCCTGGGCGACAGAGTGAGACTCTGTCTCAAAAAAAAAAGGAAGGGCTTGCATTTTATTTTGGTGATGACTGGGAATGAAGGCATGAGGGATGACTGTTGGAGAAGGCTGTGCTTACTAAACAGTATTATTAAGTAGCAGCATACATGGTGTTATACTGACTTCTGATTTTGCAATAGTACAGACGGGTTCAGATTCTCATTTCCACCTTCTTCTGCCTAGGCCAATAACTGCTGGGTTATAATACATATGACTGCAGATCATTTGTAATTTACTTTAAATTGAAACAGTACAAATTTGAAAGAGAGGAAAAGCAACTGAGGCAAATTGGGGATTGAATAAGAAGGTCTTTTTGTTGGAATTCATTTAAGGAAAGAAAATGAAAATTTGAGCCCTAATATTATTTAATGAAGTGGCTGAATGAATATCTCTGCTTTGTGGTTTGAAAATTAATATTGATTTTTTTTTTTTTTCTCCTAGAGGAAGAAATCCTACTTAGCGACATGAACAAACAGTTGACTTCAATCTCTGAGGAAGTGATGGATCTGGCTAAGCATCTTCCTGATGCTTTCAGTAAATTGGAAAACCCACAGAGGTTAAATATTACCGTTTTTTTTTTTGAATTTAAATCAATTCTGTTTTTTTTAAATTACATTTTCCTGTTTGTGAAGAATACTATTTATTAAGGTTGACTCATAGAAATTTGCTTGAATACCCACACACAGACTGATGCATAAATTTGAGAGCTATCTTTCCAGTTGTTAAATAGTGAATCCAAAGGTTTAAGCCTTTTCTGTCTGCTTTGTACGATGTTTTATGAAACAAAGGAATAGAAATTGTATTCATATTATACATTTTGAAATTATATCTATATTATATTTTTTGTGAAAGCAAAATAAGTATACATTAAGGAAAATATTTAAGATTCAAAGTTGTCATTTTCTTTCTGTTAATGAGTATCTTTCATTTGATAACATTTATAGTTTGGTCACTTGAAATCTATAGTGACCAAAAGCAACTTCATACTTAGTAGCCTCATTTTCTGTTATTATCTGATTATTACTTAAGAATTCTACTTAATTAAATAGATTATTAGAACAAAAGACATTGCAATTTTAGAGATTCTTTTATAGCTAAAGCACTAGGTAACTTAAAAAAGTTGGATCAAATGTTATACAGATTAATAGATCTTGGAATACAGGTGCTGTGTCTTTTTGGAATCAGACCTTGTCCTGGCCTTAATTGCAGGATGACTTCCTTGTTAAATCTCTAAAAGCAGGAATGCTCTGGAACAATGAACAATTAGAATGTGGTAACGTAATTTTGGGCCAAAAAATACTTTGTAGAAATGTGAAACTCTTACTTGAAATAGAAAGAATTCTGACTGAAAAAGTGCAGTTAATGTATGCTTTTCTGGATAAGATTTGTGATAGATTTGATTGAGATTTAAAACCATGATATATAAATTTAGCTTTTTTGTCAAAGTAATGACCGTCCCCCTAGAATTTGTTTTGGTTTTTTTTTTTTTCTTTTTCTTTCTTTCTTTTTTTTTTGAGATGGCGTCTGGCTCTGTCGCCCAGGCTGAAGTGTAGTGGTGCAATCTCAGCTCACTGCAACCTCCGCCTCCCAGGTTCAGGCCATTCTCCTGCCTCAGCCTCCTGAGTAGCTGGGACTACAGGCACCCGCCATCATGACTGGCTGATTTTTTTCTATTTTTAGTAGAGACGGAGTTTCACCGTGTTAGCCAGGATGGTCTCAATTTCCTGACCTCACGATCCACCCGCTTCGGCCTCCCAAAGTGCTGGGATTACAGGCGTGAGGCACCACGCCTGGCCCTGTTTTGGTAATTTTTAATGCAACTTGGAGAATTTCTGAAAGATGTAACTTTTTTTTTTTTTTTTGGGACGGAGTCTCGCTCTGTCGCCAAGGCTGGAGTGCAGTGGCACAGTCTCGGCTCACTGCAAGCTCTGCCTTCCGGGTTCACGCCATTCTCCTGCCTTAGCCTCCCGAGTAGCTGGGACTACAGGCACCCGCCACCACGCCCGTCTATTTTTTTTTATTTTTAGTAGAGACGGGGTTTCACCATGTTAGCCAGGATGGTCTTGATCTCCTCACCTCATGATCTGCCCGCCTCAGCCTCCGAAAGTGCTGGGATTATAGGCGTGAGCCACCACGCCCGGCCTGAAAGATATAACTTTAAATGGGGGAGGATACTAGTAAAGCTATTTCTTACTCATTTATACATTTTTCCCTCCATGAAATTAGAGCAGTCACCTTTTACGTGACTTTTACATGCATTTCAGATTTTTGTACTAGCAATTAAAATATCTACTGGATGTAAATCACATATGCTTAATGCTTTGCTTTGTAATATCTGTTGAAGTCAAGTAAAATATAGAGACAGATCATTAAATTGAAAATGTTTTATTTGGGAAGCAAGAATTAAATTTGGGACATATACACAGACTGGGTGGTCTTTGGTATCTCTGAACAACGAAGAGAAGTTTGGAGGTTATATAAAAAGGAAAATGTTACGTATTGTTTTTCCAGAAAGTTCTTTGGCACTAGTAAATTTTGGTGAGTTGGAAGCTCTGAATTGGTTAGTGACTGTGGTGGGTAAAACTAGTCTTAGAGTTGCAGCAGTTGTTTCAGTATCTATTAGATAAAACTGGTTTTAGGTTATAATAGGCAGTTTCAGAAAGTAGGCTCCCAGAAAATTATATTCTTAAAGTAATGTTATGTGCCTTGAGTGCTTTTTTTCTCTTGGCCCTTGACTCTGATTTAGTTGGGTATGACAAGAATTATCAATTTATATAATTATTTTTTACATATTGAAGCTAAATGGGTTTTCTTAAAACTTGGGAATGGGAAAAACTGGGTCTTGCGAAGTTTTAGTGTGAAAACAATAATTAGTCTCTTATTTCATGTTCTTTGTAACCAGTCCACAGTAATATCTAATGTATCTAGATGACACCTCAGAACCAGGAGAGAACGAAAAAGACCTCTGAGCAGTCAAAATAATGCTATAAGCATGTATTCCAGCTTACTTTCTGCATTTCCAGTGGAGTGCATGAGGCCACGTTTTGCTTGACAAGCTTGGGTACCGAGTTAAAGTGAAAATGGTGTAAATAACTAATGATATGCACATGACAGTAGGTGGAAGTGACAGCTGACAATCTGTGAAAGAGTGAACAAAACTATAAAAATTCGAACTAAGAACTCTTAAAATAGAACGGTTTGAAGTTTGTTACAGAAGGGAGCAGCTTTATGCTTCAGTGGACTCTGAAGGTATTGGCAGTGTATAGTACTGCTTAGTCACTGATTTAAATTCAGTATATATCTCTTCTATTGCTGTCGTGTACTTGACATTCTCCTGGGTGCTAAGGCTGTCTGCAGGCTACTAATATGCATAATAACAATCCTGAAGAAGAAGGAAAAGTACACTGTGCCTTACTGAAGAAGGCAGGACAGCCTTGGTATTTGTTAGAGTAAATATTAGTTATCTTATATAACACATGTTATATTCCCTGATGTCAGGGCCTGATAAATGAGCCCTTACACTCTTGATAGTCAATCTGTGCCACTGTTGCTGTTTTGTATGTGACACCATTTCCTGTCCATGTAACAATTAAACTGTATCACATACCTGTTCCTACTAAACTATTTGCATGTAATTTTAACATTTGAGTGGCTGCATGTAAGGCTAAAAGTTCTTTATAAGATTTATAGAATTTTAGAATGTTTAAATTAGATAACATTAGTGTGTTTTTAGTTTTTGAATTTAATTTTGCTCTTGATTTTGTTTGTGTTAATGTAGACTTTGTCTACTTAAGCTTGAGCCCAACTTTGGAGTGGTGTTTTCAGTGATAGAAGTAACTGGAAATAACGCATGAAACCACTTAGCACTTTTGGTAGTTTATTCCCCTGAAGGATCAAATTTTTACTTGAGTCATTAGTATAAAATTTTAAAAGGCATGTCAGATTTTATTAAGCATTGATATTAAATATATAAATATTAGAAGACCTAAACAAAATCACTAATTAAGGAGTAAAACATGTCCCTGCCTATCATAATCCCTTCACTTCCACTAATTTCTGCTTTTATGAAGTACTTTAATAAGCTCTACAACAAATAGACAAGATGTTGTGCCTCATTTTACACTCTAGCAGTCGTTTTCCATTCCAACTAACTAGGTTGGGTTATAATATAGTCATTTAAACTTACTTAGTTAAAATGTTATACATTAGCAGCTGCAATTAAGGAGCTAAGAAATTCAGCTCATATTTATTTATATGCATCCTATCCATATTTTCTCACTTGTTATATTTGCCTACTGATGGGAAATTGATTTTTTCTGTTCCAAAAATGTAGAGTTTCGAGATTTTTGGAGATGCAAAACAGCATCATTTTCAAATTAGAGCACAAACACTCTTACTTGTTCCAGTTGGGACTAGTAATTGATCAGTGAAGTGAAACAATTAGGAAAACGGGATCATCAAATTTTCTTTCTTTTTTGAGATGGAATATTGCTCTTGTTGCCCAAGCTGGAATGCAGTGGCATTACCTCAGTTCACTGGGACCTCTGCCTACGGGATTCAAGTGGTTCTCCTGCCTCAGCCTCCTGAGTAGTTGAGATTACAGGCACGTGCCACCACGTCTGGCTAAGTTTTATATTTTTAGTAGAGACAGGGTTTTGTCATGTTGGCAAGACTGGTCTCGAACTCCTGACCTCAAGTGATTTACCCGCCTCAGCCTCCCAAAGTGCTGGGATTACAGGCATGAGCCACTGCGCCCGCCCCAAATTTTCTTTTAACTTAAAATGTTAATGTTTGTTTGTTCCCAATCTTTTTGTATATGTCAAGGCTTTTTCGTTATATACAGGCCAGCTCTTTGGAGTTCTGCATGGTGTTTCTTGTTTAAACCACACCTATAGTGTACCATCTACAATTTCCAATTCTTTAAGACAGAGTGAAAAATTAAGACACTTGAAGTAATCTTAGTGTAGAGTCCTAGGCATTATGATTTTCCTTGAGACTTTTAGGGTTCTTTTATCATAGTTTATCAAACACCTTTTTTTTTTTTTTTAACAAAAAAGAAATTTAAAGAATCTTTCTGTATATTCAACTTAGAATTTAATGAAATAGTTTTTTTTTTTTTTTTTTTTTGGTGATCATGTATCATCAACTTACTTTACATTAATTAAATTAATCAAATTAATCAACAAAAAATATATAGTTGGCATAAACAAATTTGGGATCAAGCACTACTGACTCTTAGTAAACATACAAGTCAACTGTTGGTACAGAAGTGCCTCGATGCTAGAGAGTAGCCTGTAAGCTGTAATTATATGTGGGCATTAGGGAATGAAGAACAGTCTTAATACTATTGATCTTTTAAGTGAAGGTCAACTTAGAAAGCTTTTACTTATTAAAATGCTTCACAATTTGTCCTTATAGTTAATGCAATTAAAGTTCAATTAATCTTTCTATTTTTTTTAGAGTTTCTATCTTACTAAAGGATATTTCAGAAAATCTGTATTCACTGAGGAAGATGATAATTGGGTCTACTAACATTGAGACTGAACTGAGGCCTAGCAATAATTTAAACTTATTATCCTTTGAAGATTCAACTACTGGGGGAGTACAACAGAAACAAATTGGAGAACATAAAATTTTTATTAATGTTGAAGATGAAACATGGGACCCAACACTTGATCATTTAGCTAAACATGGTGGAGAAGATGTACTTGGAAATAAAGTGGAACGAAAAGAAGATGGATTTGAAGAAGGAGTAGAAGACAATAAATTGAAAGAGAATATGGAAAGAGCTTGTTTGATGTCGTTAGATATTACAGAACATGAACTCCAAATTTTGGAACAGCAGGCTCAGGAAAAATATCTTAGTGATATTGCTTATAAATCTACTGAGGTACTAAATAAAGAGGAAGCACATTTTTAGTTATTAGTAGGGTCTGGCTGACTTTATTCCTGTAAAGGGGCAGATAGTAAATATTTTAGGCTTTGTGGGACATTCAGTCTCTGTGGCAGTTACTCAGTTCTGCTATTGTAGTGTGAAAGCAGCCACAGACAAATGTAAACAATTGTGCCTGTCTGTGTTTCAATGAAACTTTATCTATAAAAACAGATAGTGGGCCATATTTGGCTTGTGAGCCATAGTTTGCTGCTCCTGACTTAGTATGATGTGCAGCATTGTGTAGTGGAAAGATTTTATAGTGTCAACAGACATTTGTAGTAGTTCACTATTTTATAATTTCGTATGCTTTTTTCATAATATCTCTGCTTTTTGTGGATTCTCTTCATATCTACTAGTGTTTACTCTTCTGACTTTGATTTTTGGGGGTGTATTTTATTTCTTTATACAGACTTTTTTTCTTTTTTCTTTTTTTTTTGAGACAGGGTCTTGCTCTGTCACCCCAGCTGGAGTGCAGTGGTGCGATCTTGGCTGCCTGCAGCCTTCAACTCCTGGGCTTAAGTGATCCTTTCACCTCAGCCTCCCTAGTAGCTGGGAACACAGGCCTGGGCCACTACACTCAGCTGATTTTTGTAATTTTTTGTAGAGATGGGGTTTCGCTCTGTTGCCCAGACTGGTCTCCAACTCCTGGACTCAAGTGATCCACCTTCCTTGACCTCCCAAAGTGTTGGGATTATAAGTGTGGGTCACTGTGCCTGGTCCAGAATTTCTTTACTTGCTCATGTAAGAGGGTTTCTAATAAACTCCTGATGCTTTTGCCTGACACTATAGTTTTACTGTCATCTCAGAGTCAGATTTTTTTCCCTTAACTTCTTCATTAAATTAATTTCTTAATTTCTCATTTGTTTTTCATTAGTTTACAAAATTACTTGTTGCCTATATTCTCTGAAATTTTATATTTCATTTCACGATAAATAAGTTTTTAAAAAAATTAGATTTGAGGCCAGGCGCAGTGGCTTACGCCTGTAATCCCAGCACTTTGGGAGGCCAAGGTGGGCAGATCACAAGGTCAGGAGCTCGAGACCATCCTGGCTCACACGGTGAAACCCCGTCTCTACTAAAAATCCAAAAAAATTAGCCGGACGTGGTGGTGCGCGCCTGTAGCCCCAGCTATTCAGGAGGCTGAGGCAGGAGAATAGTGTGAACCCAAGAGGCGGAGCTTGCAGTGAGCTGAGATTGCACCACTACACCCTAGCCTGGGCGAAAGAGCAAGACTCCGTCTCAAAAAAAAAAAAAAAAAAAGATTAGATTTGACCATTTAATTAGAGTTATTTCACCATCATTTTTCTAATGGCAACAATAATTTTAGTATTTGAGCAATTATCTATATTTTGGTAACTATTAGTAATCACTTCCATCAGTATATACATGCATTTCATTTTAAAATGATTTTCAAAATATTCTCATACCAACCATTCATAAAGGATGTTCCCCTTTTGGGAAATATCAGTTTTTGCTAACATCTGCATTTCCCTTTGATATTCTAGGAATTTTTATTAGGTATACACTTTAAGTGATATGTTTCATATAGTATTATAGAATTACCAGGATTTCATGACTTTTTTTTTTTTTTTTGAGATGGAATCTAGCTCTGTCGCCCAAGCTGGAGTGCAGTGGCACAATCTCAGCTCACTGAAACCTCCGCCTCCCTAATTCAAGTGATTCTCCTACCTCAGCCTCCCAAGTAGCTGGGATTATAGGTACCCGCCACCACACCTGGCTAATTTTTGTATTTTTAGTAGAGACGGGGTTTCACCATGTTGGCCATGCTGATCTCGAACTCCTGACCTCAAGTGATCCGCCTGCCTTGGCCTCCCAAAGTGCTGGGATTACAGGTGTGAGTCACTGCACCTGGCCTTAGATTTCGTGATTTGGCTGACATCTTTTACACCAATTATTGCCATTTTTTATTGGGTACCAATTATTAGTATTGTTTTCTTTATTCATTAAATAAGAAGTAAAAGAACTTTTAAAAAATAGAACTTTTTTTCCTAGTAAAAAGCTTATTTTCAGTTTTTTTTATTGCTTAAATTTTGCAGGTTAATAAAGGCTGTACTTCTTTTTCCTACTTCCTGTTTAAATATTTGGCATTTTTTGAGGGTTTTCTTTCTATGGATTTTTGTCGCGGAATCCCATCTTGTTGGACGCTTAGTTCCTGGAGATTGCCAAATTATTGAAAAGTTTCCTCATACCCAAACATTGGCAATAGACTGAATAAATAACATCTCTGACACTACTTTTCAATGATATAGAGAATGCTATTGGTAAAATACTGATTTATTTAAAGATACTACAATCATAGTAGTTTTTTGCAATCTTTTTTAAATCAGTGGATGTCAAAGAACTACTATTGTTCTTTGTACGGCATTTTTCAACGTTGTGAAGAGTTCTTATACTCAAAAAGTTTGGGAGACACAGTTTGACATTGTTTAACCTGAGTTGAACTTGTCATTTTGTATTCTTGTTTAGAGCAGGGATTTTATTTTGTCTCTTTATCTAACTTTGTATTCCTAACTATATTTCTTTCGTTCTCTTTGGTTCTCTGTTTCTTTGTTCATTCTTCTCTCCCTTTTTTATCTATCACATAAACATGTAAATATATGTTATATATTCATTAGGGAAGAGGAAGTTGTCTAAAGATATCTAGTACATAGGAGCTTTATTCTGCAGAAAAGAGGATATGAAGTCAATTATACTGGAAATTAATGCTTAATACTTTTTTTAAAGCATTTGTCTCCCACTAATAATGAAAACGATACGTCCTATGTAATTGAGAGTGATGAAGATTTAGAAATGGAGATGCTTAAGGTATGTTTACAATTACAAAAACATTACTTCAAGTTCTTTCCAAAGCACATTTAATTAAGTAAAATATTAACTAATTCTAAACCAGGTTCCACCACAATAAAATTGCTAGTAATTACGTAACATTAGATTTCACATTTTCCAATTCATTTTTCTTTTACGTAGTCTATAAATAATGGGTTAGAGATAATATACTAATTTTAAAAGTGCTTTTCTTGTTCCTTCTTGTTTTTTATTTTGAAATAGGGTCTCACTCTGTCACCCAGGCTGGAGTGCAGTTGCGCCATCTCGGCTCACTGCAACCTTCACCTCCTGGGCTCAAGTGATCCTTCTGCATGAGCCTCCCAAGTAGCTGGGATTATGGGCATGCACCATCATGCCTGGATAATTTTTATGTTTTTAGTAGAGACAGGGTTTCAACATGTTATCCATGCTGGTCTCGAATTCCTGACCTCAAGTGATCCACCCGCCTTGGCCTCCCAAAGTGCTGGGATTACAGGTGTGAGCCACCGCACCTGGCCTTGGATTTCATGATTTGACTGCCATCTTTTACACCAATTATTGCCATTTTTATTGGGTACTAATTATTAGTATTGTTTTCTTTATTAAATAAGAAGTAAAATAACTTAAAAAAAAACTTTTCTTCCTAGTAAAAAGTTTATTTTCAATTTTTTTTATTGCTTACATTTTGCAGGTTAATGAAGGCTGTACTTCCTTTTCCTACTTTCTGTTTAAATGTTTGGCATTTTTTGAGAGTTTTCTTTCTATGGATTTTTGTGGGGGATCCCATCTTGTTGGACACTTAGTTCCTGGAGATTGCCAAATTATTGAAAAGTTTCCTCATACCCAAACATTGGCAATAGACTGAATAAATAACATCTCTGACACTACTTTTCAATGATATAGAGAATGCTATTGGTAAAATACTGATTTATTTAAAGATATTACAATCATAGTAGTTTTTTGCAATCTTTTTAAATCAGTGGATGTCAAAGAACAACTGTTGTTCTTTGTACGGCATTTTTCAACGTTGTGAAGAGTTCTCATACTCAAAAAGTTTGGGAGACATAGTTTGACATTGTTTAACCTGAGTTGAACTTGTCATTTTGTATTCTTGTTTAGAGCAGGGATTTTATTTTGTCTCTTTATCTAACTTTGTATTCCTAACTGTATTACTTTCTTTCTCTTTGGTTCTTTCTTTGCTCATTCTTCTCTCTCTTCTTTTTTTATCTATCATATAAACATGTAAATATATGTTATATATTCATTAGGGAAGAGGAAGTTGTCTAAAGATATCTAGTACATAGGAGCTTTATTCTGCAGAAAAGAGGATATGAAGTCAATTATACTGGAAATTAATGCTGAATACTTTTTTTAAAAGCATTTATCTCCCACTAATAATGAAAACGATACATCCTATGTAATTGAGAGTGATGAAGATTTAGAAATGGAGATGCTTAAGGTATGTTTACAATTACAAAAACATTACTTCAAGTTCTTTCCAAAGCACATTTAATTAAGTAAAATATTAACTAATTCTAAACCAGGTTCCACCACAATAAAATTGCTAGTAATTACGTAACATTAGATTTCACATTTTCCAGTTCATGTTTCTTTTACGTAGTCTGTGAATAATGGGTTAGAGGTAATATACTAATTTTAAATGTGCTTTCTTTGTTCCTTCTTGTTTTTTATTTTGAAATAGGGTCTCACTCTGTCACCCAGGCTGGAGTGCAGTTGCGCCATCTCGGCTCACTGCAACCTTCACCTCCTGGGCTCAAGTGATCCTTCTGCATGAGCCTCCCGAGTAGCTGGGATTGCAGGCATGCACCACCACATCTGGCTTATTTTTGTATTTTTTGTAGAGATGGGGTTTCACCATGTTGCCCAGGGTGGTCTTAAACTCCTGGGCTCAAGTGATCCCCTGGCCTCAGCCTCCCAATGTGCTGGGATTGCAGGCATGAGCCGCTGCATCCAGCCCTGTGTTCCTTCTTGTGTTACTTTCTTGTAATTTTTTCCTGGAATATGGGTAGCAATTCAGCTCTCCAGTATTGAAGTTGCATTTCCTTTCTTCCAATTCATGTGTATCCGTTTTTATTTGGAAGTTTTGTTTTTATACATTCAATAATCATCTTTTCTTCCTTTGGTATTATTTACTATGGGTATTTTATATAATTTTCAAATGGATTAAATGGTTCAGTTTTACTCTCATTTATTATCGAGATTGAACATACTAGTTTGTAATTTATATATTTTCTATTCCTTTACCTCTAATTTCTTTGTCAGGTGTTATGAACCAAAGATGTATAATAAGAAAAGCCAGTGTAGCTAAATTAAGTAAAAAATGAAGAAAAACACAGAGGTTCACCATTATGCATTTTTTTTATTCCTAATCTTTAGGTTGATGAGTTTTTTTATTTTTATGAAATGAGATTAATTTCCTGACTTTTTTAGTTTTGAGGCCAAGTAGTGAGTAAGAATGTATATTCTAGGGCCAGGCATGGTGGCTCAGTCATGTAATCTCAGCACTTTGGGAGGCCGAGGCAGTAGGATCACTTCATTCCAGGAGTTTGAGACCAGCCTGGGCAACATGGCAAAACCCCGTCTCTACAGAAGAATACAAGAATTGACTGGGTGTGGTGGCGTGCGCCTGTAGTCCCAGCTACTTGGGAGGCTGAGGTGGGAGGATCACCTGAGCCTGGGGAGGTTGAGGCTGCAGTTAGCTGTGACCATGCCACTGCACTCCAGCCTGGGTGACAGAGTGAGACCCTGTCTCAATTAAACAACAAAAAAGACTAGATTGTGAATTCAGATGTAGGTTTGAATCCCAGCTTTTCCAGTTAGTAGCTGTGTGACTTTGGGGAAGTTTCTTAGCATCTTTGATACTCAGTTTTATAATTATTATTTAAGATGTTGCTTGTAAAGAGTTTAGTAGAGAGCCTGACATTTAGTAAGTGTTTAATAAATATTAGCTAACAGTAAAACTAGAACATAAATACTGAATTGTATTTTGTTATTAATTATCCATTTCTCTGAGAAGTACTGTTCCGATAGTATATTTATAGGAAACTTGTGGACGTCTACAAACATATATGTTAAATCTCTTAGAAAGCAACCTGGATGCCCATATTAGAGAACTCTATTTTAAAAATGCATTCTAAGTATGTGTGTGGACTTGAATAAAATAAAACAAACAGAAACAGAAGCACTTCTTTTTTTTGCCTTCAGGCTTGAAATGAACATACTTTTTAAAAAAAAACCTTCAAAATGAAAATATTAAATAAAGGTTTAATAAAAAGAGAAAGCAAAAACTGTAGTTTAATAAAGTCTTCCTGTCTCTTCATGGTTAAAGAATGTTATAGATGAAACAATTTTGAAATATTCTTGAAATAGATAATCTTTATTTAGGGGAGAATGTCAGATACTGTCAAGCCAAAATAAAAACAAATAACTTCATTTCACGTTTGTAAAATTCCTTTTCTAAAATGATTGGAATCTTTTGTTGTTTTGAGAATTCCAAAGCACATTTATTGTTTGCTTATCGTTTCAGCCTTATTTAAAAATAATGTGACTGACACATGATATAGAGAAACTTGTTACAAAAATAACATTAAAATCCACATTTACTACTTGGGAATCGAAAATATTGAAGTGCAATAAAGAAAAAATGTTTTAAATTATCCAAATGTAAAATTTATGATAGCTTTCCCCAGGGGCAGTTTATTATATGGTATTAATGAGCCTTGTTTATGCTGGAAATGTTCCATCTTTGGCCTTGCGCCTTAGAAACCATTCATGAGCACATATTTAAACTGGAGCACACATGTTCTTTTGTAGTATGGCTTGCACATCTGCCAGCTTTCAACAAAATTGTAGGCCCTGTTAATAATAGTCCTTTTGTGTTTGGTGAAAAAGATACGACACTGTCAGTGGTTTTGCTTTTAAAATTTCTTTTAAACTTTCAGTCTTTAGAAAACCTCAATAGTGGCACGGTAGAACCAACTCATTCTAAATGCTTAGATATGGAAAGAAATCTGGGTCTTCCAACTAAAGAAGAAGAAGATGATGAAAATGAAGCTAATGAAGAGGAAGAAGATGATGATAAGGGTAAGCACTGGAGTGTGTTTGAAATGACTCACCTGTGATTCCTACCACTGAATTTAACTTAGGATCCAGTTTTGGATGGTTTGGAGGTCAGGGATTTTGTGGCATATAATTATTGGATCCTTATAAGCTTTTGTCTCCTTAGTGCTTTTGTCTCCATAAAGCACAATCTTACTACTTACAAAAATAGAGTAATAGTTGCATTATGATAATAAAAATACCTTTCCCTTTGTTTTTTTGTATTAAATACAGATGTGATTTCTCCAAATCATTATAGTTCTCATTTAGAATTATTAAAGCTGAGAACTCTAATAATGAACTTTCATTGTTTCATGGTAAATTATCTTGATTCTTTGTATTGCCCTTTCTTGGCTACTCAGGAATCTTTCAAGCTCACTGTGGACAGGGAAAGTGAGTTGGGCAGAGCTAACATAACTTCATTGTGCTGTGCTGTTAGAATTTTGACCAAAGATGTAGGTAACTATCTTTTCCTAACTAAATTAGATTTAGGTAACTAAACTAAATGAGATTTTGGTAACTAAATTTAGGTGTAACTACATTTAGCTTTAGGTAACTAAAACAAAGATTTTATTTTATCTGTGGACTTTTTTAGTGTAGCACTAATGTAATTTCTGATTACCATTAATTGAAGGTTGGTTATATTATCACATTTGGATTGTTATGTTATAACATCTAAATGTTAGCCTTTAGAAGTATTCCTGATTCTAAAACATCAGTTTTTTTTTTTTTTTTTTAATAGTCCTGGCAAAGTGTGAATCACAACAAAATTCTAATACTTAAAAGTAATCCAAGTGTCATATATGGTACCCAGAAGACCAATTTATATTGAAATTGAAAAATAGAAAACATTAACCCATGATAGCTATCACTGTATTCTTTCAAAGAAGCCAATGAAATGACCTGTTTTCTCCCTCTATGTGGTATTTTTCTATTTGAACATAAATGCCCATTTTATTTTATTTCAAGACTCTTTGTTGCCAGCACCCAATGAAGAGCAAGTTACTTGCCTCAAGATGTACTTTGGCCATTCCAGTTTTAAACCGTGAGTATAATCTCAGTTAATCAAATCACATATTTAGTATTCTCTTTATGGTTATACATGCCACACTGTTTTTTCTGTGTGACTACAAAATTATTTCAAAGTGATAATTTGTATAAAATTCATTTCTGCAAATTGTTTTTTATAAGTGAGGAGAAATGGTTTTCCTTTAACTGAGCAGTTCTGAGTAGAAACTTGTTTAAAGATACTTATAAAAAAGTGTTAATTTAATACTGACTTGTTTTTCATTAAATGAGTGTCTATGTGCCTGTTTTGTGTATATTACCCAGAACATGCAGATGTACTAGAAGTTCTTAATACAACAATTTGAGGAATAGTGATAATCTTATCTATTTTAATGTACTCAAAATATGTTTACATCTAGCGGGCACATTTTTGTAAGGATTAAATGAGATGAATAAGAATGAGATGAACAAGTAAATGTGAATAAAACTAATAAGCATATGAAAATCTAGACTGGATTTTTCCTATTCTGAGAATTTAAAATGTAATCCACTGAAGTATTTCTTTCCTCTTTTCTTTTGATCTTAAACATTTTTTATTTATGTCTTACATACAGAAAAGTGCGCATGGTGTAGAGATCAATGAATTTTCATAAACTGGGCACCCTGTAGCCAGCACTTAGTTAAGAATAGGTCATTAACAGCATGCCAGAAGACCACCTCTCCAATTGGTTTTTCCCATGATATTAAGAAAATTTTCTAAGATGTAGTAAAGTTGAAAGAATTTTTTTTCTGTGCATGTCTGTATTCCCACCACCTAAATTCTACTATCATTACTATACTTGTTTTATCACGTATCAACTCTCTATCCATCCATTAATTCATTCCAGTTTTAATATGCATCTCAGGGTCAATTGAGGACACCATTACGCTTCCGCCTAAGGATTTCAGCATGTAAATTATTAACGAGTTAAATATTTACTTACAGTTTTTTCTTTTGATGTAAAATTTGCACATAAGGAAATAAAAACTTTTTAAGTGTACATTTGCAAATTTTAAGTATACATGTGCATTCCCATGTAACCCAAATTGTTATCAAGAGATATCATTATCATCACCTCACAGAGTTCCCTCATTTCCCTTTTCAGTCAGTTCTTGTCCCTGGAACATTTCTCTTATTATTTTGAAGTATTGATTCTTTTGGATATCTAGTATGAAACTTAGAATCTGTTTTTTACTTTAGATGTATGTAATGAAATTTAATACATATACCAAATGGTAGTTGTTAGTTAGCTTGAATGGAAGGTTGGTCAAATGGCATTCATTGTTTTAAAGTTCCAAGTTTGTGCAGATTTATGTATGAAGTTCGAAAATAAATTCTATTAAAGGAAATGAAAAATTGAATGGATTTTAATTTGTACCTTGGGTTTCTTATTAATAAAACAAAATAGCTTTTTGCTTTTTACCTTCAAGAGTTCAATGGAAAGTGATTCATTCAGTATTGGAAGAAAGAAGAGATAATGTTGCTGTCATGGCAACTGGTAAGTTGTATTTAAGCAAATAACCTAATCCTTTAAAAATAAAGCATGAAGAGTTTGAAATAATCTTTCATTAAACTCTCAAAATACAAATGCAACTACAAATGATGTAAAATATAGAAGAGAGTGAACAGAGAACAGATGCTCAGATTTATGTATCAATTAACTTTTAGAAAGATAGCATACTAGTATTGACCATTCATCTGTATAAGTACATTGTAAAAAGAAATGAAAGCGTCAAAGGTTTATTTTTATTTCTATGAGCGTATTTTTTTCATTTCAAGGATATGGAAAGAGTTTGTGCTTCCAGTATCCACCTGTTTATGTAGGCAAGATTGGCCTTGTCATCTCTCCCCTTATTTCTCTGATGGAAGACCAAGTGCTACAGCTTAAGTAAGTCATGTTATCATTGCTGCAACATCACCCTCTTTTTTTCTTCTGCGGATGAAACATCTGATCCATCATGCATGTTAAAATCTAGTTCACAATAACACATTTCTGCAGGTATTGCTTTATCTTTATTAGTAATAAATGACACTTTAGTGGAAGAGCTTATCTTCTTTCTTGTGTTCTCTGTAATTCAAAGCTATCAGGTGGCCCTGATAAAATTCTTTTAAAAAACATTATTACTTTATGCTGGTTTACATTGAATATCTCAAAATTATTTTGTTTCTATTATGCTTGCTTTTTAGCTTGATAAGAAGTGTATACATGGAAGTATATTTTTTATCTATGAAAAATTTTTCCTTCTTCAACCTGAGCTTGCAATCTGTTTTTAAATTGATACATAATATCTTTACATATTCATGGGGTACTGTAGTATTTTGATACACTCATATCAAATACACTTGATCAAATCAGGGCATTTGTTCATCTTCATCAGCTTGAACATTTATCATTTCTTTGTGCTGGGAACATTTCTAATCTTTTCTTCGAGTTGCTTTGAAATATACAGTATTATTGTTGTTAACTATAGTTACCCTACTGTTGGTTAATGAGTACAAACATACAGTTAGATAGAAGGAATAGGTTCTAGCAAAGAATCAGAGTATACATTATTATATTTCTTTATTCTTGCTCACTTAAGAATCATATTGATATGTGTAATGTGTACATGGGGCCAGAATATTTGTTTTTCTTCTTATAGAATGTCCAACATCCCAACTTGCTTCCTTGGATCAGCACAGTCAGAAAATGTTCTAACAGACATTAAATTGTGAGTAATTTTTTTTCCCTCAACTTTTATTTTGGATTCATGGGGCTGCATGAGCAAGTTTGTTACATGGGTGAATTACATGTTGCTGAGGAAGTTGTGAGTAATTTCTGTGATTTCTAATCATGTGGTCAGATGTCTGTGGTATATGAGAGACTTTTGTACACAAACAAATTTTATTAAATGCCTGAAAAAAAGTCCATGATTTTAAAATGCACTTTCTTTTTATAGTACCTTTGCAGGACTGTTACTTTTTAAATTCTTCAAACTTGAAGAAATCTGTTATTCTCAGTTCTTGGGCTATAAGATTCGCATTGTAGTCATAGAATTATAAAAATTTTGGTTTTGGAAGAGAAGTTGGAGAGTATCAAGATTTATCTCATTTTATAGATGAGAAAACTGAGGATCAGAGACAAGTAATTTGCCCGAAGTCACTCAATGACTGACTGATCAGGGACTGGATTCTAGGTCTCTTGCCCAACCAATTCTATCATGATGTAATTCCTAAGGAGAATATCATCTCAGCCACACATACACACACCCATTTTGTGTGCCTGTGTGTATATATATGTACACACACACAAACATATATACACATACATATACATACACACACATATATTAATATATATGCATATATATGCATGTTCTAATTTAGAACATTTTCATCACTCCCAAAAGAACACCCCTGCCCATTAAGCAGCTGCTTTCTTTACATACATATTAGTATATACATACACATGAGATACACATGTATTTACTGAGTTTTGATAAATACATACAAAGATGTAAACCAAACCTCTGACAAGATACAGAATATTACTGACACTCTAGAAAGTTTCTTCATGTCTCTCCCCAGTCTGTCCTTCCATCCTCCATCCTAGGCAAGCCTCTGCTCTGATTTTCTCTGCCATAGTTTGGTAGAATGCCGTATAAATGTGTTCGCACAATATGAACTCTTTTGTGTGAGACTTCTTTCATTTGGTGTAATGTTTCTGAGATTCTTCCATGCTGTTGCATGTATCAGTAGTTTTTGGTTTTGTTTTGTTTTGTTTTTGTTTTTTTAGAGACACCGTGTCCTGTCACCCAGGCTAGAGTACAGTGGTGCAATCATAGCTTACTGCAGCCTCTAACTTGTGGGCTCAACCTATCCTCCTGCCTCCCAAGTACCTAGGGCTACAGGCATGTTCCACCATGCCTGGCTAATTATTAAATTTTTTGTAGAGACAGGAGCTTCCTTGGTTGCCCAGGCTGGTCTTGAACTCCTGACCTCAGGATTGCTTCCAGTTTTGGATTATTACAAATAAAGCTGCTATGAACATTCACATATAAGTCTTTGTATGGACATATGTTTTCATTTTATTGATAATATCAAGGAGTGGGATGACTGGATCCTGTGGTGGATATATGTTTAACTTTGTTTTTTCTGAGAAAAATGAGAAAGCGATCCTCCTGCCTTGGCCTTCCAAAGTGCCGGGATTACAGGCGTGAACCACTGCACTTGGCATAGTTGTTTGTTTGTTTGTTTGTTTTTTAAAATATCTGAGTGTTATTTTATTGTATTTCATTGAATATAGCACAGTTTGTTTTTACATTTTCTTATTGATAGACACCTAGGCTATTTTTCTAGTTTTGGACTGTTTCTAATAAAGCTGCTATACACATCCTTATAAAAATCTTTTTTGTGAACATGCTTTCTTTTTTCTAAGCATTTTAAATCACCTTTATTGAGGTGTAATTGACTTACAATAAATTTTATATGCTAAGAAAGTATAATTTGGTAAGTTTTGGCACAGTTATGCACTCACGAAACCATCATCACAATCCAGTTAATGAACATATTCATCACCCACAAAGTTTACTTTTTTGTTTCAATCCCAGTCACCAGGTAATTGCTGATCTTCTTCCTGTTACCATAGACTAGTTTGCGTTTTCTAAAATTATGTATACACGGAGTCAATCATATTTTATGTGCTCTTTTTTTTTGTCTGGTTTAAATAATGCAGTATAATTATTTTGAGATTCATCCGTGTTATTACATTGAGTAATAGTTCATTCCTCTTATTGTTAAGTGGATTACATTTTATGGATATCCAACAACTTGTTTATCCATTCACCTGATAGACATTTGGATTGTTTCCAGTTTTGAGTTATTACAAATAAAGCTGCTGTGAACATTCATATATAAGTCTTCATATGGACATATGTTTTCATTTTATTGATTTTATATGAAGAAATGGAATGACTGGAACATGTGATGGATATATGTTTAACTTTGTTTTTTCTAATTGAGATAAAATTCACAGAACATAACTTTTACCATTTTTAAATTTTATTTTATTTTGAGATGGAGTCTTGCTCTGTTGCCCAAGCTGGAGCACAGTGGCTTGATCTCGGCTCACTGCAAGCTCCATCCCCTAGGTTCACGCCATTCTCCTGCCTCAGCCTCCCAAGTAGCTGGGACTACAGGTGTCTGCCACCATGCCCGGCTAATTTTTTTTATATATTTTAAAAATATTTTTAGTAGAGACGGGGTTTCACCGTGTTAGGCAGGAATGGTCTCTATCTCCTGACCTCATGATCTGCCCTCCTCGGCCTCCCAAAGTGCTGGGATTATAGGTATGAGCCACTGTGCCCGGCCACTTTTACCATTTTAATCGTTACTAAAGTCCAGTGGGTTTTGGTGTAGTAATAATATATAGTATAATATATAATATATAACATTATTACTATATAATATATAGTAATACTGTATAATATATATTATATATAATATTAATATATATTAATTCCAGAACATTTTCCTAACTCCCAAAAGAATTTCCGTACCCATTATGTGGTCATTCCCTATTGTCCCTTTTCTTTTCTTTTCTTTTTTTCTGAGACAGGGTCTCCCTCTGTCGCCCGGGCTGGAGTGCACTGGCATGATCATGGTTCACTGCAGCCTTGATTTCCTGGGCTCAATCGATCTTTCCACCTCAGTCTCCTGAGTGCTGGAACTGTAGGCACAAGTTACCATACCTGGCTAATTTGTTTTATTTTTAATAGAGATGAGATTTTGCTCTGTTGCCTAGGTTGTTCTCAAACTCCTGGGCTCAAGTAATTGTCCCACTTCAGCCTTCCAGAACACTGGGATTACAGGCGTGAGCCAATCTGCCTGGCCTTTTGTCTCTGTTCTACCCACTTCCAACCACTAGTCTATTTTCTGTCTCTATGATTTGCCTATTCTGGATATGTCTATAAATGAACTCATATAGTACATGGTCTTTTGTATCTGGCTTCTTCTTAGCATAATCATATCAGTACTTCATTTAGTCTTTTTTTATGACTGAATAATATTCCATAGTATGGGCATACACATTTTAAAAAATTCGTTCATCAGGGATGGACATTTGGGTTTTTTCCTTTTTGGCTGTTATGAATAATGGTGCTATGAACATTTGTGTACCAATTTTTTTATGAACATACATTTTCAACGCTTTTGCATATATGCCTAAGAGTGGAATTACTAGACTATATGCTAATTCTTTGTTTAAGAAACTACCAAGCTTTTGAGAGTGATTGTATCATGGGATGTTCCCACCAGCAGTGTATGAGAGGTCCAGTTCCTCCCCATCCTTGCCATCACTTAGTCTAGCTGATCTTTAATTTAAGCCATTCTAATAGTATCTCATTTTATTTTTAGTTTGCTTTTCCCTAATGACTAATTATATTGAACATATTTTCATACACTTACTGGCCATCTGTATATCTTCTTTGAGGAAGTGTCTGTTCAAATCTTCTGCTTATTCTTTTTACTTATTGAGTTTTGATAGTCATTTCTATATTCTGAATATAAATTCTTTATTTGATATATGCTTTAAAAACATTTTCTCCTAGTTTATGACTTTTCATACTTTCCACACAGTTCTTTTGAAGAGCAGCCGTTTTTCATTTTGATAAAGTCCAGTTTGTCGATTTGTTCTTTTAGGGATTTTTGCTTTTAGTGTTTTGACCCAAGGTTACAAAGATTTGCTTTTATTTTTTCTCCTAAAAGTTTTATAGTTTTAAGTTTTACATTTAGATTTATGATTAATTTTTAGTAAATGTTGTCTATTGTAGGAGATATTGATTACAGTTTATATATTTTTCACCTATTGTTCCAGCTCCATTTTTAAAAAAGACTATGCTTTTACACTGAATTGACTTTGTACCTTTGTCAAAAATAAATTGACTGCATATATGTGGGTCATTTGCTGCACTCTCTATTCTGTGTTTGGTGGATCTATGTCTGTCTTGATTGGTGTCTTGATTACTGTAGCTTTATAATAAACCTGGAAATCAGATAGTGCAAGGCCTCTAGCTTTGTTCTTTTCTTTCAGAGTTTTTCTGGCTATTCTATGTCCTTTGTATTTCTGTGAGCATGTCAGCATCACCTTTTCAACCAAAATGCCTGCTGGGATTTTGATTGCGTTTACCTTGAATCTAGATATCGAAACAATAGCTGTCTTGATAATTATTGTCACTATTTTATACCAAAGAAACTGAGCATGCTAAAGTAACTTGGCTAACATCACTTACCTTGTAAGAAGTAGAACTGGGCAGTTTGACATCAGACCTTATTCTTTATACTGTTTCCTATGTTAATTAGAATACAATGTTAATTTCATAAAGGTAAAGGCATATCTGTTTTGTTAATATTTGATTCCTTGTGAAAGCACAGTGCCTAGCGCACAGTAGACACTTAAACATCTGTTGAATGGACAGGTGAATGCTTTTAAAGTCTTTTCATATAGAAAATTAAGTTTCATTACATTTGGCTTGATCTAGGTCTTCATTTCATAGAATGGAGCACAGACTCTGTAAATATTTTGCCCCAGACCTAGCCTTATTACAAACAGTGTCTTAATTAGGATTCTGTCTACCCAGAATAGAAGTTAACTCAAGCTAGCATAAGTGTATATTGAATTTTGTATTAAGGATAAAGGAATGTCTCATAGATCCCACTTAAAAGAAATTAGCCAGCCCTTAGGAAGAGACTGGAATTGGGTTTGGAAAATGCAATAGGGCTTTCTTTTTATATGTAGTCTTTAGTGAGTCATCCTCATTTTTCTCTCTGAAGAGGTAAGCATTCTCTGTATGTATATAGCCATCTTTTAGATTTTCGTGACATAAAGTATTTAAACATTCATCAGGTATTTTGATTTTAAGTTGTAATTCCTTGAGATGATTGTTTTCTTTATTGTTAATATGTTTCCTTTCTTTTTTTTTTTTTTTTCTTTTTGTTTTGTTTGTTTTTGCAGAGGCAAATACCGGATTGTATACATAACTCCAGAATACTGTTCAGGTAACATAGGCCTACTCCAGCAACTCGAGGCTGATATTGGTAAGTGGTAAAGAAAGATCTTTGTAAATACTTACTGAGTTAATCTTTAAAGTTAAACCTATGGATGGACACTGGATTTCACTTCTGTTAAAATTTATTTCAAACATTACTTCCTCCAGGAAATCTGACTCTCTAATTGGGCGTTTCACCTATCTTATCCCATGATACTCTATAATTCCTTTTGCTACAGAAATTAGGCTCTGTTAGCATAATTGCCTGTTTATATATCTGTTTTCTTCTGCTAGGCTATACACTTTTCAAGGGAAAAATACCACTTCTTAAAATTTATGTTTCCCCAATGCAGTGTGCTTGGCACATAGGCACTTAAACATATTGTTGAATGAATGTTGAATCCTAGGTTCTATGAAATTTTAATTTACTTATTTTTCATGTTCTGTATCTAAATTAAGTCAATGTAGTAGTTTTGTACTCTCTTTGTTCATAAGAATCACTTTTCAAACTTAAAAAAAATGTAGGTAACCAACCCCCAACCTTGAAAATTCTGATTTAACAGGCGTGGGGTGGCACCTGGCATTGGTGGCTTCTCACAGGTGATTCTGATGTATAGCCAGGGTTGGAAACCACAGTACCTTTGATTAGTTGCCACTAGTGAGTTTGATTTATTACAAAAACCAAAAACTTGGATATGTCAGAGTTTATTTCCTAGAAAGTGTAAATATAGAATTAGTCAAAAGCTGATAGCACTTTTTTTTGTTCTTAAAAATATTTTAAGCCTCAGTATAGTGAGACCTCGTCTCTACAAAGAATTTTTTAAAAAATTGGCCGAGCCTGGTGGTGCATGCCTGTAGTCCAAGCTACTTGGGACGCTGAGGTAGGGGGATTGTTTGAGCCTGGGAGATGGAGGCTGTGGTGAGCCGAGATTACACTACTGCACTCCATCCTGGGCAACAGAGCGAGATCATGCCTCAAAAAAGAATTTTTTTTTCTTCTTGGTGGTTAGGCTCAACTATCCAAGAATTGCAATCATGGCTCCTCTTGCAAATGCCCCTATTTCACACTTTCAGTTGACCTAACCAAATTTAATTTTTCAATATCATATGATCTTGTTATATAATTATGTATTGAAATAATTCCAGATAGGTTAGGTTTTCAAATTGCAACGTCTCGTTTAACGGTTACTTTCATATAACTGTAGGAAAGCATTTGATAATTTTTCCAACAATATAATGAAAACAAACTTGTATCTTTTTTGGTATGTGTTAAAACCAACAACAGAATGAGGGCAGCAATTAACATTTCATTAAATATATTAGCAACGAGTACATTTATGAGCTCCTAAACTCCCTTATTGACATACTATATTTTTTGCCTTTAATGAACAATTAATTTGATATGTTTCCTATTAGGTTGTGTGAAGTTCTTGTGAATATTTCACTTTGAATTAAGAATAACTACCCTATATATAAATTTCATGGTTGTATTGCAAAAGCTAGGGTCTATGTCTATAGTGGTCTGGGTACGTTTTTACTGTTTGCTTTGTTTCTGTGATAGTGTTAAATGAATAATAAGCTTAAGTATTTAAACAAATACTTAATACTTTTGACAAGTAGTTAAAACTCTATTTTTATTTTTTTGTAATGGGTGAATTTTGAACACTGCAATTATTAGAGCAGTGTACTTTGCTTATGATGGATGAAAATGTTCTCTGGTTGACTCAGTGTTGAATAAAAAGGGATAAATTAAATAAAAATTATTTTTGAAATATTTTCCTTTGCCTTTTGTTGCGGGAAATTGTACAATGCTTGCAAAAATGAATATACGCAGGATGTTATTTGTACAGCAGTCTGACATTTAGCTAATCAGATTCCTCATTTTTCAGTAAATGTTAAATTACTTAAGTAGTCTGGATTTTTAACAGAAAGAGCAAACATAGTTTTATAGGGAGACTCCTTACCAACCAGACTTTTAACTTAAGTGAATGTTGGCAAAAGCTTGTCTAAACTGATTTTGAGGGATAAGGTTTAGCTCCATTAAAAGCTACTTTGTCAAACCTGTAACTAAAGCTTTTAAAAAAAGGAAAGTTTTAAAGTAAAAGAGACCGTCATCTCTGTTTCAACCTATTTAATTTAAAATCTGAGCTGAAGTAGGAGTATTGCTTCCACCCAGGAGTTCGAGACCAGCCTGGGCAACAGTGTGAGACCCCATCTCTGAAAAAAAAAATGAGCTAAGCATGGTACCTGTTATAGTCCTACTTACGAAAGAAAGAGAGAGAGAAGGAATGAAGGGAGGAAGGAAGGAAGGAAGGAAGGAGGGAAAAATCAATCAGTCACTCAGGTTTAGTTTCAAAAGCCAAAATAATTATAGTGATAATATTGAATTTTTGCCAGCCACTCAGTAGTACCCAGAGAATTTTGATACAAATAACTGACTTTGCCCCTATGTTTAGTAGGTTTTTTTTTTTGGCTTTCTTTCTCCTCCACACTGTCTTAAGACTGTTGTAACTTGTAATGTCAATGAATTGTAATTGTTTATTTGCATGTCTGTCTCCTCTTTTAGAATTGTGAACTCCTCAGGTCATGGATTGTATTTTATTAGTCTTTTTATTGCTAGAAAAGTGTTTGGATAATAATAGATATTTATTAACCATAATAGGAGTAGTAGCAATTTTTCTGTGTGTGTGCCAGGCCCTATTTTAGCATTTTATGTGAATGATATAATTTAATCTTTAGAGCATCTATAAAATGTTAGGTACTATTATTGTCCACATTTTACTTGTGAGAGGACTGAGACTTGGAAAGCTTAAGTAACTTGCTGAAGGTAATACACATGACAGGTGGTGGAGCCAAGTTCTGCATCTGGGCAGTCTGACTTTAGAGCTTTTTAATCATCCTCCTCTTAGTGTCTGAACATTATTAATGCTCAGAGAAGTATCAAAGAATGATCATACTCATTGAAGGAAAAACTTATTCTTATGTATCAGTTTGTTAATTGAGGGCAAAAGCACGACTGTTACTACTTTGAAAAATCTGAAGACATTGTTCTGACATGCATTACAACACACTGTTGATTCTGCTTCAGTGTGTGTGTCTGGTGTGGGGGCAGAGCAGAGAGGCTTCTACAGGAAGAAAGAACAAATTACGTTTCTTCTTACCTACTTTGTACATCATGTGATTTAGCTCTTCCCATACCATTTTACATTAGAAAATGTGGCTGTCCTCCTGTGCTCTGATACTGGCATTTCAGAGGACTCTTTGCAATATGATGTGTGGCAATGCAGTTAATTTCAGTAGAAATTTGCTGGCTCTTTTTATCTCTTTTAATAGCTAATGCATGAGACAAAATTGAAGGTATTACCAAAGAGAAATGCAGGTGGATAGTTTTGGAGACAAAGTCGCAGTAAGCAATTCATCTCTCCAAGGAATAGTGATGAAAGCTGAGATCCAATAAATGTCTTCTTTGGATTAATACATAAATATTTCCTTTTAAAATTCTTAAGCCTTTTATTCATATATCTCCCCTCTCCCTATTTCCCATAATGATTTTTTGTCTTAATATGATGGTATTTATGCTTCTGTTTTTATAGGAACCAAATACTTTGATTTTGGTTATTTGTTCTCCTTCGGAGATGTAGATGAGTTTATTTTTTCCTTTTAAGCTTTATGTTTTCCTTTACGTGTTTTTCTTTTTTATAGGTATTACACTCATTGCTGTGGATGAGGCTCACTGTATTTCTGAGTGGGGGCATGATTTTAGGAATTCATTCAGGAAGTTGGGCTCCCTAAAGACAGCACTCCCAATGGTAAGCTTTGCCAAGTCTGATGTCCCGAAATTACATTCTTACTAAGGAGAGCATTCAGAATTGGGGAGTGGTAAAAAAGCTGGAGACTTCGCTATAAAAGAGCAAATGGATAATGTGAAAAGAGAACTATTTTTAAAAAAATTCTGAAGTTGGCATATAATCTATTGAGGAATACAGTAGAACAAGACTTGACAAACCTTTTTTGAAAGGACCAGGTAATAAATATTTCAAGCTTTATAGGCCACATGTAGTCTGTATCACATATTCCTCTCTCTCTCTCTTTTTTCTTTTAGTAAACCTTTAAAAATGTAAAGGGTTACATTTTTCACTGGTGGGCCATAACAAAACAGGCTGTGGGCCATATTTGTCCAAATGTCTTCTCAGTGATCTTTCATCCATATATCCTTTTACTCTAGGATGCTGTGAAATCCCGGTTACCCCTTATTGTATCACATTGAAAACCTAAAGTTTGAACTATTCTACAGAGATTTTATTAAAGATTTCAGTATTAGAATTTCCCTTTCTTCCCTATTATAAAAAATAGCAAATTTTGACCAGGCGCCGGGACTCACGCCTGTAATCCCAGCACTTTGGGAGGCCAAGGTGGGCGGATCACCTGAGGTCAGGAGTTCGAAGCCAGCCTGGTCAACGTGGTGAAACCCTGTCTCTACTAAAAATACAAAAATTATCTGGGCGTGGTGGCAGGTGCCTGTAATCCCAGCTACTCGGGAGGCTGAAGCAGGAGAACCGCTTCAACTCAGGAGGCGGAGGTTGCAGTGAGCCAAGATCGTGCCATTGCACTCCAGCCTGGGCGACAAGAGTGAAACTCTTGTCTCCAAAAAACAAAACAAAACAAATTTTTACATGAATATTCTACATGATTGGCATATTTACATGAATGGTTTAAAAACCCACAGTACTAGCACTGTTTTATTTTTTATTTTGAAAATTGTAAATTCACAAGAAGTTGTAAAACAAAAACAAAAAAAAACGTATAGAGAGGTCCTATGTACCTTTCACCCAGTTTCCTGAACAGTATCATCTTGCATGACTATAGTACAGTATCAAAACTAGGAATATGACATTTGTACAGTATCTACAGTTTATTCTTATTTCTCCAGTTTTGTAAGTATTCTTTTGCATGGTGTGTGTATTGTTCTATACAGTTTAATCTCATGTACATTTGTGTAACTACCACTGCAGTCAGGATACCAAATGTTCCCTTACCACAAAGCTCCCTGGAGCTGTTCTTCCCACCCCTGGCGCTAGCCACTGGCAACCACAAATCTGGTCTCACGCTCTAAAATTTTATTTCAAGAATGTTATATACATGGAATCATGCAATTTGTCACCTTTTGGAATTAGTTTTTTTCACTCAACATAATTACCTTGAGATCCATTCAAGTTGTTTGTGGTCATGTGTTGCTTAACAACAGGGATATGTTCTGAGAAATGTGTTCTTAGGACATTTCGTGGTTATCTGAACATGCACTTACACAAACTTGCATGATAAAGCTTACTGCATACCTAGGCTGTATGGTAGAGCCTATTGCTCCTAGGCTGTAAACCTATCCAGCATGTTACTGTAACGAATACTGCAGGCAATTGTAATACAATGGTAAGTATTTGTGTGTCTAAACATATCTAATGTAGAAAAGGCACAGTAAAAATACAGTATAAAAGATAAAAGATGGTATACCTGTATAGGGTGCTTCCTGCAAATGGAGCTTGTAGGATTGGAAGTTGCTCTGAGTGAGTGAGTGAGTGGTGAGTGAATGTGAAGGCCTAGGACATTACTCTACACTACTGTAGGCTTTATACATATTGTACACTTAGTCTACACTGAATTTATTTTGAATTTTTCTTTAAAAATTTTCTTCCTTTAATAATAAATTAATCTCAACTTACTGTAATTTTGATTCATAAACCTAAAACACTTTTTGACTTTGGACTCTTGTAATAACTCTTCGATTAAAACATAAACACATTGTACGGCTCTACAAAATTTTTTCTTCCTTGATTAATGCATTCCATAAGCCTTTATTTTAAAATTTTATTTTTATTTTTTAAACTTTTTTGTTAAAAACTAAAATACAAACACACATATCAGCCTAGACCTACACAGGGTCAGGATCATCAGTATTGCTGTCTTCCACCTCCACATCTTGTCCCACTGGAAGTTCTTTAGGGGCAGTAACACTCGTGGAGCTGTCATCTGTGATAACAATGCCTTCTCCTAGATACCTCCTGAAGGACCTGCTTGAGGCTGTTTTACAGTTGACTTTAGAAAATGAATATGTAGAAGGAGTATACTCTAAAATAATGGAAAAGGGTATAGGTAAATATGTGAACCAGTAACATACTTGTTTATTATTCATCAAGTTATATACTGTACATAATTGTATGTGCAATACTTTTTAATGACTGGCAGGACAGTAGGTTTATTGATAGCAGCATTACTACAAACGTGAGCAGTGCCTTGTGCTAAGACATTATGGCGGCTATGACATCACCTGGTGATAGGAATTTTTCAGCTTCATTATAATCTTATGGGACCACTGTTCTACATGTGGTCTGTCATTGACAGAAATGCCATTAAGTACCACGTGACTTGTTTTTTGGAAGTCTGTTCCTTTTTATTATTACAGAGTATTCCATGGTATGGTTGTACTACAGTTTAACTGTTCACCTGTTGAAGAACTTTTGGGTTGCTTTCCAGTTTTTGACTATTATGAATAAAGATGCTATGAACATTTGTGTGTATCTCAAAAGTTCTTCAATAGGTGAATGGCTAAACAACCTGAAAATATAAAAGTTTTCATTTCTCTGGGATAAATGGCCAGGAGTGTATTTTTAGTTTTTAAGGAATTGCCAAACTGTTTTCCAAAGTGGCTATAGCATTTTACATTCCTGTCAGCAGTGTGTGAATGATCTAGTTATCCTTGCCACCGTTTGTTGTTGCAACTGTTTTTTATTTTAGCCATTTTGATAGGTGTCGAGTGGTATCTCACTTTTAATTTGCATTTCTCTCGTGGCTAATGATGTTGAATGTCTTTTCATATGCTAATTTGCCTCCGGTGAAATTCTTTATATAATTGGAGTGCTTGTTTTTTTCTGTTGAGTTTTAAGAGTTTAAAAACTACATTGTAGAAACGAGTCCTTGGTCAGATACGTGGTTTCAAATATTTCTTTCATTTTGTAGCTTGTCTTTTCATTCTTTTTATCATGTCTTTCACAGAGTACATATTTTACATTTTAGTGAAATCCAGTTTATCATTTTTTCGTTTATGGATTGTGCTCTTCACCTAGCCCTAGATCCTGAAGATTTTCTCCTATGGTTCTTTCCTAAAATTGTTACAGTTTTATGTTTTAGGTCTGTGATCCATTTTGAGTTAAATTTTGTATAAGATGTGAGGTTTAAGTCAAGGTTCATTGTTTTCCCAATAGATGTTAAATTACTGCAGACCCTTTGTTGAACAGGCTGCCCTTCCCTTGTTAAATTGCATTTGCCCCTTTGTTGCAAGTCATTTGGGTGTATTTGTCTAGGTCTATTTCTGGGTTCTCTAGCCTGTTATATTAATTTTGAATGAATAAATAAAGTTGACTTATGTTTAAGTTTTCTTGGTAGTAGTGAGGCAGTGGTGCCTTCTGAGCCCAGGATTTCCCAGTTTTGTGAGTAAACTGTGTTAGAAATTGTTTGTTATTCTTTTGGTAGATTGTCTAGTTCAATTTCATTGCTCATTAATCTTGCTTATAGATAGCAAATTGAGAGGAATCTCAAAAATAGTGTCTTTTGTTAGCTTATCTCACAGAGTTTAGTTGGAGCAGATATTAAAACAGAACAAACCAAAAAGAAATTAAATATACTAGTTAGCAAGTTTATACTGAGGGAAAATCAAGCCATGTGACTTGAGCTCCAGTGATGTGGGTGACCTTGGGTCAGATTTTTGTATCATGGTTCAACAAGGTAGCTATTAAAATCTTCATACTACTTCTTGAAATAATTCTTCAGTAGTCACATAGGACAGCACACACTCCTGGATTTCTTCTTTCCTTACTGTCTCTTTATTCTCAGTCTCCTGTTTCTTCTCATCTCCCTGCCCTTTTAATGTTGGCCTTCCAGAAACCTTAGTCTTTGGACCTACCTTTGTACTCATTTTCTTGGTCATTTCACCTAATATACAATTTTATTTTATTTTATTTATTTTTTTATTTTTGACATAGAGTTTCACTCTTGTTGCCCAGGCTGGAGTGCAATGGCATGATCTCAGCTCACTGCAACCTCTGCCTCTAGGGTTCGAGTGATTCTCCTGCCTCAGCCTCCCGAGTAGCTGGGATTACAGGCAGGCACCACCATGCCCAGCTAATTTTTGTATTTTTAGTAGAGATGGTGTTTCACCATAGTGGCCAGGCTGGTCTCGAACTCCTGACCTCAGGTGATCCACTTGCCTTGGCCTTCCAAAGTGCTGGGATTACAGATGTGAGCCACCACGCCCAGCCTGCAGTTTTAAATACCAAGCCTATGCTGAGAACTCCCAAATTTTTATCTCCATCATAGACTGATATCAGCAGTATATGAGTGATCCAGTTGTTTTTGCCTCTTTGCCAGCATTTGGTGTTGTCACTATTTGTTCATTTTAGCTATTTAGTAGAATATATGTACATATATGTGTGTACACACAGGCACACATCTATGTAACTACTCAACATGCCTCTGGTGAGATGACCAAAAGGTGTCTCAAACTTAACCTCTTCCTAACTGACTTCTGCGTAGCACTCCAGATCTGCTCTTTCCTCACTCTTCTCCATCTTGTTTAACAGCAACTCCATTGGCCAAAATTTTGGAGTTTTCCTCAATTTTTTCTCTTTTTCTCACACTCCACTGTTTATTTAAACAGTAAGGAAATCTCGTGAGGTCTTCAGAATATATGCAGGATTAAATCATTTCTCTCTCGATCCCTGTCATTCCCCAGGTAAAAGCCACCATCTCCTTAGAGCCTCCTGCTTTCACTCTTCCCATCCCTCATTCTGTTTCAACACAGCGTCCAGAGTGATACTTTAAAAATGAAGTCAGATAGATCATGTCTTCTGCTCAGAACCACCTAGTAGCATGCCATTTCCCTCTAAATAAAGGCAAAAGCCACTTCCATTTTCCCTCTGACCTCATTCTCTCCTCCTTGTCTCCTCATTCACTGGATTCAGCCACATCACCCTCTTTGTTTTTCTTTGGACATTCCAGGCATGCTCCAGCGCCTGGGCTTTGTGCCTGCTGCTTCCTTTCCCTGAATACGTTTCCCCCACATTATCTGTGCATGTTCTCCCCCACTTCTCTCAGATGTTTTGCATTTAGGCCTTCTGGGCTGCCATATTTGAAATATCAGATTAGTTCCCCCTCCCCCATCATTCAACATTACTCCTGAACCTTTGCTTTTTTAAAAATAGCACTATCACTGTTTAACTTACTGTGTTATATTTTGTTAATTTTCTGGGAGTTCTTCTTCACTGGAATATTCTTTGTAGGGAGGAGTTTTTGACTGTTGGTTTATAAAATCTAGAACAATACCTGGCTTATAGGAGGTGCTCAATATATAACGGGGTGAATGAATGAATGAATTCTGATGAGAAAGCTGAGAATTAGTAAAGGGACTTTCCAAAACAGGTAGTGGGCAGTATAGAGTTGGGCCATAAATAGCTACACCATACAAGCAAATGATTTGAAAGAGGCATAAAATGTAATTTCTGCCCTCAAGTAGCTCATAGTTCAGTAAAGGAGTCTAGATTCATACCTATAACAGTAGAAGTAATAGTACCAAACAAAATATGGTATTATGAAGTGGTACAAATAATACAAAAAGATGAACAGTGTTAGTAGTACATGTTTAGAAGGGATTTCTGTGGTGAAAGTCGCTAGGCACAGTGCACCTGGAGGACTGATTTCCATTAATTTAGAATGGTTTAAAATAAGCTTTTGGAAACTAGGAAGATTACTTTCTGTAATCCTTTCCTAGGCCTTTGATTCTAGAAGGATTGTGTTAAAGGAGTTTTAAATATTTTATACAGTTCTTAAACATTTTTTAGCTTGAATTAAATCTTGTATTATGTCTGGCCATGGATGTCATTGGATCATTTTCATGTCTTGGGAGGATTAATAAAGCTCGTTCCTTCTGTTGGGCCTCCAGTGCAGGGAGCGTGTTGGCCGAGCAATGGCTGAGAAAACCTTTTTCCCCTGGTGTTTTCAAGAACCCTCTTTATTAGCTAAATGGTGAGACATGCCACCTGGTGGTTATAGCACTATCATTTTTTTTCACTGTTCTTGGTGCTTTTTTTCTTCTTCTGATTCCAGTTATACTAGGATAACTACTATAAACCTAGAATGTTTCACACCATATTATTTCAATAAGTTCAAAAACAGCAGAGATGACTAAGCTGTTTGGCACAAAGATTCCTATTTGGAGGGAATCAGACAAAGTGGGTGTTGAGAAAGAACAGGCAGGCAGAAAGCTTTGCATCAGTCTTAAAGCTATTTACATTTCAGGTAAGAGGAACTGTGAAGTCCATGAGACATGTGGGGTTTTTCTGTTACTTTCTCCCCAGTACCTATTACAAAGATCAGCACATAGTAGGTACTCAGTAACTATTTAGAATGAGTGCGTGAATGAATGAAGTATGTGTGATGTTATGGAGTACAAAGTTAGAATTAGCAACATGACCTGAATTTAGAAGCAGGTGGAATACTTACACTTTTCTCAATCTGTGGGGACTACACCATTGAAGTATATGTCTAAGATCTTCCTAAATTTATAGTCATAAATCTGTTACTATAAATTTAGGAAGATTAATTTATATTTGGTTGTTTGATTTAGCAAAACTTGCTGCCTGTTAAAAAGAAATTAAGACCTGTCAACTTAAAGAATACATTTTGTGAGTTAAGAACTAAGTGACAGTATAATTTATTACCCGAAATAGTTTGCTTCTGAAAATTAAAGAGTTCAAGCTGTTAATAATTATGCCATGACTGCAGGCATAAACTGGGAATGTCCCGGCAAATGAGGATGTATTGTCACCCTTCTCATAGCCTGACTGTGTGTTGTTTTTAAGCTTCACTCTAGTTTATATATTTTAAATGTCATAAAATGCCACATACTTACAAGAGAAAAGGTCCTATTCATTGCTGAAGTGGAAGTTTATCATTAATTTTTAATATATTCTATTACTTTATTTTCTAATTCTAGAAGCAACATTCTGAGCTATATCTTTCTAGAATGTTGAGGCAAAAGAGTAAATTTATAGTGATTTTCACCGTTACCAGATTGCTGGAATAGGGAATTTCTGGTAGCAAGATGGGTCTAACACATCATACAGCCCTCTCCATCTCATTTTTTTTTTTTTTTTTTTTTGCTGAAAGAGCAGCCCTTGCAAATGTCAGTTGCAAATCGGGGAGTAGTACTCATGTCTCTGAAGTTCTTATATAGAATTCTTTTTTTTTATTTTAATGACAATATTTGTAAAAGTTGAAACTTTTTGAGCGCTTACTATATTTGATGCATTACAGCACTTTGCATGTTTTATCTCACTTGATATTCATAACTTTATGAGATGGCACTGTTATTGTAGCCATTTTATAGATGAGGAAACTGAAGCTTAGAGAGTTAAATAAAGAGCTCAAAAATCTCACATCTAGTAAGTGGCAAAAACAGGATTTCAACTCAAACAATCTGATTCCAAAACAGATTTTTTCCACTGTGGTGCCATTGTTTTGCCTGGTTTTTCTGTTAACTTCTTAAAGATACGTCATGTTTCATGCTTACTTCCTCATTTTCATAAATATATTACCTGCCCACTTATACATTATATTGCTTAGAAACAAACCCAACCCTCTTTTCTTATGGACTGTATCCTGAAAATCACTGTTTTTAATATGCAATTAAACAAGTATTTTATTAGTGTATTTATATAAATTATTTGACCAAAACACTTAAACTGGTGAAAGTGCTTTACTATGAGACTGAGAATGTGCATGTTCTAAGAACCTCTAATTTTTAAACTTCCCTTAGTTTCAGTCTTACATTTGTTAAAACCTGTGTGTTAACACGAATACACCCATGTTGGGGGTTGATTAGAGAAACCAACCTCTTTATAGATTAGCTTGTTCCTCTTTAAGTTGCTAGGCAGGCACTGTAAATTCAGAGAACAATCTGATTTTAAGCCACAAACCAATGAAATTAATTTTGGGGTTGCCTTTTCAAATAGTGTCACAAAATTTAAGGATAAAGAATGCAAAAATGATGCTAATTACCTTGTCACATTCGTTTTGATTTAATTTTTTTAATTTGAAAAAACCTACTCTCAAACTTAATTGATTTTTTTTTTTAATGTGAGTTTGGAGATTGAGTTTTTATTTCAGTGAAGTTATAGTGATTGAAAAAGTAGTTTATAATTTTTAATAAAGTGATCTTGTTTTAATTTTGAGTCATATTCTAGAATTGCTTCTTTGCAAATTGGTAAATTGCACATACATTTCCACTTATATACAAGATAATTGTGATAGTTGGTTTGTAAAATAGATGCAGTGCATCTGAAGAGCTATTTTATGAGAATATTGTTTCCTGTATCTGTCATGAGCCAAAAAGAATATTTTTAAGAAAGTTATATTCTTGGTGATAGAATAGCTGATAATTTAGAAACAGCTGTAAGACAGTCCACTTTTTCTGATTATGAAACAATACCATAGTTACATGTAATTTCCTATAATAGGATAAAAATATGAGATCTAGTTTTAGGGGATTTCTGGAAGATGACATATTCGTGTTTTTCCTGATAACTGCTGAGTGTCCTGCTCTGTCTGCTAATCCAGTCAAGAAGTCTTTGCTAGCAATCAATTAATCATACATGTTTCATTTATACATATTTCCTATATATAGTATGTTATTGATTATCTCAGTACCACTGAAGAGAGGTTATCTGGGTCATTGGAGCTTTGCTTCTAGATTTGTGAAGACATAAACCTATATATTTAAAATAGGAGGCCAAAAAAAAAAAAAAAAGACCATTGCTTTATGTAGTTAGATTTTCAGTGAGAGTTTATAATTTGTAATTATCCATTAATCAAATATAAGGCATAATTTACTTCCTGCTTATATCAGCACCATTTCAAATGTAATAAATGTTAAAAAATAATAAATGGAGCAGTAGATAGCTAATAGGTAGGCTTAATTTAATAAGACAAGGTAAATTGCATTTGGAAACCTCATGGATTTAATGTTTTATTTAAATGATTTCTGATTTTTAAAAAGTAAATATTGTATCCAGGAGCCTGAGAAACAAGTTAGTAGGGAGATATTTTTCTTTACAAAAAATTTTACAGTTGCGTCTTTGACATTGTACTTCTGACTGTTGTCCTACCAGTCTCTTTGTAAGAAAGCAATACACATGTCGGGAATGAGTGGGCTCTTTCCTTTTTAAAATAACAGTTTTACATCATTCAGGTTCCAATTGTTGCACTTACTGCCACTGCAACTTCTTCAATCCGGGAAGACATTGTACGTTGCTTAAATCTGAGAAATCCTCAGATCATCTGTACTGGTTTTGATCGACCAAACCTGTATTTAGAAGTTAGGCGAAAAACAGGGAATATCCTTCAGGATCTGCAGCCATTTCTTGTCAAAACAACAAGGTAAGGATTTAATGGTTGATGAATTTTGGTAATGATTTCCTTTTTTTTTTTTTTTTTTTTTTAACAAGTTATGTATTTTACAGTTTTCTTCTAATGCATATTTAACGTATTTCAAATTCCACCTAGTTTTGGTTCAAGTCAAGCATGATGTTATATAATCAACTCAGTGGTTGAGAATAGTCTATTTTTAAAAGCAGAAACTAATTCTTCTAATATCTTAATACCCCATTCTGTTGCTTAAACAGGGCGAATACTGTTTATTTTTGTTTTTAAAATTTTTATTTATTTATTTATAGAGACAAGGTCTCACTGTCGTCCAGGCTGGAGTGCAGTGGTGTGATCACAACCCACTGCAGCCTCAAACTCCTGGGTTCAAGCAGTCCTCCTGCCTCAGTCTCCCAAGTAGCTGGAACTACAGGCTCGCACCACCATGCCTGGCTAGGACATATACTCTTAATGATTGACAAGTAAACAAGCAAACATAAAATGACTCTTTCATCTGAATTCTGCCTAGTTTACTAATTACATGACTTCAGTCTTAAGGAGCTTGGAAAAGGTTATCTTACAAACACATTGGAGCCTGTATTGTGTTCCAAGGACTATTGTAGGCGCTTTATATAAATGATCTAATTTAATCCCTATAACTACTCATCAGTAAGTTACCTATTATTTTCATTTTACTGATGAGGAAACTGACATTAGTACTTTTTTTCTGTTTATTTTGTTTAAAGGCATTTTAAATATGTATGTTAAGAAATTTTCAAAAGCCTTTATTTTACTTTTTATGAGCCTTTATTTACTATTTGAGACAGCGTCTTTCTCTGTCACTCAGGTTGAATGCAGTGGCGCAATCCCGACTCACTACAACCTCCACCTCCTGGGTTCAAGCTATTCTCCTGCCTCAGTCTCCCAAGTAGCTGAAATTGCAGGTGTGCGCCACCATGCCAGGCTAATTTTTGTATTTTTTAGTGGAGACGGGGTTTCACCATGGTGTTCAGGCTGATCTCAAACTCCTGACCTCAAGTGATCCACCTGTGTTGGCCTCCCAAAGTGCTGGAATTACAGTTGTTGGTTACTGCACCCGGCCAGTTTATAATTTTAAACATTAAAATAAATGCTTCTTGTCCAGTCATGGTGTGTCACACCCATAATCCCAGCACTTTGGGAGGCAGACGTGGGAGGATCACTTGAGACCAGGAGTTTGAGACCAGCCTGGGCAACATGGTGAATCCCTGTCTCTACAAAAAATATGAAAATTAGCTGGGCATGGTGGTGTATGCCTGTAGTCCCAGCTATTTGGGAGGCTGAGGTGGGAGGATCATTTGAGCCCAGGATGTTGGGGCTGCAGTGAGCTGAGATCACATCACTGTACTCCAGGCTGGGTGACAGAGCAAGACCCCATCTCAAAAAAAAAAAAAAAGAAAAAAAAAGAAAAACTTCTTCTACCAATACAAACACAAAACAAGCATAGACAAATAGAGTTTAAAGAACATCATGGGTGTTTTCCTGTAAAGGGAAGATTGATGCTAGGCTAAGAAAATCCTGGAGTTATTCTTGAGGACCTTAAGGAATAATTTAAATGTAGGATTTGCTCCTGGCTTTCTTGTCCTGTATTCAAAATAAAACAAGAATGGATTGAATATATTCTGAGTGTTCTGGCTGTTCTAGTGCTCTCTGAAGTGAGTACTCATTATGTTTCACTTCCCTTTCATCCTAAAGAGGAAAAGTTCTTTTGAAGAAGGCTATTTGTCCTAGGTTAGTCTCCACAGTCAGATCATTATCTCCTCCTAATCTTTGATCCTGTTCAGTCTCTATGGCACTTTCCCTTATAATAACACTCTCCTTTTTAAAGCGATTTACCTTTTTTGGTGTGTAATATTGTTCTGTTTTTCTGGCATCGTGGTCCTCTTATAATATCCTATGCAAATGTTTCTTTCTCACTGTTTTTCATGTTGACTCTGCTAATTGAGGTCTTTGTTACTCTTTAGCCCAGACTATTATAATTTCTCCAAAGATATCCCCTCTCCCTGGTGCTCCTTGTTGCTTTCAATGCACAGTTTACAAATTATTGTCTGCGTACAAATTGTTGACTGCGAACACATCCTTCAGTCTGGAATACCTTTCTGGACCTCTTTACTAGGAAATAAAGAGCAGACTCAGTGTAACATTCAACACTATCAAAGATCTTGATATTTAGTATGAAATTTTTTTTTGAAGCAGATCAAGAAAGATTTTTATACCCATTTTTAATCCTCCAAGAAGACTTAGGACAGCCGGAAACCATTGAGAGTCAGAACACTTTCTACAGATCTTAGGTGAACAGAAACTTTCCTTTTAATGAGCCGTGAGATAGAGGGTAATTAAGGCTTCAGAACATTGTCTGTTATTTCCATCTTCTTCCCTTACTTTAACTCTGCCAAATTCCTGTAATTTGTTTATCAGTATTCATGTTTTTTTAATCCATTGAGCTAAGGTGTTTCTTAAACTAACCCTATTTTGTTAAAATCTTAATTATAATATATTCATAATACATATAAGTGAGATAGATGAATCTCTCATATAATTTAGTGGTTAGATTAGATTAGAATTTTCTCCCCTCAGAAAATTAAGAGGAAATAACAGTCTTTAGCCAAATCACTTGGCAAAGTAATGACTTCTTTTGTAGTAGGAATTTTTACTCTTTTGATTTATCTGTTACATAAGTTCAAATTTTTACATATTTTCCACCTTTTTTAAAAAAAGAGTGGTATATAGTCAATATCAATTTGAACAACACTTGCATATAAACTGAAAAGGACTCCAATTTTCCAATTCCATTCCTCAGTTGTGATCACTGTTGGTATTTTGGCATTTAGTTATGTAGACTTCCTTTCTCTGACTCTCCTGCTGTGCATATATACAGTTGTAGTTTTTTTGTTGTTGTTAAGTTGATACAGAAATAGTTGCATACTATATCCATTATTTCTGCAATTTTTTTTTCATTTAAAGTATCTTTGCTCTCTTTACTATATTTCAATATATTGCCTTTTCTTAAATTAAAGTCTTAATATATAGGATATTACAATATCTAGGTTTTGGTGAGTAGTTTTTTCTTCTTTGAAAACAGGTTTGTAAAATAAGATTTTTTTTTTTTTTTTTTTTTTTGACATGGAGTCTTGCTCTGTTGCCCAGGCTGGAATGCAGTGGCGGGAACTTGGCTCACTGCAGCCTCTGCCTCCTGGGTTCCAGCAATTCTCCTGCCTCGACCTCCTGGGTAGCTGGGATTACAGGCTCATGACACCATGCCCTGCTAGTTTTTGTATTTTTAGTAGAGACAGGGTTTCACCATGTTGGCCAGGCTGTCCTCGAACTTCTGAGCTCAGGTGATTCACCCGCCTTGGCATCCCAAAGTGCTGGGATTACAGGTGTGAGCCACTGTGCCCGGCCTTAAAATAAGATTTTTATACACTAAAAAAAAACTTGTATTTTTTCACTCCATTAAGTAGTTTACTGTGAATTTTTGATATTGAAGCCCATTCGGTTGCTGTCAAAAATAGATTTGAGCAGTTTATTTAGTATGACTCTTGTAGTGAAATTATTGCCGTTTTTCCTCTGCTTAAGTTTTCAGTGGCTTTTGCCATAGTCCTTAAAGGTTTTACAATTTTTTTAATGTTTAATTTTTAAATGTTTGCTTAATATTTCACCGTATGAATATAGATAATGATGAACATTTAGATTACTTTTTACTATTATAGTGTTGCAGTAAATATTTGTTTGCATTTATCTTTTGGCCAATAAGCAAATATTTTTGTAAATTAGAATCCTAAAATTGAAATTGGATCAAAAGTTATATGCAATTGAAATTAAATAACTTTTCCTAAATCTAAAATACTATAGTCTTTTTTATATTGTCAGCATAAATGAATGCAGCTATGTAAATGAATATTTTTAGGCATTAAGTAAAATATTCCATGGAAATTGAACTTTTAAATTGTTTATACTTCTATGGAAATTGTTTACACTTTTAATAAAGAAGCACAAGTTTCTACAAAATACATTCTAATAGATGTTTTCTATAACATTCAGTCTCAAGATTACTAGTAAATACTTCTTTGAACTGTAAATGCAATCTTTCAATATTATAAGAAAGCTCTTGCTTTAGTAAACATTTAGAAACTCAACTTTATTATCATGAGAGAATAAGAACATTGTAACAAGTTTTATACATACTCCTTTGTAAACTCTCACCAGACTAATTGTTAATCTGGTGCCTTGCATTCCCCAAAGTATTTGTGTCTGTTGTTTAAAAGTTTTTATCAAGGTTTCAGCTAAAACAAATAAATTTGCTTCTGGTTTTAGCTTTAATTTGAACTGAAACTGTCAAAACGTGAGTTTTGGGGACTTCACACCATTCATTTGGACATTTGATTCTCTATAGTGTTTTAAATTTTCATGCACTTAAATATATAATTATTTTTGATAGGCTTTCTTCCTTTAGTCTTTTCTTTAGAAAGTAGAAAAATTAAATAAGATAAAACCCAAACTGGTCTGAAGCATATATACAATATATATGTTTGCTGTTTTGTTCTTCTTTTTCTTTAGTTCCCACTGGGAATTTGAAGGTCCAACAATCATCTACTGTCCTTCTAGAAAAATGACAGAACAAGTTACAGCTGAACTTAGGAAACTGAATCTATCCTGTGAAACATACCATGCGGGCATGAGTTTTAGCAGAAGGAAAGACGTTCATCATAGGTTTGTGAGAGATGAAATTCAGGTATGAGGATCAATCATCATTGCTCTCCATTGTTCATAGTGGAAGTAGATATTTCTCAAATGTTTATTTACCAGATCTTTATTGGATACTTTCTTTGTGTTGAACATAAAGCAGTCCCTCTGATAAGTGTGGGAGAACAAACTTGCAGATTGGTGTAAATAGCAATCTGTACCTAGTGCTTAGGTGCACAGAGGAGGGAGGAATAGCTCTGTCAGGGTGGTTGTGTAATGGGGGTGGTCCATCCAGGAAAAATCAGTTAGAGTCCAAACATGTAAATAGAAGTTTTTAAGTATGCCAGACCTGTAGGTGATGAGGGGAAAGGAATTGGTCATAGAATTCCAGGAAGAAGGACTAACAGGTGCAAAGACACTTTGATATGAGAACACATACTGGGCTCAGGAAATTGTGACTGGTTTGGAATGGTTGGAGGGAAACAGAATGTGGGGTAGGAATGGCACAAAGAGGCAGGGTGGAACAGTTGGAGACTTGAGAGAACAGTTGAGTGGGTTGGTTGGCCAGGTTATAGATGGCTTTAACACTTGCAAAGAAGCAGTCTGGGCTTAGTATCATATACCTGTTAGTTTTCCCTGACTACTTTAGCCTTAGAATTTTTAGTTTAAATACAATTTTATGTAATAGGTAAAACAGATTAAAGTAGAATAACTCTGGCTGAAGTTAATTTGAGGGAAAAGGAGGTCCAAGAGTCTCCAGACCTTGAAGACACTGCCTATTGGGATCTTATAATCCTTGGAGTGCCGAAGAATCATTTGAAGATTATCATGATGTATTACTCTGTGTTTTTAAACAAGGTAATGGGATTATAGAAACATGAGACTGGCAGCAATAAGTTGGATTGATTTGAAGAAGAGACACTGAAGAAGGGAGAGGGTATCGATGCAGTTATTGTGAAATTCTATAGTTCCTGTCCTGATTGGAGTGGCTCAGTGGGTGTCATAGAGGATTTATTTTGGAGGATTTAAGTTCAAGGCACATGAGTAGGTTTAAGTCAACAACTTGACACTGTCAACATGAAATCCTCACTCTGTCACTATAAGTCCGGGTAAGAGCCTTCCCCTGAAGTTAAGAATTTAAAGTCAGCTCTCGCATTTTCTGTCCCACCGGTCATCCATTTCCTCTCTATCCATCTCTCTTTCTGATATCTAGTTGTTATCCACCCTTAGCTAATGTTGTTGAAAAGCTTAAGCATGGTTCATGTTCACTGTCTCTAAAGTTCACTACACATAGTCATACTGTAATGCATACCCACCTGAAAGCATCTAGTCTCTCTTTCCCTTCTTTCCAAAGATAGGAATACCATTCACAGCGGTTTAGAATAGAAATTTTATCCAAATTCTTCAGTGTTTATATTTTTGTTCTGTTATTTCAGTGTCTTGAATATTGTCAAATAACATTTATTAGCTGCTATTGCTACTACTGAATCTTAATCAGTCTTCAAGCCATTAACTGACCAATGGTTTCTTCTATCTTAATGTATTAGTAATTATTCATTTAAAGTAAAACATCTCCCAGAACATGAAAGAGTACAATCTTTATTCATGTTACGTTGTGACAGGAGACTTCGTTGGATGCGCCTGATTTTCCTGCCAATACACAGCTTCATTAAAACATTAATGCTTTGAAAAATGGCTTAGGAAACTTCACAGTGATCATTTTCTGGAAGAGTACATGCGTGTATATGTCATGGTATTTTCCCTTTCTGTGGCAGGATTCCACTAATTTTTTTCCACATTACGAAAATTTAAAAATTGATACTGTTTTTTTCTCCCTACGTGGATATCAGATACTCTGTTTTATCTGACAGCTGGCCCAATGTACTCCTACTTGGCCGTTATAAAGAATTCAGAAGCTTCATATTTGCATTGAAAGTTCTCAAACACTTTGTAAAGATGATGAAAATACGTTTCATCATCTATCTAGAAAGGTCAGGTGTTCCTGCAATTGATTACTTGCTACCGAGAATTGAATACCTACTGAGTGCATAATGTAGAGAATTCTAGATGTTCACTTTGGTGTGTTTTTACAGTTGCTATAATACCTTAGTGTGGGTCTAAAAGTGGAGGTGACCCCGTAGCTCTTAATGTCTTAGACTGAGTGATGCTTAGAATCTTAGATTTTCTAATTTTAGAAAAAAGTATACTTTTCTTATTTTTGTAACCAGTTCCAACCACATTTGCATGCAGATAGGCGTTTTTAGTCTTAACCATTCATTTTTACTTTTACTCCTCACTTTTATTAGTTTTGTGTCTTTTTGTATTCAATTTCCCCTTTCAAGATGCCTTGAGTCCTTTCTTTTTAGGAATGATGTTGTGAATAAATTATTTGATAAAATATCTTTACACCTGAGAGTTTATAAGGATAGTTTGAAAATCATGTCTGTAAAATAGGTGTATCTCACCTAAAAATAATATTACATAATTAAAATTAGAATTATTATTTTGTTGCTTATTGACTCTTAAATATAACAAAATTGCTGAGTCTCATACAGCCAGAGCTTTTACTTAGTATGATACTCATTTCTATATTTACTTTTTTCTCATGTTTGTCATACTTTCTTTTACTTATTCAGCATTTCCTCCTTTCCTCCCTCCTTTCTTTTCTTCTTTCCTTCTTTTTTCTTCCTTTCGTATTCCTGGTCCACTTAGCATGTAATCTTTCTTTATGAAATGGCATACAAATAGGTCTACTGTGCTTATAGTGAAAAGCTTCAAGGCCTCATGTCTTTCCCACTTCTATTTCCAACTCCCAACCTTTTTAGCTGATTCTTTTGGTACTTTACCACTATATCGCGCCATAGTTTACATACATGGCTCCTATTTAATTTTTTGTTTATTTGTGTGTTAGTTGTAGGCATTATCTATCGACTCCTCTCTCTGAAAGATGAAAGGTTAGCTCTCTTTCACATTCTTTACTGCCCTTTTTTCTTACCTTGTCCATGTATTTCTAACCCCCTTTCCTCCTAATATGTTTATATCATGATTTTGGCTAGATCAGTGTATACGATTTACATAATTATTACTCTGTAAATGCTTTTTATAATCCCTGAGCCATGTAGTATATTATGGCTATTTTTTTCTTATCTATTTGTATTTTTATTGTTAATACCTAAGAAAAAAATTTCTATGTCTTCTCACTAATTCTTCCCTAAAATTTCCCACAAAGGTGTAAATTTACCTCAGTATATTCATAGATATGAGACATTCTATCAATTTTACCCTCTTAAAGATGCAGAGATAATGCATCATGTTTCATCCCACCATCTTTAATGAGAAACTTCCATCTTAGGTTAATATTAGAGAATGTTAAGATGCTCTGCAATCAGGTAAGGACACTTGCAACTTCGTTATAATGCAAAAGTTTTCTTTAATACAATAAATATTTTGAGGCTCTTTTGTGTCTTGTGTTCATAGAAGTTCAGATAAACCACTTTATTTATTATTTTTTATAGAGAGTGAACAGAAACCTCATTTCTAGTCACCAGTCCTTAATCTGTAAATCAGGCAGGTAGATAATCTATAAATGATAGTCGAAATCACATTAAATTCCATTTTGTACCAGGGACTTAAGTTAATGAACAAATTACTTTTCCAAAAAGGTATAAATATAAGGTTTTCATTCCACTAAATATGTTTGTCAAACTGTGTTGTGATTTATTCTCAGTGTGTCATAGCTACCATAGCTTTTGGAATGGGCATTAATAAAGCTGACATCCGCCAAGTCATTCATTACGGTGCTCCTAAGGAAATGGAATCATATTATCAGGAGATTGGTAGAGCTGGTCGTGATGGACTTCAAAGTTCTTGTCATATCCTCTGGGCTCCTGCAGACATTAACTTAAATAGGTAAAAAAGCATTTATTGTTTTTACTCTTGCAGATTTCTTTCTTTCCATATAAACCTTGAAAGTGTTAGAGGCTATTTCCAGTATTCCAAGTAATTTGTGAGTGCATTTAAAGTAAAAAAAAAAAAAGAAAAAAATAAACCTCCCCAAATCCAGAGGACATGGAGGAAGAACATTTGTGGTAAGAGTTGCCACTTGGAGGAGATGAGCTAATTTCACCATGCCTTAGTGTGAGGAATTAACTAAATCAGGACAATACTTGGGCCTGTAACAGAGATCCTATGGAATACTTTCCTACCATTGTGCATTAATGAACAAGTTCTTTTCCCCTTCTCAGATCCTGTCAAGTTGCCATGTCTTCAGCCATAGTTACTTCAGCTACCACTGATTTTGTTACTGATTCTTTCTTCCCATGCTTCAGTGGTGATTATTCCAGAGGACTTCTCTCAATCCCTGTTTGACTCTTGTTACTATTTGTTTCCTTGGTTAGTTCCGTGAGACCATTAACAGTTCTCCTTGACTGTGTGTGAATCATTGTGTTGCACTGTACTGATAGACTGCCATAAATCAATATTAAGTGTTCAATATCTAAGTACAGGAGAGCCATGCTACTTAAGTACTCAACAAGTAGTTTGTTGGCGCTTAAGTTCTATGACATTTTTATTGTAAAGGAAAACATTATCTTGAAAAGATTTCTGGGCAGCATTTACCAACTTTGTTCCTTCATCCATAGGAAAAAGAATCTCAGGAGAAAAACCTATACATGGTAACCAGTGGGGCTGCCAAGCTGATGAAGTATTTTCAGAGTACACCTTTGTGTAGCTGAATACGTTGAGATCTTGAATGGACATATTAGCTTATTTTAGTAAAATGATCAGAGAGTGCCTCCCAGTACAGTTTTTGTTTTTATGCATTATTAAACAATGTGTTTTTGAGTGTCCACTGTGTTCCATGAACTATGCTATGTGTGGGAGATATAACAGTAAAGAAAAGCAAAGTACCTGCTTCCACAGAATTCAGTATAATGGGAATGGTAGTTCTTTAGAGAATCACATAACTATGGATACATAGGCTTCATTTTACTGTTCTCCTTTTGTGTTTGAAAATGTTAACAATCAAAAGTTTTTAAAAAAGGAATCATGCAACATATTTAAAATTATAATTGTGTTAAGTGTTATGAAGGGGAAATTGTATTGAGTAGTAAGAATATATAATGTTGTGTGGTATTTCCCAAGTTAAAAAGTTCAGATAAGGCTTCTTTGTGGAAGTGATGGTTCAGATCTGAAAGAAGAATAGGAATTAATTAGGTAAAAATGTTTGATGCAAATTTTAAGGTTTTCCTTCTGAGTAGTCAGTAGCTTTTCCTTAATATAGAAGATGACAAAACTATCCTTTTTTTGTACAGAACAATTCTTGTTTTCCTTTAGACAGTTGTATCTGTCAAGCTTCTTATGAACTAATTTAAATAATTGGGATAGAACACAGCTGTGCATGTTACTATTAAATATGGAATATATCAAACATAAGTTGATTCCTACCAGTTCTGATTTTATTTGTGTATTTTGTTAAAGGTACTGAGGACATTAATATCCAGTTTTATACTGTGCATTTGAAGGTTCATCAATAAATACAATTCTTGTTTCTCTGGGTCTTAAAAGATATTTTAAATGGTTATCTCATTAAGATTTAATAGGAAGTAACAGTGATTCAAATCAAATAGTGGTGCCAGAAACCCAGACTTGAATTTTGAGTACAGACAGGTTACCCTTTGCATCAATCCTGAGGAAACTAAAACTACAGGATTAATCAGGATAAGAAAGAATTGAGCAAGGATTCAGGAGGGCTCTGTATCATCCTGGTGACAACTCTTCTAGAAAAAACTAGAAAGTCTAAGAATAAATGAAGTTGCTGGTTCTCACCTGGAAAGGTCAGTTACTCAGAAAATTTTTAGACTCTATCTTATGCCATAATTCTTATCACTGAGAGAAGAAACTTGTCCAGTCATCATGTAATCTTCATGTAAATTTATATTTTTAATTGCAGAATTCATACCACAGGCAAAGTCCCAATGTCTGCATTTGTTGTTACCTTAAATAGTCAAACCCCAAAGTTATTGTAATCTTTTTTTAAGAGAGAATAATTTGCAAAATAATCTCGGTCCAATAGATCTTTCACTGGATCCAAATGATTTCCATGAATGATTTAGAATTTTTCTTATTTTCAAATTGTTTTTTTCTGTGGAATACCGGACTTATTTTTGTAGTCCCAAAAGAAGAATACGTATTTATTTATTTATTTGTTTTAAGAGTTATAGTTTTGTTTTCTCAAATTTGTCCTGACACTGATGAGATTAGTTAAATGTAGGTCATCTGAACCAAATACAGGGAAGGATCCAGTTCTGAGAGTGTGGGCGTTAGTTTTCTTGTTTTTTTTCTATAGGAGGGAAACGAGGTGAACAAAACAAATAAAATAAAGCAAAAAAGAACTGATTTTTATTCCTTGAGGTAGAAAGAATGAGATTACAGTGGGCCCCCTTACCTGCATTTTCACTTTCTGTAGTTTTAGTTACACCCACGTCCAAAATGTTAAATAGAAAATTCCAGAAATAATTAAATCAGTTTAATTATTTCTTTTAAAGTTTTAAATCAGTGGTGGTTTTGAGTAGTGTAATGAAATTTTGTGCCATCCTACTCAATCAGCTTCGACTCCCTTAGAATCATCCCTTTGTCCGGTGCATTCACGTTGTATTTACTCCCTGTCTGTTAGTCACTTGTTGCAGTATTGCAGTGTTTGTGTTCAAGTAACGCTTATTTTACTTAAGAATGGCCCCAAAGCACAAGAGTACTGTGCCTAATTTATAAATTAAACTTTTTCATAGGTATATACATATAGGAAAAAACATAATACATACAGGATTTGGTACTATTCTGTGGCTTCAGGCATCCACTGGAGGTCTTGGAATGTATCCCTTGTGAATAAGGAGGAACTGTATATGGTTAACCTAGGAGCTAGAGTCAACAGTTGGAAGAGACTTTGGGGATAATTACATGGAAGGGCATGGTGGCTGGTGGTTTCAGATGACAAGAATGTTTTTGAATAACGGATCATTTGTGTCTTCAGACTTTCCAGAACTCCTTGAGAATTATACAGAGGTATTTAATCAGTCAGAAGGTTGAATAGTCAAATTATTAGTGAGCGAAATTTATTTTGATGGGGATTTTACTAATGCTGTCCCTTAGATATTACAAGTAAATCATTGCTTTCTTTTGAAATATCTGAAACCTAGTTAACATGGACTTTTTTCTTGCAAAGATATGCAAAGCTGTTTGGGAGATTGTTGTCATCTGATATTTGCTATTCATGGGCTCTCTTCACAGAAGACTAGAAATTAACAGAGTCACGATGAATTATGGCAGCATTGACTTTAAAAAACACAAACACCTCTTTAATGTTATTTAACAATTTTGAATAAATTTGATATGGCAAACAAATCAGTTATAATTGATTGAGAAAGGAACTTAATTCTAATACTTTACTGGTGTCCCATAATAACCCATAATACTAAGAGACAGTTTTGGAGGGCAAGAAGTCCTGAAGAGCTGATAGAGATAAAGGTCAAATTTGAGCTTCTTTCAGTATTCCTTACATCAATGCTTTTAGTTTCTCATACAAAATAAAATAAAGAATTACCTTTTTACTGGGAAAAGGTAAAAATTAATAAATTGTAGAAGCCTTATTTGAATCCAAAAAGTATATGACATGTAAATTGAAATGAAAAACCTTAGAGTTTATGATACTTTTTCAAAGCAGCTAAAGAATTGATACTTGGACACAGGAAGTTTTTCAAAAACAATTTTTATAACATCAGAAAAATGTTTACCTCTTGTTGGGGGCATTGACTGGAAAGGAATATAACAGAACTTTCTGAGATGCTAGAAATGTTTTTTATCTTGATGGGGTGTGGGTTTTGTAGGTAATGAAAAATAAATAGTAATAAATAAGTATATAAAAAGTAGGAAAGTTGCCAATACAGTTTTACATATTCCTGTGATGTTTTTAATCAACAGGCATCTCCTTACTGAGATACGTAATGAGAAGTTTCGATTATACAAATTAAAGATGATGGCAAAGATGGAAAAATATCTTCATTCTAGCAGATGTAGGAGACAGTATGTATTATTTATTTTATGCCAATAACATGGATTTATGAATGATGCTCTTTTAAGAAAACAATTTGGCTAAATAGTTGTCCGTATTTTGAAAAAATATTTTGTTGCTGTCATATGCGTGCTGAATTTTTAAGGCTAACTTCTTTGTGTCTGAATAAACTGAAGTCAAATAATGAGGTCCCAAGTGAATCAATTAATGATGATTTTACCTCATTATTTTCAGGAATGAACTTAACATATATGTTTCTGTTCTTTTTTTTAATTTAAAATTTTGTCTTGCGTAGAATCATCTTGTCTCATTTTGAGGACAAACAAGTACAAAAAGCCTCCTTGGGAATTACGGGAACTGAAAAATGCTGTGATAATTGCAGGTCCAGGTAAAGATTTCTTATTATACATGGACATTCTAAAAGTCTTTGTTTCTCTTCCTTTTCATATTTAATTGAATTTTTGTTGAATGATAAGTATTTCAGTTTTTTAAACAAAACAAGGAATATATTTAGATATAAGAGAAAGCAAACAATATTAAAGTACTTTGCTTCAAAAATAGATAAAGCAATAAAATGGTAGGCCTACATCAAAACATATCAATAGTTATATTAAATGTAAATGACCTAAAATATTATTTAAAGGCGTACGTTGTAAGAATTGGTTTAAAAACATGACCCTGTTCTATATGTTGTCCACAAGAAATCCACTATAATTACATAGATAAGTTTAAAAAAGAATGAAACATTACATTCCATGAAAACATTAATCAAAAGGAAGCTGAAGTTGTTACTTTAATATCAGACAATGGAGACTTTGGAGCAAAGAATATTATCAGGATAAAGAAGGATACTATATAATGTAAAAGAATCATTTTACCAATGTATCAGTCAGGGTTCACCAGAGAAACAGGACCATTGATATCATATATATACATATATATATACACACACACATATATATATGCTATATATGCGGGGGAGAGGAAGAACAAATGTAGGGAGAGAGGGATGAGGGGACTGATTTTGAAGAATTAGTTCATGAAATTGTGAGGGTTGGCAAGTCTGAAATTTGTAGAGCAGGTCAATAGGCTGGAAATTCAGGCAAGAGGTGATGTTGCAGTCTTGAGGCAGAATTTCTTCTCTAGCAAACCTAGTTTTTACCCTTTATTCCTGCCACTGAGTGGATGAGGCCCACCCACATTACTGACAGTAATCTATGCTTAAAGTGAACTGATTGTGAATGCTAATCACGTCTACAAAGTATTTTACAGCAACATCTAGGTTAGTGTTTGACCAAACAACTGAACATCATAGGCTAGCCAAGTTCATGCATAATATTAATCATCACGACCAAGAGGACATCATCCTAAATATATATATACACACACACACACACGTATATGTAGAGATATATATATGTATATATATATACATATATATATATATATCTACTTAACAAAAAGACTGACAGAACCAAAAGGAGAAATAGAGAAACCTACAGTTAAATTTGGTGACTGCCAACATCTCTCAATAATCAATAAAACTAACAGACCAAAAAATCAGTAAGAAGATAGAAGCAATGAACAGGACTATCAACATGCTGGATCTCATTGACTTTTATAGAACATTCTACCCAACAACAGTAGAGTACACATTCTTTTCAAGTGCAGATGCAATATTCATGAACAGGGATCATATTCAGAGTCATAAATCTTAACAAATTTAAGAATCTTGTATTTGTATATTTTTTCACTAGAATGGAATTAAACTAGAAAGCAATAACAGAAAAATAACAAAAAAGTCTCTAAACCTTAGAAATTAAATAACACACATCTAAATAAATGCATGAGTCAAAAAGGAAGTCTCAAGGCAAATCAGAAAATGTTTTGAACTGAATGAAATGAAAATACAAAATGTGTGAGATGCAGCTAATGCAATACTGAGAAGGAAATTTATAGTATTAAATACCTATATTATAAAAGAAGAAAGGTCTTAAATCAATACCTAAACTTCCATCTTAAGCAACAAGCAAATAAGAGCAAAATAAATTAAAAGGAAGCAAACAGAAGGAAATAATAAAGAACATAAGTCAATGAATAGAAAAGCTATGGTCATACCACTGTTCTCCAGTCTGGGTGACAGAGTGGGACCCTATGTCAAAAAATAAATAAAAATAAAAACAAACCAAGCAGCATGCAGCATTCATTGTCAATGAATAGAAAATGGAAAAACAATAGAGAAAAATCAAAGAACTCAAAAGCTCATTCTATGTGAAGATCAACAAAAATGATATGAACTTCTAACAAGACTGACAGAAAGAGAAGAGACACGGAAGACCAAGACCAGGAATGAAAGAGGGAATTTCACTACAGACCCCCCAGGTATTACCAGGGATGATAAAGGAACACTGAAAAACTCAGAACATAACTTTAATAATCTAGACGAAATGGATCAATTTTTTGATAATCTCAAGCTAATTAAACTTACACTGAATTAGATAACCTACATAGCGTTACAACCATTACAGGGATTGAATTCTATGTTAAAAATCTCTGAAAATAAAATTCCCTAGCCCAAAGAGTTTCAATGACAAATTCTACCAAACATTCAGAAGACAAAATAATACCAATTCTATAGCACGATTACATTTATATAATACTCTTTGAGACATAAAACTATACTAGAGGGATGAAGAAAAGATCAGTGGTTATCAGAGATTAGGGGGAGGGAGAAGGTATGATTCCAAAGGATAGTACAAGGCAGTATTTTGGAGTGATAGATTTGTCGTGCCCTGATTGTAATGGGAGTTAGATGAATCTATGGATGTCTTAAAATTTGTAGAACTTTACACATACATACAACCAATTTGCCTATGTTAATTGAAAAAATAAAATAAAAACAAATTATTTACCTAGTTGGGTTAGCTACATACATAAGTTCAATATCTGCATTACTGTAAGACAAAAGAAGCATTATTAGGGATGGAGTTGTTCTCTGTGTAATGGCAAATAGTTCCTTCACTAAAAAGACAGAATTGTTCTATGCACCTTTGAAAAACACACACACACACACACACACACACACAACCAACGAAGTAACTTGCCTGGTGCAGTGACTCACACTTGTAGTATCGGTACTTTGGGAGGCTGAGGTGGGAGGATCACTTGAGACCAGGATTTTTGAGGCCAGTCTGGGCAAAAAAGCGAGACTGTGTCTCTACAAAAGTAAAAAATAAAATAAAATAAAATTAGCTAGGCATAGTGTCATGTCATGTGCCTCTAGTCCCAGCTACTCTGGAGGCTGAGGTGGGAAGATCGCTTGAACCTGGAAGGTCAAGACTGCAGTTGCAGTGAGCTGTGATGGCACCACTATGCTCCAGGCTGGGCATCAGAGTAAGACTCTGTCTCACATAAAAAATAAATGAATAATAATTTTAAAAAACTTGTCTGGGTGTGGAGGCTCACACCTGTAGTCCCAGCACTTTGGAAGGCCGAGGCAGGAGGATTGCTGGAACCCAAGACTTTGAGAACAGCCTGGGCAACATAGCAGGACCCCATCTCTATTAAAAAAAAAAAAAACTTAAAAATCCAGCAAATACATAAAGCACAAAACTGACAGAAGAGGTGGAGAAATCAATAAATCCACCATCAAAGTGGAAGAATTTGATATAATTTTTTGTTATTGTTAGGGTAAACAATCCAAAGATTAGTACACTTATCTTAGTACACAAGCAACTATAGCAGTGTGTCTCCAGTGTTTTTACTTCATGACCCACATAGCAAATGATATGTGTATGTAACACACTGAGCTAATTGTCAGAGTTCAGTTTCTGTCCAAAACCCTAAGATCTGGAGTGATTAACCTTTCAGCACACTTACAACTCACTTGTTTGTAAGCACACTGATTGAGAAGCCTGAAAGACTTCCCTCCTTAAACATGCATGGAATTTTTCTGAAAACTTATGTATTGGGCTGGGCGCAGTGGCTCATGCCTGTAATCCCAGCACTTTGGGAGGCCGAGGCGGGTGGATCACGAGGTCAGGAGATCGAGACCATCCTGGCTAACACGGTGAAACCCCGTCTCTACTAAAAATGCAAAAAATTAGCCAGGCGTGGTGGCGGGCGCCTGTAGTCCCAGCTACTCTGGAGGCTGAGGCAGGAGAATCGCTTGAACCCGGGAGGCAGAGGTTGCAGTGAGTGATTGGGCCACTGCACTCCAGCCTGGAAACAGAGCGACACTCTGTCTCAAAAAAAAGGAAAACAAAAAACAAAACAAAAAAAACTGGTAAAAGGGCCCAATGGCTCACACCTGTCATTCCAGCTCTTTGGGAGATTGAGGAGAGAGGATCAGTTGAGGCCAGGAGTTCAAGACCAGTCTGGGCAATATAATGAGACCCCATCTCTACAAAATTTTAACAATAACAACAAAAAATCTGGTAAGAGGCAGCATGAACAGTACTTTGTGGGAGTTTGATAGCTTGAAATACCCATAATTGAAAAGAAAATTTATCAGCTAAGCATCTCACTAAAGAGATTAGAATAGGAGAATAAACCTAAGCGTAGTTTTTTCCCCAAACATTATTATATCTGGATATTGAATGCATTCTTATTGCTATTTCAAAGATACTCTAAGGAAAGCAATTGAATTAGGTAGTTGAACTCTATAGTAGATTTTCTTTAATGAGTGATTTTGTTCTCAACCTACTTAAATAATTCTCATTTGAATTTATGATAATTTCAGATCTACCCAAAGGGTGACTTAGGAATTTAACTTCTAAATCTACTAAATGAAAGGTTTATAATATTCATGTTATTTTACAGTCATTAGTGTTTAACAATTTATAGCATAGGATTTGGGTGTTTTTTTTTTCATTTTAAACAAGAAGTTTATTTAAACAAGACACTTGAATAAGGGAAAACTATCTTGGAGTTATTATTACTAGAGTAATTTATTTCTACTTAAAGACAGATTGCCCCACACATAACAGCTACATAAAAACGGTTGTAAAATTGTCCTTGGTTTTACAATGATTAATGAAAAACGTTAAAATTCTCCAATTGAACAAGGTATGCAAAGATTTTTGTATTGTTTTTTGCTAAAACTGTGACAGCAAAATAACATCCTGGAGTATAAAGATAAGAGCTGAATGAGCAGGCCACTAGGGGACAAAGGGAGTCTTTTCACAGAACCAATGCTTCTTTTCCCCACCCCATCTCCATTCGAAGTCAATCTAAACATACTATTATCTATTTAGTTTAAAAAGAAAAAAAGCAAAGCAATGTGTGCTTGTGTACATACACCAGATACTTTATGTGCAATAAAAGGAGGAGGAAGGGGGAAATGAAAGAATAGAGAAAACTCTATGTAGTCAGGATGTGGTGGAACCAAACTGCAACTTTCTTTTTTTTTCCTTTTTTTTTTTTTTTTTTTTTAAGAGGGAGTTTTGCTCTTGTCACCCAGGCTGGAGTGTAGTAGTGTGATTTGGCTCACTGCAACCTCCACCTGTCAGGTTTAAGCCATTCTCCTGCCTCAGCCTCCCGAGTAGCTGGGATTACAGGTGCATGCCACCATGCCTGGCTAATTTTTGTATTTTTAGTAGAGATGGGGTTTCACCACGTTGACCAGGCTGGTCTCAAACGCCTGACCCCAAGTGATCCACCCACCTCAACTTCCCAAAATGCTGGGATTACAGGCGTGAGCCACCACGCCTGGCCAAATTACAGCTTTCTAATTGAGACTGTATTCTTGGTCTGGAAGAGCACAGTTCTGCAGTAAAGTAGCCCGTCCCCCTTTTAGTAGACATCTCCATGTCTGCTGCTGGAACACATCAGTTTTATCTTAAGCCTCACTTCCAAATGTACAGATATGTCTGGTTCGTTGATTGGCTACCTGTCAAATTGAAACCTGATCTGCCTCATTGACAAACCCTGTCCCTCACAATAGGCTTTCATTGGTTTACTAAGTGGTGCATGGCTCTTCATCTCAAACTGCACCACAGTGCCATCCTGCTCCACCACCTTCAAATGAACGTTATCCTTGTTCTCAGTCTTGACTCTTTCCTTGGGCTTTTTGTGGACCCTGGTGAGTGTGGCAGTCTCCTCAGCTGCTGCTTCACAAAAGAGGTACCAGGTCTGCCCCAAATGAGTGAATCCCTGAATAGCACCAGGAGTGCCAGAAGAGGCAGCAACTGAGATGTGTTTTTTCTAAGCTGAAAGCCTTTTTGTTTGTTTGTTTGCAACAAATCTTTTTTTTTTTTTTTTTGAGACGGAGTCTCACTCTGTCGCCCAGCCCAGGCTGGAGTGCAGTGGCGCGATCTCGGCTCACTGCAAGCTCCGCCTCCCGGGTTCACGCCATTCTCCTGCCTCAGCCTCCCGAGTAGCTGGGACTACAGGCGCCCACAACCGCGCCCGGCTAATTTTTTGTATTTTTAGTAGAGACGGGGTTTCACCGTGGTCTCGATCTCCTGACCTTGTGATCCGCCCGCCTCGGCCTCCCAAAGTGCTGGGATTACAGGCGTGAGCCACCGCGCCCGGCCAACAAATCTTTTTTTGCGACACACCTTTAACACTAAAGTCCAATATTTATATAATTGGTCAAGTAAGTGCAGCTGTTCTAGCTATAAATATAGCAACTGTGCTTGCTTGTACTGTTATTAACATCATTCCTTTCTGTGGTCTGAGGTACCTCCCATGAAACTTGCTTCTAGGGCACTAGGATTGAGAACCATCAACATAACATAACTGTTATGCTACAATAGTTTATTGTTCATATTTTTGATATTTACATACTCGGGTATAATGAACTTTATTCGTAGCTTCTGAAGCAGTTGGCGCATTTGAGATTTTTTACTTGGCTAATTGTTATGCTAAATCTTTTGATTTCTAAAGATACATGCCTTGGCTAAGCTTTCTTCATATGTTATTGTTTTTATTTAGATTGGGTCATTGCTATTCCATGGATGACTCAGAGGATACATCCTGGGACTTTGGTCCACAAGCATTTCAGCTTTTGTCTGCTGTGGATATCTTAGGGGGAAAATTTGGAATTGGGCTTCCAATTTTATTTCTCCGAGGATCTGTAAGTATACCTGTGAATTCCCTTCATAGATCTTCTTTTACTTATATTACACTTTCTTCAGAGGTTTGCAGTATTATGAGTGTAGCTTTGACTTCAGATGGGTTACTAGGAACTCACAGAATCTTACTAAGTTCCTGTTAAACACTACATTTGTTACTTTGGATAAAACCCGTGTGTATGGCATCTTCTGCTGTTTTCATGTTCCAAGACTATGTTCAGCTCTGCAGCTCAGTCTAGAAGCATTGTGTTAGTTTATCACATTGCATTGGTGTGAATCCCTAGACTCGTCTTGCTTAGGATAATTAGGAAAAGTTAACTTTCATTGTGTCAAGGGACAGGTAAAACAAAATTGTCGTTTTGTCCAGAAAACTACTAAATTCTTCAAGGAAAAGTTTAGTTATAGGGATTATTTTGTAAATGTCTAATTTCAATAACAATATTTGGGACATATTTATTTTTCCTTCTGTTTCCTATTGGAAGTATTTAAAGTTATAAGAAAATAGTGGTTTTTGCCTTTACTAATGAATAAATAATCAGTTAAATTCATCTACTTTTTTTGGAGTAATTGATGTTCCAGTATTCTCCTAAACAACCACAGGTACAAATGTGAATAAGATCGGACCCTTGCAGTCCAAGAGCTTGTTCTGTAGTCCTTTTCTTTATATGATTTTTTCCCCCGATTTAGAAGTATATAAAGCAAAGCTAAGTATTACGCACTGATATTGGCTGAATAAATCAAGAGCGAGAGATAGGATACTTTGCAAATATGCATACTTATTAAAATATACTTTAGAGATTAAAATTCTCATTTCTAATGTAGAATAGGTAAGCATTTATTTGTGATATACTTGAATGCTTCATGTAAATACTTTCTGAGTTTGTATTTTTAAAAAGGAACATACTTATTAAATTAGTTGTGAAATACTTTTAATGAAATATATTGAAAACTTCTGTTGATTTTTCATGTACTGATGTTTTTAGATTCTAAATGGAGTTTAACATTTTGTTTGTAAATCACAAGTTGGATTAGAAATTTAATAGTAGAAGTGTTGCCTAAGGAACTATTTTAGGTGCTGTGAGTGAAACTGTATTTTTTATAACAAGAATTTTAGTTGTAAGGGACAGCTTAAATATAATTGAGATCTATGAAAATGCATTCTGTCTCTATCACCTTCAAAACCTTTGTATCCCAGTTGAATGTATAATTTATAAAAATTATTTTTGTTTTAATTTGCTATAATCCAGCCATATCCAATATCAACAAATAAGTCTAAGTAGGCTCCTTGACAAACTTGAACTGGCCACAAGAGAGATCAGATTTCACCTATTAAAAAACCAAATCAGACCACTTATACTGACAGTCTCTTCTGGGAGTCCTCAAATTAAGAAGTTTATCCTTTGTGAAATATTATAGTACCCTTGCTAGACAAAAGTAAAACTTTTCTAAAAGTACCACTTAATGAAAATCTGTAGACACTAAATGCAATGAAAATAAGGCAATTTTTTTTTCTCCCCATTTCAGTGATCTTGGTATCCTGGGATATTGTTTTTAAAATTATCATTATAATTCCTTTGAGAATTTAGTAAAATGTTCCCTTTAACCAACTTAGGAAAAATTAATATCTTTGTATGTGATTTTGATCTGTAAAATAAACATTTTAAATTGGGAATAATTGGAGTTTAAAGAGATTAAATATGTAACATATAGTAGCAGCATATAATTATCTCTCTTTTTTTTTTTAATTTTTTTTTTTTTTTTTTTTTTGAGATGGAGTCTTGCTTTGTCACCTAGGCTGGAGTGCAGTGGTGTGATCTTGGCTCACTGCACGCTCCACCTCCCGGGTTCATGCCATTCTCCTGCCTCAGCCTCCCAAGTAGCTGGGACTACAGGCACCCACCACCATGCCCGGCTAATTTTTTGTATTTTTAGTAGAGATGGGGTTTCACTGTGTTAGCCAGGATGGTCTCAATCTCCTGACTTTGTGATCTGCCCACCTCGGCCTCCCGAAGTGCTGGGATTACAGGCATGAGCCACTGAGCCCGGTTGTATAATTCTCTCTTACACAAGATTTTTTCTAAATAGTATAAACCGTTATGTAGCCTATCTAAGAGTTTGTGAATAGAGTTTAAAATTTTGTTTTTAAGCTGCAAGTTTGATTAGAAATTAAACAGTAAAGGTATTACTTAAGGAACTTTGTTTTAGCTGTCTAAACAACTTACTATATAAAAATCTTTAAGCATTCTGTATAAATATGTGATAAGATATACAATGACCTTAATTTTATAGATTAGAAAATAAAACCACACTCATTAATTTGCATAACTGAGAGATTAAATGAAACTTCTTTTCTGATCACATTAGCAGAATGCCAAATCTTGTCGTGGCACTAGAATTAGACGGTAGTTTTGATGATACGTGATTTGACTATAGACATTTGTTGAAACTATTGGTAGTTTTAATCACTCTTGTAATTTTCAAACTATCTAACGGGAGAGGATTATCCATCCTGTTTTCTAGACAAGCTATTTCACCTGAATGAAATATACTCCTAGAGATAATTATCACTATCTTTTGGTTTTATTTTGCACATGGAATTATAGTTCACAATGACTTTCTGAAGCCCTAAAGTTGTAACTGTGAGCTTCTTTGGCCTGTAGTGACTGGGAAAAAGCACCCCCACCCTGCCTTCCCTGTCCCCCAAAAAAGTTAAAGTGTTTTTAACAGTAGCTATGGACTTTTTGTAGTTTAAAAACTTAGGAGTTGCCCAGGGTGGAATGCAGTGGTGTGATCATAGCTTGCTGCAGCCTTGAACTCCTGGGTTCAAGCAGTCCTCCCACCTCAGCCTCCAGAGTAGTTGGGACCACAGGTGCCACCACACCCAGCTGTTTTTTTTATTTTTTAATTTTTTTGTAGGTATGGGGTCTCCGCTTGTTGCCCTGCCTGTTTCAAACTCCTGGGCTCAAGTGATCCTCCTACCCTTGGCCTCCCAAAGCACTGAGAGTCACTGTGCCAGGCTGAGTTTAAAATTTCTTGAGTTGGAGTTTATGGCTATTTTTTCCACTAGTTATTAAACATGTATTTTTGTAAAAGGCACTGTATTGCATTTTGTGGGGGAATTCAAAGCTAAATTAGATGAGACGCCTCGTCTAGTATGGAAGGTGTTACTTAAGAAGAAATAAGTGTAATGTAGCAGAGAACCAGATAAGGGACATGTTAATAGATATAAATGTTATTGAAGTTCTGAAGAGAGAGGGTGTTTAGAGAAATCAGAGGAGTACCTGTGAAGGTATAACTAGAACTTCCTGTTTTTGTGGAATATATGGTAGATTTTGGTGTGATACTGTCTATTTGGACAGTCATTCAGAGAAGAATGAGGGAGGAAGGGTGGAGAAGAATGTGGCATTCACAGTACAGAAAGCAGTTGTGACTTTTAAAGAGGTTAATATGGAGAAGTGGCAAGTCTTCTTTTCCTCTCCTCTCTCTTTCTCCCCTCCCCTCCCCTCCCCTCCCCTCCCCTCCCCTCCCCTCCCCTCCCCTCCCCTCCCCTCCCTTCCCTTCCCTTCCCTTCTCCTCTTTTTCTTCTTTTTTTCTGTCAGATACTGGTGTAAAGACTTCGCTTTTATCAGAAACTGATATGTTGGGTCAGGTACCCTGGCCAGTCAGTTCTCTTTATTCTAACATTCACCGATCAATTAGATTTCCACATTCCATGATATGTCAGTTTTAGTGATCCTTATTTTTCCACCTGGTTTATAAAGGGAAAGAATGAGATATGTCACCCAGGCTCTGGAGTACAGTGGCGTGATCATAGGTCACAGCAGCCTCAAAGTTTCCAGTTCAAGCGATCCTACTTCCTTGGCCTCCCGAGTACGTGGGACTACAGGTGCGTGCCACCATGCCCAGCTAACTTTTTTGTAGAGACAGGGTCTGCCTATGTTTCCCAGCCTGGTCTTGAAACCCTGGCCTCAAGTGATCGGCCCACCTTGGCTTCCCGAGGTATTAGGATTACAGGCGTTAGTCACTGTGCCTGGCCTGAAAATTTCTCTTTTTGAGATGGCATCCCACAGAAGTATACCTGCTTAGAGCTAACACTGGCAAAAAGACTATTTAACCCTATTGCCTGATTTTACTGTAGTTGAGATTGAGTTAAAGTAAAAGCTGAATGACCTGCCCTGGGTCATACTGTTACTTTGTGCCAGAGTCAGGATGAGCAAATGACTTTCCTGCCTGCTAGTCTAGTGTCTTTTCTATTTGTTGTGCTGTAACATGCAGTTTTAAATTTGTATTGTTATGCCCAGTGGACATGGTGGCTCACACCTGTAATTTCAGCACTTTGGGAAGCCGAGGTGGGAGGATTGCTCGAGACCAGGAGTTCAAGATGAGCCTGGGCAACATAGCGAGACTCCATCTCTACAAAAAAAATTTAAAAAGCCGAGTGGTGATGTGTGCATGTAGTCCTCCTTGTGGGAGGTTGAGGTGGGAGGATTGATTGAATCTAGGAATTCAGGACTGCAGTGAGCCATGATTACACCACTGCACTCCAGCCTGGGTGACAGAGCAATACCCTATCTTGAATGAATGAATGATGAATGAATGAATGCCCAAATCCCTAAGCTGTGTTCTGTATAGCAGCTTTCTCATCGTAGGCAGTTTTTACTCTATCGGTGGACAACCTACAAAATTAAGTTAACTACAACATTTAAGCAATTAACAGAGAAGGCCTTGTTCAGAGTGAGAAATCATTAAGCATTTGTTGTTGAAAATTCTTACTGTATTATGTTTTAATTATTATTATTTTTTAAAATGCTACTTGTTTTAGTTTGGATTCCTAGTTGAAAACGTAATATGATTCCTTTAAAACAAAGATACTTTGTTTTAAAGCAAAGGTATATCATCCTTTTCATGGTGATTGCCATGGAAACAAGACAATGTAAATTTATTCACATAGTACACAGTTTTCATAGTTATTGATCATGAGGGGAAGGGACAGTTAATCCCTACTGATCAGATAAAACCTCATTGTTTCATCCTAATATATGGGTTTTTAATGCTTAGGAAAGGAAAAGCCAGAAGAGTAATTTTTAGTATTTAGAGAGCTAGTGATTCTAGTTAGGGAACTTATACCTTTGGTGTTACTAGTTTGCAAGGAATAGAATCTCCTACTACAGAGGTAACCCCTAGCAGATGTAGAGTACCATTACCAAGTGTTCCAGGGAAGGAAACCCGACTAGATACCAAGTCATGCTTTTTACTCTTAGATTAAGAAATTCAGGTTGAGTTAAAGGATCAGCTGTTAACTAATAAAAAGCAGATTAATATTACTGAGCCAGGCTTTGTCCTGGTTATGGACTTAATCTTCATAGTATCCTCAAGAGATAAAAATGAATATATATGCATATTAGATGAGAAAATAGAAGATAAGTAACTTGCCAGAGCTATGGCTTGAATGCAGGTAATGTAGCTCAAGAGCCCCCACATGTATGTATATTGGGTGTGGGGAGCGGTACGTGTGGATGCTTGTGCACGCATGTGGTATAAGAAGAAAAAATTAGCTGTTATGCCTGTAATCCCAGCACTTTGGGAGACCAAGGCATGAGGATCTCTCAAGCCTAGGAGTTCAAGACCAGTCTAGGCCACATAGTGAGACCCTATCTGTACAAAAAAAATTTAAAAAATATTAGCGGGCATCGTGGAATACATCTGTAGTCTCAGCTACTTGGGATGCTGAGGTGGGAGGATCCTTGAGTCCAGGAGATTGAGGCTATGGTGAGCTATGATGACACATCTGCACTCCAGCTTGGGTGACAAAGAGAGACCCTGTCTCAAAAAAAAAAAAAAAATTAGAACTAGTCATCTGGAGGCCTATGTTCTAGTCCTAGCTTTAGTATAGGTACACCGTGAGACATTAGACTACCATTTAACATCTTTGAACCTCTGTTAATTTGTTAACAATATGGGTAAAAATGACTAAGATAGATCAAAGAGCTCCAGCATTCCCTCCAGCTCTGAAATTCTATGATGTTTTATCTTATTTTACTTATAAAAATAAATTATATTATGTATATTTAAAGTACACAGTATAATGTTACAGGTTACCTATATATAGTAAAATGATTACTATAATGAAACTAACATATCCATCATCTTACATTGTTAACCATTTTCTTGTTTTTGTGGCAAAAGCAGCTGAAATCTACTCATTTAGCAGGAATCCCAAATACAGTACATTTGTATTAACTGTAATTCTCATGTCATACATTTGATCTCTAGACTTGTTTATGCTACATATGGTTGACTTTTAAACGTTCTACTCAAATCAACCCTAAGTCAGGGTTAGCACAGACAGGTCTTGTTAACAAGGAAGAAGGTGCCAGATTGTACCTGGGTGTTTATATTTCTCTAAATCTTGTTCTGATCATATTTTAATAAATAGAATCATCAGGACACTAAAATTCATTCCTTAGCTATTAAAAAAGTCTATTCTATTTTTATTGTTAAGATTTAGGAGAGCATGGTACAGATTCTCTTAACTATGCCTATCAGAAGCCTATGTTTTAAATCCAATATATAGGCACTGCTCTATTTGTCTCTGTTGAGAACTTACCCTGCTTTACCTAATTTCATCCTACCTTCCTTTTTGTGAAAGATCACCCTTATTTAGCCTATTTTTTGGCAAACCTACACCTTAGAAATAGTAATAAATGACATAAGCATATTAACATTTATGATGTGATTTATTTTTGTTTTCATTCATATACTTGGGAAGATTCTCAGATATTAAAGCAATGTATGTTTACATTTAAGTATATCGTTCTTGTTCTGTTTTAGAAGGCTTGTATTCGCGTTTTTAACATTCAAAAAGATAAACCTGTAATCATAATGATTTCATCAATTCACTAAAACCAGTATGCTTGTAATAGCCCTATAGTTGCCTTAGTTAAGTTTGCTGCAACTCATTTTATGTATCCTTTTAATTTTGATCCCTGGATTTTTAATTGACTATTAAACCTTTGTTAGGGTATATATGAAATGTAAAAATGTTGAGTTATAGTCTGCCTTTTTCTAAAATTTTAGATTGCATTTTTATATAGAAATTTAAGTTGCTCATAATCATTCTAGTGAATTTAAGCAGAAAGGTATTTATTACTCGGTATTAAATGGCTTATAATATTGTTGATAAGGTTCCACTGTAAAATAGTTCACCAAGGGAACTGTGGCCTCTTCTGTGATCAAGAAGCCATTTGTCAACTTGGGAAGCTTCCACTACAGCACGTAACCCCAAACTGCATTGAGTAGGAAGCTGTAATAATCAGGAAGGTTCTACCTTTGCATGCTCTGTAAACCAGTGTGAACCTGCTATAATTTGTAACCACAAAATGGTGCCTGTTGATACTTACGAAGCATGTCATTGTGTGCTGGGTTCTTTGCTAATACTTTCTTATAAAAATTAAATACCTCCACAATCATGCATGCCAGCAGAAACAGCAGAGGAATAGCCTTGGCCTCACTTCCTGCTTATACCTGTCATGCAAATATACAGAACCCAGAACCCTAGCTGAAAGGGAGTTTGGGAACTAGTATTTGTACTGTCCCAGATTCTGCAGTGGAAGAATTCATAGTGGATGGAAGGTAGAAGGACCCTTGAATTACAGTCAGCCACATTCACCACAAATAACATTAAATAAAAGTAATTTTCCATAAAGCTCTATGTTTGTATACTTCCTTTTTTTTGTTTGTTTTTGTTTTTGCTCAGTCTGGAGTGCAGTGGTGTCATCATAGCTCACTGCAGTCTTGATCTCCTGAGCTCAAACGATTCTCCTGCCTCAGCTCCCGCTTCAGCCTCCTGAGTAGCTGGGACAACAGGTACACACCACCACACTTTGCTAATTTTTTATTTTTTATTTTTGTAGAGATAGGGGACTCACTGTGTTGCCCAGGATGGTCTTGAACTCCTGAGCTTAAGTGATCCTCCCAAAGTGTTGGGATTACAGGCATGAACCACTGTGCCTGGCCCATAAACTTGTATATATATTTAAAAGTAGTATTTAAATGTAGGATGAATGAAAGAGGCAGTAAGAGGACAAAGTGAATGAAAAAGTACTTTTATAGGGAGTGAAAGCTGGAGAGGTCTCTCTGTTAGAGGAAAACAGAATTGCATGTGACAGACTAGCTTTCTTAACATTTCTAGAACTTGATGGCTGTGAAGAGCCTCCCATAGGAATTCTCCCTTCACTTAGGAAAACATACGTCGAAACCATCAGCTATTTAGCATGCACCTTCTTTTCCTGGTCTTTCTCAGTGAAGCAGCTAAATTATAAATGATTAAGTAAACTTTACAGTGTATCATATGCGAAAGCACAGTAAAAACAAAAATGCATTGGAAGCTGTGAGTTGTTGCACTGCACTCATGGATGAGTAGCTATTGGTTTGCATTGCTTTTGTTTGTTTGTTTGTTTGGTTTTTGAGATGGAGTCTCGCTCTGTCGCCCAGGCTGGAGTGCAGTGGCGTGATCTCGGCTCACTGCAAGCTCCACCTCTCAGATTCACGCCGTCCTCCTGCCTCAGCCTCCTGAGCAGCTGGGACTACAGGCGCCCGCCACTACACTCAGCTAATTTTTTGTATTTTTAGTAGAGACGGGGTTTCACCATGTTAGCCAGGATGGTCTCGATCTCCTGACCTTGTGATCTGCCCACCTTGGCTTCCCAAAGTGCTGGAATTACAGGCATGACACATTGCGTTTTATATAATTCTCATGGTTCTAGTCTCAAACTGTAGGATTTTGATCACTGTTTCAAACAATAACGTGAGTTTGCTAAGAGGTCTAAATAACAAAAGCTAAGTGTTCCAAACATTGAATTATATGTGAAATTTCCTGCCATTATTTAAGACACAAAAGGAACATTATTTTGATAATGTATTTATTTGTGAGTTGAGTGTTCAGAATGAGCACGATGGGTATAACATTTTTGTATGTTTTTAAAGCTGAAATTTAGTGTAAATCCAAAGAATCAATAGACAAGTCTGTGTTTTACTTAACCTGTATGTTTAAATTAGCATTTTTAGATAATGATTTTATTTTAATTTCAGAATTCTCAGCGTCTTGCAGATCAATATCGCAAGCACAGTTTGTTTGGCACTGGCAAGGATCAAACAGAGAGTTGGTGGAAGGCTTTTTCCCGTCAGCTCATCATTGAGGGATTCTTGGTAGAAGTTTCTGGGTCTAACAAATTTATAAAGATTTGCACCCTTACGGAAAAGGTAAACAGTATAGGAGTCTGCCTGTTTGACTTAATTTTGTTTCCCACTCTGTATTAAAAGATCCTTTTTGTTTTTAATAGGGTAGAAATTGGCTTCATAAAGCTAATAGGGAATCCCAGAGCCTCATCCTTCAAGCTAATGAAGAATTGTGTCCAAAGAAGTTTCTTCTGCCTAGGTTCATTTTTCAGTTTTTTTCTTGTAACTTCTGGGTTTTTTGTTGCTATTTATGTGATTCAAATTACACCAGTTTATAGGCCTCTCACAAGTAAAATGAATTACCTGTTTGTTTTTGTATGCCTGTTTTAGTCAGTTTGGGGGAAGGGATCTGTGAGGAAAGGATAAGTCATAGAGCACTTTTCTTTTTTAAGAGACAGGGTCTCTCTGTGTCTCTCAAGCTGGAGTGCAGTGGTGCGATCATAGCTCACTGCAGCCTCGATCTCTTGGGCCCAAGTAATCCTCAGCCACCTTAGTACCTGGGACTATAGACATGCACTACTATGCCCAGCTAATATATTTTAATTTTTTGTATATAGACAGGGTCTTTCCTAGGCTGGTCTTGAGCTCAAGTGATCCTCCTACCTCAGCCTCCCAAACTACTGGGATTGCAGTCATGATCCACCGCTTCCAGCCAGAACACTTTCTTGGTTGATGGGAAGTAGCTGACCATGGTATTTAGAAAGCTTCTTTCTCATTGATTAAAGAAGCAGTGTTGAAATCAATGTTGAGGAATCCATATATCGTATTTACTTCTCACGTGTAGAAGTGGAAAGGGAGGGAATACATTTGTTGCTTACTTTTTTATACCTTTACAGGCATTGATCACTTGTGAGTTTTCTCTTTCAAACTTTTTAAAGCTTCTAGAGCTTTTTCTGGAAAAAAGTCAGTTTTAAAAATTGCCGGTTCTAAAAGGGTAATATCTTATTCATCTTTCTGAGAGTGGAGTATGATGATTCATGAATTAGATACTTGCATCTTAACATTTGAGATAATTTAATTTTATTATTTTTCAGCTCGAGAACTGTATCTTCAGGCACCAAAGAGCATTCTTATAATCAAGTACCAGTTGAATTAACTGCAGAGAAGAAGGTTTGTTTTAAAGAAGTTGTTCCTATATATTTCATTCTTTATTGATTCAACTTCTGTTTAAAATTTTATATTTTAATTCCCTTCCAATTAAAGAGAAAATTGCATATATAACAAAACATAAAATTTGGCAAGAGAAGTGATGTGAACAGACTAGAATATATGGTATATAATTTCTGGGGCTAATAAAGAATTGGAAGTATTTGAGAAAGGAATTTATTTGGGTTCTTTTAAACCTATCTTCTAACTCATTTGGCTTAGAGTGTTCACACGTTATAATACTTATAGTTGATCAAAAAATAAGCCTGATTCCTAAGTGTTCTTATTAGAGCTACACACACACACACACACACACACACATTCTCTCTCTCTTTCTGTCTCTCACACACACACACACACACACACACACACCCACACTCACATACTTTCTTGCTTTTTTTGATCTAAGATCTTAGATAACTATTACAGATTAAATACTAATCCACTGGCAGACTTCAGCTGATCAGAACACTGGAATAATAGGCAAGTATAGTGAATTACATTTTCTGGTGAACTTTTTCTGCTTTATTAAAGTATGCAGAATGTAATTGAATTGTTTTTATAACTTTGGCACTTGCTATATATTAGAGCATTCTTTTGATGATTTATTTTCTATAGTTTTGGGAGGGATAAGACATTGGATTGCGTTTCTAACTACCTTTAGAACTTTAGAAACGGATAATTTAGGAGGTTGTTCTCAGGTGATTTATTTGATGGCTTGATTATGCAAAGAAAAAATTGTGATTGTGAGATTTTTGTTTCTTATTTTCTTCGCATTTACAAGGTTTTTGAAACTTCTTTTTTTAATGGACCTTTATATGTTTAAATGCAGTCTAACTTGGAGAAGTTATATTCTTACAAACCATGTGATAAGGTTTCTTCTGGGAGTAACATTTCTAAAAAAAGGTACGGAGTTCCATATTTCTATGTTCTATACTTACTTTATGAGTACTTTTTTTCTAAAGAGAAAGGACTGTCAGATGTTGGGCTATTTCACTGGCAAAAGGAAGTTAAATTTAAAACATAAGCCTTTCAGTATTAGAATGATCAAAGTGAGCTACAAAATAATAATGTTAATTTAATAGCTAACACTTCTTGGATATTACTGTTTGTCAGGCATTATGTTAAATGCTGAGAGCTTTATATGTGATGTCTCATTTAATTCCTACAAGAGCTTAATAGCTGTTATTATTTATCACCATTTTATAGTTGAAGATACCAGGGGTTAAGAAGTTGACTAACTTGTTCAAGAGCTTATAGCTTATGGCCGAGCTGGCTTTCAAATCTATATTTGCCTACCTCTAGCATCAGGACACTATTTATTTTTATTTGCGTGAAATATATACAGGCCTGCTTTGTTTTATTGTGCCTTGCTTTATTGTGACTTGCAGATACTGCATTTCTTACAAATTGAAGGTTTGTGGCGACCCTGCGCCAAACAGATCGTGTTAGCCCCATTTTCCAACAGCATGTCCTGTTGTCATGTCTTTGTGTTATAGTTTGGTAGTTCTTGCAATATTTCAAACGTTTTCATTGTTATCATATCTATTATAGTGATCTATGATTGGTGATCTTTGATGTTTCTATTGTAATTGTTTTGGGGTACCATTAACCATGCCCACATAAGGCAGCAAACTTAAGTGTTATATGAGTTCTGAGTGCTGCTTGACCGGCCATTCACCATTTCTCTCCCTCTTTGGGCTTCCCTGTTCCCTGAGATACAACAAAATTGAAATTAGGCCAATTAATAACTCTATAATAGTCTCTGAGTGTTTGTTTGTTTGTTTTCTCAAGACTGAGTCTCACTCTGTCGTTCAGGCTGGAGTGCAGCGGCGCAATGTCGGCTCACTGCAACCTCCACCTCCCGGGTTCAAGCGATTCTCCCATCTCAGCTTCCTGAGTTGCTGGGGCTACAGATGCCTGCCACCATGCCTGGCTAATTTTTGCATTTTTAGTAGAGATGGGGTTTTGCCATGTTGGCCAGACTGGTCTTGAACTCCTGACCTCAAGTGATCCCCCGCCTTGGCCTCCCGAAGTGCTGGGATTACAGGTGTGAGCCGCTGCACCTGGCCCATCTCTAAGTGTTTAAGTGAAAGGAAGATTCACATGTCTCTCACTTTAAATCAAAAGCTAAAAATGATTAAGCTTAGTGAGGAAGCCATTTTAAAAGCTGAGATAGGCCAAAAGCTAGGCCTCTTGCACCAAACAGTTTCCAAAGGCAAAAGATCCTGAAGGAAATTAAAAATGCTACCCCAGTGAATACACCAATGATAAGAAAGCAAAGCACCCTTTTTGCTGATATGGAGACAGTTTTAGTGGTCTTTATAGGAGATCAAACCAGCCACAACATTCCCTTGAGCCAAAGACTAATCCAGAGCAAAGCCCTAACTCTCTTCAATTCTCTGAAAGCTGAGAGAGGTGAGGAAGCTGCAGAATAGAAGTTTGAGGCCAGCAGAGGTTGGTTCATGACGTTTAAGGAAAGAAGCCATCTCCATAACATAAAACTGCAAAGTGAAACAGCAAGTGCTGGTATAGAAGCTGTAGCAAGTTATCCAGAAGATCTAGCTAAGATCATCGATGAAGGTACCTGCACTTACAGACTTTGAATGTAGACCAAATACTTTCTACCAGAAGAAGAAGCTGTCTAGTACTTTCATAGCTTGAGAGAAGTCAATGCCTGGCTTCAAAGCTTCAAAGGACAAGCTGACTCTTGCTAGAGGCTGATACAGCTGGTGACTTTAAGTTGAAGCCAGTGCTCATTTAGCATTCTGAAAATCCTATGGCCCTTAACAATTAGGCTATATCTACTCTTCCTGTGCTACATACATGTAACAACAAAGTCTTGATACCTCTTTAAAGCATAGTTTACTGAATACTTTAAGCCCATTGTTGAAACCTGCTTAGACAAAAGATTCCTTTCAAAATATTACTGCTCATTGACAACACTTAGTCACCAAGAGCTGCAATGGAGACATACAAGGAGATTAATGTTGTCTTCATGCCTGCTAACTCAACATCCATTCTGTAGCTCATGGATCAAGAAGTACATTAACCTTTCAAGTATTGTTATTTAAGAAATACATTTTGTAATGCTTTAGCTTCTGTAGATAGTGATTATCAGAGAAAGGTTTTTAAGAGGTTTTCCAGAAAACCTTCTGGAAAATATTCTCTATTCTGGATGTCATGAAGAATATTTGTGATTCATGAAAGTAAGTAAAAATATCATTATTAATAGGAATTTGGAAGAAGTTGATTCTCATTAAAATCAAGAGTTTAGTGATAGACACACTGAGTTTGGGATACCTGTGGAATAGTCCAGAAATTAATTTAAATATATGGGCTTAGTGTACAGAAGTGAGCAGCAGGATGCTTATATATCAATAACTATTATTTTAAAATGTATTGAAATTTTCCTTAAAATAATACCTATACTTGATTGAAAAAGTTAATTGGAAATTAATGGCTTACGACAAGCATACCAGCCCACACTCTTCCCAAACTCACTTTGCTATTGTTCATAGAGGCTGTCATCTTTAAATCTTTCAGCTGATTTCTCTGGCCTGTGCCTTTTTATTTCTGAATGATATGCTTAGAATACTATTTTTTTGACTTACCAATTTTAGAAATTTTCTACTCACCTCCTATCACGGTAGATTTCCCCTCCTTCATTCCTCCGCCAATATAATTATATTTCATCATATTAATAATTCATTTATATATTTTTAAATATAATAACAATATGACAATATTGTATTTCTATTATTATAACTACGCAAATATTATATGCATGCTACTAACCCAGCCATGTTATTATGACCACCCGCTACCTTTATTTTTTTCCTCATGTTAGTGATTGTCTTTGTGTTCTTTTCTTGGTTTTTAGTGTTCCTTTTACTAATTTTCTTTTTTCCTATTTCAGTCTCTCATTGTTTGTTTGCTCATTTGGAGTGTTGCTTGACTTTTATCCCCTCCCACCTAGTGACATTTTAATTTTAGTTATCAAATTTTTAATTTCTAAGAATGCTTCTTGTTCTCTTCTTGTTTCTTCTTCCCCACCAGCTAAAAATCCATGATGTTATAACAAGGATCATAAATTGTATCCCAGTAGATTAAGAAATCTTGGTTAAAACCTGTTGTATCCCAGTAAGTTGAAAGATGTTAACGTGTCATATTTTCTTTCAAAAGCAGTTGGTTGAGGAAGAGAATGGAACAAATGCTCTTTTTAAAACACAGCAATTTTGTGATGAACTCAAATGGCAATTTTAACTTTACCATTATAATGAATGTATTTGATCCAAAATTTTTTAAATCTAGGCTGTTGTCTTTTAAATAACAAATTACCTTACTGGTATCATGAAGAGTAAATGTTGGTACTGATTTGGAAAGACATTCTCATTTAGGAGATGAAATAGAAAGTAAATGAGGAGAAAGAAAAGCTTTTATTATTTATTTTCTTTTAAATATTTTAGTATCATGGTGCAGGCACCAGAAAAATCTTACAGTTCCTCAGAACCTGTTATTTCGGCACAAGAGCAGGAGACTCAGGTAAGGCTTTTGTAAAAAGGTAATTAGTTTATGATAGGGTAGTTATGATTCTATGCATGTATTTTGCCAGTATTTTAAAAATTGTTCTTAAGCTAAGAATCTGAGTTTATATTTCAGTTTATATTCATTCTAAGGAAAAATGTGGGATCTGAAGCTCTAAAAATAAAGGACTGGATCTTTTAAGTACATTTTTAAAAGTATTGAGTTGTTTCTTTGTTTTTTGTTCAGACTGTGTTATATGGCAAATTGGTAGAAGCTAGGCAGAAACATGCCAATAAAATGGATGTTCCCCCAGCTATTCTGGCAACAAACAAGATACTGGTGGATATGGCCAAAATGAGGTAAACTATCTTTTGCATGTGTTCTCATTTATTTCCTTCTAACAAAATTTATCCAAGTTGATAATATGACCATAGCTTCCACTGTCACATCTGGGAGGTGACTCAAATTCCCCCTGCGATGCTTATCTCTTTGCCAAGCTTTAGTACCACATTTCTATATGAATAAAAACCAGTTACGTTTTCAGCAATCATATTCAATATATATAAAATCTAACTCATTATCTACCCACCCTGCATTTTATTCAAATGCCGAAATTCCTCTTTTTGAATTCTTTTTGATTATCATACCATCACATTCCTAGTCAGAGGTTCCTAATGCTTAAAACCTCTGATCTGAATTTTCTGTCCTCCAACATAAAACCTTTTCCTCCTCCTCCTCCTCCTCCTCTTCTTCTTCTTCTACTTTCTTCTTTCTTCTTCTTCCTTCCTCCTTCTTCCTTCTTCCTTTTCCCTTCTCCCTTCTCTCTTCTCCCTCCTTCTTCTCCCTCCTTCTCCCTCCTTCTTCTCCTCCTTCTTCTCCTCCTCCTCCTTCTTCTCCTCCTCCTCCTCCTCCTCCTTCTTCTCCTCCTCCTCCTTCTTCTCCTCCTTCTCCTTCTTCTTCTTCTCCTTGTCCTCCTCCTCCTTCTTCTCCTCCTCCTTCTTCTCCTCCTCCTTCTTCTCCTTCTCCTCCCTCTCCTCCTCCTCCTCCTCCTTCTCCTCCTCCTCCTTCTTCTCCTCCTCCTCCTTCTCCTCCTCCCTCTCCTCCTCCTCCTCCTTCTTCTCCTCCTTCTCCTTCTTCTTCTTCTCCTTGTCCTCCTCCTCCTTCTCCTCCTCCTTCTTCTCCTCCTCCTTCTTCTCCTTCTCCTCCCTCTCCTCCTCCTCCTCCTCCTCCTTCTCCTCCTTCTCCTCCTCCCTCTCCTCCTCCTCCTCCTTCTTCTCCTTCTTCTTCTTTTTTCTCCTCCTTCTCCTTCTCCTTCTTCCTTTTTTTCTGAAGACAGGTCTCACTCTGTTGCCCAGGCTGGAGTATAGTGGTGCGATCACTGCTCACTGCAGCCTTGACCTCCTGGGCTCAAGCTATCCTCCCACCTCAGCCTCCCGAGTAGCTGTGACTACAGAACATGCCACCCTGCTCAGCTAATATTTGTATATTTTGTACAGACAGGGTTTTGTCATATTGCCCAGGCTGGTCTCCAGCTCCTAAGCTTAGGCAGTCTTCTCGCCCCAGTCTCCAAAGTGCTGGCACTACAGGTGTAAGCCACTGTGCCTGACCTCTTTTTCTTATTTTTTTTTTTTTTTTTTTTTTGTTTTTTTGTTTTTTTTTTGAGACGGAGTCTCACTCTGTCGCCCAGGCTGGAGTGCAGTGGCTGGATCTCAGCTCACTGCAAGCTCCACTTCCCGGGTTTACGCCTTTCTCCTGCCTCAGCCTCCCGAGTAGCTGGGACTACAGGCGCCCGCCACCTCACCCGGCTAGTTTTTTGTATTTTTAGTAGAGACGGGGTTTCACCATGTTAGCCAGGATGGTCTCGATCTCCTGACCTTGTGATCCGCCCATCTCGGCCTCCCAAAGTGCTGGGATTACAGGCTTGAGCCACCGCACCCGGCCTCTTTTTCTTATTTAAATACTTTTCATACCTTTTGTAAAATGGGTTCCTTGTTGCCTGTCTATGCCTTCCTCCTCCTCCTTAATGACACCTCATTAGTTCTGACTGTTTTCCCTTGGCATGTTGCAGAAGCCTCTTAACTATTAACCCTTCATTCTCTCTCTCTGTTTCATCCAGTATATGAGTACCAAACTAAATCTTCCTTTATCATGTCTTACTTCTGCTTAAATGGTTTCTTTCTAGCTTGGAATTCAAGGCCCTCCATTTATGAACTTGCTTTTCCATCTAAGTTACAGAATTTGAAACAATCTTACCTGGGTTGTTTACCACTTGTTGAAGACCCATTTTCAACTTCCATATATTTATTTTCAGTGTTGCTTCTCCTTGTAGTTTCCTTGATTCCTCAAAACTCCTTTTAAGAAATTCTTTAAGATCTTGTTTTATTACTATAAAGACTATGAGAAGGTATTTCATGATCTTATTGGCGAAGTAATTCCTCTCTCTTGAATTCATAGAGGACTTTCAGATGAATTCTAAAGATGCTTCTCTGGCACTTACCACACAATGCTATATTTTAGTTTTTTGTAATTAGTGGTAAACGTGTATTATTATATCTTCTAGATTTTAAACTCCGAATAAAGGTATTAGCTCCTCATCTTTTTGTGTGTCTCCCATAAGCACCTAGCACAATGCCTCGTAAACACGGGGTGATCATTAAACATTTAGAAGAAGTTATTTCCCAAGAATAGTTGCTTGGTAATTGTATTCATCTTTTGCTTCCTTTTAAAAAATTGTTTCTGTCATGTATACATATGTAACAAACCTGTACATTGTGCATGTGTACCCTAGAACTTAAAGTATAATTTAAAAAAAAATTGTTTCTGTCACTAAATTGCATCCAATAGATATTACTTGAGTGCGGAATTTTCTAATGACATTACACAGTGCTATATCTGACACTAATTCTGTTGTTAATAAGTATTCTAAGACCATACTTTACTATTCAGGAGATATATATATATATATATTTGGGACTGAGTCTTACTCTATCACCTAGGCTGGAGGGCAGTGGCACAATCTCGGCTCACTGCAACCTCTGCCTCCTGGGTTCAAGCAATTCTGCCTCAGCCTCCAGAATAGCTGGGACCACAGGCGTGCACCGCCACCCCCGGCTAATTTTTTGTATTTTAGTAGAGATGAGGTTTCACTGTGTTGTCCAGGCAGGTCTTGAACTCCTGAGCTCAGGCAATCCACCTGTCCCGGCCTCCCAAAGTGTTGGGATTACAGGCATGAGCCATCGCACCTGGCCCAGAGGAGATATTTAATGAAAAGGAGTAATCATTAGATCGGCAGATTTTTAGAAGGAAGGAGGGCATCGAATGTGTTCTTGGATATTGGACACAATAAGAAATATTGAGTTAAAAGTCTGAAGGAATTGGCAGATACACTGTTACTGGTAAACACTTTGTAGAAGAAAATAATGAATGAGACTTTCTTTTGAGATTTTCTTAACCTCTTAGTTGTTCCCAGTTAGAGCCTCATAATTTTCCTTTTCATGACTATAAAGATAATAATAAAATCAGTAATAAAATGAATATTTGATATGTTAACCTGTTCCTTTATGATAATGTCCTGTTTAACAGTTAACAGTGTGTTTTTGTGGTGATGGGGACAATAGTGTTTTTATTCATAAGTTGGTAAAAGCACAAGTCTTTAAATGGTGGTAAGCAAAGAAAGAAATTATAAAACATGATTAGTTGTATTATACATTGTTTTGGTTGTTGGAAAAACTATACATTTAGAGAATCATTATGAAGCTGAACATCAGCTATATTGCTGGAGTGATACTGTTTCAGTGGTTTCTTGACCTTTTTGTTGTTGTTAAACACAGACCAACTACAGTTGAAAACATAAAAAGGATTGATGGTGTTTCTGAAGGCAAAGCTGCCATGTTGGCCCCTCTGTTGGAAGTCATCAAACATTTCTGCCAAACAAATAGTGTTCAGGTAAAATACTGTGGTTTGCAGGAGCTCTTAGAGAATAAGCATTTTTTGTAACCATTTCAAAAGTACCCTTCAGAAGCAACATTTTCTCACTTTCTTTGCATTTCCATACTGGACACTTAGAAAATGAATTTAGATTGTTTTTACAGTCAATCTGTCGTAAAAACATGTCAGTTATCTACTTTTAAAGATGATACTAAAAAGTAGTTGTCCAGGCTGCTGATGTCTTTCTATTTCATTGGGAGGTTTTGCTTTTAAATTGGAAACATTATTTTAGGTTGATAAATTATAATTTTACATTCAAATATGGTAGTTGGAAATTAAAGCTGGAAAGTTATCCTTGCTATGAGTTGGTCAGGAGCTCAGCCACTTGCTTTTGGTTTAGCATATTCTCTAATCTCCCTCCCCTTCCAGTAATGCTGTCTTTTGATAGTACATGGATTTCATATTATTCTCTTCAGTTTTAATAGTGTTTCCTTCATATCCTTTTATTATTGCCTGTTCTGCCATAAGTGACCATTTCCAGAAAGATCATTTGGGATTTTCTCTAAACTCCACGTAGCAGACTCTATGATGTATACTCTGCAGAAGGTGAGGCAGTGGGGAATAGAGGGCAGACTACTGGACTTGGAGTCTCAGAATCAGGACTTTAATTTTTCCTTACAGTTGTTCACCTGGTGAACCTGAACATATCCTTTGATTTCCTTGGGTCTCCATTTCCTCAACTACACAATGGAAATGACATTTCCTCCCCCACATCCGGGAAACAACAGATGACATTAGAAAAATAGAAGACATGGGATAAGTATAAAACATTGAAAGAGTTAAATACATTCAAGACAATATTAAGGGATTATTTTTTACTTCCAAGAAGCTCCTGGAAGCTTTGGGCAGGCACAGTTGGATCCTACTTTAGAAAAATCTTTCTCTAACTATAAGTAGAAAACCCTTCTGCTTTTCGAATGTAGCATTTCCCTCTTTTGATATAGAATGTCTTTGGCAACTTTAAATTTTCTTTTTCATACTGTTATATAAGACATCATGTGAAAATTCTTATTTCTTACTGAGTTTTTGGAAATAAAATGATAATGTCTTAATGGTTTGGGAAGAATATCATACCTACCAGTGGTGATTGAGTAAGTTCCCTCTCTTTGGACACTTGACAGTAGTATCTTCTTTCATGATTAGTGATATTATTGAATAATGAATGAATGATTTCTCCTAACTCCCCTTCAGGAGAGGAAACTGAAGTAGGGGAAAAGGTAAATTCCTCAAGGGATGGGTATAAAACCTTTATGAACCTTCTGGATAGAGAAGATGACTGCTAATTTCTGTGATTAGAAATTATACTTGGGTTATTCTGCAAATTGAAATCATTTATTTTTTGAAATGTCAATTTTAATGTTTATTAAGCAAGTTTTGTTATTCATGAGTTTCATTAGCCTTTAATATATTTTTTAAATTTTGAAGTAAAATTTCTTGCTGTCACAATACACATTAAAAATTACAAATATGACACATATATTAAGTGCATTAAGATGTCCATTTAGGAAAAATATGCTAAAATATTTTTATATAAATACATTTTTTTGAGAATTTTGAGAATTTATGGAACAAAGTAATGATACAATCCACAAATGTACAATTAAAGGGTTTAGGGATATCCAAAATACTTGGCAAAGTAATCTGAAATAATACTCTTAGGAAGGAAGGGCTACAATGTGATTCTAGTAAACAAAAATCTAATCAAATCATACTCTAGTCCCAGCTACTTGGGAAGGTGAAGCAGGAGAATGGCATGAAGCCGGGAGGCGGAGATTACAGTGAGCCGAGATTGTGCCACTGCACTCCAGCCTGGGTGACAGAGTGAGATTCCGTGTCAAAAAAAATAAAAAAGACTGTATGAACATATATGGCGTAAATATGTACAAATATTATTTATTTAAAAAAAATCCAGGGGTAAGGGCAGAGTAGTTAGAAAATACCTGAGGGTGTTCATGAAATAAGATTGGCTATGAATGACAGTTGCTGAAACTGGGTGATGCCCGTCTTACTCTCTCGACTTGTGTTATATGTTTGATATATCCCACAATAAACCTTAAAAAAAAAAGATGAGTGGTCAGTTATAGGAAGATATAATAGAAAAGACAATAAGGACAAAAGTTGGCAAAGCTTACCTAAGCACTCTTTAGATAAAAAGACATTTTCGCTAACTAGATTTGAATATTATAGTTTGATTGGCAAGGAGAATGCCTCAACTTAATCTTTGTTAAGAGACTACTTAAGGCACTATCAGAAGTTCCCTTATGGCGAGGTGCAATCCCTTGTGCCTGTAATTCCAGCACTTTGGCAGGCCAAGGCAGGCAGGCTGCCTGAGGCCAGGAATTAGAAAACAACCTGGGCAACATGGCGAGACCCCACCTCTACAAAAACAATTTTTTAAAATTAGCCAGGCATGGTGGTGTTATCCTGTAATCCCAGCTACTTAGGATGCTTAGGCAGGAGGATTGCTTGAGCCCGGGGATTTGAGGCTGCAGTGAGCCATCATTGTGCCACAATACTCCAACTTGAGTGATAGGAAAAAAAAAAAGGTGTCTTTGTTATATTCTCAAACTTTCAGGTGAGCTGGCTTCCTATATAACTCTTCTATAGGACAGAACATACTGGTTGGGGCAAGTGAAACTGTCCAGTTGTATGGCTCATAAGTTAATGAATTTGTTTTCTAGTGTATACACTGATATTTATACACACATACACATAAAACCAAGTTCAACAGATGGGTAGTGCAACTCTACTCCCCAAAACCCAACTACCCTGTAATAAGACACATTAGACTTTTGAGATTGCATGGATGAGGACTGAAATGCTGGCCTAGACCATGGCGTTGCCATAGTGGGGTGACCAGTCTGAAGAGCCAACAATGCTTCCTCAGTAAATACATATTTTGTCTTGATAGGATTTCTACAGATTGCAAAATGCAGCTATTCTGAAACTGTAAAAGAGAAACAGAAGCATGTAACACCTGGGAGTGTTTTATTAGACCCACCATATGCTCAGAACATGAAATCTCCGCTGCTAGGGTTATTTGATTGAAACTGTCTTTTGTGTTGATGTGAGAGTTTAGCTCTGAGATTCTTCCCCATGTAAAATGTAATCCCCCAAAAGGTTTGGCAAGCACGTTTTATTGCCTTGGGTCAGATAATTCAAATTCTAACATTAGACATCATCTATATAGCATGTAAAAAGTAAAAGAGAAATATTTATGTTTCTCACCAAACAGTAAATTAATACTCAACTAATAAATTTCTTAAACTCCCTAATAACACAGTATGGAAACAAAAAATGAACTTCTTTCCAAAAGAAAAGTTCATAGATACGTTTCCTCATATATGTATACATAATATAGTGGACCACATGATAAATAACCTTATAAAAATGATACCAATAGCATTCATCAAGAGACGAGGCACTTCTTTAAATTATTAATTTAGTTTGTTACAGGTTTTATTATGGCTATAGTATGTTGTTTTAATCTACCTTATATGTGTAGTTAAAAAAAAAAGTTGTCCATCTCTTTACCTTTATTTCAGCCTTTAAAAAGATTCCATTATTTTTTTATTAATCTTGTTTTTCAGTCGTTCCCCATTTTTTCTTTTAAACATTTCTTAAGGAACCATATTTAAGATTTTATAGAATACTTAGATTTCTAGTTGGGGTGTATCATTTAGAATTAGATATGCAGAGAGAGTGTTATGATATATTTCCTTATGATGTATTAGTGGTTATAGTACCTAAAATTGAATAGTGATTCTGTTTGTTTGTTCGTTCGTTCGTTCATTCATTCATTCATTCATTCATTCATTCATTCATTCATTCATTATTCACTTCCAGGGATTGGGGACTTACTTAAAGACAGAGTGGTTCCCATTATACTTCCTTTTTTAGTCCTGCTTATTGGTTAAAGAGAAGACTAGGAAATGTTTGTTATTACAAATATTTTGTTAAAAATTAAATTTGTGTGCTCTAGCATTGTTTTACTTTTTTAAATCAATACGTTAAAAATCCAACTTCTTTTTGAGCTCCCTATAAAAAGGGAATTATTTGTTGCTTATAGGTTTAACTTGTGTTTATTTTTTTCTTAATGGCTAATGATCATATTTATATTCTATTGTTATATTGATATTATTGATCATTTGTGCTACATTTAAAATTCTGTAGACAGACCTCTTTTCAAGTACAGAACCTCAAGAAGAACAGAAGATGAGTCTGGTAGCAAAAAATAAAATATGCACACTTTCACAGTCTATGGCCATCACATACTCTTTATTCCAAGAAAAGAAGATGCCTTTGGTAAGTGTGACTTTCAAGTTACAGGGAATTTTTTTAGTTTATTTAAACTTGTGTTTTATCAGCTGTTTAGTATTAAAGCTCTGACTTGGGATAATTTCCTCCAACTCTACAATAAATCTCAGTTTAATTTTAAAAGAGAACGTTTTCTTTTTCTGTTAAGCCTCCCTGTTAAGTAATAGCAGCAAGTTTAGTTTGGCCATGAATATCTTCTAGAGGTTGTATCGGGGTACTGATAAACACATTTATAGCTCAGGGATACTGCCTCAGCCATATTTTAAAATGGGACTAATAGTTTAAAAACTATAAATATTCACGGTGTTAAGAAACAACCTCAAGATGCATTAAGAAAAAGGAAGGTGCAAAACAGTGAGAAAAACAAACGTAAATGTATGTGTGTGCATATGCATGCTTATATAGTCACATATTCTTGTATGTGTACAAAAAATACATACTGGATCTCTGGAAGCATAGCCAAACAACTGGAAATAGGTTTTTAAAAACTTGCTTTTCATTCTATCTCTTCTAGTACTGTTTTGATGCTCTTTGAAAACAATCTAATTGCTGTAACAAATGACCATATGTAGGCCGGGTGTGGTGGCTCATGCCTGTAATCCCAGCACTTTGGGAGGCTGAGGCAAGCAGATCGTTTGAGGTCAGGGAATTGAGACCAGCTGGACAACATAGGGAGACCCTGTCTCTACTAAAAATACAAAAATTAGCCAGGCGTAGTGACACGTGCCTGTAATCCCAGATACTTAGGAGGCTGAGACACGGGAATCGCATGAATCCAGGAGGCAGAGGTTGCAAGGTTGTAGTGAGCTGAGATTGCACCACTGCATTCCATCCTGGGCGACCAAACAAGCCTTGGTCTCCAAAAAAAAAAAAAAAAAAAAAAAAGACCATATGTAATGTTTCTTCATTGATCTAAGATAAATCTTTAAGGCTGCTGAGGTTTTTTTGTATACAAAATGGAGAGTAAGTTTTTAATGGAATGTGACAAAATGAGACTTACAGGTAAGTTTAATTTGAATTCTCATCCTCTTGACATTTAGTTGATTTGTAACAACAGATATGGTCCAATGCCTGCTTTTCTATTGTCTCTGGTTCCATCCACTAGTGCCTGTATCACACACCTTTTGTTCAGGTTTTATCATTTAAAATAAATAAGAATAAACAGTCCATAACTTATCTTACTTACTGAATAAATGTTTTAATTTGACAGTCATGTTTCTTAAAGTTCCTTACAAAAACCATTGCCCAAGAAACCAAATAATTCCATTATACTATTTTTGAAATAGAACACATAATGGGAATTTTAAGTTCAATTTCTTATGTAAATAATAACTTCTATGTACATGTTAAAAATGCCTGTATATACCTAATTTGACCATGTATGTATAGTAGAAATGAAAACAGTTACTAAGAAAATTTGGTATTGGCTCCAAATTTTCCGAATAAAGTGTATTCTAATGCTCAGTTGTAATACAGGATTTCATGTATTAGTGTGTGTATTCATGGTTAAAAATGTGAAGACTGTTATATCTTCATTTGTGGCTTTTGGTATTATTTGGTTGTATTTTATTGTGTGATATGGTGGTATAATTATTCTTACCTCCCAGGAGTCTGAGAGAGTCTTGCCAGTTAACCACAGAATTAAACATGCTTAGGACTAATTAATCAGGAGCAATACTACAATTAGTTGGAGGTAATTTGAAACCTGCTATCAAATAACCCTGATGTTATGCACACATGGTGCACACTTTTCTAGTAGACATTTAATGAAAGTAATTTAAAACCTCCCTTTGAAGGATGAAAAACTTTGCCTTAAATGCTGTATTCTGTGAAAGTGTCAACATTCATGCAAATACAGTCTAAATTCAGACTTTGAAAATGTATTGAAAGAGAGGATCATGAAATAAGTTAGAGCTGAGTGACTAAGCTTTCTGGGTGTTTAAAAGAATGTTTTACCTAATAAGTATCTGAAATGTATTTGCAGCCACATTTGTTTAAAGAACCATATAAATATGTAGCACTGTTCATGTGAAGTTCAATGGTAGGAAAATGCTGACACCCCTTGTGGAACTGTGGTTATTATTATTTTATGAATAGAGCCAATTTCAAACACCTATTAGAGTCTTCTCAGGAACCTTTTATAGAATGCATCTGGAGCCTTATGTTATCGCTAAGCATTTTAGGATTTGTCTTCTTGGAAATTCGTGTAACCAAACCATCACGTGTTATTTCAAGTGTATAGAGTATTGGGTTACAGTTTACTGTGTTTTCAGAAGGTCGTAACAACTGTTAGACTTACAGAGAATGACTTCTCTGCCACTAATGGTTTTCTAAAGTGAATAGAGAGGGACGAGGATTGAATTCTTCGATAAAGCTGGGTGATTTTGTTTTATTCAATACAGTTTAATAAGTATAAAAAGTAGAACCTATGGAGAACTATAATGGGGGTAGTTTTAAAGAAATTCTGAAAATGAAAAGTTTAAGTAAAGGTTTAGTTCATTGTTTATTTCACACTGAGCATTTACTACCTGAATGTTTTGGACATTTTCTTTCCATGAGTAGAGTGGACACTTTTAAAATTCACTGGGTTCTTTTGCTGTTCTTTCTCTAGAAGAGCATAGCTGAGAGCAGGATTCTGCCTCTCATGACGATTGGCATGCACTTATCCCAAGCGGTGAAAGCTGGCTGCCCCCTTGATTTGGAGCGAGCAGGCCTGACTCCAGAGGTTCAGAAGATTATTGCTGATGTTATCCGAAACCCTCCCATCAACTCAGGTGAGAAGCATGGCCTGCCTCTGCACCCTTAATGACTTGACGAAGTAAACAAGCAATCTACTAATATTTTTCACTTTTAACAGCACTAATCCTTTATGCTATTATGAAAACCTTTTGTGATTCTTTTTCTTGTTTTAGGAAAACAGTCTTTCTTCCCATTATCACTCAGAGGAAAATATACTGAGAAATTCTTTTGTTTTGTTTGTTTTTTTGAGACAGAGTCTTGCTCTGTTGCCTAGGCTGGAGTGCAGTGGTGTGATCTTGGCTCACTGCAACCTCCACCTCCTGGGTTCAAGCGATTCTCTTGCCTCAGCCTCCTGAATAGCTGGGACTACAGGCGCATGCCACCATGCCTAGCTATTTTTGTATCTTTTGATAGAGTCAGGGTTTTCCATGTTGGCCAGGCAGATCTCGAACTCCTGACCTCAGATGATCCGCCCACCTCAGCCTCCCAAAGTGCTGGGATTACAGGTGTGAGCCATGGCACCTGGCCAATACACTGAGAAATTTTTATTTTCCTTTTCAGCTTAAGGTTACACCTTCCCTGCCATCCAAAACAGTGCTTTCATTTTTTCTAATTTCTACCTCATCACTTGCAAAAACCATATTTTTCTCCACATTCATTCCCAGTAGCTTCCTGACTCCTAGTTCTTCCCTAAACCTTTCTGAGTCCTTGTCATTGGTTTCACTTGAGTAGCCTTTCTAATCAACACAGTCATTGGTGTCAGTTACTGTGACATGGAAGGGACAGACCAAGTTCTGTGGGCTGCTGTGTAGAAGGATTTCCTGTCACTTTGCTGCAGAACCTCAGCTGTGCTGCAGAGAGCAAGCCCCTTTGCTTGCCTTGTAGAAATATTTTAAATTATTATCTTTTTTTTTTTTTTGGTAACAGAAATAAATAGGAGATACGTTAGAGGATTTTCTCTCCTAGATGTGTAAATACAAACTTGGGGTCTTATAACTCAATAAATCTGATAAATTTCTTTAGACTGTTAGGATAGAGCAGTGGCCATCCCAAAAGCCTCATCTCCAAAGCTGCAGTGCAGATACTTTTTACTACCTTGAAGTTTTTCCCACTTGTGAACAACTTGTGAATAATTCCCCCTGAGAATTTGGAAAATCACTCTCTGAAAGCACAGTCAATACTGTGCTTAAATAGATCTGAGCAAAAATAAGTCACTTAGAAGACAGGATTATTTCTAGGCTTGAGCATGACTTGACTGAAGGTCTAAAGAACGAACACCTCCTTCACTTCCATTGATCACGGTGGATGCACAGGGAAAGGAAAGACACGGAGCCAAGTTGGAGTAGTGCTCATCTAAGTTCCAGGGATGCGGGGGAGTGGCCAGGGGACTTCAAGTATAGTACATAAATAACCTGTTTATAAGTTATGTCAATGTCATGTTTGAAATAGAAAACCAAATACTGCATGTTCTTTCTTATAAGCAGGAGCTAAAGTTGGTGCATATGGATATAAAAATGAGAACAGGCTGGGTGTGGTGGCTTGTGTCATAATCCCAGCACTTCGGGATACCTAGATGGAAGGATTCCTTGAGCTCAGGAGTTCAAGACCAGCCTGAGCAACATAGTGTGACCCCCATCTCTACAAAAAATAAGAAAATTAGCCAGACGTGGTGGTGTATACCTATAGTCCCAGCTACTCGGGAGACTGAAGCAGGAGGAGTGCTTGAGCTCAGGAGTTTGAGGTTACAATGAGCTGTGATCATGCCACTGCGCTCCAGCGTGAGTGACAGAGTGAGAACCTGTCTCAAAAAGAAAAAAAAAAAAAAAAGTAACAGTAGACACTGGGGACTACTGAGGGGAGGGAAGGAACAATGGTTGAAAAGGTGGGAAGGGACAGTGGTTGAAAAACTGCATGTTGGGTACTATGCTCACTATCTGGGTGATGGGATCAATTGTACCTCAAACCTCAGCATCCTGCAATATACGAATGTAACAAACCTGCCCATGTACTACCTGAATCTAAAGTAAAAGTTATAATTTTAAAAAATTATGATAAAATCAGAAAATAAAGGTCTGAGATGGAAAATTAAAAGACCAAAGCCACCCATAAGCACAATAAATCCCTTCCCCCCAAAAATTATATATATAAAAAAGATATTGCGCCAGGCGTGGTGGTTCACACCTGTAATCCCAGCACTTTGGGAGGCTGAGACGGGCAGATGACTTGAGGTCAGGAGTTCAAGACCAGCCTGGCCAACATGGTGAAACCCTGTCTCTACTAAAAATACAAAAATTAGCCAGCAGTGTTGGCACGTGCCTGTAATCCCAGCTACAGGAGACTGAGGCAGGAGAATCGCTTGAACCAGGGAGGCGGAGGTTGCAGTGAGCCAAGATCGTGCCACTGCACTTCAGCCTGAGTGACAGAGTGAGACTCTCTCAAAAAAAAAAAAAAAGATCTTGCACCCTGACAAGTTCTAGTTTGTGCAGGAATGCTAGAATGACTCAAGATTGGAAAAATCTTTAAATGTTACCACAATAAGGGTAAAAGGAGAAAAATTACCTAATGTCATCTGAACAAGAAGAAATGAAAGACATTAAAAATTGGGAAAAATTTATATTTGAGGAATACTCTTAACAACGAATTCTGCTTATATATCACTTCCTAGTTTTCTGATAACTTCCCATGCAGATGTGTATGTAAGGAATGGATGTAGTCATGCTAATCTGAGTATTTATCTATGTGATACTTATGAATTAACCATGTAAGTTAATAAGTTAGCATTTCAGGGTTAAATTAGCCAAATCCTGAGCTAAGCTGTAAAACATCCAAGGTAGGTTAGAGAGGCATCTTATGAGAAAGCTGGCCAACTTTCCTGGTCACCTTCTGATCTTCCTAACTTCAGAAATCAAGGCAGAGAGAGGAAAATAGTAACTACTTTGTAGGATTAGATTTATGGTTGTCGAAACCTCTGTTTCTCCAGTGCAGAATGAGATAGCGTTTTAGAGAAAGCCAAAGACTCAAATGTCTTCTTCATGCTTATAGTCTGGAATTTTTTTTCCTTTAGAAATGTACTGTCTCTCAGGACTTAAAGCAATTTGCATCTTTCGATGAGATGTTGAGTAGTAGGCTGAGCAGTAGGTTGAGTATTCTCTGAAAGAATTTGTGCAGGCCGGGCACGGTGGCTTACGCCTGTAATCCCAGCACTTTGGGAAGACGAGACAGGCAGGTCACTGAGGTCAAGAGTTAGAGACGAGCCTGACCAACATGGTGAAACCCCGTTTCTACTAAAAATACCAAAATTAGCTGGGCTTGGTGGCACACACCTGTAATCCCAGCTACTTGGGAGGCTGAGGCAGGAGAATCGCTTGAACCCCCCTGGGAGGTGGAGGAGGTTGTAGTGAGCCGAGATTGCCTCATTGTACTACAGTCTGGACAACAGGGTGAGACTCTGTCTCAAAAAAAAAAGAAGAAAAGAATTTGTGCAGTTCCCTCCGCCAACCTTTTTTTTTTTTTCTATTGGCATTTCTGCTATTATTTAGCTGCCTTCTTTATATCCTGAAACTTACAGGTGGTGTTGGTCTAGTCTGTAAGAGCAAAGGCTTTGGTAATAGACAGATCTGTATTTAGACCTTGGCTCTAGCATTTCATTGTTATGTGGCCTCCATCAAGTGATCCAATTTCCCTAATCCTCAATTTCCTCATCTCTAAGACAGGGAGAATTAATATTGCCTCTCTTATAGAATTGTGAGAAATATAGTCATGCGTTGCTTGATGATGGGGATGAATTCTGAGAAATGTGTTGTTAGGCGATTTCATCTTATGGGAACCTCACAGAGTGGACTTAATCTTAGATGGTGTAGCCTACGACACATCTAGGCTGTATGGTATAGCTCCTGTCTTCAAATCTGTACAGCATGTGACTTTAGTGAATACTGTAGGCAATTATAACACAGTGGTATTTGTGCATATAAACATAGTGAAACATAGAAAAGGCCCAGTAGAAATACAGTGTAACAGATTTTTTTAAAAAGGCCAGGCATGGTGGCTCACACTTGTAATCCCAGTACTTTGGGAGGCCGAGGTGGGCGGATCACCTGAGGTCAGGAGTTCAAGACCAGCCTGGCCAACATGGTGAAACCCCGTCTCTACTAAAAATACAAAAATTAGCCAGGCGTGGTGGTAGGTGCCTGTAATCCCAGCTACTTGGGAGGCTGAGGCAGGAGAATTGCTTGAACCCAGGAGGTGGAGGTTGCAGTGAGCCAAGATTGTGCCACTGCACTCCAAACTGGGAGACAGAGTGAGACTCTGTCTCAAAAAAAATATACAAAAGGGTACATCTGTATAGGGCACTTACGGCGAATGGAGCTTGCACCCTGGGAGTTGCTCTGTGTGAGTCAGTGAGTGAGTGGTGAGTGAATGTGAAGACCTAGGACTGTGCACTGCTGTAGACTTTATAAACCCTGTGCACTTAGGCCACACTCACCCCTCTGATACGAATCTATCTGTATAATGTACCTTCATATGTACCCTTGAAACTAAAATAAAAGTTAAAAAAATTTTCTTCTTTCACCAATAATAAATTAACCTTAGCTTACTGTAATGATTTTTCTTTATGAATTAAAATCTTTTTACTCTTTTGTAATAACACTTAGCTTAAAATACAAACATATTGTACAGCTGTACAAATATATTTTCTTTATATCCTTCTTCTCTAAGCTTTTTTCTGTTTTTGATTTTGTTAAATTCGTTTTTACTTTTCACATTTTTTTTTTTGTTAAAAACCAAGACACAAACCCACACATTAGACTAGGCCTACATGGGCTCAGGATCATCAGTCTCACTGTCTTCCACCTCCACATCTTGTCCCACCAGAAGGTCTTCAGGGGCAGTCACATGCATGGGGCTGTCATCTCCTATGATAACAATGCCTTCTTCTGGATACCTCCAGAAGGGCCTACTTGTTTTACGATGAACTTCTAAAAAATATTTATAAAGTGTATAATATAGCAAACACATAAACATAGTAACATAGTCATTTGTTATCATTTTTAAGTATTATGTACTGTATATACTAGACTTTTACACAGCGGGCAGCAAAGTGAGTTTGTTTACACCATTACCACCACAAACACATGGGTGATGCTTTGCATTGTGATGTTATGATGGCTATGATGTCACTAGGTGATAGGAACTTTTCAGCTGTGTGATAATCTAATGGATACTTGTTCCTGTTGGCTGCCCATGGTTGACTGAAACATCATTATGTGGTGTATGACTTTAAATTAGATACTGTTCAGAAAGCTTTGGCACACTGGTAATAGCAAATGGTGGTGGTGAATATGATGATGATGATGATGACTGAAGACACAGATGGTAAAGTTTTATGGTGTCTTAAATATACCCTTTAAATATGATTATTTGTATAGTTTGCCATTTTTAATAGGCACTTAAGAATACATGAACTTAATAAGTATATAAGAAAGAATGTTCCCCAATATGTATTTTATAGAGACATACAATTTAAGAACTCAAACCGGTTGTAATGGTGTGTGTGTGTGTGTGTGCACGCACGCATGTGTGCTCATTCGCACTAAAGAATTCTTGGGCATATATTCCTGAATGTCCTAAATGGACATTCTAACATCACTTCATTATGGGCAGAGGGAAATGGTAAAGGAAAATTTCATATTATATTATTCAGCCACGTATTGACAACATCTGTTTTATTTGCCCATGGTAAAGAATTGAAGCACTGTTAATTTGCTTTCTAAATCATGTAGGCACAAAGTTATGGAACTTTAGATTTAGGGAAACCATTACACTTTCCCTTTCCTATCCCACCCTGTTTTGGAGATAAGGAATGTGAGGCCTAGAGAGTTATAAAACTGTTTTAATACCATGTCTAAGATTAATGACTGAACAAGTTTCTCTTTTTACTCATGTTAAAGTTGTATTGCCAGTTAACTTAAAGGAAAGAAATACGTAATTTCTAATCCTGATATAGGATATGGGTATATAAACTCGATGAGTGAAACAAATTAACTTATTTATAATCAGTTTCATATCTTTATTTATTGAGTGTCTTTACCCCTTACCATATCTAGTACCCTCTACATTCTAAGATTTGCAATTTCCATTTTTGATGTTAGATAACTTTTTAAAGTAAGAAATATTAAAATCAAGCAGAATATAATGGTGAAAAATTCTTAAGATATACTTACTAAAAACTTATTGTTCTGTTAATACACTGTCTGTAGGTTGCACATATAATATGAAAAAGTATGTTTTTGTAGCCTACTTTTAAATCTAGAATAGAGGAGGTTAAGAAGGTTGTGATAACCATGAGCTTTTTTTTTTTTTTTTTTTTTGAGACAAGGTCTCACTCTGTTGCCCAGGCTGGAGTGCAGTGGCACAATCATAGCTTACTACACCCTTGAACTCCTGGACTCAAGCAAGCCTTCCACTTCAGCCTTCCAAGTAGCTGGGACCACACCTGGCTAATTTTCAAATATTTTTTGTAGAGGTGGGGTCTCACTACATTGCCCAGCCTAGTCTTGAACCCCTTAGTCTCAAGTGATCCTCCCACCTCAGCCTGCCTAAGTGCTGGGATTACAGGTGTGAGCCACTGAGCCCAGCCCTCTTTTATTTCTTTTGATAGTACACTCAATCATTAAACTATCATTTATGGATGTGAGATTGTGCTTTTGGATTCTTGTTTTTTCTTTATAAAATACCTTTTGTTCTCTTACTGGAGAAAACATTGTTGGATTATAAATGATAATAAGGAATGAGGATATACATACTATAATAATGATTCAGACATGCTATTTTCATATTTTATTTAACTGTTGCCATGCCACAATAATTTAGAGTTTTAAAGAACGAGTTTGATTAAATCTAAACTTTGTACAATCCTGAATTGAGAAGTTTCCTGTATTTTATTATGACACAATCTTTACCTAAAAATAGAGTAATTATGAATTGAGAAAACATAGCTATTAATTTCATACTCTTATTTGTTAAGTAGGTTTTGTCTGGAAAACTGTTCATATTTAAAGGAGCTTTGTACCTTTGTATTCTTTTCGTTTGTCCTTGTTTATATAATTTTAAACTCTGTTTATGGATTTGGGATTCGAACTATGCTTAATAATAAATTAAGGCATTGAATGAGGTACCTAGATAGTATTTTGATTAATTTTATTCTCCCATTCTTAATGTGCATGTAACTGGAAAATTAAGAGTGGCTTCCAAGGGATCTACTACAGAAGTAAGGGTAATATGATCTCTTTGAAAACACTGAAGGCGTGTAGCCAGTGTTGTCATGAATTCTGCGGTAGATATTTTCAGCACTTATTTACATGGGAAGTTAGAGCAGAATGAGATGCACCTGTAAAGCTAAATGCCACTTATTTGCATATGTATAAAATGCAGGATGAATTTACCATAGAAATATAAAGGGTACTTGTAGAAATGTATTAGAAAAATATATGAATTTTTAAATTATATCTAGAAATTAACCTTATACATTTAACTTTAAATCATTAATAGTGGTTTAACACCATAAGCGGATGTTTATGCATCATCATTTTATGAACAAAAGACATTCTAATTTTAGAAATAAAGTGATTCAAAAGTGAATGAAATATCTTATTTTTTCTTTTAAAATTAATTTGTTTAGCCCATTACACGATAATAGCTCAAGCTTGTGTGATTTTTCCCTAAAAACTTGGTTTATAAATGTCACATTTATAGTATGAAGAAATTAATCATCCATAGTTTATTTATCTAATTTCTAAATACCCATGGAAGAAAATGAATTTAATGCAATGTAGTGGTATATTACTTGGTTTTGAGTGTGGGAAAATTTATATGGTCTTTCTAAAACAGCACTATCAGTAGAAATATAATGCGAGCTACATATGCAATTTTACATTTTCTAGTAGCCACATTTTAAAAAGTAAATGGATGCAATTTATTTCGATAATATAATTTAGTCTACTATATTTAAAATTTTATCATTTCAACATGTAATCAATCTGAAAATTATTAATGAGATATTTTATGTACTTTTTTCTGTAATAAGCCTTTGTAATCAGGTATGTACTTTATATATACAACATATCTTCTGATGCTAAATTTTAACTGGAAATACTTGATCTGTGTTTAGCTTTTGTAAAATTTACCGTTGAACAAAGTGGACTAATGTGCCCAAGGTGTTCCAAACGTATTTTAAAATTTGAAGACAAATAAAAGGGAACTCAAAGTAAATTTGGATACACACATACAACAGAATACTCCTCAGCCATTAAAAAATGATGAAATAGTAAAATTGGGGGAATTTTGACATTATTAGGATGATATAATGATCAAGGGACAAATACAATTTTAGTTTGGTTGAGAGATAAGATAGTCACGTTGCTGATTTTACTATGTATAGAGGTGATCTTTTCCTTTTTAAGATTTTGAAACTTTAATTAGTTAACCCACTGACCTAGTTTATATTAGCTGCCTAACTTTCTCTTCCTGTTTTTTGTTTTATTTTGTTTTGTTTTTTGCTTTTTAAACTGCAGTGTTTTGAGGAGTCTTGGAGTAGCAAGCTAATCTTTAGAAGAAAGGAAAATATAAACCTGAAAACTAATAATTTAAAGAACGTCTTTTCAGGTTGTCATTTGAAAAATACTTGGTTTCTGATCACTGATTTGAGTTGGGTGTCAAATGTTGGATATGTTTTGTAAATTAGGTGAAGGTGAATGGGTAGGTTCTAAACTGCTTGGGTTTACCGCACTCTGGAGCATTGCAGAAAAACGTGATGTTGGAAGGAAGTGCTGAAACATAATTATTGGCTTGCCTATAGGAGGGTGCTACATAATTTTAGAAGGTGTCAAGAAATTGACACAGTCTGAATTAGTTCTGTTGAGTTGCAAAAAAATGTAAAGTTTCTTGATTCTGAAAATAAGAAATATGTTCCCAGAAATCTCATCTAGTTAATGTGCATTTAAAATCATTTATGTCTCTTGTTATTACAGTAATAGCCATTGAAAGAATCCTTTTTATTAGAATCTTATTTACAAGTACGATTAGCTTCTACTTAAAGAATAAATCATTATTATACTTGATCTTAGGCAAAAGGCCAGCAAGTGATCAGAATAAATTATTTTAAGAGAAATCTAATTATAATTGGTATTTGGAATTGGAAACACAATTTCCTTTAGAGCAATTCTATGAATGGTTGTTTTGACTCTCATGGCAGCCCACAAAAGACAGTTTGAAACACAATTTATGCGGTGTCAATAGTACTGACCTGACTTTGGACCTTGGAGGCAGGGGCTTCAGGTGATAGTGATACCCGAGTGGAGTTTTTACTCCATTTCCGTTCCCTAAGGCTATAGGCATTTGAAAGAGGAAACTTCTTTGGCAACCCTCCTCCTTCCTTTCTACAGAATATTTCACTATTTCTAGCTGATACGTTTTCTAAAATGTTCTCTGTAATTTATTTTGAAATGGAGTTTTTTTTTTATCTTTTACAGATATGAGTAAAATTAACCTAATCAGAATGTTAGTTCCTGAAAACATTGACACATACCTTATCCACATGGCAATTGCGATCCTTAAACATGGTACTGACAGCAGACTTCAGCCTTCATGTGATGTCAACAAAAGGAGATATTTTCCCAGTTCTGAAGAGATCTCTTCAAGTTCTAAGAGAAGCAAGGAAGAAGTAGGCATCAATACCAAGCTGTTAATTATATAGAGAATTTTCATATAGTGTCAGTTTCTTCAATTTGCATATCCTAGTACTAGAATGCTGTATTTTTTGAACTGTTATGAATTCTGATATGATTACTTTCTCTATGGGCCACATTTCCTTTACTTTTCATAAATATGATCTGAGAAAAGTGATTTTTTAAAAACAGACAGTTAAAGGGATGTTTAGTCCATCTGTTTAGCTTACTGTGTAGAATGTCAGCTTAAATTTTACCTGTACCTCATATTGACCATATAGCCTGGAAAAATCTTCCTTTTGGATGTATAGTTAATGAATTTAAGCATATGGCAGTTTATGTAGTTAATGAAAGTGAAAACAAATTGTGTTATAAATACCTCCCAGACTGGTTTATTATCATTCTGTCATTCATCATCGTCTGTTACTATGATATGAATATCTGAGGTACAAGAATTACTGTTGCTTGTGGCTCTCAGCATTTCCTAGTGCTTTTGCATGATCATAGATAGATTACAAATTTAGTATTATGTTAGATGGTATGTTTTATTAAAATCAAATGCTTCAAAAATAATTGCTCTTTGTATGGCATGAGATAAATAGCAATCAGAGAGTATTATTTAGTAATATGACTCTTAAATAATGGCATAAATTTAAAAATTTGACCTTCGGTATCTTCCAGGTCTAAAATTACATGACTCCATTATAAATGTTTTTGAAATGATTAACTAAAAAATTGTTTAAATTCTTAGTTGGTAAATTCAATGTGGCAGTAGGTGGTGGTGATTATTTGTATTAGAGAATTAGGAATTACACTTTAGTTCTAAGGTAATCTTTATAGGCTGTTTGGCAATTAAACTGCTACTTTTTTGAATTGCTTAAAAATAAGGGGAGCTGGTCTTTTTAAATTCTGTACTTGAGTTAAATCTATATAGAGTCATGTCCTAGATAATCTAATGAAACTTAATTAGTTGGAAATCTTTATATTGTTCATAACTGAACTAGCTGTAAGAGGAACATTAAAGAAAACATATTTTGGGTGGAGGTAATGAAATTTAGCTTCTAATGCTCAGCCTTCTGTTTCTGTAATCTATACCAAATGCCTAAGACCCTCTTATTTTTTCCCAGCTTCAACCTGTCAATACAGGAAAAGGTGTAACTTACTATTTTTCCTCAATATAGAAGCACATTTGTAGTAAAATTTTAACTATATATTGCCATTTTTGCTTTTCTCCTATTTCAGTAACATTACATGTCAACAAGAGAATGGGGGATATTGTGGGGGTTTGGGTGGGAAGAAATTTTACTAAACTTACTGGATTCTAAAAGGTCTACCTTATTTGGCCCCTTTTTCCCATTTAGGGGAACAACAGTGTTGGGGCTGGGAAGTAGAGGTGAGTGAGTCATCCAAAGCATCTGTCTTCATCAGCCTCCCTTTATGAAAAGCTGATTTCTGTAGAGTGTTGGAGGCCTACTTTCAGACTCTGTCATATGTTAACGTTCATCTTCTCTACTGACCTGATTTATATCCCTTAGTCTGTTTCATTTATAATTATGAGGCTTCTGACAAAGGATAAAGTCATTAGAACAAATTCTTTTTATTAGTTGACGTATTGTTATGTTTACATCTCTTCTGTTTGCTATTAAGATAGAAGCTCAATCATGTCTTTGTTTAACAGAAAGATGATGTCTTGGCATTGATAATTCGGATTCAATATCCATAGGTACATGGTGGATTCTTTAAATATTTAGTATTCTTTTATTTTTGGAAAGTTTTCTTAAATGATAGTTTTTATAAAAATGTTCTATAAAGTTTTCTTAAATCATACTTTTTAGTATTTTGTTCCATTACTTTGTATTTCTTCTTCAGGAACTTCTGCTATACATGTATGTTGGATCTTCTTTACCCAGCTTCAATATTTGTCACTTTTCATGCATTCTTTTTATTTCTTCATTTCTCTTTAAATTTTTTTCTTCCTTTTCACCTTCTATTTCTCTTTTAACATAATTAGTTGTATTTATTTCTGTATTCCACATAGCTTTGTATTCACTTATTTTTAAATTATTTTTTAAAGGTTCTGGATTTAAAAATTCTTTGTTTATTTATATAGAGAGATATTATTTTATTTTAGTTTTACCAAAGGAGCAACCTTATTAACTGAAGACTTCTGTCATTTTTTTCTTTTATTTCTGATTCTTTCCTCAGTTTTCCCCCTCAGTTTTCCCCAGTTTTGAATTTTTCTAATTTTGATTTGTGACATCTTTTTGTGTTTTAGATAATTTTCCTAATGTTTTCCAGTTCATTTTGAAAGACTACAGTTTTATTCTGTATCTAAGCAAGTCTTTCTGGTGTCAAAGATTTGACCTTGATACTTTTCTTTTGCTCGTTTTCATATGAGATTAGTTTTCCTGTACTTTCAAAAGAAGGCATGGTTCAGGATGATTTTCCCAATTTCACATCTGTCTCTAATGTTTTTGTATAATGTCTAAAATATGGAAACTTGGTTTATGAAATCTACTCTGCCATTTTTATCTAGGCTTTGTCTCCCTTTAGTCTCTGTTGTACCTGTCCTGCTTGGTTTTGATTTAACCCCAGTGATTTCTCCTGAATGTGGAGCCTTCTCCTAGAAGGCAGCCTCGGCTAGTCCCAGGGTTCAGAGTAGCCAGCTGCGCTCTTCACCTAAGAGATCACTGTGGATTCGTTGTACTCGCTATTGGCTTGGACAAAAGCTCTCCCATTTTCAGATGCTATTATCAGATTAATCTCTCATTAATCTGTCTTCCCAGTGTTTGCCTGTGGGCTATCTTGGGGTTCTCTTGTTATTGGACACTGCTTGCCTCTGCTTTCTCCCGTACAGATGTCAGTACTGTGCAGGTCTTAATTGCTGTTGGTGGTTTGCCCCTACATTGTTACAATTTTAGTTTCCCAAGGACACCTTTACACTTGGTTTTATTGTAAATGTTGACAATGGATTTGGGGTTTTACTATCTACTTCTGTCTTAATTCTGGAATTCAGAAAGATTAAAAGCTCTGCTGCTGCTGCTGCCGCCACCGTCTTCCCAGTACCTCTCGTCCTGTGCCTTTTTTTTTCTTCTTATTTTTCCTGACTGTATAAGAGAGAATGTGTGACATTTCCTGCTTGATCACTGAGTTTGATTACAAATTAAGATACACAATATTTTATACAAATAGTTTTGTAGAATATTTATTTACAGATGCTGATTCACAGGTAAAATTGATTTATGAAAATAGTTTTCATGACAAATGCATCAGGCTTGGTAACTAAATATATGGATTGACCTTGTTTATAAATGAAATTAAATGTGAACGTAACTTACATATTTCTGTATTTGCTTCATCTGTATGTGCACATATAATCAGCAAATGAGTTGATGTTTCCTGTTCATAACTTAATGGTAATAGCTTGGTAACAGAGTTGGGAGTATTAAAAAGATGTAAAGAGGCCCTTAAAATTTTGTTGCTGGGAATTTTAGTAGTCTACTGAGGAAGGAAATAGACACTGGAAGACATTGTTTCTATTAGGTAACTTAGATCTCATACTGAACACTTCTTCAAATAATTTACTGTTGACACTCGAAAGACACACTCAGTGTAAGTATTTCCCCCTTTTTTCAATGAAATGAGATCATTATTACAATTCCACTATAAATGCTGATGATCATGTTTATAGAAATACAGAAGACTTGAAATGATATTAGCTACCAATTAATGAGTATGAAGAAGAAATTAGGATTTCGCTATTTTACATTTATTCTTATTTAACTCCAAATAATTCAGTGATGTTATGTACTATTATTTCCATTTCTCTGTGAAGACATTGAAGCTTAAGTAACATGCATAATAAGGTCATACATTTAGCAAGTGGCTCAATTAAAGTTCAAACCTGGTTCTGCCTGATTTCAAAGTCTATGCTACTCCATGGTATTAGGCTACATACAACATGACTTAGGGTTTCTTCCTCTGCTTTATTACTGTTCAGATGTCCTCCTCTTTTGGCAGAGTTGGAGAAAATTTTTGCAATCTATCCATCTGACAAAGGTCCAATATCCAGGATCTACAAGGAACCTAAACAAATTTACAAGAAAAAAAAAAAACATTAAAATGTGGGCAAAGGACTTGATCAGACACATCTCGAAAGAAGACATTTATGTAGCCAACAAACATGAAAAAAAGCTCAACATCACGGATCATTAGAAAAATGCAAAATGCCTTTTCTGTATGCCACCTTATATCCCCAATATTTATTATTTCTAAGTCATAGTATCTTACAGTGTGTATAAGTCTCATCCATTCTTTTGATTTTCTCTTCCCTGCTTGCAGTTGGGTACCTAGGAACAAAGTTGCAATCTTAGCCAGTTTTTTCTTTAGCCTTTGCTGATGTGTACAAAGCCCTTTTTTCTACCCTGGATTTTTTTTACTTAAGCTGGAACAGCTAAGTTTTTACCTTTTTTAAATATGAAGTTTCAGAGTGTTCTGCCAAGGATCTTTTGCTGTTTTCCTACTGTTAAATATTTCAAAGCCTTTTTTAAACATAGAAAATATAATCAAACATAGCAAGCAGCTGATGAACAATATCTAGATAGTCTTCATTCTTGAAATGGAATAAATGGTATTTTTGTATTTTAGGCTAACAGACACATTGTACCTTAGATAAGGCCAAACTTCTCATAAAATCTCTCAATTACTTTTATTAATAATAACCCCAAATTAACTCTGGATTCCAGGATGTACTCGTGATGGAATGATTTCTCTGTTATGTTATCCTGAGGATCTAGTACTCTGAGATAACACAAATGTATGCCACTGTAGGCTTATGAAACACTTACTTAAAATTATTTAATTCTTTTTCATGTGCAGATGGTATTGTACCCAAACACTACCTTTTTTGTTTGTTTGTTTTGTTTTTTGTTTTGTTTTGTTTTGTTTGAGACGGGGTCTTACGCAGCCCAGACTGGAGTGCAGTGGCATGACTATAGCTCACTGCAGCCTTGACCTCCTGGGCTCCAATAATCCTCCCAAAGTGTTGGGACTGCAGGCATGACCCACCTCACCCAGCCTTAAATTATTTTTTTTCAAGGATGTTTAACCTGAGGTTTAGAGGCTCTTTGACACGTGAGCTGCTGAAATGTGTGCGAAAGTGTGCACGTGTATATTTCTCTTTTTTTCTGGGAAGTGGATCTATAGTGATTCTCAGATGAGTCTATGAGACAAGAAACTTTTATTTTTTCCATTTATTTAGCAAATGTTTATTAAGCATACTATGCCTTGGCCACTCTACAGGGTGCTGATTGGACAAGTCTGTCTACCTCCCATTGTAGATGTTAGAAGCTATATTCTTTTCACATGCATAATATAACTCTTTGTGTATGTATACATGCCCAGGCATGTTCCTTCCTCAAAACATTAAATTCACCATTTTGGTCAACTCAAAGCAAGTACACCATGGGATATAGATCTGAAATAATGTCTAGATTTTTACTTACTGAATGAGGTGTCTTGAGTGTCTAAGACTATATGATGAGATGGCAAGTAATTGCCTAAAGAAATGATGTAGTAATTTTATATCTCTTATATTTATTTACTTTTTGATCCAGAAATAAATTATATAGATAACCACTAATTTGTTTTTTTTTTTTTTTTTTGGATGGAGGAGAAAGGATGGGTGTATATTCAGGAACCTATGTTACTTGTTTGCAACTAATACCCCTTCTCAGTAGTACAAAGATTTGATTTCTTTTTCTTTCTATTTCCTATAGACTTCATCTGCAGAGAGAAAGAGACGATTACCTATGTGGTTTGCCAAAGGAAGTCACACCAGCAAGAAATTAATGGACAAAACGAAAAGGGGAGGCCTTTTTAGTTAAGCTGGCAATTACCGGAACAATTATGTTTCTTGCTGTATTACAAGAGGAGAGTTATATTTTATTTCTGAAGAGTAAGGAATAGTATTTTGACTTAAAAATGATTCTGATTACAGAGTTCACTGTTTATTGAAGAACTAGCATCTTAAATCAGCCTTCCGCAATTCACGTAAAGTTTCTGGGTCTTCTGGGAGGCTACGTGAGTACATTACCTAACAATATTAAATTAGACTTCCTGTAAGATTGCTTTAAGAAACTGTTACTGTCCTATTTTCTAATCTCTTTATTAAAACAGTGTATTTGGAAAATGTTATGTGCTGTGATTTGATATAGACAACAGATTAGTAGTTACATGGTAATTATGTGATATAAAATACTCATATATTATCAAAATTCTGTTTTGTAAATGTAAGAAAGCATAGTTATTTTACAAATTGTCTTTACTATCTTTTGAAGAAGCTCTTAAACACATTGTTAAATGGTATTAGTTAACCAGGCCAGTGAAAATGAAACCACATTTTGGGTGCCATTAACTAGGGGAAAAAAATGTAAAAAAATGTAAAATGGATACCAATTGCACTAGGCAACTGTACATTTTGTATATACAATTTCTATTATTTTTCAAATAATAAAACAATGATTTTCACGCTGAATATTATAGATATATATTTTTTAGCTTTCATTTACTTAATTACTTTAAGTACCTTTATTTTTCAAGGATGTCAGAATTTGATTCTAATCTCTCTTATGTAGCACACGTGACTTAATTTAAAACCTGTACTGTGACACAGAGTTGGGCAAACTATGGTTATTTAACTTTAAGCAGTTCACTATACATTTCAAAGCCTTTGATTGGCTTTTTTGTAAATAAAAATATCTTGTTAAGAAACAAATATATCTGTCATAGAAGAACTAGAAAATCCAGGGAAGTGAGAAAAATGAAAATAAAAATCATTCATAATTTTACTAGTAGCTAATCACAGTCAACCTCTTTTGTGTATCCCACCAGACTTTTTTATATTCACTTGTTTTTAGGTAAAATATAAAAGTCTCGTATATTCCCATTTTTCTGCATTCCATTACCAGAAGGTAGTGGCGCCTATTAAATATGTGATATGTAGTTCTCCAGCCATGGCTTCTGCATTTGCATGCTGTTGTGTGTGCATCTGCAGTACCCTGTGAATATCCTGTGTGATGGAGTAGCAAGTACGCACAGACACATCTGCTGCATGCCTAGGTACGAGGCTGTCTCCAGGAGAAGCACTTGTTTATTTGAGTTGCCAATTGAATTTGCTGCTTTTTTTTCATGGAATGCCATTTTCACTGAAAAGAATGACGAAAAACGATGATTGGTTATTTAGATTTGGATGTTTGGCAGACATTTTCTCAAAATTGAACTAAGATGGCCTCTTCACGGAAAACAACTGATGGTATTTGTTGTGCCAATGATAAAATTGGAGATTTCTAGCAAAATGTATGATTTTGGAAAAGTTGTATTCCTCCACTGGAAGCTTGACAGCTTTCCTTAACATAAAGACTTCTCTCTGTCTTTCTCTCTCTCTCCCCTCCTCACCCTGCCCCCTCTGTCTGTCTCTCTTTCTTTCTTATCCTCCCACCTCAGCCTCTGAGTAGCTGAAACTACAGGTGCATACCACCATGGCCTGCTAATTTTTTCTTTTTATGTTTTGTAGAGATGAGGTCTCTAGGTTGCCCAGGCTGGTCTTGAACTCCTGGCCTCAAGCAGTCCTCCTGCCTCAGTCTCCCATAATAGTGGGATTACAGGTGTGAGCCATCATGCACAGTCTTACATAAAACCTTTTCTAATGAGATGGATAGTAATTAACAAATGTGAGTTTTTGATATTATGTAAATATTTTTTTCTGTGTTTAGAAGATCCTTATAACTCAGTGAATCAGCATGTTCTGGATGACTAATATGTGATGTTAAGAAATCATGACTGAGACCGTGCGCGGTCGTTCACGTCTGTAATCCTAGCACTTTGGGAGGCTGAGGCGGACGGATCATGAGGTCAGGAGATCGAGACCACCCTGGCCAACATGGTGAAACCCTGTCTCTACTAAAAATACAAAAATTAGCTGGGTGTATTGGTACACGCCTGAAATCCCAGCTACTTGGGAGGCTGAGGCAGGAGAATTGCTTGAACCCAGAAGGCGGAGATTGCAGTGAGCTGAGCTTGTGCCACTGCACTCCAGCCTGGCGACAGAGCAAGACTCCATCTCAAAACTAAAAAAAGAAATCATGACTGGGTAAAAGATCTGTTCAGAGGACAAGATGGACCAGTGGATTTGAATATAACAGAGTATGAAAAAGTTTTTGATACAGTTTCAGATTACACACGGCAACTAATCTTTAAGAAACTATCACTTGTCCAGGTTTTGGTAAAATTTTGGAGAAGAACGTCCACCGTTATCTGAACAAGCTATTAAAATACTCTTCTCTTTCCCAGCTACGTGCCCGTGTAAAGTCAGATCTTTTTCATATACTTCAGCCAAAACAGCATATCAAAATGGATTGAACGCAGAAGCAGATCTGAGAATCCAGCCACTTCTGTTAAGCCAGACAAAAGTGGTAGTGATAGATACAACCCACATTAACAAAAGCTCAGGCCGGGCGCGGTGGCTCAAGCCTGTAATCCCAGCACTTTGGGAGGCCGAGGCGGGCGGATCACAAGGTCAGGAGATCGAGACCACAGTGAAACCCCGTCTCTACTAAAAATACAAAAAATTAGCCGGGCGCTGTGGCGGGCGCCTGTAGTCCCAGCTACTCAGGAGGCTGAGGCAGGAGAATGGCGGGAACCCGGGAGGCGGAGCTTGCAGTGAGCCGAGATCGCGCCACTGCACTCCAGCCTGGGCAACAGCGTGAGACTCCGTCTCAAAAAAAAAAAAAAAAAAAAAAAAAAAGCTCTTTGGGGTCCTCAGTGATTTTTTTTGTGAGAGTATAGAGGGGTTCTCAGACCTAAAAGATTGAGAAATGCTGATGTAATGTTTTATTATAAAGGTATACCATGAATTATGTACCTTACTTCATATTGTTGGACATTAAAGTTGCTTTCAGTTTTTTTCTGTTTTCAACAGCACTGCTTTGACCTTTTTTAAAAAAAATGAGTCAGGATCTTGCTGTGTTGCCCAGGTTGGAGTGCAGTGGCTATTCCCAGGCATGATCATAGCATGCTATAGCCTTGAATTCCTGGGCTCATGTGATACTTCTGCCTCAGCCTGCTGAGTAGGCGGGAGTATAGGCGTGCACCGCTATGCCCAGCTGCTTTGAACATTCTTGAAATGAAATATGGTATAGTCTCATGCCATATACATAGCCAGAGGGGAAGAGAGAGAATTTTGTTGTTGTTGTTGTTTATGTTATCTGTAGTGGACTTTATGCCTTCCCAGCATAAATTCTCTCTTTCTCCATTTCTTGTGGCTCTTGATTTTTGTTGGGGTTCATTCCAAGGAGAGTAATACCCACCTGGATATTGGATTGGCACCTGTGACCTCATCTAAGCTAGTCCCTAGTAACAGCGTTGGATCTGGCGTAGGTGTGTGGCCTGCTGAGCTGCTGGTTCATGCCTTTCCTGAAATGAGCCCTACCTCTGAATATTTCAGAAACATTTGAATGAGGAGTTGTTTTTCACTTCCAGTTGTATTCAGTTGCCACAGAAGCACAGTGATGTAACTGGTGGAAAGACCCGTCAACAGACACAGAAGATGTAAAGTGTTTTTAATCTCAAAGGATATGGAATCTCAGAGGTAGTTACACAGAGTAGAGGATGAAGCAGCTCCTGGATGGAGGCAGAGGCTTCCTGGATCTTTAAGTTCTGTATGGGTTGTTGTATTAGGTTGGTGCAAAAGTGAGGCAGGAGAATAGGGTCTGGACGCAGGGAAACCAAGGCCGATTCACACTGACTTCCTAGAACTAAATCCAAAGGAAAACCCCAATTTTCCACACCTAAATAACAAAAGGACCAGATGGCTACTCCTTTTGCAACCGCCCCTCCCCGCCACATTTCTGCGTGGCAGATGGAAAATTGAAAGTACCTCTGTTGCTTTCTGCGTAGGAATGTAACTTTGTGACCAATCAGACTGCAGGCCAAGTCTTGTCTGCCTAGAAATGTAACTGTAACTTCACTTTAGCCTCTGATTGGTTGTTTTCCACAACCAATCAGATGCTTGCATAGGGGGTAACCTTTGTGACTTCACTTCAGCCTCTGATTGGTTGTTTCACTTCAGCCTCCCATTGGTTCTTGAGTCCCGGAGCCTGTGGAGGGTACTTTATTTTCAGTAATGTCTGATTTTGTGGCTTCATTCTTTCCTTGCTTTGTGTATTTTGTCCAATTCTTCGTTCAAGACACCAAGAACCTGGACACCCTCCACTGGTAACAAAAGTAATTGGTGATTTTGCCATTAGAAGTAATGACACAGAACAAGTACATGAGAGCGATTTCTTATGGAAAATTAAATGGAGCATAAGTCGTGTACTCAGGGTAAGGGAACTGGGAACCGGCAGAGTAAGGTCTCCAACCCGCACCCGTGGGATCTCCGAGTCTTTGAAAGTCTGTCCCCACCCTGTGTGAAGAATGGGAGCGCGGCTGGATTCGTCACTGGGGACTGGGGCGGGGGGCGAACTTGTCATTTGAAGGTAGAGGGAGGTTGGACAAGTCACAGGGGTAGGGAGGGGGCCCACTGGAGCACCACCAGGACCCCAGCGCCCTAGATCCAAACCTGGTCATGCTTGCCACGTTCAGAGGCAAACCCCCCTCCCCTTGGGGAGTGGAGTCAGAAGAGGCCCCCTCTCCTTCCTTTCCCAGGTCCGGTGGGGGCGGGGCTTAAAAGTAAAGGTAAAAACAGCAATAACTTGCACCAACTTGTTACCTTCCAAGTTTCCCTCCCCTCGCTCCCTACCACCTGAGTGTGTTTGGAGGTTCTGTCTTTTTGCACCTGCCTCATCACCAGGTGCAAGTAGCTGGGCCAGAACCACCTCGGCACGTTACGGAATATTTATACAGGAACAGGTGAACGGAAGGCGAATTCCCCAGGTGTAGCCTGTGACCATAGAGTCAGACAAAGCCCTGACTGTTACCTGGAATTCAAAAAAGCTGTATCCCTACCAGACAGAATGAGAAAAGAATATAGGATTCTTCCTGTTCAAATAGGTTGCATGCAATTAAGAGCATGAAAGATCCAATGGAATGAACTCAAAGTAGTTTTTGAGCTTAATAGACTTCAAGTATCTTATGGAAAAGAATTGCAAAACCACAGAAAAACAGTGAAGAAGGTTAGTTACAACCTTGATGGGGTAGCTGACTTCAGCAGTCTCAGCTATCTGAGAAGGTATTTACCAGATTTTGGTTGGGAACGTAATCTCGAAATCATTTGAGATAATGTACTTGTTTCCTTACTGGGTAAATGTGTTTAAACCTTGAGAAAATGTAGACATAAGTAGAATATAGAATAAATTAAGCCTTTGGTAGTAATGTGTTAGGTTTAAGAAATAATAAGTACATATTTGATATTTAAGCATTTGTAATGCTTGAGATAATTTATCTTACTCAGGTAACAGATTACTCTTGTGACTCCAATGTAAAACGTATCATTGAAAAATTAGTATCTGCTTGTGATTTTTAAGTAGAGACCCTACCATTTGAAAGGTATTTGCCCTTACTATTGGAGATATTTCATATGAATGTTTAACTTTGTTATTGCATAGAAGTATTTAAACAGATTTCACTTGCAAGAGAAAGGTATCTAATAGGTTACTCTTAATTAGTACTAAATTACTACAGTTACTCTATTAATTCTATTAATATCGATTCATTAAACCCAGAACTTTAATTGTGTCTCAGAAAATTAATTAAACTTTAGCCTCACAATCAGCTATATTTTCTAACTCAATGTTTAAAATTGACAAGTATGTATTATACTTATTTATGTCTTCATTCAGTAAACATTTGCATTTGTAGCATGCAAGACAACATGCTAGATGCATGAAAGATGGAATAAATAGAAGAAAACTCAACACGGATCTCATGCTTAAGAGGGACAGATTTACTCTGAAGATTCAATGAAAAAACATCCACAAAAAACCTTTTCTATAAGAAACAAAACATTTTAAAGAAAACATTTACTTCACATAATAAGATATGAGAAAAAATGGACTCTGAATGAAAAAAAGAGGAGATCCTGTGAAGGATTTGCACAATTTTTTTTTTTTTTTTAAGTTATAGACTGAAACATTCCTAATCATTAACATTTGTTATTTCAGGGGAGTGGAATTGGAAGGGTGGAAGGGATATTTAAATTTTTATAATCTCCATGTATTTTAAATCAAATCAATATATATTGCATTTATTCTTTTAGTTAAAATTTTAAGAACTTTATAAAAGAATAGAGACAGGGACTCCATTTGTTACCCTGGCTGGTCTCTAACTCCTGGGCTTAAGTGATCCTCCCACCTCAATCAGAAGGGCAGAAGGGCCAGCTGTTTAAGTTTCTGTAGTCTCTGTATTTGTTAAATATATATTGCATTTATTTTAAGTTTTAAAAACTTTTTAAAAAATAGAGATGGGGTCTCCCTATGTTGTCCAGACAGGTCATGAGCTCCTGGGATCGAGTGATCCTCCCGCCTTAACCTTCCAAAGAGCTGGGATTACAGGCATGAGCCACCATACCCAACCTATTGATTTGTTTACTTATTTTTAGAGGCAGGATCTCACTCTCACCAGACTGAAGTGCAGTGGTGTGATCATAGCTCACTGCAGCCTCAAACTCCTGGACTCAAGCAATCAAGTAGCCTCAGCCTCTGAGTACTGAGATGACAGGCATGTGCCATCACACCCAGCTAATTTTTTTGTAGAGATGGGGTCTTTCTGTGTTGCCCAGATGAGTCTCAAACTCTTGCCTCAGCCTCCCAAAGCACTGGGATTACAGGCATGAGCCACAACACATGGCCCTGCTTTTATAAAATATAAAGTAGGCAGGGCTTTCTGGAATGATGGGCAACCATTACATTTGCTTTCCCTCCGTTCTGAATGTCAACCTCCATACACCTCTCTTGAGCCATCAACTGGCAGGCAAGCAGGATCTTAGGGTGCTGGCTGGAGGGCTGGAAAGCCCCAGGGCAAGGATATGAATGTGAAGGATTTTAAGGAGATTCTTGGACCTCAAGGGAACTATTGGTCTAGGTTTCCTGGGGTATGTTAGATGTCTTGGCCCCCAAATAATTAAGGAAAAGCTGCAGAGGTGGACTGAATCCTTTCCAGTCCTGAGGCTGGGAGAGCTGTGTGACACCAGTGGGTGCTCATCCTGGTGCTGCCATGGACCTGACTACCTACTTCCGTTAAACTCCCCAGCAGCTGAGCCTTCATGAGAGGACGTCCTCTACCTTTTCCATGAGGCGAAGAATCTTTGGAGCCAGGGGATGTGCTCACTGGCTCACACCTGTCTCCATTCTCTAGACCATGCCCCAGAATGCCTGGCCCAAACACGCCTTGCCTTCAGGGGCTGCAGGGGCTTCTGGCCTTGTTTCCCCATCTGATAAGTTCGTTTCTGGTCTGAAAGACTGTGACAGTTACTATGAAACTGAACGAAGGGGGATGAAAGCAGAAATGAAAACTTAAGACAAAAGTAACTGTTTTAAAGAAAGGGACCCAGGGAAGAAGAGGGCTCACTGCTTCTAGTGAGCAAAGGCAGCCGCCCTGAGCTTCTACAGCCCTTTGTATTTATTGGGTAGAAAGAGCAGGGATGAAGAGGTAACGATTGGTCAGCTGCTGGATTGATCACAGGTTCACATTATCGTTAACAGGCTTCAGATGTGCCTGATCACAAGAAACACTTGCACCTGAGGCATGACTGCCCTCGGCATTCCTTCTGGGCGGCAGACACAGTTTGTCAGTTTGCTGACAACCTGCTTTCATGAGAACAGTTTGCTGTTTACTCATATAGCCTCCAGTGGTTTACTGAGTTGATCACGACCCTCACTCTTTCGGCCTCCAACAAAAGATGGTCAAAGAATGGCTGTTTGTGGAGGTTTATGGACAAGGCTTGATGTCCAGGCTGAGTGTCCGTAGGCACAGGAGCCTCTTGGTGGTGCAGAGTGAAGCCAGAGGAGGAGGAGTGGGTTGTGTCCATGGGCTGATTCTCCCTGCACCAACAGGACAGAATCCTAAGGAATACGAGCATTCAAATCTGCAATTCAAATCTGGTCTTCCAGGTTGTTATATATTTGTCTAGGTAGGAGGATAGAATGTATTTAAATGGAGTTAGCCTGACATGTTTAAATATTTCATATTTGGGCTTCTATTTGTTCCTTTGTCTTGGGTTCCAAAAATATATTAGAGGTGGCCCTGTCTGTTCTCTTGGACACAAGGACCTCAGTGAGCTTCCACTGTTCTCTGTGTTTCCTTCCTGGTTTCCTGTTATATACAATTTTACTTCCACTTTTTAAAGACTAAAATGCATGATTTTTTTTTAACCAATATTGATACAGTGGACCAATATATCTTACCCTTATTTTTGCTCACTAGTTTTTTTGTTTGTTTGTTTGTTTGTTTTGCCTTCCTCGTCTTCTCACTAAGTTTGTCTGACTACAGCCACACACCATTCATTCAATACCAAGTCTTTTTTTTTTTTTTTTTTTTTTGGAGAGAGCTGACACCCAGGCTGACACCCAGGCTGGAGTGCAGTGGCATGATCAAGGTTCACTGCAGTCTCAAACTCTTGGACTCAAATGTTCTTCCTACCTCAGCCTTCTGAGTAGCTGGGACCACAGGTGCACATCACCATGCCTGGCTAATTAAAAACAAAAAAAAATTTTTTTTTTAGAGACAGGGTTTCACTATGTTGCCTAGGCTGGTTTCAAACTCCTGGGCTCAAGTGATCCAATACCAACTCAACAGTTGGTGAGACCCAGTGGTCTAGACAAACAGCCACATAGCAATATGTTTTACTCCATGATTCATATCTATGTTCGTTTGTTACAAAATAACAGGCATGTACATTTTCTTCAGAGAGGGAGATCCCTACTTATCCATTAATTACTCATTTGGAGTCCTTTCCAAACTATTAAACTTTGCAAAAGCAGACATGAGAAAAGAAACTTAAGTCAATGTTTTTATCACATGTTGGTGCCAGCCTCCCCTAGTGGTGCTAAATTTATGAAATTGCAACAAAACAAAAGCTCAACCCAACAACGAAAAGCTATTTGTTGAACACGATGACTAACAAGCTTATTAGAATTGCCTGTCAGAGCCATGTGTGGATTTTATAGGAGGAAAGATTTTCTTCCCTCCTAGACATTTTGCAAAATAAAAGTAAAATATTATCTTTATGTACGTGGTAGATAGAATTCCACAAGCTTCAAATTCAACAACTCAGAAATGTTGCTTTTACTTTCCATATCTCAGAAGTCACTTTTATTTAGTTTTTAGAGATAGGGTCTCACTGTGTTGCCCAAGCTAGAGTTGCAGTGATGCAATCATAGCTCACTGCAGCCTTGAACTCCTGGGCTCAAGCAGTCCTCTTATCTCAGCCTCCTGCGTAGCTGGGACTGCAGGCGCATACCACCACTCCTGGCTAATTTTTAAATTCTTTGTAGACATAGGATCTTGCTGTGTTGCCCAGGCTGGACTTGAACTCTTGGCCTCAAGTGATCCTCCCACCTAGGTCTCCCAAAGTGCTGGGATTGCAGGTGTAAGTCACCATACCTGCCCAGAAATCTCTATTTTAAACCCCAGTTCCTCCTGATAGTAAAAAAAAAAAAAAAAAAAAAAAAAAATGTCATCTTGGTTTATTTTGGCTAGGCTGGATCACTTCAAGGTTCCCCCTCCTCCTCCTCTTCCTGTGAGTAAAACCTGAAGCTCTGACAGAGGCCTGCAGGCCCTGCTGGGATCTGTCCTCAGTCCCTCTCGGACTCATCTCCTACCATCTTGGTCTCACGCCATCTCCCTGTCCTTCCCTCTGCTCCAGCCATACCAGACCCTGTACTGTTCCTAGAAGACACCAGACATGCTACGTCTTAGGGGAGAATGTGATTTCGCCAAGTAGTGCCCCCCAAGTGACATGCATTTGCCCTGACTTGTCTTTTCACCTGCTCTGCTGTTCCCCCAGATAACCACAGGCAAACTACGCCAACTCCTTCCAGTCTATTCAAATGAACTATACGATGAGTAGTAACTTACTTAAAATCTTCATGCCCTATCCCATTCTCTTACCTGTTCCAATACTTATTTATGATACTGATATATGATCTCCCTCTACTAAACTGTAAGCTCCTTGATAGCAGGGAGTTTTGTCCGTTTTTTTCACTGCTGTGTCTTTAGCACCTGGAAGAAAGCCTGGCACACAGCAGGAACTCAGTCAGTATCTGTTGAATAAGTAAACACATGAATGAATCAATGAATGGGGAGGCCTAAGTGCTGTGGGATTCTGGTCAAAGCTTTGGCAACTAGGGACGCACAGGGACCCTCATCATCTCTGCCTCCTATGAAGTATCCACTGACATCCGCAATCCCATCTGGTCCTTGGACCAGTTACCCTTCATGTTGGCCTCTGTTAAGATGTCCAGGTTGTATCTGGTCTCCAATCCTATGGACCACATGGCATCCCTTTATTACTACCCTGGACCTTAGCAGTCAGTCACACTTCCAGTAAAGTCCACAGCTCTGCCATCTCCTAGCTAGGTGACTTTGGACAGGTGAGTTAGACACTCTGAGCCTCGTTTGTAACACTCAGAGACGTTGCTGGGATTAGACACAATGCCTGTAGACCATTTAACAGTGGCTGTCACACATGGTTGGTATTCCCTCAGCTGTCGCTAGGGAAATAGCAGACAGAAACGGCACAGCGTCAGTGGCTGGGTGTCCAGAGAGAAGCAGCCTCTCTCTAGATAACACTTGGCAGGCAACTACTTGGCAAAATCACAGCAGTCTGGTGTGTGGCCCTTTACTGACCTTGGTTAAAAATCTGTGGTGTCAGCACCCCCAGTGGATCCTTGTTACAGGTGCAGATTCAGACTCATTATCCAAGTTGACAGAGACGGAAGTAAATATTCAACAAATATTTATTGAGCACTTACTATGTGCCAGGCACTGTTGTAGGTGCTGGAATACAGCAACAAACAAAAAAAGTGAAACATTCTTCTTTAGATGGTGATAAAACGATAGAGGACACAGCAGGGAAGGGGTTTGGACTATTTCAATTTGGGACAGGAAACGCCTTGCTGAGAAGGCGAGGGTTGAGCTGTGGAATTAGCCTGAGTTTGACCACATGTAACTGCAGCTTTGAGCAAGTCGATCCACTCTAAGTCTCTTTTATTAACACCATTGTGTGGAAGAGGAAATAGAGGCTTAGCTAAAGTCATTGGAGAATTGAATGTGATGCAGCATTTAGCACAGCATAGGAATAATAAAAGCCAGCTGTTCTCATCCTTTGCCCATAGAAAAGCTATCAGGAAAGCCACGTTACAGTCTGAAGGCTGCCTACTGATTTGGTTAAAGAAAGGGGAGTTAGATAATTTTCATGTTCAAGGGCACGGGGTTAGATTTCTTGAGGTGCCAGAGTAATGCTTGCTTTTCATGAACAACGGATAAAAGGTATGGCATTGCAGGATCTTTAAAGAACATAACTGGAATAATCAAATAACCGGAAGTTCATGAAATATTCTGGTTCATGAATTAGTTATCTGGTAACTAAGTCACAGAATACAAATCACTTTAAATTTCCTCCAAGGCTTACTGAGTAAGGGGAGGGACGTTTAAGATGCAGAGGAAGCGCTGAACTTGCAAGGGGAACAAGGAGGAAGGCGACTGCTGGAACTCTGTAACCCTTACAGAAAATGTGGATGGGATTTGGCAAGCCCCCAGACCCTCTTTGTTTTGGGTCCTAATAGGGACAGTTTATTATTTTTAGTGACTCACGTGAATTGTATACTGTGTTAAACATCCACCAAAAGCCTTTCGGCTTTTTCCCTAATTAGACTCATTCTCACATGGGGAGGAAGTGAACATTTTACGTCTTTGGTTCAAGGGCACCATCTGCTGGTCATATTTGGACATTTCGGGTTTTACGGCACTGGAAAATCAAAGAGCATTTTGATTTGGTTGTGTTTGGTTTTGGTCCATCCACTTATCAATACAGGTTTTTTGGGGGACAAAATAATGTGAAAATCAGGGGAATCAGGTGAGGGCATTGGATGTCTCTTTCTGTCATGGAAGATGGGGAGCTCAGTCGATTTTAAGCTTCTAACATCAGCTGGTCTGGAGAAGAGCAAACCTGACAACCGGCACGAAGGAAGTAGCTCTGCCTGTGTAGTGTGCGGGGCATTCCGGTTACATAGATGGGCTTTCTGGTTCCGACAAATATGCAAATTCCCCAAATCTCCAAATTTGGTAGCTCTGGGGCTTAGGGCAGCTTCTGGAAAGAGAACTCAGACCTAGCCTGTTGGAGCAGGAAGGGCTTCTGAGAAGATGATATCTGGACCATCTAAGGAGTGTCAATAAGAAGCAGCCATGCCTGTAATCCCAGCACTTTGAGAGGCTGAGGTGGGCGGGTCGCTTGACAAAATCAGGAGTTTGAGACCAGCTGGGGCAACATGATTAAACACCGTCTCTACAAAAAATACAAAAATCAGCTGGGTATGGTGGTGCATGCCTGTAGTCCCAGCTACTCTGTAGGCTGAGTTGGGAGGATCAGTTGAGCCTGAGAGGTTGAGGCTGTAGGGAGTCGTGATGGCATCACTGCACTCCAGCCTGAGCGACAGAGTGAGACCCTACCTTTAAAAAAAAGAAAGAAGGAAAAAAGAAGAGGTCAGGAGTTTGAGACCAGCGTGGCCGACATGATGAAACCCCATCTCTACTAAAAATTAAAAAAAAAAAATTAGCTGAGCGTGGTGGCATGCGCCTGTAATCCCAGCTACTCAGGAGGCTGAGGCCAGAGAACTGCTTGAACCCGGGAGGCGGAGGTTGCAGTGAGCTGAGATCACACCACTGCACTCCAGCCTGGATGACAGAGTGACTCCACTCAAAGAAAAAAAAAAAAAAAAGAAAAAAGAAAAAGAAAAGAAATAGCCAGGTAGAGAACAGGGGAAAGGCCAGAAGAGCAGGGGCGTAAAAGGCATGGAATGGCATGCGGGGGAGTATCAAGGTTGTTTTTTCTTTTTTTTTTTCTTAAACAGAGTCTCGCTCTGTCGCCCAGGCTGGAGGCCTATCTCAGCCTCCCAAAGTGCTGGGATTACAGGCATGAGCCACCGTGCCCAGCTAGTAACAAGGTACTGATTGAACCAGAGTGTGGTGTGCAGGGTGGGGTGTGTCAAGATCAGGAATCAGCAAGCAGCACGGGGGGTGTCCTGGGCGGGGATCTGGGGCTCAGGCCTTCCTGCTACCCTGCTACCCGCCTGCACATTTGTTCGTTTTCTTTCCACTCATTTTTCTCCCTTGCCCAGACTTCAGGTCTACCAGATACACTTCTTGATTTCTTTGGCCTTCAAAATTCAGTTCAATAAGGAAAATGTTAGCATTATTTTCATATAGGTCCTTGACATTTCTTGCTAAGGTTATCGTTAGATTTTTTTTTTTTAATGGTGTAATCGTTCAGGCCTTCACTCAAATGTCATCTCTCTAGAGAAACCTTCCTTAACTACCATAACAAAAACGGTTCCAGTGCCACTACCGTCTATCCCAGCCCGTCCTCTCGTGTCCTGTGGTCCTGAGGTTCTGTGATAATGTTCTATAATTCTGTGCTGTCTGATATGGTAGCCACGAGCCACATGTATTCGTATAGTCACTATTGAGCACTATATAATGTGGCTAGTGCAATTGACACACTACAATTTTAGTTGAATGCAACTTAAATTAATTTACTTTGAAATAGCAACGTGTTTGGCTCACGCCTGTAATCCCAGCACTTTGGGAGGCCGATGCGGGTGGATCACCTGAGGTCAAGGGTTCAGGACCAGCCTGGCCAACATGGTGAAACCCCATCTCTACTAAAAATACAAAAATTAGCCGGGCATGGTGGCATGTGCCTGTAATCCCAGCTACTCGGAAGGCTGAGGCAGGAGAATCACTTGAACCTGGGGGGTGGAGGTTGCCGTGAGCTGAGATTGCGCCACTTCACTCCAGCCTGGGCAAAAGAGTGATACTCTGTCAAAAAAAAAAAAAAAAAAAAAAAAAAAGAAAGAAAGAAGGAAGGAAGAAGGAAGGAAAGAAAGGAAAGAAAGAGCCACAGGTGGCTGGTGGCTATTGTATTGGACAGCATAGCTCTGTTTCTCCCACTAGAATGTAATTTGATGAGGGTGGGGATTTGGACTTATTCACAGTCGAATACCTAGAATGGAAGAGGTATTTTGAATGTTTGTGTCCCTCCCAAAATTTATGTTGAAACTTAATCCCCTATACAACAGTTGAAGAACCTTTTAGAAGGTAATTAGGCCATGAGGGCAGAGTCCTCATGGATGGGATTAGGGTCTTGTAACAGGACTTGAGTCCTCTTATAAGGAATGGCGAGTTCACCTTTCCTTCCCTTTTGCCATGTGAGGACACAGCATGTGTCCCCTCTGAAGGACACAGCAACAGGGCTCCATTTTGGAAGCAGAGAGCAGCCCTCACCAGACACTGAACCTACTGGCGCCTTGATCTTGGACCTCCAGCCTCCAGAACTATGAGAAATAAACTGTTGTTTATAAATTGCGCAGTCTGTGGCAGCACAAACAGACTGAGACAAATTGGTTCTGGCACATAGTAGTAACTCAGTGATTTTTTCGTAGAGTGAGCAAATGTATGGATGAATGAATGAATACAATGCCATGCACAGTTTTCATGGGTCGTGAGTACAAATGAGAAAATACGATCCTGCTGCCATTGCAATGGTGTGAAAGCCCAGCACTTACTGGCAGGAACTCTGTCATTTTTTGCAATTCTCCTTCCCAAGTGTTTCCAGACTCCCGAGGAGTGCACATGTATGTTTAGGAATCAGTTCTCATCTGCTAGACCATGGGAAGGGAGTTGATAGCTGTTTAGTTGCTTCAAGTGCAGTCCTAGCTGACCCTGGAGGATCCAGGAACCTATGGGTGCCATCGCGGCCACCTTTGCACTATCCTGTGGGAAACTCTCTCCCATCCTTGGTGATGTCCTCCTGCAGTAACCTCAGTGAGAGAACTCCACTGATTCCCTAAACCAGCGGTCCCAACCTTCTTGGCACCAGGGACTGGTTTTGTGGGAGACAATTTTTCCACGGATCATGGGTGGGGAGGGGGGGATCGTTTTGGAAAAATTCAAGTGCGTTATAATACATTTATTGTGTACCTTATTATTATTATTATTACACTGTAGTATAGAGTAATTATATAACATACCATAATGTCTAATCAGTGGGAGCTCTGAGCTTGTTTTCCTGCAACTAGACGATCCCATTTGAGGGTGATGGGAGACAGTGACAGATCATCAGGCATTAGATTCTCATAACGAGCACGCAACCTAGATCCCTTGCATACGCAGTTCACAATAGGGTTCATGCTCCTATAAGAATCTAAGGCTGCTGCTGATCTGACAGGAGGCGGAGCTCAAGTGGTAATGTGATGGATGGGGAGCTGCCGTAAATACAGTTGAAGCCGCTCACCTCTTGCTGTGCGGCTGGTTCCTAACAGGCCATGGACTGGTACTGGTCCATGGCCCGGAGGCTGGGGATGCCTGCCCTAGACGGTAGACTTCTCAAGGGAAGGGGAAAGAATGGGCCAAGGAACTGTCAGTCAAGAGGGCCCCCACTCAACGGAAACAGACCAGCCACTGGTATTACAGTGCAAGTTGAGGAAGCTGGTCTCAGAGCTGTTAGAGGAGACACCTGATAAGCAGATCACATCCGGGAAGACTCGGCCTCAAGATGGAGAGGAGGGAATGCGATGCTCCTGGTGGCAGCCGTAGGATCTCCTCCTGCACTGGAGGAGAGCTGCCTCCTAAGAACAGGAAAGTGAATCAGAGTGAGGTTGTCATTATAGCAAGATAAAGAAAGATGAGTGGCGGTTTGGGAATCTGGACAGAATTAGCATCTCCTTGCTTTAGGGTAGTGGCTTCTTTTCACTCTTGAACAAAACGCTGTCCTGAATATCTGCAGGACCAGGATAACAGGACTTATTGTTCAAACTCACCCTGTTGCAGCATTTTCCAGTTATCGGCATTTGTGTGTGTGTGTGTGTGTGTGTGTGTGTGTACCTGCATGTGCACAGATGTATACACACACAGACAAACACACTTCAGGCTTTGGGGAATTCATATTCGTAGATGCCTGTCTCTACCTTTTTTATGTTAAAGAGAATCCTGACTCTCACGTCGCGGACTTCATTCATTGTGTTGCTCACGCTCAGGAAGAAACCCAGAATGCAATAAGGATAATTTGTTGATTTGCAGGGAAAGAGAAAATTCATTGTTTTGGGGGGAAAGAGAAAATGTATTGATTTGTGGGGGAACAGACAGTAAGTGAATGTTTCCTGTTCTAGGACTGGCTTCGCCTTGTCAATAATTGATTTTGTTTTTGAGAGTACATTTCAAAGCCTTGAAAGCAGTATGCAATTAAGGATGACATTTTTGCCTGAAATGACTACTTTGCATCATATAGAAGGAAACAGTGTCTTTTCAAGGCAACAGAGGCAAGTCTAGGACCCAGAGCTTTAGAAGGCTCTGGGCTTCGGGCATGTGTCTGATGTGTTGAGAGTTGCAGGGAATGGGAGGGGTGTCCACTGTGGGCCAGTTTCTACCAGCCACTGAGAAGCTGGAATTTGTTCAATTCATTTATTAGAAGAACAGGAATTGGAATCAAAGTCTGTCTGTCAGTCCCTATGTGAGGGGTGTAATTGAAGTGACTTCTCTGCTCTCAACTGGAAATCTTCCTTTGACCTGTAGTGAGAAAATTCTATGGCTCCCTCTAGTCTAAAAAGGGTTTTGTTGTTGTTGTTGTTGTTGTTGTTGTTGTCGTTTTAACTTTCCTCCCTACTCCCTTGTCCCCTAACCAACATAGGGAGCTCAGCCCACAGCCTCACAGACAGAATGAGAGCAATGCTTAATTCTTGTTCAATGAATCTCATGGCCTCCTCTAGTCTGCAAACTTGGATTCCAAGTGCCTTGAAGAGCCAGGTACAGTGGCTCTTGCCTGCAATCCCAACACTTTGAGAGGCTGAGGCAAGGGTGGATCACTTGAGGTCAGGAGTTCAAGACTAGCCTGGCCAACATGGCGAAACCCTAATTCTACAAAACATACAAAAATTAGCCAGTTGTGGTGGTGCATGCCTGAAATCCCAGATACTCCAGAGGCTGAGGGAGGAGAATCACTTGAACCTGGGAGGTGGAGGTTGCAATGAGTGGAGATTGCATTACTGTAATCCGCTCTGTCTCAAATAATAATAATATTTTTTAAAAGCGCCTTGAAGATAGAACTGCACTTCTGCAGAGAGCGCCCCCGAAGCTCAGGGTAAGTGCCATGCTGCTTACCATCCTAGAATGGAACCAGGTCACCCATCCCTAGGTGGGATAACAGAACTCCCAGGATAACCCCTGAGTTACGGGTGGACTTGTGTCTCCCCCCATTTCAGATCTTGAAGTCCTAGCCCCCAGTGCCTCAGGATGTAACTGTAGATTCTTGAAAGAGTGAATTAAGATGAGGTCATTACTAAAAGCCTAGACCTGACCACTTACACAATCTATGCATGCAGCAAAATTGCACATGTACTCCATCAATGTGTACAAATTAAATAAATAAAACCAGGTCATTACAGTGGGTCCTAATCCAGTACGACTAATGTTTTTGTGTTTTTGTTTTTGTTTTGAGATGGAGTCTCACTCTGTCGCCCAGGCTGGAGTGCAGTGACACAATCTCGGTTCACTGCAACCTCTGCCTCCTGGGTTCAAGTGATTCTCCTGCCTCAGCCTCCGGAGTAGCTGGGATTACAGGCACGTGCCACCACATTCAGCTAATTTTTTTTTTTTTTTTTTTTTTTTGTATTTTTAATAGAGATAGGGTTTTACTGTGTTGCCCAGGCTGGTCTCGAACTCCTGACCTCAAGTGATTCACCTGCCTTAGCCTCCCAAAGTGCTGGGATTTCAAGTGTGAGCCCCTGTGCCCAGCCTGGTGTTCTTATTAGAGGAAGAGATTAGGACAGAGACAGAGACACAGAGGAAAGGCTGAGTGAGGATGCAGGGAGAAGACAGCCATCTGCAAGCCAAGGAGAGAGGCCTCAGAAGAAACCAACCCTACTGACATCCTTAGCTTGGGCTTCCAGCATCTGTGAGAAAATAAATGTCTGCTGTCTAAGTCACTCAGCCTGTGGTATTTCGTTGTGGTAGCCCTAACAGATGAATACACCCTGAGTCTCTCATTGTTCAAATCATCCTGTAAAACTGACTCAACAGGCTGTTTCTGAGCAGGATTTTCTGTTCATGTACTCATTAATTTTCCTTAAATGAAAAGTTGCAGATACAATATAAAAAATTAAAAGTTCAATTAGAAAAATGAGTTTCTATCATCATCCTACTCAGAATTAACCATGGTTTCAAATAGGGGTTTTGCTGGTGGTTTTTTGTTTTGTTTTGTTTTGTTTTGATACAAAGTTTTGCTCTTGTCTCTCAGGCTAGAGTGCAATGGGGTGATCTTGGCTCACTGCAATCTCCACCTCCCGGTTTCAAGTGATTCTCCCGCCTCAGCCTCCCGAGCAGCTGGGATTACAGGCAAGCACCACCACACGTGGCTAATTTTGTATTTTTAGCATAGGTGGGTTGATCTGCCCTCTTCAGCCTCCCAATTACAGGCAGCCTCACGATTACAGGCATGAGTCACTGCACCCGTTAGCTGTTTTGTTTTGAAATCAACTTTGAAAAATGTTTTGATATCTCATCATGTCCCCAACGCCATTTGTAATGGTCACACAGCATTCTGTTGTATGATGTACCATGCCTTATCCAACTCATGTCCTATTTTTGGATAGTTAGAATTTTTCTATTTCTTTTCACTATTATAAGCAATGCTGCAATGAACATCCTTTTAAATGCTTTTAAAAAACAAAAACCCGGGCCGGGCGCGGTGGCTCAAGCCTGTAATCCCAGCACTTTGGGAGGCCGAGACGGGCGGATCATGAGGTCAGGAGATCGAGACCATCCTGGCTAACACGGTGAAACCCCGTCTCTACTAAAAAAATACAAAAAACTAGCCGGGCGAGGTGGCGGGCGCCTGTAGTCCCAGCTACTCAGGAGGCTGAGACAGGAGAATGGCGTAAACCCGGGAGGCGGAGCTTGCAGTGAGCTGAGATCCGGCCACTGCATTCCAGCCTGGGCGACAGAGCAAGACTCTGTCTCAAAAAAAGAAAACAAAAAAAAAAAACCCAAAAACCCTCTTGATATAAGTACCTGTTTATAGACTTGCAAGGTCAAGCCTTCCCATTTGAAGACTATTGAAATGTACTACCAAATTGTCCTCCAAAAAGTGGTCTTTTCTTCACCCTCATCAGTTTTGGGTGTTATCACCTTTTTGCATTTTGCCAAACTGAGGTAAAAAAGTGTCTCTTACTATTGTATGTAATTGAATTAAATTTATTTATTTATTTATTTATTTATTTATTTATTTAGACAGGGTCTGGTTCTGTCCCCCAGGTAGGAGTGCAGTGGTGCAATCATAGCTCACTGCAGCCTTGAACTCCTGGGCTCCAGCAATCCTCCTGCCTGAGCCTCCCAAGTAGCTGGGACTCTAGGTGGGCCCAGCTAATTATTATTATTATTATTTTTTAAGGTACAAGATCTCACTACTTTGCCCAAGCTAATCGTGAACTCTGGAGCTCAAGCAATCCTTCCACCTCAGCCTCCTGAGTTGCTGGGATTACAGGTAGGAGCCACTGTGCCTGGTTACTGTATATTTCAAAACAATGAAAAGAGTGGAATTGGAAGTTCCTCACACAAAGAAATGATAAATGCTTGAGATAATGGTTATCCTAATTGCCCTGATTTGATCATTACAACTTTTATGCTTGTATCAAAATATCACGTGAATATTTATATTTATATTTTTTGAAATTATATTTATGTGAGATTTTGATATATTTTGTAATGATCATTGTACATATGTACATATTTATACATATGTACAAACCAAATAAACCATACATATTTATATGTATGCACATATGTACAAACCAAAGAAACTGGGATATGGCTATCACAGTTCTATTAAAAAATTGAGATGTTTTTCTTCTTTATTGATATTTCCTGCTTTTTTTTTGTTTTCAAAAATAATTTATCCTTGAGTCAGTTGTGATGATTTATACCTGTACAGAGATTACTAGTTTGATCAAAATCATTTCATTTATTATTAAAAATTATATAATGATATTTCTCCTAATTAAAAATTTTCCTTTAGCTCTGTGACTATATTCCATTTCTCATTCATCATATTTTCATTTCATTCCAGTTTTCCTTGGTTTGCCTTTTCTATGATTTGTGTCTTTTACTGTTCTTTTCAAAGAATAGCCTTGGTATTTATTTATCAATTCTATTTCTTTTTAATTTCACAATTAATTGTTTTCTGCTTTTACCATGACTAATTCCCACCACTGCTTTCATAGATTAATTTTGTGTTCTTTTTCTAGTTTCTTCAATTAATTTATTTATTTTCATTTTTTAAAAACTTAACAATAAAAATACTTAAAGTCCTAAATCTTTTTCTGAGTACTGTGGGATTCTTTCTGTGTACTTGGGCATGTAGTATGACTATTGCAATCGGTATAGATGGTATTACAGTTCTTACTCCCTCTTACATCCAGGGATTACTAAGGAGACTGATTTTAAATTTGCAAGAGGTTTGACTTCTAAAAGTGCTAGACTCGTTTTTGATGTCGAGTCTCATCCATTTCTTCTGTTTTTCTTTAGTAACTGAACTTGGGTTTTGTTGAAGGCAGCAAACTACCTAGCTAAAACTTCTCAACGCTTTCCTGCTAAAATTGCTCAAGTATTCCCTGCAGCTAGTTAGGGCATGTTACCTGGCTCTATCTAGAGAGACGGAGATGCAGGTCCTTGGAGACAGAGTCCCCTCTTAAAAAGGCAAAGAGTTACCAGCAGAAAACCCATTTTTGCCCTTTCCCCCTCCTCCTCACTGACATCCAAGTGTTACATCTGGAGGTACGAGAAAAGGAAAGCATAAGGATAAAATCTAACAGGCTAAGAATGACAGGGCAGAAAGACAGAAAGGATCTGTGTCCCCAATAGCATCATTGTACCAGCAAGACTGATGATGATGTAAGTCAAATGAATGCCCAGCTTCTGTTGGCTGTGTTTTTTGTTATTTGCAGCTGAATGCATTGCTAATGTACACATTACCTTCAGCCAGAGAATATGGCTTGCCAAAAGTCTACTTTTGTATATTAATCATGATACGCTGGCCGAATGGAGTGGCTCACAGCTGTAATCCCAGCATTTGGGGAGGCCGAGGAAGGCGGATCACTTGAGGTCAGGAGTTTGAGACCAGCTTGACCAACATGGCAAAACCCCATCTCTACTAAAAATACAAAAATTAGCTGGGCATGGTGGCTCCTGCCTTTAGTTCCCGCTACTCAGGAGGCTGAGGCAGGAGAATCTCCTGAACACAGGAGGAGGAGGTTGCAGTGAGCAGAGACTATGCCATTGCACTCCAGCCTGGGCAACAGAGTAAGACTCTGTCTCAAAAAAGAAAGGAAGGAAGAAAGAAAGGAAGGAAGGAAGAAAGGAAGGAAGGAAGGAAGGAAGAAAATCATGATATGCCAAGTGCTATAGCACCTAGACTGCAAAATGTACATCACAGCAGTCCAGTTCTCTGTTCTCTTTGTTTAGGCGTAGGCATGGAGCTTAATTTTGACCTATGAGACAATGCGGGAAGTCCACTGGGTTAGGAGTGCTTCTGGACAAGGTTACTTTGCTTCTGAGAGAGGAATGCGAGGAAAAAGTCCGTCTTGGTGTGGATTTTGGTGTGGGGGGATGTATACAAAGCCTGTAGCTGTTGAAGCCATCTGGCAAACTTGAGGGGAGCAGCTGACTCTCTGAGCTGGTAGAATACAGAAATGGAAAGAATTTAGATCTTGATATGGTTGAGAGGCTGCCCTACCTTGGGACTTCTTTTTTTGTGTGTGAGTTAACAAGTTTCCTTATTGTTAAGTTGCTTTAGTGGGTCTGCTATTACTTGTAGCCAAAACATCTTATTTATTATGGCACCATCTACTTCATTCTCTCATTCTGCTATCCTTATTACAAGTATATTTACAAGCTCATTGTCATTCACATCATCATTTTCATCAGCACCAACAACAGCATTACCAGTAACATTTATTGGGTGTTTTTAAGTGCCAGACCCTGTTTTTCTCATTTAAATCTTACACTAATCCCTATTGCTCAGATACTACTCTTCTTAAAAATTATTTTTTTTTTTTTGGGTACAGGATCTTGCTCTGTTGCCCAGGCTGGAGTGCAGTGGTGTGATCATAGCTCACTGCAGCCTCAAACTCCTGGGCTCAAGTGGTCTTCCCGCTCCAGTCTCCCAAAGTGCTGGGATTACAGGTGTGACCACTACCCCCTGTCCTATTATTATTGATTCAAATTTACAGATGAGGAAAACAAGGCTTAGGAAGGCTACATAATTTCCTAGATTGCTTATTTAGCAAGCGGCAGAGCAGGATTCAAACCCAGACCTGAGTGACTCCTAGACTAGTCCATGCCACTGTGATATGGCCTTTCACATCTCTTCTTTCCTCCATCATCATGATCTCTTTCTCCTCTGAGTTCCAGGGAAGTTTCTCAAGTTGAACTGCCAATTTTCTACGGGATTTTCCTGTGATATCTAACTCTTTCATTTACTGCTTCCATTATATTTCCTATCACCTGCAATTTTGCTTATATCTAAAACCAATCGCTCCTATATCTAAGATGCAACATCCTTCTGAATTATAGTGATAATGCAATAGGGTATTTTGAAGGTTTCTGTATGTTTCCTGTAGAAAAGTTATCTCATAGGGGAATATATACTTCCATTTCCCAGTGGTCTACTTCTTTTAAGCCACAAGTATGGCACTTTCCCTTGTTAGTTTAATCTTATAGGTATATAATTTTCAGTATTTCCAGTGTTAGAATTTGAGATTCAGAGAGCTATGAGTCTCTGTTTTAATCTTTCAGTCCTAGGAAAAGGAGAAATAGGGCTGCCTGTCTTTTCTGTGGTTTTATTTTGCCAGTTTAATTTCTAGGTGACTGTGAGAAGCATCAAGAGAGCTGTAGCTCAAGGCAGTTGCATGGCCCAGAACTTCACAGCTGAGCCAAGTGACTTCTTTTCCGTGTTTATTGTGGCAGCCAAGGTCAGCAGAGGCCATGCCTCTTGCTCTAAGTGCCTGGACCACCCCCATTAGGAGCCTCCCACAGCAACGACTCTACTTGGCCCATGATAGGTGAGGTTGGCACTGTGTGTCTCTCTCTTTGTACATTTTGTTTTCTAAGTTGCTTGTAGGGTCAAGCTTTGAGTCCTTGTTCCATCAGCTTAAGCTCCGGCCTCTCTGAATTGGAGGATTTTGTTTGTGTTTGATTAGAGCCTGTTGGCAGAAGCGAGTGCCAAAGGCAGACACAAAATGGAAAACTCTAATGTGGTGTCAAGTGTTTTCCAGATGTTGCTGATCCTCTTTTCCTTCTTTTTTTTTTCTCTTTTTGGTTATTTTTGATCCCCTTCCTTTTCGCTTCCCAAAGGTTGACCTGTGCTGTCCTACAGGCAGTTCCAAGATTGGGTCTTCCTGTCCCTTGCCTCTCCTGCCCTCGGACTCCTACCGTGGGCCTTTTTTATAGAGACAGGGTCTCACTTTGTTTATTGTGTTTTTTTTTTTGTTTGTTTTTTGAGACGGGGTCTGGCTCTGTCACCCAGGCTAGAGGGCAGTGGTGTGATCTTGGCTCACTGCAACCTCTGTCTCCTGGGTTCAAGCGATTCTTTTGCCTCAGCCTCCCGAGTAGCTGGGATTACAGGTGCAGGCCACCACGTCTGGCTAATTTTTATATTTTTAGTAGAGATGGGGTTTCGCCATGTTGGCCAGCTTGGTCTCAAACTCCCAACCTCAGGTGATCCACCCACCTCGGCCTCCCAAAGTGCTGGGATTACAGGTGTGAGCCACCGTGCCCGGCCAGGGGTCTCACTTTGTTTCCCAGCCTGGTCTCAAACTCGTGGCCTCAAGCAGTCCTCCCACCTTGGCCTCCCAAAGTGCTGGGATTACAGGCATGAGCCGCCAATGCCTGACCTACCCTGGGCCTTATATACTGCCTTCTTTATGATTCTTATTTGAGTAACACCCTGTCTTCCCTCACGAAATCCATACCCATTCCACAAGAAGAGATCTTTCCTGGTTCCTACCTGAGTACATCTTTCATGTCCCTGAGCCTACGGAAAAAGTATGTTTGCTTCTGCGGAAGTTTTCAGGCTGGAGTCCAGGGAAGGTGAACAATGATTCACTTGCAGTGTAGTTTTTCTGTGTGGAGAGCTGCTAGGCAATCAACAAATCAACTGTATATAAGGCAGGTTTTTTTTTCTTTTTTTGAGACGGAGTCTCACTCTGCCACCCAGGCTGGAGTGCAATGGCGCGGTCTCGGCTCACTGCAACCTCCGCCTCCTGGGTTCAAGCAATTCTCCTGCCGCAGACTCCCGAGTAGCTGAGATTATAGGCATGTGCCACCACGCCCGGGTACTTTTTGTATTTTTAGTAGAGATGGGGTTTCGCCAAGTTGGCCAGGCTGGTCATGAACTACGGACCTCAGGTGATCCGCCAGCTTTGGCCTCCCAAAGTGCTGGCATTACAGGCCTGAGCCACTGTGCCCAGCCTATAAGGCAAGTTTTAAATAAACGTCACAGTCGAATCCTATATAAAGAAAAAATATTTCTCTTATTAGCAGGACTGTGGCTCTGCTCTCAAGAAGAATGGTCCTCTCTGTTGTGCTGAAGTGTATTGGGTCATTTCTTGCTCTGTGTGAATGCTAGGACTTCAGCTGGGCCTCAGATAATTTGAATTTTTACTTTACTATCAACAAACAGTGTTAAATATGTGGATACTGCTAAATATGATTAAATTCTTTTAATTTAATCCTGAAGATGGAAAGGTTTTTTTTTTATTTTTTTTCAAATTCCTCCCTTCACACAGTGTATCCCAGATGCTGGTGGATCGCTACCTCCTGCCTTTCCTCAATAATCTCAATGTAATTAACTTGTACTCTCTGCTGAGTGCATGCTGGAAAACTGGAGAAATTTCCCCATGACTTTATTTTTATTTTTATTTTTATGAATCCCAGGTTTTTATGATATACTTTGTTTCTGTGTCAAGACACCAATCCTCAGCTTGGTTGCCATGACTCACTCCTGTAATCCCAGCACTTTGGGAGACCGAGGCAGGTGGATCATTTGAGGTCAGGAGTTTGAGATCAGCTTGGCCAACATGGTGAGACCCTGTCATTACTAAAAATACAAAAATTAGCCAGGCATGCTGATGTGTGCCTGTAATCCCAGCTACTCGAGAGGCTGAGGCAGGAGAATTGCTTGAACCCAGAAGGCGGAGGTTGCAGTAAGTCCAGATGGCACCATTGCACTGCAGCCTGGAAGACAGAATGAGACTCTGTCTCTAAATAAATAAATAAATAAATAAACAAACAAACCAGGCATGGTGGTGCACATCTGTATTCCCAGCTGCTTGGGAGTCTGAAGTGGGAGGATTGCCTGAGACAAGGAATTCCAGGCTGCAGTAAGCTATGATGGTGCCACTGCAGTCCAGTCCAGCCTGGGTGACAGAACAAGACTTTGTCTCAAAAAAAAAAAAAAAAAAAAAAAGGCATGAATCTTCTGTCCACCACCTGCCCACACATTAGTTTGAAGAGAGAACTTATTATCCCTCAAGAGAATGTATTCGCACAGTAAGAATGTAAGAGCCGTGTGGACTTTTCTAAAGATTTCCACAGGGAGGTGTGTATTCACGTGTAGACGTTTCCGCTGCACACTCCTCGTCAAGTAATTCCATCTCCTTGCTATTCCTGTTTTCCCCAGAGTCTCCTCAGGCCATCACATTCCCAGGGGTGTGTGTGTACGCTGTGCTCTGCTTTAAGTTTCCTTTCCTTCTTCCTGTACCCTCACTTCTCCTTGGAACTTTACGTTCTTCCCCTAAGCAGAATGGGCCCTCATGCTTTTTCTTTTTTTCCTTGTTTTTTTTTTTTTTTTTTTTTTTTTTTTGAGACGGAGTCTTGCTCTGTCACCCAGGCTGGAGTGCAGTGGTGCGATCTTGGCTCACTGCAACCTCTGCCTCCTGGGTTCAAGCGATTCTTGTGCCTCACCCTCCTGAGTAGCTGGGGCTACAGGCACCTACCACCACGCCCAGGTAATTTTTGTATTTTTAGTAGAGACAGGGTTTTGCCGTGTTGGTCAGGCTGGTTTGTGTATGTGTCTCTGTGTGTGTAAATTATGTCTTCAGTTTTAGACATGTGAAAGTTGAGATGCCTGTGAAATAATTGAGTAGAAAGCTGGAGATATGAGTATGGACTTCAGGCTAGAGGCGTATGGGCAGGATATGGAAAATTTGAAGGCCATCAACATAAGGGTGGTATCTACATGCTGAGAAATAGATGGGCTCACTCAGGCAGAGACTATGTGTAGAGAAGAGCTCTGTATACAGAAGTGGGCTCTGAGATTTCCATAATGGAGATGTTGGGCAGAAGAGGAAGAGCCTATAAAAGACACTGAGAAGAGCACCAGTGAGGCACACAAAAACCATGAGAGAACGATGCCAGGCAGGAACAGCTTCAGGAGAAGCCATCAGCTGAGTGCTGCCGAAAGTGCCACCCAGCCGAGAGCAGGATGTTGTCTTCTTGCACACTAATTATGTTTTTTTAGACCTTGCACACTAATGATGTTTTTTTAGACCTTGCACACTAATGATGTTTTTTTAGAGGGTGTTACTCTTCCTGACCTTAGTAAGAGAGTATGAAAACAAGCTATCAGCCTCCCGGTCTTTTCATGATTGGTGGTGGTTTCATGCGGCCCCATTAGGATTAGGAAGCATTACATAAAACTTATTTATAATATATATTCATTTTGGCAATTGTGGAGTTGAAACAAGTTGACTGTCCTTCGCTGGGACCAGAATAACAGCCTCCTTGGAATTGCAGTGTGCTCAGGTTAGAAACGAATCATTAATTTTTCTATAGGCCAATAAATAGGAATGGGTAACCCATCCCTCAGAAAAATGTTTTATTGAACTTTTATTCTCTTTCTTTCTTTCTTTCTTTCTTTCTTTCTTTCTTTCTTTCTTTCTTTCTTTCTTTCTTTCTTTCTCTCTTTCTCTTTCTCTTTCTCTCTTTCTCTCTCTCTCTCTCTCTTTCTTTCTTCTTTCTTTTCTTTTTTTTTGATGGAGTCTTGCTCTGTTGCCCAGGCTGGAGTGCAGTGGCACGATTTTGTCTCACTGCAAGCTCTGCCTCCTGAGTTCATGCCATTTTCCTGCCTCAGCCTCCCGAATAGCTGGGACTACAGGCGCCCGCCACCATACCTGGCTAATTTTTTTGTATTTTTAGCAGAGACGGGATTTCACCATGTTAGCCAGGATGGTCTCAATTTCCTGACCTCGTGATTCGCCCGCCTTGGGCTTCCAAAGTGCTGCGATTATAGGCATGAGCCACCGCGCCCCGCCTCCTTTTTTTTTTTTTTTTTTTTGAAATGGAGTCTTGCTCTGTTGCCAGGCTGGAGTGCAGTGGCGTGATCTTGGCTCACTGCAACCTCTGCCTCCCAGGTTCAAGCGATTCTCCTGCCTCAGCCTCCTGAGTAGCTGGGACTACAGGTGTGTGCCACCACACCCAGTTAATTGTTGTATTTTTACTAGAGACGAGGTTTCACCATGTTGGCCAGGATGGTCTCAATCTCTTGACCTTGTGATCCACCCGCCTCAGCCTCCCAAAGTGCTGGGATTACAGGTGTGAGCCACCACTCCCAGCCTGAACTTTTAAGACAATTGTAGATTCAAATCCTGTGTTCTCCCTTATACAGTTTCCTCCAATGGAGGCATTTTACAAGTATAATAACCAGGATATTGACACTGATACATTTGATACAGTCAAGTTACATTTTCATCACCACAAAGATCCTGGTGTTACTTTTTTATAGCTATACCTGCCTCCTTCTCCCCACCCCCATCCCTCACCCCGGCAACCACTAATCTGTTCTCCATTTCTACAATTTTGTCATTTCAAAAATGTTATATAAACAGAATCATATGGTTTCTCATCTTTGAGATTGGCTCTTTCTTGTTTTGTTTGTTTTCGGGTTTTTTTTTGTGTTTTTGAGATGGAGTCTCACTCTGTCGCCCAGGCTGGAGTGCAGTGGTGTGATCTCAGCTCACTGCAACCTCCGCCTCCAATCACCGGTTGAAGCAATTCTCCTGCCTCAGCCTCCCAAGTAGCTGGGATTACAGGTGCCTGCCACCACGCTTGGCTAATTTTTTTGTGTTTTTAGTAGAGACAAGGTTTCACCATGTTGGCCAGGCTGGTCTCGAACTCCTGACCTCAGGTGATCCACCTGCCTCGGCCTCCCAAATTGCTGGGATTATAGACATGAGCCACCACACCCAGCTGAGATTGGCTCTTTCACTCAGCATAATTCCCTGGAGATTTCATCCAAGTTGTTGCACGTATCAATAGCTTGTTTCTTTTCATTACCACCTAGTTTTCAATGGTATGAATGCCGCATTTCTTGTTTCATCAGTCACTTGGTGAAAAACATCAGGGTTGTTCCCAGTTTCTAACTATCACGAATAAAGCTGCTATGAACATTTGTGTACAGGTTTTTGTGTGAACCTATTATTCATTTCTCTGAGATGAATCAATGCCAAAGAATGCAATAGTATGTTTAATTTTATAAGAAACTGCCAAACTGTTTTCCAGAGTGGCTATATGATTTTGTATTCCTACTAGCAGCGTATAATCTAGTTTCTTTACATCCTCACCAGCATTTGATGTCCTCAGTTTTTTTTTTTTTTTAAATTTTAGCTAATGCAGTATGTATGTAGTGCAATATCACTGTGGTCTTAATTTTTAGTTCACTAGTGCTAACGATGTTCGACATCTTTCATATACTTACTTGCCATCTGTATATCTACTTGGTGAAATACTTCGTGTCTGTAAAGAAGACCTGGGATTTCTGAAACACTGTTCAGTTTTGAGAATTTAAAAAATAGGTTCTAGATACTAGTATTTTGTTGAATACATGGTTTGTAAATATCTTCTCCTAGTTTGTAGCTTGTCTTTTCATATGTGTTAAAGCTTGTCTGCCATTTTATTATTTGTTTTCTGTTTCTTTTCTCTGCTTCTTATTCCTCTATTCTCACTTTGGGTGGATTATTTACAATTTTTTAAGGTTTCATCTTGATTTATTTATAGCATTTTGGGTACATCTCTTTGTAGAGTTTTCTTAGTGGTTGCTCTAGGTGTTACCATATACACATGTCAAGAGTCACGTTCTGCTGGTGTCAGTGTTTTTCCAGTTGAAGGCAAGTGTGGAAAACTTACCTCCATTTACATTCCTTTACCCTTCCCATTTTAAAAACACGTGTCTCAACTATTTCCTCTACATTCATTGATCATCACACCGATAGTGTTATTTTGTCTTTAACCTTCGAATATAATTTAAGACTCTCAGGAGAACAGGATCATCTATTATGTGTACCCCTATCTTTGCCTGTTTTGATGTTCTTCCTCCTTTTCTAAAGTTTAAAGCATTCTTCTGTTATCATTTCCTTTCTGTTTAAAGAACTTCCTTTAGTCATTCTTTAAGGAAAGATTTGCTAGCAACAGATTCTCAGTTTTTCTTCATCTGAGAATGTCTTTATTTCCCCTTTGTTCCTGAAGGATATTTTCACTGAATATGGAATTTGTGAGTGATAGTTCTTTTTTCTCTAAGTACTTGAAAACTGTTATGCCACTTTCTGCTGTCTTTTATGGTTTCGGAAGATAAATCCACTTTCATTCAAACTGATATTTCCCTATAAGTAATGGATGCTTTCTGTTTAGTTGCCTTCAAGACTTTGTCTTCAGTTTTTACAAGTTTAATTATGATATGTCTTGGTGTGAATTTCTTTGAGTTTATCCTGCTTATGATAGTTCACGCAGCTTTTTAAAACTGTAGGTTTATGTCTTCCACCAAATTTTACTGAATTTCTTCAGTTCTGTGGTCTTGCTCCTCTTCCTGAAGTATTCCAATGATATCATGTTCTCTTTTGTTACGGTCCCACTGGTCTTTGAGACTCTCTGTTCATTTTATTTCAGTCTTTCTTTTCTCTGTTGTTCAGACTGGGTAAATTCCATTGATCTACCCTCAAGTCCACTGATTCTATCCTCTATCATCTCTATTATTGAGCCCAACCACACAGTTTTAATTTTGATTATTGTATTTCTCAATTCTATAATTTCCATTTGGTTATTTTTCAATAACTTCCATTTTTGCTGAAATCTTCACTTCAAGAGAATTTGTAATTACTTGCTGAAGCACTTTTATAATATCTGTTTAAATTACTTGTCAGATAATTCGGTATCTAATTCATCTTAGTGTTGACATCTGTTTATTGCTCACTTAAAAATAAAAAATATAAAACACCTAGACTTTATTTTTTATAGCAGTTTCAGGTTCACAGCAAAATTGAGAAGAAAGTAAAGAGTGCTCCTGGAAAAACAGTACCCCTATGCAGTACCTCCCTGATAATGTTTGGCTGTGTCCCCCACCAAATCTCATCTTGAATGGTAGCTCCCACAATTCCCACGTGTTGTGGGTGGGACCCGGTGTGAGGTAATTGGATTATGGGGGCAAATCTTTCCCATGCTGTTCTCATGATAGTGAATAAGTCTCATGAGATCTGATGGTTTTATAAAGAGGGGTTCCCCTGCACAAGTCTTCTCTTGCCTGGTGCCAGATAAGAAGTCCCTTTGCTCTTCCTTCGTCTTCCATTATGATTGTGAGGTCTCCCCAGCCATGTGGAACTGTAAGACCATTAAACCTCCTTTTCTGTATAAATTACCCAGTCCCAGGTATGTCTTTATTAGCAGTGTGAGAATGGACTAATACACTCCCTATGAACATCCCCCACCAGATGGGTATGTTTGTTACAATCGATGAACTTATGTCAACACAGCATTATTTCCGAGGCTCCATAGCTTATATGAGGATTTGCTCTTGGTGTTTACGTTCTGTGGGTATTGACAAATGTATGATGAAATGTATTGACCATTACAGTATCATACAGAATACAGGACAGTTTCACTGTCCTAAAAAATTCTCTGTGCTCACCTTATTCATCCCTCCTTCCTGTGTAAGCCCTGGCAATCACTGAGATTTTTACTGCCTCCATTGTTTTGCTTTTTCCAGGATGTCATAGAGATGGAATAATAAAATAGGTAGCCTTTCAAAATTGACTTATTTCACTTAGTAATATGATTCTTCCATTTCTTTTCATGGCTTGATAAATAATTTCTTTATAGTGCTGAGTAGTATTCCATTCATTTATAATTCCTTGAATTCATTGTTTGGAATATTTTGCAGAGGGTATGCTATTCCCTAACTTTATACATCTTCACTCACAGGATTTTTTTTTTTCTCACCAATGCTTATTTATATAAAAGCCATATCAACAACTAAATTTTACACATCAAAAATTTTCAGACTTCTGGTTGCTCCAAAGAAGGAATGACCCTATTCTCCTCAGGTCCTCTTCCTCATGACTAAAAACCTCTGAACAAAACACAGAAAGTTGTGGGAGGCTCTGAAAGGTGAAAGAAGAAGGTGGACTGCTTAGGGACCTCAGGACTTGGAAAACAACACAGTGGGGAATTCCCTGGATTTCTTTATCACCTCCCTTATATCCTGGACACGGAGCTGCAGGACGCTCCAACCTGCAGTCACCAACGGGCATAGAAGAAAAAAGCTCCAAGAAAAGCCTGCTCCTCCTGGCCAAATGACTGGGCAAGGGTGGCCTGATAACAGAAAACCCACAACTAGGAATTACAGGTAACTCCAGAGAGGATCAGCCTGAGTGGTTAAAACAAGTATTGAGTGGTTAAAACAAGTACATGGAAAACATTGACCATGTTGGCCAGACTGGTCTTCAACTCCTGACCTCAAATGATCCACTCACCTCGGCCTCCCAAAGTGCTGAGGTTATAAGCCTAAGTTGTGCCCGGCCAACTTAGACTTACTTTTATAATAATTTGTCACTGTAGATATTGAATCAATTTTTATTTAATCTTGATTTTTTTCTTGAGCTGCATTAGAAATCCATTACAATATTTCAATTTATAAATCTTATTAAAAATTACTACTACCTAGATCTCATGGTTTTCTTTTCTTTTTTCTTTTTTGAGACGTGGTCTTGCTCTGTCACCCAGGAGTGCAGTGGGACGATCATAACTCACTGTAGCCTCCAACTCCTGGGCTCAAACGATCCTCCCACCTCAGCCTCCCAAGTAGGTGGGACTATAGGTACACACCACCCATGTCTGGCTAATTTTGTTTATTTTTTGTAAAGCCAAGGTCTCACTCTGTTGCCCAGACTGGTCTTGAACTCCTGGCCTCAAGCAATCCTCCCGCCTCAGCCTCCTAAAGTGCTGGGATTTCAGGCATGAGCCACTGCACCTGGCCTTGTTTTTTTTTTCCTTAAATAAAATGTACTGGTAAATTTTAGGCTCGTGAGGGTATATATGCATTATTTTCTTCAAATCAAGCCTGAATCAAAGAAACTGCTGCTTTAGTTTTAGTGATATTTGTCCCAAATGTTTAAAGACTGTATTATTCTGATGAATTGGATATTCCCACTGAGAGATATCCAATAGGCCTTGATTGAAATGTTCTTCATTTTCTTTTTAAATTCTATTTAGAGTAGTTGCATGTGTTAGAACGTTCAGAAAGGGACAGATTTCTATCTGGGCTGTCCCCACCAGCCACAAGGGTCTGAGAGGCACTGCCTTGCCCTGGGGTGATACTTCCGCAGGCCTTTGCTCCTCTGTAGGAAGACAGCCTAGAACAGAGGTGGAGGATGCTTCGGGCCTGCCTAGACCAACAGCCGTTCCCTGGTGATGCCGTTGTGTGAAGACCCTTGTCTTTCCCAGCTCCTGTGATAACTTTCAAATTATTCTTTTCAGACAAACTTTATGCCTGTTTCTTTATCTCTATTTTGCATCCTAACAGAACAAGCCAATCACCTACAAAGGGAAAGTCAGACTGGTCCCCGCTGCTCTCCCCACATCCCCACTGCCCCCAATATTGAATGCCATAAGACAATGGAATGAAATTCCAGTGTCCATGAAATTCTGAGGGAAGACATTTTGACTCAAGAATATATACTCAGTGAAGGTGTCCTTTATTTATTTATTAAAATAATTTTTTTTTTGAGATAGAGTCTCCCTCTGTCTCCCAGGCTGGAGTGCAGTGGTGCGATCTTGGCTCACTGCAACCTCTGCCTCCTGGGTTCAAGTGATTCTCCTGCCTCAGCCTCCTGAGTAGCTAGGACTACAGGTACTTACCACCACACCTGGCTCATTTTTTCTTTCTTTTTGGTAAAGACAGGGTTTCACCATGTTGGCCAGGCTGGTCTCAAACCTCAGACCTGGGGTGATCCACCTGCTTCGGCCCCCCAAAGTGTTGGGATTACAGGCATGAGCCACCACGTCTGGCCAAAGATGTCCTTTTGTTTTTTTGTTTTTTGTTTTTTTTTTTTTGAGACGGAGTCTTGCTGTGTCGCCCAGGCTGGAGTGCAGTGGCCGGATCTCAGCTCACTGCAAGCTCCGCCTCTCAGGTTTACGCTATTCTCCTGCCTCAGCCTCCCCTGTAGCTGGGACTACAGGCGCCCGCTACCTCGCCCAGCTAGTTTTTTGTATTTTTTAGTAGAGACGGGGTTTCACCGTGTTAGCCAGGATAGTCTTGATCTCCTGACCTCGTGATCTGCCCGTCTCGGCCTCCCAAAGTGCTGGGATTACAGGCTTGAGCCACCGCAAAGATGTCCTTTAACTAAAGACTTCTGGCATATGTTACCTTAAAAATATAAATATAAAAGCATGAAGAAAATACAACCTCCATGAAAATTTTTTCCCAATGAATCTAGAAAAATAAGAATTGATTCAAAACAAAGAATAGGGAAGCTGTAATAAAATGACTTGGAAGTTCATTGAGTCCATTTAAGTATATATCTCTTACTAAAATCACTAAGAGTCACGATTAGAGAATATGGAGTAAGTGACATAAATCTAAACAATGTAAATAACAATATATCTAAAAAAAGCCTAAGGAGTTTGGAGAGAGGATATGGGAGGATGTGTTCTTTCATAGTAGGGAGTTAGTTAATTATCTTTAAAATGGAAACATGTAAGAAAAAAGACCCTAATGGCTGAAAACTAAGTTTTCCTCAATCTTTTTTCTCATCCTTTGAAGGCTATTTTAAGAAATAATATCTAAAGAACATTGAGTTGATGTTCACAATTCCAGTTCATTTTCCTTCTGTGAAATTCAAGTGAAATTAAATAAGTATGTTTTGTTAAAAATGATGTGATCCCATTTAAGTAAATGTCGTTTCTTTTACCTATCCATCTATCATCTGTATCTATTCATCCATCAGTGGACACATGTGCACAGATAAATGGTCCCTTCGGTGAAGGGCTGAGAGGGTATTGTTTTCTAACACCAACCTGTGGGGGCTTCCATGAGGCCAATGGAATCATTTTGAAATGTGTTTACCACAGCAGGGAGACCCAGAAGACTGGGGTCTCACACCTGTGTGGGAACTCCAGAGGGTCAGAGAAGGGCCAATGAGCTGCTCTGGTGACAGAGCAGGAAGGGTTGCTGCCATGCTGGGTGCAGCCTGCCTTCCTAGAGAATGTCAGGGAAAGGGATGTGGGGTCATTTCCTGTGGACACATTTAAGCCAAGTAGGGGAGAGGTCTGGTATGGAATCCTCTTGGGTCCTGTTGGGCAGGGTTGACCAGCAGAGAGAGGATGCCCAAGGGTTGAAGGAGGAGTGGGTAGGAGATTCTTTAGGTCATGGGAACTTCTGAAGTTCCCATGGAAAGCACCACCATAATCTACGTGCAATGAACAGCCAGACCCACGTGGGAATTCTAGGCCAGCAAGAATCCCTTACTTCCTCACTCGCCACCATGTGGTTCTGACCGTGGAGAGGTCTGGAACTGAAGCTTCCCAGTGGGGGAGGAAGTAGGCTGGGAGAGAGAAGGGGACAGAGGAACCACACACTCCCTTCCCTACCTCCAAACAGAAGCCAGTAAAAGTTGAGGGATGGAGAAAAATCTAAGGCTAAATTAAGTTTTGGAACTTTGGCACGATCAAGGTTCACTGCAGCCTCAACCTCCTGGGCTCAAACAATCCTCCTTCCTCAGCTTCTTGAGTAGCTGGGACTACAGGTGTGCATAACTGTGCCTGGCTTAGTTTTTAAATTTTTATGTAGTGACAGAGTTTTGCTATGTTGTCCAGGCTGGTCTTGAACTGTTGACCTCAAGTGATCCTCCCACCTTGGCCTTTCAAAGTGCTGGGATTACAGGTGTGAGCCACCACACCCAGCCCCGTTCTCTCTTTTGCATCTATATTCATCTCTGTGCTCTTGGGAAAAGTGGACCAATACCATTTCAAAACTTGATGAAAAAGAAAATTAAAATCTTATCCTCAGGAACTAAAATCACAAACCACCCAGCAAGGGTGCACACCTCTGTGAGACTGGCATTTAGAAAACAGGACCACAGTTGAAACCACGGTTCTTTCTACCCTCCCTGCCTGTGACAGACTGCATGCGCTGATTATCCCTGCGTTTTCTGCAGAGCTTGCCTTCCTGGTGAGACAGTACTTCATTTTATTCTGAGGGCCCCTTCCTGCCAGGGGATATCTGGCAGGGGATCCATAATACTGCACAAAATGGAACAAGTTATAGGTCATATAAAATTTCAGGACATTGTTGAGATGGAGAAGTTGCTAAATTGGAGACACCAGGCTGTGAAATCCCAGGGTCCCAGAATATTGATGGAACGAGTGTGTTTTTCTTATGTAATATTTTACGGTGTCTGGGAAATGGAGTTGCCTAAGTGAACTCATTTTTTATGTCTAGGGGAATAGCAACATAACTCTCATCAAACTCTAAATAAAGAGAAGCAAAATGTGCTACATTTGGAAAGTAATGGTATTATCCCCAGCTGAGGCTGACTTAGTGATGGTGTTAGAAATAAAGGATGGTGCGAGGCTGAGGCAGGTGGATTACATGAGCTCAGGAGTTTGAGACCAGTCTGGGCAACATGGCAAAACCCCATCTCTACAAAAAATACAAAAATTAGCTGGGCATGGTGGCATGTGCCTGTAGTCCCAGCTACTGAGGAGGCTGAGGTGGGAGGGTCACCTGAGCCCGGGAGGCAGAGGTTGCAGTGAGAAGTGATTGCACCACTGCACTGCAGCCTGGGTGGCAAAGCAAGACTCTGTTTCAAGGAAAAAAAGAAAAAAAAAAAAGTATAGTGTTAAAAGAAAAGGGGATTATGAATTGTTGATATTTTTCCCCTTCAGTGAAAACTTACAGCATATTCTTAGCTAAATGCTTTAACCTTACAAATGTCTTTAGTGAAATTTCCAGTTCATGTATGTAAAGAACACTTCAATGGCTTAATAAGAAAAATCCAAGTTCCCCTGCAAAAAGGAAAGAGGGTCTTGACATGGTTTGGCTCTGTGTCCCGACCCAAATCTCATTTCAAATTATAATCCCCATAATCCCCACATGTGGAGGGAGGGTCCTGGTGGGAGGTAATTGGATCATAGGGGTGGTTCCCCCATGCTGTTCTCGTGATAGCGAGTGAGTTCTCACGAGATCTGATGGTTTTATAAGGGGCTCTTTCCCCGTCACACTCTCTCGTCGCCTTGTGAAGAAGGTACGTGTTTCTTCTTCGCCTTCTGCCATGAGTGCAAGTTTCCTGAGGCCTCCCCAACCATATGGAACTGTGAGTAAGTTAAAACTTTTTCCTTTATTAATTACCCAGTCTTGGGTATTATCTTTATAGCAAGGTGAAAATGAACAAATAGACTTCTAACACCAAAATAAAGGAAAATGAAAAACCTTCTCTCCAGAGGTGACCACAATGAACAACTTGGTATAAGTAATATTTAATTGGTTGCCAAATCTTTGACACATCTGAGTTATTTTTAATCGTTGTAGGTATTCATCATATATTCTAAGCTTTTATAAGCTGAACTCCAAACAATAAAACTAAGAGGAAGAAATTATCCTGTTGCATAAAACGAGTTATAGTTATAAATGGTTCTTCTATACTTTATAACATCCTTCCAGTGTGTGAATTTCAGGTTTCCTGAGTTTTAGCTAAATCTGTGTAAGAATGACATATTACAAATTAATATGGGATTAACTGTCTCGTAAGTGCAAAAAGCAAATTTCTAAAACCTGCCTTAGCCTATAGGCTTCAGCTGTCTACGTCAGCAGGCGGCCGAGAGGACCTGAATGTTTTGCTAAAAGACCCGTGAGATTGGAAAAATTCCAATTTCAAAGTAATGTGCTTTTGGAAGAAACATATGCTTAACATTCTGAAAGGATCTGTCAGAAAATAGAAGGATTTTCTATCAGGATACTTAGAAAGTGAGAGGTATATGTCAGGCTCTGCAACTTTTGAAAATAGCCTGTTTTCTCCAACAAATGGTATACAGTTTTTTTATAGATAATGTTTTGAGAAAATGAAAATACTCCTATATGAACTTTCAAAGCTATTTTCTGATCTGTTAAGCATTTTATGTGTGTGTTTAACACTTTGTTATAAAGAGCAGATCACTTGAAAAGGGGATTCTTTTTCATAGTTTTACTTGCAGTATGAGTTGAAAAATACTTTCAGTTTTCACTACTCAGTTGTTATGGGGTATCACTCTTTCTGGTTTGTCTCCCAGTCGTTTTCTTATTCTTTTACTTTTTTTTTTTTTTTTTTTTTTTTGACATGAAGTCTCCTTCTGTTGCCCAGGCCGGAGTGCAGTGGTGCGATCTTGGCTCTGCACCACTGCAACCTCTGGCTCCAAAGTTCAAGGGATTCTCATGCCTCATCTTCCTGAGTAGCTAGGATTACAGGTGTGCACCACTACGCCTAGCTAATTTTTTTGTGTTTTTAGTACAGACAGGGTTTCACCATGCTGGCCAGGCTGGTCTTGAACTCCTGACCTCAGGCGATCTGCCTGCCTCGGCCTCTCAAAATGCCCGCATTACAGATGCGAACCACCGCACCTGGCCCATTTTCTTTATTATCTGTGGAGAGGGTTTGTTATCAGTGTGTAATTTGTATTTTTCTGCAGATTAGCTGCTAAAAGGGACAGGAAGCAAGTATTATAAAGCTTTGCTGTGTTCTCTAGTGGGAGGACACTGGTGGGTAGAAACATGCTTTGTTTCCCAAATACACAACCAGCCTTGGTAGATGGAGAGAGAGGTATATGGTCTCTACTGGAAATTACTTGCAAAGCCTACTTACTGTTAGACTTACTAGGAGGAAAGAATCTTGTAATGTCTTCTAATCTGCCCCTGTATTCAGGTGGAACATTGCATAAGCATCGTCTTTTAATGTCTTATTTTCCTTCTGTTCTCCTTTTCCTTTTCTCCTCTCAGTCCCCCCACTCCATCCTTCTGCCATTTCCTTGTCCTTCCTCCTTCCTCTCAGGGAAATTTCTCATCCTCTTTTCAGATTGCCCCTGAGTTGGCCAGAGTTCAAAGGAGAGGACCCTGACTCAAAGATCACAAGATTTAAACCCAGAGCAGGTGGAAAAGTGGCTCTTCAATGTGATCACAGATAAGATACACAAATTACAAAAAATTATTGATTGGCTCATGCTCTGGTCTAATTCCAGTTTAGGAACTAAGTCTCATGCACTTGTACTGGTCGTAAGGAAATCACCACGTTTGTGGTGTGAATGAGGATTAAACTGGTACCCAAGGCATCTTTGGAACAGGCTGGGGCAAGAAGCCAACTGGCTGCTCCACCACCCCTGACATTTTGGGGCTCATACTTCTCTTGGTTCACTCAACCCCAAAGGTTACCACAACAGCACTCAAAGATTCTCTCTGTCTTAGTGCTGCCAAATTACACCACTAGGAATTGGCACTTTCTTTTTTATTAGTTGTAGTTTCTGAGGAGTAATTAAAGCTTTTCCTTTCTGAGAATATTTTCAGCACATAAACATACTCCACACCTGTTTTCTGTAGCGTTGTCAGAAGACAGCCCTCAGCTGGCAGCTCCCTCTGGAAATTGCCCATGGCTGTTCTCGGTGCGGGCAGCCTGCATTAGTGACTAATTTAGGAGGAATCTAAGGCCAGGTGCTCCTGCTGCCACGCAGGACAGTTCTGAAGGTCCATTTTGGCTTTATTGTACCTCATGTGAGGCAGGACAATAGGGTCTGGAGGCACAGAAACCAAGACCAATTCACGCCAACTTCCTAGAAATAAATCCAAAGAAAAGCCCCAATTTTCCACACCTAAGTAACAAAAGGACCAGAGGCTACTTCCTTCGCAACCCCCCCACCCCTTTTACTGCATGGCAGATGGAAAATTGAAAGTATCTTTAATTGGTTGCTTAGGATTGCAACGTTGTAACTTTTCAGCCTCTGATTAGTTGCTTTCTACAACCAATCAGCCTCTTGTTTACGGTGTAACCTTTGTAACTTCATTTCAGCCTTTGATTGGTTGCTTTCTGCAACCAATCAGACTGATTGCAGACCCTACTTCATTTACTTAGGACATACACCAAGTAACCAATGGGAAACCTTTAGAGAGTATTTAAACCCCAGAAAATTCTGTAAAGAGGACTCTTGAGCCTCTATGCTTGGGCTGGCTCCTACTCAGTGGAGTGTACTTTCATTTTCAGTACATCACTGCTTTTGTTGCTTCATTCTTTCCTTGCTTTGTGCGTTTTGTCCAATTCTTTGTTCAAAATGCCAAGAACCTGGACACCCTCCACCGGTAACACATGGAGTGGGCTGAAGCCTTTGTTGAGGCTGCATCGCTGCTCAGCTTCTCTCTCAGTCCTGGTCCCTTCTCCTTCCTTTCACAGGGCTTAATCCCACGAGCATTCTCTAATAAACGTACTGCATATGAATCCCTGTTTCAGAGTCTCTCCAGGGAACGCAGCCTGTGAAAATTATTTTTTCTTAATCTTGCCAGGGGAGTCAATCATACACAAAACTAAAAACCCCTAAACAGAAAAAGTCTCATAAATTACTGGCATTACAATACATTACACAGGATGGTGCTTTAGCATGCCAAGGGCAAGTTCTGATTCTCTTTGGCTGGGCTACAAAAATGGGTGGGTAGAACCCCAAACAACTGGGTAGAAGAACAGAGACTCAGCTTTCTCATAGAAAATAAATTTCTGGAACTGACTCAGTACCAAGTCACATTGGAGGCACCTTCATGCAGGGGCTAAGGGGATAGACTCTGTGGACAGAATGCCTTAGTTTGTGTTCTGGCTCTGCTATTTACTGTGTCTCCGTGCCACACTCCCCTCATTTGTAAAATGAGCACAGTAGTAGTACTTCCTCTACAGGGTTATGAGAGGCTGAAGGTACAAATAGACAATGGCCAGACCACATGCAGAAATAGCACCCTTACAGTCTGCAGCAACCAGCCCAAAAACCAACCAATTAGGTCCATGAAGCAAGTCAGCTTTGTGTGAAATCAGACCACGATCTCTTGACAGACAGTCCAGGAAGTCAAACAATAACCCCTGTAACAATTGGCCCCAAGTGGCCAGGACTTGATAAATGACTGACGTTTCCCCAGGTTTTGTTCCTGCTTCCAATATGCAACCAACCAAGGAAAGTTAAATATGCTCCCCATAGGATGCTCCGCTCCTAGTCAGCCCACCCATAGCTTCCCCATCCCAACGTCCTCCAATCAGAGCATACCAGAAGCTGTCCCTTCTTTTTACTATGAAGCTTTGCCATTTTTCTGCATGCCTTTGAGTCTCTGCCAAAACACAAGTGATAGTGGTTGACTCCTTTGCTATAGCAAGCTTTGAATAAGTAGATGTCTTTGTCCACTTTCTGCTGTTATAACAGAATAGCACAGACTGTAATTTATAAAGAATAGAAGTTTATTTGGCTCACAGTCCTGGAGGCTGGGAAGCCCAGGTTTGAAGGGCTGCATCTTGGACAGACCTTTTTGTTGCATCATAACATAGTGGAAAGCAGCACATGGCAAAGGAGGACAAAAGAGGGTGAGACAGAAAAAGGGGCCAAACTCCTGCGATAACTAACCCATTCCCACCATAACGGCATTAATCCATTCAGGAGGGCAGAGCCCTCATGACTTAATAACCTCTTAAAGGTGTCACCTCATAACACTGTTACGACAGCAATACGATTTCAACGTGAGTTTTGGAGGCGACATTCAAATCCCAGGAATCACATTTGCTTTCTCATTTGGGTGGTCTTGTTTATTTCCACAGTTATGAGGAGTAAATGGGTTAACATTTGTAAACCGCTTGGAAACGGTGCCTGGCACATAATGCTATATAATACTTTAAAGTAAAATAAGTAGCAGTTCATGGTTTAGAGGTGATGCCCAGACTTAATAATTTCCTCATATGTTTTGTTTAATACTGTATCTTTTTATTATACTAATCCACTTTATTATTATTATTATTATTTGAGATGGAGTCTAGCTCTGTTGCTCAGGCTGGAGTGCAGTGGCACAATATTGGCTTATTGCAACCTCTGCCTCCTGAGTTCAAGCAATTCTCCTGCCTCAGTCTCCCAAGTAGCTTGGATTACAGGTGCACACCACCATGCCTGGCTAATTTTGTATTTTTAGTAGAGATGGGGTTTCACCATGTTGGCCAGGCTGGTCTTGAACTCCTGACCTCAGGTGATCCACCTGCTTTGGCCTCTCAAAGTGTTGGGATTACAGGCATGAGCCACCATGCCTGGCCCTAATCCACTTTTATTTATGAGGGCTCCTGATTTTCAGAAGTTCTTAAGTGGAGAAATCTACCTACATAGTCGGTAGAAGGTTCTATAGCAGACACCAAGCCTGACACAGGTGTCCCTTCCTTTGCTCCAGATGGCTTCTGGGAGAGCTTTTTCAACACCCCATCTCTGTAGGTTCTGGTGTTAATTTCTCAAGTGTCCTGTTGATGCCTTTGATTCTATCTCTCTTCTGGGCACAAGACCCTTGATTCTGGAAGGCTGTCTTCCCATGTTGCACTATTTTGTGGATCCCATAATCTACTTGGCATCCATCATGATGCCATGTTCACATGTCAGTTACCCTATCCTTTTCAGCCTTGTCTGATGGGAAAATTCCTCCAGGAAATTCTGCATACGCCAATAAAATTCTATATATGCCCGTGTATATCTCTGATCTATTAGTCTACAAGAATTATCCTATAAAATACCTAGATATGTAGAGAAATTTGCAACTCTGGCTTCTACTTCAAGATTACAGCAGGCAGAAACTTTGGCTCTTGGTCCATCGAGTTACTCTTGATCTGTTTCAGTGTTCCAGACTGGGACTTAGGGGCAAAATGAGGCCTTGTCCTTGGCCTTGAGGAAGCTCAAAATTTTATTTCAGAAAACTGGCATGTCTAGGTTTCAGATTGTCCCGGGTCTTCTGGTGTCCTGAGGGCGTTGAGGCTTATTCCTTTGCTTTAGGTTGTCTGTACCAGCGACTTATACAGAGCCAGTTCTGACCTGGAGGGTGACAGTATGGGATTTAAGACTGGTGACTCAGGGGTTTACGGGAATATGTATGAATTCCAGTTTAGTTCCAATTAGTGGCTCTGAATTTTCTTTCACTTGATGTGGCCAGATTGTGCTGTGATATTGGAAGAAATGAGTTCCTGACTTTTTCCCCTATGGTCTAGATAGCAGAAAATAGCAGAAAATGCAGCTCAGCTAGAAATACAAGCTTGTGCACAGACACTGCTGAAAATGGTGGCTGATTCGGGGCTTTAGGAGACCAGCCCTGTTTTCACATTATTGTGGATCCTATGGAAAGTGGACACTGGTAAAAGTGTTTCTGGAGGGTTTTACGATGGGCCACTGGTGTTCTCCTAATTTCCCTGGGTCCTGGAGCCGTTGGTTCTGATAACTGATATCCCAGATCTTCAAGGAGGGTAGACTTTAGGACCACACTAGAGGTCAGCATCCTGGTCTGGCCTTCAGATTACCCCTGGTGGTCCTGAGCTGTCCTTGAGCTTATTTTCTCAAGCTACCCATCAGAAAACAGGAGCCTTGTTGGGATGAGCCTGGTTCATTGCTAATGAGCTTGGCTTAATTTTGCCCCTAGAAGCTCGAGGATTTGTTTGGATTTGGCATCTCTATTAAGGTTGTTTTTTGTTTTTTTAAAAAAGCAAGCATGTCTAGTGGACTTAGTTGCATGCTGGTTGGAGGGAAAATTAATTTCTGACTTGAGCAGCCTAATGGCAGGCCAGCTGGCATCAAGCTTGGACTCCGAAAGGGAAGCATTAGGGTTTGGGCTTCATTCTCTGTAGACAACCAGGTGGCCCCTTGGGAAAGTGAGATCAACTCTTCATTGAAAGGAGGTTGATATTGAAGAAAAGAACTTTAATAGTATGTGAATACTTTTTTTTTTTTTTTTCTTGAGATGGATTCTCACTCTGTCACTCAGGCTGGAGTGCAGTGGTGTGATCTCAGCTCACAGCAACCTCCTCCTCCTAGATTCAAGTGATTCTCTTGCTTCAGCCTCCCAAGTAGCTGGGATTACAGGCATGCGCCACCCCACCCAGCTAATTATTTTTGATAGATGAGGGGTTTCACCATGTTGGCCAGGCTAGTCTCAAACTTCTGACCTCAAGTGATCTTCCTGCCTCGACCTCCCAAAGTGCTGGTATTATAGCCGTGAGCCACTGTGCCCAGGCAGTATGTGAGTTCTTAATAGTCAAAGCAAAAGAGCATGTAGGTAACAAGTTTGTAATGGAAGAAGGACTAGAAGGAGGTAATTAGACATGGTTTAGAACAGTGATAGTGTGGCTTTAAAGCTGTAGCGTGCAGCTGGTAGCCCAATGTTGCCAAGAACCCTATCCATTTAGAAGCAAACCCTTCCTCAGAGTGGCCTGTTGGAGTCTCCACCCATGTAGAATCAGTTTGAAGAGCTGGTTCCTCAAAAGAAAAGCTTTGCAATGAATTAGAAGGACCATTTTAAGAGAAAAGGTGCTCTGCTGGTGACAGCTGGCAGCAAATTTGGAGACTGAAGGACTATCTCTTTAATATAACAGGTGACTCAGTCATTAAGAAAAATATTAAATTATGTTCTGCAAATTCTGAGAATACATCTGTAGGATGCATTTACAAAGACAAGATTATTACAAACAATTCAAGTAATGACAAGTTCAATAACCTAGAGAATTCACTGGCATGGAGCACCATTTCTCAGTGTCATGGTCTGTTGCAAGGACCATAGTTGCATCCAACTCTGTTGAAAGAGAAATCACTGGAAGGACACTGGACTCTCTCAGGGAATGAGAAAGTAGATATGGGCCTCATAGATGCTAAAAACTAACAACTAGAGGGTCAGGAAAGAGAATTCTCTTTTCTTCTCTGAGGCCAGGTAGTTTATTTCCTTTGCTTTTCCTAATCTCCCTGTTTCATGATTGGCATTTTTTTTTTTTTGAGACAGGGTCTTGTTCTGTCACCCAGGCTGGAGTGAAGTGGCATGATCATAGCTCACTGTAACCTAGAATGCATGGACTAAAGTGATCTTCCTGGCTTAGCCCCCTGAGGAGCTGAAACTACTACTCAGGCATGTGCTACCACACCTGGCTGATTTTTTTTTTTTTTTTTTGAGACAGAGTCTCACTCTGTTGTCCAGGCTGGAGTGCAGTGGTGCAATCTGGGCTCACTGCAACCTCCACCTCCTGGGTTCAAGCGATTCTTCTGCCTCAGCCTCTCGAGTGGCTGGGATTGTAAGCAGATGCCACTGTGCCGGGCTAATTTTTGTATTTTTAGTAGAGGTGGGGTTTTGTCATGCTGGCCAGGCTGGTCTTGAACTCCTGACCTCAGACTATCCGCCTGCCTTGGCCTCTGAAAGTGCTGAGATTACAGGCATGAACCACCATGCCCGGACCTTTTCTTTTCTTTTCTTTTTTTTTTTTATAGAGTCAGGGTCTTGTAATGTTGCCTAGCCTGGTCTAGAACTCCTGGCCTCAAGTGATCCTCCTGCCTTGGCCTCCCAAAGTGCTGAAATTATAGGCATAAATCATCGTGCCTGGCCCTAGATCAGCATTTTCTATTTTAGCATGCACATGGCTGTCCCATCTGAGCTGCATGCAGCCTTCTAGATACTCAATAATGACTCAATACAGGCTGTCTAGTTCTCCTGTCTTTTGGATCCAGTTCTCTCATGATATCATTTGCTTGGCTCATAGTATTGATATTGGCATGTATTGGTTCTTCTTCGGTCATGTCCCCAGCTCTGGTCCAATCAGCTATGGTAAAGGGGCAAAATGACTATAAGAGGAGTTTTATTCACTCATTCATTCAATAAATATTGGACATTAAAAAATTTTGTTTTGGCTAGGTATTCTAAGCAGCTGGAGTTCAATCTTGAGCAAAGCATACATACATGGGTCTTGTTGTCATGGCCTTATAGTATAGCAGGGAAGACAGATATTAATGAAATATTGTAAGAATTATTTATTAGAGACAGGGTCTCACTCTGTCGCCCAGGCTGGAGTGCAGTGGTGTGGTCATAGTTTACTGCAGTCTTAAACTCCTGGCCTCAAGGGGTCCTCCTGCCTCAGCCTCCTGGGTAGCTGGGACTACTGCTGGGACCACTATTTATTTTAAATTTGTTTGTAGAGACAGGGTTTTGCTATGTTACCCAGGCTGGTCTCCAACTCCTGGCCTCAAGCGATCCTCCTGCCTTGGCCTCTCAAAGTGTTGGGATTATCAGTGTGGGCCTGGTCAGATATTAATGCAGTATTAACATACATGAATATGTAACAAGATGCTGTAGGGTGCTGAACGTGATCCTGTTTTCTCAATTTGATTAGTAAGGCTCACGTTGAGGAAAAACTACAGCAAGCATTCTATACTCTAAGTTGGAGGGACAATTAGTGCTCTGGACCTGCCACACCATTCAGGGCTTCCTGGGAAGCACTCAGAGAACAGACCCAACTGCCTCCCACAACTCCTGACCCCCCTCCTCTGGATATGAGAAGAGGACCTGGAGGGGGAAGAGGAATGCTGCCTGTTGGAGGACAGCAATGTTTGAGATGTGAAGCTATTCCTGTCCTTCTACTCCTCAAGCTGGAGGGAAAGTGGGGATTTTTTCTTTCCAAAGCCAAGGCAGGCAAGCCCCCAAGAGAACCACTAGTGAAGAAGCTGCCTTACATTCTTACAAACAGTTCAGTTAATAACAAGTGAAGTAACGTACAGTAGGGTCTCTAAGCAGGCATCTGCTTATCTAGCAGACTTGCTGGGCTGCTGCTGTGTTATTGGAACAGGACAAAGGCTTTCTGGGGAGAGATCTGTGGCAGGTGGGAAGGAAGTCAATGTTTCCCTGCCTCAAGCTTCAGGTTATTGCCAACTATGGAAGTTGGATACTACAAGGGCCTACTGGCTGAAGAATTGCCCATGAGGGAAGAAGAGATTGGGGCTACAGAGGCCCTGGGCTGCTACATTATGGGTTAAATTAATGCACATTAAAGCCAGCAGCAATTGGCCCAGTTACTCTAAGAGCCCATGTGTTTGGGAATGAGCCCTCTCTCCAAGGGGCCTGTGGAGCATCTACCCCCCTACCTTACACTAAAGACCAGAGATCTAGGAGGGCAGTTAATGGCCTTGGGAGGGAATGCCAAGTTCACTCTTGCTCCTGTTTTTACCCCAAGACCAAAGGAGCAGATACAAGGAAAAGAGGGAAGGGGAGGTGCGTGAGAACAGACTGTGTCCCCTACAGTATCCCTCACCTTCTCACCCTCAGCCCCTGGAGCCACAAAGGAGAGGAAGAGACCTGATGGAATATTGACTCAAATTTTAAAATGAACAGGACCAAACCTTTAAGAAACAGAATGCAATTGTTTTCATCATGGAAACTGATCACTAAGATTATCATGGTATTCAGTGAAAAGGGATTTTAAATAAGGGAGTAAGTTAGGGGCTCGGGTTTTGGGGGAGGTGGACAGAAAGCAGAGAGACATTGCAACCATGTGCTCAACTCCACTTGGCCAGAAACCTAAGGAGGCAAGAAATCAGTACGAAATGAATGCCCTCCAGAGAGACACAAGGAAGGAGTTTGCTGTCAAAGAGAATACAAAGAAAGATTTGGGTGTGTGGCTATAAAAATTGGCATTTTGAATTAGATCTCTAGTGCACCTTTCATTCTAAGGGGAGAAAAATAGGCCCAGGGAGAAGTGATGTCCTTGATCACACACAGCCAGTTGCTGGAGAAAGGCAGAGACTAGAATGCAGTGCTGGGTTGACTTGGGTGGTCAAGTGCATTCCTTCTCCAACACTTAGTATCATTTAGCATCATCCCTCAAAGGAGTGAGAAGGCAGGAGTGTGTCTAATGCTGACAACAATCATTTTGCCCCTTGCAACGTTCTTCATGGTCAGCCCTGGGAATCAGATTTCTGCTTTTTAGGGAATTCAAGACCAGCTACAATCACCTAGTATACCTGTGAACAGGTGCTGGCTTTCTTCTTCTTTCTTCTTCTTCCTTCTTCTTCTTTCTTCTTCTTCTTTCTTCTTCTTCTTCTTCTCTCTCCTCCTCCTCCTCCTTCTTTCTTCTTCTTTCTTCCTCCTCCTCCTCCTCCTCCTCCTCCTCCTCCTCCTCCTCCTCCTCCTCCTCCTCCTCCTTCTTCTTCTTCTTCTTCTTCTTCTTCTTCTTCTTCTTCTTCTTCTTCTTCTTCTTCTTCTTCTTCTTCTTCTTCTTCTTCTTCTTCCTATTCTTCCTATTCTTCTTCTTCCTCTTCTTCTTCCTCCTCTTCCTCCTCCTCCTCCTCCTCTTCCTCCTCCTCCTCCTCCTCCTCTTCTTCTTCTCCTCCTCCTCCTCCTCCTCTTCTTCTTCTTCTTCTTCTTCTTCTTCTTCTTCTTCTTCTTCTTCTTCTTCTTCTTCTTCTTCTTCTTCTTCTTCTTCTTCCTATTCTTCCTATTCTTCTTCTTCCTCTTCTTCTTCCTCCTCTTCCTCCTCCTCCTCCTCCTCTTCCTCCTCCTCCTCCTCCTCCTCTTCTTCTTCTCCTCCTCCTCCTCCTCCTCTTCTTCTTCTTCTTCTTCTTCTTCTTCTTCTTCTTCTTCTTCTTCTTCTTCTTCTTCTTCTTCTTCTTCTTCTTCTTCTTCTTCTTCTTCCCCTTCTTCCCCTTCTTCCCCTTCTTCCCCTTCTTCCCCTTCTTCCCCTTCTTCCCCTCCTTCTTCTTCCCCTCCTTCTTCTTCCCCTCCTTCTTCTTCTTCTCCTCCTTCTCCTTCTCCTCCTCCTCCTCTTCTTCTTCTTCCTCTTCTATCGTTTATTAATGCAGTATCCATTAGATCTAAAATCTGCAGTTTCTAAGCACACTATGTTTAGATCTTTCAGATCCTTCTGCAGTTTTAGGTTATTTCTACAGAGGTACCTTTAAGTGAATGAATAACACATTCTGTAATTCCTGAAAATATAGTATAGATTGAGTGAAATGATTTAAATATAATTTAGGCACATATTGATTATGAAAATAGATTATCTCTCAATACAATACTTCTCTGTCTTGGTAAAAATAAAAAGCAAAGAAAATAATTCATTTCTGAAGTTGCTTTCCTTCACTTTTAAAGGTCTGATCTCCTCCCACCATGCATATGTACCCTTTACTGTTAAGGAAAGCTTTGCATATGTACATATAGAAGAATAATTATATGTAAATACTAAAGATATGTCATTCTCCCAAAGGAGACACAGGTGGTTTTCAATGATTACTTGCCTCCTGTTGATGAGTCTGTAGAGTTCAGAATCCATTTGGACACAGCTAATATCCCTGCTCTTGGGGTAGAAATAAGGACACCAGGTCATTGGTAGGGAGGTACAGGCCCTTCCTCTGCTGCTGCAGAGAGGTAATGACTCAAGAAAATTGGGCCAAAATTTGTTTAAAAAAATATATAAGTAAAAGAATCACAGGTGCTGACTGTGATTCTTGGACCAGCCAAATGCCTTTATTTTTACTTTATATGTATTTTTTGGTGGCTGTAGTCAAATCTGTGTTTAAAATTCCTCATTCCCCACTGTAGGGTTCTAGCTGCAATTATATTATGTTGCCTTTTAGCAGGCAACTCTACCATCTTCATTCATATATGCTTTGATTGCAGTAGCTCTGGATTTAGTATCTATTTCTAAGCTGGCCCTATATAAACTATTTGGTATTTGAATTAAATGAATATTAATGATGCACCTTGTTTTTTTGGTTTTGAAGTGTCTTCCTATCCTTGTGATGATTGTATGAGAAAACTAGGCTAACAGTGTAAATAGATAGAATTGCTTGGTCTGGCGTTGAGTGGAACTTGCCTAGAATGAAATTCTGAGAAATTCTCACTTATAAGTGTTGTAGTGATAGGTAAGTGCTTCCTCCATCCAGAGTCCCACTGTACCTTTGGAATGACAGTGATGTACAATGATGTCTTTCTTTCCACTCTGTCTCAATCAGTAAGAACTGGATATTACTTTAATTTAGCTACTGTTTTGTCCTAAAAAGTAAACATTTTAAAAATGAACCTGAAAAGAGTCTTAGGGAGTCTGATCTCACCATATTCATGTGGTGTGAAAGGTATTTAAAGAGGGGAGGGATCACTAAAGCTATTTATAAACCTGAACAACCTTTTCCAAGTTTTCATAAAGTTTTAGCAATTTAAATATTGATACTGCATCTAGGTATTCAATAACTATAATTGCATATGTAGTGCTTTCCATAAATTAAAATCCTCAAACGCATCTCAAACCAAGATGGTATTTCCACATCATACCTATTTAAAAGCAAATATAATAGATACTATTCCTGGTCATAAAACCAGATAAACCCCCCTACCCCGTTCAAAAGGCAGCAATATCTAGTTTCCCTACATCTATTAAATGCGTGCTTTTGTGTTGAAAATCAGAACATGGGAAAAAAAAGTCAGCTTTTTCCCTTATGCACCGCTGAGAACAAGCATAATCCTCTAAATGTTTTCTTTTTTTCTTTTCTTTTTTTTTTTTTAATTTCCTTACGGTGTTATTTCTTCAAGACAACTGAGTGGGTGGAGAAAGAAAAGTGATAAGGAAAACATTTTCATCTTGTACATCTTCCTCCAGCCCCTAAAATTCTCATCTGACACGTTGTGACATGTGTAGTGGTGTCAGCATCTCTTCAAATCTAGCTCCCTTCACGTTGGACCCTCTCAGGTTGGCTTCTTGAAGATCACACCCAGAGAGATCACACTTCTCTAAGTCAGTTCCTGCCAGAGTTGCTCCTCTGAGGTTACAGTTCTTCAACTTTGCATTTTTTAAGGTAGCCACTCTCAGGTTAATTCCTGTCATCTGACTTCCCTCCATATCCACACCTTTCAGATTAGCACCTTCTAAATTGGCTTTAAGACCAGAAGGATCCTCAAAATTACAGTTTCAGGGATGCTCCTTCTGCATTAGAACAGCATCTTGACTCCCTGGAGATTTGCACAGTCAAGCACGGATCCAGAGAGATCAGCTCATTCAAGATTTGCACAGCAAAGAATTGCATGTGCAAGATTGCAGCGGCTTAAATTGGCCATTTTGAAGTTAATGTATTGAAGGTTCAAACGAGAAAGATCAGCACCACTGAAGTTCAAACCCTGGCATCACAGTTCTGACTTGGTTGGAGTTGCTAGCAAAAATCGGACAAATTCCTTTCGGGATATTGGTGAATGATCCTCCAGTGGTTGAGAATTCTTTATTGCCACTTCTAGGTGTTCAATCAATGAGTAAATACCAAAAAATCTTGCTTCTTCTAACACACCCAATAAATTAATGCCATCATTTACAACGAGCTGTCCATGATGCAAGTAGTTCAAAATGGGTTCAAAGTACTCAGGACTTTGGTCAATTAAGAAAGCTCCTCTATGATCTTGCTTATTTCCCAGACACCTTTGTCCTTAAACATATGGACCAGCATACTGTCAGGTTCTTTATTCACTAAAGTGCTCCATGTAGTTGTAAAGTACCGCTCTCCAACATTTAATGTCAGCCAGTCTGTGGAATCCTAACAATCCTTCAGGAGGCTTAGAATCTGAGGATATTTCCGTTCTTGGGGCTGCCGTTCAGAAACAGGGCCACCCACCTCATCGTGCTGCCCCGCTGGGTCCTGAGTGAGCTGCCACCCTCCCACCTGGTCCTCCTCCCACCTTTTTCTCCTCCCACCCTTCCCCTCCCTCCACCCACTCGGATTCACCTCCCTTTGCCACCTTCCTGCCCTTGGAGACATACCACATACACGCGGGCTTTCTTCTAATGATAATACCAAGATTAATGAGCTGAACAGAACATACATTGAAAGCATTGTGATTAACCGACTTGTAACAACTCCCTAATGGTTCTCTTATATTTTTGGCATTATTATAAATAACAAAATGGCACTTCAAGTGGTTGAATCTCAACTACTTCAAGGTCTATTCTCGGGTCAGGTACTTTATCCTCAAGGTTTTATAAATATATTCCCTTCATTTATATTTCATTCATTCTTTCATTCCCCCAGACATGTATTAAACAGTTTCTTTGTGCTAGGCTCTAAGATGGATACAATATTGTCCATTGACTTTGCAGCTCACTGTCTAGCATGGGAGAAAAGTCTATTAGACACATAATAGCAAGTAGAGTGTGCTAGCGGCTACCTTAGAGGTGTAGTCAAAGTGCGAAGAGTCATTGGAAAAAAAAATCTTTGTAGAGATATGAGTCTTGAAGTTGGAAAAAAGCAGAAGGGGGTACTCCAGGGAGAGAGATTATGATAGGCAAATGTGGAGGTATGACTGCATGTCATGATTAGGAACTGCAAGATTTATTCTGTCACAAAGATACATCCACACATTGTTCATTGCAGCACTATTCATAATAGCAAAGACATGGAATCAACCCCAATGCCCATCATTGATAGACTGGATAAAGAAAATGTGGTACACATCCACCATGAAATACTATGCAGCCATAAAAAGGAAAGAGATCATGTCCTTTGCAGGGACATGGATAGAGCTGGAAGCCATCATCCTCAGCAAACCCTTGCAGGAACAGAAAACCAAACACTGCATGTTCTTACTTATAAGTGGGAACTGAACAATGAGAACACATGGACACAGGGAAGGGAACAACACACACCGGGGCCTGTTGGAGGCTGGGGTGGGGGGAGGAAGAGCATTAGAAAAAGTAGCTAATGCATGGAGGGGTGTAATACCTAGGTGATGGGTTGATGGTGCAGCAAACCACCATGGCACACGTTTATGTAACAAACATGCACATCCTGCACATGTACCCTGGAAGTTAAAATAAAAATTAAAAAAATGCAAGATTTTTTTACTCCAACCTCTAGACAACATGGGAAGATTTGTGTGCATGTGTGGATGAAGCACAGGGTTCAAAATTGGGAATGACAGTTGATAAGGGTAGAAAGGGGAGGCTGATGCTGGATCACCAGGACTGGGAGTGCCATGCTGAGGACTTGACACTTGATCCTGTACTATGTAGGGAGCCATCCGTTGAACAGCTTACTAGAAAATGTGCTTCTTAGAAAATGTCACCCGAACAGCGGTATGAAGAGTGGATTAAGGGTGACAGGAATGGAGGCAGGATTAACAGTTTGGCATATTTAAAAAAAAAATCATTGATATTTAACCTCATTCCCAAATAACTTAAAATAGTTTATAAAAATAAAGAGCAAGAGAACAAAGCATTTTATGAAGAAATTGGGGGTAGGCAGGGAGAGAAAGAGGAATATTGGGGTAAAATTATATGCTAAAATACATGTCCCAGGCCAGGCGTGGTGGCTCAGGCCTATAATCCCAGCACTTTGAGAGGCCGAGGCAGACAGATCACTCGAGGTCAGAAGTTTGACACCAGCCTGGGCAACATGGTGAAACGTTGTCTCTGCTAAAATACAAAAAATTAGCCAGGCATGCTGGTGGGTGCCTATAGTCCCAGCTACTCTGGAGGCTGAGGCATGAGAATTGCTTGAACCTGGGAGGCGGAGGTGGCAGTGAGCCAAGATCGTGCCACTGCGCTCCAGCCTGGGTGACAGAGCTAGATTCCTTCTCAAGGAAAATGCAAGTCCCCTTACTAAACATGAGTTGCCCATTCCTGATACTGAGATGTACAAAGAGAGCAGTGCATTGACTTAGTGAATAATGTCCTCAACAACATCAATGTGATACAGACTGATGGAGGCTCATGAACCCCATTTTTCCTTCCTGTGTTCACAGGAGGACTATATTTTCCAGTCTCTTTTTTGGTTAGGCCAGTGGGGCACGGGCTATTGGAATGTCATGGATGTGATGTAATCTACTTCACTCTTCCAGCTCTTCTTTCCCCTTTGCATAGATCTTGGAAGGCATCAGTTTTAAGTGGTGTGACCTTCAACACACTTTGGCTTTTTCATGAGCGAGAAATTAATCCTTATCTTGTTCAATCAGAGATTTTGGAGTTTATTACTGCAGCATACCTTCATCTCTCGTGATTAATAAAAGCCCTATTGTAAATCCATTTTAAAAATCAGCCAAACTGTTAATCGTGCCTCCAGTTCTTGCCACCCTTTATCCACTCTTCACACTGCTGTCTGGGTATCTGTCTTTTGGAGAGTAGTGGGAAATTAATGTTTTGAATTTGGTAGCACTAACCTGGTCAGTGGCAGACAGGATTATTATAACACGGTCTCTGTGGAGATGCATTTTTCCCTCCATCATTCACTGGCAATAGCTCATCGGGCTGCTTCAAATTTTCTGGAAGCCGTGAAGCCATGACAAGTCTTGATTCTCTGCTGATGATTTTTGGTCAGTCTATGGTCATGATTATAATTCATTGCAAATGTAAAAGGGCATTCAGCAACCTCTGATTATATATCAATCTTTCTTTATGTTGTTGTTGTTGTTTCTTTGAAAGCACTTAAGATGCAATGAATTTTCTTTTTTTTTTTTTTCACGCCATAGACAATGCCTTTCTCTGTTGCACAGGCTGTAGTGCAGTGGTGTGAACACAGCTCACTGCAGTCTCAAATTCCTGGGCTCAAGGGATCCTCTCACCTCAGCCTCCTGAGTAACTGGGACTACAGGCACACACCACTGCACCCGGAAATATATACAGAGATATATATTTTTGGAAGACATGGGAGTCTTACTATGTTGCCCAGGCTAGTCTTAAACTCCTGGCCTCGAGATCCTCCCACAGCACTGGGATTACAGGAAGAAGCCACCATGCTTGGCCTAAAATTGCCTCTTTAACATCCACCATGATAGTCTCCCTTTGTTTCGTTCAGAAGTGTTGAGCACTGCCTCTTGCACAATTTTTGTCATGAGTCAAAACTGTTAGAACACAAAGTAGATGGAATAACGACACAGATAGCACTCTCATTGACTCAGTGGTGCAATGTGGTGTGTGCTATTGCTCACTGGCTGAGAGTGGATGGTACCGTGAGTTGGGCCAACTCTTACTGCCTAAGAATTTATCATAGCATGCAGAACGTTGGGAAAATACATGAATGGTATCCCAGAGCAAGTTGTTTATACATTTTTTAGAAAAATATTTCAGAATCAGGTTTATAACAAATATGTGCTGATCAATAATTTGTTAAATGGATATTATAAAGACTTCTGTGTAGCTGCTTATTATAGCTTTCCAAGCAAGCGTTTGGCACAATGCCACCGCACAATTCAGTGTTTGTCGTTCTATGAGGATTAAAGGTGATGTGGTCCTGGCATCTAGTCTCTGATCATCAGGAAATAATGATCTTCTTATCACCAAGCAATTCCCCATGAAATCATGCTTTGATACTGAGCTTGTGACCAATATTCTGGGTGGCAGAATAGTGAGATTATACTCTAACAAATTGTCGATGGATGGTGTTCTAGGTTTCCAATTTGGGGAAGATACATAGATTGTATTAGATAGTTGTAGTGGGCATAGCCAGATGTCAGATTTAGAAAAGTTGTTTTCATGGATGAAGCACACTGTTTATTCTATTTTGATGTAATTTTATTCTTTGTATTTATAAAATTAAAAAATGCAGGTGTTTTTTCAATACAGAAACAAATGGGACCATGAGTTCCATGTTTCTATACAGTATAGTATGATCATGATATCCTTAGTCTTTCCAATATAAATGGGAAATAGAAGACATCTAAATTAAAGTAATACCAGCTTTTGATGAATCCTTCAAGGTAAAGTGATTGTATTAAATACCCCTCAGTAACCAAATTGTCTCACAATGTGGGATTTTTAGACATGGAACCAAAACCTCAGATTTTGTGTTGGAATAGGTGACCTTGAGTAACACCTTCTGATAGCAATATATAGCAGGGCCAATTGTATATTATTGTCACCCCTGATCTGTGGCCTTAAACCCATACAATTCACCAGAGGGAATTCCTTTTTCTTTTTTTCCCGTTAAAAAAAAATACAAGTGTTTGTGCTGATGTTTTAATATCTGAAATAAAAAATCCTAAAAGCTAAACTTCTTGCTTATTTAAGTAAAAGAATCATCGGGACTCAAAGAGTTACTCTTTTTAGAAAATTGCCATCAACTACATTGTTCCTGTTAGAACTTAAAGAGGAAGGATTAGATTCTACCATTAAAAATTGTTGTTTGATAATTCTGAAGGAAGATTCTCTTTCTTTGGTGCTCTGTTATAATTATTTTTACATTTAAAAACAAAAAAAGCTGAGAGTATGTAAATTAAAACATTTGGCAAGGCCCGACTGCTTTCCACCTTACCTTCTCTTTTTCACTCTTTTAGCTATTCTTTTTGCTATTTAACCCCATATTTCTAAATAATGCATAGACATCACTATTTCTTCTTCCTATCTTCCCACAAATTTCCATGATAGAAGGTAGGATTTCATACTTTTACACTTTGCCCCCGCCCCTCCACACATGTAACACCCTATTCTACCAATATTACTACACGTTTGATAAATCAATATTTGTCATGATGACCATGTAAATAGTATCCATTGCTTTGCCTTGCTGTACCTTGTAGTGTATTATAATTCCATTTACTTTTATTCAACTTTTTGCTTTCTATAGATTAAGTATACTATTTGTTTTATATTTTTAACCTTTCTATTTACCTATTTAATTTATTATTATTATTATTATTTTGAGGTGGAGTCTCGCTCTGTCACCCAGGAGTGCAGTGGCATGATCTTGGCTCACTGCAACTTCTGCCTCCCGGGTTTGAGAGATTCTCCTGCCTCAGCCTCCTGAATAGCTGGGATTACAGTCATCCACGAAAACCCCCAGCTAATTTTTGTATTTTTAGTAGAGAGGGGGTTTCACCATGTTGGCCAGGCTGGTCTTGAACTCCTGACCTCAAGTGATCTGCCCACCTCAGCCTCCCGAAGTGCTGGGATTACAGGTGTGAGCCACCATGCTTGGCCTTACCTACTTAATTTAGTCCCAAACTGTATCTGTTAAAATATAAATTTCCCCACAATACATTAAAATGTAGTGGGCCAGCCTGCCTGCCTGCCCTCCCTCCTTCCCGCGTACCCTCCCTTTTTCCTCTCTCCCTTCTCTCTCTTTTTTCATTTCCCCCACTGGTGACATTCATTCTGTAGCCCCAGATTCCCCTGCCCCAACCTGGATGAGTTCTCTCCAAGAAGATGTCTGAGTACTGGTTTTCCTTCTACTGTCACAGTGGAAATTTCCTTTGCTTCTTCCTGAATTGGATTCCATGCCTTCCCCTTTCTTGGTTTACTGCTATACTTGGTCAAGCACATCTCCCTGAAACTTTTTGTAAAAGGGTATATCACAGGTTAATTTGAGATTTTGCATGTTTGAACATATTTTCATTCTACTTTTACACTTGAATGAGTTTCAACTCTGGATTAGTCAGCTCGGGCTGCCTTAACAGAATACCACAGACTGGGTGTTTTAAACAACAGACATTTATTTATTTTCTCACAGTTCTGGAGGCTGGAAGTCCAAGGTCAAAGTTCCAGCTGATTCTGTTTCTGGTGAGGGCTCTCTTACTGTCTTGCAGATGGCTGCCTTCTTGCTGTGTCCTCACATAGCCTTTCTTCCATGAGTGGACACAGGGACAGAGATAGCAAGAGTGAGCTCTCTGGTGTCTCTTCTTAGAAGTACACTAATCCTGTCACATCAGTGCTCTATCTAAATGACCTCATTTAACCTCAATTACTTTCTTAGAGGCTGCATCCCCAAACATAGCCACACTGGGGGCTAGGGATGAGAATTATTTTTTCCTTAATTTTGAAGGAAAATTTTGAATTTTGAAGACAAGTTTCCATTACCTTCTAGCATTCAGTGATTTTGAGAAGTCTGAGACCATCCTCATTACTGATCCTGTGTACAGAACTGTTTTGTCCTTCTGGAGGCTTTTAAGATCTTCTCTTTATCCCCAGGCTTCTGAAATTTCATGATGATGCGCTTTAGTGTATGTTTTCCTAAAAACTTCATGGTGTCGATGAAAAATTGTGGATATTTTAAATTGAGAAATTCATGCTTTTTAATCTGAAAAAATACTTCTAGATAATTTATTTTCTATTTCCTTTTTTACAAAGAATTTCTATTTTTCTGATTTAGATCTCCTGATTGATCCTTTCGTTTTTTTACTAAATTGTATTTTCCACATTTAATTTCTTTGTCTTTTTATTCCCTGTCTGTCTATTGAATATTGGTATCTATATCTATCTATAAATAGATACAGCCCTGAGGCTAGATAGTAAAGGTATACTGTTCTTTCTACTATATGAAGGCAACTACCTCTGATTATATTGCTAATAAGGATGGAAAAAATTGCTAAGTGCACGCTAATTTCCAGGAGCTGTGTAACTTTTCTTTAGTGAAGATACCACATTTGGATTGCAGCAGTGGTTTGCGTCACCATCTGCTGCTGTTTGTGACAGTCTGTAGTCATCTTTGTGCCCTTGCTGGCTTTGGCATTGGGAAAACAGATGCATTTAATGGTGTTGTGTTGAAAATTATCACCCTGGGTGTCTAAAGTAGTCAAGTTCACAGAAACAAAGTAGAATGGTGGTTTCCAGGGACTGGGAAAAGGGGGAAATAGGGAGTTGTTGTTTATGGGTATAGACTTTGAGTTTTGCAAGATGAAAATGTTCTGGAGATCCGTCACACAATGTGAATCTACATAACATGACTTAACTGTGCTTAAAATTGGGTAAGATGGTAAATTATGGTATGTGTTTTTTGTAATTTTTTTAAAAGCAAAACAACAATGAAATAATTATCACTGTATTTCTCAAATATTTGATGGCAGCAATTATTGCTGCAATTATGGGGATGTAGCATTGTGTTTGGTTTATTATCTCAGTAAAGGCTGAAGCAGTTCCAGAAGTTTCCATCTGCCCTTCCTACCAAAATAGCCCTCACTTTGCAGACCAGAGGAGCAAAGTAGGGAGTCTACCAATTGCTAAATATATCTATTCCCAGTCTACATTCTGGGGTTAGGGAACTGACTGTAGATAGAATGGGTCTCTGGTCTTCACAGCCAGTATGACTGGCTAACAATGCAGAAGGTCAGGTATTTCACTCTCCGCAATATCCAGATATTCTCTTAAATGGCAGTAGGACCCTCTGGGGGATGATTTAGGGTGAACCTCTGTGGCTGCATTGCAGGATCCTTCCTCAAAGTTCTTGCTCAGTCAAAGAGTTTTGGGTGTATATACTATGTATTTGTTTTTTAGAGTCAGGGTCTCCCTCTCTTGCCCAGGCTGGAGTGCAGTGATGTAATCAAAGCTCACTGCAGCCTCAAACTCCTGGGCCCAACTGATCCTCCTGCCTCTCGGCCTCCCAAAACACAGAGATTACAAGTGTGAGCCATTGGGCCAACCAGGTGAACTTGCTTAGGTGTGGAAACTGGTTAAGAGGCCGTGAATTCCTTTCTGCAGCAGCTAGAGTGAGGTTTCTGCCCAGCAGACCTGGAATTTTTCCATTTATAATTACCAAGCAGCATCCTTGTAGTCTGTCCACCCCTTTCGTTGACAGGGATTCCACGATCTATTAGACAACCCCAGAATCCTACGAGTCTAAATCCTCCGATAACAACTTAGTTCTTGTGGCTTTAGTGATCATTGTGTCCCCCTCGCCTGTGGTGGTCAGGGTTGCCGCCTGTCCTCCAGTACACTGGGGTCCCATTTTCCCCACCAAAGCCAGGGAGCATTGGTTCTTCTGCAGCATTTCCCTCTATCATCATCGGCTTATGGAGAAGAGCTGCTGCAGATCTTTAAAAGATGCTGATTACTGCCTTTCCCACCAACAAATGTCTTCCCCTCTCATCAATGAATTACTTAATTTCCTAATGTCTCGATGAAGGCAGTGTCCTCAGGTCCTTCTAGTGGGTAAGGGTAGGAGGGGCTATGTAGGTTGCTTATAGTAGATCTGTTTCAACATCTCCACCTCGCTGAGATTTTGGATTCCTCCTTCTACAGTAAACCAGAGGATTTTTAGCATGTTAACCTCACTGACTCCTTCTCACTGTTGAGTCCAGGCTTCAGTTAACCAATCCAATAGATTGGCAACAGTACTTCCTGGCACTGAAACCAGTTTATTCAATTCTAATTCTGGGTTACATGTACCCATATCAATACATGCAGTCTGACCAGCTTTATATATTTCAGTTTCTTGGTGCCATGCCCTTCAAATCACTCCCATACATACCCTTCAGAATCCTGTAGGAGACATTGCACTTCTTTGTCTTGTCTCTGTTAGGATCAAACTCTCATCACGAATTTGTAGACAAGAATGGTTGATGCTCTGGTGTGGTCCTGAGCATAAGAAACATTCATTTTTGAAGCAACTACCCCTGGTACTATCATTGAATTTTTTTTTTCTCTCCCAGGAAAAAGGCAGCGAAACTCAGAGTGGGGAGGGATTGATTCCACTTTTAAGGAAGTTTCAAAAAGATCTGGGAGTTCAAAGCACTCAACCTCATTTCTGATTGCTTAGACAACCTCCTCCCTATCTCAGGCTCCCCCTCCTTCATCACCAGCCAATACCCTTATCTTGGTGAACAGACATTATAGTACTAAGCACTTAGTGGGTTTTTCAACTCTACATCTCCTAAAAACAGGCTTGTTCTCAGGCCTCAGCTATTCATTCTGTTACAGGGTAAGACAAAGGACTCTTAACCAACATCCATCCATCCATCCATCTCTCCCTCCCTCCCTCCCTCCCTCCCTCCCTCCCTCCCTCCCTTCCTTCCTTCCTTCATTCCTTCCTTCCTACTGAGACAGTCTCGCTCTGTCACCCAGATGGAGTGCAGTGGTACAATCATGGCTCACTGCAGCCTCAAATTCTTGGGCTCAAACAATCCTCCCACTTCAGCCTCCTGAATAGCTGGGACCACAGGTGTGCACCACCACACCTGACTGATTAAAAACATTTTTATTTTTATTTTTTTGTAGTGCCAGGGTCTATGTTGCCTAGGCTGGTTTTGAACTCCTGGGATCAAGTGACCCTCCTGCCTTCCCAAGGTGTTGGGATTACAGGTGTGAGTCACCGTGCCTGGCCTGGTTATCTGTTTGTTTTGAGTTGAGTGATTACCAACTCCAGCTTCTTCTTTCCCCTAGATATCCTCTCTAGGGAAATCAGAAAAAGCCAGCTGGCCCCCATAATCTTTATAATGAGCCCTACATGTTTTATAAGTACTATTGTTGCCATAGCAATGATACATCCCAGACAGTTTATTTTTCAGCAACTTGCCTCCTGCCTGCAGTTCATCCCATCCCTACCTGTGATAATCTGAGTAATGGTGATGACAACACATGCCATGGGTTACTAGAACCCCACTTCCTTTTAACTAGGAGGTTAACAAGGAGGTTATTTGCAAGCTTCTCAAATATGTATGATAAGCTCAACCCAGAATCCCGTTTTGAAAGTCTTTTTCCTGGTTTCACTCCAGGCAACAATAACTCTATCAGTCAGGGTCCTGTCAAGAGATAAATGGCATGTCCAAACTAGTTATTTGGAAGAGGATTTAATAGGGGACTATGTCTAGAGGTGCAGGTAAGGTTTGAGGAAGCTAGCTGATGCTAATATGGGACTGCGGGTTAGTAACTGTGGGGAGTTGACAGCACCAGCTAGAAAAGGCAAGGGGAGGATGGTCCTGGATCTGGAGAGGGAAGCTCTGGGCAGACACCAGCCTGTCAAAGACTGGCCTTTGGGAGGAGGAGGAAGCTACTCAAAGGAGGGAGCAGGAAAAATAAACCCTCTGACCTTTCTCATTTTTGTTTTTTCCTCTCTTTTCCTTCCTTCCTTTCTGCCTCCCCTCCCTTTTTTCTTTCTCTTTCTTTCTTTTCTTTTCCCTCCCTCCCTCTCTCTCTCCCTCCTTCTCTCTCTCTCCCTCCCTCCCTCCCTCCGTCCCTCCCTCTCTCTCTCTCTCTCTCTTTCTTTCTTTCTTTCTTTCTTTCTTTCTTTCTTTCTTTCTTTCTTTCTTTCTTTCTTTCTTTCTTTCTTTCTTTCTGTTTATTGGCAGTGTGTATTTTATTTGTGCTAATTAACTGCCTAGGGCCCTTTGTCCATCTTTCTTTTTTAAATTTTATTTAATTTTACTTTAAGTTCTGGGATACATGTGCTGAATATGCAGGCTTGTTACATAGGTATACATGTGCCATGGTGGTTTGCTGCACCTATCAACCCATCATCTAGGTTTTAAGCCCCACATGCATTAGGTATTTATCCTAATGCTCTCCCTCCCCTTGCCCTCCATCCCCCGACAGGCCCCGGTATGTGATGTTCCCCTCCCTCTGTCCATGTGTTTTCATAGTTTAACTCCTACTTATGAGTGAGAACATGTGACAAACCCGTTAACTTTATTCCTCTCCCCTATTACTCCCCAGTGCCTTCCATTGGTCTCGTCCTCTCACAAGCCAGAAGGCAAAGGATCCCATTGATGTTGTCTCATGGGGGTCAATCTCCTGAGCTCAATTGGTATGGGGAAAGACTGAGAGTAAATATAATAGAACAAGTGGAAGAAAACCAGCCTAGACCCTAACTGCAACATGGTGTCAAGTGCTGGCCTGCCTGGTAGAAATCAGTGTCAAATTTCTTCCAGATTTATGATAAGTGGTTTGACCCTTGAACAACACAAGCTTGAGCTGTGAGGGTCCACTCCTGCTTGAGTTTCCTTCTGCCTCTGTCACCCGGAGACAGCAAAACCAACCCCTCTTCCTGTTCCTCTTCTGCATACTCAATGTGAAGACGATGAGGATGAAGACCTTTAGGATGATTACTTCCACTTAATGAATGCTAATACATGTTCTCTTTCTCAGGATTTTCTTAGTAACATTTTTTTTCTAGCTTGCTTTATTGTAAGAACATGGTATATAATACATACAACATACAAAATATGTTAATGGACTGTTCGTGTTATTGGTAAGGCTTCTAGTAAGACTACTAGTAGTTAGGTTTTTGGAGAGTCAAAAATTACATGTGGATTTTTGACTGCATGTGCAGTGGCTCATGCCTGTAGTCTCAGCACTTTGGGAGGCCGAGGCGGACAATCACTTGAGCCTGGGAGTTTGAGGCCAGCCTGGGCAACATAGGGAGACCCTGTCTCTACAAAAACAAAACAAAACAAACAAACCTCAACAACCCTCCCCCACCAAAAGATATCCAGATAGCAATGTAGAAGAGACTGCCTTTGGAAACAGGAGAGAGAATTGGGAATTCAGGAGTGAGTTCCAGGCTAGAGAAGTGGATTGGGATTGGAGCTGTTCTTGTGAAGTGTATAGAGGTGGAAGTTAGGTGATTTTTTTTTTCTTCCCCGGAAATGTCCTAGCAATAAGGCAAACTAGAAAATCCCTGTATCTCAGGTGAGAGGAGCCATTGTTCTGCTTCTGCTCAGGAGCCAAAAGCAGGAGGGAAAGAGCACTTTGTGGGGATACGAGGGGCATACTTTGATCACCGTTTGGTCTTAGGCTATTCCAGATAGTGCTGTTTCGGGGGTCCTGACCTGCCTCCCAGGTGGCTACAGCAGAGGCTGATTCACTTGTGTGACAGCCCAGTGTAGAGGCAGGGAGTGCTGCCTCCCTCCTAGGGCTGTAATTAGCAGAGGCTTTCTTGCCTTTTGTCATGATAAATGGTGCCTGCCAGGGCTTTCCTTGTGCTTAATCTATGAGAAAATGAGTGACTGACTCCCCTTTCTGGGGCCACTTTTAAGGCCCTCAAGCTTCTCAAGCTTGCTTTCTTTTTTTTTTGCTTTTTTTTTTTTGAGACGGAGTCTTGCTCGGTTGCCCAGGCTGGAGTGCAGTGGCGCGATCTCGGCTCACTGCAAGCTCCGCCTCCCGGGTTTACGCCATTCTCCTGCCTCAGCCTCCCGAGTAGCTGGGACTACAGGCGCCCGCCACTACACCTGGCTAATTTTTTTTGTATTTTTAGTAGAGACGAGGGTTTCACCGTGTTAGCCAGGATGGTCTTGATCTCCTGACCTTGTGATCCTCCCGCCTCGGCCTCCCAAAGTGCTGGGATTACAGGTGTGAGCCACCGCGCCTGGCCCACTCAAGCTTTTTTAAGCAGATTCCAGGGGAACCCCTCAGGCTCCATCTGAAAGTCATCTTTATTTCTGAACGACTCACTGTCTTTCAAACAAGTACCCACTTCTTGGGGAGAAGCAGGCTTCTGCCTTTTAATGTTTGTTTCTTGGGGTTCTTTGTGGATGTCTCCTATTTTCTAGGGTGTTTATGTAGCATAGACTAATGTTCTCTCAGAGAGTGGTAAGTCACCAACCTCCACGTCTTTGAAATCCACCGATTGTTCAATAGCTTGTATGTATCAATCCAAACTCAAAACTCTCTCCTGGTAAGGTCATGAGGAAAGCAATGAGAAGAGAATCTGTCTGCAGAACAAACGTGCATTTTGGCACCTGCTGAGGGTCACCAGAAGGTTCACTTCCCAAGAGCGTTGGAACTTACATTTCTTGGATGGACACTTTGGTCTCGGAACTGATGACTGGAAAAGTCTTCAGCAGATGTGACACTGCCCAGGCCATCTGCTGTAAGGTTTAACATGCCATGCCTTACAAAGCCAGAACCTGTGATCTCGAGCAACACACGGTTCGAGGTCACCTTCAGCTACCCCTGCTTGTTGCTTCAGAACAGCAGTTGTGTTACAGGAAAGGGGACCTGATCCAGACCCCAAGAGGGGGTTCTTGGATCTCACACAAGAAAGAATTCAAGGTGAGTCTGCAGTGCAAAGTCAAAGCAAGTTTATTAAGGAAGTAAGGTGGTGAAAGGACAGCTACTCCATAGACAGAGTAGGACGTACCTGAAAGTAAGAGGAGGAACGCTTCCACCTTAGGTACAATACTCGTATATATGGGGAGATGTGTTCTGATGCAAGGGTGATGTGATAAAGGATTAATTTTCTTAATTACTGTGTTGTATAAGAATCGATATTATTATCTTTAAAGCAAAATTAGGAATGCCTTTGTTCTCCAGATATCGAAATATCTGGACACTCCCAAGTCTGGGTCTGTTTTAGTAAACATTATACATTTGTCCCCTTAACCATAAACATCTAGAGAGTAGGAATATCTGATTTTCTGGGAACGCAGCCCAGCAAATCTCAGTCTCATTTTCCTAGCCCTCACTCAAAATGGAGTCGCTCTGGTTCGAACGCCTCTGACAGTTGCAGCAGTGAAAACAGTAGCTTTATTCCTTCTGACGGTGCTCTAAAATAGCTTTATTTTTATTTTACTACTATTTTTTGAAGTAGGGTCTTACTCTGTTGCCAAGGCTGGGGTACAGCGACACAACCATGGCTCACTCAGCCTTGACCTCCTGGGCTCAAAGTGATCCTCTCACTTTAGCCTCCCAAGCAGCTGGGACTACAGGCATGTGCCACCACACCTGGCTAGTTTTTGTATATTCTATAGATACGGGGTTTTGCCATGCTGCCCAGGCTAGTCTTGAACTCTTCAGCTCAAGCAATATGATCGCCTTAGCCCCACAAAGTGCCGGTATTACAGGTGTGAGTCACTGCACCTGGCCTAAAATAGCTTTAAATAACATTTACTATTAAAAGTTTTAAACTGGGCAAACGTCTTAAGAAGCTTCTTTTTAAGAGGCCTTAGAAAGAAGTGAGGATGGGTGATCCAGAACTTTGCTTTATATTTTTATTTTTTTATTTATTAATTTTTTTTTTTTTTTGAGACAAAGTCTGGCTCTGTCGCCCAGGCTGGAGTGCAGGGGCGCGATCTCGGCTCACTGCAACCTCCGCCTCCTGGGTTCACACCATTCTCCTGCCTCAGCCTCCCAAGTAGCTGGGACTACAGGCGCCCGCCACCATGCCCGACTAATATTTTGTATTTTTAGTAGAGACGGGGTTTCACTGTGTTAGCCAGGGTGGTCTCGATCTTCTGACCTTGTGATCCGCCCGCCTCGGCCTCCCAAAGTGCTGGGATTACAGGCATGAGCCACTGTGCCCGGCCTATTTTTATTTTTTTTAGCCTTTTGCAGCAACAAGGAGGGAACTATCTTTCAGGTCTTTCTCAGTTTCCTTGAGGCTCAGAATGGTGGGTGTTTCTGCTGGTGGAGTGTTGCTATGATGAAGCTCTCCAGGGGAAGTTCCTGTTGTATCTTTAGTTGCAAAAAGTAGAGTTACCTATAGTTTCTTTCTTTCTTTTCTTTTCTTTTCTTTTTTTTTTTTTTTGAGACAGGGTCTTGCTGTGTTGCCCAGGCTGGAGTGCAGTGGTGTGATCCTAACTCATTGCATCCTTGAACTTCTTAGGTCAAGTGATCCTCCTGCTGTAGCCTCCTCAGTAGCTGGGATTACAGTTGGATGCCACCCACCTAGCTAATTAAAAAGTTTTTCTTTGTGGAAACAAGGTCTTGCTATGTTGCCCAGGCTGGTCTGGAACTCCTGGTCTCAAGCGATCCTCCTGCTTTGATCTTCCTATATTTTCTTACACCTAAAATCCAAAAACATTTTCTCTGAGATGACTGCCAGCAGTGGAGGATAAGAGAGATGAATTTTCTTTTGTTGTCAGAGGTCCTAGTTCGTGATTAGTTCTTATTTTTTAGTTGATACAAGCAGGTTTCACTTTAAAATAACATCTTAGCAAAGATAGCAATTTATCAATGGTATAAATTTAGGGGCATCATTGTATCACAAATTATAGGTGTTTGCTTTTAAAAAAAACCTTGTGAGATCACCTAAAATGATTTCATTATTTGAAACTTGATTTACATGCATGCAGATATAACTAACATATAGCTTAAGAGTTACTTCTTGTCTGCTACTCATTTTGTAAAAAGATAAGGTGTGTACTTACAAGCCAAAAGAAAAGACATGGCTGGGCGTGGTGGCTCATACCTGTAGTTCCAGCACTTCGGGAAGCTGAGGAGGGTGGGTCACGTGAGCCCAGGCATTTGAGACCAGCCTGGACAATGTAGTGAATCCCTGTAGTTAGGCATGGTGGCATATACCTGTACTCCAAGCTAGTTCGGGGTATGAGTGGGAAGATTCCTTGAGGACAGGGGTTCAAGGCTGTGGTGAGCTATGATGGCGCCACTGCGTTCGAGCCTGAGGGACTTTTTTTTTTTTTTTTTTTTTTAAAAAGGTGGTCAGACTACTTATGATTGTAAGAGCGTCAATGTTTAAATATTAACTTCATTGTTTTATACCTAATCCTATGATACCTAAAATGCAAGTTTTATGTTAACTAGTTAATAAGTTATAAAGGAGGTTACTTTTCCTGGGCTCCTCAGCCAAGAATAGTTCAAACCGTGGTGTTATTTTCATAAGCAGGCTTAAAGATCCTACCTCTAGCATGTGATTGGCTTACTAGGAAGTGAGTGAAGTCAAGTCCTGAGTGTTTTGCACTGATGTGCAATGGTTGAGGGAGTTGCCTGTGGGTGACTGGCAGAGGCCCATGGATATCTCTGTGTTACTCATGGAAAACATGTAAAGAACTCGGCTGTCTGAAGGTACCAGGAGGAATCAAGATCATAATTGTCTTTTCATACCAGATGGCAGTCACGTCTTTGCAACTGGATGGGACGTGAGGAAGGAGTTGAGGTGGTGGATGGATGTGCGATTGGGTAAGAGTTGGTGTAGGATTATTTCTGTGTGTGTTCTGGTTATTTGCACATGGTCGTGTGACCTTTGTTTGAGACAGTCTTGCTCTGTCACCCAGGCTGGAGTGCAGTGGCGAGATCTTAGCTCACTGCAACCTCCGCCTCCTGGCATCAAGTGATTCTCCTGCCTCAGCCTCCTGAGTAGCTGGGATTACAGGTGATGGCCACCACACCTGACTAATTTTTGTATTTTTAGTAGAGATGGGGTTTCACCATGTTGGTCAGGCTGGTCTCGAACTCCTGACCTCATGATCTGCCTGCTTCAGCCTCCCAAAGTGCTGGGATTACAGGTGTGAGCCACTGTGTCCAGCCCGGTTGTGTGACTTTTTATGTTAGAGGGTTTATTGCTTTGAGGGGCTCTTAGAGTGTTGTATTTAGCATTTTCCCTTTCCCCGTCTCACAGTAAAAGCCTCCATATGAAGATTCTCATCTAACAGGTATCTCTTCCAAGTGACTCCATCTCCTACATGGAGAAAGACACTTTCTATATTTGTCTTGGAGTTTCCATCAGAGTTTTAGGAAAATCCTACATGGAGTCTAAAGCTAATGGAAAACCTCTTCTGGAGAGAAGTTTTTGGTTGTAAGAAGTGATCTAGGACACTACATTGAGACATATTGGTTATATGGAAAAAATGTGGTCTGATTTATTGATGAAGATGAGAGACCTATTACTTGAGTATTCAGTGAGGTTAAAAAAACACCACTCAGCTGGGCACAGTGGCTCACACCTGTCATCTTAGCGCTTTGGAAGTCTGAGGTAGGAGGATTGTTGAGCCCAGGAGTTCCAGACCAGCCAGGGGAGCAGAATGAGGCCTAATCTGTATAAAAATATAAAAATTAGCTGGGTATGGTAGTGCACTGGTAGTCCCAGCTACTTAGGAGGCTGAGGTGGGAGGATCACTTGAGCCAAGAGGTTGAGGCTGCAGTGAGCCGTGATCACTTCACTACATTCCAGCCTGAGTGACAGAGAGAGACTGTCTCCAAAAACCAAACCAAACCGAACCAAAAACACCATTCAGTGTGCTCAAGAAGAAATGTTGCAAGAAGAAAGAGAATAAAAAAAATTTGAAACACAACTTTGTGCATTTATCAGCAGCTAAAGTGTTGACTGGTATAATTAAGTATGTAAATGAAATTGGTGGGATTTAAATATTTTGTAGGTGTGTGTGTATGTGAATGTGTGTGTCCATGTCTGTGTGTCTGTGCATGTTGAGTACAGTGAGTACAATTTGGGCCTATAGGAGAAAAAAACCACTGGAGTTTCTCCCTGGGAAACTTTGTGAATGTGATTGAAGAATTGATTTATTTTTCACTTCTCAGTGAAACACAATTTTTCTTTAAGCCTGATCGAGTTTCTGTTTGCTCTTCTTATAGAGTATTAAGGTTTAATTCCTGATCTTAGCTGTTGGATAAATGTGCCATTAACCCTGCTTTTATAGAATCAGGCCCACCAGCTGTCCCTAATAGCTTTTCTCCCCAGTAGCCCCTTTGATATCCTGAACCAACAGTGTGCTGTGTGTATCCAGGACTTGTATTTTGAAATGCCGTGACACCTAGTCCTTTATTGGAAGAGAGGGCATTCTCGCCAAGGTGGGGTGTTTGAAGGTCCAGGGAAGCAGATGTGTTCTGAGAAGCCTCATAGATATTAGTATGTACATTTATAGAACACTTAGAGAGAACCCAGCTGTGTGAGGATGCCACTGTGGGCTGAATTATTAAAGGCAACAGTCAGATCCAATAAAGTGCAGGAACCCAAGACAGAAAAGCACAGTTATGAAAGAATTATTGACCTACCTACAGAAAAAAGGAAGGGAATCTGCAAATGCTAGTTTCCTGGGTCATGTCAGAGGTAAATAGTTCGACTCCCTCTTCTTTGCTGAACTAAGGCTGCCCCTTGGTAGACTTGTGCCAAGCATGAGGATGGCCCAGGTCTCCATGTCACCTTCCCCTGAGAGCCTCTGCCTCTTTGGCTAAGTCTTCTGAAGCACTGGGCACCTCAGGCTGCCTGCTGCCTGCCCACACTTCTAGTGAAGGGTAGATTCATGCACCACTTTTTCCTACTTTAAACTCAATATTTCCCTGTCTAATGACATACGTACTTTTTGAAGCTCTGCTAACTGCACTACGTGAACAATCAATAAGTTAGTTCTTATGTGAGTTGCACAATGACTTATATTCTTCCCACAGGTATAATATCTTAACTGTCAAAATGCACACTTCTGGTCGGGTACGGTGGCTCATGCCTATAATCCTAGCACTTTGGGAGGCCGAGGCAGGTGGATCACTTGAGGTCAGGAGTTCAAGACCAGCCTGGCCAATATGGTGAAACCCTGTCTTTACTAAAAATAGAAAAATTAGGCGGGTCTGGTGGTGAACGCCTGTAGTCCCAGCTACTCGGGATGGTGAGGCAGGAGAATTGCTTGAACCCGGGAGGCAGAGGTTGCAGTGAACTGAGATCTCACCACTGCACTCTAGCCTGGTGACAGAGCGAGACTCTTCAAAACAAAACAAAACAAAAAACGCACTTCTTTAAAAGATGGAAGAGTAATTCTTCTGACAACACAGAGCTGGAAGAGATGTTGGAGATAGCTCAAGTTCCATCCACTCATTTTACACCTGAGGCAAGCGAGTCCTGCTGAGGTGAAAGCACCCTCCCGAGTTGTGCAACCACTTACTGTCTGGGCAGAAACCAGACCCTGCTCTCGGCTCAGAGACAAGTGCAGGGAGAATTGGTTACAATAGAATATAGGGCTCAGATTTCAGTTGTTGTTAGGAGGCATAGGGGTGCCTCCCAAGTCACGGAGCCCTTTCTTCTTCCCGTTTTATTTTTTTGAGAGAGGGCCTTGCTCTGTCACTCTGGCTGAAGCACAGTGGCACTATCATAGCTCACTTCAGCCTCAACCTCCTGTACTCAAGTGATCCTCCTCCCTCAGCCTCCCAAAGTGCTGTGGACTTGGTGTGGCAGCTCACACCTGTAGTCCTGCTTTGAGCTGCCATGCCTGGTCCACAGAGCCTTTTTTTTTTTTTTTTTTTTTTTTTAGATTTTGTCTCAGTCTGTCACCCAGTCTGGAGTGCAGTGGCCATGGCCTTGGCTCACTGCAACCTGCCTTCTGGGTTCAAGCAATTCTCCTGTCTCAGCCTCCCGAGTAGCTGGGATTACAGGTACCTGCCACCATACCTGGCTAATTTTTGTATTTTAGTAGAGACAAGGTTTTGCCATGTTGGCCAGGCTGGTCTTGAACTCCTGAACTCAAGTGATCTACCTGCCTCAGCCTCCCCAAAGTGCTGGGATTATAGGCATGAGCCACCGCGCTTGACCCCACACAGCCTTTTCGACATGTAGGATATTATGCTTAACGGTGGAAATAAAAAAAGGGAAGATATTGGTCTTTTCTTTAAGGGGAGACACCATAAATATGCTTAAGAGATCCATCAGTTCTAGAGGAAAAACCTATGCACAAACTGATTTATGGAGCAAAAAACTACCCCTTGAGATGCTGGGTCTCATACAACCCACATATTTCCTTTAATTACTGTTACCATTGCATTTTACAATTGTTTTGTGTCAAATGTTATAAACTCAAGGGTCACTGAAGGTCATCGAAGTGTAGGGGTTACCTCATCTTTTTATGCTGAAGTTGAGAGTAAATTTTTTTAAATTAAAATTAAACTTTTTTGTTTTAAGAGGCAGAGTCTTGCTCTGTTGCCCAGGCTGGAGTGCAGTGGTGCCATCATAGCTCACTGCTGCCTCAAACTCTTGGACTCAAGTGATCCTCCCGCCTCAGCCTCTCAAGTAGCTAGGACTACAGGTGCTTGCCACCACGCCTGGCTAATGTTTTTCTTTTTTGTATAGAGAACATCTTGTTGTGATGCCCAGGCTGGTCTTGAACTCCTGGCTTCAAGCAATCTTTTCTCCTCAGCCTCCCAAAGTGCTGGTATTACAGGCCTGAGCCACGATGCCCTGCCGAGAATAAATTCATTGGAATTACTCTAAACTCTAAAACTTAGAAGGAAATGAAAGGAAATGGAAGAATCAGGTTTGTCTTGAAACTGCAGGACAAATAGAACGGTTTAAAAATCAGGCTTTGGGTTTGACTTTAGAATGGAAATACTTGGGAAGCGAAAGGAAAACTAAGGAAAGGTTGTTAATTGAGCTGGAGGAAGGAAAGAATTTTCTTAGTAGACAAGTTGAGATCTTATAAGGCAGGTCAGACAGATATGAAATATATCATCTCTGTGTTTCTTTACAGATGGGGCTTGGGAAGGGAAGGGGGATCTTACCATGGCTAATAGATTGTTGTTTGAAGGCCATCCCATTTATCAATGTCACTGTTCCCTGTCTGAATTCTGAACCAGTTAGGTATGAAGGTGGCATGAACACAAGGCTCAAAGGGACAGGGAAACTGGACATTAAAAGACTTTAAAATAGGCCTAGCGTGGTGGCTCATACCTCTAATCCCAGCACTTTGGTACGCCGAGGTGTGAGGATTACCTGAGGGTAGGAGTTCAAGGCCAGCCTGGCCAACATGGCAAAACGCCATCTCTACTAAAAAGTGCAAAAATTAGCTGGGCGTGGTGGTGGGTAACTAATCCCAGCTACTGGAGAGGCTGAGGCAGGGAGAACTGATTGAACCTGGGAGGTGGAGGTTGCAGTGAGCCGAGATTGCGCCACTGCACTCCATCCTAGATGATACAGCAAGGATCTGTCTCAAAAAAAAAAAAAAAAAACAAAAAAACAAAAAAAGCTTTAAAATAGATAAGGTGGGCATTGCTGGGACAGGGAAGTTTCAGAGAGGACCTGGAGACTTGGAGGCACCACCTTAAAAAAAAAGTATGTATTTTGTTAGAAGGCAGAGGTGTTTCAAATGTCCTTCTGGGAGAGGATGCAGTATGTACAGGTGAATTATTCTTCCTCGCAAAAGATGTGCATCCCATCACAATTAGCTTTAAACTTTTTTTTTTTTTTTTGTAGAGTTAGGATCTCTCCATCTTGTCTAGACTGGTCTTGAACTCCTGGGCTCAAGTCATCTTCCTGCCTCAGCCTCCCAAAGTGCTGGCATTACAGGTGTGAGCCACTGTGCCTGGCCCCTGTTAGCTTTTTATGGTATATTTCTCCTAATGTGATTCTGGATTGTGTTAAATAGATTTTGGGAAGATAATTTGTTTGGAGTAACTATGGTGCGGTTTGGTTACTTGTTTGTGTTCTCTACAGTTTGTGCCTGGGGTGGTAGGGCTTGCTGTCTTATTTTTCTATTTACTTTGATTCTTTGGATAGTTTAAGGGAGAGACTTGAGTTTGGTTAATTCAACTTGGGAAGTGATGAAGGCACTTGTTTTGTGACATTTCAGGCTGTGTCTCCTGAAACAGAGGCCTGACGCTCCGAGGCATCAGTGTGAGACCCCCTGTCTAAGGCTAAGCGAATAAGAATTTTGGAGAGGGGGAAAGTTTGGGGATTAATTTTTTTTTCAGCTATAATATGTAAGAAGACTTATTTCTGGAGCCTGATTTCTCTCTATCCACTTACGACTTGGAGGGCTTCATACTGTTTCAATTTGGTATATTTTGTTATATAGTTGCTGAAGGATTTGGGGGTTTAAAAATGTTCTTTGTGTTCCTTGAAAACTTTTTGGTGAGGTAGATTAGACCATGCAGCAGGGCATGATTTGAGATGGGAAAGAGCTAGGGTGAGTTTTGGCTCAGTGTGCAGTTTGGCCTTGAAGTTAATTTAGTAAACATTCAATTTAGGTCACTTCAGAGCCTTTAGGTATACAAATCTCAACAACATGAGCCCAAGGAATCAGGATTAGGTATGGATGGAGAAGTTGGTTGAAAGAGGAAGCAAGAGTTCCCTGACATGCTGTGGGCTTCCTCCCCTAAGAGAGGCAGCCATGTTGAATTTGGTTGTTATGGTGCTGAGGTAAAAGAGGAAAGGCTGTGTGTGTGTGTATGTGTGAGAGAACTGGGAGGTGCTACTGGTGGCAGTGGTGAAGGGAAGCCTTCTCCATTGTAATTTTTGCTGTTATGAGGGGAATTTCTCCTCCACCATTCCTGCTTTCGTGGAGGGGCTCATCTTGTTGGGATCAAGTGTTTCTGTCAGGAGAGGTTAAGTTACCCAGAGGTCACTGCTCAAGCGTGGCATAGTTTTCTGTCCCCGGCTCCTACAGAGCTTTTTACTAAGCTTTGTCCTTTGAGTTTGGTGTCAAAGGTTTCCCTGTTCTGGGCTCTCTTGTGTTTTAACTTCTCAGTGTTATGTCTGTGGGTAGTTAAGTCAGGTCAGACCTCTCCTGGGGCCTTCAGGGCTCATGGAGAGGTTGTTATTCAAGCTGACAATTTGGGATTTGTGAGAGGAGACTCTTTATGGAAAAATCCTGAATGGCCAGGGCATGCGGGATTGGCCTTTTACATTTCTTTGCCTTATCATACATTTGACAGTCTTTTTTTCCCTGGAGAGACAGAGTCTTCATAGACTGTCATTTTTCGTTCTTAGAGTAAAACTTGAACAATTTCATTCTGAAAAATAAATTTACTCAAGTTATAAGAAGAGAAAATAACAGAAGAAAAAGATATACTCCAAATTTCTGAGGTCTTTTGCTCGTTGAGGAATTACTACTCTGTAATATCCCTGTTAGAAAATAAACAAAGCTCAAGTTTAAGTGAGCCTAGTAAGAAGAGCTATAATGTCCTCTCATCCTCCTTATCTACTTGAATCTAAAAGGGGGTTGGGTAACTTCACTGTTGGGTAAGAAGAAACCATTCTCATCCTTGGGGCTTGGGTGGTGGACAGACGTTTCTGTTGGTCTTTCTTAAGTTGGGGGCAAGGAGGTCTCCATCATTCAGACAGATCTATGAAAAGAGCCCCTCTGAGCAGAAGTTTGAGAAAGCAGCTTTTGTGACACCTGATTATTGCTTAATAATAATTTGCTTAGATAGTTATCATTTGAATACTAGATTTTGACTGATGCCTTTCAGAATTCTGTTTTTTTTTTTTTAATTGCCATATATTTATGTTAAAATGTACCAAAGGAAAGGGTGTATCTTCTGATATTTGGCCAAGAAATCCCTCACATACCTTTATTATATAATTTTTCTTTATGAAATTTTAAAATTGGTCTGTAGTCAAGTTTATTGATCTTCTCCTTATGGCTTCTGTATTTGTATTATCTTAAGAAAGGTCTTTTCCACTCTGAGGCACCTATGTGTGAGCCTGTGTGTGCATATGTACAGCACATACACACATGCATCTATGTCATACAAACATTTATCACCTACATTTTCACTTTTTTGGTTGATCTCATACATATTGTGAGAAATATTTTGTTCCCCCCCTTAAATTATGCCTAGCTGCATTGTCTAATATGGTTCACCAAAAAAGTCAAGAAGGAACACAGATTTGCACAAAGTCAATTGGATAGGAACCTAGAGAACAGAGTGAGGGATGCATATGGGAGAGGAATAGGGGCAGAAAGATCATTTAGGGCTTTACTAATAGTGGCAAAAGAGAGGTATGGGGAAACTGGGGACAGTCACGTGGTTCCTGGGCTGGACTCATGCTGGTCAGATGGGAGCGCCCAGGGACAGTGAGATATCTAGGTCATGGGCTGACTAGATGGTACCATTTGCTGAGAGAGCAAGCCCCAGCGAAGGAATGAGTTTTTGGGAAAAGATAATGAGTTTGGCGAATTTGAGTTCTGTGTGCTTACAAGGAATTGAGTGAGGGAATGACTGTTTGGGCAGCACTGGCAGTGGTAGGTGGAGGTTGGCGGTGGGAAAAGTTTGGCAGTAGGTGGAAGTTTTGACAGACAGGCATCTGCTGACACCCTCGGTGCGTGGAGATAGCAGAAGTAAAGGAGGTGTATTATTAGTCGGTTCTGATGCTGCTAATAAAGACATACCTGAGACTGGGTAATTTGTAAAGTAAAAAGGTTTAATGGACTCATAACTCCACATGGCAGGGGAGGCCTCACAGTCACGGCGGAAGGGGAAAGGCACATCTTATATGGCAGCAGACAAGAAAGAATGAGAACAAAGTGAAAGGGGTTTCACCTTATAAAAATCAGATCTCGTGAGAGTTATTCACTATCACGAGAACAGTATGGGGGAAACCACCGTCAGGATTCAATTATCTCCCACTGGGCTCCTCCCACAACACGTGGGAATTATGGGAGCTACAACTGGAGATGATATCTGGGTGGGTCACAGCCAAACCATATCAGGAGGGTTTAGGGCAGAAAGGGGAACCTAAAACTTGGCACTGACTCTCTCCACCGACATCTCTACCCATTAAACCCCACTCTGCATTTGCTTTCTCTCTTCCTCTCAACAAAGTCAAAGGTAAGTGCACTTTGGGATTAAAGGAACTGTTTTCCAGAAATGGTTTCTCGTCTTGGAGCTGGAAGTTGCAATTAGCAGAGACAAGGAGAAACGACTGTGGGAAAATCATGCGTAACCTATCATGTCCTAAGCTCGTACCATGCCCTGTGTGTGTCTGCAGTTTCTATGTTCACCACTGGAGGGCAGGCTCAATTCACAAATGCACAAACCAACTCACCAGACGATTCCTTCTCTGACATTGTTATCAAAAGGAAGCGATGTAACAAGGAAACAGAATGGAAAAATATATTCTATAAAGACATGTAAATATATAATAGAATATAAAAAGGAGGAAATAGAAGCAAAGATTAGCTTCTGTGCATACATGAGAGGATGGAAACGTAAAAAGAATTACCCTTTGTTTTGAAGAGTCAGTTTGGGCATTTACTGTGTGATGTGTGTCTTACCCAAGCTTAGTGCCTTTTTATGCCCTCCTCCTCCAGGACACTTGATTTGAGATAGCAGTCAATAAAGCTTCATTTAGACAACCAGGTGCCAGATAACTACAGTGATCAAATTTTGTTCCTTAATTTAGGCAAGTTGCTTTTTCCCCTGAGGGCCATGTATCTAATGTGCCCCTTAGTCTGGAGTGAGGTGGAAGAGGGGGCAGGTTCTCGATGCAGGAGTCTCAGATTCCTTGTTATAAAATGAGCTAATTCGTAATTCCTGAGGTTGCTCTGGCGTGTGAGGATGAAAGGTTGTGTGCATTGAATGCCTGACTCTCAGTAAGGGCAAGTCATGCTGAAGGCAATGATGACAATGTCTCTAAAGCAGAACAAGAAGAAAAGATTCCAGCATTCTGGAAGGCTGATCTTTTCCACGGTAGCTGGGAACACCCAACATTCCTCTGTTTAGAAGAATTTCTAGAATTTGTACCAGTGTAGAAAACAGCACAGGCCTAAGTTGTGTCCAAGCGCAGAATAACAGGGTTTTGTTTTGGTGAATGTTTCAGGACTATTTCAATGATACTGGGGGAGTTGAAGCCCTAACACAGAAGACTAGATAATATATTTTTTTCTCATTATTCCCAATTGTCCTGAAAACGAATAATGAAAAAGCAAAACTTCTGTCATGAATGTATATTAAATATTTTTATTTAGAAAATTATTAGCCAATTGCAGAGAGCCAGAGAAACCTGAGTTGACAATCGATGGCAAAACTTCTGGAGTCTTTCCTGTCGATTTCTACCTACCTTTGCCTAAAATTCTCTAACTAACTAGGGAAGAGGCTGTTTATTCCACAGTTTGGAATGAGGCTTAAAATTGAATATACCGGGAGGCCGAGACGGGCGGATCACGAGGTCAGGAAATCGAGACCATCCTGGCTAACACGGTGAAACCCCGTCTCTACTAAAAGAAATACAAAAACCCAGCCGGGCGAGGTGGCGGGCGCCTGTAGTCCCAGCTGCTCGGGAGGCTGAGGCAGGAGAATGGCGTGAACCCGGGAGGCGGAGCTTGCAGTGAGCTGGGATCCGGCCACTGCACTCCAGCCTGGGCGACAGAGCCAGACTCCGTCTCAAAAAAAAAAAAAAAAAATTGAATATCCCTAGAAAGGTATTGTTTTAAGTGTATACCAAGGTGTAAAAGATGGATTTTTAAAAATTTTAAATTTTAATATTTTAGAGGTGGGGGTCTCACTGTGTTGCCCAGGCTAGAGTGCAGTGGTGTGATCATAGCTCACTGCGGCCTTGGACTCCTGGGCTCGAGTGATCTTGCCTCAGCTTTCCCAGTAGCTGGGATTAGATGAATTGTTTTGCATATAGGTGCTTCAAGGAAATGAGTCTGGGATGGGTAAAGATAAAAGGCTAAAGGTGAGGAAGGATGTGGAGAAAGGAGGGAGACATAGGACGAACTCTGTCTTCGTAATTAGCAAGTCCAGGTCTGCTTAGTAGCCTCCAGATTTGGGTTTTTATTTTTTTCCTCGCTTGAAAAAGGAAGACTAAATATGGAAATAATTCAGACTTTGACTTTTGGGAGATCAGAATTTGAGGTCTGATTTTGGCACTTACATCTTTGGGGAAGGTGCTTTCTATCTTCTTAACTGTAATGTAGCCCTGCTGTCTATGCATGGAGTTGTCTGGAGGCATGAATGAAATGATGCCATCAAGCCTTTAGACTTGTGAGGCACACAGCTGGTGCTTGGGATTATTTGGTGGGGATTTGGCATCAGATTTAAGAATGCAACCTCTGGGGTCAGACAAATGCAGCCTCAATCCAGCAAAGTCACTCACTAGCTGGTGTTTTTGGACAACTTACTTTATGAGTTTCCTCATCTACAAGCTGCTACCGATCATAATTTACCTCCTGTTGTTGCTGAGAGGCTAAGACAGCTTGCATCAAGCTCTATGCCCAGTGCAGACTACTTAGTAGGAGCTCCATAACCAGTAGCTGATACTGTCTCCCGTTATGCCGGGGACACTGCTTGGCTTTGGGGAGGAAGCGGTGGATGGCTGGCTGCAGGAGCTCTCCTGAGCTCAATCCTCTGCTCTTTCTTTGATGCTATCGCCCCTCACTTAGATTTGAGTAAGCATTTATGTATTTCTGCAAAAATATCGAATGTAACCTTTCTCAATTTTTCCAAACCCGTGACTCCTTTTGATGAACATATTTTTAAAACAATCCCTCACATTCTTTTCTAGAGTTTGATTCCCTGCCCCCCTGCCCATTCCCCACTCCCTGGGCATTGCCTTGAGGGGAACGTTTCCCATCCAAAGGCTAGTCGTTGCTGAAGGCATGACTTCCCAGCCCTGTACAAGGCACTTTGGGACTTCTGGTGGCTCTTACGGGTGAAAAGAAAATGATACTCTCAGCAAACTGAGCAACTGAGTGGGTTCTGGGGAAGCTGGAGCAGCTTTCTCCATTCTGTTATTCAAATATTATTTTCTGTATTTTTCACGATGAGACAAATGGTGGGGAACACTGGTCTAAATAATGAAGCCCAAGCTCTTTGGTCTGGAGGCAAAATCCCCCATAACTCAGCTCTGGTTAAATTGCGTAGCCTCCCCTCCCCTCCCCTCTCCTCCCCTCTCCTCCCCTCTCCTCCCCTCTCCTCCCCTCTCCTCCCCTCTCCTCCCCTCTCCTCCCGCCCCCTCCCCTCTCCTTCCCTTCATTTCCCTTCCCTGGCAGTCTCACTGTGTTGCCCAGGCTGGAGTGCAGTGGTGCAATCTCTGTTCACTGTAATCTCTGCTTCCTGGGTTCAAGCAATTCTCCTGCCTCATGCTCCTAAGTAGTTGGGACTACAGGCATGCGCCACCATGCCCGTCCAATTTTTGTATTTTTAGTAGAGTCGTGTTTTCTCCATGTTGCCCATCTTTTTGCTGCTGTTTGAGAAAGGTGTAGGCAAGACCCTTCTCAAACTTTGTCTTCCTTTGCTCTCACGCCACCACCACAACAATCATCAAAATACAAGAAGACTTCTGTGACCCAAATATAGGGGAGTTTTCCCCCCACACATCACACAGTGGACACAGCTAGGCGTCCTCCAATTCAGCACAGGTTGGAGCTCACTGGTTGGAAACTCAGTCCCCAAGACTGCCCCCCACCACCTCCCAGGTACCAGTTACAAGTCCAGGCCTCTGGAACTTCTGACCAACCAGCTTAAAGTTGGGGTTCCCATGACCCTTCTTTGGGTTCAATTAATCTGCTGATGTGGCTCACAGAACTCAGGGAAACACTTACGTAGGTTTACCGGTTTATTAATAGGACAAAGGATATAGATGAAGAGATGCCTGGGGTGAGGTATGGGGAAAGGAACGGTGGAGCTTCCATGCCCTCCCTGGGCACTACCCTCCAGGAATCTACATGTGTTCAGCTGTCTAGAAGCTCTCCAAACCCAGCCCTCGTGGAGTTTTATGGAAGCTTCATGGTGTCAGCATTCTTTCCCTTAGAGTATGAGGAAGGACCCTCTTTGGGAAGGGTCTTAAGACCCACAATCAGAAAGCTGGGGGAAGATTAGAGTCCTGCCTTGGGGCAGGTGAAAAGAAGGCAGAAGAAGGCCCAAGAGATTCCTGAGGTCTGCCCCTGAAACCTAATACACTCAACATAATAACAAAAGACTGTAGCAAGGGATATGGGAGTTATGAACCAGGAACTGTGGACAAAAACCTATCTCTACCTCTCTATCTTATAACAGCATGGCTCCCCATAGAATGCTTATTTTTCATCTACACTGAACGCTGCTGTTTTATAAGCAATAGAACCATATTTCTTTTTACCTTCTAGTATCTGAATTTGCTGTTCTGTCCATCCACAATCCTTCCCTTGACTTGTTTTCTGATTGTATTACGGTTCTCCAGAGAAACAGAACCAATAGGGTGTGTGTCTTAGCACATTTGTGCTGCATAACAAAATACCTAAGACTGGGTAATTCATAAAAAACAGACATTTATTTCTCACAGTTCTGGAGGCTGGGAAGACCAAGATCAAGGCACCAACAGATTTGATGTCTTGTGAGGGCTGCTCTCTGCTCTCAAAATGATGCCTTGTTGCTGCCTCCTCCGGAAGGGATGAATGCCATGTCATCACATGGTGGAAAGGACAGGAGAGCACAAGGACCAAACAGCTCCCTTGCATCTCTTCTATAAGATCATTAATCTCATTCCTGAGGGCTCTGTCCCATCTCTTAATACTATCATATTGGTGATTAAGTTTCAACTTCTGCATTTTGGGAGGAAGCAATCAGGCTATAGCAACATGTGTATATAGAAAGTTGTATTTTAAGGAATTGGCTCATGTGATTATGAAGGTTTACAAGTCCAAAATCTACAGCACAGGCTGGAGATCCAAGGAAGAGTTGATTTTGCCATCTGAAGGCCATCTGCTGCAGAATTCCCTCTTGTCTGAGGGAGTTAGTCTTGTTCTATTCAGGCCTTCAACTGATTGGATAATGCCCATCCACATTAGGGAGGGTAATCTCCTTTACTCAATGTCCACTGATTTACACATTAATTGCTTCAAAAAAAAAAAAAAAAAAAAAAAAAAAAAAAAAAAAAAACACGGCCACAGAAACATCCAGAATAATGTTTGGCCATTTATCTGGACACTGCAGCCCAGCCAACCTGACACATAAATTAACCATCATACTGGTGAAATCTTGTATTCATTCTACAAGTTCCCCATAAAAAATTCATTCCCTTGGAGGCCTTTCCCAGTCATGGCCCTTGTGGTTGGCAGGATTCCAAGGTGATCCCCAGTGACCCATGATCTTGTATAATCTCCTCCTCTTGAGTGCAGGGAAATCTACGAATATGATGCAATATCACTCCTTTGATTATGTTACGTTGTGTGGAAAAGGTAGAAGAATTTTGGAGATGTAATTGAGGTTCCTAATCAGTTGACTTTGAGTTAATCAAAAAGGAGATTGTTCTGAGTGAGCCTGGACTAATTAGGTAGCCTAATTAGAAAAACACACAAATCATATCTATACTGATCAATAAATTGTTACAAAGTGAAATTCCACTCATGTAACTACCACTCATATAAAGAAATGGAATATTATGAGCATCCTGGAAACTCTTACCATTCCCCCATTCCCCTAACAAGTTGCTAATACTCTTTAAAGGTAACCATCACCTGACTTAAAACACCATAGTTTAATTTGGCCTTTCATGGGTGCTTTATTTGAACGGTATAATATAGTATGCACTCCTTGATGCTTCGTTTCTTTTACTCAAGATTGTGTTTTCAAGATTCATCCATGTTGTTAGGTATAGAAATAATTCATTAATTTGCATGGCTATTTAGTGTTCCATCTATGAATATACCACAATTTATTTTTCTTTTTTATTGTTGATAGACATTTGTGTTGCTTCCAGTTTAGCCTACCACAAGTGGGATTGTTGTGTAAAGCATGCTACATGTGTTTTGGTGCCCATATAATAAATTACTGTTGAATAGAATATAGGAGTGGACATACTGAGCATTTAGGTTGTGCATATGTTCAGCTTTTGTAAATTCTACCTGGGAAGGAAAGAGTTGGCAGCAATTCTGCAATCAATTTTCTCCCTGTATTGAGGATGCCTGGGAAAAAAGGAAAAGTGACTCAGGTAAATCATCTAGTAAATGCACTAATGAAAGACCTCCTGGCAAATACCTTAATGGTAATTACTAGTGGCAGAGTCCTTATCTAGGGAATGCTTTTTAGCAGGATATACTAGAACAGTTTATGTTGCTTTTTGTGAATGTACCTGGAATGCATGTCTTTACAGAACATAGATTCCAGGAAAATGTCAACCAAGCAATGTAATTATTAGAATATAAAGTATAGATGTTTCATAACCAAAAGAGCTTCCATTTGTAAACACGATGCCACGTACACATTACTTATAGGCCCCCTACCATGACAAGTAAGAAACTGGAGAGTGGCGTTGGTAATCAACCATCTTGCCTTGCTTTTCCTGTGTCTCACAATTACCTGTATCCTTGTGATTATTTGTTGATGGTGGGGTAAGATCTCTGAATCTTTGAAGTGTGATTTTCAATTCTTTGTGTTATCTCATTACCAAACAATCTTCCACAGTGATAGTTCCTATTTATCCTTCCAACAGCAGCGTGTGAGGGCTCCACTTGCTTCCATTCTTGCTAATGCTTGTCCATGTCAACATTTTTTAGACATTGTAGAATGTGTGTAAGCTCTTTGACTTTTTCTTCTTTCAAATTGCCTTGATTATTCTTGGCCCTTTTATTTCCATATAATCAAATCATCTTGTCAATTTCCACAGCAAATCTGGCCCAATTTTGATTGAGAGAGCATTAAATCTATACACAAATGTGACAGAAAGGCCATATTTTCAATTAAGTATTGTGAGTTGAATGATGTTCCCCCAAATGATAAGTGGAAGTTTTAACCCCCATACCTGTGAATATTACCTTAGTTGAAATAGGTTCTTTGCAGATATAATTAAGTCAAAATGAGGTTACATCAAATGTGGGTGGACCCAAAGTTCAATGGCTGGAGTCCTTGTATGGATAAGATAATTGATTTTTTGGTCTCTTTTATTTTCTGATATTTATTTAAGGCTAAAAATTTATTTCTAAGTATGGTTTTAGCTGTTTGTCACAATTTTTATTATGTTTGCATCTTTGTGAACATGATTAATTTAGCTAAAAGTATTTTCTAACTTTGTTATTTCTTCTTTGACTCATGGGTAATTTCGAAATGTGTTATTCAATTTGAAAAAACTGAGTAATTTCAAGTTGCATTTCTGTTATTGAGTCCTAGTTTAATTTCATTATGATCAGAGAACATATTGATTTTAATCCTTCGAAATTTTTGAGACTTGCTCTATGACCCAGCTTATGTTTAATTTTGGGAAGTCCTCCATGATTTTTCTGTAGTTGCTAAGGTCAGTGTTCTATATTAGTAGATACATGTAATTGTGTTCACATTTTTCTATCTTGGATTATTTTTTGTTTGCTTGTCCTATCAATGATTCAGCAAGGTATGTTAATCTCATCATGATTGTGTATTTGTCTACTTCCTTTTAGTTCTGTCAAGGTTTTATGTATCTATTTTTAGGTTATATCAATAGGTGTGTACACATTTAAAATTGTTACAACTTCCTGCTAAAATGGTCTTTTTGTTATTATATGCCTGTAATTATGCTTCACTTGTAATTATGCTTGTTGCTAGAATGTCACCTTCGTATGGTATTTCTATAGGTATACGAACTCTCCTTTGGTTAGTATTTGCATAGTGCATCTAATTACAGCATTTGCTTTAAGCCTTTCTATGTGTTTATACTTAAGATGTGTCTCTTATAAGGAGTATAGAGATAAGTTTTATTTTGTTTTTTAAATCTATATGTTTATATGTCTAATGCTTGTCTCCCAGTTGGAGTATTTAGTCAGCATGAATTTTAAGCCTTTCTATGTCTTTATACTTAGGATGTGTCTCTTATAAGGAGTATAGAGAAAAGTTTTATTTTGTTTTTTAAATCTATATGTTTATATGTCTAATGTTTGACTCGTAGTTGGATATTTAGTCAGCGTGAATTTAGTATAACTACTTAAATATTTGTGTTAAAATCTATCATCTTATTTGTTTTATATTTTTCCAATTCATTCTTTCTCCCTCTCTATTTTCCTGTTTTATGGGTCTGCTGGTAGTAAAATTTCTCAATTCTCATTTGTTTAAACATAAGTTTACTGAATTTCACTTTTAAAAGGTATTTTTATTGTGTATAAAATGTTATGTTAGAGCACCTTGAAGATATTCCATCATCTTTTGACTTCCATTCTTTCTTTTGAAAAGTTAGTCCAAGCTTTTTCCTTTGAAGGTAATTTTTTTTTTTTTTTTTTTTTTTTTTTTTTTTTTTTGAGATGGAGTCTTACTCTGTCACCCAGGCTGGAGTGCAGTGGTGCGATCTCGGCTCACTGTAAGCTCCACCTCATGGGTTCAAGAGATTCTCCTGCCTCAGCCTCCCGAGTAGCTAGGACTACAGGTGCATGCCACCATACCTGGCTATTTTTTTTTGTATTTTTAGTAGAGACAGGGTTTCACCGTGTTAGCCAGGATGGTCTCAATCTCCTGATCCCATGATCCGCCCACCTCGGCCTCCCAAAGTGCTGGGATTACAGGCATGAGCCACTGCGCCCAGAAACTTTTTTTTTAAACTTTAGTTTCTTTAAAAATTTACTCCTTTGATTTTCAGCAGTTTTACTTTGATGTACCTAGATATGACTTTCTTTGTATTTATCCTACTTAGGGTTTGTAGTTCCTTTTGATGTAGATTGATGTCTTTCATTATTTTTGGAAAATCCTTAGCACGATGACATAAAATATCACTTAATTCCCATTGTTCTCTCATATTCTGGAAGCCCAATTATATTTGTTACACATTTTGATGATATCCCTTAGGTTTCTTAAACTCTCTTTGTATTTTCCAGTTTTTTCTCTCTATAATCCATTCCAAATATTTTCTTATGCATTATCTCTTTGTCATTAATTCTATCTTCAGCTGAGTCATATAAATAATTGTGGTTTTCAGTTTCAAAATTTTCATTTGATTTTTAAAATATTTTTCAGTTGTGAGAGTTTCCATCGTGCCTTATTAAATTGAATATATCAACCACAGTTATTTAAAAAATTGTGTCTAACAAGTGAAATATCTGGGTTTTCCATGGGTCTACTTCTGTTGTCTGTTTATTTCTTAACTACAGACAATTCTTGTCTATTTGATGTCTAGCAAATTTAGGTTGAATGCTCTATGTGATGCATGAAAAATTAAAATAAAGTTGAGGCTGGGCAATGTTGTCTTTCTCAGGTCATGATGATTTACTTTTGCTTCTGGAAGACATGCAGGATTGGCTGATTACCTTAATCTAATTAGATACTGAGATGTTTCAAAGCTTAGCATCAATCTTCGTGAGGACTGGCTTTTATTGATTCAAGAGACTGAGGAATTTTTTTTCTTCTTTCAGTTTTTAGACAGGGTCTATTTCTGTTGCCCAGGCTGGAGTGCAGTGGTGCAGTCATGGCTCACTGCAGCCTCAACCACCCAGGTTCAGGTGATTCTCCTACCTCAGTCTCTCAGGTGACTGGGGCTATGGGTGTGTGCCACGATGCCCAGCTAATTTTTTTGTATTTTTTGTAGAGATAGAGATTCACCATGTTGCCTGGGCTGGTCTCAAACTCCTGGGCTCAAGTAATTCTTCCTGACTCAGCCTCCCAAAGTTGTTGTGGTTACAGGCGTGAGCCACTGCACTCAGCCAGGGATTTTCTTCGGCAGTAAAGTTCCTTTCAGGACTAAATGGCCTGTATGGGGTCGTATGCTAATTTCTGACACAATCATGTTGGCCCAAGGAATGATATTTACATAGTGGCTTAGGTCTGGTTTACCTTAACCAGTTAACTGTAAAGGGACTACCTTGATTAGGTTCAAATAATCAGGCTCTCTCTCTGTAAGTGGACTTAATCTACCTTTCCGATAATTATATGATGGATACATAAAGCTGATGAGGGGGAAATATTCAGGGAAAGAACCAGAGTTTACTACACATGGTGACTGCAAAGGACATGATTGAAATCAAGACTTGGGAAATCTGAGTTCTAGGTTTGACTTTACCTCTGATTTTAAAATAGAGTCTTCTCTTGACAAGGTATATCCTGTCTCTACACTTGAAAGTCTCAGTATAGCAGGGGAGTAGAATTAAATTGGTGACTTTCAGATCATTTTTATGCACAGATGTGCTTCTATATTTACTGTGGACCAAGTGGGACTCCATTTTTTACTTCAGACTAATTGTTACCTGGGGTTCTATGTAGGATTTCACTTGATTAGAGAATACCTCAGCTAAAGAAATATTTTAAAACTAGTGGACCAAATGATTTTAAATATCTTCTGTTTTATCCTTTTAAAGATAGAAATTAGTAGACCAAATGTATTGCTCTGCTTATTTTTGAGGTTTTGGGGAAAAAACCCTACTAATGTTTAATCTCTACTGTGTTTAATCTCTTTAAAAAAAAGCAACAGCTAAGATTTGGAAGCAACCTAAGTGTCCATCAACAGATGTGTGGATAAAGAAAATGTGGTACATATATACAATGGAGTACTATTCAGGCATGAAAAAAAATGAGATCCAGTCATTTGCAACAACATGGATGGAACTGGAAATCATTAAGTTAAATAAGTCAGGCACAGAAAGACAAATGTCGCATGTTCTCATTTGTGGGATCTAAAAATCAAAACAATTAAACTTGTGGTTATAGAAAGTAGAAGGGTAGTTACCAGAGACTGGAAGGACAGTAGGGGATGTCGGGGAGGTGGGAATGGTTGGTGGATACAAAAAATTAGAAAGAATGAATAAGACCTACTATCTGATAGCACATCAGGGTGACTATAGTGAATAATAGCTATATATTTAAAAATAGCCTAAAGAGTGTGATGGGATTATTTGCAACTCAAAGGATAAATGCTTGAGGGGATGGATGCCCCATTCTCCATGATGTGTTTATTTCATATTGCATGCCTGTATCAATACATCTTGTACCCCATACATATATACACCTATATACCCACGAAAATACAAAGTAAACAATTTTTAAAAAGCTAATGACCACAGATGTTATTTTTTTGAGGAGAAAAACATATTATACAGTACCATTGTAAAGTTTCTAATCTTAAGTTTGCTAGAAATGTGACATTGTAAATGAAATAAAAAATGAAGAAATTTCTTTACATTATAAAACTATACAGTATGAGAGCTTAGCTGATTTTTTTTGGAAGGTATATGGTAGGCAGAATTCTAACATGGCCCCCAAGATTCCTGCACCCTGGTGCAGGAATTAAACCTCTTCCCTGTGGTTTAATTAAACACAAATGTATGGACTGCTTAGAGAGAGATGTCCAGATGTAATTAAGGTCCCATATCAGCTGACCTTAAAGTGGACAGATTATCAGGGTGAGACTTACCTAACCACATAAGCTTTTTAAATCTAGATCTAGATCAAGATCTAGAGGTCAGAGACAGAGGAAGACAAAGTTGTGAAGCACCAAGAGGATTCAGTGTGTGAGAGTTTCTCCACTGCTGACTTGAAGATGCAAGGGACCCTGGTGAGGATTGTAGGTGCCTTCTAGGGGTTGAGGGCAGCCCCTGACTGACAGCCAGCACAGAAACAACCTCAGTCTTACAACCACAAGGAACTGAATTATGCCACAACTATGTGAGCTTCAAAGATGTATTAGTCCTCTTGTGATGCCATAACAAGATACCATAGACTGGGTGGCCTGGACAACAGGCATTTGTTTATTCACAGTTCTGGAGGCTGGAAGCACAAAATCAAGGTGCTGGCAGTGTTGATTTCTGGTGAGTCTTCTCCTCCTGGCTTGCAGTCAGACACCATTTCGCTATGCCCTCCTGCAGCCTTTCCTCTGCATGCAGCATGTGAGAGTGAAGGGGGAGAGATTATTTTTGGTATCACCTCCTCTTTTTATTTTTATTTCTAAAAAGCATTAATATTTATATTTTATTTAGAGACAGAGTCTCACTCTGTCACCCAGGCTGGAGTGTTGTGGTACAATCATAGGTCACTGTAACCTCAAATTCTTCCTGGTCTCAAGTGATCCTCCTGACTCAACCTCCCAAAGTGCTGGGATAACACATTCGGCTGCCGCCTCTTCATATAAGGACACCAGTCCTTTTCTTTATAGGTCCTACTTCCAAATATAAGTCACCCTGGGAGCTGGGTTTCAATGTATGAGTTTTGGGGGAACACAATTCAGTCCATAACAGAAGAAGACCCTGAACTCTAGATTAGAATTTAGGTTGGCAGCCCAGGCTGATACCTTGATTTCAGCTCAGTAAGACTCTGAACAGATAACCCAGCCTTGCCAAGCCCCGACTTCTAGCCACCAGAATCTGTGAGATAATATACTGTTGCTGTTTCAAGCTGATATGGTTTGACTGTGTCTCCACCCAAATCTCATCTTGAATTGTAGCTCCATAGTACCCATGTATTGTGGGAGGGATCTGGTGGGAGGTAACTGAATCATGGCAGTGGGCTTTCCTGTGCTGTACTTGTGATAGTGAATAAGTCTCATGAGATCTGATGGTTTTATAAAGGGTAGTTCCCCTGCACACACTCTTGCCTGCCACCATGTAGGACATGCTTTTCCTCCTGCTTCGCCTTCTGCCATTCTTGTGAGGCCTCCCTAGTCATGTGGAACTGTGAGTCCATTAAACCTCTTTTTCTTTATAAATTACCCAGTCTTAGGTATGTCTTTGCTGGAAGTGCGAGAACGGACTAATACACAAGCCATTAATTTTGTGGTAATTTGTTAGGAAGCAATAGAAAATACCGGGCACCTAAAAATTGTAGGCTAATCTCATTTTATTCATGGAGAAAATCATGTCCAAAGAAACACAAATAGTAACATGATTTGTTGAAGTTTACTCTGTCAGAAATGATGGGACACAAGAACTGCAACAACATTATTCTTACTCTAGACCTCTTTCCACGATAATTTTTACTCCTTGGCCTCCTGCTGATGTAGCCAATTAGGTTTTATGCTTAAAAAAGCCACTTTGAGGCTGGGCGTGGTGACTCACCCCTGTAATCCCACTGCTTTGGGAGGTCCAGGCAGGAGGATCGCTTTGGCTAGGAAGTTCAAGGCTGCGGTGAGCCATGATGGTGCCACTGCAGTCCAGCCTGAGGAACAGAGCCAGACCCCTGTCTCAAAAAATAGAAGCCACTTTGTCTCAAATCCCTTTCCTCTGCTTTCCAGACACTGTGTAGGTCACTAGGAAAACTCTAGAGATTTAGCTCCCAACTTCTAGAAGGTTCTTCCTTCTGGTTCACTTATATGCAAGGTTTATGCAAACAGGGTCCATAGACGACCTCTATTTGAGTCACCTATGCTGTTTGCCAAAAAATGTGAATTCCTGGGCCCCACCCTGAGAGACTGGCTCCACGAGTGACACTGATGCACATTAAGGCTGCAGAAATGAGACTGCATGCTGTGTGCACCCTTTCCTATGTGCTGGCTTCTCCGAGGAGATCAAAAACATCTGTTCATCCTTCTATGCATAATAGGCCATAGCATAATTTTGATTACCTCATTCCCACAAGACTCCAGTGAGATGGGTTCATCTTACCATTGGAAAGTGTCCAATGTCGGGATCCTTCCTGGTGTTCCCAGGGCATCACATCATCTTTCTCCTTGTTCTGCTTGCATCAGCCAAATCCATTAGTACCAAAGAAACACGGTTATTAGGAAACACCTACCTAGCCCCTAGGATGAAGACTTTACTAGTCACCATTTGGGGTTTGTATATAAAGATCCTGATGGCTTGTTTTTATTTTTTTCTTTTTATTTATTTTTAGAGACAGGGTCTCACTTTGTCACCCAGCCAGGAGTGCGGTGGTGCAGTCATAGCTCACTGTAGCCTTGAACTCCTGGGCTCAAGCGATCCTCCTGTATTAGTCTCCCCAGTAGCTAGGACTACAGACATGCACCACCATGCCCCGCTAATTTTTTAAAATTTTGTAGAGACGAGGGTCTGATTATTTTTCCCTGGATGATCTCAAACTCCTGGTCTCAAACGATCCTCCCACCTTGGCTTCCTGAAGTGTTGGGATTACAGGCCTGAGCCACTGTTTGTTTTCTGAGTGCTGTTCATTTCAAGAGATGTGTGTTTCAGACCATGGTCAAGGATTTGAATTTTGTCCCTCTCTGTGATGAGGGAAGAAAACCCAACGCGCTTTGTTAAAAATAAAAGTAACCACAAATTTCCCTGTTCACATTAAGGAGGCTGTGTCCCAATCCCAGTCTTAAATGATGGGAATCTCTGCATGCCATTTCTTACTTGGCTACCTCGTCATTTAGGTGTGATTGCTCTTAACGTTTAAATTTCCTTTTGGCAAGATGCTTGCTGTCTATTTGAGTACGTGGTCACTCAAAACTCGTTGGTCAACTATACATAGTATGCAGCACAGTTATGAATGTCAGGAATCTGAATGGCACAGCATGCTTTGCATCCAGTGACAACCTTCTTTTGAGCAGGAGGATTGTCCTACTCCTCGTTTCATAAAGATGCTCACATTTAAAATGAAAAAGTTCTTAAAAAACACCTTTTAATACTAAATGGTAGGGTGGGAGATAATCTGGGGGAAATTAAAAAAAAAAAATCTGGCCCAGAAGGCAGCATTATGGGATATAGCATAATTTCTGTTTATTACTACATTTAAAGGAGGATATTGTGGACTGTCCAAAAATGTGATCAGTTCTCTTTAAACCCTTGGCATGTTGTCTCAGCCTCTGTCTGTTTACATGGTTGGCCTTTAGAGATTAGAGGTTTTAAAGAATTAGATGGATCTAAGTGTTTGCAAATTCTACTAGGGATGCTTTGCAAGCCTAGGAAATAAAAAAAAAAAAAATACACTCCAGGCTCTTGGCTGCTCAGTGGTGCAAACTCACTGCAGCCTGAACCTCTGCCAACTCTGATCTGTTATGCCCTGGGCAATCAAAAGAGCTTTCACCAGCAGGGACTGACCAGTTTGGCTGGGTGCTGGCCTTTGAGTATAACACTGGGGAGAGGGCAGCCTACTCCTCAAAATGTACTCTTGTTCGACCAGTTTTCCTAGAGCTGCAATTTTTCAAGAGAAATCAACAATTATATTTTATTGTAAGATGTATTGATTTTAACTGCAACAAATTCAATTTTTAGAAAACACTGTGTGCCAATCAAAATACATCTGTGGACATCTTTGGACTTTCAGGGCACCAGTGTGCAATCCAAATACCCTAGTTCTTCATAAAGCTGAAGTGAAAGAATGTTTCCAGAAAAGGTCCAGGAGATAAGAGAAACTAAACTGTTTTTGCTACTCTCACACTCAAAACAGAGCTGGATGTGTGGGGTTTTTCTTCCACACCAACTGATTCTCTGAAACTGAGTGTCCTACAGTGTGATTCAGCTCTGACACTATCTACCTGGAAAGTCAGAACCCACAGGTTAAGGGATCTGTCCCACAAGGCTGCCTCCCACTTCTCATGCCAATTGCAAATTCTGACAACTGACTATAAATTGGAGGTTCCCATAACCCTTTCCTCAGTTTTACATTTGCTAGAGTGGCTCAAAACTCAGGGAAGCACTCTACTTACTATTGCTGAGCTATTACAAAGGATATATTAAAGAATACAAAGGGACAGCCAGATGAGATACATAGGAGAGGTTCAGAAGGGTCTAGAACACAGGAGCTTCCCTCCCTGTGGAGCTGGGTGCACCACTCTTCCGGAATATGGATACGTTCAGCAACCCAGAAGCTCTCCTGGCACTGACCTTTTGGGTTTTGATGGAGGCTTCATTGCATAGGCATGGTTGATTAAATCATTGGCCATTGGTGATCAACTCATCCTTCAGCCCCTCTCCTCTCCCAGGGGGTAAGGGGGTGGGGCTGAAAGTTCCAACCCTCCAATCACTTGGTTGGCTCCCCTGGCAATCAACCCTCATCCCGAGGCTACCAAGGGTACCCCCACCATCAGTCATCTCATTAACATATACAAAGACAAGTATCACTTCTGAAATTTGGAACCTAGATGAAGACCAAATGTGTATTTCTTGTTATAAATCACAATATCACAGAAAATTTCCTGCCTTGGGAGTTACTCAGTGACTACTTCGGAGCTATGTCCCTAATCTCTTGAATTTGTTTATTTGTTAACTCTATGAAAATGGCTTCAGCTGGCTTGAGCTAGACTGTAATTCGAATTTTTTTTTTTTTTTGAGACGGAGTCTCGCTCAGTCGCCCAGGCTGGAGTGCAGTGGCCGGATCTCAGCTCACTGCAAACTCCGCCTCCCGGGTTTACGCCATTCTCCTGCCTCAGCCTCCAGAGTAGCTGGAACTACAGGCACCTGCCACCACGCCTGGCAAATTTTTTGCATTTTTAGTAGAGACAGGGTCAATTTTTTTTTTAAAGGCGTTTCTCTTTCTGCTACCCTCTAAAAACTATAGTTTATTTTTTATTTTTTATTTTTTTTTACCATTCCTCAAATATATGCTGCTGTGGTAAATGCTGGCATGCACTTTCAAATCCCCCGCTTCTGTACCAAGGCTCTCATAGTCCCAGCTACTGGGAGTGCTAGCTGGTCACAGCTCCCAGCTTCCAGCTCCCAGCTCCCTCTCTTTTTGGGAATTGTGGGCTGAAGTGAGCTGCTCCACCAAAAGTTACACTTTCTCCTGGGGATGTTTGTGTAGTCTGCAGTCAATGACTGGTCAATTCAGGGGTACAAAGGCATGGCCAACTTGCCTCAATCTGGGACAACCCTGAAGACTGATCCAAGGTTCAGATCACAGGATTCAAAAAAGGATCAGCTATGGCCTCTGTTGAGAGCTTTGTAGGTCAGAACTGATAGCAGGAGACTGTTACAGAACTGCCCTTCGAGATGGAGGCCAGGTGGCACTGCTTACCCATTGAAAGTGAAATGGGTGCAATTATTGCAATAATGTGTGCAGAGTTGGTTCCTTCTGGTGGGTTCGTGGTCTCACTGACTTCAGGAATGGAGCCATAGACCTTTGCGGTGTTACAGCTCTAAAAGATGGCATGGACCCAGAGAGTGAGCAGCAACAAGATTTATTGTGAAGAGCAAAAAAACAAAACTTCCACAGTGTGGAAGGAAACCCCAGCTGGTTGCCTGGCGGGGGTGGCTGCTGCTGGCTGGGGTAGCCAGCTTTTATTCCCTTATTTGTCCCCACCCATGTCCTGCTGATTGGTCCATTTTACAGAGTGCTGATTGGTCCGTTTTACAAACCTCTACCTACAGAGCATTGATTGGTGAATTTTTACACAGCACTGACTGGTGCATTTTACAAACCTCTTGCTAGCTACAGAGCACTGATTGGTGCATTTTACAATCCCCTTGTAAGACAGAAAAGTTCTCCAAGTCTCCACTCTACCCAGGAAGTCCAGATGGCTTCACCTCTCAATAAGTAGCAGGCTTGGAATGGTAGCCAGGCAGGCTTGAACTTCAGAGAGCTATGGAAATGTTTAATAGCACATGATGTTACTAGGGTAAAGAGAAATGACCATTGCTAAGAGTATTGCTTCATTTGTTAATATATAAGCAAAAGAAATCAGGATGAATGATCAGGGGCGGGCGTGGTGGCTCATGCCTATAATCCTAGCACTTTGGAAAGCCAAGATGGGCAGATCACAATGTCAGGAATTTGAGACCATCCTGGCCAACATGGTAAAATCCCGTCTCCATTAAAAATACAAAAATTAACTGGGCATGGTGGCATGTGCCTGTAGTCCCAGCTACTCGGGAGGCTGAGGCTGGAGAATGACTGGAACCCAGGAGGTAGAGGTTGCAGTGAGCCGAGATCACACCACTGCACTCCAGCCTGGGTGGCATAGCGAGACTCTGTCTCACCAAAAAAAAAGAAAAAAAGAAAAAAAAAATAAAGCAGGATGAATGATCAGGAAGTCCAATAGCAGTTAACCCAATAAAATTTCACCATTCTTGCCCAATTTTTGGATGGAGTCACTTCCCAGACACTGACTGAAGGAGAAAGTCTTTCCTGTGAGGAAGCATGCAGAAGTGCCATGGCAGGTGTATGCATTAATTAGTTTCCAAGTTCTTTTCCAAAAAGATGGTGGCTGTTTACTCAGGTAGTGCTGCACTGGGAAAACCCCACACTGTGTAAAGTGGAATACCTCAACATTTTGAAGACTCTCGGACACAGGGTCCAAGTTGACATTGATATCTGGGGACCAAAAGCATTATTATGTCTCTCAGAATGATGGCATATGGGATCTAGGTAATGAATGGAGTCTTGGCCAAGTCCAGCTCAGAAAGGATCCACAAACCCACTCAGTAGTCATTTCCCCTTTTCCAAAATAATTAATTAGAATGGAAACACTTAGAAGGAATCCATGTGTTTCAAATGAAATTGCAAGGCAAGTTAGGAAATGTTTCAAATGGAATGGTAATGAAACCACAACATCAAAATTGTAAGACGTAATGCTAAGAGTGGAATTTCTAACTTTCAATGATTATATTAGAAAATAAGAAAAGCCTTCTTAGAATGGACATATATGGAAGTTGGTAGCATTCTCATATTGGTTTCTTGGTCTTTGGGTTATGAGGAGAGGTTATATGGAGAGGCCAACTGGAAGCCTTAGAAACTGTCTTACTTCATGGTCAGGAGAGTAAATAAAAAAAAAAATACTGCAAGCTAGGTATATTCCAGAGATTAATACCCCTATGCAAAGACTTAAAAAAGGTGAAAGTGGTCCTCCCATCATATTTCCATTTAGTTCACCAGTTTTAATCTTACACAAACCAAATAATTTCTGGTAGATGATGGTGGACTACCACAAATGTAATCACACAGTAGCATCATTTGTGGTTGCAATGCCTGATATTCTTTTGCTAGAACACATTAATATAGTGTTGGATAAATAGTCTACAGCTATCAGTATGGTGAATGTATTCTTTCCATTATCAAGAAGAAAGTTGAGAACCAGTTTTAATTTTTGTGGATTGAACAACAGTGTGCATTTATGGTCTTTCATCTGGACTGTGCTGTCTTTCCCTCTGTTGTAATACAGTCTGAAGGGACTTGGATTATCTGGACATTGTTCAGAACTTCATATTGGTCTATTGTATTAATGAGATGTTAACCAGAGAAAATGAGAAGTACATGGTAATATAGTCTGGCTGTGTCCCCCACCCAAATCTCACCTTGAATTGTAATAATCCTCACGTGTCGAGGGTGGGACCAGGTGGAGATGATGGAATCATGGGGGCAGTTTCCCCCATAGTATTCTGGTGGTAGTGAATAAGTCTCACAAGATCTGATGGTTTTATAAATGGGATTTCCCTGCACAAGCCCTCTTTCCTGCTCCCGTGTAAGATGTGACTTTGCTTCTCCTTTGCCCTCTGCCATGATTGTGAGGCCTCCCCAGCCATGTGGAACTGTGAGTCCATTAAACCTCTTTCCTTTATAAATTACCCAGTCTCCGGTATGTCTTTATCAGCAGCATGAGAACAGACTAATACACATGGCAAATATATGAGAAGACACATGAGTTTTAGGGTTAGAGATAAACTGTATTTATCTCCATTGGAGAGTGAAGCCAATAAGGAAGAAGCATAGACAAGCAGAAAGGAAGGAAAAATGAGGAGGCAGATGAAGCTGGGAGAGAGAGGAGGAGGCTGAGTGTGCCTGCTCTCCTGTTGGGCTTCCCAGTGATTGGAGTCAAGAAATTGCTTTTTTTTGTCTTAAGCTGGGTTGAGTTGAAATTTTGTTACATGTAACCATTGACAGTCATTGACAGCCTGCCCAGATTACTTCATTTTCATGGGAAAAGTGCCCTTAGAGAAAGGACACATTCTGGCCTTTATTCTGTATGGCACATGTCTCTTAGACACCATACCACCTTCAAACAAGGGGGACACCTGCCCTCTTCCCCGCATTTCCCCATTAGAGAGGAGAAAAAGTTAAGCTTTCTTCCTTAAGCAGATTGCATGGCTTTATTATCACAGACTAGGAGAAATCTCAGTACACAACTGGCTCCGTGATCTGATCATTGGCAAAACTGATGATCCCAGGTCAGTCATTCGAACTAATAATGGTTGGTTTAGTAAGTAGTATACTTTATCCAAAAGTTTATTGCTTAAATAATTGAACAAATCAACTTATTTAATTACACTGGGGTATATAAAGTTTATTTTAGAGGATTCACCAGAAAATTACAACTCTTGAAGTTAGATGCATAATAAGGATTTTACAGAGATTTTTGTTCTCCTTTACATGAGTGAGCATTTGCTAATACTTACTTTAAAAGTTTTTGTGGTTACAATTATTGTGGCTAATTTCTGTGGCAGTAACCAGTTAGCAGTTAAAATAGAAAAAAGATTCCGTTTGTAATAGCAACAAAAAAGAGAAAATGTCCATGAATAACACTAAAATGAAACCTGTGAATCTTTATGGAGAAAATGATGAAATTTATCTGAGAGACAGAAAAGAATTTGAATGATGTAGACACATAAAATATTTCTGAAGAAAAGCATGATTAACGTGGAAATGTCAATTCTTCCCAAATTTACTTAAAATTTTAATGTAATTACAATAAAGATTAAATTGGATTTCCTTTTGCTTTTGGAAATTGCCAATTTTTTTAGTATGGCTTAGAAGAATAAACAGGTGAAATATAACAACATTAAAAAAATGCTGAAAAAAATATAATGAGGCAGAAACAAGCTTACTGGATTGTACTGAAAATGTTTATTACCTATTATAAAGCATGGCAATTATATCTGCACAGTACTGGCAGATAAGTAGATACAATGATAATTCAGAAGAATTTGATACCAATAAAATGTACTATCTGATAAATGACATGAGTAATAAAGGGTAGGATTATTTAATGATTATAAAGTAATTAGAAAATAGTCTGTTTAGAATTATTTTACTAAATGCTCACCTGTTTTCTGATGGATTAAAAGACTGCATTTAAAAACAAAATGTAAATAAAAATGAATAGTCTTCTGATCCAGAGTTTGGACAGGATATTTAGCCCAAAGACAATGAAAGAGAAGACAGATTGATGTGATTTCTTACCTAAAGAAAATTAAAAACTTGTTTAGACTTAAAAATTTAAAACAAAACAATACCAACTAAAACACCAATAACAAAGAAGGAAAGTATTTTTAAGAACTCTCTAAGGGAATATCATGTTTAGTATATAAATAAATCACACAAATCAATAAAAATATATTAAGACTCAAGTTCAGTAAAAGAGAAAGTTCTGAAAAATTCAGAGAATTACCCAAGAAACATTAAAAATTTTACTCTCAAATGGTGACTCATGCTGTAATCCCAGCACTTTGGGAAGCTGAGGCGGGAGGATCACTTGAGCCCAAGAGTTTGTGACCAGCCTAGTCAAAATAGCGAGACCCCATTTCTACAAAAAAATTAAAAATGTAGCCGAGCATGGCAGCACGCGCGCCTGTAGTTTGAGCTGCTCAGGAGGCTGAGGCAGCAGAATAGCCTAAACCTGGGAGGTCCAGGCTGCAGTGAGCTCTGATTGCACCACTGCATTACAATCTGGATGCTAGAGTGAGACCTTGTCCCCCAACAAAAAAATAATCAGATGAATGTAAAATAAAACAATGAGATTGTTTTAAGTATGCAATTATCAAACAGCAAACGTCTAATGCTTGAGCATACTTGTTTAAATTTTACATTGTAATTACATGCTTGTATTACACTTTGATTGTATGTATTGAAAACTCTCAAACTGTTAATATTGTGTGATTTGGCACTTCCAGTTCTCAGAATCTATCCTAAGGAAATAATCCAAAATGCAGATTTCCACAAAATATATTAATTATAGCATCATTCATAACTGTGAAAAATAGAAACAAGTTAAATATCCACTGAACGGGAAATGATGAAGGTAAATTGTATTAGATTCATACAGAACAGCCATTTAAAATTATACTTAGAAAGAACTTTTATTGTTTAACAATGTTAAATGAAATTTATATTAATATTTAAATATATATTTAGAATTAAGATAAATGGTTAAATATATTCTGTTTATCTCCAAGTGCTGGGGGTATGTACACCCCTTGAGGAACTCACCATTTTTCCTCCCATCCTTCCACCTCCACATCCCACATCGACTCTTTAAGCATTCTCTATTTTCTTTTCTTTCTTTTTTGTTTTTTTGAGACAGAGTCTTGCTCTGTGGCCTAGGCTGGAGTGCAGTGGCGTGATCTCAGGTCACTGCAGCCTCCACTTCCCAGGCTCAAGTGATTCTCCTGCCTCAGCCTCTCAAGTAGCTGGGATTACAGGCATACACCACCATTCCCAGTTAATTTTTGTATGTTTTGTAGAGACAGGGTTTCACCATGTTGGCCAGGCTGGTCTTGAACTCCTGACCTCAGGTAATCTGCCTGCCTCAGCCTCTCAAAGTGCTGGGATTACAGGCATGAGCCACCATACCTGGCAGCCTTTTCTATTTTCAAATATGGCTCAGAAAACCTGCTTTTATTGTTGTTGGTGTTTTTTTGTTTTAAACAAAAGTCCCTGAGATCTACCATGGGGTCATAAAAGCCCGGACCTCCAAAAACAGTCCTAAGATAGATATCTTGATGAGACGGATACCTGATGAGTCCATGGCTAAGAAACCAAAATACAGTCAATTTCTCAGATGCTGGTGATATGTACAGATAAAATAACTTTAAAAATCTTTTATAATCTAATAATGATAAGATTACCAGAGCTAAAGTTCACTGCACTGAGAGCTTGGTTTTGATTGTGTTAGGAGATACCTATTCGACAGCCAAGTAGAAATGTAGAGTAGATAGTCAAATATACACATGTTGAGGCCAGGACTTTAGAAATAGATGTGTGAGCCACCAGCATAGAGGTGGCATGTAAAAGCATAAATGGGATGAGGGCACCCAAGGAGTGAGTATAGGTACAGAAGATAGGCATACATGTGGGTATTTTGTACTATGTGGACCCTTTTAGAAATTTGAGCCTGCTATATAATGGGATTAGTATAATGTCTCCAAAAGAAAGTAATTTCAGTAAGAATTCCAGAAAAGTTTGCAGCCTTCAATTCTCTATTAAATGGCAACCCAAAAACAAGCAAGAACCCATGGAAATGGTTACCAGGGAGATGTCAACATTCCAGGAATAAGAATGCATTGCAGGTCAGTTGGCTGGACCTCATTGTGACCTGGGAGCCCTGCATGATGAAGGGATGATGGGTGAGTTACTAAGGCTGACTTTTTCCTGAGGACATTGAGTTAGGGAAGTGGCCTCTCCTTGAGGGAAGGAGCCAGATGGCTTCTCAGAGAACAACCACCATATTCAAAATATTCTCAAGTTTCCTTTGTTTCTTCTTGTCTGCGTCTGATGTCCAGGACGTTACTTCACAGGAAAAGGTTAATAGGAGATCAAGATTGGCCAGGTGAGGGAAGAAGGGAAGTGGGAACTTGACTACATGGGTTAGGAGGGTCACACACAGGTACATGGGTAGCTGAGAAAGGAATTGTATGGAAGAAAAGGTAACTTTGGTACAAGTTGATTAAAAAGGTAAGGATAGGAGTGCTGTTCAATGATGGACTGAAGACATTCCTCTTTCTGCCCTTCCCGATTCTCACTAAATTGATAGTAAAATAAGTCAAACCATAAGATTTTAGAGAAAGAGAAAAGGCAATAACGGACAGGAGATGTAAACACATTTTTTTTAAGACTGAAAGCAGAACAGAGGAAGATAGAAACCCAACGCTGCTGATGAGAATTGAGAGCTGTTCAGGATTTGGTAGCAGCAGGCTCCATGGAGGATGAGGGTAAGTCATGGGACTAAAAGCAGAGAGGGTTACCTGAAAGTTTCTGTTAGACTTCTAACGCCATGTCCTGTGCCCACCTCCCCACCTGAGAAGCCAGCCAACCACGCTTGCCCACCTCAGGAGTCAGAAATCATTCTCTAACTACAGAAAATTTAAAACGGAGAGGGTGTGGTTTTAGAAATGATTATCTGATGCATTTGCCCACCCAGAAAATAGTTTTCACAAGGATTTGCAAACATGTGGGAGATCGTGAGACTTTCTAATTAGGAAAAAAAAAAAAAGAGGCATTAATAATTTTTTCCAAAATCCAGAAAATGGGACAAGAAAGAAATGTAATTACAAGACTTTTCTTAATGCACTCCTAATGATGGAAACGCTGTATCATGATTAGTTTACAGCTGGGCTAGAAATACACCGGGAGGATGGTGGAGGAGAAGAGGGGTACAGACAGGTGGAGGAGAGATGCCTCTTTTCATGATTAGTTTTATATTACTTGATTTCTTAAACTTTTTTTTTTTGAGATGGAGTCTGGCTCTGTCTCCCAGGCTGGAGTGCAGTGGCACGATCTTGGCTCACTGCAACCTCTGTCTCCCAGTTTCAAGCGATTCTCCTGCCTCAGCTTCCTGAGTAGCTGAGATCACAGGTGCCCGCCACCATGCCTGGCTAATTTTTGTATTTTTAGTAGAGATGGGGTTTCACCATGTTGGCCAGGCTGGTCTTGAACTCCTGACCTGAGGTAATCTACCTGCCTCAGCCTCCCAACGTGCTGGGATTACAGGCATGAGCCACCACTTCTGGCCTGTTTGCGTATTGTTGTGATAACAAATTGCACTCCAGCTGGGGCAACAGAATGAGACTCCATCTCAAAATAATAATAATAATAATAATAATAATAATAATAATAATAATCTAGAACTTCAAAATTGTAAAGGGGGAAAGAATTGTATACTGTTTCTAGGCTCCTCCCATGCCATCTCAGTTTCCTCAGCATCTCTGTATTTACTTAGCATTGTAGCCGTTTTTGGAATCTACCACACCAAGTTTTGAGGAACTTCAAGATTTAAAGGTAGGTAGAAAAAGATGAGCGAATCAAAGAGACAGAGAAGTAGTCAGACATGTAAGATGAAACCAGGAGTGTTTGAAATTAAGGAGGAGGAATTTGTCAACAGCCAAATGCCGCAGATGGGTCAAATGAGTAACTTTCTCTGTCTTAGCTTTTCCGTAAAGATTGTTTCTCCAAAGCCTCCCACATACTGCTCACCTGCTCCCATCCCAATCTCAGGCAGGTGCCGCATCATGTACTTTCATGGCAGCTGTAATCACTGTATACTTGAGTATCTCTCAGCTGCCCTCACAGTTCTAAGCTTCTTAAGGGAAGGGGTCATATTCTTTATGTATTCAAGCTAAGCTTTACATAGTTAATTCTTCTGTGTATTCAATTTCACATTTTGCTTTTTCTTAATACCTTTTTTTCTGATTAAAAAAGTCATACAGATTTAATTTTGAAATTTTAATATAGAAATATAAACTACAGAAGGTCAAAGTTCCCTTACCTCGCCACTACCTGCCTATGACTGTTGCTAAAAGTTTACCTTTTTCTCAGATAGTGTTAGACAAAATACTTAGGTTAACATATTTTTGTAAACATTTTTAGTGTTTGTATATACATATGATCATTTGCAATGCCTAAAATTCAGTGTTATTAAAAATTTAGAGCCAGGCACAGTGGTGTACACCTGTGGACCCAGCTACTCGAGAGGCTGATACCTCTGGGAGCATCACTTGAGCCCAGGAGTTCTGGTCCAGCTTGGACAATATAGTGAGACCCCATCTCTAAAAAACAAAAAAAAGAAATTTAGGTTATATCTATTTCTTACCATTAGAAATGAAGTTAGACGGATATTTTGTGTTACAGGTTTGTTCATATTTCTGATTCTTTAGATTCTTAGGAATGTAATTATTTGATCAAAATGTGTACTTTTAAGGCTTTTAATTTATAGTACTAAATTGAAGTGGTGGATAGTGTTTTTCATATTTTTTTATCTTTAATGACATTTTGCCTAGTCATTTGATCAATTACTATAAGCGGTATATTATAAAATAATGTTTTGAATTCTCCATTTATCCCTTTTTTTAAAAACTTTATTCCTTTCATGTATATTAAAGCTCTTAGGGGCATATACCTTTATATTTGTTATATCTCCCTGATTTATTAACCCTTTTATCATTATAAAATTTCCTTTTTGGATCTAATAATATTTCTTGTCTTAAAGTTGTTTTTTTCTGAAATTAATATAGCCATTCTGGCTTTCTTTTGATTAGTGTTTGTATGATATTCTATCCTTTTATATTCAATTTATTTATGCCTTTGTGCTTGAAGTGTGTTTCCTGTAGACAGTAGACAGGTCTTCCTTTTTAAAATTAATCCGTCTTTAGGGATATCTAGACCATTTACACTTGATGCAATTACTGATACAGGTATACTTAGTTCTATCACTTTGCTATTTTTCTATTTGTGTTATCTGTCTTATGTCCTTTTGCTTTGTGTTAATCAGGTATTAATTCCTCTATTAGCTTTTTAACATATCTATCTATCTATCTAGATATATATGGACAAAGTTTAGCTATTTCCCAATAAATGAGAGTCACACCTCAGACCATTTTTCTTTTTGAATAGAGTGGGCAACAACATGCTATTGGAAATTCTGATTTACTCTTGTATAATCCAGAGTTATCTGCTAAAACAGGAAATATTTTCCTTCTCAATCAACTTAATGTAGGGCCCTCCTTATGTTTTGATATTATGTGTATCAAAATATCACTGTGTACCCCATGTTTTTGGCAACATGACATTGCAGTAGGAGTATGCACACTGGGAATAGAAAGCAAACTCATATTTTGTGCCTTAACATCTATTTGAATTCAATTTTATAATATGCCTCTTCCACTTGATTATGGAGTCTTGCTGGGCACTCTAGACTATGGCTTAAGAGGATCAGCTAATACCCAGTCCAGGATAGATAACTCCACTTTTGTGTTCATTGGATGGCCCATGCTGAAGCATTGACTCTCTACAAGGTCCAGTAGCCACCAAAAAGTTTTAAGTAAAAGAATAATTACAGCAAAATCCTCTAGGAGGACTCTACTGGGGCTTGCTACAATTTTCACACAGTACTCTGATTGTGCAAATCTGAGAACTGCTGACTTTCTGGGTCATAAGTTCAAATGGCAGAGGGCATGCTCTGCAATGAACAATGAACAACAAGCCTTCTCTTGCTCTGAGCCCACTCATGTTTGACAGTCTTTTAGAATACTCAATAAATAGGTCAGCATGTCATACCCAAGTATGGTACCTGTTTCTCTTAAAATTAAAGTGGGCCAAAAAAATTGATCAATACTCCGTTGGTGAGATTAATGTGCAGCAAATTGCCTTTCATGTTGAAGGGGATATTCTAGTGTGACTCAGACCATTGGACTCCTTAGAAACTTTACTGACCCAGCCTCTACATTGAATTTGTTTTTCTTTTTCTTTTTTTAAAATTTAAGTTCTAGGGTATATGTGCACAACGTGCAGGTTTGTTACATATATATACATGTGCCATGTTGGTGTGCTGCACCCTCAACTCATCATTTACATTAGGTATATCTCCTAATGCTATCCCCCATCCCCCCACTCCATGACAGGCCCCAGTGTGTGATGTTCCCCGCCCTGTGTCCAAGTGCTCTCATTGTTCAATTCCCACCTATGAGTGAGAACATGTGGTGTTTGGTTTTCTGTCCTTGCCATAGTTTGCTCAGAATGATGGTTATTTTTACAATCTACCCATCTGACAAAGGGCTAATATCCAGAATCTACAAACAAATTCAGAAACTCAAACAAATTTGCAAGAAAAAATGAAACAACCTCATCAAAAAGTGGGCAAAGGATATGAACAGACACTTCTCAAAAGAAGACATTTATGCAGCCAACAGACACATGAAAAAATGCTCATCACTCGCCATCAGAGAAATGCAAATCAAAACCACAATGAGATACCATCTCACACCAGTCAGAATGGCAATCATTAAAAAGTCAGGAAACAACAGGTGCTGGAGAAGATGTGGAGAAATAGGAACACTTTTACACTGTTGGTGGGAGTGTAAACTAGTTCAACCATTGTGGAAGACAGTGTAGCAATTCCTCAAGAATTTGTTTTTCATCTGTTGGCATGCATCTTGGTGTCTGCTACTTCCTGCTTATCAGGTTCATTTAGCAGGATACAGTAGACCAGTGTAATGTCACATGGGATGGTGAAGCCTTTGGTTTTGGAGAGGTGAGATATCATTGTGTCAAATTTTTGAAAAGTTGTGCTTCTGACCCTACCAAATGAAAACAAAATGCTAAATGCTAAGACATGGAATCAACCTAAATGCCCATCAATGATAGACTGGATAAAGAAAATGTGGTACATATGCACCATGGAATGCTGTGCAGCCATAAAAAATTATGAGATCATGACATTTGCAGGGACATGAAAGGAGCTGGAGGTCATTATCCTTAGCGAAGTAACACAGGAACAGAAAGCCAAATATAATATGTTCTCACTTATAAGTGGGAGCTAAGTGATGAGACCACATGGACACATATTGTGGAACAACACACACTGGGGTCTATTGGAGGGTGGAGGCTGGGACAAAGGAGAGGATCAGGAAAAAATGTTTTTTTAAAAAAATGATAGATGGATATACTAATTACCCTGATCTGATCAGTATATATGTACCAAAACATCACTATGTACCCCATGAATATGTACAATTATTATTTATTAGTTAAAAATAAATTTTAAAATAAAACCAAAATATTTATGGTAATTTTTGTTTCATGGGATTGAAAAAAGCATTTACCAGAATATCTGCTACTAAGTAATAGGGTTTTTTTTTTTAACTGTGATTTGATCACAGTGAAGAGACCACATCTGGAAGAGCAGCTCCAAGTAAAATCATCACCTAGTTATCAATGATTTAATGCTATCTCCTAAACTCCAGTTGTTTTCTTGCATAGACCAAATGGCGATTCAAATGGTGGTATGACAGGAGTCATCAATCCTGTGTCTTTCAAATTATTTATGGTAGCATTAAATTCAGAATTTTCCATGAAGATATATTACTTTTGGTTTAATATTTTGGTAGGGAGAGGGAGATACACTGGCTCTTCTTTGCATAATAACTCTTAATGTATTAGGAAGCCAATGTGGATGTTTTCTCAGCTGCTGATTGTTTATTCCAACCATATACACAGAAACTAAAAAAATATCTGAGGAATAGGTTCAGCATCCCATTGGGCCAACCGTGTGGTGGACTTAGGTTGTAACTCCATTTGTCACATGGCTTCCATGAACTTTCACTGTGATCTGAAGATTGTACTAAGTGTTCTAGATTCACTGGAATTAGCCTTAGGTCAGAACCAGTAGATAAGAAGATTCCACATCACACAAATGTCAATGATGACTCACATATGTGGTTATTTGATTGGTGACCATATTGATGGTCAAAGGTTTTTCATTGCTAATAGTGTTGGTTCAACTGGATATCAATATAGAAAAGTCTCTCTTGACTCTTGATGCACAAAAATAAATTCTAGATGAATCATAGATCTTGATAGGCAAGATAAAATAATAAAGCTCTTACAAAAAATATAGACAATTTTCATCTGGGAGGGGGAAAACATGCTAAACAATTGGCCTAAGAAATCTAGGCAAAAATTTCTTAAATAGTATTCAAAATGGTACACAAAAAGGTCCAATTATAAGCAAAAATTGATAAATTGTATTCATCAAAATTATTAAAATGAAAAGGCAAGCTTCAGAATGGGACTTGTATTTATAATATATAAAGAACTCCTATTATTATTGTATGGGAGTCTAAGTCTCTTTGTAAGTCTTTAAGGACTTGCTTTATGAATCTGGGTGCTCCTGTATTGGGTGCATATATATTTAGGATAGTTAGCTCTTCCTGTTGAATTGATCCCTTTACCATTATGTAATGGCCTTCTTTGTCTCTTTTGATCTTTGATGGTTTAAAGTCTGTTTTATCAGAGACTAGTATTGCAACCCCTGCTTTTTTTTGTTCTCCATTTGCTTGGTAGATCTTCCTCTATCCCTTTATTTTGAGCCTATGTGTATCTCTGCATGTGAGATGGGTCTCCTGAATACAGCAAACTGATGGGTCTTGACTCTTTATCCAATTTGCCAGTCTGTGTCTTTTAATTGGACCATTTAGTCCATTTACATTTAAGGTTAATATTGTTATGTGTGAACTTGATCCTGTCATTGTGATATTAGCTGGTTATTTTGCTCGTTAGTTGATGCAGTTTCTTCCTAGCATCGATGTTCTTTACATTTTGGCATGTTTTTGCAATGGCTGGTACCGGTTGTTGCTTTCCACGTTTAGTGCTTCCTTCAGGGTCTCTTGTAGGGCAGGCCTGGTGGTGACAAAATCTCTAAGCATGTCTGTAAAGGATTTTATTTCTCCTTATATGAAAATTAATTCAAGATGGATTAGAGACTTAAATGTTAGACCTAAAACCATAAAAACCCTAGAAGAAAACCTAGGTAATACCATTCAGGACATAGGCATGGGCAAGGACTTCATGTCTAAAACACCAAAAGCAACGGCAACAGAAGCCATAATTGACAAATGGGATCTAATTAAACTAAAGAGCTTCTGCACGGCAAAAGAAACTACCATCAGAGTAAACAGGCAACCTACAGAATGGGAGAAAATTGTTGCAATCTACTCATCTGACAAAGGGCTAATATCCAGAACCTACAAAGAACTCAAACAAATTTACAAGAAAAAAACAAACAACCCCATCAAAAAGTGGGCAAAGGATATGAATAGCCATTTCTCAAACGAAGACATGCATACAGCCAACAGGCACATGAAAAAATGCTCATCATCACTGGCCATCAGAGAAATGCAAATCAAAACCACAATGAGATACCATCTCACACCACTTAGAATGGCAATCATTAAAAAGTCAGGAAACAACAGGTGCTGGAGAGGATGTGGAGAAATAGGAACACTTTTACACTGTTGGTGGGATTGTAAACTGGTTCAACCATTGTGGAAAACAGTATGGCGATTCCTCAAGGATCTAGAACTAGAAATATCATATGACCCAGCCATCCCATTCCTGGGTATATACCCAAAGGATTATAAATCATGCTGCTATAAAGACACATGCACATGTATGTTTATTGCAGCACTATTCACAATAGCAAAGACTTGGAATCAACCCAAATGTCCATCAGTGACAGACTGGATTAAGAAACTGTGGCACATATACACCATGGAATACTATGCAGCCATAAAAAAGGACGAGTTTGTGTCCTTTGTAGGGACATGGATGCAACTGGAAACCATCATTCTCAGCAAACTATCGCAAGAACAGAAAACCAAACAGCACATGTTCTCACTCATAGATGGGAATTGAACAATGAGATCACTTGGACTCTGGAAGGGGAACATCATACACTGGAGCCTATTATGTGGAGGGGGAAAGAGGGAGATGTGAACCCAGGAAAGTATGTCCAAGGGGTAGGAAACATATAAAATGTTGGTCACATTTACTAGGCATCAGAGAAATGCAAATTAAAACCAGAAATTGATACAAATAAACACACACACACACACATTCTAGTTTTGAAAAAGTAGCTACTGTAAAAATCAAGTGTTATCAAGGATGGGGGTAATTGGAACTCTCATACACTGCTGATGGGAATGGAAATTAGTACAGCCACTTTGGAAATTGTTTGACAGTATTTATTAACATCGAATGCGCATATACCCTATAACCAAGTGGTTGGCTTATATCCTAAAAATGTATACCTATTTCCATCTAAAGACATGCAAATAATAATGAAAACTGATGAGCAGACATGTATGCCCCTGTGAATTCTCAGAGTAGAATCCTAAACTCCTGCATGTTCATCTGTGTCTCATTACATTTTTCATTTTCATTTCATCTATTTTTTTTTTTTTTTTTTACAAATTTACCATTTTCATCACATTTTAAATTTCTTATTCTGGCCTGTTCTCTCCAGATAGCAGTACTCTATTATTCTATAGTAGAAAATTTAAAAATACATTTTATTGAGAATACCAAATAGTTCTCTGAAGTTTCCTGTTGGACGCTGTAGTAGATAACTTCCAGGTATTTGCTCTTCATTTGATCTTCCAGAAGGACTGTATCTTTCACTGTTTTGCAATATTATCCCCTAAAGCCTCCACACTAAATTTTTCTTTACTATTGAGTGTCAAATATGCTGAATCTTTTCAAATTCACTGTATCACAACATAACAGTATGTGAAGATTGTACTTGCTCCCACTCTCTGCACTTGATTTATGGTTACATTCACCTCTAGAATCTAATATTCATGAATAGGGTCCTCCTCTACCAAGGAGGCATTTAAAACCTACTGCTAGGCCGGGCGCGGTGGCTCAAGCCTGTAATCCCAGCACTTTGGGAGGCCGAGACGGGCGGATCACGAGGTCAGGAGATCGAGACCATCCTGGCTAACACGATGAAACCCCGTCTCTACTAAAAAATACAAAAAACTAGTCGGGCGCGGTGGCGGGCGCCTGTAGTCCCAGCTACTCGGGAGGCTGAGGCAGGAGAATGGCGTAAACCCGGGAGGCGGAGCTTGCAGTGAGCTGAGATCCGGCCACTGCACTCCAGCCTGGGCGACAGAGCGAGACTCCGTCTCAAAAAAAACAAAAACAAAAACAAAAAAAACCTACTGCTAAATTAATTGATATTTTAGACCAATGTATATATGAGACAGTACAAGTCCCATAACTGGACTTCTTTATACCCCTCCCTGCCCTGATACCTCATTTGCCATGAGCATTGGATATAGCTAATAGCACTTTGAAATGCCCACATTCATGACTATCACATTATAGCATGTAGCCTATTGGCTATTCTATTTTAAATAGCCTTCTATTTTATGGCTTTAGAAAGCTATCATTTTCTTAGCCTTCTTTATTTTATCTATTTTTTTTTTTTTTTGACTACTAGCACTAGCAGGTGGCTTTCCTTGGAGAACTATTTTTATAATCAATTTTTCAATGTTGCTATATGTAGAAGGTGAACTGAGAACTATAAAGCTATTTTGGGATGGGAGCACTGGGCTGTCAGATATGCTCATTCATTGCTTAAAGGACTAATTTCAGTTCACCAAGTCTACATGCAGTACCAATTTGTGCTTCCATAAATTTTTAAATTTGAGAATTTCCGGGATACCGTTTTGAAGGTAAAAATTAATTTGGTCATTTCCTTAATCACCTGCCAATCTAATTTAAGTTGCTACTTTCTCAGTGGAGTCCCAAGATCATTCAGGAATAAAAAAGAATGAGGTATTTTGAAATATAAATGTCGAAGACTAGATTCTCAGTAGAAAATTATAACCATCTTTTATTTTAGGATCTGGTTTATTTATTTTAAGTGCTGTCGCTTTAAGTCTGTTCTTCATCTCTTGCTTAGACAAAATAATCATGTTTTTTGTTCTTTAGGGTCTGATCTCAGCCTTCAGAGAAGATTTATTTTACATGGTTTCTTATTTTTTTTTCCACAGTTTTTAATAGGAAATTAAAAAAAGCATACAAATTTACTTGGTCGTAGTTTTAGGTGACATGGGAGCCTTCAGAATGAAAAAGAGGGCTGGGTGCGGTGGTTCATGCCTGTAATCCCAGCACTTTAGGAGGCCGAGGCGGGCGGATCGTGAGGTCAGGAGATCGAGACCATCCTGGCTAACACTACCAAAATACTAAATATACAAAACGCTAAATACTAAAATACTAAAAATACAAAAAATTAGCCAGGCGTAGTGGCAGGTCCCTGTAGTCCTAGCTACTCGGGAGGCTGAGGCCGGAGAATGGTGTGAACCCGGGAGGCGGAGCTTGCAGTGAGCCTAGATCACGTTACTGCACTCCAGCCGGGGCAACAGAGTGAGACTCAGGTTACATGTGAGTATTTGCTACGTGCATAGAATGTGTAGTGACTAAGTGAGGGTATTTGGAGTGTCCATCACCTTGTGTATTTATCATTTCTATGTGTTGGTAACATAACATCTCAAGTCCTCTATTCTAGCTACTTTGAAATATACAATACACTGTTGCTAACTGTAGTCACACTACTCTGCTGTAGAATATTGGAGCTTATTTCTTCTATCTAGCTGTGTGTTTGCACCCACTAATCAGCCTCTTCAGTCTCAGCCACATACCCTTCCTAGCCTCTGGTATCTTTCTATTCTCTATCTCCATGAGATCAACTTTCTTTTAGCTCCCACATATTAGTGAGAACATGTAATATATGTCCTTCTGCGCCTAGATTATTTCACTTAATTACCTTCAGTTTCATCCATGTTACTGCAAATGATGTGATTTTATTTTTTTATGGCAGAATAATGTTTAATTGTGTATACATACCATATTTTCTTTATCTGTTCATTGATTCCATATGTTTGCTATTGTGAACAGTGTTTGGATAAGCATGGGAGTGCAGCTTTTCTTTGGATGTACTGATTTCTTTTCCTTTGGATAAATACCCAGTAGTGGCATTGCTAGATAATATGGCAGTTCAATTTTTAAAAATTGTCCTTGTTTATTCTTAGGTTCAACAAAGTATGGACAGCCATGTAGAAAGGTGATTAGATCATACCCTTTCTGTCTAATACTAATATACTACTGAGGGGAACACCCAGCAAGACCTTTTTGTTTAGGTTCTTCTTGGCCCATTTCCACACTCTTTTAAAGAGAATTACATGGCCAGGCCTAGGTATTGTGATGAGATAAATACGTCTTCAGCGCCCTCAGATGTGTCTTCCATTATATCTGGCACCCTTTCTTTCTTTCTCTTCCCTTCTTAAGTCAATGAGTACAGTTTGCTATTGTGGGATACCTCTACCAGGAGTATTGAAGTGTTTTGATGGTAGAGTTTGAAGTTTTGTTCCTTGTTAATGGGAGAGGCACTGTGATCATCTGCTAATAGAATTGATGCCGTTTAGAACAGTTGATACTCTCCTCTTTACTCCTGCTGGCCCAGTTCGATATGTGGTCTCTAGATATCTACTTTGCAGTTTCTTAAATGAGGTAAAATGGGTAACCTGATCTGAGTACTTGTACTTTTTCCTTTAAAGATAAAATGATAAAAAGTCTTATAAAAACTTCCAAAGAAGTAAGTACATTGAACTTTCCCATTCTCCATGCCTTAAGCCAGTGGTCAGCAAACTTTTTCTGTAAAGGGCCATATAATAAATATGTTAGGCTTTACGTATTATACAATCTCTGCTGTAACTGCTCAATTCTGCTGTGCCCTATGAAAGCAGCCATAGGCAATATGCCAACAAATGGATGTGGCTGAGTTACAATAAATCTTTATTTACTAAAAACAGGCACAGGCAGATCGGCCCACATACTATAGTTTGCAGACACCCCTGACGTAAGCCCAAAATTCCCTATTCTTTTGGGTAGTTCAAGTTTTATCTTCCCCATGTGCTTCAGTTCCTCTAAAACCAAACACTATAAAAAATGTGTTCCACTGTCCAGTGATGGAACAAAATAGAACTCTGAAACTTTAGGCCTCTTAGGGAGTTATTCTCCTGCTATGGCATCTAAACCTTAACTTTTGAATTACTTAAAGCTATTTCTAAGGCAGCATTTCTAGTCCCTGAATATGACTTCTGGAACTAGAGACAAGACATTCTCAAGAGAGGACAGATGCTCCCAAACTGTACTCACCATCTGGTCAAACAGAGTGGGAATCAATTGCCTTTGAGGGCAAGGTGTGAACACCTGTTCTTTCTTTCGGATGGAGGATTTACTATTTCAGGTAAATAAAAGATGTATTTGCCCGCCACTATGGAATTTAAGCCTATTTTTAAAGCTTGAGCAAACACATCCTCAAGTTGGCTATGGTCAGTTGATTTATGACTCCGGAATGCTGAATTCCCACGTTGGAAGCTGACCAAGAGTTACAATGTTCTGTGCGCTGCCGGCTGCTTCCCACACAGATAATTACCAGAGGCTAATTTACAGATGCCAGTGGGAACGGAAGTGGAGTGAATGGCTGCCCGCAGAGCTAGGAATTGGATTTTATCAGGAGTCATGGAGAAGTGTGTTTGTTCTCAGAGAAAAAAGTCCAGAAAAGTGACTCGTTGAAAAACATGCCAGCAAAATGAGTTATCCAAAGAGCAGTGCAGTATTTAAAGCATTGCTTTAGAGTTAGACAACCTGGGCTAAAATCCTTATTGCCCCACTTAATAGGTAGAAACCTTGAATCAGTTACTTAACCTAAGTCTCCATTCCTCCCCTGCAATATCAGCATAATATTAGAATCTATCTCAAAGTTGAGATGATTAAATAAAAAAATGCACATAGAGCATCTACCACCATATTTGGAAAATAGTAAATGATTAATAAAAGTTAGCTGTTATTATATTCTAACTCACACTTCCAGTCTTGGAGTTATCACAAATTTTGTTCTCTGTTCAACAATCATGAATACACATTTTACCTTCCTTATTTGCTAAAGGTTATTGGAGATTTTGAGAGTCTTTGGTTGCTTATCTTGTAGAGTAGAAAATGGAGATTCATGAATGTAATTGAATTCCTCAAGGTTAGAAATGGATGGAACCAGAATTAAAACTCACCCAACTGATCTGCTTATTAATCTAGACTTTCCCAAATTTGAGAAGCTGCCCTGATCCTCTTCCACTCAACTTACTTCTCACGTTATTCCAGCAATCTTAGCACCAAAAATTGAAGCTATAAATAGAGTGACCTTTGGCAAATTATATCCCCCAATCTCAATTTTTCATTTATAAAATAGACAGCTTGGTATATAGAGATGACCCCTATCATTTCTTCTGATTCTAGAACGTAAACCTTCAAGTTTTGTAGAGAAACTCATCAGTGAGGTGAGCAACCAGAGTCATGGAAGTAGGCAGGCCATGGTTGAGCAATGCCACCATCTTCATGAGGACATGGGTAATCAGAATTAAAGACAAACTCAGGATTGTGACTATTACCAAGATCAGGTTTCTTGCACCCGCAAAACATCCTTGCTGTTTGTATTTGGTGGCCAGTATGGGCTACGTCTGGAATTTGCATCATGCTGTCACAAGAAGGACCAGGGATTTTAGCATTTGAGGAAAACTTAAAGTAGGTAATAAATCAACTATGCAAATAGCAAAGTATGCAAGTGTATTAGTTTGTTCTCTCACGCTGCTAATAAAGACATACCTGAGACTGGATAATTTACAAAGAGGCTTAATTGACTTATAGTTCAGCATGGCTGGGAGGCCTCAGGAAACTTAAAATCATTGTGGAAGGGAAAGCAAACACCTCTTTCTTCACATGGTGGCAGCAAGGAGGAGTGCTGAGCTCTAGGGGAAAGGCCCTTTATAAAGCCATCAGATCTCGTGAGAACTCACTGTCATGAGAACAGCATGAGGGTAATTGCCCCCATGATTAAATGACCTCCCACTGGGTCCCTCCCATGACACATGGCGGTTATGGGAACTACAAGATGAGATTTGGGTGGGGACACAGCCAAACCATATCAGCAAATAAGTGCCTTTTATTCCCACTGAACTTAGGCAAATTCATTTTTACCTTGGAAATTAAAGTCACATAGGTTCTTGAATTAACAATAAAATATCATTAGTTAGCATTTAATCACACACACAGTCTACTTATTTTGCCTGTTATGTTTCTCAATGTGCAGGACATTTAAATTGAAGTACCTCATATTTTAGGAGGAATTAAGTAATGGAGCCAAAGAGGGTTACCTAGTTTTCTCAAATCTGGTATGACACTTGAAACTCTAAGATAATTTGAAAAATAGCATGGGGAAGACAATATAAATATTTATCAAGACTATTACTATAGAGCTGTTTAGAATTTTTTTTTTTTTTTTTTTTTTTTTTTTTTTTTTTTGAGTCGGAGTCTTGCTCTGTCGCCCGGGCTGGAGTGCAGTGGCCGAATCTCAGCTCACTGCAAGCTCCACCTCCCAGGTTTACGCCATTCTCCTGCCTCAGCCTCCCGAGTAGCTGGGACTACAGGTGCCCGCCACCTCGCCCAGCTAGTTTTTTGTATTTTTTAGTAGAGACGGGGTTTCACTGTGTTAGCCAGGATGGTCTCGATCTCCTGACCTCATGATCCGCCCGTCTCGGCCTCCCAAAGTGCTGAGATTACAGGCTTGAGCCACCGTGCCCGGCCTAGAATTGTTAATTAGACCTAGATATTATTGATGAATTTAAATCATAGCTAAATAATTTAATATATAAATAGTTCTATAGCATATAAGAGTAACCAAAGTTTATATTGGGAATAAACATTATCCTTAATACACACACTTCAAAATCAACAGGGATTTTTAGAGACTTAAATTTTTCTTTTTAAAAAAGATAAATAATTATCTCAAAAGATGGGTCATTCTCTTTACTGTGAGATACACTCCTCTACGAAAGAAGATGCATGAGTAGCCTGAATTCGGCAGTTGATACTTAAGTGATAATTTTCTATGGTGGAGGTCATCACATTTAGGCTATATAGTGTTGTGGTTAAGAAAGTGGACTTTGGAATCAGACAGACTTGCATTTGATTTTATTCTTTGTGCCTTACTTTGATAAAGTATTTGACCCATCTAAGCCTCTGTTTCTCCACTGTGAAATATAGAGGGTGGTTGTAACTAGTATTTCACAGGTGACATTGAAAGAATTGAGATAATGACATGCAACTCGCTAAGCACAGCATTTGCCAAGTGCTTCCCATGTTTCTCACTGGCTGCCTGGCTTCTAGAGAAACATCTCCAGCTTCCTCTTTACAGCAGCCTTCCTGCAGGGAGGGAAAGGGGGGCTTTGGGATGCTTCTGCCCACTTTGTCATTGATGGTCAGAAGCCAGTAAGCAGTGAGCGGGTGACTGTCATAAGCCTACAGGTGTGGTGAGTCTTTTAAATGCACTGACCTGAGCTTTTCAATTTTGTATTTGAAATGAGATTTTTTTTCATGTGGGTGTAGAATTCACTTCTTGGGTTTGGTGGATATTTTAAACCATCTGCATTTGCCCACTTCTTTTCAATTTATCTCTCTGATTAATCTCAGTAGAGCTATGTCTTAGACAATTATATCTGATGGAAATTAAGTTCTTGAAATTTTAGCTATAGAGTTCCTTACAGAGTTTCAATTTTTTGGAGAAAAAATGATTACTATCTTGAAACACTAATTAGAAATAGTATATATTTTTGTCTATTTATATAAAGATATCCATTCCTGAACTTTTCTTTGAAAACTTGAATGCAGTAATTATATTTTTAGCTCAATTAACTAACCTACTTACTATGATGGGGATAAATTACACTTTTTAATTAATTAATTTATTGAGGTACAGTCTCGCTCTGTTGCCCAGGCTGGAGTACATTGGGCAGTGGTGCAATCTCCACTCAGTGTAGCCTCTGCCTCTTGGGTTCAAGTGATTTTCGTGCCTCAGCCTCCTGAGTAGCTGGGATTACAGGCATGCACCACCGCACCCAGCTAATTCTTATATTTTTAGTAGAGACAGGGTTTCACCCTGTTGGCCAGGCTGGTCTCAAACTCCTGATCCACCTGCCTTGGGTTCCCAAAGTGCTAGAACTATAGGTGTGAACCACTGCACCCACCCACTCTTTTTATTTTTCATTTTATTATTATTTTTTGAGATGGAGTCTTGCTCTGTTGCCCAAGTTAGAGTGCAGTGGTACGATCTCAGCTCACTGCAACCTCCACCTCCTGGGTTCAAGCGATTCTCCTGCCTCAGCCTTCTGAGTAGCTGAAATGACAGGCACCTGCCACCATGCCTGGCTAATTTTTGTATTTTTAGTAGAGATGGGGTTTTACCGGGCTGGTCTCAAACTCCTGACCTCATGATCCACCCGCCTCGGCCGCCTAAAGTGCTGGGATTACAAGCATGAGCCACCACACCTGGCCTCTTTTTATTTTTATAAATAAAACTTGAAATAAACCTGGAGTTCTTTGAAGTTCTTCACATAAATATATGTCATTTCATTGTACTGGGGTGGAAGTCTTTTTTGTCAGTCAACCAACTTGACAGTTTATTCACAGATAATGAGGACATATGCTCAATTTGCCATTTTAAAATTGTAAACATGCAATCAAGCATGTTCAGAAAAAAATCCAGTAGGCAGTGACTGCATGCTAGGTTACTTAGGTTACGGCTTTGGATGAAAGTGTTATTACTTTTGCAAAAAAAATATGGTCCCTTTTTATTAATGTCAGTGCCACTTAACGTTCTATTACCTTTTGATACATTACCTTGTGACTTTGTTTTTTCCAGCTTTATTGAGGTATAACTGGTATTTAAAAAACTGCACATAATTAATTACACCATTTGGTGAATTTGAACATGTGTATACACTCATGTTGCCACCACCACATTCCAGGTGATAAACATAGCTATCACCTCCAAAAGTTTCCTAGTAAATCCTCCCTTTTTTTGTGTGTAAGAATACTTAACACGAGCTCTATGCTCTTAACAAAATTTTATTTTATTTTTAGTTCTGGGGTGCATGTGCAGGATGTGCAGGTTTGCTACATAGGTAAATGTGTGCCATGGTGGTTTGCTGCACCTATCAACCCATCACCTAGGTATTAAGCCCAGCATGCATTAACTATTTTTCCTAATACTCTTCCCCCCAACCTCCCTTTCCCCCAACAGGCCCCCTTGTGTGGTGTTCCCCTCCCTGTGTCCCTGTGTTCTCATTGTTCAGCTCCCACTTATAAGAACATGCGGCGTTTGGTTTTCTGTTCCTGCATTAGTTTGCTGAAGATAATGACTTCCAGCTTCATCCATGTCCCTGCAAAGGACATGACATCATTCCTTTTTACGGCTTCATAGTATTCCATGGTGTAGATGTACCACATTCTCTTTATCCAGTCTATCATTGATAGGCATTTGGGTTGATTCCATGTCCTTGCTATTGTGAATAGTGCTGCAATGAACATAACGTGTGTGTGTATCTTTGTAATAGAATGTCTTATATTCCCTTGGGTGTATACCCAGTAATGAGATTGCTGGGTCAAATGGTATTTCTGGTTCTAGATCTTTGAGGAGTTGCCACACTATCTTCCACAATGATTGAACTAATTTACATTCCCACCAATAGTGTAAAGGCGTTCCTATTTCTCCACAACCTCACCAGCATTTGTTGTTTCTTGACTTTTTAATAATGGCTGTTCTGACTGGCATGAGATAGTATCTCATTGTGGTTTTGATTTGTATTTCTCTAATGATCAGTGATGTTGACCTTTTTTCGTATGTATGTTGGCTGCATGAATGTCTTCTTTTGAGAAGTGTCTGTTCATGTCATCTGCCCCCTTTTTGATGCGGTTATTTGTTTTTTTCTTGTAAATTTATTTGAGTTCCTTGTGATTCTGGATATTAGACCTTTGTCAGATGGATAGATTGCAAAACTTTTTTTCCCACTCTGTAGGTTGCCTGTTCACTCTGATGATAGTTTCTTTTGCTTTGCAATAACTTTAGTTTGCTTAGATCCCAATTGTAAATTTTTGCTTTTGTTAACAATTGCTTTTGGCAATTTCATCATAAAATCTTTGCCCGTGACTATGTCCTGAATGGTACTGCCTAGATTTTCTTCTCGGGTTTTTATAGTTTTGGGTTTTACATTTAAGTCTTTAGTCTATCTTGAGTTAATTTTTGTATAAGGTGAGAAAAGAGGTCTAGTTTCAATTTTCTGCAAATGGATAGCCAACAAAATTTTAAGTGCACAATACCTTATTGTTAACTATAGGTACTTTGTCATACAGCAGATCTCAGGAACTTACTTATCCAGTATAACTGTAACTTTATTTATTTGTTTATTTCTTGAGACAGAGTCTCACTCTGTTGCCCAAGCTGTAGTGCAGTGGTGTGAACACAGCTTACTGCAGCCTGGATCTCCTGGGCTCAAGTATTCTTCTTGCCTCAGCTTGCCAGGTATTTGGGACCATAGGTGTGTACCATGCCTGACTAGTTAAATTTTTCTTTTCTTTTTTTAATAGAGGTAGAGTCTCCGTATGTTGCCCAGGCTGGTCCTGAAATCCTGGGCTCAAGTGATCCTCCTGCCTTGGCCTCCTGAAGTGTTGGGATTTCAGGTGTGAGCCCCATGTGTGGCCTAACTGTAATTTTATACCCATTGAATGACAATTTCTCATATCCCCCTCATCCATCCCCATGATTCTACTCATTACTTCTATATCTTCGATGATATTAGATATGTCCTATAAGAGGAATCATGTATTCATCCTTCCATCACTGACTTCCTTAGAATAATCCATTCTAGGTCCATCCATGTTGTCACCAGAGGTAGGATTTCCTTTTATAAGGCTGAATAATATTCCACTGTGTGGATATACCACATTTTCTTTATTCATCCCTCAAATCTTGGCTATTGTGAATAATGTTGCAATAAACATGGGAATGTAGGTATTTTTTTGAGATCCTGATTTCAATTGTTTTGGATATACCCTGAAATGGGATTGCTGGATAGTATAGAAGTTCTGTTTTCAGTTATTTGAGCATCCTTCACACTGTTTTTGATAGTGGCTACACCATTTTATATTCTACCCAACAGTGTACAAGGGTTTCAATTTCTCTACCACCTCACCAATACTTTATTGTTATTATTATTGATGATAACCATCCTAAAAGACATGAGGTAATATCTCATTGTCTTTTTTTTTTGAGATGGGGTCTTGCTCTGTTGCCCAGGCTGGAGTGCAGTGGCACGATCTCAGCTCACTGCAGCCTCCACCTCCCAGATTCAAGTGGTTCTCCTTCCTCAGACTACCGAGTAGCTGGAACTTCAGGCATGCACCACCACACCTGGCTAATTTTTGTATTTTTAGTAGAAACAAGGTTTCACCATATTGGCCAGGATGGTCTTGAACTCCTGACCTCAGGTGATCTGCCTGCCTTGGTCTCCTGAAGTGCTGGGATTATAGGCATGACCCACTGCATCTGGCCCTCATTGTCACTTTAACTTAGATTTCCCTGATAATTAGCGATGTTGAGCATCTTTCATATACCCTTTGGTCATTTGTATGTCTTCTTTGGAGAAATGTCTACTCAAGTCCTTTGCCCATTTTAAAATTTATTATTATTATTATTTTTGCTATTGAGTTTTAGGAATTCCTTATATTTTTTGGAAATCAAACCCTTATCAGATATGTGGTTTGCAAATATTTTCCTCCATTTGGAAGGTTGCCTTATCACTCTGCTGATTGTCTCCTTTGCTGAATGGAACTCTGTTTTGATGGTAGGTGAAAACATTTCTCATTTGTTCTCAGAATGGCAAAATTGTAGACAAAACAAAATATAAAGTCATAAAAAGAAAATTATTCCAAGTTAGTTAAAATAGAAAACTGTTCACAGTTAGTACGTACAATACAAATGAGTTAATAAGTGTGGAAAACTTCAAATACTTTCTGACAAATGATTTGTGCTTAGTGTGTGCCAGGTGATATGATTATGTCATAGGCGGATGCAATTGCCAGTAACCGAATCAGATAGGAGTGGGTCTTCCTATTTATTGAATACCATGACTTGCCTTTCAACTTGATCTTTGCTAATACTTAGCAATGGATGTTATTAGAATAAAAAAGATCAAGAGGCCTAATTTATTGTTAAGAATGCAAGAACTGGCTGGGCACAGTGGCTCATGTCTCTAATCCCAGCACTTTGGGAAGCCAAGGCAGGAGGATCGCTTGAGCCCAGGAATTCAAGACCATCCTGGGAAACATAGTGAAACCTTATCTCTACAAAAAATAAACAAAATTAGTGGGGTGTGGTGGTATGTGCCTGTAGTCTCAGCTACTTAGAAGGTTGAGGTGGGAGGATCACTTGAGCCCAGGTTGAGTCTGCAGTGAGCCAAGATCATGCCACTGTACTTCAGACTGGGCGACAAAGTGAGACCCTGTCTCAAAAAAGAAAAGAAAAGAAAAAAAAGAACTAGCATACTTATGTGATTTCATATTTTTTAATTGATAAAATAAGTATCCTTTAATTTTTCAGAAAATAAACAACCCCCATGGCCCCCCAAAGGACAGAAAGTATATTCTACTTACCAATATGATAGGTTGTTTTTTTTTCAAATAAATGTAATCGCAATTGATACATTTATTGAACTCATACACTGTAAATTTTTTTCCATGTTTAAAGATTTTGATGCTTAGGAATTACTAGAGGTTTAGGAATTTGATTTTCTATCTGGTACAAGAGCAATATAAAATAGTCTATTTCTCTACCACAACTTTATGATTACTATTGAATTTTCAGGAAGGCAACAAAAGTTGTTGTAGTGATTCTTAACATTTAGATCAGGCTCTAGGTCCAAAAGGTGCCATCACATCCATTACCCCATTTCCATGTGAGATAGGCTGTGTGATTCTCATCCTAGCTGTGATTCGGAAGCCACTCACCCCACTACTTCTCTAGTGGTAGATCCCTGAGATTGCTGCTCTTTCTGCCACATCACAGCTTCTTGCAAGCTTCTGTGCTTGTATTGAGATGCATCATGGCAACACCTAAAAATAAGCAACAGCATCTAACAGACTTGTATTATTTAGCAACTTTAGGTAAATGCATTTTTCTGTGATTACTTTGCACTTGAGAGCACAGGGTGAATCCTTTCACTTTCTTCCCTTGAATAGTATTATCTGAGGGTGGAAGGATGAAGGCTTAGGGACATAAAGAACAATGCCCTCCCTCCTCGGCTTTTTAAAAATAGAACTTGATTGCTCTCTTGTGGGAATATACACTAGCATTCAGGTGGACTGTGAGAAAATTAAGCAAGGAGTTGGGATGCTGTGATAGTAGCAGCACCCAGGAAGCTGGCATTGAGAAGGAAGACACTATATTTTCTTTCTCTTTTTCTTTTTGGAGACAGATTTTTGCTTTTGTCGCCCAGGCTGGAGTGCAATGGCACAATCTTAGTTCACTGCAACCTCTGCCTTCCGGGTTCAAGCGAGTCTTCTGCCTCAGCCTCCTGAGTAGCTAGAATTGCAGGCTGGTGCACCCCCATGCCTGGCTATGTTTTTGTACTTTTAGTAGAGACAGGGTTTCACCAGTCTCTACTGGCCAGGCTGGTCTCGAACTCCTGACCTCAGGTGATCCACCCGCCTTGGCCTCCCAAAGTGCTGGGATTATAGGCATGAGCAACCGTACCTGGCCAACATTGTATTTTCTAATAGGATGATCAGTTGAGAATGAAGTCTTATTTGTTTCCTCATCGTGGTGCTCCTCTACATTAGGGGAGTATATTAGTCCATTTGGACTGCTATCACAGAATACCACAGACTGCGTGGCTCATAAACCACAGACATGGATTTCTCACAGTTTTGGAGGTTGGGAAGTCCAAGATCAAGGCGCTGGCAGATTCAGTGTCTAGTGAGGGCCTGCTTCCTTGTTCACAGGCAGCTGTGTTTTCTGTGTCCTAACATGGTGCAGTAGGCCAGGGAGCATTTTGGGGTCTCCTTCATGAAGGGAACCAATCCCATTCATAAAGGTTCCAACCTCATGACCTCCTAGAGGCCCCACCTTGTAGTATCATTACGTAGGGGGTTAGGATTTCAACTGAATTTTGGGGGCACAAATATTCAGGCTAGAATAGGGAGCAACTTTGATGGAACACTTTTTTTTTTTTAGTTCTTTGCAGCCCTTAGTTTTGTTTGTTTTTATTATGTATTTATTTTTGAGATAGGATCTTGCTCTGTTCAAGCTGGAGGGCAGTGGCATGATTGTAGCTCACTGCAGCCTTGAACTCTTGGGTTCAAGCAATCCTCCCGCCTCAGCCTTGCAAGTAACTGGGACTACAGGAGTGCACCACCACAACCAGCTAATTTTTTGTGTTTTGTAGAGACAGGGTCTTGTTATGTTGCCCAGGCTGGCCTCAAATTCCTGGCATCAAGCGATCCTCCTTCCTTGGCCTCCCAAATTGTTGAGATTACAGGCATGAGCCACTGTGCCCAGCCAGTGTGTCTTCAGGCTTCTCAGTCACATACAGTAACCCATTAAGGAAAGTTAGAGGAGTTGTTCTTGGCTTCTTAGCTTTTTAACAGTGAATTAGGCCACTAGTTAATTTACTCTACTAGAGTCTTATGCTCTATTGGAGTAAACACCTGTTTCGGTAACAGTCATTTCATCAGCTGGGTACCCTGACAACCCTGTTCTCCCCTTATTCTACTAGCTAGCACCAGTTTTTTGCTAAAGAACTCTTGTTCTTTAGCAAATAAACGTGCCTCAAAGTCACCAGTTCAGATTACCTCAGAGGCTTATCTATTCCTTTATTTTAATTTAACAAATATCTATTAAAAGCATGTATATATTCAGATAATTTTCCAGGCCTCATGGGACTTACAAAGATGAACAAGTCAGTTTCTATCCCTCAAGATGCTCATAATTTACTAGGCATGCTATATACAAAGTTGTTTTACTCTAGGTCTGGTGGTGTTAGGTGCTGTGATGGAAGTGCCTATGTCAGGGCTGCCAGAGAACAGTGGATGGAGTTACTAATTTCTCACAGATAGGATAGTGAATTCCACAGAGAATGTGGCATTTGAATTAGATCTGATGAAGATAAATGGGTTTCACTGCGTGGAAGGAAGAGGAAAGGGAATTCTAGTTTGTGGATACCACTTGAAGAAAATTCAGAAAGATTTTCAAGTGCATGATGTTTTAGCAATTTTTTTTTTTTTTTTTTTTGAGATGGAGTTTTGCTCTTGTTGCCCAGGCTGGAGTGCAATGGCACGATCTTGGCTCACTGCAACCTCCACCTCCTGGGTTCAAGCGATTCTCCTGCCTCAGCCTCCTGAGCAGCTGGGATTACAGGCACCAGCCACCATGCCCAGCTAATTTTTTGTATTTTTACTGGAGTTGGGGTTTCCCTATGTTGGCCAGGCTGGTCTTAAACTCCTGATCTCAGGCGATCCACCTGCCTCAGCCTCCCAAAGTGCTGGGATTACAGGTGTGAGCCACCGCACCTGGCCTCAAGTGCATGCTGTTTTAAAGAAATGGTAGGAGGTAGGCATACAGTGTATGGCAGTACATGGAACTGGAGCTTAAAAATGAGATACAAACACAGCTAAAAAACAGGTAGAGGACAAGATTGGGAATAGTTTTAAAAGTTATGGTGAAGAGTTTTAGATATTTTTTGTGTGTGGGTAATTGGAACCTTTTTTAGGAAGAAAATAAACATTACAAGATTTACATTGCATGGAAGGTAATTTTGTGGGTAGCCTAGAGAATTGATACCATCAGGAAGAGAATGACTCATTAGGGGGCCAGTTTACATGTTAAATACTCTGAGAAGGGAAAGAGAGATGTAGATTTCAGAGACATTTTAGAGGTAGAATGAAAAGGCTTTCGTAGGCAATTGAATGTGAATTAAAAGATTCCACATTTGTTACCACAAGGTATATGGTTATGCCACTTGACTGAAACAGATAATTGAGGTGGATGAGCAATTTTGATGAAGAAAATGAGATGAATTTGAAACTGTTAAGCCTGAACTGTGGCATTTTAATTAGTTTAAAATTATTTGTTCATTTATTAACAAGTGAATAAGTGGCAGCCCCTCTTCTAGGTGCTGGGAATACAGAGGTGCTATGGTTTGGATATGGTTTGTTTGCTCCCAGCAAAGCTCATGTTGAAATTTAATCCTCAGTGTGGGCAGTGGGCCTAGTAGGAGGTGTTTGGGTCATGGAGGTGGATCCCTCATAAATGGCTCAGTGCTGTTCTTGGGGGTAGTGAGTGAGTTCTTGCCATTGCAACACTGGGTTAGTTCTCTCAGGCACAAGTTAGTTCCCATAAGACTGGGTTGTTGTAAAGCCAGGATGCCCCTCAGTTTTGTTTCTTTACACATATCTGCTTCCCCTTTGACTTTTTCTGCCATGTTGTGATGCAGCACAAAAGCCTGCACCAGAAGCTGGAGCAATGCCCTTGAACTTCACAGCCTATAGAGCCATGAGCTAAATAACTCTTTTCTTTATAAATTATCCAATCTCAGGTATTCTTCTGTAGCAAGACAAAACAAACTAAGAGGCTCAAAAAACACAGTTAAGGCCTAGCTCTGAAAAGGCATACTTTCTAGAAGGAGAACCAGGCAGAAAATAGATGATAATTTCAAATTCCAGATTCTAACAAGTGCCAAATAGAAAATAAAACAAGGGAAGGAAAGAGATGGGCTAGGGGTGGGAAACTGTTAATTAGAATGGTCAGGAAAGGTCTCTCTGAAGACTTTCAAGCATAGACTTGAGTGATGAGAAGCAGCCAGTCACAAAAGACTCAGGAACTCCAGGCAGAGGAGATGACAGGTGGGAAGGCGGTAAGGTGGGAACCAGTCACACATGTTCAGGAAGCACCCAGTCAGTAAAGCTGAAGGTGACAGAGGGAGAGAATGAGTTCACACTGGGACAAGCAGAGATGTCCACTGGTAGGGTCTTTCAACATAAGTCAGTCAGTTTGAGCACATGGGAAGATACTGGAGAGTGATAAGCAAGGGAAAGAGATTCTCTGATTTACATTTTTTAAAAGTCACTCTGGTCACAGAAGAGAATGGACTCAATGGAAGTGAGAATGGAAGTGGTGAGACCAATGAGAAAGCTCTTGCAAGTGATGGTGGTGGCTTGGGTTAGGGAGGTGGTGATGGTAGTGGCAAGAAGTGGTCAGATTCTAGATAATGTTTCTGGCATAGAGCCAGTTGGATTAGCTGACAGATTGTGGTGGTGAAGATGCATAAAAGGTTTGGGACCTAAGCAACTGAGAAAAAAGTGGTGCCATTTGGTTGAGAGAATGGAAACTTACAGGAAGGGGGAGGAGGTGATGAAGGCTCAGGTAAGTGGCAGGGGTTTGCAAATTTAGAGCTGGATGCAGCAGAAAGGTCAATAGAGATGTAGATTTCAGAGTTAATCCCCCACATGATGAGACAATAATTTAGGATTGCCTTCTGTATTAGTCCATTCTTGCATTGCTATAAAGAAATACCTGAGACTGGGTAATTTATAAAGAAAAGAGGTTTAAGTGGCTCATGGTTCCACAAGCTGTACAGCAATCCTAATGGTGGCATCTGCTCAGCTTCTGAGGAGGCCTCAAGAAACTTTCGATTATGGTGGAAGGGGAAGCAGGCACATCTTACACCGCCAGAGGTGGCACGTGTGCCAGAGAGGAGGACGTGCTCCACACTTTTAAACAACCAGATCTCAGGAGAACTCACGACCACAGGAATAACACCAGGAGAGGGTGCTAAACCATTCACAAAGGACTACCTCATACCAGGCCCCACCTCCAATGCTGAGAATTATAATTTGACATGGGATTTGGGTGCAGATACAGATCTAAAGCATATTGCCTTCTAGAAAATAGTTGGAAGCTTGGTCATTGGGAATGGGAACTGCCTATCAGACACATCCTTGAAAAGCAGTGGAGGAAAGAAAAAACAAAACAAAACAACAACAGCAAAAAGGAAAAGATTTTTCCCATCCTCTGCAATATCTCCTATTTATACAACATGAGTGTTACATGCAGAAAACAGGTCAGATAAGACATAAGTACTATCATTCAGTGACTTCCTGAAAGATTGTGAACGAGGAAATACAGCAAGGAGGGAGATGGAGCCAGGACTGACAGAGAAGAGAGGTTATAGTTTGACCGAAGTAGAGATAAAAAGGAATTTCTGACCACTTATGAGATTAAATGCTTGTACTGGTCAAGAAAATGCTTGGAAGTAAGGACCTCTTGTTCCTTGTTGTGGGAAAGGGAGAAAGAACTGTTATCAATAAGGTAATTGGATTTTACAGTCTAGGTATCTAAATGGAGTCTATTCACATAATGTGTGATATTGCTAATATTATTATTTTTAAGAATTTTTATTTTTGTTATTTTTTTTGACATGGAGTCTCGCTCCGTCACCCAGGCTGGAGTGCAGTGGCACGATCTCGGCTTGCTGCAAGCTCCGCCCCCTGCGTTCACGCCATTCTCCTGCCTCAGCCTCCCGAGTAGCTGGGACCACAGGTCCAGAAAGCCAGATACCACATGTTCTCACTTATAAGTGGGAACTGAATGTTGAGAACACATGGCCATCACGCCCAGCTATTTATTTATTTATTTATTTATTTATTTTTGTATTTTTAGTAGAGATGGGGTTTTACCGTGTTGGCCAGGATGGTCTCAATCTGTTGACCTTGTGATCCACCCGCCTCAGCCTCCCAAAGTTCTGGGATTACAGGCGTGAGCCACCACGCCTAGCCAAAATTTTGCTGTTTTTTTTGTGGGCATATAGTAGGTACTTTTAAAAATGCTAGCTAAATTTGCCATGCTTTTTAACAAAAATATTTATTCTATATTTCACATGTTTTCAGGTGTGCTGAGAAAGAAGTGTGTGTCTCTGTGCTTGTGCCATGAACAAAACTAATTACCTGAGAGAATTAATGTTATAATATTCATTAATAGAGGGGTTATCATGTTATGCATGAATGACATTTGAGATATAAGGTTGGAGAAAAGCAGATGGAGAAAAGGGCTGAAAGTGAAATTCTCAGTCATGTTCACAGTTGCAGAGTTGATGGAGGACCATCAGATAGATATCCTTTATCAGAAGGATAAATCTAGAGGTAGAATCTGAGTAAGCAATTCCTAGCAAATCGATTAGGAATCATGACAGTAAAATTGGACATTAAAATTATTGTCCCAGTTGGATAAAGAAAATGTGGTACATACACACCATAACAAAGAACGACATCATGTCTTTTGCAGAAACGTGGTCGGAGCTGGAGGCCATTATCCTTAGCAAACTAACTCAGGAACAGAAAGCCAAATACCACATGTTCTCACTTATAAGTGGGAGCTAAATGATGAGGACTCATAGACACAGAGGGGAACAACAGACACTGGGGCCCACTTAAGGGAGAGGGTCAGAAAAAATAACTATTGGGCATAGGCTTAGTACCTGGGTGATGAAATCATCTGTCACCAAATTCCTGTGACATGAGTTTACCTATGTAACAAACCTGAACGTGTACCTTTGAACCTGAAATAAAAGTAAAACAAATAAACAAATAACCCGATGGATACATAAAGACACCAAGGTCAGGCATGAAAAGAAAATGCAGTTCCCAAACTGGATCCCGGATCTAAATTTCTTTTTCTTTGGCTACAAAGGACAACATTAAAAGAACGGGCAAAAATTTGAGTAAGGTCTGTAGATTAGATGATAGTATTATAACAACAACCATGTTAATTTCCTGACTTTTATACCTGAGCTTGCTTTTAGAAAATACACATGGTTCATTTAGGAGTAAAGGAACATCATGCCTATAACTTACTTGCAAATGGCTCAGAAAAATATATGCACATTGATAGAAGGATAAAGCAAGTAAACTCATAAGATTGAGGGAAACTAGAGACAAGTATACAAGAATTCTTTGTAGTGTTATTGAAACTTTTCAGTAAGTCTGACATTTTTTCTAAAACAAAAAGTCACATTTACCAAAGTATTCAGTATTGGTGATCTGGGTAAAGGGTACATAGGAATTCTTTGCACTATTCTTGCAACCTTTCTGTAAGTTTGAAATTAGTTCAGAATAAAAAGAAAAAAGATACTAGTGTCCATTTATACTTCTGTGTGTGTGTGTGCAACAGAGTTTTGTTCTTGTTGCCTAGGCTGGAGTGCAATGGCGCCATCTCAGCTCACTGCAACCTTCACCTCCCGGTTCAAGCAATTCTCCTGCTTCAGCCTCCCAAGGAGCTAGGATTACAGGTGCCCACCACCATGCTTGGCTAATTTTTGTATTTTTAGTAGAGATGGGGTTTTGCCATGTTGGCCAGGCTGGTCTTGAACTCTTGACTTCAGGTGGTCCACCCACCTTTGCCTCCCAAAGTGTTGGGATTACAGGCGTGAGCCACCATGCCTGGCCCATTTATACATTTAAAAGAGCCTTGACAAAAAACATTTGCTCGTGGCATGGCTGTTTCCTAATATAAATGAAAAAATTGCCATCTATCTAGAATAAAGTACTTGCTGTTAAATAGACAACAAAAATAAAAAGTTGATAAACAACCAAAAAATTGTCCCAAACATTTGCATTTTTTTTTTTTTTTTTTTTTTGAGACGGAGTCTCGCTCTGTCACCCGGGCTGGAGTGCAGTGGCCGGATCTCAGCTCACTGCAAGCTCCGCCTCCCGGGTTCACGCCATTCTCCTGCCTCAGCCTCCCGAGTAGCTGGGACTACAGGCGCCCGCCACCTCGCCCGGCTAGCTTTTTGTATTTTTTAGTAGAGACGGGGTTTCACCGTGTTAGCCAGGATGGTCTCCATCTCCTGACCTTGTGATCCGCCCGTCTCAGCCTCCCAAAGTGCTGGGATTACAGGCTTGAGCCACCGCGCCCGGCTAACGTTTGCATTGTTAAGAAAATTCTTGATTTTGGAATGCCTTAGATATCTTAAATCAACATGAATAAATTATATTCATGATTTTGATATCCGCCATCCTCCTCCTCCTCCTATTCTTTTAGCTCAGTAGATGGCGCCATGCAGTTGCTCATGGTATAAACCTCACAGTCAACCTCATTTCCTTTTCTCTAGTGTCTCCCACATCCTATCAGTCACCGATCCAGATGTCCCTTCCTCCCAAATACTCCTCAATGTACCTGACTCAGCTCCATTCCTGCAGCCACTCCTGCAGTAAAGCCACCTATTGTAGCTACTGCATTTCAGTCACTGAGCTCATTCAGGGCAGTGGTTCTCAGAAACCAGGGACTATTAGGCAAGATCTGAAGGCATATCTGATTGTCACGATGGGGGCGAGGTGCTACTGGCATCTCATGGGTAGAGACCTGGGATGCTGCTAAACATTCTCCAGTGTACAGGAAAGCCCCACAGCAATGATCTGGTCCAAATCATGTCAACAGTGTGGCCACTGGGAAATCCTGGCAAAGGAACATCTTTCACCATCTGCCTGATAAAATTCCCGAAAGCAGTGTGCATTGTCTAGAAAATAAAAAGATATAATTACCGTTATTTAAAAATGAGAGATATTTCTATGCATCACTAAAACCCCAAATGGGCACTCATTTTATACTAGAATGATAAATCTTGTTAAATGAATCCAACAGTTAATGATGATTTTGATAGTTAACATCAGGATATCATTGGTTACCTTAGCATACACAAGTAAATCATTTTCTCTGCCTTAATCACTATCATACAGTGTCTGTTCTTGTTAATTTCTTTTATAATGATTATGTTATTTTAAGAGTATGCTTACTACTGGAGCCCGCATAGGATATTCAATGGTTAGCAATTTAGACTTAAAAAATTCTAACAAAACAGAACATACCAAGGAAATAAAAGCAATGCAAACAAACTGACATTGTGGAGGGAAGACCAAATGAAATTATCACTGTTATAAACTGTGCAGCTAAAACTAGGTCAACACAAATACTATGAAAGGAGCCTTGGCAGTAACCTGGCAAGTTGTGCAATTGTGAAGTTAACTGCATCATGGCTTTCCTCTCTTGATGGGATGGCATGCGCTCAGACTCCCAGTAGATGGGGAAAAGCAGCTCTTAAGCCGAGGTGGGATTTCAGATACAACTCCAGACACAGTTGGTTTCTCCTAACGAAAATGGATCTAGTGGGCCGGGCGCGGTGGCTCACGTCTGTAATCCCAGCGCTTTGGGAGGCTGAGGCAGGCGGATCACGAGGTCAGGAGATTGAGACCATCCTGGCTAACACAGTGAAACTCTGTCTCTACTAAAAATACAAAAAATTAGCCGGGCGCGGTGGCGGGCGCCTGTAGTCCCAGCTACTCGGGAGGCTGAGGCAGGAGAATGGCGTGAACCCGGGAGGCGGAGCTTGCTGTGAGCCGAGATCGCCCCACTGCACTCCAGCCTGGGCGACAAGGCAAGACTCTGACTCAAAAAAAAACAAGGATCAAGTTAGGGCCATCCTTTAGTGGTTTTCTTTGCAATTTGAATGAAGTCTAAATTCTTAACTAAAGTTTAAAAAGCTGTGCAAGGTCTGAACTCAACACCTCTCTCCTACCTCTTGTCTCTCTACAGTTGGCCTTCCTGCACATCTTTCGGATACTTGTACATGTAACGCTCACTCATCTTGTTACTTCTGCTACTTTGCATGTACTACTTTCTCTGTCTGAAACATCCTGTTTCCCCATCCCCAGCCTTCCTGGTGGGCTTCTCCATCCCACTGACCCAACTTGCTTTTTAGCTTTTGAGTATCCATTTTGTTGTGTTGCTAGCTGTGCTAAATTCCCAGCTGTTTCTGTGAGGCTTATCTAAGTTTCCAAGGAAGTACAACCTCCCTTCCCCCAAATCAATCAATCAATCAAACAAACAAAGCTGTTAGAAGCGATGTACTAGGTTTTTCATCAATTGTTAAATGTTGTGCTCCATTAACATTGACTTTTGGTCGGTATGCAATATTCTTCCTCTGTTATTCATTCATTGATCTTCATTTAGTTTGGGTTTTTCATAGCACAATTATGTTAGTTTACACCTGAATAGAACCCCCACAAACTATCTTTAGTAGTAAAAGAAATGAAACAAAATAAATGGAAACAGAAGAATGTATCTCTTGGAGGAGAGAGTTCAGAATATGAGAGTTAAAACTCCTTGAATACTTCATGTAATTTTTTTTTTTGAGACAGGATCTCACTCTCTCAGGCTGAAGTGCAGTGGAGTGATCTCAGCTCACTGCAACCTCTGCCTCCCAGGTTCAACCCATTCTCATACCTCGGCCTCCTGAATAGCTGGGACTTAAAGGCGCTTGCACTAAGTCCAGCTAATTTTTGTATTTTTAATAGAGGTGGGGTTTCAGGTTGGCCAAGCTGTTCTTGAACTCCTAGCCTCAGGTGATCTGCCGGCCTCGGCCTCCCAGAATCCTGGGATTACACATGTGAGCCACCGTGCCCAGTCTTTTGTAAAATTCTTGATCATTCCTGAAAACTTCCATAAAATTACTGAGGGGTTATCACTTTCTATGTGTGGTATTAGATCCCATAGTTGAGTAAGTCTATTTATGCTGTTACCGCCGTTAATTACTTCTGTATCATTTTAAAAACTAGCTTTTCGGAGGTGAAATGTAATGTTAATCTTTAGATAGTGCTTTGACCTTCTCTTTAGAAGAAAAACACGTAAAAATAATCTTAATGCTTAGTGATTGGGAGACTGTGTTGCAGACTCACCCTGTGAAGTCAGGAAGTCCATTTTGGCTCAGCTTGAATTCCAGTTTCCAGCAGGGCTGTGCCCTTGCTTTCTAAGTCCTCTGAATTCTTAGCTGATACTATCAGGAAGTAAAATATGTTAATATGTCAAACTGTCAATGAATGCTTTCCTTATATATAATAGGAGCTTTATGACTAAGTGCCAACACTGTTTAGATTTTATTTGACCTGAACAGCAAGTGTGCATTTATGCTTAAGACATTATGCTGTATATATAAATTACGGTGTCTAAATAGGTATAGAAGCATTCTAGAGGTTAGCAGCTTAGGAAGTCAAGTCTTAATGTGCTTGGAGAGAAGCATCTTAAATGAGGATTCTGAAGGATGTAGATAGTTGCAAGAGTAAAAAGCACAGCATCAGAGATAGGGTACATAACTCTACGTGGAAGCTAATTCTAACTGGAAAATGGCCATAGTCATTAAGGATGTTCATCAGTCATTCTGCCTGCCTTCCAGGGACATTCCAGGCATTGAAGTTAGACGTGGATCTGTGATTTGACTTGGCCGATAGAAAGATAGCTGAAGTGATGAGAGTCTTTTCTGGCAGAAGTCTGTTGGAACAAAACTGGGAGTTTACCAGTGTCTTAATCCGTGTTCCACTGACTGGCGATGTTCCAGATGGAGGAGGCCCCATCAGCCTGCATCCCTCAGTGAAGATGATAAGGGTGTGTTGAAGTAAGCCCCCCTCAGTGAAGATGATGAGGGTGTGTTGAAGTAAGCCTCTATCATTTTGGGGCTTGTGATTTTGGGGTTATTACGATAGCATAAACTAGACTATCATGACCAATAGAGTGAGCTGTTGTTTCCTTACCTAGATTGAAAAAAATTCAGAATGTCAGGGTACATGTGATTCTCTGGAATTGTCACCACCTTATAGGAGGCCATGGGGAAAGTATATGAGGAAACGGATGATGAAATACCACAGAGCTATGATTCTATATATGACACCTTATACAATTAAGATGAGTGGAAAGAGAATTAAAATTAAATAGGTTTGCAATTTGCTCTACTAGATAGCTCTATTTAATAATTGCTTAGCACAATTATACATTTATTTATTTACAGACTATAAATATCTTATCTCCCCCTGTGTTTGACTCATACATCTTGAAACTCCCAGACTGTTTGATTAGAAATATCCAAACTCAGGATAGCATATAGAATGACTATGGTGGGAATTTTAAAAAACAAACTAAGAATCACCACATTCTCTCTAATCTTAAAGTATATGTTGTTTAAGAATTTTTCACACTCTGATTTATATTACAGATAAAAAATATACCTGGATACTCAATAAGACTTCATTGTTTTGAGAGCAAAAACTTGTCTTGTGTATTTAAGAGAGTTTCTGGTCCTTAGAGTGTGCTCTGAAATGTTTTGAATATTTGAATGTTTAGAATTAAATGAATTGGCAAGTGATAACAATCATAACGTGTGAATGGTGATCCATAAAACCGCATTGAAATTCTTGTCAAGGAACAAATGATTTTGCTTTATAGATTGAGGGATAGCATCAATTCACAGTTAGGAAGATAGCTAGTCACTGGGAGATCATTAGGAATAAGCTCTCATTTGGTCATAGAGAACATACTTCTGTTTAATATCATGACTTTTTTTAATCTCAGAGAAGCATACAGTAGCCAAGAGGGTTGGAGAGATGTCAGAATGGAACCTACCAGGATAACTGTCTTTCAACTGTGGCAGTTGCTTAACCCAATGGAAAAAAGAGTATTTAGTCTAGAGCAAGGGCCTTTGTATCATTAACATTAGGCAGATGGTGAACCTGAGAGACATGCTCAGTTGTAGTAGTTTTGCCTTATGAGATTTGCCAAAGCAAATTCGATGCTAACATTGTTTTTTATTTGTTTTGAGACCGAGTCTTGCTCTGTTGTTCCAGCTGGAGTACAGTGGCCTGGTTCAGTCTTGGCTCACTGCAACCTCTGCCTCCTGGATTCAAGCGGTTCTCCTGCCTCAGCCTCTCAAGTGGCTGGGATTGTAAGCATCCACCAGCATGCCCAGCTGATTTTTATATTTTTAGTAGAGATAAGGTTTCATCATGTTGGCCAGGCTGGTCTCAAACCCCTGACCTCAAGTGATCCACCCATCTGGGCCTCCCAAAGTGCTGGGATTACAGGTGAGAGCCACTGTGCCTGGCCATACGCTAACATATTTATGCATGAATAGCATTAGATTAGTTTAAACTAGAGTTCGACACATAGCTGGGTGCTTTTTTAAAAAAAAATTTTTTAGCTTTATCGAGGTATAATTGACAAATAAGAATTGTATATATTTAAGGTGTACAACTTGATGTTTTGATATGTGTACACATGGTGAAATGATTACCACAATCAAGTTAATTAAGATATCTGTCACCTCACATAGTTACCATTTTTTTTTGTGTGTGTGTGTATGTGTATGTGTATTGAGAACACTTAAAATCTACCCTCTTTGAAAATTTCAACATACAATATGGTATTGTTAACTGTAGTCATCATGCTGTACATTAGATCTCCAAAACTCATTCATCTTGCATAATTGAAATTGTATGCCCTTTGACTAACATCTCCCCATTCCACAGTCCCTGGCAAGCACCATTCTACTCTCTGGTTCTATGAGTTTGACTATTTTAGATTCCACATATAAGTGAGATCCTGAAGTGTCTTTCTGTGTCTGGATTATTTCACCTAGCATAACATCCTCCAGGTTCATGTTGTCACAAATGGTGGTATTTCATTCTTTTTAAAGGTGGAATATCATGTTGTGTGTATGTACACACACACACACACACGCACACCAAATTTTCTCTATCCACTCATCTGTCAGCTGGCATTTAGGTTGTTTCCATGTTTTGGCTATTGTGAATAATGCTGCAATGAACATGGGGTATAGCTATCTCTTTGAGATCCTGATTTAATTTCCTTTGGATATGTGAGAGGACTTCATAAAGTTCATGGAAAAATGAAATTAAAAGATACAAATAAAAAATGTAAACTTTATTTCTCAACATAAGCACTATCAAGTTCATGACATTTTTGTAAGTGATGATGCCAGCTGTTTAGTCCATCCCTAAAGAACTGAGGGTCCTGGGAATTTAACCATGTCAGTGTGGATTTTTAGATTATTGATAATATTTTACTTATTTATTTATTTTTTTGAGATGAAGTCTTGCTCTGTTGCCCAGGCTGGAGTGCAGTGGCATGATCTTGGCTCACTGCAAGCTCCGCCTCCCAGGTTCACGCCATTCTCCTGCCTCAGCCTTCTGAGTAGCTGGGACCACAGGCGCCCGACACCAGGCCCGGCTAATTTTTTTAATGTTTTTAGTAGAGATGGGGTTTCACTGTGTTAGCCAGGATGGTCCTGATCTCCTGACCTCGGGATCCACCCACCTCAGCCTCCCAAAGTGCTGGGATTACAGGCTTGAGCCACCGTGCCTGGCCAGGATTTTCAGATTTTTAACTAAAGAAAATAGGTGCTTTTTATAGATTTGCTTTAAGATTAAGAAGCAAAAAGAATTCAGAAGGACTTTGGCTAAATCAGGACTGTAAGGTAGCTGCCTAATATGTCTCACAGAAATGCTTGTAAAATTGTCCTTGTTTGATGAGAGGAATGAGCAGGAGCATTGTCATAGTGGAGAAGGACTCTCTGGTGAAGCTTTCTGGGTGTTTTACTGCTAAAACTTTGGCTAACTTTCTCAAAACACTCTCATAATAAGCAAGTGTTGCCATTCTTTGGCCCTCCGGAAAGTCAACCAGCAAAATGCTTTGAGCATCCCAAAAAACTGTTGCCATGACCTTTGCTCTTGACTGGTCCTTTTGCTTTCGCTGAACCATGTCTACCTCTTGGTAGCCATTGCTTTGATTGTGCTTTGCCTTCAGGATTGTACTAGTACAGCCACGGTTCATTTACTGTTACAATTTTTCAAATAAATGTTTAAGAATCTTGACACCACTTGTATAAAATTTCCATTGGAAACTCTGCTCTTGTCTGCAACTGATCTGGGCACAACAGTTGGTTTTGACACTCATTAAGTGGAAAGTTTGTTTAATTTAAAATTTTCAGTCAGAATTGTGTAAGCTGAACTAGTTTAAATGCCTATGGTGTTGGCTATTGTGTCTACTGTTAATCATCAGTCATCTTAAGGCATGAACAGGATGAAGTTTTTCCTCAAAAATTGATGTGGATGGTTTGCTGAGAGCAACAATTCACTTCAATAACAATTAATCCCTTCTTAAGGTACCCATTTGTAAACCGTTGATTTCTTTGGGGAATTGTTCCCGTAAACTTTTCATAAGGCCTCAGTGATTTTACCATTCTTCCATCAAAACTTCACCATAAACTTGATGTTTGCTCTGGTTAGATTTTAGCAGAAATCATGTTGCTGTCATAGGGGCTGTTTTCAAACTGATGTATTATCCTTCTTAGTGTCTCAAATGAGATCCTGTTCAGGTATGTTATAACGAGTTAGTACAAGTTTATTTTGGTGCAAAATAATTTTGAAATCCTTGCATAATTTTTTCAAAATATGCATTTCCCATGAACTTTTCAAAGAATCCTTATATACCCAGAAGTGGGATTGCTGGATCATATGGTAGTTCTATTTTTAATTTTTTGAAGAATCTCCATACACCTTTTTGTGTAACTATTGGCTATTTGTATGTCTTCTTCAGAAAAACGTCTAGTTAGATCTTTTGCTCATTTTAAAATTAATTTTTTTTTTTTGCTATTGAGTTGTGTGAATTCCTTATATATTTTGAGTATTAACTCTTATCAGATATATGATTTGCAAATACTTTCTCCCATTAAGTTGCCTTTAACTCCGTTAATTTTTTTTTGTTTGTTTGTTTTGTTTTTGTTTTTGTTTTTTCTGTGCAGAAGGTTTTTAGTTTGATGGAATCCCACTTGTGTGTTTTTGCTTTGTTGCCTGTGCTTTGGTGTCATGGCCAAAACAATCTTTGCCAAGACCAATGTCAAGAAACTTTTCTCCTATGTTTTCTTCTAGTAGTTTTATAGTTTCAGGTCCTACACTTAAGTCTTTTATACATTTTGAATTAAATTTTGTGTGTGGTATAAGATAAAGGTCCATTTTCACTCTTTGGCATGTGAATGTCCAGTTTCTCCACCATTTATTGAAGAAACGATCCTTTCTCCACTGTGTGTTCTTGACATCCTTGTTGAAGATCAGTTGACCATAAATGTATGGATTTATTTCTTGGCTCTCTATTCTGTTCCATTGGTCTATATGTGTTTTTATGTAGTTAGGTGCTTTTAAAAATAATATTTTGCTTGTTAGTATTGCAAGCTGTCTTCAGTGGGTTTTCATGTTTACATCATTTTTCTAAAATTCTAAAGCTTTATGGACTATGCACTTTGATTATTTAAAACATCCAGAATGGTGCCATATATACAACAGGAACAGCTAATTTTTGAGTGAGTCTATGTTCTAAGCACTGTATTTAGATATTTTACTAATATGTCATTTCATACTCTCAACAAGCACACAATGTATATATTTATTCTTTCATTTAATAAATATTTATGAAATGCCCACTACTATTCACCCATGATATTCCCACTACTATCAGCACTGGCGTAATTCCATTTTACAGATGAGAAAACTGGGACTAGGAAACATTTATTTAACTCTGCTAAAGTTACTGTTGTAGGTCTTTCCTAAGATGTCTACATCTTAATTTTGAGAACGTGTGAATATGTTACCTTACATGGAAAAAAGGATTTTGACGATGTGATTAAGGTTAAGGATCTTAAGATGGAGAGATTAGCTTGGCTTATCCATGTGGCCCCAATCTAATCACATGAGTCCTTAAAAGTAAAAAAACTTTTCCAGCTGTGGTTATAGAGAGATGTGAAGAGAGAAGGAGGTCAGAAATATGCAACATTGCTGGCTTTGGGAAGCCAATGAATGTGGTTGTCCCTAGAGGCTGAAAAAGGCCAGAAACAGCTTGTCCTTTAGGGTTTCCAGCAGTGAATGCAGCCCTGTGGACACCTTGGATTTAGCTCAGTGACACCTGAATTATATTTCTGACTTACAGAACTTCAGTATAATAAATTTGTGTTGCTTTAAGCTACTGTGATAATTTGTTATGGTAGAAATAGAAAATGAATGTAGTTACATAGATAGTGTTATAGCCGGGATTTTATACCAGGTCTCTCTGATTCAAAAAATGCACTTATTTTATTATGTACTAATAAATATTATTACAGTAAAGGAAATGCCTTTCATCCTCCTTTTTTTTTTTTCTTTTTTTGACTGAACAGGCTCTGTTTCCTCTTCTCCTCGTAATAACTGCTGATATTGTTTTGAATATTTACCCCTTATTGGATATGGTAGAATTGTTAACTAAGGAACCTCACTTTCTTCTGAACAAGGAGTGGACATGCCATGTAAACTAGGTCAATTGTAGATTTTTTCCTGAGATTTTGAATTTTGGCTGGCATATCAGTTAAAATGCCATTTATATGGCAGCAAATTATTTGTCCATAGAACCCTTTACTGATAAAAATTTATGATGGATATACGGAAAAACATTTTTGCATGTCTTTGCTGTCAGGAAAGTAAAAGATTTAATCTGAAGGAAGAAATCAGGAGAACGACGAATTGAAGTGGCGAAGCCAGCATTGGAGCCTGCATTTGCTGTAGGTTATTTGTTCATTCTGGGTGGTCTAGAATGTGTGTTTCATAATCACATCTGTGGAAAACAAAAGAAAAAAGGAAAAGGTCAGGATCAGGGTATGAAGTCTGATTGGAGACTCCTTCTTTGCCCCATAGCACAGTGTTTCCAGAAGTGACAGTATTAGTTGACAAAACAGAAAAACTCACTTCATCTAGGGAGATAGTGGGTATGTATAAATATATCTTTCTTAGCTTTGGCTCTAGGCAAGCTAGAAAAAGAAAAATCCCCTGGGAGCGTGAGGCTGGAATTCACACTACATGTATGATCCCAAAAACTCTAAGTTGAAAATGTAGTTTAAAGTGGTCCCAGGTTATTGGTGTTTAATGCGCTTGTAAGAAATAAACACAAATCCTGCTTGAATAAATTTATCATCAGCCTAGACCTCAAAGAATTTCCACACAAGGGGTGCCAAGGAACATAAATTTATTAAAAAAATAATAAATAGGGAACAAATCCTTGTATCAGCAAAACAGAAGACCACAGAAACAGGCATGCAATGATTGTGGATATTACAATCATAAAATAACTGTGTTTAATATGTTTATGAAATTAAAAGATTGCATGGAAGTATATTATGAGAAACAGTACTATCAAACTTGATCGGGTAGATTAGTAAATAAATAAAACTTAGATACACCTTCACAGCTGCTACATCCTATGGAGTTCTTTCTGGCTTGTGTAGTTCCACTGCTTGGAGACAGCTAATGACTTACCCTTCTCAGATGCTGGTGTGCCATCAGAATAACCAGCTGTATGCCTGGTGTCTCTGGCTATTTCCACCACTTTCAGACTTGGATAAAATTCTGCATGGCAGGATGTGGAATCTACATCCTGAGGTGTTACTCAAAGGGCCAGATGAGAAACTTGGAAGTGCAGGGGGAATTAATTTCCATTAGGGTAAAGTTAAGCTACTATAAACAAGAGACGTAAAACGGCTGAGTATGGTCAGGCGTGGTGACTCATGCCTGTAATCCCAGCAGTTCGGAAGGCTGAGCCAGGTGGATCACCTGATGTCAGGAGTTTGAGACCAGCTTGCCTAACATGGCGAAACCCTGTCTCTATTAAAAATACAAAAAATGAACTGGACGTGGTGGTGGGTGCCTGTAATCTCAGCTACTCAGGAGGCTAAGGCAGAGGAATTGCTTGAAGCTGGGAGGTGGAGGTTGCAGTGAGCCAAGATCGTGCCACTGCACTCCAGTGACAAGAGTGAAACTCCATCTCAAAAAAACAAAAACAAAAACAAAAACAAAAAAAACAAGAAACAAAACCAAAAACAGCTGAGTATATACATTTTCTCTTTTTCCCCTTTTCCATGCACTATTCCACAGGATGGTTACTTCTTAAAGGTGTTTGTGAAATGGGAGCCAATCTGACACTATATCATTTTTGTATTTTTTCATTTCCTTTCTTAATTTACTTTTTGTTCATCTTTGGTTTATGAAATGTTCACTTAACAGCCCATGCTAACACATGAGTGATTAAGATAATAAATCTATGCAAAGATTGCACAAAATAATAATTATTAGAATAAGTTCTTAGAAAAATTAGGCTTGATGGGGTTAAACAAATAAAATAGAACTAAAATCCTGGGCAACAATTGAGAAGGTGGGGAGTGGAATAAAAAAGGTTCTAAGGTTCTGGTCTTGTTTCATATTAATTAACTTTGGACTTTGTAAATCTAATCAAGAATACTAAAATCTCCAGAGCAAGTAATAGAAATGTGAAATAATTACAAAAGAAGTAGAGAAAAAATAAAACAAGGATAAAGGGTATTAAAGCCCTCAGTCCATCCAAAAGAAAGTAAGAAGGAGTTGTGGAAAACAAGGCAAATAGAAAGTAAAAAATAAGATGGGCTATTTGTAATTATGAGTAATATAAATGAAACTCTTAAAAGACAAAAACTCTTAAGCTTGATAGAAACATTTAAAACTGGGTTGTAGCCGGGTGCGGTGGCTCACGCCTGTAATCCCAGCACTTTGGGAGGTTGAGGCGGGCGGATCACGAGGTCAGGAGATCGAGACCATCCTGGCTAACACGGTGAAACCCCATCTCTACTAAATATACGAAAAATTAGCCGGGCGAGGTGGCAGGCACCTGTAGTCCCAGCTACTCGAGAGGCTGAGGCAGGAGAATGGCGTGAACCCGCGAGGTGGAGCTTGCAGTGAGCCGAGATCGCGCCACTGCACTCCAGCCTGGGCAACAGAGCGAGAGTCTGTCTCAAAAAAACAAAAACAAAACTGGGTTGTATACTATCTATCTATGAAAAACATAGCCAAAACATAAATACACAGATTGTAGGTCAAATATGGAAAAAGGTAATACTGTTTAAATACTATCCATCTGCCAAAGCTGGCATGACTGTATTAATGTCTCACAAAGTAAAGTATTAAGGCATAAAGCATTTCTAGAGATAAAGAGAATCATCATTAATAAAAGTTTAAAATAATCAGGAAGTCTGAGCATTCTAATCTTGAATGTTCCTAATAACATAGTTTTGAAATATATAAAATAAAAATGTACATGATATAAGGAGAAAGAAAAACTTAGAGAGGTTTCCACATACTCTCTTTGTAAATGTTAAAATAAGCAGACAATCAGTAAGAGAATGGATCTGAACCACATAATTGTTACAAATTTTAAAATTTCAGTAGCTTAAAACATTCTAAGTTTATTTCTTGTTTAAATAAATAGCCTAACACAAGTGTTCCTAATTGGTAAGAGAGTGTGTAGGTGGTATGTAGGGCTTCTGTGCACTGTGGCCATTTAGGGGCCCAGGAAAACAGGTGGTCACAATATACAACTTCCAAGATCATGCTGAGTATCAAACACTGGCTGGTAGACAGGGGAAGAAAGCATGAAAGATCATATGGAGAGTTTATATGACGTAGGCTGAAGGTGGCTTTTTTCACTTCCATCCATATTCGTTTTCCGGAACTCAAATATATGGCTACACCTAACTACAAGAAAGGCTGAGAAATAGCCCATCTAAATATATGATCAATATTTTAAAAATGGAGTCCCATTTTATGTAGAGTGTTAAGAGTTAGCAAATTCAATGAAAATGATGGTATCATTTACAATAGCAACAAGAATGTAAAATGCCAGGAACAATTCTAACAACAGATGTGCAGTTTTGTTGGAAGAATTATGAAGACCTGAATCAATCAATATATTATGTTCATGGATACGCAGAGTCAGTAACATAAAGCTGTCAGTTCCCCCCTAATTGACCTATAGATTCAAAGCAACTAAGTCAAAATTCTAATAGGAATCTTGTGGAATTTGACAAGCTGACTTTAAAGTTTGTATGAAAGAGCAAAATATTGATGAATAGTCAAGATGCTCCTCAAGAAGATGAAGCATGTGACGGTGGAGGTGGTGAACTGGTCTACCACAGAGCAAGAATTAGTATACAGCTACACTGATGAAAATGGTGTGGTATTGGCATAGGATATGGAACAGATAGATGGGGCAGAATAAAAGTCCAGAAACAGATCCAAGTGTGTTTGAAAACCTGATGTATGGCAGAGCTATTCAATAAATGCTGCTGGGAGACTTAACCATGGGAAAAAAATAGTGTGGATTCCTATATACTGCCATATACAAAGATCAGTCCCAGACAGAGCAAAGACATAACTTTGAAAAACAAATACTTAAAATGTTTAGAAGAAAATATAGGAGAATATCTCCATGATCCCAGAGCAGGAAAGGGCTTTTTAAAGCAATATATAAAAAGAACTGCATTTATGTTTTTTTTTTCTTTTTATATATTGCTTTAAAAAAATCCTTTTCCTGCTCTGGGATCATGGAGAATTCTTCTATAACCATGTTAATTAACCATATTAAAACAAAGAATCTCTGTTCATTTAAAGATACCTAATGCAGATGAAAATATAAATGATAAATTGGAAGAAGAGAATTGATACACACAGAACTATTTGTTAATATTTACAAAATATAAATATTATCTATGATTCAGTAAGAAAAGATAAATGATCTGATAGAAAATTGGGTAAAAGACCTATACAGACATTTTACAGAAGTAGAAATGTAGACATATGAAAAAATTGCAATATTTTGAGATAGTTAAACCAATAGTTAGAATCCAGGAGAAAGTAAGACTTTAAGACTTTAACATTCTTTTCTTAAATAAGTTGATTTTTTTTACTGTTATATGGCATCATCCTTTCATTCTTTTTTATTAGCCATCTTCATCTTTCTCATCCCATGCTTAGTATGACAGGCTGATAAGTACAATGTAATTTTGAATGTCTCAAGTGGGTTTGCTGCCTTTCTTAGGGTAGAGTGCTGCTTCAGAAACTATCTGGGTCAATTTCCTAATGTTTGCCTTTATCTCAATTGAATGAGTCATGCTTGTCAGTTCAACAGAGAAAAAAGAAATTGATCAGTTTTCTTTGTTTAAAAAAATCATCAGGTTTGTAATTGCACATCTTGAGCTATCTGATTTTTAACAACAGAAAGGGTGACTTAGGTTAAGAGAATTATTTGGCTTAGTCAATTGATTCATGCCTCTGGCCTTTAATATACCCAGTTATGTTATTCCAGGAAACTAGTTTTCTGTGCTACCATTTGTCATTTTCTGTATGTGAGTAATCAGTTCACTTCTCCCAAGTACTTGAAGTTTTGACACAAACCTGGCACCATGAAAGCTAGTTAAGTTTTATTGTCAAGGGAAAAAAATCCTGACCTAGCAATGAGAAAATAATGTTTTCATATTTGCTTACTGGAAGAGTTCAAGTTTGCTGGAGTGCCACCTCTTATTTGTTCAAAGCCCCTGGAATAGAGGAAACCCCTGCTCTCCAGAGATATTCGTTAGCCCCAAAGATGTAAAGGTGTGTGTTGTCACCTCCATGCTCAAGGAGAATACTGTGAATGTTTAGTTATTTTGAAGGAGAAAGTGCAATGAGATCACAGAGAAGTTCTAGAAAGAAGAAAAACATTGTAAGGCCAGCCCTATAGTCAAAACAGAATAGGCTGGTTTTCTTTTGTTTTATGTAATGTGATTTCTGCTATTCGCAAGTTCTCTTTCTAGTTCTTTTTTTTTCTGATTCATCATTCATTTGTTTTTCAACACATTTATTGAGCATCAGTTGCACGCCAAGTCTCTCCTGGGTGTTTGTGAAGCATGCATGAGCAAAACCAGCAAAAATCCCTGTCTTCATGGAGTTTGCATTCTAATGGAGGAAGGCTGATGATAAACAATAAGTATAATCAATAAGTGAATTAAATGATATGTTGGGAATTGATAAGTATTGTCAAGGAAAGTTGGGAATTATTAAGTATTGTTGGGAATTTGTAAGTATTGTCAAGGAAAAGAACAGAACAGGATGAGGGATGCTGAATTGTTGACATGGGGTGGTTGTAAACTTGAATGTGGTTTTCAGAAAAGACCTCCATAGGATGGTGACATCTGAGCAGAAATTAAGGAAGGGAAAGGGGCATGTCAGGCTGACCTCTGGAAAGAGAGCTGTAGACAGAGGGCATAGGCAGTGCAAAGGCCCTAGGGCAGGAGCATTCCTGGGGCACTTGGGGAACAGCAAAGAGACCTGAGGGGCTGGAGTGAAGTGAGCATGGGGAAAAGTAACAGGACAGGAATTCTGAGAGTTAATGGCAAGGAGTGGAGGGAAGGCCAAGGGTAGGAGAAAGGCAGGCTCTTGGAACTTTGTACACTATCAGAATAACATTAGCTTTTTGTTCTCCCTTCAATGGGCACCTGTGGTGAGATAGATGCTAGGGAGCAAGTAAGCAAGAAGAGATACCAGTTAGGATGCCATTGTGTCAAAAAGGTGAGAACTATGATGAACTTTGGTCATGTGCGAACAGTGGAAGGGATTGCATTTCTTGACAGATTGAATGTAAAATTTAAGAGAAAGATGGGGATGGATGCAGTGGCTCATGCCTGTAATCCCAGCACTTTGGGAGTCTGGGGCGGGTGGATCACGAGGTCCAGAGATCGAAACCATCCTGGCCAACGTAGTGAAACCCTGTCTCTACTAAAAATACAAAAATTAGCCAGGCACAGTGGCGTGTACCTGTAGTCCCAGCTACTTGGGAGGCTGAGGCTGGAGAATTGCTTGAACACGCGAGGTGGATGTTGCAGTGAGCTGTAATGGTGCCACTGCACTCTAGCCTGGTGACAGAGCGAGACTCTATCTCAAAAAAAAAAAAAAAAAAAAAAGGAAGTCAAGCACGACTCCCAGGGTTTGGGTCCCAACAGTGGAAGAGTGGAAGAATGTATCGGGCAGAAATGGTGATGACTGCTGCATACAGAGCAGGCTTTTAGAGGTAGGAGATGACCAAAAGTTTGGTTTTGGATATTTTAAACTTGTGATATCTATGGGAAATTTATATGGAGTTGAAGTGTGGGCTGGAGTTATAAGTTCGAGAGCTGACACATACTGATTGAGTTTACAGTTGTGAGTCTAGTTGAGATGGCCTTGGGAGTGATTAAAGATAGAAAAGAGGCTTTGAAGTGCCTGGGGTGTACCAGGGTTAGGGAGATCAGGGTGAGGAAGGGCAACTAGCTGAAGAGAAGGAGACTGAGAGGCCAAGAATTAGGGCAAAACCCAAGAGATTATAGGGATCTGGTAGCCTAGTGCAGAAAGTATACCTACAAGGGAGAACTCAACTGGATTCGACGCTGCTAAGAAGTCAAGTACAAAAGGGACTGATAAGTTAATAGGGCAGCTAGAAAAAAGAAAAAAAGGGACTGAGAATTGGCCATTGGATTCAGCAGGGTAGGGAGTTCTGGTGACCTTTATACAGAAAAGCAGTTTCATTTGCTTGATGGGTGAAGCTGTAAAGATACAGGCATGTGTATGTTCATTGCAGTACTGTTCACAATAACAAAAACATGGAATCAACCTAAATGCCTGTCAACAGTAGACTGGATAAAGAAAATGTATGATAGACACCATGGAGTATTATGCAGCCATGAAAAAGAACAAGATCATGTTCTTTGCAGCAACATGGATAGAGCTAAAGGCCATTATCCTAAGTGAACTAACACAGGAACAGAAAACCAAATACTATGTGTTCTCACTTGTAAGTAGGAGCTAAACAAAGAGAACACATGGATACCTGTAGGGGAACAACAGGCAATGGGGCCTACTTGAGGGTGGAAGGTGGGAGGAGGGAGAGGATCAGAAAATATACCTATCGGATACTATGCTTATTACCCAGGTGACAAAATTATCTGTACACCAAACCCTGTGACATGAGTTTACCTGTATAACAAACCTGCACATGTACCCCTGAAACAAACAAAAAAAGATTTTAAAAAGTAGGTTGAAGAGAGTGGGGAGAAGAGGGCTTAGAGACAGTGAAATGGCATGTGCAGAAAACTCTTTTGAAGAATTTTGCAAGGAAACATGGCTGTGGCTGGCAGGGGAAGGATTTTGATCTATTTTTGTTTGCTTGTTATTAAGAGGAGAGAAATAAGCAGGCAAAAAGAATAATCCAACCGACAGGGAAAATTTGATGATGCCAGAGAGAGTTTTTAATGCCTGTTTCAGTTTGCTTTTCTACTTCAAATTTCACTCTCTATTTCCTCGGGTCATTTGTCCTTACAATGCATTTGTTCTTCAGCCGGCTTGACTGGATCTTCATTAATAAGCATCTCTGTTCATAATAAGGCAAAAATGATTAAAAATGTAAGAAAAGGAATCTGTGGGAAACTGACAGCAAGTAATCGATGAAACAATTCAGATTTTAATAATCAAACTTTGATTAAACATGCAAGCCCAATTTTTGGAGGTTTAAGGAGTTTGTATGTTATAATACAATTCCAGAACGAAAGCATGGGAATAACTAGGTGATTTTCCCACCAGTGATCTAGGGAGGTTTGGAAGGGCCTGGAAGAGTTTACTTTCATTGGTCAAATGTAGAACAGTAATTTGCTGTAGTGTAGAATTCACCTGCCAATGTTGGTGATTTCTGTGGTCATTAGTTACCAGACACTATAGATAGAATTGACTGTCTTTGGGAAATGCCAGAAAGTGGAGACAGAAATGTCTAAAAAATTGTGATGCAGTCCTTGCTTTGTAGCCTCTTCTGTGACCTTCAACAAATCATTTAACCTTCATGCTGAATAATCTATCAAGTTTACTCTTAGATTTGAGATATCCAAGCTTTCATATCCCTGTTGTTTGATTTCCCATATTAATGGTGCATGACTCTCTGCCTTCCTGAGGACAGCATGGCCTTATCATTATGGCAGGATTTTAGGCATAGGATTTCTAGTGTTTGGGTCATCTGATAAAATGTAAAAATAAACTTCACAGATACTTTAAGAGCCTTTTGCATGGGTATAGGGATTTGCTGTCTTTTCTGTTCCTCTCCTCATAAGGAAAATGAAAAAAAAAAAAAGCGGAGAACTACGAAAGAGTGGCAATTCAGTGACTATGCATGTGGGAGACACTCTGGTAAGAGATATTTTGGAGCTTAAAACAAATCTCAATTTCCGCACCGATTTACGTTTAAGCACCTTAAAGTTTTGGAATCTCAAAGTCTCAGAGAACTAGCCATTTTCTGGTCCGATTTACTGCAGAAGTAAGGCTTGCATTCTTAGCTTGAGGTTCGAAAGTGCAGATTACAGAATACAGATGCAAAGAATATGAAGAAATAAGAGTAACTCATGCTAATTGAACTATCGCTAACATTATTTTTGGGAAAATAAGTTTAATGAAGCAATGTCTATTCCTCAGTGATTATTTTACTGTTCAGGTATGCTGGGAATATGAGAATCCTTAATAACCTTCAATGCTTACTGATTCAGATGCTTATAATTTGATACCAGCAAAATGCATCACTAGAGAATCCAGCAGCAAAGCCATAAAACCTTTGATTTACATTACTGGAGCTATCTAAAGTGAAATCGCTTTTCCTTTGTGGGCTGGCATTGAGAAAGAGACCTCATCATTGGTAGGAAAGAGATTGGAGCTTTGTCATTTGCAAGGTGGATCAATTTTCATTTATTAATAATATCTCATTATGTGGTACTTAAGTGGAGGATAAATAATTCTTTTTTGTATCATGGGTATTCTACGACACTTTAAAGTGCTTTTGTTAAGTGCTTTCTCATTTAGTTAGAGAAGAGTAAAGTAGCTGCTGAAGAATCCTCATTTTGAGACTTGAGTATAAATTATTATTCCCCTGTAGCTTTTCTGGGCATACGCTCAGAGAAAAGGGGGTGGTTAAGGAAAAATGCAGTTATGTTTTCTTTCCTTGGCTAGGAAGCACCAGTATGAAAATTTTCTCACAAGCCTGATTATTAAAAAACAAAAAAGCTTTGTGGCAAGGTAATTAAGAGGGAAAGTACTGAGGATGATGACCTTTCTACAATGACAGAGTGATGAAATTGGTTCAAAGTAAAAAAAAAAAAAAAGAAAGAAAGAAAGGAAAAACAAATACAGAGATTGATTAGACAGTCTAAGGTTGCTATGGAAGGTAACTTTTTCTTTTCCTAATGATTACAAAATTTCTTAGCAACTTTTTGAAATGGTTTGGTTCACTTATTGGTGGTATGGTTACTAAGTTCTAGGAAAACTTGAAGACAGAAGGTGCCAGAGACCAAATGTTTATGTTCCCCCCAGGTTCATACATTGAAAGTTTATCTCCAATGTGACAGTATTAGGAGGTAGGCCTTTTGGGAGGTTATTAAGTTGTGGAGGTGGAGCCCTCATGAATGGGATTAGTGCCCTTATGAAAGAGTCCTGAGAGAGGCTCCTTGCCCCTTCTCCCATGTGAAGATACAGCCATCTATAAACTAGAAAGCCGAACCTCACCAATTGCTGAATCTGCTGGTGCCTGGATCTTGGACTTCCCAGCCTCCAGAACTGTGAGAAATAAGTTTCTGTTCTTTATACATTTCTCAGTCTGTGGTATTATAACAACCTGAATGGATTAAGATAGAAGGAAGAAAAAAATGCTCCATTCTGGTTTCTCCCAGTCCAGTGATCTTGTTTAGAATACCAGACCTGGTAGACAGTATACCTAACTTTACAGAAAGATAGAAAAATGGATAATGAGAGAACAACCCGTATTTAATATTTAGATTACCTAGCTTGTGAGGAATGGGCTTTCCTTTCTGTTGCTCCATATGACTCTAGAGTTTTAAAATTCTAGGTCGAGGGTGGCAACTTGGAGTGAATATTGGTGTCTGTCTACACTGGGAAGGATTCTGAAGTCATAACAATTTCAGTGGGAAGACAGTCCTTGCTTGATTAGTAATTTCAAGAGGAAAAGTCTACCAGTAAGATTCTAGATGTAGTTTGTCAAACTTTTTCTGTAAAAGGCCAGATAGTAAGCATTTTAGGCTTTGCTAGTCATACAGTCATTTTTGCAACTACTCAGCATGGCTGTTGTAGTGTGAAAGCACCCATATATATTACAAAAATACTCTCATTTTAAAACAAAATGAGTGACTGTGCTCCAATAAAGCTTTATTTACAAAAACAGGCAGCAAGCTGGATTTAGCCTATGGGCTGCAGTGTGCCAACTTCTGTTCTGTAGACTGTTAACCAAATCCTACTGAAGTCAGAGTTCCTGGCTGTCTGCTGATGCCATCATATTTTCCTCAGGCACTTTGATCTTTGTGGAGACACGCTATAGGGTCTATGATGCTTTCACCAAGGTTGCTTGACAACACACATTCTCAGGGGTTAACACTGCAGAAGGAAGAAGGCTGTGCTAGAGTCAAAGCTGATGCTTTGTCAAGGAAAATATTTAGGCATCAGGACTTGAAATTACGTGTGCAACCCTGGTTACGTTGGAAGCAAATTTCTGGGGAAATTGTCAGAGCGTAAAATTAGGTCTAGTTGAGAAGGAATGCAAGCCCCAAGGTATGGCTAAGCTGAGACAGCAGGATGGAGGAAATTAACACTGGGATAACTTATGAGCTTCACAAGGTCACTATTTTTCATAGAAACCATGCCTCTTGAGAAATACACTTTTTGTATTTTATTCAATCTTTATTGCTTGAGTAGATTAGAAATTTATCCTCTGTACTCTTAGTAAAACGACTCCAATTACAACAATGTCTCCTATTATTATGCCTCTCAAATCCTGCCAAGTCACACCTGCACAGACCTGACTCTGAATAGAGTGCCATTGTAAGCATACTTTCTAGAAAGAAGACTTTAATCCATTCTTAGTCAAAAGAAAATTCTATTTTCCTGCCAACGCAATAGTACATTTTGGCCTAAGTATAAGCCAAGTTGATAAGTTCCCATGTTACAAGATTTGAGCAATGGAATGGTCCAACTATTGAAAATCGTTTTCCTTTAAAATTTACATAAATGCTTGATATTTCCAAAATTATGGTGTCTTTAAAGTACTATATTGTAAATACGTGAAACAAAGATGTAGAGCAAAAAGGAAAGCAAGAAAATACGCTATAGGAAAAATTTCGTTTTAGCCAAGGAAGAATGGTAACAATAATATGGCTATGAGTTAGGTATGCCAGTTACAAGACAGATGCCAAGATTCCTTTTGAAAGGGGGAAGACTTCCAATTTCATGATGACTCTGGTATTTACGGTCTTTGTTGTTACTATTTTTATGGCATGATCTTTCCAATCTCAATAACTCACGGTTGCGAAATAGAAATCACTTCTTGATTTGAAGGCTATATTTGGAACTAATTCAGAGAACAATAAATAGTAAAGAAGGTAGACTTGAACACCATGAAAATGTGGCAGGGTTTAATTTTTTTTTATATTGCAACTGAGATATGCACAAAAAGTAATGTCCTTTATTATAATTGGGAGTGGCAGGGAAAGGTCATCGGAACCCTTACTGTTTGTTGCTGCTGGGAATATTAAACCCCCGAAAACCTATCCCTGAAGGGAACATGGCCTCCAGTCAATTTCAAGTCAGTTTAATAGCCAGTTTCCTTATCAGGGCTATTTCTCTTCTCCAAAAAGTCTCCCCTCATCTTCCAGTCTCCTTTGCAATTTGGCGTTGCATGCATAGAGAAGCCTGACAGCCTGTAAGAAGGGAGATAGCTCCTTGGTACAAGTTCTGTTCTTCTCTGCTGGCTCCTGCTGATAACCTGGTTTATCTTTGGTCTCTGGGTTACTGTGACTGTTTTACTTGAGCTCTATACTCTCTGCATGGCTAGAAACAATCTTCTCTGCCCCACCCCAACTGCTGATGTAAGCCCATCTGGGTTTTTTTTAGTATCGAGCTTCCAAGTCTTACACAGGTTCTCTCTGCAAGCCTTTACGTGGGCCCTCCACTCACTGCCTCAACATGGGGTACCATCTCCAGGCCTTACCTGTGCCCACCACACTGCCATTTCTGTTCTGATGCAGCTGCCCCAACTTGGCTCAGAGTAAACTTGAAAGGTGCTCTTCTCCCAAAGAACCAAATGGGAGGTAGGGCACAAGTTCTTCTACTTTATTGCTCCCAACTCTCTGGGGCTTCTATATTCTTAAATACCCCCTCAATCCAGGTCTTAGAGCAGAGACTCTAGGGTTGGGGATACTAGATCCCGAGAGACCTTGGCATAGGTCCTAATCTTCATTCTCACTTTTAAATGTCTTCCTCTTCTTGCTGACAGAATTTCTACTTTTCCTATTTTCCTTGTAGGGGCTGCCTTCGTCTCCTTTTCTTCAAGCAGACATCTGTTGTTGTTCTTACTGTACCTCCGCTCATAGGCCCTGTAGACTTAGGATGACCAACTACCCTGGTTTGCCTGGGACTGTCCTGGTTTGCCTGGGACTGTCCTGGTTTTCCTGGGACTATCCTGGTTTGCCTGGAACTGTCCTGGTTTTAGAACACGAAGTCCTGTCTCCTGGGAAACCCTTCTGTTCTGGGCAGACTGGGATGGTTGGTCACCCCATCTGTGATAAATTACCTCCATGGCTAAGCTTTAGTGTCTAAAATGCTTTAGGGAAGGAAAAAGAGATTACTCAGAAAGAAACATGGCAAGTACAGAACTACAAAATATTTTCCTTCACTATGGAAATAATGGCACATTTGTTTCTATCACATCTAGCAACTAATTTATTGAAAAGGAGCTGGTGTCTCTGCAGAATTAAGAACAGGCCAGAAAATCACTTCTTGAAAGTAAAGTGGCTGTCACATTTATGAAAACTTTCTACTCATTGTAGAAGTTTTCAGTCCAGAAAACTAATCAAATTCAAAATTTTGTGTAACTTGAATAATTTAAGAAAGTATTTGACTACACAATAGCTTTTAAGCCGAGTCTTGAAATAAATCTCAAACATGAACATATAAATTGATATTTTCATTGTGACAAAAAAAATATCCATTCAGATTCTACTATAATAATATTTAAAATTGAATTAAATAAACCAGGAGGGAATTGAAAGCTATTGATAGGTTCCCAAAACCACACTTGATTTTGGGCAGTCCAGGGAAGCCCAATTAGCTTATCCTGGTGTGGTTGTGATGGCTCTTTATGTTAACACAGGGCAGCCAACCTGATGAGTGTCTGGTAGGGACAGAGAGGCAGACAAGCTGGGCCAGCATCTCAGGGTTTCCAGTGTCTTAAAGGCACATCCCAAGCTCAGGGATGATTTAGGCAACAGCCCACCTTAGAAGTTTCTAAAAGAAGTTAACAGCATTCTGACAGGTGGGTGTGGAGGAAGCTCAGGTGAGAGGACATGGATATGGAGGAGAGGGATAAGTGTGCAAGTAGACAGCTGTCACATCAAGAAGGCTAGTCTTAGGGTACTGGGCAGGGTTGAAAACAGGAAAAGACCTGCAGGAGCAAGAAGAGATCATGTATCTCAATAGAAGATTGATCCTACAAATGGGCATAAGGAAGCAGAAAATTGATAACCCAAGAGACCACGTGGGATCTCAGTGGCCTTCACTGGTTGTGGGCACTGGGTGTGAGCAGAAGCTGTAAAGATTTAGGATGCAAAGTGGGTAGACTTGTGCTACAGCCTAACAGAATATTAGGCTACCATGTTTAAATACAGTTTAGTCTTGACCCTGGAACTGGATAAGCCTTCAGGTGGGGAGAACTTTGAAGAGCAAGGGAAGGTACAGTCAGGTAAGGAGGATTAAGGGACACAGTTACCCAAGGGTCTTTTCTTAAATTGGCTTAGATGCTGCTGCCTGCAGCTACCAGAAGCCTGTTTTGCCAGTGTGATTGAAGTATGAATATAAGAGCTGAAAGGGATCCCTCCATTTACTTATATATACATTTTAAATAAATTATTAAAATTTGTTTATTAAATTATTTAATGAAATTAAATTTATTATTTATTTAATAACTTATTAAATAAATTTGTTATTTATAAATTTAAATGAATTTATTTATTTAAAATGTATTATTTTGTATTTTATGTATTATATATTTAAAATACATTTTTACTTATTAAATATTTTAAATATTTATTAAAATTTATTAATAATGAAATATTAATTGAGTCTCCATAATTGGCCTGTGTTAGATGCTGGGGATGCCTTGGTGAAAAAATTAGAGCCATGCAAAGGAAGTCTTGTGTTCTTGAAAGAGGAATCAGACAAATACACAGGTATGCATGTTTCCGTGATAGGAGTGTCCGAAAGGGTGACAGAGCACACTGGTGGGACACCCAATTAATCTAGGCTGGGACGCTGTGGTGGGCTTTCAGCTCATATAACCTTCTCATTTTATGATGGAAGAACAGAAAGATTAAATTATTTCGTGTCACATAAAACATCAAGGCTTAAGTCTTCTGTGGTGAGAGCATTGCCCTGGGGATGATTCCAGATCAGGCAAAGCCAGCTAAAACTATAGAAGGAACTGGTGGCTACACTTCCTCTCTCTGCCTGGGTGGCTGCACATAGTCTGTTGCTTCTTAAGGCCTCCAGGTGATATAAGCACAGGCATGCAACCCTCATGAATGGCTGGCATGAAAACTCAGATTATTATTTATTTATTTGCTTGTTTGTCTTATATGAAATGGTGGAGTTTCAGGGGGAGGGGGAACCCCTCTTGGAGCATAGCCAACAGTATGTCTCAGCCCCCATGTACCTCTTCATGGATTGCCCACAACATGGAGAACTGTGTGCCTCCTCTTATACAGTTTCTACTTGTAAATTTCCCTAATAAAATCAGCTTCCTGACTGCCCTGCCCAGTGTGGTGCTTGCTTTCATCTATCAGGCCGCACCTCCATTTGCGTCTGCCACGCATTCAGCACACTGGCAAATTTTTGGGATAAGTCTCTGAATGGCTGTCTCACTGTCTCAGCAAAGCAGCACAAATCCAGGATTTGATAAGCACTGCTCAGTTTTATGCACAGATTGGAAAGTAGAGGATCATGACACTACTTCTGTATGGTAATATCCATTAGGAAATTAACCTACAGAGCACTGTGCAAAGTGTTCTGGTCACCTTAGGTGAGAGGACTAAGTAAAAGGTGTAACGCTCATTCTCTCAGAGTGCAAACTCTTTTTAGTGGAACAACTATTCAAGCCTGGAAACAGGAGGCCTATGGTGAAATTTCAATTCTGCTACTCTGAGTTTGAGCAAGTCACTTTACCTTTTAACATCTTTAAAAATTATCGAATCTTGTGAGTATATTAAAATCGTGATAATTAAACACAAAACGAACATAGAAGCATAGCAAAGTCTGCAAAAGAATGGTGCTTTGTAAACGTTTACTGAATTCAGTAATACTGACACACATGCATTGATAGTAAAAAGCCTCAAATAGCACACAAAGCATCATATCATCAAGTGCTAAATTGTGTGGAACGCAATAGAGGAAGTCATGGAGGCTTATTCACAAGTGGGCTTGATGAAAAATTAGCTGTCACATTGGGGTAATGAATTTCACGTGGACTCTGTCACAGGGTGCAGCCATTTGGATGCTGAATTCATAATTTTAGTTTTACATCAGATAAAAAGTGTATTTTTTTTGATTTTGAAAGCAATAATAGACACGTTGTAGAAAATAGTAACAGAAATGTTTAAAATGAAATCAGTTATAAAACTCATTTCTAGAGGGAACCATTATTAATATGTACAAAGTATATACATATTCTATATGCATCCTTTTTAAAATATATATCTCATTGCTTTTTAAACTTATGGAAAACTGTATTTTTAATAGATGTGAAATACAGTAGTTCATTTATGCATGTGGTATGTTGTATTAATCACTTTCTTATTTTGTTAGAAATGTTTGTTTTCTCTCTCTCTTTTTTTTTAACCATTCGGTATTTTTATTTTATTTTATTTTAAGTTCTGGGATACATGTGCAGGATCTGCATGTTTGTTACATAGGTAAACATTTGCCATGGTGGTTTGCTGTATCTGTCAACCCATCACCTAGGTACTAAGCCCAGCATGCATTAACTACTTTTCCTGATGCTCTTCCTCTGCCTGCCCCCAACCCCACAACAGGCCCCAGTGTGTGTTGTTCCCCTCCCTGCGTCCTTGTGTTCTTACTGTTCAGCTCTACTTATAAGTAAGAGCATGTGGTGTTTGGTTTTCTGTTCCTGTGTCAGTTTGCTGAGGAAAATAGCTTTCAGCTTTGTCCATGTCCCTGCAAAGGACATGATCTCATTCCTTTTTATGGCTGCATAGTATTCCATGGTGTATACGTACCACATTTTTTTTTAATCCAATCTTTCATTGATGGGCATTTAGGTTGGTTCCAAGTCTTTGCAATTGTGAATAGTGCTGCAATGAACATATGTGTGAATGTATCTTTATATTTAGAATGATTTATATTCCTTTGGGTATATACCCAGTACTCGGATTGCTGGGTCAAATGATATTTCTGGTTTTAGGTCTTTGAGAAATCACCACACCGTCTTTCACAATGGTTGAACTAGTTTACATTCCCACCAACAGTGTAAAAGCATTCCTATTTCTCCACAGCCTTACCAGCATCTGTTGTTTCTTGCCTTTTTTTTTTGAGATGGAGTCTTGCTTTGTCACCCAGGCTGGAGTGCAGTGGCCCGATCTCGGCTTTTTGTATTTTTAGTAGAGACGGGGTTTCACCGTGTTAGCCAGGATGGTCTGTATCTCCTGACCTTGTGTTCCACCCACCTCAGCCTCCCAAAGTGCTGGGATTACAGGCGCGAGCCACCACTCCCAGTGTTTCTTGACTTTTTAATAATCGCCATTCGCACTGCTGTGAGATGGTATCTCATTGTGGTTTTGATTTACATTTCTCTAATGATCAGTGATGTTGAGCTCTTTTTCTTATGTTTGTTGTCTGCATAAATATCTTCTTTTGAGAAGTGTCTGTTCATCTCCTTTGCTCACTTTTTAATAGGGGTTTTTTTTTTCATGTAGATTTGTTAGAGTTCCTTGTAGATTCTGAATATTAGACCTTTGTCAGATGGATAGATTGTAAAAATTTTCTCCCATTCTGTAGGTTGTCTGTTCACTCCAGTGATAGTTTCTTTTGCTGTGAAGAAGCTCTTTAGTTTATTTAGATACTGATTGTCAAATTTTGCTTTTGTTGCAATTGTTTTTGACATTTTAATGAAATCTTTGTCCATGTCTATGTCCTGAATGACATTGATTAGATTTTCTTCTAGGGTTTTTATAGTTTTGGGTTTTATATTTAAGCCTTTAATCCATCTTGAGTCAATTTTTGTATAAGGTATGAGGAAGTGGTCCAGTTTCACTTTTCTGTATATGGCTAGTCACTTCTCCCAGCACCATTTATTAAGTTGGGAATCCTTTCCCCATTGCTTGTTTTTGTCAGGTTTGCCAAAGATCACATGGTTGTAGGTGTGCAGTCTTATTTCTGAGATCTCTATTCTGTTCCATTGGTCTATGTGTCTGTTTTTGTACCAGTACCATGCTGTTTTGGTTACTGTAGCCTTGTAGTAAAGTTTGAAGTCAGGTAGAGTGATGCCTTCAGCTTTGTTCTTTTTGCTTAGGATTATCTTGGTTATTTAGGCTCTTTTACAGTTCCATATGAATTTTGTTTTTGTATATATGTGTGATAGGGTCTTACTCTGTCACTCAGGCTGAAGTACAGGGGTGTGATCACAGCACACTGCGGCCTTGACCTCCCTGGGCTCAGGTGATCCTCCCACCTCAGCCTCCCAGGTAGCCAGGACTACAGGTGCACACCAACATGCCTAGTTAATTTTTGTATTTTTTTGTAGACGTGAGGTTTTACCACGTTTCCCAGGCTGGTCTTGAACTTCTGGACTGAAGTGATCCTCCCACCCTAGCCTCCCAAAGTGCTGGGATTGCAGGTGTGAGCTGGCCTCCATAAGAATTCTGAAATAATAGTTTTCTAATTCTGTGAAGAATGTGATTGGTAGTTTGATAGAAATAACATTGAATCTGTAAACTGCTTTGGGCAATATGGCTATTTTAACAATATTAATTCTTCCTATCCATGAGCATGAAGTGTTTTTCCATTTGTTTGTGTCATCTCTGATTTCTCTGAGTAGTGTTTTGTAATTCTTGTTGTAGAGCTCTTTTACCTCCCAGGTTAGCTGTGTTTCTAGCTATTTTATTCTTGTTGTGGCTATTGTGAACGGGATTGTGTTCTTGATTTGGCTCTCAGCTTGGATGTTGTTGGTGTACAGGAATGCTTTTGATTTTTTGTATACTGATTTTTTATCCTAAAACTTCGCTGAGGTTGTTTTTCAGATCAAGGAGCTTTTGGGCAGAGACTATGGGGTTTTCTAGGTAAAAAATCATATAGTTTGCAAACGGGGATAGCTCGACTTCCTTTTTCCCTATTTGGATGGTTTTTATTTCTTTCTCTTGACTGATTGCTCTGGCTAGGACTTCTAGTACTATGTTGTATAAAATATTTGTCTTCATTTAATTTCAAAATCTTAAAAAACTTTTTTTGTTATTGTTGAGAAATGACTTTTCAAACAAATACCAAATATATAATAATATAAATAATGTAGTGTCTGTGATAAAGTTGACATTTCAAATCAGTATTTTTCCTAGTGCAATTAAATTTGTTTCTGTCCTGTTTCATTTATTTTCTTTTTGTGTCTTATCCTAGTTACTTGCTTATGTTTTCTCCATTTTTTATTTTTTCTTCTTAGTTTTTTCTTTTTTTCATTACTTTTATTTTTCTGTATTATATTTTTATGAATATTCTAATTTTGATTCATGATAAATTTAATGATTAATACAGCTGATGTTATGCACACAGTTTATATTTTCATTAGTGACAAATTCAATGATTAATTTTAACTTTCAAAAGGATACTTTGCTCTATATTTTTTGTCAGTAAACTATGAAATACTATCTTTTGAGACCTCTCTATTCAAGGCAAGAAAATTATACTACTTTTGTTTCCTTAAGCCAAATGTAGAATTTATTTTTATAACATAAGAATTTGTCAGGTTTATTTTTATCTTTTTTACATTTTAGATATACAAAATGTAAGTTAATATGTATATTTAAATAACATGTATATACATACACATTTATATACTTACTATATGTACATTATTGAAAGTGTTCATTTCCAAACAAATTTTATGACCATTTTTAATTTTTTCCATGTTTTCTATTGTGTTGAAATGTGCATAACATAAAATTTACCATTTTAAACTTTTTAAGGATATAGTTCAGTGGTATTAAGTACATTTGTAATGTTCTGCAACCATCATTCCCATCCATCCCACACTCTTTTCTTCTTTTTATTTTTATTTTTATTTATTTTTTATTATTATTATACTTTAAGTTCTAGGGTACATGTGCATAACGTGCAGGTTTGTTAAATATGTATACTTGTGCCATGTTGCTGTGCTGCACCCATTAACTCGTCAGCACCCATCAACTTGACATTTACATCAGGTATAACTCCCAATGCAATCCCTCCCCCCTCCCCCCCCCCCATGATAGGCCCCGGTGTGTGATGTTCCCCTTCCCGAGTCCAAGGGATCTCATTGTTCAGTTCCCACCTATGAGTGAGAACATGCGGTGTTTGGTTTTCTGTTCTTATGATAGTTTGCTAAGAATGATGGTTTCCAGCTGCATCCATGTCCCTACAAAGGACACAAACTCATCCTTTTTTGTGGCTGCATAGTATTCCATGGTGTATATGTGCCACATTTTCTTAATCCAATCTGTCACTGATGGACATTTGGGTTGATTCCAAGCCTTTGCTATTGTGAATAGTGCCACAATAAACATACGTGTGCATGTGTCTTTATAGCAGCATGATTTATAATCCTTTGGGTGTATACCCAGGAATGGGATGGCTGGGTCATATGGTACATCTAGTTCTAGATCCTTGAGGGATCGCCATACTGTTTTCCATAATGATTGAACTAGTTTACAATCCCACCAACAGTGTAAAAGTGTTCCTATTTCTCCACATCCTCTCCAGCACCTGTTGTTTCCTGACTTTTTAATGATCGCCATTCTAACTGGTGTGAGATGGTACCTCATTGTGGTTTTGATTTGCATTTCTCTGATGGCCAGTGATGATGAGCATTTTTTCATGTGTCTGTTAGCTGTATGAATGTCTTCTTTTGAGAAATGTCTGTTCATATCCTTTGCCCACTTTTTGATGGGGTTGTTTGTTTTTTTCTTGTAAATTTGTTTGAGTTCTTTGTAGGTTCTGGATATTAGCACTTTGTCAGATGAGTAGATTGCAAAAATTTTCTCCCATTCTGTAGGTTGCCTGTTCACTCTGATGGTAGTTTCTTTTGCTGTGCAGAAGCTCTTTAGTTTAATGAGATCCCATTTGTCAATTTTGGCTTTTGCTGCCATTGCTTTTGGTGTTTTAGACATGAAGTCTTTGCCCATGCCTATGTCCTGAATGGTACTACCTAGGTTTTCCTCTAGGGTTTTTATGGTATTAGGTCTAACATTTAAGTCTCTAATCCATCTTAAATTAATTTTCGTATAAGGAGTAAGGAAAGGATCCAGTTTCAGCTTTCTACTTATGGCTAGCCAATTTTCCCAGCACCATTTATTAAATAGGGAATCCTTTCCCCATTTCTTGTTTCTCTCAGGTTGGTCAAAGATCAGATGGCTGTAGATGTGTGGTATTATTTCTGAGGACTCTGTTCTGTTCCATTGGTCTATATCTCTGTTTTGGTACCAGTACCACGCTGTTTTGGTTACTGTAGCCTTGTAGTATAGTTTGAAGTCAGGTAGCGTGATGCCTCCAGCTTTGTTCTTTTGACTTAGGATTGTCTTGGAGATGCGGGCTCTTTTTTGGTTCCATATGAACTTTAAAGCAGTTTTTTTCCAATTCTGCGAAGAAACTCGTTGGTAGCTTGATGGGGATGGCATTGAATCTATAAATAACGTTGGGCAGTATGGCCATTTTCACGATATTGATTCTTCCTATCCATGAGCATGGTATGTTCTTCCATTTGTTTGTGTCCTCTTTTATTTCACTGAGCAGTGGTTTGTAGTTCTCCTTGAAGAGGTCCTTTACATCCCTTGGAAGTTGGATTCCTAGGTATTTTATTCTCTTTGAAGCAATTGTGAATGGAAGTTCATTCCTGATTTGGCTCTCTGTTTGTCTGTTACTGGTGTATAAGAATGCTTGTGATTTTTGCACATTAATTTTGTATCCTGAGACATTGCTGAAGTTTCTTATCAGCTTAAGGAGATTTTGGGCTGAGACAATGGGGTTTTCTAAATATACAATCATGTCATCTGCAAAGAGGGACAATTTGACTTCTTCTTTTCCTAACTGAATACCCTTGATTTCTTTCCCTTGCCTGATTGCCCTAGCCAGAACTTCCAACACTATGTTGAATATGAGTGGTGAGAGAGGGCATCCCTGTCTTGTGCCAGTTTTCAAAGAGAATGCTTCCAGTTTTTGCCCATTCAGTATGATATTGGCTGTGGGTTTGTCATAAATAGCTCTTATTATTTTGAGGTACATTCCATCAATACCGAATTTATTGAGCGTTTTTAGCATGAAGGGCTGTTGAATTCTGTCAAAAGCCTTTTTTGCATCTATTGAGATAATCATGTGGTTCTTGTCTTTGGTTCTGTTTATATGCTGGATTATGTTTATTGATTTGCGAATGTTGAACCAGCCTTGCATCCCAGGGATGAAGCCCACTTGATCATGGTGGATAAGCTTTTTGATGTGCTGCTGAATCCGGTTTGCCAGTATTTTATTGAGGATTTTTGCATCGATGTTCATCGGGGATATTGGTCTAAAATTCTCTTTTTTTGTTGTGTCTCTGCCAGGCTTTGGTATCAGGATGTTGTTGGCCTCATAAAATGAGTTAGGGAGGATTCCCTTTTTTTCTATTGATTGGAATAGTTTCAGAAGGAATGGTACCAGCTCCTCCTTGTACCTCTGGTAGAATTCAGCTGTGAATCCATCTGGTCCTGGACTTTTTTTCATTGGTAGGCTATTAATTATTGCCTCAATTTCAGAACCTGCTATTGGTCTATTCAGGGATTCAACTTCTTCCTGGTTTAGTCTTGGAAGAGTGTAAGTGTCCAGGAAATTATCCATTTCTTCTAGATTTTCCAGTTTATTTGCGTAGAGGTGTTTATAGTATTCTCTGATGGTAGTTTGTATTTCTGTGGGGTTGGTGGTGATATCCCCTTTATCATTTTTTATTGCGTCTATTAGATTCTTCTCTGTTTTCTTCTTTATTAGTCTTGCTAGCGGTCTGTCAATTTTGTTGATCTTTTCAAAAAACCAACTCCTGGATTCATTGATTTTTTTGGAGGGTTTTTTGTGTCTCTATCTCCTTCAGTTCTGCTCTGATCTTAGTTATTTCTTGCCTTCTGCTAGCTTTGGAATGTGTTTGCTCTTGCTTCTCTAGTTCTTTTAATTGTGATGTTAGAGTGTCAATTTTAGATCTTTCCAGCTTTCTCTTGTGGGCATTTAGTGCTATAAATTTCCCTCTACACACTGCTTTAAATGTGTCCCAGAGATTCTGGTATGTTGTATCTTTGTTCTCATTGGTTTCAAAGAACATCTTTATTTCTGCCTTCATTTCGTTATGTACCCAGTAGTCATTCAGGAGCAGGTTGTTCAGTTTCCATGTAGTTGAGCGGTTTTGATTGAGTTTCTTAGTTCTGAGTTCTAGTTTGATTGCACTGTGTTCTGAGAGACAGTTTGTTATAATTTCTGTTCTTGTACATTTGCTGAGGAGTGCTTTACTTCCAATTACGTGGTCAATTTTGGAGTAAGTACGATGTGGTGCTGAGAAGAATGTATATTCTGTTGATTTGGGGTGGAGAGTTCTATAGATGTCTATGAGGTCTGCTTGCTGCAGAGATGAGTTCAATTCCTGGATATCCTTGTTAACTTTCTGTCTCGTTGATCTGTCTAATGTTGACAGTGGAGTGTTGAAGTCTCCCATTATTATTGTATGGGAGTCTAAGTCTCTTTGTAAGTCTCTAAGGACTTGCTTTATGAATCTGGGTGCTCCTGTATTGGGTGCATATATATTTAGGATAGTTAGCTCTTCCTGTTGAATTGATCCCTTTACCATTATGTAATGGCCTTCTTTGTCTCTTTTGATCTTTGATGGTTTAAAGTCTGTTTTATCAGAGACTAGTATTGCAACCCCTGCTTTTTTTTGTTCTCCATTTGCTTGGTAAATCTTCCTCCATCCCTTTATTTTGAGCCTATGTATGTCTCTGCGTGTGAGATGGGTCTCCTGAATACAGCAGACTGATGGGTCTTGACTCTTGATCCAGTTTGCCAGTCTGTGTCTTTTAATTGGAGCATTTAGTCCATTTAAATTTAAGGTTAATATTGTTGTGTGTGAACTTGATCCTGCCATTATGATATTAACTGGTTATTTTGCTCGTTAGTTGATGCAGTTTCTTCCTAGCCTAAATGGTCTTTACATTTTGGCATGTTTTTGCAATGGCTGGTACTGGTTGTTCCTTTCCATGTTTAGTGCTTCCTTCAGGGTCTCTTTTAAGGCAGGCCTAGTGGTGACAAAATCTCTAAGCATTTGCTTATCTGTAAAGGATTTTATTTCTCCTTCACTGATGAAACTTAGTTTGGCTGGATATGAAATTCTGGGTTTAAAATTCTTTTCTTTAAGAATGTTGAATATTGGCCCCCACTCTCTTCTGGCTTGTAGAGTTTCTGCGGAGAGATCTGCTGTTAGTCTGATGGGCTTCCCTTTGTGGGTAACCCGACCTTTCTCTCTGGCTGCCCTTAAGATTTTTTCCATCATTTCCACTTTGGTGAATCTGGCAATTATGTGTCTTGGAGTTGCTCTTCTCGAGGAGTATCTTTGTGGTGTTCTCTGTATTTCCTGGATTTGAATGTTGGCCTGCCCTACTAGGTTGGGGAAGTTCTCCTGGATGATATCCTGATGAGTGTTTTCCAACTTGGTTCCATTTTCCCCCTCACTTTCAGGCACCCCAATCAGACGTAGATTTGGTCTTTTTACATAATCCCATACTTCTTGCAGGCTTTGTTCATTTCTTTTTCTTCTTTTTTCTTTTGGTTTCTCTTCTCGCTTCATTTCATTCATTTGATCCTCAATCGCAGATACTCTTTCTTCCAGTTGATCGAGTCGGTTACTGAAGCTTGTGCATTTGTCACGTATTTCTCGTGTCATGGTTTTCATCTCTTTCATTTCGTTTATGACCTTCTCTGCATTAATTACTTTAGCCATCAATTCTTCCACTTTTTTTTTCAAGATTTTTAGTTTCTTTGCGCTGGGTACGTAATTCCTCCTTTAGCTCTGAGAAGTTTGATGGACTGAAGCCGCCTTCTCTCATCTCGTCAAAGTCATTCTCCATCAAGCTTTGATCCGTGGCTGGCGATGAGCTGCGCTCCTTTGCCGGGGGAGATGCGCTCTTATTTTTTGAATTTCCAGCTTTTCTGCCCTGCTTTTTCCCCATCTTTGTGGTTTTATCTTCCTCTGGTCTTTGATGATGATGGTGATGTACTGATGGGGTTTTGGTGTAGGTGTCCTTCCTGTTTGATAGTTTTCCTTCTAACAGTCAGAACCCTCAGTTGTAGGTCTGTTGGAGATTGCTTGAGGTCCATTCCAGACCTGTTTGCCTGGGTGTCAGCAGCAGAGGCTGCAGAAGATCGAATATTGCTGAACAGCGAGTGTACCTGTCTGATTCTTGCTTTGGAGGCTTCCTCTCAGGGGTGTACTCCACCCTGTGAGGTGTGGGGTGTCAGACTGCCCCTAGTGGCGGATGTCTCCCAGTTAGGCTACTCAGGGGTCAGAGACCCACTTAAGCAGGCAGTCTGTCCCTTCTCAGATCTCAACCTCCGTGTTGGGAGATCCACTGCTCTCTTCAAAGCTGTCTGACAGAGTCGTTTGCATCTGCAGAGGTTTCGGGGGCTTTTGTTGTTGTTTACTGTGCCCTGTCCCCAGAGGTGGAGTCTACAGAGACAGGCAGGTTTCCTTGAGCTGCTGTGAGCTCCACCCAGTTTGAGCTTCCCAGCGGCTTTGTTTACCTACTTAAGCCTCAGCAATGGCGGGCGCCCCTCCCCCAGCCTCACTGCTGCCTTGCCGCGAGATCGCAGACTGCTGTGCTAGCAATGAGGGAGGCTCCGTGGGCGTGGGACCCTCCCGGCCAGGTGTGGGATATAATCTCCTGGTGTGCCTGTTTGCTTAAAGCGCAGTATTGGGGTGGGAGTTACCCGATTTTCCAGGTGTTGTGTGTCTCAGTTCACCTGGCTAGGAAAAGGGATTCCCTTTCCCCTTGCGCTTCCCAGGTGAGGCGATGCCTCGCCCTGCTTCAGCTCTCGCTGGTCGGGCTGCAGCAACTGACCAGCACCGATTGTCCGGCACTCCCTAGTGAGATGAACCCAGTACCTCAGTTGAAAATGCAGAAATCACCGGTCTTCTGTGTCACTCGCGCTGGGAGTTGGAGACTGGAGCTGTTCCTATTCGGCCATCTTGCTCCGCCCCCCTCACCACGTAACGTTTAATCTCTTTTCTTCTTGTGAAACTGAATTTCTACCCGTTAAAACATTTCTTTCCCTTTCACCCCAGGCCCTGACAATCACCATTCTTCTGTTTGTCTTTATGATTTTGTCTACTGTAAGCATATATGTAAGTGGAATCACAAAGTATTTTTTTTTTTTTTTGTGACTGGCTTATTTCACTTAGCTTAATGTCCTCAAGGCTCATCCCTATTGTAATTCACTTATTAGTTTTAACAGTTATCCTTTGAAATATTTAAGGTTTCTATATATAATATCATAGCATCTATGAATATAGGTCATTTTACTTCATCTTTTCCAATTTTGATGCATTTTCTTTTTCTTACCTATTTGCTCTGGCTAGAACTTCCAATACTGTGTTGAATAGAAATGGAGAAGTGGCGAAAGCAGGCATTCCTGCCTTGTTCCTAGTCTTAGAGAAAATCTTTCAGTTTTTCATCATCGAATATGATGTTTCCTGTAGGTTTTTCAAACATGAATTTTATTATGTTGAGGTAGTTTTCTCTATTCTTAGTTTATCCAGTGTTTTCTTAAATCATGAAAGGGTATTTTGTCAAACGGCTTGTCTGCATTTATTGAGATGGTCATGTGTTTTTTCCCCGCTTAATTCTGTTAATGTGATGTATTACATTGATCTCTTTTTTGTATGTTGCACATACAAACTCCTTCCAGGAATAAGCCACTGCATTCCAGGAACAAATCACACTTGGTTATGGTGTATAATCCTTTTAATATGCAGCTGTATTTGGGTTGTTAGTCTTTTGTTGAGAATTTTTGCATTAAAATTTATAAGGGATATTGGTTTGTAGTTTTAGTGTAGTGTCTTTTGTCTGGTATTGGTATCAGGGTAGTGCTGGTCTCATAGAATGAGTTAGAAAGTGTTCCCTATTCTTCAGTTTTTTGTGAAAGTTTGAGAAGGATTGGTGTTAGTTATTTTCAAAATGTTTGATAGAATTCAACAGTGAAGACATCAATACAGGGCTCTTATTTGTTGAAAGATTTTTGATTACTGATTCCATCTCTCTGTTAGTTACAGGTCTATTCTAATGTTGTATTCCTTTGATTTAGTCTTGGAAGGTTTTGTGTTTTTAGGAATTTGTCTATTTCATCTAAGTTATTCCGTTTGTTGGTGTAAAATTGTTCATAATAATCCCAATGCCCAATTTGCGTTTCTGATTTTAGTTATATGCATCTTTCCTCTTTTTTTCTTAGTCCATGTAGCTAAAAGTTTGTCAATGTTGTTGATCCTTTCAGAGAAACAACTTTTGGTTTCATTGATTTTACTGTTTTTCTCTTCACTATTTATTTATCTCTGCTCTTCTCCTAATTATTTACTTCCTTCTACTAGCTTTGGGTTTAGTTTGTTCTTCTTTTTCTAGTTCCTTAAGTTTACAAAGCTAGGTTTATGATTTGAGATCTTTCTTGTTTTTTAATATAAACATTTATACCTATAAATTTCTGCCTTAGTACTGCTTTCACTGAATTTCATATATTTTGGTATGTTGTGTTTTCATTTTCATTCATCTTTAATTTCCTATTTTCTCTTGTGTTTTCTTCTTTGATCCATTGGTTAAGAGTATATTGTTTAATTTTCAGATATTTTTGGATTTCTCAGTTTTCCTTCTGTTTTCACTTTTAACTTCATCCTGTTGTGTTTGGAGAAGACATTTCATATGATATTTATCTTTTAAAATCTAGTGAGACTTAATCTGTGGCTTAACATAGGATCTAACCTGGAAAATATCCACGTACACTATCCATGGCTATCCAATAGCCACGTATAGTTGAGAAGAATGTGATACTGTTGTCATCGGGTATGGTGTTCTCATGTGTCTGTGAGATCTTGTTGGTTTATTGTGTTGTTTAAGTTATTTATTTTCTTATCTTCTCTCTGATTGTTCTATCTGTTATTGGGAATGGGCTATTGAATTCTTCAACCATTATTATAGACCTGTCTATTTCTCCCTTAATTCTGTCAGTTTTTGCTTTATGTATTTGGATTTTGATTTACACATTAGGTATGTACGTGTTTATAATTGTTATATCTTCTTGTTGTATTGAACTTTAAAAATGTATATAATGTCCTTCTTTGTCTCTTGTAAACTGTTTTGACTTAAAGTCTACTTTGTCCGATATTAGTATAGCCACCCCAATCTCATTTGGTTACTATTTGTGTGGGATATCTTTTTCCATAGTTTCACTTTTAACCTATTTGTGTCTTTCGATCTAAAATGAGTATGTTGTAGACAACATGTAGTTGGATATGTGTTTTTAGGGATGCTGCTAATTTCTGTCTTTTGATTGGATAGTTTAATCCATTTACATTTAAAGTAATGCATAATAGGAAGAACTTCTGTCATTTCGCTATTTGCTTACTTTATGCCTTATAGCTTTTTTTGACCCTCATTTTCTATGTAACTGTCTTCTTTTATATGTAGTTAATTTTTGATTTTAGTGAAATGCTTAAATTTCTTTCTCATTTCTTTTTTGTGTATATTTTATAGCTATTTTCTTTGGCTACCATGGGGATTACATTTAATAGTCTAATATTATAGCATTCTATTTTGAATTTATACTATCTTAACTTAAATAACATATGAAAACTCTGCTCCTTTACAACTCTGCCTACCCCTTTCAGTTGCTGAAGTCACAAAATTACATCCTTATAGACTGTATGCCACAAAATATAAAATAGTTCTTTCAAATGTGTTATCTCTTAAATTATGTAACAATCAAAATATGGAATTGTTAATACAAACCAAAGTTACAATAATACTTGCTTTTAGACTAATAACTGTTTTTCTTAAAATGAATTAGTCTCTTAGATCATGTAGAACACAGAAAGAAGTTACCCTTGTTACAATAACACTAGCTTTTACAGTTGCTCATATATTAACCTTTATTGAGATCTATATTTCTTCATATGGCTTTGAGCCAGTGTCCTTTCATTTTACCTTGTAGGACTCCATTTATAATTTCTTGCAGGGCAAGTCTAGTGGTAATGAATTCCCCTAGCTTTTGTTTATCTGGGAAAGTCTTATTTTTTCCCTCAATTTTAAAGGACAGTTTTGCCAGATATATTAATAGAATTCTTGGTTGACTTTTTTTTTCTTTCAGCACGTTGAGTGTATGAGCCCACTGCCTTCTGGCTTCCAAAATTTCTAGTGAGAAATCTGCTGTTAATTTTATTGAATATCTCTTTTATGTGACAAGTAGCTTTTCTCTTGCTGCTCTCAAGATTCTCTCTTAACTGTATTTGTTTCTTTCATCAAGTTTGGGAAGTTTTCTATTATTATTTCTTCAAATATTTTCTTTACCTCTTTCCCTCTCTTCTCCTTGTGAAATTCTCATAATGCATAAGTTGGTCTCTTTGATGGTTTCACACATATCCCTTAGGTTCTGTTTACTTTCTTCAACCTTTTTTCTTTCTGTTCTTCATACTCAATAATTTCCAGTGTCCTATGTTGAAGTTCACTGATTCTTTTTTATGCCTGCTAAAATCTGCCTTTTAATTGCTTTAGTGGGTTTTTATTTCAGTTGTACTTTTCAGCTCCAGAATTTCTTTTTGTTTTCTTTTTAGATTTTCTACATCTTTATTGATATTTCTGTCTTGATTTTCTGGACTTTCTCCACATATTCCTTAAGTTCTTTGAGCATCTTTGTGTAGTGAATCTGTCATCAGGTCTTTTCAAGGTCAATTTCTGTTGATATTTTTTTTTCTCCTTTGAATGTGCCATACATTCTTGTTTCTTCGTATATCTCGTGATTTTTTTTTGTTGAAAACAATATTTGAATTTGATAATGTAGTATCTCTGGAAATCAGATTCTCCTCTTTGCCCAGGTTTGCTGTTTTTTTTTTTTTTGTTGTTGTTGTTGTTTATTGTTTTTGTTTTTTGATTGTTGTAAGCTATCCCTGTGCCAGGTTGAGATGTAAACTTAAAATCTTCTCAAGTCTTTTCTGAGCTTGTGCCTTTCTATGGGCATGTGAGATCATTTTCTAATTTTTCCTGTATATGCAACTGTTTTTTTTGTTGTTGTTGTTGATATCATAGTTTCTAATCTCTTGTTCTCAAAAGGGGAAAAATGAAGGGAGGAAACAAAAAGCATTCTGGCCCTTTGAATCCTCTGGAAGTCACTTCAGCCAGATGGGAAGGAGCCTGCAACAATTCAGGGAGGTACAACAACAAAGCCACCTTCTTGTCTGTACCTCTGTGATCAGAAGTAGCAATCAGTGATCAAATGCAGATCTCTAATATTTGGAAGACCACATCGTTTTTGCCCACCCTGGATCCCATAAGCTCATGCAGATTGCTCCGAGAACTGGGGAATGGGTAGCTGCTACCATTCTAAGAGCTAAAATTACAATTAATTGTGCTTTTACCTTCATGCCTTCCCCTGGAATTTGCAAGCCTACAGTAGACTCCAGAGTTGCAAACATAGTTACATTAGACAGATTCTGCCAGTGCAATTGTTGTGTAGGAGCACGGCCAGACTCCTGGTGCTTTCTACTCTTCCATCTTCCCCAACCGCTAGTTGTTGAAACTTACTTTAGTACAGGAATGTAAGCAGTTTACTTTGTGTCTTTTCATTTTCATCACTTATGAATAACTCAGCTAGTGAAAAACTTCTTAGATGAAATCATTTTTCTTTCAAAATAATGTTGACATTGCTCTGTTGAAATCCAGTGTTTATTTCAGAGAAGTCTGAGGCCAGTTTGATTTTTATTTCTTTTCAGATTACCTATCTCTAAAGATCTGGATGCTTTAAATACTTTTTCCTTTTAATCAATAACCATGAAATATCTGGGTGTGACATATGTTTATTTGTGGCACTATTCACAAAAGCAAAGACTTGGAACCAACCCAAATATCCATCAATGATAGACTGGATTAAGAAAATGTGGCAGATATACACCATGGAATACTATGCAGCCATAAAAAAGGATGAGTTCATATCCTTTGTAGGGACATGGATGAAGCTGGAAGCTATCATTCTGAGCAAACTATTGCAAGCACAGTAAACCAAACACCACATGTTCTCACGCATAGGTGGGAATTGAACAATAAGAACACTTGGACACAGAGTGGGGAACATCACACACTGGGGTCTGTCATGGGGTGGGAGGAGCGGGGAGGGATAGCATTAAGAGAAATACCTAATATAAATGACAAGTTAATGGGTGCAGCACACCAACATGGCACATCTGTGCACATGTAACAAAACTGCATGTTGTGCACATGTACCCTAGAACTTAAAGTATAATAATAACAAAGAAATATCTGAGTGTTGGTCTTTTCTCATTAATCTTTTTTATTATGCGATGAGCTGTTTTCATCTATATGCTTTGTATTGCAGATGTTTTTCCTCTAGGCTTTTTTATACCTGTTATTGGCTCACAGGATGGCTAGAGTTCCTTCTTACATTTCTGATTCTCACTTTTAGCAACTAGTTTCTGGAAGCTTATGTGCTAGGATTATAGATACCTAGTTACATCTCCTTGTTTGGACAGAAAATTTCACCTCAGAGAGTCAGGCCTGTATCCCTCATCAGGATAGGGTCGGGTGCCTGGGCAGGGAAGGAAACTGGGGAAAATTGGTGGAAATCTCTAGCCTTGAGTCCTCTATGAATTACTATCTCCTTCCTCCACTCAGCAGATAATAGGCAGTGATGGCAGGGACAACTTGGTCTCTGTGTAGAAATGGGCAGGGCATAAACAGGGAAAATGGTGCTAATTTCCTGGGTAGAGACTGATCAAGGAGTAGGGAAGGATTTGAAATGTCTAGTTCAAAGGGATCACTGTAGAGCTGAAATAAGATCCAAAGAACATGGGCTGGGCATGGTGGCTCATGCCTGTAATCCCAGCACTTGGAGAGGCTGAGGAGAGCAGATCAGCTGAGGTCATGAGTTTGAGACCAGCCTAGCCAACCATGGCCAATATGGTGAAACCCTGTCTCTACTAAAAATATAAAAATTAGCTGGGTGTGTTGGTGGGTACCTGTAATCGGGGCTACTCGAGAGGCTGAGGTAGAAGAATTGCTTGAACCTGGGAGGCGGAAGTTGCTGTGAGCCAAGATCGTGCTACTGCACTCCAGCCTAGGTGACAGAAGGAGACTCCATCTTAAAGACAAAACAAACAAACAAACAAAGAAACAAAACCCACAAAATGTTTTGCATATAGTGTATACAAAGGGGAGTGGTCAGGATTGAAAGGCAGAGCCCACTCAGATCCTGTTCTTAAAGTATGCCTGGCTAATAGAGCCTCAGGTCATGATGGACATGTTCTATATCTGTGCTGTTCAGTGTGGCCTCTACTAGCCACTGTGGCTATCTAGTACTGAGGAACTAGACTTTTAATTTTATTCAATTTTAATCACTTTAAAATTTAAAATGCCACAGATGACTGGATGCTGACAGTGAAGCTCTAGAGTGGCTTTCTCTGAAGAGGAGGGGAACCATGGGAGCTGCAGGGTCAACTCTGACACCATTAGTTTCCTAGACAGTGAAAGCTACTCCCATAGTTGGCAACAGGTTGACATGACAATCAGCTTCATTATTTGATATTGGTAAGTTTTATCTTTTTCTGTGTCTTTTTATGTATTTTGGTGGAAATTTGGAAGTGGAGGAATGTTAAACACCAATTGAGAAGATGTGTTGATTAATTTTAGAGGACTACTTAACTGGGTTGAGGGATGCCTAGATGGCTGGTGAAGCATTGTTTCTGTGTATGTCTGCTTTCAGACAGTGCTTTCAGGGGAGATTGCTGTGAGTCAGTGGACTGTGAGAGGATTTCCAGTTCTCAATGTGGGGGTACCACTCAATCAGCTGGGAGCCCGGTTGGGACAAACATGAGGAAGGACGGGGATACTCACTCTCTGCTCTTGTCCTCTCCCTTCCCTGCTTTTTCTCCTCCTGCCCTTGGACATCAGACTGTAGGTTCTTCAGTTTTTGGACTCTGGGACTTGTACTTGCAGCCTCCCAGGGGCTCTTGAGCCTTCAGCCACAGACTGAGGGCTTCATCGCTGGCCTGTTCCTGAGGCTTCTAGACTTGGACCAAGCCTTGCTACTGGCTTCTCCTGTTTTCTAACTTGCTGACGGTCTATGGTGATACTTCTCTACCTCTGTGTTTGTGTTAGCCAATTCCCTGATAAACCGCCCTGTTACATATCTTGTTGGTTTTGTCTCTCTGAAGAACCCTAACTCAGACCAGACATCTAGCATATACTTATCCCATCCTTTTCTTCCTTCTTTCTATAAGTTTGTAAACAATGGAATGTATCTTTAGTCAAACTTTTATAACCACGCATCTTTCCACTTTGGCCCTCTTTGGGAGTTCAATTATATTACGTCTAGGTAATTGGGTGTTGATTTTGTTATAGGAGGTGAATAGGGGAGTGCATACAGAAGAAATACTTCCAAATTTTCAGTCCAGAGGCTGTCTTCTTAGCCATTTTACAGTATTATCTTCTTCCTTAAGGGTATTTTAAAATGAAAGAATATTTGAGGGATCTAATTAAACTAAAGAACTTCTGCACAGCAAAAGAAACTATCATCAGAGTGAACAGGCAACCTACAGAATGGGAGAAAATTTTTGCAGTCTACCTATCTGACGAAGGGCTGATATCCAGAATCTGCAAGGAAATTAAACAAATTTACAAGAAAAAAAAAAAACAACCCCATTAAAAAGTGGGCGAAGGATATGAACAGACACTTCTCCAAAGAAGACATTTATGCGGCCAACAAACATATGAAAAAAAGCTCATAACCACTGGTCATTAGATAAATGCAAATCAAAACAACAATGAGATACCGTCTCATGCCAGTTAGAATGGCGATCGTTAAAAAGTCAGGAAACAGCAGATGCTGGAGAGGATGTGGAGAAATAGGAATGCTTTCACACTGTTGGTGGGAGTGTAAATTAGTTCAACCATTGTGGAAGACAGTGTGGCAATTCCTCAAGGATCTAGAACCAGAAATACCATTTGAGCCAGCAATTCCATTACTGGGTATATACCCAAAAGATTATAAATCATTCTATGAAGACACATGCACACATATATTTATTGCAGCACTATGTACAATAGCAAAGACTTGGAACCAATCCAAATGCCCAAATACCCAGTGATAGACTGGATAAAGAAAATGTGGCACATATACGCCATGGAATACTATGCAGCCATAAAAAAGAATGAGTTCATGTCCTTTGCAAGGACATGGATGAAGCTGGAAACCATCATTCTCAGCAAACTAATACAGGAACAGAAAACCGAACACCACATGTTCTCACTCTTAAGTGGGAGCTGAACAGTGAGAACACATGGACACAGGGAGGGGAACATCACACACTGGGGCCTACTGGGGGGTTGGGAGCGAGGGGAGGGGGAGAGCATTAGGACAAATACCTAATTCATGCAGGGCTTAAAACCAAATGACGAGTTGATGGGTGCAGCAAACCACCATGGGACATGTATACCTATGTAACAAACCTGCATGTTTTGCACATGTATCCCAGAACTTAAAGTAAAATAAATAAATAAATAAATAAATAATACTTGATTTATGTTTTCCATGATGGGAATTAGTTTTTAGGGAAGTCACCTTGTAACACATTTATCCACTAATTGGTTAATTGTTTAATTAGATAATCAATAAACATGATGAACTTCTGTTCTATGGAGGTCTCTGTGCTACTTACTCTGGAAGAGAAAAAGGGGATAAAGTGATAGAGTCTGAGGATAAGTTTTTTTGACCTGATGTTTTAATTAAAGTAAAGGTCCAAGAGAGATAAAAACTAAATAACACTGTGTTAAGCATAATGATGTTATAGAAAAGAATACAAGTGTATGAAATTTGGACAGCCCTAGGAAATCTGGGGCATATGGTTGTTATGTGCTTTGAAACAATTCTTAAAGAACTTGATGCACCAGCTGATGAAATAAAAATGATTCACAGAACCGTAGGTGGCCTATCCAAGGAAAAATGCTGAGCACTAGCAGATTAAACTGATTTACTTTTTGTTTATTTTATTTATTTTATTTTTTATTTTTATTTTTTGAGATGGAGTCTCACTCTGTAGCCCAGGCTGGAGTGCAGTGGCAAGATCTCGGCTCATTGCAAGCTCTGCCTCCCGGGTTCATGCCATTCTCCTGCCTCAGCCTCCTGAGTAGCTGGGACTACAGGCGCCCGCCACCACGCCCGGCTAATTTTTTGTATTTTTAGTAGAGACAGGGTTTCACCATGTTAGCCAGGATGGTCTCCATCTCCTGACCTCGTGATCCCACCACCTAGGCCTCCCAAAGTGCTGGGATTACAGACGTGAGTCACTATGTCTGGCCACTTTTTATTTTAATAACTGTTAGTTTTGGCTGGGTGTAGTGGCTCACACCTGTAATCCCAGCACTTTGGGAGACTGAGGTGGGCAGATCACTAGAGGTCGGGAGTTCAAGACCAGCCTGGCCAACATGGTGAAACCCCATCTCTACTAAAAATACAAAAATTAGCCGGGCATGGTGGTGGGTGCCTGTAATGGCAGCTACGCGGGAGGCTGAGGCAAGAGAATTGCTTGAATCCTGGAGGCAGAGATTTCAGTGAGCCGAGATTGTGCCACTGCATTCCAGCCTGGGCGATACAGCGAGACTCAGTCTCAAAATAAAAAAAAAAAAAAAAGAAAAACTGTTAGTTTCATGTTATTTTTTAGACCAACTTTAAACAAATGAATAACTTAAAAAAACTTATTTGGTACCCCTTCACCTTTTCTTCCTTATAATTATCTCACATTCGTACCCTTTTCCTAATGAAAGTAAAGATCTAGAGTGAATCAGAATCAATGCTATGTTGAATTCTTTCGTTTCACCCAAACATATTGTATCTATGACATGCCAGCCACTGGGCCAGGTCTTGGTTGAGGGAAGAGATGCCCTTCAATTGGACAATTCTGCAAAAACTGAGAATGGATTTATACTTAACAAAAGTGGTTTCTGCTGCAGAGAGAACAGAAAGTATGAGTGAGAATTGAGAGGGACTAGTTGTCACAATAAGACTAATGTATTATTCTGAAGTGCAATTGGAAAGTTTTGGTGTCATTTAAGTTCTTAAAAGACCTTTATTTTGTCTGCTTTTGCCTTGGTAAGCCTTAGTGTCAAAGTGAAGCAATTTCATGTTTTGAGAAAGGAGTGAATGGAGGGGAAGGAGATGCTTCAAGGTCAATCACACCAATTCTGCTTCCTCAACCTCTGTGGCAAGGGCTGTCAATTATTAAATGTTTGAAAAGGTTTGCTCTGACCGGAGCTTTCTCTGTGTTGCTAGTCAGTGGTGCTTCTAAAGCTCTTGGGAAACAATTTGATACAATATGATGGTTTTTTTTTTTTCTTCCTGAAAAGGGGGAACTAATAATTTTGTTAACTAATACATTTTTTTTTGCCTTTATTGATTTGTCAATGGATCCATGTGTCTGCTCTTCAGCATCCCCTAGGGAGAGTCCACATTATTTCTAAGAAGACGGGAGAGAAGGAGGGAGAAAAAACGTGCAGATCAAAAGACCTCAGAAAAAAACAAAGTGGGATGAAATACTGGGCTTTATTCTGTACAGCCTCAGCCTTTTCTGTCTTTGATGAGTCGAGGTATCCTTATTTTTTTATTCTTATGGTTAGTGATGATGGAGAGAGGAATACAAATGGCTGGCTTATTTCTACAGAAAGAGGAGTATAGTTCAAAGTGGATTAAGGTGGGCAGTTTAGGGTCAACATGTGACAGGACTGGTGGATGCTAGGGTGGGCAGTGGTTGGAGGATGACCCCTAATGCATCAAAGACTGAGAAAGATTTAAAAACATCTTTCTAAATATTTTGGAAGATTTAGGAAGGCAAGTTGAGACTTGGATTTTATTCTCAGTCCTAGCCTTAATTTTGCAAGCCTGGTCTAAGTCACGGTAATCTGTCGTGTGTGTGCTGTATTAGGCTGTGAAATAGAGAGTTTTTGAACATGTGACTCCATTTTCCTGTTACACTTGATTTTTCCTTCTGGCTTTTACTGGTCTCACTCAAAGTCGTCTTCTCTCTAAAACAATGGTGGGCTGTTCTTTCCTCTAGAGTGGACACTGATTTAACTACCCAGGGGTGGCCGAACCATAGGCTAGACAGTGAACTGTGGCAGGCTTTCAGATGGAGGAATCTTCCCAGAGATTATAATTGTTAGCTGAGACAAATAGGCTTGATCTTTCACAAATTTGAACTAATAAATCCACAGGGACATTGTTAATTGATGATGGTTGCTGAAGCTAAAACATCTAATGGTCTTGGCTGATGTGGTCTGTCCTTGAGCTGGTTGTTTGCAACCAAATGAACCTGAGCAGTAGAAAGACCTAGTAACAATTTATCTGATTTCTTATCCTTTGGTTCCTACATTAGTCAATGAAATTTGTATACGCACTTTTTTCCCTTTATGAACATGTTACTAGAACAGCATTTCTCAATGTTTTTAATCTCAGGAACTCTTTATACTCTTAAAAATTGAAAGTCTGAAAGAACTTTGGTTTATATGCATTATATCTATCAATATTTACTATATTAAAGTTAAAACTGATAATTAAAAATGTTTTATTTAAAAATAAAAAACTCATTATATGGTAATATAAAAATATGTTCTTTGTTGGTTTGTTTTTTTGAAACAGAGTCTCGCTCTGTCACCCAGGCTGGTGTGCAGTGGCGCAATCTCGGCTCACTGCAAGCTCCGCCTCCCGGGTTCACACCATTCTCCTGCCTCAGCCTCCCAAGTAACTGTGACTACAGGCGCCCACCACCATGTCCGGCTAATGTTTTTGTATTTTTAGTAGAGACGGGGTTTCACCATGTCAGCCAGGATGGTCTCGATCTCCTGACCTCGTGATCCACCCACCTCGGCCTCCCAAAGTGCTGGGATTACGGGTGTGAGCCACCACACCGGCCAACAAGTTATCGTTTCTTAAAGATTAGTTACAAATAACTCTAAAACCATATCAATGAACTTTTTGTACTCTGTCATGTAAAAACCCATTAGTCTACACTACACTTTGGTCTTTTTACCCATACATGACTTTGTAATATTATGTCTTGATCATTTGGAAAATATTGGTTCAGCAAGTTATACAGATCTTCAAAATGTTGACTTAATTCTAAAATATAAAAAAGTCACTTTCAGCACTGATAGTAGAAAAATCTCTAAATCTTGGGAAGCTGTCAAACTCATTATGGCAGGCAAATGTTTTCCATAGTACCAATTTTTGATAGAAAAAAATTTTAAGTATTATCATTAGCAACAAATGCAATTGGTTTTCCTAGAAGTCACAGGCTTCTTTCATTCTTTTTGTGAGATATCCAAGTCGAAATAATCATTATCTGTCTGTTGTCATTCTTTCTGATAAAATTGGTGTTCCAGGAAGAAATAGGTAGTTCAGGTTAAAAATCAATTGCACAACAGTTTCTCTCAAGACAACCATTGTTCTTAGATATGTGTACTTCCCATTTTGGCACACAAAGTATTAAAGAGTGTACCTCAGGGTTGAGATTTAACAATATTAGAAGTCTTGCTTCATCAAGGACATTCTTAAGTGAAACTGGCTTTTTTTTTTTTTTTTTTCAAATACATGTTGATAAAGAATACAGTGACACTAGTGCTGCCTTGATTTTGTAAGGTACTGGCAGTTTTGTCCACCATTACTTTTGCATCAATGCAAATATCAACACAATGAAAAGGAAAATAAAGTCTTAATATTGTTATGAAAATAATTTTGACCCTGTGGACCCTCTGAAAGTGTTTCTGCAGACAGAGTTTCTGAAAGTTTCCTGGGGACACTTGGGCTCTGCATGCCACATTTTGAGGACTGCTAGCCTAGAGGGTAAGCATAGGTTTTATAGCACACTGGTCCTTAAGCTTTTGTGTCTGTATCACACTTTCCATTACTGGAGATTGGATGACACAAATGAAGGGATTAAATAAAGCAAACACTAGATTTTACAAACGCACATTCCTGAAAAGTTAAAAGAGGTACTAAGGGGCTAAATGGACTTCCTTGAGGATTCTGTTTTGATCTTTCCTAAACCACTCTGTAATTTTAAGTCAATAACATGCCAAGTGCTCCTTGAACAGAGAATATGGCCTCATCAACTTAGGAGTAAGATTGTCTGCCAGTGGGAGAAAGAGAGTTAGTGTCAAACAAACACACATATTTCAGATTCATATAGTTTATGCTTTGGAGGTTTGGGGAAAAAGAGCTGCAGAATTACAAAAAAATGTGAATTTTGTGCTATGGAAGTATTACTAGAGAAAGCAAATGATTAAACAAGTAGGGAAATAATCACACTGAAGTCAAAAGAAAAAAGTTTTCTAAATTCTAAGTGGTCTTAAATCCTAGGAATGAATTCTAAAGACCGGGTGGCTAGTTAAGGTTTGGAGGGAAAGGAAGGTTAACTTGAACTCAGTAATTAGCTCATGCTGGTTAAATTTACAATCTTAGAAAAAGGAGCCCTTAAAATAACACATTACAAGAAAATGCCAGTACAACAGTGTATTCATTAGAGAAAAATGTCAAATATGTGGGAGAATGTTAACATTTTTTTTAAAAGAATGGCTTATTTTAATGTATATGATTATATCTAGACTATGGAAATGGTTTTTTTTTGTCGTTTTGAAAAATAAAAGATCCTTGAAGTGACATTTATCCTATTAAAACTGTTAAATAAATAAATAACATTTTTAATAAGATGAATGTGTTAAATTTATTTAACAATTTTAACAGGATGAATGTCTCTTCAAGGATAAATGAAAACCACAGAATGTGGCATTCAGACAAAGCTAGTTCTGTCCTCACTCTGGAAATAGAAGATATTTTGGAGAAATATTACTTCATAATATTATTTTGTGGAAGAAAACTATAGCCTATTTGTATACTTTGTTGCATTGTAAACTATAATTCTCTAACAGTTTGCTACTAAAGCCATGTAAAATTCTCCTGTCTTTCACATCCAAAAGAACTGCCACAATCCACAGTGGCTTCAATATCCAAAAAATTTCTCACACCATTAGTGATAATGGCACACATTATAGTATTTAAAAAGAATGATGTACAATATACTCATAGAATGAAAAATTAAATTGTATGCATCTCACAGAAATAAATTATATATGCCTATATGTGAGTAATACATTAAAAAATATATATATAAAATGTTAATCATGGTTATCTCTGACAGTTAGCAAAGGTGGTAGGATACAATTATAGATAATTATCTTCACTTTTTACTCTTCATTTCTGTGATATTTGATTTCTTCCAAGTATACATTCCTTAAAAATTCAGGAAAAATCACAGAAAAAAAAAAGTAACATTGCATTTTGCTTATAGTGGAAAATTTGAAAAGCCAAAAGTTTTTGAGAGGAAAATAAAAACCTTCATCAAATTAGAAAGATAAGTTATATAAAAATAACTAGAATTCAAGATAGATTCATACATTTATTAGTATTCCAGTGATATGCTTTGGCATCAGAAACTATTTCTAATTATAAGAGTAGAAATAACCTTATACCACCTTGGAATCAGGGTGCCAGAGACAAAATTCTACTTCAACATTATTTGTTGTCCTTATGAATGAATATAAGGGTACAGAGTAAGGATAGAAAAGTCAAATGCTCAGGTAAGTTTCCATTTATGCTACTGGTAAACTACTTGTTTGTCTTTAAGGAGAACCCCACTATGAAGTCAGGTGGGGAGACAGCACCCCCATTCTCTGTAAATGACAGAAATATTTAATTTCTGAGAATCTCTGTGTTGTGGAGCACTGTCATCTTCATGGACACAGGCAGGATGGCAGGTAAGCGAAAGGCAAGGACAGTATGTACTTGAAAGGCTTCATCTGCATAAAAGCAAGAGGAGAAAGGGCCTCTGAGCATTATTTGCCAAATGATCTGTTATCGTTTGGATACGTGTCCCCTCCAAATCTCATGTTGAAATTTGATCTCTCATGTTGGAGGTGAGGCCTAGTGGGAGGTATTTTGGGTCTCCCATTCATCAGGGAGGATCCCTCGTGAATGGTTTCCTGCCATTCTGATGGAATCCAGTGAATTCTCCCTCTTAGTTCATGTGAGATCTGGTTGGTTAAGAGTCAGACACCTCTCTTCCATCACTCTCTTTCATTGTTTCTAGCCATGTGACGCTGCTTTCCTCCACCTTCCACCATGAGTGGAAGCTCGATGAAGTCCTCACCAGATGCAGATGCTGGCGCTGTTCTTGTTTTATAGCCTGCAGAGCCATGAGCCAAACAAATCTGTTGTCTTTTTAAATTGCCCAGCCTTAGGAATTTGCTTTATAGCAACACAAATAGACTAAGACATGGTCATGACAAAGGCTCCCGTAGGAAAGTGGTCTGGCCTCCTCCAAAACTGAGGGCATCTGGGAGGCACAAACAGAAAAGGACATTGGACAACTCTGGGTTCAGCCTGAAAGACTCTCCTCACTAGAGAAGCAGATTTTCAGTTGTCCAATCAAGCTGCTAAAGAAAGAGGGGCTCATTTCTCAGACTATTTTGTCTGTAACTAGGGTAGCCATATATGTTTATTTCCCCGGGACAGTCTTGATCAGCTTCTATTTTTTGGCACGATTCTGAACAGTGTCACCTCTTTTATTCTAAAATGTTTTCTGAAATAAAAACGATTCTTATGGCTGAACTGTTCTTCTGTTCTTATAGCTGAACTGTTGAGGAAAACAGCATCCTGAACATGGCAGACTCTTGACTGTGTTGGCAAAAGAGTCATTCCTAATCAGCTTGCCTTTTGTCACATCTCGTTACAGAAGCCAGGAAAGTGAAATACTTTTGCAGCCACCCTTGAAGCCAGGGTTGGCCATGCTAAGTACTTTTGGCCAGAGAGTATTTTCTGGGGAATTTTACAAATATTTTGGTACTGACTTCTCTTCTTCCTGTTTCAAGTAAGGACATGATACTTAGAGCTGCAACAGTCACCTTGAAACTGTGAGTGAAGCGCCAAGACAGTTTCAAAGACCAAAGTCCTAACGGTATTGAGCTGCTAATCCTATGCCAACAGTCAGGTAATCCAAGAACAGATTACAACTTTATTGATTTAAGTTTCTTTTAGATTGGTTTTCTGTTACTTGCAGCCAACACAATTCCCAATGTACACAATGAGTTATTTTCTTCCCTTACTTTAGATTATTCAGTCGGTTGAATTAGGCCTGGATATCAACCTCTCATTTTGGCATGTAGCTCACTGCCTTTGGGGACATTAAATCTATTCCTTGACTGTCTCCCATTATAGGTACTGTATACAAATACTGAAACAAAACAACAGAAAAAGCAAATAGGAAGTAGAGTGAGAACGAGGGGAACTGAGGGGAAGCCACACGTTTATCTTCTTTAGGTAGTTCTTATTTTGGAGACAGGATATTTATTTCCTGCAGGCTCTAAGGACTGTGCATTTAGCAAGGACTGTTCATTTTTCATCTTCCTTACTAATGTCTTAAGGAAGGGAAAGATAAATCTGAGTGTCATCAGGATACATATGGAGCCGAGGGCCACAGTTGCTAATTAAGTCCTCTCCAAAGACCCATTTGGATGCCTCAGCATAGGTGATAAAAGAGATTACCCCCAATGATGTCATTTTTTTCCAAGCATCAAAAGACCCCCAAATTACCTTGTGTTAACAAGAGTGGTTGGAGAGAGCTAAGATATCACTGCAGTCTCCCCTCACCCTCTGCATAGTGCTGGCTAAGTGGTATGATTTTCTGATGATTACTACTTTAAGGAGATAGGTATTTTGTTGCAGTGTCACTGAGGAAACAGAATTCCAGTCGTAACAAGTCCGGAAGCAATTTAAGTGCTGCAAATCAACCCCAAATAGAATTCACTTGAACCTTGCCAGAAATAGGAATATCACTTTCTTGAAGCTTAAGGGGAGAGAAAAGTAATTTGGGAAACAGACAGTACATTGCAAGGTTCTCCTTTGCCTTCCCGATGTTCATATGTCCACTGAGTCTGACTGGCAATTTAAAGAAATCTGTTTATTTTATTCTGGGTTTTTCCAAAGGATTTCCTCCTATTTTTCCTAGCTCAATTTCTTAACCCACATGGAGAACCTCGCAGGAACTTACCAGGGCTGTTTCTTGGTCTGGTCCTGTTCCCACAACATTCCCTGCCAAAATCAAGCCAAAATGATACCAGAATCCATCTATGAGATGAAGTAAGAGTGTCTTTCAGTTCACTTTCAGACAGCTGGATTCCAGCTTTCATGGCTGGTGAGTCAGCAGAACAGGTAGACTGTTTTTTGTTTGTTTGTTTGTTTCAGACAAGGTCTCGCTCTGTCACCCAGGCTGGAGTACAGTAGTGTAATCATAGCTCACTGCAGCATCCACCTCCTGAGCTCAAGCTATCCTCCCACCTCAGCCTCCTAACATGCTGGGATTACAGGCATAAACCATCATGCATAGCCTTTAGGGTGGTCTTTTTAACATAAAAGTTAGATGGACACTAACAAAGATTGTCCTGTGTTTCTTGTGTGTGTGTGTGTGTGTGTGTGTGTGTATGTGTGTGTGTGTAGAAGGAACACTTTCATTTAGATACACAGATCATTTCCCTAAAGGATATCAGATCAGCAAATGGCCTGTTTTTATGAAATTTACTCATAAGAAATGGATGTAAATACCTAAAAGTTTTCCACATCTGGTCATGGAAGATGTAGCCCATTTAGCCCCAAGTTTCTCTCACCCCATCTTCCACTAGTTAACTTTGCTTTTCGGGAAACATTCAGTTAACAATCAGTGAATTTTCTAAGCTGATTTATAGGTCTAAGCAATATACTCCTATGAGAATCTGACTTTCTGCTTGGTTAAAATGGAATAAAGCATTTACAATTTTGGATAGCCCCTGCTTAGACTAGAGGGTGGTAGAATTGTTCTGTGTTATTGTAGGCTGCTAGCCCATGAAGATTAATAATGAAATTCACTTGGCAATATCTGACCAAATACCACAATGGAACAGGCCAATCACAAGGGTAAAATCAAATCCTGTTTTAGCAGTAGGTCCAATAGAGACAAGGAAGTAAATTATTTCAGTTTTGCTCCAGGATAAAAGCAAACATATATTTCATTGATTTTTGCAGGGCTCAAGGTGGTATTCCACAATTTTTTCCGGTTTCTACAGCAAATTTCTAACATTAGCTGCATATCTATGAAATCATCAGATCATTGGAAGGTAATTACTTTCGATATGGCAGATGGAGTTCTATTAGGTTTTCATTGAGGCATCAATAAATAATGACACAATTTCTCAATAAAAAGAATTCATTTGGTAAATTTTCCAAGACAGCTATTTTCTTGCTCGCCGAAGACATGACAAGCAATATAAGTTGAAACAGAAACTAAATTTGTCTTAATTGTGTTTATGTATTCTAGGAGATTATCTCCCAAAGTACTTACCATTATTTCTCTGTCCTTCATCTGAATTACTAATGGAAACTAGGAATAGGTAGAACACTGAGGTTGAGTTGCTTAAGATAATAAAAGTTAAGATTTACTGGCAGGTGGTGAAGGAAGGGGATTTGGTTTGGATCTGTGTCCTCACCCAAATCTCATGTTCAAATACAATCCCTAATCTGGAGGTGGGGTCTGGTGGGGGGTGATTGGATCATGCGGGGTGGGGCAGGGCAGGGTGGGGAGGGGGGTGGTTTCGTTTATCGCCATCCTGCAATGCTGTTCTTGTGTTACAGCTCTGTGAGATCTGGTTGTTTAAAATTGTGTAGCCCCTCCCCCACCCCCTCTATCTTTCTTCTGCTCCAGCCATGTAAGATGTGCCTGCTACCCCTTCACCTTCTGCCATGGTTGTAAGTTTCCTGAGGCCTCCCCAGAAGCAGAAGCCACTGTGCTTCTTATGTAGCCTGCAGAACCTATGAGCCAATTAAACCTCTTTATAAGTTACCCAGTCTCAGGTATTTCTTTATAGCATTGCAAGAACAGATTAATACAGAAGGGGTCAAAAGATTCAGGAAAGTGGGAATAGGGTAGTGGGTACACCACTTAGAGTCAGACAACCTGACAGTTTTCTGTGGGAGAACCCAGAAGACACTCAGTTTAATCAAGTAATAAGAAGGTGTTGCTGGGAGGGGCACTGGAACCACTGAGAGGCTCAGATGCTATTATAGAGCTGGGTTCCTAAAAGCAATGGGGTGATAAAAAGCTGAAATATTAGAGACAAGGTGGCATTTTAACCCTTGGAAGAAAGATACAAACAAATATCACAGTAAGTGACAAAACCAGAGTGGCAGCCAAGGGTCTCAATCTGCAGAAAGCTTGGAGATGCTGAATGGGACACTGTATTCCTAGAGGCAGGAGAATCAGGCAGCCAAAAGGATGCTACTTAATTTATACAATCAAAACAAACCAAGGATGGATGATTGGGAAAATAAGGGCAATGACCTCAATAAAAGTCATGATCTGTTGCTCAGTTTTTGAACTTGGTCCAACTCTCAGACTCTAAACCCACTGACTGAAGGAGAGGCCAGTGCCCTATAAGGAAACGCACTGCAATACCATGTAATCCTCTGTATCTTTTCCCAAATAGACCTATGGACATTTACTAGGAAAACATGCACTGGGGAAAGGAGGACACCCAGATTTGTGAGAATTGTTGGGCACAGAGTCTGACTTTATTCATATCTGGAGACTCAAAGTGGCAACCTGACCCCCATTGGGTAGTAGATGGAGTCTTGACTCAGGACTGGCTAACTGTGAGTCCATCTAGCCCATGGACCTATGAAGATGCTATTTCTTTTGTCCCCTAAAGTATAATTGGAAGGGCCAGACTTAGTAGCTGAGAGAACACTCACATTGGTTCCTTGACCTGGGGGGTAAGAGATCTCATAGAAGTGAAGGCAAAGTGAAAGGCTCTGAATCTGACCCCTCTTCCCAGTTTATCCCTGGCCCAGATAGTGAATCAAAGTAAATACCATATCCTGCAACCTTGGACATTCTTAATGCTGAGGAAAGATTAATGCCACTCCTTAAAATACCTAAAGAATGCAAGAATCGTGGACTCTGTCAAATCTAGTGAAACTGCATTTCCCCTTAACAATCAAAACCCTGAGACCTGCAGAGATTGCAGAGGCAGGAAATAGAAATTTCCCAAGTGAATCACTGGAGAGGTCCACTAGTCTGATCCCTGCAGAAACGAGATGGTTCAACTGCTGCAAACAAGCAAGTAGTAATCTCAATTGCAGCTGCTGTGCTGGATGCAGTAGTTTTGTTGGAGCAGATTAACACAGCCTCTGGCATAGGATATGCACACATTGACCTAGCATATATATTACTTTTTGTTTGTCTCAGGAGACACATAAACAGTTTTCATTCATATCAGACAGAGGAGAGTATATTTTCATAGTCTTTCCCCATGTCTGTGTTAACCCTTCCACCTTCAGTCTTGATGTCATCCAAAGGGATCTGTAATCATCTGTAATGTAGAACATCAGATTCATTCACCATGTGGATGACATAGTCATTGAGCTAGATGACAAGAAGTGACAAGTGCTTGGTAAGACGTGTGCTCCCAAGGATGGGTGATAAACCTTTGGAAATTCAGGGGCCTACCACCTCAGTGAAGTTTGTAGGGGTCTGGGTCTGCTGCCTTCACAGAGTTACAGAAAGGCTTCTCAGAGACACAGCTGAGGTGCCAGCTCGGAGATGACCCCCTTAGAAGACGGGGTACCATTTTCCAGGATATGTCTGGTCACCAGACCATCCATCTGGTGGTGAAGGCCAGGAATTCAAGACTAGCCTAGGCAGCGTAGTGAGACCCCTTCTTTACAAAAAAATTAAAAAAAAATTTAGCCAGGCATGCTTGTGTGTTCCAATAGTGCCAGCTACTCAGGAGGCTGAGGTGGGAGGATCACTTGAGCTCAGGAGTCCAAGGCTGCAGTGAGCTATAATTGCTCCACTGTACTCCAACCTGTATAACAGAGCGAGACCCTGTTTCTAAAAAACATAATGAAGTAAATGATCGTGGTATAAGGTGTGCACTGTAATAGATACTGGGGTGTTCTGCCCAGATCCTCTCTTCAGGACTGAGAGATCCATCCTTCGACTGCCGGAAATATCAGCTGCTGATAGCTCACAGCTCATCTCTTGATGGGAATTGTACTCAACCACAAGTAACTGCCTCACCCAATTCTATGCTGCATATACCATCAGATGTTTACCAGTAACAAATTACCGGTGGTTCCAGGATTACAAATCACATGTCTGTTTGGGACGTATCTCTAGGGATGTGCTAGTTCCGGATCTCAATGTAAGATCAACCACAGCACTAGCTGCATTCACACTGCAGTTCAGCCTCTGCCTCTGCCCATTCCTGCCTTCCTTACAGGTTTAACTCTCCTGAAATCACTTCCCAGTAAAACTGCACATATGTCCCGATTCCAGATTTTGTTTTCCAGGGAGCCCAATCTAACAAATGTTAATGCTTTGCATACATTATCGCATACTGTAAGAAAAAGATTTAAAATTATCCCTGCCTCTCCCTGATGCCTAGATTCTCAAAATGCATTAGTTATTTGGCAAATAATGAGTGATTACAATTGCCGTGGGCCTACAAGAAATACTGCTACTGCAGTAATTTGCTCAAAACTGCTGCAGGATTGTGGCTCTGGGGAAGATCAAAATTTCCCTTGGTTGATCATTTGAGGAAAGGCTGATTCAGCAAAGGTCTAATTATAAAATGAGAGGGAGGGATCTCACAGTGGTTAAAATAATGTTCAGCATGACTTATAGCCAATAACAAGGTGTGCTGATGTCATCAAGCAAGGGACGGTTTTTTCCTGTTTCTGAGGTCTGCTAGAAGCCTGTTGAAGCTTTAAATGTGGTCTCATCCAACTCACCTACTTATTTGCCGACTAGGGATATGTTGATAGAAAACCTTTTTTGAACCACATATTAGGGACAGAATTTCAACTATTACTGCTGTAACAACTACCCCCAAACGTAGTGGGGTAAAACCTTATGCTCATACATTCTATGGGTCAGTAATTTGAACAGAGCACAGTTAGGGTAGCTTGCTTCTGTTCTACATCTCTGGCGCCTAAACTAAGTCACTCAAAATGTTACAGAACAAGGTTGGGCATGGTGGCTCATGCCTGTAATCTCAGCACTGTGGGAGGCCGAGGCAGGTGGATCACCTGAGGACAGGAGTTTGAGAACAGCTTGACCAATATGGTGAAACCCTGTCTCTACTAAAAGTACAAAACTTAGCTGGGCGTGGTGGTGTATACCTGTAATCCCAGCTTCTCTGGAGGCTGAGATGAGAATTGCTTGAACCCAGGAGGTGGAGGTTGCAGTGAGCTGATATTGCACCACTGTGTTCCAGCCTGGGTGACAGAATGAGACTTCCTCTCAAAAAAAAGTTACAGAACCAAACTGGGGTCTGCTTGCCTGGTGCAGTAAGATCATATATCTACACTGAAGTTTGCGTTGGTACAAAGAAAGGTGTTTATTTGCAGGGTTCCAAGAAGAAAGAATCAGACAGTTAATGCTTAAATCCTGACCTCCCCAATGACTGGGAGGTAAGCGTTTTTAAAGACAGGTAAATTTCAGGCAAGCAGAAATTGGAGGCAAAATTATAAATCAATACATGGAGGGTATACATTGGTTTTGTCCTAAAAAGGCAGGATATCTTGAAGTGGGGGCTTACAGGTCATAGGTAGCTTCAGAAATTTTCTGATTTGCAATTGGTTTAGGATAATAAGCTTTGATTAAACATATGGGGTCAGCAGAAAAGAATATTAGCTCCAGCTCACAGGTGTGACTTTCTCCAGGCCCCTCAGGAAGAATAGAGAATCGCAGTCAGAGTTCAGTCTCCAAATTCTCTCTCTCCTGAGGTCTCCCTGCTGAAGAATCCTTTTGGTGGGGGTCCACGTTTCTGAAATACAAAACAGGGACATATGTTAAGATGTGATCTTTAGTTTCTATACTGTAACCAAGTATCTTGTGACTCTAACTTCCTTGGCTATTGACTTAAGCTACTATTACCTTTTGCCTTATCAGGTTATTTACTTTTCAAGGCTGGCTAGGTGCTTGGAATTTTCCTTGAAAGAAATCAAGATTTTCCTTTATTTCCATGCTTGGAGTGGGGAGCTGTAGGTCCCTAAAACGGGGTCTCGATTCCATGTTTGCAGTTGGGAGTGACTCAGTAGCTGGAGGCTAGAAACATTTGGAGCATGTCACTCACGTGTCTGGTGGGTGATGTTCATGTTTGCCTGAGACCTCAGCTGAGCTGTCTGACTAGAGTAGTTACACGTGGCATCTTCATTGAGTCTCTTTGTGTGGCAGTTTGTGCTTTCTCATAGCATGGAGACTGGGTTTTGTGAGCGAGTACCCCAAGAGAACAAGGTAAATGTGAATGGCATTTTAATGATCTAGCAGATAGGTTTATTTTTATTGTACCCTATTGGTAAAAGCTATTATAAAGTTTCACCCATATTCATCTGAATGGGAACCAACAGACACACCACTTAATGTGATGATTACATGGTAAGAAGGGAGGTGAGATGGGAGACGCTGTTGTGGTCATCTCTGGAAAATACTATTTGCCACAGGTGGCTTACAAACAATATTAGTCCTTGCGATCTCCTCTCTTCCTTATATTCCTATTCAGTGTGACTGACAGGTTGGCTGTTAGGATGAAAGACTGAATTCTCCTTATGTATTTGTTGAAATGAACCAGATTGAATCTGTGGGATTCCCAAAGGCCCTGCAAAAAGCAAATGCTTGTGGTGAGGAAAAATGACGTGACGTTTTGCTCCTCAGTCCTGTTATGATTTGTGTTGCTCAGGGCTCCAATGCAGACTCTGGGGAGTAACAGAGACCCAGAAAACGGGGACCCTAGTGCTGACATATGTCTGGGAGGGCAGAGTCTCTTCTGTGGAGGGCCTCAGGGGAGGTTACATATACTACATGCCCTCCAGCGGAACTGAAGCCCGATTGAATGTTATGGCACTTTCTGGGAGAATGGAAGATGCTTTCCCTTTATGAAGGAGGGACAACTGCTTGAAATTACTGGGCCAATAGTTAGGAGAGCTGAATTCTAGCTCTGGATCTTTCGTTTTAACAATTGCAAAGATAATGAAACCAACACGGACAGTTTAAGAGACCTAGTTTCTACCACCTGAAAATGGGGTTAGTGATCTCTAATATGAGATTTTATAGGATTAGTGTGAAGCACAAACAAAATGTACTCATATAAAGTCCTAACAGTTGTAGGGCACTGTAAAAGTGAAGGTATTAAGAAAGGTTTACTTATTAGTTTTTATCCAGGGCTAACGTCTTCTTTGGGTAGGAGTTCCTGAACATGCTGCCTTGTTATAGAGGTGGTTTTTGCGGGTATAACCAAACTTAGTGAAACTCTTCCTAACTACCAAGTGATTGATCTTAAGCCTGGTGTTAGCCTGCCTAATACTCACAGTACCAAAATAAGATTAATCCTTGTCAACCCTTTGCTATACCTAGCTAAGCTCTTCCCACTGTGTGCCCAGATTTTCCTACTTAATGAGACCAGAATGAATTCATATTCATTTTCTGTTTGGGCTTATTTCCCACTGTGGCTAGGACATTGCCTTGATATAAGTCTTTCAACTTTACATGTAGGCATTTAGTATTTTAAGATAATTCCAAAGACAGTTGTTGTCAGTAGATCATCCCAAATAGCTTTAAACTTTGATCCTTAGAGCAATGAGAAGGAGGACAGGAGTTGGGGAAAAAACTGATTTTCATGAGTCAACATAGCAACTTCATAAATTTAGTCATACCCTGTGAATATCGCTACTGTACCAAAATAGAGAAAGAAAATACTGCCATGTCATCTGCCTCTCTTGTGCCTAAGCACCCTCCTCTGTCTCTCCTTCTGCCAAATGGAACCAAACCAGCATCTGGGAATGAGAAAACATTCTTAAGACAATCAAGAACTAAATGTTCAGTCTATAGATGGAAAAGAGAAACAGCAGGTTCTGGAGAATGATCTTCTCGAAATCTCAAGATGAATAAAGTCTACACATAGCAACAATACTGGTTTATTGCTTTGGTGCAAAGAGGCAGTGCACATTCCTGGGCAGGATGTGGTCCTGGGCAGGTAAGTTTTGTGCCATGAGCTTTTCTTGAGATTCATGAAGACTTCTGAAGCTTTGGTCATCTGGAGTGTGTGGCATTTGCGGCCTATTCTTGTTCATAGGCAATAATTTTCTATTTGTAAGTGAAAGAAAATGCTTTAGTTTTTGTCCCCCAGATAATTTTGTCTTGAGATAAAAGCAAGATAACAAACCCTGTCAATTTTCCTTAAGTAGGAATATCTCTGCCACCTTTGAGATACACCACTGCAAAGTTATAAATTCTGAATCTTAAGCAAGCATTTTAAAATGATTTATTGTTTTGTTCTACTTAGAACATCTGTAAACCAACATTTATCTTTATATAAACTGTTTCAAATTCTCTTCCACTAGACAGTATGGAGATTTCTCAAAGAGCTTAGAGCAGATTACCATTTGATCCAGCAATCTGGATCTACCCAAAGGAAAAGCAGTCATTATATCAAAAAGACACCTGCATGCATATGTTTATCACAGTGCAATTTACAATTGCAAAGATAGGAACCATCCTTGGTGTCTATCAGCTGACAAGTAGATAAAGGAAATGTTGTATATACACACATGAAACACTACTCATCCATAAAAAAGAATGAAATAACACCTTTCACAGCAACTTGGATGGAGTTGGAACCCATTATTCCCATTATTCTAAGTAAAGTAGCTTCCCACTTATAAGTAGGAGCTAAGCTGTGGGTATGCAAAGGCCTATAGAATGTTATAATGGTCATTGGAGACTCAGAAGTGCAGAGACTGGGAGGGCAATGAAGGATGAAAAATTACCTATTGGGCACAGTGTACACAATTTGAGTGCAGGGTGCACTAAAATCTCAGACTTCATCGCTATACAATTCATCTGTATAACCAAAAATCTACTTGTACCCTAAAGCTAGTGAAATAAAAAGTAAAAAAGTAAAATAAAAATATCCAAATTCCTTTCCATTGATTTTTGGGAACCTAATTATTTCTTCATAGTAGGAGGAAATGATTTGATAACTGCAAATTTCACAATTAGCAATGCTAAGTTAAAAAATTTTGTTTAAGGGAGGTAAATCTCTTATGAGGTTGTGCTTCTGATTCCTCACAAAATTATTTTAATAATTCTGATGTATATAGTAGCTTATATTTTTGGGACATTTACATTGTGTCAGGTAATTTTTTAAAAGTTTGATTTTATTTTTAATTGACATGTAATGTTATATATTTATGGGGTACAATGTGATGTTTCAATACATGTATGCATTGTGGAATGATTGTTAGGCTAATTAGCATATCTGTCATCTCAAATATTTATCATTTCTTTGTGGTGAGAACATTTAAAATCTTCTCTTGCCGGGTGCGGTGGCTCACATCTGTAATCCCAGCACTTTGGGAGGCCAAGGTGGGCAGATCACCTGAGGTCAGGAGTTCGACACCAACCTGGCCAACATGGTGAAACCCCATCTGTAGTAAAAATACAAAAATTAGCCAGGCGTGGCGATGGGTGCCTGTAATCCCAGCTACTGTGGGAGACTGAGGCAGGAGAATCGCTTGAACCCAGGAAGGTGGAGGTTGCAGTGAGCTGAGATCGCGGCACTGCCCTCCAACCTGGGCAACAAGAGTGAGACTCCATCTCAAAAAAATAAAAATAAAATAAAATCCTCCCTTTTACCTCTTTCGAAATATACCCTACATTATTATTATATTATTACATTATTATTAACTATAGCACTGTGCTCTGCAATAGAACACCAGAACTTCTTTCTTTGAACTGTAACTTCATACTTGTTGACCAGTGTCTCTTAATTTCCTGTCCTATCTCCATCCCCAGCCTCTGGTCACCTCTATTCTCTTCTCTACTTCCATGAGTCTGAGTTTTTTTGATTCTGCATATAAATGAGATCACATGGCATTTTTCTCTCTGTGCCTGGTTTATTACACTTAAAATACTGTCCTTTAGATTCATCCACGTTGTTGCAAAAGACAGAATTTCCTGACTTTTCAAGGCTGAGTAATATTCCATTGTGTATATATATCACATTTTAAAACTCCACTCGTCCATTGATAGACACCTCGGTTGATTCCATATCTTGGCTATTGTGAATAATGCTGTAATGAACATGGAAATGCAGGTGTGTCTTCAGCATACTGATTTCAATTCCTTTGAGTATATACCCAATAGTGGGATGACTGAATCATATGGTAATTCTAATTTCAGTTTTTTGAGGAAACTTCATACTGTTTTCCATAATGGCTGCACTAATTTACAGTATCATCAACAGTGTTCCCTTTTCTCCATGTCCTGGCCAACATTTGTTATCTTTCATCTTTTTGATAATAGCTATTTTCACATGTGTACAATAGTATATCACTGGGGTTTTAATTTGCATCTCTCCGATGATTAGTAATGTTGTGCATTTTAAAATATATCTATTACGCCAGGCACGGTGGATCACGCCTGTAATCCCAGCACTTTGGGAGGCCAAGATGGGTGGATCACGAGGTCAGGAGTTGAAGACCAGCCTGGCCAAGATGGTGAAACACTGTCTCTACTAAAAACTACAAAAACTAGCCGGGCGCGGTGGCAGGCACCTGTAATCCCAGCTACTCAGGAGACTGAGGTGGGAAAATTGCTTGAACTGGGGCAGCAGAGGTTGCAGAGAGCTGAGATTATGCCACTGCACTCCAGCCTGGGTGACAGAGTGAAACTTCATCTAATATATATATACACACACATATATGTGTGTATATACGTGTGTATATACACACATATACACCCACACATATGTGTGTATATGCACACATACACATATAGACACATGTGTGTATACACATGTGTGTGTATACATACACATATACACACATATATGTTTTGCCATTTCAATGTCTTGAGAAATATCTATTCAAGTCGTTTGCCCATCTTTTCACTGGAGTATTTGTTTTCTTGTTGACTAAATGTAGTTCCTTATAGACTTTGGATATTAGCCCCTTTTCCAATGTATAATTTGCAAATATTTTCTACCTGTCTGTGGGTCATCTCCTCATCCTATTAATTGTTTCCTTTGCTGTGCAGAAGCCTTTTAGTTTAATGCAAGTTCATTTGTCATTGCCTGTGCTTTAGGGGTCCTAAGAAATCTCTGCCCAGACCAATGTTACAGAGCTTTCCCCTATGTTTTCTTCTAGTTTTAGGTTTTAGATTTAGGTCTTCAATCCATTTTGAGTTGATTTTTGTATATGGTGAGAGGTAGAGATGTAGTTTCATTCTTCTCCATATGAATATCCAGTTTTCCCATCATTATTTATGGAAGACACTGCCCTTTCTCCATTGTGTGTTCCTGTCACCATTGTTGACAAAATTTAAAAATTTTGTGTAAATAAGGAAAGTAAAACTGATATCAGGTTGTACTCCTGATTCCTGAAAAAAAATTCTTCCTGTAATTCTGCTATAAATAGTAGCTTATAGTTTTGGAGCATTTATATTGTGGCAAGTACTGAGCTAAGCTCTTAAATATAGTATTTCACTTACTTTTCATTATAGCTCTATGAAGTAAGTGCTATAGTGCCATTTTACAGATGAGAAAATCGAGTTTCAGAGAGGTTAATAAACTCAGTTAAGGTCACATACATAGTGAGTGGCTGAGCCTAGATTTAATCCTAGATCTGTCTGATGTCAAAGGCCAAGCTCTTTCCACTATAAGGTATTGCTTTTCAAGTCATGAAGTTATAAAGTTCATTCCAAGTTCATATGACAAAGGTGAGAGATACTTTAAATATGGCTCTTTTTCCTTCTGGGCCATGGCCAGACTACACTTCTAAGCCTGCCAAGAAGTTAATTATGGCCAGGTAATGGAGTTCTTGCTTATAGACTATATAGAGATAAACCATGCATCTGACTTTTCAGATCTGGTTCATAAAATGTTCTTCATGATCCTCCATATTTTCTTCCCAACATTCCAGGGGATGACAATACCCAGGGCAATCTTGGAAACCATGCAAGCTATATGTATGTAGAAGATGGCACGACCTTTGTCTCTCTGGGCCTTGAATGACTGTATGGAATGGAGTTTCCTCCTGGCACCAAACACATTTTATGTGACTGAGAAATAAGCTTTGGTAGTGAAAATCTGGAATTTATAGGTTAGAGTAGCTGGTGTTGATTTTGAGGTAAATTCCTATATTATTTAAGTGGCATGCTATTGTAACAGAAACCTATAATAGATGGCATCGGCTTAGCAGTTGGGTAGTGAGAAAATTGATATCACAGGCAGAAGAACTAGAGTTCCATCTTAATCAGTGACAATATTTTTGCTAGAACCATCAACCTGAGAAAACCTGAAGTCGGTCTTGTGTTGATTGAGCCTGTAGTAAAGCCGTATGTTAGGAGTGTGTATTGGTTGTTACGGGTTGTCATTAGGAAGATACTGCAAGAAAGAGATGAGTTCAGGAAAGAGTTGGAGAAAGTGTGGTGATGAAAAAGCATTTAGAGGAGTGGAAACACCTTTTACTCTGCTAGACCACATAACAGTAAAAGACGGAAATGTTTGAGTGACAAAGATTCATTAAAATTCAGCCTTAGGTAAAAAATAGTTCAATAATAGCCATCATTTGCATATCCAAAAACTCACTAATGTGCTGTGCTAAATTTAACTAAATTGACTATTAGCCCTGAGTTACCATTAATAGTATAAAGAACAGCCAGAAGCTATGAAATATGAGTTTTAAAAAAACATGTCCTGGCTCAAATTCTTAGGAAGAGTCCTCAGTTTAACTACAGCAAACTACAGTGGTGATTGGGGGTAGCAGTGATAATGACTTTTTCCCCTGCTTAACCAAAAAACAACACATGGGTTAATATACCCAGTTACTGAGTACCTACTACAAGCACAGCATTGGGTGTGTCAACTGTAATAAGACTCAAATCAGCTATAGAAAGGGAGAAGTCATATACCAAGAGTTAAAATACTATAGTCCCCCCTTATCTAAAAGGGATAAGTACCAAGACCCCCACTGGATGTCTGAAACTCAAACTGTGCAGGTTGTATAAACACAATTACATGAGATTAACTTCTTCATAATGAAGATGCAAATCTGGGTTTAGTCACCAACTTGTGTGGCCTTAAACAAGTAATTTCACTTCTGTGGGCTTCATTGGTAACTTGAGGGGTTTTTTGTTATGTGATCTGAGAGGCCAAAATAAACACCTCTGTGTCAACTAACATGGACCCTAGGGCTAAGGAAACAAAAAGTTAGCTATGGATGGAGAGTGGAGGATTCAGGGATTGGCCCGTATGGCAACTTCCTAAATTCCTTTGGCCGTAAGAAAAACTAAAGTCCTGCGAAACCCCCTAGCAATAGAAGCCATCAGGCCAATCAATTATCAGACCCCTCCTAACTCTGATTTTCAACCCAGACCCACTAAAGAGGAATGGCCTTACAAACATTCTTTCCTTATAAGCAACTGCAGACCTTAAGCCAGTTTTGGCCTACTTACAGAGGCTGTGCTGTGAACTGTCTTTCTGTCCTTTAGTAAGCCTTTTGACATAAAAAGCCAAATTCCATCTGATTTTATTGGTAAAACCCTGTCCCAGGTGAACATGGGATGTATGCTACATATATGTTTGCTCATTGCACATGTGCTCAATTCCTTTCATAAAAATGTGTAGCTTTTCCCCAAACCTGCTGAATACGTATGATTCTGCTGTATATTACAGCCCCTGTGAGGCATAAAACCCAACCTGCCCATTGTCTTTTTTGAGGAGAGAGTACCTTCTGTACACACTGGAGACTCACTCTCTCTCTGTCTTTTTTTTTTTTTTTGAGACAGAGTCTTGCTCTGTTGCCCAGGCTGGAGTGCAGTGGCATGATCTCAGCTCACTGCAACCTCCGCCTCAGCCTCCTGAGTAGCTGGGATTACAGGTGTCCGCCACTATGCCCAGCTAATTTTTTTGTATTTTTAGTAGAGATGGGGTTTCACCATGTTGGCCAGGCTGGTATTGAACTCCTGACCTCATGATTCACCTCCCACGTCGGCCTCCCAGAGTGCTGGGATTACAGGTGTGAACCACTATGCTCAGCTAGACTCTCTCTTCTTGGTTTGCAAACCGGTATCACCAGTAAAGCTCTCCTTTCTACTACTTAGCCATCTTGGTGGGCTTTTGGATGACAGTTAAATGATTTCCAAAGTCCTTTCCAGCTTTATTTTATGTAACTATATTCACAGGATTACCTGCTTTATCAGGGCAAGAATCAGGACTATTTTATTTACCATTATTTCTAAAACCTAGCACTGTACTCTGCACTTTGCAGGCCATCGAGAAATATTTTCGCATGAATGAATAGTGTAGTTGCACTAATGCCATCTAATGAAGGGACTCATTCATTAGGTTATTCTTGTCACAAAGTGGACTTTTATGACTTGGGCTTATGCCTTATGAGTTGTTTCCTTTTACAAAAGAGAAGAAGGTAAGGGTACCCAATTACCACAGAGTAGGCATGGGTTGAAAATTAATCAGTTTATTGTAATTGACTATTTAGGCAAAAATGATAGATCGAGGTGAATAACAATCAGGGCTGTTTTTCAGCTAATGGTTATGGGATTAGCAATTACTGGTGTCTGCACATGTTAACCAAGATGAGGCAAAAGACCAGACCGCAATGCTGTAAGACAAGGCATTGATTGGCGTCTTGGGAATTGCAATTTGGGAGACAAAGATTCAGCTAGAGGCCAAATTGTGTTTCAAAGAGAGGAAAAGGAGTAGGGATTTTTAATATGAAGATAAGGGTGATGACGCAAGTTGTTCTGAAAGCATTATCATTGGTGGAGGTGGCTGGCTTAGTACATGAGTTCATAGTTCACTGGTCATTCAGGAGTTGCAGCACTGGTAAAGTTTATTCATTTCTCGGGATGTGATCATGGAAGTATGGCCCAGTTCAAAAGTTCATGGCAAGTTCTGATCCTTTTGCTTATTTTTTTTGGTAAGCTTTTAAAATTAAAACTAAATTTTGTTTTAATTTGCAAGGCTGTAGGTCATGCACGTAGTCCTTCTTAGAATGGAGTCCTTCCCAGCTCCATTTCAGAGCTCTGAACCAGAGTGATGGCATTTTGGATATCACATTTTTACAATATAAGAATATATTCATAAATATTTCTCAATTTAAACCTTGAATAGAAGTTGATTATACGCAACAGGCTTGTGTTAGCAGTGTTTCGTGGCAATGAAAGGGAAGAGGGTGTTTTCATGCTTGGATGAAGGGTGAAGGCTGTAGGAAAGAACAGTAACTATGGAAACTGAAGAAGAGGGAAGTGGTCAAGAGGAAGTTTGGAGCTAATGAAGCTGTGTCATTTGTCTGGGGTGAATACCCAAGGTTCGTCGTCTCACGCCAAGGGAATCGAGGACGTGGACACACAACAAATGAGTCTGAGTGGAGGTTTAACAGGCAAAAGAAAAAGAGAATAGCTGTCTCTCCTGCAGAGAGAGGGGCTCCCGAGTGGGTTTTCAGGTTTCATGGTGAAATGCATGGTGTTTTATAGATAAGCTTGAGGAGGCTGTGTCTGATTAAGGTAGGGCATGAGAGATTGGTCGGACCAGGTATGATGGTTGGATAGCGCATGAAGAAACTGGCCATCTCACCCTAATCTTTTATTATGCAGATGGATTCTCTACTTCGCTGACACCATGTTTTCTGTTCCTTACTGTGCCCGTGGTTGACAAAGAAAAGGGAAGATGGAGCCGCCATGTTGAACATGCCTGGCCCCCAGGTAGCCTTTTCTATGTGCACAGCTGCCGACATTTACCTCTGCAAGCTTTTAGCTTGCGTATCTATGCCTGGAGCTTGATTTTGTTTAGGCTTCTTTTTGTTAGAAAAGAAATAATTTGGGGGCTGCTTTTGATTAAAAGGGAAACCTTGCTGAAGACTTTCTTACCCTTTCTAACTGCCTAAATAATTTTTCTTTAACTCCTGTATCACTAGCATTCAAGAAAATAGACTACAGTTAGCAACAAAGGAAACGGAAGCCCTTCCACTAGGGAATCATCAAATACTTGATACGGGTTGGACCTACAATAGTTACATGAAATGGAAACTTGAGTCGTTTTATTTGGATAACAAAGTAACAAGTGATCCCAAAACCCTGAAGGACATAAGACATACAAAACTATGGAATTATTCCATGAATTTAAGTACAGTAAATCTTCATTTATGGACAGCAACTATATATAGTGTAGCTTGAATACTTACACTGCAAATTAGGCATTACTTTGTACATGTTATGATGAGAAAATTGTAGTTTGAAGAGTTGAACAACTAAATGTATTTTTAAAAAGCAAAGGACTTAATTTTGAACTTATTTCTGTTGTGTCTTGTTAAAAGAAAAACTTCACTTGCATTAAATTTAAAGGAGTTTAATTGAGCAATGAATGATTCATGAATCGGGCAGCCCCCAGAATCACAGCAGATTGAAGGAGACTCCAGGGATGCCTTTGTGGTCAGAGCAAATTTATAGACAGAAAAAGGGAAGTGACATACAGAAATCAGAAGTGAGGTACAGAAACCGCTCAGTGTTTGCATTATTTGAACACAGTTTAAACATTTGGCAGTGTATGTCTGGTTGAAGTATGGCTGCTGGGATTGGCCAAGACTCAGCTAATGTTACAGATGCATACTCCTAAATTAGGTTTTCAATGTTATCTACCTATTAAGTTAGGTTGAAGTTCATCCACAAGGACTTGGATACAGAAGTACAGAGTCCTCAGGACATATTTAGTTTGCTTTAACAGTCTGATGCCAAATTCTAAAATGTTCCCTTTACAGAATACCATGGGTCATCTTAGATTCTCTCTGTGTGACAGTGCAGCTCAGTAGGAGACATATCTAGGCCCACTATGGAAAAGTCACAAACTACCTCTAAATTCAATATTTCAAAATTAACTTGTATTGTCAGGAGGTAATGACCAGTAAGATTTGGGACACCGTAACACTGAAAAATAGCAGATTATATATTGTTGTTAAGGGATTTTCTAACAGAATCTAGAATGATTTTGCCTTATCTACACCATTTTTTTAACCTAGGAATTTTATTTTGGTTATTTTTACTTGTATGTTTGTGTCCATTTGGATACTAGAAAAAGTTGGGGGGACAATTTAAAATGTGGAAAGGTTTTGATGGTTTGTGAATGAAGTAGAATAGAATATTTGAAATAAGGACAACTGCAAAATCTATGACTTTGTTCCCAATTCAAACAAAAATTTTCTGAAACAGTGTGATTGGTGACTATAAACATACCCCTCTTTTCTCCCATCCCCTATCAATATTTTTTCCTTTACTTAAACATGAAAACAAAAGTTAACCTCTAGGAGTTCTGGATTTGGATTTCTGAGGCTACCATTTTCTTTCCTAATGACTGCTTGCCTATCTAATCAAGTGTAAAAATAATGTCCTCAATAATTAGCTAATTGTGGCACATCCAGATGCTTGCAGGGCAATTGAGACACTTCTTTCTCATTTTGACAAAGAAGCATGCTCATTGCACTTCTAATTAACCAGTTAAAGGTGAATCCTCCTCATGGATGATTTTTGGCTCACTAGGAATTTTATTTCCAAATGCTAAATGAGAAATGAGTATGACTCAATAGTCTCTCTATTCTTCCACTGTACCTTTAAGGTCAGTTTGTTTTCTAAGTTCTCACTTAAATTCTATTATGAGTAAACAGCTAACTGTTTTTTTTAATCAAGTCATAATGAACATTGCACTTAAGTATGACGAAGAACTATTTTAGCATTGAAACAGAATAATATATGATGTATATATGAAGAATATGTATAAGGTAATATTGACAGATCTGACAAAGCAAGCTTTATTTTTTTCGCTTTTTTTCTCCCAACATAATTGATGTGTAATCGAAGTGCACATATATAAAGTGTATAATTTTATCAGTTTTGACATATGTATATACTTGAGAAACTGTTCACACAATACAAATAAACATTTCACCTTTAAAAGTTTCCTTTGGACACCTTTTAATACATCAATCATGTCATTATTGAGCAAACATATATATGTGTGTGTGTGTGTGTGTGTGTGTGTATATATATATATTTTATTATACTTTAAGTTCTGGGATACACATGCAGAACGTGCAGGTTTGTTACATAGGTATACATATGCCATGGTGGTTTGTTGCACCCATCAACCTGTCTTCTACATTAGGTATTTCTACTGATGTTTTCCCTCCCCCTGCCCCCTACCCCTGACAGGCCCCAGTGTGTGATGTTCCCCTTTCTGTGTCCATGTGTTCTCATTTTTCAACTCCCACTTATCAGTCAGAACATGAGGTGTTTGGTTTTCTGTTCATGTGTTAGTTTGCTGAGAATGATGGTTTCCAGCTTCATCCATGTCCCTGCAAAGGACATGAACTCATTCCTTTTTATGGCTGCATAGTATTCCATGGTGTATATGTGCCACATTTTCTTTATCCAGTCTATCATTGATAGTCATTTGGATTGGTTCCAAGTTTTTCCTATTGTAAATAGTGCTGCAATAAACATACATGTGCATGTGTCTTTATAGTAGAATGATTTATAATCCTTTGGGTATATACCCAGTAATGGGATTGCTGGGTCAAATGATATTTCTGGTTCTAGATCCTTGAGGAATCACCACCTGTCTTCCACAATGGTTGAACTAATTTCCACTCCCACCAACACTATGAAACTGTTCCTATTTTTACACATCCTCTGCAGCATGTTTTTTGACTTTTTAATGATTACCATTCTAACTAGCGTGAGATGGTAGCTCATTGTGGTTTTGATTTGCGTTTCCCTAATGACCAATGATGATGAGCTTTTTTCATATGTTTGTTGGCCACATAAATGCCTTCTCTTGAGAAGCGTCTGGTCGTATCCTTCACCCACTTTTTGGTAGGATTTTTTCTTGTCAATTTGTTAAGTTCCTTGTAGATTCTGGATATTAGCCCTTTGTCAGATGGATAAATTGCAAAAATTTTCTCCCATTCTGTAGGTTGCCTGTTCACCTGATGATAGTTTCTTTTGCTGTGCAGAAGCTCTTTAGTTTAATTAGATCCCATTTGTCTATTTTGGCTTTTGCTGCCATTGCTTTGGTGTTTTAATCATGAAGTCTTTGCCCATGCCTATGTCCTGAGTGGTATTGCCTAGGTTTTCTTCTAGGGTTTTTATGGTTTTCGGTCTTATGTTTAAGTCTTTCATCCATCTGGAGTTAATTTTTGTATAAGGTGTAAGGAAGGGATCCAGTTTCAGTTTTCTGCATATGGCTAGCCATTTTTCCCAACACCTTTTATCAAATAGGGAATCCTTTCCCCATTGCTTGTGTTTGTCAGGTTGGTCAAAGATCAGATGGTTGTAGGTGTGTGATGTTATATCTGAGGCCTCTGTTCCCATTGGTCCATATATCTGTTTTGGTACCAGTACCATGCTTTTTTGATTACTGTAGCCTTGTACTATAGTTTGTAGTCAGGGAGTGTGATACCTCCAGCTTTGCTCTTTTTGCTTAGGATTGTCTTGGCTATACGGGCTCTTTTTCGGCTCCACATGAAATTTAAAGTAGTTTTATCTAATTCCGTGAAGAAAATCATTGGTAGCTTGATGGGAACAGCATTGAATCTATAAATTAGTTTGGGCAGTATGGCCATTTTCACGATACTGATTTTTCCTATCCATGAGTGTGGAATGTTTTTCCATTTGTTTGTGTCCTCTTTTATTTCACTGAGCAGTGGTTTGTAGTTCTCCTTGAAGAGGTCCTTCACATCCCTTGTAAGTTGGATTCTAGGTATTTTATTCTCTTTGTAGCAATTGTGAATGGTAGTTCACTTATGATTTGGCTCTCTGTTTGTCTATTATTGGTGTATAGGAATGCTTGTGATTTTTTGCACATTGATTTTGTATCCTGAGACTTTGCTGAAGTTGCTTATCAGCTTAAGGAGTTTTTGGGCTGAAACAATGGGGTTTTCTAAATATACAATCATGTCATCTGCAAATAGAGACAATTTGACTTCCTCTCTTCCTATTTAAATACTCTTTATTTCTTTCTCTTCCCTGATTGCCCTGGCCAGAACTTCCAGTACTATGTCAAATAAGAGTGGTGAGAGAGGGCATCCTTGTCTTGTGTTGGTTTTGAAAGGAAATGCTTCCAGCTTTTTCCCATTCTGTATGATAGTGACTGTGGGTTTGTCATAAATAGTTCTCGTTATTTTGAGATATGTTCCATGAATACCTAGTTTATTGAATGTTTTTAGTATGAAGGGCTGTTAAATTTTATCGAAGGCCTTTTCTGCATCTATAGAGACAATCAAGTGACATTTTTTAAATTTCTGTCAATATAGATAAGTTTGCATCATTAGAATTTTATATAAATTAAATCATGTGGGATGTGTGATTCCTTTTACCACTTTTTGCCCAATTTCTTTAACTGAAAACAATGATTTTGAGATTCATTCACATTGTTGTGCATATCAATAGTTACTATATTTTTAATTGCTAAATAGTATTGTATTGCATGGATATACCATAGTTTGTTTGTACATTTACCTGTTGATAGTTTGTATTGTTTCTAGTTTTTGGCTGCTGAAAATAGAGCTGCCACGAACATTTGTGTACATGTCTTTGTGTGGACCTGTGTTTTTGTTTCACTAGGGTAAATACCTTAGTAGGCAGATACTTAACATTTTACAAAATTGACAAATCATTTTCCAAAGTAGTACAATTTTACTTTCTTATCAGCGATGTATGAGAGTTCCAGTTTTTTCACAACCTCACTAACACTTGGTGTGATCCAGCTTCTTAATTTTAGCCAATATAATGGGTGTTCAGTGCTATTTTAATGTGATTTTAATTTGGTTTTCTCTGCTTACTAGTGATGTTAAGTATCTTTTCTGATGCTTATTGGCCATTTGCAAAGTTTCTTCTATTAAATACCTGTTCAAATTATTTGCCCAGTTGTTTGGTAGATTCCTGGTATTTTCCTCACAAAGAATCACATAATCTCCAAATAGATAAAATTTCATGTCCTCCTTTAACATCTTTATTTCTTTTTCTTGCCTAATTGCAATGACTAGCGCCTCTAGCACAATGTGGAATAGAAGTAATGAAAGCAGGTATGCTTGTCTTGTTCTCAGTCTCATGTGGGAAATAATTTGTCTTTCACTATTAAGTATGACATTGGATGCAAGTTTTTTGTTGAGGTCCTTCAGAAACTTGAAAATTCCCTATAATACAAGTTTACTGAGAGATTTTTTTTTTCATATTATGAATAGGTGTTGAATTTTGTCAAATGCTTTCTATGCATCTATTTAGTAAGAAATTTTTCCTCATCTAAAGAGAGGTCTGGCTATTGTTCTGGCCTCTGCAAGGTTACCTCTAAAAGCATGGAGTTTTCTAAGTGATAGAAGTGTCTTACTTTGTTATTGATGGTGGGCTCCTTGGGCCATATGTGATAGTTTTTGCTAACAAGGTGACTTAGGGTGAGGGCTGACATATTCAGAAAAACCAGCCATGTGATTAAGAAGATCAGGGCTTCAAGCTATGTTTTATCAGCCTAATCTGAGAACCAAGGGGACATGGAGATTGTGTTCAACCACATGGGCAATGATTCATTCAATCATATCTATGTAATAAAACCCCAGTGAAAACTCTGGACACCAAAGTTCAGGTGAGTTTCCTACGTTGGTAATACTCCAAGTGTATTGCTACACATGGATGCTGACAGTAACATGTCCCTGAGGATGATGAAAGTTTTACATCTGGACCTCTTTGAGACTTTGTCCCATGTGTTTCTTCCTTTGGCAGGTTCTAATATGTATCCTTTCACTGTAATGAAGGTTTGTAATGGCATAGTGCTCTATTGAGTTCTGTGAGTCATTATAGTGAATTATAGAACCAGAGGGCGTCTGTGGGGACTCCACATTTGTAGCCAGATGGTCAAAAGTGAGAGCAGCCCTGAGGACCCCTGAACTTGTTGCTGGGGCCTGAAGTGAGGGCAGTTTTCCAGGGAGTGTTCTCTCAGGCTTTTCAGTTTGCAAAATTCACTGCAGTTCATGTTAGAAGTCTTGAGCAGACATGGCGTTTCAGAGTATCGCACCCTTAACCTTGTGTCTGTCTAATTCTAGATAGCATCTATTAAAATGATCATGTGTTTTTCCTTCTTTATGCCGTAAATTTAATTCATTATATCCACTGAATTTTGATCCTTAAACCAACTTTGTACTCTGAGAATAAAACTTACTTCATAATGATTTATTATTGTTTTCATAAAGGGTTGAATTTAATATTTTGTCAAGGGCATTTGCATCTATATGAGAGGTGTTTGTAATGTCTTGGTGTGGCGTTGGTGTTAGGATTACACTAGCCTCATATAATTTTGTTGGGGAGGTGTCCCTGTTCTGCTGGGCAGTGGATCCCAATATCTGAAAGATTTTATGTAAGACTGGTATTATATCTTTCTTGAATGTTCAGTAGAATTCACCAGTAAAATCATCTGTTCTTCCAGTTTTTTTTTTTTTTTTGGTGAGGAATGTTTTGATACCAAATTTAATTTCTCTAATAATTACATTCAGATTTTCTGCTTCTCCATGTATCAATTTTGTGAGTAGTATGTTTTAGAAAAAATTGTCTTTTTCAGGTAAATTGTCAAATTTTTTGGTTTGTTGATGGGGTTACTTTTTAAACATGTGTAGGATCTGCTATGATAAAATACTTTTCATTCTCGGTGTTTGTGGTTTGTGTTCTCCCTCTAATTTTTGTTTATTAATCTAGCTAGGGGGTTGTCAATTTTGTTTTTCCTCTCAAAATACCAGCTTTGGGCTTCGTTAGTTTTTTTCTATTGTCTGTGTTTTTTATTTTATTGATTTCTATTATTTATTCTTTCCTTCCTTTTACTTACCTTCAATTTACCTACTCTAAATTTTCCAGTTATTTAAGGTTGATACCTAGCTGATTGGCTTTTTATATTTCTTTTTTTCTAATATAAGCATTTAAAGTCATAAGTTTATCTCTAAGTAGTGCTTTAGCTAACCTCACTAATTTTGATGTTTTATTATCATTAAAGTTCTAGATGTTTTCTCATTTCTCTAGTGATTTCATTACTTATTAGTTATGTAGAAGTATGCTATTTAATTTCCAGATATATAGGATTTTCCTATATATCACAGTAATATTGATTTCTAATTTACTTCTATTTTAATCATAGAATATTCTGTGCGATTTTGATCTTTTTAAATTTATTGAGAATTGTTTTATGCCTTAATATGATCTGACCTGATAAATAAACCAGCTACAGTTGAAAAGAATGTGCATGGCTGGGTGCGGTGGCTCACGCCTGTAATCCCAGCACTTTGGGAGGACGAGGTGGGCAGATCACAAGGTCAGGAGATCGAGACCACGGTGAAACACCGTCTCTACTAAAAATACAAAAAAAAAAAAAAAAAATTAGCTGGGCGTGGTGGTGGGCACCTGTAGTCCCAGCTACTCAGGAGGCTGAGGCAGGAGAATGGCGTGAACCCGGGAGGCGGAGCTTGCAGTGAGTCAAGATCGCGCCACTGCACTCCAGCCTGGGGGACAGAGTGAGACTCCACCTCAAAAAAAAAAAAAGAAAAAAAAAAGAAAAGAATGTGCATTTTGCAGTAATTGGAGTTAGTGTTTTATAATTGTCAGTTATATCATGGTGATTAATTATGCTGGTCACACTTTCTATGTCTTTAATGCTTTTTTTCTAACTAGTTCTTGAATCAATTATGGAGAAATGGATGGCAGAATCAACTATTGTAACTTTGAATTAATTAATTAATTTATTTATTTTGAGGCAGAGTCTTGCTCTGTCACCCAGACTGGAGTGCAGTGATGTGATCTTGGCTCACTGCAATCTCCGCCTCACTGGTTCAAGTGATTCTCCTGCCTCAGCCTCCCAAGTAGCTGAGATTATAGGTGCCCACTGTGCCCATTTAATTTTTGTATTTTTAGTAGATATGGGGTTTCGCCATATTTGTCAGGTTGGTCTCAAACTCCTCACCTCGGGTGATTCACCCACCTCGGCCTCCCGAAGTGCTGGGGTTAGAGGCGTGAGCCACCATGCCTGGCCTGTTCTTTTATTTTTAAACTTTTATTTCAGTTTCAAGAATATATGTTCAGGTTTGTTATGTAGGAAAATTGCAAGTCACAGTGGTTTGGTGTACAGATTATTTCAAAACCCAGGTAATATACATGAGTACTCTATAGCTAGTTTTTCAATCCTTATCCTCCTCCCACACTGCATTCTCAAGTAGGCCCCAGTATCTATTCTTCCCTTCTTTGTTGCCATGAGTACTCAGTGTTTAGCTCTTACAGTGAGAACATGCAGTATTTGTTTTTCTTTTCCTGTGTTTAGTTCACTTAGGATAAGGGCTTCTAATTCCAACCATGCTGCTGCAAAGGACATGATCTCATTGTTTTTTATGGCTGCATAGTATTCCATACTGCATATGTACCACATTTTCTTTATCCAGTCTACCATTGATGGGAATTTAGATTGATTCCATGTCTTTGCTATTGTGACTAGTGCTGTGATGATGATACATATGCATGTGTCTTTATGATAGAATGATTTATATTCCTTTGGATATGTACCCAATAATGGGATTACTGTGTCGAATGGTAGTTCTCTTCTCAGTTTTTGGAGAAATAGCCAAACTGCTTTCCACAATGGTTGAACTAATTTATACTTTCACCATAATTGTATGAACATTCCTTTTTCTCTACAACTTCACCAGCATTTATCGTTTTTTGACGTTTTAATAATAGCCATTCTGACTAGTGTGAGATGGTGTCTCATTGTGGTTTTGATTTGTATTTCTCTAAGATTGTTGATGTTGAGCATATTTTCATATGCTTGTTGGCTGCATGTATGTCTTCTTTTGAAAAGTGCCTGTTCATGTACTTTGCCCACTTTTTAATGGGGTTGTTCATTTTTTGCTTGTTAATTTGTTTATGTTCCTTATAAATTCTGGATATTAAACTCTTGTCAGACGCATACTTTGCAGATATTTTCTCCTATTCTGGAGGTAGTCTGTTAACTGTTTGATAGCCTGTTTTGCTGTGCATCAGCTCTTTAGTTTAATTAGGTCCCATTTGCCGATTTCTGTTTTTGTTGCTATCGCATTTGGCATCTTTGCCATGAAATCTTTGCCAGGATCTATGTCCAGAATAGTATTTCCTAGGTTGTCTTCCAGGGTTTTTATAGTTTTAGGTTTCACATTTAAGTCTAATTCATCTGAGTTGATTTTTGTATATGGTGTAGGGAAGGGATCCAGTTTCAATATTCTGTGTATGGTTAGCCAGTTATCCCAGCATCATTTATTGACTAGGTAGTCCTTCCCCCTTGCTTTGATTTTTTTTTTTTTTTCCAACTTTGTATAAGTTCAGATGGTTGTAGGTGTGTGGCTTTAATTCTGGACTCTGTATTCTTTTCCACTGGTCTATGTATCTGTTTTTGTACCAGTGCCATGCTGTTTTGGGTACTGTAGTCTTGTAGAATAGTTTGAAGTAAGATAAAGTGATGCCTTTGGCTTTGTTCTTTTTGCTTAGGATTACGTTGGCTACTTAGGCTATTTTTTGGTTCCATATGAATTTTGAAAGTGTTTTTCTAATTCTGTGAAGAATGCCATTAGTAGTTTGATAGGAATAGCAATGAATTTGTAAATTGCTTTAGGCAGTACGGCCATTTTAGCAATGTTGTCTCCCAATCCATGAGCATGGAGTGTTTTTCCATTTGTTTGTGTCATCTCTTTTCTCTATCAGCAATGTTTTATACTTCTTGTTGTAAAAATCTTTTACCTCTTTTATTAGCTGTATTCCTAGGTGTTTCATTTTTTTTCAGAGCCATCGTGAATGGGATAGCATTCTTGATTTGGCTCTCAGCTTGGATGTTATTGATGAACAGGAATGCTACTGGTTTTTGTATATTGATTTTGTATCCTGAAACTTTGCTTAAGTTGTTTATCAGACATAGGAGTTTTGGGTCAGAGACTATGATGTTTTCTAAATATGAAATCATACCATCTGTAAACAGAGATAGTCTGAGTCTCTCTTGTCCTATTTGAATGCCTTTTATTTATTTCTCTTGCCTGATTGCTCTGACTAGGACTTCTGGTACTATGTTGCATATGGGTGGAGAGAGTGGGCATCCTTGTCTTGTTCTTATTCTCAAGTGCAATGCTTCCAGCTTTTGCCTGTTGAGTATGATGTTGGTTGTTGGTTTGTTATAGATGGCTCTTGTTATTTTGAGGTATGCTCCTTCAATGCCAGGGTTATTGGATGTTTTAATGAAGGGATGTTGAATTTTATCAAAAGCCTTTTCTGCATCTATTTAGATGATCATATGGCTTTTATTTTTAGTTCTGTTTATGTGATAAATCACCTTGATTGATTTGCATACGTTTAACCAACCTTGCATCCCAGGAATAAAGCCTACTTGATCACTGTGGATTAGCTTTGTGATTTGCTGCTGGATTCAGTTTGCTAGTATTTTCTTGATGATTTTCACATGTCTTAGTCAAGGATATTGGCCTAAAGTTTTATTTTTTGTTGTTGTTGTGTCTCTGCCAGGTTTTGGTATCAGGATGATGCTGGCCTCAATTTCTTCTTGGTTCAATCTTGGGAGGTTGTATGTTTCCAGAATGACTCAGTTTCTTGTAGGTTTTCTTGCTTGTGTGCATAGAGGTGTTTGTAATAGTCTCTAAGGGCTTTTTGTATTTATTTGGGGTCAGTGGTAATGTCCCCTTTGTCATTTCTGATTGAGTTTATTTAGATCTTCTCTTTTTTTTTTTTGGTTTATATAGTGACCTCTCAATCTCATTCTTTCAAAGAACCTCTTCCTGGATTCATTAATCTTTTGGATGGGTTTTTGCATGTCAATTTCATTCAGTTCAGCTGATTTCAGTTATTTCTTGTCTTTTGCAGGCCTTGAGGTTGATTCGTTTTTGTTTTTCTAGTTCCTCTAGGTGTGATGTTAGGTTGTTAATTTGAGATCTTTCGAACTTTTTGATGTGGGCATTTAGCGCTATAAATTTTCGTCTTAACACTGTTTTAGCTTTGTCTCAGAGATTCTCGTTTGTTGCATCTTTATTCTCATTAGTTTCAAAGAATTTCTTGATTTCTGCCTTAATTTTATTGTTTACCCAAAAGTCATTCAGGAGCAGGTTGTGTAATTTCCATGTAATTGTATGGTTTTGAGTGATCTTAGTATTGATTTCTATTTTTATCATGCTGTGGTCCAAGAGTGTGGTTGGCATGATGTGTTTGACTTTGCTAAGGATTGTTTTATGGCCAATTGCATGGTCGATTTTAGAGTATGTGCCATGTGCAGATGAGAAGAATGAAGATTCTATTATTTTTCAGTGGAGCATTCTGTAGATGTCTGTAAGGTCCATTTGGTCAAGTGTTCAGATTTTTCTGTATCCCTTAACTTTGAACCAGTGGGTGTCATTATATGTAAGATGGGTCTCTTGAACACGGTATAGAGTTGGGTCTTTCTTCTTTATCCAACTTGCCACTCTGTGCCTTTTAATTGAAGCAATTAGTCAATTTGCAGTCAAACTTAATATTGATATGTGTGAATTTGATCCTATAATCATGCTATTAGTTGATTATTATGCAAACTGTCTTTGTACTTAAGTGTGTTTTTGTGGTGGCCATGATGGTCTCTTGTTTCCATATTTAGCACTGCCTTAAGGCTGTCTTGTAAGGCTGGTCTGGTGGTAATGAATTCCCTTAGCATTTGCTTGTCTGAAAGTGATCTTATTTCTCCTCACTTATAAAGCTTAATTTTGCTGGATATGAAATTTCACTTAGAATTTCATTCCTTTAAGAATGTTGAATATACATCCCCAATCTCTTCTGGCTTGTAGGGTTTCTGCTGAAAGGTCTGCCATTAGCTTGATGGGGTTCCCTGTGTTGGTGACCTGCCCCTTCTCTCTAGCTGCCTTTAATATTTTTTCTTTCATTTTGATCTTGGAGAATCTGATGACTATGTGTCTTGGGGATGGTCATCTTGTATAGCATCTCACAGGGTTCTCAGCATTTCTTGAATTTGAATGTTGGCCTCTCCAGTGACATTGGGGAAATCTTCATAGATGAGATCCTCGGATATGTTTTCCAAGTTGCTTGCTTTCTTCCTCTCTTTCAGGGACACCAGTGGGTCATAGAATTGGTCTCCTTACATAATCCCATATTTCTCAGAGGTTTTGTTTATTCTTTTTAATTATTTTTTCTTTATTTTTGTCTGACTGAGTTAATTTGAAGAACCAGTCTTTGGGCTCGGAGATTCTTTCCTCAGCTTGGTCTATTCTGCTGTTAATACTTGCAATTGTATTATAAATGCCTGTAGTGAGTTTTTCAGCTCTATCTTATCAGTTTGGTTCTTTCTTAAAATGACAATTTTGTCTTTCATCTCCTTTATCACTTTATTGTATTCCTTAGATACTTTGGATTGGGTTTAGACTTTCTCCTGAGTATCGATGATATTTGTTCCTGTCCATATTCTGAATTCTATGTCTGTTATTTCAGTCTGGCTAAGAACCATTGTTGGGGAACCAGTGGGGAGGTAACCATTATCTCATTTGGAGGTAAGAAGAAACTGACTTTTTGAGTTGCCAGAATTCTTGGTTCTTTCTCATCTGTGTTAATGTTCCTTTAATCTTAAAAGTTACTTGTTGTTTGGATGGAATCTTTTTCTTTTTTTTTTTTTATTATTATACTTTAAGTTCTAGGGTACATGTGCATAACGTGCAGGTTTGTTACATATGTATACTTGTGCCATGTTGCTGTGCTGCACCCATCAACTCGTCATTTACATCAGGTATAACTCCCAATGCAATCCCTCCCCCCTTCCCCCTCCCCATAATAGGCCCCAGTGTGTGATGTTCCCCTTCCAGAGTCCAAGTGATCTCATTGTTCAGTTCCCACCTATGAGTGAGAACATATGGTGTTTGCTTTTCTGTTCTTGCAATAGTTTGCTGAGAATGATGGTTTCCAGCTGCATCCATGTCCCTACAAAGGACACAAACTCATCCTTTTTGATGGCTGCATAGTATTCCATGGTGTATATGTGCCACATTTTCTTAATTCAGTCTGTCACTCATAGACATTTGGATTGATTCCAAGTCTTTGCTATTGTGAATAGTGCCGCAATAAACATACGTGTGCATGTGTCTTTATAGCAGCATGATTTATAATCCTTTGGGTATATACCCAGTAATGGGATGGCTGGGTCATATGGTACTTCTCGTTCTAGATCCTTGAGGAATCGCCATACTGTTTTCCATAATGGTTGAACCAGTTTACAATCCCACCGACAGTGTAAAAGTGTTCCTATTTCTCCACATCCTCTCCAGCACTTACTGTTTGCTGACTTTTTAATGATTGCCATTCTAAGTGGTGTGAGATGGTATCTCATTGTGGTTTTGATTTGCATTTCTCTGATGGCCAGTGATGACGAGCATTTTTTCATGTGCCTGTTGGCTGTATGCATGTCTTCTTTTGAGAAATGTCTGTTTATATCCTTTGCCCACTTTTTGATAGGGTTGTTTGTTTCTGTAAATTTGTTTGAGTTCTTTATAGGTTCTGGATATTAGTGCTTTGTCAGATGAGTAGATTGCAACAATTTTCTCCCATTCTGTAGGTTGCCTGTTCACTCTGATGGTAGTTTCTTTTGCTGTGCAGAAACTCTTTAGTTTAATTAGATCCCATTTGTCAATTTGGCTTTTGTGGCCGTTGCTTTTGGTTTTTTAGACATGAAGTCCCTGCCCATACCTATGTCCTGAATGGTATTACCTAGGTTTTCTTCTAGGGTTTTTATGGTATTAGGTGTAACATTTAAGTCTCTAATCCATCTTGAATTAATTTTCGTATAAGGAGTAAGGAAAGGATCCAGTTTCAGCTTTCTACTTATGGCTAGCCAATTTTCCCAATATTTTGCTTTTTATCTTCTTTGATGCCCTTGGGAGTTTGATTGTGGTGTAAGGTGGGTTCTGTCAACTGGCTTCATTTCTGGAAGATTTCAGGGGGCCAAGTCTCAGCTCAGCACTGCCTTGCTGCATGCTTTTACTCTGCGGCACTGGTACCAGGCCCCCTGCTTTTTTCTCTGGCCCCTCAAGATTAGAAACTTACTGTACTAGGGACCGAGGTGTTCCTGGTCCACTGACAACAACAATTTGATGAGGGGTGCTAGCCAAAGTGCTTCGCTGGGGTGGTGGCAGTGAGATCCATGTCAGTAGCTGCCACGGCATGGTGAGATGCACGTGTGTCAGCTGGGGCAGGATGGGGAGTGCCAGCAACTGTGCATACACTTGCACATGCAGCAGTGGTGCAGTGGGCTGCCTCTTATCAGCGGGGGTGAGGTGCCAATGGGGGTGGGGTGGCAGGGTATGCTTGTGCCAGCAGTAGGGAGGGTGGCAGTGTACACACACATAACATGCACCCATGGGAGAGGGGAGGCAAAGTTCGCCAATGTGCTCATGCCAGCAAAGTAGTGGGGGGCAGTTGTGCATGTTGGTAGGGTTGGAGGCTGTAGTGGGAAGAGGCTGCAGGTAGGTTGGTGCATGTTGGCAGGGGATGATTTTCTGGAACTCTCCAACAGTTAGGAGTAGTATGCTGGTGAAGGAGCTATAATGAGGGCTCCTGGGACGTACCCTGGCTGGGCATCTGAGGCTGCACTGCAAGTGGGCATGGCCAGGCTGGGGCCCCAGGAAAGGCCAGCAGACAGAGAGATGCTCATATTGAACTGGACCTGTCTCATGAGCAAGATTGCCCTGCTTTGTCTGTCCAGGTCCAATGGTCACCCAAAGGGTAAAACCACCTAGAGGAGCATAGCAAACCTTGAGGGATCGGCATCCCTGGCTGTGCTCCAGTGTAGAATTTTCCCCACCGAACCCTCCGGGCTCCTCACAGGCTGAATTCCTGCTCCTACCACTTCTTTGAGCAGGTCTCCCTGCCAGCTCAAGTGTCTGTGGGGTTCGTGGGGTCCCCTGCAGCTAGGATTCCAGAGGTCTGTGATGAAAGCAAGCCACTCCTTGCCTGTTCAACTCATCCCTTCCCCAGGAGTCACTGGGAGCCAGGGGCAAGTCCTGGTGCTCAGCAGCCCTGTGCAGAGCTCCTGGCTTTCTTCCTCTTCAGCCCAGTGTCTGTTTCCTCCCTCTGTTCACCCTCAATACCTTCCCTCCAAAGATCTGCTCTGAGTGTACTAGTCTTCCTACTGTCCTAGTCTCTTGGTGGGAGATGTTCCTCCTGGCTGTGTCTAGTTGGCCATCTTGGCTCTAATCCTCCACTTACTATTTACAATTTTTTCACTCACATTTCATCATCTCTCACATTATTTCTGTAGCCAGATCATACTATCTCTTACACTTGATACTGCTGTCTCCCCTAGTTATGCTTCTCTACCAGTTCTCTCAGCCTCAATCTATTTCTTCCTTTGAATTCTGCCAATTTTTGCCTTATGTTATTTTGAGATTCTGTTATTAGGTAAATTCACATCAATAATTTTGATGTCTTTATGAGTTACTCCTGATAAAGTTAACTTCTATTGTTATGAAACATTTATATACCTGGAAACACCCTTTGTCTTGAAGTCTATCATACATTAAAATAGCCATTTTAATTTTCTTATGCTAACTGTGTTTTTAGTATTCTTTACAAAGTCAATTTGTGCTCTACTAATAATATATAAAGACTGAGTCTTGTAAGCAACAGATGCTAAGGCCTTGACTTTTAAAGCCACCTTATCAGTCCCTCTCTATTATTTTGGGGCATTTATTTTTTTTTATTTTTATTTTTTTTATTTAATTTTTTTTAATCTTTTTTTTTTTATTATACTTTAAGTTCTAGGGTACATGTGCATAACGTGCACGTTTGTTACATATGTATACTTGTGCCATGTTGCTGTGCTGCACCCATCAACTCGTCATTTATATCAGGTATAAGATCACTAACATTGAATGTAATAATTGATATGCTTTGAATCAAGCATACCATTTTATTGTTTGTGTTCCTTTTGTTCACTCAGTTTTTTGGTCCTCTAAGGCTCCTCCTGTGCTGCTTTTTCTGTAGTATCTTAATAATTTTTAGTATTACGTTTTAAATTCATATAGGGCTCTTGGTTTATATCTTTGCATTTGTTTTTATTAGGTTTTCTAGGGTTAGGCTGAAAACTGCAGGTGGTTCAAATCTCAGCTCAGTTTTTCACACTGTTGCTATACGGGTTTGGATCTGTCCCATGCATGGATAGCTGAAGATACAAAGACACACGTAAGTGCATGCGCAGTGTTATGGGTCCTTTACTCTGGCTATCCATTTTGGAATTTTTCTCCCTGTTATCTGGCCTTCAAAGTCCCCTTTTCCAGGTTCTTGTGGCCCAAAGGTAGAGTTTCTCTCAGGGTGTTAGCCACCCAGGCTGCTGCCACCATTTTCACTGTGCTCCTCTGCAACATGAGCCCTCTCCCCAGGATGACGTTTTGAGAGATAAACAAGAACGGGAAACTCACTCACCATGGATGCTGCCGCCATTTTTGATTCCTCCCCACAATTCACTTATTTTTGTTTACTTTTTCAACTCTCCAGTAGTTACTTGTTTATATTTTGTCCAGAATTTTTAGTTGTAATCATCAGAAGGGATGGATGGTTGTGATCTTTTGCCACCATAATGGAACTAAAACTTCTCAGTTATATTGTAGAGAGGCCCTTATAAGAAGACTGCATCACAGGCACTCTCAGGTATCCCAAGCCAATAAATCATTAAATATTTTTATAATGGCTTTATTAAGATAATTTCATACACTCTCTCTCTGTATATATATGTATAGTATGAAATTATCATTATGCTACATATATTCATACTATATGCTATATATAAATTATTTATACTCTATATAGTAACTATTCATGCTGTACTAAATATACTATGAAGAGTACACTAGTATAGTATATATGGTGTGAATGATTTATATATAGTATACAGTATGAATAATTTACTGTATATACTATATACATACTCTATATGTATGTACATACACACATAGAGTATGACATTTTAGTATATATAGTGTGAAATTTTCTTAAAAATTATAAAAATATTTTACCATATATATACATATACCCATGGAGTATATACAAGGTATTTTTTTTTTGAAAATTCATAGAGTTATGCAATTCTCACCACAATCTTTTTAAGAACATTTTCATTACCTCTACATGAAACCTTCAAAAGTCACCGTCATCTTTGAAACATACTTTTGCTGCATATAAGATTTTGGTGTTGTTTTTTTTCTTTGAGCCCTCTGAATATGTTATTCCTCTGCTTCTGCCTCCACTGATTCTGATGACAAGTCAGTCTTCTTGGAGTTGTTTTGAATGTGATGGGTCATTTTTCTTTTGTGGCTTTCAAAATATTCTCTTTGTCATTGTCTCTCAGTATTTTTACCATAATTTGTCTTGGTATGGATCTCTTTGTGATTATCTTACTTTGAGTTTGTTAATCTTCTTGTATGTATAGATTAATGTATTTTAGAGTTTTCAGCCATGATTTCTTCTATTTTTCCTTTCCTTTCTATTATACTCTATTATTATGTGTGTTTGTGTGCTTAATAGTACTCCACATATTTCTGTGGCTCTATTAATTTGTCTTTGCTCTTCTCTCCACTTTCTTCGGATTGCATTATCTTTGTTGATCTATCATAGAATTTGCTGATTCTTCTGTCAGTTCAAATCAGCTGTTGAACCTCTGGTAATTTTTTCATTTCAACTAGTGTATTTTTTCAATCTAGAATTTTCATTTGGTTATTTAAAAAATCATTTCTACCTTTTTATTGATGTTCTGTATTTGATAAGAATATCTAGCCACTACTTCTTTAAGCACAAGTTTCCTTTAGTTCTTTGAATATATTTGTAATGGCTGCTTTGAAATCTTTAAAATCTGACATCTGGTGACCCTCACAGGCAATTCTTGTTGTCTTCCTTTTTCCTGTTTGTAAGCTACATTTTCCTTTTTCTTTTTTTTTTTTTTGGTTGCAAGTTTTTTTTTTTTTTTTTTTTTTTTTTAAACTGGACATTTGAAGTAATGTGTTGTAACAACTCTAAATTTTGATTTCCTTCCCCATTTCAGAGTTGTTTTTGTTGTTGTTTGTTTGTTTTGTGACTTGGGTAGACTCTTTCAGTTGCAACTATTTCCCATTTAGTGTGAAGCTTCCAATGTTGCCCTTCAGAGAGGCACATCCTTGGGCGTGAGGACAGTCATCCTAGATGACAGTGTTTTCTCTGGTTAAATCGGTAGTTTTTGTCTCTTTTTCTGATTTCTCTGTTAGTCTGTCTGCCTCTGTTGGTATCATACCCAGCTCTTAAACTCAGCTAATTGATGGTTGATATCCCTATTGTTTTAGACAATGCCCTGGAGTGTTCTAGGCATAGATTGCTTCACAGTCTCATCCAATTAAATCTGGAGAGGGGTAGTTTTTGAGGCCAATCTTTGAGGCTTGTTATGTCCCCCTGGTGTCTCTTTTTGGCCATCTCTTTCTCTGGTTCTGTCTGATAAATTAGCTGACCTACAGTTGAGCTTGTGGGTCTCATAGAGCTACAAGCCTTCTTTTAATTGTTTACTGCCAAAATCACCAATTGGTTTTGAGAGCATTCTTAGGCTTGAACTTTCCCACACTTTTCTTCAAATAAAGACAGTTATTTTGGGAACAACATTGGAGTTCTCTTTTCTTGTGGACTCCCCCTGTTCCTGAGAAAAGTCTCTGAGCTACTGCTCCAGGGCTGGGGGTGGGGACGGTGGTCCACTTCTCTTGGAGTGACACCATGCGTTATGAGTAGGGTGCTTGTCGGAGCCATAGCTTCTGGTATTCTTTGCTTGCCTCTTTGGCCTACAAATGAGCAGGACTGAGGGTAGTCAGAGACCCAGTATTCTTGACCTGCCAACCCTGTGACTGAGAGTATGAGTTGGGGCTGGGTGGAGAAAGAAAGTCCCTGACCTCTCAACTGCACTTGCCAGGAATTTAGCCTTTGCAACTTGGTGTTGGAGGTGATAAGAAATACTAGTGGGCTGCTCCTCCTGGTGTGATACTACATCCTTCGATTGGGAACTGAGGGATAAAGAAGCTTTGTCTGTTTAGCTGTAGTTACACAGAAATGAGCTTCAGTCAAGCTGAACTGGCATACAGGAGGGATGGAGTAAGTCATGGTTCAAGTGCCTCAGCCTCTTACTGTGCACACTGAGATTTAATAGATTTTCAAAAAGATTTTTCTTGAATAAATGTTGCTGTATGCCCTTAGAACAATCTTCAAATACTTTATATGGTTGTCTTTTTAAAAAATAATTTGTGTCAGCTATGGTTGCTTCACTGGCAAATGGGTCTATGGTCTGCTCACATCACTATGCAGATGTGAAACTGTCAACGAGTATTTTTTTAAAAATTATATCCTTTGTATGGATTGTGCTAGGCAAATTGGGGGATAATAGGGAATTCATTTAAAAGACATAATCATGTAGCATATACTGTAGCTGGGGAATGAGATTCACATATGCAAGTAAATAGAGTTGAAAATAATATGTAACTGTTAAGCAAAGTATTTTAAACTATTGTCAATAAAGGCAGACATATAAAGGATGTGAAAGCAGTGCATGTGGTTATAGTGTGGTTCAATAGAAAGAACACTGATATTAGTACTAAAACCAAGGAATAACCTGATTAAGCCCACCAAACTTAACCTGTGTTGCTTGCTTTTAACTGCTTACTTCTAAGTGGTTTAGGTGCAAGTCACGTAGCCAAATGATACATAACTAAACTTCCACTAGCTTCCTTACAGACAATATCTCTGACTGTGGGTCACTATAGTAATGAGTGCTTAAAGTTGTTTTTCAGGAGTTACAGGGCAGCTCTTGTCCAGTTCAAGCCAATTGAGAATACTAACCCTCCAACTGGGCTTGCAGAGGTGGCTGAAAAGACATCTTTTGACTTGAGAGGGTCAAAAATTCTACCTGCAGGTCATGCTAGTGCTGCCTTTTTCTGAACAGGCATCCTATGAAGAGCCATGTTGCTCAATTATGCTTGCACAGAACCCTGATTACCTTTCCTATCCACCAATCACCATTCCCCAGTCATTAGACCACCCCATTTTCTATTCCATAAGTACCTGCCCCCAACAAGCCCTATTTTCAATGAGGCAGATTTGAGATTTGTTCTTCTATCTCCAGGCTTGGCAGCCTTGTGAATAAACCCTTTTCTCTTTGACAAAACCTGTTGTCACACCACTTGGCTTGGTGCGTGTGTGAATAATGAACCTGGTTTAACATCAGTGCCATTAAACCTGGATTCAAACCCTGTTTCTGTATCTAGATCTATCAAGGTCCTAGCAGATATAGGAATGGTTAAAGTGCACTAGTAAGAGATGATAAAGTATCCTGGGGCTAGCGACAGTGGAGAGCCACTATGTGTATTAGACATGAAGGGGCAAGGAAAAGGAATGGTTATGAGGAATCAGAGAGAGCTGTGGTTCTAGCTGTAACTGTAGTCAAGTGCTTCATGACAGGAAGCTGAGACTTTCACTTCTGGCCTTTATTTCTGAACTCCAGTAGAGGAAACCAGCTACTGTCAACTTGTGGCAGAGCAGGAAGGAAGTCAGGGAATAAACAGCATTACCTTCCTCTTCTTCTGCCCTGCATTTTCCTCCTGTTGTCTCTCATTAACTCAATCTAACTGGAAACCACAGGACAAAGAAAATCCATTTTTATGAGACAAGGAGGTCAGCTGCCTGGGTGCACAACATGGTAGAGAAGGGTGAAGAATGGATTTGTAGAGCAATGTAAATATCCAGAACACTCACTCACTAGTTATATGACTTTTAGCAAATCACTTACATTCACTCTTCCCATCTATATAGTTATAAAATATTAGGATAACAATATTATATTGGAGAACAGCAAGAGACAAAGTCGAGGATTAACAAGTTTAACCATATCCTATTTTTCAAGAGCACAAAACATATAAAAGTCCTATGAGATATTTTATGTGACATTTTATATTTTATGTACCTCTTTGTTGAATTTAAAGGCATTTAGTGCATGATGAAACTTATTTCTTGTAAAGTCTGTATCAGTTATCCAGGGGCAAATAATTCTTTTGTCAATTAATTTTGGTAAAAAAGGGATACGCTGCCTTGGTGAAAATTTTGGAAAAATGTATTTTTGAATATGCTGTTTGTTTAGAACTATGCAGTTAACCGAATGATGCTACTTTACATGTATTGCAAGCTACCTTGGCATTGCTCCCCTGTCTTATAATGCAGTCCCTTCTGAGCATGCAGGAACACCTATAACTGTGGTTATGCGCTGTACCTGAGGAGGAGCTACACGGAAAAGTGAAGAGACTCAAAGGGAATGTGCAGGTGGCACTGTCTTTGCCAGTGGATACTATGACTCTTTTAAAAGCTAGCAACTTCTTGGCCATTTTTCTGGTCAAGTAATTTATAAGATATTTAGTTTTGATAATTTTGGGTCCCGTTAAGTATATCTACAAGTGCCTTTTATGAGTGCTGGATAAAAATTAATTAAATTCAGTTTGAATCTTATTTAAAAAATTGGTTTTCTGTTGGTTGTTATTTTTCTTCTCTACGTGACCACCCTGCCTTCCCCACATTACCTAGGGCATTTCCACTTAATGCTTTTTGATAAAATAGGGACTTTCATTCTGAATCTCATCAAGTGGTTTAGTAGGAAGGAGATAATCTTCATTAAATTGTGTAGCTTCCTATAAGGACAGTAAATGTAAACCAAGTTACATAGGTTTCAAAATTTGCTTATAAATGTTAAACCTCTCAGTACACATCAGGCAAAATTATTCTTGAATGTTATTGTATTGAGTGGTGAAATTAACAACAAAGGCATTGACTGTAACAGATGGATTTAAAAGTTAAGATGAATTTTTTTTAAATTAATTAATTAATTAATATTTTTGAGACGGAGTCTCGCTCTGCCGCCCAGGCTGGAGTGTAGTGGCGAGATCTCGGCTCACTGCAAGCTCCACCTCCCAGGTTCACGCCATTCTCTTGCCTCAGCCTCCCGAGCAGCTAGAACTACAGGTGCCCTCCACTACGCCCGGCTAATTTTTTTGTATTTTTAGTAGAGACGGGGTTTCACTGTGTTAGCCAGGATGGTCTTGATCTCCTGACCTCGTGATCCGCCCGTCTCGGCCTCCCAAAGTGCTGGGATTACAGGCGTGAGCCACGGTGCCTGGCGGATGAAATTTTTAGTGCTATTAGCTATGCCTCAATATTTGAATTCCTGACACTTTCATGAAAGCTTCCAGTCCATTTAATTTACCAAAGATATAAAACGTTGCTTATGCCGTAAAGGTGGACTATAAAGTACTGGGGGCAGCCTCTAAAAGATCTTGTGACTTCAAATAATTGATTTAAACTCTTTTGGAAACAGCTTTCTGACACAAAGCAGCCTCTTTCTTCCAAATGCTTGTCAATAATTCAATTTTTTAAAATTTATCAAAAAAAGAAGGCAAAACATTTTAAGTTATATAGACATTGCACAGTAAAACATAATTTGGGTCTCTACATTTCCTAAGAACTCAGAATATCAATTTAATATATTTACTTAAAAAGATGCTTGAACCCTCACAATGCTAATATTCTTAGGAACAGATACATACTCAGTGCCAACTGAGTAAGCAATTTGTGCGGGGACAGAAGCAGCCCCTGACAAAGTGGTTAACTAAACTTGATTACCCTGTTGCATTTGCTGTCTTGACAGCATTGACTAACATTCTTTTGTATTATCTCCAAACTGTAAATACAATTGTTGCACCTTTGGATATGCCTAAGGAAAAAAAATATGCAACCAGAGACTGAACATTTCCACTGGGGTCTTTCATAGTGTTTGAATAAATAATAATTGATTTTGAGGTCTGATGTTTTCTTTCTTTTCTGTATCTCTCTGTTTATAGAAGAAGGTGTCTTATATGAGCATCCATACAGTTATTAGTGGTTTTGTTTTTATCCAGAGGTCTCTGGTTTTGGAACATTGCCCAAACCAGGGATATTTTTTTTTCAATGTTTGGACCAGGATATACTTTAATGAATCATTTAAATCACAAAACAGGTGGTAGTCTAGTCCTAGTTTCCCTAGAATCACATTCAAGTTAAGGATTCATGTAAAAATTAGGGAATGTTCCTGGGGTAAACTGGCAGACAGTTGGGAGATTGTATCAACAAGGGAAAGAACTAAGAGAGAAAGTATCAGGCAAAGTCCCAGTGAAGGCAACTTTGGCTCAACCCAAAGGAGGGTTTTGGAGAACAATGAAAGTCACACCCCATTGTCAAAAGGCAGAGTAGCTTGAGGAATCAAAATGTCAGCTTCATTGGGGTCAACCAGTTTTCTACATTCTAAATTCCAGGATGTGACTCTTAATTAAGCCTTAACTTTCATATGGAAAACCTCTCAAGACAGAATTCAGCCGTTGTAATCAGCAACTCATATAATTAAATTCGTGTTTGATTTTTCAGCAATATCAGCTTTGATGCTACAAAAAAATGAATGGTTAATTTAGGGTTGTCATGGAAGGTCTCTCATCCTCAAACCATGACTTGAGTGAGTTAGAGGAACTTAGCTAATTATTTTCTTCTGTAAATTCTGCATTCTACCCAGAAGCATCCATCCCACATCAAATATATGGTAGTCACCATTATGGCAACAGTCAATAGCAATCACGTTCAGCAGCCACCTGGGCTTCCAAGGCTATGCTTCAGTTAACATTTCATCACAATCAACAGATGATAACTTGAGTAATTGTGGTGCCACTGTGTGACATGGATGACTAGCATCTTGTTTCTCTTTGGCAAGTAGTTTAGCACTGTGCTTAAGTTCAAGGGCATGACCAAACCAGTACTCAATTCTCATCTTTAAAGGTCTATCTCCTGGGATTGTATCAGTCATGGTTCCATCTGAAAAAATAAACTGCTGAGTAATTGGAACAGGGAAAATTTAATATAAAGAATTATTGGAGAGAGAGGTGGACAAAATGGCTGAATGGCCTTCGCTGATCATCCTCCCTGCAAGAACACCACATTGAACAACTATCCACACACAAAAAAGACCTTTATAGAACCAAAAATCAGGCGAGTGATCATAGTTCCTGCTTTTAACTTCATATAACTGAAAGAGGCACTGAAGAGAGAAAGACTGTCTTGAGTTACCAACACCACCCCTCCGCCATCTGGCAGCAACTATGTGGCACGGAGAGAACATCTGTGATCCTGGGGTAGGAGGAGCGCAGTGATTGTGGGACTGTGCATTGGAATTCAGTGCTACTCTGTCACAGTGAAAAGCAGTGCTGAGCAGAACTCAGCTGGTGCCTGTGGAGGGAGCATTTAGACCAGCCCTACCCAGAGTTGAATCACTCATCTCAGTGGTCAGAATCTGAGTTTTGGCAAGCCTTGTCACTGCAGGCTAAAGTGATCTGAGGTCCTAGATAAACCTGAAAGACACTCTAGGCCAAAAATACTGCAATTCCTGGGCAAGTCTTGGTGCTGTGCTGGCTCAGAGCCAGCGGTCTTGTGGGGCATGCCTAGTGAGACAAAAGCCAGGGCAACCAGGGGAGTGCTTTGCTACTCTCCCAATCCCAGGCAGTGCAGCTCGCAGGTCTGGGAGAGACTCCTTCCATATGCTTGAGGAGAGAAGAGGGAAGTGTAAAGAGGACTTTGTCATGCAACATAGATACAAGCTCAGCCACAGAAGGATAAGGCACCAGGCAGAGTCATGAGGTAGGTCCCCATTGCAGGCACTAGATTCCAGACATTTCTAGACATACCATAGACCAGAAGGGAACCTTCTGCCTCAAAGGGAATGATGTAGTCCTGGCAGTATTCATCAACTTCTCACTAAAGGGACCTTGAACACTGAATAGTTGGCAGTGGTAACCAGGCAGTATTCACTGTGGGCCTTGGTTGTGACTCAGAGACATGCTGGCTTCAGGTGTGACCCAATACATTCCAAGCTGTGGTGGCTACAGAGAGAGACTCCTGCTTGAGGAAAAGAGAAGGAAGAGTCAAGGTGACTTTGTCTTGCATCTTAGGCACCAGCTCAACCACAGTGGAGTAGAGCACCAAGTGGGCTCTTGAGGTCCCTGATTCCAGGCTTTAGTTCTTGAATGGCATTTCTGGACCTGTCCTGGACCAGAGGGGAACCCATTTCCCTGAAGAGAGAGACCCAGGCCTTGCAGCATGTACCACAAGTTGACTGAAGAGCGCTTGGGCATTGACTGAATGTTAACAGTAGCTAGGAAGTACTCACTGTGGACCTGGAGCAGTGGTGGCCAGGAGAGGCTCTTCTACTTTGGAAAGGGCAGGTAGGATTGGGAAAGATTTTGTCTTCTGGCTTGGGTGCCAGCTCAGCTACCGTAGAATAGAAGACCAGGTAGATTCCTAAAGTTCTCTCGGCTCTTGTTCCTGGACAGCATCTCTGGACCCGCCCAGGGGTGGGGGGCAGGGGGAGGGCTCATAGGTGGTAGCCAGACAGTGAATACTGCAGGCCTTAGGCAAGCCTCAGTACTGTACAGGCTTTAGGTTTGACCCAATGCTGTCCCATTGGTGGTGACCACAGGGGTGCTTGTGTCACCCCTCCCCAAGCTCCAGGTGGCTCAGCATAGAGACTCCATTTGTTTGGGAGAAAATAAGGGAAGAGATCAAGAGTCTCTGCCTGGTAATCTAGAGAATTCTTCTAGATCTTACCCAGGAGCACCAAGGCAGTACCTCTATGAGCCTGTATGTGGTGTGGGGTGACCCCAATGCAGATATTGCTTCAGTGATCAAAAACAGATTAAAACACCCGTGTCCCTTCAAATACCTGGAAAGCCTTCCCAAGTAAGATGGGTACATACAAGCGCAGACTGACTACAATAAACACTTCCCTCTTCAATGCTGAGTTACCAACAAACATCAAAAAGCCACCCAGGAAAATATAACCTCACTGACAAAATTAAATAAGGCACTAGAGAACAATCCTGGAGAGACAGAGATAAGTGCTCCTTCAGATGGAAAATTCAAAATAGCTGTTTTAAGGAAACTCAACAAAATTCAAGATAACATGGAGAAGAAGTTTAGAATCCTATCAGATAAATTTGACAAAAAGATTGAAATAATGAAAAACAATCAAGTGGAATTTCTGGCATTGAAAAATGCAGTTGCAATACTGAAAAATGCATTAGAGTCTCTGACCAGCAGAATTGATCAAGCAGAAGAAAGAATTAGTGGTCTCGAAGACAGGCTATTTGAAAATATATAGTCAGAGATGACAAAAGAAAAAAGAATAAAAGAGAATGAAGCATGGCTACAGGATCTAGAAAATAGCCTCAAAAGGGCAAATAAGAGATATTGGCCTTAAAGGGGAGGTAGAGCGAGATAGGGATAGAACGTTTATTCAAAGGGATAATATCAGAGAACTTCTCAAACCTAGAGGAAGATATCAATATTCAAGTACAAGAAGGTTACAGAACATCAAGCAGATTTAATGCAAATAAGACTACCTCAAGACATTAATAATAAATCCCCAAATGTTAAGGATAAAGCAAAGATCTTAAAAGAAGCAAGAAAAAAGAAACAAATAACATCTAATGGAGCTCCAATATGCCTGGCAGCAGACTTTTCAGTGGAAATCTTACAGGTCAGGAGAGAGTGCATGATATATTTAAAGTGATAAAGGTAAAAAACTTTTTATCTTAGAATAGTATATCCAGTGAAAATATCTTTCAAACATGAAGGCTGAGGGACTTTTATCTATACCAGACCTGTCCTACAAGAAATGCTAAAGAGAGTTCCTCAATCTGAAAGAAAAGAATGTTAATGAGCAATAAGAAATCATCTAAAGGTGCAAAGCTTAATGGTAATAGCAAGTACACAGAAAAACACAGACTATTACAATACTACCTGTGGAGTATAAACTACTCTTATCTTCATTAGAAAGACTAAAGAATGAACCAATCAAGAATAATAACTATAACAACTTTTCAAGACATAGATAGTAGAGTAAGATATAACTAGAAACAACAAAAAGTTAAAAAGCAGAGGGATAATGTTAAAGTGTAGAATTTTTATTAGTTTTCTCTTTGCTTCTCTGTTAGCTTATATGTTTATGCAATCATTGTTAGGTTGTCATGAGTTAAAACTTCTGGGTTTTAAGATATTTGTAAGCTTAATGGTAACCTCAAATCAAAAAACCTACAACAGGTGCACAAAAATAAAAAGCAAAAAAATTAAAACACACTACCAGAAAAAAAAATCACCTTCATTTAAAGCAAGACAGAAAGGTAGGAAATAAGAACAAGAAGACCACAAAACAACCAGGAAACAAATAACAAAATGGCAGGAGTAAGTCCTTACTTATCAGGAATAACAATGAAGATAAATGGACTACACTCTCCAATCAAAAGACATAGAGTGGCTGATTAAAAAAGAAAAAACACCCAATGATCTGTTGCCCACAAGAAACACATTTCACCTACAAAGACACACATAGACTGAAAATAAAGGACTGGAAAAAGATATTCCATGCAAATGGAAACTAAAAAAGAGCAAGAGTAGCTATACTTACATCAGACAAAATAGATTGCAAGACAACAACTCTAAAAAGTGACAAAGGTCATAATATCATGATAAAGGGGTCAATTCAGCAAGAAGATATAAAAATTTTAAATATATATGTACCCAACACTGAAGTACCCAGATATATAAAGGCAAATATTTTTAGAGCTAAGGAGAGAGAGAGAGACCACAATACAATAATAGCGGGAGACTTCAACACCCCACTTTCAGGATTGGACAGATCTTCTAGGCAGAAAATCAACAAAGAAAAATTGGACATAGTCTGCACTATAGACCAAATAGACCTAATAGATATTTATAGAATATTTTATCCAATGACTACAGAATACACATTCTTCTCCTAAGCACATGAGTCATTCTCAAGGATAGACCATTGTTTTAGGCCTCAAAACAAGTCTAAATTGAAATTGTATCCAGTAACTTCTCTGACCACAATGGGATAAAATTAAAAATCAATAGCCAGACAGATTTTGGAAACTATACAAACACAAGGAATTTGAACAATGTGCTCCTGAATGACCAGTGGGTCAAGGAAGAAACTAAGAAGGAAATTTTAAAATTTCTTGAAATAAATGATGATGGAAACACAGCATACCAAAACCTATGGGATAAAATCAGTGTATCATTCTTTAATCTTTCTACTCAAGCTATGAGTAGTTTATACTTCACAGGTACAATATTGTAATGTTCTGTATTTTTATGTGTACTTGCTATTTCCAGGAAGCTTTGCATATCTTCAGATGATTTCTTATTGCTAATTAACATCCTTTTCTTTCAGCACCTACAGCAAAAGAAGTACTAAGAGGAAAGTTTATAGTGATAAGCACCTACATAACAAAAAACTTCAAATAAAACAACCTAATGATGCATCTTAAGGAACTAGAAAAGTAAGAACAAACTGAATACAAAATTAGTAGAAGAAAAGAAATAATAAAGTTCAGCGCAAAAATAAATGAAATTAAGAAAACAATACAAAAGATCAATAAAATAAAAATTTGTTTTTGTGAACAGATTAACAACATTGACAAACCTTTAGGCAGACTAAGAAAAAAATAACAAAACCCAAATAAATAAAATTAGAAATGAAAGAGGAGACATTGCAACTGATTCTGCAGAAATTCAAAGTATTATTAGAGGCTACTATGAACAACTATATGCTAGGGAAAACCTGGAAGAAATGGATAAATTCCTAGACAAATACAACCTACCAAAACTGAACCATGAAGAAATCCAAAACCTGAATAGATCAATAACAAGTAATAAGATCAAAGCTGTAATAAAAAGTCTTCCAGAAAAGAAAAGCCTAGGATTCAATGGCATCACTGCTGAATTTTATCAGACATTAAAAAAGAACTAAATCCTATTCAAATTTTTCCAAAATCTTATTCTACAAGGCCAGTATTATACTAATACTAAAACCAGACAAACATGCATTAAAAAAGAAAGCAACAGGCCAATATCCCTGATGAACACTGATGCAAAAATCCTCAACAAAATACTAGCAAACCAAATTTAACAGTACAATAAAATGATCATTCATCATGACCAAGTTGGATTTATCCCTGGGATGTAAGAATGGTTCAACATACGCAAATCAATCAATGTCATACATCATATCAGTGAAGAACAAAAACCATATGATCATTTCAATTGATGCTGAACAAGCACTTAATAAAATTCAACACTTATTTGTGATAAAACCCTAAAAAAACTGGATCTAGAAGGAACATACCTTAGCACAATAAAAGCCATTTACAACAGACTCACAGCTAGTATAATACTGAATGAGGAAAAACTAAAAGCTTTTCCTTTAAGATCGAGTACATGATAAGCATGCCCTGTTTCACCACTGTTATTTAATGTGGTACTGGAAGTCCTAGCTAGACCAACCGGACAAAGAAAGAAAGGAAATCCAAATTGGAAAGGAAGAAGTCAAATTATCCTTGTTTGCAGATGCTGTGATCTTATATTTGGAAAAACCTAGAGATTCCACAAGAGAACTGTTAGAACTGATAGACAAATTCCGTAAATTTGAAGGATACAAAATCAACATACAAAAATCAGTAGCATTTCTACATGACAACAGTGAATCTGAAAAAGAAATCAGGAAATTAATCATATTTACAATAGCCAAAAACAAAACTAAATACCTAAGAATTAACCAAAGAAGTGAAAGATGTCCACAATGAGAACTGTAAAACACTGATGAAAAAAATTTAAGAGGACATGAAAAAATAAAAAGATATTCCATGTTCATGAATTGGAACAATCAATATTGTTAAAATGTTCATACTACCTAAAGCAATCTATAGATTCAATGAAACTCCTATCAAAATACCAATAACATTCTTCACAGAAATTGAGAAAAACAATCCTAAAATGCATATGGAACAATAAAATCCCAGAATAGCCAAAGCTATCCTCAGCAAAAAGAACAAAACTGAGGGAATCACATTATCTGACTTCAAATTATGCTACAGAGCTATAGCAATCAAAACAGCATGGTACAGTCATAAAAAAGACACATAGGCCAATGAAACAGTATAGAGAACCCATAAATCCATACATCTACAATAAACTCATTTTCAACAAAGGTGCCATATAGTCTCTTTAATAAATGGGGCTGGGAAAACTGTATATCCATATGCAGAAGAATAAAACTAGACCCCTATGTCTCATCACATACAGGAATCAAAATGGATCAAAGATTTAAATCTAAGACCTTAAACTGTGAAACTACTAAAAGAAAACCCTGAGGAAACTTCCCAGGACATTGGTCTGGGTAAAGATTTCTTGAGTAATACTCCACAAGCACAGGCAACCAAAGCAAGAATGGACAAATGGGATCACATCAAGTTGAAAAGCATCTGCACAGCAAAGGAAACAATCAACAAAATGAAGAGTCAACCCAAAGAACGGGAGAAAATATTCACAAACTACCCATCTGACAAGGGATTAATAACCAGAATATATAAGGAGCTCAAATGACTTTATAGGAAAAAACCTAATAGATTGAAAAATGAGCAAACATCTGAATAAACATATCTCACAAGAAGATATACAAATGGCAACATTTGTATATCTCAGCATCATTGATCATCAGGTAAATGAAAAGGTGCTCAACATCACTGATCATCAGAAAAATGCAAATCAAACTACAATGAGATATCATCTTACTCCAGGTAAAATGGGTTATATCCAAAAGACAGGCAATAACAAATGCCAAAGAGGATGTGGAGAAAAGGGAACCCTTGCACACTGTTTGTGGGAATGGAAATTAGTACAGTCACGATGGAGAATAGTTTGGAGGTTCCTCAAAAAACTAAAAATAGAGCTACCATATGATCCAGCAATCCCACTGGTAAGCATATACCCAAAGGAAAGGAAATCAATATATTGAAGACGTATCTGCTCTCCAGTGTTTATTGCAGCATGATTCACAATAGCCAAGATCTGGAAGCAACCTAAGTGTCCATCATGAATGGATAGAGAAAATGTGGTACATATTCCATAAAGAAGAATGAGATCCTGTCATTTGCAACAACAAGTATGGAGCTGGAGGACATTATGTTAAGTGAAGTAAGTTAGGCACAGAAAGACAGACTTGGCGTGTCCTCTCTTATTTGTGGGAGCTAAAAAGTCTAACAATCAAACTCATGGAGGTAGAGAGTAGAACAATGGTTACTAGAGGCTGGGAAGGGTAGCAGGTTAGTGAAGAGTAAGGAGGGAATGGTTAATGGGCACAAAAATATAGTTAGAATGAATAAGATCTAGTATTTGATAACATAACAGGGTGACTATAGACAATAATTTATTGTACAATTGAAAATAGCTAAAAGAGTATAATTGGATTGTTTGTAATACAAAGGATTAGTGCTTGAGGCAATGGATCCTCCATTTACCCTGATGTGATTATTATGTGTTGCATGCCTGTATCAAAATATCTCATGTACCCTATAAATATATGTACCTACTGTGTACCCACAAAAATTAAAAATTAAAAAAAGATTAATTATAACAAGAGATCGCCTACTAAGAGGCAAAGAGAACTGCAAGGAATAGAGGAATAGCAGATAGAAGGAACAGCTACTACCCCCAGGACTGAGGCAGAACACCCAAGGAAAGGAAATCCCCACAGTCATCAAAGTCCACTTTAAACCCCCCACCTGCATCCCCAGGCTGAGATCCAGACCTCATTGGAGAGGGTGTGGGTGTGGCCTGTTGGATACACAATGCCAAAGATATACAATGCCAGATGGCATTCTGGCAAAAGTTACTGGGAGGCTGCCCTTTATGGAGCTAGGGGAGGCTTTCTGTGGGGAGGTACTGTACTGGTGATATCTGCTGGGAGGCTACACTCTGGTGGACATGAGGAAGTCATCCCCAGGGAGATGCCACACTATGGAGCTTACTCTAAATCCGCCCATGGGGGTAATGTACTGGGAAGTGGCTCTGGTTTATCAGGAGGTGAACCACTGAAACTTGCTGAGGGTGAGCACTGGGGCTCCCACATGCCCCTGGCCCCTGGATACTGGAGATGCAAGCCCAGAAGAAGCCTATTGGATTCTTCCTCCCCTCTCCTCCCTTTCCATCTCTTCCCCCTCCCTCCTCCTCCCTCTCTTCCCCTCCCTCTCTTCCCCTCCCTCTCTTCCCCTCCCTTTCCATCTCTTCCTCCTCCCTCCCCCTGCCCCTCTTCCCCTCCCTTCCCCTCTTCTCTTCCTTTCCCTTCCCCTTTCCCTTCTCTTCCTTCAGCTCCCCCTCTCTCTGACTCCCTTTCTTTTCCTTTCATTTCCCCTCCCCTCCCCTCCTCTCCTCTCCTCTTCTCCTCTCGTCTCCTTTCTTCTCTCTCTCTCTCTCTCTCTCTCTCTCTCTCTCTCTCTCTCTCTCTCTCTCTCTCTCTCTCTCTCTCACCAAAGTCAGTTTCTTTAGAAGACTCAGGACACTTCTTGTGAGTCTGGGCATGGCAATTTGTTCATCAGTTTCCTATATTAAAACATTAGTTACAACTATGAAAACATAGAGTTGGTGTATAGTTAGCTCTTATACCATATCGGCTGATGGGAAGTAAGACTGAAAAAAAAATAAAATAATCTCTTTCATTAGGAGATTAGATTGTCTGTGATGTGTGCATTTTATATCATGTTTTCTTCTTTGCTCTTAGATATAAAAAGCAGTATATCTACATGAGTGAAAAGAACACAAGGTTAGGAGACATCATCCTAGTTCTGTCCCCAAGTGGTATTGTGACCCTAAGCAAATAACACTTTCTTTGATTTCAGTTTTCTCATCTTTCAAATAGGAATAACATTTATTCATTCATGTACTTGTTAATCCTGTCTGTAAACATTTTTTGGGTGCTTACTTTGTGTCGGCCGCTGTGCTAGCACTGGAGATTTTTAGCTTACTAAGTCATTACCTGCCTCCTTAGGGAGCCACCTCGTCGTCCTAAAAATAAAATATAATGTCCTATTATAGAGAGTTCTCATAAAAATCAAATGAGATGATGGATTATAAGCACTTTGAAAAAGATAAAAAAATCACTCTTCAAATGTAAGAGGATGTTCTGATATTAATATCACAGTCATCATAACCCCAGAATGGCAATTAACTTATTGTATTTTTTATTTCATTGACATTAGGGCTAAGAGGAAGATTGTAAGTGATTCAGGTAAGGACCAGAGCATCTATATTCCCAAAGAATGTTTCCCATAAATTAACAGTCATTAAAATTAACCTGGGAAGTTAATTACGGTGTGTGACACGGATGGCTTTTGGCTTTATGCAGTTATGTTCTTGACCAGATGAGGTCTTCCTTTTATTAGTTTATGAGTCACAGGGCAAGCGTGATGGTGTGCTAGGAATGCTTAATCAGGATGAGGAGCTAGAGTTGCTTCTGGCCTTGGGGGGGGGGGTAAAAAAAAAAACCTTTTTGGCATATTCATTTTTGTTGTTTATTGTGAATAAAGGCACCCTTTATTGATGCTCAGGGTGTAATAAACCTCTCAAATCCTTGGGCCCTGGGTCTTGTGTGACCTGCCCTTTCATCTCTGATGCTTTTGCTTCTGGAGCTTTGACAGAGTGTCAGATCTCCTTCATGCGCTCTTGCTCCTCTTTGCTCTCTCTCTTTTCCATTATCAAGGTCTCACCAGCTCTCTGGGAGGAGAATTGCGTCATCCCAACCACAGACTACCTGGAGCTTTGGGTGCTCTGTAGCTGCTCATGTCCTTTCCAGTCCCTTCAACCAAGGAGAAGAATGACAGATTGCTGGCTGAGAGTATCCGAGTGGCTGTCGGCTAATGATTGCTATAAATTCCGACAATAATAATAGCAATCATAAATAATATAAAACAGTAGCACTGCAGCAGCTGGTATTCGTGCTGCTCAGACTCTTATTTAAAGAATTTAAACATTTTTTTTTTTTGGAGGAGACTTACAAGAATCTTGGGTCACATGGTGCCACTTGGCCACAAGGACTTGACAAGGGGTAATGAGTGGGGTTTCTTGAAGGGCAGACAGTAAGGTAGGGACCGCTGTCCTGGAGAGTCACCCATCCTGCATCAGAACTGAATAAGTGAGAAATAAACCTTTGTTGTGTTAGGCCATGGAGGTTTTGGGTTTTGCTTGGGACATTACTGTAGCATGACCTATCTGTACTACAGTCACTCACATTTCTGATGTTATTATTATTATTATTTTTAATAAACTTAGCACTGGAGACCCCATGGCTGCGTTAACTCTAGTTAAAAATATTTGTTAGAGCTGGATGTAGTGGCTCACGCCTGTAATCCCAGCACTTTGGGAGGCCAAGGTGGGTGGATCATGAGGTCAGGAGATCGAGACCATCCTGGCTAACACAGTGAAACCCCGTTTTTACTAAAAATACAAAAAATTAGATGAGTGTGGTGGTGGGCGCCTGTAGTCGCAGCTACTTGGGAGGCTGAGGCAGGAGAATGGTGTGAACAGAGCGAGACTCCATCTCAAAAAAAAAATAATAATAATAGTTGTCATTCATTGTGCTTTTTCAAAAAAAATAAAGATAGGGTTTGTGTTTTGAGATATTTTGCACTAATGTAGTAACTTCTAGAAGCTTAAACTATGAGCTTCAGGGCACTTGCACATATTGTAATTCTAAATTCCTAAGAGAAGGTTGCGGTACTGGAAGAGCTAAGCAGCTTCCCAACTCCCATCCAAAGCTGACTTGTGGGGAGTTAATCCTACATAAGAAAAATCTTGTTTCTCAGAAGCAAAGCTTGTTGATCACGAAGCATGACAGTGAAAGAATTTCCTGAAAACGGAAGGAGGAGATGGTTTCACAGCAAAGCTACTAATCTGAAACAGTAAAAACAGCCAACAAATGCCAACTTGCCTTAGCTGACCGGAACACAATCTTTGTGAAGTATAAAAACAATTAGGTACATGTAACACAGGAGTTTGTAGGATATAAAGACACACTGTTTTTCAGATTTAATGTTAGCAGTGGGATTGCTTTCCCTGTGAAAAATTTCTTTGTGGGAGTCTGATACATCAAATAGGATTGGTGAAGTGAAGCAGGCATGGGCATCTAGAATTCTGCTGCTTCATACAGCCCCTTCCCACTTCCCTGTGGCCAGGGATGCCCCCTCAGAGCTCCAGGGCTCTCAGATCATCGGACTGCCTCTTTGAATCAGAGCTTGGATTTCTGATGCATCGGACATTTAAACTCTCCCCTGTTTTGCCACCTCACTTGCAATGAATTAACCTAACACATAAAGGGAAAAACAACAACAAAAAAAGCCCAAACAATCAAAAAAGCCATGTTGAAACCTGAGTCCTCACCTATTCATAGTCAGGGGGAAAAAAAAAAAGATAAAAGAATAAATTCTAAGCAAAAGCAACTTTCCATCGAGATGACAAGTAAGATAGCTTCTTTTCTGCATGTGAATTGCAATTCCGATTTATGATCTGTGACATGATAATCCATCAGTCTTAACTGCATTTTGCAGATAGTAGCAGCTGCGGATATGGGTGCTGAAGTTGACGCTGCCCAGTGATTATGTCATTTCTGGCAAACTCCCCTCAAATGTGCTTTGAATGATGCGGTTGTTCTTTCCTCTGCTAAGTTGATGTGTACTTAACCTCAGGCAGGAATCACGGTCAAGTCCATTTAGGGGTCAGATCCTCTGCAGCCATGGAAAGCTAGAGATTCTCAGTCCTGTCATCCTTTGATTTTACTTTTCTAGAGGCTAAGTAAAAAAATGAGAGGAGATGCAATGAGCTGAGATCTGGCCACTGCACTCTAGCCTGGGCGACACAGCGAGACTCCGTCTCAAAAAAAAAAATGAGAGGAGAAGGAAGGGAAGCAAGGGACAGGAGTAGAGACTGCTTGTGTCAAGGACAACAGGGTGGAGGGCCACATGGAACATCGCAGTCATCTTGAGTACCACTGCATGCAAGGACAGCTACCTGAAAGTCAATGATGCATTTCAGATTTTTCTTCCTAGCCCATAATTCCTGTTTAGTTGAGAGTACAGCTGAATTAAATATTTGGTAAATTTGCTGCAGGTGGCCCAGAAAACCTTCCCAGCGCTAACAATCAATTACTTCTCAGGACAGAAGCTGCTTCCTGTGAAGGAAATGCGAGATCTCTGCTCAGTGACAGAGGCTCAGGAATTTCTTAGGACCTATGGATCTTCCAGTCCAGCTGAGTGGAGAAAACTGCCAGGTTTTATCTTCCTCCTTGTCTACACCGAAAAACCTGAGACCAGGATGCTGTGTAGGTGCTTCAGTTGGGAGATGATGCCAAGAACCACAAATGAGGAAACGGTAATGTGAGTCAGAAGAGAGAAGAAAGCCAATGAGGGTCTATTCGTAAGTGGGCTACCACCATGGGCAGTTGGGCCTCAATCCCTCTGGGGCCCTCACAAATTTGTGTATCTCATGAGAGGCCATGGAAGCTGGGATATTTGTCCAATCACTTCCTTCTCTAATGGGGCGAAGGGTGTCTCAAGTGGCATTAACCCCACAATTCTGGTGATAACAGTGCAGCTGGGAGTTCTCTTGGTGTCAGAAAAAGCCCAGTGACTGAGAAGAGAGACCCAGGAGCTACACAGAGGTGGGATGCTGTTCAAAGCCCAGGAATTGTCTACCCTGGCCTGCAGGTAAACTCAGCTGGGTCAAAGTGACAGGAGGCTGTGGTATCAACATTGGCTACGATAGCCTCCAAGGACCTGAAAAGGACTCAAATAACATAAATATATATCATTCATAGTTTTGCATTATTTTTACCCAATAAGAATAAATATAAAAATATTTATTGTGATCTAAAGTAGTTTACAACTAGGCCATCAGTCCAAAGTGGACAGAGGCTGCTAAAGAGAAGAATACAGAGAAAAGCATAGAGAAAGAGGAAAATAGGAACAGAAAATAAACTTTTATAGATTTAAAGAGGTTGGTTCATTGAGAATATAATTATTAAGCCAACTTATGTGCAGGAATCTGCTCTAAGTTGAAGGTAATAGAGTAATGATCAAAAATCACAAAGTTCTATGTCTTTACGAAGTTTATATTCCAACTGGAGGTAGACTGATCATTAGTAAGATAAATAAGTTTACAGAGTACTTGATGATCATGAGTGCTAAGGAGAAAAACAGCAGAAAATGGGACTAAGAGGTGTGGGCTGGGGGAGGGTATTAAAATCTTAAATGGGGCTGGGCTTGGTGGCTCACCTCTGTAATCCTGGCACTTTGGGAGGCCGAGGCAAGTGGATCACTTGAGCCCAGGAGTTTGAGACCAGCCTGGCCAACATGATGAAACCCTGTCTCTACTAAAAAAAAAATAAAAAATTAGCTGGGTGTGATGGCGTGTGCCTGTAATCCCAGTTATTCAGGAGGCTGAGGTAGAAGAATGGCTTGAATCTGAGAGGCGGAGGTTGCAGTGAGCCGAGATCGCACCACTGCACTCCAGCTTGGGAGACAAATGAGACTCAGTCTCAAAAAAAAAAAAAAAAAGAAAGAAAGAAAATTGTAAATGAGCTGGGCAAGGCAAGGAGGACTGAAGTGGGGAGGGCAGGAGGGAACCCTGAGGGTATCTGGGGAGGAGCATTCTAGGTGGAGAAACAGCAGGTATAACACCCCGAGGCAGGAACATGCCTAGCAAGTTGGGGAGCATCAAAGGAGGCTCATGTGGCTGTAGCAGCATGATCCCAGTGCGAGTAGGAGGGCCTCAGTTCAGAGAGGAAATTGCAGATTAATAAGGTAAGCCAGATTCCAACTACAGGGCCTTGTGTACCTTTTTAAGGATTTAAGTTTCTACTCTGTGTGAGATTGTTATCAAACAGAACTTGGGTCCACTTGCCGAGCACAGCAGAGCCAAACACTGGCAAGAGAAAGTGAGGCATTAACTGCAGGGTGCCAAGCACGGGGAATTGGTCACCTTATGCTTAAGACCCAGACTCCTCCATGGCTTACACGTGTTTTTAAAGGCAGGGAGGCAGAGGTTACAGGCAAAGTCACAAATCAATGCATGGAGGCTATACATTGGCTTGACCTTAAAAGGTGGGACATCTCAAAGTGGCAGCCCACAGGCCATACATGGATTCAGGGATTTTCTGATTTGCAATTGGTTAAGGAGGCACAGCTTTGTCTAAAAGTTTGGGATTAGCGGGGAAGACTATTAGCTCTGGCCTCTGAGTGTGACTTCCCCCAGTCCCCCTAGGATGAAATTAGAACGAAGAATGGCAGAGTTCAGTCCTCAGTTCTCCCTTATCTGAGGTCTACCTGCCAGGAGACAGCATTTGTTATTTGGTTGGGGTCTGGGTTTCTGCAAAACAATTCAGGGACATGAGTTAAAATGTTACTTTTAATTTTTATAGGGACCCTATGGAGGGTCTCTGTTCCATCCCACCCTGAGGAAAACATTTCATACAGGGGCTTGATTTCTAACCAATTCCTGGTGAGCTAGAAGATCCAGAGTAACTTGGGCATGGATCACTCCCATCAGCTTCTCTAAACATTTATACTTTAAGAGTATTTTTCAGATTCAAAGATAAAACAAGCATCTTAAATTTCCATTTAGACACAGTAGAATAAGTCTAGAGATGTCTCACCCTCAAAAAATCCTGGAAGATCTGTGAAATATGCTCTATGCATTCACCTGACCTCTGCTTTGAGGCCACCAATATTTTGATATTATATTGTCATACATATTGGTTAGGCTATTTGGTTGTAAGCAATAGGAACTAATTTAATAGACACAATGTGAGGTGGCCTAAAGAGAAGCAATCACTGAAGAACTGGGCTTTGAGAGGGGTGGGAACTAGGGAAGTCCAGGAGAACCAGGTAATGAGAGTATCAATTAAGAATCTCAGAGGTACTACCCTTTCTGGGTTGAATCAGCTCCAGTCACTTTTTATTTATTTTTTCCTGTTTCTGCAAAATATCACTCAAAATTCAAAATCTTGGCGGAGGGTCTCTGGACTCATTGAGGACCCGTGTTCAGTGGGCTAGAGCAATGAATGACAGTCCTATAAAGACTGCACACAATGAATGAGAGATAATCCCTTCATATGAAACCTGAGTACTGTCACCAGAGAAATATGGAACAGATGCTAAGCAAACCCATGCAATAAATGTCCACTGGTCTACGTCTGTGCTGTCCAACACAGCAGCCCCTAGCTCAATACAGCTATTAAAATTAAGTCATATGAAAGAAAATGTAAATTCAGTTCCTCAATTGAATCAGTCACATTTCAATTGCTCATTAGCAACATGTGGTTAATAGATTCTATGTTAGACAGCATATATATAGAACATTTCTATTGCCATAGAAAGTTCTTTTGGACTTCACTGGTATATGTAGTAAGAAATCTGCATACATATTTCTCATTGTCCAAGCACTTCATACCACTTTTTATAAAATAAACCCTCACTTTCATTACATTATTTAACTCATATTTTTGCTTTGTGTCATAGATAGAAACTATATTATTATTTCTACTTTATAGCTGAAGAAACTGAGTCCAAAATGGGTAGAGCAACTGGCACTAAAGGTCACCTAGCCAGTCCAAGATCATGCAGTTAGTATTAGGACTGGGGCCATGTGCCTCCCAGTGCATGGTCCCTCATACCAGTCATGACATAGATACCCAGATCATGAATGACTTGATATGAAAACAACCATTTTTGTTGTCCTAGTTTGAGTCCTTATAAATTTCCCCTATCAAAGAAATAAACATGCAACTCTCACAAATTATCTTTTATGGAGCTTTTAAAGGTCACGTTGCCAAAGGGAGCTATATACCCATGACATAAATATGAAGATGGATTGACAGAAAATACTCTTTCACAGGTTGGAGGAAATATTGGGAGAAAGAAATTTTCTCAGACTGCCCTTCCAACGTGGCATGGATCATGGAGGTCAGCTTTTCTAGCGTGTGCACAGAGGTCTGTCTACCTCAGCTGTGTCTTGTGATTGATAGGAGGATACGGTCTCCTAGGGTGTGATTTAAGGTGGAGCTTTTAGGTGTACAAAGCTCAAGCTCTTATCATCAAGCTACTACAGCATGATAATACAATTGTAAAGAAAGTAGACTAGTTTCTACAAGCTGTGTATAAAACCAGGCCAACCCTAACATTTGCGGGACCTAGGCCAAAAGTGTAAGTAGAGTCTCATATACCGTATGTCTAAATATTTCAAAGTTATAAACCAAGAAGGGTCTGTGGCCCAAACTGTGATCCCACCCTAGGCCTGGTAGGTGCTCCTCACAGATGTTCTTGGGGTCCCTCCAGGACCAGCCCTGCTGCCTGCCAGTCTGCATGGTCACCTAGATGAGATGAGGCAAAGGCAGGTGGAGCTGGGTGAAAGTCTGTGGTTTTCAGTGATGACCGGAGATTCCCAAATCTGGGATTGGGAACCAACTCAGTCAAGCGCCTCAAGGAGCCAGGGTGCTCCTTGAGCAGGTTCCCCTCCTCCTTATTTCAATTTTCTGATTAAGAACTTCCAGACAGTTCTAAGCTCCTTTCAAACAACACACATTTTTAGCAAAAGGGAGGGAGAAAGCTTGGTCGTGTTGGGAATAGTCCTGTCCAGACACACACTTTAGAGCAATCTGGAATGGCTGTTCCTCAAGCATGGGCTGCAATTCCTTTCTCTCCTGTGTCTCCCTAACCCCTGCACCCGCTCATCAGCTCTCAGTTCAGCACGCTCTGGCCTGTGGGTCCAAGTTCAGTGTGTGCCACGTCCCTTTCCTATAAACTCTTATTGCTCAATATATTACTGAATCTTCGAAAAAAAAATTTTAAAATAAGACCAAAACCACAAAACAAAGCAACAGTGACCTGGTGTTTTGGCATTCATTTTGTGTGGGACCCTCTAAAGCAAGAGGGTCCTGGAGAAGTCTCTTCAGTCCAATAGCTCAATTACTCAAAAACTCTTTCATGCAAAAATTAGCTGGGCATGGTGTATGCCTGTAATCCCAGCTACTTGGGAGACTGAGGTAGGAGAATCACTTGAACCTGGGAGGTGGAGATTGCAGTGAGCCGAGATTGTGCCACTGCACTCTAGCCTGGGCAAGAGAGCAAGACTCTGTCTCAAAAAACAAAACAGAACAACAACAACAAAAAATCTTTCATTACTTTATAACCATACGGCAGGACATCTCAGTTCATCTATGACCTGTGGTTTTAAAGTAAATTCTGTTTAAAGTTATCTTTAAAATAGCTTTATTTTTGTTAAAATAGAGCCATATCTTCACCTGAGGGAAACCATATTGACCCCATTATAAGCTATATTCTGGAAAATAATCAATGCACTGCTGATTGCTACCTGTGAGTAGCTCACCCAACTCATAGGCAAAGTAGCAAAGAGAGAGGCATGGCAACCCCCAAGGCGAGAGGCTTGTAGACAGCCCACAGTTCTAGCAGATGTCAGTGCACTGGGGCAAATTTCATCTCCCTCAGAGCATGGCTCTGGGCACCACTGGACACATCTGTTTCAGGATAATTTGAAGTCCAGCTGTTCAGATAGAGTTGATCTTGGAGACCATGGTGACTACTGCTGAATTTTTTCAGATGAAGTTAGTAAAATCTGAAGTTCGCCCAGGTGACTGGTGGCAATATGAGCTCTATATTAGATTGTCTGATGCCAAGTATCTTAGTCAACTCAGGCTGCCATAACAGAATACCACAGACTAGGTGGTTTAAACAGCAGATATTTACCTCTCACAGCTCTGGAAGCTGGGAAGTCTGGGATTAAGCTGCCAGCATGGTCAGGTTCTGGTGAGGCGCGCTGCCTCTTGGCTTGCAGTTGTCTGTCTTCTTGCTGTGTGCTCACATGGTGGAGAGATCTCTCCTTACAAGGGCCCTAATTCCATCATGAGCTCATCTAACCATGATTACCTCCCAGAAGCCCCACCTCCAAATACCATCCCATTGGAGGTTAGGGTTTCAACATACGAATTTTGAGAGGACACAGGCATTCAGTCCATAACACCAAATCTGTATTCATTCTAGTTCAGCACAGAGCAGAACCTATGTTTACCCAATATCCTTTGAATACTAGTTCTGACCATAGCCTTTGTAATTTTAAAAGCTCTACAGTCATTTTTAAAAATTATAAATGCAATACACATTTTTACTAGACAAAAGGAAAAAATTAAACAAAACTTGTAATTCCACCAATTTGAGACTAACAGTTGGTTTCTTTTCTTCCAAACACATATGTGTATATAAATATATGCATATATACTTCCATAAACAACATATTTTAAAAATGAAATTAGATTCATACTATTGAGGTTTTATTTTTTTTAATCTTCTTTCAACATGCCTTAAAGAGTGAGCTTTTCCCCTTGTCCTAAAAAAATATTTTTTTACTTCCTCACTTTTTAATGTTTTGACTATCTGGACCATAAATGATCTGCATTTATATCTTATATTATTTAGAAAATATATATCTGCTTTTAATCCCCTTGTTTTTAACTTTTAATTTTTCAAATGGATTTTAAAATCTGTGTTTCTGCTAACTATCATGTCAAGAAGGAAATGTTCTCTTTTGAGTCCTACCTTTGCTAGATGAAGAATGTGGCTCACCTCTCCTCTCACTACCCCTTCATGTTAAGGCCTTGGATTTGTGGGGCTCTGGATGTTGTGCTTACTTTTTGAAATAAAAATAATGAATAATTTCCTATATATAGAAAATTATTATGCATATAAACCATGCATTTTTATCACAAAGGATTTTAGTTGGCAGTTTTCTGCAATATACTAGTATTTTCACAAGGTGGAAATACAGAGGATTGATTGGCTTAAATCCTGAATCCCTACATCCTCTATCAGCACCCAGTGTTCTTGCAGGTTTTCAAAGAAACTCTCCTTGCTATTAGGCTAAGGCTTTAGATTCAAATACTCATAGAGAGTCTTAGCCCCAGGCTAAAAATAGGGCCCACCTTGAGCGTGGGCCCTATTTTGTTCCTTCTTCCATGGATATGTCTGGAGCAGTCTTCTTTAGTTCTGATTCCTGGCCAACATCATAGAAAGATGAATCCTTTAGGAAGTGCACCGAAGAAGGAGCACTTTTACTTAATGCCTAGAGCTCCTCATCTCTGCCAACCACCCCAAGTCTCTCTCTCTCTCTCTTTTTAATTTTTATTTTTTTGCTGGGCCCAACCCTTGTTTCTGTTTGAGCAAAATGCATGAACTTAGAACAGACATTCTTAAGCCATGTGCTGTGTTACACTGTTGTGCTATGAGCATTTAACTTATTTTTGCTGTAACCATGAATACATCTTGAAAGGCTGCTGTCTGTTGGATGAAACACTGAACTAAGCAGGTCATATAACAGGCTGTAGAGTAGGAGCTCCAAATTGGAACTAAGGGGCTTAAAGGGTAGTACCATGCCCACTGCTGTCAAACAAGAATTAAGCATTCAGTGGAATATGTGAGGGCTTTGCCTTCTGACATTGTGGTTTTGGCCATACAGAGGGTTATTTTTTAAAATTAGCATGGTATAGAAGAGTGACCTCATGGACAGTGCAGTAACTAGATGCTTCCAAAGGGTGTGAGATGCTGCTATTCTCCAGTAGTATTTGTGTTATAATTATTCCTGGCTTGTTTACCTTTTGTATTTTTTGAGTGCCAAAAATTACAGCATTCAAAAAATGTGCCATAAATACAACAAAGTTGACAACTACTGATCTGGAACCTTTCTAAATGTGACCAGTCAGAGACCATAGCCAGTATTTTCTATTGTCTATAGAATGGGATGGGCAGAGAAAATAGCCAACAAAAAAGGAAAAAAAAAAACCCCAAATGTTTCATGGTTTCAACTTTCTTAGCATACCAGTCAAGTTGTTCTGGTTCCATCACCTTTAAATTATGTGAAGGAGAACTCTGCCATCAATAGGTTCATTGTAATGCCAAACTTTCCATATTTTGGAAAACCATTCATTTACCTGCCAGGTAAGCTGCCTCCTCTCTTAGAGTTCATGGTAGGGAACTATAAGCATAAAGACATTTCTGAGGAGCTTTTCCTTATTTTATTGACTGCCTAATATATTTACAACTTCCCAATTTATTTTTTCAGACTGTTAACTCCTGTGTTCCTAGATTCCCAGTTTTCAACTGATTGTGGGCTTTTTTCTAGGGAAACAGATTTAACTTCCATGCAAGTGGTGGGATGCCCCATATCATGACTTTGTATATTCTAACTTTAAACACTCTTCTTATTTCTATATGTCTCCAGACCAGCAAACTTACACAGTCTTCTTGTTATTGATATTTGCCTTTTGTGTGTTCCAAGAGCATGTCCCTAAGTGCACAGAAGAGGTGATTTTTCTTCCATCATTTTCTCCAAAACCTCTTCTTTCCTCCATCTAAAGTCCCCAGACCCTGGATAAGATTTCTATTCTGTTGCACTGATGGAACAGAACTTTTCCCTTTTTCTTTACAGAAGGGTCTGGCTCTTATCACCTCTGAATAGCATGCCATTTTCTTAGCCTCATCTAAGAGACAGACTGTAGGGCAAGAGAAGATCTAGAATGTTGATCACCAACAAATGGCAGACATTATCAGGTAAAAAATCTGCCCACCCAAACTCTGGACCTTAATGTGCAAGTCTAACTAGTTCCATAAAACCAATCCCTGCTAACCCCCCAAATAGGTTGCCCGTAGGCTTACAAGTGGCTTCCTTGGTTTCTAGTGGGATACCACAGGTGAGTGATATATTATGCTTCTCAATTTATTTCCATTGGTTAGAAAACTGGTAAAAAATTCCTTTTCAATGGTGTAGTTTTAGAATCTCAACTGAGACTTCTTTGGTCTTAGTGATGAGTCTTCATGGGTATTTTGGCTTACATGTAGTAACAATAATCAAGTCATTCACCCAGAGTAAGATTTTGGTGTCTTTATTTTTAACTATTTGCATTATGCATCATCACATAGATAACCATTTGTTTTGCTGGTCTCATTGCTCACTTAGAAGTCTGAATATAATTCTTTCTCAGAGTGTGGGAAATCATGGATTGATATTCTTAGTTTTTGATATCGTGCTTTTTATTTTTAACCTTCTTAGACAACTTGTGAGCAAGAAAGTCAGGAACCGTGAGCCACCTGCCATCTTAATTTGACATCTAGTCTCACTACTTTCAAACTCCTCTACTTCAAAATAATCTTACAAGTGAATCACTATTGTTAAACGGATCTTTGAAGGCATTTAGACAACCAGACTGAAAACAATCTAGGCATCTTAGATATTTGTGGCTTTACAGAAAATAAAACAAAACAACCCTTTCAGCATCAAGTTACATTTTCCATAGCTAGAGAATGGTAAATAACTATATAACCCATTCATCTAGATAGTTTGATACTACTTACTGATACTGGAGTGGGGGAGGGAAGTACTGGAAAGGGAAGGGCATGGTCCCTGGCTAGGGCTCCACCCCTGGGCGTGTGCCCATGAACCTAGGGGAGGACAGGCATTTCTGTTTTTGGGCCCAAATGTTGTATTTCCCAAGAACAACCTGGCCTACCATGCTTCTATCCTGTGCCTATAAAATCTCCCAATACCCTAACTAGCAAGCGCACAGCAACTGGATGTTGAGAGGAACACACTAGCGGAAGAAGATACAAGTGGCTGGACATTGAGGGGAATGCTCTGGCATAAGAGCACATTGACAAACACTGGCAGGCCAGCAGGCTATTGACCAGCAGAACAAGGCGGAGTTTGGCTGGGGCAGTTGAAGGAGAGAGCTCCACTGCTGAGTGGCTGACTCCAGGGGAAAACCACCTTCCCACTCCATCTCCCTTCTGGCTCCCCCATCTGCTGAGAGCTACTTCCACTCACTAAAATCTTTGCATTCATTCTCCAAGCCCATGTGTGATCTGATTCTTCTGGTACACCAAGGCAAGAACCCTGGGATACAGAAAGCCCTCTGTCCTTGCGATAAGGCAAAGGGTCTAATTGAGCTGACTAACACAAGCTGCCTACAGACAGCTAAACTGAAAGAGCACACTGTAACACTTGCCCACTGGGGCTTCAGGAGCTGTAAACATTCACCCCTGGACACTGCTGTGGGGTCGGAGCCCCATAGCCTGCCCGTCTGCATGCTCCCTCTTGAGGTTTGAGCAGTGGAGCACCAGAGCAGTGAGCCACTCTCCCTGTGGCACACCCTGTGGGGGAGACAAGGGAACTTTTCCCATTTTGCTACCAAGGCAAGTGACATGAATGATCGAATAATAACCGGCTACATTTTATTTAATTTTTAATTTTTTTAGTAGTCAGAAGATTTTATTAACTGTAAGCCAGGGAATGGACTGATAAATTTTATCCTGCAAATCAGTGAAAAAAATAACTCTTTTAGAAGGACAAACACACATACACAGGTGCTCACAGGGAAGTTGGTTGTTGGTTGAGAGGCAGGTCAGAACCTTGGAGAGCTCAAGATAAAGGAGGGGCAGAACCACAATCAGAAGCTTCCATGGTTGCCCCCCACATGTATGAGTTTTATTTATTTATTTTTTCCCTTCAATTTTTATTATAAGCTCAGGGGTACGTGTGCAGGATGTGCAGGTTTGTGACATAGGTAAACCTGTGCCATGGTGTTTTGCTGTACAGATCTTCCCATCACCTAGGTATTAAACCCAGCACCCATTAACCCATTATTCTTCCTGATGCTCTCAACATTTTAAACGCTATTTTCTCTAAAGATGCATCAAGAGATTAGCTGCTTCTTCAGTCCTGGATCTAACATAATTTCTACACTAAAGTGAAGATAAAGTTTATTCAGATTATTTGTACGAGTACTTTCTCATCAAAGTGTAGCAGTCTACTTTCTGTTTCCCATGGGTGATAGGAGATCGGGTTGATGAAACAGCAGTAATTTAGAGACTAGTTTTGGCTGCATATTGCAATCTTTCTTTAGAACTATCCTAAAAGCTGTCTGTTGCTTTGAAGTGAATCTTCCATTTCCTCCTCTTGTTTTGGACCTGCTCAGGAGCAATAAAATAGAGCAAATGTAAACAGCAGAAATGAGACAGAAGGGGACTTGGAGATAAAAGAAATATGTTTCTTCTGCATTCTTTAGAATGCAGACTAGTTCCTGGCAGAGAGTAGATGCTCAGTTAACGTTTGTCAGATTAAGTGCATAATCCAAATATTCAGAACAGAAATCTAAATATTTTTTACTTGCCTGAACACAGGAACCTTACTCCTAGAAAATTTGGCTGGCTAGCAGAAACAACTTTAAGTGCCTTGAAAAAATAAGTAACAGATGATAGATTGCTTCTAACTGGAGGCTGGTGGAAGACAACATCACATTAGGTCTAGGAGAGGAATATTACTTGGAAAGGTCGTCTTGAGTCAGTGATGGGTTGAGAGGATGCAGTAGTAACCAAACAGGTCGACCAAACCAGCAGCCATCAGGGATGGAGCCAAGGCAAACTTCAAGCAGACAATGCTGGATACAAACCATGTCTACCTTCTCAGATTGCCTCCCACCCACCTTTCTCTTTATGGGTTGGTGTAATAGCTATGCTGAGTATCCTGTCTCCTTCTGGATGTGGATGAAAGGCCACATTCTGGAGTTTAGAACCTGCTTTTTAAAGTGGCACTCAGGGGATTAAATGACACAATCCAGAAGTGTGTGTAAGGAGTGATTAGCTCTCTGCATGTAAAACTTGATCACAGAAAAATGAAAGACAGGAGTCCTCTCTTCCTTCTTCCTTTCAAGGACTACTCCAAGGTGAGATTTCATTCGCACATTTTCTTGAGAAGTCCTGAGAACTGGCAGACATGGTTGCTTCCTGACCCTTGTGTTGCTTCTTTCTCCTCACCCTCATTCTTCTAGCCTTTCATTTCCCAACTGAAGGGTCAGTCCTTTTGTTCTTTCTTCCGGCTGTGCTTTCTAAGAAATCAGGAGTAAGATATTGACTACCCCAGAGCTGTCTCACTTGGAGCTCTTTCCCTCAAGAGGGAAGCGTTTTTGCCCTGTTTAGGCTCTTGCTCCATGGGCTGCACCCACTGTCCTGCACCCACTGTCCGACACGCCCCAGTGATATGAACCCGGTACCTCAGTTGGAAATGCCAAAATACCCCGTCTTCTGTGTCGTTTTTCTGCAACAAGCTTTTCTGTTTAGTGCTTTTGTTTGTCATCCAAGGACACAGAGAAGAGTCCTTCCTCAGAAACCATGCCCTCAGTCTCCTATGTTACTCTTTTTTTGGTTCTGTATAATAGTTATTTCACACTATAATAAATATTAGCTATACTTGCCATCGTATAGGTGTAGGGGAGGATGAGGAGGTTCAAACTGTATTCCCAACATTATAACTTCCTGTTACATCCAAGAGCTGTTGAACAACATCAAGTTTCCCAACATATGTGTGATTGGAATCCAAGGAGAAGAAAGGGAGACAGTTCAGAAAATAATATTTGTGGAAATAATGCCTGGGAATTTTCAAAAATTAATGACAGAAACCAAACCACAGATCCAGGAGTCTCAGAGAACAGCAAGAACAAAAAAACAAAAACCACTCACTCCTCTCCCTGCATACACATGCTGTGGCATAGCATAAAACCTCAAAACAAACAAAATCTTAAAGGTAGTCAGAGAAAATGAAGCATTACATAAAGAGGAACAAAGGTACAGTGGTGCAAAGAATGAAGTAAACTTTTTGTCAGAAACTATGCAAGCCAGAGACAATGGAGTAACAACTCTAACGTGCTAAAAGAAAAGTATTTGTTAACGAAAAATTCCATAACTTCTGAAAATACCTTAAAAACTCAAGATAAATAAAGATTTCCTCAGACACACAAAAATGGTGAGAATTCAATTTCAGCAGACCTACTGTATGAGAAATATTAAAAGATGTTCTTCAGGCAGAAAAAAATAAGATACCAGACTGCAATGTAGACATATATGAGGAAATACATTTCATTCTTTCTTTAAGATATTGACTACCCTAAAGCTGTCCCACCTAGAGCCCTTTCCCTCAACTTTTGTTTCCTTTCTCTCTCTCTCTCTTTCTCTTTCTCTCCTCTCTCCCTCCCCTTCTCTCTTCTCATTTCTTTTCATTTCTTTTCTTTTCTTTTTGACAGAGTCTTGCTCTGTCTCCCAGGCTGGAGTGTGATATCGGCTCACTGCAGCCTCTGCCTCCTGGGTTCAAGAGATCCTTGTGCCTCAGCATCCTGAGTAGCTGGAATTACAGGCGCGTGCCACTATGCCTGGCTAATTTTTATATTTTCAGTAGGGTCGGGGTTTCACCATGTTGGCCAGGCTGGTCTCAAACTTTTGACCTCAAATGATCTACCTGTCTTGCTCTCCCAAAGTGCTGGGATTACAGGTGTGAGCCACTGCACCTGACACCCCCTCAACCTTTTCTATTTAGTGTTTTGTGTTTGTAATTCAAGGACATAACGAGAAAAGAGTTCTTCCTCGAAAACCATACCTTCAGTCCCCTATGTTATTCCTTTGTTAGTTCTCTTACTCTGTGTAATTCTTTCATACTATAATAAATTTTAGCTATACTTGCCTAGGTATAGGTATAGTAGGTGGTGAAAATGGAAATAATGAAGGTAAAATTAAATTAATTTTCTAAATATTCTTTTTTTTTTTAGAGAGTTTGGATTGTTTTAATATGTAGCTTATTTTCTCAATTGATGCTATTGCACAAAATTTTCAACAAATCTATAAAAACACATCTCCACAAAAATGGAAAATTTTTTCCTTCTAATTGTTTATATAAGCCTTAAAACACCCAATGGCCTAAAGTTATTGCAATATGATACTGCTAACAAATGGTTCTGTTGGGATATGAATGTTTCCTAATGATAGATAGGTCATACTGGCTTATGGTCGCTGATACACATGCCTGAATCTGTCTAGATCCAAACTCTTTGTATACAATAGGATTACCTCTTTTGTGGGAATTAAGTTCTAAACGAGGCAGCCAAATTCTCTTAAACTTGCAATTAATCCATCCATAAGTATATACATTGTTGGGGAAATACAACCTCGTATTGTCTTTCTTATTAAAGGAAAAATAAAATTCTAGACATTTATACTATTTGCGTCAGTAAGAGCATCACAGCCCTAGGATTAGAGAGTAGAGAGGCGCCTGAAGGTTTTACTGCATATTCTTTAAATATTATCCTTCCTAACTACAATACATTTTAATAAATATGTTTGTTGCTATAAGGAATAAGTGAAATACCAAGTGCCACTTTATAAAAAATTAGATTCTAAAGTCTGGGGAAGCCAAAAAAAATGTACACACGGTTCTGCTCCATTGTTTTTCTCATTTTTCAACATTATTAAGGTATAATTGGAAAATAAAAAATTTATATATTTACAGTATGTAACATGATATTTTGATACATTGTAAAATGATTAAACCAAGCCAATTAACATATCCATTACCTCACATACTCATTTTTTTGTGGTGAGACATTTAAGATGTACTCTTTTAGCAATTTTCTTTTTTTAATACTTATTTATGTTTATTTATGTTTATTGATTATTATTTTTTAAATTATACTTTAAGTTCTAGGGTACATGTACACAACGTGCAGGCTTGTTACATATGTATACATGTGCCATGTTGGTGTGCTGCACCCATCAACTCGTCATTTACATCAGGTATAACTCCCAATGCCATCCCTTCCCCTTCCCCCTCCCCACAATAGGCCCCAGTGTGTGATGTTCCCCTTCCTGTGTCCAAGTGATCTCATTGTTCAGTTCCCACCTATGAGTGAGAACATGCGGTGTTTGCTTTTCTGTTCTTGCGATAGTTTGCTGAGAGTGATGGTTTCCAGCTGCATCCATGTCCCTACAAAGGACGTGAACTCATCCTCTTTTTATGGCTGCATAGTATTCCATGGTGTATATGTGCCATATTTTCTTAATCCAGTCTATCTCTGATGGACTTTTGGGTTGATTCCAAGTCTTTGCTATTGTTAATAGTGCTGCAACAAACATACACGTGCATGTGTCTTTACAGCAGCATGATTTATAATCCTTTGGGTATATACCCAGTAATGGGATGGCTGGGTCAAATGGCATTTCTAGTTCCAGATCCTTGAGGAATGGCCACACTGTCTTCCACAATGATCGAACTAGTTTACAGTTGCACCAACAGTGTAAAAGTGTTCCTATTTCTCCACATCCTCTCCAGCACCTGTTGTTTCCTGATTTTTTAATGATTGCCATTCTAAGTGGTGTGAGATGGTACCTCATTGTGGTTTTAATTTTCATTTCTCTGATGGCGAGTGATAATGAGCATTTTTTCATGTATCTGTCAGCTGTATGAATGTCTTCTTTTGAGAAATGTCTGTTCATATCCTTTACCCACTTTTTGATGGAGTTGTATATTTTTTTCTTGTAAATTTGTTTGAGTTCTTTGTAAGTTCTGGACATTAGCCCTTTGTCAGATTAGTAGATTGCAACAGTTTTCTCCCATTCTGTAGGTTGCCTGTTCACTCTGATGGTAGTTTCTTTTGCTGTGCAGAAGCTCTTTAGTTTAATGAGATCCCATTTGTCAATTTTGGCTTTTGTGGCCGTTGCTTTTGGTGTTTTAGACATGAAGTCCTTGCCCATGCCTATGTCCTGAATGGTATTACCTAGGTTTTCTTCTAGGATTTTTATGGCATTAGGTCTAACATTTAAGTCTCTAATCCATCTTGAATTAATTTTCGTATAAGGAGTAAGGAAAGGATCCAGTTTCAGCTTTCTACTTATGGCTAGCCAATTTTCCCAGAACCATTTATCAAACAGGGAATCCTTTCCCCTTTTCTTCTTTTTATCAGGCTTGTCAAAGATCAGATGGCTGTAGATGTGTGGTATTATTTCTGAGGGCTCTGTTCTGTTCCATTGGTCTATATCTCTGTTTTGGTACCAGTACCATGCTGTTTTGCTTACTGTAGCCTTGTAGTATAGTTTGAAGTCAGGTAGCGTGATGCCTCCAGCTTTGTTCTTTTGACTTAGGATTGTCTTGGCAATGCAGGCTCTTTTTTGGTTCCATATAAAATTTAAAGTAGTTTTTTTCCAATTCTGTGAAGAAAGTCAATGGTAGCTTAATGGGGATGGCATTGAATCTATAAATTACCTTGGGCAGTATGGCCATTTTCACAGTATTGATTCTTCCTATCCATGAGCATGGTATGTTCTTCCATTTGTTTGTGTCCTCTTTTTTTTCACTGAGCAGTGGTTTGTACCTCTCCTTGAAGAGATCCTTCACATCCCTTGTAAGTTGCATTCCTAGGTATTTTTATTCTCTTTAAAGCAATTGTGAATGGGAGTTAATTTATGATTTGGCTCTCTGTTTGTCTATTATTGGTGTATAAGAATTCTTGTGATTTTTGCATATTGATTTTGTATCCTGAGACTTTGCTGAAGTTGCTTATCAGCTTGAGGAGATTTTGGGCTGAGACAATGGGGTTTTCTAAATAGACAATCGTGTCATCTGCAAACAGGGACAATTTGACTTCTTCTTTTCCTGAGTACCCTTGATTTCTTTCTCTTGCCTGATTGCCCTAGCCAGAACTTCCAACACTATGTTGAATAGGAGTGGTGAGAGAGGGCATCCCTGTCTTGTGCCGGTTTTCAAAGGGAATGCTTCCAGTTTTTGCCCATTCAGTATGATATTGGCTGTGGGTTTGTCATAAATAGCTCTTATTATTTTGAGATACGTTCCATGAATACTGAATTTATTGAGAGTTTTTAGCATGAAGGGCTGTTGAATTTTGTCAAAGGACTTTTCTGCATTTATTGAGATAATCATGTGGTTTTTGTCTTTGGTTCTGTTTATATGCTGGATTACGTTTATTGATTTGCATATGTTGAACCAGCCTTGCATCCCAGGGATGAAGCCCACTTGATCATGGTGGATAAGATTTTTGATGTGCTGATGGATTTGGTTTGCCAGTATTTTATTGAGGATTTTTGCATTGATGTTCATCAGGGATATTGCTCTAAAGTTCCCTTTTTTTTGTTGTGTCTCTGCCAGGCTTTGGTGTCAGGATGACGTTGGCCTCATAAAACGAGTTAGGGAGGATTCCCTCTTTTTCTATTGATTGGAATAGTTTCAGAAGGAATGGTACCAGCTCCTCCTTGTACCTCTGGTAGAATTCAGCTGTGAATCCATCTGGTCCTGGACTTTTTTTCGTTGGTAGGCTATTAATTATTGCCTCAGTTTCAGAGCCTACTATTGGTCTATTCAGGGATTCAGCTTCTTCCTGGTTTAGTCTTGGGAGAGTGTATGTGTCTAGGAATTTATCCATTTCTTCTAGGTTTTCAAGTTTATTTGCTTAGAGGTGTTTATAGTATTCTCTGATGGTAGTTTGTATTTCTGTGGGGTTGGTGGTGATATCCCCTTTATCATTTTTTATTGCGTCTATTTGATTCTTTTCTCTTTTCTTGTTTATTAGTCTTGTTAGCAGTCTATCAATTTTGTTATCTTTTCAAAAAGCCATTTCCTGGATTCATTGATTTTTTTTGAAGGATTCTTTGTGTCTCTATCTCCTTCAGTTCTGCTCTGATCTTAGTTATTTCTTGCCTTCTGCTAGCTTTCGAATGTGTTTGCTCTTGCTTCTCTAGTTCTTTTAATTGTGATGTTAGGGTGTCAATTTTAGATCTTTCCTGCTTTCTCTTGTGGGCATTTAGTGCTATAAATTTCCCTCTATACACTGCTTTAAATGTGTCCCAGAGATTCTGGTATGTTGTATCTTTGTTCTCATTGGTTTCAAAGAACATCTTTATTTCTGCCTTCATTTCATTATGTACCCAGTAGTCATTCAGGAGCAGGTTGTTCAGTTTCCATGTAGTTGAGCGGTTTTGATTGAGTTTCTTAGTCCTGAGTTCTAGTTTGTTTGCACTGTGGTTTGAGAGACAGTTTGTTATAATTTCTATTATTTTACATTTTCTGAGGAGTGCTTTACTTCCAACTATGTGGTCAATTTTGGAATAAGTGTGATGTGGTGCTGAGAAGAATGTATATTCTGTTGATTTGGGGTGGAGAGTTCTGTGGATGTCTATTAGGTCTGCTTGGTGCAGAGTTGAATTCAATTCCTGGATACCTTTGTTAACTTTCTGTCTCATTGATGTGTCTAGTGTTGACAGTGGGGTGTTAAAGTCTCCCATTATTATTGTGTGGGAGTCTAAGTCTCTTTGTAAGTCTCTAAGGACTTACTTTATGAATCTGGGTGCTCCTGTATTGGGTGCATATATATTTAGGATAGTTGGCTCTTCTTGTTGAATTGATCCCTTTACCATTATGTAATGGCCTTCTTTGTCTCTTGTGATCTTTGTTGGTTTAAAGTCTGTTTTATCAGAGACTAGGATTGCAACCCCTGCCTTTTTTTGTTTTCCATTTGCTTGGTAGATCTTCATACATCCCTTTATTTTGAGCCTATGTGTGTCTCTGCATGTGAGATGGGTCTCCTGAATACAGCAAACTGATGGGTCTTGACTCTATCCAATTTGCCAGTCTGTGTCTTTTAATTGGATGATTTAGCCTATCTACATTTAAGGTTAATATTGTTATGCGTGAACTTGATCCTGTCATTATGATGTTAGCTTGTTATTTTGCTCGTTAGTTGATGCAGTTTCTTCTTAGCATCAATGGTCTTTACATTTTGGCATGTTTTTGCAATGGCTGGTACTGGTTGTTCCTTTCCATGTTTAGTGCTTCCTTCAGGATCTCTTGTAGGGCAGGCCTGTTGGTGATAAAATCTCTCAGCATTTGCTTGTCTGTAAAGGATTTTATTTGTCCTTCACTTATGAAACTTAATTTGGCTGGATATGAAATTCTGGGTTTAAAATTCTTTTCTTTAAGAATGTTGAATATTGGCCCCCACTCTCTTCTGGCTTGTAGAGTTTCTGCCGAGAGATCTGCTGTTAGTCTGATGGCTTCCCTTTGTGGATAACCCGACCTTTCTCTCTGGCTGCCCTTAACAGTTTTTCCTTCATTTCAACTTTGGTGAATCTGATAATTATGTGTCTTGGAGTTGCTCTTCTCGAGGAGTATCTTTGTGGCGTTCTCTTTATTTCCTGAATTTGAATGTTGGCCTGCCTTGCTACGTTGGGGAGGTTCTCCTGGATAATATCCTGAAGAGTGTTTTCCAACTTGGTTCCGTTCTCCCTGTCACTTTCAGGTACACCAATCAGACATAGATTTGGTCTTTTCACATAATCCCATATTTCTTGGAGGCTTTGTTCATTTCTTTTTACTCTTTTTTCTCTAAATTTCTCTTCTTGCTTCATTTCATTCATTTGATCTTCAATCTCTGATACTCTTTCTTCCAATTGATCGAGTCGGTTACTAAAGCTGGTGCATCTGTCACGTAGTTCTCGTGTCATGGTTTTCATCTCTCTTAGGTTGTTTATGGACATCTCTGCATTGGTTATTCCAGTTATCTATTCATCAAATCTCTTTTCAAGGTTTTTAGTTTCTTTGCGCTGGGTTCGTAGTTCCTCCTTTGGCTCTGCGAAGTTTGATCAACTGAAGACTTCTCTCAACTCATCAAAGTCATTCTCCATCCAGATTTTTTCTGTTGCTGGCGAGGAGCTGCATTCCTTTGGAGGGGGAGAGGTGCTCTGATTTTTTGAATTTTGAGCTTTTCTGCACTGCTTTTTCCGGATCTTTGTGGTTTTATCTACCTTTCGTCTTTGATGATGGTGATGTACAGATGGAGTTTTGGTGTGGATGTCCTTTCTTTTTGTTAGTTTTCCTTCTAACAGTCAGGACCCTCAGCTGCAGGTCTGTTGGAGTTTACTGGAAGTTCACTCCAGACCCTGATTGCCTGGGTATCAGCAGCGGAGGCTGCAGAAGAGTGAATATTGCTGAACAGCAAATGTTGCTGCCTGATCATGCCTCTGGAAGCTTCATCTCAGATGGGTACCCGGCCGTGTGGGGTGTCAGTCTGCCCCTACTGGGGGGTGCCTCCCAGTTAGGCTACTCGGGGGTCAGAGACCCACTTGAGGAGGCAGTCTGTCCTTTCTCAGATCTCAAACTCTGTGCTGGGAGAACCATTACTCTCTTCAAAAGTGTCAGACAGTGACATTTAACTCTGCAGGGGTTTCTGCTGCCTTTTGTTTGGCTATGCCTTGTCCCCGGAGGTGGAGTCTACAGAGGCAGGCAGGCCTCCTTGAGCTGCATTGGGCTCCACCCAGTTTGAGCTTCCCAACTGCTTTGTTTACCTACTCAAGCCTCAGCAATGGCGGGCATCCCTCCCCCAGCCTCGCTGCCACCTTGCAGTTAGATCTCAGACTGTTGTGCTAGCAATGAGGGAGAGTCCGTGTGTGTGGGACCCTCCAAGCCAGGTGCAGGATGTAATCTCCTGGTGTGCTGTTTGCTAAGACCCTTGGAAAAGTGCCGTATTAGGGTGAGAGTGACCCAATTTTCCAGGTGCTGTGTGTCACAGTTTCCCTCGGCTAGGAAAGGGAATTACCCCTTGTGCTTCTCGGGTGAGGCAATGCCTTGCCCTGTTTTGGCTCTCGCTCGGTGGACTGCACCCAGTGTCCTGTACCCACTGTCCAACATGCCCCAGTGAGATGAACCTGGTACCTCAGTTGGAAATGCATAAATCTCCCATCTTCTGTGTCGCTCACAATGGGAGCTGTCGCCTGGAGCTGTTCCTATTCAGCCATCTTGGAACCACCCCCACTTTATGTGGCTATTAAAATGACTCAATTAAAATCTACCATCTTGCTAGCTGTTTTATATTTATTCTATCTATTCTTTAGTTTTTGCTCTCCTTTTCAGCCTCCTCTTTTGTTAATTGAATGTATTTTATTATTATATTTTATCTTCATTATTTTTTATTGGTTGTCCTAGGTTTTAAAATATACATCTTTAATTAACAAGAGTCTACCTTCAAATAACATTGTTTCCTTTGCTATGTAAGGACATCACAATAGTTAGTCCCAATTCCTCCCTCCCATTAATCGTACTATTGCTTTCATACTGTCTGCTTTTGTATATGCTGTAAACACACAATACAGTGTTACTGTTTTTGCTTTAGAAGTTATCTTTTAGAGTAGATTTTCTAAACCTTAGCGGTATTTTGGACTTGAGAATTCTGTTTGTGTGAGTCCGTCCCATGTATGGTAGGATGTTTAACAGCATCCCAGACCTTTACCCACTAGCATTAGTAGCACCACCCCAGCTGTGACAATCAAAAATGTCTCCAGACATTGCTTGTGTTCCTATGGGGAAGAATGATAAAGGAAAGGGTTGGGTTCAGAACCATTGTTTTAGAGTAATTAAGAATATTTAGTGGGGGATGCCAGGATGGCTGAATAGGAACAGCTCCAGCCTCTAGCTCCCAGTGTGAGCAACAGAGAAGACGGGTGATTTCTGCATTTCCAACTGAGGTACCAGGTTCCTCTCACTGGGGCATGTTGGAAAGTCAGTGCAGGACAGTGGGTGCAGTCCAGTAAGTGAGAGCCTAAGCAGGGTGAGGCATTGCCTCACCCGGGAAGCACAAGGGGTAATTCACTTTCCTAGCCGAGGGAAACTGTGACACACAGCACCTGGAAAAATCGGGTCACTCCCACCCTAATACTGCACTTTTCCAAGGGTCTTAGCAAACAACACACCAGGAGATTATATCCTGTGCCTGGCTTGGAGGGTCCCACACCCACAGACCCTCCCTCATTGCTAGCACAGCAGTCTGAGATCTAACTGCAAGGTGGTAGTGAGGCTGGGGGAGGGATGCCCGCCATTGCTGAGGCTTAAGTAGGTAAACAAAGTGGCTGGGAAGCTCGAACCAGGTGGAGCTCACCGCAGCTCAAGGAGGCCTGCCTGCCTCTGTAGACTCCACCTCTGGGGACAGGGCATAGCTAAACAAAAAGCAGCAGAAACCTCTGCAGATGTAAATGTCCCTGTCTGACAGCTTTGAAGAGACTAGTGATTCTCCCAGCACGGAAGTTGAGATCTAAGAACAGACAGACTGCCTGCTCAAGTGGGTCCTTGACCCCCGAGTAGCCTAACTGGGAGAGCCTAACTGGGAGTAGCCTAACTGGAGTGGACCTCAAGCAAAGGAAGAACATTCCATGCTTATGGATAGGAATAATCAATATCATGAAAATGGCTACACTGCCCAAGGTAATTTATAGATTCAATGCCATCCCCATTAAGCTACCAATGACTTTCTTCACAGAATTGGAAAAAACTACTTTAAAGTTCATATGGAAATAAAAAACAGCCCGCACTGCCAAGACAATCCTAGGCCAAAAGAACAAAGCTGGAGGCATCACGCTACCTGACTTCAAACTATACTACAAGGCTACAGTAACCAAAACAGCATGGTACTGGTACCAAAACAGAGATATAGACCAATGGAACAGAACAGAGCCCTCAGAAATAATACCACACATCTACAATCATGTGATCTTTGACAAACCTGAGCAAAACAAGAAATGGGGAAAGGATTCCCTATTTCATAAATGGTGCTGGGAAAACCAGCTAGCCATAAGTAGAAAGCTGAAACTGGATCCCTTCCTTACACCGTATACAAAAATTAATTCAAGATGGATTAGAGACTGAAATGTTATGTCTAAAACCATAAAAACCCTAGAAGAAAACCTAGACAATACCATTCAGGACATAGGCATGGGCAAGGACTTCATGTCTAAAACACCAAAGGCAAAGGCCACAAAAGCCAAAATTGACAAATGGGATCTAATTAAACTAAAGAGCTTCTGCACAGCAAAAGAAACTACCATCAGAGTGAACAGACAAGCTGCAGAATGGGAGAAAATTGTTGCAATCTACTCATCTGACAAAGGGCTAATATCCAGAACTTACAAAGAACTCAAACAAATTTACAAGAAAAAAACACACAACCCCATCAAAAAGTGGGTAAAGGATATGAACAGACATTTCTCAAAAGAAGACATTTATGCAGCCAAAAGACACATGAAAAAATGCTCATCATCACTCGCCATCAGAGAAATGAATATCAAAACCACATGGCAATCATTAAAATGTCAGGAAACAACAGGTGCTGGAGAGGATGTGGAGAAATAGGAACACTTTTACACTGTTGGTGGAACTGTAAACTAGTTCAACCATTGTGGAAGACAGTGTGGTCATTCCTCAAGGATCTAGAACTAGAAATGCCATTTGACCCAGCCATTCCATTACTGGGTGTATACCCAAAGGATTATAAATCATGCTGCTATAAAGACTCATGCACATGTATGTTTATTGCGGCACTATTCAGAATAGTAAAGACTTGGAACCAACCCAAATGTCTCTCAATGACAGATTGGATTAAGAAAATGTGGTACATATACACCATGGAATACTATGCAGCCATAAAAAAGGATGAGTTCATGTCCTTTGTAGGGACATGGATGCAGCTGGCAACCATAATTCTCAGCAAGCTGTTGCAAGAACAGAAAACCAAACACCACATATTCTCACTCATAGGTGGGAATTGAATAATGAGAACACTTGGGCACAGGAAGGGGAACATCACACACCGGGGCTTGTCGTGGGGTGGGGGAAGGGAGGAGGGATAGCATTAGGAGATATACCTAATGTAAATGACGAGTTAATGGGTGCAGCACACCAACATGGCACATATATACATATGTAACAAACCTGCACATTGTGCACATGTACCCTAGAACTTAAAGTGTAATTAAAAAAATAACCACATAAAGCTCATTTAATGATACCTGAATTAACTTAAAACCAAATCAAAGACATGAAAAAGAAAAATGTCATGTCATTATCCCTCATGGACCTATCTATCCTCATCAAAATACATTAGTCCCACTTATTGGTTGGAGATATTTTCTAAGACCCTCAGTGGATTCCTGGAATTGTGGATGATACCAAACCCTATATATACTATGCATGAATTTCTTGTTCCTTCTTCACAACAGATAAAGTCAAAGATGGAAAATTGGTTTTTATCATGGATCTTAGTAAGTTCAGCGTACGATTTTTTTTTCTTTCCATGTTAAGTCAGAAACTTTTACCTTTTCACTCAAAGTAGTCACTGATGACTTCTCTTTTGGCAGATCTGAATGGTCAGCATCACTACTCTTGTGCTCTAGGGCCATTATAAAATAAAATAAGAATCACTTGAACACAAGCATCACAATACCGGATACTATGATGGTTGCTCTGATAAACAAGACAACTCCTAAGTGACTAACAGGTGAGGGGTACAGACACATGAATCTCCTGGACAAAAGGAGGATTCACCTCCCTTCTGGGGCAGAGCCGGGCAGTGTGAGATTTTTATCGTGCTATCCAGAGTGGTGTGCAATTTAAAACACATGAATTGTTTATTTGTGGAATTTTCCATTTAATATTTCCAGACCATGGCTGACCATAGGTAACTGAAACTGTAGAAAGTGAAACCGTGAATAAGAGGAGACTACTGTATTGGCAAGTTGAATATGGTAATATATTAAAAAATACTAGGCTGGGCTCAGTGGCTTACACCTGTAATCCCAGCACTTTGGGAGGCCAAGGTGGGGAAATTGCTTGAGGCCAGGAGTTTGAGACCAGCCTGACCAACATGGCGAAACCCTGTCTCTACTAAAAATACAAAAATTAGCTGGGTATGGTGGTGCACGCCTGTAATCCCAGCTAGTTGGGAAGCTGAGGCAGGAGAATCACTTGAACCTGCGAAGAAGAGGTTGCAGTGAGCTGAGATAGCACCACTGCCCTTCACCCTGGGTGACATAGTGAGACTCCATCTCAAAAACAAAAACAAAACCAAAAAACGAAAAAAGACTGCACAGTGTAGCGAGGCTTATCATGGGTATGTCATGCTGGTTCAATACTAAAAAAATTCAGTCAATGTAACCCATCATATTAATGACGTAAAGAAGAAAAGCCACTTGATCATATTGACAGATGCAGAAATAGCATTTGAAAAATTCATCAGGCATCCATGATGAAAAGTGTCAGCAAACTCCTAATAGAAGGAACTTCCTCAGCCTGATAAAGGGCATATACGAAAACTGTACAGCTAACATCATTTTTAATGATGAAAGACTCAATTCTTACTCTCTAAAATCAAGAATAAAGCAGGAACACCACTCTCCCTAGTCCTATAATTTATAGCATTAGATGTCTTAACAAGGCCACTGAAGCAATAAGAAGAAATAAAAGAGGTTGGAAGAAGAAAAAAACTGCCCCTATTTGCAGACGACATGAACATTTATGAAATCTAGGAATTTAGAAAAAGGCTTCTAGAATGAAAAGTAGGTTTATCAAAATTGCGGGACACAGACCAACACCCAAAACCAACTGTTTTTCCATAAACTAGTAACAATCAATTGGAAACCACAATTTGAAAATGATATCATTTACTTTTGCTCCCAAAAATGAAAATACTTAGGTATAAGTATGCATGCATAAGATTCAGCATGCATAAGATCTACATGCTGAAACCCACAAAATGCTGAGGAAGAAATCAAAGAAGACAAATAAATGGAGCGACACATGGTATTAATTGATTAGAATACTCAACATAGTAAAGATGTCAATTCTCCCTCAACCGATCTGTAGACTTAATGCAACACCAGTCAAAATCCCAGCAAGTTTTTTTTTTGTAAATAAAGACAAGCTGATTCTAAAGTTTACATGCAAAAGCAATGGAACTAGAGTAGCTAAAACAACTTAGAAAAAGAATATAGTTAGAGGAATCTCATTACTAGATTTTAAGACTTACTATAAAGCAACAGTAATCAAGGCAATGGGATAAACACATAGATCAATGGAACAGAAAAGATACCCCACAAAATAGACCTCCACAAATACGGTAATTTGATTTTTGATAAAAGTGTAAAGTAATTCAATGGAGAAAGGATGGTCTTTTCAGCACATGCTGTTGAAACAATCTGTCATTCACATGCAAAAAGAGAGATGCATCCTCAACTTTATCCCTCATACCAAAAATTAACTCAATTGACTCATAGCTCTAAATATTCACTGTAAGACTATAAAATTTTTAGGACAAAACAGGACCATAGGGACCTCTTTGCTTAGTTATTCGGGTCGGAGAGAAGTACTTTCTTTCAGTTTCATGCCCAACATTGCTGTGTGCCCAGTGCTGTATCTGTCTATATTGCTGCCTTGAGAATGCAGCTTCATGACTGGGATTTGCTTCAGTGTAGGGCAGGGAGAATAAAAAGAGGAAAAAAAAATGAGGATTTGCCCCCACATCCTCCGTCCCACAGGGGCTCTTCTTTCAGGTTTTCTGGTTAGAAACAGAGGATTTCTCTGGGAACTTTTTCTGCCCTCAATTGCTGTGCAGTTCCTGGATTTGCATTGCTCTGCAGTCAAAGCTGGAAGATATAGAATGAAACGATGTCAGGAAATTCACTGCCCTCTGGGTTACTTTCAAGATTTGATTTTCCTCCCAAATGTGCCTGCTATTATTTACTAATCAGCCTCCAGATGCTCACTTTATGTGTTCTGTCCAAGGATTTTTCCACCCTTTCTGATACTGCAAACTGCCCTCCATTTTATCTCCCTGCATTTCAAAATGCACCATCTTAGTACATCTTAGTAGAACTGGAGCCACTAATTCTTTCCTCTTCTCCATGATTTTTTTTTTTTTTTTAAATCAGAGTCTTGCTCTGTTACCCAGGCTGGTGTGCTGTGGTACAATCATAGTTCACTGAAGCCTCACTTCGTGGACTCAAGTGATCCTTGTAGCTAGGACTACAGGCATGAGCCACCATGCCTGGCTAAGTTTTTCTATTTTTTGTAGAGATGAGATCCTGCTATCTTGCCCAGGCTGGTCTTGAACTCCTAGGCTCAAGTGATCCTCCTACTTTGGCTTCCCAAAGTTTTGAGATTACAGGCTTGAGCCACCTGGTCTGGCCCCACCAAGTTTTTGATGGAAGAAGTCAGGTTCCTCGGGTGGGTAATTGCTTTGAGGTGGAAACAGCACCAGGTTCTAGCCAACAAGACATAAGGGGGCCTTCTGGGAGAACTATTTTGCCCTAACCAAGAGAGAGACCCATGGAGAAATTCTACCTCCCTTTCTGCCATTGAGTGTTATTGTATAAGGACATGATGCTTGGAAGTGTGGCTGCCATTTTGTACCCCAAAGAAAAGCAAAAGCATCATAGAGAAGCAAAACGAGAGCCCAGATATGTTGAACAGTCAATTAGACAAACTTGAGCCAGTTGCCTTTAGACTCTTACTTGTGTGGGATCATAAAATTTCCAATATTTAAACTATTTTTAGTGAATACTTTAAAAATTGCAACCCAGGTCATTTAAAATTATAAACTGATATTATTCCATTTAGGGATTCAGCCATCCCCCAAAATAACTGGGATGGAATTAATGAATATTTGTTAATATGTTTTAATAATATGGACGAATTGCTAGTTTATTCACTGATTTGACATATGAGTGAAGATTGTTTTTATGTGTTAGAACAATAAAGCTAAAAATGGATATACAGCCTGAAAATAAATTTGGATTACAATAGAATTATTCTTGATTTCTTTGTGGACTTGGAGAGATGTTACAATTCTATTCATCTAAAAATTTTGTTTAAATGTATGGGGTACATATGCAATTTTGTTATGTGCACAGATTGTGAGGGGCATATGCCCGTCTCCCCTGGCATTTCCCTTGCCCTCTTCTTCTGGGTGTCTCTGGAAAGTCTTCTGCTATCCAATAAAGCTTGCATTGTGCAATATTGCCTTCTTGTTCTATCTTTCTGTGTTTTCTTTGATCAGCCCCAAAATCCTCAAACTCACCATTATTTTTGCTATTATTTTTCTTTTAGTGCTCATTAAAATATGTATGTGTATACATACACACACACACACACACACACACACACACACACACACACACACACTCTTTGGAATTCTTTTCCTTGTATGTCTCCTCCATATCCTCTCTCTCGTCCTTCAAATGTCTGCCCAAACCTTGCTTCTCAATGAGTCCTTCCTTGACCACCCTTTCTGATACTGCAACTGCCCTCCATTTTACCTCCCTGCTTTTCCAAATTTCCCTTCTCTTGTTCTATTTTTTTCTTATTTCTCCGCTACTTGTCGTCTATTCACATACTATACACTTTACTCATATATGTTTATTGTTTATTGTATGTCACTACCTATTAGGATATTATTTCTTCAGAACTTGAAGATACTGCTGCATGTCCTCATCAGTTTCACTGTTGCTAATGACAAGTCAAGATAAGACTATTTCCTTTGGTAGCCTTGAAGTTTTTCCCTAGAAACTTCTAGGTTCTCTTGTTTATCTGTGTAGTTCTGAGCGGTGCCAACTTTTTAAAAGAGAGCAGCCTTGTTCTTTCCTACCATTTGATACTTACTAAGCGTTCAATTCTGAAGATGTGGGTCTTTTTTCAGTTCTGGAAGTTTTTCTGTGTGTATACCCAAATACACACACACAGAGATCTCTCTATAAACATAATACACACACATATATAATTCTTTGTGTAGATATAATACACATCACACATGTAGATACACACATGAAATTTTCTGTCTGTGTGTATTACATTTATTTCCTCTCTGCTATCGTAGAACTTGTGGATTTGTTTTTTATGCAACTGAAGGTTTATCTCATATTTTCCACCTCTTTTTGTGGTTTTTAATGTTTTATGAAGCATTCTTTAGTTCAATTTGATTTTAATCTCTCCATTTTCCCCTTCAGCCTACGAGTTGAATTTTTAAATATGACCATATGTTTAATTTCTAAGATCTCTTTTGTTATATTTTTATAGAAGGCTTTTCTTATTTCTCTGAGGGTATTAACTGTCCTTATTTTAAAACTTTATTTTCCTTCATCTTCTATTTGTTGAATTTGGCTCCTGCCTTTTGTGGATATTAATTTTCCTCAAATGTTGTGTGATTCTTGTTTGGTTGCCTATATTTTTATTTGAGATTCTCCTTTTGCCTCTTGGTGGTCTGAGTGCAAATCCTGTCTCAGGGGGTTTAGGGGGAGGTGGGGATTGTTGCCAAGTAGGTTGTGTGAGCCCATAATCTTGTGGGCGTAAATCACTCTTGAGGATTGTGAGTGATGGTAGCAGCTGGAATTGTTCTCATTGACAGGCTTTTTAAAAAAATTATTATACTTTAAGTTCTAGGGTACATGTGCACAATGTGCAGGTTTGTTACATATGTATACATGTGCCATGTTGGTGTGCTGCACCCATTAACTCATCATTTACATTAGGTATATCTCCTAATGCTATCCCTCCCTCCTCCCCCCACCCCACGACAGGCCCTGGTGTGTGATGTTCCCCTTCCTGTGTCCAAGTGTTCTCATTGTTCAATTCCCACCTATGAGTGAGAACATGCGGTGTTTGGTTTTCTGTTCTTGTGACAGTTTGCTGAGAATGATGGTTTCCTGCATCCATGTCCCTACAAAGGACATGAACTCATCCTTTTTATGGCTGCATAGTATTCCATGGTGTATATGTGCCACATTTTCTTTTTTTTTTTTTTTTTTGAGACGGAGTCTCGCTCTGTCGCCCAGGCTGGAGTGCAGTGGCGCGATCTCGGCTCACTGCAAGCTCCGCCTCCCGGGTTCACGCCATTCTCCTGCCTCAGCCTCCCGAGTAGCTGGGACTACAGGCGCCCACAACCGCGCCCGGCTAATTTTTTGTATTTTTAGTAGAGACGGGGTTTCACCGTGGTCTCGATCTCCTGACCTTGTGATCCACCCGCCTCGGCCTCCCAAAGTGCTGGGATTACAGGCGTGAGGCACCGCGCCCGGCTATGTGCCACATTTTCTTAATCCAGTCTGTCGTTGATGGACATTTGGGTTGGTTCCAAGTCTTTGCTATTGTGAATAGTGCCACAATAAACATACATGTGCATGTGTCTTTATAGCAGCATGATTTATAATCCTTTGGGTATATACCCAGTAATGGGATACCCAGTAATGAAATGGCATTTCTAGTTCCAGATCCTTGAGGAATTGCCACACTGTCTTCCACAATGGTTGAACTAGTTTACAGTCCCACCAATGGTGTAAAAGTGTTCCTATTTCTCCGCATCCTCTCTAGCACCTGTTGTTTCCTGACTTTTTAATGATCACCATTCTAACTGGTGTGAGATGGTATCTCATTTGACAGGCTTTTCTTACACAAGAGTTAGGCTTTTCTCACACAAGAGTCAACCCCAAGTTCTAGGGGTCAAATCTCCCATTTCTGAGAGCTGGGATCCCTGCTTTTACTTAGGGGCTAAAGCCAGAGCCTCTGTTCCTGTTCCCTTTCAGTGTTTTTCTTCCTTTGCTGTCCACTTCGAAGTTTAGTAGTACTTTGGTTTTGCTCTTCTGTTTTCAGCTCCAACATTTCTACAAAGCCTGTAGCTCTAAACCTTGTTTGCTCACTGCAGTCACCTGGGAAGGTTGAGAAACTGCTGAAGCCTTGGTCTTACCCCCACCCCCACCCTGAGATCTTAATTTGTTTGGTTTGGGGAGCCGCCTGGACACTGGCATTTTTCTAAATTTTCTAGTTGATTTTAATTTACAACCAAAATTGCTAACCACAGGACTAGGAAATGGTCTCAGACAGATCTTTCCTGTAAGTGTAGAAAAAGTTCTTGGAGTTTGTCACAGGGCAGACGCCTTCTTTATCTGCTGCTCACTGTAAGAAGCAGATAGGAAGGAAGGGGGCTGCCTACACAGCCTTTGGTAACACGGTTTCTTTAATTAGTCATCTTCTTGTTTGACCAATAGCCTTTCCTTCTTTTGTATCTCTTAACTTCAATAACTGAACTGGAAGTACTTAGAATTGCTTTTACTTCAATAGTTGTTATTTTTTTTCTTACTTGTTTTAGGCCGAAATTTCTCTTCCATTTTTTTCCCCATCACTCTCCTCTTAGTGACATACGATTTTCCAAGATTATTTAAAATTTCTGGTGCACTCATTGGCGCTATCACTTACTTTTCAGCGTGGCGGTACATTTATTTTTAATTATTTTTCTTGTTATTTACATGGATTTGAAGAGGAATGAATGGACACATCTGTGATCATACTACCAAATTTGTTCCATGTCCTAGTTGTATCGCCATTTGTCTTTCTCTGCTAATAGATCTATAAAATGTGGAAAGAGATGTTTTACAATCTCTCATAGCAATCCTATTTTTGTTTTACATAATTTGATGCTTTTGTATAAAACATAAAGGTTCATGACTATTATAAATTTTACGTAGATTTTGCCTTTCATGAATATAAAATGACCTTCTTTTCTATGGAAACCTTTTTATTTTTACCTTATATTAAATTTTATTTGAAATCAAAGGGGCCATCCTTTGTTTTTAAAATTTCATTTGTCTGATAAGCCTTTGTTTATTCTTTCAAAACATTTCTCATTTTAATGTGTCTCTTTAAGCTTAAACAGCATATGTGTAGATTTTTAAAATCTTTTTAAAATGGGAAGTTGAAATAACTTAAATGTATTATCATATATGCTTGGCCTCATCTCCGTTATCTTGTTTTATATTTTTAGATTTTATGCTTTCTTGTTGTGTTCTGGATTTATGTCTTTTACTTTGTGTAATATACTTTGTTTGCTTTTACATTTTCCAGTGTTCTGAAAGATAAACATTCCTCTTAAAATTTTAGTCTTTTGGTTTTTGGAAAACGATACTTAACCTATTATTAAAAATTAAAAAAAATTTAAATTTCCTTCAGAATTCTTACTTGCAAACAATAGAAACTGACTCTGGCTAAATTAAGCAGAAAGGAATCTTCTTCTAGAAGGATAAGGAGCTGTTCACAGAATGGATAGGAAGGAAGGTTTTACATGAGGAGAAGCCACCGGTGGCTGCATGGCAAGACTGGCTAGGCCACCCCCAGAAACGGCAGCTGTCTGATTGCCTCTGTTCCTCCATGGTCTTTGTGTTCCCTGGACGCTGCCATCAGACACTTCCTCAGCCACCTTCCCCACCCCTGCTCTGGACACCGACCTCCACAGCTGCCACTGCCAGACTTCTGAAGAGTCTCTGCTACTAAGCATCATTTGTTTCACATGAATGTCCCAAACAAGAGCACACCACGGGCTAAACTTAAGCCTCCAGCCCATGGCAGAGCCGAAAGGGTTTGAGAGGGCAAGTTTCTGACTTTTTCAGCTTGGAAGTGTGGCAAGTTCTGGCTTGCACCCTTCCCCATGTCCCAGATCTCTGCCCAATATTCATTCCTCCTCTAGTTTTATTACAATCTCTTCTCAATATTTTATAAATGATGACAAAACTGAAAAGTGAAATACCTCTATACCAGCGGTCCCCAGTCTTTTTGGAAGCAGTGACCGGTTTTGTGGAAGACGATTTTTCCATGGAGGTGGGTGCAAGGGGATTCAAGTGCATTACATTTATTGTGCGCTTTATTTCTATTATTTTTGTGTTGTAATATATGATAAAATAATTTTACAACTCACCATAATGTAGAATGAGTGGGAGACCTGAGCTTGTTTTCCTGCAACTAGATGGTCCCATCTGGGGGTGATGGGAGACAGTGACAGATCATCAGGCATTATATTCTCATAAGGAGCACACAACCTAGATCCCTCACATGTGCAGTTCACAGTAGGGTTCGTGCTCCTATGATAATCTAATGCTGCCACTGATCTGACAGGAGGCGGAGCCCAGGCGGTAATGTGAGTGTTAGGGAGAGGCTGTAAATACAGATGAAGCTTGGCTTGCTCGCCCACCACTCACCTCCTGCTTTGTAGCCTGGTTCCTAGCAGGCCCTGGACTGGCATCAGTCTGTGGCCTGGGGGTTGGCCACAATATGGGGTAAAAAAAAAGAGGAAAGAAGAGAGAATTTGGTTAAAATATATTCATAGAAGGAAGGAAGTGTGAAGAGAAGTTACGGTCCTTATTGCTTCCATTGGTTATGTGGTCGCAGATCCATGCTGCCCAGTGAAAGTTCCTGTAATGGTGCAAATGGTTTGTGCCTGCACTATTCAATGCAGAAGTCACCTGTGGCCAACAAACCCTCAAAATGTGGCTGGTGAAATGAGAAACTAATATTTTAATTGTATTTAATTTTAATTAATTTACATTTGGATTTAAATAGCCACATATGGCTGATGGCTACAATGCTGTACAGTGTAGCTGTGAATAGAATGATATTCCCTTTGTCTTCAGTCATACGTCAGTGAACTGGGATCTCTCTCGGATTAATTCTTTGCTTAATTTCAGCACAACCCTGAAACCTAGCTAATTTTGCCTCTATGGGACTTCCATAGTCATTCACTCAAAACTCATCATTGAACGTGTTAAGAAAGGTTCTAACCATATTTTTCTTTGTCCTTATGGAGAAGGAGCAACCTTATTTCCTCTTTGATAATTCATGTGAATTACTAGGCAATCCTGTAACACTGCATTTTTATCTGTTCACCCAATGGTAAAGGGAATACAGACAGTCTGGTGGCAATTCACTGGGATGGTTATCTCCTTCCTTGCAAACAGAACTTCAAAACTAGTGGATAACAGCTATAAGAATATGTAACTTTTTAATAAGTATATTACCAGGTTTAATTCTTAGAGGTATCACACCCCCTTCTGCTCCATTGTTTCCTGGACCCATATTCTGACTGTAGAAGAAAGAGAACATACTTAGAATCCTTCAGGGCTGCAATCTGGCCTGTCTTTCAGCTGGAGTGACTCATTTTTTCACAGCTCATTGCAATGTTCTACAAGTCCAGCTCCAGCTGCTTTTAGATGATGGGATACATAATAAAATAGTAGCTGGTTTATTCATTTTTCCCCACCGCTGTAAAGTGAGTTCCTAGGTCAGAAACAATATCCTTTGGGGCACCATGCCTGTCATGACTATATATAAGTTATTCAGTAATGGTTGCACTTGTAGAAGCATAGTTGAGAAGGAAAGTATATCGAAGTCCAAATGATAAGTGAAGATAAATGGCACCTTTATAAGGAAAGCTGCCAATACAATTAACCTTGTGCTAGGTAGCTGGCTAGGTAGCTATCCCCCAAAGGCATAGTATTATACTGGGGGCTCCAGGTTGGTCTTTTAATGGGAAAGTTGAGCCAACAGCAGATGTGTTAGCTAGGGAAGAGGGGGTTGACTGACAATAGAGAAGGTCATTTTGTCTACCTGATTATTAAAAGCATCCCTGCACTGGGTATTCATGTTTGATACAAATATTCTCTCCCTTTGGGCCCATTCTGAGGGTCCTCTAGAATAGTAGCTGAAATCGGAGTTAAAAGCTCTTTGAGTTTCGACAGTCTGCTTTAATTCTCTAAATACTAGACATCTTCACCAGGGTATTCCTTTGATCTTGTGTCCTGATATTATGACCACGCCTCTGGCGTTTAAGTGCCCCATGTGGCCTCTGTCACCCTCAGATCTTCCCATTTTCTTTAAAATCAAGGAAACAGTTTCACTGCATCATGTTCTACTGGTTTCCCTGCTCAAGCTGTTACAAAGATACAGAGTGTCAATGGTGAAATCTATATCAATAAATACAGTCTTATGTAATGTCTTCTCTCCTCCTTGTCCAATACTGTCTGAATCCATTCACACATATATTCCCCGTATGTTTTGCCAGCGTAAACAGGCGAGGCCCTGCAGTGTGTGTGTATGTGTACGTGTGTGTGTGTGTGTGTGTGAAGCAAGCAAGTTCCTCCTGGGCTTGATTTTGATTTTGTAATAGTATCCCTGGGGCATGTTTAGATATGCTTATTATTAAAGGTTTAGGGACATTGAGGAAAGGGAATTCTCTCATTTTTAAAATGACATATGTAGAGTTATATCACAAGGGGGAATCAGGATTCTTTCTTTTGGCAATAAAGGCTTACTGGAAATTGAGGGTTGCAGGTATAGAATTCTCCAAATATTTTGAATCTAAACACACACACACACCCCCCCCCCAACACTAGAGAGCACCAGTAAAGAAAAAAGGTTACTTAAATTCCAGTATAAATGCATATTTGTTCTCTTTTGTTATCTTACCTAACTTAAAAAGCAATTGTAAATAAATGTAGATAATGTATTGCTTTGCCTATAATGTATAGGAATGTGTTATGTTTGTGAATAACAGCACAAGTAGGTGAGTAGGAACAATGCTGTGCTAGGAAAATGATTCCAGATGATTACCTGATCAAAGTATAAATGAAGGAAACCAGAAATGATAAATAGGAAGGTTAAAACAACAAAAGCTACAAAAACATATTTGCTCTCCTTTCTTCTCTGCTCTTTAAAAATACCTGAAATCTTATAAAGGAAGAACTTTAACAATGTATTATTGGGTTTATGATATTGACAGATGTACAACAATAATACTACAATAAGTAGGAAAGGGGAATAGAGCTATATAGGAATAACATTTCTGTATTTCACTGGAATTAAAATGGTATCAATCTGAAGCTGATTCTGATAAGTTAAGATGTGTCGCTAGGCCCTACAAAAGACACTAAGAAGATGACTCAAGACAATTTAAAAAATTGTCAAAGAAATTTAAATGCATTAGTAGAAAATATTCACTCAATAGAAAAGAAAATAGTAAGAAAGGATTGGAGGAATAAAAAACCATGAAAATTACAGAAAACAATAAGTGTAATGGTAAATGTAATTCTATATCAATAATAACGTTAATGTTAATAGAATATACAATCAAAATGTACAAATGATCAGATTGGATAAAAAATGAGATCCAACTATATGCTGTCTAAAGGAAATAATTTTGATTCAAAAACACAAATAGAATGGAAGTAAAAGGATAGAAAACATATTATGCAAATAGCAACCATAAGAAAGGTGGAAGGGCTGTACTAATATCAGAAAATAGACTTTAAAAACAAAATAAAAGGTACTAGAGACAAAGAGGGACTTTATAGTGTTAAAAGGGTCAGTTTGTCAGGAAGTTATGAGTGATCAGAAGTGTTTCATCAGTTTTGAGAAACCCTTTGCCAGTATTGGTTCACATCTGTCTCTTACCCCATTTTCCTTCTCTTTTTCTTCTGGAACTTCACTTGCTTGTTTATTAGATCTTCTCCCTGAATGGTACCTGTCTCTAATGCTTTTTTTTCTGTGTTTTCAATTATTTTTTTTCCTCTCTCTGCTTTAGTTTGATTGTTTTCTGTTACCTGTTTTCCAGGTGATGGATGCTGTGTCTAATGTGTTATTGAACCCAACTAGTTAGTTCTTAATTTTGTATTTTGTTTTTTTTTAGTTCTGGAATTTCCATTTGATCCTGTTTTCATCATTTTGAATATACCAGTGAAATTACCTAGCCTTTCAACTCTTTTATGCATATTCTTCGTTTTCATATTAATTGAACATTAATTGAATTGTGGTTATTTTAACATCCTTGTAGGTTAAGACTAAAATTGGGATCACCTATGGGTCTGTTTCTATTGATTATGTTTTTTCTCTTGTTATTTTTTGACATGCGAAGGAATATTTGAATAAATGCCAGGCATTATTTATTTAAAAAATATAGAAACTCTAGATTCCTGAGAAGGCTCACTTTCCCCTCTTGGCAGAGTGGTGGTCAGTTGGTTTACTTCAGTAAGGAACTGTGCTGAATCATGGCTGCATGAGGGATGACCTCTGGCTCAAGATGGACCTTGTGTAGTTTCATCTAGAATGTTGGTGTGTTTTGGGAATGCTCTTTTTTATGGGTATCAAATTCCAATCTTTGTCATGTGAGACTGACAACAGAGCTCTGTTTTGTTTTGCAGGGTCTTCCCACCTATGTTTTTGCCTTTTGCCACATACGGGTTCCAGTTTTCAATACATGTTTTGGGGAATATAATCTGCCGTGTGCTTGAAACCTTATAAATCTCCACCAAAACTCTTCCGATTCCTTTTACTCCTGCTGCAGCCCTCTTCCAGCTCTTGCCCTGGATTTTGCCCTAGACTCTTAGCTTCTTGCCCATATTCGAATTCATCAATACCTCCAGGAGAAAAGCAACTGCAGAGGCCAGTTCACCTCTCTGTTTCTTCCTTTATGAAGTATTAGTTCATTTTGTTGTTGTTGCCTTAGCAACTCTTGGCTTTTTCAAAAAAAAATTTTGTATTCTGTCTGGCTTTTCTAGCTCTAGATGGGAGCACTGGTCTTTGGAAAAGGGGATAAGTAATACATCTTCCCTAGAAGGTAAAGAATCTTTGTGTAGTACATATTTTGAAATATCTTTGTTTATTCATGCATAATTTGCCATTTAGCTGATATCAGAATTTGAGGGACATGATATTTTTCCTTAAAACCATAATTTTTTTTGCCTTTTTTGCATTTTAGAGTTTGACAAGAGTCTGATTTTTATTTCTTGTGTTGTTAAACTTAAAAAAAAATCTCTAGGTGTTTAAAGGCTTATCTGTTTAGTGAAAATACTATGTATTTTTTCCAGGATATGTGTTTATGTGGGTTATCTTTCAGAGATTTTGAAGAGTTTGTGATAAGCTTTTTACACTAAGCTTTCTTGACAGTTTTGATGTGGTTTTCAATTAAGCTCCAGATGTTCGCTTCTTGTCTAGTTGGAGTGTCTTCCTGAGAATACCTGCGACTCTTAGGTTCAAGCTCTATTTCCTTTCTTCTTACCTGTAATCTTCACCATCCTTTTTTTTTTTTTTTTTTTTTGTGTCACTTTGGTTTTCTCATACTGCATTCTGAAAAATTTGTCAAGTTATTTCTGTTTGATTAGATTTTACCAAGTTTAATCTTATGCTTCATTGAATCAATTTGCATTTAAATCCTACTATTGTGATTTTATCTTTTTGAAAATTGTCCTATCTTGAGTCTTTTTTCTCTCTTTTCTATGCATATTAGTTTTTTATTCATAGTCTTTTTTTTTTTTTTTTTTTTTTTTCCGTATCTTGGCTTTCTGCTTCTGTTTCATAGAATTCACGCATTCTAATAAGTATGGCAAACTAATGGAAATTTCTCCTTTCTTTAGCAAATCGTTTTCAGATATTTGTTATCCTTGTACATTTTTAAGGTGATCTTTCTTTTCATTTCCATAGCAGTATTTTAAAAATCAACTTTAGTGAGGTATCATTTACATTTATTAATATACACACATTTTAAATGAACACCTCAATGCCCTTTGTATATATCCATATATTCACCACCACAATCAAGATAAGGAATATTTTCACTTCTCCAAGAAGTTTCCTATACTTTTTTTTTTGTAGTCAATTACCCCAACATCATTCTTATGCAACCACGGATATGATTTCTATCATTACAGATTAGTTCTGGCTGTTCAACAGATTTTTAAAACCAGAGCCATCTACTATGTACTTTTCTTCCTAACTTTTTTTGCTCAGCTTAGCATTATTAAAATTCATTAGTATTGTTATGTCTATCAGTAGTTTGCTTCTTTTTGTCACTTAGTAATATTCCATTGTATAAATATAACACACTGTGTGTATCCATTCTTGCATGGACTGAATGTTTGTGTACCCCCAGAATTCATAACTGAATCCCTAATCCCCATTATGATGGTATTTGGAGGTGAGGCCTTTGGGAGGTGATTAGGTTAGGTGAGATGATGACAATGGGGCTCCCATGGTGGGGTTTAGTGTGCTTCTAAGAACAGAAAGAGAGCAGAGCACTCTCAATCTCTCTCTCTTTCTCCACAGCCCGCATCCCCAAAACACACACTGTGGCTGCCTGTAAGTCAGGAAGAGGACCCTTATCAAGATCCTGGTACTCTGATCTTGGACTTCCCAGCCTCCAGAACTGGGAGACATAAATGTCTAAGTTTTTTTCACTCAACTATAATATTTTGTTTTATCAGTCTAAGGAGTCTAAGACAATTCTCCTGTTGATTGGACTCTTGGGTTGTTTCTAGTTTGCAACCATTATGAATAAAACTGCTATGAACATTCATGTATCAGCCTCCTTTTCTTCATGTGTATGTAATTAAGTCCTTGTATATATTTACAGTAACTGTTAATGAAGTCCCTGCTTGCTAATTCAATCATTTCCATGTTTTCTTTGTCCATTCCAATTAACTGATATTTCTCTTGGATATCAGAAACATTTTTCTGCCATTTTGTATGTACCATAATCTTCATTTGAATGCTGGACATTTTTGAGGGTCTGGATTTTTTCCTTCATTCCTTTAAAGATTTTGGAGTTTTTCTGTGTCATGAGGTTAATTTACTTTCTGGATCATCTTCATACTTTTGGGATGTGTTTTTAAGTTTCTTTTGAGTGGATCCAGAGTAACCTTTACTCCATAGTTATTAAGCCTTACTTCTAAGGTGCAGATATTTTGGAGTCTCTATGACTGCTCCAAATGTTCAGTGGTACCTCTTCATTCTAGGTTGTCAGAATTCAGATACCTCCTGTACTGCCTTAGGAAGTTGTTCAGCTTTCAGCTTCCCTGTAGTTTTTTGCTAGAAGCCATTCTTTGCCTGGTTAGTCCTATGTTGCCTGTTGTTCAATGTCTGAAAGTAGTTGTTACATATATTTTGTCTAGATTTCTAGATGTTTATGGTAAGAAGCCTAGTCTGGTACTGGTACATCATCATGGCTGGAAGCAAAAATCATATTGTTGTGTTTTCTTTTTTAATTTTTATTTTTTGAGTCAGGGTCGGGGTCTCACTTTGTCACCTAGGCTAGAATGTAGTGATACAATCGTAACTCACGGTAACGTCAAACTCCTGGGCTTAAGTTATCCTTCCTCCCCGGCCTGCTGAGTAGCTAGAACTACAGGCATTCACCATCAGGCCCAGCTGATTCATTTTTTGTTGTTGTTAAAGATGGGGTCTCATTGTGTTGTCCAAGCTGGTCTTTAACTCTTGGCCTCAAGCAATTTCTCCCACTCTGGCTTCCAGAAATGCTGGAATTATAAGCATGAGCCATCACACTTGGCCATTAGTGCATTATTTTCAACAGTTATTTAAAGTTCATTTTTCTATTTGATTATTTTATTTTTTTCACTATTATTTTATTCACTATTTTCTTAGAGTCTGTGTGAATGGTTTGCTTTGTAACACCTTCGTCCTTTTGGAGGTGATTGAAACCTCTTTTCAAATATATAGCTAAGACAGAAAATTAATTTCTTCCTATTCTTAGTGAAATTCTCAGTGACATACAATACTTGTATGTGAGCTAACATTGCTGAGTTTGACTCCATGGAACAATCCAATCAACAGGTCCAGATCTTTGACACTCTGAATAAATCTGCTATGAAACTTTGTGACTCCTTGTATGCCCTGCAATCAGAGATCTTCATCTTTTCATTCAGAGGATACATGTATTGATCTTCTTTGAGAGTTATGAAATAAGACTCTCCCTTTCTCTCTTTCTGGATAGCATAGTCCAAAGATGTTACATCTAATAATGCTTCGGCAAGTTTGACACCATGACGGTAGGTAGAAGGATGGTAGTTTAAGTAGAAAATGGGATCCTACTTTAATTTATACAAAAATATTTATTTAGTACGTATTGTGCATCAGACACTCTTCTGTGAGCTAGAGATACAAAAATAACTGAAGCTTGCATTCCATTGAATCAAACCGCTGCATTACCTAACCCTGAAATGCATATTATCTTTAGCTTTTTGAAGTTACAATAGTCATTTTCTCATCTTTATTGTTTAAAGCCATTTGTCTTAAGTTTTCTGTACTTGCAAACAAAGGCATCTTCAGAATATTTCATCGGGCTGCATGCTCACATTATAGTTTACCGCTGCCAGTTCCCCATCCCTCTTCTAACAAAATTCTTGCCTGGTGATATTTTTGATAAAAATGGTAGCTAACATTAACTGAGCCCTTGCTATGTATTGGGTACTTCTCTAACCACTGTACATGCATTGGATCATTTAGTCTTCCAACAACCCAATGAAGTAAGCACTACTATTATCACCCTTTTACTACCAGGGAACTGTAAATTTTCTCAAAGCCGCATTGCCGGTAAGCATGGAGGATTTGAACTTAGCTTGTCTGGTTGGAAAGTGTGAGCTCTCAATCACAACATTATTTACTAAACGCTTGCTTTTATTCACTGGCTGTATTGTGAATATATTTTCGTGCGTTCAAATATCCTCTTTCAATTTTGCTCCAACATATTCAATTATGTAGGTACCATATTATATTTAGCCTACATCTCCTTTGTTGGCATTATTTTTTTCTAATTTTTCAATTGAATAATGACATTGCTATGTACATCCTTGTATTTTTTTTTTTTTTTTTTTTTTGAGACAGAGTCTCACTCTGCCACCCAGGCTGGAGTGTAGTGGCATGATCTTGGCTCACTGCAACCTCTGTCTCCTAGGATCAGGCGATTCTCCTGACTCAGCTTCCTGAGTAGCTGGATTACAGATGCATGCTACCACACTCAGCTACTTTTTGTATATTTGGTAGAGACAGGGTTTCACCATGTTGGCCAGGCTGGTCTCGAACTCCTGACCTCGTGATCCACCCACCTCTGCCTTCCAAAGTGCTAGGATTACAGGCGTGAGCAACAGCGCCCGGCCATATTACATTTTTTAGAAAACCAGTCTAATTATTTCTTTCTTTCTTTTTTTTTTTTTGAGACAGAATCTCTTTCTGTCATCCATATTGGAGTGAAGTGGTACAGTCACCACTCACTGCAACCTTGACCTCCTGGGCTTAAGCGATCCTCTCATCTTAGCCTCCTGAGTAGGTGGGACCATAGGTGTGCACCACTATGCCTGGCTAAATAATTTTTTTTTTTTTTTTGTAGAAATGGGGTTTCTCTATGTTGCTTAGACTTGTCTTGAACTCCTGGGATCAAGCAATCCTCCCACCTTAGCCTCCCAAACTGTTAGAATCATAGGCATGAACCACTGTACCAGGTTACTGTAATTATTTCTTTAGAAAAATTCCTAGGAGCAGAAAATCTGGAACCAATGACCAGTCTATTTTAAGTTTATGATGGAATATGCAATGTTGCCCTCCAGAAAATATTAGTTTACACTTCTACAGTAAGTATATCTTTCTCAGTATTTTAGTACGAAATGTGGTAAGCATTAAAATTTAAACCAGGCTGAGTGCAGTGGCTCCTGCCTGTAATCCCAGCACTTTGGGAGGCCGAGGCAGGTGGATCACGAGGTCAGGAGTTTGAGACCAGCCTGACCAACATGGTGAAACCCCATCTCTACTAAAAACACAAAAATTAGCCAGGTGTGGTGGTGCACACCTGTGATCCCAGTTACTCAGGAGACTGAGGCAGGAGAATCGCTTGAACCCTGGGAGGTGGAAGTTGCAGTGAGCCAAGATCATGCCACTGCCCTCCAGCCTGGGCAACAGAGCAAGATTCCATCTAAAAAAAATTAAAACAGAAATTCCCTTTATTCATTTTTAGCCCAGATTTATCTGTTCCTGATCACTTTGTTTCTCAAGGCTATCAGTGCTTATCTTTTTTTCCTCTTGGGCAGTATCTACCTGAATTCTGTATTTTTAACATGTATTTTGACTCCTCATGCTCTTAGTTTTAAAGAATTAGTCTGTGAACTTGCTGTGGGTTTAAGGTTTTTTCCTGAGACCCTGAGACCACACTAAGATTTTCACTTGGCAGGGTTAAAGAGTGAAATAATCACCTGGATACTGTAGCTGAAAATGCTATTGGAAAGTGAAGAAGAGGCTGGGTGCAGTGGCTCACTCCTGTAATCTCAGCACTTAGGAAGACTGAGGTGAGAGGATCTTTTGAGCTCAGGAGTTTAAGACCAGCCTGGACAATGTAGTGAGACCCACTGTCTACTAAAAATACAAAAATTTAGCTGGGTGTGGTGACACAGGCCTGTGGTCTCAGCTACTTGGGAGACTGAGGATGAGGCAGAAGGATCGCTTGAGCCTGGGAGGTTGAGGCTGCAGTGAGCTGAGATCCTGCCACTGCACTTCAGCCTGGCCAACAGAGCAAGACCTTTTCTGAAAACACAAAACAAAACAAAAAAACAAAGAAAGAAGGGAGTTGGGTTGGAATCACTTAATTTGAGAACTCATTTATATCTCATTAACTAGTTTCCTGTTTTTATTTTATTAAAACCTAGATATCACAGTGAAATTTAAACTCATATTCATAAATGAAAACAATTTATAAAGTCCAATCTAGTTTATGTCATTAGTAAGAATAATAGTATGGTTTAAATAAGATCTATATATTTTTACTAATATTTGTTCTGCTTTCACAAATATATTGCCATGTATGAACTTCTCCTTCCAACCAGGAGTTCAGTTGGCACCATGAACAGTTCAAAACACTAATACTTGTGATCACAGTATTGGTTCTTAATTAAGTGTACAATTTCCCCCCACACACTATTTATGGATTGCTAAAACAATATTTTTGCCTTTATCTTTGGCTGTCAGATAGCAAGTTGGAGAGTGAAGTAGAACTGACAGAAATGAAGATAACTACAAAGTTAGCATTGATTTTTGCTTTCCCCCCTCTGTCTTTTGAGATTGTTTCTTCATATTTCTCATATCTTTTCTCCTGACTTATGCAAGGCCCCGTTTCTTGCTCTAGGCCTTTCATTGTTTTGAAACATAAAAAGGAACATCAAAGACTTTCGTCGTGTGCGTTTTGGATCTTACTCGGCATTAACAATATCGAGAGGTTCACACTCCTACCAAGCCTGTGGGTTTAGTTCAGCAATGCTCCCCATTTTTCTCTACTGACCATAACATTGCAACCCTGCTTGAATCTTTGAAGATGGTTACTGAGTGACTTTAGAATCATCCTCAGAGTTAGAAACCCCAGAAAGCATCTTTTCTTGTGATGTTTTATTCTATATCTTGAAAACAGTCAGAACAAATGCACTTCTCTGGGTATATAGTGACTAGGAATAGAGACCATACTAGGAAAATTGACATGAAGAACAAAAAGATCCACTCAAATAGTTCTTTTGCACTATACAATGTGTCACAGATTGTTTGCTTCTTAAAGTTAAGAAGAAAGCTAGTCAAAATATAGCTCTCTTTTTGTATCTCAGATGGCTAGGCTTTAGAAATTGAGACACTCTGGTCAAATATCTAGCTTCAGAAGGTGTTGTTTACATCCTCATCAATGCATCTATTATTTGCAATTGTATGCATTTCAGGTTTTAGAAATAAAAAAAGTGTTATAAGAATTCGCTGTATACGAACATTGATTCAAATGTTTTTATGGGCTTAGTCAAAGCCTGATTTCTTTACAAGATTAGTTCTCAATGAAAATAGCAAGAGTTTTTGACTCCTCCCAAGGGAGTATTCCCAGATAATAATATTCATTTACTCTTCCTTGTAAAAGGTTTTCTCTGCTTTTAATTTGTGGTTTATGTTTTCGTACTTGCAGAGTTAGGAAAATGGTCCATGAAATCACTTCTAACACCAAGTGCAAGTTTGGGGGTTCCCCAGACCACCCTCACTTCTGACACCAACTGCAAGAATGAGTGTCTACAAGGCTACTTTTGGGCTTGATAATTTGCTAGACTCACTCACAGAACTCACTAACAGCCATTATCCTCATGGTTACAGTTTATTGCAGCAAAAGAATATATACTAAAATCAGCCAAAGGAAGAGGTGCATGGGGCAGAGAATAGGAGAATTCAAAATGTTGAGCGTGCAGTCGTCCTCTCCCAGTGTTAACTGCACCTGGAATGATGTGTAACAATACTCACTTAGCATTGCCAACTATGTGTGTGTTGTCACATGGCACTATTTAACACTGAGCTGTGGTGACTAGAGTTTTCAGTTGGGTTTCAGACACATAGAATGGTTGGCTAACTCAATCCCCAGCTCTTCTGGAGGCAGAGCTGATACTGTGTAACCCAAAGCTTCTACCGTAAATCACACTGCTAGATGATCTGGGATGGCCCAAGGCTCCTAGCTAAACTAAGACACTCCTGTCAGGCAGAACATTCTAAGGGCTCAGAGATTGTCTCCCAGGATCCAAGGACAAAGGTCAGACCTCTCTTTGGGCAAGATTAAATTCCGTATTACACAATACCAGATGAGCAGCTGTCTTTTGATGGCTGTAAGTGGATAGTGAAGGATATTTTCAATATATGTTGGGTAGGAGCAGTGATCTGTCATTTCAGAAAGGTTATAGGAGTATAGATTTGTGTCCGTCAGGATGAGAAAGCCACCGTTTGAACCTGTAGATAATTCTGAGACCACTGATAGGAAGCATCCTTTGGCCAATGTTAGGCTAGTTGCCATCAAGCGTTAGCAGCATACAACAAGCTTAGGTTTTCTAAAATACAAAAAGATCCTTACTGAGAGCATATTAGAGGAAACTCATTCTGTGGAAGAAGAAGTATGTTTGCTTCAGGATTAAGAAAAAAAGCAGCATCAATTCTACATTCCACTTAAGTACATTTCTATTTGCTTGAGAAGACACAGCCATTTTTAGTTGGGAATCAATTTTTGAGTGAGTAATGAAGAAAGACTTAGACAAGAGTCTTTCTGAAAGCTTTTATGGGTAGAATTCTATGATATACTTGATTGTTCCTCACTGTGTCCTCCAGTTCCATGAAGATTCTATGTTATCTCTCCTAAAGTTCCCTTTTATCTCCTCCATTAAATGAGAAAATGTGCACCAGGCCATCTCCTGCACTCTTCCCCTTCTTGGCTAATCATTGCTCCATCCATCCATTTGCTCAGGCCAAAACCTATGTAGGCATCTGTATCAGTTATTATCATTGTGTAATAGGCTACTGCAGACTTAGTGGCTTAAACAACACCCCTTTGTTAGCTCATAGTTCTGTAGTTAAGAAGCCTGGTCATGGCCTGTCTTGACTCTCTGCTCAGGGCCTCACAAGGCCAAAATCAGGGTGTCAGTCTGCTGCATTCCTATCCAGAGTTCAGGGTTTTCTCCCGAGTTCATCCAGATTGGCAGAATTTAATTGCTTGTGGTTATAGAATTGAATTTTCCATTTTCTTGTTGGATATGGGCTGAAGTTTACTCTGAGCTCTTTGAGGCTTTTCTCAGGTCCTAGTTTTATGGATTTCTCAAAACCTGGCAGCTTCCTTTTCTGAGCAGGCAAGATGATCTTTCTCCAGTCTGCCAAGACAGACTCTTATATAATGTTGAATAATCACTAGAGTAACCATCCACTACCTTTGTCTCTTAACACAAGTTAATCAAAGGAGTGACTAACCCTTAATGGTTACAGGTCCTATCTATGCCCACAGGGAGCGATTAAGCAGGGGTTGGGAGTCTGGGGACATCTCAGAATTCTGCTCGCCACCATGTCTTTGTATTGTATTACATTATTCTTCTTCTTATTTTATAGAGACAGGGTTTTGCCATGTTGTCCAGGCTGGTCTCAAACTCCTGAACTCAAGTGATCTACCCACCTTGGCCTCCCAAAATGCTAGTATTATAGGCATGTGTCACTACACCTGGATTGTGTTATGTTATTTAATATAATAGTCATGTATCTCTTTGTAATATTAAAAAAGACTTTAAATAAATAAAATCTAGAAAGAAAAAAATAAACCAGAGACTTTAAGCATTCAAATAAATGGGGGAAAACAAAGAATATTTTTAAGTTTAATACATGCAAAATGTTAAGGAAAAAGAAAAAGAGAAGCAAAGAAATTACATGGTTAAAAAATCAAATAAGATGTTAGAAATAAATCAGAATTTATCAAAATGCCATAAATGTCAATTGATTACACATGCCATCAGTAGAGATTCTTTCATTGAATGAAAGACTATAATCCAACTACATGCAGTTTAAAGAGTGCCCTGAATGGTGATACACAAGGTTTATCCACTAAATTGTTTAACTAATAATGTTTTTGTTTCTAGGGACTCTTCAGGGAGAAAATCAAAGTCTGTGCTTATGAAGCTCACATTGTAGTGTGGGATGCTGATGAAAAATGAAAAGCTATTAATAATGTGGAGAATGATCAATGCTGCTAAGAATGGAGCAGGACAAAGGGGTAGAGAGTAGTTTGGTGGGTGAGAAGGCCTGGATCTTTTAGATGGGCTGTTTAGGGCTGACTCTGAGAAGTAGAGATCTGAATGGTGTGATCTGAGAGACCAAAATATTATTTAATAGATGCTTCTTTATCAACTAAGATGGACCCTAAGGTTAAGGTAACTTTTGTTTTCTTAACCTTAGGGTCCATCTTAATTGATAAAGTTCGAGTTTCAGAAATCGGCTAATATGACAAATTTTCAAATTCCTAAGGCTATAAGCAAAAAACACAATCTTGCTAAATTCCTGAAAAATAGGAGCTATCAGGCTCCTCCTGTTTTACAACCCAGACCACTACAACTCTGGTTGGACTGAGGACCGGCCTTACAAACATTCTTTCCTGATAAGCAAATGTAAACCTTAAGCCAGCTTCAGCCAGATATAGAGGCTGTACACAAACTGATTCCGTGTCCTGTAGTTCACCTTTTTGAGACGCCCAGGTGGGAAGGGCTCCCTGGCAGACCTTCCAACCGACCTGTGCACTGGGAGGAATGTGCACTGGAGTCTTGGGAAGTTTGCCTCATTTCTAGTGAGGAGGAGCCTGGACCCTCTGTTCCTGGGTGGAACCTGGGATTCAGCCTGCAGGACAGGAAGCACACTAGCAGGACTCTGACTTTGAGGAGGGTGCTTGTTTCCCCCTTTTTCCCCCTTTTTGACCAATAAATTTCATTTTTTCTCACCCTTCGAAGTGTCTGTGAGCCTAATCTCTGATGGTCGTGTGACAAGAACCTGGTTCTTAGCTGAACTAAGGAAAATGTCCTACAACGTTTTGACATAAACAGCCAAATTCCGTTTGATTTTAATACTAAAACCCTGCCCAAAGTGAACATGGGACGTATATTACATATATGTTTATCCATTGAACATGTGCTCAGCTCCACTTGTAAATATGCATAGCTTTTCTCCAAAACCTGCTGAATATGTATGACTCTATTGAGTAATATGGACCCTGTGTGGCATAAAACCCAACCTGCCCTTCCCCTGCTTGAAGCAAGAGCACCTTCAACCCACACCAGAGACTCTTCCTGGTTTGCAACCCGATAATGCCAATAAAGCTCTCCTTTCTACTATTTAGACCTCCTGGTGGTCTTCTGGACCAGAATAGATTGAGGGAATGAGCCACGTGGGTATCTGCATGCAGAATAAGTGTGAAGACCCTGAGTTGGGATGTGCTTGGCATGCTTGAGTAGCAGCAGCCTGGTAAAAATGCTACTAAAGCAGAGTGTGCAAGGGAGGACGGGGGGGAAAGGAAGTGGCAAGGGACAGGTGATGTAGATCTTCAGCAATTATGCTAAGTGAAATAATCCAGACACAGAGAGACAAATAGCATGTGGTCTGTCTTATATGGCGGAATCTAAAGAAGGTGAATTTGTAGACGGAGAGAATTACAGTGGTGGTTGGCAGGCACTTGGTAGCAGGGTGGTTTAGAGGGAATTGGAGAGCTGTTGGTCAAAGGGTTCAGGCTTTCAGTTATAAGAAGAGCAAATCCTTGGGGTCTAATGTACCATATGGGTGGTGACAGATGTACTAATTAATTTGATTATGATAACCATTCACAATGTATATGTACATCAAATTGTTTTGTACACCTTGAACATATTCAATCTTTATCAATTAAATATTTTAAAATAAAGAAATAGATGGGGAAAGATATTTATTGAACATCTATTTTGTATCACACTTGGTACCTAGTTTTGGGAACACAAAATGGACAAGACAGCTAGGGGTCTTGCCACCTTCAACCTTTTGCTAAATCATGTTCCCTATGAAATACTACTTACTGTCATGACACTGACCAAGGCTCTTTCCTTGTCCTGACTGTAATCAGGCTCCATTCAGCCTTTGTGGTCTCAACCTTGGGCTTTGGTGTCTGTTCTTGTGGATTCCAGTTGTAGCAAGAATCCTGCTTAAAGTCAGTTTAGCCAGAATTCCAACTCTTGATACTTAGTCACTCTCATTCTTCAGTTAAATTCCTCATCTCTCGTCATCCCGCAGGTAATATCTGATCACCTTAGCCTGCTCTCAGCAAGAATCTTGCCAAGTTGGTGTAGTCGGAATCCTGTCTGATGTTTCCTCTTAGTAATTTTGCATCCACTGACCTCTGCCCTGCTCCTTGACTATAAATCCCCACTTTTCCTTGTTGTATTCTGAATTGAGCCCAGTTTAGGTCTCGTTTCCCCTGTTGCAATAATTCCTGAGTAAAATAGATTTTTATGATTTAACTCCCACCACCTCTAGTATTCTTTGACATCACAAATACATAAACATCAACAACAACGTGGTCTCCTTGCAAATAATGGGATCACTCAAGCTCATCTAGGACCATGGAAACAGCCTATTTCCTTATATGTTTCCCTTCATCTTCTTTAAAAGCTATGATCTTTCAAGAGTTACAGTTAGAATCTTACATGGCTGGGCAAATTTTGGTCTATCTTTTGGTGAATGAATCACTGACTATTCAACTGTGTAACAACTTCTGGCTGCATTGTTACCCAGCAGCGAGAGTTTGCCAAACAGTACTTTGCATGACAAACTGCACTGTATCTGTCCATATCCCAGCTTTCCAAGTAATCTTTGGAAAGCATTTATTATACCAGAAAGTTTCCAAATGTTTATTTCAATTGCTTAGGGGAAAAAGGATTGGTTTGGAGGGCAGTGAAATTGGTTGTTTTTCCTACCCATTTTCCATGTGTTTCACTCCATTAGGTCTGGGCTTGCAAAGTTTAGGAAGGGGTTTATTTGTCACAATTCAATTGCAGATAGAACATAGAAAATTCTCTTGGGAGTGTTTTGGAAACTGTATGGTGATCTTTCAATGCTTCGTCAGGCTGTGAAAGATTGTGAAAACCCGTAGCTTTCACAGTTTTGCAGTAAGAAGAAAGCCTTTTTGGTTTTTATTACTGAGCATTTAAAACTCATGAGAAAAAATGGAAAAGCCCTAGAGTAAAAGTGTGTGGAGAGGAGTTCAAGGCAGCAGCAAGAATGGCCATCCCAGTTTTGGGTCAAAACAAGTGACAACTAACAAGACAGAGAACATATTTATGCTTGCTTGCGACTTTAATGTTTGGTCTCATTATCTTTTTAGATATATTGAATGATATTTGCAGATAGGCTGGGAAAATTGAAGCTTTGTGTGTGTGTGTGTGTGTGTGTGTTTTATTACAGGTAGATTTATAGCGTGGGATTTCTCTCATAACAGGTAGAGGGGCATGGTTCTTTCCCCCATTCTGAAGCTTTGTGTGTGTGTTTTTTTTTTTTTTTTTGCTTTTTTTCTGGTATAAAAAGTTCAATTAGGGTAACTCTGCCCCTTACGTCATTTGTCCTGGTGATATGTATGAAATAACATCGAATTTGCTAGTTAGATTAATTGTAATTAGTGATTACATTAATTGTGTGCACTCCACTCCTTCCTGCTCATCTTCCTCTTAGAAGGGAGGCTGCCCTTGGAGGGGAAATGTTCCCTCTGCTCCTTTCATCCGTGAGGATGGGTCTGCTGTCTTGTCCACTGCTGCCTGTGACTGGCTCAGAAGTGGGCCTAATGCTGGGATTCATTGAACGTGCCTTCCTACCCAGCTCTATCTTTGTAAATATTGATCTTTTAGTTTCTACCTTTAATCTTTTATGTTTATTTTTCAAATTGTTCAGAAGCTTATTTGGGAAGAAGGGTATTGTTTATTGGGGCCAATTCAGAGACCTCAACTGTAACCCAAAGATCAGTTCTATGAATACAGAATACAGAAATCCAATCCTCATTGCAGGAGACAGTGCCAGTTGAAGCCAATCAGCTAAAAGGAAAATCTCAATGGTTTGTCCCTCAAAACAATCTCTGCATAAAGACCTTGCAAATATTAGTTTAACCAACAGAAAAACTTGTCAGGGCCAGGTATTGTTGCTTGGTCTGTAATCCCAGCACTTTGGGAGGCCAATGTGGGAGGATCACTTGAGGCTAGACGTTTAAGACTAGCCAAGGCAACATGGCAAGACCCCATCTCTACAATAAATAAATTTTAAAAAAATTAGCAGGGCGTGGTGGCATGTGCCTGTCATCTCAGTCAGGAGGCTAAGTTGAGAGGATCACTTGATCCCAGGAGGGTGAGGCTTCTGTGGGCTGTGAACGTGCCATTGCACTGCAGCCTGAGTAACAGAGCAGAGCAAGACCCTGTCTCTTAAAAAAAAAAAAAAAAAAAAAAAAAAAAAAAAAAAAAAGCTAATCAGCATTAAACCTACAGAAAGGAATCTGAGCAGAAGAAGTCAATGGTCAATGATAGGGAATCCCGATTCCTTACTGACACCCAAAACACTAATAAATCTCTTAATTGTGTATGAGTTGCTGTTACCTTGCACAGCAGTGAGCAGTTCTATATGGCAGCTGCTCAGTTAGCTCTCAACTTCCTGAACAGCAGTTGCAGTTATTCAGCCTTGCTCTTAAGCGTTAGTATGCATGCTGAGTTTTAGACTAGCTAACTGCTGTAAGAGGTGGATGCTGAGACCTGCAGAGGGAAGTTCTCAGGATACAAATGCGTGTGTCTCAAAAACTGTTTTCTCCCAGTGTGTAGACTCTACAGAGATTCCCTGCCTGGCTTGGCTCTGGGGTGAACGAGGCTGGTGGTTTTCAATTAAATGCTTATAAAATATTTTAGAAGAAACAGGTGCAGATTATAAATTATAAAAATGACCACAGAAGTATTTCCAGCCCCATTTGCTCTTCCAGAACCTTGTCACTCCCCATGAAAAGGTAAGTTTTATCTGGGTAGGGCTTTCTTACTGCCTTGAGGCCAAGATGTGGTTCTGAAAGTGATGCCGGGACATAAAAGACCGTAAGATACTTCTCTGGCTCTTTCTTGGGATGTGGTTCCCTGGAAACAAGCCACCATGTGATAAGGAAGCTGTGAAATAACGAATATAGATACATTTCTGAGCCTGAGTTAATCGCTCAGGCTTACCAGTGGCATTTAGAAATGGTGCTAGACCCAACTTCTGAGGAGTTGGCTTATTGGATACATGAGGAAATGCAAAACAATAAGAAACATACTAAACATACAATCCTTTGGTTGTTGTTATTTATAATAGCAAAAACTGAAAGGAAATGTGGAGTTGGACTTTGAATATATATGTTGTCATGTGCGGTGGCTCACATCTGTAATTTCAACACTTTGGGAGGCCGAGGTGAACAGATTACTTGGAGTCAGGAGTTTGAGGCCAGCCTGGCTAACATGACAAAACCCCGTCTCTACTAAAAATACAACAATTAGCCAGGCATGGTGCACGCACCTGTAGTCCCAGCTACTCAAGGGAGGCAGAGGTTATAGTGAGCCAAGATTGTGCCACTACACTCCAGCCTGGGTGACACAGCAAGATTCTGTCTCAAAAACAAACAAACAAACAAACAAACAAACAATATATATATATATAAGTCTCCACCCACCGTTTTTTTTCATTTTTTTGAAATGGAGTGTCACTCTGTCACTCAGGCTGGAGTGCAGTGGCATGATCTCGGCTCACTGCAATGTCTGCTTCTTGGGTTCAAGTGATACTCCTGCCTCAGCCTCCTGAGTAGCTGGGTTTACAGGAGCCACCACCATGTCCAGCTAATTTTTGTGTTTTTAGTAGAGATGTGGTTTTGCCATGTTGGCCAGGCTGGTCTCGATCACCTGACCTCAGATGATCCACCCACCTCGGCCTCCCAAAGTGTTGGGATTACAGGCGTGAGCCACCGCACCTGGCCTCCACCCACAGTTTTTAACACATAAGTTTCAAAACTCTTGTAAAAAGAGGTGCTAGGAGAATCTTTTGTTCTAATATTTGGTCTTAGACCCCAGTTCTGTACCCAGGGTTTCTAAGATTTTAGTAATTTCCATAGTGATAGGAGCATCTGACACAAAACTCCTAAATCCCTTGGAATTTCCTAGGTGATAGGAGCCTCTTTTGTTCTAGTGAGCTGACGCTTGGTGGGCTACTCGGTGGGTACTGGCCACCAGAAAAACCAAGGCATGCTTAGAAGCTTGGAACTTTTAGCTCCACATCTCATCCTCTGAAGAGGGGAGAGGAGCTAGAGCCTGAGTTGATTGATCAGGCTTACCAATGGCATTTAGAAATGGTGCTAGACCCAACTTCTGAGGAGTTGGCTTATTGGATACGTGAGGAAATGCAAAACAATAAGAAATATACTAAACATACAATCCTTTGGTTGTTGTTATTTATAATAGCAAACAATGAAAGAAAATGTGGAATTGGACTTTGAATCCTGCACCAACCTTGGTTTTGGTTTGGATGAGCTTTGGCTGTTAGCCTCAGAGATGCTTGCAAAGGGAAAAGTTAACCAGGGACAATAGATAGTATCTGGTCACCAAGAAGGCAGTCAGCTTGGGGAAAGGGACAAGCCAAGAGACTACTGAAACCTGGGGATATTGCATGAATAAATTATCTCATCTCGTGGATTGATATCGTCAGCTCTCTGAACAACCTTTACTAACACGGATTGTGAGAGTAGCTAATTTGGGGGCTGTGTCTTTGGTTTTGAATGCTACAGAGTGGAAGCACATGCTTGAGTTGATTCAGGATCCACAACTCACTATTGAACAATCCCTCTATACAGGGGGGTTATTCCTATATGGTATGGCTATAAAGTGTGTTTATCCTAAAAGTGGGATTGCTAACTCCCCCATAAATGCCAAGTGGAACATCTCAGATGATGCAGCTGATAGGCTTCGTATGCAAATTTTATGAGGAGTGGCCATTCGTCTGCTGAATATGCCTGTAACTGAGCAGCCTGGCTTCAAACTGCATTTTAAAATTGGGTTTTCTGTCCTCCTTTCTCTCCAATCTCAAGATATGACTTTGAGACAAATTGTATATGTATTACGTGTCATCTTGAAATACAGCCTTGGAATGTTCTGTGAGCATCCACTCCTTTTCTTTTCCCCTTCTATGCTCCCATGTCTTAAGCACATTTATTTACCTATATGCTTGCTAAGCAAACACCATACTCACTTATCTGGTCATATATTTCCTTAGAAGCTTCAGGGGCCGTATCCTGGTATGGACCAGACACCTCCAGCCACAATGGTGCCAGCCCTTCAACCTGTTGGAACAATAACTTAAGACAAGCCATCGGATTGGTCATGCCACCTGACACCTCCTAGGCCACCTGCCTCTTCTGCATTCTAAACCTTCTATTTAAAACCCACCCCTGTGTTCTCTCCACAAATTGGAGAGTGGAAATTTTTGGAAAATATTACACCCCTCGTCCCCTTGCTAGCATGGATAATAAAATCTCACTCTCTTTTTGTCACACTTTACTCTTGCTATATTGGCTTCTTTTTACAAGCTACAAGCAGCCAGACCCTTTTGCCAATTACATGCCCATTACGAGGTTATGGAAAATGCTGTGATTAAAGGAGTTCCTTTTCCATGGGCACCCCACGTGTACTTCTGCAAAATGGAACAATAGCTTGAGAAACCTTACCAGATTTGCTGTCTCAGCTTCCCCTTATGGGTCTTACTGATCAAGGACATTATAGTAATTAAAAAGAAATGAGACAAAGAAGAGAGGCATGGACTTGTCCTAGCATGGCAGAAGTCTTTAAATGGTTATTGAGAAACCGGATGAATGTTGTAGATATTGATGGTGTTGAAACAGAAGTATTGATGCAGCACTATTGGAGGTTTGTCTTTCTGTTTGTCTCCCGACACTGAAAGGCCCCAAACACGTTTGCTCCATTTACCCCAGTTTGGAGAAACTTAAAAAGTCAGAGATTACTCAGAACTGCTTGGGGTGATGGTTAAGCAGGTTAGTCAAGATTGATGAGGGGCCAGGGTCTCCTGGCCAGACCGCCAGCTGACTGGGGTCCCAAGGACGTGTGCATATGTGTGGATGAAATGGTCAGTGGAAGGAGAAGAGACTTTTCTGGGACTCCTTGATGTAGGAGGTCAATGCATTGTAATTCCAAAATCTGTTGGTGAAAACTTAACAGGAGCTAAAGTTAGATTGGGGGAGTATATGGAGCTTCAGTGGTTGGTGGGATTAACATGGAAGTTTGGAGGACAATTGGAATTCTTGAAAAAACTATGTGGGTTGGTTGTGTCACCTTTACCTGAATGTATTATTGGGATGGATATTATGTCTGACTGCGGATTGCTTCCTCTACCTAATATTGTTATTAGAAGTTATGTAAGTCTTCCCTGAGGTCAGTTTTCTTTGAATGTGCTAAATGAGAACTATTAGAACTGCCTGAATCCACACAGGTGGTTAATTTAAAACAATACAGAGTACCTGAGAGTGGCAGAGGGAGGTGGGGGGTTGCAAAAGGAGATTCACACTTTAATTAATGACATGCTAGATGCAGGAGTGCTGATACAAAAGAATTTTTTGAACAACAGCCCTGTGTGGCCCTTATAAAAGGAGGATGGCTCATGGAGAACAAACAGTAGACTACTGAGGCTTAAATACATATATTTGTACCACCTATAGCGTCAGTAATTCTAGACATGATTTCAATCATACAGAAAGACTGCTACTCAGTGATAGATCTTGCAAACATTCTTCTCTAGTTTAATCTCAGAAAGTGCCAAACACTGTTTGCTCTTAAATGTGGGAAGGATCCCAGTCTACATATACTGTGCTACCATGGGGTCATCTGAACTCACTGGTTTGCTGTCATCATTTGGTCAGTAGGGATTTGGGCTTGATGCAGGTCTCAAGTGTAATAATGCACCATATTGATGATGAGATGATAATATTGGAAACTAAAGAGCCAGGTTAAGATTGAGTTGAATGCAATGATGAACTCACATGACCAACCAAGGCTAGTTAGTAACTCCGGCAAAGATCCAAGAACTTACCCACATGGTAACATTCTTAGGAATAACATAGGTAGGAGCCACCCAGTTCCACAAGTGACTAAAAATAAACTGTTGTTGTTAATCACCCCTAAGACCAAACATGAAACCTTGCATTTGGTTGTTGTATTTGGAGTTTAGAGAATGCACATTCCACATCTGAAAATATTGCCAGCTTCTATACATAAGACTACCTGAAAGAAAACCACGATAAGTGGGGACCTGGACATGCAGACCATGTCTGAATTACAAAAATCAATAGCTCTCTCAATGCCTCTGAGCTATTATGATCTCCATTCAGATGATTTTGAAAGTGTCTGCTACCAGTGCTCATGCAAACTGCAGCTTATGGTAAAAGCCCGAGCGCCTGGGATTCCAGATGCTGCCGCCCCATATACACATCATTTGAGAGGCAATTACTAGCTTGCTACTGGGTTTTAATTGAGATGACCTCAGTGACTAAAGGACATAAAATAATCATGAAACCTGAGATGCTAATAATGTCTTGGGTGATGTCAGAGAAACACTCTAATAAGGAAGGCAGTGCTCAAAAGAGCTCCATGATAAAGTGGAAATGGTTTATACAGAAGCATGCTACTGGTGGAATGCAAGGAGGCACCTACTGTATCCATAAGTAGCTAGCCTGAGGTCCCCTACAACTGGCTTGAGAACCACTGGAAGAACTGCCAGAATCTATTGCCATGTGGACAGTGCCCTATGAACAGCTCTTAATGGGCTGACAAAGAACCGCTTGGTTTATGGATGGCAGTTCCAAGATGGATGGACATTATGGTGTCTTGAGATCTGTTGCATTAAGACCAGAAGATAGAAAGACTAGTTGAAGAAGTTAAGAACAAATTGACTTAATGGGTTGAATTACATGCTTTTTTTTTTTAGCAATGATGGAAAAGTTTAACAATGGTAAAAGCCCTTATGTTTGGGTTTTTATAGACTTATGGGCAAGAGCCAATGGTCTGGCTGTGTGGTCAGATAGATGGACAATGGAAAACTGGGCTATTGAAGGGATGGTCTTATGTGGTGTGGCCTTATGGAAATTACTATGGGAAATTAAGGGGAGCATTGAAGAACCCCTTACAGGTTCAGGAGGTAACTTAAACCACCATATAGACTTACTGATGCTCTCCCTTGAGGTGGTCATCTGGGTCCATGAAATAAGTGAACATGGTGTGGGGGTTATAGCCATGCAGAAATGGACTGAATGTAGACATATTCCTCTTTACTCTCTGAGGCACAGAATGTCACCAAGAGCTGTTTTGTCTGTCAACAAGAGAGACAGAGACTGCAGACGGCTACAGAGAAGATTCTACACAGGGAAGGCCCCACACATAGCTGGTAAGTGGATTACATTAGATCAATGCCAACAGCCCCTGGGAGCTACAAATTGGTCCCAGCAGGAATAGACACTTACTCTGGACTGGTAGTAAATGCAAATGCTGAAAATACTATTAAAAGATTGGAACAGACAATACTGTTGTAATTTGGCTCATCAAACTACATTTCTTCAGCCCAAGGATGCACTTTACAACCCATAGTGTCCAACAGTAAGCAAAGAAATACTACATCAAATGGACATATTATGTTGCATATCATCCTCAGGGTAATGGTTTAATAGATAATTGAAAGAGGCAATTGAAATATTCGCTGCCTAAAACAGAAGACAAAGGCATGAGGGACTTGCCTTCATGAGTGTGTGCTCACACTCAACATGTGGGAGGATAAAGGAAGGCTCCCCCTGGATAGATTTATCACTTTTCTGGGGGATCTGGCAAAGCGGGAGTGGGAATCTCCCTCCTGCTGCCAGTGTGGTTATATGATTTGTCCCAGATAATCTCACTATTTTTTTGTCCCAGTAAGAAGCACTGGAGCACTGCCTGATGCTAGGGGTCCTGGACCAGGGATGTGACTGTGGGCGCTGTAAGCAAGCAAGGATGATTTCTAGGCAAGATAGTGTAACTAACTTTTAAACATTTAGGCCAGAATTCCTAAGGTCCTGATAGTGTGAATTCACATCTGTGAGTATTGCTGTGTTGCCTAGGGATTGGGTTAGCCCTGACATCCCTGATAGGACAGTTCTGCACCCAGGTAACCTGACCCTATGTGAATGGAAATGGACCAAAAGGGAGGCACTTGTTAGACTAGCATCACTGTCAGCAATGGCCCTCCCAAAGATAGAAAACTCTGGGTCAAAATAAATGACAAATGGAGAGAAGGAGTAATAATAGCTGGGGGTAAAGGAATACAGTGCATATATGAGGTATGCAATGAGGGAAATCCAACATTGTCTTAATACCTCAGGAGAGACTCAGATCAGGATATTATTTCTTAGCACAATTATGAACAGATGTTTGGAAGGGTGAAGCTGTATGTTTGCTGAGACCACCCCTGCTTTTGGAACCCGACAAGGTTGAACGACAGCCTGCAAACCTGAGAGACATTGTTCTGGGAGCCATTCTGATCATATGGTACGATGATGAATTAGACTGTTAATGACTAAATGGGACTCTAGCAATGTACCAGTGGTATCTTTTGACTTCTATTTTTCAGGCTACGTCAACTACAAAGGATATCCTTTGGGGAGGGAGTTCTGAGGACTGCTTTCTACTGAGACTTCAATCTATATGGTGTATGGCTCCCAACAGACTGATCACTGTGGTAACTATAAACCTGATGGTCAAATGCTTAGAAAAGTCCCTGGTTATAATAGAAAAAATATGAAGGTAGCATGCCCAACATAGCATGCATTTAGGCTATGCATAAATATATATCACTCTTGTTTTTATGGACAGAAAGCTATTAACAGAATAGGGAAAAACAATGGGCCTCTGGTGTGATTAAAGGAGTTGGCGTCACATGGTAGATCCAAGTTCCCCTGGGGAATGACCCCACCCGAAACAAGGAAGGCTGTGAGAGGCCTTATGGCACTCTCAAATTAAATTACATCTACCTGTAAACACCAATCATCTAACTCCAGTGTGGAGACCCAATATTTTTTGCAAAACATTTATTCTAACTGCATTCAGGCCATTAGTACACAACAGCAATGATATGCATGGTAGATTAAACAACACCGGCTCGTAAGACAGAAAAGGGCCTCAGGAGAGATAGGTGCAGGTCTAGGTATCCTGGGACAAGCTGAGTTTACTGTTAATGTGGAGCAGTATTCGGAGGAAAAAGATTTATTAACTAGAAGAGACAGAACAGAGGAAATTCTCTTCCAGGAGGACGGCAAAGGATGGGAGTCAGGGCGGAAGGATAATGAGGCTTTAGCAAAGTGGATCAGGCTGGCTCAACAGACAATGCTGGGCACTGCTAACACCCAGCCCAGGGTTTGTACCTGACTCAACAGGGCCTCTTGACTCTTTTAATACAGATGGAAGCTGAAGTGGCCGTGGGGCAGTGACCTGCTATTCTGGCTGCTGAGGTCCAAAGACCCACCCATGGGAGTCTGAGGGCCTTCCAAACTTATGGAAGTTCTCTGAGGGCACTTGTAGTGTTACACTGATAGACTATGACTGCTCTCCCCCACAGCATAGGTCAAAATGAAATATATCCTGCAGTACAGTTGGTAGAAATAGGAACCATCTAAATACCACCTGTGTCCTCCCTGCAGGAAAGAGGTGGGCCTTGCTATATAATAACACACCATAGAAACCAGCCTCAGTACAAGCCTGTGAGATGAGGTGGGGTGATTCCTTTTGTCCTCAATTAACTAGAAACCCAGAAATAACTAACATGGCCAATTGTAATAATGCCCTTCCTTAATAATATCTGACAAATGGCCAAGAGTGGATTCCACTGGGAAGACAAGACAAATTCCTCTGTAATTCTTACTGATTTATTCTTTTATGAAACTGAGTTGTCCCATGATCATACTGTGATACGGTGTCATACTGGTGTTGTAAGTAAGATTCAATTACCTAGTATAAATAAATCTTACGATACTACTGATATTGGTGATTCAACGTATTGGGAGATTGAGTTAAAGTCTCTCCAGGATGTAATACTTATGAAAAATGACTGACTTGAAGAGAAATAGGATTTAGCTAACCATCAGCTGATTTCTGTGCTAAATAGTTCTGCGAAACTTATTATAAGATACAAAGAGCAATAGAATGCACAAATTAGTGCGAGAATATGAAAATATTGGTAATGGTTTTATAGGATAAATTAGCTATTTCTTTACATCTATCCCTACTCCACCCTGAGGGATCAGAGAGCTTCTGGGTAATACATACATCTGTGTGCTGGGTGAGGGAGGCACACCCCTATTCCATGCGGACAGAAACCTCCATGCTCAGGGCCCTTCTAGACCTTGCCCTGTGTATCTCTCCATTTGGCTGTTCATTTGTATCCTTTAAAATGAACTTCGTATAAGCCTTTGTAATAAATTGGTAACAGTAAGTAAACCATTTTCCTGGGCTCTGTGAGCTGCTTTAGCAAATTGTTTAACTCAGGAGGGGATTATGAGAACCTCTAATTTGTAGTCAAGCTAGATAGACGTTGTGGGGAAACTGAGGACCTACCACTTGCAATTGCATCTGAAGTGGGGGGCAGTCTGGTGGGGCTACAACCTTAACCTGTGCAGATACTAATTCCAGTTAGTGTCAGAGTTGAATTGAATCATAGGTCATCCAGCTGGTATAGGAGAATTGTTCAGTATGGGAAAAAAAAACAACCCATATCTGACTACAGTAGTGCTGAATGTGAGTATAGAGACAAACAGTTGATTTTTTTCTATACATTTTATGTCAGAAGTGAAGCATGAATTGAGAATGGTGTGAGTATAGAAGGAAAAGCAGTTTGTGTTTCTCTATCTACAAGCCCAGGCCGTATGGAGAGATACGTGCAGGTTTTCTAGTTGACAACCCCAGCCAAAATCTCAGCTGATAGAATCAACCTCCAACTCTAAGTGAGTAAACCTTCAAATGCTTCCAGGTCCCTGCCTTTGAACCTCAGCCAATCCTGAGTGGAACAGAGATGAGCTAACCTACCAAGCCTGCTGAAATTGCAGATTATGAGAAAACTAAATATAGCCGTTATTTTAAACCACTGCATTATGAGGTAATTATTATGCAGCCACACAAACGGGAATGGAACCCATTTTATTCAATGACAGCTTCTGTGACTTTGCTGAAGCCTTAATAATGAATTACATGGCAAGAAGTAGATTTGCATCTATGAACAGATCAAGAGGAAAGAAATTGTCTTGTTAGAACAACTCTGTTTCAGGAAAAACATTTTCTCTGGTAAAAGTTTCAGCAATTGTGTTAGTTTCTGGTGGCTGTTGTAACATTACCACCAATTTGGTGGCTTAAAACACCAGAAATTTATCTCTTACAGTTCTGGAGGCAAGAAATCAGAAATTGGTATCACTGGTGACACCATGATGAACCTGGATAACATTAGGCAGGTGAAACAAGTCAGACACAGAAAGATAAATACAGCCTGATCACATTCATATGTGAAATCTAAAAAGTTGAACCCATAGAATTAGAGAGTAAAATGGTAGTTACCAGAGGCTAGGGGAGGGGAGTGAATAGGGAAAGGGAAGATACTGATTTAAAGGTACAGAATTTCAGCTAGACACTAGGAATACACTTAGTGATTCATTGCACAGAATGGTGACTATAATAAATAGTAATGTATATTTAAAAATTGCCAAAAGAGTAGATTCTGCATGTTTTTTACCACAAAAAGGATAAGAATGGTAATTATCTTGATTTGATCATTCCACAATGTAAACATATATCAAAACATCACATTGTAACTCATAAATATATATACAATTATTTGTCATCTCAAAATAAAATTTAAAAAATCAATATGACTGGGATGAAACCAAGGTGATGGCAGGGTTGTGGTTCCTCTGGAAATTCTAGAAGAGAATCCTTTCTTTGCCTTTTCCAGCTTCTGTCTGTGGATACCAGAATTCCTTGGCTTATATCTATTTATTATTCCGATCTTTAAGGGCGCTATCTTCAAATCTCCCTTTCCTCTCACTTCATATCCTTTTTTCTGTGTGTCAAACCTTCCTCCGCCACTCTCTTATAAAAATACATATGACTGCATTTAGGGCCCACTGGATAATCCAGGATAATCTCCCCATATCAAGATCCTTAATTTAATCACATCTTCAAAGATCCTGTTTCTCTGTAAGGTGACATGCACAGGTTCCTGAGATTAAGACCTAAATAACTTTTGGGAGCCAATTCTCAGCCTAACATTGCAAATATTTTTCCCTTTGTATTATTCACCACTCTAACGTTTATTATTAAAATGTTGAACATTCTTGTACACATACATTGTTAAGACTATATTTTTAGAAAATATTATGAACATTATTAAGAATAATATGCATAACCCAGATTTATTAATATTTTAAGATTTTGCCATATTTGCTTCAGGATTTTTCTTAAATTAGTTAACACTTTATAGAAAGAGCTAGAGCTCTATGTGTACCTCTGTCTTCTTCCTCCGAGGTAGCCATTATCTCAACTTTGTTATTTAAGATTCCTATGAATGTTTATAGCCTATTTCTACATAGAAGAGGAGGGAACATTACTCTAGATATCAAACCAGGACAAAGATATCATAAGGAAATAAAACTAAAGATCAATATCTTATAAATATGAACATAAGAATCCTCAACAAAATATTAGCAAACAAATTCTAGCAACATATAAAAGGAATTATACACCATGGCTAAGTAGGATTTATTCCAGGAATGCAAAGTTAGTTTGGCATCTGAAAATTAATTAGTATAATATATTGTATCAATAGAATTAAAAGGAAAATTTACATGATCTCAATAGATGCAATAAAAGCATTTGTCATACTTCAACACTTTCCAAGAATGTATACACCACCACCAACTCATTAACCTAGGAATAGAAGAGAACTTCCTCAATTTGATAAAGAACATCTATAAAAAGTCCACAGTTAACATTGTACTTAATGGTGAAAGACTGGATTATTTTCTCTTAAGATCAGAAACAAGACTTTCTGATTGCTTCTATTTGACATTGTACTGGTGGTTCTAGTCAGGGCAATGAGGCAAGAAAAAGAAATAAAATGTTCCGAGATTGAAAGGGAAGAAATAAAGCTATCTCTACTTGCAGATGACACGACGTTATGTATAGAAAAATCTTAAGGGGTCCACTAAAAACTATTAAAGAGAGATCAGTAAGCTTGCAGGATACAAGATCAAAATAAAAATACCAGTTGTAGTTTTGTACACCTGAAATAAATAAGCTGAAAATGAAATTAAGGAAACAATTCTATTTGCCATAGCACCAAAAATAATAAAATACTTGGAATAAGTTTAACAACAGTAGTGTAAAACCTATTAGCTGAAAACTATAAAACATTATTGGAGAAACTAAAGAGAATCTAAAGAAATGAAAAAAATGTTCCATGTTCATGAATCAGAGGGCTTAACATGGTTAAGATGGCAATACTCTCCAAACTGACCTACAGATTCAGTAAAATCCCTATAAGAATCCCAACTGACTTTCATAGAAATTGACAAGATTATTCTCAAATTCATATGGGATTGCAAGGGACTCAAAATAGCCAAAACAGATTTGAAAAAGAACAAAATAGGGGGACTTATACTTTCAAATTTCTAAACTTACTACAAAGCAATAGTAATCAATTGGTGCTTATGCAATGTGGTACTGACGTAAGGCTGGGTACATATATCAATAGAATAGAATTGAGAGTTCAAAAATAAACCCATACATCTATGATCATCTGATTTTCAACAAGAGTATCAAGACCATTCAATGGGGAAGGAACAGTCTTTTCAAGAAATGGTTCTGGGATAACTGGATAGCCGTATAAAACAAAATGAAATTGGATCCTTACCTCATGCCATATACAATTCAACTGGATCAAAGACTTAAATAAAAGGGCTAAAACTATAAAATACTTAAAAGAAAACGTAGGAGTAAATCTTCATAACCTTGGATTTAGAAAAGGATTCTCACATATGGCACCAAAAGCACAAATAACAAAAGAAAGCTAGATAAATTGACCTCATTAAAAACATTTTTGCTTCAAAGCAGCAGTCCCCAACCCTTTTTGGCATCAGGAAGTGGTTTCATGGAAGACAATTTTTCCATACACTGGTGGGCGATGTGGGGGCTGGTTTTGGGATGCAACTATTCCATCTCAGATCATCAGGCATTAGATTCTCATAAGGAGTGCACAACCTAGATCCCACACATGTGCAATGCACAATAGGGGTCACACTCCTATGAGAATCTAAGGCTGGCACTCATCTGACAGGAGGTGGAGCTCAGATGGTAATGCTTGCTTGCCCACCACTTACCTCCTGCTGTGCAGCCCAATTCCTAACAGGCCATAGACTAGTATCTAGCCATGGCCTGGGGCTAGATACTAGTCCATGACCTGGGGGTTGGAGACCCCCTGCTTCAAAGGACACCATCAAGAAAGTAAAAAGATAAGTCAAAGAATGAGAGAATATGTTTGCAAAACATACATCTGATAAGGGATTTGTATCTAGAATATATACAGAACATGTACAACCCATTAGTAAAAAGACAACACAACCAAAAATGGACAAATATTGAGAATTAGAACACCACAAGGATGCCCACTCTCACTACTCATATTCAACATAGTACTGGAAATCCTAGCCAGAACAATCAGGCAAGAGAAAGAAATAAAAGGCACCCAAACAGGAAAAGAAGAGAAAAGTCAAACTATCTCTCTTTGTTGACAACACAACTCTGTACCTAGAAAATACTAAAGTCTCTGCCAAAGGCTCGTGGAACTGATAAATGACTTCAGTAGAGTTTTGGGATACAAAATCAATGTACAAAAATCAGTAGCATTTCTATACACCAGTAATAGTCAAGTTGAGAGCCAAATCAAACAGGCAATTCCATTTACAATAGACACACAAAACACCTAGGAATACATCTAACCAAGGAGGTGAAAACGCTCTATAAGAAGAACCACAAAACACTGCTGAAAGAAATAAGAGGTGACACAAACAAATGGAAAAACATTCCTAGCTCATATATTGGAAGAATCAATATTCTTCCATGGCCAATGTGATGATATTAAGACATAGAGCCTTTAAGAGGTAAAATGGTCATACTGCCTGAAGCAATCTAGAGGCTCAACACTGTTCCTATCAAACTACCAGTGACATTTTTCTCAGAATTAGAAAACTATTCTAAAATGCACATGGAACCAAGAAAAAGCCTGAATAATCAAATCAATCCTAAGCAAAAAGAACAAAGCTGGAGCCATCACATTACCTGACTTCAAACTATACTATAAGGCTACAGTAGCCAAAACAGCATAGTGTAGAAATAGACATATAGACCAATGGAACAGAATAGAGAATCTTTAAATAAAGCCACACATCAACAGCCACCTGATCTTTGACAAGGTCAACAAAAATAAGGGGAACAGACTCGCTATTCAATAGATGGTGCTGGGATATCTGGCTAGCCATATGCAGAAGAATGAAACTGTACCTCTACATTTCACCACATATAAAAATTAACTCAAGATGGATTGAAGATTTAAATGTAAGTCCTCAAAATGTAAGAATCCTAGAAGAAAACCTAGGAAACATCATTCTGGATATAGGTCTTGAGAAAATGTATGACTAAGTCCTTAAAAGCAATTGCAACAGAATTAAAAATTGACAAGTGGGACCTAAGTAAAAGAAAGATCTTCTGCACAGCAAAATAAACTATCAACAGAGTAAACAGACAACCTGCAAAATGGGAGCAAATATTAAAACTGCAATGATATACCATCTCACACCAGTCAGAATGGCTGTTATTATCAAGTGAAAAAACTGATGCTGGTGAGCCTATGGAGAAAAGGGAACACTTATTCACTGTTGGTGGGAAGGTAAATTAGTTTGGCTATTGTAGAAAACAGTTTGAGGATTTCTCAAAGAACGTGAAACAGAACTAGCATTCAACCTAGCAATCCCATTACTGGGTATATACCCAAAGGAAAAGAAGTCTTTCTATCAAAGACACAATCACTTGTATGTTCATCTCAGCACTATTCACAATATCAAAGACCTGGTATCAACCTAGGTGCCCATCAAAAGTGGATTGGATAAAGTAAATGTGGTACATGTACATGATGGAATACTATGTAGCCATAAAAAAGAACAAAATCACGTGCTTTGTAACAACATGGATGCATCAGGAAGCCATTATCCTAAACAAATTCATGCAGGATCAGAAAACCAAATACTACATGTTCTTATAAGTGGGAGCTAAACATTAGCTGCACATGAGCATGAAAACAATAAACAAGGGGGACTACTTGTGGGGAGGGGAAAAGGTTGAAAAACTACCTACTGGCTACTATGCTCACTACCTAGGTGATGGGATCAATCATATTCCAAACCTCAGCATCATGCAATATGCCTATGTAACAAACTTGCACATGTATCCCCTGAATCTAAAATAAAAGTTGAAAGTATATAAAAAGAATATTATCTGATTAAACATTTTTCCAAAATAAAATATGCAAATGTCCCATTAATATATGAAAAGATACTCAATATTATTAGTTATTAGGGAAATGCAAATAAATAATGCAATAAGCTACTACTTTGCATACATTAGGATGGCTACAAAGAAAATGTCAGATAATAACAAGTGTTGTTGAGGATACACACTGCTATGGTTTGAATGTGTTTGCTCCAAAATTAAGGTGTTTAAACTTAATGGCCAATGTGATGATGTTAAGAGATAAAGCCTTTAAGAGGTGATTAAGCCATGAGGAATTTGCCCCTTGTGCATGAGATTAAGGCCTTTATAAAAGAGGCTCCACACATTCATTATTTGCCCTTCCACCTTCCACTATGTGAGGACACAGCGTTCCTCCCCTCTGGAGGATGCAGGAACAAGACACTATCTTGGAAGCAGTGAGCAGCCCTCACCAGACAACAGAACCTATTAGTGCATTTATCTCAGGCTTCCCAGCCTCTAGAACTATGAAGAAATAAATTTCTATTATTTATTAACCATTCAGTCTCTGGTATTTTATTATGGCAGCACAAGTGGACTAAGGCATGGACAAGCAAGAATTCTATACGCTGCTGGTGGGAATGTAAAATGGTGTAGCTGCTTTGTAAGAACAATGTAGCACTTCCTTAAATGATTACATTTAGAATTACCATATGACCCAGCAATTCCATTCCTAGATATACACCCAAGAGAAATAAAAACATATTCACACAAAACTTGAACCTGGAAGTTTATGGCAGTATTATTCATTGTAGCCAGTTCCTCAACTAAGATGTGGAAACAACCGAAGTGTGTGTCAATAGATAAATAGATAAACAAAATGTGGTATATCCACAAAATGGAATATTGCTAGGCCATAAAGGGGAATGAAGTACATACAAACAAAAAGTTTGCATCCAAACAAAAGTATGTGAGAATTCTGTGGTTCCAGAACTTTACCACCATTTCACATCATCAGACTTAGATTTTTGCCTCTCTGATGGATATGAAATGTATCTCTTTTGTACTTCCTTGACTATTAAGGCTGAATGTCTTTTCATGTTTATTGACGATATGGGTTTTCCTCTTCCATAAATATCCTGTTCACATATTTTAACTATTTCTTTTTCTGCATCATTTGTCTTTTTCTAAATGATTTATTCGAGTATTTGGAGACCCCAACCTGGGCACTAGGGGTTCACATAGCTCCCTGCTTGTCCCTGTCTCTAGGCCTTTTTGTGAACTACAGTTTTTACTGATGCTCCAAATTCACATGCAGGCATAGGGTTTTAAAATAAATGTGTTAAACTCTTATCTCCAACTCCTTTCCCGCATACACACAATAGTTTTAGAATAACAATGCCATGTGCTCTACAATAATAAGAGAAGTGAAAATTATTTAAGAGCATTTGCCCTATTGTTTTTCTAATTCTAAAAGAAATACATATTTAATATGGAAGAGTTATAAAATAGAAAAATTATAAAGAACAAAAATTATTTATAATCCAATAACCCATGTATTATCAGTGTGAATATTTTGGAACATTTGTTATGCTTGAAAATGGTTTAGATAGTAAACTTTTGAACACAATGAGCCCATGTCCCATTATGTATTTTAAATGGGAGAATAATGATGTGTTCTCAGCTTATATAAAAGTCCCAAACCGTTCTCCAAATACTACTAAAATATTCTTAAGCATCCGTAGAAAAATTGACTGGAATTTCTGCAAACTTAAAGATATTTTAAACACTGTTGAGTTAACATTTGCTAAAATCACAGGGGGGTATATTTGTATGGTTTTTGAAACAGTGTTGCATAGTATTAGGAATTAAAATTGTCTTCTACATTGCAAAGAACATGTACTATAATGTAAATCAGATTATTAAATATGATTACATTGCATAGGAATGCAAATAATATTTAGCAAAATGAAATAAAGCAATTTTTAAACAAAATATTTAATTGTCAACTGAATAGCTGCCTGAATGTGGTGGGTAAAGAGAAATGGAGGACATAGTCTGTTCCTGTTTGGGGGGTGAAGGGTTGGTTGGTGGTGGCTTAAGAGACATGTGAGTGAACTGGAGATGGGATGAGTAAAACAGTAAATACATGATGTTTGTTCTTATTTAAATTCCAGAAACCAGATGTTCAGTCTTCTCTTGTTGCACTCAAGACACCAGAAGTTGGTGTCTATTTTCCATAATTCATTAAGGAGAAATGTGCAACCTCACTCTTAGATCTGCAGTATCTTTATTCCAGAGAATTCTCTTTCCTTGATGGAGACCCACACAATTTCTTTTTTGTTCAATCTATGAAATTAGGGTCAGCCAGGTGGTCAGCATGACTAATTTTACTTCTTATACAAGTAGCATTAAGGGAAATGAATGCCTAGGTTTTCATTTTCTGCGGGGCAGATGCTGGCTAGTTAAGCTTGCTATAAATCATAATTTATCTATAAACTCCAGCGTACTCTATTTAGAACCACAGAGTGAAAAACTAATAAATACATTTAAAAATCTTAATAGACATTAACTCCAGAGAGGTTCTTAAGTTTTAGCCTGATGAAAATGTTAGCTATGTCTTAGTGGTTTGGTTGAATTACAAGCAGATATTGAGAACTCGCATTGCTTTATAAAATGCTTGGGCTGCATGCGGTGGCTCAAGCCTGTAATCCCAGCACTTTGGGAGGCTGAGGCAGGCAGATTACTTGAGGCAAGGAGTTTGAGACAAGACTGGCCAACATGGTTAAACCCCGTCTCTATTAAAAATACAAAAATTAGCCAGGTGTGGTGGCATGTGCCTGTAATCCCAGCTACTCGGGGGGCTGGGGCATGAGAATCACTTGAACCTGGGAGGCAGAGGTTGTGGTAAGCCGAGATCATGCCACTGCACTTCAGCCTGTGCAACAGAGCAAGACTCTGTCTAAAAAAAGTTCTTAATATGCTTTATAAAAGTGGACATTTCATAAAATAGTTCTGATTTGCTGAACACTACCCTTTTAGTATAAAACATAAAGACTTCGGGACGTTATAACAGGTTTCTTTTTCAAGCAAGGTTTAGAGTAAAGAGATACCAAAAAAAAATGGATATATATCTAGGTTGTGTGGTAATATTCTAATTCCTACTTAGTCATGGATTGGGGTCCTGTTGAATTCTGAAATCTTGGTAGGGAAATGGTATTGATGCCACTTGGAAGGAACAGGTGCAGTAAAAGTTTTAATAGGATGGACTGCATTCCTCTTCCTATAAAAACATACCCCCAGGAAAAGGGATCAAGGTCCATTAACCTAATCACCATTTCCACACTGTGAGAAGAAAATAGGCTGTTATTTTTTATTTTTTGCCACAGTGATTAGTTTAAGCTCTCACACTCTGGGTTTCTGAGGTCTAATGTCTGTTTCCATGGGAACGGCAGTGGCAGGCAACTGCTAAGTTGTCAGACATCTAATAATCTAGGGAAGCTCCTGTCTGAATGCAGGCCAAGTTTCTCCAGCATCTTGGGTCATTTAGTCACAAGTGGCTGTGCAGCCTGTAGAGATATCTTGGAATATAGGGAGTTGAGATACTTGCTCTATTGAAATCATATATATAATTTTATTTTTAAAATTCATTTAATGGAAAAAGCATTGAGTAAGAAGTGATTTGAGGCCAGGCATGGTAGCTCAAGCCTGTCATCCCAGCAGTTTGGGAGGCCAAGGAGGGCGGATCACTTGACATCAGGAGTTCGAGACCAGCCTGCCTGGCCAACATGGTGAAACCTTGTCTCTTCTGAAAATACAAAAATTAGTCAGGTATGGTGGTGTGTGCCTATAGTCCCTACTATTTGGGAGGCTGAGACTTGAGAATCACTTGGACTGGGGAGGCAGAGGTTGCAGTGAGCTGAGATCACGCCACTGCATTCCAGCCTGGGCAACAGAGAGAGACTCTATCTTTAAAAAAAAAAAAAAAAAGTTATAAAAAAGAAATGATTTGAAAAAGAAAAAGGGCTTTAGGAAAGACACATCATATAAACAAATCTCCTGTCCTCATGACACTTTAGATTTATTGGGATACCCAAGTCTCCTGTACTGCATACGCAAAGTGCGGGTTCCTAAGACTTGTAGGAAATATTTCACCCAAATGCACTTTCTTCATTCCTGACTTGACCTTCTGTGCTGAATCCTCGCCTCTTTCCTATTCCGTGAACTGGGATGTATAAACAAATAAGAAATGTAAATATCCTGGCTGCTAATTCCTTATGTCTTAAGTCTAGAAGGTGGTTAGGTATTTGACTTGTGTCCTCTGGTTCTCACCCTGGCCACTCTTGTTGCTAAGAATGAATGATGTCTCCTGCAAAGAGCCCATCAAACACATTTCTACCCTAAGTAGTCTTCTGAAAACTCATCAAAAGCCCCACTAAGATGTTTGGCTGCACTGAACCCTTTCATTTTATAGTTTCCACATTTAGAATTCCCTTTCATACGTCCATTCATTCGTTCAACAAATATTGAGGGTCTACTATGTGCCAGGCCTGGTGCTAAGAATTTGGTATAGACTTAATCTTCCTTCAAGAAGCTTAGAGTTAAGTCAGCCATGGTGGCTCACACCTGTAATCTCTGCACTTTGGGAGGCTGAGGTGGGTGGATCACTTGAGCCCAGGAGTTCGAGACCAGCTTGGGCAACATCGTGAGACCCTGTTTCTATAAAATTAAAACAATTTGCTGGATGTGGTGGCACATGCCTATAGTTCCAGCTACTCAGGAGGCTGAAGTGGGAGGATTACTTGAGCCTGGGGAGGCAGAGGTTGCAGTGACCTGAGATGGCACCAATGCACTCCAGCCTGGGTGGTAGAGCCAGACCCTTAAAAAAAACAGCAGCTTAAAAGCTATTACAGAAATAAATGCACAACTTGTTATATAATAACAGGCTATGAGATTTCTGTGGAAAAAGAATAAGGGATATAACCTAATTTATATTGGGGTTGAGTTCATAGAGGCTATTTTCTACAGCCAAAATCCAGATACAGAGTCTTAAATACATGGCGTGAGATGGACAAAGAAAGAAAGTGTCCTGCATTGGGTTTTCTCCCCATTGTTTCACGTCTCTTTTTGCCTTTGCTGTCACATCTATTGAGCATCTTTATGGTGGCCCATTTGTGCTTTTTCATTGGTTTATGTCTTCCTCTTTGAGGAAGCTGAGATTAGGGAGGAGGGTTTGAGAGCAGCCATATAGGCACTTAGTAAGAAAATAGCAACATACGGAAGCCTGTATGTTATAGGAGCCTTACAGAAAGCAAGGGTGCATAAGGTCCATGTTGAGATAGCTAAGGTGGGCTTCATGGAGAGAAAAGGACATAGGCTTGGCTAAGAAATTTCTTCTGTATCCACCGTTGTGTTCTGAGCCAGCAGCTATCAGGTTCAGAGGTTTTCTAGCTGTACCCTCTTCTCTCCCCTGTGGCAGGGCAGATGTGGTATCCAGGGTGGCCTGGCTGCAGGTCACCAATTTAGAACTCATATGATGGTCCTTGGCAGGTGCATGGCAATGCAATCCATTCAATCACATTGCACAGTGATAAGTCACTGCATGTGTGACAGCAGAGAATGAGCTCTGCCTGGGAAATAGTCTGTATCTCTCCGCTTGTCCTGACTGATTAACAATTTATGCTGCGTGAATAGAAAATAATTTTGACCTCATTCACTTTATTGCTTGTGAATTCATGGCAGCGACCGTGGACTTTTTGCTTAAGTATTTATATTGGTAGGCATTTTTATGTTTTCACATGGCTGCATGAAATGAACAGGCACTTTTCTAATATTAACATACAGTGAATGAATTAATAACTATATGTTTCTAAGAGCCACATTTCTGTTAGAATTAGCCACATAAGGCATTTGACTAATGAATTCAGATATTTAATATTGAAGTTTAGGAAAATGTCATTTCCACTGGGCTGAGAATTAGAGTCAGGAGCAAATCTTCCTGTCTCCCTCTCCTACACATTCATTCACTCAGCATCGTGTGCCTATTATATGTCTAGATAGTATAATGTATATATTTAATATTATATATAGTATAGTATACATATTGGCACATATGTATGTTTATATATATATATATATATATATATATATATATAGTCATCAATACTAACATGTTTATAGGCAATAGCAATTCAATGTGGCAAGTTTTATGACAGGGCCATGCACAGGATGCTACGGAGCATGGAAAGGAAGGAGTCCCTGAGAACATGCCATTGAAGCTGACTTCAAATGGAAATGTAGGTATGAGCTGGTTGTTAGAATGTTTGTGTCACCCCAAAATTCATGTGTTGAAACCCTAACCCTAGGGGTGGGTTATAATATATATAAATATTATATAAATAATATAAATATATATTATATATTATATAAATATATATAATATATTATATATTATATAAATATATATAATATATTATATATTATATAAATATATATAATATATTATATATTATATAAATATACATTTTTTATATATTTATTATAGTGTGGCTATATTTGGAGATGGGGCCTCTAAGCAAGTAATTAAATTTAAATGAGGTCATGGGAGTGGGGCCCCAATTCGACTGGATTAGTGTCCTCATAAGAAGAGACACCAGAAAGCCAGCTCTCTCCCTCTCTGAACACACATACAAACACGAGGCCATGTGAAGACATAGCAAGAAGGCAGCTGTCTGCAAGCTGGGAAGAGAGCCCTCACCAGAAACTAAATTTACCAGAATCTTGGACTTTTAGCTTCCAAACTGTAAAGAAATAAATGTCTGCTGCTTAAGCCACCAAGCCTGTGGTATTTTGTTATGGTAGCCTTAGCAAGCTAATACAGTGGTAAACTCTGCTTATAGAGGAGTTGAAAAAGAGAGAGAGTAGATGGCAATTTGGGCAGAAGGAGAATTACCCACAGATGTTCAAGGCAATGGAGATAATTCTTCTTTAACTGTTTATCAGTCAATCAGGAGATAAGTTCACAACAGAGGATAATTAGCCCAGAGAACTGGTTTCTGGCAAATGTCTGAAGGGCAAGGTAGGTCATAAAATACCCTCTGGTGATATTTTATATTCTGAAAACCATTTTAATCTACCTTTCACAATCTGGATGCTCCAGCCTCCTGTGCTGCCTCGGAATTCAAGAGCTGACCCATGAGACAAAAACTGATCTTTTATCTAGAATCCTCTAGATTCCAGTATGACTCAGCAGCTGTGAAGCCTCTAAATTCGCAACTTGCTTTCTTTTAAACTCAGTAGAATCCCTCAGCTAGAACCAATCTTCATGCCAATTTTAGAACTGTTCAGTGTTCCCAAGAAAAGAAAATGAATGGCTGGTGATTGTCAACTCTCTTAAGAAAAGCTTTTTTTTTTTTTTTTTGAGACGGACTCTTGCTGTGTCACCCAGACTGGAGTGCAGTGGTGCCATCTTAGCTCACTGCAACCTCCGCCTCCCGGGTTCAAGAGATTCTCTTGTCTCAGCCTCCCAAGTACCTGGGACTACAGGCACACGCCACCATGCCCAGCTAATTTTTGTATTTTTAGTAGAGACAGGGTTTCACTATATTGGCCAGGCTGGTCTGGAACTCCTGACCTTGTGATCTGCCTACCTTGGCCTCCCAAAATGCTGGGATTACAGGGGTGAGCCACTGTGCCCAGCCAGAAAAGCTCTTTTGACTCTGAAATTTTAGTTCATCTAGTCCTCATTGACTTCACAGCTCTCTGGTATCTTTAAGTATATTATTTTTGTAATTTATATGCTTTATTTCCTGGTTACTAGCAGGAACATTGATCCATCATAACCAATTTCATGTTTCTGAGAAGTGAAGATCATTTTCTGTTGAAGAGAAAGACATGAATTCCAAGACAGTTAAAGGTGTCTTCAAACCAATAAGTTTATTTTAGATACCAAGCAAAATTCTAGAACTTATTATTTATAAGGCAGATGGAAAGTTATTATAAAGGGCACAGTAAAAAAAGTCTAACACAGGATTATTGGGATCATATCATCACTAAATATTTCTATTTTTTTTGACAAGGCTACAGAAAAATAGGTAATGTCTATCTGAAATTCAGAAAGACATTTGACAAAGTTTTTCATAATATCCTTATTGTCAATATAACGAGATGTGAGATTCATACTAATACATTTAGATGTATTTAAAGAGTCAAAAGATTTTATTTTATAACTTTTTAAAGAGAACAGTGTGAGTTTGAAGACATGTTTCTGTGAATAGAGTACAAAACTTGTTATCAAGGACACTGGGTGGATTTTAATCAATGAATTTGATAGAGACAGAGCACACAGATCATGTAAAGTTGGAGAGAATGTCAGTAAATTGAAAGACAGAATCAAGAACCAAGATATCTTCTGTAAGCTGCAACAAATAACACTTAATGGGTATTAATGTCATATCCTACATTTGGATAAAATAAAAACTGTTAAAATGCAGGCTGAGAAAGACATGGCTTAATAAGAATACATGTTTTAAAAAGCCTTGGGAATTATTGTTGGCTTGAGCTCAAGAATGAGTCAACGGGGTGACATGGCCAGCAAGAAGGCCAGTGGGATTTACAGCAATGCTGAGAAGGGCACAGGGTGCAGATGGAGTATATTGCATGGGTGAGTGCATTATCCTGAATACTGCATGGACACGTGCTGTTGCATTCTCTTCTGAGCATCATACTTTAGGAAAGAGGACCATATTTGAAGCTTACCAGAGGAAAGTAACTAAGATGTAAAGCACGAGGGAATGTAAAGACATGTCAGGAAAAGAGTTGAAGGATAAGAGAGTGTCTAACTTGGGAAAGAGAGACTTTGGAAGATGGACGAGATATCTTCCACTGCATAAGGGATTGCTTTGTTATTGAGGTCAGAGCTAGGATAGAAATACAGAGAAAAAGCTTGTATTTCTAAAGAACATTTTCAAAACAGTGATAGGTGTGTAAATTTTGAATTTTGAATGAAATCACTTAGTGTAGTGATGAAAATCTAGGAATTTTAAATCAGGAAAAAATTTAAAATTGGACCGCTTTGCCACTTACAAGCTCTGTGATTGTACCTAATCTTTTGGACTCTCAGTTTTTTAAATCTCTAAAATGAGAATAATAGTACTGTTTATTAAGGGACATTGGGTGATCAAAGGAAATAATTCATATAAAGTGCTTGCCATGGTGTATCACACATTTCTATATGCTTAATATGTGTGAACTATGTTTAAGTTATGGAGATGTGGTAAGAAAGAAAAGCAAGCACCTGGCTGGGCATAGTGGCTCATGCCTGTAATCTCAGCACTTTGGGAGGCCAAGGTGGGAGGATCACTTGGCACCAGGAGTTTGAGAGCAGCCTGGGCAATATAGCAAGACTCCATTTCTAAAAAAATAAAAATAAAAAAAGAAAAGCATTTGCCCCTTACATTGGCCATAGTTTTATTTCAGGAAGTAGGAAACTAAATCTCAGCTCAGAATTTAGGATTGCTGCCAGAAAGGTAGGTGCCAAGGGAGTTGATGTAATCAAGTGTCACCAATAAGAGTCTACAGATCATGGAAAGTAATTCTAGGAGATTTTCAAATGCCTCTTTTTACCTAGATCTTCTGCTTGGATGAATTCATACTGTGAGTTTAGGAAACATCAATTCATTTATTCCTTCTAGGTGGCCAGTGTTTCAACAAAATTACACATGTGTATGCAAGCATACATCCTGAATTTGGTGAGCATACATAATTTCAAATATTCTACTCTTTGTTCCTCAACATACATTATCTTTGTAAGATTTGATTTGACTGGAAAATACAACCACAGTTTATGTATGTTGCATTCTTTTTTTTTTTTTCTTTTTTTGAGACAGAGCCTTACTCTGTCGCTGCCAGGCTGGAGTGCAATGGTGCAATCTCAGCTCACTGCAACCTCCGCCTATTGGGTTCAAGCAATTCTCTTGCCTCAACCTACTGAGTAGCTGGGAATACAGGTGCCACCATGCCTGGCTAATTATTGTATTTTTATTATTTTTATTAGAGACAGGGTTTCACTATGTTGGTCAGGATGGTCTTGATCTCTTGACCTTGTTATATGTCTCCCTTGGCCTCCCAAAGTGCTGGGATTACAGGCATGAGCCACTGTGCCCAGCCTATGTCACATTCTTGTGGTACTGAGATTGTCAAAATTCTTTTCTGTTAAGAAGCATGGTTCAAACCTACTGTGAGGTACTATTTTGCATTCACAAGTTCTGCAAAGATTGATATACTATATGGAAAGGATATAGGGCAATGGTAACTTGAAACTGCTGTTGGGAGAGTAAATTGGAATATTCATTGTTTTTCTGCTCTAAATGTTCTTATCACAAAAAAATGTAAGTATGTAAGGTGATGGATATGGTAATTATTGTGATTTAATTATTCTAGAATGTATACATATATCAACACATTGCACACCATAAATATATACAACATACATTTGTCAATTATAAAAGAAAAATATTGGCAGGAAATATTGTTTATAGAATGATATATACAATATGATTCTACTTACATAAATAGTTGTAAATCAATAGTTATGCCTATGGGTTTTAAAATATGGAGCCAAGTCTTCTCTCTTGTCTTTTTTATAATAGGCATCCTAATAGATGGAAGGTGATATCTCATTATGATTTTAAGTTTTCCGGATGAATTGGGACATTGAGCATTTTTTCCTATACCTGTGGGCCATTGGTATGTCTTCTTTTTGAGAAAGGGCTCAGATCCTCTGCTCATTTTTTAATCAGGTTATTTAATTTTTCCTATTAATTCTACACATTCTTTTTTTTTTTTTTTTTTTTTTGAGACGGAGTCTCTCTCTGTCGCCCAGGCTGGAGTGCAGTGGCATGATCTCGGCTCACTTCAAGCTCCGTCTCCCGGGTTCACGCCATTCTCCTGCCTCAGCCTCCAGAGTAGCTGGGACTACAGGCGCCCGCCACTGCGCCCGGCTAATTTTTTGTATTTTTAGTAGAGACGGGGTTTCACCGTGGTCTCGATCTCCTGACCTTGTGATCCGCCCGCCTTGGCCTCCCAAAGTGCTGGGATTACAGGCGTGAGCCACCGCGCCTGGCTAATTCTACACATTCTATGAGTTTCTTTTATATTTTGGATATTAACTCCTTATCAGGCATATGGTTTAGAGATGTTTTCTCCCATTAGTAAGTTGGCTCTTCCTTCTGTTAATTGCTTCCTTTGCTGTTCAAAAGCCTTTTAGTTTGATGTAGTCCACTTGTTTATTTTTGTTTTTGTTGCCTGTGCTTTTGGGGTTATATACATAAAAAACATAACCCAGTCCAACATCAGCAAGGTTTTTCCCTATATTTTCTTCTGGGAGTTTTATGGTTTCAGGTCTTATGTTTATGTCTTTAATTTATTTTGTGCTAATTTTTGAATATGATTTAGCATAAGGATTCAATTTTATTTTGCATGCGGATATCCAGTTTTCCCAATGCCATTTATTGGAGCAATTATACTTGTTCCACTGTGTATTCTTGCTACTATTGTCAAAGATTGGTTGACTGTATATGTGTGGGTTTATTTCTGGGCTCTCACTTTTCTAAAACTGGGTATGATAAGACCTAGGTAACTAAGACAGTTGGGTGAGCCTAAAAGAAGGGAAAGATTGCCCTAGGTTAGGCCTTATAGCTTAGGAGGCAAAAGGAAGTCTCAAGTCTCCTGTGTGCTTCAGCCCATTAACCAGGTTTGGAGATCATACAGAAAATTAAGGTTTAAGTGCTAGCTAACAGTGAAACATATTAAAAAACTATTTATAACCCTACTGTGGTTTTAAATAGACAAATGATATTGTGAGTCCAAAGATTCAGAAACTCTGATACTGTTCATATCGAGAGATTTAACTAAAACAAAGTTTCAGCTGGAGAGAAGAATGAAAGATAAGTACAGAGAAAGGCAAGGTACAAAGGAGATTTTCTGAGGCTATTCGGGGTCAGCGTGGAGACCCTGTGCACTTGGGGAAATGGAAAAAGGTAGCGTTAAAGAGCAAATTGTAGATGGAAGCCATGGAGGCCCAAACTGATCATGTCACACTTTTGCTTTGAGTAGGCTGGTAATGATTTCCCCAGGAAACCCCACTATGCAAATAAGAAAGTTTGAAAGTATGACTTAATGATTAATGAAGCTCACACTAGTGTGTTCAATGGAAAAATTTTACTTGTCTAAATGTCCAGATAGTAACTTGGTTCTTTCTCTCCGGGGTCCTGAAGAACAGAGGAGATGCTTTTCTGCCAGCTGGAAGGGGTAGCAGGTGGGGTAATGGATTCCCAGCCTGCCAGAGGCTGAGGTTCTAATTAGAATTTTCCTTCTGGCTTTTAGCAAGCAGCTTTCACTTCATAGTGTCCTTAGAGAGGAACGTTCCGTATTCAGCAAGAAACTGCCCTATTTAAATGTATAAAATCTTTTTGTATTTGGGCTATAAAGCAAGTGGTCTTCAAGGTTCACGGCAAGTATGTCTTGTAATATAAAAAGCATCATTAGCTCATGAAAATGCTATTTAAAAATGCAAGTTTGCCTTAGGTAATAATGAAATAAGAAGTCAGGAAATTTAAGGCAGAATTGGGAAACTTTAAAATTTAGATTCTTTAGTTTATGTATTGTATGGATTTTAATACACATAGATGAATGGTGAAGTTGGTAGAAGGAGAAAGAAAAGAGAGATATGGAGGTGAGAGAGAGTGAAAATGTGCAAGAGATGATGACAGTGTTGGAGAAGGCAGAGGTTTTTGCCATAAAGAATCTCCAGCTGGGATCTCTTGAGGCCAGGAGTTTGAGGCCAGCTTGGGCAACAAAGTAAGACCGCATCTCAATAAATAAATAAATAAATAAATAAATAAAAATAAATATCAGTTGGGCATTGTGGTGTGCATCTGTAGTCCCAACTACTCAGGAGGCTGAGGCAGAAGGATCACTTGAGCTCAGGAGTTCAAGGCTGCAGTGAGCTATGATGCGCCACTGCACTCCAGCCCAGGGAACAGAGCAAGATCCTGTCTTTTAAAGAGGAAGAGAGAGAAAGAGAGAGAGAGAGAGAGACAGAGAGACAGAGAGAGAGAGACTGACTGACTCCATTGGGCTTTTTCTTTTTCGCTTTAAATAAAATTTTAAGGTTTAGTTGTTTAGCCTGTACTGCCTTCTCCTGGTTGGTCTTGGATTAGCAGCTCAGATATAACAAAAGTGAACTGTGTGAATGAACCCAAATGTAACACAGACGTTATGTGCCGGATTTAGCTGCCTGCCTGTTGCGGTTTACCACAGTGCTAGTAATATATCCAGGTCGCAGTGGGCTGGCTTCAGGCCGTGATGGTGTTTTTTTCATGATACTTGCTATTGTGATACTATGCATATATTAATAAGACGTCTAAGCAGAATACCTATTCCAAAATGGAATGAAGCACATGTGTGCAGACTGAGGTGCCTGTGAGTTGCTTACTTCTAAAAGAGAGAGATTATGCAAAATCTAAACCCTTGTAATGTACTTAATCTTGTAAATGTGCTAAAGAAACATTTCTTGCAGGCCTCCAGAGTTGACTTTAATTTTTCTTTTATGACCTGCCGGGAGTAGAGTGGAGAGGTTAAACTATAGTTTCCAGAATCACAGACAAATCTTAGTTTGAAGAAAAGGTGGTCCTTTCTTAGTGATAATTCTCTTGCTTAATAGTCAGAGAGATTTTGGGAAATTCTGAGAATGATGCCTATAAAGTGAAAGAAAAGGAGGAGACTGAGAAAAAGGAAACAGAAAAGCAAAGTTACTGATTTTGAGCAGGCAAAACTGAAAAACTCATCTTATCAATTATCTATCTATCTATCTATCTATCTATCTATCTATCTATCTATCTATCTATCTATCATCTATCTATTTATTGTGAAAGGAACAGCTCAGGGAAAACCTGCCTCCCATTTCTATTCAAAGCCATCCCTCTGCTCACTGAGATAGATGCATATCTGATTGTCTCCTTTGGAAAGTCTAATCAGGAACTCAAAAGAATGCAGCCTTCATCACTCGCCTGTCTGTGGCCTGGAAGCCCCCTCCCTGCTTCGAGTCTTCCTGCCTTTGCTTTTAGTTGTCCTGCCTTTCCAGACCAAACCAATGTACTTCTCACATATATTGATTGGTGTCTCATGTCGCCCTAAAATGTATAAAACTCAGCTGTTGGCCGGGCGCGGTGGCTCAACCCTGTAATCCCAGCACTTTGGGAGGCCGAGATGGGTGGATCACGAGGTCAGGAGATCGAGACCATCCTGGCTAACACGGTGAAACCCTGTCTCTACTAAAAAATACAAAAACTAGCCGGGCAAGGTGGTGGGCGCCTGTAGTCCCAGCTACTTGGGAGGCTGAGGCAGGAGAATGGCGCAAACCCGGGAGGCGGAGCTTGCAGCAAGCTGAGATCCGGCCACTGCACTCCAGCCTGGGCGGCAGAGCAAGACTCTGTCTCAAAAAAAAAAAAAAAAAAAAAAAAACCTCCACAAAACTCAGTTGTTCCCCGACCACCTTGGGCACATGTCGTCAGAACTTCCTGTGACTGTGTCACAGGTACGTCCTCAACCTTGGCAAAATAAACTTTCTTTTTTTTTTTTTTTATGAGGGTAAATGGTAATTTATTTATTTATTTATTTTTTTAAAATTTATTTATTATTATTATACTTTAAGTTGTAGGGTACATGTGCATAACGTGCAGGTTTGTTACATATGTATACTTGTGCCATGTTGCTGTGCTGCACCCATCAACTCGTCATTTACATCAGGTATAACTCCCAATGCAATCCCTCCCCCCTACCCCCTCCCCATGATAGGCCCCGGTGTGTGATGTTCCCCTTCCTGAGTCCAAGTGATCTCATTGTTCAGTTCCCACCTATGAGTGAGAACATGCGGTGTTTGGTTTTCTGTTCTTGTGATAGTTTGCTAAGAATGATGGTTTCCAGCTGCATCCATGTTCCTACAAAGGACACAAACTCATCCTTTTTGATGGCTGCATAGTATTCCATGGTGTATATGTGCCACATTTTCTTAATCCAATGTGTCACTGATGGACATTTGGGTTGATTCCAAGTCTTTGCTATTGTGAATAGTGCTGCAATAAACATACGTGTGCATGTGTCTTTGTAGCAGCATAATTTATAATCCTTTGGGTATATACCCAGTAATGGGATGGCTGGGTCATATGGTACATCTAGTTCTAGATCCTTGAGGAATCGCCATGCTGTTTTCCATAATGGTTGAACCAGTTTACAATCCCACCAACAGTGTAAAAGTGTTCCTATTTCTCCACATCCTCTCCAGCACCTGTTGTTTCCTGACTTTTTAATGATCGCCATTCTAAGTGGTGTGAGATGGTATCTCATTGTGGTTTTGATTTGCATTTCTCTGATGGCCAGTGATGATGAGCATTTTTTCATGTGTCTGTTGGCTGTATGAATGTCTTCTTTTGAGAAATGTCTGTTCATATCCTTTGCCCACTTTTTGATGGGGTTGTTTGTTTTTTTCTTGTAAATTTGTTTGAGTTCTTTGTAGGTTCTGGATATTAGCCCTTTGTCAGATGAGTAGATTGCAACAATTTTCTCCCGTTCTGTAGGTTGCCTGTTCACTCTGATGGTAGTTTCTTTTGCTGTGCAGAAGCTCTTTAGTTTAATGAGATCCCATTTGTCAATTTTGGCTTTTGCTGCCATTGCTTTTGGTGTTTTAGACATGAAGTCTTTGCCCATGCCTATGTCCTGAATGGTACTACCTAGGTTTTCCTCTAGGATTTTTATGGTATTAGGTCTAACATTTAAGTCTCTAATCCATCTTGAATTAATTTTCGTATAAGGAGTAAGGAAAGGATCCAGTTTCAGCTTTCTACTTATGGCTAGCCAATTTTCCCAGCACCATTTATTAAATAGGGAATCCTTTCCCCATTTCTTGTTTCTCTCAGGTTTGTCAAAGATCAGATGGCTGTAGATGTGTGGTATTATTTCTGAGGACTCTGTTCTGTTCCATTGGTCTATATCTCTGTTTTGGTACCAGTACCATGCTGTTTTGGTTACTGTAGCCTTGTAGTATAGTTTGAAGTCAGGTAGCGTGATGCCTCCAGCTTTGTCCTTTTGACTTAGGATTGTCTTGGAGATGCGGGCTCTTTTTTGGTTCCATATGAACTTTAAAGCAGTTTTTTCCAATTCTGTGAAGAAACTCATTGGTAGCTTGATGGGGATGGCATTGAATCTATAAATTGCCTTGGGCAGTATGGCCATTTTCACGATATTGATTCTTCCTATCCATGAGCATGGTATGTTCTTCCATTTGTTTGTGTCCTCTTTTATTTCACTGAGCAGTGGTTTGTAGTTCTCCTTGAAGAGGTCCTTTACATCCCTTGTAAGTTGGATTCCTAGGTATTTTATTCTCTTTGAAGCAATTGTGAATGGAAGTTCATTCATGATTTGGCTCTCTGTTTGTCTGTTACTGGTGTATAAGAATGCTTGTGATTTTTGCACATTAATTTTGTATCCTGAGACTTTGCTCAAGTTGCTTATCAGCTTAAGGAGATTTTGGGCTGAGACAATGGGGTTTTCTAAATATACAACCATGTCATCTGCAAACAGGGACAGTTTGACTTCTTCTTTTCCTAACTGAATACCCTTGATTTCTTTCTCTTGCCTAATCGCCCTAGCCAGAACTTCCAACACTATGTTGAATAGGAGTGGTGAGAGAGGGCATCCCTGTCTTGTGCCAGTTTTCAAAGGGAATGCTTCCAGTTTTTGCCCATTCAGTATGATATTGGCTGTGGGTTTGTCATAAATAGCTGTTATTATTTTGAGGTACGTTCCATCAATACCGAATTTATTGAGCGTTTTTAGCATGAAGGGCTGTTGGATTTTGTCAAAAGCCTTTTCTGCATCTATTGAGATAATCATGTGGTTCTTGTCTTTGGTTCTGTTTATATGCTGGATTATGTTTATTGATTTGCGAATGTTGAACCAGCCTTGCATTCCAGGGATGAAGCCCACTTGATCATGGTGGATAAGCTTTTTGATGTGTTGCTGAATCCGGTTTGCCAGTATTTTATTGAGGATTTTTGCATCAATGTTCATCAGGGATATTGGTCTAAAATTCTCTTTTTTTGTTGTGTCTCTGCCAGGCTTTGGTATCAGGATGATGTTGGCCTCATAAAATGAGTTAGGGAGGATTCCCTCTTTTTCTATGGATTGGAATAGTTTCAGAAGGAATGATACCAACTCCTCCTTGTACCTCTGGTAGAAATCAGCTGTGAATCCATCTGGTCCTGGACTTTTTGTGGTTGGTAGGCTATTAATTATTGCCTCAATTTCAGAGCCTGCTATTGGTCTATTCAGGGATTCAACTTCTTCCTGGTTTAGTCTTGGAAGAGTGTAAGTGTCCAGGAAATTATCCATTTCTTCTAGATTTTCCAGTTTATTTGCATAGAGGTGTTTATAGTATTCTCTAATGGTACTTTGTATTTCTGTGGGGTCGGTGGTGATATCCCCTTTATCATTTTTAATTGCGTCGATTTGATTCTTCTCTCTTTTCTTCTTTATTAGTCTTACTAGTGGTCTGTCAATTTTGTTGATCTTTTCAAAAAACCAACTCCTGGATTCATTGATTTTTTGGAGAGTTTTTTGTGTCTCTATCTCCTTCAGTTCTGCTCTGATCTTAGTTATTTCTTGCCTTCTGCTAGCTTTGGAATGTGTTTGCTCTTGCTTCTCTAGTTCTTTTAATTGCGATGTTAGAGTGTCAATTTTAGATCTTTCCTGCTTTCTCTTGTGGGCATTTAGTGCTATAAATTTCCCTCTACACACTGCTTTAAATGTGTCCCAGAGATTCTGGTATGTTGTATCTTTGTTCTCATTGGTTTCAAAGAACATCTTTATTTCTGCCTTCATTTCGTTATGTACCCAGTAGTCATTCTGGAGCAGGTTGTTCAGTTTCCATGTAGTTGAGCGGTTTTGATTGAGTTTCTTAGTCCTGAGTTCTAGTTTGATTGCACTGTGGTCTGAGAGACAGTTTGTTATAATTTCTGTTCTTGTACATTTGCTGAGGAATGCTTTACTTCCAATTACGTGGTCGTTTTTGGAGTAAGTACGATGTGGTGCTGAGAAGAATGTATATTCTGTTGATTTGGGGTGGAGAGTTCTATAGATGTCTATTAGGTCTGCTTGCTGCAGAGATGAGTTCAATTCCTGGATATCCTTGTTAACTTTCTGTCTCGTTGATCTGTCTAATGTTGACAGTGGAGTGTTGAAGTCTCCCATTATTATTGTATGGGAGTCTAAGTCTCTTTGTAAGTCTCTAAGGTCTTGCTTTATGAATCTGGGTGCTCCTGTATTGGGTGCATATATATTTAGGATAGTTAGCTCTTCCTGTTGAATTGATCCCTTTACCATTATGTAATGGCCTTCTTTGTCTCTTTTGATCTTTGATGGTTTAAAGTCTGTTTTATCAGAGACTAGTATTGCAACCCCCGCTTTTTTTTGTTCTCCATTTGCTTGGTAAATCTTCCTCCATCCCTTTATTTTGAGCCTATGTATATCTCTGCGTGTGAGATGGGTCTCCTGAATACAGCAGACTGATGGGTCTTGACTCTTTATCCAGTTTGCCAGTCTGTGTCTCTTAATTGGAGCATTTAGTCCATTTACATTTAAGGTTAAGATTGTTATGTGTGAACTTGATCCTGCCATTATGATATTAACTGGTTATTTTGCTCGTTAGTTGATGCAGTTTCTTCCTAGCCTCGATGGTCTTTACATTTTGGCATGTTTTTGCAATGGTTGGTACCGGTTGTTCCTTTCCATGTTTAGTGCTTCCTTCAGGGTCTCTTGTAAGGCAGGCCTAGTGGTGACAAAATCTCTAAGCATTTGCTTATCTGTAAAGGATTTTATTTCTCCTTCACTTATGAAACTTAGTTTGGCTGGATATGAAATTCTGGGTTTAAAATTCTTTTCTTTAAGAATGTTGAATATTGGCCCCCACTCTCTTCTGGCTTGGAGAGTTTCTGCCGAGAGATCTGCTGTTAGTCTGATGGGCTTCCCTTTGTGGGTAACCCGACCTTTCTCTCTGGCTGTCCTTAAGATTTTTTCCATCATTTCAACTTTGGTGAATCTGGCAATTATGTGTCTTGGAGTTGCTCTTCTCGAGGAGTATCTTTGTGGCGTTCTCTGTATTTCCTGGATTTGAATGTTGGCCTGCCCTACTAGGTTGAGGAAGTTCTCCTGGATGATATCCTGAAGAGTGTTTTCCAACTTGGTTCCATTTTCCCCCTCACTTTCAGGCACCCCAATCAGACGTAGATTTGGTCTTTTTACATAATCCCATACTTCTTGCAGGCTTTGTTCATTTCTTTTTCTTCTTTTTTCTTTTGGTTTCTCTTCTCGCTTCATTTCATTCATTTGATCCTCAATCGCAGATACTCTTTCTTCCAGTTGATCGAGTCGGTTACTGAAGCTTGTGCATTTGTCATGTATTTCTCGTGTCATGGTTTTCATCTCTTTCATTTCGTTTATGACCTTCTCTGCATTAATTACTCTAGCCATCAATTCTTCCACTTTTTTTTCAAGATTTTTAGTTTCTTTGCGCTGGGTACGTAATTCCTCCTTTAGCTCTGAGAAATTTGATGGACTGAAGCCTTCTTCTCTCATCTCATCAAAGTCATTCTCCGTCCAGCTTTGATCCCTTGCTGGCGATGAGCTGCGCTCCTTTGCCGGGGGAGATGCGCTCTTATTTTTTGAATTTCCAGCTTTTCTGCCCTGCTTTTTCCCCATCTTTGTGGTTTTATCTGCCTCTGGTCTTTGATGATGGTGATGTACTGATGGGGTTTTGGTGTAGGTGTCCTTCCTGTTTGATAGTTTTCCTTCTAACAGTCAGGACCCTCAGCTGTAGGTCTGTTGGAGATTGCTTGAGGTCCACTCCAGACCCTGTTTGCCTGGGTATCAGCAGCAGAGGCTGCAGAAGATAGAATATTTCTGAACAGCGAGTGTACCTGTCTGATTCTTGCTTTGGAAGCTTCCTCTCAGGGGTGTACTCCACCCTGTGAGGTGTGGGGTGTCAGACTGCCCCTAGTGGGGGATGTCTCCCAGTTAGGCTACTCAGGGGTCAGGGACCCACTTGAGCAGGGAGTCTGTCCCTTCTCAGATCTCAACCTCCATGTTGGGAGATCCACTGCTCTCTTCAAAGCTGTCAGACAGAGTCGTTTGCGTCTGCATAGGTTTCGGCTGTGTTTGCTATTGCCCTGTCCCCAGAGGTGGAGTCTATAGATCAGGCAGGTTTCCTTGAGCTGCTGTGAGCTCCACCCAGTTCGAGCTTCCCAGCAGCTTTGTTTACCTACTTAAGCCTCAGCAATGGTGGGCGCCCCTCCCCCAGCCTCGCTGCTGCCTTGCCGGTAGATCACAGACTGCTGTGCTAGCAATGAGGGAGGCTCCGTGGGTGTGGGACCCTCCCGGCCAGGTGTGGGATATGATATCCTGGTGTGCCTGTTTGTTTAAAGCGCAGTATTGGGGTGGGAGTTACCCGATTTTCCAGGTGTTGTGTGTCTCAGTTCCCCTGGCTAGGAAAAGGGATTCCCTTTCCCCTTGCGCTTCCCATGTGAGGCAATGCCTTGCCCTGCTTCAGCTCTCGCTGGTCGGGCTGCAGCAGCTGACCAGCACCGATTGTCCGGCGCTCCCCAGTGAGATGAACCCAGTACCTCAGTTGAAAATGCAGAAATCGCCGGTCTTCTGTGTCGCTCGCGCTGGGAGTTGGAGACTGGAGCTGTTCCTATTCGGCCATCTTGCTCCGTCCCCCCAAAAATAAACTTTCTAAATTAACTGGGACCTTTCTCAAATTTTGATGTATGTATGTATGTATGTATGTATGTATGTATCTATCTATCTATCTTCTTCCTATCATTTATCCATCCATCATCTACCAATAATCCATCTATCACTCTATCTCTATTATATCTATCATCTGTCTATCATTTGTCCATCCATCATCTATCAGTTATCTGTATATCTATCCCATTATACTGCCAGAAACTGTATAATGTTGGGAACCTATCTTTAAGGAACTTAAAAGGATGAAAAAGAATCAGGAAATGCTGATACAAAAGAAATAAATAGAGAATAAGGAGCAGAGCTGGATCCTGGCTCTGGCCTTCTGTTAGAGTGTCCGTGCCTTCAGAAGTGCTGGAGCAGGAAGAGATACATGGATATGGCTGGGTCATAAGTAAAAGTCTATGTCCAAATGGTGGAAACTTGGGAGGTTGAACCAGTCAAGAATTATAAGCAGCCTGTAGGAAACAATACAAGTGAGGACGGAATAAGAGCTAAGTAAAAACTTGGGAAAAGCACCTGTAATCCCAGCACTTTGGGAGGCTGAGCAGGCAGATCACAAGGTCAAGAGATTGAGACCATCCTGGTCAACATGATGAAACCCCTTCTCTACTAAAAATACAAAAATTAGCTGGATGTGGTGGTGTGTGCTTGTAATCCCAGCTACTTGGGAGGCTGAGGCAGGAGAATCACTCGAACCTGGGAGGCAGAGGTTGCAGTGAGCCGAGATCACGCCACTGCACTCCAGCCTGGCGACAGAGTAAGACTCCATCTCAAAACAAAAACAAAACAAAACAAAACAAACCTGGAAAGAGAAAAAAAAAAAACAAAACCAAAAACAGAAGAGAGAATCAGAAAGTTAATGTCTGATCATATAGGGAAGAGACCAGAGGAGCAGCAGGGAAATCAATCTGGGTTGAATCTGGCAGAAAATGCACACAGAGAGAGAACTCAGCATGGGAGTTTCTTGTATTTTCAAATGACTTCTAATTCCTGGTCACTCCATGCACAGAGGTTGTACTCCTGGAGAGCTTGAAGGTAGCAAATAGCTTTGATGGAATGTGGCTGCAAAGATATTAACCTTCCTACAGAAGAGAGATTAGCAGCAGACATGTGCCTCTTGTTTGTGTGTATAAAATCAGTATGTTCAAATAAACTGGCTGGGTTGCTGCTTTGGTTTGTGCTAACTAATTATTTTGTTTTCAAAGCTTTAGGAAAGAACTCCATTTATATTGTTTTAAAGAAAAAACAAAGATTGACTGAGGTAAACTTGGAGTAAGTATAGGCATAATCAAACAGGGTCCCCTGGATCAAAGCTCAAGCCTGCTGGTTTATCAATGAGATGTCTTTGCTAAAGAGTTGATTTTGGATAAGGGACTATGTTCACTTAATAAATTACAAGCACCAAAAAGTCACAGAGATACTATAAAATGATCTGATTATTTTGTTTTTAGAATATAAAGGTATGGGGGAGACTTGTCTCTTGTTTGTTGTAACAGAGCCTAGAATTGAATAAATATCAGCTAGTGATGGTAACGTGAAAATCTTGATCACTGCAGAGATTAAAAAAACCAAATCTCATAGCTTTACCCAGAGACCTAATAAGAGCTAAAATTACTAATTAAAAAAATGAATAAAAGCCAAGCCAAACCACGAGAGGATAATCTAAGTTAAAGTATGTGACCAGGCAGGTTGCTTAAGTTGTAGTAGAAATATTTTAATGAGCTAGGAGCAAGATGAATATGGAGTATTAATAATTGTAATTTTCCTTCGTAGTTAAGATATCAGAAACCAGTGAGATATCTCACAGCCTGTAAAAGCAGAACCTCTAATTTTAAGAGCCAATTTATTTCACCTTAATTGGAGATGTTGGAAAGACTTTTGAGATTGTTATTTAAATGCCATTTGCTATTAAACTGTGGTTAGAAAATCTGCTCAGTCAAAATGATGCTGAAAGAGCATTAGGTTTATGAATCACAAAAGCCAGAGTGATTGTAATTAGTTTCCTGAACTTCAGTACAATAGAGATGTTTAATATGCAATGGGACACTGTTTTAAAATTGTTACAAGACAGGTGATTGGAGTCTTGGCTTCTCTCCCCACCTTGATTATCAACCAAGTAAAGGTTAGGTGCAGTATTGTGTGTTTTCATCTTAAAGATTCCTATTCTGCAGAATGGGTTAATGATGTGAACATTTGGGTATTGTGGTGCACAGAGTGGGTTCTTGTGTCTCTTCGGAGCAAAGTCTTCTTATACATCATCATGAACCTCATAATGACATTTTGGTCAATGACAACTGCATATATGACGGTGGTCCCCTAAGATTACAATGGAACAGGAAAGCATAGCTGAAGAAGAGGCAAGAGAAAAGAAAATTGCAGGAGAAGAAAAAGAAGAGCTCCCAAGAAAATTCACCATGAAGGGTTTAGCAGAAGTTTTGCAGACCTCAATAAGCTTCTTAAAAAGTTTGAAAATATGGACTTCAACATCAAAAGGTTTTCATTAATAGAGAGAAATCTCCAGGGTGCATTATCTACTCCCAGGCAGATAATCTATGATGAAAAAAGAAACAAACTAAGAAACCATGATGAACATATTCCTGAAAAAAGTGACACCTTCTCAGGAAGAGCCTCAGGCAGATCTTTCAGGAGTACCCAGAATAAGGCATTGTTATCACAGGAGATGACGGCACCATGTGTGTTTTATCCCCTGGAGACCATCCAGTGGGACAAGAAGTGGAGGCGGAAGGCAGTGCTATTGGTGATCCTAACCCTGTAGGGGTTAGGCTAATGTGTGTGTTTATGTCTTAGTTTTTAACAAAAACATTTAAAAAGTAAAGGAAAAAACATCTTAAAAACAGAAAAGAGCTTATAGAATAAGATGATAAAGAAAGAAGAAAATATTTTTGTACAGCTGTATGGTGTGTTTATGTGTTATTTCAAGAGTCAAAAAGTTTAGAAAATTTGAAGTTGAAAAGTTACAATAAACTAAGTTTAATTTGTTATTTAAGATAGAAAAATATTTTCTATAAATCTAGTTCTAGCTTAAGGGCATAGTGTTTATAAAGTCTACAGTAGTGTACAGTCAAGTCCTAGGCTTTACATACACTCACCACTCTCTCACTGACTCACCCAGAGCAACTTCCAGTCTTGTAAGCTCCTTTCATGGTAAGTGGACTATACAAGTGTACTATTTTTTATCTTTTACTCTGTATTTTTACTCTACCTTTTCTATGTTTGGTTATGTTTAGATTCACAAATACTTCCCGTTTTGTTGTAATTGCCTACAGTATTCAGCACAGTAACATGCTGTACCAGTTTGTAGCCTAGAAGCAATAGGCTCTACCATATAGCGTACATCTGCAGAAGGCTACACTCTCTAGGTTTGTGTGAGTTCACTCTATGATGTTCACTCAACGAAGAAATCGCCTGAGTCACATTTCTCAGAACGTATCCCTGTCGTTAAGTGAAGCATGACTGTAGTTAAGATGAGGTTATAATGGATTAGGATGGGTCCTAAATCCAATGACTGATGTCTTTTTAATAGGCCAGTGAAAACAGAGAGAGACACAGAGGTCCATATAGTTAGGAACACCATGTGAAGATGGCAGAAGAGACTGAAATGACACATCGACAAGCCAAGGAATGCCAAGACTTATGGTAGTTGTATCATTATTAGAATTATTTTGTATGCTATTATTATAATTGGTTGTATTTCATATGGCATTTATTGACCTGATGTTAATATTTGACCAGTTTTATTTTTCTTTCTTTCACTGAAAAACCTAGGTCCATTCTTCTTTTTTTCAAGTATCATTTTGATTCAGCATGTTTTAGTTGCTTCAATTGTATATTTAAGACTTGACTCCCCAAGAAATAGGAACACTTTTACACTATTGGTGGGAGTGTAAATTAGTTCCACCATTGTGGAGATTCCTCAGGGATCTAGAACCAGAAATACCATTTGACCCAGTAATCCCATTACTGGGTATATACCCAAAGGATTATAAATTCTATGAAGACACATGCACATGTATGTTTATTGCAGCACTATTCACAATAACAAAGACTTGCAACCAACCCAAATGCCCATCAATAATAGACTGGTTAAAGAAAATGTGGCACATACATACCATGGAATACTATGCAGCCATAAAAAAGAGTGAGTTCTTATCCTTTGCAGAAGTATAGATGAAGCTGGAAACCATCATTCTCAGCAAACTAACACAGGAACAGAAAACCAGACACTGCATGTTCTCACTCATAAGTGGGAGATGAACAATGAGAACACATTGACACAGGGAGGGGAACATCACACACGGGGGCTTGTTGGGTGGAGGGAAAGGGGAAGGAGGGCATTACGACAAATATTGCAGGCAGGGCTTAAAACCTAGATGACAGGTTGATAGGTGCACTATCACGGCACATGTATACCTATGTAACAAACCTGCACGTTCTGCACATGTATCCCAGAACTTAAAATAATAAAAAACAGACTTGACTCCCCATTTCCTCAATTTTGTAATCAAATAACAGAGCATTTGCTTCTTTATTGGGAAATATATATAGTGCCCATTTTTCTAACATCAAAGTTGTAGCTTAAATATATATATGTAACACATATATTTATATTAGAAATATATATAGTTGTAATTTACACACACACACACACACACACACACACTGAAGATAAGAGTCTTGATCAGGCTGGACTCAAGCATTCCTGCACTCAAGTTATCCTCCTGCCTCAGCCTCCTGAGTAGCTGGGGCTACAGGCATGCATCACTGCACCCCGCTTATAGCTGATAATTTAATATGAATTTATCTTAGCTAATCATATCTGCAAAGACCCTATTGCCAAATAAGGTCACATTCTGAGGTTTGGGATAGACATAAATTTTTTATATTTGCTATAGTTAGTGTTCTGTTTTTTAAATTTATATTAAATAAATGCTTCTGTTTTGAGGCATTTATATTAAAGAATATTATTTATTTATTATTTATAAAATAAATGTATATATTAAACAAATGCTTCCTTAAAGTTTCTTTATTTCCTGTCTGGCTTCCTTGCTGTTATATTGCTAAACTTGTTTGGGAAACATATTTCATTTCCATTCCATGGGTGGTTACTCAAACGTTTTTTCAACTATGTTTAACATGATGCTCCAAGCATTTTTTGGGGGGTGTTTCCCCTTGACATAAGAAGTTTAGGATACTTTTATTTTTATTTCTCCAGTTCCACAATATTCACTCTCTTCTCTGAATTCTGCCTTTTACACTGATACTCTTTTGTAATTTAGATACTGATAATTTTACTAATGATATTATTTTTACATTATATATCTTCTCTTTGGGACATATTTTGCTTTGCATTCAATTTTATTCCCAGACATTAACATTTTTCTTAGGTTTAATATGTGTTTTTAACTGATCTTAAAGGACTCTGTTAATTCTATTCTTTCAGTCAGTTGGAGTATGTCTTTGAGTAATTTCTTAAAAGAGAAGTATGTTTTCTGAGCTGTTGCACAGCTGACTTTTTTTTTTTTTTTTTTTACTTTGAACTTGAATAACAGCTTGAATTTTATTCCATTTAGTTATGGGGTTTTGTGTTTTGTTTTTACTGTTTTAGAGACAGAGTCTTGCTGTGTTGCCCAGGCTGGAGTACAGTGGCATGATTATAGCTCACTGTAACCTTGAACTCCCAGACTCAAGTGTCCCTCCTGCCTCAGCCTCATGAGTACATCCAGCTAATTAATTTTGCTTTTGTAGAGGTAGGGTCTCACTATGTTTCCCAGGCTGGTCTTGAACTCCAGGCCTCAAGTAATCCTCCCATTTCTGCTTCCCAAAGTGATGGGTAGAGGTAGCTAAATAAAGAATTCTGGCTGGACGCAGTGGCTCACACCTGTAATACCAGCACTTTGGAAGACCGAGGCGGGTAGATCACAAGGTTGGGAGATTGAGACCATCCTGGCTAACATGGTAAAACCCCATCTCTACTAAAAATAGAAAAAATTAGCCAGGCGTGGTGGTGGGCGCCTGTTGTCCCAGCTACTTGGGAGGCTGAGGCAGGAGAATGGCATGAACCTGAGAGGCGGAGCTCACGGTGAGCTGAGATCGCACCATGGCACTGCAGCCTGGGTGACAGTGCGAGACTCTGTCTCAAAAAAAAAAAAAAAAAAAAAAAAAAATTCTATCACTATTATTGTTATTACTATTCAAAAATTCAAAAATGTTATGACAATGTCATTAGGTATAACATTTCTTCTTATTGATTTTTCTTGGGATAGCAATCTTTTTTGATTTATATATACTGGATTTCTGTAAATTTAGATTTTCTTCTAATGATTCACTTACTATATTTCTTCTTTTTTACTGGCTTCTTCAGAAACAACTATTATCCATATGATGTCTCCTTTTTCTTCATCTTGTATATTATCCATATTTTCTCCAATTATTTTAATCTGTTTATATCTTTTTTCTATGCTGACATGTCTTCTTGAGCTTGACTTTCACAGTTTTGATTTGAATTTCTTCTCCATCTATTTTTTCATTATCCTCCATATCGATTAATTTACATTAAGAAATTATTTCTCTCATGTTTAGTTTTCTTGGGTTCCTTGTTTTTATATTTTTCATATCTGAACTAATCTTTCTTATTGCTTATAATAATCTTGTTCCATTATCGCCTTATTCATTAAAAAAAACTCATAATTCTGTTTTCTTTAAAGAATAGCATATAGTTTCCTAAAATTCCCTTCTGAAAACTTTTAAAGATATACTTTTTGGAAGTGACTCTATTTAACTTACCCCATTATATTTCTTATTTGTTACAATTTTATATTTTTCCAATCAAAGATTGACAAAATATATTTTTGACAAACAAAGATTCTCTATACTTATTTTTTGTTAGAATGTGTGTGTGTGGCCCTTGGTCTATTGATGTGATCTTGGAATTTGTACTTTAAATCCATAATTGAAAGGCTAGTTGGTTTGTGCAGTTCCCAGTTTAATTCTCATTTGTAAGCAAATCTACTCCTAGTGCTCTTTTGTTCCACTGTGGTTTTATCTTCTTCTAAGTGCTGGAAAACCTCTACTTCTTGAGAGGTATGTGTGGTTATTAGGATGCTGTTTTCTCCCTCTGTATATATTGCTGTCTTCTTAATGGAAAGTACACCTCTCTGAAAGCTCTATTCTCTATTTTCTGCCCATTAGTTCTCCAGACTTCATAGAACCTTCTATGTGGAAAGATAGTGGGAAAAAAATCATGCAATGGTTTGTATGAAAAACTACACCTTTTGCCTAACTCAGCAATATCTAAGATGTGGAGAGAAATAATTAACCTGTTTTCTGGCTAGCACAGGTGTTGGATCCTTGAGTATGGGGACACATTTAAATTTTTTTGCATCTGTTTCTATTTCATGTAATGATGCTGTGTGAAGTCAGGAATAGAATTTTAAGTAGAATTTTCCTCAATTTAACTTCTACTGTCTTATGATTAATTTCTATTTATCCTGCATTTTGGCTTTGAATTATCTGTCAGTGTTAGATTTCAGAGTTTTTGAGAGCTTCATTTCTTTTTTCTCTTGGGTGTGCCTTTGTGAGTATTTAATGGTTGGTTGGAAAGAATGGGTTGGAGAATGCTACCCAGACACTGTTTTGGATTGTAACTCTCTCTATTGATTCAAAATGCCATTTCAGTGATCTCAGTTGTAAATGTTTACTATTTATTTAGAGACAAATCTTGCTCGGTCATTCAGGCTGGAATGCAATGATGTGATCATAGCTCACTGTAGCCTCGAACTTCTGGGATCAGGTGATCCTCCTGCCTTAGCCTCCTGAGTAGCTAGGACTACAGGTATGCACCACTGAGTGTGGCTAATTTTGTTTATTTTTTGTAGAGATGGGGTCTCTGTCACCCAGACTGGTGTACAATGGCACAATCATAGCTCACTGCAGCTTTAAACTCCTGGGCTCAAGCTGCCCTCCTACCCTAGCCTCCTTAGTAGCCGTTACTATAGTGTACACCACCATGCACAGCTAAGATTTTCTATTTTTTTGTACAGACATGCTTTCACCATGTTGCCCAAGTTGATCTCAAAATCCTAGGCTCAAGTGATCCTCTTGCCTTGGCCTCCCAAAGTGCTGGGATTATAGACATGAGCCATGGTGCCTGTCTTATTCTTTTACTGTTGAGGAAAATATCTTCAAGAAGCTCATTTAAGAATGACATATAGTGTGAGAATTCAATTTTGAGTTCTAGCATGTCTAAGAATGTATAGAATTTTTGGATACCATATTCTTTTCAGCAGAATTCTAGAAATGTTACTCCTGTGTCTTCTAGTGTTTTGTATTAAGGAAAACAAATGCATGGCCAGGCTGATTATTAATCTTTTATGAAAAATCTAATATTTTTCATGCTGATTTTTATTCCTTTGTGAAGAATAAATATTTTTCAGAGTACTTGTGGGATTCTTTCATCTCTGAAATTTGATATTTCTACCTGATTAAGCTTGTGTAAGTCTGGTTGTCTAGTTTCTTTTCATGAAGTTTTTCCTTAGCCTCAAAAAATACATTCAAAATTTTATTCTAGTATAAATTTCAGATTGGGAACAATTTTCTTGTTATTTCTCTGATTATTGATTCTATTATTTTGTTTTGTGATGCATACTCTTATGGGAGATAACACCTTCTAGAATTATTCTTTATGTATCTTCTACCTCCTTTTGTTCATGTCTTTATCTTCTGCTAATTCTGGGAGAATTTGTTGAGTTTATCTTCTCCATCACTCATTTCCTGCATGTCTTTCTTACTGCCATCATCCAGTTGTTAGTTTGGCATTATGTTTGTTGACCTCACTCAGATCTTTCTGATTTAAGTCTTCCTTTGTATTTCCCAGCTGCAGAGATGCCATGACTTCTTGAACACTTTTAGAAGAGAATCTAATATTTTCTAAACATTTCTTCTGATTTTTGGAGTACCTTATTTTAAAAGGAGATATTCCATCTCTTTTTTTTTTTTAAACAATGACTCACTTATTTTGGACACCACTATTTTCTCATATACTTTGGATTTGCTCTTTTTAAGAGAAGGAGGCTCAATACTGATACTAATCAAGTAGGAATTGAGGTAGGCTAATGTTTGTATGTGTACCTCTCACTCATTTTTAGAAGTACCCTTAGCTTCAAAGTCCGCAGAGTCTTGAATGAGGTGAGAAGTGGAAATTCAGAAGGTCGGAATGCCCTATACAGTCATCACATAAAGTTTTAACAATACCGCACACTTATAGATGAATTACTCAGGAAATTCATTCTCCTCTCTATACTGCCTCATATATTTCTACTCCATGTCCTCCTCTGCTTATCTTGACTCCAATTCCAGAGGGAAATCTCAGGCAGAGTTTCTAATTTTTAAATTTCTGCCTGCTTTGGGGCTGCCAATTTCAAGAAGGTATCACTGAGTCTCTCAGTATTGCCAGTGGAATCTAACTCCAGAAAAACTCAAAGGACACCACATGGCTGTCTCCCCAGTGTCCAATAACCTGTTCCCAATGCCCTTCTCAACTCTTCTAAATTCATCTGGGGCCTAATAGACTCTCCCCCTCATAGACTTCCATGATAAGCTGCTCTGTTTCACAATAGGGAAGGTGTACACAGGCCCTTTCTTCAATCTCATCCTGCCCTTCCTATCCAGCAGAAATTCCCAGAAATATCTAGCCAGTGAGAGCATCCATTTCTAGTTTCATCCCATAATGTTGGTTTTCATAATGTTGGTTTTAAATGTAATTATTCATTACAAATAATTTGTGACGGAGCAGAGAGGAATGGGTACTTATAATAAAGGCATGACTTTTTGATGTATCAAAACTATACAGAAACAAAGGAAAAGATAGAGATAACTCTTGAAGAAGACAAAACATCAGCATCATAAGCCCCATTTCCTTATTTTGAAGGGTGGGTCTTCTATTCAATATCTACAATAGATTTCAAATGTAATATTTGATAATGAAGGTGATGATAACAATGATATTGATGATAAGAGATGATAAGTATGGTGATACTGATGAGCACACTTGAGTGCTTCATTTATGATAATAATCATCATTAACATTCATTAGCCTTATTGTATATCAGGCACTGTGCTGGCTGCTTTACACACATGATCCCAGTGAATCTCTGTAACAGGCTTATAAGAGAGACACATAAATTTATCCTTGCTTTATATATGAGGAAACCAAGGAGCAGACTAGTTAAGTAAGGTACCAGATATCACACAGATAGTAACTGACAGAACTGAGACTTGAACCCAGATCAGTTTGGCTACAGAGCCCATGTTCTTATCTACTGTCTGATTAAAAATAATATGACACATGACAGGTACAAGTTACATGAGAATTCCCTTGACATGTGAACGTGTGGTTCTTTGAAGACAGAGTGTGGTAAATTCCAGTCTATAAAATAATTTTTTGAATAATATGATGATCAAACTTGTGTGTCCAGGGCAGAAGGAGGGTACAAATGGACAGAATATGCAAGATAAAGAAATGCTGGAGTTATGTCTCAAATATCTTTGAAGCAAGAGTTTCATCCTTAATTTGCTTAGTGGGCATGTGTTTCTTACATATAAGATTTTTATTTTTTCTGAAGCCCAGAGGATAAGATGGAGAATTCAGCTTAGGGTTGGCCTAAGGGAGGGAGGTGAACTAGCAAGAAAGAAAAAGGTGCCGTAAGACACCCTAGGAAGAAGCAGCCTACTGAGGAAGATTCAGACTGTTGAATATTATGTTAATGAATACGGAACTGAGTTACTCTATGCCTAGCGTTTCTTTTGTACTTAAAGATTCCAATGTTTTGTAGTAAAAATAACATGTCTGTATTAAAGGGATAGGTTAGCAGGAAAAATCAAATGGCAAAGGTCATTAATGGGATGGCCCTGGACTCTGTGTGTGTGTCTCTGTCAAGTCGTGGTGGGAACCCAGGGCAAAGGCTTTATGTTTGTGCAGATTTTTTATTTTGACTCATTCTGTGTATTAAGAAAAATGGAGAAGACTACAGACATATTTTATCTTATAGGTTAAAAACAACGTAAATGACCTTAGAATGACTTGTGGGTGATGAGGACTTTGAAAAAAATTAGAAATCTTTAGTATCTTTGAACCCCTAATGTAATTAGGTCTAATTGTGCTATCAGTATAAATATGAACAATCATGCCATTAGAAGCTGTAATTGCCTAATTATGACTTACACTGATGTGATGATTTTTGTTAGATCTGAATCCTAACTAACTAATAGGACTAGTCTGCCAAATCTGAAGTCAGAAATAAAAGTCAAATGAAGTATTACTTTGTGTCCCTGGGTAAATTCACCAGTACAATTTCTCCATGAGCTGGGGACACTGGACTTCTGGCTTATTAGTGTGGATTTTTATTAGCACAAATATTTTATTATTCTTTAAAATTTTCCTAAGAGCTGATTAACATAAACTCTTTGAAATCAATCCTCTTATCAAGTAACCAACCTAAAAAGAATCAGGGCTTTCCTGATGAATCACGTATAAAACTGACAGAGGCATGAAGAGTTCTGCCCACTTTCCAGCATCTTCCTTATGATCACACTGCCTTCCTCTATACCTCATTTATCTCACCTGCCAATGTTTATTTGTTTCCTGGAGGAAAGTCTTACAAAGGACAATCCCTAATATTATTTGAAAGGTCAGATGTACAGGAACATTGATTTCTCAGCAAATGAGTCGTCCAGTAGTTCAAGAAGCAGAGGCAATAGTTCATTTCTCTCTGTCTTTGGAAAATTTGGTGACATGCAGTCAACACTCATAGAGAGAAAACAATGATATATAGAAAGTCCAGCATGGACCGTATTTTTCTCCACTTTCCTGGTCTATTTGTGATATATTAGTTGCTTCCACAATGACTGAAATAAGACTGGTTATACACAAGGCTGACTGCCCGGAAACATTCTTTGTTCCTGGGTTTTAGGTGTGTGAGTGTGACAGAAGACTCCTCAGAGATCCTCCATAATAAGTCCATTTGGATGAAAAATACAACAAATTCTGAATTATAATGGGTAAAATGAAAGCAAACTCCAGAGTATTTCTTTTTGTGTCCTACAGCATTAGATATTTTGTCTGGTAGCCACATATGCAAGACCAAATCTCGTTTCTGTCTAATAAATTATATAAAGCTATTTTTGCAGTCAGTTAGCATGTTGAATGTTTTGACTTCCACATGCATTCCCTTTCTTTTCTACAGTTTGTAAACTGCTGGAGAGGTGTGTTAACATTTTATTTCAATGTCACAGTCAGAGGAAGTCGTGATAATGGAAGGCAGAGGCAGGACATGTTGCTTTCTTGATACTTTTTTTTCTGTTTTCTTTTCTTTTTTTTAAGAGGAGGGACCGCTAAACAGATGAGTGTTAGCTTTAAGTATAATATAGTTCCAAGCATCACAATTCTATGCTTATATTTTATTAGGTAGTTGGTGTTTCCTAGGGCGACTATAAAGGTATCACAAGCTGAGTGGCTTAAAACAACATAAATTTATTCTCTCCCAGTTCTAGAGGTTAGAAGTCTGAAATCAAGGTGTTGGTACGGTCATGCTCTATCTGAAGGCTCTAGGGAAATTCCTCCATTGCCTCTTTCTAGTTTCTGATGGTGGCAGGCTATAGTTGATGTTCCTTGGCTTATAGATGCCTCGCCCCAATTTCTGCCTCCATCTTCATGTGGTCATCTTCCTAGAGTCTCTGTGTCCAAATTTTCCTCTTCTTAGAAGGACACCCAGTATTGGATTCGGGTTCACCCTAATTCTATATGACCTCACCTTAACTTGATTACATTTTCAATGACCCTATTTCTAAGTAAGATCACATTCTGTGATACTGGGGTTTAGAACTTTATCGTGTCTTTTTGGGGAACAAAATTAAATCTGTAATAAATGACAAAATGGAAAGTTTCATTCTTGCATTTCCTCAGAGAAGGGTCCCTAAGGGAATAGTTACCTATCAGATTTAGCAATTTTTTTCCTAGAAGCCTCATGAGAGAGGTCAGGATGAATGCACCTGTTCTATGTATAAGGTAGGCAGCCACCCTCCAAGATCATCAAATTCAACACTTTATAGTTAAAAAAAAATATTAGCCAGAATCTTAAATAAGCTACAAAGTTCACAAACAGCCAATGATGAAGAGCCTGAGAGTGGATTCCACTGTTGCTTGATTTCTGGCCCGGAATTCTTCCTTCCTGCTCACACTGAGGGGGCGTGTTGAGATGCACAATGCTTCCGTGGTTACCCAGTAGGACAGTGACAGCTTGGGATGCCTCTTGTCACACTGTGAATCTTGTGAAGTTACTTTTAGGCCACCTTGCGACTAGCCACTTCAAAGTCTTTAAAAGACAGGAGGTATAAATGAAATGAATAAAACAAGAGCTTAAGCTATTATCTCTCCTCTGGGGCATTTGCATTTTAATGGAGCAACCTGGGTCCTATCCCAGACCTATTGATTCATAATCTCCAAGGGAGAGTCCTGGTAGAATCTGGATTTTAGGGAGCATACCAGGTGACTCAGATAGTTGGGCATGTTTAGGAAACACAGGCACAGAGAAATTCTGACTTCTGAAATAGTAAGAAAGAAAAATTTACTGGAAGGATTTTAGGTAAGAGCCAGGTGGGGATGGTGGGGGAGAAAGGGAAGGTAATAACTACTTGATGGCCTCCAAAAAACATGAGTCAGATGAATAATTCTGTATTCTTTGCCCAAAGTCAGAGGCCTGGTTTCTGCCCCAGGAGGAATTCAGAGGAAGCAGGTTTTCTGGGTTTGGAGTGTACTATCCCTCTTAGGAGAAGCAAGAGAGATTTAGGATTGCTTATTTATTGCAGAACCCACGTCTTCTTGCAGATTGCAAAGCCAATTCTGAATCTGCCTTTGCAAAAATTAAAACAGTGAGAAAACCATGATAGTGAGGAGATCTGTCTAACTCCCATCTTGCCTTTTTACCTTCCAACTGCCCTTAATCACTCCTAGGCTTAGGCCAAGCTAACTTTGGAAGACATTTATTTTACAGTTTAAATGATAATAACCCTTCCCCCAAACGAAACCCCTTGGTACAGCTGATAAAAGACAACCAGGTAGGAGGATGAGCAACCTGAATTCTGCTAAGGTGTTGACCTAAAGGATTACCCCCCATGATTCCAGAAGTCACAAGATTTGCAACTCCCCCAATTACTGCTGCAGATAACATCTCTATTGTAGGAACTGAGATTGGCCTTTTGAGATGTTTTTTCAGATGTTTGTATTTCTGATAACCAATAGCTTCACCTGGACCTCCCCACTCCCTCTGACCAGTCCTGTGGCCCCGCCCAGAAGCGGACTCCCTGGCCCACCAAACTATTATTGAAAAACCATAGCCTCCGAATTTTCTGGGAGATTGATTTGAGTAACAACTCTGTCTCCCACACGGTGTGGCTGGCCTTGTGTCAATTAAACTCTTTCTTCATTGCAATGCCGTGATCTCCTGAGTTGGTTTTGTCTATTCAGTGGCCAGGAAGAATCTGTTGGCTGGTTACAATTTTATATTAAGGGAGGGTACCCAAGAGAACATTCTAGCCCAATTCTATTGCCTCCTTTTTTACATTGCCTGCAGTCAGTGGTGATGCACTTTCTCTCTCTCTTTTTTTAGAGAGTTCCTCATTACTTGTTTTGAACTGGAAGTTATAGTCTAGTGTCTGTGACAGCACGTTTGATTGTTTATAAATGAAGGTGATAGGAAAGGCAGAGGAATGACTAGGGAAGAAAATCTGGAGAACAGATGACAAGATAACATTGGTTTTGATTCTCTCCAAACAAGCATGATATTGAAAAATGTTCTAAAATTGTTTGCTTGAGCACCACAGTTACTTTTGAGTAATATTTTTGTGAGATACTTTTAAATTTCTTTTTTTGAAGTCTGGTGCTCTGAAATTGAATTTGAAGTCAGCTTAATACCAAAGTGTGACACATTCTCTTTCAGCAGGCTTTACCATATCTCACCTCCATTTAGTTTTTACAAATTTAGTTTTCATGATTTCTGCATCTTCGGAATACAAATCCTGGGATGGTTTCTATCTGAATGGAGTCTTTAGTGAATGGTGACACGTTTTCCTTCATTTTTTCCTTTTTTTTTTGAGATGGAGTCTCGCTCTGTCACCCAGGCTGGAGTGCAGTGACGCCATCTCGGCTCACTGCAAGCTCCACCCCTTGGGTTCATGCCATTCTCCTGCCTCAGCCTCCCAAGTAGCTGGGACTACAGGTGCCCGCCACCACGCCCGGCTAATATATATATATATTTTTTGTATTTTTAGTAGAGACAGGGTTTCACCGTGTTAGCCAGGATGGTCTCGATCTCCTGACCTCGTGATCTGCCCTCCTTGGCCTCCCAAAGTGCTTTATATCTTCTGTCTTGCTTAATTTTCTTCCCTTTAGTAACATCTGTTCTCTCCTGTGGACCAACCCTGTGCTAGGGCCGAGGCACAAGGAGCTCTAAGAATGACCAAGTTGTGAGTGAGAAGGACCTGGAAAGGCACTGTTAGTGGCAGTGGATCTGTAAGGGTCTGCAGGAACATCAACTCTTGCGTCCTCAGAAGAATTCGACGGAGGAGGCATGAGGCAGAAGGAGAGACAGAAGCAAGTTTTATAGTAGAAGTGAAAGTTTATTTAAAAGCTTTAGAGAGCAGAAATGAAAGAAAGGAAAGGGCCAAGCAGGTGACTTGAGAGACCAAGTGTGCTGTTTGACCTTGACTTAGGGTTTAATACGTTGGCATACTTCTGGGGCCTTGTGTCCCTTCTTTCCTGATTTTTCCCTTGGGTGTGCGCTGTCTGCATGCGCAGTGACCTACTAGCGTTTGGGAGGGGCCATAGACTCAGTGTGTTTACTGGAGTTATACGCATGCTCCCTAGAGGCGTTCTTCCCTTACCAGTCTCGCATTCCCAGGGGAAGGTTGTGTATCAGTTAAGCTCTGCTATTTTGCCCCTTAGTGCTCATGCTTGAGCCCACTTGCCCAATTCCTGAAATTGTAGGGTGAAGCGGCTGATCACCAGTTTCAGGTTTTTCCTATGTATTGTGAGACTGCCTCACAATAATTAGTTCCCTGGCACTGGCTGCAACTAATTATTATTTTAGAGAGACAGTAAGCAACCACTTGATCATCACCTGATGGTCACCTGGTGTGTGTATGGGAGGGTTGAGGGGTCCCTCTCCTGCCCTGCTCACATGTCACTAGCTACCCAGTGTAACAGGACCATGTCATTGCATCATTAAAAGTGAAGTATTACGCCCTATGTCAGGATGGTAGAGGCGCACAGATAAGGTCAGTGGACCCCAGTTAGAGGGGCAGGGAGCACTTCCTGGAACAAATTACATTTGAGCTGAAACTTGAAGGATGTATTTAGGTGATGTAGGCAAGTGGTTGGTGCAGAGATCTCATCTGTACCCACATATTCCACCTTCCCTCTTGCTGCAATTGATTGTCTACTCCCGTGTAAGACTAGTCCTTGACTTATGCACCACCTCTCATCATCTGATATTTTCAAGGAGCTCATTCTGCAGTTGGCTTTTCATCCTGCAGTGGCAATTTTTGCTATTTACATGGTCTTTTGCATAAGCATGCAATATTTTCTTTCTTTGAGAACAAAACTCCCTTAATCCACATTCACCTCCAGTAAACGTCTCATTATTCTCTTGCTCTACAGCCAAATTCCTTGAAATTATTACTTATATTCACATCTCCATTTCTTTGCATTGCGTACTTCCTGAAGCTCATTGCAATTATAGTTTCATCCTTGCCATTTCACTGAAATCACTCTCGTCAAGGTCACCCACCGCCTCCCATAATGCCAGAGTGGTCAATTTTTAGTATCCTTACTGTGCAACCAGCTCTCATAATTTTACGCAGTCAAATCTCTATAATAAATTATACATCTCTCTACAAACCTGGACTGAAACATTGCTATTTGATGCTTTACCCTATTCAGAGCCAAAATGTGTTTTCATAAGAAGAAACTCACAGGCCTTTCACATGTATGTAAAGTATAAACTGATTTCAGAATCTCCAATACAGAAAATAGTAACTTTAGTGTTCCTGTTGTTTGGTACTCTAATAATAATTAGAGAAAACTTAGAGTTTGGGATTATGTGACTACAGGAAATACCTGTAATTGCCAATTGGCTTCATAATAAGAAAATTGGCAGGGCTAAGAAGGCCCAGGGAATTAAGAATATAAATGTAGAGGTTAACATGGAGAACTACTCAGCATGAAAGAATATGGATGTTTCATTTACTTTTTTTCATATTAAAAAAACTCTCTTCTTGTACCAATTTCTGCTCATTGGCTTGTAGCAGGTACAGTTCAGGGACTCTAGCACTGATTAGTACAAGTTCCTAATTTTCAGGTGAAGGCACTGAGGCCCAGGAGGGTGAAGGGCTTGAGGTCAAACACCCATGAATGGAGAAGGCTTCTGGCCCCCTCCAGTCCCCTCTGTATCTCACTAACAGGACTGGAAGCTGTTGAAACAGAGGCATTGGAAGCCCACAGATCATCAAAATACAGTTCGAGTCTGTAGTGAGGTAGACAAGAATAATTCATAGGGATGTATTATAGAGTAGGTAGAGAAGGCTGACTCCTGTCAGTGGCATATTTGATAAAAATCACCCCAAAGGCATGTAGTATGTGGTAGGCTACTGGCTGATGACAGAAAACATAAGAAAGGAGATAATAAGGGAGGGTGGGAAAGCCAATCTTTAGGTGAACAATTACAAGTAGTCTTTAAACTATTTAAAAATTAGTAGTTTTTCTGCTCTGCATGCTGGTATGCTACTCTTTTTTTCTCAACTTTATTATTTCTCTTTGAATGTATACTAGTCCATTCTTACACGGCTATAAAGAAATACCGGAGACTGGGTAATTTATAAAGAAAAGAGGTTTAATTGGCTCATGGTTTCATAGGCTGTATGGGTAGCGTGGCTGGGGAGGCCTCAGGAAACTTTTAACCATGGTGGAAAGTGAAGGGGAAGCAGGCACGTCTTCCATGACAAGAGCAGGAGGAAGAGAGAGGAGGGAGGTGCTACACACTTTTAAACAACCAGATCTCATGAGAACTCACTATCATGAGAACAGCAAGAGGGAAATCAGCCCCCATGATCCACTCACCTCCCACCAGGTCCCTGCTCCAACACTGGGGATTATAATTTGACATGAAATACTGGTGGGGACACAAATCCAAACTATATTAGAATATATGCACAGGAAATGGCCTAAAGACATCATATGCCCTGTGGTTTTACTCAGAGTTTGAAAATCAGGTTATGAGGTGACTTATTTCAGTTAATAGTTCACATTATTTAACTGTCCGCTGTCATGTTTAGAGTTTTTATTTTATTAAAGGCTTTAATTGGCAATACTCATTTCTTTTTGTTTTATTAGCCTTGATTTTACTTTCTGTAGAAATATGTTAGTATCTAACATTTTCAAATGCTAATTTTATTATGTCTGTATCTGGTAGAAGATTCAAAACATTGCTTCAAAAACACTTGGCAGCAAATTCCCCATTCACTGGCAACCTGAAATGTAAATTTATTGGGCACAAACAATAATTCCTTATCAGATCTAAGTCTTGGCTGTAATTACAAGATGCTTGTAGTCCAACATGCTGTCCAACGTCTTATACTCTGATCAAGTATAATAAAGAGGCCAATTTACTGGTAGAAATTGCAACAATGAATAGGAAAAAGTATGCTGCAAAGCAGAGTACTGTAAGAGAAGAATGTTTGGTGTATTCATAGTGGTTGAGGGGGAGAGGAATAATAGCTTTTGGATATATTACAGAATGTTAATTACATGCAAAACAAAATAGTTTTGTGTAGGGAAGTGTGAATGCTGTACATAGCATGTGACTAGCTTGCATTTAATGGGGAAAAGAATTTAACTAGATAATTAGTATATATCGAATGCAATTTGTGTGTCAGACATCATGCTATTTCTGTATTGTACATAATGATTATCAAAATGTAATACATTACCAATGACTAGAAATAATAGTTGAAGAATAAGAATAGTTTCATGAAAAGAGTAGGATAATTGAATCAGAGAGAGATATTCAGAGAAGAAAAACTTATGAAAAATTTTAAGTAGTAATTTGAAGGAAGAAAAAATAGTTTTCCAAAAAGAAAATGTCTGGAATATATAATAAACTAAATCAAAATTTGAGAAGCAGAGGTTTTGCTTTATTAAGGAGAGGGTAAATAGATAGGTCTGGTAGAGCGTAGACTGTGACCAGAGCAGTGATTCTCCTGGCCTCACTGAGGCCACAAACAATATTTGACCAAAATGTTTATAAATTTACTTTTTTCATGGTAAAGTAAAATTGTCTTATGATTGCTTCTTAAGTGAATTTTTAACGGTATTAAAAGTTGGTGTTCCTTAAAAGTTAACCTATTGCTATAGTTTATTATGGGCTTTGATTCAGTTTTCTACTAGGTTACTTGAGACTGCTACACAACATCAAAAAAATTTCTAATGCACATGGGCACAGGTTTATTGTTTGAATTCCCATAAAAATATAAAACATGACCAAAATGGCAAAGTTGATTTAACATTAAAAGTAACATGTCATATTAAAAATAGAAGATATGGGGGCGGAGCAAGATGGCCGAATAGGAACAGCTCCAGTCTCCAACTCCCAGCGCGAGCCACACAGAAGACCGGTGATTTCTGCATTTTCAACTGAGGTACTGGGTTCATCTCACTGGGGAGTGCCGGACGATCGGTGCTGGTCAGCTGCTGCAGCCCGACCAGCGAGAGCTGAAGCAGGGCGAGGCATTGCCTCACCTGGGAAGCGCAAGGGGGAAGGGAATCCCTTTTCCTAGCCAGGGGAACTGAGACACACAACACCTGGAAAATCGGGTAACTCCCACCCCAATACTGCGCTTTAAGCAAACAGGCACACCAGGAGATCATATCCCACACCTGGCCGGGAGGGTCCCACACCCACGGAGCCTCCCTCATTGCTAGCACAGCAGTCTGTGATCTACCGGCAAGGCAGCAGCGAGGCTGGGGGAGGGGGGTCCGCCATTGCTGAGGCTTAAGTAGGTAAACAAAGCTGCTGGGAAGCACGAACTGGGTGGAGCTCACAGCAGCTCAAGGAAACCTGCCTGTCTCTGTAGACTCCACCTCTGGGGACAGGGCAATAACAAACACAGCCGAAACCTCTGCAGACGCAAACGACTCTGTCTGACAGCGTTGAAGAGAGCAGTGGATCTCCCAACATGGAGGTTGAGATCTGAGAAGGGACAGACTCCCTGCTCAAGTGGGTCCCTGACCCCTGAGTAGCCTAACTGGGAGACATCCCCCACTAGGGGCAGTCTGACACCCCACACCTCACAGGGTGGGGTACACCCCTGAGAGGAAGCTTCCAAAGCAAGAATCAGACAGGTACACTCGCTGTTCAGAAATATTCTATCTTCTGCAGCCTCTGCTGCTGATACCCAGGCAAACAGGGTCTGGAGTGGACCTCAAGCAATCTCCAACAGACCTACAGCTGAGGGTCCTGACTGTTAGAAGGAAAACTATCAAACAGGAAGGACACCTACACCAAAACCCCATCAGTACATCACCATCATCAAAGACCAGAGGCAGATAAAACCACAAAGATGGGGAAAAAGCAGGGCAGAAAAGCTGGAAATTCAAAAAATAAGAGCGCATCTCCCCCGGCAAAGGAGCGCAGCTCATCGCCAGCAACGGATCAAAGCTGGACGGAGAATGACTTTGACGAGATGAGAGAAGAAGGCTTCAGTCCATCAAATTTCTCAGAGCTAAACGAGGAATTACGTACCCAGCGCAAAGAAACTAAAAATCTTGAAAAAAAAGTGGAAGAATTGATGGCTAGAGTAATTAATACAGAGAAGGTCATAAACGAAATGAAAGAGATGAAAACCATGACATGAGAAATACATGACAAATGCACAAGCTTCAGTAACCGACTCGATCAACTGGAAGAAAGAGTATCAGCTATTGAGGATCAAATGAATGAAATGAAGCGAGAAGAGAAACCAAAAGAAAAAAGAAGAAAAAGAAATGAACAAAGCCTGCAAGAAGTATGGGATTATGTAAAAACACCAAATCTACGTCTGATTGGGGTGCCTGAAAGTGAGGGGGAAAATGGAACCAAGTTGGAAAACACTCTTCAGGATATCATCCAGGAGAACTTCCCCAACCTAGTAGGGCAGGCCAACATTCAAATCCAGGAAATACAGAGAACGCCACAAAGATACTCCTCGAGAACAGCAACTCAAGACACATAATTGCCAGATTCACCAAAGTTGAAATGAAGGAAAAAATCTTAAGGGCAGCCAGAGAGAAAGGTCGGGTTACCCACAAAGGGAAGCCCATCAGACTAACAGCAGATCTCTCGGCAGAAACTCTCCAAGCCAGAAGAGAGTGGGGGCCAATATTCAACATTCTTAAAGAAAAGAATTTTCAACCCAGAATTTCATATCCAGCCAAACTAAGTTTCATAAGTGAAGGAGAAATAAAATCCTTTACAGATAAGCAAATGCTTAGAGATTTTGTCACCACTAGGCCTGCCTTAAAAGAGACCCTGAAGGAAGCACTAAACATGGAAAGGAACAACCGGTACCAGCCATTGCAAAAACATGCCAAAATGTAAAGACCATCGAGGCTAGGAAGAAACTGCATCAACTAACGAGCAAAATAACCAGTTAATATCATAATGGCAGGATCAAGTTCACATATAACAATCTTAACCTTAAATGTAAATGGACTAAATGCTCCAATTAAAAGACACAGACTGGCAAACTGGATAAAGAGTCAAGACCCATCAGTCTGCTGTATTCAGGAGACCCATCTCACACGCAGAGACATACATAGGCTCAAAATAAAGGGATGGAGGAAGATTTACCAAGCAAATGGAGAACAAAAAAAAGCGGGGGTTGCAATACTAGTCTCTGACAAAACAGACTTTAAACCATCAAAGACCAAAAGAGACAAAGAAGGCCATTACATAATGGTAAAGGGATCAATTCAACAGGAAGAGCTAACTATCCTAAATATATATGCACCCAATACAGGAGCACCCAGATTCATAAAGCAAGTCCTTAGAGACTTACAAAGAGACTTAGACTCCCATACAATAATAATGGGAGACTTCAACACTCCACTGTCAACATTAGACATGTCAACGAGACAGAAAGTTAACAAGGATATCCAGGAATTGAACTCATCTCTGCAGCAAGCAGACCTAATAGACATCTATAGAACTCTCCACCCCAAATCAATAGAATATACATTCTTCTCAGCACCACATCGTACTTACTCCAAAATCGACCATGTAATTGGAAGTAAAGCACTCCTCAGCAAATGTACAAGAACAGAAATTATAACAAACTGTCTCTCAGACCACAGTGCAATCAAACTAGAACTCAGGACTAAGAAACTCAATCAAAACCGCTCAACTACATGGAAACTGAACAACCTGCTCCTGAATGACTACTGGGTACATAACGAAATGAAGGCAGAAATAAAGATGTTCTTTGAAACCAATGAGAACAAAGATACAACATACCAGAATCTCTGGGACACATTTAAAGCAGTGTGTAGAGGGAAATTTATAGCACTAAATGCCCACAAGAGAAAGCAGGAAAGATCTAAAATTGACACTCTAACATCACAATTAAAAGAACTAGAGAAGCAAGAGCAAACACATTCAAAAGCTAGCAGAAGGCTAGAAATAACTAAGATCAGAGCAGAACTGAAGGAGATAGAGACACAAAAAACTCTCCAAAAAATCAATGAATCCAGGAGTTGGTTTTTTGAAAAGATCAACAAAATTGACAGACCACTAGCAAGACTAATAAAGAAGAAAAGAGAGAAGAATCAAATCGACGCAATTAAAAATGATAAAGGGGATATCACCACCGACCCCACAGAAATACAAAGTACCATCAGAGAATACTATAAACACCTCTATGCAAATAAACTGGAAAATCTAGAAGAAATGGATAATTTCCTGGACACTTACACTCTTTCAAGACTAAACCAGGAAGAAGTTGAATCCCTGAATAGACCAATAGCAGGCTCTGAAATTGAGGCAATAATTAATAGCCTACCAACCACAAAAAGTCCAGGACCAGATGGATTCACAGCTGAATTCTACCAGAGGTACAAGGAGGAGTTGGTACCATTCCTTCTGAAACTATTCCAATCCATAGAAAAAGAGGGAATCCTCCCTAACTCATTTTATGAGGCCAACATCATCCTGATACCAAAGCCTGGCAGAGACACAACAAAAAAAGAGAATTTTAGACCAATATCCCTGATGAACATCGATGCAAAAATCCTCAATAAAATACTGGCAAACCGGATTCAGCAACACATCAAAAACCTTATCCACCATGATCAAGTGGGCTTCATCCCTGGGATGCAAGGCTGGTTCAACATTCGCAAATCAATAAACGTAATCCAGCATATAAACAGAACCAAAGACAAGAACCACATGATTATCTCAATAGATGCAGAAAAGGCTTTTGACAAAATTCAACAGCCCTTCATGCTAAAAACGCTCAATAAATTCGGTATTGATGGAACGTACCTCAAAATAATAACAGCTATTTATGACAAACCCACAGCCAATATCATACTGAATGGGCAAAAACTGGAAAAATTCCCTTTGAAAACTGGCATAAGACAGGGATGCCCTCTCTCACCACTCCTATTCAACATAGTGTTGGAAGTTCTGGCTAGGGCGATTAGGCAAGAGAAAGAAATCAAGGGTATTCAGTTAGGAAAAGAAGAAGTCAAACTGTCCCTGTTTGCAGATGACATGATTGTATATTTAGAAAACCCCATTGTCTCAGCCCAAAATCTCCTTAAGCTGATAAGCAACTTCAGCAAAGTCTCTGGATACAAAATTAATGTGCAAAAATCACAAGCATTCTTATACACCAGTAACAGACAAACAGAGAGCCAAATCAGGAAAGAACTTCCATTCACAATTGCTTCAAAGAGAATCAAATACCTAGGAATCCAACTTACAAGGGATGTAAAGGACCTCTTCAAGGAGAACTACAAACCACTGCTCAGTGAAATAAAAGAGGACACAAACAAATGGAAGAACATACCATGCTCATGGATAGGAAGAATCAATATCGTGAAAATGGCCATACTGCCCAAGGCAATTTATAGATTCAATGCCATCCCCATCAAGCTACCAATGAGTTTCTTCACAGAATTGGAAAAAACTGCTTCAAAGTTCATATGGAACCAAAAACGAGCCCGCATCTCCAAGACAATCCTAAGTCAAAAGAACAAAGCTGGAGGCATCAGGCTACCTGACTTCAAACTATACTACAAGGCTACAGTAACCAAAACAGCATGGTACTGGTACCAAAACAGAGATATAGACCAATGGAACAGAACAGAGTCCTCAGAAATAATACCACACATCTACAGCCATCTGATCTTTGACAAACCTGAGAGAAACAAGAAATGGGGAAAGGATTCCCTATTTAATAAATGGTGCTGGGAAAATTGGCTAGCCATAAGTAGAAAGCTGAAACTGGATCCTTTCCTTACTCCTTATACGAAAATTAATTCAAGATGGATTAGAGACTTAAATGTTAGACCTAATACCATAAAAATCCTAGAGGAAAACCTAGGTAGTACCATTCAGGACATAGGCATGGGCAAAGACTTCATGTCTAAAACACCAAAAGCAACGGCAGCAAAAGCCAAAATTGACAAATGGGATCTCATTAAATTAAAGAGCTTCTGCACAGCAAAAGAAACTACCATCAGAGTGAACAGGCAACCTACAGAATGGGAGAAAATTTTTGCAATCTACTCATCTGACAAAGGGCTAATATCCAGAACCTACAAAGAACTCAAACAAATTTACAAGAAAAAAACAAACAACCCCATCAAAAAGTGGGCAAAGGATATGAACAGACATTTCTCAAAAGAAGACATTCATACAGCCAACAGACACATGAAAAAATGCTCATCATCACTGGCCATCAGAGAAATGCAAATCAAAACCACAATGAGATACCATCTCACACCAGTTAGAATGGCGATCATTAAAAAGTCAGGAAACAACAGGTGCTGGAGAGGATGTGGAGAAATAGGAACACTTTTACACTGTTGGTGGGATTGTAAACTAGTTCAACCATTATGGAAAACAGTATGGCGATTCCTCAAGGATCTAGAAGTAGAAGTACCATATGACCCAGCCATCCCATTACTGGGTATATACCCAAAGGATTATAAATTATGCTGCTATAAAGACACATGCACACGTATGTTTATTGCAGCACTATTCACAATAGCAAAGACTTGGAATCAACCCAAATGTCCATCAGTGACAGATTGGATTAAGAAAATGTGGCACATATACACCATGGAATACTATGCAGCCATCAAAAAGGATGAGTTTGCGTCCTTTGTAGGGACATGGATGCAGCTGGAAACCATCATTCTTAGAAAACTGTCACAAGAACAGAAAACCAAACACCGCATGTTCTCACTCATAGGTGGGAACTGAACAATGAGATCACTTGGACTCAGGAAGGGGAACATCACACACAGGGGCCTATCATGGGGAGGAGGGAGGGGGGAGGGATTGCATTGGGAGTTATACCTGATGTAAATGATGAGTTGATGGGTGCAGCACACCAACATGGCACAAGTATACATATGTAACAAACCTGCACATTATGCACATGTACCCTACAACTTAAAGTATAATAATAATAAATAAATTAAAAAAAAAAAATAAAATAAAAATAGAAGATATTAAAGAAAAAAATACAAATATTGTAGTAGCTGGAGAAAAACTTCTCTATCCATTAATGATAAAAATTATCAGAAAGTTCAGAGTAGAAGGAAAAGTTTTTAACCTGAAAAGCCATTTTTACTAAAAGCCTACAGCAAATATGCTTGAAGATTAAATAGTAGAAACACTCCCTTTAAAATGAAAACATGACAGACATGCGTATGTTTTTATTTTTTGCTTTTTCTCTCTTTTCCTTGCTCTCCCAGTCTTTCTCTTTTTTCTTTTTTAGTATTACATTGGAGGTCTCAGAATGCTCAGGAAGTCAAGAAAATAAAAATATATTGGAATATGAGAGGAAGACTTTTTTTTGTCATTACTTATAAGTTGATAAAATTAACTTCACAGAAAGTCCTCTACAACATACAGGAAAACTATTTGAATTAATATGAAAACTTAGTGACAGTATTGGATATACAAAATATAAATCTCAACTGCAAATCTATAAACAAGGATGAAAGATTAGAAAATATATTTTAAAAGATATAATGTACAAGAGCTATAAAATATATTAAAGCCCTAGTAGTAAATCAAATAAAGATGTGCAAGATCTCAAAGAAAAAAATCTAGAAAACTGTATTCAACAATGTTAAAGAAGAGAGACAGATCATATTTGTAAGTAGGAAGACACAATAGCATAAAGGTCCAAATTCTTTCCAAATTGATATATAGTCTAATGCAATTTAATAAAAATCCCAAACATTAATTTTTATGAGATTAGACAAGCTGATTCTAATATATACATGGAAGAACAGAGGGCCAAGAATAGCCAACATATGCTTTAAGAAACAAAATCAAGGGGCTTATAATAATGCTGCTATAATTAAGAATCGATTTTATAGATCAATGGAATAGAACAGAAAGTTCAGAAATTGACATGTTAATTTAGGGAAATTAAATATTTTGGGAAGGTAGTATTGAATATTAGTGAGCAAATAATTCTTTTTTTAAGTCACCTGGTACATTGCTTATTTATATAGGAAATTTATAATTGGATCTCTACTTCACGTCATATATGAAATTCAATTCCAGGTGGATTTAGGATTTAGATGTGAAAAACAAAACTTTAAAATATTTAGAGAAGAAATGTTCAAGAATATTTTACAGGGTAGGGGAAAATTTCTTAAGTAATCACATGTAGCATAATGTCAAAATGAAAAGGCTGATACATTAGATTGTAAAAATATAATTTTAAATTAGATTTAAAAAATCAAGGCCTTATCTTCGTCCAAAGATGCCTTAAATTATGTAAAAAAAAAAAGCATCAAATTGAAAGAAATTTGCAATACTTTTAACCAACAAAGGATTAATGTTCAGAATATATGCATAACTCCTATGTTTCAATAGAAAAAAACAAAGAGCATACGGAGGATATGACAGGAATTTTAGGTTTTTAAAAAATTAGATGTTGGGACTATACATACATTCTTTTTATTGTTCCTTTATAAAAAAGTAACAGCTTTGAGATATAATTCATATACCATTATACATTTCCTTTAAAACATATAATTTAATGGATTTTAGTATATTTACAGTTATGTAACTGATAGACTCTTTGTATTCCTTAGCTCAGCTAGGTCTGAGTTCTTGTCAAATGACCAGGAAGAATTAGGCACGCGGACACCAGAGAGTGAGTGTAGTAGAATTTATTAAGCAAAATGAACTCAGTGGAGAGGGTATGTGGGGAAGGGGGTGGTTCCCCTACCCGAAGGTGGGAAGGCCCCCCAACCTGCTGCCCCATGTGGTTGGGTCTGGGGTCTTTTATGGACTCAGAATGGGGAGTGCATGCTGACTGGTTTGTGAGTATGCAAAAAAGGTTAAAACAAAGACACCACTCAGACGTGGGCATGAGAGTGTATAGGCCAATTAGGAAAGGGTAGGTATATGTAAAACAGGTGAAGGGTGAGGATCAATCAGAGAAAGCATGCCAAACAGGGAAACAAATTCTCAAGTCAGTCTGAGGATTTAACTTGTAGCTTGGTTTTCAGGCTTTAAACTGTCTTTGGCTTAGGGGTGGGGTTTCACTATGAGGTATTTGGCTGCCTCCTGCTACTCTCATAGCCACCACCACAGTACATTTTAGAACATTTTTAACACCCTAATAAAGAAACTTGGGACTCATTAGCAGTCACTCCCAATCCCCTCATCCCTAACATCTCCAGCCCTCGGCAACCACTATTCTACTTTCTGTCTCTGTAGATTTGCCTATGCTGAATATTTCATATAAATAGCACCATATAATATGTGGTTTTTGTGTCTGATTCCTCACACTTAGCATAATATTTTCAGGGTTCATCAATGTTACAGTACATATCAGTACTTCATTTCTTTTTGTTGCTGAATAATATTCCATTCTATGGATATAACACGTTTCTTTTCCGTTCATCACTTGATATTTAATGGTTTCCACGTTTTGTCTGTTAGGAACACTGCTGTAATATACATTCATGTACCAAGTTTTTATGTGGACATATATTAATAATTTCATTTCTGCTGGGTATGTAACTGGGAGTAGAATTGCTGCATCATAAAGTAACTCTATATTTAATCTGAGGGAGTGTTAGACCTGTTTTCCAGAGTGATGACACCATTGTATATTCCCACAAGTGTCCTCATGGAGACTTGTTATTATCTGTTTCTTAAATCATGGTCACCCTAGATGTTAAGTGGTATCTCATTGTGATTTTCTTTGGCATTTCTCTAGTGGCTAAGGATGTTGAGAATGTTTTCATGGGTTTAATGGCCATTTGAATATTGTCTTTGGTGAAATATACATTGGTTTTAAATAAACATTGCTGCATAATAACACAACTTTTAAGATAAACAGAATAAGTATGAGGAGAAAATAGAAAAAAGTTAATGTAGATAATGCTTCAGATAAGCTTTGCTGTGAACAGAAGCAGTGAAAGGAGATAATTAAAGGACATGTGAGTTGAAGAAAGGCTTGCAAATGTTCTGGTTCAGCAATTTCTTTTATGCCACAGAGATAATTGTAGCCCACAGTCACAGCCTCAGTGGGCACAGAGTGAGGGAGACAAAGTGAGGGACAGAAATGGGGAAGGAAGGAGGAACGCAGGAGGGAACTGAGTTTATTGCAATATGTAGAAGAATGGTTGAATAATAGAAGAGTCACCTTGTCTGGAAGAAGTGTTGCTGAAAATGGGCTCTTGTAGGGGCAGAAGGAAAGCACTCAGGCCATTAGATAGGCAGACTTTTTCCCCTGAGAATTCATGACTCTTGTCACCCTTCGCTTTCCTCTCTACCCAGGGACTTTACTGCTTTGCAACCTAAGGAACCAGCTAAAACAGCCGCAACAATAACAACAAACCCAATCCCCACCCGCTACACATGCCCCTGCGCAAAAAAAAATAAAAATCCAAACAAAAAACGATTTAAAAATCACACAATTCACAAAAAGCCTCTCAAGAGTATGTTAATGTAAATACCATTTGTATTAATCCCTTACCTTATTTAAACATGCACATAGAGCTCGACTTTAAGAAACCCATTCATGAATTATTTGAATAACTGAACTAATGAAGGGGGAAATTAAAATAAATGTATTCAAATAAGAAGGGAAATATGGTTTAAATTCTGAGTTTTATAAAAATAATATTTATGTACATATAGTACAACTATTAAAATTATCTAAATTGAGCAATTCTTGTTTCTTAATATGTTTGTGTATAATGATAAAAAACAGTAAAAGAAATAAAGCTATTTGATTTGGATGTATAGAGAAAAATCCAAGCTATGGGAAGTACAAGGTGACCCCCAGGTATATACATGTGTACATAGGCTGGCGTTAAGCTATTGCCTTAATTTCAGCCCCACCCATATACACTCTGTGACGCTGCCTGGGATTCTACAAATCACATTTCTCTTTTGCCAGCAAGCTCCCTGTTAGGCTCTGCCAATTAGAGGGCGCCAGGGGCGGACTGGAAGGCAGAGTGGGGAAGAAGGAACACACTTTCTGTTTGCTTCCTGTTCTGTTTAATGACACCCTAACAAATACTTTTCATTTCAGCAGTTATAGTTTGTCTCAGTAGCAACAGTTATTTCCAGTTTTTCGTTTTGACAGCATCCCTAGAACTAGCTCCTTAGGGTTTTTTTTGACACCAACGCCAACCAGCAAGCGCCCCCTACTGAGCGGTCTAGGTCCCAGCTCTGAGAAGCCGCTCAAGTTTCTAAGTTTAGTATTTATGTTATAATTCTAACCTCTTCCCTTTGTTGTCTCAGCGCTAAGTAGCTGCTTCCTGTGTTGCTTATACCATGATATTTTAGTATTCCCTCTTGCCTTCTCAGTTTTTCAACATCTGGTCGGACAGCAATTCTTTGTATTGAATTATTTATGTAAAAATAACTATTGTGGTTTCTGCTCTATATCTTAAATGGACTGTAACTGAATTAATACATATGTAAATATATAGTGAATATATATAAATATTATAAAAATGGGTCTATATATGTATATATAGATATGTGTCTCTTTATATCAATGTATGTATTATAGATATATATGCATATATAGAACCATAGATAATTCTCCTTAATATGCATGTACATAGATATATAATGCATGTACATAGATATATAATTCTCCTTAAGGAGAATTATCTATGGTTCTAAATATGCATTATAGATATCTATATGCATACTATATATCGTATAATACATATCTATGTACATGCATATCAAGGAGAACTATTTATGGTTTTTGGTATCATTTGTAATGATCATAAAATTTTTAACTTAAGTTAAAATTTTCTCTTTTCACTTTAATTTCATTGAAACCATTCTTGGACTTGTACTTGGAGACAAACCTACTTGGTCACTATATATTATTATTTTGACACACTTTGGTATTCAGTTAGCTAAGTTAGAAAATTAGTTTATGTGTTTATTAGTAAAAATAATAAATAATTGACTTTCTTTGTACTGTCTTTTTCTGGTTTTGATGTCAGTGTTGTTTAGCTTTGAGGAATGGGCTAGGAAATGTTTCATATATTTTGAAATAATTTGTATAAATTGGAATTATTTCTTAAAGGTTTATGGAACATCTACAGAACAAATTCATCTGACTGTTGTACAGTTTTTAGAATACTACTTTGAGTGACATTTCAATTTCTTTTAGATCTATATCTTCTATTTTTCTTGAGGCAATTTTGATAATTATTTCTTAGGATATTATCAATTTTCATCTAGATAATAAAATGTATCATGATATATATATTTTAAAATTCATTCATATTTCCACTTTTCACTGACAACATTATTAAGTTTTATTGTGTCTCTCTTTTTCAAATTATACTTGCTGAAATTTTGAAAATGATTGGTCTTTCTAAAAATCACCTTTAGGTTTTATTGATAAACTCTTCTATATTCTAAGTTTATGAATTTCTTTTAAAAAATCTTCAATAATTCTACCCTAATTTTCTGAGCACTTTCTTAGCCAACTGAAAGCTTAGTTCAACAATTTTCAATCTGTTTTGTTTTTTAACACTACCTTGGCGGCATAACACTGAGGGTATATCCTTATTTTCTCATTCTCACACTCTCAATAGTTCTATGTAGTTTGTAATTTTCATTTTGCCACTCTCTTGATCTAAGAGTAATTTTGAATGCGATGAACACTTTCCAGTGATTTAATTTTTAAAATAAATTTGATTGTGTACATTTAAGGCATACAGTGTTATGTTATGGAATACACATAGGTAGTAAAAATTTATTACGGTGAAGAAAATTAACATATACGTAATCTTATATAGGAAGAAAAAACTGTGTGTGTGGAAAGAGCAGCTAAAATCTACTGATTTAGCATGAATTCTATGTACAGTACAATTTTGTTACCTATAGTGTTTATTTTGTACATTAGATCTCTAGATTTGTTTAGCCTATATATCTGCTACTTTGTTTTTTTTTATTTACTTTTAATTTTTGTGGGTGTATAGTAAGTTATATATTTATGGGGTACACGAGATGTTTTGATGCAGGCATGTAATATTAAATAAGCACATCGTGGAGAATGGGGTATCCACCCCCTCAAGCATTTATCCTTAGAGTTACAAACAATCCAATTATATTCTTTTAGTTATTTTAAAATGTACAAATAAGTTGTTATTGATTATAGTCTCCCTGTTGTGCTACCTACTAATTAATAGCAGTTCTCATTCATACCTTCTATTTTTTTGTGCCCATTAAACATCCGTATTCCCAGCCTCTGGTAACCATCCTTCTACTCTCTATGTCCATGAGTTTAATAGTTTTAATTTTTGGATCCCACAATAAGCAAGAACATGTGATGTTTGTCTTTCTGTGCCTAGTTCATTTCACTCTACATGATCTCCAGTTCCATCCATCCAGGTTGTTGCAAATGATGGGATCTCATTCTTTTTATAACTGAGTAGGAATTCGTTATGTATATATATCACATTTTCTTTATCCATTTATCTGTTGATAGGCACTTAGATTGATTCCAAATTTTAGCTATTTTAAACAGTGCTGTAACACATTTAGGAGTGCAGATATTTCTTGGGTATACTGATTTCCTTTCTTTTGGGTATATACTCAGCAGTGGGATTGCTGGATCATATGGTAGCTCAATTTTTAGTTTTTTGAGGAGTCTCCAAACTGTTTTCCCTAGTTGTTTTGCCAATTTACATTCCCATCAGCAGTGTACAAGGGTTCCCTTTTCTCTACATCCGTGCCAGCATTTGTTATTTGCCTGTCTTTTGGATATAAGCCATTTTAACTGGGGTGAGATGATATCTCACTGTAGTTTTGAGTTGCATTTCTTTGATCAATGATGTTGAACACATTTTCATATCCCTGTTTGCCGTTTGCATGTCTTCTTTTCAGAAATGTCTATTCAAAACCTTTTTACATTTTTAATCAGATTATTAGTTTTTTTTATAGAGGTGTTTGAACTCCTTATATATTCTGGTTATTAATCCCTTGTCAGATGAGTAGTTTGCAAATATTTTATTTCATTCTGTGGGTTGTCTCTTCACTTAGTTGATTGTATCCTCTGTTGTACAGAAGCTTTTTAACCTGATGTGCTTTCATTTGTCCATTTTTGTTTGGTTGCCTGTGCTTATGGCATATTGTTCAAGATGTTCTTTTGCCCAGACCGACATCCTGAAGATTTTCCCCAAAGTTTTCTTGTAGTAGTTTTATAGTTTGAGGTATTAGATTTAAGTTTTTAATGTGTTTTGATTTGACTTTTGTATATGATGAAAGATAGGGGTCTATTTTCATTCTTCGGCATATGAATATCCCGTTTCCTCAGAACCATTTATGAAGAGTCTCTCTTTTCCCCAGTGTATATTCTTTGCACCTTTGTTGAAAATGAACATAGCTGTGTGGATTTGTTTCTGTTTTCGCTATACTGTTCCATTGGTCTGTCCATGGTCCTGTGTATGTCTTGCAAAGTTGCAGTAGTTATTACTTTTGATTGTTCATTATTTCATCTTTCTACTTAAAATAAGAGAAATTTACACACCACAGTTTCAGTGTCATAGTATTCTGTATTTTCTGTGTACTTACTGTTTCTAAAGAGTTTTGTACTTTTAATTTCTGATTGCTCATTAACATTCTTTTCTTTCTGATTGAAGTACTCCCTTTATAAGTACTCCTTTTACAAGTACTCTCTTTACAAGCATTTCTTGTAGAACAGTTCCACTGTTGATGAAATCCCTCAGCTTTTGTTTGTCTGTGAAAATCATTATTTCTCCTTAATGTTTGAAGAATATTTTTTTGCCAAATATACTGTTCTAGCATAAAAGTTATTTTTCTTCAGCACTTTAAATATGTCATACCACTCTCTCCAGGCCTGTAAGGTTTCCACTGAAAAATCTGCTGCTAGGCATATTGGCTCTCATTTTTTCTTGCTGCTTTTAGGATCCCTACTTTATCCTTGATCTCTGGCAGATTGATTATTAAATGCCTTGAGGTAGTCTTCTGTTGGGAGCAAGCTCCCCAAAATCTGGCCATAAACTGGCCCCAAAACTGGCCATAAACAAAATCTCTGCAGCACTGTAACATGTTCATAATGGCCATAAAGCCCGCACTGGAAGGTTGTGGGTTTATGGGAAATGAGGGCAAGGAACACCTGGTCTGCCCAGGGCGGAAAACTGCTTAAAGGCATTCTTAAGCCACGAACAATAGCATGAGTGATCTGTGCCTTAAGGGCATACTACTGCTGCAGTTAACTAGCCCAACCTATTGCTTTAATCTGGCCCATCCCTTCGTTTCCCATAAGCGATACTTTTAGTTAATTTAATATCTATAGAAACAATGCTAATGACTGGTTTGCTGTTAATAAATATGTGGGTAAATCTCTGTTCAGGGTTCTCAGCTCTGAAGCTGGGAGACCCCTGATTTCCCACTTCACACCTCTATATTTCTGTGTGTGTGTCTTTAATTCCTCTAGCACCGCTGGGTTAGGGTCTCCCTGACTGAGATGGTCTCAGCAGTCTTCTTTGGGTTAAATCAGCTTGATGTTCTACAGTCTTCTTGTACTTAGATATGGATATCTTTCTCAAGGTTTGGGGAGTTCTCTGTTAATATCTCTTTGAATTAACTTTCTACGTCTATCTCTTTCTGAACCTCCTCTTTAAGGCCAATAACTCTTAGATTTGCCGTTTTGAGTCTATTTTCTAGATCCTATAGGTATGCTTCATTTTATTATTATTATTATTTTTTCTCTTGTCTCCTGTGGGTATTTTTAAATAACTTGTCTTCAAGCTCATACATTCTTTCTTCTGGTTGATTAATTCTGCTAGTAAAGGACTCTGATGTATTTTTCATTATGCCAATTGCATTTTTCAGCTTCAGAATTTCTGCTTGATTCTTTTTAACTATTTCAATCTCTGTTAAATTTATCTGATAAGATTCTGAATTCCTTCTCTGTGTTATCTTGAGTTTCTTTGAGTTTCCATAACACAGCTATTTTGAATTCCTTGTCTGAAATTTCACATATCTCTGTTTCTCTAGGATGGGTCCCTGCTGCCTTATTTAGTTCATCTGATGAGGTAATGTTTTCCTGGATAGCGCTGATGCTAATAGATGTTGTTCAATGTCTGGGCATTGAAGAGTTAGATATTTATTGTAGTCTTCACTGTCTGGGCTTATTTGTAACCATCCTTTTTGAAAGGACTTGGGTATTGTGATCTAAGCTATATCTACTTTAGCAGCACCCCAAGCCCAGTAATGATGTGGTTCTTGCAGACTTGTAAAGGACCACCTTGATGGACTTAGACAAGATCCAGGAGAATTTTCTGGATTACCAGGTAGAGACTCTTGTCCTCTTCCCTTACTTTCTCCCAAACAAACAGAATCTCTTTCTGTTCTGAGTCACCTAAAGCTGAGGGTGGAGTGACACAAGCACCCCTGTGACCACCTCCAGTGTGACTGTGCTGTCAGAACTGAAGCCAGCACAGCACTGGGTCTGCTGTAACCACTCCCTGCCTACTGCCTATGTTCACACAAGGTCCTGAGGCTCTATAATCAGCTGGTTGCAAAGCCAATCAGGTCTGTATTCTTCCCTTCAGGGCAAGAAGGTTCCCTAGGCCCAGGTGGATCCAGAGGTGCTATCTAGGAGTTAGGGACTAGAATTGAAAACCTAGCAGTCTATCTGGTGTTTTATTGTACTATGGAGGAGCTGCCACTCAAACCACAAGATGCAGTTATTCTCATTCTTCCCTCCTCTTTCCAAAGGCAGAGGAGCCTCATCCCATAGCCACTGCCACCCCAGATCATAAGGAGTACTGTCAGACTGACTACTTCCAATGTTTCTTTAAGGTTCAAGAGCTCTTAGGTCAGCTTGTGGTGAATGTTGCCTGGCCTGGGACTCATCTTTCAGAGCAGTGGACTCCACTGTGGCCCAGGACAGAGTCACAAATTTTATGCAATAGTCAAATCCTGGAACTGGGGAGACCAAGAGCTTACTTTGTGCTCTATCCACCCTGTGGCTGTGCTGGTACCTGAAGCCAGCAAGTCTCAGAGGCTTACCCAATACCCTTGATGTGATACCTGGGTATTGCTTCTGGTTTTTCAGGGACCAAAGGCTCTTCAGTTAGCAGAAGATGAATGTTGCCAGGGTTGGGTCCTTTCCCTCAAGGTTATGGGTTCTTTTCTGACCCAAGGTGTGTCTAAAAATTTCATGTGGGAGGTAGGGCCCAGAACAGGGGCCTCATGACTCTGACCACTGCTTTATCCTGCTGTGGCTGAGCTGGTATCCAAGATCCAAGACAAAGTCCTCCCAACTCTTCCCTCTCCACTTCTCAAGTGGAAGAAGGGGGCTTCTTTTCGAGCTGTGAGCTGTGAAGCCTGGGGGTAGGGGCGGGGTGATGCCAGCACTCCTTTATCCACCCCAGCTGGTGTCTCAGTATGTCATGTGCCCCCACCGAGTCCACTGTTTCAGGGCCTGGTTCAGCACTAGGCCTCACCTAATTGTTGCAGTCCTTATGGACTACATTGGCTTTCAAGTTTATTTGCAGACACAGAGCACTTTGACCATCGGTAGTGAGGTTTGCAGGAACTCAAGTTCTGAACCTCTGGGATCCATGATTCCCCTCTGAGTAGTGCCAGTTTAAATGCTCCCCTTGTGGGCAGGTGTCAGTTGAGATTGGTCTGGTTTCCCTTTCTGCTCCAACTGGATACCACTAAGTTTAATGCCTCATAGTCACTATGTTCTCCCTCCTCTAGCACCAAAGATGCTCTCCGTACCATGCCATGGCTGCCAGGGGGTAGAGGACAGGTGATGTCAGGGATTCAGGGCTCTTTTTTCTATCTCTTCAGTTGCCTCTTTCAGTGATATGAAGTTAAAACCAGGTACTATGAGTGCTTATCTGGTTTTTGGTTCTTAAGAAGCTGTGCTTTTTTTTCTGTGTAGATAGTTGTTAAATTGGTGTCCTTGTGGGGAAGGCGATCAGTGGAGCTTTCTATTCTGCCATCTTGCTCCCTATATCTGCTACTTTGTATTCTCTGATCTATGTCTCTTCATTTACCCCTCCTCTGTTCCAATCACCCCTAGTAACCATGGTTGTCTTTTCTATTTCTGTATATTTATTTACTTATTTTAGAATCTACTTATAAATGAGATCATGCAGTATTTTTCTTTCTGTATCTGACTTATTTCACTTAGCATAATGTCCTCCAGCCTCTTTCATGTTGTGGCAAATGGCAGGATCTCATTCTTTTTTAAGGCTGAAGAATATTCCATTGTATATATGTACTACAGTTTCTTTATCCATTCATCCATCAATGGCCACTTTGTTTCCATATCTTGGCTGTTGTAGAAAATGCTGCAATGAACATGGAAGTGAGTTATCTTTATGAGGAGTTGATTTCATTTCCTTTGGGTATGCCCAGAAGAGATATTACTGGGACATGTGGGAGTTCTATTTTTAACTTCTTTAGAAACCATCATACTCTTTTCTATAATGGCCACACCAATGTACATTCCTACTAACAGTGTGTGTGAATTCCATTTTTTTCATACTCTCACTGACATTTGTTATCTTCAATAACTTAATTTTTATTGGGGGGAGGGAGCTTTATTAACTTTTTTTTGTTGAAGTTATTCGTTTCTATTTTTTGCACTATTATTGGTGCTTGCTACAATTTCCAGTTTTTGTTTTTGTTTCATAATTTCAACTTTTAGATTCAAGGAATACATGTACAAGTTTGTTACTTGGGTATATCTTGTGATGGTGAGCTTTGGGGTATGATGGATTTTGTCACCTAGGTACTGAGCATAGTACTCAATAGTTAGTTTTTCAACCTTTGTTCCCCTCTCTACCACCCCACCTGGTAGTCCCAACTGTCTATTTTTGCCATCTTCATGTCCATGAGTACCTATTGTTTAACTTCCACTTATAAGTGAGAATATGTGATATTTTGTTTTCTGTTTCTAGGTTAATTTGCTTAGGATAATGGACTCAGGCTGCATTCACGTAGCTGCGAAGAATATGATTTTGTTATTTTTAATTGCTGCATAGTATTTCATGGTATATATGTACCACATTTTCTTTATCTAATCCACCATTGATGGGCACCTAGGTTGATTCCACATCTTTGCTATTGTGACTAGTGCTGCAATGAACATATGACTGCATGTGTCTTTCGGGTAGAATAATTTATTTTCTTTTGGATATACACCCAATAATGGGAATGTTGGGTTGAATGATAGTTCTGTTTTAAGTTCTTTGAGAAATCTCCAAACTGCTTTCCACAGTGGGTGAACTAATTTACATTCCCACCAACAGGGTATAACATTCCCTTTTCTCACCAGCCTCACCAGCCTCTGTTGTTTCTGATTTTTCAATAATGGTCATAATGATTGGTGTAAGATGGTATCTCATTGTGGTTTTGATTTCATTTATTTGGTGATTATTGATGGTGAGCATATTTTCATGTTTGTTGGCTGCTTGTATGTCTTCTTTTGAAAAGTACCTGTTCGTGTCTTTTGCCCATTTTTAATGGAGTTGTTTGTTTTTGGCTTGTTCAATTGTTTAAGTTCCTTATAGATTCTGGACATTAGACTTTTGTCAGATTCATAGTTTGCTAAGATTTTCTCCCATTCATTAGATTGTCTGTTTACTTTGTTGATAGTTTCTTTTGTTGTGCAGAAGCTCCTTGGTTTAATTGGGTCTCACTTGTCAATTTTTGTTTTTGTTGCACTTGTTTTTGAGGACTTAGTTATAACTTCTTTCCCAAGGCTGATATCCACTGTAGTGTTTCTCAGGTTTTCTTCTAGGATTCTTATAGTTTGAAGTTTCTCATTTAAATCTTTAATTTGTCTTGAGTTTATTTTTGTAAATGGTGAAAGGTGGAGGTTTATTTTTATTCTGCATATGGCTAGCCAGCTATTCTAACACCATTTGTTGAATAGGGAGTCTTTTCCCCATTGTTTATTTTTGTTGACCTTATCAAAGATCAGATAGCTATAGACATATAGTTTTATTTCTGGGTTCTCTATTCTGTTCCATTGGTCTTTGTGTCTGTTTTTGTATCAGTACCAAGCTGTTTGGGTCACTGTAGCTGTATAGTATAGTTTGAAGTCAGGTAATGTGATGCCTCCAGCTTTGTTCTTTCTGCTTAGGATTGGTTTGGATATTTAGGCTCTTTTTAAAGTTCTGTATGAATTTGAGAATAGTTTTTTTCTAGTTCTGTGAAAAATGACATTGTTTGCTTGATAGGAATACCATTGAATCTGTAGTTTATGGCCACTTGAATGACATTGATTCTTCTAATCCATGAGCATGGAAAGTTTTTTCATTTGTTTGTGTCATCCATGATTTCTTTCAGCAGTGTTTTGTAGTTCTCTTTGTAGAGATCTTTTACCTTCTTGGTTAGACATATTCCTAGGTGTTTTATGGTTTTTGCAGCAGTTGTAAATGGGATTGCTTTCTTGATTTTGCTCTCAGTTTGAGTGTTATTAGTATGTGGAAATGAAACTGATTTTTGTACATTGATTTTGTATCCTGAAACTTTATTGAAGTTGCTTATTTGTTCCAGTAGTCTTTTGGAGGAGTCTTTATGGCTTACTTAGTACAGATCGTATCATCAGCAAAGAGAGAGAATTTGATTTTTTTTACCTATGTGGATGCCTTTTATTTCTTTCTCTTGCCTGATTCCTCTGGGAAGGACTTCCAGTACTGTGTTGAATAGGAGTGGTGAGAGTTGGCAACCTTGGCTTGTTGCAGTTCTTAAAGAGAGTGCTCCCAGTTTTTGCCTGTTCACTACGATGTTGGCAGTGGGTTTGTTATAGATGGCTCTTACTATTTTGATGTATGTTCCTTCACTGCCTAGGTTTTTGAGAACTTTTATCAAGAAGGGATGTTGGATTATACTGAAAGCTTTTCCTGCATCTATTGAGATGGTAATATTGTTTTTGTTCTTAATTCTGTACATGTGGTGAATCACATTTGTTGATTTGCATATGTTGAACCAACTTTGTATCCCAAGAATGAAGCCTACTTGATCATGGTGAATGAACTTTTTGATGTGCTGCTGGATTCAATTTGCTAGTATTTTGTTGAGGATTTTTCATCTATGTTCATCATGGATATTGGCCTGTAATTTTTTTTTAAAGTTGTGTCTTTGCCAGGTTTGGGTATCAGAGTACGCTGACATCATAGAATGAGATAAGGAAGAGTCCCTCCTCCTCAATTTTTTGAAATAGTTTCAGTGGGATTGGTAACAGCTCTTCTTTGTGCATCTGGTAGAATTTGGCTGATGTGTATCCATCTGGTCTGGGGCGCCTTATTTTTTAGCTGTTTTTTTTTTTTTTTTTGTTACTGATTCAATTTTGGAACTTGATATTTTTATCTTCAGGGATTCAATATTTTCCTGATTCAATCTTGGGAGATTATGTGTTTCCAATAATTTATCCATTTCCTCCAGATTAGCTAGTTAATGTGCATAGAGGTGTTCATAATAGTCATTGAGGATCATTTATATTTTTGTGGGATTTGTTGTAATGTCACCTTTGTTATTTCTGATTGTGCTTATTCGGATATTCTCTCTTCTTCTGTTTGTTAACCTTGCTAGTGGTCTATTGATCTCATCTATCCTTTCAAAGTAACAACTTTTTGTTTCACTGATTGTATAATTTTGAGGTCTCAATTTTGTTCAATTCTGTCCTCATTTATTTCTTTTATTTTTCTAGCTTTGAAGTTTTTTTTTTTAACTCTAGTGTGATGTTAGATTATTAAATTGAGATATTTATACCTTCTTGATGTAGGTGTTTAGCACTATAAACTTTCTTCTTAACACTGCTTTTGCAGCATTCCAGAGATTTTTGGTATGTTGTCTCCCTGTTTTTATTTCTTTCAAAAAATTTGTTTTGATTTCTACCTTTATTTTGTTGTTTACCCCAAACTCATTCAGGATAAGCTGTTTAAATCCTAGGTAATGGGGTTTTGAGAGATCTGTTGGTATTAATTTCTATTTTTACTCCACTGTGGTCCAAAAGTATGGCTAGTATGATTTCAGTTTTTTTTGAATTTAGAGACTTGCTTTATGGCTGAGCATGTGATTGATCGTGGAGTATATTCTGTGTGCAGACAAGAAGACTGTATATTCTGTCATTATTGGGTATTCTGTAGATGTGTATTAGGTCCAAATGGTCAAATGTTGAATTTAAGTCCAGAATTTCTTTGCTAGTTTTCTGCCTTGATCATCTGTATAAGGCCATCAGTGGGGTGTTGAAGTCCCCTGCTATTATTGTGAGGCTGTGTACATCTTTTCTAGGTCAAAAAGTACTTGTTTTATGAATCTGGGTGCTCCCATGTTGGATGCATACATATTTAGCATACTTATGTCTTTTTGTTGAATTGAACCCTATCATTACGTAATGTCCTTCTTTGTCCTTTTTTACTGTTGTTGATTTAAAGTCTGTTGTTTCTATGAGAATAGCCACACTTGCTCTTTTTTTGTGTTCCATTTGCATGATAGTTCTTTTGCAACCCTTTACTTTGAGCCTATGGGTGTAATTACACGTGAGATCGGTCTCTTGAAGACAACAGACAAATGGGTCTTGTTTCTTTGTACAAATTGTGGCCTTTTAAGTGGGGGCATGTAGACTATTTACATTCAAGATTGACTATTGATATGTGAGGCTTTGATCCTCTCATGGAGTTGTTAGGTGGTGCTTTGTAGTTTCTATTGTTTGGTTGCTTTATAGGGTCTGTGGGCTATGTACTTAAGTGTTTTTTTGGTGGAGCAGGTATTGTTCTTTCATTTTCATGTTTAAATCTTCCTTGAGGACCTCTTATAAGAGTGGTCTACTGGTAATAAATCCCCTTAGTGCTTGGTTGTCTGAAAAATATTTTACTTTTTCTTTGCTTATGAATATTAGTTTGGCAGGATATGAAATTCTTGATTGGAATTTCTTTTCTTTAACAATGCTGAAAATAGGCCCCCAATCTGTTCTGGCTTATAAGGTTTCTGCTGAGAAGTCCAGTGTTAGACTGACGGAGTTCCCTTTGTGAGTGATCTGACCCTTTTCTCTAGCTGTCTTTAAGATTTTTCCTTTAGTATTGACCTTAGACAGTCTGGTGATAATCTGCTTGGGTGATGTTCATTTTGTATATTATGTCACAGGCATTCTCTGTATTTCTTTTGCTTGGAGGTCTACCTTTCTAGGAAGATTAGATAACTTTTCTTGAATTATTCCCTCAAATGTTTTCTAGATTGTTTTCTTTGTCTCTCTTTCTCTCAGGAGTGCCAATAATTCATAGGTTTGCTCACTTCATATAATCCCATATTTCTTGAAGACTGTTCATTTTTAAAATTCTTTTTTTTTTTTTTTTTACATTTGTCTTATTGGGTTAGTTTGAAAGATTGATCCTTAAGCTCTAAAATTCTTTCTTCTGCCTGGTCCAGAGAGATGTTACTTTGTTGCCCAGAGTGGTCTTGACAGGTGATCCTCCTGCCTCAGCCTCCCAAAGTGCTGGAATTACAGGTGTAATTCACTGTGTCTGGCTTTTGGCTTACGCTTTTGTTACAATTTGTCTAAGGTTTCTTTTTTCATATTGTTATTTTTGGTTTTCCTGTGTGCTTTCATGTTAAGAATGTCACTTATAAACAATGCATAGCAAGCTTTTTTTTTTTTTTTTTTTTTAACCTAATCTGTGAATCGCTGTATTTTAATAGATAGGTTAGCCCTGGCATATGTATTATGGCTAATAATGAATTTAACTTTTTTCTGTAATTTTATTTTATTTTCTCTTTACTTCACTTGCTATATATTTCTCTTTACCTCCTTTCAAGCCTTTTGTTATACTGAAATTTTTTCTTTTTTTCTCATTCTAATGTTTTGGAAGATAATGCTTTTCTGCATAATTATCACTAAATTTCTATCACACAAACTTACGTTTGTTTGTCTCAATTTTTGCCACAGTTTAGTTATTTAGTATCCCAGCCTTCCCCATTATTTAGATAGGTACCTCTACACTTTCTAATTTTCATATAATTTGACATTTAAGTTTGATAGCTGCTATTTATTGTTCTAGCCTGTCAACATGCTTAGACAACTTTAAGTAACCTTTTCTTATCATTACCTTTATAACTCCACTTTTTCTTTTTCTATTTTATTTTTTTGCTTTTTTTTGTTTCTCTTCTCATTCCCCTACTCATTGCATCCTCTTATAATTCTTTTCAGACAGCATTTCCAAGGGGTAAATGATGTCAGTCTTTTTCTTTCTTTCTGTAATTTCTATATATTTGCAATTCTGTATTTATCTAACTCTTCTGTATTTACCTAACTCTTCTGTATTTACCAGGTTAGATAAAACTAATCTGGTTAATTTTTATTTCTATAGTAAATATATTTTTGTACTTTAAGTTCTAGGGTACATGTGCACAATGTGCAGGTTTGATACATAGGTATACATGTGCCATGTTACTTTGCTGCACCCATCACTCATCATTTACATTAGGTATTTCTCCTAATGCTATCCCTTCCCCAACCGCCAGCACTCCAACAGGCCCCAGTATGTGATGTTCCCTGCCCTGTGTCCAAGTGATCTCATCATCCAGTTCCCACCTATGAGTGAGAACATGCAGTGTTTGGTTTTCTATCCTTGTGATAGTTTGCTCAGGATGATGGTTTCCAGCATCATTCTGAGCAAACATGAACTCACCAGTTTTTTTTTATGGCAGCATAGTATTCCATGGTGTATATGTGGCACATTTTCTTAATCCAGTCTATCATTGATGGACGTTTGGGTTGGTTCCAAGTCTTTGCTCTTGTGAATAGTGGTACAGTAAACATACATGTGCATGTGTCTTTATAGTAGCATGATTTGTAATCCTTTGGATATATAACCAGTAATGGGATTGCTGGGTCAAATGCTAATTCTAGTTCTAGATGCTTGAGGAATCGCCACACTGTCTTCCACAGTGGTTGAACCAATTAACACTCCCACCAACAGTGTAAAAGTGTTCCTATTTCTCCACATCCTGTCCAGCATCTGTTGTTTCCTGACTTTTTTTTTTGAGATAGAGTCTCGCTCTGTCGCCCAGGCTGCAGTGCAGTGGCCGGATCTCGGCTCACTGGAAGCTCTGCCTCCTGGGTTCACGCCATTCTCCTGCCTCAGCCTCCTGAGTAGCTGGGACTACAGGTGCCCACCACCTCACCCGGCTAGTTTGTTATATTTTTTTGTAGAGACAGGGTTTCACCGTGTTAGCCAGCATGGTCTCGATCTCCTGATCTCGTGATCAGCCTGTCTCAGCCTCCCAAAGTGCTGGGATTACAGGCTTGAGCCACTGCACCCAGCCTGTTTCCTGACTTTTTAATGATCGTCATTCTAACTGGTGTGAGATGGTATCTCATTGTGGTTTTGATTCGCATTTCTCTGATGACCAGTGATGATGAGCATTTTTTCATGTGTCTGTTGGCTGCACAGAGGTCTTCTTTAGAGAAGTGTCTGTTCATGTGCTTCGCCCATTTTTGATGGGGTTGTTTGTGGTTTTCTTGTAAATTTGTTTGAGTTCTTTGTAGATTCTGGGTATTAGCCCTTTGTCAGATGGGTAGATTGCAAAAATTTTCTCCCATTCTGTAGGTTGCCTGTTCACTCTGATGGTAGTTTCTCTTGCTGTGCAGAAGCTCTTTAGTTTAATTAGATCACATTTGTCTACTTTGGCTTTTGTTGCCATTGCTTTTGGTTTTTTAGACATAAAGTCCTTGCCCATGCCTATGTCCTGAATGGTATTGCCTAGGTGTTCTTCTAGGGTATTTACGGTTTTAGGTCTAACATTCAAGTCTTTAATCCATCTTGAATTAATTTTTGTCTAAGGTGAAAGGAAGGGATCCAGTTTCAGCTTTCTACTTATGGCTAGCCAGTTTTCCCAGCACCATTTATTAAATATGGAATCCTTTCCCTATTTCTTGTTTTTGTCAGGTTTGTCAAAGATCAGATGGTTGTAGATGTGTGGTGTTATTTCTGAGGGCTCTATTCTGTTCCATTGGTCTATTTCTCTGTTTTGGTACCAGTACCATGCTGTTTTGGTTACTGTAGCCTTGTAGTACAGTTTGAAGTCAGGTAGCGTGATACCTCCAGCTTTGTTCTTTTTGCTTAGGATTGACTTGGCAATGTGGGCTCTTTTTTGGATCCATATGAACTTTAAAGTAGTTTTTTCCAATTCTGTGAAGAAAGTCATTGGTAGCTTGATAGGGATGGCATTGAATGTGTAAATTACTCTGGGCAGTATGGCCATTTTCACAATATTGATTCTTCCTATCCATGAGAGTGGAATATTCTTCCATTTGTTTGTGTCTTCTTTTATTTTGTTGAGCAGTGCTTTGTATTTCTCCTTGAAGAGGTACATCACATCTCTTGTAAGTTGGATTCCTAGGTATTTTATTCTCTTTGTAGCAATTATGAATGGGAGTTCACTCATGACTTGGCTCTCTGTTTGTCTGTTATTAGTGTATAGGAATGCTTGTGATTCACATTGATTTTGCATCCTGAGACTTTGCTGAAGTTGCTTATCAGCTTAAGGAGATTTTGGGCTGAGACAATGGGGTTTTCTAAATAGACAATCATGTCATCTGCAAACAGGGCCAATTTGACTTCCTCATTTCCTAATTGAATACCCTTGATTTCATTCTCTTGCCTGACTGCCCTGGTCGAAACTTCCAACACTATGTTGAATAGGAGTGGTGACAGAAGGCATCCTTGTCTTGTGCCGGATTTCACAGGGAATGCTTCCAGTTTTTTTCCATTCAGTATGATATTGGTTGTGGGTTTGTCATAAATAGCTCTTATTATTTTGAGATACATTCCCTGAACACCTAGTTTATTGAGAGTTTTTAGCATGAAGTGCTGTTGAATTTTGTCAAAGGTCTTTTCTGTTTCTGTTGAGATAATCATGTGGTTTTTGTCACTGGCTCTGTTTATGTGATGGATTGTGTTTATTGTTTTGTGTATGTTGAACCAGCCTTGCATGCCAGGGATGAAGCCCACTTGATCATGGTGGATAAGCTTTTAGATGTGCTGCTGGATTTGGTTTGCCAGTATTTTATTGAGGATTTTTGCACCAATGTTCATCAGGGATATTGGTCTAAAATTCTCTTTTTTGTTGTTTCTCTGCCAGGCTTTGGTATCAGGATGATGTTGGTCTTATCAAATGAGTCAGGGAGGATTCCCTCTTTTTCTATTGATTGGAATAGTTTCAGAAGGAATTGCACCAGCTCCTCCTTGTACCTCTGGTAGAATTCGGCTGTGAATCCGTCTGGTCCTGGACTTTTTTTGGTTGGTAGGCTATTAATTATTGCCTCAATTTCAGAGCCTATTATTGGTCTATTTAGGGACTCAACTTCTTCCTGGTTTAGTCTTGGGAGGGTGTATGTGTCCAGAAATTTATCCATTTCTTCTAGGTTTTCTAGTTTATTTGCGTAGAGGTGTTTATAATATTCTCTGATGTAGTTTGTATTTCTGTGTGATCGCTGGTGATATCCCCTTTATCATTTTTTATTGTGTGTATTGGATTCCTCTCTCTTTTCTTTTTTATTAGTCTTGCTAGTGGTCTATCAATTTTGTTGATCTCTTCAAAAACCAGCTCCTGGATTCATTGATTTTTTGAAGGGTTTTTTAGATATCTATCTCTTTCATTTCTGCTCTGATCTTAGTTATTTATTGCCTTCTGCTAACTTTTGAATGTGTTTGCTCTTGCTTCTCTACTTCTTTTAATTGTAATGCTAGGGTATCAATTTTAGATCTTTCCTGCTTTCTCTTGTGGGCATTTAGTGTTATAAATTTCCCTCTACACACTGCTTTAAATGTGTCCCAGAGATTCTGGTACATTGTGTCTTTGTTCTCATTGGTTTCAAAGAACATCTTTATTTTTTCCATTATTTTGTTATTTACCCAGTAGTCATTCATGAGCAAGTTGTTCAGTTTCCATGTAGTTGTGCGGTTTTGAGTGAGTTTCTTAATCCTGAGTTCTAATTTGATTGTACTGTGGTCTGAGAGACAGTTTGTTGTGATTTCTGTTCTTTTATATTTGCTGAGGAATGCTTTACTTCCAACTATGTGGTCAATTTTAGAATAAGTGTAATGTGGTGCTAAGAAGAATGTATATTCTCTTGATTTGGGGTGGAGAGTTCTGTAGGTGTCTATTAGGTCTGCTTGATACAGAGCTGAGTTCAGGTCCTGGATATCCTTGTTAACCTTCTGTCTCATTGATCTGTCTAATATTGACAGTGGGGTGTTAAAGTCTCTCGTTATTATTATGTGGGAGTCTAAGTCTCTTCGTAGGTCTCTAAGGACTTGCTTTATGAATCCGGTTGCTCCTTTATTGGGTGCATATATATTTAGGATGGCTAGCTCTTCTTGTTGAATTGATCCATTTATCATTATGTAATGACCTTCTTTGTCTCTTTTGATCTTTGTTGTTTAAAGTCTGTTTTGTCAGAGACTAGGATGGCAACTCCTGCTTTTTTTTGTTTTCCATTTGCTCGGTAGATCTTCCTCCATCCCTTTATTTTGAACCTAAGTGTGTCTCTGCATGTGAGATAGGTCTCCTGAATACAGCACACTGATGAATCTTGACTCTATCCAATTTGCCAGTCTGTGTCTTTTAATTGGGCATTTAGCCCATTTACATTTAAGGTTAATATTGTTATGTGTGGATTTCATCCTGTCATTATGATGTTTGCTGGTTATTTTGCCTGTTAATTGATGCAGTTTCTTCATAGCATCGATGTGCTTTACAATTTGGCCTGTTTTTGCAGTGGCTGGTATCGGTTGTTTCTTTCCATGTTTAGTGCTTCCTTCAGGAGCTCTTGTAGGGCAGGCCTGGTGGTGACAAAATCTCTCAGCATTTGTTTATCTGTAAAAGATTTTTCCTTCACTTATGAAGCTTAATTTGTCATTAATTAATATGAAGCTTAATTTCTCCTTCACTTATGAAGCTTAATTTGCCTGGATATGAAATTCTGGTTTGAAAGTTCTTTTCTTTAAGAATGTTGAATATTGGCCCTCACTCTCTTCTGGCTTGTAAGGTTTCTGCTGAGAGATCCACTGTTAGTCTGATGGACTTCCCTTTGTGGGTAACCTGACCTTTCTGTCTGGCTTCCCTTTACACTTTTTCCTTCATTTCAACTTTGGTGAATCTGACAATTACATATTTTGGGTTACTTTTCTTGAGGAGTGTCTTTGTGGTGTTTCCTGTATTTCCTGAATTTGAATGTTGGCCTGCCTTGCTAGGTTGGGGAAGTTCCCCTGGATAATATCCTGAAGAGTGTTTTCAAACTTGGTTCAATTCTCCCCATCACTTTCAGGTGCACCAATCAAATGTAGATTTGGTCTTTTCACATAGTCCCACATTTCTTGGAGGCTTTGTTCATTTCTTTTTACTCTTTTTTCTCTAACCTTGTCTCTTCACTTTATTTCATTAATTTGATCTTCAATCACTGATACCCTTTCTTCCACTTGATCAAATCAGCTATTGAAGCTTGTGCATGCATCACGGAGTTCTCGTGCCATGGTTTTCAGCTCCACCAGGTCGTTTAAGTTCTCTACACTGTTTATTCTAGTTAGCTATTCATCAAATCTTTCTTCAAGGTTTTTAGCTTCCTTGCGATGGGTTTGAATATCCTTCTTTAGCTTGTATAAGTTTGTTATTACCAACCTTCTGAAGCCTACTTCTGTCAACTTGTCAAAGTCACTCTCCATCCAGCTTTGTTCCATTGCTGGTGAGGAGCTGCAATCCTTTGGAGGAGAAGAGGCACTCTGATTTTTAGAATTTTCAGCTTTTCTGCTCTGGTTTCTCCCCATCTTTGTGGTTTTATCCACCTTTGATCTTTGATATTGGTGACCTACAGATAGGGTTTTTGTGTAGATGACCTTTTTGTTGATGTTGATGCTATTCCTTTCTATTTGTTAGTTTTCCTTCTAACAGTCAGGTCCCTCAGTTGCAGATCTGTTGGATTTTTGCAGGTCTGTTGGATTTTGCTGGAGGTCCACTCCAGACCCTGTTTGCCTGGGTATCACCAGCAGAGGCTGCAGAACAGCAAATATTGTTACCTGATCTTTCCTCTGGATGCTTCGTCCAAGAGGGGCAGCTGCCTATATGAGGTGTCTGTTGGCCCTTACTGGGAGGTGTGCCCAGTTAGGCTACACAGGGGTCAGGGACCCACTTGAGGGGGCAGTCTGTCTGTTCTCAGAGCTCAAATTCCATGCTGGGAGAACCAATGCTCTCTTCAGAGCTGTCAGACAGGGATGTTTAAGTCTGCAGAAGTTGTCTGCTGCTTTTTGTTCAGCTATGCCCTGCCCACAGAGGTGGAGACTAGAGGCATTTGGCCTTGTTGAGTTGTGGTGGGCTCCACCCAGTTTGAGCTTCCAGGCCACTTTGTTTACCTACTGAAGCCTCAGCAATGGCAGACACCCCTCCCCCAGCCAGGCTGCCATCTCACAGATTGATCTAGACTGCTGCACTAGCAATGAGCAAGGCTCTGTGGGCATGGGAGCTGCTGAGCCAGGCATGGGAGAGAATCTCCTTGTCTGCTGGTTGCTAAGACCTTGGGAAAAGCACAGTATTTGGCGGGAGTGTCCCGTTTTTCTAGGTAGTCTGTCTCAGCTTCCCTTGGCTAGGAATGGGAAATCCCCTGACCCCTTGTACTTCCCAGGTGAGGTGATGCCCTGCCCTGCTTCAGCTTGCCCTCCATGGGCTGCACCCACTGTCCAACCAGTCCCAATGAGATGACCCAGGTACCTCAGTTGGAAGTGCAGAAATCACCCATCTTTTACTGGGAGTCAATCACTCTGTGAGCTGCAGACCAGAGCTGTTCCTATTCAACCATCTTGGAATGCCCCATGTAGTCAAAATTTTAATCTTTTCAATCTTTTGTTGATTTTGTATAAGGATGAAACTATTTAATATGTTTTGGAGAATATTATCGATAATGATAAAAAGTCTTGTCCTACTCTCTGTTAATTTTCTTGCTTTGCATATAAATTTCTTCTCTTTGTTGAGTCACATATTGTTTGCCCATGGTGTCGGCTTTCTCTAAATATTTGATGGTTCTTGCACATTTTCATAACTGAAATTCCCTATTAAACTCAGAAAAGGGTGTATCTGTTTTTGCATTCTGCTTGGTGAGAAAGAGTACTAATTTTTGAACAGGAAAAGAAGTAGATAAGATTCTGTGCCCAGGGCTCAACATTTCTACTGGTGTTGACAGTTGCCTGAGGCATGACTTTGTCTCTCTGACCCAGTGTTTTGCCACTCTCCTCTACCTGAAGAAGATTTTTTTGTTTCTGTTGCTTGACTCTTGGGCAGGTTGAGGAGAGAAGAGAGGAGATGAAGGATGTGTAGGTTGCTCCTGCTGTGGTACACAATGATCCACCCTGTTTTGCCTGGCCCCTGCCCTATTTCTAGTTTCTGCTACTTTCAGACATGAGGTTACTGGTGCTTCTCCTGTCTTTCGTAGTTTCCATTCTCTTAAGGGCATTTGGGCTGTGGGTCCCAATTCAATTCAATCTTTTGCTTTCTGCCTTTTAAAATCCTGATAGTATCTCCTTTTTTTTGGGGGGGGGTTTTCTATTGTTGTGATAGATTTATTTATTAGGTTGGTGCTAAAGTAATTGTTGTTTTGGCAATCTTAATTGAAAAAAAAAATTACTTTTGCACCAACATTTTTTTTTTCTTCTGCTTTTAGCTTGTAAAGGAATTTGTACCAGAAGTGGAAGCTGCTCTGAATGCTCAGTCCATCATCTTGAACTGGAATTACTCTTCACTTCTTAAGATAATTTTCTTCATGAAAAAAGAGCAAAATTCAGTAGTCTGTTCAACATCCTATATGTATTCTTTCAGTTTTGGCTGTATTTTTGTTTTTTAACCATAACTCATGAAGCGTAAGAATGGCTACCAGAATTAATGTTAAGCAGCTAGCAGCTACTTAGGGCTATAGTTTTTAGTTATGTTTTTACAGTATATATTTCCATCCTATGTTCTCATACTCTAGAAAATGTGAGATAAATGTAGGGCTATATCTATATGATTTTAGCCCCATAGAATATTGAAATGAAGAATAGGTGTTGACCAGTTTTTAGAAACAGGGTAGGGGTGTTGTTCCTTCATCAAGGCTGTAGTGCAGTAGTCTAATCATAGCTCACTACAGCCTTGACCTCTTGGGCTCAAGCCATCTTGCCATCTTCCCATCTTCCAAGTAGCTGGGATTACAGTCATGAGCGACCATGTTTGACTCCAATTTTCTTATTTGTTTGCCAAGTGGATTATCATCTTTTCTGTTATTCAAACAAATAAATATGCAAAACAGCCAAAAAAATTTTGCAGACAAGGTGGAAATATCCAAGGAGTGTTTTTAAAGTATGGGGTTCAATTTGTATTTTACTACCTTCCGAATATACCTTAATTAATATTGAAATTGATCAATAGATTGGAGACATTTGTTAATGATCACAAGATAATTTTGCTGATTAGGATCAAATGCAAAGTCTCCATGTAATGATTTGGAAGGCTGCTTAATGAAAGCTGCAATATTGGCTACATTGTTTTCGTGGACTTTGCTGGAAGCATCTTTGAAACTTAATGGGGACTTATTATTATATTCAATGGTCTAATAAGACAAATTCAGAAAAAATTTTGGCTGATCCTCTGATGTTTCAACATTTAAATAGTGTAGGAAGTATTGGTGAATGTGTGATTTTATTCCCGGATCCTTAATAGGCTGTTAAGTAGGTGGCTCCACACACACCCACTTTACATTTCCCTTGTTACATGTGATTCATTTTTATTCCACCTTTAAAAATCCTTCCGAGAAAAATATTAGATAATTTTCATTTCAAAGTCTAATAGTCCATGTGGCTGATATTATTTCCAAGGTCTCATCTCAATATTATATGCTACAGGATAAATTTATTTCTTTTGTTCTTTCCTTAGTGGACATAATAATAATTACTACTACTTTTTGGGCGTTACTTCTCTGCTTTCGATAGGGCTCCGATGAGTGGAGGAACACTAGGGCTCTTGTCTCACGTTGAATTAGATAAAACAGCACGGACACACAGGAGTGGTTTTAAGGAGCAGAAGGTTTAATAGTCAAGAAAGAAGGAAGAAGCTCCCCTGTACAGAGACAGAGGGAGGGAGGCTCCAAAGCCAAGAGAAGGAACCCCAAGTGAAGCAGAAACCAGCCAGGTACATATAGAGGATGGAGGAGGTGGTGTCTGATTTGCACAGGGCTCAGGAGATTGGTTTGACCAGGCACGTGATTCACGTAGCCTGGGAAAAAGCTGGCCCTCCCACCCTAGCTTTTAATATGCAAATACAGGGCACCATGATGTTCAACAGAAATTCTCTGCAGGCGGGGCGTGGTGGCTCAAGCCTGTAATCCTAGCACTTTGGGAGGCTGAGACAGGCGGATCACAAGGTCAGGAGATCGAGACCATCCTGGCTGACCCGGTGAAACCCCGTCTCTACTAAAAAATACAAAAAACTAGCCGGGCGAGGTGGCGTGTGCCTGTAGTCCCAGCTACTCGGGAGGCTGAGGCAGGAGAATGGCGTGAACCCGGGAGGCGGAGCTTGCAGTGAGCTGAGATCCGGCCACTGCACTCCAGCCTGGGCGACAGAGCCAGACAACGTCTCAAAAAAAAAAAAAAACAAAACAAAAAACAAAACAAAACAAAAAAACAAAAAAATTCTCTGCAATTCTCTACACACATGGAGATATGCGGGGGCGGCCATCTTGCCAGGCACATGTGGGGCAAGGGCAAGAAGCAACTCCTACAACACTTGTAAATATACACGTAAATATAATAATGCACATGAAAATTGTTACTAAACTGTAAAGTACTATTAAAAAATATTAACATTATTTATGGTAATATTATTAGCATGCTATCATGTTACCATATCATTGATTTTAAGAACTTTGGATAATAAAAATAATGAGAAAGTCTCTCTCTCTCTCTCTCTCTCTCTCTCTCTGTCTGTCTTTTGGTGAGCAATGCGACTCTTCCCAATATCAGAAACTAAAATAGAATTTCTTAAACTTTCCAGCTGAGCCCCAGAAAACCTTTCAGCAAAAGGTTTCATATACCAGTAGGCATGAAGATAGGGTGTTGGTGTGGCATCTTAACGGGGATGTTTGAGAAATATGAGGAAAGAAACTAAACCAGAATCAATTATAATAGGCTGGTTTTCAGCAAATACACTTTTCAGAGGAACTTGGAGCGTCTCAAAGGAAGCCAGGAGTTTAGCAGAGTGTTCTGCATTCTTTTTCTACTGTGATAGACATAGGCCTAAACGTTTCATGCCTCTTTTTCATTATCTGTGAAACTGGGGTCATAGTAGCTTTACCTTTCTTAGGAACTTGTTATAAAACACCACGTGTACCCCAATAACTTATGGAAAAATAAAATAAAAAAATTATAAAATCACAATACAACAAGGGACTTCTAATGCTTTGGTTTCTTCAAAAGGAAACTGTCTTAAGTGAATAAGTGATTTGTCCCAAGTCAGAAAACCTAGTCGGGCTATAATAAACTGGAAGTTTGTTGAATTGGAATAGATGTTTTAGTTATATAGTATTTAAATCTTTTTACTGAATCAGAAATTCTCTACAATCTCTCTGGCATTCATTTTGAGATCACTCCTTGTTAAGAAATTGACTGCATTTCAGGATGGAATGTATTATTGGACCACTTTAATTGTCTGGCAGTCATTGTTTATAATGTCAAGTCAAGTTCCTGTGACTTTATACCTTGACTCTTATCACAAGTGGGACACGCTAGAAAGAAGACACTTAGAAATTAGCAAGTTTATCAGGGAGTGCTTTTGGTATCCATTCTGTGTAAAGGAAGAGAAAACAAACAAACAGCATTTGACAGAGAAAGAAGTGACTCTGTAGTGCAGTTTGAATACACTGCCTCAATAGATGCTGCAGGGAATTTAGATGGAACAAACTTCAAGTTGTCTTGAGCTGGGATGACAGAACCAGGCCTTTAAACCTCTGTGTCTATCACTTACTGAAAGTAGGCTGCCCTGGGAAGGGGGCGTGACCTTGGGTGAAGCAGTTTTCTTCTGCTGAGGCAATTTCCAAATGGGGCTGACATCCTAGGGCTGTTCGTAGGCAGCTAAAGCTTTAATTCCTTTATTTCTGAAAAATAATAAAGGTGGTACCTCATAGCATTCACCACAAATAATACATTTTTAGAATTAGTTTGTAAATTTCTACTAAAAATATTCCTGCTGTCTTTAATTGGGATTGTGTTGTAGCTATAGATAAATTTAGGAAGAATTGATATATTAACAATGTTGAATCCTTAATCCATTAGTATGGTTTAATTATTTATTTGAGTCCTGTTTAATTTCTATTGGTAATATTTTGCAGTTTGCAATGTATAAGCCACAAATATATTTGGATACATTTGTGTCTTGATGCTATTTTGAATGGCATATTCAAATTTCCATTTAAAAATATTTATCACTAGTATATAGAAGTATAATTACTGCTTTTTGTGCACTGGTTTTATCTTCTGAAATCTTGTTAAGCTCATTTATTAGTCATAGTAGATTTTTAAGTAAATTCCTTAGAATTTTCTATGTCCATGATCATATTGACTATGAAAAAAGCTTTATTTCTTTGTTTCCAATCTGTATGCCTTTTATTTAGTTTTATTGCCATGTTGCAATGGTTAGGGCCTGTAGTACAATATGGAATACAAGAGCTGAGCGTGACATCCTTCTCTTGATCCTAGTCTAGTTCAATAACATTCAATCTTTTGTTGAGTATGATATTAGTAGATTATAGCAGGTGAATTAAAATTCTAGAGTAGCAGCATGAAAATGATGCAGTAAGGGTCCATTGCTTAGTAAAGTCATCCACTGTCTCAATTTAACTGCATTAATACTGGATACAACAGTAGCTGAAACAAGTTGTAAATAATTATCTCCTTCCCAGCTTTGAAAGAGAGCACATTTTACATCCTTATGGAAAGTTTTTTTTTTAAATGATGAAACAACCAATTCTGTAGCATATAGAAAATGCATAATGTCCTGCAAAAATAACTGTGTAGTGGAAAATTATTTTTTTCAGATATTCATCACTTACTGTTCACTGATTTTCATGCTGAGAGGTTCATCCTTTGCTACTCTTCAAACAAGTTTATCTGGTTGAAGTTTTTTGCCTGGCTCCCTTTGGATGGGAGGTTGACATTTTAATATTAAATTCATTAACATATCTTCTACTTATATAATATTCAAGAGCCAGCCACCACTGCAGGAAAAACCATGAGGGTACTCATGGCCTAATTCTTTTACCACTTCCTCTCCATCTCCTCACTGCTTACATAGGAGCTCAGCTTCCTCTTAAAATCCCTTTCAGAGAACCCTGGAAATTTTCAGGATGTTTTGCTCAGTAACAAGGCTGCTCATGTTGTACTAATTCTGGCTTCTCATTTCCATCTCTTAGTTCTGGTTCTGCAGGGGCTGCCCTCCCTGAAAATGTGTGTTTCTGTAGTGGGGTATGATCCACTGATGTTCCTGAAGGAAGAGCAGTTCTTTAGGTGCCTGACTTGGTGAGGACCTTGTCCTTGATGCCTTAAAGCATCAATGGTCATGATCAGAGCCTTGCATAGTCTTTCATGAAGTCAGCTCCTTCACCTGTCACCATCCCATTTTTCCCTCCCCAGGTGTCATGTGGGGAGGAGAGGAGGAAGTTCCTTGCCATCCTCTTTATCATCTTTACCATTTCTTTGACCTTCTCCAACCAGTCATATCACAAACAAGCAAACAACGAAGCAAAACCCAAATATTTTCTTCTTTTAGTCAAAACACTAAAACTAATATGAATATTAATTCATGCAAATGAAAACCTGCAATGATCACCTACAAACCAGTCACAAATAAACAAATTTGGCCTCAGTTGGAAACCTGGCTACACAGCAATGCCTCCATTGACTAGAGTTGGTCAGTTGCATGTTTTTATTTTGCAAAATCAATCCAACAATCATTTACTGAAGGCTCATAGAGTGTTGTTCTGGGGGATATTGAAATGAATATAGATAGAAAGCAAAAATGTAATCTTCTTAATGTCTTCTGTTTAGAATAGCTTCTACTTCACAAGGCCTTTTTGTTGTGTCATTTATTTTCAAATTAATTAAAATACAGCTCATTATTTTCCAGGCACAAATATTTGCTCACTATATTTAAACATATAAATATTTAAACACATAAATGTCCACTGCTAATTGCCTGGCAATTAGCAGTGGACATTTGACTGCAAATGGAGTAGAGCTGATTGTAACATTATATGCAAATGAGGAGTGCTGAATCTAATCATGCATTGAGATTTCCAGACAGTAAAAAATTATACCCTCTCTAAAAACCCAAAGCTGTACATTCAAAGGTCTACCCAGGAATAAAGGCAGCAATGGATGTCACCACTTGTAGTTACTTACTTTAATCACCAATGCCAAAAATGATATTTAGGCGAAGATTGAGAACACTAGCGTCTTGTAAATATCAAACGTGATTATTTCCTGTATGGTTCTTGAACCCCTCACTCTTAAGTCAAATATTTTCTTGTGTATCATTTTTAATAAATTGGAACGACAAAAGCTGAAATGAAGACGTCATCTTATTATTTAATCATTTAAAAAATAAACACAATGGTTATTACTCTTATACTTTATAATAGCCTGAGTATAATCATACCTACTTCTGGAGAGACAGATTTTCATTCATAAGACAGTTTTCTGAAATCCTCTTCTCATTTATCAAACTGGAATGATTGGCTAATAAAGCAGTCAACATTTAAAAATGTGTATTTAGTTTGCTTGAACTCTTTGTTTTAATTTAATGAGCTCATCTAGCTTAAAGCATATATAAACATGAATATGTGTGTTTCATTCTTCCACAACATTTTGGAAGCAATACAGACTTAAAAGGTTTAATTTATCATATCTTTGCCACCTCACTTAGAGGTTTTAAGCCTGTTCCTTCAAGCTGCATGAGTCATATCCGAAAATATGAGAAATCAACATCCTGAAATAACTTGAACTGAGGTTGTTTAATGGTAGGATGGAGCAGTATCTCACAAAATGAAAACTTTTTGTTAATGCTGAAGAAAATACAACCATCATCAGGTGAGAAGATTATAATTGAGCTTGAGAAGGGTAACTTTGCAGATGTTTCCACGCTGAGAAAAAATGTCTCTCCCCTGATCAAATCCTAGTGACCTGCTCATTTCCTGCATTTGCTATCACCAACACTTCAGTACCAATTTCCGATCTACTGATTGGTTTCATATCCTCTTCCTTCTTCTCTTCTTGTCAAAATTGGAGCCACTTTTCAAGGTCTAGCTCGGGATTTTGCTCTGAAACCCTTCCTGATCCTCCTGGTTTGATTTAATCACTCCTTCCTCTTCTTCTTTATTTATTTATTTATTTATTTATTTATTTATTTATTATTATACTTTAAGTTGTAAGGTACATGTGCATAACGTGCAGGTTTGTTACATATGTATACTTGTGCCATGTTGCTGTGCTGCACCCATCAACTCGTCATTTACATCAGGTATAACTCCCAATGCAATCCCTCCCCCCTCCCCCCTCAACATGATAGGCCCCGGTGTGTAATGTTCCCCTTCCTGAGTCCAAGTGATCTCATTGTTCAGTTCCCACCTATAAGTGAGAACATGCGGTGTTTGCTTTTCTGTTCTTGTGATAGTTTGCTAAGAATGATGGTTTCCAGCTGCATCCATGTCCCTACAAAGGACACAAACTCATCCTTTTTGATGGCTGCATAGTATTCCATGGTGTATATGTGCCACATTTTCTTAATCCAATCTGTCACTGATGGACATTTGGGTTGATTCCAAGTCTTTGCTATTGTGAATAGTGCTGCAATAAACATACGTGTGCATGTGTCTTTATAGCAGCATGATTTATAATCCTTTGGGTATATACCCAGTAATGGGATGGCTGGGTCATATGGTACTTCTAGTTCTAGATCCTTGAGGAATCGCCATACTGTTTTCCATAATGGTTGAACTAGTTTACAATCCCATCATCACTCCTTCCTCTTCTTCTTAACAGCACTTCTAACCTGTACCAGTCCTTTGACCGGGAATCATGTGCTGCTTTATATGGTTCATTGCATTTTCAAGCCTGTTTGTCTGATCTTAGCTAGATTAAAACGTCTTTGAGGGCAGGGGTTGTTTGTTTCTGTGCTTATGTATTCCAGTGGCTGTATAGGAGGAACAATGACATGTTGATGACCTCGACTCATCCTTTTGCTCCAGGATACATGGCTTCCTCAGGACATGCCATGCATATGTGAGGTCTGTTTTAATTCGTAACATCCTAGATAGGGCTCCAGAGTCAGATAAACCTAAGTTTGAATCTTTGATCCACCACTTATTAAATGGGATTTTGGGTACATTTCTTAATTTCTGGAAGCATTCATGTATTCATCTGGAAATAAAGGGAATAATAAAATTGTGAGGATGAAATTAGATAATGGCTAACAGTCACCTGGCATGGTTCCTGGCTGATAATTAGCACAACATAGTGGCAATTATTATTACTAAGGGTGTTGAAGCATGGTGGACCCTCAAGTGGCTCTGGTTAGTCGGGGAGGAGGATGGCTTGGGGAGCGCACAGAGTGCTGGACCTTATCAGCCAGTCGTCAAAATCGCAGGGCCAAACATAATGCAGTGAACTCACGCTTAGTGTAGGGCAGTGTCAGGAGAGAGGCAAAGTATGAATGAGAATCACACCAACAAGAGTCCCTAATGGTAATAATACTAGAAATTAGGCCTCTGGCAAGTATACTGTTTCGAGGTGGTCTTTTCAGTTTGGTTGAAGAGTTTGAGCAGCATCTAAGATTTCTGAAAACAGAACTAGTTTTTCTGAAAGGGAGACTAGGAAAAGGGTAGGCAGGGTTTTAGGTGCTTTGTCGAGTAGATGAGAGTTTGTTTTGTTTCATGTTAATGCTTTTTCTTCCAGCAACTGCCCAAAGCCCCTCTTCCTCATGTTGGGGCTCAGAAGTTGATACCCCAATATATGGTGCTTTGACATGTTGAGTTGAAGGAAAAGCCTCAGATATCTTTGGCCTTCCCCTCCACTCCCAATCTTCTGTCTTCCCCAAAACACAGGGTAAAGTTGTTCTCTGAAGTTCCTTGATCTGCCTAAAGTCTGGAACTGTCAAAGAATAAAACAATTACCTCTGTTCCCTTCCCTGAGTTTGTATTAATTGAAATCACTTTTAGAGAAGAAAGATTGAAGTCTGTTAACACACCTGGACAGACTTTTGTCATAAACCATTGTCTTCTGCTTCAGTCCCATTCAGTATTAAGTCGAATCATTTACCAGCCATTGTCTGCTCTATGGGCCTAACAGACTTTGTCCCAGGCCATCGTATATTCTTCAAGCCCATTGAATTCCCCTAAAAATAACTTACTACTCCCCCCATAAAATCATCCATATTTCCTCATCTCTGATTATCCTAAGAAAAAGTGTAGATAACTACTTGTACCCCATGGGGTGTTGGGGTGATCACTGGGTGATTTCTCCCATGCATGTTAATAAGAATTTGTATGTCTTTTCTAGTATTAATCTGCCTTTTGTCAATTTTTTTGCAAACCTTTGGAGGGAAAAAGGGAAGTTTTCCCTTGATCCCTATACTACTTTTCTTCTTGTTTGTAGAGTCACCTATTCATTGTTACCATTTTCTCATCTCCATTCTCTTACCAACCCAATGCCATAGGGCTTCTCCTACACGTCCTCTGAAATCACTCCAACTAAGGACATTAGTGTTTTTCTTGTTTCTGACTCTATGGATTCATTGTCATTTTGTCTCTCAACAGCATCCAAATCTATAGACCACTCTGTTATCCCTGAGTTTTTCTCTGCTTTTGTCTGCTGTCAGATCAGTCATAATGACTTGCTATTCTTTCTTGGCTTCTCCTACTCACTTTTTCCCCCAGGTTCCTTTTTTCCTGTCATTTAATTGTTAATATTCTTCACAATTCCCTCTTTGTCTCTGTTATAATGATACATCCTCTCCTTTAGTGATGTTTCTGACCCTACCAAGTAGTAAGCACTCAGCCGGGCATGGTGGTTCACACATGTAATCCCAGCACTTTGGGAGGCGGAGGTGGGCAGATCACTTGAGGTCGGGAGTTTGAGATGAGCCTGGTCAACATGGCAAAACCCCGTCTCTACTAAAAATACAAAAATTATTTAGGCATGGTGGCACACACTTGTAGTCCCATCTACTTGGGAGGCTGAAGCAGGAGAATTGCTTGAACCCGGGAGGTGAAGGTTGCAGTGAGCCAAGATGGCTCCACTGTACTCCAGCCTGGGTGACAGAGTGAGTGAGGTGAGACTCTGACACACTCACACACACACACACACACACACACACACACACACACACACACACTTAGTAAGCACTCAGGAGTTTGATAACCACCTTTATGTTAATGGCTTCTAAATCTCTGATATCAGTCCAGATCTTTTTCTTGACCTCAACTACAGGGCCAAGTAACTGCTAGATTTCTCAAACACTACTAAGACAGAACTCTTCACCTCTCCCAGTTCTCCAAATTTGTTCTTCCTCTCCTTTTCCTTCTCTCAGGGAATGATACCATTATCCATCTTGTTGTTATTCAAGTAAAATAGACTCACATCCTTCTTGACATTTCATTCTTTTATATCCAATTAATCACCAAATTTCTACTCAAGCTTCCTGAACCTGTTTTCTTCTTCCGGGTAGATAGGTCTTGTTTGATAATTCATCTGCAAATGTATAGACTAGAGTGCTTACTTAAAAACTTCTCTCTTGTTTTTCTTTTCATCCACATGTTACCACATAACTTAATCAGTTTTGCCACATCCCTTTAAGTGTGGACTTAGAAAATATACCCCCAAAAGCTTCAGTTTCAGTTAGCTAGGTGTGGTGGCACGTGCCTGTAATCCCAACTACTTGGGAGGCTGAGGCATGAGAATTGCTTGAGCCGGAGATGGAGGTTGCAGTGAACCGAGACTGGGCCATTGCTCTCCAGCCTGGGTGACAGAGTGAGACTTTGTCAAAACAAAAACAAAAACACGAAAAACAAATTTTAAAGAACCCAGTTTTAGTTTACAATCCCACCAACAGTGTAAAAGTGTTCCTATTTCTCCACATCCTCTCCAGCACCTGTTGTTTCCTGACTTTTTAATGATTGCCATTCTAACTGGTGTGAGATGGTATCTCATTGTGGTTTTGATTTGCATTTCTCTGATGGCCAGTGATGATGAGCATTTTTTCATGTGTCTGTTGGCTGTATGAATGTCCTCTTTTGAGAAATGTCTATTCATATCCTTTGCCCACTTTTTGATGGGGTTGTTTGTTTTTTTCTTGTAAATTTGTTTGAGTTCTTTTGAAAACAGTATGGCGATTCCTCAAGGATCTAGAACTAGAAGTACCATATGACCCAGCCATCCCATTACTGGGTATATACACAAAGGATTATAAATTATGCTGCTATAAAGACACATGCACACGTATGTTTATTGCAGCACTATTCACAATAGCAAAGACTTGGAATCAACCCAAATGTCCATCAGTGACAGACTGGATTAAGAAAATGTGGCACATATACACCATGGAATACTATGCAGCCATCAAAAAGGATGAGTTTGTGTCCTTTGTAGGGACATGGATGCAGCTGGAAACCATCATTCTCAGCAAACTATCGCAAGAACAGAAAAGCAAACACCGCATGTTCTCACTCATAGGTGGGAACTGAACAATGAGATCACTTGGACTCTGGAAGGGGAACATCACACACCGGGGCCTATCACGGGGAGGGGGGAGGGGGGAGGGATTGCATTGGGAGTTATACCTGATGTAAATGACGAGTTGATGGGTGCTGACGAGTTGATGGGTACAGCACACCAACATGGCACAAGTATACATATGTAACAAACCTACATGTTATGCACATGTACCCTAGAACTTAAAGTATTTAAAAAAAAAAAACAGTTTTTTGAAATTTTAGGATCAGAGATTCTAATTTTTTTCTATGATAGGCCAAATATATTGTTTGTTAATAATGGTAAATATTGTCCACAGTAAGCAGCATAATTTACTCTATAGAAACAAATGTGCATATGACTACAATCCTCATATAAATGGAGCTTATGCCAGTACTATTTGCAGTAGTACTACTTGAAATAATGCTCGCAATAAATTGTATGCTTATTAAATAGTAATTATACATAATGTAGAAAGTCAAATAGTGCTACAGAACTTATAATAACAACACTCATTAACTTGACCCCCTTCCAGTTCTGATTTTTTACTTCTCCAAGGCAACTACTTTCAATTCTTTTAGTTACACTTTCAACACTTCTGTTGTTGTCTCCTGATTCCTAAATAAAATGCTTATACTGTGACTTCTTGATTTTAAAGTTTAGGTATTATTTACTGACTTCCTGCTTTGAGAATTTTGCTTTCTTATACCACTCCTCCCCCCGCCTTTCCCTTCGATTATTCCTCTCTCCATCTTCCTAATAGATTTACATGTAATTTCTATTTAAGTTTAGAATTTTCATTACCATGACTATGGCTAGAGCTGAACCCTGTAGTGTACTACATGTAATAACATTTTTGTTTTACTACAAATGCTTTTGCTTTTCCTGGAGTTAAAATATTCTTATTTTAATGTGTTTTCTTAAATTTCTTTTTACCTATTACTAAATCAGTCATATGCTTTGCACAAGCACTATAAAAATCTCAGTATGGTCAGCTTTTTTTTTTTTCTTCTTTCTTGGCAAATTCCTCCTAGAAATCTCTATCCAACTACTCTAATCTTAACTGGTTACATTCTAAGCCTGCTCCACAGCTGTTGTTTTAGACACTTACATTCACTCTTTTTTGGAAATTCCCTTTACTGTTCTCCTTGGTTCTTTGTAAGATTACTGGATTTCCTGAATACTGTTTCTTAGATTACATCTTATTTGGTAGAGCACATCCTCCAATAACTTCCTGAGAAAGGGGTTAGGGGAAATAATATTTTATAGAAACTTGCATGTCTGAAACTATGTGTTATATTGTCACATTTGATTAGCTGTTTTGCCAGACAGTGAATTTTAAATAAATTTTTTTTTCTGAAATTTTAAGCCACTTTTCCATTATTTTCTATTTTCAGAGTTGATCCTGAGAAGTCTAATAATGCGTGGACTTCTAGTTACTGTGTATAATTGACTTTTTTCTCTCTGAAGCTTTCAGGATCTTTCTCCTTGATACTCTAAAGTTTTGCAATGATGTACTATGGCTTGGGTCTTTCTAAATTATTTTTCTGGGCACTACTTGGGTCATTTAAATCTGGAAACCCACATCCTTCATTTTGGAATATATTCTTGTATTATTTATTCCAGAATTGTTTCTCCTTTGTTTTCTTCTCTTGATACTTTCATTCTATTTTCTGGGTGATTTCCTCAATTTTATTTTACAACTTGTCTGTTAAATTTTTGCATTTGCTACCATATTTTCAATTTCAAAGACCTTTTTCTCATTCATTCATTCATTCATTCAACAATATTTATTGAATAATTATGATATGCCAGGGACTAAGATAGATGCTGGAGATAGTCACAAACCCCTGCCCTTGAGGATCTTATCTTCTAATGGTTGAAGGCAGATATGGGATTGCAAGTACCAAAAGGTGAGTGATATTACTTTCTTTTTTTTGTTTTTTTTGAGATGGAGTCTCATTGTTGTTGGCCCGGCCTGGAATGCAATGGCAGGATCTCTGTTCATTGCAACCTCTGCCTCCTGGGTTCCAGGAATTCTCCTGCCTCAACCTTCCGAGTAGCTAAGATTACAGGCACCCGCCACCATGCCTGGCTAATTTTTATATTTTTAGTAAAGACTGGATTTCACCCAGTCAGGCTGGTCTGGAACTCCTGACCTTAGCTGATCCACCTGCCTCAGCTTCCCAAAGTACTAGGATTACAGGCGTGAGCCACCATACCTGGCTGATATTACATTTTAAAAAGGAAAGTCTGGATAGGCCTCATTGAGAATGTTTGATGCTGCTTGACTGCTCATCATATTTATAAATGAGGTATGAAAAAGTAATTGGAAGCACTTTGTAAATGTGTGGATGTGGGGATGGGTTGTTTTGTGAACCGTTGGGCCTTACCATGGATTAATTGAGCATTTAGCCACTTCTTTGGGCCCTTTGTCTTGAACTGACTGCTTTCTCCAGGAGGAGCTTTATTCTCCTGTCTGAAACATATGTGCCAGACTGCTAGCATTCTGAAGCCAAGTCAATATGTAGATCATCTCTCTTTTTATTTGAGACAAGGTCTGGCTCTGTCACCCAGGCTGGAGTGCAGTGGCATGATCTCAGCTCACTGCAGCCTCTGTCTCCCAGGCTCAAGCCATCCTCCCACCTCAGACTCCCAAGTAGCTGGGGCTCCAGGCATACACCATCATGCCCACATACTTTTTATATATTTTGTAGAGACAGGATTTCACCATGTTTTCCAGGCTGGTCTCAAACTCGTGAGCTCAAGTGATCCACCTTCCTCAGCCTCCCAAAGTGCTGGGATTACAGGCCTGAGCCACCGTGCCCAGTCAATATTTAGATCACCTGTTAGTTATCCTGTTTCTGGCAGGGACTCTACTTGAACCCTCAGTTGTGATTACTGTCCCTGAGGCAAGAGCCTCTTCAGCTTTATTTATCCTGAGATTGAATCCCCTGTTTTATTCCAGAATAGGGAAGGGGCAGCTATTTGATAGTCTGGGCTTGGGAAGAAGACACAGATGTGTAGCTGATTTTTATACATATACTGACATTTGAACAGTCTTCTTATTGTAATCTCTGACCCGCACCCATTTTGAAAGTTATAGTTTCCTGGTGGCTCTACTCTCTGAACTCTCCAGGGTTCTGAACCATGAGAGGCATTGCTTCTCTCTGACAACCGCCATTTACCCCAAAACTGATAGTAGGCTTTTAACTTTCTCTTTTCTGTTAACTACTGCTCATCTACCCACACCATCTTACAAAATTGTATCAACATCTGTCACCCACTAGTATCTCTGAACTCATGTCTTTTGTTACCATGGGTTTATACCGATTTCCTTTGCTTTTATTTTAGTGGAGTTTGGGAGGAAGACATGATAAACCTGCCCTATTTAACAAGAAGTCCAAAATAAATGACTTAATCCAAATTACTTGAAAACCTTTTTGAATATATGAAATAAAATCTTCATTCTTGCAGTGAGAATAGTCTTTCATTCTCTATGAATTCTCCAAATAATTTCGTGATTAAGAAAATAGATCTATTTTCTTAACATTCCATAAGCCTTTTGGTTAGATGCTAAAACAATGTATTAATATTCTTATAGGGTAATCATATTTGAGTTGGTTCATTTGACTTTATTTTAACATTCTGAGTAATTTGGTTTTCTCTTATTAGAAAGTCTTTTGAATGGTAAGGCATAAGGAATTTTTAGTTGTGACTCCTAGGTCTAACATTTAAAAAATTCAAAACACACTGTCTTAGCAATGTTATTAGACTCAATCAAACACTAAAATTTTGTAAGCCTGACTCCATAGACCATAAAATACTGGAAAGATCACTTGCTATGAAGTCAATAAACTTGGAATGTAATCTCAACTATACCACTGGCTACAAGACTTTAAATGAAACAAGCACTTTGACCTCAAGTTCTTAATCTTTAAAATGGGACTTAAACTAGTTGGCCTAATACTAATATTGAATGATTCTTTGATAGTTACATAGAAATAGATTGGATGTAGAAATAGAGATATGAATTGCATGGCACTTGCTCACTAGAATGTAGAAAACTGCAAAGGATGCATGAATATCAAGCAAAGAGAAATAAGTCACATAGGTTGCCTGCCATTATTTAATGCTTTTTTTTCTTTCAATTTTTTCTTTTTAATAATCTTACTAAAGTGAAGCTGGGGCTGTTAGTGGTGGCATATCCATATGGGTCTGCAGCACCCTTGTTTCTTGCCTCCTTAGAAGAAAGAATTCAATTGAGGGGCATTAGGCAGAGGGAAAAACTGAGGCAAGTTTTAGAGCAGGAGTGAAAGTTTATTTCAAAGCTTTAATGAAGTCATGGAAGGAAGTGAAGTACACTTGGAAGAGGGCCAAGCCAGTGACTTGAGAGATGAAGTGCACTGTTTGCTCTTTGACTTGGGGTTTTGTATGTTGGCATGTTTCCAAGGGGTTGTATCCCTTCTCCCCTGATTTTTCCCTTGGGATGGGCAGTCTACGTGAGCAGTAGCCTGTCAGCAATTGGGAGGGGAGCATGCAGTGTATGTACTGGTGTTGTGCGCATGCTCACTTGAAGCATTCTTCCTTTACCAGTCTAATGTTCCTAGGAGGTCATCTACCAGGTAAACTCACCATTTTGCCTCTTAGTGCACATGCTTGAGCCCACTTGCCCAACTCCTGAGATCTTACTGGGAAGCTACTGATCACCAGTTTCATAGTTTTTTCTATCTATTGGGAGACTGCCTTTCCTTGGTGCCAGTTGTGACCAATTAGTATTTTAGAGGGGCAGTTTAGCCACCACTGGGCCATCACCTCATAGTTGCCTGACATTCCTGGTGGCTGGGGGGACCCTCACCTGCTCTGCTTATGTCTGCCTGACTGACTACTGTAACAGGACCAGGTCATTTTCTTGCTTAAAAATCTTACTATAGTCCATAGAATAAAGATCATCACTCCTTCTACTCATGACATATGCACAGCCATTGCCAGTGGTTTCATATTCCTCAAAAGCCTTATACAGCACAAAGGCTCAATAAATATTATTGATTTGAACTGAACAGTAAATAGATCAAGATGGTATAACTGCCTTTTAGTGCTCATAGCCAATGTCCTAAAACATTATTCTCCTGGTCTATTTTTTTGTCTGGCTGAAATATGGCTATGATTTCTTAAAAAAACCCATAGTTTTCTGGCTCAGGAAGACACTTCACTGGTGGATCAGGTATGGAGATCACTGAGAATGAAGATTTTATTAGTAAAATTAGATATGAACCCTTCTACTGCTAAATCAATTATAGTCTTTTCCCAATCCTTAGAGGGAAAAAAAAGTTAATAGATTTGCTGAATTTTAACTATTTCTCTCCTCTATTTTTCACACTTTTGGATATTTACTTGACTACCAGGGTTCAAGCAAATGATTCTCAATTTGCTTGAATCATTGTTTTAGATTTATTGTTTAGAATCATTGTTTTGGATTGTTTATTTCATGCTGCTTTCTGTGTGACTGCCCTAGGAATAAAGTCATTAGTAGAAGCTAGGTGGGCATGAAAGAAAAAGTACTGTGGCACCCACACTGAGAAGATGCTAAGCAGAGATGTGAGGAAACAAAACTGAGAATTGAGGGAAAGAGGTGGACTGGGAAATGGGTTCTCCTGGCCTGGAAAAGACAAGTCACCACAGAAAAAAATCTGGCTCCAGAGAACATTTTATTTTAATACGCCTCATTTTGCTATTTCATTAATTCAGAAATACTTGGCTTTTTTTCACTGTTACTATGGAGGCATAATAGGAAATGTAAACATACTGGTACAAACGAAGAAATAACTTATTTATATGGTAGGAAGACTAGAAAAATCGCAGCCGTTTTGTTCTTCTTACTATAAGCTCTAATTATCCATGATACTGCTCTATGTACAGGATCTTTATTAAGGAAAAACTGAGGTGATGATATTAAGTTGTCACATCGACATTTGAAATTAAATGATCAATGGGTGATATAAAAACGGCCAGCACATGGTACATTTTGTAATACTTTAAGTCACATTGTTGAGATCCTTGATAAGGATATGATTTGCTTTCAATCTGGCACCATCGTTTGTTTTGGGCAAAGCTAGAAAACAAATAGCATAATTTGCATAATGAAACCATTGAGAGAAAAATCACTGTCATTTGTCAGAGGTATCTGCATCATTTTGACTTACGGTTTAAATTCATTCAAGTTTATTTCTTTCCTTACCCCAACTAAACAATGCTTTTGATTTATTCTTGCCATTTAGTGTCATATAAAATAGTGTTCCACTAGGAGGAGAAATAATTTGTCAAGTAGAAACTATATTAAATGAAACATTCTCTCTGATATGTTTTTAATTTGTTTTATTCCCATTTTGCTATTGTAATTTTCCCACCTGCCAGTGGAGATGAGGGGCTGTTTCATTCTTACTCTTTTGGCTCGCGAAGGCCACATGCTCGTTTTGTTAAGGGGAGTCCACCTATCACCAGGAGGGACAGAAGTCAGCTCAGGAAGGGAGACCCTGCCGGGGGACTCAGCCATGAGGTATGGCCAGCCATGAGTCCAAAGACAAGTATTCCTGAGCACCTGACCGCTATTTATCAAACATTGTTCTAGGGGCTGTGGGGAATTGTAAGAGAAGTACAAGACAGTACTCTTGTCTGGGCTGATGAAACCTTATCCTAATTCAGGCTACGATGAATACTTTATGTGCATTCTGAATGTTCCTATCCTTTCCTTGTTATATGGCAGGAGTTTTTAATATAGGGTCCATGGACCCACAAGAGGCCCTTGGATAGAATGCAAGTGGTAAAATTCCATCTTTTAAATAATTAACTACTAACTTCAATTATATATGTCGGCACAAACCACAGTAGTATTGAGTGTCTCTGACCTTGTCAGCAGTAGAAAACACTGGTATTTTGATATAATATCACAGTTGTTGCAGATATCTTGAAACATCATTTGTGCTTTATCACTAGTTTTGAAAGTTATAGTAGTTATTAGACCTGCAGCTAGAGTTTGTTACTTAATGCATTAATATAGAAAGACATCATTAAATCACATTTTTCTGGATACTTTTATAATTGTATTTCAATGTAATTGGTGTCTTCCGTAATCCTACGTATTTTCTTTCATACATTCAAACACTCATCTGAGAAGTGGTCCACGGACCTTAACAGTTGGCCAAAGGTGCCAGCAATACAACAAAGGTAACGAATCCCTATCTGTGATTATCAGATTAGGTAATTTCTTTATTCACTTATACTTCTAATAGAAAAAGAAGAGAAAAAAATGAAAACAAGTAAAATTAGGGGTTTAATTTCAAATGTTTGGTGGGGTGGAGTTGTTGAAGTGGTTAACAGCATTGAGGCTTCTGAGTTAAGTAGAGGCTTAAAATTTTTTCTTTATATATTCATTATTTTTGATAATTGAGTTATTCAGTATCTGACCTTTACCGTCTTGGTAATACTTCTGTCTGTTGTTTCTTGCTAACCTTTTCTCGAATCTGTCAGCTTGTGACCTTGGAATGTTACTTTATACCCCCTGCCTTACTTTTCATCATTTTCTGGTTGGAGTTAATAATGCTTCGTTTGATGTTGTATTTTTGTGTGTGAGATCTTTTGTTTGTAAGATCTTAAAAGATATTGAGAGTATTTAATTGAATAAGAATATATTTGTAGGCATTTGAAACTCTAATGCCTTATACAAATATATCAATGCAATGATTTATTGTTACAGCTGTTATGCCATAGCATGTTGGGTTGCTGACAATTTTTTTTTTCTTTTTGAAACATAATTTTGCTCTTGTTGCTCGGGCTGGAGTGCAGTGGCGTGATCTTGGCTTACTGCAACCTCTGCCTCCTGGGTTCAAGTGATTCTCCTGCCTCAGCCTCCCAGGTAGCTGGGATTATAGGTGCCTGCCACCATGCCCAGCTAATTTTTGTATTAATTTTTATTATTAATTTTGTATTTCACCGTGTTGGCCAGGCTGGTCTCGAACTCCTGACCTCAGGTGATCCACCCGCCTTAGCCTCCCAAAGTGATGGTATTACAGGCATGAGCCACCGCACCTGGCTGACAAATCTGTGTGTATGTATGTATGTATGTATGCATGCATGTATTTATTTATTTATTATTTTTGAGACAGGGTCTTGGCCCTATCACCCAGGCAGAAGTGCAGTGATGTAATCATGGCCCACTGCAGCCTTGACCTTCTGGGTTCAATCTTTACTTCTGCCTCAGCCTCCTGAGTAACTTGGACAATTGGCATGTGCCACTGTGCCTAATTTACTTTTTGTAGAGACAGAGTCTCACTATGTTGCCCAGGTTGGTCTCAAACTCCTGACCTCAAGCAATCCTCCTGCCTCAGCCTCCCAAAGTCTTGAGATTACAGGTGTGACCCATCACACCCAGGCAACAATTTTTAAAAAGAAACTCTTATCTCTCAACTATATAATTGTTGGGTAAGGCATAAAACCTAAATAACATCAAAAGGGGGCACCTTGTGATTCTTTCTCATGGGAACATGGTGCTTGGAAATGTTATAGCTCTCAGTTTTCTAGGATATGATGTGCTGTCATCAATTTTTTTCTCAAACATGCCTCTCACATTGTTAATAGCACAGTGCATTTCCTGAGAGTTGGGGTGGATGGTGGAGTGAAGGAGCTTGTTAACATCATTTGGTGTACCCATAGTGATGCTCCCTTGACCACAGTTTCTTCTCAGTAGTTGAAGGAATTGCAAAATCATTTCTCCTTGCAGAGCTGGGAACATGTTATGCTGGTAGTGTTAAGGAACATGTTGGTCCACCCATCATCTTTGTTTTTGCAGACAGCATGTTTTTAATATAACTGAGAGTCCAAAATATTTCAACAAGTAATAAATGTAAAGTTTTCTAACACCTTATATTACATACTGTGGCCAAAATACATTGAAGAAGTAGAGTACAAATTTTGAAAAGATGGCTGTAATGTGACACTTCTCCTCTCATTTAAATCAACATTGCAGCCAATATATATTAACTTTAGGTTGATGGTGATTAACCCAGCACCCTCCATGTGCCAGGTGTTTTATCCTGGCTTTTATTAGTTACTGCTTACCAACATCCATTGGTGGCGCTACTGTTCCCATCTGGATTTGTTTTGAGAACCTTGAATACAAGAAACAGACTCTCCAACCTGCTTTCTCTTGCAAAGTCAGCAGGCTTGGGGAGCAATATTTAAAGAATAAAAAAAATTTTGATGCAGACAGTAAATATTTCCTTCTCTCCAAGAAATTTCATGGCCAGCATCCTTTTTTTTTTGTTAGCATCAACTGTGGCATTAATGCAGCATCCCCAGCTTCATGTCAGTGTTTGGAGCTCAATTGAACAACAGAGTAGGTGGAATGGGCTGTGATTTATGTGTATCAATAAGCTCCTAGGCCCCACTCTTGCTTATAGTCAAAATCCTATAATTGGTAACTGGTATGGTTTGGCTGTGTCTCCACCCAAATCTCATCTTGAATTGTAGTTTTCATAATCCCCACATGTTATGGGAGGGACCTGGTGGGAGGTAATTGAATCATGGGGGTGAGTTTTTCCCATGTTGTTCTCCTGAGAGTGAATAAGTCTCACGGAATCTGATGGTTTTATAAAGGGCAGTTTCCCTGCTCACATTCTCTTGTCTGCCCCCATCTGAGATGTACCTTTGTTGCTCCTTTGTTTTCTGCCATGATTGTGAGGTCTCCCCAGCCATGTGGAACTGTGAGTCCATTAAGCCTCTTTTTCTTTATAAATTGCTCAGTCTTGGGTATTTCTTCATAGCGGTACGAAAATGGACTAATATAGTAACCATCTCTGGTGACGCCCTTATTATAGCCTTTGCAATTATAAGCTATTCTTTAAACCAAAGAAAGAAATGAAGAAAGGAAGAGGGGAAGACAGAAAGAAAACAATTACCGCTCAGTTTAGTGACCTCATGCGTTGAGGACAGGCAAATGTTTTTATTGTAAATCCACCTAAGACCCAAGAATTGGGAACAGGGCATGGTTAATAATAATTAACGCTAGGGAGGCAACTGACAACTTTGGCATTTAGAGGCTCATGGAAAGAAGAAAGCTCAAAATCATGAGTTAGCTTAAAAGAGCTGGGTTTTAACCTCCCACTGATTCTGTGCAATTTAGTGGCAAGATTTGAGAACACCAACAACACCGCTATCTTTGACATTCATGGAACAATAAAAAGTAAACCTCTAGAAGGTAACAAGCCTGGGAGATATTAACCGAGAGACCCCATGGTTTCTCACTTTCCCATTCTTCCATGAAGTCACTGTTTCACATAGCTTGGAGTCTGTGAACCATGCCAATATATGTGTCTTTTTAACATGGTTCATTTTTAAGTACATCATTGGTTTGGAGAGATGACAATGAGAAGATGAGTTAACTTTTATTTGAGGCACCCCTATGGTTTAGATTTTCACTGCAACTTTGTTACAGGTGAGCGATATGCCCTTCATTTCACAGACTCTGTGGGCTGTCCATCAGGACATGAGTAAAGATCTTCCTTTGGAGAGTAACCACTTTCTGACATTAACTGTGTCTTGATGGAGAACACAGCGTATGAGTTATGAGTTTTGGCCTGCGAGCTGTGAAAGATGACTCAGAAAATATAGCCTTAGAGAACTAACTGAGAAAACTCCTCTGGCAGCACTAAGCCATAAACAGACTCAGCTCATTTCTAATTTTGGCTCCTCCTCAGATGTCCAGAATGACACAAGCCAGCCGTCAAGCCCATTTCTAATTGCTCCTGTTGCAATGTGTTGACATCTCTTGTCTTCTTTGTGAAAACGTGTGGGATCATTTAGATGAAAGTAGAGATAGGAAAGGAAAAGGACTAGTTTGAGTCAACCTCTATGATAATGACCAGAAAGGGGAGCAAATTGAATGGAGTGGAGCAGGAAGGTAGTTGAGAAAAGGTATTAGTAGAAGGAAAGAATTTGGTGAAACTTGACATTATTTCTGAAGAGCTCTAGTAGTAAACACTTGAATATAGGAAAAGAAGACCAAGGTAGAAAATTCCCACAATGCAATAGAAATGGTAAAAAATAAATAGGGAAAAGAGCAGAAAACATGAAGTGTTTAAGATTAAGTGAACTAATAGTTGTATGTCAATGCTGATACTCATGTTGTTCTTCCATTATTTGCATGTCTTTCTAGGAATAGGAAAAAAGAAAGTACATATCTAAGAAGGATTTTAAAATGTCAAGGAAAGAACAATGAGATGAGAAAGAATAAAGTCAGAGAGGAGCACCAGGACTTAATTTTTTTTTTCTTGACAACAAGGTTATTCATAAAATGGAAAATGCCATCTTAAATGCTATGTTACAGAAATAATGATTGTGGGATTTATATATTTAGACCCACAGGCTATTAGAGCTGGAAAGAGCACTAAAAATCATTTAGTCTACTTCTCATTTTAGAGACAGGACAAAAGGCTTGGATTGTTATTCTCAAGGTCACAAAACCAACTAACAGCCACTCAGGAACTTAAGTATAGGTATTCTGGTTCTTAGTCTAGGACTAAGAACCACAGCAATTTCTTTCCTTTCTCAGTAAATGTGATTATTAAAAATAAAGGTCGTGTAGTTTATTGACTTGCTTGAGGGAAATCAACACATTAAAAGCAATCATATGACTAGAACAAGCGTCTCTTGATTTTTGGATCAGAGCATAAATTTGCTTGACATGAAACTATCAATGGTGTCATAGGTTGGGTTTCCTGAAATGACATAAAGATTAGTGAGCAGGAGGCTTATTAGGGAATTCTCTTGGAAACAGCACTTATAAAATGGAAGGGGAGGAAGCAGAATTGGGAAGAGGGGAAAAGTGGGCTGTGATGCAGTCTAATCAAAGTCATAGATAATCCCGGAGGAAATCCTGAGACTGGATGGCTGTTGGGGATTGTCATGAGTTGGGGCAAAGGGGTCAGTCCTTTATAACCCTGAGATCAGTCTTTATTTGCTACACCCAGGGAGAAGCCATGACCTTGAGCAAGGATGTGCTTTTCAGCCAGGACATTTAACCAAGAGGGCTGACAGCTAAGGGCTGGCAGCTGTCAGCACTTCCAGAAGCTGGTAAAGTAAGACCTTCATTCTTAAAGGGACATCTTGGCAGAATACCAGTGAGTATTCCAGTCTACTGCTTATGCCACTCAGATACACATCTTCATATATATACTGAAAATCAATCTTCCAGGATCTTAGTAGGTTTCTTTTGCTGGCGGAATCTTGTAAGAATAAGGTTGATAGGATAAACTGGTACCCCTGCAGAAACAGCTAGTTGCAAGATCTCAAATGATATTTATCATCTCCCTTCTTCACTGTCCACTCTAGATTTTCCTCATCATCTGCTGGTCTTGGTGGCTTCCCCAGGGGCATGGTGGTGACCACCCTGAGCCCCTAGCCACCCTGTCCTCTTCAGGCCATAGCTGTACTTGTCCATTTATCGTCAAACGTAGACAAATAGACCACATGTGTGCCAAACATATTTCTTCCTGTCCCCCATTGTATATAAGAATCCCTGCTTTCTTTCAGGGTTAATTGCTACTGCCAAGATGGTGACTTTTTTTTATTTTAAGCTGGTTACTTGCTATGAGGAACCTGAAATGCCCAGGTGCCAGCTAAAGCTTATATTACAACTAGGATTTTCCTATGTTCCCTGGTGAAAGCATTTCCTCTTTGGGAAGCAGAACTTCAAGACATGCAGCTCCAAGAGTTGCAGGTATGAGAAGTACAAATTACCTAAGTGGATCACTGTGAGTGGTGATAAGTGTGACCACCCTTGCTTCCGTATATCAGTTCCTGGATCCATGTATTCAAGCACTTGGGATACAATACTATATAAAGATCATTGATTTAGGGTGTACAGTGTATTTGGGAGGTTAGGGCCCCACATTGACAATGTGATCTTCAAGCTGGCACTTCAGCTGTCCCTTCAACAGGCCATTCCATTGCTCCCTCAGACCAGCAAATTTTGCTTTGTGTGGTATGTGGATAGAAATCAGTGATCCAGTGGTCAGGCACAAGATACCTACTCTTCAACCTCCTTTCTTTAATGCAAATCCCTTGATCTGATGCTCTATCATGTAGGACCCACACTGGTGAATCAAACCTCTGTAAGTCTTCAAGTAGTGGTGCTGGCTGAAGTGCTATGGGCAGAAAAAACCAAACCCATACCTAGAACATGTGTCTATTCCTTTAAAAATGAATTACTGCCTCTTCCAGGATGAGAGGTCCAATCACTAAGGGACTGTTTGGTCTCCTGTAGAGATGGTGCCATTCCAGAGAATTTGTGTCAGTCTCGGTTTCTAGCAGATTGCATATTTGGTTGGACCAGTCACTTATCAGCCTCAGTAAGTGGAGGGCTATCCTGCTGATCCTATGCAAAACTTCTATCCCTGAAAATATAGCTATTTTATTTATATGCATATTGTGCTAGCACTGGGAAGGCTAATGAGAAAGACTGACTGATGTGAACTGACCAACTCGTATCGTCTAGCTTGTTATTTCATGCCTCTTCCATGGTAGGTGCTTTCTGGTAGATGTTAACATTTGATACAAAAATCTGTATATTTCACTCCCATTCCTATAGGTCCATACAAATCCCTCTACCTCAGACCTTATTTTTCTGTCCTTTCAATTTTATTTTTTCTTACCCCTTAACCTCCCAGTCAAGCCATTTGCCATTGCTCATGAACCCATGCACATTCTAACTACAGGACCCTTCCTTTTCTATGTAAAGAGCTCACCACATGCACTGCCATAACTCTACCTATTGACAGGATTTCTCCTTGTCACTGTTGTTAAGGGCTACCTCAAAGTCAGGCTGTGATAAAGCCTTCATCCATTTCCTGCTTGCACACACATACCAAGCCAACCCATCTCTAAACCAAATGTTTTCTTTTTGTTTTTTAAATTGATACATAATAATTATATGTGTTTATGGGGCACATGTGGTATTTTCATACGTGCATGCAATGTGTAATAACCAAATCAGGATATCCATCACCTTAAACATTTATCTTTTTTTTTTTTGTTTTGGAAACATTCCAAATTTTCTGTTCTAACTATTCTCAAATATACAATAAATTATTGTTAAGTATAGTCATCCTACTGTGCTATCAAACACTAGAACCTGTCCTTCTAACTGTATTTTTTTTTACCCATTTATCAGCCACTTTTCATGTCCCCTTTCCCAATTTTTTCCAGCTTCTGGTCTATCATTCTACACTCTAGCTTCATGAGATCAGCATTTTTAACTCCCACATATGTGTGAGAACGTTTGATATTTGCCTTTCTGTGCCTGGGTTATTTCATTTAACACAATGTCCTCCAGGTAAATCCACGTTGCCGCAAATGACAGAATTTTATTCCTTTTATGGCTGAACAATACTCCATTGTATATATTCCATTTTTTTACTGAGCATATTATTATAAATCTTATTTATTTTAAATTTAGCACATTGTGCTTTAAAATTATATCCAAGCAAAACCATATATTCAGTTCATTGTTGTTTCTGTATAGAAGTGTAAATACCACATTACTTTTTGTCACTAAGTGGCCTTAATAAGTCTTACAGGAAAAAAATTGAATGAGAAAAGATGGCTTAAATTATATATGGCAGGCCTGTGAAACCATGCAATGGATACGGGGTGTGTGTGTGTGTGTGTATATATATATACACACACATATATATATGTATATTATTGATCTTGAGCATCTTTTCATATACCTGTTGGACATTTGTCTGTCTCCACATCCTCATCAGCATCTGTTATTTTTTGTCTTTTTGCTAATAGTCATTTTAACTGTAGTGAGGTATCTAATTGTGTTTTGATTTGCGTATCCCTGATGATCATTGAACTTGAGCATCTTTTCATGTACCTGTTGGACATTTGTATGTCTTCTATTAAGAATGTCTATTCAGATCCTTTGCCCACTTTTTAATCAAATTGTTACTATTTGCTGTGGAGTTTTTGAGTTCCTTGTATATTCTATCAAGCTATTGCATCAGGCTATGCAAAAGCTTTTCAGCTTGATGTAATCCCATTTGTCTATTGCTTTTTTTGCCTGTGCTTTTGAGGTCTTACTCAAAAAACCTTTGCCAAAACCAGTGTCCTGAAGCATGAAATTTGGATTTTTATCCTCTTTTGTTCATTGGCTAGAAGGGATCCTCGTCTATTTTGATAGCCATAAGATGATGGTCAAGAGCTACAGCATCAATAGTGGATGACTTCAGTGCCTAAGCTACCTGCTTGTGTTGTCTGTATCTGTTAATGCTTAATCTTGAATATACTACTTTTATCTCAGGATGTATAGGTCCCGGACCCACCTTGTGGACTGATATTACCCAGCTCAAAATGAGCAGTTCAGGCTTCATGGTGTCTTGGTGTCCATAATCAGGCACTGCACTTCTACCAGGACCCAGTTGCAAACCAGGACCTGTTTTTCAAAAGATGTATCTGCTGCAGATGGCACAGCTTTACTCTACAACCCTAGGCATCTGCATTTTGATTCCCCCATTGGGCTTTCAATAAACACCACATGGCCCATTTTCCCACCATAGATTAATGCTGTGTCATACTGGTAGTTTATATCACTCAAGGGAAGGGTCACTTGCACCACAGTCTGAATTTCTATAGATTCTTTTAATGCTTTGGTCTTTACTTAAATTTAGCAACCTTTCGTGCTACCTGACATATTATTTGGTGCTGTATTCCTGGCAATGGAATATGCTGCCTCCAGAACATGGAAACACTTACTAGGCAAGGTGCTTCCTTATTCATGATAGAAAGTGTAAATTGCAATAATTTGTCTTTTCTTTGGAAGGGATATCCCAAAATAGTCAAAACCATGGGACTTCTAAAAATATTACTAATATGTCACACCCTGAATCTCTATAGAGTTTATCTCTCATCCTCTAGTGTGTATATAGTTTGCCTAGGCCTACAATATACTTGCCACTTTTTTTTTCTAGTTGGTTCAATTGCCATGACATCCTAGATATAGTGGACTAATGAAGTTTTCTGTGATAGCCTAGTCATCAAGATCTCCTAGACTATAAAGGAACAGAACAGAAGAGTTAACATAGCCCTTGGACAAGATTGCAAATGTATACTCTTGTCCATTTCAAATGAATGAGAGTTCTTTCTGATTGCTTTTGGTGTGGTTAGAAAATAATGTATTTGACAGATGAATGGTCACATACCAGGTCATTGTCATATATGCTAGCAAAGATGCCATATTTGAGCTAGTATTGCTTGGCTGAGTCTGTGGTATCCATTGTTATTCTCCAGGATACATCATTTTTTTTTTTTTTTTTTTTTTTTTTTTGCAGACGGGGGAGTGGGAGGTGAGTGGTTGAATTAATTGGTGATACAATGGGACTCACCATCCTGCATCCATTAGGTCTTTCATGGAGGGCATTAAATTTCTGCCAAATTCCAGGAAGACCTGGAATATGACAGCTTATTAGAGAGTACCCTGGAAAAAATAGCCATGAAAGTGGAAAAAACGAAGGAAGCTTGGACAGAAGAAAAAGTTGGGTTGGAATACAATCTCAGTGAGTACCATAACTGATCCCTCGAGCACTCTTGGTGTGGATTGGCCCTGCAGAATTGTCCTGAGCTAGGTGAGGGGACTGGGCCTTGATAGTCTTGTATTGACCAGTTCCTAGATGTGTGGTCAAGGCAGTTCTCTTCAACCAAGGCACTTCCAAAAGAGGTTGATAGCTGAGGACTCCGCTGGAAGCAGTTCCAGCAGTTGGGAGAAAAGGTCTTTCATTCTTAAAGATGAATCTGGACAGTGTGTCCACTACCAAATGAAATATGGGATCTCTTATATAATGTGACAGGAACCTCGAAATTGGAGTCATGTATTTTATGTTTTTTCAAAGTAGAGACTTTCAGGAGCTTTTAGTGTGCTTGAAATGAAGGATAACAAAAAAGTGGGTGGGAAAGAGAAAAAGAAATGGCCTGCCGTACTCTAATTACAGAAGAGTACCTCTAACTATTAGCATATTGAACAGACACCAAACACAGAGGAGAATGGTATTCGTAGACTGATAAATGAGTCTGGAATAAACTACTTCCCAGAAATTGCCTAAATGTAGCTCAGGCTAGCGTAAACTAGTTGCCCCAGGCTGGCTTTCTTGTTTCACTGAAAAACAAGTGGCATTTCATATTATGGAACTAACTGCAATTGGAGTGTATTCCAACATATTCTTGAGAGCCCCAGGTATACCTGTGAATTGGAATTCATTCATAATCAGTAATTATGCTCTTCTATTTAAATATTTGATCTTAGGCAAGATTTTATGCAATTAAAGGTATGAGTTTGGTGTATATTGTTATACTTAATGTGTTATTTAAAATATGAAAAAATGAATTTAATCAGAAATTTCAAAAATGATTCCTTATCTGAGAGGCCGTCTCTGATGTCATTTAAGTAGCAACTTCCTTATGATTCTCTATCTCCTTACCCTTTTGTCTTTGCTTTTGTCACTAATACATAATATACAGTATCTTTTTTAATGGAATGACTATTTCTCCCATTTCTGTTCGGAATGTGTTTCATGAGAGCATGGAATTTGTCTACTTTGTTTATTGCAATGTTGCTAACATCTAGAAGAGTACCTGGTACATATAGTAAGTGCTTAAGAGATGGTGCCTAAAAGGATGGACCAAGTGTTGCACAAGTCATATTCTATTTGGTTAATACACTTCTCCACTTCTGAGAAACATATTGTTAAAATTAAGGTAGATTAATTATGTTAAGAATAAATGGGCTGGGCATGGTGGCTCGCTTGTAATCCCAATCCCAGCACTTTGGGAGACTGAGGTGGGTGGATCACTTGAAGTCAGTAGTTTGAGACCAACCTGGCCAACATGGCAAAACCCTGTCTCTACTAAAAATACAAAAATTAACTGGGTGTGGTGGCACGTACCTGTAGTCCCAGCTACTCGGGAGGCTGAGGCAGGAGAAGAACTTGAACCTGGGAGGTGCAGGTTGCAGTAAGCAGAGATTGCGCCACTGCACTCTAACCTGGGCAACAGAGTAATACTCCGTCAAAAAAAAAAAAAAAAAAAAAAAAAGCCCGGTTGCGGTGGCTCAAGCCTGTAATCCCAGCACTTTGGGAGGCCAAGACGGGCGGATCACAAGGTCAGGAGATCCAGACCATCCTGGCTAACATGGTGAAATCCCGTCTCTACTAAAAAAATACAAAAAACTAGCTGGGCGTGGTGGCGGGCGCCTGTAGTCCCAGCTACTCGGGAGGCTGAGGCAGGAGAATGGCGTAAACCCGGGAGGCGGAGCTTGCAGTGAGTTGAGATCGCGCCACTGCACTCCAGCCTGGGCGACAGAGCGAGACTCTGTCTCAAAGAAAAAAAAAAAGAAAAAAAAGGATGCTTTTGGTGAATTCAGGACTAAAAATTGCTGTGACTTTTCCTCCATGAGTTTCTGAAGTTTGGGTCATAAGAGTTAAATATGGTTAATACTTCATTAAGTACTCTCTAACTTTAGCAACCTAAGACAATAGATGTCATCAATTGTTCTGACTTTGTGGCACTTGACAGCTACTATGCTACTGTGGCATTGATGATGTTGGTGGTGATGATAGTGATGATGATAATGCTAATGGTGGTGGTGGTGGTAATAGCAGGTTAATATTCACTGAGTGGTTTTTCACTAATCGTCACGCTGAATTTTGAATTCACTAACTTATGTAATGCTCATGAAGACATTATAAATACAGTTTACCATTTTAATGAGAAGAAAACTGAGACATAGAGAATGTAACATTGAACCTGGTTGGTTGTGGAACCAGCATTTGAAATGGGGTGGGACTTACACCAAAGACTGCAGATCTTAACTATTCTGATACTCTGAGCAGTGAAGCAGAGAGAAGGGGGAGGGAAGTTATAAAATTCGAGGAAAATAAATCCCACACTCCCTTTCAAAATTGTGAGTGGAGTATAGGGGGAAATGTTTGAGAGCAGTCCAGACACATCATTTAAAAGCAGGTAACTATAAGGCAGAAGGAATAATGGCAACATCAGAGCATAATACGAAGATTTATGGGAGCAGAGGAGAAGGAGACCCAGCCTTCTGGGAAAGAGAGTGTAGGAGTGGAGAGGAGGTTCTATCTCAGCTGAGACTGAGGAGGGGAGGTAAGACCCACCAGAAAGAAGTACCAACAATGTAAACATATCATCAGAAGTATGGTGTGTAATGTATCTAAGCAATGTAGTAAAAAGGTGTAGTGGTTAAACCTTACTCTCCTAGGATACTGCAGCATATTTTTATATTTGCTATATATAGTACATCGTAGTATACAGAATATGTGTATATGTATATGTTACTACATAATATACATATACTACTCTCCAAATAGTATACTGTATTACACTGCAAAAAGTAATACAACTCATGGGCCTAAAACAAGGGATTTGTCAATCAAAAATAGTGAAACGATAGTAGTGCTTCATTCCTCTCAACAACCCACATTCCTCATTTCTGTATATCCTTTACTTACGTAGATTCACCAACTGTTTACATTTTCCACATTTGTTTTATCACACATGTATGTATATATAATTATTATTATAGCTAAATCACTAAAATGCTTGAGAGTTTCAGACTTAAAGACTTTACCACAAAATATTTCACTGTGAATTTTCTAAGAACAAGGACATTCTTTTACCTAGCCACCATATAACTATTACATTCATACAATTTAGCATTGATAAAAATTACCTTTGAACATATAATCCATATTCAGATTTTACCAATTATCCCAATAACATTCTTTATAACAATTTCTCCTAGTCCAGGATCCAAGCCAGTATCACACATTGCATTGAATTCATATCACTTTAATCTTCTTTAATTTAGAAGATTTCCTCAGCCATTTTTGCTTTTATACATTAACATTTTGAAGTGTATAGGCCAATTGTTTTTTAAAAATGAAACTCAATTTGGATTTGCCTGTTTCCTCATGTAAATTCAGGTAGTTTGTTTTCCTTAGGAACTATGTACGTGATTTATGTCCTCTGTGACATCAATGGTGTCACAGATATTGATGATAACTTTGATCACTGGATTAAGGTGTTATCTGTTAGGATTCTCCATTGTAAACATGCCATTTTCCCTTTAAAGCCAAATAAACTGTGGTGTACTACCACTGAAAGTATGTAAATATCCCAAGAAATCTTCATTCAATGATTTCAGCACCCATTAATGATTCTTGTCTGAATCTATTATGACTATACGGTTGAAAATTTTTGTAATTTTTCATTCAATCCTTTCATATATTTTAGTTAGCATTTCTCTCATTGTTTTGTGAGCAATTTCTTATTTTTTGGCTCAGTCAAATATTCCAGGTTCCACTTGTAATTTCTCTTTCCATCCATAGAATCAGTCATTTCTTTAAATATCCCTGCTTCTTTCATCAGGTAATAGTATCTTGAAACCAAGTCTTGGGTGTTGGGGTGTGCTTTTTGCTACTAGGGTATTATTGCACATATAATATTCCCTCCTTAGCCATAGGGCTTACATTCCAAGGTCCTCAATAGATGCCTGAAACCACAGATAGTACTGAACCTGATGTAATCGGTTGGAACATGTTCCTATTTATGCTTTTCACCAACAAACTTAATGCCTTTTCCATCTTAATTAAGCACTTATCATGCACTGTGCCCAATATTTTTGCAGTCTGAGGTGCGACAGCAGAACTGGCATGAATTTCGTTTTCCTTTTTCACAATTGCATAGGTAGAAGATTCATATTTTACTGTAAATTTTGACAGCCTCAGCGTAAGATTTTTCCTTTCCTTTTAAGTTGAGAATGTTCACATTTTCACTTAAAGGAAGCACTTAATGGCTTCTCTTTGGCAGATCCAAATTACCAGCATCACTACTCTTGCATTCTGGGGCTATTATTAAGTGAAATAAGAGTGACTTGAATAGAAGCATAGTGATAATGCAACAGCAGATCTGATAACTTAGATGGCTTGTAAGTGACTCATGGGCAGAGCGTGTACTGGGCAAAAGCAGGATTCATGACCTGGGTGGGATAGAGCAGGATGGTGTGAGATTTCATCATGCTACTTAGAGTGACATGCAGTTTAAAAGTTATGAGTTGCTTATTTCTGGAATTTTGCACTTAATATTCTTGTACTGCAGTTGACTGTGGGTAACTAAAGCCACCAAAAGTGAAACTCCAGAGATCGGGAAAACTCTGTGTATAGATGATTTGGCTCTGTGTCCCCACACAAATCTCACCTTGATTTGTAGTAATCCCCATGTGTCATGGGAGAGACCTGGTGGGAGGTAATTTAATCATGGGGGCAGGTTTTTCCTGTGCTGTTCTCTTGATAGTGAATAAGTTGCATGAGATCAGATGGTTTATAACGGGGACTTCGCCTGAAATGCCCTCTTGCCTGCTGCCAGGTAAGACATCCTTTTGCTCTTCCTTCATCTTCCACCATGATTGTGAGGCCTCCCCAGCCATGTGGAACTGTGAGTCCATTAAAACTCTTTTCTTGATAAATTACCCAGTCTCAGGCATGTCTTTATTAGCAGCATGGGAACAGACTAATACAATACATTTGAATGCTGCTTAATGGGACATTTGTTATTGAACAACAAGCAAATGAATCTTTTAGGTATATCATTTTGGGAGTAGCCATCAGTTATACAAAGCTAAAATCTAGTTGAAATCATGGTTTTAAGAATCCTTATTGTAACTATGACAATAAAAGACTGCATTATCTTTTAAAATCTTTTTGAGATTAACAAGTCTCATGATCGATTGGTTGGTAACTCAAATTCTATAACCATGGATTTCTGAGCTTGTGTTCTTTATCCTTTTGGTTTGATAAGAATACTGAAACTCTGGGATGGCATCAAAGTTAACATTGCTATAACACTAGAAATATGTGAAAAAAATATAGAAGTAACAAAGAAAATAAGTCAAACACGTGTTGTTAATCTTCTAGAACAAGCTTAAGTCTGTATATAGTAACATATTTTCAAAACATTGTATTTTATATGTTTTGTCTACTAATGAAGGTGTTTGAGGCATTCAAAGGAATCATTAAATTCATTCTAAATCAGTAAGTCTATTCCAAACTGTTTAAAGAGATTTAATTATTAAGTTTGTAATAAGTGTTAAAATATCAAAGAAAAATTTATTGGAAGTTTTACTGGCAGCATTAAAAAATACAGCAAAGAATGAGTGTTTTCCATGCACAAAAGCCCCTTGATATTGAAAAACTGAGGGGTGGATGGATGGGCTTTGAGGTAGGTTCTGGGCAGAGCATCACTGTATCCACTACAATTGTCATTTTATTTGACTTTCCCCTTATAAGATCAAATAAAATATTAGAATAGATAGATTCATAGACTATCAACTCTGAGAGGGACCTTAAATATCACATATGTTATTATGGAACACTTAGCACAGACAATAAAATTCAAATACTCACCAAGTGTCACTTCATCAAAGTACCAAAACATAGGTTAAGCTACATCACTATGTTTCAGATGCTCACACTGTATCTTTCTTCACAGTTTCATAATAAAGATTAAGGGGTTGTATTTTAGATAGTCCATGTTGTGCTGTGAGTGTGCTACTAACTTCCATACCAGATACTGCCTCTGAGAAGCCTCAGAAGAAGCAATGAATTATAAAGAATGCTAATGCATAGTAACCAGGGGTTACAGGTGGGAACATCACAGTCACTACCCAGGATAGCTGAAATTTCTAGAAGCAGGGAATTGAACCAGGAACCAAACAAGGTCCCTATCAGCTCTTCAGCTCTGGACTGAATTGAGAAAGTATTATTGTTTTTAATTGGTTCCCATTTGGCCTTATTAAGAGTTTAATTGTGCTTTTACTCTAACCTTTTATCCTCTTGACATTTTTTCCCTTAATTTTATAGGTCTTTTTGTCTCCCTTTATTGTAATTTTCTTCTTATATCATACTATATTTCCTTCTGGAAAAAGAAGTCTGTCTCTGCCATTTGTTAGAAGGACCAGCAGAAAAATATTCTTAAGAATAGAAATTGCCTTTATTAGCTGAATAAATGAAAGAATTATATGAGGCAATTATTTCCCACTTATCTGAGATCTTGGCCATGGATTTTAACAATAATTGCTTGCAAGTGTATTTTCCTTTATATTGTATTTAATTTGTGAGGGAAGATACTTCTTTACCTCTTTGCTTCCCCAATACCTGGTATAGGTTCTGACACATGGTAAACTCTCAATAAATGTTTTTAAATGAATTAATAATTAATAATTGGTAACATGTTATAATTGCTTATTCAAATATCTATGTCTTTTACTAGACTGAATGTAAAGAATAGGATAAAATCTTATTAACCTTTGTGCTGCTACTAGTTCCTTCATTAAGTGTTTATATAGTAGGTACTCAATACATTGCAGTGAATGAAGGAATGAAAAAAGAAATGAGATGGACTAGGAGGAACTCTGCATCTTTACTTTAAGGTTGTAGATGTAAAATTGTTTTTCTTCCATGCCTGTCATCGATGCAGGCAATTCCACGGTATGCTTATGTACTGCCTGCTGCTAAAAGAGCCTCTTGATGAAGTAAATCCAGAATTTAGTAAGAACTCAAGGTAATTTTTAGAAATGCAATTACTTCTTCACAGGGTAAGAGCACTGGCTACCTAAAGTGAAAGGAAATGATTATGGTAGGCAAAGAACACTGAAAGGAGAAGGCTTTGCTACTCTCTTAATGTTTCCCTGGGTCATCCCTGGGTACTATGGAAAGACATTGAGACAGTCTAGCCTAATGTGTAAGTACTAAAATCAGAAAGAAAAGCATATGCAAAGGCATTTCTATAGGACCAAAGAGGAAAACAAGTGAAACAAGGCAAAGTGAAACAAGGCAAATGGACAAACGAAAAGCTTCAATAATTAATTCATCAAAGAAACAGTCACAAATAGATTTAAGTGCTTACTGTGTCCTAGGAATTGTGATAGGTACTGTAGATATAGAAATAACTAGCAAATATTTTCTCTAGGCTAAAGAGTATACTAGCTTGTAGGGGAGATTGATATTGAATGAATACCCTCATGAAATATGATATGTTTACAGTTAAAAAAATGATATGAAGAAAAAAATCTGGTTCCATGTTGCATATGACAATGGGGCTAATCTGAAAGGTCAGCAACAACATTCCTGAGGAGGGGTCTTATAACACTAGAGGGACAAAAAAAGACATTAGTAATGCAGAGAGAGAAGGAAAGGTATTCTAGATGCAAGTGAGAGTACATGAAAAGACCCCAAGACAGAACAAGCTTGAGCTTTCTTAGAACCAAAAGAAGATGGTTATAGTTGGAGCTTAGTGAGAAAGGGAAAGAATGGAGCAAATTACAGTGGGAGAGGAAAACAAAAGCATCAGGTAAGTTATATAATGCCTGAAGGCCAAGGAGCTAGGGTCTTATTTTAATAGGAAGATATTGACTAGTTTAATAGAATTTATGGAGGTATATCACCCAATTTATATTTTTGTAAAGAACGAATGTGGAAAATGGCAAACTAGGAAGTTCCAGGCTCTCTAGCTCCCTCAGAAATACCAAGTAAACAACAACATACCAATCAAGGTAACTCTGTGAGAACTCTAGAAACCATTAAGGATCTGCAACAACCTAACAAGTGCCCAACCAAGAAAAATCCACAGTCAAAATAGAAATTTTGTGATACTTTTTCAGATTTAACTCACTGTTTCCCTGATGCAGCAAGGAAGAAAAGCCAACCAATGACTGACTATTCTTTCAGGATAAAAAATAAAAAGAGTAAAGCTTGTTTGCAACATTACGGCTCGTATAGGGGGCTGGCCAATGGACTTGTTTCTATCTTGCCTGACTTGGAACATTGACAGAAATGATGGCAGAGTTTGGATGTCAAGTTGGGAGTTGTTGAAAACAGTTTAGTCATGATGGCATGAGAGGGCTTCAGGATAACTGCAGACCCACTGGTGCCTGGGGCAAGAGATTACAGGCAGAGGAATACAGTAGAACATCTAAGGCCCTGAGAAGGAGCGGAGGTGAGACTCTTCTGGAAATCAAGATTTTAAAAGCAAGGGAATTGGATAAAAAGCACATGCACAGGCCCAGGAAAGATGAATTCCAAGAAAAGTTCTGAGGAAACCTTAAGCTTTTACACTGGGCCAATTCGTGAAGGTCTTCCCCTGCATGGAGCCAGTTTCCAAAGACTATCTGTGGTGGCTATTTTATTCAAATGCCAAATTTTCAACAGAATATTATAAAGCATATAAAGAAACAGAGAAACATGGCCTCTTCACATTAACACAGTAAATATACCAAAACTGACCTGAAAGAAACAGGCTTCAGACTTACTTGACAAAGATTCAAAAACAACTGTCTTAAATAGGCTCAATGAGATAAAAGAAGTACAAGGGCAGCAAACTAAAAGAAAAATAATATATGAAATAATGAGGATTTTAACAAACAGATATAAATTATGAAAAAGAACCAAACATAAATTCTTGACCTGAAAAATATAATAACTGAATTTAAAAATTCACTAGAGGGCTTCAGCAGCAGACTTGACTAGATAGAAAAAAGAATCAGCAAATATGAAGCTAGGTCATTTGAAATTATGAAGTCTGAGGACCAAAAAAGGGAAGTATGAAGAAAAGTGAACAGAGCCTAAGAAATTTAGGGAATAACAGTAAGTTATATTGGTAAGTGTACCAATATACATATTACATGAGTCCTAGAAGGGGAAGAAAGGGAGAAAGGGGGAAAAAGTTTATTTGGAGAAATAATAGCTGAAAAAATTCTTGAATTTGAGGAAAAACATGGAAATACTTTTCAAGAGGCTCAATACATTCTAGGATAAACCCAAAGAGACCTACACTAAGACACATTAAAATGAAACTGGAAGGTGAAAGACAAAGAATATTGAAAGCAATAACAGAAAAGCAACTTTTCATGTATACAAGATCCTAAATAAGATTATCAGAAGATTTCTCCCCTGAAACCTTGCAGGCTTCAAAGTAGTGGAATGACATATTTAAAGTGCTGGGGAAAAAGTCCTGTCCACTGAAAATTTGATAGTTGGCAAAAATCCTTCAAAAATGAAGAACAAATTAAGACATTTCCAGATAAACAAAAGCTGAAAGAGTTAATTGTCATTATGCCTGCCTACAAGAAATGCTAAAGAAAGTTCTTCAATTTGGAATGTAAGGACACTAGGCAGAAACTCAAAACCATAGTAAAATACAAAGTTCCCCAGTAAAGGTGAACACATGAACAAATTTAAAAACTATTGTTATAATTATGATCAATAATTCAACTTTTTTTTGTTTTATAGGACTTAAAAGACAAAATAAAAAATTATAAATCTATGTTAATGAATACACAATATATAAAAGTTTACTTTGTAACATCAACAAAAACCATAAAGTGGGGAGTAGGCAGAGCAGTAAAGGAGTACCATTTTTTCTGTATTTGGTTAAAGTTGTCATTATTTTAAAATAGATTGTTACAACTTTAGGGCATTATATAATCCCCATGGTAATCACACAGAAAATATCTATAGAATATATACAAAAGGAAATGAGAAGGAAATCAAGACATGTCATTACAAAAACTCAGTCAAACACAAAAAAAAAGCAGTAAGGGAGGAAAAGAGGGATAACAAAACCACAAGATACATAGATAGCAAATAACAAAATGGTAATAGTAAATACTTTCATATCAGTAATTACTTTCAAGTCATGTAAATAGATTATATTCCCCAGTCAAAAGACATAGATTGGTAGATTGGCAGCATGGAAAAAGAAATCAAACTATCCAACTATATACTGTGTACAAGAGCATATAGTTGGAAGTGAAAGATTAAAAAAAAAAAAGATATTTCAAGCAGTGGCCAAAAGAGAGCAGAGGTGACTATACTACCATCATACAAAACAGACTTTAAGTAAAAAACTATTACAAGAGACAAAGAAGGACATCATAGAATGATAAAAGGGTCAATTCATCAAGAAGATACAATAATCATAAACATTTATGAATCAAATATCAGAGCTCCTAAATACAGAAATAAAAAATGGACAGAATTGAAGGGAGAAAATGACAGTGCTACAGTATTAGCAATAAACTTGAGTACCCCACCTTTAATAATGAACAGAAAAAGCAGGCAGATCAATAAGGAAATAGAGAACTTGAACAGCACTATAGACAAATTGGACCCAATAGATACAGAACACTACACCCAACAGCAGCAGAATACATGTTTTCTCGAGTATGCATGGAACATTTTCTACAATAAATCACATGTTAAAATACAAAACAAGGCTTAATAAATTTTAAAAGATTAAAATCACAGAAAGTATCCTTTTTATTACAATGGAATGAAACTAGAAATCAACAGCAGAAGGAAAACTGGAAATTCTACAAATATGTGAATTAGACAACATGATATTCAACAATGAATGGGTCAAAAGTGAAATCACAATGGAAATTGTAAAATATCTTGAGGCAAATGAAAATAAAAACACCATGTGTTAGAAATGTGTGGAATGTAAGAAAAACAGTGTTAAGACAGAATTTTATAGTTGTAAATGCTTGCATTAAAAAAATGCAAATAACCTGAATTTACATCTTAAGAAAATAAAGAGGGAAAAAGCTAAGGTGGCTGACTAGATGCAGCCAGGGAACACCTATCCCACAAAGAGAACTCAAAATATTGAGTAAGTCATCAGACTTCAAACAGATCTTTGAGAGAAAACACTTAAAATCAATGAACATGGAGACCCTGAGGTTGAAGAGGGAGGAAGCTGGGAAGCCTGCACAGAGTCATCGAGTAGCAGGACTGGCTTCTGGTCCTGAATAGGTCTCAAGGAAGGGGTGAGTGAAGGAACTATGGGGCACCACACCCCTGCCATGGACCTCTGGGATCCTAGCTACAAGAGAGCCCATGACCCCAACAGACATTTGAATTGGCAGGGGGAAATGCCTGAAGAGTAGGCAGAGGTAGAGCTCAAACCTGCATGGAGCCCAGAAGGTTTTGCAGTGCACAGGGCAGCTACAGCAAAATGCAACCATAAGTGCCCATCCCTCAAGACTCTCCATCTTTCTCTGAGTAACTGTAGCCCTTGCTGACTGTCAAGATAGGAGAGAGGAGAGTTACCTTTCTCATGGGACCAGGGCACATCTGATCCACATGCTGTCTTTTCTGCTGACCCCATGCTCCTTCAAAAGTGTATATACAGCACAGCCTCTATGAACCCACCTGAGTGTTTTGCCAGCTTCCTGGGAGCAGTTCATATCCCCAGTGCTGCTGGTGCTTGACCCCAGGGAGCCAGAAGACAAAACTGCAGGCTGGTACCAATCCCCCAGGGTTCAATCATACCACCCAAGGGTACTGAGCTGAAATCTGTGTCCAGAGCTCAAGCAGGAAGGAGTCCCACTCTCAAAACACAGAGAAGAATGAGGCATGGGTTCCTGTGTCAGTGTGAGTGCTAGATGTTCCTCCCTCTGCAAAACTGATCTGGGCAAGGTGTAGTCTGTTGGCCAGTGACAGCTTCTGTTTGAGGGAGCCCTGGAAGAGCCCAGTGATCTGGGCACAGAAGGTTTTAGATGAATTTAGCTGGTCAGGCCTGCTCCTGTGGCAGACACTGGAGGGAGACCTGGTAGGGGGATGGTGAGCTGGGTGGACTCCACAGCCATGTGCTGGGCTAAAAGATCCCAGGGCAAGGGCACCACACAAACGGCACACCTGTGGCACCACAGCCCTACATGGGGATCCTCCACCCTTAACCCACTGTTATCACCAGACCACCACCAGACATATCCCACAACTTGGTGTGACTCTCCCAAACTCAGAGGACTAGCAAGTTCACAGAGTGTTGCAACTATCCTTGTGACCTAACCTTTGGCATGGGCCACCCCTAATGGAGGGCCGAGTGCAGTCTACAAGGGCCCCTCTTGGGGCTAAGGAGGTGTAGATGTGATGCCAGTGATTGAAGGGGGCTTCTCCAAGGTCTGGGAACAGACTTGGTAAGACGATCATCTCTTGCCCCATCTCCCCATCCCTAGAGCACTGTTGCGTAATCACTGAAATACAAAAGTGGTCCACAGCTCAGTAAGAGCCTGTCTTCTGGCCCATATTCTTAAGTGCTATCTACTGTATCAAAGCTTGAATCATACCACCAATCAAAAATAAATTTCTTCAGCATAGAAAGCCTGTGAAATTCAATGCAGGAAACTAGCCACAACTAAGGAACCCATACAGAACTTTGGCTCTCTCAAAGCACCCAGAAGAGAAGCCAGTGGATTATGCACTAGAAATACCACAGTCAGGCCCCGGCGCAGTGGCTCATGCCTGTAATCCCAGCACTTTGGGAGGCCGAGGCGGGCAGATCACGAGGTCAGGAGATCAAGACTATCCTGGCTAACACGGTGAAACCCCATCTCTACTAAAAATACAAAAAACTTAGCCAGGCGTGGTGGCGGGTGCCTGTAATCCCAGCTACTCAGGAGGGTGAGGCAGGAGAATGGCGTGAACCCGGGAGGTGGAGCTTGCAGTGAGCTGAGATTATGCCACCGCACTCCAGCCTGGGCGTCAGAGCAAGACTCTGTCTCAAAAAAAAAGAAGAAAAAAAAAAAAAAAAAGGAAATACCACAGTCAAATCCTCAAGGGAAAAAAATATAAAAACAAAAAGCCCATTCACACAACAGAAACTACAAAAAGAAAAATAAACATCAGCCCCCCGGATGAAACGTAATCAGGGAAGGAACTCCAGCAATTCATAAAGTCAGCATTTTCTTACTTCTGAAGGATTGCAATAGCTCCCCAGCAATGGATCTTAACCCGATTGAAATGTCTGAAATAGCAGACATAGAATTCAAAATCTGGATGGAAGGAAGCTCAGTGATATTCAAGAGAAAGTTGAAATCCAAGAAAGCCAGTAAATGATCCAAAAAGATGATATGGCCATTTTACGAAAGAACCAAAATGAACTTCTGGAATTAAAAAATTCACTACAGGAATTTCAAAATGCAATTTGAAGTGTTAACAACAGACTAGAGCAAGGTGAAGAAAGAATTTCAGAGCTTGAAGACCAATCCTTTGAATCAACCAAGTCAGACAAAAATAAAGAAAAAAAGAATTTAAAAAAATGAACAAAGTGTTTAAGAAATATGGGATAATGTAAAGAGACTAAACCTGTGAGTCATTGCCATTCCTAAATGAGAAGAGAATAAGCAACGTGAAAAATATATTTGAGAATATAGTCAATGAAAATTTTCCAATCTCTCTAGAGAGGTTGATATGCAAATCTGAGAAATACAGGGAAACTGCAATAGGTATTATGCAAGATGACCATCTCCAAGGCACAGTCATCGTTCTTCTCAAAGTCATTGTTTTTTTCTAAGAAATCCAAGAAACACAGTGAAACTGCATTAGATATTTTACAAGATGACCATCTCCAAGGAACATAATCATGATTCTTTCCAAAGTCAACACAAAAGAATAAAGTTTAAAGGCAGCTAGGAAGTAGGGACAAATCACTTACAAAAGGAACCCATCTAACTAAGAGATGACTTCTCAGCAGAAAACTTACAAATCAGGAGAGGGTTGGGGCCCATTTTTAGTGTTCTTAATATAAAAGAAATTCCAACCTAGAATTTTATAAATCACCAAACAAAGCTTCATGAGCAAAGAAGAAATCAAATATTTTCCAACCAATTGCTAAAGGAATTTGTTACCACTAGACCAGCCTTAGAAGATATCTGTAAGGGAATTCTAAACATGGAAACAAAAGAACAGTACCTGCTACCAAAAAAAAATACCTAAGTGCATAGCTCACAGAATCTATCAAGCAACAACCGAAAGTACAAAGAAACCAGCTAACAACACCATGACAAAATCAAAACCTCACCTATCAATATTAAGCTTGAATGTAAAAATACTCAGCCATCTGCTGTCTTCAAGAGACGCTTCTCACATCTAATGACACCAAGAGGCTCAAAGCAAAGGAGTGGAGGAAGATCTATCATGCAAATGGAAAACATAGAAGAACAGGTATAGATGCTCTCATATCAGATAAAACAGACTTTAAACCAACAATGGTAGAAAGGACAAAGAAGAGTATTGCATAATGTTAAAGGGTTCAATTCAACAGGAGGACTTAACTATCCTAAATATATATGCACCCAACATGGAAGAACCAAGATTCATTAAAATGAATACTTCTAGTCTTATGAAAAGACTTCGACAGTCACACAGTAATCCTGGGGGACTTCAACACTCTGCTGGCAGCATTAAGACAGATTGTTGAGGCAGAAAATTAACAAAGATATTCTGGATTTAAACTTGACACTTGACCAATTAGCCTAATAGATATCTGCAGACTACTCCACCCAACAGCCACAAAATGTATGTTCTTCCAATCTGCACATGAAACATATTACAAGATTAATCACATGCTTGACCATAAAGAAAGTCTCAATAAATCAAAAAGATAAAATTATACCAACTATAGTCTTGGGCCATAGAAGAATAAAAATAGAAATGAATGCCAAGAAGATATCTCAAAACCAACAATTACATGTAAACTAAACAACATGCTCTAAAATGACTTTTGGCTAAACAACATAATTAAGGCAGAAATTAAAAAATTATTTGAAATAAGTGAAAATAGATACATGCCATACCGAAACTTCTGGGATGCAGCAAAAGCAGCGGTAAGAGGAAAGTTTATACTGCTAAACGCTTACACCAAGAAATTGGAAAGATCTCAAATGAACAATCTAACATCGCACCTAAAGAAACTAGAAAAATAAGAACAAACTACCTCACAGATAGCAGAAGAAAAGAATAATGAAAATGAGAGCAAAACTGAATGAAATTGACACCCCCAAATCCATACAATTAACAAAACCAAAAATGAATTATTTGACAGGACAAATAAGAATGATAGCCTGCTAGCTATATTAGCAAAGATAAAAGGAGATCTAAAAAAGGACAATCATAAATGACAAAGGTGATGTTACAACTGGTCTCTCAGAAATACAAAAGATTGTCAGAGACTATTATGAACAGCTCTGTAGACACAAACTAGAACGTTTAGAGAAAATAGAAAAACTCCTGGAAAAGTACAGCCTTCCAAGTTTGAATCAGGAAAAAACTGAAACCCAGAATAATGAATTCTGAAATTGAGTCAGTAATAAAGAATCTACTAATCAAAAAGAGCCCTGACCAGATGGATTCACAACCAAATTCTACCAGAAGTACAAAGAAGAGCTAGTAATTCTACTGAAACTAATCCAAAAAAAAAAAAAAAAAAAAAAAAAAAAAAAATCAAGGAGGGATTCTTCCCTAACTCATTCTACAAAGTCAGTATTACTCTGATAGTAAAACCTGGAGAAGACACAATGAAAAAAGAAAACTATAGGCCAATATCCCAGATGAAAATATGCTAAAATCCTGAAAAAATTACTAGCAAAGTGAATCCAGCTGTACATCAAAAAGATAATTCACCATAATCAAGTAGGCTTTATTCCTTATATGAAAGGATAGTTGAACATATATAAATAATACATGTCATTCACCACATAAACAGAATTAGAAACAAAAACATATGATCATCTCAATAGATGCAGAAAACGTTTTTGATTAAATGCAAAAGACGTTTATTATAAAAATGCTCAAGAAACTAGGTATTGAGGAAACATACCTCAAGATAATGAGACATCTCTGATAAACCCAGAGCGAACATCATACTGATTGGGTAAAGCTGGAAGCATTCTTCCTAAGAAATGGAACAAGACAAGGATGCCCTCTCTCACTATTCCTTTTCAGTATAAAACCGGAAATCTGGTCCGGCGCGGTGGCTCACGCCTGTAATCCCAGCACTTTGGGAGGCCGAGGCGGGTGGATCATGAGGTCAGGAGATAGAGACCATCCTGGCTAACACAGTGAAACCCCGTCTCTACTAAAAATACAAAACATTAGCCGGGCGTTGGTGGGCGCCTATAGTTCTAGCTACTCGGGAGGCTGAGGCAAGAGAATGGCGTGAACCTGGGAGGCGGAGCTTGCAGTGAGCCGAGATCCGTGCCACTGCACTCCAGCCTGGGCGACAGCAAGACTCTGTCTCAAAAAAAAAAAAAAAAAAAAAAAAAAAACACCTGGAAATCTTTCCCAGAATATTCAGGTAAGAGAAAGAAATAAAAGGCATCCAAGTAGGTAAAGAAAAAGTCAAACTATCTCCCTTCACTGATGACATGATTCTATACCTAGAAAACCCTAAAGCTTTGCCAAAAAGCTTCTAGAACTGATAAAAGAGTTTAAGTAAAGTTTCAGTATACAGAATCAATGTACAAAAATCAGTAATGTTTTTATATATATCAACAATGTTCAAGCTGAGAGACAAATGAGGAATGCAATCTCATTTACAATAGCCATAAAAATAAAATAAAATAAAATAAAATAAAATAAAATACATCTGACCAAAGAGGTGAAAGATCTGTACAAAGATAATTAAAAAACACTACCAAAAGAAATCAGAAATGACACAAATGGAAAAACATTCCACATTTGTGGACTGGGAGAATCAGTATTTTAAAAATGGACATAGTGCTCAAAGCAATGTACAGATACAATACTATCATTGGTAGTTTCCTATCAAACTACCAAAGTCATTTTTTCATAGAATTAGAAAAAGCTATTATAAAATTTGTCTGGAAAAAAGAGTTCATATAGCGAAAGCAATCCTAAGCAAAACAACAACAACAACAACAATAAACAAAGCTAGAGGCATAATATTACCTAATTTTAAACTATACTATAATGTCACTGTAAGCATAACAACATGTTACAGGTACAAAACTGTGCACATAGACCAGTGGAACAAAATAACCTAGAAATAAAGTCACACACCTACAACCAACTGATCTTCAACAAAGTCAACAAAAATAAGCAGTGGGAAACAGGCTCCTTATTCAGTAAATGGTGCTCTGATAACTGGCTAGTTATCTGGACCCCAATTTATCACCATATATAAAACTTAAGGTGGATTAAACACTTAAGTATAGTACCTCAAAGTATAAAAATTCTAGATGAAAACCTAGGATATATCCTTCTGGACATTGGCCTTGGCAAAGAATTTATGCCTAAGTCCTCAAAAGTAATTTTACAAAAATAGAAATCAACAAATGAGACCTAATTAAACTAAAGAGCTTCTGCACAGCAAAAGAAGCTATCAATGGAATAAAAAGATAACCTAAAGAATGAGATAAAATATTCACAAATTATTTATCTGACGAAGATATAACATCCAGAATTTATAAAGAACTAAATAATTCAACAAGCAAAAACAAATAATCCCATTTTAAAAAATGGGCAAAAGTCATAAACACATCTCAGGAGAAGACATACAAATATCCAACAGATATATCAAAAAATACTCCATATCACTAATCATAACAGAAATGAAATCAAAACCACAGTGAGATACCGTATTCATCTGTTCTCATGCTGCTAATAAAGACATAACCAAGACTGAGTAATTTATAAAGGAAAAAGGTTTAGTTGACCCACAGTTCAGCATGGTTTGGGAGGCCTCAGGAAACTTACAATCATGGCCGAAGTGGAAGCAAACACGTCTTTCTTTACATGGCAGCAGCAAGGAGAAGTGCTGAGCAAAAAGGGGAAAGTACATTATAAAACCATCAGATCTCATGAGAACTCACTCACTATCATGAGAACAGCATGAGGGTAACCACCTCCATGATTAAATTATTTCCCACCAGGTGCCTCCCATGACATGTGGGGATTATGGGAACTATAATTCAAGATGAGATTTGGGTGGGGACACCACCAAACCTCATCACACACCATCTCACACCAGTCAGAACAGCTATTATTGAAAAGTCCAAAATAATAAATATCGGTGAGGCTGCAGAGAAAAGAGAACCCTTATGCACCATTGGTGGGAATGTAAATTAGTTCAACCATTGTTGGAAGCAGTTTGGGGTTTTCTCAAAGACTAAAATAGAGCTACCATTAGACCTAGCAATCCCATTACTGAATATATACCCAAAGAGAAATAAATTGTTCTACCCCAAAGATAGATGCACTCATATGTTCATTGCAGTACTATTCACAATAACAAAGATATGGAATCAACCTAGGTGCCCATCAACAGGATTGGATAAATAATATATGGTACATATACACTATGGAATACTATACATCCATAAGAAAGAATGAAATCATGTCCTTTGTATTATTATGGATGCAGCTGGGGGCCATTATCCTGAGTGAATTAACACAGAAACAAACCAAATACTGCATGTTCTCACTTATAAGCAGGAGCTAAGCATTGGGTACTTATGGACATAAAGATGGGAATAATAGACACTGGGGACTACTAGAGGAGGGAAAAAGGTAGAAGGGCAAAGGCTGATAAACTATCTATTGTGTACTATGCTTACTATCTGTGTGACAGGAGCAATCATATACCAAACCTCAGCATCATGCAATATACCTATGTAGCAAACCTGTGTGTGTACCCCCCAATCTAAAATAAAAGTAAAAAAAAAAGGAAAATAGAAAAAGATAAACAAACACAAGTTAGAAGAAAATAGAAAAAGCAATACCGAAAATTAATGAAATCAAGAGTTGTTTCTTCCAAAAGATCAACCAAATTGACAAACAAAACTTAGCTAGATGGACTAAGGAAAAAGGAGATACTATTCAAATAGCTAAAATTAGAAATGAAAGCAGGAACATTCCAATCAATTTTATGGAAATGAAAATGATTATAAGTATTATGAACAAGGAGAACCTAGATAAAATGGATATATTCCTAGAAAAATATTCATCAAGTCTGAATCTCCAAGCGATAAAATCTCAACAGTATATAACTATTAAGGAGATTGAATTAGTAACCTAAAACCTCCCCACAAAGAAAAACTCAGGCACATATGGCTTGACTGGTGAATTCTCACAAACACTAAAAGAACATCTGTCTCCCTCAGACTCTTCCAAAAAACATGTAAGTAGGAAAGACTTCCAAACTTATTCTGTGAGACCAACATTACCCTGAGGTCAAAGCCAGATGAAAACATTGCAAGACTAATATCCCTGATAAATACTGATCCAGAAACCCTCAACAAAATAATAGCAAACCAAATTCAACAGTACATTAAAAAGTTTCAAAACCTATGTTCAAAATATGAATATTGATTAATGTAATATGCTATATTAACAGAAGGAAGAAAAAAGTCACATAATTATCTCAATTGATGAGAAGAAACATTTGACAAAATTAACACACTTTTCACGATAATAATACGCAACAAGCTGGGAATAAGAGGAAATTAGCCAACATAATAAAGACCATATATGAAAAGCCCATAACTAATATCATACTCACTATTGAAAGATTGAAATCGTTTCCTTTAAGATTATGAACAAGATAAAAGTGCCACCTGTCACCATTTATATTCACCACAGTGCTTGAAGTCCTAGTCAGACTATTAGGCAAGAGAATGAAATAAAAGACATTCAATTGTTATCTGTCTTTGCAGATGACATGATCGTATATGTAGAAAACCCTGAAGATTAACATACACAGAAACCTGTTAGAACTATTAAATGAATTCAGCAAAGTTCCGGGATACAAAATCAGCACACCAAAATTATTTTGTTTTGTATACACAGGCAATGAACAACTTCAAAAGGAAATTAAGAAAACAAATTCCACTTAAAATAGCATCGGGAATAATAAAATACTTATTAATACTTATTAATTAACTTAGCCATGGAGATGAAAGGCTTATACACTGAAAATTACAAAATATTGCTGAAAACAAATAAATGGGAAATCATTCTGTGTTCATGGATTGGAAGACATATTACTGTTAAGATGTTGATACTACCCAGAGTAGTCTACAGATTCAATGCAATCCATATCAAAACCCCAAAACATTTTTGTAGAAATAGAGACAACCCGTTGAGTGAGAGAAAATATTTGCAAACTACTCATCCAACAAGGGACTAAGATGCAGACTATATGAGGACTCCAACAACTCAACACTTAAAAAAACAAAACAAAACAGAAAAACAAAGAATCCCCTTAAAAAGTTGGCAAAAGTCATAAACAGACATTTCTCAAAAGAAGACATACAAATGACCAACAGGTATACAAAGCAATGGTCATCATGACTAACTACTGGGGAAGTGCAAACCAATACCACAGTGAGATACCATCTTACCCTAGTTAGAATGGCTGTTACTAAAAAGACAAACCACAGATGCTGGGAAAGATGCAGAGGAAAAGAAAACTCTTACATACTGTTGGTGTGAATGTAAATTAGTGCAGCCACTATGAAAAACTGTATGGAGTTTTTTTCAAAAATCTAAAAATGGAATTACCATATGATCCAACAATCCCATTACCAAATATTCATCCAAAGGAAAAGAAATTGGTATGTCAAAGACATACCTGTACTTGGATGTTTATTGCAGCACTGTTCATAATAACAAAGGTGTGGGGTCAACCTAAATGTCCATCATTGAATGAATGGATAAAGAAAATGTGGTATGCATACACACACACACACACACACAAAGACACACACAATGGAATACTACCTAGCCACAAAAAAGAATGAAATTATGTCATTTGCAGCAACATGGATGAATAAATAAAGTGAAAAGACAAAAAAGGAAAGAAAAACCTATCCTAAAATTTATATGGAATCTTACAGGATCTGAATAATCAAAATAATCTTGAAAAGGGAGAACAAAGTATGAATTATCCCACTTTCCATTATCAAAACTTATTACAAAGCTCTAGTATTCAAAACAGAGTGGCATAAAGATAGATATATAAACCAAGAGACTAGAAGAGAGGGACCAGAAATAATCTCTCATATATGTGGTCAAGGGTGCCAAGACCATTCAATGGGGTAAACGACAGTCTTTTTAAACAAATGGTGGTATTGGGGGTGGGTACTGGATATCCACATACAAAAGAATAAAGTTTGATTCTTACCTTATACCATATGCAAAAATTAACTAAAAATGGATCCAAGTTCTAAATGTAAGACCTAGAACTATAAATCTTTTAAAAGAAAACAGGAGAAAAGCATTATGACATTGGATTTGGCAATGATTTCTTGAATAGGACACAAAAAGCACAGACAACAAAAGAAAAAATAATAGATAAACTACATCAAAATTAAAAACTGTTCATCGAAGGAACATTCAACAGGGTGCAAAGGTGCAAAGGCAGCACACAGAATGGGAGAAAATATTTGCAAATCACATATTTGATTAGGGGTTAACATCCAGAATATATAAAATAAGTCCTATAACTCAACAACAAAAAACAACCCAATTCAAAAACAGGCAAAATATTTGAATAGAAATTTCTTTAAAGAAGATATTCATGTCCAGCAAACCCATGAAAAGATGTTCAACATGACTAACGTTAGGGAAATGCAAATCAAAACCACAGTGAGACAGCACATCACACTCATTAGGATGGCTGCTATTCAAAACAAACAAGCAAAACAAACAAAAATTGAGCAGAAAATAACAAGTGTTGGCTAGCATGTGGAGAAATTAGAACCCTTGTTCACTGTTGGTGGGAGTGTAAAATGGTATAGCTACTATGGAAAACAGTATGGTGGTTCCTCAAAAAATTAGAAAATGATTACTGTATGATTCAGCAAGTCCACTTCTGGGTATATACTCCAAAGAATTGAAAGTAGGGTCTCGAGGAGATAGCTGAACACCTACGTTCATATTAACATTATTGACAGCAGCTAAAGGGTGAAAGCAACCTAAATGTCCATTGATGGATAAATGGATAAACAAAATGTGGTATGTGCCTATGATGGAATATTATTCAACCTTAGAAAGGAAGGAAATTCTGACATGTGCTACAAATATGGATGAACCTTGAGGATAGTATGCCAAGTGAAATTGGCCAGTCAGAAACAGAAATACTGTATGACTCTACTTATATGAGGTACCCAGAGTACTGAAATTTATAAAGACAGAAAGTAGAATGGTGGTTTCCAGGGGCTGGAGGGAGGGGGAATGGGCAGTTAATGTTTAATGAGTACAGGGTTTCAGTTTTGCAAGATGATGAATTCTGAAGATGGATGGCAGTGCTGGTTGCACAATATTAATGTACTCAATATCACTTAACTGTACATTTAAAAATGATTAAGGTGGTGATATGGTTTGGCTGTGTCCCCACCCAAACCTCATCTTAAATTGTAGCTCCCATAATTCCCATGTGTCCTGGGAGGGACCTGGTGGAAGGTAATTGAATCATGGGGGTGAATTTTTTCCATGCTGTTCTCATGATTGTGAATAGGTCTCATGAAATCTAATGGTTTTATAAAAGGGAGTTCCCCTGCACACACTCTCTTGCCTGCTGCCATGTAAGACATGACTTGGCTCCTCCTTTGCTTTCCGCCATGATTATGAGGCCTTCTCAGTCATGTGGAACTATGAATCCACTAAACTTCTTTTTCTTTATAAATTACCCAGTCTTGGGTATGCCTTTATTAGCAGTGTGAAAATGGAATAATACAGGTGTTAAATTTCATGTTATGTGCATTTTACCACAATTAAAAATAATAAAAAGATGATCATGGGCTTCTAGTTCAATTATTCCATTTCTTCTCCAAATTATAATCTTACCATTAAAAAATACAAATGAGATTTAAACTGCTGAGAACAAGGGCAAGGTGAGGGTCTTTGGGCCTTGTAATTGATGAATATCTTGCCAAAGTACATTACTTAAAGTTTGAAATTGTTGAATGATGATCAATGAATTTGAGAGGAGGAGGGGGATGAAAGAACACAGTGTCAGGGAACTAGTTCTTCTCTGTTTTATGGAAGGATGTTAATAATTTTCCTTCAAATTAATAAAATCAGGACAAGTAGTATATATTTTAATTTATTGAGATAACTATAGAAGAACTAAAACATATTTGATTAAAAGTGATAATTTCAGCAAGCAAACCTGGGATAGTAGAAATAGATTAGGAAGGCCTAAATTTTCATATTATACCCTTTATTATCATTTAAAGCATTTTTTTATGCATATACATTGCTTTAGTTTTAATAATTCTAAAATTCTTACATAATACAGCAGAGTATAATGAGAAATATAATAAACACCTTTTTTCTTAATAGCTGGATTTTTCAAATCATTTTTACCATCTCTGCTTCAGATATTTGCTAAGAAAGAATATATTACAGATACATTTGAAGTTTCCACCCAATAATTCCTCTCCTTCCCCAGGGGAGGTTGGTGTTTGTTTTTCATATTATATTTATGATATATACCCATTTTAAATCAATATATGTATCACATATTATATGAATGGTAAAGCACTAAATATTTTTCATATTTTAAAATTTATGTAAATAGCATTATACTTTCTATATTGTTCTGCAATTTTCTTTTATTGCTCAGTGTTCTGTTTAAGAGGAGTGGTTTTGAGGCCCTGAAGTAAAAATTATGATTTACTGCTTTTGTTATTTATGGGGATAAATAATTATGTAATAATATAATCCAGAAGTATTCCTGCTATGTAACTCATATAGATAACATTTTATAATCAAACACATTTATAAACTTTGTATCAAAATGATAATTTTAGTCCTGTTTAGAGAACAAACTAAGAAAAACTTTGGCAGAAAGGAGAAACCCCTTTTTTTGAGAAATGATTTTGTTTTTGCTTTAAATTGGATAAGTTTTTCTGGACCATATCTAATGTCAATTTTCATAATAATATGCTGGTTGCATAACCCGTTTGCCAATTTGTCTTGGCTGGAGAAGTTACTGAAGGTGAATAAAATTGAGTTTTTCTCTCCTTGGGAACAGTTTCTGAGTTATTGAGAGAAAAGGAGCCCAAGTACCTTAGTGATTGGGTCCTGTGACCCCACACAATGTTGTAGGAGCTGAGCTTTCATTAGAAATAGTGTTTGTCCCAGAATATTCTATGTGCCATTTTATTTAGTCTCTTCTACAGTCCTCAGAAATAGACATTATTTTCTCATTATTCAAATGAGGTAATTAGAGCACAGAGGTTTGCAAATCACCCAAGGTCACCCAGGTACATGGTATCATTGGGACTTAAAGCCAGTTCTTTTTTCCTCCAGTGTTCTTTCTATTCCTGCCAATGCATATAAACTCTTGAAAAAATGTAAAAGTCTGACTTAGGAAAAGGAATTTAGTTTATTTTACTTTCCAATTTATTCGTCTGATTTTCACAGAGAGTTTTTTGTTGTTGCTTGTGAATAGGTTTCTACGTATTTGTACTGGCCCTAGCTACGTGACTCTTCTCAAAACCTAAAAACCTAAATGTATTTTCAAACTGATAATGGTCACTTCTACCCAACATTATGAGCTTTATCAACACGTTTTCCTCATCTTCTGTCATACACATGCGTGCTTATTTTATTTTTTACACATTTATTTCTTATTTTCTCCCCCCCAACTTCACCTCCCTTGTCCAAATTCAATACAGCTATGGTATTGGCAATATCTATTTTGCATTCTTATGATGTGGTTATTTGTATCAAATGAAAAAACAAATGTTGTGTCAAAGTATGATGAGCTATACAAATGAAAGAGATCTAGAAACTGTATTTCAGTCTGAAGTTTAATGCCACTATTACTTGTGCAAGGATAGGATTACCAGCAATGTCAGTGAACAGAAAGAGACACATTTTCCCACAGTTTTGTTCTTTGAAAACTATGTTTGTTTTGTTCTCTGTAAATAAAGGGGAAAGAATGATTGTATAGATAATGATTGTATAGATAATGCCTTCATTTGCATGTAAGACAGCAAATTTCAACAGACCTATTATAATCATGCATTTTTATTTTGGCAAACTTTTTTCTTGCCATTTAAAATTCATAAATTTTATTGTATATAACTTATATCTCAATAAAGTTGATTTTAGAAATCTTTAAAAGTTAAAAAAGAAAAACCCAAAGAATGTCACTATTTGCAACCACTTAAGATCTAAGTATTAACTGTCAGTGGCTGCTAACATCACAAAAAGTGGGACAACTAGACACTATGTGCCTTTTGCTGAAAGATCGTACCACTATCTAGGGTCATACCCAAAACAGACACTTGCCTCTGATCAACCATCTGGATCCAACAACGAGTTTACAAGTTACATAGCAGCCAGAAGATACATGGAACTACTCTATGGGAATTCAATCAGCAAAACCCAGACCATGAGAACATTTATAGAGAATCAACCTTCATCAAGTAAATTGTAAGGATAAAATAGAAGAGATAGAGTGGAAAATAGAAGAGATAGAGGGAAAACTTGTAAATTAAGAGATGTAGGTATCTATCACATTGAAGCGATTATAATTCCTCATCTTGTTGATGTTCGTGTATTTTGCTGCCTAATGTTACAGTACCCTTCCACCACAAGAGGAGTTACTTGCTCTACCCCTTGACGCTGGGCTCAGACACACCCAGTGTTTCCTATTATTAATATCTTATATTTGTATATGGTACATTTTTGTGATTAGCCAAATATTTATATATTATTATTAACAAAAGTTCATAATTCACTCAGATTTCCTTAGTTTTTACTTAATGTCCTCCCTTTTTTTTGTTCCAGGATTCCATCCAGGAAACCACATTACATGTATTCATCATTTCCTTGGTCTCCTCTTGGCTGTGGCACTTTCTCAGACATTCCTTGTTTTTGATAACCTTGATAGTTTTGAGGAGTACTGGTCAGGTATTTTATAGAATGTTTCTTAATTGGGATTTGTTTGATATTTTTCTCATTAGACTCGGTATAAGGATTTTTGGGAAGAAGACCTCATACTATCAACAGACATCACTGTTGATGTTGATCTTGCTCCCCTGACTGAGGTGATGTGGGTCAGTTTTCTCTACTCACAAGTTACTCCCTCTCTGCTTTTCCTACTGTACTCTTTAGAAAGAAATCATTATGCATGGCTAACATTTAAGGAGTAGGAAGTTATGCTCCTTCTGCTTGAAGGCAGAATGTCTGTATAAATTCTGCATGGGAGATTTGCCTCTTTTTCCCCATTAATTTATTCAATCATTGATTTATATTAGTATGGACTCATAGATATACTTTGGATTACAATTCAACACTGATTTATCTTCTTGTGTAAACTCTTCCATCTGATGATAGTTTATTTTGCTCTGCAGAAGCTCTTTAGTTTAATTAGATCCCATTTGTCAATTTTTGCTTTTGTTGCAATTGCTTTTGGCATTTTCATCATTAAATCTTTGCCCATGCTTATGTCCTGAATGGTATTGCTTTGATTTTCATCTAGAGTTTTACATTTAAGTTTTGAGTTTTACATTGAAGTCTTTAATCCACCTTGAGTTGATATTTGTGCATGGTTTAAGGAAGGGGCACAGTTTCAATTTTCTGCATACGGCTAGTCATTTCTCCCAGTACCATTTATTAAATAGGGAATTCTTTCCCCATTGCTTATTTTTGTCAGGGGTTGTAGAGATCAAACAATTGTAGGTATATGGTCTTATTTCTGAGTTCTCTATTCTGATCCATTGGTCTATTGGTCTATTCTTGTACCAGTACCATGCTGTTTTGGTTACTATAGCTTTGTAGTATACCTTGAAGTTGGGTACCATGATGCCTCCAGCTTTGTTCTTTTGCTTAGGATTGTCTTGGCTATTTGGGCTCTTTTTTGGTTCCATATGAATTTTAAAATAGTTTTTTTTTTCTAATTCTGTGAAGAATGTCAATGGTAGTTTCATGGAAATAGCATTGAATCTACAAATTACTTTGGGCAGTATGGCTGTTTTCACAATATTGATTCTATCCATGAGCATGGAATGTGTTTTCCTTTCGTTTATGTCCTCTCTGATTTCTTTAAGCAGTGGTTTGTAGTTCTCCTTGAAGAGGTCCTTTGCTTCCCTTGTTAGCTGTATTTCTAGGTAAACACAATCAGAATTGATAAGGGATATATCACACTGACTCCACAGAAATACAAACAACCATCAGAGAATACTATAAGTACCTCTATGTATATAAACTAGAATATCTAGAAGAAATGGATAAATTCCTGGACACATATACCCTCCCAAGACTGAACAAGGAAGAAATTGAATTGCTGAATAGACCAATAACAAGTTCACACCAACATGGCACATGCATACATATGTAACAAACCTGCACGTTGTGCACATGTACCCTAGAACTTAAAGTATAATTTTAAAAAAGTAGGTACATATAATTTCCATTGTAACTTACAATATACACTAAGGTGGTATATGATTTTCAACAAGATGAAAACAAATAATAAAAATGGTTTTTAGGTAAAAAATAAATAAATAAATAAATAAAATTGAGGCAGCAATACCTAGTCTACCAATCAAAAAAAGCGTAGGATCAGACGGATTCACAGCTGGAATCTACCAGAGGTACAAAGAAGATCTGGTACATTTCTACTGAAACTATTCCAAAAAATTGAAAGGGAGGGATCCCTCCCTAACTCATTCCATGAGGCCAGCATCATTCTAATACCAAAACCTGGCAGAAATACAACAATAACAACAACAAAACCTTCAATAGATGCAGAAAAGGCCTTTGATAAAACATAACATCCCTTTATGTTAAAAACTCTTAATAAATTAGGTATTGAAGAAACATACTTCAAAATAGTAAGAGCCATATATGACAAACCCACAGCCAGTATCATACTGAATGGGCAAAAGCTGGAAGCATTTTCCTTGGAAACTGGCACAAGACAAGGATGCCCTCTCTCACCATTTCTATTCAACATAGTATTGAGAGTTCTGGCCAGGACAAGCAGGCAAGAGAAAGAAATAAAGGGTATTCAAATAGGAACTGTCTCTGTTTGCAGATGACACAATCCTATATTTATAAAATCCCATCGTTTCAGCCCCAAAGCTTTGAAAGCTGATTAGCAACTTCAGGAAAGTCACAGAATACAATGTCAATATGCAAAAATCACTAGCATTCCTATACAGCAACAACAGGCAAGCAGAGAGCCAAATCTTAAAAGAACTTCCTTTCACAATTGCTACAAAATCAATAAACTTACCAATTTTTTTTTCTCTCATAGATTTTGGTTTTGATGTTGTGTTAAAAACTTATCAAACTCAAGGTCTTGTAGATTTTCTCCTGTTTCCTTCTAGAAATGTCATAGTTTTACACTTTACACTTAGGTCTACACTCTATTTTCAGATAATTTTTGTAAAAGGTGTAAGACTTGTATCTGAGTTAATTTTTTCACACATGGACTTTTTTTTTCAGCATTATTTTATAAAAATACTTTTCTTTCTCTTTTGAATATTTTTGACATAACTCAGTTGACTGTATTTGTGTGTGTGTCTTTTTCTGGGGTCTCATTTCTGTTCAGTTCATCAATATATCTATTCTTTTGCCAGTACGATCCTGCCTTGATTATGGTAGCTTTGTAGTAAATCTTGAAATCAGTAGTATGTCATCTAACTTGTTACATTTCTCTAGTATTATGTTGACTATTGTAGGCCTTTTGCCCTTCTATAGACTTCAGGATGAGTTTGTTGATATCTACAAAATAGATTCCTAGGAATTGGATTGGATTCCTTTGGCTCTAGAGATAAAATTGGGAAAAATTGACATCTTGACAATATTGGACATTCCAATCCATGAACATAATTTTTTTATTAATTAATTTATTTTTATATGTTCTTTTTTCATCAGAGCATTGTAGTTTTCCACTTATACATATTTTGTTAAATTTATCCCTGAGTATTTCTTTTCTTTATTTTTTTTTCTCTTTCTATTTTTGGTGCAGTGGCAAATGGTATTATTTTAAAATTTCAAATTCCAATTGTTCATTGATGGTATGTAGGACAGCAATTTACTTTTAAATACTGACAATGTATCCTGGATCCACTTATTTCCAAATATATTTAGATTTCTCTTTAGATATCTTTCATGACTCATGGCTTATTCTAAAATATGCTGCTTAATTCTCAAATATCTAGGGATTTTCCAGCTATTTTTCTGTTATTGATTTCTAGCTTAATTCCATTGTGGTCTAAAAACATACTTTGCGTGATTTTTATTCTTTTACCTATGTTAATGTGTGTTTTATGGCTCACAATGTAGTCTGTCTTGGTGAATGCTCCAAGTTTTAGAAGATTATGCATTCTGCTGTTGTACATTGGATGGAATATTCTATAAATATCAATTAGATCAAGTTGATTGATAATGATTGATACTTCAGATAATCTATAGTCTTATTGATTTTTCTCTCTGCTTTTCCTACTAATTACTGAATAGAAGTGTTGCAGTCTCTATAATGGAGTATTTGTCTATTTATCCTTTCAGGTTTTTCAGTTTTTGCCTTTCATGTTTTGATGCTCTGTTGTTAGGTGAATATACCTTCACAAAGACATTGGAGAACTGATTCCTTTATCATTATGCAGTGCTCCTTTTTACCCCTGCTTATTTTATTTGTTTTGAAATTTGCTTAGTCCGACATTAATATAGCTGCTCCAGCTTTCTATTGATACATGTCAGCATTGTATATTCTTCTTCATCCCTTTACTTTTAATCTGAGTCTTTTTAAATTTAAAGTGGATTACTTATAGACAACATAGATTGTATCTTAATTTCTTATCAACCCTGAAAATCTCTTTTATCTGGTGTATTTAGACCAGTTTGTTACGCTTAAAGTGATGGTTATTTATATATTTAGATTTACAGGTACCATGCTTATAACTATTTTCTATCTGTTGCCCTTATTCTTTGTTTCTTCTTTCCCCTCTTTTTCTGCCTTCTATGTTTTTAACTGGGCATTTTATATGATTCCATTTTATCCCTTCTCTTAGCATATCAATTATACTTTTAAAGAGTTTGAGATTGCTCTAGAGTTTACAATATATGTTTTAACTAATATAAGTCTAACTTCACGAAACAGTATGCCACTTCATGTAGAGTGTAGTTGCCTTATAATACAATATTATTTCCCATTCTTCCCTCCTGTCCCTTTTGATATTGTTGTCATTTATTTTACTGATCTATATGCTGTAATTACTTAATACGTTGCTATCATTAAACAGTCATCTATTAGTCCACTTAAGTATAAGAAAAATAAAATATTTTGTTTTACCTTAATTTATTCTCTCATTTCTCTCTCTTTCCTTGTAGATCCATGTTTCTGAACCACATCATTGTCCTTCTGCCTGAAGAACTTCTTTAAACATTTCTTACTAACTATGTCTGCAGGTGATGAATTACCTCAGTTTTTGTTTGTCTTATAAAGTGCTTATTTCTCTCCTAATTTTGAAGTGTCATTTTGCTAGATATAGAATTCTAAGTTGGTGGAATTTTTTTCTTTCAACACTTTAAATATTCACTCCATTTTTTTTCATTCAATTCTTTTCTTGCTTGCATGGTTTCTGAGAAGTCCACTGTAATTCTTATTTTTGTTCCTCTACAGGTAATATGTTTTTTCCTCTGGTTACTTTTAAGGTTTTCTCTGTTTTTGGTTTTCTGCAGTTTGAATATGATACGTGCAGGGGTGGTTTTTTGAAGGTGGGGTGAGGGTTGCTATATTAGCCCATTTTCACGCTGCTGATAAAGACATACCTGAGACTGGGCAATTTACAAAAGAAAGGGGCTCAAATGGACTTACAGTTTCACATGGCTAGGGAAGCCTCACAATCATGTTGAAAGGCCAGGAGGAGCAAGTCACATCTTACATGGATGGCAGCAGGCAAAGAGAGAGCTCGTGCAGGAAAACTCCCCCTTATAATAACCATCAGATCTTGTGAGACTTACTATCACGAGAACAGCATGGGAAAGACCTGCCTCCATGATTCGATTACAGGTCCCTCCCACAGCATGTGGGAATACAAGATGAAATTTGGGTGGGAACACAGCCAAACCATATCAGTTACTTATGCTATTTGGTGTTCTCTGAGCTTTCTGGTTCTGTTTCAGTTTCTGTCATTATTTTTGGAAAGTTTTCAGCCATTATTACATCTAATACTTCTTCTGCTTCATTTTTTCCTTCTTCTACTGATGTTACACCTTTTGAAATTGTCCTATAGTTCTTGGATGTCCTGTTTTGTTGGGTTCATTTCCCTCTTTCTTTTTTTTTTATCTTTGCATTTCAGTTTGAGAAGTTTCTATTGCCTTATCATCAAGCTCACTGATTTTTTCCTTGGCTATGTCCTGCCTACTGATGACCTCATCAAGGGCATCCTTTACTTCTATTACTACGTTTTTGATTTCTAGCACCTCCTTTTGAGTCTTTCTTAGAGTTTCCATCTATCTCCTTACATTACCCTTTTTTTTTTTTTTGAGGCGGAGTCTCACTCAGTCGCCCAGGCTGGAGTGCAGTGGCGCAATCTCTGCTCACTGCAAGCTCCGTCTCCTGGGTTTATGCCATTCTCCTACCTCAGCCTCCCACGTAGCTGGGACTACAGGTGCCCGCCACCACGCCCGGCTAATTTTTTGCATTTTTTTAGTAGAGACGGAGTTTCACCGTGTTAGCCAGGATGGTCTTGATCTCCTGACCTCGTGATCTGCCCACCTCGGCCTCCCAAAGTGTTGGGATTACAGGTGTGAGCCACCGCGCCTGGCCACATTACCCATTTTTATATGTTGTCTATCTTTTTCTGTTAGAACCCTTAACATACTAATCATAGTTATTTTAAATTCCCCATCTGATAGTTCCCACATCTGTGTCACATCTGAGTCTGACTCTGATGATTGGTTTGTCTCTTCAGACTGTTTTGCTTGTCTTTTGGTATTCCTCATAGTATTGTATTGAAAACTAGACATTGTGTTATGTACTAGGGGCTGAGGTAAATATGTTTTCAGTGAGAAAATTTATGTTAATATGGATTTAATGTTTGCTGTAGCTATAGCTGCCACAGATTTCAGAACCCTTCAGTGTCCTTGTTTTTGCCTCTACCCTTGAGGGATTCCTACATTCTCTTCTTCAGAGAAAGTCAGTGTCTTGTAGCTCTTTTGTATGTAATCAATTATTATTACACTGGAGCTCTGATGGTATGGTGGTAAAAGGTGGGGAAGAAGAGCAGTCTGTATATAATGTTAAAATTAAGTCTCAGTGTTTTGGTGAGGGGGAATGGTTTGTGTCTTTTGGCTATGACCATCAGCACTGTCTTCCCAGTGGTATAGCTTTTTTTCTTTTCTTTCTGCTCCCTTCTCCCTTCCTTGGATGCAGTCTTCCTAGTCCATTTCCTTAAAACCCTGGCTCCTGTTGATTATTTTTTCCTCTGAGGTGAGATAGGAAAGCTAGAAGGGCTTGGAGTGGGTAGAATGACCTTCCCCCATGTAACATAAGCTCAAAAAATGCCTCTTCTCTTAAATAGTAGGCCTTTATTTCAAAGAAGGGTCAGATATTACTTTACAATTATTACTCTTTCCCTCTCCCTGCAGAGGCATGATGGGATGATTATCTGTTGGGGTTCCTGGAGATAAAGCTCCTGAATATTTAGGGGTCTGCCTCAGACCTCAGCCATCAAGGAGTTTCTCATGCTCATGCTAGTCCACACTCAGTCTCCAGCAATTTACTAAAATAATTACTTAAGTGTTCCTACCAGATGATGGCTCAAGAAGTTTAAGTTTCAGGTAAGTAGATCTTAGCTGTGCCTCTGTGTAAATGCCTGTCTCTCCAGATTTGGGGGTGTTGATTTACGCTGAAACTTCAATTTCCTTATGGGTCCAGGAAAAGTCATTGGTTTACAAATTTTTCTTGCTGTAGACAGAAGTGATAATATCCTAGCCCTTTACCTGCAGCCGAACCTGGAAATTTCTTTGTTTTTAAAGTTCTTCATACGGTTTCACAAATGATTTGCTAAGTTTATGCCTATATACTTACTCTCCTTGTTGCTATTGCAGATGAAGTTTTCTCTACCATTATAATCTTTAACAGGTTTGCTTGTTTAAATGAGGTTGCTGATTTCACCATATTATTTTTATATTCTGCAACTTCACTGAATCCTTTCATGGGTAACACTTCTTTTATCATTGATTCTCTAAAGTTTTTAAGGCATACTAATAGGTTTGTTCAAAAGTAATTGTGGTTTTTGCTGTTACTTTTAATTGCAAAAACCGTAATTACTTTTGCACCAACCAAATATCATTGCCAGTAGCAATAATTTTACTCCTTCTTTACCAATTCTTGTACCTTTAATTGGTTTCTCTTCTCTAATTGCATTAGGTAATACCTCTGATACAATGGTGTATAGTCATAGGATGGTGGTCATCCTTGTCTTATTTATAACCTTAATGAAAATGATTCTGATATTTTCCAATTTAGTAAGATATTGGCTTAGGAAATCTATCTAACTTATCATGTTAAGAAAGAAATTTTAAGTGTCTTTTTTTTGAGTGTTTTCACCAGGAATCAGTATTGAATTTCCTCAGAGGATTTTTTATTATCTATGGAGATACATAAATATTTTTCTTTGATTTAATAATGTGGATTATAATACCAATGGGTTATCTAATATTGGACCAACTTTGCATTCTGAAATAAATTCCACTTAGGCATGTTGTATTAATTTCACAATGTATAGGATTTTGTTTGCTAATGTTTTACTTGGTATTTTTATATCAATATCCATAAACATATTGCTCTGTAGGTTTTTTTGTATTTTTAAAAATTTAGATTTAGGTATTAGTGTAGTACTTGCTTCTTAAAAATTAGGAGCTTTTTCTTCATCTTTAATGTTCTAGAACACTCTGTGAAATGTTGGAAATATCAAATCTTTGATGATTTGTTAGAGTTTTCTTCTAAAGTTATCTGGGCAAGGTGCTTTTTTGGTGATGTAGTTTCCTAATAGCTTACTTTTTATCTTCTATGGAAAATGTTGTCTATCTATAACTGAGTCAAATATCATTTATTTTATTGCCCTAAGAAATTATCCATTTCCTGTGTTTTCAAAGCTATTTGCATAGAGGTCTGCAAAATAGTCACGGTGTTTTAAATTTTTGATTCAGTGGTTGTTTCCCGTTGTCATCTTCTATTTTTTATGTTATAATTTCTCCCCTATTTTATTAATTTCTTCAAACCTACAGGAGTTTGATTTCCATGGCAAAAGATTTATAAAATCTGAAGAGAAACCAGAGTATAGGAGTTTGATTAATAAGTCTACTGTTTTTCTATTTTTAATTGATTAATTTCTACTTTTATCTTTATTTTATGCTCCTTTGTGCTTTCTTTTTGCTTTTTTATTGTTTTTTGAGCTGGGTTTTTAATTTCTTAATTTCATTAAATTTTTTTATCGGAAATATTTATTTAGTTCTATGAATTTTCCTCTAAATACTAATTTCAATACATCTTTCCATTATTTTTTTTTTCAGAAATTTTGTCATGTAAGTTTGTATTTTCCCTTTAGGTAGAATGTTTTCCAATAAACATTTTTTCTTAAAATGTGCATGGAAGAGGGTTTTTGCTCTTTGATTCTGTTAACAATTTCTAGTTTTTATTGCATTATGATATTTATTTGTTGTGATATTTCTACTTTATGAAACTTATGATTTTTTTTTGTGACTTAACATTTGATTATGTTTTGTAAACGTTTTATTGCACTTGAGAAGAGGTGTATTATTTACCCTTATATGGCTGTAAATTTCGTATATGCTTACAAAGTTTGGTGTATGGTTATAAAATCTCCCTTGTACATGCTGTCTATATCTTGTAACTCTTTAGTATTAAGTTGTGACTTTTAACATTTTTGTTATATTTAATTTTTTTGGATTGAATTCTAGTTTGGCTGATAGCAGATCATATTTCCTGATTTCTTATTGTTTCCATTGACTTTAATATTTTGTTCATCTCTTAATTTTAGATTTTCTGATTCACCTTGTTTTATGTGTGTTTTTTGTATGTAGCATATAGTTACATCTTGCTCTGTGTACCAAACTGAAAATCCTTTGCTTTTATTAATAGTTTACCCCATTTTATTTATATTTATATTTAGCCTGTTTATATTTATATTTATATGGTTGCAACTTTTATTTTAAACCCTGACACAGTAGTTTATAGTTATGTATATTTTATTTGCTATGTTTCTTTCTCTCTCTCTGTATAATGAGTCTTTTTTGCCTTTTATCGTTTTTCTAGGTATGCTTTTGCTTACCACAACACTGGCCAGCAGGGTAAGACCATGAGAAACCATGCATGGGTATTTGGTGTTTATTCTTTTTGTTACTTACAGTTATCATGAAGTTTGGGTATTCTCTATGTTCAGCTTATGCTGAGGGCATAATTTGTGCAGTTTTGTTTTTCTTATTATTTCTCTTTATTGCTTTTAGTTGTAGACAGGAACCTGGACAGTTGCTGTTTTCCTCAATGACCTAGAATTCTGACTTCTAGAAATCATAATAATATTTCCCACTGTAGTCTGACATGCCAAATGTAGCTGTAGCAGTAATTAAATTGGTGGGGGATGTTTGTAATTGGGTTTACAGCTTTTGGGAAATGACGTGGGCTGGATTAAAGACCACAGGAAACCCAGAAGGTTTTTATTCTGCTATACTAGTAAAACTGCCATTAATTTGGACTGGTCAAAATTCTGAAAGCCATATGGAACCTGAACTTTCTACAGGCAAGAAACAGGCTGAGAAAGTTGTTCAAAGGGTATATTTTTTCATGTTCTCTTCAAAAATGGCCAAATAAGGTGATGGAAAAACAAGGGTTCCAAGAACATGGAGCCAAGGGCTGTGGAAAACAACTGACTGAGAAGCCATTCCCAGGAAGCCAAACCGGGGCATTATCAAGAAATATTCATCCTAAAAATAGACCCACCATCCAGTGGGATTGCAGAATTGCTATGTACCAGTGAGTACAATGTGCCTCCTATCTTTCCCCTTTGTGAATGGCTGTGTTTATTGTGACTATTTTGCCTGATTTCGCCTGATTTCACCACTATATGATGATTTGTATTTTAATTCATAGGCCTCTAGATCAAGACGAGCCATATCTATACTTGTGGTGGAGAGCGTGTTGTTCTGCCTAGATACCCCTCAGGAATGAAGGACTTATTTTCTCAGCTGCTGGAGTGCTCACTAAAGATAGTCCTTAGTTGTCATCCCTCTTTGGACATTTCCAATGGCTTATTTCCCAAGGTCATATATTCTTACAGGGACAGCTCTGATTCACCTTGGTCATGAAGTTCTAGCCCTTTATACCCAACTTGGCACAATTATGAGGGGTCACTGAAAGCTGTGGAATTTCTTTTGGGTTACCTGGGTGTTTCTTGGAACTGAACCACAGATCAACATCTCCATCTGTCTAATCCTTCTTTTATTTTCTGTAAGAGTTTGTCTCAAGAGTACTCCCAAATAATTATAGTGTGTGCTAATTTCTTTCTCAGAATATACCTTCCAGGGAACCTAATCTGCATCAAGTCCTGATATATGTCTACCACAAGTTGCTGAATCTTAAACTTGATGCTCTATGGGATGAGATGTTTTGGAGAGTCTTGTGAGTGTCACCACTAGCAATGTATCTCAGCATGTATGGGGAAATGAATAATTGTCGTCATGAGTAAAGACTATGGTAGATGGTAAAGACGGCTCCATTTTTTTCACTGCTCCCTATGCTCATGTCTTTTGCCATCTTACTTTGCAGTGTTCCTCTATTCTGACTCAGTACATGACCATGTAACTTGCTTTGTCCTAGGAGGAAGTAGAAGTGGCAGTGTGCTAATACAAAACTAAGCCTCAGAATGTCTGATATATTTGCTTTTTGTGTTGGCTTTTTTTTTTTTGCTTTTTCATTTTTGCACTTTAGCCTGCTGGGAACTGGGAAGCAGAAGGAATATAGCCAAGCCATCAAGATCATCCAAACTGAGGCCAGCATCAAGGAGCTAGACGCCTATAAATGCAGATATATGAGCAAGTTCTGCTAAGATCAGTAGGGCTCCCAACTGACTACTCCAGACATAATTAGAACTTACTGCTGTGTACTACTGTAATACGTTTTGTGGTTGTTTATTACGCAGCATTATCATAGTAATAGACATGGGGTACAAGGGAAGAAAAAATTATGATGTGTGTGGATGCACCCTTGGTCTATAAAGGTATGAAGATACCTAGATGAGTAATATAAGGATCAGAGTATTGGTAACATTGAGGAGAGAGAGAGGATTGGTGTCTGGAACAAGGCTTATGAAGAGCTGCTCAAGTGGCTGAAAAAGTTATATTTCTTAAATTGGGTGGTGCTTACAAGGGTGGTAGTCATTCATTTAGCTACACATTTTTAAATGTATATTTTCTCTACTTATTTTATTTTATAGTGAAAAGGTTAAAATAATTTTTTTAAATTACACAATTCAAGGCTTTAGCTTTATAGCAGGAGAAATACATATCCTAGAGAGGTTAAGAGGAACAAATGGAAGTTAGCAACAGAACAAGGATTAGCATCCAGACCAAACATTATGTGAAAAATGAGAAAAATAATATCAATAAAAGGAAGTGACATTTTCATAGAGAAGGATACAGGGTTGGATGTAGTGGCTGATATTTGTAATCTCAGCATTTCGGGAGGTTGAGGTGGGAGGATCACTTGAGGCCAAGAGTTTGAGACTAGCCTGGGCCACATAGTGAGACCCTGTCTCTACAAAAAAAATTTTTTTAAAGTAGCTGGGTGTGGTGGCATGCAACTGTAGTCTTAGCTACTTGGGTGGCTAAAACATGAAGATTGCTTGAACACAGGAATTTGAGGTTGTAGTAGGCTGTGATCATGCCACTGCACTTCAGCCTGGGCAAACAGAACAACATCTTACGTCTACGGAAAGACAGAGAGAAGGATACAGAAATAATGAGATATGGAAAATTGCAGACTACAGGTGTTAAAATGTTTTTTATCAGGGGAGCATATGAAATCCTTTTCTGAAATTTTCAAGAAAATCATGTTTTTGAAATGATAGAAGGTATCCCTTTTATCATCTTGAGAGTTTCTATTAGGAAATGGTTGTTAAGCATCACAATTCTGTGTCTCCCTATCTAAACACTTTCTATACTCACCAAGTAGATAGATTCACATGATCCATGTATGCAGAATCTTATTGACAGAAATGGACTTTGACCTAGAAAATTTTCCATCTTCTTTGCCCAGGCTTCCAGGATCTGGACACCATGAATGATTCTTTTAGCCTTAGATGATGTATTCAGAAACCCCTCTTTTACATTATAAATACATGGCTCATCTTAGAAAAATCCTTATAGTAAGCCTAGATTCTACCAGAACATGTATATCTTATTTGCTAACTGCAAATTGTATACTAGACAGTTGTTACCAGTGGTGTTCTCAAGTCTGTCTAGTGAGCACCTCAAATACATTTTATGAACAAGTATCAGAAGTTACTGCACAAAATTGCAGAGCCATTTGGTTCTGCAATCTTTAAGATTCCTCTTTGGAAGAATCAAATATTTTACTTAAATTCTCCCCTACCTTCTATTCCCTTTCCATATATTTTTATATTTTGTTATTATCAGGGTTGAATGATATCAATCAGGAGTATCTACTAAAATTATTAGTGATCCGAAATAATTAGTGTGAATATACAAATTCAGAAGGTTCAATTGGTATTTTTACAGTTTACCATGACTCAGGTTAAACATCACCAGGTGTGGACTCTTAGAGTCTATGTAGCTGGTCCATTTGCCCTATGTTAAAATGAAGGAAACAACTGGTACCCCCAAAATGTGGAAGGACTTGCCTAAGCTTGTTAGGGGCTCATCCAGACCTGGAAAGAAGCTACCTTATGATAGGCCAGTCCTCTTCAATTTACTAGTCAGGCTCTCATTAACTTTGAGAGAGAAGATGAGAAAATTTATCTTTACAATTAAAATGGTGTCTTAATAAAAACAGTGTGTTTCCAGAATTTCCCTTGGGGAGGGTTGGGGAGAGAATATGGCAACGGAGGTGGCTTAGGTGCTTGTTTTGAAATTGCACTTGCAACGTAAGATAAGGTTTTTACTTAGATTGGGGGTGGAGTGGGGTGGAGTAGCAAAATACCTCTTGGCTTCTGTACTGATTAAGACTAATTATTATTATTATTATTATTATTATTATTATTATTATTATTACAGGGTCTTACTGTGTTTCCCAAGCTGAGCGCAGTGGCACAATCAGGGCTCACTGCAGCCTCAAACTCCCGGGCTCAAGCAATTCTTCTACCTCAACCACCCGAGAAGCTGGGACTACAGGTGTACACCATCACACCCAGCTAATATTTTTATTTTTTTTGCAGAGACAATGTCTCACTATGTTGTCCAGGCTGGTCTCGAACTCCTAGACTCAAGCAGTCCTCCTGCCTCAACCTCCCAAAGTGCTGGGATTTTAGGCATGAGTCACCATGCCCAACCAAGAGTAATTATTTTTGGAACCTGTTTTAAAATGTGTTAGCATTCTCAATAATCTTTAGAATAGTTGTATAGACTATACATGAAGATTCAAAACATTTCTGAAAATATTCTATTTTTAGCCAGTTTGCATTTAAGTACTTTAAAAAGGGGGCATTTCATCACAGACAATGCTAGGCATATTTACTTTACTATATCCATGGCTCTATGTTTTTTAACACTGTGTAATTTACTCTTTTCTAATAGTATAGAAGGAGGTTATGACTCTTAAGTAGGCAATTTGAGAAAAGAAAATATCTAAATGCTGCTCTTTAGGGATAAACTGATAATAACACCAAAGTGTTATTAAAGAAACCCAAAGAAGTTACATATATACCTGCTTTTTTTCCTTTTCTTTCTTTCTTTTTTTCGTTTCTTTTCCCTCCCTCCCTCCCTCCCTTCCTTCCTTCCTTCCTTCCTTCCTTCCTTCCTTCCTTCCTTCCTTCCTTCCTTCCTTCCTTCCTTTCTTTCTTTTCTTTTCCCTTCCTTCCTTCCTTCCCTCCCTCCCTTCTTTCCTTCCTTCCTTCCTTCCTTCCTTCCTTCCTTCCTTCCTTCCTTCCTTCCTTCCTTCCTTTCTTTCTTTCTTTCTTTCAGTGGCAGGATCTTGGCTCACTGCAACCTCTGCCTCCCAGGTTCAAGCAATTCTCCAGCTTCAGCCTCCCTAGTAGCTGGGATTACAGGTGCGCACCACCATGCCTGGCTAATTTTTGTATTTTTAGTAGAGACAGCGTTTCACCATGTTGGCCAGGCTGGTCTCAAACTCCTGACTTCGTGATCTGCCTGCCTTGGCCTCCCAAACTGTTGGAATTACAGGTGTGAGCCACTGTGCCCGGCCCCATGTACACTTGTTTTAAATCAACATTTCTCTGTGTGGATAAGATGGAAATTCAATGTGTATTCTCTGTGAAGCACACAAAAGGACAAGTCTTCAGTTTAAAGGATCTAATAGCCCTCAAGTCTCTTGAGAATCTAGATTAATGGAGGTTACTTAGAAAATTGCAGAATATAGGAAATCCAGCTAGTGAACCTGTAACACTTGGATCCAAAAGCTAAAATCCTATCTCTTGAGGAAAAGCAAACAAAGACAAATATCCACAGATGTAATAAAATATCAATGACATAAGTTTTTCCTGTTGTGTTTTTGGCTTCACAAATACAGTATGGGTTTATATATCTATCAATTATATAAACTTAAAGTATAGATTATGGAAAAAACCTACGTTAATTACCACCATCCAACAGTTTCCATATTTCTGTATAATCCTGCTACCTATAAGCATCAACATGCAAAGCTGGCTTCCACCTGTGGAAAGTCATCCCTGAGAGTCATTATTTTCCTTTTAACATTGAAATCATACACTTCGACCTAACTGACGAATTAAAACACTGTCAGAGCAATCGTTGAAATTTTATAAGGTAAACTTCAGTTCTTTCTTAGGAAGCTCAGGAATTCTCATGTAGCCTCCATTTAGAGAAGAAGGAATCCAAGGTGCAGGAAGCGGAATGAGGTACCACACATCACACAGCAATAAGTGGAAGGATTTTGATGAGGGTCCGTGCTTCTCTGAGTAAGTTGAGGCTGAAGAATTGAGGAGTCTCTGACAGCCCCAATTAACTCACTTCTTTGAATTCTACTGATGGAGATTGTTCTGGGAATATCTGAGATAAAATTTATCTTTGCAATAACTTATTTTTAAGGCAAATTTCATGAACAAACTAACAGTAAGTACAAGATTTTGGAGACTAACATAATGGGTGATTATTATGGCTACTTAAGCGAACAAACTTTTAAGATAGAACAACTATTTTGCATATAGATATTAAATCAAGTGTTTTCCATTCAATTCCTAATGAGGAAGCTTTCCTACTGGCCATAGCGGATGCCTAATGTCACTTATTTATTTATTTTTATTTATTATACTTTAAGTTCTAGGGTACATGTGCATAACGTGCAGGTTTGTTACATATGTATACTTGTGCCATGTTGCTGTGCTGCACCCATCAACTCCTCAGCACCCATCAACTCGTCATTTACATCAGGTATAACTCCCAGTGCAATCCCTCCCCCCTCCCCCTCCCCATGATAGGCCCCGGTGTGTGATGTTCCCCTTCCTGAGTCCAAGTGATCTCATTGTTCAGTTCCCACCTATGAGTGAGAACATGCGGTGTTTGGTTTTCTGTTCTTGCGAAAACTGTTACTTTGTTACTCAACATGGCGGCAGGGGGCATGGGGGGGTGTCATGCGACTGCCTGCTTTCAGAAAGCTCAGCTTTTTGTATTTCATGTAACAGCAAAATTTTACAGGACTTGGAAGTTCATATAATATTTATATTGTGCCAAGTAGGGCTCTTAATAAGCAATTACTGTACACAAACACCTTCATTAAAAAAATGAGAATTTTAGATGAGAGTCCTGTGTATCATTTCTTAAAGAAAATCTACAAGGAGTCAAAGGAGTTTCTCTAATTGGCCAACACAGAACAGCTGATGAATAAGTATATTTATAAGGAGAAACTGGCTGAAAAATAAAATACCAGTGCTTTGCGAAAGCAATGATGGAGGTGAGCAAATCCTAATCTTAAATGAGACATAAAAAGGACCGCAAATCAATTCAATCATTTAATTAGAGATAACTCTCAGAAGAAAAAGGGTTAATTTTTTCAAAATAAATGGTTCAATTTATGATAAGCCCTAGAGGCTTTATGCTAATTACAAGTTATTTTAAGGCATGCGTTTGTAAGCACAGTTTATAGTTACCTCTGTGAGAGCTGTTTGGATCATGAGAGCTCTACTTTATGCCTTGTTTTAGCTGCTTGAAATGAGATTTTGTTGTCAGTTGCAGGAACACTAATATAAAAAGCAGAATCTGTGTGTTTTGTTGGTACACATAGATCATAACTGTGGGCCATGAGAAATGTGCAGCTGTTCTTTCATTACACTCGGAAGGAAAATGTTTTGCTGTGTTACAAGTCTGTGTGCTTATACCTTCGTGACTTGCTCCTTTCAGAATAATTTCCCCAGAGTCAAATCCCAGCCAAGTGCAGCCTTTACATATTGCGGTGGGCATAAATGCTAGCTCGAGGCTTTTTCTGAAGTTGTGAAAGGTTGACAGTACTTTACTGGTTGACTCAAGTAAGAAATTATGGAGGTTTTCATATCAGAACAGCTGCACTTAAATTTTCCATCCAAAACACTTACCAATTTATTCAAAATTAGGGGATAATTGAAAAGCAGTTTCATAAGATTCTGGCTTTCTAAAAGAAAATATAAAATTGTTTTAAAACATGCAAATTATATTGTTAGTTACTGAGTGTTTTCTTCTCTCATAGTAGCAGTTGTGCATTCTGTCTATGCCTGCTTGGATATTTATGTTGAGTAACTGTATTTGTTTTGTTTTCAGTTATAAAATGTTCTTTTACTTGAGTAAAAGCAAATTCTTCCCTTATTTATTTTTCCAGAGATGTCATGCTCATTAGGTATGCATTTGGGTGTAACTACAACAAAACAAAATGGATTTTTTATAAATAAAATTTACACAGCTGAAAAGAGCACATTTTATCTTCAAGATAAACATTGCCATCTTTTTTTCTGATTGTTGCTCTGTAATTCTTCTGAACAACAAAATGAAAATAAGTCAAAATGAGAAACCAATTCTGTCTCTTTATAAAATGTCAAATATGTATGTCAAATTCCCTAAGAACTGTAAATGACTCTTCTTAGTATTTTTAAAAATCCCAGATGTAATTACATTAAGTAATCTGGTTTCCAAAGGAGTTGGAATAATTAAAAAGCACCTGCTGATCTTCTTCAGTAGACTAAAAAGTATTTTAATAATACACAAATAGCAGAAACTGAAAAAAGAAAAGACTTAAATAGAAGGATCATTTTAACTAACCAGTTTATGAATTTTCAAGTTTCAAGCTTATGGTGTTTATACCAAGACATGCTACCTATTAGTTACAGGTAGATGACATTAGTAAGAAATCAGTTATACTGTTCGGCTTTTAAAATTTAACTCAATTCTAAAAGCTTTCCTCTCTCCTTACATGGCTGTTTCATAACCATATGGGAGACATGAACTCCAGTTGACTCTGGATTACCTATGGAATTGGGGTGAGTGTTAGTATGGATAAATGAAATCCACGGATAATCTTAAGACATTTTAGCTTTCATCTCCCCTGCCTCCAAATTATTTCAACCACTGAGATGCAGCAAAATGTACTATGTCCTTTTTAATTTTTTTCCTCTTACGTTTCCTAGTTTTTTGATTACTTTAACAGAAGTTTAGGGAAAACTGAGTGGTCTGTGTGTAGGCATAAGGCAAAAGGCATTAAATTTAGATCCTCATCCTTAAATACGCGTGGCTGTATGAGCTGTGCTCTTCTCTTGCAAACCATTTTTTTTTTCTTGCCCCTGACAAATTGTAACCTGCTTTCTCCGGTGAAAGTGGTTCTGATCCTTTTCCATCCCTAATAACTGCTTGGAACCTGACTAAGATAAAGGGTCCTGCTGCTGCAGACGCCAGCTTACAGGGCACAATCAGGGCTAGCATTGATTGGCAATGGTTCATTACCCATGGGGACAGCTGCCCTGTTTATCATCCTAACCTTTTTTGGACCCAGTGTTTTTTGTTTTTTCACTCACTCAGTGGTAGAGCTGAGGCTGGAGGAGGCTGTGCTTTGGTTCATCTGACCAGCTGGAAAGAATGAAAACATGACCAAACACCTGAAAACTTGCCACCTGGCCACACAATGACTTTAATGAGACTGGCTCTCATCTCCCTCTGGGACTACAATCATAACAAGACAATATTTGTTAGTTTTAAATGCAATAATCAGTCCTTTTGAAGGAAAACACTCTATGTAGGGTTAGGGGTGGCTGGATGGCTAAAAACAAACTGTTTTTTTTTTTTTTTTTTAAATCAGCTGCTGCTAAAAAACCAATGTGTTCATTGTTTTTTTAAAGTCAGAACTATGATGTAAGTAGATACTGCTTTTATTTCTTTTGAAAAAGAAGGGGCTGATTCAAATCAAGAATCTCTCAGTTTATTTCTTTGTAATAATTTATACATTTATAAATTCATTCATTTCTGTATTCTTACTGTGAAGAATTATAATTTATCTGGCTGTAGAGAAAAATAAGGACTTGGGTATCCAAGATTTAAACCTTCAGTATCTAAACACCAGGAGGTGCTCTAAGATAACATGAAAGAACACATTTCCTGGAGAATTAAGGATTCTAGTTACATGAAATTTACTAACAAAACTGTTTGCTCTGAGAGGCCCTAAATGTTCAGATTCTAAGGTATGCAGTGTAGTAGACCATCTTCTGGATCTAAAAGACTCTTTCAAAGGAGCCCTGTCAAGATTTCAGGGACATTAGTAAAAATTTGCAGAGAGATGTTTTCTACATGCCTATGACTTGGAACGATTTGTGGAAGGACAGTAAACAAAGAATGTTAATACTGAGTTTGTTTTGTGTTACACAGTTTAAAATGCAATGAGAAAGCCAAATGAGACTGTAAGATGAAATTCTGGAGCTGGTGTATTACTTCGTGCATGGGTAAGTACTGTATTTGTTCTTCCAAACCAGATATCAGGTAAAATTATGAAGACAACCTTTTCAGATATTATATAGAGAGAAATTAAAGATAAATTTCTTTGTATTTTTCTGGATAACCAATAGGATCCTATCCTGGGGAAAGCATTCTAATAAGTAATTTAAAAAAATAAGCTTCATTGAGTTACAATTTACATAAAACAAAATTAATACAATGAATTTTACAATTCGAAATGCATAATTTGCTGAATTTTGGCAAATGTGGATAGTCATGTAACTACCACAAACGTCATGATATGGAACATTTCTATCATCCAAAAAGAGTTCATCCATGTTCCACGTTAATTAATGTCATTGCTCCACACCTTGGACCCTGGTAACTAATGATTTGTTTTCTATTGCTATAATTTTGCCTTTTCTGGAATTTTATATTCATTTTTTTGTGGCCAGCTTTTTAAACTTTTCATACTGCTTTTGAGATTCATCTATGTTGTGTGTATTAATAGCTTATTCCTTTTTATGACAAAGTATTATTCCATTGTATGGATGCATCGCAATGTGATTATACATTCACAACTTGATGAATATTTGAGTTTTTTTCCCAATTTTTTGATATTATGAATAAAGTTGCAATGAAGATCTACATGCAAGTCTTTGTATAGATAAGAGCTTTTCCTTTTCTCTTGGGAAAATACCTGGGAATGGGATGACTAGATCATATAGTGGGTATATTTTTAACTTTTTCAAGATACTATTATAGTATTTTTCAGAGCGTTTGTACCGTCTTACATTACTGCCATTAGGCTATGGAAGTTCCAAATTCTCTGCACCTCACCAACACTTGGTATGGTCAGTCTTTTTAATTTTAGCTATTCATAGTGGTTATAACTTGCATTTCCCTAAAGATACACGGAGCATCTTTTGTATGTGTTTGTTTTACATGCATACATTTTCTTTGAAGGAGTTTCATTAAAATATTTTGCCAAATTTTAATTGAGCTGTGTTTTCATATTATTGAAATTTGGGGATTCTTTATATATAAAAATACAAATGCCTTATCCAATGTAGGCTTTGCATATATTTTCTTCTAGTTCATGGCTTGTCTTCTAATTCATTTTTTTTAAAGAACGTAAGTTTTTAGTTTTGACGACATCTTCTTTATCATTGTCTTTAATGAATCATGCTTTCTATGTTGTTGCTAAGAAATCTTGGCCTGATCCAAGGTTACAGATGTTTTCTCTGAAGTTTTTCTCTAGAGGTTTTATAATTTTAGTTTTTACTTTAAGCCTATTGTTATTTGTGTTAATGTAATATATGGTGTAAGAAAGGATTAAAACTCATTTTCTTGCATATTAATATCAAATGTTTTCAGCATCATTTGTTAAAAAAGACTATAGTTTCCTCACTGAATTGCTTTTGCACATTTGTAATAAAAACCAGTTGTCCATATGTGTGTGCATTTATTTCTGGACACTGCAGTTAATCTAATGACCTATTTCTCCCATCCAAGTATTAGCCAGGCCTGACTCTGCTTAGCTTCTGGGATCACATGAGAGCAAGTACATTTAGGGTGATATGGCTGTAGACTACTGACCTATTTCTTTATCTTTACACCAGTACCACTCTGTCTTGATTCCTGTAGCTTGGGCCAACTACATAATTTTTGGGATCTAGGATAAAATTAAAATATGGGTTCCTTTGTTAAAAGTTAAGAATGTCAAGACAGTGACAAAGACCATTAAACCAAGCACAGAGCTCTTCTGACAGTGGGACCTTGTGCAACTACACAGGCTGCATGCCCATGAAGCCAGCCCTGATCGTAGCATTATAATAAATCCTGAAATAGAAATCAGGCAGGGTTAGCATTTCCACTTTATTCTTCCTTTTCAAAGTTATTTTGACTAATCCAGGATTTTTGTATTTCCATATGAATTTTAGAGCTAGTCTATTTCTTTTCTTTTCTTTTTTTTTTTTTAAAAACTAGTGGAATTTTTATTAGGATTGCAGTAAATGTATAGTTCAACTTGAGAGGGATAGATTTCTTTACAATATTGTGTCATCAGACCAATGTAGGGCTATGTGAGTTATTTATCTTTTTTGAGTGAGTTTTGTAGTTGGTGTCTTTCAAGAAACTGGGCCATGTCATCAATGTTGTCAAATTTCTTGGCATAAAGTAGTGTCCTTCCTTATTTTTTCATATATGTAGAATCTCTGTAAATAGCACACTCTCATTAGTGATATTGGTGATTTGTATATTCTCTTTTCTTGATGAATTTGACTAGAGTTTTATTAATGTTATTGATTTTCTCATAGAATCATTATTGGTTTCACGATTTTTAAAATTTAATTGATTTCTGCTCTTATTTCCTACTTACTTTTTATTTAATTTTCTCTTCTTTTCCTAGTTTCTTGAAGTGGAAACTGAGGTTGATTTGAATCCTTTCTTATTTTCTTTTTCTTTTCTTTCTTTTTTTTTTTTTTTTTTTTTATGACGGAGTCTCGCTCTGTCACCCAGGCTGGAGTGCGGTGGTGCGATCTCAGCTCACTGCAAGCTCTGCCTCCTGGGGATTTGAACTCTTTCTTATTTTCTAATATGGATGTTTAGTGCTACAGTTTCTCCACTAGTTATTGTTGTAGTGGCAGCTACAAATTCTGATGGATTGTGTCTGCATTTTTATTTCATTAAAATAGTTTCTAATTTTTAAATTTCTTCTTTAATCTATAGGTTATTTAGAAGTGTGTTATTTAGTCTCTACTTCAGGATTTTCCAAAGTTTTTTCCATTATTTATTTCTAATTTAATTCTATGTTGCTCAGAAAACATTTGTATAACTTAAATTCTTTTAATCTTATGGGGACTTGTTTTATTACCAAGACTCTGGTTTATTTTGGTAAATACTCCATATACACTTGAGAAGAATGTACATTCTGCTGTTCTTGTGTGGAGTGTTTTATCAATTTCATTTTGGGCAAGCTGGTTAATGTAGGTCAATGTTGGTCAAAACTTGTATGTCTTCACTGATATTCCAGCTACTTTTCAACCTGCTTTTGAGAGAAGGATACTGAAATATCCAACTGTAATTATGGATTTGTCTGCTTCTTATAATTCTATCAGTTTTTTCCTTACATATTTTGAAGTTGTGTTACTATGTGCAAAACTTTAGAATTGTTATGTCTCCTGATATTTGTTGAACTCTTTAACAATATGTGATGACTTCCTCTATTGTCAGTAATATTCTTTGCTCTAAAATATACTTTGTCTTATATTCATTCCGGTTTTTCTTTGATTTGTATTAGAATGGTATATATTTTTTCCATCACTTTACTTTTAACCTGTTTGTGTTTTACATTTAAGATATGTTTCCTGTGGGCTGCATATAGTTGTGCCTTGTTTTTAAATCCAATTTGACAATTTATTTTAATTGCGGATGTTTAGACCATTTACATTTAAAGTGATTATTAATACAGTTAAGTTTCAGTCTTTTTCCTTATCATTTGTTTTCTGGTCCTCTGTACTTTGTTTACCCTTTGCAAATTTCCTGTCTTCTTTGGGATTAATTTAACTTTCTTATGATTTTGTTTCATTTTCTTTGCAAGTTTACTAGCTATAACTTTTTGTTTTATTGTTATCAGTGGTTGCTTTAGAGTTTATTTTATACATATTCAAGATATCACAGTCTACCTTCAAGTGGTATTATATCACTAAATGTGTAGTATAAGAACCTTACAATAGTATTATTTGTATTTCTTTCCTTTTATTCTTTATATTATTGATGTCATGTATTTTATTATACATATGTTATAGGTATTATAATTCATTGTTATTATTTTTGTTTAAATAGTAAATTATCTTTTGTATTTTTTTTTTTTTTAATTTTGAGACAGAGTCTTGCTGTGTTGCCCAGGCTGGGGTACAGTGACATGATCTCAGCTCACTACACACCTGGCCTCCCAGGTTCAGGCGATTCTTGTGCCTCAGCCTCTCAAGTAGCTGGGATTATAGGTATGCACCACCACACGTGACTAATTTTTATATTTTTAGTAGAGATGGGGTTTTGCCATGTTGACCAGGCTGATCTCAAACTCCTGGTTTCAAGTGATCTGCCTGCCTTGGCCTCCCAAAGTACTGCAATTACAGATGTCGCTGTGCCTGGCTAGTCAATTATCTTTTAAATATATTTAAATGAGAAAAATATCTCATACATTTACCCAGACAGTTACCGTTTCAAATATTCTTTCTTTAAAATAGATTCATATTTCCATCTGGCATTATTTTTCTTTTACCTGAAGGACTTCCTTTAATTTAAGGAATGTTTAAATATGTTTAACATATCTGTACTGTGGGTTTGCTGGTGATAAATTTTCTGTGCTTTTCTATAAATCTAAAAAATCATTATTTGTCTTTATTTTTAAAATTTATTTTTCTGTGTATAGAATTCTAGGTTGGCAATTTGATGTTTATTCATTCAGTACTTTACCAGCACTTCACTGGCATTACTCACTATAAGAAATTTGCTATTATTATTCTTTTTCCTATTTATGTATCATGCTATCTTATTCTGATGTGTTAAAACTTTCTCTTTATTATTAGTTTTGATAAATTTAATTGTGATGTGCCTTCGTGTAGTTTTCTTCATGTTTTTTGTCCTTATAGCCACTGAGCTTCTTGAATCTGTGGAATTATAATTTTCATTAAGTTCAGAAAAATTTTAGCCATTTTTTTGGTATCATGCCCTTCTTCTTTACTCTTTTTGAGAATTCAATTACATATATATGAGCTATTTGAAGTTGTCCCACAGGACAATACTATTCTTTTTATCCATTTCTTTCTCTGTGTCTTTCATTTTGGATAGTTTCTACTGTGATGTATTTAAGTTCATTAATCTTTTCTTCTGCATTGTCAAATTTGTTGTGAATCTCAATGAATGTTGATTTTATCTTAGACACTCTATTTTCATCTAGAAATTTTACTGGGATTATTTTTATATCTTCCATAGTTTTGACTATTTGTATAGTTGATACAGTTATATTATCTGTTTTAATGTTCTTGTCTGTTAATTCTAACATCTGGGTGAGTTCAGGTCTGACTTTGAATGATTTTTCTTATCATCATGGTTCATATTTTCCTGCTTCTTTGCATGACTGGTCATCTTTGATTAGATGCTTGACATTGTAATTTTATATTACTGAGTGCTAGATATTTTTATATTTCTATCAATATTTTTGAGCTTTGTTGTGGGATGCAGGTAAGTTGCTTAGAAACAGATCTTTTTGCATCTTGCTTTTCAGATGTGTAATGTAGGAACAGTACAGCAGTTTAGTCTAGAGCTACTTATTTCTCACCAATGAGGCAAAATCCTTCTGTGAACTCTATTTAATGCCCCTGAATTATGAGGTTTAAAGTCAGGCTGGTGGCAACAAGAAATATCCAAGAACTGTGTACATGCCAGATTTCCTCTAATTTTTTTGAATGGCTCTCTGGACTCAGTTTCCTCACATGCATGTACTGATCAGTACTCAAGGGACACTCTCTGCAGAACTCCAGCATCTCTTTCTCCTCACCATTTTCTTCTCCAGTACTCTTCCCTGCAAAATCTACCTACCTTAGGTATCCTTAGATTTTTAGTTCCACTTCTACTCAGGGAGTCCACTGGGCTTTGCATGGGTTCTCCCTCTCTGTCCTGTGGTCCAGAAATTCTCTTGAGGCAATATATCTGGAACAATCATATGGCTTTCTTAGTCGGTTTCTTGTTTTTCTGGCATTGCTGTCCTTCATTGCCTGATGTTCAGTGTCTTGAAAACCATTGTAATGTATATTCTTATCTGTTTTGTTTTGTTTCTTGTTATTTCAGCTTGGAGGTTAAATCTGGCCCTTCTTGACTAGAAGTAGAAGCAATTCCCTTACTTTTTTAAATTTTTTGATATTATTTATCAGTCTTTGACTTTGTTTAAATATTTATTTTCTCTCTCACTGGAGATCAGGTACTCTGTTTTGTTCACTTTTTTTTTGAACATTAGTGAATGAATAAATGAATGAACTGTATGATCTAAAATGACAATGAACATAGAAATCTTGAAACCTTCTGTAATCACTTACCAAGTTATCTTGCCTTATAATTGTTTTATGTTCATAATCAGCGGCTCTTTTCTAAAGAACTTGCAACTTTTTATTGATATATTTTCCACTGTTTTTTTTTCTTAAGATATTTTTTATTTATTTATTTATTTATTTATTATTATTATTATACTTTAAGTTCTAGGGTACATGTGCATAACATGCAGGTTTGTTACATATGTATACTTGTGCCATGTTGCTGTGCTGCACCCATCAACTCGTCATTTACATCAGGTATAACTCCCAATGCAATCCCTCCCCCCGCCCCCCTCCCCATGATAGGCCCCGGTGTGTGATGTTCCCCTTCCCGAGTCAAAGTGATCTCATTGTTCAGTTCCCACCTATGAGTGAGAACATGCGGTGTTTGCTTTTCTGTTCTTGTGATAGTTTGCTAAGAATGATGGTTTCCAGCTGCATCCATGTCCCTACAAAGGACACAAACTCATCCTTTTTTGTGGCTGCATAGTATTCCATGGTGTATATGTGCCACATTTTCTTAATCCAGTCTGTCACTGATGGACATTTGGGTTGATTCCAAGTCTTTGCTATTGTGAATAGTGCCGCAATAAACATACGTGTGCATATGTCTTTATAGCGGCATGATTTATAATCCTTTGGGTATATACCCAGTAATGGGATGGCTGGGTCATATGGTACATCTAGTTCTAGATCCTTGAGGAATCGCCATACTGTTTTCCACAATGGTTAAACTAGTTTACAGTCCCACCAACAGTGTAAAAGTGTTCCTATTTCTCCACATCCTCTCCAGCACCTGTTGTTTCCTGACTTTTTAATGATCGCCATTCTAACTGGCGTGAGATGGTATCTCATTGTGGTTTTGATTTGCATTTCTCTGATGGCCAGTGATGATGAGCATTTTTTCATGTGTCTGTTGGCTGTATGAATGTCTTCTTTTGAGAAATGTCTGTTCATATCCTTTGCCCACTTTTTGATGGGGTTGTTTGTTTTTTTCTTGTAAATTTGTTTGAGTTCTTTGTAGGTTCTGGATATTAGCCCTTTGTCAGATGAGTAGATTGCAAAAATTTTCTCCCATTCTGTAGGTTGCCTGTTCACTCTGATGGTAGTTTCTTTTGCTGTGCAGAAGCTTTTTAGTTTAATTAGATTCCATTTGTCAATTTTGGCTTTTGCTGCCGTTGCTTTTGGTGTTTTAGACATGAAGTCTTTGCCCATGCCTATGTCCTGAATGGCACTACCTAGGTTTTCCTCTAGGGTTTTTATGGTATTAGGTCTAACATTTAAGTCTCTAATCCATCTTGAATTAATTTTTGTATAAGGAGTAAGGAAAGGATCCAGTTTCAGCTTTCTACTTACGGCTAGCCAATTTTCCCAGCACCATTTATTAAATAGGGAATCCTTTCCCCATTTCTTGTTTCTCTCAGGTTTGTCAAAGATCAGATGGCTGTAGATGTGTGGTATTGTTTCTGAGGACTCTGTTCTGTTCCATTGGTCTATATTTCTGTTTTGGTACCAGTTCCATGCTGTTTTGGTTACTGTAGCCTTGTAGTATAGTTTGAAGTCAGGTAGCATGATGCCTCCAGCTTTGTTCTTTTGACTTAGGATTGTCTTGGAGATGCGGGCTCTTTTTTGGTTCCATATGAACTTTAAAGCAGTTTTTTCCAATTCTGTGAAGAAACTCATTGGTAGCTTGATGGGGATGGTATTGAATCTATAAATAACCTTGGGCAGTGTGACCATGTTCACGATATTGATTCTTCCTATCCATGAGCATGGTATGTTCTTCCATTTGTTTGTGTCCTCTTTTTTTTCACTGAGCAGTGGTTTGTAGTTCTCCTTGAAGAGGTCCTTTACATCCCTTGTAAGTTGGATTCCTAGGTATTTTATTCTCTTTGAAGCAATTGTGAATGGAAGTTCATTCATGATTTGGCTCTCTGTTTGTCTGTTACTGGTGTATAAGAATGCTTGTGATTTTTGCACATTAATTTTGTATCCTGAGACTTTGCTGAAGTTGCTTATCAGCTTAAGGAGATTTTGGGCTGAGACAATGGGGTTTTCTAAATATACAATCATGTCATCTGCAAACAGGGACAATTTGACTTCTTCTTTTCCTAACTGAATACCCTTGATTTCTTTCTCTTGCCTAATTGCCCTAGCCAGAACTTCCACCACTATGTTGAATAGGAGTGGTGAGAGAGGGCATCCCTGTCTTGCGCCAGTTTTCAAAGGGAATTTTTCCAGTTTTTGCCCATTCAGTATGATATTGGCTGTGGGTTTGTCATAAATAGCTCTTATTATTTTGAGGTACATTCCGTCAATACCGAATTTATTGAGCGTTTTTAGCATGAAGGGCTGTTGAATTTTGTCAAAAGCCTTTTCTGCATCTATTGAGATAATCATGTGGTTCTTGTCTTTGGTTCTGTTTATATGCTGGATTATGTTTATTGATTTGTGAATGTTGAACCAGCCTTGCATCCCAGGGATGAAGCCCACTTGATCGTGGTGGATAAGCTTTTTGATATGTTGCTGGATTTGGTTTACCAGTATTTTATTGAGGATTTTTGCACCAATGTTCATCAGGGATATTGGTCTAAAATTCTCTTTTTTTGTTGTTTCTCTGCCAGGCTTTGGTATCAGGATGATGTTGACCTCATCAAATGAGTCAGGGAGGATTCCCTCTTTTTCTATTGATTGGAGTAGTTTCAGAAGGAATGGCACCAGCTCCTCCTCCTACCTCTGGTAGAATTCAGCTGTGAATCCATCTGGTCCTGGACTTTTTTTCATTGGTAGGCTATTAATTATTGCCTCAATTTCAGAGCCTGCTATTGGTCTATTCAGGGATTCAACTTCTTCCTGGTTTAGTCTTGGAAGAGTGTAAGTGTCCAGGAAATTATCCATTTCTTCTAGATTTTCTAGTTTATTTGCGTAGAGGTGTTTATAGTATTCTCTGATGGTAGTTTGTATTTCTGTGGGGTCGGTGGTGATATCCCCTTTATCATTTTTTATTGCGTCTATTTGATTCTTCTCTCTTTTCTTCTTTATTAGTCTTGCTAGCGGTCTGTCAATTTTGTTGATCTTTTAAAAAAACCAACTCCTGGATTCATTGATTTTTTGGAGAGTTTTTTGTGTCTCTATCTCCTTCAGTTCTGCTCTGATCTTAGTTATTTCTTGCCTTCTGCTAGCTTCTGAATGTGTTTGCTCTTGCTTCTCTAGTTCTTTTAATTGTGATGTTAGAGTGTCAATTTTAGATCTTTCCTGCTTTCTCTTGTGGGCATTTAGTGCTATAAATTTCCCTCTACACACTGCTTTAAATGTGTCCCAGAGATTCTGGTATGTTGTATCTTTGTTCTCATTGGTTTCAAAGAACATCTTTATTTCTGCCTTCATTTCGTTATGTACCCAGTAGTCATTCAGGAGCAGGTTGTTCAGTTTCCATGTAGTTGAGCGGTTTTGATTGAGTTTCTTAGTCCTGAGTTCTAGTTTGATTGCACTGTGGTCTGAGAGACAGTTTGTTATAATTTCTGTTCTTGTACATTTGCTGAGGAGTGCTTTACTTCCAATTATGTGGTCAATTTTGGAATAAGTGCGATGTGGTGCTGAGAAGAATGTATATTCTGTTGATTTGGGGTGGAGAGTTCTATAGATGTCTATTAGGTCTGCTTGCTGCAGAGATGAGTTCAATTCCTGGATATCCTTGTTAACTTTCTGTCTCGTTGATCTGTCTAATGTTGACAGTGGAGTGTTGAAGTCTCCCATTATTATTGTATGGGAGTCTAAGTCTCTTTGTAAGTCTCTAAGGTCTTGCTTGATGAATCTGGGTGCTCCTGTATTGGGTGCATATATATTTAGGATAGTTAGCTCTTCCTGTTGAATTGATCCCTTTACCATTATGTAATGGCCTTCTTTGTCTCTTTTGATCTTTGATGGTTTAAAGTCTGTTTTATCAGAGACTAGTATTGCAACCCCCGCTTTTTTTTGTTCTCCATTTGCTTGGTAAATCTTCCTCCATCCCTTTATTTTGAGCCTATGTATATCTCTGCGTGTGAGATGGGTCTCCTGAATACAGCAGACTGATGGGTCTTGACTCTTTATCCAGTTTGCCAGTCTGTGTCTTTTAATTGGAGCATTTAGTCCATTTACATTTAAGGTTAATAATGTTATGTGTGAACTTGATCCTGCCATTTTGATATTAACTGGTTATTTTGCTCGTTAGTTGATGCAGTTTCTTCCTAGCCTCGATGGTCTTTACATTTTGGCATGTTTTTGCAATGGCTGGTACTGGTTGTTCCTTTCCATGTTTATTGTTTCCTTCAGGGTCTTTTGTAAGGCAGGCCTAGTGGTGACAAAATCTCTAAGCATTTGCTTATCTGTAAAGGATTTTATTTCTCCTTCACTTATGAAACTTAGTTTGGCTGGATGTGAAATTCTGGGTTGAAAATTCTTTTCTTAAGAATGTTGAATATTGGCCCCCACTCTCTTCTGGCTTGGAGAGTTTCTGCTTAGAGATCTGCTGTTAGTCTGATGGGGTTCCCTTTGTGGGTAACCCGACCTTTCTCTCTGGCTGCCCTTAAGATTTTTTCCTTCATTTCCACTTTGGTGAATCTGGCAATTATGTGTCTTGGAGTTGCTCTTCTCGAGGAGTATCTTTGTGGCATTCTCTGTATTTCCTGGATTTGAATGTTGGCCTGCCCTACTAGGTTGGGGAAGTTCTCCTGGATGATATCCTGAAGAGTGTTTTCCAACTTGGTTCCATTTTCCCCCTCACTTTCAGGCACCCCAATCAGACGTAGATTTGGTCTTTTTACATAATCCCATACTTCTTGCAGGCTTTGTTCATTTCTTTTTCTTCTTTTTTCTTTTGGTTTCTCTTCTTGCTTCATTTCGTTCATTTGATCCTCAATCGCTGATACTCTTTCTTCCAGTTGATCGAGTCGGTTACTGAGGCTTGTGCATTTGTCACGTATTTCTCGTGTCATGGTTTTCATCTCTTTCATTTCGTTTATGACCTTCTCTGCATTAATTACTCTAACCATCAATTCTTCCACTTTTTTTTCAAGATTTTTAGTTTCTTTGCGCTTGGTACGTAATTCCTCCTTTAGCTCTGAGAAGTTTGATGGACTGAAGCCTTCTTCTCTCATCTCGTCAAAGTCATTCTCCGTCAGGCTTTGATCCGTTGCTGGCGATGAGCTGCGCTCCTTTGCCGGGGGAGATGCGCTCTTATTTTTTGATTTTCCAGCTTTTCTGCCCTGCTTTTTCCCCATCTTTGTGGTTTTATCTGCCTCTGGTCTTTGATGATGATGGTGACGTACTGATGGGGTTTTGGTGTAGGTGTGCTTCCTGTTTGACGGTTTTCCTTCTATCAGTCAGGACCCTCAGCTGTAGGTCTATTGGAGATTGCTTGAGGTCCACTCCAGACCCTGTTTGCCTGGGTGTCAGTAGCAGAGGCTGCAGAAGATAGAATATTGCTGAACAGAAAGTGTACCTGTCTGATTCTTGCTTTGAAGGCTTCCTCTCAGGGGTGTACTCCACCCTGTGAGGTGTGGGGTATCAGACTGCCCCTAGTGGGGGATGTCTCCCAGTTAGGCTACTCAGGGGTCAGGGACCCACTTGAGCAGGCAGTCTGTCCTTTCTCAGATCTCAACCTCCATGTTGGGAGATCCACTGCTCTCTTCAAAGCTGTCAGACAGAGTCGTTTGTGTCTGCAGAAGTTTCTGCTGCTTTTGTTGTTGTTTTTCTGTGCTCTGTCCCCAGAGGTGGAGTCTACAGAGACAGGCAGGTTTCCTTGAACTGCTGTGAGTTCCACCCAGTTCGAGCTTCCCAGCAGCTTTGTTTACCTACTTAAGCCTCAGCAATGGCGGGCACCTCTCCCCCAGCCTCGCTGCTGCCTTGCGGTTAGATCGCAGACTGCTGTGCTAGCAATGAGGGAGGCTCCGTGGGCATGGGACTCTCCCGGCCAGGTGTGGGATATAATCTCCTGGTGTGCCTGTTTGCTTAAAGCGCAGTATTGGGGTGGGAGTTACCCGATTTTCCAGGTGTTGTGTGTCTCAGTTCCCCTGGCTAGGAAAAGGGATTCCCTTTCCCCTTGCGCTTCCCAGGTGAGGCGATGCCTCGCCCTGCTTCAGCTCTCGCTGGTCGGGCTGCAGCAGCTGACCAGCACCGATTGTCCGGCACTCCCTAGTGAGATGAACCCAGTACCTCAGTTGAAAATGCAGAAATCACCGGTCTTCTGTGTCGCTCGCGCTGGGAATTGGAGACTGGAGCTGCTCCCATTTGGCCATCTTGCTCCGCCCCTCCCCACTGTTTCTAGTGGTAAGAAAAGAGTCCTTTCTCCTCAGTTTGCAGAATAAAAAGTAGAGCATTTAAAACTTTTTTAGAGTGTCAAGCAAAGGTTGTTTGCATTATAAAATCAATGAAAATACTGAAGCTTTTCATCTCTGAAAAATATTGAATATGTAAAGTAGGGCACAAATTTTAGTTTGCTCTTAGGTAGTTTGATGATAATTATGAGAATTATATTATTTAAATTTAAGCTCTTGAGAGTTCTTTGTTTTTTATATTTCTAAGACAGCCCAACCTTATGTTAATATACAAATTCTTTTTGAGTATTAGTGAATCAATAGTTTTCACAAATTATCTAACTCCTCATTATCCTCACTTTCCAGTATAAGAAATCTCATTTAATTTAAGATATGACAATATCTGTTACTATAATAATTCAGTTCTGACAAATTTTAATTTTATTTTAAAATACTGGCACAAGGTAAAATCTCAAATATGAAATTCTCCTTTTGACTTTATCTATCTATTTATCTTTTGGAACTCATGGTTTTCCACCTGCTCTTTTTCATTAACATATCTTGAAGATTTTTTCTCTATTAGCTTTTATAATTTTAACTTTTTCTTTTAATTGCTGCGAGCATTTCTCATGTACATGTATTATAATTTACATAATAAGTTTTCCATTGAAGTTTTAGATGTAATTCTTTATGCAACTAAGAGTACTAGTATCAACTATACGTTTTTATGTTTGATAGGAAACATCTGTGAACCTTTTAGGATTTGTATTTAATTTACTGAATTTTCTGGAATTTTTGGACCATTCCACTGGGGACATTTAGATAATTTCTGGCCAAGATAAATTGTGAATGCTTTGAAAAGTCTACAAAAGCAACCTTTACAAAAGCTTCCCTTGGCAAAGCACAGCCTAGAACCAAGCCAACAGGTTTTTTCAGCTTCACTGCATTCATGGCTTTTGAGGCCATGAGGTGTCAGTATCCTTTCTGTAGATGTTTCAGAAGAATGCCTCAATTCATATTTCACTTGTGGGATTTGGTAGTTTGGCATAAATGAACACTATCAATAGGTTCTAGTTTGATGACCATATATTACAAAAATGGTTGGATTCATATTTATGTATATTTGTGAATTTCAGGTTTTTTAAAATTGATATCCAGCCTGTGAAATCAGGTGTAATGTATTCAAAAGCAAAGTTTAGGATTACTAACACATTTCAAATACTATTTTAAAATACGCTTGTTTATTAGTCGGTCCTCATACTGCTATAAAGGACTGCCTGAGACTGGGCAATTTATAAAGTAAAAAGATTTAATTGACTAATAGTTCCACATGGCTAGAGAGGCCTCAGGAAACTTACAATTATGGCAGAATGGGAAGCAAACACATCCTTCTTCACATGATGACAGGAAGGAGAAGAATGAGAGCCAAGCAAAGGGGAAAGCCCCTTACAAAACCATCAGATCTTGTGAAAACTTCCTATCATGAGAATTGCATGGGGAAAACCACCCCCATCATTCAATTACCTCCACCTGGTCCCTTCCATGACATGTGGGGATTATGGAAACTACAATTCAAGATAAGATTTGGGTGGAGACAAAGCCAAACCATATTCCATCCCCGGCCCCTCCCAAATCTCATGTCCTCACAATTCAAAACACAATCATGCCCTTTCAATAGTCCCCCAGAGTGTTAACAAATTCCAGCATAACTCAAAAGTCCGAGTCCAAAGTCTCATCTGAGACAAGGTAAGCCCCTTCCACCTATGAACCTGTAAAATAAAATGCAAGTTAGTTACTTCCTAGGTACAATGGGGGTACAGGCATTGGGTAAATACACCCATTCCAAATGGGAGAAGTTGGTCAAAACAAAGGGGCTACAGGCCCCAGTAGGACAGTCATTAAATCTTAAATTTCCAAAATCATCTCCTTTGACTCCATGTCTCACATCCAGGGCACTCTGATGCAAGAGGTGGTGGGCTTGGGCAGCTCCACCCCTGTGGCTTTGCAGGGTACAGCCCCATTCCTGGCTGTTTTCATGGGCTGGCGTCAAGTGTCTGTGGCATTGCCAGGTGCTTGGTGCAAGCTGTCAGTGGCTGTACCATTCTGGGGTTTGGAGGATGGCAGCCCTCCTCTCACAGCTCCACTAGACAGTGCCCCAGTGGGACTGTGTGTGGACTCTGACTCCACATTTCTCTTCCACACTGCCCTAGCAGAGGTTCTTCATGTAGGCTCTGCCCCTGCAGCAAACTTCTGCCTGGACATCCAAGCATTTCCATATATCTTCTGAAATCTAGATGGAGACTTCCCAACCTCAGTTTTTGACTTTTGTGCACTTGCAGGCTCAACACCATGTGGGAGCTGTCAGTTTGGGGCTTACACCCTCTGATGTCAAAACCTGAGCTGTACCTTGACCCCTTTTAGCCACTGCTGGAATGGCTGGGATGCAGGGCACCAAGTCTCCAGGCTGCACACAGTAGCAGGGCCCTGGACCTGCTATCAGGAAGCTGTTTTTTCTTCCTAGGCCTTCAGGCCTGTGATGGGAGGGGCCACAGCAAAGGTCTCTGACATGCCCCGGAGACATATTCTCCATTGTCTTGGTGATTAATATTTAGCTTCTTTTTACATACGTAAACTTCTGCAGCAGGTTTGAATTTCTCCCCTGAAGATGGGGTTTCCTTTTCTATTGCATCATCAGGCTGCAAATTTTTTTCCAAACTTTTATGCTCTGCTTCCTCTTGAATGTTTTGCTGCTTAGAAATTTCTTCCACAAGATACCCTAAATCATCTCTCTCAAGTTCAAAGTTCCACAGATCTCTAGGGCAGGGGCAAAATGCCACCAGTCTCTTTGCTAAAGCATAACAAGAGTCACTGTTACTCCAGTTCCCAACAAATTCCTCATCTCCATCTGAAATCATCTCAGCCTAAACTTCATGGTCCTTATTACTATCAGCATTTTGGTCAAAGCCATTCAATACATGTCTAGGAAGTTCCAAACCTTCCCACATTTTCCTGTCTTTGAGCCCTCCAAACTGTTCCAACCTTTGGAACTGCCTGTTGCCCAGTTCCAAAGCCACTCCCACATTTTTGGGTATACTTATTGCACCCCACTCCTGGTACCAATTATTGTATTAGTCCATTCTCATACTGCTATAAAGTACTAACTGAGATGGTAATTTATAAAGGCAAAATATCTAATTTAATCACAGTTCAGCATGGCTGGAGAGGTCTCAGGAAAATTACAGTCATGGTGGAAGGAGAAGCAAGCATGTCTTTCTTGACATGATGGCAGAAAGGAGAAGAATGAGAGCTGAGCCAAGGGGGAAGTGCATTAGAAAACCATCAGATATCATGAAAACGTATTCACTATCATGAGAATGCTATGTGGGGAACCACCTCCATGATTCAGTTACCTCCACCTGGTCCCTCCTGTGACATATGGGGATTATGGAAACTACAACTCAAGATGAGATTTGGGTGGGGACACAGCCACACCATATAAGCTTGATCAAATAAACTTTTTGGAAAAAAAAATAAAGAAGAAAGGAAGATCATTTTGAAAATAACACAAATATGCCATACACTTAATACTTTTTCTTCTAAAAGCTTGAGATGCTTCCTTAGATATTATCAAATTATATGTCACTGCAGTCCTGGAAGAAAGATCAGTGATAGGAATTGTAGGCATTTATGAGTTTCATGGTTTTGTTCAAGATAAAAAGAGGAACCACTATTTATTGCTCAAATCCTTTAGAAAAGTTACTTACCATACATTGTCTCTTGTTAGCCTCAGAAGATCAATGTAAGGGAGGTTCAATGACATTAAGAGTTTAAACAAGGCCATACACCTAGAAAGTGAAAGTGAGGGTTTGAACTCAGGTCTATCTTTTTTCAAATCTTGTGCTTTTTCATCCAAAAGGAATATTTTTTTCCACTATAGGATACTATTTGTGTGTATGTGCACATGCATACATGTGTATGGAGAGTTGCTCGAGAAATCTCAAGCATTTCTATATCCTAATGTAAATGGAAAAAAATCCACATAGCCTATATTTGTTTTGAACAGGAGAGAAAATAAATTTTAATGTGGGCATGGGCCCACTACTTTGTACTTTCCATTATTTTATTTGTAAACATTGATAGGGGATGGAGTCCTTACTAAGAATTTGATTTTTGACAATTTAAAGAAAAACACATTTAAAAAAATATATATTCTTTCTTTGATTGTCACTGGAATTAGAAAAAACAGAATAATGTTCTCATGAGAGAAGGGTCCTAGCATAATAAAAGCAAAGCCTAAGAATGAATTGTTTAGTAGATTTCCTGTGGATAGGACTGGAGGCATATTTTTTTGAACAGTACTGTCTGACATGTATTCAAAGTTTTTTACTATTCTATGTGGTCATTATCCTCTTTGTCACTAAATCTTCAAATTGATTACATATAATATCCTTCTGTTTGTTTTAATTTGGGTATTGAGGGAGAAGATGATGGCCATGGTGGGCAAAATAAGAAAGGGCTGAGCAGTACAGAAGGCTTACTATGAACAGCAGTCAAGGATTAAGCAGAGGCAGCAATTTAAATGGGGAGGGAGAGGAAATTTCACTTCACTTCCAGATTTCCATTGTGTTCTTCTCAGAGAATCTGCAGTAATCTTAGAACACTAGACTTCTCATAGTAAGTGGAATGGGGACTAAAACCTAAAAGACTTGGGAATTCTGGGGAGTAGGGTGGAAGACGTGGGGATATTTGATTTAAATAACTTTCATAATCATTAGGCTTTCTTGTTTTACCATTTTGGGTAGCTATAAGATGCCTCACAAAAATATTCCTGTAGTTACCTTCAGTGTCTCTGCAGTGATAACTTATTTAATAAGTTAATAGAATTATCATTAGTGCCCTCATGAGACATAGAAAATGCTTGGTTGCATTCTCTCTTCCTTCATGTCCTGTTTCTTTTTGCATGTTTAGGGGGTATGTATCTACACACAGATGGGTAGAATTTTTTAAATATAGCAAGTGGCTTCCTAACAAGGGGTTTAAAATTCATAATGAACATGTTATAGGTTTTAGAAACAACCTCATTGTTAGTAAGACTGAGAACTTGAGGCACAAAGAGTGTAACTCATTTTAGCAGAATGTGGAATATATGCACAAGAGCATGAGGTAAAATAAGCTGTAGTATTTGCTAGATTATATAGGCAGTCAGTACCATTGCCTTCATGTAATTTAATTCTCAGTTTTGATTTTCTGTTGAAGTAATTGATGGAGAAATCAACAAAAATTAAAGAGTGTTTTCATTTTTTCTTAAAGATAAGTAATACAACTCTGTTTTTTAAAAATATTATTTAAAATATCTGTTTTTAATGTAATGATTTAGTTATCTATTTTTTGAATTTTCCTAAATTAAGTTTTGCTGTTAAAAATCCTTAACTAGATAAGCATCTGTTCCTTTTGCATGGTTGGAGTCTACCCTCTTCCTTAGAATAAACTCGTTTCAGTTATTTTTCTTAATAAAGCCTGCTCTAAGACTGCCATTTATGATTCTCAATTTGAGTGACCTTTTCTCAATGCCTGCAATTTTAGTACATAATATTTTATATTGTTTTTTCTGCTTATTCAAGTAAATTACTGCAGTTGTCCCCTGGTCTATCTACTGTTTAAAATCTAAATTGACAATACAAAACAATTTGAATATTTGGAACAATATTTATCCTCTAACATAGGTCAGATATTAATAAATTCTTACAGAACCCCCATTAAGAGAGGTAGCTCTGTCATGGCTAAGAACATGGACTTTGAAGTGAAATGCCTGGATTTTAATCCAGGCTTCACCACTTACAGCTCTGTGAAACTGGACAAATTTTGAAATCTCTCTTTAAATGGTTACCACATCTGGAAAATCTCAATGAAGTAGCATATTTCTTATCTGGTTGTTGCAACAAAATATATCTATATCTATATCTATATCCATATATATGTGCTAAACTACAGCAAAATCTATCCCATGGTATTTCATGTATTTTACATTAAAAAAGGATAGTAAGAAGCAAATTCATTTAATAGTCAAAATACCAACTAAAATCATCTCTAATGCAGTGGTATGTTGATTTAAATCATCCTTATGTTATCTGCAGTATCTCAGTTGTTAGAGGAGATTATTTAATCCATGAATAATAATATATTATTGAAAGCACAAGTATATTGGCATCTGTCTTAGTCAGTCCTGGCTGCTGTAACAGAATACCGTACAGTGGGTAGCTTAAACAACATTTATTCCTGAGTTTTGGAGGCTGGGAAGTCCAAGTTCAGAGCACCAGCAGATCTCTAACTCTTGGTGCACATTAACAGACCCCAGTCTCCTCTCCTTGAGTGTGGATGGAAACTGTGATTTGTTTCTTAACCAATAGAATATGATAAAGGTGATAGGATGTATGTGAATATGTGCATGTGATTATATAAGCTTGTAATGTGTGTCTTGTGAGAAGCCTTTCTTTTTTGTTGGCTTTGTAGAGGAAAGCTGCTGTGTTCTAAGAAGTCCACAGGGCAAGAAACTTAGGCCCTCAGTCTGTCAACCCACAAGACACTGAATATTCCTAGAAGTTATGTGGGCAAAGAAGTGGACCTTTCTCCGCTCAAGCTTTAGAGAAACTACTGGGCTGACACATTGGTTGTAGCCTTGCGGAATATGCAGCTAAGCTGTACTCACACTCCTGACACAGAACCAGTGAGACAATAAAAGCATTTTCATGGTACTAAGTTTGTGGTAATAGGTAGGTAATTAACACAGAATCTTTGCTCTGTAGTGGCAGAAAGCTTAGCAAAATTGTCTCCTACAATTTATATGGAAAGAAGAATTTGTAAGTATCATGCACATAGTTATCTAGCTAAGGAGATTTTTGAGGAAAGTGTTGAATATTCTGCCTAATTTCTTCTTGCTGCTTATGGTAAGATGCAAGAGGAGAGTCATAAATTGAGAGAACTGTTAAACAAAAACAAACAAGGGCTGGATGACTTAGGAAATTCTTGGCCTCTCCAGAGACAAAAAACCCCATGACATTTGAGAAATGACTCCAGTCCCTGCCACAAATGAAGGTCTAAAGAAAAACATGAGGGTGTGATTGTACAGCTTTTTGTTAAAAATCTCAGAAAAATCAAAGGACTAGAGTAGTCTTCAGTTACATAAAGTGCCCTTTCAAGAGACTGAAGTTGTACCTCATGGAACTTTTTGATTAAATGATAGTATCTCTAAGAAGTTAAGTGTATTGTCCTTTTGTCTAATGGAGTGAACCTCAGTGAAATTCATAGGAGTCCCACAAAGTATTTGAGAAAATTGTTACAGCAAAAACAATGTTAACTGGAACTGAAAGTGGCAGAGAATAAAATGTGAAAGAGGCTTCTGGACCCTCAAATTTTATAGGCAGGAGCAGGCTGTTACAATTACTCAGCTGCAAATATGTACTCTCTCTCTCTCTCACACACACACACACACACACACACACACACACAGACGCAAAGGATGATTCAGAGGGCAAAGCTGAGAGTCATGAAGAATTATCCTATGCTGAGAAACCTAGTTAAGAAAAAATTTAACATTTGCCAGGCTGGATTTCAGAATTGCTATGGACCAGTGACTTTTTTTGTACCTTCTATTTCCCCCATTTTGAACAAGAATGTCTGTATGTCTATAGATGTTTTCTTACTCCTGTTTAACCATTATATGTTGGGTGTGTGGGTGGGCAAATAACTTGTCTTTTTAGTTTGACAGATTGACACATCAATTTAAACAGCCTTCATCAATGCGTGGACCTGATGTAGATAATACATTTCTGGATATTGTGGAGATGCTATAAAAGGATGGGACTCTGAGGGACCTGGGAGAGGATGAATGTATTTTGCACATGAGAAGAATGTGAATCACTGGGGGCTAGAGGGTGAACTGTGGCAGATAGATTGTAGGGTGCCCCCATGGTCTCCACCTCCCGAGTATTTATACATTTATGCAGCCACTTTTCTTTAGTGTGAGTGTGATCCATGGCTCACTTCTAACCAATGGCAAAAGGGATGTATGTATGTAATTATATAAATGTGATTAAGTCACATATGATTGCAATTGTATCTTGCAAGCTGACTCTGTCTTTCTCTTGCTAACTTTGAAGTAACAAGCTACCATGTTATAAGATACACATGAAGAGGGTCCCACAGCAAGAAACTGAGAGCAGCCCCTGGCCAATAGCCAATAAGGAACCAAGATCCTCAGTCCAGTAACCTACAAGGAACTGACTGCTGCCAACAATCACAGGAGTAAGGAAGCAGATCCTTTCCTAATTGAGCCTTAGATAGGAAGCCCTGGCCTATACCTTGATTGTAACCTTGCAGAACAACCAGCTAAGCTGTGCTTAGCCTCATATAAACTATGAAATAATAACCATGTGTTTTTGTAAGGTACCAACTTTGGGGTAAAATTGTTGCATAGCAGTCAACAATGAATACATAGAATTTACTAAAATGTAAGTTTCATGATCATAAATAATTTTGTCATATACCTAGCTAGAAATGTATCTGGAATTTGGAGGTGTTTAGTAAATATTGGTGGGAAATAAAGAAGAAAGGAAGAAAGGAAGCAGAGGACAGACACTGAGACAACAGTGTGGTCTGATGAGCCCACTACTGATGTGTCATGTGATTTGCTGGTACAAAGTAAGTTTGGTAGGATGTGCTGGATAAGTATTTTTCTGGATGATTTTGCATCTGTGTCAAACGAATATGGTTATTTATATATTGAGTTGAGGGATTTACATGTAGGTGTTTGGTCGGGAGGAAGAAATGACATGGATGTCAAGTTTACAATTTCTCAGTACCACCCTATTCCCTAATATTGTGATAAGAACTAGTTATAGCAGTCCAGTCTCAAGAAATAGCTCCACTACTTCTCACTTCTGAGAATATATCATAATTATATATTATAAATATATAATTATATGTATCAAATATGTGTAATTATAATATATATTATTATATATAATACATATATAATTATAATGTATTATATTCTCAGAGGTGATAAGTGTTATTATATAATAGGTGGTTACATAATATGTATTATATAATCACATATGATATATAGTATATCATATATATACTATATATACATATATAATACCTGTCAAGTAAATGGAATCATACAGTGTGTGATCTTTTGCATATTGCTTTTTCACTTAGCATAATATTTTTGAGGTTCATTCCTATTGTACTGTGTATCAGCAACCTCCTTTTTATTGCTGAGTAATGTGCTGTTGTACGGTTGTGTCACATTTTGTTTAACAATTCACCAGTTGATGAACATTTGAATTGTTTCAACTTTTTGTTTAATGAAAACAATGCTGCCATAAGCATGGCTCATATCACATGAAAGTCTTTGTATGGATATATATTTTCATTTCTCTTGGGTAAATTTCTAGGTATAGAATTGCTAGGTTGTATGACACATTTAAGTTAACTTTTGTCATGCTATCTTCAGGACAAGATTTAGAAAAACAAAACCTTGTAGTGCTTAACAATGCTCTTTATAAATAATATTTCTTAAAGCTCTTTTGACTTGATTTGCATGTTTGAAAAAAAAGGTAGAGTAAGGGCTGCTTATTTTATATAACAAGGAACATTAAACATATAAAAAAGCACACCTTTAAGTGTAAAGGATATGTAGTACTCTAGTCAACTACTGATATAAAGTATATATACAGAGAGAGAGAGTAGGTATTACTTTAGAACCCAATATTACCCCAAATGATTCACTTATAGGAATACTTGAACCTATATTAAATGAAGGTAATTTAAAAAATGAGATGCATGGCTCTAATTATCATACATTTTGAGGAAGGAAATATAAGAAGCCATTTCATATACTTATTTATATAACATCTCTCAAGTGCAGAAACATAAAGCTAATTAGTGTAAATCAATGTACAAATAGAGAATTCATAGCAAATAAAATGAGAAACTATGCTCAGAAATGATTGCTTGTATTATAATGAACTGCAAAAGCCTTAGCATTTTCATTGGTTTGGTGAAAAGTTCATTGATCTGAACAAGGGGAATCATGAGTGTAACTGTAACTGTATTTTTTTTTCCAGAAACAAACATTACTACAGGCTTTATAGGATTAATAAAGTTTTCTAGGAATTAAGTACAAAATATCCAGAATAGCTTTCAACTCGTATGTTATGTGTATGATTCTTCTCACTTTAATGTTAATTATTTGTGGAATTCTAGAACAAAAAGGCACTTAGTGAAGATTAAAAGTGTAGTCTTTGGAATAAATATAAAAGGAAAATAACATTGATTTAGTTTGTCTGCCTCATAGTCTGCAAGAGATTAAAAAATGTAACATGATTTAAGAAGGAAAGGCTTAAATTAGTGAATAGATGATGAGTCTGAAGAAAGGTATATAAGATGGTTGTATATGTTCCTGAGTGTTTTGGTTTGTTTATATGGAGGGCATCAATATTATCCCTGGAGACTTCTAGGTACCATTGTCAAAGAGAGAATAATCAGCTACAGCGGCCATGGGTGCAATACGGTGTGGTATTTCTTCTGTTCAAAGCTCTAGGTGTGAAAGGCTGGGCTATTCAAGAGACCAATAGTAAGTGCATCACGATTATTTACAATACCAAGCTTTTAAAAAAGTCACCTTACTTTTTTTTGGTGTCCAGATGTTATACACACATTTTGCAATGGTAAGAAACTTTAAAAAGAAACATCATGTGTACACATAAAAGAGTGCATGAGTGTGTCTAAACTAGGACTAAAATTTGGGGAATTTGTAAGTCAATCTCAGCATGAGAAAATTAACTGGCATCTGGGTAACTAATGCTTTTTGAGTGATTACCATGTGCTAGGCATGGTTGTAATTGCTATATACATGTGAACACATTTAATCTTCTTAACAGTCCTATGATGTGGGTGTTTATGGTCATTTCCATTTAGTGGATGAGGAACCCTGAGGCACTGGGAGTTAGGTAAATGGCCCAACATTACACAGCTTGGAAGTGCTGAGGTCAAGATTTGAACTCAGACAATCTGGCCCCAGATCTTGCATTCTAAACTAATATGCCCTATCGTTCTCTTTAATGATTACACAGAGTAACTTCTTTGTAGAATGTAAGATATGCCTATCTGAGTATTGCCCTGTTATCCTAAAATACATACTACAATAAAAATCTTTCATTTACCCTATACTAATTGAATATTTATAATCATTTGAAAAAATATAATAAAGTTCCATGCTATTAATAATTATGTTGAGAAGAAACTATTTTGTAACTTTTTTGAAAATGGAAAAAGTACTTTTCTGTTTAATATATCTTTTAAATGGAAAATACTTTCTATAGTCATGATTATAAACTTTCCTTTAGTTTTAATTCTGTCTCAGGGTTTGTTGGTGGTGAACTTGCCTGATTGAAAGTCTTGGGCAGGTTTGGGATATTCTCACTCTGATTCAAGAGTTCACGATGCATTTGAACTCCTCTGTCCTGGGCAATGTCAGGATTGGTTCAAATAATTATTCATAAGATATAAAATGTAATGAGAAGAAACATTATAGGCAACTAGTCTTTTAGAACCTTGTTTTAAATTAAAACATGGTTTTAATTTACTTGGGCATTTTAATTAATGCTTAGGCATTTTAATGACAAAATTGATAGCAGTATCAACTAAATGAAAAATCATAATATATATCTTTCAGTTAACCAAAAAGAGGTGGAAAGGCCTAGCAATTGATACCACAAAGATACTGAACTGTGCTTTAGCCAAGTAGGGGGCGTAGCTCCTGGGATTGGAACAAGGTGCTTCTGAAGTATGAGTTTATAAACCTCAAAACAAGACTAGTGACAAACTTTGCTTTAATATATCTAAGTTAATGTATAAAACAAGATTGCTGGTGGAGAGGTTTATAGATTTTTCAGTAAACAAGTTGTTTTTAAACACCTTTAAGCTGGAGAAGAAGCAACTGCCTACCTGTAAGTAATTGGTATGCTAACTGTAGGTAATTTTTTTCCAGGCATTAGCCAAACCTCATAAAAAAACACTATTATGGTAGTTATTTCATTGGTTTGAATTGTCTCAGGCACTTGCAATTTTTTCAAAGACTGTATTTCTCTGAAAATATCCTATAACTTAACATTTTCACTCCTCTGGCTCTTCTTTGCCTGGTTACTTCAAGGGGTTTCTCTCAAGTACTACCGTAGCTTAGAGGATGAATGTTTTCTTATTCCTATCTGCAATTCTGTGAAAATAAAGCAATTGTTCAGTGGGTAGTACTATGAATGCAAAAATATGTCTCCACAGAAGCATTAGCGTAATTTACTGTACATTCAATGAAATTAAGGCAGCCAATAAGGAATATAATTCTTATTTATTTTGAAATGATGTAACAAATGACTTTGTTACCTTTAAGCTGCATACTGGCTTGAGCTCTTTTAAAATTCTATGGACTATGTAAGCTACTCAATTTTAAGTTTTCATTTCTGAATTCAAGATTCTTTGGTTAGGCAAAGAATAAAAGTAACTACCATCAAGAAGAAAATATAATCATCTAATTTCTCCTGAACTCTGTATAACATTGGCCATTAATTTACTTCAATGTATGGTGAAGATACGTAAGCAGAATGTACAATGTATAAGACATGCATATATCAATGTAAAGTAGTTAGTAATGTTTATTTTAAATTCCACAGATCCATTTAGATTCCTTTGGTTTGTATTTGATCTATTTTGTTACTGCCTCTATAATTCTGCTGATTTATTTCAAATTTTACAACATCTATTTCTCCTTTGAGAAAATGTAGACAACTGGTATTGGGATAGTTTAAATTGTGAAAAATATTCAATTACAGTAAAAGAAATGCATTAGAACTAGAACTTGGGTGATTTTAAATTTTACTAGAAGTAGGTGTCAAGTTACCTAAGATGTCCGAGAGAGCTGATGGGTTATGAATTAAATTTTAGGTTCTACTTATCGTTTCTTAGAAATCAATTTAAGACATCAGTTTTCAATAGCTTTTTTATGTATAACTAAAACAGAGATATATGATATTTGGTACAATAAAGATACATGGCTTCCAGTCTCTGGAGACATCTGTCTTCATGAAAGAGATGGAGAGTTCCCATTTCTACTTACAAGAATGAATATATGTCATAATAAAGACCAGCTATCATTTGTTATATACAAAATATGTGATTCTTTCTTTGACTTTTTTTCTGGATCTAGACAACCACAGATGACATTTATGAGAAATGAACTGCACTGAATTCAACTGAGAAAGTAGAAGATTCTGTATCTCCATTAACTTGTGAGAGGCTCATCATTCCAAACCTTCTCCAGACAGCCCAGCGATCTTCACATTCTCTCACCTCCATGGTCTATGACCGTCATTTGTCAATTAATTGAGAACAGAGTTCATATAGAGTCTGTGTATGTTTCAGTACACATGTAGGAATATCTAGGGAGGTATTTTGTTCTGGGCTCTTTGGAAACATACTCTGAGACCCTGAGATTTACATGAGGAAAGTTTATTGAGGAATACTTTTGAGAACTTGAGTGAGGAAAGCAAGGCAGAGGGAGAAGTTGAACTGTGATGCAGTTGCAACAGAATCCCTATCAATCCCACAGGAAAGGGGCCTCACTTTGGGTGAGGCAGCTCTTTTTGCCTGAGGGTGATTCCCAAGGAGGGACTAAGCTCTGAACCACTGTCAACCAATGTTTCTGATAGCTGAAGAAATGAGAGCTTCACTCCCCAAGAGTGAAACTCCATCTCAAAAAAAAAAAAAAAAAAAAGGAAATGAGAGCCTCAGCCTCAGTCCTGAAGCTGGGATCTGGCAGGTACACTATAGCATCCACTCCGGTAGGTAATGTAATGATGAAGGTTAATAGCACAGTCCAAGAGACAGATACATTGGCTTGAAACTTGCTTCTATCACATACTGGTTATGTAGCCTTGGGCAAGTTACTTAACCTTTCTGTCCCTATGAAGTGGGGATAAAGATACTGCAGGTTATCTCACTGAGTTATTGTGAAAGTGGATGAGTTAACACATGTAAAGCTTATAGAAGTTCTTGGAATATGGTGAGAGCTCAACACTCGTCAGCCATTATTATTAGAGGCTGCTATAAAATAACAAAACTGGTTTTCACATGAACTTGCCTATATGAATATTTGTTCCTGTTTAGGTCAGGTGGGCTAGTAACAAATACACTCCAAATCTCTAGTTGCTTCAAACAACAAGGATTTATTTCTTGGCCATGCCACATGTATATCATGTGTTGACTGGTTTTTCCTCACTTTAGGACTCAACCTGACAGAGCAGCCACTAGCTGGAACATTGCCACTGCTGTGGTGGAGAAAAATATAGCATTTGAAATGCATGCTGACTCTTAACACTTCTACCTGCAAATGAAACATGCCATTTCTACTCACATTTCATTGGTCAAAATGAATCATGTAGGTACATATAACTCTAAGGGTGGGAAGGAAAATGTAATCCCGCCCTCTTCCTGGAAGGAAAACCAGAAATACTTCAGGAACAGCACTAAGATTATGGCAATTTAAGTTTTAAAAGTTATCTGGGAAGATACTTAGTCTGAAAGCTAACTTTTCTTGAGCACTTAGTATCAGCTAGGCATTGTGACAAAGAGCAATATTATGAAATAGATTCTATTGCAGTAATATCCCAATATTGTACATTTCGGAAAAAATCTGAGGCCGGGTACAGTGTCACACCCATAATCACAGTACTTTGGGAGGCCGAGGCAGGTAGATCACCTGAGATAAGGAGTTTGAGACCAGCCTGGCCAACATGGTGAAATCCCATTTCTACTAAAAATACAAAAATTAGCTGGGCGTAGTGGTTTGCACCTATAATCCCAGCTACTTGGGAGGCTGAGGCAGGAGAATGACTTGAACCCAGCTACTTGGGAGGCAGAGGTTGCAGTGAGCCGAGATTGCATTACTGCATTCCAGCTTGGGAGACAGAGCAAGACTCTGTCTAAAACCAACCAAACAAACAAACAATAAACTTACACTTACAGAAACTTGATCAATACCATATATCTACAAGGTGGTGAACACAGGCTCTTACTCAGGCCTATGTGGTTGTAAAGCTCATACTCATAACTACCACTCTACTTCCCCACAAGAATGTCAGTGTTGCCAGCATGACTTGAAAGTTTTTCAACACATGTTCTAAGTTTTTTTCCAGGAACTGCTTTCTGAGTCTACGGTTTAGAGGAATCTAATTCCCTAAATGTATAAAGTCTCACAGGTAGTAGAAACTTCTTTCTTGCTCCCGTGATGGTATCAGATGGGTAGATAGATCAGTAGAGTGGTCCTCTTCCATAGAGCGACAGACTGATGGACACTCCATCTTCTTTGGCACAAGGTATTCAGGGGTTATCTTCTTCCATACGGTCAGAAGGATGCCTGCGGGCCAGGCCTGGAAGTGATGCACATAACTTCTGCTTACTTTCTACTGACTTGAAACTCAGTCATAGCACTATACCTGACTATAAGGAAGGCTGGGAAATGTAGTTTAGCTGTGTTCCTAGTGAGTCTCACCTGTGATGTATGGACTGTGCTGTGTGTTTTCATGGGATTGAATAGAACTTAAAATTGGGTAAATGTAATTGTGGACAGCAGGGAATCTCTTAAAGTGACCTCATTGTTTGGCCTGTAATCCTCTCTCATTTCAGTATTCCAGAATATTGTCTTATTTGAGTTTATTCCACTAACATTTAGTATCCTGCACTTCTTAACATGTTTTATATTTTGGCTTTGTGCTAATGGAAATTTTATGGTTAGAATTCTTTACCTTTCCTTTATTTTTTTTTTAGCATGGATACAGGATGATACAGAGGACACTCTGATAATCATTAGTAAACAACCCTGCATTCTGACCCCAGAGGAGGGTTTCACATGCTCCTTGGCCAGCACTGCATGCTTCAGGGGCCCACAAGGCCACCAGATAACTCTGAGGTCTGGTGAGAAAGCAACATTTTCAGACTTAGCCCCCAGAGGGCTCCTAACAAGTTTTTAAGGAGCTTCATGAGGGATGGAGTGGGAGAGTGGACTTTGAACTGGAAGGGAATTTTGAAAGCTATTGCAATGAATTGCAAAACTTAGCCTTTATTAATGTTTTAGAAACTTGCCTTTGTAGGTTGGGCTGGAGCTGTTTTATTGCCTACTCCCATAATTAATCATAAGGTTACTAAAGGTTGGGTTCTGTATCACGCCATAATTCTAGGGTGCTCGTCATTATTGGAAGCATGAGGAGTCCAGTAACGTATATCACTTAAAAATTTTTAAATGTTTTCACCGGCACTATATTTTTTTCATTTTGTTCACTAGGGAGAGTCAGAGTCTATTCTCTTCTCCCTCTACTTTGTATTTCTAGACTAATCTGGGGTTTTTATATTTTGTTACATGGAACATGTATGCATAATGTCTCTAAAAGTTAATAAACAGATACCTGCAACATTATTTGGTGGAAGAAAAACCGGTTCAGCAAGGTTCTATTACTTTCCTCAGGTCATGTGGTTGGTAATAACATGTCAAATTTTGAAGCAAGTTCTTGTGACTTTTCATTGTTCTTCTCCCCAACTATGTTGCTTATCATATTTGTTAGAATGCACTCAAGAGAAGCAAATATTCACTCTTTGAGGATCAATTCCGGTTTTGAGAATAGCCAAAAGTTGCCTGGTATTAAAAGTTGGTGACTGAGTTAGTTAACATTATTGTGGATAAATAATAAGGTATGTTTATAGACATATTTGAGGCTCATAAACTGGCACATAATACATATCCTTAAAATATTTGTTAGTTTCAATTGACAAAAATGCACAAATATTTAGAAAATGCATAAGCTGACTATGTATCCATGTGATTATTAATTATTTTAAGATCGGAACCGGATCTAAGGAAATTGAAAACAGAAACTAGCTGAAAGAAAACTTGGCAGAGTTCAAACAATGGCCATGCTTAAAAACTGAACTTTTGTTTTGAGTGATTTTTTTTAATGAAGTCTAGTATGCAGCACTAAATGTGTGATTTGGCCTTTGAGAGGGGTTATTTATAAAGATGGAGGGGGAATGAGCAGTTATTCCTATCCATTATGTGTTAGGTGATTTATTTCATTTAATCCTTATATCTGTCTACGAAACAGATAATGCTTCTATTTTAATGATGAGGGAAAGGCTCCTGGTTTTCAGTAACTGATCAAAGGTCACACAGCTAGAATCACACAGTCACCATAGGAGGCATAGCTTGAATTAGAATCCAAGTCCATCTGTTATGAAGCCAAGGTCTTTCTTCCAAACAATGCTGCTGCTTTTCAAAGGGATAAGAAAGGATGGGGACGAAGTAGGTTGAATGGTGGTTTCATCCATGAATGGTTGTTCTGAGGGTCTTAGTCATTGCAATAAAGAACAACAACAAAAATAAAAATTACAAAGATTACAAAAGAAGAAGTGGAAGTGTTCCGTGTTATAGACTGTTCCCAGAGGAAATATGCAAGTCTCCAAATCAACTACATGAACTAATGAATTCAGTAAAGGCACAGGAAACAGAGTTAATATAAAAGAATCAACTGTTTGTTATGTAACAGCAGCAACAAGTGAAAAGTAAAATGATATAAAATCCCATTTATAGAGCACCAAAAATACGAAATATTTATGAATAAATTTAACCCAAAAAGTTCAAGACCACTACATTGAAAACAATAAGGCATTGCTGAGAGAAAAATAAAGAGGGCCAAAGTAAAGGTTCATGGATTAGAACACTCAATATTGATGACAATTCTCCCCCAATTGGTCATAGAGTCAATATGATCTGAATAAAAATTTCGGCACACAGTTTTGTAGAAATTAAGAAGTTGATTATAAAATGTATATGAAACTACATTGCCAAAGAAATTTTTAAAAATAAGAATGGAATTGGGAGACTTATCTTACCTGATTTGAATACTTACAACAAAGCTACAGTAACAAAGACAGTATGGTTTTGGTGAAAGCACACCCATATAGTTTAGATCAGAACAGAGTCCTGAAATAGAGCCACAAGTACTTGATCAATGAATTTTTGACAGAAGTGCTAAGGCAATATAATGGGAGAAATAAAATCTTCAAAAAAAGGTCCAAGGTCAACTAAATACTCATGTGGAAACAAAATTAACATCTATCCTTACATCACCCTACATTCAAAAATTATATTAAAATGAATCATAGATGTTAAATGCAAAATCTGAGATTGTAAAACTTCTAGAAGAAAATATAGAAAAAATATCTTTGCAAACTAGAGATGGGAGAAACATTTTAGAAGAAAAATGCATGAAACATGAAGAAAACAATTGACAAATTGGATTTCATAAAAATAGAAAAAATTGATTTTTGAAAAGACACCACTAATAAGATATAAAGTCAAGCCACAGACTGGGAGAAATGATTCACAACACACATATCAAGAAAGTAACTTATATGTAGAATATGTAAGGAACTTTCATGACTCCATACATAATAAGACAAACACTAAATAAAAAAATAGGCAAAAGGTATGAATAGACTTCTCCAGAGAAGATAGATGGATGGCAAATAAGCACATTAAAAAAGTCACTAGGGAAATATTAATTATGATCACAATAAAATACCACTATATACATACATATTAAATGACTATAAATGGTAAAAAATGACCATTCCAAATGTTGGCAAGGATCTGGAGGAAATAGAAATTTCATAAACTACTAGTTTGATTGTAAAATTGTACAACCACATTGGAAAATACTTTTTGGCAGTTTCTTTGAAAGTTTTATACATACACTGTGGCCGAGACATTCCACTTCTAGGCATTTACTCAAGGGAAACAAAAACATATGTTGACCTAAAGATAAGATACACATGTTTATAGAGTTTTACTTATAATATCCCCAACTTGCAAACAATCCAAAGGTCCATCAGTGGATGTATAAATAAACAATTTGTGATATATCCATGCAATGGAATATTACTCAGCAACAGAAAGAAATGAGCTGTTGATATGTGGAACAACATGTACAAATATCAAATTAATTATGTTGAGTAAACAAAGCCAGGTAAAACCAGGGTATATATTGCAGGGTTCATATTTCATGTTAATATTGTTAAATGTAAATTTATGTATAGGGATAGAAAGAAGACAAGTGATTGCTCAGGGAAGAGGTGAGGGAATGCATGGCTTATAAATAGGCACAAAGAAACTTTTAAGAGTGATGGACATATTTGGTGTTTTTATCATGATGACATGTGTATACATGTCAGGTTGCGGTTGCATGCCTTAAATACGTACATTTTCAAGCACTTCAGTTATACCTTAATAAGATTGAACAAATTAGCACTAATAGACAGGTCTGTAGATTTTCCAGCTGTGGAGCAAGTGAGCATCCATTCTTAAACCCTAGGTTAAATTCCAGATTCAGATGGCATAAATCTAATTTATTTACTCCTGATACTCAACCAAATCTGAATAAAGGAATTTTTTAAAAGCCACAGACCTTTAAGAAACAAGAATAGGGAAATGACAACAATAAAATTTTGAACGCTTGAATCAGACTGAAAAGTAGTAAATTACCTGAGAATGCCAAATCTTCAACTGGGAATGAGTTAAGTCAAGAATCAACTTGCATAATGTTGCAAAAGGCTCAGGAATTATCAGCACTGAGTACTCTTGGAAGTGGGAATGAAAGGGTGAAGGTAAAAAAGAACTGTTTGCATCCGATTTAGAAGCATTAGATGCCTAGATTCCCGCTCACCTGCTCTATGATCCCATGCACTGCCCTTCTCTGTCCAGACATGGAACTGGAAGTTTATTCCTTGGGTCGAGTAAAACAGAGACTCTCTGGACTGGAGATGCCTGGCAAAATTGAGAATAGCGGTATTATACTGACAATAAGGTGCTCAGAGAATATGTACACAATGAATACTGAGGCTCCTAGCCTACTTCCCTTATGGGCTTGAGAAACAATAGTAGGCAGACTTTTCCTTCTGGGCAGGAGATTGAATGCTCTATGGAATCTGACCAGCCCAAGAGGAAAATATCTAAAGAAACTGACATTGAAGGTTCCAGATGAACAGTCCACCCAGTTCTGTTGACTGTGAAATTCTTGGTACAAAAGCTGTGCCGTTGGACTTGTAGCTTCTGTCAACTTTTTAGCTCCCTTTCCTAGATATGAGAAGACAACCAAGAATTACTAGATAGCTGATGAAATTTCTAAAGGAGATATAACAACTAAAAAAGAAAAATCCAATTTGGTGGAAAGAATACTTTTCAAAAACTCTCAATATCTCCAGAAACAGAATTTAAAAATTATATACTTACAAAGAACAGGATGCTTCAAAATGAATATCCCAAAAAACCTTGGAAATTTAAAGTGGAAAAAGAAATAAAATACTCAAAAAAATACTTGAGAAATTAAAGGAATTTCTTCCTGTGAGTACTGCAAAACCAGAACTCAAAGCAAAATAAAACAAACAAACAAACAAAAAACAGAAATGGAAACTAAGAAAAAAAAAATAAGAAAATCAGAAGACCAGCCCAAAGTCCAGGAGTTTCAGAAAGACATTCGAGAGAAGTGAAGGGGAGGAATTCATTAGCAAAAATAATTCAAGGTTATTCCCCAAAACAGAAAGATGTGATTTTCTGGAATGAAAAGATGCTGCAAAGTCATTAAAAATTGATCTACTACCAAGGCTCATCATAATATTTCAGAGCACTGGGGATAAAGAGAAGATCCCATAAGCTTCCAGGGGAGGGGAAAACCAAGTTATATAAAAAGGAAAAGAAATTAGACCAGCTTCAGAGTTCATAAAAGTAATATTGGAAACTATAAAACAATGGAGCATTATCTTCTACATTCTAAGGGAAAATAATTTCCAACCTAGAAATCTATACTCAGCCAAATAGTCAATAGAATCCAAGGACAGTCTCAAAATGTTTACTCCCATGTACCCTTTCTTGGGAAGCTACTAAGGATACACTTTATTAAAACAAGTTTGTGAAACAAGAAAAAGGGAGAGATTGGATGGAGGAAACAGGAGATCCAACTCAGGAGACAAGCAAGCTCCCTTTGTTTGATGGTGAAAGGAAATCTTTGAATGAGAATTATCAGGCATTAAGGGGAATCACTGGAGTGTAAATGAGGTTATAATTTCAGAGGGAGAGATGTCTTCAAAAACACAAAGTTGATAGAATAGTTAAGGTAAAGAAATATATCAAGAGGGTATTTAGCGACATAGGGAAAAACTTGAAGCTGACTTAGGGATAAGTACACACAAAGTTAAGCAAATAGGAGAAAACCAGAAACAATGTTAGCTCCAGGGTAAGTAGGATATTGAGCAGGGAAGAATTTTAATCATAATTTATATTATGGCTCATTTTTGAATTATATACATAGATTTGATAATGAAAATACTGACTAATCAAAATTTTGACTTTACTAGAAAGGAATGGGGTATGGGGAGTGAACATTTACTTGGAGAGCAAAAAGAACTACACTTTTACTTTCTATAGTTAATACATAACACCTAAAACTGAAAAGAAATCTACAAATAGCAATGTGATCATGTTCTTGGGGCAAATACTGAGACTCAGCTAAGAGTTGAAAATGATTATGGAAGGAGAAATGGAAAGTGGGGGTGTCTTGAGATTCCTGTTTGTATTAACAAGTCATAGAAGTAGCTTACTCTTGAACTATGTGCATGTATCACTTAGATAAGAAACACAAATTTAAAAAAAATTGTCCTCAGTTCTAGAATTTTCAACCCTTAGAAATTTCTATTCACTCTGGTGGAAACCTTGAGAACTTCTAACACTCCTCCCAAATGTGTGATGAGATTGTGGATCTCATAAGCTCTTTGCTCCAGGGCAGTTTCAAGCATGGCTTACGTCTGACACAGCCAACCTCCTGGTGAATGATAGACAAATGAGAATATCCAGGTAATATTAGCCCTTAGAGATGTGGAGAGTAACTAAATTTTGTTAAGTTGGGGAGAGAGACAAGAGGAGAGTAGTTCCACCATCAGCTAGTTTGTTAGCAGAATTTTAATTTTTGAAACAGAAATATTAACAGAAAAAAATGCATCATTAGGTACGTGAGTGATATGGTCTGAATGTATGTGTGCCCCCAAATTCATATGTTAAGACATAATCCCCAGGGTGATGATATTAAAAGGTGGGGCCTTTGGAAGATGATTAGGTCATGAGGCTAAAGCTCTCATGAATGTGATTAGTAACCTTATAAAGGGGCTTGAAGGAGCCTGTTTGCCCCTCCTACCATGTGAGGACCCATAGAAAGTTCCATCTTTGGAGAAGAGAACAGACCCTCAGCAGACATCAAACCTGGCAGCACCTGGATCTTAGACTTCCCAGACTCCAGAACTGTGAGAAATAATTTTCTGTTATTTAAAAGTTACCCAGTCTAAGATATTTTGTTATAACGGCCTGAATGGACTAAGATAGTGGGAAAAGTAAAGATGATAAGAACAGATAAGTTCAGAGCAGATTCATTCATTGGATCACAAAGGAAGATCTTATTCTTCATTTGGACCCATAATTAATTTCAAGGGGAAGTTTGCTGTTTTATATAAAATGGGAAATTCTGAAAATATTTCTAGATGAGGCACTATGGCAATATTACTCATTCAAAAAGGTGGAACTTTATAAGGAACTTTTTCTTCTTTGATTTTATGTTATTTATAAAGAATTTAAGGTATCTCTTAGTGTTTCATGCCCTTCGTTTGGAATTCTGGACGTAATTTCCTATGCAAACACTTGCAGGTGTTTGGGTCTACAATGCCAACCCTCTAATGACTCATTCATCTCTGGTTGCCACAAAGCACTGGACTAATTTTTCTATGGAAAAATTCAAATATGCCTTCATATTGGGCAGTCAGGAATACTTGTGACCTTATTTTGTAATGGAAATTAAAAAGTACTGATGATAGGTGGGATCAGGAATAGAGATGCTCTTTAAGGGCAGGAGAGTATTACTATTGGGAAAGGTACAGCTTAGAGCAGTGAAGATTTACAATTCTTCTTCCAGTGCCTCTTGGCAGAAAATACTGTGGTATCCAGACCCCATTCTGAATCTGATTTGATTTAGTTCTTGGGCTAGAAGAGAATAAACATGTAGTTAGGAGCATTTCTAGGCAGTAATAGATTGAAGAGACAGGTAGAGTGGAATCTCAAGAAGAAAGAGGGAAAGAAGGAGATTTCTTTGGTCACATAATATTCTAGTTCTGGCTCAAGATATTTTATTTACATATATATGTATATCTTCTGAGTTGGGTGCATGCACACATATGTTGAGCTCATATAAATCAAAAGCTGTCTGTACACCATTTTGGTATCTTGTCAATCTCACAAAAACTAGTATCAATGAATGTTGTGAAATTTCACAATTCATTAGAGAGTAACGAAGTCTAAATGGTAAGAATATAAACTCTTAAGTTAACATGCTTAATAATTAAGAACTTTTGCCTTGGAGCAGATAAGAAACCCAAGAATTATATATTAACTTAACGAAGAGAAAAATATCTATTTAAAGAACTGACCATTTTCTAAAATTTCAGAACAGTGCACATAATTGGTTGCTCATAACAACACAGAAAAGGATGCTCAGTCTATGAAATTCAATCTCAATCAGTTTTGCATTTTATCTGCATCTTTAATATCAGGATAGATATTATAACTACATGCTTTGCTATTTTCCTGAATATTTCCTTTGGGAGGCTGAATTTTTTCATAGATAAAAGGGAGGTTTACAGATATGTTCAATCCTATTTACCAGAATGAGTTTTTGGCTGATCTTTCATATTGTTTTACTGACTGCTAGGAAGAATTGTCCTCCTCCTCTTTTATTTCATAGAACATTTCTCTTTTCTTTCTTCTCTTTTTCTTATTCTTTTTCTCCTTCTCCTCCTCCTCCCCTACCCCTCCTTCTTTTTCTCCTTCTCCTCCTTATTCTCCTCCTCCTCCCCCTCCTATTTCTTCTTCTTTTCCTTCCTCCTCCTCCTCTTCTTCCCCTCCCCTTCCTCCTCCTCCTCCTCCTCTTCTTCTTCTTCTTCTCCTTCTCCTTCTCCTTCTCCTTCTTCTTCTTCTTCCTTCTTTCTTCTTTCTTCTTCTTTCTTCTGAAATGGCCTCACTCGGTTGCCCAGGCTGCAGTTCCTTAGCACAATCATAGCTCACTGCAGCCTTGAGCTCTTAGGCTCAAGGGATCCTCCCACCTCAGCCTCCTCAGTAGCTGGGACCACAGGTGTGCACCACTGTGTCTGGCCCCTATTACATAGAACATTTTACTTAGTTTTCTCACTGATTTTGTGATGTTGCCCTAATTCTATGCCTGGCACAAAGATTATATAAGCAGTAGGGTACTTTGTGGACTCATGTGTGGCCAGGTTTGTCCTGGGATCTTCACCCTTTCACTCCCTTACTTGTGACCCACCCCAGCCTATACAGAGGGAAGAAACTGAGATGAAGGGATTCACAGAGGTAATGAGCCCTTGGATTACTGAGGAGGGCTGTGGCAACATCCTCCAGCCCCCCAGCCCCTGCCACCTCAGGTAAAGGAAGCAGAGGTGAGAGGAGGCTCTTGTAACATGTCCTTTAAGCCAACCAAGGAGTTGGCTGCAAGGGTACTACTAGGAGACAGTGAGGGTACGTAGAATAAGAGGAAACTCGCCTTCTTGTCCCCAGCTAGAGACTTTCGGAAGTACAGAAGCCCTTTGCCTTTCCTGGGGCTGCCAGGGGAATATAGAATGGGGAGTGAAACTTATCCTGAGTGAGTGCACAGTGCTCCTTGATGATTACGCCTCCGTAAATTCAGAGACTGGGGCTTCCTGATTATCTGGGGAATTCTGAAGGCAAGAGGGCAGCTGGAACAGCCATAACAATAGCAAAATGAGGGGGTGTCTGAGAGTAGCCTGCTTTTTAAAATCCTTTGGCGTGGAAAGGATGTTTGAGTTTCCCACAGATTAAGAGGATGCTGTGAAAGGTACAAGCTACCTTAAAGGTTTCTTGCTCCAAAGGTGGCTTGCTAAGGCAAGAGAACACCCTAGTAATAGGTTGGGATGGGAGGAGATATACCACAATGGGTAGGTAAGGGAGAATGTCAAGAAGTGAGCACAAGCGTATGCTTTCCACGCTTCTAAAGAAACTTCCTGTGTACCTCACTGAAGTGCTAGGATTTGGATGTCTGACCAACCCAGAGGTAACTGATGGCCAGCCAGTATTAACCAAGGGAGAGCTAAAATGCACAGTAATTGAAACCAACAACAAAACATGCACCTTTCCTTTAGTCTTCTCTTCCTCTCTCCTGACCTTAGAGAAGCCAGAAGAGCAGGGGAAGGATAGGAAGGAAAAGAGAAGGAACAGGTCAGTTTCTTCTCCACCACTGAAGCCCTGAGTTAGGGGAGTAGAAGAGAAGCTTTGAATTGGATATGAAATTAAATTTTGATTTAGACTGGACCAGATATCTTTAATCCCTGCATGGATGTCACCATTGATGGAATGGGGCTTCTTTGTATACCTGAGAGAATGCGGCAGCTATGGGATCTGCCTGAGACAAGGACTGAGAGATGCATGTCCAACAGAGAATGCTTAAAAGCAGTGATTGGAGAGAAGTAAAGCCATTTCCCACTAAATTCGGACTGTTCAGTCAATTGATGATACTGAGAGAGATTATGCAGTAAAGTTATTTTGCTGACTGGTAAAGAGTCTCTTTGAGGATGGTATGCAACTACCACAGAAGTTGGTAGATTTCTTCTGTGAATAAAATCAATGTTTGGGGCTCAGTCTATTGGGAATGACTTATTACTAGTACTAAAATTTGTGTGTGTGATTTACTAAGTCTTTAATATGGTCTTCATTTGTTGCTTCATTTATTCAAATGTTTATTAATTGCCTCTGTCTTACACATAGAAAAAAGTAATGCTAAGGCAGTTGTCGCTGTGCTCAAGGAGAAAAATAAAATAACAGTAATTTATACATGTTAGTATGTGCTGGGAACTATTTTAAGTGTGTTATGCACATAAATCTAATGTAATTAATTTAATCCAAAAGGTAGTTCCTCTTATAATTGTTTAATAATGAATGAAACTGAGTTGCAAAAAGGTTAAGTACTTTGCCTAAGATTATGTAGCTAGTAAGAGTTGAAGCTGGAATTTGAACCCAGGAACTCATGCTATGCTGCTTCTCATAATATAAGGTATTTCCTCTAATATAGAATTTAATTTAGACTATGATTAAGTTTAAAGACAAGATTACAAGGAGAAGGATTAATGTGACCTGAAAACATTGGATAAGACTCCAGACTCATATGTTCCAATGCTCCAGGAAGGCCAACCATAAATGGAAGGTATATCTTTAGGACTTGGAATGAAAGGACACATTAGTGTCATTTCCGAGTTTCAGCTGTTTGTAATATTTATTATCTTTTTTGGTGTTATCACCCAGAGACATGTTCTTTGCAATAAAATAGATAGCTTAATAGATTTCCTTAATATTATTTTGGAGTAGACATCATAATTTCATTTAGACTTTAAGCTTTAGGAGATATCTATATATGTATCTATAACATCTGTATCTATATTATCTGTAGCATCTGTATCTATTTGTATTTATATCTGATAATATTGGTGGGTCCTTTGTAGAGTTGTCCTTGAATTCTGGAACAAATCTCTTCTGATGCATTCTGTAAAACATGAGGAAAAAGCCTTTAACTCTTTCATGTCCTAGTTTGGGCCAAGGGAACTCATAGCTATAGAAAAATGACACACTCAGCAAACAGGAACAATTAGAAGGCTATTGCTTGTTGTATTTTGGGAACAGCTTTTGAATGCTGGCTTTGTGGCACCTCTTACCTCAAAGTAATGTGGAATTATCTTATACATGGAGAATTTAGCATTCTAGCTGCTGAGAACTCAACATTTCTAAGGTGCTGAGATTATGGATCCTATCACTTCCAGAAATGGTTTTTGGAAAAAAAGAGTCTAGGCGTGCAACTTCTTAGGAAGGCTTAACACAGCGTTTCTAGTTACACTATTGTGGCTCCTAGGCAAAGTGCAGAAACAAGAGAGCCAATACCTGAGTTCTAAACCCCCTTCTGACAACAATCTGCTTAATGACCCTGGGAAAGGCAAGCCACTTTCCAAAACCCTTTTTTAAATCATATATGAAATTAAGGGGTTTGGACTAGGTATCTAGGATTCTTTCCTGGTCTAACATTTGATGTGTTTCTCTATGGTTCAAAGCATAACCTAATGGGGAAGTTTATGCCATTCTAACATGGCATGCTGGGTTAGGAGTGGATGATAAAATATTTATACCACTCTTTCATTCAGTAAATACAGAAAAAACTGGTGTGAAACTTACCAGTAGGGCAGGAAGTTGATTACTTCTCTTGTTTTGATCTCTTTTATTACATGTCTTTGTTTTGCAGGCTTCTACACTTCAGTGCCCTCCTTGACATCGCAATAAACTCTACTCCACACTGAAGCCTTCACTGAAAACTTCAGAATAGAAGTTGGCATAAAGTATAGTAATTATGGCTTTCATGGAGTGACGTGTATGTTAAGGACTTCAAAGCATCCTACTATTCACATGTGTGGACTGTGCTAAAGTAGAAGAATCTATAAAACCAAAGGAAAACAAAAGTGACAAAACTGGAGGACTTTTATTTTTATGGAGGCAGATGGGCAAAGTAAGGTAGGCTGAATGCCACTTCAGTTCTAAAAGTCTATTTATTTTCTCTTGGTCTGACTGGAAGTGCTGTCTATATAGCCCAACACTTTCAAGGGAAGGATGACGTTGGAGGCTGCCATGGCAAAATAATAAGAAAATTGTCAAATTGTCAAAAATCGAGTTTTAGGATTCAACCTTTGAGACTCATAATTCACAATCTGCTTTCTTTGCCTTCTTTCTTTACTCAGTCGTGGTTCATGTTACTTTAAATGTTTAGACAAAAAATTCTATCGTAAATATGACCATTTAATTTCCTACAAGGTTTTCAAAAGTTTCTTCTTGGGTTTATTCATCCCTATGGAAAATTCCTTAGAGAGTTTTAAGAATCTTCAGTGAATACTTTTGGAATAAAGGGAAAGAAAGCAAAAATGCTGTTTTATCATCGAGAAAAATGAAACTCAAAACAAGCTTAACCATCAAACCTCTTCTTTATTCCAATTTGGCATATTTGTAATAGCAACAAAAAGCTGTTCTTAGAAATAAAATGCATATTTCTTACTCCTAAATACCACTGTACAATGAGATTTCCAAGTCAATTTTTGGGGGAAAATGTGTAACTTCTGTATAATGTATTTAGGGTCTTAAGTGACATATTTCTGTTGGGTGGTTTATATGTTATCTGTAGATAGCACCTCACTACTAAGGCATAAGAAAGAAACTTGTGCTCAAAGAGGAGGGATGCAATAAAAATAGAATTTGATTTCAACAAGTGGATTTGATCATTTGCAAAATGGTGATAATAACCCCTTCCGTACCTCACAGCATTGTTACGTTATTAGTTAATTATAATGTTAATAGTACTAATAGTCATCATCTCAGCATTCCCAAGAGAGTCCCAGGGAGGTCATATTAACATCAATTCTTATATTTTCCAGTTTGTTAGCTTACAAAGTGTAACTGCAGAGTCTTAACTTGATATTCACCATCCCCCACCAGCTCTCCTCAAGTGTGCCCTAGTGGGAACTCAATTTGTTACCCTTTTTCTGTTCTTTTTCCTTAGGGGGTGCTGCCGTGAGAACATAGATCCCCTACTTCTCTGAAAAGTGCCGTGACATTCCCACTGCTGTGTTGTTCCCCCTTAGTTTCTTCAGGACACATCTACAATTTTCCTTCCTCCTAGAATTGGGAAAAGCTCTTTTATTCGCATGGACTTTTGCTTTTTCACCTGAGTTCGAAAGCACCGGGCATGGTTGTGCCTTTAAGTTTCACAGTGTTCTTCACAAAAATGGTCTGAACTGCAGCATTTCTTTTTTCCGTGAGATGGAGTCTTGCTCTATCACCCAGGCTGGAGTGCAGTGGCACGATCTCGGCTCACTGCAAACTCCGCCTCCTGGGTTGAAGCAGTTATCCTGTCTCAGACTCCTGAGTAGCTGGGATTACAGGTGCCCACCACACCTAGTTAATTTTTGTACTTTTAGTAGAGATGGGGTTTCACCATGTTGGTCAGGCTGGTCTTGAACTCCTGACCTCATGATCCGCCCACCTTGGCCTCTCAAAGTGCTATTACAGGTGTGAGCCACCGTGCCCAGCCTGAACTTTAGCTTTTACTTGTAGTCTCTCTCTCTTTCTCTCTCTCTCTCTCTGTGAGAATGAGCCCTTGTTTTGCTAAGCCAGCCTGGGGAATACAACCCATTCCACCCTCCATTTTTGATCATCCTTCTTCCTTTGTTTCTTCTTCAAGTCTCTCTTTTCTCCTTCAGAAAACAGACACAAACACACACAAATACACACACACACAAACACATGGACAAGAGCAACAAACCAAGGATATCCCACACACACACACAAAATCCTCCAAACATCATTAATTTATGGAAATAGATGGGGAGAGACAAGATTGTCAGCCGCACACCAGCAATCACTGACTCAGTCTAAACAAAGAGTAACATAATAATGGTACACAGCAGAGAATCACCATTTGAATTTTATGACCAGGTCTTTAATAAGTATCTTGCAGCCTGTTATAGAAAAGCACTTTCAAATAGTATGATAAGTCTCATAATGGGAAAAGAATCCCCTGGAAGTATTGAGCTTCCAGCAATAAAGGCATTTAAGTAGACATATTATATGATCAACTTTAAGAGGCAGTTTCCAATATGTGTTGTCCTCATTGCTGGAGTGGAAGAAACCTGGGGGCAACGTATCATTTATTTAGCGTAACATTGTATTTTGCATAACACTAGAGTTTCTAAAGAATTTTCACATATACTAAGCTATTTTAATCCTTGCAAGCACCCTGTGAAATAAAGCAAGGATTGTGCTTATTTAATAAATAAGGAAAGAGGTTCAGTATGATTGATAAATTTTCCTGGAGTTTCAGGGCTGGCAAATAGCAGAATTGGAGTCTGATGGCAACCAATTATATCCTTAAACTTTACATATATTGCCCAGTGTAAAAGTTCAACGAACGCTCATTTCTTTGTTGTCTGGAAAGGGCTATTGAAAAAGCAAACCTAAGTGAGACTTTTTGATCGTCCATGCCTGCCCCAAAGTTCCAAGAAGTTTTGAATCACGTAAAAACAATCAGAAAACCCTGTTGGTTTTATTCGTTTTTTTCCTCCATCCCAGCTGGACTAAAATATGCAAAAGCTATGGGATTTCATGTCATACCAACTGTACAAATTAGCGGCACAGTAGATGGTGAGTTTCTTCAGAGTAGGAACCTTTCATCTTTTTATATTTCCCCCTTATGCTACATAGTATTGACTTAAAAACACATCACCACACACATGTAATTAAAGAAATGGATAGATGGAGAGATGGATGGATAGGTGGGTAGGTGGAGGTGACTAGGGACCCTAGAGTCTGTGACATAAGGAACTAGGCCCAGTTCTTAAAGACTCATATTGCAGCTGGTCTTCTAAGAATCTCCCTAACTTTCTCGCTACCATTTGACAGACAGACATTCTGCTACATTTTCTCTCCTGGGTGACCTATAAGGGTTTACATTCACCAGTTCTTGTAACTTGTTCTTCACTCAAACCCAGCTTGCTGTTAATCTGCTGTGTCTAAATAGTAATGGATCCTGCACCTGCTCTAAGACAGGCTGTGAAGTGAGGCTTCTTTCAGAGCCTGCAAATTCAGGACTCCAGGAACCGCAGAATGGTTGTTTCATGATGTATAGCTGGAGGTGTGTACTTCTGTGTGTTGTTGGTCAATGATGATAAAGTAGGTATGAGTGCCTCTGTGAATTTTCTGTTGTCCTTTCAATTACCACCATTTAGGAGCATTTAATCAGGTATAAAGTGCTAGCGGTGGGAAAACCATTTCAGGTTGCCATTGCACTGTGGAGGCAATTGTGGCCTTTTTTTCCCCCCATATTTTCTAAACTACTAAAAATAGTGTTTCACATTTACCTGCATAATTTGATGTCTGCTCTTTCCCTGCTTGAGCAGATAACATGATGACAGCTGCTCTGATCCCTAATTTTCCTTTTATTTTCAACTTTGACCATGGAAACATGTTGAGCCCCAAGGAAGCACTCAGTTTTACTATCAACAGGTAGAGTTGCCCCCTTAACTGGTCATAATGTCTCCTAAATAGTATCAGGCCCTAGTAATCCAGGAGGCAATCCACATTCCCTTACTGAAATAGGGAAGGGGAAGATTCATGATAGAGGGGATATTGAATATTTGAATGTCGTGCCTAAGTATGCTTACAGGTTAGTATGCTGTGGATATTGATGCTTATAAATCTCAAGATTTTGGCAGTTCTCAAAGTACAGTCTCTATCACCAGCAGTATCAGTATCACCTGGGAATTTGTTAGAAATGCAAATTTGTGTCCACCCCCATCCCCAATCTACTGAATCAGAAAATCTGGGGGCAGGGCCAGCAATCTGTGCATTTGCACAGATGATTCTGATGCTCACTAAAAATTGAGAACCACTGGTTTTAGGATGTTTACAAAAGACTGAACCTTTTTTCTGTCTTTTTAAAACAGTGGTGTGGACAAATTAAATTGTCCCTTTTCTGAACAGCATTTAATCATACTGAACAATTATTCATACCTTTTCTCAGGCATATGTTAATCATATTAGAAATGCCATTCCCTTATCATGCAAAAGGGTAAAATCAGCAACATCCTTCCAGTGTGGGTGGGTAAATGAAGGCTCCGGTACAAGAATTGAAATGAAATATGTATGCAAACAGTTCTTAGTACTGAACAGTTTAAAGAAGGCCTACCTTTGCACAGAAAATGTCTATAAGAATTACTCACTAATGCCGCTTAACAGAGAGAGGAAGAGTAGAAGATAATGTGGGAATAGGGTCTTTTTAAAAAGATACCATTTTAAAGAAGAAACTTATGTTTTATCATAGACAAAATGCTTTGTGTAGTACTAAGAGGGGCATATCTATGCCTTTAATGACACTCTAAGCCAGTGCTTTAAAATTTTATTGTTGTTTTTATTGCTTGGAATTCCATTTATCTATGAGAGTGTTGGGTTAATGTGTGATAAGCACATTGCCACATCAGTCCATGATTAATTAGCTGACATTTATTGAGTACTTAATATTTGCCCCAAACTGGATGAAAATTGGGGAATATAGAAACTATCATCTCTGCTTTCTAACAAGTTTGCAATCTAGTTGGAGAGATGGGAGTAAAACTCCTGAAAAACTTGGGGTCAATAAGATAACATGATCAAGAATGAGAAGACATGACATAGACTGCAAATGCAGGGAAAGTGCACTTTGGGGAGTGGTCGCTCCAGTGTTTAGTATGTCAGAAAGTAGGCTTCATGGGGCAGATGGATCTCAAAGGATGTCTAAGATCAGCAGTGGATTGTTTGCAGAAATGGCCTAATTCTTCCCCTGCTTGTATCTCTGCTCTTTGGCATTGCAACTTTTCAGGTCTTTATGTGAAGATGTAGAGTCTACTCTTCTGTCCCTAGAATTTGAGCTGGACTTGTAATGGTGGCAATGTTGACATGCTAATTCTGAGCCTAGACCTCAAAAGACCTTACATATCTCTGGCCACTCTCTTGAAACACAATCAGCTGCCAAGAACAGGCCCAGGTTAAGTCTGTGGGAGGAAGAGACCACATACTTTATGAGATGAGATGTTTCAGCTGAAGCCATGGGAGACTAGATAGCCCTCAGCAGAGCCATCAATGAGATCAACAGAAGAACCCCCTAGCTGAATCCAGTCCAAATTGCCAACTTGCAGAATCTTGGGCTAAATGAACCAACAGGTCACCAAATTTTGAAGTGGTTTGTCATATAGTGACAGATAACTGATAGAAATCTGAAAGGTAGAGAAGAAGAAAGTGTTCTAGGCCAGAGCTGTACCTCCCAAAAAGTCAAGTCAGAAATATGTGAGGCCAGGCTAGAGAGAAGTAGAGAAACTAGTAGGATTGGATGTTTGAACCACTTTCTTTCAGTAAATCGCTAGAAGCACCAGGCAGGGTTCAAGCGAACATATGCTGGAGGCCAGACCTGCCCAGCTATGCTGCTAAATGGTGATCTTCTCCTGAAGCGCTCCATCAGGGAATGAGAAACAGGATCTCCCCTTGCCGAGACACACAGGGAGCCTGATGACCCTGTCCCTCCAAACTGCACTTTGAGAGAACGGAACCTTGTTTTGTAGCCAACTATATTATGCCAAGAACAAAAAGATCTTTGTAGTTTACCTTCTGTTTTTATTTTTTATATAAAAATCTAAAGCTTCTATGACATACTTTCAAGAAACTGCCAGAGGCAACACGTAGAATCCCAGAGTAAAGATATCATGAAGTTAGAGTACTTTAAAATTCTTCAGTTCTCACAATGTGGATCTATCGCCCATTGAACAACAACTTTAACTGTTTTATGAGGTCACTGAATATATTTTTCACCATAAAAGAACATAAGAGGAAATATTTACCTTGAAGTGCTAAAAATGTGTTCCCTTTCTGTGGAGTGGTATTTGTTTGAAAAGAATATCCCGGGAGACGATGGATTCTTGTTTTAGAAATAGCTCTTTAAATGTGGCAGGACATGTGGGGATAGGGGGACAGATGGGGGTGGAGGTGGGGGAGCTTGGTATTCAGGTGGCACAATACCAGGTGGATGTTAAAGACCTACAACTCCTTATGCCTGGGATCTTTTGTTCCAGTAGCCATAGGAGCTTCTTTCATTTCATGTTTTATTTTTTGCAAAACCATTACTTGACAAAGTGCCATAAACTTTATACAAAATGGCCTCGTTGAGCAAATATTTTATTCAAACTATGCTCCTATCAGCAGTACCACACATGTCATAAAGTCATGGTGAAGCAGGAATTTCAATAAAAGAAAAAGCGGGGGTCACGAAGACCGAAGGATCAAAGGAGCAAGGAGTAGAGGAGGCGTTACACCTGAAGTGGACACTGTGTGTGCGCGTTGCAAGGAGAGAGCGCGTTATAAAGTTGTTGTTTTAATCGCTGCTTGTCGCCTGCGAACATGTTGCTCCCTTTTAAGTGTCAAGCAAGCGGTTCACCCGAAACTTTTCTGCACCGAGGACCCGCACGCCCGGGGTCCCACCTGCCCCTCTCTGCCTGCCTCCCACTGGCGCCTGGGCATCCTGCGCCGGCTACAGGTCCTTCCTCACTGAAGCGTCACCTCTCACTCCCCAGTAAATCTCCGCAGCCCACTCGGACTGCAGCCTGTTTGCCGCCCGTCCTCCCATTGCAGCACTCGGGGCGACAGAGAGGGAGGAGGCGCTCGGGGACAGGGACGCCCAGGAGGACCCACTCGCGGGCCCGACTCCGCTCTGGCAGCAGCATGGGGAAAGGACGCGCGGGCCGAGTTGGCACCACAGGTAAACAGACTGGCGAGGCGCAGGACGCTGTCGCCGCCGCGGCCACCCAGCGATTTCCAGGCACGCAACTCCGCCTCCAGGGCTCTCTCCCTCGCGCTCTCTCCCAGCCGCTTGCTCGCAGCCCCAGCAGCAGCCGCAGCACCACTTCACACAAAGGACTGTCACCCGCGGAGCAGCTCCTCCACCTCCACGTCCTCCTCCGGTGACAGCAGCCCCGACAGCAGGGCTCGGGCGCGGCGGCGGCAGCGGCGGCGCGGGGGGTGGGGGGACCTGTCACTCCCTGCAACCAAGGCGGCGGCAGCGGCTTTTTTGCCTTTTCTATTTTGCTCTTTTTTTTTTTTTTGCCGTTATACCTCTTCTCCTTTCTGTGGCTCCATCCACTTCTTCCCCCCTCCTCCTCCCATAAACAACTCTCCTACCCCCGCACCCCCAATAAATAAATAATAGGAGGAGGGCAAGGGGGGAGGAGGAGGAGTGGTGCTGTGAGGGGAAGGAAAAGGGAGGCAGCGCGAGAGAGCCGGGCAGAGTCCGAACCGACAGCCAGAAGCCCGCACGCACCTCGCACCATGAGATGGCGACGCGCCCCGCGCCGCTCCGGCCGTCCCGGGCCCCGGGCCCAGCGCCCCGGCCCAGCCGCCCGCTCGCCGCCGCCGCTGCCGCTGCTGCCCCTACTGCTGCTGCTGGGGACCGCGGCCCTGGCGCCGGGGGCGGCGGCCGGCGACGAGGCGACTCCCGCGGGGGCCTCGGTGTGCTACTCGTCCCCGCCCAGCGTGGGATCCGTGCAAGAGCTAGCTCAGCGCGCCGCGGTGGTGATCGAGGGAAAGGTGCACCCGCCGCGGCGGCAGCAGGGGGCACTCGACAGGAAGGCGGCGGCGGCGGGCGAGGCAGGGGCGTGGGGCGGCGATCGCGAGCCGCCAGCCGCGGGCCCACGGGCGCTGGGGCCGCCCGCCGAGGAGCCGCTGCTCGCCGCCAACGGGACCGTGCCCTTTTGGCCCACCGCCCCGGTGCCCAGCGCCGGCGAGCCCGGGGAGGAGGCGCCCTATTTGGTGAAGGTGCACCAGGTGTGGGCGGTGAAAGCCGGGGGCTTGAAGAAGGACTCGCTGCTCACCGTGCGTCTGGGGACCTGGGGACACCCCGCCTTCCCCTCCTGCGGGAGGCTCAAGGAGGACAGCAGGTACATCTTCTTCATGGAGCCCGACGCCAACAGCACCAGCCGCGTGCCGGCCGCCTTCCGAGCCTCTTTCCCTCCTCTGGAGACCGGCCGGAACCTCAAGAAGGAGGTCAGCCGGGTGCTGTGCAAGCGGTGCGGTAAGTTCCTCGCCCTTGGGGGCGCGAACCCGCGGCGAAAAGGGCGCATTCCGAGCGCGCGGGCACCGGGGCTCGACGGCCCCCCAAGCAGAGCAGAGGCGCTCCGGGTCCCAGTTGGTTTCAGGGTGGGGGGCTCTCAGAGAGGGAGGTTTCGCCTTCTCCAGCTTCCCTTGTCTTAGGCTTTGCCACTGGGGAAAGCCCAAGTTTGGTCTTCAGTTGGGGCCGCCTGAAACTTTTTAATGCTCTGGGGTTTGGCTCACCAAGTACATGGGAAATGTGCCGGCTGCTTTCTTGCATGTGGGTGATATGAACTTGGTTTTGGTTAGGAGTTGCTGATTCTGGGCCTCCTTTGAAGGAGGAAGGGTGAGTCCCGCAGGATTTTAACGCTTTCCCATCACATGGAGTCCAGTGTGGAGATGGTTAGGGGTTTGCTTCTGTGTCTGAGAAGTCTCTGCAAGGAAGGGGCAGTGAACTGACATTCCCCGACAGATGAGGTAGAGCTTTTTGGCAACTCAATGTCCAACAGAGAGGTGAGGTCTGTACCTTGTGACTATGTGCAATAGGTGAGAAGTATAAAGTTGTTATTGGTGGGGTTTTTTTTTTTGGCCAAATCATCTCAAGAAATTTTGTTTTCACAATATTTTGGTTTGGAGGATGTTTTTGCACTTCAGTGAATCAGAACAGATGAACGAAATTATGGAGTATCACATGTAGGCCCTGAAGAAGAATAATTTTGGAAGTTTAGCAGTTGATCTGCTACACCTTTTCCCACTCACCACTGAAAAGTATTCTTCCCGGGTCTGCTTCATATGATCAGGTTTGAGAAATTAGCTGATTATCTCATTATGTTGCCGAGGTAGCGTTATGTTTATGCCATTCATAAACTAATTTCTATGATCTAAATATCTGTATAATTTTCTGATTACCGTATAATCACTAACACATAGCGGGGTTTCTTCTCAAACAGTAAATTAACACGATTACACATCACAAATTCCAACATGCATAATAGCTTTTCCCCCTGGTCTTTATGTATCCGTCTAATAGACGTTTGGGTTAATTGAATTTTTATAAAACTCAGCACCATGCCATGCAGAGTCTGCCTGTGATGGAGAGTATGTCAGTTCTTTTAAATTTGTGTCTGGTGGGGGCCAATTATTTAAATTTCTAGTTGATATTTGTGGTGCTTATGTCCTGCAGTTAATTAATACCTGATGATTTGGTTTTAATGACAGCAAAGATCATTGTTCACCCACCGTTCCCTTATCTGAACAATGTACTTTGTATGCCAGAGACCTGTTAGGATTGCACCACTCAGTGGACAGAAGCTGTTCAGTGAGAGTGGTGCTGAAGAAAGCTGAGTGGCATCGGGATTCCCCGAGACCCACTGATAGATGTCACTCTAAAGCATGGGAAATGCTCTGCTGGGAACTGTCTTATTAGGGAACAGAAAAGCTCAGCACCACTATACTGCAGCATATTTTATTCTCTTATAGAATTGGAAACAAAACCTTTTAAGCAACACCACTGTCCAGTTTTCACATGTTTTATTGTGTATAATTCAGGAAGGATTTTCCCTTTATCCCAAGTCATATGAGTTTTGAATCTTTCACTCCACAAGGTGGGAAGTTAATATAAAGGGGTTGGTAGTCAGCTATGATGCCTAGCATTGGGGGTGCATTACCAGATTATCAATTGTGTTAGTTATGCCTTTTAACTAGAAAGAAATGTAAGACTTGAGAGGTAAAGTTACTATAAACATCCAGAGAATGTTTGGAAATGGAAAGCCCATGTTGTTTGGAGGAATCATATTCTGTTCTTGTGCTTCTAAGGAGAAAAAACTTCACTGAAGGTACTTAGTTTTGTCCCTCAGTTTGCCAGTCAAATGAAATAACACATAGTTGTAAGTTGTGGCACATTTTTAAAAAGTGGGTTTTTAGTGAGCTGGAAATCTTTCTGCATGTAATCGAGTATATTAAGACCACAAAGTGACTGCCCTGGGTTTCTATCGTTATTGTGTGTGCTAGGTGATTTTAGTGTTATGTGATTTAAAGTAGGATATTGCTTTTAACCTCAACTAATAGATTTAGCTAAGTTCTAACTGAAATCGTGCTAAAAGTTTCTCCTCACATTTTTACAAACATAGTGTTTCTTGTAATACTGGAGGATAAAAGTAAATAATACCAGCTATTTTATATAATGTAAATTCAGTAAATCTGTACTTGGAATATTGAGTGTAAAAGTGTGTGTGTGTGTATGTGTGTAAGAGAGAGAGAGAATGAATGAATGAATGTGTGACTTCATCCAGTTGTGTGGTCTAAGATAATGCCATTCAGAATCTGCCAGGCAAAGAAACACACAAAAGTGGAAAAGAGAGAGAGAGAAACGAGAGGAGAGAATAAGAATGAGAATGGGGATTGATTTGTCCTGGTTGAGCTGCTTCTGGTCAGAAGATTTCAGGGAGAGTGATGGAGCAGAAGGCCCTCACCTAACACCAAGCTGCCCTGGGGGCGTGATGGTTGTGTGCAGGCTTGAGCCATAATGCTAGGCTGGAGAACGAATAGAGCAAAGTCATTTTGTGATATCATACCCAGGGGAACAGTTTCCAGCTCTGCTGCTGTCAGCTGCAGTGCTGTTTCCTACAAGTTGTTTGCTAGTGTAGAAACTACACATGCAACAGATTAGCCTTAGGGTTGAGTTAATAAAAATCTTTCCTCTTGAAATTCCTTTTTCTCTTTCCCCCTCATCTAATATAAACTCCTGAATAATGTCGATAAAACAAGAAGCTCTTTGAAACATGGACCTTTGGAAACAGAAACTATTAGTGTATTTTAGAAGACAACATGGAAATTCGTAGCTTGTTTGCTTTGTAGTTGAAGTTTGTATAAATTACACTTCCTTTACAGTTATTTAAAGTTTTTGTAGTCTTCGCTTTTTCTGTTGCTCACTGAACGACCTAAGAAATATTCCTGGGTTTTATGTTCATCGGTATGCAGGATAATTTGCTGTTCAATTAAATCTCTATTATTCAAACAAGTCATTGTTTGATGTGCTACACTTTTAGCTTCCAAAGCATTGTGGTTATTCGAGGCAGAAGCTGATTTCCAAAAAGGAGTACAAACACTGAGGTTGGATAACATCTACAACTGGGCCATGTCAGATTTGTACATCAATTCTGATCTTACAAGCCAATCTAAGTATTTTATATCATATGATGGTAGAATGAAGATGTATGCATGTATTGATAATGTAAACATCTTTGTCAAATATTTACGATACATAGCACTTGCTCTTTTTAATATCTTCAGTCACTATTTAATAAAGTGTGCTAACCTTGTGGTGTTTTGAAAATGAAAGAAAATGCTGCAGAGATTTTCCAGTCAGCATTTAAGAAAACTATTCTTAATAAAAGCTATATTAAGGAAACAGAACAGTAACAGATATAGCCCGACTGCTTGTATGTTGTAAATACACATGTAAATTTAATTTCCCAAGTGTTTGTGACTGCTCTTTTTAAACTTTGTAAATCTTGCTGTCAAAAATATATACTGAATTTAAAATAGCTCCTTCTACTGAGTAGAGAAACTATATATATATTTGTTTATATTTATGTTAAAAATGAAACCTACATAGGTCATTTAGGAAAAGAACTCCTTAGAATAAAAATATTTTAAAAAGTGGATTTAAGTATCTGAGTCAGAATATTTAACTAGCACTAGGGGATCGTTCTCATCAGTTCTGGAGTATCTATATATCCTCCGAATCTAGGGAAAGTCTTACCATATGTCCTGATGTATTAAGTAAGACTAGGAGGTTTAGACAACAGAGAATTAAAACAGTGAGCTGTACTTCCTCTGGCTGGTATATTTATAGCAAATGAGAGCAAAAGACGTGATTGGGCGGGTTATTGCCCTTGTCAAATATAATTTATTCATTGTTCAGGAAATCTCCTTTGCTTCCATACCTATTTTCTTCCTGTTTTTTTTTCTTAATTATAAACATAATGTCTTTTACAACCCTCTTGTACATTTTCATGACAATTTATGAACTGCTTAGATATCCAAAGATCTCTAAATCCCCCTAGCAATACTTAGCCTTTTATTTGTTTTTAATATGGTTGAATGATCTGAAAAAATGATCTCTTTTGATAGGTCTAAATGAATGGCTATTTTGATTAGCTTTATATAGATAAATGATAATGAAAACGAAAAGCATACAGTTAGGGTTCTTACTGATTCAAGCAATTTGTTACCACCCCAAAACAGTGTAACATGGCTTAGTGAAAGTCTTCATAAGAAAGCAAAAACTAATTTATTTCTAAATAAATTATTTCTAAATAAATTATTTCTAAATAAATTTATTTCTAAATAAGATCACATTTGTGTGATCTTATTTCTATATCACAGAAGTGGGCATTGTGGACAGTTTTCAACCCATATAGAATGCTCTAAGTTTGCGCCTGCATATTGTTACTCTGCTTTTATATTATAACACGTAAGTTAAAATTAGTGTTATGAAAGAATATATAACCTGGCTAGTTTACCCCCATCCTCTCCAGAATATTGGTCGCTTTCTAATACTTGAACGTTTGCTTACTGACACATTCTGTTGAAATCTAATGTTGAATTATTTGTGGATTTACAGAATATACAAATTCACAAATAACTGTATGACTAAGACAAAACTTGGTCTTTTTAAGTTGAGGGATTGTCCTAGTTGAGAGGTTTTGTCTTCATATTGCCTAAGTTGTTGAGTGCTGTAGTGCACTTGAAGTAAATCTGTTTCTGAAGTCTTGCCCCCTGGATTTTCATCCCTAAATGCTCCATACAGGTTGAAGCAGATAAAATACAAGAAATTTTGGTAAAGTTGAAGGTGAAAAATAGATCAACTAGCCTCTTCTTGGCATGGATACAATTATTAGGAAACAGTTCTCCCTAACATAGACTTGCCATCCCGGCATCCTAGAGAGAGATGCGTACGTGGTAATTTACTTAAATTTTTGGTCTTCTTCAGTAGAACCAGGATATTTTTCCCTATGGAAAATAGTTTGTTAGGAAGTTCTTTCCTGGCCCTTGATTTACCTCATTTGGACCTAGTAAAAATTTATATCTTGTTTTAAATTATAACTAAAAAATCAAAAAGAAGAAATTTTACCTACAGTCTGGATGGATCATTGGAGACTGTCCTACTACTTTCTAACTCAGACTTCTGTTTTCTTTTTTTTTTCTTCATCTTTATTTCCCCTATGAAGATACTACAGGGAAAGCCTTGGGTAAATGATGGGGCCCAGGAGTAGATTTTGGTGTGTGAGTATAGGATTGCTAGTCATTATCACGCGGACTAGCCTTCTCTTGAAACCTTGAAATTCGGCTGTCTGGGTCCAAGAAATGTTGGAAAAGAGAGGTCTTAGATCACAAGACTGTGAATGCAAATGGTCTTTCTGTTTCTGATGGGCTCTTTGTCTATCCCATGAGGACGTGGATGGTAACCTGCATTGCATCTCTAGTTCAGAGGCTTTCTCTCCAAAGCCCAAGGCTCTGTCTTTGGACATGTGCCCTGGCTTGCTGGGAGCAAGAAAACAGCTCTGAGTGGTGCATGAATCCGGAGCTGGTAGCCGGATTCAGGAGGTAGCAGTGGCCCAAGAGAACCTAGAGGAGGGAATTGTTTCCTTTTCTTTTGCTCTGCTGTGCCAGAATATGTGAGCTGAATCAAGCCCAGTGCGAGGGAACATACCTGATGAGGGCACTAGAGTCTCGGTACTGGGTATACCCAGGAGCCCAGGGGATGGATGAGGGATAAGAGATGTGAAGTACTGTCAGCTTTGCTAAATTTGGAAAACCCATAGCGGTAATACTGTCATCCCAAATGGTTGTCTTTTATCTGGGAATTGCCATTAAGGCAAAGACACCTAAAAAATTGAGGGCATACTAAAACCACATAGTTGTAACTACGACTTATGGAGTTGGTATATTTTTTTGGCCTCTTTGATAGACACATAGAGTTTGATTTTTATGTGTAGATTAAATTCCTGTTAAATAATTAATGAATAAATGACTGAAGCACCCCAGCTGGTTGGATAGTTCTAGCAAGATAAAAACATACTTTTGATTTTTTTCTCTTCTGGTTTCTGGTATGGTGAGTTCGATACCAGAACACTGTTCTCTTCTCTTCCCATCCAGAGCCTTACTGTAATCTGGATCGACCTTTGGGGCTTCAGAGAAAGGTTATTTAATTTCCCAAAACTTTTCTCTCACTTATTTTTAGAACAGTATTTGTTCTGTGTAGCTTATAGCCCAGCAGGAAAAAAAAAAAAAAATTCCAGTGTCGTAAATACTTAAAAGTACAGAAGAGTTTTGCAACAGTCTATGAACCCTTACCACTGTTTTCAGCAGAACCATTTGTAAATCATCCCAACTTATTTTGGGTGACAGATCTCAGTATTCAGAAATTTTATGTTCTCCTTGGATCTCTCCTCACAGGTGTTTAACCATCTCAGTACTATAAGTGATACTTTATATTGAAATCTATTCTCATAATTGAAGACGGAAAAACACAGCTTATATCCCTAAGAAGTAATACAAAGAGATTTTAGATCAGTTCCTCTTCACTTACTTTTCTTGTTTCTAACATCACAAGAGCTCTTGGTTAGCCTGCAGGTGGGGTGGCACGTGCCCATTTGGGCTCTGATGAATAATGAGGTTCTTTGCCTTCACTTCCGTGGTCGGCCCTGGAGGCACTGTGGGAGACGATGTGTTATCAGTGAAGCAGCAGATGTGGTGGCAGCATTTTCCTCCACTGCAGGGAGCATCCCGGCTGTACCTCTGTACAGAGCAGGGGAGCTGTCTACTGAGAAGGAAATGGATGACTGTGTTTGCTTCACATAGAATTTCTCATTAGCCTTGTGAAGTGGTTCTGGCAGTTGGGGCCACTTAGTGATTGCCAGAATGGAGAGGTTCTGCTCAGAGCCGGTGTGCGCATTGTCCTGTCATCAGCACATAGGGCCACAACATTGAGATAACCTAGGCATGCTGCTGCTCTGCAAGCCTGGATACCTCCGGACGACCTTTTCCTCTGTTGTCTTCATTCTCATCCATAGAGATGGGTTGCATCTTGTCCTCAGGAATACCAGCACCTTTCTTTTTGTTGGAGCAGAAATTTTATAAAACACCCTAGCATTTTGGAATATAGTTTTATTCCAATGAGCAGTTTAGAAAAATTTATGGTAACATAAAATTTATCATTTTAACCATTTTTAGGCGTGCAGTTCAGTGGCATTAAGTATTTGCATTGCTGTGCAACCCTCACTGCACTCCATCTCCAGATTTTTTTTTATCTTCCCAAAATGGAAACTCTGTATTTATTAAACACTAACACCCCATTCCCTTTCCCCAACCGCCGTTCTACTTTCTGTCTTTACACATTTAACTACTTGCAGTACCTTTTTAAAGCATAGAGTTCAGAAGTATTCAATACATTCATAATGTTGTACAACTGTCACCACCATCCATCGCCATGCTCTTGACCTTGTTAAACGGAGATTCTATACCCGTTAAACTACAACTTCTCATTTTCTCCTCCCCCAGCCACTGACAAACACTATTCTACTGTTTGCCTCTCTGATTTTTACTAAGTGCATCATTTAAGTGGAATCATATGGTATTTGTCTTTTTGTGAATGACTTATTTCACTTACCATAATGTCCTCAAGGTTCATCATATTGTAGCATATGTCAGAATTGCCTTCTGTTGAAAGGCTCAATAGTATTCCATTGTACGTAAATACCACATTTTGTTGATTCATTCATCCATCCATCAGTGGACACCTGGTTTACTTTCACATTTTGGCAATTGTAAATAATGCTGCTGTGAAATGTCTTCTCAAATCCCTGCTTTCAATTTTTTTTGGGTATAAATGCAGAAGCAGAATTGCTGAAACATATGGTAATTCTTTTTTTCTTTGAGATGGCATCTCACTCTGTCACCCAGGCTGGAGTGCAGTGGCACAATCTTGGTTCAGTGCAACCTCCACCTCCTGGGTTCAAGTGATTCTCCTGCCTCAGCCTCCTGAGTAGCTGGGAGTACAGGTGTGTGCCACCATGCCTAAGTTTTGTATTTTTTAGTAGAAATGGGGTTTCACTATGTTGGCCAGGCCGGTCTTGAACTCCTGACCTCAGGTGATCCGCCTGCCTTGGCCTCCCAAAATGCTGGGATTACAGGAGCGAGCCATGGCGCCCAGCCTCATATGGTAATTCTAGGTTCACTTTTTGGAGGAACCATCACACTGTTTTCCATAGCAGCTGTACTATTTTACATTCCCATCAGCAGTACACAAGGGTTCCAGTTTCTCCACATCCTCCCTCACACATGTTATTTTCTACTGTTTTGATACCAGCCTTTCTAATGTACGTAGAATAGTGGTGAGCAGTTTTTATATTGTTGTTGTTTTCTATACAAAGTTAGTGTCTCTAATTACACTGTCATTAATAAGAAGCAAAAGTTCTCAGAAAAGAGAGGTGTTCATCTATTCAACTCTTAGTTTAAATAGTATGTAAGATCCTGAATCTGAAGCTGTGAAATAAGGAAATTACAATGGATAACAGCTTAATAAAAACAATGGTTTAAAGAGTAAGCTTAGAAATAAAAACAATGAAAGATGTAAAGAATAAGCTTAGAAAATGCACTTACAGAAAACAGTCCTCCAAGGCTATCATAAGAATGTTATATTTTTATTCATATTGCTATCAGTGCAGTCCAGAAAGGAACCTTATCATACTTTGATTAGTTTCAGAACCTTTTAATTGATTTAATGTATTCATTAATTGCCCCTACCCCAGCAATTTCCCTGTCTATATTCCTGTCCATTACTCCAATCCCCTTCTAATCAGTACTGCAGAAGAGGCTGAGTCATTCTGAAATAATACTTTTTTGTTTGTTTGAGATAGGGTCTTTCTCTGTCATCCAGGCAGGAGTGCAGTAGGACGATCTTGGCTCACTGCAACCTCAACCTCGTGGGCTCAAGCAATCCTCCACTTCAGCCTCCCGAGTAGCTGGTATCACAGGCCCATGGCACCACACCTGGACAATTTTTGTATTTTTTTGTAGAGATGGGGTTTCGCCATGTTGCCCAGGCTGGTCTTGAACTCCTAAGCTCAAGCAATCTCCCCCACCTCAGCCTCCTAAAGTGCTGGGATTACAGGCATGAGCCACTGCACTTGGCCTGAAATACTACTTTTCTTAAGCCATGTTCCCTACTCAAAGTTTCAATGGATGCACCATAGTTAACTCAAGATTTCAACGTTCAATGTCCTCATTAGCCTCAATAAAGTCTTATCTTTCTCACCTTCCCATATGAACACTTTATCCACTCTGACTGCTCCCTGAGCAGGCCAGGCACTTTCGTAACCCTCCTGTTTTTACATATGCCATTTCCTCTGCCTCAATCTTCTTCCACCCTCATTTCTACCCGTGGAATTTCTGTTCTTCCTTCTAGGAACAGCTCAAATCCTACTGCTTCCGTAACGAAACTAGTAATGATTCCTACCTGAGATATGCACTCTAGAATTTGAACACAGAACTCCTCTTTCCTGTGTACTTTATACAAGGTACCGTTAAAATTTTTCCTCTGCCATATTGTGTTTGTTACAATGTATGGATTTTTAAAATTTTCTCTGTTTTTGTGTGTCTTGCCTCACTGGCAGCCAACGCTATTCTTGCATTTGGACACTAGCAGGGTCTTCAGCTTACTTGCCAGTGAAAAGTGCCCTGGCCTCAGATTCAGAAGAATCCTTTCCACTTTCAGCTTTGTAGTTAGTACCTGTGTGATTGTGGGACGCTGACTTTATTCACTTGTTTGGGTCTCAGTTTCCTAATATGCAAAATGAGAAGGTAAAATGCTTTTCAAGGTCCGTTTAAACTGTATTTGGTCCTCAGAAATGACCCAAACATACAAACCTCCTTTCTCTAGAGCTTTTCTCTTCCTCTCCTCTTATTTAGTGTTGTTCTCAGGAGAATACACGGAGGAAAACAATTGTCAAACTTTTAGACACTCTAAGAGAAGAGAAAGAGAGCTGAATGAGAGGGAACCTTCAAGGGAAGGTGGCTTCTTCCTCTAAATCTTATCTCCATGGCCTTTCTGTGTCATTTGTAAAAATACTAACAGTTATTTGTATTTGCTGGCATCGTCTTTTCAAAAAGCAAATACCATTGCCTCTGCAAGCCTGTCTTTGAAATGATAAAGTATGATTAATCCACAACTGTATACTTTAGAATGAGAAAGTTCAGTCATTTGTGGTGCTAAAATGAAAAATAAAGATTTGAATGGTTTTACTATTTACTATGAATTTATTTTTACAATGTAGATGGGGCATTGTTTTAGGTTCTAATAATTAGCATTGTTGCTGAAATGGATGAGGTCGGCACGGGGAATGTGGAGACCTTGGTTTTCAGGGAGATGGCACCATTTCTGATGGCTGCAGGGAGATGCCAGGGTTGGGTTCTTTCTCAAATTATGATTTTTATGGTTTCGGCAAGAAAAGGATGCATTTAAGCCCTTTTGTAAGTAAAATGAGCAATGCTTAAACAGTTGTCAAATAGGAATAGTTTGATCTGACTTCTTACATTTCTGCATGAAGAGGTATTGGCAGCTCCATGACATTGGGGCAGGATGGGCAGGGCTTAGCTGGGCTAGGTCCCTATTTTTTTTCTTTCAGTTTGATGTCTCCGACTCCTGGTGGATTCGCCTACTGCAGAACAGCCAATGCTGCTTATGAAGTATGTTTCCTCAATCTATATCTCTAGCCCAGACCTTTCTTTTTGGTTCTCGATCTGTACATCTAACTACTTACCTGGTAACCTATGTCCTACAAACACTTTATGTGAAATATTTTAACCAGTGCCTCATCTTCTCTGCCAGTCCCTCTGCACATTTGTATCCTAATAACGACTCTACCCTCACTGCTAGTATGAGCACAACAGTTATTCCCAGTGACTTCCTTGGTCAACTCTTATCTGGTGCCAGAGTAGTAGGTGCTGAGATAAATTCAGTTAACCCCTCACCATATGGCAGCATTAATATTTTTTAGTTACCTCAAACCAGAAACCTCTCCTGCCCCATACCAGATTAGTGACCACATCCCATTGATTCTATGTCCTTAACAAATCTCAGATTCATCCCTTCTTCCCTCACTTCATCTTCTCTGTAATAGATTCTTACAGCAACTGTAACAACCTCTTTACGCATGGATTCTTTCCCTCTTTCATCCATTTTCTATACTGTTGCTAGAATGGTCTTTCTAAAGTAGAATAGATGGTACTGTGCTTTTACCTAAAGCTTTTTGGTTGACATCAGGATAAAACTCAGACCCCTTTGAATGGCATGTAAGGGCTTTTAGCTTTTGTCCCAAGTGTTCTTGTCCAGTTCCTTCTCCTCTCTGGAACCTTGTGCTACACTGATGACATTCTCTACATGCTCCAGGCAGCTTTAGGGCTCCATGGATTTGTACGTATTGTTCTCTTTCTCTTTTCCCAGAATAGTCTGCTTCTCTGTCTACCTGTTTGTTGTACTGTCACTACCTGTCATTTCAGATTGACTGTGCTTCCGTGGAATGGTTAAATAACACTGGATAACTCTATAACGGATTGTGCTATCGTCTTTACAAATCTTGTTTTAGGAGAAAATATGATGACTTAGAGATATGTTTATAGCACATTGTCAAGTGAAAAGTGTTGTATAATATATGTGTGATTGACTTTTCTCTTTCTTTTCTTTTCCTTTTCTTTTCTCTTTCTCTCTCTTTCTCTGTCTCCTTTTTTTCCCCTCTTCCTCCTTCCCTCCCTTTCTTCCTTTCTCCCTTCCCTTCCCTTCCCTTCTCTTTTCTTCCCATTGATCTTTCAATAAAAATAAAAGCCTAGAACTCTGTATAGCTAAATGTTAACAGTGTTTATCTCTGGGTATTGGGATTATTGATCTTTAGAATTATCTTCATTTTGTATGTTCTAAAGTTTCTATAACGAATGCACATTACTTTTTGACAAGAAGTAGTAAATGCTATTTTTAACAAAAAATAGTGACTTGTGGCAAGTACTATGTCTTACTTATCTTTGTCTTTTTAGAACATTGCCTTCCTCATGGAAGATGTATTAGTTAGGGTAGACTAACTGCTGTAACAAATGATACCCTTAATACATAATAAGTAAAATGCAATAGTTTATTTCTACCTATTGAATGAACAGAACACAAGATGTTCTGGTCCTAATTTTCCCCTGAATAAAATCTGCACTACCACCTGAGGCATAGCCAAACCTCACCTCCAGACCAAATTGGTTGAAATAGGCAGGGTTCCAATTTGTGATGGCCATTTATTTTTAATGGCCTTTCTATTCCCTGAAATGTAGACAAATTTGCCCTTTGCTGCCTCATTGCAGTGGAAGAGCCCCATGCCGGTGTGCAGAGCTGATGATGAAAGGCATCTATGTGTATTGTAGATAAATAGTGTATTAACTATGTGTAATTCCTTATGTTCAACTTAGCATTTTATGGGTGAGTTTTGCAATAAATCTTCAACATTTAATGCTCACTACGTCTTGTTTCATTTGATATCACTGAAAAATGCAGAGGGTCAGGCTACATTCACTCTGTCTCTCCCAGGCATGTTAGGTTGCCTTCTAGAGCTCTGTGTTTCACAAATCATTTTGATGTAGAGACTGTGGAGAAATATTCTCAGGCTTTATCACCGCTGACTTAATTGAGTTTCATGATGCACATTTTTTTTCATAGTAGGATAAATTAAAAATGGCTGATAAAGCTGCCTGTAAAAGCAGAATTGTTAGGTTAGACCTGCCTGGTGTATTAAATGTATTGATAAATAATTTGGCCACCATTTTTAATCACTTTTATTAACTCTCAAGTAGTTTTATTTCCAGTAACTTGCAAAGTAACTGTCATTATGGGCTCAGTCATATTTCTCTTTAAAATACTATTGAAAAGTCCATGAAAATGATTAAAGTGCCAATATCACCCGCCTACTTCCTGTTAGCAAGAATTGTTGGTGATTTTATGGTGAGCTGGGTACATGGTTGTGCTTTCTTTGTGCAACCCAGGAGGAAACACAGCCAGTTCATCCCAGGTGAATGGAGATAATGAATGGGTTTGAAGCCGTGTAAAAGGAGTAGTCTTTTGTGCATCTGTCTCATGTATGTTATTGCTATGCTCTCTTTAAAGCATTTTATTAAATGTTGAGAAGACAAGATACTTGTGAATTATGTGTAAAGTATAAAGAATCATGATACATGCAATGTGCCTTTCAGTGTCATTTTTGCCATCAGTCATTTGGCTTTGTGAGGATCTTGAGTTCAAGGTCACTGAAGAACAGCTTAACACATTGTCTTGCTCACAGGTCAATAAGGAATGTATCTCTTCATTAAAATAGATGAGAAGTTTGTCATTACTCTACTGCTTTGGCTAGATATGGTGGCTCATGCCTATAATCCCAGTGCTTTGGGAGGTTGAAGCAGGAGAATTGCCTGAGGCCAGGAGTTTGAGACCAGCTTGGGAAACATGGTGAGACCCTGTCTGTACAAAAAAACCCAAAAAAACAAAAAAACTAAATTTGCTGGGCTTGGTGGTGTGCACCTTCAGTCCTAGCTACTCTGGAAGCTGAGTCAGGAGGATCCCTTGAACCCAGGAGTTTGAGTTTACAGTGAATTATGATTGCATCATTGCACTCCAGCCTGGATAACAGAATAAGACCCGTCTTTAAAAATAAAAAATAAAAAAGAATACCCTGTATTCTTTTCCAATCCATTTGCATAGCCTCCAAATCCTATTCCTTTCCACTCAGATTTAGGCATTCCCACCGTGTGGGAGAAATTATTATAGGTGGCATTCTTAGCATGTTTCCTAAATAAATTACAAGAATCATGAGATTGCTAAACAAATGTAGGTGGCTAATAGAAAAAGAGAAGCAGCAAGCCTACTTTTTTCATTTACTTACTCAACAAATGTTTATCAGGCATCTATTATATGATAGGCTTTGTACTGATTTTTGGCGTGACAATGATGAAGAAATTAGACATGCCCCTTTCTGAGCTAAGAAGATAGAGAGGCAAAATGGTTACACAAATAATTATATAATTACAGTTGTGCTAAGCCTCGTGAGGGAAAAGTACAATGTCCTAGCCAGGTGAACATATAACAGAAGAATCTATCTTAGTCTGAAAGATACAAGAAGGACTTCTTGAGAAAGAAGCATTTCTGTTAGGGTAGGGAGGAGGAGGGGAAATGAGGAGAGGAAAGATTTGCATTTCCAATCTTGGGGCAGAGGGATGAGGAAGAGCAGAAAGGACAGTCAGTGCAAAGGAAGCAAAAATGGGGTCTGAGAGGTAAGGAACAGTCAGACCATTCTAGACTTTCCAGGATTCCATATTTTATCTTTAAAACAGAGGAACCCAATGAAGGATTTTTAAGAAGAGGAGTTATGTGGTTTTCATTTCAAAAACATCACAACTGGTGATTGTAAGGAGAATGGACTGAAAGGGAATAAGAGTGCATTCCGGGAGCTGAGGTAGGGCTCCAGCTGAGACTGGATGTGTGCCTGGACTAGAGTGGGAGCCACGGAGGTGAAGAGAAGTAAAAGATTTGAGATGATTTTTGGAAGCTTCTTTTAGCCTTGACTGTGATGGGGCAATGCCTGCAAGGGGCGGTGGGGAGGATGGCCCCGAGTGTTCTGGCTTGAGCAAATGGTATGCGCAGTAGATAATGTGATGGTGAATACTGCAGGAGAAGAAGGCCTTGTTTAGTGTATTGTTGATATATCCACATGGAAATACCAAGGAAGCATGTGCATGTTTGGAGCTGGAGGTCAGAAGAGAATTCCTGGTTGTCTTTTTGAGTGTGGTGGTTTTGGACAAAGACATGACATTTCTAGCTCCATGAAGTAGATAAGATTGCTTAGGGAAGGTGGGAGAGGGTAAGGAAAAGTGAAGAGAAAAGGAAGCGTAAGGAACAGCCACCTTTAAAGGTGAGGCAGAGAAGGAGACAGAGTGATGGGAAAGAAACAATTAGGGCAGTGAGAGGAAGACCCAAAAAGGATTCAGGAGGGAAGAAGTGGCTGCTGCATCTGAGTCCTTCGAACATCCTGATGGAAGAGGGCGAAGAGAGAGCCCAAACCAGGACTTTTTGATTGCTGAGTATTGCCACACATTTTAAATGTAAAAGTGCACATCGCAGTTAGGACCAGTGAGGACTTAGGACGCAGTTCTGGCCAATGCCAGAGGTGGAGCCCAGACCAGGAGCAGACTGAAGTACTATTTGCCAACTTCCGGGTTAAGATTGGGTTTTAGTAATATTTTTACTTATCTGGACATAAGTAGCACAAAGCTGTTTTAAGTACTCCAAGGCTTTCTGTGGTGGTGGGGTATAAGTCTAGGAAGAATGGCTAAATTGAGAGACCCAATGGATAGTTTGTATAAAGATAAGATTTTTCAAAAAATCATCAAAATTGATTGTTACTAACATGTTGCTGAAGGTCACTCTTTTATGTGTTTTTCCCCTGAGCTAAGAATTCTTTTCTATGTACTACATAAGCTGCTTCAGGGACAAATTATTGTTCAAATTTTTCTTGGCACACTGACTTGAGAATTAACTACCATTCATAGCTGGTACCCAGGTCCTACGAGAATACAATGCCTTGTCGCATAAATACTTGTGAAGTGACATCTATCAATCTAATTTAGAAAAATATTTGAGTCAAAAGGTCCTTGAACCATGTATTAGGTTGACACAGGAGCTCCCTTTATCTGAAGCTGTGACTGAGCATTTTAATGAATGGCAGTCAAAGAATTCAAAGTTGTTATTCTGACAGTAATTGCATGCATTTTTCCTGCCCATCTATATGCAGCCTTCTCATTGTCTAGGGGGCTGCTGATTTGATGCATTCATAGCTATTATTTGCATAGGGAGTTTGAACCACCATGGGAAGAATGATTTTGAATTTCCTGTTTCATTTATTTACTTTGAGTGCAATAATAGTGTTTTCATGGAAGGATATTTTATATTGGGTTTTTCCTAATTTTAATACAGAGTAAATAAGCTAAGTGTTATATTTCTGAAAACCACGCATTATACATTTTTAAAAATGGGGGAAAAGATGAAAATGAAATGAAAAAATGGGAAGACAAGTTCTGAAACCTCCGACCTTACCTGTGGGCTCCTCCCTCCAGTTGACCATGGAGAACCATAGATGACGTATTGGGCCAGACATTCTGATCTTGGACAGACCAGTGGTGTGTAAAATGGGTTGTACATTATAGTTTGCAGATTCCTGGACTAGACTTCCAGAGGTGATAATTCATGTGGCCCAGGGTTTGTCCTGAGAATCTGCATTTTTGAAAAGCTCTCCAGGTGATTTTTAGTGTGCACTTAAGTCTCGTAGCTCTTGGACTTATTTTTTTTTTTTTCAACTAATAAAGTTGAAGACACTCTGCACAAGATTAGAAGATGAATAAGAAAAGAGAGAATTAGAATTTACTGAGTTTCTATTATGGGCTGAACATGTTTACATATCTTACCTCATTTATTCCTTAACACCATCTTGCAAGGTATATCATTTTATTCCAATTTTAACCTGAGATTCAAAAAGGTTTACAGAACTTTAAAGGTCACACAGCTTCTGGGAGGCAGAACCTTTATTTGCCTCCAGGTCATCTGATCTGCTATGTAGAACCACGATATGGCTGGAACAAGAAGATCTGGATAGAATTCTAGTCACACCATCACTTGGGTGAGGTCCTTTTGCCCTCTCTGCCATCGTGGGTACCTGTTGCTAAAGGTAGACTTTCCTGTTTATCTTCAAAGAGTGCATATGCGTAGATGAGTAGGGAGAACTGCATACGTTTTGCAAGTAGTCAAATCAGATCCACTTGGACAAAACTGTCTTCTGTAGTCTACAATGAACATACCATGTTATTGTGACATTGACATTGTGTCTCTATCCTACGCTGACAAGTTCATTGTCTGAGTGAGGAAACAGCACACATCACACATTTATATTTCTCCAGGAAGGAAATGAGACATGGTAGAGTCTAGTGGGGAATATCTGGCTTCAGGGTGGACTTAGGACGTGAATTAAGGGTCAGGCCTTGGCTCCTACCTCTCCTCTGTCACTCATGACCTTGGGAACTCCATGTTTCTAAACTTTTAAATTTCTCTTTGTAAAATGAGAATAATGTGTCTCTCTCAGATTGGTGAGTGCCAGCTGAGATCATGTCTGTAGAGTACTAAGATCATGTCTGTAGAGTACTTAGGTGCCTTCTTTCTGTCTTTGTTTTGAGACAGAGTCTTGCTCTGTTGCCCAGGCTGGAGTGCAGTGGTGCAATTACAGCTCACTACAACCTCCACCTCCCTGGATCAAGTGATTCTGGTGCCTCAGCCTCCCGAGTAGCTGGGATTACAGGCATGCACTACCATGCCTGGCTAATTTTTGTATTTTTTGTAGAGACAGGGTTTCACTATGTTGGCCAGGCTGGTCTTCAATTCCTAACCTCAAGCAATCTGCCCTCCTTGGTCTCCCAAAGTGCTGAGATGACTGGTGTAAGCCACCGCACCTGGCCACAGTAAGTACCTTCTTAATGTTAATCAGCAGAGAGAAGGGAGAGTGACTCTCTGCAGCAGGATTCAGTGGAGCTAGAGATCCAACTGGCAATAGCAGCAGAAACAAAATGAATCTCGACTACTTGATTGCTGCATTCTTCATTCTCTTAGGAACCCAGCGGTTCTCCTAACATGCATGCCAAAGGTCCTTTGACAGGGTGCTGTTCCAGTTGTGGTTTGTGGTTCAGCAGTATTGTACCACCCGGGTGCTCATTAGGACTGCAGATTCCCAGATCACCTTCAGATGTGCCACTCTCCAGGTGTTTCTCAGGCTCACTGCAGTTTGAGAAGCACTACTTTAACAGGCAACCTCCTTCGGGGAGAATCATGTCTGGAGAAGTTGCTTGGTCAGAGAGATACTTGTCCAGGCTCAGCCATGCTGGCTCTGCAGTGAGGGTTCCTTCATTAGAACACTATGCATTTGTGGTGGCAGCACAGGTAGAAGACACTGAGTGGAAACAAGAGGAGTGAGAGAGGGAGAGAGAAAGAAACAACTTTCCCGGAGAAGTTAAAATGATAGCATGACTTTTCTGAATGGACTTTAGGACATGACACCAAGAATGAGCAATAATGAAATACCAAGGAAGGAGACTCCTTAGGAGAGCATCCGGGAACCATGCACCGTGCAACAAGAGGTGATGCAGGGATGGGGGTGAGAGGGTGAACTGAGGCTCCCCCAGGGAGGAGGGGGGATATCTCCTTTCTGAACCTCATGCTGAACCCAACCCTCACCAGCAACAGATTGGGGTGGGAGCTTTTGGGGGAGGGGAATTGAAATGGCCTTGTTGGCAAAATGACTCTAAAGGAAACCTTCCAGCACACACAGGAAAAAAAACGAAACAAACTCACCAATCTGCCAGACTCCACTTGCTCAACTGGAGGGCAGGGTGGTTGCTCAAACGTTTTGGGCTCGGGGCTTTGGAAAGATTTCTTGTCTTGCTGCAATGCTGTGTGGAACCAGGCTGAGAGCAGGAGTTTTGCATTTAGAATATCTTAGGGGAACTGGGCAAGATGAAAACCAACCTTTTTGTAGCTATCAAAAGGTGGACACACTTCAGCTTTCTGTCTTCTCCTTATTGACTTGGGTGTATTTGGTATGCTTTCTCTGTGCTAGGAACTTCCTGTCTCTTATCTCACTAAATCTTGACAATAACCCCAGAGATTGGCGTCATTATACTCGTTTTACAGATGAAACTGTCTCAGAGCGGTTATGGAATTTGCCCAAGACACACAAAGTGACTGGTGAAGCTGAAATTCAGAACCGAGTTCAGCTTATTAGAAAGTATCCTTATATACTACATGCAGAAATGAAATGCAACATATGTGACAGCCATTATAATGTAAACAATAAAAGTAACAGGATTTTCTCCTTGCCCTCCCTAATTCAATATACTTGTTGATTATTTACTGCTTCTGGCATGCTATGATTGATTGCTGTTCTGTGGGATATGGAGAAGTTTGAGGAATTTATGATACAGCTGGGGAGAAAAGACGTATTCATGCTTGACCAGGATGAAGCCATCACATCTCACAGGTGTTTAGACAAAGGAGAAGGCACCTCTGCTGAGGCACATCAGGGAAATCTCTAGGGAAGATACTGATATGACATAGCACTTTCTGGGTGTATAGGATTGTTTCATTTTGTTTGCAGTGTGTTAAAACTGTTTGCAGGGTGTGTTAAGACAATTTGCAGAAAAATGTTGCATATATTATTCGTTTTGATTTGGAAAAACAATTAAAACAGGGAGAGTCTTAATTATTTGCCCCATCTTTGGATAACTTCTGTACTAACAAAATTCAGGCTCACCAGCCACTAGAGATAATAAAATTCTCACTAAAGAAATTGACTAAATGGAAGAGAATTTATTTCCGATTTCCTTTTGGATGTAAACGTGTATCAACACTTTTCCTTAGAAGAAGTGTGATTTCTCTTTCAGTAGAAGGAAATAGAATTATACTCTGGCTTAAATTCTATTATTATAAACATACTTTTGTTTTTATCTTGAGGTAAGGCGTTCCTATATACTGTTGGAAGTCTGTAGTGATATAGTCATTTTCTATATTATTTGGCCATCATTTATTCTTTTAAATTCATGTCTCCGGTCTCATTTATAATTGTTTTTGCATTTTTTGTTGCTAACATTTAATAGTGACCACCCATTAAAGCTATTGCAGTACCTAAGTATATTATAAATTTTTCTGACATGTTATTGCTTCTGGATTATAAATTGGGAAATCATTAAGATTCTTGTTCTTGTTGTAATGCTATTGTGGTGATGATTTAGTATTTCCCCAAACAGTTTATATAACTTGGTCTTTTTCCACATTTGTATGTTTCTTTATTTGCTGAACAGGATATTTTAATGGTTACATCTAAACAGAATAAACTCATAGAGTTGTTGATTTGAGAAATCCTTCTGTAATGCCATATTAATCTATTTAGCTCCCAGACCTTCCTTAGCAGATCAAAGGAATTTCCTGGCCACTCCCAGAGGTCCTATTGCCTTTTATCTGTCTTAATGAAGGTAATTAAAATTCCTCAGCTTATGAGGGTCCAGTCCTGGACCTAAGTGAACTAGTCCCCAGCAGAAACTGAAAGAGGACCATAAGCAAGCTGCATTTATTTATAAATCTTTAACCTTATATTTCCATTGATCCTGATTAAGGTAGTTCCTGCAGTGTGAGGGCAAACTTAGGTTGCCAATATTTTAGGGAAATATGGGTTCTTCTTTTTTAAACTCTGGTGATTATTCTGATTCCTGTATCGTTCATTTGAAATGAACCTGCAACACTTTGTGGGTACATAGGAATGAAGCAAATGCATCTCTAACCAATTAACCAGTTGTGCCATTGATTTCTACTGATAGTTGTATAGCAAATGACTTTACACAAAGTTATTAATTAAATGCTGTGTTCTGATATTATCTAAACAAAGTCCTCTGGATGTCCACAGCTTAAATCCTCAACAAAATGTTAAAAGTCACAGAAAAAGTCTTTGACATAGCATGACTTAGGATCTCCATATTCATAGTTATTTGTTGAGTAAATATGCTTTGAGCACTTATGAGGCAAACACTGGGCTAGGTGTTACAGAGACAGTGCTGAACAAGGACCTCGCCAGTATGGTGCATATTCCCATTTTACAATCTGTCAGCTCAGCCAGTCTCTTAAAGGCCGTCTTTTCCTCAAAGTAGTTTCTGAAATGAAAAGGAAAGGAGTTATTTTAGGATTTAATCTGAGTTCTGGTCTTTAACATGACCACACAATGGGCCTCAGGGAGAAGAAAGAACAATAAGACAAAACCTTACTAAAGCAAAATGACTTCCCATTGTAGGACATGGTCTGGCACTTCCAAGATAAATGAAGCTGTAAAGTTAAGTTGTACAATTAGCGGACAGAGACAGGTAATTTGTGGGCGTGGAGGAGGTTTCCAAATATTCACAGCACCAAGTGATCAAATGCTCTAAGTAGCATTTGTGCACTTTTCTTCATACATTTAACATTAAGAAAAAAACCATAGGTTTTTATTAAGGTTGATATTAGGTTGATATTGAAGATTGATATTAAGGTTGATATGAAGCAGCTAACTGAAAATGAACTGTCCTTAAAAAGTAAATAAATAAAAAACAGTACTTTTCCCAATGAATGAAGAACTATGAAAAAGCTGTAGTGGGCTTAGCCTATGTAGTTTCCAGCATTGTCTTAAAAAGATGAAGAAAAGAATGTTGAAGCCTTTGCATTTTCAATGCCTACCATGTGCACCTGCCACTCCTGCATCTCTGGGTTTCACTTCTGTCCATTGCTAGCTCTCATTTGCTCTGCAAATGTTTCAGTATTTTCTGTGTTCCGGGAGCTGTTTATATAAGATAGATGCAATGGTAAATAAGTCAAGGTCTTCATATTTTAGGACCTTATCCTACCAACTTAATAGGTGCTAGCAGAGACTCGTTGTGTGTCTTGTATAGGGTAACCGAGTGAAAGCCCTCCTTAGGTAGGTTTCATCATCTCCACCTGGATGGAATAAATTCATGAATGTTCTTAGAAGCACTTATAGAATTGAGAAAAAGAAACACATACTAAAAACTTACTGTTGGGATGAGGAAGAGTAAACAGGGAAATTCTTTGGGTTCCTTTTCTCCTCACCCTCCTTACAACTCCTCCCTCAGATAAGATATTTAGTCCTATGATTGACCCAGACTGTCATTTTTTTGGGTCCTTCTTTCCATGCCTGTGGCCAAGCCCTGCCTGGGTTTGTATTACCAGGGATGGCTTCACATGCTCCTTGCCTGCTATTCAACAGAAGGCCCACTTGTCTTCCCTGCTCACTGTGTGGATGGAACACCCAGGCGATGGGACACCAGGGGCCTGTGTGTGCTGCCTGTGCCAGTGTTCTGAGAAGCTCCATGAGACTGGTTTGGCATAAGGGCTGTCGGTCTGCTCCACAAACCCAGAATAAATTGGATTGGAAAAGTAGGAAAGCTCATTTAGCTTTTGTGCCTAAACTTTGTATACCCAAGCACTGTTTACCGAAAAAGTTCTGGATTTGGAAGTAGTTAAGTATTCAAAACATATTCAACTATTTACGAAAGTGATGCTTATTATTCTGTGTTTATTTATCTCACCAGGGAAGCCCAAAGAGTAGGGGAGATGAGGAGTAGATTGTGGAATCAACACCCTTCCCACTGCCTCCAAACCACCAGCACTGCCCAAGGAGGGGCCCACTCTTTGTTGGGTGCCCATTATGTATTTAGCTGTGGATGAGGCCATATATGTGTCTTATATTCCTGCTTACATTATGAATAGAAGATTGAAGGTCACACTTTTGTGGGTGTCCCACTGTACCCAAAAGGGTATTTTTACATAAAGCATGAGTAATTGCACCTTTTTCCCCAAATGTAATATACTTTTATATAACATTTTGTAGAGTTAGGAGTCAGGCTTTCATGGGGCAGAGGGCTGGGTTATGTCCAGTTAATGGGCAGGCATGTAGATTATACTTTGCTTTTGATAGGTGAGGGACTCCTTAATGTACTATTATACTTCCTCTGTGGTTAGTTTTTTTCCCCCCTATTCTTCTATTCTTTTTCATCTTTGGGGCTGTAAATCAGGGGAGGAGGGTGCTTCAGGTCACGATTATAATGGGAAAAAATGAGAGAGAAAGCAAAGAGAGTAGGTAGTTGTACTCAGCTTTATTTATTTTATCCACACCTCAAGCTCTGATTAGGAAAGGGTGGGTTTTTCTTATAGAATAATTACTCGTATTCTCTGGTTGATTAGCTAAGAGATAAGAGAGTCAGGGAGAAGTACTTTACTCTTTTCCTATGTTGTGTTCATTGGTTGTTTTTTTCTGTCTAGTACCAAACTTTTCACCAACCACATACCCTCTCCCTGGTTCCCCTCCTTCCTTCTCCAACAGGGAGAGGCAAGCATCGGTAGATTCCTTTGTAGTCAAGACTTAACCAAGAATTCTTCCTAAAGGAAGAAGCTATCAATTAGCTAATTATACTTCTCCCATCCCCAATTTGTTGGACTTCTTTGAAGATGGGATGATTTAAATGAGTGGAGAAGGCTTACCTGGGTGGAGGGAAGCAGGGAGTACTTACACATAGAGTGGGAGGAAGGTTGGAAATATGAGTGAGAGAAGATATTGATAGTGAAAGGTTGCAGGGAAGTTGTCTGATAACTTATTCAGAGCCAGATGGAGGAATTGTCCTACTGATTCTCAAGAAGAATTGAGAGTTCTTCTTGCAGCAATTATTAATATCTGGTTTTGTAACTTCTCTATAACCTCTTATAAGAGTAGTTTCTCTTAGAAGGGTAGTCAGTATACCTGATACTTTAATTCCACTTACCATTATGAGAAAATAAATTGTGTCATTAGATTCTGTGCACCAAGGGGCAAGACCCAAAAACAGGATGGAATGGTGTGTAGCAGGGGTGGCAGTTGATCTGCAAAATCAGGCATGACAATTCTGAACTTTTACTGGAGCACAAAAAGGAACAAACCACAGATAACTGGTAAAACTCAATCATGTTATAGGTTAATCAAGACCATAGACTGTGTGCTTGGTACTGTGGAAGATAAAGTGATATGGAAAGCATGATCAATGACCAGTGGACTTGTAATCTAAATGTAGAGGCACCTGGACCTTAGAAAATAACTATCCCATAGGATTATTTTTGGCAAAATGTCAAATGAACAGTTCATAGATAAATGCTTTAAGAGTTCAGAGGAGGTAGAGCTCACTTCTACCTGGAAGGGTAAGAAGCTTTTGTTGAGGGAGAGAGGTTGGAAGTGGACCTTCAAGGGTGAGTGGGACAGAGATTTGTCAGCAGACCTGAATATGGGGTGCTGGGTTGGATATTTTACACATCACAGTGTGGATACAACACCCTGGAAAAACCTTATCGCTCCCATTTTAGAGTAAGGAAGCATAGGCTCAAAAAGTATAAATATATGACCCAAACTTCCTCAACCATTGACAGGACAAGTTATAACTGAATTTCAAATTTAAGCCCTTTGGCTCCAAACCCATCCTATTCCAGTACCAGTTTGCCTTTATGACCTTCTATAGACAGAAATGCTCTGAGAACAAGAAAGCAAGTATTTTGCACCCAGGATGGAAACCACTTCATTCTGGTGAGGGTACAGGTCATTCGGGAAAAAATGAGTGATGAGTTTGGAACAGTGGTCTAGGGTTGGAAAAACAGTCTAGAACCATTGAAGGAATTTCAGGCAGAGAATGAGGTCAGCCAAACTATGTTTTAGAGAGAAGGACTGCAAAAGGAATGATTTTGTAGATATGTCAAAAGGTTTATTTAACTTGCAGCATTTTAAACTTGATTACTTTTAGCCTTGGTCTGCATCTGAAAATCGATAATTTACGTAGTCAACCTTTATGAAAGTTTACTTTGATTAGTCAATCTAGAAAAGCATAGGCTTTATTTTTTTTTATTTTTATTTCTCATGGTTGTGTTTTGTTGCATTGCGTTCATCCTGGATGCATTAATGACGTGGTGTGATAAGACCCAGGGCTCTCATCTGTTTAACTTTACTAATTTGCTCCATTTTCAAATGAGTTTCCTTGGCAGGAGCAGCAGCAGAGCATGAACTCTGCTGAAAGGGATTTCAGTTACACCTCTAGTGCCACCTCTTGAGGCCCCTGGATAATTTTCTTATCGTCTTTTTGCCATTTGGGAACACAGCCACGTTGTTTACAATTGAAATATAGTTTTTAAATGTGCCTCCTACTGTGTTTTTATAGAAAGAGAGCCTCTTCTCCTGGAAAATAAAACACCATTGATTGAACCAACAGCCCTTTGAAAAGGTTTAATTATTGCGTTAATTACAAACTTCAGGACAAACTAGGGACGACTAGTAGTGAGCCATTGAGCAGATTTCTGAGCTGCTTTAAAGAAAATGTTAAAAGCCTTTTAGATGTAAGAGCCTGAAACTGAGAGAAGGAGGTGAGCATGTGAGAGATACTACCTTCTTCAATCTATAAGCTTTGCATTAAAAAAAATCCCTTTCCCTCTCTGATTTGTGTTTCCTGGGAAAGCTCCAATGACTCATTGCTCTAAGGCCTCAACCTTTTCTACCCTGACATAGATGAGAGATAGGAAAGTGGGGAGGTGGTCTAAATGTCATAGAGTAGAACTTCTCCAAAATATAGGTCACTGGGAAAAAAAAAGAAATACTCTTGGAATAATCCTTTAACATGATCATCTTCAAAATGCTCACTTTTTTTTTCTGAAGAAAAAAGAAAGAAAAAGGCAAGTAATTTCTTTCTCTGTCAAAACATTCTCTGAGGCGTTTTCATTCAGTTACTTCGATGGTTGGCTGTCGGGCAAATTATCACAATGTGAATATGGGTCTGGGAACTACTAGAATTTTCTCAAAGTTGCTTTTAATGATCTCTTTCCCAGAGAAAATAAGTCATTAAATACTGAGGTGGCTAGATGAAATTGAATGCTACACCTCAGTGATTTATTCAGAATGGGCTCTTCCATCTGACATCCTTTTGATAAATTCTACCACATGTGGCATTTCTGGCAGGTATGAGGGTAGGTTTCACATTCTAAAATGAAACTGGCAGTCACACGTTTCCCTGGTTTACAACATTTTAGCACTTACTATGTGCCAAATAGTGCTCTAAAGCTGTTGGCGTGTTAACTCATTTAATCCTTACAACCATTTTGTGAGGCAGGAACTATGATAACTATTTAGCAGGTGAGGAAACTGAGCCTTAGCAAGGTCACAATGGAGAACAGGCTGTTCGGCTCCAGTGTCTACTTAATTCTAACAGAGTACTCTAGAAGACAAGACGTTCGTCTCAATTCATATCATCTTGAATATTCATTGACAGTTGATGATTGTTTTTCTTAATTCCCTGCAAAGACTCACCCAGTCAAACAATTAATCAAATACTGATTTACCAGTGTTCTGGGCACAAGATTAGGAATTAGGATATGAGAAAAATCCCATTCCTACATTAGGAGTTCCCAATTTAATACAGAAGATGGATAAGCAAATAGGGTGCCAGAGGTTGGAGTTTTCTGGCTCAGATTTGGGAGGATTCATTTATCAATTCATTATTTTAACAAAGTGTAGTGCTAACATATGCCAAGCCCTGTGAGTGATTCCCCCATCCCCCCTACCCAGTGGTTACAGCCTGATTAGGGGAGATGAACAAGCAAGCACCATGTTGCATTTTGGTGTGATAATTGCTCTAATTATGGACAAGTACATGCAGGAGTACCACATTTGTAAATGTACCAAGGGAGGTAATGGTCTGTTCAGGAAACTGCACTGTGACTTAGCATGGCTGGAGGGTCCATTGTAAGCAGAGAGAAAGAGGTGAGGCTGCAGAAGGCCCCAGAAAGGGTTGGGAGTCAAGGGCATCGTCTGCCCTTTTAGAGACTCTAGACTCTCTTAAGACATTGAGAATGTTACTTGGTATCCAGTATTAAGAGTTCCTTTTCCTCCAAGCTCTCAGGTCACTTTAATTAAAAAGTAGAAAAGCAGAATGAAAGAGTAACCTAAAACTAAGCAATGATAAGACATTGCAAATTTCAGAAGATTGGAAATTGCCACTTTTTTGTAGAGCTTATGGCTATTTTCTTGCTGGAGACAGACTAAAAAAGTGAGGTACATATCTGTGTCTATTTCTGGGATATTGGCTCAGCAATAAAGATGTTAGAAAATATAAAATGATGGGGTTAAAAATCAACGCATGTCACATTAATTTCTGATTCTTCTATTGGAAGAAGGATCACATTTCAAGGTCAAAATATGGAGCAGTGAGATTTGTAGGGAGAAAATTTACGGGCGGATATTTGAAAATTTTCTATAAGTAAGCATTGAGAACGTTACAAAACTACCAGATTTTGTAATTTTCAAAATTACAAGGAATGTAGTGGAATTGGATAATGGATTGTGGAACCTCTTATTCTTGGATCATTGGTTTAGATAGATCCCAGATTGGCAATAACGGAAATTTATTTCAATTTTATGTCTGCTCAGTGGCTGAAATGAAGTGGGTTAATAGGTGCAATTTTTCTTTTTGTGGGGGAATGCCGTAGTCACAGAAATCCCTAAAGCGACTGGCCTTTATATCTCCCCAGATGTTTTTCCAGGACAGGTAGTCACAGAGAGGGATATCTCTCTGTCTTGGATTTCCTTTATATTGTGTGTCCAAATGGACAGTATACCAAGAGTACTATTCAGAAGCATGAGACTAATCTCAGTTTATTGTGAAATTCAATGGATCACAAAGTACTGTGTCCCCAAATAAAAACAGACGATTGGAAAATTGAAGACTAGATACTTGGAATTGCCTGAGTGCTGGAGGAAGGTGTGGGTAGGGGTGGAGGCCTGGCTTTCTGGCATGTAACCCTAAAGTCCTTTTTATCTTTAGTCTTGTCTTCTACCTGAGTAGTAGGTATTGTGAAAAGTATCTGTTTTCTCTGAGTTTACAGATACAGTTCCTGGCATAATGTATGGCATAGAGCAGGAATTCTGTAATCGTTGAAGGGGTTAATAAATGATATCATCAGCATAGAACAGTTTGGCTGCTTTATGTATAACCAGGCTACTACAGATTGGGTATCTCTTATGGGAAATTCTTAGGACCAGAAGTGTTTTGGATTTTGGATTTTTGTGGAATATTTGCTTATACATAATAAGATACAGAGGGGATGTGACCTGAGTCTAAACATGAAGTTCATTTACGTTTCATATACACCTTATACGCATAACCCAAAGGTAATTTTATATAATCTTTTTCTTTTTCTTTTCTTGAGACAAGGTCTCGCTGTGTCACCCCAGGCTGGAGTGTAGTGGTGCGATCATGGCTCACTGCAGAGTTGACCTTCCGTGCACAAGAGATCCTCCCACCTCAGTCTCCCTAGTAGATGGGATGGGTCTACAGGCCTGCGTCACCATGCCCAGCTAATTTTTGTATTCTTTTTTTTTTTTTTAAATGAATCTCACTCTGTTGCCCAGGGTGGAGCACAATGGAGCAATCTCGGCTCACTGCAACCTCCGTTTCCCAGGTTCAAGTGATTCTCCTGCCTCAGCTTCCTGAGCAGCTGGTGTTACAGGTGTGTGCCACTATGCCCGGCTAATTTTTGCATTTTTTTGTAGAGATGGGGTTTTCCCATATTTCCCAGGCTGGTCTCGAACTCCTGGGCTCAAGCAATACTTCCACCTTGGTCTCCCAAAGTTCTGGGATTACAGACATGAGACACTGCACTTAGCCTTATACAATATTTTTAATAATTTTGTGCATGAAATAAGGTTTGTGTACATTGAACCACGAGAAAGAAAAGGATCACTATCTCAGTCTCCCATGTGGACAATCTGTGTTTTTTTGGCATCACCATCACTCCTGACTCTGAATTTATATACTACTGATAAGCTTTGTTCTTACACTTATTCACGCATAAGTACTTAGCAGTAAAAAATATGACATGCATATCTGGTGTGCACAGAAAAGATATATCACAGCTGAAGGAGGCTGGGAGGGCCTTTTTTCCCTTGGGGACATTGAACAAATTGTGTGTCTGCACCTATGTTTTGATTGCGACTAGTCACATGAGGGTTGGGTGTGGAATTTTCCATTTGTGGTGTCATGTTGGTGCTAAGAATTTTCAGATGTTGGAGTATCTCAGGTTTCAGATTTTCAGATGAGGGATGCTCAACCCATAGAGATAAGGAGTCTTGGTTTAACATGTGCTTTATAGAAAGGAAAATTTTAGGTCTCAGTTGTAGACTTAGAGAAATTCAGGACTAAGACATTTCTGTGCATTTAGTTCCTTTTCATTTTTACTTTCCTACCACCCTCCCTGAGCCAGCTTTCATCTTTTTCTCTCAAAGCCCTGCAAGTCATTGAAAAAATTTTCCATGTTATTTTTTTAGGATGAAAACTTACTAAAAGCCATCCATCCAGGACTGAGTCCTTACTCACGGGAGTCACCACTGCTGTGTTCTAGTTCCTTTGCTTTTGTTTTGTTCACTGGCCCCTCCTGTCCAATCCCTGAGCTCCTACACTGCAGGCCCTTCTTTTTATTTTATGTTTTACACTCTCCCAACCTGACTTGATCCTTTCAATCAAAGATCATTAATAAATCTTGTATTACCATTACCTCATAAAATAGGTATTTCATTTAATCACATTATCTATATATCTGAAATCAGGAAGATATCAAAAGGTGGTAAATAGGAAATGGGATTATTGGCAGAAATGCACTACTGTACAGCTGAGAATTGTCATTCTCTTTGATTTTTTTTTGTTGTTGTTGAAAATATACCTTCTGACAGAGATGATCAGAGAAAGGGATCCTAAGTGGTTTCATACGAATATCAAGATTGGCTCCCATTCCATTTTGGCACTCAGTGTTAAGTTTGTATCTCTCTGATCCTGATAGGTGGTGGTACTTGGTGGGCAGTGTCATGAAAACCAAGAGAACCAGGGCCTTACATTTCTTTTATTTTAACTTGTTTTTTTTTTTTTTCTTTGCAACTTTTATTTTACGTTCAAGGGGGTGCATGTGCAGGTTTGTTACTTGGGTAAATTGCATGTTGCAGGGGTTTGGTTTACAGATAATTTTGTCACCCATGTAATCAACATAATACCCGATAGGTACTTTTTCAGTTCTCACCCTCCTCTCACCCTCAATCCACAAATAGGCCCCAGTGTCTATTGTTCCCATCTTTATATCCAAGTGTACTGAATATTTAGCTCCCACTTACAAGTGAGAACATGTGGTATTAGGTTTTCTGTTCCTGTGGTAATTCACCTAGGATTGTGGCCTTCACCTCCATCTGTGTTGCTTCAAAGGCCATGATCTCATTTTTTTTTTTTAAATTACTGTAAGGAACTCAAATCAACAAAGAAAATATAACTTGAGTTTTGAGAGGTGTTTTCTACTAGACACTTTCCTTTGAGCTTTGTATATGACTTTCTAGAGAGAAAGTGTGTTGAGGAAGTTCACTAGTCTATTCTGCAGTCAGAGAAGACAACAGGCTACCAGGGAAAACACAGAAGATCAAAACCTGTTTATTTATTTTTGTTTGTATTTAAAGTATCTGTTTCCATATGTATACTATCGTGTAACCAATTAGCTGGGGATAGCAGATTTTTATGTAGTTGGCAAACTTATCAGGGAGAAGAGAATCATCATGTATATTTCAGCAGCAATTTATGAACATGTTTGTTTCTAAAGGATGTGCATGTATTTTGGGTTTCACTCTTAGTTTCACTCTGGTTAATTTGTTTAATAAGTCTTCCTTCTTAAAGATAGAGCAGAGGCAAACACAAGTCAAGCATTTGTTCTAACCAGTAGATTTATGATTCATGACTTTTGTTGATTTAAGAAGCTTTCTGAACAATTCTTGGAATGCAGTGGTGGCATCATAAAAGGAGCATAGAGAACATTTTTGTGGGACATAAGTAAGATTTCAGGAGATGGAGGAGTTCACAGACTATTATTAATTTTACAGGAGGAGAAAAATCAGTGTCAGTAGGAAAAAAGATACATACAAGAAGATGACTTCTGGATTTGAGGAACCATTCTCAACAGCAGAACATAGAGCTGTTCTCAAGACATATGTTAGGTCTCTCACAATCTATCAGAAATAAAAAAGATAGCAATATAGTGATGAAAGAAAAAGAGAGAAGAAGGATTAAGATCGGCTGTCAAAATGTTGCATACAAGAATGTATTGAATGTAACTATTATAAGAGGTCTTACTGTAATTAAATTTCCTGTCTATTTGGATTTGCTCATCTTAAACCTTTTTCAGTTGTCAGTGTGAGAAATGTTTCCTATCTAGGTGTTTTTTCCTCCCTGTTAAGTATCAGCACAGTGTAATTCACCATAGTTGGGTAGGGTGGTACTGAGAATGTTTCCTACCTCAGCAAGCTTAATGTGTATGATTGCTTTTTGTGAAGATTTTTTTTCCCATTTATACCATTAACAAGGTGTTAGACACTTAGCTTGGTAGTAGACAAGCCATTAGATCAATATTCCCAGAACTAGAGAGTTCTGAAATTGGCAGAAATTACTTATTCCGTTAAAAAATGACATACTCATTTAACAAAGATGGAATGCAGATAGTTTCACCAAAGTCATGACTGTGATAAAGGATATAGACAAAAGATTCCTGTGAAGTAACCGTCTGGACCAGTTTAGGTGTTAGGATTTCTGAGGTTCTTAACAAGAGCTATGCCTGCTAGCTCATGTTTTAGAACCTGTATGCAGGAAAATTGAGGTTGCGTTTAAAAAATATGGCTTGTAGCACAGGAAATATATGTTTTCAAAGCAAATGATGACTTAATGTTAGCTCAATAATTTGTAAGAATACTGATTTTTTTGTCATATAACCTATATATTTTCTTGAGGAAGATAGGTTTGTAAGGAAAAATTGCAATAATTAAACTGAACATACCAACAAGGAAAAATAATTTAACTATTATGATGACTCATTTAGTTGGCATCTTCAGGTAATGAGGTGCTCTAGATTAATTTTCCTGAGAGCAGAAATATATCCCTTTAAATGATTAAGCATTTTATCTTCATCAATCTTTGAAGAATATATTTCCAAGATATATTTTACATTCCCTTGTGTTGTAAATATGTTTTACAATTTACAGGGCTAGAATCATAATTCTTTTTTTTTTTTTAAAGAGTTTAAAGAAATACTGGAAGATCTTGGAAAATAATATTACCACATTGGAGTGCAACATTCTTGTCTCCGATATATGAGGTTTTGATTAGTTGGTCATCAAGGTTCCTTCTCTTTCTAACATTCTCTAAATAAACAGCCATCTATGGTTTAAATTGTAGTATATACAAGAATCAGCTAGAGTTCTTGTTGAACATGCAGATACTCAGACGTCATCCCTAGAGGTTCTGATTTAGTAGATTTGGAGGAAGAGAAGAGAATCTGTATCATAAATAATCACCTAGAGCCATTCTGATGACCTCATTTTGAGAAACACTGATTCTCTTTCCACTCGTGTACAGCAGACACCATTACTCTTGCTGGCCACATGGTCCTTGAAAAGATCATTGCTGCTTTACCCTCAGTGGCATTGAGTTGTGAGGGGCTGATGAGACTCTAATAACTATGGTTTGATAGTCTTTGCTTTCTGAACCTTTCCTCAGTATTACCTGTCACTTTGTTAATGTTAGCTACTGAGGAAAACCAGGTCATCAAGCTTATTAAATCAGATGCCCGGTACTTGTACATTTAATAAGTCATTGAGTTCTAATCTTAGGTCTGGGTAGAGGTAAGGGAAGGACTTTCTATTTTCTTCTGTAGTCTAAAGTGCATACATTTAGCAGTGAAGATTATATTCCCTGTTTGGAGGTCTTTTACTCTTTTGTCATATTCTGGTCGTTTTAAGAAAGTGAAGTTTTCTGGAAGCGTGACATCAGAATAAGTGGCACATTACTCTATAAATATCTTAATTTTCATGATGAGATTCATAGTCAGGGTTGTCTATGACTTTAAAAAAATAAAAATTTAAATATACTATAAAATTCTCCTTTAAAGTATACAGTTCAATGATTTTTAGTAAAATCTGTAAATTTAGAGTTATGTGAAGCTATCACCATAATCTAAATTTAGAACATTTCCATCATCCCCCAAAAGAAATCAGGTAACTTCTGTTCCCACTCCTAAATCCATTCAATCAATAATTTACTTCTTATCTCTATAGATATACCTTTTCTAGACATTTCATATGAATGAGATCATACAGTATGTGCCCTTTTGTGTCTGGTGTCTTCCAGTTAGCATAAAGTTATTGAGGTTCATTCATGTTTTAGCATGAATCAGATTGACAAATAATATTCTGTTGTATGGAGTTTACCACATTTTATTTATCCGTTTACCAGTTAACGGACATTTGGTTTGTTTCCACTTTTTGACTATTACGGCTAATGTGTTCAAATCTTTGTGCAGACATATATTTTAATTCTACTTGAGTAGTTTTAGCTAGGAGCAGACCTTCTGGGTCATATGGTAAATCTGTGTTTCAAGGTAGCAGTTTCAAATGTTACAGTTCTACCCGCAATGTATAAGGGTTTCACTTTCTCTACATCCTTGCCAATGCTTATTATTATTATTGGATACAAGTCCCTTGTTGGATATATGATTTTCAAATATTTTCTCCTAGTCAGTGACTTACCTTTTTACTTTCTGAATTATGTCCTCTGAAACACCGTATATTTTATTTTGATGGAGCCCAGTTTATTTTTCATCAATGCATCTGGGTACTTTTTTTTTTAAGAAGAATCTTTAACCCAATACTCATGCCTTCTTGAGGCTTACTCAAGATCTTGTAAGCTTTGTTTAGTATGAAATCCCTAGTGACACCTAGCATATAGCACCTAGTTTAAACAGATTAAAGATGAATATTCAAAGTTTTTGACCTGAATTTACTGTAAAGTCAACAGTTACTCTAAAGCCTAAAGCCTTAAAGATTACCAAAGCCATGATAGACTCAGCCACCATCATGCAATGGCTATGTCCTTCTTAGCATCCTTTCTTCTCATTCGTCTTTGCTTTCAGCATATAAAGGGGAATGTAGGTCTTTAATTTACCTTATACTGTGGGATAGCACTATCCTTTTCTTACTTCATTTTCAGGTCCTTGGTTGTAGGACCCTTCTCGGAGGCCCCGCAAAGGTGGAGGCCCAGCCTGAGCTTTTACAGGTTTTAGAGTAAGATGTCAGGACAGCAATTCACACTCACCCACATCTCCATTAAAAGAAATAAAAAAGTGGCTGGGTGCAGTGACTCATGCCTGTAATCCCAGCACTTTGGGAGGCCAAGGTGGGCAGATCACTTGAGGTCAGGATTTCAAGACCAGCCTGGCCCACATGGTGAAACCCTATCTCTATTAAAAATACAGAATTAGCCGGGTGTGGTGGTGGACTCCTGTAATCCCAGTTACTCGGGAGGCTGAGGCAGGAGAATCACTTGAACCTGGGAGGTGGATGTTGCAGTGAGCTGAGATCGTGCCATTGCACTCCAGCCTGGGTGACAAGAGCATAACTCTGTCTCAAAAGAAAAAAGTTACAGCCGTAGAGTTTTGTCATAAGAACATGCTGGTTGCAGTGTCCATAGGCAAAGATGAAGCTTTACTGAGGGTTAATATACTCAGTACTTCTGCCCAGTCCACTTGAGTCTGTCTTTGCCTAAATACTAAATTGTTCGAATTCTCCTTTAGTTTTAGATTTTCTCCACTGAATTGACATGGAGAAATGTTATCAGGTCCCATTTGCAACAATGCTGGATTTCCACTTGGAGCTTTTGTTTTCTTGGGCCTAGAAGGCATCTCTTGTTTGTAAATAAACACTGGGCATCATTGTATATAAGAAACCTAAAGACAGTGCACATCTGGTAGCAGCTGATACACAGTGTATTATTCCTAAATGTAGTAATAATAGCTTACAATTGGAAAAAAAAATGAGTTACAGATGACCAAATGCTTCCATAAATATGATCGCATTTGGTCCTCCAATCTCTGTGAAGAATTATTATTCCTTTTTTATGGGTGAAGATAATGACTTGTCAGAAGTCATTTATTTCCAAATATAGGACGTCTGATACCAAATTTTGTGCCTTTTCTGTAGTGCCATGCTTCCTCTCCAAAGTAATAAAGTTGAATTTCTGCAGTTTTAAGAAAATCATATATGTCTTGTTATATTAGACCTGTGGCTAATCTAAAAGCAGTCATTTATATTTTAAATGAAATCCATTAATGATATGTTCACTTTCGAGGGCTTATTTCCATCTCAAGCTTCCATTTCTGATTGTGATGTGAAATGTTGCATTTCCTGTGAAAGGAATTCCAGGCGTTGGATTGTAGGTGGGTAAGATTAGTGGTGGGTCTTAGAGAGTGGGGAGATCCTGAGCATGGGAACTGCCTTTTGCCCCTAAGTTTATACTGTGCTCAAAGCCAGTCTGAATAGTTTAAGGCTGTCTGGGGTCCCAAGAAGACTTTATGCCCCCCATAGTAAATTTTGGGTCCCCAAAGGCCCAAGAATATTTCCATGTGATCATAGCTTGACCCCAGTTTATAGATGCTTCCTTCCTTTCTTCTTTAATCCTTGACAACTTTCTTCACCAAGATTTCCTCTAGTCAGGGACCCAGAGGCCATTCTTACTATGATCTCTTTCTTTCCCATTTCATTCCCTATGGTTTAGACCATTTAGGTGGGGCAGTGGTTCTCACAGTGTGAACCACTCATCAGCAGCAATAGCTTGTTAAAAATGCAAACTCAGGACCCACCCCATACTGCTTTATCAGAAAGGCCTGGGAGGTTGAGCCCTGCAGTCCGTGTTTGATACACCTTCCAGGGGGTCTGGTACATGCTCACATGTGAGATCCACTTGTGCAGTGGTTAAGGGCAAGGATTCTGGAATCAGCAGCCAGGTTTCAAATTTTAGCTCTGCCATTCAGCAGCTCTACTTTCTGCCATCCATTTACCTGTATGATCTTTGGGGAAGTTACTTTCCTCTCTCGACTTTAATTTCCTAATCTGTAAACTTGTGGAATAAAATATGAATTACTTACATGGGAAGTTGTGGAAATGAAATAAGGTAATGTATACCAAGTGTCTCACGTGGTGTCTGGCATCCTGCAAGCATCCCTGAATGGGAGCTTTCATGGTTGATATGGACTCTGACCCTAGTCATTGCTTGCACAGTGCTTGATGACCTTCCCTTGCTTATCTCTAGCAACTTGGCATTTAACTACTCAATTCTAAACCTGAATGTTTGCCATGTGGTCCACTTTCAGTAGTATGAAAACGAGACTAGTTTTCTTGCTAAAATCCCTATATGAAATATATTTGAAAATTTGCTGAGGTCTTCCTTTTGTTTTCTGCCACCAAACCAGTTTCCTATCTGGGATAGGACATCTCTTTTGATAATAATTCAATATTTAAAGACTTTGTTTAAGAATGTGTCTTAAGACATGTTTAAAAGTCCAAATAAACATATCCTGTCTCAATTTATCTACCACTTAAAAAAATTTCAGGTGTTTTATATCTATCTATATCTATTGATATAGAATCTATATATGGATACAGAATCTATGGATTCTATGTAGATTCTATATAGATATTGATAGGTTTGATATCCCTATCTGTGGCTTTTCTCCTATAACATTTTTCTAACTTCATTGTCAGAATCTGTTCTCTAGGAGAAAATCCACTGATGTCAGAGGATCACTTGAGCCTGGAAAGTTGAGGCTGCAGTGAGCTGAGATCATGCCACTGTACTCCAGCCTGAGTGACAGAGAGACCCTGTCTCAAAAAGTTCATCGACATACACTATACTTCCAACAAATCCACAGTAAAATTTAATTTATTGGATCATTTTCAGAGTTGCAGCAACCAGTCCTTGGGCTATTTGTATGAGTCTTTACGTATCTTTGACTACAAATTCGAAGTTGTCCTCAAATCCACTAGAACTACTGGTTGGATACCATTCAATCCTGGTGATTTATTTTACTTTTATTTGTCAGTTAGGTCTAGTACATCCCTTGCATTTATTTTTCCTGAAGTTAGCATATTTAGACTGCTTACTTCAGAAGAGAATTTGTTTTCAAATATTCTCTTTGGTAAAATATACCTCAGAAGTTGGACTTATTCCTTTTCCTATCTTTTATTCATCTATGTACTGCACTCATTTTTACAAGTTCATTTGATTCTTCAGCTGGCTTTCTGCCAATGATAAATTAAAAGGAAAACCTACACAGAAAGAAACAAAACCAACAACCAGAAAACCCTTTTAACTTGTTATTCATTCATTTCTTTTGTTGTTAGCAACCTTTAAACTCTTTGAATTATGTCATGAATTTCCTCTGACCTGTGAGCTCACAGGGCAGCATTTTCTAATAGTGTTTTGTTTTTGCCTGAAATAAAAGGTTCCATGGTCAAGTCAGCATAGGAAAGGCTACATACTTATGCATACTTATTCTATGCCCCTTTATCCCCTACCCTCTGAAGCAGTTTAGTAATTCATAATTCACAGTAGCATTTGAAACACTCTGAGATGTCCTGCATAAACAAACCAGATTAACTTTGTTTGACCTAATTTCCCCCCCAACATAAACACTTATTAACATTCCACGAACTAGTGTTCCATAGACCACCTTTGTGTCCATTGAATTTAGAAGTTTTCTTATTCTCATTTGGCATATCTTGATGTTTTTAGATGTGCTTTAGTTTTTTCCTCTTTACCTATTTGTTTCTATTTGGTTTCTTCACTTATGCTTTTCCCGTATATACTTTTTGACAAGTCCGTGTGACCCAATTTAAACTTTTCTGATGACATTTACTTCGAATTAAAAAACGATTTTTTGTTTATTACTTATCTTCCTGTATTCTATATTGAAATGATTATGTTAATATTTAATGTTATAGCATATTAAATTATTAAAGTATCAAATAATATTTATATTATTAAATATATTTTAAGTTAAATAATTAAATAATATTGATATTAAATATTTAAATAATGTTTATATTAAATAAGTAAGATTTAATTTTAATTTTATATTGATATAAAATTATTTTAGTATTGATAAGGATATTACTTCGGTAGTACTAGTGGTTATAATGTTTTTAACTGTCTTTCTTATTCACTGCATATATTCACTGACTATTTCATGAGAGGGTTTTAAGCTTTATTGCTTTTATTAGGGAAAAAATGACTAAAGTTATATATTAACATTTACATTTCTAAGTTAATCTGTTCCATAGGTAATTTTTCCTTTTTAAAATTTGTTGCAGCACGCTATATTGCCTTGCAATACTTTTCTGTCTTTGCACATGCTGCTGCTTTTGCATGAAGGCTCTTGTTCCAGATACCCACGTGTCTGTTTCCTCTCCTCCCTCAGTTCTCTTTTCACCTGTTATCTTCTCAACGAGGCTCATTTTTGCCGCTACAGTTGTTTTTAGATGTATTTGTAAACATCTAGACACCCTACCCCAACACTACCTATTCCCCTTCTTGACTTCATTTTTATTTTTTGTGTTGATCAATATGTAAAATACTACGTATTTCACGTATTCATTGCATTTGTTCTTTCTTAATAGAAAATAAACCTCCCAAGATCAAGGATTTTTGTCTGTTTTGTCACTGCTTTGTCTCTGCTGTCTAGAACAGTGTGACACATTTTAGGTGCTCAGTAAATTTTCAATTGAATGAATAAATACAATAATCTCAGTAGATGTAAAAACTGCATTCCATAAAATTCAAAATCCATTCATGGTACAAAATCAATGAACTATGATTAAAAGGTAAAAACACTGAGCAAACGTGATATTTAATGGTGAAATATTGAAAGTATTCTTTTTTAAGATTACAAACAAGTTAATACATCTTTAATCAGCAAGATAACATTTCTATGCAGCATTATTATATAGGAAGTTCTAGCTAAAACAATACAATAAGAAAAAGAAGTAAGACTTATTAGTATTGAAGAGGAAGAAACAATGCTATCACTAGTCTTAGAGGATATTTTGTCTGCATAGTAACCACCCAAAAAAATATGCAAATTAAGTATTAGAATGAATAAAAGAGGTTACCAAATATGCCACAAACAAAATCGATGTACAAAATCAATTGCATTTCTGTACTTGGCAACAAATGTTTGGAAAAGGTAATAAAATACCCTTTATAGTAGTGTACAAAATATAAAGTAGGAAAAACTCTTAGAGAAACAGGAAAGACCTGTGTGGAGAAGATGATAAAACTAAGATCCTCGAGAAAACCGAAATGAATGGTAAAATAGATCATATTTCTGAGGAGAAAAATATCAATCTGCAAAAGATATGATTCTCCTCAAATTGTTTTAGAAATTTTATGGAATAAAAAAATAAAAATTCCTGCACTTTTTTACCCACCACGGAACATGCAAGCTCATTCCTGACTGCACATAGAACAGCAAATGGGGAGTTTTGCCCTCCCAGATATTAAAATTGTGTACTGCTATAAAACTAGCCATGAAGACAGTATAGTATTGAGTAGAAAAAGAAAATAATAGATGATTTCAGAGAGACTAGAGGACCCAGGAGGAGACCCACACATTTATGTAAAATTCTTTATAAAGACTTGGCTCTTAAGACAGGTAAATGCAATAAATGCTACATGACAATTGGTTAACTATGTGGAGAAAAAAAAAAAAGGATACTACCTCACATCACATATAAAAAATCAATTCTGGTTGAAAGACAAATCTAAGAAATTGTTAGAAAAATACATATATAGGAAGATAGTTTTATGATCCTAGATAAAGAAGAATTTTAAAAACAAGATACAAAAAGCATGAGCCATATGGGAAAAGATTTAGTTTTACTATATTACTACTCTGTTTATCCATGTTAAAACATTTAGTAGCTCCAAATACAATGGAAAAAAGACTGGGACCAGTATCTCATAAAAGAGAAAACACAAACGGCTAAAACTAATATGAGAAGATACACAACCTCATTAACAACTAAAGAAGCTTGCATTTAAATGACTATGACATACCAAGTTCCAGCCAGTGTATTGGAGAAGCTAAAATGAGTAATAGCAAGAGCTGCAGAGGTGTGGGAGAAACAGAACATTGTTAGAAAGGAAGCAGGTTGTTAGAACTAATTTGCAAAGTACTTTGGGTTTATCTTGACAAGTTTAAGATGCCTTAAATCCCACCAATTCCATTCCCATGTATAGACTCTGGAGAATATTTTATATTTATATATACTTATGTTTATTATATATTATATAATAAATTATATATACATACATATACACATACACACATGAGATGACCATAATATTCACAGAATACTTGTTTGGAAAATTTTAGTAGACTATTTTTAGAGCAGGTTTAGGTTCACGGCAATATAGGGCAGAAAATAGAGTTCCCATATAGCCTTCATCCCCACAAAAGGGCAACCTCTCCACCATTGACATCCCAAACCACAATCATGTATTTGCTGCAATTAATGAACCTATACTGCTGCATTAGTATTACCCAAAGTCCATAGTTTACATTAGGGTCTGCTGTTAGTGCTGTGCATTCTATGAGTTTTGACAAACCTTTAATAACATGTATATATCATTGTAGAATCCTATAGAAGAGTTTCGCTTCCCTAAAGAGCCTATGTGCTCTGCCTATTCATCCCTCTTTTCCCACTAACCCCTGGCAAACACTAATCTTTTCAATGGCTTCACAGTTTTGCCTTTTCCAGGATGTCATATTGTGGCAGTCATACAGTAGGTAAACTTGTCAGATTGGCTTCTTTTGCTTAGTAATATACAACTAAGGTTCCCACCAGCTCTGAATTCCCACCAGCAATGAATGAGAGTTTCTGTTGCTCCACATCCTTGCCATTATGTGGTGGTGTCGCCATTTGTATTTCCACCATTCCAATCTGTAGAATCATTGTTATTAATTGGGGGGAAAGACAACCAACAAATAAAGGAAATAACTCAGCGGTTCGTTAACAGAATGATTTTAAAAATTGAGGGCTGTGCATATAATAAAATGACATCAAACTATACACACACATTGTACTAAACTCAATTTGCTGTTTTGATATCATACTATAATCAGGTAAGATGCAAGCACTGGGGAAACTGGGTGAAGGGTACATGAAGCTTCTCCATACTATTTCTCCAACTTTCCGTATGCCTATAATTTCTTTTCAAACCAAAAAGTTAAAAAAAAATTTGAATGTTGTTTTCTCATAGATAAAATACTGTCCAGCTATGGAAGCAATGAACCGCTGATAAAAACCACAGGGCTACATCTCACAAATGTGATATGGAATAAAAAAAAATGCAGTTGAGTAAAAACAGATACAGTATAATGCTCAAAACACACAAGCTAAATGATATATTACTTTAGGATACAACTATGATAAAACTCAGGAAAAACAAGTGAATGACAAGAAACAGAATTGGTTATAATGCTTATCTCGGGGGAACCCCCACGCTTTTGTGAGTTTTACATGCAGGAGACTATCAGGTCCTCACAGTGAATATCAGAGAATAATTCAGAGGGATTGGAAAAGGAACATTTTGAAATATACCAGAGCATTCTGTGTATTCTTATTAACTAGACCTGCCCACAGGAGAAATGATTTTCCTAGAGCCTAACCTGCTGGGGTTTTGTTAGAGCCTGACTTACCTGGCCTAAGAGAAAGGAAGGAGGTTTCACACAAAATGAAGCATTCTCTCACCACGTGATCCAGCAATCACATTCCTTAGTATTTCTCCAAATAGTTGAAATGTCCACACAAAACATGCATGTGGATATTTATAGCAGTTTTATTTATGATTGTCAAAACTTGGATGCAACCAAGATGCTCATTAGTGCTCATTAGTAGGTGCATAGAGAAATAAATTGTGGTACATCCAGACAATGGAATACTATTCAGTGCTAAGAAGAAATGAGCCATCACGCCGTGAAAAAACACATAGGAACCTTAAATTCATATTATTAAGTGAAATAAGCCAATCTGCAAAGGTTACGTACTGTATGGTTGCAATTATGTGATGTTCTGGAAAAGGCAAAACTATGGAGTCATTAAATAGATTGGTGCTTTAGTGGGGAGGGGAGGGTGAGTAGGCAGAGCATGTAGGATCTTCAGGGCGGTGAAACTATTCTTTATGATTCTGAAATGATGGATGTATGCCATTATACATTTGTCAACACCTATAAAATGTACAGCCCTGATAGCGAATCCTAATATGAGTTACGGACTTTGGGTGATAATAATACATCAGTGTAGGTTCACTGATTGCAACAAAGGTACCACTGTGCTGGGAGATGTCCATCGTGAGGGAGGTTGTGCATGTGGGTTGGGGCAGGGGCTATAAGGGAACTGTCACTACTTTCTATTCAATGTTGCTGTGAACCTGAAACTGCTCTAAAGCTTATAAATTAAAAAAAACCCAAAAAAACAAAATTTGATGTTTAGCATTTTACAATATATTTTATTGTAAGGAACAAATAAAAGTTAGGATTAGGAGAATTAAACATTTTTCATGGAGCGTATAAATATAGAGCATCTAAGAGAAGATTTGATTCTCATTTAAGTTTTGATCTGTCTCTAACTTTCGCTTCGCTGGTTTTAGTTGATGGTTTTTGAAGGATGGTCCCCAGACCAGCAGCATCAGTACCACTTGGATATCTGTTCGAAATTTGTAAATTCTCAGACCTCAACCCATACCTATTGAATGAGAAACTCTGGGAGAGGGACTGCTATGGCATGAATATTTGTGTTCCCTACAAAATTCATGCTGAAGCTTAATCTCCAATGTAACAGTATTAAGAGGTGGGGCTTTTAGGAGGTGATGATTAGGGACTAGCACCTTATAAAAAGGCTGGAAGGAACTACATTGGCCTCTTTTGCCCATCAGTCTCTTCTGCCACATGAAAACATAGCATCAAGGTGCCATCTTGGAAGCAGCGCTCATCAGACATTGATTCTGCTGGGACCTTGATCTTGTACCTCTCATCTTCCAGAACTGCAGGAAATACATTTCTGTTGTTATAATTACAAAGTGTCAGGTATTTTGTTATGCAGAGGGAACAGACCAATACAGGGACTCAGCAGTTTGTTTTAGCACAAGTCTTCCAGGTGATTCTGATGAGCAGAGACTTTTGAGAACCACTATTACTTTCAAACTTTTCATCTATAAAGTTATAGGTAACACGAGATCACTTTTTTTCAGCATGTGATGTATATATTACTGACCATGTACAGGACAGTTTTAGGTGGCATAAATAAGAGCATTTTAAGTTTTACCAACTATGTATTTATCTTACACTTTGTTAGAAAAATATAAATAGCTTACCAAATCTCTAAGTTTTCAAAGTTTTCACTGGTGTTATTGCCTCATATATGGCTAAGTTAAAAAAAAAAAAAAAAAACAAAAAGCAAATCAATGGAATCAATTTGAACTTGATGTAAATAGAAATATCAAAATAGTAAGGTGATAGGAGAATATCGCAAGATGCATGGAGTCATTTCTCAAATTTTGAGGCCTTAGTAACCCTGCACTGAATTAATTCCCTACATATTTTCATTCTAAAACTATGAGATTTCGTATGCTTGTTACAGATTTGCCTCCTTAATTTTCTTTTTAAAATTCAAGCTCACATGTTAAAAATATAGTCGATGCTGCTTGAGCTTGGAGGGGAAATGGCCTATTAGTGTGCTTTTTGTACTGGGGGATACTTATCTGAGATTCATATTTAATCATGATTGATGGACATGTGTACAATTTACATGCAAATCATCAAAATTAAATATATTAAGAAGAGATCTGTTCTGAAAACACCATTTAATTTTAGAAGCATTTTCTTCTTTTCACTACTTTAAGTATTTATAGTGGCATAGGCAGATATTTTTATAAAAAGGAAATGAAATGACATTTGGGGACAGTAATAAACATATTTTACTTAATTAGAGATTTAGACTTTGTAAAAGTTTTCACATTATAAATAGCTACAACATAGCTGGCCTTTTTAAGTGGCATTCTTAACAGCTTTATTGAGATATAATTTACATTGTCCTAGAGTCCACCTACATGAAGTGTACAATTTAGTGGTTTTGTGTATTCACAGAGTTATACAGTCATCATCATGAGCAATTTTAGGACATGTTCATTATCCCAAAAAGAAACCCTATGTTCATTATCAGTTACTCCCCATCCCCCATGTAGTTCCAACCCTAGGCAACTACTTATGTACTTTTTATTTCTACGGTTTTTCTCATTCTGGAGATTACATAGAAGTGGAATCATATATGAAGGGGCCTTTTGTGACTGGCTTCTTTGACTTAGCATGTTTTCAAGATTCATCCATGTTGTAGTGTGTGTGTGTCAGTATTTTATTCTAGAATAATATTCCATGGTATTGATATACCATGTTTGTCCATTCTTCAGTTGATGAATATTTGGGTTGTTTTTGCTATAAAATAATGGCGCTATGAACATTCAATTACAAGTTTTTGTGTGAACATATGATTTTATTTCTCTTAGGTATATACCTAGGAGTGAAATTGCTGGGTCAGATGGTAACTATATTTAATAATTCAAGAAATTGATTGGATATAAAGCACTCTTATTCAAAGTAAAATTACGATTTTATTTAAAACTAACTACACTTCTGTTTTAATAAGGTATGAATTTTGTTTGTCAAGGATTTTACATAAAATCTGTCTCCAGAATAGTGTTTGGCAAAAATCATTATTAAAAGACATGTTTTTGAACACAGCAGCTTACAAACTGCTATTCTACATCACAATTTATCGTCATTTATCAAAATTGTCATGTCCTCTGTGACATGTTTCTTTCTCTGAATATTTTATTGTTGCATGTGTCATTAAGCATTTAGGAAAAAAATGGCCTGGAATCTTCTTTCTGAACTGATGAAATTCATGATTTTTACACATAGACATTTACAAATAAATTATGTGTTGTTAAGAAATTAATGGTAGTTTTTCTCCTTTAAAATTCTCATTTCAACATCAATAAATAATGTTACTGAAATGGAAAAATACCATTTTGATATCTCACTGCATCTGACACTTTAAGTTTTGCTGTCCCATTTATTATTAATATTTTAAAGTTTTAGGAAGGGCTACTTTTTATAAAATGAAATTTTATATTCCATAATTATTAATATTTAACTTTGTTTTACTTTGTCACAATGCTTCCACAAAGCTTTTCTGCCAAATTGGTTACCTTTAGATTCCTTTTTAGGAAAGGTCTTCAGAGTGGTACCTTTTTTTCTTTTCTTTTCTTTTTTTTTTTTTTGAGATGAAGTCTCGCTCTGTCGCCCAGGCTGGAGTGTAGTGGTGCAATCTCTGCTCACTGCAACCTCCGCTTCCTTGGTTCAATGATTCCTGTGTCCCAGCCTCCTGAGCCCACCACCACACCTGTGTGGGGAAAAGAAAGATCAGACTATAACTGTGTCTATATAGAAAGAAGTAGACATAAGAGACTCCATTTTGTTCTGTATTTGAGATGCTGTTAATCTGTGACCCTACCCCCAACCTTGTCCTTGCAAGAGACATGTGCTGTGGTGACTCAAGGTTTAAAGGATTTTGGGCTGTGCAGGGTGTGCTTTGTTAAACAAGTGCCTGAAGACAGTATGCTTGTGAAAAGTTATCACCATTCTCTTAATCTCAAGTACCCAGGGACACGTACACTGCCAAAGGTCGCAGCGACCTCTGCCTAGGAAAGCTAGGTATTGTCCAAGGGTTCTCCCCATGTGACAGTCTGAAATATGGCCTTGTGGGAAGGGAAAGACCTGATCGTCCCCCAGCCTGACACCCGTGAAGGGTCTGTGCTGAGGAGGACTAGTATAAGAGGAAAGAAGGCCTCTTGGCAGCTGAGATAGAGAAAAGCATCTGTCTCCCGTCTGTCCCTGGGCAATGGAACATCTCAGTGTAAAACTTGATTGTATGTTCTGTTTACTAAGATGGGAGAAAACCACCTTAGGGCAAAAAGTGGGACTTGCTAGCTGCTGCTCTTTATGCACTAAAAAGGTTTATGAATATGTTTGCATATGTATATCAAGGCACAGCACTTTTCCTTAAACTTATTCATGTCACAGAGATCTTTATTCATATGTCTTACTGCTGACCTTCTCCCTACGATGATCCAATTATCCTGCCACTCCCCTTTTTCTAAGATGGTAAAGATAATGATCAATAAATACTGAGGGAACTCAGAGACCGGTGCCGGTGTGGGTCCTCTGTATGATGAGCGCCGGTCCCCTGGGCCCACTTTTTCTTTCTCCATACTTTGTCTCTGTCTCATTTCTTTTCTCAAGTCTCTCGTTCCACCTAACGAGAAACGCCCACAGGTGTGGAGGGGCAGGCCACCCCTTCACACCTGGCTAATTTTTTTATATTTTTAGTAGAGACGGGGCTTCACCACATTGGCCAGGCTGGTCTCTAACTCCTGACCTCAAATGATCTGCCAACCTTGGCCTCCGAAAGTGCTGGGATTACAGGTATGAGCCTCCGCGCCCAGCCAGGATGGTCCCTTTTTATAGCTCCTTAGGAAATTAGATTTTGGTACCTTGTTGTTAGAAGGGAATATTCCTGAAAAAAGGAAACAACTAAATGCATAGACTATCTGGGGTAATAGAAAGAGAAGTGACAGCATAGAAAAAAGATACCTCTTAGGGAGGAGAAAGAAACAAATATCAATTAGACTTGAATGGATTAGATTTCTTCATTGGTGAAGAAAGTTAAGCCACAATTTAACTTTCCTTGCCACACTAAAAGCAAACAAACAAACCCCAAAGAATAGTCAGGCAGCTGAGACATTCAGTGCCCTTGTAGACAAAACAAGACATATTCTTATTGTTGGAATATAGTTGTGCAGGGCCTGCAGACCCTTTCTTTTGACTGATTTGTTCCTTTTGGAATGAAAATATTTACTCAATGCCTGTACCTGATTTGCAGACTGATCAACTGAAATCATCATTGATTTTATTTCTGATAGGGAGAACTTGTCCTCCACATACCATGGTAGAGTAGTGGGTGTTTATAATGAAGATGCAAAGCTTTATAGTTTGGGTCATGTGTAAGGTAGACTCTGACACAGGGCTTAGAGTGTTTATTAGTGAGTGCTGTTGGAAACAACCCAATGGAAGAGAAAAGAATCAGGATCAGACAGAGGAAGAGTCAAAGTGTTTCTTTGGCCAACAACATGGAAACTTTAGAACTGAAATGGTTAATCAGTTTAGTGTCACGTTTGGCCAAAGTGGCCAGGTCTTTGTAAATCACCTCCATTAGTAAATGGATGTGGCTGTCAACTCCCACCCATTAGGGCATGACCTTAGGTCAGGCATTCTCTGCAGCTCAGACTATTCCAGCTCCTAAAGGGGCTCACAGCTGGGATTGTCCTCTGACAACACTCCCCACACCTGGGCCAAGAAGTTCTTCCTTGAGGATTGGTCTTGGTGGTGTTTCTCCTATGTCTACTGCACTACATCAGTCATTGTCCCCTTAACTTTCACAAAAGCTTTTGAAAATATTTATATTTTTTGTTTATAAAAGTAGTACAATTAGACACCAATCTGCATTCAATAGGGCAATGGTTACATCCATTACTTTGGAGACTATGTGCGCTCTGGTTTGAATGTTCCTGTCTTCCCCAAATTTATATGTTGAAACCTGATCCCCAAGGTGATGGTAGTAAGAGGTAGGAACTGTGGAAGATGATTATTAGATCATGAGGGTGAGGCTCTCGTGATTGGATTAGCGCCCTTATATAAAACGGCCAAGGGAGCTTGTTTGTCCCTTCCAGGACATGAGAACACAGTGAGAAGGAACCATCTATGAGGAAGCGGGCCCTCACTGAATCTGTTGGTGCCTTGATCTTGGACTTCTCAGTCTCCAGAGCCATGAGAATTGAATTTCTGCTATTTATAAGCTACTTGTCAATGATATTTTCTTAGATCCGCCCAAATGGACTAAGACAATTTAGAATTAACATAATAAGGAAATCTGTGTGTACTGATACGAAAATATGTCTATCATGTCATAGACTTACAAAAACCAGTTAGCAGACTATATACACATACACACTATGATTCTATTTTTATTTACAAAAGCTATACATGTATGTAAAATACACAGACACATGTAGATTCACTAAAGCTTTAATCTTCTGAAGACCGGGTTGGAGGTAAACAAGAAGAGAGAATGATAGTTTTCAATTTTTGTTTTGTATGCTCAGTTGATGTGTTCATTTTTCTGTTGCTGATGTAACAAATTATCACACAGTTGGCTTAAAACAACACAAATTGTTTATCTCACAGTTCTGGAGATCAAAAGTCTAAAGAGTGTCTCACTGGGCTAATATCAAAGTGTCAGGAGGGCTGTCTTCCTTTCTGGAGGTTCAGGGGACAATCTGTTTTCTTGCCTTTACCAGATTCTAGAAGCTGCCTTCATTCCTTGACTTGTGGCCTCTTCTTCCATCTTAAAAGCCAGCAGACTCACATCTTCAAATCTCTCTCTTACTCTCTCTTCTGCCTCCATCTTCCACTTCAAGAATCCTTGTAATTTCATTGGGCCCACCCAGATAATCCAGGATAATTTCCTTATTTTAAGGTCAGATGATTAACAGTCTAAATTCCATATGCACCTTACTTCCCACTTGCTGTGTAACATAACACACTCATAGGTTCTAGGGATTTGGATGTGAACGTCTTTGGTGGGTTGTTATTCTGAGTACTACAGTGGGTAAGTGAAACTACAGCTTTCTCACAGCCTATATGCTAGCTGTTCATGCTTCCTTTTCAGATAATACTAGGTAAATGAGAAAAGAGACGCATCTATGGAGAAATAATTATAATTTAGTACATTATTATTCTTTAATTTCTATAGTATTTATAATAAAGTTCAACAAGAATTTATCTATGAGGAAGTGGGTTTTTTAAACAAGTGTAAAGCCACCTTGTTTAGGAAAAATGTCAGAGAGACTATATACCTTCTCTTCTTGCCTGCTTTTCCCATGAGGGCCTTTGTTGTAGCTCTTACTTTTGAAACGTAATCATTGCTTCATTTCTTTATCTCTTTCCTAATTGGAGGTTCTTTAAGATGGGGGCTATGTACTTTAACTTACCAACCTATTCAATGAATATTCATTAAGTACCTGTTATGGCTATTTTTCTGAACATTTGGGATATTTAAATTGATACAAACCAATAAAAATTTCACTTCTTTAATGGAGGAAAGGCATCCTATATAGAGGGTGATGAATGGAAGGAAACTAAAACAGGTCAAGAAGAATCAGAAGTGCCAGGGTTAGGGGTTGTTTGTAACTTTAAATAGGTTATTAGAATAGGCCTCATTAGGACGGTGATTGAGTAAAGGCTTTGATGTGGTTTGGGTGTGTTCCCATCCAAATCTCATCTTGAATTGTAGTTCCCATAATCCCCAGGTGTCATGGGAGGGACCCTGTGGGAGATAATTAAATCATGGGGGTGGTTACCTCCATGCTCTTCTCTTGATAATGAGTGAGTTCTGGAGATCTATAGTTTTCCAAGGGGCTTTTCCTCCTTTTACTCCACACTTCTCCTTCCTGCTGCCATGTGAATAAGGATGTGTTTGCTTCCCCTTCCACCATAATTGTAGGTTTCCTGAAGCCTCCCTAGCCATGCTGAACTGTGAGTCATTTAAACCTCTTTCCTCTATAAATTACCCAGTCTCAGGTATTTCTTCATAACAGCATGAGAATGGACTAATACAGGCTTGGAGGAGTTTAAGGAGTTAGTCATGGGGTGTCAGAGTGGGCTTCATTAGGAAGATGCTATTTGAGTAAAGACTCTGAGGACTTCAAGGAGTTAGTCATGTGGGTAACTACACAACTGCGTTGGAGGCAGAGGGAACATTTACTCTAAAGTCCTTAAGGCAGGAAAATTCCAAGACTGATCAAGTAACAGCATGAGAGCATGTGCAGATGTCTTGGGCCAAGATGTTGAATACAGACTGAAGGGAGTCAAGTGTGGGAGGTGATCCGAGAGTGATTTTTCTGGTGTGTATCAGGGTGGTAGCGATGAAAGTGATGTAAACTCATCAGATTGAGGATGCACTATACTTGGAAAATAGGGCAAGTAAGGTTTGTAGACACCTTGGTTGTGGGATATGAGAGAAAGAGGTTTCAAGGATGATTTCAAGGCTTATAGTTTCACTAATTGGAAGGATGAAGTTGCCATAAACTGAAATAAGGAAGGCTAGGATGAGCAGGTTTGGTAGAGAAGATCGAGAGTTTGTGTTGGGCATATTATTAAGTTGAGATTCTATAAGACTTCCAAGGGTAGATGATGAGAAGTCAATATCCTGATATATGAATCTGGAGTTTAGGAAAGAGGTCTGGCATATGTGTAAATATGAGAGCCATCAGCACATAATAGATGCTGAGAGAACAAAGAGACTGTCTAAGATTATCAAATGAGGCATAGATGGCTTGAGAATGAGACTGAGGTTGGAGTCCTGGGTCACTCTAGCAGAAACTAGGGTAAGAAGGGAAACCAACCAAAGAGACCAAGCTGGAACCCTCTGCACCCTTTTTGACAGCAGTAGGTAGTAGATGTTTATTTAGTGGATAAATGCACAAAGAGGAGGTAAAGTAGCAAAGGACAATGGGGAATTTTATCTGTCTATGAAGAATAAATTAAAAGGTGAAAAATAAGATCAACTGTATTTATCTCATCAGTGAATGGGTAGGGAGCAAGTCATGGAAATTAATATAAAAATAGATCTGTTTCTTTTTACTCTATAAATATATTTGTTTATAAAAAATAACCATTAATTTGAATAAGTTAAAGTGTTTTTTTCCTAATGCAATTACTTCTTTTTAATCTTCATGGTGCTTAATGTGCTGGTGTGGCTAATTCTTTGAAAAAAGTATGTAAAAATATCCCTTCTCTACAGAGATGAATCTAGTTCTTCAGACTGGTTATTCCTATACTTTTTATTTGTTTTTGTTTTTGTTTCAGAGACAGGGTCTTGCTCTGTTGCCCAGGCTGGAGTGTAATCACAGCTCACTGCAGTCTCGACCTCCTGGGCTCAAGGAATCCTCCTATCTCAGTCTCCTGAATAACTACAGGGGCACACCACCACATTCAACTTATTTATTTTTTGTAGAGATGAGGTCTTGCTATGTTGCCCAGGCCAGTCTTGAACTTCTGGGCTCAAACAATCCCCCTGCCTACACATCCCAAATTGTTGGGATTACAGGTGTGAGCCACCACGCACGACCATGTGAATATGAATATACTTGAGAATAGCAACACTAAGTAGTTGAAACTCATTTTAGAAATTACCCCATGAACATATCTAAATTCTTCATAAAGAATTATAGAAGAATTTCTAAAGTCAACTTGGTAAAACTTACTGATGATTTTCATTGAAAAAGCATGATTTTGCTTCCATATATTTGATAATTTACATAACTTTAAACTTTCACTGTGGTCTTAACTGGTATTCAAGGTGATTTGGAAATTGTATTGATCATGTATCTTGCTATCGTATAAAAGAAGTAGACATTTTCCTTAAGAACTTTATATTCTAGGTTAAACAGTTAAGACACTTATATAAATATACATATAAACAATTTAGTTAAGAAAATATAAGATGATGTAATTGCAGGTCTGTCTGACTCCCACCTATCTCTTTGGACAGAGGAATTTATAAAAGAATAGACTGAAAAAGTGGCAATAACTATAAACTTGCATTTTGACAGAAAGGAAGAGGAATAGAAAAGGAAGCAGAATCGGTTGCCTTGATATGGATACAAGTTCTACAAATAGGACAGCAACTATGCTTGAATAGTAGTTCACATACTTTACAAAATAAATTAAATTTGGTTATATTGGACCTGACCTGTTGGTGAGAAGTGGATGTCTCAGCATGGGGAGGTGTGTAAGTTTTCTCAGGACCAAAGAGAGCCCTAGGTAGTGAAATCTTTGTGAGGATTTGGAACCTGAATAGGAAATAGCATTTTAACAATGCTCATCTTACCACAAACCCCAGTTTTTCTTTTTTATGAGTGTATTAGTCTCTGAAGATACAACCTGAGTTGGACAATTACTCAAGATCTGTTACATATTTAGCATCAGGGAAGTTATGCAAAGCATATTATTATTTCTTATGTTTATTTTGGGTGCAGACCTTCAGAAAGGCCTTAACTAATCTCCAGGTCAAAGCCTATAGTGACCACCCTTGCTGCCGCTGCCTGCCACACCTCCCTCTCTGTGCTTCCTTGCTACATTCAGGGACTTTGTTGTCATAGTTCCTCTCTTACTGCAGAGGGATTCCAAAGCTCTTGGAAAACAGGAAGTAGCTCATCCTTTCCTATGGGCTGAGGGGAGCAGTCCTCGATTTACAATACGAAAATTCTATAATCTTTGTACCTTTGATAGAGGTGACAAATATAGAGATCTTTCTTGGAATAGAATTTGTCTCAAACTATTTTGAGAAAGCACACAAGGCATTAACATTTACATTTTCAATTAAAGCATAGGGAAACTGTTTACAACAAGGGGACAGAAGTTGATGCTGTTGTTTATTGTGTTATATGCTGGTTATAGACCCTCATTTTACAGTTATTTCTCTAAAATGCAGTAAAAAAAATGCCTAGCACTATAGCAACCTCTATGAAATGAGGCATATGCTGTTTCTAAGACTCACAATATGTGTTTCTGAACTGTTTGCTCATAAACATGTTTATTGTAGGTGCTGCCTGGGCAGGGGCTGCTTTCCTGTAGAAATCCTGTCTTGAATACACTAGGTTCTGGTTCCTCTTGTGGAAGAATGAAGCTTTTTTTGACTGCCTTGGAAAATTTGATACTTTCAGGTATTTATGACATAATCAATGGCTGATATTTGTCTTCAGGATTTATGACTGTCCTGTCATAAATTGCCCTAGTTTCAGAGTGCATACACCATCATTGTCTTTTTATTACTGTTATTATTGGAGACAGGCTCTCTGTTGCCCAGGCTGGAGGGCAGTGGCGAGGTCTTGGCTTATTGTAACCTCCTCCTCGCCAGCTCAAGTCATCCTCCCACCTTAGACTCTTGAGTAGCTGGGACTATAGGAGTGTGCCACCATGCCTTGCTAATTTTTTAAAAAAAATTTTTGTAGAGATGAAGTTTTACCATGTTGCCAAGGCTGGTCTCAAACTCCTGAGCTCAAGGGATCCACCCACCTCAGCCTCCCAAAGTACTGGGATTACAGGTGTAAACCATTGTGCCCAGCCCACTCTATCTTTGAGGTGGGGCGAAGGTGAGATGTAGTGACACAGATATTCCGTGTACCATAGTGATACCTTATTTATGAATCATCTTGCTCTCTCTCTTAAAGTCTCTCTATGCCAGAAACATCATTTGATGTGGTATTCGACATGGGTTCACCTTCTGGTTTTGTCACTAAATGCTTTATGACTTTGGTCTCAACCCTTCTCTGTGTCTAGAGAATTGTTAAATTGCTAAATTAAAATGAATTTTTGAGAGCGTTTTGATGTCACAAAATGTAATAGCTGCTGAGTGCCCAAGTATATATCAAGTTTTCTTTAGTGAAGAAGACTCATAAGTGGTAAGGGAGAGGCTGCTTTTGGAGAGGGCAGAGTGAGAGGAGATGGAAGTTTGGAAATATGTCTTATAAGGAATGCCAATGAGGAGGCAATCATTCTGTAACAGGTACTTGTGATCTAGTAAAGCTTGTGTTTTGTATAGAAGGCTATGTAGGCTTTTATGATGGGGAACGTGTGAAAATAATGACGTAGAGCCAATGGGGCCTAGGGACCTTTGCAGCGTCTAACCCAGGTCTGTTTCATTCCCAGGCTAGGGGGCTATAATTCTCTTCTGAAAGTTACCTGGCATGATTATGTTGCCGCTCTTAAAGCAAAATAGCCCAAATTTTGTTGAAGAAATGTTTTAGAGAAATGATTGCCTCACATTTCTAACACCATTCTTGATTATTTGTTTATTAAATAACTTTTCATTGGGGGAAAAGTGTATGGAAATTTAAGCTGGGGAAATTACTTGGGAGAATTTCTTAATGTATGAGTCCATTCTTGCACTGCTATGAAGAATTACTTGAGACTGAGTAATTTATGAAGCAAAGAGGCTTAATTGACTCACAGTTCTGCAGGCTGTACAGGAAGCATGGTTGGGGAGCCCTCAGGAAACTTACAAGCATGGCAGAAGGGTGAAGAGAAAGCAAGCACCTTCTTCATGTGGCAGAACAGGAGGAAGAAAGCAAAGAGGGAAGTGCTACACACTTTTATTTATTTATATTTTGAGGCAGAGTCTCACTCTGTCACCCAGGCTGCAGTGCAGTGGTGCAATCTTGGCTCACTGCACCCTCTGCCTCCCAGGTTCAAGTGATTCTTATGCCTCAGCCTCTCGAGTAGGTGGGATTATAGGCGTGCACCACCACGCCAGGCTAATGTTTATATTGTTAGTAAATATGGGGTTTCGTCTTGTTGGCCAGGCTGATTTCAAACTCCTGGCCTTAAGTGATCTGCCTGCTGTGGCCTCCCAAAGTGCTGGAATTGCAAGCGTGAGCCACCATGCTCGGCCTGCACACTTTTAAATAACCAGATCTCACGAGAACTCACTCACTGTCCCAAGAACAGCAAGGGAGAAATCCACTCCCATGACCGTATCACCTCCCACCAGGTCCCTCTCCCAACACTGGGGATTACAATTCAACATGAGATTTGGGTAGGGACACGGAGCCAAACCATATTACTGAGGAACAACTTAATGTGGATAGTTTCTGTGTATGTGTGAGAATACAGTTTTCTCATAAACCATTCTATTTTTTAAGCTCAACTATTTTATCTTCCTTAAAGATAGGGGGGTTGAAAGTTGATTTTATAGTTTGAGCTCTTGTTATTTTTCAACCATTAGCCAATACATATAAGTGGCGATTATTTAAGAAGAATAACATAATAATCAAATACTGGGAACTATAAGAAGCTTAGCATTGTGGAGTTGGAAGGGACAAGCACCTGAATTTATAGTCAGCATTTATATAATTGTTCTGCCCTCCTTAACTGTAAAATGGCAAAAGTAATACTTGATCCATAGATTTATTTTAAGGATTAAAAGATAATGTATTCATTCAAAAATATTTATTAAGTGTTTTGTTTGTTTGTTTTGTTTTTCAAGACAAAGTCTCATTCTGTCACCCAGGCTGGAGTGCAGTGGTGCTATCTCGGCTCACTGCAACCTCCGCCTCACTGGTTCAAGCATTCTCCTGCCTCAGCCTCCCGAGTAGCTGGGATTACAGGCATGTGCCATCATGTCCAGCTAATTTTTGCATTTTTAGTAGAGACAGGGTTTCGCTATGTTGGCCAGGCTGGTCTCGAACTCCTGACTTCAAGTGATCTGCCGGCCTCGGTCTCCCAAAGTGCTGGGATTACAGGTGTGAGCCACAGCACTTGGCCTATTGAGTGTTTAGTATGTGCCAAGGCATTTGCTCGTTCAGAGGATATATCTATGTACTAGAAAGAAGATCCTGGCTTTACTAACTAGAAGGGAAAATAACTTTATCTGGTGATGACAAAGGTGATAAGTACTTCCACAGTGCTCACTGGGACAAAGTGTCAGACCTTACACAGTACCTGATACTAGGGGAGAAAGGGATGGACCTGATGTGTCTTGGGTGTAAAGTATACCCATTATTTAATCCTAACAACAATTCTGTAAACTTGGTCTTATTTTCCTTCCTTTTACAGATGAGCAAACTTGTGTTCTTGTAGGTCTGTGTCAAGTAATGTTTGTTAAATAAGTTAATGTGTAAACGGAAACGTGGAACAGTTGTGCAGCTTGCCCCGGTTCTTCAGCAAGTTAGTGACAGCTGGGACCAGAGCTGTTTCTGACTTCAGCCCAGGGGTCCTTTCATTATTCTATACTGCCTCTCAGAGTGTGCATACGGGTGTGTGTGTGTGTGTATGTATGGCAGATATGAAAGTTGCAGTCTTATATATGCTACACTTATCGATATAAAAATTATTTCACAAAACACAAATAATAGTGAAGTCAGGGCTCCTAGTTTAATCCATTTTAGTGCCTATCACTAGTTACCGGTATATTCAATTATCCAGATAGATTGACTTTGTGCTGTGGATTTAGTGTACTAAATAACAGGATCCAGATCTGTGAAGTTTTCTTTTTCTGGAAAACTACTGGATGTGAAGCAATTTAAGCCAGAATTCAAGGCCATTCATCCAAAATGTAAGGTGTTCTGAAATAGAAGGTGTATATATCACTTTATCTAATGTGTGGGTTGTGTGGGAGACTTTTCTTTGCAAATTGAATCATTGGAGACCAATGATCCTATAACTGCATTTGAAATCCTTCAGCTGGCAAACCTTTGGTAGTTTTAATTTCTTTCTCAAAGAAAACATCTGTTATAGGTGTCTGTAGTCTAGTTGTGTGTGGGCTACCATTTTAATTAGTAAAGCTATAATGGCAGCCTTGGGATTTTGTAGAAACTCTAGTAATAGATAGAAGTGAACATTTCTAATCCTTTATTATGATCCCATTATCAATTTCAAGTCAGTTTCTTCCCTATGCCATCTATCCACCAACTCCCAGCTGTCTTGAAAGAACATTAATAATATTTTTCTAACTTTATTTTTCAGGAATTACTGTAAGTTCGAGGGCCTCTTTCTTTTTGCTTGGAAGGGAAGCTGGGTCAGGAAAGCAGAGGAGTTAGTTTTGGAGGGCCCTCCTTTTGTGCATCATTTAGCTGCAGATCTAAGCAATGTCTTTAATCCCAAGGAAACGATACAGCACTCCTCCAGGGTTTTCGGAAGGTATTCACTAACACTACCTAACTATGTCCCTTCTGTAATTTATGTGGACTCTAAACATTGCTGTAATGTACTACTAGAGAAATACAAGATGTGTACATTTTTTCCTTCCTTCCTTCCTTCCTTCCTTCCTTCCTTCCTTCCTTCCTTCCTTCCTTCCTCCCTCCCTCCCTCCCTCCCTCCCTCCCTCCCTCCCTTCCTTCTCTCTCTGTTTCTTTATTTCTTTCTCTTTCTCTCTCTCTCTCTCTCTTTTTTTTTTTTTTGGACAGAGTTTCACTCTTTGTTGCCCAGGCTGGAGTGCAGTGGCACTTAAATGTCAACCTGACTTCCACTTCTCTCCAGTCTGCAATAGTCTGCCCAAATTATTAGAGTTTTAAGACTTTTAAGTTTTACTAGTCCTTCCAGTACAGAAAGGTATTGCAGCCCCAAATAATGTGTATGTCGATGCTATCACTGCAGCGCTTTGGGTTGACCAACCTCATCCTGACTTCTGATCTGGAGTCTACTGTCATAGAAAGGTATAATATGTTTATAATTTTTCTCCCCCAATATTTCTTTGCTTCTCCATGTCAGTATTTCTCCACTAAACGCTTAGATATGTTTGATTTTACCCTTGCAGCTCTGTTATAAGGCAGACAAGCCTGAGCTGACACACACAGTTTCTCTCATGACAAGGACCAATTGTGATTTATGACCATTTACAGGATGCTAGTGATGTGGGGAAGGGTGTGTTTTTAGCCAGCAAGGCTATGTCCTTTCTCTTGGAAATAAAGAACATGTTAAAAATAGGTAGCAGGGTTAAAAAGAGGAAGCATCACTGTAATTTTCTGTTTAGTGAAGAGCCCTTAGGCTAACTTTCTATAATGTTCAGCTAATGTGTTTGTATCTTCCAATCATCTTAACAAATATTTATTGACTGCCTGCTTCTTGCAAGGTGTTATGCTGGCTGAAATGAAAGTTTTCATGAAAATTCTAATGTATAGAATTAGGAAGTTAGAAAGGGGGGTTATTAGCATGGGTCTTTGTCTGCTTTCGTTGAACAGAACCTGTTATGAAGTAATAAATTTTCCTCCAAAAATTTGGTTTATTTAGCAAGCAACATATCAACTAAAGATGAAAGAAGTAGAAACATTTATTCACTTGTAATGTTAATATGAACCTTTGTTTTCATCAGAAATTCCTGAAAACCTAGATTATAGTATGTTACAGTACAACCTTGGGTTTGGCTTTTAGCACCAAGGATAAACAAAGATTTATGAACACAAAAGATGCTGTGAAAGCTCAGATTCCTGCTACACTTTGAATGCCCTATAGTTCTCTAAACGGTCCTAAATGTGGAAAAATCAGGCTTCTCGTTGGTTAGGACCCACCGACTCCATCATTGTAATTACTGTGATATAACCTGTAGGGTATGAGTGATTAAATAATTTAATATCACTGGGAAAGTTACTTATTATTTGTTTGATTTGTATATTTGCAAGCAGTTCTTCATTTCTCATGACAGTTCTTGCATTCATCATTTACTGAAGTGGGGTTCTGAGTTAATAAGTTTTTTTTCCTCATTATAAAAATTCTCAGAACAAGTCAAGATCTAATTAGACATCTTCATTTTATTAAATCGGACCTCTTTACAGAGCCTTTTTAGAAGCCCAGGTAACACTTGTTTTTATATATCATTGGCCTACCATAGTCACATGACTATATCTTGATGCAAAGAAGATTCTGAAGATGTAATTTTTTAGCCTTGGCATATTAAAAAAAATCAGAATTCTGATAGTAAGAAAAACATATTGTTTAGTTTCCCAAGTTGTGCCTTTTTTTCCACCTCTGATTTCTTCCCAATACTTTGATGAAGTACTCTCATGAAGTACTCCCAATACTCTGGCAATTTTCTGTTTCTTGCCCAATATAAAGTGTGGTGTTTGCACTTCATGCCTGAGTCTTTCTTTCCGAGAAAAGCCTCCAAGTCTTTTGCAGCTTTCAACTACATTAATTTTACAGGTCTGTCCTTGAAGTATAACTTTAAAAAGGTATTTTATGCTTTTTTTCTTTTTTTTTTTTTTTGAAATTTCACCATTTAATTGTCAATTCTAATTATCTGTACAAACTGATTCAGGCAGAAACATACAATGCTGAGAGAAGAAGGGACCTTGGGACTGAGAACTTAGGTTTACTGACTGAGAGAGGCAGAGGTGCTTCCCAAATAGAAACTGTGGCTGTTACCAGAAGAAGGGAACATGGATGCCAGAAAAAGAGAGGACACACATCCAGTTCTGGAAGGTTTATTTGGTTTTCATTAATAAAAATACGAAAACATTTCCCTGGTTTTCTGCTCTTAATCTTCCTTTAAATACGTCAACTAGACATCGTCGATATAGGTGGTTCTTGTAAGATAAAACCTCTGTGGCCCCATGCGGGTTCTCTCCTGGTATTTATACACAAAACTGCCCATGTCTCTTAAAAAAGAGAACATCTGATTTGCCTTTAAGAAAAATGTGGGGTGGGAATGAGGGTGAGTGAGGGCTTTACGTTTCATGCAGTTGCAGACTTTTTGGAGGCAGCTTTTACTGTCTGGGTCATATTTTAATTCCTGATCCTGACGTGGAAGAGAAACCTGATGTTAGCGTCTGAATGGTATTCTTGATAGACTTTTAGTTGAATAAGTAAGGAAGGGTGCTCCCATGAGCAAACCTTATTCAGTGTCCCAGTTTCTGAGCAGCCCAAGGCGCCAAAGCCTAATCTAGGATGAGGATGGTTTGTGTGGAGCTAGTGAAACTACAGCTCCCAATCTCATCCAAGATTGTTGTTTTCCATTTGCTGCTGAACAGCTGTTTGTTTGGCTTTCCAGCAGCATGGATATGCCCACATAATCACAAACTCCTAGATACTGAGGCATCTTAATGAGAACATAGCCTGATTTTGGAAGGAATGGAATGAAGGAGGCCAAGTGAATTGCATCAGGGTAACTGGTAGAAAAACTGGCATTAGAACCTTGATTCTGTGCTCACTGTCCAGCACTCTGCTCCAGTACATGAAACTTGTCAGAGAAAATGAGATGAAGCGCCATGGTTTCCTATGCCCTCCATGTTTGTTTGTGGTATTTCAGCAACCTAAAATCTACTGATGGATCTGTCAAGTTTTAGATTTAGTAACAGGCTCATTGACTATGGAAATAATTGGGCTGGGGGTAAGGTCTCTCTGGCAGATTGAAGTAACTAGAGCAAGAGTAGATGGGTTATTGTGGTGGAATGAGGGACACTGGCTAGTTTAAATCACATTTCTGCAGTTTGTGGTTGGCCTTGGAGCTCTTTTGTCTCTGTAGTTTATTAGCAGATAAGCTTTTCGCTGCTGGAGCAAAAAGCTACCTACAATAGTGTGAATCAGCAAGTAGGAAGTATTAGTCATGTGAACTCAGATACTACCTATTGCCAAAGGCATGATATATTCATATCTTACATTTTATCTTCTCTGTGACCATTCATTACATGCAGTGACAGCATACTTAGTCTTCTGTGTGGCTCAATTGGGGGCACATTTGGTCTAGTCCAAGTAATTATATGTAACATAAAATTACATACAGCACAGTCAGCAAAGAAGCTGTCCTTCCTTCCCCTATCACTAAGATCTAGGGTGACTCTGGAATGCCACTGTGTGAACATTTCTCACTCCTGTTGTGAGTATGTTTCTAAATCCCAAATCAATCTGACAAAGGATTTTCTGTGAATTTCTTGTTAATTTCTTGACATAAAAGCTCTTATGAACATACGTAATCCAAACTTAATTCTTTGTTTGAACCCAAATCATTTTTTATTCAAGAGGGAACAATTATATGAATCTAGATTTTCCCAGTAAATCCATAACATACAGAGCTGAAGTTAAAGTGGAACCTGAGGTAATGTGAGCCCTGGGTAAGGTAGAATAAGAATGGAGAGGTAATAAGTCAAGAAAGGAGAGAATGATTCATTTCTTGAGAAGGACGAGCAAGGTGGTCAAATAGATTTGCTTCTCAACAAAGGGTGTAATTTAAGCACTTAGTTTTAGTTTCTTTTGAAGCTGCCTTCCCTCTTTCCCATCTCTCTATTCCAACGTAGCAGAGTAAGAAGGAAAAAAAAAAATCAATACAAAACAACCATTTACTTATTTCCTAGAGTAATACTTCTCAAATTTTAACAATGTGCATACAAATCACCTGGAAATCTTGTAAAATGCAGATTCTGATTCAGTAGTGGTCAGTGATTCTCAAAGAGTGTTCCTTGGAGCAGCCATGTTGGAACCACTGTGTGCTTATTTAGAACTGAATTTATGAGCCCCACCTAACCTATTAAATTAAAATTTTATTAGATGGGCCCATAAACTGTTTTAGGAAGCTTACCAGGTAATTCTTATTCACCTGAAAGTTTGAGACTCACTGACATAGAGGAGATTCTCTGGAGTTTTTCTGAGGACTCTGGTATTTTCTACTGTCATTGGGCTTACAGTATACAGTTGATCTTCAGCAATGGAAACAGTTGGACAGATATCTTTATTTAGGCTCCTGAATGGCTGTCGGCATCTTGAAACTTAACTGGCTTCATTAAAGTCTGTATTTCTTGGTCCTTTGACATCTATTATGATAACCCTGATATTTCTAAAGCAGACATGCCACTTCATGGAATCACAGACCTCATAGAATTCCATGCGCTTCATGGATTCATGCACGTTAGCACAGCTAGACACCTTTATGTGGCAATTGGGTAATACTTACTTCAAAAGATAGGATAAAGGAAAAACTACCTAAAATTTCCCATAACAAATTTTTTTTTGCAGAGTTTTCAGGGGTATGGATACTATATGGACTTTATATCTTTATATCAGCTTAGTCCCAGTTAATTGCCATTTTCAATCATATTAACGGCCATTGGTCATTGCTATCCAGTCTACGACTGGCTGGTTCTAATGGCTACAAGCATGCTTAGCAGTGCCCTCATGAATGTTGCCATTATTGTTGAAAGAGGAAAACATTTTAATAATAGGAATTGGATTTTTTCAGTATTCAGTATTTGCAAAAGGTGGATGTAACCTCTTATGACGTCTCAACAGCTATTACTTTATTTTTTAATTTATTTTTTAAAATCTTATTTTCACACCCCATGATTCTGGAGCAGCTATAATTTTAATTTCTGAAAGTTTTGATGATTTCCTCCAAGGCTATAGCTGGAGAAATGCACATTGTCTATTATTAGTAGCATTTCTCAAATTGTTTACAAGGCCTGTAATATAGATGGGCTGAGACTGTGTTTATGCTTTTCCATTGAGAAATTTTGGTCTTGCAGAAAGAATCCATTTGTTCTGTAAATCTATATAAAGCAAAGAGAAGAGTTCAAAATTTATGAGGGAGCCCAACAAGTGTTCCAAAGAAGGTTATTTAAGTACTACATTTAGGTGCTCATCTAGTATGTTCTTTCTACCAATACATAGCTTAAATACAAATAGATCTAAGAACCTTAGTTAAGATGAAAGGGTAGTGCATACCATGCTATAAAATCTCTCATATGGAATTCACATAAAGTGTCTGCTGCAATTTTGTAATCTTTCCAAAAGCAATATAGTGTGTCTACAGCCCTCATTTACAACTTATAGAAATTTACTCATTTTATGCAGAAAATTGGAAAGGAGCAGATGTTTATTCCTAAGCTAGAATTTTGAAGGCCAGCAATTAAAATAAACATGTCTCTGCCAAAACTTGAACTAAATTAAAAAATTTAGCATATAAATTAAAGCTCACTTAAAACTAAATTTATCAAGGAAATACATTTGTTTTGCATTGCTGGTTTCAATTATTCTGAAAAGGCTTTTATTTTTATGGAACACTGAAGATTTTTAAAAGTTTCAAACAATTTATCGGACAATTGCACCATTTAAAATGAGTTACAAATGTCTTGCTTAAATGTGTGAGCTATTAGCACATATGACCTTATAGAGAGACATTAAAGCAACCATATCCTCAAGTTTATGTCTATATTCCCAGGGGAGTACAAGAAACTGGTCTGTAGACTTGAAATAGATAAAGCTGTGGGCTGAGGATAATGCAGCACTCTCTTCTATTCATTTGTTCCTTTGATCAGGAATCTGAATGTTGAGACATCTTCAATAAATTATGCATACTCAAATATTTGTGCTCTTAGCTTATTGCCACAGAGGAAAGGAGGTTATTTCCTACTTTTTTAGTATCTCTCTGTTTTCGTCTGATTTGTACAATGTTGCCTAATTAATCTTTCTTAAACACTTTGCCTTCCACACATTTTACCTAAAACCTTCATTGGCTCTTGTAAGATGTGCTAGCTTTCTAGGGTCTCAGTTTACTGTTGCTACCCTACTTAAATGAATCTCCAATGCTTCCTAATTGTTACTGCTGGGCTTCAACCAATCCAATGACTTTCCTTTCTCTGACATACATCAGGTTTATGCAAAGTAGTTTCTTGGCTTAAGTTAGCCTGTATTTCTACAAAGGTCCTGTCAGATCATCAAATGTGACTGTCTCTACATATGGGCCTGATATCTAGTTTAGAAATTCTATGCTGTAAATGTTTTAGCTTAAAACTCTAAAATTTAACCAGTTTTTTGAATTCTATTATATTACGTGCTTCTGGAATAAATCTAAACACAATGAAATCCTTTCTTGAAAATTTAGGGATGTTATACACAATATAAATAAGTTGTAAGACAGTGATTTCTACTAGACAGTTTAGGTATTAAGAACTATTTGCCCTTCTATTAAATTGACCCAGGCTATGCCTTTCTAGTGTTTTTGTATACTCTGATTTTTTTAGTGGCTTTTATGTTTTCCTAATTGTTTTCAGTGTCTGTCTTTTCTGCTGTACCTGTATCCAAATAGAAGTACTTATCTTTCTAATGTCATTTTTCAGTTTGTTGTAGGTTAATAAACTTAGATTTTTTAGCTTAAGTAAAAATAAATAGACTTTGAATAAGATCTCATAAATGAAGTACTTTACTTGGAACTTTTTTTTTCTTTTATCTGTTTGGATACCTTTATTATTGGCTGACTTCTGACTTCTTATCTATGATCTATATAATATAGAATGTTACTAAATAACCTCCAAGCAAGTAGAGCATTACTGTAATTTACATGGTAAGGGTGTGGGAAGCTGGGTGGTGATTTGGTATTTTCAGGTAATATACACTCAAATATTGACCTATTGACCTTTTACTCGAAGTCTCCGATAAATCTCAAATCTTCATTTTTTTTTTTTTTTTTTTTTTTTTTTGAGACAGAGTCCTCTGTCACCCAGGGTGGACTGCAGTGGCACCATCTCGGCTTACTATAGCCTCTGCCTCCTGAGTTCAAGAGATTCTCCCACCTCAGCCTCCTGAGTTGCTGGAATTACAGGCAGGTGCCACCACACCCAGCTAATTTTTGTACTTTGAGTAGAGACACGGTTTCACTATGTTGACCAGGCTGGTCTCCCACTCTTGACCTCAAGTGATCTGCCCACCTCGGCCTCCCAAAGTGCTGGGATTACAGACGTGGGCCACCACGCCTGGTCTTGCAGCAAATCCTGAAAGCTCACTATTAAGACTCATGATTTTTTGGGGGGTTAGAAAAATTACTATGATTCAGGGCCAGGCGCGGTGGCTCACGCCTGCAATCCCAGCACTTTGGGAGGCCGAGATGGGAGGATCACGAGGTCAGGAGATCGAGACCATCCTGGCTAACACTGTGAAACTCCATCTCTAGGAAAAAATACAAAAAATTGTGGCGGGCACCTGTAGTCCCAGCTACTCAGGAGGCTGAGGCAGGAGAATGGCGTGAACCCGGGAGGCGGAGGTTGCAATGAGCCGAGATCACACCACTGCCCTCCAGCCTGGGCAACAGAGCAAGACTCTGTCTGAAAAAAAAAAAAAAGAAAAAAAGAAAAAATTGCTATGATCCCCTCTCTCAAATAAAATTCTGGTGACTTTTCTTTAACTCACCAAAAGTAGATACATACATTTTTCTGATTCATTGTTTGAAGACAAGCCTTAAGATATTTTGAAATAAAATTCCACAAACATTGCACAGAACTTGTAGTTATGTGAGGAGAGCAAGATTTTTTTTTTTAATCTTATTTTTTTTTATTATTTATTTATTAATTTTTTTTTTCAGATGGATTCTCTCTCTGTCGGTAGGCTGGAATGCAGTGGCATGATCTAGGCTCACTGCAGTCTCCGCCCTGCTGGGTTCAAGCAATTCTCATGCCTCAGCCTCCTGAGTAGCTGGGACTACAGGCGTGCGTCACTACACCCAGCTATTTTTTTTTTCTCTATTTTTAGTAGAGATGGGGTTTCACCATGTTGGCCAGGATGGTCTCCATCTCCTCACCTCGTGATCCACCCACCTTGGCCTCCCAAAGTGCTGGGATTACAGGCGTGAGCCACCGCGCCCAGCCTGTTTTTGTTTTTATTTTGTAAAACGGCCTTCTCCACGCTGAAAATCTCTCTCTTTTGCTCTTTTATCTGTCATCTCCTCCCCACTCCCACACCCCGTACTCCTTACCCAATCTTGCCACTGCAGGACATGAGATAGGATGAAAGTTGGAAAATAATAATTTATGGAGAAAGCCTGTGTTCCCTGCTTTATCAAAGTAAATTGTAGAAAATTAATGTTGTGACAAGATGATTCTATTTTGATGAATAAAATCATTGAAAAGCTATCAAGACTCACTGTTTCTCTGCTGAGAGAACTTTTTTTCCTCTCTATTCTGCATTCGTATTCTTGGCTTTCTTCCCAATTAGTCTCTGCTAAAGAGTGATAATTAGGGAGCTAGGATTTTCACCTACCTTGTGAACAGTAAAAATACCCATTTTTCCACCACTGAAGCTATGTATATTAATAATCTATGCTTTCAGAAAGAGAATCCCACACTGCTGTGATTCCTGCTTAAAAAAGGAGGTAATCTAATGCCAAAATAAAAACAATTTTACGGTAGTTTTACGAGCTCCCGGGAACAATGGCCACATGATGTTCAGTTGCTTGTTTCGTGTCTGATGACTGAGTTCAAGTACATCTTAGAGGCTAAATTTGGTTTAACATATTTTACATCTTCTCAAACTCCTTATAACAAGAGCAGTAAATTAAAATTAAATTTCGACCTTAAGTGGATTGCATGTTTTGCATAGGTAATAATATATTCATATGGTTCAAAAATCCGAAAGCGTAAATGAGTACATAGTGAGAGATTTCCTTCCTACATCCCCATCTTTCCAGCTCCTTTTACTCCCCGTCCCTTCCCCATGAGAACTATTGTTACTTGTTTTTTATGTGTCCTTTCAGAGTTTTTTCTGCATATACAAACCTAAAATAAACATAGATTCTTATTCTCCTACTTTTTATAAAAAATGTAGCACATTTTATGAATATTTTGCCTCTTGATTTTTTTTCTTGCTTAACATAATATAGTTATTTCTATATACATACATAGGGACGTTTCTTAATTTTTTATAGCTGCATATCATTTCCTTGCACTGAAGTACCATAATATATGCATATTTCACAATTCCCTTATTCATGTATATTTGACTAGTTTCAAATCTTTTGATATTATAAACAATACTGCAAAGAATATTATATATGCATAGTTTTATATGGTAGGATAATTTCCCAGCATTGGAATTGCTAGGTTAGAGTATGAGTATTTGAATGTTGATCAACATTATCAAATCACCCTCATATAGGCATTGTGCTTGCTTATGCTCTTACCAGGCTTATATGAGATTGTTCCTTTCTCCTCAGCCTTACCAATAGAGCATGTTGTCAGCCTTTGGCATTTTGCCAATGTGATAAATACAAAATAACACATTAGCAAATTTTTAACCTATGTTTTTCTTATTATGAGTGAAGTAAAATATATTTTCATATATTTGAGTGATGTTCCTCTTTCTATACACAATTCGTATCTTTTACTTTTTTCAACGTTCCAATATTTTGTTGATCTTTTTATTATTTATTTCTATAGGCTTTGTCTAAATTGCACCTTTTCCTGTGATAGAAAGTAAAAAATGTTTCAGAATTATATCATTTGTGTTTTGAGTATCATCTTTTCTATTTTTGTTTTTGTTTGTTTGTTATTTTCTGAAGAATTGGTTGAATTTCTCTAGTTCATTTTTCTTCGTGACTTCTGGATTTTTAGTCATAATTAGAAAAAGCTTCCCCATTCCAAGATTACAAAGGAAATCTCCTGGGATTTTTGGTACTTTTGTGTTATCTTTAGTATCACATAAATCTCTGATTCATCTGGAATTGGCTTGTAGTAAGAAGCTTATTTTTTCTTTATATGACTTAATTATTGAATGGACTGTCTTTTCCCCACTGATGTAAGATACTACCCTTATTATACACTAAATTCTTCTCTATATTGAGCAGTACTTTTGGATTAAGGGACTATATGTCTTAACATCTAGAATTTCTAAACTACCTTTAATAACTGAAATTGCTAAGCTGTCTGTTTTCCTATTTAAAAGTTTTTCCGAATATTCTTCTTTTCTTCTTTTTGCTTTATAAACTTCCAGATTAACTTGTTTTATTCAAACAACTGGTGTTTTAAAAATAGGATTTTATTACATTTTCAAATTAAATTGCTGTCTTTATGATGTTGAAATTTATTTTGAAAATTATATTACCTTTTCAGTTGTGTAATTCCCTTTGTTTCCTCTAATGGTGCTTCAAATCATCATATAAATCTTGCACATCAACTTTATCAACTTTGTCTTTTAGTATTCTATCTTTTTCATCACCATTGTTAGTGATTTCTATATGTTGATTTTGAATTCTATTTTACCCATCTTTTATTGCTTGTAGTTGTTTTTCAGTTAATTATCTTTTATCTTCCAGGTGTATAATCATAGCCTCTGTAGTAAATAATTCCTTTGTTTTCCTCTTTCCAAATTTGTATAGATCTGATTTGTTGTGACTCGTCTAATTGCTTTGGATCGTACCTAGGGATCAGCTTTAAATATTATCGGTGATCATCTTTTTCTTGTTTCTGACTTCTGGGATTCTAAAATTTTATCATAAAGCGTGATGATGGTTTTTGGTCTGAGTTGGATGTATTTTATTATGTTAATGAAGTATCCATCTGTACAGTCCTAGAGTTGTAGCTGGACATGTGAACACCTCCTTAAGACATGCATTTCTCAGCCCAGCTGGTATTTAAGCATGCCGTTGTGATTCACGTGTGCCCATGTTCTTGCCATTGTAACGTAGGTTAAAGTGACACATGCCATTTCTTCCACATCCTTTCTTTTCCCTTCTTGCTGGCAGGAAACCAGAAGTGATGGCAACCCAGCCTCAACTATGTAAAGGACAACAAGGCTCTCAGGGATGGCAAACCACGAGATGGAGGGAACCTGGGTCCCAGAATCATTTTGTGGAACACACTAGTCCCCTGGAACAATTTCCAATTGTTAATTGCGAAAGAAAAACAAACATAATTGTTTTTAAAGCCATTTTATTGTTGAGTCTTTTGTTACACATAGCCCTTTTATTACCATGAATCCACATTTATAGTTGACCCTTGAACAATGGGGTTGGAGGGTTAGGGGCACCGACCCCCAGTGCAGTTGAAAATCTGCATATAATTTTTGACTCACCAAAAACTTAAGTACTAATAGTCTAATATTGACTGGAAGCCTTACTGATAACCTAAATAGTCAATCAACACACATATTTCATGTATTCATGACACGTTTTTCTTAATTTTTTCTGTATTTCTAGTCTGCACAGCTCCAAGCAATTTTTATGTATATTTATTTTTTAAAATCTGCATGTAAGATTTTTGGAGTTCAGACCCATGTTGTTCAAGGTTCAACTGTAGTCCTTTTTTCATTTTAGGTTATTTTTTAAAATCAAGTGATTTTTTTTTTTTTTTGGTCAAAGACCTTTTTTGTCTATGGAAATTATGATGTGCTGTGTATCTCTAGATATATTAATATAAATTACATTAATGGTTTTACAATATTTGACCATTCTTGCTTTCCCTGGAATAAGTCACATTTCATATAATGAATTATTTGTTCAAGTGCTTCTGGGAATGTTTCATGATATTCATACCTAAGATCTGTCAGCTGTTTTTGTTTTGTGCAGTCTTTATAAAGTTTTGGTATTAGTGTTTTAGTGTTACTTTCTTTTGTAGAGGAAAGAAGAGTTTTTTTTTTTTTTTTTTTTTTTTTTAAATTTTGTTTTTCTTTGTTCTGGGGCTATTTTAAAACACTGGAACTCACTGTTCTTTAAAAATGTGGTGGAATTTTCCTAGAAAACTTCCAAGGCCTAGAGTTTTGGAATATTAATAATTGGCACATTTCTCTAACTCATTTGTTGAAATCAGATTATTTAGAGTTTCTATATCCTCTGGGATCAGTTTTGGTGAATTATACATTACTAGAAAATTACGTATCTCATCCAGGTCAAATTTATTTTGGCATAGAGTTGAATAAAATAGTCTCTTTTGGTTCTTGTATTTTTCTTTTTTTTTGTGGCTTTTAAAATTCTTATTTTCATGTTTGTAGTTTGTTCATATTTCCTTGAATAATTTAGCTGTGCTTCATACATTAAATATTTTTCTTAAAAAACAATTTTTAAAATTTATTCTATTTTTTCCCTAACTCCATAAATATTAACTACCCTTTTCTCCTTTTCTATTGTTTTTTATTCTTTTCTATAAATTTGATTCAGAAGCTCAATTCCCTTCTTTTCATTATTCTTTTAAATTTTTTAATAAAAATTAAATGCTCTGAGTTTTCCTTTGAGAAGTGCTTTAGCTATAGCTCATGAATTCAGGTATGATGTTTCCATTAATAGTATATATTCAGATATATCAGTTTGCATAACTCTTTGAAGAGGGAATTGTTTTGGAGGGGGTTTTAAAACTTCCATGTGAGAAAATTTTTATTTTTCTCCAGTTTTATCAATTTCTATATTTAGTATATTATATTAAGAGTATGTTTTCTCTGTTATTTCTAGAATTTGCCTATTTCTGAAATTTTCTTTATAGCCTCATATGTTATGAATTTTAATAAATATTCCATATATCCATAAATATGGATTGTTGAAAAGAAGATAGGTCTTTTCTGATATAAAGTATTTTTGATGTATCAAACATCCGTAACACATTAATGATGCTACTCTGTTCTCATAGCTTGAAACAAGAGAATTACTCTCCTCTCACTAGTGTGTTTCTGTCTCTTGTTTCCTGTAATTTCATGTTTGTGCATACTTTGCTATTCATAACAATTTTTTGTGAATTACATCCTCTTGAGTTATACAATGTTGTTTTTTGCATCATTTTGGGCCTAAATTCTTGCTTGTCTAATATGAAAAATAAGTCCATCTATTTGGATTCTTTTCCATTTTGCCAGTATATCTTTGTCCACATTTTAATTTTAATTATTGTGAATCAATAATTGTAAAAACTATTCTTTTAAACAGTATTGAGCTTGGTTTTACTTTCTCATTCAATCTAAATATCTTTGATTTTAACAAGTAAGTTTAATCTATTGATACTGATATAGTTGGTATGTTTGTTCTGAGTGCTGCCATATATTAAATTTCTTGCTTTCACGTTTGCTTTATGTTCTTTAATCGTCTTTCATTATGTTGTCTGTATACTTCCCTTTGTTTTAAGTATACTTCTGATATGTGTGAAGGTGACATATTTATTCTATTGGCTCTCTTTATAATTTTGTTGTTAACCTTTTGTAAAATATGTTTGTACTTCTGTCAGTTTTTTTGATCTGCTTTAATGTTATTACTTGATTTCCAGGAATTTTAGTAAAATAATCAACAAACATTTTCAACTTCCTAATTTCTTTTCCCCTCCTTCCCATTTTTTAAAATTGTACCGGTTCTACTTGGTAGAGCACATAATACTAACATTCTTTTTTGGTCATTCCAACCCTCAAATCTTTTCCATTATTTCCCCAGTCATATTTATTTGGCTGAAGATCACCTACTATTGTCATCAAGAAAGATTAAATCATTTTTGTATGTAAAAGCTGTTTTTTTTTTTTTTTTTTTTTTTTTTTTGCATTTATTCCTAAAGGACAACTTGACTCAAACTTGCTTTTTCTGAGGATCTTGTAGATGGTGCTGTTAATACATGTTGCATGGTGTTAAATGCAACTGTAGAGAAATCTGATTTTCATCCTTATAAATAATTTGCTGTTTTTGCTGGGCTGCCTTACATATTCTTTGTTTATCGTTGGAAGTTCAATAACTGTCTGGGTTGTCTATACTGGGTTAGTTTTTCCTTGCCCCCAGTGTACCTTTCAATATGTATAGTATTCTTTTATTTCAAAGAATTTTGGGGAGCTTATATCTTTAAATTGTCTTTATGTCTCTCTGTTTTTCCTTTTTAAGTACTCTGTCTTTGTCTGTTAAGGCTGCTATCACAAATTATCATAATCTAAGTGGCTTATGAACAACAGAAATTTATTTCTTATAGTTCTGGATGCTGAGAAGTCCAAGATCAAGGCACTGGCAGATTCTGTGTCTGGTGATGGCTGCTTCCTGGTTCATAGATTCTGTCTTTTCACTATATCCTCACGTAATGGAAGGAGCAAGGAAACTTTTGGGTTCTCTTTTGTGAGGACAGTAGTCCCATGCATAAACGCTCTGCCCACATAACCTAATCACCTCCCAAAGTTCCTATCTCCTAATACCATGGCCTTGGAAGTTAGGATTTAACATATGAATTTTAGAGGGACATAAATAACACACTCCAAATATGTTTGTTGTATTTACTTTGCCTGTCTTCTATAACTGTCATCTAGTCTCTCATTCTTTTCAAGTCTTTATTTATTTTCATTTTATTTTGTTCTCCTTTTTTTTAAATTAGCCTTTATGTTCCTTATTCTATTTTCTGTAGTTTTTTTTTTTTATTATTATTTCCGCAATTTCACCTTATTATTTCTTGAGCTCTGATGGGTTGTATTTGAGTGTTTCCTCTGGACTTCCTGTTTCTTCTTCATGATCTTCCTTTTTTTTTTTTTCCTTTGGTGGAGTCTCACTCTGACGCCCAGGCTGTAGTGCAGTGGCACAATCTCAGCAGCTCACTGCAACCTCTGCCTCCCAGGTTCAAGCAATTCTCCTGCCTCAGCCTCCCAAGTAGCTGGGACTACAGGCGCATACCACCAGGTCTGGCTAATTTTTTGTATTTTTAGTAGAGATGGGGTTTCACCATGTTTGCCACGATAGGTCTTGATCTCCTGACCTCGTAATCCACCTACCTCGGCCTCCCAAAGTGCTGGGACCACAGGTGTGAGCCACTGCGCCTGGCCCATGATCTTTCTTTTAAAGGCAGTTGCTTCATTTATTTTACAATACTAATGACAAAAATTTTGGTTAGACTTTTCATTCTGTCATTGAGGAAATTCTTGTGCTCTTGTCTGTTGGTGTTACTGCTCTTTCTCCAATTTTTTTCTTATAGTGACCTTGTATCAATGTTGTTCCATCTTCTTTGCTAATACTCAATACTGAATGAATTGGGTCTTCATGCCTTAAGTATATTAGCAGAGGTGTTTGTGAGATGGGAAGATTTAGGCAGCTTTCTAAACTTCACATCTTAAAGGTGCTCTCATTAGGTGCTTCCACAGAGACAGTGTCCTTCTGCTAATATGGCCCCTTGTTCAATCTGTCTGTCTATTAATCAATCAATCATCAATCAATCAATCATCTCTCCATCCATCCATCCATCCATCCATGCATCCATCCATCCTTCTTTCTTTTCTGCCTCTCTACTTTAAACTGTATTTAGGAGGCTTCAGCAGCCAGTCGTACTCACTGCTATACTCCTATTTTTTTTGTTTTTTTTTTGAGATGGAGTCTTGCTCTGTCACTCAGGCTGGAGTACAGTGGTTCAATCTCGGCTGACCGCAAGCTCCACCTCTCGGGTTCACGCCATTCTCCTGCCTCTGCCACCTGAGTAGCTGGGACTACAGGCACGTGCCACCACGCCTGGCTAATTTTTTTGTATTTTTAGTGGAGACGGGGTATCACCATGTTAGCCAGGATGGTCTCAATTTCTTGACTTTGTGATCCGCCCACCTTGGCCTCCCAAAGTGCTGGGATTAGAGACTTGAGCTACCACGCCCGGCTACTCCTTCTAATTTTTAACACATGGTGAGGTACAGAGGCAGAAGAAGATACCAATAGTATCTTCTACTGCTATTGTAACGTCTTTTCCATGGTGGTGTATTTTTTTTGGTATTTTCTGAGAACTGTTCCTGGTAAGCTACTTAACCTCACTTTTCACTTCATTTTCTCCTTAATTTATTTCCTTTTGCTTCTATCAGACCTTTGCCCTATTGGCAGGATAGTTTAGTATACCAAAAATACAGTTTTAGCATTTCAGGGTGCAACACATGTTGAGAAAATATTTCTGCCAATATCTTTGGAAATTTGCCCTTGAAGAACCAACTATTCTCTGTTTCTTTATAATGGTTTTTCTCTACAATATCAGTTGCTTTTGGGAGCCTATACATGCTTGGAAGTTTGAACATTATATCTGTTCTAAGTTTTATGATTAAGGAGTTTTTTTTTTTCCTCATTTTATCTTTTCTTTTTGCTTTTGTATAATACCCAGCAAGTGGAAGTTTCTTTATTCTGATGCCTTGTTCATACTGGAATTTGAAAACTGACATTTTGGGATTAATTTTGTTTATTTTATTAGGATTTTTTTTTTTTTGTATTGGTGGTCATGTATGTAGTTTAAAAGGACGTGTGGATTTTTAGGCTATAAAATTAGCCAGGGTTTAGAATGGTATGGTGGGTAAAGCATGTTTACTTTTTTTCCTCTATTTTTCCTTTTGAATCCTGATGATTGTTATCTAGTTTTCATTTTTGGTAAGTTCTCCGCATTCATGGACTGCTTTGTTACCATTGTGATCATAAAATGCTTGAATTTAGAGTTCTATGTGAGAAAAGTGATCCTCGTTGTGCTGTTATGACTAAGCATACTGTGTACCACAGTTAGGAAGTAAAACACACTTTGCTTCCTTAGATAAATTTATCTATATGCATCTATCCATATATCTATCAATTCATCTATCTATCTGTCTGTCTATCTATGTATCTCCTGTTTATCACCTTATCTAGCGCTATTCCCTCAAATTAAGGAAGGCTTGAGCTCTTATAAGTTGCAAACTCTCTCATTGAAACAATTCGTTCCCTGAATTTTGCAAAACTAACATCTACACATTTGTGATGACCCTTGAAGATATGATTAAAAAATGAAGAAACTGTTCTACCATGAATAGGCTAATGGTAACTTTAGTAGCCTTGTGGGTTTTTTCTGTAAATACCCGCTGTGCCCATTTGTCAAGGATCCTTGCAAATATTTAAATTTTGTAAATAAAAAATACCTTTCAAAGAATATTTTTGTCTCTGCATTTTTCTTCTACCAGTGACATTTCACTTATCATAGAAATGAAACCCAGAGTTATTGCTATATTTATGAAAGGATGAATATGTAATTGATTAAGGATGTCAATTTAATATAAAACATAATTATGGTCATGATAAAGTCTTGAATTGTAAATATTTGTTGTGTTTATTGAATAGAATACAATTAGAGAATAAAAATCTGTAAAAAATGTAATATTAGAGGTAGAAACAAGATAAAGTTTCTTTGACAAAAAGGTGCATGTGCATAGATTTAGGTCAGAGATTGACGAATTCTTAAAAACAAAGAAAAGACCGGGTGCGGTGCCTCACACCTGTAATCCCAGCACTCTGGGAGGCCGAGGCGGGTGGATCATGAGGTTGGGCGATCGAGACGTGGTGGTGGGCACCTGTAATCCCAGCTACTCGGGAGACTGAGGCAGGAGAATGGCGTGAACCAGGGAAGTGGAGCTTGCAGTGAGCGGATATTGCACCACTGCACTCTAGCCTGGGCGACAGAGCAGACTCCATCTCAAAAAAAAAAAAAAAAAAAAAAGAAAAATTGAATCAATTTAATTGAGATAAATGATCCATGATTAGGTTAAGAGAAAGTCTAGCTATTCAATTCAGAGTTCACTTGAATATATGTGCTGCTTTCAAGTTTTTAATAAAAGTACAGAGCAGCTTCCTCACAGAGGTGTGAATAATGATAAGTTTATATAAGTCTCTGAAACAATGTTAATATAATTGAATCAAAGAAATAAATATGTAATAGTCTTCTATTTAAATTTGTTCTTAACAGTACAATTTCTTATTTAACTTCTGTATTATGAATTTAATTATTTTTGTCAAGATTTAAAAAAATCATCATTATAACCAGTTGGCACCATAATTACTCTTAGGGAAGGAACTGTATTGAGTGCGGGGAACAAAACTTGGTAAGTCGCTTGGGATTAAAGGTGAGAGACTTTGAGGATAGAGCCTCCTAGCAGGGTAAGTCATTCTGCATGAGAAAATGGGAAGTGTTTATTTTGAACTACTACATGGGTTGGGATTGGAGGCTCAAGGCAATCTTCTAGGTATCAAAGGGCAGGGAGGTTTTACCTGACATATGAATTATTGTTTCATGTAAATATAGTTGAAAGTCATATATATTTAGAATTTTAAATACATAGTTTTAAGACAGTGCTTTTAATTTTTAAAGAAAACATGTGTCATTTATTTTTCCCAAAGCTAGTGGAAGTTTCTTTGTGTCCTGATAGCAATAGCATGAATGAAATTGACATGAATAATACTTCCAGTTAGATTTTCATAACCTGACAGACAGTTTCATAAATACCCAATATGTAATGATAGTCAGAGGGAGAAACTGTATTGAGTGTGTATTTCAGGAGAGATTGTCCTCTGGGGCATATACCAGCATCAGACAGCTGCTTTATGGAACCACCCACCAATTCCCTTGGGTTTTTGTTATTATTGTCTGTTTTTTTATATTTTGTTCAGTTTCTAGGGTACATTATTTTCTTTGTGTTTCTTTTTTATTTGCATGATGCTGACCAAGTCATGTTCATAAATCACATATGTTAATATCTACAGTGCTTTCATTGGCCTTCAAACATTATCAGAGAAGGACAAAAAAAAAACAGTAAGATTTACACTGTAAAATTAGCCTCCACTTACAAATTCTTTTATCAGCCAATCCTTACCTTAATAACATATATTACCTTTTTAAAAAGTAAATATGATGTCCCTCAGCTCTGGCTTTTTTCTGTGTATTTTTATGTACCTTTAGAAAGTTTCATTGAAATATTTAGAAGACTACTGTCGAAATACTGTTCTAATTGTTAAAAGGCATAATCTTTAGGGTAAAGTCTTGAAGACTGGCAACTTTAATCAAACGGTAATGCTATCAGATAAAGATCATAACTCTATAATTTAAAATAAGCTATGCCTGAAATGTTCAGAAAATGTCAGAGCTAGAACATTTAGTACAGTCTCTATTTCATGGGTTAAAGAAAATAAAGCTTAGAACAGTGAAAATACTTCCTCAAGGTAATACTTACAGTTCGTGGCTGAACTGTTAATAAAAGTCACAACCAACTTTTTCATCTCTGCTTTCTTTTCTTCCTGTTCTATCATTTTAAGTTTCTTAAAGGAAAAGCTTGGAGAAAAATAAGTATTGATGATAGAGCAGATACAGGATTTTCGCCGGGTGCGGTGGCTCACACCTGTAATCCTAGCACATTGGGAGGCTGAGGCGGGTGGATCACTTGAGGTCAGGAGTTTGAGAACAGCCTGGCCAATGTGGTGAAACCCTGTCTCAACTAAAAATAGAAAAATTAGCTGCGTGTGGTGGTGCATGCCTGTAATCCCTGCTGCTTGGGAGGTTAAGCCAGGAGAATCACTGGAACCCAGGAGGTGGTGGCTGCAGTGAGCCAAGATCGCACTACTGCCCTCCAGCCTGGGCGGCTGAATGAGATTCCATCTCAAAAAAAAAAAAAAAAAAAAAAAAAAAAAGATTGTGTTAACATGGGGGTCTGGGTGAGAAGAGAAAATTTATTTATAGGAGGACATGTAGGAAGGGCACTGAAGATCACTGTTTACCATTTTGAATTGTCCCTCCTCCGATCTTACAAAGTGGGACATGCACTGAGTTTCCCATGAAACACTGAGTTTTCCATGAAAAGTGAATGGGGAAGCACATTCACTTCCCCAAGAACAAGCCGTATCATCCAATGCTATTTGCACAGAACTCACGGCTTTATATTTACTGTCCTAAAAGAAGTGATTTATAATCTTTTAAAATTTAAAACAGTTTAATTTTTGGTGATGCTTTTTTTTTTTTTTTGTCATTTTAATGCCCCCTCCAAAGTGTTGTAACCTAGCTGAATGAAAAGTGGCATTTTCGTTGTTATTGTCGGTGATGATACTTTTCATGGCAATCTTAGAGATACCTGGGAATATTCCAAGTTCTTGAAAAATCATGGTTGGGAATTACCACTCTGGAAACATATTGCCATGGTTACTGTGTTAATGCTGTGATTAATGTGTCTTTTAGTCTTGTATGTGTGTGTAGATATAGACATCATTTTATATTCCAGTTTGGTTAACATGTTTGATCTTTTTCTATCAGTCAGAGACATAAAAATGTCTTGACTCTCTTAAAAACAAGATAGTTCCCATTTTTTAACCTTATGGATATCTGTTGCTGAGGATCATTTTTTGTAAGGAGTTAAATACCCAGAAAACTAAAGTGGTCTAGAAGATAACTGCTAGTTCTACATATGTGTGTGTGTGTGTGTGTGTGTGTGTGTGTGTGTGTGTGTGTATTTTTTTTTTGTCTGAAGTTGTGTTCCAATTTACTTCCTTTAATCACTTAGTATTAACAGAACAGAGTGTCGATTATAAATAAGAATTCTACATCCCGTCTTTCCCTAAGTACCTGCTTCGAATAACGGGTTCAACTAGACTCAGTAGCTAGATGTAGTATGTGGAATGTGGATTCATTCGCATCAAGCATGCTTCTCATAGGAATCTTTTAATGCACTCAGTCAGTCACCCAGGGCAGTCAAAGACCTAAGCTGCTTTGTACTTTACAGCAGGAAACAGTCACTCCCATAAATACTGTGCACTCCCAAGTAAATCTGGAATGTTTGCAACGGGATTTGTGTACCATCCTCAACTCTCTGTTTTCTGTGATAAAGTCTTTGTACACAATTGTTTGATTGTTTTTATCTCTTGATACTCATAAATAATGCCACTGGAGAAATAAACCTAAGACATATCCAACTGGAACACTTTATATATAGAGGTACAACATTTCAACAACAGAAGCCTTTCTTGTTGAGGGGATCCACATTCTGAATACTCTGGAATGATTATTTGAAATCAAGAAAAAGAGCCAATGAGAAACAGCAAAAGCAGAAATATCTCTAATAAGGAAAAATATTTCTACAATGAGATTTTTCTTACATAATATATGTGATGATTAAGAGCATTTGCTTATATTGTAGGTTCTTGTTACATCCGACAGTAAGTTGAGAAAACACTAGTTATTACGGTAAAAGATGCTACGTGTGTATGTATGTATATGTGTACGTATATGTATACGTATATTATTTGGATATTCCAATCAGTAATACTTACTGCCTTGGTGAATGCATAATTGTCTTGAGAAAATGATTATGTGTATCAGTGTGATCTGGCTAAAACAACTCTCTCCAACTGATCACCTGGTTTTGTTTCATTTCCCCTGGTAATCTGGTAGGTGGCCATTTCTTTTCTTTCTAGTCTATATTCCCTTCTAAAGATAAAACTTGGTCAAACATATCTATTTATGGTAACCTGTCTTTAAGATAGTTTCAGGTATACCTTCTTCCTTTAATCTCATTTGGTTGATATGTTAGATCCTTTCCTATCAGCCAGAGAAATAAAAATGACTTCAGGGTCTTAAACAAAATTGTTTACATTCTTTAATTAAATTGTCATTTAAAGGAGAGAAATGCTCAGAAAATTAAACTGAGTATAGAAGGTAACTGCTAATTCTACATTTCTTTCCGGAAATTGTGTCTTCATTTGTTTTTTAAAAATAATTTAGAAGCTGTGTGGCCCCCAGAGAAGTTTTCAGGTTTGTGGAAAAGAAATAATTACATCCCAAAGTTAGGGGTAAGAGAATGGAGCTTTGTTGGTCAATTATATCTTAGAACACCTAAGTAATATGGATCTTTGAAAGCATCAAATTGCTGCGGTTACTTTAGAAAGGTCATTTTTTTAGAATGCTTATACTACTTTTCCCCCATTTTGAAAGTCAATTGGGGTTTACTTTAAGTAAGTATTGATGTAAATGATGGCACACCCTCTTCTGGGGCATAAATGCTGGAGGATGAGCCATAGTCACGCATGATGTGTGTCAAGAAGAAATGGAAATTTATCTGCAGAGACTACCATATGATGTATGTGTAAATTTTCAGTCCCTGGGATTATGATTTTTTTTTAGTAAAGACAAATGTTTTTTGTTAGTTAGATCCTGATTTTTGGCATGATTTAGTAGGAGAAAGGTTTTAGTTTAGACATAGCTTTTCTTACATCTTGTGCAAAATTGTCAGTTGTATGGAGGGTAAACACTGCACTCTGGAAAGGCCTTCTGGAATGTCCTTATTTCTGTGTGAGTGTGATGGAAAAAAATAACTTTGAAAAAATACATGTTTAATGAAAGATATTTCCAGTTTATTCCTTTTGGATTTTTATTTAACACTTCTTTGTATCTCTCTGATAGCATGTATGAAAATGTATTTTAATGATTTAATTATCTCTCCATATTAGATGTTCTTGCTATCTTTGTCATATGACTTGTTTATTTTTCTATTCCTGGTGATAGGTGGAGTGACTGATACATTGCAGGTACATTGTATACATTTTTGAGTAGATATGTATATGATTAATTGACATTTTGCGAGTCTTTCTTTTCCAACTTTTATGTTCAGGATGTGCAGGTTTGTTACATAGGTAAACATGTGTCATGGTGGATTGCTGCACAGATCATCCCATCACCTAGGTGTTAAGCCCAGCATCTATTAGCTATTCTTCCTGATGCTCTCCCTCCCACCCCTCAACAGTGTGTGTTGTTTTGACAGGCCCCAGTATGTGTTGTTCCCACCATGTGTCCGTGTGTTCTCATCATTCGTCTCCCACTTATAAGTGAGAACATGCAGTATTTGGTTTTCTGTTCCTGCATTAGGCAAACCGTTTATTTTTTTATTTTTATTTTTTAAAGAAAAAAGAAAGACATGCTATGAAATGTCCTTGGACCTAATTCAAGAAATGAAAGAAAGGCAGAGATCAAGGAAGAAAGGAATGATGCGGAGTTTATGAAAGTTAGATGTTAAGATGACAACTGAGGGTGCTTCTTTTCTCCTCACCCTTGTTTAGCCAGGTGCTTACTTGACAATTTGTAAATTAAATTATTCCTTGAACAATACTTTGCACAAGAGTAAAGGAATGTTTCATGGATAAAGAGAGGCAATACCTGGAGCTAATCTCTGTGGATAAATATGTTTATTTTGATTCCTGAAGCTGGGATGCAGAACTGATAGAAGGAAGCCAGGGGGTTTTCTCTGCTCCACCAAATAAATCACATATGACTAGAAATTGCAACCAGACAGCAATCTGTGAAGCAAGCGATAGGAGCTCCACCGTCTGGTGCCTGCTGTGGATGTCTGGCACCCAGTGGTACCAGATTTGGTGTAAGTGGGGCTTCTGTTTGGGAAACTTTGCCAAGTTTTTTTTCTTGAAAAGTGGATTTTGGCTTTGTTTCTGCATTCTTGTATGGGAATAAAAAAATCTCATGATTGCAAATGTGTTTATTATGCCCCAAACATTAGATGTAGGCTATTATTTCCATAGGATGCTGTAATCCTGTGTGGGTACATTTGTTGCTGCGTTTGACACAGTAAAGTTGTGTTAATGTTTTTCATCCTGCTAGCTGTTAGAACTAAGATAGGCATAATTCCTAATTTATCTGTGCCCCCCCACCTTATGCATATATTTAGGTAGTCAAACATTGGGAGTTTCTATAGAATATTTTTAAAATTTATCTTTGGAATCTCTTATCCTTGAAAATGTTTTCACGTTCAAGAGTGTCACCTCCTATCAGATCATTCCGTTCCCTTGACCCTCTCCCTCTGACAATTTTCACATCTTTCTTCGCAGGAAAAAAGAAATAAACTAAAGCTATGTTATGGCTTTCTTCACTCCTCTTCATTTTGGTTTGAACATTTGAAGCAAGCATTGAATTTTTTCTTCCTTTTTCTTTCTTTTGCCAGAACCCGTGATGCTATTCTCATGGGGCACATGTGAAACGCATGTTGCAGTTCCATCTCTCTTGACCTTTTCTGTGTTTGCTATGTAATATTGCATCTCCTCAGTTGTCCAGGTTATCACAAGAAGTTGTGCTGAATTTCTACTTGATCACCTTCTATTTCTTACTAAGTATTCCTTGTTGCATCATGATCCCTTTCACCAGGGTTTCTCCTGTGTGAACTCATAGGTTACTATCTACATTGCTGCAAGAGACTCCCAAATTTTCCATCTTTCTCAGGTTTCTGCCCCTTCACTCACTCTTATATCTTTCCAAACATCCACCAAGTTCTCAGGGTTTCAGGTTGAAGTTGAAGCTCGTTAGTGTGACATACAAGGCTCTTAGGACCTGGTAGTCTCAGGCTCTGGCTGCTTCCCTAAAACACTGCCCACTGAGACCAGGTCTAGCTAGTTTTAGTTCCCTATGCCATGGTATGCCACTGCAATTTTCCATGTGGGCTTACTTTACTCCCAGATCTCTCTATCCTCTTCCTCTTCATGTAACTAATTTCTTCCTGGCTCTTTGACACTGGGTATCAGTGTCATGTCCCCAGTGTCTAATGTGGATGTCTTTCATCTATTCTCCCATAGGCTTGGATGCATCTCCTTCCTATCATCTCACTAGTATTGTTCACTGTCCTTCCACGGTGACCACAGAGTCCCCAGGGTCTGTCATAGTATTGTTTGCAAATGTCTACTATGAGTAAATGAGTCTAATAATTTTTTATTGCTTTTAAGTGCTCTCTTTTAATTCACTGCCTATCAAGCCTTGCTCTCTTTGAATTATATTTATATCTAAATGTTCATAATAGCATCAGATTTAATTAATTGTACCCTTATATTGACTCTCAAACATGACCAAGATTGTTATTATTGACTCTATGTTCAGACAAATAACCAGACACATAGGGTAAAAGATTTAACCCATAATCTACATGACCTAATGAAAAGAGCTTAGACAAGAACCAAGGAGCAACAGGCTCAAATGTCAGATGCCTTTGCCATATTACCCCTATTTCTTTTTTTATAGTTAGTTAAAAATGTTAACTTTTTAAAGGTTAATGTGATGCTGCTAAGCCCTCTCTAGGGTGATTGATCAGCTTAAATGTAAACTATTTTGGTGACCATGATATATAAAGTCATAGTGTTGAAAAAATTTAACAGTAGTTAGAATCATTTTGAGAAAACAACATTGATATATGAAAATATTCACAATTGAGAAATGTTATATTGATGAACTTAGAGATTATACATTTTGGTCTTGAGGCGGAACTCAGTAAAACTGCTTAACAACTTAAACTTGAGCTTATAAAATAAGAAATAAAGATGATATTTTGTATTTTAAGATATTGAGTGTGATTTCCTCCTGGGATCTATCACTATGAAAAGTGATTATTGGTTTAGAGTGGTTTTCTTATTATTTTGGGTTTTGAAGGAGCACAGTTCATCCTGTTGGTCTATGTTAACCAAGGGTAGGTAAAGAGGACAGAGGACACCTAACAAGGGCTCAGGTGTTATCTGCCTCAAGTGAGCAGTGTGAGAAAAGCCTTGTGTACCAAGAGGAAGTTTGTCATGGGTTTGCAGAACTTTCAAAAACAAGAAACATTATTTCCACTTTTCGTGTGGTTCCTCTCACTTTTTAAGCCTCTTTTTTCTTTTCCTTCTTTTAGAGATGGAGTCTTAATATGTTGTCCAGGCTGGAGTATAGTGGCTATTCACAGGCATAACCATTACATACTACAGCCTCTGAACTCCTGGCTCAAGTCATCCTCCCATCTCAATCTTGAGTAACTGGGACTGTAGATGTGTGCCATGGTGCCTGGCATAGCCTCTTCTTTAATTGTAATAGACCTGCTTATCATGCATGAAATGATCTACAAACACAAAGTACTCTATTATCATTATATCTTTGGAGTACTGTGTCCTTTAAATGTATTTTCTTACTGTAACTGACTACCTAGGCTGGAGGTCCTATCTCTAATTTAGAAATGAAGAAAGTCAGACCTACTTGGATTGAGTGAGCATTCAAAATACATTCAGAAGTGGAAATAATTTTAAAAATTTAAATGGCTTCCAGAGGTCATGTAGTCTCTTTTCTCATATAGTGGAGAAAACAGACCTAGAGAAGTTCAAGATTTCCCCAAACTTACGTAGTTATTGGCCAAGCAGGAGCTAAATGTCATTCTTCCCGGAGTTTAGTCAATATTTGCTTGGTCACTTTTCTTAGTAGAGTTTTTTCTTCTCCTTGCATTCATAAACACTTAAAAAAGTGAATTGATAGTGATTGTATATATTATATAATTAGGTAATATTAGCTGGGCATGGCGTTTCATGACTGTCATACTAGCTTCATATATTAGAAGAAAAGTACAAATTGTGTAGCTACTCAAGTGTAAAACGTAGAGAGAAAACCTAGAGAAGACATGAAACTCTCTTCTTGACTAGTTCAGGCTGGGGATACTATGAATAATGGTATGTTCAGAAAGAATGAACAAAATTGCTGTAGTAACTCAATTTCAGGAGAGTTTGACCCTGTCAGAATAATCTACTGTATTTGCATGAGAAATATGAAGGAGTCCACGGGAAAAATGATGTGTTCAGGGTTCTTTTCCACTGTACTGGAGCACCTGAGGAGCTGAAGAGAGAAACTTGTGTTTCTTCTTTGAGTGGCAAGTGTGTTAGTTAATATCATCAGGCAGAACATGATTTCCAAGAGTTTAGTTTGGTCCTTCACAAACTGAAATACTCTGAAGTGCCTGATTTTATGCAAATTACTTTTGGTTGTTGTATTGAGAAATGAAAGGATGCCAACTTTTTTTTTTTTTTTTTTTTTTTACAAACCAAATACTAATTAGCATTACCAAATTTATCTGTTGAGATACACCACTTATTTGTAAGAGAAGCTCTTTGACAAAATCAAAGAATTTGAGTAAATACTTCATATTGGCTATATGAGACCTTGGAATGCCATTGTCTTTTTTTTCTGTAGAATTTGTGTAATACCCTCCACTTCGTTGCGTTGAATGAGATGCATGTAAAACAACCTTGTAAATTACAGCATTCTAGGTCAGAGGCTGGAAATATTTTCTGTAAAAGGCAAGAGAGAAATATTTTATGCTGTTGTGAACCATAGTTCTCTGTTGCATCTACTCAACTCTGCCATTGTGGTGTGAAAGCATCCATATATAGTACATAAACAAATGAGGGCTGCTCTGTTCCAGTAAAACTTTATTTATAGGTACAGAAATTTGAATTTCATGTAATTTTCACCTATTGTGAAATGTTATTTTTCTCTTGATTTTTTTTTAACCATTTCAAAATATAAAAAATGACTCTTAGCCCACAGGCTGTATAAAAACATGTAGATTTGGTCCAACGTCTGCAATTCACTAGCCTTTCTCCAGGTGATTGCCTCACTATGAAACAGTTCCAAATGTAAGGGGATTAGGAGGTGATGGTGGTGTTGGGATTGCATTTGCTGAGCCATCCAGATGATTGACTCCAGGCTCTCTCTCTCTGATACTGAGAACATGCCTTGGCATATGTTCCCAGCTAACATATGAGAAAACTCATCATTGGAGGAATAATTTTCTGTTGTTTGTTTCTGGGAGTTGGGCAGAATATCTAAGGTAGTGGAAGGAGGATACTGCACTACACAACTCACAGAGCTGAATTGATACAGATAGGTAGTGTCAGCATTTCTGTGCAAAAACAAATGTTTTAAAGTTTTGAGGTCTCAGCACTTTTCCAGGCACAGCATTCTGGATCTTGGCACATGGACTCCCAGTTTCAATAGCAAGTGCTCACCTTTCTTTTTGCTAGTTTTATTCCAGAGCCAATCTCTTTATATTAAAGAAAGCAACTGAAAATGGAAAACTCATTGAGCTTAAAGCAGCCAAAGGAAAAATATGTGCTCATTTTAAGTTTTTTCTTTTGCAACTGTTGGCCAAATAGGTTTATTTTTAAAGAATTTTCACAATTTACAAATGTTTGCCTTAGGACTTTGTGTAATGGCGTTGGTTTTATACAGCTATTACAGTTAGGATGAAGAGATTTTCTTCACAAAGATGGTTTTGGAAAATGTCTCATCACACAAGTGGTAAGTGTAGTTGCTGTAATTTTATTGAAGAAAAGAAATGACTACTAATGGGAATCACAAAATAGTGAAATTGATGATCATTTCTGTTTTTATTGCCTTTATTTTAAACATAATAATGACAGAGTCTGAAACAAGATTTGGAGATTGCTACGTATTTAAATATTTAATGCAACAAGCATCCCACTTTATTATAGGAGATAGAACATTGACTGTGCCTAACCTAAATTCCTTTTCCAAAGGAAAATAATTTCCAAATTATTTTCGTATTAAAAAAAGGGGAAAAAGAAAAGGAACAGTCTGACTGCTACAAAGTAGAGGTTACAGCTTCAGCTTTGTAATTACCTATTAATTGATATCTGTGTATGTAAGTATAACAAACAAGGTTTTAAATAGTGAAAATTAGATGATAGATACTAAAGGAAACAATTTCCTGAGAAGTATTAGGTTAGATTGTACAGATGTAAAATATATGTCAACAACCTGGCAGCAAGTAGTCTTGAGACCTTGAAGTTCACTGGGAGTAGAAGAATTATCTGCTCTTTGAATAGTCATAAAAACTATCTAAGGCAAACTTTTGGCATGTAACTTAGGAAACTTAAATAGTTTCTCATGCTGTAAGACACTTTGATTTTACTAGATCTAGAATGAGGTCTGGGAATGTATATTTTTACAAATCTCCACTGGTGAGCTGGGTCAAGTTTTTGCAATACAGAATTTGAGGCAGATAATATTACGTAGGAGGTAGGCGATTTACTGGGGAGTGCTAGAAGTACCAATACCAGTGGGGGAGTGGAAAAAATTATGTCTGTAGAGGAGAAAAAGCTGAACTGCAGAGCAGTTGCAATAGAGTCCCATCTGATCCTAAGGAGCCCTGGAGCTGGCATTCCAGGCCCTGGAGAGTTGTTCTGGAATGAGGCAAGAAACAACAAACAAGAAGTTGTTTCTTCCCCTTCACAGATGTTTTTCCATCTCCTCTAATTTCTGACCATTCTGTGATGAGACAACCAGAGTCTTTAAAAAATAAATACTTTGCTTTTCTGCGATTAAATGGTTTGATGAAAATTAAGCCCTAAGCATAAAGTGCTAAATAGAATAAACCCCTGGCACATAAAATGGGTAGGTCCTGATATCCTCTTTTAATTCTTCAAATGTATAGGTAGATCCTGATACCCTGTCTGACCTGTAGTCAATTGCACTATATATTTTCCTCTATAAAATGTATCGCTCGCTACATTCACTAACCCTCCATTACTGAATGGGGCAATGATTCAAGAACCCCCCAGTGAATGCCTGAAACTGCACATGATACCAAGCCCTACATATATTGTCTTTTTTCTATATGTACATACCTATGATGAAGTTTAATTTATAAATTAGGCATAGTAGGAGAATAATAGCAATAACTAATGCAATAATAAAACAATTATAACAGTATGCCAGCATCATTACTCTCATACATTGAGACCATCATGAAGGAGAATAAAGGTGACTTGTACAAGAGCACTAGGATATTATGATAACCCAGACATCTCCTCGACGGGATCCACTGGACAAAGGGATGGTTCACGTCCCAGGTAGGAGGGGGAAGGACAGAGCGGGACAGAGGGAGACTTCATCTTGCCACATAGAATAGTGGATACTTTAAAAATTATGAATTATTTACTTCTGAAATTTTCCACATAATAGTTTCAAACCAAGGGTAACTGAAACCATGAAAAGTGAAACTGCAGATAAGGGAAGACTTCTACAGAAAGTATTTGGGCCAGGTGCGGTGGCTCATGCCTATAATCCCAACACTTTGGAAGGCTAAGGTGGGTGGATCATCTGAGGTCAGGAGTTTGAGACCAGCCTGGCCAAAGTGATGAAACCCCGTCTCTACTAAACATACAAAAATTGGCTGGGCATGGTGGTGCACACCTGTAGTCCCAGTAATTTGGGAGGCTGAGGCAAGATAATTGCTTGAACCTAGGAGGCAGAGGTTGCAGTGAGCTGAGATCTAGCCACCGCACTCCAGCCTGGGTGACAGAGCAAGACTCCGTTTAAAAAGAAAAACAGAAAACATCGGTTACTCTTTTAGACCCATTAGGAATAAAAACCAAAAGTAATTGGTTATTTACTACATAAAAATATTACATAGTATTAATTCATATTTATGTTTGATTGCATCACTTTTTTAAAAACTTTTGGCTCAAATATTGGTAGTTTTCAAGGAACTTTTGTGCAGCATTATATAAATATGACAAGCAGAAAAACCAAAAGGGTGCATCAATGTACAAAAGCTGGTATGTTAAATTGTTATCGTCATTAACGATTCACTGCTCCTTGCTAAATTCATAGCTCACACAATTAAATTTATGCCTCATAAAATTACAAACTATTACAAGTCATGGACTTTAAGGCTGCTCACCAAGTTATCCAAAAGGTCAAAGGTAAATGCCAATGTACTATTCTATGCTAATTTTTCACAAATTCCATTGATTGATTCTTATTTATGATCCTATTTCATAAAACTCAGGGTCATATAATAATGTTCTATTTCAAAACATGTTAGTATATTTCAAGGTCTTAGAAAAGGTATTGAAGTTTTTTGGTGAGCCAAAGAGAACAGGAAAAATGATGTTTTGTCTGTAAATTCCATGTTGACTCCAAGTCAGAAGAGACTCTAAGGGTTATCTGGTTCTAGGCTGTTAGTTTTGAGGTAATAACATTTTCATTTACAAAAAGAACATTGGTAAAGTAGTAAAGGCTTATTTTTGTATATATACTTATTTACACACAGATTATACCCGTGAAAAATGGTGCCCAGGCAGTTTGCTTTCATTGATCTATGTTAGGCGAAGATCAGGAATAATATTGACATAAGTAAATATTGGGGTAGAAGGCAAGACTTGGAGGTGGGATTTAAACAAATAAACAAAGTTATTTTTCCTTTTTATGCTACTTTGCAGGAAGGTCATGTCAAAATTAAAATATATTCTGTTTTCTGCCTTGGCAAGTAACATGTATTATGCCCATTCACATGTAGGTCTTGCCTGCTTTGGCAAATACTTACGGAAGAAAGTGTAATTTAGAAAGAGAAGAATGTAATGATATTAGACAAAATAGGGTCACAAAGTTTACAATTGGAAAGTGATTTGTAAGTTAATAAAATTACCTAGAGCCAGACTCTACTGTCTAAATATACCATTGAATGTAAACAAGCTTTTCCTGAGCTAGTATAGACAGGTTTGAAAGACTTGGTCTTCTCCAGTACTCACCTCTTACCAAGGAGGAAAAACGCCCAGAAAAAAAAATTCTAAAGAATATTTTTGTATCATTTACTTATGCCCCATCTTTTTCTAAAATATATTTAAGACAGTTTATCAGAATACATACTATGTGAGAAAATAACATAAATAAGGAAATCAAGACAGAATGTAAGGTTTTTGAAAATGAAGAAGAATCTGGGGAATCTGAGGATAAAGTTAACACAAAAAGTGCTTGAGGTTCATCAGCTGAATGATGGATACAAATCTGTAAATATTCTGAGGGCCAACTCTAAGAGGAAAACACAGTTATTTCAATGTTTATAGTTATCCTGGAGGAGCCCAATTCTTTCTCTAAGTGGGACCAGAGAAAAATTTCCCCTTTGTCATCAGAAAGAGTTCCTACAGGGTATAGGGTAATCAAGAACTCATGAAGCTGTGTGTCTGTAATGCCCCTTAAGTAGTTAGATGATTGCAGGCCAAGAGCAATACAGTCAAAATGATTTTACCAGAAAGAAAAAGCAGTCAGTCCAAAAACAACGTTCTTGTGGTTTGATTAATCCAAAATTGGTTAGATTATCCAGGAATGGAAATCTGCATAGACTTTAGGCAAACCTCAATAATTATTTCTGTAACCAAGATTCTGATAATTGTTGAGAAGTAGTGAATTCAAGCTTATGCTCTCTGTACTTCGTGACAAATCCCTGGAGTGCATCACTGCTATGTTTTTAGTGCATGTGGACCCATATGCCTTTGATATTTGCCAGGCTGGGGATATAAATGACATATAAAGATGTTCTAATGAGGGCTACTCACTCTCTTTTTTCTCTCACAGACACATTCACTCATGCCCATGTATATACAGATAATCATATTAATAGACATATATACACACACATAACTATTGAAGAATTTGTTGTTTAAAAACATGTTCCAAATTAATGGGGAAAGATAGATTGGCGAACAGATGGGCTTCAGACAATTTGCTATCAATTTGGCTAGAAATCAAGTTAGATTCCTATCTTACAAGATATGCAAAACATACAAGGATTATGAATTTAAATTAGAAAACAAAGTATTAGAAGAATATATGGAACATTTTTATACTCTTGCAGTAGGGAAAGATGCTCAAAGCAAACATGAAATCCAGATCCCATAAAATAAAAATATGAAGTACTTAGGCAAAACCAAGAAGAAATAACAAACTTTGGTAAGACACTAATGATAGTAAGTGTATAAAAGTTAATATATGTAAAATTAAAAGAGAAGTGATAAATTTGGAACATATATTTTAAACATACAACATGAAGAAGCTTAGTATCTATGATTTTTAAAGAATGTCAACATATTAATATACAGGAAAAACAGCAGAGTAGAAAAATGAGTATAGAAAATAGTTTTTTCTTTTTGAATTAATTGAATTTGAAACAGCAAGTTTTCTCCTTCAAGGAGTAGGACTTTGCACAAAGCTTCAGTGGATTCTTCTAAATACTGGAAATGATATGAAGAAGCATGTCTCATCTTTCTGGAAAGCAATTTGGCAATATGTATCAAACCTTCACATTACAAATGAGCAGACCCAACAAATGTTCATATAAAACTCACACCTAAAAATATACCAGACATAAAGGCAAAGCTATATATACAAAGGGTGTTTACAGAAATATTATTCTTATGTCAAGTGTGGAAAAGTCTAACTGACGTCTACATGTCCAACTGAAGAGGAATTATGGTTTAACAATTCAAGAAGATATCATGAAACTTAAATTATGTTTAATGTTAATTATATGGGAAAAGCCTTGATGTAAAGTTGTAAAAGTAGGATACAAAATTATGTTACACACACACACACACACACACACACACACAGACACATTTTACAAAAGCCAAAATAGATGTATGATATGTATTTTTTACATATGGAGAGATATAAGTATACACATTATAAATACAAGTTAATACTTTGTGGTCATACAGAATGTCTCTATTTTTTAAATATATTTTCAATAATTTTGACATTTTAAACCATAATATATATCAGTAGTGTTATTTGAAAAATAAACAGAATGTAACTCAATATATATGTAGTCAATAAATTTATAATTTTTAATGCAGAAAAGTATAAATATTTAAGGAAATTCTGACCTAAAACGCAGTTGAAAACTTCTAAGGCTCTACATCAATATGCAATTGCAATAGTAAATAAAGATGTTAGCAGGTAGCACAATAGTAGTTGGTATATTGGAACTAGAATTTCATCACATTATTTGTAAGACATCTATCATGAGTCATTTGATTTCCCCAATATTTTCCTTGTCTTATTCTGGGATGATGATACCTCTGTCATGAGACTGCTGTGAAGAGTCAGTAAGATGTAATCAGCCAGCGAATGTTAGGTGCTCAGTACATTTTAGTTCTTCATCCTCTTTCTCTTTTTCCTCTAAACACAGACACCAGATGTAAAAACGTTATTTATTATTTTTCCTAGCACTAGTAAGGAATTGAAAGCTTTGTTTTCCATACAAACAGTGCCCTGTTCTCGGTGATGACAGCAGGGGGACCTTTCTCACTCCTCTTCAGGGTGAAGGTCAGTGGATTCGTTCCAGTTCATTGACTGGTTGTTCACAGCTGACGTTATCACGATTAGACAGTGCTTTGCCTTACCAATTATTTAACATAACTGTGCTTCTATCGTTGCTCATAAAAACTCTGGTTTGGATACTTCACTCACTGAAAGCAGCAGAGGCAAATCAGCAGGTATACATACGCACAGCTTCAATGCCCAAGATATTGGGCTACTTTTGCTAGTTAGCCTGTGGTCCAGTAGGCCCCCCCCACCCCCCCCCACCATCTATTTTTGGAACCTATACAAATGGAGAAAGGTACATTAGGTTCCTCCATTTTAATCTAGTTATTTTTTAAAAAATATCGTGAGTATGAATTTTAGGCTATAAGTTTAATTTTGTTACATGGATAGATGGTGTAGTATTTAAGTTAGGACTTTTAGGGTAGTTATCATCCAAATAACATATATTGGCCAGGCACAGTGGCTCATGCCTGTAATCCCAGCACTTTGGGAAGCTGAGGCAGGTCGATGGCTTGAGGTCAGGAGTTCAAAACCAGCCTGGCTGGTCAACATGGTGAAACCCCATCTCTTCTAAAAATAATAATTTCTCATTATTTATTCCCCTCCCATGCCTCTACCCTTCTGAGTTTCCATTGTCTATCTTTTTATACTTTATGTCCATGCGTATGCATTATTTAGCTCCCATTTGTAAATGAGAACATGCAGCACTTATCTTTCTGTGACTGACTTGTTTCACTTAAGATAATGGCCTCCAGTTTCACCCATGTTGCTACAAAAGACATGACTTCATTCTTTTTTTTTTTATGGCTGAATAATATTCCATTGTGTACCTATTACATTTTTTTTGTCCAGTCACGCACTGATGGACACTTAGGTTGATTCCATATTCTTTGCTGTTGTGAGTTGTGCTGTGTTAAGCATACAGGTGCAGGTATCTTTTTGATATAATGATTTCTTTTCCTTTAGGAAAACACCCAGTAGTGAGAGTGCAGGATCAAATGGTAGTTCTTTAAACTTTCTAAGAATCCTTACAAAATCCCGCCGCTGTAGGTATAAAACAGTATGTGGTCTCACTTAGAATAAAATGGAGACATTTTAAGAATGTGTTGTTTGAATCCTGGCCATGTTCTTTCCCAGAGGCTACAGTTTGATGTAGTTTGCTGGATGTGCCTGTGGACACTGAACTTGACTGGCTATTGGATTCCTGACTCCTGGAACATTTTGAGGAGTTGCCGCTCTTGTTTTCTTTCATCTCCCACCCATCTCCAGAAAAGTCCAGGTTATGCCTGTGGAAAGGTTACCAGCCAGAGAACAGAGTGTGAGGGCTTGCCTGGTACACGGTACATGGCAAACCCAGTTGCCACCCACGTGCCATACTTTGCACCATGCTCCTGATTTGTATGGGTTCCGTACATGTCACGATTTCTAAGAGTGAACCTCTCTGCCCCCCCGCCCACATGACTCTGCTGTCAGCTTTCCAAACAATGACAGGACAGCTGCCTTTGAAAGATGCAAGTTTTCCATTCAGAAAGATGTAAATTTCTTGGTCCTGCAGAGGCTAGAAATATCTCTTGTTTGGGTCATTGGACTTGGGCTAAGTAATCTGCAAGATCTTACACAATGCTACTTGAATATTTCCTCTCTCTCCAGCCATTTCATGACTCCATCCTTTCCATGTGTATGCCTTACCATCTTTTTAAGCAGAGCACTGGGCTGGGCACAGTGGCTTATGCATGTAACCCCAGGCTTTGAGAGGTTTGCATGAGATCAGGAGTTCAAGACTAGCCTGGGCAACATAGCAAGACCCCATGTCTACAAAAAAATAAAAAAAGTAGCCAGGCATAGTGGCGCGTCCCTGTAGCCCTAGCTGCTTGGGAGGCTGAGGCAGGAAGATCACTTGAGCCCAGGAGTTCAAGGCTGTAGTGGACCGTCATCGTGCCACTGCACTCCAGCCTGGGTGACACAGTGAGACCTTTTCTCAAAAAAATAAAGAAAAAGGGTACATATTGTAATGGCAACAGTGAGTCTATCTCCTCCCCTTTCTTGGGCATCAGAGATAAAATAATGACAATGACATTTGCTATAATTATTTTAAGTTTTTTAAAATCATATGGCCCACATATAGAAAGCAATTGTCAGGTTATCTTCTAAAGGATTTGATTACTAGAAGAGATAACTGATGTCTTTCAAAAAGTGGAAACTTTTTTTTTTTTTTTTTTGGTTAACTGCATTTAAAATTTTAGGAACCAGTAGATTCTTCTTCAATCTTAAACTTCAGCACCTGCTAAAAATAAGGATTACATATGAAAAATACCATTTTCCCCCAATTTTCTCCGGATGTTACTGCAAAAATTTACTCACTCTCATTTGGGTCACAGGTACTGATAAATGTGTGTGTTTCCAGATGCTGCACCAGGACTGAACGTGTGGAATAGGAAATTATTCTACCTTAGATACATATACCCTCCTCTCCTGTTTTTTCAATCTAAGCCTCCCTAGCCTCTTAGGTTTTTGTTTGTTTGTATTACCCTCCCTCTTTCCTGCTTCCAGCCATCGCTATTATGACTCTAAGGGTCCCATGAAAGATTAGGTCATCTGTGATGCTGGCAGAGGTCTGGAGAAGTCCTCCACCTATGTGGGCGGCATGGACACCTGGACAGAGGCCAAACACTTCTTGAGCAACTTGGTAATGGCCTTCTGAAAAAAAATGCGCTCAGCCAATGTATTACTAATTCTACTGGGGGAATTTCCAAGTCAATTTCTAGGGACTGAGAGTGGTACAGAAGGATGAGAGTGTTTAGGTACACTTTAAATTCACAGTGTATGATGTGCCCTGACCACCTCCATCCTCCACACACCCACTACTTACTCCTAAAACAATTTTTTCTAAGCCAAAAGTGGTTTATGACAAATTGTATGTTTGCAGATTTGGAGTCTAAAGAGGAGTAGATTTATTTAAGGGGCATATTTAGTGTTAGTGAAAGCTACACTTACTATGCTAATTGCAACTTAAATTATAGAGCTTTACAAACTTTATCACCAAAAAACCCCACTGTCTTCCCTTGATGTTAAATTGTAGGAATTTAAAGTAATTTAAATTTCTATTTTTTCTACATTTCTGTTTTTTGTATCTGTACAATATGATTACATTTGTGAATGGTTAACAAAAACTGTATACTTTAATCTTTAAATGGAACCTCAGTGCAATATTTTGTAGGCATTAAAAATGATAAGCACTTTCATCAAGCTATTTGTTTTGATTTTGTTGATTTTGTTTGTTTAGTTCTTTGTGGTATACCCTGTAGTTATAATGAAATGATGTAAATCTGTATATTCGCCAACACATAGATGTATTTCTTTTTAACTACTTCAACTTTTTAGCATTATGCAGGAACTGCTGCTCACTCACTAATTATCCCACAACCCCCCCAAGATGGCACCTCCTGTTTTCTAGCAGATCAGAATCAAAACTTTGGAATCATTTCTGTTTCTCTTATACCTCATATCCAATCCATAAGAAATTTGCTGCATATATCTAGAATTTGGCACTTCTTACCACTTTAACTGCTACCGTCCGCCATCTTTTTCCTGGATTATTAAAATAACCTCACATCTGTCCTTTTCTCGCCATTTTATCCTTTATTCATTAGCCAGAGTGAGCCTTCTAAGACTGTAGTCAAGTCATACAACTCCTTTGCTCAAACCCGCCACGGACTTCTGACCTCACTCAGCGTAAATTCCCAAGGTCCTTACCATGACCTTCAATGCCTTTTATCATCTGGCCTCTTAATGCCACCTGATCTCTTTTTCTACCACCGTCCTCAGCTCACTCTGCTCCAGACATAGGGGCATCACTGATGTTTCAGAGGTACTGCAGGACCCTTGCCCTAACTGATTCCAGTGCTAAGAACGAGCTTATTTTGTATATGCATGGCTTAATTCCTTACTTTCTTTAGGTTTCTGTCCACATGCCACTTTCTCATTGAAGCCTTCCCTGACTGCCCTGAATGAGTTAGAATCCACTCTGCACCTGGCAGTTCAGACATTTTTATCTTGGCTTATTCTCTATTATCCTAGAGATGTCTGTCTTCATCCCCAACACCTAGAACAGTGATGGACACATAGTAGCTACCTCGTGATTATATTTGAATGAATAAATCTTTATGCATCATTGGGTAGTAGACCAAATCTTGCACATCAGTCAAATAAACAAAACCAAAAACAAAAAACTTAGTTTCTATGTCAACCTGCCACTAACTAGGCATACTTCCTTTTGCAGGTGTTTAACATCTCTGAGTCTCAAATGTCTCAAGTATTAAAATAAAATACATTGAACTAGACAATTTCAAAGGTTCCTCTTGCTCTAATAAAATACTTTACATGAAACTAATCACCATTCCACTAATATTTGTTCAATATTTTCTATGACAAGGCCATTCTTCATTATATATAACTCAAATAGATAAATAGCACTTGCTATTTGTCATATGTATGTATGTACACATACATGCACACACAATTCACCCTCTCCCACAATATTTCTGTGTTACACAATCCTCAGTCCTATTACCTCTGAGACCCAATGTACATAATTAAATACCTCAAAGTACAGACCTCTGAGACCCAATGGACGTAAATAAAATGTAAAATCTTTAGAGCATGTTGGACAAATACATGGCTTTTGTTCTTTCTCTTCCCAGGGGCAGACATCACTGTGAGATTATAGAACTCTTCCCCTGTAGGCCAAGACTAGGTCTAAGAATTCTTCTCAGACTTCTAGGAAAAATACCAAACTTAATAGAGTTGAAATTAGAGATGTAAGATAGTTTTTATTCCAGGTTTAGGGTATCTGAGAGCCTAGAAGTGGTATGAGATAAAGAATTTGATACACCTTCTCTAGTCTTTTTGCTTTGTTTTCCTTCAATTCATCCTTCCAAGCTCATTGTAGATGTCACTTCTCCTAGAATTTTCCCCAAAATCCAAGGCTGTGTTATGTGGCCCTTCTTATCTGATTATCTAGGGCCCTATTTTCAATTACAGAATTATGTTACATTGTAATTTCTTTTTAATTTTACCTTGACTGCCTCATGTACCTGACTGTGTTCTCTATAGGTTCAGACCATGAATTGCATTTTGAAGACTGAGAGCTGGGCCTGATTTATTAGGGACCCAGTAAATGTTGACTTATCGAACAGATAAGTAAATGAGTGAATGACACCCAGGACAGAATCTTTGGTACTGCTCTCCTGCCTAGCACATTTCTCCAAGGAAAAATTATCTCCCATATATGACAAAAATGTACCTTTCTCTTGGTTAAATCCAAGAGAATTAAAGGTAAGCTGCCTTTCAGAGAATTTGGGGTTAACCCACACTTTTAGAATAATGTAACTAACTTGGATGGGAGCAGGCTGTATGCTTTAGATCAATTAGGCCACCTTCTCGTGCCTAAGGGAAATTGTCTCTTAAGGTCTGTTCTATGGCACCTAGTCCCCTAAGATTTGACAAGAAAGGGTTCCATGATTCAATATATTTGGAAAACATTGCTCACTGGCCTTTCCCCTTGGAATCTGGCCACAGACATCAGCTTATTAGAGATTCTGAGTCAATTAGTAAAGAACTCTGTTTAATTTTTTTAAAGCCAGAATTTTTCATTTCTTTTGAACTTAAGGATAATATTCAACATTTTATATATATATATATATATATGTATAAACATACACACACATTCAACTGGACTAATGCTTTAGGAAACAGGGCTTTACACAAATAGAGGCCATTTAATAGCTTTAAATAACATTGTAGCAGCCATATGGCAGTGAGCAGATTGGATTTGGAAAGGGGTAAAACCAGTAGGGAGGATGTTGTAGAAATCTAGATAGAAGAGGATGAGGCCTATAACCAAAGTCCTCATAGCAGCCATGAAGAAATGAAAATGTTTATGCAAGAAAGAAAGTGATCTCATTACTGAAAAGTCTTTTGCAAGAGTAACTAAGGTGGTTAGAGAACAGGAGGTTGGTACTGCAGGGCTTCCCCTCTTCTGCCTTTCAAAGGGAAGAGCTTGACTTCATTTTCAAGCCAGCAGGAGTTCTTACATAGCTGAGTGTCTATCTCTATTTAATGCACGTATAATGCCCTGTTGTACTGATATTCGTGATAAAAATCAAGGTATTTACAGTCATTTAAAATTTCTTATTCTCAAAGCATACATTGATTTTTTTAAACTAGGCTTCTCTGAACCAGGTATGATAATGTACATTATTATCATACTACTAGTAGGCCTCTCTTTCCAGGTCTTTCAGTGAAATCTGTGTGTATATATGTACGCACTTCCTAAGGTGTTGTTGCAAAGAACCACAAACTGGGTGGTTTAAAAACAATAGAAACTGAAATCAAGGTGTTGGCAGGGTCATGCTCCCTGTGAGGTTCTGGCAGATTCTTCCTTGCCTCTCCCTGGTTTCTGGCCATGTCTGTCAATCCTTGGTATTCGCCGGCTTGTAGCTGCAATGCTCCAGTCTTCACCTCGTCATCCGCTGGTGTCTCCCTGTATGTCTCTGTCTCTGCGTACACATTTTCATCTTTTTGTAAGTTTACCAGCCAAATTGGATTAAGGGTCTAACCTACTCCAGTATGAATTCATCTTAACTCATTACATCTGCCACAGACTTATTTCCAAGTAAGGTCACATTCTGAGGCACCGGGGGTTAGGACTTTAACACACCTCCTTTGGGGGCCCAATTCAGCCAATAACTACATCTGTGTGTGGTGTGCACGTATGTGTATGTGTTTGTAAGTGTGCATGTAAGATACACCAGCAAAGATGCAAAGACATTTGTCTTCCCACATTTACTAGTAGTATTTCTGGCTCTACTCCCGTGAAATTACCTTTACCCTTTCTCTCTGAAGGATGGACAAAGCCAGGTCTGATAAAGCATTAGAATGTGTCATGGCTGTCCTTCATGCGGCAAACCAATTATGTGGCCACCCGGGCCTTTTCATCATGCTTGGTACATTCACAGAAGGTTATCTCACAATGGAGTTGGTAATGCAACACCAATTCTAAAAGGTTATTCTGATTAATGTATTCTTCTTGGTTTAGCATTTTTTTATATTGTTTATTTCAGTTTCCCTTTTGTGATCTAAATATATTTTCTTTCAGGTTATATTGCTAAGTGGTTTTGAGCTAATTTTATTACTTTTTTGATGGCAAGGTCTAGGCAGAGTAGCCTTTCTGAAAGGCAAGCTTTACAGACTTCTCCAGGTTCATAAATATTAATAATGTGTAACTACGCCTCTGTGTGCTAAAACATTGTTGTGGAGATTGTACAAGGAAGGCATTTTATGATTTCATGGAGACATGGAGTAGCAAGAAAATGGAGCAATGACATTTGGGGGGAGCATAACATCTAAATGTTAATATTGTGTACTACTTGCTGAGAATGAGAATTTCTTTTCTTTTGATGCTTGTATTGTCAGTTGCACGAGAGTGTTTTCTTTTTCAATTTGTACTTTACTTCTTGTAGCTATTTTGTTCTTTATAAAACCGTTAGAAAAGAAGCCAGCTAGTATTTTGAATAAAAGAGTTGGGATTGTACAGGGCAGTGTTTTTACTCAGCTTTCCTCAACCTTTTGATGAAAATTCCAGTTCAAAATGAAAAGACATAGGCACTACCTTCTGAGGGAGTCTGTGTGACCAGGCTATCATTCTTAAGAAATGGATTGAAACTTCTTAGTATAACTCATAAAAAATTTAGTTAATTATAAATATTTTAGACTGTTGCAGCTGATATCATTTGCCTTGTGGGAAAAAAATGAGGCTGTTTTATGTTAAGTGTTTTGTTTTTTCTCTATTCTTTCTTTTTATATATAAGGCAATGCAAACACTCTTACTACCATTGTTATGGTAGTATTTAAATAAGTAGACCAAACACATGCGTGGGACTGAAGAGTGAAGTCAAGAAATGTTTGAGATACCTCTTTTAAAGTAAAGGTGTGTTCTCCAATGTTAATTTTGATTTCATTTTTTTACTCTATATTCAAATGTTAATTTCAATTTCATCTATAGCAGATGGTATCCTGCTTTTACTTTCTAAAGGGATTCTTCAAGTAAGCTTTCAGTTGTCTTGCATTATGAATAATTAGAGAAATATCCTGGTTGGTCCTCAGGGCAAAGCTAAAAATAGAGTTCAGTGATGTTTTCTATAGTTCTTACTATTTTTAAATAGAAGAAAATGATAGGCAAGAAAGAAAAGGCCATACTTTACCAAAATGCCCATGACGCCTTTCTTTGCTAACAAAAAATTGCCAAGCTTGACAGTTTGCAAATAACTCTCTCTTCTCCATGAGGGTAACTTGGAATTTGATGTGTGTGCATCGTGTGTGTGTGTGTGTGTGAGAGAGAGAGAAAGAGAGAGAGAAAGAAAGAGAACAAGAAAGAGAGGGACCACAAAGGCTCTGACGTTAACAAATGCAAGAGGAAGAGCAGTAGATGAGGGCAGAGGTGTGGTGAGCAACTGATCTGGCAAAGTCTTGAAAGTTAAGACAAGAACTCTGGATGTTACTCTGAGATGGAAAGTGTTTCGACTTAGCAATCCCATACTGAGTATATATTCAAAAGAAAACAAATTGTTTCACCAAAAAGATAGATGCACTTGTATGTTCATCACAGCACTATTCATAGTAGCAAAGACATGGAAATCAGCCTAGGGCCCACCAACAGCAGATTGGATAAAGAAAATGTGGTACATATACACCATGGAATACTACATAGCCATAAAAAGACTGAAATAATGCCCTTTGAAGCAACATGGAGGCCATTATCATAAGCAAATTAATGCAAGAACAGACAATCAAATATTGCATGTTCTAACTTACAAGTGGGAGCCAAACACTGGTTACTCACGGACATATAGATGGCAACAATGGACTCTGGGGACTCTTAGAGGCAGGAGGGAACAGGGGGAGGGTTGAAAACCTTCCTGTGATGTGCTATGTTCAGTACCTTGGTGCCAGGATCATTTGTACCCCAAAGCTCAGCATTGTGCAATACACCCAGATACTAAATCTGCACATGTACCCCTTCAATCTAAAATAAAGGTTGAAAATAAATAAATAGGTAAGTAAATGCATTAACTTTTTTTTTCGTGAAAACTAACAATAAAAAAACCTGAGAAGACAGACCACAAAAATAAAGAAATATGGAATACATTTAACCTACAAAGGAACAATATCCAGAATACATAAGGAACATCTAAAACTCAATCATAGTAAATAACATAATAGCAAACTGAAAAATACTTCAACAGATATTATTCAGAAAATGTATCCTAATGGCCAATAAACATTAAAAGGTGCTAAACACAGTAGCAAAGACATGGAAATCAGCCTAGGACCTACCAACAGCAGATTCATAGTAATCACGAAAATGAAAAATAAACCATACTGAGATGATCATTTTTCATCCAATATTAGCAAAAACCTAGAAATTATGACAATAAGTTTCAGGTAGGATGAGAAGCAGTACTGCTTTGGGGTGTACAATTGCTTTGGAAATAAGTCGGCATTAGCTGTAAAGTTTGAAGATAGACCTGTTTGCAGGTTAGTAATGCCAGTCCTATATATGCTGCCTAGAAACTCCTGTACATGTTTACCAGGAAGCATGTATAAGAATATTCCTAGAATTACTGTAATGGCAAAAAACTGGAAAAAACTGCAACTATCCACCAAAAGTAGGATACATAGATAAATCAATAGACTGATAGATTGGCGCATAGATAGGAGTGATATACAGCTGTTAAAAATAACTGTAATGCAGTGTTACTCATCAATCTGGATGAATTTCAAAACCAAAATGCTAAGAGGAAAGTACAAGTAGCAGAAAAGCCCATATACATTATTCCATTTCTGTAAGGTCAAAACAAGCAAAATTCAGCAACATAGTGTTTTGAAATGAATTCATATGTGGTAGAACTATCGAGAATTTTAGGAGAATGATTAAACGAGATTCAGAATAATGGTCACCTGTGGAGGGAAGGAGGGGGCTATGGTTGAAGAAGGTCATGCTATCCACAAATGTATTGTTCCATTTTTTAGTCTGATAGTAGAAAGATATTTGAATGTATTGTTCTTCCAATTGTGTATACATTTTAATATGTTATTTTGTAAATATATGTTGCATTAAAATAAAAAGAGGAAAATAGGAATGATATAGAACCACCAATGACAGACAACTTTTTTAAGACTTTTTTTTTTTTTTTTAACAAAAGCTATTGACTTCTACGGAAAATGTTGTTTGACCTATTAACACGTGATTAGGTTCCTCTCCTTCTCCTAAAACACTAAAACTTTTCCCTATCTTGTCTTGTATTAAATTTACGCTAGCTGCAATGCTAGGTAACCTTCCTCCATGCCAGGTCTTAGTAGATTAATAATAGATGTTTATTTCTTGCTCAAGTGGGGGGAAAAATGAGGTTATCAATAAGTAGCAGCTCATTTTCAAGTGGTGATTCGGGTACCTTGTATCTTTAAATCTGGTGGCTCTGCTATTTTCAACATGTGGCTTCTAAGGTCTCTGTGCGAGGAGAAAGAATGGTGGCCTGCAATGTGGGACATTTTCATGAGCAAGGCCTGCATTTTCCTCCATATGCCATTGACAGAACTCAATGGCATAGGCCCACTAACTGATAATGAGTTGGCAAGTGTTGCCTAGCTGTGTGTGCAAAAGAAAAAGAGATAGATTTTTAAAAATAGCTTAGCCATTTTATCCATCTACTTCCCAAATATCCATTTAAATCTTTGTTCTGTGCTTAGGACCCATTTACCAAGGGTGACAGTCCAGTCCTGTCACTGTTTAGAGCTCACATAACAATATCTCCAGGCAGTGTGCAATCTTCTCCATCCATCGTGAATGTGCCTTCTTGCAGTCTTGCAATCTCTGACTTAAAAAGACAAGTTGTCTCCCTTTCACATCTTCCCCTTTCCCCATAGTGGGAGACACATGACATTCACTGGTACATGGAAAGAATAGTATTCCGCAGGAGGGTGGAAGGGGTCTTTTCCTAGCAGTTCTCCTTGGCTCTTATGCCTGGAGTCTAGTGCATAGCCCCGTGCCTATTGTATGGCTGCACTGTATCAGAGTTCAATGAGTTCAAGTATGTACTATTCTCTGCTCATAAGAACTATATAATAGTTAATTGCTGATAGTGTTATTATATTACAACAAACTCAAGTGCCAAGTGTCTTTGACTTTGGCTGAAATTATATGTATGCTAAGACTAGTTACCATGGTCATCATAAGTTATAAATGGTAATTTTTTTCTATTTATTGTTTAATGTGTGTGTGTGTGTATTTGCACATGCACACATCCAGGAAACGTTATTACTTGATACATACTTTTTCTTGTAAACAACAACTTATAGTAACTATGGAAGAAAATTTAGAGGGTCTGTGGCTGGAACATGCTGGAAAGCCTTGCTTTAAAGCTCCAGCAGATCCTTTCTGTACTAAGGCATAAAAACTATAATTTTTCATCTGCCCAGAATAATAGAATTATTTACAAAAGCACTGAGAATTATGCTTTATATGACTTCTAACCTCCAAGCTTCTATAGGAACATTGTAGCTTTGTAAAATTTGGTGCCTTTCCTTGGGGTGGGGTGGGGGGTAAAAGCTTTGTTTTGAAGCCAAGGAATAGTAAAGAAAACTGCTATGTCCATAACATTAAAATCTTATATCCTCACAATGTGAACATGCAAATTAACTAGCAGAGTCAGACTACATTTTAGAAATTGCTGAAAGATTTTTTTTCTGAGATTTCTTTGCATTTTGGTTATCTCTTATTGGTCAACCCCACGTCAGAGGTTAATGGACCTGGCTCTAGATTAATATACATGTGCAGCTGTTGTTAAAGGGCTGCATGATGGTATTCTGAGCCTCTGCTCTGAGCTGTGTCCTAGATATAAAGAATGTGCAGCCAGCTGTTTGTGTACTTCCCCTGACCCTGTTCAAGGATTAATGAAGAGATCCTCTGTCTATAGTCCAATGTCTATTGGGTAGGGACCAGAAATGATTGAACGTCTTTTCTTCATGATACCCTGCACCAGTATACATGAAAATGGGAACCTAAAAGTACTTTCATAAGCACTTTGTGGAACTTATTTCTTCCTTTAAAATGTTCTAGACACCTTATTGTTACCTCTTGGCTCCCTCTGGTTTCTGTATTTTCACTGATACATTGGATCACAATGGCAGAGCCCTACCCTGCACCCAACCCAATAGCAGGAAGGTTTACTTTCAGCTTGTTCCCTGTATGCTCAGTTTCCTGGGGATTTATTGCTGTTTTCAGTTGTCCCTATAGGCTGGCTTATCATGAAATTAATGAGCTTGATGCCTTAGGGCTCCTCACTGACATAGACCCTTCCAAGCCCATAGGTCTTGAATCTTTGATAAGGCAGTCTTTGCTCTGTATGGTACTGCATTAACTGAAGCACACATAGGAAGCTGTGGTCTTACTTTGTACAGATGTATTATTCTACACTGTGAATACTGTAGTAATAATTTTTGATATTTTCCTTGTAAAACAAAAGAGAAAACAAAACAAAATACAGAATTGAGCTGCTTTTATTCACTGAGTAGTGTTTCAAATCAAGCTAGCTTTCTGGCACTGTGACATCATGGCTTAGCAAAGAGTCCTTAGAGTTTTCTAACTTTCAACAAAATGGGAACCTTAAAGAATCTATTTTCTGAAAAATAACGTTTCACAGTAGGAATGAAAAGGGAGGGACGATTACAATATAACTAACTCAATTAATTTTTAATGAATTGAATTATGAATTGCAGAGTTAATCCTTTTCAGAATTTTCCAAGAATTAGGGAGAAAATGAGGAAGAAAACTTTACAAGTAGAGTTAAGAGGAAGAGGTAGATGAACGCACGATCTCGCTTTTATTTTATGACTATTAGGATAGAGATGTTTGAAACCTGCTGAGCAGCTGGTGGAAGGGGAAGGCTTCAAGGATAAATAGTAGATGACCATGTTTGTCCCCCCACACAGGGAATGGCCTGCACAAACACACTTGATTTGAGGATATCTCATGAGTTCAAAGTGCTTTAACTACTGAGCAGGTTGAATGGCAGGTTGTAGGAGTAGTGGCAGCCAGTGTAAAACTTGGTGGTTCAGATGTGGGTGACGTGATTTGCAAATATAATTACAAAGTGATATGAACTGTTAAATTGGACAAGTTTAGATTTAGGTGACAGTAGGACTTAGAAGAGATATCTCTATATTTCCTATGCTAAGCTGGAAGTAATAGGAGAAGACTACTTTATCCAACCCCAAAAGTGAGACTGTTTTACTGATGGAAACATCATCGTCTTGACCACGAGAAAAATCCAAGCTAGAATCCTGGCCCTGTAGTTTACTAGCCAAGATTCTTCGCGGAGCATTAATCTTTCCTTATGTATACATTGAGACTCCGTCATGATACCTACCGCTCATGTTTGCTGTGAGTGTGAATGAGCCGAGACACATTGAAGAGCCTTGTTAAATACCTGTAGGTACTTAATAAATAGTATCTTTATTATTATCAGGTAAATGGAAAGAATTCAAAAGAATGGAGAAAGAGAGAGGAATAGTAAAATATCATGAGAGCTGGAGGTTATTTGAAAAATACATTTTAATCAACTGATGTTATCAATCAAGCAATCAGGAGATTACCACAGATACCCAGCATGGAGACAGGACCGCAGAAGAATAATTTGTGCTGCCTTTCTTGGCGATAACTACTTTGGTGGAAATTCTGTATCCCTTGTACTTTGACAAATCAGGATCAACTGTGGTTGAATCTTCAAGATATTTTTTTTCCTGAATGAACTCTTACTAGTTGGCATAATAGTTAAATGTGCAGGAGGGAAACAGGATGAGAGGGAATGCATTTTTTGGTTTGGAGAGAACAAAAACTGCCCTAGGATAATGTTTGAATACATGGCCACAGCAAACCCAAGCTTTCGGGTAAAAACACTAAAAAGGCTAAAGCCTCTCAGCATAACTGCTTTGCGGATTTAAGTGGTTGCTTTGAGAATATGTGAGCAACTGAATTTTCTTAAATTTATTAAAAATGACCGTATGGGATGGAATTGGCCAATCAGATAAAAACAGTTCAAAATTAGAGGACATTTTTCATCACTTCATACTTTTGCCGTGTTTGCTACATGAACGACACTGTGCTTGGATGCTGAAAGTGATGCAGAAGAGTTAAAGACGTGGTCCTTACCATTGATTTATTGGATGCAATAGCATATTACAAATATTTTCTCTTGCTCTACAGGTAGGCCTGATATAAGAAGTGTTGGCTATGAAGAACAAGTTGGAGGTTCCTCAAAAAACTAAAAATAGAGCTACCATATGATCCAGCAATCTCACTGCTAGGTATAACTCAAAAGAAAATAAATCAGTATATCAAAGAGGTATCTACACTCTCATGCTTGTTGCAGCACTGTTCACAGGAGCTAAGATTTGGGATCAACCTAACTGTCCATCAACACCTGAATGGATAAAGAAAATGTGGTGCTTATATATGATTGAGTACTCTTTAGCCACAGCACAGAAGGAGACCTTGTTATTTGCAACAACATGGATGGAACTGGAGGTCATTATTTTAAGTGAAATAAACCAGGCACAGAAAGACAAATATCACATGTTCTTACTTATTTGTGGAATCTTAAAATCAACAATTGAACTCATGGACCTAGAGAGTAGAAGGATGGTTACCAGAGGCTGGGAAGGGTAGTAGGGGCCAGTGGTTGGGGAGGTGGGGATGGTTAATGGGTACAAAAAGGTAGTTAGAAAGAATGAATAAGACCTACTATTTGATAGCACAGCAGGGAGACGATAGTCAATAATAACCTAATTGTACATTTTAAAATAACCTGAAGAGTGCAGTTGGATTGTTTGTAACTCAAAGGATAAATGCTTGAGGGGATGGATACCCCATTCTCCATGATGGGGTTATTTCACATTGCATGCTTGTATCAAAACATCTCATGCACCCCGTGAATATATACACCTACTATGTACCCATAAAAAAAGTGTTGGAAGCGTGTTGTAGGATTTCACACACGGCACTGCCTGGATTTGTATCACGGCTCTCCTATACCACTCTTGTCACATAAGCGAGAGACACACAGTCTCATGTGGAGTAACAAATCTGAAATGGAAGTTCTTTTCCAGTAACTTAATTAGTTCAATTCAGTGTCTCTTCATCATCATCCAGCATTTCCTGAGGGTACCTGTTTTGTGTAATGTGGTAAGCATAGTCTCTTCTCTTATATTCTTTCAATTAATTACTTTTTCTAGAGTTTAGGCACTTCTGCCAGAGGGAGATGCCTATGTGGTCACAAGAATATTTTTCTCCCTGTCTCCACTTTGTTTTGGTGACCTTGGCCGTGTTAGTTGGCTTTATTAGGCTTCCACTTCACAATCTGTCAGCTCGATTAATACAGGCCTCCCTGGAATACCTGGCTGTTTTGTTTAAGATGAATCTAGGAATATGACTTGTTTCACATCCACATGTCATCTTGAAATGAGCTTGTCTGAGTCTTGAGAGTTGAAATATATCCCAGGCTTCTTGGCTGCTGATGTATATTTACTATTTTAACTTCAGTTATCTTTTTAGTCTGAAGGCTGAATGACTTCTTACAGTGATCAACACAAAGATTATCCGGTAGTCTTTGGTTGAATTTATTGTCTTGACTTCAATACCATCTATCAGCAATACTTTGCAAGGTCAACTTTTAACCATTTTTGTTGTTCTTTGCCAAACATTGCATAAAATAAAATATAATCTTTCTTCTACCATATTGTAATACTATTGTAAAAAATTAAATGATTTCCTACTATTCCAGTTTATTCTCTGTCAACATTCTTTTCATACTAAAAAGGTTGGTTTTAGCTTATAGATGAAACGTTTTTCTCCAAACTTATTTATGGTAATAACAACAAATACTTTTCTAGTGCTTAGTATATTCCAGGCAAGATTATAAACATTCTAAACACCTTCTGCCATTAACTCACTGAATCCTCACAATATTCTTATGGGTACTGCTAATTGTGCCCATTTCACAGATGAGAAGATTGAGGGCAAAGAAGTTAAGTAGTTTGCTTATAGTCACAAGTGATTGGGCCAGTGCTTGAACCAATCATCTGAAATTTTGCCTTTAACTCTTTCACATTTTGCCTCACTGTTAGATTTTAGTTCTTTGTTCTGTATCTGGAATGCATATAACCATACAAGCAAACACAAATTTTTATTTTTTAACTTGTAATATTATGGCTGACCTAGAGCATTGACATTTTTAGCCCAAGACCTAGATACAGAAAACAGGAGATCATATGTAAAGAAAATAGAATAAAGGTCCTTTTGTTCTTATGCAGAGCCAGCCCAAGACAAAATTTTGTAATAGGTTGAAGTATATCTTTGGCATCTTTTCACCTGTCTCTCCCTCTCTCAATTTTTGGCACTCCTCCTTTCACTTTCATCTATTTTTTGCTCCACTTTGATGAGCAGTAGCCTGTCTAATCCCTGAGAGTAGCCCATACCTCAGACAGTGTACTCTAAGTACAGTGAGGTGGGAATCAGCGTACCCTACCTCTGACCGTCGAATTTCTTCTCTCAGATTCCAGCCTGAGAAAATGTACTGAAATGCAAAGGTTTTTGCATAAAGATGTTTATCACAGCAACTTTCTTTTCAGTAATAAAAATTCGAAAACTGCCTAAGTGTACAATATTGGAAGGATGGTTAAGTAAATTGTGCATTATACAATACAATGCAGCATTATGCAGCCATTAAAAACTATGTTTATGAAAACTTTTCAATGACATAGGATAGTACATACGTTTAAATGCTAAGAAAATTCAAGTTGAAAGTAGTATAATATCAACTCTAGAAAATACATATAAAGCAAGGAAAGAAAAAGCTCCAAATATGAATATACAGACTGGATATAGAGTGATTATTTATAGTTTATTCTGTTTTCTAATGTATTAGTTTTATAGTACAGAAAAAAATAAATGCTCAGTTTTTTTATAAAAAAACCTTCATTCACAATAAATTGCAATTTTTTTCTTAATCCTCCTAGATATATTGCCATTTTCACAAATGATACTTGCCAATCCCAATGTCTTTAATTAGTAGGATTGTAAGCAGTGCAAGAAAATATAGAAAAAGGCTGAAGAAGTGTAGAGGGAATATATTCGAAGTATGTAAGCTGAAATAGAGCAACTGCAATGGAATTCTCATATCACTAAACTTTTCTTGCTTTACACACATTTTATCCCTTTAATTCAATTTTTTTCTTTTTCTTTTGTGCTTTATATTTACAAGTTCATGTTTGTTTTGCTTTCTATTTTTTTTCCTCTCTGTATTGAAAGCAAAGGCAGTAACTGGAAGAGGGGACAAGAAACGGGGCAAGGATACACTGAAGGCGATATATATATATATGTGTGTGTGTATATATATCTCTTCATAAATGGTGGAATTATAAATGGATTACATATATTGGATAGAATTAAGTGTTTGCAAATTAAGGATTGTTTATACTCTTTTGCAAGCCATATTTTAAAATCTATTTGTTTGTTTGTTTATTTATTTTTGGAAGCCAAACCAGCAGTTGTTTAAAATTCATGCATCTGCATAATACATGAAGACTACATAGATGAGCTTTCTGGAGATTTCTCCTTGGCACATTTAGTTTCTCCACTTTGCTTGTAGGAGGGATGATTCCATTCTCTGGGTACAACCTTCCACCAGGAGAAGCCATTTTCTTTCCTGAAGGTCATCAACCTGCAGCCACAGTAGAAGAGGAAACCAGTTGCTGTGATTCCAAATAGAATTTCCCAGGAGATGAAATTCCCTTTCCTAAACATGAATTGATTACAGGAAAAGAAGAAAGAATGTAATCCGTAAGACTGGGGAGCTGTTTTCTTAATCCAATTTCTCATGCCACCTAGATCAATATCATGTGAATTGCTTCCACAGGGGACTGTGCTAGCAGGGAGGGGTCTGTGGAAAGAAAGAAGCACTGTGCTCCAACGAACTATTATTATTGTTTTCATGTCACAGAGTCTACATATGCATGTAAATGTTTGTATAGTACACATACACAAATGCAAAACTGAATGTCTAACTAATGTCAAGCACGGTCACATACACCTACACTCTCTAATTTTCTGTCCAAGATGGTGATCTGTAAAAGAGAGGTGAGCTGTAAGAGCTGAATGATTAGAAAATAAATTCTAAAACTCAAGTACACTAAAAGTAAAGTAATCAGTAGAGAGAACTAAGACCTTTAGGATTCTGATGCATCCATCACTTGTAAGTAAACTGACAATTCTGTTTTCTTGCAATTCTCATTACAACAAGCCACAAGTGACTATCTACATTTTTATTCTAAAATGAATGCTATTCTACTGAATGAGCATTGCCTAATATTGTGAGTCTTTTCTTGGTCACACAGTAATGTTTGCTGATAGGGGATTTGACATGTCGTAGCTTTCTTCTAGTTTTGTGGACATTTCTTGTTTTCTACCTCCCTGGTTCCCAGAGTGCTTATATAACTTGACAATATCTTTTGGAGCAATTTGAAAATATGAACCTCAGGTCATTGGAATTTGTATATTCTAATAAAAACTGGCATAATAATTCAGAAGTGGAATTCATTGAAGAATTATGGGTTCCCAAACGCTAGTCAAATTATTTTTTATAGAGGTGGAAAGAAAGTGTCATTCTTTTTTAATTTCAATTCCCGAAGTATAGATTAAGACAGCAGTATTCTAGGTCTTACACAATCATAGGAGGTGTGGGTAACATTGCAGGAGAGGAGGAAATAATATTTGTTGACTGTGTACTATCGGCAAGACATCTTACTAACAGTTTAATATTCTTTGCGACTCTGAGCCAGTTGGCTCTCTCTGTATATTACCTTTGGAAAAGCTGAAATTTGTAAATTAGTCCCAAACTCTAGGTCAGAGGGTAGGGGAGTGAAGGAAGGTTTCATTAAATAAATGACCCTTGGGCTAGTAATTAAAAATGAATATGAGTTACCTGAGTAACAGGGGGAGGGAGCAGTGTTCTTAGTAGAGGGAACAACATTTGCAAAGAATCTTCAGTAGGATGGAGCTTAAAAATAAGACAAACATGGCTGAACGACAGAGAGTGCAGGAGAGCACTACATAAGCTAAGAGGGAGGATATAGGCAGGGGCTAGATCAGGCAGTGTTTGCTGGCCATTTTAAGGAATTTTAAGACATGGGAAACTATTGAGAAGCTCGGATCAAGAGCTGTAACGTGACCAAATGTGCTTTTTCAATACATTATTATAGTTGTAGTGTGGAGAACTGTGTGGACACAGATAGACTCTCACTTCAATCATCTGGATGAAACAGTGGTAGTTTAGATGGATATTTGTGGTAGAGATGGAGACAAGTAGAAAGTTTGGGGATTAGGGGCAGAATTAATAGAATTCACTGATATGAAGATGTGAGGTGAGGAAGAGGAAGATGTTTAAGGTGACACAGAACTCTTGATGGCATGATAAAATGGATGGGGGCGCTGTTTATGGAGATAGGGAATGCTCAAAGACCTGAGTTTTATGAATTTGTTCATATTTCTAAATAAGTGCTTCATTAGGAACATGGATCACCTATTTGGTTTTGAACATGTATTTGCCATGGCTGTGACTCATGTAAAAGAAACGTGAAAAGGCATTTGGATCTAGACTCTAGAAGAGAAACCTAGATTCACAGATTCGGGAATGAGGGTGGATGAGAGGTGGAGAACTACGACAGTTATTAGCCACATTCAGGAGAATGAGCCTACAAGGAGAAACAGAATAATCCGATGGTTAGGAGGCAACCAGGAAGATGACTGTTTTGTGGAAGGCAAGGTAATTGATGTTTCAGAACGTTTTTGTTGGTTTTTGATAATGTGGAAGTTACGGGCAAGAGAATGCTTAGGATGCTCAAAGACCAGCAAGAAGAACAGAGTGACTGGAGCTAAGTGGGCAAGATGATTAGATTTAAAGGTTGATTTTAGGTGTGATGAGAATGCATTAAGAGCTTTTGAGTGAAGAGGGGATATGACCTGCTTTACATGTTCACTGGACTACAGTGACAGACAGTGAAGAAAGCAGGGATGGAAGGGTTGGGGAGGAGACCAGTTAGGAGACTGTGCATTCAACATTCAGCTAGTATTTATTTAACATCTAGTAAATGCCAGACATCTGTAGTCTAGGCTTATCATTTGGACTTGGACAAGGAAGAGGTAGTCAGATTTGAGATATATTTTGATGTCACAGCCATTGGGATTTGCCAATAGACTGAAAATCGGAATATGAGGAGGAGAAGAATCAAAGATGATTTCAAGGTTTTTTGGCTTGGGCTATAGAATTGCAGTGGGACTGAGACTGGTAGCCATAGACAAGGAACAGAGGTGAAAAGGGAGAGGAGCATGAGTTCCGTTCTGGATTTGATAAGGAAATGGTAATTTTTGTTTAAAAGATTCTTATGAGGATAAATGAAGTAATGTCTGTAAAGGACTTTATAAAGAGTGTAAACACTTAGCACAAGATTGTTGTTATTATTGCAGTGAGCCATAGTGAAAACCAGTATTCTAATTTGTTGGGCCACCTATTGTGTTTTATTCTTGGCTTTGTCACTAATTTGCTGTGTCACTTCGAACAATTTATTGGTTCTTTCTGAATCTCAGTCTCTTCCTCTCTGAAAGTTTCCAAAGTGAATATCAGATATGGAATTGACTAGAAGATCTGGAAGATCCCAGTCAGCTGTAACACCCCTATGATATAAGGCTGATTAGTAGTATCTCAGTATTATTTTTTACATTATTGATATTGATATTTTCCTTTTACACAGAAGCCACCTTTGAAAGCAGATTTATTACATTTTAATGAGTGTTGTTAATTATCTCATTTCAGAGATAAAAATGTTGGAGGGCTTTAATTACATTTAAAGAAAAACAGCAAAAATGAACTCTCATCATGAAAATCAGTCATTAAAAAAAAAAAAAACCTGAGAGATGAGAAACTATAACAATTATCTACCCTCCCAACATGTATGCAGCTATTTTGAAAGTAAACCTTTGGTACTCTATTGTAAGATTTTGGAAGGTTACACACAAACTTAGAAAACTGTCTAGAGAAAAGCCAAGGGATTTTGAGTTTTAATTACTTCTTTTAAAAAGTAAATTGTATTCAATTAAGGAGCCATAACTTGTCTTCTATTATTAAATTAATGGAATCATGCAGTAAAATATCAGTGGAGACTGCGGCATTCACTTGGACAGACACTGCTATTTTAATTATTTATAGAGTTAAATCTATCCAAACAATCGCTGTCATAATGTAAGAGAAGGAAAGAAAAACTAAAAACTAGTCCATCTCTAATTTTTTCATGTATCAGGGGTTTTTTAAGTTTACTTGCTCTTCTTGCCTCCCTGACCCAATTTCGTCCCTGGATTATTGCAGCAATATCAGCAACTATTAGTTATTATTTTAGTTCATAACTATTTGCTATTCTTTGGATCTAAGTTACTAGTGTCTAGAGTGGTTCTGAATGGCTAGGTATGAGCAGTGTGGAGGATTGGAAAGCACATGTTCTGAAGAGGTGTTTACATCCTTCCAGGTACTTAGCTGTTTTGTTTCTAACAACTTAAAAGATGTTAAAGTATGTTATTAACATCTGCCTCAATATAAGTGGCAGAAGCAACATTCCTAGTATGAAAATATGTACTCCAGAGAACTTAAAATTTCCTTGAGCAATGTTAACCTGCTGTTGCGGCCAATGACATATCTTTTACCTAGTGCTAGAACATACTAAGGATGAAATCTTGTGGCATTCCCATGTGATGTAATCTGAAGGTGTGTCTCTGCTGAAATCTCATGTTGAATTGTAATTTCCAGTGTTTGAGGCGGGGTCTTGTGGCAGGTAATTAAATTACAGGGATGACTTTCTCATGAAGAGTTTGGTACTATCTCCTTGGTACTGTCCTCATGATAGCAAGTGAGTTCTCCTGAGATCTAGTCTTTAAAAGTGTGTAGTGCTTCACCCCTCTCTCTCTTGCTTTGGCCATGGGACGTGCGTACACCCCCTTTGCCTTCCACCATGATTGTAAGTTTCCTGAAGTCTCCCCAGAAGCTGAGCAGATGCCAGCGTCATGTTTCCTCTATAGCCTGCAGAACCATGAGCCAATTAAATTCCCTTTCCTTCCTAAGTTACCCATTCTCAGTTATTTCTTAATAGCAATGCAAGAATGACTGAATACACCATGGGATGCTGCTCATGTGTGGATATGCTTTCACTTCTAATCCCTGGAAAGAAAACCTTACATTACAGTGCATTCCATCTGAGCAGCTGGAACCACTCCTTAGATAGGATCTCAGTGGCCCCTGTAACAAGTACTATGATTATAGTAGACGAGTACAGCTGCTCCTATCTATTTAAATGGAAGAATGAAGGGACAATGTTATAGTTACAAAAAGTGCAAAACTTTAGTGCGAAACTTCCTGCTTATGATTCTAATTATCTTTATTGAATGTCTGCCATTTTGTAGGCACTGGAGTGGGGGTTGATTCGGTTTACCTTATCTACCTACTCAGATATTTAGGTGGAAGCTGAGGTTCCTTACTGGAGAGAGCATTATCACCTCTTACTCTGAACCCACTGGGCACTGCTAGTTTTGTAGTTCCTGGAGTTGCACTCTGCCTTTTTTTTTTTTTTTTTTTTTTGAGACGGAGTCTTGCTCTGTTGCCCATGCTGGAGTGCAATGGTGCGATCTCAGCTCATTGCAAGCTCCATCTCCCGGGTTCACGCCATTCTCCTGCCTCAGCCTCTTGAGTAGCTGGGACTACAGGCATCCACCACCACGCCTGGCTGATTTTTTTATTTTTAGTAGAGACGGGGTTTCACCATGGTCTCTATCTCCTGACCTCGTGATCCGCCTGCCTCGGCCTCCCAAAGTGCTGAGATTACAGGCGTGAGCCACCACGCCAGGCCACACTCTGCCTTTTTTTCCTCCCGACTTATAACTACTTCTCCAGCTCCTGCCCTGGACAGGCCTGCACTGCTCTGGGCATTCTTCCCACTAATGACTACTTATTAGCTCATTTCCTCCAGAGGTTCCACAGGGAAGACTGACCTGTGTAGCCTTACCTGTACCACAGATTTTCTTTCTTGTGTCCAGCTGTAATCCCAATTTATATAAACATGTCTAAACCTGAGACCCCAGTGTTGACACCCCAACATATAACGTCTTGCTAATCACCCTCACATAGCCTTTAAGAAGGTATTTTGTAATTAAGAGACTTGACACTGCTGAAGGTGATTGATTGTGACTTGATTACTTCCCCAAGGTGCTCAGGGATGTATTCAGATCCATGTTGTGTTTACTGTACTGTGCTGTCTCCAACCCATTGTACATTACACATCTGTAATTCCAGCTGCTCTTGTTTGAACGACTAGCAAGTGTTCAAGTTTCACTCACATGCCATACTCTTAGAGCAAGTAAATAACATGTTTCTTGAACCTCACTATGTTCAAGAAGTACTTTATTTAACCTTGCCTGGGGCTTAATGAATCCTTGTTCTGCTTCCTAGGGCTTTATGTATAATTAGCCAATGTACCTGACTATACATTTGAAAAGTTGGCCAAATACTATATCTGGGGCATGGGGTTCCACTGCACTGCAGCAGCGAGTATTTACTTACTCCCAGGGGTGTCCGCTGTTCTGAGAGAGAGGGAATTCCTACTCTGCATTCTACCCCACCACCAACTGCAATGTGAGAAGCGAATCACAATTATCTTCTCAATCCCTGAAGTGTTTGCTTCAGAAGGCTTTATTTGATGCTAAAAAAAAGAGATTTTCCCATAGGATCAAGATTGTTTATGGCTGTTAAGAAGACCAAGAGGGGAAGAAAAATCTGTTAGGGCAATGCCAGCTCAAGATAGAAGCTGAAATTATTTATTTTAGCATCTTATTTCTACATACCCCTCTGTTTGATTAGCTAGAAATCTAAATCCATGCAAAGCATTGTTTGTATAACACAATCTGCAAGATCCTTACAGTCATAACATCTTCATCTTCCCACCCCTATGTAGGCTTACACAATTGAGAGGAGACAACTGAAGTCTCAATTCATGTCTCACATTTTACATGAAGAATGTCAGCCTTTTGTGTCATTTACTCATTACAAACAAACTATTGTCATAAAAAATAAGTATATCTGATGACACACTCGTAACAGCCTATCTGTTATTTACTCATCTCTGTGAAACTGATAATGAGGTATTTCCCAGGTGACTGTCAGGAAGCAGGTCTGTTAAGGGCAAAGGAGGAAGAGGCACAGGTTGTTTTGTGCTGAAAGAAGACCAGAGAAGTCACTTAAGTCAACCTCCTGGGCACAACTTTTTCCCAAGTTGACCCTGTTGACTGAGGAATGCCGAGTTACATTAATGATGGACACTGTCTGCCCATCATGGAAAGCTGAGAGCTGCACATGTGGGGAAGGGTAGTAAACTCCTCCACTACAACTTTCTCTCCTTCCAAGCTTAGGTGACAGAATATTAATGTCTATTATTTTTACAACATCTCTCCGTCTGGGTTCTCAGGATTTACTTTATGGTCTGTTTTATTTCCCCTTTACTACTATTAGAAGCAAACAGCCAAAAGGATTAATCAAAAATGTTACTGCTTCAAAGAGTAACAAATCATGTTACCTGTTTGAAAGGTGCCCATATATAGTTAAGAGTTTCTGAAGGAAGAAGGGTCACACTTAATAGATTTGATGAGCCCATTGAACCTGACTTCCTTTTTGTTGCCTTGCCTGTGCGTTTATTTCCATTTTGGTATCTTAGCAGTCATTTTCTTTTAGCAAACATCGAGGTTTCAGTCCGTTGGGTCATTAGCCAACTGTTGAAGACAAGGGGCCAGACATATTCAAAGTATGATTCCCATTCAATATCACCATTCTCTTGCAATTTCAAAATTTTAGGCATCCTTTGGATTTTTGCAGCACTTCTTTTATAAGAAAAGGAGTAAATAAAGCCACATCTGTGGGATATGCTTTGAGATGTTTAAAATTGGGAACATTTTCAGGCTGTCTCAGCACTGGAAATTTGTTGTCCATTTTTTTCCCACACATTTTCTCCTTCTTTTACTACTCTTTACCAAAGGTGGGTAAAGATAAGGAGATGAAAAAAATGTTGCTTAAGCTTTTTGTTGCCAGGTCTGTTTTAAGCCTGGCATAGAAGGGGGTTGAAATTTATTTTCATCATTCCGTTAAGGGCTATTCTTGGCTTTCACAAATCTTAGCCCTGGTTCTGTTATTGTTTCAGATAATGTAGAATTTGTCACATTGGCTAAAAAAACAACTCCACTAAATCAGGACATTAGTTTTACATTTCACTGTGCTACATTCTAAAATAAAATGACCATTTGTGCTGGGGATGATTTTAGAAAAGCGAATAAGTAATATGCAGTTTTCCTGGTTTTCTCATGGGCAGACTAGAAAAATGTCACAGCAAGACTTAAGAAATTAAATTCTGAATTTTGCATGAAGAGAAGACTTGAAGAAATCTTATTTTAACTTATACTTCCCTCAGTTTGTGTCCTGTAGGAGGACCCTGTAAAGGGGGAATGCGGAAGGCTGGAGGGAAGGAAAGAGATGGTGTCAATTGTTGTCAACACACAGTAGTATCACATTTTTATTGAGATATAATTTATTTATAATAAAATATGAATTAAAGTGTTAAGTTCAATAAATTTTGACAGGTGTATATACTTGTGAACAAAACTCCATTAAGATACAGATGAATTCTGTCACTCTAGAAAGTTCTTTATGCACCTTCCCATTCTTTCAGAAAATTCCTCACGCCCCTCACTCCTCCTTCTCCTCTACCACTCATAGAGACAACCACTGATTTCTGTCACTATAGTTTAGTGTTATCTGTTCTTGAACTTAATATAAACGGAAACATACAGTGGGTACTGTGTTGTGCCTCAATTTATTTATTTATTTTTTTATCATACTTTAGGTTCTGGGACACATGTGCAGAACGTGCAGGTTTGTTACATAGGTATACATGTGCCATGGTGGTTTGCTACACCCATCAACCCATCATCTACATTAGGTGTTTCTTCTAATGCTATCCCTCCCCTAGTCCCCCACCCCCGAAAAGGCTTCAGTGTGTGATGTTCCCCTCTGTGTGTCCATGTGTTCTCATTGTTCAACTTGCACTTATGAGTGATAACATGTAGTGTTTGGTTTTCTGTTCCTGTGTTAGTTTGCTGAGAATGATGCAATCCCATTACTGGGTATATATCCAAAGGATTTTAAATCACTCTACTGTAAAGACACATGGACATGTATGTCTGTTGCAGCACTCTTCACAATAGCAAAGACTTGGAACCAACCCAAATGCCTAACAGACTGAATAAAGAAAATGTGGCACATATATGCCATGGAATACTATGCAGCCATAAAAAAGGATGAGCTCATGTCTTTTGTAGGGACATGGATGAAGTGCCTGGATTATTTAGCTGGGTGTAATGCTTTTGAGATTTATCTGAGTTGTTGTATGTACTAGTAGTTTATATCTTCCATTGTGTGAGTGTGCCACACAATGGATATTTGTGTTGTTTCCAGTTTGGGAATATTATGAATGAGGGTGCCATGAACATTCATGTACAATTTTTTATGTCAATTTGCTTTAATGTCTCTTGAGAGAGTCTCATACTTAGAAATGAGATGGCAAGCACATAAGCCAGATGCATATTTAGCTTTATGAGAAGTGATCAGTTTTCCAAATTGGTTATACCATTCTTCACTACCTCTTCCACACTGAATGAGATATTCTGTGTTCTAGCCAATGGTTTAATGTTATTTATCTTTTTCATATGTTAAAGAGCTTGTAGTAGTAACTCACTGTAGTTTTAAATGGCATTTCTCTGATGAATAATGATGTTGAACAAGTTTTCTTCTGCTTATTGGCCACTTACACATCTTCCTTTGTAAAATATCTATGTCTTTTCATTCATTTTAAAAGTGAGTTTGTCTTCTTATAGATTTCATACATGTTCCTTACGTATTATGCATATGATTCTAATATGGGAATTGTGAATATTCTCTCCCAGAATGTAGCTTGTCTTTTCAATTTCTTAAAGGGTGTGTTTTGAAGAGCAGAATTTTAAAATATTGGTAAACTCTATTTTATCAATGTTTTCTGTTATATTAGAGTTTTAGCATTCTGTCTAAGAAATATTTGCCTATCAAGTTTATGATGTAATCTCTTTTTTCTTCTATGATCTTCAGAGTCTTAGCTTATACATTTAGGGCTTATACAATCCATTTCAAGTAAATCTTTATGTATATTTTAAGGTCAAGATTAATTTCTTTTCCATACACACATCCACTTATTATAGTACATTTATCAAAAAGATATATCTCTCCACATTTAATTGCATTGGTGCCTTTTACAAAAGTCAAAAGTCACTTACTTATATAAGTGTGAGTTTATTGATGGACTTCATATTTTGTTGTCTATTTGTCTACTTTATGCCAATATTATACTCTTAGTTAAATTTTAAAGTCAGTTAGCATACGTTCTCACTTTGTTATTCTTTTTAAAGATGTTTTAGCAATTTGAAATCCTTTATATCCACATATGAATTTTAACATCAGCTTATCAGTTTCTTAAAAAGCTGGCTCAGAGTTTGATTGGAATTGCTTTGAGTCTGTAGCCTAATTTAGAGAGAATTAATATATTTACAACATTAAGTTTTGTAACCCATGAGTCTATTATCTCTCTCGATTTATTTAGATCATCATTAATTTATCTCACCAATATTTTGTAGTTTCAGTGGACAGTATCCTGCATCTTTTATTAAATGTATTAATAAGCATTTTCTAGTCTTTGATATTGTAAATTGTATTGAATTTTAAATTTAACTTTTTACTTGTTTTTAGTAGTAGCAGTTACTTCCTCCTCTGAAGTCCTGAACCCCTCAAAGTTACCTATGCAGATTGAAATCAACTTTATCCAACCTCTTGTAAATGTTAATATTTTGATGTCCTCCCATGAATCACAAATGTTCTTCATAGCATGCATCTAAAATGGTGAATCCTTTCTAGAAGGCTTTCAATTTACTTTGCCCAGATCCGCTGGAAGAATCAATTTCTATGGCACCTATAGCTTTACAAAATGTATTTCTTGCATGATAAGACTTGAAAGTCAAAATTACTTCTTGATCTATGGGCTGCAGAAGAGATGTGTTAGCAGAGGTCTTGGGTGAGTAGGTGTCATGTCAACGATTAGTAATATTTTGAAAGGAACCTTTTTTCTGAGCAGTGGGTCTCAGCAATGGGCTTAAAATATTTAGAAAACCATGCGATAAGCAGATATGCTATCATCCAGGCTTTGTTCTTCTATTTATAGAGCACAAGCAGAGTAGATTTCACATAATTCTGAAGTGCCCTAGTATTTTTGGAAGGGTAAATAAGCATTGGGTTCAACCTAAAATCACTAGCTGCATTAGCTCCTAACAAGTGAGTGATTATAACACTGTAAGGTGACTAGAATTAACAACTATTTGTTGTATATTTTCCTGCGGGGTCTGACCCACAGACCTGGACTCAGCGGTGGATGAGAGACATACACTGACACAGATATTCTGCCTGTCAGTCCAGCTAAGGGGCTCTGCTTTGAGTCTGGAACATTGCACTGATCAGCCAGTCAAGTTCACATTTATTTAGTACAGATTAAATGATACAGGCTTTGAGTCAACACACCTGTGGGTAATTAACCTGGTCACCTCTCACCTCCCCCACCCCTCACAGAGAGCTATCCTGCCCATGAATGATCAAAAGTTAGTCTTATGACCACATGAGTAAACAAGTTATTTAGGTAAATTCCCTTACGTTCCTTTGAACCTACTTTAGCTATTTACTCAAGGTAAGAATTAGGCTGCATTCAGCCAGATCTATTACTGAAGCTATGCAAACCTTCCGACCTTCCAAGAAGGTTTGTGTCTATATAATATAACTTCATCTTACCATTTTTCTGACCACACTGACTGATCCCTACATTTTCCAATAGCTAGAAGAGCAGAGTTCGAATGCTCCCAACACAAATAATATTTGAGGTGATAGATATGCTAATTTCCCTGATTTTATCATTATACATTGTATACATGTATCAAAATAGCACACTGTGCCCCATAAATGTGTACAACTTTTCTGTGTTAATTAAAAATAATAAAAAGCAAAATAAAAGTTTGAAGAATAAATTAAAAAAAATACAGTCAGCCTGTCCTTTGAAGCTTTGAAGCCAGGCATTGACTTCCCTTCCCTACTTATGAAAGTCCTAGATGTAATCTTTTATCAATAGAAGACTATTTCTTCTACACTGAAGATCTATTGTTGAGTGTAGTCACCTTTATCAACCATCTTAGCTGTATCTTCAGAATAACTTGCTGCAGCTTATGTTAGCATTTGCTGCTTTACCTTGTGCTGTTATGTTATGGAGATGGTTTCATTCCTTACACCTCGTGAACCAATCCTTGCTAACTTCAGACTTTTCTTCTGCAGCTTCCTACTTCTCTTGGCTTTCACAGAATTGAAGACAGTTAATTGCTCTGGATTAGGCTTTGGCTTAGGGAATATTGTGGCTGGTTTGATCTTTTATTCATACAACTCAAACTTTCTCTTTCTCCATATCAGCAATAAGGCTGTTTCACTTTCTCATTCTTTGCGTGTTCACTAGAAATAACTGTTAATTTCCTTCATGAATGTTTCCTTTGTATTCACAGCTTGGCTAATTATTTGGGCCAAGAGACCTAGCTTTCAGCCTGTTTTGGCTTTTGACATGCCTTCCTTACTATGCTTAATCATTGATAGCTTTTGATTTAAAGTGAAAATTGTGTGACTCTTCCTTTCACTTGAACACTTAGAGGGTCCTGGAGGGTTATTAATTGGTTTAATTTCACTCTTGTTGTGTCTCAGGGAATACGGACGCCTGAGGAGAGGGAGCGAGATGACGAACAGACAGTTGGTGGAGCAGTCAGCACACACATAACAATTGTTAAGTTGACCATCTTGCATGGGAATGGTTTGTGGTGCCCCAAAACCATTATAGTAGTAACATGAAAGATCACTGATCACAGATCACCATAACAAATATAATGATAAAAATAGAGTTTGAAATATTGTGAGAATTACCAAAATGTGACACGGAGAGATAAATGGAGCACATGCTATTAGAAAAATGATACTGACAGACTTGCTCAATGCAGGGTTGCCACAAAGCTTTAATGGGTAAAAAACACAATATCTTTCAAGTACAATAAAATGAGGTAGCTTCTATGTCCTTGTATGTTTCATAGGACTTTCTATGTGCACCATTATGTCCTTTGTGAATAAAGGCAGTTTAACGTCTTTGACAATTTTTTTGTATAGCATTGAGAAAGTTTATTTTATTTTGAGTTAAAAATGTATCCTTGTAAATTTCTTTTCTTTTTCTAAAATTTCTTCTATAAAAAAAGGGCACATGTGCAGGACATACAAGCTTGTTACATAGGTATACATGTGCCATGGTGGTTTGCTGCACCTATTGACCAGTCCTCTAAGTTCCCTCCCCTCAACAGGCCCTGATGTGTGTTGTTCCCCTCTCTGTGCCCATGTGTTCTCATTGTTCAACTCCCACTTATGAGTGAGAACATGTGGTGTCTGGTTTTCTGTTCCTGTTTTAGTTTGCCGAGGATGATACCTTCCAGCTTCATCCATGTACCTGCAAAGAACATTACCTCATTCCTGTTTAAGGCTGCAAAGTATTCCATGATGTATATGTGCCACATTTCCTTTATCCAGTCTGTCATTGATGGGCATATGGACTGGTTCCATGTCTTTGCTATTGTAAATAGTGCTGCAATAAACATACGTGTGCATGTGTCTTTATAGTAGAATGATTTATATGCCTATGTGTATATACCCAGTAATGGGATTGCCGAGTCAAATGGTATTTCTGGTTCTAGATCCTTGTTATGCCTTAAAATTTTTTTTCTGTCTAATTGCTCTGGCTAGGGCCTCTAGTTACAATGTTGGATAGCAGCGATGAGGTCAGATAATATAGTAATTATTAAAACTTTCCATATAAAAATCATTGATCCAGATAGCTTCATTAATTCTCTAAACATTTGAGGAAAAAAAAGATACAAATCTTATGCAATTTATTTAAGAAAATAATGGAGAAAGGAACACTTCCTAGCTTGTTTTATGAAACTAGCATTACTTGACGTGAAAACCTGACAAGGACTTATTAGAAAAGAAATCATGGACTAATAACTTTATGAGCATAGACATAAAAATTCATAATAAAACATTAGAAGATTAAACCCAGTGATATGCATAAAGACAAATTTACCAAGGAATGCAAGGTTAGTTTAATATTTGAAAATCAGTAGTGCAAGTCATCATATTTAACAGAATAAAGAAGAAAAATCATATCATCTCAATAGATGCTGAAAAGCATTTGAGAAAAAGGTAACTCCTGTTCATGATTAAATGTCTCAGCAAACTTGGAATAGAAGGGATATTTCTCATTTTATAAAGGGAATCTATAATAAACCTACAGCAAACAACACATATAATGGTAAAATATTAAAATATTTCCCTGTGGAATTTGGTCTTGCTTATACTTTTATTAAATGCATATATGACATTTTGTAAAATCTCTTTGCCATTATTATATTATTATGACCTGAGTTTAGTTAGATGAAAAATACTTTTCTGGTACTCAACAATTTTTCAATGTCATTTAGATACCATGTAACAGTTTGTCTGTTGCATCTACAGGCTGGGCCTACACCAGATAGGGAGCACACTCCAAAGCAGGACTTCTCTGTTTAGCTTCCCCTTCTCCATGTTTAAAAACTTTAAACTGTCAGAAAAAGACAGGGAAAAATGTTGTATCATGGAACCAACTAATGGTTCTCCTATTAACTCAAGTACTAAAGTATGACTATTTGATTAGGATGCTAGAAGTGAGAATGGAAATAAAGGGATACAAGAGACATTTAAAAATAGATAGTTCTGGAATTCTGAGTGTACATAGAAGATAAAGGATGGAGATAGGATGAATAAAGAATAAGATATTTTGCATATATTATTTTCTTTTATGAGATTAGTCTTGCCTCCTGTCTTTGACTGGTCAATTCCTCCTCATCTTGTTTTTAGTCAACATTTTTGAGATAATGGTATATTGACATGCAGTTATAAGAAATAATACAGAGAGATACTCTATCTTTTACTCAGTTTGCCCCAATGGTAACATCTTGCAAAACTATAATACAATATCACAATCAGGATATTGGCATTGATACAGTCATGATAAATAGCATTTTCATCACTACAAGAATCCTTCATTTTGTGCTTTTATGGCCACAGTGATTTCCCTCCTGACCCCATTCCCTATTTATCCCCTGGCAACTACTATTCCTATAATTATGTCATTTCAAGATTGTTATATAAATGGAATGATGTAGTATAATACGTATTGAGGTTAGATAGAGTGATTCCTCTCACTTCATAATTAATTTTTTCAAATATACTTAGCAATTCTAATTTTTCTTCTCACAGGAATTTTAGAATAATCTATATATACACAATATTTTGCTGAGATTTTTTAATAGGAATTTTGTTAAACTTGTAATGTCAATTATGGGAGAATTTATGTGTTTTTTATGTTGAATCTTCCAATCCATGAACACAATATGTATCTTCATTTACTTACACCTTCTTTGATTTCTTTCATCAGTCTTTTATAGTTTTCAGTATGCAAGTTAGAACTATTGTTATATTTATTATACCTAAGTATTTTTATTTTTTGAGTGATTATAAGTGTTATGGTTTTAAATTTTGGTGTTCATATATATATTGCTAGTATATAGAAACACAATTGATTTTGTATGTTTATCTGGTATCTTGCAACCTTACTGAACTCACTTATTAGTTCTACGCACATTTTTTGTAGATACTTTAGGCTTTTCTAAACAGAAAAAACCTGTCATCTGCATGTAGGGACTGTTTTCTTTCTTTCTTTGCAGTTAGTCTATCTTTTATTTCCTTTTCTTGTCTTCTTGCACTGGCTAGAACTTCCAGTACTATATTGAATAAAAGCAGTGAGAGCAGAAATGCTTGCCTTGTTTTTGACCATAGAGAGGAAGCATTCAGTCTTTTACCGTCATGTGTAATGTTAGCTGTAGGTTTTTGTAGATATTCTTCATCAAATTGAAGTTCTCCTGTATGCCTGTGTTTCTGAGAGTTTTTATCAGGAATGAGTATTGAATTTTGGCAAATACTTTTTCTACATCCTGTGTAGTTTTCCAAACTTGGAAACTCTTCTGCACTCTAGCTGCCTTCACATGGGTGAGTGTTTTCATATCACTCTGTGTTCCGCTGTATGCTTTGCCAGAAAGGAGTCCACCTTAAATTTTAAGACAATGCTGTGAATAGAGAAAAGAAAAACTTTCTGCATCATGGAAAACAGGTCAGAATTTGGGCCAAGATTTTACTCCTGGCTCTTGTATAAGGCCAGGGTTTTATTCCTGGCTCCTTCTATCCTTTGCATAATGAGATCATATTCTCTTTGAGTCTGTTTCTTCATTTACAAATAGAAGAAAAATAGCTGCAGTGATGATCAGGTGACTTGATAGAGGAAATGCTTAGTCAATGTAATTGATTTATAGATAGTAATTAATGTGAGAGTAGTTTTCTCCAACTTTTTATAGTCTTTCTTTATCATTTATTGCTTTACCACAATAAGTCATTTGGCAAGGAGGAACACATATATTTCCCTAGAGAACACGCCGATATGAGAACATACTAAGCCTACACTTCTCATTCAGGAACAGGCAAGAGACAAGTATACATCTAGTTCCACCAAGAAAACACACACACACATTAACATACCAGTACTAGTAAGAAAGCCTTTATGGAGATTCTGAAACATCTATTAGACCTTGAAAGATAACTTAGTATTTAGGTGGGAGGAGACACACTTCTACCTACCATGTTAAAAAAGATCCCCTGAGTTGTATCCTAAGCTGTCGTAGATAAGTGTCTTTACCCCTCTGTTACTAGCCTGTGTTCAGGGTGGGATTAGGAGAAACAGAGGAACCAAATGTTCCTATGGGAAGCTGGACCTAACTCACCATTCACTTGAGAGGAAGGACAACAAGCCTCTGTGCAAGCCCCTAGGAAATGTCAGTAGAGTCAATTCCAGAAAAATAGATAAACACTTTGGTAAAATAAGCCAAAGAATAATAGTGATACATCCCAGATTTTCCAGGATATTTCTGATTGAAATTGTCCAATTCATTTTTGGTGATGTTTTAATTTTTGATTTGGGAAGCACAAATACTATACTTTACTTCTATGTTTAGCTTTAGTGATTTTTCTGCCACAAGTAATACTCTAGACTTTAGTTGAGTTTTTCCTTCTTAATTAAATAATTCTTATTTGAATACATCTATGTTTATTTTTAAAAAGGGTTACTGAGTACGAGATTACCACTTGTTATGATCTTGCTCCTTGGGGCAGAACGTGACATCTCATATGTATATATACTTACCTCTCTTGGGCAAAAGCTTCTCCCTTTGCTCTACATGGTCATCTGAACATTCCGTGAAGCATTTCTATCCCTCCAGGATGTTTTATTTCTTGTTTTCATGGATCAAGAGAGACTGTTTTATACATGTTTTCAAATACTTACTGGATTTGTATCCTAAAGGGAGAAAGCAGCAGGTCATTTTTTTTCTTTCAAGGGCTTGCTGTAAGTTGGTCTTCCTCTTAACATGAAGAAAAGAATGACATTCTTCATGACCCCCATTATGAGTATGCTTTAATATGTTAAAGCCCTATTATTAGCAGGCTGTGCCTTGGCTTATTTTATAGAGAGCCCAGGAACAGAAGTGTAGATCAAAAACACTGATATTTTTCACTGGCACAAACTGCAGACACTTTACTTGTTGATTAATTTGTTAAAATGTGTGGCAGAACATTTAGTTATCACGTAGTCATTCTGAGTAAACTAGAGTCCTATGTTTCTTTAACAATGGAAAATTATATTTTCCTTTTTCTAATATCCCAGTGTTGTATGTATGCTCATTTATGTTCTTGGTTTAACAGGAACATTGAACATTTGCTCACTCTGAATCTACTCTAAATCTTGTGTTTGTGTATTTTCACCATGGTAAGCCATAATATATAAAGTACAATTAAGAAAACCTTAGCCGGGTGCGGTGGCTCTTGCCTGTAATCCCAGTACTTTGAGAGGCCAAGGCAGGTGGATCACTTGAGGTCAGGAGTTCCAGACCAGCTTTCCCAACATGGGGAAACCCCATCTCTACTAAAAATACAAAAATGAGCCGGGCATGGTGGCGGGTGCTTGTAATCCCAGCTACTCAGGAGGCTAAGGCTGGAGAATTGATTGAACCTGGAGGTGGAGGTTGCAGTGAGCTGAGATCATGCCATTGTGCCATTGCAATCCAGCCTGGGTGACAAGAGCAAAACTCTTTCTCAAAAACAAACAAACAAAACAAAACTGTAAGTAATCTTCATAAGTAAATGATATACACTTAAATACAAATTATCACATTTATAAAAGAAATTTTCTATATTTATCCAACATCGGTCAAATTCCTTAATCTTATAACATTAAACACAAGAACAAGAACCACCACCAAGTCCACATTTATCTTCTCTATCATATTTAAGATATTGCAGGACTGGAGTATCTTCTTAGGATATACTTTCATCAGAACAGATAACCTATTACATCAGAGATTCAAAGAAGTAGAGCGGGAGAGAGAAGGAGTTTTATATATATATATATATATTTTTTTTTTTTTTTCCCCCACAAATGATGTCATCACCTCACTGTGCTAATGGGGATTGCTGCACTTGAGATTATGTGCCTTACAAAATAATTTACTTTAATAATGACTTTAAACAGCTGATATTTCCGATATAGAAAATAAGAATTCAGCTTATTTATATTCTGGAAAGAACCATATCTGCTGCTTAGAGTGAAGCAGACCTGCAGTTTACACAACAGTTCAGAATAATCTTGTTTACCAAGCTCTTTGGATAAATAGAAAAATATCCACCTTATCTTGAGTTGCTATGGTAATCAGCTGAATTAGTTTACCACTTAAGCTCTCTGTAAGATGATTGGTGCATCATCTGTGAAGATGACTGGAATGTTAGCCCATGGAAGTTATAACTTGTCCAACGCTGTTCAAATGACCGAGAAGAGTAAATCAAGTATCTGTTGGTACTCAGTTCTCAGGGAGCGGTTTACACATTGACAAATCAGATCCAACACATACTAACCATAGTTTCTCACGTTATGATTTCTGGTGGAATTCCTTTAGACCCAGTCTTATTCTTCAAGATACTGAATTTTTGGGAACTCTAAGTCAGTTTCTCCTTCTTACATAGAGACTTGATGTTTCTAACTGGTCGCAACCTTGGGTTCATCAGAAGAATCGGCTCCCCTTGTGAGCACAAATAATCTCAGTGAAGAGAAAGACACTGTCATAGAGTCAACATTTATGGAATTTCCTGGAATCCACAGTTATCTTAAACTCTGTTCCACTTTCTCTGGACACCAGCTACCTTCAATAGTGCCAGGTTCAATGTCTAACCATGGAGTATGTCATAGTTGGACTGGGTGAGTGCAGATGCAAATGCATGAGATTTTGAAACAACACATTATAAAAATTTCAGGTATGCAAAAGGTGGGAGAGAACATATACTCCTTACCCTGCTTTAACAATTTCTCAACATTTTGCCAATTTTGTGTCATCTGTTCCCCCCATTCATAACATTTTTTGCTGAAATATTTTAAAACAAATCCAAAACATTATTTCATTTTACCTGTAAATACTTCAATAATTTACATGGGTTTTTAATGGCTTGCTATTTATTTTCAGGGTATCTTTTAGTATCTTTGACCTCTGTGACAGCTCATCTTGCAAGGTGGCCTATCTCATTGTCAGAGAGCTCTAGCTGAAGCTCATTCATTGTTTTGTGAACCATGAGGCCAATATTCTGTGCTGACCCAGGTTGGGCCAGAAAGACAGTTTTCAAGATGGCACGGCTTCTAGGTCTCTGTCACAGCTTGTCCACTTTCTTTGGTTGTCAGCTACTAGAACTACGGCAGTTCATGCTGGGATATAATTTTTCATAGGGCACAGAAAAAGAGGGTGGCATTAGGCAGAATCAAGAGTAGGAGCTAAGAAAATGGAAAAGACAAGGCAGAAAATATGCCAGAGGTGCATATTTAAGGGATAAGGGGGGAGGAGTCTCTGATGTTGAGGATGAGTCCCCTTGAAGTAGGGGTGCACAAAAGAGTCTCCCCACTTGTGAATTACTAAGGACACCAATGGTGAACTAATTTATAATAGGTGTCTCCTGTGACTGAGAAGGCTGAGTGGGGATTCTCAGTAAGAAAAAAGCTCAGAGGCAACCAAGTTGTATGGATCTTTAGAAAGGGAAGCAAGGAAATAGACAAAGGACAACTTCACTGAAAACATTTATGAAGCAGTCAGTAATGCTGTAACTTCTTTTTAATGAGAAACAGCAAACCTTAAGGGGAAATACTCTGGGGTGTTTATGTCCAGAGTCAGCAAAGCTCCAGGGTTATGTCTTATTCAGATATATTCAGGAGTACTGGAGAGAGAGAATACCCCAGAAAATAGGTGTTGGCATCTGTGGAAAGGAGAGAAAGGCAGACTGTATTCTAGAGTCTTAAGGATAAAAATAGAGTGGAAAATGTAAAATCATTTTGTGAATACAGGACAGCTGTTGAGGCTTGGCGGATAGGTTGGGGTTATCTAGAAAAAGTTCCCAGCAATCCAAAGAGATGTTTTATCCTTGACACTGTGTCATCTGTGCTTTGATTTAGAAAGGTACACACACACATTTGTGAGTTAAGAAAAACTCCTGATACTAAATTATTTATAGTTAAGCCTCTAGTAAAACCCTGAATTCAAAAATATTTGTAGTAGAGTATAAACATTCTTCTTGTTTTGTCATTTATCTTGGTAAAAGTCAAGTTGCTGCAGCATGATGGTTCTGGTACTGAAATGGTCTGAGGAAAGTGGAGGAGGAATGGAGTTACATGTTTTTGAAAACTTGTTTTGTGAATTTTGAAATAGTTTTAGACATACATAGGCATTGCAATAATGCTACAGAGAGTTCCCACAGGCCCTGTTACCTAGCGTCCCTCATGGAAAGCATATAACATAATCATAGCACAATTATCAAAACCAGGAAATCAACATTGGTAAATGCTATTAACTAAACTATAGATCTTTTCCAGATTTCACTAGTTCTTACATGCACTCATTTTCCTTTATAGCATATAGTTCAGTGAAACTTTATCACATGTATAGATTTGTGTAACCACCACTATAATCAGAATGGAGATCTCTTCAGTCATCCCAAAGGAACTCTCTGGTTCAGTCCCTTTGTAGTTTCATCCTTTCCCCAACCTAATGCCTGGCAGCCATTAATCTCCATCACTAAAAATTTGTCGTTTCCAGAATGTTATATGAATAGAATAATAACTATGCAACCTTTTGAGATTGACTTTTTTTCCCATTCAGCATAACCCCCTGAGATTTATCTAAGTTGTGTGTTTCAATTGCTGGGTAAGATTCTATTTTATGGATGTAACACATATTGGGTATCCATTCATGTGTGTTGAAGGGCATTTGTGGCTTTTCCCCCAATTTGGGGCTATTACTGAAATTACGTTTTACTGTTTTTCCCTAAATATATGAATCTGAAAGTGCATCTGTATCATTTAAGACTTAATTCCATGTGGAATGAATTTCTAGAAGCATTAAGAAGAAGTTACCAGTATTATCAGGATTGCTGTGATGACTAATTTTTAGCTGAATAAAATATGAATACATCTATTCATTTTTGTATGTGTCAAGAATGTGCTGAGAGTTATAGGAAAGCAGAAAGGTAATAATTGTTACAAAATCATGAGGAGTGCCCAAGTTCTAAAAAACCCACAAAGCCAAAGAATGCATGGTTGTAGTTTCAGAATTATCTTCTCAGAGAGTGCCAGAGCCAATCTTCTTGGTACCTGAGGGTAGATACCCAACTTCTTGTTCCTCACTTAGACTTTCTCCTATAGTTGGCTTTTCTCCGTGAAGGGTCCTGTTTCAGCACATTGGACAGAAAAATGCAAGCACAGTGCAAAAATAGGTGTGAATGTAGTACTGATTCAGGTACCAGTGTGTGTTTTGAAAGTTAACTCTGCTTTTCTAGTGATACTTACTTTAGATAAAACTTAGGTCAAGCCTGTTCAAAACTGTGACCCCAAGGCGATTATTCGACATTATAAACACATGGTTTCCAGATCATTCATTATTTTATTTAACTTCGTGAGTACATAAAATTTTTATCCCATTTGTGAGTCTTGATGCACACAATTGACTAACTGTGTTTGGGTTATTTTCTCTTCCACATTGGGAAAAACTATCTTTCATGATCTTTCTCCCTTTTCAAAGCTGTTAAACTTTTATCTTCTTGATGATGATCCAGTGTTTCTCATCATGCTTCTGTACCTATATGTGCTACTGTTGTGTATTTGTGTGTGTTCATCCTGCCTCTCCCACGGAAAGTCCCGTCCTCTGTTCTTCATCACCAAGACTCTCTACACAGTAAAGGCTCCATCTGTTTTGACTGTTGACCTACTGAAGGCACATGCCTTTGTGGACAGATTCAACACAACGTTGAGGAATAAACCTAGGCTTATTTTCCTTCAGATTTTCTCAACAATCCTTCCATCTGCTAGTAGTATCTATTTTCTTCTAGCAACTTTTTTTTTTTTTTTTTTTTTTTTTTTAAGAATAAAATTGCCTTGGGCTTCTAGGACCCTCTGGAAAACTAGGTGTCAGCATGGAAAGTAGGTTGGTCTGATCAAAGGAGTCCTGGTATGGGAGGTGAGAAGACCTGGGATCTGGTACTGGATCTGCTTCTCACTCCTAACATGATCATGAAAATATTTTCTGCTTCCTCCCTTATTAGCAAAATCAGGTAGATATAAAAGGCTCTGAAGCAGACTGGGTTGTTGTAATGGCAAAGGGGGAACTCGAAAACTTCTGGACTGAGATGTGGGAGTCACATCATTGTCCATTGCAGACATACCAAACAAGCCACCTTTAATTTAGAGCACAGGCTTGTGAGTCTAGTGGCGCTGTTCAATCATACATTTTAATCTCTATAAAATGTAATCTTCTCCTATGCATAAAGGTAGTACCAACGGCGCTTGAGTACCTCGAAGAGAGTTTTGCCCAAAAAGCAGCAGGCTTATTGTATGATATGTCCATCTATGGAGGTCCTGGCTCAGGCTGAGCTGACCATATGAAAGGCTGTTCTAATGCAGAAAGGTTGGAAACCTGTAATTACTTTAAAGTTTAGGGTTGCGGAACCTATTTTTATAGCAAGACAGACTTTCTCTGGTATTGGCCCATGGATGGGTAAAAGAAAATAAATGCTTTCACCTTTTAAAAAGGGGTAAGTGTAGCACTGTCAGCATGGCTCAGTGCTCACTGTCATCCTGCTGCTACATCATGTGCTTGATGCACTGTCGTTTGGGTGATCACATCACATTTAAGTCATGGTCATTTATTCCTAGTGTCAGAGTGAAGGAGTTCTGTTTGTCTGAGTTTCAGCATTCCTCAAACTGGGTTTCAAAAAGAATTTCTTCCAAAAGAATTCATCAAAGACTACCGTAATTTCATACCAGGGAGAAAACCGTCAAAATATATCATGAGTCCAACTACAAACCTAGCTCAAGCCATCATAGTCTCTCATCCAAACTACTCACCTGACTTCCTAACTAGGTTCCTGCATTGACTCTTGCTCCTCCATAGTCGGTGCTCCACACAGCAGCCAGAGGGATCTTTTAAAATTATAATTCTGTTGAAAATATAATTCCCATAGCAAAGCCTTTGGCAGTTTTCTCTTAGAAGTGCATGCAATACAAATGGCTTGCTATGGCTCACAGGAACCAAGCGTGATCTGGCCTGAGTCAGTCTTTTCAACTTCACCTCCTGCCACTCTCCCCTTTTCTGGCTTTCCTCCAAGCACACTGGGGTTCTTACCTTTTTCTGTATCTGCCTCAGGGCCTTTGCACTTGTAGTTGCCTCTACTGGGTACTTCATATTCCCCCAGATTTTTGCCTAACTCCCCCACTTCATTTATGATCAACATATAATCACTCCCTCATTCTTTCTTTATTCTCTATCTGTCACCATGCTTTATTTTTCCTCATGACTCTTATATATCTTAGATCATAACATATATTTATTTATTGGCTTATTTCCTGCCTACTTGTCTAGAGTGTAACCTTCTTGAGAGCAGTGACATTGTCTTTTTCATGCTGCATCCCATGCCTATAGTGTCTGACACAGAACAGATTTTTGATTAATAGTGTTTGAACGGGTGAAAGAGAATAGAGGTATCTGGCATAAGGAGAGTCAAGTCAGCCTGAGGTCAAATCCAAATATTGTAGATTCGGGATATTAATCATTTATTAGATACATAGTTTGCAAATATTTTATCCAATTCTGTAGGCTGTCTCCTCACTTTGTTGATTATTTCTGTTGCTTTGCAGAAGCTTTTTAGTTAAATTAAGTCCCAGTTGTCTGCAAGGAATTTAGACAACTCAAGAACAACAAAAAACAATCCCATTTAAAGGAGGCTTTAAAGTACATGAACAGACATTTCTCAAAAGAAGATATGCAAGTGTTCAACAAATGTGAAAAAATGCACACCATCAGTAATCAGATAAATGCAAATTAAAACCACAATGCAATACCATTTTATACCAGTCAGAATAGTTATTATTAAAAAGTCACACACACACACAAAAACCCAACAGATGTTGATGAGGATGCAGAAGAAACAGAACCATTATACATTGTTGGTAGGAAGGTAAATTAGTGCAACGCCTGTGGAAAACAGTGTGGAGATTTCTTAAAGAGTCAAAAATAGAACTACTATTCAATCCAGCAATCCCACCACTAGATATCTACACAAAAGAAAACAAATCATTTTATTAAAAAAAAAAAGGCACCTGTACTCGTATGTTTATCACAGTACTGTTCACAATAGCAAAGTCATGGCATCAGCACCTAAGTGTCCATCATGGAGGATTGGATAAGGAAAGTGTGGCATATATGCCGTAGAATACAACTCAACCACAAAACAGAATGAAATCATATCTTTTGCAGCAACAGGGATGAACCTGGAGGCCATTATCCTGAGTGAAAGAACTCAGAAACAGAAAGTCAAATATTGCGTGTTCTCGCTTATGAGTGAGAGATAAACAATGGGTACACATAGACAAGATGGAAATAATGGACTCTGGGGACTCCAAAAACACAGAGGGTGGGAGGTGTTTGAGGTTTGAAAAATTACGTAGTAGGTACAGTGTTCATTCTTCAGGCAGTGGTCACACTAAAAGCCCAGACACACCACTACCCAGTATATCAATGAAACAAAACTGTATTTGTATCTGTTACATCTGTTCTAAAAATCCGTACTTTGGTTGGGCGCGGTGCCTCACGCCTGTAATCCCAGCACTTTGGGAGGCCGAGGCAGGTGGATCATGAGGTCAGGGGTTCGAGACCATCCTGGCTAACACGGTGAAACCCCGTCTCTACTAAAAATAGAAAAAATTAGCCGGGCGTGGTAGCGGGTGCCTGTAGTCCCAGCTACTGGGGAGGCTGAGGCAAGAGAATGGAGTGAACCTGAGAGGCGGAGCTTGCAGTGAGCCGAGATCTTACCACTGCACTCCAGCCTGGACAACACAGCAAGACTCCATCTCAAAAAAAAAAAATCTGTACTTTACTAGTGGGCGTTTATTGGAATATGAAACATTTCAGTTCAACTTTGTAAGCTTTAGTCTTTGTGTTTTAAAATGTGTCTGATGCTGTCTTCTTCATAGTTTGTTAGGAGCACTAAATGAAAAGTAGAAAGCCTGCCAGAGAGTGATTCACAAACATTCACTCAGTCTGAATCTATAAAGCTGTTTCTGAGCGCTGACTGTAAAGTGCACTAGAAGTTGAATTCTTTAGGTTTTGTCATTTTGTGACAGGTTGATGTGGAACTCGAGGGGTTGGCCAAAGCCCTCAGAGGGTTGTAGGCCATGAAAGTTCGAGAATCACTGGGCATGTCCAAGCAAAATGAAAAATAGTCAAATTGAAAAACAGATGTGCTTGTGCCTCCTAATTCCCAGCAGGGGCTCTTGTCTGAAGCCTCAGAAGGCTCCTTTGGGTTTCTGTGAATGTTGTCAAGGGCGCCAAGGATGCTGGACTTGCATTTAGATGCCCAGGCCTCTGTGCTGGAAATGATGGGAAAAAATAGGAACTCTTGAACTTGAGCAAGTATTAGAATATATGAGGTAATGGAGAAGCCTCTTCCCTCATGCCCTTGCTCTTGTCAGGCCTGTTTGTTAAGATCCAGGCCCCACTTCCCACTTTTGTTTCCTTTAATTGCCCTTATGAGACCACATCCAAAATCCCAAGTCCTGCCAAGTGAATGCAGTACTTAATGATTTGACTACTGGATGTCTGGTCTTGGAGAAAACAGTCAAGAGCTAGAGCAAGGCAGAGAGCAGCATACCTGTAATACAGTTCATTAAAATAATGCAAACACTTGTGTAATATGTATGAGGTGCCAGGTAGTCTGCCAAGAACTTTTCATCTATTAATTTGTTTAGTCTTTACAACTGTTCACTCCACTTCCTGTTAGGGAGATAGCTGTTGTTGGACCCAATGTAGAGATGAGGAAACACTGAGGACCAGAGAGTAGACGTCCAAGGTCACAGAGTTGGGCAGATGTGGGGCAGAGCCCCAAGCTCAGGCATTCTGGATCCCAGGCCCATGTGCCTGTTTGGTGGATGGGGAGCTGGCACCAGCCCTTGTGTCCCCAAATATCCTGGCTGCATTGTTCCCTTGTTCTTAGTTCATTTGTGTTGCTGTAAAGGAATATCTGAGGCTGGGTAATTTATAAAGAAAAGAGGTTTATTTGGCTTGGAGGTCTTCAGGCTATACAAGAAGCATGGCGCCACATCATTTGCTTCTGGTGAGAGCCTTAGGAAACTTCACCCATGGCAGAAGGGAAAAGGAACAGATACTACATGGTGAAACAGGAAGGAAGACAGAGCGGGGGAGATGCCAGGCTCTTTTTAACAGCCGACTTGGAAGGGGGTGTGTGGGGAGACTCTTGTGGGAACTAATAGAGTGAAAACTCAGTCATTACCTTGAGGACAGCACCAAGCCATTCATGAGGGATCCACCCCTATGACCCAGATACCTTCCACCAGGCCCCACCTCTATCATTGGGGATTAAATTTCAACATAAGGTATGGAGGGGACAAATATCCAAACTCTATTATTCCCATGAATAAAATCCTCTATTAAACTCCAGGAGAGAGAACTATGCACCTCTCAATCCCAAGGTGAGCTGGGATTCAGGATTGGTTAAAACTTCATCAAAACCATCCACACTGGAAATCACATCTAAAATTTGAGTAATTTTATGGTTTACAAAGCATATCCACATCCTTGATTTATTCATGTTCCTAGCTGCCCTCTGAGTCCGAGGATCTTTTCACTTTTCTCCTATTATTCAATGTCATTACTGAGCCTCTGCACTGACCCCACGGCTGCCTGTGGTACTCTCTGCACTGCTGCATGTCTAGGGCGATCCTGGTGGAAGCATGAAGCCAAGCCAGCCTCTCTCTGGTCACCACCAGCACTTCATTCCTTATATATACCAGGCATGGGAATGTTTCTTTTGCTTGTTAATTTTTGTTCTTGCTCTTATCTGCATTTATCTTCCTTCCCCCAAGTGGACTGCCAGACCCTGCAGAACAGGGAGGGGAATTCTTTTTTCCTTTATTATTCTTTCCTCAGTTCCTGCTGTAGAGCTGTGCATCTAGTCAATGCTTAATAAATGCTGGTAAGTTGAATGATGAACACTGAACATAGAAACGCACAGTTACCTGGCTCACTGGTTTTGTAAGAATAGGGATAATAATAGTAGCAACTAATATGTACAGAATTGACTGTGACATTATTTAAGGGCTTTGCACACATTAATCCATTTAATCCTCTTGATGACCCAAAGCACTACTGTGCTGAACTGCATTTTGCCCATGGAGAGAGGACTAGTTTTTGGGAAGCCAATGTGCAGAAGGCCTTGTTTCACTACCCCTAAAACAGTGCATGCGCAGGAGGACTGTTACAGCTGTGCTTTGGAAAGTCTGTGGATGAGGAAATGTAGAATTGTAGAGTTGTGGGTTGGAAGTTGATTTAGAAGACACATGTAACAGAAGTAACAATCTTATCAGACTTACCAGTGTCTTCCACTTATTTCCTTAACTTCAGATGCTCAGGAAGGACAGCACCTACAGAATGCATCCACTGCTGAAAAATGAGAGCTGTTTCTTGTTGGTACTCTTTAGGGGCATTTTAGCATAGTGGTGGACTCCAATGTTGACTTTTCTTTTCATTGTCTGTTTGATCTTGGCGGATTCTTAAGGATCTCTGGATCTGAGTTTGTTCGTCTGTTGATTGGGGTTCATGGTAGCCACTTCTCAAGGTTGTGATTAAGGTGAAATGAGATGCTATGTGTGCAAACGACCTGGTAGCAAGAATGACATGGGAAGGAGGGCTCGCTCAATAAACATTGCCTGTTATAGTGTGCTGGCATTACCTTAAAATCCTTAATAAACTGTAAGTTTTGGATGAAAGTCAGAAGTGTTGGGTTAGTGAAGCATTCTGCTACGGATTGCAGGCTTTTTCCCGGTGTCACACTGCATTGAAAATGCTTGTTCGGAGACAGCCCAGAAGGGTAAAAAAAAAAAAAAAAAATTCTGGAAAGCCTGGCGTTTTGTGCAATGTTGTAAGACATTTATAGTTATTGAGCCAAAATTTCCACTGTAATAGAAAAAGCAGTTGCTTTTAAACTTCTGGTCCAATTTAGTAATTATGGGTGAGTTAAAATGTAGGCCATTTGAATTGGATTTGGAGGATCAAGTAAGATTGTGTCCTACAGTGGGGATGACTCATAGAGGAGGTAGCTTGACATAGTGGAAAGAGAAGCTGATAAGGAGCCAGGAGACCCAAGTTCCTGGCCTAGATTTGCACAAATAAACTGTAATAGCCTTCGGGCAAATTATTAAACATCTCAGTTTTCTATTCTATAAAATGAGAGGGCTGTGTTTGTGAATGGATCTTTCAACATACTTAAGATTATACCAAACAGATCACTGAAAAAGAAATATGTTATCTACAGTCGTTAGGGAATAAAGTATTCTTGCTAGTGCAATATACTTATTTGGAGAGGATTACAACATAAACAAGAACCCGCGAGAATACATCAGTGCCAGAATGATACAGACATAAGCAGACACCTGAGGCTCTCTGATACTCCCAGGTCATTGCTATGTCCTAGGAAAACATAGCCATGCTAGTTACAAGACTTTTCTGATGATGCGTCTTTATAAGCAGATGATTTACTGGGAACTAGAGATAGAATTTTTCAATGATTTCCATGTAATGGATGTCCTGTACTTGGTCTTATGCTCTGCCACATCTTGAGAAATAATTTATTGACTAAATTCAAGATGGCAAATGTAAAAACTCATTCAGGTTAGCTAGCTTGTTTACTTGTTCTTGGCATTCTTTCTTCTTATTTCAGTTGTAGGCATGAATCCACATTTTGGGCTGGTCATCTTTATAATAGGCTTATGGTTTTATAATATCAGATTTTGAATGGTAACATTTTCTGCTCTCTGTGTTGCCTATCACCTGTAGAATTAAGATAGGTCAAGTATGGAACAGATGGATTGAATGATTCCGTAAATTATTCACTGACATTATAAGGGTACCTCCTGTGGCACAAATAGAAATATTCCTGAGAGTTGTAAAAATTAAATTTTTAAAAATCGAATCCAATTTTCCTATTCACCTGCATTAGAATTTCTAAGACATTCTATCTTCATTTTTGATTGATTTTCAATTAGCAAAGGTTCCTGCCATTTTAACTTTAAATTTGTTAGTTCCCCTTTTTCCTCCAAGTGGTTAATGATCTGTGAACAAATACTGGAGCAAATCAGAGATGCTTCTGTGTACAGTCACCCTGTAGATATTTCTGGTGTATAAAGGAGTGAGCTACCTGGGAGATGAGGAATCTTGGTCCTAGTGTTTTCTCTGACACCACAGAGGTGTGCACCTTTGAAGAAGGTCTTTTTGCCTGTTTCAGGCACCATTCTCTCATTCGTAAATTATGAGCTCCATTGATCCTATCTGGCTTTGATATTCTACAGACAGTTGAGTGGGGAAAGGAAACTTTCTCTGAATTGTAATCTCTCAATTTTTCTTTTCATAAATTAATTTTCTTCAAGTGGATTATACCTATCTGTAAGTGAATAACAGCCTCCATTTATTATCCTTATTTTTATTTTTATTTTTGACTTGCAAATTCCTTTTTGGATGGATTAGATTGAAAATCTTTGGGAGGCTCAATCAGCCCCAACAGATTTATTCATTCTTCATTCTGGATGAAGAAGAGGAAATAGTTTAAGATAGATCTGACATGGAACATTAATTTGATTGAAGCCTTTCTGTGTGAGGAGTAATTGTAGCATCTTCATTGCCATAATGGAGAGATTAGCATGGGTTAGATTAACCCATGTACAAAGGTTGTACAAATTGATTGCTGTGATTTGTAGGCTGGGCTGATCTTTATAGTCACTGGCATGACTTCTTAAGCAATACAGTCATGATTTCTTTCATGTGGTTTAGATGTGGCAACAAGAAGAGCACATTTCCCTCGTTACCAAAACCTTGTGTCTCCCAATGGGAACTTGGCATAGACTCAAAAACACAAGACGTGTATGTACAATATTAAGGAGATGGCACTGGTCGTCTGGCCTGCTGTCTGAGATGAGAGCACACATTGGCCAAAGACAGAAGAGTTCCCAAAACAGATGTTCAGAGAAGATGGCTAGAATACTGTCAAAATGTGGTCTAGAATAATTATGAACATAAGCCTAAAAAGGTAGCCAAGATATGGCTCTGAATTATAGCCAGTCATGGGATTATTACTTAACTCCAGTTTAGTATGTTTCCTGCCAAGTATGTGCCAGACCCTCTGAAACAGAATCTGGTGTTTGCCAGCAGTGCTTAGCAACTCTATATTTTAAGCCTAAATTCCAAAAAAAAAAAAAAAAAAAAAAAAAAAAAAAAGAAGAGTAAAGAATACTAAATTGCTTTCTGATGGGAGTAAGTTGTATTTCAAGCAGCCTCAGAAATCTTTTTCTCTGGAAGACACATTGTGTGGCTAAGAGGAAGAAAGGGGGCACTTCTCCCCTCTGCTGAACCCACCTGGACTTGGTCTCTCTCCTAAGGCTTTCACTGCAATTGAAAGGCTTTTTCACTGCACTAATATCTCTCCCAAGGTTTCACTGCAATTGGTACATGTGTTCAGTGACTATTAGAACTTAAATGATCACTCTCATCCCACCTCACTGATCTCATCTTCCAAATTTCTCCCTCTTGCTTTCCTATTCCAGGGAATCTGTCCTTGGTCTTCAGATGCGCTGAACATCTTCTTGCTTGAGGATGTTTGCTGCCTTACCTTACTCTGCTGGAAAGCAATTCCTTCCGATGGCACAAGTCTCATGTTATTCATGAGGCTTCCCTGGCCACCTCATTTAAAAGCAGTACCCCACCAGCATTCCCTATCACCCCCACCCTGCTCTGTATTACCTAATAACACTAATGACCATCTGGCAGATTATATCTTTATTTGCATATTTATTATCTGTATTCTCTCTTTAAAATGAAGATAGAGGCTTTGTTCCAGTGACTGAAACAATGCCTGGCCCGTAATGGAACTCAATAAATAAATGTTGAAATAATGAATGAATAAATGGATTAGCCTTTAAGTTGTATTCCTTCATACACATTACATTGGGGTTTTCTAGAAGATAGTATGAAAATTTCACTTAACTTGTGACTCAAGTATGGAAAGAACAGTAGAGATCAGAGGTTCTTAAACAACTATCCATGAACCCAAAGCTGTGCTTTACAAAATTTAACGTGCATGTGGATCGACAGAGGATCTTGTTAAAATGTGAACTGTGGTTTAGTAGTCTAAATTGGGCTCTCGGGTTCTGTGTGTCTGACAGGCTCACATACGATGTGGATGTTGCTGGTTCTAAGATTGCACTTTGAGGAGAAAGACTCTAAAGTACCTGTAGAAGGGATTCAAGGGGTTCACAAAGCCAGAGTTTTGAATGTCCAGTATCATTGTTATAGCAAAGAACTGAAGTGCTAGTTTCTAGAAATTTCTGGTTTATGCAGTGCCAATGAACAGATAATTTATTGGGCATTCATTTGCAGAGCTTTCAGCTATTAACTATACATGGTTGTTGTGTAGGCAGACATAAATATGGGTATAGGAGAATTTCCTTTTCTGAGGAAATAATAGAAAACATTCATCAGTTTGTCAAAAGGATCAGTCCAAACAATGGTGACAGCCATTGTTAATGGATGATGACATTAAACAAAAGAAACTTTAGATATCAAACCAAAACACATCATAACCACATTGTTATAGTAGTGACAAAACCAACACATATGTTTGCAAATATCTTGGGAAGATTGTGTTTTATAGCAACAGATTTTTGCTAAACAAACAACTAACTTTTTAAGTTAACATTTGCTGGAGATGATATTTTCCCAGGGAAGTATTTAAATGCTTGGAACATAAATATCCAAAGACAAATATTTCTTTTCCCCTAGTCACTGGAAAGGGACCCCAACTGGAAACATTGTCTAGAAATGAATATTTGGAAACTCTGAGGTCCTCTGTAAATGCCATTACAGTAGGTCATTGTTCTTCTAAGCTGAGGCCAAAATGCCCTCAAAGGGGCCTTGGTGTAGAAAAGCTGTTTTCAGGCAAAACAACAACAACAACAACAACAACAACAGCCCATCAAGAGCTGTATAGCTTTTCAGTCAGGAAACTTACCCCCAGGTGGATGTTTGTCAGCCAAGGAGTGTGGGCCATTTAGGCTCAAAAGTAATTTGGAACAACTGAGATGTTTTATGTTAGATGGTCCTACTAAATAGACATCTAGCACAGGGCTTAGCCAAATTCTAGAAGGCCTTGCTTGGTATGGCATCATGATCCTCATAATTGCTAAAAATATTACTCATAATCATAATGGCTGACATTCATTGAGTCTAAATAAATGCTAGGCAATGTGCTACTAACCTTCCATACGTTTACTTATACAATATTTATAAAACTAATTCGGGTGGTACTATAAGTTTTTGTTTTGTAGAAAAGGAAACTAATGCATGGATACGTGATTTATGTTGCTCAAGGTGATAAAATTGCTGAGCTGTAGAATTGGGACTCAAATTCAGATATGCTGATTCCAGGGCTCATCCTGCTAATGATTGTGCTGTACTCATGATCATAACAAATTGATTTTTGGTGACCTTGAAACCCTATTTAGGAAACTAAATGTTAAGATTTTTGGTTGAATTTACCCTCAGGGTAGAGAAATCAGGTTTTCATAAACTTACTGTCATCAAATTAACTATCCTAAATTATTTTTCAGAATAAACACTCATTACTTGTTAAGGAAATCAGAGTGAAACTTTTATTCATATGAGCTAAGAACTTCTGCATTCCCATTTCATGGAAACGTGGATTTTGCATGGCTCTGTAGCATGGCAAACATAGCTTGGTGTGCAAAAATACCCTAGGGTAAAGATAAATGCCATTGTTTTCGAAATCAACCACTTGTCCCTAATGCTCAATCTGTGCTTCTGAGAATTTGCAGAGTTTCAGTGCTTTAATGTGTGTATTGAACAGTGCTTTCTGTTGCAAATAGCAGAATTTGCACACGCTAGTTGAATCAGAAAACAATAACGTAACAACAGATATTAATAAACACCTAGAATCTCTGGGAGAGTGCCAAAGAGCGGGGTTCTGGGGCTACACAGCCACACCTTAGGACTTCTCTCTAATCATATGGCTTCTCAGCACCTGTGATGCCAGGACTTGGCCTCCCAAAGCTGAGGAACCAAATGCCTCACCAACTGCTCCTGCCAGAAAACTGGTTCTCCCTGGTTTGGTGCCCATACTCTTTGAATTTTCTGGCTTCAATAACTGGACTCATGGTGTGAGAAAATTCCAAAATGTAGGAAGATCTTCAAAGATGTTGGGCAGTCACCATGAGGAAGCTTCTAATGTTGTGTATTTCAGATCAGTGTTGTGGCGTATCTTTCCCTTTATCACACGTTTCCTTCATTTTTACTCCCTTTGAATGCTAAATCTTTACAGAGAACAGGGACTCTGTTCATTCAGTCCCCAGAATGGCACTGTGTTAAGTCCACAAGAAGGCTTTTCATGGACTTTTGGTGTCTGATCATAAAGGAGAAATAAGTCTTAAAAAGGCAGTGCAGGTGATGTGGGGAATTTGGTGTTTAGCATTTTTAACTTGAGAAAAATGATAAGACAGACCAGTCAACACACAATGGGCAAATGGAGATAGGTGATTCTAACTCAGAAGTGCAGACAGGACTCCAGGTTTGGGTGGGAGTTGTCCTTCAAGGATTGGCAGTTGAAGCATTGACTAGAGCATGGATGTGTTTTCTGAGCAAGAGCTATCAATAATTAGGATAGAAAACTGAACATGGAATCCTGAAGACCCCTCACCCTGTGCCAAAGTCCAGGTGCAGAAAAGAAAGGTGAGCTTGTGATGAAGAGCAGGCAGAGTTCAGAAGACAGCCATATTATTTTAGTGTCATAGGTATTAAAGGAGGCAATTCATGAGAATTGATTGCTTTTTTCTCACTCTTTATTGAGATATAGCTTCTCAAATGTAAAACATGATTTGAAAGAGATCAGTAACCACAGCCTTACATTTGTGGTGTGTTTTGTACTTTTCAAATTTGTTTTCAAATCCCCATCACTTCATTTAAGTTCATTCAGATAATTAAATTGAAAATTACTTTCTATGTGTGGTTAAAACAATCTTGCATTTTTTTAAATCTAACTTAAACATGAAAGAAAATTCAGATGTCTGTAGTTAATCACATGTCTGAAGAAATTACCTTAAAAATTCTTTTTTTGAGAAAGAAAGAGTATCATGTGGTATACAGAGTGAAGACATGAATACCTCCATTGCACAAGTTTCCTGCTTAGCTGGGAGCTGGTCAGGCCACTTCACCTCCCATTTAAAACATCCTTTAGGACTAGGTATGGAGCTAATGTTTTAGATATGAAAAATAATTATTCACAATGTATTACTATGAAACATATGTTCATAGATCCTTACGTTTGTATATAAAACAAGAAATCACAAAGCTTTATTCATGCAGAAAAAATTAATTTGAAAAAGCCCACTGTATGCCAAGGAATATTCTTGATGCTTGGAGGTTTGGAGTTGAGGTAGCAATGGGGAGATAAAATGAATATGGCTTGCTTCTTGCTTTCTGAAAAGAAATGAGGTTCAATTCTGACTTAAGAGACATAAACAAGGAAAAGTATACTCTCCATGCTGCGTATGTGTGGCTTAGGCCTTGGCTTGATGAAGGGAGATTTGGTATTTTGTTAATGTAGGAAAAACTAAACCAAAGTGTCTTTTCTATTCTCTCATTTAACAATAGTCAACACAGAAGACTTCTGTGACCTCTAGTCACCAAGAAGTGTGTGGGGATTTCTCACGACCAACAAATAAACCATCAGTTATGCAGCTGACACTAGCTAGGTGTCCTCTAATTCAATGCAGCTCTGACACTGTCTACCTGGAGATAGAGTCAGATCCCTCAGTTTGAGAGCTCAGTCCCTAAGACTGTTTCCTCGCCTCACTTCAGATGCCAGTAACAAGCCCCCGTTTGTTGCATCTGTGCTTCCGGCCAGCTGGCTATAAATTGGGGTTCCCACAACGTCCCCCTTGGGTTTGATTAATTGGTAGAGTGGTTCACGTAACTCAGGAAAACACTTACTTACATTTACCAGTTTATTATACAGAATATTGTAAAGGATAGAGATGAAGAGATGTAAAAGGTAAGGCATGGGCGGTGGGAGACAGAGCTTCTACGCCCTTCCTGGGTGGGCCATCCTCTGGGAAACTCTGTGTGTTCTGTTACCCAGAAGCTCTCTGAACCCAATCCTTTTGGGTTTTTACAGAGGCTTCATTATATAGGTGTGATTGATTAAACCACAGGACCCTGGTGATCAACTTACATCCCCAGAGGTTGAGAGGTGAGATTGAAAGTTCCAAACCTTTAATCATGCTTTGGTCTATCCAGTGACCAGCCCCCATCCTGAAGCTACCCAAGACTGGCAGCCAGCAGTCAACTCATTGGCATACGAAATACATGGTTTGGAGATTCCAAGGATTTTCAGTGTGGTACTCCAGGAAAGAGGATGAAGACCAAACACGTATTTCGCAATACCCCAGGTTATGGAGGCTTCTATTTCAGTAGTACGAAAAATACTAAATTATGATATGAATTTTTTTTTATACCAGCAAAGCAGTTGCATTTGTATCTTTAAAATACAAGTGCAACTTATTTTTAGAGATGTATTGCATTTTAAAGATGCATTTCATCACTATTACAGCCAAATGAGTTGCCCAGGCATTAGATTTCCTGTTGGAATGATGGTAGGGATTTAAATAATGATTATCTTCTCTTTGACCTGGTGAATTTCTTACTATCCTGCGTATAGACACAGTTGGATTGTACTGACTTTGCAAATACCACACAACTGAGGTTGGATTTCTGTTGTCCTTTAATCAACCATCTATGTAATCCTCAAATTGTTTTGTTTTGCTTAAAAACAGAATGAGTTTGGCAAACCTAGAAAAGTACACAAAGGATCATCCATGGATATAGGATGGAAGATGTATGAATACAGACCAACAACAATGTTTATTTTAATAATTCTAAAATTGTTATAAGTTGTCATAAGCTTATTTTCATAATTAGAGAATAGGCTTCAATTTAGACTGCATGTTTGGCAAATATACTAATGTTATATATGTACTTCTCTTGTTCAGGGCAGTCACTTATTTTAAGTAACATGTTTATCTTTATTAAAATATGAATTTCATGCGGTTTTACAGCAAGATTATTGGTTAAATCAATATTTTCAATTAATAAAATTAGTGACCTCATCATCAAGAGCAATAGCTAGCATTTGTTGAATCCTGACTATGTGCCAGGCATTATTTTAATCACTTCATATATTTTAACTCATTTAATCTTCACAATGACTCTACTATATACAAACATGTATTAACCCAATTTTGAAGAGGGTTGAGACACACATTTTAGGTAACTTAGGCAAAGTTACATATCTAGAAATTATAGAGTCAGTGGTTGCAAAGCTTGTGCTCTTAACTTCTATATTATCCTGTATCTGTAAAGATATTTACTAACCAAGTGAAGTGTCCTTAAAGCATATTTTTATAGCATAAATATTGGGAAAAAATTAAGCTAGATAAAGAAAACCCGTCTCCTACTACTGAATGAGAGCTCTGTTAACATTTTGAGGTACACATATTTAGGCCTTTTCCCTCATTTACACACATTCACATAATTTGTATTATAAATGCTCTTTTAAATTAATTTTATTCAATTAATATATTTTAAAACTTTCCCCGTGGTATTATTTTAGTATGATTTTTAATGGCTACATTAAGATATGAATGTTTAGGCTTGAAATAAGTTTAAACAAACCGATTATCTTCTTAAATCTCCAGTCATATTTCCATGAAGGATGCCAGCTCTTAGAGTCATGGAAGCGAAGAACAGTACCCCTCAGGACCATTGTAAGAACATGTTTTCTTTGAGAGTTCTCAAGACTATTAGCACATCTGAGGACATTTTCCTAAGGATTCCTCTTGGTGTTAGGGCACACTGAGGGGATATTTTAATTTGTAGTGATTTGTTGTTGTTGAGCAATAAACAGTATATACCTCTTGAATTTGCTAAGGAATGTGTGAACATACAGTGCAGGTAACATTACATTAGTTAACTCTCTTTAACTTTCAAAGCTGATTTAATGAAGGCATTTTAATGCCATTTCACAGATGAGAAAATGAAGTGCAAAGCAGTTAACTTGACTAACAACAAGTAAGTGAAGGAGACGTAATTTCAGCTCTAGCACAGACAATCTGCCTCTTATAGTGAGGCAGTGTAACAATACATATGTGGAGGAGATTTCTAAAATTTCCAGTGTATGTTAAGAAAACAATATATTTTATGATGTTTTAGAGAAGAACCACCCATTATAACCAACTAATAATGAAATTGTTCGTCTTCCTATGCTGTCCTATTTTTCCCTTGTCAGCTCACTGACCTAGGAATCAAGAATTTTTGGTTCTAATACTCGCATTTCCACCTTTCTGGGTCTCCAGTTTTTATCTTTAACACAAAAGGTTAGAAAACCTGAAAATCTTAAAGTCTCTTCTTGGTTCAGAGGGATTAGCTTTACGGAGTTGTAGAGCCTGGGCAGATGCTTTATAAAGTGGTTTAGAGTCAACTGACCTCATTGGAGAAAAAAAGTAGTAAGTTCTTCACCTCTACACAGTGCAGACTGAATGTGGAGAACAGAATTTTCTTAGCTGTGTCCGTAGCAGGCTGTTACTGATGACCCCCATAAGATGTTCTGAATTCATCTTGGAGGAGGGGGCTGTGACTTTCAGGTTGGCATTGGGTCATCCTGGGTAAGAACAGGACTGGTGGTATATGCTGCCAAATGTAAAATTATATAACTGCCCAGGAGAGCTGTCACACATGGAGGATACTAGAGGCTGCCATGACAATATTAGCCAAAAAATGATAAACAGCAATGTGATAGAAGGAAGCAAGTCCAGCATCCTCACTTTATAGTAGAGCCCCGAGTAAGTGAGGAAAGTTGTGCAAGTTTGTAAGTTTACTGTGATGGTTGTGGATGGAATTAAAGTCTCCTGACTGCTTATCTAACCTTCCACCTATATGTGTTTATGCTAAATGTCATGGGCCTTACATCCTTTTGTTTCCATTGCTATGATGGTTCTGGACTGTAATCCTATAAGAATATGATCACTTAGTGAATTTATGTTCATTATGTTTCATATGCAGCCTGAAATGCCTCTGGTTTCTTTATTAGCAAATCAATGGAAAGCACTTCATAACCAGATTCAAGATTAGACAGCAAAGATCTAAAGACCCAGATTAATATCATTTTATGGCATACTATGATCTTTTTGAGGGAATTAACTAATTACTGCTCAAGGTTGCATATTCAATAATATGCAAGTGAAAGGATATAAACAAAAAGGTAGCAGTAAATAGCTGTGTTTTGGATTCCACAAGGCTTGTGTTAGATAAGGTCTTATTCAGCATAGTATGACGTGGTAAAGAGAGTACATTGCCCACCAATACACATTTCAGGCATTATAAATTGGGAAACTTGCAAATGCAAATAAGAAAGGATGGGTAACATCAATATGGTTGGTGAAAAAGAGATCTTAAGAAATTTTTTTAGAAAGGATGTGGGACCCTAAAACTATTCAATAACAAGAAATCATAACAAGAAACTAGCAGTGACAGAGGAAGGGTACTGGCTTGTTAGATGTGGGCTCACAGTTTGGCAATCCATCTCTAAACCCCATCACAACTTATTTATAATAATAATCTTGGTGCTGATCATCATAATCTGGGTATGCAGATTTACCTACATAATTTTATGCAAATCGGTTAACCCTTCTGAACATTTAATTCCTCATCTGTGAAGGAGTTACACAAGAAAACATTTATTGGTTTAAATTACTGTCCAATAGAGAATTATTTAATTAGTATCTGCAGCTCTGTTAGGAGGGAAAAATGATGATGTTTTATGACTTCAATATATAACTTCATTTCTTTGAGTTATGTGACAATCATGCTTTCCTCAATTATTCATCAATACTCTCCACTGCTTAAAGTTGCAGATATCTAGGACTGGGCTACACAAAGGCAACTTAGAGATAGCTCACCCTTCCCTGCAAATTTTACTGATAAGGGTGATGTGGTCCAGAGACATGAGACACCTTGTCCAGGGGTGGTTAATGGTAGAGCCTAAAGGATGAGCAGGCCATTATTCTCAGCACAGAACTCTTTTTCTCTTGTAGAAAAGATAGCAAATAGGCTGAATGCGGTGGCTTACAACTGTAATTCCAGCACTTTAGGAGGCTGAGGTGGGCGGATCATTTGAGGTCAGGAGTTGAGACTAGCCTGGCCAACATGGTGAAACCCCATCTCTACTAATAATACAAAAATTAACCAGGCATGGTGGCATGTGCCTGTAGTCCCAGCTACTGGGGGAGCTGAGGCACAAGAATCCATTGAGCCTGGGAGGGGGAGGTTGCAGTGAGCTGAGATGGCATCACTGCACTCCAGCTGGGTGGCAGAGTGAAACTGTGTTTCAAAGAAAAGGAAAAAAAAGGAAGAGATAGTAAATAGATTTTCCTCCTCTTGCCAACTCAGATCAATTGATAGTACCTGCCAGTTGAGAAAATTTGTAAGGCCATAGTACCCAGGTACTACATAAGACTCTATGGCTATTAATAATTAATTATCACTATCGATAATTATTCATTAGTACTGTCTGCTATATTAGCACCATAGGGAAATAGAAAGTGTTTGCCACCTCCTATCAAGAATATTTTTTAAACAAACTCCTTCAGGATAAACATTCAATATTTATTCTGCCTTTCTTGTATCTCTGTCACTCACAATATTACCTAATGCTGTCTAAGGTATTCTGTTCTAAGAGAAGTAAAATGTCTCAGTAGACCAAACTTAGATTTGATCATTAGGAAAGATGTCATTCTCAGTGTCTGGATCTTCATGAGGTTTTCTTGAGCCGTTTTTCATTTCACCTGCTGCTAGATGTTTTAGGCTGCTGTATTCGCATCTGGTGGCCTATGTCACTAGGATCTCATGGCTGTGAGGGCAGTGTCACAGCTCTGAGTTCAGGCTGGCTCTAGTCTTGCCCTTTGTTACAGAGTCATGGAATACAGTGGGAGATGAAGAAGGCAGCGCTCTTGCCCTCCGTGGTTCTAGTAACTTAAATTCAACTCCTGGCAGCCTACTTCACATTCTGATTTGGGCTTCTGATGTTGAGTGCTGAGGGAAGCTTTCTGCATTGCTTACACGTTCTAGCTCCCTGGTTGGCTCAAAGGAGTTGTGATGGAATTTCTTGGCATACTTCAAGCCAGCAGCAGCCAGGTTGGCCTTTTCCCTCCAGTTCTTATAGCTTTATAGGATTTTGGGAGAAAGTTGAACTGGAACTAGTTACATGATCTTTTTCATTTATTTGAGTCTTAGTGCTCATCCCTGTCACCTCTTATTATTTAGAATGAAAAGTGCATTACTCTTTGAGGAGCTAGAATATAAATTCAGAAACCTAGAACACATATTAATACACAAAACTTTTTCTCTTTTCCTAACTGTTCAAATGTAAGACAGTTTTATGTTCAAACTAAATGAATGCCTATTTATTCCTGCAAGTAAATTTCATTATTTTCTAGTCCAGGCTCTTTGTTTTACAGATGACAAAATGGAAGCCCAGTGCACAGGAGGATTAAATGACTTGTTTGATGGCACATGGCCAAAGAAACAAAACAGAAAAAAAGAAATCAGAACTTGTCAGTTTTCTGCCTAGTGCATTCCAAATCACATGACACAACAACTATTGGTTTTAGAATTGGAAACATTTGGTTAATTTTTTAACTGACTACTTAGATTTTAAAAAAATTGTTTCATTAATAGGTTAGTAAAAATTTAATACTGCTGTTCATTGTAGGGCTTAGTAAGCCATTACTATGATAGATCTTTATTTTTGTTTTCTTTAAGTCTGTATGGGACATCGAAGTTTTTCTATGGTCTCTGGACTTACATCGTGGCCTTGCAGACTCTCCTGTTTCACCTCTGCCTGTTTCACTTACTGCCTTACTTTGCAGTAATCTCCCTCATTGTGAAGTCTGGAAAATGCCAAATGTTCACAGTGAGGCTGTTAAAACTTCCAGCCCCATCCAAAACCTAGACTTGGAAACCATTGTCGCATTGGTTTCTGAGTCCACAGATAGCAAATGTAACAAGTCAAAAATGGTGCCTAAGGTTGATCCAAAGAGACTTTAAAAAGCCCTACTCATGTTTCTAATTCTCTCACCCATGTAATTCACAGTCTTCTGTCCATAGGTAGTGTGAGAACCTAACCATATTAAATTTCAATATTCAGTAAATAGCTCATAACAAATCATATCTGAATTAGAAAAGCATATGTAAAGAAGCAATAGCACCAACTAGCACTCATAGGAGATTATTCTAGCTATGTTATAATGCCCTTGGCAATAACTCAAGTTCTGTTCTTTCAAAATGTAAGGATTAGGTGTTCTTGAGGCAGGAAAGAAAAACAACCCTATTCTTTGCAGATGGAGAGAAAAATGAAGTAGATTGACTAGCAGAGTCACTTTCATGGAAATTTGGAGCTCTGCTGCACAGTTTTAGTGTTTAAACAAGGTTGCAAGTCCTTGGGGATGACATTTTCAATGCTGAAAGAGAAACACCTGATAGAATTGAGTCTCAATGAAACAGAAAACCTGCTGAATTGAAAAGGGGCTCCACTCAGTGACTAATTTTCTAAAGTGAATGCCCCAAATTGTTAATAACTGTTTTAAAGCAGTTGGATGACTACATTCAAGATAAAAAATTTTATGAGAATAAAAATTGTCAATATATCTGATTTTGGTAAAACTAAGCACACAATTTAAATTTATCTTGGAAAACCTTAGTAATTATTCGAATTACTTGAGAATCTATTGCAAGCAATCTAAATAAATTGTTCCAAAACATGTCATTGGAGCATGTACTCAAGAAGTAAGCTTAAATAAACAAAAACAAAACTATATTTATCCTTCCTCTTTTCTGTGTAATATAATCCATAGGAAGAAAATAATAAGTTTATTTTCTACTTGCGAGATTTGGGGATGATGATGCTTTTTCTAACCTTATCACCATTTGTCGAGATACAACTTTCATTACTTTCCAGTACCACCTTTGAACAACATCTTCTTTTTTAGTATATTCTCCCTTCCTCCTTCTGTCTCTCCATTCTTTCTTCCCTTCCCTTCTCTTCTTTCCATATTTCCTTCCTTCCTCCTTTCTTTCGTTCTCTCTCTCTCTGGAATCTCTTCTCTTAACTTTATGTTTTCCTTAAGTGATCAGCTGTTTTTATACTTCTCTGCTGGTTCCTCCTAACAGAGCCTTTGCAGATTTTAAAGTACAACCATAAAGAAGAAAACACAAATAGAATCTTCAGTGATTTCACAGCAGAAAGGCATGGTTTGTATTACTTTCTCTCAGAGGGATTTTTAAAGGGGTAAATATTTCCAGATGCCCCAAATCTCTCTGTTATATTTGCTGACAGAATCAGCAGCTCTTCCTTCTTTCTCTCTACAGTAATGAGTTTATGGACAAGGATAGACCTTCTTTATACTGCTCTGACAACAGACGTTGTATAAACCAGGGATGAGCTACTTCAATTCATTTTAATTCAAAAAAATAATTATTGGATACTTACCACGTCTAGGATATTGTTAGCTGTTATGAATGATACAAAGATAAAGCATTTCTCTTCCTCTCAAGGAATTTGTAATCTAGTATGAGGTAAACTGTGTAAATAAATATTCAACCCTGGATGACTGCTACAACATAGAAACACACAAATATTTAGGAACTCGGTAGACAAGCAAAGGAAGTAGAATAGTAAAGATGAATGTCTCCTATTTGTCAGCATTTTACTTTAGCTCTGTATTGTTTTGGGATATATCAAATAATGTCTTTTTAATTTAGAGTTATTGTTCCTTTATAATAATAATTATTATATTATTGTCATAGGTAGTGTTTGGTTGTGTCATTTATGTAAATACTTGTGGAGTAGTAACATGATACAGTAGTCTACCTCAGAAAGATTTATTGAATCTATAATGCTGAATTATAGTTTTGTAATATGTTTCTAAATTCTTTGAGATGGAGTCCCACTCTGTCACCCAGGCTGGAGTACAACAGCACAATCTCAGCTCCCTGCAACCTCTGCCTCCTGGGTTCAAATGATTCTCCTCCCTGAGCCTCCCAAGTAGCTGAGATTACAGTCATGTGCTACCACAACCAGCTATTTTTTGTATTTTTAATAGAGTTGTAGTTTCTCCATGTTGGTCAGGCTGCTCTCAAATTCCTGACCTCAAGTGATGCACCTGCCTTAGCCTCCCAAAGTGCTGGGATTACAGGTGTGATCCACCATGCCCAGCCTGTAATATGTTTCATTCCAACTTTTAGATAGCTTCTTTATCAGGTGCTGCAATAAATTGTTTGCCCTAGATTGAGGTGGGGAGAGAGCCCTCTTAGGATGAGCTGTCACATAGCGAAAGATAAGACTTCCTGGATCAGTTATCTAAGACACGTCCCCTAATCGAGACAGACAGTGCTCCATTTTGACAAATAGGCCAGACTTTTACGTGTGCATATTTGTTTTGTGTGTGTCAGAGTGAGGGTGAGGTTGAGGAGTCAGTCTCTTCTTATTGGAAGTGAATCAGGCATAAAAGTGATAGAGCGCTTGAATGAGATGATTGCCGTTGAAAGACAAAGCAATTAAGCAGATTTCAGACTTTAGAGAGCATGTCTTTCGGGAGCTATCCACGGTACTGAACTGCTTCTCCCTATTTTGCCCTGTACCCTAGCAAAACAAACTTTCAGAGATTTTAAAACCACAAGACATTTAAAAAACTGGCTTTGGTTACTCCTTACTAGACAAATTCTCTAACCTGTGTATTTTTAATACTTGTTATTTATCTAGTCTTGGCTAGTTCAGCCCATTTTTTAAACTATTACACATTCATCCATTTATTTATTCAACAAATATGTAGGTATGATATTCTGTGTGTTGGGCAGCCTCCTAGAAGTTAAGGTGCTTAGATTTCTTATTATATAATTTCTTATTATGCTAATTATTATTACTTTTGGTTTTTCTGGGATTTACTCTAAGGAAGCAGATTTAATGACTAAAATAATTAGGGGATTCTACTTGATGTGTGTTGTATGAAGAACTTGGTTTCTGGCCCAAAGATGATACTTTGTTTACATACCTAGAACAGCCCTTTGGCGTATCGTAGACACTTAAGAAATTGTATTCACTTGATGATCAGGTTTATTGTTGTGGAGTGATTTTCTATGAAATGTTATAAGGAAAATATATATTTTAAACCGACAAGTAATCTTGGCAAAAAAAATTTTGAATGACTATAAGAAAAATATTGTTCTAAGTAATCTAGATGGAGCATGCACCTAGCTTTAAAGAGTCTATAATTGACATGTTGGGACATTCTTGTATGTTAAGATCACATTACAGGTTGACCAGAAAACTGGGAAGCATTAGACCAGATATTTCCTGCTCAGGCTTTTACATGCATAAAGAAGCTCAGTGATCTCTTTATTCAGCCTATTCTGTATTCAGGTAAGATACCTATCACCCTCACTCTTCTCTCAACCTGTCTCAAAAAAAAAGGGGGGGGGGGTGGGAGTTTTTCTTCTAATATTAGCAACACGTAACCAAAGAACGTGGAGTAAATTCTTTTTTTTTTTTTTTTTTTTTTTTTTTTTTTTTTTTTTTTTTGAGACGGAGTCTTGCTCTGTCACCCAGGCTGGAGTGCAGTGGTGCCATCTCAGCTTACTGCAAACTCCGCCTCCCGGGTTCCCGCCATTCTCCTGCCTCAGCCTCCCGAGTAGCGGGGACTACAGGCGCCCGCCACCACACCAGGCTAATTTTGTTTTTGTATTTTTAGTAGAGATGGGTTTTCACCGTGTTAGCCAGGATGGTCTTGATCTCCTGACCCCGTGATCAGCCTGCCTCGGCCTCCCAAAGTGCTGGGATTACAAGCGTGAGCCTTCACGCCTGGGCAGAAGGTGGAGTGTATTCCTAACTGTCCTTTTGTAGTTCTTTGTTCTAAGAATTTGGAAAGACAAGTTAGTCCTGACTACCGTGGAAATGTTGGTCTTTTTCCAACCAAAATGGGTATAATTCTGAAGGAGAATTCTTTCTTACCAAACAGTGACTTAGTCCCTCTGCAGGGCACAGAATCAACAGTATTCCTAGTGCTTGCAAGGTCAGTGATTATGTAGGGTCAGTATAGGTAAACTCTCCATTTGCAATCTGTTGTTAATGAAATGTTATTCTTGGTGAAGTTCTGAGACAGACTGAATCTGAGCAGAATAAAAAAAGTGGAATCAGTCTCAGAGTTCTAGCTTCGACACCTATTTCTGTGATATGCTTCCTTATTGACATGTGGGCTTTGAAACTTGGTAACATCCAAATTGTATTATCACTATCTTGAAAATGTCTTTGTTTCATGAAATTGTGAGACTTAACCATTTTTGTTGATATCTCAGTGGAAATCAAATCTTGAGAACTAAGAGCATTGGAGGATAAGCTCCTTTCCTAGAGACACTTACTCTACTTTTGGTCATGGACCAAATTTGGAGTTATTCTTGTGGATTTTTTTCTCTTGTTCCTTAAGGCAGTGATAGATGCTTGTTTAGTCACCATAAGTTGTGAGAATATGTGGTCTCAATAAAGACCCAGCAATACCTTGTTTTTCTACTCGTTATCCAGCCCAAAAGTTTAAGATCTAAATGTTTCCTGGCGAGAATGCAAAGAAAAGGGAGCTCTTATACACTATTAATGGGAATGTAAATTAGTGCAGCCATTATGGAAAATAGTAGAGAGGCTTCTCAAAAGGCTAAAAATAGAACTACCATGTGATCCAACAATTCCACTATTGGGTATTTACCCAAAGGAAACAAATTCTGGGAATTGAAGAGATATCTCCTGTTTATTGGAGCACTACTTACTGCAGCACTATTATTTATTTATTTATTGCAACATTATTTATTGCAGCACTATTCACAATAGCCATGATATAGAATCCACCTAGGTGTGCAAGCATGAATGAATAAAGAAAATGTACATATACACAATGGCTTACTATTCAGTCACAAAAATGAATGAAATTCTGTCATTCACAGCAATATGGATGAGTCTGGAGGGTATCATGCTAAGTGAAATAAGTAGGGCATAGAAGGATAAATACTGCATGTCCTTACTCATGTGTGAGAGCTCATAGTAGTAGAGAGTAGAATTGTGGTTATTAGAGGCTGTGAGGGGGAGGGGGAATAAAGGAGAGGGAACAGTTGGTTAAGGAAAGGAGAGGAGAGGTTAAGATTTGGTGCAGGGTTATAGCTAGACTAGAAGAATATGTTCTAGTGTTATGTGGCACTGTAGGGTAAATACAGTTGGAGATGATTTATTCATATTTTCAAAGATCCAGGGGAGAAGGTTTTCAGTGTTGCCAACACAGAGAAATGATGAATGTTTGAGGTGATGGATATGGTGATTACCCCGATTTGATCATTATACATTGTACACATGTATTGAAATTTCACTCTGTATACCATAAGTATGAACAATTATCATGTGTCAACTAAAAATAAGAGGGAAAAGTTTCAAAACAATATCTGTTTGTTGATTCCATCTGTGTGACTTAGTGATAATGTAATATTTTGCTGTCTTGCCTTGTCCTCAGACTGGATTTTATGATTAATTTCTTTGCCTTTGACTGATTTGAATAAGAATATGTTAAATGAACAGAGAATCTTGACCTCCATTCAGAGGCTGAAGGATTCCTTAATTTCTTTCCTCCATTTGCTTGGGAATCAGTGCCATTGACTGTTTGCTTTTAGTTAATATGGTTTTGTTTGCTTAATATAGAATATGTGCAATTTAAGTGTCATATGTGCATAATAAGACTTAATCTTTCAATTCTATGATATAGCATAATTATTTCCATTTTATATATGACAAAGTTAATGTTTAAGAAAGTTAAATAACTTTCTAATTAGGAGTCAGGATTGAGAATCCAGACACAGATGGCTCTGACATCAGAATCACTGCTTTAAACCACTCTTATTTTCTGCTTGCTTTAATATTCCTTTACTTCTTCCATAAAGTGCCACATCAGAATATAGAACAGGTTATTAACGGAAGAAATATTTCAATATTTTGAGTTTTTTGGGTGAATGAAAAAATTATAGAATTAAAAGCTGAACATCATTTTATTTGGCAGTTTCATCATTATGATTTAAAATAAATGCAGTTTTTGAAGTTTCCTAATTTATTCTCTTGAAATATATTTGGATTGCCACATGCTGTATATTCTAACACTTGGTCCTGGTAGGGTTTATTTGTATATGTGTGGATGTACTTTAAGTATAAATATCTCAATGGTTTTAACAAATATTGGAACTATGCATAGGCAAACCCCAAACAACTTTTTATTCAGTATTGTCCATGTATCTCTAAACTTTTGATAGAAATTTATTCCAATAATGTGGCTACTACATAAGTTGAAGAAAGTCAAACTGAAGCAAAATTTGAAGACTTCTATATTAGTGATCAGTTTTAGGTGATACTTACCAAAACCTAGTTTAGGATTAGAATAGGCTATGTTGACATTTTAAGTGAGACATATCTGTTACTCTTTTTAGAAAGTTAAAATAAATTCTCATAATGAAAAAATAAATGATAATTTTAGATTCTGTTAGAGAATTTACTAGTTTTACAAATTAGGAAAATAATATTCACAGCATCCATGATTCCAACAAGTTAACATGTTGGTATATTTCTTTCAGTTATACACATACACATGATTAAAATATAATTATATGAATTTATATATAATTTTGTATTCTTTCTATTTGACATAATAACATCGTCTTATTTTGCATTTTTATGATTTTCCGATGAGATATATTAGCCATTTCTGTTTTTTGAGTTGCCTGTTTTTTGTGTATGCATAGATATGTGTACATCTGTATATATACACATATATGCATACATATATTTTTTTGTTTTATAAAAAAGATAACATATTTCTCTTAATACCATCACAACTCTGATCCTTCTTTCTATTGTGGAGCTTCTATGCACATATTAAAATTTAATTTATTAGAACAAATCAAGGAAGAGGTCAGTCTGAATAAGATGATATTTGTAAAATTCTTGCCTGTATTACGTATAGCAACTAGATCTACTATATCCCCCACAATTTGAAGCCATGTTGAACCTATACAGGTTAATTGATGCAATTCCCTTGGAAACATCCTCATCTGTTGGCCTATAATGTTTTAAAAACCAACGAGAACAGTCTCGTTGTTTTAAGTATATCTCCCAGTTTTCTCCTTTAATTTGTTTGATGGTGTTTTTATTTTCTTAAGATCATCTTCAGCTGAATCCAGACAACCCTACTACGTGACCATAACAAAAAAAGCAACGAGGAGTCTCTATACTCTTTATTTTCATAGGAAAATATTCTAATATCCACTAATGCAACTGAAGGATAGAGCAGGTGGTGGGGCGAGGTAACATCTGATGTGAGAACCAAGAAGCAAACAGTTCTTATTTTTACTCTGGTCGGGTGAAAACAAGCAGTCATTACATGTCTAAATCTTGGTTATCTTTGAAATCATTTTCAGCTGCAGCAGTAAGTTGTACATGCTTGAGCATTTTTAAAGCATGTCTTATGGTGACCAACTGTTTCTACCACATTTATCTCAGTAAAGTTGACAGGATTCTATTAGGACGATCTTCACCTAATGAGATTAATATTCTAATTGCAATTACCCTCTTGGAATGCATATCTCTTCTGGGAATTAAAAGAGCTTTAAGTGGTGTTACTAAACAAATATTTCTAAAGAATAATCATAATGTTAAATGCCTCAGAATAGCACAATAGGCTTTTTAGTTAACCTGATTTGTAATATATTTTTCATTGCAAAACTTCTTACTCTGGAAAGTTTGGAAAAATGAGGAAAAAGAAAAACAGAAAAAGTCAAATGTAAACATATTGTCACTACCTAAATAAAATCGGGGATAACATTGTGATTTAAATTTCTCCAGTCTCCTTTCATTTTTCTTTTCTTTTCTTTCTTTCTTTCCTTTTTTTTTTTTTTTTTTGATGGAGTCTCCCTCTGTCGCCCTGGCGGAAGTGCAGTGGCACTATCTTGGCTCCCTGCAAGCTCCGCCTCCATTCTCTTGCCTCAGCCTCCCGAATAGCTGGGACTACAGGCGCCTGCCACTACACCCAACTATATATTTTATATTTTTTTAGTAGAGACGGGGTTTCACCGTGTTAGCCAGGATGGTCTCAATCTCCTGACCTTGTGATCCGCCTGCTTCAGGCTCCCAAAGTGCTGGGATTACAGGCGTGAGCCACCATGCCCGGCCTCTCCAGTATCCTTTCTATTTCAATTCTTACTCAATTGTTTGTTTGTTAACTAGATTGGAATCATACTGTGCATATTGTTTTATAATTTGCTGTTTTGTCTGACACTTGGAAAAATTATTTTAGAAACAACTTAGCCAGTTTTGTAGATGAAACGTTATTTTGTTTCATTTGATTTTTTTTTTTAAGTTGCTATTACTTCGTGAAGTTAGTGCCTTTTTTGTTTATTGGCTATTCTCTTTTTTTTTTTCCTATAAATTATCTATTACATCTTTTAGTCCATAATAATTATTCAGTCATCTTCTGTTTAAATATCAAGTATTTTTCTCATTTGTCACTGTAACATATAATCTATTTTTAAGACCAGAGCATTTTCTTGACAGACTTTTGAAATATTGTGTGATTTTATGGCTAGAACACAGAAACGTTAGTTAGAATTTCAGAATCATTTGATCAGCTCTGGCTTTGAGCCTCTGATTCTACTTTGCAGTCTCCAAATCAATCTTTGGTATCCTTCTATAGAGATGTAAGTTGTTATCACCAACTTAACATGAAATTGTAAAAATTTATAACAGTGTTTTCTAAAAATGATTTATTTGATTTATCAAAGAAATATTATCTTTGATAATATTTTTCAGTATTTTTCATATTGCTTAATATCAGACAAGGGTTCTTATCAAAGTCCTTATTGTTTCAGCAGTTATTTGCATGCCATTAGCAGGTCATTCATCCCCCTCCACTTTGAGGCTCAAGTTCTTCGCTAGATTTGATTTGTTGGAGGGAGTCTACAAACTCTTTCACTAGAAAGACATGATCTGTGTGCTTTGCTGCCATAGTAGGCCTATCTCATGGCTCATTCTCTGTAACACTAACTTCCAGGAAAGCTCTTGTATCAAAATTCTTCACTGGTATTAATCAGTGTCAATTATTTGTTTCACCTTGTTGAAAGGTTAAATGCCAACAGAAATTTGTACTTCACAGTGCATTGGGTCTTTCTCCATTTATATTTTTCAAATGTGTAGCATACTGTTGCTTTTAGTCATCTATTATCCAGTGTTCTTTTCAGAAAATATTTTTAAAGTTCATTACATACACACAGATAATAGTGCAAGCAAGTTTCCTCCATGTTCTACTTTCCTTCTTCTGACTTTACTTCATGCTGCATTCCTTCACAAATAGTAACAAGAATTTATTTCTACTCAGAATGAATGTTCCTCACAGTGGAGCGAATATGCCACTACAAAATGCCTTCTACTCTGTGTTTTAATTCTTTGTATATACAAGCAAGTTTTGGGTGTTACATGTGTTCATAGAGGTATGAAATTGGGAGTCAGAGATTAATTTTTTAATTTTTTTTTTATAGTAGAGACTCCCAAAAAAAAGGCACAGAAAAATGGTTGATATCTAGTAGGAGTTATTTACATGCTGGTATTTCTGATGCTTCCTATTTGTTTCTTCTGAAAAAGTCACCCTTCATGTGTCTCAAAACAGTACACCTGTAAAACCACATCCTACTGGGCATAACTCTACAACTGCTTGTATTCTCAATGCTTGTGTTGCATGCTTTTGAACCCTAAGAGAAATCAGCAAGCTATAAACCCAGGACCAAGAAGAGCATATATCTCTTGGAAAAATAGCATTTGAGTGATTGAATAAAACAGGCTGTTTTGGGGATCATTCCAAATGCAGGGAACAATACGGATCTGTGATACTTGAGTGAATGTTGGACTTTGTAGAATATCAAAGATGTTCTGCTTTTCATATACAGATTTTTAAATAAAAGGAAATAAACAGTTTTTAAAATGTTTGTCATTAAATGGGGGAGGTCATCTGTAACTGTCTTTGTTGCTTTTTGTGGGCATCATAGCATAGAAGAGTTCTCCTGGCTTAGCATTCCAGTATTGCTCACATATCACCTATATGCTAATTTGAGAGCTTTCATGGGTGCCACGAAGGATGAGTCAGAATGATAGACGGTATGCTGACTTTTCTCCTCTTATTGAATTTAGTCTGATCTGCTAGTGAGAGAAATAAAAGGGAAACAAAACAGGGAGCATAATAGGGAAACCTATTTTCTCCAGATGTTGAGATACTTAAAAAGTATTTGTTCAGTGTACCTGCAGCTATAATCTTTCCAGAAATTCAGGAGATGTCAGGGCTAGGCAGGACTTTAGAACACTGCATAGTAAACTCTTGTTTTGGGGTTGGGAAAATGGAGGGTCAGAGTTAGAATAATTGCCTAAAGCCACACCAACAGAGAGCTGGTAGTGGAACCCCTGTTTTCTAGTCACCTTCCTACTCAGTTGTACTACAAGTTTATCCTAATTCAAGTAAGCTTAGACATCATCTTGGATAACTTTCTGATTTACCAAATCCACTAGTGGACCATACTGAATTTGCTTCCAACATGAATACTCTTCATTTCTCTCCCTCCACACTGCTACCTACCAAAATCCCATGCCTTGAATGTAAATAATCTTAGAGCTAATCTGTTTGCTTCTGTAACTTCCTGCTACTCATTCCATAAGCAATAGAAGAGGCAAAATGACCTTTTAAAAAGTATAATTTGATCATTATTCTCCTTTACTTAAAATCCTAGGATGACTTCCATTGCACTTAAAATTCCAAATTTCTTTCCATGGCCTAAAGGGTCTACTTGATCAGTGTATTATCTTTCTCTAGAACTTAATCTCCTACCTCTGACCCTTGTGTGCTATGCTGCAGCCACTTTGGCCTCCTTTCTTTTCCCCAAAATTGAAGACACATTGCCATCTCAGGGCCTAGGTGTTTGCAGTTAGCTCTGTTTGGTGTTCTCTTCTCCTAGCCGTTGACATCTTTCAGCCTTCTGCAGAGATGTTCCCCAGCTACCCTGCCGAATATTGCCTTTCCCCACACAATCCTTTCATTATGCTATTTTTTCATAGCAGTAACTGCTATTTAATTATATCTTTATCTATTGTCTTTTCCCAGTTTCCAACTAGATTGCAAAGTCCCTGAGGGCAGAGGTCTTGGCGTCTTTTACATTAATAATATCTCCAGTAACTACCAGCAATCTGCACATAGTAATAACCTGAATATTCCTTTAATGAATGAATAAACTGAAAACCCTAAAGTTCAGTAATAGTGACCTCTGTAGAGTTTTGGAAATATTCCAAATATGCTTTCAAGCATCCCCGCCTGTCTAACGTATCCTTTGCTCTCTTGGCCTTCTGAGATCACTTTTAATTGGCATCCTCTGAAGTTGTTACTCTCAGTCATGCTGGTTGATACCCAGAACGAATAGGAAATGGACAGGCATTTTTTCTGTCCATCTCTAAACATCTCTGATTGGGCCTAATATACCTCTCAGGCCTGCTCTTCTGGCCAGGACCCCTCTGTGTGTGGGAAGTAGGAAGACACAGGAACACAGAACCTGTAATATATTGGAACCTGTTCTATATCTCTCTATAAAAGACAGTTATTTTAAGGAACGTGATTGATGGGGATGGCAAGTCAAAAGCCTGTCGGGGAGACCTGTGGGCTGCAAACTCAGGTAGCAGTTGATGCTGCTGTCTTGAAGCTGACTTTTTTTCTTCTATGAAAAGCCTCAGTTATTGCTCTTAAGGCCTGCCAAGTAATTGGATGAGACCCACCCACATTGAAGGTTATCTCCTTTACTTATGGTCAACTGATTATAGATGCTAACCACATCTAAAAAATGCTTTCATAGAAACACTTTGATTAGTGTATGATTAAATAACGGGACACGATAGCCCAGCCAAGATGACAGAAAACTACCCATCCCATCAGGCATTTGTGGGATTGGAGAAAGGAAATACTTCTCCTAAAACCCATTGTTACTACTGGGATTGTTACTGCTGAGATACACTGAAGAGGAGAGTTTTTAGTTTTTAGTTTTTAGTTTGTTTTTTAGCAGAATTTAAACTTAAATATAAAATCAACCAAATTGTCAGAAAGGATTGAAGGTTGTCCTTTCAATTCTGAGTTTTTTATGTAAAATTATTTTATCATTAGCAACAAGTTTTGAAAACAATGATCAATTTTATATATTAGTGACTTTAGGTAATGACTAAATCTGGATTTATCCTTCTTTATAATAAAAAGGTCTGATCAAAATATCTAAAATTGAAATAAATATTTTCTTATTTGTGCTTTAAGGTAATTGTAGTATAATAATAGGATATTATATTAATATTATATATTATATAATATATAGTTATAGCTATTATAACATTTAGTTATTATATGTTATATATGATATACATAATATATTGTATATATTATATAATATTTAGTCATTTTGGAATAGGAGAAACATTTTAGAGTAGAATAAACATGACTGTATCATGAAATTGGAGATTTTAATTGTTTTGTAATATTAAATTTTACCTCTCATGAGAATAGTATAGATAATTATTATGGATTATGAAACAGCATAATTAGTTGTAACAGTTTTACCTTGAAGAAAATACATCTATTTTATAAGCAGAAAACTTCATTTTGTTTTCTTTAAAATTAAGTGAATACCGGCTGGGCGCGGTGGCTCACGCCTGTAATCCCAGCACTTTGGGAGGCCGAGGTGGGTGGATCATGAGGTCAAGAGATTGAGACCATCCTGGCTAACACGGTGAAAACCCGTCTCTAGTAAAAATACAAAAAGTTAGCCATGCGTGGTGGCGGGCGCCTGTAGTCCCAGCCACTTAGGAGGCTGAGGCAGGAGAATGGCGTGAACCCGGGAGGCAAAGCATGCAGTGAGCTGAGATTGCACCACTGCACTCCAGCCTGGGCAACAGAGCAAGACTCCGTCTCAAAAAAAAAGGAAAAAAAAGAAAAAAATACATGAATACCATCTCTACTGTCAATGTATCATGGACGATAACAACTATGCTATTATTTCTGCACAGTATTGTTAAAGAATTCTGACTGAAAATATTTAAATGAAATACACATACACACTTTGCCTTCTAATGCCCATCAATCATTGCCAACATTGACTTTTAATGAAGACACATAACCAGAGATGATTTTTAAAAATTAAGGATAAATTACATTAGAAAATTTAGCTGGAGCAAATTATATATGATTATTATTAACCTGAAGTAATTTATATTCATTATATTGCCAAATCTTGGTTATAATAGTCAAAAAGGAAAGGTTCAATGATAATGATCTAGAGGTAGAACACATGCTGTCAACTGGAGAACTGTAATTGTTCAGCATCTTAAGTGTATTTGTTGCTTAATTATATATATAATTTCTACAGCAAGTGAAATGATTTACATGATTATCAAATAACTGGATTATAAATGAAACCTGATATTAAGCTAAATAAAATATTGGCATATAGTGTTCATTTATGAACTAATATTCTTACCTCTAGCTTCATTTACAAATTAATTATGCTACAAATATATTAGTGTTCCACAACTCTTTCACGTTTCCATCAATATCGAGTTTATTCCATTACAATGTAAAATAAAAAAAACAACAACTGTAGAACAATTACTTCTGCTTCAGAGAATATAGATTACCTATCTTCCAGTAAGATGCTGCAATTTATTTAGTTAACTGCATTTGTTGCATTGATTTTAAAATATTACTCAATATACTTTCTTCTTTGCTAATTCCTGGGGAAAAGAAATCCCTTTCATTTTAATCCAAATGACCATTAATCATATTGTAAAGTGTAATAATTAACCCTTTTTTGAGTGTCGGAGACACATGAATAGTGATTTTATTTGGTTTCAATAATCAAGTAAATTAAGTGATAAAATGGAGGCCATAATTATGTGATCTTGTTTTCTGGTAAGACCAACCCATTAATGTGCATGTAAAGATGCCTGTCATCAATGTAACAGCTTTCTGAGTTTAATATACATTAAGAGTTTTATTTTTGGAACAACTTAGTAACTTTTAGAAACTTGACTACAAGCATTGGCAAAGGTTCTATAAAATTCTGTCTACAGAGTATGTGGAACACAACCTTGGGTCATATCTCCAAGGAAAACTACCATGATTAAAGAGAAAATGCTTTGTCAAATTTACTTGTTATTGTAATCTAATTGTGTAAAATGCCAGCCCCATTCTGAGTGGAGACTTTAACTTGGCTTCCCCTAGAAAACAGGAAATGAAGGGCCCGAAAGAACTAGAAGCTGCCTCTCAATTTTCTTTCAACCTGACAAAAGCATTTGCATGTATCTGTGCCCCTCTCTTGGCTACACTCTCAGCTTTGATACACTACTTGAGCACGTGGAGGTTTACCTACCAAATGTGACCCTTATATGAATAATATGAGACTTTTGTATCAACAGTAGTGATGGTTTTTGTTTTTAAGTCACATTTTATTGTAAGTCTTCTCTACCTCTCACTATATGACAAGTTTAGTGAAGGTAGAGTCTGTGGCTATCTTGTTTATTATTGTTTTATATCCTGGAACTATCATAGTGCTTGATCATAGAAAGGGCTCACTAAATATTTATGGAAGGAAAGAGAGGAAAGAAGGGAGAGTGAAAGAAAAAACATTCAATGTTCTCACTCTTAAACCAAGAAAACAATTGTTTACTTTATTTCATTGTAGTAAGAAAACTTAACGTGATACTACCTTCAATAAATTTTAAAGTCTGCAGTACAGTATTGTTGACCATACTAACAATATTGCCTACTGCATTTTTAGAATTTATTCGTTTTTCTTTTTTTTTTTTTTTTTTTTTTTTGAGACGGAGTCTCACGCTGTTGCCCAGGCTGGAGTGCAGTGGCGCGATCTCGGCTCACTGCAAGCTCCGCCTCCCGGGTTCCCGCCATTCTCCTGCCTCAGCCTCCTGAGTAGCTGGGACTACAGGCGCCCGCCACCGCGCCCGGCTAATTTTTTGTATTTTTTTAGTAGAGACGGGGTTTCACTGTGGTCTCGATCTCCTGACCTTGTGATCCGCCCGCCTCGGCCTCCCAAAGTGCTGGGATTACAGGCTTGAGCCACCGCGCCCGGCCATGTTTATTCGTTTTTCTTAGCTGTAATTTTGTGCCCATTGTTTAGTAACTTCAAATTTTCCTCTTCCCTCAGACCCTGGCTACCCCCATTCCACAATTTGATTCTGTGAATTTGAACATTTTCGTAGAAAACATTTTTGTAGAAAATATTTTATGAGTGGAATTATGCAGTATTTGTTTTTCTGTGACTAATTTGTTTCACTTAGCATAATGACCTCTAGGTTCATCCATGTTGTTGTATGTTTCAGAATTTCCTTCTTTTTTAAGGCTCAAGAGTATTCGTGTGTGTGTGTGTGTGTGTGTGTGTGTGTGTGTGTGTGTGGCATTTTCTTTATTCATCTGTTGATGAACATTTAGGTTGTTTCACAGTCTTGGCTATTGTGAATACTGCTGAAATGAACATGGATTTTTAAGTGATAAAGAATAAAGCTCTTTTCATTTTTTAAATGGAATTATTTTTTAGAAAATATTTTGTTCCAATTTTATGATTTTTTTGCTATTCTTTCATGATTAAAAGTTATGTTTCATTGTTATCAGGTTGTATATTTACATATATATTTTGTCTGATGTTAACAATGGCATGTTTACTTTCTTTGTGTAAGCTGATGTGCGGAAAATATTTTCCTAGCTTTTATTTCACATTATTTCATATTTTATTTCAATCATTCATCTTGCATATTTTGGCTTCCTTCCTTCCTCCCTTTTACTCAACTCAGAGTGAATAACTTTTAAGATAAAACAAGTTTAACAGATAATTTAGCCAGTTCACATTTGTTGTAATTCATAATATTTGTGTTTGTTTGTTATCTCTTCATTTTTGAATTATTTTGCTTTTTAATACATCTTTTCCCCATTTATTCCACATTACCTTCCTTCTTTATTATTACTTGAGATTCTTTGTGCTGTTTTTGTTCCATCTTTTTTCAACTAATGAATTACAAAATTTGCTTCTTTTTATTGTTTGTCTAGTAGTTATTGTTAAAGTTTTGAGGCCTGTAAGTAAAAAATTTTATATTAATACATAGACATAAATCAGTACTAATATTTTGTCTTGAACAGGACTTCATCCTTAGAATACTTTTTCTTTCTACATCATCTGCTTTTAAATAATCAGATATCAAATCCAGATTGCCATTGTTTCATTTTTAAACTTTGCAGCAGAGATTTTTTAAGATGTGAACATAAGTTGTCTATTTTCTTTGCTGCTCGTTATTTTGTGTTGTCTTTCTCTTTCTTGGATTATTTTTTGTTTTGTTTTGTTGAATCAGTAATCTTTTCAGAAAATCCCTGTAGGTGTTAAATTTCTGAGCAGTTATGTATCTGAAAATATCTTTGCTCTTACATTTGGTTAATACTTTGGCTAGATTTAGAATTTAAAATTATGAAATGTTTTTCTCCAGACTTGTGAAGATATTTCAATATTTGTTTCAGCACATGGCCTTAGAAATGGGATATCTATACCAATCTTATTCCCATTTATCTGTAAGTAATATACCTGTTTTTAATCTTCTCTGAGATATTTTGGAATTTGCTCATTATTCTTGGAATTTTGAAATGTCATCAAAATATGTCTAAGTGCTGGTATTGTTTAGTAATCTTCTATACCTCAGGGGAAATTTCAGTCTAAAGATGTATATCTTTTCCTTCAGTTTTTTTTTCTCTCTCTCTCTCTATATACACACACACACATATATACACATATATACAAATATATGTGTGTGTACATATGTATACATATGTGTGTGTGTGTGTATATATACCTTTTATGTGTTATTAGACAAACGTTGGGATTTCTGTTTCCATTCTCTGTCTTAACTTTTTTATGCTCTCCAGGCCATGATGTGTTTGTCCTATAATCTGGACCAAAACCAAGGTACACATTTGTAGCTCACAAATTCTTCACTAGTCACCATCTCTGACTTATCCTAAACGAAATTTTATTTTATTTTTAAAGTGATTATATTTTAGATGTTTCTTTTTATAAAATGCCAACCAGTTTTTCTTAATGGCTGTAATGTATTGAATCCCTTAAGCTAGTTCATTATTCCTATTTCAAGATTTTTTTCTACTTCTTCTATTAAATTTTTTTTTTTTAGAACTAGTTGTCTGCTGTTTGCATTGGAGTAGCACATACAAGCCATGTGTCCTGAACTTCCATTTTATTTTTCTACTTTAGCCTTCCCTGCAAATAGGGTGGAACACATACTGAATTTTGGCCAGTAGAACAAGAAAAAAGTCATGTATACCACTTCCGGGTCTTACTTCTAACATACTCCCCAGCCGTTGGATGAAGGAGAGATAGTATGCTTTTTCTAGATTCTAATCACTTGATTGATGGCAGGATGCAAAGAATACAATGGAGGACTCTAATTCATAGATGATGGCAGAGTTGCTATATGCAGGAAACTGGATCCCCGAATGACTGGAACAAAACTGCCCTTCCTGTCTCACCTCCTGCCAACCTGCACTGGGCTTTGTTGTTAATATTTTTAGGCTGTGTGTTTTAGCAACTAGCCTACCCTTCTTTGAATGCATGCTCGCCTCACTTTCTTCCTGCTATTTTTTCTCTATTTGCTGGTATTTGGTTTTCTGTTTATATTTATCACTAAGAGTCTAAGTCACAATTTGTTTTTATTCTTTGAAGATATTTATACATCTGCATCTTATGGAAAGGATAGGGGATTTAGCCAGGTGATATGTATAAAAAGCATGCTTTCTGGATTTGGAGACTCCTAAATGCTCTGTTTCTGACCCCAATTCTCTCTTTTAGAATTTTTTTTAGGGTCAGATCCCCTCATCTAGTACCTCTGCCTTTAACTGCAGTCTCATGAATCTAACTGCTGTTCAGCACCTTCAACTCAGATGTCTAATAGGCCTCTCAATCTTGGGAGACCCGTAGCTGAACTTCCACAGAAGGATGGGTCTGCTCCTTCCCTAGTCTCCCCATATCAGCAGACGATGGTACCCTTCACCCTGTAGCTCACGCCAACCTTGGATTCATCCTGATACCTTTCGCGTCCTATTGTCTACATCCAGTGTATGAACTAGTGCTCACTTTTATGACCACCTTCAAACAAATGCCGTATCTGAGTCTCTCTCACCACTCCGCAGCTACATCCCTAATCCAAGTCACCGTCGTCTTTCACTTACTCTATTGCAGCAGCAATAGACCAATCTGGGCTCTGCTCCCATTCTTTTCACCCTATGTTATTATGTATTCAGCAGCCTCAGATAAACTTAAAACATAAATCAAGTTCCATCACTTCTTGCAAACAACAACAAAAACACCCCTTATAATGGCTTTAAGTCCTAAGCATGACCAATACAGCCATATGGCATCAAGCTCCTGCTTACCCTTCTGACTTTATGTTCTATAATTTCTATAATGTCTATCATTGTTCACTGCATTTCAGTCATATTGGTCGTCTTGTTATTTTGGGGGATGTGTTCCCACCTCAGGACCTTTGCACAGCTGTTTCCTCACCTAGTAGCTTTTTCTCTAGATATTACTTGGCTTCCTCCCTCCCTTTAATTGTTTCTGACACAAAATGCACCTCCTTGGAAAAGGGTTGCTCTCATTCAGTTGTCATTCACTGCCCCTCTTTATCCCTTTTCCCTGCCCTTTATCTTAATAACATGTAACACCACCTGGTGTGACCAAGATAGATTTGTGTTTGTTCTTCTTCTTCAGAATAGAAACATGACCAGGGTATGGGACTGACCACTTCTCCACCAGCATATCCTCTGAGGGTGCTGAATCATTTCTGTTACACAGTGGGTGCAGAGGAAATGTTCGTTACCTGAGGCTATATATCAAAGGGCTTCATGAAGGTTGTGCTTTACTGTCAATCTGGAGTCAGATAATTCTTTTCTTTATTTCTCCTCTGTTTTCTTTGTAGAGATCATGAATATCTTAAGCTTTATGGTGCCTCTCTCTCTATAGTTTGGCTATGAGCCTCCCCGAGGCAGATGGTTAACTTTATTTAGAAAGAGGGTTTCAGGACTTTATTCTAGTGATAAATACTGTGGCTGCTAGTCATAGAATAAACAAGGGCATGAGAGAAGGCAGCCAACTAGACCAGCTGTTCACACCATGGTCCTTTCATAATTATCCTGGTTACTGCCTCTTGGCTGTGTGTATTGCTTGACTCCAAGTGTGGGGCATCTTTTGTAGAGCTTTATCTGGAGCTGTTTTAGGGAGAATCAATCTCACTTCTAGTAGATTTCTCCTGTGTAAGTGTGGGCTTTGATTTCCTCTACTTCTATTTCTACTAAGCCCATTACTGATATTAATCCCTTCTACTTTCAACCTGCAAGGAATTTTACTTTTCAAATTTCCGATCAGATAGGTAAAAATTTTCCCCAATGTGCCATGCACTTATTCTAAAATAAGATTTTTTCCTAACGTCAGTAAGATTTGGTGTACAAGGAGAGACAGATATATATGACTTAAATTTTGTCGTCTTTGCCTCTATTGTATGTTACTGGTTTTATCTTCTGTGTTGTTGTTGTTGCTTAACAAATGTAGTTCGACATTTGTATCTTATCACTGTTTTCTTAAAAATAATTTAAGTGTTGTTCTGCTCCCTTTTATAATTTAGAAAAGATATAAAAATGTGGACCATGCCTTTGATCAGAAATTATTATGAAAATTGTTGTTTAGGATTTGAGGGTGCAAATGTTTATTAAGATACTGTAATTTAATGAAAGAGAAGTATGAATGTTCTTAGAATTGAGGTGTCATATGCATTAATTGGATTACTAGATGGCCCCACTGATTTCCTGTTTTTCTTGTTGTGTTAATCTATATATTGAATTAAGCACCTCAAACTGTGAGTTATTAGATCTCATATATCTTCATCCCTACAGCAGTTTCTCTAAGCTCTGGTCATTTCTGCTACTTTGGAATCTAAAACTGCTTCATAACTTCCTAGATAGAAATAGAATATGTGGGTGCTCAGAGTATCAGATAGACCCCATATATAATAGCTATGAAATTTCAGGCTCTGTAATGGATTATAGGATATTTTTGAACCTTGATAGGCTGTAGGATTAGTTGCTTAAATACATAGTACCATAGATTGCAAGTGTTTAAAAATCTTGATGCTGGAATTCATTAGAAAAACAGGAATGAATACATACAGTTTGAGAGGCTAGAACAGTGGATTTCAAATGCTAGCCTGTATGAGGGTGCCTTGGAGGGCTTCTTAAAATACAAATTTCTGGTTGTCATTTTCAGGGTTTCTGATTTACTAAGTATGGAATGGGCCTGAGAATATGCATTTCCATTAAATTCCCAGGTGATGTGGCTGCTGCTCCTGGGATAACATTTAGAGAACCACTAGATTAGACAGTCTCACAACAGGGATTTCTAGGGACAGCTTAATGGTTACTTCTTGATTTGAAACTGGAATACCCAATTTGGGGATTTTCCAGTCTATTTCATTTCATTTTCTTCCTTCCTTCCTTTTTTCTTTCTTTCTTCCTTCCTCCTTTCCTTCCTCATTCTTCCTTTTTAATCTCTCTCTCCCTGCCCATCCCCTTTCCTCCCTTCCTATCCCTTTCTGTCTCTTCCCCTTCCCTCCCCTCCCCTTCCCATTCCTGTCCTCTCCTCTTTCTTTCTTCGCTATTTCAGGCGCTTTATCTCTTAAGCACTGCACTGCTTTGGGTTATCCATGTAAGCTTAGAAAGAGAGCAATAGAAAAGGAATTGAAATGTAAAGCAGATATCAAGAGAGCAAAATTTGTCATTAAATTGGATCCAGTGATTATTTGTCTGTTTATTCGTAGTCCAAGTGTGATGATCAAAAATGCTTGACAATCAATAGAAACGCATAGGTTTTTCAAGTTGGATAGGACCATTGAAACTACCTGGTGGAAACACATCATTGTATTGATGAGAAAACTGAAGCAAGAATTTGAAAAGCATCTGAGCCAGTGTTTTCTTTTCCACATTCTCATCACTCTCTGCTGTCCACAGCTGCCCCTCATGGCTATACTATATGTTGTCAGTTATGTTTTGATTACTTCTCTATATATTTATCATCATAGTTTACTAAAATTGTTAATATTATATATTTTGCATATAAGCAAGGATGAACATTTCTAGTTCTTGAAAGGTAAGAATAAAGTGATTACATATTACCTTGAAATAGTATAGAACAGTTTTTACTTTAAAATATATTTTTCAATTTTTGTGGGTACATAGTAGGTGAATGTATGTATGGGGTATATGTGATACTTTGATGCAGGCATGCACTGCATAATAATCATTTTCCAGAAAATTAGGTATCAGTTGCTTCAAGCATTTATCCTTTCAAGTAATGCTCTAAGCCTGTTGGCATTAACACAATTTTTACTTTCTGATGAGAAAGTTGCTGCCACTTTGATCATTGACTTTGTTACAGGAATTTTCTTTTCTTTTCTTTCTTTTTTTTTTTTTGTTGTTGTTTTTTTATCTTTTGAGACAGGTCTCCCTCTGTCTCCCAGGCTGGAGAGCAGTGGCACGATCATGGCTTACTGGAGTCTCAACCTCCTGGGATCAAGTGATCCCCCTGCCTCAACCCCCTGAGTTTCTGGGACTACAGGTGTGCACCACCATGCCTGGCTAAATTTTGTATTTTTTGTTGAGAAAAGGTTTGTCATGTTGTCCAGGCTGGTCTTGAACTCCTCAGCTCAAGTGATCCACCTGCCTTGGCCTCCCAGAGTATGGGGATTACAGGTGTGAGCCACCATGCCTGGCCAGGAATTTTCTTGAATGCTTCAATAACTTTATTCCATTTAACTCTCACAACAATCCCATCAAGTCAAGTATCATGATTATGCTTCATCATTCATTTCACAAATTAATAAGCAAAGTCTCAGGGGATTGTCACTTCCCAACTTACTACATACTAGTGAAAAACCAGTTTGAGCTCACACACAAACTTTGAAACACTCTTCAAAAGCAATGTTTTCAGCACCTAATCTTTATTGCCTCACAGAGTTTTATACAGATACAAAATTATGAAATGTAGCTGGAGCCAGGAACTATGACGTGGAATATACCTGGCATACACATGGTCTCTGTCTTTTCCTACATCTGTGAACTTGTTGAAGCTTTAGATGTCTTCCCAGCCCATTGATCATGAAGACATACTCACTGATGAGTCATCTTTACTAGTCATCTCTAGCTACCTGGAATAAAACACCCAGTGCAGTATCTGGGATCCAGTGGGTATCATGGGTCAGTTAGTTCTCCAGGCTCAGTTCCTTTTCTGGTTGCCTGAGCTTGGAAAATTCATAATATCTCTTTGGACCTCAGTTATTCAACTGTGAAATTGGGCTGTAGGCGGGCTTGAAACCACTTTGTAGATTTTTTTGGGAGAGCTAAATTAGGTAATGCACATAAAAGTGTTTAGTGCAAGGTCTGGCACATAGGACTCGTTTGCTAAATATTCTTAGGATCAGATGAATAACTGTCATGAAATATTTTGTTAAACATTGGGATTGTTCATGGAGAATATTATATGGTTGTGTGTGCCACTGGCCATGTTTCTCCTAATAATTAATAAATATTAAATATTTTAAAATTAAATATTAAATATTAAATAATTTAAATAACTAATTAATAATAATAAATATTAATAAATACCTTTGGCAAGTATATACTATGTCTTCAAAATCTTTCTTTTCAATTTAATGTTTCCATTCCATAAATGGAATAAGCAATGTTTCTTAAGGCTCATTTGCATGTGGGTAAAATTCAGGCTACAATAATTGTCAAGCAAGCATATTTCTCTTGTTCTGCTCCTATCCAAATGGTGCCCCCCTGCAAATCTTTTCTCCCAAATTATTCCTGAACACCCAAATAAAAATGGTAATTTTTCTTTCCTTTTCTCCTGGATTGTTATTTTAACATCTGCTGGGAGGACCCCATTACTGGACTAGGCTAGTAATGCACAGACCATGGTTTTGATGTCTGTGCAAAAGGTACAGCTTTGTCTGTTTCTCTTCAATTTTTTTTTCATTGTATGAAAATATAATATAAAATGTACTATTTTTAAGCGTATGATTCACTGGTATTAAATGCATCTATAATGTTGCGGAACTATCACCAAAATCCATTGCCATAGCTCCTTTAATCTTACAAAACTAAAAAGGTGAACTCTTTACCCATTAAGCAATAACTCCCCGCTCCCCCTCACTTAAGCCCCGGGCACCACTATTCTACTGTCTGTCTTTATGATTTTGGTTATTCAAACTACTTCATATTAAAGTGGTATTGTGCAGTGGCATGCCATCTTTTTGAGACTGGCTTATTTCACTTAGCATTATATCCTCAAGGTTCATCCATGTTATAGCATACTTCAGGGTATTTTTCTTCTTTAAGACTGAATAATCATCCATTGTATGGCTATACCACATTTTGCTCATCCATTCATCCAGCCACGGGTACTTGGGTTGCTTCCACTTTTTATCTATCACGAATAATGCTATAAACATGAATGGACATATATCTCTTTGAGTCCCTGCTTTCGGTTCTCATGGGTATATATCCAGAAGTAGATTGCTGCATCGTACAATAATTCTGTGTTTATATTTTTGAGGAATCACCATACTGTTTTCCATAGCATCTGTACCATTTTGCATTTCCACCAACAATATACAAACATTCCAATTCTTTTCATTCTCACCAAAATTTGTTACATTTTGTTGCAAAAGTAATTGTGGTTTTTCCCATTAAAAGTAGTTACTTTTGCACCAGCCTAATTTTTTTTTTTTGGAGTTTTTTTTTTCTTTTGATAGTAATGAGTGTGAGGTGGTATCTCATAATTTTTATTTGTATTTCTATAGTGGTTAATGATGTTAAGCATTTTTTCATGTACTTGTCAGTCATTTCAGTATCTTCTTTGGAGAAGTGTCTGTGTATTCAGTATTTGCTTATTTTCAAATTGAATTGTCAGTGTTTTTTGTTGTTGAATTTTAGGAGTTCTCTATATATTCTGCATATTAATTTATTATGAAGTATAGATTTGGCTTTGATACCACTAATGTCACTTCTTCTTACCTTCGAAGTCACAGTACCTGTAATGATTGCTTATGTTTAGCAAATTAACATCATTAGACTTTCTCTGTCATTATTTAACTCCTTCATCCTAAGACTCAGGCATGTGCACCTCAACTGAGGCCAGGGATGTATGTCCCTGCTGTTGGGGGAACACCTGTCCTTAGCTCTGATTCCCTTTCTCCAGGGTCATCTCTATCCTCTCTTCTGATGAGGGTCCACCCCACGGATCCTAAGCCACATCCAAGTCACCTGAATTCCAGCATGATTCTTACTTACATTCTAAAGTTTAAATGCTTATAATTCCTTCTTCCTTTCCTCCTCTTATTAAGTACCTTTAAGGAAGTAGAAAAGCTCTCAACATTTAGAAACAAGCATATGAATTTCCATATTATTACCACCTTATGACCAAGATGTCCTGACACATTTTACATTTATATGGTCCTGTAAAAGTTTTCTAAATAATCTGGAGCATATTATTTCTTTGTATCCCCACTTTGTGAACTAGACAAGGTAGATATTAAAATTCCGAGTCTCAAGAAGTTTGAATGATTTTTCTTAAGCTTAGTCAGCTAATTAGGAGCAGAATCAGGACTGGAATTTAGGGCTTCTGGCTCCACTTTATCTCTGAGGCTTGTGCTATTCTACTGGGATATCATTAGAAGAAATGCCAAATGAATGCCATTGCCTCTTCAGCCCTAAACACAAAGCCCAGTTAAGTGTTTCCTTGACATTTTTCCTGACATCTATAAAAATTCATATTTTATTTTTATTCACATGCTGATTGATTTAGATGTTATGAGAATTAGATAAGTTCCAAAAGGCAGAAGATAGGCTATACACATATTTTAAAAAATTTGTCATTGTTCAAATAATACTGAACATAAAATTGAAATGTCCCTCATTATAAAAAATTCTCCAAGAGTGACTAGTTATGAGGTTATATCTTTTGGCATGATGCATCTCTAAGCAATGCTTGCATAAAGTATCTACCAAAGCTGACAGAGCTTCCCTAAGGCCTAAAGAACTTGGCAAATGTTGTTGAACAAAAATGACAACAATGAAACTGTGTAGGAGGATTCTGCATTAGTGCACCTAAGAATGTTCTGTCTAATTTGAGCACTTCTCACCATGGAATAATGCTTTTGTTCCTCTCTGTCTTTTTCTGCTGTCTCACAGAGACTCCTAACAGGGGGCCCTGGACCAGGCTTAGACACCATTGGGATGGACTAGAGGCATTCCATGGAGGTGACCAATTACAGCCTAGCTACACACTCCATTTTCTTCTAGCATCTGAAATTATTGACTCGAGCCCATTTGTGGGGTCACCAAGTCACCTTCATATAATATTTATTACACATGCAAAGTCAGAACATATGGAGAGCATTTGCATTTGAATGGGGAAACATGCTGTTAGATAAATTAGAAAATCTTCTTTACATTTGCATTTTTCTTCATTTAAAAAAATCAGTCTATGATGTAGTAGAGCTGGGAATATCCCCTTTTTAGTTGACTTTTCTTCACTCTATGTTTAAACTTTCTAAGCACTGAGGCATGTGATTAAAAAGGAACTATTTTCCTAATACAAACAAAAGCATTAAACATCCTGTAAAACAAAAGTTGTTCATTTTAAGTTGCATTACATAGAAATAGGACATGTTTCAGATTTGTGCAAGCTCATGTACTTTAAAATCAGACTAGTCTGAAATTTCTTTTGTAAGGTATTAGAGAACTTTGGAATTATACCTCTTATTCTTGAATGTACATTCCTCAGAGAATCATCTTTATGCACAAATAATATTTATTTTATATTTTTAATCTACTTTAGGAGACCCACTTCATTCTTCTACATGTTAGGTTGAAACAGTTTTGAGTGATGAAGAACTGATTTTATGGAGCAACTAATGATTTTGCTGTTGCTACTTTTGTGCCAGCAAATATGTAATTCACAAGGATGTTATAAAAAGATATTTATCGAGCCTCTAAAAAAAAGTAATCAAAAGATCAGCATGTATAAATTTCTTAAGACTACTCATGACATCAAGGAAGATGAATCAGTATTAACTTAATAACTCACTAATTTGTACACACTTGTAGTCAGGTGCTGGGTCAAATTAAATTGGAATGATTTGTTGACATGAGGATTTCTGGGTTCATGATGGATTCCTATTAAAACAATTTTTATGTTTTACGCCTTCTCCCACCAAGTAGGTTTTATGGTCTTGTATACACATTACATGAGGGAAGTAGTCCTTTAACATTTTACATGCTGACGTATAGTCCATGTCAGCAGTCCCCAAGCTTTTTAGCACCAGGGACCAGTTTAATGGAAGATAATTTTGCCATGGAGTGGGGTTGGGGAAGGGAGATGGTTTCGGGATGAAACTGTTCCACCTCAGATATCAGGCATTACATTCTCATAAGAAGCATGCAACCTAGATCCTTCACATGTGTAGTACACGATAGGGTTCATGTTCCTATGCGAATCTAATGATGCCACTGATTTAACAGGAGGCAGAGCTCAGGCGGTAATACTCGCTCACTTGCCACTCACCTCCTGCTGTGTGGCCTGGTTCCTAATAGACCATGCACCAGTACCAGTCAGTAACCTGGGAGTTGGGGACTCCTGTTCCATATGTTATAAAAACTTAGGCTGGGCACGGTGGCTCACGCCTGTAATCCCAGCACTTTGGGAGGCTGAAGTGGACGGATCACAAGGTCAGCAAATTGAGACCATCCTGGCTAACACTGTGAAACCCTATCTCTACTAAAAATATAAAAAATTAGCGAGGCATAGTGGCACGTGCCTGTAGTCCCAACTACTTGGGAGGCTGAGGGAGAATCGCTTGAACCCGGGAGGTGGAGGTTGCAGTGAGCTGAGATCATGCCACTGCACTCCAGCCTGGGTGACAGATGGAGACTCTGTCTCAAAAACAAAACAAAACAAAAAACAAAACAAAAACTTAAAGAGTTATTTGAGCTGACACAGTTGCATGGACCTGTAGTCACCAGCTACTTGGTGGGCTGAGGCAGGATGATTGCTTGAGGCCAGGAATTCCAGGTTACAGCAAGCTATGATTGCGCTACTTATACTCCAGCCTGGGTGACAGAGCAAGTCCCTGCCTCTAAAAATAAAATAAATTTGAAAAGAATTATTTGGTGATTCAAATATAAAACAAAATCTATCAGATATTTCTGAAAAACATATTGTTACATGTTTTAAGAAGGGAATTAAACTCCTAGACTCTGTATAGTATAGGAGTTCAATACGATAGGTTGATCTATACTTCTAATGTTGGATATGTATTTTGTGCTTTTTATGTAAAATATCTTACATTTTATGGCATTTCTTGCTTTGCATTCATTACTGGCCATACCCAGAATCCTTTCCTTCTAATAAAAGCAACCTCTTTTCCCAAACTTTTACATGTTGTTTATATTTTCAACCCCCTACACAGTTGTTAAGTATTGAATTTGGAAGAATTTGAGGGAATAACATTAATGACAGTGAACTATGAATTAGGAATCTCATCCTATCAATAGCCAATTTCCCTCCTTTTCGGTTTTGTGTCTTAATAATAGTCCTTTAAACAACAAATGATAAAGTAAGTGATCTGAGCCAATTTCCTCTAGATATGGAACAGTTCAACCAAGCCTCACATAAGCTCACATTTCCTAATTAGCCGCTTAACTGTTGACTTGAGAAATGGTTTACAATACAGGATTATACATTAATACAAATTATAGGTAAAAATTCAAGATCTTTACAGTTCCACTCATTATTCAAATTCTTCATCTTTACATCAAATTTCTCATCTTTACACTCCTCTTACCCAGGTCATCTCCACAATATGTCCAAGAGACCAAATTTGCAAGATATCAGGGGAGAAAAGTGAGTCTGCCTCTAGGAATTATAACTGATACTTCCTTTGTGTGATGAACAGTGATGTTTATATATTTAGTCATATGCTATTAGGGAATAGATATCTCTAGATCAGAGAACAGATTGTGTATTAATCACAGAACATCTTAGCACTAGTTCCTCCAGCCCTAGTTCCTGTGGAGTAACGCGATGAGGGCCAGATATCCATCCCCATGGGCGGCAGTGTTGCACTGCATGAGAGGAACCCTGGAATTATGAAACTTGGAGCTTACACAGGACAGCTGGGCACATCTGCCCTTCTTCCCCTCCAGAGATAGAAAGACTTGTATGTATTCTGGCATGTAAGCAAATGACTCTCAGGGAGAGTAAAAAGATGCCTCCAGGTTTTATTTCATGAGCATATGGCTCCAGAGAGACACATCTCTAAATCTCTCAGGAAAAGTTCATTGTCTTTTACTTCTGAGACATACTGTCCATTCAGTCATTCTTTAACCAAGGTTACCAGTACTCTTTTTGCTAAGAAACCCCAGATCACGCAGAAATGTGAATGTGTTCACAGAGAATTGTCTCTCAATCAATGGTACCTAGTACATTATTATACGAAGTTCTGGGAATATGTGGTAGGGATTGAACCCGTGAACTAGAATTATGAGCATTGGAACTTATCTAAACCAATTAGCGAATTAAAAACTTACACATTTCTTGAGAAAAGAATTTTATAGATTAATAATTACATGTAGGATATGCATATCTCAAGTTGTCTGGGGATTTCATGTTTTGTATACTTTATTTTACAAAATAGATTCCAATTCATATTGTCTGGGTATACAAGCATTAAGGCCTTCCAAAAGCAAAATCAAGCGAAGTGTGAAACAGGAGTGGTATATGGAGGTATAGCAAGTAGTGTCCCTTGATACCCTTGGGGAATTGGTTCCAGGATGTCCCAAAGATACCAAAATCCATGGATGCTCCAGTCTCTAATATAAAATGGCATAGTATTTGCATGTAACCTAGCCCATTTTCCTGTATACTTTATATCATCTCTATATTACATATAATATACATAATACAATGTAAGTGCTATGTAAATAGTTGTTATATTTGCATTGTTTAGGGAATATGACAAGAAAAATGTTTGTACATGCTCAATACAGATGCAATGCTTTGGAATGTTTTGGGGGATATTTTTGAATCCACAGATGCAAAACTCATACATATAAAGGGCTGACTGGATTTAAGTTCCTCATTCTGGTGTGATTAATTTTATATCTTTTTGGTATGCTTGTGGTTCTCAAGTCACTAATGTTTTAGAAAGGCACACTGTGCAATTGAATGCTAAGGCCAATTCTTTACCCCTGATGTCTGGAATAAGAGCCAGATTTCCCATCCTTTTATGGAACTACAAGCATCATGGCTATTAGCAATCCCAGAATAGTTCTACTCCCACGTTGGCTGAGTTTAAAATCTTTTTCTCGGTTATCTTATTTCTAAAGACAGTAAAAAGAGCATCAGAAAAGCATTTGTGAGGCTGAAGTACCTCACATACCAATTTTGTGGGCACATTTTTGGACCCTTAAGTTCTTTTTGACAGTTTTCTAAACTCATGCCCAGAGTAGTTTCATTTATTTAATATTTGTCTTACCCTCTACTTACAGGAAATGCAAGGCTCATCAGGTTTTTCTGGGAGTAGCATGACTCAGAGTCTGATGTACGTGAAAAAAACACAGCGGGAATCCAAACACACTTATGTCATTTTTATGTGTTAGAGAGAAACCAGGAAGCATGAATTCTCACTTTTCTTAACGTCTTTACAGTGTCAAAGGGATATTCGTGAAAAGGGGTTGTGGGAATCATTGTTTTGAAGTGCATCCAAGACTAGAAACCTGGTTTATGTGTGCTATTTTGCCTCCCAGTCTAAGCAGCCTTTTTATATTTATTCCAAGTTGAAAAACTGTAAACTACTTTTTCTTTACACATACACAATATATCTTTGTCTGTAATCAGATTAGAGCTTCATTTCCACTGACCAATAGAAGGGCGGGCACTTTTATTTTATTTAAGGGAAACTTGGGGCATAATGCATGTTTTTGAACCTCTGATTGGACATGACAAACAAAAAACTTGAGCTAGACCATGATCATCTGAGCTATTTCCAATGACTTATCTTTGTAATTAGAGTATTGCCTCAAACATTTCCCTGAACTCTAATTACTGTGGATACGATATCACTCAACAGAACTTTATCTTAGGAGCACTAAGAGTGTGGAAGACAGAGGATAAATGTTGTGTTTCATTTGATTATCTTTGCAGATGCTCACATTTTTTTTTTTTTTTCTGTAACCAACCAGTTCTCATTTTGATGAGAGTGTTTGGAGAGATAGTTATGCTGACATTGTAGACTAGGTGAGAGAGTAAGTCTCCCTCTCTTAAAAAAAACAGTGACAATGTCACTTCTGCTCATAGTCTGTTGATCACAATGAGGCAAATGGCCAAACCTGATGTCTATAGGTTGAGGAAATTGTGTATTTGTGAGTAGTAATAGCACAGCAGCCACTATGCCTCCCAATCATACTGGAAATTTCTAAAAAGCAAAGTGTTTTTGGTTTGTTTTAGGTAATAGGTTGATGTTTAACCTATTAAAAAGGCAGACCCTGGTTTGACAGACAAAAATTAATAATTAATTTGGGAGCCAGATACAAACTTAGGTCTTTTGAATTCTTGTTTCTATATTCTTATTTTGGAAGTCTACAGTTTGGTTTCATATGCAGGGGTGTTAGATGAAGGTGTCTTGTTTTGCAAATAGAAACAGTCTCAGGAGATAAATAACAATGGCATGAGAAATTTATGAAGTTTATTTTTAGCAGCACTTTCAGGCAAGGTTTTACCATCAATATTTTCATTGGTACTCAAGAAGCCAACAGAGAAGGCCATGTTTTATGAATTGATGTGGCTACAAATATTAGCCCTGACATTTTTTAAGTGAAAAATGGCAGAAAAGATACAGAACCAAATTAATATAGAGTCTCTGACAGCAAGCAGAGATGGAATCCTTTCTAACAATTATGACCAAAGGTATGTATGTGTGTGTGGTAGTTTTGTTTATACTTGCTTGAATGCTGTCCTTGTTCCTTTTTTTTTTTTCTTCTCTCTTTTTTTTTTTTTGGAGTTCTAGCACCAAGTGACTGATGGCTTCCTCCAAAACAATGTCAGCAGGATGAGGATGTATTGGCAGGGTATCTTTTGAATCAGTAACCCCATACTGATCCTTGACCTAATTAACAGTCTGCTATAGGCATCTTGCAGTTTACTGCTACTGCTATCTCAACATCAAGAAAATGTTGGTTACAAGAAACTTAAAGGGTGTCCCACTCAAGTCATTATAAATTCAGTTTTATTATGTTTTATTATGCTAAAATCATGTGAACTATAGCTGGCTGGAAGCCTGAATACTACATTGTTTTATATTATACAACGTTTATTGGAAGAGTTTGTTTGCTTTTAAAGGAATCCATCACTATTAGTCTCGTGGCGTATTTAACATCTGGTCGGGTCAGTTCAATACTTGGAAATGATGTGTTGATACATGAAATTTCTAGCAGATTTTAACACATGCCTTTGGATGTAAGTAAACACTTTTGTCCACAATAAACAAAATGTAACTGAGCAAATGAAACATCATAATGCTTTGAAAACTGTATCATACTGACTAAATCTATGCCATGATTTTACTTTCCACTGATGGAAAGAAAAGTAACTTTGATTATTGCAATGTGGGCAATTCACTTACATTGTCTTATTTAACTTTAATGAAAATCTTCATATAGTAGCTATCATTATTCCATTTTAAAATGGGAACAGAAGCTTAAAAATGGAATAATTTAAAGACATACAACCTAGAAGAGGCAAAGCTTCTGAATATAACATCTATCTAACTCCAAAGGTCTTGGTTCTTATAAGAATCCATTCTGTTTTATGTCTGTGATTGTAAGCTTTTAGCAGTTTCTCTTCTTCTATTTCTAGGCCTAGAAAGGTGCAGAAACTGCTTTGAATTCCCCAGGGGCCTTGTCAGGCAAAACAAATATATTGAAAATCACTTTGACCATTTCTAAATCCTTTCCTGGATCAGAGTTGGAAGCAGCTGCTACATTCATATGCATTGGTGATGCATTTTCATCAATGGCCCCGACTTCTGGGTTGGCTGAGATCAATAAATCTTAGCAGTTTATAAATGGAAGAAATAGCTTTACATATCTTGTTGTCTGAATCCCTTTGGATGTTTTAAAAGAGGTGATTAAAGTAAATTTATGTTTCTACAGATGCATGTAAAGCTAATTGTTTTATTAACAATATAATTGGTGAAAGGAAGTTATGTTTAATAAGAAACAAAGAAAGCATACTACTTCCTAAATATTCACATTAGCCATTTGTTAAATTTGCAATGAGTTTCAGCATACACACATACACAACACAGACCATGTGTGAACATTAGGAAGATTGATTTGTTTAAAAAATCCCCTTCTACACCACATAAATAATATTTCTTACTGAGAGTCACTGATGTGAGGAAGAAAAATAACCACATGACAGGAAAAGAAAAACATTAAATTTAGTTATATTGCATATTTTTTGTGTTTATTAGTTGTTTTTATTAATTGTAGGCAAGCAGGTAAAAAAATCATCTGATTTGAAAATTAATAACCCAGGGCTCAAACTATTAATTAAGGCATATAGCAAATGCCTTTTAAAAGTATTTTATACTGACTGGGCACTGTGACTCATGCCTATAATCCCAGCACTTTGGGAGACCAAGGCGGGTGGATCACGAGGTCAGGAGATCGAGACCATCCTGGCTAACACGGTGAAACCGCTGTTCTACCAAAAATACAAAAACTAGCCAGGTGTGGTGGCAGGTGCCTGTAGTCCCATCTACTCGGGAGGCTGAGGCAGGAGAAAGGCGTGAACCCAGGAGGCGGAGCTTGCAGTGAATGGAGATTGCACCACTGTACTCCATCCTGGGCGACTGAGACTCCGTCTCAAAAAAAAAAAAAAAAAAAAAGAGGTATTTTACCCATAAGTTTTTCTAGTTGCTAGTTTACGAAAGATGAGAATACATTCAAAGAGCAGGGGAAGGAGAGTGTCTGAGCAGAGGAATTATTAAAAATGAGTACAGTATTAACATAGTTATCCTTGCAACAGCCTGAGGTCAGGGCTATTGTTTTCGCCATCTTTTGGAGGAAGGAACTGAGGCACAGAGAAGTTTAGCAACTTGTCTAAGATAGAGAAGAGACAGACATGAAAGTATCATAAAAAGGAAAGAGACAGGAAAAGAGGGGAGGAGAGAGAAAGAACAAAGCTTGGATGGCAAGTTAACTTATGTCATCCACCTTTGAAATTAAAGTAGTCTGTAACTTTTGTCATTACATTTAGAGGCACCCTCTATGACACGGTCATAGAATATTGGTTCACTCTTAGGCATTCAACAAATGCCTATTGAGTGTCAGTCATTTATTCAACAAACATTTACTGAATGTCTAAGTAGCAGATACTGTGCTAGTTACTTGAGCTACAATGTGGGGATGGGGACTCTTTGAAGAGCTTGTGCTTCCTCTCTATGAATGCTAGATTTGTGCTTTCCACCTACACCCTGCTTTTGGAAATCAAGAAAACTTCACCTCCTTCATGAGACTTCTTGGATTAACCCCATATTCTATTTTCCCCTATAAATAGAACCCTGTTTTTGAGTCATGCACATTGCCAGCTGGGATAAAAGGCTACATTGCCTAGTCTTATACCTAGGTGAACCCGTGGGTCTCAGGTCAATGGGATGTAAATAGAATTTGTATGAGAATTCTGGGACATCCTGCAAGACAGCAGATTCAGCTGGCAGGAGAGGAATTTGCTTTCTGATATGGTTTGACTGTGTCCCCAAATTTCTACTTGAATTGTAGCTCCCATAATTCCTGTGTGTTGCAGGAGGGACCCAGTGGGTGGTAATTGAATCATGGGGATGGGTCTTTCCTGTGCTGTTCTCATGATAGTAAATAAGTCTCACAACATCTGATGGTTTTGTAAAGGGGAGTTCCCCTACACCCCTACACATGCTCCCTCTTGCCTGTCGCCATGTAAGACATGCCTTTGCTCCTCCTTCATCTTCAGCCATAATTGTGAGGCCTCCCCAGCCATGTGGAATTGTGAGTCCATTAATACTCTTTCCTTTATAAATTACCCAGTCTTGTGTATGTCTTAAATAGCAGCATGAGAACGGACTAATACACTTTCCTACCTCTCCTCCTTCTGGCCTGGAATAACATCACCTGGTGGGTGGAGTTTCAGTCACTGTCCCAGGACAGGAGGTGACCTGAAGAATGGAGGTCAGTTCTTGGGTGTGGACTCTGATGACCTGCAGGTCCCATTTCAGCCTTCAAATAGCCTCTTTCTGGATTTATTTCATTTGAGAGAGAAGCAGTTTTATGATGTTTGTTACTTTGTTTGAGCGATAAATGTAGTTATATTAGGCTTGTTAATTTTGTTTTATTTTTGTTTGGGTTGTATGATGCTCAATCCAATTCTAATTGATATACCTCCTTCATAAGATAATTTTATAAACCTACTGGAAGGAAGATTGTTCACTGGGCTTTGGCAGGCAGTGACCTAAAAACTAGGAAAAACTGAGCTTTAAGGGACCATGAAAGCCCTTGGCCTGTGGGTTTGCTGGCTGTTTGCTAGAATTACATTTGTTTTTTCTTTTTTTTTTGTTTTTTTGTGTTTTTTTTTTTGAGACGGAGTCTCGCTCTGTCGCCCAGGCTGGAGTGCAGTGGCCGGATCTCAGCTCACTGCAAGCTCCGCCACCCGGGTTCACACCATTCTCCTGCCTCAGCCTCCGAAGTAGCTGGGACTACAGGCGCTCGCCACCTCGCCCGGCTAGTTTTTTGTATTTTTTTTTTTTAGTAGAGACGGGATTTCACCGTGTTAGCCGGGATGGTCTCGATCTCTTGACCTCGTGATCCACCCGTCTCGGCCTCCCAAAGTGCTGGGATTACAGGCTTGAGCCACCGCGCCCGGCCTACATTTGTTTTTTCTAGTTCAAGGTATCATAACAGAAGGTGGGAAGCTATATTTTTCATGAAACTGATTGCTTTTGTAATTTAACAATCTTGCCAATAAAGCACCACTGTACAGCAGATACACTGTTTTTAGTATCATGGATGTTGTACCTGAAAGTAAGTGAAGAAGTGTCAGATAGTTTCCGCCAATATTTGAGCAGTCTTAGGTCTAACTGCTACAATTATGCAAAGTATTTGTCATAGAAGAGCAATGACCATTTGAGTAAAACTTTCCATATGGTCTTCCACAGTCACTGGGAGAAAACGGGCCTTTTTTTTTTTTTTTCTTTCCTTAGTGAGGTGATCCTTTTCTTCTTTCTCTACAAAATAATGTGGAGTTTGGAATGAATTCTAATGAGTGAATAATAGTAAGATTTTTGCATAATCAGTTGGACAAGATAAACACAACAGCATGGTTAAAATTCTTAATGTGAAAGGCTGAGTTTCTGTAGCTTGAATTTTAGATGATAAATATCAAGAATCTATTTGAAGGTCAGCTATCACAAATACAATTTTTCTCTGGCAACACTTGGGTAGCTTTCCTAGGCAAATTTTACTCCAAAGGAAGATAAATTATTTCTGCCTCAACTTTTTCTTTTACTGCTCTTCTTCTTTCTCTTTATTTGATTGTTTGCTTTTGAGAGTCTGGCTTTCATTGCATCATTAGACAGAATTGTGTAACCATTCCCAAAGAGATTGACAGTGTTCATGGCCATCTGTATGGGAATCTTCCTGTGTGTAGGCTGGTCTACATTTTAGCATGATAAAGATCTGGCCTTATATTCATAAGATCCAGCCAGGAAAATTAGTCTTACTTCAGGGTTTAAAGAAATGAGGGTGTGTCCCAGGGGGATCTGTCTGTGGCCAGCAGGAAATTTAATTTTAAAAACTAAAGAATATACAATAGTTCAGGCATTGAATGATTTGAGCCTGTGAAGGTGCTTCTGCCACATACATTATCATAGTGTTAGTAAGGCCAGAAAGGTCTGAAGTTTGTATGAGTTCACAGATACTTTGAAAGACTCATTCAGGTATTTTTGATATGATTCCATTTTAAAATCACATTGTCTGTGATGTGTATTTGTGGCATTATATACCACATGTGTTTGTCCTATAGAATTTCCAGGACAAAACCATCTCTGCTCAATAATTGGTGATGAGTGACCAGAGTAGTTTGGGAAATAACTTGCTTTTTACTATTTTGTTACCTGCTTCAATATAGTTCCTGCTCTTTGATGACAATTGACTGAGCTGGAGCCTGCAAAAGTTACTATAGTTGAATTAGTTACATTAAAGGATCAAAATTATAGCTGCGTGGAGCTAAGGTCATGGCAGAACCAAAGAGCTCTGGGCACAGATCTTCCTTTCATGCTCGACTGGGTCCAATAATCCCCTGAGGTTCAGGTCTCTGATTGCATTTCCAGATGGTCTCCTCTGGTGTAAACACCACCCGCGTGCTGTCCAACAGCATAAGCTACCCTGGCAGAAAGCAAAACAGCAGGTTGGGGAGCCCTGGGAATTACACAGTGGGTGGCACCTGTTACCATATTTTGACCTCTCTCATCCCCTGTGTTATACACCCACGATATTTTCAACTTACCCCTTTCCTTTGGTATTTGCAAGGCAAACTCTCTAGTTTCTTAGCATAAAGTCAGCTTCATCCACTCCCCTCCCTAATCTCCATATATTCTTCAAACTAGTGCTTAGATTTCCTGGCTATCTTGCAGATGAATTCTAATATCTACTAGTCAGTAGAATGCATTTGTGTACTTACTCACTTATTATTCAACAAATGCCTATTGAGTGTCAGTCATTTATTCAACAAACATTTACTGAATGTCTAATTAAGTAGCAGATACTGTGCTAGTTACTTGATCTATAATGCGGAGACAGGGCATCTTTGAAGAGCCTGTGTTTCCTCTCCATGAATGCTAGTCTCGTGCTTCCACCTAAACCCTGCTTTTGGGAATCAAGAAAAGTTCACCTCCTTCGTGAGACTTCTTGGATTAACCTCTCTCAGATCTGAGCAGGTTGTCCTGCTAGAATTGTCTTAATGCATACATTTGCAGTCCCTTGTAACCTTGTTAGTCTGTGCTTCTTTCATGTAGATGTTTTAAATTTTTCACAGTGTGTTGTGTTCTTGTTCAAACGCAAACTCCCCAAGAGAGATTCACTTCTGGCACCTTCATTTTTGCTTTTCATTTCCCCTAATACATTGCTGGACACTTAATTGGTGTTCAATAAACATGGTGAATTCATTTAACAAAAGTTATTTTGCACCTACCATGCTCACGGCTACAAATGGACAGCATTATCACAGCAACTGGACATTACATAGTGTGGAATGGCAGATGGACAGACCATATCTATGATATACTTGGGTAAAATTTTAAATGTTTATTAAAATTTCATCCACTGCCTCATGTCTTATAGCTACAAGTTAATTTCCAAATTTGAATATGTCCATACCTGTTTGTTAAAAAGCTGGAGACGATACTCTGTGAGGGTTTCTGAGGAGCATTTGATAAGGTGAAAAACCACTATAGTCTTGGATTCTTCTCATTGCTGAGCAGAATGGGACGTGCCCTGCAGCAGGTTGAGCGGCTCTACATGGTTTTATGACCATATGTAGGAACCTGCTTCTTCTCTTGAAATGGCTGTTTTGTTTTATGGAGATTGGCTAGGCTGGCAGGTGACAAGGCCAGAGGTGGGCTGGCCACAAGAGGCAGCTGAGCAGTGCGAGTTGGTGTGGTTCAGCCATTTGTCACCACCATATTCTGGCCTAGATAGATATTTTCTATTCTAGAAAGTGGATCAAATCTCACTGCACACCAGTTTCTCACTAGGCTAGAAATGCATGAATGGTGGGGCATAGTTCACTCCAAATCTGATCTGTCTAAATTTTTCTTTCTGGTGAGTTGACTTTTTTTGAGATTTTACACTTTACATAAAAATAGTATTGCAGCCAATCTTTGCGAGTCACAAACCACCTTTAGCTGAGAATATTATCATATCAATTGTTTCAAGGAAATGACAAATGAGTAGTTACCAAAAAAAGAATGAATGAATGAATAAATAAATAAACACAACGGAACAAGTTGTTACTAGACAGAGAAGAAAAAGATTGTTTCACATGTCCCTATTTGGTTATTGAAAATTTTTATTTTTGATTCAGTGCTTGCCTGCCTGCCTGCCTGCCTGCCTGCCTGCCTGCCTGCCTGCCTTCCTTCCTTCTTTCCTTCCTTCCTTCCTTCCTTCCTTCCTTCCTTCCTTCCTTCCTTCCTTCCTTCCTTCCTTCCTTCCTTCCGTCTGTAACTTACCACCTATTTGATTATTTGAAAACATTTATTATTAGATGCTTGGATCAGCTGGGATAGCTTACATTGCAAGTTACGAGAAATATCAAATTAAACTAACCAGTGAAGATGACAGTTTGGACCATGGAGGTAGGGCTGATTTCAGCTGAGGTTTGCTTCAACAGTTGAAACACTGTGATCAAGATCTGCCTTCTCTCCCTCCATTTCAATCTAGTTCCCTGGCCTTGGCTCTATTCTCAGCAGGTCTTGTCTTCCTGTTCCTAAATTGGCCATGAGCATCTCATTCCTTATTCTAATCCAACAGGGAAAGACATACCTACTTCCTCCCTAGTCTGTGGGGGGAGGGGAAAAAAAGAAAGAAAGAAAAGAAAAGAACTTCTGAGCTTCAATGTGATTAGGCCATTTTAGGTCATATGCCTATCACTGAACTGATCACTGTGGAGGGTGATGGGATTTTGTTGAATGAGTCTCAGTCTTGGCCCTTCCCCCAATACCACCATCCCCTTTACAGCTGTGGCTTTACTCAGCTTCCTTTGAAACACTGTATGGAGAGGAGATGGATGCCTAATGACAACTTGGGTGTCATTACCAAGAAAAAGGGAACTATATGCAAGACAGTCAAAAACTAATCCTTTGTCCTCTGTAGGGTTTCATTTTTAAGATAGCACAGAGTTTGCTCCTCCTCCTCCTCTTTTTTTTTTTTTTTTCCTTTTTTGACGGAGTCTCACTCTATCACCCAGGCACCCAGACTGGAGTGCAGTGGCATGATCTCGGCTCACTGCACCCTCTGTCTCCTGAGTTCAAGCAATTCTCCTGCCTCACCCTCCTGAGTAGCTGGCATTACAGGTGCACACCACCATGCCTGGCGATTTTTTTTTAAATTTTAGTAAAGAGGGGGTTTTCCCATGTTGGCCAGGCTGGTCTTGAACCCCTGACCTCAAGTGATCTGCCCCCCTCAGCCTCCCGAAGTGCTGGGATTACAAATGTGAGCCACCATGCCCAGCCACACATTCTTCTTAAAGAGTTTGTGATTTTTTGGGAAATTACAGAGCACATAGCTTTGTGCTTTATTCAGAATGTCATGGAGCTTCAGAAAGCCTTCTTGAGACAGATGTAAAACAATTTTAAGATTTTTGAGAAGTAATTGATTTATCATTATAACAGTCATACCATGTGAAACCTGGCCTACTACTACTAATAAGAAACATCTGGAACTAGTGACAGGGTGAATTTGGGGCATTCTCTCTCTATGGAGAGGACTAGTTCTTCTGAGATTGACGTTGGCAGTTTGGAATCTTTTCCCGGTGGGAAGGAAGACTTAGAAGAGGATAGACAGTTGATATTGCCTCTCCTCCCACAAGCAAGTTTCAGCTTTATCACAGATCACTATGGCTATGCCATTTTGAGATTTGTATATAAACCCTGTACATTAGTGAGGGACTCTCTCAGAGACCACCCAGACTCCAATCAGTGTCCAGCTTTTAGGAGATGGCTTGACCTGGGCAGCTTCCCCAATGATGGAGTTTACAAAGGGTGACAATGACCATATTTTAAATCTGTTGTTACTGTCTTTCAAGACTCCTCTTTTTCTCTTGCTTGCTCTTCACCTTCGCACGTCTGTACACACCTGCCTTTGTTATAACTCGAAAGAAAGCCCTAATTGAGGCATTCATCTCATACAATCCAAGAGTCAGGAACACAGCTTTGCGATGGAATACATTGTGCATTCTTCAGATGTGATTTAATGAATATCCAACTGTACTTAGGGACTAAAAAGAACATTTTAAAATGAGATTTTGCTCTGAATTGGAAAGTAAGTTGAGGTGGGAAATAAGCCAGCCATTAAATGCTCTAGTGTTTTTTTTCCTTTTTTTTTTCTGAGACAGGGTGTCAGTCTCACTCTGTTGACTAGGCTGGAGTACAGCAGCATGATCATGGCTCACTGCAGCCTCCAACTCCCCAGGCTCAGGTCATCCTCCCACGTCAGCCTCCTGAGTAGCTGGAACTACAGGTATGTGCCACTATCCCCAGCAAATTTTTCATAATTTGTAGAGACAGAGTTTTGCCATGTTGTCCAGGCTGGTCTCAAACTCCTGGACTCAAGCGGTCTGCCCACCAAAACCTCCCAAAGTGCTGGGATTGCAGGCATGAGCCATCATGCCCAGCCATAGATACTTTTTTTCATAATCGCAGAGAATGGCTGCAATTTAGGGTCCTTCTTAGGTTCTTCCTTATCCATTTCTTCCAGAAAATTTAGTACTTTGTATTTCTTTCAATAATTTCAACAATGTCATCCTGACTTTTCCCAGAGCAAAAGTTAGAGTGGGGATATTAGAGCTTCCTCTGATTCCTCAGGTTATCATTGCAATGAAATCTTGGCCTTGCCCCACAAGGGCAATTTGTAGTTGCCTATTGTTTTATAAGACTTTTTATGGAAATTGCAAACAGTCCAAATTATATATTAATTTCTAATATACTTTATCAGGGTATCAGTTTTCCTTTTGCAAGTGTTTTGAGGAGATCAGATTGTTGATGAACATTCTTTGAGAATTTGAACCTGAGAACTTTCTCTTTAGGAAGAAGTTATCAGGATAGATGCAAGCTTTGCAAAGATATGGTGTACCAGCCTCCTCCAACAAAGGTTAACAACCACCCGAGAACCCTGGTGTAATTTACCTACCACCTCTTACCTTTAGAAGCAGATTGCCCCGTGATGGATAAGTGTGGAAACTGTTCAAACATTGGGAAAGAAAATTGTTAGAAAAGGCACATAGAGAGGAGTGGGATTGGGGGCAAAAGGAGAAGAAGGATGTGTTTTTGATTGGTTAACTTAAAATCTTAGCTATTTGTTTACACAAAGGCTATGCTGATGTCCATATTCAACAGATACAGGTACTTGGCTCAGAAAAGCATATGGTTCCCAGACCATTTGCCAAATGTCCTATCCTTGTTCAGCTTTGGTTATTATGAATATCCTTCTGGAAGCAACTGACACCTAACACGTCTGAATCCTCTGGACCTGTAGTGTTCTTACCCTGAAGTGATTGTGATTTCTGAAAAGAACATCCCTGGAAAATTAGTTTTCAAAATACGTGCAGATAGGCCCATAGAACCAGGAATTCCTACAAGGAATTATATCCTAAGTAGCCTACTACAATGCTTGATTCCTTGGGCACCAGTGGTTGCTCAGTAGGATTTTTAATAATAAAAACTAGAGGGAAAGAACTATTGTTAGCTAAAGTTACCATGTAATAATTGGCTTGGGTATGTCCCTCGGTTTGTTTGAATTCCTTAATGTCTGTTCTCTGCACACCAGAAACTCTTGTGCCACTTCTTGATTAGTCATCTTAGTCTTCTGTTTCCTGAGCTGTGCTCTATGATCTCATGTAAATATATACAATTTGTGATAAAATAATCTCACTCATTCCATAGCAGGTATAAGTGGGTTAACTCTATTGGGAAACAAGCTCAAATTTTAACAGAAATTTTTCTATGCTTCAAGGTAACGAGTTTCCCAACAGTGGGAATTTTAAGCATTTTGGCAAATCAGTAGGGGAGATATTTTCAAACCAGCATGATTCTATTTGGCTCAGGTAAAAGTAAGCCCTTCTGGGCTGGCTTGCAGGTGGGTTCTTGAGTCTTGGCATATTTAAAAAGCTGCTGCCTGTTCTTAATAAATGCCATGATATGAGGCACCATGAACAAGCTCAATTTAAACCTGCCCTATCAATAATTTTACTCATAAGTTCTTGGCAAGTATGTTTGTTGTCTGCTATCTGCCTCTCAAGGTTGTCAGTTAGCTAAGCATAAGCCAGCCACATGACACTGAGTCCACATGATTAATCTGACTTGATAATGCTGTTCATCTATGTAAAGAATTGGAAAAAGTAGATCTTCCTTCACTCGCTTGCACGTGCATGTGCACACACACACACACACAAAGGCACACACTCCAGTTTGTTTAAAATATAAAAGGATTAGATGAAAGCATAAAATCAGCCCTCTGAAACAATCCATAGAAGATGCTACATATGCTGGATGCAGTGGCTAATGCCTGTAATCTCAGCAGTTTGGGAAGCTGAGGTGGCAGGATCACTTGAGCTCAAGAGTTCAAGACCAGCCTGGTCATCAACACAAGACCTTGTCTCTGTGAAAATAATTTTTCAAAAATAGCTGGATATGGTGGTGTATGCCTGCAGTCCTTGCTGCTCTGGAGGCTGAGGTGGGAGGATTGCTTGAGCCCAGGAGACTGAAGCTTCAGTAGGCTATGATTACATCATTACACTTCAGCCTGTGTAACAGAATGAGACCCTGTCTCAAAAAATTTAAAAAATTAAATGAAAAAGAAGATGCTACATACATTATACACATATAAATTAGCAACCAAATGGTTTCACAGCCTCAGTGATTGTGTTGTTCTGTAGTTTGATGACTTTTGTCTTGCTGCTTCTCCTTGCCATTGATTGTACCAGGTTATTTCCTGGAGCGTGTTGTATACCAAGGTTTATGCAACTGTACATTTAACCTTTCAGTGCCTAACTTTCCCCTTTTCCTATAGAATCACAGGAATTTGAAGGCAACATGATATGTTTTCTATCTTATAGTCTGAAGTTAATGCATATTAATGGCATGCTGTTATTACTAGTTAATATTGAAGCCATGAGGATCAGATAATCATTTTAAAAAAAATGTTTAACAGAGCTCTTTTTTTTTTTTTTTTTTTTTTTTTAACAATACTTAGTGATTGCCAGTATACTAAATCCTTTATATATGCTTGGTCTTTTATTTCCCACAAATCTGTGAACTAGGAATTATGAACACATTTTATAAAACAGGACTCTGGTTGCATAACTTGCCAAGTCACACAGCTAATGAACAGGAGAGTCAGAACTTGCACTCAGGGTTGCCTGCCTCTGGAGTCCTCCACTAATTCTCATTCATTCTTTAAAAATAGAACAGGACCTCTAGAATCTTGTCATTTAGAAAAGAACAGCCTTTTGAAGATTGGTTAGCATGTTAGCTGGTTGGAGAATATGTAGTTTGTTTATCTGTGTCTCTGACTAGTAACGTTCAGCCTCATTAAATCTAGTAAGCTAAAAGGAAGCAGGAAATGGCTGTACTATAGATGCTTGATATTTCAGCGATGATAATGATGGATAATAATGTGATTTCACAGCTTGGGTTATCAGACCCAGGTGAGTGGATAAGTGGATTCAGATTCATCAAAATCACCAGGCCTAGCTTGTGGCCTTCCTTTCACAAACCCCTTAGGCTGCATATTACCCTTTAATAGCATATTTTTCCCATTATAGTTGTCCTTGCTATTCATTTCAACCACATTACAAGTATAAACATGTACAAGGGAGAGGACAGATGTCCTTCCCTTCTGTATTGACTCTCTTGTTGTATGAAATAATGTTGTGTATTAAATTATTATCTCCGTTTATGGAGTCTGCTAGACTGCACTGTTCAGTAGAACTTTCTGGGACGAAGGAAATGTTCAATGTCTGTACTGTTCACTAAGGTAGCAACTAGTTACCTGTGTTAGTTGAGCGGGCACTTGAAATATGGATGATGAAAGAAGAGATGTTTAAGTTTATTTAATGTAACCCTAAATTTAAATGTAAATACCCACATGGCTGGTGGCTACCTTATTGGACAGCAGAGATCTAGAATAAAAATGCTGAATGGACCTTAGAGTACATGTAAGGCAACACATTCTTTTTATTTTAGAGGAATATAGGACCCAGAGCGTGAAAATGAGTAAAACCAAGCCTAGGATCCTCATCTCTTGACTTCTAGTCCATAATTTCTTCCACTAAACTTGAAATTGTTAAAAATGTTACTTTGAACTTTAGTATTTGAAGATTATCATAGTAAGGCTTTGCTTATATTTACAAAAGCATTGTAACAGAAAATAAATTTTGAATTACAATTGTGACTTTATTTTATCATATTTATTTTACATTTTATGATTGCTAAATAGGTCATATATTGACATCTTTACACATTTGTTGGGAGCAAAAGAGTTGAAAGTAAAGTTTTCTTCCCATCTATGTTATTTAGCCAGTGATTCCCCTCTCCAAAGGGATCAGTAATAGTTTCTTTGTGTATCTTTTTAAACATTCAGATATATTAAGTATTTAAAACTGTGTATTGTTCTCTCATCTTTTTAAACAAATGGTAGGATATTATGTACACTACACATTCATATTTTTGCATTAAACTTATATATGGAGATCTTTTGATATTAGTATACAAAGAGGGTACTTTAAAACAGATACATAACATTCCATTGTACATACCAACTGTAGTTTAATGCATCCCTATCAATGAATATTTACTTCCTTTCCAGTGTTTTCTCTTAAAAGTAATGCTGTAGTGAATAACTCTGGACACATAACTTTCATGTGTGCAAATACATTGTAAGATAATTACTAGAAATGAATGCACTAGGTCAAATAGTATGTACATATTTTAAATTTTGATAAATAGTATAAATTGCTCTCCATAGTCACAGTATTTTATATTCTCACCAACAATCTATAATCTCTATGCCTTTATCAACCCAGTGTGTTACCAAACTGATCAATTCATACCATTCTGATAGGGGGTATCAAATTTCAGTGTAGTTTAAATGTACATTTTTAAAAATTGTGAATGGGCTGGGCATCTTACATATATGTAAGGGCCATTTGTGTTTTATTTATTGTGAAATACGTTTGTATGCTTTGTTCATTTCCATCAGTTTTTAAAATTGACTTACGGGAGCTTTTATATATAAGACAAATTATGCCATATATGAAAAACAAAATGCAAACATTTTCTTCAGTTGTTTGCCTTTTTCACTTTGTTTTTCATGCTGTTTGCTATGGAGAAATTATAACTTTTTATGTAGACAGATATGCCAATCTTTCCTTTTATAGCTTCTGGTTTTTTGAGTCAAAAATTGAGAGACTTTCCTCATTCTGAGAGTATAAAATAGTAATTATTTTTAATTTTAATTAATTTTTATTGACACCTAATAATTTTGCATGTTTGTGGGGTACCATGTGATGTCCTAATACATGTACATGTTGTGAAATGATCAAATCATGGTCATTAGCATATCAATTACCTTAAACATTTATCATTCCTTTGTTGTGAGAATATTCAAAATTCTCTCTTCTAGCTACTTGTTAGCAGTAGTCACGTTACTGTTCAATAGAGTACTAGAACTTACTCCTTTCTATGTAACTATATCTGCTGACCAACCTTTCCCCATCTCCCACTCCCTCCTATTCTCCCTAGTCTCTGGTAACTACTATTCTACTTTCAACTTCTATGATATCAGTTTTTCTAGATTCCACATGAGTGAGATCATGTTGTATTTTTCTCTCCATGCCTGGCTTATTTCACTTACCATAATGTCCTCTAGCCTCATTCATGTTGTTGCAAATGGCAGGATTTTATCCTTTTTATGGCTGAGTAGTATTCCATTGTGTATATGCACTGTGTTTTCTTATCTGTTCATCCCCTGATGGACACTTAGGTGGATTCTATATTTCACTATTGAAAATACTGCTGCGATAACATGAGAGTGCAGATATCTCTTCTATATACTGATTTCCTTTCCTTTGGATATATACCCAGTAATGGGATTGCTGGTTCATATATTTTTTAACATTTTGAGGAGCTTCCGTATTGTTTTCCATAATGGTAGTACTAATTTACATTCCCACCAGCAGTGTATAGGAGTTCTCCTTCCTCTATATCCTTGCCAGCATAATAATGATTTTAATATATTTGGAATTTACGCTAAAGATGTGAAGTATGACTCAGACATCATTTGTTAAGCAATCCATATTTTTCCCAGTTATTTGAGATCCCACCTTTATTACACAAAAATTGTAATATATCTTTGAATCAACATCTCACTTTGTAGTTTCTTCCATGGAATCTGCCTATTCTTGCCTGTACCACTTGTTTTAATTATTTTAGATTTTATAGTATACTTTGGTATATTGTAGAACTAGTCTCCCATTGCTGCATTTCTTTTTTAGACTGTTCTTCACCACTGTTGTTTATATTTTGTATGAAATTTAGATTCAACTTGTCTATTTCAAAAACAATTTCTGTTGGTGTTTTTAGTAGGATCACATTAAAGTTCAAGAGTGATTTAGAGATGTCCAAAAGGCATTGAATCTTTCTATCTGGGAACATGATATGCTGATATGCATTTCCATTTGTTTAAGCATTTTTTTGTCTTTTCTGTCAGTGTTTAATGGTTTTCCTCCAATAACTTTTACCATCTATAATTTAGCTTATTTCCACATTGTCAAAATGGGTCTTTTGTGTGTATGTATCAAAGCTATTGATTTGTATAGGTTAACTTTGGCCTCTTCTAAATTCTCTCATTTTAGAAAAAATATATTTTAGCAATTGGTTATTTTATGTTTTCCAAAGTCCTAAATATAAATGTACAGGTGATGTTAATTGCACTTCTTCCTTTGAAATTTGTATGCCTTTACTTTCTTTCTCTGATGTAGTTGTATTCACTATTTCCTCCAGAACTAGTTAAACTAGAGTAGAAATTTTTGGCATTTTTTTGGTTCCTTATCAAAATTGGAAAAACTTAGATTTTTCCCTTGAAACATAGTGCTGGCATTTAGGTTGAGATAGAAATATTTCATTATATGTTTTTAATCAAGAATGGATTTGAATTTCATCAAATACTGTTTAAACATCTATGATAATAATTTGAGGTCTCCATAGGTTTATTAATATCATAAATGAACTATTTTAGCCTTATAACTTTAAAAGCCTTATTCTTTTAAAGTTTTATTCATTCTCCTCCCATTCTTGTTCACTATTCCTTCCCCGTTCTTGTCCTATATAAAAACCCCAGTGGTCCCTGCTGTGAATTCAATGACATCTTATTTCTTTTCCTTGAGTCAGAGCAAATGTGCACATCAGAAGAGCAAAGTGTCAAGTGATAATAGCTGGAAATTGAGCTAGAAATAAACAGAAAACATTTTCTTCATTATTATTTGTGTGTATGCTTGTGTTTTTTTACAAGGGAGTAGACCACTGTTCCACGTGTTATACAGTTGTTTTATGGTGGAATGCTCTAGCGATGGAAAAGGAGAACAGAGTCTAGCCATGTAAAGTTACTAAACCTGCTTGGATATGAGTCAAGGATATCCTTTTTGTGCCCAAACTAGAAAACCTTTCCCCTTCTCATATTTTTGAGCAACGTGTTTTATGTTGCAAAGTAGCCCACTGTCTCTTTTCAACTGCATAAGCCCAAATAACATTTTATATTCCAGTCAGTCACAAAATGAAAACAGGAAACGTCTTTGAAGCAAGGCAAAAATGTCAGAGTGTCTAAAATATAGAAGTACTTGGTGAAACACTTTCAGCATCTTAGCTCTGCCTCTGGCTAGTCATTTCCACTCGCTGGGCTCAGTCAGTTCTTTCATTAGTGAAACAGAGGTGGCTGAGCACTTCCTGTGAAACTGCAGGGACAGGATTGTGGCCCTCTGGAGAGGGGGCCGGGAGGAAAAGGAACCAGACAGCTGGTTTTCGGGAGCCACCAGATGGGAGCAAATTTCCAAGTCTGCTGAGAAGAATGATCTAGAGTAACAGAATTGTTTTGTGAAGGAGCCTTCCTAAACCAAATGTTCTGAGTGTCCCTGCAAGCAGAGCAAATGAGCACATACCGTGTTCATGGGGAAAAGGACGAATGACTGTACAAATGGAGTAACACACAATTTACGAAAATATATGTGGTCTAAATTTAGTATCAAGGTGATGGGCAAAATGACTTACTCCAATTCGTGATGGTCCTGTTGCAAATTCAATGACAAAGCCAGCCAGTCTACCTAGTCCATAGTATCCAGCAGATGTATCGGTGGAGATGGCCCGAGTACATGCTGCTTAAATAAGATAAATCATCTGTGAAGAAGGAAAAGGTCAAATGTGCTATTCTCTGTCTTTTTTTTTTTTTTTTGGTCTGAATTAAATGGAAACCATTAAAATTTCTTCCAAGAAAATAAAAATCAGCGCCTACAATAATGCTGTCTCCTTCTGACCCAGCCAAGTCTGACTGCATTCCACCTGGGCCTTGCCTTTGTCTCTCATGTTTTTATCCCAGAATAAGTAGGCTACCTTGTAGTAAACAGGAAATCTTACTTTGACATCGTACCAGTTAGTCATGCTTGGTACTTGATCCATTGTCTTCTGCCCCAATGTCATAGAAGATAGGTTTTCCCAACTCTCAGATGGAAAATCAGGAGTGCACTACACACAAACACACACACACACACACACACACACACTCATCCTCAGAAATATTTTCACAGGTCCACTTTTCTCTGTGTTACGGAGGTTACATAATTACATCAGTGGATGTCCTACAGTCTATTGGTATATGTAGAGCACCTACACTCTATTAGGTGCTGTGTAGGACACAAATAGAGAGAAGGGAGAGAACACTGCCGAGTCATTAGGGGCATGCTTTCAGTTCCTATACAGCCATGTTTTTTTTCTTTTTTATCTTTTTTAGACTTGGCCTGTGCTTTATTCTTAGTTTGGGTTTAGTATGTATTCATTCATTCATATTGCCATGTGTGTTCGACAAATATTTTGGGAATCCTGCTCTGTGCCAGACATTGTGCTAGGTTAGAGGGATGCAAAGACAAATTAGAACTCCTTTTCTCAAGGAGCCTTCTGGTTATTGTATTCGTGCTAAAGTTTTAAAGATACTATAATTTGTCTGCCTAGAATGTAGTTAGATCTCAAAAGAAGAATTCCTGAGGGTTGGAGGTTTGAGCGGCAGAAGAACGATGATGAAACAGTTTTGAAAGATGAGTAGCCTATTTGTCAGGGAGGTAGGAATGGGATATAGTTTGCAAACTTAATCTTGTCAAACCTTGTCATTCTGTAATGGAGGCATAGTTGTGCAAACTGGAAGTAATTGATTTGCCCAGGGACAGAAGACTTGGTTAATAGAAGAAAAGGATCCCTAGGTCCCCTGATTGTTGGAGAATTGCTGTTAGCAGTCTTGGTTAACCTGGTTTTTATTATGGCTTCTCAATAGACATGATTCTTTCATAAGATCACCTGCAAACAACCAGCTACTGATATATTTGCTTGTATGTGTCATATCTGACTTAAGTACATTTTCTGTAGACAATCTTGTTTTAGGTCATGTACTCATTACTCACTAAGTGCTTGTTTTCTCCATTCTTGGCAATCTAAATTAGTAAGCAACAAACTGACTTGGTGGGTTCAACTCAGTAATATCCAATGAAGCCATTTCTTCCCATTCCGAAATCCTAATTTAGCTGTGGAAAGTTTGGATCAATAGAAATTAAACTCCATAAATGTCAAAATTATGGGTTGATAACCTCTTCCAAGAATCATTGCCTGACCATCAAGTTCCTTCTACCTGACCACTCCTTCCTGTGCTTTTATCACATATTACTCTAAGGGATCATGTGTAATTTGTTGTCTTCCTCAGCTAGACTATTTCTTGAGGTCAGGAAATGCATCATTTTATCCATAGCATCTAACTCAATATCTAATGTGTAATAAACACTTAATAGAAATTTACTTAATAGCCAGATAGATAGTTTAAGATATGCCCTTGATATAGTCAAGAAGACAAAATGTATGGATACATTTCCTTTTTGTGCCTGGTTCCTCTTTCTGCATTGTCATGGCAAGTTTTACCCTCTATCTTCTTGTGGACCAGCAGCTGCCTTAATTGACAGTCCCATCAAACCCTGGATTTCATAGGATGTCCCAGACAATGAGAAATGGCTTCAAGACAGAAAATTGTCTGTGTCTTAAAATAATCTTCTCTAAATTATGCATATTAACACAGATATGTAGCAAACTATAAAGATTATTTTGCTCTGAAGAGGAATTCAGAATTAGAACTTGGATGTAGCAGGACACCTCTGTTCTCTTTGCCATAAAGAAGAATAAAACACCTTTTATATTGAATTTCGGTGAACCTTGCAGCCAGCATCTGTCCCATTAATTTTCATATATGGGAACAATGTGGCATGATTACTCACTAGCAACAGAAGTAGCAGTTTTATAAATCTTGTGTTGTAGTGCCTGGAAGGGACAGGGTTGTGCTCTCATTGTTTCCATATTCTTTGCAAAATTCACCTTTGCAGTGGGTGGTTTGCTCTTTCCATTCCAGATGTGCACAGAAATATGCAGTGTCACTAAATGTCATGTGGCTTAACATTTCTCCAATTTTCAGCTAATCTACTGAGAAAGTAGTAATTTTTTCTGACTAGTGGTGGCCTACTTCTCATGTAAGGCTGTCTTTTACAATGAGGGAAATTGGCCTCATTTTATTTATAAAGGTGCACATAAGTCTGGTGCTTTCTGGTTATGGGACTGCTTAATCTACCCTCTCTTTCATTTGATCCTATAGAATTTGGGGGAGGGATGAACAACAGTTTCACTGATGTGATTCAGATTCAATTTGCTGAGAACCTGATTGTGTTTATGACACTAATAAGAAACACTTTAAACCTTTTAATACTGATTCCCAGTCACTCTGCTTCTTCCCTTTCTACTGATGATACTTTGTGATCTACATAGTTTAAACTTTCATTACACAAGGAAACTTCTACTATCACTTGATGTGTATGTGAAAAGGCTATGGGGAAAAAAGGTTTCATTTTTGTTTGAGTTTTATACTTTTCATCGGTCATTGTCAATGTGGCAAGTATGCTCTTTTGTGGGATGATCCAACACTAGGGCTTCATATTCAATATCATGTACAGAAATAGTAAATGTCAACAACAGCTAATGTTCATTGAGTGCTAATCTTCCAGGTACTGTTCAAAAGAGTTTTACCTATTATCAACTCAATTCTCCCAAGAGCCATATGATGTTGGTACTGTTATTATAGATAAAGCCACTTACGCACAAAGAGATTAAGCAACTTGTTCATTGTTACAGAGTTGGAAGTGGAAAGCCAGGTCCTAACCCAAAGGCTCTGTTCTGCACTTCTCTGCTGTCTGCAGGTGGGATGAGAGGTGGGTGCTGAGCTGCCTCCCATGGTGCTGTTTTGAAACCTGCCCATCCCAAAGCTAAGGGAATATCGCTGTGCTAAAGGGTTCAGTCAGCAGCCTTGCCAGCCTAGAACCACCGTCCATGCATGTCATGGGCAGCTCTCTGAGATTTCTGGTACCTCTTACTGGCTTGTTAAGTTGGCAGATTCTTCTCCCCATCTGCTTCCTTCATTATAAAATTCCCATTTCCATTTTGCCTCTAGGTAGAAGCTCATGGAACTCAAATGGGAAACGATGATGGTAGGATTTTCCTGCTGAAAAGAGGTATCTGAAAAGGAAAAGATAGTGTGTTTAACATGGAGAAATGAAATCCTCCAAAAGGAGCTTCATGAACTAAATTATCCCGAATGGCCTTACCGTCTGTTGTCAGCATTTTTCTGCTGCCCCTTTGAGCTTCAGTTTACTCACTCATGTGTGGGTCAACTCTACTCACCTGTGAATGTAGAAAATAAAACCTACCCCCATAAGGTTGCAGTGAAGATTAAGTGATGTCATGTTTTTAAAAGTGCCTCTGTAGGCCCTGGTACATTCCAATGACTTGGTGAATGTGTTCTCCCTTTTCTTTTCCAAAGGGAATTTTGAAAAAAAAAAATGAAAGTGAGTTTTGAGGATCGTAGAACAAGTAATCCCAGCACTTTGGGAGGATCATGAGGTCAGGAGTTCATGACCAGCCTGGCTAACATGGTGAAACTCCGTCTCTACTAACAATACAAAAATTAGCTGGATGTGGTGGCAGATGCCTGTAGTCCCAGCTACTTGGGAGGCTGAGGCGGGAGAATCATTCGAACCCAGGAGGTGGAGGTTGCAGTGAGCTGAGATCACGCCATTGCACTCCGGCCTGGGCGACAGGGCAAGACTCTGTCTCAAAAAATTACAAAATAAAAATAATAAATAAACAAACAAACAAACAGTAAATCTTCTATTAATTCTCCTTTTAGCCCTTCATAGAAGTCTATTCTTCAGGAGCTAGTTTATAACTTATGGTTGGATACACTTATGAAATTATTGGTATGTCAGATGTGATTCTATCAGTAGTCTTCAGGGTTCACAGCTTGTTAGGGAAAAACCTCCTAAAAAGAAGTTCTTTTTGTCTATTCTTCATTAACTTATTTCCCCTGTATAGCATTAAAATGGGTCCTCTTTACATATTATGCTGCTTTCTAAGGGAGAAATACTACTGCCTATTATTACAGTTCTTTTTATCCTGTTTGATACTTCAGTGGTTGATTAACTGTTACTTAATCCTGAAATGCAGAGTAGGTTTTTGCAAGTGGTTGTAGCCTGGTTTTGAACGAAGGTGAAAATGCTGTATTTGTTAGCTCTAGATCAGCAGAGGTGAATAAGGATCATGAATTTAGGAGACTGGCGGTTTTTTATTTATTTATTTATTTTACATAAAAGTTGCTTTGTTCCTAATCAGTGGATTAGAATTTCTTTAATTGCATTCTGACCAAAGACTTTTGGGTGTTCAGTAGGGCAAGTTAGCATGTGTTGCATTTGAATTAATACATTTGAGACACATTTTCTTACTGAAACTGATATGCATGAAGCAGAAAAGATAAAGACTTGAACATACCTTTTTATTTCTTGATTTTAATGTTGAACTTCTATTCTCAGAATGGATTTTATAGGCAACAGTATGCACTTAAATTTATGATCTGTTTACGAGACCTCACTGTATTTTGACAGAGGTCAAAATAAGGGAAATCAATCTTGGTTCTCATTCCAAAGAGTTTTTTTCCTAATGTATTAAAAAGGCTTTATTACACTGTGTTGATATCCATGGCACAGAGTTCCAAAGACATCCCCAAGACAGGGCTTTAAATGTGAGGTTTGAAACCCAGGCAAGTCAAGCAGGGTAAGCGATCTTTTCACCCAAGGTTTTAAAATAACTGCTGGTAAGGCCTTCTCACAAATTTTCATTCATTTCTACCTAGTTATAAGCAGGAAATTCTGAAAGCAGGTGAATTCTAAAATTACCTTATAACGTGATTTCAGAATATAGTAATACAAAGTGAGAAGAACTCGAGGATGCTGTTTGGATCCTTGAGTACTGTAAGTCCTGAGGTTTAATTGACGAGGTGATGGATTTCTTTTATGGCTGAACTCAGGCTGAAAGGCCTAAAGGCAACACGAGGCAGTTCATCACAAACCCTATTCTCTGTTTTTACATTCTGGTTCATTACCAGCGCCTTCCTCAGTACTTCTATTTATATAATGTTGTTCTGGTGGAGGTTTATGCTAAATTTCTTTTAACTTCAACATCCAACAAATATTTTTAAGGACTAATGTGTGCAAAGAATTATGCTAGGTGTTACCTAAGGCTTCAAAGAACTTGGATGTCAGTGTTGGACTGTAAAGTGCTCACAGGAAAATAGAAAAATCTTGTTTGCAAATAACTGGAACATAATGTACAATGGAATGTGTCATAAGGAGAGTGCAAACAATGCTGTAGGAATTCCAATGAAATTGATCCTCAACTTTCATTGTATTCCCCGTTATGTGCCTCTCCTTAAAAGAAAGAACTTTAAGAACTCTACATCTTTTGGTGGCGATTTCCTAGATGGAAAAATAATGAATATCAAACATAATGTGTTAGGATTGGTGAGGTTGAAGAAGGTCTATGCATTTTATCATTTAGTGAATATGTATTGACTGGCTGCCTGTTCAGTGTCAAGCACTATAGGTGGTAATGTAGCAAGACGTTCATGAACTAATAATAAAGGGGCATCTCTGTATTTCACAAACATTTGCTGAATGAATGAACTCATTACATTTTATTCTCCTATATGGTTCCTAGATAAGTTCTACTACCGAAAGGAAATCTCTTATGGAATCCAAGGTTTGGAAAGGGCTTGAGTGATCACATTAATAGGTTTCCCTTTTATTTGCCTTTTTGAATCTCAATATGGAATAACTTTGACTTATCCATAGTGAATTGCATCTCATTGGTGTTACACAATCTTTCCAGTTTTTCAAGATGATTTTTAACTTATGCCAACCAACATATTAAATATCCTTTCCATCTATGGGATCCATTCCTTTTTCTAAGTTTACCTAAGACTTTCAAAGACATTAAGCCATCAGAGCCAAAAACAGAGCTTCTCTACGTCCATGTTGATATTCTCCTTATCTACACACTTTCGTTCATTCAATAAATATTTACTTCCAGAGTGTTAGGATGAGCTATGAGTTACATAGTGATGAATTCAGCAGACATGGCTTCTGCCCTCATGAAGCTTACAGCCTACACCTACAGAGGGTGGGGCTGTTGAAGCAGCTAAAAAACCGTAACTTTTCTACTATTGTGCAATAAAAGAAATGTTTTTCTTGAATTTCTCAGATCATTTCTTGCCAGCCTTTTCTCATGTCACTAACTGGAATGAACTCCCTTTTGTCATACCTGACTATCAACATCTTATACATTCAGAGAAGGCCACATAAATGTTACTAGCTGCAAAAATCTTATTCATGTCTGTGAAATCCATTAACACGTGGCACCACTTGAGTTGGGCTCATCACTTGCTGATTTCTGCTGTCATTATTTGTGAATGTCTAAGTTCCCTACAAGCTCATACTGTCCTTTCAAACAGGGATTAAGCCTTTAACATTGTTGTATCAATTCATAACATTGAGGATAATACCCTGTTTCAAGAGGCGCAACTATAGACCCTTTCTGTCCAGTAATAAAGATGTTGGTAAGAGTAAACAAAAGGTCTCATTTATTGATAAACTGGTTAGAATCAAGGAGGTCTGAGCATGACACTATGGCTCCTAAATACTTTCATTCTAGACATATAAAACTTCTAGATGCTTTTTTGGAGATTAAATTCAGACAATTTTAAACTTTAGATACACATTACAACACAAAGAAATGCTCTATTGTAAACTTTAATGGGGGAAGGCCTGTAATTCAGGAAACCGTCAGATCTGCATAATGAAAAATCAGATATTTCTTATCTATTTACACACTCTGATTTCTAACATTCTGAGCAATAATATTTCAGTGTTCTAAGTATTGGTTAAGTTTTTAAAGTGTTCCAAATTATATAACTAGGTGACTGATCTCAAAATTAGGCAAGTATTTTGGATTACACAGAGTGCCTAAAAGTGCATTTTTCTTCCTGAAGGGGAAAGCCATGTGCCTAACCAATATTTTCATTCCCTAAGTATCCATGGAATTATGATAGCTCACCCTCATCAGTCACCCAGGCTCCCATTGGTGTGAATTGGGCAATGCTGTTTACATAGCAAATATACTTCCTTTTATACAGGGGTCCACACCCCTGGGCCATGGACCAGTACTAGTCCATGGTCTGTTAGGAATCAGGCTGCGCAGCAGGAGGTGAGCTGCAGGTGAGTGAGCAAAGCTTCATCTGTACCTACAGCCGCTCTCCATTACTTGCATCACCATCTGAGCTCTGCTTCCTGTCAGATCAGCAGCCGCAGCAAATTCTCATAGGAACGTGAACCCTATTATGAACTGCACATGCAAGGGATGTAGGTTGCACCCTCCTTATGAGAATCTAATGCCTGATGATCTGTCACTGTCTCCCATCACCCCCAGATGGGACCAATTAGTTGCAGGAAAACAAACTCAGGGCTCCCTCTGAGTCTAGATTATGGTGAATTGTATAATCATTTCATTATCTATTACAATGTAATAATAATAGAATTGAAGTGCATAATAATTGTAATGCACTTGAATCATCTCCAAACCATCCCCCACTCCCACCCTGGAGCATGGAAAAATTATCTTCCATGAAACAGATCCCTGGTGCCAAAAAGTTTGGACTGCAGCTTTAGTAGATCCAGGGGCATAGTCTTAGAGTATGACAAATGCACAAACCTTTTCTTTTAAAACAGGCTCCATAGGGATGGAAGAGAGGGAACCAGTGACAATCTGTACGTCCATTTCATGCCAGACATGCTGCTATGTGCTTTCCATATATTGTATCGTTCAGCCAACAGGCATCTAAAGAATATAGAGTCAAGAAGAGTTAAGCCATTGCCACAAGATCACATAGCTAGTAAATGGCTCAAACCCAGTGACTCAAACCCAGGATTTCAAACCTTAAATAAGGCTCTCACTCCTACACTGCACAACTGTATATCTGAGTGTTTATCAGCAAATTACATGGATGTAAATTCACTTATGAAAATGTCAAGATATTGTGAGTCCTAGTGCTTTTAGGAGAGAGTATTTAACTCATTTCAGACAACATATGTTAACTTCACCAAAAGTTTGACTCACTCTTGGTCACTATGATGGTGCAACAACTGTCCACTAGACAAATAACTAACTAGTATTTTATCCTTGCCCCCTGTTTCTTTTGAGAAAGCCACAGTGGACTTCCTTTTGTCTCTGGTTTCACCCTTAAAGGGAGAAATAGTGTTGCATTATCCTTGGAAGGGTCTTCTGCTGACCCATCCTTGATGTTTCCGTCACAGGGTGATGATGGGACGTTTGCTGCATCACATTTCCCTTTGCTTTCATGAATGTGTTACTCGTGATAAAGAATGTCAATTCTTTCTTTAGTAGCAGTTTGCTGTGTCTCCCTGCAAATAATGTGTCAGTTAGACTACCTATAAATCTGAGTCAGTGATGTATTTCTCTAAGGTATATTTATGTTTTGAATTTATCTCTGAGGAATCTGTTGGGGGGAAATTTTACTTTAATATGTTTTATAAAAAGGTGAGAAAATAATAAAGTGTAATGAAGATAAGATAAATTTTCTAATAAAATAAAATATAGAAGTGTTCAAAATTTTTGCTTTCCCCATATGACTTTGTTTTTTCCCCCAAATGTTACCCTCATAACAAGTGAGTTGGGTCTCTTGGTGGGTATCAACACAGTGACCACAACCAAGGAGGATTTAGCAAGGGGATCTTGTTACTTGTAACAAGTAAGGGGAGCACCAGGAGCAATTCCCAAAGCAGCGACTCTCCAAGCTGGGGAGTGGTCAGATTTTATAAGTGTAGGGTAATAAGGTGTGATCTGATTGGATCCTGCAAAGAGGTGTAATCTGACTGGATTTTGCCGTGGGATGATATCAGAGCTTGATCTGTTTGGATCCTGGATCCTGCCATTGTTGTGTCTGCTTTTAATTCAGTCCCTACTCCTTGGTCAGAGGTTGCACTGTTGGCTCTTCCACACATGCTCAGGTTACGTGACCTGAGGGTCCATGGCAACTGAAAAACAAGTGGAACTTTGTTACATAGAAAATTGAACCAGATTGGCCTGGCATGGCTACACAAATGGATGTCTCTATTCAGCCTTATTTATCCACAGTTTTTCCTCCTGCTGATCCCTTTTTCTTGCCTGTCCTCCCTGCCTACTCACTTGCTTTCTGGCCGTTCTTGCCTTTCTTCTTAGCCAGAGCTGTATAGGGATTTAGTTCAGTGTTTCCTCCTTCATTGTCATTGGACAATATTCACTTATCAGCTCCCGGTCACCTCCCTCTCATCACCTGTGACTAGTCTTCCTCCCAGGTTCATTGCCATTTTCAAAGTGAGTCTGCACTCTCTTGCCACCCGTTTTCTTATCACCCACTCTCTATGTGATTACTTGTGATTTGACATCTGCCCATGCTACTACAATGAAATGGCTTTCTCAGAGACTATCACATGATGTTATTAACAAAACCTGATTAGTGCTGCTTATTTTCTGCAGTATTTACTGTTGTTAGACACCACTTCCTTCAACTTTCTCCTCTCTTGGTTCCAGGGCACTATACTAACTTTGGTGGCCATATACTCGGTGCCTCCTTATACATGAGTGGAAATAAGGGGTTCAGAATGAAATGATTCAGTCAGTCTCGTAAAGAGATAGGACACCTATAGAGATTAAAATTCTCAGAGTTAGTAAGCTCATTGCTTTATTGCACATTATGTTGACAAAGAAGTAGAAAGGGAAAGCAAAATCCTTCAATCTATGTTGCTAATTAAAAAATGATTTTCTTTTCTTCTTTTTAGTAAATGTTTGATGGTGTCTTGGGAGTAGCCTTAGTAGCGAAAGGAAATATTTAAGCATGTCTTTTGAAAAATATCTTTCCATTTTCTGTGGTTATTGTATGTGTAAAAATTGGACACCATTTCTTAAAAGGATTATGTGAAAATTTTATGATGCCTGGTTGGTGAAAGGCAGAATATCCTGAAATATTTAAAATGTAGATTCATATTCTTTCTATTGTTTTGATATAATTAGAATTGTCAACTTTAAAATTATATTGAAAGGCATTTTATTTTTAACATTGTTTTATTAGGTGAGTGCAAAAGTAATTGTGGTTTTTGCATTATTGAAATTTGCCATTTGATATGGAATACATTCTTAAATGTAGTTATGGTATACATTATTTTAATAGGTATTTCTCATTTTTTTGGTAATGACTTACTACTTGCTGTTTATTTTATGTTTATTTGAGACTATGAAAATGATGTTAGATAAAAAGCAAATAAGCAATTTCTTTATTGTAGTTCAAAATGGGTCATAAAGCAATGGAGGCAACTTGCAACATCAACAACTCATTTGGTCTGGGAACTAACGAACATACGGTGCAGTGGTGATTCAAGAAGTTTTGCAAAGGAGATGAGAGCCTTGAAGATGAGGATTGTAGTGGCCAGCCCTTGGAAGTTAACGACAACCAGTTGAGAGCAATCTTGAAGCTGATCCTGTTAAAACTACAAGTGAAGTTGCTGAAGAACTCAACGTTGACCATTCTATAATCATTCGACATTTGAAGCAAATTGGAAAGGTGAAAAAGCTCGATAAGTGGATGTCTCATGAGCTGAGAGAAAATAAAAAAATCGTCATTTTGAAGGGTTGTTTTCTCTTATTCTATGCAGCAACAACAATTTCTCAGATTTTGACTTGTGACAAAAAGTAGATTTTATATGACAACTGGTGATGACCAACTCAGTGGTTGGACCAAAAAGAAGCTCCAAAGCATTTCCCAAAGCCAGACTTACACCAAAAAAAGGTTATGGTCACTGCTTGGTGGTCTGCTGCTGGTCTGATCCACCACAGTTTTCTGAATCCTGGGTAAACCATTATATCTGGGAAATATGTTCAGCAAATCAGTGAGATGTACTGAAAACTGCAATGCCTGCAGTCAGCATTGGTCAACAGAAAGGGCTCAATTCTTCACGACAACGCCCGACTGCACATTGCAAAACCAATGCTTCAAAAGTTGAATGCATGGGGTTATGAATTTTTGCCTCATTTGCCATATTCACCTGATCTCTTGCAAACTGACTGCCACTTCTTCAAGCATCTTGATAACTTACTGCAGGGAAGATGCTTCTACAATCAGCAGGATGCAGAAAATACTTTCCAAGAGTTCATCAAATCCTGAAACACATATTTTTATGCTACAGAAATAAACAAACTTATTTCTCATTGGCAAAAACATGTTGATTGTAATGGTTCTTATTTTGATTAACAAAGATGTGTTTGAGCCTAGTTATAATGATTTAAAATTCATGATCTAAAACCGCAATTACTTTTGCATCAACCTTAATATTTGAAAATTAAATTGTAAAATTGCAAAAAGAAAGCCCATATTAGCTGTTAATAAATATAAAATATATAAAATGTATGTGTGTTGAACTAAGTGCCTTGAGTCTATGAAGCTAAGAAAATGAAGACAACAGCTTTACTAACTTTCCATCTCATTATTGTTATAACTCCTGGTTCCATCATAATTTCATTTTTCCATCCCAACAGAATCTGAGGTGCACTCATTTTAGTGAAGCTGTTATTTTCATCACAATGTGATCTATACCTAATGATTACATTACCTGTACATTTAAAGCTCATTCATAAACCATCGTCCCCTGAGAATATACCTAACATAGAAAATTATATATATATATATATATATATAAAACCACTGAAGTGCTATAATGATGCCCTAAATTACATATTACTTTTTACAGACATAATTTGTGTTATTAAAAATAACTTCTGCATAACTATTGAGGAATAAAACAGCCACTTATGCACAAGGTGAGGGATATCTGCGTAGTGTCATTTCTGAGCTAGACAAAAAGTATGTTTGGTAATCTATTGTATCTTTTGCTACAAAAGCAAAGTGGTTCCTTATGGTTGGCTGAACCTCTTTGGGTTCTTGTTCTATCTTTCAGCAAATGAAGATGCTAATTATCTTTATCCTAGCCTTTTATAACATTACCTTAGCTCTTCAGAGTCAAATGGAACCTGGAAAATCGAAGTTCCGTTTTACATTTTGCCCTTGAGCATTTCCTATGGTGGGGAGGTATGTGTCTAGATTTGGAAAATAAGCCTGCTTAGTTTTTTTCCCAGCTGGATGCTTAGAAACAGCACCCTCTAGCAAAACCATGCCTAGGAAAACAAAGTATCCAGCTAGGCTTTCAGAGTTACTTGGGGGCAGGACATGGATAGCTACATCCCTGGAGGAAAATTAATACAAGCAGTAGATCCAAATTTATTTCCCATGCAAAGAACATTAGCTGAGAGAGAGCTTCTGTATATAGGTTTGCAAAGCTGTGAGAACAAAGCCAAAGGCACTCCTGGGTTTGCTTTGTGATATAGTCTCCAAATGGATACTATTATGATTAGTCTATTCTGAGTTCCTTAAATGCTGTTGTAACAATGTCAGAGGCCATGTTCAAGTCTAAAATACGTGTGATGATGATCATAGCTGCTGAAATACTCATAATGATGAAGACATAGTAGCAACAAATTATAATAGGAGAGCACTTTTGTGCAGCAAAATACTTCTGTGGAGCAGAATTAGATCATGAAAATGTTGCATGGTGGGCATTTAGTCATGAAAGTATAAATCTGTCCCTAATGATTGATGTGAATCAGCTTTCAAACCTATTAGATGTGCCATTTAACCAGGCAACATATGCCCATTATTTTTTTGCATGAAAAGCAATTGCCGTATGTTTAATAGTTACTGAATTGTGACTGGCAGGTGTGTCCCACCATAATAATAATGATGACAATAATATCTTCAACTTCAATTCACTCTCCACAAGTCAGGGCAAAAAAGAATAAACAATGATTGTGTGGTGTGTTTGAGTAATATAAAAGTCAGTCTAGGTAATTTAAGGCAAAGATCACTTTCAAAAGCCAGATTTAAATATTTTCCCCTTCTCCATTCAAATAATTGTCTTAGAGTTCCATTTCAACTTACTTTAATAGTTACTTCCTGCATATTTGTGATGGATTCTCAAAAACTTTCAAAACCACTTTCACATATTCTGTTACTTAGCCCTTAACAACAATGTTGAATAGGGTAGGAGAGAAACATTGTTCCCTGTTTTTCATTTAGAAAGCTGAGATTCAGAGAGGTTACATGACTGTTTCTGCTCCACAAAAAGAAAGAAATCGGTTGAATTATCTCTGATAAACCCGCCAACCTTAGTGATATGAAAGTGATCACACCTATAGAGTGGTGTCACTGTCAATATTATTCTTTTGGCAAATATATTTTATCTGGAAGTCAAGGGCAAGAAAAGAAAGTTAGAAATTGCAAATTAAGGGCTGTGCTACTGAAAGAACACCGAAAGGGTGCCCCAGCTGGGGTCTCAAACCTATACTTCTCCCCTTCAGCCTGGTGCTTCAACACTGAGTAGATCATGGTGTGCATTTTGAGGGAAGGCTAGTGTTATCTCATTTAGATAGAGTTTTGTGTTGGTGTGACACAGATGGGTTTCTATAATTAATGTCATGTCCTAGAGAGCCGTGAACATTCCTACACTTGAGGCAATGTTCAAAATCTATTACTGGTCCTTTTCATTATAAAAGAATTTGTTTTGGTCCCCCTAGATGGAACTTAAACTCATTGGGTGTGGTTGAAGAGGAACAAGGAGAAGGAGAGAAACAACATACAATAAAGTTGTCCACCAGTTGTCCCAGGAAAATTTGTTTCCTGCATAGGGGCCATCACAACTGCTGCATTGCAGTCAGCTGGGAGTATCATCTTCCATGAATCTGAAGATGTGATGAAAGATAGGCACAGGCAAAGCCTAGCTTTAAGAGAAACATAAAATGAGGGCTTTGAGACCCTAGGGCCTCTTTCCTTCTTCTTCCCCTTGATGGGCCAAAGCTTTTTCCAAATCATCTTTGTAAGAAGTCCCAGGCCCAAGATGACCTATTGAAATACCATGATCCAGTAACATCATCTACTTCTGCTGTAAATGTGGTAATCATTTTAGGTGATAGATTTCACTTTCAAGATTTCTTGAAGAACATTCAGACAGTCACCCTGAAATGGGTGAAAAAAAAAATCAGGTACCTCCTATTTCATGACAATGTGAGCCAGGATGAAGCAGTATTTTATCAGGCTTGGCATTCTGCATGCTGAGTAGAGTCCATGTGATCACCACGTATAATATTATGCTGGAGGTAGGTTTCATCTCTTGCTTGGGTTTGGAATGTAAACAATCTTGAAATTGTGTTTGGAAGGAAGGAAACCCTGGGAAATGTTTATTTTTTAAAAAGATGGATTTTTTAAAAAGCAAATACATGTTCTAATTTACAACAGGGAGCAGATACTTCTTTACTCTTTTGAGATTCTTCTGAGACATTAACCTTAAGCTATCACTTGTATGTATCAGGAGAAAAGTTGGGAGAGTGGGAGAGATGGGTAAGGAAACATTCTATTTTTATTTTTTATTTATATATTTTTTATTATACCTTAAGTTCTAGGGTATATGTGCACAATGTGCAGGTTTGTTACATATGTATACATGTGCCATGTTGGTGTACTGCACACATTAGCTCATCATTTACATTAGGTATATCTCCTAATGCTATCCCTACCCCCTCCCCCAACCCCACAACAGGCCCCAGTGTGTGATGTTCCCCCTCCTGTGTCCAAGTGTTCCTTAAATCTCCCAATGATTTATTTCAATCTGTAAAGCATTTCTAAAACTTGAGTTTGTTAATTATCACAAGGAAAAAGAAGAGAGGAAACTAGTCAATCTGATAGACTGGTGATAGTCCATATAGCCCGATAACTAAGTTGTGACAGAATATCTAACATTCAGCCATTGTTTTTGATATTTGTACTTTTTCTTGTACACTATTTGCTCTGGGACAAAAAGTCATTGGTTTTGAACTTGATTTGGGCAACTAAATGATATACTTAACCATCTGCTTTAGCCCGACCATGACTTCTTAATGAGTTTTCCATTTTATTTGGTTTTGGAAATTGATTTGCCCTTAAAAATAATATCAGCATTTAAAGTAATTTTGCTTGTTTTTTGTCTGTGCAGTAGCTGAATACGCTCTCTAAGAGAATGACTTCACATATGTAGCCTTTGTGAAGATGTGAAAATTGCTGTGCCCTAGCTACAAATGGCAATTCTGATAACAAGAGCTTGAATGTGGCCTTGAGGCGAGGGAAAGACAGAAAGAGTCCACTGAAAGTCAACTTTGTCACCTTAATTTGCAGGCACTGTGGGGAGAAAGGGATACTCCATGGGCACAGGCATCCTCCTGCGCCATATTGGCTGTAGCATTGTCTGTTATATCTGCACAATTGCTCCTTTGATTCTTCCTATGAATCATATGTTAGCAACCCAAGTAGCTGCCATTAGTTCCAGCCATATGGGTGAAGGTAGGGGCAGAGGTTGCAGAGCTTAAACATAGGTATCCAGAGATCATTGGCCCTTCCCATCTCCTGACTGGTTCTCCATCTATCAATCTGCTTATAAGCACATTCATACCACTTAATGCCCCGATACATAAAACAAGAGCAGTGACTGAAATAAACTCTCAAACTAGCAAACTGAACAAGCTATATGAGACTTCTTGGATATTGGAAATACTAAACATTCTCATAGCTATAGAATTAATTATTTGGAAGATATTGGCAAGTACCTGTTCATGTCTACAAAGTTCATCTATTAAATGGTAACTACTATTCTGAAAGTAGCAGTTAGGTTTTATTAGGGGAAGGGGGAGAATCACCACAATCATCTAAAGCTGTTTCGTTTAATGTTACCTGCCGAGATACGTGTCTAATAGGCTGCTGTGGCTCCCACCCGCCCTGACCTCTGCACATCACTGAACCTGTATCCTACTTTTAATGATACATATGTCATATCTATAAATTCCTCACGTGTCTCAGGGTGGTAAAAATGTTTCTATTCAAGAGGGACAACTAAAAACACCCATAGGTCCATCATATTGGATAAACCACTTATATCCAGCTACTGAAACTACTGGCACTACTTGAAAAATAAACTTTCTTTTACCATCTTGCCCACTTACCAGTTCTCAGAAAGTCCTGCCTTTCCTTTCCCCTTTTTATCTGATTAACCCAACTTTTAGCTCTTACATCAAATCTTCTGGAAAGCCTTCTAGACATTTCTCTCCCTCCCTTCCTCTCTGCCATTGTCTCTTTTTCAGCATAGGTTAGATATTCTACTGGGCCCTCTCATAGCTTCACAGGCATACCCATGTCAGAGTAGCCAGCACTCACTATTCCAGGAAACTTGTCTGAATTTGTAATTGGATTGTAAATATCTTGAGTGAAAGATCTTCAACTTTTTGGTTGTATTTCCAGTTTTCAACATATGTTGAGTGAATGTATTCTAAATGTAATATTAAGCATGGCCTATACCTGATAATATAAATATGGAAATAGAATGATTATTTAATTTGCCGTGTCTGTGAAGGACCTTTGATGGTATCTAGTATGAACCCTCAACTTACAGTTGAGGAAACTGAGGACCAGAGTGTATTCATTCATTGTTTGTTTATTAATTCATGAATTCATTCATGCAACACATTGCATTGAGCATCCATGTGTGCCTGGCACTGTGCTAGCCACTGAGCAGATAATGCTGAGTAGAGTAGGACAAAAGACATGGTCCTCCCCTCATACAACTTTCCTCTTAGTGCAGTAGAGACACAGTAATCCAATCATCACACAAGACATTTATGCTCACCGACTGTGCTAACTGTAGACTATGGGAGCCAAATGTTGTGAAGATTTGGCTTAATGGCAGGAATCAGGAAGCCTTTCCTCAAAGGTGTGGTGTTTGAACTGAAATCTGAAGAACCAGTAGAAGGGCAAGGAGGGAAAGGAGTTTGCCAGGCCCAGGCCAGTGGGTTTGAAGCCTTGAGGCAGAGGGGAGTGAGGTGCATTCAATAAACTGAAAGGAGGAAAGTGCAGGAGCAGAAGAATGAGGGATTCCAGAAGAAAGAGATGGTACAAGATGAGAATGAAAGATGGTCAGGGGCCAGTTCTGTAGGACTTGTAATCATTTAAAAATGTGTAGTTATTAACTTAGAACAGTGAGAGCACTGAAATGTGTGAGGGTCAGAAGAAGTGGGAGGTGGCCTGATAATACATGCATTTTGAAGAAATATCTGCTGCAGTGTAGAGAGGAGATTGGTGGACAATTGATGGACTAAGCAGGTAGGTGAGAGATAGCCCTCCTGGGAAGAATATGCTGAAGCGCGTGCAAGAGATTTTGGTAGCCTGGAGCGTAGAGAGCACCACTGACCTCTCTGTTTTTTTCTAACTTTCTCAAAAATGCTATGACCACCTACATTTTATCAAAGAAGGCCTTTATCTACCTATACTTTTAGCATGCTTTGCTTTAGATTTTCCCATTTCTCAGGTAAGGGCCCAGAAACTAATGAATGCTCCTTTCCTGGGGCCAAAAGGTTTTCAGTTTGGGGATCTCAATCACTTTTGGCACCACTGCTGTCCTTAAGGAAGCTGTTATGTAGTCTATGGTGGATCTGAATACCAGGCAGACAGATGACATTTTTATAAAGAGTATGAGGAAACTCCAGAAGTAATGTGAATGGATGAGAGGTCAAGACCACTGCTCACCTGGAAAACCAATGACTGAAGCACCAGAGGAAATAGCCTCTTGGAGGAAAGACAGAACACCCTCTTTCCAGCTCATTGATGGCAAAGCAGGTGCTTTTCTGAAGCAGGTGATGTTCTGAAGATCCAGCTCCTCAGAAACAAGTGTACCTCTGGCATGCAGAGACTCTACCACATGATACGTTTTGGCTGTATTCCTACCCAAGTCTCATCTTGAATTGTACTTTTCATAATCCCCATGTGTCATGGGAGAGACCTGGTAGGAGGTAATTGCATCATGGGGGCAGTTACCTCCATGCTGTTCTTGTGATAGTGAGTGAATTATCATGACATCTGATGGTTTTTTAAGAGGCTTTTCCTCCTTTTCTTGGCCCTTCTTCCTGCCACCATGTGAAGAAGGATATGTTTGTTCCCCCTTCTTCCATGATTGTAAGTTTCCTGAGGCCTCCCCAGCCCTGTGGAACTGTGAGTCAATTAAACCTCTTTCCTTTATAAATTACCCGGTCTCAGGTATTTCTTCATAGCAGCATGAGAGCAGACTAATACACTACCTGTAAGAACTTGGAAAAATGATTTGCTTAGAGTTCCATCTGAACAGTCATATTATTATTAAGATGTATATATCGGGGAAATAGATTTACTTCTTATGACTTTTTGCATTTTGAGATCTTACTGTTCGATGCCCCACATTGATGGAGCCATATTTCTCCACCTGGTCACCAGGCTCATTAGGAGGGACAGATATGGCCTCAGATTTCATGTGCAGTTCTTGTCTCAGCCCCTCTTTTTCTCAAAGATTCCTGCCTTTTGACTACTTTTCTCCAAGTGCCATCTTCCTTCTCTCAGGCTCTTTTGGGATTACCCAACCACCACTGTAGGCGACTCTAGTTCTGTAGGTGACTCTAGTTCAGGATCACAACTTCATGGTTTCTATAAAAATTGCCATCCCACAGACTTCTTCACATCCGTGACAGGCAGTTGAGAGGGGACTGAGGCAAAGTATTGCCCATACATGGAATTTGTGAAGACTCAATCGATGTTACTTGGATTGAGTAATAAAGGAAGTTATTTGTCTAAGTTTGGGCAGCAAGAGAATGGCAGGGAGAGAACCAAAAGCAGTTTTTAAACAATAATCTTTTTTTTTTTTTGCTGTTAAATACAGCTTGGGGGCACAGAAGAGGGATACAATTTGTTGAATTTCATTGCTACATTTTTGGACAAGGAAAGAAACAGACTCAAGACTGTTTACAAGTCTAAATGCTGTTTATTTCCCCATATTACAATAGCAGTTGAAAATTATCCTATAATATGCTACAAATACAAGTGTATTAGAGAGTTTATTGTGTATATTTTTGAACATAGTATAATTTATTGTATGATGTTAATACAGTTCTTGGTTCTTATTCTCTGTAAGAACTGGTGTTGCTGTTATCTCTAGATAGGGAGCAAACTTCATAAAATGTAGCATTCTCTCTGCATGCATAGGGGAGTAGCTTTTAAAATATTAGCCTGTTCCATTGTTCAGTTATAAAGTAAAATGGTTTTTTAAAGTGCAGGATAAGAGAATTTTTATGTTTCATTTTTAGTTATTGAATTGTCTAGGTAATGTGTTTTAGGAGGGCACTGTTCCTCCCAGAACTTAGGAAAGCAATCATTCAATCACTCAGTAATTTTTAGGGATTTTAAAATAGATATAACAATTTTAGGATGTCAAGTTTTAGATGTCTAGTTTTAACTTGTTTGGTTGAGCTGACATTTAAGTTCAGTCCCAATGTGATGTGAATGGACTTAGCCTTTTACCTCTTCTTTTTTTCCTCTTCATTGGAAACCAGTACAGAGAACACGGTCGCTTAATAAGAAAGATGTTTCCTGCTTTGTTTCCTTTTATTCAACTCAGAACTGCCTGGGGGAAAAGATTGCTTCCTTTCTGAATGTGGTAAGCCACAAAATGGAAAATGTACACACGAGCTCTTTCCTATTAACCTTGGGGAAAGGTGACAGAAATGTGTGAACAATGCTGTTAGCTGTTTAAATGTGCTTTTGTTATTATTAATTTGGTTTAAGGGTTTTGCCTAACAAGTAACTCCCTTGATTTGTGTGTTTCAGAATTGTTTAATTTTTCTGCAAAATAACAATTTGTCCTTCTGAAATTCTTTGTTAGATTTATGTCATTCCGGTTTCAATCTTGGTGATGATTCTTCTATCTGTCATGAGTGGTTTAATCTGCATGTTTATAATTATAGCATATAAAGCCACATAATTCAAGATGGGCCTTGGTATACGATTCCTTTGTATATTTTTGAAAAATAAAGACTGTAATGGCAGTAATTCAGGTGCCTGAGTTGGGAATGTTAGGTATCATCAAATATTAGCTTTTTAGAAAAATATCCGTGATAAATTAGAAACTGAAATCAGCACATTTTTCTGATTTCGGTTCTTTTGGGGAAACACTGTTGTTTTTTTAATTCGTGGCTTAAGAATTATATTTGACTATGCAAAGACAAATCCAAAATTTTAAATTCTAGTCCAAGACTTTAGATAAATTAGTGAATTAGGGAATCTGTGTATGTATTTTACAACCATATAACCATATATTGATATACATATGTCACTGAAGGTATATTGTAAAAGATAGTTTGGCCAACTGTATTGGACCAACTGCTCTTGAACTCTCTAAGTATAATTGGTTTAAGATATTGCCGAAATCACTGTTTTGCTTATGGTCTCATTCTTTCATAGTCAAGATGACAGTGCTCTAGGAATGCTTATTTCATTTCTAGAATGTCAGCCAAACAGCTTTTTATGATCCTGAGCAGTTATAATCTACCATCCCAAACACACACACACACACAAACACACACACACACACGTACACATACATAAGCACAGAGAATTTTCAGAGCGATTTATGGTGGAAGATCTGAGATTAGAACCCAGGAACTCCTAAGATTCCTTGGTTTTGTATCAAGGGTCAATAAAGAGGCATGAAGTCAGTGAAGTCAACAACTCAGGGAAATATCTCTGAGGAAATGCACAATGGAAGTGGTGGTGTAACTACCTCAAATAAATATTTTTACTGAAACTGATCAGTCATCCGTTTGATCAGGTAAGGCAGGCAAGCCCACCTCTAATTGGATGGTAATTCACTTATCATTATCCTGATTTCAGTGGATCTATGCCATACTCAAGACCTACATTTGTCTATGACCTGATTGTCTTATTGCCCTACACAGATATATAATCAGGCTAGCCTGTGTGAAACTCCTTATGACTCTTATCATCATAATTAGGCTGTTTTGGTCTTTCAAATGTATTCACTCTTTTTGAAGCCATCACTCTTTCACCACTGCCAGCTAACCAGTAGTAATCTCTCACCATGCACTGTCTGTTGCCTTATTGAGTACTCACAGTCATTCTATGGCATAGGTAATATGATTGTCATTGAGGTATCCAAGCTTCAGAGGGATTATGTTGTTCAGGGTCACACAGCTAATTTCTAGTAAAGCTGGGAATCACCTCGCGTCTATATGATTCCATGGTCTATGCACTTAGCTGTGATGTATGTGTTCTATCTCAAATGATCATCTCTAAAATCAGTATCAGTTCACAGATATTTGTGAGTCTCTCAAGAGAACTAGGGAAACTTCTGTAAAGTTAACCAAAGGCTTTTTAATGTTACGTGGTAACTGTGGTGAAGCAATTGTCAATTCCAGTTAAATTAGCTTAAAATCATAGGAGCAAACACGTATCTTTGATGATAAGCCTGGGATGGAGGTTAATGTCTTATCAATTTTGGGTCTCTCTTAGATGTTTGACCTTATCCTAACAACTTAAGCTTTAGGTAAAGTCTGCGTTTCATACTCTAATCCCTTCCTATCAGACACAGGTGCTCTTCTCTGCCCAACTGCAATTCAATCTAAGACATGCTTTCTCCAGTTAGCCTCTGGAGAATGTTGTTCCTACTTAGACTCACTGCATAGATCTTAACTCGTATTCCTGCTGGTGGTGCGCATATATGAGCTGTCACTTGACCATGCAGCCACACCTGGAGGCCCATTTCTAGGTTCAGACTCATCTCTGATGCAGCCTGTAATTTTCCCACTAGCATGCCACTCTGTAGGAATGAACCAGACATTGACACATCGTTCTATGTAGCATTTTCTTCAAATTAGAACTGCACTATAAACAATCTTTGGTCGAGGAAAGGCTTTGCTATCTACTCCATGGTCTCTTTGGGAAAAAAGATCTGGTCCCGTTAAGCTGTTGCTTCGTTTTTGCCTTTCAGGGATTATTCATGCTCTGTGTTAAATGTGAACTCTTGGTTCGGTGCATAGGAAATATATACCTAAAATACTTGTGATTTCCACCAAGTCTGAAACAGCAATCTAAAAGCTAATGCATTCATTAAATGATAGAATTGTTAAATTGGCATAAAGTGGTACAAAATCCCATCAGGGCAGGTTTGAAATCTAGATTCCTTTCAGTATGTATTAAACATGTGCATCCATGAGAAAATAGTATGATTAAAAAAAAAAGCAGGGTGTGACCTTGCTGGATTCATATTACCTTATGGAACCTCCAAATTAAGACAAATTTCTAGACATTTCTAACAAGCAGCAATACAATCAAGAAAACAAAACAATGAGGTTCAGTATTTAGCTACTACAAATTTGTCAGAAAATAAGGAGTGGGAAAATAACTTAAGATTCTAGGAAATCTATTGTATGGAGCTGAGGAGAAGGAATGAGTTTAGGTTTTTCTTTAAGTTGTTGAAGAAGGCATGGGATTATCTTCTGCTTGCTTGTCTTCCCTTAGTTTCAATGGGAAGCTTATCAGGCACGCTTATCTTACAGAAGCAAGATAAGAGGACAAAAGAATTTGGAAGATCATGGTGGAAAAAAAAAGGAATGTAGTCAGATGGTAAATTTAGTATAATTAAATTTAGAGATGGGTTAACATAATCAGAAGGTAAGGAACTCAATTATGGGATAGGTTTGATAACATAGATGGCTTAATAAAATACAAAATAGAAAGATATAAATAGAATGCTTTTATATAAATTCTGGAGGAGTTTAAAAATGAGTGTTCAAGATAACTTAGAAGGAAAGATATTAATATAAACTTGATGAGGTATGTTGGTCTTGAAGAAAAATGAAAACCTCATTTTGTGAAATGAGTGGAAGAATTCCAGCTGTTTTTCAGATTTTCACCATTTTATTAATATTTTTGGATTAGAGAATTTTAATTATGGAGGAAGGAATTTATTAAAAAGTAAACACAAAATAAAATCAATCATACAGTTTTGGCCAAATTGTTGCTTTTCTTTTACTTCATTTCCTAAAGGGCATTTCTCAGAGTCACTTGAAAGTAAAACTTGAGAGGGTTTTTGTTTTGTTTTGTTTTGTTTTTGTTTTTTTTTAAGTTAGTGGCTGTTTGTTGAAAAACCTTGTTGTAGGTTGTTAGGCATTCTTTTACTAAGAATTTTGAGTGCACCTCATGTGCAAAAGACTACTTACTGCAGAAACTAGCAGGGTTTCAAAATTAAACTCATCAGTTTTCTGTGATAAGATGATGGTTTGAGAGATACTCAAGAAAGGAGTGTGTGTTAGTAGCTCAAGATTTTTCTGTCTTTTTCCTTGTGTTCTCAGATCCACACTTTCATTTTCCTTTTTTTTTTTTTTTCTTTGGAGACGGAGTCTGGCTCTGTCGCCAGGCTCCCTGCAACTTGTACCTCCTGGATTCAAGTGATTCTCCTGCCTCAGCCTTTCGAGTACCTGGGATTACAGGCACATGCCACCATGCCCAGCCAATTTTTGTATTTTTAGTAGAGACAGGGTTTCACCGTGTTGGTCAGGATGGTCTTGATCTCCTGACCACATGATCCACCTACCTTGGCCTCCCAAAGTGCTGGGATTACAGGCGTGAGCCACTGCGCCCGTCCTCAATGTCCTTTTGTCAAGAAAGCCAGACGTTCTGTGGCATGATAGATGAAAAAGGGCTTGGACCCAACCCCAGCTCTGTTGCTTGCTTGTTGCATTGTCGTAAGAGACCCTCAAGAAGAATCTCACAACATCCAGTGCCCTCCCATAGTCTAGCTTTCCCACTTAATAGCTCCATGCAAGGGGAGCCATTTATATTGCATTAAACTTTTCTCAGTGTTCTCTAATTTCAGGGGTTCTTACTACCTAAGAGGGTCACTCCACCATGTGGGTAAGCAGGGTGTCCAGAGTCTGCCCATAGGCCATCAGCATCAGTTTTTCAAATCCTGGGACTTTCACTAAACAACTCTGGTTCTTATTTTAAAAGCAAAACAAACCAAAAAACTGCAAGCAAGCAAACTCCACAAAACCCATCAAAACCCCAAAATGTTTCTTAACCTTAATAACTTGTTCTTTTTCCATGCATATCTAATTCCTCCTTTAAAAAATACCTAAAAAGTTGAAATTGGTTTACCACATATTCCTGTTGGCCCGGGACACATAGTGATTAATATTTTTTCTTTATAAAAAATTGATTGCTTTTACCGTGACAACTTTGACAAAGTCTTTCAAAGAGGGAAAGAAATGTGAATTCAAAAGGATAATGTGGCTTTTATTTTTTTTACTTTGATCCTGTTTTATGAAGCGTTACCTAGGTTAGTATTGCCTCATGATAATCAGTGACCATAAAGGCCATTAGGATGCCTTGATAGATGCCCTTGGTCTCCCTTGACTTTGATTGAAGCATCTTAAAGGCCTGTATGCATGTGGCACAACATCTAACATTGTAATTGCTCACTCAGTAGCTCTGAGCACTCACTCTTCAATAAATTCTTGGATGCCATGGGGATGGCCAATGAACTTTTAAATTATATGTCTGTTGTTCTCTATCACCATGAACTAAATTAATGGGAAATTAGTTCACAAGGTGTATTATGCATTTTCCCTCTTTAAGGGAGGACTCTTTTTCTGACAGCCCTTCCACTTTTATCCTTTTACCATTTTATTTTATTGGCCTCAGTACTGAAATTCCTTCTTTCTTGTTCCAACTACATCAGAAACATTCAATATACTTAGCAGCCTATAGAAGTCTGACAATTACTTCCTCACAGCAGCCTTGTTTCAAGACTAGGTCCAGAATAAATAAAAGTTTTCATTTTCTGGGTGGCATCTGTTAGTTTTCAACATTGCCCAGAGAAAGAGTTACTATGGAATACCAAAAAAATGAGTTATTTTTTCTTCCTTTTGGGGAGAAACAGACATATAGAAAGCCATGAGTACTTCCTTCATAAACCATATTTTATGTACAACCAGTAAGAGAGAGAGATGATGATGATGGTTGTGGAAAAGTTGTAGTGGGTAAGCTCAATTTATTCAGTCTTCTGGGATAATGTAGGAGTAAAACATGGAAACAGGAATACAGTGTTCATCATAATTATAGCTCATCCATTCAAAGCATTTTGAAAACAGTGCTATATAAACTTTGGATGACAAATAATAAAGCATAGTTAACACTTCTCATTGGTTGTGCATTTTCAAATACATCCAAGTATTTTATCATGGCCATTCATCATTCTGTAAATCAAAACTAGATCTTTGAATTCTCTCCCTTTCCTATTCTTGGATTCAGACATGTTTGGTTTCATATAAAATCTTATGCATAATTCTGGATTTCTTGGGCCAATCAAGTAATAGTATATAATTTAATTTAAAAAACTTTTCAGAAGCAGAAACCTCAGGTTTCACATACTTCTTATTAATCCTAAGGCCTAGCAAAGGGTACAGCTGTAGCTCACCTCAATTATACACTGTAAATATTTAGATTAGAGACAGGAAATAAGTTTTGGGAGTTGCAAGAGTAGAATCAGATGTAGGAGATATTCTTGTAGAATAGAGATGGAGATGGGGTTTAAAATTTTGTATTTCACTGGTAGAGCAATAAAATCAGTACTAAAAATAAGGAGGGGCCGGGCACGATGGCTCATGCCTGTAATTGTAGCACTTTGGGAGGCCAAGGTGGGTGGATCACGAGGTCAGGAGTTTAAGACCAGCCCGACCAACATGGTGAAACCCTGTCTCTACTGAAAATACAAAAATTAGCCAGGCGTGGTGGCACGCGCCTATAATCCCAGCTACTTGTGAGACTGAGGCAGGAGAATAGCTTGAACCCAGGAGGTGGAGATTGCAGTGAGCTGAGATCAGACCACTGCACTCCAGCCTGGGTGACAGAGTGAGAATCCGTCTGCAAAAACAAACAAACAAACAAACAACAAAAAACAAGGAGGGGCATGGTCTTGAATTTTCATAGGAAGAGAAGCTGAGAAGAACAAGAATGCTGGCATTTCTTCTGTGAAATGGGTCTGAATGCCTATAAAAGACTAGCAGGTACTCAGACATGACTGTCACCACTTGGCAGCAAAGCAAGGAAATAGTACAGTATTACATTTGTGAAGCTGTTGATCAGAAAACTAGTGTGCAGACGAATTTGTGTGTTTTAAAACATTCCCAAAGTGGCAGAATATTACTGACGTTTGAAACAATAGCACAGTCTGCTATGTTAAAATGGTTATTTCCATTTTTAAATTATATTTTTTAAGTAAAAGTCTTGCTCTCTTGTTAAGTTACAGCTTTTTACTTTTTCATTTTGCTTGTCCCTGTGCTCCTTGATCCATCGATGAAAATGTGATTTTCTATTGGTGTCTTCGATAAATATGCGAGGCTATTTTCATTGCATGAGAAAGCTGAAAGGGACCTTGGCTGGTCATTTGTGTAATTGAATCATGCCTGCGTTTGGGGCAGAATTTTCATTTTATGAAAGAAACACAGGATTTCCCATGACGTTTTGCATGTCTACAGATTTAGGCGAATGGGTCTTTCCTTGGGGTCAGTGAGGTCAGTGGGGTCATGCTAGTGAATTGACTGGCGTGATATTTGCTTAACAAAGGCATGTCATAAATAAGAGACTTAATAGTCAGTTTAGTCAGTTGGCATGTTCCTTCATGTTAATGCTGTTTTTAAAATTTAAAGTAATGGATGAACTAAAGTTTTATCTGCATGTCTGGACTTCTGAAAAATAAGAAGATTTGAGGCATGGTGTATTATAGCAGAAATGTCTTTTAATTTATTTTTAATCGTTTTGGGTACATAGTAGGTGTATATAGGCAAAAACCACAATTACTTTTGCATCAACCTAATATTTACAGGGTGCATGAGATGTGTTGATGCAGGCATGCAATGCTTTATAATCACATCATGGAAAATGAGGTCTCTATCTCTTCAAACATTTATGTTTGTATTACAAACAATTCAATTATACATTTTCAGTTTTTAAAAAATACAGTTAAATTATTATTGACTATAGTCACCCTGTTGTGTTATCAAATACTAGGTCTTATTTGTTCTTTCTAGCTTTTTTTTTTGTACCCATTGATCATCCCCACCTCCTTCCACCCCAACCCTCCCACTATCCTTCCCAGCCTCTGGTAACTATCCTTCTATCTCCATGTCTTTTAAAGTGTCTCCTTCATTTCTGCACACATGTGACTCACTGGGGAATAAACAGGGAAATCCTTTGTGATAAATCAGATGTCATTCTGAGACACAGAGCTTCTTATGCTTTTTCTCTTTCTTTAAAATCATAACTGCCCTTCTAGATCAGTGTCAAGCAAATACTAACCAAGAATCAAATGCATAAAAATGACAAGGTTATCCCAGAGTTCTAGTTGTCATTTCCGTAGTTGCCAGCACCCTTTTCCAGGAAAACGAAGAGAGTGGCCAACTAAGTGATGCCCTTGAGGAAGCTGTCTTTCCCCTAATTTCTGGAGAGCCTAGTGCAGAGGGAGAACTGCTGCCTCTGGGAATACTGCTTTTAGGGCATCCCTTTATGCATTCTCCACCATTCCTTCAGTGAAGGAATTTATAAAAGCAAAACTGGGGCCCAAGGCATGCTTTAAGTCTCTTTGCCTCAGCCCAGGCAACTGTATTCTCAGAATTGAGTTCATTAACATTGTCTTCTTAGGAGAAATATCGTCTTTATCTAGACTGGGGAGAGAGTCTGGCTTGAGAGGCAACAATTAAGAAGGAATATGTCTTCTTCTATAAAGAAAGGCCACTTTATAATGAATTTCCTTTAGACCATGAGCAGCACTGTAGGATCCAGACTGTCAACTTGTACTTTTGAGCTTAGGAGCGGAGAAAACTCTTCTTGATTAATAATTGAGGCCTAAACATGGCAAAAAACAGGTCTGCCTCAGCACAGAGACCATGCAGCAAGGTGGCGGGCGATGCCTTCGATGGGTTCTCTTTTCTTCCTGTGTCCTCTGTGATTATGTGGCCAGTTTAAAGGCACCTACAGGAGGAGTTTCAGACAAGGAGCACAGGTTGGTAGAAACTAATTTCTGGATTGTGATTGTGTGAGATGTCCTGGATGTTCCTCAGACTTTTGGAGGATGATTCTTGGCCTCGCTTTGTTTCTGTTTTTTCTTCTTTAGGTTTTCATCTGAAGGCAAGTAACTCATGTCCCTACAAGGAAATTCCCATGAGGAATTAGAGATAAGAAAGTATTTCTCAATAACACATTTTCAGAAAAAAGTTGCTGTGTTTCCAGGAGAAGCAGATGGCTGCTATTGAGAGACACCTAGGTTTGTGTTCTGGGAATTTGGCTCCTACTTATGATAGCTGGGGGCAGATTCAGATCTGCAGGAGGTAGAAATAGGCATTAGATCACTCTGTCCTAAAAAAAAAAAAAAAAAAGCCAACCAAAACAAACCTTGGGAAGAAATGAATTGATCACAGAAGCATCCAGAGCTAAGACCAATTAAAAGTCAGTTAGTTTATATGACCTATTGGAAGATTTCTCAACAATCTCGACCTATTGCTTGAGAGAGAATTTGTAGTAAAATGAGCCTGGGTTATGATATGACTTAAGATCACTGACCAGCTATCTAAGCTTGTTAGCGTTACCTAATATTGGGAAGCTTCAGTTTTCCCATTTGAAAATATGGAGGCAGTAATAACAATTACCTAACTGGTTATTGCGAGCATTAAAGGCGGTCATCAATTTCTGTTTGAGGTTGGAAAGTGTTTCAAAGATTTCTATTCATTTGAGTGGCAAGCAAACCATTCTGATTTAATATTTATATGTGCTTGAGCCTCTTTGATTATCACATTTAAAATATTCAATATTTTACTTTTAATAGTGAATAAAAAGTTTGCTGATTGAGAGAGTGAATAAATGGGTGAATGAAAGAGTAAATTAATGATGGTTGTAACTCTATTAGTTACGGAGTGGATACATACTAGGCCAATGGGGCTGAAAAAATTTTAAAAATATTCAAGAAGTAGAAATTTTTACTTTATAAATATTGCTTGGGAGGCTGAATTAATGATAAAAATAAATGTTTTGCATTTGATATTATCTACCCATATAATTCACTTCTCTCTGCATTCTCTCACTCTCTTAAAGAAGGGCACCACAATGATGATGCTAAATGATTCTTGTAGAACCAGCCAGAGGTTGAAAACAAAGGAGTTCTGACACTTGGTTAAAAAAATGTATGTATACATAAATAAAGTCAAACTCCACTGCCATCTCTAGTCAAAGTGTGTGCACACTTTCTTAAGCACAGGCTGAGATGACTCATTTTACACTTCTTTTTTTTTTTTTTTTTTTTTTTTTTTTTTTTTTTTACATATTTACCCTGTTTTAATGTGTTGGGGACTGGCAAGAGCAAAGGAAAGAAAAGCTGATTACCATTCAAGAGACACATCCAAATCAAAGAAATCTTTAGATCTGAGAATAACTGCGAAAAGAATACCAAATTCCAGTGTAGCTTTAAAAAGCGCACCACTATGTTTAATTACCTGTTTGATAGAATAATATTTATTTTGGAATAAGAAAGAATCATTTCAAAGTTGATGGCCTTGTAATAAATATAAGCAAATTAATTTTTTTTAGAAAGCCACTTCAGACTCCAAACATACCAGCAACATTTTTATTGGTTAATTATTTAGTGTTATAACAAGCAAGTTGTTTTCATGGCATATTTATGAGCTGGTCTATAATCAAACATCTCAGGGGTGGAGAGCACCTTAAGAACCATGCACTTCAGCAACTTATTTGAAATGTGTTTGTTTTTATGTTCTGTATATATTCTATTCTTTTGGTTATCTCTCTCTCTCCCCCTCCATGTGTGTGTGTGTGTGTATATATATATATATATATATATATGTGCGTGTGTGTGTATATATAATATATGAAATAGATAATATATATAACATATCGTAAAAGTATATACATATATATTTTAATGCCCACTATATTGAACTTGTAACAAAATCTTTCTACTATAAAGTACTCTAGAGGCATATACTTGTGGCTTATTTTGTGACATATGTTTGGTCATACATCTAATAACAAATCTTTGATCAGGAGCATAATTCCAATTAGAGCAGTGGTTCTTAACAGGGGCAGTGTTCCATCCTAGGAGTTTTGTACATGTATCAGGATTTTATTTTATCATCTGAATGACTGGTAAAAGGCAAGGATGCTGGGTGCCCTGTGATGCATGAGACAGTCTTTCTCAAAAGGAATCCTCCTGCTTCTCCTAAAATATTTGAATGACCCACTGGATTTTGATGTAGGTTGGAAACTGTTTATATTCATCTGAGCCTAGACTTTATTTTACTTAAAAGCACAGAGTACTGTTTCTGCTATTTTAATATGCTCAAAGTTTTCCCAGAAAACAACTTGTATAAATTGACAATACTTAACTTTATTTTGTTCAGAACTTTTCCAAGAGATGCTCAATATTTCAGAAAATGACCTATCTAAAGGCAATAGTGTGTGTGGTATTTAAGATAGAAATAAAGTACAGACCGTCAGTCTGCATGCAAGCTGTAGTTATTGAATTCCCATGATTCTTATTATGGGTACAGGCACCCAGGACTTTGCTATGTTTTCAAATATAGTTTTTTTTTCTATTGCTATATATGGAAATTATTATAATTTTATTTTGAATTAATACCCTTATATCTTTTTTATGTTATACTTGGGACATTATATTGATTTTTAAATTTTGTATATAGGTAGGTTATATTATCTATACATTTCAAATTATAGATGATATAACCTATTATGTCTATGATAATGAAAGAGGCATTAAATTATGTACGAGTGCAATCAGGGGTTGTGTTTGATAGGGCCAAAAAGTCCTGAAATAAAAAAGTAGTATACTCAGGGAAATTCGCCACATCTTCTAGTACAAGTAGAATTATGGGGCAATATATTATTTATTGATTATCGTATAGTAATATCGCCACAAACTGAGTGGCACACATTTATCATCTTAGAGTTTTCGTGGTTCAGGAGTCTGAATATGGTTTAGCTGCAAAATCTGCAAGGCTACAATGAAGATGGTGGCCAGAGTTGCAATCTAATTTCTAAGCTTGGCTGGGAAAGGATCTATTTCATGCATCATGTGGTTCATGTAGAAATTGAGGTCCTTGAGGCCTGTTGGAATACAGAGCTCAACTTGTTGCTGTCTGTTGGATAAAGGCTTCCTTTACTTCCTCACTGTGCAGCTCTCTTCAAACTTGCTTCATTGAAGCCACAAAGGGAGAAAGTCTGTAATCAAGACAGCATGTATCATCTTATGTAATGTCATCATGAAAGTGACATCCCATTATCTTTGCTGTATTCCATTGGTGAGAAGTAAGGTGTAGATTCCATATGTACTCAAGGGACAGAGATTACACAAGGGACGACCACTCACCTGCAAGGATAATTGAGGAACATTGTGGATTCTGTTCAACACGGCCAACTTCATATCGCAGTGTTAGGTGGAGGGGATGAGTTATTGGGATCAGAAGATAACTAGTGTGTTCTGTAGTCTTTATTCTAATGAAAGATAACTTTACCCATTAATGTGAAGTCAATTGTACTCAGAGAAAAGTGACAACTAGATTACTAGAATGTAATCTAAGTCTTGTAAGACTACAAAGTCCTTACTAATTTGACGTGCATTTATCTGACAGGCATTTCTATAGCATTGGAGTCCAGTGATGCAGGGATGGGTTATCCCCATTTTCTGCCACTCAGGATCTTTCCATCCAGGTGACCCAGCTAGTTCTCAGGCCCATCAAACTTTGATCCAGGTTCAGATCTGGAAGAGGTAGACAGCATTTTTATAATTCCTTTTTTTTTAAATTTTTATTTTTGTGGGTCATGTGAAGGTTTGTTATATAGATAAACACATGTCACGGGGGTTCGTTGTACATATTATTACATCATTGAAGTATTAAGCTCAGTACTGGGTAGTTATCTTTTCTGCTCCTCTTCCCTCCTCCTACCCTCCACCCTCAAGTAGACCTGAGTGTCTGTTGTTTCCTTCTTTGTGTTTGTAAGTTCTTATCATTTACCTCCCTCTTATAAGTAAGAACAAGCAGTATTTGGTTTTCTGTTTCTGCATTAGTTTGCTAAGGAAGATGGTCTCCAGCTCCATCCATATTCCACAAAAGATATGATTGTGTTCTTTTTTTATGGCTGCATACTATTCCATGGTGTATATGTGTCACATGTTCTTTATCCAGTCCATCATTGATGGGCATTTAGGTTGATTCCATATCTTTGCTATTGTGAACAATGCTGCAATGAACATTGGCATGTATGTATCTTTGCTGGTGAGGTTGCAGAGAAAAGGGAACCCTTATACACTGTTGGTTGGAGTGTAAATTATTTCAACCATTGCGGGAAGCAGTATGGCGATTCCTCAAAGGGCTAAAAGCAGACTACCATTTGACCCAGCAATCCCATTACTGAGAGCATTTTAAGAGTCAAATGTATTCATGACACAAATGTGTATTGAAAATCTGATATATTCTAGTCATTGTTTTATAGGGATGGGGCAGAGACTATGCTTTTATGAAGCTTACAGTGAGTGCCGACCACCATTTTAGCTTTTGGGGGCCTTCTTGTAAGAAGGGTAGAGTAGTTAATGTAGACAAACATGGGTTTTGGAAACATACAGCCATGGATTAACATTATATTTCCGCTTACCAGCTGTGTGATTTTAGCTTACAAAAGCTACTCTCTGATTGTTTATTTCTTCAAGTGAAGAAAAGGGTCTAATAGTAGCTATCGCACAAGATTTTCCATGAAGAGTTTGTGAGATCCTATATATTAAGCACCCAGTGCATAGGTGTTCTCAATGTTAAATCCCCTCTCCTTCTCTGACCCATCAGTAAAACAGACTATTACAAATTGCATATGAAGACTTTGATGTTTAATGTCCTCCACAAAGTTAGGCAAAAGTCATATATAACAAATAGTTAAATAATCACCTGGAACAAGGTCTCTTTAGTTCTTTTTTAAATATTAGATCTTATAATTATTCTCAGCATTTCCTTTTCATTATTTTGCTATGGGTAGCATGGCCTGATTACTCAGTTATACAAAATATTCGAATGGTTTAAAGGAGTATTTGCGTTTGACAGCATAAATAATATTGTCTTTGAAAATGTATGAATATAGATAGAAATCAAGGGAGTATATGCATTTGTCTATCTTGGATTAATCTAGTGTATCGAGTCACAAAATTTAGTTGATAGAAGGGATAGAGTATTGGAAATAGAGTCCCACAACTTTGTATCAACTTAGAAAATTATTCTTTTATTTAACATTCATTCATTCATTTATTCAACATTTTTAAGTTTCTGTTCCAGGCTCTGAGTACAGACATATGTGGTTTTATTGCACATTGCATTATCATGCTTTGCAAATATGTGTTTTTTACAAATTGAAGATTTTTGACAACCCTATGACAAGTCTACTGTGCCATTGTTCCAACAGAATGTGCTTACTTTGTGTCACATTTGGGTAATTTTGAAATATTTTGAAAGTTATTATTAATCTGTTATAGTGATCTGTGGTCTTTGATGTTAATATTGTAATTGTTTAGGAGCACAACAAACCATACCCATGTAGGTTGCAAACTTAGTCAATAAATGTGTGTAACAGTTGTACACCAACCAGCTGTTCCCCAATCACTCTCCCTCTCCTTGGGCCTTCCTATTCCTTGAGACAAAATAATACTGAGGTTAGGCAAATTCACAACCCTATAATGGCTTGTAAGTGTTCAAGTGTAAGGAAGAGTCACACATCTCTCACTTTAAACCAAAACCTAGAAAGGATTAAGCTTAATAAAGAAGGCATATCAAAAGCTGAGATAGGCCAATAGCTTGGCCTCTTGTTCCAGTTAGCCAAGTTGTGAATGCAAAGGAAAAGTCCTCGAAGAAAACTAGAAGAACTACTTTAATGAATACACAAATGATAAGACAGTGTGACAATCTAATTGCTGATATGGAGAAAGTTTTAGTGGTCTTGATAGGAGATCAGCCACAACATTCTCTTAAGCCAAAGCTAAGTCTCTTCAATTCTATGAAAGATGAGAGGTGACGAAGCTGCAGAAGAAAAGTTGGAACCTAGAAGAGGTTGGTTCATGAGGTTTAAGGAAAGAAGCCATCTTCATAATATAAAAGTGCAAGGTGGTGCAGCCAATACTGATGTAGAAACTGCACCAAGTTATCCAGAAGTTCTAGCTAAGATTATTGATGAAGGTGGCCACACTAAACAAGAGATTTCCAGTGTACACAAAAGGGCTTTCTTTTGGAAGAAGATGCCATCTAGGATATTCATAGCTGGAGAGAAGAAGGAAATGACTGGCTTCAAAGGACAGGCTAACTGTCTTGTTAGGAGCTAATGCAGCCAATGACCTTAAGTCAAAGCCAATGCTCATTTACCATTCTGAAAATCTTAGGGCCCTTATGAATTGTATTAAATCTATTCTGCCTGCACTTTATCAATAGAACAACTAAGCCTGGATGCCAGCACATCTGTTTATAGCATGATTTACTGAATATTTTAAGCCCACTGTTGAGACCTACTGCTCAGAAAAAAAAATACTCTTTAATTTACTTTATTAAAATATTAGTGCTCATTGACAATACACCTGGTCACTCAAGAGCTCTGATGGAGATGTACAAGGAGGTGAACGTTGTTTTCATGCCTACTAACACAACATCCATTCTGTAGCCCATGGACCAAGGAACAATTTCAACTTCTAAGTCTTATTTTTGAAGAAATACATTTTGTAAGGTGATAGCTACCATAGATAGTGATTCATCTGGTGGATGTGGACAAAATTCATCGAAAAGCTTCTGGAGAGGATTCATCATCGTAGATATCATTAAGAACACTCATGATTCAAGAAGGGAGGTCAAAATATTAACATTTAGAGGAGTTTTGAAGAAGTTGATTCCAGTCCTCACAGATGACTCTGAAGAGTTCAAGACTTCAGTGGAGAAAGCATTTGCAGGTGTGATGGAAATAGCAAGAGAATTAGAATTAGATGTGATGCCTGAGAATGTGACTGAGTTGATGCAATCTCGTGCTAAAATGTGAATGATTGAGGAATCGTTTCTTGTAGATGAGCAAAAGAAGTTTTCTTGAGATGAAATCTGCTCCTGATGAAGATCCTGTGAGCATTATGTAAACGACAACAAAGGATTTAGAATATTACATAAACTGGCTAGATAAAGCAGTAACAGGGTTTCAAAGGTTTGCCTCCAATTTCTCAAGTAGTTTTATTGTGGGCATCATGCTATCAAACAGCATTATATGCCACAGAGAAATCTTTTATAAAAGGAAGAGTTAAAGCAGCAAATTTCATTGTTGTCTTTAAAAAAACAATTAGCACAGCCACCTCAGGCTTCAGTAACCAACATCCTGAGCAGTCAGCAGCCATTAACATCAAGGGAAGACCCCCTACCAGCAAAAAGATTATGACTTGCTGAAGATTCAGATGATCATTAGCATTTTTAGCAATAAAGTATTTACAAATTAAGGTATGTACCTTTTTCAGATATGTTATTGCACACTTAATAGACTGCAGTAGAGTATAATTTTTATATGTACTGGGACACCAAAAAATTCAGGTGACTTGCTTTATTATCATGTTCACTTTATTATTCAGTTCACTAGAACTGAACTTGTAATATCTCTAAGGTATGCCTATACTTGAAAAATAGTTATCAGTAAGATGTGTCATGTATGACAAATCCAGACAAGACATTTCTTTTGGAGAAGCTGAGTTGTTTCAAAAGTCTTCCTTTTATTTGAAGAAGAAGCAGAGTAGCCCAATCAAGCAATTTTATTTATTTTGAACTTACACCATAACTTACACTTTTGTTTTTCAGCAAGTAGTAAGGGAGGTGGGTTAATCTGAAATGAAATATTCTTAGATCCTGCTGTTCAGTTGGATGGAGGGCATTAAAGATAGTTATTACTTAAGATCTCTGTTGTTTTGAAATTCCCATTTTCCTCTGACCTAAATTCTATGATGTAAAAGAATTCCAGCCACCACAGAGATGGACTGTTTTTCCTTATTTAAATGCTTTAAAATTTAGTTTTGACTGGATGGTCTCTTAGTAGAATTCTTGTGATTCTGTAACATCTTAGCATCTTTGGTTGGCACTTAGAATATTCTCCCACAGGCATATTTAATTTGCCTGTGTGCTTGTATTCCTCATTAGCTTATTTCCTCTGGAGAGTGAGACTCTGTTTCTGCATGTAACAGTTGATCAGTAAATGTTTTGATTATTACTATTTAGATCCTGAAAATGAACAGGCTCCTATTCCTTTCCTCTTGGTGCCGCCAATGAATTTTTACATTCAAAAAGTAACGACGTGTTATCTTGGTTTTTGTTTCTGGGAAATATTAGGAATGCTTTGCTGCAGATTTCAAGGGAATCCTATTTGGCACTAGAAATTATTTATTTTGAGGCCTCATGTAAAATAAGCTTCAGGATTTTGAACAACTGTGGGCCCTGGAGAGAGTAATACATAATGAAAACTGCAACTCAAAGAAATAATGAGGGGCCTCTTTAGGAATCAAGGTGGTAGTTCTAGCTCTTGCAGTGTTCTAATCAAAGAGTCAATAACCATTTTTGATCTCTGATCACCAAAGCAGGCCTCAGAGGGGCCAACTGGCCATGCAGCCTGATCTCAGAGTAATGGCTCCTCCTATTTCAAGATTCAACTCAAACATCAATTTCTGTAAGAAACCTTGGCAGAACTGCCTTTTCTACCACCTCCAAGTCAATGTGACCACTCCCTTCTTTTTGCCTTCTCTTTCTGTCCTGAAGAACAGAATTTTATCAGTTAAATTTATGTAAAAATATGAAGCCCACAACGCTAGGGTGATCTGAAACACACAGCAGATAGAGGTAGCCACATATATATTAGATAATTTCCCAGTTTATAGCATAACAGTTAAATCATTGTAATTTCTTATGGAATGTATGGTTCAAACATTACATTTATCCTGTATTGTGTGCATTTAGAGCAACCCATTTGACATTTTTTTTTTTTTACATTGTACTAGAAAAGTTAATGAGGCTACTGAAGAGAACCAAAAGTAGGAATTAGAACTGAAGGTATAGCAAGAATTGCTAAAAGAAAGGAAATACTGTATAAAGGAGAAAAAAGGCTTTTATGGAGTGATTTTAGAGTAACACTATGGCTTTGTAAAAATGCACATCAGTTTATCAATTTTGTAAGCCAATGCTTGGTGGGTATGGAGTTTTTCCATGATCCAGTCTCAAATAAGCAACAAATAAGAAGAAATAGTGTTTCTTTCTAGAATGTGTTGTCAACCACTGAACTTAATGCTACCAATAGATGCAGACTCATGAAGCACAGTATGATTTCGATAAGATCTAAGCAATTATCAAATCAGAAATGGATCTCTCATGCTATAAAATTACACATTTAAGCAAATGATTTTAAGATAATTGACTTTCAAACTATTTTTTGGATGTATCAGAAGGATTGGTTGCGGAAATAACAGCACAGTAAATGAATAGTTACTGGAGGACATGAAAGCAGAAAAAAAATCTGAAGTGTAAGGAGATGCAGTCAGGCTGTTTATAAAATACATTTAGATACAGAAGAGGTCACTGTATGGAAAACCTTTAGAACCACCGTTGAAAGAAAAAACAAATGCCCACTTCCCAATTTCAAGTTCTATTGGGATTGTTTGTATTATAAAGAGTTGACTCATAAATTCCTGCCAAGGATTATTTCCCTATCCAAACAAAATGTCCACAATTCATTATGAGAGAAGATGATACCCATAGCTTCTGCTTTCTGCAGTGGCACTCTCATCACATATATTGGTAAGCACAGAGGTGCCAAGCAGAAGCAGGCGACAGTTTTCTCCATAACATCCATAGTCATGCTGTTCAGCAGATAAGCCTAGTACAGTTAGTATGTCCTGACTTTTTGCTAAATCCTGGGAAAAATGAAAAGAATCTTTCTTATGCAGCTGTGTTTTGCTGCTTAAATATATTAGAAGGAATACATATAGGAAGCCTGTTTTCAGTATACCACTGTATTACTACATGGTCCTGAATTTCTGGGATCTTAAAATAGGGTTATTAATATTATGGAGAAAGTCACACTGCCAGGTAATCTGGTTGAGATGGAGACAGAGCATAAACCAATAGAGGGGTACACATATACTGAGAATTTTGACTGGTTATTGGAAACAAGAAACATATGTATTTGTTTACATTAGTAAATATGATTTTTGCTCAGGATATGAGTAAGAATTCGTGAGGAGGGCACAATATTATTTTCCTTAGTAAGGTAGCATATTAAAAATTAATCCCTTCTATTTGTCAGTTTTCCATGTCCAGAGTTAATTGAACAGTTGTGTTAACATTAACACAACATTGCTTGCTGGCTACCAACAATAATAGCATGGAAGAATATTTTAAGGCTTTGTCTTCTGGTAGAATAACTATAACCTTGCTATTAACAATGTAGAAAATGTAGAAATGTAGAAGGAAGCAAATAATCACTCATCCAGTGATGATCCATGTTAATGTTTTCGTGAATTTCTTTCTATATTTGTTGTTTTGCCAATTTCACACAGTTACTTTTTAATATATACACCATGGTTAAGTTTTTGTGTGATTACAAAATAAATTCATGCTCAATTTTTGAGAAAAATAAGAAAACTAAGAAAACAGTATAAAGAAGAGCATGTGTGATTCCTAGAAAACAGTAAAAATAATTTGGAACTATTTTTAATGACAAGGGTAGGCAATCAAGTTTGCTAAAATGAATAGTACAATCAGCTCCAGTTGTAAATAAATTAATATCTTTTTAATGTGTCTGTTGTGTGTATTCTGCAGCTGGCTCTGAAGTAATTTTTAAAGGAAGCCTCATATGTGTTTGGAGAGGGGCAACATGATTCGAATATGGTAGTTAGCTAATAGGCATCATCAATGATTTGAATGTATGCTCTAGCCCATGCATGCTTTGGAAGCTACTAAGCTTCTCTAAATCTTGGAGAAGCAACACAGTGAGAAACCTGTCACTAAGCTTTTGAGGATTCCTATCTGGAAGAGGACTGTTAACAGTAAATTCAGGCTGCAGTTGATTTTCTTTCCATCATGAACGTATTATCTGGGTCTAGTGAATTACAAACCCTCCTCTTGGCTTCACATTCTCTCTGATGGCTTTCTACACATTGGGTTCCTCTTCTTGCTATCACGGTAGTTACTCAGGAGACTTACCATAGGTTTTCTTTGGTTTAGATCAGCTTAGGAAAGAAAATAAAACTTAATCGGTGAACAGATTTCTTTGGTATTTTCCATATAGTATTGGGACCCCTGCTTGTTAGTTTTGTCCTGTTTCCTGTTACAGAAAAGGCTGAAAATCAGCATGCAGATGAATGAGATAGCAGATGGTTTTCCCGTGATAGAGACCAACGATTTGTGGGATAAAATTAGTAACGACAAGCATACATAAGAGAAAAGGCAGAATTAGAGTACAGTATTTTAAAAGCTTTCAGGCACTCAATAAATGCTAGCTATTGCTAAAAGAAAGAAAGAGAAAGAACAGGAAGTCCTGTGTAATACATCAGTAAAATTTTAATTTTCAGTTATTATTATCTGAGCTTTATTTCTCAACTCTCTGACATAGATTTAGGGGTGGTGTGGATATTCTTAGAGTGGAAATTATTGAACTCTTAAATTAAAGTTACTCTAGTTCCTAACTTGCCCTGTAACTACACATAAAGAGAAGATCACTCTCATAGGTGCTAGTAAGTAGGAGATAAAGGTTTTAGGGGGAAACAGAGAGGGATACTCAGAACTGGGAGCAGTCCTAAGCTGGACCTTCAAAATGATTCACGTCTTAGAAAATATGATTTATGAGAAGTTAGGTCTATAGGGTCATTTTGCCTGAGGAAAGATGGCTATAAGGGTCTTTAACGATAAGAGTCAAATATATGAGAAATTGTTGCAGGGAGGATGTTGACCAGCTATTCTACAACTCGACTGGGGATAGAAATAGCTTTAAATTACAATGTGCAGAATTTAGATTAGATAAAGGAAGTAAGCACTGAAAGAGTTGTTAAAAGTTAGAATACGTTTTTCAAGTAGGTTATAAAATTGTTTTAATAAAATTGTTTGTGTTTATTGAAAAATAATGAAAACATATATTACATATATAAATATTCATATATTATATATCAATATATAAACCCAATATATAAACCCAATATGTAATTGATATATTACATATCAATATTTATATATTATACATGTGTTGATATCTTACATATTAATATTACACATGTGTTGATATATTACATATCAATATATTATACATGTGTTTATTATATGTGTATGTGTCTATGTATAAAAAGAAGATAGGTTTTTGACCTCAGCAGCATTATAACTTGATAATCCTTTTATTTTAGGACTCACACTGAAGTAGCTTTCAGATACTGTTCTAGAAGGTGTAAATTAAGTATGTTGACAATACCCCAAACTACTGGATGATATTTGTAGTGAATTTCACCCTATATCAATACAGAAGGGTGTTGCAGTTTAGCAAAAGAAAAGAGAATATGCTGTGTTAAACCTCTACTTTCTGAATTTTAGGACAGTGCGGAAGTTTAACATTTTCAATTTTTTTTTTCTTTTCTTAACTGAAAAGAAAGTCAAGCCAGCAATATGTTTCCGAGAGAGCAGTGATGCATTTCACAACACTGATAACTGTCTGCTTGGCTTTTTGAGGCTTCCAGGGTTCAGAATTGTCTTCTCTTGAATAGATCAGTGCATTTTTTTCCTTCAGTTTTTCTCCTCAAGAAGCAAAACAGACCATTTAACTTTCAAATATTTACAGCTTGCAAGCAGATAAACTTCCCAAATCTGTTTTTTTTTTTTAATGAAAAGGAAAACAATCAGCCACAATAATCTATAATATGATATATTTGAATCAAAGTTATTAGATGCCCTAGGGTCTTTTCATGGCAGATTTCATATATACCACCATTAATAAATCTGTTATCAGAATTATGTCTTTCTCTCTGCTGATAGTTAGTTTTAGACTAACATATTCATACTTCCTTCTGATGAAAAACATTAAAATTTGAATAAAGCATATTAGAAAACCCTAAAGCTCTGTATTTACACAAAGGAGACTCATAAATATTGGTTTTTCAGGGGAAGCATTGTGTATTAATCCATTTTGTACCACAGGGAAAGCCTAGTCACACACGGGGCTTCATTAAAACATGATCTGAAGAAATATTTAATGGTTGAAATATAAGGTCTTATTCTGAATATCTACCTTCACTTTATAATAATAGAAACTCAACTGAAAAGATTCAGTAGGTGATTTAAAACATCCACTCACTTTAAACATGCTGTCTAGGCCTAGAAAAGTGACATCATGTTCCAAATGTTACAAATCCAGGGTTTTTTATTGATGTCTTTCTAAATGGATTGTTTACAGTTTTTATTCTCCTGCATATATGATCACACTTTTCTAAGACTATTTTGTAGGTGTATCTTTTAATGAGAGAACCTCATAAATAAACGTCCTGAATTTGAAAATGAGTGAGAGGAGCCTTCAAGTTTGTGGACTGAGCTAAACATGTGTCTACTCTCCCTTCAAACATCCCATGGAAATGGCAGTAAAGACAGAAAAAAGAGAATCCTTTTCTGAATATACCGAGGAACATAAACTCCATAGAGCAGAAACAGGAAGAGGGGCCTCTGCTAAAGCTAAAGGAATCTTCAGGAGGGAACCCAGCTGGGCTCTTCATTCCGGTTAGGAGATACAGAGAGCAGCCGAGGTCAAAAGCAAAGAGAAAGTGAGGTGATTGGCCACAGGTTTGAAAATGACTCAGGTTTTTTTCTTTCCAACCCCCTGCATGTCACTGCACATTTACCCCCAGAAGTAAAGCAGGAGAACTCTGCAAAGGGAACCAACAATCTGCATGGGAGGGCATTGCCTCCAAGTGTGTGGGCTGGTGACCAAGTGCAGCCCTCTACGTAGTTCTGGGAGTTGGAATGGAGCTTACTGGTTTGCATGTTCCATGTAAGAGCTAAAGCAAAGCACATCTTGGAGAACTGAGCCAGGAAAGTGGATCAATCCACACCAACAACCTATATTAATTAACCTGATAATTAATATGTATATAAAGTTTAAAAAAAAAAAAAGAAAGGAAAAAGGGAAACAACCTTGAGACAGGATTTCGCAACCTCTGAATTGGGCATTTTGGGCAAGATACTCTTTTGTTCTGGAGAAGTGTTCTATACATTGCAGGATGTTAAGTAGCATGCCTGGTCTCTATCCAGTTGATGTCAGAAGCAAGCAACATCCATCCCTGGCCACTGTGAACGAAAATGTCTCAATATCTACACAAAGACATTGCAGCATACTCTGGAGGACAAAACCAGCACGAGCTGAGAACCACTATCCTAGAGAAAAGAGAAATGCTTTAGAGAAGAGATCTTTTCAAGCGATCTACCTTGGCATCGTCAGAGATACTGAAGAATTAGAGTCTCTAAAATAATTTTCTGATACGGAAAATGAAGAAATCAAAGAACAGAAATAATCCATGGAATTTTAAAGTTTAATTAACAAAATTGTTGAAAAAATCAAGGAAATCTTCCAAAAGGAAAAGAAAGAAGAAGGTATAAGATGTGAAAAAGGGGAAGAGACAAAGAGAATCCGTTTTGGAAGCTGAGGGTTTGTCTAATAGGAATTCTAAAAGCAGAGGGAAAAAACACAATAAATGAGACAAAATAATTATGACATTTCCTAGTGTTGAAGAAAGGCACATCCTCAGAATGAAAGGACCCAAATAATGTTGAGAACAATGAATTTTAAAATACCTGCATCAGACACATGCTAATGAAACTTTAGAATACCAAGACTTAAGATCCTAAAGATTTTGAAAGAGAAAAACATAAACCAACATTCTAACATAAGAATGACAATCATAGTCAAGTTTTCAATCTGCATCTTGAAAATGCCAGATGATAATAGGACAGTGCCCTAATGTTCTGACAGAAAACAAACCTAATGCCAAATGGAATTGAATAGGAAACTCAGAAATAGACACATGTTAATATGCTCAATTGATTTTTGACAGAGGTACAAAAGTCATTCAATTGTCTTTTCCACAAATGGTGCTGGACGCCCAATGGCAAGAAAAGTGAGTCTTCACCTAAGTCTTACACCTTACACAAAAGTCAACTGAAATGGATCACAGACTTAAATATAAAATATGTATTTATAAAACCTTTAGAAAAAAAATGGGAGAGTATCTTCCAGATCTAAGGTGAGCCAAATCGACTTAACACTGAGATCACAACTTATAAATGGAAATGTTGAAAATTTGGACTTTATAAAATTAAAAACCTTTGCCCTGCAAAAGACCCTTTAAAAAGATGGAAAGACAAGCTACAGATTGGCAGAAAATATTTACAAACCAAATACTTGATCTAGGACTAGTAACTCAAAAGTCAACAGTAAAAAATTTTAGTAACAATCTATTTTAGAAAATAAACAAAAGACACAAAGAGATATTTCACCAAAGAGGCTATACATTTGGTGAAAAAGCACATGAAAAGATGTTCGAGGTCATTAACTATTAAGAAAATGCAAATTAAAACTACAATGAGGTATCACTATCCAACTATCAAAGTGGTTAAAATAAAAAGATGAGTGATGAGACCAACTGCTGGCGAAGATGTGGAGAAACAAGATTACTCATTCATTTCTGGTGGGAATGTAAAATGGTACAGCCCATTCTAGAAAAGAGTTCAATTTCATAAATAAACTAAACATGCACTACCATATGACCCAGCAATTGCATTCCTGGGCTTTTATCCTAGAGAAGTGAAAACTTGTGTTCACATAGAAACCTGTACACTAATGTTGAATGTTCACAGCAACTTTAATTGTAATAGCTGCAAACTGGAAACATCTCCAGTGTCCACTAATGGGTGCATGGTTAAACACATTGTGATACATCCATACCATGGAATAGTATTCAGCAATAAAATAGAACAGGCATGCAATGGAAAGTTACATGCAACTGCCTGGATGAATTTCCAGAGAAATATGCTGAGTGAGAAAGGCCAATCTCAAAAAATTACATAATGTATGATCTAATTTTTATATCACTTTAAAACAATAAAATTAAATGAAGAACAGATTAGTGGTTGCCAGGGGTTAAGTAAGGTGGGAGGAAAGTGGTTGTGCCTATAAAAGTGCAACACGAGGAACGCTTGTAATTATGGAATTGTCTGTATCTTGACTATGAGTGTCAATATCCTGGATGTGATATTGTGAGATGTTACCATGGGGGCAACTGGGTAAAGGGTAAATGGGATTTGTCTTATTTCTTACAACTGCCTATGAATTTACACTGATCTCTAATGAAAAGTTTAATTAAAAAATGTGATAGTGCTTGATTTTATCAGTTGATCAAGCTGCTCTTAGTTGAAATAACAATTTCAGAAGGATCTACATAATGACTCTGCCAGTCACTGAAAACTCTCAATGATCTGTCTTGTGTTTCCTTTCAGTTTTTGTTTTGTTTCTGTTTTAGTAACCTCTTAGAAAAACAGTATTAAAGGAGATCTAGTTCTCTTTTACCAATTTAGGATAACTTCACAGTCTCCGCAGATAAATTGGTATCTGTGTACATACACACAAAAAAATAGGAAATTCTTGTGAGTAGCTTACAGGATAAGGGCTTCATATATAAACAAGGCAGTGCTCCGGTAAAATTACTTATTGCATTGAGATTAAGAACACAATAAAATTATTAAAATACCCTACCACTTTCATTACAAACTTAAAATGTTCTTCCTCTTATCTCTGGGAGTTGGATAATCCCTGTTTATTGTTCTTTTATTTAGCTGTATATCATGTTGGCCATTTTATCACTGGCTCTTTAGCAGGGTGGATGTAGATAGCATTAAAAAATAATAAATGATGCAGTTTATCATCACCTCCCTGTAAAGCACAAGCACATGAAAGATGTGAGTTTCCTTTAAGCTAATGTATTTATCTAATGTGATCTCAACCAAACTCCCACAAAAGTTTATGGTTATGGAATACATTTTGGAATTTGAAAAATATATATAATTCATTTGAAATAAACGTATAAAATAGCTAATTTTCTGTTAAGATATAATGTGTCGGATTATCACTGCTACTTTTCAAAATGTAGTCTAAAGAATAATACTTCGAGTAGCTTTATGCTGAATAAAGAATATGGGGGTAGAAAACCCTAAGAGTATCAAAAGCCCAGAAGGAGACTCTTCTATGTATGAGAGTCTATGTATAATATACTATATTAATGTATGTATTATTTAATATAACCTATTTTGATAAATAATAGTATAATAGACTATATTATATGCTATTATATAATATAGGGAGGAAAGTATCATTAAGTAAAAGATATTGGAGCAACTGGATAACTATTTGAAAAACAATAAACGTAGACCATTCATTGCACTATACACCAAAATAAATTTCATATAGATTTTAAGGTTAAGTGGGAACAAAAAGACAGCACACACAAAAAACTGTATCTGAAAGCAAATGTGTTCTCCTTGCAGTAGAATGAAGGAAATCTTTTAAAGCATTCAAATAGAAAAATGTAAAGCGAAACATTAATATATTTGCTAAATGTTTTATATGTAGAAAATCATCCATATGTTGAATAGTTATATTAATGATCTGTCATATGTGGTAGATGATTAATATACCTAACATATAACATGCTCATATAAATAATAAAAGAATAAATTTCATAAGAGAAAACAAGACAAAAGCCATATATGTGGATAATTCATCAAATGGAAAATTGTTATACATAAGCAAATTTTGAAGTAAAATAAAATAACATTTTCTGTGATAAAATGACCAATGTTTTTTAAAGGCTAATATTAATAGCTGACCTGTGGGCTGTAAATAATAGTTTATTTAACATGTGACTTATAGAAATATGTAACACTTTTGGACAGCATTTTTAGAGATAAATGTTCCACACTTTTTGTAGCACTGATTATGTTTATTCACATCTTAAATGCTTTAAAAAACCCGAATACTACTTTATTTCAACATTATTTAAATTGGTGTCAAGTTCTGGCTAATCCACCTACCCAATAGTAAGAACATTGTTATGTAGATCATTGCTATTCTATAAAATGCAGTACCATTCAGTCATTCAAAAATACATTTCCAAAAAATGTTAAGGGAAAATGCCAAAATTATCCTAAGTGAAAATTCAGACAATATTTAAAATTTAGTAGTCTGACAGATTCTGATATAGATAAAGAAAGGTAATGTAATTTTCATGTAATTGTACCCATGTGTAGAGAAAAAAAGAGCTTCAAGGCAGTATACAACAAAATGTTAAAGATTTTTGTTATTTGCATCTACTATTTCAAAAATTCCTTTTGAATATAACCAACAGTTTATGCACAAAGAATTTAATTGCAATATTCTTAATAATGGTAAAAGTCAAATGTTCAGCAATAGGGAAGTGTTTAAATTACATCACCAAATACTCAGATGATAAAATTCTATGCAGGCATTATAATTATGTCTTTGAAGTGTTTCTGTTTTAATATGTAAAAGTTCTTATGATATAATGCTAAGTAATTAAACCATATGAATGTATGTTAAAAGGCTTCAGGAAAATACAGTAAATTATTTGCATAGGTTATCATTGAGTAGTGAAATCATAATTGCTATTTCTTTCACTACATTCTGGACATTCCAAATTTTCAACTACAAGTATCCAACCTTTGCAGTCAGGAAAAAAAGTGTTTAGAAAAATCTCTGAGGACTTACATATAACACCAGAAGGATTTATACATTTGTTTAGTTAATGTGGTTAATAAAACCAAAATATTCTTTAAACCATATCTCAGCTTCATTCTTGTCTGCAGATACTTTGGCACTGCCTGGATTTGGCATCATGACCTGCTGCAACTAAAATAACAGTAAGGTGCATTTATACAAAGGAAGAAATGAGAGATTAGGGTCCCCTGTTAGTACTAAGGAGCCTGACAGATTTTGATATGTTTTGTGCACTGGTATCTGTATTTTTATTTGCATTGATTTTTTTTTTCTAAGGACCTTACAGCTAAAGCCAGGTCCCCAAAGAAGTCAGGGGTTTTTGTATTACTCACAACTTGGCGGGAGGCAGAATGTTTGCAATTACTCCTTCTGCTTTTAACTGACTTTGAATCCTGTCCTTTTGGCTTGAGTACCTGGCTTTCAGCCGGGAGAAGGCAAAAAACTCTATCTGTTGGTTTTCAAATGTCATTTCCCCTTTGGCTTTGTTGATGGTAAAATTCTGCCTTTGCGTCTGAAATTGGAAACTCTTCTAATCCTGGAGTCTGAGTGTAATTAATTGAAAGGCTTTCTCTTATCTGTGTCTAGGATCAGCCTTTAGTCTGATCTTCGTTTTTATCCAGGTGCAAAACTCAAATACTTGTACCTTTAGTGCAGTGTCCCAAATTTTGTCCCTAGTTGTGCTTGTGCTATCATTAACTGTCCGTTCTTAATCATATCTACACATGAATGTGGGCCAGAGGCAGCAAAATCTGGATTTTCTCTTCGTCTCTGAGTCCCTGACCCTTGGACAGTTCTTCCTTCTTTTTGGTAGGTTTTGGGTTTAGATTTGTAGCCTAACCTAGTCAACAAATTCTTTGGCATGGACAAAAATTATTTCTGATGTGTATATTTCCCAGTAGTTAGAATACCCCTTTGATATATTTATTTGCATTTAATACACAGAAAGAATGAAGAATTAAGTCATATTAACAAGAGTATCTTGCAGTATATATATGCTTTAAAGCTCACAGTGACTTTGACATGCTTCTTTCATTTCATTTTCACAACTCTTGGAACATGTTTTTGCCCATTTTCTGCGAGAGAAAACTGAATTTCAGTAAAATCAGATTGTTCTTCCCAGGCTACCCAGCCAGGAACCACTAGTCCCCCTCTCTCGAAATCCAGCATTTGTCCACTAGACCAGAACTGCTTTGAATGACAATAGTGTATGGAAATCATTATAGTAGAATCCTTTCTAAACACATTGTTAATGCTTTGATCAAACATCTTTTTTTTTTAAATTAATTTATTATTATTATACTTTAAGTTGTAGGGTACATGTGCATAACGTGCAGGTTTGTTACATATGTATACTTGTGCCATGTTGCTGTGCTGCACCCATCAACTGGTCATTTACATCAGGTATAACTCCCAATGCAATCCCTCCCCCCTCCCCCCTCCCCATGATAGGCTCCGGTGTGTGATGTTCCCCTTCCTGAGTCCAAGTGATAGTAGCACCTTTTCATTCATGTTTTATTATGTATGTGTGCTGCTCACTTTCTGTGCAGAAATTTCAAGGAAAAGGAAATTAGGCTTTCTGTAATACCCCTAACCCCTGTCCTTAATAAGTTCAAACTCTTTAACATGATACATGAGACTTTCACTATCTGGGTACCCCAGGTATTAAACCATTCTTATCCATGTTTCTCACCTCTAAGCTTGTGATACTCCCTGTCATGCAGCATTTTCCTTTGTTGCCCAAACGTGTCCTGCTTTCAATGTTACCATCCTTGATTTTCATCTGCCTGGTGTCCTTGTGTTTTGGTGGTTGTCTGGTGTGTTAGTGTTCATTAGAATAACCCAGAGGGTTTGTTAAGACACAGCTTCTTGGACACCCACTTCCAGGTTTCTGATTCAGTTGATCTGGGCCCTGAAGTTGCCTTTCTAACCAGTTCCCATGTGGTCTTCTTGTTGCTGGTCTGGCATCACACTTTAAGAAGCATTATTTTACTTCTCCTTGAAGACCCTAACCTGATTGATCTACAGATCCTTTTCCAACTATAGGCATATTTAATTGCTTGTTACTCTGTGCTTTCAAGCTCTTGTTTGTGTAACATATCGCATTTTTTTTGTGACTATTTGTGAGTGTCTTCTTGCTTAACTGTCTTCCTTTTACAAGGGATAAGACTTGTTTGACTTGTGTTTAGATCCTCATGCTAACATGATGGGAACTCATGAAGAATTTGTATGAATAAATAATGAATCTGGAAACCTTTGTTCATTTAAAGTTGCTTGTACAGGATGAATGTTTTGCTTCACTGGTTTTCATCATTATTGCCTTTGTTCCCGATCAAATTCTGTTTCTAGGCAAACTGGAAGAGGAAAACTATGTAAACTGAAAATAAAATTCTAAGCCCCCCAACCATCTGAATGGACCCCTTCTCTCAACCAAGGGCATTCCAAAGTTAACCTGAAAAAGTAGTTCAGGCCATGATGGGATGGGGGAGTAGGACATGCCTCAATATTCCCTCCTCCCTTCTGGAACTGAGGCAGAGCTGACCAGCATTAACCTTGAAACAGATTTTCAGACTGACGAGACAGACTTTGTACCAATAAGATACCACATTCCAGCCTGAATCTAATATAGTATCACCTGACAGATAGCAGGCCCTGAAATAAATCAAAGTATTTTATCTCAAATTATGGTTTTTTGCCATATGTTGGAATAGTCCTGCAAATCTGTCTCTCACTGGAAAATCCCCATTCTGAAGAAAATCCCCTTCCTTTTCCAGGCCTCTTTCCTGATCCAGAAGAAAATCAACTCTGATAAGAAATATTTACAATCTATTCTCTCCGAAGCCTGCTACCTGGAGGCTTCTTCCGCATATGGGAACCCGGGTTTCCACAACCCCTTATCTTAACCCAGACATTCCCTTCTATTGATTCTAGGTCTTTAGACTATAACTTAACTCTTTCAACCAGAATCTTTGAAGTTGTCCGGGCACAGTGGCTCATGCCTTGTTATCCCAGCACTTTGGGAGGCTGAAGCAGGCAGATCACCTGAGGTCAGGAGTTCAAGACCAGCCTGGCCAACATGGTGAAACCCTGTCTCTACTAAAAATACAAAAAAAAAAAAAAAAAAAAAATTAGCTAGGCGTGGTGGTGGGTGCCTGTAATCTCAGCTACTTTGGAAGCTAAGGCAGAATCATTTGAACCCAGGAGGCGGAGGTTGCAATGAGCCAAGATGCACCATTGCACTCCAGCCTGGGTGACAAGAATGAAATGCCGTCTCAAAAAAAAGAAGAAAAGAAAATCTCTGAAGTTCCTCACACCTTGCCACTTCAAATTGTCCCCCCTTTCCAGATCAAACCAATATACATCTTACGTATGTTGGTTGATGTCTTATATCTCGCTAAAATGTGTAAAACCAACCTATAGCCCAACCATGTTGAGCACATGTTCTCAGGATCTCTTGAGGGATGTGTCTCAGGCTACTGGTCATTCACATTTGGCTCAGTATAAATCTCTTCAAATATTTTATAAAGTTTGACTCTTTGACTATATATATATATATATCTCTCTACTATGTGCCAGGTACTGTGCTTCATATATATTATTGTGTAATTCTCAAAGTAATTCCTATGACATAACTATAGTGCATCTATTTTAAAGGTAGAGAAATGAGGCTCAAAAAGACTAAGTATTTTGTAAATATTCTAAGACTGGAAATAATATTTAATTTCAACATTTTCTTACTCCAAAATGTGTTTCAATCTGCTGCTCTACCCCATCTCTACTAAAAATACAAAACTTAACTGAGTGTGGTGGTGCACACCTGTAATCCCAGCTCCTTGGGAGGCTGAGGTAGGAGAATTGCTTGAATTCAGGAGGCAGAGGTTGCAGTGAGCTGAGATTGCACCACTGCCCTCCAGCCTGGGTGACAGAGCAAAATTCTGTCTCAAAAATAAATAAATACATAAATATAGAAAAATTAACTCTTGCTTGTCTCATGATGGGTAAAGGTGATGGGACAGTGGCTGCCTATCTTCAGATAAAATAAAGGTAATCTCTACACTAACATTACTAGCAGTGGTTCCTGCTCTCTTCTTTCTTTTTGTTCTTCGCATCCAAATTCAATTCCTAAATTACTCCCAGTATGACAATGATTTCTACTGTGTTTCTCCTTCACTCTCTGCAGATCATTGAAGAGGTAGCTGCAAATGCCTTTCACTTTCATGGCTTTTCCAAAATGTATTCAGATTGGCTGAATTTCTAAATCAAATGCAATTTATTTTCTCTCTTATCCTAACAGAAGATTTAAGCAAAGAGATAAGTAAAATATATTAAAATATTTTGTGATTTCCTTTTTTTTTTTTTTTTTTTGAGACAGGGTCTTGCTCTGTCGCCCAGGTTGGACTACAGTGGTATGAACATAGCTCACTGCAGCCTCAACCTCCTGGGCTCAAGTGATCCTCCTGCCTCAGCTTCCCAAAGTGCTGGGATTATAGGTGTGAACCACCATGCCCAGCTTATTCATTCTTTCTATTTTTTTGTACCCATTAACCATCCTACCTCTCTTTCTCCCAACTGCCCTTCTCAGCCTCTTGTAACCATCCTTCTATTCCCTATTCTCATGAGTTCAATCATTTTGATGTTTAGATCAATATGGGACTTATTTTTTTAAGCATTTTGATTTAATTCTCATTTATCCATTGGTCAAGCTTGGTGTTCTGTATTTGCAAATTTTGTTAGGGTACAGGGTAGTCATGGCTGCAATCTGGAAAAAATAATATTCAAGATAGTGCTGCAGGACTCACTATTCTCATTTCTTAGTGGTCCATTGGCTGAGTTAGGATATCAATTCATTTATTAGATATAGTCTATGCTCCCATTGTGCAAACCTCAGCCTATACTTGGCTACATTCTCTTATAAAAATTTTCAAGCTTTAAAAAAAATTCCAAAGTTAAATTTGAGTTGCAGAAAAGAAATGTGAACAATGGCCATCATAATTATTCCATTATAAAAACACATACACACACTCAGTAAAATGTGTTGTTTTAAAATTATTACCCTAAGGTAAGTGGTGAATAGATCCAATGAAAATAAAAGAAATAAAATGAATAAGAACATAATAAGATTAATGGGAGACTACATTCTTTCTACTGACTGGTCACTGGTTTTTCTAAAACTTGGTCCTTTATCTCCGTGGGTCTTTGAGGACAAGCACATCTTAGGTACTTTGTAAATATTTGCTGTTTATGCTTATTTTGAGTATCACTGTTTAGCTTTGCTTTTCAGATGCATGAAACAGGTAAATTTGAGGCAACAAATAAGTAATTTGTAAATCTAGACACAATGAGAAGGCAATTAAGAATGCTGCTTAATGAAAAAGAATAAGAAAATAATATTGTAGGTAAGGGACAAACTAATTTCACTGATAGTGGCTTTACCTATAGTCCAGTATGTGAGAATACTTGAGTAATTAATGTTAACATTGACATTGCCATCTTTAGGTAGTCATAAGATACTGGTGACCATACACAAAAATGGAATAGATATCTGTGTCTATAAAACTAAAAACTATTCCAGGGAGAAAAAACTCTAGTGAAAAATGGAATTCACCAGAAAGTCACTCAAGACAACGCAAGTACTAAAAGCACTTTATTGTATGATAAGGATGTCCCATTGTTAGAATAATCTCCTAGGGAAGTGTTCAAGGATAGCATTATACTAAGTAGAGAAGTTGTCTTACAAATAGGTAAGTATAAAATCAGAGAACCTACATAAAACAAATCATTCTTTGAGTTGCATGAACTTTAGGAAAGAGTTTTTATCAGCCATGATCAAATAAATTGGACAGGTCATATAACAAGTTAGAACTTGCCAATTTTTTTTTTATAGAAGAAACAGATGTCATCTTCTTTTGTAACCTACATCCTGAACATATCCCATCCTGACTGCTTCATGGCGTATATAAACTCCCACTCCACCCCCTTTTCCCTGTCTTAAGCAAGCCAACCTACCAAGCTGTGTATTTTTAATCACTTTCTATAGCAATCAAGAATTTGCCATCAGAGAAACTCTTTCACTATGTCTTATCTTTCCATGCCTGTTCTTGCTAAACAGATTTAAGATAAGAGCAACTGGCAGTAAGTGCCCTTCCTGAAAACAGAGGTCACAGATGTTTCTACTGAAGCCCAGTAAATGGTTTTGGAAGACATTTGAAATCTTAGTCATATTCAAACCCCAAATACAATTTCTCCTTTTTTTTCCCAGAAATTTCAAAGGTTTTAGAAATATTTTCTACTGGAATGGTATCTCTCATTCTTACTTAAAATTTAGACACTAATGAGTAAATGACAAGTCTTGTTTTATAAGCATTAATCATGAAGATGAACATTTGTAACTGACAAAAGATGTTCGAATTTTGGGGGTTTGTAAAAGAACTAGGAATGGAGAACACTTAGTGTTCACTATGTGGTGATACTCAGAAAAGCAAATGATGATACAGCTATGTCACTTGGAAGGAGCTTCAGACAGGTTCTTACTCTTCTACATGTAACATGTAAGCCTGTTTTGGGGTCACTGCTGAGGAAAACTACTTCTTAAGACAATTTTACAACTGCATTGTTTCAATAGTACACCAAACTGTGTTGGAAAGTATGGCCTAGAATCTGAAAAAGAAAAAAAAGTGACAAAGGAATAATGAAGAGCTGCATGACAGAAGCATTTAGTCTTCATTCCTGTGTTTGAAGCAGACAAAAAGGTATTGAAGGCTAACCAGACTCTGCCTTTTGCTAAACTGAAGAGTATCACATCAAAGGCCAAAGATCCATTTGAACAGGTACCTCAAAAAATTGTACCAAGTGATCTCTGTGCCCCTTTGGATCATGAATTGTCTATATAACTGCACAATGAATGAACATAAGAAAAATGAACTGGCTGGTGAAGCCTGTCTGGTAAACAATCCACGATCCTGAGGGAATTGTAATTTTTGCAAAATATTCAGCAACTACTTTAGTTTAAATATTTTATATGACTCACTGAAGCTCCAGGAAGATATTACTTTCTTCTCAATATCAGTTCCTGGTTACTGTCATTATTCCTTTATCAGAGTTTGTTTCTTTCTCAAATGAACTTTTAATACATATATCTATCACTGACAATTTTGTAGAAAGGTCATTATATGTTGTTTCCCACTCCATGAAATGGAACTTATTCCATTCAACTTTGTGTAAAGGCTTTTCAAATGATGCAACTATAATTAGGGAAGATGTCAATAAATATTTACAGATATTTATGTTGTATTCAGAACTACTAGAGTGTGTGGTTTAAAAAGAAAAAAAAATAGGTGAGATGGTGAGACTTAACTACCGTACTCCACCACCACTAGGATAGTAAGAATTTAGTAAGTAAATCAAAAAGTTATTAGAAAGACAAATAAGAGCAAAATAAGCTCTGTGTCATTGAACTAAGAGAGAAAAAAATGTAGAGAGAAGGGGTGAGGTCTATTATCTAGTTAGGGAAGACTTCAGTAGAAAATTGGACTTAAATATGGACAAAACTTAGGAGGGTCTTTCCAGGATTTGATAAGATTGGATTTGTTCATCACCTGAGATTCTCTTTTTTGATTATTGGGTCATGTTGTACACATCAACTCTGATTACAAAGTAATTAGTAATCAATAATTATTCCTATATGTGCTACTGGGCAACCACTCAATACATAAAAATATTTAGGTGAAAGCTTTGCTTGCCAAAGTTTCAAAATTTAAATACTTACCAGGCTGTTGTTGCTATAGAAAACAAAGGATGAGACGTTACTACGAAAAGGATGGGTACAAAAATCATTTGAAGAAAAAAAGTACTAATAAAAATATATTTCTTAAGTACTTTAGTCTACAAGTGGCATAATTATTTGTGTGCAATATCCAGAAATACATGCTTCTTGGTGGGTTTTAACAGACATATTTTTATAATAAAAAAGTATATGCCTAATTTATGTTGTGGCAGATTACACTTTTCAAAGACAGTTACACTGATAAATCCCAACCCACATGACCATGTTATAGTTAATGTTGACACTCCTCCACTGGGAGGTATGGACCAGCTTTAGTGACTCACTTTAGTCCAATAGAATGCAACAGGAGTAATGCTACGGTCCAGGTCATAAAAGGGAGGAGAACTTCCACCTTGTTCTCCCTTTCATGATGTTAGACCTTGGAACACAGCCACTACCCCATGTAGAGAAATCACATGGAAAAGCCCATAGAGAGAGGAACTGGGGACCCAGTTGATATTTAGCATCAGTTGTCAAATGTGTGAGTGACGGAGGCTTCAGATGATTCTGGCCTAGAGCCTTCAACTTGATTCCTCCATGAGAGGCCCTAAACATCATGGCGAAGAGTCTAACCATCTACATTGTGCTCTGTCTGAATTCCAAACACACAGAATCTACTAGCATAACACCTCTAAGTTATTGAGTAATTTTTACATAGACATAATAACAAGATAATATGTCAATCTGGTTTTCATATCTAAATTTATACTGGCTCCAGATATTCACTTAAGAATTTCTCTTGTCCAGGCACGGTGGATCATGCCTGTAATCCCAGTGCTTCAGGAGGCCGAGGTGGGCAGATTGCTTGAGGTCAGGAGTTCGAGACCAGCCTGGTCGACATGGCAAAACCCCGTTTCTACTAAAAATACAAAAATTAGCCAGGTGTGGTGGTGTGTGCCTGTAATCCCAGCTACTCGCGAGGCTGAGGGAAGAGGATCACTTGAACCCCAGAGGCAGAGGTTGTGGTAAGTCAAGATTGCACCACTGCACTCCAACCTGGGTGACAAGACTGAAACTCCATCTCAAGAAATAAATAAATAAAAAGAATTTCTCTGTAATATTCAAATAATATCACTTTCAAAAATGTATCTGCACTTCTAAAAACTCAGTTTCCAAATAGTGGACTAGTCATTTTGCCAAATTTTAGAAAACAGTTTAAAAAAATCACATGTAGCTCCAAATTGTGGTGCAGTTTCCTTGGTTTTGTTCAGTGCTCAATAAGTTGATGTTGCTAAAGGCCGCATCAGTGCCCTCCAACCATGGAACCTTGGCCATAACTAGTTCAAGCGCTGAAGAACTGACCCTGGGAGTCAATCCATATGCTGCTTTGTCCCACCAAGAAGAATCTCTCTTCTAAGATTTTGAACTAAGAGATTGAAAGTTAAATAGTAGCTATCACTAAAGCTGTCAAGATCATCTAGACTTGTACCATCTCATGCCAGTCAGATGACTGTTATTAAAAAGTCAAAAAGTAGCAGATGCTGGTGAGGCTACAGATAAAAGAGCATGCAAATTCACTGCTGCTTGGAATGTAAATTAGTTCAGCTACTGTGGAAAGCAGTTAGTCAATTTCTCAAAGAGCATTTGACCTGGCAATCCTATTGTTGGGTATGTACCCAAAGGAGTATAAATCATTCTACCATAAAGACACATGCATGCATATGTTCATTGCAGCAGTGTTCACAATAACAAAGACATGGAATCAACCTAAATGCTCACCAACAGTAGACTGGATAAAGAAAATGTGGTACATATACATCATCAAATACTATGCAGCCATAAAAAAGAACAAGATCATGCCCAGTGCAAGAACATGGAAGGAGCTGGAGGCCATTATTCTAAGCAAACTAACACAGAAACAGAAAACCAAATTTCTGTTTTGGTTTGAATTTTCTCACTTATAAGTTGGAGGTAAACACTGAGTATACCTGGACATAAGGGAACAGTGGACACTGAGGCCTACTGGAGAGTGGGAGGAAGGTGAGGATCAAAAAACTACCTACCAAGTACTATGCTTATCAACTGGGTGATTAAATAATCTGTACGCCAAACCCCCATAACATGGAATTTACCTGTGTAACAAACCTGCACATGTATCCCTTAACCCAAAATAAAGTTTTTTAAAAATAAGATCATGTAGACTTGGATAGGCAGCCATTGTGGGCATCATACAAGCAGAAGAAACTGATCTATGGAGGAAACCTATAGGACAGTAGTATTGAGAAAGTATAGAGTCCCAGAGAGAGACAATCCAGTTTCCACAACCTTGACTTTGTTCTTGCTTTATAATTCCGTAAAATTTCCTCTGAAGCCTTCCAGTGAGCTCCTTTTCCACAAACAAGCCTGTTTGACTAGCTTCTTAATATTAAAACCAAAGAATTTCTCAGGCAGCAATAAGGGGGAAGTGGAGTGCATTGGTGACACAAAAGATGACAACGTGAAAATCTTGTTTTCAGTGTCAAATGCTTGAGTTTCTGGAGACAAAACTCCCTCTTCTAAGGAAATCAAACTATTATACATAATCGTCACCTTGTTAGTTAAGACACATTTATACAACATATTAAGGTTTGGAGGGTAGATACTTTATTAATAGGTGGTACTGTTCTGTTCTTAAGTTTATGTTTCTGATTTTTAGAGAAATTGTTCCCTGTTTCTCTTTGTGGACAAAACGGCTGTCTCAGTAGGTTGCATTATAAACTCAGTTGGAGAAAACTGTTTGTATTTGTTGAATGAGAACTTCATTTATTTTGTATAAATGAGCACTACTTTTTGTTATTCACAGGTCATTGACAAGCATTATATTAAGTTAAAATGCTTGACATTAAGGCAATAACATGTACAAATTCGAAAACAACAGCCGCCTAACAGACACTCAGAATTTCTGTTCATTGATCAACTAAGCATAATATCTTTGCTCTTATGCAAGTGGTTAAAAAAATGGATGGTTATTAGTAGTATAAATCTTGGAAAATTTGCAGAGAAAATATAATTTGTCTAGTCTAAATATATTAAACGGTTTAAATGATATGTTAAATAGTTTAAATGATGAATAGCATGAACAATATTAGCTATACTGTATTAGCCATTAGCCTTGTAACAAATTACTCCCAAGCTTACCAGCTTAAAATAACAAGCATTTATTAACTCAGTTTCTGTGGGTCAGGAATCCAACAACAGCTTCATGCAGTGACCCCAACTCAGGGTCTCCCATGTGGCTGTTGTCTAGCTGTTGGCCAAAGCTGCCATTTTAAAGACATGAATGAGGCAGGATTATCCACTTCCAAGCTCACCGTGTGGCTGTTGGCAGGAAGCTTTAGCTCCTTATCATGTGGGATTCTCCATGTGGCTTCTTATGACATTGCTTCCCTCAGAGCATGTGACACAAATGATCAGAGAAAGACCTAAGTGCATGGCCTCATCTCAGAAATGAAAATCCTTCAGTTTTATTGTATCAACGTGGGTACGATGTAGAAGGGACAACATAGTGTGTGGAAGCTGGAGATGGAGATCCTTGGGAGCCAAGTTGGAGGCTGCTACCATAGCTACATCTCTTGCTAGAGTTCCCATTTTTGCAGCCTGCCATCACCTCACCTAAGATGGAACAGAATCACTGCCTAGTTTTAAAATATCGCAGTGTATTCTTTTTCATGTACACGCTCACTTTGCATCTCAATTTTCATTCTGAGCAGTACTTTTAAGAAAGAATTATCTTCCCTTTTAATGTGAGGAAAAACTCCCCTGTGTATAAAAACAAAACAATCATTCACCATCTTTTTCTAGTGTGTGACATGCAGTGAGATTTAACTTCATTGCTTTGTTAGAATATTCTATTCTCTGTGGAGTACCATGTTTTTAAAAAAATCACTCTTCAGTTTCTGCTGCAAAAATAAAATAAAATAAATCTCTGTGAAGTTTGTCAAGTGAAATGGACACAAATATGGCTCAAAGTCTAGAGGAAATAAAATGAAGCCACAATCTCAGTCTATGAAAAAGAGATAAGTTAGGATAAAACTACAACATAAAATGTACAGGAAAAAAAATGTGGCTCTTTAGGAGAAAAATTAGAAAAGTCAGAGGATAAAATACAGAGCAAAAAGCTCACTGATCCCAATGGGGAAACAAGAAACCTCAGAGCTTTTATATGCAAAGTATTTTTGGTGTTTTGGGGCCCACTGATTGTAAGGAAAACCAGGTATACACAGCTTTAGGGCACAATGGAGAGAAAGCTCTGGATATACTCTCGCGAGTCTCATAAACAGCAACATCCTCCAACGTAAATGACAATGAGAGAATATGATGAACTCCTGATGGGAGATGCCACAGGAGGATCCAGCCTTCTATTTTTTCTCAGCCATTTCCTCAAGGAAAAGACTGGGAATTGATAATGCTAAATTGACAAGTCCAAATAAGCCTTCAGGCAAAGCAGATGGTCTTTTTTTTTTTTTTTACCCGAACCAGTCTCAGATTTCTTCAGCCAGAAAGCCTGTTTTTGCAGACGTTTTACAAATGCTAAGCAAAGTTACGTAGTTCTCAAGAGTTATACCAAACCAGGTTTGCATCTTGGCTCTGATACTCCCTGTGATACTTCAGCAGGCTTACCTGGCCTCTCAAAACCTCCATCTTCTCATATGTAAAACAACAACAACAACAAAACCCTGACACATAGTATGTGCTTTGTAAATGGTAGCTCTTATTAATACTGAATGGGTTTTGTTTGTTTTTCCCAAAAGAATTGGATGCTTGTGTTTTCAGGAGTTAAAATTCTAAATGGAATAGAAGACTCTGTAATAAACTTACGTCTTGTTAGGGCGATATGAAAATTATTAAACTCAATCCCCCTTTAGCTGCAGTGAAACAATCAATACTGAATTTTTTTTTTAATTGATGAACTTCTGATTGTGTGCAACTCTGTTAATTATGTGTATATTCTTGGTCTTGTGATGAAAAGTGTCCAGAAAATGTCTACTATTCATCACTGTGTGCCACCTTCTTTTTAGCACAGAGCTTTTGTACATAGGAAGTTCTCAGCAAATGTCTGTTAAATTAAAGAATCTTTAGGGAGTTACTACAATTTAGGTCTGGAACTCACATCCCATTTTCCTTCTTTTGTCCCACCCATATCCATTTCAGCCATGTATATGCGTATTTTGAGCCCTGGGTCTTCAAAATGACAGCAAGGAGCTAATTAAGCCATTAATGAATTAACTTTATTTTTTGAAGTTTATAACTTATTTAGACTTAGTGATCCTTCTTTGCTTATTAACACCTCTCCCTGTAGGCAGAGAGAAAAAAGATTGAAATGTGAATCTGTTTGAATTCTTAGGCCCATACAAATTCTTAAGTACAGGTTAAAAGCATCAATTTGTAAGTCAATATGACATTAGTCAAAAGTGCTGGTTTTTCTTTATCTGCAGCATCTGTTTCCAAACATATTTGATACCCAGGACTTGAAACTACATCAATTCTTTGAGGAATCTTGTTAGGGCTCCACTTCCTTTTTTGCTTTTTTTTTTTTTTTTGAAAGTTTTAAAGCATTTATTAATTTATTTAAAAATAGCAACAATAAACTCGTTGTGTCTTAACAAATATTTTTATAACAAATATTTTCCCAAAACAGAATACTGTTAGAAGATTGGCATTGTTACACATTTTGAAAATCTCTTTAAAGTCTGTCTGAATGGAAGATAGCTGGATTATTACATCTGCTACTGAATTCGTGCTTCTGTGATAAGTTATTTTTATTAACATGTATATAACAAGCATAATCTCACAGATATAAAGTAGGAAAATAGAAGGAGTATTTTAATAGCCCTTTCAGGATCTATAGTTTTGTATAGATAGTTTTGTATAGTCTTCTATCTACAATTATCTATACAAAACTGTACAAAAAGTCAACATGGAGTAGTTTTTTAAAGGTTAGTTGCAATGTGGGACATGACCCCATGTTTATTAGCTTTTAATATGCTGAGGGCTCCACTTCTACGGGGAGGTAACACTCACTGATGGCAGTGGTTTGCGGGTAGAAGGGGCTTTCGGGTATGTGTGGAAGCCTTGTCACCAGGAGCTGACACCAACAATAAACACTCACATTTTAAAAATGCCAATATTGCATCCATCACCTCCAAAAATTTCCTTATGTGAAAGGTTTTGGCAAATCCTTGCCAGATTTTAAATGATTCATTCTACATTTGTATTTCACAGTTACAAAGCAGAACTTTGCACAACAAATTAACTTGCCAAAATGTTACGTAAATATTGCCAAAATATTATATCATCAAAATATTGTATAATATCTGTGTATTACTTTTGTATTATGTATTTATATGACATAATTTGTGTATTTATTTGCTGGTTATTTAATTTATAAACATAACAGAAATATGAGGGAAAAAAGCCAGATTAATTTTCCAGAATAGATGAGAAATGGAGAAATCTATTGAGTCCTTCCCTCAAGTTCATTGATTATGAGTTGAGTAACCATGATGTGCTAGTATCTTTTCAAATATGTAATTTTTTGATTATATAAAAAGATAAGGTTGGTTTACATCTCAGACAGTTTTCCAGCCAAGTAGAAACAATAAACACAGTTGGATTGTAACCCAAACTTCAACTGTAGGTCATCTCACATAAGTTAGTGGATATTTGGTGTACTATTTGGTAAAAAGTTACACTTTGTGGCGCTTCATCATAGCAAATATTGGCTTTGTTGGCTTTTAATATCCCAAATAAGAATTATCAAGAAAATAGGCTTCATTTTCATTAGTAAGTATTTTGGAGAAATAAAACAATAATACTGCCTTACCATTGTAAGTCATTTTATAGTTTCCAAGGGTTTTCAACTATATCTTTTTAAATAAATTTGAAGTTTATAGCATCCCTTTACAGAGAAGACATTTTACAGCAGAAGACACTGAGGATCAGGGACATTCAGTGACTGCTGGCTAGTCAGCAGCAGAGGCCTTGGACCAGACCCCTGACTTAATCTTCAGAGTTCTTCCATGCTGATGCATGGAAGACTTGCCCAAGGAAGCTGTCTCCATATGAAACAGTCTTGAAAATAAGACGACTTTCAGTCTAGTTTGATCAACATTTATGTAAACATGTAATTAAAAATTGTTCGCTTTAACTCAACAGTATGTCTCTGAATGGTAACTGGTTCTTTCTCAGGAATATTCTTGGCTGAATGTGTCTGTGCTGTGTCATATGCCTCCTCTTTACATATGACTGTGGGAGGGTGTGGCTGTTTCTATAAACACTGAAAACAGACCTGTGGCTAACAAAGGATTGTGGGTGGCAGCCACTTTTAGAAACCTTGGTGAAACTTTTCAAAAGAATGTTTCCTATCAAGGGGTGCATTGTACATGTGGGAGAATCACTGTCAGCATGTTGCTCCTCCTGGAGCTCTGTGAGCACTTATTCCCAGCAATGTCCTTTGCTGCTTCTTTCCTTCATCCCTTAATGATCCTAATCCACTCTAGCCACTGTTCATGATGTGAGGTCAAGAGGGTGAACATGGCAGATGTGGCATTTATGCGATTACATTCTGGTGGAAGAAAATAGGCCATTAAAATGCAAACCAAAAATCAATGATCTGATTAATTGCAGACTGTGATAACTGTAAGAAAGAAACAGAGTGCCCTGATAAAAATTAAGTAGGCTGGCTTATTTCCATAGGGTTCTGAGAAGATCTTCACTCTGGGGAGATAATATTTAAGCTGTGAGCCAAAGGATGACAATGACACATCGGAAAGAATGTTCCAGGCTACGAGACCAATCAGAACAGAAACCATGAGGCGGGAAGAAGCTACATGTCTCTAACTTCTAGTCAGTATGACCAGAGCGTAGAATGAGACAGTCATGCAGCATAGAATGGAATGAGATGAAAATGGAAACAGAGGAAGGATCTAGAATATGCTAGACCTTGAGTTTTCTAAAATGTGTCCAGAGTCTGTTCTCAGTGCAACAATAAACTATTAAAGAGTTTTAAGCAGGGCTGTGAGTTTATCTGACATCTGTTTTAAGAGGTCATCTTATTTTATATGAGTGGAAGATGCGCGAAAAAGACCAGTTAGAAGGCTACCAATACAGTCCAGCAGAGAGATGATACTGGGAGCAACTGTGGAAATGTCACATTTGAGATGCCCAAGAGACAGCTCAGTAGAAGATTTCAAGCATCCATTGCATACAAAAGGCTAGAGCTCAAAGGAGAAGTCTGTGTCAGAGACAGATATTTCTGAGTTTTGAACATATATGTGATATGTAAATAGGAATACAGATTAAGAATAGGGGATAGGATCAAGCCTTGAGAAATTCAAATTTTTGAGATAAGATATGGAGCCAAAAGGTGAAACTGTGAAGGAAAGTCAGCAACGTGAAGGGAAGCGCAAGAGTGTGGAGTTGTCAAAGAGAAGAGGATCTCTTGAGAAGAAAGAAGTGTTTGATTTGAATGCTGCTGAGAAGTCAATACAAGGAAGGCAGGTTTTATAACAGGACCAGCCTCATAATTAGTGCATCTTTCAAGGAGTGTGAAGTACTTTTTTCATTGATTTCTGACATTTCTATTTGTCTTACTCTACTTCGTTGCACCAGGAGGAATTTGAAGATCCATACAAGTTGTCAGCCGTGAAAACAAAAGTGCAGCAAGTGAACCCCAGCTGTGGTCCTCCCTCCTGGGTTTGGTTTTCATGAGTAGTTAAGCTTAGAAAAATTGTGAAGAAACTTGTTGTGTGGGAGCGATTTTTCAAAGACCTACAAACAGAAGTGCCACTTGACCCAGCAATCCTAAACTTGTGCACATACCCAAAAGAATATGAATCATTCTATTGTAAAGACAAATGCATGTGTATGTTTAATGCAGCACTATTCACAATAGCAAAGATGTGGAATCAATCTCAATGCTCACCAACAGTAGACTGGATAAAGAAAATGTGGCACATATACACTATTGAATACTGTGCAGCTGCAAAAAAGAGCAAGATCATGTCCTTGGCAGGAACATGGATGGTGCTGGAGGCCATTGAATTTACCAAACTATTGCAGGAACAGAAAACTACCTCATGTTCTCACTTATAAGCGGGAGCTAAATGATGAGACCACAGGAACACATAGAGGGGAACAACAGACGCTGGGTCTTACCAGATGGTAGAAAGTGGGAGGAGGGAGAGAATCAAGAAAATAACTAATGGGTTCTAGGCTTAATACCTGGGTGACAAAATAATCTGTACAATAATCCCTCGTGACATGAGTTTACCTAAACAACAAACATGCACATGTACCTCTGAACTTAAAAGTTAAAAAAAGAAACTTTTTTGTGTGTCTTAGGATCATGAGAAAGAATCATGTTCAAAGAGTAACTAAATTGATATTATATTTAGACAGCGGATGGGACTGCAAGTAAAGAATCTGTGGAATCTCTTGATTTGTGAATATTTCTTTTAGAGTTCAGTAATTGATCTGTGACATCCAATTTTTCTAGTTAAAGAGAAAGAGCATTGAACTAAGAATCAGAGACTTGGATTGCGGTCCCGGATTCATTGGTTATTAGTTGCTGAAACTTGGGCATGTCACTTAATTATTCTGACCCCTAATTTCCTTATCTGAAAATGGTAAAAATCATACCTAGCTGATTGACTTGTTGTGAGTGTTAAAATGATGTGGCTTAAAACCTAGAGGAGGCATTCAATTAATGATATCTTATTTTTATTAATATTAGCATATTGGGAGGGCCAAATTATTATATAATATTAGCACAGGGCCAAATGCAATCATGTATAGAAAAGCACTTTGCTAACTATAAAACACTGAATAAAATGTGCTGATGTGTTTATGATTGATAACTGTTTTTTTGTCAGCTTCTTAATTTTAGCTGTACCATCTTACTTTTTGGTACAGATCTATTTACTATCTTGGAGTTGTGGGTGACTTGGTGGGTAGCCAGAAAAGATGACAGCTAGCAGAGCTTAGGCACAGGAGCAGATGTAAGTGCAGGTGGCTGGCGGTGTGGGGACCCTGGAGGCAGCTGCTCTGAGGATAAAATCCAGGGGAGGACTAGGCAGGGTAAGAGAGCATCCCCAGGCAAAGTGGAATGACCTGCCTCTGAGAGTTTGGGTGTAGAATGCAGCAGGATGACTCAGAAAAGTCTGCAGAGCTTTAGAAATGCATTTTTTTTTTTTTTTTGCTTTGGTGTAAGGGTAGAAGACTAGAGTGAGGTTTGTCTATTATTCAGGAGATGTTCTTTGTAGGAGAAAGAAAGGGAAAAAGAAAAAGATTCCAAATATTTTAGTGGGCATTATGTAGTTCTGTCTCCTGCTCCTTCCCTTAATTCTCCCTCCAGAGGGGAAACAGAGATCTGTGAAACCAAAAAGCTTGCATCTTTGTGAGATCTGCTGGAGGGATGCTACTGTTCAAACCCAGTTTCCATTATTTTAATTATGGTTTTAAGCCTCACACATAATGCTATTTATTTTTCCTTTGGAAAATATTTCTGGATTATGCCTCCATATACGAAACTCACCTTTGTGCCTTTGTGCTGTTTTGATGATAGGTAATTCAGCTAGATTTAGCCACCATCTATTGGGCACTTAAAATTAATCTCTGTAATAAACACTATTCAGGCATTTCATCATTTAATACACACCCTTTAGAAAGTGGGTATCATTCCTCCTTTGCTAATTGGGCACTGAGGTTTAAAGAGGTTCAGTGAATTTCCCAGTTTGCTAGAGCTAGAATGGAATAGGTCCATTATTTCAATCTAGGTTTGCCAGACTCCAAAGCATGTGCTGAAATCGCTGTGGTATAAAACAATACCCGTTCCTTCGAAAGATCAGCACATTCATCTTCTATGTCCTATTTATAAGTGAACAGGTGTGCTCTGCTCTCTTTATTGAGATTTTTTTTTCAAAGTAGGGAAAAGGGAAGGAAAAAGCATTTATTGACCACATACCATATGCCATATTTCTTTACAAATATTTTCCCATCATTCTTAGAAATAAACCCCAAATGAATATTTTTATCCATGTCTTTCAAATGAGGACATTGCTTAGAGAAGTTGAGGAGTTTGTCAAAATACACCTTGCTTATTTATTTTATTTTCTTCTTACATTTTTACATATCTAGTGATTGTCAGATACTGAGCTATCCAGGGTTATACAGAAGTTACAGTCTGTGTTCCCAAGGGCCTCATAGATTACTGGAGAAGACAACAATGCAAATGGACAATTATAATAAAATATGCTACACAGACAGACAGGAGTATGTTCAAGTCACTCTTAGGCACTTCTCCTCCCAAAACTTAATCCCTCCGCTTCCATTACGCCATGGTGCCTGCCAGAATGGGTGCAGTTTGCATACTGACGGAAACTGAGGGGTGGTCAGAAACCCAGTTTGTGCAGGAAAAAAATGGTGGAGACCAAAATTAGCTTCGATGTTTAATATCAGTCATTAATTCTGAGGAACAACTTCAGCCACTTAACTTGATTTTCCATCTTCCTTGAGTCCCAAGGCAAAACTGAAATGGAAAAGAACATACAGGGTACTTTCATTTAGCGAAGAGGCAAACAAACCCAAATCAAGCAGTACATCATAGCAACCCACTAATTGGAAGTCTGGATAAAACATCTCTCATCCTGTTTCTAGGAACTTAGCTATTAATCCAAAAGCGAGTGTGACCTCTAACCCCCTGGAGCTCTATTCCCCAAAGAGAAGTCTTTAAAGGTGTCATCCTTCTTAGAAAAGGAGGTTTTCTTTCCCATTCAGATGTTTCTAGATTCGTTCATGTGGATGGAGAATTCTATGACTTTTTAGCCACTGTGACTCAGATATAATTCATTTTGCCTCAAAATGCAAAGCATCAGTAAACATTGTTAGCATTGTTATGTCACCATTTTTTGTTGTTGTTCACAAATTTTCTTCGTTAAAATCCTGTGCAGCTTTTTGAATTCACACTAAAGAACTTTAAATTTCCAAATGAAGAAATTTCCTGACCAGTTTTTTTTTTTTTTTTTTTAAGATGTCCGCCGCCTGAATTTCAACATTTGAGAAAATATAGGATTTAATTTTTGGAAGTCACTATTTGTAGCAACCTGCCTGGTGCCAGAGAAGAGCTGTCTAGGCTGTACTGCGATTTGACCTTTTTTTTTTTTTTTTTTTTTTTTGACGGAGTCTGGCTCTGTAGTCCAGGCTGGAGTGCAGTGGTGCGATCTTGGCTCACTGCAACCTCCGCCTCCCGGCTTCACGCCATTCTCCTGCCTCAGACTCCCGAGTAGTTGGGACTACAGGTGCCCGCCACCTCGCCCGGCTATTTTTTTTTTTTGTATTTTTGTTAGTAGAGACGGGGTTTCACCGTGTTAGCCAGGATGGTCTCAATCTCCTGACCTCGTGATCTGCCCGCCTCAGCCTCCCAAAGTGCTGGGATTACAGGCGTGAGCCACCGCACCCTGCAATTTGACTTTTAATCCATTGTAGATCTGATAATGGTACAGCACATGAGAAGTGGTAAATTCTTGAGTGTTTGAGACAAGTATTTTAAGGCACCCATACATAACGTTAAGTTCACTTTTAGGAAAATAGTACCAGTTAATAAGATTACTTATTTGAAAATAGACCAGTTTATTTCAGTCTGGATATTCAAATTATCAAATAATCTTTTCTTTTTCAGGATTTTCTTGGTGTATGTTATCTTTTTGGTGAAGGACCAGTGTCTCAGAGCTTTATTTTCTATGGTAGTTTAATTGTTTGACTGAAACCTTGAAGAATTAATAGGGTCAGAATTTTAGATCATGAAACATATTTTATTGCTCAGTGGATGATATTCTTCTTGGTATTATTTGCTCTTCCCCAGAGTCATCATATGGTATAAATTATTTTAAATTCCCACAATTATCAGTTATGTATATACTAATAATATCAAAATCATTTATTCGGGACATTTTTCATAATTTATTGAAATTTCAAAGTCAATTTTGTTCAGACCATTTTTTTTACGAAGTAGCTTAAAGTCACTTAGAAACTGACAGTATTGGATATTTCATATGATTTTTTAGAATTGCAGTATCTGCCATTCATCTGGGGACTGGTGATTCAAAAACTCTGTTTTTAGTTAATTTTAATTAAAAACATGTCCACTCAAAATACTGCTCAATACCCAAATCATTGCTTACCTTGCATATAGTTATTTTTGCTAAGGGCAAAATAGCTAAGACCGTAAATTATGATGGCAGGCACATGGTTTGCTGACAGAACTATATAAAATATTGTTTTCATCCTCATGTCAGCTCTGGTACATGCATCTCTACTTTAATTCCTTGGGGAATCTTGTATAAGTTATAGTTTTATAAAACATCCCTACCCCACTAGCTCTGTCAGCTTACCTTTTTCTGACTGACCATTTTATTTCTCTGAAAGAACAGAAAGAAACTGAGTTATATCTTAGCTGAACTTGGATAAGTAGTGTTCTAAATATTAATAGCTGTGAACCAATTTAGTTTAAATTGGATATTTCACAATCTTACACCTGCAATATTGCAAGGTAGTTATAAAAAGTACACAGAATTCATCTCTATAAATATATGCTCGTTTTATATCCTTTACAATCTGTTTCCTAGGTTCCTAATCCAAAGAGGCCATTAGTACCAATGACATGATGGATAGAGTAGGTTATAATGTTTAGCAGCTCATTGGAGATGACATAGTTTGCCAAGTTAATTTACAAATTTTTATACTACATATATTATGCACAATATTTCTAGTGTGGTGGGTTTTGATCGAGTGCCTTTCTCTCTTGTAAGAAATTATTTTTTAAGAAACATGTTAAAGAGTAAAGATGTTTTAAATAAGCATTTCTCAAATGCTTGGTCCTTACTACCAAGCATATTCTGGAACTGGCACTTTAGTTTTACTTACTTCCAGCACATTTCATGGGAAATGGAGATGTCCAAGGAAACAGGAAGACATTAATTGATGATACATTTGCTTCTAACATTTTGATATCCCCCAAAGAAAAAATAGTCCAGGAGATAGATTATACTAGAACAGTTTGGCTACATTATCTAAAAGTATGTTCCCATGGAAAATTATATAATAGGCCTAGTACATTTTAGTCCATTTTTTTTTCATTTTCATCTAAATATTTGTTATATTGTTTGAAGAAGGGCAAAACATTTTGGTTATAGTTTCTTTGAATGTTTCATTCCACTTACACTTTTCAACCAAATACAATAAAGAAAGCAAGAAGGGGTTGTCATTCTTTTTTTTTTTTTTTTTTCATTTTTTCTTCAATTTAGCATTGAAATATTAAATCCAAAAGACAACTACCTTCAGTATGAGTGTCTATGTTTTGAAAATGTGCAGAGGTTTAGGTATTTTATAATAGTGACCATTTATGTATTTATAGGAAATATTGTTTCAAATAGATTTTAAAGAGGCAGCTTTTAAAATTTGACATATTACTGAAACTTAATTAGTAATATCAAAATATTTCAGATAACACAGGGATGATTGAGCTAACCTGATTCAGCCCATCAATTCACAATGTTGTGAAGAGCACATTGAACATTTTCATGACATAATGCATTCTGCTACTGACTTCAAGAATTAGGAAAATGAATAAGATGATTCTTACTCTCAAAGAACTTATAATTTAGTAGAAGAAAGACAGTAAGTCTGTGTGCCAATAAATTTATTAATACTAGGTGGGTTCAGGTCATATCTTATAATCAGTACTAAGGGTCATGGGGTAGAAGAGGAAAAAAAAACATTTAATGTGATTTGAAATTGAGAATGTTTGTGTGTATATGTATTTTATATAAGATACTCATAAAAAACTAAATGCCTCAACCCACACATTTTTTGTCTCATGGCCTCTGTTAGAATGGTAGAATGGGAAGAACTATTTGGTGTGTTACACACATAGGCCTAGTTATTATTCCCTTGAGTAAAATAGGGCTTTGCTAGAGCTAACCTAATAAGAATATTTCAGTAATCAAATATTTGAGGAACATTGTTGAGGTGGCATGGAAAGTAAACACACAAAAAAGGAATTCCACTTGGGCTGTAATTTTGTTTTATTTTGGTTAGCATAGATTAGAATTGTGATACTTCCACTGTTGTACTATTTCAAAGTACTAAATATTTTGAATTACTGTCACCGATTGTAACTACTTTCATGCTTTAAATTAAAAAAATATGATGTATGCTTATATTCTAAATAGTAAAAACTCTTTTAGGCTCAAATCTTTTAATTCAGATACTTAATAGATATAAATAATCATTAATGCATGTATGGTGTCTTTCATTCAGTAGTCCCAAAATCTGAAACACATGGAGTTGTCTGGCATGGTTTCATTGCCAAAAATTGTGATGTGACTCTGATGTAACCTGGTTTGTTCTGAACAACTCCAAATGGTTCTTCAGACTTGCCCAGGACCCATCTGGCTCCTAGGAAGCCTTATGTTATCATGGCTATGATCCCAGACTCTGGTGACAGTCTGCCTGGGTTCAAATCCAGGCTCTGCTACTCACTATCTCTATGACCTTGGGAATGTTGCTTTGTCTGTTTCCCTTGCAAAATAGTAAACATTATATTCCCTGTCTCAAAGGGTTGTTGTGAGGATATCTAAGGTAATGCAGGTAAAAGTGGGATGTTAACAGCATTTGGTAAGTTGTAAGGACTCAAGTGCTGGCTATTTAAAAATAAACTGTCTTTAAAGATAGATAGATAGATAGATAGATAGACAGACAGACAGACAGACAGACAGACAGACAGACAGACCTATACCTGAAAACATTCTTTTCACAGTATTTTAAAAACTTGTATCATACTATATATGCTTTTCTACATAATAAAAGCAGATGACATGCTGGTCCTACTAAATTTACAGGTTAATTTTTAGGTAGTTACTGAGAAATCAAACTGTGAAATTTTCTGGTACAAAATTACAATATGCAATATCTTCCTACTGAAGTATACGGTAATGCTTGTTAACTACTCATTACTGAATATTGCTTTTCTATCATACGTGAAATGCATCAATTTTAAATATTTGGAGACATACCTAATTTAAGTGAAAATCTCGGTATTTCCTGAAATTCACCACACTGTAACAGATCACCAATCAAATTTGTCTAGCTTATAATTTCTGTCAGCCTGGGTGATGTGGATGGGCCGCTGTGTTCTCAACTGCACTGCCTCAGTGACTGGAGCCAGTTCATGAAGCGCTACAGCCTGTAGGATACCAAGGAGGTTCTTTTTCATCATCACACACAGGCAATGTGGTAAAACCCTCAAGGGATAGCAATTGCTTTCACAATCTATTTACACACACACACACAGGCACACAGAAATCTTTGTTATTTTACATTTGGCAACGGGAAGAGCATGTTGGACAAACCTCTGGCATCCTAAACCATCCTTCCCTCTGACCTCTGTGTGAATCAGCAGACTACGATCTCTGCAGAATTTAGGATTAATTGCACCAAAGAAAAAGAACCTCTCTGAAATCTAAAATGTAGGCTTGGTCATTAGTTCATTTTGCATGCTGTGAAAACTATATTTGGCATCATTAACAGCTGCTTGCATGAGGTGTTCCACACTAAAATAGGATTGGTGAACACTCAGGATTTTATTTTGTGGTATTGGTTGCAATTATGGAGATGTTGATAGATCAATTGCCACATCATCTAAACCCTAAACTGAGAAATAAAGTGGTACATAATATGCATGTCCCTTCTATATAAGACTTTGCTAATTTTCTTAGTTAAGTGTTTTTTTTTTTAAATTTTATGAAGAAAAAGAAATTTCTCTTTCAGCTGATGTTTCCCTGAACACACACTGTGATCATTTACTATTTCCTAAGTAATTTAAGCAGCAATCTTGTTTTAGAATATGTTGACTGAAATGCAGGCCCTGGAATTTCAATGCTGATTTTAAGAATTATTCTAATGACTTCTTGACAGGCTCTACCTACATCAGGAGCATGTGAACTTGGCAGAGTTGGGATAGGAGACCTGCCTCCAAAATGTGAACTTATATATAAACACCTTGTTATCACATTAGTTGTTTTCATGGTGGCTGTGGTGGTCAATAGCAGAGGCAATGGAATGAGCTGTAATAACAGTCAGCAAATCTGAGTGGACTTGGCCTCTCCCATTTGCCATGGTGTAAATATCCCCATCATGATTGTTTTTAGGCTACCAACATAATGTCACTAAATGTGGAATTGAGAAGAGATGTCCACAATATACATCAATAAAATAGCCCTCATTTGATTTTCTTCTCAGTGGACTATGTGGTTAAATGACTTTTACCTACCTTTATCTCGCCATGGCAAGAGACATTATGGAAAAATATAACGCCATAAAGTCACCTATATATCATTGTCCTTGTTAGAATAAAAATTAAGACCTCTAGGTTTACTTTTATGGGTTGAGCCTTTGACCTATCTGTGGAAGTGGTAAGCTGGAACAACAAAGAGAAAAATGAGAGACTGTGCTTTTAGGCAGATAGTTAACTGGATCAGGTAGGAAGGAAGAAGCCAAGTTCTAGTCCAAATTGCCATTGATTATCTAGAAAATTTTGGACAATTCACTTCATACAGTAGCTCAACATCCATGAAAGAGTTTTTGAAAGTCTATTATGTGCCAAGTGTTGGAAGACGTGAAGGTGAACAATCTGATCATTTCACCTTAAAAGAGCTCGTAGCTTAGAGGGAAGGAAATTAAAAAAAAAAAAAAAAAAAAAGGAAGTAATAATAACAAAGTAAGAAAACGGCCAGCATAGAGCTGAGGAAGCAAAACACACAGAATGAAAGTGGAACCTGATCTTGCAGAGTCCTGGAAGGATTCTGGGGAGAGATGACTGTGTGCTGAGCAAGGAAGAATGAATAGAAAGGAGGCAAGAAGGAAGGCTGAGATGAGAGGCATCTTGATTTGATGCCAGATCTCAGGTTTTATTCCACCATTCAGTATGATGTTTTAGTCTTTCTTTTCTCTTTTAGAAACCTTCACTATGTTAAAAAACAGTTTTCTACTATTTTTAATTGGCAAATAGTTTTTTTAAATCACAAGTAGTATTGTGTAATTGTGTCAGATTTTTTCTGTACCTGTTAAAATAATTGTATTGTGTTTCCTTTATTTTTTAATGAGGTGATATCATATCAAATACTAGACCAACATTATGTTTCTGAAAAAATATGCACACACACACACACATAAATGCGTGTATTTGTATGTATATGACTTTTGAGAATAAATTAATGAGAGGGATTGTACTGTAACTTTTTTCTAAAAATACCCTTGTGATAGCAAGGCTATAATGGCCACATAAAATGCATTAGTAATTGCTTTTTATTTCTCTTTCTTGGAAGAGTTTGTGTATGATTGCTGTAATTTCTTCCTTACATATTTGGAAGAATTCACCAGTGAAGCCATCTTGGCCTAAATTTCTATTCTGGAAATGTTTAAAATTACTGGTTCTATTTATTTAAAAGATTTAGGATTCTTCAGACTTTATGTTCTTCTCACATTAACTGTAAGTTACAGTTTTTCTTAACATGTTGTTATTATTTTTTGTATATGTCCATAGGGTACAAGTGCAGTTTTGCTACATTGATGTATTTTGCATTGTGGTGTAGTCAGGGCCTTCAGTGCCTCCATCACTGGAGCAAGGCACATTGTACCCACCAAGCAACCTCCCATCATCCACCCTCTCCCACCCCTCACCCCTCTAAGTCTCCTTTGTCCATCATTTTATACTCTGCTTCCATGCGCACACATTATTTAGCTCCCACTTATAAGTGAGAACATGCAGTATGTGTCTTTCCATGTCTGAATTGTTACACTTAAGACAATGGCCTCTAGCTCCATCTATGTTGCAAGTTGCAGTTTTTCAAAAAATTTGCTTATCTGGGCCGGGTGCAGCGGCTCATGCCTGTAATCCCAACACTTTGGTAGGCCAAGGTGGGTGGATCACAAGATCAGGAGTTCGAGAACAGCCTATCCAATATGGTGAAATCCCGTCTCTACTAAAAAAAAAAAAAAAAAAAAAATTCTAGCCGGGCATAGTGGTGTATGCCTGTAGTCCCAGTTACTTGGGAGGCTGAGGCAGGAGAATCACTTGAACCCAGGAGGCAGAGGGTGCAGTGAGCTGGGATTGTTCCACTGCACTCCAGCCTGGGCATTAGATGGAGACTGCATCTCAAAAAAATAATTGCTTATCTGCTTTATTCAAATTGTCAACTTCATTGACATAAAGTTGCTGTTCTTATTATCTTTTTGACATCTGTAGGATCTCTATCAATATCCCTTTTGTTTTTATACCTGATATTGGTCATTTGTGCTATAGTTTTTTTCCTTAATAAGGCTTGTTAAAAGAGTTTTAATAGTATTAGATTTTCCCAAGGGCAAATTGCTGGCTTTGTTGATGTTCTCTATTGTATACTTATTTGTGTTTTATAAATTTGTGCCTTTTTTTTTTTTTCACTTTTTCTCACTTCTATTCCCTTTGGGTTTGACTTTTCTTTTTTGACTTTTGGAATTAGAAGTATAGATTATTGATATTCAACTTTCTTCTTTTCTAATACATGCATGTAAGGCCATAAGTTTCTCTTTAATGAGTTTCAGCTATATTCCCTAGGTTTTGACATGGTATTTTCCATATTATTTAATTAAAAATATATTCTAATATTCATTGTAATTTTTCTTTTATCCAGGGGTTATTTAAAAAGTGTGTTGCTTAAATTCAAATTATTTGATGATTATGTAGTTATTTTTCTGTATTTGAGTTCTAGCTTAATTCTACAGTGGTTAGAGCGTATGGATTGTATGATTTTGGTGCTTTAAAATGGACTTGTTTTATTGCTTATCATATGATCCAATTTTGTTAAACATTCAATTTGCCCTGGGGAGTAACATGCATTTTGCTTATTTTAAATGCGGTACATTATAAATGCAAATTAAGGCATTTATATATAATGACATATATATAATGACATATATATATAATGACATATATATTGACTGGCAATATCCCTACTGATATTTGCTTTTGACTTGTTTCATCAGTACTGGGGAAGGTATGTCAAAATCTCAAACTTTGGTTGTGAATGTACTATTCTTTATATAATTTAAAACTATGTTGTTAGGTCTATAAACATTAAGAATGTTTGTATATTTTTGGTGTAATTACCCTTTTATCAATATGGTTTTTTTCATATTTATCTCTAGAAGTGCTTTGAAGCCTAATTTGTTATAGCATATCAGTAATTGTATTTCAAACTAGATTATTCAATTCATGTAAACCTGATGTAGTTAATACTTTATGACAAATTTATCCTGCTTGAGTTTGGTCAGGATTGTCAATTCTATACTTGCTGTCTTTTATCAAGTTTTGTAAATAGTTGGCCTGGATATACTCAAATATTTATTTTATCTCAATCTTTGTCTCTCCATAGCTTTTGGGATTCTAATTACTTGTGTGTTATTTCTTTATGTCATGTCTTTATGTTCTTTTCTACCATTTTTATTTTTTTCTCACCATGTTTTCATCCAGATTTTTTTTCTGACCTATTTTCTTATTAATTAATCTTCTTCTTCTGTGTCAATTCTGCTATGAAGCCCATCCACTAAGTTTTAAAATCTATTTTAAATTTAGTTATATAACTTTCTGTTCAAAAATTTCCACTTTATTGTTTTTCATTGATTTTATCTCACTGGTAAAATTATCCATCTGGTCATCTATTTAAAAAGTAATATGAATAACAGTTGTTTATTCTAAAATCTTTACATTACTGTAATATTTAAACCATCTACTAGGTCCCTTTCTGCTGACTTTTCTCCTGGTTTTCAGTCATTTGGTTTTGTGTGTATGTATGCTTGGTAATTTTGGATTGGGTATCAGAAATTGTGTATGAATAACATGTAAAGGTTCTGGATGATGATCTGTTATCTCAGAGAGGAATGTCTTTTCTTCAGGAAGGAATTTAAGTACAGATAGACCAGCTTGATGCAGTTAGGAAGTGAGATGATTCAAGGTTTTATTCTCTTCATTCTGACAGCTTGTTATTTTCAATTTCCCCTTTGTCCTAGGATACAGCCCTTCAGAGGTCTCAAATGAAGGACCGGACCTTTTTTCTTTATAGGTCCTAAACTCCAGTTTTTGTCTTTCAGTTCCATGAAACTATGGAAAGCTCTGAGCTACTGTTTTCCGTTCAGACTGTCTCCCTATCCTGTTTGTGAATAGGCAGTTGCCTCAAGTGAACTAATTTCCCTTCTTTCTGGATCTTGGTCTGTCGAGTTCTAACTGTCTTAATCATTCCTCAGTACCTTCAAACAACATTTCCCGTGCATTTATAGTTGTTATAAGTACTAGTATGATCTAAGCTATTCTGTTATAGCTAGAAGCAGAAATGCTACCATTGAAGGAGATTAGGCTTTGGAATAATGTGATCCTATTTGCATTTTTAAAAGATTTTTCTGAACACCAATATCCTCATATGTGCAATGAAACATTTTGATAAAAATTGTTCTCTCAGGCCCTTTTCAGCTGCAATATTCTGCAAGTCTTGAGAGTACTAATAGCGTGTCATACCATGATTTTGAGCTGTCAAAGCCCCAGGGCTTTTAGTTTCAGTAGACTAAAGTTAGAAAAGCGTAGACTCTGGGGAAAATGGCCAAGAAGAAGACTGTCATCTTTGGTGTCTTCCCATTTGACTTCCTCACTCTACTTCTTGCTAGCTTTCAGCAACATCCTCTTTTTTCTGGGTCTTGGTATCTGGGCACCTAGACTATTTTTCCGGTGACTTGACCACTCTCTCCTCACGTGGTGGTGCCCCATTCCACACCCTCTACTAAAATGTTTCGTACTTTAGATTTAAGCTTCACCCTCCACCCTGCATCTTTCTGATAGATTAAAAAAACAAAAACAAAAACAAAAACAAAAACAAAAAAACCTTGTTCTCTCAGTATGTTTTTATTATGCAGTTTTCCTCTAAATAATGAAAGCTCCCTTTTAGTGTTATATTATGATAGCAAAAGGTGTGTAGAGTTAGCAGGATATGGTTGTGTGACAAAAAGCCAAATAGCATTTTAGGCTCCAATGAAGAGGAATATCTGTGAAGGGGGTCTTTCTTGGTATTTTTTAAGTTCCACTTGAAAGTGCTGTTGGCCATCACTAATTGTCAGGGAAATGCAAATTAAAATCACAATGAGATACCACCTTACCCCAGCCAGAATGGCAATTAGTGAAAAGTCAAAAACCAGTAGATGTTGGCATGGATGTGGTTAAAAAAAAAAGTGCTTATACACTGCTGGTGGGAATGTAAATTAGTACAATCTCTATGGAAAACAATATGGGGATTTCTCAAAGAACTAAAGGCAGATCAACCATTCTATCCGACAATCCCACTACTTTGTATCTACCCAAAGGGAAAGAAGTTGCTATATCAGAAAGACACCTGCATGTGTATAGAATCATCCTAAGTGCCCATCTACTGATGAGTGGATAAAGAAAACATGGTGCGTGCATGTATGTGTGTGTATATACCATGAAATACTATATATACACACACATATATATACATGTATATATACATATACATATGCACACATACCTACATATACACACACAGACACACCATGAAATACTATTCAGCCATTAAAAAAGAATGAAATAATATCTTTTGCAGCAACTTGGATAGAACTGGAGGCCATTATTCTAAATAAAGTATCTCAGGAATCAAAAATCATATACCACATGTCCTTACTTATGAATGAGAGCTATAGGTATTTAAAGTCATCCAGGGTGATATAATGGACATTGGAGACTAAGAAGCAGGGAGGGTGAGAGTGACGGTGAGAGAGAAATAACTATGTATTGGGTACAATGTACACTACTTGGGTAATAGGTACACTAAAATCCTAAACTTCACCACCATACAATTCATCTTTGTAACCAGAAGCCATTTGTATCCCTAAAGCTATTGAAATAAAAAAAATCACGAAGTGCTGTTGCCTACTCTGCAGGCATGCAAGTTTGATTCTGGGTCTGAGACAAGCTATGATCACATTGTTGTAGAGAACATAGGTCCTTGGAAAAGAAATCAAAACACAGGTTCCCAACCAGAAGTTAATTTTATTCCTCTGTTAAAATGGAACTATGACTTTTCTTATTTACAAGAACTGTCCTTCCTTTTTAAGGTTAAAACATGTTATTTTATTATGATGCAGATAATATTTATTATAAAAAAATAGAAAAATAAGAGGCAGATGTAGTTCTAGCTCTTAATAAACCTGGCTAAACTGTTACAAATTTCATCTGATCATTTATATACTTTTCTATGTGATTGGACTTATTTATAATACGGATTTTTGAATAGTGTTTTAGCATTTTTTTACTTAAATTGTATACATTTTATAGATTATCTCTTGATAAGCATTATTTTAATGGTATATATATGTATAAATATATATTCTTACATAATACACACACATGTCTATGTAATGACATATATATAACATTTTGCAATGGTGCATGTGTGTTTGTTCCCTTAAGTTGGATATTTATTTAACTGTTTTCTTATTGTTGGATTATTTTGTTTCATAAATAACATTCTATGCTGAAAATATTTTTAATTGCTATAAATTGCCCAACTAAGACATATAACTTCCTCTTATCCTGTCACTACCTTTGACAACACACTAAACTTTTCTTTACTATATTTCATTTCCTTCTTAATCTCATTTCTAAAAACTGTATTTATGTCTTACAATATATATATCATTCCTTCGGTACTCCTACCTGTTGATCTTCTCATTGTTATTTATTAGCTTGTCAGGACTTAGAAGATAGGCTTCTCGTGCAACCCAAGCCTCTCTTTTGACCAGACTCTAAATATTTGATTGTTTACATCTTCCCCTGCAAAGCATTCCTCTAGGATCTGCCCCTTTCTTTTTCTCCAGGCAATATGCCTTGAACATTCTGTAGCTGGTTGGTACTGATTCCTTGCCAGGTCAGTAGGACAGATGTGTAGACTAAGAAATTAACTAGTGAGTTCAAGTGGAGGTTCCTGGCTTGTTGGTGCCTGTGAACAGGATTCTTTTGAGTATGATTAGTGACATGAGGGTCCTGACTAATATCATAGGCAGAGGAAGTGACATTACAACTCACAGTGTAAGAAGTAGCTTGAGTTAACTGGTGAAAGAGCTAAAAGTCAATGAAAAGTATTGAACTTTAAAAATGTATTCTCTATTGAAAAGTTTAAAAGATCATTTATTGATTAGCCAACATTAAGGAAATTCCTTTGACTTTAATAGCTGTAAGCTCTAATGGGGGCTAGAAACTCTAGCAAGTGGTACAGTTTCTAGAACCTAGCAGATAACTTTTCGTTGACTAGAATTGAATGTGTGATACAATGATTTGGAAAAGTAATTTACAGTAATTATATATGTTCATTGTTTTCTCCTTTGTTTACCTTGACTAACCATCTTTGGTGATTGTTTCATAATTGTGGCTTTCTAAACATCTTTATCGAGGAGTTACAAATGTCTAGCTCTTCTCAACCCTTTATTTAGGGTCTGGAATCAGTGGATGTTAGTGGAGGGGAAAAGGTTATTTTGATAATTTAAGACAGAACAATTTAGAAATCAGTATTGTTTTGAAGCCAACTTGCTATGTAACCTTTTAGAATTCCCTGACTTTTTCTGAAATTGACGTTTTCTTTAGTGTATAGCAATGATAGCATGAAACCACCACTGACTTTTTTAGGGCATCTTGCTGGCTAATTTTATAAAATTCGAACCACACTCTATGAATGAAGAATCATCTGTAGCAATTGCTCTTTTCCAAATGTTCTTTTGCTTTGAATGCCGTATCTGAATATTAGATTGTTTCTCCAGATGTTACAGGCTCATGTTTCCTTCTGCTGAATTCAATTGTTGGTTCCTGCCTATGTTTCTCAGGATTTGCATCATTTCTCTGTCTTAAGTAAGGTTTTTATAAATGCTCGTCAATGTTGTAGAGTTTGGATTAAATTCAGATAGAGGATATTTCCACTGGACTTTTGCTCATCTACTTCCTCCCTGGAGAATGGTGAAAAGCAGTTAGTCCTTTTTTCCCTCCTCTGATAGGGTGATGGGCTACTATTGCTTTTTCTCTCCTAATATATTGAGTATTCCGACCTCTCACCAAAACCTTAGGTCAAAGTGAGTAGAGGTGATTGTTTTTAATTGGATGATTGCTACGATATGCTTCTCTTTTGGTGGGATCCCAAAAAAGATTAAATGACACTCCCCACCAAAAATAAGAGGAACTCAAAAAAAAAAAAAAAGACTGAGAAAGCATGCCATGAAAGTCCAGGCTTGGACAACAAGCATACCATGATGTGACTTTTAGCCCCATCACCTACTAACTGTGTGACCTTGGGCAGGCTGTTGAAATCATCAGGGCCTCAATTTCCTAACCTATAAAATTATTGTGATCATTATTATATTTACAACTAAGAATAAGTACCTTATCATTTTGCTGCAATACACATGTGATGATTGTCCTAAAGTGCTTAGCATGGTGTCTAGAACATATTATGTACTTAATAATTATTGTCTGAAAAAATAAACACATAAATAAAATACTGTATTGTCAAAGAATATAATACTGTGCCCCAATCTGTGAAAGATTAAACCTCTTGTGTCTCCAGGATTTCTAATAACTTATCCCAGAAAGTCAGTGCAGAGGAGAGGTGGGCTCTCTTCCTGCCGCAGACTCAGGGGCTGTTCTGATGATGAGGTCCAAGGGCAGCCTTGCTTCTGCCCTTTGCTCAGTTGATCTTGTGAACAGCTGCGATTCTTGCTGTAACTACTTTCTCACTCTCAGTGACTCCATACCGTAAATGTTTCATGTGAAGAAGCACTGCTCTAAAACAAAGCTGGAAAACAGGGAGGCAGTTGCCAGATCTGTCATTGTGCTGAGTCAGGGAAGGCTTCAGCAATCATCCAAAGAGGTGTGGCATTTACACCTGCAGCTGGATGGGTTATGAACCCAAATAGGTCCTTGAAAAGGAAGGCTCGTCTCCCTTCCCCACAGCACCCTCTACCCACTCAATTTTTACCTACTTTAAGGGAAGGCTTTTGGTAACTAATTTTTCATCTGCTCGTTAAAGCTTACCAGTTACAGCGTGTATTACAAATTACAGCTTCCAGGACTTTGGGTGAAATGTGCTATGTAAATAATGGCATATTTTGCTGTGAGCAGTCCTTGATTTTAGACCCTTACATTACCTATCACCTCGCAAATTTTCCTTATAGGAAGACCCGGATGTATAAATTTCAGGCAAGTATCTGATGTGTCTTATAGAACCAGCTAGCCAACAATATTGTCAAAAAGAGAAGCAACACTTTCAGATGATGGAAGCATAGAATCAAGCAAGGAGTTCGTTGAATCCTTCTTGTGCTTTTCCTTTGAAATCACCTTATTCTAGAATCCTAGGAGGATTGAAACATTCCTACTTTGATATATTCCTCTGGAGATCACTTGTTAAAAGTCATCATAAGTGACATTTACTAGTCTTGTGTTTTCTCTAGTCTTAACTTGAAAAGTTCTGCTCATCAAAAATGAGTATGTTGAGATAGTATTTCCTATAGAAATTTTGTGTTTTACCCCCTTAAAATCCTCACTTTTCACATTAAAGTGTGTGTTCAGATAAAATAAGACTCATGGAGAGCACATGGCTGAGATCATTCTAGGCTCTCATTGCTAGGCTGAGATTTGCATTTTTCTGAAAGTCAGAGTACTGAATTTTCTTAGCTTTGAAGCAGTGAATGGGACAGTATGTGTATATGTGTGTGTGCCCACTTGCATATAATTCCAAATTACTTGTTTATGTGTAGTATAGGATTCTATGACAAAGAGCTGTCTTTAATGCAAATATAAGGCATTCATGAGCACCTTGTGTATAAGCTCACATTTTGAACTTTGTTTTTCTTTTATTCAAAGAATTTACAAAATCATTTTGTGGTTTGAAAAGTAATTTAGATTTCCTATAAAATGTTATATAAAATTTTAAATTTGGATTTTAGCTAGCAAGTATTGGCTTAACTGTAGAAATAATTTCATTTTCTAGGACAGTTCAATAGTCTAGCTTCTGCTTTATGACAATCCACTTGTGTTTGTTAAAGGATAGTAATATTAAAGATTTTTATAGATCTCACAATAATGTTTTATGTATATTAACTGATTTGGTCCCCACAATGACCCTAATGGATATTATTATTATTATCCCCACTTTTTTTTTTTTTTTGAGACGGAGTTTCACTCTTCTTGCCTAAGTTGGAGTGCAATGGCACCATCTCAGGTCACTGCAATCTCTGCCTTCTGGGTTCAAGTGACTCTCCTGCCTCAGCCTCCCGAGTAGCTGAGAGTACAGGTGTGCGCCACCACACCTGGCTAATTTTTTGTATGTTTAGTAGAAATGGGGTTTCACCATGTTATCCAGGCTGGTCTCAAACTCCTGACCTCAGGTGATCCACTCGCCTCGGCCTCCCAAAGTGCTGGGATTACCGGTGTGAGCCACTGCACCCAGCCTATTATCTTCATTTTAAATATGATGAAACTGAGATACAGAGAGATAATATACATTAAGATCAGAAAACTAGAAAGTCTAGGAACTAAGATTCAAAACAAAATCATCTGATTTCAATCTCTGTGCTCTTAAATACTTCACTAGAATAAGTCTTATTTTTTATAATTGATATAACTGGTCTAAATGTTAATAAAGTTTTAAGATTCAATTTACATATAGTTTCTATCTCTGTAAGTTACCAGTTATTACTACCTAAAATACACTTGGAGTCAGTAGTAACATTGTATATTCCTAGATTTTATTTTTTAATACCAACATCAGAGTAGGAGGCCTCAAAATACCTGTGATGGAAAAAATGCAGTGCCTGGGTACATGCAGCTAAGCCTGGTCACTAGAATGTATTTCATGTATATTTTCTAAGGCATCAAAGACTTCAGAACTACAAAGAGAACTATAGTTGCTGCAACCAGAAAGCTAGTCACATATATGTACTTTTATAAATCATGTGCATATGTGTGTGGGTGCCTGAGTGTGTGTGCATATATAAATACATCTAAAAGCTCAGAATTAACCACCTTAGTCTGGGGCATTAGAATTTTAGTAAACTTTTTTGATGTACATGTTGAATAAGTTGCAAAGTTGAGATCTGTTCCCTACCTCCATGTGGCTTATGTAACCTTGCTAATGAGAAAAGAGCTTATTACAAATATTCATAGATGTGATATATATGTGTGTGTGTGTATATATATATGTGTATATATGTGTGTGTGTGTATATATATATATATATATATATATATACACCTCTTTCTCCCCCTACACACACATACACACACCCCTTTACTCTCTTTTTTTTTTTTTAAGATGGAGTCTCACTCTTGTTGCCCAGGCTAGAGTGCAATGGTGCGATCTTGGCACACTGCAACCTCCACCTCCCAGGTTCAAGCGATTCCCCTGCCTCAGCCTCCCGAGTAGCTGGGGTTACTTTCTACTATACAAATTTTACTGTCATAGACATTGGCTTTTGTACCTCCAAAGTGTTTGTTATTATCCAAGGAAAGGGTACCCACATCTTACCACTGTGGATAAATTACACATATATTGACTAAGAGCTACTATTTAATGAAACTTCTTTTGTGTGTCAGGATCTGAACTCTATTTATCCTTCTACTTATCTACCCACCTACCTATTTTTTTTCAATTAATTCCAGAATGTTAAATCTCATGATGGCAGATGCCATTATTAATTTTGTTCACTGACATACTAAGCATTGAAAATGGTGCCTGGCACATGTAGAGACTCAGAATATGCTTTCAGAATTGAATGAAAATATCTTGACAAGGTAGCACAGTTTTTGCTTTTGTTTTTCTTTTACTAGAGTCAGGGTATTGCTCTGTCACCCGACCCAGGCTGGAGTGCAGTGGTATGATTACAGCTGACTGCAGCCTCGAACTCCTGGGCTCAAGCGATCCTCCTGCCTCGGTCTGCTGAGTAGCCAGTACCACAGGTGTGTGCCACCATGCCCAGCAAAGTTTTTATTTTTTGTATATTTTTGTTTTTTGTTTTATTGAGATAGGGTCTTCCCTAGTCTTCAGGTAGTCTCCACTCACTGCAACCTCAACCTCCTGGGCTCAAGCAATCCTCCTGCCTCAGCCTCCCAAGTAGCTAGGACCACAGGAACACACCACCACACCCAGCTAATTTTTTAAAAAATTATTTTTAGTAGAAATGAGGTCTAACTATTTTGCCCAGGTTGGTCTCAAACTCCTGTGTTCAATGATCCTCCCGCCTCAGCCTCCCAAAGTACTGGGATGACAGGTGTGAGCCACCACACCCAGCCTAATATATTATTTTTGTTTTTTGTAGACACAGGGTCCCCTTATGTCACTCAGGCTGCTCTCAAACTCCTGGCCCTAAGCGATCCTCCTGACCTGGCCTTCCAAAAGGTTGGAATTACAGGTGTGACCCACTGTGTCAGCCTCTCATTATTTTCAATCTGACAGGTGAGAAACTGAACCTCAGAGAGCATGGATTACTGACCCAGTATCACAGCTGGTGCAGTGCAGAAGCAGGAGTGGAACCTCCATTTGGCTCCACTGGCCAGACTCCCTATCCATAACTCTGTCTCCAAGAAGCTCTTGGAGGCCGGACAGCAGCATCTCCATCTTCTGGAGGTACTTTTAGGTCACCAGTGTCCCTGATCTTTTCATGAGTACACATTTCTGACTGACTTTAGAGCTCTAGGTGTTTTTCTCCTATGTTGATCTACCCTGTAAGGCTCCATGAGAGGCTTGGACTATTGTTTTACAGTAGGCTTCCTAAGACATTTTGCTTAGCTCCTTGAAGGCTTCCATCTGCTCTTGAGCTTAGGAGGAGAACACAACCTAGTCAAAGACAGAAGAGCATAATAGCACATAGGAGTAAGTGAGTAGGAAACACCGAGAAGTGGTGCAGAAGAGGAAAGAATGGCCAATAGAAGATGGAAAGGCAGCAGTCAGGGTCACAAAAAAAGGGTGCAGAAACAATACAGGAGATGCACAAGAGATTTGATTGCTTTTAAGAAGTGTTATGCTAAAATATCTTCCTCCATAGGCAAAAGACAATGGCAAAGAACTTTTAAAATTTTTATTTGGCTACTTCTATTCAAGTATTAAGTATATAGTGATGTACAACAAATGTTTACTTAACAAAATACATAAAACTCTTTCCTGGGCTAAACCCTGAAAGACAGTCATACATATTTCATAAGTTTTTTGTTGTAAAATATTTGATGATTTCACAGTTAGGGGACTTCTCAGAAAGTGCTATACATAGCCAGATATAACCTTTCCATTTTATATTTCCTTTTGCAAGCGCCATGATTTCTAGTAATCTTTGAGTGTCTCCTCTCTTCAATTTACTTAGAAATTTTGCATTTAAACTATTGCCCTTGTTTAGGGAGAACGAAACAACACATCCAAAAAAAGGACCAAATTTGTACAACCTGGTATTGCATTTCTGATTGACATAATTTCCACTTCAGAAAAGTTTTCTTAAATACTCACTCATTTTATTTTCTTTTTTTTCTTTTTTCTTTTTTTTTTGAGACGGAGTCTCGCTCTGTCGCCCAGGCTGAAGTGCAGTGGCGGGATCTCAGCTCACTGCAAGCTCCGCCTCCAGGGTTCATGCCATTCTCCTGCCTCAGCCTCCTGAGTAGCTGGGACTACAGGCGCCTGCCACCTCGCCCGGCTAGTTTTTTTGTATTTTTTTAGTAGAGACGGGGTTTCACCGTGTTAGCCAGGATGGACTCATTTTATTTTAACACCCTAAAGAATAGCCCAGATAAATGGACTCCAAATTTGAGGCCTGAGTAATAATGCATTTTAGGATTAGACTAGTCATCCTTGGTATTTTCGTGGTGTTCATCATGTACAGAGTACAACAAGATACTCTATTATCCATTCAGGCTGTTGGAGAAATACAAATAAGCACATAAAACCAAAACAAATCACTGTATCTATGAATTGAAATGCATGTCATAAGAACTTTAATCTGGTGCAATTCTTCTTATAACCAAGTAAGTATAGTCAGCAGAGCTTACCTTTTGTGTTAAGCATTTTACAGATGACATATGTAAGATAAATTTAAGATTTGTGTTTAAATGACTTTTAAAAGTAAAAAAGCAGTAGGAAGACTTCTCACTCAGAGGTTGTGGTCAGTCATTTTCAAATAACTTTTCATTGCCAACATCTCATACATAAGCTTGTATAAGCTTCTACAACCCCTCCCAGAGTCAGCCTTCTCTCTTCTTTCAGTAACATCCTGTGTTCCCATCTGACTGGACTGCACCATTTGTCACCAATTCCAACACATCTTGTCTACATACCTTTTCTATCGGAAGAAAAAAAGAAAATGGGCTTGAATAAAAACATGTAAATAAATGATGAGCACTTTGCTCTGTTGGTTTAATTAAACAGTGTTGAAAGGTGTTAGCTAGAGAAGATTTAATAGAAAGTGTAACATTTTAAATAATGTTTAAGGGAAAAAAGAAAAAGACACATTTTGGGTTTCAGAGTAAATAAAAGATAAAAATAAAGAATAAAAGATTTAAAGTATTAGGGATGACTTGCAAAATCTCAGAGGTAACGGCAAGAAACATTAGACAGAAAATAAATTTATTTAAATTGAAAGAATGGGAGAGAATCCACAGACACTTTGAGGGAACTGGATCATCATTGCAGTCTCCCAGAGATGTTGAAAAACTGTGAGTCTGCTTGCTTTCTCAATGTGGATGCTGATGGTATGGGGCAATTTCTCAGCCCTGGTCATATGCTGCTTGGAAATAGACTCAGTGCTGTTGGCAGGGCATGGTGGGAGATAGACCAGCCTTTAGGACTGCAAGCTGCATGGGAGTGGGGTAAGCACTATGACTGCTGGCTTTCTTCCACTTCCCTGGCATCCTGTATGACTCAGCAGAGGCAGTTATAATCCCCCTGGGAATATAACTTCATTAGACTGGGAACCACATCCCCATCCCCCACAGCATCCACAGCAAGGCCCTGACAAAAGAGAGGCTGAGCTCAGACACACCTTTCCCTGCCTCCACCTAGTGATCTTTCTCTATCAGTCCTGGTAGCTGAAGATAAAGGTCATAATCTCTTGGGAGGTCTATGGCCCTGTCCACTGCCTAAGAAACCTGAATACTCAACCAGGTGTCCCTAGAGCAAGTTTGCAACCTTCCTATAGGACCACAGCTGATGCATTCTTGAAAATGACACCTCCTGACTGGAGGCCAACAAACACAAAACCAGTGCACTAAACAAAAACACAACCAAGAACTCTCACAAAATCCACTTCACTCCCTTGCTACCTCCACCAGAGTAGGTACTAGTATCCACAGGTGCAAGACCTGAAGACGGATCACATCATAGGACTCTTTGCAGATACTCCCCAGTACCAGCCCAGAGCCCAGTAGCTCCACTGGGTGGCTAGGCCCAGAAGAGCAAAAACAATCCCTACAGTTCATCTCTCAGAAAGCCCCATTCCTAGGAGAAGGGGGAGAACACCACATCAAGGGGGCACCTCGTGGGACAAAAGAATCTGAACAGCAGTTCTTGAATCCTAGATCTTCCCTCTGACATAGTCTATCTGAATGAGATGGAACCAGAAAAACAATTCTGGTAATATGACAAAATAAGGTTGTTTAACACTCCACGAAAATCATGCCAGCTCACCAGCAATGAATCCAAACCAAGATGAAATCTGAATTGTCAGAAAAAAATCTTCAGAAGGTTGATTATTAAGCTAATCAAGGAGACACCAGAAAAAGGTAAAGTCCAACTTAAAGAAGTCAAAAACATGATACAGGATATGAAAGGAAAAGTCTTCAGTGAAATAGAGAGCATAAATAAAAAATAATGACAACTTCTGGAAATCAAGGACACACTTTGAGAAATGCAAAATGCACTGAAAAGTCTCAGCCATAGAATCAAACAAGCGGAAGAAAGAACTTCTGAGCTCAAAGACAAGGCATTTGAATTAACCCAGTCCATCAAAGACAAAGAGAAAATAATTTTTAAAAAATGAACAAAGCCTTCGAGAAGTTTGGGATTATGTTAAAAATCCAAACCTAAGAATAACTAGTGTTCCTGAGGTAGAATAGAAACCTAAAAGTTTGGAAAGCATATTTGAGGGAATAATTGAGGAAGACATCCATGGCCTTGCTAGAGATCTAGACATTCAAATACAAGAAGCTCAAAGAACACCTGGGAAACTCATCGTAAAAAGATCATTGGCTTGGCACACAGTCATCAGGTTATCTAAAGTCAAGATGAAGGAAAGAATCTTAAGAGCTGTGAGGCAAAAACATCAGGTAGCCTACAAAGAAAAACCTATCATATTAACAGATTTCTCAGCAGAAATCCTACAAGCTAGAAGAGATTGGGGTCCTATTCTTTGCCTCTTTAAACAAAACAATTATCAGCCAAGAATTTTGTATCTAGCAAAACTAAGCTGCATAAATGAAGGAAAGATACAGTGTCTTCCAGACAAACAAATGCTGAGAGAATTCACCGCTACCAAGCCAGCACTACAAGAACTGCTGAAAGGAGCTCTAAATCCTGAAACCAATCCTCAAAATACACCAAAATAGAACCTCCTTAAAGCGTAAATCTCACAGGACCTATATAATAATAACACAATGAAAAAAAAACAACAACAATGTATTCAGGCAACAAATAGCATGATGAATAGAATAGTACCTCACATCTCAATACTAACATTGAATGTAAATAGCCTAAATGCACCTCTTAAAAGATACAGAATGGCAGAATGAATAAGCATTCACCAACTAAGTTTTCTTCTGTTTTCAGGAGACTCATCTAACACATAAGGACTCACATAAACTTAAGATAAAGGGATGGAAAAAGATATTTCATGCAAATGGACGTCAAAAGCAAGCAGGAGTATCTATTCTTATATCAGACTAAACTTAAAGCAGCCGCAGTTTAAAAAGGCAAATATGTTCATTATATAATGTTAAAGGGACTAGTCCAGCAGGAAAACATCACAATTCCAAATATATAAGCACCTAACACTGGAGCACCCAAATTTATAAAATAATTACTATCTAAGAAATGAGATAGACAGCAATACAATAGCAGTGGGGGACTTTAGTACTCCCCTGACAGCACCAAACTGGTCATCAAGACAGAAAGTCAACAAAAAAACAATGGACTTAAACTCTACCCTGCAACAAATGAACTTGACAGATATTTACAGAACATTCTACCCAACAACTGCAGAATATACATTCTACTCATCAGCACATGGAGCATTGTCCAAGACAGACCACATGATAGGCCACAAAACAAGTCTCAGTAAATTTAAGAACATTGAAATTATATCAAGTACTCTCTCAGACCACAGTGGAATAAAATTGCAAATCACCTCCAAAAGGCACCCCCAAACCACACAAATACATGAAAATTAAATAACCTGCTCCTGAATAATCATTGGGTCAACAAGGAAATCAAGATGGAAATTTAAAAAATTATTTGAACGTAGTGACAATAGTGACACAGCCTATCAAAACTGCTGAGATAGAACAAAAAAATGGTGCTAAGAGGAAAGTTCATAGCATTAAATGTCTACATCAAAAAGGCTGAAAGAGCACAAGTAGACAATCTAAGGTCACACCTCTGGAACTGGAGAAACAAGAAGAAACCAAACCCAAACCCAGCAGAAGAAAAGAAATAACGAGGATCAGAAGAGAACTAAATGAAATTGAAACAAACAAAAACAATACAGAAAATAAATAAGCTGGTTCATTGAAAATACAAATGAAATTGATATACCGTTAGTGAGATTAATTGAGAAGAGAGAAGATCCAAATAATCTTAGTTAGAAATGAAATGGGAGATACTACAGCCAATACCACAAAAATACAAAAGATTATTCAAGGCTACTATGAACACCTTTACACAGATAAACTAGAAAACCTAGAGGAGATGGGTGAATTCCTGGAAATCTACAACCCTCCTAGATTAAACCAGGAAGATATAGAACCTCTGAACAGATCAATAACAAGTTGCAAGATTGAAATGGTAATAAAAAATTGCCAACAACAAAAAAAGTGCAGGACCAGATGGATTCACAGCTGATTTCTATCAGACATTCAAAGAAGAATTGGTACCAATCCTACCGAAAATCTTCCAAATGATAGAGAAAGAAGGAATACTCCCTAAATCAATCTACAAAGCCAGTATCACCCTAATGCCAAAGCCAGGAAAGGACATAACATAAAATGAAAACTATGGACCAATGTCCCTGATGAACATAGATGCAAAAATCCTCAAGAAAATACTAGCAAATTGAATCCAACAGTGTATCAAAAAGATTATCCACCATGATCAAGTAGGTTTCATACTAGGGGTGCAGGGATGGTTTAACATAGGCAAGTCAATAAATGTGATACACCACAAAAACAGAATTACAGCCAGAAATCACATGATCATCTCAATAGACACAGAAAAACCATTTGACAAAATCCAGCCTCCCTTTATGACCAAAAACCTCAGCAAAATCCGCATAGAAGGGATATACTTTAAGGTAATAAAAACCATCTACAGCAAGCCCACAGCCAACATTATACTGAAGAGGGAAAAGTGGAAAGCATTTCCATTAAGAACTGGAACAAAGATGCCCACTTTCACTACTTCTATTCAACATTGTACCAGGAGTCTTAGCCAGAGCAATCAGACAAGAGAAAGAAATAAAGGGCATGCAAATTGGTAAAGAGGACATCAAACTGTCGCTGTTTGCTGATGATATGATTGTATACCTAGAAACCCTAAAGACTTCTCCAAAAAGCTCCTAGAACTAGTAAATGAACTCAGCAAAGTTTTAGGATACAAAGTTAACGTATACAAATTAGTAGCTCTGCTATATACCAACAGCAACCAAGCTGAAAATCAAATCAAGAACTCAACCCCTTTCACATATCAGCAAAAAAATAAAATTAAATACTTAGGAATATACCTAACCAAGGATGCGAAAGACCTCTACAAGGAAAACTACAAAACACTGCTGAAAGAAATCACAGACAACACAAACAAATGGAAACATATCCCATGCTCATGGATGGGTAGAATTAATATTGTGAAAATGACCACACTGCCAAAAGCAGTCTACACATTCAATGCAATTCCCTTCAAAATACCACCATCATTCTTTACAGAACTAGACAAAACAATCCTAAAATTCATATGGAACAAAAAAAGAGCCTGCATAGACAAAGCAAGACTAAACAAAAGGAACAAATCTGGAGGCATCACATTATCTAACATCAAACTGTATTATAAGGCAATAGTCACCAAAACAGCATGATACTGGTATAAAAATAGGCACATAGACCAATGGAACAAAATAGAGAACCCAGAAATAAACCCAAATACTTACAGCCCACTGATATTCGACAAAGCAAACAAAAATATAAAGTGGGGAAAGACACCCTCTTCAACAAATGGTGCTGAGATAAGTGGCAAGCCACATGTAGAAGAATGAAGCTGAATCTTCGTCTTTTATCCTATGCAAAAATCAACTCAAAATGGATCAAATACTTGAATCTAAAACCTGAAAACATAAAGATTTTAGAAGATAACATCAGAAAAACCCTTCTAGACGTTGGCTTGGGCAAAGACTTAAATGACCAAGAACCCAGAAGCAAATGCAACAAAAACAAAGAGAAATAGATGGGAATTAATGAAACTAAAAAGTTTCTCCACAGCAAAACTCAAAAATCAGCAGAGTTAACAGACAACCCACAGAGTGGGAGAAAATTTTCACAATCTACATCTGACAAAGGACTACTATCCAGAATCTACAAAGAACTCAAATCGGCAAGATAAAGAAAAAAAATCTCATCAAAAAGTGAGCTAAAGACATGAATAGACAATTCTCAAAACAAGATATAAAATTGGTCAACAAGCGTATGGAAAAATGCTCAATATCACTAATTATCAGGGAAATGCAAATCAAAACCTCAAAGTGATACAACCTTACTTCCTCAAGAATGACCATAATAAAAAGAAAAGAAAAGAAAACAAAACAAAAACAGATGTTGCCGTCGATGTGGTGAAAATGCAACACTTTTACATTGTTGGTGGGAATGTAAACTAGTACAACCATTATGGAAAACAGTGCGGAGATTCCTTAAAGAACTAAAAGTAGACCTACCATTTGATCCAGTCATCCCACTACCAGGTATCTACCCAGAGGAAGTGGTTATACAAAAAAGATACTTGCACATGCATATGTATAGCAGCACAATTTGCTGTTGCAAAAATATAGAACCAATCCAAATGCCCATCAATCAACAAGTGGATTAAGAAAATGTGATATATATTTATATGTACACACACACACACATACACACATATACCATGGAATACTACTTAGCCATAAAAAGAACAAAATAATGACATTTGCAGCAGCCTGGATGGAATTGGAGATTATTATTCTAACTGAAGTAACTCAGGAATGAAAAACCAAACATTGTATGTTCTCACTTATACATAGGAGCTAAGCTATGAAGATCCAAAGGCATAAGAATGATATATTGGACTTCGGAGACTTGGGGGGAAAGATTGGGAGGGAAAGGTTAGAGGCTGGTGAAGGATAAGAGAATATACATTGAGTACAGTGTACACTGCTCTGGTAATGGCTACACCAAAATTTCAGAAATCACCACTGAAAACCTTATTCATGTAACCAATCACCACCTATTCCTCAAAAACCTGTTGAAATAAATAAATAAGATAAATTGATAGAATGAACTATATGTATTGCATGAGGAAGCAACATAAATAAGCTTAGTAAGTGAAACAGTAAAGAAAAAGGCAATGTGATGGTGGTGATAGGAATACATGCTACCTTGTTCACCCTCTTAATACTGTGGATAAACAGAATCAGATAATTTGTTTAGCTAACTGGACAACACCCCACAACAAATTTGCATACTGTGCCTACCTCGTTTTTCTCACAGTTTGATTTCAATGCTCTCACAGTTCCTAAGGTGGCTGTTTATACCAATCTGTGGTCTAAGATACTGTTATGACTATTACTTGTTTATCAAAGTGGTACACATTCTTCAGTTGCAGCTCCACAGGCTTTCTGGAACTACTGTAATTAACGTGGATTTCTTTATCTCTTTTCTTATTTGGCACATATTATTAGCACTACATAGAATGACATTTACTTTTTCTCTTTTTACTTTTATATGTGCTAATTCTGTCTCTTTAGCCTAGTCAGAAGCTCTGAGTTCAAAGAATAACCATGAACATAGAACTAAAGGTCTAGATAGATCTCATCTAACTGTTTGATTTTCAAAGAAGGAAAGTTTGTAAAATGGAAACTACAGTGATCTTGAGTGTATACTATGTGTCAGACAGCTTTAACATTTCTGTATGAATCACTCATGTTGTCATCTCAAAGATCATATGGAATACACACTATTATTGTCATCATTTTACACATGAGAAGAATGATATGCAGAGAAGTGGCTTGCTGAGGGCACACAGCTAGTAAGAGACAGTGCTGGGATTCAATTCTAGACCTTCTGGCTCCAGCTCTTAACTTTCCAAGTTAGTGCTGCAGGTAGAACAAAAACTCTTTCCCGTAACTTCTTTCTCCGTTTCAGGGCTCTTGCTTGTTCTAACCGACTTGTACCACCATAATTCTTATACTAGAGCACAAAAAAAGAAAAGAGATGCAAGTGTTTATTAACTTCAGCTTTGTGTTTGACAAATCCTAAACATGCAAACATGCACCTGATACACTCTAATCCTTTCCCAAGAGAGCAAGTAATGATGTTATACTGAGTGATTAATGAACTGATATAAGGACTCAGTAATCTGCATGTGAATTGGTGGCTTAACAAAGCAATCCATGCAGTAGGTATGTATTTTGAATAGCATTCTTTCTGCAGGGAATCAGCTGTATGTAGTGTTTAATTGAATGCTTCTGGGTCACTGAGTGATTTGGAGTCAAATCATCAACCACATTTCCCAATGTGTCAAGTAGAAAGTCAACTTAACAAAACTTCCGTAGTACTCAGTTCTCTTCCAACGTGCTCCTTATCTTGAATTCTTTCAAAATAGTGTGCATTATAATTTACCAGGAATGATTTACATGTATTCCTCTTCAGAGACAGAGGGATGGATTAAATAACATTCCCTGAAGCCCTTTTTGCCTTCGAGTAAATGCTCTTTATCATTCTAAGCTTCTTACTCTGAGTAAAATTTGAACATGACCCTGTGGATTCCCCAGAACAATTTGTGATGCTTTTTCCTTAGTTGATATGTTTGGATATTTTCCATACTATGCAGGCTGCATTCTCTTTTTAACTTACTGTGGTTTTTTTTTTTTTTTTTTTTTTTTTTTTTTTTCACTCTGATGCTTTGACTTTTGCCATCATAGTTTTCTTTATTTTCAGAGTATATTGACTGTCACTAGGCTTTCTTCTGAGTCCTTTTGCCAAGTCATCCATACTTTGCTCTTCTAATCTTCTGTTATAACAGGCTTCCTGTTACTTATGTTTTTGCTGTTACACTCTGAATTTGTTCCAGATTTTCTGGTAGAGATTTCCCTACACCAAAAACAGTATTCCAGGTGCAGCCACTTGAGAATTGAGCAGAGGTAAATATGTGCACCCCTTTTTACTGTGATGTCTTGCCATCTGCAGTTTGGAGCCTGTAAGAGTTAGATTTGGGATTGAAAGTAAGACTTCCACTAGGACTGCCATTTGCAGCACAAACTCACCTGGATGGTAACTGCTGTCTAGCTTCAGCTCCCTTTCGACAGGTCCTTCTCAGAAGGCCTCTTTTCCAGGCTTTTTTCTTCCTGTGCATATCTGTGTTTTCATTCATTTTCCCCTTGTGAATAAGCTGGCCCTTTCCCAACCTGACTCTCATCTTGTTATTTGATCCCAAGATCTGTAACTCCTCTCAGACCATCTGCATTATTTCTCTGTCCTTGCTGATGTTTTGCAACATTCTCCAGCTGACTATCATCTGCAGATTTCATTAGCACACCGTTTACTATGTTCTGAAGATCATTAATAAAGATGAATAAACAGAAGAGATGACCTTCTGCAGACATCTGTGGAATTTCTCTAGACTGCCCCCACAACTTGATCGCCATTATTTTATTTTACCTTTTGGGTTTTTTGCCCAGTGTTTCATTCAGTTCCCTCCATAAGCACCCTGTTGTCATATCTGAGTAACTGCACTCATAATGTGTGATTTTCCTGCACCACTTCATAATTGTCTAAACAATTCATCAGGTTTGTCTGACAACATTTTTCCTTTATTAAATCCTAGTTTTATTGACAGTTTTCATTATCCTCTAGATTGCAGAAGCTCTACGTAACAGTGTGTGTGCCCATTCTGATTTCTCCTCAATTTATTACTGTTTTAAAACCTGTACTATAGATGATGGGAAGAGAGTACGATGAGAAGAGACAGACTCAGAATCTCTATGGCTCTTCTTGGAAAAACACCATAATGTGTATGGAAGATCATGCATGTGCATTTTCCTGCAAGGTACTAACAGCCATCTTTCTATCCAAAAAGACAGAAAGAAGTTGTCTCTGGTTTTGAACAATGAAGATTTATATCTAACTTATTTTGAAAAATCAAAGCATTAGATATTTAAAACTGAACAAGAACCATAGCTGTACTTAAGGAATGTCTGTGATGTACTTGGCACTGTGATAAAATGTGATGTTTATCACTCTATGATTACATCAACCCTTTGAAAGGCAGTTCTTTTCAGGTGTGACACTAACCTATAGGGTGCTGTCATGGCCTCCCCTCCAGGAGGATGCTGCCTGTGCCTGAGAATACAGCACAGGCTGCATCTAAGGACCCACTGACCTCCTAGGCCAGATATCTTTGTGTGTGGCAGAGCCTGCCTAAATGTACCTGGAAGTCATGATTTCTTTCCCATTTAAATGAAGACGATAACATACCTATAAGAGATAGATCTGAGATTGATACTAATGTGGTTCCTCCATACCATATTGCATCTCTGCACATAAAACAAATATGGATCTATCTCATACTTCTGTGATTGCCTACTAAATTCACACAGTACTTTGTGTTTTTACTTAGAAAAGAATGGATATAATACAGTATGTAACCTTCTCTTCCTATCTTTAGCTATGCTGTTAATTTTCTTCCCAGTCTTCAGCTATGTTGTTTTTGTTATTGTCATTATGATTATTATTTATTACTGAATCTAAAAAGAATCATGGAGAAGAAGCAGTATTGCTCTGGGTCAGGTATTCTTTATAATATATTTAAAAATACATCTGAACTCTGTTCACATATCCCTTTGTTTGCCTATTAGATCCAGTCAACATTATGCAAGCACATACCTTCATGATATTGAATATTGATCAATTTAGTCACATGCCATACAAACGTAGAAATACCACTTAACAGCTGGGCACAGTGGCTCATGCCTGTAATCCTAGCATTTTGGGAGGCCAAGGCAGGGGGATCGCCTGAGCTCAGGAGTTCAAGACCACCCAGGGCAACATGGTGAAACCCTGTCTCTAGTAAAAATACAAAAAAATTAACTGGATATGGTGGTGTGTGCCTGTAGTCCCAGCTACTTGGGAGGCTGAGGCAAGAGAATCACTTGAGCCCCAGAGGCAAAGGTTGCAGTGAGCCAAGATCAGGCCACTGCACTCCGGCTTGGGCTACAGAGTGAAACTCCATCTCAAAGAAAAATAAAAAAAAAAAGAAAAAGAAAAAGAAAAGAAATACTACTTAACAAGGAATGTTTTGAATACTTTAATTCTTTGACTTAAATTACTAGATATATTTATAAAGGTGTAGAAGATTTGACAACTGGAATGTGTGTGCACATGCACATATACACACATATCACATATGCACATATGTATATGAGTATGTATAACATATATTTCTACAAATAAAAGTTATTTACCAAAGCATCATACATTTTCATTTTCTTTTCTCTCCTTTTGTTAGCATTTTCATTTTTCTTGCGTGCTGTTTTTATTGAAATGAGGCTTGCACTTTAGCTATAGAGCTTTTCCTTGTTGAACAATGTAGTTTTCTTGCTCAACAACTCTGACATCCAGGTAAATGGAAGGAAAATGGATACGGGAGTTGTGTGTTCATAATGCCACTTTGCCACCCTGAAATCTATGCAGATAATCTACTTGGAAGGCTTTGAGCCCCAGTGGAATACAGAACCATGTAAGTATCCTGCATTGATTTACAGCACCTGCTACAGCTGCCTGGATCTTGGCAGGCATTTTCTCTCCTGCCAAATGCTGTTGCAATTGCTGGGCAGATCTAGATGGAGGTTATATTTACTGGACATGTTTATAATCTGCAGAGTGATCTAAGCCATAGAGAGCTAATTTCCCAAAGATCAATGACTAAGGGAGGATTTCAGAGGTTGTCCTCTTTATCCAATTTCCTGTGTCCTAATGAGATGGCTGAAACCTGTTTGGAATCTTTCTGATTAGGAACTCTTGTGAGAGTCAATAAAGAATATGACATTCATAAATCTAAATAAGAGGTGACTTGGCCGCCTGTATAGTGATTCATGCCATGAGAAGCCTTTCCCCTGCCCCCAGCAGGATGTGTCATGGGTGACTGACCTGAGACAAGGTCAGACTTGAACCAAGAGTCTTGAGAGGACTTGGCCTCTCCTGGTTAATTCAAAGGACTCTTCTGGCTGTTAGAATGCATTGTGTACATTTTTTACCTTTCTTGATTTAATTCAATTCAATTGCCATTCAATTCAAACAAAATGTATTTGTTAAATGATTATTATGTTTTCCAATTAAGAAGGATGACAGAAAAATTAACTCTAATGGTATATGGCAAGCATCATTATATAGATCTAAAAAAGTGTTATCAAAGATGATGATAATCATAATAGCTAATGTATTTGAGTACTTACTGTGTCGGTCAGTGTGCTAAGCACTTCACACATGTTATTTTATTTAATCCTAACAAATTCATGAATTAGGTCTTATACCTATTTTATAGATGAAGAAAGTGTGACTTAGATGCATTAATTAACTTTCAATGTTAACAAAATCCTTCCCATATCCCATATTCCCCTCTCGCTTCTTTTGCCCCCTCTCAGCTAAACTTCTAGGAAAAACTTGTCTGCCTTTATCATCTCTACTTCTTTACCTCCCATTTGTTTCTCAACCCATTCAGTTAGGCTTCTGCCACTGCCATCAAAATGAAAATTGAACAGGCTAATCAATTCCTCCACATGTCCAAATACAGTATTTTTATTTCACTGGATTGCTCACCACCTTTTGCCACCATTAACCACTTCCTTCTGGAGACAGTATCTTCTCTTGGTTTTTTGTACCACATATGCCTGTGTTTCCTCTGGAATCATGAGCTGCTTATCTCCATTTGATAGCACCTCTTCCTCTGCCTAATTTCTCATTACTGGAGCATTTTAGTTTGGGTTCTGGGTCATCTGCTCTTGCCCCTGGATTCTGCCCTATGTCAGGGATTTTTTAAACATTGTTGGTACCACGTACATTTTTGGCAGTCTCATGAAGCCTGTAGACTCAAAGTCCATAAAATACCCTGGATATCTCTCAGTATCCCAGATGTAGTTCTTACAAATGGGAACTCTTGTTTCCCATCTGCAAATTTGTTTTTCCTTCAGTCTTGTCCATTCATCATAGAAGTCATCTATGATTCCTCATTTATCCTAAAACACAAACCTGATACTATCCATTAGCATGTCTTGGCAATTTCATCTTCACACCATCCCAGATCTTCTCACTTTTTCCTTCTCTCCACTGCCACCCTGCTGTCACCCCTTGGGTGATGCTTAATACATGTTTAGTGTATGAAGAAAGGTTTGGAATGGGGAAAATAAAGCAACACACTGAATCACTAGGGGACACGTAATACTCTAGGCAAGACTCAAGATAGAGCAGGGACAGTCTGAACTGAAGATGAGAAGGATGAATTTTAAATATAAGTATGTAAGTGTGTACAATGGAAAATACACACAAAGAATTAAGAGTTACAAATGCCTATTAAGTGTAATTGGGTTGTTTGAAGCTGTCTTTTAAAAATTTCCATTTCTTTTTAAATAGACTTTTACCTCATGTTCTGTGAAGTCTTTTGGAGACAGTAAATCATATTGTTTGGGAAATTTAAGGGTGGGGATGGGAATAAAACTGAAAAGAGGAATCTTTCCTAGATCAAGCTGACAATGAAACAGCTTTCTTCAGTCATTTCTTTCCAGACATTAGTCAAACAAACAGGTGAGCACCAGATAGTTTGAGTAGCAGCTGGAACAGTTCAATAAGAGTCTCCCTCTAGCCTCTCCTTACTTCTGAATAAGCAAAGTTAAGCTAGAGTCAACTCGTCAACTTCTCTAATATTCTGTATTGTTCTGAGGTTTAAGGCTGTTTTTTTTTTTTTTTTTTTTTTTTCTTCTTGGCTGCCTAGGCTCTCTGATTAACTGAGATTAATCTCTATCATCCTGTGTAAGCTAAACCCTAAATTACATAATATGTTTTCTATCCTTATGCCATATGCCTTCCACATCAGGGATGACTCCAGAGACAACAAAAGCAAGCTGTGTTTTTACTGATTTTGCAAACTTGCATTCATCAGCCTTGGGCATTTTGGCCTCCCCAGTGTCAGTATGGTGTTTTAATAGCTGAGAAAAACAACAGAAATAAAAGAGAGGACACTGTGAAAATCACTTTCCAAACTGACTTGTATTGCAACTGCCTCACATCTAAGTAATGGAAAATAATAGTGATTAGGATAAGGCAGTGCATTGCATTTGGTGACAGTTAATCCTCTTATTAACTTCATGGTCATATTTCGCTCACCTGTGAGGTTGGAAGGACTATGTGAGAATGTTGTAATTCCTGTTTCTCTGTTCATTGGGAAAGTTGGGAAAATAGCTCTAAAAATAAAAGAATTCCAGGTTGAAATGCCTTTGAGGTTGACTGTTCTCTCTGGAGATGCATGTTTGCCTTGTGTCCTTCATTCACGCTTTGAGTTTGGGTACCCACTCTTTGAGGCCTCATTCTCTTCCCTTTGGAGGATTTTCTTTTCACCTGAGCAGTCATCGGTGAGGGAAAAGTCAGTGGGGTGGTTCAGCTATGTGGTATACTGCATTGATAAATGGAGGCAGAGCCCTGCTCCAGCCCCATGAGTTGGAACAACCTACAAAGCATTTCTGGCAGTGAGCCAAGGAGGTGATCCCTCCTCTAGGGGGAAAAAGTCAATGGCTGAGATTGCAGTTCTCCATCCCCTCGCGGGGCTGATTCATACAGCAGCATTGACACTGAGGTCTCAGGAGAACTGTTCTTTTCCCAGTCCAGCTAAAAATATCCAAATTCAGATTTATAATGTCAGGAGCTGATAAATTTGCCTAGGAAATGCAAGCAGTGTCATTGCCGTGCTAGGAAATCTATTCTGATGAATTGATGAGGGAAAGAAATTCCAAACATAGCAGAGTCCCCGAGTGCCACTTCCCCTGGGATAGTGAGCAAAATGAACATGTTTTCCTTGCCATTGAAGTTCCCTTTTTCAAACATAGTAAAAAGTAGAATATTCCAGATTGAAACGGAATATGGAAAGTGCCTTTTTGATCAAAAGCATGACATGACATAAAACTAAATCTTATGGCCTGTAAAATATTTTTGCTTTCTGTCAAACAAGGGATTCCTTTTTAAAATACTCTTTCGCTAAGACAAAAATTCCACTTACATAGCCCTACATTTCTGTGGTGACTTCTGATTCAATAAGGATCTTTTAATTTTGGAACTCAGTAAGAAACCAACTTTCTTACTTTCCTACAGCTTTTGTTTGGACTTTCAGAATCTAAGTTGATATTGCTGTCTGCTGCTAACCAGTCCTTTCCTCTCTTCAGTTGGTCAATGGATTCTCAGGAGTGTCATAGGATTTTTCCTCCATACCAACTGGCTTGAAATGATTTGGCATGGGCTTCAACTCTAATTTATTCAGTATCCCTTTAGCACCTACTAGATACCAAGTATCATGACTGGCACTTTTCTGAAATGATGAAGGTGCCGTGGGGACAGATGGATGTGTAATGAACTTATTATAAATCAAATCATAAGCATAATAATTGATACTGAACAATTGCTATGAGAATTGAACAGAGGAAATGCTTCTGCTGGGAAAAGACCAGGAAGGCATCAGAGAAGAAGTAAAATCTGTGGTTGGGGTGATACAATGGGTGAGTACTAGCAGTTTCTCAGGGGAGCAGAGTATGTCTAACAGAGACCAGCATGACACTAAGTTAGGAAAAGTACCACCTGCCTTAGGGACTTAAATAAGATATTTGAAGTGTTTAAATAATTTTTTTTCTCACTTGGATTTTGGCTTTTGCCAAACAACTAACAAACAACTGTCACATTTGATCTAATTATTTTAGATCATTAACTTTGAAAATTGCTGTTTGTATGATTTCCTACCTTGGCCTTGTGCCTATTATGAGCTGACATCTAATGAACAGGTGGATGGTGCATTCCTGGAGCTTTGCCCTTGTCAAACACTTGACCCAGACCATGAGATGTCATGGTAGCTTTCCCTACTGAAACCTTCTGGACTTACATCTCAGTAATGATGTTCTAATGATCTAACATGCTATGCCATCATTTGTTGATTCATAAAGTCAGGAGATAAACACTAACATTATTATCACTGTCTCCTTGAATGAAAATTGAAGGCTAGACTTTTAATTTTAGGCAGATTTTCTTGACCCAATTCTTTGCATTCAAAAATGTTTAGGTATTTCATTCTCATGGACCTACCTCTTCATATGCTTTCTTCTTAATCAGGCAGTAATTTGTAGGTTTGGGCCTCAATTTCAATAGCAAGTGAGCCCCCAAATTGGTAAAACACAAAAGGGGATTTTTTTTCTGAGATTCAATAGGTAATACAGCATACCAACATTTCATGTAATTTAAAAAGATAATGTAGCATAGATATGCATGCTGAAGTATTTAGGGGAAGTAGAAAGATGTCTGCAATTTATTTTGAAATGTGTCAACAAATATGATGGATGGATAGAGGGATAGATAAATGGGTGGATATGCTTGAAAGAAAATATATAAAAATGTTAGTGGTACCATCTGGGTATAAAATATAGCTATTGATTCTAAAATTATTTTAACCTTGTGAAATGTTTGAAATTTTTACAATATGTTGGAGAAGAAAGATAAGGTAGCAAAGAATTAAATTGGTAGAGGTGCTTGTATAAGAATGATAAGATACTTAAAGTGAAGAGAAATTTCTCTGACTTATGAAAATGTAGACACAAATATAGTTGTGTCTGTGAGTCAAAGTACACAATCTTTCTTCTCCATTAGCTTATGAATCTGTCAGATGAGAAAAAAGATCATCCTAGGAGAAAGAGTAGTTCACTGTAAAGGCCAGAACTTTAGTCTACTTAGCAATATATAAATAGAATTTTGGGGTTTATTTTTAGTATAAAACACTGATATTTTCCCCAAATAAGGCCATTTCTGCCTTCTCAGTCATTTCAACATACATTGAGCACTTCCTGTATTCCTGGCACGGTGCTAAGAACTGGGGCTTTAACTTCAGAACTTAACGTCAAGAATGGAGAAAGAGAACAAGAAGGTGATGTCACACAGGGAAAGAAGGACTTAAAATGTGCTGTGAGAGCCCTGAAGAGGGAGAAGTTCCTGGCTTGTTAGCTCTGATTTGGGGCAGGCTACTAAACCTTTTTGTGCCTTAGTATTTTCATCTATAAAATCTGGCCAATAATAAATGTTAAACTACTGTCCGTTAAATAGCAGGACCTTCATAAATGGTCACTAATATCTTTAACCCAGAGAGGAAGATCAAATTAGGAAACAAACAAAAAAATAACACAGCCATAACATTTGTTTGACAGACATCCTTCTTTTTCCCATCCCTCCTCTGTACCCCATCTTTTGTTGCCTTAGTAGAATGATGAAATCACAGGCCTGGAGCTGGAACAGACCTAGCCCTAGATTTGAGACAGATATTCCACTCCAACCCTCATTTAGAGATGAAGACACTGAAATGACTTGAGAAAAGTGACTTGTCTCGGGTCCCATAGCTAGTCAATGGCAAAGTGGGGAACATGTAGGATTATAAAGATTTTACTGGAGAGAGAGGTTGAAGAAAAGTTCTTTGGAAATATAGTTTATGCTTTCTTAGGATGTAAGAGAGAAAGTGCCCAGAAACTTTTTTATTATTAGAAGAGAATGTTTTTTAGTGTACCTAAACACATTACATTAGTAGGCTCTCAAGAGGCATTTGTTGACTTGTATTGCATTAAACCTCTCCTGCTAATTGTCTGCATAGCATGGTTAACCCTTGTAATGTGGGCAACCGTTTCTTTAATTAAATTAGTTTTTAATTCTTTTAATTATAATTTGGTGTCTATAATTGGCAGAATCTATATCTCTTAACCCCACATAGATTTATGAAGTTAAGGGTAGCGAAGATTGCTTCTCTCTTTGTGAAAATGGAATGAGTATTCTTGTAACATCTCTGTATTTGTATCTTATTTGATCTGTGGGACATAGCACATTTCCTTGACAAGATAGTGATTGCCCCCCGAGACTTATCAATTCACAACTTTGAATTAAGGTCTCTAGGTGTTCTAATTATCAGAGCCAATGACCCCCACTGGCTTTGAACTCCAGTACTTTGGCTGGACAGTTCACTCAAAGCAAAGAGAGAGATTCTTTATACTAGAGGAGAATATTTCTTATCACAGAGGAGAGGAAGAAGGAGAATAAGAGAAATAGAGGGAGTGGAGGGGACAAGAGAAGCAGAAAGAGAAAGAGAGAGAATAAGTGAGATGTCACTGCAAATTGTTTTTAAATTATTTAGCTGATAGTATTAGGTTGGTATAAAAATAGTTGTGCTTTTTGCCATTAAATAGTAATGGCATTATTAAAATTGGCATTATTAAAAGTAATGGCAAAACTGTAATTACTTTTGCACCAACCTAGTATTAAATTTTATAAAAATGAAAGTCATGTAAGAGACTAAGCAAAACCACAATAAAATAAATCAGTTGAAAATTGGTGAATGAAATAGGATCTCCAGAAAGAATGCTGCAGAATAGTTTAGAAACACTGAAAGATATTTCTAACATGCAATACAGATCCTTTCATGCTTCAGCTGAGAAGCTGGTATAAATAGAAAAGTGAATGTACAGTCTCAAAATCTCAGACCAGAAAACATTCTAGAGCACAAGTTCTAAGACACAAGAAAGAGAGAAGGACTCACTCACACTCTACTTGGGAATGGACTGGTTTTTGCTCCATTGAGCAGACTGCACTGTTGAGTAACAAGGTAGATCTGATGAGAAGTTGAGACAGAGGCACCACATGATGAAGAATCTAGGCTGTCTGTGCTTTTTGGAGTCTCAGAAAGAGGTCAGGGAGCCCTTCTGACTTCAGGAGGTAAATGATTTTCCCATTGTTTGCTGTTCCTTCCCAGCCTCAAAAAGTAGGGATGCAGGCAGTCGCTTCTGAGGGTGATATTTTTTTAAATTTAAAAGTTCCACCTGGGCATGATGCAGTTGCTTATGGCTGTAACCTCGGCACTTTGGGAGGCTGAGGCACGTGGATCCTTGAGCCCAGGAGTTCGAGACCATCCTGGGCAACATAGTGAGATCCTGTCTCTACTTAAAAAAAAGAAAAAATCAGCCTGGCATGGTAGTATGTGCCTGTAGTCCCAGATACCAGGGAGGCTCAGGTGGGAGGATCACTTTAGTCTGGGAGATCAAGGCTGCAGTGAGCCATGATCATAGCACTCCATTCCATCCCAGGTTACAGAGTGAGAACCTGTCTCAAAACAAAAACAAAAACAAAAACAAAACAAAACAAAAACCTTGGAAAGGTCTATAGTTTCATCTTATGCATTATTACCCCATATACTGATAAAATTCAAGTCCCTTCATACAACCCAAACAGCTGATAATGTGGCCCATAATTGTGAATTCCCCAAGTCCAGCATTTGAAAAGACAATTTAAAAAATGAGAGAGAAAGAGAGTCAGTGCTGGTAAGTATGAGGTAATGTGAATGTGTAGGCACAGGGTGACTTTATAACTGGGAAGAAAAGGAGGGAGAAGCTAACTTTCATTAAGAGTCTTCTAGGCTGGGTGCGGTGGTTCACACCTGTAATCCCAGCACTTTGGGAGGCTGAGGCGGGTGGATCACGAGGTCCCCATGCATTTTCTATGACATTGGTTGTATGTCATCTAGCTCATGGCTTTCCAGCAATTTCGTGGGTAAAAGATGTATAATAATCTAACATTCAAACCAGTATACTTTTGCCTGTGTTGGCTGCTCTAGGTAAAACTATTGGCTAAATGAGGTTTGGAGAATAGGTGTGAATTTTCATTATTCATTCCCTTTTAAGAATCATCCAAATCATATTATTTCTACCAGCGTGAAATAGAGGGGGGAAAAAACCCCTAGGTTTCTGGAAATATTGACTATGGGATACAAGGCACATTTAGATGTTAAAAGTGATAGTTGCCAAATTTGTCAAATGCCAAAATGTTCTTATGTATAAAAAAGTTGGGGAATTTTTGCCAGAAAATTATGAGTTTTGCATTGGCCAATTCAAATCAAAAGAGTTTTTTTTTTTTCTTGTCTTTGGCAGGTTTTACAAAGGGGGGTCCCTGAGAGGAGGTGAAATGAGACCTAGAAGCAATTTTTACTGTAAGACACACATACCCATGCACTAACCTGCTTTCATATAGTTACCTGTACATGCCACATTTCATGATTAAAATACAGGCCAGAAAAATATGGTACACTGGGCTATGTATGAGTCCCATTCTCTATTTTTTTTCCTAAGTGGATTTTATGTTACCCATTTAGTCTGTAATGACCATAAGCCACTCCAGCCAACTTGTTTTAAAGCTCAGAGAGAAATAGGTCACTAAACAATAGAATAATAATGTGACCACATATTTAACTTTCTAGTACCCACATTTCCAAAACGTAATTTCAATTTCATCCAGAATTATCGTTTCAACATGTCATTAATGTAAAACACTGTTAATGAGGTACTTTGAATTTTTTAGTGGTAGGTCTTCAAAATCTGATGTAAATTTGCACTGACAGCCCATCACAATTCAGTCAAGCCCACATTTCAAGTGCTCAGTGAACACATTTGTCTAGTGACTCCTGTATTGGATGGCACAGGTGTAGACTAGGAAAGCATTCACTCTTGGTGTTTATTTAATATTTTCTCTGTCTTCCATCATTTCTTACATTAAGTTGTAGAGAGAGAGCACCATTTCTACCCCATCAGAGAACATGAAGGGACCCAGAGAAGAATATATTGAGTTGACTACCTACCTCACAGAGGACCTCTGCATGACTTTTAGTTGAAGGAAACTGCCTTCACTTTTTCCGGGAAGATTAAATCCTCTCTGCCATTCAGTTTAATACCAATGTGCAAGGCATCAATAGAGACCACATAGATAGATAGATAGATAGATAGATAGATAGATAGATAGACAGACAGACAGATAGACAGACAGAGATATTTGTGTGTGTGTGTGTTTGTGTATGTGTTTGTATCCGTAAGTACATGAAGAATTGGCATACATCCCAGAACACAACAGACCGAAACTCCTGATTAAAGATAATAAGTAAATGAAATGAACATCCAATAAAATCCTGTTTGTGTTTTTAAACAAAATTAAAAGACTAAAATAAGAACAGAATATAAGAAAGAATAAGAAGAAAGCCTTACATGGCAATAATCAATTTGGGTACCATTTTGTTACTTCCTGGCCTTCTGCAATTTAAAGGAAAAAAAAATTACCACCATCAAGCAAATGCCTTATCATAATAGGGCACAATTCTTTCCATGCTGTGGCTCTATTGGCATTTTTAAATGTGTCATGTGTGGCTGGCTTGTGGGCTACAAGATGTAGACTTGCTTAGAAGAGAAAGACTGGCATAAACTTTTGAGGATCCATCCTCTATGGAGAATGTAGCGACTATGCTATTGCTCTAAATGGAGACAGAGTCTTGCATGGCAGGAAGCTTCCTAAGGTGTCCACTTGAGTCATGAGCCTTAGAGGTCTTTGCAGAAGAGGGAAATGAGCCTTTGCATTAGGTAAATATGCTTTACTATTATGTAAGTTCTGGGATCAACTGATACAAAAGTTGGGAGAAATCAAAATTTTAAGTTTTTCCTATGTGTGGACCTATGATACAATCAAGTTTTTATTCAATTTGTAACTCCTGAATTCATTCATCAGGAGTCCTGTAGGAAGCTAAACAGAACTGGCAGGTCTGTCATTTGGATTTGTTGTGATTGTGAGTATTTAGTTCCCTGCAATTAAAAACATCTGTGGGACAATAGGCTTTCAAGTCAGGAGATGGTTGGGTCCTTGCTTCTGCTTCTTAGCTAATCTGTAACTTTGGAAATCACTCTGAATCTTATTTTGTTTACATCTATTAAATGTAAGCTCTCTCTCATAGCATTGCAATGAGGAAAAAATGAAGGCATGTATCTGAAGTATCTGCTAAAGAGCCCAGCACATACTGATTGCTCAATAAATACCAGTTTCTTTCCCTTTTACTACTCTAAAAATTTCTTGGTTGTATTTTCTGCTCCTGAGCTCTGTGTCTTGAAAAGTTCTGTTGGCATACACATTGGACTTGGTTGCTTACATTAAAACGATCTATTCTTGTCTCTATTTTGTATTAATGAATACCATTAATCTGATTACAAGTATAAAACTATCAGTCAGGTTTCTAAAAAGTTATTAAAACATCTATGTATTATGTACTTCCCATATTCCAGTGCTAGGCTCTGGAGAAACAATAATGAATAATACAGCTATTGCCCTAAAGAGCCTTTACCAATCCTGTCTGTGGTTCAGAGTCTACAGGCAATGTCAATTTGTCATCATCATGCTGAATGGGGAGAAGTTTAGAATAATCCCAGGAGAACGTAAGACCAACTCCTGGCCCCGTCTTGATGGGTCATGGAAGAACACCAGGTACTATCCTGAATTGAAATAATTCTAGCTCATAGTTAATCTATAAAGCCTTATCCAGATAAATTGGAGATTATCTTTAAGCATTTTGAAATGTTAAGCATAGCCTGCTGGCCCTAAATGACATTTTAAAGAATCCACAGATGCAGAGTTTGCAGATGGGCAGCTACGATTTTCGAGTATTCAGGAACTGGGTTTTCTGAGAAGAGCAAAGTGGAAAGGGAGAATGACTTAATTAGTTCTGTCCTTTAGAAACAGTCTGCAAAGGCAGTGTTGCAAACTAATCCAAGTGAAAAATCATGGGAGACTTCAATGAAAGCATGCCTGGGAATGAAGAAGGCAGATTTAGTAGGATTACTAATGACAGGTTGGATGGAAGATGTAAAAGAGAAGAAATCTATATTGCTATGATCCATTAAGTCTCATTGTCTACTTTTAACACTTAATGGGGTGGCGGTGTTGTTATTCTAGGCTATCCTTTATGAGGTTGGGGTTCTTCTCTGACAGGTGCTGAAGCTGTGGGAACAAATGAGTTCATCTAGGGAGTGAGCAAGGAGGAAGACTAGGGATGCTCAGGGATTCTACACCATGGAGGAGGCTACAAAGGAGATCCATTTTCTTCTAAATCATTCTGATGGGCTTCTGGATGGCTTTCAGTCTCTGGCCAGCTGCTGATGGAAAGCTCTCCCTTTTGATAAAGATTAATCATCAAACCCAGGAGATAATTTTATTCTGCTCTTCTGAGTCATGTTAGATTCAAGAACAATTAACTTTATTTTCCCCAAATCTTGTATCTCTTGGGAATCTTCCAATAACTTTGGTTTCCAGTCTAGGGAGCTACTTTTGGCAGCTTGTTGTCAAAGAAGTGATAATTCTTAAAGCTTAGAGTGCTAAACTCCAACTCAGTTGGGAATCGAAACCTTTCCAGTGAGGGGCTCAGTCCCAAACACCTGGGACTGTTCTTTCTCCTGTCACCCTCAGGTACAGGAGTGTTACATAAAATGGCACTAATCCACTTCTACAGTTTTTGTGTTATTAAGCAATATATTAAGATTTAATAATAAGAAAATGGTTGTTTTCTCACCGAGCAGTTATTATTTGTTGTACTATTTCTACTCATTTACCTTAGGTTTGCTTTGGCCGTTTCAATTTAGTAGGTGTCTAATGATATGCCTGTCAGTGAAACTTTAGAGATGACTTTGAGTCCTTGGAAATATTTTTTTTGCAGTTTTAAGAAGCAAGACTTGAGAAGATGATTTGCGTTAAGAGGTTTGTGTGAATTGAGTGTGGGCTTAAATTAAAAGTAACTTAATTTACTTAGAGTAGTAGAATCTAGTGCATTTAAATTGGTTGAGAGGTGCAGACTTCGCTTTGGAAGTCCCTGTAAATCGATGCCAAGAGAGGAAAAAGTATTCTCTGTTCTCTTGCTGTTCCTTTTTGAAGGGTTCAGAAGGTTGGAAGAGCATCCAAATCAGTATAATCAGACCTATTAGATCCTAGCAAAGAATTTTAAATACATACATCTTTTTGCATATTGATTCTGGCAATTTAACCCTCAATTTAAAATCAGAAAGGTTGTTCAAGTGAGTACAACGTCTCACTCTGCACGGTATTAAGAAATAGATCTGCTGAAACTAATAAAGGAATTCCATTATTGTCTCCTCCATTTAAAAAAACTCTATCTGAAATACTTGTTAGAATTTTTATAAAAGTAGTATCTCACTGATGTACAAAATAATTTGTGCAAACTATAAGTAGACAAAGATGTAGGGTTGTATCACTTCTTCGATAAGATATTGATCTTGTATGTTCAGCCAATGCTAGGCTTAAAAAAAAGGGCCTTGTAAAATTTTCTATGAAATCTGTATGCCTCCCTCCACCAGATACTTCTTTACCAACTGAGATTGGAGTATGGCAAAGAAAATGAAGCATGAAGGGAAAACTAGGAGCTTCGAGAATCTAAGATTCATAAACAATTATAACCATATTTGCTCACTTTCAATTGTGCAAATGACTAAATCTTTTAATGAAGCATAGTGACCCACCTGACACATATATAACAACACATAATAAAAAATTAAATTAAATTTGTCAAAGCAATATAGACCACCCACTACTAGTAGATTATGTTTGGTTTTGGATTTTCATATATTTTATCCATATCTGTTTCCTTCCACTGGGACTTTATGGAGGCATTGCTCGTGAACTTCCGCAAATCTTTTTTGGTGTGTCTGAAAGAAAATCCCAAAGCCGGTTACTAAGATGTTTGAAAGTCATATTCTTCTTCAAACTGTGTAGAAATAACTATCAGGAAATAAGTGGTTATAATTTTTATTTAAAATGGCATATTTAGGGAAGAGAATATATAAGTTTGAAAATCTACAGTCTCCTCTAATACATTTCTGCCCATTACTAACAGGGTCAAAATTGTCTACAGAAAACAACCTGATCTCAATTTCCTCAGACAATTCAGCTAGTAAAATGGCGTGACTGACCTAGAGTTACAGAGATAACTCCTACTGCTGATCTCTCTCAAGCAGTGACCCCCTGGTTGACAAACAATCACACATTATTTATTAAACTTCTATTTAATAATAGGAGTTATGGAGTTACCAACATTAAGTGAAGAGTCCTTGTTTTCAAACTTTGTAGATTAGTCATTAACTAATAAACTAGCATATTTATCAAGAGATGCTCAGTGATGGTCTGAAAAATCCCTAAAGGAGATAGGGAGAGAATTGAAGTATCGAATAAAGCGACCTACATGGGACCTTCAAACTTGGAGATTTTTTGTACTTTCGAAAAATACTTTTGCTGTCGTTTAATGTCCAAATCCAATCCCTTGTCTAGGGAACCAGTTTGGATTAAAGAAAATTTTAAAAATACAGAAGCAATCAATATCTAATTCATTTAAGTCCTGTTTCTTCCCAAGCCTGCTGGGTATAAGCCTGGAGTTGCCTGCCATTTCTCTTATATTCAAGCACTTTGGGAAAGGAGCCATTTTTTTTTAAGATCTATTTTCTCCCTGAAGCTTGGGAACTATATCTATATAAAAAGAGATGACATACTAGGCCTAGCGTACTAAAACCTTTTCTAAGAGAATCAATATAGCTTTGGGAAGCCTCATTTATATTTAAAGGAGAAAAGAGACAAAAGTAGAAGTGGACATAACATATGATGTAGACATTGAAAAATACAAGAAATGATTTAAAAGTGACTGCTTGTTCTTATATTCCCAGTGCCTTGTAATTTGACTTGGGGGGATGTTCTAGATCTCCGTTGAATGTGTTCTCTCTCTACGAAACAAACAAAAAAAAACTATTCTGAGATTTGTCTTTCTTGTATTGATTATGATCATGTATCAATGCCCTGAAAATTTTCTGTACTGACCAACAGTGACACAGCTCATGGCTGTAACTAGTACAGGCTGTGCCAAGGAAACAATAGGGCTAATTAGCAGACATGAAAATGAATCACTGATTTAATTTTCCTCCTGGTCTAATCAACAAAATGCATCAGCTAAATATTTTGATCCATTATTTCAAGTGAATAGAATGTGCTTTTATATTATTTCAATTTCAATACCTTGAATATTGGAATTTTTGATTTTGGGTAGCCTTAGAATACATCAGTGCCTAGGGGTATAAGTAACATATTAACAGTTTGTAAGCCAACGAAACTAGTAATTATTGCATAATTTAAATTAACTTGTGGTGTACAAAATGCCATAATATTTCCACGTGCATGGTGGCTTTCAAAATCAAAATAAGGTGAGCCAATTTCAATTTATGACAGACAATTGTATATCTCCTCTCTTTCCTTTGTGAAAGAAGTCCTTTATTTCATCCTCACTGGTGTTATACTTGTCTCCTTTCTGCTTGGTGAAACAATCACAGTTCGTAATTTCACTTTCTGACCATCAAATGCAATAAAATGAAACAGTTTGTGCTTTTCTTGTACTTTCCACTATCAGGGGTGACTGGTTGAAAGAGCTCAGCAGAAGGAGTTATCTCCATAATTCTAGGTCAGTCATGCCGTTTTAATAGGTGAATTGTCTGAGGAAATTGAGATCAGGCTGTTTTCTGTAGGCAAGTTCGATACTGTTGGTAACAGGTAGAAAATGTATTGGAGGAGACTGAGATTTTTCAAACTTACATATTCTCTTCCCTAAACATGCCACTGGCTGGCTGAGATGCTACCTTATAAATGTGATAAATTACACCAGTCTGTAACTCTAGACTCCTGTCCTGGATAGCAGGATCACTTAGACTGAGAGCTGTCTGTCTTCCCAGCCCGCATGGCCACAGGATCAGAGAAGGTCATGGTGAAGCAGAGTAGAAACAGCTGCAAAGCAAAGAAGAAAGTCCAATAGTGTAAGATTTGATGAATAGTGTTGTGAAACACAGCTAGTGCCAGTAAGACTCCTACATCATAGAAGTCTAGGAAGATACAAGCAAGTGCCGTCATAGGCAGATAAATGAAGTAGACATTGTTTTGAGACAGAAGCAAGCCGACATTATCAGTGAAGCTTACTATAAAGAGCAAAAGGCTGAGTGCACTGGCTCATGCCTGTAATTCCAGCAGTTTGGGAGGCCAAGGCGGGAAGATTACTTGAGTTCAGGAGTTCAAGAGCAGTCTGGTGAGACCTTCATCTCTACAAAAATAAAATTTAAAACTACCTGGGCATGGTGGTGCAGGCCTGTAGTCCCAGCTACTTGGGAGGCTGAGGCAGGAGGATCCAGTGAGCCTGGGAGGTCTAGGCTGCAGTGAGCCATGACAGCACCACTGAGCCTTGGTAACAGAGCAAGACCCTGTATGAAAAACAACAACAAAAAACAGCAAAGACCCTATTACTTCAATGGGAAAAACCGCAATTACTTTTGGGCCAGCCTAATGATAACTTGACAGAGATAATTTTATTCCCTGCAAGCTACGAGGTTGTTTTTCTTGAACAGATAAGGTAACTGAGCCACGTAAAAATTAAGTTACTTGTCTAGGGACACCCAGCTGATAAGTAAGAGAGCAGACATTTCTACTCAGGCAATCTGACTCCAAAGCTCATGTTGCTGAAGCAGGTCATGAAAGCTCTGTTTATGACACATTTGAATAAAGCAGCATGACAATAGGACAAAAAGTACACAAGACAAAAGCTCCATTGTTAGGGCCAAAGCATAGGAGCAAACTTGGGCCAGTGATGGAGCAACTTCGACTGAGTTTTTAGCCAAGAGCTTGTTAACATCTTTCCAATTCCAAGACAGAATTAGTCCTAAGGAATTATGAACATGGTATTCCATGGTATATATATACTACATTTTCTTTATCCTCTAGTCAACTGGTGATGGACATTGAAGTTGGTTTCATATACAAGAGCAGACAGCCGGGCGTGGTGGCTCAAGCCTGTAATCCCAGCACTTTGGGAGGCCGAGGCGGGCGGATCACGAGGTCAGGAGATCGAGACCATCCTGGCTAACACAGTGAAACCCCATCTCTACTAAAAAAGACAAAAAAATTAGCCGGGCGTGGTGGTGGGTGCCTGTAGTCCCAGCTACTCAGGAGGCTGAGGCAGGAGAATGGCGTGAACCCTGGAGGCAGAGCTTACAGTAAGCCGAGATCACGCCACTGCACTCCAGCCTGGGCAACAGAGCGAGACTCCGTCTCCCAAAAAAAAAAAAAAAAAAAAGACGTCTTTTTTTTTTTTTTTGAGACAGAGTCTTACTCTGTCACCCAGGTTGAAGTGCAGGGGTGTGATCTCAGCTCACAGCAACGTCTGCGTCCTAGATTCAAGCGATTCTCCTGCCTCAGCTTCCTGAATAGCTGGGATTACAGGTGCACGCCACCATACCCAGGTAATTTTTGTATTTTCAATAGAGATGGAGTTTCACCACGTTGGCCAGGCTGGTCTTGAACTCCCAACCTCAGGTGATCCACCTGCCTCGGCCTCCCAAAGTGCTGGGATTTCAGGTGTGAGCCACTGCGCCCAGCCAGATGTCTTTTTTAATATGATGATTTATTTTCTTTTAGGTAAATACCCAGTAGTGGTATTGCTAGGTCAGTGATAGCTCTATTTTTAGTTCCTTGAGATATCTTCATACTGTTTTCTAGACAGGTTGAACCAATCTACATTCCCAACAGTGTATAAATGTTCCCTTTTCTCCACATCAACATCTGTTGTTTTTTTGACTTTTTAATGATAGCCACTCTGACTGGTATAAGATGGTATCTCAGTGTGGCTTTAAATTGCATTTCCATGAAAAAGAATGAAATCATGTCCTTTGCAGCAACGTGGATGGAGCTGGGAGCCATTATCCTACATGAACTAACTGAGAAGCAGAAAATCAAATATCTCATGTTCTCATTTATAGGTGGGAGCTAAACAACGTGCACATATGCACATAAAGATGGAAATAATAGATACTGGAGACCACAAAAATGGGGAGGGAGAGAAAGCTGAGGATTGAAAGATGATCTGTTGGATAAAATCTTAATTATTTGGATGTATATAGAAAGCCCAGTCTTCACCATTACACAATATACTCATGTAACAAACATGCACATGTACCCCCAAAACTAAAACTAAAGAAACAAGAGTTGTGAACAGCTGGATCCCCATGAGAGGCAGATGACCATAACTAGGAAGAAAAGGAGAAAAAAAGTGCAATGTCAGGAAACATTTTTGTAACTTAGGCTGAATCTTGTGTTTCTGCAACTTACCTACCTGTTACCATATAGAAATTTAGGGATCCAAACCACAAAGATTCTGAGGGCCTATTCATCTCTCCTAGACTTGCTTTTGCATTCTGGAGTAATAATCTGGCAAAAGCAATAAGAGTAGAGACATATTTATGATTATTCTTAAATCTGTGTGTAGAAAAATACAAGAATACCTACTTCGAAAACCTGCATGAAGACATTTGATAGTTAGCCAAAATTCAAGAGACACCTAATCTTTGAAAGCTGCCCGTTAGGCTGGTGCATAACTACATCCCATTATTTGAAATTGCACCTATATATATTTGAGACATTTATCCCATTATCCCTGATTACAATTTCCCCACTACAGTTCACTGCACAGTGCTTCCTTAGAGAGCTGCTTAATACATTTCAATCTTAGAAGGTCAAGATTCCCTCAGCCAATTCCAAACTGCATTTTCCCATTGAATAGAAGTGGCACGTTCTGGATCTAGTGAGAATAACCTATGTATATTACTTTGAAGTAATACAGGTGGGCCATTATAGCAGAAAGAAGTTGAGTAAATGTTGATATTGAAGAAGGTTCATAAAATATTTGAACACAACTGCAACCCATACCCAATTCTCAGTGGTTGTTTTTATAGACCATGAAATCATAGCTAAAGTCAACTTCGGTTCTGCCCTAATGGAGAGCCACAAATAACCCTAAACCATAGATAACTCAAATGCATTTTTACTTGGCTTTTGAATGCTTTTTATGATAATTTGCACAGCACATTGCTCTTCTAATTATGTTTTGTTTGGGATCATATTAAAATTAACTTGTATTTAGTGATTTTGTGCTATCTGATAAGTTAAACAGGAGCCCTGGGAGTGTATTGAAAAACCAGGCTGTGGATGGCCTTCAGTACTTTACACAAAGAAAAGCAAAATCGTTAAGGCATTAAAAATGGAAAGGATGTAACTAGTGGGCAAATAGCTCCAGGACCTCAGTTGCATGAACTTAGTATTTCTCTTTCCTCCTTCTCCTCTGCTCCCTCCTCCACGCCCTCTTTCTAGTCTCTATTTCGTTTTCCCTTTTCCTTATCCTTCTCCTCCATCTTTTTTATTCTTTCTTGGAGGCATGGAAAGAAACTCAAAAGAAAAGGAGACCTCTGTAGTGCATCCACACTCAGCCTTGGGTAGTGAGAAGTACTCAGGTCTGAGTAGCCTCAGACAGTGGAGTCAGAAGCAAGATGAATGGTCAGGGGTTGTAATAGGAATGATCAGGGCTGCAAGTAAGGTGGTAGGTCAAAACCCAGCAACAAGGAGAGAGCCCAGGCCCACCTTCTGGAGGTTCAGCTTTTAATTTCAGTTCCTTCAAGTGCTGTGGAAAAGACTAGACCCGATCCCTCAGTTCTTCATATTCCCTTATAAACACTGGTCAGAGGGGAATCACATCTCTCCCTTTGGTTAATTTCCTCCAATATTGCTAAGACAAGGAATTTCAAAATTTTCAACAAATATTAAGAAAAAAGAAACAAAGAAAATAAGACAGGCAAAAATAAGTATGCATGCCAAATATAAGTTTTCCAATATCACACACTGACACTGATTAATCATCACTAGCTGTCAGGAGGGAGTGCTGTATTGAGAAGGATTTAGCAACCCAGAATGTCCTAACTGGCTTGGCTCCTGTCTGCTGTGGGTAAAGGAAAAGCAGGGGGTGCTGACAAGTCTGCTTTGTATTTGCCACCCTTTGCAAATAGGTACTCACCCTATTCCCAAAAAGCTAATATAAATAACATATCAGTTTATTTGTGTTTGATTTATTATATAATTATGCTTAGAATAATTCACATAATTATGACCAGAAGCCCAAAAGAACAGAGACCCTGACTGATTTGTTTCATGGATACCTCCAGCATCTAGAACAGGACATGACATATAGAACCCCTTCAACCAGCAGTTGCCTGACTTTTCTGCCCTCATTTAAAAATCCTGTCTCTGGACCTTCAGGCGTCATCGTATACTATCATAAGTGATTTCCTGAGCTTCCTAAACCCAGGAAGAATCCACATTCTATTTCTTACATTTTTTTTCTATCTGTATAGCAGCATCAAAGTGGGCACTGGTTTTTAGTTTGAGGGATATGCCACTTCTGCAACCAGCAGGCATAAATGTGGCAATGAACACAATAACAGAGGCTGTTCTCCCAGTCAGGGAAGAGGCATTACCAATTAGAGGCCTATACTATAACTGTGCCTTTACCATCACTTGCATGTAAGAATGCAGGTCTCTATGTCTCTATGTTTGAAGAGTGATATCTGCTCACAGCATCTCACCTCCTCCTCAGCTCTCCCAGGATTTGAGCGCTCTCTCTACTTCCTTTTCAACCATGGTAGTCTAATCATTGGCACACCACCAGTGAGTTGATTGAAGCCCTTTACGATTCCTGCGTAGATGCATGCCATAATGACTTTTCCAGGAGTTTCCATGTCATCTGTTTACTCCATGCGACATTCCTTCCATCTGTTTACTCTCAGTTTTATTTTATTTTTTGGTAACTTCATATGGCAGATGAAAGTACTGTGAAGTTTCTTCGCAAAACCGTAATATTTTTTTACTATGTTGCACGATAACCTCAGGAAACATGAAAATCTAAGAATTTAATACCAATATCACTTTGGGATCATTTTTTAAAGCAGTAAAAGCCTTTTGGTTCATGTTGTTTCACTTTTCAGAGGAATTCGTAGCTTTTTATTGATGTAAGCTATTTCATAACCCTGTCAAGGTGCTTTGAGGAAGAAGTTAACTGATTGAACGTCAACAAATCCTGGAATGTTTGGTGCTAATGATCTCAGAAGGGGCCCTGCCTCATGTATATTCCACCTGAGCACTCCTTACCAAATATTGCTCTTGCCTTACTCTGCAGTGATTGGTTCTGATCACTACAGAGAAAGCATGGAAGCTCATTTTACAAGGTGCATGTGTGCCTGGCTGCTACCTAGATGCATGCCCTTCTTGCACAGGTGAATCCATTCTTAGGTTTTTCTCTCCCTTGCTCTACTCCCTTACACAGAAACCTAATTTACCTGTTTCTTTCTTAAGCTCTTCATTTCAGAAAAATTTCAATAAGGAAAATTTTAAAACCCCTCCTTTAGGATGTCTCTCTTATTTCTGCCAGCTTTTTGAAGTATGTGTGCTCTGGGCAGGGGAGGGGACAGGAAGTGTATGTGACAAAGATCAGTCAGACAAAACACTCCTGGCATGATTTCCATTTTAGAGTTGTGAAACTGAAGAATGGGCAGGTAAACTGATATTTTCTATACGTTGTGAGACCGTAATTCATTGATTTGTTTACCTCAATGAAGCATACATAAAATAATTGATAAATTATTTTATCAATAATTTGGTAATTTCTTCTTGGGGCTAATTGAATATAGTGAGTATAACTGAGTATACTGTGGGTGGCTTTCAAGCATATCTTTCCAATTTTCACTATTTTAGTATCCTGGCTAGAAAATGATAATCTGATAGTGAAAATATTAATTCATCCTCTACAGGGGTTCTGAAGATACAAACTTCTCAGTAAATTCAGATATAGCTTACAACCATTTTCAGGATATAACAAAGAAGAACTAAAGGTATCTCTTTGGTTTTCCAAATATCAGTCACGTAAATGGCTTCCAAGTCTTCATTTCCTTAAGTTCATTTCCTGCTACCCTATGGACATTGCTACCCTCTCCTTATCTGGGTTACAAACAAATGGTTGACGGCATTTTAATAACAAAGATTAACCAGGTTGCCATGTTAAGGACAGATGGGAGAAGCAGTTCTGGAAGGTAGCCTAGACAAGGTGATGGTCTTTGCAGGAAGTTCTCAGGTGTCTACAATAGGAAGCAGAAGTGGGCCTGAGCAAAAGTCACATGAGCTTACAGCACCCTGTGCAGTCAAACTCTCAACTTCACTTAAGCATTATCTTTGCTTTGCTTCTGCCCACTCAGCCTGGTCTGTTACCACCCACTGTTTTGAGCAGCTCTTCAGCTGCACATCTACTGTCCTGCTCTGCCCTGCAATAGGATGATGGGTAGGACTGTTGTACCCACAGTTTACATGTCCTTACCCTCCAAGTAAACTGTGGGTATAGTGTTTCCTACCTACCATCCTTCTCAAATGCAGGAAGCGTGGTTTGGACAGCTGAAGCCTTAGCAATCATTCCAAGCTGCAGCATCCCCTTGGGCCTCAGGTGAACACCCATATCAAAACAACTTGAAGACAATTTTAGTTACCTTCAGGTTAATAATTTCCTTTTTCTTTTCTTCTTATCATCCCTGAAACTCCCCCAAGCATTATGCAAGGTGTGAGCTCTTTTTGGTTAGTAAACTTCACGTTTCATCTCCTTTGTGTGTGCTTCCCCAATCTCGTCAACTTCTGCTGGTTTAACTCGAAGCCCAAATTTCTTATTTGTAGATGGTTAACAAATCTTCCACATTCTCTGCATTTTCTTCCTGCATTTGGAACCTGGGTTTCCTTTAAGGACACTAACTCCTTGAAGCCACACTCCCCCTTTCTCACACACATACACACATGCTCAGAGAATGAGGGTGACTCTCTGGCAGCTTCCACCTTTCCCACTAGAGTTTTCAAATATTTGCCACACTATGCCAATGCCAAAATATGTATAATAATCTATCCTTCGGAGGCTTCTCCACTTGAGCTGCTCACAATTTACCCCTCCTTGTAACTCACAAGGAGTTACAAGGCCTTGGAAATGTCCCCCCATCGACAGCCACAAGTGAAATAGTCACCAGGTTCATGGTCTTACTTGAATCCCTGTCATGCAGGGATTTCTTCGTTTGCTTGGAATGACGCATCAAACAGCCTAGCTTTACAGTTCCTTGACCTCAGCTCTTCCCAGGACTTTTATCTCCATATGTCGACAGGAATCTACTTTCTTGGCACTCGTTATTAACTGGAACTCTATCTATTATCCTTTTCAACAAGAACCTCTCATATCTCAGCATCCTTCTAAGGCTCTCTTACTATTTGACCTCTTCTGTACTTCCAACTTTGAGCCTTTTATTCCCTTCCTATTTGCAAGCTTCCTAGGCTTCATTTTTAGGACCCCAATGTTGATCACTTGAATTTCCCTTTTACCAGCTTGCTGACTCCCTTGGCCTTTCAACTTATCCTTTTTACAAACCCCTGGAGCAGGTCTCTCATTGCCCTTCACCACTCCTGCAGCCAGTCAGAACAGCTGGTCAAATGAATACAGCAATGGACTCACTCATTTATACAGACAGTGTTCACCTGACCTGCCATCACAGTGTGATTCCATAGGCCTTGCAAGTTCATGTTGACTATATATCCCACTCTTCTCCCTCAGAGCTAGAGATAACAGCACTGAAAATGACCAAACCTCCTTATCAGGACTGGTAAATTAAACTGTTTTAAAAAGTTATCTTTATATGTGCATATACCTAATATATAACTTCACAGAAATGAATAAATATGGTTACACTATATTTATAAATTTATAGGGAGAAATGTAGCAATCTGAATTCTTTTCCTTTCTGGTTTAGCTTCCAGTTCCCCTCTTCCCATTCTCCACACCAACATCATCCCTCACCTCATAAACATACACCCAGAAGAACTATGTCAATTATGTAGACTGTATCTGGGATTTTTTCCCAAGTTCATATGCTTAAAATATGTAAACACTCATGCATATAAACCCATATACTTATAAACACACATGCATACTGTGGATATATAGGATTTGGGGCCTTTGTTTTAAAAAATGAGATCATAATATACACATCGTCTGTTTCTTGCTTTTGTCATTAGATATCTTGCAGATATCACTCTAGATGAAAAGGTTTCATCCTAAATAATTTTTAGATCTAATTATTAACTTGTTCCTTCATATAAACTCATAAACATTTATTGAGCACCTACCATATGCCACACTGAAGCCTGGGGTTTATTCAAATTTCAGAATTGAGAAGGGAATAGAGAGATTCACAGTCCAGCTCTCTTACAGAATAGATAGAAAATCAAGGCTCTGTAAATATTTGTGATTTATTCAAAGTCAAGCACCCAGTTGATGCCATGTCTCAAATCAAAATGTAGCTCTTGTAGTCCCCAAGTCCAGTCCTCTTTTAATCATACTATTCAGAATCCCATAAATTAGCATACAATTACTTACAACTTAATGTGAAAACATATTACAACATAAGATAAATCTTCAGGCCTGCCTGGAGTAGGGAGAGGACAGGGAGGGGCAGGGATTCAGGAAATTTCCTGATAATGGTTTGTTGTCTGTGTGGATAGACCAAATCGTCTTTGTTGAACCAAATGTATCAACCAGTGAAGACTCATTAAGAGACCCAGCATTTAAAGGGACATCAATGAAAGAGAGAACTTAGTACTGAAGAGCTATGGAGGAGCTTTGAATGAAATTCACTCTGCGTCTTAACAGAGTGCTTTTCAAGTGTGAAAATCATGGGCTGTGAGGGAAGATCTTCCCTCTAAAGCACATCTGGAAAGGTCCAGATTTCAAACTGTCACTCTTTTGTCAGTGCTGGAAAACTTAACCTTGAACGCTAAGAAGATGTTTTCCAAGATGCTGAAACTTGTCATGTTATGTGAGTCTTCGTGTTCATAGGAAAAACAAAACAAAACAACAGCATATACATGGCATTACCTTTTTTTTTTTTTTTTTTTTTTTTTTTTTTTTTTTTTTGAGACAGGGTCTTGCTGTGTCACCCAGTCTGGAGTGCTGTGGTCCAATCATGGTTCATTGCAGCCTCCAACTCCTAGGCTCAAGTGGTCCTCCCACCTCAGTCTCCCAAGTAGTCGGAAATGTAGGCGCACTACCCTGCCTGACTAAATTTTCTTTAAATTTTATGTAAAGATAGTGTTTAGCTATGTTACCCAGGCTGATCTCAAACTCCTGGCCTCAAGTGATCCTCCTCCCACCTGGTATGAAGCACTTTGCCAGGCCTTGCATTTCTTAATGATGTTTCTGTGACTCTATTTGTCAAGAGTAGACCACTGCCAGATTTTTGTGCATTCAGTTCCTGTCTCTTTGCTCCAAAGTATCCTGACTGCCAGTCTATTCATTCAGTCATCAAATAACTTTGGGGCATCTGTTCTATGAAAGGCACTACTATGGTAGGCCTTGAATAAAGGGAGGCTATGTTTACATGGGCCTTCCACTTCACAGGCAAGAACTGCACTACTGAATCTCCTGTGTGTTTGTCCCTCCAGATAATTTAGTGTGGACTCTATGACCTTCACTGACAAAATAGCAAAGAATGAACAAATGTTCCTTCAAGCCAGCTAATTCTTTGGTTATTATAAAGCTGATTGGATCTTTTGTATGCATTCTAAAGACTCTGAAGAGAGTCCTTGAAGGTATAATTTCACTGGAAGACGTGCACCACCGACCCCCTGAGACATCCAACTGCAGGGAACACCTCAGCTCAATCAGTATGTGATGAGCTTTCATGTCGTAGGGCACTTGACAGTTGGATGAAAAATTGCTTTCAGTCTGTGCTGGTTTTCTGTGGCAGTTCAGAAGCAGGACTAGGTTCTGGGTCTTTATTGTGTATGTCATCTTTTCTTTCAGGGTTCTGTGTTTCCATGCAAATAATTATAATAGCATGGAATTATTTGATACCTACTAAGTGTCAGATTTCCTGCTGTGTACTTCACAGACTTTTTTTTCTATACAACAACATTATGAGTCATGCAGTATCATCCCCACTTCAGAAAAGAGGTTTGGAGTATTGGGGTAACTTACACAATGACACAGAGCTATAAGAGGCAGAGCAGGGGTGAAGCTCAGATCCCCGTGTCTCCAAACCCAAGGCTGAGATCCCTGTCTGCACTACCCCACAAAGTTCCGAGGCAGAAGAGAATCAGGGAGTGAGGATGGGAATTGGGGAAGGGGTTATGTTCTGATGGGTCAGTTTTTAAAGGAGAGCCAGATTTTCTGAAGCAGAATTTTTAACATGAATAGGACATACTTGATGTTAGTGAAATATTTCCTAGAGCTGGGGTTTATTGTTTAATGTCACACTCAAGCTAGTACTACATACCACTGTGGAAAGGTGAACAGATTGACTTCAGGGAGTGTGACAGTTTACAAAGCAAAAATAAATGAAGGAAGGAAAACTAGAATTCTCAGTCCTGACCAAAACTATCTCTAGGGTAATTATGGCTTATCTAAAACTTGTTTCTCTGGATAGTCAGATAACCCAGCTCTCTGTGAGTGTAGACTTCTCCACATGCTGTATGAGGATACCTCTGTGTCCCTGTATTTAACGATTTTAATTATAGGTGAAGTATACAGGTTAAGTGGCCTAAATTGACACTTTATGTGGAGAAAAATTCTCTCATGAGACTATATACTATAAATATATAATTATTCACATTTAAGCTCAACATTCTATTGCTTTTATATTTGTTTTATATTCATTTTTTCACAAAGTTTCCTTTGCAATTGATTCCTGGGTGATTGTATTAACATGTCAGTATTATTTATTCAAGACAAGCAGAAAATCTCAAGAAAAGGCTAAAAGACCCTTGGGAGCTTACCTAGTGACTACAAGAGAACTGGGAATTAAATGGCTGTAGAGTGACATGTTGTATACAACACAACATAATTTATAATGTGTTGCATCAATATAGTCGTTTTGAGGATATCAACATTAGCTGAGGAATCCTGAGGTCTGCCAATTACCATTGTTTGGTAAAAGGTTGGGAGTTCTGGATTTAACTGCTTGGTAATGAAATCAACAGTTTGCTTCATGTTAATGTTACACAGTTGATGCCTAGCTAATTTCTTGGTTCCCCCACTATCTACCTTGAACTCAGTCTACGTCTTGCTTCATCTTTGTAGGTTTCTGAGCTATTTTTGTACTGTCTACATATCTTGATTAGCTAATCTATATATTAGCCATATGTTCTCACAAGAGTTCAGTGACATGGACCCGCAGCCCACGACCCTCACTACCACTGACATGTTGCATGTGAGTGGTGGGGGAGATATGAAATTAGTTTATTATAATATGAATTTTAGGAAGATATAGCAAAATAATCCTCTAATCCATTCTACAGAAAACCTTTTGTTTCTCCAACTTTATTGCCTTTCATTACTCCATCTCAGCTGTTTCACTTTGTGGGATTATTAGGGTCAATGGGTGAGGATCTGCCATGGGTGTGTGTGTGTGTGTGTGTGTGTGTGTGTGTGTGTGTGTGTGTGTGTATGTGTGTACTTTTCACTGTTAATTATTCTAAGAAAAGCAAATGCTTGAGTGAAGTGAAACAGACAGTGGTTCACAGTAAATATCAAGCTGTGTTTGTATTGCTGCCAACTCTTTGGGAGAATTTCTTATCTGTTCCTACAGAAAAATTACTGGAAATATACACCAATGAAAACGTATAAATGAAATCCTGAAAGTATATAAGATTCTTATCTCTTGATTATCCAAAATAGAGACATATTATTATTTATGAAGCTGAAATGTTTCTGGTTTGATGCTAAAACATTTAATACTAATAATTATTCCATGTACAGTGTTTGCATTAATCTTGACTACACCAATTCAGAGCATGAGCTCTTTGCCTTTGTGCATGAAGCCAGTTTCTTGGGCAAATTACCAATGTAATTTCCTCACTTTCATTCAGCAAACCTTCTATGTTCAAATATTTTAGAAGCAGCTGTACAGAACCAAATAATTTATATTTTAATTCTATATAAATCAACATATACTTCTTTACTTGGACATTACCATTTTAACTTCAAATTCAACATGGCTATGTTGAAACCCTTGCTTTCCAGGGTAAACCAGTCTCTTGCTGACTTCCCCTTTCTTTTGTTTGTGATAAAATGATTCCCCTAATGTTGGAACCTTAAAGTCTAACTTAGTGACTCCTCTCATGTTTTCCATATCTAGTCTGGGGGCAATATCCAGAAATTCTATCTTCCTGTTCTGTTTTGCAACTATCTTTTTAGCTTTATTTCTAGTGCCTCCATCTCAGACCTCTACTAATTCACTGGAATTACTTCTCATCTCGCTGTCTACCATTTTTTTCTTCTTCCAATTCATCTTTTGCATCAATGTCACTCCGTCGTTTGGCATCTGTAAACCACTTAGTGGACATCCAGTATACAAGCAAACCAATTATAGGTGGAATTTAAAAATATTTACTGCAATTTATAAAAGAATAGTAAACTAAAAATGAGTGGTAATAACAGCAAATATAATAATGGGAAACAACTATGATGCTAATTAGGATGAGGAAGAATGTTTTCAAAGTCTTTCACCACGTATCTATATTCATCTCAAAGAGAGTTTGAACAACAGATTCTATTCCGTGTAGAGACCATATCTTCATTTATTCTTTATTCCCACTAAATCAGAAATACCAAATTCATAACCCATTGGGAAGGGTAACGAATGTTTGGTGGTTTGTCAACTAGTCTTGACAAAAGGATTCTACAATGTACAGAAATTATGGAAAGAGTTTTCACTGATAGATGTTTAGTGCCTCAAAGGAAACTCATTAAGATGAGGGAATGTCCTCTCAAATGAAGCAGAATTATTGAATATATCAACACAAAAGATCGCTAGCAAATGGATTCCTAATGAATTCCTGGTTGAATTTGCCTCCAATAATTATGTATTCATATTCAGTTTGGCATTCAGATGTGTTAAATATGGTCAATAACAGCACTGATTTATTTCCTCATTTAATTTGGAATATCTTTAAATAGTTAGAAGGAAACCCTTGTTAAGTAATCCATTGACACCAAAATTTAACTTTTTAAGGAACTTTTGCTCTCTCTGCCTAAATATTAGAAATGACTCTATGTGGTTCATGAAGTAATAGAGTCAGGCTTCTCCACTCTGTTTGCTTTTTGTGTGTACATGCCACTCATGAAAATCATCACACTGGTAGAGATTCTTGTTCTCACAATGCAGATTCACAATGTACTTTCTCCCTGAAAACTTGTTATTTTCTTTAGAACTTTTATGCCAAATGGTATATAAGTTGCAGTACTATTTTCATGTCTTTCCACTTTTACATCTCTGATGGATTAATGTTACAGCATTAATTCATTTTGTGTGAGTTGGTACTCTAAAATACAATAAGGCAGACAGCTTTAAACCCATGTGATGTCTAATATCCTACAAAGACCAAAGAGTGATATTGTCTATTTCTCTCAATCTAAAAATAAGGGAAATACTAATAAGCAAATTATATGAAAATGAATCTGCTTAAATAGACAGCACCCTGTTTGCCAGATGTTACCTGAGACAACATATCCACATATCCCATGCATGTGAGATGTTTAAAAATATAAGAATTATTAAGGACACGATAATTGTTATGAGAATCATAACTAATCGTATAGTTCAAATTTCAAGATTCCTGTCCATTGCCAACCCCTAGTTTTTCACAGGCTTCACATTGGAAAGCAATGGGTTGTCCTTTGGCTTATTTTATTTTAGCAATTAACTGTCCTTTAAAAACAACAAAACTTTCAACCTTCAGTGACTTTGATAACCTATATGATAAAGTCAGAACTCATTAGCCTAATATTCAAGGTCTTCTCAGGGACTCGGTCTTACCTGCTCTGACTTCTGTCTTATATCTGCTGATTCACCTGGGGTGTCTGCTGAAAGCTGGTCAGGGAAATTATTCAGATTCTCTCCTTTCTTTCCCTCTCCCATGCCCCAGGATTTGTCTGTACAACTGGTCCAGGAAACCTGGCTTCATTTATTCTCTACGGGTCAGCCCAGGTTCTTGCTTGTGAATGGAAACGGGATAATGAAGCTAAACCTAAGTGGCATTTTCTAACCATGTCTTCATTATCATTCTCTGAACCATCCTCTCTACTCAGTTTTTACTGATTTCTTCCCCAAATATGCATTTGTTTTCTCATTTCAACTTATATTTACACTGTTCTATTCATCAGAAATGTCCCTGTCTTGTCTGCCTCGTCAAATTCTTCAACTCCCAACTCCTGTCCTACTTCCTGTATAAAATCCTATTGGGTTACCTTAGCTGAACTATCTTCTTCTTTCTGGAATTCCTATTGCAATTACTGTTTTTTTTTTTTTTTTTTAATTATTTAGGCAGTGGTTTCTTTGAGAGCATTTACTGTGTTTTCTGGAAATTGCACTTAAATTGTGTACTGCTCTTCAATTAATGATTATCTGTTTCCCCAAACTAGATTATAAGCACCTTGAAGACAAATATTTCCTCATATGCCTATATTTCTGTTCTAGGGCTTTGGCATACTGTTAATAATGAACAAATATTACATTACAGTAAAACTTTATCCCAAGATTTTCTCAGATTCATCTAAAATAGAGGCAAGAACTTAATAACAGTAATATGCCTGTTCAATGAAGCATTCTATTTAAAATGTTTTATTAATTCTTCATAGCTTCCTCAGCATCTGATTGGAATCAGTGGCATTTTAATTTATATATCTATTTAACAAATAGTGTGCACTGTGTGTTACTCATTTTCTATGCACTTTACAAATAATTATTTTATTTAACTTTAAAGATAACCATCTGAAATAGGCGCTATTATTATCCCTATTTTAAGTATGAGGAAATGGATTTACTGAGAAGTAACTCAGCCAAGGTGACAGAATTAGTTACTTATGGGTTCAGGATTTGAACCTACATTTTTAACCACTGTGCTCTAGGAACTTAGTTAACAGCTTTAATGACTGAAATCGTTCTGCTAATTGACGTACATGTTTTGTTGGTTAGGTCACTTGTCACTCTCAGTTCAGAATCTTTCTGGAACTGTCCTTTAGTCTCTGGTGGGAAGTGTACTGCAACTAACCATCCTTTGTGTTTATGTTGCCATGTACAGTCCCTGTAATTTTATTTCCTCTTTCTATCTTTACTTTTTGGATCTAAGTTTCCTTGAATGTTTAGCCTTTTTGTCTTTTTAGAAAATATTGTTCCATTTATGAATATGTCTCTTAATTGCTAGGGTTCCCTAATAACCAAATGAAAATTGCATTTTGGTTTAGAAAATGCTTTCATCTGTATCCACTGGCTATGTATCTGCAACCAAAGTAAAGTGTGGAATTGGATATTTACTGTTTGCAGTATTTGAGCAGTGTAAACATCAAATGTGGTTAATTCTATTACCAGTAATATTTCTAGTTTCTTCTAAAAGTACCATAAAGGTTTGGGTCTAGATTAGATAATTATTTCCAATCAATTTCCCTTCAATTTGGAAATGAATGAAGTCCTATGTTTTCTGTGTGCAATTTCATATATTTTGGCATGATAATTATTAATAGCAATGTATTACTATTGCTCTTTTGCTTATTTAGAAGAATGTTTTGCAGTGGTTTACTTTATTCTAGGTGGGAGAATAACATGTTGATATTTTCTTGAAATAAAAATTATATGTCAATGAATGTGACAATGTTCTATGTAAGAAGCAATCTAGGAATGACTGAAAAGGGATTATTAAATATTTCAGTGTATGGGAAAATATTTCTTCTACCTATTTACTGCCTAAACTAAATGCTAACCCAGAAGGTATTTATGTCCTGGTCTAGAAATCTGCAGAGTTACAGAGCAATCTGAGCTCTGTAATGTATGCAAAATTTATCAGGCCCAGAGAGATATGAGTATGGGACTTTGGTCACATACCATACCTGTGCCCAGGGACAACTGTTAGGAGACGTTTTGTTCCAGACTAGTTGCGCCACCCATTATCTTCATGTTCCTGGAATTTGTGATACAAAAAACAATGTATAGCCAATCGGTAACTTATGTATTTGAATGTATATTCTTGGTAAACAACTTAGGAACTGCGTCTTGTTTTTTTCCTAAAAAACCCACTTGTAATGGCTGGTAGCTGGAGTGTATAATGAGAGCAACTTGTATCTATACTCCTGAGTGGCCATCTTCAACAATCACCCTGGAATAAACTCTTTTTAAACTAGAAAACAGAAACAAAGCAAACAACAACAAAAAAAGAAATCTGTAGAGTGAACTGTATTTTTGCACCTTGTAAATAAAAGGGGGGAAAATTAAACCTTGTCCATCTGATGACTTAGTGTCATAGGGATTCAAAAATGTTATTTGTCTTGTGTACCTTGATATGCTAATGGTGAAATCTCCTGTTTCTTGATTTGGTCTTCTCATCTTACATTTCTTACCTCAAATCCATTCTGTGACTTCACCACCAGATTAATATTCTTTCCTGGTCTCTTAGAATTTTAATAAAAACAGCATGGTCAAGGGGTTTCATGAAGCTTGCAGCCCTGTGGGGGATTCAGATAATAATCAATCAATCTCATAATTAAATGTAATTTTAAATAAGAACTTACAAAAAAAGGAATATGGTGATATAAATGCCTAGACAAAGGAATATTACCCAGTTAGTAGACATGTATATGCTGGGCAAAGGGACTGATGTTTAAATAATGTACAGGAGTCATCTAATCAAAATAGTAGAGATGGCGGGTAAGGAAGGATCTTTTGTGAAGATGGAACAACATGTATAAATATATACTATGATGGGCAGGAGTACAGAAGTTTTGAGAAAATAAAGCTATGGTCACAGTCACAGCTCAAGGAGACAGTGGGAGAAGGGAATTCGGCGAACTGGTAAAAGTGGCAGGATCATATGGTACCTCACAGGCTCTGATTAAGATTCTTCCTATATCTTTAGAGCTGTTGAAACTCACTGAAGAGTCTTCAACAACTGAGTGACAGGATTAGATTTGAAAAGGTCATTCTTGCTACAATGTAGAGAATAGTCATTCTTAGATGGATCATTCTTGCTAAGTCTTCCATGAGAAAGAGAGTAACATAGATTTGAAAAGATCATTCTTGCTATAATGTATGAAACAGTTGGGAAGAAGATAAGCTATGGGAAGACCATTTGAAGGCTGTCATGAAGAGAAATTCTGATCATTTAGATTAGGTGATGGAGAGAAAGGATGAGGAACCCAGAGGATAGTGGGAATTAGCAAGGCAGACATGTGGATAATACAGTCCATGACTACAGAAGAGGAAGTGCTGAAAGAGCATGTTTCTGCACATTTAGAATTAAGAGGGATTTGGAGTATCTGGAGCAGAATTTGTTTGTTGGGAATGATGGCTCTAGAGAGGCAGGTAGGGGCCAAATTATGAAGGTCCATTTTTGTGCTGCTGATGGCAAAAGAAACAACTGAATAAATTTAGCAGGGAATCACAATCAGATGTGGAGTCCGGAGAAGTCTCTGATGGTGTGGAGGATGCTCCACGTCTCTTTTGAAATTAATTGAGAAACTGCTGTTTTTTCATCTAAGATGTTTAATTATTTTTCATTTAGTTCCCAGAAGCTATTGGGCATAGGCACCTAGTAAGTAATTGTTAATAACAACATGCTTATTTTGGGCATGGCAATGTGGAAATTTATTCCCGCCAAGTAATCAGTGCCAGTTTTAAGCTGGCAGGGTTTTTAAAGAGTGGAGAAGGGAATCTTTTGCCTCCATTAGGGGAAGACTGTGCCTTCTCTTCATCATACAGTGACTCATTCAAGGTTGGCACAAAGTAACTTTAATCAATTAATGTGAATAATATCATACCATTTTAAGCCTAAAATGGACATTAGAGGCTATCAGCCCCCTGGAAAAAATGTCTGCAGAATATTTTTCTTTCAATGATAATGTCATATATATCATAGCCCTTGAATCTTTCCAAAACATTGAGTCAATACTTAAAACACCCCTAGAGATAAACTCATCCCATTTCTCACATGTGGATATTTTATTCATCTTTGGAAAATTTTTAAAAGTGCTTAACTTCAGCCTGCATTTATAAAGGACTTAACTAGTAGCATGGTAAAAGTGCAGTCCATGAAATTAAATTCCTGGTCTGAACCTCAGGTAAATTAACTTCTAAAAACACTGTTTTTGAGACAGGATCTCACTCTTTTGCCCAGACTAGAGTACAGTGGTGTATGATCATGGCTCACCGCAGCCTCAACCTCCTGGGTTCAAGTGATCCTCCTTGAAGTTAGCCTCCAGAGTAACTGAGACTACAGGAGTATGCCACCAGACCTGGCTAATTTTTTAAATTTTTTGCAGAGATGGGATCTTGCTATGTTTCCCAGGCTAGTCTCAAACTCCTGGGCTCATGCGATCTGCTCTGCTGGGTGCTATACTAGGCTGACAATGGTGAATCATACCTAATTATTCTCCAAAGAGAGAGCTCTTCAACTGATGAGGGAAATAAACAGGAGAGCAGGCAGTGAATGATAGATCAGTATCAGAGGTACTAGGTTGAGGATCTTCACAAGGTTCTAAGGCAGGACATCCTAATTCAAACCGGGAAGGATCAGAGAAGACAGTAAAGATAATGACCACAAGTTGAGTCTTGATATAAGCTGAATCTGGAAGATTGAAGTGAAATTGTCCATGAAAAAGAAGAAAGAAGAATGTCGAAAACCGAAAGGGAAAGAGAGAAAGACAAGGTAAAGCACCTTTTGATATCATTGCTGAGTTGTGTGAAAGGCTGGAAAAGTGGGCAGAAGTCATGTTTGGAAGGGTCTTACATTCCAATTAAGGAGTCTGTATTTGATACACAGCTTTAAATCCATGCATCTAATATCCTACAAAGACCAAAGATTCATAGTGGATATTTCCCTCTACGTAAAAATAATAAACTTTTCTTCCCAAAGGAAAACATTTTTACTTATGAAAAATGTGGTAAAATATAGAATAGGAAATTCTGAAAGATACAAGTTCTTCTTGAACAATGAGCAATGTAAAAATGATAAAATTATTGCATGATAAAATCTTATTTTAAAAAAGAGAAAACTCTGAACATCTTTTTCTTATGCCCCATTTCATAAAGAATAGCTCAAATTATGCTGCTTCTCCATCTTAATGATTGTGGTTTTCTTTCTCAAGACCTGCTTAATACATCTCTGTTGGAATTTTGAAATGCTGGAAAGTCTTTAAAAACAGACAGATGATGACCCTAAGACATTTGGAACTTATCCTAAAGGCTGAGGCACAGTAGAGAAAATATATTGAATGATATACAATTTTGGTCAGGAAATGAGGAACTGCTAGTTTAGAGGCCCCATTTCCTGTGTCTGGACACTGGAGAGAATGCTTGTGTTTGGTCCTCCAATGAAGAGCTGCGTGATACCTGTGCCCTGCAATGCCAACACTTGTTGGGAACCCGTAACCTTTGCTTCTCCAACTTCTCCAGCCAAGATTATGATGAAAAAAGGGGCAAACCACACTTGCCAAGTCTATTCTCAGCAACTTGTTCACTGGTCTTTCAGCATTAGGCACATTGCCCCTGTGTACCTTTGGTCCCAACACATAAAGGGATCTTGCATTGTAAGCATATGATATATTCATTTAAAGAATTTTTAATCTTTGCAGCTCTTATTGACTATTCAGCAGTGAAATTAGCTGTTGAAAAGCTTTTACACTGGGGGTCGTTTCTGGAAAGAAAAGAAGTATTTCTTACCTTCTTCTCTAAGACTGCACATTCCTTGGGAGTTTACCCATTTGAGACTGCAAGAAGATGAAATAACTCACTTTTCTCTATTAAAAGATCTCAATTGCTATAGAGAGAAGAAATAAACAATTATTAATATTCATGTGTCAGAGAGTGTTTATAAGAGCAAGCTGTGGGGTTCGTAATCTATTTTTAGACAAAAAAAAGATTTAAAGAATGACTTAAAGTGATGATTATAAGAAAATAAGGAGAAAAAGGAGAGAGTGGAGAGGTTAATAGGTAGGGGAAATTGATTCTAGACCAAGCCCTTAAGAATTCCAGTTCTATGTTTGATTTCCTTTTTATACATCTTGCACTTTGCTCTAAAGCAAAAGAGTTACCAAATTTTTAGGCAAAATTTTCTACCCATGATTAGCGAGCATTTATAGAAAGAAGCAATAAGTTCTTTCAGTTGAATACACCCAGTACCTCTAAAAATGAATGCAAAGAGCACATTTCATGGTCACTGAAAGAAGGGTGCAATTTAATGTATGATGTTACTATTTATCACTAAGAGGACCTGATACACAAAATAGAAATTACTTTTTCCATATCTTCTTTCAGCTTCAAATGATTTTGAGTTTTTTTCTTTAGATACTCAGAGTAGAATTTATAAAGACATTTGGGGAGTATTTCTACCTCAAAGGAAAACAAAAATATAATGATGTTTAACCATTTCAGATATTTCATGATATCTAGTTAGTTTTGCGTATGTTTCTACTACATTAAAAAATCCAATTTATTGGTTGTCTTGAAAGGCTTTTGTTTTATGCAGAGATTGGATTTCCAAATATATTTAAATGATTGCCGTATTTATATTGTCCGTTCTTAGGGGCTGCACTTATATTGCATTTCTTTGCAGAGTTATTGATGATGTATCCCTGTTCTGCAGTATGGCACTTGGCAAAATATTGCTTCCTAATTTGAACTCTTCAATGTAACCTTCAGGGGGAAATGACTCTAGAATACCATTGCATCAACTCTTTTAGCAAATTGCATTATTAGACATCCATTTATAACTTATCCTCTAAGTGATCTCAGTCAAATCATTTGCTGTCTTCGTTTCGCTTCCGTGAAGTATTCTAGAGCAACTGCTGCCCTTGCTTGTGTCATAGGACTGCAGTGTTGGATGCCTTCTGTGAAGTTCATTTAACCCCTCATAATGTGCATTCCATGTAACTAGGAGGGAATTTTCTTTGGGTAGATTTCTCAGGTAAGTTGTAGAGGGTGGTGTGACTGGCTAAAGTACATCAGTAAGAGATCACTGACTTGTGAGAAGTGCAAAAGGCAGGAAGACAAGGGGAAGAGGAAGTGGAAGAAGCGCTACACATATTGAGTAGCAGTCCACACCACACTCCCCATGAGGCACTTTTCATACATTGTCTCATGTAGACTTTGAGATGACTCTGAAATCTGGGTGTTATTGGAGGCCAGAGATCTCAAATAACTTGCCCTAGACACTTCATACCGGTAAAGGGTAGAATTGGCATCTGACACAAGTTTGGCTCCTAAACTTAATACGTTTTCTGCAAAGGTTTTGGAGACAATGGAGCATGAAATATTTCTTACTTTCAGGGGTTGAAGTAGCACCTGCACTTAGTTTTCTTCTCAAATAAGACAAACTCTAAATAATAGCAAGAGAAGTAGATTTGTGAGTTTTGCACAAATTGCCCAGCTATTAATATCATTTGGCATTCTATAGGCAGAACGGCTGAAGTAAACCACAGGTGCAGATCAAACCTTGGTGTCTTTTTCTCTGTGGGAGACAAACACAGTCTCTGCTTCTTGTGTGCTTCTGTTATGTTGAGTCTAAATCCGAGGTAATCATCATCATTTCAATCTGAGTTATGGTTTACTAAATTAGGAGAAACATACATAAGTTTGTTGACTTTTAGGTTCAAAAAGGCAAAAGCCATAGGTGAAACAATTCAAATAGAGTGCTATAATCTGACTGTTTGTTATGAGAATTTAAATTGATTGTAAAATAAGTCTGGCAGTTAAAATGTATCAGTGTTGGCTGAGCATGGTGGCTCGCACCTGTAATCCCAGCACTTTGGGAGGCCGAGATGGGCAGAACATGAGGTCAAGAGTTTGAGACCATCATGGCCAACATGGTGAAACCCACCTCTACTAAATAATACAAAAATTAGCTGGGCTTAGTGGCAGCTGTGCCTATAGTCCCAGTTACTTGGGAGGCTGAGGCAGAAGAATCGCTTGAACCTGGGAGGCAGAGGTTGTAGTGAGCTGAGATCATGCCACTGCACTCCAGCCTGGTGACAGAGTGAAACTCCATCTCAAAAAAAAAAAAAAAGAAAGAAAAAAAATATATATGTGTGTGTGTGTGTCTGTGTGTGTGAAATTATGATGTAATTTGCCTGTTAGTCATGGAATACTATGCAGCCATAAAAAAGAATGAAATCATGTCCTTTGTAGCAACATGGATGTGGCTGGAGGCCATTATCCTCAGCAAATTGAGGCAGAATAAGAAAACCAGATACCACATGTTCTCACTTATAAGTGAAAGCAGAACTGAGTATGCATGTACACAAAGAAGAGAACAATAGACACTGAAGCCTACATGAGGATGGAGTTTGGGGGGAGGGTGAGAATCAAAAAAGCTACCTATCCAGTACTATGCTCACTACGTGCATGATGAAATAATTTGTATACCCAAATCCCAGCAACATTAAATTTAACCATGTAGCAAACCTGCACATGTGCCCCCTGAACCTAAAAGTTGGAAAGAAAAAAAAAAGATAGGTGTTAGATTATTCCAACCTCAACATTTTAAATAATTTATGCCTTTCTTAGATAAGTAATAGTAATACCAAAATAATTAGAGAATGGTAGATTTCCATCCCCAGGTCTTTACCCTCATTTTAGGAATAGATTGAGGCATCAGCAGGTAAAGTAATTAATAAAGGATTATGCTGTGATCTGAAACACAAATACAGTCTTTACATTTCTGAGCTAAGACAAAAGTCCAGATTTCTTTCAGTTCGCTACTTGTTCGTATATACTACACTGCCCCAAAGGACACTAACTATAATAGTACCTTGTCCTGACATTTAGGAAGCACTTACACCCTTTTGTCCAGATGTTTCTGTCTTAGATTTCCTTACTAAATACTAGGATTGTGAAAACTTTCCTTTCCTTTCTAGGGACAAATGGTATTCACTGGCATATCTAGTTTAATGCTTTGCATACAGGGTGTGCGACAGACAATTGGGTTAATGGTTGTAATTGGTAATTGATTGACACTTAATTTTCAGAGTTTGAACATAACTAAAGAGGGATGAGCTCCTTGAGGAGCTTCCCACTCCCCTAGTCTCTTCTAGTGAAAAGTGCTGAGTCCTCAATTTCTACTGAATACTCTGCTCATGTGGCCTCCCCTAACTGACCCAGTTGACCATGGACCCAATTTCAGCCACTTTGTGGATTGGCCAAAACTCTAAAAGGAAGTTTACCATCAAAATTTCTATCTAAAAAGGAATGATGAACAATTATCTAGGCCCACCGAATTCTTCTTTACTCTGGTACTGTAAACATGCCAAAAGAAAGGAGGAAATCTGAGACCACGAGGTGGGAAGGGTTATAAGAATTTGCAGAAGTCAAATGATGAGAAAGCAGAAGATATGAGGTGGAGAAGGTAATACATACATAACAAAGAAGTTGATATTGACTAGATACAGCAGCTGCAGTGAGACCAGAGAGCCACTGAATTGCTGCATATCACAAAAGTGGAGAAATAATAAATATATGATTCTGAGGGAATAAGTTAGCCTGTATACTTGAGGTACCTTAGATCCTATGCTTTCTAGTTCTGCTTCCCAAGTGTACCTACCATTCCAGCAAAGTTCCAGAATTTTTTTCATACTATTCTTACAATAACTTGACCCCTCTTTTTGTTGAAGATGACTTCCTGTTGCTTACAATAAAAAGACCCCAGTAGCTGGGCACAGTGGTTCACGCCTGTAATCCCAGCACTTTGGGAGGCTGAGGTGGGCAGATCACCTGATGTCAGGAGTTTGAGACCAGCCTATCCAACATGGTAAAACCCTGTCTCTACTAAAAATACACAAATTAGTTGGGCATGGTGATGTGCGCCTGTAGTCCCAGACTTGGGAGGCTGAGGCAGGAGAATCGCTTGAACCCAGGAGGCAGAAGTTGCAGTGAAGCCAAGATCACTGTTACACTCCAGCCCGGGTGACGGAGAGACTCTCAAAAAAAAAAAAAAAAAAAAAAAAAGGAAAGAAAGAAAGAAAAAAGAACAAAAAAGCCTAAATTATACCACAGGATCCATGGGAGAACATCTTGATAGCATTTTAGCAGGAACATCACATTCCAAATGCTTGCTATTTTCAGTTATATTTACCATGATCCTGAGGAGCAGACCCTTTATTGTGTCCCAGTTCAATTTGCATCATCTTCATACAGCATAAGGCAACAGTGATAGAAATAATCTCTAGAGTAATCTCCAAGTACCTTTCCAAAGCTGCTATGCCTCAAGTACTTCCTTTAACCTTTAAGCGTCTGCCTTGAGTATGGTCCTCTTGGGCCACTCTTGGCAAAATACTTAGAAGGAGATCTGGAACCTGATTATCTCTCAATGAAAAAATAATTTGCTTTTACATTGGGAAGGAACAGTAATCCAACATAAGTATGCCATTGAAAACCTCTGTGCCCTACTATTTCTTTCAGGACTTTTGTGAACCCTTTCTCTTTGATACATTACCTTTGGCAATCATGGTGTTCCAGGACATGCCAATGAAGTTGGCTGAATCTGAATGGTCTTGGAAGAGTGGTTTGTGGTTGGAATTTCTCTTGCTTGTTGATTTACGTACTTTCCATGTTGGACTTTGTGCTTATGTGAGTTCTCCCCATCTCAAAGGCATTATGTCTAGCAAGCAATTTCTCATAAATTCTTATCCATACAGTTATCCTAGGAAAGCATTGCAAATATATATATGGAAATATATATTTCCAAAGCATTGCAAATATAGTTAGATTAGGCTTTGATTTGTTTTTCATTCTAATGCTATCTAACAACAATGGGATGTTCTGATTTGTGTAGCCCTGTGCCTCCAAGAAGTTAATGATACCAAATGCACAGCTCATTTATTATCATTGTGCCCATGTCGTTTTCTGAAGTCACACTTTGTGTTGTTTTACATATGGGAAAATGGAAACCTGGCTAACTTGTCTTTAGTAAGTGATTGGTGGAGAAATTAGTGGAAACTACACCTCCAGATTGCTGATCTCGGTCATGCTGTTTCAACAAGCTATGTTGCATTTGAGTTGTGAAATACCCACTCTAGATTGCATTTATCAAATAGTTATTATGTACCCAATCACAGGATATGTTTTGAAGATTTTTCAGTGTATATGGAAGAGAGAATTTTATACTGTGGTAGGTAGAAATGCCCCGACAAGACAGGACTGAGAGAAATTAATGGCCAGTCCATTTATTTTGATAAACACAAATAGGACTACCGTACCTTGAGCGTTAGGAACTAGCAGGGCATTTCTAGTTGCAGAATAGTCACACTACAGTGCAAAGAGTCAGTGGACAAGCACAAATGTGTAAGAAGAAAATATGATTCTTTGTTTTCTTTATCTGACATATTTAAAATAAGGCAAAAGTGTCTCTTCTCAAAAGTACGTTTTGTGGTAGACACTTTTCCTCTGCTAAACCATATGACATCAAGTGGTATCCCTTTTCTTCCTTTGTGGCCATTCTAACCCTGATCCCAGACTGGACAAGGTTGAAATATCAGCATGAAGTGAAGTTGGTTCTGTTTAAAACTTTGCCAGAATTGCCTCATCGTCCAGTCCTTGTGAAAGAGTGTCATGCTTGGTTGCCAAGTCAATGAGGAGACAATGTTCACATAGAGAACCTTGGGCACAGATGAAACTGGAATTCCTTCTCACCCATTTCATACAGATAGTATGAAACTCGTTTCAACTGAAAAGTGAAAATTCTGGTTAAGGAAGAATTGGTACTTGAAAGTTCTTACTTTAAAAAGTCATCTTGATTCATGGTTTTACAAGTCAGTTATAAATGTTAATAGCCTCCATCACTGTCATGTTAGCTGTTGTTTCAGAAAAGAAATACATATTGGAGTAGTTTTAATAGAAGGAGTAGGACAGTAAATGTAAATGTCTGTCCTAGTGGGTTGTTTTATACAGTAGAGAATAATTTTTTAAATGATCGAGTAAACAAAGCCCCCCTCCTACCTCCACAGCGAGTGTTTCTCATAGATGAAAAGAGTTTCTTATTCTGACGATGATGACTGCTACTACTTCTCCTCCTCCTCCTCCTTCTTCTTCTTCTTTCTTCTTACCTCCTCATCCTCCCTCCTCCTCCTCCTCCCTCCTCCTTTTCCCTCCTCTTTCTCCTCCTCCTTCTCCTTCTTCTTCATCATTATGATCACCATTATGTCATCATTCATCATTTCAGTGACCAGTTAGTGAGCACCTTCATTCCAAGCACTGTCTGGGGTCTTCACAGATGTTATCCTAATCTTCATACCAGCTTAATATAAGTGTATTAATATATTTGATACAAGTGCTAGGATATAGTAGTTGGAGATAAGGGAAGCTAAGCTCAAGGTCACATTCAGCTGGAACTTGGATTTGACACCAGAGCTGTCTTATTCCAACGCCCACACTCTTCCCTCTGCCATATCCTGTGAATGTGTATCAAGTTTTCTCCCTTGCCTGTGGATAGGTTGTCTATTTTTTAAATTAAGCTCACTCTTTATTTCTTTCCTTCCCCCTCCTCCTTCCCCAATTTCCCTTTTCTCCTTCTCTTTCTTCCTTTTTTTCCCCAAGATGATATTTCCCTGCAATATACTATTGAAAATATATCTATGCTTCTGCCCTGGTCTAACACAATTTTTATCAAGGGAAAAATAACATTTACTAACTATTACCTTTCCCTGTAGAACCTGGTAGAAAGAAAAGAAAGCATAAAATTTAAAGTTTATGACACACTGCAATTCACCCAAGGGCGTCTAAATATTCAAAGAGGCACAAGAGAGAGATAATTTGCTTTTAGAAGAAAATGAGATCAAGCACAGTGGCTCATACCTGTAATCCAAGCACTTTGGGAGGCTGAAGTAAGAGGATTGCTTGAGGCCAGGAGTTCAAGACCAGCCTGAGCAACATAGTGAGATCCCATCTCTTAAAAAAAAAAATCAAAAATTAGCCAGCTGTCTATTTAAAACAAGAAAGAAAGAAATATAAAATGGGAGGAATTCAACTTTTGATTAGATTGTATTGGATTCCTGAAAGGAAAAGGGGGTACCGAAAAACAGAGTTTCTTGGTTAAGTAGTGTTTAAGAGCAGAAATGTCTGATGTTCAGTTTAAAGATACCTGAACTGCTGTGATGTAACCTCTGCTTGCCTGATACTGAACTCTAACCATGTGTATCACATCCTAGACAGGGGAGGGAATGGAGGATAACTGACAAGAGCAGCTTTTGATGTTAAAACTAGGAGCCAAATGCAGGCAGGGAATACTGTGGGAAGAGAGCAACTAGAGTTGAAAGGATGGAATTTTCCATAAGCAATACAAAGATTTTTCATACCTGACTCCTACTTAAAATTAATTCGACTAGAAATATTCATCTTTTTCTGAAAAACTTTCTAATCATATATCACTTATTTTAGTTCCACATTTGAAAGTACTGGTTGCCACAAAATAACCTATTATTTTACTGATTTTATTAATGAACAAAAGACATTGTATAGGACAGTATATTTATCATAATTATGGGCAGATATAAGCATTAGCTCCATTACAAAATAGGATTAAAACTGAATATACAGTGTTGTCAAGTTTGAAATATTTTTCCCAGAATAAATGAGTAGAGAAGCATTTAAAGTCTCCAAAAACTCTGAGGGGCCTAAGTGGGCTCTCTTCCAAAATAATAGTAATAACAAGTTATGATCGTATTACCCAGAAATAGATTCAATTACCCAAACAATTAGTCAGCTAACAAATATTTATCGAGGCTCACTCTTCTAACTGATCTGGGATACAGAGGATTGTAAGAATTAGTATCCTCCCTAATGGAGTTTTCATTCTAGTATGAGAGACAAAAGTAATATGTAAAAGCTAAAATTGAATGAGTTAGTTACAATATGTGTGGGGTTGACTTGAGTAGAGGGTGGTTGATCAGTGTAGGTTTAATGAAATTAAAATGAGTAAGATTTTATAAATACAGGACTGGCCAGAGAAAGTGGGGAGCTCTGGGGCCAGAACAGTACAGGACCAAGGGCATCCTACACAGCCAATTAAGGAATTTTCCTACTGCAGCATGGGGTCCAGGGAGCTTCATTTGTAATCCCTTGTTCTGCTTTGTTTCATTCTTGGACTCTGGTGTGGTTTAACTGTGTCCTCACCGAAATCTCACCTTGAATTGTAACAATTCCCACATGTCAAGGCTGGGGCCAGGCGGAGATGATTGATTCATGGGAGTGGTTCCCCCATACTGTTATCCTGGTAAGTGAATAAGTCTCACTAGATCTGATGGTTTTATAAAAGGCAGTTTCCCTGCACAAGCTCTCTTGCCCGCTGCCATATAAGATATCCCTTTGTTCTTCATCTTCCATTATGAATGTGAGGCCTCCCCAGCCATGTGGAACTGTGAGTCCATTAAGTCTCTTTCCTTTATAAATTGCCCAGTCTCGGGTATGTCTTTATCGGCAGCATGAGAATGGACTAATACAGACTCCATCACAGACCTTTGGGCTAAAGACTTTACTTCTAGGCACCTGCCCTATTACTTCTATTAAATGGTGTAAGCAGTTTGCTCACCCATGCAATTTCCTTACTGTGATGCATCTCGAAGTCCAGCCTGATGACAGGGATACTATGCACCCCACAACCAACCCTACTGAGTAACTGGTTCCATTAAAACAAGAGACAATTGTGGGATAATCTGGATACAGTTAGAGTTCACACCCAACATAGAGTTTCCAATTTAATAGATTAGTTTCATTTTTGCAACATTCAGTACTGACAGGATGGGTCAACTTTGGCAAGGCCTAGTTGCCATCTTAAAGTGAGATACAGGGTACTATTTAGAGCACTTTGCAGGAATAGAGAGGACTAGGTTTGAGGAGAATTCTAATAGCTCTTATACAAAGATGTTGAACAAAGTAAATTTATAATATGTGGGTCTGCAAAGTATTCATGTTTTTTGAGAGGAGTGCTTCAGACTGGGAGAAGAGAGCAATCTATAAGGAACAAATCCAATGGACAGACACTGGGGAATGAATGTCAAGGGCAAAGTTAGGTATGAATTTAAGCTGGATGTTCGCTTAGGTAACTGTAGTCTGGAGTGGAATGACAGATTGGAAGAAGCCTCCTAGGCTGGGTGCAGTGGTTCACACCTGCAATTCCAGCACTTTGGGAAGCTGAGGTGGGAGGATCACTTAAGGACAGGAGTTCAAGACCAGCCCAGGTAACATAGTAAGATTCTGTCTCTACACAAAACATAAAAAATTTGTTGGGCATGGTGGCATGTGCCTATAGTACCAGCTACTCAGGAGGCTAGGCAGGAGGATATCTTGAGCCCAGGAGGTCAAGGCTGTAGTGAACTATGATTGTGCCAGTGTACTCCAGCCTGGGTGACAGAGCAATACTCTGTCTCCAAAAAAAAAAAAAAAAAAAAAAAAAAAAAGGAGACTTCAAATAGCTTAGCTATGAAGAAGGTGATTGGTAATACTTTAAATTTCCCTTCTATGCTTTCACACAGAACCCTAACCTTGCAGTTGAGGACTTGAGTCATCTCACAATTCTTTTGGGTAAAAAAAAATGTAAACGACTGTGACCTGACTTTGTTTACAACTGGGAAGGCCTCTATTTGGTTGAAAATATAAATTAAGATACTTGGTTTTAAATTAAAATATTAAATTATCTCTAGCTTTTAAAAAATCATAAAGATCTTTCTTTAACCAATAGTAGAGAGATCTAGTGTTTCAAGTATTGAACTGGTTTAACTGAGGAATTTCTGAATGTCGAAGGGACAGTTTCTCTAATAACATCTTTTGTTTTTCTAAGGTATATTCCCATATTATGTTATATTACCAGAGAGTCATGTACGAGGACTATCTAAGTTTATATCCCCATAGAATTTCCTACCCAGAATTACAATTTAATGTTTTGTCCTCAACTTTTTTATAGAGGTCAATATAAGAAATAGCACCAGGAGAACCTCATTTCCCCTCTGCCCTTTACTCTGGGCAGAATTAATCCCTTACTTGTCTATGTATATACTGTGATTTATATATATTGCTATAGTAGCACTTAGGTAATAATATTATCTTAAGGAATTTTGCTGTCTGAGATAAATCTTCCTTATATTCTCCCCTTTGTTTTACTCCGAAGGACTACAATCCTGTAGAGTTTTTCACTAATGAATTTAGGCATTGTTTTTCTCTAAAAGAAAGATCACACCGAAAATTATATAAAATAGGTGATTTTCCTGGGATACCCTTGTGGCTTGTTAGAACACCCAGAGTCAGCTGGACTGGACTGCCATTCTTCACTTACTTTATAGGCAGATGCTATTCCTTTTAGAGACTGTCTCCGAAAGTGAGGCCCGTGGCTATGTTTGCTTGTTGGATGGGGAGGGGGCTTTAAAGTTATGATTTTTGTATGTTCCCTATTTCCATGTCTCCTTTCCCAGGTAAATTATTTCCTTCTATGTCTCTGCTTTTCTGAAGACAAAGGTACCTTTTTCTCAGTGGTGGAGTTGGAGAGGAAACAGATTCAGGAAGAGTCCAATATTACCACCACTACTGCAATTGCGTAGTAGTACATGCCAAATTCACCCTGTCTTTTCATTTTACTTACCTTTCTCTTGTCCCACATACTTTATTCTTGGTATACTTACCTACAAAATTATCCTTTTTTTCTATTTCCGTATTCCCTAAGCCCCGAAGTCTTCTTTCAAAGCCCTTTTGAATGCTATCATGAAAGATGGGTTTCTTGTCTCAGTGCTGTGAGTCTGTCCATCTCCTGTTCTCTTCTCTCCAGTACCTGTTTCTCCTTCGTCTCATCAAGTGTGCAGTCTTTTCTTCATCTGCCCTGTTATGTACCTCCTTCCGTCTTTTTTTCCTCCAAACTTGTATTTCTGTTGTCTTTCCATTTAACAGGCCTCATTTCTTTTATTTTAGGAATCTATTCATAAAATTCATACAGTCTTTATACTGTAAGGTGCAAACACCTTGAAGGTAGAGACCATATTTTTTCTATGTTCTTTATATTGTCACTCCAATTAAACAAAAGTCTATGTCCAGTTGAAGTCTGGAAGCCTGATAAGCACACTGAAGTAAAAGTCGCAATACACACGAATGACTGAAAGTAGGTTTTGTTACCAGTGGAAAAGACATTTGTGAGAGAAAAATGACACATAAAGAGGAAGCAAGTGATTACTGACTTACTGGAAATCCCAGGCTGGGCGTGGAGGCTCATTCCTGTAATTCCAACACTTTGGGAGGCTGAGATGGGAGGCTCACTTGAACTCAGGAGTCTAAGACCAGCCTGAGCAACAAGTGAGATCCTCTTCTCTACCAAAATAATAATAAAAAAATTAGCCAGGCACAGTGGCCCATGCCCATGCCCATTCCTGTAGCCTCAGCTACTCAGGAGGCTGAAGCAAGAAAATTGCTTGAGCTGGGGAGGTCGAGGCTGCAGTGAGCCATGATCATGCCACTGCACTCCAGCACCTGAGAGACAGAGCAAGACCCAAAATATTTTAAGAAAACACTGTATTTTATAGGGCAACTTTTTTTTTTTTACTATGAAGGCATTAATTTTGTTTTACTTTTAGTACTTGCTTGCAGTTCACTTTTAAAAGTGTCCTTTAGGCTTGTTAGTTTCAAAGGAAATAATATATTTTCTTTGGACTTAAAATGTCTATGCTATCATTAGATATTAATAATAGAAGTAATAGCGGGATTGCCTGAAACAAATTTGTCCTGTCCTTCTTCTGGCTAAGCAATAGGGTGCAAATGTTCCTTGCTGTGCTTTTGATGATGAAATAGAAATAACACTTCACATTTTATAACACATTATATTTCATAAAGCTCTTTCACATTCATCACTTCATTTAATCATCAAAAACTATTCTGCAAACTAGATATTATTTTTCACATTTAAGTGTGAGAACATTGATGCTCAAGGAAGCGATGATTCAGCTGACGGCACAAAGTGAGTGTCAGTGCCAGGACTTAAATCTATTTCTTCTCACTTTCACTCCAGGGTCCTTCCCACATCATCACACTGTCTCCTTCTACTGTGCTGTGCTCTAACCTGCTAAACTAACTAGCAAGTGTCTTTAGCATACTACCTTAGAATAGCTAACACTTACCGAACACCTACTCTATGCCAAACCCTGTCTTAAGAACTTACATGTGTTACCTAATTCAATCCTTGCAACCCATGTATGATAGGTAATATTATTATCTCCATTTTGCAAACATGAAAACATAGAATTTAAATAGCTAGCTGAGGAAGGCATAGCCAACAAATGGAATAAGTAAGTCTCAAATCTGGACAGTCTATCTCGAGAAATGCATGCTTAACCACCATCCTCTGTTGCCTCTTAAATAACCAAAGCCTGTAAAGATTTTATAAAGTACTTTTCTCATGAGTAATAGGGCCTGTGGTGAGTTTCTCAATATCACTTATGGCAATAAGAATTTCAGCAATCATAATCTTGGTGCGTTTTCCAAAAAGGATGGCTCCCCATTGGGTAACGCAAGCTGAAATGTGTATTCTGTTAGAAATCATTGATTCCAGTCTAGGGAGGTATCAAGAATAATGCTGTTGCCATAAAGATACAAGTCTTGAGACAAACACTGGAGAGGTTCAGTCATTCATTCAACTATACAAATATTACTGAACATTTTTTATGTTCAAATGCTGTGCTAAGTATCTGAATAATATTCACATGAAGCTGAAAATGTAATAAAAATACATTTGAATACAGATACTTGGTAAAATCTCTAAAATGCACAAAGTTTCATGGACACGTGAAATTTCTTTAATATGGAGAAATCAAGGAAGGTTTAATAAAAGTAGTGATATTAGGGTTTCTCTTTGGGTAAAGAAGAGGAAAAGACAAATTGTAGTACATGGTGTAACTTTATATAGGTTCTTTGGAGACAGCTCATTGAGTGCAAACTTTTCAGAATGCACTTCTTGAGTCAATAGGAACTTTATACAATGGTGAGAATAAAGCACATCCTTTCAAAGCACACTGTCCATGGCATGAGAGTAACCACCACACTGACATTTGTTGAAGAAAGGTTCCCCTGGGTTCTCCCCACTCTCCGCTCCTTGAGTGCCAATTAGGCACTTTAGGAAGGACAAGTCTTCCCTGTCCCAAAGAATCGATTTTTGTAGTTATTTATATCTACTTTTTGTGAACATGAAATATTCATTTTGATTATTGTTAAATCAATATAAATTCTGAATGAATTTCTCTGACTTTTACTTTGCTTATTAAGTTGGAGACACAAGGGCAATGCAGATGAGAATTTCAGATTCTAACTTTGGGAGGATTTTTGGTCAGTGGCTCTTTAAGAAGACCCAAAGCAGGTTGGGTATATTTGGCAAGATCAGATGCTTGGTATATAGTTTTTTTATTTTGTTTGTTTGTTTTGGTAACATCACCACGAGGATTTCTTTGCTGAAATGCACTGCTCTTCTGTGAAAAATAACACTGGAAGTGTTTGCCAATGGAAATTGACTAATAAAGAAATCAATAACGAAGGAATGTTGTTAGACTGACAAGAATCATGATAAAACTGTTAAGAAGAAAACATTGTACATATTTAATGTGTTTACATTCCAGATCCTCAATATTATTATTAAGAGTTTAATGATTTTTATTTACAATCCTTTCTCATTAAGTGTCCTCATCATATTTAGCTTAAATTATGTATCTAAATATGTCTTCTCTATCAAGTTTCCTGTGGTCAGAATCAAGTGATCCACTAGTTTCATTTAGCAGTATGTGTATATATTATGACACAAATAAAAGATGCAGTATAGCTCAGTACCCAAAACATGTACTAACTGAAAACTATTTCACGTGATACGCCCAGCATTCACCCTTGTGGAATTTAGACAGGAGGGATTGTGGCCTGTATGTTTGACTTCTGGAACTTATCTTAGTGAAATTCAAAAAATAGGTTCATTAGTAATTTCTTCAAAGAAATCTGCTTTCAATTTATTCAGATGTTTTGTAGTCTCTACTTTGTATTAAATATGAAGCACTGAGTTAAAGAGAGAAAAATATCAAAATGAACAAGATAGTCTCTCTCCTCTGGGATCTTATAATAATGTAAAGAAGCAGATATGTAAAAACTAAAAAAAAAGGATATGTATAATATAATTATAATATAGGAAAATTAAAGGCCATACATTTTGTAAATAAAAAGCTATAGGAACAAAAAAAATGAGCATCTTTTTTCTTCTAATTGGCAAAATCTCATTGGGATTGTGGAGGAGCAGTTTGTATTAAGCCTGAAATTGGACTACATGTATTATTTTTAAAACTGGAGATTTGAAGGGAACACTGGTGGCTAACAGAACTGTATGAACAAAGGAACAGAGATTTGGAAATGCAGATGGATGAGAGCATAGCTGGAGGACAGGTACACAGTTGATGGGGCAGAAGGTAACTATGAAAGGTTTGCAGAAGTCAGATGGTCAGCTTCTTTTAAAGCCTGCCAAATGTGTACATTTTATTGTGTAAACAGTGGCAAACAGTAAAGATTTTGAACTGTAATGATGTAGTGGTCTGGGGCAAGCTATTCAGAGCAAGCATTTTAAGTTACAGTAACTGAACTGTGGATAATTTTATTTACATATATACAGAATTGTTCCCTACCTTTGCAAGGTCAGTGTCTCAGTGAAGTGCCTTAAATACTTTGTGCTTGAAATAGAACCTCAACATCTTCACCTTGTTCTTTTTTTATAAGAGACAGTGTCTTACTCTATCTACAGGCACACACCACCATGCCTGGCTAATTTTTAATATATTTTTTAAGATGGGATCTCACTATCTTGCCCAGGCTGATCCCAAACTCTTGGCCTCAAGCAATCCTCCCACCTCAGCCCCACAAAGTACTGGAATTACAGGCATGAACCACCATGCTCAGACTTAGCCCTTTCTTAAAAAATTTTGTTTTCAACAAATTCATATGAGTAGGATTAAGAAAAAAATAGTATAACCAGACATAAGCTGAAAAGCAAAAATCTCCTCCCCTACTTTATTTTGCTTCCCCTGTCAGAGGAATCTACATTTGATTATTAAACCAATACATCATTTGTATTCATTTTTTCAAAATATATTAGGTTGGTGCAAAAGTGATTGAAGTTTTGTCATTGAAAGTAATGGCAAAAACCACAATTACTTTTGCACCAACCTAATATAAAACTTCATTTTTGTTTTGTCTTTCATATTGATGAACCATCATTTGTTTTTTTCTTTTTTGGATATTGGGTTGCCTTCATTGTTTTCACTATTATAAATGTCCCTATTACATATACAAAATCAAAATACCATTTTTGCCTTGGCTTTTTAAGAAAATAAACCCTGATTTTAAAAACAATTTCAGATATACAGAAAAAATTGTGAAGATACTACAGATAATTCTCATTTCCCTCTACTGGTAGGTTCACCTATTATGAATATCTTATCTTAGTATGGTAGATTTGTTACAATAAATGAATAAATATGAATGCTAATTTTTTTAAATTGATATCCAGTATTATTTGGCTCTGTGTCCCCACCCAAATCACCCCTTGAATTGTAATAATCCCCACATGTCATGGGAGGGACCCAATGGGAGATAACTTAATCATGGGGTGGGTTTTTTCATTGGTATTCTAGTGGTAGTGAATAAGTCTCATAAGATCTGATGGTTTTATAAAGGGGAGTTCCCCTGCACATGCTCTCTTGCCTGCCACCATGTAAGACATGACTTTGTTCCTCCTTTGCCTTCTGCCATGATTGTGAGGCCTCCAGAGCCATGTGGATCTGTGAGTCCATTAGACGTCTTTCCTTTATAAATTACCCAGTCTTGGGTATGTCTTTACTGGCAGCATGAGAAAGGACTAATACAATACCAATAGATATTGATATCAATTATTTTTAACATAATTTATTCAGATTTTGTTAGTTTCTACCTCATGTCGTCTTTGCCTTCCAGGAGCGCATCCTGGATACCACATTACATTTATTCATTATGGCTCCTTAGGCTCTACTTAACTGTAACGTTTTCTCAGACTTCCTTTGTTTTTGACAACCTTGTCAACTTTGAGTAATACTAGCAGGGGTGCTGATGTTTTCCTAAGTACTAGACTGGTGTTCTAGGTTTAGTAAGGAAGCTCACAGAGGTAAAGTCCTATGAATGGTATCAAGAATACATATTATCAACATGACTTTACACTGTTGATGTTGACCTTGATCACTGGGCTGAGGCAGTGTTGTCAGATTATTCCACCTTAACATCATGGACTTTTCCCCTTTCCATACTGTACTGTTTGGGAGGAACTCACTATACACAGTTCACACTTAAGGAGTTGGGAGTTACTGTCTACCCTCTGGAGGGTGAAATATCTACATAAATTAATTGGAATTTTTTCTTTTTCTTGAGATGAAGTCTTACTCTGTGGGCCAGGCTAGAGTGCAGTGGCACGATCTCAGCTCACTACAACCTCTGACTCCCAGGTTCAAGCGATTCTCCTGCCTCAGTCTCCTGTGTAGCTGGGATTGCAGGTGCGCGCCACCACGCCCAGCTAATTTTTGTATTTTTGGTAGAGACAGGGTGTCACCGTGTTTGGCAAGGCTGATCTCGAACTCCTGACCTCAAGTGATTCTCCCACCTCGGTCTCCCAAAGTGCTGGGATTACAGACGTGAGCCACCATGACTGGCTGGAATTCTTTTATATGGGAGATCTGTTTCTTGTATCCCATTTATTTATTTATTAACTCATTTATTTACATCAGTATAGGCTCATGGATATTCATTGTATACTTTGGGTTACCACCCAACATGACTTCACTTTGTTGCTTAAATTGTTCCAGTTTTGGCCATTGACTTCTGTGTCCTTCTGACATTTCCCATCAGTGTGGGATTTATTTTTTTTTTTCTAAAGCACTTCTTTACTTTCTGGAACTACACAATTCTCCAAGCTTATCTTGTATATTTTCTACTTCAGCATTAAGCAACCAGTTCTTCAAGGAGCTCTGACTCTTTTAATTGGGGAACAGAACAGAAACCAAGACCTGAGTGCTAAGTGTGATTTACTATTGGGGTGCCCTTGCTTGTAGAGCTTCTCAGCTGAAGAAGTAAAAATGTATGCGTGTATGCTAACTTGTACATGTGCCCCTATCTATAAATATTTATGTATGTAAACTTCTGTGTCTACATTAAGCTAAACAGGAGTTCATTTTGGTGTTTCCAAGTCTAATCTATTACCGCCTGGTTAGTCTAGCCTATTCCCCTTGTTTTTTCTGTAAAATCCTACACCGAAGTGAGAAACATGGCTTCAACCTTCCTCTATCCATTCACATAATTATTAAATTCTATTGTATGCATGTAGCTGAACAAAAATTTTAACCCATATTGCTGTAGGAAAGACACTTTATCAACTAGAGAGTTTAGTGCAGTTCCTCTTCCTTTTTCACTTACAGACTCCACTCATTTCCAAAATTACTGTTAACCACTTTTACCCCAACCTCCTCCTTCAGTGAGGTTGTAGTGTACATTTGTGATATAGTTATATTCTTTTGGCACAGCCTGCGCACCATCCTGTGATAAATACATATTGTAAACTCTAAAGAAACCTTTTTAAAAAGACTGAAAAGAAGATTAAGGATGCAGTGATGCAGGAAATCAGTAAGGATATAAAATCAATAAGTTGACCTGAACAGCACTAGCAATCAATTTGTTCTAATTGACATGTATAGACTATTCCATCCAACAACAGCAGTATACACATTCTTCTCAACCTCACATGGAATGTTCATCAAGTAGACCATATTCTGGGCCATAATATTTATCTTAACAAATTCAAAAGCATGGCAATCAGTTTGAGGAACTTTTCCAGAGAGTATAAGGAAAGGACAAACAAATGAAATAAAGAAATAGTAGAAAAAGTGAAATAAAGAGAAGATGTTGTAATGCTAATGTCCATAAAATAGAAATACAAGAAGCATTAAAAAAAAATGAAAGATAGAAAATATTTGAAGAATATTGTATTCAAATATACATTATAATTTTTTTTTTTTTTTTTTTTTTTTTTTTTGGAGATGGAGTCTCACTCTGTCACCCAGGCTGGAGTGCAGTGGCCGGATCTCGGCTCACTGCAAGCGCCCCCTCCCGGGTTTACGCCATTCTCCTGCCTCAGCTTCCCGAGTAGCTGGGACTACAGGTGCCGCCACCTCGCCCGGCTAGTTTTTTGTATTTTTTAGTAGAGACAGGGTTTCACCGTGTTAGCCAGGAAGGTCTCGATCTCCTGACCTCGTGATCCACCTGTCTTGGTCCCCCAAAGTGCTGGGATTACAGGCTTGAACCACCGCGCCTGGCCTACATTATAAATTTTGAAATTATATAAGAATTAAGAATCTAAATTTGAGGATTTCATAAATGGTAAACAGAATAAAGAAAAAAATATGTATACCTAGCTACATTATTGCAAATTTTAGGACATAAAAGGCAAAGAGAACAAAACAAAATATTCAAGGAGGGAAAAAGAAACAAATATTCAATTGTTATATTTCTCACCAGTTATGCTGGATACATGAAGATAATACATTACTAAAGAAAAAGTGCTTTAAACCTGGGAATTTATATTTTATTAAAATATTATAAAATATTTAAATGTGAAAATGAAACAAATTTATTTTTAGTTTGACCACTTAAGATGTGCTTTGAAAATACCATTGAAGATGGAACATCCATAAAATGAAATACTATTCAGCAATAAAAACTAATGAGTTATAAAGCCACAAGAAACATGGAGGAAACTTAAATATACATTCCTAAATGGCAGAAGCCAGTTTGAAAAGCCTGTATAATTGCAGCCCCATGACCTTCTGGGAAAGGGAAGACCATAGAGACAATAAAGAAGATCAGTGGTTGTCAAGGATTCGGAGACTGGATGAGGATGGGGAGGGCAGTGGATGGGGAGGGAAATGGGTAGAATACAGGGCGTATTGAGGGCAGTGAAATTATTTTATATGAGACTGTTATGATGGATACATGGCATCATGCATTTGTGAAAACTCATAAAATTGCACAACACTGAGAGTGAAATCTAATGTAAACTATAAACTTTAGTTAGTAATAATATATCAGTGTTGGTTCAGCACTTTCACAAGTGCACCACACTAATGCAAGATGTGAATAATAGGGAAAAACCCAGGGGGATGGGGTCTGGGGGAAGGTGCAGAAGGAATATATGAGAACTCTGTGCTTTTGGCAGCTAAAACTAAAACATGTATTGCGCAGAATTTCCATGATCTTGGAAGTGGTTTCTTGCCCCACAGTCTCCAGATTAGAGCCCAGTAAGCCGTCACCTTGACTTTGACCTTGTGATACCTTAACCAGACCCAGATAAGATAAGGTAGACAATAAATATAGCAACCAAAACTGGTAGCTGTTTACTTTGAGATGTCAAAGAGGATCAACTTTTCTATGAATCTAATACTGTTTAAAAAAATTAAAGTCTGTTGATTAAAAAAAAAATTACACCCAGAAAGAAAATAAATCCAGGAGAACCTAGGAAAATATGGGAAGTATAGATGAGAAAACTATCAAAGCTATAAGTAAGGTATATTACTTATAAATAAACAAGAAACAAAAGAGAAAAAGCATATACAAAACAACCCAGACTAACAATTCTCAAAGATAGAAATGTGGTGTGGTGGGGAAAATTGGGATGGAGAGTGTGAAGAAAAGCATGATGAGACCTCAGAGAGGCAAAAATGTGCTAGGATACTTGTCTTGGGGGCAATATAAAATCATGTATAGAATTTGAGGGTAATTAATACAAGTGTTTATTTAATACAGTGGGAACAACTAAGGAAAAATAGAATTTGAGAATATAATTCTCAAACCAGAAGAAGAAAATTTGGTATGACCAATGAAAGGAAGAAAAGTAAAGAAGGAAAAAAAGAAAGGAAGAAAACATATAGAGAAGGAATAGAAAGGGAAAGAGGCAGAAATAAAGGAAAAAGGGAAGGGAGGAAGATAGAAAGGGATAGAGGAAGATAGAAAGGGATGGAGGAGGGAAGAGAGGAAGGAAGGAGGGAGGGAGGGAAAACCAAAACATGTGAGGAATGATGAGAAGGATGTGTAACTGTTCTGTAGATTGTGTGAGCTAAGGGGAAGGAAGAGGTGGGACTTAACATCAGCTCCATATGCTAAAGAGTCAAGTATCCTCACATATTCTTACGTTTTCCCTGAAGTTATATATTGAGAGCCAGTGGAAGACATCGTAGAAGTTCTGTGGTCTATTTTGTGAATGTGTCTTGTAGTACATGGATAATTACATATAAGCCATTCCTATAAAAATGGTTAGATTGGTCAAGGATGAAAGAAAAAGAGACTTGTAGGTGGAAAAAGAAAAGGGGCAATAAATTAAATTTTTCCAAATAATAATTGCTGAAAAATAGTCGTCTTAAGAACATGGTATAACTGCTAGTTTAAAATATTGCCATCCAGTTACTGAAAAAAGCAATTTTGCACAATCAAGAATTTTTATTTAATTTATCTTAAAATATTTCAGAGGCAATTGGTGTTATGCTTTAGACACTTGACAGTAAAAGTTTTCTATAATAGTTCAAATGCCTCTTCAAAGTGGATGAACAGAAACAAAATGTTCAGTGAGATGAGTGTTAAATTATTATTATTTAGTGGGAAAATGAGCTGAACTATTTTCTTAGGTTGCTGTTACATAATCCATAAGCTGGTATCAGTTCCATTTTGTTCTTTGTATTTGTGCTTGAACTTTCAATACAATAGAGGTCACTAATGGAAGCATAAAAAAGAATTTTTATTTGACTTTTGGTTCATTAGAAGTTTCTTTGTTCTAGTTATTTTCCTTAGCATAGTGAATTTCTCTCACTTTCTCACTATTTATCCAATTTACTACCTGAGTCTAGATGTTTATCTTTTCACACTTTGGCAGCATGAACAAAGACAACACGTAGGCAGGTTTCGAGGCATTATTCAATAACTATCTAGAGAATAATGGCTCTATTTTATATGATCTAACTTAGGCACTTCAATGGGTCATATTTTTCCAATATTCACAGAACCACCTAAGTTGGTTTTGGTTGTGTGGACATAGATTGGATTGCCTTTGAATCATGATTTGTAGGCGTAAACACTATTTATTGTAAAAAACTTTGTGTTATCTTTAACAGCTCGGCCAAAAGGTCATTATTGTTTAGGGCCTTCTGCCTTCCAGAAAGGGTATGACTAAAACAGATGTATTGGGCAGAATTTCCAGAAATGCCTCCCCACCCCCAATTTCACAGGGCTGATATCCAGAATCTGTGAATGTGATGACTTTTCCTTCCCATGATTGTCTTATGTGATATGGCATAGTTGACCCTGGAAGGGTCGGGTTATCCTGGTAGACCTCATCTAATCACAGAAGCTGTTCAAAGCAGAGAAATTTCTCCATGCTAGTGACAGAAGAAGAAAGCATCAGGAAAGTCAGAGGAATTCAAAGTGTATAAAGGACTTGAGCTGTTACTGGTTTGAATACAGAGGAGCCACATGAGAAGGAAGGTGGGTAGCCATGGGTTTCTGAGAGAGAGAGATTCACAGCTGAGCATCAGCAACGCAACCTGGAGCTCAGACCTACAGCCACAAAGAACTGGATTCTGCTGACAACCTGAATGATCTTGGAAGTGGTTTCTTGCCCCACAGTCTCCAGATTAGAGCCCAGTAAGCCATCACCTTGACTTTGACCTTGTGATACCTTAACCAGACCCAGATAAGATAAGGTAGACAATAAATATAGCAATCAAAACCGGTAGCTGTTTACTTTGAGATGTCAAAGAGGATCCAATTCCAGTGTTTGCTATTTCAGAGTACTAGGCCGTTTTTCCTTACATCCCACTGACATTCCTTTTGTTTTCATTTAAACGAATAGAATAGTCTCCCTCAGATGTCCCATAAAGGATTATAAGTCTCTTTCCTTAAAAGCTTCAGTTGTTAATATATATAGCATAGAATTGCATACTATAAAGGATCTTGTAAATCTAACCATTTGCTAAGGTAATACACAGGTTGTAGGAAGCAAAGCTGGTACTAGAAGCCAAGATGAAGGATTTTCAACCTAGTGACCTTTCTACTCAAAAGCCGTACTGGCTCTGACCTTCATATTTTAATTGATCAAGCAAATAATCTCAAATCCTCCAACTTTGTTTGGTTATTTGGCTAATTCTGCTCAGAATCCTCTCTAAATATCTACTGGAGGCAGGGACACTAACTGAATTTGAAAAACAATATTATAGTAAGACTCTCTCTAATAATACCATAAAATACCATAGCAAGCTTGCTTTTAATGGATAATTAAATGAAGTCCAGAGGAAATAACTAGCTTGTCCAAGGTTACTCTTTGCAACTGAGAAAACCGAGGCTTTAATAGGTGTAATTATTCATTCAAATGTCCTCGGCCAGTTCATGGCAGAGATAGAACTGCAATCCACATCTCTTGATTTCCAATACTTATTTTACACTGAACTATGTCAATATGTCAATTCTATAGGACTTGCCCTCAGATTAGTTTGAGAAATAAAGTATATTCAAAGCCTCTGAGTTTTCAGTGTACTACCGGCTGGGATATCTATGACTTGGATCCAAGCTGTGATATTCTCTGGAGCTACACATTTTTAAGAGCCATTTTAACATTGACCTACCTCTCAGGACTGTGTTGAAATTGGCTAGAAGGCAAATCTAGGGTGCCCAATAGTGACTGTACCCAGCCCTGCTATGAGTGACTGCACTGTGATTTATTCCCTACTCAGTGCCCATCCCCCACTCCAAAGCCCTACAGGATTTAGGAAAAACTACCAGAAGAAATGCTACATCATGAAAGCTTAAAAAGTCTCGGGGAACACCACACTTGAATCAGTATAGTTGTGACTGGTATGTTTCTCTTGCTATTTCATTATCCATTTTGCAGTTCTTAAAAAGAATGAGTCTGTTGATGGAGTCTTCTGGAGCATTAAGACATATCCTATTTCTGCAGCGAATAGGCTGCTTAGTGAAGATGAGTGTCGGCTCACTTTTGTTCTTTCACATATTTATCAGAGTACGCTTTCCCGGAGTGTCGAATGCATGACTTTTTTGAAGCTAGTTTGAACTCAGACTTTCCCCCACTGAATCTGAGATCCATTGAGGCCCAGACACCAAGGAGCTGTTACACATGTATAACTATTCCATTCACGCCTCTTCAGGAGTTTCAAACAAGTTTAATTATTAGAGAAACAAAACCACTTCTTCTTTGCCACTGCTAGGAAAAAAAAATAGCTTTGCTTGGAAATCAATTCCTTGTAAGCTTTAATCTGCCTAGTTCTGTTTCTCAGCATGAATATTTCAAATACTAAGTATTTTCTTGATTAGAATATTATGTACTTACATAAATAGTGAATATATATATATACATATATATACATAGTACATATTTTACACTAATATCCGTGTGTGTTAGACAATTAAGAAGAAGACTGGTTTCAAAAAAAACTGAAAAGTTTTCAATGACTCCTAATACAAAAGTGACACTTTTATTTGAGAACAATTTACCAGATTATGTCAAGTTCATTTTTGCTATGATACTCATTAGCCTTAGGATAAATTGGAGAGGGGAACCCTCTGCTAGTTTTCTGAGGAGCTGCGCAAGCCTGAAGAAGTGTCTTTTCTCTTTCTATGACTCAAAGCTCCAGAAAAATCTGCAAAGTTGAATATCATTTGTGCCTGCTAATCTTGTGTCATAGTTATTTTCTATCACTGTCATAATGTCAGAGAAGCACTGGGAAAATCTGCACATCACTCATCTCTCCTCCTTCACCCTTATGCATGTATATCCACATATACCCAAACATCCAGAAGGTCACAGGTGGGATATTTTTGAAGATGTACTCACTTCAGCACATGGGTCAAGATGAGGTGAACCTGTTGATGACTTCCAGGTCCAAATATGGTGACCTTAGTCACACTGGTTATTTTTAGGGAACTTCCTCTGACTCTCTTATAAACTCAAGATGATAAACGCAATCTACCTGTAAGATTCTTGGGAAATTCGTGTTGTATAATATGACCGTATATGATCCCAGTAGTTGTCTAGAACTTGATAGGAACCACAGTATCACCTCTCCTTGCTTCCATCATTCCCCCACTCCAACAGTTTCATCTTCCTCATCTGTTTCTAGTGAATAAACCATAATCTGCTGATTTTAAGGTATATTTCATTCCCAGTTGTATACACAATGATTAACTTTACATTCATGCAATCAGTCAATCAACATTTGAGTATGTACTGTACGTCAGATGCTGTTTTAGGTTCTAGGGGCCCAGCAGTGAACAAAACAGGCCATTGCTGTGCTGGAAATATAATTCTAGTTGGAGTAGACAGAAAATAAGGAAATAAATAAGTACATAATATAAGGTAATATGTACAAATGAGAAAAATAAGGCAAGAAAGAGGGTAGAGTTTTGGGGGGAAGAGGATGTTAAAAAAATTCTGATCATCTAGGTATGGCTCATTGAGATAGTGACCTCTGAGAAAAATTGTGAAGGTGAAGGAGCTTTACTCTTTGAATCAGGATGTCAGCTCTTAGTTAAGATTCTTCAAACTAGATCTTAGCCATTGTTTATAGATTTGCTCAAATGCCTAATTCTTTTTCAGCTGATTATGTTGGAGTTTATTGTTCCTAATGACCAATATGCTCTACCAATGTCAGAGGCCTGATTGACTTTTGAGGGACAATGACTGCTCCAGTTTATGCACTTTCTTTCCCCTCAGCCCTCCCATCCCATCCTCTTCTGCCTACCCTCCCCCTCCCCACTCTCTTTTTGGGGTTCCTTTGTCAGCTATGTATTATGGCAAGGATCAACATTTTCTTGACACTCATTGTGGAGAAGGTGATGTAATCTCTCTTTGGAGGGTGGTCGCCTGCTGCTTGCAGGTTGAGCTAAAAGCAGATTCTCTCATTGATGGGTATGACTGCATTTCCTGGGCACCTCTAGTACACAAGGCTCTTGCCACAGTCGCTTGGGTCTTATTCTTAATTACTTCATACCCCAAATTAGGTGGGCTAAATATCTTTTTGTTACCACAGAATGGAAAGCACGTCATTATTGGTGTAAAACAAATGTCCTTATAAGGTCCAACGTGCAGTATCCTAAAAGAAAACAAAGTAAACAATTTGTGTATTTCATAATATACATGGAATAAGCCAGTAGGTTATTTTGCAAGCCCATGTAGGTGATCCTGGTAGATTAGATTTACAATATATCTTTCTATTCACTTCATTCTCTCCATTCTCTATCCATTAATTTTTCTTGTATCTAGAAATACAGCAATAAAGAAAACTACAGTATACAGTTCCTGCTTTCTCTGAAATCAACTATTAACTTCAGGCAAGTGGAACACATACTTGCTACCTTACTTTTTTTAATCCCCATATTGCATAATAGAAGAGAATGGTAATTTTTATCATGCCATTAATGTGATTCCTTTCTTTATTGCTTAAAGTGTCAATCAGTCTAATTGAAATGGGTTATTACTCTGTTATCTTCTTCATTTTAATGATTTGGTTCTCCCAGCATTACCCTTCATTACCTGTTCTCCAAAGGATTTGTTTTATCTGAAAATAATTTACTGCCTAACATCGATGCATTTTTCTGATATTGTTCGGTGGGCCTGGTGTTACCTTTAGAGAGTTACAGTCATTAGAGTAAGAGGAAATATATACAGTGTTTCATCTTGCAGAACTTAATGTACCAAATCTGATGTCCTATAATGTTTCAGAGGGATGACACAAATCATTTGCAACTAGAAGCCTTGTCACAAGAATTCTCCCTTATTCAATTAGATTTTTTAGGTGTTTGCTTTAAAAAGTAATATCAGATTAGTAATGGGGAAGCAATCTTTGAAATCATTGGTGGGCTAAACCATGATAATAAGATACAAAAGTGAAATGAATGGTGGGAAATGGCAGACACATTACACATAAACATTGTTTTGTTATGGCAAATCTCTATGACTTCTCACCACGATGTCATTATGGAGGTTTGAAAAAAAATGTATGCATCTCCTGCAGAGCCCATGAACTTGTTGTCTTTTGTACATTATGGAATCTACAGGTATTTTTCAAACTAGGACCACAAACATTCATCCTTCAAGAGGTAAGTTCCACTTGCACATTCATGTTCAAATCTCAGAGCAACAGCAGCAGCCTTTACGTATCCCATGATTAACACTTCAACCTCCAGCCCATTTTGTAAGGTTAGGCATTCATCAAAATGTCAGAATGATTACATTACAAATCTAAAAGCCCTTTTATCAGACACTGAACTTTAATCCACTCTTTTCTGTAGTCACCTCCTGTCACTGTTGCAACTGACAATTATTGTTTTTGGTCAAAAAATTGTGCCTTGCAATCAAAATGGCTTGTTATCCAAATTGCTCTCTGATGCTACAAAATGTTGTTTGTGGACAGTTCTCCTGAGCACCACTCTCCCTCTTCTCCAGAGTTGTGAAAGGGAAGCAAGATAAAGTCAGGAGAACAGGGTGGGGCTGAGGCATGCCTGGCCTTTTCACTGCTAGGCTTGGGAGCCTAGAAAATTTACCTGGAGGCTTCTGAGTAACGGAACTTCTAAAAGAAATTAAATGACATTTTATCACTATTTTATTCATAACTTGTGCTTACTTTTAAGTGAGCTTTTGTTTTAGGATTAAACCCTGACAGTCAGTGGCAGCTAGAATCGCCACCTGTCAAAGGTAAGGTTTCCAGTAAATAAAATATTTACATATATCAAGTGTGAGAGAGACTGGGGAAAAATTTAATGGGCAAATAGAAATTCATAAAAGGCTACAAAATCTTTCTTGATCAGTCTCACTTGTAGGTCTTAAACCTAAGATGCCATGTTACAGGTGGATCAGCTTCGGTAGGAAAGCAAGAGCTTTCTATTAGAAGCAAACAAACCCCTCTTTGTCAGTTCCTTTGCATGTGAGGTTCTATACATTTTGGAGCTTAAACAGTTGGTTCCTTATTTTTGTTTCACTGAAGCTGCTGAATGCTAATAGGTTATTGATGATGGTTATATTTGCCAGGCATGAAAAATGCTTGGGCAACAGGGCATGCATGACAGTTAATCTTTGTAGAGAAAAGATGAGCATCAGTGGCTGAATTAGGTGTGGAGGGTTGCAGATGATATTTACGAACACAGTGACATCAAGGGAGAGGGTAGCCCATGGAACTGCTGGCCATAAATAGTTTTAGGCATACTACAAATATCAGGAGAGGATAGGAGAGACTACGTGGAATTGCTTTACAAGAATGGCAGCTTCTAAGAATTATAATGAGATCAGAAGGTACAATCCTTTTCAGTACTTAGAGTTTTCTTCTAGATGGAAATAAGCAAAAGTGGAGAATTACCAAGGTTTATATTTTGTCTCCATCATTTATAGCTAATTGAACATGGGGGGAAATGTATCTTCCTTCTAAGTTTCAGCTTCCTCAACTGGAAAATTGGACTAAAAAGAACCATACTTCAGAGTTGTTACCAGGATTAAATGAGATAATATATGTCAAGTGCCTAGCTAAATGTTTGGCACCTTATCACATGCGCCAGAAATGGTATCAATTATTGTTTCATAATGGAGATAATATTTGGTGGGCATGTGTATTTGTGAGTGAGAGGGAGAAAGATAACTGTGTCTTTTTTCACATTTTTTTGAATGTATAATTTTCTCCCAACTCAGTTGAGGCATCCACCATGGAGAGAGGTGCTTCAGGACTGTTACCAGAGAAATTGAAAGAGAAAGAGATGAAACCATTTTTTAACAACCCTAATGGGAATTTCCAGCGAATGGCTAGACAGTAGGCATAAAAGCCAGACTGTCAACAGGGGAAAGTCTTTATTCAATCAATTATCAAGATGCCTGAAGGATAAACTAGACCACAGAGTTTTACCTGCAGGAGGTCTTGCTGAGATGGAGAAAGTAAGGAGGCAGAAGTTCATCCCTTCTGTTCTGAGGAATGTGAAAGGAGGACAGGAAGGTAGGAAGGACAGGACACTCTTCTTCTCCAGACTGTGTCCAAGACTGGAAAGAAATTTTAAGTCAGTAAAAAGAAATACCAGTAGCAGGAAGAGGAACCACTTTGCTGACTGTCCCTATACCCACTGGGTAAAGGGAGACAGAGCATCAAAGTGATCCCAGTAATGCCATGTAGATAGGCACAGAGAAAATGTTGGTGCTTAGCTTTCTTGAGCATGCCTACTAATAACTGACATGGATGGGACTGAAAAGTTCCTGGGTTGCCTAAATAAAAGACAAAGGTGTTAACTGCTAAGCTGTGCCAGTATGAAATGAAGGCAGGCCAAGACCTCCACAGAGAACCACCAGCCCTGATTAAACTTTAAGAGACTGGCCACCAGATTCCAGCATCAGATCCCAGGTAGGGCGCCATACAAGAAAGAACCTACACCAGGGACTGGCATGATCTCAGATTCCCATAGATTTGGAAACCCTGTCTGTCCACTACTCTGTCATCTCGAAACTCACTACATTCTGTACACTCAGTGCAATCTTTGAGGGGAACAGAGAAAAGAGAGAAAATGGAAAATGGTTATATTAAGCTAAACTGACATGATAGACTAATCCTAATCATATTCCCCCAATTCACCACTGTCATCACCAATGCCACACAGAAGGTGGGAGTCATGACAAAGACAGTACATTTTACATAAAAAGAAAAAAGGCTATGTCTTCACCAACTCAAAGTAGGAAAAATTGTGACCCTGTGATGAGAACTATTGCAGCTGTCATAATAAAATCAAGATGATGGCTGCATTTCTCAGGTCTCAGATCACCTTTTCTTTTACAAATTGTTTGAAATCTAAAGTCATTTTTAATTCTGTGAAGAAAGTCAATGGTAGCTTGATGGGGATGGCATTGAATCTATAAATTAATTTAGGCAGTAGAGCCATTTTCACGATATTGATTCTATTCATGAGCATGGGATATTTTTCCACTTGCTTGTGTCCTCTCTTATTTCCTTGAGCAGTGGTTTGTAGTTCTCCATGAAGAGGTCCTTCTCATCCCTTGTAAGTTGTATTCCTAGGTATTTTATTCTCTTTGTAGCAATTGTGAATGGGAATTCACTCATGATTTGGCTCTGTTTGTCTGTTACTGGCGTATAGGAATGCTTGTGATTTTTGAACATTGATATTGTATCCTGAGACTTTGCTGAAGTTGCTTATCAGCTTAAGGAGATTTGGGGCTGAGATGAAAAACTCATCCTGCTAAAAGGAAGCAGTCACATTGCCTTTGGAGTCACTTGTCCTTATTCTTGATCTGGTAAGCCAAGTGCTAGAGAGACTAGAAGAACCAAGGAACACGTAGGTAGGGTGAGATAACAGAAGAATACCCAAGCTGAATTGAAAGGAGGAGGTGCAAAGAAGCTTGTGTATTGAATTAGGAAAAAATATAGACTTTGAACTCACAAGGACTTGATTTTTTCCAATTTGTCTCACTCTTTGCATAACCTCTATTATGGGTTGAATTTTGACACCCCCACCACCCCTCCTCCCGCCCAGAAAAGATGTTTAAGTCTTAAATCCCAACACCTGTGAATGTGACCTTAATTGGAAATAAGGTCTTTTCAGATGATCAACTTAAGATGAGGTGATTAGGATATATCCTAATCTCACATGAATGTATCCATATTTAAAGGGGAAATTTGAACACAGAGACAGACACGTCTACAAGAATAAGACGAAGGCAGTGATAAAGGTGATCCAGCTATAAGCCAAAGAACACCAAAGATTGCCAGCAGATCAACAGAAGCCAGGAGAGAGGCCTGAACAGATTCTCCCTCACAGCATGCAAAAGGAACGAACCCTGCCAACACCTTGATTTCAGACTTCTGACCTCCAGAGCTGCAAGATGATAAATATCTGTTGTTTAGGCCGCCCAGTCTGTAGTGCTTGTAATGGCAGCCCCAGCAAACAAATGCAGCCTCTTAACTATTTCTCATCAGTAAATTATTTCTCCCCAGCTCGTACCATAAAAGATTTTAGACAGCTTGCACAAGCCCCCAAACAATAAAACTGTGATGAAATGGCTAAATAGTGTAGTAGCCATGATGTATATGGATGTAAACAGAAACATCATAGCAGGAAAAATTAAGAAAGTCCATTAGATGCAGCTGAGCTTCCAGCTTGTCTCTAAGCTTCCTGGAAACTAAAGTTGAAGGAGGTACCTGTTTGGTCAGAAAAGTTTTACTCTTACAAAGGAAATCGCATTATAGTTCTTTAGGGGAAGCAAAAACTTTTTCTTAGCCCTAAATTCTATAGGCAGTGCTGAATTGCTCAGGAAACAATGCACTTAATGATAGTTCCTTGGCAGATTTGGGAAATTATCCATACACTGATGTATATGTATAACATGGTAGTGCCACCCTCAACCTAGAGGTGACACTTGTGCACCCGCAAATCTCTATGTCTTAGAGATATCAAATCAAATCTTATAAGAAAGCTAAATAAACATCACAAAATATTACAAACAGCTATGCCTCATTTTCATAAGTGATGTCCTGACTCTATCTGATCTAATTTTCATGTAAGTCCTTTGCCACTTTACATCTATCCTCAAAAGCCTGATGGAATCTGCCTGGATACCCCAGGTGCTTCCTCAACATAGAAGTTTTTTCTTGTTTTTTTGTTTTTTTTTAAATTCTGAGTTATTTTGAATATATCTGTCAATTTTAATGTAAACTTGCATTATATTTTCAAATACAATGTAAGACTTTAATTAAAAACAGTGCTTCACTGATAGCAGCTCTACAATTCTGTATTTGACATTGTAGTACAACATGTGAAGGCATGGATTGAGATTAGTCTGAAAGGAAACACTTATCCTTCTATATTCTTTGGAAAAAGCAATCCAAAATATGAAACATTCAGTTAGGTAGGCATAACATTCAGATGTCCAGTGATGGAGGTCTTGTTTTGAGGGGCAGCCTGTTTCAGGTATAAATAAATCTCTCAAAGTCTATTTAGAAAAAAGATATATATTCCTGCAACTTCTTTTATTTATTTTTCTTTTTGGTAGAGATGAGGTCTTGCTATGTTGCCCAGGCTGTTCTCGAATTCCTCACCTCAAGCAACCCTCCTGCCTCAGCCTGCCAAAGTGGTGGGGTTACAGGTGTGTGCCACTGTGACTGGCCTCTGCAACTTCTTAATTCTGTCTGCAGGAGCCACATGAAATAATTTATTTAGTGCTTTAAATACATATTTAAATATTTAATATTTTAACTTAATTTAATATATTTTATTAATATTATTTAATATATTAATATATTTTATTAATTATTAACAATATTTATCAATTAATAATGAAGTATATATTTTGTGAAATATATGTTTGATATGTTTAATAAATATATATATTTAATATATTTAACATTTTAAATGTCACTAAGCCATTTTAAGGAAGATAATCAGGAAATAATTATCCAGTTGTTCTGACCAATACAATTCAGATTCTACTTCAAAAACTTACAAGAGATTGCCTGAATTATTTTTTATATTAAAAGCATAACAGGCACATGTTACACAATTAATTTTGTTCTGTCTTTCATTTGTTAATACTTTCTCAGGACGATAACAGAAAAAATTTTTGAGAATTTATCTTTCTCTGAACCATCAAATCTGCAGTTTTTCATTGTTTATTCTCAGTCATTTCCATTCCCAATTTAAATGTTGGATATAATAACCAGCCATATTAAAGGCCTGATTCTATGAATAGAAAACATGAAAAAAAAATTTTAAGAAAGGATTTGGGAGATGGTGGTAGGTAACTGTACTTGTGAATAACAATAAAATGATCCCAATCGAAGGCTATTGTGTGAGCCCAGCCTGTACAATTCATAGTGACACTTCAGAACAGAGCCACTCCAAGAGTCATACCATCGTTTGCCATTTAATATTTCTCTCCAAGATTTTCCAGAGAAATGCCATCAAAAGCACAAATACTATTTGTAGGATTCCAAACTCTAAGAAACGTATTAATTCAGAAGATGTTAAAGCATCAAAATAGAGAGGAAAATGTTGGAGTGCTTACTATTTATGACTAGCTTCTGCTGTCTGCACTGAAGATCTTAGCTATTTCGTTCATTTTACAGTTGAGATTCAGAAAAAGTACATTAAAAGTGCCCAGAAAAGCCTTATCTCTGCATATTTTTGCAGTATGGAAGGACAAATAGAAACAACATTAGGACTTGATACATTTAGTCATACTCTGTATTGTAGAATCGGAGTGGAAAAAACACAAACTGTTTTCCCCCCGCTCTCACACCACAACAATCAACACAGAAGACTTCTGTGACCAAGTGTGTGGCGACTTCTCCACGCCAACAAGCAATAAGCAATCAATCAGTTCTGCAGTGGACACCAGCTGGGTGTCCTCCAATTTAATTCCAACACAACCTGGATGGAGATATCATCAGATCCCACGGCTTAAAGGCTCAGTCCCACAAGACCACCCTTCACTTCACATGGCAGTCACAAGCCCTAGGTTGTTTTACCTGTGCTTTTGACCAGTTGGCTATAGATCAGGTTTCTCATCACCCCTTCCTTGTGTTCAATGAATTTGCTAGAGTAGCTGAGAGAACTCAGGGAAAGACGTGAATTAGTTTGTTGTCAAGGATATTACAAAGAGTACGGATGAAGAGATACATAAGGAAAGGTATGGGGCAAAGGATGTGGAGCTTCCCTCCTGGCCACACAACCCTCCAGGAACCTCCACACATTCGGCTATCCAGAAGTTGTCTGAACCTACTCTTTTTTATGTTTACAGAGGCTTCATTACAAAGCCTTGACTGATAAAACCATTGGCCATTGGTGAGCAACTTAACTTTCAGCCTCTCTCCTATCTTTGGAGGTTGGGGGGTGGGACTGAAAATCTCAAAGTTCTAATTCTGCCTTGGTCATCTTTTGGTGACCAGTCTCCATCCTAAAGCTACCTAAGGGCTGCCAGTCCTCAGTCAAATCATTAGAATATGAAAAAGATATCATTTTGGAGACTCTAAGGATCTTAGGATTGTATGCCAGGAAATGATGTCAAAGACCAAATATGTTTTATAATATCACAGACACATGCACAGGTTGCCCAGTTTTTTCTAAGTGAAGTTAAAAAGTATTTCAACCCCAATTGCCCTATTCTTCCCTTACATGGTTCCTTCCTATATTTCTGTCTAATGTAATTTAGAAGAACATTGAAGGGAAACAACTTTTACTTGATCAGATAATTAACTGAACTATTCACTTCCCAAGTGTTCAACTGAAAGGTAGATTATTTTAAATCATTTTAAAATTCCTTTTCTTAACTGATTTGTTGTTTATATAAAGTACACCAATATTAAGTAGTACATCTTGAAAATGTTTTACATATTTAAAGGTAACAGCTATTGTATCTCCTGTTACCCTATATTAGTTTTTCTGTTTATGAGCCAAAAACAGATTATTGCAGAAAATATGTACTCTTTGTATCTTATTTCTTTGTCTGAGTAAAATGCTTTTTATTTTCATGTATTTTCTTTCACGTATCAGTACTTTATTGTTCTGTTATATTCCATTAAATGTATGAACTGTATGTTGTTTTATTTCACTGTCATGTTGATGGAGATATGAGATGATTCCAGCCAAAGGCTGTTACAAATAAAGTTGATATAAGCATTCTTGTATATGTCTTTTGGTGGGCATGCATATTGATAGAAGTGGAATTGCTATAGTTAGATTTATATTTAGCTTTAGTTGATACTGCCAGACTCTTGCAAAACAGTTGAACTGGTTTATATTGTCACTGACAATGTATGACAGTTCCAGGTGCTCCACATTTAATATTGTCAGTATTTTTAATTTTAGCCATTCTGATGGATATAAGTTGGTATCATATTACGGTTTTTAATTTGCGTATTCTTGATAACTAAAGATGTTTGGGACATTTTCATAGGCCTCAGCTGTTTGAATATCTTTTTGGTGAAGATGTTCTTCAGATTTTTTTGCCGTTTTAAAATTGGTTTGTTCATCTTTTGTTTTTGGTATTGATTCGGAGGAGTTCTTTTCTTTTTTCTTTTTTTTTTTTTTTTTTTGAGAGGGAGTCTCGCTCTGTCACCCAGGCTGGAGTGCAGTGGCGCGATCTCAGCTCACTTCAAGCCCGACCTCCCAGGTTCACACCATTCTCCTGCCTGAGTCTCCCAAGTAGCTGGGACTACAGGCACCCACCACCACGCCCGGCTAATTTTTTGTATTTTTAGTGGAGACTGGGTTTCACCGTGTTAGCCAGGATCGTCTTGACCTCCTGACCTCGTGATCTGCCTGCCTTGGCCTCCCAAAGTGCTGGGATTACAGGTGTGAGCCACTGTGCCCAGCCTGCTAGAGTTCTTTTTATATTCTGCTTACAGGTACTTTGTAATGTATGTGTAAAGGTACTCTGTAGTATGTTTTTCCACTCTATGGCTTGCCTACTCACTTTATTAATGATGCCTTTTGATGCACAAAAATTCTTCATTTGGATAGAACCCAATTTATAATTTCCTTTTTTGTGTTTAGTTCTTTGTGTTTGCTTGTTGAAACTTTGCTTACCTGCCAAATCACAAAGATATTTTTCTATTGTTCTAGATGCTTGGTGTTTTAGTTCTGTGTTTAGTTCTGTATCCACCTGGTATTTACTTTTAATTATGATATGCAACAGGGATCAAGGTTTTTATTTCCACACAGTTACTATAGTACCAGATAACCAGTGCTATAGTACCATTTATTGAAAAGACTATCCTTTTCTCCCACTGATTTGCAGTGGTAACTATATCATAAACCATATACCTGTGGTTCTATGGGTCTATTTCTGTAGTCTGTTATGCTCATTTGGCCTATTCTGTTATGTTTACTCATTATCAAACTCTTCTAGCTTCTTGTACATGTTTAAGATTGTCTTTGTTATTCTACATTATTTCCCTTTCTATATAAATTTGCAATCAGCTTGACAACCTCCTCCCCATGCCTACCCCCCAGAATAAATCTGCCGGGGTTTTGAATGCTATTGCATTAAATCCATTGATGAGTTTAAGTTTGTTGGAAATTGACATCTTAACAATATATCAAGTTCTGCAATCTATGAACATGGAATAACATCTGCATTTAGTTAGTTCATTTCTTTCACTAATGTGTTATGCATGTTTCATTAGATTTATTCCTAAGTATTTGTTTCTGATGCTATGGTAAATGGTATTTTTATCTCAGTGTAATTTTTATTGTTATTATATGAAATTCATAGATATGAAATGCAATGAATTTTTGTATGTTGGCCTAACCAGCAACCTTACTAATTTCCCTTATTCGTCAGTTTCTTTAGCATTATGACCATGTCATGTGTAAATAATGATAGTTTTATTCTTTCTTGCCAATTTTTGTACATTTTATTTCTTTTCCTTGCTTTATTGCAATGCTTCATTCCAGTATAACGTGGAGTTGGTGATAATGGACATCCTTGTCTTGTTCCCACCATCAGAAATGCACTCAGTCTATGGTATCATGTTATTAATTCTCTAGTCAAACCATAGCTTGTATTTGGTAAAAACAACAATATACATTTGGCTATTTCAAGCATAATTGAATTTCTTTGGCCTCTACGTGATTCTTCCTTGCTGAAAAGGATAATTTATAACAAATATTTCATTGCTTAGAAAGCAAACACTTGCATTTCAGAATATCTTTGTATTTTACTTTCAACTCTAGAAAACATTTGTTATGGTAGGGAAGTATAATTTATGAATTCTTATAATGCTTTAGTTTCTATTCATTTATTTGGGATTTACCATATATTGCTTTATATTTTAAGCAAATTTTATATGAATTTTTCTACTCTACACTATGAACACAAATCCAAAGACAGCATGTATTTGTATTAAATTTATTTGAATCTCTTCAGGCAACTAGCATAATGCCTTGTCTCAATAAATACATGTTTATTGCTTTAGAGAAAACAAGTCCATTACCATTTTCAAACTTGAAATTGCGTTATATGTTTAAGCTGCCATTTAAACAGCACTACATTTTTTGCCATAATTTTGCTATAGTAAACTTTCCAAGTATATTCAAGGGTGATTTTTTTTCTAGAAAAAGTGCCTCAATCTGTTTGGTATGGCTACAAAAGAATACCTGAGACCGAGTAATTTGAAAGAAAAGAAGTTTGTTGAGCTCACAGTTCTGCAGGCTGCGAAGTTCAAGGGCATGACCCTGGCTTCTGGCAGGGGCTTTTATTCTGCATCATAACATGACAGAGAAGGTCAAAGAGGATGCAGACATGTGCGAAGAGGGGAAAGTTTGCGGGGCATCTTGGCCCTGTAACAACCCACTCTGGTGGAAACTAAGCCATTTCCTCAAGACCTAATTTAGTCTTGCAAGAGTGAGAACTTACTACTAGGAGAACACCACCAAGCCATTCATGAAGGATCCGCCCTCTTAACCCAAACACCTCCCAGGAGGCCCTACCTCCACATTGGGGATCAAATTTCAACATGAGTTTTGATGAGAACAAACCATAACGAAAGCATTGCAAAAAGTTGAAAAAGCTCTACTAATGTGTAACCAGACGTGTGAATATATATAACTTTGAGACATATCACGACACTTAAAAGCCTTCAGAATCATAAAAAATGTATCTATCAATCTTAATATTTTATTAACTCCAATTATTTTTACCTGGCTACATGGACATACAACATTTAGCCTCAATTTAAAATAGAATGCAAATTAATATTCATTGGTATTATTTTCATTAATTGCACAACATAGTGAAAATAATGTTAATATTTTTTTCCTTTCCTTCTTCCTTCTTCTCTTTAGTTTTTTTTCTTACCTGTAAATTAACCTAGTTGCCAGATATCCCTAGTTAGCAATGGCAGTTTGGAGGTTCTCAGAAGCAGGAGTGGTTGGTGTTTTTCTATTTATTACTCTAGACTTGGTTCTGAGCACTTTTATAATAAGTGAAACTTCCCATGTATTGTTGTTGTTGTTGTTATATCAGGTCTTAAACTATACCTTTATAAATTCTTAGTCTTATATACTAAAGGGCATTTAATCTCACAACAGTTATTTATGGGCTTTAAATCTTCTATGCAAAGGGTAAAATTGTCCCTGTGAATTTCAGAGGTAGACATTAGGTAAAGAGAGAGTTTTTTGCTTGACTTATTGCTTAAGTTGGAGCGTTCCCTGAATCTTCTAACTCTTAATTTAATTCACTTGAAAGCATTTATTAATCTATGTGCCTAATACATAGATGGGACTGCTTCCAGTGAGCCTGTCAGTCATGTTACCAGAGCCTGGATTTTTTCCTCTGTGCCAAGCTTAAAAAATCAGATGATTTATTTCACATGAGCCACACATGCAAATAGACCTGTAATGCTGAAATTTTGATACTTAAAGGTAAATCTAGTATCAGAGAGCTCTATTAAGTGGTCTAAAGTATATTCAAATGACAAGACGTGCAACTTATTCTAAAATCTAATGCAATCTACTAACAGTAAGGGAGAGGGAACTATTCAGAGTAAATACGACACTGTTTATCTGAAATTTTATTGACACATTAATTGACAACTCCATTTTATATGACATATACAATCAACTGGATTTGTTTAATGTTAGTCCTTAGATAAAAAAATAATTGTATCTCAAGAACTCATAATTGCATATATACTTTTCACTGTACCTGGTCCAATCATTTCATGTATGAAATGAATGAGTCCACAATACCTCAATATTTGAACATTTTGTTTTAATTCACTTAATCATTGAACCGCAGAGTCTATGCTAAATGCTATTATCTCTATAACTCAACAACAAGGAGATTTCACAGACTCACAGTTTAATGCGCTTGGGAGCATAGCTTTCAAAATTTGTTTCAGTACAACCTTTTGGATTATCACATATTTGTACCTTATACCTTTTACTCTACTGAGACAGATGCGTATGCAATATATTTATGTGCATATATTCAGTGTTGGAAATGAATTCATAATCATGTATATCAAGTGATTTGGATATTTAACTGCACCCCATCTCAGGGAATCTTTAGAACTTACATTTGGAACATTTAACTGATTTTAGCTATGTAATGTGATTTTACACGTTACCTTACATTTCCCTTCAAATTCCTTCTGAATCACAATGTTCTGGTTTCCTGGCCACACAGTTCAAGAAATGGCCAAGAGTGGAAGGATGTTATAAGACATCGAGTTTTCTAGTTTTCCTTTAAGATACAAAAAGTGCAAGTTCCACAAAAGTTGAATGAAAGTTGATTTATAGTGCAGCAAAGAAAAACCCTGGAATGTGCAGGAAAGGAAGTGAGCGAACTTGGGAACAGCTGCAAGTAAGTATGATGGACGACTCTGCATTGGGCTAGCAGTTCATCTGTTCCACTTGCAGCTGCAGGCCAAAGCATCACCAGCTTTTCTGCAGAAACTCATCTTGGCATTTTAATGGCTGAGGTGAACCGACTGGTGGCCAGCTGCTGGGACTGAAAATCAGAAGGAGCTCCAGTCCCTCCAGATTGTGAAGTGAAAGGTTAAGGAGAGGGAAGTGGTGCCTTGACCCAGACAGACGCCCATTGGTCCTGAGATTTCAAAAGCAGCAGGAGAGAGAATGCCTGGCAGTGGAGAAACCAGCACTCAGCCTTCTCTGGAAGAAAGCAAAGGCTTGAGGCAGGATTCTCAAGCTTCATTTAATTATGATCAAATAGAGACTGGCAGAAGAGCGTAGTGGCAGATTGGCAGTAACCTCTCCCTAAAAGAACATGAGCTGTGAGGGAGTGACCTTGCAGCCAGCATTGATTTGACATTCACCTGTCCCCGGCTTGCTGGGGAATACTGCTGGGTTAGTTTGGATCCCAAACATAGAAGTAACTCCTAGCAGGAGGCAGAAGAGAGCACTTAAAATTATGCGGCCAAGAGGTTGCATTGGCTGCTGCCTCTTATCGATGGGTCTTTCAGGTCCTTTTAGGGAGCCATCCTGGGCTTCATTGCCCTGCCTAAACTGTGGCCTCCGAGCAGTTTCTCAGGTAGTTCCTGTTACATTTTGTGATCTTGACTAATACAGTAATTTGATTCCAGTTGAAAACTTCCATTACATACATTTCTTGAACTGGGAGAGTTAGAGCCTTGTACTTTGTTCCTCTGCAAAACTGTAAGAGCATCACTGCCGTATTAAAGGAAAGTGAGTGGAAAGTTGCAAAGTGAACCTTTGAGTTCAGGAAAACAGATGAAAATGAGCCCAAGCCTTGGGACTACAGTTCTAGGTTTTGAGTGGTGGACAGGGTGGGAAACCACATAGCATGCAAAGGGGAGTGGGAGGGCAGAGGAAGGAAGCAAGGCTACAGTGTTTGGCTGTGTCCTAATGTGCTCTGGCATAGAGTTATGAGTGGAACTAATGTTACATAACACTATGTATATTTTGGAAGATGACTGGGAAATAGCCTTGAGAGCCAATGGAGATTTATTAAATTAAAATTACCTCGAGCTTGATTTTTCATCTTTACAAAGCACCATAGTAAATTGGCATCTCTGAGACTCCTGTGGGAGCCGGAAAGCTGGAATCAAAAATTCAGAATCATGAAATCAAAAAAGAACTGAAAATCTGAATGGAGAGCCAGTCACAAAAGAATAAGAAGTAAAATATTCTTTAACTATGTATTATCTCCTACAGATCAAAAAGAACTTTCTACCATTTCATTGAACCTGTGAGTGAAAATGATCCCAAAAGTATAGAGAAAATAAAGAACAGTAACCAAATTAATTCAGCTTATATACTCTTTTTTAACCTGTTTAGAATTTGAGAATTGCTTGATCCTGATTATGTAAAAAAGATATATCTATATCTATGTCTCTATATATTAATACATACAAATAAAATTTCTAGAAGGAAGAGTACACAATTAACAGTAGTTACTTCTTTGCCCATGCCTATGTCCTGAATGGTACTACCTAGGTTTTCCTCTAGGATTTTTATGGTATTAGGTCTAACATTTAAGTCTCTAATTCATCTTGAATTAATTTTCGTATAAGGAGTAAGGAAAGGATCCAGTTTCAGCTTTCTACTTATGGCTAGCCAATTTTCCCAGCACCATTTATTAAATAGGGAATCCTTTCCCCATTTCTTGTTTCTCTCAGGTTTGTCAAAGATCAGATGGCTGTAGATGTGTGGTATTATTTCTGAGGACTCTGTTCTGTTCCATTGGTCTATATCTCTGTTTTGGTACCAGTACCATGCTGTTTTGGTTACTGTAGCCTTGTAGTATAGTTTGAAGTCAGGTAGCGTGATGCCTCCAGCTTTGTTCTTTTGACTTAGGATTGTCTTGGAGATGCGGGCTCTTTTTTGGTTCCATATGAACTTTAAAGCAGTTTTTTCCAATTCTGTGAAGAAACTCATTGGTAGCTTGATGGGGATGGCATTGAATCTATAAATTACCTTGGGCAGTATGGCCATTTTCACGATATTGATTCTTCCTATCCATGAGCATGGTATGTTCTTCCATTTGTTTGTGTCCTCTTTTATTTCACTGAGCAGTGGTTTGTAGTTCTCCTTGAAGAGGTCCTTTACATCCCTTGGAAGTTGGATTCCTAGGTATTTGATTCTCTTTGAAGCAATTGTGAATGGAAGTTCATTCCTGATTTGGCTCTCTGTTTGTCTGTTACTGGTGTATAAGAATGCTTGTGATTTTTGCACATTAATTTTGTATCCTGAGACTTTGCTGAAGTTGCTTATCAGCTTAAGGAGATTTTGGGCTGAGACAATGGGGTTTTCTAAATATACAATCATGTCATCTGCAAACAGGGACAATTTGACTTCTTCTTTTCCTAACTGAATACCCTTGATTTCTTTCTCTTGCCTGATTGCCCTAGCCAGAACTTCCAACACTATGTTGAATAGGAGTGGTGAGAGAGGGCATCCCTGTCTTGTGCCAGTTTTCAAAGGGAATTTTTCCAGTTTTTGCCCATTCAGTATGATATTGGCTGTGGGTTTGTCATAAATAGCTCTTATGATTTTGAGGTACGTTCCATCAATACCGAATTTATTGAGCGTTTTTAGCATGAAGGGCTGTTGAATTTTGTCAAAAGCCTTTTCTGCATCTATTGAGATAATCATGTGGTTCTTGTCTTTGGTTCTGTTTATATGCTGGATTATGTTTATTGATTTGCGAATGTTGAACCAGCCTTGCATCCCAGGGATGAAGCCCACTTGCTCATGGTGGATAAGCTTTTTGATGTGTTGCTGAATCCGGTTTGCCAGTATTTTATTGAGGATTTTTGCATCGATGTTCATCAGGGATATTGGTCTAAAATTCTCTTTTTTTGTTGTGTCTCTGCCAGGCTTTGGTATCAGGATGATGTTGGCCTCATAAAATGAGTTAGGGAGGATTCCCTCTTTTTCTATGGATTGGAATAGTTTCAGAAGGAATGGTACCAACTCCTCCTTGTACCTCTGGTAGAATTCAGCTGTGAATCCATCTGGTCCTGGACTTTTTTTGGTTGGTAGGCTATTAATTGTTGCCTCAATTTCAGAGCCTGCTATTGGTCTATTCAGGGATTCAACTTCTTCCTGGTTTAGTCTTGGAAGAGTGTAAGTGTCCAGGAAATTATCCATTTCTTCTAGATTTTCCAGTTTATTTGCGTAGAGGTGTTTATAGTATTCTCTGATGGTAGTTTGTATTTCTGTGGGGTCGGTGGTGATATCGCCTTTATCATTTTTAAATGCGTCGATTTGATTCTTCTCTCTTTTCTTCTTTATTAGTCTGGCTAGTGGTCTGTCAATTTTGTTGATCTTTTCAAAAAACCAACTCCTGGATTCATTGATTTTTTGGAGGGTTTTTTGTGTCTCTATCTCCTTCAGTTCTGCTCTGATCTTAGTTATTTCTTGCCTTCTGCTAGCTTTCGAATGTGTTTGCTCTTGCTTCTCTAGTTCTTTTAATTGCGATGTTAGAGTGTCAATTTTAGATCTTTCCTGCTTTCTCTTGTGGGCATTTAGTGCTATAAATTTCCCTCTACACACTGCTTTAAACGTGTCCCAGAGATTCTGGTATGTTGTATCTTTGTTCTCATTGGTTTCAAAGAACATCTTTATTTCTGCCTTCATTTCGTTATGTACCCAGTAGTCATTCAGGAGCAGGTTGTTCAGTTTCCATGTAGTTGAGCGGTTTTGATTGAGTTTCTTAGTCCTGAGTTGTAGTTTGATTGCACTGTGGTCTGAGAGACAGTTTGTTATAATTTCTGTTCTCGTACATTTGCTGAGGAGTGCTTTACTTCCAATTACGTGGTCAATTTTGGAGTAAGTATGATGTGGTGCTGAGAAGAATGTATATTCTGTTGATTTGGGGTGGAGAGTTCTATAGATGTCTATTAGGTCTGCTTGCTGCAGAGATGAGTTCAATTCCTGGATATCCTTGTTAACTTTCTGTCTCGTTGATCTGTCTAATGTTGACAGTGGAGTGTTGAAGTCTCCCATTATTATTGTATGGGAGTCTAAGTCTCTTTGTAAGTCTCTAAGGACTTGCTTTATGAATCTGGGTGCTCCTGTATTGGGTGCATATATATTTAGGATAGTTAGCTCTTCCTGTTGAATTGATCCCTTTACCATTATGTAATGGCCTTGTCTCTTTTGATCTTTGATGGTTTAAAGTCTGTTTTATCAGAGACTAGGATTGCAACCCCTGCTTTTTTTTGTTCTCAATTTGCTTGGTAAATCTTCCTCCATCCCTTTATTTTGAGCCTATGTATGTCTCTGCGTGTGAGATGGGTCTCCGGAATACAGCAGACTGATGGGTCTTGACTCTTGATCCAGTTTGCCAGTCTGTGTCTTTTAATTGGAGCATTTAGTCCATTTACATTTAAGGTTAAGATTGTTATGTGTGAACTTGATCCTGCCATTATGATATTAACTGGTTATTTTGCTCATTAGTTGATGCAGTTTCTTCCTAGCCTCGATGGTCTTTACATTTTGGCATGTTTTTGCAATGGCTGGTACCGGTTGTTCCTTTCCATGTTTAGTGCTTCCTTCAGGGTCTCTTGTAAGGCAGGCCTAGTGGTGACAAAATCTCTAAGCATTTGCTTATCTGTAAAGGATTTTATTTCTCCTTCACTTTTGAAACTTAGTTTGGCTGGATATGAAATTCTGGGTTTAAAATTCTTTTCTTTAAGAATGTTGAATATTGGCCCCCACTCTCTTCTGGCTTGGAGAGTGTCTGCCGAGAGATCTGCTATTAGTTTGATGGGCTTCCCTTTGTGGGTAACCCGACCTTTCTCTCTGGCTGCCTTTAAGATTTTTTCCTTCATTTCCACTTTGGTGAATCTGGCAATTATGTGTCTTGGAGTTGCTCTTCTCGAGGAGTATCTTTGTGGCGTTCTCTGTATTTCCTGGATTTGAATGTTGGCCTCCCCTACTAGGTTGGGGAAGTTCTCCTGGATGATATCCTGAAGAGTGTTTTCAACTTGGTTCCATTTTCCCCCTCACTTTCAGGCACCCCAATCAGACGTAGATTTGGTCTTTTTACATAATCCCATACTTCTTGCAGGCTTTGTTCATTTCTTTTTCTTCTTTTTTCTTTTGGTTTCTCTTCTCGCTTCATTTCATTCATGTCTAAAACACCAAAAGCAACGGCAGCAAAAGCCAAAATTGACAAATGGGATCTCATTAAACTAAAGAGCTTCTGCACAGCAAAAGAAACTACCATCAGAGTGAACAGGCAACCTACAGAATGGGAGAAAATTGTTGCAATCTACTCATCTGACAAAGGGCTAATATCCAGAATCTACAAAGAACTCAAACAAATTTACAAGAAAAAAACAAACAACCCCATCAAAAAGTGGGCAAAGGATATGAACAGACATTTCTCAAAAGAAGACATTCATACAGCCAACAGACACATGAAAAAATGCTCATCATTACTGGCCATCAGAGAAATGCAAATCAAAACCACAATGAGATACCATCTCACACCAGTTAGAATGGCGATCATTAAAAAGTCAGGAAACAACAGGTGCTGGAGAGGATGTGGAGAAATAGGAACACTTTTACACTGTTGGTGGGATTGTAAACTAGTTCAACCATTATGGAAAACAGTATGGCGATTCCTCAAGGATCTAGAACTAGATGTACCATATGACCCAGCCATCCCATTACTGGGGATATACCCAAAGGATTATAAATTATGCTGCTATAAAGACACATGCACACGTATGTTTATTGCAGCACTATTCACAATAGCAAAGACTTGGAATCAACCCAAATGTCCATCAGTGACAGATTGGATTGAGAAAATGTGGCACATATACACCATGGAATACTATGCAGCCATAAAAAAGGATGAGTTTGAGTCCTTTGTAGGGACTTGGATGCAGCTGGAATCCATCATTCTTAGCAAACTATCAGAAGAACAGAAAACCAAACACCGCATGTCCTCACTCATAGGTGGGAACTGAACAATGAGATCACTCGGACTCAGGAAGGGGAACATCACACACCGGGGCCTATCATGGGGAGGGGGGAGGGGGGAGGGATTGCATTGGGAGTTTACCTGATGTAAATGACGAGTTGATGGGTGCAGCACATTAACATGGCACAAGTATACATATGTAACAAACCTGCACGTTATGCACATGTACCGTACAACTTAAAGTATAATAATAATAAATAAATTAAAAAAAAAAGAGAAAAAAAAAGAAAAAAAAAACAGTAGTTACTTCTGAAGAATGGGAATGGGATGTTGGAGGAGATAGGATATCTGTCACTTTTCATTTTATATTTCTCTGGTGAGATTGAGGGAGCATTTTACTTAGATACGTAAAATTCTGTGACATATTTCTTTGTACATTTCTGGATCAAATAATGGGAAGATGGATGAACTGATGGACAGATGAATATATACACACGCATCGATGTAGGCAGACAGTAAGATCGTAGTATAATGGATATTTTAATTTAACAGAAGGATAAAACTGAAATTTTGCTTTTAGAGGGAACTATTGACCTCAAATCAATGTTTTATTTTCACCTTAAGACGCATCTTTTTCTAAAAGATCCAAAGTTAACTTGAAAAACATGGAAGTCTGTTCTTTTCTTTTACCTGTCAAGCTCAATTGACTCCCTGTTATAAAAGTGAAGGCGCCGTGGCTAACGCCTGTAATCCCAGCACTCTGGGAGGCCGAGGAGGGTGGATCACGAGGTCAGAAGATGGAGACCATACTAGCTAACACGGTGAAACCCCGTCTCTACTAAAAAATACAAAAAATATAGTGGGTGTGGTGGCGTGTGCCTGTAGTTCCAGCTACTTCAGTTCAGGCTGAGGCGGGAGAATGGCGTGAACCCGGGAGGTGGAGCTTGCAGTGAGCTGAGATGGTGCCACTGATCTCCAGCCTGGGCGACAGAGCGAGACTCCGTCTCAAAAAAAAAAAAGTGAAGATATTGCCACAAGTCACAGGTCCTCTTGCCCTGCTTCACCACTCCTCCCACTTTCTATTAGTTGTATCAGTTGTCTTTACATTTACCAAGTTTAGAGCGTATACAATCTCTATGGTAACCACATTTCCCTACTACCAGTAATAAAATCAAATGGATTCAATGCTCACAGCTCTTCAGTCTTTGGGCTACTTTCCATTCTTGAATTTTTTAACTGAATTCCTCTCTTTGGCTGGAATTTGTCATAAAGTCGTTTTTTGCTTATTTTTTCCCCCAAGAAGGGTTTACGTGGGTCTTTTTCTATGAATTATTTTCCTGCTTGACAATATTTGCTTGTTACTTCTTTACTTTCATCACACCTTGGGCGCATATAATACCCTTCCTTCACATTTTCTTTCCTTGAATTTGTGGAGAATTTTCCATTTTCTTCTTGCAGTCAACTTTACTGAAAACAAATCTGAAGTAAAATTAATGTTTCTACCATATAGGCGATTGGCTTTTTAGTGCTAAGATGCCTAAAAATAAGTTACCCGTAACACATAATAGCTTAACTTTGTTAGGTCTAGAAATTGAGGATTTGTTTTGTACCACATTTTCTAGAAAGAGTGCTCCTTCAACCTAAAGATTTACTTAGCTTTTTTTCAGGAAATTTCTTGGATTAGATCTTAGAATAAATATTTCTTTTCATTTGTTAAATTCTCTAGTTCAGGAATGTCTGTTAGAATTATGTTGGGTTTTTTTGTTTAAGGTATTCACTTTTCTATTGTGAATAGTGCTGCAATAAACATACGTGTGCATGTGTCTTTATAGCAGCATAATTTATAATCCTTTGGGTATATACCCAGTAATGGGAGGGCTGGGTCATATGGTACATCTAGTTCTAGATCCTTGAGGAATCGCCATACTGTTTTCCATAATGGTTGAACTAGTTTACAATCCCACCAACAGTGTAAAAGTGTTCCTATTTCTCCACATCCTCTCCAGCACCTGTTGTTTCCTGACTTTTTAATGATCGCCATTCTAACTGGTGTGAGATGGTATCTCATTGTGGTTTTGATTTGCATTTCTCTGATGGCCAGTGATGATGAGCATTTTTTCATGTGTCTGTTGGCTGTATGAATGTCTTCTTTTGAGAAATGTCTGTTCATATCCTTTGCCCACTTTTTGATGGGGTTGTTTGTTTTTTTCTTGTAAATTTGTTTGAGTTCTTTGTAGGTTCTGGATATTAGCCCTTTGTCAGATGAGTAGATTGCAACAATTTTCTCCCATTCTGTAGGTTGCCTGTTCACTCTGATGGTAGTTTCTTTTGCTGTGCAGAAGCTCTTTAGTTTAATGAGATCCCATTTGTCAATTTTGGCTTTTGCTGCCGTTGCTTTTGGTGTTTTAGACATGAAGTCTTTGCCCATGCCTATGTCCTGAATGGTACTACCTAGGTTTTCCTCTAGGATTTTTATGGTATTAGGTCTAACATTTAAGTCTCTAATCCATCTTGAATTAATTTTCGTATAAGGAGTAAGGAAAGGATCCAGTTTCAGCTTTCTACTCTATTCACAATAGCAAAGACTTGGAATCAACCCAAATGTCCATCAGTGACAGATTGGATTGAGAAAATGTGGCACATATACACCATGGAATACTATGCAGCCATCAAAAAGGATGAGTTTGTGTCCTTTGTAGGGACATGGATGCAGCTGGAAACCATCATTCTTAGCAAACTATCACAAGAACAGAAAACCAAACACTGCATGTTCTCACTCATAGGAGGGAACTGAACAATGAGATCACTTGGACTCAGGAAGGGGAACATCACACACCGGGACCTATCATGGGGAGGGGGGAGGGGGGAGGGATTGCATTGGGAGTTATACCTGATGTAAATGACGAGTTGATGGGTGCAGCACACCAACATGGCACAAGTATACATATGTAACAAACCTGCACGTTATGCACATGTACCCTACAACTTAAAGTATTATAATAATAAATAAATTAAAATAAATAAATAAAGTATTCACTTTTCTCTAATTGCTTTTATCTCCTTATCTGTTCATCTTCCTTCATTGTAATTATCTGAAGCCCCATTTCTCTGTATCAATAACTTAATTTTCAATTGCATCTATTCTTTTTCTAATTTATGTATTAGTTTCATAAAGATATTGTTTTGAGTTTTTTCCCCCTTAGATCAGTAGTCTCCTTTATCATTTAGTTCTGTTATTCTATCATTTTGTCATTGAATTTTGTTTTAATGAACTTACATTCCTCTACAATATTACATTATATTAGAATGAGCAGTTTTGAGTAGGTTGGTTTATGAGTTTGTGAGTAGGGTAGTTTTAAGTAGGGTTGAGTAGTAGTTTTATGTTTCTTGTGATAATTTTGTCAGACAAACAATGAATATTTCTTTTTAGTATAAAGATGTCTCATGGAATATTTACGACATGTATATACTAAAATTTATTTGTTGCTTATATGAAGTTCAACTTGAGCTGGGTGTCCCTATTTATATGTTTTAATTTGCTAAATCTGTACGTTTTTATTTTAATTTGCTAAAACTGTCTGTTTTTTATAAACTAACTTCCTTCTTTCCTTCCTTCCTTCCTTCCTTCCTTCCTTCCTTCCTTCCTCCCTCCCTCCCTCCCTCCCTCCCTCCCTCCCTTCCTTCCTTCCTTCCTTCCTTCTTTCCTTCCTCCTTTCCCTAATCTAGCAGGATTTTATAGTTGCCATAGCATTTTCTTTTCTTTTTGCTCATGATTGTATGTCCCTAAGATGCCTAGAGGGGATATATTGTTGGAGGTCTCTTGACTCTCTTCTCACCATACTGTTTGTTTTCTTTACTTAATATGCAGTCTGAGAACTGAATTTCCTTTCATGAATTATCTATTTGTCTGTAATCTAGGGGAATACTAGGTGATGAAGGCAGGGAACTAGTCTTAGATACTCTGCAGCCTTTTCTCTGTCTCCTAGAATGTTTTTCTGTGCAATGGGAGAGGGGTTGTAGTCCAATCCCCTGGGAAATACTCTAAATGAATAATTTCTCAGATTTGCTTGTGTTCTTGAACCTTCACTCTCTTCAAAGAGACTTAAGCCACTGTTTCATTCAGGGTAGGAGCAGCTAAGTTAACTAACAGAAATGCTACACATTACAGTGGCTTAAAAAACAAAAGACATTTTTCTTACTTGCATAAAGTTTCATTTATTTTTCCCTCTATTTCATTGCCATGACTTTTAGGGAGCACTGGCTTCTAAATTGTGGTTCTTAATCAACTAGAGTTTATAGTTTGTCTAATATTTTAAAAACACAATCAGCTTTTTTACTACTATTTTTATATTACTAATTCATTAATTTTCACTCAAATCTTTAAGAACATGGCTCTTACAGTTAGGGAAAGAAAATTGCACAAATAACTCATGTTGTGTCCATACGGTTTTTTTGACCTCACTATTCCTGAATGTGGTTTCTTTCTTCTAATGAGCGAACTCAAGAAGATTAGGACTGTGCATCTCAGAATTAAAATGGTATTTTTGATATGTATGGTTTATTGTTCAATGGAAAAAATATTTATAAGAATTTTTCAGACAATTTTCTGATTGTAAGGATGAATGTGGCCTAATGTTAAAATGGCAGGACAGGAATATTAAAGAACTGAATGATGGCATCAGCTCAGCCATTTAGTATTTGATTTTGGACTTAGTTTCCTCATCTGTATAATAAGAGCTTTGCCTACGTATTTTTCTAAGACCATTTCAGGGTTTTGCATTATTTTATTTTCATTTGGAATTAACATTTAGGTCATCTTATAGTAGTGTACTGAATAAGTGAATGTTAAATGTCTAGCTAAAATAAATATTGGGTTGGTGAAGTTGAAGTTTTGGAATAATAATAGTTAAAATTTATAACTATGGTTTTTAATTAATGATTCCATTTATTAACTTTCAAAAGTTAGACATTCAAAAACTGCAAGAAGAATGTTTTTTCAAGATTATAAATTGCTAGATTCCTCCTGCAGTTGAAAGGGGAACATGAGATAATTGCAATATTAAATAGATATTCACTTCCGATCGATACATTTAATAACATCACTAACCTTCCTATTCATAGTGAAATGAGTGATGAAAAAGTTTTTTAATAAACATTTTTTACTGGAGCAGAAATAATTTTGTATCAGGATTCATAATTTGTGTACACTGATTTAAGAGTATCATTACTTCCTGAAAGTGGCATTCATCTCTATGGGTAGTCATTTTAACAAGGTTTTTGTTCAAACCTTCCCCTTCATTAACACACTTTAGGAAAGTGTCTTCTAAGTCATTCTGTCAAAATCTGTTGCTTTCAAATTTGATTAAAGTAAACAAAGTATTATTTGTGTACCCCATTTTTCTTTAACACATTTTTCTTCGCATTTCCCATATTCTGGATTATGTGTGGATCAAAGATGATTTAAATGTTATGCATAATTTTGTAGTTTTTCCTACTAATGAAATTTTGAGTTGCAAAGTTAACATTCTGCCATTGTTAATATATTCTTACTATTAAAAGACAAAATTTCAGCATATTTCGTTTAAAGATCTCAATGGGCTTTTGCTTGCAATTCAAGAACTGGGCAGCCCTTAGAACCAAAACGGTTCTGAGGAACTCCCAGGCTGCAGTGTGGTGTGAAATGGAAAATGGAAATGAGGTACAGATGCGGAGGTGAGATTCAGAGATAGCTGGTTGGTTACAGCTCAGCCTTTGCCTTGTTTGAACATGGTTGGAACAGTTGATTCACTGAAGCTAGGCTGCTGTGATTGGCTGATACTTTACTATTTGTTACAAAAGCAAATTCCTAATTTAAGTTTTCAAATTGTTTAAGTACTAAGTTAGGTTGTACTTTATTACATAGGACTCATATCGAGGCTTCTAAAGCCCACATCTGATTTGATTTAACATTACCTATGTGAAAAATTGCTAAGCAGAAACATTTTGAAAGTCTCATGACCTAAATGGTATTAAATACTTAACAATTGAATTTGTCTCAATAATAATTATATTTAAAATTATGAATGTTGGTTTGTAAAAAAAATGCCACAAATTTTAAAATTATGATATAATCTAATATCTGATATTCAACTTTGTATTATTATTTTAAAATGTAATGAACATCTCTGGACTCTAAATATTTTTCTTTTAAAAGTTATATAAATCACTCTTTTTATATTCATTATAACTATGAATCTATTTTCCTACTTATTTATATTGAAAGTTCTTAATATTTTATAGTAACTTAATAGCTTTCACAATCATCATTACTTATTGTAGTTTATACTGTTTGAATAATAAATATATGTCTATACTATGACTCACGGATACATTTCAAAATACAGTGCACATAATAAGATCTTCATTCTCTAGATCTGTCATACTACATATGTGAAAGTTAATATTTGTAGTGGCAGTGAATCCTAACAGCAGCCTTGCATGTTAACATTATGTGGTTGATTTGATAGAATGGTGATCTGGGTAATCATATCATGACAGTTCGTGTTTGGGAGTCTCAGAAATGCCATCAGTGTAGGAATGTGGCTATTCTGCTCTTCATAGGCTAAGAATAAACTTGAAGACAAAGAGTAGATTTTGGCCAGACACTGATGCTGAACTTTGCTTCTAAAGTATAAATTACCTTATATTTAGCAACTTTTTCACCTTTTCAGCTCTATCGCCTTCCTCAGCCTCTTTCATATGTGAAATAAAACATTCACTTACTACTGAGGATTATTTTTTTAAAACCTACTAAAGAATACTCCATAGCTACAGAGGGAACCACATCCTTTAGAGACACCGTTTGGGGATGATCATAGACAGAATTATTCTTGTCCCTTTGCCTCTCATTAATCCCCTTCACAAAGTCTGTGGCTCAAACTAATGAGAGTTGGCAGTACTAAAGGAATAAGTCCCCAGCGCAGTCTGCCATGCTTTAGCATCATTTCATATTAGAAGCATGGAGCAAAGGCAGGGAGACGGGTCCAACAAAATGCTGAGAGTTTCTCGCCTTTTAGAAAACAAAATTATAGTCCGGAAATTATTTTTAAATAAAATGCAAGTCCCCAAGACATAAACAAACAGCCAGTATATGTACTAACAACTCAATGAAAGATATTTCCCCAGGTCAACTCATCTGCTGGATCAATTATTTTGTGTTGCTGCATTGCCCCTCTAGCAGGGTCATAGGAGACCCTAAAGGCTAGAACAAGAACTGCTTTCTGGCTCTCAAGTCATTTCAGTGGTTCCCTGATGGCAGCTGTCTCTCTGGGGAGACGGTGCTATGGTCTAATTGGGATTAGGCCATCAGCACAGTCCCCTTGTGCTAGCATCGCACTGTCATAAGCTTTCTGCTACCATGGCTACCATCCATCACCAAGCTCTGTCTCCATGGTCAGCAGCCTCTGTGCCCAGGTCACCCCAGGACGTCAGGCCCATCTCTCTTTCCAAAGGTAGGTAGGTGGCCCTTTCCCATTCTTTAGTTTTTGACTTTGTATAACTAAAACTTCTCCTGAGATGATGCAGGCAGCTGTTGTACAGTCACTCCAGACTTACTCTTCACTTTGTTATTTGGCCCCTGCAGCTCACTGAACGTGACGAGTGCCATCTACCCTCCCAGGACTGGCAGCTGTCTCTCCCACACTGCCTGTTTCCCCCTTTCTGCTTTTTGTAGCCACATGTCTAAAGATGGCAGGCCAGTCTCCATGGTCTATTTTGTGGGACCTTCATTTATAAGTAGGCAGCAACCTACATTAGCTATTTATCCTGATGTTCTCCTTCCCCTTGGCCCCCGTGACAGGCCCCGGTGTGTGTTGTTCCCCTCCCTGTGTCCATGTGTTCTCATTGTTCAACTCCCACTTATAAGTGAGAACATATGGTATTTGGTTTTCTGTTCCTCCATTAGTTTGCTGAGGATAACGGCTTCCAGCTCCGTCCATGTCCCTGCAAAGGACATGATCACGTTTATTTTAATGGCTGCATAGTATTCCATGGTGTAGCACATTTTCTTTATCCGGTCTATCATTTATGGGCATTTGGGTTGATTCCATGTCTTTGCTATTGTGACTAGTGCTGCAATGAATATACATGTATCTTTGTAATAAAATGATTTATATTTGGGGGGGGTATATACCCAGTAATGGAATTGCTGGGTCAAATGATATTTCTGGTTCTAGATATCACCACACCATCTTCCACAATGATTGAACTAGTTTACATTCCCACCAACATTGTAAAAGCATTCCTATTTCTCCCCAATCTTGCCAACACCTGTAATTTCTTGACTTTTTAATAATCGCCATTCTAATTGGCATGAGATGGTATGTCATTGTAGTTTTGATTTGCATTTCTCTAATGATCAGTGAGGTTGAACTTTTTTCATATGTTTGTTAGCTGCATGAACATCTTCTTTTCTTTCTTTTTTTTCTTTTGGTTTTCTTTTTTTGAGACAATCTCACAGTGTCGCTCAGGTTGGAGTGGTGCAGTGGCAAGATCTCAGCTCATCACAACCTCCACCTCCCGGCTTCAAGCAATTCTCCTGTCTCAGCCTCCCAACTAGCTGGGATTATAGGCACCTGCCACTATGCCCAGATAATTTTTTATGTATTTTTAGTAGAGATGGGATTTCACCATATTAGCCAGGCTGCTCTCGAGCTCCTGACCTCAGGTGATCTGTCTGCCTCAGCCTCCCAAAGTGCTGGGATTACAGGCATGAGCCACCACACTCAGCCATGCATATCTTCTTTTGAGAAGTGTCTGTTCATGTCCTTTGCCTACTTAAATTGGATTATTATTTTTTTTCTTGTAAATGTGTTTAAGTTCCTTACAGATTCTGGGTATTAGACCTTTGTCAGATGGATAGATTGGAAAATTTTTCTCCTGCTCTGTAGGTTGCCTGTTGACTCTAATGATAATTTCTTTTGCTGTGCAGAAGCTCTTTAGTTTAATTAGATTCCATTTTTCAATTTCTGCTTTTGTTGCAATTGCTTTTGGCAATTTTGTCATGAAATCTTTGTCTGTGCCTATGTCCTAAATGGTATTGCCTAGATTTTCTTCTAGGGTTTTTATAGTTTTGGGTTTTATATTGAAGTCTTTATTCCATCTTGAGATAATTTTTGTATAAGGTATAAGGAAGGGTGCACTTTCAATTTTCTGCATATGACTAGCCAGTTCTTCCAGCACCATTTATTAAATAGGGTATCCTTCCCCCATTGCTTGTTTTTGTCAGGTTTGTCAAAGATCACATGGTTGTTGATGTGCAGTCTTTTTTTTTTTTTTTTTGAGACAGAGTCTTGCTCTGTTGCCCAGGCTGGAGTGGAGTGCAGTGGCACGATCTCGGCTAACTACAAGCTCCGCCTCCCGGGTTCACACCATTCTCCTGCCTCAGCCTCCTGAGCAGCTGGGACTACAGGTGCCTGCCACCATGCCTGGAGATGTACAGTCTTATTTCTGAGTTGTCTATTCTGTCCCTTGGTCTATGTGTCTGTTTTTGTATGAGTACCATGCTGTTTTTATTACTGTAGCCTTGTAATATAGTTTGAAGTTGTATAGCATGATGCCTCCAGCTATGCTCTTTTTGCTTAGGATAGTCTTAGCTATATGAGCTCTTTTGTAGTTTTATATAAATTTTAAAGTAGTTTCTTCTAATTCTCTAAAGAATGTCAATTGTATTTTAATAAGAATAGCATTGAATCTATAAATTACTTTGGGTAGTATGGCAATTTTCATAATATTGATTCTTCCTATCCGTTATTATGGAATGTTTTTCCATTTGTTTGTGTCCTCTCTTATTTCCTTGAGCAGTGATTTGTAGTTGTCCTTGAAGAGGTCCTTCACTTCCCTTGTTAGCTGTATTCTTAGATATTTTATTATCTTTACAGTAATTGTGAATGGGAGTTCATATTCATTATTTGGCTATCTGCTTGTCTATTCTTGCTGTATAGGAACGTTTCTGACTTTTGCATGTTGATTTTGTATCCTGAGACTTTGCAGAAGTTGCCTTTCAGCTTAAGAACCTTTTGGGCTGAGACAATGGGATTTTCTAGATATAGGGTCATGTTATCTACAAAGACAATTTGACTTCCTTTCTTCCTATTTGAATACCATTTATTTCTTTCTCTTGCCTGATTACTCTGGCCATAACTTTGAATACTATGTTGAATAGGAGTGGTGAGAGATGGCTTTCTTGTCTTGCGCTGGTTTTCAAGGGGAATGTTTCCAGGTTTTGGCCATTCAATATGATATTGGCTGTGGGTTTGTCATAAATGGCTCTTATTATTTTGAGGTATGTTTCTTCAAAACCTAGTTTATTGAGAGTTTTTAACATGAAAGGATATTGAGTATTATCAAAGGCCTTTTCTGCATCCACAATAATCATGTGGTTTTTGTCATTGGTTCTGTTTATTGTTTATGTGATCAATTATGTCTATTGATTTGCATATGTTGAACCAGCCTTGCATGCCAGCAATTAAGCCAACTTGATCGTGGTGGATAAGCTTTTTGATGTGCTGCTGGATTCGGTTTGCCAGTATTTTATTGAAAATTTTTGCATCAATGTACATCAGGGATATTGGCCTGAAGTTTTCTTTTTTTGTTGTCTCTGCCAGGTTTTGGTAACAGGATGATGCTGGTCTCATAAAATGAATTAGGGAGGAATCCCTCTTTTTCAATTGTTCAGAATAGTTTCAGAAGAAAGTGTATCAGCTTCTCTTTGTACCTCTGATAGACCAATCTGTTCCTGGGAATTTTGGTTGGTAGGGTCTTTATTACTGTCTCAATTTCAGAGCTTATTATTGGTCTACTCAAGAATTCAACTTCTTCCTGGTTCAGTCTTGGGAGGGTGTATGTATCCAGGAATTTATTCATTTCTCCTAGATTTTCTAGTTTATTTGCATAGAGGTGTTTATAGTATTCTCTGATGGTTGTTTGTATTTCTGTGGGGTCAGTGATGATACCCCCTTTATCATTTTTTATTGTATCTATTTGATTCTTCTCTCTTTTCTTCTTTATTAGTGTAACTAGTAGTCTATTTTTAATGAATTTTTTCAAAAAAACCAGCTCCTGGATTCATTGACTATTTTTAAGGTGTTTTTGTGTCTCTGTCTCCTTCAGTTCTGCTCCGAGCTTGGTTATTTCTTGTCTTCTGCTAGCTTTGGGGTTTGTTTACTCTTGGTTCTCTGGATCCTTTAGTTGTGATGTTAGGATGTCAATTTGAGATTTTTCTAGCTTTTCAATGTGAGCATTTAGTGGTATACATTTCCCTATTAACACTGCTTTAGCTGTGTCCCAGATATTCTGGTATGTTGTCTCTTTGTTCTCACTGGTTCCAAAGAACTTCTTGATTTCTGCCTAAATTTCATTATTTACCCAGGTGTCATTCAGGAGCAGGTTGGTCAATTTTGATATAGTTGTGTGGTTTTGAGTGAGTTTCTTGAGTTCTGATTTCATTGTGCTGTGGTCTAAGAGACTGTTATTATTTCAGTTATTTTGCATTTTCTGAGAAGAGATTTACTTTCAATTATTTGATCATTTCTAGAGGAAGTGCCATGTGGCACCGAGAAGAATGTATATTCTGTTGTTTTGGAGTGGAGAGGTCTATCGATATCTGTCAAGTCCACTTGATCCAGAGCTGAATTCAAGTCCTGATTATCTTTGTTAATTTTCTGTCTTGATGATCTGCCTAATATTGACAGTGGGGTGTTAAAGTATCCCCCCAATTATTGTGTGGGAGTCTAAGTCTCTTTGTAGGTCTTGAAGAACTTGTTTTATGAATCTGGGTTCTCCTGTATTGGGTGCATAAATATTTAGGATATTTAACTTCTTTTGTCCCCTTCACCATTATGTAATGCCTGCCCTTATTTGTCTTTTTTGATCTTTGTTGGTTTAAAGTCTATTTCGTCAGAAACTAGGATTGCAACCCCTGCTTTTTTCTGTTTTCCACTTGCTTGGTAAATTTTCCTCCATCCCTTTATGCTGGGTCTATGTACATCTTTGCATGTGAGATGGGTCTCTTTAATACCGCACACTGATGAATCTTGACTCTTTATCCAGTTTGCCATTCTTTTAATTGGGGGCATTTAGCCAATTTACATTTAAGGTTAATATTGTTATATGTGAATTTGATCCTGTCATCATGATGCTAGCTGATTATTTGTAGACTTTTTGATGAAGTTGCTTCATAGTGTAATTAGTCTGTATACTCCAGTGTGTTTTTGTAGTGGCTGGTAACAGGTTTTCCATTCCATATTTAGTGCTTCCTTCAGGAGCTCTTGCAAAGCAGGCCTGGTGGTGACAAACTCCCTCAGCATTTGCTTGTCTGAAAAAGATTTTATTTCTCCTTTACTTATGAAGCTTATTTTGGCCAGATATGAGATTCAGTTGGAAATTCTTTTCTTTAAGAATGTTGACTATTGCCCCAATCTCTTCTGGCTTGTAGTGTTTCTACTGAGAGGTCTGCAGTTAGTCTGACGAGCTTTTCTCCATAGGTGACCTGGCCTTTTTCTCTGGCTACCCTTGACATATTTTTCTTCTTTTCAACCTTGAAGAATCTAATGATTATGTGTGTTGGGGTTGATCTTCTCATGGAGTATCTTACTGGGGTTCTCTGGATTTCCTGAGTTTGAATGTTGCCCTGTCTTGCTAAGTTGGGGAAGTTCTCCTGGATGATACCCTAAAGTATATTTTCCAACTTGATTCTGTTCTCCCTGTCTCTTTCAGGTACCCCAGTCAGTTGTAGGTTCAGTCTTTAACATAATCCCATAGTTCTCAGAGGTTTTGTTCATTCCTTTTCATTCTTTTTTTCTCTAATCTTGCCTGCCTGCCTTATTTCAGCAAGATAGTCTTCAAGCTCTGATATCCCTTTTTTCCACTTGGTCTATTCAGCTATTGCTACTTGTGGTTGCATTGTGAAGTTCTCATGTTGTGTTTTTTCAGCTCCATTAGGTCATTTCTATCCTCTCTGAGCTGGTTATTTTGGTTAACAACTCCTGTAATATTTTATCATGGTTCTTAGCTTCTTTGCAGTGGATTAGGACGTACTTCTTTAACTCAGCAGTTTGTTTTTACCCATCTTCTGAAGCCTACTTCTGTCAATTCATTCATCTCAGCCTCAGCCCAGTTCAGGGCCCTTACTGGATATACGTTATGATCATTTGAAGGAGAAGAGAGGCACTCTGGCTTTTTGAGTTTTCAGTGTTTTTGCATTGATTCTTTCTCATCTGCCTGGGTTTAACTACCTTTGATCTTTGAGGCTGCTGACGTTTGGATGAGGTTTTTGTGGGGTCTTTTTCATTGATATTGTTTTCCTTGCTTTCTGTTTGTTTTTCTTTTAGCAGTCAGGACCTTCTTCCATAGGGCTGCTACCATTTGCTGGGAGTCCACTTCAGACCCCATTCACCTGGGGTCCTCCCAACCTGGAGGAATCACCAGTGAAGGCTGCAGAACAGCAAAATGGCAGACTGCTCCTTTTCCCCAGAGGGGCACCAACCTGATGCTGGACAGAATGCTCCTGTATGAGATGTCTGGAGACCCCTGTTGGGAAGTCTCACCCAGTCAGGAAGAACAGGATCATGGACCCGCTTAAATAAACAGCCTGACTTCCTCTTGGCAGAGAGGGTGTCCTGCACTCAGGGGAATCCGCCTCATCCCAGCTGCCCTGACTCTCCAGAGCTGGCAGGCAGAAAAGAGTAAGATTGCTGATCTGCGTTACCACGGCCGCCCCTCCTCCTAGGGGCTCCTCTCGGGGGGATCAGAGTTCTGTTCATAAACTCCTGTCTGGGGATGCTGAAAATCCCACAGGGAGGCCCCACCTGGGTAGGAGGAATGGGTCAAGGTCCTGCTTAAAAAGAAGCAGTCTGGCCGGGAACTGTCACAGCTGCTGTGCTGTGGGGAATTGCTCCTGGTCCATACCGCCCAGTCTCACTGGCACCCGCAGCAGGGGAAAATGGCTGACTGGAGCAGCAGTGGCGGTAGCCACCCCTTCCCCCGCCGAACTCGGTCTTCTTAGGCCGTCTCCAACCTGCTACACTGACTGGCAGGGATTCCAAAGTGGATTTCAGTTTGCAGGATTCCATAGGAGCAGGGCTCACTGAGGAAGGCCACTTGGATCCCTAGCTTCAGCCCGCTTCCCACAGCAGTGGACAGATCTCCTGCCTCATCAGCGTTCCCAGAGCTAGAGTATGCTAAAACTCCTGTGTCTCAGTGTCTGCCCAAGTGGTCGCCCACCTGAGCAGCCACTGTGAGTCTGCACAGCTCTGTGTTTTGGACTCAGGGCCCTTGGTGGTGTGGGCTCACAAGGGTGCTGGTTGCAGAGATCCATGGGAAAAGTGTGGTTTTCAGAGCAGGGCAGCATTATTCCTCTCCAGCTCCCTTGGCTCAGGGAGGGAGCTCGTTTTGCCACATGCAGGCCCCGGGTGGGCCCTCACTCCACCCTGCTTTTCCTCACTGTCTGTGGGTTGCGTCAACTGTCTAGTCAGTCCCAATTAGAGAACCTGGGTACCTCAACTGAAGATGCGTAATTTGCTCGCTCTTTCTGTTCTTCTTGGTGGGAGCTGCAGACTGCAGCTGTTTCTATTTGGCCATCTTGGCTCAAGGTTCAGTTTGAGTTTCTGTTGCAGGCACTGCAAGAAACAGAAACGAATGAACAAGAGATATGAAAGTATGTATCATGGCAATAACTGTTTCTGTTTGTTTTTTATTTTATTTTGTTTTCTGATAGAATTGGAGGAAATACGGAGTACTTAGAAAGTGTTTATATTTACCATCAATTATTTCTGTATACTTCTCTATCTTTAAAAATATGCCCCCAGGTTTTGAAATTCTTATTCAATATGAACTTTGAAAGAATGTGAAATTTGGGAGCACGTATTGCTGTTACTAAGACTAGGGGCTGTGAGAGGGCTTGGTGTTCCTCCAAGCAGTCAGGCTTGCAGAGAGAATTTGTGTCCTGCCATGGTCTTTTGTAAAGGAAACTAGCCCCACCTGTTGTTCAAATTCATTTTGCTTGCGTGAAAGAGGAATGCTGTCCCTGGAAACCTCTGTCCAAGTGCCTGTATCTTCTGTTTTGGGTGGCATTGCTAAAGTGATCTGGATCCTCTCAGAAAAATGAAAAAAAAAAAAAAAATCACATCTAAAAATGTTCAATGACATTACACTGAACACTGACTGGGCAAGTAAGCTGGAACTGTATGGTTATATTCACAAGCGTTGTCAAATTCTGGGATGTTTGTTTTGGCTTTGTGTTATAATTGCAGCTGTGAAACTAAAAGTGAACAAATTGCTTTTTTCATTTAGTTTGTTTTTATCATGTCTAAGCCTCAGTATTTTTATTTGTAGAATTGTGTTAATAATAATCCACAGGCTTACTATGAGGAATAAATCAGATACTGTACATAAAACAAATAGGATATTTGTTGACATATAGTATTCATTCACCAGATGCTTAATCTTTCCTTCCTCTTGTCTGTGTTAGCCTTGATTTTTATTCTAGTGTTGGTCTCAAATAACTTAAACTGCCATTAGATTTTTGCTTTAGTTCATAGTTCCAGTAGAGGAGGAGGCAATGGAAAAATCACTAGGTATGTATTTTAGTCTGTCAGATGCTTTAACATACAACTCTCAGAGAATTGGAAAAATGGAAACACAGAGGTGTTGTTTTGTGTTTTGTTTTTGAGCACAGTTCTTATAGTAAATGTGAATGTTTACTATTATTTCCAGGGTTTATGATAAAAGATGGAAAAGAGAGGCTATACTGATGCACATTATCAATATGGGGGCTTGTAAGAAATTAAACTTTTAAGAAAGTAATTGAATTTAACAAACATTATCACATACCTTCTCTGGCCCAGGCACAGATCTTAACCTCAACTCCTGATCAAGAGTAGAAAATACACTCAGTCAATGCTAGGTGCAGTGGTTCATGCCTGTTATTCCAGTGCTTTGGGAAGCCAAGGCAGGAGGATCACTTGAGACCAGGAGTTCGAGACCAGCCTGGGCCATTAACCAAGACTTATCGCTACAAAATAGAAAAAAAAAAAAAAAATTAGCCAGGAATGGTGGTGTATCAGTGTAGTCAAAGCTACTTGTGGTTGAGGTGGGAGGATTGCTTGAGCTGAAGAGTTTGAGGCTGCAGTGAGCCATTATCATGCCACTGCACTCCAGCCTAGGTGAAAGAGCCAGATCCTGTCTCAAAACCAAAAAACAACAAAACAAACAAAAAACAGACTCTTTCTAGTCATGACTTTATTCCAATGCTTACCACCTGCTTCTTGCCCTCACAGACTTCACAATAAAGGGATTCTGGTCTGGGAAGAGGACAACTCTAAAGAATCTCTGTTATCATTCTCATAATAACAATAAATTCCAAAAAAGAGCCTAAGGATTTTACAAATGACCTTAGAAGTTCTAGATCCTAGTTGATTACCTGAGCGACCGTTTGCCTATAAATGTTTTAATTTAAATTATCATAAATAGCTACTCAAGGAATTGGTTTATCTGAATTCAAAAACGTCTTTAGTAGAAGTCAAAGCACATTATTGTGTTTTAAAAAATCAAATGTTGCCAACTCATGACTTAGGTAAGCCTGGAATGTGAAAGTCTATGCAATTGAAGGAGACATTGACTATATGCACAATGCCCACTGTTTTGCTTGCTGTTAGTCGTTATATGTGATGTCCTTTGTCAGGTTGGAAACAAAAGATTAATTTCATTCAGTAGGCTTTTAAAAACGTGTTTGTCTGGTCTTGTGTGTGGGGGGGTGTGTGTATATGTGTAATATATATACACACACATACATATGTATATGTATGTGTATATGTATATATTAGGCATATATATATATATATATATAATTCAGAACTAAATTTTAAAATTTAGGTTTAAAGTACCAATATATTTTTTCAGAGATGGATTATTTTGGCAGCAAAAGTTCTTCTGAGCCTTCAGTATTGCTGAGCTTGATTTAGGAAATACTCAGTGATAGAAGATGAATGCAAAAAAAATTGATTAAAAATAGGAGCCTTAAAAATTGAATTCCCTTCTTATTGTGGATGTTCTTATATTATTTTGGTATCTACATGAATGATTATTTGAAAAATGTCTGACATCTGATGACGTGTAACATGCCAAATTAATTTCCAAATGTTAAAAAATCATTTTACAATATGGATAACTTTGTTATTTAGAAACTGACTATCTAATCTGTAATTATTTTTGTAGAAAAATGGCAAGTAGAAGCTTATTATGAGTGAAGTTAACAACAAAAGGCTAAAGTTTATTTGGTATCTTTAGTCTTTTTCTCTTCAGTCAAAGACAACTTACACACAACAAGATTTCTCCTTCTTAATTACTACATTTATTATGGTATTTACCCTGTCTGAAATGCTTTAGTGAGGTTCCAGCTTTGAATAAGATAAACAGACTGCGCCCTGTCTGTCCTACTGAATAGAACTATCAAACCTGGACAAAACACATGAATTATATTTTCAAGGACTCTGAAAAGTAAATTGTAGCAGATGGACTGAGAAAGACCAGACCTGAAAATAAAACAAAACCAGGAGTGAGCTTACCATGTTTTTCCCCTGGAAGAACCACCTTTGACTTGGGAAACTCAGAAGTAGACATCAACACAGACAGGAAGAGCTTCATCTGGCAGTGACAGTGACAGCAGCAGAGGGTCCCCAGTTTTCTAATGCTCTCAGGATGAGAAATTTGGTCCCAAGGTAAGGAGCCCTAAAGGGCTTTTTCCTTTCTGTGTCTTCCTTCTTGACCTCCAACATGGGTACAGTCACAAGAGCTTGTAACAGAGAAGAATGAATAAAGCTACCATTTTCTGGATAAAGAATTGGCAGGTAACCAAAAAGTACCAGGGAGATTGCAGAGAAAGAAAACCTCAGAAGATCAACCTCATAAGTGGTATTTAATAATGCCTGGAATCAAATCCAAACTGTATATGAATATATCTGGTCCTAGATAGGTTATCGAAGACTTTGAAAAATGAACTTTGATACATCATTGCCCAGATTCCAGACTGGCTATTGTGTGACACAACACACAGGATATATCTAAATAGTGCTCAGAAGACTTTGAAAATGGAAATGATATTAAAATAAAGATGAAAATGTAAAAGAGAAAGCTAGTCAGAACTTGTGGACTTAACCCTTCTGGACCAATTGCCTGATTAAAAAATAGTTGATATTCTCGATTGAATTAAGACAAGATTTAGAGACTGTGCATCATGGCTCATTCTTGTAATCCAAGCACTTTGCGGGGGCAGGGCAGGAGGATTGCTTGAGGCCAGGAGTTTGAGACCAGCCTGGCCAATGGTGAGACTGGGTTGCTAGGAAAAATAAAAAATAAAAAAAATAGAAAGCTGGGCATTGTGGCATGAGCCTGTAGACACAGCTACTTGGGAGGCTGAGGTGGGAGGATCACTTGAGCTGGGGATGTCGAGGCTTCAGTGAGCACATCACTGCACTCCAACTTGGGTGATAGAGCAAGACCTAAAAATTAAAAAACAAAACAAACCAAAAATAAACAAGACTTAGAGTCTCATAATATAATATTCAGTAGGTCTAGCATACAATGAAAAATTGCTCAGCATATGAAGAGCTAGGAAAATTTCAACTTGCATGGGAAAATCCAACCTACATTAACACTGAAAGGACAGATCTTGGAATTACCTGACTGGCTTTAAAGCAGCTATTATTAAAATGTTCCAAGGAGTAAGGGCAAATCTCTTTAAATGAATTGAAAGGAAGAAAATCTCAACAAAGAAACAAAAGATATGCAAACATTTTATGGTAACTTTAGAACTAAAAAACACAGTAACTCAATTTTTAAAAATCTCATTGGAAGGCTCCATGAAAGTGACAGAGCAAGAATCCATGAATTTGAAGATAGATTGATATAAATTATTTCATATGAACCACACAGAGAAACATGATTTCAAGAAAAAATGAACAGAGCTTCAGGAATCTGCAGGAAAATATAAAAAGGTCTGATATTTATGCCTTTGAAAATCCAGGAAGGTAGAAAGAGCGCAATATATGCGTGTGTGTATGAGCATGTACACAAATGTATGTAAACACCCTTATGTTTGAAGAAATAATGGCTGAAACATCCCAAATTTGCCAAATCACATAAACCTACAGATTCAAGGACCTCAGAAAACTCAAAATAAACACAAATAAATCCATGTCCAAAGACATCATAATCAAACTGCTGAAAACTAAAGACAAAGAGAAACTTTGAAAAAAGCCTGAAACAAAATGATATATTCCTTGTGGAGAAAAATCTATTTAAATAACTTCAAATTTCTTGTCAGATTTCACAGAAGTTAAAAAGAAATCAACCAACATTTTTTAAATGTTGGAGGAAAAGAACTGTCAAGTAAAAATATTATATCCAACAAAAACCTCCTTCAAGAATTAAGGCAAAATAAAGACATTCTCAGATTAAAAACAAAATGAGACAAAACAAAACAAAACAAAAGCCCATAGACACCCTCTACAAAGTTTACTGAAGAAATTCTTCACACACAAGAAAATAAACTGAAGAGCAAGTTTCATGAAAGAACAACAGAAATGGTAGCTATATAAATAAATATAGTACATATCATCCTTTTCTTGAGTTATTTAAAACACATTACAGTCAAAAGCAAAAATATGACATTCGCTGATAGTTTTTATCTAGTATGCAGATTTAATTTAAATATCGACTATAATATAAAAGGACCTATATGATGGTAGTAGGATTCCTACATTCTACTTGAAAAAGTAAAGTATTGATTCTAAATATAACATGACAATTAAGCATGTTTATTGTAATCCCTGGAGTAATCACCAAAATATTTTTTATATACGTAAAGTGATACAGTAAAAACCTGATATACCTATGTGGAATACTAAAAGAAATCCAATAACAAAAAATGAGGCAGAAAAGCTAAAACAGAGGAATAAAAATCAGAAACAACCAGCAGAAAACAAATAATGAAATGGTCAACTTAAATCCAAGCATATCTATACTTGCATTAAATGTAAATGGTCTAATCATTAAAGGCTAATGATTACTAGAATAAATAAAGAAAAATATATGATGCAGCAATATGCTCTGTACAAAAAATCACTTTAAAATAATGATAAAGGTATGCCCAAAGCAAAAAGATGGGAACTATAAACCACGCAAACATTAAATAAAACAATACTCAGGTTGCTATATCAATATTAGCCAAAATAGACTTCAAGGAAAATGGGAATAAAGATAACATTAAATAATAATTAAATATTAATAAAAAGAACAATTTACTAAGAAGACATAACAACCTTAACTATGTCTGTAGCAAACAGCATAGCTTCAAAATATGTGAAGTAGAAACAAAAATGAAAGGACAAACAGATGTTTTCACAATTACGCTTTGAAGATTCAACAATGCTTTCTAGAAAATTGACATAATTAGTAAACAGAAAGTATGCCTTGATATGGAAAAGCTGAAGGAAAAAACCAATAAAACTGAATATAATTGATGTTTTTCTCACTCTACTCCAAAACAATAGAATAGGCATTCTTTTCAAGAGGACGTGGAATAATTATTACATTTATTAATATAGACCTCATTCTAAATAATAAAACAAATGTGTGGCAAGTTTCATGGAATTGAAGTCACACAAAATATATTTTATTTTTTTGTCCATAGTGGAATTAAATTAGAAATAAATGACCAATACCAGGGGAAAAAAATTCCAAACAGTTTGAAATTCAACAATACAATTCTAAATACTCTACGGTTAAAGAAGAAGTGTTAAAGAAAATAATAAATGATTTCAAACTAAATAGAAATGAAAGTGCAGCATATCAAATTTGTGAGATGTCTGCAAAGCCATATGTGGAATAATTTATTATGTAAAATGCTTGTGTTATGAGAAAATAAGTTCTCAAATCAATAATATAAGCAGCCACCTTAAGAACTTACATAAAGGAAAGCAAAAAAAAAAAATCACAAAGCAATCAGAGGTAAAAATAACAAAGAGCATAAATCAATAAAATTGAAATACAGTAGAGCAAATTAATGAAACCAACAGTTGGTTCTTGAAATAGATTAATCAAATTGGTAAACCTCTAGCAAGACTGACAGGAACAAAGATGAAAGACACAATATCAGAAATGGAAGAATCACCACTCCTGACACCATAGCATTAAAAACATAAGAAGGTTATGTGTGTATTTATGTATAGTAGCAATAAATAATTAGCAAGCACAATTTAATTAGTAATTTCACTTAAGATAGCTTTCAAAATGTGAAGCACTTAGATATAAACCTAACAAAACATGTATAAGATATGTATGCAAAAAACTATGACCCCACATGAAAAACTCTTAGATGACCTAAATGAATGGAGACATGTACCATGTTCATGGATTAAAACACTAAACATGTTAAACATGTTAATTCTACCCAATTGATCTATAAATTTAATGCAACTCCAGTCAAAATCACAGCAGAATATTTTGTAGGTATAGACAAGCTAATACTAAAATTCATAGGAAAAGACAAAGGAACTAGAACACTCAAAGCACTTCTTAAAAGGAATGGATAAATTATACTACTCAATTTTAAGAATTATTAAAAAGCTCCAGTAATCAAGAGTCTGGTACCAGAGAAGGGATAAATGGGTCCCTTAGATCAACGGGACATAAATAGACCTGCACGAATAGGCCAACTTATCTTTAACAAAGATGCAAAAGCAACTTACTGCAGAAAGGGTAATGTTTCTAACAAATAGTAATGAAACAATAGGAAACAATTGGTATACAAAAGGAAATTCAACCTAATCCTCACGTATTGCGCAAAAATAAACTCAAAATGGATCATAGATTTAAGTGTAAAAAACAAAATTATAAAATGTTTAGAAGAAAATCTTCATGACCTGGAGTTAGGTAGTGAGTTTGGGCATATCTAAGAAGAAAATACATGTGTATATTTGATCATTTAAATTGGACTTTATACAAATTTAAAACTTTTACTCTGTAAAAGGCACTGTAAGAGAGTGAAAAGATAAGCTATAGACAGAAATAAAATCTTTTCAAATTGCATATTCTTCAAAGGGTTTGCATCCAAGATATATTTAAAAACTCTTAAAAATCAGTGGCAAAAATACAAAGAACACGATTTAAAAGTGGGCAAAAGTCTCGAACAAATTGTTAACCAAAGTAGATATGGGGAAGGTAATCAAACAGAACTATGTGCAACATCATTAACTTAGCTTAGGGAAATGCAACTAAAATGATAATGTCATAGCACTAGAATGATAATTATAAAAAGAAAACAAAATGAAAGACCCTTCACTACCAACTCCTGGTAAGGATGTGGAGCAATTAGAATTCTTATACATTGATTATAGGAATAAAAAATGGCAAAGCTGCTTGAAAACGGGTTGGCAATTTCTCAGAAAGGTAAACAAATGTTTATCATATGACCCATACATGCCATTCCTTAGTATTTACGCTAGCAAACTCTAAATTTATGTTCACAAAAAAATGAATATTTATAGTAGCTTTATTAGTATTTGTCAAAAATTGACAATCATCAAAATGCCATTCAACACATAAATAGAAAAACAAACTGTGGTATCTTACTACTTCTTGTCAATTAAAAGGAATGAATTATTGATATGTGCAATAACTTGGATGAATTTCAAAGGCATTATACAGAATGAAAGAAGTCAACCTCAAAAAGTTTACCTATCATATATCATATAGAATTTCAATGAGACAGAGTTATGGTGGAACGAAATCAGTGAGTGCCAGGGGTTTGGGTGGGGGAAGAGTGTGACCACAAGGAGATAGCATGAGAGGTTTTGGGGGAACTGATGGAGCTGTTCCACATCATGATTCTCATGGTGATTATATAAATCTATATATGTGATATAATTCATAAAACTATAATTTATATGACTATAAATTAATTTTAAAAATAAAATTAGAAGAAAAAAGTCTTCCCAATGCTTGACTATTGCTTTTAGATTATCTTCCAAACTCCACAGCAGGCAATGAATGGCTTCCATTCTCTGGCTACACTCATTTTCCCAGCATATTTTTCCCCCACCATTGTTGTGAATCTATTCTCAGTGTCTCACTCACTTTAGTTTTTCTTTATTTCCTAAAGATCCGAGTTATAATATACAACCTCACCAATGTTGATTATTTGAGACCAGCAGCATATCTGGAGCTGGTTAAGTGGCAGATGTGATTGGTTGGAACTTTACCTAATTCACCCAAGGCACATTTGGTTTTCAAAGACTTGAAAAGGGATCAATGTTCTCATCTATGAGGTTTTAAGACTTTTGTAGTCGAGGATGAATTTCATTCTACTGACAACTTGAGCATTTTTTCATGATTCCAATACTCCTATGAAAAGATAAAGGCAGCTGGGAGTACTTACTCTAGAAGAAGCATGGTTGAAAGGAGAATATAAACCATTCACATAAATGGTAAATAAGTATTTGTCATCTTAACTAAGGATACATAAAAAGGAAGTATACATCAATTATACCATGATAGATTAATTGTGCTGTATGGAAAAATTTCCTGTTAAGGAAATTTGTTTACCTTCCTGAAAAGTGTGACTGAGGTTGGTCACAGAGTTATTCTCAAGATCTCCTTAAGAGGATAGATTCCTTTTTATTTTTTAATTGACAGATTAAATTTTATGTATTTACTGTGTATAAAATGATGTTTTCAAATATACATACATTATGAAATGACTAAATTTTATCAAATTAACATATGTATTACATTAGATAGTTACCATTTATGTGGTGAGAACACTTTACATTTACTCTTTCATTTCTTAAGAATACAATATATCATTAATGATAGTCACCACGGTGTACAATAAATATCTAGAATTTATTCCTCCTATCTAACTGAAATTATGTATCCTTTAACCAACATCTTCCTAACACCTCCAACCAGTTCAGTCCACCATTCTCTTCTCTTCTATGAGATCAGCTTTTTTAGATTCTGAGTATGAGTGAGATCATGAAATATTTGTCTTTCTGTGCCTGGATTATTTCACTTATCATAATGTCCTCCAGGCTCATCCATCTTAATTGCAAATGAGAGGATTTCCTTCTTTATTAAGGTTGAGTAGCATTTTACTTTGTATATATAACACATTTCCTTTATCCATTAATCCACTGATGGACACTTAGGCTAATTTCATATCTTGACTGTTGTGAATGGTGCTGCGGTAAACACGGAAGTGTAAAATATATCTTTGAAATACTTACTTCATTTCATATATATGTGTATATATGTGTGTATATATACATATATACAATATACAATATGTATATATGTGTGTATATATGTATATATACAGACACACACATATATATCTGGTGGTGGGATTGCTGGATTGTATGGTAGTTTTGTTTTTAATTTTCTGAGAAATATTCACACTGTTTTCCATAATGGTCACACTGTTTTCCATTCCCACCAGCAGGGCGCAAGAGTCCCCTTTCCTCCATATCCTCACTAGCACTTGTTATCTTTTGTCTTTTTGGTAAAAGCCTTTCTATTAGCTGTGAGGTGATATCGCATTGTGATTTTAATTTGCATTTATCCAATAATTAGTGATGTTGAGCATTTTTCATATATCCGATGGCCACTAGTATACCTTTTTTTGAGAGATGTCTATTCAGATATTTTGCCCGTTTTTTATCAGGTTGTTTTGTTGCTATTGAGTTGTTTGAGTTCCTTATATATTTTGGATATGAACGCCTTATCAAATGTATAGTTTACAAATATGTTCTCCCATAGGATAGATTTTTAACTGTTTGGGATGGTTTAAGGGAGGCCTAATGGAAAGCTTAAAAAAAGAGCATTCTATGCCTCCATGGTGGATTCTGGCATACTTTTTTCAGGATGTTCTTTTCCAGGTCAATATTTAAAGAACTTGAAGACTGCAGAGCTTCTTCTCTTGAGATGAGAGGGAGCTTCTCCTCCACTAATGATCTGAATTTAACACTGGATCACTTAGGGCCAGATTCATTTGCAAAATATTTGCTCAGCTTTCATGCTATAAAAGCCTCTCCAAAGCTAAGGAAACCCTAAAAAATGGATTATTCATGCGACACTGCAGAGCTTGGTATTGGCATTGCTTGTATTTAATCTTTCCCTAAGCATTAACATTCTAAGCTTATGAAAAATTTGTGACGTATACTAAGTATATTCCATCCGGTTATGATCAGAGTCCAGTCACCTGAGTGTAAGATTTCTGCTCTTTCAGTGAGAATTGAAAGCCCTAGTGAAGGCAGATAGAACAATCCAGAAATGCTTGTTGTTTTATTTATTTTTCATTGAGCTTCTGGCTAATTTTTAATAAGGTGTCACAGATTTAATCAGTCTTAGTTTAAGTAGAAGATTGAGGAAAACTATCTTCTTTTTATTACCATTAGAAAAAAACCTTAAGCCTTAATGTTGACTGCATGAAATGATGTCTAACAGCAAATATTTGTAATTGGTGTATTCCAGATAATTGTAGTGTAGGAAATACAATATTGTTTTCTTTAAAAGGAAATTGGCTGTATATAGAATGTCAGAGGAAACAAATTTAAGGCAAGATTCTAAATGATGGTTCTGTATTCTAGAAGCCTTTGCTAATGAAAGGGAAGATTATGATTTTCAATGTAGGTCACGGCCTGAAGTGGAGAATTTCTGAAATTGTCTTTGCAGACCCTCCAATCAGCCTGATCTATCTGTGCAACTCTATTGATGAGTTCTGAGCCTTCTCAGTGCTATGAATATTTACATCAGGCAGAGGTGGGTTGGTATCCAAAACTTACCCACCGTATTATGAGTAAGATGATTCTATTACATTCATCCTAAAGAGAATATCCGTCATAGAAATAGAGGAAGAAAAAACTTGCATTTGGTTAGGAATATAGATTATGAAAAGCCTCCTTATCCTGAAAGCTGAGATAATATCTGTGTCATATGTGGTAACAAAAAATAAGGTTATTTGTATAAAGAAGCTAGCATATAGCAAGTTATATAGTAAAGCACTTCATAATGGCAGGAAGGAAAGAAATATTGAAGGAAAACATTAAAAGACATTACGTCAGTTCATATCTGTTTTTGGCAAGTAAACAAACAAAATATATGTTCTCTTTTCTGCCAGTAAATAGGTTAGGAAGCAGCTGGAAGGCAACATCGTGTCTGGCTTCTAGGATATAACACCTTCAATGAGTTATTATTTTATTGTTCCTTGGGAGCCTCCACTGAACGTGGTATTCAGTCACTTCTGAAACTCTGGGGATTTCTTTTCATGATAGAAAATTGACAACTAGTATTTTTTTTTTAATCATAGAAGGTAAGAATTGCACTTACTGACCAAACCTGGGATCAAAGTGGTTAGAAAGTCTTTAGCGGGTGTACTATAAATGCCTGCCCCCTTCCCGTTTCCACCCCTCCACAGACAGCTTCTTGCGAATATCCCCTCCACACATACCCAACCATATGCAGTGTTCTCTCTGCTAAGAAGAAAACTGTATACAGACCACATGACCTCACCTCCCTTTCATTCTCCTCCATGCCCAAAGCTGAGACTATGGTGGCCAGTCATTTTTAAGCCGTCCAGGCACCTTTGGCATGGTTTTGTTTGAAAAGACAAGAGGTTATCTTTGGGGAATTTGGTATGAAGGGAACAAAGCAATGAGCAGTGAAGATGAAAGTTTATGTGACAGAGACTAAGATAGCCATCATGGGGAATGATTTAAGCTGAAATTGTGGGAAAGTAGAAAGTATGACTATGAGTAAGTATAATCTATAACATAAAGACAGATGATTTATAACACAGAGAAAATATTATAGATTAGAAAACGAAAAAGCCAAAGGGAAGAGATAAGAGAGTGGAATAGATTTCTGCATAGGTAGAGAGTTTAATAAAAAGTAGAATATGGAATCCTTCCATGTTCTCCATCATAAAATTCACAGAAACCTCATAACTTACAAAAGATGCCAAGAGAAGCAGGAGATGCCCTTGTGTTTCACCCAAACATTTGTTCCTCATTTTTTTAAATGAATGAATTTTCTAGAATGAATATAAAAGAATGCCTCATTTGTTTATGTATTTAAATATGTATTGACTACCAATGATGTATAACAACCTCTGCTATACTCAGTGCTAGGTCCAGTGCATGCACTTGGAATCCAGGGACCCAACTTGGAAGGGCTCAGTCTTATGTTAGGAGGCAGATAAGGAAGCATATTTATGGGGCACATGTGAGATTTTGTTACATGCATAGAATGTGTTGTGATTAAGTCAGGGTATTTGAGATGTCCACTACTTTGACTATCTGTCATTTCTGTGTGTTACATGCTGTGATACTGATAAAGATAGGGTATGTAAATGTGGGAGCTCAAAGGAGGGACATCTAACTTCAACAGTTTGCCAGTTGTGGGGAAGAAAGGGTAAGGAAGTTTCCTCAAAGAATTACATCTAAGCAGAATTATAGCATGCCAGAAACCTCAGCCAGTGAAGGGCAAAGAGAAACACTTGCATGAAAGCCTCCAGGGAGATAGAGAATGCAGTGTTCAGGAACTGCAACAACAACAACAACAAATCAAATATTCCTGGACCACAAGATGTGAAAGGGGGAATGATGGGAGATTTGTTGGAGGGCAGGGGGATTCAAATAAAAGACCAGCACACATGAGCTGGTTTATGACCTACTACATAGTTTTGACTTGATCCTTACAACATAGTATTTTAAGTTAAACAGAGATAAGTTCATATTTGCAGAGGGAGATGGATAAGTGGTTGTTGAGACATTAAAAGAGTAGAATTTACTGGACTTGGAAGACTTAGCATGGTGCCCTGATTTCTGGCATCTCAGTGAGTCGAGGCCACGTGACAAGTAGGAGGAAGAGCAGTTATTATCAAGAGAATGCAAATGACTGAAATGTTGAGTTAGGGTTTTCATGGAAAATACAGATAGATAGCAGAGTCAGTAATAAGAAACAAATAGATCTGAGACACAGGAGAGAACCCCCAAAGGGATATTAAGCTTCCATCTCTGTAATAGCCATATGGTTGGGTATTTGGTTTGCTTTGTGCTATACAACTATTTGAAGTTCTTTACATTTTGTTTTCCATTTGTTTCTTTTTTTTTTGAAACAAGATCTTGCTCTGTTACCCAGGCTGGAGTCCCGTGGTATGATCATAGCTCACTGAAGCCTCAAACTCCCAGGCTCAAGTGGTCCTTCCACCTCAGTCTACTGAGTAACTGGGACTACAGGCATGTGCCACCATGCCCCACTAATTTTTTATTTGGTTTTTTTTTTTCAAAGACAGGGGTCTCACTGTGCTGGGCAGACTGGTCTCAAACTCCTGGTCTCAAGTGATCCTCCCACCTCTACGTTTTCAAATCTAAAACAATAGTTTAGGAATTATTCACCTTAGAGATTTAAGAGTTTGTATTTTAGCAAGCTGTAGGGTCCAGAAATCAAATTTTGAGTGGACAAACAAAATCAAAGCAAATTTCGTCTCATTTAGAAATGTATAAGAAAGAGAACACTGGCCGGGCGCGGTGGCTCAAGCCTGTAATCCCAGCACTTAGGGAGGCTGAGACGGGCAGATCACGAGGTCAGGAGATCGAGACCGTCCTGGATAACACGGTGAAACCCCGTCTCTACTAAAAAATACAAAAAACTAGCCGGGCGAGGTGGCGGGCGCCTGTAGTCCCAGCTACTCGGGAGGCTGAGGCAGGAGAATGGCGTGAACCCGGGAGGCGGAGCTTGCAGTGAGCTGAGATCCGGCCACTGCACTCCAGCCTGGGTGACACAGCGAGACTCCGTCTCAAAAAAAAAAAAAAAAAAAAAAAAAAAAGAAAGAAAGAAAGAAAGAAAAGAAAAGAAAGAAAGAAAAGAAAGAAAGAGAACACTTGGTTTACCTTGCTTTTGTGCACGGCAGAGTACTAGCTGTAATAGGTTAGCACAAAAAGGCAAAATCCTAAATTACAGTCACTTTGCCATACTTTTTAATAGTTATGTTCTCTCATAGTTCTATGGATGACATGCTCATCATAGACACTCTGAAACTGAGGAGAACCGGGTTCTTCCTACATGTTTATGTTGAATGCAAAGAAGGTAAGGTTACTGCTTCTGTTGCCCTTTGGAGCTCCATGTTTGATCTGGCCGATGTGGTTAGCTATACTGTGTCTCCTACCACCACACACACTCAGAAAACCATGGTAGTAAACACAGAATGAACTTCATTAAAAGTAGAAAACCATTCTTTGGCTAACGTACATGAGAAAAAGAATGAATGATGAAAACAGTGGTAGAAATGCTGATGGAAGAGCTGATTGATGCAGATCTATTTTGGGGACCCCTGAGCTGCCAGGGCACATGAATTGCCTGGCTGGCTGAATTGACTCTAGAAATGATGGTCTGTGGCCACTAAGTCTCCATATTTGACCAAAAGGTGTGTGAGGGTTGTGTCCATTTCATCACTTGCCATGAGTCCTCAGGGCTAGTCAGAATACCAGACAGATACACACTACACAAGCATGGATTGAATGAGTGAATGAGAAAATGAATAGAATAATATTTTCACTAGTAGCCATGGATTGAGCATAAAATTAATAAGGAGCCCCCAGGAAGTCTGGATTGAGCTTTACGCTCTGGGACACTCTTCTGCTTGGCCCTGTGGAATAATTTGCAGTACTAGAAATAGACTTAACGACCAGGATGAAGGGGTCATGTTTTGGGGATCAAACCTCTTTTCATCATGAAAGCTACTGGGTGGCCTCTGACATGATATGTTTAGTTATCAAACATGTCCGCTAATACCATGGAGAGAACACATGTATTAAAAGTGACAGACATAACAAGGGTCAAAGATTAAAGGTGAATTGCAAAGGGCTTTTTACTGCATCTCTGTTGTTATAACAGTTTCTAGTAGGTTGAATACATGAGCAAAAAGAATGATGAGGAGTCATGGTGAGCAGAAGCTCTCTTCTCAGGCAAAGCAGGAATTTTTTCCCCCACATTGAGCTAAATATTCTTTAAATACTATAAATGTTGCTACATATCTGTTTGTGGGACAGCACATGCATATTTGAAACATTCAGCAGTTCTTTCTCATTAAGTTCCATTTTTCTAATTTTCATTGGTTATATTTTCCTGATTATACAAGTAGTATTGGTTAATTATCAAAAATAAATGAAAGAAAGAAAACAATATAGACAGTTAAAAGGTGGTATAATATAATTGCCTAAATACGACATTGTTAGCTGTATATTCCTGCAGTTACAATTGAAGATGGCATTTTATCCCTTAATCAGACACAAAGAACTGTTAGAAAACTTCCTTTTTGCCCACCAATGGATTGTATACTGTGCTATATACAAAAATTCCCATTATAGACATGGAAGTGATGAATAAACACAAGGGGACATCTCAACGGCAAAACTCTGTGTCCAGCAGGCTAAGATGATACCATGCTGTGCAATGGTGGTAATTAGAGCACATCGCGTGACTGTGAGTTTTTGAGGGCAGTGGTCAATATCTTTATCTTTGTATCCCCAAGGGTGTTGGTTAAAATGTTCAGTTAGCACTTTGAATGAGTGAATGCTTATTGACTAAAGAGTCAATTACATGTGACAATAAATGCAGTAAGAAGTAGTCAAGAGGGAGACAAGTGTGGCCTGCAGTCACCAACAGAAGCTTTAAGCTCTAAGGCTACCCAAATGCCTATGTTAATCATATGTTATTGTTAAAGCGTTTAGATGATGATGTCTGGAAGTTGTGTGCAAAACCAAGAAAAATGTGACCACGTTTGGGAAGTTCCTTTCTATTTGATTTATGTGCTGTTGTGGTATTAGGGCTATTGCTGTTTTATAGATGAGCTCTACACTGTAGTAATTAACTGGGTAATGAAGGCGAAAAGTAATCAGAAACACTCTGATGTATCAAGGAATTAGTATCACCTACCCAGAGGCTTCTCTGTCTCTTCAGCATAGTCTCCATCTCAGGTATACCTAAACTTGGATGTTTACTGCCTCAAAAGCAAGCATTTCCCTTGAAAAGCAGATTTATTCTTTGTTTGTTTGTTTTTTGAGACGAGTCTCACTCTGTCACCCAGGCTGGAGTGCAGTGGCGTGATCTTGGCTCACTGCAACCTCTGCCTCCCAGGTTCAAGCAATTCTCCTGCCTCCCGAGTAGCTGGGTCTACAGGCATGTGCCACCATGCCTGGCTAATTGTATTTTTAGTAGAGACGGGGTTTCACTATGTTGGCCAGGCTGGTCTCGAACTCCTGACCTCAGGTGATCCGCCTGCCTTGGCCTCCCAAAGTGCTGGGATTACAGAGAGAAGCTCCAGCTTTTGCATTAGCTGAATGTTGTTATTCTTCCTCAAACATTTTAGGATAAAGACATAGTATGTGATAGTTTTAGGTGACTTTTTGTGTGTAACGTTTGAGCTCTGAGGATAATAATATATCTTTCTATATAAGATTGTTTAATCATATCCTTATCTGTTTAATGTGCCAGTTACAAGAATGTTCTGATTGACATTGATCATTTTCATTCAGAATTAAGTCATTTCCTTCTGGGAATTAATGTAATAGATGTATTATATGCTTATGGCCCTTGTCTAAGTTCTCTTCTCCACACTATTTCTTCAAATGTAATTCCATTGAAAATCTAGCTGCCGTTTTAGAGATTACAGTAAGGCAAAGCATTTCTCAGAAGACAAATATAGAACGTAAAGTTACTATAATGACATTTGGCAAATTATATAATCTGAGTTCATTTTTTTCTCTTCTCTCCCTCCTCCCTTGTCACAAAGCCTATAGGAAGGCATACTACATATTTTGACACTTTTTTTTTTTTTTTGCTTTCAATAGCTGTGTTCTTACTCACCACTTTAAAATAACATGTCTTTCTTACATCTTGTAACTCAAAGGTATACTCAGAGACTGGAAGACTTGAACAGGACTGGCTACCCAGACAGAGCCCCCTTGGTGGTATTTTCCTTGGTGATATGATACTGGGCCTTATTCCCTCAGGACTGCAGACTGAGAACTGTGTCTTTGCTAGCAGACTAGGTAGGAGTGGATCCATTCCTCAGAATCAGGTTCATGTTAACATAGTTCACATATTGTATTAAATACAAACTAGAATGCCAAGATTTTTATTTACAATGAGCAATGTAACTGTTAAACAGGCCATGACACTCAAGGCAACAACAATTCACAGACTCCTCTCCCCAAGGAGAAGCAACATGGCGATCCCAATTGTAATCAGACTGCCAAATTATCAATTTATAATGAGAAATGCATCTGTTTGATGAGAATGTTGAGTTGGCCTGACAAATTCATTGTCTTCCTGTAAATTAGTGACATGGGATGCCAAATTTTCAGAAAGTTGCGAGAGAATATGACTTTAAAACAATGAGAAGGAGTTGATCTTAATTGCTATCTTCCAATTAAGATGATTTTAACATTCCCACCTCCACCAGGCTGGCCTTGCCAAGAAAATGATACTGCTTTAGTCCCTGTGACCAATGTGGGGAATATAACGTTTATTTTCTGCTTTCCTTTTTCTTTGCTTTTCTCAACCAACGACCTCTCTCCAAAAATGTGTCTGATATAATTGATTAGGGTTGTGTCTATCATAGTATTGATTCATCGAGTCTCAACCATATTTCAGCCTTGCAGCCCTAAGATTACTTTCATATTTTTTTATTGGTGTCTGGGGTACGTTCATATGTGCCAATCAAACATGTAGAGTTTACTGACCTAACCTCACATTTGTTTAATCATATCCTTTATTTTTAAATCTTGTAAATCAACTCATTGCAGTCCTTGGCACTGAAAACACCTCTATTTCTTCACTACATTTCCTGAAGTGGCAAAAATACCAAGATTATATGAGACCCAGGGGGAAATATAGTGTTCTCTGCCTCTAGTGTTTAATGCAAATTGAAATTAAAATAAGGCTTGCTTTGAAAAAGTACAAAAAGAAATAACAACAACAAAAAAAGCTAAAAGCTAGATTCTTCTCTTTTGGAGATGGCAAAGATATAGTAAAGTTGATAAAGAGATGATTTGGGGAACGCAAGCACGTTTTAGCATTAATGCGTAGACTCACTTCTAACATCTCCTGGGAAGTATTTGTGAATTGGCTCCAGAATCTTTTGCTATCACCTGCCCTACAACTAACTAGAGACACAAAATCACCCAATACAGTTTCTGGGTCAACTTCAAAGATGTCAGCTTCTTCACCATAAAGATGGCAAAAAGTAGAGTAATTATACTCTATCTTTGACCTCCAATGAGAAATGATCTGTTTCTTTTTCTAATCCAATATGACAAGCACTTCTAATTTGTGTGAATAGATCTCTTTATAGACATAGTGTGTTTATATTTAAGTACTAAGATAATCTGAAATTCTGAAGCTACAACTGTATAATGACATTATACTTGATCAGCTTTTGCTTTTCTTTTCCCATTTATTTATTTCGTATTGAGTCCTACACTGGCCAAAGGCCTGGTGCGTTGCATTGAGTTCTGCATGTTTGAACTTCACAAAGGTTCAAAGGTGTGCACATGGCCTGGAACGATAAACATTTGTCCTAAAGTCATTCTTCAGCTTCTGACATAGCTTGCGATTTAATTGCCACCTCATTAATATGGGCCACTGGGTGTGAATTTGTCAAAACAAGATACATTAGGAGAGCTGAGTGAAATGTTTCATGTTCAGAGATTTTTACCACTCCTGTTCCCCACTGCCCATGTTTTGTAAACTTTCAACTTCAAGAGACTGGTTTAATAAACATGCCCTGTCTTCTAGGTCATTGGGTTAAGGATCAGTTCAGTCCTTTTGAACTTTTCACTTTTCCTGTGTAAGTATAAGCTAAGTACTTATTGGGTTCTAAAGCTAAAAGCCTATGAAGATAAAGGGCCTTATTGAAATAGTGAAGTGAGCAAAATATCTTTATGGTTCCTGACCTTGTCCTCCTGGGCTTTGTCCTTCTTTTAATGAACAATACCTTACCCTCAGGTTCCCAGTATTTACACCTTTATAGTGTTTTTGCAATTCAGAAAAATGTGTTTGATAGACGAGTAGGGTGACTGTCATTTACAATAATCTATTTTCTATCTCAAAATAGCTAAAAGAGAATAGTTTGAATGTTTCCAGCATTAACAAAAGACAAACATTTAAGGTGATACATATTCCAATTATACCGACTTGATCTTTACAAATTATACAAATGTATTAATTCATCACATGTAGCCCGAAAATATGTACAACTATTATGTATCAATTTAAATTATTTTAAAAGGACACAGTGAAGGACCATATTTAAACTTGATTATTTAATTGCTAATCATGAAATTTTATAGAGAAAGAAGAAGAAAATCTTCAAGAACTCAAATTCATAAGTAAAGGGATATCACTGTATGTAAAGGTTATTTATAAAGCCCTCTATACAAAAGTTATACATAGCCTATAAAATAAATAAAGATCTGACTTTATACTGGTACCTGGCACAACACATGTATCGCACATAGAAAGTATTCCAAGATTACTATTAAAATTATTATACATACAAACACATATTTACTTCTTATCAAAGTATCACCTTAATGCTCACATGAAGCAGTATCAAAATACTGCCAATGAGACGTAGAAGTCTCTTGCTCCATTTTCCCCAGTGGCATTCTACTCCCTAGAGTAGTCTTTTTAGTTATTTTTATTTTTAAAATTTTTTACCAACTATTTTAGACTTTTTGGTAGAACACTCAATAATATCTGAATCTATCAGAGTTAGGCAATTCACTCTGCAATTGGCAAGATGGGGATTTTGGTTATTTATACTTAACTCTCCTTCTTCTATTAATCTTCTCCTCCTATTCATATAACTGTAACATAGCTGCAAGCTTTAAGTAAAACACTTAAAGTCATTTTCTTATTCTGATGACTTGCAATATTATCTCTTTATTCCCCACAGGATGAAATGGGGATCTTGGTCCCATATACTTTCCCCAACTTTTTCTCACTCATTTCAGACCCTACTTCTGTTGATCACTCTTTCTGTGTTTAGATTGTTGATATTTGCATGTCCTGCTAAAAAGGCAATGATCTTTGCCCAAAGGTTAACTTTAAAAGTAGAGCAATAAACAGTATTAACATTATTATTGCCACATAAATATCATTTAATGTTAGGTAAAAAGTATGTTAGGATCACATTTTTTTAAGAGACCAATGTCATGACCTCTAACTCACTGAAAAGATTCCTAGCATTTGAGTTCAAATAAATGTTTCTTTCCTTATATTTAGTCAGTTGCTTAAAACTAAGCTGCATTTCTTTTATGTATTCTATTTTCCTGCATCATATCTTCATAGATATATATATTTTTTTACTCTGTATCATATTATCTGGTCTATTTGGTCTGCTTTCCCCCACTCCAAATATATCCCCCTTCTAGAGTCCTCTTTTTCCCTACTCCACACTGGACTTATAGCTCCTGGACATCCTGTTGCATCGCTAATGTCTAAGTTTGGTGTTATTGGTGCTATCAAACTTCTTGCTTAGATCTGATATTTTGGTAGCTTCCTGTTTTTTGAATTATCCTCTTGTTTTATTACAATACATCCTAAAGTAACTTCCTAAGAGAAAGAGGTAAATGTTCTCTTTCTTGCTTGCTGTCATATTTGTGTGACCCTTTGGCCGACAATAGAATTCTAGATTGAAAAGAGTTTCCTTTCGAAATTTTAAAGCTCTGATCCATTGTTGTTGATGAGAAGTCAAGTACCAGTCTTATGCCTCCTGTTTCCCTTTAAAAACTTTCAGGAGCATCTCATTATTTTAGGTATTTACATGTTTTCAATGACATACTTGAGAATCCTTTTTGTACTTATTACAATATACACTAAGTGAAACTTCTTGGTTTATAGATTAATGTCTTCCATTGAGCTATGGGAAATTTTATTTCTATCTTTTCTTTAATATTTTCTCTCCTTCATTTTCTCTCTTCTCTTTCTCTGACTTTTAATATCTGGATGTTAGATCTTCTAGACTTATCCTTTCTCATGACTTCTGTCTTTGTACTTGAGTCTAATTAGTGAGAGTCCCTTTGCTGTGTTTAGTCCCTCTACTTTTCTATTTTGTTTATTCCAACAACTGTGTTTTTAGTTCCTACGTAGTCTTTCTTGCTCTCTATTTTAACTGTCGTTACCTTCTGGGTTTTTTTTTTTTTTTTTTTTTTGGTAATAATAGTTTCTCCAATTTGTGTAAGTTTATTAGAGTTCCTTTTGTCTTTTTGTTGTTTGTTTCTTACACTATCCCTGTTTTCATCTTGCCTTAGTCTTTACCCATAATGTTACCAGATCTCCTAAAATATTTATTATTTTTGATTGTCTATTTGTATTTAAGGGAAACAAAAATGGCAGACTGCTTTGGTTTTCCTTTGATCTAATAGAATTATTTATACTTAAAATCTTGGTCAGGCGCAGTGGCTCACGCCTGTAATCCCAGCACTCTGGAAGGCCTAGGCGGGCGGATCACGAGTTCAGGAGATAGAGACCATCCTGGCTAACCCAGTGAAACCCCATCTCTACTAAAAATACAAAAAAAATTAGCCGGGCATGGTGGCAGGTGCCTATAATTCCAGCTACTTGGGACGCTGAGGCAGGAGAATTGGGTAAACCCAGGAGGCAGAGCTTGCAGTGAGCTGAGATCCGGCCACTGCACTCCAGCCTGGGCGACAGAGCGAGACTCTGTCTCAAATCATCATCATCATCATCATCATCATCATCATCATCATCTTTATCCCGAGTGACATCTGTGGGAATAGAGGAAACAGAGGGAGGGGCAGGTGATCCAATATATTAAAGAGGTGAAATTTGGCATTGATGAGCCTCCACCACAATAGAATGTGAAAATTACTATTCCCAGATGCCAACATCTAACTAAAGCCTTGCTTTTCTCCTGGGAATTAGTTCAATATTTTTAGAGAAGCACAAACAATAATTTTTGTTTTGCTTTGTTTTGGTTTTTGGTTTGGGGGATGGTTGCATGATTATTATTTTCTTGGATGATGATTATTATTTGCTTGGAATCATTCCTGTTGTTTGTTTCCTGATACCACGAATGGAGATGATGGGTTGCACGGGAGAATAGCATATGCAGCTGTTTCATATATGGAACTTACATTGGGTTTTATTTTCAGTCATGTCTTTTATTTCTACCCTTGGACTCCCTGAAGCTTTTGTTCTTTTTATTTCTGCAACATCTCCAACCAGTTTTGTAGTCACCTTATAGCATATTTTAGACTGTGATTTTCTGCCTCTCACATTTTAAAATGGAGCAGTAAACACAATTATGACCACATAAATAAGTTAAAATTGATTCAAGAAGTATGCTAAGGTTAGGTTTTAGATTGTTTTACTTTCAGGGACCAATGTCATGAACTTATCATCATCTATCTTCATCTTCATCCCAAAATAGCACCCCCTTTCTTGGTTATTATGTACTTCTTTTGTGTTCTGTTAAACTATTATATACTATACTTATGCTGTCAAAATAATTCACTTATATAGAATTAAATTTTGTGTAAATATTTAATGTATAAATATTTAGTAGAAGCTCTGAAAGGAGTGAAGGCAAAAACTTTCCTGACGCGTAATAATTACTTACCTAGAGCATCACTAAATCTATAATCAATGAATGGATTCTGAATTCTTTGACAGCGTATCTTTAATTTTTAGGATTTAAAGTACCTCCTTTAAAGCACTGGACCAACAGTCAATTATTATGATACTCACCTCTGATATTGTGTTATCCCTGAGTGTGTAATAAACTTCTGGTCCCTGGAATTTCTCTTCTCTCATACAACTGTTTCTCAATGTATCATTTTGTGATGACATGTTTTTCTGAGCTTCCTTTACACACCTGATAGGTACACATTTTTTCCCGAGATACTGCAACAATACCAGACAATTCCAGACTTTCCTGCCTTCCTCTTGTGATCTGTAAATCTATATACACTAGTTGGTTATGTGCAATGTTGTATGCCCTATGCCCTTTCACTGGTGATGTTTTAAAACAAGCATTGTAGATGACCATGAATTATAGCTGACAACTTCCCAGTCCTATGCTGTTTCGTAATGTACATTTTTTCTCTTGTCACAACTAGGCAAGTCACATTTCAGTGTTTTGATTTTGGTGAATGCCCATAACAAGGCTAGTGAAGGAAGGAGGCATAGTAGAAAGCTGTTGGCCAGGTGAACTTTTAGAAGACACTTGCTACGTAGAAGAAGATATAGAAAATGCCTTTATCACTTGGTGAGAAACGTGAGCTGCATTCTTTGTTGTGTCATATTAAAATGTACATCACAAGAATAAATTATAAAAATAAAACCTAACCAATACACAAACAGGAGGAGGTAAGAGGACAGAACAGAGTTCCTAGAAAATGAAAATTATATTACAGGACAGACATGCAAGTACCCAAGAGAATGCAAAATTCTAAATGTCTCTTAGCCAAGTGTGGAGCATAAAAGTTCTCAGTTCATGCACTTTTGAGGCATGTCAGTTGGAAAACGAGCATGCTATAGGAGACAGTTTTATTGTGTTTTGTGCAGTGACCTTTTACAGGGAAAGGTCCTTTCTGAGATATTTCGAGTTCACTCATGCATCTGTCATAGAATTTGCTTGGAACGAAGTGTGCCTGTCACCCCAACCTTTCTTCGGAGCACAGCCTGCTTCCTTGTGGGAAGAACGATGTTTTATGAGTGTCATTCAGATGGAGCAGAAAGAGGTCTTCCCCAGGTTTGTCTTGCTACTGAATCAATAGGATCTCCTGGGTTTTGAAAAGTATATTAAAAAGTTTTTTTCAGACCTCAGAGTTGGGGGGAACTAGTTTTTTTTTTTAGCTTTGTACAAATTTCTAGCGTTATTTGTACAGATGTGCTAGAGATTCTGCTGCCTCTTGCAATCTGACAGCCTCATGGAGAGTTGAATAATGGTTATTGCCTGGGTAAGTGAGGGCTCTTTCGGAAGTGTTCAAGAGTGGGTCACACAGAGAGGAGTGCCTTCTTCCTGCATTTTTTCAAGTACCTGTTTTCCCCTATTCTATTCTTTTGGAAGGGATTGATTTTATGGTAGTCCCTTTCTTTTCTCACCTCTTGATAGCGTGTTCTTCTAAACGATTCCTTCAGATTATTCTTTAGGTCCCCTTAAAAGACCTGTGCTGGTTCTTCGTTCTTGTTCTGTCTTTATACTTAATGCAGATGTAATTGATATTTGTTTTATCAAAGTCATTTGATAACCTCTTCAATGACAAATCCCTGATTACAGTTGTATTCTCCTTTGGTAACCCACAGGGGTTGAAATTGCTCTAACTTTTGGTACTGTGTGTTAGGCTGAGATAAAAAAACCTTTGAGGACAATGTTTTCCTTATTTAATGTCTGGAGAAAAAAATACTACATGTGAGAAAGGTGGGAAAAGGATGTTGCACTGTATGTAATAAAAGCTATGATTTGGGGCATTTTTGTAAACTGTAAAGATGTAAATGTTCCTTAATTATTTTTGGTTATCAGACTTATATTTCTTCTAGATGTATTTCCAGGCTGAGACAATATAAAAGATGGCCAACTCTAAGTTGATTATCAAGCTTTAAATATTTTTTCACTTGATTAAGAGCATTGAAGGTGAGAATGGAATTATGTAGGCTTCACTGAGTATTCCTGAAGTTGGAAACAATGATATAGAACACAGAAAAGAAGCTCCAGAAGAAAACAGCTGCAATTAACCCATTTGGAAAGAGACCTCAATCAAAATGATAGTTAGTGAAAGAAAAGTACTTTCAGTGATCAAATTATTTGTCTGACCAATGCTTGATGGAAAGATTCCACATTACTAGTTATTTGTAATGGGTAATTGCACAATATACTGTATTGTTCAATCTGGTGTAAATGAAAGTGAGGAGATCTTGACAATCGTCTTGGGACAATAGATGTAAAACTGAGACTATTCTGGGAAAACCAGGATGTATGGGCCCCCTGGTAATAGTCCAATCATTATACATCTGTGCTATAAGCACACACATAATATCTAGTAATGAAAGAAACATTCAGCTAAGAAAACTTGCCGTCAAAAACTTTTGATTAAGCTGTGAAGACTTGTTAGGTCATGTATTAATTTAAGATCTTTAAGATGGAGAGCATCCCATCAATGATTAGGAGAAACACAAACATTTTATATTGTGTTTAATAAATTGTTTTATGTTTAATAAAAACATATAACCTACCCTACAACTCATAATTATATAAAGCTTTTTATGTTTAATAAACATTTCATATTGTGTTTAATAAAACACAAACATTTTATTACTTACAGGTCCTGGGTGGGGGCAGTACATGGCATGCCTGGAGATCACTCACAAGGAGATCAGGAAGTGTGGGCAGGGGGAATGTGAACCTGGGGCAATTGTATTTATTGGAGTCCAGGTGAGAAACCTAAGTGTCATGGGACAAGGGGAGCAATTGGGCAGTTTAAAGCAAGCAGGCACAACATTTGAAACAACCCAACGTTAAAAAGCCTTTCTGGCAAAGAAATGTTATCTAGAAATCTAGCTGACCCGAAGGCTGAGTATGTGGGTTTGGGGTGAGAGCTATCTCTCCTCACCAGAGCAACAAAAAGGAGAACTCATCAGCTAAGCTAGATAGCCAAACGCAAAATGAATGCTGAGGCAACATAAAAATATAAGAATCATAAGGTCAAGTTAGGACAGAGATTCTGTACCTGGTACAAGGAAGTGCTTCAACAAATAGCAGGGAGTTAGGGCAGACTACTTCTAGTGTCCAGAGTTTTCAAGTTTCATCTGGCTGTCAAAACCATTTGTCCCCTGGACTGTGATTTAACTGGTGATGCTGGCTGGCAGTGCCTCTACTGATGACTTAGCAGATGACTCTGAGCTGACAACTTGCCATCCTTCAGCTGTCCTGCCAGGAGGGATTCAGTTACCAGCATGCACAGCACAGAGCAGAATCCAACCTCATAGATTTTGAAAAACTTATTGCTAAAGTCTATTATTAACAGCTTGGTAAGAAAAGCCTTTTTAATTGAGAAATGTATAGATCATCGTGAAGGAAAAATATTTGCTAAGACCAGACTGGCCCAAGCTAATCCTTTTGGGAATAGCCTTACCCATTTGGGGGAAATGGCTCATTTACTTGTAAGTTATACCTGTCAGCTTCCCTTTTCTACATTTGACAGCTCTTAAACCAGCAGTATAAGAACTGCTGGTGAAAAAATAAACACTAGTATAAAACTTTATGTACCTATTACATAACAGTCATATATTAGTTGTACATTTAAGTACAGACATTGAAATAGCAATATAATTTGTTGGGGAAACTCAAAATGCGATAGAAAAATTTGACTTGGAAAGCACCAAAAATGTACATGATGCAAGTAAAGTTAAAGAAAACAGTGGCATTGGGAGATAGACTCGTTTCTTGTTCTTCTGTGGACTTTAGTAATATATGGAATTTAGACTTTATTATATTTAAAAAATATGAAAATGCACATAATGTTTCCCAAGCTGCTCCTGATCCTTTGGTGATGATTCCTACAGAAAAATAAAGTGCTTGGGATGGGGAAGAACTCTGTGGCTATCGATATTTGACCCTGAGAGTGAACCTCACCTTTGGAAGTTATTACCAAGCATTTGACTTTTGGAAGACTCTTTACACACAAAGAGATCTCCACTTTTGAGGTGAGGACATTAAACTTGGTTTAAAAAATTACTTTTTCCAACTACCTTAACTATGTGTTATATGTGATCCATACACGATTACTAAAAAAAAAATAAACATTTATTCATATACTGGTTAATTGGCTTTAAAGAAAAATCACCTTTTTAATCCCATCAGGATTTAGTTTGACAAATTTTTTGGAAAATTAAAAATACGAAAACACCTGGATGTATTTCTGTGTAAACTTTAGCTGTTAACATCCATTTTCAATGCTTGTGTTGTTTTTCAGAACAGAACTTAACCTTCAAAATCAGTCATTTGTTCCCAAACTTGAATTGTCATGAAACACACTCCTTGGGGTTCCCTCTCTGACTGAATATGATTTCTAAGAATGAGATGGCATGGTTACTGTATAAAGATCATTTGTTCTACAGGTCAGAAGGCGTTCCATATTTAATTAACTTTGTGATATTGGGTAAATCACTTAACCTCTACAGTTTTATCTTCTGTAAAATATAAAAGAAAGACTTCAAGCTAGTTTGTTTCTACTGTAAGAGCTTGAGATATTTTATCTTGATGACATCATGGCTCATGGGCATGCTGAGATAGGATTAGCAATTGCAGAAACAGTGGTCTTAAGGTGAAGAAACCTGGACAGGATTTCATACTTAACCTGGGAAATAAAATCAGGGAATGTGGGTAAAGTCAGACACTATGTTAGCACAGGATGAGATGCCAGCAGATGATGAATCCAACAAAGACATGCATGAAAGGCCACGGGGCTGTTTCTGGGCTCATACAAGCTAGTCTCAATTAGGAGAAAAAGCAGAAAGACTGGTGGAGTGGAGGAGAGGAAGTCGTGATGCGGTAGCTCCATCCTGGAGGGTTTCTTTGAGAGCCAAGAGTTCCAATTCGTGTATGGCATTACCCCTTCTGGGCTGAAATAAACAGTCCTCTACAAAAACCTGACAGTATTCTGCCCTCAAGCCCCTTTGTTAACCAGGCCAAGGTGAGGCATGGGTTTCATGCCCTATTGGTAGCTGTGTGAGCTTTCTTGTTATGGAATTAGTATTCAAGTATGCTTTTAAATCCTATTCCTCTCTGACACCCTTAGCTACATAACTAAGTCTTAGTGCTATTGCCAGTGGTTCAATCCAAATGATGTAGTTGAGAATCTAGTTCATTACTCTGAGATGGGACTCTGATGAAGATGTAGGGTGACACACTGTCTTTGTGAAGAAGGTATGTGTGGAATACTTAGTGTCCTTGGTGAGATGGCAGAACTTAAATCATGAGGAGGATGGCAATCATGAGGAATGCTATCAGGAAGTTTTTCCAGCTTGATAGATAGGAAGGAAAGCAGAGTGGCAGGAAGGGGGCCAAGTGCTATCTCCTTGAAGGAGGAATGAACAGTCCTTGGGGCCTGTCTGCTCACAGGCAGGAGACTTACACCAGAACTGTGTTTATTGGAAGTCTTTTGGAGTTCAAAGTGAACTTATCTGAGTTTGACACATAATACCCTACAGCAAGACAGAGAGTAGTAGATGAATTACATATTTGGATACTGTTGGGAAGAGAGTGGTAAAATCCAAGTTGGAATAAAGCATATGCTATGGGACATCATCAATATCGTTGAGCATGGGCTTTGAGGATTAGAGTTATGATGAAGTATAATAGTACAGAATCAGCTTGAGACACAGTCTTATGTTTGTTTTGGTCATCTGCCTGGAGGCAAGGTGCAGAAAATGCTTATACTTTGACAAGTTGTGAATTAAATAGAACTTTCTAGCAATGGTTGATGAACTGGGTGGTTGTCAGAAATCAAGACTTCATGATTGGGAAGCTGTGGGGCTGGGGAATTTCCTTGGAAAAGAGAGAGACTCTCAATGGTGCTAGTGGGTTGGCCTAAGCCCTGACAGTGGAAGGGGCCCTTTTTAGAAGACTGCACCCTGGGGTAAGGATGCTTGTGACCCTGAGACTAGCGTCAACCCATGATAGAACCCAAGGGTGCAGAAATCCATGATAGAAACCAAGGGTACTAACACCTTGAGGGTGTTGGCAGAGTGAGGGACACTCAATCTAACCAGGGACATCCTTCATCTGAGAATGACTTTTCTAGATCTTCCTGCGGTGGTTTTGAGAGTCTGAGCCCTAGTTGAGCCTTCTGTGATGCCTCCCAAGTCCTGTCAGTGTGGCGTGCCCACACATCTTTCTCCACAAAGGATGCAGAAATAGGAATGTAACTAGAGCAGTTCATCCTCAATAGAGAGTCCTGTGTGGTTCCCAGCTGGGCAGTAGTTTAAAGGATAGCCCTGTGAATCTATTCAAATAGTATCTTTATTTAAGATGTCAATAAAAGGTAGTAAACTTGGGAATCTCTGAGAAGCATTGATCCATAGTGGAAATTACATGTATTTAAGTTTGAAGGTAGTAAATATATATTAGGAATACATTATATGCCAGATACTATCCTAGGTATAGAGCTATAACTGGAAGTCAGAGCAATGCAAAATCTACCATTGGGGATTTTAAGACCAAGTTTTCAAGCCAAATGGAACTGGATTCTACTAATTTCCAGATTGATGCCTTGGAAAGCTTACTTGAGCTAGTCAATAATTAAGTAGCCATACTTATTTTAACAAACTAAATTTAGACTCCTAGAAAAATTAGAAAGCACTGGCTTTCCTATTTTCCTAATGGCCATCATTATTTACCCAGTGACTCAATGCAAATTTTGATTCATTTTCCTTTTCATAGCCACCCTATCAAAAAGTCCTGCTACTGTTATTTCTACTTCAAAATACATCTCAAATCTATTCACCTCTCTCTGTTCCGATCTGTACCACCCTAGTCCAAGCTCTCTTCATCTCTAGAGCAATAGCTGGTAACCATGTGCTTACAACACATTCTCTGCAAAGCAGCAGAGTATACTTTTTACAGCATATATCAGATCATAAGGGCCTCTTGCTTATAAAGGACCAGTGGATTTTTATTGCATTTACAATCCAAATCTGAAATTGACATCATAACCAGACTTCTCTCATTCTCTCCCATTTCCTCTGATATCACATTCCTGCACTAAGCCCCACACCCTGCTTCCTCCCACCTCACCTCAGCCTCACTGTGTTCTCAGTTTCCAGCACGCACCAAGCTCTGGGCCACTTCGAGGCCTCACACCTGCTGCTCTCTCTGCCTGTGATTCTCTTCTCTACGCTCTTTGCCGAACCACCTCCTTCTTATACTTCTGCCCTAAGCCTTACCTCAACCAGCCCATCATTCTCTCAGCCTCCTCCATAGCACTTGTCATGATTGGTGTTTGCTTATTTACATGTTTTCTCTCACACATTGGCCACTGCAAAGGTAAATTCTTTTTTTTTTAATTAATTTATTATTATTATACTTTAAGTTGTAGGGTACATGTGCATAACGTGCAGGTTTGTTACATATGTATACTTGTGCCATGTTGCTGTGCTGCACTCATCAACTCGTCATTTACATCAGGTATAACTCCCAATGCAATCCCTCCCCCCTCCCCCCTCCCCATGATAGGCCCCTGTGTGTGATGTTCCCCTTCCTGAGTCCAAGTGATCTCATTGTTCAGTTCCCACCTATGAGTGAGAACATGCGGTGTTTGGTTTTCTGTTCTTGTGATAGTTTGCTAAGAATGATGGTTTCCAGCTGCATCCATGTCCCTACAAAGGACACAAACTCATCTTTTTTGATGGCTGCATAGTATTCCATGGTGTATATGTGCCACATTTTCTTAATCCAATCTGTCACTGATGGACATTTGGGTTGATTCCAAGTCTTTGCTATTGTGAAGAGTGCTGCAATAAACATACGTGTGCATGTGTCTTTATAGCAGCATAATTTATAATCCTTTGGGTATATCCCCAGTAATGGGATGGCTGGGTCATATGGTACATCTAGTTCTAGATCCTTGAGGAATCGCCATACTGTTTTCCATAATGGTTGAACTAGTTTACAATCCCACCAACAGTGTAAAAGTGTTCCTATTTCTCCACATCCTCTCCAGCACCTGTTGTTTCCTGACTTTTTAATGAATGCCATTCTAACTGGTGTGAGATGGTATCTCATTGTGGTTTTGATTTGCATTTCTCTGATGGCCAGTGATGATGAGCATTGTTTCATGTGTCTGTTGGCTGTATGAATGTCTTCTTTTGAGAAATGTCTGTTCATATCCTTTGCCCACTTTTTGATGGGGTTGTTTGTTTTTTTCTTGTAAATTTGTTTGAGTTCTTTGTAGGTTCTGGATATTAGCCCTTTGTCAGATGAGTAGATTGCAACAATTTTCTCCCATTCTGTAGGTTGCCTGTTCACTCTGATGGTAGTTTCTTTTGCTGTGCAGAAGCTCTTTAGTTTAATGAGATCCCATTTGTCAATTTTGGCTTTTGCTGCCGTTGCTTTTGGTGTTTTAGACATGAAGTCTTTGCCCATGCCTATGTCCTGAATGGTACTACCTAGGTTTTCCTCTAGGATTTTTATGTTGTGTGTTCACCTTGGAATTCCCCATCCTTGGCTCAATGGGAAGCACTTATTAAATATTTTTAAAAATAAGTGATATTTTTATGATAATTGCAGATTACATGATTGTTCAGTTGTTACTCTGTACAGTCATAGAGTATGCTGGTTTTAAAGATTAGCACTTGGTTTATATGTGAATGAACTTTCAAAATTAGACATGATCTTCTTAGTTTTCTTGTCAAAGACTCTATTTCTAAAGATTTGCATGAGCTAGTCTGGTCGTGGCTATCTTCCTATCAGGGATGCATTCCTGTATTGGTAGATTCTGTAGATCGACTTTCTAAATCATTCATGGCCCTTCCTTCTGTGCCGTTAACTGGGAAGTGTACAGTACTTTGGAACATTTCTTTATAAGTATTTCAAATATGACCATGGAAATGTGTGCACTGGGATGAGGCAATCAAACTGAGGTTTTCTTTCATGATAACTATTCCTGAAAACTACCTGCAGTGAGAAAGAATTCTCAAGCAGGTACAGTGGGGTTTGAGAAAAGGATAGATGGAATGGTTGAGCCCAGGCCTTGGAGTCAAATAAACCTAGGTTTGCATCTCAGCTATGTTGTTTACAAGCTATGTATTTAAACTCTCTGATCTCCACAGTGGTTTTGGTGATTTAATTAGATCATTCATACCATGAGAATGGTAGGCATTTTTAACTTTTAGAAAAACACAAGGCAGTTAGAAGACAAAGGGTATGAGGACATTGCTAGCTTAATATAATGTTCTTTGAGGGTAAAATAAAGAGAAAGGGAAGAAAGGCATAGCTCTTTCTTTTTTTTAACTTCTTAAACCTTTTCTTATGAAAAAGATATGCCACATAACCCTAATTCATCCTGGCAATTAGGTAAACAGTATACAGAATATGATTCTCACCATTAAATAAACTTCAGCGAGGTATCTTTATCCTGAGGGAATTCTTAGAGATTTCATCATGAGTAAGCACTTTTCAGTATAGAATTGCCAAAATATAAAAGAATACCAGAGATCCACTCAAACTTCTGAAAAAAAAAAAAAAAAAAAAAAAGAAGGAAACCCAAAACCTTGTGATTGAAGGAAAAAAAAAAAGCAAAGTAAGAAAAAGAGGCCCTTAGTCATTCTGTTCCCTTTCGGGCCTCTATCTTTCGTTTCTTCTGGGGAAATAAAGTTATAAACTGTGCTGGCAGTAATCTAGGGTGATACCAAGTCAGTTACCCACCCCCAACTCCATGTCTCCTAAAGATTCTTTACCACCCTTTGACTCTAATGAAAGAAAACAGTTGTTTCCAGTTTTCTATCATGTACCTTTCCACTCTGAGTTATAAAATAGCTTTCTTGAAATTCCTTTGTTTTTACAAAGGATTAGCATTAAATTCTTAGATAAAAATAAATTAGTAATAGTAATCAAAATGACCTAACTCCACTGTGTTTTTACTTTTCTTCTGGGTTTCACTTGCAACCTACTGAGGTAGGAGGGCAAGTAACATAACTGCTTATATGGTGATTTATTTTAAATTGAATGCAAATTTCTATTTCTTAAGGCTTCATTGGCTTCATGGCAAATAAGAGAGTTTTTAAGAATTTATTGTGTTAATTTCTGAAAAACAAGGAGCTTCCTGTTGATAATAATGGCACGAATGACAACTCCTACGTAGCTCTACCCCCTCCACTTTCAAGTTTCAAGACTTTTGCTGAAGTTTTCTGGTCCTTGTTCACGTCTATTATTAACATCTCTTGTGTGAAGGGGAATTTTGAATGAATGGGATGAAATCATCTAAACCAGCTTCGGTCCTAAATATAGTGTCTGACATCAGGTCTGGGAAAAAAATTTGGTCAAAGAGATAGCCTGAGGTTATTTTTAGGAAGTTGGATGTTTAGGGAAATTAATACTATGGAAGTTCTGGCCTCTATCTCTGAAGATATGCCGTTGAGAGATACATGCATCCATTCAACATCTCGTTTTTTTCCATTCCTGCCCCTTGGGTGTTCCACATCATTCACTATCTTGTCATTAGAGCATTAAGCAGAAGCTCGAGGCAGAAGATAGCTAATGCAACCTTTCATTTGGTTGTGTAATTTTTCTGCACAGAGCTTTATAGGATTTCATTTCGGGTTAATAAGGGGAAGTTGGAACCGAGGAGAAAGCTTATGCTCTGCCAACATATACCGCGGATTACTAAACTTGGAGGTAGAAAATAGAACACAGGAATAAAAATGGAAAAGTCCTGGCAGATTTCTCTGTAGCAGACTTCATCCTTAAAAAGCAGAATTCCATCCAGCTCTTCTTGGTGGCATAATTCCTTATCATGGAATTATAACATAAATGCTCTGTTTTTATGAGTCTCTCTTTTCTAAAGCTGAACTGAGTGCCTGAAAGACAGATGATGTGTCTAATACCGCCCTTGTTTTACAGAAGGAAAATCTAAGAAAACTATAGCTACCCTCCTGGGAAAACATATCTAGGTGTTTACTAACAGTCACTTAGGCTGCATCTACGCACTTCCACACAGAAGGATAAATGTCACATGTTCATTGAATGATCCAGATGTTTCAAATATACAGTTGGTTTATATTGGGTAAACAATGCAATTAGATCATGTAAATTTTAATTTTTCATTTGGAGTTTATCACTATGCAGGCAATCATAGATTAGAAAGTTAATTTTTTTCATGTTCTACCTCTTTCATTTGTCAGGTTCTTTTAAATGCTGTTATGCAGCAATAAATAATATTTTATCCATAATCAAGGTAGATGACTTACTGGATATCAGATATTATTATTAACAAAAAGTTTACTACATTATACAAATATTGCTAGACAAAGACAACCTCTAGAAAGTTAATTAAAGTAACTAAGGCTCTCAACTGCAACCACAAAACTTTCGCAGTTAATAATAATTTCACAGTTATTAACATAACTTTTTCAAGAGGTACTATACTAGACCAAGGATGCTAAATATAACTTATTAATTTCTGTGATGGCTACTAGGGGACATCAATATTGGTATACATTCCTCACTGCGATGAAGACACTTCTACATCTACTTTTGAGATTTTTTTGGTCATTCTTCTAGCAGTCAGCTGTCACCTCTTGCTGCTGTAACAGTTCCTAGTAATAGTTTCCTTATTCTTCAAATCTGATGTTGGCAGGGGGGTCAGATACTCAAGCATGATTAGAATTGTAGAAGCTTGAGCCTCATATTTAAATGTGTTTAAATATATGTTTGAAAAAGAATTAATGAGCTCTTAATTGCAGATCAAAGGATATGGTTTGATAGCAAAGTGGCCCAATGAAAGTTACTTGAATTTTCCTTTTGTCTTTCAGTAAATGGAACTGTATTCTTGAAAGCCTCCAAGTCTTTGTCTTGTTCCTCAAGATTCTCAGGGCAGTGGGTGTGGGCCAGGGGTAGGTGTGTCTGGGAATTACGAGTATCTAGTTGATTTAGTAGCTATATTTCTCTTCTTTAGCCTGTTTATTGGGAAATGAAAGGCCATTTAGGTTATCTCATTTTCAGTCAGTGTCTGTTATGAATTCATTGGAAATGGCAATGTGGAAAGAGGAATGAATATTGTAGATTTCTTTCATTGTCATATTTGTAAATTACTGGTTGGGATTTATAAACAAATTATTGACTAATTATGAACAAACTATTGATTTTTTCTTTTCAATCAATATGAACAAACAAGCTACCTAACAGATTTAATTTTAAAAATAGATTTGAAAGGCATGTAGTAGTTAAAACAAGGCCCCTTGATTCAGATTGCCTGAGTTCAAAACTCAAATAGGCTACTTTTCTGTGGTATGCCTTTAGGTAGGGCGCCTCAGTTTCCTCACATGTAAAAACAAAATGTTAATAACAGCTTACCTCCTGGGGTTATTATGAGTGGGTCAAATGGCCTACTATGTGTAACATGCTAGAACAGTGCTTGGCTGGAGTAAGCTCTGTTTAAATGTTAGTCCTTGAATAAAAGTAGAGCTCTGGTAGAGATATTCCATAAAGATAACCTTAAACATTTTTTGAACTTTTTATGCCTCCAAAATATAAACTTCCAAACTCTCCTATGACTGACCATATTACTTATACCCTAACAAGGAAGTTATTAAGAATCATACCAGAGTAACAGGAATAAATCATGCGAGTCAGGAAAAGGGGTACATTGGTTATTCTATTTATAACGTTACTTGAGTATTTATAACAACAAGTAAACAAAATATTTTTTAGAAAAAGAAAAGATTAATATGTTGTACAAATATTACTAGACAGGTAATTTCTCTCCTTTTTTTCCAATGTATTCCAGACCCCCATGTATATCAAAATTAAATGCTCAAATCCCTTACATAAAATGGCATAGTATCTGCCTATAACCGCCACACATCCTCCTGTATACTTTAAACAGATTACTTATAATACCTAATACAATGTGAATGCTATGTAAATAGTTGCCATGCTGCATTTTTAAAATTAATATTATTTTTTAATGTTTTTAACTTTTTTTTTTTTTTTTTTTTCTTTTGAGAGGGAGTCTTGCTCTGTTGCCCAGGCTGGAGTGCATTGGTGCGATCTTGGCTCACTGCAACATCCACCTCCCAGGTTCAAGCAATTCTCCCTGCCTCAGCCTCCGAGTAGTTGGGATTACAGGCACCGGCCACCACACCCGTCTAATTTTTGTGTTTATAGTAGAGATGGGGTTTCGCCATGTTGCCCAGGCTGGTCTCAAACTCTTCACCTCAAATGATCTGCCCACCTTGGCCTCCCAAAGTGCTGGGATTACAGGCATGAACCACCGCGCTCAGTCACATGTTTTTGACTTTTATTTTTCCAATATTTCTGATCTATCATTGGTTGAATTTGTAGAAGCCGAACCCACAGACATGGAGAGCCAACTGTATATTGTTATTGTCATATCTTTTTTTCTCCCCTGTTGTTTTCTGCCTGAATGGCTTAGGTACCTCTTTACAGAGTCAGATAGTGTTTACCATTGATACCACCCAGAGTGGTGTGGTTTGCTTCTCCTGACCCTTTCATGAGCAAAGCTGGTTTCAGGGGAAACTCAGGGTTCTGAACAGTTAATAACACTGATTAGAAATGCAGCAGTTTTATTCAGGCCTTGGCTTTATTGACTATTTTTGGTTGGCTTTTACCTCTGTGACTGATCATGTATGCATATTTCAAATGTACAAGTAAACTAAAAAGTGTTTAATACTCCAAAATGATTAGAAGTGTATGGTTAAATACCAAAAAGAAAATAATTCTGAGATGTTTCAGGCATGTTATTCTGTTATATAGTTCACGTTGAGTGTTCGTATTAATTTGTTGTTTGTCTGTTTGTTTGTAAGTAACAGGTTTTGGATAAAATTCCACAGAGAGTGGAACAACACACACTGGGGTCTATCGGAGAGTGGAAGGTGGGTGGAGGGAGTGGGTCAGAAAAAATAACTAATGTATACTAGGCTTTAGTATACGTTATATGATGTATACTAAATGATGAAATAGTCTTTACAACAAATCAGCATGACACAAGTTCACCTATATAACAAACATGCCATTGTACCCTGAACTTAAAATAAGTAAAAAAAATAAATAAACAAAGTCATGTAGATTCATACTTTGAGGTGCAGCCACATGAATGATTATGCCAAATTATTATGACGGAAAAGTCTATTGTTGATTTAGAAAAAGAACACTGGGCATCATTTGAATAACGGGCTTTATAAAGAACTGCACATATTGGTTACTGGTAGTAAAATTCACAGAATGTTAGATATAAAAAGTACTAAAGGGTACGAGGAAAACTTGGTTTGTTCTAGGTCAGCTAGTAAGAGTTTAATCTAGAACCCAGGCTTCTGACTCTATTTCAACATTCTTCTTATAATATCATTGAGTTTACACTTAATAAATAAGGTTAAACACTTACTCTTTTAAAAAAAATTGTTGGCTGTACATGGTGGCTCACGCCTATAATCCCAGCATTTTGGGAGACTGAGGCAGGTGGATCACCAGAGTTCAGGAGTTCAAGACCATTCTGGCCAACATGGTGAAACCCAGTCTCTACTAAAACTACAAAAATTAGCTGGGCATGGTGGCAAGTGCCTGTAATTCCAGCTACTTGGTATACTAAGGCAGGAGAATCGCTGGAACCCGAGAGGCAGAGGTTGCTGTGAGCTGAGATCATACGTTGCACTCCAGCCTGGGTGACAAGAGTGAAACTTTATCCCCTCCCCCCACAAAAAAATTGTTAACTACTACAAGCATAAATATGAATATCTACTTACCTGCATTTCTGAAGCTAGACCGTAAGTATTAACAGTGCTTATATACTACGGTCCCTGGCAGATAGTAGGTGTAAGAAATACAGATTAATTGAATGAATCATATGGTCATGGGTAAGTTTCTTCTTTTGTGCTTTTAGCATTTTTTTAAATTTTTACATTGATCATGTATTGCTTTTGAAATTTAAAAAACCTAGCAAAATGTAATTATTGTAGAAACTGACATCAAAAAACGTTTTAGCTGAAACAGCATAATTTTACCCTGAGTTTGAAACTTCTGATATCAAGAACTTTGACAAGCCTAATACAGGTGCTATGCAGGATGAAGTGAATATGCTTAGAATTTTTGATGAAAACGAATCTGACTACTCAGGTGTCTCTATGAGAAAGGTAGGCAGTTTGATTTGTAATTACGGGAAGCTGAATGTGAGGCTTGGATGAGGCTTTGTCAATATCAGACCAGCTCCTTCCTATTGGGGGCTGAATTCCTTTGGGGCCATCAGAGAGGCCAACAGGAAGAAATCATGGAGTTCTTGCAACACACTCAGAAGTCAGTAGGTCCACTCCACACATCAGTTGTAATTGGCCATATAGTAAAATATTTGGTAGCGTTATTCTTGTCCTTTTCCATATGTACAAGAGAGAAAAATACAACTTCACATCCTCCTAAGCAAGTGATCAAGTTTAGATATTTGTCCCCTCCAAATCTCATGTTGAAATGCGACCGCCTCATGTTGGAGGTCGGGCCTCATTGGAGGTGACTGGGTCATGTGTGCCCTCCCAGGGGTAATGAGTGAGTTCTTACTCTGTTAGTTCATGCAAGAATTGATTGTTTAAAAGAGTCTGGTGCTTCTCTCCCCTATCTCCTGCCTGCGCTCTCACCATGTGACATGCCTATTCCTCCTTCACTTTCCAGCATGATTGGAGGCTTCCTGAGTTCCTGACCAGAAGTAGATGCTGGCGCCATGCTTTGTGTATAGCCTGTAGAACCATGAGCCAAATAAACCACTTTTCTTTATGAATTATTCAGTCCCAGGTATTCCTTTATAGCAACACAAAACAGGAAAATACCAGAGCAACAGATCAGAATAAGTAATGCTGAGAGGACCTGATTTGCTATAGGTATTGTTCTAGGGTAGCCCTGGTATCCATTGAAGTCTCTGACTGTGAGCTCTGCCTGCATTAATATAACTGGACCAAAGGAAACAGAACTTTAGTTTTATGAATGGGTGTCTCTCCAAACAATTTTTCCTGGCTGAGCTTTGTTCATTAACATTTTTCAATTTCTAAAGAACAAATATTCTCCATTTCTCTTTTTATGCCCGGCCCACTCTCCTGATAGATATAACCTCCCTCCTGTTTAGTTCCATGAATTGTACTCCAACTGCCCAAACCCGAGAAAAGGAATTAATGACTCATTCTCTCTGTTGAGTAGAGGGCTTATTCCAGCTGGCTTGTGCTGTTCTGTGTGTATGGATTCTGTCAGCGGGGTTGAAATAAGATGTTAACTGGCAGTTATTCATTAATTTACATCAAGAACAATGACTTGTCAACCATTTCTGAAACATTTTGACTAACATTTTTCCTATTGCTTAGAACTGATCTTAAAAGCTGGGACAGGCATATGGAAGGAAGCAAGGATCCCAGTTATGCTGATTGAAATTAGGACTAATGGGTTTAACACAGAATGTTTATGCATGTAGAATGAAATATACACACACACACACATACGTGCACATACAAGGGGTCATACTTTATGTTTGCATTTTCCTCTAAAAGTATCCCTAAGAGGATCTGTGGTTAGTACTACATTTTTTTCATCATAGTTTGCTTAAAAGATAAAGCAGATATTATAATTATTTTCTTTACTGGAGGGACTGAGTTAAACAATAATTAACTGAACAAAAGCAATGTCCATGTACTACAAAACTTTACATAAATTACTGCTGTTCATTTTCACAGCACCCTATAAAGGATATTATCCCAACTTACAGATGTGGAAACTAAGACTAATTAACTTACCTAGAATCAAGGTGGCAGAGCCAAGACACGAATTCAAGTTTCTCTTCCTCTAATTTAACATTATTTCCTGTACAAATGTAAATGTTCTTAAAAAATAATGAATACATAATGGCAGGATTCATATCAATTTTCTGCCAGAATTACTGTGTTTACCTGAAGTAAAATATACTCATAAAGAAAGCAGAAAGTGCAGCTGGTGCTTACATCTAGGATGATTAACTGGCATGTACAGAATTTTTTTTCCTTCAATTGCAAAATGAATGCAGTAAAATTTCAGGGCAATGGGTTTTTTCTCCACACAAGACAAGGTGATCTGAATGATACAGAAGGGAAATGCCATACATGGAAATAATATATCAAAGATTCATTATGGTCATTCTTCAGGTCATTTTTGATGTCTACACCTTTCAACATTTGAGAAGTTGTATATTACATGCACACAAACCCATATTCAAATATATAATTGGCTAAACAAGTATTTGTTTTAATAAAATAGTAATAATAAAATATTTATAGCAAAGGGGACAAGACTCAGGACTGAGAGGAAAAACTCAATTACAAAAAGACAGAAATACTTAAATATCTCTTGATGCACCTGCTTAGCAATGTCTACAATAGCTTTTTTAACACTATCAGAATATAGAGCATAAATTATAGTGTTTATCCTGCTTTTAAAGGAAAATTTTATCTCTTATTTTATGAAATCATGGTGGGAGAAAAGAATTCTTAACATGATTATTTGTCTCATATTTTATTTTAGGGTTCTGTTAGTGTTTTTAGGATACTATCAATGCAAGGTGTATGTACGTGTCCTGGCAGTTGAAGGAAAGACTAAGGAAAAAGATGAAAGAGAAGTGTCATGTCCCTTACCCTCCTCTTAAAGAAATGCTGAAGTTGCTGAGCAGAAAGTGCCACAGTCATGTCCCTTAATTTATCCCTCAATCTTTTCCAGAAGTAAAGTAACTACGCCTAAGCTCAGACAGTGACAGTCGTGAGAGAAAATCTTTATAGGAACAGTGATAGGAATAAAAGTGTGTGCATTGGGATAGATGTATTTTTTAATTACAGAAGTAACTATTAATCTATATAAGAGGGGCTCCTTCCACTCTCAGGGCTTCCAACTTAACCATCTGTGAAGAGTAGGTCCTTCAAAACCAACTGCAGCGGCAAAATTCTGAGATGATATTTCCAGACTCAGCAGATAGGAACAGGGGTGCTAAGATGAGATATGGCAGGGAATATTAGTCAGGGTTCTCCAGAGGGACAGAACCAATTGTGTGTGTGTATATGTGTGTGTGTGTGTGTGTGTGTCTGTGTCTGTGTGTGTGTGTGTGTGTGTGTGTGAGAGAGAGAGAGAGAGAGAGAGAGAGAGAGAGAGAGAGAGAGAGAGACAGAGGCAGAGAGGCAGAAAGAGAGTGCCTTAAGGAATTGACTCACAATTATGGAGACTGGCAAATCTAAAATCTTCAGGCTGGGTTGGCAGTCTAGATACTCAGGAAAAGCTGATATTGCTGTTTAAGTTCATAAGATTTCTGTTGTCAGAATTCTCTCTCATTTGGGAAGAGGCCAGTCTTTTGTTCTATTTGGGCCTTCTACCGATTGAATCAGTCCCCTTCACATTATGGAGGGCAATATGCTTGACTCAAAGTTCATTGATTTAAATGTAAATCTCATCTGAAAACACCCTCCTAGAAATATTCAGAATAATGTTTGACAAAATATCCAGGGACCATGGCCCAGCCAAGTTGACACATAAAACTGACCATTACAAGTCTAGTTGGCACCCATATACATCTCCTTAAACCATTTTTAATCTCCAGATGTGGTCACATTCTGAGGAACTGGTGGTTAGAGCTTCAACATATGCATTTCGAGGAGATACAGTTTAGTCCACATTATGGAGATAGCCCTATGATTTTTTTTTTGTTTCCATTCCTATTGGCAGAGACAGTTGAGGAAAAGGGAAAGTTCCCTTTCATTTATTTTACTCTCCTGCACATTAATCTTTAAGGAGAGAATAGAATGACAGTTGCGGCACACAACAAGGATTGAAGGGCAGCCCACTTGAGTCCATGCACTCCCAGAGCAAAGCAAAGGAACATTAGATTAGTGGGGTAGGGACTAAAGAAGTAAACAGAATTGAAACTGGCAGAAGATAGGGTCATTGTAGAGTGGAAAAATAGATCTGAAACATGGTTGTTAAGTCATAAGCTAATATTTGGAAAGACAGACTCCACTTACTTTTTTCCAATAGATATATATTTACTGAAATCTTGGGAAAGCTAAGCTTACGATCGGGAATAACCAGGCTATATCCCTTGGGTCCCAAAGTCAATAAGCAGGAAGAGCTTGGTGTTTAAGTCCTTAGGAATGGGTCGTACCACTTGGAAAAGAGAAGAGATGTTTAGATCCATGGATTGTTATCATCTGCAACCCAGGAGGCTCTTTGATTCTTCATATCACATTATTTTTACCTGAGGATTGTAGATACCCTACAGTCGAAAAGCCTCTGGTCAATCTGCCTTGGAACCACAGGATACATTAGGCAAGGCCTGGGGCTGACTTTGACAAAGGACACAGTATTGCTGGCAGAAGAAATCACTCTTAAAGAGAATATAGATGCTACTGTGAGAGACTCATCAACTGATTAAGATCCTGTTGAATATTCTCAAATTGAGTTTGAGCTTGTTGACAAAAACCAGGCTTAGGCAGAGGGATGATGATCCTGAGAGCATCCTATCTCCACCAATAGGAGTATGTTTTCAACCTAGTATGTGTTGTTGTTGTTTTTTTAATTTTTATTTTAGGTTCCAGGGTACATATGCAGGTTTGTTATATAGGTAAACTAATGTCATGGGGGTTTGTAGTACAGGTTACTTCATCACCCAGGCGTTAAGCCTGGTACCCAATAGGTACTTTTTCTGATCCTCTCTCTCCTCCTACCCTCCACCCTCAAGTAGGCCCCAGTGTCTGTTTTTCATCTCTATGTGTCCATGAGTTTTCATCATTTAGCTCCCACTTATTAGTGAGAACATGTAGTATTTGATTTTCTGTTCATGTGTCAGTGTGCTAAGGATGATGGCCTCCATCCTTGCCATGAAAAACAACAGGAAAATAAAGCACCACCCTTGGGCATGCCTCTAGAACTTGAGGTTCAAGAAAGACAGAAGAGTGGCAGAAAACTGTATCTTAAGTATATTCTTTATCTATTGTCAGTCCTCAATCTGGCAAGAACATTGCTGCTACCTGACCTCATAGACATGCATTTGAACTACTACTTTTAGTATCTGCTGTAAGATCTGATTTAAGAACAGATAAGCTTGGTTATCTGAATAGAATAAGTTTGGTTCTCTAGGAATCAATTTTCCCAAATTTCGCAGTTGTTCTATGTACAGTCACATTGTATATTACAAAATATATGTTTAATTGTCACAATCAAGTATAATTCAGTTTTTAAAAGCTCAAACTGCATCCTGATAGACACTATGAATAAATAAATATATATGTCAACATCTCCCTATCCCCAATTCCTCCCTCATCAAAAACTAAATAAAGGGCAAATGAATAAATAAATAAAAATGTTTAAACTGCTGACCTTCCTGTCAACAAAGATTATATGAGTTACAAGAATCTGTTTTCTAGCTGGAGACGTGGGCGCAGCCAAGAGTATGCCTCCGCCATTAACACCACTAAACCCAACCTACTCACAAACAACAGCTGCATAAAAAGGCCAAGCTTAGTATCATGTGTAATTTATGAGAGCTTGTTAAAACACATACATGCACACAAAGCTGAATGAATAATACTAGGTGATGGTTAGGAAACAGAAAATTCCCAAAGCATCTCTTCTTTTTAATGAAGAATCAAAAATACTGTTTTATTAAAATCGGGAGGAAAAAGGCGTAAGGCCAAGTGTGTTGGGTTGGGCTTGCAACTTTACTTTGGTTACAAATTTAAAGGCCAAAGAGTTAGAGATTGTGTATATGGGTATGTGGGTTGTGGGGTGGGGTGGGGGACTTATCAATACAATAGGTAAAATGAATGGTAGATGGTGTCTGGGATAATGTGGCATATTTTATCTCAAATCCCAACCTTATCTCCCCATGGGTGATTTGGATCATGAGCAAGATTTGGCTTTAGGCTAGTTTTCAATTCCCAGGATTCTAACTCCTTCATAGCACCACCCTTATGCTCACTAATCCCTCCATCTTTAAGACACCTGGATAATGAGCTATCTGCATGGTTGGAAATAGTCTGGGTTTGTTCCAAATTTTACATTAGATAACAGGTCAGCAACAAAATAATGGGAGGGGGAAGTTAGAAAACATTAAATCTTATTTCATGCCATGTGGTACAGTATATGTGTGTTTTTTTTAAATAAAAGAAAGTGACATATATTGTAGTTCAATTGGATATTTACATTTCATGTACTCCGTAATGATAGCAGTAGTTATAGAAATCTTAGCCACTTTCAAAGGACATTTTTCCCAGCAAGATGACTGACAGAATTTTTCAAAGTATAGAGAGAAACTGAGGCATAAAATTTACCTGAGAGCAGTCCTATTTAAATCGGACAAAATAATTACCTTTCCTTATATCCCTCTTCTAGAGTTTTCCTAGTATAATTTAATACATAGATAGTACTAGAAAGAAAAAGACATTTTAAATTAAGACCAATGTGAAACATTATACCAATTTAGTATCATTTTGCCCATTACCCTTATAGAAACTAAAAATAGAATGAGTGCTCAGAATTTGTACTGTAACTGCCTGCCACTTACATGGGATAACTATCTTTAGTTCCATCGTCCTTATTAAAGGTTTTCATTATGAGTTCATTTATGGAAATGTTATCTCACAGAGTTTTTTTTAGAGAGTTTTCTGAGATCTCAAAATGAGGTCTCAGAAACATGATTAGAACATAGTCATTTAGTTTCCCAGCAAATGCTGATCCTTTCCAGGAAAGTTCTATAAATAAGGAACCAAAGCTGGTTGTCAGTAATTTGAAGTAGCCAGGTTGGATTGTGAATATTAATGTGTAAATTATAGCTTGTGCCAGCTATATACAACCAGGATTATATGCATATCTTCCCACAGTTTATTTTAAGTCTGAATTTGCATACAAACACTGGTCTAATTGAGTTTAAAAAAAAATTCTTAAGAGATGCCATGTGTTACTTAAAGATGTTTTGTTTTGAAACTTTGTAATAGGTAAGATCCACCAATATTTGTAAAGTTTACCATTTGTAGGAAACATTCTATTCTCAGTAATTCCCAGTGAAAGTAGTAGGTGGGCTAGAGATCATAAAATCCAGTCTTCAGGGGATCAAGCTGGAACACGACTGGGTAGCTGGTAGGGTAGTGACAGCACTGCTTCTAGGAGAGATCAGAAATGGGGGACGAGACTGAGTGCAAAGTCAAGGTCAAAAAGGTTACTCTTGGCTTTTGGCTACTTCTCTGTAAAGAGTACTGTTTCTCTATTTGAAGGAGTGATTTTAGTTCAGAAGTATATTGGAAAAGTGAAAGAATTCCTAGAGAAAAGCTAATCCCAGACGAGATAGTGAACGACTTATAGTTTATTATCCAATGACCTTTAGCACAGCAACTACACATGTGCGCAAGCGTAACTACTGGGCTGCTCTGGAGTTCACCAGAAACCCCTTGCCCTTAGTTTGAAGGAGGGAAAGAAATATCTCTGTAATTATCGCTGTAAATCCTTTGCTTTTGACATAATTGATTCTCTGGCATTTAAAATTTATATCCACTCACCCATAGGATTCTTTTAACTCTTTCATTAGTCATTTCCTTGTAAGAACAGGTCTGCTAGTTATAGAGAATGTTCAGTATCTTTCATAATCCTTGTCTTTATGGGACCAAACATTTCTGCCTTGTGCTAGAAAGATTTTTCAGCCCAGCCCCAGGCAACCACCATTCATTCTACTCTCTGCTTCTATGAGTTTGACTATTTTAGTTACCTCACAAATGCTTTTGCTGTATTTGTTTTGTATTTTCATTACTCTGTTTGATGGCAATGCTAGAAATTCAGGAGCTACAGCTTCTCTCCAACATGAATGCTATCTTGTCAATGCCTTCGAAGAATAAAGATCATAATTCTTTCTTTTATATTGTGATTTCTATGAGAAGAGTTTTCTATCATCCTGGATCCAGATGGAAGATACTAACTTTCAGACTAAGTGTTCACTGGACAATTTTTCTTTCATTATTCCTAAGGTCTTTATTGTACATATGATGGTGTCTCCAATAGTTAAATATACCTCTAACTACAACATGTAATTTAAATTCATACCTCACATGGGATTATATTGAAGATTTTTGGTTCAAATATTTCTCAAATTTGAGTTGTATTCAGAACTTAAGGGAGGTCTAATGCCATAGGCAGGGATTAGAAGTCCAGGCCAGACATCTGAAGCTGTCAGCTTGGGTGCTGTTGATGTGAAGTGAATTGGATCACACAAAGATAGACATGACCACAGTCAGGTGTGACACTTGATGTGCCTATGCTTTGCCTCTTAGCTAGTTCTTAGTCATTCCATGTACTGTGCTCCTTAGTAGAAGCCAGAACACTTCAGGTAGAATTCTGTGAAATCCTCACAAGGCACAGAAATGTAATGGCATTTCTGAGAGTCACAAGTGTTCACTGAAGTAGAAATTATGTTCTCATTACATTAGCTTAATGCTGGGTATATTGGGACTCTTGCAAATGGACATTTTGTTCATGGATATTTTGTTTTAGCAATTTAAAGAATGTTAATTGGCTTAATATTTTAGAGTGAACATTTTAAAGTGATAAAGAAAAATAAGAAACTTTCTTAGCTCAATTAAAAATACATGTGTATTTTTGGTCCACACAAATCACATTACCCAAATAATTCAGACCACTTGGCTAGAAAAGGCAAGACAAAGTGTTTCTGAGAGTGTCTCTGCATTTAGATAGACGTTTTAATTCCATACTTAGAGATCATCCACTAGGGTTTCTTTGAACTTGGTGAAGAATATTCAGCATCTTGCCTAAGCTCTGGGAATGTGAACATCAATTATGAATATAGATCATCTCAGTTTGTGCATAGCACACTTTCTCTCAGTCCAATATAAACTTGTGTGAATAGATCTGTTTACTGTGACAACCACAACTTATATTAACTTGCTGATATACTTTTTCCAACATATTTTCTTGGGTCTGCATTTTTCAAAGATCAAAATTCCTGCATCTTCAGCACGAGTAGGTTGAAGAACACATAATATGGATAGTGATTAGGAACATTCAGACATGGGGAAGAGGTGACATATTGTTTACTGTTTTTAAAAGATGTGTTATAAATTTCACTTAGTCAAACTAACTTGATGAAATCAACATAGCTTTATGAGGAAGAATAAGCTCTGCAAGTTATATTTTTATATGAGATGAAATAATGAGTCAGTCTTCTTGAAGTTTTTTACATTATTATAGCAAGAACATTTAAGATGAGATATACCCTTTCAGCACTTTAAAGTTTAAGTGTACAATATAGCATTGTTAACTCTAGGTAGAGAAGATCTTAGCATCTGATGTAACTGAAACTACATGCATCGAATAGCACCTCCCCATTTCTCCTACTTCCCAGCCCCAGGAAATCACCATTAATTCTACTCTTTGCTTCTGTGAGTTTGACTATTTTACATACCTCGTTGATAATGGTTTGGATGTTTGTCCCCTCCAAATTGCATGTAGAAATGTGATTCCCAATGTTGGAGGTGGGGTCTAATGGGAGGCAAGTGGATCATGGGGGCAGATCCCTCATGAATGGTTTAGCACAATCTCCTTGGTGATAAGTAAGTTTTTGTTCTGAGTTCGCGTGAGATCTGGTTGTTTAAAAATGTGTAGCATCTCCCTCCCCCACCATCTTTCCCCTTTTGCCTTCCACCATGATTATAAGCTTCCTGAGGCCCTCACTAGAAATAGATGCTGGAGCCATGTGGTGCAGCATGCAGGACTGTGAGTCAATTAAACCTCTTTTATTTCTTAAGTTACCCAGCCTCAGGTATTTCTTTTCTTTTCTTTTCTTTTCTTTTCTTTTCTTTTCTTTTCTTTTCTTTTCTTTCTTTCTTTCTTTCTTTTTTTTTTTTTTTTGAGATAGCTCAGGCTGGAGTGCAGTGGCTCACGGCAACCTTTGCCTCCCGGGTTCAAGCAATTCTGCCTCAGCCTCCCAAGTAGCTGGGACTACAGGTGCGTGCACCCACGCCCAACTAATTTTTGTATTTTTGGTAGAGATGTGGTTTCACCATATTAGCCAAGCTGGTCTTGAACTTCTGACCTTGTAATCTGCCCACCTCAGGTTCCCAAAGTGCTGGGATTACAGGTGTGAGGCCCTGCGCCCAGCCATATTTGTTTGTAGTAATGCAAATGGCCTCACACACTCATGTAAGCGAAAATCATGCAGCATTTGTCATTCTTTGACTGGCTTATTTCCCTTAGTGTGATGTCTTCCAGGTGTATCCACATTGTCACATAAAATGAAGTTTTGATAACAGTTCTAAGACTTAGCTGAAGTCAAATGGAATGCTTCTGGTACTGCCTCATAGCTTGTTATCTCCTGGACTTGACTGTGGCCATTACCTATTCCCGCCCTGCTCTGCAAGGTGGTATTCTAGCCATCCTTCAAGGTCCTGCATGAATACCATCTCCTCTAGGAAGCCTTCCTTTGGTTTCAAGGCAGAGTTCAATCTTACCTCATCTGAAAACCAGTGACACTTTGGAGTACCTCATGATAGCCCTTCACAAACTCCTTTAATGTGACTGTGTGTGTGTATCATCTCTCTACAGTGAGAATAAAATCTCCAAAGCCAGGAACTACATCTTCCTCACTTCCTCATTCTCCACTGGGCCTTGTGTTTAATACTTGAATGAAAATTCAATAAGTATCTGTTGATGGGTAAATAATCAGGGAAAACAAATTCCAGACCAGGTCTGATAAAGTGGATTATATGGGTCAACATTGTGGAAAGTAAGCTTTCGAAGTATTGTAACTGATGAAAAGCAGTCCATCATGGTTAATGGGCTACCTGAGCAAATACCTTTCCTGAGCTTTTTCTTGAATTCATAGAATCTTGGGTCTGCAAGAAAACTTACAAGTCATCACTTTTTTTTTTTTTAATGAGATGAAGTCTTGCTCTGTTGCCAGGCTGGAGTGCAGTGGCGCGATTTCGGCTCACTGCAACCTCTGCCTCCCGGGTTCAAGCGATTCTCCTGCCTCAGCCTTCTGAGTACCTGGGACTACAGGTGCATGCCACCATGCCCAGCTATTTTTTTTTTTTTTTGGTATTTTTAGTACAGACGGGGTTTCACCATATTGGCCAGGATGATCTCAATCTCTTGACCTCATGATCCACCTGCCTCAGCCTCCGAAAGTGCTGGGATTACAGGCGCGAGCCACTGCTCCTGGCCCAACTCATCACATTTAGCCTCTCAGTCTTCTATGTTAGAAAACATTGATCCAAAAAATAAAATGATTTCTTCAATGCTAGATAGTCGCTGAAGTAGGACTAGAACTCAAGTGTTTTAAAGCCTGCTTCACATTTCTTGTTACTAAGCTGCACTGCCTCCCACATATGGCCTATTTTGGTCTCTAAACTGTCATGAAAACAGATGCTAGGTCCCTGTCAAAATGTTTGTGTATTTCTGGGTGTAAAAAGGTGTGTGTGTGTGTGTGTGTATGTGTGTGTGTTTGTGTCTGTGCTCATGTGCATGGATCCCTGGTGGAGGGGGGAGAAAGGCAATTTGTAGCTGCAGACTTCTGTCATTGCACGCAGTGCACCCTGCCATGGTGAGTTCATACTCCACAGCAATAGAACAGCTGCTGCAAAGGGATGATGTGCTATTTTCATCTTGGATGTGTGTTTTGCATCAGGCTCTTAGCAACGGCAAGAGTAAACCTCTGTAAAGTACACCTTCTTAACCTTTTACTGTTACGCACACTTAGTCCACAGAAACAATACGTTTAACGGGAGTTTTTCCTGCTGGACCATTAAATATGCAGTTCTTGCATATGAAACATGAATATTTTGTTCCCTTCAGTAGAATAGCAATAATAATAACACTACTAGTAATACCAGCTAAAATATTTTAAGTTCTTTTTTCAAACGAAAAAATTTTTTTAGATGCCATATTTTTTCACTCTAGGGCAACAGTCATCTTGTATAACTTTGAAATCACACTAAAACCCTCTGTAGCAACATAAAGATAGAAAAATCCTCCTTTCAGCAATATGGCACTGTGTGCAATGAGCAAATGCAATGATACAGAAGGAAGATTGAGTTTAAGAGTATCAGCAGCAAAGTGACAGAAACACTCAGACATTAAAAACTAAAAATTAGACTTAATTGATTACAGGTGGGAGGAGCCTATTACTTTTGGTGAGGACACATATAGGTGGGAAAAAGAGAAAGAAAAAAACATATCTATGACAAGAAGCTTCACATATTTCATTTTGATAATACTTTTTGACACTAAAGGAAACAACGTTTTCTGTCATGTGTGTTCCAAGTAATGCCATTCTGTTTCTCATCGATCTTTGGACCTGGCTGTATAATCTATGTGGTGAAGCAGAACTCCTTTATTATTAATTTTTAGTAGCTACATTTGTAAGTCTTTTGCTGACAATTATAAGGAAGCTCTTGTATATTGACAAGAGCATAAATCTATCAACAGCCAGGTTCATGTCTAGAGTCACCTCTTAAAGGCTATAAGATACTGGGCAAGTCATTTCATTTCTTTAAAGCTGTTTCCTCATCTGTGAAATGCTGATAGAATCATACTTTACATAGATCAGATGTAAATAAGAATAGCTGTAAGTTAGTGCTCAGGAAATTATAGTATTCTGTGCAAATCTTATTAACTTCGGTTTTCTTTCAAACACTGATTAATTTATATATAGCTGAAAATACACAGAATCATTGTCATGGACTAAATTTTAAGATGTCTTAGGAAAAGAGCTCAGGCTGAAGTGTGGTGGCATGGTCTTGGCTCACTGCATCCTCTGCCTCCCAGGTTCAAGTGATTCTCCTGCCTCACCATCCTGAGAAGCTGGGATTACAGGTGCCCGCCATCACGCCCAGCTAATTTTTGTATTTTTACTAGAGACAGGGATTTATCATGTTGGCCAGGTTGTTCTCGAACTCTTGACCTCAGATGCTCCGCCTGCCTTGGCCCCCCGAAGTGCTGAGATTACAGGCGTGAACCGCTGTACCCAGCCAGGACAAGAATATTTTTGAAACTATGAGCTTTATCATTAGAGACATTAAAACTTCAGAAGGAAAGAGAGCTTTGAGTTCTTCTGAGCCAACTCCTTCCTTTTATCACCACCAACAACCTGAAGCCTACAGTAACATGAGCAGGAAGAAGTGAAAGCAGATTTGGGGCTGAGGTCTTCTTCGTTTATGTCCAGTGATCTTTCCATTTCACCCACCATACTCTACATTTGTCACTACCACAACCATCGTCATCATTATGACCAAAATTAAATCTAAACAAGTTTTCACAAAGTAATTGCATTTTCATGTTAAAGATCAGGCAGTTCACATCCATTTCCTCTTTTGTCAAATGAAGGAATTGGATGAGGTGATTTATGTAATTCCTACAACCTCTCGGTGCTAACAAACCAACATTCAGTGACATTTACAATGATCATGGTGGCAAGTTGGGAGAGAGAAAAGGCATTTCTGAAGTAATAATAAAATGAGTAAAATAAGATGGTAGTGCTGCATGTTGACATTGTGAACTTTGCATTTTTACTTTCTCTCATCCAAATCACAGTAAAGGAGCTGAAACAAGATTTTAGTTAATTGGTAGCCACACGTGCCTGCATGGCTGGTATGCCAGGTTTTGTTTTACTCACACTGCTGTACCATATCCAAGGCCAGAGTGAATTTCGGTGCCATGGGCTCTACAAGAGCAAGACTGGAGTAGGAGCTAAAGTCAAGTTCCCATTGGAGAGGATTGACCAACTGATAGAGGACAAAAATGAAGAGCCAAAGGGGAGAAGGGACCAGAAGTACTGAGATCTGAAAGCAAATAGCCTAACATTTAGAGCTGACCATGTGAAATGAGGCCAGCCAGGGCTGGTGCAGAGCCAGAACAAGGAAGGCCAGAAAGCTAAGGTGAGATTTTGGAAACAAATATGATGAGAGCTTATTGTAGGGGAGTCTTTTGGGGATCTATGGCCTTGATCTGATGGGTCTGCTTGTCCCCAATGCTCCTTCAGACATGCTCCTTGAAGCTTCATGCCTGCCTTAGCGAGAGATTGAAAATGAACTTATATTTTAGAAACAAAGACACTAAGACCATTCACAAAAATTCAAGAAGTAATTTAAAAAAATACAGTAACATTTAAAAAATATATGTTATTTCACAACATATGTAAAACTATTACAATACCTTGACATCCCAGCACATTTTGGGGTGTCAAAATTTGGCAGGGGGCAGTGGCTCATGGCTATAATCCCAGCACTCTGGGAGGCTGAAGCAAGAGGATTGCTTGAACCCAGTTCTAGACTAACCTGGTCAACATGGCAAAACCTTGTCTCTACAAAAAATAGAAAAACTTAGCCAGGCCCGGTAGTGCGCACTTGTAGTAACAGCTGCTCAAAAGGCTGAGGCAAGAGGATTACTTGATCCTGAGAGTTTAAGGCTACAGTAAACTAAGCTGTGATCATGCCACTGCACTCCAGCCTGGGTGACAGAGCAAGACCCTGTCCCCAAAGAAAAGAAACAAGAAGAAGAAGAAAGAAAATAGAAATAGTGTATGTTGATAGGAAACTTAGTGAAGAACATTAAGAAGATTTCCTTGAGCTCTTGGTTGCCATGGTGGAGCTGTGGGAGCTCCAGGGTCAGAAGATGGTGGACTCTATGAAGCAGTCTCTTAAGGGAGGTAGATCTGGGAGATGTAATTTTTCATGTTCAGCACCAGCTGTTGTGAGGATAGCCAGGTGTTTATGCAGCAGGTGTGGCAGTGCACAGAGGACTGCCACATGCCTCTGGCTCAAGCCCAAGCTTTGGGGACTATGGAGATAAAGAAGTTCCAAGGCTACCTGTCCCAGTGCACCATGCATTGCAATGACAAAGCCAGAGATTCACTAGATGCAGGGAGTGAGGAGCTTTAGGCAAAGTGACAGCTGGACACTTGTGTGACCAAGTGTTGATCTGTGCATGTCACCCTGACAATGACCAAGGAGATGAAGGAGATGCTCTCATCCATTGGGATACACATCTTTGCCAGTGACCATCAGGGCTGAGGACACGAATCTATTTAACAAAAGGAAGGAGAATTTTAGTCTTTAAGGCAAGTATCATGAATGAAGAAATTAAGGATAGCAACAAGTATAAGGCCTATGTCACTTGCCTTTGGACAAAGCTCCCTTTACGTTTCAATCCTAGAAACTGAAATGAAAAAAACTAGTGCTAAAATTAGGATCAGAGATAGTACAGGAAAGTGTATTTGAGTCAAAATTCCATGTGGCAAGTGCTTGTCCTGGCAGCAGGAATATCCTTGTACTAAGCCAGAGCCTTCCAAGGTACAGGTTCTTTTTTACTACATAGGAACCGACAGACTGGCAGGGTCCTCTAATCTGGCTGTGATCTGGTGGAGTTTGAGGAGAGGTGTTTCTGTTTGTTGCCAGGCTCCTATTTACCATAAGTGTTGCTGCACCATTTTCCATAAACTATAAAACAAAATCCACGAGATAATTCATGTAGAGAGCAAAAAAGGTTTGTTGGTCTTTGTTTTGCTTGGTTTTGTTTTATATGTACAAGGGCATAAAGTTGATTTAGGATGTGGAGTTGGGAAAGAGGGTAGTTTGGATAAGAACTTTGAAAGGTTGCTTATGGGTATCCTTTGCTGGATGTGCCTCTCTTGAAATTCTTACTCACTGCATCTTTCAGCCTGGATATGATGCAAAAACATGAGTGGTGACTTCACATTTAGGTTTGAAAGCAGAGATTCCTTCTTATTGGCTGATGGGTCCTGAGGCTGTCTGCAGCCCAGTGGCAGGACAATCTAGCAGAAATATTTTGCACTTAAAGAGATGGGGGGTTTTGGTTGTGATATATACCTGTATCCAGGAATAAACAGTGAAAGAGGAACCGTTGGCTACTTAATTAAAGGAGATGTGAAGTGCTGAATTTGGAAAAACCTGGATTTCATAGAATGGAATGGAATGAAAGCCCAAACCCAGCATTGCTTATGTAGCCCCTGAATTAACAGAACCCTGTTGAGACAATACCCTGGCAACAGGAAGGTCAAAGAAGAAAAAGTAAGCAACTTGGCTAGGATGAGCTGTGACTTCCTTAGAGCAAAGGAGAGGCAGCCCCATTACCAAATACCACTTTTGCCCAGGCTGTTGTGACATGCAGTGCTCCTGCCCAGCATGACACCTGATTTTGACAAGGACCTTGTTATCTTTCCACCAAGTGATCACTTGAAATGATATAGCCTGTATGTTGTTCCCAAGCTGTCATATATTTTCCTGGTTGTTCGATTTTAACAATGAGAATAATAAGGTTTAATACTCCTCCCTGAGACAAGATTTGCTTATTTCCCAGTTTGAAATTACTTTGCTAAGAGGGATATAATGAGTTCTATAGTGAAACAATTATGTGTTTCATCCTAATTTCTGAAACTCTTGATTGAAAATTCAAGTCCGTTGTTTGTCTTCCACCCTATCCTTTGGTTCTGTCACCTCAGAACTAACACCTTGACAAAGTATTTCTCTTTTGTCTTTCTACCCTCCCTCCAAAAAATAGCCCAGGATTCCATTTACTTATAAACTTGCTTTCTGAACTTTATTTTTAATTTGAGCTTTTTTTTTTTTTTTTTTTTTTTTTGAGACAGTCTCGCTCTGTTTCCAGGCCGGTGTGCAGTGGCGCGATCTCAGCTCACCGCAACCTCTGTCTCCCTGGTTCAAGTGATTCTCCTGCCTCAGCCTCCCAAGTAGCTGGGATTACAGGCAGACGCCACCATGCCCAGCTAATTTTTGTATTTTTAGTGGAGACAGGGTTTCACCATGTTGGCCAGGATAGTCTCGATCTCCCGACCTCGTGATCCACCTGCCTCCGCCTCCCAAAGTGCTGGGATTACAGGCATGAGCCTCCGCGCCTTGCCATTTTCAGCATTTTTTAATATCAGTTATGGATTCATTGTTTTCAATATAAGATAACATGAGCAGAGACTGTGTGGGTGGGATTGAGAGTGAAGACTGGGCTCATTGACAGCCTCTCATCATCTCATCAAGCAGAGTTTCCCATATCCTCTGAATCTATGCCTGTGTAACTCCAAATATTAGCATAAATATAAAAAAACCTCATCCATTTAGATATTTTATCTACATGATGTCAACTATTGAAATGAATCTAAATTCTTTTCACAATGATTTAGGCAAGAAACACTGGCTTGGAGTAACGTCAGAAAACATGTCATGTAGCGAACATTTATAGACCATCTTTTAAATTGTCCATATGAAAAGAATAACATCTAGCTGATTAGATGTATTTTAGGGGAATTTGGGAAAGAATAAATAACTCTGTGCCTTATGACTGTCCTGATATCTGCTATTTATATCTCTGTTCTGGGCAAAGAATACCAAAACAGAATGAATTAATTGTTGTGCATGCTATTATGTCTTGGATGTAGTAATATCAACATTTATAAAAATATCAACTCAGTACAGATAAAAAATAGAAAGTAATTTTCCTCTTTTGTTTTTAAAGGAGGAAAAATATTATTATAGACCCTGAACCTCCTTCTTCACTGAATGGGAAGAAATAAAAGCTATGGAAGCCTGTAGATATGAAATAATAAGAAGGTAATGTGATGGAAAGTGGCTGGGGCTATGTAGTTTGCATCTCCAGAAAAGGCTTCTCTGAGAAGGAGGCTTTGAGCTTGGAGAGCTGAGTAACAAGAAGAAGTCAACCATGTAGGGAACAGTATTTCAGGCAGAGGGAACAGCAAGCGCAAAGGCTAAGGTGGGAATGATTCCAGCCATAGTAGCCAGAGTCTACGATGCAAGGGCTGGGAGGGGTGGTAGTGAAAGGAGTTGCATTTTATTTGAAGATCAACTGGAAACCAACACATAGCATTAAGCAAGAAATGGCATGATATGATTTATAGTTTTAAAAGATTACAATGGTTGTTCTGTAAGAAGATGCCAGAAGAAGCAAGGAGACCAGATGTGTCTATTTTAAAGATTTTTTCATTGATACGTATTTATAGGATACCTGTGATATTTTGATACATACATACAATGTGTAATGATCAGATCACACACAACATATCTATCACCTCAAACCTTATCATGTCTTTGTGTTGGGAACATTTCAAATCTGTTCTTTTAGCTATCTTGAAATATAAAATATATTATTGTTAATTATATGTCTTAGTCTGTTTTGTGTTGTTATAAAATAATTTATAAAGGAAAAAGATGTATTTGGTTCACAGTTGTGATGTCTGGAAAAATTCAAAATTGGGCATCTGTATTTGGTGAGGGCCACAGGCCCCTTCCCCTCATGGAGGAAGGTATAGAGAGCCAGTATGTGCAGAGATTACATGGTGAGAAAGGAAACAAGAAGGAAACGGAGGAAACTAGCAGAGGGAGAACTCGTTCTGTTAGTTCCTGCAAGAGTAACTAACTCACTCCCGATCTCCCCAGCTCCCTGGTTAAGGCATTAATCTATTTATGAAAGTTTTACATCCATCACCCAAACACCTTCCATTAGGCCCCACCTTCAACACTGAGAATCAAATTTCAACATGAGGTGTATGGGGGCAAGCATCCAAACTGTAGCACTATAGTCACTCAAATGTGCTATTGTACACTAGGACTTATTTATTCTTCCTATCTAACTGTATGTTTTTGCACATTAACCAAACTCTCTTCATTCCTTACCCCCTCATCGTTCCCTGCCTCCAGTAACTATATATCTACTCTCTATCTTCATAAGATTCACTTTTCAGCTTCCACATATGAACGAGAACATGCAATATTTGTGATTTGATGTTAGGCTTATTTCATGTAACATAATGACCTCCAATTCCATCTATGTTGCTGCAAATGACAGGATTTCATTCTTTCTTGTGGCTAAATAATATTCCTTTGTACATATTTACCACATTTTCTTTATCCATTTACTCATTGATGGATACTTAGGTTACTTTCATACACTGTTATTGTGAATAGTGCAACAATAAACATAGGTGTGAAGTTATCCCTTTGATGTGCTTTTTTCCTCTTCTTTGGATCAATACCCAAGATTGAGATTGCTGGATCATATGGTAGTTCTATTTTTAGTTCTTTGAGGAGTCTCCAGACTGTTTTCCATAATGGCTATGCAAATTTCCATTCAACAGTGTATAAAAGTTCCATTTTCTCGGCATCTTTGCCAGCATTTGTAAAATTTTTTGTCTTTTTGGTAACAACCATACTAACTAGGCTAAGATAATACCTCATTGTGGTTTTGATTTGCATTTCCCTGATAATTCCAGGAAAGAGATGACATTGGGTTAGGTTAGAGTGGAACCAGGGGATGAGTACAAAAGATGAGGAGAAGTTAGAATCTATTTTAGAGAGTCAACAAAACTCACTAAATAGATGCAGTTAAGGAAGCAAGGAAAGTAACTAAGGGTAACACCTGTTTGTGGCTGAAGTAACTGAATAAATGGAGGTAAGACAATATGAGACAGCAAATATTTGGCGAATATCTCATGTGGTATTTTGGGGGAAAGGTGAAAATGCTATTAATTTAAAATCTCTATTATGCTTCCAATTGAAGATGTAAAGAATTGTCTAGAAAAGTCTGGAACTCGAGGAAGAGGTCAGGGTTAAAGATATAAATTTAGAAGACATTGGAATATAAGTTTAATTAAAGCCAGTTGGCCAGATGAGATCATCCATGTAGAGATTATAGAGAAGATAAGAGGGATCAAAACCAAGTCTTGTAGAATTCCAGTATTAAGAGTTGCCAGAGAAAGAAACTAACAAAGACAGAAAAAGCAGTCAGTAAGGTGGGAAGAAACCAAGAGGGCCCAATGTCACAAAAGCATTTCAGGCTACAGAAAGTGTTTAATTAAAGAGAAGATAGAAGAGCTTCCCTTGCGTTTGGCAATGGAGGTCACATTTGTGATCTGGACAGAATAGTTGCAGAGAGTAATGAATTTAAATTGTGCATCAAACTAAAAGACACACACTCTGGCCAAAGGAACAGCCACAGAAGGCTGGCATATGATGTGCCTGGCACGCAAGTTTTGGTTTTGTCCTTTGGATTCTCCTGTTAGATATACGTGGCTGTTAAACAAGGCCTCAGAAATAATGGCTTGGTAATGGATGATTCTGACAGGATATAAGAAATCCCAGAGTGTTAAGCTCATCAGGTTTATTGTTAGTTCTTGTTTCCTGGAAGTGTTTGAAGCCTTGACTCTATACAGTGAAATACTACTCCATTAAATTGTCTGACATTTTAGCACTTTAATTTAGTGCCAGGGACCACTTTTAGTGTAAAATGTTTCACAAAGGGATCTCTTTTAAACTGCCTGGCTTTTGTAACTCTCAGTTTTTTCTTCCAAGCCTTTCACCAGTGTAACCATCCCAAATTTGCATCTTGCCTGATGCTAACTGAGGAAGAAGGGCACCTGGGGTTCCACCAGCAGGAACAAAACATGTTAAAATTGTTGCAGAAGCCAATGAGATAAAAACAGATAGCACTGGGGCACAAAACCCTGGAACCTGTTGCAGGTGTTTAGCACTGACCTTCCACATAACCATGGGTAGCCATAGGACCTTTCTAACCCCCACTTTTCACATTTGTAAATGCAGGGAGCAGGAATTACATTTTAAATACATAATTTTTGTCACTGGTAGCATCTGTCTGGGGCCAGCGGCACAGGCAGTAAAGAGAATTTACCCAGACAGTTGTGAGGAAAGAAAGCCATATTGATTAGAGAAAGCAAGAAAATATGTTGCAAGGGTGCAATGGGCAGATCAGCAAGAGAGGAACTGACTGCAAGCAGACAAAGGCTTGGTGGGAATTTTATGGAATGGCACTTGTGCTGGAGAGGGCTATATGCTTTACCGATAACGCCAAAGTTGCAGTAAGCTAACTTGCAGTTTTCTCTTGTCCGAGGGTCTGAAAGTAAGTCAGGCATGAGAAGATTGTGAGTTGTTTGCACAGGAAGGCTATGTGTCCTGGACCATGAAGAAAGGCAGGCATGTAGCTTATCCGCTTTTTCTTTTTGTTTTCTCCTGCTCCCAACGGCCTGACTCCTTTTCTCTAATTAGGACTTCACAATTGTGGCATCTCATGTATTCTAAAGTATATGGTGACCATCTAAGGAAGTTGGTTTGAATATGCAGGTCTAGCAAAGAACATGCTCTAGATATAAAAACTAGGAAGCACCATCTAATTGAAGATGGAGATGAATGACTTCACCCTCGGGCAAGAAGGACTTAAGGAGAATAGGAAGGATGGCAGGAATGGAGGAACACATGGTGGATGGAAAGATGAGACACTGAAACAATTTGAAGACTGAAAGGTGAGAGTCTGAGGTCCAGGGCTTTACACTAGTGGTTGAAGAATCTTGATCACAGGCCAGCCAGGACCTCAAAGGCTCAAGAGAAATGATGACAAGGTTTGTTTGGCTTGTTTAGAGCTGGGCTGTAGAGTGGGAAGATTGTGGTTAAACCTTAGCTGAACTGATAAAAAGCATGAAGCTGTACTGAGAGATTTTTCAATTGTACATAGTTGCAGAAAGAAACAACCTGCCTCCATAGTAAATATTTGTGTTAGAACACAGTGGAGGAAGGTAGGGGGGAGCATGAACTGAAGGCGTTAACAGAGCATACGTAGTAGGCAGTTGGGATAGGAGTGCAAGGGAAGGATAGCTGGTGACAAGGTTGAGTCTGTGACTTAGAGGGGCTTAGGTCAAATTCTCCTCCTTCTACCCTTCTTCCAGTTCTTCTTCTCCCTCTTTATTCCTCCCGTTTCCCTTCCCACTCTTTTTCTCCTTCCCCCTGCCTCCTCTCTTCTTCCTCCTCTCTGCCTTTACTTTCTCCTTTAAAGTCTTAACAAAACAAAACAAAACAAAAACTGTACTGATAGAATCCTAAGTGTACTGAGAGATTTCTCAACTGTGGGCAGAATTGCTAAGTGGTAGTAAACTCAACACAACATTTATATTGCACTTTACAATACAGAAAGCACTTTCATGTAATTAACTCCTTTGATTTGATCATCACAACAATGCCTGAGGCTAATAGTTATAAACCTTGTTACTCATGAAGAAGCTGAAATTCTTATCAGTTAAATGTGTTGCTTGGGACTTAGTAATTGGCAAAGCAAGCCAAGTCTGTCTGCAGACCCCCTGGTCTTCTGGTTCCAAATCCCGTGCTCTTCTCATTATATAGCACAACACTTATTTTTTTATAAAAATGGAAAAGTCTTTTTTTATGTATTTACAGACAGTTCATGACTTTAGACATACACACGATAAAACCATTTTTATTAAATATAAAAAAATAGAGCAAATTTGGGTCCTTTTTTTATTTTCTAATGACAATGCTAAAAGCTAAAAGGCAATTGGCCATTGACGGGAGAACAAAGGAAACTGAATAATTAATAAAATGTATTCTAAATCCAGAAACTGTCAAAGTAGGCGATGTAAGAGATGCCACAGTTGCTTGGTTGTTCGTGACATCTGATGACGCTGCGTCTCAGTAATAAAAACTTCAGGGAATCTGAAAGAAATAATAATGTGCCACGGTATTTTGAGCTTACCACCACAAGAAATACTCTGTAATTGCATCAAATGATTATAAATGGCATATTTTTAGGGACATAATAAGCAATGCAAAGGACGGGTCTGGTTATTAGTGCCAAAATATGTATTTATTCCCATACTGCTTTTTTTCCCCAGGCATTTTCTGGCATCTCATTTCTGACTATTAAATTATACCCCAAATAGAATATGCAACTACATGTAACCGACCTATTCTGGTCTACATTAAGTGCAGCAGCATAAATAGAAACTGAAAAGAACCAGAAGCATTTAGAATTTTGTTTTTATTCATCTAATCTACTTGGCCTTTTGTCTGGGATGTAAGTGATTCTGAGCCCCTCTCCAGGCTCACACTTTCCCCAGGTTTCAGTACCTGGGGCTCACAATCTCAGTGGAAGAGTTTCAAGGCAATCTTCCACCCAGGACTGCTCATGCCTTGTATATACACAAAGCAGGGTTGCTCAAAACATAGGAAACAACTATGAGGAATAAAAAGGAAAAGCTTGTTCCTTAAAGAACAAGGAGGAGGCCAGCAGTCTTTTTCATACCTTCTTGTTTATAGAAAGCAGACCTTTTTTTTTTTTTTTTTTTTTTTAAGTAAAAGCAGATTTGGAGCATGAAAGAAATATGACCTAGATTGTGTTGTTTTCTTTTATTGTATATACAAATAGTTTAGCTGAAGTGAGCTATTCAGCTATTGATTTTAAATCATAAACTTAATTCCTCATCAAGGAAACAACAAATGGGATGTTTGGGGCAGATGCAAAGTTAAAGTATGTCTAAAGAAATAGCATGCTAACTGTGTTTTATGTGGAAGGTAAATTATAACAAAACAAATGAACCCCAAAACCCCAAAGATTTTCCCTTATAGTTATAGAAATTAGGAAATGCCCTAATGTGTATCTTTCCTTCCCATCTGTACGGAGATTTTGAATTTTATATAATTTGTACTAATATGTAACTAGACCAGCTATAGTCTGTTGAGGCTTTCTTGTGATGGAAAGCAGGTGAAATCAATTTTCAGTTGAAATAGGCTTTTCAGTTCACTATAGGATGTTTGTAGGGCTTTTTTAGAGAAGGGCTTTGCATTTAGACTCGAACAGTTTAGCAGGCTTCGTTGGAGGGTAAATCTGGCTGCTGGATCTACTTGGATGTTTTCTTTTCATAAGCAGAGTTGGAGATAAAGTGATTCTTGCTTTCAAATACACTTTTAACAATCCAAAAGTATAGTTGAAGCCCCTTTTTCTTTTGAGATAGGGTCTCACTCTGTTGCCCAGGATGGAGTGCAGTGGCACAATTTCAACTCACTTGTAGCCTCGACCTCACAGGCTCAGGTGATTCTCCCACCTCAGCCTCCCAAGTAGCTGGGACCACAGGCATGTGCCACCACATCCAGCTAATTTTTGTATATTTTGTGGAGTTGGGGTTTTGCTATGTTGCCCAGACTGGCCTTGAACTCCTGGGCTCAAGCTATCCTCCCTCCTTGGCATCCCAGAGTGCTGGGATTACAGGTGTAAGCCACCACTCCCAACCTAATTGAAGACTTGTATGTTAGGTGCTAAGTAATACAAAAGTAAAAGTGCCACTGTTTCTGTCCTCAAGGAATTTACAGTCTGGGGAAGGAGACACAATATAAACAAACCCACTGATGAGTAAATGATTACAAATTATGCAAAGTGCCCTGATAGAAAAGAATAGATATGCATTATCTCTGTATTCCCTGTGAAGGGCACCTGACCCATCAGGAAGGCCATTGATCATATCCATCAGTCTTCCAGGTATACCAAGGACATTGGATTGAATGTCACAGGACCTGGATTCAAGTCCTGCCATTGAATCCAGCTGTGTGTTTCTGGGCTTCAGTTTCTGTATATGCAGTAATAGTATTGAATATTAGTGTTGAGTAATAGCATTGAATGCCCTCCATGCTCATTGCATCTTCATCCACAATTACAATGTCTTGGTGGCTTTCTAAGTTTTTTTTAATTTTTAATTTTTGTAGGTACACAGTAGGTGTCTATATTTATGGAGTATGTGAGATATTTAGATAAAGGCATGCAATGCATAATAATCACATCGTGGAAAATGGAGTATCCATCTCCTTAGTGTTTAGCCTTTGTGTTACAAAAATATTCAATTATGTTCTTTATTTTAAAATGTACAATTACATTATTTTGACTATAGTCACACTGTCATGCTATTAAATACTAGGTCTTATTTATTCTTTCTAATTATTTTTTGTACTCTTTAACCATCTCTACCTCTCCCCGATCCCCCAGTACCCTTCCTAGCCTCTGGTAACTATCCTTCCATTCTCTATCTCCACGGGTCCAATTGTTTTGATTTTTACATTCAACAAATGAGTAAGAATATACAGTGTTTGTCTTTCTGTTCCTGGCTCACTTCACTTAACATAATGACCTCCAATTCCATCCATATTGTTGCAAATAACAGAATCTCATTGTTTAATGACTAAATAGTACTCCATTGTTTCTATGTACCACAATGTCTTTGTCCATTCATGTGTTGATGGATACTTAGGTTGCTTCCAAATCTTGGCTATTGTGAACAGTGCTGCAACAAACATGGATGTGCAGATATGTCTTTAACATACTGATTTCCTTTCTTTTGGGAATATACCCAGCAGTGGGATTGCTGGATCATATGTTAGCTCTGTATTTAGTTGTACTCTCTATTGTGGTTGTACTCGTTTACATTCTTACTGGCTTTCTAGAACCTACTCTTGGGGAGCCATATGGAAATTTTGCTGAAGGTGAGAGTATGGCAGCTTGATGCTATGCAGTGTTTTTTCAAGCTTCTTAGTTTGTTGTTGTTGTTCTTTTGAGACCTAAGACTCAAGAGAGATGCCCCAAGGCTGCTGCAGAGCTGTAGAGAGGAGATGAGGAGCGAGCAAAGGAGGTAGGGTTGGAGGCTCAAGGCATCTCCCACCCCGACTTGTCTCAGACATGTCCCTCCTTAATCTGTTGATTACACCAGGCTAACAGGGAAGATTTTATCCAAAGAATTCACCTGCTAAAAGAGGAAAACATTTTAAAATTACTTTTGTAGTCCAAATAGTCTCTGGAACTAGAAAATTCTGGATTCCAAATATAGATATGTGGTGCTTAACGACAAGGATACATTGAGAAATGCATTATTAGGCGATTTTGTACTTGTGTGAACATCACAGAGTGCACTTACATGAACCGGGATGGCAAAAGATACTGCAGACATACTACATACTAGGCTAGGTGGTCTAGCCTGTTGCTCCTAGACTACAAATCTGTACAGCATGTTACTGTACTTAATACTCTAGGCAATTGTTAATACAGTGGTATTTGTTTATCTATCTAAACTATCAAAACCTAGAAAAGGTACAGTAAAATATGGTATAAAAGATTTTATTTAAAATACACCTCTATAAGGCACTTCCCATGAATGGAGCATGCAGGACTGCCTATTGCTCTGGGTGGGTCAGTGAGTGAGTGCTGAGAGAATGTGAAGGCCTAAGACATTACTGTATACTACTGTAGACTTCATAAATATTATATTTAGACTACCTATATTTATAGAAAAATCTTCTTTCTTCTATAATAAATTAACCTTAGCTTATTGTAAATTTTTCACTTTATAAACTTCTTAATTTTTCAAAACTTTTTGACTCTTTTTCAGTAATAGCTTGAAATACAAACACATTTTACAGCTGTACAATAATAATTTCTTTTTATCCTCATTCTATAAACTTTTTTGAATTTTTAAATTTTTAAAAATATAATTTTTAAAATTTTGTTAAAAACAAAGACTCAAACACACACATTAGCCTAGGACTACACAGGATCAGGATCATCAATATCACTGTCTTCCACCTCCACATCTTATCCTACTGGAAGGTCTTCGGGGACAGTAACAAGCACGCTGTCATCTCCTATAACAATGCCTTCTTCTGGAATTCCTCCTGAAGGACCTACCTGAGGCTGTTTCACAGTTACCTTTTTTTAAAAAAAAAGTACATGAAGCCCACTTGATCAGAGTGGATAAGCTTTTTGATGTGCTGCTGGATTCGGTTTGCCAGTATTTTACTGAGGATTTTTGCATCGATGTTCATCAGGGATATTGATCTAAAATTCTCTTTTTTGTTGTTGTATCTCTGTCAGGCTTTGGTATCAGGATGATGTTGGACTCGTAAAATGAGTTAGGGAGGATTCCCCCTTTTTCTATTGATTGGAATAGTTTCAGAAGGAATGGTACCAACTCCTCCTTGTACCTTTGGTAGAATTCGGCTATGAATCCATCTGATCCTGGACTTTTTTGGTTGGTAGGCTGTTAATTATTGCCTCAATGTCAGAGCCTGCTATTGGTCTATTCAGGGATTCAACTTCTTCCTGGTTTAATCTTGGGAGAGTGTAAGTGTCCAGGAAATTATCCATTTCTTCTAGGTTTTCTAGTTTATTTGCGTAGAGGTGTTTATAGTATTCTCTGATGGTAGTTTGTATTTCTGTGGGGTCGGTGGTGATATCCCCTTTATCATTTTTTATTGCGTCTATTTGATTCTTCTCTCTTTTCTTCTTTATTAGTCTTGCTAGCAGTCTATCAATTTTGTTTATATTTTCAAAAAACCAGTTCCTGGATTCATTGATTCTTTTGGAGGGTTTTTTGTGTCTCTATCTCCTTCAGTTCTGCTCTGATCTTAGTTTGATTATCTCAATAGATGCAGAAAAGGCCTTTGACAAAATTCAACAGTCCTTCATGCTAAAAACTCTCAATAAATTTGGTATTGATGGAACGTATCTCAAAATAATAAGAGCTATTTATGACAAAGCCACAGCCAATATTATACTGAATGGGCAAAAAGTGGAAGCATTCCCTTTGAAAACTGGCACAAGACAGGGATGCCCTCTCTCACCACTCCTATTCAATATAGTGTTGGAAGCTCTGGCTAGGGCAATCAGGCAAGAGAAATAAATAAAGGGTATTCAGTTAGGAAAAGAAGAAGTCAAATTGTCCCTGTTTGCAGATGGCATGATTGTCTATTTAGAAAACCCCATTGTCTCAGCCCAAAATCTCCTTAAGCTGATAAGCAACTTCAGCAAAGTCTCAGGATACAAAATTAATGTGCAAAAATCACAAGCATTCTTATACACCAGTAACAGACAAACAGAGAGCCAAATCATGAATGAACTCCCATTCACAATAGCTGCAAAGGGAATAAAATACCTAGGAATCCAACTTACAAGGGATGTAAAGGACCTCTTCAAGGAGAACTACAAACCACTGCTCAGTGAAATCAAAGAGGACACAAACAAATGGAAGAACATACCATGCTCATGGATAGGAAGAATCAATATTGTGAAAATGGCCATACTGCCCAAGGTAATTTATAGATTCAATGCCATCCCCATTAAGCTACCAATGACTTTCTTCACAGAATTGGAAAAATCTGCTTTAAAGTTCATATGGAACCAAAAAAGACCCCGCATTGCCAAGACAATCCTAAGCCAAAAGAACAAAGCTGGAGGCATCACACTACCTGACTTCAAACTATACTACAAGGCTACAGTAAGCAAAACAGCATGGTACTGGTACCAAAACAGAGATATAGACCAATGGAACATAACAGAGCCCTCAGAAATAATACCACACATCTGCAGCCATCTGATCTTTGACAAACCTGACAAAAACAAGAAATGGGGAAAGGATTCCCTATTTAATAAATGGTGCTGGGAAAATTGGCTAGCGATAAGCGGAAAGCTGAAACTGGATCCTTTCCTTACTCCTAATACGAAAATTAATTCAAGATGGATTAGAGACTTAAATGTTAGACCTAATACCGTAAAAACCCTAGAAGAAAACCTAGGTAATACCATTCAGGACATAGGCATGGGCAAGGACTTTATGTCTAAAACACCAAAAGCAAGGGCAGCAAAAGCCAAAATTGACAAATGGGATCTCATTAAACTAAAGAGCTTCTGCACAGCAAAAGAAACTACCATCAGAGTGAACAGGCAACCTACAGAACGGGAGAAAATGTTTGCAATCTACTTATCTGACAAGGGCTAATATCCAGATCCTACAAAGAACTCAATCAAATTTACAAGAAAAAAACAAACAACCCCATCAAAAAGTGGGCAAAGGATATGAACAGACATTTCTCAAAAGAAGACATTCATACAGCCAACAGACACATGAAAAAATGCTCATCATCACTGGCCATCAGAGAAATGCAAATCAAAACCACAATGAGATACCATCTCACACCAGTTAGAATGGCATTCATTAAAAAGTCAGGGAACAACAGGTGCTGGAGAGGATGTGGAGAAATAGGAACACTTTTACACTGTTGGTGGGACTGTAAACTAGTTCAACCATTGTGGAATACAGTGTGGCGATTCCTCAAGAATCTAGAACTAGAAATACCATTTGACCCAGCCATCCCATTACTGGGGATATACCCAAAGGATTTTAAGACATGCTGCTATAAAGACACACGCACACGTATGTTTATTGCGGCACTATTCACAATAGCAAAGACTTGGAATCAACCACAATGTACATCAGTGACAGACTGGACTAAGAAAATGTGGCACATATACACCATGAAATACTATGCAGCCATAAAAAAGGATGAGTTTGTGTCCTTTGTAGGGACATGGATGCAGCTGGAAACCATCATTCTCAGCAAACTATCACAAGAACGGAAAACCAAACACTGCATGTTCTCACTCATAGGTGGGAATTGAACAATGAGATCACTTGGACACAGGAAGGGGAATATCACACACCAGGTCCTATTGTGGGGAGGGAGTTGGGGGAGGGATAGCATTAGGAGATATACCTAATGTAAATGACGAGTTAATGGGTGCAGCACACCAACATGGCACATGTATACTTATGTAACAAACATGCACGTTGTGCACATGTACCCTAGAACTTAAAGTACAATGAAAAAAAAAAAAAAACCATGTAGAAGGAGTATACTCTAAAATATCAATGAAAATGCAGTATAGTAAATACATAAGCCAATAACAGTTTTTCTAATCATTATCAGGTAATATGTACTCCACATAATTGCATGTGCTAGACTCTTATATGAGTGGTAGTGCAATAGGTTTGTTTACACCAGCATCAACACAGACACGTGAGTAATACTATGATGTTATGAGGGTTATGATGTCACTAAGTGATAGAAATTTTTTAGTTCTGTTATAACCTAATGGGTCCACCATCATATATGCAACCCATCAGTGACCAAAATGTCATTATGTAGAGCATGACTGTATCAGTCTATTTTCATGCTGCTGATAAAGATATACCTGACACTGGGCAATTTACAAAAGAAAGAGGTTTAATGGACTCACAGTTCCACATGACTGAAGAGGCCTCACAGTCATGGCAGAAGGTGAAAGGCACCTCTTACATGGTGGCAGACAAGAGAAGAGAACTTGTGCAGGGAAACTCCCCTTTATGAAACCATCAGATCTCATGAGACTTATTCACTATCACAAGAATAGCATGGCAAAGACCCGCCACCATGATTCAGTTACCTCCCACCAGGTCTCTCCCACAACACATGGGAATTGTGGGAGCTACAATCCAAGATGAGATTTGACTGCAGACATGGCTAAACCATATCAGTGACTACAGTACTTTACCACTTGAGTAGGCTTTTTTTTAATCCCTTGAGTATCTTATGATCTATAAAATGGCACTCAAACCTATCCTATGGATATTTGCAAGGCTTATAAATGTTGTCTGGAAGAGAAGGATGACTTAGGAGTATATTATAACTCTTGATGTTTTTATTACTTATATTTGTCATTAATGTGCACAAATATATCATTAATAATTTATTTCAAAAAGTGATGTGATGATATCATAAAATCCTTGGGTGAATTCAGAAATGGCCACTTTGTATGACAAATTATATGCTTCTATTTCTGTTCCACCCAGGATTTCTTTCGTGCAGTGGAAATTCATCTGGAAACTTAATCTTATCCCACTATAGAGAGCCATTCTTGATGTGCCACTAATTCTGCCAAATAGACTGACTTGACTACTCTCTTAGGATACAGAATTATATGAAGAATAATAGAGTTGAGAAGGAAAAAGTACAAACATTGTATGTGCATATAACAAACAGATGACTGCTTTAGACATATTTGGTCAGTAAACACCTGTGGACTCTTGCCTGTATCGCTTTTATTTTTCCAGATTTCGCTCATGGGAGAGACACAGTTTGTTCTTTGAATGTAGCCATTATATTTTAACATACATGCTGATTTAATCATGCTGGTCAAAATTTTCTTTTTATAGCATCCAGACAGCATGTGCATATAACTACATGCAGTTTTATTTTGTAGCCAACTGGCAACCATATGGAAGTCAGTTGAAATGTAATTTGATTATATGACTCTCTGCACATAGGTACATCATCTCAGGAAGGCTCAGGTAGCATAGAGGCAAGTGAATTCAGCCTGAGATTATAGTAAAGACACAAATCTGATAGTCTGGCATTTCTGGACCCACACTGATTTCTTGAAGAAAAGCCCATACAGTTGAAATCAGTACCTTAAATTAGGTTTCTTAATATGATGAGCTCATAAAATATGTGTTCTCCTACCTTCTTCAGATGTGAGAGTTGATGTTACAGAGATCTCTTTAGTAATTTGACTATTTTAATAAAATATTCACAATTAAAAATATATAGAAAAAAGAAGCAAGGAAAGACTAGAACTAATGATTAGAGTTGTTGAAAATGCATATATAATTTACTCCCTTTTTAAAAGAAATGGAATTGGGCTATTCTATTGTGCATAGACTTTTGTCAAAATCAAATTAAGAATACCTTACTCAATTTTCTTTTTCTTCCTTTATTCATCTCTGTAAATATTATTTTAAAGGCCCTTGAAAATAAAATAATTATCTTATTAAAATTTAATTACATGTTGTGTTTAAAATGCTGAAGTTTTGGCCAGGCTTGGTGGCTCATGCCTGTAATCCCAGTACTTTGCCTGAGGTGGGCAGATCCCGAGGTTGGGAGTTCAAGACCAGCCTGACCAACATGTTGAAACCCTGTCTCTACTAAAAATACAACAATAACAACAAAACTTAGCCAGGAGTGGTGGTGCGTGCCTGTAATCCCAACTACTCAGGAGACTGAGGCAGGAGTATTGCTTGAACCCTGAGGCAGAGGCCGCAGTGAGCCGAGCTTGCTCCACTGCACTCCAGTCTGGGCAACAGAGTGCAACTCAGTCTCAAAAGAAAAAAAAAATTCTAAAGTTTATAGGATAAAAAAATGGGGATCTATTTTTAGTCTCATATGTAGGCACATACGAAAATAATACATAGTAGTTTTCTAAGTACTATTAGACATTTTGTTCCCATTTTTCCATTTGCTTTCAGTTTACCTGAAACGAAGGTAAAAATGACAGCTATTTCTCACTTGGCATTTGAAAGACAAGAACAATAAGAAACCCAGCAAAACTCCTAGAGAATTTTCATAGGGAAAATAAGCATACTGACATTCTTTGACTTTTGTAAATTGATTTTTTGGCTCCAGCTGCTCTAAAGCCATTAAGAGTTAGAGTTAATCATTCTTGATTTTTTATTGTTAGTTTCCTTATTCATAACACTGAATAATAGCAATATTACTTAGTTTTATTTATGTTCACATTCAGTGGTATGTTAAAAAATTCACAAAGTAACACACTGAAATTCTTGCAGGTAACTGGTAAAATATGTAGTCTTTAGTAGACCGTTGATTGATATTCTAGTGAAAGAGTAAATCTTATGAATTTCAGAGTTGTCCCAGGATGGTCTTAACCCTACTGTGTTAAAAAATATCAGCATCTTTTTCCTGTAAAGACAACCTGAAGGCTCTTTTGAAATATGTAAAAGTGCTTCTTTTTAAAAAGCTTATTGATCAAATTGGCTTAATTAGCTATGAAAGGAATGATCCTTCACCCCATGTTAATGTCTATTTACACTGCAAGTTTGTAAAAGCTTCTGATAGAGATTGATGCCATATCTAATACATTATCACACTATATATTCATAAAGTATTAAGATTATATCTATATGAACATACATATATATATATATATGTATAGGTGAATGTAGATTCATATCAAAAATTGAAACTCAGAGTAAAAACTTGGCAATGTGGTAGGCAGAACCATGACCATCCTCAAAGAAGTCCATACCCTTATCCCCGAAACCCGTCAGTATGCTCTGTGACATTATTAAGGGCAATTAACATTGCAGGTAGAATTAAAGTTACTGTTTTAGTCCATTTGTGCTGCTATAACAAAATGCCTGAGACTGGGTATTTATAAGGAACAGAAATTTATTTTCTGTTCTGGAGCCTAGGAAGTCCAAGATCAAAGTGACAGCAGGTTCCATCATCTGGTGAGTACTGCATCTTCAGAGGGGAGGGGAAAGGAACAGTATGTTCTCACCTGGCAGAAGAACAAAAGAGCAAGCTACCAAACATTGCCAAGCCTCTTTTATAAATGCCTTAATTCCATTCCTGAGGGAGCAGCCCTCATGGCCTAATTACCTCTTAAAGGCCCTATCTCTTAAAACTACTAGGTTGGCAACACCTGAATTTAAGAGGGGGCATAATCAAACCATATTATTACTAATCAATTGACCTTAAAATAGAGAGAGAATCCTGGATTATCTGGCTGGGCCCCTTGTAATTACAAGTTTCCTTACAAGTGGAAGAGGGTGACACAGAAGAAGTGAGAGTGACATAATGCAAAGAGGACTCAATACACCATCACTGACCTTGAAGAAGGAGGTCTGAATTTCAGCAGCCAAGGAAGGGGCCAACCTTTAGAAGCTGGAAATGGCAAATAATCAGATACTACCCTGAAGCCCTCAGAAGGCAGTTCAGCCCTGACAGTACCTTGATTTTAGCTCTGTGCAACCTGTTTCAGACTGCTGCAAAACTGTAAGATAATAAATTCATGTTGTTTTAAGGCACTAAGTTTGTAATAATTTGTCAAAGCAGCAATAAAAAACCAATGCAGCAAAAGACAATAATGTTTGTTTCATCACATAGTCATGCAACATCTATTAACTAGCAACTTATTAAATACAGCTTACTACTGCAACATCGTTGGGGTAATTAAAACATCCTCCATGAATCAGAGTGAGAATGATACTTAAGTGTCTGCCAATTGCCATGATAATAGAAAAGCTTGTGATTTCTCTACTAATTACATTAGGAAGGCAAGGGCCCAATGATATGAGCAGTGTGGTGGTACCTCAAACATCTTCCCACTTACATGCACACATATCATTCATTCTCCTTGTTACCAAGTTTCGCTGTTAGTATAGAGGGACAATAGATCATGATTAGCTCGGCATGTTCACAGTTTAGCTGCCTGAGCTAAACTGTGAGAGTCCAGGAAACGCTTATTAAACATATTATGAGAACTAGACAAGACTTTTGAGACCATCTGTCCAAAACTTTGGTTTTACCAGTAAGCAAATTCAGATCCAGCATCACTCAGCTGGTAGGTGGTAAAACTGAGAAGAGAATCCGTGTATTTTGTTTTTTCCTAGTGCTGTGTTGTTGCACTGCATAATGAACCACACATTCAGTTCCTGACAATCCACGATTAGAATCATCATCAAGTCAAACACAAGTGAGGCATTACATCCAGGAAGTCATAGTTAGTTCTGTGTGTGTTCCCTAGATAGGTTCCCTAAAGCTTTCCCATCAACACCAGGAAGCTGAAGGGGAAAATGAAAGTTCCCCTTCAGTTCCCCTCAATTCAAGAGTAATTGAGACCAATATCATTCATGGATATTAATAATATGACCTTTTTTAAAGAATCAGCAAATCATTATGTCATAAAGAACAATGATCTTATATTTTATTATGTTTGTTAGTTGCAGTCTCAGCCACTAGATTGCTAGAAAGCTCTGGGCTCCTTTGGATACGGACATGGCCAAATCTCTTTAACTTTCTAGGTATGGCACTTTAGGTAAATTCAACTTTTCTGAACCTAGGTTTTCTCCTCTGTACAATGGAACTGACAATTCTATGTCAGAGAGCTATTGTAAGGATTAAAGGAACTAATATTTACAAACCCCATACTGTTGTTTGGAATAAAACAGGTGCTGAATAAATGGTAGCTATTTGATTGTTACTTTTAAAAAATCTTGCTAGAAATCGTGAAGAGTGTATTTATCTAAGTGGGAGGAAAAAAAAAACTAAGTGAGACTCTTGGATCTTGAAAACGAGAGAGAGAGAGAGAGCGTGAAATGATTGTCAACACAAAGATAAATGCTTGAGGAACTTTAAGGGCCCAAGAGTCAAAGGACAGGCTAGAAAAAAATGTCAGAGAAGAAAGAGCTGAGAGATAAGGTCAAAGGAAAGGAGAAGAGGGGAGAATGGAAGGAGATCTGAGAAACCAGCAGTGTTTTTTAAAGGTGATCATTGAAGAAGGTGAGCAGAGGAAGAAAGAACTCAGTGAGCGATTGAAATCATGAGTTATTTTCTTCTGGTTCATCTCTTAAAGGAAATACCTTCTAAGAGAGATCTTTGCTCTTTTGTGTGCTGGTGAATGTAAGGTGAGAATCTCCCCTTTCTTTTTCTCACGATGACCCTGAACCAGGCCATGCTTTTCTTTTAAACATCCCTTCTTTCCGAAGCTCTGTTACAATAGAATCAAATAGGGTCTCCTTGGTTTATGTCACTTATCTAAGGTTGAATGATGTACCTGACAGATCCTTTTGAACTGCCCCATCTGGGGACTGAACCAAAGACTGGATCCCCAATCATGGTACTCAATTACCTTTCCCTTTCCACACAGTCCCCACATTCACTACCCAAAAGTATAAAATCCATCTCATAAGATGCAGATGAAGTAGAATGATGCGGTTTCCCAAACTTGCCTGATTATACGAAAGCCCAGAAGCATTGCTGTCCAAAGATTCAGATTCTTACCTCAAGGAGATTCTTATCATTAGAAAGTGAAACGTACAGAAATGAAGACACTTTCAAGTAAAGCTACATTTCCTACCAAGGAACTGGGTGGTTCTGAATACGACACCATCTTTCTCCTAACAACAGAAGGTGACAGTTTGACAAATAGGCTTAGGATTCATGTTCTTCTGTAAGCTATCATTTTGCTGAGCTATCATTTATTTTCTTTCTTTTTCTTTTTGAGACAGAGTCTCACTCTGTCACCCAGGCTGGAGTGCCGCAGTGTGCTCTTGGCTCACTGCAACCTCTGCCTCCCGGTTCTCATTCCTCAGCTTCCCAAGTAGCTGGGATTACAGGGGCCCACCAGCATTTCTGGCGAATTTTTGTGTTTTTAGTAGAGATGGGGTTTCACCATGTTGCCCAGGCTGGTCTCAAACTCCTGACCTCAAGTGATGAGCCCACCTTGGCATCCCAAAGTGCTAGGATTACAGGCATGAGTCACTGCGCCTGGACGTGCTGCAAGCTATCTTTTTGCCACTCATGATGATGATTGTATGGATGACGCTCTGGTCTGTGTTATCAGTATTCAAGTGGCACCTCCCCTCTGTCACATCTTCATTTTGCTTGTCTAGCAGACTTGCTAGTCCCTTCTGTCTTGTTCCATGTGAGGCTTGGACATATGAATTGCAATCACATTGTGAGACAGTTGTCCAATATTTCTCAAGACTCCATGCCTTTATAGACTATTTTGCATTCATCTTTGAGTCCTCAGTATTTTGCTGCCTGATACCTAGTAAACAGGGTTTGTCAAGTGAATACCCAATGCAGACTTTTAGGAAAATCCACATGGGGAATGAGAAAATTGAGCTAATCTCAGGAAAAGAACAGGAAATGGAGGTAAAAGATTTGCCTAAGTTTACCCTTCTATCCAGGCATGTCTCCAGACACCAGTTTCCGCTTCCTTATCTGCCTGGAATTGGTGTAGAATTGATCTTCGAGGTCAGTTCGAGGTTTCTTACTCTATTTATGAGCCTCTGATACTTTGAATGTTATTTTGTGCTCAGATTGCCAGAAATCATGAAGAAATGAAAGGGGAAAAAATGGTGGCAATAATGATGACTAACTAACAATGTTTTATTGTGTGACATGACGTTAAACAGTAATAATTTATTGTTGTATCAAATGCTGCAGCATTAAACTGCTGCCTCCAGTGTTAAAAGCAATGCACACGGGACAGATCTTGCGAGAAACTCTATGTAACAGCAAAGGATTACTGAAATATTCAGATACAGAATTTACAATATTGCATTAGGGCTTCCTTTGAATTCATTAATATTTCCTCTGAGATGACTCCTGCCAAGTGGTTTTGCTTCATTCCCGATTTAATTGCTAGGAAAATCAGAATTATTCCAGAAATTGAGGCTATGAAGGTTTCATTATAGGAAAATCTTGTGTCTGAAGCTGGGACGTTGGACCAAGGGAAATGAGTTGGATGCTGTTGTGAATGGGCAGAAGTCAGCACCAGCAACTTCCATTCATTTAGAAGTAAGAGTTGATAAGGGAATTGACTGTTGAAGTCAAGTCTCCATATATTTTCTTATTTCCTCCTTTGCATCCATCTTCCAAAGCAAATTTTTAAGAGAAAACGAGTGTTGCATTCTTGATAGTGAATTGCTCTGCTTCTTCAGCAGGAGGTGCAGGAGAAATCCTATTTGCATCCTTTTCACTACTCTTAACAAGCCCCTAAAGGCTGAGTTAATGTTTGTTTGTGGCCTGGAGTGGCCAAAAGGGAATAGCAGGAATTATTTTCTTCGTAGAAGTGGTGGAGAATATGAGTCCCTCCCTCTATAAACTGGAGAAGATTTACCTGCACAATTCTCCTCTCTGCTTTTCAGTACTGTTTGGGGGATAAAAGGGACCCATGGACTTTGACCTCAGATACACCAGGCTGGTTTCAAATTTTCCTCTTTCTGAAATCCACAATAAGGCACTTAAACTCTCTGAGCCACAGTATTCTGTTCTGTACAATTGGAATAACAATGCCTTGTACTGGAATAGCTTCATAATTTGCAGGCCCAGTACTAAATGAAAATTGGGACCCTTTTGTTCAAAGAACATGAACTTTAAGACAGTAATGGCAGAGCATCAAATAGGTGTGGGGCCCTTCTGAGCCTGGGGACTGTACCACTGGGCAGGCCACACACCCATGAAGCTGACCCCACTGTGCAGGTGGATTGGCTGTTGGATCTCAGATATCTTTCCCTTTATATCTCTGTATCTTAGAGAGTGGATCCCTGAGATGGCATTTGCACTGGCTGCTAGCTAGATTTAGCCAATGGAAGGCAGTGGTAGGAGACTGAGGGTGAGAGGGACAGGGAAGCCAAGTTATTTCCCTCTTTTCTCCTTTCCCCTGTCTCTCTCTATTTCCCTTTGAAACGTATCTCCAATAGTAACTGCTCTCCTCTTTCGGTTCCAGCATACCTAGGACAGCCCGCCTTCTGGGGTCACACCTTTCCTGATCCCACTCACTGCTAGTCAGTTCCCTGCAGGCAGTCCAGCTCCTCATGCTCTAAAACCACCATTTTCCTTGGTTCCTCCAGCCTGACAGGTGCTAGTTGCTTCCTGATATAGCTGATATCTTGACTACCTCCCTGTTCCCTATGGGGCATTTCAGCTCTTCCAAGCCTCTTTAACTAGTACCCCTTATTAACTATTCTCTATTCTGCATAGAATCTGATACAAGTGTCTACCCTGAAAGGTTATTACAAGGAGCAAATTTGTCTAAGGCAGTGGTTTTAACTGCACATTGCAATTCATTTGTGAGTAATAAAATCAAATTTGATGGGTCAAGACCAGTAGTTTAGAACACAGAATAACTTAGAGCAGAATAAGAAAACATGGTAGTGCATTGCATGTATTAAGGCTACATATGATTTCACAAAGCTTTTAGTTGTCTCTGTGTGTATGTGTGATGTGTACCAGTTCATGCTGTAAAAATGTATTACTTTCTAGCAGGTGGGAGAAAGAAAGGCCAGTGGGATTTCTGGTACATAATTAGCACTCAGTAAATTGTAGAAACTCTTGTTGCCATCCAAGACCATGTCATTTAAACAAAAGGCAGTCAGACAGCCCAAAGAGTACCATTCCAACTCACGTTAGCTCATTAGAATAGTATCATGTAGTTTAGCCAACTTGTACTAAAATGGCCAAAGCATATACTTACATTTGTTTGTTTACACCTAGACAGGCCCAGCTTGAGTCACCAACCTTGGCTGAAAGAGAAGCCAGCCAGGTTCAAAGTAAAGAAACAGTTTTAAAATAACATTTTATTTTTCTGTGAGTCATAGCAAATCTGTCCCTGCGACATCTTTCTCCTGCAGCTAAATGCTTTAAAATGGTCAGGTCTCACCCAGGAAAGTGGGGCTGGGAGGAAGTGATGAGATAAAGCAGCTTCCCAATCTATGCATTAGTAAGAGTGCAACCTCTGGCATTCCTCTTTTTTCAAAAGTACCAGAAAGCTCTGCAGAGATAACTGTGTCTCCAGATGGCCATGAGATTGGTAAATGGCAAATGTTCATCAGCCTTTCAGCACCTGCTGATGGAAGAACTAAAAAAAAAAAAAAAATCACAAGTGACTTTATGAGCCCGTAGCCACCCCAGCTGTAATGGGTGCTAGTAGCTCTGTGTTGCTGGCCTCACATGGGAAAAGGAAGAGCAGAATAATTTTTAGTCCCTTGGCTACTTCTTATCTATTTCATCAGGTAAGGAAACTCAACTTGAATCCATTCAACTCTGAAGAATGATAGAGCTGAGGAACAACAAAGAGCTAGAGGTCATATGGATTTCTCTGCTCAGAGAGCCCAGAACTCTCCCTGGAGCTGAAGGTAGCCCTTGCAAGCTGTCTCATGACGGTTTGATAGCACAGTGGGCTCACTCATACTGGTGCTGGTTTTGAGCATCTATAGTGACAAGACATATGTCTATTTCTACTACTGCAGAGGACAGAGTTTAACCAAAGCCAGGTGACAGAGAAAAAGAACAGAAATTGATAACACATAGTACCCTTATACAGCAGGCTCTTGAATAATGCAGGCATGAGGGGTGGCAACCACCCGTACAGTCAAAAATCTGTAAATAACTTTTTTTTTTTTTTTTTTTTTTAGACGGAGTCTTGCTCTGTCGTCCAGGCTTGAGTGCAGTGGCACGATCTTGGCTCACTGCAACCTTTGCCTCCCAGGTTAAAGAGATTCTCCTGCCTCAGCCTCTCAAGTAGCTGGAATGATAGGCGTGTGCCACTATGCCTGGCTAATTTTTGTATTTTTAGTAGAGATGGAGTTTCATCACATTGGCCAGGCTGATCTCAAACTCCTGACTTCCCCTTGGCCTCCCCAGCTGTGTAGATAACTTTCGACGCCCCAAAGCCTTAACTACTAATAGCCTGTCATTGACCAGAAATCTTACTGATAACAGTCTTTTAACGCATATGTTGTGTATATATATATTATACTATATTATTACAATAAAGTAAGTTGGAAAATAAAATGTTATTAAGAAAATCACAAAAAAGGGAAATATATTTACTATTCATTAAGAAGTGGAAATGGATCATCATAAAGTCTTCCTTGTTGTCATTATCTTCAGGTTGAGTAGCTGAGGAGGAGGAGGAAGGGAATGGAGTAGTCTTGCTATCTCAAGGATGGCAAAGGTGGAAGAAAATCTGCATATAAGTGGACCCATGCAGTTCAAACCCATGTTGTTCAAGGGTACTTTACGTTGTCCCAGATGCTATATTGAGTACTTTATACATATAAATTTACTTAATCCTCACAACATCCCTACGAGGTGGATACTATTATTGTTCTCATTTCCAGCTGAGGAAACAGATAGAGAAGGCAAATAATTTGCTTGAATCTGCACAGTTTATTAATCATAGAGCCCAAATTCAAACAAAATAGTGTGGCTGCCAACTCAATGCTCTTAACCTCTACCCAGACTGGGAGCCAGAGGGCTTGCATTCTAATTTGATCATTAACCAATCTGACTGGTAGGGCAAATCAACCCTACTGCAATCTTCTCTTTTCATCTGTAATATAAAGTTATTGCTTGAGATATTTTCAAGTTTTAGTGCCACCTCCCATTTAGAGCTTTAGTGTTCAGAAGGATGATATTAATGTATTCTGTTGTCCTAAATATTTCAGACACATCAGTTTCTACTTTTCCAAACAACTCCAATGGGGATATTTTTTAATTCCTCCACTTCCTAATTAAGGCTGAAAGGGCCCCATGTTTAGCTGCTGAGTCTCTGTCTCCCACCTTTTTTTCCTCCTGTACCACCTAAAACTGCCTTTTGTCTTTCAGCACTTGGGGAGAAACTCTGGGAAGCTTCCTAAATCCCTAAATTGTCACACCCATCTGTAAAGCAGTGCTGAATTAAAAAGTGGGATTGGTCTAAGCAGAGCAGACACTTAAGGAAGGAGAGGGGCTACAGCACTAAACGATGTTTCCAATTAAGAGAAGTGTAAGGTCAGAGAGAAACTCCCTCCTGGATGGAGCTCTTCACCACCTGATGAGCTGATTAAATATCATGCTGCAAAAAGTAAATGTTTACTCCAAGCCAGGTGCTTGGACGCTAAAGAACTCTATTAGGCAAGAGTAAGTGGTTTAATTGGCTCACCTTCATTCAACTGTTAGTATGTTCCTCATAAGTGCCTGTCAGAGGGAATCTTTTGTGTTTCCCTTCTAACAGCTGGCCCATAAAAACATAAACCTATCTTACAATGTTAAGTAAGGATCTTTTAATTCCTGTTTTCTTCCCTCCAATTTGTATTAATATGATAAGAGAGAAAGTTAAAGCATGCTTCTATAGCTGGCTACTTCATCAAAATTAATGGAACCATATTTTGTAATTCATTCTATAATTTAAGGTTTCGTCATTTTATCTCTTAAAGATGAATTCCAGGCCAGGTGCAGTGGTTTGTGCCTGTAATCTCAACCCTTTGAGATGCCGAGGTAGGATGATTGTTAGAGCCCAGGAGTTTGAAACCAACCAATATAGAAACCCTGTCTCTACAAAAAAAAAAAAAAAAAAAAAAAAAAAAATTAGCCAGGTGTAGTGGTATATACCTGTAGTCCTAGCTACTCAGGAGGCTGAAGTGGGAGGATTACTTAAGCCCAGGAGGTCCAGGCTGCAATGAGCCGTGATGATGCCATTGTACTCCAGCCTAGGAAACAGAGCAAGACACTGTCTCAAAAGACACACAAACAACAACAACGAAAAATTGAAATCCTAGCTAAACACTGTGGACTCAAAATAACCCGTGAAATCATCCAACTGTAGTATTTATCTACGAGAATGTTTCAAAGGGAGATACGTAGTCATATGACTATTTCACACTGATATTTGTTATTAATAAAAGACTGTGGTCAGCATGACGTGTTAGCCACAGTTGAATCCATGCTTCTTTACATATTGTGGTTTGGTTGTTGTCAAATTTACTTTCCATGCATTATTTCCAAACATATGCTTATTATTTCATCAGCTTAGAGTGGTTTGGATACAAAAGTATATCAAGGTCTCAGAAATGCCCTCCATCAACATCAGGGTAGCCATGAATTGAACCCACCCCACTGGTTTCCTTTGTCTTTCTCCATTTCTGATTCTCTTTCTCTATGGTTACCTAGGATAAATAAATTACTTGACTTTGAAATTCATGATTAACTCAGAAAGTTATAGCTACTGATTCACAATATTTGTTTTAAAAACAGTATGAAGAATGTAGAAGCATGGTTTATAATTATAATAACATAAATTAGTATTATTTTATGTACTCAAATGCCACACACAAAAGTATAAGGCGTTCCTATGGAATAATCTTAACCTGGTTCTTTGACAATTTTTATAATTCATTCTCTAGTGAAATATTTCCCCAAAGTGTATCCACAGATTACTCTCTCACCAATATGCTTCTGGAAAAAAAGTGCCATGGTCTAATAAGTTTAGGAAACCTTGCACATTCTTTTTCCTTGGAAACAATCATTAGTATTAACAGATTTAACACCAAGAAATCCTGTAGTAGAGAAATTCATTTACTTTTAATTCAGTATTTCTCAAAATCATTTTACCCTATTACTCAAATCCCTGCTTTTATTCTGGGAATTGTTACCTCTTCTTTTCTTTGCATACACTTGAGAAATTGACTCTAGAAATACTAACCTTATGAAATATTGATAGTAATTGCTATGGTTTGTTAGACTCCTGCAAATCTCTTGCTGAACTTTGATCCCTAGCATTGGAGGTAGGCTTAATGGGAGGTGTTTGCATCATGGGGGCAGATCCTTCATGAATAGACTAATGCCCTCCCTGCTGTGGGTAAGAACTGAGTGACTTGTTGCTCTACTAGTTTCTGTGAGAGTTGTCCCCCAACTCCCCTCAGAGCTGGTTGTTAAAAAGAGCCTGGTTCCTCTTCCCCTTCTCTCTCTCTCGCTTCCTCTCTCTCCATGTGATCTCTGCACACATCAGCTCCCCTTCACCTTCTACCATGAGTGCAAACAGCCTGAGGCCTTCACAAATGCAGATGCCAGATCATTGCTTCTTCTACATTCTGTAGAACCATGAACCAAATAAACCTCTTTTCTTTATAAGTAACCGAGCCTCAGGTATTCTTTTATAGCAACACAAATGCATTAAGACAGTACTGATCATTTCTTGGGCATTTCCTATGTGCCAGGAACTGTTATAGGTACTTTAGAGGTTGTAATAGCTAGGTATTTATTTGGGTGCTTTAACAGAGACTAAAATGACTGCTTTAAACAAGATTGATTATTTCTCTCTCACATGAAAGTCTAAAATGGTGAGCAGTGTAGCAACTTAGGGCAGCAATCTTTGACTGGGTCATCCAGGCATCAGGGCATCAGGCATCTGTGGTGTTGTTTCACCATCCTTCAAAGCGTTTCTTTCTCCATAGGTTGAAACCAGCTCCTTGTACCTCATCTGGTCCCATCCCTAAGAAAAGAAACCAAAGAGGCATCCCTGAGAAAAGAGGCCAAAGAGACATCCCTGATAAAAGAGAAAATAAAGGGCAAACAGCTTCTTGTTAAGAATCTGGTCTGGATTATGCTCATAGTTCATTGTCCAACTGAGTACATTGCTCTATTTACTGACATGGCCATACCCAGCTTACAAGGAAGTCCAAGAAATAGTCTCTTACTGGGGAACATTTGTTCTCCTGAAACACAGAAAGTTCTATTATTTAATAGGTAGAAGGAAAGAATAAATATTACAAGGCAATTAGCTTTCTCTGCTCTGCTTTTACCTCGTGAAATCCTACCTACCACCCATGAAATAGGTACTTCTGTCTTCATTTTAATAATGAGAAAAGTAACATACAGAGAGGATAAAACTAAAGTCATGTAGTAACTAGTGGCTTTTGGTTTTAATACCATGCTACCTAATTCCATAGCCTGGGTTCTTAACTAAAACACACAGTTGCAATGCCTTTCCAGAAAATTTCTAGTAGTTTCCACCATTCCTGGACCTATTCTTTTCTAACTTTAAAGGCAATCCATCTTCTAAGTCAGTGTGGCAGAGACTCTAGTTTCTTCACCCAAACCAAGTCTTTTTTGGGCTCATGTTTAAACTATATTTCTTATCTTCTCTTAGGTGTTACCATACGACTAAGGTCTAGTAAAGGCAATGTGAAAAGATCTGTTGTATACCACCTCCAGGCTTGGCCTGTAAAAACTTCCCATGGACATGAGCTCCTCCATGCCCTTTCCCCTCCAGCTAGATGAATTGGAAATGACACCCAGGACAACTGGAAGGCCATATGTCAAAGATGGACAAGGCTTGCTCACCCTGAATTCTAGAATAATTATGTGAAGGAAAACTATCCTAACAATCTGTTCTCCCACCCAGCAAAAAAAAAATGTGACCACAAAAAATAAACTTCTGCTGTAATTGATCCATTTGAAAGTTTTTGATCTATTAGTTCTAGCAATTAGCTTCCTCTGAAAAATACAATCGATTAGAATGATGTCATGGATGACAAGTTGGCAACCTGGGTTAAAGTCCTATACTTGTTACTTTCTAGTGATAAGACCTTGGACAATTTACTAAATCTCTCCAAGTCTCAGTTTTCTCAGCTTTAAAATAATCTTCAACCATAGAGTTGTTCTAAGAAGTAAATTAGTTTCTCTAAAAATTCTATTCCTTGTTACTTATTCCATTCTAGCAATCAACGTGTGCTTATTCTAGTTGTCCCACTGTTTAAAATATACATGCCTAGTATTATGAAAACATTTCAAAAGAAATGTGTCTTAGATTTCTACATTTATATTAGAAATTTTTCAAATGTATACTTCATACCATTTAAAAAAGTAATACTAGTAAAATGAAAGAATATCAGTTTTGGAATCATCCGACATTCCTGGATAAAAATACCTGTTAGACCACTTACTAGTGATATCGTCTATCTGAGGCTCAAATTCAGCATCAGTAATTTTGGAAGAATGGTAGTCCTACTTTCAGAATTGTTAGGATTAAATAAAATGCTAAAAGTCTGTGAAATCTCCTTGCACACTGATGATTTCCCTTCTCTCCCCAAATAGATTTCCATATGGAGCACTTTTAGTCATTTTTGCTGGACTGCAATCACCTTTCTTTCTTCAAATGTTAAAACTGAACAGTAGTAGCTAGCAATTTGGAATCTCTAGAAAGCAGTTTTTTTGGTTTTTTTTTTTCTGATTATAGTGCTGAAGCTCAGCTTATTCTCCCAAGGAGCCTGTGGATTTGGGGTGCGTCATAAGGGAAGAAGTTGACTTCCTGCTGTATTACCGGAGACCAGGGACAAATGTTGGTTGTCACCTGCCTAACCAGGCAAGTCAGAGTCACAGATTGTCCATCTCACAACAAAACAAGGCTAATTTTGTTGAGGGATAGAAATGTTGTAGGCAATCTCATTGTCTCTAGCACAGTGTCCCTTTTTGAATGTTCCTTCTCAAGTAGGGCATCGTATAAACTCTGCAAGAGGGGAGTTCCATTTGGAAGACATGTAGGCAAACAACATTCAGGCTCCACACCCACTTAGCCTGCTGAGATCTGACTTATTACACAACTGCAGATGCTAGTCAGTTAGCTTCTCATACCCATTCATATCATAGAAGGGATGCAGTGGTTATAAACTGCACTGATGATGCACACCTTGGCTTAACCCATTGTTGCATAAAAATAGGCAAAGCATGTTAGTCATTGCATAGTCTTTTCAGTAGAAAGGAAAAATGATTGAGAAACAGCAAGGAAAATTATGTTCACGGTTAGGGTTTTTGTTTTGTTTTGTTTTGTTTCCACTCAGTTCAGTGTGTATATAAAGTTAATGCATTTTTAACTTAACGGCAACCAACAACAGCTTCACTATGAGTGCATAAAAAACATTGGGGCTTAAGTGTTGATTTGTTGCCAGGCATTTCCTTGGGAATCCATGTAGGCTGATCATTTACCTGGGAAATCGTGTGTGTGTGTGTGTGTGTGTGTGTGTGTGTGTGTGTTAACTTTACCTTTGTAAGGCACATCAGAAAACCTCAATTTCCTGGTGTGTTCCCGTTAATTTTCTGCTTTATTGAATGTCACTCTGAATTCCCTATTTCATTTAACTTTTGTGTTGAAAAATCATTCAAAAGACTACTGAGCCATTTTCTTCTTTATTAAGAAAAACATTGGGTTAAACCTAATTCTCGATAGCTGAAAATTCTGGAGCATTGTTTCGTTTGTTTGTTTTATATTTTTGAAACAAACTATTTTGAAACCGTAATAAGAACTATGGATAATCTTCTCAGAAATGAAAGAGAGAAGGAGAATTCTGCATAAATTTATATATCCCTGCAGCCCACATTTGAGGCCCTGGCAATAGACCCCAACGTTAAGAATTCCTGGCATAGAGTGTTTTGACATTATCATTCTAAACATTTGATTTTGTCAAAATAAAAATATAGACAGAGAAAAGGGGACTTAGCAAAAAATCTTCATTTACATTCAAAACAATTCAAAGTGCATTAAAATCATGAAAAACGTTGTTCCTCTATAGGCCAGGGAAGTTTCTTGCTAATTATTTCCTTTGTTAGAGTATATCTTATTGGTTTGTCTTTTTCTTTTAAAAACAGAATATCCAATAGGTAAGATTAACCAAAGATTTGGGGAAGTTGATTCTAAGTAGGTGAGCTGTGTTTTAAGAGCTCTTCTTAGTACTCTTAAACTCAGCATGTGGAAATAAATTCCAAAAGTTTTTCTTAATTTCACAAAAACAAATATAAATAGTTACGGGGGAAAAAAACAACAGGCCAAATACCAGAGGCCAACTCAAAGCATATTGTCTGCTCTCTTGCTCTAAGCTACTGGTTCTCAGTAGGGGTGGGACAGCTCCCAAACGGGGGTCTTTGGGAATTTGTCGTGGGTTTTTGGTAGTCACAATATTAAGAGGTACTGTAATAGCTATTTAGATGGCAGAGTTAGGATCTCCTGTTTCTTTTTCTTTTTGGTATCCCTCATGACTATGTAGTCTCCCCCAAAATATTCAAATGGGTGAAAATCCTATTCATAATGATTGAACTCAATTATAACTCCATTTACGGATAAATACACACAAAATTTTCATGGTTTTAATACACTAAATTTTCCAAGGGTGTGTGAAATTGCTGTATATATTGAAAGAAGATTGTTGTTTTATTTGGTTAAGAACTTTTTTAAGAGTTATTTTCCACTTTAGAAAATCATGCTAGAGACCACAATGCTATTTATGGTATTGAAGTCCCCATGAGAATGCACCTAGATCAATGTACATTTGTAATGAGCAAATTCACAGTGATTCTATACGTGGGCATAAGCTTTTCTCTACTTCACCATGTGTTCTTGATAGGGGTTGGCTGTGTCCCCACCCAAATCTCATCTTGAACTGTAGCTCCCATAATTCCCATTTGTCATGGGAGGGGCCCAATGGGAAGTAATTGAATAATGGGGGCAGGTCTTTCCCCTGCTGATCTTGTGATAGTAAGTCTCATGAGATCTGGTGATTTTATAAAGGGGAGTTCCCCCACACAAGTTCTGTCTTGCCTGCCACCATGTAAGACGTGACTTTACTCCTCATTTGCCTTCCACCATGATTTTGAGGACTCCCCAGCCGTGTAGAACTGTGAGTCCATTAAACCTCTTTCCTTTATAAATTGCCCAGTCTTGGGTATGTCTTCATTAGCAGTGTGAGAACATACTATTACAATTATCCCAAATCTTAACATATTTCAATATTATTATATACTTATATATAATAATATAAAAATATTCATTATACATTTATATATCATCATAATATGATATATAAATATGTACTTTTAAATTCTATCTTATAATTTATTCTAGAAATTATATTTTTTAAATTAATTCATAATTTATTAAGTCAATGTTTCTTTGGGAAAAGTGCCCTCTGGCAAAATTTTATTCTTTTTGGTCTCTTTGCTACTTTGCTACTAGCTAAAGAAAATGCATTCATACTAATTCTGAATTCTTACAGTTATTCAGAGCCATGCTGTTAAAGAGACAAGTGAATTACTACCTTCTCAGAGTTGAACTCAAGTGGGAAGTTTGACTATTGACTGGTAAAATAGAGTAGTGGAAATTTATTTCTTTTGTTCTCAATGCAATAACCTCTGAAACATCCTGAAACTAAAAAAAATGAAATTATTTATGTAGAGAAGTTGGATCACTTAAATTCGTTTTCTCTCTTTTCCCTTTGTTTCAGAAACTTTCCATAATAAAATCTTGGATATAACGAAAGTTTGCATAAATGACATGTGGCAACCTAATTTAGTGGAAGCCAGGGAACCTGGTAATACTTTAACTTCAAAGTTCTTCCATTTTATTCCTTCGTTACTTTTCCTCCTTTCAAAGCATTCTTTAGCCATGCACCAAGTTTGAACAATGACGAATCGAATCCCCAGAGCCAAAAACAATGTTCTAATATTTCCATGCAATTAATTGCTACTTCCTGGTAAGCATCCAGTATACTTGGTGCTCTCACAGAAGATTCTCCCAACCCTGACACTCTGTTGAAGTCTGAGGACTTCACTGAGGACAAAGAGGGATCACATCTTCCCAAGAAATGGTGAACTCAACATGCAAACTGAATAGAATCCCCTAATCAATAAATCACAAAATATTTATGGAGCCCCAAAATCATATTGTGACAAGATTTTTTTTAAATATAGAAACTAAGTTATGATACAATCATATGTCAGGAAGGTATATTGGAGTAGTACTTGTCCAGGACTCCACTGACAACCAATTGTGTTCCCTACATCATTTTGATGTACCAGGCCATTCACTGTATCTATAATGTGAATTTGTACCCCTATTTCCAATGTCCCCCATCCTATTAACTTTTCCTTTCCGGTAAACTTCTCCAAACCCTCCCTCAGTGTTCCAAAGGCAACAAAAGTTATCACAACAAAAGTAGTTAGTATTTCTTGAGTGTTCACTATGTGCTGGACAAGCAAAGTGCTTTACCTGCATTGCCTCAATTAATTCTCTTAATAACCTATGATATCAGCTCTATTATTAACCTCATTATACACATGAAAAAATAGACACTACTAGGGGTTGAATGTGCCTCCTCCAAAATTATGTTGAAACTAAGTCCCCATTTGGCAGTATTAAGAGTTGGGGCCTTTTTGGGTGACCAACCTTCATGACTGGATTAGGGGCCCATGAAAGGGCTGGAGAAAACTAACTTAGGCCCTTTTTGCCTTTCCACCTTCCAACATGTGAGGACATAGCATTTTCACCTTCTACCATGTGAGAACACAGCAAGAAGGTCCTCATCAGACACCAAACCTGCTGGTACCCTGATCTTCAACTTCTTAGCCTCAGAACTGTGAGAAATAAATGTATATTATTTGTAATTACCCCGTCTATGGTATTGTGTTATAGCAACATGAAGCCAGACAGAAAAGTTTAGTTTTCATCACTTGGCAGAGGTCACATAACAGGTTGATTTGATTCTCAAGCCCTCTTTACTATTATGCTTACTTGGCTTTTATCTCTGTAGACTTGAATTGCTGAGTTATCTTTCCCTGAGTCATTGCTGCTTCAAATCTCAGTCTTTAGGAATCACTTCTTTAATCTACTGATTAATTATGCATAGATCATAAAAGTTTATTTAATCCAACTGCTGTCTAGAGTTGGTATCACTGTCCTACTCAAAAATCTGCAACAATTTACCATGACAAATCAAGTGCAAACTCCTTAGTCTGACATTAAACAGCCTGATAATCTGATCCAATACAGCTTCCCTGCTTCTACCTATCTTATTTACCTGTTTGTTGATTCTTATTTAATTGCTTCCTTGATGGAGGACTTTCCCACTCACTCCATCACTACCTCTTGTTTCTGCCTGCACACATATTATCATTTCCCCAAGTCTTTTGATGAGCAGGATCTCCTTTTTATAACAGTTGCTCTGTTTTCTCCTCGCCAACATACCTTCCTGACATGCGATTGTAGTATAATTAGTTTCTACATTTTTTTGAAAAATCTTGTCACAATATGATTTTGGGGCTCCATAAATATTTTGTGATTTATTGATTAAGGAATTCTATTCAGTATGAATGTTGAATTCACCATTTGTTGGGAAGATGTGATCCATCTTTTCTCTATGCTTCCGTCATGACCTGGATATACTTCTATTATAGCCCTTTCTAATTCTTCACATGCATGCCTTCACTGGACTGCAGACTCCAAGACAGGGGCCATGCAGTGTTCATCTTTGTGTCTTTCCAGTTACTCCACAACAGTTTATTGAGTGAATGAAGAAAATGCTGAGAAACAAACTCAAGAGGGTTTGTAGATTTAATACCATTGCTCTGGGTATTGCAAAAGATAATGGCTATTAACGAATTAGTACCCCCCTTCCCACCACCTCCCCCTGTTGAGATAGTATGATAGAATGTGTAACCACTTAATATACCTTAAGATGCTACTAGGCAACAACAATGTCTTGACTTTAGGGGATGGAAAACAAATAGTATGTAATGTCCAATAGATCGTGTTTGGGGCAGAGAGAGCAGATTTAAGAAACAAGGACACAATACAATGAAATTTGGCTGCAATACAAGGTTAATGTCTCCTCACCTCCCCAAGAGTACCAAGGGATCATTCATTGTCACAGCTGTTGGGGTTTAGAGGTTTCTTCTCATCCAAATGACGGTACTTTCCACAAAAAGCTCTTCCCCAGGGATGCCCTAATAAGCGAGTGTGTGCTGTATAGGTGAGACTTGCCCTGGCTGTCTCTATCCAAGTGATGACATAAGCTCATCTAAAGCCCTTCATTAATGCAAACAATGACCCAGTCCATGGTGGCACTGATTCTTGAAGCTGAAGAATTGGAGAAGGAGCCTAATTTTCCGTCACATACTGATTGTTGTTTTCAGTAAGATGTTTAGCTTTTCAATTTTCTCTCTGCCAAATACAAATTAGTGTATTTCCAACATCCTAGAGTCTTAGCTGTGCATTGCCAGCTTCCACTGCTTCTCCTTAATTAACAAACAGCTGTAGAAGAGCTTCTCAACTGATGTGGGGGGAAGAGCTCTAAGGAAGAGATGGACTATGTCCCATATCTTCAAATCCTCCACCAGCCATCTCCTGTTAGATCACCAAGACATGCCCAGTGGGGACACTTCAGTTCGATGAGACGTTTATGACTAATTGGGTTCAGTCTCCAATCTGTATGAATGTAGTTGGGTTCAGTCTCCAATCTGTATGTATGTAGTTTCCTATCCCAGAGAGCAGAACAAGACCATATAAGCTCTATTTATGTTTCCTTTAACTCTTTAGCTGAAAGCCTGGAATGTAGGACAAGTGGCTAACCTGTGTTTTAGAACTTTCTTCCTAGGTTAACATTTTGAACTTGGCCTTCTGGATTTTACCTCTTAAACTGCACCAAAAACCATGGAAACAAAGGGCTTACAGCAGTGTTAGCCTAATCTGAGCCCTCTATACCTTCCTATACTGTAGCCACAGCAGTAAAGCTACATGATCTTCCAAAAGACCTTCCAAGAGAAGATTGATTACAGACCTTGCTTATCACACCATGAACCTGGGGAAGAAAGAAAATACTCACAAATAGTTTAGCCCCTTTCATAAATTGTTGGTCCTTCGTCCATTTTTGAACTCCACTCTTTCGGGTGGAATGTATGTGTATATGCGTGTGTGTGTGTGTGTGTGTGTGTGTGTGTGTGTGTGTGTGTGTGTTTACAAATTCAAAAAAAATGAGGAGATCTTGGTCTTCCCTAGAGGGAAGACTGCATTATAAATACAGTCTTTCTTAGCAGAGGATGAAGGCTCCTGTAGCTCCTAATCTTCCCATTTGTGCACAAATACATGAACTCTGATTAGGTTGAAAGCAGGAAGACACTCTTTTCTTGCTTAGTGGCTACATCTAGAGCTAACAACACTATCAGTGGGATGGTGATTCATGCTTTAATACATACCCTCTCCATTCCAGCTACTCAGGAAGCTGCGGTAAAAGGATCACTTGAGCCCAGAGTTTAAGGCTGTAGTGTGCCATGATAACACAGGTAAATAGCCACTGTACTCTAGCCTGAGCAACATAGTTTTAGACCCTATTTCTTAAAAACAAAACAAAAACATCCCCCTCCTCTTCTCCTCCTCCAGCAATTCTGGATGGTTCATCTAATAAAGTACATATACTTTATACTAATATAGTCAAATGTCATGACACTATAAGATTATTATTATTCTCCAATCCCTGCCCTGCAACTTATTTGGCTGAACATTTTTGGCTGCAATATTTTTGACTGAAGAAAATGAGGTTTCTTCCTCCTTGAGCCTGGGAACTAACATGAGGTGTTTTCTTCCACTTGGTGGAGCTGTACACATGTGTGCTTGTGGAGAAAAAGAAGAGTCCCAGCAGGCCCTCTACTCCAGCTGTTCGAGATTGAGCTTTCCAGTGCATTATCCTGCCTTAATGCAGTGATGCCTTCCCCCTGATGGCAGTAAAATTTTAATTAGTGGGCAATGTGCATTCCTACATAATGGAGTGCACACGTGGCAGGAAGTTAACAGGACACATTTGCAGTTCCAGTTTCATTGTCAACCAGCTGTGTGATTCCTGGCAATTTGCTTTATTTTGTTGTGTCACAGTTCTTGACTAGGTAAACTGGGGAATCATCTCTGGTCTACTTTCCTCTTCAGTTTGGTGGAAGTTTCACATAAAATTACATGTGAAAGTCCTTGGGAATTGAAACAATGGTAAATCCATAGCAGAATGCTTGTTGAATTCTATCAGCTTTCCCAAGGTGCAGGCTGCCCATGTTTAGTCTTTCTCACTTTCCAATCCATTTTCCACATTGCAGCCAGCATAGTTTTTCTCATTGCAAATCTGATCATATCAACGTCTTTTTTTAAAAAAATCCTAAATATCTTCTCCCTCCCACAGAATAAAAATCACAATTCCTTAAGAAGCTCTCAAAGCCTTCCCAATCTGTGCCTTTCATCTCTGACCACTGGTATCTTTCTTCTGTTAGGATAACAGTTCATTGAATGTTCAAGTCTTCTCTTTTGCTTTTCAGAGCTTGGCCATGTGGTTTTCTCTGTCTGAAACAAGCTTCCCCCATTCCTTTCTAGGCTAACTCCTACTCATCCTGCAAATTTCAGCATAAAGTCACTTACAGTGGGAATGCGTCCATGGCCCTCTATTAGCAGCCTCTGATTTATGCTCCCACAATAGTCGGTTCTGCCTCTGGATCATGTTTTATCCTATTGTTTTTCCTCCATAAGAGCACAGTCATCATCCATATAACTCAACGTTGTAACTCTGGCAGCTAGCACAATCTCAAGTTCACAAAAAGAGCTCAAGAAATATTTGTTGAATGACCAATTAGATGGCATACTCATTTCCTAGGGTTTCTATAACTAATGCTAGCCTGGTGCCTTAGAACAACAGAAATTTATCCTGTCGTACTTCTAGAGGCTGGGGGTCTGAAATCAAGGTTTTGACAGGGCTGTGCTTCCTCTCAGATTCTATACAGAATCTTCCCTTGCTTTGGTGACCATCAGTCCTTGGCATACCGTGGCTTGCAGCTACATCACTCTAATCTCTGCCTTCGTTGTCACATGGCATTCCCCCTGCATGTCTCTATTTGCACATGACATTTTCCTCTTATAAGGACACCAATCATATTGGATTAGAGCCCATCCTAATGGCCTCATCTTAACTTGATTACATCTGCAAAGACTCTATTTCCAAATAATGCTACATTCACAGATACTGGAGGTTAGGACTTTAACATATCTTTTGGGGGAGGACACAGTTCAATAACAGATTGCTAAACCAATTAACTAATTACTAATTAATATAAACTATGGGTGGAAAAAGCTTCCCCAGAATATGATAAAAAGCTGTGTCGATCTAATCAATGTGCTTGCTTAAATAAGCCATGTGTATAATACATATGCATGCATCTGTGTATATATACATATGTACACATGCATTAATTATACTGCGCAAAAACCTCAAAGGCTATTTATCCCAAATAGGAAATATCGTGTGGTTTGTCTAAAGCACTTTAAAGACATCTGCCTTTTTCAGATGTAAATTTCTTTGATGACAAGAAATTACGTCTTTGCTAGCTTTTAAAATACTAAATTATGATAATCCATCACCAAATAAACTCTGTGCTTCTATCATTTAAAAAAATGTAAGAACTCTGAGTTTAGTAGTAGTTTTTAGTTGCCATTGAAAGATGGCAATTTAACATCACCGTTTATTCAGATTTCCAAATTAAGGAGATCTCTGTGGTTAGACATTCCTTTCTTTATCAGTCTCCTTTTCTTCAGGCCTGCCATTTGTCCATTGGTATCTTTTCCTTCCAAATGATTCACATACACACTAGGTCTTTTCCCTAAGCCTCAGATTATGAAGCAAAACTACATGAAAAAAAGCAAATGATTGCTAAATTATGTCCTAATTTCTAGCATTCAGCAGTGCTAAAATCAAGCAGAGAATTTCACAAAATTCTCAGATAAAGTATATTTTTTACCAACTAACGTTGGGTAAAAGGGACTGAGATAGAGATTTATTTTTATTATTATTAACAACTTTGAAAGTGGTGCATTTGGGAAACTATTTACTAATGTTCATTGGAATTGGTGGTAATACTGAGGTCAGGATTTAATTCCAGGCATTACCCAAAAAGTCCATGTTTGCCTTGTTTCAAGCCTAGAGTTGCTAAAACAATGCCTTCAGGGAGCCAGGCATAAATTATCTTTCAGATTGGTGGGCGTAGGAATCTATACTGCAAGCTAACTATGCTGAAACAGACATCTTAGAGAATGTGAATGTCTATCTCAGACAAAGGAGATTACAGGTTATTAATCAAGGCACTTTTCAAATCTCATCCCTTTGGGTCTTCTTAGAGTTTCAGATTCATTTAGCCAAATACCAGCCTTATCCCTTCCCTAATTTTCCTAAATATTTGTGGCTGAATGTACTTCTAGCTTTAGGAGTGCAGAAGACTTTGAGGGAGAGAAGGCAGGGTTGAAAAAGGATGAGTTTCAGGTCATCGCATTGCTTCAAGGCAGTTTGCAGCTTGCATTCATATTTTTAAAGTCTAAATTAGAGCCCTTTAACACCAACTATCTTGGGCACACATGTGTTTGTAGAGGCATACCACCATATGGCAAAAGGCAGAGTTGCTAAAACCATAAATAACAGAGAGGAAGGTTAATTAGCAAATTAATTAACTGAATTCCATACAAGGTACTAACAATACCTTAATTTCTAGATACATTTGTTATCAAAAATGTCTACCTTAATAAAGCTGTGGGGACTTACTAAGTGTATTTACTGGGCATGGTTCCCAGTTATGAAATATTAATACCTTGAAAAATAAAACATGCTTACGAAAATGCAGTTATGCTCTCATTTTCAGAGGAATACGTAAGTGAGGAATAAATACAGAAATCCTTAAACAACTAGAAATTGGGACTAAAATGAAGTAGACCATAGTTTTGTTATTGCATGTTCTGTTCATACGAAAGCACCTATCATCCCACTTTACCATCTTTCAACTGCAGGGCAGAGAGTTATATTTTTCATCTTCATACTGAGTAGAGAATCCATGAAAATCTAATACCCAGTTACCAGTCAAGTATAATGAATATAAAGGAGCCTCAGAATAAAATTTTCAGTTCTACCAAATGTCTCTGCCTAAGTACATCAATATCCATGCTGGTGATTGTACAAACCTGTGGCTAATTATATTTTCACTTTTTCTAAGGGTAGGTACACTAATAGGTGATCCCACAGAAAAGGGCATGAAAGTAAATTAAAGGTGTGTGCCATGTATATTCATGCTTTTGTGGTTATCATTGCTATTGTCTTATTCCCATGGATATTGGAGGATCGTTGATAAGGCACTTAAATGTTGATAAGGCACCTAATGAGTATCCTGTGTGATCAGAATAGTATACAATGATAATCGTTTCCTTCTTTGTGCATTAGTATTGACATAGCCACTAATCAGGAACTGTAAACTCTCTACACTTGTATCTGCAGCCCTCTTATTAAAAAGACTTCTGGATTTTTTTTTCCCTAAGCTAGAAACAGACAGGCAAACAAAAACAATGATTAAAGGGCACAAAAATATATATTTAAAGGCAGAGTTTTTTTCCTATGTGTATAAGATTCAAATTAAATTCCTCTTTTTGGCTTTTTGGATGGTTTTGGTAATTGGGCTGAAGTCACTATGTTTTTGTCATAACAGGTCAAGAATTGCTTACTCATGTTTGAGAAACAATAATGATATGGCAAGAGAGAGGTAAGGGACTACAATGGGAGGCTTATTAGGAACTGTGCATGCCTCTTTCATGTGTGTTGTCTCCGAGCTAACCTTGTGAGGTATGAATTATGACTCCTTCCTGAAGGAGAAAAGCAAGTTTTAGATTAAGTGCCTGACATTCTGATGTCATAAAAAGACTGAAATAAGCAACATTTTAGCACAACATTTGAACAGCCCTTTTCCTAAGGATAAGCTCTTCGCTCTATACCATACTAATTTCCAAAAAGGTGTGAGATTGACATATGAAACTTGTACCTTTATATAAATGTGAATGCAGCAAGCCAGAGAACAGAACGTTCTGTAGCCCAGGCAAGAGGCAGAGGAAACACCCAGTGACAGATCTACTGTGGCCCTCGACTGAAGGGGTGCTGTAACTTTGAAATACTAATAAATATTTAGCTTGGCTTTTTGTTTCATATTTGCTAAGTCCTGTCTTGATTCTCTGGCTAAGGGGTGTAAAAAAGTGGCTGTTTGTGATAAATGGTTGTGTTTGTGTGTGAATGGATGGAAGAACACATGTGAGATAACACAGTGTTTACTGCTTGCTATTAGCCCAGTGGGCTGTCTTTATGGAATATAATGTTTAAATCTATGCACCAGTGCACTTTCAAATAGAGAATTGGCTTCCTATTTTCACTTAAAACTCTCTTTTTATTTTAATTAATGAAAAAGCAGCTTAATCATCCATCTTTACAGCTAAGGAAGTTTTACAGGCTTATAATACTGTCAGATTCTGGGCTATATAAATGAGAAATAGACACTTTTGGGGAAGAAATTGGCCTTCCTTCCTTCCTTCCTTCCTTCCTTCCTTCCTTCCTTCCTTCTTTCCTCTCTCCCTTCCTCCCTTCCTCCTTTCCTCCTTGTTCCTCCTTTTTCCTCCTTTTTCCTCCTTTCCTCCTTTCTTCCCTTCCTCCCTTCCCTTCCCTTCCCTTTGCCTCCCTCCCTTCCCTCCCTCCCTCCCTTCCCTCCCTCCCTCCCTCCCTCCCTCCCTCCCTCCCTCCCTCCCTCCCTCCTTCCTTCCTTCCTTCCTTCCTTCCTTCCTTCCTTCCTTCCTTCCTTCCTTCCTTCCTCTCCTTCTTTCCTTTCCACTCCTCCCCCCTTTCCCCCCACTCTCTCTTTCTTCCTATGAAGAGACTGTTCTACAAGCTAGGAAGTTTCATTGATGGTGTATGATTTCACAAGCTGGATTTTATTTCAGAACACCTGTCAAATTCAGAGCTGTCTGAAGCTTCTCCAACATCATTACCCCAGGGCTCCCAGTTCTGTGCATATGTTTTTATAATGGCAAGTAAAAGAATTCATATACACATTTGTGCGTTAGAATCAGTGGTGTGCTGGTGTAACAATCAGCTCTTAGAGGGTGAGGCAGGGTGGGTAGAGGATGTTTAGAAAAAGTGGATATGGAGAAGTCCCTGAATTCTAGTGTTAGCCAAATTCTGTGATGTAAATACTCCCATTACAGTCAATTTCAAGGTTATTTTTCCCCACTACATTTCATCAGGGCTGTACAAGATGTTACAAGGAAGAAAATGACAGGAACCCGTGTCGTTCAACTGATACTCACTCAGGAGCTGAGATAGCATTTCATTTATGCAATTCAAATAGCTATTGAGTTGGATACCTTAGTATTGTTTCTTCCAAGAAATATTTTCATTCTTTCATAAAGGGATAATAATAGACATGCATGACCTAATTTAGGAGATATCATTTTTTTATTTTATCACTCATTATTAATGCTTCATACAAAAACTAGATTTATGAAAAGACCCATAGATTTTACATCTATTATATCATCTCCTGTTGGTTTGTAAATGAAATGTTTGTTTTGCTAATATGTTTTTGTGATTAAGAAATGGAAGCAGCAGGCTATTAAAAGTTTTTCTCAAGGCAATAAAGTGTTAGACTAGAAATTTTCAAATTAAAACGTAGTCATTTCTTAGGCCTGTTCATAGATTATTCAAAAATGAGTTAAAGCACAGGTTGAAAATATTTTTATGGGCCACAGGATAATTTAAGTGATTGCTTTCCAGGCACTTTTCTTTTGGAAAACATATATTAGCTATTGTATTTAACTTTGTTAACTTTAAAACAAAAATCCAGATAAAAAAGTTTCACAATCTGCCAAGGAGTGGTGCCCAGTTAATAGGTGGTTGGTTCTGCATCTTACATTTTGTTACTTATAAGTTCTATGAAGAAAAGAGTCCCTCTTCTTCCCTGTTCGCTGTCAAAATTTCATTCTCTACATCATGAAGACTACATATAGAAGACACTAAAAATTTTTTTAAATATATGACTGGAGCAATTAATTTAAGTAAGACAACAAAGTCAAGTCTATGCATTATTTCTGTAATATTGTTTAAGTATAATTGCTTATTAAGTAGGTAGGATGGTAAGTGGCTTAAAAATTTCTCTATAGACAAAAAAAATAATTTGAAGTAGTTCATCTTCAAAATAAAGGCCTCCAGATGGCCAAATACCTTTCATGTACATGCATCAATCAGACGGTGCCAGAAGATAATAAAAAGAATCCTATTGTTTTAATTATCTCTTTTGTTCTCCAAGGAACCCCTATTCCTGCCAGTTCTTACAGATGTTATTAAGGCATTCAGTTTTTCATTCATTTATTTAAAAAATATTTATTGTGCCAGGCACTATTTAAATGGTGGAGATACCAAAGTGAATGAGACATATACAAGGGGCCCTAGTTCTCAAGGAGCTCACATTCATGAGAAATTAAGTTCACACATTCAGGATATACCAGATATTAATAAATATTACTCAGATCATTAAAGTAGAATGAGGCCAGGCACAGAGGCTCATGCCTGTAATCCTAGTGCCTTTTAGAGGCTAAAATGGGAGGATAGCTTGAGCCCAGGAGTTCCAGGATGCAGTGAGCTATGATCATCCCACTGCACTCCAGCCTGGGTGATAGAGTGAGACCTTGTCTCTAAACAAACAAACAAAAAGTAGAAAGATTTCACCTGAGAATAACTAGATGGCTATTTCAGATCAGATATTCATGAATTAAATAACACTTAAAGTGAGATCTGAATGACAGAAAGAAAAGCCATGCAAAAATCAAGGGGTGGGGGGTGCAGATTTCACAGACGGCAAATACCTAGTGTGGTGACGCTAAAGTCAGCATGAACCTATTTCTGTTTCTTGAACAGACCACAGGCTGGAGAAGAAAAGGTAGGAAGAAGGCTGGTATAAGATGAGGGTGAAGAGAGAACCAAGGCCAGATCATGGGAGCTTTATAGCCAGGCTAAGGGGTTTACATTTAATTCTAAATATAACAGAATACATTGGAGAAGACTACGCTGAGGAATAATGTGACTTGACATAAATTTTTAAAAGACTATCTAATTGCGTATGGAAAATGGATTGCATGGGACAAGGATGGAAACCAGTCGGGAGATGAGTTAGAAGATTATTATAGGAGTCCTGGTGGGAAGTGCTGGCAACTGGTGGAGGGTGGTGGTAGTGAAGATGCAAAGGAGATTCTGAGCTTGTTTTGGAGGTAGAGGAGGCAAGATTTGTTGAAGAACTGGCTTAGCAGGATGGGCACAAAGGAAATACAGAATTAAAAGATAATGCCAAAGGTTCCAACCTGAGCAACTAAGTAGAGGCTGGCATTTACCAAGGCGGGTGAGATTGAGAGAAGAGGAGTATGGGTAGGCAAGATTACTTGTTATTTTTTAGCCATGTTTACATTTTTTGAGATATCTTTTGAGTATCTGAGAAGAAATTTCAAGTGGGAAGTTTGTTGAACAAGTTTTTGGTTCATGGGAGAAATTATGACACAGATGCAATTTTGTGAGCCTGTAACACAGAGTTAGTATTTAGAGCTAAGGGTCTATATGAAATCACCTAAATAGTACTTATAGATAGGAAAGAGAAGGACAGAGCCCAGGGGTACTCTTCCATCTACAGGTTAGCATAAAAAAGAAATCAAAAGAAACTGAAAAGGATCAAAAGTGAAGTAGAAGAAAATCAAATAGCCATGCAGGAGTGATTGTTGAGATGTTTTGAAAAAGAGAAGGTTGGCAGTCATTTAGGAAGGTGAGGAATCAAACACAATACAGATGAGGGTGGTGTAGGGAGATCATTCTCTAGGTGTCCTTTGCATTTTTGCTCATCTTATAATCAGAGTCACTGACTGTCTTGGTGCAGGAGTTGGGAGATACAGTGGCCCGTTCCAGAGCAAAGGCAGGTTCAGTTGCTCTTCAGGATAATGAAGATAATGTCTCCCACTGAGGCAAAGATCAGAGAGCTTACTGGCCATTATAAAATATTCAGGTTCCTTAAGTGCATGGTTCCTCTCCCATAATACAAACCTCTTGCATGTACTGTTGTCACCTGGCCCTTTTCATATCACCTGGTGAGAAGTGGGACCCAGAGAACCTACACAAATGCAAACACTCCAACCACTGCTATTGTCATATAGCCCTTGGTCTCTGACCCAGTCTCATGTCCCAGCTAACATCCATGAAACAGTGGCAGGTGAACTTTGAAAATAGGATAGGCTAAAATCTCAGATCCTTCACTACTCTTCACAGATAGTAGGCCATTGTGATGGTCCACTTGAACTCTGTAGTTGTGGTGGCATATCTTTCTGTACATACATCTGGCATATCTTTCAGTTGGTTTGATGCAAGCATGGTACAGGTAGACGGGTTTATGTTTTAGACATTTAATAAGAATGCCTTAATGCATGATCATAGAACTTCTTTCTTCACTGACAATGGCCCCCTTAATAGATCTGCAGGTTCCTTAAGTGCATGGTTCCTCTCCCATAATACAAACCTCTTGCATGTACTGTTGTCACCTGGCCCTTTTCATATCACCTGTTGAGAAGTGGGACCCAGAGAACCTACACAAATGCAAACACTCTAACCACTGCTATTGTCATATAGCCCTTGGTGCAGATCCAGGAAGACCAGTGTTTGAACATTGTGGGGTAAAGTGCCGATAGGTAAGTCAGCATATTTAGGTATTTCTAAGAGGTTCTAAAATGATGAATACTTTCCTCAATCATTTGTCACAACCAAAGTCTATATTCTTATGCTTAGATGTCATAATTCATATTAAAGAATTGGGCCTGATGTGACACCTTATTATTAATAGTACTTGGCTAACCACACACAATCAACTACACTTAATTAATGAAACTGGTTCTGAATACATTATATACTTTCAGGTTATATAAGGAGGTAATTACATTTTACAGAGGCCTGTACTTTATATCTGGTTTATTCAGTTGTGAATCAATGAACATGTTTTTTTTTTTAAACATGATTTGTATGATGAATTTTTAATTAAATTGTAGGAAGCTCCTCTACCACTGAGTCACCAGTGTCTTCTTGTATAATATACAGACATTATGGCCTGGCATGGTGGCTCACGTCTATAATCCCAGCACTTTAGGAGGCCGAGGTGGGTGGATCACTTGAGGTCAGGAGTTCAAGACCAGCCTGGCCAACATGGCGAAACCCTGACTCTACTAAAAACACAAAAATTAGTCAGGTCTGGTGATTCACGTCTGTAGTCCCAGCTACTTGGGAGGTTGAGGCAGGAGAATCGCTTGAACACGGGAGGCCGAAGTGCAATGAGCCGAGATTGTACCACTGTACTCCAGCCTGGGTGACAGAGTGAGACCTCATCTCAAAAGAAAAAAAAAAAAAAAAGACATTAGCCCTCTGGAGCAGTTAAGTAGATATTTTTCTATAAAGTAATTTAATGTAGATTATATTTTCTCTGTGTGAGTGCACAATTGCATGCATATGTCAAGTGTCATGGGATTCCAAGTATTTGATGATCTGCTTCTTCTATAGACAGTTGGATACATAAAAGAAGAGCCATGTGCAAATCCAGTCTCTGGTTCTAGGTTTATACCTCCTCTTCTCCAACTCCGCTTTCATTGATAGCCCCTGGTGCACACAGCCAGCCACCCTCATCCCTCGAGATCTGGTTGGCTTCTCTCTATTTGGGTTCCAGGAAATTGTTTTTCCTCCCTTCTGAGAGTCTATGTGCTGCTGCAGGCCAGTCAGTATTGATTCAGTTCTGGTTTGAATCCTCTCTCACTCATTCCTAAGTGTATATTGTATATGTAGTTCTTCTGCCAAAAGGAGATTGAAGTCTTCTTAAATTTGCAAGTCACCTAAAATATATGCTGTGTCTGCTGGGATCCTTTTGACGTTGAAGCGTCTTGGAGTAGACAGTAGAGGATTTTCATATGGTAGAAGAATGTTAGGTGTCCTTGTTGGAGAAGAGAGGAGGAGTAGAGAACCCCTTTAAAGCCCTCTTACTGCCTATTCCTTGTATCTCGTCTCTACCTATTTAGCAATCACATCTGACTTGGCAAACACTAACAGCAGTTACACAGCGTCAGTGAGGACAATAGTGAGTGGATTTAAACATCAGAGGCAACATACCAATGCAATAAATAGAATATATCATTGTTTCACTGCAGACAGAATGTCTGTGCTCTCTATGAGGATCTGCATTTAAGCCCAACGTCCAAGGAAGACAAACATCTAAAGCTCGGCATGGGGTCCCTCAAGCAGGGGAATACAAACAAAGCATTTTTCTCCCAAAACACAAGTTTTAAGATTTCATGTCAAAGACATGCTGCCAATCAGAAGATAGCATTCCCCCTTCTTAGAGCTGGAAATGGTAACCAGGACACATTGGTATGCACAATTCTGCTGGCTCAGAGCACAAGCAAGCTCCTAGGCTGTGACTGGCTGGAGGCTCACAGCGATTTCTTTCTTTTTTTTTTTTCTTTTTTTTCTGGAGGGGACAGGGTCTCACTCTGTCACCCAGACTGGAGTGCAGTGGCGCAATCTTGGCTCACTGCAACCTCAGCTTCCCAGGTTCAAGCAATTATCCTGCCTCAGCCTCCCAAGTAGCTGAGTTTACAGGCACCCACCACCAAGCCCAGCTAACTTTCTTGGGTTTTTTTTTTTTTTTTTTTTTAGTAGAAATAGGGTTTCATCATATTGGCCAGGCTGTTTTCCATGTTTTCGAACACCTCAAGTAATCCATCCACCTCCGCCTCCCAAAGTGCTAGGATTATAGGCCTGAACCACGATGCCCAGTCAGGTCATAGCAATTTTTAATGCAATATAATCAGACCTAATTTTGCCTTTTTGATTTCCTCCCTTAAACCTCAGACAGGCACTTTTTCAAAAGGGAAATCAATCAATCAATCAATCAAGCAATCAGTCAGTCAACAGTGAGTGAATGACTAAATTGTTTGTCTTTAGCGTGGCATAAAATAATCCTTAATATTTTGACCTCAAGCAACCATTCTGACCATATCTTCTTCCATGCTCCTTTGAGTACCCAGGTACATGCAAAGAGTCAACTTTTCTAGATCACAGCCTTGTCCTCTAATTCAGTGCCCTGGTATGAAATCTTTCTTCTGCTATGTCCTTTTTTTGCCAGATGAAATTTCAGTCTTTATTCAAGATCACGTGCAACTGTCTCTTTGAGGAAAGTCCTTTGACCCCCATTTCTCCCCTTCAGAAGGAAAGCACCTGTGGGAGAAGATCTGTTTAATGACCTAGTAACTCAATGGGAGCGAGAACCACGTAGCCATCCCTTCTCCTTGCACAGTCATGAAACAAAGTTGAAAAGGAGCCTGGTTTTACTTGACCAGTCATAAATTACCATAAAATAAAATGAGATATTAGAAACCTTTGATCTCTGAAAAAGTAACATGTGTTGAAAAGAAATATCACTGTTACATATAGACAAATAATAGAAATATTTGAGGCATGCATTTAAAATGCAGAGGCCAGTTATAGCAGGCATATTAACATGTGCATTTGCTTTTTAAGAAGTATACATATGTACCTTTAGCTTTGAAAGGGTAAGATTCAATGCTTGGGTGATGGATGCACTAAAATCTCAGAAATCACCACTAAAGGACTTATCCATGTAACCAGAAACAACCTATACTCCAAAATCGATGAAATAAAGAATAAAATAAAAGGGTAAGATTCATAAATAGCAAGTTGAGAATGCATGTTTATACCATGTAGACAATGTATAATAAATTGTTGGCAATAAGAACCATGTAGCTGACTTTGGGGATACAAAGTGACTTCTGAAAGAGGTTCCTAATTAGCCCTGCCTGAGGTGACTGCTTAAGGTATTTATCTGTAGCTGGAATGCATTGCTTCAAGGGCTTGAGAATTCAGGAGCTATGAATTTCAAGGCCACAGATGCAGTGGAATAGTAAGGCTTCTGCCCCTGCCTGGCACACTGACCTAACTGATGAGAGGTGCCTTAGGGACCCAGGAGCTATGGCCATTTATGTCTAGTCCCTCACTCTAGAAAGGAATTGCTTGAATACTACAGTGCTGGAGTTTGTAGCCACAATGCTGAAGGTCAGGGCAGTCCTTCATGATGATGCATTTCTGTCAGCCATACTTGCACATCTATTTAATATGTGCAATGTCACTAAGCAGTAGTGTATCATTTTTTTAAATGTTGAGACTCAACTGATACTCAAAACCTATGAAAATATGAATCCTTCCTGCCTATCCAACTTTAGTTGGATAAATAATCCAATAATATAATAATATACATTATTATATATATATTATTATTATTATATATATAATATAAACTCTCCCTTTCAGTCAGGTAGATAGTCCTCCTGTCTTCCTGTCATTCTTGGTTTCTCTTTGTTGCTCATGTCTTCCCCACCTGCTGAAATGTTCTTGTTCTTCTCCTTCTCCTTCTCCTTCTCCTCCTTCTTCTCCTTCCCTCACTCTGTTGCCCATCCTGGAGTGCAGTGGCATAATCACAACTCACTGCCGTCTCAAGCTCCTGGATCAAGTGATCATCCTTCCTCAGCCTCCTGAGTACCTGGGACTACAGGCATGTACCACCACATCCAGCTGATTTCTTCATGTTTTTGTAGAGACTGGTTCTTGCTATGCTGCCCAAGCTGGTCTTGAACTCCTGGGCTCAAATGATCTTCCCACTTCAGCCTCCAAAAGTGCAGGGATTACATACATGAGCCACCCATGTACCTGGTTTCCCTCTTCTTTTCTAACAAATTAAGTACTTCAAGTCACAACTCAGGCTGACAACTTCCACCTCCATTGACTTCTCCAGAGCATTTCATTTTCTCTTATCCTTTCTCTGCACTTTGTTAGAACTTACATTCTGATTTGTACTGTTGACCTTTGAGCCCTTAAGTTTATGCACCTTCTCTCTCTCTCTCTCTCTCTCTCTCTTTTTCTCTGTCATTATTTTATTCTGGTATTTGGTACTTACGATAAATCTTATTAGTATCCTAAATTCTTTCAAAACAGGAAATGCGTATTTTCCTTCTCATCTAATTTTTAGGAAACTTCACATAGGAATAAAAAGTATGTAGTAGTGGATTGACTGGTAAATGAATAAAAGAGGGATTTGAGGCCAGTGGGCTGTTTCAGGACATGACCAAGGAATGTGGTACCAGGGCAGCAACACACTTGCTAAGGGGCAATAAAGTAGTCATTGTATATAACAGAGGAATTTGGGCTCAATGCAGATTTGGCACTAACTCTTTGGCACTATAGAATTCACTAGAGAAATATTAGTAAGTTAGTTAATATTCTTAATAAAGAACTGCTAATACCTTATAGAGCCATAAGCCATGTTTCTCATCTTTCATTTCTGAAGTGAAATTTTGGCCAGGGAAACATTTTGCAATAGCCCTTTTTGATGTCTACAAATGTGGCATTTGTCAGATATGAGATAGCTAAGTGTGTGTGTGTACGTGTGTGTGTGTGTATATATATATATACACTTTATATATGTATATATACATATCCTATGTGTGTATGTGTATATATATACACACACATATATATATGATGCATGGAGAGATGCATCCAAAATATTCACAACTTTTCACTAATATCTGAATAACATTTGAAAAATTGACAACTCTTCTGGCTAAAGATGATCATACACATTTGTTCCATGGAGACTTGTGCCAAAATCTTGCTCAGCTCAAGGGATACTGCACAATAAACAATAAGAAACTTTTATAACTCTGACTAATAGAATTCATTGCTTTTCCAGTTTGAAGATAAAGGATGTCTGCTTGCTTTCCATGCCTAATTTTCCTGATGCTGTAAAGCTGTTCAGGAAAGTTCCCACTGCTGGAGTTTTGCTAGTAATCTTCAGCTCTGTGGGAAGCCTTTGGACTCTGTTGCTATCCCTGAAAGTGGCTGTTCTTCTCCATCAGTTTCCTGGGCAAGGGATCGAACCAGCTATTAGTGTCTATTTGCACTGCATGAAAACAAAATTTAATGTAAAGATGCTTATAGCTTGCCTACCCTAAAACCCCAGGAGTCTCTTCTGCCTGACCCTAGGCATTTTTTGAACTGATAGAGGGATGGGTATCTGGTGGGTCTCTTCAGCCAGCTCATCTCAGCATGTTGAAAGTCCAAATGACCCTTGCCTGAGGATGATGAAAGTAATTTGTATATGTATATATAATCCTGCTTTTTCACTCTTTCCAGTCACAGATTGCAGAGCAAGTTGACTGTGCTTGTGTGTGTGAGAGTTAATAACTTTGCTATGCTAATTTTTAGACTTCCTATGCTATATCATCTCCCTGAAGAGCATGAGAGCATTGCTTTGGAAAATCAATATTTGGCATGATTATTCCTTCTTTCATGTGTAATCGACCTTTGAAGACCACAGATAGGCCAAATCTACAAGCATTAGGTTTCCAAACATATTGTTTAGTCAGGAGAAATTGTCTTTTCTAGCTGAGGTATGCCAGCTACTGGTATGGACAAAATCTGCCTAGCAAATGGGAAGGGGCCAGAAGTTCAAATGCTATTGAGAACCACTCAACAATTCTTTTTTCTTACACACAGGATTGAAGCACAGAGCAAAAGGAAAACCCAGCTTTGGGGTTTGTTCCCTTGAACTTACAAATGATTCATTACACCAATGACATTGTGAGAATTTGGTCTCTGACAAAGAAATAAATGTTTTAAAAATAGTGCTAATACATATGTACAAATACAGAATTATGTCAGGCATGTATTTTTTAAAAGATGGAGTCCAGTGAAAAGGATACATGTTAGAATATGGATTAGGTTTATAAAGGTATACTTATGTCTGCCTTAGCCTTCAGAAAACAAAGTTTTATGTACGCTTTAAGAAAGGTCTTAGTGGTCGGGCGCAGTGGCTCACACCTGTAATCCCAACACTTTGGGACGCTGAGACAGGCATATCACGAGGTCAGGAGGTCGAGACCATCCTGGCTAACATGGTGAAACCCTGTCTCTCCTAAAAAAAAAAAAAAAAAAATACAAAAAATTAGCCTGGTGTGGTGGCGGATGCCTACAGTCCCAGCTACTTGGGAGGCTGAGGCAGGAGAATGGCATGAACTGAGGAGGCGGAGCTTGCAGTGAGCCGAGATCGCACCACTGCACTCCAGCCTGGCAGACAGAGTGAGACTACATCTCAGAAAAAAAAAAAAAAAAAGAAGTCTTAGTAAGGTAAATGTGAAGCAAACCAAAGTCCTGTCACTTCTTTTGTCATATCATTAAAGCCTCCAGACGGAGGTTTCTTCCCATGATGTGAAGTGCAGACTTTCAGATGTCAGTCAGTAGCTGAAGTCAACTGTTGGCCCACCAGCCTCTAAGCTGCAGCCTCTGTCAGCTTGGCGATAGTGGGATCCATGTGACTTGCCTACTACTGCCCTTGATTGGGCAGATCACAGAGCAGATAGCCTGGGTCTAGGGTACAAGGTGTTGTGGCTTTTTTGGGGGAATAAATATTTTACATGTGCTAATATTCCTGGATGTTTCACTAATAATATAATGTAGAATGTATGAAAAAAATCAAAGTCAATTAGAACCTAAAGTCTCCTGATACTGGATAATTCTATCCATAAACATCTTGCACTAACAGCAAGAATAATAAAAGTTGTACAAAAAATGTCTGTTCTTCCCCAGACCATAAGCTCCATGCAGGCAGAGACCTTATTTGCTTGGTTTACTACCCTTCCCCAGTACTTCTACCAAGCTGAACATGTATCCGGCTCTCAGTGCCCCATTGAGTTGAAATGAATTACAGTGACATAAACTATGTTTCTCATCAAATGCTGGACAAGCATGTTTCTCAAGGGACTTCTCTGGGATCAACACAAGATCAGGGTGATGAAATGTGAGGAGCAGTGAGGGCAAGAACTTGAGCCTGGTCCCTGCCTAAAGTTTATACTCCACAAGTATTCTACCCAACACTTCAGATACCTTCTCTTCTTTCAAAGTCAACAGCTTATACCCATTGAAAATAAATACACATACACACTCATGCTCACATGCATGTGTGTGCTACCAGAAAATCTGTACATTTTAGGCTGTTTGGAAGCAGTGGTAGTTTGGTGAGAACTGCTGCATTGGCTCATCAGTGCAGACCTGATCACACTCTGATTTCATATCTTGCTATGCAAGGCCCCCATTATCTGCCTGCCATTTGTGTGCATTTATGTTTAGTGTCAATTTCCCCTCCCATGAGGCTATAATCTGCTCTGTAAGGAGCTAAAATGGGAAAAGCAGAATGCTGAGTCCAGTTGGAGCCTGCTGGGGAACAAGACAGTCATCACAGGCCAATCGGCAATGGAGACAGGGTGGTCCTTATCACACAGAGGCATCTGGAGACTGAGAGAGACAAAGCAACACAACTGCAAGTTGACCATGATCTGCTGGAAGCTTCTTCAGTCATAAAGCAAAGGACAGTAATTCTGAATGACAATGTAGGAAAAAGAAGAAGAAGAAGAAAGAAAAAAATGGTTGAGCCCAGAGGATCATTTTTAGTCACAGATGGTGATTGCTGATAGTGAAGTATCTGAATCTGAAGACCACCTGTATGTAGTATGTGCGTTTATGGAGGGTATGTGTGTGTGTATGTGTGTGTGTGTGTGTTAATTTTTTAATGTAGAATATGAAATTTGAGAAAAAACTTTGCCCTTATTCTTGTTGATTTTGTTATTTGATCTTTTCTCTTCCTCTTTGTTGGTGTGTGAACAGTTGCATAGCAAAGCTGCTGAGATCATATATTTGACTGAAGTTTCACAAGCTCTGCAAGATATTCTCATCTTCAGAGTGACACCTGGCTTAGCCAACCACGTGGAAAAATCTAAGGATTTAAACACAACCACACCCAACCACAGCCTTGTTCTTACCTTCTCCCCTGTGCTTTGCCGTATTTAATGACAGCCCAGAAAGGTGCAAAGAGAGACTTTTCAGAAAAAGCATAAAAACAATGAAGAAGGAAAAAATTGCTTGGTTGTTTTCTGAGATACTTGAACTAGAACCAACTGAGTATTTAGGTGTAACTTTCTATGACCTATTAGGATGAATGCCATTCTTATGGCTTAAATCTTTTTCAAGATGAAGAGGGCATTTATATAGACAAAGAGTATATTTCCCATAAAGATATATTAGCACAATTCCAATTAATCTTGAATCCAAGTTTTTGTTCCCCAAGTCCAATACTCAGTCTAGAACATATGCCCTTTTCTGTAATGCGTGCTGGCCAACATGTATGATCAAGGTATATTGTGCATTGTACAAAGTTCCCAGCCAAGGGCTGAAATCAACTAGTGCTCTACTTATTAGGAATTAATCCAGGCATGGGGCTGTGTCTACCCTAGAGGATGTGCCTTTTCTAATTTTCATAAAGTAACTGTAATGGGCCAGCCCAGAAGATATACAGATAACAGAATCCTATGACTTTTAGATGACATTAGCTGTCATGAGAGGCTGCCTCTCTGTACATGGTGTTAGGGTGTTTATTATGAGCGGCATTGGGAATACAGATGTTTTGATGTGTTTTCTGATGCCATTTCTTCTAAGATTCACTACTTCTCTGCAGGCTTTGGAAAGTGGGAGCATAACAACTGGTCTTTTGGGTTCTTTGTGAAGTTGTGCTAACCATAAGATGCCACATACTATCCTAGTGACCACAGTTTTTATGGGAGGTGATGTACAGCAGCAAACATCTAATGTAAATCTCATGTTAGTTCTTCCAGAGCAGGGGCAGCTAGACTTTAATAATTTCTTCGGAAGAGTTTCAGCACTTGGAAATTTTAGATGTATATCAAGGACATGTGAGCAAATGGGAAGCCTAACTGCCCAGTGCTTCTGAAGCAAAGTGCAGAGTCAGAACCAGAATGATTTTTACTGGCACATTTCTGTATTAAACTAAGGGAGGGAAGCTCTTTAACTATATGGGAACTTTTTCTCATTGGTTCCTTTAAGTGTCTTAAAAAACTGATGTCTTCCTAATAGACCTTGTGAAAGGTGGTAAAATGTTTAATTGGAATTACGAATAACTTCCAACTGAAGAGCTTTGTTGGTTCACTTTCCTGTGGGGAAAAGATAGACATTGACAAAACTGTTTCCATGAGAATTAATCATAGCTATAGATTTCAAGGCATGTCATGATGCCAGGTTTCATCTCCTGGATCTTCCTCCTCTACATGAAAATGATTAGAATGATAAATTCAAGGCTTATTAATGATCCCTAATCAATGTAAAAATTTGTCATTTCTCTTCTTTATGCTGTATTTACTGTCAGAAACACAGGCATATATATTAGGAAGATTTTTCTTGAAGGGAATTGGCACAAAAGAGTTGAGACTTTTAATTAATCAAAAAATTGACCATTCCTTGAACCTTAATTGTATGGTATCATTAACAAAGGACATGAGACAACATGTTTAAGCTTCATGATTTGCTGGAAATAAACTTTTCTTTTCTTTTTTTTTTTTAAAAAAAAGCATTTTTTGTTGTAATTGTTAATCTTACTATATATTTGTTTCCTGAAAATGGTGTTATTTGCCACTCCTTTTACCTATTAATTGGCATAAGCTATTAAGCTGATTAGAATACTTTTAATTTCTCCGAAAAGCTGTCTAAGGAAAGTAAAACACCATAAAGAAAAGAGTATGTAACCAAGAAACTGAAGCGAAGAGATTGAGAGATTATCATGAGAATTTAATCAGAGAATTACATACCCAGAAAAATGTGTACATACTTAGAAGTAGTAAACATTAACTTCCTTCCTTCCCTCTATACTTCACCTCTAGATCCCTCTTTTCTTTCTTTAGATCATCAGTATCCAAGGTTGGAAAGAGTAAACAAGAGTTGATAAGTGGTCACTCTCTTGTTCTGTTGATATAAGCTTAAATTGGGGTAGCTTTTCTGGAGAACTGCTTGACAATATATGTCAAATTTATAATGTGATGTCCTTTGGCCATGCAATTTCCCCTTCCTGGAATGTACACTAAGTAGATAATTGAATAAGTGAAAATCCAAATGTTTTCATAAGGATCTGCACCATAGTTTTGTTGAAAATTATTTAAAAACTGGAAACAATCTAAATAAATGTCAATGTATAGGTATATTGATTGCCCTGGGCAATTGCCATAATGTATAAATGAATGAGTAAAAGTATCACAGAATAATACTGTTCCCTCCTAAGTAAATCCTCACCAATAAATCCTATTATACAAGGCAAAACCTGTATATTATCCCTATCCCCTATTTTTCATCAACCCTCATATCTAATCACCATGATGTCCTTTTCACTCCTAAGTGTGTTTCAGATCATCCACTTCCCTCTAACTCTATCACCGTCTTCTGGTCCAAGCTTGGTATTCAATTAATACTTGCTAAATGGATTCTGAATATGATCCCATTCATAACAGCACACCTATCCACACATGTATATGAAGACACAGGTGCCTGGAGAGGTGTTCACTGAACTACTAATAGTGGTTTCCTCTTTTGTGGTATAATTCAGCTTTATCTTTATTTTTTTATTTGAATTTCTCTTATTGTTTGAAATATTTTTAAATAATGATGTATAATTTACCCCCCTCCAAAAATAAAACTTACAAAATGGGAATGATAACTATTATTGTACCTTTCTCACTGGATAAACATAGTGGTCAAACAAGTATCTGTGAAAGTCTGTTATGATGTGAAAACAAAATTATTTTTGTTATTATGGCAATAATAATAATAACAAATAACTATAGATGCTAAAATTTGTTGAATGTATTCCCTCAGTATTTTGAGTGTCTTAACTCATTTAAATCTCACAATAAGCCTATGATACTATAAATATACCCATTTCAAATATAAGGAAACTGAGGCAGAGACAGATGAAATAATTTATCCAGGTTGACACAGCTAATAGAGGGGAGGTAGGATTTGAAACCACATAATCAGGCCCTAGGATCCAAGCACTAACCACTGTGCCAAAATAATAATACATTCAGGAAGTGGCAAAGGTTGAACTTAGCTCCATATATCAGACTCTCGCCGCTATGAAGCCCCTACAGAGAATTTCATACAGATAATCTTACTACCTCAGTTAATTTAGAAAGATTTTCAGGCACTGATGAATGATTTTGGGAGTAAGACCAAGTCAAATGACCTCTGTTGGAAGTGATGTAATAGATGTGTTTAAATATTAGAGGTAGGTAAGATGGTGGAGGACTAACATTTGAGGAGCATTTGATATCCTCTTGGCAATATGTAGACACCCTTTCAATAAATCCTCACAATACTCCAGAAGGTTATGTGTTATTTGTTTCAGTTGTAAGTTGCAATAATAGATAAGGAAACTCAGATATGTATTAAGTCATTTGCTCAGGTCTTTACAGCTATTAAGTTGTAGAGTTGGGAACCCATCTAAACTCCTAAGATCAGGATCTGGATCACCTCTGTTATTTTACATTGGGCATCTATCATCCAGGACCTATGTGCTGCAGGAACATAATTAAGAATGACTTTGACAAGATAAATATTTGGGGACATGAAGCCTGATCACAGAGTCTACCAGTTATGTGGACGTGGGCAAGCAACACCATGAGCCTCACTTTTTTCATTGTCAAAGTGGGACTAATGAAATTTTTCCTGCTTCTCCAAAAGATAATTTTAATAATTCTGTTTGGTGACTTTTGCAAAAACATTGTAGTATAAGCCTTAACAAGGAATTACAGAGAAGAAGATAAACCTTAGCCTTCAAGAAGCCTGGACTGTACCTGTCTCAAAACTATTTTATGCTAACTGCAGACAATTTTCACCATTTGGAGTTTCTTTCCCATCTTAGTTAGCCTCTTCTCAGTTTTCTGAATGAAGCATGTACCCTCGGATGTCTGGCCTTTGCTGCTGCATGTCTTCTGGTCTGGAATGCCTTCCCTTACCTTAGGAACTTAACCAGCTTCAACATGCATCCTTCCTGATCACTCCAACATGAAGGGATGTCCTTCTGTTCTAAATGTCCATTGCACTGAACACATTGTTTAAGATAAATTTCTCTGTAATTTATATAAAGGATTTATGTTTATGGGCTTATATGCTTTCTTTAAAAATAAGTTATAAAGTGTTTGATGCTAGAGCATTCTTTTGTATCCCTAGGAGACACTCAGAATATATTTGTTGATTGTTTTGATTTTAAAGAAAAAGATGGAAGAATGAGGTAAAATGGCCACTATCTGCCAGGAACTTCATATAATTATCTCAGCCCAGAAGTAAATTAAAATAGTTTTCTTCAGCCAGTTGCAATAGCTTATAGAAAAACTTACCTTCCCTAGACGTCAGTGTCCCAATTTGGAAAATAGAGTTTTGTCATATATTTTGTCCGCTGTTGTACAATCTTTAGAAACATAAAATTCAAGGGGAATACTAAATAAAAGGATCAATCAATACTGAGTTCAGCTTTAAAATTCTTTCATCTAATAAAGCCGGTTTTCTTGGCAGCACTAGCAAGGACTAGAATTTTTAAAAAATCATCCTTATATATGTATTGATTGAATTTATTAAAATGCTTTATTACCATATCCATTTGCTTATAAGAAGGCACCCTGATGTGTCCTATATGAGTTGCAAAACACAATTAAATAAATGAAAACCATGCAGAGCAACAAACGCTACCTAGCATTTAAAAACTGCATTTGTATTCATTTTTATGTACACGAAGGGAAAAGAAACCCAAAAGGTTGAAAGCCTTCTAGAGTGATAAATGCCACAATTTAGTGGAAGATACACATTGTAATTTGAGAACATCTCCCACTAAGAGTCAGTGTAGCTACAGGGTCAAGAAGCCTGGTGCTAAATTGTCTGAACACTGATGTCCCTTCAAAATTCATATGTTGGATCCTAGTACCCAATGTGGTGTTATCAAGAGATAAGGTCTTTGGGGGAAGTGATTAAGTCATGAGGAGTTCTCCATATGCATGAATGGGTTCATGCTCTTATAAAAGAGGTTGAAGAAAGCACCCTAGGGCCTCTTGCCCTTCTGCTTCTGCCATGTGAGGATGTAGCAAGAGGCACTCTCTGTGAAGCAGAGTGAGCCCTCGTCAGACACTGAATGTGCTGGCGCCTTGATCTTGGATGTTCCAGCCTCCAGACTGTGATAATTACATTTATTTTATTTCTAGATGACTCAGTCTATGATGTTTTGTTATAGCAGCGCAGACTAAGACACCTGGCCCGCAGGCTCCTGAGCATCCCAGAGCCTTTGAGGGATGACCTCTCTTCTCCACTTCATCTTTCTGATGAGGAGAATGGAAGTCTGTATAAACTAGAGTGCTCAAGCAGCAGGCAGTGGAAGAATCAAGACCTCTAAGTAGATCTGCAACCTTCACTTTCAGCACATGTTCAAGTAAAAGAGAAAAGTGTGTGTAAAAAAATGCCCATACCCAATAAACATACCCATGTTTATTGCAAATTATCCTCTAAACTCTTTCCTGGTGGTCAAAACCCAAGTTATAAATTTTTATTATACTTTTAAGAGTTCATTATTTGTCAACCTACGGTTAACATTTGCATCAACAAAGAAGGTAAGATATGTTGTGTTATCTTTGTCATTTTTCAGTTGTCAACTAGGATAGGGGCCAGAGATAGCAAAACCATAAACTGGAAATTGTTTCAGGAAGAAATGTAATAGCTAAGGGGTGTCTATATGAAATGGAATGTATATCAATACGAGGTAAGACAGCCGGTAAAAAATAAAAAATTATACTTAGCAAGAGGGGCACGGATTCATGTACCAGGGAAAATAATGGTATGTTCATAGCTCAGAGAGATTTCCAGGAATTAGAGATTGAGAAATATTATTTCGTGACATGTCTAGAGGCTACCTGGATATAAATTCTGGAAAATGTTTGAGAGAAAGGCCAATAAAAAGCAAAAGGACCTGAGGACTCTGTTTCTTCACTGAACAGAGAAGCTAAAAATTGGGCTCTTATTTTGGACAAAAGTAAAAGCCATAGTAATAAGTAAAATAAAATAACCTTCCAGGTAACAGAGCTCTTAGCCAAGGATTCTGCAAGTCAAAGGCAGGTGTGAATTGGGAAAGAGAGTCTGGGACTGAGGTGAGGTTGAGTTAGGCGTAGAACAGGGCTGTGAAGGTCAGGCCAGTGGAAGGCTTGATTCTGGAAAGCATGGCTTCAAGGGAAAACTTGAGTAGTGAACAGGAAAATCTATGAGGATCGGAAACTAAGTCTCTATACTGGCTGGGGAAATGAGCAAGAAATGAAAGGGAGAGAGCCAGATGATGCCAGCTGGAAGCAGAAATCTGAGCAGACGGGCACCTGGCAATAGATAGGAGGAGCTGGAAGAACAGGGGCAGATCAGATCTAGAGCCAAGCTGTATTCTCTGGCCCTATACTTTAATATTCCACCTATAAGGTGCAGTGCCCTTGGGTGTTGTTCATAAAATTCCAGTGTTGAAAGGGTTTCAGAGATTCTCAGCAAAGCTCCTCTATATTCATCAAGCCCTCTGCAATATTTACAGTGAAGAAAGTGGGAGCGCTTCAGAAAGAGAGAGAGAGAAAAATGAAAATTCCTAGCCCCATCTAGACATGCCTTATCAGTGAATTAGGTGAAGTGCACAAAATTTAAAAGACTATAGTTGTTTGTATTTTAGTTGTTTATGTTGCATCACGAGAACTCCACAACTGGATTTAAATCACTGTTTCTGCCTTAGCAATCTTCACTGTGCACGTATTGTTCAGCTATTCCTTTAGGGGGAGGATTGCTAGATGGGAATAAAATGGAAATGCTGTTTTCTAAAAGTTGTGGTCTTCATAGGGAGATAGCTCTTCATTTTGTGTGTTAGTGATGAACATTTGAAACTTGTAGAGAACACTTTGTGGTTCTTCTATTTGAAGAAACCCTGATGGCTTTGTCACATATTCCAAGTTTAACATTTACTTTTAAAGAGTTTATGCATCATATTTGAAAAAGACTCAAACATGTCTAGAGTTACATGTTAGACACTAACATATTTGAAAAATATTTAAAACCCTGGTTTTAGTCATCTGTAAGTACTCTGTTTTAAGGACAACTAATTAATACTTATAACTCAGATAATGCAGGAGACAATCAATGATTATGAAGTAACTTCCCATAACATACTTTTAAATAGTAAATGCCTTCACTGCATGTAATTCATGTATCAATATATACTAAACTATTTCCATTAATATAGCCAGTCTCCAATTTACAAGAAGGTCTTATGTTTCACAAGTTGATTTTAAGTGAATTGTTTGTAATACAGAAGGAATTGTCCCAAAGAGTGACTGCTGAACTGGTTAAATCCACAAAAAAAAATGCATCACATGAATTCATCTACCAAGCAAATTTGCTCATCCACTTTCAAATCAAAAACAACTTTAAAATCGCATAAAAAGCTATGTATCCCCTATCTTAATAAATTTGCTTGCTGTGGTAAATATACACGTGGACACAAAAATATGCATGCATTTTTAAGAGGAATAGGAACCCATTTGAACTTGTCCAGGAACTCAAGTTAAGAGAGTCAAAGGTAGAGAATACTAATAACCACCTATAATAATTATCTTGGAGAAGGCATACTGTATTATGCCTAGTGCTTAATAGGAGAGGGGATTTTTCATCCCCCATGTGCCTGGGAATGAGAGCCAGGGACTTCCCCTAATTGTAAAATGTTTAGCAATTCAGCAGAATCTACAGTGGGGCCAAAGTGGGGCTAGGATTTGGGGGATTTCATCAAAGTGGGTCAGAGTTAGAGGTGGAAGAGAAGCAGAAGTTCGGTGGGAGCAGGACTCAGTAGAGGGGCAAGCTTACAGCTGGCTCCATCAGTTGAGGAAGAAGAAGCAACCCCAGGAGGTCCATACCCTGGATATTTTACCCTTCCTCTCACTAAGGACAGCTATGCCCTTTGTGATCTTCCCTAGACTGACTTTTTAATACAGAGAGGGAAGGCCAGTACAGAAAGCAAGGAGTGAAAGAAAAGAAGTAGATGCTAAGTTGTCCCCTTGAGGAAGAATGTGAGGGAAAATGGAGTTCCTGCAACCCTAGTCTATTAGCTGACATTGTTACTCCTAATTCAAGGTGATTATTGGTGTGCAAAGAAAGTATGTATTAAGTATATGTCAACCAGTAACTACCTGAAATCCACTTAATGATAGCAAATTTGTCTATGGCCATATCAGCTGAATGCACCCAATCTCATTTGATACCAAATTATTTCATACATTTGTTCTAGAAACTAACAATTCCAATGAAAAGCTATGAAAGAATCCTACTTAGGTCTGAATTTTCACACATTACTGGTATCTCAGAGGGTGGCAAGGTTAGAAAACTTGAGAATCTGTGGGCACACTAGGGATGAAAGTAATAATACTATTCTTTGTTGGATATTAAAAGAAATCTAAGTAGGAGAACTAAAAGATCATTGGTGGTCTGAAAAGTTAGGTGGGAGAATTGAATAGCTTAGTTCTAGGGATCAAGTAACCACCCTGACTATTGAGCTTCCCGATAAGAAAACATGATGGAAACTACATGGTTCCATCCAGGTGCTGGGAACAAGTCCTACTGAACATCTGCTGTTGGACAAAGAGCGGGCAGATTCTTTGGTGAAGCTTTGTTCATCGGAAACTCTTCCCTGACCTCTCTTCTCCAGTTCATCTTTCTGATGAGGAGAATGGAAGTCTGTATAAACTAGAGTGCTCAAGCAGCAGGCAGTGGAAGAATCAAGACCTTTACGTAGATCTGCAAGCTGTGAACCAAGTGACCTATCTCTAAGCCATATTGAGGAAGGCCAATGCAGTTTTGCAATCTCTCTACCTCTTCATTTTTCCTTGTCCTCCTCCCCTTCCCGTTTTGCTCTCTGTCTCTTCCTCTCAAGAGAGTAATGTGGTAGTAGTACCTGATGGTACCCTGGTGCTTCCTGCCTTCCTGCCTTCCACTTCCTGCCTTCCTTTCTCCCACTTCCTGCCTTCCTCCCTTCTACTTCCTGCTTTTCCCCTCCCACTTCCTCTCTTCCTTCCCCTCACCCCCCAGCACTCCCTTCCTTCCTTCCATTCTCCAATACCTTCCTTTCCTTTTCCTTCCCCCTTCTCTCTTCCTCCTTCTCTCTCTACTTTCCTCCTTCCTTCCTCGGCAAGGCCTTCTTACTAGTTTCCACCCATTTTTCCTATGTAAAGCACTTTTGAATTCTAGCCATCTGTTAATACAAGGCAGTGAAAAATGTTGAAGTCACATCAAATTCCACTTGCTCTGCCAGTTAAAAATACAGATGCTTCCTGTTTTATGCTTTCCTCTCACTTTCTCTAGAGTTTAAACATGAAAATATGTTCCATGATAAAAACCAGCACATATCCCCTTTCATCAGGGAACATATTCCAAACAATGAAAGGAAGGGGAAGGGGATTATTTTCACAAGTCCAGCAAGGATACTTGGATGTTGGAGGAATCATTTGTAGAACCATAATTTCACAACATAATTATTCACAACTATCACATTTTATAGATGAAGAAACTGAGATCGCAGGGAATTGTTATAATTGTTCTCATATGTGCTGCATCATCGACTTGCCAAAATTCACATCAGCTTAAGTTTTCACCCAACATGCCTGGTCCTCAATTGTTCCACAATGCTTTTTGCTATCCACTGATTTCAGAAAGCGTTCTTTTGGCTACTGGGAGAGGCCAAATCACCAGGCAATGGATAATTGACCTGGAACTCAGTAAATGCACTGGAGTGAAAAAAAAAAAAATGCAAGACTGAGTCAAGACACCTGGGTTCTAGTTGCAAATCTGTTACTAACTACCCATCAGACTCACAGCAAAAATTTTTATTAATACTCTTGCTCCACAAGGAGACTAGATCAAATGATCTCTAAATTTACTTCCAACTCTTTGACTCTTGAGTTTTCTTCGTTCAATTTTCTGCTGACTCAGAGTGTATAGCCTTGGCCAAGTTATTTACTGCCATAAATCTCATTTTTTCCAAGATCAAAGGGAGAATAACACATTCCCCCATTTTCCCAGCATATAGATACTATATAATCTTGCATTAAATTGACTATCTTTGGAAATCACATTAAATCCTTTCTATCTATAGACATTGGATTAGTCACTAAAGCTAGAATAAGACATGGGCCATATCATTAGGCAATGTCTCTGGCTCTAGTTACATTAGCAAACACTGCATTGACGCTTGTTCATCCTTGCTTCCATCATACCTTTTTATATAAGCTGTTCTAACTCTTACATGACTGTAGCATGGAGCACTGTATGTCACGACATCTCTTCCTCTCGTTGCATCTGATCATATTCTAGTATCTCCTGTCTCAATGCCTAGCTCTTCACCCATTTTACTAATGCAAAATAGAAACCTTCTTACTGCTTTTTTATTTCTTACTTTTCTTTTGAATGATTCACCAAGTTCTTACTGATTTTATCTCCCCGATGTCTTTCAAACTGATACATTTTTCTCTCTTCCATGATATCCTAGTCCAAGCTACCATCACTCCTCAACTGAACTACAGCAGTCAAAAGGATTGTTTCGGGTGCTAAATTTGGCGATGTCACCCACTGAATGGCTTTCATCTGGTCTTAAAATAAAGACCAGATTCCAGAACAAAACCTACATGGTAGGCAGCTCCATGTTTTTAGTGTCGTAGTACATGCTTCTGACCTTTTGCCCTCTTGGAGTTCCTCCTCCTCACCATCGTTTCTTGGATATTCAGGCTCTGTAGTTTCCTGGGTTTAGAATGCTCCTCTAGGATTCATGTAATTGCTGCTTATTCTTCTGGTTTTGTACTGATGGTCACATTCTCAGACCCAGGATGGTCACATTCTTGACCTCCCTGGGTCAGTTGCCTCTATCATGCACCATCATTGTGCCTTGTATCCTTGCTCTTATTATGCTTATCACAGTCGTAATTTTACATTTGCTAATGTCATGCTTTTTAGATTATGCTTTGCTATCTTCTCCCTCACCAGAGTGTAAACTCTATGATACTATGTCTATTTTTCTGTCACCATTGTAATCGCAGTGCCTGGCATAATATCTAATGCATAGTAGGTGCACACTAAAATTCTATTGAATAAATAGTACATTAATGAATGAAAAGAAAGAATAGAAGCGCCTGAGTTCAGGTCCTGTATCCCCATTCCCTCATGTATGTGGTTGGAACCATAGAAGGCAAAATTTGGTATTAAAAGAATAGAGCTGGCAAGCGCTGATGTGCCTAACAGGATAGGAAGTTGAGAATTCTTTTTTAAAATTATGCAAGGGCCCAGGAGTGCCTGGCTAACATGGTGAGACCCAGTCTCTACAAAAATTAAAAAATTACACAGGCGTGGTGGCATGGGCCTGTATTCTCAGCTACTCTGGAGGTTGAGGTGGGAGGATTGCGTGAGCCTGGGAGGTTGAAGGCTTCAGTGAGCTGTGATCATACCACTGTAGTCCAGCCTAGTCAATAGAGTGAGACCCTATCTCTTAAAAAAAAAAAGTTCTAGGATATTGGAGTTGATAATGTTCATAAGGATCAACGCTAAGATAGCCTCCAACCGAGTCTCAATATGCTCCAAAAAGAAATACTTCAAATATCAAACTAAAACTCGTGTGTGTGTGTGTGTGTGTGTGTGTGTGTGTGTGTGTGTGTGTGTAAGGAGCGGTGGTTCATACCTGTAATCCTAGCACTGTGCGAAGCCGAGGCAGGTGGATCACTTGAAGTCAGGAGTTCAAAACCAGCCTGGCCAATACGGTGAAACCCCGTCTCTACTAAAAATACAAAAATTAGCCAGGCGTGGCGTCATGTACCTGTAGTCCCAGCTACTCGGGAGACTGAGGCATGAGAGTCACTTGAACCTGAGAGGCAGAGGATGTAGTAAGCTGAGATGGTGCCACTGCACTTCAGAAACAGAGTGAAACTCTGTCTCAAAAAAAAAAAAAAAAAAGGTGGATGTTGTGGCTCGCTCCTGTAATCCCAGCACTTTGGGAGGCAGAGGTGGGCAGATCACAAGGTCAGGAGTTTGAGACCAGCCTGGCCAACATGGTGAAACCCTATCTCTACTAAAAATGCAAAATTAGCCAGGGATGGTGGTGCGTGCCTGTAATCCCAGATACTCAGTAGGCTGAGGCAGGAGAATTGCTTGAATCTGGGAGGTGGAGGTTGCAGTGACCCGAGATTGTGCCATTGCACTCTAGCCTAGGCAATAGAGTGAGACTCCATCTCAAAAAATACATATTTTTATATATTTATAAATATTTGTTTATAAATATATATTTATATATATAAATATTTGTTTATAAATACATATATAAATATTTGTTTATAAATATATAAAAATATTTGTTTATAAATATTTATAAAAATATTTGTTTATAAATATATATTTTTATATATATGCACACACATGTATACAGAGAAAGAGAATAAATATGTATCCATAGAGAGAGGGAGATACCAAGACAAACTTATAACTGCTATAAATTCAAATAAGAGAGAAGTTGGTAAAACCTAGAGTCACTAGGAAATACTTCCTAGAGGCCAAATTTGACCTGTGCTTTGAAAGGTAATTACAGTTAGGACAGGAAACTGTACGGCTTCTTTCTTAAAGATTGATTATTCTGACTATTCTCCATTAGCTCTTCCTTATACACTCTCTACCTACTTTCCCAAACTCTGTGTCCCGGGATGCTGACATGAACCACATCAACAGAACTCCCTCACGTGCTGTCTTCAAGTAGCATTTGCCCAGAGAGAGGCCTCGGGCAGGAGGTTGTAGGACAGAAAGAGAGATTTGCAGGCCTTCATTTCCCTGCTCCCTCCCTGCCTGGCTGCAGTGGGTAGTAGCTAATTCCTCTTCTGAAGGCCACAGCTCTCAGTGGATGCCACCTTCTCACTTACAGCTGAGCTTCTCAGTGGGTTCCCCCTTCACAACCAGGAGTGGTCATGGCTTTCTGATGCTATGATCACCCAGGGTACTTCTAAACTCTCTACTTATCCATCTGGGGTGCCATGTGTTATTTGCCAAGAATGAAGGAATAGGAATTTAAAAAAAAAAAAAAGATTAAAATAATACTATCAGTCTGTCAATGGGGATTCCTCCCACCCCCCAAAAATAGAGTTGTTTATTTCTTCTTGTTTGGTTTACATGATATACCTTGGTTTACATGATTTACCTCAAAACAGATCACAAAGCTGGGGTCACTTGAAACGGACTATTACAAGCTAGCCAGCAAAATTAAACTTGTTTCCCTAAGTACGATAGAATAATTTGGGCAAGAGATTAGAAAATAGCTGCCCGTCCACCCCAAACACATACATACACACTATACTGAATGGATCTTCATAGAGAGTAAGTTAATAAGAGGCCAGCCCCTACCTCTGCTTCCCTCCCTAGAGACATACATATAAACAGTCTGGTTATGTCTGACTTAACAGATTTGGGAAGGAGGAAATGTAAGAGGCTAGTTCTTCTGGAAGGGTTGGGAGCTAAGGGTGAGGGAAGGGAGGGGAGCAAAATTTCGGTACTAGGGTTTGGACCCAGATGAAAGCTGCTCTGTCACATAATCCAGATGTAAAATGCATATATCTGAGAGATAGCCCCTGAGCTACCACACAGACTCCTCCCACCAGAGTCTGTCTGGCAGGGGTCAGTGCTGCCTAGCTGTGGATTAGAGGGAGTCATTGACATGTCATCTGCCATCAACCACACCTATTGTGATGAAAAGAATGCCCCATGCACATAGAGGCCTTCCTTGGGATGGACTTTTGAGTTGACTAAACAGTAAAAATCACAATGGATCATCCACTAGTCAGCATTATTAACTTTAGTAACAAAACCAGTAGCTTAGCCACGATTGTATAAAACAATAAATGTTGATTAATTTCTAAAGTACATTGATTATTTTTATTTTGTTTTAAGAAATAGGCTTTACGTGGCCATTGGGAATAGGATTATTTCCTCTAACATTTATCCCAGTATTTTTAAAATAAGGAAACATTTGGTTGGTGTAAAGTATAGAATATGTGTGGTAATTATAATAATTGAATACATTACATAATATCCTTTGTGAAAAAGGCTTACATTATTATAATGGGAAGGAGGTAAATTAATCTGAGTAATATTAGTATAATAGTCTTATTAATCATAATGGAATGAATCACCCTATATTATAATTATGATTCAAATAATATATATTTTTAGAGATCAACATTTTATGATGTGCTGGAATGGAATGTGGTAATAGGAGAACAGTGATTTTGGCTAACACATTAGGGATTCTGAGTCAGTTTGGCACAACAGCAGAAATTATTTTCTCTACTGTCTTATTGAGAAGAAATGTCCTAAGAAGGATCTTGGATAAACTAAGTATGTGAGTCTGACATAAGAAGAGAGTGTTTCTTCCCTTGCAAGGCACCTTGTGAAAGCCTAGTGGGGAGAAATAGTGGGATGATGAAGGATGGGGCAGGTGACTTCTGGAAGCAAAGCTCAGATCCCTAGTGCAGGTGTTATTCAGACCTCTGCGCCCCACTGTGAGTGTGCTGGGTTCGTTGAAAGGGACAAGAATAAAGCAGACCCGTTCAAATATGCAGAGTGAGGGAAAATAAAAAAGCATATTTGATATTGATTGAATGATTGATACTATTTGATATTTGATATTGATTGATATTTGATGAGCACTTACTGTGTGATTAGGAACTGAACTAAATGCTTCCCCAGAGATCATTCTTATTTATTCTCACACCACTCCCACTCATGAAGTAAGTCATTGTTGTTATTTTCATTCTTCAGATGAGGAAACTGACAGTCAGTGATGCTAAGAAACTTGCTCAAGGTCACTACAGTAGTTATTGTGGGCCTGAGATTTGAATTCAGCCTAACTCCAGAGTCTATGACCTTAACCATTAAGTGAAATAAGTGAACATCTTCACGTTCAGGATGTGTGATGTGTGTGCACATGCATGTGTGTGTGCAAAATAAAATATTTGAAGCCAACAGGGTCCTAAGTCTGGGTGGGTCCTGATGCCAGAGTGCTTAGGGACACTTCCTTTTTAAGCAAGATAGTTTGACATTGTCAGCTTTTAATTGTATTTAAATTCTTGTGTCAACATTATTAAAATGTATTAAAACCAGGTTAAAACATCCAAGACTTTTATCTCCCTGAATTTTATAGAAGCCCTCTGTTTACAAGCACTTAAAGACAGATGAATCTTTATTTTTCCTCTGGTAAGTGGTTTCTAAATTCCCATAGAAAAGCCTTTTAAAAAAAACTCAACTAGCTCCATTTATGGACTTGAATACCTACACTCTACTGAAATTATTGCCGTTTCTTAATGATGTTACTGACTCATCCTGAAAATTGATCATATATATATAAGGTGATGTTCACTTTACAGATGGAGAATGTTGTAGCCACAAGTGATGAAGACTAAAATACAGATATTTAAATCCACATTTTGTCCAGAATTCTCAAGCAGGGGGTTCTAACCTAGTCCTACCCCTCATTCCCTCACCAAGCATTGTTTTCTTAGAAAGGATTAAAAGTGGTAATATATCTGCAATCAAATAGCTGACATGACTTAACATTGGTAAGTCATTTGATGAATTCTCATCTCAAATTGTAAAAGAATAAACAATGAGAAATGGGAAAGCCTTTGGCAGAGACAGACTCACTGAATCAGTTAATTAAGGATGGAGAAAGAGCCAGAGTACAAGCTATCAATATCACCTACATAGGTCAAGAACCCATCCTTATGTATGTAATAATAGAGCTACTCATAAACCTGAAATGATACAATTAATTACAGAAGTTAGAGAATATTGGAGCTTCCTCAGGTGAAAAATAATTGTGTCTGTATTATAAAAGTATGAAACATAACACATTTTATCTGCATTTAGCATTTTGTTGGTGTTTCATGCAAATAAAAAAAACAATGTTTTTATGATTTAGCCAAACCATGCTAACTATAGTAACGACACTCCCAATCTCAGTGTTTTAATACAACAAACAGTTGTATCATGTTGGTATAAATTCCACTGCAGTTGTTCTTGGTTGGGTTTTTCCTTAAAGAGGGTACTCAGGAATCCATTCTCTTCCTATACTGTTGCAGAGAAAGATGGCTCCTCCATCTTCAACACATGACTTCAAGGTCACGCTGACATTGTTCAGCCCGTGTTCTGTGGGAAGAGTGAGAGAAAAAAAGTATGTACATACAAATCCTTCCAACACACATACACTTAACTGCCTTGGTTTGGAAGTGACATACACCTTCTGCTCACATTCCATTGGCCAGAATTACTATCACAGTCCCCACCTGGCTCAGTGCTCAGGAAGAGGAAATGGAATTGGTGATCATCTAGGCAATGTCTGTGAAGAGATTGGTTCAAAAAATGTACCAGTAAAGATAATAATCCTGTTCATTACATTCCAGAAAATGAACTGATTGAAGACAAATATGTATGCATCACTTTTCTCTTTACGTAGTGAAGCAATGTGAAAAACTTATTAATTGAGCTACTCGTGACAAGACTTCTCTTTATAAACTTCATACGTCTGTCACTAAATTGATATGAAAGAAATATTCGATCTCAGAAAGTATTTTATCCATTGTGATGGAATGCTGGCAGCCTAATGTATACCTAAAAATTGCCAAAATATTGGAGTAAAAAGGAGCGGTTAGATTGATTATCTTCATTTTGTGAAAGCATCATACATTTTTCACCTTGGATTCAGTTGTGTTGGCATTTTATAAGCACAGTTATAAATTTGTCTAAAATACAGGATGGCATTGCAACAAAACTCAGACTCATGGCGTCGTTGCTTTTTCAAACTAAAAACAAAGAATGAAAAAGAAAAACCTCTAAGAACAAAATTACTACATTTAATTAAATCAAAAAACAGACAAAACCTGGGGGCATAGTAGAGATGGCAAAGAAAGGCCTCAAACCCCCTTACCCCCATCCAGGGGAAATATTTGCCAGCCACTCCTATCTTCAGCACAACTTGAGTTATGATGTAAACTCAAGATTCTTGAGTTTGTGATTAATGCTATGTGCCTTGAGAATTAGAGAGTGGGTTAGCAAATTCATGGTTCCCCAAATTTGTGCTATCTACCGCTGTTTTCTTGTGGATTATAAGCTTGAAGGAAATGTGCTGCCTAGAGATATGAGCTGTGTGTAATTACTCCCACCTGCTGGGTAAAATCTTTATTACATGGGCATTAGACTTCATCCCATCAAGGGGTGAGGAGGGGTACAATATGACCCAACCACACCACAGGGCTTGTGAACATCCTTCCTCTACGATGTCTCTTGACACTTCTTTCCAGCTTCCAAATGTGGTACAACTTTGACTGGAAACTGTGAGCCAATGTGTATCCTATGAACTAAAGGAGATTTAGCTCCTTAAAAGAAAATTAAATGTAGAAGGATGTGGAAGATCAATGAATCATATTTATCCAATAAGTGGTTCAACAATTACAAGAGCGAGACAGGAAGGGAACCCTTCCAGGCAGAGTGGTCCTCAGCTCTGGTTTTCTAGCCTAGAGACCCATGTGGCAGGAACTTGGCCTTGATCATTGAATACCCAGCATACACTCTTCCTCAAGTCTCCTTTGTGTGTGTGAGAACACTGACTTCAGAAACAGAAATGAGTTTCCAGCCCTCAAGGGAAACGTTTGCTAAAGATTGGCAGGAACCCACAAGACTACGACACAGTCTTTGATGAGCTGGCTCTCCAAGTGTGGGCAGACTTTTGTTTCTAAGTTATTGGGAGGTTTTCTGTGGGTATAAAACCTGCAAAAAGCACTTACAAGCATCAATGTTGCTATATTAATAACAGCTTTCATCCTTGGCAGGAAGAAAAAGAACATGGGGGAAAAAGTCAGGAGCAAACATGGTTTGAGTTTTATTGTCTTTTACTTGCTCACTGCCTACACCTCCCACCAGTAGCTTTGGAAAGAGAGTTTCAGAAATGTTATCTTATGTTTTTTGTCCCTAAGAATGGGGTCGTAGTCTTCAATTGATGCCTGAAGTGTTTAACTACTCCTTCTTAATTTACCTGCTCTGCCCAGGAAGAAAACAGACATAATTTGCCAAGGTGTAAACACTGGTATGTTAGGAATATCATTCATCTTAGGATTCTTGGCCCTTGAGTTTCACTGTTACTTAATTGACAAAGCTGAGCTGTTTCATTTCACACTTGGAAGTCTTTGGTTAAATTGCAGGCTTGGGTTTCTGTCCTCTGGCAATGGAAGTAAAGAGAAATCAGAGGGAATGTAGCATTTATGAACCACTGGCTCCTCTAACTGCCTCCACGCCTTCAAATCCTGGTAATGTCAATTGTGGTTTGTGTATGTGAACATGTGGGAATGTGTGCATACATGTGAGTGCGTGAACATTCATTTCTCATTTTTATTCTCTCTCTTTTCCCCTCACTTCCACCTTTTAATCCTTCTTCAATCTGTGTTCTGTTGCTTTCATCTCTTTGTTTTTCTCTTCTATGCCCCTTTTTTTCTACTCTTTTCATCTGACCTATTATTATGTCATCAGCCATAAGCACCATGGAAAACACTAGTTTCATCATCTGCATTTGAAAGAAAAATAAACTCAACAAGGAAGAAGCTGAATATATCTGTCTTCAGTATCTATCTTTGAATTTGGAATGCTTCCTGCCAAGAAAATTATCTTCTGAAACTCCTTGGATCTTGCAGTCTTCATGAAGCACACCAGCCAATAGCTGCCTCCTGACATCAGCTTAGATATCTAGTTGACTTTTGCTGATAACTCTTCCAGCCAATGAAAGTAGATACCTCAGGCCAGTGTTCCCAGACATTTAGGTTTTATGGGACAGTAAAATCTCCAGGAGCAAAATGAAGAGACTGATATATTGCCTTCTCTTTAAATTTTAACACTTTTGAAAAACTGCCATCTACAAACTACCACTTTTTACATTTTAACACTTTTTAAAAACTACCATCCATTGTCATCATTATTCCATAAAAAGAGATAATTTAGGAAGGATACTCACAACATAAGCTGGGTAAATTTAGCAATTAAAAAAGCACTTCTTTGCCTTTATCTTCTCCTTTAATCAAAGATGGGATATGAATATCAACCAACATTGATCCAATATTTAGGCCCTTAGTTCCAATAAAATTGTTCCTTTTCCCATATAAACAGTTATGCCTTTGGGCCGACTGCTCTGTCTTTCAGAGGTTATTATATCCTGTTGCCTTTATATTGAGGATTGCTGTTTCATCTTTGGAGTTACAATGTCCCAAAGGGATCACTGATAAATTCTTAGCTCCGTTGTATAAATAGAGGCACTAAGAAATAAAATGAAAGGGTTTTGACACCTCTCCCTCTCCCCCACCCCCTAAAACATACAAACAAGTAAATGGGTTAGCTTTTATTTCTACAATTGCACAGCATATTTAGTGGGAGAGGGAAGTTGGAGGTGGGTATCACACACGTAAGATGTTGCCCTTGTGTTATTTTTTTCAAAGACAGTATCTCATTCTGCTGCACAGGCTGAAGTGCAGTGCCTCAAACATAGTTCACTGCAGTGTTGAATTCCTGGGCTCAAACAATCTTCCTACCTCAGCCTCCCCAGTAACTGGGACTACAGACATGTGGCCACCATGCCCAGACAACTTTTAAAAACATTTTTGTAGAGATAGCGTCTCACTCTGTTTACCAAGCTGGGCTCAAACTGCTGGCCTTTAGTGATCCTCCCATTTTGGCCTCCCAAAGTGCTGGGATTACAGGCACAAGCCGCTGCACCTGTCCTGGCACTTATTATTGAGTAGATTGTAGTCTAATGAAAACATGAGAGTATAATAAAAAGAAGAAAAAAGAAAACGTATTTACCCAATTCATAGCAAAAGGCAGACAGAAGTAGATGCTGAATAGAGAAACAAGACTGTTAGAGGGCAGAGAAAGGAGTAATTCATTTTGCTGGAAGAATCAAGGAAGCGATCACAAAGGTTTAATGTGTAATTCTGAATTTATGTGATTGCTAGATAATCATTTTCTTTCATGGATGCAATGTAAACTGTGTGAGGGCATTGTCTGTATCGGATGTCTGAACCTCTCTATCCCATCCCTTAGCATAGTGTCTGGTAGCTAGTCTATAATCCAAAATATCTCCTGAATAGCTGAATGAGTGCCTACAATGATAAGTGATATGAAAGATACCAAGAAACTAAAGTATCATTCACTGGCCTGAAAGCACCTGTGAGTACATAGGTTTGCAAACATGCCACATGTGTTCGGTCAGCCCATTGCTTGTGTACGTGATCACAAATGGTCAAAGGGATTTACTTCATTCTGAAATGGAATAATTTCATCCTCACCCTGCTTTTCCTTAGGCATAGATTTTGATGCCATATTTATTAAGACATCTACTTGGAAGTAGATGTCATGCTGTGAAGAGCCATTATAGACAAATATTATAGCCACTTGCCAAGTAATGACTTATCCTGGGAAGTTGCTTAAAAAGCTGATTTTATTCATTTTATTTGCTATACTCTTGTACTACTTAGAGAAGGGTAGAGAATGAGAGAGCAGCAATATGTTTTGTTCTCTCTTTTTTTTCCATAAATCAGTAATTATTTGCAGAGTGTTTTGTGTAAAGTGCTCAGCTCACACCTGGAAATAGAATCCTCAATTAGACAGTGGCCATAGTGATATTTATATATCTCCAGCTTGTAGTTTTCCAATTGAAATGCAGACATATGGAGAAATGGCCTCATTGTCATTCCTTGTTTTTGTAATATTATCCTTGGCTCTACAGATTCATTTTTTTTCTTCTTCTACTGTCAACACCATTTTAGCAGTGAGTTACATTATCCGGTGTCATCAGAGAAGCAAAACTACATGTGTCAGCTTGGCAGGAATTGTCCACTTACAGCAAATTTGTGACAAGTTGTATTTTTCTACCATTTTCACCTGGAGTGATGAAGAATCTGCAGTTGAGGGAGACAACATGGGCCTCCCCCAATGGTAACAGTGCTATGTCCAATTGAGCTACTGTTGCTTCAGTACTAAAGAGGAAGGAGCTCGTGATCTTTGAATAATCCCTCCCCTATGAACAGTAGGAATGTATCCCCAGAGTTCATTGTCTGTATCTGTAGGTAATGGAGGCTTAACTGGCATTAAAATCATAGCCAGTTTCAGACCCATTAAGTTTAATGGTTTGTGTAATGATAGGCTGCAACTAATGGAATAACCAAAAGAACAATTCGTGGACTGTTTATGGAAGAATACCTTCACCATTCAAAATGGACATTAAACTATGGCTGGTTTCATTGCAAGGCAAAAGTTCCCTCTTTATCTTCTAATTAGGTCCACGTGCAGCCCAGGAGGTATGTAGAAGCTATACTTTAGGAGAAAAGTTGACTTGAAGCTATTAATCTAATGAGTTTGAACTTGGCATGTTTTCTATTATTATTGTTTTTAATCAGTGGTGTTATAGAATAAGGAGCTAATAAATTAATCTAAACGTAAGTCAAATTAATATAAGTTAAAGTCAAAATCCAGCTAGGCAAAGCCAGATAGGCATATTAAAATGGCAGTCCCTACCCCAATTCCTTGATAATCCACTAAAAGTAGAAAGTTTTGGTTAGGAAGCCACCTCCTGTTACGTAAATCAGAATGTAAGTGCCATGAGATTAGGGATTTTCATTTGTTTTATCCACTTTTATATCCTCAGGGTCTAGAAAAAAATGCTTAGCATATTGCAGGCACTCTGCAAATATTGAATGTACATAGTTGATGAACATATAACCCATTTTGGTTGATGTAGTTTTATTTCTTAAGAGGTAAAAATTCTTTCAGCAAAAGAAAAGTAATTATTTCTACAAAATAACTCTCCACTGGTTGATATTCTTCCCAGATCTACCTTTCTTCACACAGATCTTTTTCTAAGAGAAAACTACAGGGATTTGTGGCTGGTGCAATCAATGATAGGTTTGGGATATGATAAAATGTAGGAAATGGCTAAATAAGAGAGTACATGATTTATAAAATAGAATTTAAAATAACAGCTCTCAGCAGCAGATCTTTGACAGCAGCACATGATGGGAAAATATAAACCCCATTCTGGGGATGGCATCTGGTACAGATTGAGAAATAAATTGGGCAACAAAACAGAATGTGTCTTCCGCAGTCCTTAAGATCAAACCACCAATGATAAGCATGGATCATTGGAACCTCTACCTTCCTCTTTTTGAAACAGCTAAAATCAGCAAGGGAATGAAAAGGAAATGGTTTTATTATCTGTGAGCAGCTTGTCCCTCCCTCTGGAGATCCAAATCTCCAAACATGCATTTTGGTATACTTGGGGAGTTCTCTTTATCTAGTAATTTCATTTAGGGAAAAAAAATTGTAGCTCTCCCTGCCCACATCCCACATTGTTACATCACTGATTCCTCACCATGTTAACACATTCAATAATCTGACATGTAACTTAACTGGAAGAGCAATCACAGCCAGTGATGGGCTGGCATCATGGAGAGTAAACACAAATGGAGGCAATAATAATCGTGGAAGAAGCAGATCTCAAATGGGAAACTCAATCCCGGTGATCAGGGAAAACTCCACAAGAAGAGTATCAATTCAAAATATTCAATTCAACAAAAACTTCCTGTGTGTCTATCAGGATCAGGAACTGGGGATGTATTACTGGACAACATGATGTGCTTTGCTGCCTGGTGCCTGTGTTCTGACATCTGGTGTGCATGTTCTCAATGGTATTGCAAGTTGCACTAGACTAGAATCATGAAGTCTCATCAGGGGATTTACTTTAAATTAAATTAGTCCCATTCCTGTGGAAATCTGGAGCTGGCATATGCGTGGAAGTGAAGGTCTTGTTGCTGGTTGAATTTAGTGCCCTCTGCAATGAAAGCCAAATCCCAACTTTAGTCTGTGAATGGGGGGCCTTCTACAAAGAGAATGAATTTTAACAATTGACCAAGAATCTAAATTCTTGGAAAGTGAAAGTAAAACATAAAATCCATGAAGAGAGAATTAGAAAATCAATGTGTCCTTTTTGGAGGAAGAGGAAAGCCGCCAGCTGACCACATCACTTTCCTGTTTCTACTCAAACAAGGCCTTTTATGACCATCCATCCCCTCCCTAGACCCCCTTTTATCTATGTCTGGCTTGTACCATCTGACACATTATAAATGTCCTTATTTATTTGCTTATTGTGTGTCTCTTCACTCTGAAATACAAATTCCATCACATCAGGGACTTTTTCATAGTTTTCCCCAAATGATGTTTGAAGCCTCCCATCTAAGGCTGAGGGATATTTCCCTAGTAGGCCTGTCATCACTTTCCTACCGCTGTCCCTGTTGCCACCTAATTTAAGATTCCCTGTGGCCAATGCTGATGTCATTGTCATGGACATCCTTGGGAAATGAAAATAATTTAAGCTTTTAAAATGGGTAAATTAGATACAGAGTTGATGAGTACATCACATACCCACCTAGAAAGGAGTGTCCCAGGTTGGTACCTGAAACTTGATAGACTCAGCCCCAAGTCACATGGCCAACTGAGGTGTTACTTCTTAGACATCCTGCTTTCTCTGTCCATAGGCCTGGTTGGGTGGTCTTTTTCAGATACTATACCATGGTACAACTGGTTTTCATAAAACTAGTGCTCTAATTCTACTTTTCTGGTAGCCATAAATGAAGGAATGTTGAAAGCTTGTAGTAATGAAACGTGTAGGATTTGAGATTTGTAGGGGTAGAGACATAAGTATTTGAGAACAGAGTCCAGCTGACCAAAAGAAAATAAGTTCCCATATTACTAATAACTGTTAGGGATGCATTAGGCTCAAGAATTCTGGGGTTGAGTCTGACAGTGATTAGTGGAAATTAAGTAGACGTAGTTGAGAAAGTGGCTGAAATTGAAGGATCGGTTGTGATTAGTAAATGTGGAGGATTGGAACACAATGCAACCTTGATCATTGATTACCTTCATTTAATTCTAACTAAAAGCCCATTTCTTCTGGTAAAAAGTTGGAACTAAAAATGAAGTCTTTTTACTCTGAGAGGATATTTACACAGAAAACACAAACACACAAACTATGGGTAACACAAAAGCAAACTAGAATGGTTTCTCTTATTATTCTGTTATGGGTTGAATTATTTCCCCCAAAAATATATGCTTGTCTTAACCCCAGTGCTGCTGAATGTGGCCTTATTTGGAAATAGAGTCTTTGGAGGGGAATTAGTAAAGATGAGGTTATACTCGACTAAAGTAGGTCCTTAATCCAGTACAACAGGTGTTCTTATTGAAAGAGGAAAGACAATGTAAAGACAGACACACAGGAAGAACACCATGTGAAGACAGGCGGAGATCGGAATTACATATCTACAAGCCAAAGAATGCCTGAGGCTACCAGAAGCTGGAAGAGGCAAGGATCCCCTCCACAGCCCTTAGAGGAAGCACAGCCCTGACAACACTGTGATTTCAGACTTCTCTCCTCTAGAACCATTAGACAATAATTTTCTGTTGTTTGAAGCCACCAAATCTGTGATACTTCGTTCCAGAAATCCTAGTACATTGATACACTTTGATAGACCCAAGTGGGGAAGAAAAGGGAGAAACTTAGGCTCAGAGGTGGAGTGAAAGGTAATAGCTTCTCACAACTTGAGGCGAGATGCGTGTGCTGATGGCAGAGAAAGGAGTTGGCATTTTCTGAAAGCCTGTCAGATCCCCTGCTTGGTCTGGGCAGGGGAGGAATATCCACAGTGTCTCAACAGGTGAAATGCAGCAGCGAAGACCAGGTGCCTGTATTGTTGCCTCTGATTATGCAAATGAAGAGTCATTAGGCTGATCTCATCTATGGAGCCGACTGGAATTAGTCCTGACTCTATAGCCACTGGATGTTCAGGCAAAACTGACCCTAAAATTCTTTTTAAATGCAATGCTTAAAGCCAAGCATTCTCTTATTAAAAATGAAGCTACTGCCTTTTCATGTGGCATGAAATGCAGTTTTCTATTTCAGGTCTTCAAGTAATTTAGGGATAGGGTGATGGCCAAACAAAGAACGCTTCATTAAGGATGGAAATGATTTGGAGTATCTAGCCTCCAAAGTGATTGCTCTAGAGACATTTACTAATCCACCAGTGGCTTCTAGGCGATCTGTGATTTTACAGTTTGGAGCAAAAGTAATTGCGGTTTTGCACTTTTTAATTGCAAAACCACAGTTACTTTTGCACCAACAGGATAATATTCTCCAGATCCTTTCCTGCTTCCTCTCATTAGTAACCAGAGCAGGCTGAGAATCACTTACCTGTCTCTTGTGTTCCACAATCCGCACTTTGACCCCACCTAGTCTCTTCCAATATCATTTACTCTTGTCCATTAGCAGATTTTCTTTGCTTCCTGTGTGCCTAGCTTGTTGGGGGGATGGGGAGGAGAGGAGAGGATGAGATTTTGTGTGTGTGTGTGTGTAAAGGTTATCCAAATTATTTATCACCTGTTTTCTGCTTTTTAGGAAGGAAAAAAACACAAATAACTTATAATGCAATAGTTTTTAAATGAAATTGTTCAGCAAATTATACTGAAATATATTTTTAATTTTACTTTAACTTCTGGGATACATGTGCAGAACGTGCAGGTTTGCTACATAGGTATGTGCCATGGTGGTTTGCTGCACCTATCAACCCATCATCTAGGTTTTAAGCCCCGCATGCATTAGGTATTTATCCTAATGCTCTCCCTCCCTTTTCCCCCTACCCCGCAACAGGCCCCAGTGTGTGATGTTCCCCTTACTGTGTCCATGAGTTCTCATTGTTTAGCTCCCCCTTGTGAGTGAGAACATGTGGTGTTTGGTTTTCTGTTCCTATGTTAGTTTGCTGAGGATGATTACACTTAAATATTTTAAAATAAGGCTTTATATCTAAATCTATCAAAATAAACCAATTTGCATGAAAAAAGTCATGGGACTATTTCAGCATTTTCTATAGGTGGGCTGATTTAAATGATTTCCTTATACATCTCCTTCTGCTTGTGCTATTGAATAATTGAGAAGTTTGCAAGGGGGTGTGGTGTCTTGCACAGACTGGGAAGAGAGAAAGGAAGCAACGTTTGTCGAAGGACTTTGTTGTGTACAGTGATAGAATGCTCTACCTGTGTTACTCATTAAATCAGGAGGATTGCTGCAGGAGGAGGGCTCTCTGGAATTGTAATCTGAAGTGTGAGGGTTATTCATCAGGAAAAGAGGGAAGGGCAAGGGGAGGGGGAAGCATAGTAGAAGAAATAGCATGCTAAAAGGCCCAGAATCCCAGAGCAGAGTCAAAAGAAATTTGGTAAAATGGTTGCTTAGATTGAGGGAAGGACTAATGAGAAATGAAACTAGAAATAGAGTCAGAGATCATGTTAATAGTCTTCTATTTTAGGTTAAGGAATTCTCATTTCATTCTGAAGGTCAAGGAGGTCTTAGGTAAAGGGCAGTGACTAAGAAATATCACCCTGGTCTGGCTCGGTGACTCACCCGTATAATCCTAGCACTTTGGGAGGCTGAGGCAGGCGGATCACTTGAGGTTAGCAGTTCAAGACCAGCCTGGCCAACATAGTGAAACCATCTCTACTAAAAATACAAAAATTAGCTGGGTGTGGTGGTGCATGCCTGTAATCCCAGCTGCTCTGGAGGCTGAGGCAGGAGAATCACTTGAACCCCGGAGGTGGAGGTTGCAGTGAGCCAAGATTGCACCACTCCAGCATAGGTGATAGAGTGAGACTCTGTCTCAAAAAAATAGAAAGATCACTCTGGCTTTTGGGTGGAGAATAGACTGTCCATGGGCAAGGTCAGAGTCCAGGAGGTCATGTCAGAAGCTGCTGCTGTACGTTAGGCAAATTCTAGATGGTGGTGGCATCGGTATTAGGAGTGGAGAGGAATATACAAGTTAGAGATACATTTAGGCGGTAGGTTCAATAAGATTTGGTGATTTATTAAGATTGAAAGTGAAGAAGAGAGAGGAGTCAAGGCTGGCTTACACATGAAACATATGGGACTTCTTTCTATCTTATAAAAAAAAACAAATCACTATTGTAGAAAATGATAGAAATTGATGGACATAAGAAAGCAATCAAGATCTCGATGCTCAATGTCATGTGAAGAACCACGTCCTCTTTTGACATTTTAAGTAGAGATGCATATTTGGTTTCTGCAGATCCATTTGATACCTCGGTTATGATTTCAGACCCATTACTCAAAAGCAAGGATATAAGATCAGGGAAGGGTGAACAAGTTAGGCAGAGGAATGAGCTGCTCTGTGAGGTGGTGCGCTCCACAGCATTTCACTCCCTCTTCCCAATGTCTCACAGTCATTTAAAAAAAAAAAAAAATGGGGAGTGCCATATACAGTACAGTTGGAGACGAGTTAGGCACACGTCTCAGAGAGCTGCTCCTGATGCGGAAGTGGCAAGAAAAGATGCTTCAGCTCCCCGACAACAACACTTCCGCTGTGTGTAGCAACATGTTTCTGTCCAAAACAATTTACCCCGAGGGAAATAAAAGAAGGGAGATATCTCCCAGGAAATTACCATTTGTTTCTACTACTGAAAGATTTTCATCTATTTATTTGAGAAAAGTGAGAAGCTTCTTTGTGCTGAGTAGATAGTAAGCGCTGAAAAAGCATGCGATGTCATGTCTGTTAAGGAATTTGGCCACATTTCTTGAAGCTTTCGGCACTTTGCTTCATTTCCTGCATACTATTTACTGACCCTATGTAACAGGGCTTTTCAGCTGTATTAGAACATGTAGTTTTTCTATTACCAAGTCCCAGCTGAACAGTCTCTCTTTAATATTCTGAAAATGTTTGATGTCTACTAGCCAAGACTATAGTCTGAACAACGACATTGACAATGGACCTTGATCTTCCTTTGAAGAACAAGTGCCTTGTATCACTTTGTTTTCCTCTAGTAGAAGTCCCTCGTATGGTTATAGTATTTAGTTTGTACTTTTTGCATTTAATCAAAGCATCTTTGTAATTCACAATTTTTAAATATTTTTTTCAAGGACTAAACATGAAGGTTTGAAGTCCAACAGGCAACTAAAGATGTGTACAAGCCCCACACAAATCAGCCTCCATTCTAAGGCCGTTCCTGTTCTACACTTTTTTGTTTTTTCTTTTTTGAAAGGAAGTCTTGCTTTTCTGCCTAGGCTGGAGTGCTGTGGCGCGATCTCGGCTCACTGCAAGCTCCGCCTCCAGGATTCACGCCATTCTCCTGCCTCAGCCTCCTGAGTAGCTGGGACTACAGGTGTCCGCCACCATGCCTGGCTAATTTTTTGTATTTTTAGTGGAGACGGGGTTTCACCGTGTTAGCCAGGATGGTCTCAATCTCCTGACCTCGTGATCCACCCGCTTCGGCCTCCCAAAGTGCTGGGATTACAGGCATGAGCCACCGCGCCCGGCCTCTATACTTCTGTCTTTTAAATCTGAGCATATATTTTGTTTTTTTTTCTTACTCTTTTATTTGTTAGTACTCTTTATTGAGTTTTTGTCAGGTAAAAATATTTTGCCTTGCCAAAGAACCATCTAATTCCTTCTGAGGGCTTTTTAATATATTGTTTCCAGATATTTTTGGATTGGTGGTTTCTGCAATTATCCCTAAAAGAATCTTCGTTTCTCTTACACATCTCACTCTCTATGCGTTGGTAGACTTTTGCAGATGTATTCTATAATTGCACAAATTACCCTTCCTATTTTCTCCAGCTAAACAATCTAATCCAGGGTCCTAAATATTTTTGGTGCCATAGAGTCCTTTGGCATTCCAGAGGTGCCCAGGGATTTTACTCAGGATAATGTCTTTAAATGCATGTTTAAAATACATTAGATTACAAAGAATGTCAATTAAATTGAAAAATAGCTTAAATATTTTAATAATTGTGATATAGTAATAAATGAACTTCTTTAGGTGCATTAAGTAACAAGATCTACTATCAGGGTTAATAACTTATTTTAGTAAGTCTGTGGTGACAAAAATCACAAGTACTGTAAATATTTTTGTTTTATTTTGTTTTAAATTATTTAAATTTTACTTAACAAAACATATATATGTGTATTTATGGTGTACAGCACATTTCTATATGTATACATTGTGGCATGGCTAAATCAAGGTAATTAACATATACATTAGCTCGCATAGTTATTTTTGTGGTGAGGCTACTTCAAATTCACTCTCCTAGCAATTTTTGACTATGTGCTGCATTGTTTTTTTTAACTATAGTTAGCATTTTGTAAAATAGACCGCTTAGAATTATTCCCCCTAATTGCAATGGTGTGCGCTTTCACCAACATCTCTGCGTTTTCTCCTTCTACACCTCTCTGTCCTTAGTAACCACCGTTCTATTCTCTGCTTCTATGAGTTCAGCGTTTTTAGATTCCACATGTAAGTGAGATTATGTGGTATTTATCTTCTGTGCTTAGCTTCTTTCACTTAATGTATTGGTGCTGTTCATATTACTGTGGTTTTGTTGCCTACATTCAAAATCAATGGAAATTCTAATTTTCAGTTAGTTTTCAGAAAGAAGAAATATGTGAACAGTTTCTTATGATCCAAGCTCTTGGATCCTCTGTATTTTATCCACAGATGCTTGGAAGAATCTCTACATCCCAGGTTAAGAACTCCAGCTAGTTATTAGTCGTTTGTGCTTTGAAACTCAAATCAAACACCCTACACTTCTGTAGAACTTTTTCTAAGTTCACTAGGCTCACTTATCTACCCTTCTTCCTGTAGTTTCATTCATTCTCTGTTATGAAATATCCATTTATTATTACTGTTAGTTTTTCTGTATTGCCCTCTTCTTTGTAAATATCTCTATACTTTATTCTCTTTTATTTCCTTTGTATCCAGGACAGTGTCTGGCATATGCAGGCACACAATAAATATTTGTTTAATAAGTGAATTAAAACTCTAGGCAGCTTCTGGTAAGTTTCTCCAGGTCCAGTAATACAAAGACCTGAATGTTATTTTTTCGCTTCTACAAGGGACACAGTGTCCAAGTGCTGACCTTTAATAAGAGATGTGCTTCCAGCAGTGTCTTCTTGGCATAGTCTTAACCTTTTACTCTGCCTTGGTACACATTTAATCTCTCATGAAGTCACAGCTATTGATTTATAAATGAATCTTCAAGGTATTTTAATACTTTATAAACATACAAACAGAACAATTAATTGCATTGTTAGATAAAAATGTATTACAGAGATCACCATTACAAAAATAAGTATTTCTATTTATAACTGAAAAAAAACCTGACAATGGAATATTAGTTGTTTACAAGGCAGTTATTCTGAATAATGTGCTGGGAGATTATAAATAACCTTAACTAACGGTAAAATAATGTGCTTACAGAAAAAAATTATTCAAGTTAGTCTAAATGTATTAAAGTTATCAGTAAGTAACATGAATTAACTACTATTCAAGTGTGAAATTCTACTTCCATATTACCTAATTCAGTTCCATATAAAGTCAGTCAGTAAGGATCAGCTGAGCTTGGTTGTTGTGAGGTTTCAGTCATTATGAAAAAGAGGAGCTGGGCATAGCCTCTGATGAATAATAACATGGCATGGGTTCTGATAATAAGCACAGAGAATCAGAAAGAAAAAAACACAGAGAGGAGTATGGAGAACTGGAACCCGTGGAAAATGATCCACAATTTTTTTTTTTTTTTTGAGACGGAGTCTCGCTCTGTCACCCAGGCTGGAGTGCAGTGGCCGGATCTCAGCTCACTGCAAGCTCCGCCTCCCGGGTTCAAGCAATACTCCTGCCTCAGCCTCCGCCTCCCAAGTAGCTGGGATTACAGGCATGCGCCACCATATCCAGCTAATTTTTGTATTTTTAGTAGAGACAGGGTTTCACCATGTTGGCCAGCTGGTCTCCAACTCCTGACCTCAGGTGATATGCCTGCCTCGGCGTCCCAAAGTGCTGGGATTACAGGCGTGAGCCACTGCACCTGGCCCTACAGGCTTCACAGTCAGCAGGCCCAGAGGAAGTCTGGTGTGGTCGATTAAGAATCCAGCTAACTCTCACACTCTCACTGCCTCTCTCTTTCTCTCACCTTCCACCGATCTCTCTTCCCTCCTATGTTGTCTTGGGAAAAGGCAGGTGATTACAAAATTCTTCTAATTATGTATTTTAATTAACACAAAATCTTTACAAAACAGTGTTAATACCAGCCCACCATGGTTTATATTTTTTGCTGTGAAAAAAAACAAAACAAAACAAAACAAAACAAAACAGTCTTTCCTATGCTTTAGCAATACTTTTTAGGTAAGAATCATCAAAATAAAACAATATCAATATTGGTGAAGTAGGTCATTCCTGCTTCACTTTAAAAAATTGCAAAGTGTTTTGTTTTTCCTCTGTAAAATTTGTTTCTGCCAAGGAAATGGGGAGAGAAAAATTACAATGAAAAACTGTGAGGATAGGCCGGGCGCGGTGGCTCAAGCCTGTAATCCCAGCACTTTGGGAGGCCGAGACGGGGAGATCACAAGGTCAGGAGATCGAGACCATCCTGGCTAACACAGTGAAACCCCGTCTCTACTAAAAAATACAAACAAACAAACAAACAAACAAAAACTAGCCGAGCGATGTGGCGAACGCCTGTAGTCCCAGCTACTCCGGAGGCTGAGGCGGGAGAATGGCGTAAACCCGGGAGGCGGAGCTTACAGTGAGCTGAGATCCGGCCACTGCACCCGGCCTGGGCGACAAAGCGAGACTCCGTCTCAAAAAAAAAAAAAAAAAAGAAAGAAAAACTGTGAGAATAAATGAGGTCATATGCCTATGAAATATTTGGAAAGAATTGTAATTATGAACTTGTTCTTTTTTAATACCATAGTTAGATTTCTCATTTTAAAAGAGGAAGGAAAGAACTCCATTATATTCTAGGGAGACCAGGCAAGATAAGTTTCCATCACAGTTGCTGGACGGTGGAACTGGGCTGGTATGACATCGTTTCCTTGTAGAATGTGCGTTCTAACTGAAGACTAATCCTTTATTACAAACGCACATTGAGAAGACAGGGGATTTATGAGTCACAAAGGCCAAGATTTCTAACCTTGCTACATGTGGGGCGGGACTTTTCTATGCTGCCAAGGACTTAGGGTCAAGTTACTTTCTTCCTGCTCCTGTCTCCTTCTGTCTTCCTCTCTCTTTTGGTTCTAACCAGAGAATGTATTCCAATTTTTCTTTTCTTCTTCTTTTCAAGCCCTACAGCTCTGCCAAAGGCAAAATGCTGCAGGGATTAGAAAGATGAAGCAGCTGAGTCAAATCGATAGTGACAGCCAGTGAACGCGTGTAAATTTCAACCACCGAACGTTCAGCATTGTCTCTGGGGTCTCCCACCGATATTAACATCACTAAATTTTCTGATTTAACATTCTCACAAAACAGGAATCAAATAACTAACCAAGTGCCAGTCACTAACAGCCTTCAGGTTAATAAATTTGGTGTTCATTAATCTCAAATTAGAGTCCTTGAGTAGACTTATGTTTGGGATAGGAGCGCCCATCCTACAAGAAACTTATTACCCATAAATCAGGTAAGAAATAAGAAGACACTCCTCCAGTTCTCATTAGCCACTTCAGATAGGCTGTGCAGCTCTTTAATGTTCAGGTGGCATGTCCTTAGAAGATGAGCTGAGAATCAAAGCTCCTGATATGGGAAGAAGCCTAACTCAGCCCATCTCTCCGCTTGGGGCATTCACAATTAGTTCCTTTAAAACTTGTGTAGTTTCGGTTGTGTTTATTCAAGTCATGATTTTCTTACACAACTAGGGTATATAGTTTAGAATGTGGTGGAATCTTGGAAAAATAGCAACTCCCCAATATGTATACACACAATACACATACACACACACTATACTATATATGTGTGTGTGTGTATATATAGATATATAATTATATATATGATATATAGAGAGAGTACATGTACATATATGTGTATAATATATTTTTCACTTTCATTTTATTTGTCTTTATGATTTCAGGCAGTGGTATAAGAAGATAGAAATAGCATATGAGCACTTCACACAGTATCTGCTATAAAAGTTTATTTTGACACTTTACTTATAACTCCTTGAAAGTGATAAATTTTTCCTTTTTTTCTGAAGGTACATTTAGACAAGAATCTCAGAGCCTAATATTTTGATGTGTTAGTTTTGCTGAGACCAAACAAAATCAAGGCCCAGCATACACCCCAAATACCTTTTCACTTACCATAAACTTATTATGAAATGGGATTGTGTTGATAAGAGGGTTTTTGTTACAGCCTATAACATTTCAGGGATTTTGATAAACATGATTTCCAATGGGATAACAGTTAAACTGAGATAACTATTATTTTTTTAAATATATGTTTAGTTTTGTAAAAAAACAAATAAATAAATAAAAATAAGGAAAGCATCTGGTGACTGAACAAATATCTAGTAGAGCTAAAGACATTTTCCTTAAAAGAAATATACTTGTTTTATGCTTTAATGGTTAGAGCTACTCCATTATAGTGTATCATCTGCACTCTTCTGATTTTTATTACAAGTAGGTATGCAACTTAAAGATTTAAAAGCCCTTCCTAAAGTATAAGCATGTATTTAATTTTCAGAAAGACAGTGAGACTTACTTGCATGTAAAGTTAAGATACCTAGGCTGTGGGTTTACAAGGATACTTCCTTGGGAAGTCTTTAGAAGTTGTTTTTAGTTAAGGACTCGGTAGCATCAAGGGAAGCCGTAAGTGGTGGAATTCTCAGAGGGACCCTTCTTTCTGTGGTCCTTCCTTGTAGATGACATTCTGGAGACTTTTGTGTGTAAGTGAATGATTGAAATTCCATAGCATATTTGTCATTTTCCTAAGCCTGTTTACTCTAGAGAAAATCTTCTTTCATCCTTCTAAGTTCTTATTCCACACTCCCGTGGATGCTCATGCATGTGTGCATGCATACACACACAAACACACACATACATACACAAATATGTATGCACACATCTTCAGCACTTGAGGCATTAACCTGTGGAATCATAACACAGTGAATATAGCAATAAAGGCAGTTATTTCTGTAAACAAGTAGTAGGGTGTATTAATATTACTGTTATTACCTATGAATTCTTTCTTCATTAATAGGATGTATTAATATTACCATTATTACCTCTGAATTCTTCCTTCCCATCATGCTAGAGTCATCTTGAATATGACTTAATAAGTGATCTTCTTTACATTTTGCCTCTGTCTCAAACTAGGTTCTAGTGGCTATTGGGGCTAAACCAAAGCTAAATAGAGAATGAGAATAAGGTTACAATAGCATAATTGTTCATAGGTTGTCTGTCAGGATTACAGCATTGCAAAAGAAGGAAAAATTATTATGTTTATTTTACCTACGGGGGGAAAACAGTTGTCCAGGCAGTCTAAATGATCTGTCCACCATCATAGAATAATAGAGAGTGAAGCTGTAAGTATAATTCCAGTTGACTTTGTATCCAGTAGAATGTTCATTCGACTTTTGTTCATCTCTCCTCTAGTCACACTTTGTCATGCATTGGCTTCTTGGCCTGATCTTACCAGTGAAAACCCATGGGAACAGTTAGTAATTTCATGACTAAGGCTGTTATAATCCTATAGCTACAGTTTCTCCAGTGATATAATGAAAATTTCTTCATTAATTTATTATAAAAGTTAGTGAGTTTAATTGTATGCCACCCTGGATTTCTTACAGAAGTGATTCTTTATAATCCTAAGAAAATTCTTCTTCAGACAGCTTTTCAAAATGTTTTTGTCTCTGCAGTTACTGTTCTGAGGTTAGATCTTACAGAAGTTACTCCATAAGAAGCCAAAGCGTTTTTCTCAAAGTTTAGTGGTTAATGGCTATGCTGTTACTGAAAGCTGTGAGAGGAAACCTCTGGCTATTAAACTTAGATCTGGTGCTATTTTGCCTAGCTGTTATGTAAAATTTGAGAAATTGATTTTTCTCTTCTAAAATGAAACACAAGGCCAGGCGCGGTGGCTCACGCCTATAATCCCAGCACTTTGCGAGGCTGAAGTGGGCGGATCACGAGGTCAGAGGATTGAGACCATCCTGGCTAACACGGTGAAACCCCGTCTCTACTAAAAATACAAAAACTAGCCAGGCATAGTGGTGGGCGCCTGTAGTCCTAGCCACTCGGGAGGCTGAGGCAGGAGAATGGTGTGAATCTGGCAGGCGGAGTTTGCAGTGAGCCTAGATCACGCCACTGCATTCCAGCTTGGGTGACGGAGCAAGAGTCCGTCTCAAAGGCAAGGCAGGGCAGGGCAGGGCAAGGCAGGGCAAGGCAGGGCAGGGCAAGGCAAGGCAAGGCAGGGCAGGGCAAGGCAAGGCAAGGCAAGGCAAGGCAAGGCAAAAGAAAAGAAAAGAAAAGAAAAAAGGAAAGAAAAGAATGATTTGCATTGTAGGGTCATGAATTTCAACATGTATTACAGTTCAGCCCCTTCTCTGCTGCTGGTGGCGCACTGGAGATGTGGAGATGAAGATTCTCACCACACAACGTGGGGTCCATCCTGGAAGCTTGTAAAAAAAAAAGCAGAATCTCAGGCCCCACCTAGAACCTACTGAATTAGAATCTGCGTTTTAACAAGATCTCTTGGAGATTCAGAGGTACAGTAAAGTTTGAGAAGCACAGCTGGAAACTCTCTGAAGTCTGCTATGATCATCTTAATCTTGGGAGTTGACAGCACAGTGTCTGCCTCTCCCAGCCCAGCCTCTCTGCCCTATTTAGGCTACTTCTGGCACATTCCACAGTCAGAACCTTAGCTATTTCTGTGCCTGGTCTTTACCACACACAGGTCCAAGGATGCCCAGGAAAGCTAAATCATGGACTTCCCCCTGCTGAGCACGTTGGGCTGCCTGCAGTCACTCCCTTTATCATAGGCTGGCCTTCTTTCCACATTGCCATGCTGCTTTGAATGATTGAATGTTCAAATTTTCACAGTGTTTTCATTGTTTAACAGGACGTCCATGGCTGTAACTTTTCAGTGAAGCATAGAATATATTAATTAAAGTGGCAATGGAATTGGGACAGGTTGAATATTAAAAGTCACTTCCATTGTGAAAACTATTCTGCTCTTAACATTTTTATTTTGTTTTCATGAAGACGTAGTAGGGGTTAAAAGTGGGCGCACTAGTGAACTGGTATTTGCCTGCCCACCAGTGCTGATTTTGATTTCCATGCCATAGTTCTTTGCGGTCTAACTGCATGTTGTGTAAAATGTTACCAGGGACCTGAGGAATAGGAGAACCCTTTCCTTACGACACTGAATCGTGAATTATTTATCTAAATAATTAAGGGCAAGCATTTTTAACTTTGTTAACCTATAGTTTCTGAATAAAAGAGTTATTGAGAGCTCTGACTCAAGGACAAATGACAAAAGATGATCCCAGGGCATCACCCTCCATAAGTCTCACTGAACGTTCGCTTCCTGCACAAGGAGACATGTCTGTGATTTGTGAGGCATTCATCTTGTTTCACAAGACTGTATGCTGTGCTTAGGCTGAAGTCACTGCCGAATAAGTGACTTCACTATCAAGAAAGAAGGGGATGGTTTTTCTCGGGGAGCAGAGGCATATTAAGGTAGAGGAGGGGTGGCACAAAGCAGTCCAGCCAAGAAAAAAACAACCAATTTTACTAACAGGCTTAGAATTACCAGCACATGTTGATAGCAGAAAGCAGATTGGCTTTTAGCCAGTTTTATTCTTGTTTTTAAATCTCTAAAGACAACGTACCACTTAGTGCCTGCACTTGGGGCAACATGCTCCCACTCCCACTTCCTCCTTGGTATGCCAGTGCAGAGGAGTTTGTTCACACATTTAAGATATTACATAAAATACATCTCTGAAGGTCGACACTCTCAGGGAAGAGCAAGAAATGACTGGAGCATCTTAGCTGCAAGTTAATGTCTTATTCAGATGTCTTTACTCTAGGATTACAGTTTTTGTTTGTTTTTTGTTTTTGTTTTTGTTTTGTTTTGTTTTTAAGATGAAGTCTCACTGGGTTTCCCAGGCTGGAGTGCAATGGTGTGATCTTACCTCCACCTCCCAGGTTTAAGCTATTCTTCTGCCTCAGCTTCCTAAGTCGCTGGGATTACAGGCATTCACCACCATGCCCAGTTAATTTTTGTATTTTTAGTAGAGACAGGGTTTCGCCATGTTGACCAGGCTCGTCTCAAACTCCTGACCTCAAGTGATCCACCTGCCTCAACCTCCCAAAGTGCTGGGATTACAGGCATGAGCCACTATGCCCACCTGGATTATAGATTTTGACATCCAGATTACTTTGGCTGGTCTAGTAGGCAAAATAATGACAAGACATGCTCCTGCCAAAGATGTCCATGGCCTAATCTCCGGAACCTGTGAGAATACGCTACATTGCATGGCGAAGGGGAAGGGAGACTGCAGATGAAATTAAAATAGCTAATCAGCAGATAGGCAGATCATCCTGGTTTATTCATGTGGACCGAATGTATTCCAAAAAGTCTTTAAAACTGGAGGAGGGAGGCAGAAGAAGATAGACAGAGCAAGATGTGACTAAGGAAGGATGGTTAGAGAGATGTCACTGGCATTGGAGATGAAGGAAGGAAGCTGTGTGCTTCCTCTTCATGTGGGCTACCTCTAGAGGACAGAAAAGTCAAGGAAGTGAATTAGAGGCCCCTAGAACCTCCAAAAAGTAATGCAACCCTGGATGATACCTTGATATTAGCCTGGAGAGACCTGTGTCAAACTTCTACCCTGTAAAACTGTACAATAACCTGTGCTTTTCTTTTAAAAAATTTCAACTTTTGTTTTGGATTCAGGCGGGTACATGTACAGTTTTATTACATGGCATCACCTAGGTAGTGAGCTAGTACCCAGTAGGTAGTTTTTTGTTTTTTGTTTTTTTGTTTTTTTGTTTTTGCTTTTGCCCCCTTCTCTTTTCCCCCTCAATAGTCCCCAGTGTCTCTTGTTCCCATCTTTATGTTCATGTGTATCCAATATTTAGCTCCCACTTGTAAGTGAGAACATGTAGTATTGATTCTCTGTTTCTGTGTTAATTTGCTTATCAACCTGTGTTTTTAAGCCTTTATGGTGATTACTTATGGCAGCAATAGAAAACTAGCACAATAGATAAAGTCAAAATTGGTATGATATGTAGAACCTAAGAGAGCAAGGTCGTGGCTCCACATCTGATTAGTAATGTGCAACTGGTAAATTTCTTTAGCCTTATTATCCTTATCTGTAGAATGGACATAATAATATCTACCTTATGGGGTTATGAGAGAATGAAATAAGAAGGCAAATGTAAAATGTCTGGGATAATGCCTATCAGGGTGGGGCTGCCCAAAGATACTAAATTTGACTTTATTTCTTCCCTCTTATACAATTCGATGGCCCTTTTAGTGAGTGGCCCCATTTCTTTAAGACGCACTGCTAACGGGCCCCACTGAGTCCTTAGAAATATCACCACATTTATTGATGTTTCATTGTATTCCTCTGAGAACCTCATTTGGCCATATAGTCTTCTACCAGTCACTGGGGTTTTCATTAGTGCTAGATTGGCATTAGACACATGGTTCTAGAAGGATCTAGTCAATTATTGCTTTCTAGGAGACATCATCAGTGCTCATGTTCAACGAATGATACATTTTGTTGAATTATAAACTGCCTCTCATACACCTTTGTCTTTGTACATTTCAATCCTTCTTCTCCATCCAAAACTGACCAAGTATATCAGTTGAGAAGGATACAGTAATTTATTTGAATAAATATTTGTCAACATTGTTTAGGAAAATAAGGTACCAATTGACTGTATCATCATGTTCCTGCACTAAGAAAGCATTAGGGGTCTGCCTAAATTCTTTTATCAAAATGTATTATTATTAATTTTTTTTTCTATTTACTCTTTCTTTTTTAAACAATTGTTCTCCTCTGCAGATATTTTTCTCTGCCACTCTTTATAATAAAGGACACAATATTTCTAACTGCCTAACTGGCTTCAAGATGATCTTGACAGCCTCTGTAGCCAAATTATCATATTAATTTGATATCAGCAACACTTCTGGTTCACTCTGTTCTGTACTGAAATCCAAATCCTGAGCTTTTTCTTGAGCAAATAAAGGTGACAGCTGTGAGGTCCCAGTTCATCTTTCCGGTTTTACCCATACAACAACCAGCTGTGCAAAGTTGTGAGCAATTCATACATAGTGCTCTCAACTCTATTTTTACTAAGTGCCCTGAAGAGCAAGCAATCTCCAAACTCCTATAATATTTCATGACCAAAACAGCTATTGGGATGGCGTTTCTCTTGGAATGTCTCTAAAGGTACAGACATTTATTATTCTAGGCTTCCTGATAATCCTTATTAGTGGATACCAGAACTGTGATTTTACCCTGTTTGCAACCTAATGAGTAAGTCTACCACATGAATTCTGGCAGAAGACACAAGATTCCTGGGTCAGAGATGAAGGATAGTTTATTGCTATAGGATAGCAGAATACCAGCATTTATGCCAGTTCCTAAAATTTGAGTCCCATGAGGCAAAGGGAAAAGGGACAGACAATGCCGCAGATATAATAGAGAGGGGAGAGTTGAGTTTAGGGTACCCCAAAATTTTATAATAGGCAGTACTTTGGTCCATAGAAATAATTTTTTTTTTTTTATACTGGACAGTAAACATCCATTTGCTCCAGGTGGAGATAATACCTCTATTTTCCCATAGATGTTCACTATGCAAACATTCTTGAAACAATTGCATAGAACAGGGTTATTAGATCTTCTTTTTTTCTTTTTTTTTTTTTTTTGTGGTGGAGTCTCGCTGTGTCACCTGACTGAAGTGCAGTGGCACGATCTCAGCTCACTGCAACCTCTGCCTCCTGGATTCAAGCGATTCTCCTGCCTCGGCCTCCTGAGTAGCTGGGATTACAGGCACCCACCACCACACCTGGTTAGTTTTTGTATTTTTAGTAGAGACAAGGTTTCACCATGTTGGCCAGGCTCGAACTCGTGACCTCAAGTGATTCTCCTGCCTCAGCCTCCCAAAGTGCTGGGATTACAGGCATGAGCCACCACACCCAGCCCAAAGTTATTAGATCTTCTGTTCACAGGATACACAGAAATGTGAGAGGCCATAAGAAGTTGTCACCCTACAATGAGTTTCTTAGATGTAAATCGACTCTTCCTCTGTTGGTAATAATTGTGCCATCATCATAGGCATATGTACTATTAAACTTTTTTGCCATAAGAGAAAAATTGTCTTTGCTTCCTTAGCAGAGTACAGGCTTCAATTATGTGATCAACATCTTTGGATCAGCTAGGTTGAACTATAAATGCATTTTTAAAAATACTACAAATATTTCACTGAACAGGAAATGGGGATGGGGAAGACAGAGGAGAGACTGTATGGCCTGGTAACAAAGCATTATCCTTTCTCCAGCACATTGCTGCCCATTTTAATGTTGTTGGCCAGCAGCCAGGACAAACAGCCAAGGAAAGTCTGAAAGCCAAAGGATTTTAGAGTTGGAGGCAAGAGAGAGTCAAGGAAGCTCCCAGATGCTGAAATGTCAAATCTAATCAGACCTGGCCTCAGAGTACAACATAATCAGATCTTCCACCATCAGAGTCATTGATAGCCACATTGGCCCCCTTGCTGTTTCTGAAGCACAGCAGACATAGACCCACTTCAGGTCCTTTCTGCCGGTTCTGGTCTGTCACAGGTACACTCCTTCACCTGATCACCCAGGGATCGCTTTCTTACTTCCTTTAAGCCTTCTTCATCCAAGTACTTCATCCAAGTACTTCATCCAATACCCTAAAAAGGACAGATTGTTCTACCAAAAAGATACATGCACTCACATGCTCATCACAGCATTATTCACAATAACAGACATGAAATCCACCTAGATGCCCATCAACAGTGGATTGGATGGGCATCTAGGTGTACACATATGATACATATACACCATGTAATACTACACAGCCATGCAAAAAGTATGAAATCATGTCCTTTGCAGGAACATGAATGTAGTTAGAGGCCATTGTCCTAAGAAAATCAATGCAGGAACAGAAAAATAGATGCCATGTGTTCCTACTTGTAAGTGCGCACAAAACATTGGGTACCCATGGACATAAAAATGGAAACAATCAACTACTAGATGTGGGAAGGTAGAAGGAGTGAAAAACTATTGGGTGCCATGCTCAGTAGTTGGGCAATGGGATTATTTGAATCCCAAACCTAAGCATCACATAACATAACCAAGTAACAACCCTGCTCATATACCAATGGATCTAGAATTAAACTTGAAAAAAAATAAGTAAATAAAACATAAAATATATAGATTTTTAAAATCCATCTTCAAATGTCACCTTGTCAGTACCCTACCCTGAATTGTAGTCACCTACACGCACATACTCACACACAAACACATACTCCCATACACACATCAAAACATTCAATACACCTACCTTGTTCTATTTTTTTCTGACTTCCAATATAGTATATCATTTATTTAACAAGACTGTAAACTCAATGGGGAGGAGTTGTTCTGTGTTTACTTCCTTGATGTTTCCTAGATACCTATATCAGTGCCTGGTGCATATATAAATGAATATTTTGAATGAATATTTGCTGAATCATGAATGAATGAACTGATGAATGTTAATATTGGTATTTTTCATTGTTATTTGTCTTATTCCTATGAAGACAGGACTAGTCATTTGAGGTGCTATTTCCGAACAGCCAGGGCTGGGGAGGATCCTTTATTTGTGGGTGTTAAATAATAACAAGTGAACGCAGTGCAGCAGCAGTGACCCTGTTGATGATGATAATGAATCACACTGATATAGTGCTTTTCTTTTTCTACTTTTGTGTGTGTGTGTATGTGTGCGGAATTCCCCTCAGTGTCAGGGTGATAGATTATGCCCATTCCTTCTAGGAAAATGGCTATTCCATCTTAATGCAGGCTTTTAGAAATGAAAAATAATGCCTGCTACAATCAACTTTTAGTTATCTACACTAATGGAGTGCTGATGCTAAAGAAATAATTCCCAAGTCATTTACATTGACTTTAGAATGCAACTGAGGGCTTGTATTCAGAAAAGCACCTTAAACCATCGTCAGCAGCACATGATTGCAGAACAAATTCTGGCCTCGGAGTTGGGACACTCAATTTGGTAGAGGCTCAGTGTCATGGGTTGAATTGTGACACCACCCCTTGCCAAAAAGATACGTTAGAATCCCAGCCCCTGGTAACTCAGAATAGAACCTTATTTGGAGGTAGTGTCTTGACAAAGGTAATTAAATTAAAATGAAGTTGTTTGGGTGGAATCTAATCCAATATGACTGGTATTTTTATAGAAAGGGGAAATTTAGACTGAGACAAAGGCATGCATACAGGGAAGAGTGCCATGTGACGCCTGGAATTATGCTGCCACAAGCCAAGGAGCTACTGCAAGTTAGGAGGGAGACCTGGGACAGGCACTTCTCTAGCACCTGCAGAGAAAGCAGTCCAGTGGACACCTTGATCTCAAACTTTCAGGACAATGAGACAACCATTTCTGTGGTTTAAGCTATCCCATTCATGGGACTTTGTTATGACAGCCCTTGGAATCGAATTCACTTGGTGACTCAACTCTTATGTGCTCATCTAGCATACAGTTCCCTCTCATCTCCAAGCCTCCGTTTCCTCATCTCTAAAATAGAAACCAAAGCCCCTAGCTGTTTAAGAGCTCTATAATTAGAAAGCTTCTGACAGAAAGTCCCCATCAGCTCTTCCCAGTTTAGCAGTAACCCCATCCACGTAGGTGTCCTCTAAATTAGGTAAGTGACCCTAGAAGAAAGTTCCACACATCATCTGAACCGCAGACAAAATGCATGCAGAAATGACTTTCTTCAAATTCAAGAGTTTACATTTTACCGAACTCTGGAAAACTCAGAGTTTAAACATTTTCACATTTCTTTTTTAAATAGCAAGAATGGCATGCCACATCATGATGATTCAGCTCTCATCTCTGTTTCTCTAGGCAGAATCCATTTACACATCACCCAATCCCACCCTACTTCCATGTACTATTAGGACAAGCAAATATCAGCCTTCTTCAAGCCCTGGCAGGATAAAAATTCAGCCCAGTAGACACTAGGAGGATAAGAGTGAGGATGTGACTTACATTCCCCAGGGCCATGGCATTGAAAACCACCACACCTCCTGAATGTGCTTCTCTATTGCTTTGTTTAATATTTGGAGAGAAGTGTTTGCTCCAAAACATGTAAAAAGTGAGACCAATGGAAGCCATTGGTCCAAAGCAATCTTACATAAGAAACATTTTAAAAAGAGGTCTTTCCCTTGTGATTTCTCTTCTCACTCTACTTTTTTGAATAAAGAGATAATATCCAACCGATGACTACTGCAAAGATGAAGGTTATTCTCCAGGAGAAATAAAAAATTGTAACATACATTTTTATGAAAAAAAGATTTTTAAATATGCTGATAAAGTCACTGACATCTCAGTAAATATAGTTTATTCCTAGGAAGTGACTAGAATGATTGATTTATCTATGCATTAGTTATTTAATAGTATTTGAAAGGTACTTCATCATCACCATTTACTGTGATCAGCAGCATTTTCAGGAACGCTTCAGACTTGGGGAGGTTACTCCTTTGGGAAACCTTTTAGGATTGTCTGTCATGGGAACAAGAAGTAGCCAACAAAATCTGCTGAGCAGGCTGGGTGCTATAATCCCAGCACTTTGGGAGGCTGAAGTGGGAGGATTGCTTGAACTCAGGTGTTTGAGACCAGCCTGGGCAACATGGTGAGATTCCCTATCTACAAAAAAATTTTAAAAACTTTTAGCTTGGTGTGGTGTACATACCTGTGGTCCCAGCTACTCAGGAGGTTGGGGTGGGAGGATCGCTTGAGCACAGGAGGTCAAGGCTGCAGTCAGCATTGCTTGTGCCACTGCAGTCCAGCCTAGGTGAAAGAGTGAGACCCTGTCTCAAAAAAAAAAAAAAAAAAGAAGAAAGAAAGAAAGTCCCTCTGAGCAGTTAAAATAGGTCAACATCAAAGCTCATGGCTCTGGCTCTTAGTCAAAGCCTATTTATATCTGACATAATTCTCATATATTGACCTGTTTGGTTTACTAATCCACATTAGAGGCCAACAATATAGAAGAAGAATCAGAAAATCTATTAAAAGGAAATGAAGGAATAAAAAAGCAGGGCAGTATGAGGCCATTAGGTATGGGTACAAATAACCTCCCAAACCACAGTAGTCTCTGAGTGTTTCACTGACAAAGTTTAGTTATCGATAATTACATTTATGACCTTGAAATCCTAGCGTAGACATTGAATACTATGTTTGGAAGTCAGGGAATTGTTTAATATATTTAAGAAAGATACGCCTTTCAAAGCAGTTCAAGTGGTCTTAGTGTTGCCAGTTAAGGAAGTGGGTTACAGGATCCTGGAATGACTCAGCGATATAGAAAGGCTCACTCTCTTCCAATGTCAGATGAGTGAAGAGTTATCAGGTTGGTGCAAAAGTAATTGTGATTTTTGCCATTACTTTTAAATGCAATGTACAGGCACTAACATAGTATTAGTTACTAATAATATTAGTTATTTAGAAAATTACTTTTGTACTAACCTTATACTATGTTAGTGCCTGTACAAATAATGTGCAGTAAAAACAATGAGTGTGTGTGTGTGTGTATATATATACATATACAGTGTGTTTGTGTGTGTATGTTGGAAAGCAGTAGATCTGTACATATACTTCCAGTTTACTAAACAAATATTTGAGTGCCTACTGTGTGTGTTGCATTGGCTGTACTCTAGATAGTCATGATAACAGAGATCCCTGGTCTGGGGAGCTCCCACTCCCAGAGCAATTATGGAAAGAGAGTAGAGGAAATCATGCAAGTACGTAGGGATAGGCTGATGAGAGTGGAAGTATGAGGGCTGAGAGCTGCAGGCTGTCTTCCCATTAGTCAGGGAAGACTTTCTGATTAAAGAAAATTTTCATCACCTATGCTTAGAAGCTTAGACTCAGAATAACTGATGGCAAATGGAAAAGATGAAATAAAGTAGGATGAGAAAACAAGACTGCCCAATTCACACAATGAATCCAGTCTCTGAATCAGTCGGGTGCTAGCCAAAGCAGAAATACTTCCAGCAGAGCCCTGGGAACAGAGAAGGAGGCAGTTTTTATTAAAGTCTTAGTTTCCAAATGATGGATACCAACAAGAAAATAGTTTAAAATTCCAAGAGAAGCCTTCACCTTTCATTCCGTTATAGAGTGATGGCTTTTTCAAACACATTCAAATAAAGCCAAGGATGTTAAGCAGTATGTTTCAATCAACAGACTCAAAGTTTGTGAACCAAAGGCATAGTCTTAGGCTTCCTCTTATATTCTAGCATGATATTATTCTATTTCATCTTTTTTTATATGCTTGCTCCCTTGAGTGTTTTAGAATGAGACTGAAAGATTTTATGTTTCTAAAGCTGGTTTTCTACTAGGCCTGTTCTCAGAACATTCTTTTTTTTTTTTTTTTTTTTTTAGATACAGTCTTGCTCCATCACCCAGGCTGGAGTACAGTGGTGCAATCTCAGCTCACTGCAACCTCTGCCTCCCAGGTTCAAGTGACTCTCCTGTCTCAGCCTCCTGAGTAGCTGGAATTATAGGCACCCACCACTACCCCCATCTAATTTTTGTATTTTTTAGTAGAGATGAGATTTCACCATAATGGTCAGGCTGGTCTCAAACACCTGACCTCAGGTGATCTGCCCGCCTCAGCCTCCCAAAGTGCTGGGATTACAAGCCTGAGGCACCGCGCCCAACCTAGAACATTCTTTCTTGGAGAAGAAGAATATCATAGGCTTCTGCGCATTCTCTTGTTCACCCACATAGGCAAGGTGATGTGTCTGCAGCCTTCTTTTTATCCTCACCTCTGGGAGGTGGGCTTGGCTCATCACCTATTGTTTCATGCTCTCTCCTAAAGGCTGATTTGGTGCCTGAATTCATCATTGCTGCCTATACACCCATAGGGCTAGCCTGGGTAAAATGTGCCTCTTAGGTTGTCTGACCTTTTGCCTTTTGGCAAGGTTTATCACCTCTGAGGATTCAGCTTCTTTCCTCAGAAAGTGAGAACTTGGATCAGGCCATCTCTGAGGTTCCTTTGAGTTTTAACCTTTCAGAATTCGCACAACCATAAACATTTGGTATACCTAGACTGTTGGCTTATTGTCCAACTTTAAGCCAGTCATTTCAGGTAAACAAACAAAAATGGGGACTTGCCAGAGTCAAGTCATACAAGACTTCTTTCCTAGTATTTGGTGCTTCTTAAATGAAATTGTTATTTATGCATCCCTCAATCCTCTCCCTCTTCTGCATATTTTGAACTTGCAAAGCCTTCTGATATTTTAAGCAGAAGGTTGCAAATGCCTCTCCTACTGCCTGGCCAGGTCCCAGGTAAACATTGTCACCTAAACACATCCTCCGATTGCTTCCCCAGTATTCTAGATCGCTAAGTGTGCACGCATGCACACACACAAACACACACACACACCCCCACACCCACACACACCATCCAGGATCCTCCTGAGGATGAATGAATATTCTTGGGCCAAATATTGCATGAGGATTTGGGCAACGTTTTGGCAAGTTGAACAACAATGCTCATATTTATGCCAATTGGCAAAACAATTCCTTGATCATCATGTACTTGGTGAAGGGCATTTTTTATTGTTTCCTTTTTTTTTTTTTTTTTATACAGAGTCTCACCATGTCCCCCAGGCTGGAGTGCAATGGGGTGATCTCAGCTCACTGCAACCTCTGCCTCCTGGGTCCTAACGATTCTCCTGCCTCAGCCTCTCGAGTAGCTGGAATTGCAGGCACCCACCATCACGTCTGGCTAATTTTTGTATTTTTAGTAGAGACAGGGTTTCTCCATGTTGGTCAGGCTGGTCTTGAACTCTTGACCTCAGGTAATCCACCTGCCTTGGCCTCCCAAAGTGCCGGGACTACAGGCATGAGCCACTGTGCCCGGCCCAAGGGCATTGTTTTCTAATCCAGATAACTAAGCTATCCTTAGGGTGATATTTAACACAGCAGTTGCTTGAAAATGTCATGTTTTCAAATGGATCTTTCACCATCTAGAAATTTAGGGAAAGTTGAAAGAAAGGATAGGAAGAACCATTGACTGTGCATCTACTTTCTTCCTGAGATTTTATACATGTTATGTCATTTGATGTCTACACAAAGTTTTTGAGTTCAATCTCATATCCAATGCTCTAATCAATTAAACAACTTTAAATTAGTTAATGACAGGGCTCTCTTATTCTTAAACCTGTCATTTCCCCTAAACCATGTTGTTTTCCTAAAGAGAGATTAAAAATTTGAAAACGAGGAACAAAATGTTCATTTATTTACTATGTTTCTGAAAAATCGCATATATCTTATTTAATATACTTATTTAATTGTTATGTATATATGTCTTATTTCATTCTTATGAAAACCTAGCTTTGTTTCCTTCTATCCTTTCAATATTATGCCACTTGTATTTAGTATTTACATTGCATGATTCAAAATATTGTTCACTGCAGAGCCAAGTAGTAGACTATAACTGCTCTGCTTATTTTGAAAAATCTTTCATTTTTTTCTAGAGTTGATAATTGCTTCAGATTTTTGTCTGGCTCTTTATAAGTCTATTGATATTTTCCTGTTTATTCTAATGTCTGTCATATGCCTATCTATGGAGTTAACCTAGTTTCATTTTGTTTTTCATGGCCACATCTTTTCCCTCCTTTCTGTGGTGACACTCAGCTTCCGCTTTTAACTCCAACTAAATACTTTCTGCTTTAATTCTAGCTATATACTTTAATTCCAGCTAGATACTTTCTAAGTGTGCTGCAAAGGTGTAGCCCTGATACTTTTCTCATTTATCATCCTAAGACTTCATCTCACAGTTACCCTGTTTTCCAAATCTCATGCCTTCTACTTCCTTCCTTTACTCTCCATTTACAATATTTTTTCAGCAGCTTCCAAATTAGCCTACACAAGACATAGACTTTTAGATCTTACTAGTCTGAAGTGTCTTTCACATTTTATTGATATTTGAGTTCAATATAAATTAGAGATTGAAAGTCATTTCTCTTCAGAATTTTGAAGACTTCTCTACTCTTTTTCTTTCTGTTATTGTTTTTGAGAAGCCCAATAACATTTTTATTTCTATCCTTTGTATTTTGTTTCCTCTCTGAAAACTATTTATATGTTCTTTTATTACAAATATTCTAAAATTTAGTAATTTTTAAAATTCTCTCATTGTTTTAAACTTTTTTTTTGAGTGGAGTTTCACTCTTTGCCCAGGCTGGGGTGCAATGACACGATCTCAGTTCATTGCAACTTCCGCCTCCTGGGTTCAAGTGATTCTCCTGCCTCAGCCTCCTGAGTAGCTGGGATTACAGACATGCACCACCATGCCCAACTAATTTTTACTTTTGTAGAGATGGGGTTTCACCATGTTGGCCAGGCTGACCTCAGTTGATCCACCCACCTCGGCCTCCCAAAGTGCTGGGATTACAGGCATGAGCCACCACACCTGGCCTGTTTTAAATATTTAATGGACTCACCAGGGAATTTTCTTGTCTTATTTCTTTGATAATTCCCTCCACTCCATTTTCCCTCTAATATTTTTACTTTCTGGGATTCCTATGAGTTTGGCATTGGTTATTCTGGGCTAATGTTTCCTCTAGTGTTTTTTGAAGATGTCTTTGTGGATTGAATTCTAGAAACCATCTCAACTTTAGATTTCGTTGTTGCTCTTGATGGTTTTAATGCATTTAACCATTTAATGATATTTAATGGTTTTAAATATCCATACTGAGTTTCCAAGTGTGCTTTAGTTGTTCTCTTAGTGTTCATTTCATAGACCACGTTGTTCTCCTTTAAGAGATCATATCTTCTCTTTAACTTTCAGGATTTGTTTTACCACTTTGTCTGTTCTTCATATTATATTACTTTTCTCTCGCTTGCTCTACTTCCTCCCCACCCCACCCCTGTTTATTTGGATTTCTTCCTTTCATAGTGAAGACTCTTCTCAATTCACTATTAACCTCAACTGTCCCTTTGTATTTGAGAACAAGGCATTGAGAAGCATTATTTTGGAAGCTCTGTGTGCATGACCAGGACTTGTCAAAGACTGGAGCTTATCACAAGGGGATCAGATAGAAAACTGTCTTTTCTATAAGAGTCATTCCCAATGTTAGTGTCTGCAGTATTTCTCTGGGGCCATTCAGTTTGCCAGTTTTCTACCTGAGGATTGTGAGTCCGGTTGCAGGCCTTCTAGAACTGGAAGCAGAAAGCCCTCCTCAGCATGTAGAGTCTCCCTCAATCCCATTTGCATCCCATCACCTCCCCAGCCTGAGTCCTTTGCACTTGTGGTACATGTTGTTTGAAGTATGATGCTTCATTGATTAGATTCCTTCAGTGGTAAAATCTCCAGTCTCGTGTGGGAAAGGTGATACTTTAAGTCACCTGGCTGTGCCGCAACAGAGAGGGACCAGGTAGTCTAATGACACCTTATGCAGACTTCCAACTCTTATTTCTCACTATAACTTATTCTATAACCTCTGGGGAAACTGCTTTCTTTGAAATCTGAGCCTTTCTTAGTCATATTTCAAACCAACTTACTTGTACCTTGTCCGTATACCAGTCAACTGGCACCCAAGTTCAGGCGGTCTCCACTTTAATCAGTCAGCTACTGCTCATCTACCTTTCATTTTATCTTCCAAAATATTGTTATAATTCTTATGCATTGGTTAGCTTCTTTTCTTTAACTTTGTCCTTGTGGATTTCTACTCATGTTGGTGTTTTATTGTTACTTTAGTGACATTTCAGTTGGAAATGGAACAGAAGTGTGAGGTCAGTGCAGCATATTCAACCAGAATCCAGCCTGAATTGCAACCGTCTCACAATAGGTCCTGGACTCTGTAGTTATGGTTCTAGATAGTACAAAATTTCCTCTCCCTTATGAGAAATATTAAACCATTTAAAGCAGTTACCTTTCCTAAACAATTCCATGGACTCTGAGTCAAAAGAATTTGGCAATCATTTATTCCAACCTCCGCTGGTTGCCTAAACTATATCCCTAAGAGGTGATTTTACAATCTTGAATTGAATCTCTCCAATGATGAGGAACTTACTTTCACTTGAAATGATTTATTGCATTTTCAAGTCATGTTGTGGTAAGAGTTAGAGTGCTTCTAAGTATCTCTGTTAACTCCTAAAATCTGAGTCTTACAAATAACTAACTTATCAAGTTACGAAAAGTAAAGAGAAAATCCCCATTTCTCCTACTTTAAATAGACCATAGAAAATAATGATGTCCAAATTTGTCAAATACATCAACCTCAACTGCATATATGGACCACTGGTGTACTTATCATCTAGGAAGTTCCAACACAACCCTGTGGCATCAGTTGAAGGGACCTCAGGATGTCAATGTGGATTTCACAGTGGCGAGGCTGATGGCTTTAGTCTTGCTGAAAGTTCTGCTTGTTTGATGAGAAATATTTACATAATATTTTCAGAGGCTTATTTCTTGTATGCAAACTCTCAGATGTGAAAGGGAATTCATTTGTTGCATACTGATTAACTCGTTGAGTGTTAATTTCTCATGGTTGTGGTCTGCATGAGAGAACTACAATCAGCTAGAGTCAAAGCAAAGATGGACGCTTCCACCAGCTCATTTTTATTTTATTTTTATTTATAATATGGAACACTACTGTAAAATAATCTTTGTCTATCTTTCCACTTTATAATTATAAAGCAAAGGAAAAAAAAAGAGGTTAGAGGGCCCTTCAAGGTACTTTAAAATGTGTTTTTCTTTGCAATTCAAAATGTCCTAGTGAAACAGGAGAGTTCCCTGACCCCCTTCACAGGACTTGCAACAGGGGTGTCTCGTTTACTTGGCCTCAGTGCTCAAAGCCCTTATGGGAAGGGGAACATGCAGGTACATAGGAGCAAGAGCCAGGGTGAGGGCTTTTGGGTCCTGGCCCTGCAGCGGTGTCTAAGGGTGTTACAATGCTCTTTTCACCCTGCTGTCTGGGGATGACTTAAGTGTTAAACATCTCAGTGAAGAGTCAGTGTGACAGCCGTTTGGGGTTCCTATACCCAGTGCATTCTGAATTCTTGTTCAGTGTCCATGAAGAATCAGGTCACACAGAGTTGAAGGCTAGTGAATGCGGGGATTTTGTTGAGTGAAGGAGGTGGCTCTCAGCAGGATGGGGAACTGGAGAGTGGTTGGAGTGGGAAGATGATCTTCCCCTGTAGTTCAGCCATCCCATAGCTGATTTCCTCTCTATCTACAACCAAACTCCTCTTGACCTTCAGACACTTCCTCTCTTCCCTCCTTCTCTGCTGCAGTGCTCTGCTGCTCTGCTGCTCTGCTGCTCTTCTGCTTGTGGAGCCTGGATATTGGGGTTCATATGGGCACATGTTAGGGGGTTGCAGTGAGTCAAAAGGCAACATTTGGGTGCAAAAATAGGAATGTCTGTTCTTACTTAGGGCAGGTCCAGGCTTGAGGGTGGAGCCCTCACCAGGAGCTCTGCTTTTTTGCCTCCTGTCCATATCACTAGGAAAACCATTGATGTGTTTGATCTTTGTAAAATCATGTATGACTCTCAAGTTGCAAGTGATACTGTGGTTCAGCTTATCAAATACTGGAATTTGGCTTCTATCACTGACTCTGTCACTGGCTTTGTGGTCCTGAATGCAGCCCTGATGTCACATGTGTTGGTAATCTTGGGGAGCTTTAAGCAAGCCAGCTGTTTTTCTTTAACGACTAGATGGAGGTAAGGGAAAGTGTGAGACAGTAAAACTGGCAACCAGAAACGAAGGACAAAAGGAAGAGAGAAAGGAATATACAGAGTGTGAAAGTTTTAGGAATACATTTCTATATAATTACCAAACTTTTTGTAATTCTTTGGTTCTTATTTCATTCATTCACTTATATTTTTTTCTTTTGAGACAGAGCCTTACTTTGTCACTGTGGCTGGAGTGCAATGGTGCAATCTTGGTTCATGCAACCTCTGCCTCCCAGGTTTCAAGTGATTCTCCTGCCTCAGCCTCCTCAGTAGCTGGGATTACAGGCATCAGCTTTTTTTTTTTATTTTTAGTAGCGATGGGATTTCACCAGGTTGGCCAGGCTGGTCTCGAACTCCTGACCTCAAGTGATCTGCTCTCCTTGATTTCCCAAAGTTCTGAGATTACAGACGTGAGCCACCACACCCAGCCTCATTCATTCATTTATTCATTCAACAAGTATTAATTGTGTGCTTGCTATAGGCCAAGTGCATTTCTATGAGATAGGGATTCAGCAGGGAATAAAACAGTTACCTTCATCCTCATGGCACTTACATTCATGTACCTGCAATCCCCATCAGAATCAGCAACTAGGAAGAGATGATATCAGAGCCTGAACATGGATTCAGGAATACCCATGGATAGTTCTGTCGAAGTACCATGAGCAAATTTCAAAGGAAAGGGGAATAGGATATATTGAGATACAAAAAGTGTAGCAATGGAAAATCAGGTGATCACATTACTGAGAATGGAAGTATCTTTAGTAAAGATTTGAAGGAGTTGAGTAGAGATATCTCCTATATATCTGCACCTACATAGAAGATCATGCCAAAAGGAGGAACAGCATGTTCAAAGGAGGGAATGGATATGACATGTTTGAAGAACAGTCAGTAGTTTTATATGGATACAGCTGCCTCAGTGAGATAGGAATGAGGTCAGAAAGATGAGGAAAGGGGAGTCCAGATTGTGTTGGGCTTTGCTTGCAAAAACTTCAGCTCTTACTTGGTATAAGACAGCAAACCATTGAAAGAATTTGTTTAGAGGAGTGACATGATCTGACTTCTTTTTTAACAAGATGGCTCTCACTATTGTATCGTTAACAGCATGGTTTTACATAAACCTATCATTTTGTTTAGTGTGTGGGTCAGGACTGAACAATGAAAGTAGAAGCAGTTCTGTGACAGAGGCACTAATTACATTTATTGTCATCGAGAAAGCTCATGTCAGTCACATACTAGTCAGAGGAGTTTTCAGTCCTAATTGCCACAGAACAAATGACTTTAGATATTAAATGGACTGTACTCCCATCATTTGCGAAGTGGGGATAATAGTATCTATATATGAATTATGAGAACTAAATGAGAAATAACACTTGTGAAAATGTCTAACAAAGTGCCTGAGATGTTAAAGGATCTTTAAAAATGTTAACTGTAGCCTCAATGAATTGTAAGAATATATAAATTTAAACCATTGACATAAATTATGGCTAGAATGAAAATTTTTATAATCTTGATGATAGTTTTTGTCTTTTGGGTTTCTTTCTTGTGTGTTCTGTCTCAAGAAAATCATCTGAAATCCCTCATTTAGAAATTGAAATATTTTATGTCAGCAAGCATATATGTTAATGATTTCCTGAATCAGAAATGTGTTCAAAATTACATCTATAGCAATGATCACCACAGTGGTAGTTCTATTAGGGAAAATACGCAAAAAGAAATACAAAACAATAACAAATTAAGTAACTAATTAAATAATGTGTGTTGTGGAAGTAAATGAAATACTGTGCAATCTTCAAACACCATTTTTATAGAACAAATACTTAATCATTGGAGAAGTAGACGTGCTATGTTGTTAAGTAAACATATCTTATAAATGGCTTAGAAGCTTAGAGATATTTATGGAAGGAAATACTCAAATGTTAATAAGAATGGTATCTCTGGTGCAGTTAAAAGTCTTTTTAATTTGGATGGGGTTTTTTATGTTTTACAAATATTTCTGCATTGATTCTACATTACTTATGTAATCAAAGGTACCCAATACATGTTACTTAAAGAATCTCATTCAATAATTAGAATGTAGGCCTCAATGCTCATTTTTTTTCCCTCAATGATTCTCTAAACATGCATGATTACCATCCAGGAGCAGAACTATAACTTGCTGAGACATTTGTGATAATGACAAAACTTTCCAAGCAGAAATTTGAGATAAGGATGTATAGAAGATTTTTTCCCATGAGAAATTAAACACAGGTGTGTTCACTAAAATCCTGCTCTTTTACTCAATCCCCTTGGCCACAAGTAAGCATGACCTCTCTTGCATTATGAATGGAAAGAGGAATTAACTCAAAGAGACTAATTTTATGCATTAGATGATCCTTTAGAATAATCGAGCATTTGCCTATTAGGGTAACTTATCCTCTTTACTTTTCCTGAGGGAGGTAAGAGTAGTACTGACTTGCTACTGCTGAAGATATGGACTATTGGCCTGGGAGGGTAAGCATTTTCTGACTGATTTAATTAAGACCACTCCACACTGACAAGGCTTTGAGAAAGAAACACAAATAAGGAATGCACAAATTAAATCTATAGGCATGGTGGCTGATGCCTGTAATTCCAGCACTTTGGGAGACTTAGGCAGGTAATCACTTGAGGCCAGAAGTTTGAGACCAGTCTGGGCAGTACAGGCAGTACACCAAGACCATGTCTCTACAAAAAAAAAAAAAAATTAAAAATTAGCCGTGTGTGGTTGTGGGTGTCTGTTGTCCAGCTACTCAGGAGGCTGAGGTGGGAGGATCCCTTGAGGCCAGTTGAAGGTTACAGTGAGCTATGATCATGCCACTGCACTCCAGCCTGGACAACAGAATGAGACCCTGTTTCATTCAGTTCTTTAAAAATCTAATGCAAAAACATTAGAACTGAAACTAGAACCAGTTTTATTGGAAGATGATGGAAAAGCACTTTGTCATTTATTTCTTTTGGTAGCAGAGAGCTCATGATCATCCCATCTATCTCCCACACCATCTTGGAGAGCCACAGGGGATCCTATATTATCCTACTGAAGATCCTTCAGGCTCTCGTGAAGCATTCCAAAGTGGACGTCATGGAGCCTCTGCCACTAAATCAGATATAACTAGATACATGTTGGATTAAAAGGAAAGGAAGGAAGGCATAGAAGGGAAAAATAGAGATTATTGGAGACCAAATACCCCTATAAATTTTCAAAATTTGTTTAAAGACTTTATTTTTTTAAAGATGCATATTTTGGCAATAGCTAATGACCACTGAAGTTTTCTTTTTTTATCTTAGAGATACTAATACTTAGAGACTCTTACTCTGTCACCCAGGCTGGAGTGCAGTGGCATGATCTTGACTCACTGCAACCTCCCAGGTTCAAGTGATTCTCCTGCCTCAGCCTCCCGAGTAGCTGGGATTCTAGGCACCCACCACCACACCCAGCTAATGTTTTCATTCTTAGTAGAGACAGGGTTTTACCATGTTGGCCAGGCTGGTCTTGAATGCCTGGTAATTTTTTTGTTTCCTTATATATACCTTTCAGTATTGTCCAAATTTTAATTTGGATGGGGTTTTTATGTTTATGCCTTTTCTGTAGTCATTTGAAAACTTCATTATCAGATTAATGCCCCTCCATGTCCAGAATTGTAATTATTAATTTTCATAGATTTAGGGGGTACAAGTGCAGTTTCATTACATGGATGTATCGTGTAATGGCAAAGTCTGGGCTTTTTGTAGTTATCACCTGAATGGAGTGTAATTGTACCCATTAAGTAATTCCTCATCCCTTTCCCACAACCTCCCACCCTTCCAACTCTCTAGTGTCTATAATTCCACTTTCTGTGTCCATGTGTGCACATTATTTAGCAGCCTCCTGTAAGTGAGAACATACAGCACTTGACTTTCTGTTTCTGAGTTATTCATGACCAGAATTATTATTCTAATTATTGTGAAGTAAAAATTATGCCTGACTAAAATGACTGAATCCAGAACTTCACCATAATCCATCCATCTCCTCTGTGAGTGAGTGTGGGTTACCTATTTCAATGGCCTCTTCAGTACTGTAAATATTACTGGGTTCCTTTTATTTACTTAATAAATACATGTCCAATGTATGGAAAACAACATCTGTTTTTTAAAAATACATATTTATAACACCCTTTGGAGGAAGAAAGCCATTAGAACATGACCGTCTCTGGGGTGTGCTATTTTCAGGTAATTTTAAATGTTGCTTTCCAACAAAAATACAGTACTATTATCTTTTTTTTTTTAATGACAAAGAAAAACAAAACAAGTATTATATTGGTGCAAAAGTAATGCAGTTTCTGCCATTTCTCTTAATGCCATTACTCGTAAGGGCAGAAACCACAATTACTTTTGCACCAACCTAATACCTCCAGATTTTAGATACTTGAGTGCCATTCCTTAATATATCTTTTGTTTTTTCTTCTGGGAATTTTGGTTACTTTAGTTGCATAAAAGCTGACTTCCATTCGACCCTGTTATGCATCTCTGCCTGGTCAGAAGCTACTACTCTGTTTTTTCTAGTTCAATAGGGAACAATCAGTTTCCTTCTCAATTTTCAGCTAATCTTTGTGAATGAAATTTGATTAAATCTAGCAAAACTATGGAAATATCGTAACAGCATACGGGGAGCCTTCCTGTAGTGCCAGTGTGCTATTTCCATCTAATAACAGATTCAAAAAATCCAATTAGACAGTTTGAAAAAAGAAAGCCAGAGTTAAAAATATCTGACTGTTTGACTCAGAACAGCAGGGAATGGTTTATAGGCCAATCATTTATGGTGAATAGGATCTTAGTGGTGAGCAACTCACATCTCTAGCCCATTAGAATAATTTTTTAGTCATATTGCTCCTAAAGCTTTCTACTTAATTATACCATGTTAAATAGCAGACATTCTCACTCCCTTTATGGGTTGGAAAATCACATTTATTCACCCACACAATACCGTCCTTGGGTGTTAAGGGATGAGAGTTGACCTAATGGGAAGACAAATCAATGGTTTATGAAATGAGACAGATTTTTTTATACAATGGTTAATGCATGACAAAAGAAATGCCTAGGTCTCTGTCTAATGTCTATGTGTGCTCATCAAATAATTCTTAAATGATCCTATTTAGTTTGATTTTCTAACTACATTAGAAATACATGAAACAATTAAGAAATCATTTTTCACCTGTCATATGGCAGAGGGACTAAAATTGATCAGTGCAGTTGAGGAGGTTGTAAGGAAATGGGTACTCTCAAATGTTGCTGGTGGGAGTATGAAGTGTTTTAATTTTTTTGTTTTAGACGGAGTTTTGCTCTTGTTGTCTAGACTGGAGTGCAATGGCACGATCTCGGCTCACTGCATCCTCTGCCTCAGCCTCTCGAGTGGCTGGGATTACAGGCACCTGCCACCATGCCCAGCTAATTTCTGTATTTTTAGTAGAGACAGGATTTCACCATGTTGGCCAGGTTGGTCTTGAACTCCTGACCGCAGATGATCCACTCTCCTCAGCCTCCCAAAGTGCTGGGATTCCAGGCGTGAACCACTGGGCCCAGCCAAGTGTTTTAGTGTTTAAAAATGATTGGACCATAGGGGGTGGAGCAAGATGGCCTAATAGGAACAGCTCCAGTCTCCAACTCCCAGCGCGAGCGACACAGAAGACGGGTGATTTCTGCATTTTCAACTGAGGTACTGGGTTCATCTCACTGGGGAGTGCCGGACGATCGGTGCTGGTCAGCTGCTGCAGCCCGACCAGCGACAGCTGAAGCAGGGCGAGGCATTGCCTCACCTGGGAAGCGCAAGGGGGAAGGGAATCCCTTTTCCTAGCCAGGGGAACTGAGACATACAACACCTGGAAAATCGGGTAACTCCCACCCCAATACTGCGCTTTAAGCAAACAGGCACACCAGGAGATCATATCCCACACCTGGCCGGGAGGGTGCCACACCCACAGAGCCTCCCTCATTGCTAGCACAGCAGTCTGTGATCTACTGGCAAGGCAGCAGCGAGGCTGGGGGAGGGGCGCCCGACATTGCTGAGGCTTAAGTAGGTAAACAAAGCTGCTGGGAAGCTCGAACTGAGTGGAGCTCACAGCAGCTCAAGGAAACCTGCCTGTCTCTGTAGACTCCACCTCTGGGGACAGGGCAATAGCAAACACAGCCGAAACCTCTGCAGACGCAAACGACTCTGTCTGACAGCTTTGAAGAGAGCAGTGGATCTCCCAACACGGAGGTTGAGATCTGAGAAGGGACAGACTCCCTGCTCAAGTGGGTCCCTGACCCCTGAGTAGCCTAACTGGGAGACATCCCCCACTAGGGGCAGTCTGACACCCCACACCTCACAGGGTGGAGTACACCCCTGAGAGGAAGCTTCCAAAGCAAGAATCAGACAGGTACACTCGCTGTTCAGAAATATGCTATCTTCTGCAGCCTCTGCTGCTGATACCCAGGCAAACAGGGTCTGGAGTGGACCTCAAGCAATCTCCAACAGACCTACAGCTGAGGGTCCTGACTGTTAGAAGGAAAACTATCAAACAGGAAGGACACCTACACCAAAACCCCATCAGTACATCACCATCATCAAGACCAGAGGCAGATAAAACCACAAAGATGGGGAAAAAGCAGGGCAGAAAAGCTGGAAATTCAAAAAATAAGAGCGCATCTCCCCAGGCAAAGGAGCGCAGCTCATCGCCAGCAACGGATCAAAGCTGGACGGAGAATGACTTTGACGAGATGAGAGAAGAAGGCTTCAGTCCATCCAATTTCTCAGAGCTAAAGGAGGAATTACGTACCCAGCGCAAAGAAACTAAAAATCTTGGAAAAAAGGTGGAAGAATTGATGGCTAGAGTAATTAATGCAGAGAAGGTCATAAACGAAATGAAAGAGATGAAAACCATGACACGAGAAATACGTGACAAATGCACAAGCTTCAGTAACCGACTCGATCAACTGGAAGAAAGAGTATCTGCGATTGAGGATCAAATGAATGAAATGAAGCGAGAAGAGAAACCAAAGAAAAAAGAAGAAAAAGAAATGAACAAAGCCTGCAAGAAGTATGGGATTATGTAAAAAGACCAAATCTACGTCTGATTGGGGTGCCTGAAAGTGAGGGGGAAAATGGAACCAAGTTGGAAAACACTCTTCAGGATATCATCCAGGAGAACTTCCCCAACCTAGTAGGGCAGGCCAACATTCAAATCCAAGAAATACAGAGAACGCCACAAAGATACTCCTCGAGAAGAGCAACTCCAAGACACATAATTGCCAGATTCACCAAAGTTGAAATGAAGGAAAAAATCTTAAGGGCAGCCAGAGAGAAAGGTCGGGTTACCCACAAAGGGAAGCCCATCAGACTAACAGCAGATCTCTCGGCAGAAACTCTCCAAGCCAGAAGAGAGTGGGGGCCAATATTCAACATTCTTAAAGAAAAGAATTTTAAACCCAGAATTTCATATCCAGCCAAACTAAGTTTCACAAGTGAAGGAGAAATAAAATCCTTTACAGATAAGCAAATGCTTAGAGATTTTGTCACCACTAGGCCTGCCTTACAAGAGACCCTGAAGGAAGCACTAAACATGGAAAGGAACAACCGGTACCAGCCATTGCAAAAACATGCCAAAATGTAAAGACCATCGAGGCTAGGAAGAAACTGCATCAACTAACGAGCAAAATAACCAGTTAATATCATAATGGCAGGATCAAGTTCACACATAACAATCTTAACCTTAAATGTAAATGGACTAAATGCTCCAATTAAAAGACACAGACTGGCAAACTGGATCAAGAGTCAAGACCCATCAGTCTGCTGTATTCAGGAGACCCATCTCACACGCAGAGACATACATAGGCTCAAAATAAAGGGATGGAGGAAGATTTACCAAGCAAATGGAGAACAAAAAAAAGCGGGGGTTGCAATCCTAGTCTCTGATAAAACAGACTTTAAACCATCAAAGATCAAAAGAGACAAAGAAGGCCATTACATAATGGTAAAGGGATCAATTCAACAGGAAGAGCTAACTATCCTAAATATATATGCACCCAATACAGGAGCACCCAGATTCATCAAGCAAGTCCTTAGAGACTTACAAAGAGACTTAGACTCCCATACAATAATAATGGGAGACTTCAACACTCCACTGTCAACATTAGACAGATCAACGAGACAGAAAGTTAACAAGGATATCCAGGAATTGAACTCATCTCTGCAGCAAGCAGACCTAATAGACATCTATAGAACTCTCCACCCCAAATCAACAGAATATACATTCTTCTCAGCACCACATCGTACTTACTCCAAAATCGACCATGTAATTGGAAGTAAAGCACTCCTCAGCAAATGTACAAGAACAGAAATTATAACAAACTGTCTCTCAGACCACAGTGCAATCAAACTAGGACTCAGGACTAAGAAACTCAATCAAAACCGCTCAACTACATGGAAACTGAACAACCTGCTCCTGAATGACTACTGGACACATAACGAAATGAAGGCAGAAATAAAGATGTTCTTTGAAACCAATGAGAACAAAGATACAACATACCAGAATCTCTGGGACACATTTAAAGCAGTGTGTAGAGGGAAATTTATAGCACTAAATGCCCACAAGAGAAAGCAGGAAAGATCTAAAATTGACACTCTAACATCGCAATTAAAAGAACTAGAGAAGCAAGAGCAAACACATTCGAAAGCTAGCAGAAGGCAAGAAATAACTAAGATCAGAGCAGAACTGAAGGAGATAGAGACACAAAAAACTCTCCAAAAAATCAATGAATCCAGGAGTTGGTTTTTTGAAAAGATCAACAAAATTGACAGACCACTAGCAAGACTAATAAAGAAGAAGAGAGAGAAGAATCAAATCGACGCATTTAAAAATGATAAAGGGGATATCACCACCGACCCCACAGAAATACAAACTACCATCAGAGAATACTATAAACACCTCTACGCAAATAAACTGGAAAATCTAGAAGAAATGGATAATTTCCTGGACACTTACACTCTTCCAAGACTAAACCAGGAAGAAATTGAATCCCTGAATAGACCAATAGCAGACTCTGAAATTGAGGCAATAATTAATAGCCTACCAACCAAAAAAAGTCCAGGACCAGATGGATTCACAGCTGAATTCTACCAGAGGTACAAGGAGGAGTTGGTACCATTCCTTCTGAAACTATTCCAATCCATAGAAAAAGAGGGAATCCTCCCTAACTCATTTTATGAGGCCAACATCATCCTGATACCAAAGCCTGGCAGAGACACAACAAAAAAAGAGAATTTTAGACCAATATCCCTGATGAACATCGATGCAAAAATCCTCAATAAAATACTGGCAAACCGGATTCAGCAACACATCAAAAAGCTTATCCACCATGATCAAGTGGGCTTCATCCCTGGGATGCAAGGCTGGTTCAACATTCGCAAATCAATAAACATAATCCAGCATATAAACAGAACCAAAGACAAGAACCACATGATTATCTCAATTGATGCAGAAAAGGCTTTTGACAAAATTCAACAGCCCTTCATGCTAAAAACGCTCAATAAATTCGGTATTGATGGAACGTACCTCAAAATCATAAGAGCTATTTATGACAAACCCACAGCCAATATCATACTGAATGGGCAAAAACTGGAAAAATTCCCTTTGAAAACCGGCACAAGACAGGGATGCCCTCTCTCACCACTCCTATTCAACATAGTGCTGGAAGTTCTGGCTAGGGCAATTAGGCAAGAGAAAGAAATCAAGGGTATTCAGTTAGGAAAAGAAGAAGTCAAACTGTCCCTGTTTGCAGATGACATGATTGTATATTTAGAAAACCCCATTGTCTCAGCCCAAAATCTCCTTAAGCTGATAAGCAACTTCAGCAAAGTCTCAGGATACAAAATTAATGTGCAAAAATCACAAGCATTCTTATACACCAGTAACAGACAAACAGAGAGCCAAATCAGGAATGAACTTCCATTCACAATTGCTTCAAAGAGAATAAAATACCTAGGAATCCAACTTACAAGGGATGTAAAGGACCTCTTCAAGGAGAACTACAAACCACTGCTCAGTGAAATCAAAGAGGACACAAACAAATGGAAGAACATACCATGCTCATGGATAGGAAGAATCAATATCGTGAAAATGGCCATACTGCCCAAGGTAATTTATAGATTCAATGTCATCCCCATCAAGCTACCAATGAGTTTCTTCACAGAATTGGAAAAAACTGCTTTAAAGTTCATATGGAACCAAAAAAGAGCCCGCATCTCCAAGACAATCCTACGTCAAAAGAACAAAGCTGGAGGCATCACGCTACCTGACTTCAAACTATACTACAAGGCTACAGTAAGCAAAACAGCATGGTACTGGTACCAAAACAGAGATATAGACCAATGGAACATAACAGAGTCCTCAGAAATAATACCACACATCTACAGCCATCTGATCTTTGACAAACCTGAGAGAAACAAGAAATGGGGAAAGCATTCCCTATTTAATAAATGGTGCTGGGAAAATTGGCTAGTCATAAGTAGAAAGCTGAAACTGGATCCTTTCCTTACTCCTTATACGAAAATTAATTCAAGATGGATTAGAGACTTAAATGTTAGACCTAATACCATAAAAATCCTAGAGGAAAACCTAGGTAGTACCATTCAGGACATAGGCATGGGCAAAGACTTCATGTCTAAAACACCAAAAGCAACGGCAGCAAAAGCTAAAATTGACAAATGGGATCTCATTAAACTAAAGAGCTTCTGCACAGCAAAAGAAACTACCATCAGAGTGAACAGGCAACCTACAGAATGGGAGAAAATTTTTGCAATCTACTCATCTGACAAAGGGCTAATATCCAGAACCTACAAAGAACTCAATCAAATTTACAAGAAAAAAACAAACAACCCCATCAAAAAGTGGGCAAAGGATATGAACAGACATTTCTCAAAAGAAGACATTCATACAGCCAACAGACACATGAAAAAATGCTCATCACCACTGGCCATCAGAGAAATGCAAATCAAAACCACAATGAGATACCATCTCACACCAGTTAGAATGGCATTCATTAAAAAGTCAGGAAACAACAGGTGCTGGAGAGGATGTGGAGAAATAGGAACACTTTTACACTGTTGGTGGGATTGTAAACTAGTTCAACCATTATGGAAAACAGTATGGCGATTCCTCAAGGATCTAGAACTAGATGTACCATACGACCCAGCCATCCCATTACTGGGTATATACCCAAAGGATTATAAATTATGCTGCTATAAAGACACATGCACACGTATGTTTATTGCAGCACTATTCACAATAGCAAAGACTTGGAATCAACCCAAATGTCCATCAGTGACAGATTGGATTAAGAAAATGTGGCACATATACACCATGGAATACTATGCAGCCATCAAAAAGGATGAGTTTGTGTCCTTTGTAGGGACATGGATGCAGCTGGAAACCATCATTCTTAGCAAACTATCACAAGAACAGAAAACCAAACACCTCATGTTCTCACTCATAGGTGGGAACTGAACAATGAGATCACTTGGACTCAGGAAGGGGAACATCACACACCGGGGCCTATCATAGGGAGCGGGGAGGGGGGAGGGATTGCATTGGGAGTTATACCTGATGTAAATGACGAGTTGATGGGTGCAGCACACCAACATGGCACAAGTATACATATGTAACAAACCTGCACGTTATGCACATGTACCCTACAACTTAAAGTATAATAATAATAAATAAATTAAAAAAAAAGAAAAAAGAAAAAAACAGGCCAATAGAGTTAGAGGCAATAAAAAAAAAAAATTATTTGACCATGTGAAAATATAGATATTCCATTAAATATATCTAGCCTAAGAAACATAATCAGCAATGCAGTAAAAGATTGTATACACAGATGCTCCTGACATTTGGATTTACAATAGGGAAAAACTGGAAACAACCTAAATATTTGAAAAAAGAGAATGGTAAATACATGAAAAATACAATAAATACAGTTTTAAGTGAAAAGTATATGCAATTTTGACTTGAGAAATTTTTAATATATTATGACTACTTGGAAGAATATGGATGTACCTCGAAATAAGTAATGATCTCTATGCAAGAGTATTTTTGATTTTTGTTTTCTTATGCATGCCTGTCAATATTGTCCAAATTTTCGATAATAAGCATGCATAGCATAATATATCATGTAGAAGAGTGCAAAATGAACACAGAGGTTAAGATCCTGGCTTTTCAGTGAAGGTCTGAGTTTGAATCCTACCTCTGCTATTTACTAGCAATATAATTTCGGGAAATCACTTAACATCTCTGCTCTTCAGTTTCCTCATCTGAAATATAAGGATAATAATGGTATCTGTATCTTAAGGATGACCAAAGTTATAGATATCTTAAGAATGAATTAAATGAGTTTCTCTATTTAGACTATTTTAAAATGAATGCATGACATAGCAATTATGTCCCATAATCACTATTATTTATTTATAAAATTATTTATGTAGTTTTATTTAATACTAACATTTTGGTTTTATAAAACCAAATTTTAAAAATAGATAACTAAATGAAAGGACAAAGAAAAGCTAATTTCACTGTGTTTTTTAGCTTCTTTATAAAATCCACTCATTTGAAGTGTATAGCTCCATTTTGCCATACGTTTTTCATTTATAAAAGCCTCTTATAAATTTGTATGTACCTTTCGGTATTGTTTGAATTTTCCATAGCAAGCACTCACAGCATAGTATATCATGTAGCAGTGTCCAAAATGAACATAGAGGAGGGTTTTGCCAAATGATTTTTTAAGGAATTCTACTAAAAGGGGATTATTTTGAAAAATAAAATGTATTTGCTTTTATTAAATGAGCAAACTTCATCCACTTGGAGATCACCCACTTGTGAATTTCTTTCTTTCTTTCTCTGATGTTAAGTTACATTAGAGGACAGGAAGGTTCAGTGATCAGTTTTCATGGGATAGCCACGCAGAGGCACATGGAGATGAGGCAATGAAGCCACCTTCAGCTTCTGGGTCTCTTTGTTATACAGGAAAGGAAGTCAACCGGGGTAAACCTCTTTGGGAAGGATTGAGTCCTTCTCTCAATTTTGAAGTGATGATTTTTTAGTTCTTCAGATTTATCTTCTATAAATAGATTTCTTCACAAGCTTCCTGCAGTATGATAAGCACAAATGATTAGAAAGTATTTTGTAAGGACTTGGGACTAAAGAAATTATTGATAAAGCCAGAATGTGTAAAAAGGTGTCGTAAAGCAACAATACTTAAACATTTTGGTCTCCGAGTCCCTTTACAATCCAGGACCCCAGAGAGGTTTTTTTTTGTTTTTTGTATTTTTTTTCTAAAATGGGTTATATCAATCAATTTTTTTCACATTAGAAATTAAAACTGAGAAAGGTTTGAACACAGGAATACCCAATTACATATCCCAGTAATCGGCAGAGCAATGGCAATCATCACATCATGTTGCCTCCAGATAATCCCACTGACAATTTGTTGAAGAGTAAAAGGGAAAAAGCCCAACACCTTAGTATGTTGTAAAAATAGCTTTCATCTCACAGACCCCCCAAAAGGGTCTTGAGGACCCTTGAGCAATCCCTGGACCGCACTTTGAGAACCGCTTTTGCAACATGTGCCCTTCCCTCATCCTCTGCCATGCAAAACTATCTGAGAATCTAGGATTGTCTACACCCACAGTACAGCCAGCTCTAAGACTTTGAAGATAAGAAAAGACGAACTTCATCACTAAAAAAGCCAAAGCAGTTGAAAGCACACACTAGCTGAATTTTCTTCCTCCAAGTCTGCAGACCACCTCACGTAGCAGCTGTAGTGGCAGCGGCTCCCAAGATTCGATAAGAATTAGTAAAGAGGTTTATAAGACCATGTGTGCAGAAAGTCTCACAGTTTCTGATAGCGATTGAGCTTCGCTTTATCTCTGTCTACAGTAGCAGCCCAGAACAAAGCATTCATATGATATTCTCTCTTTCCTCTTTAGCCGTAGATAAACGTCCCAAGAAAAGGGGAGAGAAACTGAGAAAAATCATACATGCTAAACAACAGTTTATTAAATATATTTGTTGTTGTTTTTCTTTTTTACTTGGTTGCTCACAATATTAATACACCCTCTTTATAAAACATGAAAGCAATACAAAAGTACAATGAGTAAAATGAGAACCAAAAAAATGTTTTCTTCCATAATCCTCTCTCTAATCGCATTTCTCAGAGATAACTGTGTTAGCATTTTGGTGTGTTTCTTACAGCGCTTTTTGTTGTCAAGAATAAGCATAGGTAAAGGGGAAGGATTTTGTTCTGTTTCTTTTATATATATACACAGTATATCTTAGAGATAGTTCCAAGTGCCAAATACATGCATTTATTTTTTTCACCAAATGCAAGACATGTCATGGCATGGATGAAGTTGGGTTTATTTAATCATTCACTAATTGATAGGTATTTAGGTTGTTTACAGTTTTTTTCATTTTAGATACAGTGTTCCCATGCAAAGAATGTCCCTTGTGCATAAATCGTTGTGACATGTGTTGGAATCTCAAAAGTGGAATTGCTGAGCCAGAGGTATCCTCATTTTAAAATTTAATAGACATTATCATTATCCTCTAGCACACACATCACTTTACACAATTGATAGTAATTTATGAGGAATTCCATGTCCCCTCGCGCCAACACTGCATCTAGTGACTCTTTGAAAATTGTCCAGTCTCATGCTGAATTATGGCATCTTGCTTTGTTATGCATTTCTGTGATTATCAGTGAACTTGAACATCTTTCCATATTTTTATCTATGCTTAACATTGAAACACGTTATGTTTTGAATATTTTCCTCCACTCTGTTACTACCCTTTGTCCTTGATCATAGTTTCTTTCATCACATGGCAGGCTTGAATTTTTGTGTACTTAAATTTGCCAATCTTTTCATTTCTGATTCCTAAGTTTATTTAACTTAGGAACCGCCTCCTCCCATACTATCTCCAAGGATAAAAAAAAATACTGTTTTCTCCTAGAGCTTTTGTGAACTTTATTTTTTACAATTATATCTTTAGCCCATTGATGGCTGTGCCTTTTAAATAATGAAAAGCCTATATTTAAGTTATTTTTCCTCAAATAGATAAACATTTGCCATACAGGATTTAGTAATCACTTTGTCCTTTCTTCCCACATTTGAATTGCCACCTTTAACACAGGGATATTAGGTAACTTAAGAGGTAAAAGTATGCTTCTTGAACCCAAGATCTACCACTTAAAAATTAGGTAAGATTTGATTTACTGATTGATTTTTCCTGCCCCACCAACTTCATTACTAGAAAATAGGGGCAGGGGAGAAGGAAATGGTAAGACTTAGCATATTATACCATATGGAAATTAAATAATACACAAAAATACTTAAAATAGTGTCAGGCAGTTTAAGAGCACTCAGTAAAGTTAGCTCTTATTAAATTTTTACAACTCCATGTATATCTGGGATCTGTTTCTGGTTTGTTCATGGCAGCATTATCAAATAAAACTTTCTGTGCTATTCAATATGGTAGTTACTGGGCACAATGACCACTTAAAACAAGGCTATAATGATGGGAAAATTAAAATTTTAACTAATTTAATTTAAAGATAAATAGCCACATGTGGTCAGTAGGTACCATATTGGATAGGACAATGTCCATATAGTATTTGCCATGAGCTTTCGTTATTATATGAACCCAGATTTTAAGAACTCACTGTGGACTAGATTATGAATTGTATCAGATGATTTTCCTTGAGTCATCAAGAAGAACACAGTTTTTTTTTTCTTTAATCTGTTAAAGGTGGGAAGTATTAATATAAATCAACATTCCAGCAATAAACCTTATTGGTTCTTGTTATTCTTTGACCTCATGGTTAAATTTGATTTGCTAATTTTGCTTTGAGCTCTTCTACATTCATATCTGAGATTATTTTAAATTTGTATTATGCATTGACTGTGAGATGAGCATTTTGTTGGCTTGGTAAAATGAATTAGAAGACTTCATATTCTAAATTCTGAAAGAGTTTGAATATTGGAGTTATTATCTGTTCTTGGGAGATGGTTTTATCACCAGTTCCCATAAACTCCTTGATACCTTGAGGTGAAGCAAAGTCTACCTTAACTATTTCTTGTACGGTGATTGTCTATTCAGGTTTTCTATCTATTCATAAGACAATTTTGAACTCACTGGTGCTCCAAAGAAAATATGAATCATTCTATTACAAAGACACAGGTTCACATATGTTCATTGCAGTACTCTTCACAATAGCAAAGACATGAAGTTAACCCAAATGCCCATCACTGATAGACTGGATAAAGAAAATGTGGTACATATACACCATGGAATACTATGCAGTCATAAACAGGAACAAAATCTGTTGCAGGGACATGGATGGAGCTAGAAGCCATTATCCTCAGCAAACTAGTGCAGGAACAGAAAATGAAACACCACATGTTCTTACTTATAAGTGGGGCTGAACAATGAGAACACATGGACACAGGGAGGGTAACAACACACACTGCAGCCTGTCAGTGGGGAGTAGGGGGAGGGAGAACATCAGAATAAATAGCTAATGCATGTTGGGCTTAATACATAGGTGATGGGTTGATAGGTGCAGCAAACCACCATGGCACACGTTTACCTATGTAACAAACCTGCACATCTTGCACATGTATCCCGGAACTTAAAATTTTAAAAAAATTTTAAAAAAGGAAAATCTGGACTTGAGTAGCAATATCTCTACCTGATGATACTCATCATTTTCAAATACTTAAAATGAGTCTGAAACTGTAGAGGAAGAAAAATTCTTCCTGCCACCCTCCTCCTCTCTCTGGCTGGGGCTTTGTAAATTGGACTGACAAAGACAGCTTAACAATAGAGAAGCAGGAGTTTATTAGTGTGTGCATTGGGCTCACACATGGGAGCACTCAGAGATGAGTAACTCCAAGGGCTGGTAAGAATTTGGGCTAATATAGAATCTCAGCAAAGGAACAATAAATTTTCAGAGAAGTGACAAGACAAAGGAATGAACTTCGAGTTTCTAGGGTGGCAGACTGTGGGGAAGCAAATATATGGGAAAACTATTGAAAGATAAAGGCTAGTTAGGGAAGTTTATGTAGATGCCTGTGGGTCCATCTCTGGGTTCCTAAGGGTCTAGAGTTGTCTCTGATGATTAACTTTTATCCTTCCTAGTAGAGAGTGGAGGGAAAACACCTTTATAAATTTGTGTCCTGCTTTTAGGCAGACAGGGGCAGGGCAGAGAACTTCTCTTATAGCTGCTTTCTCTCAACTCTCTTCACATCAAAATAATAATCCTAATGCCAAGGTGGCATATTTTGGGGTGGCATATTCTGCTACCCTACAGGACCTATGCAAAGATATATCTTTAAATATGTTTAACCCATAGTTTTCAACAAAGTTGGAAACAAGAATCAGAATTGCTTTAAAAGATATTATATAGCCATTAACATCATGCTGCATAAAACCTATTTAATTCTCATCTAACTGGTAGATTATACAAATAATAACATTGCTTTCCTTTGGATATTAGCATTGAAAAGAGTGCTTTTTGCCAGGCATGATGGTGCACCCCTGAAGTTCCAACTACTCGGGAGGCTGAGGTGGGAGGATCACTTGAGCCCACGAGTTTGAGGCTGCAGTGATCTATGATTGCACCACTGCACTCCATCCTGGGCAACAAAGTGAGACACTTTCAATCAAGAAAGAGAAAAAGACAGAGAGAGAGAGAGAGAAGAGTTCTTTTTCCTTTTCTTTCAAACAAAAATCAGAAAATGAGTGGTTGATCTTAGTTCAATTAAACAAAACAAAACAAACCTGCTGGGTGCTTCCTCTTCTCCAAATACTAAGCAAAAAATAAAGTGAATAAGCCCCTGCCAGTCATGTAACCTCTGAATGAGGGAAAGAGCTAAAATGTTATACATAAAAGAAAGCTGAATGGGAAAAATGCATGGAAATTATGAGTTTGGGGACACTTTGACTTGGCCAAATGCCCCATTCTCTTTCTGTACTTCAAGGTCATTGCAGTAGGTATTTTAAATGAACTTGAATTATCCCTTAGGACAGGGTTGCCTGACGAAAAGGGGGACACCCAGTCAAATTGGAATTTCAGATAAACAACAAATAATTTTTAGCAGAATTACATCCTATGCTTACTTATACTAATATATATACATATATTTTATTTGTCCAAAATTCATGTTTATCTGCACCATATCTGGAAATGTTAAGAATAAATTGTAACATCTTATATTTGCATAAGGCACCATTTCACCAATCCTTTCTTCAGAACAATAGTTTTATGACACTCATCAAAAAGGACTATGTGGTCCCAAAAGTTGAGAAAGCATTTCGTGCTATAGTTCCTCTTGCTTACAGCTATAACTTGGAGTGATAATCATCCGTTTTGACAACCAACATAGACTGGACTCATTCTAGCTGTTAACACCTCTGCAGCAGGACTGAGAAAGGACTGGAGAGCCACGTACTATGGTTTACACTTCTGAGCATTTGCTGTGCCAGCCATCCCACTATATGCTTTACATACTTCATCTCACTAATCCTCACACACTTGTGAGGAAACTACTGAGAGTTTACGCATGAGGAAATGCCTCAGAGAGGTTCAGCAACTTGCCCAAGGTCACACAGTTGTAAGGGACAGAGTCTGAATCTATTGCCTGTATACTTAATCAATAAAGATTCATTATAGGTATTAGCTCATCAAAGGCTCTAAGATGTCTAGAGTAAGGAAAACTTTTGACTTTGTTTAAATAACCATTTCCTAGAGGCACCATCGAAAATACTGGTAGGGGCAGGGTGCGGTGGCTCACACCTGTAATCCCAGCACTTTGGGAGACCCAGGCAGCAAGATAACTTGAGCCCAGGAGTTCAAACCCCATCTGGCCAACATGGTGAAAACTCGTCTTTACTAAAAATACAAAAATTATCCAGGCTGGTGGCATGTGCCTGTAGTCCCAGCTACTTGGGAGGTTGAGGAAGGAGAATTGTTTGAATCCGGGATGCGGAGGTTGCCGTGAGCCGAGATCATGCCACTGCACTCCACCTGGGAGACAGAGCAAGACTCTGTCTCAAAAAAAATAAAAATAAAAATAATATGGTAGGGTGTTTTATATTTATATTTACATAAATCTATACATTAGATATACTATATTATGGATACATATATATTAGAATTAATATTTCTAATTATTGTATATCATTATAAATTTTCTTGTATTATTATATCATATTATATTATATATAACTGGTTCTGTTTTTCTGAAGAGCCATAACCAATGAATTCAGTTTAGAATACAAACTCTTTTAGTTGGAATGAGCCTAATAAAAATAATTACCATCCCAAACCAACTTTAGGTTATCATTTGTCTCTGGTAGTATTAAATTATCATTATATTAAATTCCTAGAAGCACTATATAGATGGCAGCAGAGTATTTATATTATAGATAATATAGGATATATTATTAGATATTAATATATTACATTACAATTGTATAATATTATATATAAATTAGTTCTGTTTCTCTTGACAGCCTTAACTAATACATCCAGTTTAGAACATAAATTCTATTAGTTGGAATGAGACTATAAAAATAATTACCATTCCAAACCAACTTTAGGTTATCATTTGTCTTTGATATTATTAAATTATTATTATATTAAGTTCCTAGGAGCACAATACAAATGCTGGCTGAGTGTTTATAATAAATATAATATAAATTATATTTTTAGATGTAAATATATTACATTATGATGACATTATTGTGATATATATAATATAATGAGTTATTTTTCCCTGAAGAACCTTAACTAATACATCTAGTTCAGGACATAATTCTGTTAGTTAGAGCCAGCCTAACAAAAATAATTACCTTCCCAAACCAACTTGAGATTATCATTTGTTTTCAAGGCCATGGTTCGCAGCCTTAGTTGCTCAGTAAAAATATTTGGGGAGGGCAACCACGATGGCTCACACCTGTAATCCCTGCACTTTGGGAGGCCAAGGTGGGAGGATCACTTGAGATCAGGAGTTCGAGACCAGCCTGACCAACACAGTAAAACTCCATCTCTACTAAAAATACAAAAATTAGCCAGGCATGGTGGCACATGTCTGTAATCCCAGCTACTTTGGTGGCTGAGGCAGGAGAATCACTTGAACCTGGGAGGCAGAGGTTGCAGTAAGCCAAGATTGAGCCACTGCACCCCGGCCTGGGTAACAGAGTGAGACCCTGTCTCAAAAACAAAACACAAAAACAAACAAACAAAAAAGCACTTAGTGCACTTCTGAAAGCCTAGGGAGCCCAGAAATTCTGATTTAATTGATCTAAGGAAAGGGAGAGGTAAAAGCTGTAGTGCCCAGAGATTCTAGTGCCCAGCCAAAGGCCATGGGAGTGATGAGTGACCCTGCCCACACCTAACAGAGTGTCCCCTGCTCTGCTAGTCAGTCAACTGAACACCAGCCAATTTCTCTAAGCCAAGAGCTGGTTATGTCCAACCTCCCCTGGAAGAGTTTACTTAACATCGTAAGAAGTCATTTTCTATCTACTGTAAGAATTAACTGGATACTGTAATTGCCATCTTTTTATGAGTTAAAATATTCTTCATTTTTAAATGAATAAATAAAAAAGTTTAACCGTTTTGAAATTACCAGTAGGAAGAAATCGGGTAGGAACGAAGAGTAACCATCCATTACCGAAAATACTCCTGTCCCAAATCTCTCTCCATATCCATTTCTTAAATTTATTCATTCATTTTAAAATTCAACTTAACAATTCTTGAAATCTTTACCTGGCTATGTTACCCAATATTCTAGACATCTGGTATACATTACTGAACAAAACAGTCCTGCCCCCATGAAGTTTCATTCTAGCTTACTTCTAGTATATGCCAGGCTCTGAACTAAGTCTAAAACAGATGACCCCTGCCCTGCCACCTCTCCGCAAAGACAACATTAATAATAGGAGGGCTTTTTACAGAAAATGAAACTGTGACTTCTTTCAGTTACAACCTGTGAGTGTTGAAGTCAGAGCACCAGTCTTTCCTGTATACTTTACCACCTATTTGAAAAATGATGGATAGTTCTCTTAAATGATGAAGAATTAGTGTAAGTTCTTAAACAAAATAGTGCTGATACTAAGATCATGCTTGAGAAACCTAGTTCTTGCTGCCTCCTTACATATTTTAAGTTTGGCCTAAGAGTGTCTCTGTGCATAGTTAGCTGTAATGTAACTGGATGTGTAAACAGATTGTACCCTGCTCTTGTACCAATCTCCAAGTTTTGGCCAATCAAAGGTGGCCAACCATTCAAACTGTTCAAATAAGACAAACGCCAAGCTGTAACCAACCCAACTATTTTTGTACCTTGCTTCCATTTTCTATACGTCACTTTTCTTTTTCTGTTCATAAATTCTCTCCTACCACGTGGCATCACGGGGGTGTTCTGAACCTCTTCTGGTTCTGGGGCTGATCCATTCAGGAATCATTCTTTGCTCAAAGTATGATAATTTAATTTGTCTAAAGGTTTTCTAACACGAGCAAGAGTCACAGATTGCTTAGTCTGGAGAAGTTACTCTTGGCTCTACGCAGTCCACGAAAAATGACATTTAGAAATGGTTTTTTTCCCTGGCCTCCAGAGAAGCAGCTGCTTTCGTACTTTGAAATGCAACATCCTCATCTGTAAGACGCAGGTGCTAAATGGTGACTATCGTTCTTTCAAATGTTAACTTTCTGCGAGTCACTTCTTCATTGAATGTGTCAAGAAGCACAACATCGAAAGCCTGCCTTTGACAATGCCTAGAGGTTAGAGGATGCAGAATGAGCCTGATCTTCTTTGGCTACTGAGTTAACAACCATCCTTCATTTATCTCAGGGAGCAAAAGCAGGATTTCCGTGGGTGTCCAAGGTCCTTATTCACAATCAGGGTGCATGGCAGCACCCTTAATAACTACAGATTCAGAATCACAGAAGACATTTACCGACTATGTATTTTTTGCCAAACCCTGTGCCGGGTGTTACTAGGACATTACTTATGAAATATTTGGTAGTGTGGATGAAGTGGCAGCTTTTCCTGCTTATGTGATACAGAAATAGGACTTTAAAAATCCATTAAAATTTTATTCATCTCAGAAGGCATGGTTTCTAATTGTGTTTGGTCTTACATTTGTTATGATTTAGGAATGCACATCTGAGTTGGTTGCATGATGCTATAGTTGGCAACATGATTCTTACCGCCACCATCACAAATAGAGGTCAGAAAATATGACTTATGTGAAAATAAATGCCATTTCTGACATCTAAAACAGCTCTTTTCTCACCTTCCTGTGATGAGGTTTTATTGAGCTTTGGCAGGAAAGAAAAGAAAGAAATCTGCATTCAGGTTTCGGGAGTAAAGAGGATGCTCATTAACAAAGCCATTTCAAATCCTATTGAAATTCTCCACCATGAGCACATGCCCTATTACTAAAATCACTGCCATTTCTATGCTTTTCTTCTCCCTTCAATCACATACCACCCAATTTTCGTTCTTATAATTGCTAAAAGCCATTTATGAATCTGCCTTATTGTATGGGTTACAAACGTCTATTTTCCTGGTCTGTTCATACACATTTGGGAGCACCTTAAGATGCTGAAACACTGGCAAATGCTTAATATGTTTCATTTGAAAGAATTATGATCCAAATCTTAAAGAAACAGTGAGTAAAGTGCAGTTTCTGCTGCTTGGTTACCGTAGTTCATTCGGGGAATTTCATCTTGGTAGTGTTGAATGCAGTGGTTGGGTCCTATGAAGTTGTTTAATTAAAGGTGTTCTAGTAGTCAAAGCCATGTCTGAAATCCCGTTTGTTTAATTCTTTAGTAATATCAACATTCCTACATTTCACGCAGCCTAAGAGATTTTTCCACTGACTTCAAATCTGAGCTTTGCCACCTTGATGTCCTTTGCTATGAATGTTCAATGAGGCGTTCTGAGATCACCAAGAATAGAAGAGACACACCCCCTGTCGTCAGAAGTTTAACCTTGGAGAATGCTATAAAGGGCAATTCTGGAAGAAAAAAGAGAAAGGAATTCCTCCTAGGTCTAAGATCAGAAAATGGGGAAGGTGGGGTGTTCTTAAATGCATCAGCCCTACTGCCAGCACAGTGGGGACGATTAACACATCATTTTTTTTTTTCCTGCACTTACTCAACCTCGCAGTGGGACAAGTTGCTCAATGACTTACCAGGCGACAATTGCTATTTTTAAAAATGTCTTTCTTATTTTAACTACAAGGACTTGGCTTGCTTCGCTCAGGAGTCTTTAAATGCAAATGAGGGAAACCCCAGGTTATAAAGCATCTGCTGCTGCAGGTTTTCAATCCTGTTACCTTAGCAACATTTGCCCTTGTATTCCACCCGCCACCTTGACAGCCTGCATAATATAAGGGACGGGGCGGAGCAGGGGCTGGGGGTGGGAGCTTGGAAAGAAAACTGGGGCGCAGGAAGGTTTAACATCGGTTAGTAGCTTGGGATCCTTCGGATAATGGCTGAGCAATGAAAATAAAAAGCCCCATTTCCAGAAATCAAAGAACTTGGGGAGAAATAAACACGCTGGTTCAGAGGAGGGGAAAATATATCAGAACTAGTCGGACCTAAGGGAGCAGATATTTTCCAAAAATATCCTTCCCACCAACCATGCCGCAGATGTGTCACTGTGGCTCGGAGAGGCAGGCCATCTGCTGCAGTGTTTCCCTGGAAACCCCCAGCAACGCCCCTCCCGGAGCTCCTCCGAGGTCTCCCCCACTCCATCCCTAAGCAGCGAAGGAGCTTGCCGGTGATGTCACTGCTGCTAGCTGGGAGGGAATCCCAGGACCTGCGTCCCTCGGGTAGAGCCAATCATGGTCGGCTCTGGATGCTGGAAACCTGGGGCTTTTAACCAGAAAGAATTGCAAAAGCAATATGCAATTTATCACAGTCCACAAAGCACAGTTCCTAACAGATTCTGAAAACGTGATTTTTTAAAAAAATGATGAGATTTATCCGTAAAAGAGGGCTAGGCTACAGTGGCAGGGCGGCTGTCAATCCTCCTACGGAGTTTTAACCTACACTCAATGGATGCATGAAAAAAAGAAATGAAATGATTTTTTTAGCCACTTTAAAAAACAAAGGTAATGAATATTTATTATATATATGCATATATATATATATACTGTTCATTATAATTATTGCTTCTGCAGAAAATTGGAATAGAAATCTCAGATAAACTGTGGTTACATGGAGATCTACAGGAGTGCAATGTTTAGCTAGCATGCATTTTGTCATCTATGGCTAGTAGGTGAAATATTTCCTTTACCCGTCTTGATGCACGGTGGAGAAATGAGACCCGCTTCCTTTTCCCTCTAATATAGAGAGTTAACCTCCTCCGGATAGGGTTGAAAATATGAACAGAGCTGCTTTCGCAAGACTGTGTTGCCTCTGAATGTGATTTAACTCACATATTCAGAATCTTAGCAAAAAAAATAAATAAATAAATCAAGAGTTAGTAAGATGGGGTAAGGCAAATAAATAGATATTTTGGAGCTCTTATCCCTTATTCAAGGACTGTAGATTATTACAGCTTTGTTGTCATATTATTTCTAGGCAGTTAATCATAGTAAAGTAGTAAATTCATAGGGAATGAATTAATCTCCTTTTTGTTTTCTCTGAAAAAGAGAGTGTGATTACAGCATATATTGATTGAGAACTGATTGTAGGACATTTTCGTTGTATTTGTTGTTGCAGTGGACTAAATGTTGAGCCCATGAATCTCTTGTGTTGGCATTGTCAGAAAAGAGTCGTATTATTTTTTTAAAAACTGGTCTAAAAGGAAAAAAAATTAAACATGCATGTTTATTTTTTTTGTTCTCTTCTCAGCCATGTTTAGTGTTTTGTTTATAATCAGAGGATTTTATTTTCACATTTACAATTCTTTACTTGTCTGTCATTCAAATCTTTGTTACCAAAACAGTTTGCTCTTTTTTCTCATTCACTAAGCTTTCCTTTCACAGCTAAGCTAAAGTGTCTATATGGAAACATAGACACACACACACACTTTTTCCAGACCACAGACAGGAAGATATGCATAAATGTATACGTGTTTTCAGTAGCATATATGCACAAGTGTCTCCAGTAAGATTTTTCTGGAAACAAAGGCTGATACTACTTCATTTCATATTATTGTAAAGTGCTAATTCTATGTAAAAGTAGACTAAAAAAGAGAGAAAAATAAAGATAAAAATGAGTGGGCTCTCACAACCTTGTTGTGTTTTGTTTTTTACTTAATCTCTTGGTTTTTTAACTCCTTCCTTCTCTGCCTCTTTTGAATGACCCCAGGAAGAGTTATTGTAAACAATCGGAATTTCTAAAGTTCTACGTAACTGTTAGTGGTTTCACTATATGCATGGTTTAATTTATAAAATTAATCTTTGAAACAGTTGACCCCTAGAAACAGAAAGAAACATAAAGAAATCTTGATCCACTATAAATCCTGTTTACTCTGCCATCTCCCCCAGTTACATCCAGGGCAAGTCTATCTTCTTCAAAGCCATTCAGTCAGCCCACAGCTTTTTATCTTTTCAAACCTTTAATTGCACCATTAGTTACGGAACCTCGATTTCCTTAATTCTTCCCCCACCATCACTGCAACCATCACATTTGGCTTTCAGAGCTTCTAGTTCCCTGGGAACAGGATTTCCATCTGCCATCACCAGGTACAAGGTGCCACCACTTGGAGGAATCTGCCCTATCAAAAATAAGGAAATATACTAATCCAAATGGCTGGAGAAAGTGACCAACCAAAACACAGCTTCACAGTCTTGCCTGTTTTAAGTAGATTCTATTTCCATTTTGCCAGTGATAGCACTAAGCAAATAAGCAATGTTGCCAATCTGAGAACAGCCTGCATTCAAGGTCTTCAATCAATCAAAGAGAGACAATGTCTTTCTCTCAAAGATCAGATGTTTTGTAGTAAGAACTATATTGTTCTGTTTATCTTTACTTCAATTATCAGCTAGACAGGAAAAAATACAACAAAAAAGCATGTATTCGATTTGCCAAAAAAAAAAATCATAGCAAAGAAAAAACAAGAATAACTAGAAAACACCTGACAATTTTAGAAAAATGTAATCAAATTTCCAATTATTAGGCAAGATATTAATAAGAGCATTTATAAAATGTTAAAATCCATTCTTTTAAAATGATAAACAGCTTCTCTAACTGGAAATGACTGTGCAACTGCTACTTTGTATTTTATTGGTATAAAATAACTTTAGGGTTCTATTTGATGCCTTGCAAAGATGTAATCTTTGCCGTAATTAGGTTTAAATCTTGCAAAAATAGAAACCTGCATTTTTCAGTTTTATATTAGATTTTTTGAGGTGATGCAATTCAATGGGAGGATATAATTTGCTATTTCTGTGACCTTGGGTGAGTCATTTAACCCCTCTGAACCTTGGTTTCCTTCTTTGGTTGAAAATAGAGACAGTGATACTCGACCTCTCTCTCCAGATTTTGATCAGGTTAAAGAGGCCAATAAAAATGAATGTGATTTTGTAAACAGTGATACACACATCTGATGCACATCTGTTGTGTATTTTTGCACCTCCTCAGCAGTGCTCTAGCTAGTCTGTCCTTGTCCTTGTCAACTGTATGTGGTCATGATGCCCTCTAGTGACTGCACTTAGTAGATGCTGTAGGCCCCAAGGAAACCTTGAGAGGAAAAAAAGAGCTTAATGAAGTTAGAGAAGGGAAGCGAGGCTCGTAGCAGAAAATTATGGGTTATAAAACAATAAAAGCAGCAGGAAAAACAAGCAGCAGCTGACTATGAGTAAGAGGACAAAATGCACAAAGAGGGAGAAGAGAAAATAAGCAGAATAGAGAGAGATGTGAGATGTAGCTGATTTTGGAAGAGCTCACTGTGGCCTGGAAGGAGAGGAACAGGAATCTCTGCCCAGCTTTGTTTATAACCAGAAGTAGGTCCTTCCGCTCATGTAAGCTCTGCCCTCCACAACTCACCCCGTGACTGCAAAATGAGATGGTTAACATTAAGCTTCAGAATTCTTTGAGTCAATGTAAGAAGATGAGCGAAAAGTACAATGAAAATGAGAACTGAAGGAGGAAGGGTCTGTGGAAATGATTTCCAGAATCTTGTTTACTGTGTGTGAGGTCACCTCGGTATTGCAGTGTCTTAATAATAACCAAGTGACTGAATGAGGCAAGCTCATGTGGGGTTAGGTTGATTGCAGGATGATCCTGTACTCGTAGTAACAGGAGTGTTTTGCAGTATAGCTCCACCCTTTACGAGGATCCAGCCCCTGTGAGATTGCATGCTCTTAGACCAAACACCTAGGAGCCTCACTGACTACCTGTCTGAAGAGCTCCTTCTTCTTTTCTAAATTAATCCCTCTTTACTTAGAACTATCTAAGGATCAAGTGATCTTCCAGTGGGAGGATCCTTAAACCCAGCTTCCCCTTTCAAATTACACATGCTACAACCCTGTCTGCATTTAGGCTTTCCCTAAACCAACTGGGTATTACAGGAACGCAATCAAAGTCAACAAGAACTATGTAATTAAACCAGTGACGGTGCAAATAATCCAGAAGTCTGTCATTGCTCTCTCTAGACAAAAGATCACTCAAGAATGAGCATTTGAACTAATTTCACTGAAAGACAGGATGATGCAGCTGAATGGAAAGAACACTGCTTTGGGGTCAGGAGGTGTGGGTTTTCCTTCTGATATGGACATTTGCTATCTGTGTGATCTTCTGCAATATTCTAAATTTGTCATAGCCTCATCTATACAATGGGAATTAATCCATTTATTCACATATTTTAAAGATTTTCAATGTGCCAGGCACTGTGTTAAACTCCCAGATGGCAGTGAGAAACAAACTCTAGAATTTCTGAGTCATGATAAAGATGAAACAGGTGTTATATTTTAAAACTCGAAATGTCATAACAGTGTAAGGTACTATGCATTCCTAAAGCAACATAAAGCAATAGGGATTTTTCCAACCTTAAAGAGCGGCATTTAAAATTGGGTCTCGCCTTGGGAGCCTGTGACCCAAGGGAGCATTGGAAATGACGTCGACCGTGAAATCTTTTTTCTTCTAGTGAAACACAAAACCTGCTACCTTCCTGGGACTATTAGCTCGGCCAAAAAGTCCTCTGTTAGTAAATGGACATAGTTACTCCATGGCTGACTGCAACTCTTTATTTAAATATTTCCCTCATGTCTAGATAGGCTATGTCTAATGTCATATGCCTAATAGCTTTTCAGCATCTTTCCACACAGAAAGGAAGGGAAATAAGCCTTGTCATAGCCATCAAGTGTCCCCATCACCAGAGTTTCTTCTCAGCTACCCCTGTGCTGCCTGGGAGTGCTAAAAGTATTTTATGGGGCCACCAGGTGGCAGTTAGGGCAAATAGTTTTAGTTTTTTTCTCTCTACATTCTTGGGGAAGACCAGGGGCTTAGGAATGGAGAAACAAGCCTTGGAAATAAAAGCATTATGGAGCATTTGGGGGTACCAGGCCCTGTGCTATATGTGATATATGCAGTACCTCACCCAATCCCTATATCAATATTTGTTAAATATACTATTGAACAGATGAAGATACAGAAATACAGGAAATAAAATATCTTCTGTGATAAGCAGTTAGAAAGTACCACAATGCCAATTCAGCTGTGGAAGACATGACACCACAGGGAAATATCATTTCACTGCAGCAGTGTGGAAAAACTGAAGATAGGGAAAGTGTAGAGTGTGTTATTAAGATGATTTTTTCAAAAGGTTTTAACAGTTTGTAAATAAATTGCATAATTAGTCAATTTCCCACCTCCTAGTCTTCCTACATCTATTCTTTATTTTTAGCTCACCTGGGTTTGTAATTGTTCTCCTTCTATAGTTTGATTCTCTCCTTAGTTTTCAGATTCTATACATTTCACTTCTCTTTATAAATAATGTTTAAAAATTCTTCATGTGAACCTGTTCAAGAACCTGTTGCATTGAAGACTGAATTCTAGATTCCTTACTGTTTCTGGTAGAGAATCTTCAGAGAGAATATTTCACTGAAGCAAAATTATAAGTGGAACATTTGATTTTTTATTTCCATGCCCCCAAAGATTTACTAAACATTAGATCTGATTTGGCCAACTTTTTCTACCAATATTTCCCGCTCTTCATGTGAAACTAGCTTCCCTTCAATCAGCACAGTTTTTCCCTTCGATCAGCACATTTTTAAATTTAGAACACCTATTACCCAAATTTGGTATAAAATTATGCAGCCAGCTCATTATCCACTTTCTGCATATTGCCAAGGGCTTGCTACGTTTCTATGTTCTGGTTGGCAGACATTTTGGTTAACTACTATTCTCAATTTGTACCTACTTTATTTCAATACATGTTTCAAGATGAGTGTTAAAGAGTACATTGCTTTAGGAAACTTGTCTTTTTCTGGCATTTGAACTTGCCTAAATTGGAAAAAAAAAATTCTGATTCCACTCCTTTTTTTTCTCTAAAAAATATTCCAAATCATTAGATGAAACTGTTAAAGATAACTTTTGGAAAGTATGCCTCCTCTCTGGTGATTAAAAAGTGCTTTCCATTTTTGGCCCATTGCTCTTTTCCTGGGGCATGGCATTTGATTATAAAGCTTTCCTGATGGAAGTATCACAAGACAGCAAACATGAGAATGGGAGAAATAATTTTGCGTGCAATTTTTTGTCATCTGGCTGCACTGTATGGGAAATACATTTTCCTTGTCAAAATGTCAAGTTGTTTTGACTTCACAACAAAAGAGAAAGGAAGTTCTTAAATGTAGAACAATAACTCAGCTCACTGCTGATTTCTATTTGTTCTATCCTTACATCACAGCAGAGAGACAGAATGTGTCCTACAAATGTCCATGCAGCAACTCATATTCACTTGGCATAATTTTGTTTATTGTTTGAGAACGTAGTACTTTGGGTAAAAATTCTGAAACATGCAGTGTTATTGTGAGTATGTCTGAGTATTTCTAGCAAAGGCTATTTCTTCTTTTCTCCTTTTACTCTGGAGTTTTCTTGAACTGAGCCGTTTGGACAAATGACACATATTTCAAGAATTCCAACTGTGGGATTGTTTCACTCACAGGATTGTGCTTTCTTCCAAGAGCCAGGTCTGGTGAACATGCTCAGGAGCCGTGTAACATGTTCCAAGCTATGCAGAAGTGCTTAGTTCATTCACTAGTCAAAGACTAACACATTTACAGCAATAAATTGCATTATAGGCATTCTTTCTTCATGAATCTATTCATCCCATTAAAAAAGCAGGAATTCCAATTAAGTGAAGTAAAATATGCTAACTAGTACAGTTTAAGATTTTTTTAAATTGCACCATGTTTTTCATGGATTATTTTAAGAAAAAAAACTATTTTAAGAAAAAACTGTCCTATTTTTGGAAGGTCTAGTCCCAAACTGCACAGGAAAGTTAGAGGTAAAACTATTAAAATCATTGAGAACTGGCATTTTTCAAGCCGCAATGAATGAAATCAAGCATTTCTCTGTTTCTCCTTTCCTTTCTGAATTTCTTTTCCTGAGGCTTGAGGAAGCAATACTGGTCTTACTTTTCACATGAGTCAAGTTTACACTAGCTGAGCACCCTGAATCATTAACATCTTTCTCCACCTCCAGATGACAAAAGGAAAAAATGAGTGGCAGTGAACCAGAAGAGCTTAGGCCATCTATTTTATCCTAAAATCTGTTCAGAAATACGAAGTTTGTGTCAATTAGTAAGCACACTGGGAATACAGGTATACAAATTATTAGCAATATTTGGATATATAATATCTATAGATATTTATTTTGCTTTCTCTCAGATATTAAGAATTATGTCTTGCTTTTAACATCCACCACTTGTTTTTCTACTTTGGTGGACATTTTTTGGTTGTTTCTTTACTGCAACAGTGAATTTATCCTTGAATTTTTCCATTAGGATTGGCAGTATTTACACAATAATTTCTTGGTATTAGTTAACTGTTACCTTATATTTACTATTTTTCCTCCAAAACTGAGTAAAGAATATAGTGAAATGGCCTATACTTACAAGTGTAAATGGATATTAGAATTACTGCTTTTATTCCAAACAATAGCACTCAAAGTTCACAAATGGAAGTTAATAACTAAATTTTAGTAACAGCAACTTCAACTTAAAAATTCCATGTAATTAATAGCTCATGAGTCCCACTGGGATAGGTTGAATTTCATGACTTCTAAAGCCTTTTATGTTTCTACTACTTTTCAGTTCTAATGTTCAATATTAGCTGGAGTATCTGGTTAGTTTCAGTATAAAAAAGATGATACCCACTTGTGATATGACGCTACTTTCAATGTCACAGTGGAATCATTTATTAGTTCTTTAATTTAATTTTTAACATGTGACTGTGATACAGAACACCTGATTTTTCTACAATGCATAGGATGTCAGTTCATTTAATTGATTTTGCTCATTAGCAACTGCTTAGCAATGACTATGCTGTATAGAAAGCAAGAGTATTATGCTCTATTTTGATTACAGACAATTGAAGTAAATTTAATTAGATCCATATGAAAGAAATAAGAACTGTCACAATTGTGACATATATATGTGTCTGTGCATATGTCATATCTTAGTATATGAGGTATTTGCATGTGCATACTTACCAAGTTAAATGATCTCCTATCCCACAAAGTTCTCTTTAGAAATAAACTTCAGTCTCTTGTTTGTGAAACCAAAGAGAATTTCCCGCCAAAGAAATACCTACAAAGAAGTGTAGGTAAAGAATTGAACTGATTGACTCAGGCTTAAGATGATTTGATAGCTCTTTCTGCACCAAGAAACACAGAAAATCTCAAAGCAGGCCTGTGCCAACTGGTATAAAAAAAATCCTTCCTAAAGAGTGCATTATCTTCAATGGGAAACGCCGCAGTACACCTTGGCATCACCAGGTCAATTAGTGCACCGGAAAGATGCATGATATTTCCTTTTGGCAGCCACAAAGTGAGAGAATTGGAAGGCTACTAGCCCTGATGTGTGCCAAGGCCTAAAAATCATGTAAGGAGGTGAAACGATGCATGCCAAGAAAATAGCAACCACAGGAAGCAGCAAATAATGCAAGGTTTTGTGTCTTTACTCTACATGTAAATACTCATTTACCAGAGCAGCTTTAAATTGACAGCTTTTGGGTTTGTGAAGATATTGTGAGTCAGGGTTCTCCTGATTGGGCAAGATGAACGAGTGAACAACATCACCAGGGGACCGGAGTAGATGAGATCCTCACTCATTCCTGTGCCTGCTTTAGCCCCAGCAGTGTGGGAATGGGGAGAAGGCCAGTGGTCTCAAGGCAGTTTCCAGCTCTCTGGCAAGCAAGACAATGCCATGGCTGTAACAGACACCCTCTGCCAGGTTCTAAAATCTCTCTCTTATGACCTTTTAAAGATCTTTAAAGCACAATCTGCCCTTGGCCAATAAAAGAGAAGAAACGGAGTCAATGCAGAAAATGCTGCCAAGACAACGTTTTCTTCTTAAGATACTTAAAGCACCATTTTCCCTTTGCTAACAAGGCAGGAACAACGAAGAGTCATTTAGGAATATGTTGCCAAGACATTGGCCATATACTTTCAACTGTAATTGATTTGGGGTTTGATGCAGTTTAGAATCCTCTAGACAAGTTTGTTTTTTTGTTTTTGTTTTTCTTACTGGAACACAGAAAGTTTTTGAGAGTAGAGACGGATAGCACCGCTCATTAGAAATAGCTGTCCTGCCCCAGAACAATCTTCAAGACAAAGGTTGCAAGACTATCTTTGACCTTCCTGTCCGTAAACACACCCCAACCGCAAGCCAAAAACACACCTAAAAGTTTTCACACCTTGCCCTTTACTAACAGCAATCATATTTAGGAGGAATATATTATTGTTAGTCAGGAAACTCTACCTGGCTTCAGGAGGTAGCTCAGTGGGTATTTGTTAAGTCTGATACCTTTCCTTTCAACATTTAGCTGAGATTAGCCATACTAGAAGCATGAACTACAACTGTGGAACACAGAAGAAAAGAGAATGTTCTCCAAATCAAAGTGTGCTGAGGTCAGCTTGGGGCAGCCAACAATTCCTGGAAGGTGACAGAGATAAAGTTGCAGAAAGGGAAATGGTTGAAGACAAATGTCTCGCGTCTTAAAATGCTGCTAAAGTAACATGGCTCTTTGGATGGGTCATCGACAAAAACATCACCTTTGCTCTCTTCCTGCCATCCCTGCACTTCTCAGGCTACTGCTCCTAAAACCTAGAGCTCTGCAGTGATGGAAATAGAGGGTACCCACGGCGAGGAAGAAATTGGAGAGTAGGAAACTCAGGGAAATTAATCCTGAGGAAAGTGGAAAGAGACTAAAACATTTTGAGCAGAGAAAAGTCAATAAATCAAATATAGAAACAAGAGATGGTAGGAGGTTCTCATAAGAGTCTAAATGAGAGAACAAAAAAGCCTGGAGTCACGTCATTGCAGTAAAATGGAAGAAAAATCAAGAGTATAAATGAAGGGTCAAAGATGTTAAGAAACAGGATCTTTTTAAAAAAATTTTTTTATTATGGGTACATAATAAGTGTATGTATCCATGGGGTATGTGTGAAATTTTGATACAAACATACAATATATAATAATCTTACCAGGGCAGTTGGGGTGCCCATCACCTCAGACATTTATCATGTCTTTGTATTAGAAACAGTTCAATTCTCCTCTTTTAGCTATTTGAAAATATACAATAAATTATTTTCGAGTGTCATCACTCTGCTGTGCTATCAAATACCAGACCTTATTCTTTCTATCTAACTATGCTTTTGCACCCATTAACCGTTCCCACCTTTTCCCCATGCCAGCTCTCCTTCCTAGCCTCTGGAAAGCATCATTCTACTATCTGTCTCCATGAATTCACTAGGAGAAATAGGATTTTTGACTGACGGAATGGAAGAAGCAAAGGAAAGGAAAGGAATAAAGAATGACTCAGGTTTCTTGCCTAGGAAATTGGTTAAAAAAGGTATTTTTAATAAAAAAGGAGAGTTGAATAGGAGGCTAATTTGAAGGAGAAAATAGCCTATTTTTAGATGTATTAAATTTATCAAATTTGTGTGCTATATATCAGGGTTCAATCACAATTCTGGCATAAATTTATATATTTTATAGAACACTATTAACTTGAAAGAAATGTAGGTATTTTGTTAAATGATAGAAACAAGATCAAAGGGCATACTATGTTATTATTCTTTGTAAGGAAAAATAGGTTCTGCATATTTATATGAAAAGGGAATTGAATGTGATATACTCTGGGTTATTAATAATAATTGTGAATTAAAATCCTTTCTTTATATTGCTTTTTCAAACCTTCTGATTTTTCTACCTTGAATGTAAATTTTTTGTTTGTAATATGGCACTTAAAATTAAAGTTGTTTTTCAGCTGGGCGCAGTGGCTCATGCCTGTAATCCTAGCACTTTGGAAGGCTGAGGTAGGTGGATCACCTGAGGTCAGGAGTTCAAGACCAGCCTGACCAATATGGTAAACCCTGTCTCTATTAAAAATACAAAAAAATTAGCCAGGTGTGGTGGTGTGCGCCTGTAGTCCTAGCAACTTGGGAGGCTGAGACAGAATTGCTTGAACCCAGGAGGTGGAGGCTGCAGTGAACCGAGATTGTGCTATTGCACTCCAGCCTGGGCAACAGAATAGGACTACACCTCAAAAAAAAAAAAAAAAATTAAAGTTATTTTTCTTTTCTTCCATTACCCAGACTGGAGAACAGCAGTGTGAGCACAGCTCACTGCAGCCTCACCCACTGGGCTCAAGTAATCCTCCCACCTCAGCCTTCCAAGTAACTAGGACTATAGATGCACACCACCATGCCTGGTTAATTTTTGTATTTTTTGTAGAGGTAAGGTTTGCCATGTTGCCCAAGCTGGTCTCAAACTCCTGACCTCAAGTGATCCTCTCGCCTCAGCCTCCCAAAATGCTAGGATTACAGGTGTGAGCCACTGCACCAGTCCTTAAAAGTTATTTTTCAAAAAGTTGATGATTCAAATCATTGAAGATGCTCTCATGCCAAAGAAAAGGTAGTTCTAGGAAGTTCATGGAATCTTACAAACACCTTTACAGCTCAACAGAATTGCAAAAATGAGTAGTATTTTGTTTTGTTTCTCTGTTCTATACCATATAGATATTGTGGTTACATTTTATCCACAAAAGAATACATGATTTAAAAGTAAGATCGATTCCTAAAAATTGGACCTGAAAAATTTACGGACAGAGTAGACAGATGTGTAGAATTCATCCCAGCGTGAGTTGCTGGGATATTACTGGTGCTTCTTCACAGGGAAAGAAATCTGGCTACCCAGACTACGAAGGGAAAGGGGAAAATGGCCTATAATTTGTATCAGGTGAATTAGCAAACATTCTCATTTCAGACTATTTTTGCTGACCCTGGTCATGAAAGTTCCTTAACTGGGTTCTATCTTTTACTTTTTATCCCAGGCTTTTAGCAAGGGTCATGGGAAAATGGCCATTTCCACATTTCTGGCCTATCACATTTGAAGATATTGCCTAACAAATATTACTCAGGGTCCCTTGCATAAAAACCTCCATGCTAAATTTCTTCTAAACATTTTTACCCAAAAAACTGGATTCTCCTGTAAAACTGTTATCTATTCTCTTTATATATTATAATTATGGAATTCATTATCATTTCTACTCTTACCTACATGATTAGGTCAACAAAAGCTAATTATATAGCTAATTCATGGTAGTTAATTTTATTTATTTCTCTTAAGTCATGACTTACAAAATTGTGTTTCTATGTATATCATCTTATTACCTCCATTTATTTAAGTTGCATACTACTTCACATTTCCTTTGAAGTGTATATTAGTAGTAGTGGTATTTTGGAGACAGAGTCTCACTCTGTTGCCCAGGCTGGAGTGCAGTGGTGTAATTATGGCTCACTGCAGCCTCAACCTTCCAGGCTCAAGCTGTTCACCCACTTCAGCCTCCCCAGTAGCTGGGACAACAGGTGTTTGCCACCATGCTTGGCTAATTTTTTTTTTTTTTTTTGTAATTTCCTGTTTCTTGTAGAGATCGAGTCTTACTATGTTGCCTAGGCTGGGCTTGAACTCCTGGACACAAGCAATCCTCCCACTTCCTCCTCCCAAAATGTTGGGATTATAGGCATGAGCTACCATGCCCAGCCATGAGTGTACATTATAAATAAATACCAATAATGTACTTTCACATATGAAAGGCTATAAAAGTATGCAAATATATTATGGCAACATCTGTTAAGGGATAAAGTGATACTCTGTTGCTCATAACTCAAAATAATATATACATTTATATATATTTGATATATATATCAAAAACTTATATATATATATATTTATATATATATCTCTCTCAAAAACTTGATACACTCATCGTTTGTTCCCAGAGTCATTACTGGGAACAAATATAACAAATATATTACAAATATATATATAAATATATATATATATATATATATATATATATATATATATATGTATTTATTTATTCTTTTGAGACGGAGTCTCACTCTGTCGCCAGGCTGGAATGCAGTGGCGCCATCTCGGCGCACTACAACCTCCGCCTCCCGGGTTCAAGCCATTCTCCTGCCTCAGCCTGTTGAGTAGCTGGGACTACAGGCATGCGCTACCATGCCCAACTAATTTTTGTATTTTTAGTAGAGACAGGGTTTCACCATGTTGACCAGGATGGCCTCAATCTCTTGACCTCATGATCCGCACCCCCTAGCCTCCCAAAGTGCTGGGATTACAGGTGTGAGCCATTGCACCCGGCCTCAAAAAAACAGTATAAACCCTATGTGTTCATATAAGCAGTAGCGCCTATTCCTAATTGTTGCATTTTATTGTATATGTGTTTCATTAGAGAATGTCTGAAAGATGTCCAAATTTTTATTTCAGTAGCTTAGTTTTGCAACTAAACTTCAGTTTTATAAATGTGTGCTGACTTAACTTGAAAGTATTAAAACTATTGTATTGATTTTTGCTTGCAAATGAAATTCATAAGCAGAATTATCACTGAAATTTACATGCAAGAGGAATTGATAAAGATGATTTGAAAACTTATGGAAAGATTGAAGGTTGCCAAAATCTTTCTCTTTCTAACTTTGCTACCTTCGTGTACATTTACACTTTAATCACAGGTATTTATAGGGCTTAATTTTAACCAAAATGAAGAAAACTAGGATAGAAATGGCTCTGTAGAGGAATGGAAAATCTTCTATGATTTCTCACTGACATTGCCTAGATACTCTGCATTTATGAACAAGCATTCATGTATATCATCAGATTTAACCTTCACAACAATTTCATATATATTATCAGATTTAATCTTCATAATAGTTTGCTATCCTAGTTTTTAGTTTAGAAAACTGAGACTCCTATAAGCTAAGAAGTTACTTGTCCAAAATCACAACTTTAGATAATGGTAGACTTAGATTAAATCCGTATTTGCTGGCTCTACATTCCATATTCTTCCCATTTAATTGACCAAGATTTTGGAATAAAGTTGAAATCCACAAAAGGAATAGGACAGTGACTTGACTTCATAATAAAAATATTAAATGTGGCAGAAAGTATGGATGTCAATGGAATGTAAACTCTGGGCCTCCTCAAAAACTTGATATACTCATCGTTTGTTCCCAGAGTCATTACTGACCAGCTGTGTGCTTTGATCATTATATTTGCTTTCTGATGCTAATTATATTAATTCTTGCTCATAGAAATCTTCACTGCTTCATACCCCACCTCTGTTTGATTCTTAATCTCATACATAAGAGGTTTTTATTCAAAGTCTCATTTTTCTTTCCAGGGCAAGTATATTGTAAGAATTAATTAATACTCTTAGAACCATTCAAGCAGTTGGTTCTAATTGAGTATTTTTCTCCCCGGTTAGCACAGCACCCTGTCAGAGCCCTCAAAGTCACACAAAGAAGGATGAAAGATGTTTGGTGCTTAATAAAGAACTGCTGATTGACTGTTTGAAAAACAAATGCTGCACATCTGCAATCCCAGTGCTTTGGGAAGCCAAGGCAGGAGGATCACTTGAGCCTAGGAGTTCGAGACCAGCCTGGGCAACATGATGAAACCTAATCTCTACAAAAAAAAAAATAGAGCCAGGCATGAACCTGTAGTTCCAGCTACTTGGGAGACTGAGGCAGGAGGATCGCTTGAAACTGAGAGGCGGAGGTTACATTGAGCCGAGATTGCGCCATTGCACTCTACACTAGGGTGCGAGATTCTGTCTCCAAAAAAAGAACAACAGCTGTATGGTTTGGAGAGCCAGTGGCTGACAAACTGAAGGTCAGGGCTAACAAAGGCGCCATGTCATTGAATCCCAAACATCTGTTTACATAAATAGCATCTTCTTGGAAAAAACATACAAATTCCGAGCCCTCATCCCATTATAGTTGGTAAGTCTAGGATGAGACCAGAAGGGGTCATTTTATTGAGATTTTCAGATGACTTTGAATTCATATTTAATATTTATTCTGGTTTGCCTGAGGTTGAGGGGTTCCCCAGGACGTGGGACTTTCAATCTTAGGCAAACTGGAATAGTTAGTTGGTCACTCAGATTTCAGTGCAGGTGGTTAAGGTTTACACTTTCAAAAATACTGTAGTGATCTAGATTTGGTTCTAGGAGTTTGGCTCAATTCAAGGCTAACAAAAAAATCTATTTAGGGCCACTTGGGGATTAGCAATTCTCAAAAGTTAGTCCTTGAATCACTTACTGAATACCTATAGTTGAAGTACAGATATCTGCATTTTAACAAGATTCACAGTCAAATTAATGTTTGATGACTATTGCCATCAAGTCTCAGAATCAGAACTCAGCTTCCAACCAAACGAAATTACTAAACTAACCTCTCTGAGTGAGGCTGAGAGCAAGAAGTTTTGTATAATGTTTTTTGAGCTAAGATACAGAGTATACTATCATAATCCTGTTTCCCACCAGGGGTGTGTGTGTGTGTGTGTGTGTGTGTGTGTGTGTGTGTGTGTGTGCGTTTTGCTTTTCTGAAGTGAATGACATCATTTTTTGGAATGAAAAAGTCTTGCCCCACCCTGTAACTGTATCTCTGCCTTTGAGACAATTTAGCCCTGGAATCAAACCTGGGGGGGTGTAGGGGGGAAATATCAAATTATGATGCTATTAAAGAAAATGCTGACAAATTTCTAAATTCCTCCCCTCTATTCCCTGCTGCATACAACTTCCTTCTTCCTATCTATAAATACTATATCTGCTCTAGAAACATGAAAAATAACGTAAATATTGAACAGAGTGGGAAGGAATTTTAACTTTATTGATGAGTAGTAGTATTACCCTTCTGGACTGTTGCAGACGAGCTCACCATAAAGACAAAGTGAGTTCTTGTGGTCCTTAAGCCACAAGTTGGAGTCTGGATAGTAGGGATGGAAATGGGTTATTAGATCATCTGTTCACTTTCCTCTCCAAGCAGCAATTAAATTTATTTTCTTTGTCTCAGCTTACTCATTGCTCCAAGAGAAAAAAAAAAAAAAAAAGGGGGGAGCATTTCAGCTCCTCTTCATGGGGAATAAGACCAAACATAGAACACTTTTCTCTTAACATGTGTGGTGCTTGAGAGGAGAAAGAGGCAGGAAGGAAACACAGGAGAAATGTGGGAATTACAGCTAACCCAAGGATTACTTTGGCCGTCCCCTTCAGCTAATGTGAACATTCTGGCAGTCAGATGCAGCCCTGTGAGAAATATCTATTATACATCCTAAGTAGATGCTCCAACTGCTGTTTTTCATGTACAGCTTACTCCAAGATGAATGTGATGCTATCACAGTGCAGGATAACAGAGATGTACCACGAACCCAAGACTCAAGATGAGAATGAGAAAACTTAATAACAAAAACACAAAAACAAAACAAGTCACATTATCCTTTTAGCCTTCAGGGATCACCTCCTTAAACTGTTTTTTAAAACCTCTCTGCACTTTATATCAGGTGCAGGAGAAGTAGACTGCATACATTATTTGTTATCTATCTTTGGAGGGATTCAGGGATTTCTTTCCCTCTACTGCACTTAATCATTCCCTTATCTGAATATTAACTCGGTGTAAAGCTCCCCAAATTTTCTAAGATCTTGAAAGAGAGCAAAACATATTGCAATGCTCTATATGTTTCCTACTAGATATGTTTCATGAAAGACTTCATTATGTCCACTTTCTTTCAAGTTTTTGTGTCAGCCCTGCATTGCTATAATTTCCAACATTCCCTGGAACATAACGAAAACTAGAGAATTGCTTTTTTTCTGGGTTCATTTTATTACATTCTTTTACATCTCTTACTTAACTACTTCTAATACCTTTGCTCTGAAACTGTGTGCATTTGAGGTTTTTCTTTTTTTTTTTTTTCCCCCTGTTTTTTGGTGTCCTGCAAGGGCACACAAAACTAGCTTATTTTTCCTAGTCAGGCAGTTTTGAATAGAAGGTGATTGTGTTTTCCAGAGATAAGTATGTAAGTCTTTTTTCCTACCGGAGGAGGATTCTATTTTAGTAGTCTATTAAGTAGACAATAAGCACTGAGTTATGAGTTGATAAGTGGATCTGCTTACCACCTAGAAATATCAATTGAAACCACAGCTTATGGTTTCTTATTGCCTCTTTTTGGTTTCTCACTGTGTCTTTTTGGTTATTGTTATTTCATTTCTGACTTAGGCTTGGACTGTTCAGCTTGGCTGTGTTAATTTTTCAGAATCAATGACTTTAATAGCTACTTCCATGAGTTTTTCCTCCTGCATTTTATCTAAGCAATTCACAAACTATTCATAAGACCATCTTTGAAAGCCTGAGATACATATCCAGGTAAATATCCATGGAAAAAATAAACACTCTGCAAATTTGCAAACAAATACAGCAATTGCCAAAGTATGGTTATCTTTTACAGTCAGTACTGTGGTTTCCATTTGAAAAAATAAAGCTTTCTTGTCAGTTTTGCTCCTAGGGCTATCTGATTCAGTGAGTAGTTGGTGAGGAAATAAATACAGATATAATAATCTGTGCTTGCTCAAAAATTAAAAAATTCTTTAGGAGGGGCCTGGGTGTGGTGGCTTATGCCTGTAATCCCAGCAATTTGGGAAGGAGAGGCGAGCGGATTACCTAAGGTCAGTTCTTGAGACCAGCCTGGCCAAAATGGTGAAACCCTGTCTCTACTAAAAAAATTAGCTGGGCTTTGTGGTGCAAGCCTACAGTCCCAACTACTTGGGAGGCTGGGGCAGGAGAATCGCTTGAACATGGGAGATGGAGTTTGCAGTGAGCCAAAATCATGCCACTGCACTCCAGCCTGGACAATAGAGTGAGACTCTGTCTCAAAACCAAACCAAAACAACAACAACAACAACAAAAACCCTTTTGGGAGGATAAAACTCATTTCCTCTATCAGCATAGTGTCACCATATTAGAGAATTAGTAAGGTCAAGTTTTAAGACTACTGAGGCTCAAGTGTCCTCGGCTGAAGGGAAAGAGAGGATACCATTCTTGAATAGGCTATGGGGCAGCAGTAATCCGCAAACTGGTCGGTTGCTTCTGGGTTGATGGTCTAAACCTGCAGTAATCATTTGCTTGTGGAGATGACCAAGTTATCAGTTGTACTTATGTCCACATTTTTTGTTGTTTCAGAGGCTTACCACACTTCTCCAAATTTCCTTTTAATTAATTTGCAATTTTGAATCATTACGTTAAGATAAGAGGTTTTTATTAAATTTAATACAACTCATGGTAGTTCCTACAGAAATCACTGAACTTGGCAGCCGAAAATAGTGACCAGGCTGAGGACATGCCTGAATTAAATAGGGAGATGTTATTTACTCCTTAACAGAGACACACTTTTCACCCAGAAACTTGACAACTGGAGGAGAAAAACAGAGGTGAAGAGAAAAGAAGACTATTCTGGAAATTAACAGATCTAAATTTTGGTTGTTCTTCAACTTGTTAGCTATGTGGCCAGAAATAAGCCTCTTAACCTCTCTATCCCTTGGTTTCTTCACCCACCACTCTAAATCTGATGAAACAGAGCAGTAAGAATTTGCTGGTTTCTTATAAACATGCATTTACCATATGACTCAGCAGTTGCACTCTTGGACGTTTATCCCAGAGATGTAAAAACTTACACTCAGTAAAAACCTGTACATGAATATTCATAGCTGTTTTATTTGTAAAAGCCCAAAACTGGAAACAACCCAAGTATCTTTAAATCAGTGACTGGTTAAACAAACTGTGGCACAGCTATACTATGACATACTATGAAGCAATAAAAAAGGAATGAGCTATCGATACAGACAAAACCATGGATGAATTTCAAGGGAATTATGGTTACTAAAAATAAGCCAATCACAAAAGATTTCATATGATGTGATTTTATTTATATAATATTCTTGAAATGACAAAAGTATAGAAATGGAGAACAGATTAGTAGTTTCCAGAGGTCAGAGAGTAGAGGACGGAGGGAGGCGTGTGTGTCCATAAAAAAGGTTGCACCAGGGATCCTGGTGAAGAAGCTATTCTGTACCCTCACTGCTGGTGTTCACGTGAATCTACATATGTGATAATATTTGATGGAACCAAATACACACACAAACAGACACATACACATATGAGTGCATGTAAGACTGGAGACAGTTATTTTGGTGGATTCCATAAATGTCAGATCTTTGGTTATGATACCGAAGTGTAGTTTGGCAAGCTATTACTATTGGGGAAAATAGTAACATTGTACTATTGTCCTGTGAATTATGGAGTCACAAGAAATTGTTAAAAAAAAAAAATGCTTTGCCCTGTACATTATTTTACAATTTCCTTTGAATCCGGCCGGGCGCGGTGGCTCAAGCCTGTAATCCCAGCACTTTGGGAGGCCGAGACGGGCGGATCATGAGGTCGGGAGATCGAGACCATCCTGGCTAACACGATGAAACCCCGTCTCTGCTAAGAAATACAAAAAAAAAACACTAGCCGGGCGAGGTGGCGGGCGCCTGTACTCCCAGCTACTCGGGAGGCTGAGGCAGGAGAATGGCGTGAACCCGGGAGGCGGAGCTTGCAGTGAGCCGAGATCGCGCCACTGCACTCCAGCCTGGGCGACAAAGCGACACTCTGTCTCAAAAAAAAAAAAAAAAAAAAAAAAAAAAATCCCTTTAAATCTATAATTATTTCAAGATAAAAAAAATTGTAAAGGAAGAATTATAGAGACTCAGATTTTTTATTTTGAGATTTAATCTACTATATGAGAAAAATAAGCTTTAATTGACCACTCTTTCCTTCCTATCCAAAGCCTAGTTAATGAGAAAATGTTGCAAGAGAAGGGGAATGAGGGGTACCTGAGACTCCAGGAGAGTAAATAACCTTTTAAAAAGCAATACAAGCCAGCAGAAAAAGGAAGGATGGGACTCTGGAGCGATTCTGTGAATCTGTGGTTTTCAAAGTTCAGTATATATCAGATTCCCAGAGCGCTTGTTTAAACAGAAATTTCTGCCCTGCAACCCCAGAGTTTCTGATTCACTAGCTCTGAGGGCAGCGGAGTGTAGTTCAAAAATCTGCATTTCTAGAAAGTTCCCATGTGATGTTGACTCCAGTGCTGATGCTGCTGCTCAGACCACACTCTGGAAACCACTGCCATAGAACCTCTGAGAGTCACAATTTGAAACTCTCTCAAGAAACTTCTAAGTAAAAGGCAATGTAATAAATTCCTTAAGAATTCTCTGTATTTACAACTCTTTATTTGTATAGTTTCTTTCCCCCTCAGTATGTTGGCTGGTAAAAATGTTCTTTTTGATTATTCATCTGTGTGAGCTCAAGAGTGTGTCACTGAGTTAATTTACAAAGCCTCTGATTGCATATCCATCACATTTGTAGAAAGTATTATCCCAGAAAAATCCATCAACACAACACATAAGCTCCTAAATGTACTGCACAATTGGCGCAGTAGAGTAGTCAAAGAACCAATGAAATTCAAAAAGTTATCCATATGGAGATCTCAAAATAAATTAACAAATTAAATCCTATGACATTGTATGAGATCCCATTAGGGTTCATTGTTACAGTTTTCTTTAATGTTTCTAAAATAGAAATGTTGTCCTGGCGGAGCAGTGTAATGCACATGCTTTGGCATCAAATGCCACGGTTTTTTTTGTTTGTTTGTTTGTTTTTGGTTTTTGTTTTGTTTTTCTTGAGACAAGGTCTTGCTCAGTCACCCAGGCTGGAGTGAATGTGCAGTGGTGCAATCATAGCTCACTGTAGCCTCGAATTCCTGGGCTCAAGCAATCCTCCCACGTCAGCCTCCTGAGTAGCTGGGATTACAGGTCCCAGCTGCCCAGCTATTTTTAAACTACCACCATGCCCAGCTATTTAAAAAAAATTTTGTAGAGACAAGTCTTGCTGTGCTGCCCAGGCTGATCTTAAACTCCTAGGCTCAAGCAATCCTTCAGACTTGGCCTCCCAAAGTGTTGGGATTACAGGTGTGAGCCTCCACACCAGGCATTGTTTCTATTTTAACTTTGCTACTTACAAGAAGTCTTAATTTGACCAACAACCAATGTAAGCTCTAGTTTCCCCATATGTAAAAAGAAGATAATGCCTAAATTGCAGGGTTTATTGGGAGAATGAATAAGAACATGCCTAGGTCGGGCACAGTGATTCATGCCTATAATCCCAGCACTTTGGGAGGCCAAGGCAGGCGGATCATGAGGTCAAGAGTTCGAGACCAGCCTGACCAACATGGTGAAACCCTGTCTCTACTAAAAATACAAAAATTAGGCAGGTGTGGTGACGGGCGCCTATAATCCCAGCTACTCAGGAGGCTGAGGCAGGAGAATCACTTGAACCCGGGAGGCAGAGGTTGCAGTGAGCTGAGATCGTGCCATTGCACTCCAGCCTGGGCAACAGAGAAGACTCCGTCTCCAAAAGAAAAAATAAAAAAAATAAGAACACGCCTAAAATAATTAGTGTGATGTCTGACACTTAAGTTCTCGAATAGTGGCAGTGAAGATGTGAAGGAGGATAGAGTTGACTGTGATTATTAATCATCTTATTTTTTGATCATATTAAAATGGCAAAAACCACAATTACTTTTGCACCAACCTAATATTTCAGCAGGTATCCTCTGAATCAGAAGTAAACAGCCATGATAATCTTACCATTAGTTATTTTACCGAGCAATTACAAGTCCCAGGCCCTCACTTTTTCATATTAATTTTTTACAACCAGTCTATGAGATGCACACATTTCTCATTTATCATATAAGGTAACTAAAACTTAAAGAGTTTAATCTATTGCTCAAGGTTATCCAGTGTATCGGTTTGCTAGGGCTCTGTAACAAAGTACCACAAACCGGGTGGCTCAAACAACAGAAATGCATTGTTTCACGGTTCTGGAGTCAAAAAGTCCAAAATCATGGTGTTGGCAGGGTCAGTTCCTTCTGAGGGATACAAGGGAAAGATTGTTCTGGGTCCTTCTCCTTGGCGTGTAGATGGCTGTCTTCTCCCTATGTCTCACCATGTCATTGTTCCTTTATGCATGTCTGTCTCTGTGTCCACATTTTTCCATTTTAAAAGGACATTAGTCATTGCCAGGCACGATGGCTCACACCTGCAATTCCGGTGCCTTGGGAGGCTGAGAGAGGCAGATCACTTGAGGCCAGGAGTTCGAGACTGGCCTGGCCAACATGGTGAAACCCGTCTCTGCTAAAAAATACAAAAATTAGCTAGGTATGGTTGTGCGTGCCTATAGTTCCAGCTATTTCTACTCAGGAGGCTGAGGCATGAGAATTGCTTGAACCCAGGAGGCAGAGGTTGCACTGAGCTGAGATTGTACCACTGCACTCCAGCCTGGGTGACAGAGTAAGACTCCGTCTCAAAAGAAAAAAAAAAAGGACATTAGTCACTGGATTAGAGCCCACCCTATGGAACTCATTTTAACTTGATGACCCCTGTAAAGACCCAATCTCTAAATTATGTCACATTCTGAGGTGCTGAGAGTTAACACTCCAACATATCTTTATTGAGAGGGACAGAATTCAAATCCATAGCACACAGTCTGAGAATGAAGTCTGAGGTATGAACCAGACTTCATACGCAATGCTGTGGACTGAACTTTTGTATCCCTGTGAAATTCATATCTTGAAGGCCTAATCTCCACTGTGATGGTATTTGAAATGGGGCATCTGTGAGGCTTTAATAGATTTAGATGAGGTCAGGGGAGTGAAGCCCTTGTGATGGAATTAGCACCCTTATAAGAAGAAAAGAAGGCCAAAGCCTCCTCTCTCTCTGCCACGTGAGAATGCAACAGGGAGTGGCCATCTTCATGCCAAGAAATGGGCCCTTATCATACCCCAAATCTTCCTCCACATTGATCCTGGATTTCTCAGGTTTTGGAACTGCAGGAAATCGATGTTCATTGTTTAAGCCACCCAGTCTATGGTATTTTGTTATAGCTGCCTGAGTTGACTAAGATAGGCAATGTATGACATTGCTGTTTGGCCCAGTACTTTTAGGAAATGTGGATCCCATTGGTAGTGCTCAGTAATCAAATTTATTTGATCCTCATGTTCAGTAGACATGTTATTTTTCTTCATGTATTGCCAACTCTTTTATATGATACATGAAACATATTGAAAAACATAGACTTGCTATCTTTATATTCCACATGTTGGCAGAATCTTTCCAAGAAAAGTGATTTTCAGATCATTCCTTGAGAGCGTTGAGGCTGAGAAGTGGTCTTTGCATATTTATATTTAGAAATTCTTGAGTCCAAAATCTAAATATTGAGTCTTGGTAGAAGAGAAAAACAGTTATAATTTATGTAAAATAGTTGTTCCTAGGTGATGAACCGAAGCAGGGACTACATTTAAGAGGTAGAATGGTATTGTCAAAGTCAGTGTACAATCAGGCAATTAAAGAGATTATTTTATCCAAACTATTACAGTTACCGAGGAATGTCTCAAAAGAAAGGGAAGCAGGATTTTATAGATATAAGAGAACAAAAAGTTTAAGGGATTTCTTAACCACCACTGTTTTCTAGAAGCATAGGGATTAGGTCACATTCAACATCATCAGTCTCCACTTCTACTTAAGATCAATAAACATTATAGGATGCTGAACAACGTAGAGGTGATCATCAGAAACCTGAGTAAGACAGAGCAGGGTCTAATAAATAGTCTCTCAAGAATTCTTGTTGGCATTGTTCTCGTAACATCCTTAAAACAGCTGTTGAGAAGTGGTGGCAAAGGCCAGTTGTTTCAAAGTAATAGAGATCAGGATCCTTAAAAGAAGTGTTTAAAATGAAAAACATTAACATCAAAGATTATGTTAAAGACCAGAGTTTAACCCTGAGCATACCAGTCCAGCAAATTCCAAAAGGTGGGTGGGGAAAATCTTTCAGTTACTCAGTACCATTCACTGAGTTTCTTGAAGCTAGGATGTCAATGTACTTGATGATGTTCAGTCTTGATTAGCTTTCCTCTAAGAGAATGAAGGACCTGAGCTTTTCACCAGAATTTGTTAGTGACTCAGACAGTGGTTTGTGCAGGGGAAAGTCTGGCCTCAGTGTAATCTGCTGCAGTGGTGAGTTCTTCAAAGTTTGAATCAAGTAGTTGGACTTTGGCTGGCAGAATTTCTTCAGAAAGGGCTAGCTGCTAGACAACCTAGAGTTCCAACAGGAATCTGGGTAATCAGATGTTATTTTTCAATGACACCAAGTCAGGGAAAGAGAGAAAAATTGGAAACATTAGTTTGTAGGATTGTAGCCAGATACTGAAGCAACTGGAAGGCTTCACAGTTTGGTACGGATTAACAATTTGGGTAAGATAACAGGATCCAGTTCAATTTTTAGGAAGGTATCCAAACTGCTTTTTCCACAGAGGAGAGGAAGTCATTTAAATCATTCCAGACAAGTCAGAATTTGCATATGCATCAGTTACCTGCAATTTATAAAACTCTATAATATGGCTAAGAGAAAATTATGTCTACAGTCTGATAAACAGGAAGGAGCAGCTTGCTATAGTTTTCCACTGAAACAAACCATTTCTCTCTATAGTTAGCCCTCTTTTGATCAAAAATAATCCCAAAGAAAGATTATTCTTGATCACAAGATAAGGCTAATACCATCAGATTTGGCCTGATTATTTACATTGTTGTCTTAAAGATGAGAATTCACTACATAGGGCTTCTTATATTTGCTTTGCTGGAAGTTTTCGTAAGGAATCTCAAATTGGATTTTTAAAAGCCACTTGAGGTTAGGAAGCTATATCAAGAACTCGCCAACAGACTTACCTACAGTATCTATAAATTTTGGTAAATTATTATAGATACTTGTCTTTTAGAGGTCCCCAAAATATCTCAGGTTTTCTGGGCCTGCTATAGGAAGTATCCTTCACCTGTAAATTTGGGTACCTCGTTAGCCAGGAATCAGGCCAGTTGTCCCAAGAGGGCTTTAAATGAGCATACCTGATGTCTCCAATATTTCGTGCAAACAAGGAAGAGTTTATTGAACCTATGCAAATAACTAAGTTTTGAAATATAATAAGAATACTCAGTAAGAATTTCTGAATTCTCTAACAGTCAAACACGCAGAAAAAAATACCATTGACAAATGTTTCATTTATATTTGCAAAGCATAGACTCCTGAATTGTTATGAGTTTCAGTTAGCTTAAGAGAAAATAGAAAAGTGTTTCCTACATCCAAAAAAATCAACTATTAAAATATCAACAATATTCCAAACAAAAGCCACAGTCATCCCTCATCAGTTCCTTCAGTCCTGTGTAATTCTTGCTCTGCTTCCTCTTGGCTTAACAGCTTCATGTATACATCTGCCTCTCCAACCAGGGCTGTGGAAATCCTGACTCAGACTGCTGGTACAGTCTCAAGGTTGTGTAAGTGATGGCATCAGAAGCTTCTGGCCCAAATGAAAAGTACCTGGCATAGAGCTTTTCCATGGGACTCTGAGATAATCCTTTGTTGAGACAAAGTACTCCAGCTAGATTTGCGAGAGCTTTCAGGGAAGCACCACAAAGCAAAAATCTATTTGTAAATGACAGAAGACTTAAAAATTATTTTGAAAAATCATTTTCAAACGTGAAAGATCTAAGGAGTATTTATCACAAGAATCCCCATTTGAAAAATACTGGCTTATAGGCACAGATAAACAAAGATGGCCGGGCGCGGTGGCTCAAGCCTGTAATCCCAGCACTTTGGGAGGCCGAGACGGGCGGATCACGAGGTCAGGAGATCGAGACCATCCTGGCTAACACAATGAAACCCTGTCTCCACTAAAAATACAAAAAAATTAGCTGGGCGTGGTGGCGGCGCCTGTAGTCCCAGCTACTCGGGAGGCTGAGGCAGGAGAATGGCGGGAACCCGGGAGGCGGAGCTTGCAGTGAGCCGAGATCGCGCCACTGCACTCCAGCCTGGGCGACAGAGCGAGACTCCGCCTCAAAAAAAAAAAAAAAAAAAAGAAAAAAAAAAACAAAACAAAGATAGCATGTTCTCACTTACATGAGGAATCTTAAAATAACCACACTCAAAGAAGCAGATAGAATGGCAGTTACAGAGGATGGGGGTAGAGGGAATGGGGAGGCGATGGTCAAAGGCTATAAAATCTTTGTTAGGAGGAATCAGGTTTGTTTTTGCTTTTTGAGTTCTGTTGCACAGTGTGGTAAGTATAGTTAATAATAAAGTATTGTACATTTCAAAATTGGGAATAGTAAATATGTTCTCACACAAAAAATGACTAGCATTTGAAGTGATGGATATGTTAACTGGCTCAATTTAATTATTTCACATGATAGGCATAAATCATATTATCACTTTGTACCCCATATACTTATAATATCATAAATTGTCAATTTACAGATTTTTTATAAAAGGAAAGCACTGACTTAGAAGAAGCTAATTTCAAATTAAAGAATAAAAGTTGTTACCAAGTTAACATTTTAAAAATTATTGAAACTTATGACTCGTGCAGTGCTCTCTAATAGCAGGACAAAGTGACATCGGAACTCAAAGAAAAATACATTATGGACATCAAAGCCTTTGATGACTCTCTGACTCTCTAGGAATTTCCCATACAGCAAACAATTTCTGAAATATTTATAATGATAACATTCTGCCCATACAGATTTATCCTAGCTAAGGTTAAGCATCTCTTCTGAGTTGACAATGACTCCCATGCAATTTGTCAATAGTAACATATCAAATAAACCTAATTCTTTTCAGTAACTTTCTTTTCATAAGGTGAAATAACAAATCCTTCGTGATTTTCGGAGGCCCTCTGGAAGATACCAAAGACAGTTTCAGATGCAATAGATATCACTTAGGAATCAGTTTTCGGAGGGAAAATATCAAAGATTGTCAGAAGATTGGGACACTTGACTAGGATATGGCCATGAGTTACTGATAAACAATACTTTGCTACCTTAACTAAGGTGACAGCAAAAAGAGTGGAAAAGTAGGCACAGGCAGTAACATGATTGTAAGGAATCAGCTTTTTCAAAAGGGAGAAGACTTTACTAAATAAGCAAGGACGTGATAAACTCAACACAAAATACAGGAAGTTATTCTAAGACATGGAATCTTTGCCTTCCAGGCAGATTACTCAGAAGGTAAAGAAAAAATATTATTAAGAGTAGACCAAGAAGTCAAGAAAATGTTGTGTTTTTAAACAGAGACAAAATTAAATTCTACTTTGCATCAGTATGGTATTTCATACTGAAGATCTTTTTGAAATCTTATAAATGAATTTATCAAGCCTTAGCCAGCACTGACCACAGCAAATTTTGTTTCCTACAAGCGTTTTACAACTTTCTACGTCTATTCAGCTTTTGTCCTACACATTAACAACTAGCTATATGACTTCAGAATAAAAAAACTCTATTTTAACAAAAACATTTTCTACAAACCTTGCATACAAAATTGCATCTCTCTGCCATTATTATGCCTTGTGGAATCTCATTCATGTATATTGATTATAATTTTTAAATAGAAATAGTAACATCTGTTGCACAAAGAAAAAAAGGAAAAGGATAATTGTGATCTTTCTGTCATACATAAGCTTTTTGTAACACACTAGTGGAACTCATGAATACACATCTCACGACTTTTAATAGCCATGCATATTCTTTACAGCACGACTTATGCAAAGTGGCAAAAATGAACACATTTATTAAAACTGAATGTACATGCTTCTCTATAGCATATAGAAACAAAAGGCAAAAAGTATATAAACTTAACATTATGCTTGGTTACCAATATTTCACTTTCCTCTCTTGCATAGAAATTACACAAATATCAAATGAATATTCATTAATTAATTCAATTTAGCTTCAATCCAAGGTTTTAAGTTACCAAATATCTTGGAAATTGTCTTCAAGCTGACATGCTCCAAAATATTATTACCATTGAAAGTTTGTTAGGATAATGACTCAATTTGCTTAAACACAAATTTTTGTTTTTATTATATTAAACATTAAGTAGAAGTAATGCTAGATTATTTGGTTGGCAAATCTATTTAAGTTTAGGAAGAACATTCACAAGTAGAATAGAAGCATGCTTGTGTTATATTTAACACTAAAAACTCGGAGAAAACATAGCTATTTTTACTAAATCAACCTTATTAATTATTTGATTATCAAAATAATAATTATTGTTAATTAATGTTTGCCAAACATTTACCTAGATTTTGTGAACTTGAATGTTTGTTTCTGAGTTATGTTCCTACCAGATACATCTTTTTCACCTACATTAAAAGTATTTAAGGCTCAATTTCCTTAACTTCTGGGAATTTGGGAAATATTTGGTTTATATAAATGGTTATTTATTTCTAAGCCAATTAGAATAGAGCTTCGTTAAGAGATTCTCTAACCTAATTTAGTGACACCATCCTGAGATAGGGAAATATTTTATTTTTATTTTTTTCAGAGATGGGCTAGATTAGAACTCCTGCCTTCAGACTCCTGAGTAGCTAAGGTTGCAACTTTCATAGTAGCTGAAATTGTAGGTGCGTGCCACCATACCTGGCCAACAGGGAAATATTACATACTCTAACAATGAGTGGTGATGTCCTTTCTTAATTACAGACATGTAGACATTAAAGCAGAGATAGCAAGAATTTAGTTTCAATTCTAACATTTAAGCCATGGGTCAAGAGTGGACAGAGAATCACAAAACTTATTGTTTTATATCAAAGAGCTGTTCTCTTCTCATGATTCTTGATTTGAGCTCAAAATAGACAAACAGAAAAGAGTAGCAAACCAAATTCTCTGCTGTCTTTCACCCGTAAGAGACAAGATCTCTAAAAGTCAATAATCCCCTTTTCAGAGATGATCAAGTGGTCAGACCACGAAACCAAAACCAGTGCCAGAAATCAAGTGAGTACTAAAAATATATATATATATAAATCACATCTTTGCCTTGCTACCAATAGACAAGGGTCCATATTACAGGACCAGGAGTTAGACTCATTCATAGTTCCTTGGACCAGGAATGGAGCACAAAGGGCCCAAAGAATCCTTATTACCTGGGTAGAGTAAGCAAAGATCCTAGTGCAGGAGCCAGTGTATCCAAGTCATGGCACCAAACTATCAAATACAAGATGCACCAGGTCATTAAAGAGAAGATTTTATTCAAACCATTGCAAAATGGAGAACATTGATTTATGGCGAATATCTCGAAGAAAAGGAAGGGGGCCTGGGGTTCTATAAAGGCAGGAAAAAAAGGGAGTCATCCAGAAGTCTTATAAAAGTCATGAAGAAGGGTGGAGATGGGTCTTATCTCAGAATATGGCAGGGCAGTGTGGGCCTTTGCATTCGTTGTTTGCCAGACACTAAAGGGTAGAGAGGTTTCTTAATCTTTACTCTTTTCCAGAAGCACAGGGCTCAGGTAAGATTGAATATTTTTCATGCCTTTCATCCTCTCTGTCTGATCTCTTTCAAACCATCTTTTTTGTTGAGGCTATATGAAATGTTTACTGTTTTACCTTCCAATCAACTCCATAAAAACAGTTGATCTAAAACATCTAGCTAAGTTCCACTACATTTTAGTCATTCATTATGGAACATCGTCCCAGGGAGCGTTTATTCTCTCTGTCTAAGCAAGCAATGGAGGGAGATCTTTTGGAAATGGCCTACTATTTGATGGGAAGCAAGGACAAGGTCTACATTAGTGGATCACAGACTTTTTGCCGCCGAGATCCACCATGCAAAATGCATTCATTATTATCTCTGCATGTGTTTATTTAACTGCAACAATAGTTTAATGATTTTCATAACACAAAACTTCACAATGTGTGATGACACTGATATCTTCTAGTCTATTCCCCGCCGTTCTATTTCATTTTTTTTATAGCTTATAGTGACTCATTAAAATTGATTTCCATGAATGCAATGCAACACACAGTTTGAAGTCCACTGGATAATATTTTAAAACTATTATTATAAAATGAATTTGGTAACCTTTTCAAAATTGTACTAGTATCATTTCTGTGGTTTTTAAGAATATAAATATTTTGCGTTGTAGTCTTTTTTTCACATAAGTATATGGCAGATTCCTATAAATATTTTAACAGATCAGCAGTTTCCAGTGCCATGTTTGGGTGATGATATTTTACCAGAGATAGTCTGTAATGAAAAATTGAGAGAAATGATGACAATGTAATTTGCAGACAAGTATACTTAGTTATTTATAATACATTTGCGGACATGTATATTTAGCTATTTATTCAACAAATATTCAGTGCCTTTTATATCTTAAGAAGAGTTCACGATAATTAGAGGCAAACAAGAAAGGCAAAGTTCCTGCTTAGATGAAATTTACATTCTACTATAAAAATTGCGGTATTTATTTTTATTATTATTATTATCATCATTATTATACTTAAAGTTCTGGGATACAGGTGCAGAATGTGCAGGTTTGTTACATAGGTATACACGTGCCATGGTGGTTTGCTGCACTCATCAACCCACCATCTACATTAGGTATTTCTCCTAATGCTACCCCTCCCCTAGCCCCCAACCCCATGATAGGCCCCAGTGTGTGATGTTCCCCTCCACGTGTCCATGTGTTCTCACTGTTCAACTCCCACTTATGAGTAAGAACATGCAGTGTTTGTTTTTCTGTTCCTGTGTTAGTTTGCTGAGAATAATAGCTTTCAGCTTCATCCACATCCCTGCAAAGGACACAAACTCATCCTTTTCTAATGGTTGCATAGTATTCTGTGGTGTATATGTGGCACATTTTCTTCATCCAGTCTATCATTGATGGGTGTTTCGATTGGATCCAAGTATTTGCTATTGTGAATACTGCTACAATAAACATACATGTTCATATGTCTTTATAGTAGAGTGATTTATAATCCTTTGGGTATATATCCAGTAATGGGATTGCTGGGTCAAATGGTATTTCTCATTCTAGATCCTTGAGGAATTGCCACACTGTCCCACAATGGTTGAACTAATTTACACTGCCACCAACAGTGTAAAAGCATTCCTATTTCCCCACATCCTCTCCAGCATCTGTTGTTCCCTGACTTTTTAATGATCGCCATTCTAACTGGTGCGAGATGGTATCTCATTGTGGTTTTGAGTTGCATTTCTCTAATGACCAGTGATGATGAGCTTTTTTTCATATGTTTGTTAGCCGCATAAATGTCTTCTTTTGAGAAGTATCTTTTCATGTCCTTTGTCCACTTTTTGATGGGGTTGTTTGTTTGATTTTCTTGTAAATTTGTTTAAGTTCCTTGTAGATCCTGAATATTAGCCCTTTGTCAGATGGATAGATTGCAAAAATTTTCCCTCATTCTGTAGGTTGCCTGTTCACTCTGATGATAGTTTCTTTTGCTGTGCAGAAGCTCTTTAGTTTAATTAGATTCCATTCATCAATTTTGGCTTTTGTTCCCATTGCCTTTGGTGTTTTAGTCATGAAGTTTTTGCCCATGTGTATGTCCTGAATGGTACTGCCTCGGTTTTCTTCTAGGGTTTTTATGGTTTTAGGTCCTACGTTTGTCTTTAATCCATCATGAGTTAATTTTTGTATAAGGTGTAAGGAAGGGGTCCAGTTTCAGTTTTCTGCATATGGCTAGACAGTTTTCCCAACACCATTTATTAAATAGGGAATCTTTTCCCCATTGCTTGTTTTTGTCAGGTTTGTCAAAAATTGGATAGTTGTAGCTGTGTGGCATTATTTCTGAGGCCTCTGTTCTGTTCCATTGGTCTATATATCTGTTTTGATACCAGTACCATGCTGTTTTGGTTACTGTAGCCTTGTAGTATAGTTTGAAGTCAGGTAGTGTGTTGTCTCCAGCTTTGTTCTTTTTGCTTAGGATTGTCTTGGCTATGCAGGCTCTTTTTTGGTTCCATATGAAACTTAAAGCAGTTTTTTCTAATTCTGTGAAGAAAGTCAATGGTAGCTTGATGGGGATAGCATTGAATCTATAAATTACTTTGGGCAGTATGGCCATTTTCACAATATTGATTCTTCCTATCCATGACCATGGTATGCTTTTCCATTTGTTTGTGTCCTCTCTTATTTCCTTGAGCAGTGGTTTGTAGTTCTCCTTGAATAGGTCCTTCACATCCCTTGTGAGTTGTATTCCTAGGTATTTTATTCTCTTTGTAGCCATTGTGAATGAGAGTTCACTCATGATTTGCTTCTCTGTCTATTATTGGTGTATAGGAACGCTTGTGATTTTTGCATGTTGATTTTGTATCCTGAAACTTTGTTGAAGTTGCTTATCAGCTTAAGGAGATTTTGGGCTGGGACAATGGGGTTTTCTAAATATACAATCATGTCATCTGTAAACAGAGACAATTTGACTTCCTCTCTTCCAATTTGAATATACTTTATTTCTTTCTTTCGCCTGATTGCCCTGGCCAGACCTTCCAATACTATGTTGAATAGGAGTGGTGACAGAGGGCATCCTTGTCTTGTGCCAGTTTTCAAAGGGAATGCTTCCAGCTTTTGCCTTTTCAGTATGATATTGCCTGGCGGTTTGCCATAAATGGCTCTTATTATTTCGGGATACATTCCATCAAGAGCTAGTTTATTGAGAGCTTTTAGCATGAAGGAGTGTTGAATTTTATCAAAGGCCTTTTCTGTACCTATTGAGAAAATCATGTGGTTTTTATCATTGGTTCTGTTTATGTGATGGATTATATTTATTGATTTGTGTATGTTGATCCAGGCTTGCATCCCAGGGATGAAGCTGTCTTGATCGTGGTGGATAAGCTTTTTGATGTGCTGCTGAATTTGGTTTGCCAGTATTTTATTCAGGATTTTTGCATCAATGTTCATCAGGGATATTGGCCTGACATTTTCTTTTTTTGTTTTGTGTCTGCCAGGTTTTGATATCAGGATGATGCTGGCATCATAAAATGAGTTAGGGAGGAGTCCCTCTTTTCCTATCATTTGGAATAGTTTCAGAAGAATTGGTACCAGCTCCTCTTTGTACCTCTGGTAGAAATCGGCTGTGAATCTGTCTGATCTTGGGCTTTTTGATTGGTAGGCTATTAATTACTGCCTCAATTTCAGAACTTGTTATTGGTCTATTCAGGTATTCGACTTCTTCCTGGTTTAGTCTTGGGAGGGTGTATGTGTCTAGGAGTTTATCAATTTCTTGTAGATTTTCTAGTTTATTTGCGTAAAGGTGTTTACAGTATTCTCTGATGGTAGTTTGTATTTCTGTGGGATCAGTGGTGATATCCCCTTTATCATTTTTTATTGTGTCTATTTGATTCATCTCTCTTTTCTTCTTTATTAGTCTGGCTAGCGGTCTTTTTTTTTTTTTTTTTTTTTTTTTTTGTCTTTTCAAAAAACCAGCTCCTGGATTCATTGATTTTTTTAAAGGGATTTTCATGTCTCTATCTCCTTCAGTTCTGCTCTGATCTTAGTTATTTCTTGCCTTCTGCTAGCTTTTGAATGTGTTTGCTCTTGCTTCACTAGTTCTTTCCATTGCGATGTTAGGGTGTCGATTTTACATCTTTCCCACTTTCTCCTGTGGGCATTTAGTGCTATAAATTTTCCTCTACACACTGCTTTAACTGTGTCCCAGAGATTCTGGTATGTTGTGTCTTTGTTCTCATTGGTTTCAAAGAACTTATTTATTTCTGCCTTCATTTCATTATTTACCCAGTAGTCATTCAGGAGCAGGTTTTTCAGGTTCCATGTAGTTGTGCGGCTTTCAGTAAGTTTCTTAATCCTGAGTTCTAATTTGATTGCACTGTGGTCTAAGAGACTGTTATGATTCCCATTCTTTTTTGTTTGCTGAGCAGTGTTTTACTTCCAATTATGTGGTCAGTTTTAGAATAAGTGCAATGTGGTCCTGAGAAGAATGTATATTCTGTTGATTTGGGGTGTAGAGTTCTGTAGATGTCTATTAAGTCCACTTGGTCCAGAGCTGAGTTCAATGGAATATCCTTGTTAATTTTCTGTCTTGTTGATCTGTCTAATGTTGACAGTCTGGTATTAAAGTCTATCACTATTATTGTGTGGGAGTCTAAGTCTCTTTGTAGGTATCTAAGAACTTGCTTTATGGATCTGAGTGCTCCTTGTATTGGGAATCTGGTTGCTCCTTGTACTGGATGCATATGTATTTAGGATAGTTAACTCTTCTTGTTGCATTGATCTCTTTACCATTATGTAATGCCCTTCCTTGTCTTTTTTGATCTTTGTTGATTTAAAGTCTGTTTTATCAGAGACTAGGATTGCAACCCCTGCTTTTTCTTGCTTTCCATATCTTGGTAAATATTCCTCCATCCCTTTGTTTTGAGCCTGTGTGTGTCTTTGCACGTGAGATGTGTCTCCTGAATACAGCACACCAATGGGTCTTGAGTCTTTCTCCAATTTGCCAGTCTGTGTCTTTAATTGGGGCATTTAGCCCAGTTACATTTAAGATTAATATTGTTATATGTGAATTTGATCCTGTCACTATGATGCAAGCTGGTTATTTTGCCCATTAGTTGCAGTTTCTTCATGGTGTCAATGGTCTTTACAATTTGGTATGTTTTTGTGGTGGCTGTTACCAGTTTTTCCTTTCCATATTTAGTGCTTCCTTCAGGAGTTCTTGTAAGGCAGGCCTGGTGGTGGCAAACCTCTCAGCATTTGAGTGTCTGTAAAGGATTCTATTTCTCCTTCACTTATGAAGCTTAGTTTGGCTGGATGTGTAATTCTGGGTCAAAAATTCTTTTCTTTAAGAATGTTGAATATTGGCCCCACTCTCTTCTGGCTTGTAGGGTTTCTGCAGAGAATTCCGCTGTTAGTCTTGGACTTAATGGAGAAATGTGCTTCTCTTTGTGGGCAATGTGATCTTTCTCTCTGACTGCCCTTAACATTTTTTCCTTTATTTCAACCTTGGTGAATCTGACGATTATGTGTCTTGAGGTTTCTCTTCTTGAGAATTATCTTTGTGGTGTTCTCTGTATTTCCTGAATTTGAATGTTGGCCTGTCTTGCTAGGTTGGGGAAGTTCTCCTGGATAATATCATGAAGAGTGTTTTCCAACTTGGTTCCATTCTCCACGTCACTTTCAGGTACACCAATCAAACACAGATTTGGTCTTTTCACATAGTCCCGTATTTCTTGGAGGCTTTGTTTGTTCCTTTTCATTCTTTTTTCTCTAATCTTGTCTTCACACTTTATTTCATTAAGTTAATCTTCAGTCTCTGATATTCTTTCTTCTGCTTGATCTATTTAGCTGTTGATACTTGTATATGATTGAAGAAGTTCTCATGCAGTGTTTTTCAGCTCCATCAGGTCTTTTATGTTCTTCTTTAAAGTGGTTATTCTAGTAAGCAATTCTTGTAACCTTTTTTCAAGGTTCTTACCTTCCTTGCATTGGGAGGAGTTTGTTATTACCCCCTTCTGAAACCTAATTCTGTCAATTCGTCAAACTCATTCTGCATCCAGTTTTGTTCCCTTGCTGGTGAGGAGTTTGTGATCCTTTGTAGTAGAAGAGATGTTCTGGTTTTTGGAATTTTCAGCCTTTTGTGCTGATTTATCCTCATCTGTGTGGATTTACCTACCTTTGGTCTTTGATGCCGGTGACCACTGGATGGGGTTTTTGTGTGAACATCCTTTTTGTTGATATTGATGCCATTCCTTTCTGTTAGTTAGTTTTCCTTCTAATAGTCAGGCCTCTCTATTGCAGGTCCGCTGGAGTTTGCTGGAGGTCCACTCGAGACCCTGTTTGCCTGGATGTCACCAGCAGAGGCTGCAGAACAGCAGAGATTGCTGCCTGTTCCTTCCTCTGGAAACTTTGTCCCAGAGGGACACCCGCCAGATGCCAGCTGGAACTCTCTTGTATGAGGTGTCTGTCGACCCCTGCTAGGAGGTTTCTCCCAGTCAGGAGGCACGGGGATCAGGGAACCACTTGAGGAGTTTAGCAGAGTTTGAGCACTGTGCTAGGAGATCTGCTGCTCTCTTCAGAGCCAGCAGGAAGGAATGTTTAAGTCTGCTGAAGCTGCACCCACAGCTGCCCCTTTCCCCAGGTGCTCTGTTCCAGGGAGATGGGAGTTTTATCTATAGGCCCTTGACTGGGGCTGCTGCCTTTCTTTCAGAGATGCCCTACCAGAGAGGAGGAATCTAGAGAGGCAGTCTGACTACAGTGTCTTTGTCAAGCTGCAGTGGGCTCTGTCAAGTTCAAACTTCCTGGTGGCTTTATTTACACTGTGAGGGGAAAACTGCCTATTCAATCCTCAGAAATAGTGGACACCCCTCCCCCAACCAAGCTAGAGTGTCCCAGTTGGACTTCAGACTGCTGTGCTGGCAGCGAGAATTTCAGGCCAGTGGACCTTAGCTTGCTGCGCTCCATCAGAGTGGGATCCACTGAGCTAGATCACTTGGCTTCCTGACTTCAGCCCCCTTTCTAGGGGAGTGAATGGCTCTTTCTTGCTGGCATTCCAGGTGCCACTGGGGTATGAAAAAAAGACTCCTGCAGCTAGCTTGTTGTCTGCCCATATGGTCACCCAGTTTTGTGCTTCAAGCCATGTTTCTTTTATTGAAAAATATAGAACTTTTCCTTCTCGCATTCAACTTTTTGAGCGGATCTCTTCGATAATGTGTGCATGTACATAGTTCACATCAAATATATTATGTATAACATGTATCAAAGTGTTAAGGTATTCTTCTTTACATATAGTGTTAGTAGCTGGTGATTTTTTTTTCTTCAAAAATAAATTTGGAAACTTGTCAGTTCATAATTTTTTTAAGTGTTATTTTACTATCTCATGAAATCTGAAAGCCTAGAATACACTAGATAACTCTTGATTTCCACTCCCACCCTGCTATGAAGTGATAATTCACATCTGGCTATAACTTCATAAAAGGGGCAGGATGACCCATTTCCTAAAAGACCACTATTGACTTGAAGACCTGTGTCTCTTGTCTCACTTCTAAAAGTGATTTAAAACTCAGTAACTCATTCTGAAATCCACTGTATAAGAAATAGTAATGTTTAGGGTCATTTAAAAGAAAGATTAGTTTAATAAATTTTGGCACCCTCTTTAACACATAAAACCATGACATGTGCTAAGTATAACCATATTTTGTGCAGAATGTGATTCAAAAGACTGATTTAATAGCTATAGGCCAAGAAGTGTTGAAAACTCTTGCCCAGTTTATGGTTTCCAATATAGGACACATATCCACAGAATAAGAAACTCAAGAATTAAACTGATGACTGTGTCAACCTCTGGAGAAACTCTTTTTTAAGACACAAAGCCAAATTTTCACCTTCATTTATGCACACTCATCTCCTGAAGGCTTCCTTATGCATTTACGTGTGAAGGAAGGGGAGGATTTGACTCAATCTCGTTGTCTGTCATCTTTCTTCCTCTCCCATTCTGAAATAGCTTTTCACAGTTGGGGAAAAAATAAAGATTTGACCTTCCCACAGTGAATGATAACAGCTGATCTTTACATAGTGTTTATTATATGACAGAGATCATTTCATGCACTTTGCAACTAAGAACTCATTTATTCCTTACAACACTGTAAGTACTATTATCCCCATTGTACAGACAAGAAAAATGAGCTTCTGTATTAGTCCATTTTCACACTGCTATAAAGAACTTCCTAAGACTGGGTAATGTACAGAGGAAAGAGGTTTAACTGACTCACAGTTCCACATGGCTAGGGAGGCCCCAGGAAACTTACAATCATGTGGAAGAGAAAGCAGGCATGTCTTACATGGTGGCAGGTGAGAGAGAGAGAGAGCTTGTGAAGGAGGAACTGTCAAACACCAATTAGATCTTTTGAGAACTCACTCACTATCATAAGGACAGCATAGACAAAACCACCCCCATGATCCAATCACCTCCCGCTAGGTCCCTCTCTCCACACGTGGGGATTATGGGGATTACAATTCGAGATGAGATTTGGATGTGGGCACAGCCAGAACATATCAGGTACAAACAAGTAGTGGAGTTAAAAATCAAACATGGACCATCTAGCTCTGTAGTCCAGGCTCTTAACCACTACATTCTATAACCTCTTGAGAGAGGAAAACTTAGATTGGGCAATATTAGCATCCAATTGCCAGTGCAAAAAGGAAAGGAAGTCAGCACACCAGCTTATTAGTTACCCAAGATCAATAAGAGACCTGCAAATACTGGACTTCAGGTTATAGGCTTGGGAAGTCCAAGTGATTTCTCTCATGAATCCAAATCCCTGCCAGTAATGCAGATATTCTAACTTGAGACTTACTGTCCAGACTGAAAATTCCAAATGAGAAAAACCAAGTAAGTTAGAGTTTCTGCAGTTACAAAGTGCTATGGTTTGAATGTCCCTACCAAAACTCAGGTTGAAATAAAATTGTCATTGTAATAGTATTTATGAGATGGGGCCTTTAAAAAGTCGATTAGGCCATGAGGGCTCTGCCTTCATAAATACATTGATGTCATTATTGCAGGAGTGGATTAGTTATCATAGGAGTGGGTTAGTTATCGTGGGAGAGGTTTCCTGATAAAAGGATAAATTCCAACCCCTTCCACTCCATCTTCAGTGCTCACTTCATCCTTCCACCTTCTGCCATGGGCTCATCATCCCCAGATGCCAGCACGATGTTCCTGGACTTCCCAGCCCCACAACCATGAGCCAAATAACTTTTCTTCTTTATAAATTACCCAATTGATGGTATTCTGTTATAGCAGCAGAAAACAGACAAGACACAAAGGAAGGCAGATAATTACCCCCCCCAACAGTTCGTGTTACCCCCAAAATATTGTTTTAATCAGTGCAAGACTACCAAACTGTATGTATCTGACCTTCAGGGAAATATAAATAGAGAATGTAAATGAATTCAACCTTTCTTTTCCCTATACTCTCATTTCTGTCAAATATAAAACCCTGTGGGTTTTATTCTTGTTCCAGTTTACATAATCACATTCCAAATTACTTATGTGGACTTTTATGCGGGCCTTTTTTTTTTCACACCTCTCTCCTTTTCTCATCAGCCTCTGCAGTCAGCTTTATACAAGAGTTATATTTCATTCATTTCATTTTCTTTTCTTTCTATTTCGTAAGTTCTGGGACTTGGCTGTCAACCGCATCTTGATCTTGGTAATTAAATTGTTCATAAGCTCCAAACATGTTGTAACTCATGTCATATTCATGTACACTTTTCTGCCCCAACTTGATAAAATGAGTGATACTGGGACACCATTGTCATACACACCTCCAGACCTGGGTGTGTCCACTTCAAATGCCTGAACTTGTTCAAATAGAAATGGGATTACTAAAACAACTATATATCCTCACCATGCTGGTTTTAGTAGGAAGTAGAGGTTAAAGCTCTCCAGTGAAAAGCATGGGGCTGGAAGAAGGAAGTCTCTCTAAGGCAGAAGTCCTGTGGAAAAACTGAAGACGACATCCTAGATAATTTAAAGTCATATGTAGCAATGGAAGTTTCTCTCATTAATTTAGCAAAAAGTCATAGGCAAAACATGCAACTTTAGAGCAGGTACCAGGCTGTGCCAATAATTCCACCCTTCACCTCCACACAAGGTCAGTCCATAGAACAAAATACCAAAGGCCTTAGTGTTCAGGTCTTTTGCTCCTGACATTCTCCCTTCATCTTTCCCCATCCCCTTTTTTAGTGCACTGTAGATGAGTATGTCTTAATTTCTTAAGTTAATTTGCATTGGCATTAAGCACCTGCTTTACACATTTCCTTCCTCAATGACTCTCAGACTTTGATTCCTCATGTCCTTCCAGGGCCCTGCCCCATGCCTTCTGCTAAATGCTAAAGTCATGCAACAATTTAGTACTGTATAGGGTAGGATGGTTCGCAAAAGGAAATCTCTCAAAGGAGTTTCATGGTCTCTGTGACTCAGGCTAGCATTGTATGACCTTCGGCCCCCTCTATGGGCTGGGCTATGGCAGACTTTGCTTGCCCTCATTGCTTTCTTTGCTTTCCTTGATCTTGTCCCTGTCTGTCTTCATTTTCTCCCTTCTCACTTTCTTCCCTATTGTTACTCACAGTTTAAGTTATGGAAGAAAAAATCTTAATACTTATTGGCCACTTGAGGATACACTTCATAACTTGGAAAATGAAAATAAACACTTTAATAGTTTTGTACTTGATATGATGACTCTTTTAAACAAGACACTTTTCATCTAGGCATGGCCTTAGATTTATGAAAAAAAAAGTTGCAAAGATAGTACAGAGAGTTCCTGTACACCTGTCTTCTAGCTTACGCTAATGTGGAAAACTTACATGAATGTGGTACAGTTGTCCAAAAAACGAATTCACATTGATATCATTCTATTCACTGAACTTCAGACTTTACTCATATTTCATCGGTTTTTTCATTATTATCCTTTTTCTTTTCCCAGATCTAATTCAGAATAACATGTGTGTTACTACATGATGATTTAAAATGTTTATAAAAACAAGACCTCTACCTATGCTCCTGTTAGTATGCGTGTGTGTGTGGGTGTGTGTGTGTATGTGGGTGTGTGTGTGTGTTGCTGTGTGTATATCTTTATTTACTAATAAAACTAGAAGGGCTGTGAATTCGATATGGAGACTTTTCTTACTAGCCTTTTAAGATAGACATTGCTGACACGTGGACAGGGATTGAATTAGTACAAATATTAAATATCATTAAGCCTTCTTTTTTGAGTTCTGACTGCACATCAACTTCACCTGAAGAATGTTTGTAAAATACACATGCTTCTTCCCCACCCAAAATCTATTGAATCAGAATCTCTAGGGAGTGAGGACCAACAGTTGTGCTTTTACCACCTCCACTCCACCCTAGTACTGGATGGTAAAGGCCAGAAAAGATTACCTTAGGCATTCTCATTTCAGAAGCTAAAAGAGACATTCAATTTTCTCTCCCCTAATTTGGGACTTATAGCTGAGTGTTAACATATGCATGTAATACTTTGTGATGAATGTTAAATGTGTTTTAATAGTGTTCCCTTGCAGAAAGTTCTTTCCTTTGCTGGTATTATTAAGCCTATCTTGCATTAGGATTCATGCCCCCAGGCTCACAGTTCTCTGAGCCGCATTTACATACACTGTCCTCAGTGAACCTGGGCTTTGGAGCCAGATTGCCTTGAATTCAAACCCTAGCTCTGCCACATAAAGACTCAAGAAACTTACATAACCTTTTGTAATTGTTCGCTATCTGTAATAAATGAAAAGTATTACTAATTATTACTAACCTGCAAGATTGTCGTGAGCATAAACCAACTGGTGTGTGGAAGGTTTGGGACACAGTGTTCTTTATCAAATGAGGGTAACCATGAAAACTTAGAAAAAGAGACGATTCATATAAATCACAAATTTTGAAAATGCATTTTAAATCCTCTATTTGTCCCAGTTTCTTGTACAGACAGGACTGTTTGCTACTAAGAATTTCCAATACAACCTCCAATTAAATAGTTCTTTGATGTACAGTGGGTGAAAAGGAAGTCCAACTTATTTGCATTTGCAGAGTCAGGAGACCCCCCAAAAATGCTGAAGGTGTGAAAGCAAGAATCAGAATTGTCAGGATTTTCTGTAAAGTACTAGCGGTTTCGTAGATGCTTTGCAGCTGTGGAACTATAAACACTCAACCGCAGACACCTCATTTTATATCTCTTCTATGAGGTATATTTCCCTTGTGAAAACGTGTGAGAATTTTTAAAATTCACTCTGCAAAATGACAGTCAATGTTATCAAATATGCACTTATATGCCCTTGATTGTAAAACCCATTGCAAGGTTTATTACCTTAAGTTTAATAGAAAACAATTTCGAAAAATGGGAAAAAATGTATCTGTCACAGGGAAGTAGTTCGAGGTTCCCATTGAGGAGATTTCTTGTTGGAATAATTTGTTTTATTTTGGTTATACATTTTTTGTTTTCTTTCGAATGTTGAAAAAGTTAAGAATATATTAATACATGGACAGATTAGAAAGTATGCAAATAATAGTTTGGTCAAATCCTGCAGATGACAAATCATGAGAGTTTGCCAAGCTAGGGGGTCCTGGCCACTCATACCATTCCTTTATCTAACTCTTCCTCCTCACCCAGTCCCATAATAAAAAATATTAAGCCAACACGTGATACCTTTTTCTAGGCCACTTGTTAATGAGTCCTCTTAACTGGCTACGTAAGAAGTAAGATTCCCATGGGCAGAAATCTTTATCTGATCTGTTCATGGACATACTCCAAGTGTCATCTAGCTTTTGGCACACAGTAGATGTTTGGTAAATATGTACTGAATGAATAAGTGAATGAATGACAGACACTGTGCTCCACATTGTCAATCTATCATCTCATTGAATCATTACACCATCCCTATGCTATCCCCTATTTGCTATTATTAGCTCCATGGTACAGACAATAATCAGGATAGATCAGGAAACTAACCAAGGTTCCACAGCCAGTACCTAGATGGCAGGAGGCCCCAAAACCTATGTACTAAGCATTATGGCACACTGCCTTCTTGTCTGGCATTCTTGGGACAAGCGTGTGTGAGCAGTAAGGTAAGTCCAGGAAAGCATGGGGCACTGGGAGAATGTAGAAGTAGGGATGATGGAATCTCATTCCCACAGTGAGAGCCCCCCATCCTGCTCCCATTGTCAGACCCACACTTTTTGTCATCTCTTTTCCTTCTGTCTTGCTATGTTTGCCTTGTCTTCTTCCTCAATAGCTTCCCAAAGACTAAACGACTAACCGTCAAAGAAGAGAATATATGTGAAGTCACTAGTTACTTTTCTGCTCAATTAGCTATATATAGATTAACTTTAAAAAAAAAATATTTTCCCCATACACCCACTCACGTAACTGTGAAGTTTCAGAAAAATTTCGAGATTATTGTGGGTGGGCCTCATATAAATCCCAACACTGTCAATTCTCCCAGCAGCTTTTTCTTAATTCGTCATCACTGTAGAAATCTAAGTCAGCTCAGTGAAACCTAAAAGTCCAAAAGATTTATTTCAAATTTCAAACCTCCTCCCTAATGTTCTGAGGCTGTGTCAACACAGGTAGAGAGAAGGGGAGAGCTGAGGGTATTTAAGAATCACATAATGTGAAAAACTGAGGAGACTCAAGGGATCTTTTAGCCCTACCCCCTCATTTACACATAAGGAAATGGAATCTGAGGCTAACAGCAAACTTGCCTGCCTGCTATCTGGGAAGTTCTATTAATAACACACTGTCATGGGGGAAAAAATTCACATGGGTAATAGAAGTTTGTTATTTTCAAAGATTAACATTCTATATTAATTACTACTTTTTTGAAACTGACACAACCACAGGAAAACTCCTATATAAGAAGAATTTGTCTAATAAGTTGTATGATTGTTTATTGGGTATCTGTTTATTTTCTTAATTTTTAATTGTCTGTCAATCCTACTTGATTTAAGGTAGTCACATAAATATACAAATGTGAAGAGTTAATATAACTAATTGAATTCATTTGAGGGAAAAAAATTTAAATGTTCTTTTTAAAAAAGGAAAGAAAACATTAAAGCCAGAGATAAGATTAGCACAAAAAAGGTGCATTATCAAAGTCTAGAGGGAGGTCTAAATGTAAATCAAGCTTTCTAGTAACCAAAAACAAAAGAGAAAACCTGGTTAACTCCAAGATTCAGAATTGCTGCACTATACCAAAAAAAAAAAAAAAAAAAAAAAAAAAAGCCAGCTATCAAGACACTGCATGACAGTCTATGATAAAAAGACTGGAGGAACATTTCTTGTTTATATAACAAGGGTTTACGATTTGCAATGCATTGTGGTAAAACAGAAATCATAAGCTGAATGCTATTGTCACTGAACTTATAATTTAGTTAGAAAAGACATAGAAAACTAATTGTGGCATGAATGAAAAAGAAATTAGTGCAATTTAGTTAAAAAAAAACATAAAAAACTAATTGTGGCATTTAGCTTATAATTTAGTTAGAAGAGACATAAAAAGCTAACTGTGGCATGAATGAGACAGAAATTACTGCTCTAATAGTGGTTCCAATACTGTGAGGCCACAGGAAAACAAAAGGATTCTGAAAGATAGGGTTTGGAAAGACTTCGTGGAGGAAGTGGCATATCAACAGGGACTTGAAGGCTGCCTAGATACGCAAAGAAAAAGTTCAATGGAAATACAGGATGAAAGAATTGGGTGGCAAAGGAACAAACTCACTTGTTGATAGATTGTCAAAAAGTATAGTGTCTGCACTACTATGTGACAATGACAATTTTTTTTTCCCTTTGTCATCTAAAATTGCTATCAGGCTGGGTGCAGTGACTCACGCCTGTAATCCAAGCACTGTGGGAGGCCGAGGCAGGAGGATTACTTGTGTCCAGGAGTTTAAGACAACCTGGGAAATATAGTGAGACCTCTCTACAGAAAAGTTTTTAAATTATCTAAGCATGGTGGTGTACACCTATAGTCCCAGCTACTCAGGAGGCTGAGGTAGAAAGATCTCTTTATCCCAGGAGATGGTGGCTGCAGTGAGCCAAGATTGTACCACTGCACTCCAGCCTGGGCAACAGAGAGAGATCCTATCTAAAAAAGAATTAATTAATAAAAATAAAATAAAATAATATTGCTGTCAGTAAAGACTGACTAGTCTGTGTGATATTTATCATAGCTATATTTCGTAACTCCAGTGACCTTTTTAAATAAAAAGTAAGGTCCAGTTGACCCTCCCTGTCTGTAGGTTCTGCATACATTCAACCAACCATGGGTCAAAAATATTCAGAAAAATAAAATTTTAAATACAATAAAAACTAATCTAGGCTGGGTGCAATCACTCATGCCTGTAATCTCTGCAATTTGGGAGGCTGTGGCTAGAGGATCACTTGAGCTCAGGAGTTTTAGGTCAGCCTGGCAACACAGTGAGAACCTGTGTCTACTAAAAGTTTAAAAAGTTGGCTGGGTTAGGTGGCATGCACCTGTAGTCTCAGCTACTGGAGAGGCTGAGATGGGAGGATCACTTGATCCTAGGAGGTGGAGGCTGTAGTGAGCCATGATGGCACCACTGCACTCCAGTTGGGCAACAGAGTGAGACCCTTTCTTTAAAAAAATAATAAAAATAAAAAACCAATACAGTATAACAATTATTTAGATAGCATTTATGTTATATGAGGTATTACAAGTAATCTAGAGATGATTTTAAAATATAGGAAAGAATGTATGTAGCTTATAGGCAAATACTATACCATTTTACATCAGGGACTTGAGTATCTGCAGATTTTGTTATCCTTGGGGATTCCTGGAACCAATACTTTGAGGATACTCAGAGATGATTGTCCATTAAAAATGTCTTACCATAAAGGAAACATTTTATCTCTTCTGTGTAAGTCTGTGACATTTTGGGTGGAATCTGAACAATGTGTAGATGATAGTTTCCCAACAGTGTGCGCAGATGTGTAGGAGTAGAAAATGATCCCTGGGTTTTCATATAAAAACATTCTTATGAAACATGAAGCTAACAACCAAAAAGATTAATCCCACCAGTGAGACACAAGGAATGCTCATTTTTTGGAAGTGAAGCTACTTCCTCATCCCTAAGGCAGCACATACACTTTTTCAATAATCCTTTATTCAACAAGATCCAAGAACATTAATATCTAACAGCTTAGCCTAAATTTCTTGAAAGGACTGAGCCCATTGTGTTGTCTCCTGACTTGATTTTCCCAAACTGTCATGGATTTTCTAAGGAAGATGAGTTCCTTAGCTCTGGGAAAACACCATTGAGGGAGGATGCTTCAGAAGAGGAAGGGATGTCAGCCAGGGCAGATAAAATTAACAATAAATATTGAGATTAAGTGCTATCTAAGCGGTACAAAAAAATAAGTGTTTCACCTCAATAGAATTCTTATTGTTAAAAATATAGTGTATCTAGGCTGGGCATGGTGGTTCATGCCTTTAATCCCAGCACTATGGGAGACTGAAGTGGGTGGATCACCTGAGGTTGGGAGTTCGAGACCAGAATGACCAACATGGAGAAACCTCGTGTCTACTAAAAATATAAAATTAGCCTGGCATGGTGGCGCATGCCTGTAATCCTAGCTACTTGGGAGGCTGAGGCAGGAGAATTGCTTGAATCCAGGAGACGGAGGTTGCAGTGAGTCGAGATCGCACCATTGCATTCCAGCCTGCGCAACAAGAGCAAAACTCCATCTCAAAAAATAATAATAATAATACAAATAAATAAATATATATATATATATGTATGTATATAGTGTATCTACAGATTTGAAGACTATCAAAGCATAATATTCTAGCCCCAAACTAGGGAAAGAATAATGGTTCTTAAGAAGAAATTCTTTCTGGGCTGGGTGTGGTGGCTCATGCCTGTAATGCCAGCACTTTGGTAGGCTCAGGCAGGTGGATCATGAGGTCAGGAGATCGAGACCATCCTGGCTAACATGGTGAAACCCCGTCTGTACTAAAAGTATTAAAAAAAAAAAAAAAACTTAGTTGGGAGTGGTGGCACATGCCTGTAATCCCAGCTACTTGGGAAGCTGAGACAGGAGAATTGCTTCAACCTGGGAGGCAGAGGTGGCAGTGACCCAAGATCATGCCACTGCACTCCAGCCTGGGGGACAGAGCCAGACTCCGTCTCACACACACAAAAAAGAAATTATTTCCATCCATTATACACTGTAATGTAAAATGATGTGTCCCAGACAATGGTCTATAAACTACATCTTGTAATTCCATTGTAGAAGATAATGCAGTGTGAGCAAGGCTAAAATGGCCAAAAATCCACTATTCTTTGGAAAAATGTGCCTTTTAGTTCTACTGAAGCTAAGGCAGTTGGCGCAAGTCACCTTTTCTCCCTGGCTTCACTGTAGTTGTACCTTTCAAAATGAACTCTCTCATTTGCCAAATACAAAGAAGAGAATAGTGTTTTCTCAGAGGACCACAGGATATTAAACATAATTAAAAATAAAAGTAAGATTCCCTTTGAATCTAGAAGAAAATTTGCCCAAACTTCTTGTTCCAAATGAAGGTAGATTTTATTGCAGTCATTACCATAAGCAGTCAAGAATTCCCTGAATCCCTGTTGGACGGAATTACATCAGGTACGTGTGTTGTGATGTTTTCTGTTTTGAGTTCTGTTTGTTTTTTATTTATTGATAATTCAGATAATCTCAGTTTCAGGAATTTGTTTTCTACTCTCCTAAAATGAAGCTGATGTTCATCTCTTCCTTATGTTATACCTATCTTTATGCACCAATTTCATAGAAAACCATTGTGCATTTTCCCATGGAATTTTGCGTGACAGTTTAAGATCAGCGTTTACTGTAATGGGCAGACTTAAAATGGTCCCCGTGATCCCTGACTCCTGGAGTTCACTCTCCTTGAATGTGAGCAGGACCTTTGACTAGAGAATACAGCAGAGTTGGCCAGATGTATGTGATTCCGTGGTTATCTTATATAAGATTGGAGTGCATGTCTTGCTAGAGTCTTTTACCTCCTTATTGGTTTTGAGGCAACAAGTGGCCATACTGGGGAACCCTACATGGCAAAGAACTGCAGGTGACCTCTAGGAATTGAGGGCAGCCTCCAGCTGAGCCACTAAAGAAGTGATTTCTGCCAACAATCTTCAGAAAGCACAGCCTTCCCCGGTTGAGCCTCAAATGAGACTGCAGCCCTAGTCAGTACCTTGATTACAGCTTTGTGAGACCCTAAGTAAAGGAACAAGCATAACTGAGTCAGGATTCCTAAGCCACATAACCTGTAAGATAATAAATGTGTGTTTTAAGTGGCTGTATTTGTTGTACAGAAATAAAATGAACATACTTACTAAAAAAGTTTTTAGCTGTTGTGAGTCCTGGTAATTGGATTTGTTTTCCAGTGATATCCATGAACACTGTGTCAGTAGTGATTATTGATACTGATTTGTTTTACTCATATTTATTCAGGATCTGGGTATTAAAAATAAATTCAGACTTTCAACATGCTGATCACCTCTGCCCTTCTCCGTGTGTGTGTGTGTGTGTGTGTGTGTCCATGTGCCCATACATGAGTGAATGGATGTGTTTTTAAGCTGAATCATGACACAGGAGGTTGTTTATAAAGGGTTTTTTGGAAAACAAAAGCATTGTCTCTATGAGGCAGTTCCTTAGAAGCCAACCCTCAGCAGTGTCTCAGTGTTTCCCAAGGGATTTCTTCCTGCAATTTTTCCACACATTATGCACTAGATTTTAGTTTGTGATACTCAGAATTAGTCATCAAGCCAAGTCTTTTCGTGTTCTATGGTTTGACCAGCCCTGTGCAAGTCTCCGGGGAAGCATGAAGGATGGGTCAACCAGAGTCCCATCCCTTGAAGCACGGTGGTATTAGAGCATCACTTAAAGGACAGAGATACATTACCCATTTGGTGAAATAATCTAGAAGACCTGCAAACTAACTTAGCTCACAAGATCATATTCATTAGCCAATTTACTTCAGAAACCTTTAAAAAATCACTTTACCTCATCTGTACATTCCTCCTTCCCTCTCTTCCTCTCTCCCTCCCTCCTTCTTTCCTTCCCTACCTTCTTTCCTTCCTTCCCCATGTTGTTATTAAATATGCTCATTATTAGAATAGTATGAAAGACACTGAGGCATTTTTACATATCTTGTGAAATGCTCCTTATTTTTATCTCTTCCTACAGATTTCTTAATTATCAAAATAATCTAAAAAGATTCTATTTGGAAACAAAGAGAAGGAGGGTAAAGTTGTGTTTTTAAATAGGCTGATCAGTGCTAGAGATAATAGAATAGTTTTAAATTCTAGCAATTATAGATCAAGGCTCCATATACTATTTCTAAAAAGTCTGTGAACGCCTGGGAAATGTGAATGTTTCCCACTGCATCCTGCCGATGACTCTTATTAACCTATTGGTGATGTCTTTCCCAGAGATTAAGCTTTGATCTGCTTGTCATCTCACATTCTGTCTCACCACAGTCTAGAGCTTTCAGGTCCATGGGGAACAAGGATGGGGCAGCAGCTTCCCTGTGCCAGGACTGACTAGGAAATTCTGGAATTCTATGACCAGGTACCTGGGAAGGGAGAAGAGCTCTCTGAGTTAAAGGTAGTCTGGGAGCTTTTGAAGTGAAACTGTCATGGAAAAGTGAAGGAGTTTGCTTTGTGCAATCATCATGCCATAGTCTGACAAGCCAATGGAAAGAGAAAGAAGGAATTTTCTCTCAAGACGTCAAATAATTAGTTGAGTCATGAATGCAAGCAGGTAGGCAGAAAACAGATATTTGTACAGAACTTATTTCTCTTTCTCCTAATGAAGTTTTTGAACAACAACAACAAAATGGACCTTTTGCCTGAGAAGCAATTCAGCAGCCATTGCTTCAATAGCATGAGAACCAAATGTGACTGGAGTGCTTGTCCTCTGTCCCCTCATAAATGTTAGTATTGAGGCCTTATAAAGAAATAGAACATCTGCTTTTTATACATAAATACCTACACATAACCATCTGCAAATAACTTACGAATACCCATAATAAACACAAAATCCATCTTTATATTAAATGCCACTGTGATTCTGAGCATTTTAATATGCTGTGAAGGCATCAGAGTAAAACAGAAACAAGGTTATATCTAAAGAGGAATGCTAACTGCTCTGCTTGGCATGCCCAGTACATTTAAGATAATGAGATATTTTGCTAAATTCATATGTTAGCAATGTGTCATGTGGAGTCATGAAGGATCAGAAATAAAAAATAATAATTGTCCAAGCCATCAAGAAGGGATCAGAAGCAGGCTTTGATCACAGGCTCTGAGCAGAGTTACTGTGGAATTGTAAATTACATAGAATACAGGTGGCATCACCCCAGATTCCTGTTTATGTATTTAACTTGTAACTTCTCATTCTGACATCACAGGAATATGTTTCCTTACTTAACAAAGTGAAATAAAAAGTAAATAAGTTCTTTAATATTGACACATAACCAAATCAGAGGACAACACAAATTTACATGACTACTTGTGAGGCAAAAGAAGGAAAATTCAAAATTTTTACCTTCTAAAAGTAGACATTGTTTAAAGCACATTTTAATAAGTGTTACAGAGTGATGTTTCCATGTCACCTTTAAATACCCCTTACTGTTTCTTTGGGCTTACCAATTTCAACATGAAGGTCCAAGTTAACTTCGCTAGAGGTGATTTGCACAGGCTCATATACATCTCTTCCTCATATTCAGTGACCCCACATTAGTAGCTTTAAATTGGCCATGTTGAGAACATTGACATCATAGAAATTGGCAAAAACTAGAAATCGAGTAACACATGCTACCCATCTTTTTTTTTTTTTCTTTTCCCCCTTCTTGGAAAAGTGTAATCCAGTTGTTAAATATTTATCAATATAATGTAAATCCTTGTTTAAAATATTCTAATCCCCACCAATGGTTTTATTTTCCTTCTGCCTCTCTTCTGCTGCCCCTAAATTAAAGTAGGTCTTTTTATTTGGGGCTAGGACCAGTTCCATCAAAATATAAAATAGATGAAAAATGTTTTGGGGTCTTTTTGCCCTCTTTTCCTAGACCTTTTCTGTTTCTCCTCTTGTCAAAACCTCACTTTTTTGCTTTAGCTTTTCAGCCCTGCTTCAGCCCTAGGTCTTCCTAAACCAGAGAATTTTCCAAAAACAGTGTGAATATATATGCTGTAGGCTGGAACAGTCTTCCCAAAAATTAGTCATTAGAAAAGTAGAACTAAAGAGAAAGAAGATATAAGTTTTATATGAAACCCTATAGAGATAGGAGCTCCTACAAGTATTTTCAAACTTGATTAACAACAGAGTAAATTATTGAAGAATGATTTAAGAAATGGAAGTATGAGAACTTGGGGCTGATACAAAGATGTGGGGATTCAGAGATGAGGGGCAGGCACAGAAGAGGAGAAGAGACTGAGTATTTGTTACCACGGAAATTCCTGGACGAGTTGGGTAAATTTTGTATTATAAGAAAACACTCCTTTTTCTTCTATATAAAAATTTTTTTCAAGTGAGTTGTTAAGTTCATTGTGAGTCATGCATTCCTTTGTTCAAGTGTGGACAAATGGTCCTTATTTTGTTGGAATTTTACACTGGCAGATCAATGGTACAACATGGTGAACCCCCCACACCAAAGACACACAGGTGTACTTAAAGGCTGATCTTCTACACTACACATCTATGGACTGGCTTTGGGGTGTGTTCCCAAACACTCAGAGCCACCCTGAGCTGGGGAACTGGTTAGTACAAGTCTCTTTATATATCCCTTACTCTACAGTCATGCACCTGGGGTCGTGCAAACATCCTGAAACCAACCCAAGCTCTAGGAGTCAGAAAAGGCCCTGAATGCATCTTCAATACAGGATCTGTGCACACAGCATGGCCTCCTTCTAGAAAACCAGTGGGGCTCAGAGGCAGTCCAGACAAAAGCCTTATTTTAAGGGCTGACGGAATAGGCTGTGTTTCCCCAACAGCCTGCCTTGGTGAGTAAACACCAACCATTCATTCATTTATTTACTCACTCGGGTTAGAGCTTTATGTTTTCAAGTTTCTAATATTAAATTTCTTTTTCTTTTTTCTGGAATAGGGACTATCTTAATCAGCTCAAAATACCATAGACTGAGGATTAAACAAAGACATTTATTTCCCACCATTCTGGAGGCTGGAAGTCCAAGGTCAGGGTGCCAGCCTGCATGGCCGGGGTTCTGGTGAGAACTTTCTTCTTGGCTTGCAGACCTTCTCCCTGTTTCCTCACCTGGCAGAGAGAGAGAGAGTGAGCCCTGGCGACACAGGGACCAACCCTCATGAGTTTATCTAAACCTAATTACTTCCCAAAGACCCCACCTCCAAATATCAACACATTGGGAGTTAGGACTTCAACCCATGAATTGGTAGAAGGGCAGGAGGTGGACACAAACATTCCATCCATAATTCTAGCTGGTAATATCATTGTTAGAATCCGTTGCCTTGCCAGTCTCAGAAAGCAGGACACTGAGATGCAAAGACATGTACATTTCCATTTGAGGCAGGTGTCAGGAGATGACTGAGAGGCCACTGAGTTTAGAAGATTGGATCAGACTTTGAGAGGGAATCTGGGTTGCTGGATGCAAGAGGCTAGTAAGGGGTGATGAGAGTTCTTCACATAAATCAACCTATAACTCACCCAGCCTCTGTGTCCCAGGAGCCTATCTATTATTGATCAAAATGTCAGTAGACCTTTTGGGTTGTGTTTCAAAGAGTAACCATTATCTTAGAGATTCATAGCAAAATATGAGTGGTTTCCAGTAAAATAAATCAGTTTCCTTTATCCGAGCTAGAAACACCTATTGGGACTTTTATCAAATTATTTGGGAGAAGAAGGAGGTTGAAAGCACACTTCCAATTGAAAAGAAGCATATTTATTGAAGTTCAGAGGGCTAGAGAGTTGTTTTTTGATTGACAAAATAATGAACTTGCTGATAGAGTCCAAAATTAGTTGGCTGAATTTGTGTTCATTTCTCCATAAATTTGCCAAAGTCAGAAGAGAAAATCCATAGAGGCCAAATGAAGAACCATTTGATTAAGCGTGTTATCAGCCTGGTTGTGGCCAAATTCCACCCTCATATATTCATGCACACATTCTTTGCTATGAGTTGCATATGTGCTTTGTGGTTGTGGGCAGATTTAGGTTTGTTTTTCTTTCTGAGTCTTTTCTGGTCCAAAAGCTCATCATTTAAAGTTTTTGGAAGCAATTTAGAAATGCTATTAGATTCCCAACCCCCCCCGCCGAGTTTTGGAATACTTGCAGTTATTTTTTTCTGGCACAAAAACAATCAAAAAGGAATAAAATGTCAGGATATCTTCCAAAGAGAGACATAAAGGTAATATTTTACTTATACCACGATTTGTTTATTCTTATTTGTTGTTACCAGAAAAGTTATTTAATATTTTTAAGTGAAAGGCAGATGATTTCAGGGGATAGAAAACCTAAAATAAGAAGTGTTGCTATGTAATTACAGAGAATAGTTGCTTTTGTTCTGCCTGTGTTTAATTAAAGCACCATTTGAGAGATTTAAGAATCAGGTGGTACCGTTGAGTCATTGGATACATTTTTTTAAAGCAGCAGCTTGAAATGTGATATAAATTGATCTTAAATTTTAAATTCCTAATCATACACTTCCTCTAAATTGGTAATCATGAGAGCATTTCTTTTTAAGTAGTTTGTGATAATTTGGGAATTTGAAAGAAACTTTAAAGGTGATGTTTTAAAGTTACACACAGAAGTATATTGGATGTGTTGACTAATAACTTTAAACATATTTATATTGGTATTTTTCTAGCACTTGAAAAGTAATCATGTTTTATAGCCTAAGTCATATCCTGTCCATAGCACAATGCATAGTCATAACTGCTAGTTTTATGCATGAAAATTAAGTATTGCTCCTGCAAAACTGAGGAGTTAATGTCTTTATGTGCTTTTTCACAAGCATTCCTTACAATGGAACACCAAATGCCTACAATTTGAACACATGGCTGAGGGGAAAAAAGAAGAAAAAGAAAATCAATCCTAAGCCAGAAATCTGAATAAAGACAATGACTTCAGGTCATTTTTGTAATCGTCTTTGGTGCTTCAGTGACTAAAAAACACATGCAGAGTGCAAGAGCACCTTGCTGAATGCTACACCCTTCTCTCCTCCTTGTGCAGTTACGTTAGGTGCAGCTCCAAAGCCTCCACAGCTGTTGTCTCTACTCTCCACTCAAAACAATGCATGTGCAACTTCCCCTTGTGGCTGGCTTCATACTCAACACACCGATGCTTTGTGTGAAAAGCTTTCATTAAAATTGAGTTTAGCGTAAGTACGGGATAGGTGGAGAAAAGATTTTCTTCTCTCTAATGGTTCTCCAGGGCACACTGTTTAGCCTTCAGGAGACCCAGGAATAGATACGAGCAAAATGTTTTTACACGTGAACTATTCTTTAATCCCTTTTTTGCTTTTTCGGTCCTTGAACTTCATTCCCTTTCTTTTCATTAACATTTACAACACATGCTTTACAAGGAAAGAAAGTGAAAGATGTGTAATGATTCTGCCTGCTACATCTGACTGTGTTCCATTTCTCACATTCTATCCTCATATTTTTCCAGCCACCTGAGTCTTCAGACAGTTTTACCATCTTCCCTATTTTAACCCCAATTTAAACATCCACAGGAAGCCAAACAAAACATGCCCATCTGCTCCAGATGTGTCAAATCAAATTCTCCTATTTTAATTTTTTTCCAGACAAACCCTCCAACAAATGTATAAACAGGTTGCTTTTTAGAAGAAGTAAAGATTAATGTCTCTCTGGAAAAAAAAAAAAATTCCCATGCATTTTGGAAAGTCTGGCTGTTTTCCCCTTCAAAAAACATCATGTAAACTAAATGCACAGCTTGATTCTCCCATGTACCAGAAAGGGAGCAACATCTTTGAGCTCTCTTCCTGAATCCTCTGCTTGGTCTGGGCGTATCCTGTGAAGGAGAAGAGAATCTACCCCACAGCCAGATGCTTGCATTTGGCCACAGTTCATTTCCGGGCAGCCTGGAAGAGAGCATCCCACAACATTGAGCAGAGGCGGCCAAGATACTGTCGGGTGATCAGGACAGCTCCAGCCTCTGTGTTCCTGTGGAGCCTCCTTTCTCTCCAAGGAATTTGTCGCATGGGACTGCATAATTCAGTTGTCCATTCAGTCAACAATGATTTACTAGCAACCTACTTTGTGTTAGGCACCGTTCCAGGGTCTGAGCATTCAGCAGTGAGCAAAATAACACAAAATCCTTGCTCTCATGAACCTGGAGATAGACAGTGAGAATATACGGCAATAGGCAACATGGTAGGTGGGGATGAGTACTCTGAATTAAAATAAGGCAGGACACAGGGATGGACAGTGACCTGGACAGGACAGTGTTGGGAGCTCAGAAGTGTGTTAGCTACAGTGGTCAGGGAAGCCTAACAAGTGAGAGGACATTAAGGCAGGGAGCTGAAGGAAGGGAGAGAGTGGCTGAAAGGGCAAAATCCCTGGAACTCGGACATGCTTGATAGGTTGAGTGTCCACAGGAGCCCCGATTAACTACAGGAGGGTGAGCAAGGGGAGAGTAGAGGGAGGTAAGGTTAGAAAATTAACTGTACGTCAAATTATGGAGTAGTGAGCTTCTCAAACTCCAGTGTCTGCGCAAATCCCCCAGGGATCTTGTGAAACTACAGGCCTTAATTTAGAAGATCTGGGACAGGCCCAGGGTCTGCATTCCTACCATGCCCCCAGATGATGCCCCTGCCTCTACAGCTCCCCAGACCGTGCTTTGAGTAGCAGAGATGAAGGCCCTTCTTGCCCACAGAACAAATTCTGCTATTTCTTTCCTGTCCATTTGAGTTGGTATGCAACAACTATATATATTTATGGGATAGGAGTGATATTTCGATACATGTACACAGTGTGTAATGATCAAATCAGGGTAGTTAGCATATCCTTCACTGTGAAAATTTATCATTTCTTCATGTTGTGAACATTCAAAATCCTCTCTTCTAGCATTCTGAAAAGATACACCAGAGTATTGTTAACCGTATTCACCCTACAGTGCCACAAAACACTAGAATTCATTCACCCTAACTAGCTGTAATTTTGTATCTGTTAACCAAACTCTTTGCATCTTTCAATCTCCCATACCCCTCCCTGCCTCCGATGACTACAGGTCTATCTCTGTTTCTCTGAGTTCAATTTAGTTTAGCTTCTACATATGAGTGAGAACAGGTAGTATTTATCTTTCTCTGCCTGGCTTATTTTAGTTAACACGATGTCCTTCAAGCTGATCCATGTTTGCTGCAAATGGCAGAATTTCATTCCTTTTTACAGCTGAATAGTATTCCATTGTGGATGCGAACCACATTTTCTTTATCCATCCATCTATTGATGGACACTTAGGTTAAAGGTATTCTGCTTTTACTATGAGTGAAGTGGAAATTCTTCGAGGCTTTTCTTTTTATGAGACAGGATCTCATTCTGTCACCCAGGCTGGAGTGCAATGGCACAGTCATAGCTCACTGCAGCCTCCACACGCTGGGCACAAATGATCCTTCTGCCTGAACCTACTGAGTAGCTGGGACTACAGGTATGCACCACCACACCCTGCTAGTGTTATATTTTGTGTAAAGAAGGGTTCTCACTGTGTTGACCAGGCTGCTTTGTATGCTTTTGAATACAGGGGAAGTAGGATCAGACTCGTTTTTAGGGAGCCCCTCTGGCAAGGAAGGAAGTAGGAGACCTCCTGGGAGATAACTGGAATAGTCTGGGTGAGATATTTCAGTGCCCAGATCTAGGGTACTTGCAGGTGGGACAGCTACAACCAATGCCACTTCAAGTGAATGTGAGGATCAGCTCTACCCGTGTGGAAAATAAGTAAGGTTGTTACCTATGGTCTTGCGGAAGCCTACAAGTCAAAGGCCTTTTGATGGTTGGTGAAAATCACATCTGATATGCGTGATTCCTCATCTGCCTCATTCCTGAATTTAATTTCTATCCATGACGCGCATATTACCATTGAATTAAACGTGAAGTCATTGCCTCCTGCCATTATAATGTATGTATGCTATTGCAGAGGAAATGCTTTTTATCCACCTCCCAAATAAGTAAGCATAACTTGAGCTTGCATTACAAAATGACACACTAAACTAAAAGGGTATTCATTTAATATTTTTAAACATGATTTTGGTGTCTTTATATTTAGGTAAAGATATTTTATTGTAAGTTCATCTCAGGACAAGATACTCCACTTGGTATAAAAATTAACATCCAATCTGTAGCCTGTCATTGTAGTGTGATAGTTTTGTTCACTTTGAATTTCCTAGCTAAGTTATTTACCTAAACAATCATTGTATATGTTTCAAAATATTTAAATTTTTCATTTCCCTCTGATTTTATAGTTTTCTTGATACACCTTCCCACATATCTTTAAATTTCACTGATCTAATGGTTCTTAACCAGGGGTGATTTTGCCCCCCACCAAGGGATATTTAACAATATCTGCTGACATTTTTGACTATCGGGAGTTGAGGGTTGCTACTGGTATGTAGTTGGCAGAGGCCGGGGATGGTTAAACATTCTGCATACCTGGGAGGGCCTCCCATAACAGAGGATCATTCATTCCAAAATGTCAGTAGTGCCACATTTGAGAAACCCTGGCCTTCTGGTGACCCCTTCAACTGTAGCCTTCAACTACAGAAAATGAAATTCACCAAAGATCCCCACAGCCATGCTCTGAAATCCTTCACAGTTTGCACTGAGCCATGCTTCCCACAGGCTTCTCCAACAAAGGGGATTGCTCTGAAGGCCAGCTTTGGCTCCTGGATTCTCCAACATCCATGCCAAACCTTTCGTATGCAGCACAGTAGCCTCAGACATTTCCAGCTAACCTTCCTTCCTTCCCGCTCTCCTTCGCTAGGTTTGGACTAGCATCTCAGGCTGAAGGCCCTTCTAGCCTTTTCCAGCTCATTCCCAACTTTCTCTCAGGACATTTTTCCTATAAAATTATTGCACATTTAATCTCATTTAGGGTCTGTTTCTCAGAGATCCTAGATTAATATATCATGGCATTAAATCATTGAAAATAATGAATTGATGATCTTTCCTCATTGTAATGATATGGGAAGCAAATGTTCTGATAAACAGAACACAGAAATGGCTCAGAAATGAGAAACTGACTACTAAATTGTTACTAAAAGCAACAGAATAAGTAAGTGAGAAATAGAGCTATTTTGAAAAAAAAAAAAAGTTGAGAAACCCCAATCTTAAAAAAAAAAAAAAAAAAAAAAAAAAAGGATAAAAGTCTTGGCTGTTGTTCATGTATCTTATTTAAAACCCAATTCAGGCCTCAACTGAAACAACTAAAATTAGGAACCAAAATTGCATCCCCTGACTATTCACACTTTTGAAACCAGAGTGGTTCTGGACATAGTCATGAGGTCATCATTCATAATTACAGTAGTAATTTCAATTCTTGGGTTTCTAACCCAAATCCTGCTATCCTCAGGAAGCTTGTCAGTATTTGCAGCTCTACCCATTAGATGAGATCTACCCATTGCCTTTGGTCAGGAAGAGTCCTATGTATGGACACATCACCACAGACCACTCAGAGTCCCCCTTTACCTTCACTGGCTCATTCTGCCTCCCTTCCTCCTTTCCATGATACTGATCACTCTGGGTAGACTCTGCCCAGGCAACAATTGCCCTCTGTGCTTTGCCAAGCCCCATCTTGCTTTCTGGGAATAGATGAGTCCCTCCAAAGATGGGCATGTCCCCAGCCACCCACCACTGTGCAGGTGGCAGCTGATGTCTATTGTCCTGCAACTCACATATCCTGATCTCTGCTCTCTTATGAACTCCACCCAGAGAAATATTCAGATCTTATTCCTGATTCATAAGAGGCTGTGTTTGCCTTGGATTTAACCAGGTCTGATGACTTTCAGGATTTATTAGGTTGATGAATAAAGGTAAATTCTCTCCTTTAAACTAACACAATGATCTCTCTGAATCAGATTCTCCGTATACCCGGCCAGCAATATTAGAGAAACCCCGGAGATGCCACTACTTGAGGGCTGGCCTACCGCAGAGCTGGCATTTATGTTGTGATGATAAACATTCTTGAAAAAACCCCAAAAGAGATCCTGGCATTTTCCTAGTGCCTTTATGTGCCATACCAAGTGCAAACTGCTTTTTATGTACTAACTCATTTAATTCCTGCAAGAGTCCTGTGGCATGGTTATTCCCATTTTACTGACAAGGATACTGAGGCTCAAAAAGTTGTTTTTGTGGTTGTTTTGGTTTTTGTTTTTTTTTTGTTTTTTTTTTTTTTTTGAGACAGAGTCTCACTCTGTCACTGGGCTAGAGTACAGCAGTGTGATCTTGGCTCACTGCAACCTCTGACTCTCTGGTTCAAGAAATTCTCCTGCCTCAGCCTCCCAAGTAGCTGGGATTACAGGCACGTGCCACCATGTCCAGATAATTTTTATATTTTTAGTAGAGAAAGGGTTTCACCATGTTGGCCAGTATGGTCTCGATCTCCTGATCTCGTGATCCACCACCCACCTCGGCCTCCCAAAGTGCTGGGATTAGAGGCATGAGCCACCACGCCCGCCAAGGCTCAGAAAGTTTAAATGACTTGCCTAATATCACAATGTTAGTAAGTGGTAGAGTTATAATTTGGATTATATTTAAATTGGAAAAGTCTGTGATATTTCTAGATGATATTCTAGGTAACGCTAGTTTCCAGCGGGCACTCACAGTTACCCGGGTCTGTTAGGTTTGAGTCTGCTATGGTTTTGTGACTGATGTATAGGGTAACACAATTAAGGAACTCTCCACTGAAAGGCCAAGTCTCCACTCAGGCACGTAGGTAGCTGGCAGTCCTCCTTGATTCTGCCAGCCAGAGCCAGCTTATTGAAAGCAAAAGCAATCTGTTAGGACAGTGCCCAGACTTCTAACTTCACCACGGAGTCTAGGAACCAAGTCAATATCATCAGTCATTACTTTCCGTCAACCTCCATCACTTACATGCAATAGGTGCTCAGTAAATGCTGATAAATTCTTGTATGAATAATAAATGAATGAACAAACAAAAGCATTTGTCTGTAAAAGTCACAGAGTTTTAGAATAGAATGTAAGTGTGCAGCTTGACAGATTCAAACTTCTGCAATATCCCCACCAAGTGGTTATCTAAATTCCATTTGACTTCCCGTGGCAAGGAATACGCACACACACTTTCTAAGGGAGTCTTTCCACTTCATATGACTCTGGCTGTTCAGAAGGAATCACTAATCAAATGAGATCTTTGAAAAAAAGTCGAGAAACTGGAAATAAGTAGGAATTGCTTTACCTGACGCTTATCAGCTTACAGGCTTGCTCCAAAAATTTTGTTCAATTTGAAAACGTTATGCTAAGTGAAATAAGCCACACACAAAAGGGCAATTATTGTGTGATTCCATTTATATGAGGTACCTAGAATAGGCAAATTCACAGAGACAGAAAGTAGAATGGAGATTGCCAGGGGCTATAGAGGGAGAGTAGGATGTTATTGTTGAATGTGTTTGGGGTTTCAGCATGTGGTGAAAAATTCTGGATACAGATGTTATGATGGTTGCATGTCAATGTGGGTGTCCTTCATGCCACTGAATTAGTTTTTTTTTTTTTTTTTCAGATAAACCATGAATCACATTTTATTTTATTTTGTCCTTTCAACTTTTATTTTACATTCAGGTGGCACATGTACAGATTTGTTACATGGGTAAAGTGCATGTTACTGGGGTTTGGTGTACAAATTATTTTGTTACCCAAGTAGTGAGCATAGTACCCAGTAGGTAATTTTTCCTTTTTTTTTTTTTTTTTTTTTTTTTTGAGATGGAGTCTTGCTCTGTCACTCAGGCTGGAGTGCAGTGGCTCGATCTTAGCTCACTGCAACCTCCACCTCCTGAGTTCAAGCGATTCCCTCTGCCTCAGTCTCCGGAGTAGCTGGGACTACAGGCACCTGCCACCACATGCAGCTAATTTTTGTATTTTTAGTATAGATGGGGTTTCACCATGTTCGCCAGACTGGTCTCGAACTCCTGACCTCAGGTGATCTGCCTGCCTCACCCTCCCAAAGTGCTGGGATTACAGCCATGAGCCAAGGCATCTGGCTGGTAATTTTTCTTCCTCATCCTGCTCCCAACCTCCATCCTCAAGTAGCCTCCCTCCAGCAGCATCTATTGTTCCCTTCTTTGTCCCTATATGTACTTAGTGTTTAGCTTCCGCTTATAAGTGAGAACACACAGTATTTGGTTCTCTGTACTTGCATTAATTCGCTTAGAATCATGGCCCCTCCAGCTGCATCTATGTCGAACAATTAAAAATGGTTTAAGATGAGCTAAGTGAGGTGGCATGTGTCTGTAGTACCAGCTACTCAGGAGGCTGAGGCAGGAGGATTGCTTGAGCCCGGGAGTTCAAAGCCAGCTGGGGCAACATAGTGAGACCCCCCCATCTCTTTTAAAAATATTTCAGATGGTAAACTTTATGCTATATGTATTTTACCATAATAAAAAATTGGTTGAAGAGGAGTACATACAAACACAGCAAGGAAGTGTTTAACTCATAAATTTCAGATACGCAGTAAAAGAATGTATATGAGAATCGGTCAAGGACATTCTGAGGCTTTAAGCTTCAAGTCAAGAAAAACAACTGCCTTTCTGGAAACTTACACCACTCACAGAGTCTGGTGGGCTATGAATTTGATGGCACAACTTTTAACTTGACAGTGTGGAGATCAAGGGTATAGGAATGTAAAAAGCTTTGAAAAGTTTGAGAGTGGAGTTTGCTCAGCTGGGCACAGGACATCACAAACACATGTGGTGCATTTGTACCTTTGGTGGACAAAGTATCACCCACAATGTACAGGCGCTTCCCTGGCTGGACAATAGGTCTCTCTCCATCCCCTCTCTGTTTCAAGAGAAGCCATTTTACTTAGGACCTTCCACTCTGAATATGAAGGGTATATCATTTCCCTCTCAAATCCAGACTCCTCTAGTTGAATGACTGAGAGCCAACAGAAGGGGTGTATGCACCCTTCATTAGGCCAGATTTACTGTCTGCCTTCCGTAAGTGGTTCAGCATGCTCTCTGTCCAGCTGTGGCTCCTGCCTGCATAACATGCCATCAGCTTTCTGGTTCAGAGAGAGCGAATTTTCCCCTAATTGCTTTCAATGAGAGGTGGGAGGCAGGAGGGTGTGTGCCCTGTTCAGGGCCTTTCGTCTCCTCATCAGCCTCACCAAGCCATGAGAGCAGCTTTCACATTCAAAGTCTTCTTTCCATTATTTGGGTAAAAAAGTTTTGTCTCATAACTTGGGATTTAAGAATCTTCAACAGGTTGCTCAACCCTTAAAGATATGACCCACCTGGACTTTAATAGAATTATTTAAACATGTTATTTGGTCTTATGATTTTAAAAGGAATCATAATTCCTACTTATTTGAGAACTTTAATTCCTATATAAGAATAATTTATTCTCATTCATACTTGTAAAAAAAATTGCATCCTTTGTTTCAGAAAAGGGGAAAATAGAGGAAAGGTTAAAAAAGAAAACTAAAAGGCATTTGGTGTTGCTTAGAAGTACATGTTTTGTAATATACATATGTGGCTTTGATCATAAATAATGTATCAAAGACATATAATACCAATTTCTGTTCTTTTTTCTGAAATCTTAGAATTGAGTCCTAGAAGAAATGCCAGGCTAAAGGGCGTGTGAATTTCTAAGTTTCCTGGTATGTAATTCCAAATTGTTATTCCAATTTCTGGCGTGCCATATTACATCTTTATTAGCATTCAGGATTATCTTCTTGGTTAATAAAATCAAAAATAGCATTTTGTTGTTTGAATTTTCATTACTTTGATAATTGATAATATTTAAAGATGTTTAGGCTCTTTCTTTTTCATTTGCTCACCTTTACTGAAAATCTTTAGGAGACAAGATTCTCTCACATTTTTTCTACTGAGATTAATGCATTACTGATATGACTTCTAACATATAAACTAGTGAACATCAAGAGGATAAGTCTATTGCACCACTTGTTACCTGGGGCAAGGTAGTATCCAGTTCATTAGGGTGAAGGTCAAGTAAGTGTTTCGTTTGTTTAAAGGGGAACATGGGTAGGAGTTATCCCAAAGTTAGAACGCAATGAAACCCAACTATATAGTAAAATATATTTGGGGCTCAACTCTGTTAGCCATCAAAGGTAGTACAAGGCATCAGAAGATGAAGAGGGTTTTGAAAGAAAGAAGGGGCATGTCAGATTAAGGGGTAGAGGAACATCAAGATAATTTTTTTTTTCTATTAGAGTTTCTCTATTAGAGTTTCTATTAGAGTTTCTCTAATGCGGGTAGAAGAACAGCAAGATTTTTTTTTTCTATTAGAGTTTCTCCATTAGAGTTTCTCCATTAGAGTTTTTCACCTGCAAGCAGTTGGCTTTCCAGTCATCTGGCATTTCATTCTACTTTTTGGAATGGCTTGAGCTGAAATTAATCAGGCTCTGTTGACGATGCATCCACTGGGGTTTCCCCAAGTGGATGCCTGGAAAAAATTCCATCACAGAATATCTATGTCTTATCTTCTTGGGGGTTAGGAGATCCCCCAAATGTTTTTTTGCTGTTCTTGTTTGATAAAGGATGTGTGGAGGACCTGGTGCTTGAGAGTTTCAGTTTGACGTAAAGGTACTAGTTCTGGAGAGTCTCTTGGGCCACTTTATGTTAACAAAGACTCTCTTGATCAGCCTTTAGTTAAGCTCCTCTGAGCTCTCTCCTTGACTAGGCTTCAATCTTGGGCTTCTGTGTCAGTCCTTGTGGAGTCCAGTTTTAGCAAGAATCTTGCAAAGTCAATTTAGAGAGACTACCCCACCTTTTATATCTGATCAATTTCTTCAATCCCCACTTGTAATGTATAAGCCCTTGACCTGTCTTGAGTAGAAATCTCCTACCCTTCATGTCTCCTCCTAGTCATTTTCCATCCACTAACCCCACACTCTGCTCTTTGACTATAAATCTTCATTTGTCCTGTTGTCTGCAATGTTGAGGCCAATCTCTTTCCCCTACCATAATACCTCTATTGAAATAGTCCTGAACAAAGTCTTCCTTGCCATTTTCACACGTAGCAGAATAATATAATGCTTGCTTGCCTGCCTTCCTGCTTTCCCGCCTTCCTAAGAGTGCAGTGGTGTAATCAAGGCCGACGGCAGCCTCGACCTCTCAGGCTCAAGCGATCCTCCCAGCTCAGCCTCCCAAGTAGCTGGGACTACAGGCACATACCAGCATGCTTGGCTAAATTTTGTTTGTTTGTTTGTAGAGACAAAGTTTCACTATGTTGCCCAGGCTGGTCTCAAACTGCTGGCCTCAAGCAATCCTCCTACCTCAAGGTTCCAAATCCAAAAGTACTGGGATTACAGGCATGAGTCACTGCACCTAGCCCCATATTTTTTTCTTTAACAATGCCCAGAGCATATGCTGAGTTTCCCCACACTGTCTGGGGCAGAATGGAATATTACACAACTGGCCGGGGAAAGAATGTCCTTGGTTTTTCCATTGCACTCGAAGCACTTCCACAAATAGCCCATTTGTCCTCCTTGCAATTAAATTAGAAAAACTGTCTCCAAGCTTGGTTTGACCTATCTGTAGCTCTTTGAAAAAGAGTTTGGATATTTGTCCACTCCAAATCTCATGATGAAATCTGACCCCTACAGTTATAGGTGGGGCTTAATAGGAGATGTGTTGGTCATGGGGGCGGATCCATTATAGATGGCTTGGTGCCATTCTGGTGGACCTATCTGTAACTTGGTCTTTCCTCACTCTCTGTGTACCTAAATCTTGGTCAGGCTCTGTCCAGAAATCAATATAAAACATAAAACCTTGAGGCATTATAAAATCAGGCATTCTAAACTGGAAAGGGCCTTCAATAATTTAGCCCAAATGCATCACCTGTTTTACAGATGAGCAACCTGAAGTTCAGAGAGGTGGAACTTCCTCTAGGTCATCTGCTGCACTGGTGATAGAGGCAGGACTAAGCACTCTCGGTGCAGTGTTCCTTCTCTGAGTCATGTTGACTACTATATGCTCATACACAGTCATAAACTAAAAATCTCAAGCAAGTCAAAAGCATGCAATTACAAGACCAGAAGGCTCCTCAGTGATTATCTGGGAGTCCAGGCGTCCAGGGGACTTGGCCAAGTTTTTGCAGCTGTTGATGGTAGACCAACTACAGAAATACATTTCTCTTTACTTTCAGTCCAGTGCTCTTTTCCCTGCAGTACTCTGTGCAATACCAAAGGGCATGGATGTCCAGGATTGGCTGAGGTTAGCAATTACTATGGTATTTTTAGTCATGTCTACTTGGAGTAGGGGGTGCTGATTTTTGTTTCATGTGTGTTCCTGAGACTTTTTGATGAGGTTCCGTATGCCTCACTCTAGGTGGTGTTTTTATTAGTACCATGTTGTCTTCCTATAAAGAGTTTTTATGGTGAACAGAAAGCTGTCTGGATTATTGCGATGGTTGTAGGCAGGAGGGAACATGGTGTGTGGCTTCTGAACAAACTCTGGCTGCTCTTTAAGTTCAATGAAGTGAAAAAAAAAGGCAAGTTAATTGACTACAGACATATGCAGGAGAGCTCTCAACTGAGCCATAAGATCTTTTGGAATGTGGGTGTTTACAAGGTAGCTATAAGCACTCTCATAAGTACTGCACCTATGAATCATGAACTTTCATTGTACATAGCTTTCCACTGCTTGCTTCTTGAGGATACTGTTCAGCCCATCAGTAATTTTTAAAGATCCTTTAGCAAGTTATACAGAGGAATGCAAATGTGAAAAAACAAGGCGCCTCTACCTACTGATGGCATCTTTGATATTTACATTGGCCTGTTGAGTTTTATCAGCTGGATGTTGCTACAAAACACATCACCTGAAAATTAAGTGGCTTGAAATAATGAGTATTTGTGGTTGTTCAGAAACCTATGGGTCAGCTGGGTGGTGCTGCGGATCTGAACCAGGTGTGGCTGATCTTGACTGGGCTCTTCCCTGCTGCAGAAAGCAGCCAGAAAGGTAGGTGGGGGCTGGTGGTCAGGGGCTGGTGAGGGATGGCCTCACTCCTATATTCTCCCATTGGCTGGCTGTCAGCCAGGGCTGCAGTGATGACTGGTAAAATAGTTTGGATATTTGTCCACTCTAAATCTCATGATGAAACTTGATCCCTACAGTTATAGGTGGGGCTTAATAGGAGGTGTGTGGGTCGTGGGGGTGGACCCATTATAGATGGCTTGGCGCCATTCTGGCAGGATCCAGAGAGTTCTCACTCTTCGTTCCTGCGAGGTCTAGCTGTAAAAAAGAACCTGGCACCTTCCTCTCCTCTCTTTCTTCCTTTCTCTCTGGCCATATGCTGCCTGCTACCCTTCACCTTCCACCATAAGTAAAATTTTCCTGGCCGGGCACGGTGGCTCATACTTGTAATCCTAACACTTTGGGAGGTCGAGGCAGGTGGATCACCTGAGGTCAGGAGTTCGAGACCAGCTGGGCCAGACTGGTGAAACCCCGTCTCTACTAAAAATACAAAAATTAGTTGGGCATGGTTGTGAGCACCTGTAATCCTAGCTACTCAGGAGGCTGAGGCAGGAGAATCACTTGAACCCGGGAGGTGGAGGCTGCAGTGAGCCGAGATCACACCACTTTACTCCAGCCTGAGCAACAGAGCGAGACTCTGTCTCAAAAAAACAGAAACAAAAACAAACAAACAAAAACTCCATGCTTCTTATACAGTCTGTAGAACTGTGAGCCAAATAAACTTATTTTCCTTGTAAATTGCCCAGCTGCAGGTATTCCTTCATAACAATGCAGATGAACCTAAGACAACAGGTCTTTGTGTTCTCCTTCATCCAGCATACTACACGAGGTTTGTTTACATGGTAGAGACAAGGTTCAGAGAGAAATGGTTGAAACCAGCATAGCTTCTTGAGACACAATGCCACTTATGCCACATGCTATTGGCCAGAGCAAGTCACAGAACATCTGGATTCAAGAGGAGGGAAATGGATTCCACACCTTGATGGAGGAGATGCAAAGTCATATCATTTGGGACATGGATACAGGGAGGGGTGCAATTTGGGATGTTTTTGTAATTAACCTACCACAGGCTTAAGGAGGCTTTTAGGATTTACCTTCTGCTCGAATGAGTTTCAACCACCATGGCTTAGAGAACATTTCTTAAAGCTCAGTCGTCTTTCATGTTCTCCAAAGGGACTAAGTTTTATTCCATGGTCAGTCTTTTCCAAGTGTTCTTGGACCTTATACAAAACCCAAGTTTGGAATTGCGGCACCTGGATTTATTCATCAAGCATTCACCAGTTCCTGGTTCTATGTATGTGTACACAAAACTCAGAACAGGGCATTCCTCTGGATAAAGAAGAAAAATAGAGTCAGTCAGAAAAGAAGCTTTTTGTCTAAGAATACAATCCACTGTACTATCACCAGACTTGGTTCCCTTTCAATGTCAAGAGTAACACATTCCTTTTATGTGTTGCTTAATTTGCTTGCTTTTAAGCAGTTCCTTGTTTCTGGATTGTCTATTTTGATTACATTGAGATGCCACACCAACTCATCATGTCTAAGAGCTGGCAATTTCTGAAGGAAATAAACTGTTCAAAATTAACTACCCTCTCACTACATACATAGCATGCCCATGGTACATATCTTCCAGCTGACTTGTGCTAATATACTAGTGATTAGAACCAAGACTAAGAAAAAAGTCCATTGCCATTTTCAAACAATGTGGGTAGAGCTGAATGATTGATTCCAAATAGTTATTTTGCCTAAAGCAAGATAGATAGGTGAGAGAGAGAGAGAGAGAGAGAGAGAGAGAGAGAGAGAGAGAGGGAGAGAATAGAGAAATGGATAATCACAAACTGCCATTTAGAGAAAATCATTACTACTAACAATGATAAGAGTGATTAGCAAGTTTATGGATAGCATGATGGGTAGCAATTTCTGTACAAATGTGGCTGGTTTTCTCTAAGTGTTTTAATTCTCAGAATTGTTTCATGACTGTTTTGGAGAAAATTGTGGAGGCATGAAAAGAATTTCGTAACTGAGATAGATATTGTACCTTAGGAAATATAAAATTTAACAAACCTGTAGAAAAGGAAAACTTAGGCTTTGACTTTAAAAGCCCATTCCACTTACAAGATTCCATTTTTTGTTTATTCAATTCGGAAAGCACATTTTCTTATATAATCAATAGGAATATTTTTATGGTATTCTCAAGTGTAGTGTGATTCCAGGTCTCATAATTCCTTTGCACTCAAAAAAGGAACTTTGTTACATCTTGCCACTCATGCTCACTCTTCAGTGGGCAAAGTGACTTTGTCATACTGTCACCATCCTTGATCCACTGCCTGGTCCTTGAACACTAGGATTCTTCATTTCCTTTTGCATTGTCAGCATGAGGAAGGGGAGGGGGAGGTAAGATTCTAGACAGCTGGACTGAAAACAATGGAAAAATCCTAGTAACAGCTTGAATCACTCACTAGCAAGAGGAAAATGTGACTCTCGTTTCTTTTCCTCTTTAGCTTTTGTTGATTTTTTTTTCATAATGAGCTCAGAAAGAGGGAAAGATCAATATTCATGTTGAGTTGATATCTGTCATAGTGATATTCAGTGATTATAACTCTCCAATTCTCTCTAGGACAAATATAACCATGCAAACAGGCTAACTGCACTTGCTGGCATGGTTCCTTTGGAAACTCCTGAATTTCTCTGAATTACAAACAGAAGGAGAGTTATAGATTATTTCTCTTTAATTTTCTGTCTCTTGACGAAATCTCAGATCACAAAAATTAAATCTTTCTTAACTGGTGATTTCTTATTCATTGATGACTCCTTAAAAGATATGCAGAAAGTATGGCCCTCTAACTCTTTACTTTTGTAAGCTCTTGAATCCTGAAGGGATGGACTTCCTGATTTCTGTTCTCTCAGATTCTAAGGAGGAAAAGACTTCTCTCTTCCTTTCAAGTCTTCTCTCAAGTCTACCTATTGCTGTCCTACAGAGCAAGGACCCCACTTGTTCTCCAGCTCCTCAGGAACAGGATTCTTGGTTGCCTAACTCTAAAATAGGACTTCACAATGTTATTGTCAAGGACAAATGAGGGCAATGTTAACATATTAAAAAAAAAAAACTAGTCAGAGATTGCTTGATTTTCAAACTTGATAGTATGATTTCGAAGTTACATAATCAAAATTATAGTTGTATTTAAAAATTTAAATTCAGCTTACAAACCTTAACCTATTTGTAAGTCAAGCAAATTTTAAAAATCCTTCTTAAGAGAAGCTTGATTAATGATTTCTTCTCATTTTCAAATGTAGTTAAACATTTTTAAACACTTAAAGCTTGATTTGTAAATTTAATACATTTAATTTTCTTTTAAGTACTTTAGCTTGTCTAACTTAACAAAGGAGATACTCATGAATATTTGAATAGCTCAATTAGATACTTATAAATATGAAATAGAATTATTAAGTTCTTTTAAATTTCTCAATGTGCTGTAAACTTGTAAGGATTTCAGGTCAAAACCGTAAGTTTAAATCATTTACTTGATTTAACATTTTAAATTGGAAGCAAAATTGTAATTCACTATTATTTTAATTGGCCAAAATATCTTAAAATTACAAGTATATAAAATATCAGGGCCAGGCATAGTGGCTCATGCCTATAATCTCAGTGCTTTGGGAGGTGAAGCCAGGATTATCACTTAAAACCAGGAGTTGAAGCTCAGCCTGAGCAACACAGCAAGACCCTGTCTCTACAAAAAATACATAAATAAGCCAGAGGTGGTCTTAGCTATTTGGGAGGCTAAGGCAGAAGCCTTAGCACGCACCTGTAGTCCTAGCTATTTGGGAGGCTAAGGCAGAAGGATACCTTAAGCCCAGGAGTTTGGGGCTGCAGTAAGCTGCGATCACACCATTGAACTCCAGCCTGGGTGATACATCAAAACTCTGTGTCTATAAAAATAATAAAATAAAAATATGACTATTTAATGCAATATTATTTGATACTATAGGTTTCATTTCATATAGTTAAATGAAATAATTATATATACAATATATACTATATATATAGAGAGAGAGAGTTTAAATATATAATTTCTTCTTAATGCTCAATCTTATCAGAGCTGAAAGATGGTTACCCATTAAGGAATTAATGACACCATTTCACATATGATTGCAGTTACCATCCCTTGTAATTGCTGGGCTAGCTCCCTCAGCTTGCTGAGATTTTTTTGAGGCTCAGAGGACCTCCTCTCCTAAATGAGTACTGGGTTCTAATGAATGATGCTAACTGTGCCCTGTTACAGTGGCTCTGTCATATGCCCACATGAAGTGATGTCACAGACCATATCCATGATATCAAAGCTATACATTACTAAACCTTCTGCCAACCCACAGATGCCCGAAACTCTCATCCTCCTAGTCATATCTATTGATTAGATTTTATTAGATTTGCTGCAAACTGTTTTTATAATGTTCTTCCTAATCACCTGATTCTTATGTCTATTCTATTGAGATCTATTAAATTATGAATGTCTCTCAAGACTCTATCTGGCTTTATAGTGACAATGTCAAAGGATATTTGTATTAGTTAGGGTTCTGCAGAGACACAGGACGTGTGTGTGTGTGTATGTGTGTGTGTGTGTGTGTGTGTACACAAGTCCCAAGATGTACAGGTTATGTTGGCAAGCTGGAAACCCAGGAGAACCAATGGTGTAGTTCCAGTATGAAAGGCAGCAGCTCCATACCCAGGAAGAGCTGATACTTCAGTTACAGTCCAAAGTCAGGAAAAGGCCAATGTCCCAGGTTGAATACAATCAGGAAGAAGGAGTTCTTTCTGATTCAGGGGAGGGTCACCATTTTGTTCTCTTCATGCCTTCAGCTGACTGGATGAGATCCACTTACATGAGGTAGGGCAATCATCATCCACTTACACGAGGTAGGGCAATCTGTTTTAGTCAATTTATATTTAAATGTTAATCTCATCTAAAGCCACCCTCACAGAAACACCAGAATAATGCCTGACCAAACATCGGGTTTCTCATAACATATAAAGTTAGTCATCACGATATTTTCCTGACATACACTGTGAGAGCACTGACCTGGAACCCTCTGACTTCTGTCAGCTATCTAATAGATAAATCTTTCTAATCTTGAGTGTTTGTAAAGCAGTTAGATATAAATTTGAAAATTTTTAAATGAAATGATAAATCATGTGTGACCTCTTGAGTCTGTTAATTCTAAAGTAAAAAGTACCTGTACAAATTTTTATCCACCTGTTTTCTGAGACAGAGTCTCGCTATGTTGCCTAAGCTGGAGTGCAGTGGCTAGATCTCAGCTCACTGCAACCTCTGCTCCCAGGTTCAGGGGATTCTCCTGCCTCAGCCTTCCTCTCAAGTAGCTAGGACTACAGGTGCACATCACCACTCCCAGCTAATTTTTTTGTATTTTTAGTAGAGATGGGGTTTCACCATGTTGACCAGGCTGGTCTTGCGCTCCTGACCTCAAGTGATCCACTGGCCTCTGCCTCCCATGGTGCTGGGATTATTGTTGTCCACTCTTGATACTATTTGGCATGTGATTTAAAACAAGCAACAGTTGAAAATATAAACTAGAAAATGAGCATATCTGTTCATCGTTGCTAAAGGCTTGATACCAGCACCAGTTACAGGAGTTTATAGCATATCTTTTCAGACAGAGGCCTCTTCATTCCGCGTTTAGAGGTGTTGGTATTCTCTGTTGCAAGATGTTATTCAATCAATTCAATCCTGGGTTTTCAGCATCAGCAACATTACATGTACATTTATAGGAAGAAGACCAGAGTAGAAACACTTTCATTTCTTCCCCCAACTGTCTACAAAACAAATAATGAAGATTACCTGAAATTTTTACTTTATATTATAATCTTAAAACTATTTATTTTGGTAACATCTATGTAACCCAGATCAAGAAAACCAAGTGAAAATCAGCCTATTCCATCCTTTCAAAAGGCTTTTTTATTCCAAAAGATTGGATAAAATTAGTTACTCCCTTTATCGTGAATTTTACTACAAATATTACATTTGCAAATGTCCCATCTGACTGTAATAAATGCCAGTGACTTTAACTCTGTGGCTGGTGATATGAAGAAAACCATATGTGGTAGATTCTAAATATATAACCACAAAAGCCAAACCCATGATTGGGAACATCTCAGCAACTATTATTGATTACTACAGTTGAAGGGGTTGAATCAGTTTGCATGGCAATTCTCCTTCTCCTGTTCTTCCTCCCATACCCACTCCTCCTCTTTCTTATATTTCTCTCTTGCTCTCTCTCTCTCTCTCTGTTCTCCATTTATTCTTTCTTCCTAATTAGTAGTAGCAGTAGCAGTAACCAGAAAAATATTTGAGAACTTTAAACTAAATGCTTAACTAATAAGGCAATAAATAAAAGGTGTGGTATTGAACGAGGAGTAAAAGAATGTATTCCACTATGTTGAGAGACATTTATGAAGTATATTGAGTTACGCAGACCCTAACAAACATTCAGAAACAATAAAATAGAGACAGTGTAAAAGGCTAACAATGGACTGGGCTCGGTGGCCCATGCCTGTAGTCCCAGCACTTTGGGAGGCCGAGGCGGGCAGATCACGAGGTCAGGAGTTCGAGACCAGCCTGACCAATATGGTGAAACCTCGTCTCTACTAAAACTACAAAAGTTAGCCAGGTGTGGTGGCACACGCCTTTAATCCCAGTTACTCAGGAGGCTGAAGCAGGAGAATCGCTTGAACCCAGGAGGCAGAGTTTGCAGGGAGCTGAGATTGTGCCACTGCACTCCAGCCTGGGCAACAGAGCAAGACTACATCTAAAATAAAATAAAATAAAATAAAATTACAGCTAAAAATGGCCCCCAAAAGATATCAGGTTAAATCCTTGGAACCTGTGATTGTTCCCTTACATGGCAGAATATCTGATTAAGTTAAGGATCCTCAGAGGAGGAGCTTAACCTAAATTATGAATGTGGTAAATGCAATCACATGGATTCTTCTAAGAGAGACGGGGGTGTTTTGAGATAGACACACAGAGAAGGCAATGCAAAAATGGAGCAGAAGGGGTTATAGCTACAAGGAATGCCAAGGGCCACCAGAACTGTGAGAGGCAAGGAACAGATTTTTCCTTGGAGCCTCCGGAGGAAGTAGGCCATGCTGACACCTTGATTTTTGTACTTCTGGCCCCCAGATCAGAGAATACATTTCTGTTGTGTTAAGCCAGCAAGTTTGTAGCCATTTAGCTGCCACAGAATACTAATATGGACAATGATTTCTGAGAAAATAAAAATATTATTTTGAGAAAACAACAACTTTCCTTGTTTGATTTTAAGGAAAAGCCATTTTATTTTAATTTTTCTCTATTATTTTGGGTTTTTTTTTACATTGAGGTTCCCTTTATTTTTGACTCTTTTTTCTTTTTTCTTTCTTTTTTTTTTTTTTTTTTTTTTGAGATGGAGTTTCACTCTGTCGCCCAGGCTGGAGTGCAATGGTGCCATCTCAGCTCACTGCAACCTCTGCCTCCTGGGTTCAAGCAATTCTCTCGCCTTGGCCACCCAAGTAGCTGGGATTACAGGCACCTGCCATCATGCCCAGCTAATTTTTGTAGTTTTGTAGAGATGGGGTTTCACCATGTTGGCCCAGCTGGTCTTGAACTCCTGACCTCAGGTTATTGGCCCACCTCGGCCTCCCAAAGTGCTGGGATTACAGGCGTGAGCTACAGTGCACAGCCTATTTCTGACTCTTTCTTGACGGCCATCCATGCTGGAGGAACACCCTCATGTGCCTGTCAAGCCCCAATCCCACTCTAGAAATTCAGATTCCCTTTTCTGACTCTGTAGGATGCCTGTCCACAAAGGTCTCATAAATCCCCAAGTCCACATTTTCCCCAAGTCCTCCCCTACTGGCCACCTTTCCTTTCCAACTCACACGGAGCAGGTGTCTGAAACAATGGGTTTTGTGCAGAAAACATATTTTAGTCAACTGTTGTATAAATATTCTAAAGTAGTAATTAAGATTTTAAGCATGTGCTCTGGCTGGCCATGGTGGTCAGATTGCAAACAGCTGGCAATCTTATTTCAGCAGTAGACTAGAATCTGGTCATAATTTATCCAAGGGAAAAAAACTTGTCATTAAATTCTCTCCAAGGGTCCTAAAAATTTAGTTTATCAACACCCACCTTGTCCATTACTGTTTTTAAATAGTTTTTTAAATGTCTAGATTCCAGCCCTGTGTAGAATCAAATATATTAGAACTTAGTCTTATTACTTGGTCTGAATTGGAAACATTTCCAGTGCCTACCAGTTGCACACATCATTATCCACTTATAATTAGTTGTTTAATCTGAAAAGAGCAAGTTCTGCTCCATCACCTAACATCTGTTCACTTTTACTCTTAGCTCTATTCAACCAAATCCAATTATTGTCAGGAGAGGCTCTGGCAGACTTGTATCATTTACGAATGGTTTCTATTTCTTTATAGATTCCTAATTTTTTGTTCTCATAGCTGCTACATTCTCTGATAATAAATAACATTATGCAATTATTTTTCGGAACTTGTGCTTGTTTTCAAAATAACAAGAATAAGAACTAAAGATTTATTTGTCTGAAGTCACACAGCGCCTCAAAACATATGTCAAACACTAAAAATATTAACATCCCCAAACTAACACCTACCTATAAAAACTCTAGCAATTCTGAGAGAAATGGATTATTTACAATCCTCTCTCTGCTGTTACTGTTAAATATCATATTAACTCCCAGTTATACTGAAACCATTTTAAATGTTATATTACTTTGACCTTGGTTGTGAAAATAAAGTGTCCAGTGTAATTGTTTAGGGATACTATAGTTCCTAATTAAGACAAAATTTTCAGCAAAGATGGTTAAAATTTGATAAGCTTTTACATTTCTGTGTAATTTCTCCAAATAATGCAATGATTTCTTTTTAAAAATATATAAAAATTTCCATAGTGAAATATGCATGTCAGAATAAATGAAAATTTTATTATGGATCTAAATTTTGCTCCATTGCAACACACCTAGAAAAGTTGGGGTACTGGCAGAGTGAACGCACAGAAGAGATTCTGGTGAAACCGAAAGTGGATTGGTAGGGAAATTGCTTTACAATAATCTCTGCTACTTGCTTTTCATGTAGGGATTTGAGAATGAGTTTCTTATTTCTACAACTTTCTATTTAACAACTGAAAAGACCTAACATCTTATAATAGGATTATACTCTCTGGTAGAATTTTCATGATACAATTCATTTAAATTATGTTCTTTGCATGTTCTGATGAAAACATTTCCTATGATGGCATTGTGCTCTTTGTATCTCCAGGGAAGTCAACTGATTGGAAAGAATTTTAAAGAGACCTGGGCCAGGTGCAGTGGCTCACGCCTGTAATCCCAGCACTTTGGGAGGCCGAGTCAGGTGGATCACGAGGTCAGGAGTTAGAGACCTGCCTGGCCAACATGGTAGAACTTTGTCTCTACTAAAGATACAAAAAATTAGCCAGGCGGGGTAGCAGGAGAATACTCAGGAGGCCGAGGTTGCAGGGAGCTGAGATCATGCCATTGCACTCCAGCCTGGGTGACAGGGCAAGACTCCATCTCAAAAGAGAGACTTGATGGTTTTCTCTTGAAAAAATAGTCTCTTAGCCATTTTCCACTGCCATGAGTACATGTACATTGAAATTAGTGATACTGAATTTATTATTGGCAAGATATGTAAATAAGATTTACTGTAGATTACCAGCACATTAAGGACCTCCCGGACAAAACATGTGCACATTTTCTGGCTGAGAGGTGCAGTCATTGAAGTTTTGTAAACAGGAACATAACATATTGAAACCATATCTATCTATATGCCAGTATGTGCTCTTACATATTAATTTCTGTTGTGAAAGAGGAATTAATAGGAAAAAGAAAAGCAAGGAAGAAACATTCAAAAATTCCTTAACGGCCAGGCATGGTGGCTCATGCCTGTAACCCCAGCACTTTGGGAGGCTGAGAGGGGTGGATCACCTGAGGTCAGGAGTTCGAGACCAGCTGAGGTCAGGAGTTCCAGACCATCCTGGCCAACCTGGTGAAACCCTGTGTGTACTAAAAATACAAAAATTAGTTGGACATGGTGGCAGGTGCTGGTAATCCCAACTACTTGGGAGGCTGACGCAGGAGAATCGCTTAAACCTGGGAGGTGGAGGTTGCAATGAGCCGAGATCGTGCCATGGCACTCCAGCCTGGGCGACAAGAGCGAAACTCTCTCTCTCTCAAAAAAAAAAAAAAAAAAAAAAAAAAAAAAAAAAAAAAAAAGCTTCCTTAAAAACAAAAAAAGCCTATGTTGCCATTATTTCGGCTATTGATTTTTTTCTAGTACAAAATATATACATATTTAATATATAACCTTGGAAAATACACAAAAGAAAATAACAAAGCACTCAAAGTCCTGCTATCTAAAAATAAACAGTTTGCTTCTAGAGTTATTTTTATTCATATTTTTAAAACATATTTATGGGCTGGGAGTGGTGGTTCATGCCTGTAATCCCAACACTTTGGGAGGCCAAGGCGGGAGGATCACGAGGTTGAGAGATTGAAACCATCCTGGCCAACATGATGAAACCCCATCTCTACTAAAAATACAAAAATTAGCTGGGCGTGGTGGCACACACCTGTAGTCCCAACTACTCCAGAGGCTGAGGCGAGAGAATTGCTTGAACCCAGTACTCCAGAGGCTGAGACAGGAGAATTGCTTGAACCCAGAAGGCAGAGGTTGCAGTGAGCCAAGATCACGCCACTGCACTCCAGCCTGGTGACAGAATGAGACTCCGTCTCAAACAAATAAACAAATAAAAACATATTTATAATCATAGTGAGTATTCCATTTCTGTGTCCTGCCTTTTTGTATTTATCTAAAATTTAATTTAAAAATTTTTAGATTTCCCTGTAAAATTCTTTGGAGAACCAAACCAAGTTCATAGTGATCTATTGAGTCATCTATTGAAATAGCTTGGCATTACATAAAAGCAGTCCCTTCAGGTCTGAGTAAAACCATAAATAGAATTTTCCTTTTGGCATTTCCTTCATTTTAGACTCATTTAAATAGTAGGTTTATCAATGCAGTTTATTCTGAGCAGAGGGATGACATAATGTATAATCAGTTATCCAAGTCAAAATGCCAGGAAAGTATATGAATAGGTAGCAACAAGGTATTAGGTTGAAAAGAAAATGCTTGGCTGGCTTTTAGATGGCTTGCCCTTTAGTTGCTACTTTCCTTGGACCCTTTACAGGGTCTCCAAGCATGAAGGACTCATCTCTCAGGAAGAAGTCCTTGCCCAGGGCTGTTTATCTTAGTTGAGTACAGCCAAGTACAAACCGGAGCGAAGTTGGGTCTTGATCTCCTGTTGGGTGCCACTGTCTCTGCTTTCTTTTATGGCCAACAAGCCTATCAAAGACTACCACAAGCCACATTTCACTTGATAGCATGGGTAGTGGAAGACAGCATCCAAAGCCAGTCAATCCAAAATCATGGCTGCAAAAACGTCTGCAAGGATAAGGCCTGGTGGACCTCAAGAACTGTCTCCCTCTAGGAATAATCATATAACATTAGTATTTTGCAGTGAAAAATCATCCATTACACAAGCAGTCATATGCAATGTAATGAGAAGAATGCTTTACCAACTGTACTGCTAGAAGTGAATTAATTCATGATTTATTTTTAAGCGATTAGAACCCTTGGTTTATCTATAAGAACATCACTTAAATAAAATGTTTTAAAATATGCAATGCATATGCAATAGCATTAAAGTATTAAATAGCATCTTAAAGAGCAAAAGAAACTATTAAAACTAATTAAGTGGATTTGTTGGCTAATTGGTGTTTCCACATGTAGTTATTTCTGCAATTATTATTCATTTGCTGATTTACATAGAGCTATTCTCTAAAGTTACTCTGGCATTAAATGAAGCTAGAAGATATCTCCAGTTTGGAAAATCTATAAAGCAAAGCATTTTCAACTTAAAGTTGAGGTGATACTGAATCAAGTCCTGGCAGAATTGACTACAGACTCAGAAGGAGTATGTTTATTCCCTTTATTTCTTCCTATTTCTGTTTGAACTAATATGGCAAAGGTTTTCATCTTCCAAACTACACTTATCAAGTCTATAAAACATCATATGAACTATAAAGCACAGATTTAACTTTGGGAGGCCGAGGCGGGCAGATCACCTGAGGTCAGGAGTTCGAGACCAGCTTGACCAACATGGAGAAACCCTGTCTCTACTAAAAATACAAAATTAGCCAGTGTGGTGGCAAATGCCTGTAATCCTAGCTACTTGGAAGGCTGAGGCAGGAGAATTGCTTGAACCCGGGAGGCGGAGGTTGCAGTGAGACGAGATTGCACCATTGCACTCCAGCCTGGGCAAGAAGAGCAAAACTCCATCCCCTCCCCCCCCCCAAAAAAAAAGAAAGAAAAGAAAAAGAAAAAGGCCGGGCGCGGTGGCTCACACCTGTAATCCCAGCACTTCTGGAGGCCAAGGCGGGCGGATCATGAGGTCAAGAGATCAAGACCATTCTGACCAACATGGTGAAACCCCGTCTCTACTAAAAATATAAAAATTAGCCGTGCGTGGTGGCTTGTGTCTGTAGTCCCAGCTCCTCAGCAGGCTGAAGCGGGAGAATCACTGAACCAGGGAGTCAGAGGTTGCAGTGAGCCGAGATGGCACCACTGCACCCCAGCCTGGGGACAGAGTGAGACTTTGTCTCAAAAAAAAAGCAAACATTACCAAATGCTTACCTAGCAGAGTTACAACTGCTATAACCCTTAACATTTAAACAAGGGAAATCATCATTTGAGAATTGTATTTCCTTTTCATACAAACTAGTCTTCTATGGTAATAGATTGGCTGGATGTTTTTCCAGTATGTTTTCTAGATAAATAATCCTTGGAGCCATTGTTTCCCTAGGAATTACCAAAAAAATAAAAACAGAAAGCAAAAACACGTTTGCTTTCTGCTGGAACATATATCTCAGGCAGTGCTGAGGACTAAAGATAAATTTGACACCTATGGAGGACTACATTCTAAAAATAAGATTTTATATCTAATTTATTTGCATGTTAACCAGACTTATTTGTAAAGACACACACTCTGGAAAGTAACCTCAAAAGTACTCCTATAAAGCTCCTCGTTTTGAAAGTCAAAGTAGAGCAATTCCTGGGCAGATGATAATGATACTGCAGAGACATGTGAAGAAGGAAAAAAAAAATAATAATTTAGCTCCCTGTATTAGTCTGTTCTCATGCTGCTAATGAAGACATACCCAAGACTGGGTAATTTATAAAGCAAAGAGATTTAATGGACTCACAGTTCCACATGGCTGGGGAGGCCTCACAATCGTGGTAAAAAGCAAAGGAGGAGCAAAGGCACATCTTACAGAGAGGCATTCAAGAGGGCATGTGCAGAGGAACTACCCTTTATCAAATCATCAGATCTCATGAGACTCATTCACTATCACAAGAACGGCATGGGAAAAACCCACACCCATGATTCAATTACCTTCCACTGGGTACCTCCTGTGACACATGTGGATTATGGGAGCTGGAATTTGAGATGAGATTTGGGTGGGGACACAGCCAAACAATATCACTCCCTAAGACTGTTACATTTCAGCAGTTAGATGAAGAGAGAAGGACAGGGTTCAGATTGAATCATTTTGGATGGAGGAGAACATATAAATAACTGAACAATAGGAGCACCACCTAGTGTAGAGACAACCTATCACAGGCATATACCTCACATGACTTCATTGTCCTCACCCAAACCTTTTCCACCATCAGATTTCACCCAGAACCTTCCTGTACCATAGAACTTCAAGTAAGTACCAGCCCTGGGGGACTATTCAGAAAGCTAAAAAAACCCCTGCAATATGAGATTGAACACTCTAAGATTGTTAACACTTTTTTCAATAAGGTTAGATAACTAAGATGACAAATAAAAATATTTAAAAACATTAATAAAGAGGAACTGATTCTCATAGAATTAGTATAGCTGAACTTTATCCTCTTAATTTATTTCATGAAGAGACATAGATAGGATTAATTTTGGCTTTCTACTATAACTGTTTCCATCAGGGAAAATAGATTAATTTTTAAAATATCACCAGAAACTTTGAGTTGTTTATCCAAGAACCTCTAAAGACACTTTACATTGCAGAGTAAGTTAATAACATGGGGAAATACAATGCTAGGGAACATGTGAAAAATAAAATTATGAGTTACAAACATTAAACATTATTTCGGTAGAAACAGATTGGTGGCTACAGTCAATTATTAAAGGATACCATTAAGTTGTCAGGAATAACTGTTGTAGTTTTCTGAAAATAATCACTTTGTTGTAGCTTTAGATTTGAATAGCTAGAGCTATACACACGAGAGATGCACATCAGGCCTTAGACACAAGTTCCTTCAGGAAAATGATTCACTGGCTATTTAGGGGGCTGACAGCCAGTATATGTTATTTTCAAGTCACAAAGAAAATTGCATGGTTGTGTACTCTGCTTTAATTTACATCAATGGAAGATGAGCTACGAAGCAGCTATTGATACAAAAGAGAAACCCATTGTAGGAAACGAACATTTTCTGTAAGCTGCATCTACATTCTTCCTGATCAGAAAATAACATGGAAAATGACATACTTGTTCCTTCTTCACATTTGAAGAAAATGTTACAGCTGCATAATGCCTCCATGATGCAATTCTGTATTTAGACCATCTAAGCATTGAGCCTTGGGATACTTATTCTGTAACTATTTTCTAAGAATAACCTGAATAGACCACATGGAATTTGGTATTAAAAGATATAAACAATGAAAATGGGGGGTAGGGTCCTGTGCCTCAGTGAAGTTTAAAATTTAATTGAACTTCTAAATAAATGTTTAAAAATAGAGCAGTTTCAAAAATACGAAAGGTAGAATATTCATAGATCCCTGAAGAAACTTCTACAGAATCCCACAGTTCCACAGTCTCTGATTCAGGAAATTATATTAAAAGTTATATGTTGGCATTTTGGAATTTCACTTGGTATCAGCAGGATCAGAAACTTACCGGCAGACAGAGGCAATAAAATCACATCAGTGGTTGGTTACAAATGAAGTCATCCAGTTGACCCAGGGTATGCTTTGGCTAAATTTTGTTTTGGATTATCACTAAAATATAATTGCAATATTGGATAACTGTAATAGATCTCAAGGGCCCTCTATTAGTCCATTTTCATGCTGCTGATAAAGACATACCCAAGACTGGGCAATTTACAAAAGAAAGAGGTTTATTGGAGTTACAGTTCCACATGACTGGGGAGGCCTCACAATCATGGTGGAAGTCAAGGAGGAGCAAATCACATCTTAGGTGGATGGCAGCAGATAAAAAGAGAGCTTGTGCAGAGAAACTCCCGTTTTGAAAATCATCAGATCTCGTGAGACTCATTTACTACCATGAGAACAGTGCAAGAAAGACTGGCCTCCATAATTCCATCACCTCCCACGGGTTCCTGCCACAACACGTAAGAATTGTGGAGTTACAATTCAACGTGAGATTTGGGTGGGGACACAGCCAAACCATATCAAACCCACTTTGCAAAATATCAAAATAGAGAGGAAAAGTATAAGTAACTGAAGAGAAGGGTGCAGTGTGCTGAATACAAATATGCTGACTGAGGGGGAGCGAATGTACCTACATCCCACTTTGCCTGGGATGGTCTTGTTTTACCCATTGTCTGACATTCTGTCTAATGTAGCATTCGTCCTGAATATTTCATTTAGTGATGTATTATTATTATTAGTTGCCTTAAAACAAGCCAAGATGTATTGGGTAGACCTCCACATTGTACTCCCAGTTTTGTCATGTTATGGCCTTAGGGGTGTAGGAATTCCCAGGAATTCTCAGGAAATCTGAAAGCTGAGAAATATAGCACAGCTCACAGGGAATAAGTAGATAAAACAGTGTCCTCAGAGCAGCCAGGGAGTGCTAACTCCTGATGATCTTCAGTGAGGCATTTGGTACTCCAACCTGTTGTGCCTTAGCCCTGAGCCCCAAGCTGTGAGGTGCATATGGCCCTAGCTAATAGGACAGTGGGAAAAGTGAGAAATAATGAATGAGGTTGTGTGTAAACTTACGTGTGGGAAACAGGTTGAGCTGTTCTGCCCTATTGCATGCAGAGAGTCGTCTGAATGCTATTGCCACAGTGGTTTTATTTTTATTGTGTGATGTAACCATATGCCAATTCTTTTCTTTGATTATTGAGTCACTCTTTATTGTATAATGCATCCTTCTGGCAATAATGAAATAAAAATTAGTAAACAGAAGTAACTGTTTAATGAAAATGAAGTATTTGAATTTCTGTTTATCAAGAAAGAAAAGACGAACCTGTGGCCAAGCGCGGGGGCTCACGCCTGTAATTCTAGCACTTTCAGAGGCTGAGGAGGGCGAATCACCTGAGGTCAGGAGTTCAAGACCAGCCTGGCCAATGTGATAAAATCCTGTCTCTACTAAAAATACAAAAATTAGCTGGGCGTGGTGGCCAATGCCTATAATCTCAGCTACTTAGGAGGCTGAGGCAGGAGAGTTACTTGAACCCAGGAGGCAGAACTTGTAGTGAGCCGAGCTGAAATTGCACCATTGCACTCCAGCTTGGGGCAAAAAGAAGAGAAGCTCAGCCTAAAAGAAAAGAAAAGAAAAAGAAAGAAAGAAAGAAAAGAAAAGACAAACATGTAACTTATACAAAACACTTGTTGCCATTTACCATGGGGATATAATGAATTAACATTCAGAAGTCACACATATGCTGAAGAAGCATCAGGATCTACTTCAAAAGTTAAAAACATAAAAAAAAAAACACACAGAAAAAAAGAGTGTCTTAAAATGACTCCACACACACAACTGTAGAAGGTGGAGCTACAGAACATACTTGGAAGCATGACTGTTTATTTAGATCAGATGATTGCTCTTTGACATGAAGTTAGCTCATTGGCAATTTCATGATTTCTTGTGCACATCCCACAGTGAAATGACACCTGTTAAAGTGCCAGCACCGTTAGCAGAAGAACTTTTAAAACAGAGAGTGGTGCCAGTTTTATTTCAATGTCATCAGATGTTCCAAATAGAAAATCACTCCAGTTTATTCTTGTAATGATTTCGTTTTCTCATCCAATTCACCGGAAGAAACTAAAGCTTTTTGAAGTTAATTCTGTTGAATGTATTATTCATACTATTTTGAATTCAGTTAATATTTAACCTATATTTCTAGCATTTGTCTAATGTTAACACAGTTTTTGGTGGAGTACTGCATCATGAAGAAACCTAACACTCTGAAATATAAAGAAAAGAAATTTACTTGGAAATAGTTTTTATGTACATATAATTCATACTTACATCCAAATAAGTTTTGATAGCATCCCAATTAAAATAAAAGCTGTAAGTTTCAAATTTTTGAAATATGTACATGTACAGTTGGCTGATCTGAACTGAAATTTTGTTAGGAAGGTAATGTTGACTACAAAAAAAATTCAGAATATCAGGATTCACTTTTTTCTCTGCTGCCTTTCTTCAGTTGGATTTTAGAAACTTTTGAGAGTTTAATCTACTGTGCTTTTAAAATTCTTCTGAGTGTCCTACAATAGTACTGAAGTTTTCATGACAGTCTTTTCATTTTGGGCCGAATATTGTTTTAAAATCATCTAGAAGTCTTTCATCGAAGTACCAATGAATGGAACAGTAAAAGCTAAAGATTTCAAAGCTTTTATCAAAATGCAATTTTTGCAAACAAATTATGAAAATAGGAAGGCATGGATATGTATCTGCAAAGGCAAGGGAGAAACTAAAGAATTGTAGAATAAAGCTCAAATATTATAAAATATGTAATCTGAAAACTCCAATTGTGTTTTGAAATATTCAGTTTGTGGGAATAATAGTTTGATGAAGTTTCAATTTTTAATTAAATAAATGTATATAGAACTGATATAATGAAATTGAAAAGACTTAGTAAAACATTCAAAAAAAATCCTAAAGACAGTTTGATGATTTTTGACTTTTAAATATTTGTTAATGAAAAGTATTCTTAGTAAAAAAATAAAATACTTGGGCTGAAATATTTAATATAAATAATTGAATTGAAATATTTTCCGTTTAGCACAAGCTCTGAGCTTATTAAGTACCTTGTACCTGTGGGAGAAGTTAGTCTTTAAAAGTTTAAATATTGGCCAGGTGTGGTTGGCTCACACCTGGAATCCCAGGCATGATTAATTTGGGAGGCTAAAGTGGGCAGATCACTTAAGGACAGGAGTTCGAGACCAGCCTGGCCAACATGGAGAAATCCCGTCTCTACTAAAAATACAAAAATTAGCCGGGCATGGTAGCACACGCCTGTAATCCTAGCTGCTAGGGAGGCTGAGAATCTCTTGAACCCAGGAGGTGGAGGTTGCAGTGAGCTGAGATCATGCCACTGCACTCCAGCCTGGGTGACACAGAGAGACTCTGTCTCCGATAAATACATAAATAAGTAAATAAAAATAAAAGTTTAACTATTATTGATTAAAGATAAGAATGAATTAATTTTGTCACTAATTTTATACATATTAACCATATCATGCCACTTTGAAGAAGATTGTAGGTAATCTATGAAAAATGTTCAAATAAGACTGTATTTTTTAAACGCTTTCCTTAGAAAAATACTAGTGATATACTATTAAAGACAGATAAAACTTTAAAAAATTGATTAAAGTACTTGCTTTCTACCTATTTTAATATTCAGATTAATTTATGAAGAATTTTTGGTTTAGTGAATGAAGCTATGTGTTATTTTACATTTTAGAAATAACTCTAGCATAGCATAGAATATTTTATAGGTATACTAATGTAATAAAACCAGAAAGTTGTTCACCAGATGAATTCTTAAAAAAAAATTACAATTTTTTTTTTTTTTTTTTTTTTTTTCGAGACGGAGTCTCGCTCTGTCGCCCAGGCTGGAGTGCAGTGGCCGGATCTCAGCTCATTGCAAGCTCCGCCTCCTGGGTTTACACCATTCTCCTGCCTCAGCCTCCCGAGTAGCTGGACTACAGGCGCCCGCCACCTCGCCCGGCTAGTTTTTTGTATTTTTTTAGTAGAGACGGGGTTTCACCGTGTCAGCCAGGATGGTCTCGATCTCCTGACCTCGTGATCCGCCCGTCTTGGCCTCCCAAAGTGCTGGGATTACAGGCTTCAGCCACCGCGCCTGGCCTACAATTTTCATACTTAGTCTATTTTCTTACTCTCAAAAGTATCCTAATTAGTCTAGTGCTGAAGAGTTTCAAACTAATTTAAAGAGAAATACACAAATAAGTGACAGGAAGGATTGCCGTGTGTATCTTCCAGTCTGGGGTGATGTTTAAATTCCTTAGAATTCACTTAGCTTTGTCTCTTCACCAGCCTTGGTTTGCCCCAGTGCTGTTCATCATTTTGACAAAAGTAGATCTCACGGGATGCTCACCCAGTCACCTTTTTGTAGGAACAAACTTTATAGTCCTTGCACTTGCTGATTCTCTAAATACTATGCTTTGGTCCAGGGGATATTATCTTAAGCCCATTTTTTGTAGTTAGTAACTAAGACTTCTTCCCAAAGTGACGTGCATGTTCATGTTCTTGCATTGCCAATGTGTAATGGATAAAGACAAATGTATAGTAAAAAAAATCATGAGGCAGTCTTTGGTTCTCATCCCAACTCTGTTGGCTGTGTGATATTTGGCAAATTATTTTACTTCTCTGAGTCTCTTTTCTTTCCATTGTAAAATACAGAGAATGATAGTTAAGAGTATTTTTGTGGAAATGAACCAACATAATGTAGCTCAAGTCTCTTAGCAGAGTGCCTGTGTTCAATAAATATTAATAAAATGACCCTTAACTCCCCTCAGCAAGTTTAAAAACAGGAAGTTTCCATTTCACCATTTACTTTCCAATTCTTTGCTGTAGATGGCCATAATGAGTCATGAGAGTGTGCATTTGTAAATGTCTGTCACCAATGTGAATTCACTTGAGATGACTCAAACCACATTCTATACTGGAAAAGGTGCATTTAACAGGCAAAAGAAAAGCCCAGGCCAGTTTCTTTCTGTATCAACCCTGGGTAAATCTCCTTAAGAAAAAATTCACAATCATGGTTTATTCACAGGGAAAGAATTTAAGTACTTGTTAGCATTCGAATGGGCCCTAAGGAAACTTGCAACTTAATTAAATCAGAACTTTCTTCTTGAGTTTGATCCATTAGAGTGAGTTACTAGCTGGGTATCAACTGCTTTCCCAGAAAGGCCCCATTGAAATTAATGGACTCAGGGCTTTGTTGAGTCTGGACACCAGAGAACTGGACAAATGACACTGTGGTTTATTAAAGAGTTATTACTGCAAATACGTTATATGACGCTTTCTCCCTCTCTCTCCATTTAATTCTGAATCTGCCTCTCAAAAGCCTTGACTCTGTATTTTAAAGTTGACATAAATGGTAGGACGAGGTTACTTTTTCCAGTAATGGAGAAAGGAGGAGTGAGGTTGCTCCGAATTTTGTGATCATGTTCATTTTCCGATGAATTTTTTTTTTTTTGCTGTGCCAAATATTAATGAATTCATTGATTGAGAATGCTACAAAAGAGGAGCCATTCATCAAAGAACCAAATCCAGTGATTCGTGGTCTGGGATTTTATCACTTATATTTCTAGAGCATCCTTTTGCTTTTACAACTTAAATTTAATTGAAATTTTAATCCCTAGCAGGTTTTTAATAAGGGGCAGCTTTTGAGACATTAAAAAACATTGCTCTCACTTCCCAAATAAGGAGGTGGTCCAGATATCCTTATGCTTTGGGGAGCATTTACTAAGTGATGGTACTTCCCAGTGCACATTTTTGGTTTTGTTGAAGTATCTTAAGCCGCCCATATGTAGTCAACTTCCCCTTATGGAATCCATTGATAAATCATGGCAAAAGGAAACCACTCTATGGAAATAACATCTAAAGGAGGCCCTCTTTATCCCAGAGAGGAAAACCCGAGAGCAGGCACAATCTGACTTACAGAAAAGAACCACTCCTTGATGTAAATCAAAAAACTAGATGTAGCTAATTAGACATGGAAAAAGGGTGGTTCTCCTGAAAATCTGGGGCCTCAGGCATTTTCTGGAATGTGTACAGTCAGAACGTGCAAGTTAGTCAGCAAAGAGAAAACAAGCAGCCACACCTCTCCCAAATACTGAATAGTCATCCTTCCTTTGTTGTTCAGAGGTGTTTGTCTTAGAATGCTGCAACTTAAAACCAATTGATTTTAAATAAAAATGGTAACCGTATATGTGAAAGTGTGGGGCTAGGGATTACCAAAACTAGCTGTGCCATTTCTCACCCTGTGAAAATGGCCCTATGGTCACCCAGGTGTGTGTGTGTGTGGGGGGGCTGTGTGTGTGTACTTTTAATCTGTGAGATGAGGATGGTCTACTAGTTGGTTCCTCAAGAACAGTCTAGATTGCTACAGGCTTTGAGGGTAGGTTGGATGCACACACAGGTAGGTGTGGTAGAAGTGGTGGTGAAAGCAGTGAGCGTGGCTGCAGGGTACTCTTGCCACTCACTCATTTTTGTTACCTCTCAGAACCTGTCTCTCTGTCTCCATCTGACATGGCTCCCTAGACGGTCTCTAATACCATTAGAAACTTCAGTGCAAATTGTGCAACCTCTCCAACATTGATCACAAACCCTCCCCAGCCTCAGAACTTTTCACAGATAGATGAGGGTTATCAGGGCTGCTCAGCCAGTGAACCCTGAACACACTGGGTGAGGCCACATTTGTAATCTCTTCTGGAAAACAGGAACCATGCTGCACTCACCCACTCCCATTTCTTTCTAGGGTGTCTCTGTTTTTCTGCTTTTAACCTTGGGTTTGACTTTTTCCAGCGGGCATTTCTAACTAGGAAACTTGATGGTTTCTGCTTAGATTGCCTTATTCTCCAACTTAATAAACATCAATACATTTAGAATCCTTCACTTTCCAAGACTCTAACTGATTTGTGGCCACAGTAATCTTTAAAATTCACTAGACTTTCATCATTCCTTTGTCTTTATTAAGGCATCCATATGAGCTGCCATGCGTTGTTTAACTCTGCTCTTTCATATATCTAAATTTACTGATTGTTGTCTCCAAAACATGTTCTATCTTAGACACTATCTCATCCTCTTCTCTGCCAGATATTGATTATTCATACATTCTCTGATCCCAACCACCAGCTTTACTCATTGTTATGTCTTTGTAGCTTTTCCTTCTCTTAAATACAAGGACAACCTATTATTTCCACAACTCAGCACTTTTTACTGGGTCTTTTACATGTCTAAACCCAACAAGAGCATCAAAGCATGATGTTGGGCTTGGTGCCTCTCTTCCACCCTTCTTTCTGTTTTTAACTCGACATGTGTGCTGGACTGTTGCTTATGATCTTCCCTATGTAGCTACCACCACAAAAATGTGTCCCTGGCCTTTACAAATGAAGTGTTCAGATGCAAGCCATTCTCTTGTGGACATGGCAATAAAGACCAATTACAAAAGTGGGAAAATTGGTGCTACGATGTCACTTTGTGGGAGAATGCTGTCTGTAAAGTGGGAGCCTATGTCTTGCAATATGCTGATGCCCTGGTTGAATAGACAACACTATTCGTTCTTTTCTCTGTGGCCTGGGGAGATCTCTCTCCATCACACCTCACCGAAGACAGCTTTGACGCATTTGATTGTGGTGCCTTGGGTCTCCCAGTTTTCAATTTTTATTTATTTTTTCTGATGGCTGCCTTCTTGACTGCTGATGTGTAGGTTATGAAGGAGTGAAGGAAGTGTCATCCCAAAATATGGCAGATTGATATACTGAGTATTTCAAGTTGAAAACACTGGAGACAGTGTAGTTTCAGAAAGGGAAAGCTGGCCTGTCTCTTCCTGCATGTAGCACACCATAAAGATTCCTCTGGGAGGGCTACCCTCACCACACCAGGGCGAGAAAATGGCCCTAACTACCAGAGACTTGGAATTGGAGGCTACACTGGACCTGATATATATACTTAACAAAGTAACGCTTATCTGCCTGTGGTTTTGCACCCCCCACCCCAAATATCTCCTAGTGACTCCCCCAGAAAATGTACTGCCCTGGCCAGATTTTCTTTTTGCTCTCATTTCTTCTCAAATGTATCATTCATTGCCTAAAAATATAAAAACCCCTTCCTCAGACTTCACTGTCTTGTGGAGATCTTCATGTACATGTGAAATTAATCAAATGTGTATCCTTTTCTCTTGTTAATCTGCCTGGTGTTGATTTGGTTTCTAGGTCCAGCTGAAGAGCCCACTAAGAGCTTAAAGGAGGATTGGGGGGGAATCCCTGGCTCTCCTACAGTTATACCCTATCATTTTCTTTTCTTTAAATACCTTTTCCAACAACTCGAAGCTCAGCAGTATGATGGACTTCCTCTCTTATGCATAGATATTGTTGAATCATTTCTGTCTTCCAGAGAACTATGCTTGCTAAGTTCAGAATACATTATCAGCTTACTTTGTGTCTTTGTTCCCATGAAGCTTAAAAATCCCCCAAATTCCCCCTCCCACCCGCTGACACTCTTTTGCAAAAATATGCAATTTTCTACACACATTTCTGACAAAAAGGAAAAAAATGTTAAGTCCACCCTAGTTCTGTCCAGACAAGCACAGAGAGAGGCGTGTTAGATTTCCAGACAAATATTTTCCCCTAGATTTTGCTCAATGAACTTGATTCACTGCAGGGCTTTTTTCCCACACGCGCACGGCAGAGGTGGGCTGCCTCAGGAGTGGCCAGTGCCCGCTCTCTGCAGGGCACTGCTATGAATCACCATTTTCATGAATGGAAAGAATAGGAGGAGGGGAAAAAGGACAAGCAGCTTGTTGCTAATGTCCTCAAACAAGGAAAACATTTTGTGAATAATTTTTAGATAATATATGACGGGTTGGATCTTTGGTTTTGTTGTTTTGAATGGAATGCATAGAAAAAAGAACTTGTTTCAACAAAAGTTTGATCTGATATCCTATTCATGAGCTGATTCTTTCTCAAATATTTGGCAGCTCTTCCAGGGCACAGAAAAGGCACAGTGTTGAATCATGTCGCTTTCAAGCTCTGTATCAGTGGAAGGTACTGGAAGGGATTATCAATCCCACACAATACGCAAGGAAAGTAAGTGCCTACCTCGTTTCTGAGGAAATTTAGGGTTCAGATGGACCTTGCCACAGACTAAGCGTCTTTATTGGAGGCCAAATAAATAAATAAGCCAACATAGATGCTGGTCAGCTTCCCATACAGCATGTTGAATTTCTTCACTGATGTCTGGTGACTGGTTTTACAGAACCCATTCAGTGAGAATGCAGGAAAAGTCTAAGAATTAGAAGGAACAAAGTAAAGAGAATGAGCACGGGAATAAAAGTAAATAATAGTCATGTCTATTCTTGATTTTGGGGACTGGCTAACTTCTATAGCTTTAAACCACTTCATCTCAGTTGAAAGTCCAGGCTTCTCAGCTTGATGTCCAAGATTCTCCATGACACGTATCCTCTTGAGCACTTCACTTCATGCCCCGACCAAGCTTGGACTTCTTCCCCCTCACATGCTTGCTGTTTCATGTTTCATGTTTTAGCTCATACTGTTCCTTCTACCTGGAACATCTTGGCTCACTCAACTAATTCTACCCATGGGAATTTAGCACAGGTGTCCTCCTCTCTGCATGGTCTTCCTAAATACCTCTTGGGTTCATTATTCCTCTTCTGTGTTCATAGATCACCCTGGGTATTACTCTGTGCTAGCACTTTCCTTTGTTCTACTATGTAGTACCAGTCAGGCACTCAGGGGAAATGACTATTCCATTCACTGATTCACTCACTCATTCATTCAACAAAGATGTATTGAATTCTTATTATGTTCCAGGCACTGTTTTAGGGACTGAAGATAAGGTGGTGAACAAGACAGATAAGATTCCTGTTGTACAGGCGTATGCATTCTGGCAGAGGAGACAGATTAAAAGTGAAATCAATAAGCTAGCAAGTTAAGTGCTACCGATAAGATGAAAATACGTCCATGGGAAGAAGAGCACCTGCTGATTTAGACTGGATGATCAGGCAAAGCTATACCAAAGAGATGGCTGAAGCTGAGAGTTCAAATGCAAGAAGCAGTTCATGAGGATCTGGGCACAGAGTGTCTGAGTTGGAGGAAATGCAAGCACAAGGCCCTAGAGGAAGAATGAGGACTGTGAGCTCAAAAACCTAGAATAAGCCATGTGACTGGTGAAGAGTGGGTGCCAGCAAAAGTCACACTTAGAAAATATAGGGCCTGAGGGTCACAGGAAAAGTTGTTTATTCTTTACCTGATGGGAAACCTTGGGACAGTTCTAAGCAGGGAGTTGGAAGACATGATTTACATTTTGCAGAAATCACTAGGGCTCTGCTTGCTGAATAGATTTTTTCTCTGCATCCCCCGAACCTAGCATAATGCCTGTCTCTGTTTCAGTAGGGCCCAGAGCCGTGCTGCTTTTCCACACAGGAAAATTGCCTTTTCCAAGGTACGTGGCTGCCCAGTAGAGAGGAAAGCTTAAAGTCATTTCAATTCAACACGCAGTACTGAGTCTCTCCTCTTGCTTCGTTTTCTACTGGCCTGTGCCCAACTTTTTTAAACTTCCTAAAGTTGAAATTGCATCTGATTTCTTTTTTCTATATTTCATAGATAATCCATGCAGTGTTTGCTCAACCCGTTTACACTGAGATGTGTTAAGGAACCGTCTCACGGCAAGGCCACAAGGTGGGGCAGTAATGAGTAATTGGAAGAAAACTGTGGTACCTTCTAAAATTCAAATGTGACTTTCTAGAACATGATGTAGTGGAGCCCTACAATCATTCTTTGACTTTTTTATTTTATTTTATTTTATTTTATTTTATTTTGAGACAGAGTCTCGCTGTCTCCCAGCCTGGAGAGAAATGGAATGATCTCGGCTCACTGCATCCTCCGCCTCCTGGGCTCAAGCAATTATCCAGCCTCAGCCTCCTGATTAGCTGGGACTACAGGCACAAGCCACTTTGCCTAGCTAACTTTTTTTTTTAATATAGTAGAGATGGGGTTTCACCATATTGGCCAGGATGGTCTCAAACTCCTGACCTCAAGTGATCCACCTGCCTCAGTCTCCCAAAGTGCTGGAATTACAGGTGTGAGCCTCCACGCCCAGCCCTGTGACTTTTTCTCAAGAGCTTCAAACAGTCCCTCTGCAAGTTAACCTAGGCATCCTCATAGAGCAAGAAGGCATTCATGATACCACAAGGCAGGTGAGGTTTGTGTGGTTTGCTCCGTGTCACTGGGGCAGGGCAGCTCTGTGTGGCTCCATTCCCACAAGAGACTGTCTTGTTCCATTAGGACAGCCTCCCACCTGCTAAGGATGCTTTTCATCCATGGTATAGTTATCCTTAATAATTTGTTTCAAAAATTTGCCAGCCTCCTGGGAATGAAACCAACCAACCTTCCCTCTCTCTCTCCCTCCCTCCTTCCCTCCTTCCTCCCTTCCTTCCTTCCTTCCTTCCTTCCTTCCTTCCTTCCTTCCTTCCTTCCTTCCTTCCTTCCTTCCTTCTTTCCTTCCTTCCTTCCTTCCTATTTGCCTTCCTTCCTTCCCTTTGGATTATGTTGTTTCATTAAAATATATTTAGCTGGGCATAGTGGCTCACACTTCTAACCCCAGCACTCTGGGAGGCAGAGGTGAGCAGATCACTTGAGGTCAGGAGTTTGTGACCATCCTGGTCACCATGGTGAAACCCTGTCTCTATCAAAAATACAAAAGTTTGCCAGGTGTGGTGGTGGGCACCTGTAATCCCAGCTACTTGGGAGGCTGAGGCAGAAGAATTACTTGAACCCAGATAGCAGAGGTTTCAGTGAGCTGAGATCGTATCACTTCACTTCAGCCTCCAGTCTGGGCAACAGAGTGAGATTCCGTCATATATATATATATATATATATATATATATATATATATATATATATATATATATATATGTAACTCAGTAACGACACTGAAGTATGAGTTAGGGCCTTGTCTGACAATAACAAGGAAATGCTAGGTCCCAGGGACCACTTCAAGATGTGCTTGTTCCTTTAAACAGGGAGTTGTCGCATCCAATTTTTAACACATATGTATATTTTTAACACATATGCATATTTTAACACGTATATATATTTCTGATTGTACTGTAAAACTGGTAAATTATTTTAAAGAGATCATAAAGCCCCCAAATCCCAGACAAAGTTGTTTCTATTACAATTTTAGTCTATTCATCTCTTTTAAGTTTCTCTTATCTCTGAGCATATGTATCTCTAATGCATGTCTGCTTATGTAGACATTTTTATACATATACCCATTCTTTTACAAAACTGATACCAATTTTTGTATTTTAAATAAAATACAAATGTTTTACATTCTTTCTAAACAAGCAGACACTACTTTGGGCACCTCCCAGTGCTGGCCAGGTCATGTTAACTACCCTTAATCAACTTTTTTTCTTGCGGTATTTGTAATATGCATCATCTCATGGCAAGAGACAAATTGTATCATTTGAAGATTGGTTGCATCTAGTCAGCAAATTCATCACATGCTTAGTTTTTGCTTTATTCTGGGCCATGCAGACTAGCTGTTAAGTGAAAAAAAAAAAATCCTTCTTCAGGGCACAGTGGCACGATGGTGTTTTGGAAAGAGTCTTGGACCAGGAGTCAAATGGTCTGGCTTCACACCCCAGCTAAGCTTACAAAAGCTTTGTAACTTGCAGTTCCCTTACCACTAAAGTGGAAACATGGATGTCTAAAGCTTTTTTATAGCTAGGAAAGTCTATGCTTGGTTAGCATTGTGCTGATGCGATGCTGTTCAGATAACCTAGGGAATGGCGGTTCTCCCATGAAGATGTAAGTAGATGTGCTATTACCCTCTTTGGTTGGCTGCAGCAATAAGCCTAATGACCTCTACAAAGTTGTTCTGTAATACAGAAATAAACAATTACTCTGCACAATGTCTCCTTGCGTATGCTTCCCACTGGTAGAACATTCTTTGTCGTGTTGGTCTTTCCGAAGAGATTCATTACTTCCTTGTTCCTTCTTACTCATCCTTCATAATGGAAATGCCAAAAGTCTGAAAGACAAGGAAGGGGGCACATTTCCTCCCTGCAATCTGAGGAATGGCTATATCTCTTCATGAGCACCAAGAGGCAACCCCCAGATGAGTCCCTGTCCTTACAGCCTTGTTTCCAAGTACATTTCCACCCCAGCCTCTTCCATAATCCTTCCCCATCTCTATACCCCAGTGATGCCTGTTGTTCCACCAAACACTGTCCTCTCTGTTCTGAGCCTCGGAGCTTCTGCTCCCTCTGCTAGGGGTGACCATTTTTCACCACTACCAGGCTAATTCTGACTCTGTTCTGCTTTCACTGTGGATGTCACCTCCTCCAAGAAGCTCTTCTTGACTTTCTACCTGCAGACCCTCCTCTAAGCTCTCACAACACCCTGTGTTCTGTGTTCACACCCACCTAACTTTTTCTTTTTTAAATTTTATTTTATTTTAAGTTCTGGGACACATGTGCAGGACATGCAGGTTTGTTACACAGGTAAACGTGTGCCATGGTGTTTTGCTGCCCCATCAACCTGTCACCTAGATATTAAGCCCCACATGCATTAGCTATTTGTTGTCATGGTGCTCCCTCTGCCTACCCCCCTGACAGGTCCCAGTGTATGTTGTTTCCCTCCCTGTGCCCATGTGTTCTCATTGTTCAGCTACCACTTATGGGTGAGAATATGCTGTGTTTGATTTTCTGTTCCTGTGTTAGTTTGCTGAGGATGGTGTCTTCCAGCTTCATCCATGTCCCTGCAAAGGTCTGGATTTCATTCCTTTTTAGGGCTACATAGTATTCTATAGTATGTATGTACCACATTGTCTTTATCCAGTCTATCATTAATGGGCATTTGGGTTGGCTCCATGTCTTTGCTATTGTGAATAGTGCTGCAATAAACACATGCACACTCACCCAGCTTTGCTTCACTGTCTATCAGAAATGCCAGTTTTTCAGTTGCGTTTCTCTCCTAGAATATAAAGGCTTTGAAAAGATCCAATGGTCTTGTTTACCCTTGAATCTGTTACCTAACATGAAATCTGACCTTCTAGGCAACCCCAAAATATCTGTGAAATGGTGCAACTCCACGTGCTGTGTGTCTACTCATACCTATAAAATGAGTGAGCCTTCGTGTAGGTCGCAATGTCCAGCAGACTGGCAGGGACCTGATATGAACATCACAGAGGAAAAAAAACACAGACGAAACAATTAATGCTTGCCATTGGGCCAAGTGCTTTCTATGTGTTATTTCATTTACATTTTTATTTAATACTAAGCAGCCTTCATGTACCCTGTATTTTGCTAGGCAATGGAGTACATAGAAAGGAACAGAAATTGTGAATCTTGTCTTCCCAACTGAAAGAAGACAATTAACCTACACGAAAATGTTAGAATACAAATACGTGATATCTGAGGGCAGGGTGAAGAAAAACAAACAAATAAGAACATGAAAAACTGTTTGTCTTAGCTATTCAGGATGTGAAAGTGCAGCAACATTCATATATCTGAAAACTCCATGAAGGAATCTGCACTTGGGGCTTAAAGAATCCTAAGGGGCCAGGCGCGGTGGCTCACACCTATAATCCCAACGCTTTGGGAGGCCAAGGTGGGCAGATCAGGAAGTCAAGAGATCAAGACCATTCTGGCCAACATGGTGAAACCCCGTCTCTACTAAAAATACAAAAATTAGCTGGGGGTGGTGGCACATGCCTGTAGTCCCAGCTACTCAGGAGGCTGAGGCAGGAGAAACGCTTGAACCTGCGAGGCGGAGGGTGCGGTGAGCCAAGATTGCGCCACTGCACTCCAGACTGGTGACAGAGCGAGACCCTGTCAAAAAAAAAAAAAAAAAGGAGAAAAAAAGAAAAGAAGGAAGGAAGGAAAGAAAGAAAGAAAGAAAGAAAGAAAGAAAGAAAGAAAGAAAGAAAGAAAGAAAGAAAAAAGAAAAAAGAAAGAAAGAAAGAAGAAAGAAAGAAAGGAAGGAAGGAAGGAAGGAAGGAAGGAAGGAAGGAAGGAAGGAAGGAAGGAAGGAAAGGGAAGGGAGGAAGGAGGGAAGGATGGAGGGAGGGAAGAAGGAAGGAAGGGAGGAAGGAAGGAAGGAAGGAAGGAAGGAAGGAAGGAAGGAAGGAGAAAGAAAGGAAGGAAGGAAGGAAGAAAGCAAGAAAGAAAGAAAGCAAGAAAGCAAGAAAGAAAGCAAGAAAGAAAACAAGAAAGAAAGCAAGAAAGAAAGCAAGAAAGCAAGAAAGAAAGCAAGAAAGAAAGCAAGAAAGAAAGCAAGAAAGAAAGCAAGAAAGAAAACAAGAAAGCAAGCAAGCAAGAAAGCAAGCAAGCAAGCAAGCAAGCAAGAAAGAAAGAAAGAAAGAAAGAAAGAAAGAAAGAAAGAAAGAAAGAAAGAAAGAAAGAAAGAAAGAAAGAATCCTAAGGATTCCTGGTTCTTGACAGGTGCATGTTCCTTGAAGTATAGTTGCGCCGGGAAGCAAATCTTCTCTCTCTGGTTTCGAACTTGGAGGAGACAGTAGCTCCCTTCTCCTTTTCATATAGGTTATTGTTTGTAAGAGCAATGTGATGAAAGCTTCCTCTGCTAAGATTGTAACTCCAGCGTTACCTTTTCTTTACCTCGCCTTGATCCTCGGTGTGAAACTTCACTCATCACTGATGCATTGCAATTAACAGGTGTCCTCTTTCAAGACACATTAGGATATGTTCTGACTATCAGCACCAAAAATAAAAAATAAAATAAAATAAAACACATTAGGAAATTTAAATGAATTAATGGAATCAGCTGAGATAGTACTTGAAAGGGACTGTGTAGGCTTGTGGTGGAATCGCTACTTTCAGAGAGGTCTCTAGAATATTCCTGAGGAAGTATTTTCTCTTGTCCTTCAATGAATAGAGTGGTAAAGTTTGTGAAAAGCAGGTCTCTGGTCTGAGTTAGGGAAATTATATATTGTTTGTCCAAAGCAGTAAACTCTATCTAAAATTAAACTCTAGACTAGATATTATTTTTTGATGTTAAATGTATATGTTCTCTCCATGATTTAGCAGACTTTCCTGGGAATGATGAGTCTCCCCTCTACTGAATACTATAAACCTGTTATCTCAGTGGGAAAAATAGAAACAGATCCAGAGAAGAAGAGGGAACATCTTGCTTTTGAAGCATCTTTGCTTATAAGTCCATAGGAAATAAATTACGTTTCCCAGGGTTCTGATTTGGTTTTTAATAACTTACTGGCCCTACTAAACAAGACACTCAGGAGAAAGTGCATGCGGATAGATGGAGATCTACATTTTTAGAAAATCTGTTTCTTTCTTTTGGGGTCACAATCAGAACACAGGCATCATTGAAACAAAACTGAGGAAGAAGAATTTTCTCATGCTAGGCAGAAGTTTACTGTTAAAGGTATCAGAGGCTTTGCACCCTTAGAGCAGTAATCTTCTCTCCTTGAGTTCTTGATTGAGATTTACTGCAGAGGCCTCAGATGTGTTTATTTCTATTATCCAGTTACTCCTAATATTACTTGCAATTCTTTTGGCATGAGGGTTAGAAATTGCAAGAACTCCTCACTCAAAATCACAGAACATACCCAAAGACAAAACAAATAAAGCAGAGCAAATGCAAGGACAAAAGAGATAAAAATATCTCCCCACCCTAACTGTGCTCTTTTAAAGGAATGCTATTGAGATGACAAATGAAGGAGATTCCTACCTGTTGTTATATAGCTGGGCAAAGTGACATTCTTGGCTGTATTCTAGTGTTGAGCAGTTGCAAAGCTTTCTTTCCCCCTGAAGCAGTAGAGGGTGCTATGTGGATATAATTGAAGAGATGCTAAGTTTCTATAAAAGGCCGGGGCTTAGGGACTGCCATCTCTTTTCAAGCTACTTGCTTTTCCCAAAAGAACTAAGAAAAGGGAGAAAAAAAAATGAATACAGAGGCCATGCTAGAAGACATATATAAAATATTAAGTCTTAAGAAAAGTAGGAAATAATTGAATTCTAAAATTCTCACAAGTTTGGTATTTTGAAGTATTTGACAGAAGGCAAGCGTATGGAAAGTTTTAAGAAATTGTAAGCTTAGGACTTTATCATAAGCTTAAGACAGAGACGTCATCTGTCTGACAACAGAGGGCAAATTTTGAACAGAGTGATTCTCGCAATAAGAAAAGACTTTTGACAAATTATGAATTCCTTGAATTTCATTTTTTTTCTTGCTGTTTAAGTAGTATATATTGTATATTTATTGACAGTCAGATTTTACTGATAGAGATTTGAAATATATTTTGACAGGGCTACCTCATGCTTTTTGTAGAATCAAACATTTTAGAGCTGTTCAGCCCCTTGGAGCCATTAAGTACGATCTTGTTTTTGCATAAGGAGACACTGGCACCAAGTGGGTAAGTGACTTAACCTCTAACAGGCTGGTCCAAACATCCCAGCCTCAACTAGAACCACAGTGTCCTTACCCCTGGTCCAAAGTTCTCTGTCTTTTGCTACCTGCTTTGAGTTACAGCATTTTATATGCTGATAATACATAATCCTAATACATTTATATGTTGTTTTCACTTTCAAAGCAGTTTATGCACATTATTCCACACTTATGTACCAAAACGTCCTTTGAAAATATGTTATTTGTTGATTTGTTCAAAGAAGATTTGCCCAGTTTTATGACAGGCTGAGAAGTTAAGTCTCCTGTTGCAATTCCATTTGCAATTCAGTATCCACTACACCTGGTCAGTCAAGTTTCTTCTTATTAATCCCACGTTTTCCTGCCTGTAAACTCCCTTGTTAGTGACCGATTTTGCTATTTTGTGTGAGCACTGGAGTAAAGTTCAACTGACTCACAGTAGGGAACCCTGGCTGGATTAATGGAATTGTGTAACACCTTCATCACTTGAGGCCCAGATAGGAGTGACTGTGCGATGCACAAAAGGCTTGCCGATGCCACTGATGTTTGACGTAAAGGTGAAAAGTTCAGTGGCCCAGGGAAGTTCTTTACGAGTTCTTCCTAAACCTATCACCTGAGGAACACCTTCAGATTATCCAGCAGTTGGGATTTCCTATACAGTGTCTATGTGTCTAGACTTCTTTCCCGACACACATTCCCTAGTACATTTAAATGGAAAGAAAAGTCTGGGAGGTTATTTGCAGGAATGTTGATGGAAACAGGACCCATCACAGCTAGGGTCATGTTATCAGAATGTAGATTTTGAATTCCTATCTGCCTTTCCTGCATGACTTTAAGTAAGAAAATGGCCACCTTAAATTTGTACAATAAGACTCAACTTGGAAATCATTCTTGGGATGCCGAAGGATCTGGTCCAGAAAGCTTCAGAGGAGCCTTGAGAACTGCCTATCCAAGAGATGAAGAAGGCTGAGAGAGGGAACCTGCAAAGATCTAGCAGGAAAGGAGTCTTCTATGTGCAAACAACACTAGACCCTTTCCCAGACTTGGGGCACTAACAAAAGATAATGCCTCTGAAATATTGGGAAAATTGATGGAGAACATGATCTCGTTCCTTATGCTACCACTCCAGGTAACACCCATGATGCTCAAAGGATTTTTTTAAATTAAAAGGAGCCCACTTTATTTAACAGGTAGAAAATTATGGAAATTATCATATCAAAAACGGACATAGGCTAATAATATTAAATTAGGCTTAAGGAGGGTTTAATAAATTATGTATCTCCAATGGATTAATGAAGGAAATTAGGAATAATTTTTACATTATCTCTATTTTTTTTACTTATACTTTCAGACGAGGTTTTCTGCATATAATATGCACACTAATATAAATATTAATATAATGTTAATATAAAGGAATACTCTCTCACAGATTGTGCATTAACATATGTTTCAGTGTCAAAATATAGTGCATGACGTTAGCCCCAATAGGAAGAATGGGATATGTGAAAGAACCTAAGATTTTGGACCCAGGATAACCTGATTTTAATCCCAGGTCTGCTACTTAAGAGCTGTACGATTGTGAGCAAGTTATTTTAAATTGCTGGATCTTGTTTTCCTCATTTACAAAATAAAACACTGATATCCACATCATACTATTGTTATGATTTTTAAATTAAAAATATATGCCAGTGGACCTAGCAATTGGTGACCATATTGTAAGCACTTTATGGATATCTGCCTCTTCCTTCCATGTGCAAAAGGAATTCTGGCATCATCTTTTATAATTACTAGGATTTTTTTACTGTCTTCGGAAAATCTTTCTAGACTTATCCTGCTAATTTTCATTTAGAAGTTAGCCCCTGTATCAGTCCATTCTCTCGTTGCTATAAAGACCTACCTGAGACTGGGTAATTTATAAAGAGAAGAGGTTTAATTGGCTCATGGTTCTACAAGTTGTACTAGAAGCATGGCTGGAAAGGCCTCAGGAAACTTACAATCACGGCAGAAGGTGAAGAGGAAGAAGAGAAGTCTCAAATGGCTGGAGCAAAAGGAAGAGAGCAAAAGGGGAGGTGCCACACACTTTTAAACAACCGATCTCACGAGAACTCACTCACTATCACAAGAAAAGCAAGTGGGAATCTGCCCCTATGGTTCGATCACCTCCCACAGGGCCCCTCCTCCAACATTGGGGATTACAATTGGACATGAGATTTGGGTAGGGACACAAATCCAAACCATACAGTCCCTGAATATATATTTGTGCAGAAATAGACAGCTCACCTAGACTTCAAAAGACATGCCATCATTACACACCTCTGAAACATTGTATGGTCTTGGTTTTAAGTTTCTTGAGTAATCTGGTTAATTCTGATACTAGCAATCAACAGTTTTGGTGTAAAGGTAGGTCAGATTGGTGATATATTGCTATAGCAATTTAAGGAAAGCAATTTCCTCCCTACAAGTTTTGGCAATCTTATTTATTTATATATTTTTTGGTGGTGAGGGGAGACATTATTCATGTGATCTTGCTTCTTTAAATATGGTTCTTCTCAGAAATATCCTATGTTATTAGATGATCTAAGCACTGTGGCACTTCTTAAATAACCAACACCTGAGATACCATGAAAATTACAACCCTGTGAGATATAGTATCAATTAAACGATGCCATATACCTCAATCGGTTGAGTTCCATCCACTAGTCAATTTCAAAATTACCTCATAAATCACCAAGACAATAGGAAAGAAAGCCTTACTATAACTTGTCTTACTCCCAAATTTAGCAATATCTTTTTAGCTTATTGATGGTGTTTCAGGAAAATCAAATGTAGTTCCATAAGGATGGAGACGTGTGTTACCTCGTTATGTTCCTGTATGGCAAATTAGTTGATACTCTTTGGTCTTGTCAACATCTCTTTAACCTTGTAAGATTACAAAGGTTAGAATCATGTTTACCACTTGTAAAAAAAAAAAAATCTGACAGCAGTGGGTTTTTTTCTTCTTCTTGTTCTTTTTCTCCACCACATCCCCTGATAATGATTTCCATGGACTGGAAATACTGTGAGGAGAGAAATGTTTAGTTGAATTTATTTTAAATGAAACCGATAGCTTCACTAGTGATCTCATAACCTCAAAGCACTTTACAAACTGAGTAATCATTGAAGATGCTAAATATAGTAAATACAATGCTTAAAACCTTCACAAATAAATCCATATTAAAATCTTATTCTACCACAAAGTAGCTTTGCTTTTGATATACCTTTTAAAGTCATGGATTTCTTGATGGAGATATTGAGTTGGGTTGCTCCTGTTGCTTTTTGTTTGTTTGATTTTTTTTCTATTATGTAAGCTAGACCTCACTCTCTTAGTCATTTCATTATATGTAGAGGCAAGATGCTGCCTTAACTATAGCTTTATTCCAGGTGCCCAAAGGTCTTCATTTAGTTCCTAGCTCAATTCATGAGTAAATATTTCTTTTCCAGCTTTAAAACTTGTTTAATGACATTGTCAGGCATGGTGGTGCATACCTGTATCCCTAGCTACTTGGGAAGCTGAGATGGCAAGATTGGTTGAGCCTGGCAGTGTCTGTAGTGCACAATGATTGTGCCTGTGAATGGCCACTGTACTCCAGCCTGGAAAACATAGCAAGAACCCATCTCTAAAGAAAAAAAAAGAATGGTAGCATTTCCTTTACTTGTCGAGATTTTCTGACTTTAACGTGCACATCATTATTATAAAATAATAGACTTTACAAAATATAATGGTTGTAGTTTTATTTGCACTAAATAAGGATAAACCTTATTTAAATATATATATACACACACACACACACATATATATACACACACCCATTAATTTGATTGTTTTAATGTAGCCATGGATGTGGAGAGTTCACAAATTATAATTTATAAATGTATTAAGATAGAATAATTGCAGAATAGAAGGATTTTTAAACAATTTAAATTGTCACCATTTCTGCCACCCATTAATCCTATATACTGGTTCTAGACTTATTCCTGGAGTTATATCCTGCACATAATTGGCTTCAGGCATGAAGCACTTGATCCCATATCTTCTCCAGTGGGATTGTGGGGATCGTGTCACTGCTGGCCTGTCCTGCAGGCTCTTGTGGTGGTCATTATAAAACCCAACCCTGAGGTAGCTCAGGACAGGAAAGGAAGGATATTCTGGAATGATATTATCTTTTTAGTTAACACATTTTGGTTGCAGAACACTGAGCAAATCATCAACTGAAGCCCCATGATATATTTTCAAAGAGTGAATTTCCCTTACCTGAGGCATTTTATTCTATAATAGCAATTCTCTTTTTTTTTTTTCATACTGATAACAAAGTGGATTAATATATACTCACCTAAGACACCAAAGATACTGATGGCTTTTACCAGTCTATCTAAGCAAGAGTAAACACCTGGGGACTAGAAATCTGAGAAAGAGGACAATACCCAACACCACCTACCTATGGCCCTCAGTATGGTCATTTAACTTGATAATCTTCCGTGAGAGTAAGGTCATTATGAAATACGCTTGGTTTTACCCAATGCTTTTTAAAAAGCCACATAAAATAGTACATGAGATCACCTCTGATTCCTATGTAAAGAAGATTCCTCCTCCCTTCCCTCATTCATTGTTCTCCACACCCTACCCCACACCTCCCCTCACCCTGCAATCCAACTAACTCATCAAAAGTTTAATTTTCCCTTTCCAAAAGCAATGTACTTGAAATCCCTATTCTTAGTTGTGTGTATTTTGGTTTCCTCTTTGATTTTCCTTTTTTTCCAGGTTTCCTGTTGATACCAACATGAATCTCAAGGGCTTCCCTTTACTTCTTTTGGAAAAAAAATAAAGAAAAGAGACTGATTTAGAGCCTAAAGGGTGGAAAATCACAGTCAGGAAAAGGCAGGCATAGCATGCAGCAGTTCAGAGACAGGGCTCACCCGCCTATCTCTTCCATCAGCCACCTCCCTGCTAGGGCATCCCTTGGAACAGAATCCAGCATCCGTCCCACAGGGATTGGAGAATTGTGAGCTCTGAATGATAAAACGTTGAGTCATAGGTTATCACTGTACAGAGTGATCCTTTGGCCTCTGCCTTGAGGGTACATAAGCCATTTTTTCCTTACTTGTTGGAATTTGATTCATTTCCTCTTTTTCTCCTTTAGCTCTCTAATCTAGAATTCTCAGTTTGTCTATAAGAGGATTCAATATCTGGGTTGATCCTGAGGAGTCTCAGGGTTGATTTCGTGCGCAGATGGGCGGTAGACAATAGCTTTTGTAGAGATGCCTCTGAATGAGCCCACGTGGTGGGGCTTTGAGAAGCTCAGTGTGGAATTCAGTAACAAAGTCCACCTCAGAATAATGGTACCATAGTTTCAGTAACTGCTGATTCCAAAAATGTTTCCTGCCACTCATCTTCCTCATCTGCCTCTCACCACAATGGTGTCAGGGAAAAGCTAATCAAACCATAAAGTGCCTAAGTGATCAGAAATGACACGATGGGTTCATTGCAACATCAAGCCTCAGTAGCTTTTCGTCAAAGCCCTCAAGAAAAGAAAAAAAGCCACCCTAAACTGATCGTGTATTATTCAACCAGACTTCTGGTATCTTCAGGCACACTGTTTGCAAAGGCCAGGCATCTCTTATGTCCTGCTATCGGTAGACCTCTGTGGTTTACGGATGGGAAAACTCAGTCTGCCCTCAGATGGTCCTTATTGCAGAAAGCAGGCTTATGCCTTGTAAGCTGGGGGTATCTCCAAATCCTGCAGGAGAGGTACTGATTGCTCATTTGCTTCTTCTGTGCCTTAAAATCACCATCCTTGTTAAAGAAATGTGAGCGTTGAGTAGAGAGGTGTCTTGCTTGGGCTTGCTTTTGAGTACCGGGAATTCAGCTTTCCTGCTTTGGAAGCCTGAGTTGGGATGTAGGTGTGTAGCAAAAGGCATGGGTGGAGGCTTCTAACTAATGGGGAAGGCATCTTTGAAACAAGCTGAGATGTGGATCTGGGATTCTGAGAATCAAATACTTCTTCCCAGCACAAAACTTTGATCAGAGGATACTTTAATATCTGTGGTTGCAGAATAAATATGATTCACTCTGAGGATTCTGCATTGCAATGGCATATGCCAGAAAAGGCAAATAAAAAATTGGAAAATTTATCTGTAAATAGTTCTCAATAGTTTCAGAAAATGTTTCCCAAGGACATTAATTTCTTCCTAGCCATTATTTATTAAAAATCTTCAGAATAGCAACTCATTTTTTGGCCACGCTAGTGTAGCAACTAAGAGTGCAGACCCTAGATTCAGGGCTAAATCTGACTCTTTCAAGCTGTAAGCCCTTGAGAAATCTACATAAATCTCTCTGTGCCTCATTAATGCCAACTGTAAAATGAGGAATAATGACATTATGTACTTTGTAAGGTTGTCTGAATGTTTAAATTAGGTTATAATGCTTAATATTAATTGACCACTTTGGAATTGAGCATTGTTCTAAATGCTTTAAGTATGAATTTTATTGTCATCGCCATCCATATCAAGTATCCTTATTGGTTATGCTGTGTTATAAGAAGCTTTGATTTCACAAAGAAAGAAATTGAAGACTTAAGGAGGAGGCATGAGAAAACATCTTATTGAGGTTTTTAATCATCTTCTAGTGAACCAAGCAAGACTGAACCTTTACTGCAATGTTTTACTAGGCTTTATAGCACTTTTAAAGGATCAGGTAAATAAAGTCATAATTCAAAACAGCTGTTACGGGGTGGGGCACAATGGCGTTGATATCAAGAGACTCTAGCCCTGAATCAATTACTTCCTATTTGTATAATTTTAAAAAAAATTGTTGTTGTTTGTTTGTTTTGAGACAGGGTCTCACTCTGTCACCCAGGCTGAGGTGCTGTGACACGAACATGACTCACTGCAGCCTCAAACTCTCAGGCTCAAGCCTTTCTCACCTCAGCCTTCTGAGTAGCTGAGACTACAGGCATGTGCTACTATGCCTGGTTAATTTTTTATATTTTGTAGAGATAGGGTTTCACCATGTTGCCCAGGCTGGTCTCAAACTCCTGGGTGTAAGCGATTCTCCTGCCTCGGCTTCCCAAAGTGCTGGAGTTATAGGCGTGTGCCACCATACCTGGCCTATTTGTATAATTTTGAATAAATCATTTAATCTTGCTGAGCCTCAAAAAGCAAACTTTAAAGAATAACTTAAAAATTAAAAGGTTGAATTAGGTGATATCAAAGGTTCCTTTCACATCTATGATTCTAAATGTTACTTAGTATGTACTCTGTTCAGAATGTCTATTTCCACAAGGTATTGCTTACAGCACAACACAGTGGTCATATTCCTCTTTCGTAACAAGGGAGCTGAGCACAGCAATGCTGGCTACTGGCAGAGTTTATCCCTCGGCCTATATTAAGTCTGTAAATGATTTTGTCCAACTGATGTTTTCTCTTCACATCAGACATCACTTTTTTTTTTTTTTTTTTTTTTTTGATATGGAGTCTCTGTCTGTCACCTAGGCTGGAGTGCAATGGCGTGATCTTGGATCACTGCAACCTCTGCCTCCTGGGTTCAAGCAATTTTCCTGCCTCAGCCTACTGAGTAGTTGGGATTACAGGCACCGCCACCATGTCCAGCTAATTTTTGTATTTTTAGTAGAGACGGGGTTTTACCATGTTGGTCAGGCTGGTCTTGAACATCTGACCTCGTGATCCACCCACCTTGGCCTCCCAAAGTGCTGGGATTACAGTTGTGAGTCACCATGCCCGGGCTTTTTTTTTTTTTTTTTTTGGAAACAAGGTCTACACTCCAGGCTGGAGTATAGTGGTACAATCAAAGCTCACTGCATCTTCAGCCTCCCAGTCTCAAGCCATTCTCCCATCTCAGTCTCCCGAGTATCTGGGACTACAGGCAAACACCACCACACTCAGCTAATTTTTGTATTTTTTGTAGAGACATGGTCTCACTCTGTTGCCCAGGCTGGTCTTGAACTCCTAGCCTCAAGCAATCAATCCATCTGCCTTGGCCTCCCAAAGTGCTGGGACTACAAGCATGAACCGCCACGCCCAGCCAGCCATCACATTTTTAGATAAAACATTGAGGGAGTACTTATACTGATATATACATTTTACTATAGCCACTATAGTAAAGAGAAACCAGTGAGTCCTAAAACTGAATTTAAAAAAAAATTAGAAACATAGAGTTAAAATTAAGAATATACTCAAAGTTCTACAGAGATAAGTATTAAAGTTGTATTTCCAAACCTTTAGGCACCATAAAGAATTCCATAAATAAGAGGTTATTTAAAATAATAATTTAGAAAACTACGCTCAAGCTATATCTTTGATCATAAGACAATTCTGGCAATGGGACAAATTCTTGAAATCTCAACAACACTAACGTGGGCTCAGATTTTTGCTTTCAATAAATAGAACCTCATCAAAGGGGTCTTGGACATTCTGCTAGTCAATGGAATAAAATAATGAATCAGATAGAAGTCCTCCAGCCCTGTGCTGGACCAAAACGTCTCTGACTGCCTGTAGTATTTCGGAGGATCGTGCTCCTCAGAGCAGTGTGGGGCTGGCACAGAGATGAAAGAAAGAAGAGGTTCCTCCCAGTTTCTGCTTATTTGAACCTGAATCAGAATAGAGAAGAAGCAAAGGAGAATGAATGGTGTGATCCAACTTTTCTTCCATATGCGAACAATATTGACTTATATGGCATAATTATGCCCAGATGCTGTCATGACAAGGTGTAGAGATTTCTGACTTGCATAACTGAATACATTTTTTAAAGACAACAAAGGAAAAGAAATCAGCCACAACATTGCTTTAGCATCTTGAGTCTTGGAGTGCTTCTGCCATGGAAAGTTATAGTCTCCCTGCTCTTTTCTGTTTAGACTGTGCCTTAAAACTAGCTTCAATGTTAGATGGCATATTTTAAAAGAGATCCTGACACTTAGTATCTGAATTACAAAAGATGGTTACTGAGGATCTGAAGATTGTCCTGTATAAGTTATAGTTGAATCTTCTGTGGAAGTTTAACTTGGATAAAAGAAGCAGAGAAATGACAAATGTATTCACATATGTGAAGACCATCCTTGTTTTTCTTATTTTGTTTTGTTGTTTTATATTCTAGGAAGCACAGTGAAATTTGAAAGGCAGACTTTAGATCACCATATTGGAGACCTTTATAACAATTAAAACATAGGAATGGGGCAGGCAGCCTTATTAGATGATGAGAGTGTGAGATTCCTCTGTTGTTGATGTAGACTAGACAGAGGCCAGGTGAGTGTGTCAATAATGCTGCAAGGACCGCTACCATATTGGCTAGAAATTTGGAAGGTTAGAAAAAGTCACCAACTCTATCATCATAAGAAAACTGAGTTGGGGGTAGAAAGCAATATGACACCTGGGATTTGGGAAAACAAGTTACCTCTCTTCAAATCTTCAAAGTGGAAAGAGTGAAACCATCTTGGACCTTTTTGAGTACAGAATGACTTGAAGTCAGAGGAAGGAGCATGGCAGACAGAGAATGTCCCAAATTGAGACAGTATCTTTTAAGCAAATTGTTGTCCCTTTGGGTAGAGTGCGAATAATAATATTGCACTCACATTTACTCCACAGATGTTGTGCGATTGTGTGACTCAGTGTTTTTAAAGAGCTTCGGATACCTGCTGTGGTTAATGTGTCACTCACTGCAAAGATTTTCAAAGGCAATTATTTTGATCAGAATGTCACTCAGAATTAGTAGCCTGACTTCATGAATCATTTGGGGAGGGTATATATATTGTCAAACATTTAAAAAGAATATTAGTATAAAACAAAATACTTGGTTTTATACTAATATTTAACATCTTTTTTTTTCCTCCAGAAAAAGAGAACATTGCCTAAACTGAAGTCCAAACAACTTCACTTTTTACATTTTCAAATATCCATGTGACATCAAGACAGACCATTTAAAATGACATCCAGCTATTTAATTTTAAATTCATTTTGTAGAAAGCCCACCTCTCTGGGGAGTATGTACAGCAAAAGTAAGGCCATCACAAAAGCTGAATGTCCAAAAGTGGTGCTTTTTAGCAGAAAATATTTTTTTTTTAAGAAGAACTTTGCCTGCAGGGTTCTTAGAGAGTAGGTTCCATATTGGGTTCTGAAGGAGAGTCAAGCCTGAATCTCCACAGTGCACTGAATGCAGTAGGGGGTCAAGCAAGTGATGGGAAAAGCATAAATCATCTTGGAATTATAGATTCCTCTTTGCTTCTTGGCTTTGAATTCACCATCCAGTGGCTGAATCTTGATGGGAGTTGAACGTAAGCTTAAGGCCAGTGCATGACTATGAAGAGGAAGAAAGTTCCTTCTGACTTGTTAAAACCCTTAAAATATACACATTATTATTGTTACTTAGACGATGTCTCACTCTGTCACCCAGACTGGAGTGCAGTGGCACGATCTCGGATCACTGCAGCCTCAACCTCTCCAGCTCAAGCGATCCTCCCACCTCAGTTTCAAGTAGCTGGCAATTTGGGCATATATAACCATACCTGATGAATTGTTTCTATTTTTTTGTAGAGATGAGTTTTCCCTATGTTGCTCAGGCTGCTCTTGACTTCCTGGGCTCAAGCAATCCTCCCACTTCAGCTTCCCAAAGTGCTGGGATTACAGGTGTGAGCCACTGCACCCAGCTGACATCTACAGATTATCATATATTATTTTTGTACTTGTTAACCATGATCTCAAAATGATTTAATTATAAAACACAAACCTTAAAGGACAATTGGATTCCAAAATGTAGATTATATGTAGATAATATTTCTGTTCACGAGTCTAGGTGTACATTAGTATCCATGCAGAAAAGTGAAAAAAGGAAGTTTAAAAGCATTTTAAAAAACATGATGAAACTAGAGCACTCAAAATAATGTGACGGGGGATAAAAGGAAGTTGATTGACAAATGAATCATTGACAGGTCAATGCTGTAAAAGGCCGAGTCTAAGTTGATGGTTCTCAGTCCTGGCTCATCACTGCTGTTGTGGGACTTGGCAATGATTCCTTCTTGGGAATTACAGGATTAGCAACATGCTCTTGCTCATATTAGCTTCTTCTTCTATCACTCTTTTCAACAGTAACATATTAAAAAGAAAAACAGGAAAAAAAAAAACCCTCAAAACTTCTCAGGTAAATAGTATTAAGGACACAAAAATATTTCAGATTTGATTTAAAACTATATTTATGAAAGTAAACTACGTGATACAGAGCAAAACACAATCTTTAGGTTTTGGGCGGTGGTGGTGGTAGGGGGGTGGTCTTATTTCTTTTTTTTTCTTTTTTGTTTTTTTTTTGTTGTTGTTTTTTGAGACAGAGTCTCACTCTGTTGCCCAGGCTGGAGTGCAGTGGCGCCTCCCAGGTTCACACCATTCTCCTGCCTCAGCCTCCTGAGTAGGTGGGACTACAGGTGCCCGCCACCACGCCGGGCTAATTTTTTTTTGTATTTTGTTTAGTAGAGACGGAGTTTCACCGTGTTAGCCAGGATGGTGTTGATCTCCTGACCTCATGATCCGCCCGCCTTGGCCTCCCAAAGTGCTGAGATTACAGGCAGTCTTGTTTCTTTTTTAAAAATCAAGAGATGGGAGAGGGGTCTCCTGTCATCCAGGATGGAATGCAATAGCTTGATCATTGCTCATTATAGCCTGGAACCCCTGGCCTCAAGGATCCTCCCACCTCAATCTCCTGAAGCTAGAACTACAGGCAAGTACCACCACACCTAGCTAATTAAAAAAAAGAAAAAAAGAAAAAAAATGTGTAGGGAAGGCGTCTTGCTGTGTTGCTGATATTGAACTCCTGGCCCTAAGCGATCCTCCTGCCTTACCTGGGATTACAAGCACACACCTGCATCTCACTCATAGATTTGCTTTCTAGGTCTTTCCTGTCAGGTCCAATATTTTAGGTGGACGGAGCACTTGATTAGATCAGGCGTCAAAATTCTATTCCTCAATCTATTACTTACCAGTTGTACTACTTTGAACAAACGGCTTAATTTTTCAGGGACTTTGAATTGTGCCAGATATAGAATGATAGGATAGGTCTAGAGAGTTGCCTTAGATGAATTTCTTTAGGAAACAGTTTCTGAGATAGAGATGTCAGTGTAATAGGTTTACTGGGGAGTGCTATGAGGAAGTGAAGGACATAGAGGAGGAAGACGAACTGGAATTCATTTGCCAGAGTCCTCAGCAGATCGTACCAGCTCTAGAGCTGGGATGACCCTCCAGAGTTATCCTGATCCACAAGGGGTCAGCTCCTAGGCATTCATAAGTCACTTTGTCTAGTCATCGGGGCTGACCCCCGGGAAAAGGTGTGGTTTGGGGGAAGAAGACTCTTCAGCTGAGGGTAGTTCCTAGGAAACTAGTAAGCTATGACTTGGCATCAGGCAACATTTCCAGCAATTTGGGCAACGAGTTCCCCTAAAGGCTGGATCTGGGCCACAGACCATACCATTCACTGCCATAGTCACAGCATCATTTTCAGTGTGAAATTCTACTGTGTTAAAGTATTGTACAGTCACCAAAATGAGAGTATTTTTATATTTGGCTACCCATGAAATTTATTCTCTTCTGATTATACTATTTCTCTCTTGATCTAGAGTTTTATATTTTTTTTTCCTGTACTTTTCTGTTGAGGAAAAAGAGTTTTATTCTTCTGATATGAGAGTTTCTGTTAGTTCTCCTTTTTAGACAGATGAACACCCTTTGACAATTCCTTTTGCCTTTTTGTGGCATGTAAAAAAAAATCCATCAATAGAGTCATTACGCAAGTCTTCATGAGTTAATTTCTCTCTCCAGTTTTCTTACTACTTTTTCCAGTTTTCATTTTTTTCAACAGAAGGCTGCTTCTTCTGGTTGGACACAGCGGCTCACGCCTGTAATCCCAGCACTTTGGGAGATGACTGAGAGGGATGGATCGCTTGAGTTCAGGAGTTCCAGACCAGCCTGGGCAACATGGCAAAACTCCCAACTCTACAAAAAATTTAAAAAGCTGGGCGTGCGTGGTGGTACAATGGGGAGGCTAAGGTGGGAGGATTGCTAGAGGCTGGGACGTTAAGGCTGCAGTGAGTTGTGATCACACTACTGCACTCCAGCCTGGGTGACAGAGGGAGAGCTTGTCTTTTTTTTTTTTTTTTTGTACTCCAATGTGTCTTTTATTATTATTATTATTATTATTGTACATTATGTTCTAGGGTACATGTGCACAATGTGCAGGTTTGTTATAGCACTAAGAGATATACCTAATGTAAATGACGAGTTAATGGGTGTAGCACACCAACATGGCAGAGATCTTGTCTCTTAAAAAAAAATTTCTTCAACTTGCCCCTTTACCATTTAATATTCATGAACACATTTCTTTACAAAAGAGAAGGTTATCTTTTATCTGTATCCAAAATCATATGCCCTGGGGATCTTTACATCACATTGCAAATAAATGTTGAGTTAACCAAAGGAAGTATGAGTAACAAGTTAGTGACTGGGTTAGGGGGTGGTTAGGACGGTGGCATGTGATTAAGAGATGAACATCTCACACCAATGCCTGGTAAAACCTGCAGGAGGGAGCATGATGACCTAGCTTTGAATATCTCACTTAGGAAGTTACACACGTGTCTGGGCTTTTCAAAATGTTTGCATGCCATTAATCAGCATCTTACATCAGCTTGCTCAATGAATGATGACTATGTCAAATGCAAGTAAAACATGTAAGGCCAGAGAACGATGAAGGGAACGTTTTTTAATGCGGTAAAGGATAAAGAAGGATGGAAGTGGCCAGGAGTGGTGGCTCATACCTGTAACCCCAGCAATCTGGGAGATTGAAGTGGGAAGATAACTTGAGCCCAGGAGTTTGAGACCAGCCTGGACAGCATAGCAAGACCCCATCTCTGTTTTTTAAAAATAAAAAAAGTTTAAAAAAGAAAGATGGAAGTTACTCAAATCCATAAGGAGTTAAGCCAATGTATTGAGGTTTCAGACTTTAGATATGATCAGTTTGCTGTCTTTGGTCTTAAAGGAAAAGCAGACAAACACAGCAGCCCCATGTTCTTCTCAGACATTGGTTTCTCCTCCTTTCTTCCTAGGACAATTCTTTTCCCACTTTCTCTCTGGCCAAGTCCATGCTCAGCATTGCATGACTTCACTATTGGTCCAGGTTTCTTCTGCTCCAGGAAGGCTCCCTGACCCCCTTCTTGACAGCTGCAGATCCTGTCAGTCACTTCTCTGTGTGCTTCCCTTGTCTTCCTTGTAGATTTTCATTACATCAATTAGCATATGCCATTATAATGCATTATATTATATAATAAACACCTGTATAGTTTCTACCATATGCCAGGCACTAATCTAAGTGATTTACAAATGATTGTTCTTCTGACCCTCATCACAATTCTATGAAAGCAGGGTCTATTATTTTCACCAATTTATAGAAAAGGAAACTGAAGCATAGAGAATTGAATATATTTTCTTTGATCTCATAGCAAGTAAGAAGAAGGGCTAGGATTCTAAGCCAGGGAGTCTGGTTCCACAACAGATGTAATTAACCACTATGCCATGAGGCCTCTCTGTCATATGCAAGCTTGTCTGTTTTGCTCAGAAGACTGTGTTTTACTCACTCACTCCCAACTTCTTATGGTAAAAAATTGCTTTTTAATGATTTAAATAATACATGCCCATGTAAAAATTAAATAAATGACTAAAGCATTCTGAAGAAAGGAAAGGTTACCTGGAATCCCATAGCCCTGAAATAACCATCATTAAAATTTTGTTCTTTATCCTTCCATACATTGTTTAATGTACCACCTACCCACACCCACACACACAAATTAAATGGGACAATATAACCATTTTTTTAAAAGAAGCATGGACATCGTCTCGTCTCCTCCTCCCAGAGTTGTTTGTCCCAAAAAGACAGTTTAAAAATCTATGTGTTTTTTTCTATACCTTTTATTCTCTCATAGGCTCATATCTCTCATTTATGTTAACGGAACTCATTGGTGTTTCAAAAACATGATCATCTTCAATGTACTCTTTTAGATGTTGCTTTGCTCACTCAGCAGTCACCCTATGCCACCTGGCAAAGCCCTAATTTATTCTTTTCACTGGCCACGTGACATTCATTCCACAGTGTCGATGTATCACGATACATTCGGCTATTCTCCTATGGTATTAACTTGGCTTCTAGAATGCAGGAGCTCTTTAACCTTGGTGTTTGTGACATTGTGATGGGCATAATGGGATCCCTTGAATAAATATTTGTAAAACATGGATGGAAGTCAGATTTTAGAAAGAATAAATTAGTTTTTTCTTAATTATGCATGGATATGGTCTTGAATGGATTCTTAATAAATCAAATTTCAGTAAGGGATTCACTTAAATGTATGAGAAGAGCTTACTATTTCAGAGACTCCTGTAATCAATGTTTTTAAAGTTAAATAATTGTATTTTACATTTTAACTGGTGTAAAATAACTCTTTTTTCCATATAGAATTTTTGCTTAAACATACATGCAATGGAACATTATAAAAACACCTATATTTACAGATACCTTGTTCTTTGTGATATCTGGTTTGTATTTTTCCTGTTCCTTTCCTATTACCCTGTGTATGAAATGTATGTTCTTCCCATAAAAAAACTAAGCTACTTCCAGTTGTGTAAACACAATTGATTCTTTCAGACCACTATGCCTTGGTGTATGTCAACCCTCAGCTAGGAACATTTCCATCTCTGCGATTCCACTGGCAATTTCTGCTCACCTTTTCCTATGTTGAAGTGCCACTTCCTCTGCAAAGCTTTCTTGAATCTCCTTTCCTGTTACCCTCCTGCACAATTAAAAACTTGCATCCATTTGATCCCATAGAATTTATCCTGTACTTTCATGACAGGTACTTATATATTTTATTTTAACTCCTTTATATCACTTACAAGACTTTTTTTTTTTTCTTTAGGACTTGGAATTTGACTTTTTCATCTTTTTCACCAGCAGTCATTTTAGTGTCTGGCATGGAGAAAGTGCTCAAAAATATTTATTGAGTGAATGACAGTAGAAAAAATAAAAATGTCCTGGATTGGAATCCTGAAAACTGTCCACTTATCTCTAATATTAAAAAGCTCAGTGTAATCTTAGAAAAAATAATCTGAGCGCTCTGACACTTTCCAGAGGCCACGTCCACGGAAAAGGAGGAGCAAAGTCTCTGATCAGAAGTTGAGTAAATATCCTCTGAGGCCCCTGATTATCCAGACATTGACAAAAGAAAGGCTCTCCAAGGTTTGCCACTATTACTATAAGGAAGTCCCAGCTCAGATGATTCATAGTTAAATATTTGCATCTCCTCTGGCTAAGAAAAATAAAAGCCACGACATTCCAGAGCTTTTAGGCATGTAAGATCTTGGTACTTTCCCAGTTATTTCTCCTTAGAAACTGGTAACTGAAAAGGCCCTGTTTCAGAAAAGCAAGATATATCAAATGGGAAGGAAGTAGAATAGCTATCTGGTTGGAATTCAGAAAGTATATCAAAGCCAACAATGTAATTGTTGAAATTGGTTATTAATGTTTTGATACTGTGACATATCTGTTTTCTATTCTCTACCACAAACAAAAAAGATGTTGAAGTATGGCAAATGTTATGAATAACAAAGGGGAAAATACAAGTAAGTTCTTTTCACAAATCTCCATAGCAGGTTGAACTCAGACTCCTTTAATATCAATAAAAAAGGCTCAAAGTCAACGTCACTCTATTTGGTGGTCACTTTAAGTGTATTTCTCTTACAATAGCCCCGCACGTCCAGTGTTATTATTACCGTTTCACAGGTAAGCAAATGGAGACTCAGAAAATAATGATCCATAATTGATATAGTGAGGATTTAGACTCAAGTGGTAATTTGCAGAGAATGATTTCAGCAATGCTTTGTAGATACCTCTGGCTCTAGGCATATAAAACTATTTTCTTATTACCTGAAAATTCACAATTACAACTTGATTCTTGTGGTTTAAGGCAATGGAGGCTTTCTACATGGTACGTGCAAATTTTCCCAAAATCTTTTCCAAATTCATTTATAATTCAGTGTGGGTGAGCTTATCAGTTCCTTTCCAGAAAACAATTGTGATTAAGGAGTTCACACAGACAATTATTCTGTTATTCTCTTCTGTCCTCAGGTAGGCAGTGCTCCTAGAGCTTTGGGTGGCAATCCTTCACCAATCCATTGTCAGTGTGGGCCCAGCTTTTCCTCCTTAGGCCACAAAGATAGAGTTGCTCATATTTTATTTCCAAAATATAGTGTTAGGGGTCTGAAGGTCACAAAGAAGACTATTCTGAAAGCTGCCACACTGACATGCTCCCCAGTACTGGAAAACAAATAATAAGAGAGTAGGAAAAAAGACTTTAGGGCCTTGCACAGAATAGGCCTTCCATAAGTTTATTTCATAAATGAGATTGTGTTTGATGGACTGGCAGATGGAGCCTGAGTTTATAGTCCTGTCTGTTGTTACCTTGCTTTGGGCCCTGTCGTAACACTTCCTCTTAAAGTAATGCAGCCCAACAAAGGCCGTCTCCTCCCTGTGCTGAGAGGTCCTTGAGTCTCACAAAGGAAGATGCACAGCCAGGTCATGTCTCTGAGCATCAGATCTAGAAAACTACAAAGCCAGGAAGACATGGACAATGCTAACATCCTCCCTTTGCCCACCACACATATGCATGAAAACACACCTACCCTTACCCCCGACCCACCCACACATACACACACCAGAAATTGTGCCCAAAGGACACCATTACTAACTATGAAGTAGGTGGCACCAATGGCTTGTCCAGAGAAGAGACCCACAGGGTCAGACTCACACAACAAGCCTATCAATGGGATAGCCCACATTTAGGAGTGGTCTTCTAATCCAGAATCTTCTCTTTATTTAGTTCAAGATAATATAAACTTCTTTTTTGTAAATTTGCCTGTCGTTCACTCTCTTGCTCCAATACTCCAGTGAGGGAGGCCAGATGGTAATTGATAAGGAAGATCATTTCAAGCCATGATGAGTGAGATGCAGAAAACAGGGCAGCCATGGGACAGCAAGAGAACAACCAGGTGTGGTCAGGGGATTCCCTAGTGAGGTCATTTCTGAAACCCTCATGGGTAGACCTGAGGCTATGAGGAAAACAGGAGTCCAGGCAGAGAGAATCAAAAATGAAAAGTCCCCAAGGTGGGAATGAACTTATTTCAAAAAAATTAAAAAACACAAAAATCTGGGTGGTTTAATGAAAAAGAACAAAGAGAAGAGACCAAAGAGGCTAGTGAGTTTCCACCGGTGCTTAGAGGCCATGGTAGAGTGAATGTGTGTTTGTTTATTCGTTTGTTTTTGAGACAAAGTCTTGCTCAGTCACCCAGGCTGAAGTGCAGTGGCACAATCTGGGCTCACTGCAACCTCCACTTCCTGGGTTCAAGTGATTCTCCTGCTGCAGCCTCCTGAGTAGTTGGAATTACAGGTGCTCGCCACGACACCCAGCTAAGTTTTGTATTTTCACTAGAGACAGGGTTTCACCATGTTGGCCAGGCTGGTCTCAAACTCCTGATCTCAGGTGATCCACCTGCCTCAGCCTCCCAAAGTGCTAGGATTCTAGGCATGAGCCACCGTGTCCGGCCTAGAGTGGACATTTTATTCTACTTACAATGGGAAGCCATTTGAGGGATTTCAGCAAGGAGATTACATGATCCGAATGGACTTATTTTATTTTTTTAATTTTATACTTTAAAAAATTTTGAAACAGAGGCTCACCCTGTCTCCCAGGTTGGAGTATAGTAGTATAATCATAGCTCACTATAATCTCAAACTCCTATGCTCAAAGCTATCCTCCTGCCTAAGCCTCCCAAGTAGCTGGGACTATAGGAGTACACCACCATGCCCAGCTAATATTTTAATTTTTTGTAGAGATAGAGTCTTACTATGTTGCCCAGGCTGGTCTTGAACTCCTGGGCTCAAACAGTCCTGCTTCAGCCTCCCAAAGTACTGGGATTACAGACATGAATGCATCTGGCCTGAATGTACTTTTTAAAGAATACTAAGGCTATTGAATGACCAGATGGGGTAGCACAGAGGAACACTGTGAGTCTGTGGCAGTGTCCAGATAAGGGATTATGTAAGGACCACTAAGATGGCTATGTTGAAGAGTGAGAGAGCGTTTAGTTTGTCTGTTTTATAGGAAGAGGCCATCAGACTTCAGAGGAATTCAGACTTAAAATTCACGTACCTTTGAATGGGGACCACATACATGTCACATCACACGAGCACTAATGTTTCACTGATTCATTCTATTCCTTCCCAGGAATCAAATTCTGATTAAGAGAAAGACCCTAAGTGACTGAAGGAACAAAAAGAGTTATTGCAAAAACAAAACAAACAAACAAACAAAAAAGCTGATGCAGTAAGGAAAGGGAAGCCTGAGCTATCGAGAAAACATATCGCTTCTTACATAGTAGTGCTAAGGACCGAGCCTGTATATCCCTGCAATCTATAAAGTCTGTTTTCTCTGACAGTGTCAGCGTTGGAAAGATAATAGGTGTCACCCACACCATTCATCATCTCAGAAATGAGAAGACTTAGGAAGGGAGATTGAAATGACTTATGTGAGGTCACAGAACTAGTTATTGTTGTGACCAAATTTAGAGTCTTGTCTCCTAGATCTCAGTATTATACTTTACTTATTTCTTTTTTAACATGTAACCCAATTTGCTCCTAATAGACTTGGAATACACAGTGCCTGAAATGTAAAGATGACTTACCCTTGGCCTTAAGGCATCAAATCTGCCACATGAAATTTTAAGATAAGTGTAATACATCATTGGAATTACTCCTGCTTCTTGTACCCCTTTCACATGAGTTACCATGAGGTGAACTCTATCTTTTATGGAAAAAGGTGGAAGGAGTATCAAATGGAGGAGAGGGTATGGAGGAGCGTAGGGGAAAGGCACCATGTGAAAGAATAAATAACATCTTTGCCTTGGACTAAGTTGCATTGCAATTATTACCTGGAGTTGACAGCTTTGGATAATAAGCATGGATCTTTTTTGTCTTTATTGGAGCCTGTTGCCCTTCACCTTTATGTAACATCTAAATTCTTTATTCTGGTTGACATGGGTTGCTCTGCAATTTTAATTTGGCATGTGTCTTACAACCATAGGTATAATATTCTACAGTTACAAAATGTGTTTGATAAGTATGAGGCATTCATGCTTATTGTGAAAACCTTCAAAATGTCTGTACGCTGAGAATGGTGAAAAACAAGCAGTCAAGTGAGTCTCCATGGGTTGTTTTCTCAGACCACGTGTACTCTCTTCTCAAATGTGGCACTGGTTTTATGTGACCTTGGAGAATCTTCATTCTCAATGAGCCCCAAACTTTTCAGTAAAATTTAAAAAAAAGATTGATATTTTATGAAACATTTTTATACCCTAAAATGCAGAAGCATATTAGAAATATATAGTTGCTATCAGTCTTCAATTAAATCTTTACCACTTGGCAAAACTTATACTTTTTTTTTATACCTCACGAGGGAATCCCCTGAACATGCCTAGGTATCCACTCCGTATACTCCAGAGAATGTTCCTATTTAAGCTAGTTATTGTCTTGAGCATTAAGCATCTGACATCAGTTGTTACATCTGGCTTTAAGTCTCCAATGAGCCCTTGGGAACTCAATCCTGTCAAAGGAATTTCGAGAGGAGTTCACAGCTCCTATCTACCATAGAAGGGAGAAACAGGATAAGGAATAGATCCCTGATAAAGCACATGAACAAATAAACCCATTGTTAATTTGAGTGACTGGGATGGAGAGGTGGCCCCTACAAAACTGTCACTTTGTAGAGTCATGGTGGTTCAGAGAAGAATAGAAGTCATCTTTTCCTCTTAACATTATTTCCATGTACTATAGTTCCGTCTCCCTAAAGCAGTCTACCTGCATTTGTCAACACTGAAAGCAAAACAAAGTTGAATGCGTATCCATGATGCACGATGATAATAAAGAAGATGAAGGCAATTCAATGATATTCTAATTGTAATGATAAAAACTTACCTATTTCATCATTTCCTCTCCTGTGCCCCTAAACCCCAAACACTCACTTTGTCTCTTAGACATCTTGAAGTAGAGTTAATAACTAATGAGAATAAGCATCTCCATCCATGAAATATTTTAAATGTAGCAGTGTGGACCTCAAAAGATAGTGAAATTGGATAGGCCACAAATAGAACAAGTCCTCATGTCATAGGCAAACATCCAGAAAGTTGTGTGTTTTGCATTTGTGTTTTGTTGTTTACATCTGTTACATAGGAATGGTCATAGTTACAACAACTGACATTTAATGAGGACATTTCATAAGTTAGACCCTGTGCTAAGAGCTTTATTTACATGCTTTATCTAATGTAATCTGTATAACCAATTTATGAAATGGTCATTTTTCCAGACAAATAAAATGAAGTTTAGTAATTTTATTTTGATTGCTTGTAGTCAGAGCCAATAAGTAGTAGAGGGAATATTCCCACCCAGTCAACTTTCTCCAGAGTTTATCTTGCTGTATTCCTCAGCTGGTCATTGGAGATTGATTGAAAAACCCTTTGTAAGCCTTGAAATGCTAAATAGTCTACATAAGAAAGGCTTCGACTATTATTTCTGCTTTTTTTTTTTAATGGTTTGTAATCTCAGCAGGGATTGTGTTGTCTAAAAATCTGCTTGATGAGGTCTGAGATACTGGCTTTTAGAGGTCAGGCAGGAATGACTGCAAGAGAACTTGACTTTCTCCTTCCCCTCTGCTACTAAGGTGTAAGATGGGAGAGATTCTAGGACTTCTGCTGTAGAACTAGATATATGACGAATAGGAAATGAAAAAATGTGGCACTACTGTACAATGCCAATAGATTAATTGGCATTTAATAAAATGTGCCATATTATTTTATAGTGTGCAACATTAAAAAATGTAAAAAATAAACAAACAGTGTGTTTGTATGCATACATACATACATACACACACTCACTTTTAGTTCTGTCTTCAGCTGTCATCTCCTGAGGCAGGCTTAATGACAGGTGCAATTCTGGCCTAATTCAACCTCTTGAAATTGAAAAGGGTTAGCACACACAGTGGCTGCGAAATCCTAGAGGGACAAACAGCCTTCTGTGTCTCATCCCTTCATGACTATCTCATGGGAGCTCCATTTCTGCCTCTATCCACCTGCTAACCAGATTTGATTTTGATGCTGTGCAATTGGAAGTAAAATGTACTTCTTTCTGGTAAAAGAAGACCTGAGAAAGTAGAAATGGCATTATTTAAAGGAATTTATACATACTGTATAAGTGGGCTGGATGGACCAGCCAACAAGCTCAACACTTTGTATTCATTGTTTCTTTTAATCCTTATTTCAAGCCTCTGGATTCGGTATCATTATCTCCATATCACAAAGAATGAGGGACTCTGAAAAACTCAAGAACTTTCAAGGTCACTCACAGAATACATGCCTGAGCTGGGATTCTAACTCAATCCCTTAAGCCTGATATCCTGTACTTTTTCTGCTATATCAGGGGTCAGCAAATAATAGTCAATGGGCCAAATCTTACATGCTGCCTGGTTTTGTAAATGTTTCATGGAACACAGCCATGCCCATTTATTTATGCACTGCTGATAGCTGCTTTTGGATTACAACAACCAAGATGAGTGCTTGCAACAGAGGCCACATGACCTGTAAAACCTACAGTATTGACTGGCCCTGTATGAAAAACACTTGCTGAAGCCAGTAACAATACATGAGAGATGTATTGCTATTGACAATAGCAAAACATGAGAGATGTAGCTCAAATCGTTTAACTCAGTGTATCTACATCTTTTCCTGTATCTCCAAAATCCAACGGGATAGGTCTATAGACATACTGTCTTAAGCCCAGCTTCTTGTATACATTTATTTTGTTCCAAGAAAACATGCAGAAACCCGAATTCTAGACGGATCTCTTATAATGAGTCATGTTTAAGAGGGTTCTATTATTCTACTTTGTATTTCTAGAACATATTTCTTTCAGAATAATTACTTTCTAAACCTGTTCACTTAGCAGGCAGCTGGAAATCCAACATCCTCTGGCAAAGAAGAGAGAGGAATTTTCCACTCAGGCAAAGTGAACCACTGGTCAGCTCATGGATGAAATTTTTTATGTCATCCCCTGGTTCTACAGAAGACTGTAAGGACAAGAGAATGAGGCATTTGGCCATGGGATCTTCAGACTCAGATTTCTGAGTCAGGTTTGAGGTTCCTGCTGTCTTGTGGGCAGTGAGGCCCAAGGATTACACTAAAAGAGCAGGAACCCAATGTCACAGGTCCCCTAACTCCTGCCTAGTTGCCCAGGTCACATAGGCACAGGCAGGGGAGCTGGCTGATCTCATTTGTTTGTTTTCTGTGTCCGTTCTCAGGCAGTGATAGGCATGCTATCATCTCAATTCTTAAACAAAAGCAAATTGTACTGTTGAAGAGCAGATAAAGCAAAGACAGAAGCATTTTAAAAGGAATTTTGTGGCTTCCAAAGTACAAATATAGAATATTTCTGAGTTAATGAAGAAATCATTACAAAATATTTTTGAAAAAGTGACATTTTATTCATAGTAATTCATGTAATTCCAACTGAAGTAATTGATACTATGTAATAGTAAGGACCTATTTGAATGAATGTTTAAGATACTAATTATATATCAATTTTAAATTATTTAATATCCAAAAGGCTTGAAAGCAGCATATTTTTTGTCATTATGTAAATTCTTGCTTTGCCATTTTTAAAACTGTTTGTTTTCTCATACCCCTCCTCTTAATTTTTTATGATGTCAAACACTGTGTCAGTCAAGTCTGTCTCTATGTCATTTGAGTTTATGTTTATGTGTTAGTGCATTTTTACAAGTTAATTATCCAGAAACCTGCACACTCTGGGCAGAATAAAAAATGTCTTAGTTAAGTGAAAACCACTTTAAAGCATGGCAGCCAAAATAGCTGTAGAAAAGTTTATGCTCCATTATGTGCAATTTTAATAGACACGATATCTTGTTTCCCAGAATACAACAGATTATCAGACGTTTTGTAAAAAATGAAAGCAAAACTAATAATCACAAGAGCTAAGATTTGCTGTCCCTTTACACTGTCCCAGGCACCAGTCTCTTTTGCAAGTATTTCATTTTTACAGCAACTCAATACATTTCCTACTCTTGTTATCCATCTTAAGGAGGAAACTTTGTGCAGAAGGTTTAAGTAGCTAATCAAGTTTTCACAGCTGATAAGGGATAAAGCCAGAGTCCACAAGCAGTCTAGATTCTTAATACCAATGCTGTATTACCTCTCCAGAACAGACCACTCTCACCTCTCCCCTTGTTCTTGATAATACAGTTAAATTATTCATATTCATAGCATAAGTTTTCTGTGTCATATTTAAGAATACAGTTAGATATTGGTGCATATTAGAAAGATTTCACTTAAATATGACTACATGAAAGTAGATTTATCTTTTCTAAAAAATAAGCAAGCATTTGTTTTCTAAAAAATGTACTGGCGTGCACCATTTCATTTCCTAATGATGCAGAATAAATGTGGTGTCGCCACGGTGCACTTCAACAGTAGATGGGCTTAAATTCGAGCAGGAAGCAGGTCGCCTTGACAACACAGATGTGGGTGATTAATGAGAACTAAATCATGGGGATGAGATCTTTAAGAAGAAGAAAACTAAGTTGTCTTCTGGCAGGGTTTTCAGAACCCCCTGTTTTGAGGTTGTGGATATACATGACAGTTTTACAATGCCAAAACAGTCTGTTCTAAAGAGAAAAAGTTCAATCAACCATTTCACCTGCATTATGCTGAAGAGCTAGTCTTTTAAGTCATGGGACTTTCAAACTATTTTGATAGCCTGTTTTGGCTGCCTCTAAATATATCCTCCAAATAAAAACCTCAGAAAGTGTCTCAGAGAAATGTACATAATTAACATTTGGCTTAATATATTGTCAATTTTGATTTTACATATTTGATCCAAATTGTTAAGCCTTCTTTGTGGCCATCAGTGCTTACTAGAGAACAATATCATATTTAATTTTCTAATTATGTGCGAACCTTGGAGTCAGGATTAGTTGATATTTTTATATCTTCAAATTTAGAAACCTATTATGAAGTCCTATCTAGACTAACAAATGTTTTATAGGAGAAATTTAAATAGTACTCCAGTTTTGTTTATGCCTTTGCTGGTGGTCTTTCTTGCTATGAACTTTAGAAACTTTAAATGTCCATTTACTCATAATACACACACAGCCTCAATGACCTAACAGGCAGATATGCAGAGCCATAACCTTGCTGGCTTATGTCAGCTCGAAGTAAAGGGGGAGGTGGTAGTGGTGAATCTGTTTTTATTACTCAGTGCTTAATCATAATGAATCAGAGGCTTTTATGAGAAACCTTCTCCATCCCGTGAAAGAGTTGCTGACCAAAGATGTAGAGATTTCTGTTTTATTAGAAAAATTGTTTAGGACCTCATTGTGGATATAGAAGACATTGTTGAAAAGTTTAAGTCTTTTTACGCTACATTGGATGTCACACTGTTCTGAGTTTAGTGGTATAAGGGTCATCAGATTCTGTAAGATGTGATTTTAAAAATTCAGTCCTGGTCCTACCAAGTCCATTAGAGAAAATCTGCAGTGTATAAAACTGTGACTCAAAAAATGCTCAATCTTCCATGCACATAACTGCCTGATAACTCTCAAGCTCAGGTATGACCTTCATAGACAGGCTGTTGTAAAGCCTAATAATTCCTTCAACACACGGTAGCCTAGTATCTAAACCTTGACCACACATCACTTCGGAATTACTAAAGGAACTTAAATATCTGTCAGAGCTCCTCCTCGGAATATAGGACAGTGGAGGTTATGCAAATAGCATTACTTTAATTTTAATTGTACCCATCTGGGTTCTTCAAAATGGCAAGTATTTTGTTTATGTGCCTTTCTCATCTTGGATCAACTCAGTTAGTGCACTTTAAAATTATTTTAGGAAAGATCCACATCTTTTTTTTCTTTCCTTCTTTATCCTTCCTTCCTTCCTTCCATCCTTCCTTCCTTCCTTCCTTCCTCCCTCCCTCCCTCACTCCCTTCCTTCTTTCCTTCCTTTCTTCTCTCTCTCTCTTTCTTTCTTTCTCTCTTTCTTTCGTTTTCTTTCTTTCTTTTCCTTCCTTCCTTCCACCCTCCCTCCCTCCCTCTCTGCCTCCCTTCCTTCCTTCTCTCTCTCTCGCTCTTTCTTTCTTTCTTTCTTTTGTTTTCTTTCTTTCCCTCCCTCCCTCTCTCCTTCCTTCCTTCCTTCCTTCCTTCCTTCTTTGTTTCTCTCTCTCTCTCTTTCTTTCTTTCTTTCTTTCTTTCTTTCTTTCTTTCTTTCTTTCTTTCTTTCTTTCTTTCTTTCTTTCTTTCTCTTTTGTGTGTGTCTGTGTCTCACTCTGCTCACCCAGGCTGAAATGAAAATTGATAGCAAAGGCAGATAATGTCCATTCAGTTCTGGGTATAAATGTCTTCCTTGCGCTGCCATTGTGCAAGCACTTTGTGATTTGAGGGAGTAATCAGGTTATATTCCTTCTGTTGGCCAGAAGAAAGACTTGGCTCTGGTGGTCTGGAAGCTAACTATGTAGACTGATCCACAGAGGACTCTATATTCATCTTGTTGATACTGAGGGCTTCATCTGTCAGTTGTAAGCCTGTAAATCCTCTGTTTCAGTGGTTGCAAAGTTCCAAGAGCAGGAGGAAAATCCAGACTGCCACTGCTACCGTGCAGAGCAATTAGACAGTTTGAGTGCCTCAACTGTTCCTATACAAGCCAGTGGAGTCAGAGCCTTAAAAAGACCCCCTTCTCCCAGTGCTTTCTCAAGCAAGTACAGAAACCTCAATATCTCATCGTATCACTACAGCACAATACGTGAGTAGTTTTACATTTGAAGTAGGATTAAATTTAAAGTAATGCATTCACATGGTAAACTCAAAAGTATATGGCCAGGCGTGGTGGCTCATGCCTGTAATCCTAGCCCTTTGGGAGACCGAGGAAGGTGGATTATTTGAGGTCAGGAGTTTGAGACCAGCCTGGCCAACATAGCGACAAACCCCATCTCTACTAAAAACTCCACAGAGACGGCCAACCCCATCTCTACTAAAAATACAAAAATTAGCTGGGCATGTGGTGAGTGCCTGTAATCCCAGTTACTTGAGAGGCTGAGGCAGGAGAATCGCTTCAGCCTGGGAAGCGGAGGTTGCAGTGAGCTGAGATGGCACCACTGTACTCCAGTCTGGGTGAAAGAGTGAAACCCTGTCTCAAAAATAATAATAATAATAAATGTACATATAGATATAAATTATATATTAATTCTATATATTTATGTATAATATATACTATGTATAATTTAAATACTATGTATAGTATTTAAAGTATAGTAAATATAGTAAATATTTAAATATAGTAAATAATATGTATAGTATATACTATATATAATTTATATACCTATATTTTATATATAAATTATGTATACACTATATATAATTTATATACCTATATATTATATACAAATTATATATACACTATATATAATTTATATACGTATATATGATATATAAATTATATATACACTATATATAATTTATATGCTATATATTATATATAAATTATATATATACACGATATATAATTTATATACCTATAAGTTATATAATTATATACCTATAAATTATATACATAATTATATATAGGTGAATATATAGATGAATAATTATATATTTAGATGAATAGATATATAGATGGATAATTATATATAGATGAAAATATATTCATATAACTGCTATATGAATATATATTTATATATAAATTATAGATATATAAATTATGTATAAAATTCACATGAAAGACTCTCTCCACCTCATTTTACCCTTTATTCTTTCTCTAAATCTATTGACCAAAACAAATCATTGTTAACATTTGTTATTTGGGGCTCCACAAATGCTTTGTGTATAATCATAAGCATGCATATATATGTATATTAACAGCTACGTCTAGATGGTCCACTCACCACAGCTCCAGAATAGAAATCAAGACATTTCTTCCTCAAAGCCAACATTAGAGGCATCTTCTGAGAAAAAAAAAAAAAAATCTGTATTTATCTCACTCTGTTCTTCATTTAATTAGCATTATCCCTGTTGTACTTTTTCCTCACCAAATAAGGGAACCTGTAATTAAGTGTTATTTTACATGTGCTTATTTCTCTTCCTAGAAGTCCATTTTAAAAAATATTTTTAATTGATATAGCATAGTTGTACATATCTTTGGGGTACATGTGATATTTTTATACATGTATACAATGTGTAATGGTCAAATAAGGGTGACTGGGATATGCATCACCTCAAGCATTTATCTTTCCTTTTTCTTTTTTTTTCTTTTGTTTTTTGAGACAGAGCCTCACTTTGTTGCCCAGGCTGGAGTGCAGTGGCGTGATCTCGGCTCACTGAAAGCTCCACCTCCCGGGTTCACACCATTTTCCTGCTTCAGCCTCCCGAGTAGCTGGGACTACAGGCACCCACCACCACACCCGGCTAATTTTTTATATTTTTAGTAGAGATGAGGTTTAACCGTGTTATCCAGGATGGTCTCGATCTCCTGACCTCATGATCTACCCACCTCAGCCGCCTAAAGTGCTGGGACTACCGGCATGAGCCACCGCGCCCAGCCAAGCATTTATCTTTTCTTTGTGTTGGCAACATTATAATTCTTTTCTTCTAGCTAATTTGAAATATGTAATAAGTTATTGTTAACTATAATTTCCCCACTATAATATCAAATATTGTAACTTATTCCTTATATCTAACTATTTTTGTACCTACTAACCAACTTTTATTTACCCCTGCTCCTCTCCTTCCCAGCATCTGATAACCATGACTTCACACTCTATGGAGATCCTTGCTTTGATGATAAATTCATTAAGGACAGGAACCCTGCAGGGTCTTCAGTATGCTTCCCAGGTGCCAAATAGTCTCAATACATATTAACAGAAAGTCAGTGTCAACTCACCTGCACCTTACACAGCAAATTGATTTAGGCTTCTCAGATTCCTAAACTCTCTAGGTTAACACCTCATATAGTAATGAAAGTATGATCAGTTCACATGATTGAAATCCTCTCTAGTTTAATGTACTCATTGCTTTTCCATGGACTTTGAAAACATGAAGGTCTGTAGCCATGTGTCTCCAGACTTTTAATAGACCAGAAATGGTTTCAATGTTCTGCATTAAATAAATCGAGAAGGGTTAGACAAAACAGTGTCTGAAAGATTTCATGCTGTAAGGGTGATGAGGGTGATGGGTGAAATTAGTGAATCTGAAATGGTCGTGACTACAAACTTGTTTTTAAAATGTCACTTTCTGTAAAAGAACAAAAACTTGAAACTCAATGTTCATGAATACAAGAAGGCCTTTTCAAAGAAAGGCCACAGGCACTCTCATTAATACACACTTGGCATTTGGGTACATCCCTAGGCTGTGGACCATGTTTACATATATTCCTCTTTCTTTTCATCACTCTTTAACCAAATTGTTGAGTGTCCAAGATGCTACATGGTAAATGGATTATTACTCTGTGGATTCAATCTGTTACCAATTACTTTAGGGGTTTATGGAGTGGTCCTGCACACACACTCCTTCGTTTTTCTAATTATTGCTGCACAGCTAATCCTAGCTCAGAAAATCAATTCCTCTCTCATATCTACTTACACATCCTCTTTAAGCCCCTTCTGTGTTTTTTTGTTTTGTTTTGTTTTGTTTTTGTTTTATCTCACTTCCATCTATTTCCTGGTTATTTCAGGAAAAGTTCTTTCCACACCACTTTTTGGTGGATTCCATCCTGTCTCTCTTCTTGTGACCATAAAATAAAATTTGTCATAAACAAGTGTAAGAGTCTGGATGTTTCTACAAATATTTAAGTGGCAAGAAGAAGCTTAAACCATATTTTGCAGTCAAAATATTAGCAGAGATTTTCCTGTACTGTGCATGATTTATTTTCTTTCTTTATATTTTTTGATACCTTATAAGTTGTCTAAAATCTCAATGAATAATATTTATGGTAAAATAACTTAAAGAAAAATCCTTTATAGCCACTTACTTACTCAATTGTATAGTGTTTTGACATTCAAACTATACTATCAGTATTGTTTTCTGTTATAACATAGTATAGGTATAGATTTTAGCCATATAGTAGATGAAATAGGCTATGTGTTAATCTAGACGAAGACATGGGCATTATCTATAACATATATTTTATGAGAATTTGCATTCCAAGATAAAAACAACTGTTTGAAAAGTTACATTTTAAACAAATCCAGTTCATATGGTGCATTACTTTAATTTTCTAAAGATGATTAATATGGAAGTATTGAGAAGGGAAAAATCGTAGTTTAAAAAAGTCTAGTCAGACTTGGAGGACAAAGTCCAGACGTTATGCAGTTTTATATCTTAGCACAGTGCACTCAGTAGGTGTTCAATAACTCTTTGTTGGATAAATGACTTTTTCAGTAAATGAAGAAAACATCAGAGCTATTGGCTTCCTGTGCCTTGAATTACACTTTTGAGTGGGACTACCTTCTGCAAGCCAGTGAAAAATAGTTATTGGTTCACAGAGCTCACCTTTATTTTGAGGACTACATCAAGACACCTTAGAGCATGTTTCTAGATATGTGAAAGATATGCTGCCAATCAGACTCCCAATAGTCTCCTCGTATGTTTCATCTTTAAATGGGGCTGTACTGGTAGGGTCAGGATATATCTTGGCAGACTACATGGATATGAACATTTCTTATCTTCCTATAGTCCTCTATCTTTAAGGAAAATCATGGCACTTGTGTTTGAATTTTTTTAACCCATCTTCCAGATTCCACAACTAGGAATTCCAAATGTTGTTTGGACAGACTGAAAAGAGAACAACCAATAGGAGAAATGGTATACTATAAGTAGCCAAGGTACCATACACATGGGAAGTGTGAAGGAGACTTACTTATTATTTTCTTATGTCTCTTTGCCAATATTTGAGAGTTTCACAGAGCATTTCTAGATAATGAGGGATGGAAGTGGAGAGTAGGAGAAGGTATTCAAAGATCTAAGAAGAATGAGAAATCCTTGATTTCCCATATGACACGATGACTTGGTTATACGAGTAAACTGCTTTTTGTATGTGAAACAGGCAGCAGTTGGAGGTAGCAAAGGAATACACAGGTAAGCCCTGGAGTCCAACTCCCAAAATTAGTGTTTTTTTCTGATTCCCTAACTGACTCCATGGTAGGCTCCTGGTCACAAGATCCATCAGAGCTGCTGGGCCCATGCTGACATTATGTATAGCCATCTTCCTTCTGATTCTTTGTCTTCCAGTGACGATCCAACTCCTTGCAGCAGCAGGATTGTGGCTGGCCAGAAGCACACTTGATTTCAAAATGGATGTGACAGGCAGGTCACTTCGTGTTCTACAGAAGCGTACTTGCATCAGCAAATCTTTTTCCTCTCAGATTTTGAGGAAATGGGATCAAACATTCCAACACAGAGAAATAGGAGGCGTGGGCAGTGGCTCTCCTGGATCTCTCTCTTTCCTCGGGGAGATCAACTTGTAAAAGATTGCAAAATGTACCCTAAGTGGTCCTTGAGCATCCTCCTATCTTCTTTCCCAAGCTTGTCATGTGGTTGCAGTGGACATGGAAACTAAACACTGCTATAAACAGAGAATAATAAATTGTAAGAAAGCACCAGAATATCCTTCTTGCTTGAACTTTGAATCATTAGATCCAAACATTCCCCTTCTCTCTTCTCAAAGTTCAAAAGTGTTGAACAGTTTTGTTCTCCGCTATCATGAGTTGGCCACAAATGGTTTTTCTATAAGTTCATAATTCCTGTTGGGAAAACTTGGAAAAGAGCTCTCCGCTTCTCATCCAAAGAAGTGATGACTTCTCTTTGTTAGTTTACAACTAACAAAGTCCCATTTCTGGTTTGAAAGTCAGATGGACCTTGGCTTATATTTATTTAATAAAGATGTAGAATTTCTCTAACAGACTGAAAGTTTATTAGAATAACATCTAGCACAAGGCCTGGAAAAGAGGAGGTGCTCATTAAGAGGTCTGATCAGATTTGAGTTCTAATCCCAGATACAGGAGTGTTTATTCTTTTTGAGCCAGTATTTCCTTATCTATAAAATAAGAAATATTTATAACTATTCCATATTATGTATTCTTATATCCTATATAATAACATAATATAGGAGTATAATAAATAACTAGGAATTATAAATAATATAGGAATGTAATAAATATCCAAAATCAAGGGCTTCCTTGAATTTTCTGTGTATTGATTTTTTGATTTTTTGAGGGCAGTAAACACTACATCTGTCCAGATCAGCATGGTGTCCACCCGCCACTCAGCATGGTGCCTTGTCCATAGCAGATGCTCAGTCAATATTTATCTAATCAGTGCTGTTTGTGTTCAAAGAGAATGTTTAACTTCTTACTATCTCCATTCCCACCTCCCCTTTTTGATCTCATGTCCACTATGGGTATACTGAGGTTTCCTGGGCTCTGTTTGCAGGAATCTAAAAGTAGATTTTTTACTCTGGTGCTGGGACACGTAACTCCACTTTTTAGATAAAATATTTCATGCTAATTAAAACATCTCAGGACTGGTCTCCCCACACTTCTCACTTTCACACCCACATACACATACTCCTTTTCTTCTCTTTTCCTTACTTTATAATGCTATTAGAGTTGACAGAGTACTTGCTGCTTCCCCAGAAAGTCTTAGCAGGAGATCATGAAACCCTGTCAGGCCTTGTGAAGTGCACAGATGTGTTTCAAAGGATCCATAAACCCTCATATTGTATAAAAGGTGTGTGCCATTTTATGGAAAGAGGATGATATGTTTTCTTAATCAAAATCTTTTAGGGTACTTTGATCCATAAAGGTTAAGATCCACTCCACTAATGAGTAAGGTCTAGTCATTTAGAAAATCCTGCACTCTCTCCTTTGTTACTTCCTCAGTTTCCTTAAAAAGCTCTTATAAAATAATAAAGAAGCCTTCTTTACTTCCCACAGTTCCACTCCACAGCAAGACCAGCTTAAGTGTGTGCCTTACAGCATCCATCCCATCTCTCCATCTGAGGGGTCCCCACTCCTAGTCCACCCAGGTCCAGAAACCCATAACTCATATGCACCAGAAAACCTCCTCTTTAAATTTCCTCGTGCTTCCTGGCATCCTGCCCTACAATGGACAAGTACATCGCCTCCACTTCTACCATGACTTCTGAGAAAGTGGTGTTTTTACTACAGTGAACTTGGTATATGCAGTGTGTGTCAGGAACACTGGCCTTACTGAAGTAGGGGCTCATTTTGGAGAATAGTAAGAAATAAGGAGCAATACATTGATGAAATAGAAGGGACATTAAGTGATGGTCATAGACCACTCTTAGGACTGCCATTAACTTCAGATGTTAAAGAAGTGCTTCAGCTCTTTGCACTTTGTCTTCTTCTTGATCAATAAAGATGTTAGACAGGATTATCTACCATATCTTCCAGCTTCAAGCTCTATAATTGTATAAATCTGGTTGTCAATGGACTCGTTAGTACAAAGTCCTAAAGCCTTAAAGACCCAAAGTTTTCTCACTGGGCAAGCAATTTGCGGGAAATTAAACAAGTCCAAAATATTGAACAAATGAAGAAAGGGACCATTTTAACAGACAGGAATACTTAATATTGTAAGGATGGCCAGGGGTGGTGGTTTACACCTGTAATCCCAGCACTTTGGGAAGTTGAGGAAGGAGGATCGCTTGAGGCTAGGAGTTTGAGACCAGCCTGAGCAATACAGGGAGGTCTCATCTTTACTAGAACTTTAAAAATTAGCTGGGCATGGTGGCATGCACCTGTAGTCCCAGCTATGCCAGAGGAGGAGGGAGGATCGCTTGAACACAGGAGTTTGAGACTGCAGTGAGCTATGATCTTGCAACTGTGCTCCATCTTGGGTGACAGAGTGGGACCTTGTCTCCATTTTTAAAAAATATATATACACATATATATATGTGTATATATATATATAGACTATGTATGTATGTGTGTATATATATAGACTATATGTGTGTGTATATATATACATATATATGTAGAGAGAGAGAGAGATAGTGAAGATCTCATTTCCTCCACAAATGTTAAAAACATTATTCTGATTTTAAAAAGAGAATGAATTTTTAAAATTTATAAATTTCTGAAATGGACAAAAATTTCCTAGGCCTTCTTCTTTAGAAAATAATAAATAAGAATAATAAGAAATTGCACTGGTATCTGAAAAAAACAACTTAAAGCTATAAAAATTAAAATAGCATGTTATGCCATCAAAGAGAAAAATGAAATCGATCCAAGTTTCAAAATAACAATTGTTATTAATTATTATGATATAATTATGTTAATTTTGTACCTATGATTTAAATAAAATAATAATAAATAAGAAAACAAATCACTGAATAAAGGTTATAATTTAAAATCTTAAAATAATAATTATATGTATAATAAAACTATAAATTTACAATTTTAAAGCTATAAACAATTTTATAGTTATAATATTTTGTAGCTAAGAAAACATATTTTAATGATTTTATTATTGTTGTAATTAATTCAAAGAAGATGAAAAATGGGCAAGATTTGAATAAGCACACTTTGTCAAAGATATATGGACAGACAAAAAGCACATAAAATATGACCAAAAGCCTCTAGAGTTTAGAGAAATGCAAATTAAAGCCAAAATGAGATTCTTCTAAATACCTATCAGAATGTCTGAAATTAAAATGACTGACTGTAGCAACTGGTGGCAGGGATGTAGAGGAAGTGAAGTTCTCATACACCACTGGCAGAAATGTACAATGACACAACCCCTTTGAAAAACATTTTGGCAGCTTCTTAACAAATTAAATGTACATGTCCCGTGAAAGCCAGCCAGGCCACTCCTGGGTATTTACTCAAGAGAAATCAAAGCTTATGTCCATACAAAGACTTGTACGTAAATATTTATAACAGCTTTATTTGTAACAGCCAAAAGTTGGAAACCACCCAAATGTCTATCAGCAGGTGAGCGGATAAACACATTGCGGCATATACAGTGTAGACAGTGGAATACTACTCAGTAATAAAAAGGAATGAACAATTGACACATGCTACAACATGGATGATGCAAAATAATTACACTAGGTGATAGATGCTAGACAACAAAGAGAACATACTGGCTGGGTGTGGTGGCTCACGCCTGTAATCTCAGTACTTTGGGAGGCTGAGGTGGGCAGATCACCTGAAGTCAGGAGTTCGAGACCCCCAGGGCTAATATGCTGAAATCCTGTCTCCACTAAAAATACAAAAATTAGCCAGGCATGGCGGCAAGTGCCTGTAATCCCAGCTACTTGGGAGGCTGAGGCAGGAGAATCCCTCGAACCTGGGAGGCAGAGGTTGCAGTGAGCCAAGATTGTGCCACTGCACTCCAGCCTGGGTGACAGAGTGAGACTCTATCTCAAAAAAAAAAAAAAAAAGGTGTACATACTGCATGATACAAAATTCTAAGACAAGAAAACTAATCTATATAAAAAATTGCTCTGTTATTCTCTACTGAGAGGGGATGAGGAGGATTACCAAGGGGCAAGGAGGACCTTTTGGAGGTGACAGATGTGTTTATTACTGGGATTGTGTTGATGGCTTACCAGGTATCCATGTAAGTCACAACTCATCATATGCTATACTGTAAATGTGTGCAGGCCGGGCGTGGTGGCTCATGCCTGTAATACCAGCACTTTGGGAGGCCAAGGTGAGAGAATTAAGGCCAGGAGTTTGAGACATAGCAAGATCCTTTCTCTATTAAATAAATAAATAAATGCACTTTTTTGTGTACTGAGTTATATCTCAATGAAGCTGCAAAAAAAAAAAAAATGACATAGCATAAAAGAGATTAATAGAAGAGATTCAAAAATCCAGAACACTAAATATTAAAGGTAGCTTTTCAAGTCAGTGAGAAAACAATGATATTAAAGAAAATGGCTAATCATCTAGAATTAAGTTTCTACTTCATACCATCAACAATATAAATTGCAGACTAATTTAATCTAAATTAACAATTTAAAAGATTAAAGAAACTATAGAAAAATACACAATTATGTATCTGTTCTTGAATGGAAAAAGATTTTCCAAGCATAAATACAAAAACAAAATTTATATAGTAAAACAATGATTGATTTAATTTGATTTTTTTTTAAGTTTACCTCAAAACAAAGTACAAAATTAAAAGGCAAATAGCAGTCCGGTTGTGGTGGCTCACTTGTGTAATCCTAGCACTCTGGGCGGCCAAGGTGGGCAGACTGCCTGAGCTCAGGAGTTCAAAACCAGTCTGGGCAGCATGATGAAACCCCATCTCTACTGAAATACAAAAAATTAGCTGGGCATGGTGGTGTGCACCTGTAGTCCCAACTACTCGGGAGGCTGAGGTGGGAGACTTCCTTGAACCTGGCAGGCGGAGGTTGCAGTGATCCGAGACTGCATTAGTGCACTGCAGCCTGGGTGACAGCAAGACTCTGTCTCAATAAAATAAAAAGGCAAATAGCAAAGGGGATAATATTTGCCACAAATATAAAAGAAAAGGATATATCCTTGCTATATAAAAAGGTCTTATGAAACAGGGACTTAGTTGGATATTTCTATTTTAAAAAAGGCAAATCATATAAACAAGTGTTTTACCCACCCATCCCCCCATAAATAGAGAAAAAAGAGAGGGATGGAGAAAAGAGGGAAAGAAGAAAAAAAAAGAGTAACAAAATTCTTAGCAAAAGAGTAAAAAAGAGATTTGTTTCCTCACCTTGGTGGTGTCTTAATAAGTTGTTTTATTTTAATCTTTTGTTTTTCCATATTTTCAGAGTTCCTACAATGGACTTGTAGTATGGTACCTGGATGATCACAAACATAATCTAGAGAGTAGAAAAGCAGTTCAATGACTCAGCACAATGTTAATGGTCTTCCAGATCAAGGAGGGGACATGAACATGTGTCCATCCTAGTAAAGGGGGAGACAAGGTGTGTTGTGCACGCATGTGTGTGTGTGCGTGCATGTGTGTATAACACTGAGGAGACTGTGATCAGCATGAAAAATTGGGATTTTGAAACTAGACCACAGTCTTGTCATTTGACCGTGACTCCCCAGGAGGACCCTACTCCTGTGTAAATCCAGACCACCCAAGTAGAACACTGAGAGTTGGTGAGTACTTAAATGCTTGCTCAATTAATTGGTAAAAGATATTAAAGGGGAAGATTTTGTATCACATTCAAACATATGAAGAGAAATGTTAAAAATGTTAAAGCTCCATTTCCAGTCTCATTTTCCAATCCTTGGTTCAAAATACAAGTGGTAATTAGGCATCGACTGTGTAGTCAACATTACGATCAGGTTATATAAAATCATGAAACATCATCCTAAACTTTAAAGAACTTAGAGTTTAGCTGGGAAAATATGCTCATGGGAAATAATTATGTAGGAAAAGAAGGCATTAACAGGGCTTAAAGCAACCAATCACACAGTTTCCTTGTTGGGACCACCCTCCCCCAACATGCCCCGTTGATGTCCTAAATGTTCTCTTGACATCTTGGCTTTACCATAGACCCTACTTTGTAAGGGCCTGGGCCTGTTTTGATTAGTGCTAAGTATCTGCTGATCTGCTATGTGCAAATGGGAAGATAAAACTAAATATTAGATTAGGGTCAATCTTTACAATTCTTTCCTAGATCGTGATGGTATTCAGTGGTGGTTGACCATCATGGAATTGGGAAATATTTGTGAATGTGCCTGCAGGCTGCATGTCCTTTGTGTCTCTGACTCACGACTCACCCACTGATCTCATTTGTCTTCATTTCATAATTGTACAGAATGTGTTCTAAAATGAAGAGACTAAAACCTTCACAGGAGCACACTCTTTCAACATCTAAGGAAAAATGGTTGATGAGAAAACTGTGAGAACATTAGGTCTTTAAATTGCAAGGGGAAAGTTCTGCTGGTGAAAACAGCTGAAATTCTATGGATTAAGTCAACTTGTAAATGTATTCTTAGACTCTGCAATGATCTCATAGGCATATTTCAATGCTGCATCTTATGACTACGATTTAAAGTCATGGTATGGCCTTTCAGTTTCATGAAGCTGGCCTGGGGGAAAAGAGCATGAGACTGAGGTTGATGGTGTTAATTAGAGCAACTGAGCTCCCATCCAAACCTTCTGAACTTGCTCATTAATGAAGCCACAGGATGGAAATTGTATAGTTTCCAGAGCATTAGTTACAAGTTGTGAGAAGAGAAGAAATAAGTAAGAAAGAAAATAAATGATTTATAAAAAAATCCTCAGAAGATATAGTCCCCAACTGTTATCACAAAAAAAGGATGTAAAATCATGAAGGACAGCAGTGGAGAAGATAACGTTAGCAGACAATAAAAGGCCAAAGTTTTAGAGCAGTAGTAAGTGTTTAAGAATATACATAATATATCTTCCTCCATTTGTTTTTTGTCTTCACCATAAATAGACATGAGTTAACATATGTTTAAAGATTTATTTCCCTTTTATTGAGCTCACCCAACAAAAGTTTTTTTCATCATGTCCTGCTTTTACAAACCAAGATCTAATTTGACATGATTACGTAATTGTGTGGCCACTTGTGCCCTTCCTTCTCCTCCTCCTTTCTTCAAAGTAGAAAGCCTCTCTTTCCTAGAGCCTATATAAAATACGTTAATTCACTTAATAGCAATAATAATTTTCTCACGACAATTAATTTACCTATTCACTAAAGTGTTATTAAGGACCCATTAGTTGGAAGCCTCTGTGGCAGGTGTTGGGAATAGAAAAATTTATAAGACACCGTCTTTGGAGTTTTCAGTCTAGTTGGGGATTCAAGCAATTAAAGAGATACTTTAAAAAGACAGTGTGATAAGTACTTTGGAAGATGTGGCAGACTGCCAGTTGACTTCCCCAGCATAACATTTTCCCAATATTCATTAGGAAGAGAACCCTTTAATTGTACCCAATTAAAAGACTAAATCTCCCAGTCTCTTCTGCAACAGATGTGGCTGTGTGACTAAGTTCTGTCCGATAAGATATAAGTATACATGTTTGGTGAGATTTCCAGGAAGGATCCTCAAAGGGAGATGACTAAGTCAGAAGAAAGCTCCTTTTAGCTTTCCTGCCTACCTAGCATTCTGATGCAAAAGCTGGAGCTACAGCAGCAATCCTGGAATATGAGGTAACCTTGGGAGTAGTAGGGAATTGGGATGCTAGTAACTTTCTAGAAGCACCAACTCAGCCCCAGAATGCCTCCTGCTGACTTATTTTACATGGGAGAATAAGCCACTATAGTTGGATATCTGATCATTGCAGACAAAAATAACATCAACTGATAGAATGACATTTATGGGAAAAAAAAAAAATCATGCGGGTAGTCCTCCTCTCTGTCATGATAAGGAGAGGTCAGAGATGCTGTCCCTGAAGAAGTGACATTAACAGTGAGACTTAAGGGAGAAATGAGTGAGCAAGGTATAGGAAAGTATTTAAAGAATATCATCTGAAGCTCTGAATTAGAAACTATCTACAAGATACTAAAAGAAGATCAGCATAACGGAAGTACAGGAATTAAGAAGAACATAGAATGTGACAAGGCTGAAAAATCTCATAGATTCTCCATTTTGCAGAGACTTATAGATCATCTTCCAGACAGTAATAGTTAGCTGCAGAGCAGAAGTCTGGAGTAGAGAAAGAAGTTTGAGAGATACCAATATAGACATGGTTTCTAAAGTCTTAGGAGATAATAAGATTACCCAGGAAGAGTATTTAAACTCAAGAGAGGGCCAAAGACAGAACCTTGAGATCCAACAATTAAAGATCAAGCAGAAGAGAGCTTCCCATCTTCTGTTTCTTAAAAAGAAAAAAAAGGGGGGGGCATATCAGCATAACTCAGAGTCACAAATTCTAAGAAATCATGGGGCAGAGGGCAGGGGTGAGGAAGGGTTTGTTTTGTTTTGTTTTGTTTGTAGATAACCAAAAGAAGAAATGATTGATGCAAGATTTCAGGGAGGGTGAACAGCCCTTCTTGTAGCTTTGCCCTGCTAGAGGGATGGTGGGTGGACGATTACTATAATATTTACAAACAGGATAAGTCTACGTAAGCCCCTAACATTCTCAGTTTCGTTATTTGTAAAATGGCATAATGATACTTACCTTTTAGAGTTGTTTGAAGAGTACAAAAGAGATGGAAAAGGATTTTTAATTAGGTAAGGAAAGCATAATTACCTATCTTTGATTCATTCACCCTTTTAAACTGATTAAAGCTTAGAAAATAATCACATACGCAGATTGATCTTAGTTTGTCCTCCTCTTGACAATCAGTTAGTAGTATATATGTATTTTTTTTCAAGAATTTTTATATCCCCATGCGTTGACTAATCTTGCCCCATCATAGATAAGACTAGAACAAAATATTGCTTTGAGAAGTCCTTGAGTTCCAAAGATTTACCATGAAGCTAATGAAACCTGCATTCCAGAGGCCTTCACTAGTATGCCCTTTTCCAATGTCTTGAAAGGAGTCCTAGTTACATGTTCACATGCTTACACATTTATGTAAAATATGCAGGATAAGATAATTAAACTACAATTATCTAAGATAGCAGTCTTTTTTTTCACTCTGATTTTCTGTCCAAAATATTCCTCTTGTGGAAGTAGGTTTGGAATGGCCCTGAACATTTTTGGAATCTGAACTGAGAGAAAGTTGAGTGGAAGATACATTTATTTAAGGCATAGTAAGATGTCTAGTAAAGTTATTGTAAGGTATTCTGGGGTTGAAAAGGCTTCCAGAAATATTCTGAAACCCACTGTGCTGACTCACATGATATCATGCCAGAAAGATGAAGGGCCAGAGATTGTGTGGTGACCTGAGTTTGTCCTGGTGCAACAAGCACCAATGGCATGTGCATGTTGATGGGACAAGTTTTGAAATGTATGGAGCCAAAAGCTAGCCTGTGGAAAGTTCTACCAGGCATTTGACATGTGGTAAGGTAATCAGGAGACTCAGTTCTATGGATGTCTAGTTAAATGGAAATTTTCTTCTCTCAAGAATAAACATGATAATTTCGTGTATGCAATTATAAATTCACCAAATTGTGTTTTGTTTTTCAATGGCAATTTCAGGAAATTGAATGATCAGAATCCCCATGTTTCCAGGGGCCAAAACTGTAATAGTCCTACAGACAGTGAGTGTGTCTATAACAACTAATATAGGAAGAAAAAATCAAAGAGGTTTTCTGAAATTTGGCAATACCTCTAAACATTTTTTTTTTTTTTTTTTTTTTTTTTTTTTTTGAGACAGAGTCTCGCTTAGTCGCCCAGGCTGGAGTGCAGTGGCGCGATCTCGGCTCACTGCAAGCTCCGCCTCCCGGCTTCACGCCATTCTCCTGCCTCAGCCTCCCGAGTAGCTGGGACTACAGGCGCCCGCCGCCTCGCCCGGCTAATTTTTTGCATTTTTAGTAGAGATGGGGTTTCACAGTGTTAGCCAGGATGGTCTCGATCTCCTGACCTTGTGATCCGCCCGCCTCGGCCTCCCAAAGTGCTGGGATTACAGGCGTGAGCCACCGCGCCCGGCCCCTCTAAACATTTTTAGGACATTGTCAAAATAAGTTGTGAAGCTGAAAGTTTATTTAAGTATTAATAAAAATTTAATAAACTATGCTAAAGACCAATTCTCTTTCTTTTTTCTTTTCTTTTTTTTTTTTTTTTGAGAGGGAGTCTGGCTCTGTCGCCCAGGCTGGAGTGCAGTGGCCGGATCTCAGCTCACTGCAAGCTCTGCCTCCCGGGTTTACGCCATTCTCCTGCCTCAGCCTCCCGAGTAGCTGGGACTACAGGCGCCTGCCACCTCGCCCGGCTAGTTTTTTTTTGTATTTTTTAGTAGAGATGGGGTTTCACCGTGTTAGCCAGGATGGTCTCGATCTCCTGACCTCGTGATCCGCCCGTCTCGGCCTCCCAAAGTGCTGGGATTACAGGCTTGAGCCACCGCGCCCGGCCCAATTCTCTTTCTATTATCTCTGTAGAAAAGAAGATTTTACAAAATCATTGTCAGATGTAGAAGCAATTTTTAAAAATTCAGCCAAAAAATAGTAGGGTGAAAAGTATTATAATGATAGTAGGTAGTTAATTAATAAAAATAGCATGTTCTTTTTCTGAATTTTATGATGCTTGTGGTTTTGACAGCTTTAAGCATTTTATAATTGGTGGAATTTATTTCGTCGTTTTAAAGAAATATTCGGTTTTGCACCTCATAATTTGTATTTATAATTTTGTATTCTTCTTCATAAAAAGGGCCATTGAATTGTGTTTAACTCATGCCTCACCAAACCTGAACCAGCATTTTCCTCTGTATTGAATTTCTATTGTCTGTCTGCAGCAAGGCCCAGGTCTTCCTGCAACAGTTGCCCCAAGTTCCCTCAGCTATCACCAGGGAGTCAGCAGTTAATGATATGCTCAACCTTCCTCCAATTACAGATGGTTGGGATAGAAAACAAAGCCTTAAGGCCATTAAACTCATAAGGTTTTGACTGGTGATTTGGAGGTAGAGCTGGCCCTGGCTACATCTGCAATGTACACAAGAACCAAAAATACCACACTTCATTTCATAAGATCCAGATTTGATCCCATCTCTGCCACTGGTGTATGATCTTGAGAAATGAACTTGGCTGTTCGAACTTCAATCCCCTTATTCATACGATAGACTACTACATACCTATTGTAATGGCCAGCAAGCTGAGGTATAGAAACACATATTATATAGTAAGGGGTTCTTCACATGTAAAACCTGTTCTCAACTCCTCTTCTCCATCATTATCAAGGAGCCAATGACGCACAGCTACCCATGTACCTTCATCGTAGAGACACACCCCGAACAAGCAGACAACATGGCACCATATCAGAGTATTATATTATATTAGAATGTATGTTTGGCATTTCTTTAGCAGAAGGGCCAAGTGTAGGAAGGGAGCAGGTAGAAAAGGAGGACCACAGCTGGCAAGAGTCTCCCCTGACCCTAAGCTTGCATTTCCCACTGAACCACACAGAAGCCCTGCAGGCATCTGGAACTCCTTGCTTAACGGACTGTGCAACGTGTGTTTTAGGGGTTTCAAGCCTTCATCCCATGGATGGCATGTTCCAGGAAAACATTTTTTCCTCACCTCATTACATTCCAAATGACATTTCTGCATCCCTTCTTGACGAGTGTTGTCCAAAATTGGTTGTCCCTCTCTTTGATCCGGCTCTGACCACAGAGATCAGTTTTGCATACGTATTTCCCCTTGGTGATTCAAGAGGAGGCAATTTCCTTAAGTAGCCTTGGAAACCTTGAGACAGCTGCTGCATCCAACTACTTTCATTGCTCAAACTTCCTGTATGGTTTGCCACCAGGCTTAGGTTCAAATTCAAAATCAAAATCTTAACATGGCCACCAAGACCCATGTGGCCTCAATAGTACCCAGTTTTTGAGCTTCATCTCAAAGTTCTCTTCCCCTTACTTTGCTCTCCATGCCTGCTTCCAGCTCTTCTGCTTCACCGAGCCCTTCCCCATCCCTCATGTCACACAGGTTGGCTTCTGTACCCAAGTAGGGTCCTGCCTTCTTTCACAAAGCTAACTCCCATGAGCTCTCCAGGGAACATCTCAAGTGTCACTTTTGTGGGGATAACTACCCTGGTGACACGCTCCTCCAGATTTGGTTAGCTTCTCCCATTCCAGCCTAGTTTAGATGGAATTATATTAAGTTGCTGGCATGAATTTATTTTGATCTACAAAACCATCAATAGCGTACAGTTCTCACAACTCCCTTGTACATTACAGCCCTCGTCAAAATTGTTATGAAGTAATTGATTTGAATATTGATTAATATCTGACTCCCTGATGGTTTATAAACTTTGTGGAAGTAGACAACATGTCTATCTTGTTTACTGCTATTTAGCACATCCTAAATACCACCCAGTAAATATTTGTTTAATGTTACTTACTTAACTGCAGAGATATACTTTTTACATTTTCTACATTTAAGATGCACACAGAATATGCGATGTTGTGAAGAAAAGGCTATTTGCCAAATGGTTATTTGTTACTTTATTTCTCTCAGGCTTTGGGCATAAAATGCCATTATGAAATTATAATTTTATTACAATGGTATCTGTAGTACTTTGGCCCTAATGTTCTTTTTTGGTTATGATGCTGCACTATGCCTGTGAAATACATTCTGGATGCATGATGAGACTACTGAAACAATCACAATCTTATAAGTTTCCTTTTCTTCTAAGATAAATCTCAAGCAAAGTTTCTCTGCTCAGAAAGAGTAGAACTTTTCACAATCTCGAGCCAAGTAAACACTCTCAAATTGCAATGCAAAAGATTTTGCAAAATACTTGAAAAGATGCAATTTGTAAAACAGAAGTTGTACAGATGCTATGGAAGATCTAGTGAAAAATCAGAAAAGTTTGATGCACAGATTTAACTCCTCTCAAGACAGCAAAAGCACCTCACATGTGACAGATACCCATGAGAACATTGGGAGCCTGAAGCCCCACTTTCCAGACAAGGAAGGAATGACAGGTCTCCGATCACAGCAGAGGGGCCCTCATTAGACCAATCAAGGATTGCAAGTGCCCTGTGCAAGGCCACCTGCACAGGGGGTGTGCAATTAACTCTGCACATGCTGCTGAAGTTTCAGTCCATTAGTCTGAGTGAATCTTGGTCATTCGTATTCCTCTTGGTGCCTCATAAACATATGCCTCATAATCTGCATCTTCAAACTTTTTCCGTACTATAAAATTGTCTTTGCAAAATCTCATTACAAGCTGAAAAGTGATCCCTGGTGATGAACAACTGAGATGATTATTCACCTCCATAACTAGCCTTTCAGGGCCTCACTTTCTGTATCTGTCAAATGGGAGGACAATAGATGCCTCATCCTCTTCACTATGTTGCTGTGGGCATCTGTTGAAGAAGTGGCTACTCAAGTGCATTGAAATGCATCAGTCAGTACACAAATACAAGGGCTTCTGATAACTCATCCCTGAAGAATTTTTGTCAACCCTGAAGTGATTTGCTTCTTGGTATATGGGTATAAAAATATTGGTATAATTTCTATAGTGGGAGCACAATGTCACTAGTTTCAGAATATTTTCATAGGTGGATGGGTTTTATGATAAATAACTCACCCTCGGTGTTAACTTGGCTTTCCAACTAGCCAGATAGGCCTTTCTGGAACAAGGTTAGCAAACAGCATTTGGGCAAATGATCAAAAAGGTCTCCCTCTCTTCTCTCACTTTCTTTGTCTCTCTTTGTACCTCTCTCTAACTTTCTCTCTCTCCTTTAAAAAGTTACCTCTGTTTTTTTTTTTTAAAAAAAAACAACAACAACTATTTCTACATTAAAAACAACAAATGGGCCTTCACAATAATCCAAAACTTTAGAATGCAAAGATATAAAAAAATATAAAATAACCTAGATGAGAAAACAGCTAAATGATTGTCAGGGGCTGGAGTTGGGAGAAGGAGTTATTTACAAGGTGAATGAAGAAATTATGAGGGGTTGTGGAACTTTTCTATATTTTGACCTTGAAAGTTATATAACTATATACTTGTGTTAATCTTGTAGAACTGAACACTAAAAAGGGTGAATTTTATTATAAACAATATTTTAAGAGAACAAAAAATGTACCTATAATCCCACCAGCCAATAACACACTATTAACATTTGGCATACTTCTGACTAGTCTTTTTTTTTTTTTTTTGGCTGGTGTTTTAAAATGTCATTATGATCATATAATACACAGATATACATATATGTGTGCATATAGATGTCTACAGATGACTAGATAGATAATTGATAGATAGTTGAGAGATGATAGATAATCAAACTCAAAACAAAATAGTTAATTCATGCAACTTGCACAAAAGGTACAAGAAATATGCTATGAAAAGTCTCCCTCTCCCCTTTTTCCGTGGGCACCCTAGCTAGTTTTCTTTTAGTTTTTACCTGTCTCTCCTGATCTCCTGAGACAATGTATGCATATGTAAGATAAAATACACATATACCTCTTTTCTAATACTAAGACACTAAATTCATACTTCCGCATCCTGCGTTTTCTCTTTACTTAACAATACATTTTGAAGATGGTTCCAAATCACACATATATAGATAACTTTCATGACTGATTTTTGATAGCTGCATAGTGTTTTTATATTTTAATGCACTGTAATTTACAATATTGTATTGACAACCACCCAGGTTGTTTTCAATATTTAATTATTACAAATAATAGTGCAATAAATGTCCTTGTACTTATGAGATTTTTTTCCTATATGGGTTATTTATCTATAGTAGAGCTTCTCAGAATTGGAATTGTGAAGTCTAAGTCCATATTTTAAGTTTTGATAGATAAAGCTACATTGCCCCTTTAAAGTTGTGCCAATTTTTACTCCAACTACCGATATATCAAAGTTCCTGTTCTTGTATTATTATCAAAATTTTAATATTTAATTATCGGATGACTGAAAAATGACATCTGATAGTCCTGTCGGTTAGTATTGCTTCTAATGTAACGAATTTTCAGCTTTTATTCACGTATTTAAGAGCCAAATGTATTCCCTTTACTATTTTTTTTTGTTTGTTTGAGACAAGGTCTCACCCTGTTGCCCAGGCTAGAGTGCAGTGGCATGATCATGGCCCATTGCTGCCTTGACCTCTGGGGCTCAAGCAGTCTGCCCACAACTGCTTCCCAAGTAGCTGGGACTCTACTCCCAGCTGTGTTGCTCAGGCTGGTCTTGAATTACTGAGCTCAAGCAGTCTGCCTGCCTTAGCTTCATAAAGTGCTGGAATTACAGGTGAGAGCGAACATGCCCAGCCCTGTATTTCCTTTACTTTGAACTGCCTTTGCGTATCCTTTGTTCATGTTCTATTTGATAGTCATTTCTTCTTAATTAGAGGGATTTCTTTTTTTTTTTTTTTTTTTTTTTTTTTTTTTGTTAGATTAGGAAAACTAGCCCTTTTGGCTATGATAAGTGGTTTGTATTTCCTTTTGTGTGCTACTTGACTTTTGTCTTTATTTGGCTTTTCTTTTTTCTGGACTTGCATTATTTATTTAAGATTTATGTAGTTGGATTTCTTTCTCCTTTCACATATGGCCTCTCCCACACCAATATTATGTAGAAATAAACCTCTGAAATAATGCATTCCTGTACTTTTATGGGTTCTTTTTTTATTTTGATATTTGACCCATCTGGAATTTATTTTGGTATAACAATGAGGTAGATTTTTCAACAATTTATTCCACTAAATCATAAATTAGTACACCTTTTTTCCATAAATGGCTAAATAGTAAATATTTTAGACTTCGTGGATGATACAGTCTTGCAACAGCTACTCAACTTTGGCCTTTCAGTGAAAAATCAGCCACAGACAACACACAAACCAGTGGGCATGACTGTGATCCAGTAAAGCTGGTGTAGACACACAGGCAGTGGGATGATTTGGCCCTCAGGTTGTAGTGTGCTCACCCTTGGTGCAGAAGATTATTTAATTATTCTAAAAAAATTTATGGAGTAAATAATTTTCCCCATTGATATGCCTTGGTTCCTTTATCATACACAACATTATTTTTTATAGGTAGGTCTTGTACAAAACTTGCCTTTTGATTTCATTGTTCTGTCTTTCTATTCATAGGCTGGGTACGACACTAATTTGGTTACTATAGCTATATGTATATTTTTAACATTTGATAAGGCTAGTTGCTCCTCAAAACTCTTATTTTTCAGAATTTTGTGCAGGGATATCTGATTATTTCTTTGTTTTTTGTTTTGTTTTGTTTTTTTGTTTTTTGTTTTTCATTTTGTTTTTGAGACAGAGTCTTACTCTGTTGCCCAGGCTGGAGTGCAGTGGCATGATCTTGGCTCACTGCAAGCTCCCCCTCCCAGGTTCACGCCATTCTACTGCCTCAGACTCCCAAGTAGCTGGGACTACAGGTGCCCTCCAACACGCCCAGCTAATTTTTATTTTATTTTTATTTATTTTTATTTTTTAGTAGAGACGGGGTTTCACCATATTAGCCAGGATGGTCTCGATCTCCTGACCTCGTGATCCACCCACCTTGGCCTTCCAAAGTGCTGGGATTACAGGCGTGAGCCACTGCACCAGGCTGATTATTTCTAATTAGATTAGAATGTCAGAATACATTCATGGACATATGAGTTTGGGGTTTTTAAAAGTTCTTTTAGATATCCATCACCTTGAACATTTATCATTTCTTTGTGTTGGGAACAATCCAAATCTCTCCTAGATGTTTTGAAATATACAATGTTTTGTTAACTGTAGTCCCCCTACTGTGCTATCAAATACTAGAGCTTGTTCCTTCTGTCTAACTGTATGATTATACTCATTAAGCAACTTCTCTTCATCTGCCCCCCATCTCCACCCCTCTCATCCTCTAGTAACTACCATTTTACTCTCTACCTCCATGACATTAACTTTTTTAGCTCCCATAAACGAGTGAGAACATGCCATATTTTGTCTTTCTGTGCCTGGCTTATTTCACTTAATATGATGACCTCCAGTTCCATTCATGTTGATGCAAATAACAGATTTCATCCTTTTTATGGCTGGATAGTAATCCATTGTATGTATATGCACATATAACGTCTATATATATAATGTGTATACATAACGTATATCTATAATGTATGTATATATACACATATGTGTAATATATATATTGTGTATATATCTATATCTCCCTTTTTTTTTGAGACAGAGTCTTACTGTGTTGCCCAGGCTGGAGTGCAGTGGTGCAATCTCAGCTGACTGCAACCTCCACCTCCCAGGTTCAAGGGATTTTCATGCTTCAGCCTCCCAAGAAGCTGGGACTACAGGCATCTGCCACCATACCCAGCTAATTTTCACATTTTTTAGTAGGGACAGGGCTTTTCCATATTGGTCATGCTGGTCTTGAACTCCTGACCTCAGGTGATCTGCCTGCCTTGGCCTCCCAAATTGTTGGGATTACAGGTGTGAGCCACTGCATCCGGCCTCACATTTTCTTTAATCATTCATCCACTGAAGGACATTTAGGTTGCTTCCGTATCTTCACTGTTGTGAATAGTGCCGCAGTAAACATGGGAGGGCAGGTATCTCTTTGATATATTGAATTCGTTTCCTTTGGATAAATATTTCATGGTGGGATTGCTACATGGCATGATAGTCCTACTTTCAGGTTTTTGAGAAACCTCCAAACTATTTTCTATAGTGGTTGTATTAATTTACATTACTACCAGCAATGTATAAGAGTTCCCTTTTCCACGTCCTCACTGACATTTATTACTTTCTGTCTTTTTGATAATATCCATCCTTACTGAGGGGAAGAGGGCATCTCACTGTGGTTTCAATTTGCATTTCCCAGATGATTCGTGATGTTGATGTTGAACTTTTCGTTTTCATATACCTGCTAGCCATTTGTATGTCTTCTTTTGAGAAATATCTGTTCATTCCTTTGCCCTCTTTTTAGTGCTATTATATATTTTGTTTTTGTTTCTTTGTCTTTGTTTTCATTTTGCTGTTATGTTGTTCCTGGATATACAAGGAACTCAAACTGCAGTCCTTTGTCAGATGAATAGTTTGTAAAGATTTTCTCCCATTCCATAGTGAAGAATGTCTCTTCACTATGTTGATTGTTTCCTTTGATGTGCTGTTAGTTTTTAGTTTAATATAGTCCCATTTGTCTAGTTTTGGTTTTGTTGCCTGTGCTTTTGAGGTCTTAGTCACGAGATCTTTGCCCAGACCAACATCCTGAAGTGTTTCCCCTGTTTTCTTCTGTAGTTTCATAATTTCAGGTCCTAGATTTAAGTCTTCAATCAATTTTGATTTAATTTTTGTAGGTGGTGAGAGTTTGGGGTCTAGCTTTATTCTTCTGCCTATGGATGTCCAGTTTTCTCAGCACCATTTATTGAAGAGACTGTCCTTTCCTCAATGTATGTTTTCAGTGCCTTTGTCAAAAATCAATCAGCTGTAAATACATGGATTTATTTTTAGGTTCTCTATTCTATTTCATTGGTCTATGTGTCTGTTTAAACACCAATACCATGCTGTTTTAGTTACTGCAGCTTTGTAGTATATTTTGAAGACAGGTACTGTTATGCCTCCAGTTTTGTTCTTTTTGCTCAGTATTACTATCAGCTATTTTTTAAAAATACTTCCAAGGAAAAAAATGCAAAAGTTTATATTAGCTTATCATAATTTTAATAGGTTAAAATTAGTAACTTCTGAATAATGAAAAGAGACTGAGCTTAATTTCTCTTGATGTGAAAGCACTTCTAGGGTCTGCGTGTGGTGGCTCATGCCTATAATCCTAGTGTTTTGGAAGGTCAAGACAGGAAGAAGATTGCTTGAGCCCTGGAGTTCAAGACCAGCCTGGGCAAGATAGCAAGACCCTGTCTCTAAATTTTTTTTTTTTAATTAGCCAAGCATAGTGGTGTGTGCCTGTAGTCCCAGCTACTTGGGAAGCTTGAGCCCAGGAGTTTGAGGCAGTAGCACGCTGTGATCATGCCCTTGTACTCTAATTTAAGAAACAGAGTAAGTCCTCATTTTTCAAAACAGACAAACAAAACAAAGCAAAACATCAACAACAAAAAGAAAGCACTTATATTCGTTTCTTCACCTGCTGATTTAGTGTGTTCAAGTGTATAAGCTGGAGGATGTTGCCCTGCAATGACAGAGTAGCCAATTTTGTATCTCCTGATTTTTTTCCTTCTCTCATTCTTCTTTGTTCAACAGACACTAAATTGAGGTTTGTGTCCTTGTAAATAGCAGGTTTCATCTACCCTCTCCCACCTTTGTCAAAAAATAATTTTAATTTAAAAAATGACATAAATTTGCTTTAGCAAATTTGAAGACTATAGAAAGGTAAGAAAGTGAAAAATTTAAATCATCGTAACACCACACTCAGAGATAACCACTGTTAGGACTTTCATGTATTTCTTTCTGTTCTCTATACACCTGTAACATGCGTGTACACCTCCTACATGCATGTGTGTATGATACATATGCAAACAATGCATGCTAACATTTTCTACCCTGCTTTTCCGTGTGTTGTTCTTCTCCTGTGTTCTACTATTTTGAAAACTGTCAGGGTTGACAGAGGGACATTGATCAAGCCCTTTCCTGAGGGCATCTCAAGAGAGCAGTGCCCAGGTCTGCCCTTGTTGGAAGGAGGATGATATGAGGAGATCACCTTTATTAAAGCTGCAGGTTGTCTGCCAGATTTTCAAATTTCAGTGTAACTTTTTATTTAACTAATGCTGATTAATAGTGATGGCATTGTTGAAATCCATTCCCCTTCATTTCGTTTTCTAATGAAATTTCAGATTTCTACACAGACATGGTTTACTGGCATAAAAAAGCTTGCGTTTGCAACCTGTCATATTGGGACTATGCAGAACTTTTCCATGTGTTAAAACTCCGGGGAAAGAAGTAAAGATGGTAAGGGTGCACTTGAGCAGAAACAAAGGGCTGTGACCCCAAAATAGGGGAAAAATGAGCTGCAAAGGAGAGACACCAAGAGCGGAGAGCAAGAGGCAAAGTGATATGAAAGATTCAAAAGTGCTGGTTCAGAGAAAAGAATAAAAAAGGGACATGGGTCAGGAAAGGGGAGAAGGACTGACATGAATTGGCAAATGCCAATGCATATAGAAAGCCAGCTTTCTCTGGGGAGTGGAAATGTTTCTAAGCATTTTTGTTCATGTTAGTATGATTTGTTTTTTCCTAAGTAAGATTGAAAGTCATAGAGTGAATAGAGGAAACCAAAGATTAGGAAAAATATTTTTAGAACAAGCTCAGGGAAGTCATATAAGTTTAAAATATATAGTCTATGCAAATAATGGCACACATTTCAGAATGGAAACAAAAATAAGTCGCAGATAATGTGTCCAAGTAATATTGGTAGCAAATGAACTGTTATGAGAATAAATGATATTTTGCAGAGCTGAGAGTGTGACTTGCCTTCAGTTACTTGAATCCCTATCCTACAAAAGGGTTGAAAAAGGAAGATCTGGAGCCAATGACTGTGTATTACATATATTTTCATTCAGTACAAGCAGACATCATCAGCATGCTATATGCTACTCTCATGATTATTATCTTAAATATTTAAAACTGTCTAACGAGCCAGGCACAGTGGCTTACACCTGTAATCCCAGCACTTTGGGAGACCAAAGCAGGTGGATCACTTGAGGTCAGGAGTTTGAGACCAGCCTGGCCAACATGGTGAAACCCTGTCTCTACTGAAATACAAAAATTACCCAGGCGTGGTGGCAGGTGCCTGTAATCTCAGCTACTTGGGAGGCTGAGGCAGGAGAATTGCTTGAGACCAGGAGGTGGAGGTTGCGGTGAGCCAAGATTGTGCCACTGCACTCTAACTGGGACGAGAGAGTGAGACTCTGTCTCAAAAAAAAAAAAGAAAAAAGAAAAAAGAAAAAAAAGACAACAACAAAACAGTCTAATGATGAAATGGGATGCTTTCACTAGGCGCAGTCGCTCATGCCTGCAATCCTAGCACTTTAGGAGGCTGAGGCAGACGAATCACTTGAGATTAGGAGTTCGAGGCCAGCCTGGCCAATATGGTGAAACCCTGTCTCTACTGAAAATACAAAATTTAGCCGGGCTTGGTGGTGCATGCCTGTAATTCTAGCTACTCAGGAGGCTGAGAGAGAAGAATTGCTTGAACCCGGGAGGCAGAGGTTGCAGTGAGCCAAGATCGTGCTACTGCACTCCAGCCTGGACAACAGAGCAAAACACTGTCTCAAAACAAAACAGAACAAAAATAAGAAATGAGATGCTTTGTGGAACAGGGAGATTCCTTGCACTGGAATTGTTCAAGCACAAGTTCTATCAACATCTGACACAGAAACACATGACCATCGTGAGGTCTTTCCCAGCTCAGCATTCTGTGACTGCGTGGTCTTTGTACTGAGTTTTACATGATATGGATTTCTTACCTTTGAAGGATCATTTTTTAAAAGATGGGCTGAATGAATCAAATCAGAAAACACTATTTGCCTACCCAATATCTATTCTCCACAGCTAGTGGGGGCCACTTTGTAGCCACGTTTTAAAAACAACAGCAAAACCCAACTACATTTCTCAATTTCTGTAGCAGATGGAGGTGGTCAAGTGACTAAGTTTTAACCAAAGAGATATTACTGAGAATTGGGAGAAACTTTGAGATTCCTTAAGAAGGGAGACTGAGGATGCTGATGTGGAACTTGTCCTTTGCCTTCCCATTCTCCTTTCTGTCATCTGGATCAGGATCTCTGGCCATGCTGAGACTATGAGACAACATGAAGGATAAAATCCTCAAACTAAGAATAGAAATCAGAACATTAGGACCTGGTCTGAGTTCACTGTGGAGCTTTCCTGTCTCCCTTAGGTGGCCCCCAGTCTTCCCATTGTTAGAAAAATTAAAACTATGGTTTGTTAAAGCTTCTATTCTGAGGGTCTCTGTTACTTGTAGCTGAACGTAATGAATTGGTAAATGTGAGATACCATTTACCACAATTTTTTTTCTTTTCTTTCTTTTTTTTTTTTTTTTTATACAGGGTTGTGCTCTGTCACCCAGGCTGGAGTGCAATGGTGGGATCATGACTCACTGCAGTGTCAACCTCCTGGGCTCAAGCAATCCTCCCACCTCAGTCTCCTAAGTAGCTGTGACTACAGGCATGTGCCACCATGCCCGGCTAATTTTTATATTTTTTATAGAGATGGGGTCTTGCTATGTTGCCCAGGCTGGTCTCAAACTCCTGGCCTCAAAGAAATCCTCTCTCCTCAGCCTCCCAAAGTACTGGGATTACAGATGTGACTCACTGTGCCCAGCCCTGTTTACCAATTGTTTTTTAAATGATTCTGACTATAGCTTTGAACCCAGGCTCTGCTGTCTCTATGCTGTTTAACAAGTTCTCTGCCCTTCATCTGCCTCACCAGATATATTATGTATAAAAAAACAGTCACAACCTAGACTGCAGAATTTCATGTAAATTGCTTACAAAACAACACAGATAGAAGGCAGCAATTGGTGAGTTCAATCTTTGGTGCCCAAATACAGCTGTGCTTTTTGGTGTATACAAACATCACCAAATTCCTGCACAAATTTGCCAGAGGGATAGGGGAAGAAGGAGAGGATGGTGGAGGCAGTGGACATAAAACGTTTTTAAAAATTGAACATAGGTAAAATAGAGCTCAGAATTCCCCCACCATCATCTGCATTTGAATCTGGGGAGAAGTCAACCCTCCCAACTTTCACTTCCTACTAGAATAGCAAGACACACTCTGCCTCCAGGCAGTGTGGATTATCTGCCACCTGAACTGAAGTTTCAGTCACTCAAATCCTGGTGTCATTTACATTGTTTCCACTGGGAAAGGTCAGGTGTCTGCAGGGGCTATAAGCAAAGAGAAACCCGTCCCCTGGAACCAGCAGTGTAAAGGAGAGGGAAGGCGAGTGACAGCATGTGTCGATGCTGGATCGTTTTCAGGGGTAACAGACCACTACATCCTGAGGCTTTTTAGCAAATAGGAAGCTGAAGCACAAACATCTGAAGGAGAAATTAATCTCTGTGAGTAGGTGACAAGCTGCGATAAGCCCTCGAGGTGTGTGTCAGGGTAGCACAGATGTTAGTGTGAGAACTATTACTTGATTCAAGGGAAGGTGAGAAGGGCAGGGAGGGGGAAAATGACAATGAAAAACAAAACAGCAGAAACCACAATCGTCTTTGCCAGGCAGCTGATTTTTTAAAATGGCATATATCCATCAAAAGAACAAAACATTAAAATACACCCATATGGCAAAGACCTGGTGTAACTGGAATTTTCACCTCCTGATTTTGACAGTATAAATTTGTTCAGCCCTTTTGAAGAGCAATTTGGTGATGTGATTTCAGAGTCATACAAATATGCACATCCATCTTTCAAATGTCCCTGCTCTTACAAATGTATCTTTAAAAAGACCGAAAAATAATTTTTTTTAATTTATATGCCTGAGGTGTTTATTTCAGCATCTCTGCAGCAGAGAAAAATGAAAACCAAAGGTTTGACATTTGAGACAATATTAAGTAAATGAATACATGCTAATTTAATGGGATGGTATTAAGTAAATCTAAGACCAGCGTGGCCAACATGGTGAAACCCTGTCTCTACTAAAAATACAAAAAATTAACCGGGAGTGGCGGCAGGTGCCTGTAATCCCAGCTACTGGGGAGGCTGAGGCAGGAGAATCGCTTGATCCTGGGATGTTGAGGTTGCAGTGAGCCAAGACTGCGCCACTACACTCCAGCCTGGGTGACACAGCGAGATCCTGTCTCTAAAAAATTAAGTAAATCAATACATGGTAATCTAATGGGATGCTATGCAGCACTAAAAGTATATTTAAAAAAAAAATCTTGAGAAGTGTTTCTAAGATAATACATAATTAAGTCAATTACATGACTTCAAATACATTATTAGTATAACTGCATGTGGACAAGAGCACAAAACCTTCAGGGGAAAAAAAAAGTGTTGATATTATGAGATTATGCATAACGTCATATTCCTGGCCTTAAAGTTCTATTATTGTTACCATAATATGTGTACAATTTTTTTTTAGTGAAGTAAAACAAACAACTAAAAGAAAGGTTGAAACTTCACAATGTAGAGATCAACCAGTGTGAACCTCTTATTTTACGGGTGACAAGTAGAATGCAAATTTCGGCAGAATTGAACAGGCTCATTTCAGAGGAAATAGTGAGAAATACGAGAAATACTCATTTTCCCAAGTGCCTATTAGGAGCGCTGTCACTTTCCAGGGGCCAATAGAAAACCACATAAAAGAAACGCATTGGTGTGATCTGGGCTGTTTCTCTGAAATCACCCAGCTTGCTTTCAACTGCTGCATTCCACAACAATGTGGTTCTACATTAACCATGTCACATCAGAAAGAGAGCATTAAATGACTCCTTACGGAAAGACAGGGAAGAAGTGATGTTTAGAGAACCCGGTAGTGTCAGAAGCATCATCCTCCTTCTCTAGTGCCTATCTGTGTCGCACTCACTCTTGAGGTTATGCAAAGAAAAGGTTGACAATTTAGGTGCCAGCTGTTGTTTGAGGAATAGTAAATAAATGACTGTGAAGTCCTTTGGAAAACAGAGCAAAACAAAATTAGTGATTCGCCTCTTCTGCCTCCCAACATCTTCACCTCCAGCGCCTTCTTTACACTGACTATATTTCCTCTGATTTCATTGTCCCAGTGAGACAGTAATCCTACTGAGAGAACAGATAGAGTTCTTGGGGAATGGAAATTATGTTTATTGAGTAGTTGAGGCACTGTTTTATCATAAGCCATAATGCAAAGTCACTAAGAAGCCAGGCCAGGTCTCTGTAATGTAGGGAGGCAGAGATCAGATTATCTTCTGGGGAAGAGCAGTGGAGGGTGGTAACCAGCCCAAGTCCTTCAGCGTGGATGGAACCTAGAGCTCAACAGCAGAACCCTAAGAATGGATGTTCTTGCCTAGGCCTAAGAATGCCATCAACATTTTATTTATTTGTTTGTTTATTGAGACAGGGTCTGCCTCTGTCACCCAGGCTGGAGTGCAGTGGCGCAGTCTTGGATCACTGCAACCTCCACCTCCCTGGCTCAAGTGATCCTCCCACCTCAGCCTCCTGAGTAGCTGGGACTACAGGCACACACCACCACACTTGGATATATATATATTTTTTAGAGATGGGGTCTTGCTACAATGCCCAGTTTGGACTCAAACTCCTGAGATCAAGCGATCCCCCCACGTTGGCTCCTTAAAGTGCTGTGATTACAGGTGTGAGCCACTGCGCCCAGCCTCATCAGCATTTTTAGACAGCTACCCCTCTGTGATACTCTGTGGTGAGAAGTAAGCTGAAGAGATAAGTATGCGGTTACGAGGAAAGGTGATAGAACCACATCATTTTTTAAAATAATATACTAAAACATATTCTTTAAAAACTTGTTGGTTGTATATTTGATAATAGCATATTTTTACTTAGTCCTTATTAAAGATCTCTGGAAATTCAAATCTGTTTCATCTTTGATCAAGAGAGAAGATGTTGCCCGTCCTTAGCCTAGAGTTAAAAAGGAGAAATTATGTGATTGGCCAAGGTGGTGATGAGAGTCTGTTCAGAAGGGAAGACTTCCAGTTGCAAGGTCAGGTGACCCAATCAACTGCCTTTGAACATCTGGAAAAGTCTTCTAAAACTCCCAAGAAGTCCTGCAACTGGAGCTACTAATGAAAGTTCTTTTCAGTAGCCCTTACAGCTAATTTTCTGTTCACATTTTTGTCTTCTGCTGTAAAGAGCTGTACCTCATAGTGTGTTAAGGGATGGCTTCTCCCTTCATTGTAAGGGACTTTCCACCACAAACACAAGGACATCATGGCCAGCAATGCACAAAACAGCAGAGTATGGTCGGCCCTTAAAGACAAGGCTTGACTTACTCCTCTCTTCTCTTTTTTATAGACATGTTTCTGTACCATAAACTTCACTCTTAGCTTTATTTTCAAGAATAAAATATTTCTGTTTTCAAATTGGCATCTTACGATTCAGCAGACTAACCCAAGAAATAATTTCATGAAATAATCACAATTAAATATCTTATTTCTTTTCAAAGGCACATTTAAAAGCTTATAAAACTAGGTATAACAATAAAGCTATAAAAGAAAGTAAGAAAACACTATCGAAGTTGAAATGAACCAAGCTGAAAGGTAAATATAATTCTTGGTGTTAGGCTCCATATTTGCCTACAGGCTTCCTAGTATTCAGAGCAAAATGGAAAACAAACTATTATCCTAGCTCAGGTCACAGATGGCTCTGGCCATTCCCTTTTGTCTGCCCTGTATGTTTGCTTGTGTTCTTCTTCTGTTAACAGGACTCTTTTTTCTCTTTGGGGAGGTTCTTCTCCACCCTCTGCCTGGGTCTGTCAATCAGTGTGCCCCATCTTCTACCCTTCTGCATAGGACCCCCATTCCCTTGAAATGGTGATTTTCCAGAGGATGGGTACCTAGGTACCTGGCCAATAAGAGTTCTGGTCCAATAAGAGTCTTCCCTGAGGTTAATATATATGCTTTGGAATAGAGTTTATTGCTCACTGAAGATGCTAAGCTGGAAAAATATGAATCGGGACTATCCATTGGCTAACTTCCCTGCCCTGAGAAGCAGGCCTGTCTCCAGTAGGAGGAAGAAAACTGAACAGAGGAGAATTGCAAATGGAGAGAGAGTAAGCCCTGTGTACTGTGTACTGAGTTCTGGCTTCTGTCCCTGAGTCACTGAAGTCTAGCTGCTGCAGCTCTTAGATTCTGACCATGATCCAAGAGTCCTTCCAAGCAGTGAGAGCAAGTAAATTCCCTTCTTTGATTAGCAAGTCTGAGTAGAACTCTGCCACTTAAAACAAAAAAAGTCCAAATTAATACTTCTTTCATTATTGGAAAGGAATCAGAATACCAATTTAACAAGGAGCCCATTTTATTTGCTAAAATTAATTTTGAAAGAATTTTCTCACATGGGACTTAGTAGCGCATATTGACTGATGTAATGGACAATGCCCTCAACCACACTTTTACAGTAAATGCAGAAGTGAATTTCATCTGATGGTTTCTAGTATAAACCTTGAATAAAAGCCAAGGGCATAACATTAAAGCAAAATTGAGTTAAAGCCATTTTGCAAGAATTAGCCCAGTGCACATAGAGTGTTCAACATTTTAGTGGTTCAATTCACCCAAGAAAGCTTCCAGAAGTCGAAGGACACTTTATAACTTTGACAGCCCTTTTCATGTGCTCCTTTCTTTCCCCATTTACCCAAACTTCTAATAAAGGTTGAATAGCAAGTATTTTGAGATTCTAATTTTCAACCAGAGCTAACATTTTCTGCTAGTAAGTGAGAAAGCGATCTAAATGCTTCAGAGACTGAGGGAAATTAGAGGAGAGTAAAGTTATGCTACTTGTATCTGAATATAAGACCAGTTGCCTCTGCACAGAATTGACCCATGTGAGACCCTTGGGGATACCTACGAGATATGCAGACTGTTTTTTTCTATCAATAAGCCTTAGATTTTCAACAACACAAAACACATCATCAATTAGATCCCCAGAGTCATGGACCAAAACAGTTTTAACAGGGTTTTTTTTTTTTTTTTTAAGTACGGATTTGTGGTTACTGCTGTGATATGGGTAAACCACAGAGCAACTTGGCTTCCAGTGTGCTTTCCAGAGTGAATAAGTTTTAAAGTGCTTATTTTCTTCATTCCCTCCTCCCCAATTCCGCCCAGTATCTGAACTAATGTATCCATCAAAGTAGTGTAATCAGAGAATCTGCCTAGAAATGTATTTTAGTCAATCATGGCTAATACCAAGCCCTTCTTTCTCCCAGAAATCAGGACGATGTCCCTCTTGGAATTACTTATGATTTGTGTCTGGTTTTGATCATGATTACACTTTCAGTACCTGGCATAATACCTAGAACAAACTCACAGTAAATATTTGCCAAACTAATGGGTGAATCAGTTATTGATGTGATAGAATCAGATTTATATTTTGAAATGAGCACTCTGAATATGTTCTAGAAATTGTATTGGATGAACACAAAAGTAGAGTGGGAATGCAGGTGAAGGACTCTGTGCCCACCCAGATGAGGGCCCTTTGTGGCTTGAATTCAGGCAGCAACAATGAGAACTGAGGGAATTGAGCTGGTTTGAGAGATATTTAGAAGGTCAGTTGGTGATATGAAGAGATAAGGAAGAAAGAAGGAACAAGGCCAGCTAGATACGTTGTGGGGCCCGGTGGGAAATGAAAATGCGGTCTCTCGTTAAAAAATCATTAGGAATTTCAAGAGGGCAATAGTAGAGCATCAAACTGTGCATTGTACAGCACTTTTACTCATAAAGCCAGCTTTAAGAATACAACATCCTAGGCCGGGCGCAGTGGCTCACGCCTGTAATCCCAGCACTTTGGGAGGCCAAGACAGGTGGATCACGACGTCAGAAGTTCAAGACCATCCTGGCTAACACAGTGAAACCCCATCTCTACTAAAAATACAAAAAGATTAGCCGGGTGTGGTGGTGGGCGCCTGTAGTCCCAGCTACTCGGAAGGCTGAGGCATGTGAATGGCGTGAACCCAGGAGGCAGAGCTTGCAGTGAGCCGAGATCGTGCCACTGCACTCCAGCCTGGGTGACAGAGCGAGAATCCGTCTCAAAAAAAAAAAAAAAAAAGAAAGAAAAAGAATAAAACATCCTATATTCACTATGCCCAGGGCACTTCCATTTATTCATTGAGTGCCTACCATGACAGCCACTGTGGTAGGTACTTAATTCTACCTAAAAGCAATAATACAGGATTAGGATAAAAGCTCAAATGAAGAAGAAACCAAACATAGCTCCAATTTATACCACCTAAGAGTGTTTTCACATGTAGGGAATTTTTCCTATTTTTACAGGAAAAATCAAGGGATTTGCCCTGATTCTTGGAGTACTTAAGTGCAAATTTTGAAGCATTTCAATTGTTGAAAACGTATCTTTTTAAAAAAACTTAGCATATATCTATTTGCCATCTCCTGGGTCAAAAAACCAATGGAAAGCACAGTGAAATTTCCCAATATTCTTAGGTTCATCTTGACAGATTTTTTTCTGAAGAGCAAAAGAGACTACAAAAAACACTGATCAATATGAGTGATTATGCCTTAAAACCACTTGACTCTTATTTAAGATACTACTCTGAAATATGTAGACCTGAAAGCAGGAAAGATTACAACTCATTTTGCTAATGAGGGCTTAGCCCTTGGTGGCTCCCTGGGTAAAACTGTATTATGGGCATTATCTGGGTCCACACTCAGCCCTCAATAACAAGAGAATAAAACTCTCCTCTGGTCATTCATAGGTGGAGAATTAGTGGCACCTTGACATTTTGAAAGAACTAGTCTATCAAAATAAATAACAGGGTTGTGCCAAATGAATGAATGGAAAAATCCCCTAGTAGGGGTAATTGCATATGATTGATTTAACAAATTATGATTCAGCATTTACTGAGCTCCTACAGGATGTCATCCATTGTGTCAGATCCTTCTGCACGTGTACTCAGCTAAATTATCACTGTAAGATTGACATAGGCCTTATCACTGAAGATATCAATAAATCCTATCAGTTGAGGGAAATTCAGGTTATGAGAGGTAAAGTGGTTTACCCAGGGTTGTATAGCTGGTTATTGGCAGAGCCAGAACTTGAAGCTAGATCAGCTCCACCTATAGGTCAATACTGTCCTAAGATTTCTGGATACAAGTTTCTGTATTTTCAAGGACTTCGTTAATGGGATTTCCCCTGATTTTCCTGTATCATGAATAACCCTCTCTTCTGAATAATCCGTAATGCCTGTAGACATGTTCCAATATCCCTTACCTTCAAAAACAAAAAGAAGACAAAACAAAACCCTCTTCCTTATTGCACTGCTATTCTCATTTGCTCTGCTCCCTTTCACAAACCTACTTCTTAAAAAGGCGTTTGTCATCATCATCTCCACTTTCTCACTCCAATTTATTTATTACCTTTTAGCTTCTATATCCACATTGCCCAATTCAGTCACTTTTCTGTTGTTATTTTATTATGTCTCTGGAAGTTTCCAACAAAGTTGGCCATTCTCTCCTGCTTGAAATACTTTTTTAAATAATATATTTTGTCATCTGTAACACCACGTATCCTCGGTCTTCCTCTTACAATCCTTTTCAGTTTTCCTCTTACCGTCTCCTACTAGATTTTTCTTCTGAAATACTTTTGCTGGTTCTTCTGTCTTTGCTTAATGAATAAATGTAGAGTGTTTCTGGAAATCTTTTTCTATATACTCTTTTTAGGTGACCCCTCTAGTTGCTTGGACACCTGCATGAGTCATGTATCTATGACTCTCAAGCATAATCTCTCTCCAGGACTTCAGATATGACCACCAACACCCAACCACCATCATGAAATTCCCACTTGGATGTCCAGTAGATTTCTCAAACTTCACACTAACACAACAGAGTCCTAGATTTCTCTCCTCCAATCCCGTTCTACCTCTGCTATCCTTCTACATCTTAGTAAACATTACCATGCTCCACTTAAGAACCTTAAGACAGAAATCTGAATTATTCCTTTTTACTTCCTCCTCATCATACTAATTCAATCAGTATGCCCGTTGCTTCCACCTGTGAAACATCTAAGTCTGTTCACTTTTTAAAACATTTTTTAAATTTTTTGTTAATCCATAATAAATGTACGTAGTTTTGGGGCACATGTGATCATTTAAGACATTCATCTAATTTGTAGAGATCAAGTCAATGTACTTGGGATATCCATCACCTTTAAAGATTTGTCTTTTTGTAAGCTAGAAACATTCAAATTATTCTCTTCCAGCTATGTGGAAATGTACAATAGATTATTGTAAACTATAATCACCCTACTGATCCATCTAATGCTAGATCTTATTTCTTCTATCAAACTGTATATTTATATACATGGAGCACTCTTCCCTTGATCCTTGCATGATTTGCTTTTTCTTGTCATTCCATGAAAATAACTTTTACTCTAAAAAGCCTTAGCCAACCCCCTAAAGTAGCCCCACAGTCACATCCACTCTCCTGAGCACTTGTTACCATCTGATTATGTTTGTTGGTTTGTTGGTTTGTTGATTGTCTGGAATATAAGCTTCACAAGGGCAGCTATGTACCCTGTTCAATGGGACATCCTCAATATGGAGGCAGGACCTGGTACAGCACAGTCCTCAATCAATACTTGATAACAAAATAAATAATTTATGTTGCATTTTGGAATAATTCTTATATTCTTAGTTATACATTAGCTGTATCTAGGAGACTGATAATAAATACTGGGGGACCAAATTACCTTTCAAAATTATATTTAAGCCTTCTAAATAATAATTTCTGAGTTAACAATAATAAGACAAATAAAGATTGACGTGGCTCACAATTATAAATCAGCTATGGTTAAAGATATTCATAAATAGTAAAAAATAATCAAGAAAATGTTATGGATTTGACCTCTCAAATTATGACCCTGTTGAACTATAAAAAATATAAAAAAGAACAATATCTGAAAATTATTGAAAAGTACTTTATAACTAAAAATTAGTATAAGCATTTAAAACTGAAAGTAAATATATAAAAAATAATTGAACATATTTCACAAAATATAGACATCTAAAAGTGAAAAGTATTTTAAAAGTGAGAAAACTCTTAGAGGGGTTTGAACTATTGTATGGTATTTTCACCTTTAGATTATGAATATCATGAATGAGATGATAACAATGGTAATAACAATAAATTTACTATAAGTTCTTATAATTTAGAAGATACCATTCTAGAAGCTTTCCATGAATTATCTCATTGACTGTTACTGCAGTCTTATGAAGTGAGTATTATGATCATTTCTAATCTTATGCATGAAAATTGAGATTTAAAGAGTATAACTTTCCAAGGTGACAAATTTAGCAGGTGTCAGAATCCAGTTCTGTCAGAAGAAATAAATAGAAAATAAAGGTGGGTTTGTTGGGGACTAAATAATCATAATAAACATTGGTATAATCATTTATAATTTTTTCCTAACTGTAGAAATTATACAACCTGTGTAAAGCCGAAATACTTTGATGATTTCTGGGTTCAGAAGATAATGACTTTTGTAGCTATGGAGCTTAGATCTTGTAGATATATGCATTTGACTGAAGGAAGTGGAAATTCTCTAACTGGGATATCATACCAGGATGATGAATTAACCTGTGCAAACTCTCGCTATTTGAAGGTCCTATCTACCTGGAAATATAAGATTAAGGTTTGCAAATCCACTTGGGTAACTATGTCTCAAGATTTTAACCTATTTACTTATAATAATATTCATATTTGCCACCTAAGTTTTATACACAAGACTACCAAGGAATAGACGTAAGTTGCAAGTGGTCACAGCTTGACCTGAAAACCTAGATCAGTAAACCAGTGGAGCTCTCCTTAGAACAGTAAGGAAAATAAGTGTAAGATGTGACTTTACCTGATATAGTCAGCAAATACTTCTTTAATCTGTCCCATACAGTGGTCCAGGCCCTGGAAATTGAGCAGAGGTCAAATAACCCACTTCCCTCATGAAACTTACATTGATGGAATGAAAGACTTTATATATTTAAAATAAAAAATAATATGAAACCTTGAAGTAATGAATGCCAGGCACAGTGGCTCACACCTGTAATCTCAGCACTTTGGAAGACTGAGGCTGGGAGTTTGAGATCAGCCTGGGCAATGTAGCAAGACTTTGTCCCTACTAAAAAAAAAAAAAAAAAAAAATAGATGGGCCTGGTGGCACATGCCTGTAGTCACGGCTACTCAGGTGGCTGAGGTGGGAGGATTCCTTGAGCCCAGGATTGGAGGCTGCAGTGAGCTATGATGGCACTACTGCATTCCAGCCTTGGTGATAGAGCAAGACCCTGCCTCTAAAAGGCAACAACAAAAACTTCAGGTAAAAGTAAACATTTCTTTCCTTTCATGTCAAAGACCACCTATTGCAATGGCAGTTAAACTTATAAATAAAATTGCACTTTTATCAGAATGAAAGACAGGTCAGCTTGGTTATTTTCTCTCTAGACCCGTCACTGAGGGTAGCCACCAGAGGGCTACCTAGCCATACCTGGGCCACATACCTAGGTAACCTGATACAAAACATTCTCCTACCTCCTCCTTTTTCCCACCTGTGAACCTAACACCCTGAAATTTAGCATCTAGAAGTATCTAAATGAAGACAGACATACAATTTTTGCCCCTGAGCTCCTGCAAGGAAGCAATGGTCTCACCCTTTTGGACTGGATTTGGACATATCTCTGGAGCCATAAATCAGAGTCACATAGATGTGACTGCCAGCTTTTGTGACTTGGACTCAGTACCTTTTTACTGTGTTACCTTACATTTCACTCAGACACCATCTGGTGATGGATTGGTCCATCATGCGATTCCAGTCTGCAGAATCATCCTCAATATTTTAAGGACAGTGCAGACTAGAGGAAAGATTCCAGGTTAGATGTCAGCTATTTGCCAATTAGATGACCTGGGTATGTAATGAGAATGCATAGCCTCACTTCATCTGGTAAATTGGGACAGTAATTCTTACTTTGTTTTAGCCCAAAGGATGATATGTATAGAGAGTGAGTTATAAACTGTAAATGAAGCTGGGCACGGTGGCTCACACTTGTAATCGCAGCATGTTGGGAGGCCAAGAAGGGAGGATCACTCGAGCCCAGGAGTTTAAGATCAGGCTAGGCAACATAGGGAGAACTTGTCTCTAGAATAAAATAGAAAAAAATAGCCAGGAGTGGTGGGATATACCTATAGTCCCAGCAACTTGGGAGGCTGAGCTGGGAGGATCGCTTGAAGGGAGGAGTTCAAGGCTGTGGTGAGCTGTGATCGCACCATTACACTCCAGCCCAGGTGACAGAGCAAGACCCTGTCTCAAAAAACAATAATATTATAAATAAATAAACAAACTGTAAATGATACTACAAATATAAAAGAGCAATACTAATGACAAATAATAATACATATAATGAATGCATTGATAATTACAGTGAAAGTTAGAAGTGATTCTTTTAGCACAGAGATAAGAGATTAGCTCATGGCTCAAGCCAGGCCTCCCAGACTATCTGTCTCCTGGTGGGACTAATGCAAGATCTGAAGTTTGGTCTGTAACTTTGTCATTTTAGTTTGTTCTATGGACCAAACTCTGGAGGACTGATTAGCATCATTGTCTAGCAGTTGAAAGTTCTCTGATAACCTTGGAGAGTGCTAGATAGAACAGATATAATTTTGCCTTTTGGTTTTCCTTTGCCCAAACCAGTGGTTCAAATATGAAGATGTCTTTTGGAAGGGAAAAATAAAAACTACAGATTCCCATGTAATGAGTCTTAAAATCCAAGACCACTATCTTATTTCTGAGTTGTTTTTACATTAGGGCTTGTTATAAACCTAGGTTATTTTGTTTTGCCTACATGTAAATCTTGATGGATTCAAAAATTCCCCAAGTAACTTAATGAGATTTCAAAAAGGTCCTTAATTTTAGCAGCGTTTTTATAAAATTGTCAGTTACAGTAGATAACAATAGCAACTACTATTCCCCTCCATTTTAAACTGGAATTTACTGATTCTAATTTTTAAGAGAAAAAGTTCCTGAGCTTGTCCCCTTATGCTCGGGGGAAACCATTTTGGTGCCTGTCTATAGCTACTTATGACCTCTCTTTTTGAATGAGATGAAAAAGAAGCTTGAGAGGCAAAACAACCAACAGCAAATAACCCTAGTGTATTCGTTCGTTCTCACACTGCTATAAAGAAATACTGGAGACTGGGTAATTTATAAAGAAAAGAGGTTTAACTGGCTTGTGGTTCTGCAGGCTCTACAGGAAGTACAGTGGCGTCTGCTTGGTTTCTGGGGAGGCCTAGGGAAACTTAAAATCATGGCGGAAGGCAAAGGAGAAGGCACCTCTTACATGGTAGGAACAGAAACAAGAGAGCGAGCTGGGAAGTGCTACACACTTTTACAAGAATTTATTTGCCATCACGACAACCGTACCAAGGGGGATGGTGTTAAACCATTCATGAGAAACCACCCCCATGATCCATCACCTCCCACCAGCCCCCACCTTCGACACTGGGAATTACAATGGAACATGGGTTTTGGGTGGGGACACAGATCCAAGCCATATCACTTAGTAATCATCCTCACCTTCAGTTAAAGCAGCCTCTGTGTTTACAAATGAAATTAGTTACTTGAAACCAATCTTTTCAGCAATGCTGCTGTCAGATAAGAGAATCATTGAGTAAAATGCCATTAATTGCAAATAGTAAAACATCATTCATTCAGATCACATAATGAGAAGTTTGAATTCTGTCTCCAAAATACTACAACCCCTTACTTTTCTTTCTTTCTTTATTTTTACCTAGTACCCAGGGCATGATTCTGTCTATGCTGTCATAGGTCTTTAGATTGTAGTTGCCATTAGCAGGCATTTTCATTCAATTTCTTTATTTATTTAGAGACAGAGTCTCACTCTGTTGCCCAGGCTGGAATGCCATGGTGCAGTCATAGCTCACTGCAGCCTCAAACTACTGGCCTCAAATAATCCTCTGCCTCAGCCTCCCAAATCTCTGGAATTGCATACATGTGCCACCACCTCTGGCCCTGGAATATGATTTTATAAGAAAGCTGTCTCTTTATTAAAGTTTTATGCAAAGAGGAAAACTAAATCAGTGAACTGAGCTAAGAGTTAGGAGATCCAGACTCTCTTCCCTCTGTTGCCTCAGTTTCTGTCTTTGCAAAATAAGGAAATTTGACTAGCTTATCTTTAAAACCTCTACTTGCTGAGACATTCTATGATGGTGCCTTGAGATGGAGGTTCAGTGAGAGATTCTTGTTTCAACCCTTTGTATATATTTAACAAATTTTCACTGAGTACCTATTATGTGTCAGGACCTGCTCTAGGAGATGTGGCTACAACAATGGACCAAACAGACAAACCTACATCCTCATGTAGTTTACATTCTAAGGCCTATAAAGTATTGTCTATTTGAATACATAAAATGTATTCTCCCATTTTGGGCAACAACAGGATGTCTGCAGGGCCTGGAGAACTAAGGAAGACTGAAGCAAATGGAATCCATGGCACTTTCCAATTCTGTACTTTGTCTTACTGTCTCCCCTTACTTTCATTTCTTGTCCTACTCCTAGAACCTCACAGATACTAAATTTTACAAATTTTCCTGCCAGCAAATAGTTATCTATTATGTAGTTAAACCACGCTACACGTAGGGAGGCAGAGCAAATCAAGACATAGCACATGCCTTTAAGAAGCCAATGATGTCATTGTGAGAACAAAACTCACATATGTAAAAAAAAATGCTAATTCAAAATATCAGAGGTTGAGAACCAGGAATATGGCCTGAACAGTTGTATGCTCTATCAGGAGAGATTCACTAAAAGTTAATAGACTTCAGGAATAATTTTCAGTGCACATAAAGCTTGAACTTGAGTAACACAGGTAGTTTTTCAGATTTTAAAGGCAATTTTCAGTAAATGCAAGTAGAGAGATGGTCCGCAAAATAAGAGTAGAATATAGCAAGACACATTTCTTATTCTTCTGACAAGATAGTACACAGTTCATCGCTTTATTGACAAGATTTATTGATGTGACTATTGTGATGTCATCAACAATGGCTTTGAAGTTCAGAACATGAGAAAGAGCTAATGGTATGGACTGACTTGAAAGCCTTTGCATTCTAAGAATGATGATTAGGTTTCTAATGTATTATTAAATAATGTCCGGCCAACAAAAAAGATGAAGTCTACAAAGGTATACACAATAACTCTGTGCCTTTCTATGGTCCTATCTGATCTCAAACAAGACGCTCTTCGGGTTGTACTGCTGGTGGTTGGATGTGTTCTGAGCCATAGCTAGGCTTATGCACATAACAAGGTCTGATTCCCAGGAATCTTTTTAGGAAACACCTCCTAGATTAAGTAATATTTACCTGCTTGTCATCTTTGAAGTGCCCCTACTGATTCTTTACCCTAATGAAGTTCATGTCCCAACCCACACCCTTTTCCTATAACAATTAAGCTTTTAGTGGTGACATGATGAAAAAGAAAAAAAAAAAAAAATAGATGCAATGGTTGACTTTTGGAAAGTTCCCAACAAAAAATCCTGGTGGCTTTCTGAGTCTCAGCTTGTTTCTTCTTAGTTCTGTGTACACTGAGATAAAAGTAGAGTGGGAGACTGAATTTACCACCTGTGCTAAAGCAGCAGTTGTTAGCACTGGTGACATTCATTGTTACATGGATATCAATTGAGCCGGGATTAGGAAGCTGCCTGTCTCCTCAAGCTTGTTACAATCCAGTCACTTGGCAAAAAACAAAAACAGACTTTCAGGTGAGGATTGTAATCCCCAGTGACCTGAAAGCCAGGTTCAGCTTAGTCAATGAGCAACATGAAATGAAATCTCCAGTCACAATTCTCATTAGCCTTATTCAGCACTACCCAGATTGATGTTCCTTTTGATGTCTTTGCCATAGCAGCCTCACCTATGCAAATATTGCCAATCTTACCCCTTACAGTAAGTTGAAGAACTTTTATGGGTTGTGAACTTTACATAGGTAAGTGAATCAAGGATACTTGAAGAGCCTCTCTGTTGACATAAGTAATTAGATTATTGGACAAAGATCTGATCTAGTAATTATCTTAGTATGTATGTGTGCCAAAGCGAGAGAGGATATGTTATTAATTAGCAAGTAAAATTTCTAATGTAAGGATTTTCCCCCATCTTAAGTAACATTCCCGAAACCTGGAACTATGGCTGGCCCTCTGGAGGTGTTTCATAAATGCTTGCTGAATTAATGAATGTATCCATAGGCATCTTTTAAGTGGCTACAATGACATTAAGAAGAAATAGGGTCACAGAGCATAGTTACTGCCTCAGACTCTGGGAAGGATGGGTCCAGAAACAACCCCAAGGTAGAGCATACACATTGATTTTGAGACTTTCAGCTCATCCATTTGGTTACTGATTACAAGAGGGTTTTTTTTTTCTTCTCAAAAAATGCTTTATTTCTCAGAATCCCATTTCAGCATTATTGGTTTTTCCCTCACCAATTCTATTTTCAGCTTTCTGCCTTTTCTCATAATGACCTTTAGGTGATAAATTGGTAATAATAAAAATCAATAAAAAATGATAAAGTTGTTTTTGGAAAATAGGAGTGAGTTTCATGTTAAGAAAAGAAGGAACATTCCAAATGGAATTTTCTGTACTTTTAAATGTACCGATATGACTTCTGGGAAATTTAGGGACATCCTTTTGTATTAGGGCAACCTAATGCCACCTGCTTTAAAAATTCATATTAGGAAATAGCCACATTTTGACCTTCTTGAACAATGCTCCTTGAGCAATCAAAAATATAAAAGGTGTTTTATTAGTCATTGTTGAAATCAGTAATCTCTTTCTATCCCCAAATTGTCTTAAAATATCTGTCCAGCACATCATTACACCCTTCACTGTCCCTTCCACTATGTGTTGAAGAGTCACAGGTCCCAAGGGGAGCTGCCAAGAAACGTAAACCAAATACCATTTCAGTAACTGTTGAGGGACAATTGTGACTATTTTGTAATGTTTGGCATGCCTTGCTTATAATCTTGTCCTACAAAGAAGCCTATCAGCAGAGATGAGAGATTTTTGCTATGCAAAGATTAGATTAAATTGATATTTGCAGAACTGGGTTCAACCTGTGGGAGACCTAGTCACAGGTCTTGTAGAATTTGTAGCATATTAAGAAGATATTTAAATATTTGGCTTCAGTGTGATGGCCTCATTTTTACATACATTTCTAATATGTGCCAACTCTCTCCTCTTCATTTCCCTTGTCAGCTGAAAGATGAGTCATCAAGTCTGGTTGAGCCTATCTAATATCTCTTGAATCAGAATGTCTCTGTATCTCTATTGCCATTACCCTAGTTCTGGCCATCATCATTGACCACCTGACTTTCTGCCTAAATGGTCTCCTACTTTCTGATCTTGTATACTTTCAACCCTTTCTCTGCAATCAGAGTGATATTGCTTCCAATGTTGTACGGACAGTTCTTACAAAGTCCTACAACTTTTCTTTCAGTCTTTCTTTTTTTTTGAAATGGAGTCTCACTCTGTCACCCAGGTTGGAGTGCAGTGGCATGATCTCAGCTCACTGAAACCTCTGCCTCCAGGGTTCAAGCGATTTTCATGCCTCAGCCTTCCAAGTAACTGGGGTTACAGGTGCATGCCACCACACCCAGCTAATTTTTGTATTTTTAGTAAAGATGGGATTTCACCATGTTGGCCAGACTGGTCTCAAACTCCTGACTTCAAGTGATTCGTATACCTTGGCCTCCCAAAGTGCTGGGATTACAGGCGTGAGCCACCACACCCGGCTCTTTCAGTCTTATTGTTCATCATTTTTTCCCTCCCCTTTCTGCACCCTCTTCACTCTGCTTTCCCATTCACTATGGCTGGGATATATCCTAAAAGATGCCATGTTCTCCTGGGGTCTCTGGTGTCCCTGATTCTGGAAATGCTTTCCTGTCTCTTCTCTCTACCCCACTTCATTTAGATAACTCCTATTTATCCTTGAGATTTCTCATAGATAGCAGTCTTTTGCCCATAAGACTTTTCCTGTTCTAGACCTGGTGGCTCACACCTGTGATCCTAGCACTTTGGGAGGCAGAGGCAGGGTGAATGAACCCACATGTTTGATACCAACCTGGGCAACATAGTGAGACTCCATCTCTACAAAAAATAAACAACCAGGTATGGTGATGAGCACCTTTAGCCCAGGCATGGTGGTGAGCGCCTGTAGTCCCAGCTACTTAGGAGGCTGAGGCGGGAGGATTGCTTGAGCCTGGGAGGTCACAACTGCAGTGAGTCATGATCATAACACTGCACTCCAGCCTGGGCAACAGAGCAAGACTCTGTCAAAAAAAAAAAAAAAAGAAGAAGAAAAGAAAAACTTTCCCTGATATTTTTAGGTTGAGACTAGACACCCTTCTATCTGTTCCTACAATGCCCACATCCTCCATCATTGTACCGACCATACTCTGGTAATTGGCTGTTTATCTGTCCAATGCCTTCCCTAGACCAGAAGCTCCTAAAGGACAGAGTCTGTACTTGTCTTATTCCAATTTGTAGTACCAGCATTCAGCACAGTAGCTGGACCTGACTAAGCACCAAGTAAATATTTGTCGAATTAAGAAAAAAAAAAAAATTAAGTGAGAATTCAACACTCCCTTAATCAATTGTAAAGAAACACTTTACTAGGATCTTCTGACAACTACTCCAAAGTGTCAAATATTTTAAGTGAAATTGTGATTTCTGGTGACACTTTTTCAATATTTTAGATTTCTTACACACCAACTCATTTCGTTTTCATCTACTAAAGCTCTCAAGCCTCTTGTTAAAATAAAATAACTTAGCTTGGTTTCTGTATGTGTGTGTGTATCCTTTTTTCGGGGGTAGGGGGGTGGCAGTGGCAGGACAGGGTCTCACTTTGTCACCCAGGCTGGAGTGCAGTGGCAGGATCATGGCTCACTGTAGCCTCCACCTCCTGGGCTCAAGTAATCCTCCAACCTCAGCCTCCCTAATAGCTGGGATTACAGGCATGCACCACCATGCTCAGGTATTTTTCTTTTTTTTTTTCATAGAGACAGCTTCTTGCTATGTTGCCCAGGCTGGAATACATATTTTTTTAAACTTTTATTTTAGGTTCAGGGATACAGGTACTGGTTTGTTATACAGATAAACTCATGTCATGGGGATCTGTTGTACGGTTTGTTTTGTCACTCAGATACTAAGCCCAGTACCCAATACTTACTTTTCCTTTTCCTCTCTCCACCCCGACCCTCCACTCCCAGATAGGCACCAGGGTCTGCCTATCTGTCTCTCATCGTTGTGTCTATGTGTTCTCATCATGTAGCTCCCACTTAAAAGTGAGAGCATGTGGTATTTGGTTTTCCGTTCCTGTGCTAGTTCACTAAGAGTGATGGCCTCTAACTCCATCCATGTTCCTAGAAAGGACATGATCTCGTTCTTTTTAAAGGCTGCATAGTATTCCATGCTGTATATGTACCACATTTTCTTTATCCAGTCCAACACTGATGGGCATTTAGGTTGATTCCTATATATTTTTTTAATTGACAAAAAATAGTAACCCACAGAATCACTAAGTAGGGGAAAGATCAGCTGCTGGTATTTTGGATGTACTTTTCTTGAGTCCAAAGGATAATTCAGTCAACCTAAAATAGTTATTTAGAAATGTGAACAGAATTTGTTGTATTGAGACAGATTCACAGATCCCTAGGAAGTATTAAAACTTTTGAAAAACGGCCACAGGCTCTGAAGGAAAGGAGCAGTTGGACACTTCATGCCAGAAGTGATTCCTATAAAACATTATGCTAATGATAGAACTGAGGTGGTTCATTTGGGAAAAAATTGAAATAACATTTAGGAGAAGCTGAGAGGCTGGCGATCACCATTATGAAGACGGCAGCCTGTACTATTATTAGATGTCACAAATAAGGGGATCATATATAATTGAATGATGACTTTACGAGTCATTGTAAACCTGTCTCCTGACAGCAGCTTGAGACAAGAATTGCATTCTTCCTCTAAATCCTTTTAATTTAGTAAAGCCCTTTATTGAAACATTTACAAGCAAATGTAAACTTTTAAAGATTCTTACATCACATAAAAGCAGTAATTTGGGCATATAGCTCATCAACATGAAATGAGTAAAAACATGAGAAGACAGTACTTTTTGAATGTTGTATACCATTTAACAAATCTATATGTTTCTCCCTTTTTTCCCGTCTATACCTAAATGAAGGAGTTTTTGTTGATGTTGATTTACTCTAATATACCCAACTATACCATTATCATCACTTTATTTATCAAAATAGTGCCATTTAATTGCCTTTTGCTTTAAGCTGTATTTTATATGAAAGATTCCTAATGTTATTTCTGTCCTTCGGAAAATTACCCAGCAGAGGGAATTTTAGGATCTACTTGATAATACAGATTTGCTAATTTCCATGTTAGTGATTCAGTGTTGTTTAGTTACTCAGTTTTGGGCCTCATGATGTGTTTGATGATTTGGGAGTGATAAAATGAGTCTTAAGTAAAAATCTTTTAATTAAAACAAACAAAGGATCAGCTTTTACGGGAAACCAGTCAGTCAGCGAGTACGTGTGCTTTAAGTCCAGAGGCATGCTCGAGTGGAGGGGTAGAGAGACAGACCCCGGGATCAAGGGACTGTAGAGTAACTGCTCCCATTACACCAGACCCAGGAGGGCTGTCCCGCTGTCTCTGCCCTCACACTGACCACTTCATTACCAGTTGTTTTTACTGAGCATCTTTTCAGAGATTTCTGAGAACATGGTAATTTTCCCGGACCACACATCCGAGAGATCAGGTACTATGTTGCCTTTAAAAACAAAAACAACAACAACAACAAAAACTTTATATTTTTCCTCTTTTTATGGTGAAATATGGCATACTTTATTATTTGGAGAAAGACAGAAAACATGGTTTTGTTCTCCTGCAGGCCACAAAATACCATCTTCCTCTTACAGGGAATGAGACTTTTGTGTAAAGAGGCACAATTTCCTGTCCCACTAGGAGAAAATCATTCTCTTGTCTGAGTCTCAGCTGAAGCTTGTGTTAGTCGCTGTTATAAATTAAACTACCATTCAATCCAGCAGTCCCATTACTGGGTATATACCCAATGGAATATAATTGTTCTACCATAAAAACACATGCATGCATATGTTCATTGCAGCACTGCTCACAATCGAAAAGTCATGAAATCAACCTAAAGGCCGATCAACAGTAAACAGGATAAAGAAAATGTGGTACATATGCACCATGGAATACTATGCAGCCATTAAAAGAACAAATGTATTTCCTTTACGGGAACATGGATGGAGCTGGAGGTCATTATCCTTAGCAAACTAATGCAGGAACAGAAAACCAAATACCGCATGTTCTCACTTACAAATGGGAGCTAAATGATGAGAACACATGGACACATAGAGGGAAACAAGAGACACTAGGGCCTACTTGAGGGTGGAGGGTGGAGGGTGGGAGGAGGGAGAGGATCAGAAAATAACTATTGGGTACTAGGCTTAGTACCTGGATGATGAAGTAATCTGTGCAACAAACCACTGTGGCACAAGTTTACCTATATAACAAACCTGCACATGTACCCATGAACCTAAAATGAAAGTTTAAATAAATAAATAACCTTGGTCTCCAGTGTTAAATATATGTCACCATCCTTATTTCCTTTATCCAGCTATTTTATATTCCTCCCATCTGCTCTGTCCTAATATTTATCTTCTGTAGGTCTTACTGTGCATCTCTTAAAGCTTCCAACTATGTTTTACTCTGCCTGGTTCCTCCACTCTTTTTGTTCTTGTTTTCCTACTTCCTTTAATGTATCAGTAACATAGTGAGCACTTAATAGCAGTCTAGAATAAGCTCTGTGTTCCTGCCTTAATCTATATCTGGTCTCTATCTCTCACCTTTATCTTCACCTCTATCACTGTGTGGACTTACAGCGAAAACAGAACTATACCGTGCTCTCATCTCCATGTTGAGTAGCTGGTTTATAAACCAGGAGAGACAATGTTCTTTAGATATTCTTCAATTTGTTATAATTCTTTCCTGTTATCCAGCTCCTCAACCTCCCTTCCCAGCTCTATCTACCACTTTGTATCACTTAAGCCATGTTTTATCTATGTCTTCTCTGTCGCTAACCTTTAGTCCCTTGAAACAGGCACAACCAAATAGGACTGACATTTTGCAGGTCCCTTGAGATTTTGCCTCATCCTTCACAGCAACCTACAAAGTCAATCTGGGGCTGGGGGAGATTCTCCTCTTTCAGCCTTTTCCTTCTTTTGGAATTTGGGGGTGTTTTCACAGAGTGATTTAGCAAGAAAACATTCTAAATCCTGAAGGATCTCTTAGCCGTTACCTTGTGGTTGCTTCCTCAAGACCAAGCACAACTGGACATTTTTGAACTTACTTCTTTCTCCCGACACCCTTTGTTTTCCTTTTCCCCCTTCATAAAATCTGACTTCAGTTTGGCCTTCAAGTGAGATTGACGTTTAGCCCCTTCCATTTGGCAAATCCTTCAACAACACCAACAAAAAAGAAGTGTCATTTTTACGGGGTGACAAAGCATTAAGAAGGTTGCTTTTTCAGCCTTGCTGTGCCGCATTATGGGTAAGTCCTCATGTGGCACCTTTTACAAGAGGAAGTATTGTCATGCCAACAAAATGGTTTCAGATAGTATGAAATCGGTGATGAGAAGAATGGCTACAAAGAATGAGCTCTACAATTACTGTCACTCTCAGCAAAAAAGAAGGCAAGGAATGCATGTTTCATCTCATCACGACCTGAGGATTGTCCTCGATTCCATATGTAATACTTTCTAAATAATGGTGACCTTTTTCACATCCCCTTCCTGTACGTACAAAGTACTATGTGGATAATGCAGCCTGAGTGAACTTATGAGCTAGTGCAGGGATTTTTATTATTAACAATAATAAAAATGAACAGCAGTTTATTCATCTAAGATCAAGCAACTAGTAAGCGGTAGAGCCAGGACTGGATCATAGGGTAGGTACATGTGTACCATTTTAAAATATTGCCAAACTACTTTCCAAAGTATTGAGTTATTCTATATTCCCAACAGCAGTGTCTGGGAATTACGGTAAATTCTTATCATGCAATGACTGGCATATTCATTCTTTTTAATTTTTGACATTCTAATCTGTGTGTAGTGCCATCTCATTGTAGTTTTAATTTGCATTTCCCTAGTGACTAATGATATTGAGCATCTTTTCATGAGCTTATTTGCATATGTATATCTTCTTTGCTAACGTGTCTATGCAAATCTTTTGCTCATTTATTAGGTTGTTTGTTTTCTTATATTGAGTTTAACTTTTTTTTTTTTTTTACATATTCTGCAAACATTTTTTTAACCAGATATGTAATTTACAAGTGGGTTTTCCCAGTCTGTTTCTTACTTTTTCATTCCCTTCCCAGTATCTTTTGCAGGAAAGATGTTAAATCTGTTGAAGTGTAGTTTATCAAGTTTTTCCTTTGGATTGTGCTTTTGGTCTTGTAGCTAAGAAAACTTTGCCCAAACAAGATAACAAGGATTTTCTCCTATTTTTTTCTAGGCATGTTATGGTTTTAGGTTTTACCTTTATGTCTATGATCCATTTTATGTTAGTTTTTATATATGGTGCAAGTTATGGATCAAAGTTTAGTTTGTTACATGTGGATATCCAAGCATCCTAAGCATCTTTTGCCCTAACGATAATCTTTTTTTCTACTGAATTACCTTTGCTTCTTTGTTAAAAATCAATTGGCTATGTGTAACTCTATTTCTGGTATCTCTATTCTGTTCTATTGATCTATATATACTTATCCTTAAACCAGTAACACACTGTCATCATGACTTTAGCTTTATAATAAATCTTGAAGTCAGGTAAATTAAGTCCCCCAATGTTTTTCTTTTTAGACATTTTTTTTGGTGGGGGCTACTGTAGGTTCTGTGTATTTTCAGAAGACTTTTTAAATCAGTCTATCAATTTCTAATACCAAAATAAAGTTCTTTAGAATTTTGATTGGGATTCTGACGAATGTAAAGATCAACTTGGAGAAAGCTAACAACTTAATATTGAATCTTATCTCTCAACTTATTTTGGTTCTTTAAAACTTCTTTCAACAATTTAGTTTTTCATGTATTTAGTTTTCATCTTGCATATATTTTGTCAGAGTTCACTCAGATAGTACATTTATTTATTTATTTATTTATTTATTTATTTATTTATTTAGAGATGGAGTTTTGCTCTTGTTGCCCAGGCTGGAATGCAACAGTGCAATCTTGGCTCACTGCAACCTCCGCCTCCCAGGCTGAAGCGATTCTCCTGCCTCAGCCTCCCAAGTAACTGGAATTACAGGTGCCAGCCACCACACCCGGCTAATTTTGTATTTTTAATAGCGATGGGGTTTCACTATGTTGGTTAGGCTAGTGTTGAACTCCTGACCTCAGGTGATCCACCTACCTCAGCCTCCCAAAGTACTGGGATTATAGGCATGAGCCACCGTGCCTGGCCCAAATAGTACAATTTTTGATGGTATTATCAATGACATTGTTTTATTAATTTATATTTCAAATTGTTTATTTCTATTACAGAGCTTTCTCTACTATGCTGACATTCATCTGAGGTCTCTTCTCACCAGAATCGCCTTTAATGTCCACATTTCTACCAAGCGTCTCTTCAAGGAAATCTATAATTTTTCTATTACACACCTTAAAATTCTTGTAGCCTCTATCCATTTCCCAATTCCAAAGCCACTTCTACATTTTTAGGTGTTTGTTAGAGGAGCACCCCACTTTCTGGCATCAAAATCTGTATCAGTCAGTGTTTGACAGAGAACAGAACCAATAGGAGATGGATAAATAGATAGGTAGGTAGGTAGGCAGATTAGTAGATAGATAGATAGATATCCAATTGATAGATATCTACTGTCTGGAAAGCTAATTTTTCTATATATTTTCTCTATTATTTTAGTTGTTTCAGATAGAAAGGCAAATTGGATCCCTGTTAGTCTATCTTGACCAGAGTGGAAATCTGATTAAACTTTTAATCCTCAGTCTCCTCATTTGTAAAATGAAAATAATAATAAAATCTATTTCGTGAGGTTATTGGGATGTTAGTTTTGTTAATATGTATAAAAATTTAGCGTCCCGTACATAATAAATACTCAATAAATGTATTTAAATTTTGAACAACATATTTGACATATTGTGATTTCCAAGTATCTATACTCTTATGTTTGTTAATGTTATATATGGAGGCAATTTGACTTAACATAAAAAAAAAAAAAAAAAGACCATTCATAGGATGTAGTCAATATCAGTAAATGAGAGCACACTTTTCTCTAATTGGTTATGTGGATATTGGTTTTCACCCTACTTGGAGTCTCTAATTATTTGTCCTAGTGACCATCATTATATTCATTTACAATATTATTAAAATGAGCCATTGGTTACCATGTGCATTCCAGTTCTGAGACACATCCTCCTCTTCCCCAGCCCGTACTCACCTCAGTGATACCCAGTCTATTGCAGGTTTTTTATGCATTTGCTAAATTACATGAAAGCAAGTTCACATTCTTCCTTTGTCTTAGCCTTCCATACCATTATTTTGGCATGTTTAAAGTATCCATCTGATTATGTTTGGAAATAAAAGCATGAATTTGTTAAAGACATGTGCCTTCTAAACTGCACACTCATTGTGTTATTTTTCACTTTCTTATCATTGTCCCTGCATTAGAGAAAAAAATCTATTCTGTAAAGTGTTTGGTTTTTTATGCAGTCTGCTCTGCTGTATATACACGAACACCTAATTCTGCAATGAGAATTAGTTGGTACGTGATTGTTGAGCAGGGAAATAGTACTATTCCACAGAATTTAGTTTATATATGGATTTTTCTTGGCTGAGGAAGCCAGATTACTGGAGTAAAATTATAATCTCCAGCAAAAATAGAAAAGAAAAGTCCACAGCTCAGCGTCTCCTCTAACGAGTTGTACAGCCCAGCCTTGCACGGCTCATAGCTTACAGCAGGTCTCCCTTCCCTGCCACCACCCTCGCAGCAACCCCACCGGCTGAGCACTCTGTTTCTATTTTCTGAGCACTCATCAGTGCAGCTCTGTTTAACATGTTACCTGTATTTCCACTCTAATTTTTTTTTTTTTTTTTTTTGAAACCAAGTCTCACTCTGTTGCCCAGGCTAGAGTGCAATGGCGCGATCTCGGCTCACTGCAACCTCTGCTTCCCGGGTTCAAGCGATTCTCCTGCCTCAGTCTCCCGAGTAGCTGGGATTACAGGGACCCGCCATTATGCCCAGCTAATCTTTGTATTTTTGGTAGAGACGAGGTTTCGCCATGTTTGTCAGGCTGGTCTCGAACTCCTGACCTCAGGTGATCCACCCACCTCAACCTTCCAAATTGCTAGGATTAATTATAGGCATGAGCCACTGCACCCAGCCTCTACTATTTTGTAGAACATCTATTGTGGTAGCCTCCTGCCATGCTGAACAGTTGGCCTGGGTGGTGCAAGTTATCTCCCAATTATTGGGAGGCATCAATTATCATTTTTGTTTGGACTTTACAAAGTTTTATATGTTTTAAGTGATATATCCTTTCTGCAGTTTTTCTCATAAGTTCTGTTTATACAGTGTGTGATTTTGCAGAATATTAGTTTTTTGAGATTACATATATTGCAATATTGTAGAAACACTTTTTGTTTGATAATCTTTGCTTTAAAAATTCTTCATTTATTTTGTACGAATGTACAAAAATAAAACAATGTAGTACTTATTGGCTGTTTTTGTGGACTGAAGTAGAGATGTCAAGAAGTTCAAGCCAAAAAACTGAAAATGGTTAACAGAAACAGGCAAATCTCATATATCTTGCCCTGATTATTTGTTCATTAGAGTCCCATCTATTGAGGAAGGTGCATTAGCATGGACAAAACACATTGAGGGAATATAAAAGAGTCTCAAACTTCTGATATAAGGTAAAACAGGTTAATTTTATGTGTCTTTAAAAAATGTAATTAGAACCTTCTGTTTGTCTTTTCTGAGACATGTGTTTAAAATTCCCCCCTACTCAATTGATAATCTGTTATTTTTATCTTCATCCCAAAGTGACTTTTAAAAAAGTTTTGGGGTTAGGGATGCGTGGTGGCTCACACTTGTAATCCTAGCACTTTGGGAGGCCAAGGCGGGGCAGAGGGGGGTGGATCACCTGAGGTCAGGAGTTGGAGACCAGTGTGGCCAACATTGCAAAACCCCTTCTCTACTAAAATTGCAAAAACTAGCCAGGTGTGGTGGCACGTGCCTGTAATCCCAGCTACTTGGGAGGCTGAGGCAGGAGAATCGCTTGAACCTGGGCACGGAGGTGGTAGTGAGTACAGCGGAGATTGTGCTGCTGTACTGCAGCCTGGGCAACAGAGCAAGACTCTGTCCCAAAAGATAAGTTTTGGGTGAAAAGTAGAAAAAAAGTTATAATTTTGTGTAGAGACTTTTTCCACCTGTAATTTCTTTTATTATCAAATATCAGGTATTACAGAGTATAAGCCAGTGTTCTTTTTCATATGATTTCCAGAAGTGTTCATTTTTCCATGTCTTCTGCATTTGAAAGTAATAGATTTGGAAAGAGAAAAGCTGTCCATTCTTCAAGTACATTTAAGTTTAAGTACATTGCAGACTTTATTTTGCAGGAAGCTTCCTTGCTTCCTCCCCATATCACCTCTGTGTACCTCTTCACACCCGTGAGGGTCTTTATAACAGTGCAGTCTATAAATTGTTTCAAGGTACCAATACCGATTTCTCAGATATTTTCTTATTTAGGAACATAAATACTTAGACTGCCATTGTGTTGATAAGGAAATGCTGGATAGTCAGAATCCTAAATTAATCTGAGCCTAAAATCTGTAGTATTGCTTCAAGTATCTGTGTAGAAAGCATAGTTTATTAAACTGAACATCTCCTGTAAACCCAGCACTTTGGGAGGCCAAAGCGGGTGAATCACTTGAGGTCAGGAGTTTGAGACCAGCCTGGCCAACATGGCAAAATCTGTCTCTACCAAAAATACAAAAAAATTGCCAGTTGTGGTGGTGCAAGCCTATAGTCTGCGCTACTTGGGAAGCTGAGCACTTAATTTAAAACTGAAAAGATCTAATGTCAAGAATCTATAAGGCACTTAAACAGATTTATGAGCAAAAAACAAACCCATTACAAAGTGGGCAAAGGACACAGAGAGATACTTTTTCAAGAGAAGATATACACATGGCCAATAAGCATATGGAAAATTACCCAATATCACTGATCATCAGAGAAATGCAAATCAAATCCACAATGAGATGTCATCTCACGCTAGTCAGAATGGCTATTATTTAAGGGTCAAAAAACAGCAGATGCTGACAGAGTAAAGGAAACGTTCATACATTGCTGGTGGGAGTGTAAATTAGTTCAGCCATTGTGGAAAGCAGCTTGGCTCAAAAAACTTATAATAGGATTATCATTCAACCCAGCAATGCCATTACTGTGTATGTACACAAAGGAATATAAATTGTTCTATCATGAAGACACTTGTATGCCTATGTTCATCATAGATAGCACCATTCACAATAGCAAAGACATGGAATCAACCTAAACGCCCCATCAACAGTAGATTGAATAAAGAAAATGTGGTACGTATACACTATGGAATACTATGCACCCATAAAAAAGAATGAGATCATGTCCTTCGCAGGAACATGGATGGAGCTGGACGCCATTATCCTAAGCAGACTAACACAGGAACAGAAAAGCAAATACTGCATGTTCACACTTATAAGTGGGAACTAAACAATGAGAACACGTGGATACGTGGAGAGGAACAACAGACACTGGGGCCTACTTGACGGTGGAGGGTGGGAGGAGGGAGAGGATCAGAAAATATACCTATCGGGTACTATGCTTATTACCTGGGTGATGAAATAACCTGTACACCAAAGCCCCATGACACGCCGCTTACGTATATAACAAGCCAGCACATGTACCCCTGAACCTAAAATACAAGTTAACAAATAAATACATAAAAATTTAAAAATAAAAAAATAAAACTACAAGCTCTCCCTGCTTTCCGGCAGTACCCCATTCCCTGTTCCTTAGTTTTCTCTCTGGCACTTACCATTTATCTATTTTATTCATTGTCTGTCTCTCTTCACTAGAGGTTCATGAGGGCAAGGATTTTCATATTTCATCCACTGCTATGTCCCTAACACTTAAACAAAGGCTTTGCATTCTATAGACATTCAATGAAATCGGCTGAATTTAGCAAAAAGTGAGATCACGTCCTTTGAAGAACCATGGATGGAGCTGGAGGCCATTATCCTTAGCAAATGAACACAGTAACAGAAAACCAAATAGCACATGTTCTCAGTTATCAGTGGGAGCTAAACAATGAAAACATATGGACACAAAGAGAAGAACAACAGACACTGGGGTCTACTGGGGGCAGAAGGTGGGGGGAGGGAGAAGATCAGAAAAACTACCTATCAGGTACCATGCTTCATACCTGGGTTACAAAATAATCTGTACATCAAACCCCTGTGACACAAGGTTACCTGTATAACAAACCTGCGTATGTACCCCAAACCTAAAATAAAAGTTGTTTGGGTTTGGTTTTTTTTTTTTTTTTTTTTTTGGTTTGTTTGTTTGTTTGTTTTGAGACAGAGTCTCGCTCTTGTCACCCAGGCTGGAGTGCAGTGGCATGATCTCAGCACACTGCAACCTCCGCCTCCTAGGTTCAAGCAATTCTCCCTGCCTCAGCCACCCGAGTACCTGGGACTGCCACAATGCCTGGCTAATTTTTGTATTTTTAGTAGAGATGGGGTTTCACCATGTTGGCCAGGCTGGTCTTAAATTCCTAACCTGAGGTGATCTGCCCACCTCGGCCTCCCGAAGTGCTGGGATTACAGGTGTGAGCCACCACGCCCGGCCTAAAAGTTTTTGTAAAAAGAGGAAACACCTTCCTTACTCTGTGTAGCTCATTGTCTAGCCAACACACCCTCTCACTCTCATCAACCTTGAACTTCTTACAAAGCCATTCAATAAAAGGAAAGGAAATAGGTGCAGTGGCCCCCCTCTTATTCATGGCTTTGATTTTTGTGATTTCATTTATCCACAGTCTAAAAATGTTAAATGGAAAATTTTTAAAATAAGCAATTCATAGTGTTAAATTGCATGCCATTCTGAGTAGTGTGATGAAATCTTGCCCTGTCCCACTCTGTCCCACGTGGGACATGAATTCTTCCCCTTTGCCCAGCAGATCCACACTGTCTATGCCTCCCACCTGTTAGTCACTCTGTAGCCCTCTCAGTTATCAGATCGACCATGGCAGTATGGAGGTGCTTGTGTTGAAGTCACCCTTATTTTACTTCATAATGGCCAGAAAGCACAAGAGTAGCAATGCTGGAGATTTGGAGCTGCCAAAGAGAATCCCTAAAGTGCTTCCTTTGAGTGAAAGGTCTTAACAAGGAAAGAAAAAATAAATTGAATGCTGAAGTTGTTAGATCTTCTATCTGTGGAATTGCGAAGAAGACAAAAGATATTTGTGCATAGTATATAAAGGTTTCGTACTATCCACGGTTTCGGCATCCACTGGGCGTCATGATACGTATCTCCTGAGGATGGGGGGGCTACTCTATGTATTTTCATAGCCGTACATCACTGATGCTACTTACATTATTTTTCCTCAGCCTTGTTGAGGAAAATAAATAATAAAGACACAGAAGCCAAGAAAGAAATGAGCAAGCACTGGCCGGGCGCAGTGGCTCACGCCTGTAATCCCAGCACTTTGGGAGGCCGAGACAGATGGATCGGTCCCAACGTCAAGAGTTTGAGACCAGCTTGGCCAAGATGGTGAAACCACGTCTCTACTAAAAATATAAAAATTAGCCAGGCGTGGTGGTGGGTGTCTGTAATCGCAGCTACTCAGGAAGCTGAGGCAGAGAATTGCTTGAACCCAGAAGGCGGAAAGGTTGCAGTGAGCCAAGATCACGCCACTGCACTCCAGCCTGGATGACAGAGCCAGACTCTGTCTCAAAAAAAAAGAAAGAAAGAAGGAAAGAAAGAGAGAAAGAAAAGAAAGAAAAGAAAGAAAGAAAGAAAGAAAGAAAGAAAGAAAGAAAGAAAGAAAGAAAGAAAGAAAGAAAGAAAGAAAGAAAGAAAGAAAGAAGGAAGGAAGGAAGGAAGGAAGGAAGGAAGGAAGGAAGGAAGGAAGGAAGGAAGGAAGGAGGGAGGGAGGGAGGGAGGGAGGGAGGGAGGGAGGGAGGGAGGGAAGGAAGGAAGGAAGGAAAGAAGGAAAGAAGGAAAGAAGGAAGGATAGAAGCACTGAACACCTACTATGTGCAAAGCACTTGATAGCCTTCCTGTTATTTCTTTCTCACTACAATCCAGTGAGGTAGTTCTTATCCCCATTTTACAAGATACAAAATTTGAGTCTCAAAAAGCTTAAGAAATTTGCTTATAGTCATACAGCCTTATAGATTTTCACTTTTATAAGATGAAAGAGCTTATTCAAATCCAAGTCTGTTCGACCCTGACAAGGAAAGCCTTCTCTAAATAGAGTATTTGGAATCCCTTCCTGCTCGAAAAGTCTCCTTCGTACGTTTCACAAATTTCACATTTTTTGAGATATAGATAGTAACCACCCACATCACCTCTATTTTTATGGACAATTTACACTTACGTGGCAATTATTTTAATCAGATCGACATCCTAGAGAGTGAGAGTTCATTGAGGAAAGAAGGAAGATATATTTTTGACTCATAATGAGGAGAGATCTCAGTATTTTAAAAATTTGTTTTGCCTTCCCATGGTACAAAATTTTAAAAGTACAAAAATATAAACAGTAAATTATTCCTTCTCTCCCATCCCTGACTCTGGCCACCCACTCCTCTTCTGAGGCAAGAGTAGATTCTGATGCCACCTTCCCAAGCAGATTTAACATTTGCCTTTAAAAAACAAAAAGCAAATGTTCACCTACTATATGCATTACCATGCACCTTACCCTTTTCATTTAATAAGTATACCCCAGCAATGTTGATAGCAGATTTTGGACCAGCAGTGGGGGTAAAGAAGGTCCTGGTCACCTAGGTGCCTAAAGAGAAGCAGGCGACGAGAGAAGGCCCTGGAGAAATGTTTTCCTATTTTGCACCTGCAGGTGCCTGATATGCCTCTGAAAATGATCTCAATGCTGTGCAGTTCCATAGCTGCAATGGTACCCAAAATGCCAAAACTTGGGATGCAAAGGGGCGGGGTAATGACAAAAATCAGAGAAGGAGGAACCAAAGCAACCACCTAATCTGCACACTCAAGTATTTTATATACCTCTCTTCAATGCCTGGTGTCCTTAGACAGTAAGCTCCCTGAAGACACAGGTTATGCCTACTTTATGCATCATTGTGTCCTCATTGCCTAGCACCCTGCATGGTATGCATTAGGTTCATGAATATATGAGGGGCCCTGCTGCTGCTGTTCAGCCTTCACACCCCCATTTCAACCCCATCAGTACCTTCTTCATGCTTCCTCTTTTGTAATGTCTCAGAAACTCATTCTGTTTTCTTCTTCATCTTTCTTTTTTTTTTTTTTTAACGGAGTCTTGCTCTGTGGCCTAGGCTGGAGTGCAGTGGCATGATCTCAGCTCACTGCAACCTCCACCTCCTGAGTTCAAGCGATTCTCCTGCCTCAGCCTCCCTAGTAACTGGGACTACAGGCTTGCACCACCACACCCAGCTAATTTTTGTATTTTAAATAGAGACAGGGTTTCACCATGGTGGCCAGGCTTGTCTTGAATTCCTGATGGCAAGTGATCTGCCTGCCTTGGCCTTCCAAAGTGCTGGGATTAGACGTGAGCCACCATGCCCAGCCTTCATCTTCATCTTAAAAGTTCACTATGTTTGCTGTGGCTGGGGAAAGGGTATCCCTCTTTCCCTCCCAGTTGCTCCTAAGGATGAGCAAAAAGCTCTTTTTACGTCAGGGGTTTTACTGCCAATCACTGAAAGGAAACAGTTGAAATATCAAACATGGAGAAATTGCAGTGATTACAAAGGAATGCAATGGTGCACCATACAGGTCTGAATTTGCCAGTTTGCCATATCCAGGCTGTCCCTGTTGCCTCTGGTCCACCTTAAGCTAGGTGCAAATCCAGTTGGAGGAAAGAAAGGAAGTTATGTGTTCTCTCTTCAAGGAAGAAACCAGATGCCAGCCTCAAACTCTTGTTCTTAGGCCACTTCTTTCCTTGATCCATTTCACTCCTCACTCTCCACTCAGTTAAAGGACTTGTGGATTAGGTTATTTGCAAGAATTTCTGTAATTTACTCTCTTATTCCCATTTGAAGCCACCAAGTCTGTTTAATATTAAATAAGCAAATGCTTCAAGTACTATGGTGACTTCTTCTGTGCTTTTGCAACTAAAGCCTTCCAACAGCAGAGGGGAGAAATTTGTATCTTTTATGTACGTAGATGAGTAATTTGGCTGCTCTGATGAATATGAAGCAAATATCCTTCTTAGAAATATTTAAACACAGATGCTTAAATTTTGTCTGATATTTTTCTCTCTTATTTTTTTCTCTCCAAACAACTAGTTACCCACACATGTACATTCATACAGAGACAAAATGCTCATTTATAATTCCAGATACCCCATGTAATTATTGCCTATGATAATCAGGTAATCTTTATGAAACTATTCCTATACAATTTTCAAATCTCAGTTTCCAATGATGAGTATTGTACCATAATCTTCATAATGCCCTCTTGATTATATTTGTTTAATGAGTTTGAATTTAGTGACATTGAGGTTAACAGATTTTCTATGTTTTCATTTCATTCGTGGGCTTTTAAAAATTTAGTTTTTTGTGAGAATCTGATTTCCAAGAAGAACAAATATCCTCACTAATTCTTTCTGATGTTATAATGTGAATTTGTCATTGACAAGTGTTACAAAAAAGATACATAGAGAATAAAATATTTTAGGTAATCATAAGATAGCTCTTCTACAGCCAGGGCAATTGGGCTATGCGTCTTTGGGCTGATTGTTAGCTCTGTCCTAAATCACTGAATTTGGAGAAGGAAACCCTGGATTTGAATTCCGTTCCTCAACTTACTGGCTCCACGTTGGTTCCTTCTTTGTCAAGCCCCCTAACTTCTCTAAACTTCAGTGCCCTCATCTTAAATATAAGGACATAATAGTGTCTCTCTCATAAGATTGGTAAAGAATTACATGGGATAATTTATCTTACATGATTAGGAGCATGGTCTCAGGAACCAAACGGTGTAGGTTTGAGCTGCTCAGTCTTGGACAAAAGATTAAATATATCTATGCCTTTGTTTTATCATCTATAAAATGGGAATAACCATAGTACCTTATTCAAAGGTTGTTGTGAAGATTCAAGTAAATTAATCCTGTAAAAATGCTTAGGTCTCTGGCACATAGTGGTTTAGTGGTATTTTTATCTGGTACGTGCGAGCACTGTATATATCCTGATATGCTTTCTCATCTATAATTCTGTTTCTGTGCACTAGTTTGTATATTTATTTAATGGAATTATTTTCTACAGATTTAGTCAGATTTTAGAACACAAAGCAAGTGGATACTTAGTAGCCATATAGGAATCTGATTTTGACGTCTCCTATCCAAAATTTATTCATATTTAATATTATATATACATAAGTCCTATTCTTTCTCTTTGTACTTTTTTTTAAAGGCAAGATCTGCCTTCATCTTTGGTTTTCTTTTAGTGCTTAGAAGATTGCCTTGCTAGTAATACGTATTTGTGCTTAACAAGTATATCTTGACTGTGAAATTGTTCACCAGTTTTGAAGGGAACTCTGGCAGCAAATGAACAAACTTAAATCCTTGTGACCAGGGATCAAAGGCAATCTCAAACTGAATTCTATAATAAAGAGAAATTTGGAGAGAGAAAGGGAGTTTAGTGTAAACTCAACTTTTGAAATTCAAAGATACTAGGCTATCATGGGAAGAGTGTGGGATTCAGCTTTAGCCCTGGAGTCACAGAGTCATGGGTATGATCTTAAGTAAGTAACTTAATCAGATCTCTGTTTCCTCATCTGTAATATGAAGAACATAATACCCTTCTCCTATTTCATAGAGATGCTTAAAATTTTTAACGGAGGTAACCTATGTAAGCTATAAAATTAATGTACAAATATTAGGGTCTTTGATATTCTATGAAGCAAGTCAATGATTCGGTAGGAAACTATATATATATGTATGTATATGTATATATGTATATATATATGTGTATATATGTATATATATGTATGTATATGTGTGTATATATGTGTGTGTGTATATATATTGCCAACCATATATCTATCAGTAGCTCTCTCTACATATTTTTTAAAGCTGGGTTGGTCTTAATCTTGTCTATTGAATTCATTTTGACAAGAACAGTGCAGGATCCATTGGTCCTTTAGAATGAAGAACCTATTAGGTGAGTCAATACTTAATTCTAAAATTTTACTTTAGAATAAGAGGGATGTCTAACATCAATGGATTGAAGGCTGGAGGAAAGAGGGTAGAGAGAAAGAGGTAACACACTGCTCCACAGTTTTGTGCCTCTGTCTTCAGAATAAAAGTGGACATGCCCTTCTTCTTCCTTACCTCTCTCTCTCTGTATCCCTTTCAGTACATATGTCCAACCACTACCATACACAGCCTCGTTGAAAGTATCAGGCAAAGGGAGAAGCAGTGAGCATTCCTACCTCCAGCCTTGACAACAACTACGAAGTGTGTTGCTCTGAGCTCTGATCATAAGGAAATTAGAAGCACTGTGATTTTTAAAAATCAAAATATGCCTGTAGCTCCAAAAAAGAAGAATCTGACTATAGGGTCTCAGCTCACTGCTAGGAGAGGTGTAACTGATTAAACTCTGGTGCAGAATGTATCAGGATGGAAGGAATCTGAGAAGTCACCAAGTTCAAACCCTTATTTTCAGTCCACAGAGTCATCCTGCTGCCTTTCCTTTTTATGCCTGAGAACAAAATGTTTCTGGAACTCAACATTTCAGTGAGTGCTCCCTGGGCTCTGAAATCCAGAGATGTTCCTCCATAACTCATCAGAGGCTTGGGTCATTTCTGAGACAATAAGTTACTGCTAAGTCACTGAGCATACTTGGAGTGGGCAGTGGGGAAGGAGATTATGTGATAAGAAGGTGATTGTGTGTTCTCTTATTTATATGAAAATGAATCATTCTCAGGGTGATGAGCATGTGTCATTAAACTGTTTTCCTGATCATGATCTTGCACCAAGCTGTTTGCCCTCTTTGCCCTGTTCCCTCAGGCCCAGTGGTCAGGGAGCGTGGGCCAGCTGGCCGAGATGTGCAGTCCGGTCCAGAGGTTCAAGAACAGTTTGAACTGTGAGACTGAGAGCCAAGCTGACTAGGTCAGAGTGAGAAGCCATTCCTCAGCATATGGGAGCTGTTAGTTAGTGCCCTGAAGCTCTCTAGTTATTTGGGGGAAGGAATGGAAGAAAGCACTTAGATCCCTGCTGGGCTCATTACCTTTAATTAGCTTGCTTGGTCTGGTGGCTAGTGCAGAGGAGGAAATCTCCAAAAACTGCAAAAAGGTGTGTGCACGACAGTGGGGGAAGATGCTTTAAGAACGGAAGAAGACTCAGTTGAGCTTCCACAAAGAACAGGTTGTACATACCTGAATGCATGCAGGGAATGCACACATTTTATAAACAAGAAGGCTGGGTTTTATTTTTTTAAGTTTTTCTGTTTTAAAATTTCTGTTTATTTAGTGGGTACAAGTGCAGTTTTGTTACATGGATATAACTCTGGTCTTTCAGTGTAACCGTCACCCAAACAGTGTACCTTGTACCTATTAGGTAACTTCTCATTCCTCACCCTCCTCCCACCCTCCCATTTTTCTGAGTCTCCAATATCTATTATTCCACACTCTGTGTCCATGTGTACTCATTATTTAGTTCCTGCTTATAAGTGAGAACATGCAGTATTTGACTTTCTGTTTCTGAGTTATGTCACTCAAGATAATGGCCTTCAGGTCCATCCATGTTGCTGCAAAAGACATGAATTGATTCTTTTGTATGGCTGAGTAGTATTTCATGGTGTATATACATTACATTTTCTTGATTCAGTCGTCCATTGAAGGACACTGAGGAAAGGACACCCTATTAAATAAATGGTGCTAGGAAAATTGGCTAGCCATATGCAGAACAATGAAACTGGATCCCCTATCTCTCACCATATGCAAAAATTAATTCAAGATGAATTAAAGATTTAAATGTAATACCTGACACTATAAAAATCCACAAGAAAATCTAGAAAAAACTCTTCTGGGCATTGCCTAGGGAAGAAATTCATTACTAAGACCCCAAAAGCAAGCAAATGCAACAAAAACAAAAATAGGCAAATGAGACTTTATTAAACTAAAAGGCTTTGGCACAGCAAAAGATATAATCAACAAAGTTAACCGTCAACCTACAGGATGGGAGAAAATACTTGCAAAGTACGCATCCAACGAAGGGCTGATATCTAGAAACTATGAGGCTGTTTTTTAGAACAGGATGAGGACATGAGCCAACACCCAGGATTGCAGTGGAAAGTGAACAGAGCAGGCACAGTTAATGGAAAATGAACAGAGCAGATACAGTTAATGGAAAGTGATCAGAGCAGATACAGTTAACTTCATATTTTACCTTTTCTCATTTGCACTTCACTAAGAGGTGAGCTTTAATAGTTAACTTCTCTGTCTCTTTCTCTCTGTTTTCTTCTTGTGCAAACTGGGTGATGACATTGACTCTCTTCACAGGAAAGCACTAAGTGAGGATTAACTAGGTAATGAGAGCAAATTGGAAGGGTGATAGAAATGCTCCGTAGCCTTGCTGATGGATTTCTCCCAGTGGGAGAATCTCTTCAATGCCCCTTTCATCTGGGTCTTACAGGAAGGGTGTACCATCATTATCTCCGCATTCTCCTTAAGCCATCTCCTCCCAACACGGCCTCTAACGAGCTTTGGCCTATTCCTTGAAAGGATTCTTCATTTCTCCCACCAACAATCACAGGCAGCAGGACTCAATATCCTCCTGAATGGAGAAAAACTGAGACAGGAATTTGGGCTAAGTTGTCAGTGATTCACCCCCATTCCTGCCCTAAGGAAAGGATCTTCTTCTTTACTTTTTTTTTTTTTTTTTTTTTTAAGACATGATCTCCTTCTGTCACCTAGACTGGAGTGCAGTGGCATCATCATAGCTCACTGCAGCCTCTACCTCCCAGGCTCAGGCAATCCTCCCACCTTGGCCTCCTGAGTAGCTGGGACTACAAGTGCATGCCACCATGCCCAGCTAATTTTCATATTTTTTGTAGAGACATGTAGGGTCTCAGCATGTTCCCCAGGCTGGGCTTAAGTGATCTACCCCACTCAGCCTCCCAAAGTGATAGAATTACAGGCATGAGCCACCATGGCAAGCCAAAAGCATCTTCTCAAAACTCTTTCTTCCAAATTATATATTATACAAACTTTCTGGAGAACAATTTCGGAAAATAAGTATTCAAAATTCTTAGAAAGGTGTGTGATTCTTGCCCAATGAATTCCACTTTCAGCAGATGACCATTTGTCTTTCATTTCTTCTCTTCTTCACCCCAGAGTGTATTGCCTTCAACAAAGAAATTAACCACTTTTAGACTAGTAATTAACCTGTCCCTTCCCCTCATCTGCCCACCTGACTACTGAAAGTCCCCAGAGTCTGCTTGTTAGTGGGACACCAGCCTTCTGCAAGGCACTTATTCTCTGGTTATGAACCTGTTTAAGAAAAATCTATGTATTTGCACAGAACCATGGGAATATAGACATGAAGAGGCTTAAGTGATCACAACCCACACTTTTTTTTTTTTTTTTTTTTTGAGGCGGATTCTTGCTCTGTCACCAGGCTGGAGTACGGTGGCGCGATCTTGGTTCACTGCAACCTCTACCTCCTGGGTTGAAGCAATTCTCCTGCCTCAGCCTCCTGAGCAGATGGGACTACAGGCGTGCACCACCATGCCCAGCTAATTTTTATATTTTTATTAGAGACGGGGTTTCACCATGTTGACCAGGATGGTCTCGATCTGGTGACCTCATGATCTGCCCACCTCAGCCTCCCAAAGTACTGGGATTACTGGCATGAGCCGCCACGCCCAGCCAGCCCACACTTTTTATCAGATGAGGAACTAGAGAATCTGAGAAGACAGGTGGCTTATCCAAGAGTTCATACTGGTTCAAGAATAAACCAGATTCTGGGGCCTGTAACTCCCATATGGGTTTTTCTCGAGTTATGGAGACTTAACATTGTGAGACACAAAATAGGAAGAAGCAGAGTGAAGCTTTTTATAAAGTAGGAAAAGAAATAATGTTTGTACTATGTATTATGGCACTTCAAGATCCACCATTGGGAGTGTCTACAACTTCCTCTGCATAATTTAGAGGCTGAGGCAATGTACCTCAATTCAGTCCAGTTTTCCATCCAAGAGGTGCAAGCTCTAAAATAAAGGAGAGGAATATTCTTTATCAGTCACTCAACTTAATCTCAAAATATTGTGTGCTCCATACTTGATCTTCATTAGGGCATTGTGGGCAGGTGCTTACTATATGCTAAGCTATTTAAATACAGATGCTCCTCAGCTTATAATGGGGTTATGTCTGGATAAATCCATTGTAAGTTGATCCACACATAACCCTATTACAAGTTAAAGAGTGTACTGAATGTGTATTGCATTTGCACCATTCTAAAATCAGTGTGTCCCGTATGTAAAGTCAGTTGCATCTGAAAAAGCCTGAAACGTGCATATTCTTTGATCTAGCCGTCTTGTTCTAAACATCAAAAAAAAGTCAAAGTAAAATCAAAATATAGGCAAGTTGAACTGTCATAAGTTGGGGACCATGTATACTCTGATAGTCAATGTTATGTATCAACTTGACCAAGTTGCAGATATTTGTCCCAGATATTTGTCCAGCCGTTAATCCGGTGTGTCTGTGGGAATGTTTCTGGATGAGATGAACATTTGAACTGATAGACTGAGTAAAGCAGATTCGCTTCCCCTATGTCAGTGGACTTCATCCAATCAATTCAAGACCTGAATAGAACAAAAAGGCTGAGTAAAAGGGAACTACTCCTGTCTGACTGCTTTGAGCTGGAACATCAGTCTTCTGGCCTTCAAGCTCGATTGCAAATATCAGCTCTTCTCGAGTCTTGAGGCTACTGGTTTTCAGACTAGAATTTATACCATTGGCTCTCCTGGTTCTTAGGCCTTCAGATTTAGACTGAAACTACACTATCAGCATTCCTGAGTCTCCAAATTGCTGACTGCAGATCTTAGGACTTCCCAGTCACTCCATGTCATAACCCTCTTCCTTTTACACTCTCCGTGTGTGTGTGTGTGTGTGTGTGTGTGTGTGTGTGTGTATATGTATACATATGAACAGATATATAATATATATAATTTATATATATATGAACAGATACATCCTATTGGTTCTGTTTCTCTCTAGAACCCTGACTAATATACAGTCATGTGTCACTTAATCGGATATGTTCCAAAAATGTGTCATTAGGCAATATCGTGATTTGTGAACATTGTAGAATATTCTTACACAAACCTAGATGGTTTGCTGCACACCTAGCCTGATGCACACCAAAGCTGTATGGGATAGCTTGTTGCTCCCAGACTATAAACATGTACAGCATATTACTGTACTGAATACTGGAGGCAATTTGTAACACAATGACAAATATTCGTGTCTCTAAACATAGAAAAGACATAGTAAAAATATGGAATTATAATATTATGAGACCAGTTGTATATGTGGTGTATCATTAACCAAAATGTCATTATGCAGCACATGACTGTATATGTACATTTACACTTAATCCTCACAAAGACCCTCTGAAATAGGTACTATTGTTTTTATTATCAATCTAACTTTAAAACTGGGAAATTGTACATAAACTGGTTAAGTTACTCGCCCAAAGCTACACACTACCTCTGGAAGGAGTCTGAATTCACCCAGAGACCACATGCTCCATCTGTTTGATTCACATTCTCCTAATTGTGTCCCAAAAGTCTGAAACATGTGCATATTCTTTGATCTAGCCATCTATCCTAAGAATTTACCCTAAGTAATAATCATGGATGTATTAGAATATATCGCAAAACATTTGTAACAGTAAAAATATCTAAACAACTTAAATGCTAAACAATAATAGGCGATTGGTTAAATGTTCTACGATGTAGTTACTCAGTGAAATACCACCTTCTTTACAAACCATGCCCTCAGGGACTATTTATTTACTTGGGTGATCACTAAGGCTATATTGATGAGAGTAAAAGGCCTGTTACAAGCCTGAGAAGAGATGGTAACTAAATGTACTGTATGCTCGATGAGACCCTGAAATTGTATTTTACCATGTTTCCTTAGGCTTGTAGCATGCCATTTTTACTTCTATTCTGAAGCAGAAAAAGGAGATTAGGTAAAAACTAAGAAAACCTTAATAAAGGCCGGGCACAGTGGCTCATGCCTGTAATCTCAGCACTGGGATTACACACATCTCTGTTTTTAAAAGTGAAATCTGCCTTCTATAGAACACATTCCCCCACAGAAATATACTACAGAAAACAGATCTAATAAAGTGGAGTTTTGTTCAAATGCGTCCCTCACAATAATGCTTTACTTTGCTGAGGAACATATGATTGATCCTAGTTCACCTGCTACACATGCATAGGCAGTGTGCTTCTCTAGCACACTGATTAAAACGAATACCCAGAGGCTCAACATGATTTCTTATTAATCAGAACATACACAACTTTGTGAAAGGGACCACGGAGTCATTCTCTGCTCCAGGGTGAACTGGGACACAGGTATGGAACCCTCCAGGACTCTGTTGGAAGAGTTTTTCTTCTAGGTGTTTTTTTTTTTTCTCCTATTATAACTGTCCTTTCCAAGATTAAATGATGCCTAGGATATCACATGGTTCAGAAGAGGTTGAAAGGGTGAGTTATTTATAAACCTTGAAGGTTCTAGGAGGTTTGGGCTTAGAACACTTTGGACTCAGAGAAGGTTGTGGGGTAAGGTGTGGTCTAATCTTGTTGATGGAAGTCCTAATGTGTCCTGAAAGGTTTCTGGTCATCCCTGCTTTAGGGACTCAGGGTTCGTTTCAGGACCCTTTGAAGTGTTGGCATTGCTGGCTCAGTCCACTGGCTCTTTGGCCTTCACCTGTCTGCAATATGGTTACAGCTGAGATGCCAGGAAAAACACGAGATGAGTCTGTTCAGCTCGAAGCCGACTCAACTGGTTTCTACCACCTCAATTCAAACTAGGAATGAGATATTTTTCTTCCTTTGCTTTTTAGGGCAATTAATGTTCCCACATATCTCCCTTTTTCTTGCCATTTCTTAGCATCCTAAACACTAATTTTGCAACACAATGTTGTAAATTCTTTGCATAGTCACTATCTCAGGTTGCCCTTCCTGTTCATAAGACAGCCATGTCATTTGAAGATTTCTATAGATATACATCACCTCTGGTAGATAAAGGCATGTTTCAGAGACTATCCTAGCAGGAATATATACTTTTGAAACCAACTAAATCTGGCTTTGCTCCTGTTTGTGGTACTTAATTTCTCCCTGTAGCAGGAGAGTAGTGCCAACGTGCCTGGAAAATCAAGTTTCAAACCTCTATTGCATTTTAAGCCATGTTTTAGAATCTTAGGGTCAATTAATATTAGAGTTCGACAAAATCTCTGCTCTCAAACAAAGTTGTATACCAAAGCTCAATAAGTAAACCAGGTAAATGTTAAGGTGCTTCAGCTGAATCCAGGTCAAGGAGCCCAGAGAATCTAATGCAAACCTGGCAGCTGGCGGATATCCAAGAAACTCCCTGGGCTTAGTAGTGTACAGCGTGAAAAAGAGTGATCTCAACCATGTCCTTCATTTTAGGGATGTGATATCTAAATTTGGTGGGTTTTATTTCAAAGTCACATGTTAAATTAGTGGCATTGTGAGGGAAACATTTGAACAAAACTCCACTTTATTAGCTCTATTTTCTGTAGTGTATTTCTGTGGGGGAATGTGTTCTATAGAAGGCAGGTTTCACTTTTAAAAACAGGGATGTGTGTAATCCCAGCAATCTGGGAGGCCAAGGCAGGTGGATCACCTGAGGTCAGGAGTTCGAGAACAGCCTGGCCAACATGGGGAAACCCCGTCACTACTTAAAATACAAAAATTAGCCAGGCGTGGTGGCACACGCCTGTAATCCCAGTTACTCGGGGGGCTGAGGCAGGAGAATTGTTTGAACCCGGAGGTGGAGGTTTCAGTGAGCCAAGATCACGCCACTGCCCTCCAACCTGGGCGACAGAGTGAGACTCTGTCTCAAAAACAAAAACAAACAAACAAACAAACAAAAAAACAGGACGTGAAAGGAAAGAGTTTGCAAAAAATGTGCCAATCGCAATCCATTTATGTTTATTCATATTATTTGACTTTGTCATTTTCTTCAGTGATTTTTTTTTCCTTGGGTCGTTCTTATTTCTAAATCATTATGCTTATTATATGAAGGAAGCAGTCAGCCTCATGTTTATTCTCTGGTAGAGAAGAGGAAAACAGTAATTTTTGAGCATGAATGCATAATACCATACAAAGTTTATGGAAATGGCTGTAGCTTCTCTAACCTTTCCCCTTTCGTACATACGTGTTTCCATGTTCACTTCATTCCCCCTTTTTCCCCCTTTAACACTCTTTGTATTTGTATCCCTCCTTCCCTCTGCCCTTTTTACTCAACTCATTCCCTACATCACAATCTGTGGTTTGTGTATCTGGTCATAGTTTTCACCCTATTGAAAAATATGGCTGGCCAAGTACATGTTAACAGGAAAATTCTAGACAATCCCTTTGTACACAAACCTCACTGCTTAGCTTCATCTGTGCAGATTGCTATATACTCAGCCCTGCAACAGGGAGACCACACTGCAGCCTTTAGTAGGAAAAGGACTGGAATGACAGTACACTGCAGACACTTTCATAAGTTGCTAAAGCGTCAGTATAGCATCATGGTAAAGCCTCTGCAATCAGCCTGCTTAGGTTCAAATCACAATTCTATCACTTACAAACATATAACCATTTGGATAGTTATTTATGCACTTTAAGCCTCATGTCAGTTATCCGAAATAGTATATAATATTACCTACCTTTAGTGTCATCATGAGAATTAAATGATTTTTGTGATATAAAGTGTTAAGTGTGGTGCCAGACCTTGGCAAAGTTGGTAATTGTCCCCTTCCTTCCTTCCCCCCTTTCACCTTCCTTCTTCCCTCCCTCCCTTCCTTTCTTCCTTCCTTAATTCCTTCTGTCCTTCATTTCTTCCTTCCCTTCCTTTCACCTCCTTTCCTTCCTTCCTTCTTTCCTTCCCTCTCTTTCATGTGCCTTCTTTCTCTCTTCCCTTCCCTCCTGCCCCTCACCTTTCTATGAGGGCATAACTGGGAGGGTTGATAGAATGGATACCTAACGCAGCGATTCTCGAATATAGGCTTTTAACCAGCAGAATCAACATTACTTGACCTGAAAACTTGTTAGAAATGCAAACACTTAAGTCTCACCCCCAAGCTTCTGATTCAGAAAATCTAGGTTTAGGGTTTAACTGTCTATGTTTTCCTTGTTGTTGTTGTTATTGTTTGTTTGTTTTTGTTGTTGTTTTGTTTTGTTTTTGAGACAGGGTCTGGCTGTGTTGCCCAGGCTAGAGTTCAGTGGCACAAGCTCAGCTCACTGCAGCCTGGACCTCCTGGGCTCAAGTGATCCTCCTATTGCAACCTCTGAAGTAGCTGGGACCACAGGTGCACTACCACAGTCAGCTAATTTTTGTAGTTTTGGTAGAGACAGGGTTTTTTCACGTTGCCCAGGCTGGTCTCGAACTCCTGAGCTCAAGCAATCCTCCCACCTTGGCCTCCCAAAGTGCTGGGATACAGGCATGAAGTCACTGCGCTTGGCTAACAGTCTATGTTTTAACCAGCCTGCCAGATGATTTTGAATTTGAATATTCTGGTGAGAGGTTTTAAGTCATGCAAGTGATTCTCTGCATTCAGTCAAGGTAAAAAGGGAAAGGCCTCAGCTTACACTGTGGTTGAGCCTTATGACAGGACATACAAACACTATTAATATTACTAGAGAAGCAACCAGCACCATTTTGAATGGCTCAGTCTGTTGGGGGTGTGCCTTCTACTCAAGAAGTAAATAAGGATCGGAAAAATAGCACTAGTATCAACTGCCATACAATTATTTAGTCACTCTTGGGTAACTAAACAGCATAGGTGTGTTGATCAAAATGCCCTTGAGTAATTGTCAGCGGAAGTTTGAACTCTCCCCAATTTAATAAGATACTGCTACAGGTATTGATGAGGTACAGGGAGCAGCTAAATGGACTGTCTTTCATTGTCTTCCTTGAGGGTTCTAATTCTTTGGTTTTCTGGAGAATATTATAGGATAGCATGTTTATCGGAAGTGAGACTTGGGAGACTTGTGTGATCTCCGAACTATGACAATATTCACAGATATTCAGATCCGTAGAAGACTTCAGGAAATTGTCTTTATGTTCAAAGATCTCATAGAACATTTAGTTGGATACACTTCCCACGCACATCTCTCCATTTGATATAGAGACATTATCTTCTCAAATTTTCTTTTTGGTCTTTTACGGAAGAACCTGTTAGGATATTCTCAAGATTTGTTCTAGTCACAGGGGGGCGGGGTGGGGGTGTGTGTGGAAGAGAAGTAGCTCTAGATCATTTAATTTGAGAGTTAGTTTTTTGCAAAAATACTTTGTGGTGGATTTCTGATGCCATTCTGCATAGGACTTTTATTATTATAATAGTGTTTTGTCTTTTTTTTTTTTTTTTAAGATTAGGAAAGTATATTCACCACAATATTTGTTGTTACTCACTTGTTTTCATGCATCTTTTCCAAAACAACTATATTGTCCTTATCTTGAAAAATGAAAATAATAGCTTTAAGATAAATCCTTATGATAGTTTTGCTCTCATTAGATAGTGACGGAGGGAAACAAGAAAAGATCTATGCATTGTCTTTGAAAGTCAAGATTATTATACTAAATGTTTTTGAAACATTTTGAAAATACAGCAATATTTATTTATAATACTCAACTATATTACAGTTACTGGATCTAAATGAGAAGTTTGTTCATCTGTAAAGTATTTGAATGCTAATGGTATTCTTCTAGTCTAGTACATTCAAATAAAACATAACGTGTGTTACATATGTAAGTTAAAAATGTTTAGTAACCAAAGTAAAAAGGTAAAGAGAAATAGGTGAAATTAATTTTAATAATACATTATCTTTAACCTCTTTTCATAACATACTCTCTTTAACTCTTTAATATGTTTAATAATATATTCTTTTTAACCTTATATACATATAACATTGTCATTTCAACATGTAATCAATATAAAAAGTATCAATTAGATATTTTATGTTCTTTTTTCATATTAAGTCTTTGAAATTCAGTGCGTATTTTACACTTACAGTACATCTCAGTTTGGACTAGATGCATTTCAGGTTCCCAATAACCATACGTGTCTACCGGCTATCATATATTTATCATGGCAGATTTAAACTTATTAAAATGATAAGTCTATAAGATATCTTCTTAAGTAAATTTCTCCCAAGTATAAGAAATATCAGAGGTAATATACACCTGCAAATAATTATTGCTAAAGTAAAATTTGTTAAGCTATTGACTGTCAGTAATTAAATGTGTTCAAGAAACAGTTTTTCCTATTACTCTAAAATTGTTCTTAAAACCAGCATTGCAGTTCAGTAGACAAGCGCAGATATTTGAAATAAGATGTTTCTATACTACCTATGTTTAAATTTGATGAGCTTCATCCAGCACTGGATTTTATGGATTCTGATATATGCTATTCACATTTCGACATTTATGAACACAGAATACATCTTACAATTAATGTTTTCATTTAATATAATCGTACTTTTTGTTTTCCTGAAACTGAGTTGGAAATCATCACAGAAAATAGGTTCTTCTCAACACAGGAAGAGTTGTCAGACATTGTATAGTTGTGTTTTTGAGAACTTGCTTCAACACTTGAGAGAAAGATTTCCTAGAGCTTTTCTTAACGATCAAAATTAAAAGGTGGAAATATCCAAACAATAAACAACGGAATTAAGCATTGGCCTTGGGTAAGAGAAGATGAAGGAGATAAGACACAACTTTCTGTTCCAGCTCCACTTTAACCACAGGGAACATAAATATATGGGACCTTGTAGTATTTAACCTTGTTAATATCTACATACTGTTTTACAGTAGGTGCTGGAACAGAGCTTCACATTCTTCTGTGGGAGGAGGTAGTCATCTCTGGATGGTGAAAATATTTCTAAAACAGACTCCACAACTACAATGACTAATATAATGTGTTTTCTATGCCACCATCCTCTGTCAAGGGGCATCACAGGTGACTGGCCTATATTCATGTAAAAGTAGAACTAGACGCCAATCAATGTGCCCTATAAATACCCAAGTCCTTAAATACCCTTAGCTAGTAAAGGTAAAAGATGCAAGAAAAAGAGGACTGGGAGAGTAGACCAAATTTATAGCTCTTTCAAAGTCTATTTAAATATTTAAAACCATTCATTTTTTTTTGTTAACAGTTAGATTTTAATTCTCATATATGTCACATGTTTCTTTTGCAGAATTGAAAACATTTTTTAAAACACCCATTTCAATAATATTGCATGCAAGGTAAACAAGAGGTTAGAATAACTAGTACAACATAATGCAGCTTGACTAAAACACCTCATCATAATACAAGTACATCTTCTTTTACATTTATGCAAAGTGAAACATTGTTTGTCTCTCTCCGGAGTCCAGAAAAATCTGTGGGGTAATTGTTCATTGCCCCTCACACCTTGTTTATATTGCATGTCTTCTATTTTAATAACCCCAATAAACAGATGGAACCACAAAAACACAGCTGGGATGGCTCGCTCAGTTGGGCAATGGCATCAGAGAACTTAAAGTGCCTGACGCTGCTGACTTTTCCAGAAAACAATCCTCTTGTGAGGGTCAGAGTCTAGAGAGTCCACGTTGCTGTACATGCTCTCTGTGTTTAATTCCAGGTAGCATGACAAAGTGCAAGCGTATGACAAGGACTTTCAGTGTGACCATCGGCTGGAAGAGGCCGAGTGCGTGCAGCTCCCAGGGGAGTGGCACATGCTCCTTTTGTGGGTTCACGGTGGTTTGTGGCTCCACTTCCCTTAGGGGTTGTTTTTGTTGTTCTTCTCTCAGGGCCGCATTTTATTTTGATGTTTTAAAAGAGAAAGAAAAATTCCAAAAACCTCCTTTTTCATATTTCCTCTTTAAGATCCAGCAAAATTTCTAAAACTGGCCTTTTCCAGATGGCTTGCCCAGTATTGCTGAGAGTTCGAGACACCTCAAGCTCTGGGCTCAACACCGAAGGTTCTTTAAATGTGCCTTTCATCCTTTAGTTTCTGTCACTTGATGATGGGTGACCACCCTCATCTCTCTCTCTCTTTTTTTTCTTACTAAACATGGGATTACTGGAAATATTTCATGAATGGATATATGCTATTGATTAATCCATTTAATCCATTTAATCCATTTAACTAAACATCCACTGATGGATGTGGAGTGTTTACAACATTTTTGCTCTCATAACAGTGCTTGACAATGTAGGCATTTTTCAGGTTTTAATCCAAACAGGGTTTTATGATACTCACCATTATACCATCAGATACGTTTTCCCACTGACACGGTTTGGCTCTGTGTCTCCACCCAAATCTCACCTTGGATTATAATCCTCACAATCCTCACGTGTCAAGGGTGAGACCAGGTGAAGGTAATTGCTCATGGGAGCAGTTTTCCCTCATGCTGTTCTTATGATAGTGAGTGGGTTCTCAGGAGATCTGATGGTTTTTATAAGGGGCTTCCCCCTTCACTTGGCACTCACTCTGTCCTGCCCCCCTGTGAAGAGGGTGCCTGCTTCTCCTTTGCCTCCTGCCATGATTGTAAGTTTCCTGAGGCCTCCCCAGCCATGCTGAACTGTGAGCCAATTCAACCTCTTTCCTTTATAAATTACCTAGTCTCGGGTATTTCTTCATAGCAGTGTGAGAACAGACTAATACACTCACCTTTTGAATACATTACGTGAAGTACAACAGTTTTTTCCAAACCAAACTAGACCTTGCTAAATCCTTTACTATAGACCCCCAGATTGAGAGTGACGGAAAAAGAAATTGATCTGAATCAAATTTGCTGTTTTTAAGAAGTAGGGTAGGGAAGGGACCAATGTGAGATGTACAAAAATTGGCTCCCGAAGTACAGAAAAATAAAGATTTGACTTGCCTACTCCTGGCATACTATTTGTAGGTTCTGGCCAACATCTGCCCTTCTCTGAGCCTGGAGCTTCTCTCTTTAAAATGGGAGATAATTGCTGGGCAGCTAGAGCTCACAGGCATACCGCATGATGAGTGAGGTCATGTTAATAAAGCCCTGGGAAAGAAAAGCAATGTGAAACAGCAGGGCTATTACCATTCCAAGATGATTTTATACAAGTAAAGCTTAAGTTCAGTGTGATGATTAACAAGCTATTAGAGCCAAGTTATTGATTCCTCTATCTTTAGAGTAGCTAATGCAGTGTGCACCAATAGGCCACAGACCCCAAGCTTTCCTTCTTCCTGTTCTCCTGTTCTTTGTAATGATGCTTTCCTTAGGAAAATGCAAATCACTTCACATACACAGTGCAACATCTTTAAGGCAGGTGCCAGGAGAGAGGGAAAACACCTAAGCTGATTTTGTGTTGTTTTTATTAATTTTTCAGATAATAAAGATTACTGCAGATACATAAAAAATCAAAACATAAAAAGTAGAAACAAAAAGTCAAATACTGCATGTTCTCACTTATAAGTAGGATGTGTACACACAGGCATAAGAGAACGGAACAATAGACACTGGAGACTTGGAAGGGTGGGTGAGTGAGTGTGGTTGAGGGATGAAAAATTACCTTAGAGGTACAGTGTACATTATGTGGATGATGATTTCACTAAAACCCCAGACCTCATCACTATACAATATATCCACATAACAAAACTGCACTTATACTCATAAACTTATATTTAAGAAAAGAAGTAGAAAAAAGAAAAATTTTTAAAGCAGAAAGAGGAAAAAAAGTAAAGCATCATCCCAATTTCTTTCACCCTGAAGCAGCTAGTTTTGCTAATATAATCATATATATATACACATATCTATCATATACATATGCACACATATATATGATATTAAACCTGTTTTATAATTTTTCTTTGTTCCTTTTCTAACATATGCCTCACAAAATAATATCACTGATAGTTTCCCATTTCAATTAATACAGCTATCAATATAATTTATCAGCAAAATGTTTTACGGATGTGTGTACAGTTTTGGTTAATCCATTTAACCAAAATCCTGTTGATGAACATAGAATATTTACAACATTTTTACCCTCATAACAATGCGCTGATGAACCTCATACATTCATCTTTGAGCTTTTGACCAATTTTCCCTCTGTGATAAATTCCTGGAAGTAGAATTCTTGGGACAAAAGATTTAGAGATTTTGTATCTTTAAACATATTAGCAGTTTGCCAACCCAAAGGGTCGTATGAGATTACTTTCTGCCCACAGTGTAACAGAGTGCCAGCTTCTCCCAACAACCTTGCCGACATTGGGTATTGTCAATTTTTTGGCTCTTTGCCAAGCTGATAGGAGAATGGAATGTCTAATGGTTTTTGAATTACGTTCTGACTGTGCTGCATCAGACTGTAACTGAATGCAGTTGTGATGTGTCAGGGGACCTGGTTTAACTCATAGCACACTGTTTGAATCTGTGTAATAACTAACTATGATATAATCAGGGTTTCTTGCAGTTTTGAAAAAGAAGCCAAACTTTCACATGGTTTAAATTACTCTCTCATTTACACTCTCCATGTGTGAGATCACCTGGGAAGCCCTTTGGAGATGCCCCAAATGACCCAGTACAAGTTGTCAACTGCACTGTCCATGAAAGAGAGATTATTCTGGTCCAAATCCTACGTTCTAGAGGAGCATCTTGGAAACAGCACTGCCCTATAACTGATATTGCTCCATTGGGTGGCCTATGGATTCAATTCACCAGGAAGTATCAATGTCTTTGCCTTCAGCAATAATATTTTCACGGTTTCGATGTGTTTTAAAGGTTATTGTCTCCAGGACAGGTAATTGAGGAAGCCTCACACTTCATCAGAGGCCATTTCATCTTTATTACACAGCCACACACAAGGCAGCATTTTCTCCTTTCACTGATGGATTATGTCAAGATTTACAAGGTCTGGTCTACATGAAAGCAAACACATGTTTGGGCAAACAGTCAAATAATTCAAAGATACAGGGTCAGCAGGATCCTAATATAAAAGTCAGGACTTCCAGCCTGGGCAACAAAGTGAAATCTTGTCTCTACAAAAAATACAAAAAGTTAGCTGGGCATGGTGGCTCTCGTCAGTGGTCCCAGCTACACGGGAGGCAAAGGTGGGAGGATTGCTTGAGCCCTGGGAGGTGGAAGCTGCAGTGAGCCACGTTCATGCCAGTGCACTCCAGTCTGGGCAACAAAGCAAGACCTTGTCTCAAAAAATGATAATAATAAATAATAAAAGTCACAACTTTCTCCTCTTCTACATGTGCCAGAGACCCACCAACTAACCCACATACACACATATACACAGACACACAGACACACAGACACACACACGATATACTTATTCCTTTCTTAAAATGTTGCTTTCAAATATTTGCTTTGCATGCAGTTTTCTATGAAGACATGACCAGTTTCAAGATTATTTACTCTAAGTTTTCTGACTGGTTGTCAGTCAATCAGTTTAGAACTCTGCCATAACATATTTTCCTCAAATTCCTTGCAGATACTGGAGTAATAGGGAATGCAAATGTTATTTCGAGCCAATATTTGGAAAGTTCTTATTTGGAATTCTACAAGTTTATGTCTCTTGCTCAGTTCCTAAGCCCTTTTTCTAGATAACCATCCAGAACATAATCATTCAGCAGCTATCCTGGTACATTCGGCTGACTTGGTTAGTTGGGTCTGAGCAGTACATCCCTGAGTTCTAACTTGGGTTTCTCAAACTCCTTTTCCTTTGGGTTTCTCAGACTTTTCTCTCAAACTCAAACTACCTTCTCCAGTCCATTGCTAAAGCTAGTATGACCTTTGCTCTCTCTCCATTTCTTGACTTGTGACATCCACAGTAGCATTACATGAACTTTACATTGTAGGCTAATGTGAGCAGGTCACTCAGCCTGAAAGCACTCACCCTGGGCCTCTAGAGCTAAGTTGCCTCAATACACTTCACTATGGCTACTCAGAGTATACTCACCTTGAATGTTTAGAAAAGGTATTCTTTTTAGGGTTCAATGAGATCAAAAGCACGGATACCAATTTTGTGGTCAGAAATCAGGAAAATCCGGGAAATGAAGAACGAAATGAGGCCTTACCATTTCGATGCAAAGTCAGGAAATCTGGTTTAAGTCCCAGATCTGCCTCTTACTAGTTTTAGTATCTTGGGCAATTCTAGGCTGGACATGGTGGTTCACACCCATAATCCCAGCACTTTGGGAGGCCAAGGCAGGAGAATGCTTGAGTCCAGGAGTTCAAGACATGCCTTGGCAACATAGGAAGGCCCCATCTCTACAAAAATAAAAATTAGCCAGGCATGATGGTGCATGCCTGTAATCCCAGCAACACAGGAGGTGGGAAGATCACTTGAGTCCAAGAGATCAAGGCTGCAGTGAGCTATGATCTGCCACTGCACTCCAGCCTAGGTGAGACAGTGAGATCCTCTGTTAAAACAAAAACAAACAAACAAACAAACAAAACAAACAAGCACTCCAGCCTAGGTGAGACAGTGAGATCCTCTGTTAAAACAAAAACAAACAAACAAACAAACAAAACAAACAAGCAAAAAATTGGAGGGAATTTAGTTCACATTTTTCAGTCTTTGTTTCCTCATCTAGAAGATGTAGTAAAGATAAATGAGGTCATATATGATTGTCCCTGGCGTAGTATTTTGGTACTTATTGAAAAGCAGCTATTATTTTAAGTCCTTTGCCTACATTTCTATGATTTACTATATATCAGTAGCATTTCTCCAGCCCATCTTGGCTAGGCAAGTACAACTGAATGTGAAGGAAGCCAAATAGAATGATACTATCCAAGCCGCAAATAAACAAATAAAAGAAAACATCTAAATGCATGCCTCTTTGGAGTGGCATTTGCATCAGTTGCCAGTATCCATAGAACAAATGCCTTCAGGCAGGAGAAGTTGGGATAATGTCAATGTTTTTAATAGCTATAGTAGAGTCTTATTTAGAAAGTAGTAATTATCTCTCCATATTGATTTTTTTACATCCCCTCAATAAATCTAGAAGAAGTGTGAAGACCATCTGTAAGTGTGATTTTTACCAGGATCAGACTCTAATTTGCAATGGCTATGTGTCTGTTTGATTTAGCTCAGGGGTTAGCAAACTACAGCACACAAGCCAAAACTACCTCCCCCCATCTATTTTTATAAATAAAGTTTTATTGGAACATACCCATTTCTTTATATCTATGGCTGCTTTCATGCTACCATGGTAGAGCTATTTAATTGTAACAGAGATCTAGAGCCCATATTGCCCACAGAGCTGAAAACATATGCACTATTAACCCTTTGCAGAAAAAAAAAAAAAACTTGCTGACTCGTAATTGAGATTATAGTAGTATTATTTCTGATTGATTAGGTAGTATTTGGTCCCAGCATGTAAAGTTTCTAATATTGAAAGTCACATGATAGAGGAGCTAGAGGCTTAAGAAAAGTATACATGAATTTATTTATTTGGAATAGGAAGGGAAACATCCCTGGTATCATCATGATGGCATACAGAGGCAGGGCTGAGAGCTAGAATACAGAAACTGCTTCGCTAGAAGCAGTTTCTCGGGCTGGGTTAGAGTGGGTAGAAACTGGATCATCCTGCCACAGGTCCAAGTAAACAGGATTTGGCGCTCTACATAACAGCTATAAAGAAACATAAAGGTGATTTCTCCAAGTGTTATGCTAGGTGAGAAATATTTAATAAATAAGAGAAATCAGAATTGGTCCCATATTGAAAAAGTCTGTTTTGGAGCCCAGACTAAATAGACTGTGCAGCGAGAAATGAAAGGTCAATTTAAGTCACTCGTTTAGGGCAAAATCATGACTTAGGAAATCATGACTAGATAAATATCCAGTGAAGAGTGGGGAGAGAAGATTTTTTTTTTTAATTTATTTATTATTATTATACTTTAAGTTGTAGGGTACATGTGCATAACGTGCAGGTTTGTTACATATGTATACTTGTGCCATGTTGGGGTGCTGCACCCATCAACTCGTCATTTACATCAGGTATAACTCCCAGTGCAATCCCTCCCCCCTCCCCCCTCCCCATGATAGGCCCCAGTGTGTGATGTTCCCCTTCCTGAGTCCAAGTGATCTCATTGTTCAGTTCCCACCTATGAGTGAGAACATGCGGTGTTTGGTTTTCTGTTCTTGTGATAGTTTGCTAAGAATGATGGTTTCCAGCTGCATCCATGTCCCTACAAAGGACACAAACTCATCCTTTTTTATGGCTGCATAGTATTCCATGGTGTATATGTGCCACATTTTCTTAATCCAATCTGTCACTGATGGACATTTGGGTTGATTCCAAGTCTTTGCTATTGTGAAGAGTGCTGCAATAAACATACGTGTGCATGTGTCTTTATAGCAGCATAATTTATAATCCTTTGGGTATATACCCAGTAATGGGATGGCTGGGTCATATGGTACATCTAGTTCTAGATCTTTGAGGAATCACCATACTGTTTTCCATAATGGTTGAACTAGTTTACAATCCCACCAACAGTGTAAAAGTGTTCCTATTTCTCCACATCCTCTCCAGCACCTGTTGTTTCCTGACTTTTTAATGATCGCCATTCTAACTGGTGTGAGATGGTATCTCATTGTGGTTTTGATTTGCATTTCTCTGATGGCCAGTGATGATGAGCATTTTTTCATGTGTCTGTTGGCTGTATGAATGTCTTCTTTTGAGAAATGTCTGTTTATATCCTTTGCCCACTTTTTGATGGGGTTGTTTGTTTTTTTCTTGTAAATTTGTTTGAGTTCTTTGTAGGTTCTGGATATTAGCCCTTTGTCAGATGAGTAGATTGCAACAATTTTCTCCCATTCTGTAGGTTGCCTGTTCACTCTGATGGTAGTTTCTTTTGCTGTGCAGAAGCTCTTTAGTTTAATGAGATCCCATTTGTCAATTTTGGCTTTTGCTGCCGTTGCTTTTGGTGTTTTAGACATGAAGTCTTTGCCCATGCCTATGTCCTGAATGGTACTACCTAGGTTTTCCTCTAGGATTTTTATGGTATTAGGTCTAACATTTAAGTCTCTAATCCATCTTGAATTAATTTTCGTATAAGGAGTAAGGAAAGGATCCAGTTTCAGCTTTCTACTTATGGCTAGCCAATTTTCCCAGCACCATTTATTAAATAGGGAATCCTGGCTGGGCGCGGTGGCTCAAGCCTGTAATCCCAACACTTTGGGAGACCGAGACGGGTGGATCACAAGGTCAGGAGATCGAGACCATCCTGGCTAACATGGTGAAACCCCGTCTCTACTAAAAATACAAAAAACTAGATGGGCGAGGTGGCGGGCGCCTGTAGTCCAGCTACTCTGGAGGCTGAGGCAGGAGAATGGCGTGAACCCGGGAGGCGGAGCTTGCAGTGAGCTGAGACCCGGCCACTGCACTCCAGCCTGGGCGACAGAGCGAGACTCCGTCTCAAAAAAATAAATAAATAAATAAATAAATAAATAAATAAATAAGGAATCCTTTCCCCATTTCTTGTTTCTCTCAGGTTTGTCAAAGATCAGATGGCTGTAGATGTGTGGTATTATTTCTGAGGACTCTGTTCTGTTCCATTGGTCTATATCTCTGTTTTGGTACCAGTACCATGCTGTTTTGCTTACTGTAGCCTTGTAGTATAGTTTGAAGTCAGGTAGCGTGATGCCTCCAGCTTTGTTCTTTTGACTTAGGATTGTCTTGGAGATGCGGGCTCTTTTTTGGTTCCATATGAACTTTAAAGCAGTTTTTTCCAATTCTGTGAAGAAACTCATTGGTAGCTTGATGGGGATAGCATTGAATCTAAAAATTACCTTGGGCAGTATGGCCATTTTCACGATATTGATTCTTCCTATCCATGAGCATGGTATGTTCTTCCATTTGTTTGTGTCCTCTTTGATTTCACTGAGCAGTGGTTTGTAGTTCTCCTTGAAGAGGTCCTTTACATCCCTTGGAAGTTGGATTCCTAGGTATTTTATTCTCTTTGAAGCAATTGTGAATGGAAGTTCATTCCTGATTTGGCTCTCTGTTTGTCTGTTACTGGTGTATAAGAATGCTTGTGATTTTTGCACATTAATTTTGTATCCTGAGACTTTGCTGAAGTTGTTTATCAGCTTAAGGAGATTTGGGGCTGAGACAATGGGGTTTTCTAAATATACAATCATGTCATCTGCAAACAGGGACAATTTGACTTCTTCTTTTCCTAACTGAATACCCTTGATTTCTTTCTCTTGCCTAATTGCCCTAGCCAGAACTTCCAGCACTATGTTGAATAGGAGTGGTGAGAGAGGGCATCCCTGTCTTGTGCCAGTTTTCAAAGGGAATTTTTCCAGTTTTTGCCCATTCAGGATGATATTGGCTGTGGGTTTGTCATAAATAGCTCTTATTATTTTGAGGTACGTTCCATCAATACTGAATTTATTGAGCGTTTTTAGCATGAAGGGCTGTTGAATTTTGTCAAAAGCCTTTTCTGTATCTATTGAGATAATCATGTGGTTCTTGTCTTTGGTTCTGTTTATATGCTGGATTATGTTTATTGATTTGCGAATGTTGAACCAGCCTTGCATCCCAGGGATGAAGCCCACTTGATCATGGTGGATAAGCTTTTTGATGTGTTGCTGAATCCGGCTTGCCAGTATTTTATTGAGGATTTTTGCATCGATGTTCATCAGGGATATTGGTCTAAAATTCTCTTTTTTTGTTGTGTCTCTGCCAGGCTTTGGTATCAGGATGATGTTGGCCTCATAAAATGAGTTAGGGAGGATTCCCTCTTTTTCTATTGATTGGAATAGTTTCAGAAGGAATGGTACCAACTCCTCCTTGTACCTCTGGTAGGATTCAGCTGTGAATCCATCTGGTCCTGGACTTTTTTTGGTTGGTAGGCTATTAATTATTGCCTCAATTTCAGAGCCTGCTATTGGTCTATTCAGGGATTCAACTTCTTCCTGGTTTAGTCTTGGAAGAGTGTAAGTGTCCAGGAAATTATCCATTTCTTCTAGATTTTCCAGTTTATTTGCGTAGAGGTGTTTATAGTATTCTCTGATGGTACTTTGTATTTCTGTGGGGTTGGTGGTGATATCCCCTTTATCATTTTTAATTGCGTCGATTTGATTCTTCTCTCTTTTCTTCTTTATTAGTCTTGCTAGCGGTCTGTCAATTTTGTTGATCTTTTCAAAAAACCAACTCCTGGATTCATTGATTTTTTGGAGGGTTTTTTCTGTCTCTATCTCCTTCAGTTCTGCTCTGTTCTTAGTTATTTCTTGCCTTCTGCTAGCTTTCAAATGTGTTTGCTCTTGCTTCTCTAGTTCTTTTAATTGCAATGTTAGAGTGTCAATTTTAGATCTTTCCTGCTTTCTCTTGTGGGCATTTAGTGCTATAAATTTCCCTCTACACACTGCTTTAAATGTGTCCCAGAGATTCTGATATGTTGTATCTTTGTTCTCATTGGTTTCAAAGAACATCTTTATTTCTGCCTTCATTTCGTTATGTGCCCAGTAGTCATTCAGGAGCAGGTTGTTCAGTTTCCATGTAGTTGAGCGGTTTTGATTGAGTTTCTTAGTCCTGAGTTCTAGTTTGATTGCACTGTGGTCTGGGAGACAGTTTGTTATAATTTCTGTTCTTGTACATTTGCTGAGGAGTGCTTTACTTCCAATTACGTGGTCGATTTTGGAGTAAGTACGATGTGGTGCTGAGAAGAATGTATATTCTGTTGATTTGGGGTGGAGAGTTCTATAGATGTCTATTAGGTCTGCTTGCTGCAGAGATGAGTTCAATTCCTGGATATCCTTGTTAACTTTCTGTCTCGTTGATCTGTCTAATGTTGACAGTGGAGTGTTGAAGTCTCCCATTATTAATGTTTGGGAGTCTAAGTCTCTTTGTAAGTCTCTAAGGACTTGCTTTATGAATCTGGGTGCTCCTGTATTGGGTGCATATATATTTAGGATAGTTAGCTCTTCCTGTTGAATTGATCCCTTTACCATTATGTAATGGCCTTCTTTGTCTCTTTTGATCTTTGATGGTTTAAAGTCTGTTTTATCAGAGACTAGGATTGCAACCCCCGCTTTTTTTTGTTCTCCATTTGCTTGGTAAATCTTCCTCCATCCCTTTATTTTGAGCCTATGTATGTCTCTGCGTGTGAGATGGGTCTCCTGAATACAGCAGACTGATGGGTCTTGACTCTTGATCCAGTTTGCCAGTCTGTGTCTTTTAATTGGAGCATTTAGTCCATTTACATTTAAGGTTAAGATTGTTATGTGTGAACTTGATCCTGCCATTATGATATTAACTGGTTATTTTGCTCGTTAGTTGATGCAGTTTCTTCCTAGCCTCGATGGTCTTTACATTTTGGCATGTTTTTGCAATGGCTGGTATCGGTTGTTCCTTTCCATGTTTAGTGCTTCCTTCAGGGTCTCTTGTAAGGCAGGCCTAGTGGTGACAAAATCTCTAAGCATTTGCTTATCTGTAAAGGATTTTATTTCTCCTTCTTATGAAACTTAGTTTGGCTGGATATGAAATTCTGGGTTGAAAATTCTTTTCTTTAAGAATGTTGAATATTGGCCCCCACTCTCTTCTGGCTTGGAGAGTTTCTGCCGAGAGATCTGCTGTTAGTCTGATGGGCTTCCCTTTGTGGGTAACCCGACCTTTCTCTCTGGCTGCCCTTAAGATTTTTTCCTTCATTTCAACTTTGGTGAATCTGGCAATTATGTGTCTTGGAGTTGCTCTTCTGGAGGAGTATCTTTGTGGCATTCTCTGTATTTCCTGGATTTGAATGTTGGCCTGCCCTACTAGGTTGGGGAAGTTCTCCTGGATGATATCCTGAAGAGTGTTTTCCAACTTGGTTCCATTTTCCCCCTCACTTTCAGGCACCCCAATCAGACGTAGATTTGGTCTTTTTACATAATCCCATACTTCTTGCAGGCTTTGTTCATTTCTTTTTCTTCTTTTTTCTTTTGGTTTCTCTTCTCGCTTCATTTCATTCATTTCATCCTCAATCGCAGATACTCTTTCTTCCAGTTGATCGAGTCGGTTACTGAAGCTTGTGCATTTGTCACATATTTCTCGTGTCATGGTTTTCATCTCTTTCATTTCGTTTACGACCTTCTCTGCATTAACTACTCTAGCCATCAATTCTTCCACTTTTTTTTCAAGATTTTTAGTTTCTTTGCGCTGGGTACGTAATTCCTCCTTTAGCTCTGAGAAATTTGATGGACTGAAGCCTTCTTCTCTCATCTCGTCAAAGTCATTCTCTGTCCAGCTTTGATCTGTTGCTGGCGATGAGCTGCGCTCCTTTGCCGGGGGAGATGCGCTCTTATTTTTTGAATTTCCAGCTTTTCTGCCCTGCTTTTTCCCCATCTTTGTGGTTTTATCTGCCTCTGGTCTTTGATGATGGTGATGTACTGATGGGGTTTTGGTGTAGGTGTCCTTCCTGTTTGATAGTTTTCCTTCTAACAGTCAGGACCCTCAGCTGTAGGTCTGTTGGAGATTGCTTGAGGTCCACTCCAGACCCTGTTTGCCTGGGTATCAGCAGCAGAGGCTGCAGAAGATAGAATATTTCTGAACAGCGAGTGTACCTGTCTGATTCTTGCTTTGGAAGCTTCCTCTCAGGGGTGTACTCCTGTGAGGTGTGGGGTGTCAGACTGCCCCTAGTGGGGGATGTCTCCCAATTAGGCTACTCAGGGGTCAGGGACCCACTTGAGCAGGGAGTCTGTCCCTTCTCAGATCTCAACCTCCGTGTTGGGAGATCCACTGCTCTCTTCAAAGCTGTCAGAGTCGTTTGCGTGTGCAGAGGTTTGGGCTCTGTTTGTTATTGTTTACTGTGCCCTGTCCCCAGAGGTGGAGTCTACAGAGACAGGCAGGTTTCCTTGAGCTGCTGTGAGCTCCACCCAGTTCGAGCTTCCCAGCAGCTTTGTTTACCTACTTAAGCCTCAGCAATGGCTGGCGCCCCTCCCCCAGCCTCGCTGCTGCCTTGCTGGTAGATCACAGACTGCTGTGCTAGCAATGAGGGAGGCTCCGTGGGTGTGGGACCCTCCTGGCCAGGTGTGGGATATGATCTCCTGGTGTGGCTGTTTGCTTAAAGCGCAGTATTGGGGTGGGAGTTACCCGATTTTCCAGGTGCTGTGTGTCTCAGTTCCCCTGGCTAGGAAAAGGGATTCCCTTCCCCCTTGCGCTTCCCAGGTGAGGCAATGCCTCGCCCTGCTTCACCTCTTGCTGGTCGGGCTGCAGCAGCTGACCAGCACCGATCGTCAGGCACTCCCCAGTGAGATGAACCCAGTACCTCAGTTGAAAATGCAGAAATCACCGGTCTTCTGTGTCGCTCGCGCTGGGAGTTGGAGACTGGAGCTGTTCCTATTCGGCCATCTTGCTCCGCCCGAGAGAAGATTTATCAATGGCCATAGGTTGCTGTGAACTACAGAAATGAAGCATGAATGTATGAATAAAGTGCTGTATTGATGGACAGATGTGTGCATTCTTATGTATATGCCATAAACAATCTGAATCGATTTCTATTTGAAATAGAGAAAAGCTAGTTCAGATGTTTGAATCTTTTCTGACGCAAAATATTGTGTAATTCATAAACAATTCCTTGTGTTTTAGTTTATAGTATGTCCAGAATATTGGACTTGTCTACTCTAATGTATAAAACAAAAGAACTTCAGGTTGATTTGTTTGTTAAGTAGTAGACATTCTCTTAGGATGTTTATGTTTGTGAAGATGATAAATTGATGAATACATCCACAGAAAATGTAGACATAGGCCCTTCTCTCCCAGCTTCAACAACACACCCTACACACACACACAATGCCTTCCTTCTAACCTTGTCTATACTGTCTCTACAACACACAAAGCATATGCCCAGGATAAGCTTCTTTTTCAACTGCCTATCAGGCTTTCAACATGTGGTTTGAAAAGATAGTGACATTGCTATGCTCTGACATACACCGTAATGTCAGTACAGCAGAAGCAAGTGGAAGATTCTACTTTTCCGATAAAGATCAGTTGCTGTTTCCTGTCTTGAAGACGAAAGTTGAGCAAATGCAAAGGTCATCTGTGTTTATATTAACAATGTAAGAGTTACACTACATTTTCGCAACAACATCAGGTCATTATTTATCCACTTGTCCTTTTTTTTAAATCATTCCTTTGAACTGCCTGCGTTTGCTTATCGTGATATTTCTCAGTCTGTAAACAGCCCGAGTAGCTGTTCTATTTCTCTAAATAGAGTCTTAGGTCATTTTATTATGCAGAATTATAAGTCATCAGAATGCACCCATCTGTTGTCCCTCCGCATCTGGGCTAACTTTAACTCTTTAAGCCCATAGGAAAAGTAGAAAGCCCATTATGATATGAGTTTGATAGCTTTTTGCTACCATACTGCTTTCCAGCATATGGTTTTCCCTGAAAAATCACAAGGACATCTTTACAAATGTCTTATTTTGCTTTGGACATGGAATTAAACATGGTGGATCCTCCGCCTCCACTTGGCTCTTTCTGATTTTCTGTTACCCTAATTATCCTTCCTGGGATCACAGCTGCTCAGAGCCTCATCTTATTAATTTAAAAAACCTCTAAAGATGTGAAAGCTGCCTTTCCAGTGATCAACAAGCAGATCTCCATAGCAGAGGAGCTGCAATTGGGGCAGAGAGCCAAAGACAGCTTGTGCCAACAGCCTTGTCAATATGCCAATCATCTTGTTCTATTTTATTACATGTATGATTTGATTTTCTTGCATGTACGTTTTAGAGGTGACAAAATATTGGTAAACCTGTTTTCAATCCTTTTGATTACCTTCAATTTGATAACTCCTTCAGTAATGAAGAAAAAATGGGCTATTGTGTTTGAATTACATTTATCAAATGATTCTAAGATTGTTCTAATGTGTGTGACAGGATAAGCTCTCTTTTAATCGCCAATTAGAGAAATATGCTCAGTATCAAGGAAATGGAGAAATGCTTCATTATTTACATTGGCTAATGTATAAATACAATATGAACAGGGGCGGTTTCAACCCTGCAAACATTTTCTTCCAAGTTGCTCTCTGTTTCAGCTAGAATTGGCTAGATTGTTCAGTGGTCACAAACTACCCCAAAATCTTAACAGTTTACAACAACTGAAGTTTATTTTCTAAATATACAACATCCAGTGAGTGTTGGCCAGTGTTGGTTGGGGGTTGTTCTCCACATCATGACCCTAAGGGACTGACAGCGTTGGAGGAGTCTCTCTTCTAATATTGATGTTCACCATGGCAAAGGCAATGACCATGGTGAACCACATGCTACATTTTAAGCTTCTACCTGGATACCACACAAGTCACTTCCACTCCCATTTTGGTGGTAAAGCAAGTCAATTCAAGTCTGACTTCAGCGTCTTTGGGAAATATAATTCCACCGCAGGAGGGGAAGCAGATATGGGTGAAATGTAATACAACTCACCTCTTCATTGAGTCCTAGTATCATTGCTTTATTTGAGTGAAATCTTTTTTTTTTTTTTTTTTTCCTTAGAGATCCTCTTTAAAACATTAGCCTGGAAACAGTATCTGTAGAAATCAGCTTTGTTAGTTCTAAACAGGGCTTTATTATTGGGATGTGTTGTCTGCCTTTGTTAGCAGATTTCAATCATAGCCCTGAATGGAAGACACATTTTAGGGCTGTTGCTGCTATAGAACTCCAGGTCTTTCTGCTTACGGGTTTCACACTTACGTGTGAAGGTAGTACACCCTTGGCCAAAAGAACCAAGGCTGCTCAGTTAGCTGCTGGTTGTCCTCCAGCAAATTCCTAGAACTAAATGCCAGGTGCTGAGGTGTCACGACTCCGCAAGTCCTAGAACCTGTGCTTATTACAGCGCTCTGATAATTCCCGGTTATTGCATCACTCCCTGATGGAAACCCAGCTTTTATTTCAGCAAAAGTAATGGATTGTTCCAGACCCCTGATCTCCCTTGAAGATGTCTTTTTCTTGGATCTGGCCCTGTATATTTTCCAGTTGGCTCAAGACCTTGAGAAATTTCTACAGACTCTCTCATACCAGGTAAGTGTTTGTTTGTTTGTTTGTTTTGCTTTTGGGATAGGACCTAGTCATATTCAGTCCACATTGGAAAGCATAAATTAATGTAACATATATAAGCTTGTTCATTCCATTCCATGTGTTAGGTTTTCATTAGTGAACACTGACTGCAAAAATACCAAAGTACAGCCTTATGCAAGCCAACAAGCCAACATAGTCATGTTGGACTTTAGTGATCTGAGGGTGGAATTAAAATGAAGTGTGTATGTTTTGTTTTTTTTTTCAAGTCAACTAAATGAACAGGCTGTACGTTTTACAATATGAATTGGGTTGTAATATACAAAGTATTTATCCAAAGTTACTCTTCTCTTTTTTTTTTTAAGAATGACAAGACCCAAATGGGAGAATTAGAGCAGAAGCAACAATGCCCTGGGGCTTAGTGAAATTGACCAAAATGTGAAGGTAAGTGTTTTCAGAACCTGGTTTCCTAGGACCAAGTCTTAGCCTCATCAAACATAGTCACAGTCTCCTCTTACCACTTTGGCCCAAAGGCTGTGAAGACTTTTGCCCACTGACTCAGCTTCTCTTGCCATATACTGATTACTAATGCCAGTAAAATACCTAGGCACCTTGGCAGTAACTTACACAGATATGTATATTTCTAATTACAGGGAAGTTGTTAGAACATGACTTGGATTAGAGATACACAGCTAATAATTCAAGAAGAAATGCTTTTTTTTCAATAGAGGAAGATAAAAGCTTCATTTTAATAATTTTTCCTCCTTTCTCTCCCTTTCTGTTTTAATACTTACACATGGGTAATATCATAAACTGGCAATACAAGAAGTTCTCGCAAACAGTGTGCCCATTTCTCCTCAGATACTGGACATCCTACATCTGTTATATGGTTTACCATCCATCCACTTCTTTGCTATAGCTCCAGGTCCAGAATTCTTTGTCATGTCATTGCTCTTGACTGATACCATGTACATTTCTAAGAAATAAATGTAAATTAATTAAAATAATTTAAAAACACATATCCCTATGGTGTATGTGCATACATTTTGCTTTTTCTAATCTTATGTTTGCAGTTCGAAAAGGTTAAACCTGAGTGTGGTACGTGTGTGTATGGAAACTGAATGCACTGTAGGTTCAAACAGGCAAGGAAGTTACTTAGTAACATCCTGTTCTTGACTGTGCTATCATAATTTGCATTTTCCAATAAAGTGTTTTTCCAGCCTTAGGACAGTGCTACTATTATTGTTGGTGGATTTTGTAATGTAAGCTTGACTCATTCAGTGTCAAAATCACCTAAGGCCAAATTCCCATTCCACAGGAATTCTCTTTCAAGGGATATCCTACCCTTCAAGATGCCCTTAAGAATTCTCGATTCCTTGAATATAGAACTATTTGTGCTTACTCATAAAATGGGGAATGTTATAATATTTCTCTTGCTTCACTGTGTCCAAGGAAGTAGAGAAATCTGGTACCATATTTATGAGCAGCAATAAACCATGTGTTTTGCTTTTTCCTAAAACAAGGCTGGCAAACTGTTTAAGAACACATGTGCAGAGCTTGGGCACAGGGTGAGAGTTTGGTGGTGCAGAGTGAGGCTAGGGATGGGCGTGTGGGGAGTCTGATAACCTGATATCAAAGCAATTCCATTCAGACTTAGGACTGAGCTTCTCCCAGTCATCCAAGTCATTTTTACTAATATCTGACAATGTGCGAATGTTGTGTTATGTTCAACACTGAAAATAAGGACTGTGCTTTTCCTTTTGTCTAAATGATGATTAAATGATAAAGCAGCTATGGAAGTATTGACTAATGAAGGCATCCATTTACTAGAAAATATGTCATTTGCTACTGCAAATATTTATGGTCTGATTATACCCCATGTTACACTGCAATGGTTTGGGGATTTTTTTGTGGTTGGTTTTTTGTTGTTGTTGTTGTTGTTGTTGTTTTGGTATTTTTGGTACATCAGAAACACTTTTCCCAATGTTTGCTAGTTTAAGCATTGGTCAACATTTATTTATTAAGCATTGACTTTATAAAATAGGTGGCAGGAATATGAAAATGAGTAAGATATGTTCCCTGACATCCAGTAGCTCATAGTCTAGAGATGTTGCCATAATAATAACTAGCATTTATTGGACAACAACTATGTCTCCTGAAGTCTGTTAATTCATTTAATTTTGACAAAACCTTATGAAGTAAACATTATCACACAAACACACACATTTAGAGAATGAATGTGAGGCTCAGAGAAGTTCAACACATTGCCCGTGATCACAGAACCAATTAGTGGCAGAGCTGGGATTTAAGCCCAGATCTTTCTGATTCTAGAGCATATGTTCTATCTACGAAGCTCTTACTGATTTTATTTTATATCAAGTGAACTGTGTAATACATAAAGTCACTCAGGAAACAGGACTGGATGGGGATTATGATACTGGGCAGTACTTACTCTAGCAAATAGGTAGCAGAGCCCTGGCATAGGTCGTCACTTTTGCTAGGATTCTGTCCTACTCCACCATTGCTGATAAACAGGAATCCACACATCCTGGTCCAGCCCTTATTCTCAGGCCTCTCAGGGACAGTCACTCTCCGCCGCATAGTCTCTTCTCCACATAGTCGGTGTTTTCCTCTGCCTTGCGGGTGACTTCTTCTGCACTTACCAAAACTGTCACCCCTCTTAGTAGTCCTCAAAAGACAAGACTTCAAGGAGAGTTAATATTCTCAGAGTTCACCAGAAATACCTGTTTCCAAGGTCAAGACCCACCTGAGAAAGGTCTTCATATACCCTGTCTATGCTTATGTTGTGTTTTTATAACACAAAATATTTTAACGATGTTTTAATTTAGTTGTGTATTGATAGTCTCTGTCCATCTCTCAGGTTTTTGTTTCCTGAGAGAAAAAAATTGCATTCTGTAATTTTTTAAATTTAGAAACAACAGCAATAACAACTTGAGTCGGTGACTTCTGAACCATTTTTGTTCTGATTATCACTGTAAACCTAAATGTGTGAACACTGTCAGTCGGGATAATGTTTACCCTATGGGACTGTTAAGCAATTTAAGATGAGATAAGAAATGCCACAGGTAAAAGGTGTTACTCCACACGTGGTAGTCGTTATTATTTTTTGGGGTGAAGTGTTGGCCTCCCAAAAGGCAATGGTGTTTTAATAGAATATAAGCAACTAAATCCTAGGTTAAAGCAATGAATTCCTAATTGTGGAATTTTCCTCTTCAGTTATCAGGTGGTAAAGGCCTGTCAAGATGTATATGGAAGGAGTGAGATCCTTGAAATATTTAATACACCTGGTATAACTACCATCATTAGGTAAACCTGGGCTCATCCCTACTAGATAGTAATAGAAAATTAGAGGATAAAAGGATATCACAAAAATAAATAGAATACATTGAAAGCTAACTATGTACTAAACAGTGTTCTAGGAATATTTTACATTTATTAATTCATTTAAACCTCTCAACTCCCTATAAAGTAGATATTACTAATTATCTCTCTTTCACAAAAAGGAAATCTGAATCTAAGAGAGTTTTAAAAAATTGCCCAAGACCACATAATCAGAAGGAAGATTCTGAATCTGATTTTTCCTCACAGCAAAGTCCACGCATTTTCCACTCTATCACACCGGTTTTGTGTGTGTGTGTGTGTGTGTGTGTGTGTGTTTTGTATTATTATTTTTGAGACAGAGTCTCATTCTGTTGCCCAGGTTGGAGTTCAATGGCTCTCAGCTCACTGCAACCTCTGCCTCCCAGGTTCGAGCGATTCTTGTTTCTCAGCCTCCAGAGTAGCTGAGACTACAGGTGTGCACTTGTATTTTTTGTACAGACAGGGTTTCACCATGCTGCCCAGGCTAGTCTCGAACTCCTTTACTGACTCAATCCTCCTGCCTCCCAAAGTGCTGAGATTACAAGTGTGAGCCACCACACCCAGCCAAACATGCTGTATTTAATATCACAACAAAGTGCTGTCTGCCCTTCTCACGATGATCCTAGATATTTTTCAGCAAGTTGCATTCAGGTGGAGCAAAAGCTTTTAAATGGTGGTCAATTACACAATGATTAAATTTAATTTACCGTTATAGGTCAAAGGGAAGTGGGAAGAGTGTGATGACTGTATATTTGTCATGTTTCTAGTTATAGTGTACAACTCTGCCTGTATATCTGAGTGACTGCCAAGAGGTGAGGTCAGGGCGGAGGCCCTAGCCACATGGCACCTACTATCTGCCCCCATAGCTTTATTGACTTGGACAGTCATTGTGCTGGGTGGTAAAAATTCCAGTGGGCTGGGTAGGACACACTGGGGCCCTGTTTCCTCTCATCTGTACTTGAGAAATAGGCAGCATTGTATCAAATGGAAGGACCAAGAGATGAGACATCAGGAAAATATCAGAATGAAAGAGAAATGCAAGTCTCTAAAGGAAGTTCCAACTCACTTCGACACCCTGCAGTTAGCAAAAGAGGTGACAGAATCCCAAAAGGGCAGGGGAGAGATTATAGATAGCAGGCTCCTGAAGGAAAAACTAGGTATGTCCAGTAGCAGATCTGTGGAAACTATTAGAAACCGAGCTAATTGTGGACTTCTTAGCATGCCTCAGGAAATGGGAAGGAACTTTTCCCTTTTGGGCTTGTATTTTTTCCAATTTTCCTTGTTCAGGAAAGAATTAATTATTTAAGCAATGTAACTTCCTGCTATGATTTCTCAATTCCACAAAAGAGAATAATTATAGATTAATAATGGACCAAAATAGAAAACGCTAAATGTGTGTAACAGATAAGTGGGAAATGTTCTGTCTTGTAAAGCGTATTGTTTCGATGCCTGGCAACACAGGGACAATTCTCATCTATGTAGCTCTAAATGGATGTTAGAATTCACCTCTCTTTCCTACTGGTATGAATTTTCAGTTTCAGTAGGACTAAGGCTTTGACACATCCTAAACCTCGCCAGGAGTAGGAAATATTTCTCATAGCATGAATCTTTTTTCTTCCTTGGACTGAGAGGCTTGTGGCCTTCCCCATGCATGATAACTGGGCACAGTTTTCAGATTGTACCTCACAGTAAAACTTAGACTTCATGCCTGTAATCCCAGCACTTTGGGAGGCCAAGGTGGGTGGATCATGAGGTCAGGAGATCAAGACCATCCTGGCCAACGTGGTGAAACCCTGTCTCTACTAAAAATACAAAAATTAGCTGGGCATGGTGGCACATGCCTGTAATTCCAGCTACTTGGGAGGCTGAGGCAGGAGAATCGTTTCAACCAGGGAGTCAGAGGTTGCAGTGAGCCGAGATCACACCACTGCACTCTAGCCTGGCAACAGAATGAGACTCCATCTCAAAAACAAACAAACAAACAAACAAAAAAAACCCTTAGACTTCATGTTTTACCTATTGAAAAACTTCCATGAATTGGGTACAGTACTGAGCTAAATGTTGTATACATGTTATTTATTCAGGAAATATTTTCAGGTACTATGCTGAGTGCTAAAAGCATTGTTCTGCCTTTTAATGCTAACAATGCCTATGAAAAATATGTAGGATTCTCCTGACTTAAAAAATTTAAAACATTAGGATTCAGAAAAGTAACATGCACATGCTCCTATACTTTACATGTGACAGACTGGAATCAAATGGTTTAGGATGCCCTGACTAACTGAACTCTTAATGCCCAAGAAGCCCAGATCGGGACCTACCCCTGGGAGTCACAGCCCTCTGGAGCCAGCTTCAGAGGTGCACAGGTTCATTCTCTTCCCTGTTCACCAGTGAAATGAAGCCCAGAGCCTCCATTCCAGGCACTCTGTGCTTTCCAAAGTAACAATTACTTACTTTGACAAGATAATTTAAAGGGATTGCCAAAATAACTTATAAGAGATTGCCAGTACAACCAGCCCTCCCATATCTGGGGATTCTACATTTCCAGATTCAACCAACTGAAGAGAGAAAATATTTGGAAAAAAAAAAATTAAAATAATACAAATAAAAACAATACAACATAGCATTTATATCGTATTGGGTATTGTAAGTAATGTAGAGACCATGTAAAGTATATGGAAGGATGTGCATATGTTATACGCAAATATGCTATTTTATATCAGGGAGTTGAGCACCCACAGATTTTGGTATGGGGACAGGGGTCCTGGAACCAACCTCCCGTGGATATCTGAGGGACAAATGTAATCACCATCTTTTCCCAGGTGGATTTTTAACAGTGGCCTCCTGGAGACACATGCCAATGGTTTTGTCTAATTGTTAACAATTGAGATGGGTGAAGAAAGATGGCAGATAGGCATAATGGGAGGCAGATATTTCAGTAAATGCCTCTTAAATCAGATCCTTTCTAGATTCACTTTTGGCTCTGGATCTGGAAGTTGTCATCATGGCAACCCCAGAGTCCCGTTGGTTTGCCTATTGGTTGGGTGGGCCAAAGTGTCCACATATCACAAAAGAGTTCTCAAAAAATTTCTTCCCAATAACCAGGGAGATTTATATTTAAGAGCACCTTTAGCCAAACTGAAGGAAGAGGAAGTTCACAAATATGGTAATAGCTCAAGTCAATGAATTAGTGGCTTTGTGGAGGGTAATTGTTGAGACCTCCCCAGTTGACTGACCAAAACAATTCTTTGTTGGCTAGCAGAGTTAGAGAATAGAATTTTGCATAATCCAAGTATTTCATATAGGTCTTTTCTGCTGTTACTGGAGCACTAATGAGCTATTGTATTTGTGGTGATAATATTAGCTGCATAGGTAGTTCTATAAATGTGTCTGGTTAGTAATCCACAAACCTCAGTGTTTTACATTTGTAAGTAAAGAAGTCTGTCCACAGCAAAAACATTATCAGGCAATACTTTTTAGCATAAAAAATATAAAGTAAAATCAAGTTACTTCAAAGTTCTAAAGAATTAGAAGTCAATAAAACTCATAAATATTTATTTTTTAATGATTCTGGATGTATCTTAGGATACTAATATAGGATGTACATCCTAATATAGTTATGTTTACCTGTCATTTATTTTCGTGGATATATGCCAGTACTTCTACAGTAACATAACTTTTATTGGTAAAATGTTTTTTATTCTTCAAAATGAAGATTCTTTTCATAGGGTAAATTCATCTATCATTTTCCATTCTTTGAATTCTAAAATAAGTCCTAACCTTATACAATCACCAGGAGTGTGTGTTAATCAGTTCTCACACTGCTTATAAAGACATACCTGAGACTGGGTAATTTATGAAGAAAAAGAGGTTTAATGGACCCACAATTCCACGTGGCTGGGAAGACCTCACAATTGTGGTGGAAAGTGACAGGCACATCTTACATGGCAGCAGGCAAGAGAGAATGAGAGCAAAGCAAAAGGGGAAACTCCTTATAAAGTCATCAGATCTAGTGAGACTTATTCACTACCATGAGAACAGTATGGGGGAAACCATCCCCATGATTCCACTATCTCCCACCAGGTTCCCACACGTGGGAATTATGGGAGCTACAATTCAAGATGAGATTCAGGTGGGAACACAGCCAAACCATATCAGAGTGTAAACTTTCATTTTATTCCTCAATCTTCATTCCTTAAGTTTTCAACAAATAATTTGCTTTTGAAAGGATTAGGAATTTAAGTTGACTTTATAGTTATCCGGTAACCTTTTGATTTCTCCAACCAATGATTTGTAAAGCAATCTTCAGATTCAGATTTATCTTTTCCTACTTCATCTGCAATTGCTAAAGAAAGCATGAGTCCCATCACTGAGATGACAGTCTTTCTTGAACGGAGTCATGCCAAGGTCTTTTTGTATGTAAAGTAGTCATCTATTAGGCTGTCGTTGGTCTGTCAAGATGAAACTGTGTGCATTGGATCAATGTGAATGATTCTAGAACGTTACACAAATATAGTATATTTCTATTCTTTGCTTGAAGCTTCCGGTTACTTAGATCTTATAGTGCTTCAAAGTATAAAAAAATGGTTAAAATACTTAAAAGTTTAAAGATGTCAGTGTCACAGTGCATAACTGGGCTTTACATGGTCAAGTATACACACACACACACACACCACACTTTAAAAAATCTCTGATGTATTATGCCATACTCAGCACCAATACCCATTACAACTCTCCCAATGTTTCCTGGCCAGGCAGGTCACCAAGATGTTTGGGACTGTGTCTTTGCACCTACTCATCCTAATATTGTGTGGGGATCAATGGGAGAGATTTTTGGCCTATTTTTAAGCCATATCAGGGGAACTTCCACTTCCTAAACTCGCTTAGACTTGGAATTTAAGTCTGGACTATAGGTCCTTCCTCCTCCTGGATGTTTTTGTTTTTAACCTTGCTAACACCTACCTATTCATTGCCCATAGCCTACGTAGTCTTGGAAAATCCTCCATTTGCCCAGCTTCCCCCAGTGCCTCCTCAGATCTCAGTGTCACTCCTGTGTGCCTCCTTTAGGGGTTTTTGTTGTTGTTGTTGTTGTTGTTGTTGTTGTTGTTACCACCTTATATTGTAAAAGTCTATTACTCAGGAAGCATTCCTCCCTCCTTTATGTGCAGAATTCCTTGACAGAAAGGACAGGTCGTGTTTACCACTGTCTTGCCTCCAATGACCAGCATAGAGCCTGGCTGTATGATCAGCTCTAAAGAAATGTTTGTTGATGGGCAAATAAACTCGAGAATCTCACACCAGAGCCAGACCAGAAGTTTCCTTCATTTCATGACTGGTTTTCACAAAAACAAGCCTTAGGGAGAGTGGAAGGAAGAGCTTGCAAAATACCTGACTACTGCATTGTGAATGTGGAGTTGTAATTTTGGGGTTCTTATCCATGAACATGGTCCTTAAAACTAAAATTCAGAATTTTAATTACCAACATAACACCATCCTTTCTTACTACTATCATTATGTTGTTTTATACTATGTTTTCAAAAGGACATATCTGATGGAAATACATTTCTTTTGATATTTTTATTATAACTGGTGAGCTACATTCCATCCAATAGCAAATGCCTCTCAGCAAAAATTATAGATACTTTTGGCAGTTGATACTCTTAGATATTATTTGTGGAAACCATAACTTAATAAATTTTAAAACAATCTTCTTTAAAACTTTTTTTATTAAACTTTGTATTTTGAGATAATTGTAGGTTCACATGCAGTTATAAGAAATAATACAAACAATACTTTTACCCAGTTTCCTCCAAAGGTAACATCTTGAAAACTACTGCACAATAATACAACTTTGATATTGACACTGATACAATCAAGATACAGAACATTTTCATCCAAGCATCCCCCATGCTTAGTCCTTTTACAGCTATATCTACTTCCTTTGCCCACCTTCACCTTAAAACCCTGGCAATAATTAACATTTTGTCATTTCAAACACATTATATAAATGGAACCATACAGTATATAACTTTCAGGTGTCGGTTCTTTCCAATCAGCATAATTCTTTGGAGATTGTTTACTTAGCATACTTCTCTGGAGATTTATCTAGGTGGTTGGGTATTAATAGTTCATTCTTTGTTATTCCTACATAGTATTTCATGCTATGAATGTTGAGTCATTTACCCATTGAAAGACACTTGGGTTATTTCTAGTTTGGGGAGATTATAAATAAAGCTGCTATAAATACTCACATACAGATTTTTGTGTAAACATACATTTTCATTTCTCTGGGATAAATGCCTAGGAATGAGTGTGATTTCTATATCTTATAGTAGTTGCATGTTTAGTGTTTTTAAGAAACTGACAAAATATTTTCCAAAATTAGATGTGCCGTTTTATATTCCCACCAGCAATATGACAGTGATTGTTTTTCTGTATCTTCACCAGCATTTGGTGGTGTTACTTTTTTTTATTTTAGCCATTATTATCAGTGCATAGTGATAGCTCATTTTGGTTTTACTTTGCATTTCTTTAGTGGCTAATGATGTTGAACATCTTTTCATGGGCTTATTTGCATCTGTATATCTTCTTTAGGGAACTGTTTCTCTGTTCCTGTTGCTATTTTCTAAATAGATTGTTTTTTGACTGTTGGGTTTAAGAGTTCTTTATATATTCTTGATAGCAGTTCTTTGTAAGATATGTGATTTACAAATATTTTCTCCCAGTCCGTAGCTTGTCTTTTTAATTCTTTTTACTGTTTTTTTTTCACAAGGCAAAAGCTTTTAATTTTGATAAAAATAACTTTTTATGCGTAATTGTCAACCAAATACCTAAATGTCTTTTGATAGAAAAACTTGCCCTAGATATGTAAAATCATTTTTACATATTCATAGATCCATCTCCACTAATGTCATGTAAGTTTAAGCATCACAAAATAATTTGAACAGATTCCTAAATTATAAATTAGTTAACAGTTCTTTTTTGCTCAAATCTTTAGTTGTACATTTACTTCAAATAAACATTTGTTAAAAATGTACTCTGTACTGAGGAATGAGGATACAAAACTCATAATTTGTCATTTCTTTGCTTCAGGGGCTTACATTTTACTGGATTACATCTAAATTTTTATTTGGTAGTTATATTCCAGGAAGATCATGACAGTCTTGTTTTCTAAGTCTTTTAACTGCCTTTTGATGAAAAAGAAAGATAAGGCCTTAAATTTCACTGGTGAAACCTGAAGAAGTCAAATAAAATAACTTGTATGTGCCTTCACAAGCCACAGTCAGAACACTGTCACAATCTCGACCTTTGCTCCCCAAATCCTATTTTGCAAACCAGATGCTATTTCTTTGGACATTACAGGCTATTTTCAAAATACATCAGAACTCAATAAAACATCATAGTAGCTAAATAGCACTACAGAAAACTGTTTAATATTAAAATTACATTTTGATTTTATAATTATATAAAAATTAAATCTACCCTAGAGCAAAAATTATAATTAACTACTAAAAATCGAAGAAGTGATTTTTTTTTTTTTTTTTTTTTTTTTGAGGCAGGGTCTCACTCTATGGCCCAGACTGGAGCACAGTGGTGTGATCATGGCTCACTGAAGTCTTGACCTCCTGGGCTCAAGCAATCCTCATCCTACCACCTCAACCCCTCCAGTAGGTGGGACCACAGGTGCACCCCAGTGCACCTGGTATATTAGTTTATTTTCACACTGCTATAAAGAACTACCTGAGCCTGGGTAATTTAGTAAGAAAACAGGTTTAATTGATTCACCGTTCCTCCGGGCTGGGGAGGCCTCAGGAAACTTACAATCATAGCGGAAGGCAAAGGGGAAGCAAGACACCTCTTACAAGGTGGCAGGAGAGAGAAAGAGTGAGAGGGGAACTGTCCTACACTTTTAAACCATCAGATCTCGTGAGAGCTCACTGTCATGAGAACAGGAAGGGGGAAGTCTGCCCCCATGATTCAGTCATCTCCCACCAGGCACCTCCCCTGACATGTGGAGACTGCAATTGTAGATGAGATTTGGATGTGTACACAGAGTCAAACCGTATCACCTGGCTAATTTTCTTTTCTTTCTTTCTTTTTTTTTTTTTTTGGTAGATATGGAATCTCATTATGTTTTGTTTCCCTAGATGGTCTTGAACTCCTGGGCTCAAGTAATCCGCCCACCTCGGCCTCCCAAAATGCTGGGATTACAGGTGTGAGCCAATATACCCAGCCAAGAAGTGATTTGTATAATGGCGGGATTATGAATGATTGTTTCTGTGTCTTTAATTTGATTAGTTTTTAAAAACTCATTATTTTTGATCATCATGCTATATACGATGGAGAGCAGTTTTTAATTTGTGAATGTATAAGTGAACTTGATTTGGCTGCAGATAGCAGAGAGTCATCAATCAAACTTATTGATGACTAAGTGTCCACAGGATAAAACTTCATCATAGTTGTTTCCATGGTGATGAATTATGATGTCACAAACTCATCAAGACTGTGACTCAATGAACCATCTGGACAGAGAATGAAAGGCAGTAGTTCACCAACATGTATGCCGTCTTTGTATTATATGTTATTATTAATTAAAACGAAGGGCTGAGTATTTCTCTCATTGAGATTACATGAAGATATTACGTATATTCAGACTTGTCTGAACAAGGCTATGCTGGTTTTAAATTGAAGGTTTTTACAAAGCAAAAAATTGAGAAACAGAATTTGACTTAGAATTGTGTATTCATTAGAAAAGATCTTTTCTTCTCATATTCTGAAAAGCACACTGATTAATTACAGTTAAATTCAGGCAAATTTGGCAAATTTTCATCCGTATACTTATTCTTTTATTAGTTAGTAGCCTCACTTTTCAGTTTTAGATATCGGCATTAAATATGTAAAAAAGATCTTAGTGCTCTCATGCTCAGAGATTAAGAAAATAGTTATAGATTTGAAATTAGGCACTTTCCCTGATAGTTTTTGTTGGTACATGCTTTAGGTTATGTTTCTATGAACAACCAGATGCAAATGTCCTGGCAGTCATCCTGCCTGCTTGCTGTTTGTACCATCTCCGTGGTAGCAACAATCCAAGCTGCTGGAAGCACAGACTGAGCTCTATGAGTCAATTATTTTATATACCTGGGAACGTGCAAGCCTTCCTGTTACTCTTTGATATCAATATGTAGACAGTTTGCAGCCTAGGCAACATGGTGAGACCCTATCTCCAAAATTTCCAAAAATTAGCCACCAGGTGTGGTGGTGCATGCCTGTAGTCCTAGCTACTCTGAAGGCTGAGGCAGAAGGATTCCTCAACCCCAGGAGTTTGAGGCTGCAGTGAGCTAGGATCGCACCACTGCACTCCAGTCTGGGAGATGTAGTGAGACACTGTCTTTAAAATAACAATAATAATTTTAAAACTTCAAAAATATCTAGACAATTTCTCTGCTTTGAAGCCTCTTCAAAGATCTCAAAGAGAAGCTTTACTTTGGAGTCCCAACAGAGGCCATTCAAAAACTCAGCCTGGTTTTTCAACAATAAATTAGAAATGTAATGCTAACAGTGGGTGCCAAGCATCAGGGAAAGGACATGACTGACCTTGAGTTCTAGACTAGATTTTACCAGTTTCTGACCTTCAACTCTGGTACTCGATTTTCTCATAAAAGTGAGGAAATATCTTAACCGTATCACAGAATTGATGTGAGAATTCAAAACAAAGCATTTTTAAAGCTCCTAGGTTAGTGATTGGTATAAGGTCAGTGCTTCACAAATGATAGTTATTTTTTTTTCCATTCAAAATACAGATCAAAAAGACCTTATCTCACTAACATGTCATGCAGATAAGGATTAATCTGGTTTTCTATTCCTGAAACATACAGAAGGTGACTTCTTTCTCCATCATTTCCATCTGACTACCATCTGGGAGAACACACAGCTGCTACACATCTGGTGCAACACAGGCAGATGTAGCTGTCCAGAGGGAGGAGAGTGTTTGCTTTTCTCCACCTAAACACTGACCCTCTTCTGCATAGATTCAAAGACTGTCTTCTTTCTGCAGGTTTACCTGAGTCTGGACTCAAAGAATTACCTTCATTATGAGCTAAAGGAAGTCAGGCCCATTCTTCTCCTGCCTGGCCCCTCTGGCTCTTTGGCACTTCCCACATCCTCCTCATTTGGAAAGGCTTCATCATTTTCTGGTTCACAAAGCAGCTCTGTTGTTGCTTATTTCCACTACAGGGAAAAGGTGAAATGCTTCCCTCGGGGCGCGGAACAATGGAAGTCCCTGGAAGGAAAGTCTTGAAAGAGAAACCCAAGTGGCTTCTGAGATATTCCAAAGTCCAGTTGTTTTCCCTTTTTAAAAATTTTCAGAAAAATTTTAAGATGCTCTTTGATGCCATTTCATAAAGCCTGTGATTGGGTCAAAAGTCTTAGTTCACCATGTACCACAAATAGTGTACTCTATATAACGTACGCTTGACTAAGAAAAAATAAAGATTTAGAAATAGATGTATTGAGGACATGCCATTAAAAGCAGGCTCTATTGAATCAACTGTTTTTCAGAATACTGTCAAGCTAACCTTGAACTAGTCTAATTAAGGTAGACGGTGGATTCCAAACTTGGGAAAAAGTGAGTCTAGTTAAATAACTACCCAAGGAAGAAGTGTTGGATACAAGAACTATGAGTATCTCAGAAAGTATGTCTTTTTTTTTTTTTTTTTGAGTCAGGGTCTTGCTCTATCACCCAGGCTGGAGTGCAGTGACATAATTATAACTCACCGCATTGCAACCTTGACCCCCTGGGTTCGAGCCATTCTTCTATCCAAGCCTCCCAAGTAGATAGGAGTACAAGTAAGTGCCACCATGCCCAGTTAATTTTTTCTTAATTTCATTTTTGTAGAGAGAGGATTTCCCAGGCTGGTATCAAACACTCTAACTTCCTGGCCTCAAGCAGTGCTCCCCGCTTGGCTTCCCAAAGTGCTGGCATTATAGGTATGAGGCACCACACCCAGCCTGGGTGTCTATCTTTATGCTAAATGTCCAAGCCTTTCCATTTATCTTTTGCCTCTTCATAACACTTGGCTGAGCGTTTATCAGGTCATTCACATCTTTCATTCCAGGCAAGTGGTAAACTTAGTAATATACTTCCTCTGGTGACAACAGGCAAAGGACTAGAAGCATAAGTAAAGAAATAGTAGAGTGGAATAAGTGGATTTTGACATGCAAAAAGATGCAACAAGGTGACCCTCATTAAGAAATAGACTCAGAGAGCTTGAACATGGAAGGATGCTAGGACAAGTGGCAGCTAAGGCAGAAAGACAGCCATGGTTCCAGATGTCTGGGGAAACAATGGAAGGGCAGATATTACGAAGTTTTCCATTTTGTACCAGAAGTGTCTGTATGAACACAAACTTCTAGTAAGTGTTCTTATTGTTCTGTGGGCTGATGTACATTTTTCTCCCACAATAGGCATTAGCAATCTATATATTATTTACCAAGCCTTCCTAGATAGAAGCATTTATGATTTTTTTTGTATAAATATCTTGCATTTACTAGAAAATCATGCTTTTCCAGAATGCATTTCTATTACAAAGTTTCTTAAAGTGAGAAAAAAAATGTATGGCTTTAGAAAAATCCTAGTGATTTTTTGACAGTATAGTCTGTATTGTGTGTTCTTGTCTTGGATCAATATCAATGGCACAATGCTTTGATAGTGTCTGAAGATTAAGATATGCAATACAATTTCCTCCCTTCCCTCCCTCCCTCCCTCCCTTCCTTCCTTCCTTCTTTCCTTCCTTCCTTCCCTTCTTCTTCTTTTCTTTCTTTCCTTCTTTCTTTCTTCCTCCCTCCCTCCTTCCTTCCTTCCTACTTTCCTTCCTTCCCTTCTTCTTTCCTTCCCTTCCTTCCTTCCTTCCCTCCCTCCCTCCCTCCCTCTTTCCTTCCTTCCTTCCTTCTTTCCTTTCTTTCTTTCTCTTTCTTTCTTTCTTTCTTTCTTTCTTTCTTTCTTTCTTTCTTTCTTTCTTTCTTTCTTTCTTTCTTTCTTTCTTTCTTTCTTTTCTTTCTTCTTGAGATAGAGTCTCACTTTGTCACCCAGGCAGAAGGGCAGTGGCACTATCATATTTCACTGCCACCTCAAATTCCTGGGCTCAAGGGATCCTCCCGCCTCAGCCTCTCAAGTAGTGGGGACTATAGGTGTGCTCCTCCATATGCAGTTAATTGTAGTTTTTTGTTTTCGTTTTTTTTTTTTTTTTGTAGAGACTTTGTTGCCTAGGCTGGTCTCAAACTCCTGGGCTCAAGCAATCCTCCTGGTGCAACCTCCCAAAGTGCTGGAATTATAGGAGTGAGCCACTGTGCCCAGCCCAATACCATTTTCTTATGTTTCCCATATATGCATCATTTTGCTTGCATGCAATTCTTAAGAGATGTAACATGTTTTAATCACCTATTTTTATACTTTGTAGAAGAGCCAAGGTAACATGAACTAAATCATTAAAGCAGTTGACTGGTTAGTGGATTGTGATAGGATTCAGGCATTTCCCAAAGGGGGAACCCGTATTTTGGTAATCCCAGGCATTTTAATTGTATTTTTTCTGTCCATTCCCCAATGCCACAATGAGGAACAGCATTCTTTCCTGGAAAGTCCCACAATTTTGTCAAAAGTGGAAGAGTTGCCTTTGACGAATACAAACCCAGCAATAAAGAAGAGCAGGTCTAACAAATGAGGCCACCTTGGAAAATGTCATTTTGCCCCTTTGAGCCTTGTCCGTCTTACCTTTGGAGGAGGAGATGGGACTGAATCACCCCAAAGAGCCCCAATAGCTTTAAATGTCTGTGACTGATTTTTCTCTGGAGCAAGATCAAACAAAACAGTATTTCCTAGCTGCTGCCCTTACATGTAGTGGTGATTCACAGAGAATTTGGGGAGGAAAGTAGCCATTATGGGATGCTTTGCAAAAGGCAATACCAAGATTGATCATCACCTGAGAGTGACACACTATAGTTGTTCATCTGTATCCATGACAGATTGGTCCCAGGACCCCTTGCAGATACCAAAATCCACAGATGCTCATGTCCTTCATGTAAAATGGCATAGTATTTGTATACAGCCTATGTATATCCCCCTGAATAAATCATCTCTAGATTACTTATAATACCTAGAGTTACATAAATGCTATAGAAAGTATTGTTATACTGTATTTTCAAATTTACGTTAGTTTGTTTTTTGTTTTTTTCCCCAAATATCTCTTTATCCATGGTTGGTTGAATCCACGGATGCAGAACCCATGGATATGGAGAGCTGACTGTAATAGTCAAAGACAAGAGTGGCTGGTGGTAAGCACACCATCTGTCCACAAGTGAATTTCCCCTAAGAATCCTGCTGGTACATTTCTTCGTTTCTTGAGATTATTGAACCACGTGATTTGCCTCACTGATTATTTCACCTTCTGGGTGACATGGGCTCTGAATGTGCAGTTCAAGGCCTAAATATTAGCCCTGATTCAAAATGAACATTAATCAAAAAACAAACAATGATACTGGCCAACTAACTTCTCTCACTTCTGTCCTCCCTTTTCTTTAATTCATTCCTTACCTGTTTAGAAGAGCTGAGGTTCATTTTTATCTTCTTCTTATGACAGCCAGAATTGTCATCTATTAAGATTAAGTAAGGAAGGCATAATTGATATTCACGAACCACCCCAGGACTTATCAGAAGTGCGGGTGTTTCATACGGATTACTAATTGCCTAAAATTTGGCTCTAAGCACCTGAAGATCACTAGACAGGAGAGAAGAGTTAGCTTTGTTGTACATGAGAAGAGACTGTGGGCTGTGGAGTGGGGATGTTCGCCGAGAAGTCTGCTTTGGTCTTTGGTACTAGCAGTTTTCCTTCCATATGGTTAACAAGGCAAACATTTTTATTCTTATATCCCCAGAATAAGGGCTTGAAAGGAAACAAAATCTCAAATAAATGGACTAATTTGTTGAATTCTGGACTACACCTCAGTTTATTTAAAGCAGCTTTAACAACTATCTCTGGAGCTCATAACACATATAGAGCACTATTTGTGTCACACAAAACCTTGAAATCAAAATTGCCACAGACCAAATCCAATCTGAAATGGCATTTCATTCAACGGCAGCTTTGTGTCACAAGAACCTGCTTCTGTTTTTCTAACATGGGTATGATGCCTATTCAAAAGCAGCCGAGTGATTTACTTATTTTTTCATTATGCTTGTGGATTTGCATAGATTCCGAAGGGGCATCTTCTGGGAGGTCTAAGAGTTTATAGAAAGACTAATTTCCTGACTGGGCATGATGGCTCATGCTTGTAATCCCATCACTTTGGGAGGCCAAGGCAGGAAGATCACTTGAGACCAGGAGTTCGAGACCAGCCTGGCCAACATGGTGAAATCCTGTCTCTACTAAAACTACAAAAATTAGCTGTGTGTGGTGGCACATGCCTGTAATCCCAGCTACTTGGGAGACTAAGGCACAAGAATTGCTTGAACCAGAGAGGTGGAGATTGCAATGAGCCAAGATTGAGCCTCTGTACTCCAACCTGTACTCCTCTGTCTTTAAAAAAAAAAAAAAAAAAAAAAGAAGAAGAAGATTGATTTCCTGTAGACAGAAGGAGTGTTTATATTGGCAGCAGCAATGCAGATCAAAACTTTGGGGTCACCCTCTTAAATATCTTATTCGTATTCCTTCTTGGGTTACTAGAGTCAAGGAGAAAAATGAGTAAAAGGCTTAAGAGGATTCTCATTTCCATGCAAAGCTCCTCCACACTCCTGGGAAAAGGTTAAGATCAGGAAGGAAGGTGAGACAATATAAACCTCAGCACTATTCAGTAAGATAGCCATGGGGAAAAATATGGTATGTTTTTCTTAATTCATATCCAAGGACATGTAGCGCTCAGAAAACTAAAATACTTTTATTTTATTTTATTTTTTTTATTTTTTGAGACAGAGTCTCACACTGTCATGTGGGCTGGAGTGCAGTGGCTCAATCTCAGCTCACTGCAACCTCCACCTCCCAGGTTCAAGTGATTCTCCTTGCCTCAGTCTCCCACGTAGCTGGGATTACAGGCGCCCACCACTACACCCGGCTAATTTTTTTTGTATTTTTAGTAGAGATGGGGTTTCACTATGTTGGCCAGGCTTGTCTGACCTCCTGACCTTGTGATCCACCTGCATTGGCCTCCCAAAGTGCTGGGATTACAGGCATAAGCCACCGTGCCCGGCCCTGAAATACTTTTAATAAGGTTGTCTCATCCTTCTCTCGGTTTTTCAATGGAAAAGATATAGCAAGTCCCTCTGAAACGCTTCTGCAAAATAACAATGAAGCTAATCACCATGGGAAACATTTATATCATATGTAGTTACATAAAGAGGAAATTGATAATCTTGGGACATCAGCGTACTAGAAGAGCAAGAGACATGTTTGATTCTATTATATTCTCTTAGTCAGCAATTTTTAATTTTTGCTTAAAGGAAACTGAAAAAAAAACATGGGTGCAGTGGCTCCCAACTCTAATCCCAGCATTTTGGGAAGTTGAGGAGGGAGCATTGCTTCAGTCCAAGAGTTTGAGGCCAGCATGGGCAACATAGTGAGACGCCATCTCTACAAAAAATATTTTTTAAAATTAGCCCAGCATGGTGGTGCCTGCCTGTAGTTCCAGCTATTTGGTGGACTGAGGTGGGAGGATTGCTTGAACCAGAGAGGTCAAGGCTGCACCCCAGCCTGGGTGACAAAGCCAGACCCTGTGTCAAAAAATAATAATAATGTGTAAGGCAGCAGTTGTTCTATAATGCATTGTATGGTAAAAGGAAGGATTACTTTCTTACTATAACACCTTGTGATAACTTTTTCCAAAGTGTCAATCTTAGGGGTTGAAATTTTTATAGGTAATCATTAACTTTAGTAGAACATTATTTTAAAGTTTAGGTATTGTGAATAGTGCTGCAATAAACATACGTGTGCATGTGTCTTTATAGCAGCATAATTTATAATCCTTTGGGTATATACCCAGTAATGGGATGGCTGGGTCATATGGTACATCTAGTTCTAGATCCTTGAGGAATCGCCATACTGTTTTCCATAATGGTTGAACTAGTTTACAATCCCACCAACAGTGTAAAAGTGTTCCTATTTCTCCACATCCTCTCCAGCACCTGTTGTTTCCTGACTTTTTAATGATCGCCATTCTAACTGGTGTGAGATGGTATCTCATTGTGGTTTTGATTTGCATTTCTCTGATGGCCAGTGATGATGAGCATTTTTTCATGTGTCTGTTGGCTGTATGAATGTCTTCTTTTGAGAAATGTCTGTTCATATCCTTTGCCCACTTTTTGATGGGGTTGTTTGTTTTTTTCTTGTAAATTTGTTTGAGTTCTTTGTAGGTTCTGGATATTAGCCCTTTGTCAGATGAGTAGATTGCAACAATTTTCTCCCATTCTGTAGGTTGCCTGTTCACTCTGATGGTAGTTTCTTTTGCTGTGCAGAAGCTCTTTAGTTTAATGAGATCCCATTTGTCAATTTTGGCTTTTGCTGCCGTTGCTTTTGGTGTTTTAGACATGAAGTCTTTGCCCATGCCTATGTCCTGAATGGTACTACCTAGGTTTTCCTCTAGGATTTTTATGGTATTAGGTCTAACATTTAAGTCTCTAATCCATCTTGAATTAATTTTCGAATCAACCCAAATGTCCATCAGTGACAGATTGGATTAAGAAAATGTGGCACATATACACCACGGAATACTATGCAGCCATCAAAAAGGATGAGTTTGTGTCCTTTGTAGGGACATGGATGCAGCTGGAAACCATCATTCTTAGCAAACTATCACAAGAACAGAAAACCAAACACCGCATGTTCTCACTCATAGGTGGGAACTGAAAAATGAGATCACTTGGACTCAGGAAGGGGAACATCACACACCGGGGCCTATCATGGGGAGGGGGGAGGGGGGAGGGGGGAGGGGGGAGGGGGGAGGGATTGCATTGGGAGTTATACCTGATGTAAATGACGAGTTGATGGGTGCAGCACACCAACATGGCACAAGTATACATATGTAACAAACCTGCACGTTATGCACATGTACCCTACAACTTAAAGTATAATAATAATAAATAAATTTAAAAAAAAATAAAAATAAAGTTTAGGTAATTCATCAGAGCATATTACTCTGACTTTCCTAAGCTAGTTTAGTTACATATGTTCACTTCAGTTTGAGTCTCTACTAAATTTTAACATGAACAAAATATTATATGCAACACCATAGAAGCAATTGTTAAATCATTGTTACTTTTAATATCACCTAAATCTAAGCTAAGGAAATGCGTTTATTTTTATCACCAACTGACGTAGGTGTACCCACATGGACAGAAAACAATGTAAACCACCAAAAAGACTTGAAAATTCCCTACTCAAGACTTCTTTTGCCAATGACTAATGTTTAATGCTATTTGCTAGAGATTCTGGTGCCAGGAGGATTTCTAACCAGGTTATTTTATCAATAGGAATAAAATATCGAGGGCTTAAATTAGTGTAATCTCTCAAGATCTTGAATTTGACATTTTCATAATTTTTACTTAATCATAGCTCCTGGGGATTGGAATTGCTCTTTTAGCTGGCCCGAGTCTGGGAGGAGGATCCAAAGTCTCTGAGTTGTTTTATTTTATTTCTTTTTACCCCCTAAAGCACTGGAAATGGTTGGCCCTGATGTGCTCCTAAGGTAACCGCAAGATGAGGCAAAACAGGATTGAGATGAAAACCAAGCTCACCCACATCCTACGTCAATTAGCTTTTTTTTTTTCTGTGTAAACAATGGGAGGGAGGTGGGTTGTAGCTTTTATGGTAGAGGTTCCTCTGCACCTCCTGACTCCCCCAGGGCTCCCCTCTGCCACTGCCTTCAGCCCAAATATAAGCTGACAACAAAATGTTTCTTCAAAGTGCTCATTGTTTACTCTACTCTGGTTTCTTCTTAAAGGTCATCATCATGTTGAATTATCTTGAGAAAATCCTCTGAAGTGTGTGTGTGTATGTGTGTGAGTATGTGTGTGTGTGTGTGTGTTTAGGAAGGATGTGAGGAGGATTGAGAGGTGAGTCTCTGAATAACAAGTTGAAAAAAGAGTATGGAGGAAAGTGGTGTTTAAAATTGTCCAAAGCCATCAGCCCGGCATGATGGTTCACACCTCTAATCTCAACACTTAGAGAGGCTGAGGTGGGAAAACTGCTTGAGCTCAGGAGTTTGAGACCAGCCTGGGCAACATCGTGAAACCCCGTCTCTACAAAAAAGTACAAAACTTAGCTGGGCATGCTGGTGCCTGCCTGCAGTCCCAGATACTCAGAAGGCTGAGATGGGAGAATCGCTTGAGCCTAGGAGGTTAAGGCTGCAATGAGATGTGAGTGTGCCACAATACTCTAACCTGGGCAACAGAGCAAGACCCTGTCTCAAATAATAATAATAATATATATTAAAAAACAGTGAAATCAGTTGTTGATAGAACTGAAGTGTGTCAGGTTTAGTGGGGACTGTGGTTGTCTCTCCAGCCAAAAAAAAAAAAAAAAAAAAAAAGGCAAAAAAATAACAACAACAACAAAAACAACTCCAAAATTGCTGTTGCTCCATTTATTTCAGGTGTAAGTCTTCTTTGAGATTTAAAAAACAATATAACCATTTACAATGTACTTTGTTGGACCTGAGCATAGGAAAATTCATTCATTCATTTATTCATTGAGTACCCGTTATATGCCAGGCAATGCAGTGGGCACCATCAAAGATGAATAAGCTATGTTCTAAAATTCATAGTCTAACAGAAGAAACATGAAAGCAAAGAGTGGAAATATACTGTGACAATACATATTTGGATATACTGGTATTAAAAAGTAAGGATTTTTTAGCTAAATCTTTTTTGTTTATTTTTTAAAAAATCATCTATCAACTTCATGCATATCTATTAACACACCTTGCATATATTCAGCTAAATCTTAAAGTATGAGAAGAAACGTACCATTCACAAAAGGGAAGAGGGAACCAGTGCATCAGATACAACCTATGCAATCGTGCAGATTTATGGCAGAGCACAGGATATTTGGGGATTGGCAGGCTTTTCAAAATGGCTGGCACATAAAGTTCCGGGATGGGAATGGGCTGGCAAGAGAAGAGATCATCGGAGCCAAATTAACTGAACTGTGATTGAATTTTAGATATGATAGTATCTATAGGAAACCTGGCAACCCAGTGGGCAGGTGACTATGATAGAGCAAAGATAGAATCTTCAGGCCTTCAGGGGACTAAGCAGGAATAGAATAATTTTATTGAGCACTTTAAGTGGACATTATGCTAGATTATTTTACATATTTCATCTCCTTTAATTTATACCACAACCCTGTGAGTGCAGGTTGATAAAGAATTAAATAAAATGCAGGTAGGGTAGCAGCACCTGTAGTGCTAGCTGTTTGGGAGGCTGAGGCAAGACCATTGCTTGAGGCCAGGAGTTCAAGGCTGCGGTTCACAATGGTTGTGTCTGTGAATAGCCACTGCACTCCAGTCTGGGCGACACAGTGAGATCTCATTTCTTAAAAAAAAAAAAAAAAAAAAAAAAAGAGACAGGGTCTCACTCTGTCACCCAGGCTGGAGTGCAGTGATGCAATTACAGCTCACTGCAGCCTTAACCCCTAGGCTGAAACAATCCTCCCACCTCAGCCTCCCGAATAGCTTGGACTACAGGTGCATGCCACCACATCTGGTTATTTTTTGTATTTTTTGTAGAGATGGAGTTTCACCATGTTGCGCAGGCTGGTCTCGAACTCCTAGGCTCAATTGATCCTCCTGCTTCCACCTTCCAAAGTGCTGAGATTATAGATGTGAACCACTGCACCTGGGCTAGAAATTATTTGATAATAAATAAATGAAGGCAGAATCCAAGAAAGAGCATAGAAGAGTCTCTTAAACCTTCGTTTTAAGCTATGAGCCAGGAAAGAGATGGTGGCAAGGGTGGGATGGTTGCAGTGCTTTTTTGTTCACTAATCTCAGGCCTGTGTGTTCTGAGCTAAAGAAAAGTCAGTTGGCAAGAGAAGGAGAGAGGAAGCTTCCCAGAACCATTTGAAGAAAAATTTGTAAAGTCTTCTCCCAGGGAGTTGCCCTCAACTACCTTTTAACAAAAATGGAGAAAAAGAAAAAAAAGCAGAAAGGAATATATAGATATACACATCTTTGACCTTTTAAACTATGATATCTCCTAGTATTATTTCATATATGGATAATAATTATAATTTTTCTCAAACTTGGCAGAAGTGGAACATTGTGGGAAATAATATGGGAGTGCACATTTGAATTTCTGTTGGACTTTGCAGCAAAAATCTCTTTTCTAACTTTCTCTTTCAATCTCACTGTCAGAGCCATCTGATTGTTTGATAACATGATTCTTTTTGCCCAACCCTTGTTATCTTCCCTCCTGCCCTAGTAACCATGACCTAGGCTCCACTCATTTCTACCTAGGAACCTGGATGCACTGCTTTGCACTATTGCCTCCTGGTAAAACAGAGCAATGAGAAAGGAAACGGGAGCCCAAATTCAGAGCCTTCCTTCCCAGCACAAGAATGAGGAGATGCCCTTTTTTTCCCAGGAAGGGGGATTCTTCCCTCTCTCTTCAATAATTGTCTTTATCACTCTCATGTTGTAACCAGCCTTTATTGTCCCCACCACAACCACCAAATTTCATGTGCTTCTGGCAGTCAAATCAGGAAATTCAAGGACACAACTGCTCTGGCTTCATAAAGACAAGGATCAAATTGTTTGAGTTGCTGATAGCAAGTCTTTGCTTCTTGATCCTCCATGCCTCCTCAAGCTTTTTTGGCTGAACTTTTAGCTTTGGAACAGGGTCTCTGGAAAATACTTCTTAATATCCTTAAATTATAATTCTGATGTTTGCCTTGTTTCATTTTGTTTATTTGGGGAGGATAAAGTTTAGGTGTTCACCCCTCACACTCATTTCCTTCTATTTTTTAGACAAGGTCTTGCTCTGTCGCCCAGGCTGGAGTGCAGTGGTATGATGTTGGCTCACTGCAACCTCCATCTCCCAGGTTCAAGCGATTCTCCCACCTCAGCCTCCCAAGTAGCAGGGATCACAGGCCTGTGCTACCATGCCCCACTACTTTTTTGTCTTTTTTGGTAGAGGCGGAGTTTCATCATGTTGGCCAGGCTGGTCTTAAACTCCTGACCTCAAGTGATCTGCCTGCCTCGGCCTCCTGAAGTGCTGGGAGTGCAGGTGTGAGTCACCGCACCCAGCCCTAATTTCCTTCTAATCAAATCATTCTCAAAAATAAACATTTAATTGACCATCTACTACAATGATAACAAGACAATGTTTGCCTTAAATAAGCTCTAAATCTAGTTGGAGGGATAACACATACAGAATGGACTGGTAATAAAAAGTGGGCTTTGCTTGGTGCTACAATTGTGACATGAACTAAAGAGGGAGTGTTTTGGACTGACTTTGAGTTGGGGAGGCTTTATGGAGGAGGTGACATTTGAGTTGGGCCCTAAGTTGTATTTTATGAAATAAAAAACAAGGAAGGGCATTCCAAGATGAGAAGACAGTATAAATAAAGGTACAGAGGCATGGAAGGTAATTTATTGGCCAAAGGATAGCAAAAAGTACAGAACCACTAAAGTCTAGAGCACATAGGCTAGAGGCTAGAATAAGTGAGAAATAGCTAATACTAGAAAGAAAATTGGGGCTTAATTGTAAAAACTTTTGCATGCTATACTAAGAAGATTTGAGTTCACTCTCTTGGCAACTAGGAGCCATTACATGTTTCAAAAGATAGATCTGGTGGAAAAACAGAAGTACAGAGGGTAATATTCTAATGTGTAAACTTCTACTGTGAGTCCAAGAGTGTATGGTATCTATCTCTGTACCGTGTTCAATATTTTGATTAGACTGTTCGAACCATGTAAGAGTAAGAAATAATAAAGTGTTTTCTCTGATACAATATTTGAATACCTGAGGTAAAAGGTATTCAATAATTGAATACCTGAGGTAAAAGGTATTTGAATCTTTGAATACCTTTTACCTATCAGTTCTTTCTAATTTCCCTTTAATAAGACAAAGAGATATCTACAAAGAGAATGATATTACAAAGAGTCATCATTCCCATAGCAATCTTTTCTTGAGACAAAGAGGCTAGTAGTCCAGATTCTGCGTAGAATATAAGCTATTTTTTCATTTTAGAATGCCACTCTCCATTGATGTCTATTCTCGTTAAGTAGAAAATTCCAAGAAGTACTAGCAAAATTACGTGAATTTGTGTATGTACTGACTTCCAGACATTTGGAACCAGATTCTGAACCTGTAACTCATTTCAATCTTGCCATGACTTTGGTTTCCCAAGTCCTAGGTCTTCCTCTGAAAATTTAAAATGCTTCTGGAAATATATTTTCCATGACACTTTTGCCTTAGGAAAAAAATCTGTGGTCAACATTGGAAGAAAAAAAAACTGAGACGACATATATCTTGCTCCTTACCATATTCTGTATGAAATTAATGTCTTATTGACAATCTACGTATCAGAGCCTCATACACAGGAGCTATTGAAATGATGTGTCAGTTCGGAAAATCATGTTCATTATTTCTGATTCTCAACATAAACAAGCAGTAAATCACCGTATAAGGGGTGTATGCATTAGGGCCTCCCACATAAACTTCACCTCTGCACGTGTAAACATTTTCTTATTATCGCAAATAATCAACAGGAGAAGAGCAAATGCAAGTTTAGCTTTTCTCCAGAATGTTTATCATGGTTACTTTAAACTGTTTATAGGAAAGAGTGAACTATAAATGTCTTTCAGGAGGTGGGTAGGACCATATGGCTCAGAGGCTTTTCTGCAATAAAATGTTTGGTTAAATTTTAGGCAACAGACGGTCCTTCCACAGCAATTATTTGTGATTTCGAGCATCGTTGTTGATACTCAACTCCTGAAACAAATAACACCAACCTAAAACATTTATAATAACTGAAGAAACCAGGTTGCTTTTAGCCCTGCTAGGATCCAGCTGCCCCCTTGCAACCCATCCCCAGTCAGCTGCAGCTCAGGCAAGCCCAGCCTTTCCATTCCTGCACATCAGACTGTGGTGCAGAGAAACTCACTCTGCTCTTCAAAACAAACATTGGATGTAATCCACCTCAATCTTTTCCATGTGAGGCTTTACAAATTTTAGTTTTCTCTAAGAAGATAGCCTCTATATTCAATTGCCTAGGTAAGAGTTTAATTTCTGATGCACAAAGCATATCCTGCCTTGAAAAATATCTCAGGAAAAATAAAGGCCAAAACAGTTTCATGTGGGCCTATATCAGGATTGCTGCCGAGTAAGTTGTGAAATGTTTCTGGATTTCTGAGCCATTTGGATTTCAGAATTGTGGAGGAATTACAGATCTGTGTTTTATTGTGTATTGCCAATTATTTTCCTTTCTTTCTCTTTTATGTGACGGGTAGTATTTTGATTATTTAAATCATCTTTGCAGATACATTATTAGCAGCTATGAACTTCATTTCAAGATATTTAAGATGCCTTAGAAACTTTTCTAAGAAGGATATAATAGGATTGAGAACCACTCATGTATGGCCTTTACTGTTTTGAGGTTTTTCTTTTTTGACATATATTATTTGATGAAACCCTGTGAGATATAGGTCTTTACTTCGGAAAGAAGAAAACCAAATTCAAGGGCAATTAAAAACTTGTCAAATGTCTCCATTTTAGTGAGAAAAAGAATTGGCATTGGCCTAGATCTTACTCTGTGCCCAGTCCTCTTCCCATACCCTTTTTTTCCTTTTTCTGGAGGCTGCTCTCAAACTTTTGGGCTCAAGTGATCCTCCTACCTTGACCTCCCAAAGTGCTGAGATTATAGGCCTGAGCCACTATGCCTGGCCAGCTAAGGTTAATTTATTATTGAAGAAATATTTTTGTTATAAATTTAGTGTAGCCAAGTGTGCAGTATTTAGACTATCTACAGTAATGCACATTCATGGCCTAGGCCTTCACATTCACTTACCACTCACTCACTGACTCACCAGAGCAACATCTAGTCCTGTAAGCTCCATTCATGGGAAGTGCCTTACACATGTATACCATTTTTTTTTTGTCTTTTATTCTGTATTTTGTAATGTACATGTTCTATGTTTAGATAAGTTTAGATGTATAAACACTTATCTTTGTATTACAATTGTCTAGTGTTCAGTACAGTGACTTGATGTACAGGTTTGTAGCCTAGGAATGATAGGTTATATCATATAGCCGAGGTGTGTAGTAGACTGTACCATCTAGATTTGTATAAGTACATTCAGTGATGGAATTGCCTACTGACACATTTCTCAGAAGATATCCCCATCGTTAAGCCATCATTACTGTATTAGAAGGTAGAAAAACAAATTTGGCTCCTGAATTAGCCTACTTATATAGCATCATTGGCCAGAGGAAAATCACGTTGCTTTATGAATCCCAGTTTTCTGTAGGAATGAAATGAGGTACCATACATGATCCTACCAGCATAACACCTGCCAAATAGTGCACATTCAATACTAAACCTTCCTTTTTATACCTATAAATAAAGGATTTGTACTATATCAAGAGCTTCTCTATGTCTGAAGTTACAATAGAGTAATTCCAAATTGTCTTTCATGGAATCAAATCCCAGATGATCCCTTGATTTTCTGAGTTCTGTGAATTTCATCACAGCCCAATTTGACCCATTACTGCTAATTCAGTGTTTTTATTAGTAAATTATATTTCCAAGTTGAATCAAAACAACAGTATAGCAGGCATGGCTTAAAACACAAGATAAATAAGTTGTTGCACTCACCAGTCAAAATATTTTTTAAAAAATCAAGAAGCAATCACTGAATAGTTTTCCTTGATTTAGATACCAATTAGGTTAATGATCAAATGAGACTGATAATCAGAGCTGAGGAACTCAATCAACAGGATTGCAACATGTTTTTTTTTAAAACCTCTTGAAAGATCACATCACTACAGAATAGGGAAACCTATTTATTTATTTAGTTGAGACAGTCTCTCTCTGTCACCCAGGCTGGAGTGCAGTGGAATGATCTCAGCTCCTGCAACCTCCACCCAAGGTTCAAGCAATTCTCGTGCCTCAGCCTCTGAGTAGCTGGGACTACAGGCACACACCACCACACCTGGCTAATTTTTTGGATTTTTAGTAGAGATGGGTTTTCACCATGGTGGCCACGATGGTCTGAAATTCCTGACTTCAAGTGATCTGCCCGCTTGATCTCCTGAGGGAAATCTATTTATGACTAATGCTGTTCTTTTTACTGATTGTTTCATTGGCTGTCAGCCCTTAGAGGAAAACTGTTCAAACAATCTTTTATTCGTAGACCCAAGTTATTTAATTTTAGAATTATTTCCCATGTATGCACAACTGAATTTTCATCTTCATAACAAGAAAACAAATTCTTTAACTGAAAAACAGTACATTTTATACCCTTCCTTTTCACAAAAATCTCACAATATTTTCTGACCTATGGTCTTAATAATTAGCCCTCCTGTTTGCTTGTGTTCTCTATCTTTCACAAGTGATGTGATCTTATTTTTAAAAAGGACCTGAGACAAGTAGACAGCTGACCCTTGAACAATACGGATTTGAAAAGTTTTGGTCCACCTATACACAGATATTCTCCCACCTCTGCCACTCATGAGACACCAAGACCAACCCCTCCTCCGTACCCTACTCAATCTGAAGATGACCAGGATAAAGACCGTTATGGGGATTCGCTTCCACTTAATTATTAGTAAATATCTTTTCTCTTCCTTATTATTTTCTCTATAAGTTTCCTTTATCTAGCTTACTTTACTGTAAGAATACTGTATAGACTACATATAACATACAAACTATGCATTATCAATTATTTATGCTGCTGGTAAGGCTTCTAGTCAACAATAGGTTATTAATAGCTAAGTTTTGAGGGAGTCAAAAGGTATATGAAGATTTTCATGGGTGGTTGGACTCCCCCCCACACAATGCCCATACTGTTCAAGGGTCAACTGTGCATCCTAATTGGTACTTGACACTGAAAGAAATTAGATCTCCTGGCCGGGCGCAGTGGCTCAAGCCTATAATCCCAATACTTTGGGAGGCCGAGGAAGGTATATCACCTGAGGTCAGGAGTTTGAGATCAGCCTGGCCAACATGGAGAAACCCCATCTCTACTAAAAATACAAAAATTAGACTGGGGCGTGGTGGTGGGTGCCTGTAATCCCAGCTATTCGAGAGGCTGAAGAAGGAGAATCACTTGAACCTGGGAGGCAGAGGTTGCAGTGAGATGAGATTGCATCATTGCACTCCAGCCTAAGTGACGGAATGAGACTGACTCAAAAAAGGAAAAGAAATTATATCTCCTCTTAGAAGTTTGTCCCTCTCTTCAACTGAAACCTATCGCAGTTCAACCTACATGGTAGTTTCATTCATTTGTTCATTCTGGTGCCACTTACAGAACATCTACTTTGTCAGATACTGTTCCACATACAGTAAGCAAAACACATGATCCCAGTTCACGTGAAGGGTGGTGTCCAGTCATGTATGGCCTGATTCTTTTCTGTAAAGTGCTTTCACATTTGTAGTAGGTTCCTTTCCTAGAGCACTCCTGTTTTTGCCTTCTTGTAGAAAGCAAATTATTTCTACCCCGTCACTGATTTTTTTCTCCAATTCAAACAATAGAAACTAGAATAGAGAACTCCCTTGTAATATAAAAGGAAATAGAAATCCCTATTTAGTCAATGTTTTTAAAGTTTAATATGATTCTTCTTAGTAATGACCAGCAAAAAGAAAATGTTTCTACTTTAATCTTTTCTTTTGAACTGAAATGTCCCTCTATGTCATTTACATGACAATTGGCCCGAATCTCTCTGTTACCAAGACTTGGTATTCAAAGTAAGAGGCTTCATTTAATTTCAAGAAGACTTTTTTGGGAGAAGTTTTTGTTTGTTTTGTTGTGTTTTATCATAACAAAACAAGGCATAGTGACCAGGAAGATGCACTTTCTAGTTAGTGCATACATATAGATGCTGATAGTTACCAAATGTGATAGAAGCAAGTTATTCACATGCCTCTTCTCCATAGAAGGTTTTGGTCTTCAGCATGTAAAGCACCTCTTTTTTCTCTTTTTCCTTTTTTTTTTTTTTTTTTTTTTTGAGATGGAGTCTCGCTCTGTCACTGGGCTGGAATGCAGTGGTGGGATCTCTGCTCCCTGCAAACTCCGCCTCCCGAGTTCAAGCGATTCTCCTGTCTCAGCCTCCCGAGTAGCTGGGATGACAGGCACGCGCCACCACACCCAACTAATTTTCGTATTTTTGGTAGAAACGAGGTTTCACCATGTTGGCCAGGATGATGTCAATCTCTTGACCTCATGATCCACCCACCTCGGCCTCCCAAAGTGCTGGGATTACAGGCGTGAGTCACTGCGCCCGGCCGCACGAAGAGCACTTTAAAAGTACATTGGATCCGTATACTCACTTAACTATGCACTTGTATATCCATATCAAAACTTCATGTTGTACAGTTTAAATATAGACATTAAGAATAAAATAAATGAAAGTATTTTAATACACTGATCCATGTTCTGGCTATTTTTCTATAGCTTTATGTAGCTTTAGCTTTTCATTCTCAAAGCATGGATCAAAGAGCTGTAAGAAGAAATTAACCAGAGACTTTATCCTGATTGTTTCACATTTCCAAAGGCAATAAATCAGTCATGGGCTGAGAGAGAAGTATTAAAGTCTACCACAACTAACATATTTCTGCCTTTTTTTCTTTTATTTCCTATAGGTTTTGCTTTATGAATTTTGACATGAAATTTTCATCATGTGTAGATATCATACCTCTTTATGCTTTCATTGCAGATGAAGTCATTTCCTAACATCACTGCTTCCTTTCCCTTCTCCCAGCAGTTATCTATGCGAAACAAATAAATGTATTTTGTGAGGTTCAGCTAATTCACATAATTAGCATTATCAAGAGGCTTACAATTATTCTGGAATTTGTGTTTGCTTATTTGTTTCCCCAAATACAGCTAAAAGGGAGGAGAGGATCACCAGATCTTACAGTAGGCAAAACTATGAATTTTTAGTAAATCTTCCTCCTAGCTTTCTATTTCACTGGCTGCTCATTCTCATTGTCCTTCACTCTTTCTCCACTGTTTAACTTCCAAATGCCAAGCATCCCTGGGAGTATTCTCTTCATTTATTACATTCACTCAAATGGTTTTAAATACCATACATGTACTGATGACACCTAACATTCTAGTTCCCCTCTGTGTCTCCCTGAACTCTAGATTCAGAGGCCAACTGACTTCTGCATATGGCTATCCAGTAGGCATCTCCAGTTGAACATCAATGAAACAAAGCTTCAGGCTTTTCCCCAACCAGCTCTTCTTCTGGTCTTGCCCATCTCAATAAACACCATGCTATCTACCCAATTATCTGAGCCAGCTATCTGGTAGTTATTCCCTTCTTTCCCTCACTGTCTTCTGATCACCCTATAAACTCTAATTCCAAATATCCCTGGAATCCTTTCAGTTTTTCCTATCTTTACTTCTTCTCCTTAGTCTAAGCTATTATACTCTGTTGCATAGTTTAGTGGTGTTTTTTAAACACTTTTTTAAAATTTTACATTTGCCTTTTCCAAAAAATTCTCCTTAGAACAGCCAGAATGATGTCTTTGATGTATGAGTTAGCCAAGTGTGGTGGCTTGCACTAGTAATCACAGCTACTCCAGGAGGCTGAGGTGGGAGGATTGCCAGGAGTTCAAGACCAGCCTGGACAACATAGTGAGACCCCATTTCTAATTAAAAGAAGACGACGACGACGACGAAGAAGAAGAAGAAGGAGGAGGAGGAGGAGGAGGAGGAGGAAGAGGAGGAGGAGGAGGAGGAGGCGGAGGCGGTGGCTGAGGCGGCAGCATTGGCTTTTTACTTCATTTAGAATAAAATGAAACTCCCTGTCCTGACCCCTATTTGATCTTATTTCCTGTCACTTTCCCGTTGTCTATTATACCTCACAATCACTGGACCGCAGTTATTGCTGTTCCTCCAACCAGGCCTTAGGGCCTTTGCAATTGCTATTTTCTATAACTGGAACACTTTCTCCTCAAATCTGCAAAAGACTGATATCTTGTCTAGTCAGCTCTCAAATTAAATACCACACTCTCACAGTGGCCTTCTCTCGCCTCAGGCTGGTGTTGGTAGCAGTCATTGAACTTCACAGCTCCTTATGTTAATGTTGTGCAGAACACTTACCACTGCCCGATATTTTACTGATATGTCTTTTGTCTGTTTCTTGCCACTCCTGCCCCTGAAATAGAAAGCAAGCTCCATCGGAGAAGAACTTTATCTGTTTGTTCACGGCAGTCATTCTGGGCCTTGGAAGAGGGTTTGGCACACAGATATTGCTTAATAAACATAAGAGTGAATGAATGAAAATTGTTAGAAAACACCATCTAAAGTGAGTCAGACAATATGTCCAGCTTCTTGTGTGTGCTAATGAATGAAACTTTGTGGACTGTATATCTGTATATAACTACTTCATTTCTTACAGAGCCTTCATAGATGAAAGTAACTAGACATTTAACTTAAAAGATGCTAGGTCATCTTCAGTTCTAGGCTGTAAGCACTAAGACTGACTGTACATGACCTGTTAAATCCGTTTTCTGGGAAAGGCTCTTAAGCACCTGTCAGAGTTTACAATTTGAGGGCAAACATAAATAAACTCAAATGCCTCTCAACTTCGAACATTTGATGCTTGAAAATCACCTTTATTTCACTTTTTGCTAGTCACATCTATTCATCTTTTGGTTTCAGGACCTGATTCATCAGTTTCTATAGATCCATTTATAAACTCAGTCAGCATTTTACTTTGCCAGCCTATGAGCAAAAGCAGGCAACTGAAGGCTTGGAAAAAACCCAGACAACAACAACTTGTTTTTCACTGGTTCTGCTTTCAAACAATTTCCAAGAGCACAATACAGCAAAAAGTGAGAGTTATCTATTTCTCTCTTCTTCATCCGAATACAAAATAGATCCTATTTTATTGCCTTTTTTTGGTCTTTTGCCTCTACTTTAAGACTTATCCAAGAAAGAAAGAAAAGCCAACGACTCATTATTCTATCCACAGAGGAAAAACACATACCAGCATGAAGACTATGTCTAGATATTAAGACTATATATCTTATCAGACTGTAATTTTCATAGATCTAAAAAGTGAGAAACATATATATGTATAAAATTATGTGGGACGCAAGTTACTGAGATTTTGAATATGGGGCTCTCTCGTTTACCCTAAAATGTTCAGTGGTCTTTTTTTATTTTTTTCTCTATTATCAGTAAAATATAACTTTCTCAATAATTCTGGCTCCTACTCTTCCAATGGGCTCAGCTTGTCTCATGATTTAATAGTACTAAAAATCTTTTCTAAAAAAAAATCCTTCTTAACAAAAGTTTAGGTATAAATAAGAAATTTCTATATTATGAAAGACTGGTTTGCAAAGAAACATTAGTATCTTCTGTATCTCATCTCAATCACAGTCTATGAAGGAAACAAAAGAAGTGCCTTCTAAAACTGCCTATTATACTACTATAGCTGTTGTCTATAAGGAAAAAGCTTGTTAGTGAGTTGTTTTCAATAGAAAACCTCAAAGATGGCTGGGCATGGTGACTCACACCTGTAATCCCAGCACTTTGGGAGGCCGAGGTGAGTGGATCACTTGAGGCCAGGAGTTTGAGACCAGCCTGGTCAACATGGAGAAACTCCGTCTCTACTAAAAATACAAAAATTAGCCGGGTGTGGTGGGGGCACCTGTAATCCCAGCTATTTGGAAGGCTGAGGCAGAAGAATTGCTTGAACCCGGGAGGCAGAGGTTGAAATGACTCGAGATCACGCCATTGCACTCTAGCCTGGCTCCAGCCAGACTCTGTCTCCAAAAAAGAAAAGAAAAGAAAAGAAAAGAAAAGAAAAGAAAAGAAATCCTCAGAGAAGATATCCTGGAACTATTTACTTTTCCCTTAATTGAGTCTGAAAACCTGTGCCCTTCCACCACTTAATAATCTAACCAACTATTGTAAAATTACCTATTCTTCTAAACCACCAAATAGATTGAATAGAGTAGCCTTAGATATCTAATAACTAAATGAAGCCCTACTTTACCTCTCTGGGCTTCAGTTTCTTCTTAATAAAATAAGAAGCTTGAACTCAAAAAGTTTCAGATGCTAAGTTCCCAAAAATCTAGTGAAGGAAGCAAAACTCTGTTTGGCACGCTGTTTCCTTGACTTAGATTTTTAGCATTTCTTTCTTCTGGTGTCAAAGTCAAACAAAATGTAGAGATGAATCTCTAAATTTACCTTTTTATTGGGGAGATAAGAGTTGCAATACAGGGCAAACACACAGACCTGAGAGTCTTCTGTATGTCAAAAGAACAAAGAGAAGGTTGGAAATTTTACGAAAAGGAGAAATGTCTTGTTCTGAAAGAAATTTCATTGGCACCAGTAAAGTTTTGGGGAGCTGGCAACTTTTGATTGGTGAGTGACAACAGTGCAGTGGGTAAAACTAATCTTAGAGTCACAGCAACTGTCTTAACAGCTATTAGATAAAAGTGATTTCAGGTTACAGCAGGCAGTTTCAGCAGCTAGGTTTGCAGAGAATTACATTCCTAGAACATGATATTTTAATATACATATCCATTGTGAAATCAATACTATAGGCAAGCAATTTAACATATTTATCACTTTCCATAGTTAACATTTTTGTGTGTAAGAGCACATAAAGTCTACTTCTTCTGCAAATTTTGAACATACAATACAATATTTTTTACTATAATCTTCCTGTTGTACATTAGATCTCTAGACACACTGATTCTTTTTTTGAGACGGAGTTTCAGTCTTGTCATTCAGGCTGGAGTGCAGTGTCACAATCTCGGCTCACTGCAACTTCCGCCTCCTGGGTTCAAGTGATTCTCCTGCCTCAGCCTGCCAAGTAGCTGGGATTACAGGCATGCATCACCATGCCCAGCTAACTTTTATATTTTTGGTAGAGACAGGGTTTCACCGTGTTGGCCAGGCTGGTCTCGAACTCCTGGCCTCAGGTGATCCACTTGCCTTGGTCTCCCAAAGTTCTTGGATTACAGGAGTGAGCCACCATACCCCACCTAGACATACTGATTCTACATGGTTACAAGTTTATTCCCTCATCTACTTTGCATTTTCTCCTCTCCCTGCCCCCGGGAACTACCATTCTACTCTCTATTTCTATGTATTTGATTTTTTTTTAAGATGCTACATATAAGTAAGATCATGCAGTAGTTTTGTTTCTGTGTCTGGCTTATAGTTCACTTAGCAGGTTCATTCGTGTTGTTGCAAATGGTAGAATCTCCTTTTTAGGCTGGATAATTATTCCATCGTGTATCTATACCACAATTTCTTCACCAGTTCATCTGTTAATGGATTCTTAGGTTGTTTCCATATCTTGGCTATTGTGAGTAATGCTGCAATGAACGTAAGAGTGCAGATATCTCCATGAGGTGTTTATTTCATTTCCTTTGGGCATACCCAGAAGAGGGATTGCTGGGTCCTATGGTAGTGAAATTTTTAATTTGTGAGGGAAACCTTTAGACTATTTTCCATAACGGCTATAACAATTTGCATTCCCTTCTAAAGTGGACAAGGGTTCCCTTTATTCTACACTCTCACCAATACTTGTTATCTCTTGACTTCTTAATACCAGTCGATATAACTTTAAATCTACCTGGCCTGATGATAAATCATGAATAGGGAAAATTATATTAATACTTAGAATTCTGGCTGGGTGCAGTGGCTTATGCCTGTAACCCCAGCACTTTGGGAGGCTTAGATGGGAGGATCACTTGAGCCAGGAGTTTGAGACCAGCCAGGGCAACATAGTGACACCTTGTCTCTCTAAAACGTAAAAAATTATCCTAGTCTGGTGGCACATGCCTGTAGCCCCAGCTACTCAGGAGGCTGAGGTGTGAAGATCGCTTGAGGGCAAGAGGTCAAGGGTGCAGTGAGCCACGATTGTACCACTGTACTCTAGCCTGGGTAACAAAGCAAGACCATCTTCCAAAAAAAAAAAAAAAAGAACTTAGAATGCCTTACATTCAAATAATGTCTGGTGTTTTTACATTATTTTCACATATATTCCATAATTTAAACTTTTCACCCCCCTCCCCCACCCCAACCATGATGTCTTCAACACAGAACTGTTTTCTAGATTAGGAAACTGAGGGCTGGCGGAGCAAGATGGCCGAATAGGAACAGCTCCAGTCTCCAACTCCCAGCGCGAGTGACACAGAAGACCGGTGATTTCTGCATTTTCAACTGAAGTACTGGGTTCATCTCACTGGGGAGTGCCGGACGATCGGTGCTGGTCAGCTGCTGCAGCCCGACCAGCGAGAGCTGAAGCAGGGCGAGGCATTGCCTCACCTGGGAAGCGCAAGGGGGAAGGGAATCCCTTTTCCTAGCCAGGGGAACTGAGACACACAACACCTGGAAAATTGGGTAACTCCCACCCCAATACTGCGCTTTAAGCAAACAGGCACACCAGGAGATCATATCCCACACCTGGCCAGGAGGGTCCCACACCCACGGAGCCTCCCTCATTGCCAGCACAGCAGTCTGTGATCTACCAGCAAGGCAGCAGCGAGGCTGGGGGAGGGGCGTCAGCCATTGCTGAGGCTTAAGTAGGTAAACAAAGCTGCTGGGAAGCTCGAACTGGGTGGAGCTCACAGCAGCTCAAGGAAACCTGCCTGTCTCTGTAGACTCCACCTCTGGGGACAGGGCAAAAACAAACGCAGCGGAAACCACTGCAGACGCAAACGACTCTTTCTGACAGCTTTGAAGAGAGCAGTGGATCTCCCAACACGGAGGTTGAGAGCTGACAAGGGACAGACTGCCTGCTTAAGTGGGTCCCTGACCCCTGAGTAGCCTAACTGGGAGACATCCCCCACTAGGGGCAGTCTGACACCCCACACCTCACAGGGTGGAGTACACCCCTGAGAGGAAGCTTCCAAAGCAAGAATCAGACAGGTACACTCGCTGTTCAGAAATATTCTATCTTCTGCAGCCTCTGCTGCTGATACCCAGGCAAACAGGGTCCGGAGTGGACCTCAAGCAATCTCCAACAGACCTACAGCTGAGGGTCCTGACTGTTAGAAGGAAAACTATCAAACAGGAAGGACACCTACACCAAAACCCCATCAGTACATCACCATCATCAAAGACCAGAGGCAGATAAAACCACAAAGATGGGGAAAAAGCAGGGCAGAAAAGCTGGAAATTCAAAAAATAAGAGCGCATCTCCCCCGGCAAAGGAGCGCAGCTCATCGCCAGCAACGGATCAAAGCTGGATGGAGAATGACTTTGACGAGATGAGAGAAGAAGGCTTCAGTCCATCAAATTTCTCAGAGCTAAAGGAGGAATTACGTACCCAGCGCAAAGAAACTAAAAATCTTGAAAAAATGGTGGAAGAATTGATGGCTAGAGTAATTAATGCAGAGAAGGTCATAAACGAAATGAAAGAGATGAAAACCATGACACGAGAAATACGTGACAAATGCACAAGCTTCAGTAACCGACTCGATCAACTGGAAGAAAGAGTATCTGCGATTGAGGATGAAATGAATGAAATGAAGCGAGAAGAGAAACCAAAAGAAAAAAGAAGAAAAAGAAATGAACAAAGCCTGCAAGAAGTATGGGATTATGTAAAAAGACCAAATCTATGTCTGATTGGGGTGCCTGAAAGTGAGGGGGAAAATGGAACCAAGTTGGAAAACACTCTTCAGGATATCATCCAGGAGAACTTCCCCAGCCTAGTAGGGCAGGCCAACATTCAAATCCAGGAAATACAGAGAACGCCACAAAGATACTCCTCCAGAAGAGCAACTCCAAGACACATAATTGCCAGATTCACCAAAGTTGAAATGAAGGAAAAAATCTTAAGGGCAGCCAGAGAGAAAAGTCAGGTTACCCACAAAGGGAAGCCCATCAGACTAACAGCAGATCTCTCGGCAGAAACTCTCCAAGCCAGAAGAGAGTGGGGGCCAATATTCAACATTCTTAAAGAAAAGAATTTTAAACCCAGAATTTCATATCCAGCCAAACTAAGTTTCATCAGTGAAGGAGAAATAAAATCCTTTACAGATAAGCAAATGCTTAGAGATTTTGTCACCACTAGGCCTGCCTTACAAGAGACCCTGAAGGAAGCACTAAACATGGAAAGGAACAACCGGTACCAGCCATTGCAAAAACATGCCAAAATGTAAAGACCATCGAGGCTAGGAAGAAACTGCATCAACTAACGAGCAAAATAACCAGTTAATATCATAATGGCAGGATCAAGTTCACACATAACAATCTTAACCTTAAATGTAAATGGACTAAATACTCCAATTAAAAGACACAGACTGACAAACTGGATAAAGAGTCAAGACCCATCAGTCTGCTGTATTCAGGAGACCCATCTCACATGCAGAGACATACATAGGCTCAAAATAAAGGGATGGAGGAAGATTTACCAAGCAAATGGAGAACAAAAAAAAGCGGGGGTTGCAATCCTAGTCTCTGACAAAACAGACTTTAAACCATCAAAGATCAAAAGAGACAAAGAAGGCCATTACATAATGGTAAAGGGATCAATTCAACAGGAAGAGCTAACTATCCTAAATATATATGCACCCAATACAGGAGCACCCAGATTCATAAAGCAAGTCCTTAGAGACTTACAAAGAGACTTAGACTCCCATACAATAATAATGGGAGACTTCAACACTCCACTGTCAACATTAGACAGATCAACGAGACAGAAAGTTAACAAGGATATCCAGGAATTGAACTCATCTCTGCAGCAAGCAGACCTAATAGACATCTATAGAACTCTCCACCCCAAATCAACAGAATATACATTCTTCTCAGCACCACATCGTACTTACTCCAAAACCGACCACGTAATTGGAAGTAAAGCACTCCTCAGCAAATGTACAAGAACAGAAATTATAACAAACTGTCTCTCAGACCACAGTGCAATCAAACTAGAACTCAGGACTAAGAAACTCAATCAAAACCGCTCAACTACATGGAAACTGAACAACCTGCTCCTGAATGACTACTGGGCACATAACGAAATGAAGGCAGAAATAAAGATGTTCTTTGAAACCAATGAGAACAAAGATACAACATATCAGAATCTCTGGGACACATTTAAAGCAGTGTGTAGAGGGAAATTTATAGCACTAAATGCCCACAAGAGAAAGCAGGAAAGATCTAAAATTGACACTCTAACATCGCAATTAAAAGAACTAGAGAAGCAAGAGCAAACACATTTGAAAGCTAGCAGAAGGCAAGAAATAACTAAGATCAGAGCAGAACTGAAGGAGATAGAGACACAAAAAACCCTCCAAAAAATCAATGAATCCAGGAGTTGGTTTTTTGAAAAGATCAACAAAATTGACAGACCGCTAGCAAGACTAATAAAGAAGAAAAGAGAGAAGAATCAAATCGACGCAATTAAAAATGATAAAGGGGATATCACCACCGACCCCACAGAAATACAAACTACCATCAGAGAATACTATAAACACCTCTATGCAAATAAACTGGAAAATCTAGAAGAAATGGATAATTTCCTGGACACTTATACTCTTCCAAGACTAAAGCAGGAAGAAGTTGAATCCCTGAATAGACCAATAGTAGGCTCTGAAATTGAGGCAATAATTAATAGCCTACCAACCAAAAAAAGTCCAGGACCAGATGGATTCACAGCTGAATTCTACCAGAGGTACAAGGAGGAGTTGGTACCATTCCTTCTGAAACTATTCCAATCCATAGAAAAAGAGGGAATCCTCCCTAACTCATTTTATGAGGCCAACATCATCCTGATACCAAAGCCTGGCAGAGACACAACAAAAAAAGAGAATTTTAGACCAATATCCCTGATGAACATCGATGCAAAAATCCTCAATAAAATACTGGCAAACCAGATTCAGCAACACATCAAAAAGCTTATCCACCATGATCAAGTGGGCTTCATCACTGGGATGCAAGGCTGGTTCAACATTCGCAAATCAATAAACATAATCCAGCATATAAACAGAACCAAAGACAAGAACCACATGATTATCTCAATAGATGCAGAAAAGGCTTTTGACAAAATTCAACAGCCCTTCATGCTAAAAACGCTCAATAAATTCGGTATTGATGGAACGTACCTCAAAATCATAAGAGCTATTTATGACAAACCCACAGCCAATATCATACTGAATGGGCAAAAACTGGAAAAATTCCCTTTGAAAACTGGCACAAGACAGGGATGCCCTCTCTCACCACTCCTATTCAACATAGTGCTGGAAGTTCTGGCTAGGGCAATTAGGCAAGAGAAAGAAATCAAGGGTATTCAGTTAGGAAAAGAAGAAGTCAAATTGTCCCTGTTTGCAGATGACATGATTGTATATTTAGAAAACCCCATTGTCTCAGCCCAAAATCTCCTTAAGCTGATAAGCAACTTCAGCAAAGTCTCAGGATACAAAATTAATGTGCAAAAATCACAAGCATTCTTATACACCAGTAACAGACAAACAGAGAGCCAAATCAGGAATGAACTTCCATTCACAATTGCTTCAAAGAGAATAAAATACCTAGGAATCCAACTTACAAGGGATGTAAAAGACCTCTTCAAGGAGAACTACAAACCACTGCTCAGTGAAATCAAAGAGGACACAAACAAATGGAAGAACATACCATGCTCATGGATAGGAAGAATCAATATCGTGAAAATGGCCATACTGCCCAAGGTAATTTATAGATTCAATGCCATCCCCATCAAGCTACCAATGAGTTTCTTCACAGAATTGGAAAAAACTGCTTTAAAGTTCATATGGAACCAAAAAAGAGCCCGCATCTCCAAGACAATCCTAAGTCAAAAGAACAAAGCTGGAGGCATCACGCTACCTGACTTCAAACTATACTACAAGGCTACAGTAAGCAAAACAGCATGGTACTGGTACCAAAACAGAGATATAGACCAATGGAACAGAACAGAGTCCTCAGAAATAATACCACACATCTACAGCCATCTGATCTTTGACAAACCTGAGAGAAAGAAGAAATGGGGAAAGGATTCCCTATTTAATAAATGGTGCTGGGAAAATTGGCTAGCCATAAGTAGAAAGCTGAAACTGGATCCTTTCCTTACTCCTTATACGAAAATTAATTCAAGATGGATTAGAGACTTAAATATTAGACCTAATACCATAAAAATCCTAGAGGAAAACCTAGGTAGTACCATTCAGGACATAGGCATGGGCAAAGACTTCATGTCTAAAACACCAAAAGCAACGGCAGCAAAAGCCAAAATTGACAAATGGGATCTCATTAAACTAAAGAGCTTCTGCACAGCAAAAGAAACTACCATCAGAGTGAACAGGCAACCTACAGAATGGGAGAAAATTGTTGCAATCTACTCATCTGACAAAGGGCTAATATCCAGAACCTACAAAGAACTCAAACAAATTTACAAGAAAAAAACAAACAACCCCATCAAAAAGTGGGCAAAGGATATGAACAGACATTTCTCAAAAGAAGACATTCATACAGCCAACAGACACATGAAAAAATGCTCATCATCACTGGCCATCAGAGAAATGCAAATCAAAACCACAATGAGATACCATCTCACACCAGTTAGAATGGCGATCATTAAAAAGTCAGGAAACAACAGGTGCTGGAGAGGATGTGGAGAAATAGGAACACTTTTACACTGTTGGTGGGATTGTAAACTAGTTCAACCATTATGGAAAACAGTATGGCGATTCCTCAAGGATCTAGAACTAGATGTACCATATGACCCAGCCATCCCATTACTGGGTATATACCCAAAGGATTATAAATTATGCTGCTATAAAGACACATGCACACGTATGTTTATTGCAGCACTCTTCACAATAGCAAAGACTTGGAATCAACCCAAATGTCCATCAGTGACAGATTGGATTAAGAAAATGTGGCACATATACACCATGGAATACTATGCAGCCATAAAAAAGGATGAGTTTGTGTCCTTTGTAGGGACATGGATGCAGCTGGAAACCATCATTCTTAGCAAACTATCGCAAGAACAGAAAACCAAACACCGCATGTTCTCACTCATAGGTGGGAACTGAACAATGAGATCACTTGGACTCGGGAAGGGGAACATCACACACCGGGGCCTATCATGGGGAGGGGGGAGGGGGGAGGGATTGCATTGGGAGTTATACCTGATGTAAATGACGAGTTGATGGGTGCAGCACACCAACATGGCACAAGTATACATATGTAACAAACCTGCACGTTATGCACATGTACCCTACAACTTAAAGTATAATAATAATAAATAAATTTTAAAAAATAAATAAATAAAAATAAAAAAATAAAAACTCACATTTATCAAAAAAAATTAAAAAAAAGGAAACTGAGAATAGGGATTTTAAGTATCTCGCTCCTAGATTAGGACTGCATCCAGGTTTCAGAATCTCAATCCAGCACTCTTTCACATAGTCACAGCACTACTACATCTCTAATCCAGTGATGACACAGAACAAAATTAATGTGCTTGTCCAAAATCCCAGAGTTCATGAACACAGAGATGTTAATGCTCCTGTAGCTCATACTGCAAATAGAATGTGAGAGCTTGTTTCATTTTTCATTTAGAAAATGTATGAGATGTTCTTTTCTTTTTGAAGGGGTTCTGTCACTAACAGATTGCATTACTTGTTCAACCGTTATATCCGAATCTGCCCAGACCATGTTTTTTTTTTTTGTTTTGTTTTGTTTTGTTTTTTTAAATACTGTCATTAAACCAGAACTTATGGATATCTATGTCATTTCCAGCTATAAAATTCTAGAATCTTGGGGATTTTACCTGTTTATTTCTTATTTTATTTTATTTTTTATTTTTTTAAAATCAAAAGCCTTATCACAGGTAAAATGGTAATCTAAGCAAGAATAAGGTCTGTCATGATTTATGAAGCATGGAAATTCACCTGTGGCTGGGCGCAGTGGCTCATATCTGTAATCCCAGCACTTTGGGAGGCCGAGGTGGTTGGATCACTTGAGGCCAAGAGTTCGAGACCAGCCTGGCCAACATGGTGAAACCCCATATCTACTAAAAATACAAGAATTAGCTAGGCGTGCCGTTGTGTGCCTGTAGTCCCAGCTACTGAGGAGGCTAAAGCATGAGAATCACTTGAATCTGGGAGGCGGAGGTTGCAGTCTTTAGCATAGGTGACAGAGTGAGATTCTGTCTCAAAACAACAACAAAAAAAAAAAAAAAGAAAAAGAAAAAAAAATGACAAAGCAATGATAGAAACATAATAGAAACTTTAAATGATTCTGAGCCTTGAGAGCAATGTGGCTATGCAACCCAGGAAATTCACCTGCCCATGAATAGTCTTTCTGTAATTAATAACAAAGTCTTACAGGACAGTCCTTGCCATCATATCATAAACCTACATTGCTTCTTTTTGTTCATAGGAAGAGGGTCTCATGCTGTGTCATAGCTGTAGGATTTAGCCTAAACGCTCAATGAGTTTGATGCCCCCTTGAACAAGCCTGCTTGTTTAAGAAAATAGTTTTTGGGTATTCATGGTTTATTGCTGACTATTAACTTTCTCAAAATGGTGAGAGTGCTAAAGTCAAAGGGGAATTTATTAACAACTTTATTTCTGAGAGGATATGACAACAACAAAGACATTAATAAAAAACACCAGCAAGCTTTCTGACAATATGTATTAAAATTTTCAAAAGCACTTATACTCTCGAATCCAGCAGTTATTATTTTGGGAAATTGCTCTAAGAATATTATCTTTTTATACCAAGCATTTTCTGAACAGAGGTATTAAGGAAATTTTCATTTATGAACAGAAAAGTTCCAACATTATGGAAATGGTGATATAAAATACAGCATAAATAGTTCCTTGGTATTTTACAGTCACGTAATCATGTAATCATGGAGAGAAATACTTCAGATAAATTAACATAATAAACCACAATACAAAAAAAGTATATTTACAATAGAAAAAAAGTTAAAAAGTGTGTTAGCAATACAAATAAACAAATACAAGAAGGATCAATCACAACAATACTACAGTGATGAGCCTTCAGATAATTTTCACTATTTTTCTTGATACTTCTGTATGTTCAAACTTTTAGCTGGTGAGCCTGTAATCCCAGCACTTTGGGAGGCCGAGGTGGGCTGATCGCTTGAGCTCAGTAGTTCAAGACCAAACTAGGCAACATGGCAAGACTCCATCTCTACAAATAATACATACGTACACACACATATACATACATACTCACACACATACATAAGTAAGTAAGTCAATTAGCCAGGCATAGTGGCATGTTCCTGTAGTTCCAGCTACTTGGATGGCTAAGACAGGAGGACTGCTTGAGCCCAGGAGGTCGAGGCTGCAGTGAGCCATATTTATACCCCTGCAATCCAGCTTGAGTGACAGAGTGAGACCCTATCTCAAAAAACAAAATTTCACTGATGATAATAAAATTACCTTAACATTAAAAAAAATCCAGTGCCTGGATGATCATCCAGTAGCATCTAAAAGTGCATTTGAATATATATCCAGGTTCTGATGCAGCACTTATGCTTGTTATGTGACAAAAAGAAATTACCTAACTGCTTTGGGCTTCCATTTCTTCAAAGTAAAATGAAGTGGTTAAACAGGATTACTCCTCAGATGTTTCCCCAAACTTTACACTGATGTTATAATTGTTCGAAAGGATCATTGGGTGATTATGTCTAAAAGCCTACAATTATTAGTCCTCATATCATGAATGTGCTATCCTCATTCATTTTATTGTAGAACCTGGTTTGCTGTGGGATAGTTGAGAATATGAAGAATTTACTTGTTCAAGGTGTTTCATGGCCTTGTTACTCTTTCTGCTTGGATGGACTCACTTCTCTATATGTTTTTCTCTTTAAATCAGAAGTATTTGACCTGAAGCAGTAACTCTTCTATTCACGTAATAGTGATATTCTGATATATATGTGAATATTATAAAAATAAGTAGAATGATAATATTATTACTAATATTATTGTGGCAGTAATAATATTATCATTCACATGTGATCAATAGTAAAGGCACACACAGCAACCCCTCAGGATTTCATCCTCAGGCCATTGACTCCCATCACCTTTACTGATACTTAGCTTAGCTTTACAATGCTCCCCTTTGAAAAATTCATATTTTAACCTTGCCTCCCATAAAGACACACATTTTTTTCAGATATAGAATTTGCAAGGCTGAGACATATCCTTTCAGAATGAACCCAATATAAACACAAGGCAACACAGGAGAAAAGTACTAGCTACATGCCCATGGCAAGAAAATATGCCTGAAATGGTTCTGTTTATTTTTTGTTGTTGTTTCCGTTTGGAATTTCAGCAGTTATTTGACAAAGTGATTAGCTAGCTGGGAAGGAAGAAAGCTTGTATCCATCAACCTTTTATCAGAGCCCCCCTTTTGGTCCCAGAGCCCACATGAAAGTGTGCTGTAGACCAGGACCACTGTTGCCCTGAATCTATGAGTGTGCAACCTTTTTATCCTAGGCTTGTCCTCTCCTGAGTTCTGCAATAGATGCCATGTGAAATCCAGTATATACTCAGTCTAACACATAGCTGCTGCAAAAGAAAATTTCTTTCCATGCTTAAGCAATTTCTGCATAGAGCTTAATTCATAGAAATCACTTATTCATTCAAAAAGCATTCACTGAGTTCCTAGTAGGGGCCACATATTGTGCTAAAGTAGACACAAGGATAAACCAAATGTAGATATGTCCTTTAAAGAGTGTAACATGTAGGGAACAACTGCACTCTACATGGCAATAGAAAGTCACAAGTGGGTGAGAACCACAGGAGAGAAACAGTCAGAGGGCGATGACAGCCAGAACTGGTGTGATGTGAAAGGTCAATGACATCAGAAAGGGCCTCAGGGATTTTATGGCCTGGCTCCTTCAATTTCAGTTCTTGGTATAGGCCAGATTTTCAGGACTGTTGATTGTCCCTCTTCTCTGCTTGAAATTCCTACTGCACAGAGCTTCTGCAGTGCCTCTTAGGTACTTTGAAAATCCCAACAATAAACATCTGGACCCAACACGGAAGCCTCCAGGAAGCTGTCTTGTTGGCAGTCACCTACAAGCAGGCGATAAACACAACACATTAAATAGTATGTAATGCTCCAGGGATTGCAGTCCTCTGCCTCCTGATCCCTCTGTCCTTTCCTCTTTTATTGACTTGTCAGGAGCATGACACTTGTGCACAACCATTAGCACACAAGAAATGACTTTCCTGCAGGGGTGATGGGAGCTGGGAAACTTACTCTTTGAGATAGAAAGTTACCCCGATGCAGGATAATTACAGTCCAGCTTTTCCTCCTTATAAGGGATTAATCTTACTTTTCTTCTTAGCTTCTGTCTGTTTGTAACCTGAGGTTGACAAGTTAGTTCTTTTAGTTGGTTCTTGAGAAAAGCCTTTCAGTCTGTATTTCCAGGAATAAATCTTAACTCCAATTTTTTTTTTTGAAAAAAGTCCTATAAACAATTACTTCAAACCGTTTAATTTATAGCTGCATTCTCAATGTCTTCATTCTCCCAAAATCACTCACCTCTACATTTTTGCCCTAAGTACCTAGGTTAGCACAACTTTTCACAGCTTCTGTTTAACGTTTTTCTGAGTAACATGAACCTTCCTTGTTTCCTTAAAATATAAACTTATATATATGTTCTTCCTAGGAGATTTTCAACTTTTCTGTTCTCCACTTATTATTCTATTTACTCTGTTCCCTATCTGAGCTGTCACTAATTAGTATCTACATAAATAAATATTTGAGCAATTTAACATTACAGGGTTTTTTGTTGTTGTTCCAGCAAGAAGTGTGTTCATTATACATTAAAAGCCTAATCTCACACCATCAATATCTATTTTCATCCACTTTGGTTTTGGAAGTGTCTCTTCTTTTGGAAGTGGGAGACTAAGTGGAGGGGAAGAACATGAACAAGGATCTGAAACCATTGAGAAAGTCATTCATTCATTCAATGGATATCTTCTGAGAACTGTGCTAGGACCTAAAGACAGAGAAGTGAAGGCAGAGTTTATCCTTCCACTAGCACAGCAGTCAAAACCAATAGGAATTAAGATTGTCAGAAGTGACAAAACTGTACACAGACCTGTTCACATAACTAACAAGGGAAACGATGGAGATGATGTGGAAGTCTGAAGGTGGTGCAGGAAGAACTCAGCCGACCTCCCCCTCCTTTGGGAAATTTAGATAGATGTAGGCAGATTGAGAAGTGATTTAACAGTCATGTGGCATCATTGAGAGGGTCAGTTTTCCATAATGACAAAGACATGGAAAGAGAGATGTTTAGTACATGTACAGCAGAAAGAGTTGATTCACAATGCAATGGAAACAGAAGTCAAGAAGACAGTGAAGTGGATGAAGCAAGGAGAAACCATAAAAACAGCACACTGGGACTCTCGGACCTCAGGGGAGAGTGCTGTGGATGTTAAACCAAGTTTGGGGCCAGAGAAAAATCAAAGCTTGTGCTGTTCTTGTTGGTAGTCATGGGCAGGCTGTAGCAGGGTTATTATTAAAACTCTGATCCCCCAAGTCCAACTGAAGGGGCTCCAGTCACTACCCTATCATCTCAGTGGCCAGATGTAGTCAAGGCATCTAACCTCTCTGCCTCAGTTTCCTCAAATGTAAAATAAAGACAATCATTATAAAGTGTTTAGCAGAATGCCAGATCCACAGTAAATATCAGTAAAATGACATTTGTGAATTTGTAAATTGTTAGGGGTGAGACCCTCAAGATTCTAATCTTCAAGAGAAAGAGGATGCTAAGGAAAGTCAGAGGAAGCACGAGAATCCTAAGAGAAGATGATACAAACAAATGAATTAAGGAATAAGATCAAAGAATATTGGGAAATGTTAAATCCACTCGGTGTGGGAAAAAGACTCTTTTTTATTTTTTTGAAACAGAGTCTCACTCTGTCGCCCAGGCTGGAGTGCAGTGGCGTCATTTCAGCTCACTGCAACCTCCGTCTCTCTGGTTCAAGCGATTCTCCTGCCTCAGCCTCCCGAGTAGCTGGGATTACAGGCATTCACCACCACGCCCACGCCCGGCTAATTTTTTATTTATTTATGTATTTATTTATGTATGTATTTATTTATTTATTATAGTAGCGGCAGAGTTTCACCATGTTGGCCAGATTGGTCTCGATCCTCTGACCTCATGATCTGCCCGCCTCGGCTTCCCAAAGTGCTGAGATTATAGGCGTGAGCCACCGCGCCCGGCCGAAAAGGACTCTTTTTTTTTTTTTTTTTTTCACGCCATTCTCCTACCTCAGGCTCCAGAGTTGCTGAGGCTACAGGCGTCCCCCACCTCTCCCGGCTAATTTTATTATTATTATTATTATTATTATTATTATTATTATTATTATTTTTAGTAGAAACGGGGTTTCACCGTGTTAGCCAGGATGGTCTCCATCTCCTGACCTCGTGATCCGCCTCCCTGGCCTCCCAGAGTGCTGGGATTACAGGCGTGAGCCACCGCGCCCGGTCATGAAAAGGACTCTTTTTAACCTCTTATCCATGTCTAATCTGAGTTTCAACCTTTTTATTCTTATTCTGTTATAAGCACTTCTCCCATTCAAGAGCATGTAAAACTAGAATTACTTAGGGATGGGAGTGTGATGCAGGAGAGAGAAGGTTGGGAGATCACTAGTTGTGTGTTTGCTGGTACTGAATCCTACCCTAATACTTCTGAAATGAACCTCGTTAGATAACTCAACTCTTGCAAATAAAATACTCTGAAGTTTAATTATGGGAAACAACAACAGCAACTCTTACCTCTCAGATTGTTTCACTCACCTCATATGCCAGGGATTCCTAATTAATGAAACAGTCTCTTTCTGAAACTTACTCTTGGCTCGATCATGTACACCGCAGAACAGAAAGTTGCCTTCTTTTTTTTTTTTTTTTTTCAAGACAGAGTCTCTCGCTCTGTCGCCCAGGCTGGAGTGCAGTGGCCGGATCTCAGCTCACTGCTAGCTCCGCCTCCCAGGTTCATGCCATTCTCCTGCCTCAGCCTCCCGAGTAGCTGGGACTACAGGCGCCGCCACCACGCCCGGCTAGTTTTTTGTATTTTTTTTTTTAGTAGAGACGGGGTTTCAGCGTGTTAGCCAGGATGGTCTCGATCTCCTGACCACCTGATCCACCCGTCTCGGCCTCCCAAAGTGCTGGGATTACAGGCTTGAGCCACCGCGCCCGGCCGAAAGTTGCCTTCTTTTGAGCATAGAACATTTAAATTCTGCTTTTTCCCTTATATCTGTTTGAGAATATTCCATAGTCATTCACTTTAAAATTGTTTTTGCCTTAAAAATAGGTCTCATTAACCTTTGGAAATATTCACAAACCACGATAACTAAGAATGGACCTCTTGATTTTTAATAAGCAGTTTTAATTATTTTAGAATTTTGGGTATGTTAACACATTATTTAACTTTTCATTATGTTTTTGCTAATCTTTTAGGAGTCTTTTGCAACTCACTCTCTCCCTACCCTCGTTGGGTCTTTTTTTTTTTTTTTTTTTTCTTTTTTCTTGAGTTAGGGTTTTGCTCTGTCACCCAGGTGGGAGAGTGGCATGATTGTAGCTCACTGCAGCCTCAAATTCCTGGGCTCAAGCCATTCTCCTGCTTTACCTTCCTGAGCAGCTGGGACTATAGGCGAATGCCATCATGCCTGGCTAATTTCTAAAAAATATATATTTTTTGTAGAGACATCTCTCTATGTTGCACTTCTGGTCTTGAACTTCTAGGATCAAGCAATCCTCCCACCTCAGCCTCCCAGAGTGCCAGGGATTGCAGGCTGTTTAATAGAAGTTACCAACATATGGAGTCATTTATGTCTATTGACATATGAACAGCCAGTTCCCTTCACTTGTCCATTTCTCTTTCAGACACTAATTCTGTTTCAGTTTAACTTGGATCAATGGACTTATCTTTGCTTCTGTGCAGTTATCTTTTTCAACAACAATAGGATTCTTTATCTATATGGCTTAGTGGGTGAAAGGACGCACTAACCTTACCTACTGCTCCTTTTATGTCAGAAAATCCATTTTCGAATCACTTTTCCTTGGGCCCAAGTAAGTCTGATTTTTTCCCTACATTTTGTAATTTGTTACATTTACGTTTTAGGTGGGTTTTTCTTAATCGACTTTTCTGATAAAAGGGTTGTGGTTCTAAATCAATCACCATCAATCACGCTACCAAGCAATGGTGAAGTACCCTTTTTAAAATGTTTTATTTAGAAGAATTGCTCATTTCAGATACAACAGATGATACAAGTTGAATCTAGTAGGGTTTAGTAAGAGACAATAAACATATTAAACAAAGCCTTATGTACTTTTTAAGGTGAAAAAAATCCCCCAAGATAGAGTCTGTGCTTAGGAACTACCCCTGTTAAATACTTAATAAATAACATTTGTAATGTTCAAATACCAAAAAAAAAAAAAAAAAAAAAAAAAAAAAAAAAAAAAATTTCTTGTTCAGAGTCTCTTCTTGAGTCAACCTATTCTCAGCTCTAATGACCCCAAATAAGGTAAACAAGCTGATTTAAGTTACAACTAACTTAAAAATTATATATTTGACTCTTTTGTAAATAACTTTAGGGCTGATGCTCAAAATAATTGGAACTAGCTATGAAAAGAAAGCTAGAAATAAGAATGGGGAAAATTGGTAGTAAGTGTCCATAGAGATGTGTGGACCATCTGCAATTCCTATATTTAAACAGGGAAAAGAGGGAGATGGGGACTCACTCTCTCCTTCACAGCCACATGACTGAACTGGCCCAGCCAGTATCTCATCAGATGTCTCCACCACTTTACAAAGCCACTGGGAATTTCCACATGGCTTATCAAGGGATAAATACAAAACTGGTGTAGGAAGAGGGGAATGGGAGGTTACTTCCAAAGACTCTGACCCTGAGTTCTTGGCGTTTATTGTTTTTTTTTTTTTTTTTGGTTTTTTTTTTTTTTTAAGACAGAGTTTCACTCTGTCGCCCAGACTAGAGTGCAGTGGTACTATTTTGGCTCACTGCAACCTCTACCCCCGGGTTCAAGTGATTCTCCAGCCTCAGCCTCCTGATTAGCTGGGATTACAGACACCGCCATAACACCCTTCTAATTTTTGTAATTTTAGTAGAGACAGCGTTTCACCGTATTGGTCAGGCTGGTCTTGAACTCCTGACCTCAGGTGATCCACCTGCCTTGACCTCCCAAAGTGCTGGGATTACAGGTTTGAGCCACCGTGCCCGGCCTTTGGCCTTTATTCTTTATTTTCCCCAATATTAATCCCTAATGAAATGCATTTAGTACACATTCATCTTTTTAAAATGTGCAGTTTTTGTCACTGAAATAGTGTAAGGGACACCAGAATGGTTGGAAGATGATTTTTGTGGTCTTCCACAAGTCCTATTTTTGTGACTCTGAGCAAGTCTTAACTTTCCCTACATTTCCTCACATTTAGGGCAAGCGTACTCTTCAGGCTCAACTGCAGTATCTGTGGGAGTGCTTTGTGTTTTGTAACATGCATCTTACTAGTGTCTTTGTTGTTGTTTGCGTTGTAGTGAGGGTTCCCCCACTCCCTCGTAACACTGTAAAGAAATGCTGAGACTAAGTGGTAGGGAGTGGGAGCCATCTGGTGAGAATGGAAAGTTAATATCTTTATTTATGTAATAAACCTCCCTTTACAATTCTGTTACTGTAAAATTTCTCCTTGGAATTCCGATAGTGTTTTCGCTATGTGTTTTGACCTTTTGCTATTGGGAAGATACAAGTTTATGAATGACAAATGGGTAGGGGAATTTAGGCTACAGAGTTAAGTAGGAAGAATGAAGTCTTTGCAAGAGTTAGAATCCAGTTTGACCTTGAACAAGTTACTCAATAACTAAGCCCCGTTTGCAAAATCGTGTTGTTAAAGGGATTAGAGATAACATACCTACATATGTACATATGTACACTGGTATGGAGAATGGACTGGATAAATGGGTGCTGTTACCAATGTGATTATTACTATTCTCTTTAAAAATAGAGTATTTTATGCATACACAATACTCATTCAATTCAATTTGCCTTAGTGCACAGTGATGGAATTTTAGAACTGGAATTGACTTCAGAAATAATATGGTAAATGAAATCTTTTCTAGCATCTTCATTTTATGGTTAAGGAAACTAACGTCCTGATAGCTAAAAGTCATCATTTTCCTTTAAAACATATAAATAATCACAGATCTTGGATCAGAACTCCAAAGTCATAATAAGGGCTTTTCCTATTTCTATGGTATTTCTAATACTACAACATGCTATTGCTGGACCTTTCATTCTCTAGTTCCATCCTGGTTTCTAGACCCAACCAAATATACCTAATTGAATTCCAACCCACAAGTACCTCAGCAATGAGAAGTCTGACCTATGGTTTATGATTTCTGCAGACTTAAATCAGCCCTGGCTTCTATCCTTACATTGGTTTTATTTTATATTTTTTTGTTTGCCTTTAGAGAAATGATCGTGTTCTGTCATCCAGGCTGGAGTGTAGTGACATAATCACAGCTCACTGGAGCCTCAAACTCCTGGGCTCAATTGATCTTCCTGCTTCAACCTCCTGAGTAGCAGCTGGGACTACAGGCATACACCATCAGGCCCAGCTACATTTTTAAATTTTTTTCTAGAGATGATGTCTTGCCATGTTTCTCAAGCTGGTCTTGAACCCCTGGCCTCAAGCAATCCTCCCACCTCAGCTTCCCAAAGTAGTAGGATTACAGGAATAAGCCACTGTGCCCAGCCCCACCCTTACATGTTTTCTCTTGGCATCCTGATCCCTGGACACAACCCCATTGTGATGCCTTTCCGTTTAATATTTTTCTTAGTCACTTACCAAATGTGTTTAGAGTAATATATTCCCATATATTTGTGGCAGAGTATAGCACTCATGTAGATTTTAATGAACACAGACATGCTGCCCCATACTTGTAGATAAAACAATCATGAAATTAAAATAAATATTTTGTTTAGAATAGTATCATCTTGACTGTCATACACTTATTCTAACAATATTGCCCATTCCTGAAAACATTCTGGGAACTCCTTGAAATAAAAATTACTATGGTAAGAAGAGTTTTTCTGGGAGTTGGGAAACTGATTCCATTAGAAGGCAGATGGTGATAGTCTCACAGCACACTCTCCCCCATGTGGTCTCTATTCTATAGGCATGTAATATTTCCAGAAGCATCCCTTCCCTCCAGGGCCCTGAAGACCCTACCTCTGGTTCTGCCTTGGACTGCTCTCGGTGATAGTTCATTTTTTTTTTTTCTTTTATTTTTTAGACAGGATCTCGCTCTGTCACCAGGCTGGAGTGCGGTGGCACCATCTTGGCTCACTGCAACCTCTGCCTCCTGGGTTCAAACGATTCTCCTGCCTCAGCCTCCCAAGTAGCTGGGACTACAGGCACGTGCCACCACGCCTGGCTAATTTCTGTATTTTTTAAAGTAGAGGCAGGGTTTCAGCATGTTGGCCAGGATGGTCTCAAACTATTGACCTCGTGATCTGGCCACCTTGGCCTCCCAAACTGCTGGGATTACAGGCATGAGCCACCATGCCTGGCCAATATTCCTGCTTTTATGGTTGCTGTTGTATGCTGTGGCACAGGTACTGTGTGGGAATGAAGATGCTAGGTACTGTACTGGTATGGCCTCATTTGCTGATTTGAGGATTATTGGTTTATTTATGCAAAGCACATAGGATCATAGGATTGGTCTCTAGGAGAATGGAGTAATTAGTACCATGAAGACTCATAGACAATGCTTCCTCCCCTAGAAACTGATTATTTTTCAAATTTTGGCACTGATCTTTCCTGCCTGCTTCCTGGCTCTTACTTACCACCTTGTGAAAAAGCCCCAAGCACTAGAAGCAGCTTCCTGAGCTTACTGCCATCCCTTCAAAGGTCCCTGGACACCACTGCTTGACTCCTACCTTAGAAAGTGCCTACTCGGCCAGGCACGCTGACTCACGCCTGTAATCCCAGGACTTTGGGAGGCTGAAGTGGGAGGATCACGAGGTCAAGAGATCAAGACCATCCTGGCTAACATGATGAAACCCCATCTCTACTAAAAACACAAAAATCAGCTGGGCATGGTGGGGCATGCCTGTAGTCTCAGCTACATGGGAGGCTGAGGCAGGAGAATCACTTGAAGCTGGGAGGTGGAGGTTGCAGTGACCTGAGATCATGCCACTGCACTCTAGCCTGGCGACAGAGAGAGACTCTATCTCAAAAAAAATAAAAAGAAAAGTGCTCCTCATACCCTCCCCCTATTTTTCCTGACTTCGATGCATGTATTCTTTTTGTTTGTTTGTTTTTCAGAGACAAGGTCTTGCTCTGTCGCCTAGGCTGGAGTGCAGTGGTATAACCATAGCTCACTGCAGCCTCAAACTACTCCTGGGCTCAAAGTGATCCTCCCACCTCATCTCCCAAGTAGCTGGGACTATAGGCGCATGCCACCATGCCTAGATTGTGCCTGTTTTCTTAAGGCAGAGATAATCTAAAAGTGTGGTAGAGGGAAAAGAAGATGGGACTTAGAGCTTAAATAAATCTAGGTGAAAATGTTGCTTCTATCACTCACAGTTTCTGTAATGTTAGGCAAGTTATTTGCAATAAAAATTACTAATATTGTAGAACATGTATTGATCCTATGTATCAGGCTTGAATTAGGTGCTTTAAGTGGGTTGTATCAATTAATTCATCACTCTGATTTTCCATTTTCTGTTCTAAGAAATGAGATCAAATATGCCTATCTTGCTGAGGAGTAGTAAAAGTTAGACAGGTCGCTGCTTCTGGATCCTGCAGGGTAGAGAAAGTATTACACATCTGCATGTGTCGATGTGAAGGAGACACAGATACATAAGGTAAATGAGAATTTATTATAAAGGTGTATTTGACAGAAATTGGAGAAAAAAGGAAAATTGGAGAAGATATCTCTCTGTGAGATTAAAGACAAATAGGGGAAAAATTGGACCAATGACAAGAATTAGAGCAAGGTATGTAAAGAATTCCAGAGCTGGCTCTAAGAGATAGAGCAGCTGGTCATATATGAAAGGGATGATTCATTCTTCAGGGGCTATCCCTTGTGATCCTATCTCCTTGCACAAGCTATCAGTTAATTTATTGATTCACTTCCCTTATGTGCTCGTAGGCATCAAGAATACAATTGATCACATACAATTACAGAAAAGTTTCATTTCAGGAGGTCAAACAGGAAGTTTCTTTCTGACTTATATTGAAGTACTCATGATGACATGATGACAATGGAGAAAAATGAACATAATCTTTTATGGGTAGGGACCATGTGATCTCTTTTCTTTCAAGCTCCAGAGGGTTTATAAGACATTTTCCATGTTCAATTTGATTCCAGAAATTATACGTTGGGTAGAATGGACTCTTTTTGACAACACATGAGAATTACCAATGATCCCAGCATTTGCTGCTCTTGATAGTAATTCTCTTCATTTCCTCCATTTTTATACATGACCTGCAGTAAATATTGACAGTTTTTTTGCTGGAAAGAATAATACAGCGACAGCTTTTCTTAAGCTCCAAACTGAATTTCGTGGTTAATTGATTGGCCAGCTGGCCCTGCCGTCTCTTGACCTCTACAAGAGCCAGCAAGATTGATGGTTTCAACAGCCTTTCATGGTGCACTAAAGCATTCAGATCTATCTTTTGTTATTTGGAAAACACTGAGTTCCTATGTAGCACATTATTTACATGGACTCAAGGGCTGACGAGTTGGGAGGCAGCAAATGCCCAACTGGAAGACAATGTCTGTAGATCAAAGAAGCCGATGAGACAGAGAGTTCATAAAATGTGAATACAATTCCAGGGGAGAATTGATGATTATGGAAGCAGAAAGCCAATTGAGTTAAATATTCATTCCAGCAACAAGTCTGATCGTCTCACTGGGACCCGTGCCTCTCCGAAGTTTCCTTAGCTTTTCAAGGTCTACACAAGGAAAGAACAAAGTCGTCAAGGATGCTCTCATCCTGGAAAGCCGGCTGCAAGATGGCATGAGCCAGAGGTCAGCGGCCACCACTGAGAGTTCATCGTATTCGGCCACTTAAAGAATAAGGCCCAAGCAGTGGTTCTGCAGGAGCGGTTCAGTGTCATCAATACCAATGAGCCCTAATGAATGTGACAATTTAGAATGATTGGGCCATTTCCTCCAAAACTTTTTTCTCCTCAAAAACAAAACAGGCCTGAAACTCATGTGTTACATATGCTGTTTAGATTTTCATACAATAATGTCACAAAGCAGATGACAGGAAGGTATATTAACAAGTGAGACATTGGGATATGGTGCTTTGTTCAAGAGCATCAAAGCATTAAATACATTTTTTAAAAAAATACCATTGGCGTAGTTTTTCCACCTATTTCTGAATTGCCATCAAAATTTTAACTTTTAATGATTTTTAGAAGTAGGTTGGATGGGGTGGTGGGAGAGGCATAGAGGATTCAGAAAAATAAAAGCTAAATCCAAAGATAGTATTGAATGAGAATTATTAATAAGAATTATTAATTGAGTGTCTTCTCATAAAAATAGTAACATCTGTTCTTTGGTTGCTCACAATACATAGTTTAACTCCATATATAATTTAATGGATGAAATGTGCCACTTTGGTTACAGGTTCGCATCTTGGAAAAGATGTTAGTAGAAACAAGTCAGTTTCCCTCTGTTCCTTTTTGCTTAGCTTTCTGGGCTGTCTTCACCAGTGACACAGTTCCTTTGTAACAGAATGCATTGGAGATTTGAAAAATCACGACGGATAATAAATCTCTATATACTTCTCATCCTCTGGAACAACTGAGACGTTGAAATTGCCTGATCTTTTTGAGTGAGTGTTGCCACTTTGACCCAGGCAAATGAGAAATAAAACAACAATACCAACCAGCAGTTTCAAGTATCCTTCTGCTGCATAATAACTCAGCAGTAGGCTTTGCTAATGATGTTTATGAGCTGCCAGGCTTGGATTGGCCCTTAAGCAGGGAGGCATTTGCCCAGTGGGCTTCTTCCGTGTGGGGGGCCTTTTTGCAGCCTGGGGGCCCTTTTAGGTGATTCTCGGCAGGAATGGTCTCTTCAGGCCAAAGACTTTTGCAATGAGCTAACTGTGTTCAATTATTGCTTTCAGGTCCACCCTACATTCAAATGTTTTGGGATACCAACATAATACCATAAAAATGATGGTGTAGGACATGTCTATGCTAATAGTCATGACTGGTTTGTTTTAGGTATTATTTATTTATTTGATACTGTTAATAAAAAGCAAACAAGCCAAAAACAAGTACTCCCCAATGTTTAATAGAGATCGTTGTACCCTAAAATCATATAGCACATTAGAGTGCAATAAAGCTCAGTGTAACAAGCATCAACAATCAGCTACGAAATAGTATGGAAATAGAGTATATCCAAAGAAGACAGAAGTATAGACCACATGATGACAGCGGGATAAAGACAAAGGAGAAGGTGATCGAGAGCCAAGGGTTAAACCATTCAAATTGTCCTTTGGCATTAAAATGATCCAAGATGTTTCATGAGTTCAGGTTGAAAAAGGAAATCAGTAAACCCCAATATGCTTTAGGTTTCATTTGACGCCCACAAGCTGAAACTACCTCTTGGTGGTGTGTGTCTTTACATCAGCAAAGAATATAATTGAATTTGGAAATTATCTCCAGTACGACCTGTTTGGACCTGCTGTTTCACCTTCCTGAAAACTGTTGCATTGAGTTCTACTGGGGAAAATTCTTGAGATAGCATCTGTTTACTAAGAAGGGGTTGTGCTCACCTGCTCTAAGGTATTGAAATAAATTGTAAATCTATACCTAATTCATATCAACAGAATTTCAAGGAAAAACAAAAACATAAGAGACAGACCCTGGCAGAGTGTCAAGGAATTTGTTAGGGTCCCAGTCCCTGTACCTTATGGGAGAATTAAATTCATTAAACTGGGTCAGACGTGGTGGCTCACACCTGTACTCTCAGCACTTTGGGAGCCTGAGGCAGGTGGATCACCTGAGGTCAGGAGTTTGAGACCAGCCTGGCAAAAATAGTGAAACCCCATCTCTACTAAAAATAAAATTTTAGTCAGGCTTGGTGGTAGGTGCCTGTAATCCCAGCTAGTCAGGAGGCTGAGGCAAGAGAGTCACTTGAACCTGGGAGGCAGAGGCTGCAGTGAGTCGAGATCGCACCACTGCACTCTAGCCTGGGCCACAGAATAAGACTCGGTCTCCAAAAAATAAGTAAAAAAATAAATTCATTAAACTGAACAAAATGAGCCCAATTTATTTGTCATAGTTCAAAGAAAAGGGGAGAGTAGAGTGAAGGGGCTTAGTGCAAATGACTGGTCAGGTACTCAAAGGTTTAGAGCATCTTAACCCTTATTTTTCTTTACATAATTTATTCTCATTCTTGTTTTCTGTTTGTTTGTTTGTTTGTTTTCTGAGATGGAGCCCCACTCTGTCACCAGGCTGGAGTGCAGTGGCATGATCTTGGCTCACTGCAATCTCCGCCTCCTGGGTTCAAGCCTCAGTCTCCGGGGTAGCTGGGACTACAGGCATGCACCACCATGCCCGGCTAATTTTTTCTATTTTGGTAGAGATAGGGTTTCACCATGTTGGTCAGGATGGTCTTGATCTCCTGACCTTGTAATCCACCCGCCTCGGGCCTCCCAAAGTGCTGGGATTACAGTTGTGAACCACCACACTCAGCCCATTCTTGTTTCTTGGTAAAGGAAAATCCAACTCTATACATCTTCTTTAGGATCACTTAAAGACACATACAGATCTGTCAAATAGATGTCCAACATTTTGGTAGGCTTTGAAAGGAGGTGCAGAAGGATGAGAAGGAATTTAGGGAGATCATTATCTGAATCATTGAACAAATGCTCCTTAAGCACCGGGTAAAGAGAGGCTACTGAGAAGCAGAGCACGTGGTCCCAGCCTTTGGGGTGACAAAGTAAAATGGCAGAAGCAATTTGCAATGATCTCACCTATATGTGGAATCTAAAAAAAGTCAACCTCATGGAAACAGTAGAAAGGTGATTACCAAATCTGGGGGCTGAGAGAGAGAGATAGGGAAGGGGAAATGCTGTCAAAGGATGCAAAGTTTCAGTTAGACAGAAAAAATAAACTTCAGTGATCTATTGCACAGCATGGTGACCACAGTTAAAAATAATGTATGGTACATCTCCAAATTGCTTAAAAAAAAAATTTCAAATGTTCTCACCACAAATAATAATAATAATAATATTAATAATGAGGCAAGGTGATAGAGATGTTAATTAGCTTGATTTAACCTTTCTACAATGTATATGTGTTAGTCTATTTTTGCATTGCTATAAAGAAATACCTGAAGCTGAGTAATTTATAAAGAAAAGTGGCTTATTTTGGCTCACGATTCTGTAGATTATAAAGGTAGTGTGGTGCTAGCATCTGCTTTTGGTGAGGGCTCAGAAAGTTTCCAATCATGGCAGAAAGCAAAGGGGGAGCCTACATATCAGATGGTGAGAGGGAGCTAGAGTTGAGGGGGAGGTGCCACACTCTTTTAAACAACCAGATCTCACATGAACTCAGAGCAAGAACTCACTCGTTTTCATGAGAACAACACCAAGCTATTCACGAGGGATCCACCCCATGACCCAAACACCTCCCACTAGGCCCCACTTCCAACACCGCGGATTACATTTCAACATGAGATTTAAAACCATGTCAGTATACATACATCAAAACATGTATCACATTGTACCCTATACATATATACAATTATTGCTTGTCAAAGAAAGAAATAATTTAAAAATAAATAGGCCAGGCACAGTGGCTGATGCCTATAATCCCAGCACTTTGGGAGGCAAAGGCGGGCAGATCCCTTGAGCCCAGGAGTTCAAGAGCAGCCTAGGCAACATGATGAAACCTCATCTCTAAAAAAAATACAAAAATTAGCCAGGTGTGGAGGAGCACAGGTAGTCCCAGCTACTCAGGAGACTGAGATGGGAGGATTGCTTGAGCCTGGGAGGAGCCTGGGAGGAGGAGGCTTGAGCCTGGGATGGGAGGATTGCTTGAGCCTGGGAGGAGGAGGTTGCAGTGAGTTGAGATCATAGCACTGCACTCCAGCCTGGTGACCCATCAAGACCCTGTCTTAATACATAAATAAATAAACAAACAAAGGTGGTGTTAGAACAACAAAGAAAAAGAGTGACAATGCAAGGCACATAACTAGCATGTGCCAATGAGTGACCAAGGAAACAAGTGCAAAGCAAGAAAAGTTAGCCATTATCATGGTCCATGGATAATACTCTCAACCCCAGCTCTTGAGTGAAGCAGTATTGTGCAGTGGTTACGTTTATGGACCTAGTGGTCAAACTGCATGAGTTCAAATCCCAGCTTTATAGCTAATGGTTGCATTATCTTGGGCAAGTCATTTAATGTCTCCACCTTAATTGATTCACCTGTAATACAGAGCTGATAGGAGTCTGAAATAGCTGCTATAAGGACTAAATAAATTAATAGAGAGCATTCATAACAGTGTTTTGTGGACTTTCTGAAGCTGCTGAGCCTTCCAGTTGCCTTAAAGAATGGATTGGATTAGGGTGTAGGAGATGAAAAAAAGGCATCACAGTACATCAAGTGAATGGGGCCAGTGTAAGTAGAATATAGGAATAAGGAAATGCCCAGCTTGTTGGGGGGGTTAATATGAAGACCTCTAACTGGGACTGAAAGTTCTAATAACAGTAAAATACCCTGGCCTCCAACTACTAAGTGCCCTGAATGCTAAGATGAGTTTATTTTTCATTCTATAGACAATTTCCATCTCTTTCTTTCAAAACAAACAAATGATGATGCTGTATGAGTAACAGAAGATGACAGAACAGAACTGTGAACAGAATTAAGCCCCTGCAATCAAATAAAATTCACAGAAAACTTAATTTACCACATTAATGTTATGTATAATCAGTGTTGTGCTGGTAACCAGCTCTCCGGGGGGAAAAAAAAAAGGAAAATTCCTGATTTGTTAAAATACTGTCACTATGGCCCATTGAAGCTATCAAAATGAGGCACATAACAGGAAATTGGGAGGAGAGTTATGCAATCAGCTCTTGCTAGAAAATGGCGATCAATGACATTACCCTTATAGAACCAATCCAAATTTGGGGGTGGTTTTCTTTCTACTTTTGTGTGTGTGTGTGTGTGTGCGTGTGTGTGTATGTGTGTGTGTGTGTGTGTGTGTTCTCTGGTATCTGTAAATAATATCCATATTAGTTTCTCCATCTATTCTTTGCACATCACTGGTACATGCCTCAGATCAAAATCTCCCATGCTTTTCTGGGCAGATCCAGGCTGGGATCTCAGTAACACTGCTTCCCTGAAGCTGCCCAACCTCACTCCCTTCATTGCTCTGCTGTGATTAGGAACGGGCCGTTCCAAGGACCATGGGGTGCTCTGTGGGATAAGCCCAGTCCCTCTTCCATACACAAGGAGCAGGGGCCAGATGCTGACAAGAGGAAATGCATGGAGCAGAGAGAGGGAACAGGCAGATGGGCTCAAGTTTCCAAGACTCTTTGGAGTGTTGAGTCAGAAGGAGCTGTGGGGGAAGAGGGCGGGAACAGGGTAGTGGAATAACATGTAGACAGATGGGCTGAACTGAAGCTTCAGAGGCACTCCCAGCTTTCCACCAGGAGTTCTTACATCAGGTTGATGTTAGGGAACAACCCCAGCTTTAAAACTTATTTACACCAAAGTGCCAGATGACTCATTTGAGACAAGGCTTTGATCTTAGGGGACAGGGTGTTAGACAGCATGAGGCTTAGGTTGCCAGGTGTCTTCCCACAGTTCCTGTCTTGCTATGTTACCCACTCAATTCATGTCAGGATGACACTGCATTGGCATGACCCAAGGGAGCCCATAACTGACATGAATGTGTGTGTGTTGATTGGGGAGATGAGAAAGAGAACATTTCTTCCGGATTTTCTAGTTCTTATAGTTCATAGTCTTAATCCTCATCTCCACTTCTCTGCCACTTCTCTGGCTAAATCCAAAGCACAGCCTGGCTTGAGAGGACTTCTCTTCCTTGGGGGTTCTAGTCTATTGTCTGAGTTGTGACAAACATTTCCATTCCCGTAATTACCCACTCGCCTTGTCTCTGAAGAGGCATTCACAGAATAAACCAAAAGAATTATAGTGTTAGGAAGATGTCAAATCATTTCACCTCTGCTCCATCTCCAGCTTTTCCTTCTTCCCCCGTGAAATTTATGCAATTTAGTTGCCTCTTGTTGTTCATTGGTCTGGACTTAGAGCAAAGTGACTACTTCAACTTCTTGTGCTCAGTATATGCCACAGTTGCTTACATGATACTTCCATTTGTCACTTGATAAGCCTTTGCTAGAATTTCCTTCTCTCCCTCTCCAACCTTATAATGATCTTGAAGGCAATGTCAGAGATTAGGTAAATCTTTGTGTTCCCCGCTTGAGCACAGGTGAGCTGTCGTGTCAATTTCCTTACACTGCTGAGAAGAGGGGATGTGGGTGGACAGGGACCCCCAGAAACAACTTCACCCCTTTCACAGTTTCCATCATTGCCTCCAATGTCCACTCACGTTAGAAAGTTCGGGCAGAACCCAGAGTTTCAGGGAAAGTCATTTGAGGTTTGGTTTAGGCAGGAAATAGAACAAAACCAGCGTACCAAGGAGAATACAGTGGAAATGAGAAGGAAAGGAATGAAGAAACTGCTAGGCTACTAAAATGTCCAGGTATGAACTACTGAATATCCACCTTTGCGCTGTCAGTGAGCATAAAAAGAAATAGACAATGGCAAGATGCATTTTGAATTAGTGTGATTTAAGGACTGGCTGATGTGGAGAAAACATGAAAGAAGGAAGTCAACTTTGACAGAGATTTCAAGAGCAGATCACTGATGAAATGTGATAACGTTCAGAAAATACAGAAGTTAACATGAGCTTTGATGGAAACATAATGAGTTCAGTTTGAAGCATTTTGAAGTCAAGGTGATTGGGTGAAATATAAACGATGCTGTCCAGCAGGCACAGAATCTATTTGTATAACATACCTATGCCTTTTTTTTTTTCTTTCTCCTACTGCAGACTTAGATACAAACTCACTTTTGTCTTTTTCTGCTAGGCCAATATATATGTTCTCAGCTTAGAAAATGGACTTTTTGATTTGCTTATTTCTATTTCTTTTTACGGAAGTTAACACGTTTATTTGTGACCTATTAAAATCATGAAGTATTACCACTGGGTTTTGTGTTTTAATGGAAACATTTCATGTTTAGAGAATAATGATGATTAAAATTTATATGAATTAAAATTTTAGCCTGTAAATAATAAACAGAGCCTGGAAATATCTTCATACCATCATCTATCCTTCCACTTAAATCTTAATCACAAAGAAAATCAGGTATAGTTAAAATGCACCGTGCAACCTTTCATTCAGAGAATTCTTGTGCAAGGAAGGATTCCAAAAGGTTTCAGAAATACTAAACTTCTTGAAATTGAAATTGAAATCCTTCTTGGCTTCTCTACCTGTTACTCCCACTGCAGTGCTCAGTTTAGTGTCTGCTCTCCCTCCTTTCTTTTTCTTATTTTCTTTTTCTTTTTTTTTGTGAGACAGGTTTTTGCTCTTGTTGCCCAGGCTGGAGTGCAGTGGCGCAATCTCAACTCACCACAACCTCTGCCTCCCGAGTTCAAGCGATTCTCCTGCCTCAGTCTCCCAAGGAGCTGGGATTACAGCAACCATGCCCAGCTAATTTTGTATTTTCAGTAGAGATGGGGTTTCTCCATGTTGGTCAGGTTGGTCTTGAACTCCTGACCTCCGGTCATCTGCCTGCCTCGGCCTCCCAAAGTGCTAGGATTACAGGCGTGAGCCACAGTGCCTGGTCTGCTCTCCTTCCTTTCTTTACTTTTCTGCATCTTCTCTCATATTAATAATAAGCTTCTATCTTTCCTTAATTGTTTACATGTCTGCCTGTCTTCCTTCTCCACCCCATGAACTTCTCAAAGGCAGAGTCCCTGTCTTTTTTATTTTATATCCCTAATGATAGCTGCAAAGCAGACACTCAAGAAGGAAAGAAGGAAGTAGGTGGGAGAAAGGAAGAAGAAAGGAAAATGAAATTAACTACTAGTTTGTTTCCCTGTGTCACTGAGAACACACATATTCACCAAACAAGTAAACAATTGTCAGAATATTGCATTTTAAACTCCTGAGAGAAGTTGCTGCTTCTGTGGCAATTCTATCTAATTAAGTTTCCCCTTAAAGTTGTAATCTTTTCTTTCAAATCTCGTAATACCTCTTATTTAGGTGATCATACCAATTATATCTTTCCCACTCAACCCCCTGAAGTTATCCTTGAATACATGAGCCTTGCAAATTCACTTACTTCTTTTTATTTATTTTTTTTCTTTTTTTTGGTTGAGACAGAGTTTTGCTCTTATTTTCCAGGCTGGAGTGCAATGGAGCAATCTCGGCTCACTGCAACCTCTGCCTCCTGGGTTCAAGCAATTCTCCTGCCTCAGCCTCCTGAGTAGCTGGGATTACAGGCGGCCCCCACCATGCCCAGCTAATTTTTTGTATTTTTAGTAGACAGGGTTTTGCCATGTTGGCCAGGCTGGTCTCCAACTCCTCACCTCAAGGGATCTGCCCACTTCGGCCTCTCAAAGTACTGGGATTATAGATGTGAGTCACCGCACCCAGCCTCAGAATTTCTTACTGTATAATCCTTTTATATTTTGTTTTAACTAACACAAAACAATAGCGGGAGTTCTTATTCAGATAGCTGACAAATTCCAGGCACCTCCTGTACCGTAAGTGTCCCTCATACCACAAAGGGGAAAGCTGCCCTTTAAGAATCCATAAATGCAATGAAACTCTACTTATGCCACCCAGGACACAGTCATATTAACCCTTAGGACACAGGAATATTAACCTGAAGAAGTCTTTTATAATAGGATATAGTCAAAGTTGTTATTAACCCTTAGGACATTAACCCTTAGGACACAGGAATATTAACCCTTAGGACACAGGAATATTAACTTGGAGAAGTCTTTTACAATAGGATATAGACAAAGTTGATATTAACCCTTAGGACGTTAACCCTTAGGACACAGGAATATTAATCCTTAGGACACAGAATATTAACCTGGAGAAATCTTTTATAATAGGATATAGTCAAAGTTGACATTGTGCTAGAATATTTGAATTTTTTATTTTCTAGAAATTTTTTTTACTCTTTGCTACATTTACTGTTTGATCTCAAAAGAATGTAAAAGCAAGTTTTTAAACACACCATTATTTTCTCAAGAGGCTACAGAATTGATGAATTTTTTTTCTTTTTTTTTTTGGAATGGAGTCTTGCTCTGGTGCCCAGGTTGGAGTGCAGTGGCACGATTTTGGCTCACTGCAACCTCCACCTCCTGGGTTCAAGCAATTCTCTTACCTCAGCCTCCTGAGTAGCTAAGATTACAGGCATGTGCCCCATGCCAGGCTAATTTTTGTACTTTTAGTAGAGGTTTCGCCATATTGGCCAGGCTGCTCTCTAATTCCTGACCTCAAGCAATTCACTTGCCACAGCCTCCCAAAGTGCTGGGACTACATGCGTGAGCCACTGTGCCAATCCAGAATTGCTGGAACTGAATGCCAACTCTCAAGTGCCTTTCCTTTCACTAGATCTAGTTAATAGCAGGTGTCTGATACATATTACTGAAGTGAATATGAAAAATCCAGAGTAAGTAAGTAAATCATATTTTTTAATTAAAAACATATAAAGTACATTTTTGTCAAACGAACCTAATTGGCAAAGCAAAATCTCTTTTAAATTTCTGAGTTTCCACTATTGATTTAAAAAAAATGTAAAACAGTATTGGATTATAATACTTTTCAAACTCAAAAAATAAAAAGAAAAAAGAAAAAACAAAACAAAAACAGAAGTTGGGTAAAAACGAGTTCTGACTAAAAGCTGTGATACTGCCTCAAATGAGCCCGTGACCCCACCTATTGCTCAATTTCTATGCCATGAGGGTAAAGGGAAACGAAATGCAACTTGAATTCATTTGACTTCTTAAGTCTTACAGAGAAAGAAATTGATCAGAAAAGAGACCTTTTTGGAGACTGGTATTTTTTTAATTCTTGCTTGTAAGGCAGGGCTTGGTGACTTCTGGTCTCCTCCAATAGCTTAATTTTCCTCACAAAAGTAACCTTTGGTTCCACGAGCGTTGGCTTATATGTTTGTGCTCTGCTATTTCAGAGATAAGAGCCAAATGATTTTAGAAATCCAAGAGCAAATGAAATGTGCAACATTTTATCCTTGGATTGCTTGAGACCACCTCCGTATGCCTATTCCCTGGAGTGCAGACTGTCTTGCGAGCATTTGGTGCCACTGAACTCTGAAAATCAGGGCATGCAGCATCTGCTGGGGAACACAATCTGGTTTCTGTGGATCAGAAGCATTTCTCTACACGTTAGAGTCTTAAGGATTTTTAAAGAGAGCAGGTCTACCCATGCAACTCGTTACCCGTCCCTTTCAACTGGAGTCAGAACTAAGAATGCTCAGCAGATGGTTGTGGAGTGAGGTAAATTTACATGCAGCCTTCAGTCATTAGTGACAGATCTATTTTAAAGGGACGAGGTTGTGCAACAAGGGTACAAAGGCAGCTCATGGTTCTAATTGTTGGGCTCCATTAGAAGGGGTCTTTCTGGAGACTGTGGTTTCTTAGAGCACGGCAGTCTACCCCTGAATGAAAGGCATCCTGCTGGCTAATTAACTTGCAGCACTTTTCTTCTCTATTGTGCCTTGATTTTTTGTTTTGTTTGGTTTTAATCTCAGACCTTGTTTCTAGTAGGACTGATGGACTCTTCCATTATTTCACCCAAATATTTTATGAAGAACAGAGTTTCCAATCAAACACCCACTCCGATTTCATTACTTTCAGCATACTTTTCATTCTTATAATCTGCAATAAAGAGAGAAGATGATGAAGATTTAAGCTGGTTTGAGTAAGTACATTGCCAAAGCAAAATCAGAGGAATTCATGGAAGACTGGGAAGGTGAAAGGAATCTTTCTCTCAGAATTGTGATGGTAACAGATGAAATAAAATGTGGGAGCAAATGAAGCCATTGAAAAGAGAGACCATCATACTTCTGACCACTTGGGAAATACCCCCCAAATTGGCTTAAAGGCCCCATGAGGCCAGGCACAGTGGTTCACATCTGTCATCCTAGCACTTTGAGAGACCAAGGCAAGCAGATCACTTGAGCCCAGGGTTCGGAGACCAGCTTGGGCAACATGGCAAAACCCCATCTCTACCAAAACAAACAAACAAACTAGCCAGGCATGGTGGCAACTGCTTGTAGTCTAGCTACAGCTTCCATGAATTGTTCAGTGATGTTCTCTTAACTCCATGATCTATGGAACAGGCAGACGTGGAGAGACAGTGGGTGGAGGGGAGGAGCCTCAGATGGCACAGAAACCTGTAGCATCTAGATCAGAGTCACACTTCAGAGTTTAGAGTAACAACAGGCACTTGGCCCAGGACTGGGATTGTTACCGGTGGCGAATCCGTGCAGGTCTGCAGCAACCTCAATTCTTGTCTCCTTAGGAGAAAAACTTGCCTTGATGGGCATAAAGCAGGAGAGACTGAAGCAAGTTTTAGAGAAGGAGTGAAAGTTTATTAAAAAGCTTTAGAGCAGGAATGAAAAGAAAGTAAAGCGCACTTGGAAGAGGGCCAAGCGGACATCCTGGAGGTCAAGCGCAGTGGTTTCGCCTTCTGACTTGGAGTTGTATATGCTGGCCTACTTCCGGCACTTCGCATCCCTTTTCCCTTGATTCTTTCCTTAGGGTGGGCTTGCCACATATGTGGTGGCCCGCTAGTGCTTGGGAAGTGAGCATGCGCAGTGTGTTTACTGGCGTTGTACACATGCTCACCTGAGGCGTTCTTCGGGTGAATACCCCCAGAAGGTCGTATACCAGTTAAACTCTCATTTGACCTCTTAGTGCGTATGTGTGAGCCCTCTTGCCCAACTCCTGGGACCTTAACGGGAAGCTGATCATCACCAGTTACAGATTTTTCCTATTTATAGAAAGACTGCCTTTCCCTGGAGCTGGCTGGAACCAATTATTGTAGAGGGACAGCTACCAACCACCTGTTCATCACTTGATGGTCGCCTGACATTCCTGGTTGGGGCGGGGGGCACTGTCCTGCTCTGCTCATGTCTGCGTGACTACCTACTGCAGCAGGACCACAGGCAGACTTTTCTTAAGGAGCCTCCCAGGTTTCTTCCTGGTGAAGGACCCAGAGTTTGTGAGCCCAGGACTGCAGATAATCAAAAATATTAAATGATGGAAGCTAAATATTTAAAGTAATAACTCATAATGGCTCTCCAAATGTCTGTAAAAGGCTTTCACTTAACAATAGCTGGCAAATATTATGTCAGTGGAAAATACAGCCAAGTTTTGGCTCATCCAAAATGTTGTCATCACCGCCACTTTAATATTTAAGAGATTAATGTTTCAAGGCTCTTCCAGAACATTGTATTTGGATTCTGATTGAAAGACTTCTCAGTCCTCCCTCATTATTCTTTATGTGTGACTTTGGATGCTCTCAATACACTTAAATTGTATGTCCCTATGGGGAAATGGTTCTCAAAGTGTAGTACCTGAAGCAGCAGTATCAGCTTCACCTGGGAACTTGTTAAAAATATAAATTCTTGCAGCTGGATGTGGTGGCCCATGCCTATAATCCCATTGGGAGGCCAAGTAGGAGAATATCTTGAGCTTAGGAGTTTGGGACTAGTCTGAGCAACATAGTGAGACCCCATCTCTACAAAAAATAAAATTAGCTGGACATAGGGGTGTGTGCCTGTAGTTCGAGCTATAGGGGAGGCTGAGGTAGGAGGATTGCTTGAACCTGGGAGGTCAAGGCTGCAGTGAGCTGAGATCATGCCACTGCACTCCAGTCTGGGTGACAGAATGAGATTCTGTCTTAAAAACAAACAAACAAACAAACAAACAAATAACCTGGGGGCCACACCACAGACATACTGAATCAGATGCCTGGGGATGTAGCTCAGCTTGTATTTTAACAAGGCCTCCATGCAATTCTGATGTGCCCTCCAGTTTTAGAATTGATGCTCAGTGGGAATGAGCAGGTACTGGTGCATGATGATATGCAGGACTATTCTTGAGCCAGGTTTTGTGATTCATGAAGTGGGTAATAGTTGCTCAGCATTGTTTCAGTACTCAGTAGCTACGAAGCATTCTATTGGTATCATTGGTATTAAATATGGAGCAGAAGCATAACTCCTCTCCCTCATGGCCACAAGAAGAAAGATCAGTATGTTAGAGTCGAAGGACACCTAAAGCCCCAAAGCCACAGACAACTGCCAGAGCCCAAAATCGTTTGTCTCAAGAAATGTTAACACCCTTTTTGTGTTCAAGGTTTATTATTTCTTTACTAAAATTGTCCACTCGCCCCTTTGTTTTATTTTTCACACCTAAAAAACTAGCCACGTTTGAAAAAGAAAGAGTGCTTGCCACCCTTTCTGTCCTTAAAGTGAAGGCCTTGTCCATCTCGTTCTGATCTCTGCCCATCCATCACCATTCAGCACTCCTGCTGTGACTTCACCCCCATCTCCAATCTTACATTTTATTTTCTTGGTACTTTTGGGCATGCCTGTGTTGATGGTTTCAGAAGAATACATAGTATATTATGGGGTAACATTTACAAATGTTCTTGAGAGAACTAACTTTTCCCCCTTCATCTCAAGGTGTCGCTGCTTAATTATTACAGTTCCCAAATAATCTCTATGATGTGGTTAACTATCCCTACCTTGCAGAAATCCTAGAAGATGAGACGGACCTAGCATATTGTGTGAGACAGACCTAGCATATTGTGTTAGCAACATCTCTTAGAGATGATCAATTATTTGATATCAACACAATTATTGTGGTTACTATTGAAATTTCTCTTAGTTTCTTAGATTAGTACTATTGGAACTAACCGTAAATAACAAATTTACAAGAAAATCAGTCTCATATTATAGCACAAAGAGGATATATTCAAGGAGTTACACCTTTGAATCTATTATTTTGATATGCTTATAAAAATTACTATTTTAATAAATTTCCCAGTCACTCCTATTGTGTAGAAAAAGATGCTTCACTGCTTAAGTATTGTAAGAAAAGACTGGGAACAAGCAGATTAATTTGGTTGTGAGACCAGGAGGTTATGAGCAAAATGTTCTCCTGTGCAAATGAAATAGAAGCTTCCCTTCCCTTCCCTTGCCTTCACTTAACCCTATATTATTGGATACGTACCAGGTACTAGAGATTCTCTCCCTGGGTAGTCTGGCTTAGAATGGCTCCCCAGGCTCTAGCCATCTGCATAGCTGCTAGAGGAAAAAGCTGTTTCAGTTGGCTCCAAGAAAGTCTATGGGAATTATAATATATTCATAGAAAAGAGTGTGGAGTGCCCACTTGCACAGTGGAAGATCCACAATAATACACCTGGGTCTATGATAGCACCTTCCTGAACTTGGGCCACTTCCTCTTTGAGGTTTATGAGGCCAAAGGGATACACACAGAGGCTGCCTTTGTTTGTGATTACCTGGGAATTAGATGGGGTGTCATTCCCCCTTATATCCTTTCACTACAGCTTGTTCACTTTTGAAAAGGTGGAAAACTAAATTCTGTATTGCAAATGTCAAGTCAAATATGCTATATAACCAAGAAATATCAGTATAGAATATCATGTATTCTACACAAAGCTACGTTTTCAATATAATCCCCATAATTATTTCACTCATCAGAGAAATGTTTCCAGCTGAGACATAAAACCTTAGTCAATACATTAAGAAAAAAAAGAAAAAAAAGCCTTTTTCTTCGCAGTCATGGGGACCAGATTGTCTCTATTATTCATCAGGGCCTAGCACAGCACAATGTTGAGCACAAGCTCGAGGTGGGCAATAAATCCTTGTGGAATTGAGTTATATGGGAGTCAATTATTCGGTCACAGCACTGGATTAGGAGGTTGAGTTCTTGATAGATTTACTTTCAGTTGACCTGTGTGACATTTGGTATTTGGTTTTGCAACTTTGTTTTCAGTTTTTTCCATGCACCAATACTCCTAGAATTTTGCTTTTGCCTCTTTTCTTCTCTTTCATCTTTTCTTTTTTTCTTCTTTTTTTGTGGAAAGCATACATCCATATAGAAGACCTCCCTCAATACATTCCAGATCTGAGTTGCAGCACTTAGCTTAGCTTGTGAAACACTCAGAAGACTTGATTAGTATCATCCTATGGACAAAAGTCCTTAAGTAACTTAGAATGGATCCTTTATTTTTCAAGTAAATAAACTCTAAAATATGAGGACTTCTGAGGTGAAAAGAAAGTGTACGAACCCAAGAAATATTTTAAATGAATCTTGTTTTCCGTCCCTGTGTTCTGAGTAACATCTGTATTCACCCCTGCCTTTGCATTGATTGGAAACCTTTAGTATTCTTTGTACTCTCACAGTCCGATTTCTCAGAACTGCCTGTCCCAGTCTAGGCAGTTGTTTCATTAAACAAATGTTATTAAACAATTTTTTGAGTATGTGTCTTGTGGGGAGGGAAGGATGGGGGGTTAAATTCATCTATTTTTAGCCAACAATATTAACAAGAAGTGTTTGAAATGTTTCTGAAACCATAGTGTCATAATAAAAATAAAAATAAGGTGGAGACTGGGTTGTAATTAACACAGAGCTTTTCCATCCAAGATAGAGCTTAAAGGCCTCTGTTTGTTGCATCACTTTAAAAACAAACCCTACTGCCAGGGATTTCCAATGGCAACTTTACCGTGCTTACCCAAATGGAGGTAATTAACAACCCTTCTCTGTGTTAAATTAGGTATCCACAGAATTGGGAAGCTTCAGATATTTATTGTAAAGCAGAGCCTCTTTTCTTGTTAATCTCCTAAGACAGCAGACTAGTGACTCGCACCCATTAGAACAACTGAACTAAGTAGCTGAATGACAGGTTCTGAGGCCCCTAAGAAGAAAAAACAGTCTGGATTAGAGCTGCTTAACAGACCACTCACTGAGGCATGCTCCCTCCCCACGCCCATTTCCTATCCCAGAAAACAACAAACTTCAGATGACCCGCCAAAAACGACTACCTTTTATACTTGTAGTTGAATTATTTCTTCTCTGTTTAAAATTAAATAATGCAAGTTATTTTGTTGCTTTAGAGTGGAGGATTACCTCTTCCTAGACATCTAGTTGAAAAACTAACTGGTGTAGAAGGGAAATGCATCTCAAATAGATACAATGACATTCTTGTAATTGCCTCATTTGAAATTGCAGCCTTTCCCTGTGCTAATTGTCATCCCTCAGCCAATTTGGTACATTAAAGTAGATTGTTATTAAAAACAAAATTAAATCCATTGCCAGCATCTTTATTCTCTATCAGAAGAAAAATGTTAAATAAATGCAAATATGCCAGTTTTGCTCTTAACGTTGCCTGAAGTTGCAAGGATGAACTTTGACTTGAAAGATAATGAGTTACCCACTGTTGGAGGATTTGAGGTTTGGGTTGGATAATCCCAGATGATGTTGGAATAGATAGAATTTAAAGTTCCTTCTAACCCTGAAATTCTATGGTTATAAAATCTATCCTTTTCTTGAAAGAAGAAATATTAAAGGTGTTTGCAAGGAAATGGTAGCATAATGAAAGGGGAAACACAAAAATGATTTTTTTCCTTAATAAGCAATCACCTCACTTGGTAATAGTTTTTCTTCTTAATTGCTTGTTTGTTTGTAACAAATGCGGTGTTGTAATCAAGTGGCTTTTACAATAATAAAACACTTCTCTCAATTAAACTGTACTGCGAGGAATTCAAAGATGAACAGACGTGTTCCTTCTTTTAAGACGCTGATTTATAAGCATCCCTTTAAAAATTTACTTCTCTTTCTGATGATAAAAGTAACGCACATTTATTGCAGAACATTTGGAAACTACCAGGGACTATAAATAACCCAGAGTTGCCCCACCAGAGATTATTCTTAATATTTTTGGCGTATTTCCTTCATATATATATTCATATTCACATTCATACTAATTTGTCGTATTCTAATTTAACCCTTTCTTTAATGTTTATAATATGATTATATTACTTTTTAACACATGAATTGTCTCCAAATAAAAGCCAAAGTGATCCATTTGTTAATTTTTTTTAATCCTACCCCGCTGAAATGGACAAAGAGGAGCCCATCTCAATCGGGGAGGGGATCAAAGAGTTATCCTGTTCTCTTGATCAATTACGTAGCAATCAGCCATGATAAAAAGCCCAAATTACCAAATTAACAAAAAGAATTTTATTTAGTGGCCATGTATAAAAGCTAAATGGACAGTTGGAGACAGACAACAAAAACTAATATAAAACTAAAAATGTGAAAATTCAGCATTTAATGAAAATGAGAGCTTAGAAAAACTAGTATCCAGATTTATTCAGACTGAATTTCTGCCCTGGGCAATTAACGAATCATCCTTTAGTTCCCCTTTGTGTCTGTGCATCCAGCCTCATTGTCCTTGGTAGTAAATTATGTACACCCCCTGTTTCCAAATATTCAAATATAGTATGTGTCATAAAGTATGTAATTTGGGTCCTGTATATAAATTCTAGCCAGGGAATGGCTTGTAGTCATGATAAATATTCTATACAAGTTGTGTAACATAAACAAAGAAAACTACAAAAAAAAAAAATACAGAGAAACAAAAAAATTCCCATTCCTTTTGTTATTCTGATGTATGTCCCTTTGATTCTTTGCTTCTACATTGAAATAGACTTAGTGGGTAATATTGATAATTACAGCTAACAGTGACCAGGTGATATGGTTTGACTAGGTCCCCACTCAAAATCTCATCTTGAATTGTAGCTCCCATAATTCTCACATGTTATGGGAGGGATCCCATGGGAGGTAACTGAATCATGGGGGCAGGTCTTTCCAGTACTGTTCTTGTGATAGTAAGTCCCACGAGATCCGATGGTTTTATAAAGGGGAGTTCCCCTGCACACGATGTCTTGCCTGCCACCATGTAAGACGTGACTTTACTCCTCCTTTGCCTTCCACCATGATTGTGAGGCCTCCCCAGCTATGTAGAACTGTGAGTCCATTAAACCTCTCTTTCTTTATAAATTACTCAGTCTTGGGTATGTCTTTGTTTTTGTTGTTGTTTCGAGACAGGGTTTCACTCTTGTCACCCAGGCTGAAGTGCTGTGGTGCAATCTCGGCTCACTGCAACCTCCGCCTCCCAGGTTGAAAGGATTCTCCTGCCTTAGCCTCCCAAGTAGCTGGGATTACAGGCACCCACCACCATGCCCAGCTAATTTTTACATTTTTAGTAGAGATGGCGTTTTGCCATGTAGGCCAGTCTGGTCTGGAACTCCTGACCTCAGGTGATCCACCCACCTCAGCCTCCCAAAGTGTTGGGATTATAGGAGTGAGCCACCGTGCCTGGCCTGTTTTGTTTTGTTTTTGTTATTGTTTGTTTGTTTGGGGTGTGTCTTTATTAGCAGTGTGAGAACAAGCTAATACATCAGAAGTTCTGTTTCTTCATATCAGCACAGAGAAAAGTGACTTTCCCAGTCCAGTCTATCATATTCTCAAATTACTTTCTCTAACCTGTGAAACAAGACCTTCTTGGTGAACTTTATCAGGCCAGTTATTTCTGAACAGAATTACCACTCTGTGGTGGCCTGGGTAAATGTAATGTATTTACAATAATTTGAAAAGATTCCTCCAGGACTTTTATAAAGACAGATGATATTAAACTGAACAAATAGTGCTAGGTAAGAGTAAATTGTTCAGTTTTTTTCACAGAAGCCCTGTAGATTTAGCAAACCCTCCCAGACACAATGTCAAATTTCTCAGCAGGTTTCTTGGTTTTAGCTCTTCCCCCTAAGCAGCAATTAACAAAGTATTAGATGTTATAAAAGTTATTTCTTTGTTATTCTACCTGGGTTGACTACCAGAGAAAATCCCTGAACATTTTACCAATTGCTCAACAGATTTTCATCTAAAACTAGAGCGGATTGGCCAGGTACAGTGGCTCATGCAGGAACATTGCTTTAGCCCAGGAGCTCAAAACCAGCCTGGGCAATAGAGTGGGATCCCCATTTCTAAAAAAGTAATATCTTTTAAAAAATTAGGCATGGTGGTGCGTGCTTGTAGTCTCAGCTACTTGGAAAACTAAGGACGGAGGATTGCTTAAGCTCAGGAGGTCAAGGTTGTGGTGAGCTATGATTGCGCCACTGCACCCCAGCCTGGAGGACAGAGTAAGACTCTGTCTCAAAAATTTAAAAATAAAATAAAATAAAATTAGAAAGGATAGGTATGTGTGGGAGGGAGACTGGTTAACCAGGGTGCATGGGATCATGTAGGGGTTGTCTTTCATTTGAGTTCTTCTCCGTTTCTTTAAAATGTCTGATTATATATATTAGGTCTCAATGGCTTCATTATTACTATTATTTTAATTCATGTTAAATTTTATAAACATGAAAAATAATTGACAAGCCTAGAATCTCTTTTCTGTCTATATTAGAAATTAAATTCTATTTAGTACTTAACAAGCAATACAGGCATACATCTCACGTAATCCTTACTGTAATTAAGGATGAAATTAGGTAACATAAGAAAAGCAGATGTAAGTTCTTATTCTCCTTTTACACATAAGGAAATAAATTCAGACTTTTAGTAAGTTGCCCAGAATCATGCAGCTAATAAGATTCAGAACTAAAAATATAATACCTGTCTTCTGATTCAAATGTTTCATATCCAGGTGCCCATATACTAATAATTTTTAACTTTTTTAATGGGATTAAATGAGATAAAATTGAGTCTTATTGTATAGAATTGATCAAAAACAGCAAAATTTCATCTGGGTGCGGTGGCTCACGCCTGTAATCCCAGCACTTTGGGAGGCCAAGGCGGGTGGATCATCTGAGGTCAGCAGTTCAAGACCAGCCTGACCAACATGGTGAAACCCTGTCTCTACTAAAAATACAAAAATTAGCTGGGTGTGGTGGTGGGCACCTGTAATCCCAGCTGCTTGGGAGGCTGAGGCAGGAGAATCACTTGAACCTGGGAGGTGGAGGTTGCAGTGAGCCAAGATCGTGCCATTGTACTCCAGCCTGGGCGTCAGAGGAAGATTTTGTATCAAAAAAAAAAAAAAAGCAAAATATCTAAAAAGGCACCTAAAATGATAGACAATTTAAAATTTATAGCTTGACATATTTCTGTAAGTGTTTTCAGAGCCACTGGGGCCACAGAAGTCCAAGTCAAGGCAATTTTTAGTACTAAACAGTTGACTTTTTTCTGGTACACATCACAGCTGCTGCTGTACAGAGAACTAACATGTGTACATGACTAGTCCAGGGCTGGAGGAACATGCGAGGGGACTGTTGGAAAAGCTTTTGCTCTTCCTCTAGGTTTGGTAAATGAGGGACTGTAAACAATAATAATGAAAGATTAATAAGAGAAGAGGTACACAATTTTATTTTATTTTATTTACTTATTTTTTTGAGATGGAGTTTCACTCTTATTGCCTAAGCTGGAATGCAATGGCTCGATCTCGGCTCACCACAAACTCCCCGTCCCGGGTTCAAGTGATTCTCCTGCCTCAGCCTCCCAAGTAGCTGGGATTACAGACATGCATGACCACGCCCAGCTAATTTTGTATTTTTAGTTGAGACTGGGTTTTTCCATGTTGGTCAGGCTGGTCTCGAACTCCTGACCTCAGATGATCCACGCACCTCGGCCTCCCAAAGTGCTGGAATTACAGGCGTGAGCCACCGTGCCCGGCCCCACAATTTTATTACTATTTATATGCACAACAGCTTGTAGAAAATCAGTGAATCAAAGAACTGGTTAGACTAGGGGGTTTATAAACCCTTCTTAACCAAAGAAAGAGGGTTTGGTCATCAAAGAGTGGCGAATTGTGGAGAAGTCACTAGAAAATGTATGAGAGAAACTAATGGAAAGTATATTAGTTCATTCTCACGCTGCTATAAGGACATGCCCAAGACTGGGTAATTTATAAAAGAAAGAGGTTTAATTGACTCACAGTTCCGCAGGGTGTGGAGGCCTCAGGAAACTTACAACCATGGCAGAAGGAGAAGCAAACACATTCTTCTTCACATGGCAGCAGTAAGAAGTGCCAAACAAAAGGGGGAAAAGCCCCTTATAAAACCACCAGATCTTGTGAGAACTCATTTACTATCATGAGAACAGCATGAGGGTAACGGCCCCCATGATTCAATTACCTCCGACCAGGTCCTCTCACGACACATAGGGATTATGGGGACTACAATTCAAGATGAGATTTGGGTGGGGACACAGCCAAACCACATCAGAAGATAAGGACTATTTTAGTAAGTTTTGTTTATGCAAAGTCATCTCGGTGTTGATTCCCTATCTTTATAACATGGGTCACATTTTTCTTCCTGGTGGTGTGGGGGAGAGGGCACCTACCTCAAAGAACAATTTTGCTCTGCTTTTAGATGTACAAGGGAAAGACAGAGAACGGTTACTGCATCCATTGATTATCAATTGTCTTCAGCTCAAAATAATCCTTATGCCAAAGTAGCATATTTTGGGGTGGCATATTTCAACCTCCTTTATCTCTACCCTGCTGGAACTGTCCAGGGAGTTGCATATCTCAAAAGCTGAGTTGGTGGCTATAAAGAGGAGATTTGGGTTAGTTCCTGAGAGGTAAGAGACCTGCAAAGGGAAAGAAGAACATAGATCAGAATGAGAATAAATAAGCAGAAAAAAGCAAATTTCATCACATTCCCACTGATCTCACTAAACCAGGCTCCCAGTACTGGAAATAGGTCAGTCAACTTCAACAGTTGTATCTCATTTCAGGAGGCAGCATGCAGGTGGGAGTAGGGCACCCCTCTGAAGTTTGGCCTTTATGCTATGTGAATAATCACACACTTAAAGAGAGGCATTTCTATGAAAACAAAAGAAAAACAAAGATTAATGGTTGGAACAGACTCTAAAGCCAGTTTTTGAGTCCAGAAGGCAGTCGGTTGACAAGATTTCTAAATGTTGGATTCAAGGCTGGGTGTGGTAGCTCACATCTATAATCCCAACATTTTGGGAGACTGAAGTGGGAGAATTGCTTGAGGCCAGGAGTTCTAGATCAACCTGGGCAACACAGTGTGACCCCATCTGTAATAAAGTCAGCCATATGTGGTTGTATGCACCTGTGGTACCAACTACTCGGGAGGCTGAGGTGGACGGATCGCTTGAGCCCAGGAGGTCTAGGCTGCAGTGAGCCATGATCACACCACTGCCCTCCAGCCTGGGTGACAGAGTGAGATCCTGTCTTATAAAAAAAAAAGATAGATAGATAGATAGATAGATGGATAGATAGATAAATGTTGGATGAAGTATCTTTAGATGGTGGATTGAGGATGATAGGGGCAGTCTCAGTCACGGGCATTTCCTAGAGTTTGAAGGAACATCTGCTGGTAAGCTTCGTGAGTGGTCCAAACTACAATAGTGATAACTCCTTTGAAGCTATATTCAGTTGTCCAACTTCAGTTTCCAGGGCTCCAAGAATAGGGCAGTTGTGGTTCTCAGTGATGCCAAGTCACAAGTGTGAGAGAAGACTAGAAACATTAATTACAAGATGGCAGGATTCAGTTTACAAAGGGGGGAAATATCTCAATTATAATGAACATTCACAAGGGTGGGTTATAGTTTTCCATTAAAACATAAAATTTCTCTCTACAATCACCCCCAATGTGATCAAAAACAATCAAACTATGTCTGTTTGTGTTTGCCAACTGAGTCTAGTCTCATTAAACTTGGCCTGATTATTTACATAATAAGTGCAGCAAGAATAGTAATTTAGCACGTAGGCTTTTTTGTGTTTGTTCTTCTGGAACTTTTAATAAGGACTCTCAGAATAGACTTTTAAAAGCTCTTGAGAGTAGTAAGCCAAGCCAAGAACTAGCCATTAGACTCTGTCTGTAATACTTATACATTGGGGTGAATTTCCTGTCTCTTGAGGACTCCAAAACATTCTGAGTTTCCTGGGCCTGCCAGAAAGTGACCTTCCTTACCCACCTGTAAGGCTAGGAACCCTATAAACCAGATACCAGTCTTACTCTTCCAAGGGAGCTTTGTAAGCATTGGTGCCACATAGTTAACCTTAGTTCCTTAAAACCATTGGGTTATATGTGATTCCACACACATTATTCTCAAACATGACACTGCAGTCAAAGCCTTAGTAGGACAGCCCATGTTTCCAATTGTGTTCTGTTCCAAGGAGAAGAGATTCTTACAGAACTTAGGCAAGTAACTATATTACCATGAAAATTGGAATACTCAATAAGCATTTCTGAATTTTGGAGAGATCAGGTAGGGGTAAAAGATAAATATATCATTTTTGTTTATGAAGACATAATCTATTAAATTGTTGTGAATTATCGTTAGCTTTAGAAAGGGTTTCCTGACATCCAGAACATAGAACATTAAATAACCAGCAAGGTTTCAATCAAAAAGGCCATAAAAATTATAATTGTTTTTTATCAGTTCATTCAGTCCCATGTAATTAATTCTTGTTCTGCTTGATCTTAGGTTAGTGGATTTATGAATCTATCAGTTTCTCCATTAGTTCTGGAAATCCTTACTGAGTTCAGCAGTATAATCTTAAAGTTATTTAAGCAAAGTCAGCAGAAGCCTGTACTCCAGAGTACCTGCCATGGTTTTGTTCATGAATTTCCAAGATGCTCTTTCTTTGTTGAAGATGAGGCATGCTGGCCTACTGCTGACTGCATGAGCCTTCAGAAAAGCATCAGCATAAAACAATAATTATCTGTGAATGACAATGACTTAAAATGGACACGCCTAAAGATCTGATGAGAGTTCATGAGAAGTCAATTGATAAGGACATTTGGTTGTTTCTCTGACATACAAGCATTTTAAGATAATAACCCGATACTAAGGACATCTCACAAACAGCAAGGACATTGACAGATTTCTAGGAATTTTATACAATTTCTGAAAAATCATTATAACCATACAAATATAACCCAGGAATGGTTAAATGTATTTTCTTTATTTGACAATGCTTCCCATGCAATTTAACATATAAAATAAACTCATCTCTCTTTTTACAAAGTGAGGGAACAAATCCTTTGAGAGTTTTCCAGGGGTCCTCTGGGAAATTCCAGAGTCAAGTGAAGGTCAGGAAGACTTCATTTACAATTTGATTTAGGGAAGTTGTGAAAAACGTGAACAGGTTTGAACATTTGATTAAATGGGATCACAGATCACTATGAAACAATACTTAGTTAGCTATTTAACCAAAATGACAATAAAAGATGTTCAAGATAAATATGGAAGATAACATAACCATAAAAAACTTTAGCTCTTTCAACCTTAAAAAAAAAACTTGGTTTTCTGAAATAATCAAAGACGTGGTAAGTGCAACATAAAACACAGAATATTTGTTTTTCTAGGTGTATCAATCAAGAGGTAAAAAGCATTTCATAATCTCTTACCAAGAATGGACTACTGGGTACAGTGGTTCAGGCCTGTAATTCCAATGCTTTAGGAGGCTAAGGTGAGAGGATTGCTTGAGGCCAGGAGTTCAAGACCATCTTAGGCAATATAGTGAGACCCTGTCTCTCTAAGAACAAAAGAATAGATTAATAAACCAAGAAAACTTGCTCATTTAAAAGTAGTTTTGCATCAGTATACTACGTTCTAGTCCATTCTTGCATTGCTGCAAAGAAATACCTGAGACTGGGTAATTTACAAAGAAAAGAGGTTTAATTGACTCACAGCTCTGCAGGCTGTACAGGAAGCATAGCAGCTTCTGCTTCTGCAGAGGCCTCAGGGAGCCTCCAATCATGGCAGAAGGTGAAGGCAGAGTAGGCATCTTACATGGCAGGAGCGGGGGCAACAGAGGGTAATGGGTCAGGTGCCACACAGTTTTAAATGACAAGATCTCATGAGGATTCAGTCACTATCATGAGGACTGTACCAACGGGGATGGTGCTAAAACGTTCTTGAGAAATCTGCCCCCATGATACAATCGTCTCCCACTAGGCCCTACCTTCAACACTGGGGATTACATTTCAACATGCGATTTGGTGGGGAAACACATTTAACCCATATCAACTACTAAGCTCATTCTTTAAAACCTTATAAATAGAACCATTCAGTCTTAGCCAGCTTGGCCACACAATGTAAGATTCTCTCTCTCTTCTCTTCTCTCTCTGCCTCTCTCTTTTTCATGAGCCTTTACAACTTTCTTTTTTTTTTTTTTTGAGATGGAGTCTTGGCTCTGTCACCCAGGCTGGAGTGCAATGGCGGGATCTCGGCTCACTGCAACCTCCGCCTCCCAGCTTCAAGCAATTCTCCTGCCTCAGCCTCCTGAATAGCTAGAATTACAGGCACCAACCACCATGCCCAGCTAAGTTTTGTATTTTTAGTAGAGACAAGGTTTCACCACGTTGGCCAGTCTGGTCTTGAACTCCTGACCTCGTGATCCACCCGCCTCAGCCTCCCAAAGTGCTGGGATTACAGGTGTGAGCCACCGCACCCGGCCCAACTTTCTATATCAATTCAGATTTTTGTCCTTTATTTTCATCTTTCTCATTCTGCAACAAGCTTTGGATGACCTCTAAACTACTCTAGGATAAAAGTCACTGTCATTTTTCTTTAACAAAAACACATCTCACTCTCTTTGTATGCTTTGCCTGTGGAGTTTTGTTTCTTCATCCTATTATTACTGGTAGTTCATTTACATATATTTATTAGATTTCTTAACCCTTAGTAACATTAACTTTCAGTGAAAATGAAGAAATAAACAATTATAAACTGTCAGTTACATACATGCATTCTGTGCAAGATTAGCACAGGTATAAACACATCCTTTCATAATTTCTAGAGGCATGTTTCCTAACAGTACAACTTCTCAATGTGTTAAAAGAGCATGTTTATTAACAGATCCAAATACCTTTAGTCTCTGCCAAATTAAGAAGTCAAAAGTAGCCAGGCATGGTGGTTCATACCTGTAATCCCAGCACTTTGGGAGGCTGAGATGGGCGGATCATGAAGTCAGGAGATCGAGACCATCCTGGCTAACACGGTAAAACCCCATCGCTATTAAAAATACAAAAAAAATTAGCTGGGCATGGTGGCGGGTGCCTATATTCCCAGCTACTCAGGAGGCTGAGGCAGGAGAATGGCGTGAACCCGGGAGGTGGAGCTTGCAGTGAGTGAGCTGAGCTCGAGATCACGCCACTGCACTCCAGCCTGGGTGACAGAGCAAGACACTGTCTCAAAAAAAAAAAAAAAAAAAAAAAAGTAAATAAACTTAAGTAGATAAACTTTAGTAATTAATATTTTGGTATTTTATTTTCTTTGAAATTATCTACATATTTCATGAATATCCATCATTTAACTTAATATGACTTTAAGATTTCAAGTAACCAAAAAGATGTTGGAAACTATTTTTAAGTCACTGTACTATAAAACACAATTATTGTTGAAATAAAGTTTGTCAGAGTAATGACTCAATCTGATTAAAATGCAATCTATAAGTTTAATAGTCTTAAACCTCAGTAGTTATAATATTAGTTTGACTAGTAAGCCCAAGTAGAATAAAATGTGTGATATTTCATGTTGACAACTTGAAGACATAACTCTTTTTAAGTAAAGCAATAATATTAAAGTGTTAGTAGTGGTGAATCCATACAGGTGTGCAGCATCCTCACATCTTGCCTACTTAGAAGAAAGAGTTCAACTGACTGACATAGGCAGGGTGAGAGACTGAGGCAAGTATTAAAGCTAAGTGAAAGTTTATTACAAAGTTTTAGAGCAGGAATGAAAGGAAGTAAAGTGGAAGAGGGCCAAGCGGGCGACTTGCGAGATCAAGTGCACGGTTTGACCTTCTGACTTGGGGTTTTATATGCTGGCATGCTTCTGGGGTCTTGCGTTCCTTCTCGCCTGATTCTTCCCTTGGGGTGTGCTGTCCACATACTCTGTGGCCTGCCAGCACTTCAAAGCGGCCTCATGCGCAGTGTGTTTACTGGAGGTGTACGCAAGCCCACTTGAGGTATTTTTTTCCCTTAGCATGTCCAGTGTTCCTAGAGGAAGTTCATCCACCATTTTGCCTTTTAGTGCACATGCTCGATCCCACTCACCCAACTCCTGAGATCTTAGCAGGAAGCTGCTGATCAACAGTTTCAGGCTTTTTCTATTTATTGGGAGACTGCCTTTCCCTGGTGCCAGCTGCAACCAATTATTATTTTAGAGAGACAGTTAAGGGCTGCCTGTCCATCACCTGATGGTCGCCTGACATTCCTGGTTGTGGGGAAAGGGAACCCTCTCCTGCCCTGTTCATGTCTGACTAGCCACCTGCTGTAACAAAACTAGTTTTATTTACCAAAGATTATCTTATATCAAATAAACTTGAAAATATGTTGGTTACATTTAACCACTAAATAATATATTTGGTTATATTTCTGAGTGTTTTAGCAATACTCATAAGTGCTTTTTAAAGCCAACTTAGAATAGAACTCATTTATTGGTAATACCATCTGGAAGTGAGGAAATGTCACGTATGTACAACATACATACATATATACACACATAAACATACAATGATTTTATTTCAAGATTTAATTTATTTAAAGACAGAAACAAATAGGGATTATTTATTTTAAGATTTTAGCCACAGGTCAGGTGTAAATATAGAAACGCAGAACTCACAAATTTATATGAGCTGGCATTTTTGTCTTTTTAAAAAAATCTGAATTGTATTTCTGGCAGATGGAACAAGTGAAAGTTACCTGTTCAGTGAAGGCTAAAGCTTTTTATCAATATTTGTGGGGGAGACTTAAACAATTTTTTTCTTGACATAATAATTTAATGTAGACAGTAGCATTAGTCTCAGGTTATTGTTTTAGTCAACAGAAAATAAAGCTAGGTGGCTTTGGGGCTGGAAATCAAAGTTATTAATATTTCCTTGGATGTTTACATATCAAAGAGATGGCCCTCAGGTCCTTGAGAAGACAGTTTTGGGTGGTAGAATATTTTACAGCTGAAACAGGAAGAGAAAAGATGTAAACTTTCAAGTAGTCCCTTTAAAAGGGAGTTTTGGGACTTTTTTGTCTATTACCAGGGTTGCTGCCTATCATTATTATTATTATCAATTGTTATTTTCTGGGACAAACAGTAAATTCTCCTGGTGGCACTGAGCTTTGTCAAGCAGGCATTTTAAAAGTGGGATTGGGGAGATGGTTTTTGGTGGCTGTGAATTTTAAGTTTTTGTCTAAATCTAATTTATGCTTGTTAATTTTGTTAAGGGAGTTATCTAGTCTAACCATGATACACTTGTTTCCTTCTTTCAACTTGATCCTCTCATTGATAGCAATACGATATTTATTTAGGGTGAGAGCTCTCTAAATATCCTTCTAAACATAAAAGCTTTTTCAAATCCCAGATCCATCATCTGGCTTTTGACAATTTAGGATCTCCAAAGGTATACATGCTCCAAGATGTGATGCAAAACCAGTAAGACTTTTATGACTCAAAACCAATAATCCACTTTATGGTTTAACCAGGGACCAAGAGTTGTCCCCAAAGAGGGTGCAGAAGACTCTGCCCTCATGATCGAAAGTCATTCCTAAAAATAGCCAAAGAGGAAGTGAGCTGAGACCCTCATGATCACAGGCAGCAAAAATGGTGTTTGTGAAAATGGTATCTCCAGTGTCCCACGAAACTGAGGCATCTGCAATCCCAGACTTACGGACCTGTGACACTTGGGAGGCAATACGGAGATGGGACTTTTTCAGCACTAATAAGACAATGAGGAAAGACAACAAGGGCCCTGTATGAGCTAAGACACTTTATTTAGACAAACTCCTCAGATTGCCGGCATAGCCAGGTGGGAAATTTTGCTACTGTTTCTTAGGGTCCTTGCCTGACAGAGAGTCACCTCCAGACTCAGGCCCAACCGCCCGTGCTTCCCAGTGGACAAAAACACAGACAGGGGTGAGGCGTGGTGGCTCGTGCCTATAATCCAAGCACTTTGGGAGGCTGAGGCAGGAGGATCGCTTGAGGCCAGGAGTTGGAGACCATACTGGGCAAGATAGCAAGACCCTGTCTCTAAAAAAATTTAAAAATTACCTGGACATGGTGGTGCACATCTGTAGTCTCAGGTACATGGATGCTGATGCAGGATGATTGTTTGACCCCAGGAGTTTGAAGTTACAGTAGCTATGTTCGCAACACTGCACTCCAGCCTGAGCAAGACCCTGCCTCTTAAAAAAAGAAAGAAAGAAAGAAAGAAAAAAAAAACAGAGAATGCTCTTACTAGATCTAAGTCAAGCTCTCAGGACAGAAGAGAGGACTTCATCGAATTTCTTTTTTATTGGGAACCCACAACAACATGTGCTCAAAGGGACTCTAGTCTGCTGAGAACTTCAAATTCACCAGTCTGTGAGGCTGGCTCAAACAATAGGCTTATAGCCTGTGCCAATATTCTAGGCTATGATTTTCCTCCTTATAACAAACAACACAAAAGACAGAGACAAAGAGAAAACAATGGCTATCTCCAGGAGGAAAAGGATTAATCACAAAAGTCCTCAAGCCAAAAATCACAAAAGTCACGATACCCAAAGAATTAATTCTTACAGATGTTTTCTCCTGCCAATCTAAATTTGGAGAGGAAAAGACAAGGAAAGGCTCATACTGCACTCCCTCGACCAAGCTCCTTGCAGAAATCTTGGGGTGGGGGGGAGTCTTTTTGACTGGGCATGGTGGCTCATGCTTGTAATCCCAGCACTTTGGGTGGCTGAGGTGGGAGAATCACTTGAGCCCAGAAGCTCGAGGCTGCAGTGAGCTGTAATGGCACCACTGCACTCCAGCCTGGGCAACAGAGTGAGACCCTGCCTCTAAAAAAACAGTATTAAAAAAAGCAGTTTTTCAAGGGTGTACAATCTCCTACATCATTCTATCTATTCTTTGATTAATTATCCTCAACCCATTTAGCCATTCATTTATTGAACAAACATTGTATTAGACATCCACTTTCTTCCAAAAACTCTACTTTAGGGTTGAAAGAAACCTAGGGATGAACCTGGCACAGTTTTTGCCCTCAAAATTCTTACCCTACGGTGGGAGAGAGGGAAGATATGTTCATGATTAAGCTCTAAGTCAGAATGGTGAAAAAAAGACTTTATAGAAGTACAAAGAATGGAGCATGCCTCTTACTAAATAGTTGTAAGAGCGAGCAAGAGTTACTAAAGCACTTCAGGTTAAGCGGAGGCAGAGGGTAGGGCAGGTTAGTGATAGGGTACTTGTAAAATCTCCAAAGCATGAAAAAATTCCTAATGTCTTGAAGTAGCAGAATATAAAGTTTGTAGGAGACGATGTCCAAAGAAGAGACTGAAATGGTAGTTTGAAGCCAGTCTGTGAATCCATTGAATGGAACACTTCAGAGTTTAGTTGCCTCTTCTTGATGAAAGAGACTTACAGAGGCATTTCAACTGGAAAGTGTTTGATCTGCTTTGCTCATTTGAGGAGAACAACTTTGCTAGCTATGAACAATGACAAGCAGCATGAGGGAGAATTTGCTGGCACAAACAAAACAACAACAAAAAAACCTAAGTTTATGATGCAGCAGTCCCATTAACGAGCTGCCTTTATATACTTTTAGTTGCAATGTATAACATTCAGAAGTAACTTGGTAGTACTTATTAATCCTTTGCAAATCTTTGCCCAAATGAGTGACAGGGTCTCACTCTGTCACCCAGGCTGGAGTGCAGTGTCGTGATCCTGGCTCACTGCAACCTCTACCTCCCGGGTTCAAGCAATTCTCATGCCTCAGCCTCCCAAGTAGCTGGGATTACAGGCATGTGCCATCATGCCTGGCTAATTTTTGTATTTTTAGTAGAGACGGGGTTTCACCATGTTGGCCAGGCTGGTCTCGAACTCCTGACTTCAAGTGATCCACCCACCTTGGTCTCCCAAAGTGTTGGGATTATGGGCGTAAGCCACCGCACCCAGACTACAAAAACGTATTTATGGGGATGTTCAATGCAATAGCAGCTCATATGTCCATCCATAGAAGATGGGTTAAACTATGATGTAGCTAAACCAGCTAACACTTTTCAACCATTAACAAAGAATGATAGAGTGGGATGTGGTGGCACGTGCCTATAGTCCTAACTACTCAGGAAGCTGAGGTAGGAGGATTCCTTAAGCCCAGGAGTTCGAGGTCAACCTGGGCAATATACGATATAGCGAGACCCTGTAGAGATCTATAATACGTTCTGCTGTGAAAATATGTCCAAAATATAGGGGCCTTTTTTTTTTTTTTTTTGAGACAAAGTTTCGCACTGTCGCCCGGGCTGGAGTGCAGTGGCATGATCTCCGCTCACTGCAACCTCCACCTCCCAGGTTCAAGCAACTCTCCTGCTTCAGCCTCCCGAGTAGCTGGGATTACAGGTACCCACTACCATGCCCCGCTATACACACACACACACACACACACACACACACACACACACACACACACATACACATACACACATATTTTTTGTATTTTTAGTAAAGACAGGGTTTCACTATGTTGGCCAGGCTGGTCTTGAACGCCTGACCTCATGATCCACCTGCCTCGGGCCCCCGAAAGTGCTGGAATTACAGGCGTGAGCCACCGCACCCAGCCTAAGGGCTATTTTTTGAGTTGCAAAACATGAAGTTTTAACAGTTGTCATTCTGATATGTAGAATTATTAGGAAACCTACACTGTTTTTTTTTATACTTGTATATATTTTGTGGTTTTGTTGTTGTTGTTTTTTGTTTTGTTTTGTTTCTTTTGAGACAGAGTCTCACTCTGTCACTCAGGCTGGAGTGCAGTGGTGCAATCTTGGCTTACTGCAACCTCTACCTCCCAGGTTCAAGCAATTCTAGGGTCTCAACCTCCTGAGTAGCTGGACTACAGGCACACATCACCATGCTGAGATAATTTTTATATTTTTAGTAGAGATGGAGTCTCACCATGTTGGCAAGGCTGGTCTCGAACTCCTGACCTCAAATGATTTACCCACCTCGGCCTCCCAAAGTGCTGGGATCACAGGTATGAGCCATCACACCTGGTCCATACTTGTATATAATTTGAATTGTTTCTTTTTTCTTTTCTTATTTATTTTATTTTATTTTTTGAGACAGGGTCTGGCTCTGTCACTCAGGCTGGAGTACAGTTGTACAATTATGACTCACTGCAGCCTCAAGCTTCTGGGCTCAGGTGATTCCCCCACCTCAGCCTCCTAGGTAGCTGGGACTACAGGCGACCACCACCACACCCAGCTAAGTTTTGTATTTTTTCATAGAGATGAGGTTTCACCATGTTGCCCAGGCTGGTCTCAAATAATCCTCCCACCTCGGCCTCCCAAAGTGCTGGGATTACAGGCGTGAGTCACCACACCTGGCCTGAATTGTTTCTATTATTCACATATAACTTTGTAATCTTAAAAATATACTTAAGATTTTAAAACAGTCATGATTATAGCCTGGATTAAGGTAGTGTTGGCAGCCTGAGGAGGGAAGGCTTTGGATGCCATAGCCAAAGTAGATTGAAGAGGAATTGGAATTTGAGGGATGCAAGTGATGAAAAGAGAGGGGGAAGAGTCAAAGGTGACACTCACATTTCTTGGTAAATTGGTTGTTTGTTGATTCCACTAATAGAAATAGAGAAAAGAGACAGCAGAGGAGGGCTTCATTGAGGAGGATGACTTTGTTAGTTTCATTTTAGATTTAAGTCTGAGGGTCCTGAAAAGGCAGCTCTATGTTTGGCTTGAACCTCTCTACTTTCTACCTTCTCAGTAATTCATTAATATTTTGGATGTCCTAGCCTGTTGATGTGTGTGTACTGGAGGTGGTGGCGGTGGGAGCTAATATGTTTAGAGGTTAACATTTCATCTGTCTTGAACCTTTTATTCTCCTTTCATTCAGACCCTACAATTATTACTATGGGGAAGAAATGTGGCCTTGCCTGTGGAAATCTAGTTTTTGGAATTTTTTTTTTTTGGCTTGTTTTCCCCCTAAAACTTAGCCCCAAAAGGGAGAGAAGATTTTTAACTAGTGGAAAAAATGTCTTGGTCAGAAACAGGAGAAAGAACATAGCTATCCTAGACATTAATAATAATAATAATAATAATAATAATAATAATAATAATGGAAGCAAGGGAGGGAGGGAGAAAGGGAAAGAAAGAGAGATAGAAAGGAAGAAGAAAGAAATAGAGGGGGAGGGAAGAAAGGAAAGGAAAGAAAGGGGGTTAGGCATAATGCCTTGTGTCTATAATCCCAGCACTTTGAGGGGCTGAGGCAGAAGGACTGCTTGAGCCCAGGAAGTCAAGGCTGCAGTGAGCCGTGTTTGCACTACTTCACTCTAGCATAGGTAATGTAGGGAGACCCTGTTTCAAAAAAAAAAAAAAATAAAGAAAGGAGGAAAGAAAGAAGATTCCAGTGGAATAAAGAAAAAAGGAAAAAGAACAATATTTATAAGTACCTGCAGAGAGAAGGTGAGAAGACGAAGACCTGTTTTCTACTTTTTTGGGTAGCACTGCTAAAGAAATAAAAAAATACCCAAAAGTTGCAGGACTCTAATAAAATGGAATATCACCTCTATTCCTGCCTGTTCTTTGACTGGAGGAGTGGAAGGTGAGGAAATGGGGAAGTGCAGGATGAGTGATTCTGGAGAAGACATGGCTGTGCTCATGTTGGGCTGATGATGTCACTGATAACTACAACAAAGGGCTCAGCCAGGCACCCAGAAGCCTCGGGGCCACCGCACCCTAAGGACCATGCAGGCTGACACAGGCCTCTTCTCAGTAACCCAGAAGATGGTCCCGCCCTCTCAGGTCCAGGCCATACCCTGGGCCGTATCCTTAGCAGTGCTAAGGATAGTAAAAAACAGGTCTTTGTCTTCTCAACTTCTCTCTCCAGGTACTTATAAACATTGTTCTTTTTCCTTTTTTTCTTTCTTCTACTGGAATCTTCTTTTTTTCTTTCCTCTTTTTTTTTTTTTTTTTTTGAAACAGGGTCTCCCTATTTTTTTTTCCAGGCCATACCCTGAGAAAAACCTCTGGGGAGAGTGTTCCAAAATGACAAAGGTTAATTTTCTCACCATACCTATAGATTAGGGGGCTTTGAGAAAAAGAGGGTATGTGTTTAAAGTATTTTAATAGTGGACTGATCTATTTTACCTCCTGGACCAGATAAAATGGAAACTGTTCGAATTCATGGAGCAACCAGACATACATGTTCAATTATGAAAAACATACAACAGATACTTATCAACACATACATCAGGAAACAAACTTACATGACCCTGCTTGGCCATCACTGTTTCTTTTCAACACACACACACATTACAAATATATATGTGTGTATATGTGTATACGTATAAAATAAGTAGGTAAGAGCTGCTTATAGCCCTAAATCCCCACAGAAAACCCCACCCGTCTTCAGTTTTATGAAAGCACTGCACTTTTTCTCATTATTTTTCAGATCATCACAGACACTTCTGATCAGTTTTCCACTTAAGCTTAGCCCCAAATACACAGAGGCATTTTATGCTGAAAGTTAAAGAAGTGACAGTAGTTAGATTATCTTATGCCTCCTAGATTGGCTGGCTTTGAGCACTTTTTCAAAGTGTGTACCAACTAGGGTTTGTCCACTGAGTTGCAATGTCTTGCATTTGAGTCAGCCAAATGCGCTCATGGATAAAAACAGTAAGAACTCTCTATTAATGTAAATACGTTTTGTGAAGGTAAAGGTGTGCTTTAAAGGAAATTTCTGATCATGTGAGAAGTAGATGAGTAACATGAGGTTAGGAGAATGCAGCTGTGACCCTAAATGTGGAGAATACAGCCCCAGGGAGCTATGATGCACGGTCACTGGGAAGCTAATGAAATGGGCAGAGCTAGCACCAGTGGGGTAGAATTAAGGCAGAAGCTTCCTTCCCGTGCTGGACATTGTGCTGGTCTCTTTCCTGCCCGGCACATGCCAGGTAGGAGGCTATGATGCGATCACAGGTCATTCCATGCCATAGGAATGGATTGACCTGAGCTGGCCTTCATAATCCAGCAATAAGGAGAAGAAAGAGGTAGGACAGAAGATGATCCTTTATGGGGGATGAGTGGGGTGGAGGGGGGAAGCTTTTAGAGGAATTGGAATTTTCACAGAGACATTTCTGCTTAGATACTAACAGACATACATATTTGGTCAATATACATGTAGAATAAAAATTATTTGAATTACTTCAACAACTATGCATACTTTTCAAAAGGCTTTGACACTGGCCATATAATTTAGCCATTTGGCAATATTAATAATAACTTACTAAACTAAATTTGACATTGGGATAACAGAATGGTAAAATGCAAACTGAAATCATAGCTTTATGATCACATGAATTTCCTTGAACAGCTGTTCACTGTTATTACTACTTATACCTTTGTTAGCATTCCAAGAGGATCTGATAATCATAACTAGCATTGATTGAGCAATTATTATATACCAGACATTCTTCTAAGTGCCATTATCTCAGTTACCCTGCGTAACAACCTTATATGGTAAGTATCTTTTCCTAGTGCCTTTTATTGATGACATGAATGAGGAACTGAAAAAATAGGTAACTTGTTCAAGTCCACACAGTTAGTTAGTGGAAGAGCAGGAACTGAATCCAGGCAGGGTGGTTTCAGCACTTGAATCTTAGACATAATACCATATTGCCTTCCTGGTACAATGGATGTTTACGTAAGGTGTGTTATAGGGAGAAATTCCCATATTTTCTTTTTTATACTCGTATATTGTTTGAATTTGTTTATAATAAGGATACATCTATTTTGTAACTTGAAAACTACAAAGAAGAAATGGAACAATAATCCCATTCCTTTAAAAATAGCATTGCAGTAGCTATTTCAGGTAGTGAGCTATCAAACTGGTTTTAAATTTTTTATTTATTTTAGTTTTAAGAATATTCAAACAAAGACAGATACATGTGAAAACTTAGGACAGTAAAATTGTGACATTTCTATAAAGACAAAGAGGTAGGAATAAGGCCAAAGTGAAACTAGGATAATCTCAGGTCTTAACACTCTATTCTGCGTAATAGTTTATTTTAGGTAATTCTCTATATTGGTTGGCTTGTTGAAGCTGGTGTGTGTCTGCATATGTGTGTGTGTGTGTGTGTGTGCATGCGCGCGTGCATGTGTATAAAAAATCTTTTTAGTGGTTCTTTTTTATTTGTGCTTCTCAACATGCTTAAGCAAGTGATATCCTTCCATATAAGGGGCAAAAGAATTTGGGACTGTGAGGCAGGCTGACAAAGAGGAAATATATCCTGTCTAAGCAAGCAAGCAAAAGGGAAAGGAGTGAAAATGCTTGCAACATTTAGCTCTTCAGAAAAAAAATAAAAAAGTGGATATCATTTCTCCTGTAGTAGTTGATTTGTCACTTTCAACAAAAGGCTTAGAAACATATCCATTATAGATATGCCTCCTTGGGGCTCAGCTTCTATCTGTCAAACAGGGGTAATGGGTCAATGGAATTGATTATGTGATCTGTAAACTTTGTTCTAGGTTTACCATATTGTGAATTTTGAGGTTTGGTCAATGAATATGCAAATCCAACCAGAAGTATCATTGGATACAAAGTATCTGTATCATTTTTGAGAATAAAATTTCCAACAGTATTTTTATATATATCAGTGAAGATCTGTGTCAGAAAACAAAACTTTATGATATGGGAAATAATCCGGCTTATCTTTGACACTACAAAATATGGCATTCCAAGTCAAATTTTATGTTTAGGTAGAATAGGGAAGTATTGGTTTTGCAGTTTTACCGTATCAACACATATGATATTTCTGCATAGAAAAACAGACCATCTAAATGGGAAAGGGGAGAGCCAGCTAGTGGGTAAAATGCTCTAACAGTATTTTAATATTCCTCAAGGTCCAATTATGACTTGAAGATGTTGTTGTACTGATTAGCAATACTAACTGAAAATTTTTCTAACAAGTTCATAACCTACGTATTTTCCAGCTATATACTGTTGCTCTCAGGGATTGGCAAAGCTGAATCAGAACACTTCTTTGCCAAGACTTGTCTGCAAATTCTTAACCTTTTTTTGTTTGCCAAGAACAAAGAAAAATTGTTGTAAACTTAGCTGCTGCTGTAACATATGAGCAGTCTTTTCCGAAAATGCAAATTAGACAAATAAGAATCATTACATCATTTGCAGAAATGCAGTTACATTTGGTTTCTGCTATTGTGTGTGTATATGTATGTGTGTATATATATATTACTTTCATATCTTACTTGATACCTTTTGTAGTGCTTTACCATTTTCAAAGCACTTGCATATGTGTAGTATTATTTGTTATTTTCTGAGATTCAAAGTTTTTAACATGCTTCATGCTTGAAAACTTCGCTATTTCAATTTATATGATGCATGTAACACAACAAATGTTTTTATTATGGTTGTATGGAAAATTCTTATTACATCCCCAAATATATATTATACATTTTGGCAAAGTAAGCAGTTATTGATTTTTATTGCCACACGAACTGGATTTTCAAATATTACCAAATGCATCTGTTTTTGTTTTTAATACAAAAACATCATCTAATGGATAGTGATTTATGCCAGTATGTAGGAAATAAGCAAGTATTTTGGGTCAGGTGGATTACTGCTGAAGCTTTGATTAGGCTTGAAAATTTGATACACTGGAAAGCTAATTGTTACCCTATAGATTACTAACAAACCCGTTGCTTTAAATTAAACTGTATTACTGATTGTTCAGATTTTTTAAAAATAATGTCAACTTTTGTTTTAGATTCGGGGGTACATGTGCAGGTTCGTTACACAAATATATTGCATAATGCTGAGGTCTGGGGTATGAATGGTCCCATCACACAGGTAGTGAGCACAGTACCCAATATGTAGTTTTTCAGCCTTTTCCTCCTGACCCAAGTAGTCCCAATGTTTATTTTTTCACATCTTTGTGTCCATGTACATCTAGTGTTTAGTTCTCATTTATAAGTGAGAATATGAAGTATTTGGTTTTCTGTTCCTGAGTTAATTCTCTCAGGATAATGGCTTCCAGCTCTATCCATGTTGCTGCAAACAACATTATTTTATTCTTTTTTATGACTGAGTAGTATTTCATGGTGTATATGCACCACATTTTCTTTATCCAAACCTCTGTTGATGGGCACATAGGTTGAGTCCATGTCTGCTACTGTGAATAGTGCTGCAATGAACACATAAGTGCGTGTGTCTTTTTGGTAGAATGATTTATTTTCCTTTGCGTATATACTTGGTAATGGAATTGCTGTGTTGAATAGTAGTTTTAAGTTCTTTGAGAAATTTTCAAACTGCTTTTCACAGTGGCTGGACTAATTTACATTCCCCTCAACAGTGTATAAGCATTCCCTTTTCTCCACAGCCTCACCAGCATCTATTATTTTTTGACTTCTTTTCTGACTGGTGTGAGATGGTATCTCTTTATGGTTTTGATTTGCATTTCTTTGATGATTAGTGATGTTGAGAATTTTTTTCATATGTTTGGTAGCTGCTTGCATGTCTTCTTTTGAGAAGTGTCTGTTCATGTCCTTTGCCCAGTTTTTTTGTTTTGTTTTGTTTTGAGACAGGGTCTCACTCTGTTTTCTAGACCAGAGTGCAGTGGTGTGATCAGCTCACTGCAGCCTCAAACTCCTGGCTCAAGCAATCTTCTCACCTCAGCCCCTAAGTAGCTGGAACTACAGATGTGTGCTACCACACCCAGCTAATTAAAAGAAAAAAAAAATTGTAGAAACTAGGACGCACTATGTTGCCTGGGCTGGTCTCAAACTTCTGAGCTCAAGTGATCCTCCCACCTTAGCCTCCAGAAGTGTTGGGATTATAGGCATGAGCCACTATACCCAGCCCTTTGCCCACTTTTTAATGGGGTTATTTGTTTTTCGTTTGTTGATTTAAGTTCCTTATAGAATCCCGATATTAGACCTTTGCCCACTCCTTAGTTTACAAATATTTTCTCTCATTCTGTAGGTTGTCTGTGTACTCTGTCAATTGTTTCTTTTCCTGTGCAGAAGCTCTTTAGTGTAATTAGGTTCCACTTGTCAATTTTTTGTTGCAATTTCTTTTGAGGACATAGCCATAAATTATTTGCCAAGGTCAATGTACAAAATGGTATTTCCTGGGTTTTCTTCTAGGATTTTAATAGATTGGGGTCTTATGTTTAAATATTTAATGCATCTTGAGTTAATTTTTGTATATGGTGAAAGGCAGCAGTTCAGTTTTTCTTCTGCATATGGCTCGTTAATTCCCAACACCATTTATTGAACAGGGAGTCATTTCCCCATTGTTTATTTTTGTCAACTTTGTCAAAGATCAGATGGCTGTAGGTGTGCAGATTTATTTCTGGGTTTTTTATTCTGTCCCATTGGTCTATGTGTCTGTTTTTGTATCATTACCATACTGTTTACGTTACTATAGCCTTATAGTATAGTTTGAAGTCCAGTGATATCATGCCTCTGGTTTGTTCTTTTTGCTTAGGATTGCTTTAGTTATTCAGGCTCCCTTTTGGATCCGTATGAATTTTAAAATAGTTTTTCAATTCTGTGAAAAATGATGTTGGTAGTTTGGTAAGGATAGCATTGAGTCTATAGATTGCTTTGGGCAATATAGCCATTTTAATGATATTAATTCTTCTAATCCATGAGCATGGAATGTTTTTCCATTTGCTTGTGTCATCTATTTGTTTCTTTCAGCAATGTTTTATAGTTCTCTTTGTAGATCTCTTTCATCTCCTTGCTTAGATTTATTCCTAGGAATTTTATCTTTTGTGCGGCTCTTATAAATGGCATTGCATTCTTGATTTGGCTCTCAGCTTGATGATTATTCAGGTTATTGTTTTATAAAAGCCACAAAAATGTTCCATTGGATAAAAGTCATGCTTCTTAGTTAATAGAAGTCATAGTACATAAGAAGGTAAGAGTGTCAAATTATTACTAATTGTGAATGAATAATTTATCAAGAAGAGCAATTCATGATTTTGTTTGGTCAGCAACTACCACACCCTAGCGATGATGAATTCTCTAGCAGATTGGAAAAATACTTAGGGAGGGAAAAAAGATGACTTTACTGAGGATCTCTGGAAATAGGAAAATATTTAAGAAATTCTATAAGTAAAAATGAGTAATTTTATGTCAGAATAAAATAAAATTTGGCTGAATTTGTGGTTCTCCATCTGCCTGCTTGCACCTATTTGGGGCTTATTCTAACTGTGTCATTACCCTGAACAGCATGATATAGCTGGAGCCTAAGTGAGTTCTTTGTTTTCCAACCATATTGCCCCCTTTTCTTTTTATAAAATACATCAAATTCCTTACAGGTTTGTCTGTCTGGAGTACTTATCCCACCTTCTTTACTTTGTAAAGTACTATTTCTTTTTTAGGTGTCCATTTAAGTTCACATCCTTGAAGAACTTTTCTTTTGTAATAAAGACTAGATTCATATCTCCTGTTAAACACTCTTACAGTATTCAGGACATATCTTCTAAGTGGTGCATGTGGGGTGGCTAGCAGAAGAAGAATTGTATTAGGTATCACATTTGAGAGGAAGGAGGCCCAGTGGAAAAAGCTTCATCAAAAGAAAACAAAGGAGGTGTTTATACGTTTCTCAAAAGGCATGTATTTATGTGTTGGTGAAAATTGCCTTAATAAGTATTACATGTCTAATGTGTGTATAGTAACGTGTAGCTCTACAAAATATACAAAAAAGCTAAGCACACAGCCTATGCTTTTGAAAGCTTGAGATATATTTGGGGAAGTAACTCTGAAGGGATGTCCCATGTAGCCTCATATGGAGCATAAAATAATGCAATGGTATTTATCAAATGACATGTATGGGACTGGCCCGTATGGGGTCATTTGAGTACTAAGACACGATTTCTTTAACTTGCAGTACTTTCCCACAATATTCATATGAGTTAATACATTATACTTACGAAATTGTCCCTAAGATAATTAAATTAAAAATATATTACAATATTAATATGTAAACACAAATTGGTTTAAATGTTCTCTAGCAAAGATCAAATCTAGGACAGAGAAACAGGAGAAGAAAACAGGAAAATGAGGCTCAGAGCAGGGGAATGCTGTGTTGTTTCAAAGCCCTGGATGTCAAGATCCAAGGAAAAGACGAACAGAAAATAAAACCACTACCAAATATAAATATTTATTTTAATATCTCACAATTTTGTCCTAGGCCATTGCTGGTGACAGACTTTCCAATCCTTTTCAGGACTTACTCGTAACATCCTTTTCATGCTCATTATTTTGATCCCGAACATCCTTGCAATTCAAAGAGCATATAGAAGCAGAGTGAAATTAGCATAACGTCACCTATTGCTAGGATGCTCATTACCTCTACTTCCAGAACCTGTCGAGGAGGCTTCCAGGAGCCCCAGAAACACAGAAAAGCGAATCTTCAAAAGCCCAGAGCAGATAGAGAAGAAAATTCTATTTTGAAATCCATAAAGAATCTCATAATTGCTTGCAATATCTAGTACCAGTTGTGTGGGTGACAAACTGACCTATGGCAGAATTAGGAATGTGAATAGGAATGAGGCTTGGAGTTCCCCGTTCCTGCTGCCCTAACTCCCACTGGAATGTAATTTGTACAAAGAGTGACAACATGTGAAGATGTAAGAAAGAGGACTAGAGATGTGTCCTCCTGGGCTGTACAAGGAAGAAAGCTTTTTATGACCATCCAACTCTGCAAAGGACCTAGTTTCCCAGTGCTTATTACCATAAGGATGCAGAAAAAAGAATTCACAGACATAAGATTTCATGTGAAAACCAGGAAGAAAAGGTTACTGTATTTTTTAAAGGAATACCATTTGATTTGGTGTAATGGCAGGGTAAAGAAATGAGAAATAACAATGGGGAAAAAAAGTTGACTACAAAGATGTGAATAAGATCAGATGGCATAGTAATTTTATTCATAATTAAAAATCTGGTTCAGTTGACTGAGAGGTTTAGTTTCAGGAGCATTAATAGTAGACTACTGGATACAATGTACATGTTTAAGTAAATCATAAATAAGTTTCTCTTAAGAGCTACTTTAATATTGTGGCATTCTAACTAACGAGTAGTATGATAAAATTACGCTGTTATTATAATAGCAATGTATCAGTTTTTCTGTTGATGAGATTTCTTAGGGTTAGAATATTTTTTACCAGATATGAGATAGACTTACACTTAAATACTGTTGAATGTTGCCATATAATGTGGCTATTATCTTAGAGTTAATTAAGGTTAATTTAGTTTTGAGCATTATTAAGCTCTTTGAGAAAACTGGAAGACATCAAATTCTTATAAAGGAAAGCAGGACCTATTTGTTAAAACAAAAAGAAAACAATGGTATAGCTCTGTATTCAAGATTAGTTTTCTCAATGGATACTTTGCCCGTAAACATTAAAACTCACTAACCCTTAAAATAAATAGTTCTGAATGCATGCCTCTTAACACAAGTTAAAGGTTGTTATTTCATTAAGCTAAATGTAGTATGTATAACTGATTTTTTTTTTGAGGGAGGAGGCATTACGTTGTAAAAGGAAATGGCTTCAGATAATATCTATGAAAATAATCATAATAATGAGATTTTACACAAGATTAGAAACATTTTCAGATTTGGATAGAAATTTACACAAACCAGATTTCCCCAGGGAGATCCTAAGATAAGCTAACAATAATGTCACACACATATTCTGTTATTTTATTTGCTAAATTCTAAATTAAATTTCTGCTCTGGTGCTGTGAAGGTCACCCAGTGTACTTTTTTAGATAATACAAGAGATTCCAGGATAGAATGAAAACCAAACTAAGCAGAATATTTTTCCTTCCAAGAGATCTGAAATTTGTGATAAATACGTTTGATTTTTTGTGTGATCTTATTTGGTAAAAGTACCTTTTTCAGAAGCTCCCCCAAGTCTCTATACCCTTCTTTGTGCTACTGTGTTTTCTTGTGTATTGGAGGTGGATATGCAAAATACAATTGGGATAGATTTTCACCTAAATTTCTCACATTTTCATAAGTGTTCTGCTCTTATTTACTGCTTGCAGTTCACATGTGGATACTGCACATGTGCGCACGCACACACACACACACACACTCTCTCTCTCTCTCTCTCTCATATATAAAGAATAAAAATGCAGGCACTGTAATAGAATACGTGTATACTTAGGGAGCTAAAGCCTGGCTTCACCGCTCAGTGCTGGTGTGAACTTGGAGAGCTTACTTAGCTCAGGTCCTTTTGTTTTCTTGTGTTTTTTATTTTTGAGACAGGGTCTTGCTCTGTTGCCCAGGCTAGAGTGCAGTGGCTCAGATTTCAGCTCACTGCAGCCTCCAACTTCTGGGCTTAAGCAATCCTCCCACTTTTGCCTGTAGCTGGGACCACAGGCACGTGCCACCTTATCTGGCTACTTTTTTTTTTTTTTGTAGAGACAGGGTCTTGCCATGTTGCCCAGGCTGGTCTCAAACTCCTGGGCTCAAGGGATCCACCCGCCTCGGCTTCTCAAAGAGCTGGGATTACAGGCCTGAGCCCCTGTACCCAGCCTAGCCCAGGTTCTTTACCTGTACAATGGGGATAAGAGTACTGATATCACAGGGTGGTTGTGAAATTAAAATGAGATATGTAAAGATACATAAAGCTCTTACTAAAGTGCCAGCAATATAGGAAGGAACAACAAATGACATTTACTCTTTTTATGCTGTCTGAAGTCATATGAATATATAGTGAAGTTTTCAGCGTAGGCTCTATGTGAGAATACAGCAGTCCCCCCTCGTCCAGTTTTGCTTTTGGCAGTTACAGTTATCTGCCGTCAACTGCAGTCTGAAAATATTAGATAAAAAATTCCAGAAATAAACAATTCGTAGGTTTTAAATTGTGCACTTCTCTGAGGAGAGTGAAATCTCGCCTGTCCTGTTCTGTCCCGCAGGGGACATGAGTCCTCCCTTTGTCCAGGGGATCTATGCTGTCTACACTCCCCACCCTTTAGTCACTTAGTAACCATCTTGGTTATCAGATTAACTGTCACAATGTAGCAGTGCTCATGTTTAAGGAACCCTTCATGTAATGATAGCCCCAAAGTACAAGAGTAGTGACATCAACATATTATTAATATTATTTTTTATTATTAAGTATTGTTGCTAATCTCTTACTGTGACTAATTTGTAAACTAAACTTGATCATAGGTATGTATGTATAGGTAAAAAATAGTTTATATAGGGTTTGGTACTATCCATGGTTTCTGGCATCCACTGGGGATCTTGGAACATATTCCTGTGGATAATGGGAACTACTGTAAAGGCAAATGGATATAGAATATCTTTTAGGTTTATTTTCTTGTCTGTCTTTCCCTAAAGCAATAAATATAAAGAAAATCTACATGATTGGTTTTGACAACACACAGATGTATTATATTCTGCCTTTGAGGTGCTCAGTATTCCAATATTTCATTTTGTAGATGTGAAAATTAAGGTAATCAAGGGTGGAAATGCTTATTGGAGATCATGGAACTGGCTCGTAATGGAACAGTCATAGAGTGCTGGTTTAACCAAGTTGAATACAACGTGAATGCCCCCGTGAAAAGCAATGAATACAGAAGTACTTAAAAGAGTTTACCTAAGAAAATAAATAGGAAGAATGAAACTTAAAGACAGAGAGGGTATATTAATATTCATTATCACTGAAGAGAAGTAAAGAAATTTAATTTTTTAATATTATAAGTTGATGACCTCAAGCAAAGTCAAGTATTGAAAAGTGATCGTTTCAAAGATTGAAATTGAGTGAAAACATTTCAGGAAAAGAGAGTTTTAGCTATTCTTAAAGAAAGGGAAAAAAGCAGAGTCAAGTGTAGCTTTTTGAAGAAGGTACGGCAGGAAATGGCTTCTTTTACTCCCTCAATTAAAAGTGGTAATGGATGTGCCTAACTGAAATTCCCATAGGAAAAGTTTCTTTAGTTCATCTCTCTCTTCCTCCTTTTTTTTTTAGTTGACTTCCTATGTAAATATGAGAGCTCTTAATAAAAATATGACAGAAAGTTGGAAAGAGTTTTCCTGAAATAAGTACCAGATGAGTATAGGGGTTACTTGAATTATGTGCAGAAGAGAAGATGATACTCTACAGGCTTGGCTTTTCGGCGACAAATCTGAAGACCATCTCCATTGTGAATATTTCTCGTGTGGCTTGGACTTCCTCCGTTCCAGAGAAAGAATCAGTCCTTTGGGAATCTATGAAGTGCGTCCTACTGTGCTAGGCCTCAGCCACTAACACAGGTCCCTAGAGAGCTATGCTGTCTTGCTCCATGACCTCCAGTAAGAACCCCTTCTTACTGCCCTTTCATTGGTTAAAACAAGACATTTGTTGGGACCTCATTGTGGGCTAAGCACAGTGCAGTTAGTTTCCAAATAATGTTGCTCATTGGATCATTATTTTATTTTTTCTTTCTTTACCACCCCCCACAGCCATCTTTCCTTATCTGCAATATTCCATGTACATTATTTACTTTCAGCAAATGAGGTAGATCACCCTTGAATGAAAAGACTGAAAGTGACTCACCTTTCTTCCTCCTGTCCTATTACTGTGTTCTCACGGCCTTGGATTTTCTCTGGATAACCACATATCCTAGTTCATGCTTTTGTGTCATAAGGAAAAGTTGACACTCCCTATTGAAAAGCTAAGCTTTCCTTCCTGCTATTCATCTGGACACTTCTGCCCTTTATTAGGAACTTGATTCAACAGTGCTCTCTTCTCTTGCATCTTCAATTTCTCCTTTTCTTGTTTCTTTCCTTTAGGTTTAAAAACGTATTTGACATCCTTAGGTCTTTCCTACTGTTAAAAACAAGCAAACTCAGAATCCTTTTCTCAAACTTAATACTCTGTTGAGTTGGCACCCAATTTGCCTTATCATCTAGGCTGGACTGAAGTGGTGCCATCATAGCTCACTGCAGTATCAAACTCCTGGACTCAGGTGATCCTCCCACCTCAGCCTCCTGAGTAGCTAGGACTATAGGTGCCCACTACCACGTCTGGCTGATTTTTAAATTTTTTGTAGATATGGAGTTTCAATATGTTGTCCAGGCTGGTCTTGATCTCCTGTGCTAAAATGATCCTCCACTCTCAGCTTCCCAAAGTGCTAGGATTACAGGCATGAGTTCATGACCAGCCATCAATTTGTCTATTTTTATTGTTAAGTTTCTCAAAGAAATGCTCAATGCCTGGGTCAAGGACTTCTACAGATCCCAAGATTCCTTAGGACATCCCTTTCCAACTACTCATCTATTTGATGCCAGATTTTCCACATATACGTCCACCAAAACAACATATTGCAGCAGATTGAATGCAAAAGCAGATATGAGAATCCTGCTGCCTTCTATGAAGCAAGACATTAAAGAGATTTGCAAAAATGTAAACCAGTGCTCTCTTCTTGCCAAAATTATTTTTTTTCATTAGGGAAAATATATTTTTCATAAAAACTAGGTTATTTATGCTACTATTTAATGGAGTTAGTGTTGCTATTTTTAAAAGAGTTTATTTTAAAAGTCTTAACTTCTTTAGTGATAATTTCCAGTACAATAAACACTGGTAGATCTAACCCACAGTATCAGAAGCTCTTTGGAGGTCCTCGGTAATTTTGAGAGTGAAAAGGAGTTTTAAAATAAAAGTAGTTGACACGTTGTGAGGCCAAGGCAGGTGGGTAACTTGAGGTCAGGAGTTCAAGACCAGCCTGACCAACATGGTGAAACCCCGTCTCTATTAAACATACAAAAATTAGTTGGGCGTGGTGGCACGTGCCTGTAATCCCAGCTACTTGGGAGGCTGAGGAAGGAGAATCACTTGAATCTGGGAGGCGGAAGTGAGCGAGATCACATCACTGCACTCCAGTCTGGGAGACAGAGTAAGACTCTGTCTTTATATAAATAAATAAATAAATAAATAAATAAATAAATAAATAAATAAAAATAGGAGTTGAGAACAGTAGGTCTACATTCATGATTGCTTTTCCTTACCACTGTTGCCTCCTTTTTTTAAATCTCTGATGAAAGAACTGGCTCCACTAGTGTCCTATATCAGATTTCTTAGGCTGGGCATGGTGGCTCATTCCTGTAATTCCAGCACTTTGAGAGGCTGAGGTAGGAGGATTGTTTGAGCTCAGGAGTTCAAGACCAGCCTGGGCAACATGACGAAACTCTGTTTCTACAAAAAATGCAAAAATTAGCCCAGTGTGGTGGCATGTTCCTATAGTCCTGGATACTTGAGAGGCTGAGGTGGGAGGATTGCTTGAGCCTAGAGGGTGGAGGTTGCAGTAAGCCGGACCTTCTAGATAGAAGCAAGTCTCTTACCTTAGCCTCCTGAGTGGCTGTGATTTCCCTAGTTTTATATCCTTCCTAGTTGCTCAGCAATGTTTAACAGTGCCTACAGAGGCGAGAATCACAACTGCTTAGCCTGGCCCTGAGGCTGCCCCTGTGGCACTGCTGAAAGCCAGTCTTTTATCACAAGGCAGTTTCTCTAGACAAGATTATTCTCATCTTAAGCATGAGGCAGGGGTGTGTGTGTGTGTGTGTGTGTGTGTGTGTGTGTGTGTGTGTATGTGTGTGTAGTGTCATGTCTAAGTCTACTTGCCTGCTTTCTGGGAACTGGTAAGAGATAGGAAGATAGAAGTCGTCATCATTCCAAATGTAGGCTTTCACTTAATTTATCTATTTTCAGTCTGACACCACATATTTACATGTCTCTCAGCCTGCATCCCTAAGCTCAAAATATTTCTGCTTTAATCTCTTCAGAGACTGAACCTCCTATTCCCCACTACATGGAGAAGGCTTAGTTATCTGTTATTCAAGGTGTTGCATGGATCTGTGTATATACTTTAATTCACTCCTTCTGTTTTCAGCACCAACACCTTCCCCCTTTCCTCCTAGCTTCCTTGATACTTGGTGCTTCCAATTTTTGAGGCTTTCTATAATTATTTGCACAAATCAACTTTCTTGTTCATTTCCTTCTTTATATGAGCACAGATTTCAGCATTTGTGACTTTGACAAGTCAGTTGTTACAAACTCATCAGCTGCCCATCTTATAAAATTTCTTTTTTTTGTATTTTTTTAATTATTATTATACTTTAAGTTCTAGGGTACATGTGCATGACGTGCAGGTTTGTTACAAATGTATATTTGTGCCATGTTGGTGTGCTGCACCCATCAACTCGTCAGCACCCATCAACTCGTCATTTACATCAGGTATAACTCCCAATGCTACTCTGTCTCTTCTAGCCTTTTCTACTCTGTCTCTTCTAGCTTTTCTTTTCTTGTGTGTGAATACCCATTTTATTTCTTTACTTACCCTCATTTTAGTGGCATTTCAAAAGGTGTACTAGTTACCTATTGCTATATAACAAATTACCATAAACTTAGTTGCTTAAAACAATGCACATTCATTCTCTTAGCATTTCTGTGGGCCAAGGAACTGGGTGTAGCTCAGCTAGGCTCCCTACTTCAGAGTCTCTCACAAGGCTGCAATGAGGTGCTGGCCAAGACTGGGGTCTCATAGGAAGGCTCAAAAAGAAAAGCATCTACTCGTATGCTCCCAGAGTTACAGGCAGGTTTCAGTTCCTGATGAGCTGATGAACTGAGAGTCTTGTTCTTTAGTGACTCTCGGCCAGAGGTCACCCTCATCTTTTGCCACATGGCCCTCTCTCTATAGCAGTTTGTTTAATCAAAGTTAGCAATGGTGAGAATCTGCCAACAAAATAGAAGTCACTATTTTATATGACATAATCACAGAAATGACATCTCATCATGTTTGCCACATTCTATTGGCTAGAAGCAAGTCACCAGGCCCGCCCATACTCAACATGAGGAGATTACAAAGGGCATAAATACCAGGAGGAAGATTAGAGGCTATTTTAGTCTGTTGATATAGGACGCAAAGGTGATAAACACATGGGTCCAAGTCTCTCTCTATAAGTGGAGTCCCCATTCTCTCTCACTTCCATCATGCTTACAGTCCGCTTTTCTTGTCAAGGTCAATAGTGACCTCCATCTTGCACAATCCAGTGAACTATCCCAAGTGTTCATCATTCTCAAACAACCAGTAGCAACTGACATATTCTCTTCCTGAGGCATTTTATTTCTTTGGATTGGGGATCCCTCACCTCGTCTTTTCCCTTCATCTCTTATCTCTGACTCACAGGCTCCTTTGCTCAGCCTCATTTTTCTTCCTTTTGGAGGGCTAAATGCTAGAGGTCTACAGGGCTCCATTTCTAGCCCTTCACTCTTCTGTAATTGCACACTCTACTTAAGAAATCTAGTCTCATGACTTCATAGTCCATCTATATATTGATGACTCTTTAATTTATATCTCCAGCTCCAGCCTTTCCCCTATGTCCCAGATAGTGCCCAATTGGCATCTGTACTTGGACTCAAAGACATTGCAAACTTGATTTCTCAAAAAATTAAAAATAGAACTATCATTCGATCCAGCAATCCCACTACTTGGCACCTACTCAAAGGAAAAGAAATCATTATATCAAAAAGATACCTCCACCTATATGTTTATTGCAGCACTATTCACGATGGCAAAGACATGGAATCAACCTAAGTGTCCATCAATGGATGACTGGATAAAGAAAACATTTTATATATATGTGTGTGTATATATATATATACACACACACACACACACCACACACAAAAACACACCATGGAATACTACTAAGCCACAAAAAACAAAATCATGTCTTTTGCAGCAACATGGATGGAATTGGAGGCCATTATCTTAAGTGAAATAACCCAGAAACAGAAAGTCAAATATTGCATGTTCTCTACTTGTAAGTGGGAGCTAAATATGTGTACCATGGATATAGGGAGTGGAATAATAGACACTGGAGACCCATAAAGTTGGGAGGGTGGGAAGGGTTCGAGGGATGAGAAATTACTTAATGGGTCAAGATACACTAAAAGTTCAAATTTCATTGCATTCAATATATCAGTATAACAAAACTGCACTTGTACCTTCTAAATCTATACAAATAAAAGCTAAAAAACAAAAAAAAAAGAAAGAAAACAAATTAGACATTTCAAATGACAACTTAATGCAGAATTCTTGATTTCCTCATCCTTTCCTGACCTTTACCTAAAAACACACTCTGCCCAAACTGATGCCCATTTCAATAAATGTCACTACCTTCCACCCAGTTGCTCAGGTGGAAATCTAGGTATTTTCTTTGTTCCTCTTCTTTTTCTTCACACCCCACATACACTTCTCACTCAGCATATCCTGACAGCACCACTTTGAGAATATGTCCGTTATCCAATCACTTCTCCCCAGTTCTCCTGCAATCACCCAGGCGTGGTCATGTTTGTCTCTTGCTTCCCCTTGACTGGTACATGTGCCGTTCCCCTTTGCATCAAGCTTACTTCTGCTCCAGGATGTTTATATTTGCAGTTCTCTCCACCTGTGATTCCAATCCTTCTGATTTGCATGTAACTCACTCTTTTATATCATCCAGGTCTCTCCTTAAATACCACCTCTTTGGAAAGCCTTCCTTGATCACTCCGTTTAAAATGGCCAAGGCTCCTTTATTCACTATCTTCTTTTGCCCTTTTATTTTTCATATATGACTACGTGAAAGTACTATTTGTTGCTATATGTCTAGTTACTTGTTATGTGAGTATAAGCTTAATCAGGGTGATTCTTTCTTGCACTTAGCACTGTTTCCCTATAATCCAGTACAAAGCCCAGTATGCAAGTTACAGGCATGCGGTAAGTGTTGGATATGTGCACCAGTTGTTGGACAGGATTGAACTTGTGAAGTCAGCTTTCTCAGGTGACCTCAAAGGCAAGCATTAGTTTACCGAATAGTACGATAGGTGTGTGTGCATATACATATATGTATAAGAGAAGTTGATTTTTTAAGCCTGAATTAGTGATAGCAACTCTGTTCATGAGTGATTATGTGGTTCTTTTTTGTCTTTACTCTTTCTTAGAGCAATTCTTCTCTTCTTCCCACATTCTTCGCCTGCTTAGAGTAGATAATAGAGGAGCTGTAAGATGTCTGAGTATATAATGTAAGGGAGTCTGGTTCTTGCCATATATAGAATACATATAGGTCCTATTATAAACAACATATGGTTCCTCTCATATATAGAATACATACAGATCCTATTAAAAACAACATAGTATACCTTTAATTCAACACACGACTGTTTCTTGTACAAAGTTTCACTGAGATCTTTATTGTGGAGAATTGCATGACTATTCCAGTCCTAGACTCAATTTGAATAAAAACATAGGAACCAAATTATTCCACTAAATAACTGATTGATACTTAAATGTGACTATGATAGCTTTATAGAATACTCCAGAACACATACAGTCATATCTCACTTAACAATGTGGCTATATTCTGAGAAATGTATCATTAGGCAATTCCCATCATTGTGTGAACATCATAGGGTATATTTACACAAACCTAGATGGTATAGTTCACTACACACCTAGGCTATGTGGTACAGACTATTGCTCCTTGACTGCAAATCTGTACAGCCTGCTACTGTACTGAATACTGTAGGCAATTGTAACACAATGGTATTTATGCATCTAAACATACTAAACATAGAAAAGGTACAGAAAAATGCAGTATAGAAAACAAAATATGGTACACCTGTGTAGAACACTTCTCATGAATGGAGCTTGCAGGACTGGAAGTTGCTCTGGGTGAGTCAGTGAGTGAGTGGTAAGTGACCGTGAAGGTCCAGGACATCACTGTATATGGCTGTAGACTTTATAAACACTATTCACATAGGGCGCACTAAATATGTATTAACAATTTTTCTTTCTTCAAAAGTTAACCTAATTACTATACCTTTTCACTTTATAAACTTGAATTTTTTAAACCTTTTGACTCGTGTTATAACACTTACTTTAAAACATAGATACATTGTACAGTTGTGCAAAAATATTCTTTCTTCATATTCTTATTCTATAAGCTTTTTCTGTTTTAAAGTTATTATTATTATGATTTTATTTTTTAAACATTTTTGTTAAAAGCACACATTAAAAACACACACACACATTAGCCTAGGCCTACACAGGATCAGGATAATCAATATCAGTGTCCTCCACCTCCATATCATGTCCCACTGGAAAAAGTCCAGGGACAATAACACACACAGAGCTGTCACTTTCTGTGATAACAATACCTTCTTCTGGATACCTCCTGAAGGAACTGCCTAAGGCTATTTTACAGTTAACTTTTTTTCAAGTAAGTAGAAGGAGTGCACTTAAAAGAACAATAAAAAGTATAGTAAATACATAAACCAGTAACATAGTCATTTAGTATCATTAGCAAGTATTGTGTACTGTGCATAATTGCATGGACTAGCCCTTTATATCACTGGCAACACAGTAGGTTTGCTTACACCAGCATCACCACAAACACATGAGTAATGTGTTGTGCTACAATGTCACTAGGTGATAGGAATTTTTTAGCTCCATTCTAATCTTATGGGACTATTGTCATATATGTGGTCCACAGTTTACTGAAACATTGTTATGCGGTGCATGACTCTATTTCCATACCGTACTTCCAATTATAAATTAAGTTGTTTGATTTCTAGTCGGAAAATTGCTTTGATAATCTTGTAATTGGATTTATATGCCTTTGAGTCTCTCAATTAGAACTGATTTACTTTTCCATTCCTTTCTCCTTCCTCTCTGGTCATATCCCCACTCCACATTAGGAGTTCTTTTTGGTAACCAGATACACAAATACTTTGCATTAAGTGGTTATAGTGAAAGCAAGGCCTTTTATTCTAGTGAGTAATTATTCTTATATTCCAAGAACAAACTACCTATTAATAATAATTGGGTATTCGGGGCTTATAAGTTGTATTTGAAAGATGCTGCCAGGTGTGGTGGCTCACGCCTGTAATCCCAGAACTTTGTAAGGCCGAGGCAGGCAGATTATCTGAGATCAGGATTTCAAGACCAGCCTGATCAACATGGTGACACCTCATCTCTACTAAAAAAAAGTAAAATAAAATACAAAAATTAGCCAGATGTGGTGGCGAGCACCTGTAATTCCAGCTACTTGGGAGGCTAAGGCAGGAGAAGTGCTTGAACCTGCGAGGCGGAGGGTGCAGTGAGCAGAGACTACACCACTGCACTCCAGCATGGGTGGCAGAGTGAGACTCCATCAGAAAGAAAAGAGAAGAGGAAAGGGGAGGGGAGGGGAGGGGAGGGGAGGGGAGGGGAGGGGAGGAAAGGAGAGGAGAAAGAAAGAAAGAAAGAGATGTTATCCATGATTTAGTGGAAATGAGAAAACCAGGAAAATACCATGCAATTCTAATGAAAATTCTAGAAAACTAGAAAAAGAGAAAGAGAAGGAAATTGAGAAGACCCTGTCATCTGCTGAAATGCTGAGTTTTCCTAATGAAGGAGAACACAATTCTAGTCAACTAAAATGCTTCCAAGAAAGTCACTGTTTTTGTCCATTTATGTCTTTCTGCTTTCTTTTTCCTTTTTCCCTAAAAGTTAATTAAATATTAATTACTTTTAGAGGAAAGATTGATAAAATGGTCAAGAAAAGCAAAGTTTCTTACTTTCTCTGCCAGATTTTCAGCAAAAGTAATAAAAGAAAAATCTTAAAAAGGGAAACTATGCGATTCGAATGAAAGATCCATTTTAAAATGTTATTGTGGCAGTATAAAATGATACTGTGTGCTCAAATACCTAAAAACTTTTGCAACTGTTGAAATGGTATTTTTAGTATTACTTAGGGTGTTGTATGAGGTGTCTTATGTAACTTTTTAAGGTAAAGAATTTTGCTATTCTCAACTTCAGTTTATGCATCTATAAAATGAGAGTGCAAAATAATATTTCTACTTCATAGGGTTATCGTGAAAGTTAAATGACAGAGGGATAAATGAAATATTTAGTATACTGCCTACCATATAAGCCAAAGCTAAATAAGTGATAACCAAGAACAAACACAGAAAACTTCCCAAATAAAAATATGACTAGAATAACTGTAATGTATGGACCAACACAAGCACATTTAAGAGTGAACACAGGTGCTATTAGTAATTACACCTGGACCAAAAGTATAACCCAGGATGCTCCCTGACATACTAGAATTTATGGTTTCTCTACCTATAATCTATTAACATAGCGGGCATTAAACCTTCTCTTTTTTGGAGACCACACATGTACCGGACAAGTAGAGCCTTGATTCAATCGAGTGCCAGTAACTCACCCAGATTTTCAAGGAGTGATATTTACTAGGATTATGGATTAATCAGAGCTTGTGTTTACCAAAGTAAAGTTCACCAAAGATTCTTCAAATACGTCCACAAGCTAACTTGGCTTATATCCAGTTACTTATAAATCAGAAGATTCCCCAAGATTTTACTGTCTGCCTGATTAAAGCTAATATGTGCTATAAGTGTTTTCGAAATGCTTTTTTCCAAAACTGTCCTTGCAGTTAAGGTGCTGCTAATTCAAAGGACCCATGACTTCCTATCAGAAATAAAAATGACACTTAATGAGAACAAAACATGTTTTCACTTGAAATGCAATTAAACCAACTTGGACAAACAGTGTTTTTCTAACTAAGATAAAAACAGCTGTGTTTATGAAGCTGCTCTAACGGGATTAGAATTTCTCTTATAGAAACATTTGCTTTATTTAAGATACATGATTTGTATTTTAATTGACATTTTAGACAATGATACTTTTCACTACAGTTTTTTCAGTCAAGTTATTTCTTTAGGGAGTCTTTCTTATAATTCATAGTGAAAAATTTGATCATGTATTAATAGAGATTTCACGGAGATTTGTTTTTAAAGGTTTTTATGTGAAAGGCCTCCCGACAAAAATTTTACTTCATGACTAGATATGATTTAATCATGATTATGTCAAAATTGTAATTGTTAAAATGCCTTAAGAAATATAATTTCTGCATACATTTGTGTAATTTTCCTAAAATGCAAAATTTGCAAAAATTTCTAAGGTGTAGAAAAAACATTTACTTAAGTTGCTTTTTTTTTTATATTCATTTGTATGTTTTGGGATTTTGTAGATATAACCTATGCCTTAGATTGCTACATGTTGATGTGACTTGCTGATGTTTCACCAAAAAAAAAAAAAAAAAAAAAAAAAAAGAATGCTTCCATTTCTACACTTAACATTTTCTTTTCTTTATCTTTTATAATTGTGGTCCATAACACTTGGAGTAACAACATGTTTTCCTGTGTATATGTAATATAAATGGTTATATACAAACAACAGAAGAAATACGCAATTTCCCAAAACAATAACATTTGAGGACGTCATTACCAACACCACCACCACTAGAAACATTATTACTGTTAAGAGCTTGATCTAGAAAGTACAAGCTTAAACTCCTCTGTTTGGAAACAGCATGTAATCGGGATATGAAACTAGACATTCAAGTATAATAAAATGGATTTAATTAGTTATGTAGCTATAAAATACCTTTAAAATGTCTGCATTAGGCAACTAGTTAAATGTTTCGTCTAGATTTATTTATTTTAGTCAATTTAATTTTAATAATTACATCAACTATGTGTTATTTGCTTCCTTTAAAATAATCACAGAACAGGCTGTTTTAGGATCAGGTAGAAACTAAGACAATCTCTTTTGAACAAATTTTATTTTTATTGCCATTAAAATTCTTTACTTAATGTTATTCCAAGATTAATTGTCTTAAAAATAGTACATTTAGCTGTGTAAAAGAGAAAACAAGTAACCCTATCAAAATTGAACACTGTTAATTAACTAAACATAGAAAATAGATTCATTCATTATCCACCAAAAATTTCAATGTACCTGCCAGGTAAAAGCACCATATTCAGTACCATGAAAGCAGTAATGATTCCAATAACAGAAAATCATCCCTCAAAGAACTTATCACATGTTTATGTATAAGTTAAAATGCACTGAATGTCAAAAATGCAGATGGCGCTTTGATCAGGGACATATTAGCAATGTATTCAGACAGCATATTTATTTTCTAGGGTTTTCATTGTAAGGCAGAAAGGTTAGACTAAAGAGTAATGTTAAAAATACTAATTATTTTTGTATTCTAGACATTTCTATAAGAAATGTATGGAAATAGAACTGTAATTTTGGCAGTTTCTGTCACAGTGTCAGTGAGCAAATAGATGTCATACTCATGACTACAGAAAGAGGACATTCTCTTTACCAGCCACATACCTCTTACCCAGAAACCCTTGGAGAAGCTTTATAAACCCACATACTGAAAATATGGTAATGAGGAAATGCTGTCTGCCATGGGAAGGGGAAGATGATCTAAAACATTTAGGATAGGTAATTCCAAAACTATGTCTTGAGATAAAACCATGCCTTGAAAAGGAAAAAGAACAGCAAAAACAGCTAGTTAGCCAAAGGTCAACAGAGCAAACCCTAACTGGTAAACTTGTCTGAATCTTTACTGTATTCCTCAAGTTATAAACTGTTTATAGACTCCTTCAAACAGGATTAAATTTTGGAGGCATTTTCTTAAAAAAATAGTAAATTCCCACTATAAAATTAGTTATAGGCTTTGGACAGGATTCTTGCCAATGTGGGGCTCCGAGGCTTCAGTTTTGTTAATTTCACAGTAATTCCACCTTAGTTCACAGATATTTTCAAAACATGGGAAGTGTGATTGAAGTCAGGGAAGCCTAATCAAATATGAGTTCTAGTGCCATAGAATGGTGATGTTGAAATACTTGGCTTTTATTGGCTATTAATGGCTTTTATTGGCATATTAATGGCTTTTATTGATGATCTCAAGTTCTGTCTATAGAAACATTGATGTCTGATTGTAACAGACAGTTTAATCAATGTATAAACCAATCTGGATGGTTCAGATCTCAATTCCAACATTTCTTTCAGAATTCAGGCTCAATTTATCTAAATTGGGCTCACTATATTAATTTTACTTTGTCCATACAGAGGCTGTGGGCTGAGTTTTAAGCATACTATGTTTTTGAGCATTCTGAGATTGTTCCAGTATTTTAAAATTTTAGATTATTTTGGTTTCTTGGAATTATTTAATACACACTGCAATTTTCCCTGAAAAACACATGTAAGCTAAAATGGCTTTATGGAAATGCTTTATGTTTTAATGAGGTTGGGAAACAGAGATAAATTCACCTGGTCACAATCAAAGGAACCTTTTTCTAAACTGCATAGCTATAATTATAATTCTATTCCAACTGATTTTGAAGATTTTAAATATTTTACCCTGTTTTTGTGTCTCTTAAGGAGTTTCTGTTTGGGTTATCTGGACAGATCAACAGATAAAAACTTATGTCCTAGAGCAAAAACAGTACATTTAAACACATCTTTTCTTTCAGGCCAAAAAGTTTGCTGTTTCAGGACCATGGACCTCCTTAGGAACATGTACATATTTCCCTAATGAATCCTTCGGCTGTCATATGCTTCTGAGTTAAATTGTTATTACTGATAGAAAAGTTCTTTATGTCTGCCATAAATGTGCATTAAAGTTTATATAGCATTCACCTTCAAGCCTGGCATTTTATCTTACTGATTATTTTGGCAGGAAACAAATACCAAAAATCTCCCCTTGAGAAATAAAAACAAACTACAACCCTCTAAAAATAGAAAAAAAAAAGCCACAGCTCTTCAGGTCCTCCTTGGACCCATGGACAAGGCTCATAAACCTCCTTGGTATCCATTCCACGTTCTGTGAGTCTGGCGGATGGTCAAAGGACTAGAGACAGGATGATCTACAAATAGGGAGCTTGAATTTCCAAATCAGGTTTGATCATCTGCTCTTTGTGATTTTTTTCCAATTGCTTCCCCATGTGCCTTGGTTTAGTCTTTCAAAAAATAAGAATTTTATACCCCAAGGATGTAAAATACCATGTCAGAGCACTTTTTGTGCCTGGAATGCACCTTGAAGATAGCCTTGCCCATTGTCCAGCTCTTCATTTTTCAGATGGAGAAGAAAGTGAGGTCTGGGAAAGTAAAATGCCTGCCGAAATCCACAGAGCTAGGAAGTAGCAGAGCAGAGATCATTACCACACATTCCAAACTTTCTTTCTATTTATCATTTTTGTCCTTGAACCCCTTCCTGTCTCAGACACTACTTCAATTAAAATTATTTTATAACTGCAATAATGTACACTTGCCATGTAACACATTGCCCAATACAATTCAATCTTAGCGTCTGGAAACAATACTCATTTATTAACTCACAGTTTTGTAGGTCAGAAGTCTGAGCACAGCATAACAAAGTCCTTAGGGTCTCACGAGGCTGAAATCAAGGTATTGACTGGGCTGTCTCCTAATCTGGAGCATGGAGCCCTTTTCCAAGTCCATTCAGGCTGTTGGCAGGATTAATTATTTGTAGCTATAGGACTGAAGTCTCTTTTCTTGCTGGTTGTCAGCCAGGGGCAGCTCTGAGCTCTTAGAGGCTGCCCTCAGGTCTTAGACATGTGGCCCTCTCCCTATATGACAGCTACTTCTTCAAAGCCAATAGGAAAATATTTCTCTTCAGGAAAGGTTCACCCCCTTTTCTAAGGACTCTGCTGATGAGATCAGACTGATGCAAGACCATCTCTCTCTTGATGAGCTCAAAGCCAACCGACTAATAACCTAGTTAAAAGTGGTATCCCATCATAGTCGTAATTCTCACTTGTGCTCAAGAGGAGGAGATAATACAGGATGTGTGCACTAGGGGACAGGAGTCTTGGGAGTCATCTTAGAATTCTGTTTGTTGGCCAGGCGCAGGAGCTCACGCCTGTAATCCCAACACTTTGAGAGGCTGAGGCTGGCGGATCACCTGAAGTCAGGAGTTCGAGACCAGCCTGGCCAACATGGTGAAACCCCGTCTCTACTAAAAATACAAAAGTTGGCCTGGTGTGGTGGCACAAGCCAGGTTCTCAGGAGTCTGAGGCAGGAGAATTGCTTGAACTCGGGAGGCAGAGGATGCAGTGAGCCCAGGTCACGCCATTGCATTCCATCCTCAGTGGCACAGTGAGACTCCATCTCAAAAAAGAAAAAAAAAAATTATGTTTGTCATGTCAGTCAGATTCTACTCATTCAAGTACTAGATTTCCTTTTGCCTCCTCTTCCCTTCTGCTGCACCCCAACTGAGTTGGTTCAGTGTCTTCTATCCTACAGGAAATCCAGAAAGGGATGACAAGAGAAAGTAAATTCAGACCAGGGGGGCAAAAACTCCAAATCCATGAAAATATGGTATTTTTATTGGGTTCATGTATTCTTTGTAAGTGCATTGGCCAGGGATAATTCAGAATTACCTTCTTACTGATTACGGAATAGTAAAATTTACCTATTCTTTAGGCATGAAGCTTCTTTTAATAAGGCTGGCCTGGATTCAGAGATGTCTGGAGACATCTGTGCTGGGTTGGCAGGAGCAGCAGCAGCTGGAAGTCAGGGAGAGTGGCAACCAAAGAGCTGCCATTTTCTTAGTGCCTATGCAGGCTGAGACTTTACTTCCATGAGCTCATTTAATCCTCACAATGGTGACTGATACAGTCAATATTATAATCCTCATTTTACAGATGAGGAAATACCAGAGATGCAGCAGAGTCAGAGTTCAAAGCTCGGTCAGATACATTGGTGCTTTTTTGAGGACAGGCTTCTCCTTGTCAGGCTTTGATGAAGATGGTTATCCTTTTTTACTTTTTTCTTTTTTGAGACAGTCTTGCTCTGTTGCCCAGGCTGGAAAGGGGCGCGATCTTGGCTTACTGCAACCTCCACCTCCTGGGTTCAAGTGATTCTCCTCCCTCAGCCTCCCAAGTAGCTGGGATAACAAGCACACGCCATCATGCCCACCTAATTTTTGTATTTTTAGTAGAGACAGGGTTTCATAATGTTGGTCAGGCTGGGCTGGAACTCCTAACCTCAAGTGATCCACCTGCCTCAGCCTCCTAAAATGCTGGGATTACAGGTGTGAGCCACTGGGCCTAGCTGTGACTGTGACTCTCTGGGGCTCTCAGTACATTTAGGCAGAGATGGGGGGATGGCAGATGGAGATGCTGAGTGACAGGCACCCTTTGAGAGGGAGGCTATGTCAAGCAATCAAAAAATTTCAGCGATATGAAGGGACTGTTTCTCCCTTCAAGAGTTATAATTAAACTTTCCAGAAATCAAGATCCAGGCTATAGATTATAAAAATTTTATTCCTAAAGGAAATTATAGACAAGAAATTGGTTGAACCTTATAATATCCCACGATGGTTCATGAGCAACACGTGTTCATATGATTATACCATGTTTTGAAATATGGGTAAATAAGGCACAGAGTAGGCGAAAGTGAATTTAGGGACATCAAAATGTAACGGCAAAAATCAGCTAGGCTTGTTCTTGAATCCCTCAAACTGTAACTTTTGGCTGAACAAATCAATTAAGATATAGCTAATACAGCTGCAGAGCTTGGAAAAGTTACAGTTGCTTTGTTAAAGTATATTGAGTTGGAGTAAAAAGTTCTATTTGGAAAGATTTCAAAACCCTTCAATGGCGGCCCAATCATTCCGAAGCTGAATTAAATGTAAATTGTGAATTATCTGCATACGCTTATAGTCTATACATTTTAATATACATATGGTGGTTGTGTACTTTAAGAAGATAAAGAGATGATTCCTGAGGCATCATTACTGCATGGCAGAGAGACAAACTTGAAAACAAGTAATTATAATAATGCAGGTGTTAAACTGAAGATACAGAGAAGGAATACACATATTCCACAGCCATTGGTTCCCTTTGGGAACATCAGGAAAAAACAGAAGAGGCAAGTTTTGAGTTGGGTCTGGAAGAATGGAACTTTAGCAGGCAGAAAAGGAGAAGAAAATTCCAAATAGTAGGCAAAACACAGTTAAAGTCATAGAGGCAAGAAAACATAAGAGGCTAGAAAACCATAGTTCAGTGTGGTCAGGGTGCCCAGAACGCACAGGAGAAGATAGAAAAGAGGTTGAGTGTTTATGTTGCATTGAGATTGGAAAGGACCTGGCTGCCCTTTAAAGAGAAGTTTCTATTTTATAGCAGCAGGAATCCAATAGAGACGTTACACGAAGGAATGACAAGATAATCGCTCTATTTTAGAAGATTAACTCTGGTAGCAGGAGTGGGGATGGCTGGGGATGTGAACTGAAACTGACGCTGTGTAAGAAGAGAATTTACAAGCCCAATCAAAGAATGAGGAAGAGGACCCAGGTCAGGGAAGAAACAAGATAGGCGATGAGAATAAAGGCTGCTTCAGCGGTAAACACTCTAGAATTGGGGGCACCAAGTGGCTGGAGGCAGGTGAGAAGAAAAGGAAGATGTAAGGAGAAAAATGCAGGATGATGCCTAGTTTCTGATCTTGAGCTCTGTCTGGCTTTTTTTTGCAGGGAAGGGATGGAGATTAATGAACTGTCTTTGGGCATGTTTAGTTTCAGGTAGTTGGAAATGCAGGCTTGCTGTTCAGGAAACAACTTAGAGCTGTAGATAAACATTTAAGAATTACCAACATTTGAGGTAGTGGCAAGTGAATGACGTTTTCATAGAATTATCATGTAGTTAAGAAGAAAATAGTTTTAAATATTGGACCAAGGGCCAGCATTTAAGAGAAAGTTAAGGAAGAAAAAAAGATTTAGGAAAAAGAGACACAGAAAGTCATGCCACTGAGATTTTACTATGAGTCCCAGGAAAAGATTTAAGATGAGTGTGTGTCAATGTCCCCTAGGCATAACAAGGATTAAAAAGAGTTCAGATGACAATTAGGAAGGCACTGGTGAACTCTGACCAGTTTAATTAGATTGGTGGAGAGCTGGAGACGAGACAGAGTCCTTGAACTGATAAACAAAAAAATAAGAGAGTGTTTGGTAGTGAAAGTAAAGGGTCAAAAGAAAGGTTTTTGTTGTTGTTGTTGTTGTTGTTGTTGTTATGGTTTCTTTGATAGAATGGGGAAAGATAATGGTTAATTGGGGTAACCCGGCAGTAGAGATTGGCAGGGCAGGTAAACCGGCAGGACAAAGAAAGGAGAGTATGGATTAGACTCTAATAAAAGTTTCTTAGGGAAGAGGGGAAGAAGGAAAAAAAAAAAGAATGAGTTGAGAAAATATATATTAAGTTCTTTACATAGCGCTTCTCAGAGCTATATTTAGCACCCATAATAAATCCACTCTGATAAGAATCCTAGTATGTTGCTGACTCTCAGCGCTCTGCTTTTTGTTATGAAATAAACATGATTTCCATGTCATTCTGTCAGACTATCTTTTAGAAACAACAACAATAAAAAAAAAGTTGTTCAATCCGAAAGCAACAGAAAAGGCACCTGAGTAAAAGTAAATTTCTTCTTCCACCTACAAAACCAAAACGTGAAGACACAAATCTCAGGTGTACTGAAACAATTTTTTTTTTTGTGCCTGGATATAACTGCTTTATGGGATCACAGAGACTTCAGTACACACTCTGGGACAAACAGAGATTACTCACAAATGATGATTGAAACATATTCTAGACATTCAATTGAATAAGACCTAGGATCACCCCCAGAATTTTTCTCTGGGCCCCAAAGAATCCTACATGCTGAATAAGACCCTAGGCAAGACCAGAGCTCCCTGCACCATTTGAATTAGGTGGTTTCCATCTTGCACCTATGGGAAAGAGTTGGAGCCAACCCAATCTTTATGATTAAGCAGGAAAAACAATGTTTTCCATAAGAATGCAATCTTCTGCATGGTTGGTCACCAGTTATTTTTTGGATATCCATTTGGTTTCCGTCAAGTTAGCTAATTGTTCTGCTAAATCATCTTGAAAAGATGACTTGCCTTCTTGAGTTGTTAATACTTGTGAAATTCTTTTCCCAAATGAATGAGAATTGAAAGACATAGATTCTTTTAACACACACATACACAAAAATTCCCAAACATATAGCGTGTTGAAAGTTAGTCTGTTGCAAAGAAACTTGAGTTCTAGGCCCAGATCCAGGGGTGGAGATGACTGTAACATTCCACCAAGAACTTCACTCTTGGCTTTCACCTCGAAAATAAAAATCCCTAGTCAAGTCAGATATATGAAGTATTGCACTCTAACAGGAGAAGGAACCGAAGAAAAGGGAGGATGTTTTCATAAAGATTTAGTAAGGAAGTTAGAAGGAATTATGTGGGAAAGAAGGAAAAAGAGTAATTGTGGTATTACTACAATACATGCCGGGGCCAGGTACAGAATATGATGGGTCTGTGTTTAACTCCATCATGATGACATTATGAAGTAATTTCCTATAAACTATAATCTGTTTTGGAAATGCTTTCTACCAGGTGTCTCTTATGGAACATACAGAAAAAAAAAAAAAAAGAATTGACCTATTAAATTACTCTCACTGTTCAAATATTTGAAGTACTAATTCATCACTCATGACATTCAATTTATATTTTAATATCATTATAAATTTAACAGGGTTGAATCTTTTCAAAATAACAAAGAAAGTGCCTTTTGAAAGGAAAGAAGATGGAAACGTTGAAGAGGTTCTTGCGGGATCACTCTTAAAAGCCATCAAAGCATCAGAATCTCTTTCTTGGCTGTATAATAAATATTCACAGAAAATGAGCGCCAAGTATGTATGGAGAAATGCCTTGGCATTTGCTGTATGAATATGGATGATGGGAATCTAGTAAAATATTAGAGAAATTAAATCAAAACTCAAAGATAGTTCTAAGGTGTTTACTGGGTGTCACTTGATGAAATGACTCTATGGGGATTTATCACTAATCTGTGAAGTGAAAAATAATCTTAATGATGAGAGGAAGCTTACTTAGATTATGCCTAGGAGAAGAAGAGGTTTTTAACTCCCTTTAACAATGCAGTGTTTGCAGGTTTTCATCCATTATCACTTTATTAGAATATCTTTGCTAAAACCCAACTATTTTATGGGCTCCTCTGACACCTCACAAGAATCCATGGGAGGAAATGAAGCCAATGAATGTAATCTACAGGTGAAACTTGCAGAGCAAATTCAGGAAAAAAAGTAATTATGCTTCTTGGCATTTTATCATTTTATAACCTCACCTTTTAGAGAAGGTATTGAGAGATTATATTGATTCGTCCAGATTTTTATTTTACATGTTTGTTCCTGGAAAGGCTTATTTTAACAGAAGTTATCTCAAGGTGTCATGTCCAGTACCATCATCATTATCATCAAAAATTTGACTGAATAAACCTAAGATTTCATTTTAATGTTGCTTGAACATTGCGTTTTAGCATTTTCTTTGAATTCTAAACTCATAATTTCATCATAAAACTGTCTTTACAGCAGACAATATGATTAATTAGTAATTCTATTAAATATTTGCCAAACGAAGGGGACCACTTCTAGTTTTGCCAGGGTATCTTGCTGGTCAGAAGTGCTTTGCCTAATCAACTCAACATGCATGTTGATGCTAAGAGTCTAACTGAACATACAGGACACACACTTCTGTATGTATAGTCTTACATATGAAAGTAATATTTATTTATTCACCAAAAACTGTAAAGAGAGGTTAAAACAGGATGGGATGAAACAGTGTACAGAGGTAAGGAAAAGCTTTTCCAAGCAACTGAATTTCCCTTGGAGCCTGAATGTTAAGTGGAATTAGGCAAAGTGTGGTGGTCGTGGGAAAATTCAGGCAGAGGACATAGCTAGTGCAAAGGCACTAAGGCTGCAAAGGATGCAAGCTATGCAGGCATGGTGCAAGGACGCCTTTGTGCAGGAAGCAAAGGGAGATAAGGCTGGGGTGACCCACAGCCTCCTTCTTCAAGGGCACTGGATAGACTCCTGGGAAGCAAAAAGTGACTGGATTAAATTTGCATTTCAAAAAGACTCTTCTGACTACAGTATGTGGCAAGATAATTGGGGGAAGCAATAGCCCAGGTGGAAAGCTTTATTACAGTCAAAACAAAAAAGGATAAAGACTTGGATTGGGGTGGTACTTAGTGAAGAGGCATAAAAGAAGACTCAAGTCAAAATGACAGGACTTGGGGATGGGTGGGTCATAGAAAGAAGGTGTCAAAATGATTGTCACAGTAGGTAATTAGTCACTGATTGATAGAAAATGGTAATCACTGAACTAGGCTTTTTATCTTCATTCTGTTCTATTTAGGTTCATTCTATGCAAAGTATTTAGTGCTTACCAGATGCAAAGTACAGTTAGGAATTCTAATGGATAACAATATAAAATAAATGGAAAAAAGGATATATAATCTCTGCCTTTTATAGGCTTATATTCAAATACAGACAATGCTTTCCATTTCCAGTAAAGGGAATGAGAAATTATATACCCAGATACATATATATAGACACACAAATAAACAGATGTATACACATGTATGTCTATATATGTATATGTGTATGTACACATATGCATATATAAGTATATATATATTTGCATCATATACACGTCTAAATTAAGAGTGCCTTGCCAGGGGACTGAGGGGAGATAAATAATGCAGAGGTCAGGAAAAGTAACTGAAAAGTTGTGTGGGATGGTATTCTTCTTATAAGAAATTCAAATGTTTTCAAAAATTATTGTCTTATATATCCACCTCATTACAGAAGAAACGTATGACGCTGGCCCTGTTTATCAGGGCCAGAAGAAGAAATTTGGCAATGGCATTTAGCAGTATTAACCATTTTTAATCCATTATATCAGTAATGACACTACAATCATGACAGTAATCTTATCATTAATAGTAATGATAAATAATAGTAATTATTAGTATGTAATTTTTAAAAGTCACACAAGCAGAAAAACATAAAGATTTCATTTTAATGTTGTTTGAACATTGCGTTTTAGCATTTTTCTTTGAATTCTAAACTCATAATTTCATCATAAAACTGTCTTCACAGCAGACAATATGATTAATTAGTAATTCTATTAAATATTTGCCAAACGAAGGGGACCACTTCTAGTTTTGCCAGGGTGTCTTGCTGGTCAGAAGTGCTTTGCCTAATCAACTCAACACGCATGTTGATGCTAAGAGTCTAACTGAACATACAGGACAATTGCAAATCTGTGAATTATTAAGCCTCCTTTCACCTCAATTTCCTCCCTCTTTGCTTATTTCAGTTTTGTGTGTATTCCTTTTGATTGCTTGTTAATGTCTCCTATTTATAGTGATATTATGTAACAGTATTATCTAATCTCCAAAATAGTATATAATTGTCATGTACCATTCTGTAATTATGGTACAGATGCTGGAATATGCTTGGAATCACTGAAAGTAAATTTACCATTTACCAAGAGTAAGGCCAAAAGCTTACTCTTCATGGCCTCTGACTTGCAAGAGACTCTTTAATTTCTTATTACCTAAATTTGTATGTTTAATTTTGTAGTATTTTTCTTTAAAAAGATCCCCCAAATTTTATGAGCTTCAAATCCAGAAAACTTATCTGGCCTTGTTTTTCATATTGTATTGTCATATTTAATTTGTTTTTATGCCTTTCTCACAATATTTTAGGTTCATGAGATCAGAGACAATAGTTTGTTCTGTTTCTCTACTGCCTAGCTTGTTATTTATTTATTTATTTATTTATTTATTGTTATGAGACAGGGTCTCACTGTCACCCACGCTGGAGTGCAGTGGTACATTCATGGCTCACTGCAGCCTCGACCTCCCAAGACTCAGGTGATCCTCCCACCTCAGCCTCCCAGTAGCTGGGACTACAGGAGAGCACCACGACACCTGGCTAATTTTTGTATCTTTTTTTTTTTTGGTAGAGACACGATTTCATCATGCTACGACGCCGACGCCTGGCTAATTTTTGTATCTTTTTTTTTTTTTTTTTTTTGGTAGAGACACGATTTCATCATGCTACCCAGGCTGGTCTTGAACTCCTGGGCTCAAGCAATCCACTCATCTCAGCCTCCGAAAGTGTAAGGATTACAGGCATGAGCCACCACGCCCGGCCTATCATTTTAGTTCAGTAAATGCCTGGTGAATGAATGAATCATATACATTTAGTGGTTGTTTTGAAGTTGACTCTGCTGAGTGAGATTTTCTTTGCATTCATGCATCTTCATTAATGTCAACTTTGTTGCAAAGTTTTTAAAAAAGTAATCTTTGTTTAAATTATCTTAAGTTACTTGATCTAAAAAAGTTAAAAGTGACCATCTGCAGAATTATAAAGTCCCATTACTGTCAATATGCATAATATTTTGCCAAAAATGCAATTTGTCTTCATGTTAGTCTTAATTTTTCCATGTTTTAAAAATTTTCTTGGAGTATTTCCCAAATGGGATTTACTGAGAGAAAGGATCTATTCAGCCAGCTTTGTAGATTCTAAGAGTCCTTCTAAAAGTTAAGTCTAGCCAAGGAAAAATGTAGTGGCACACGATTGTGTTTCTCTTACGCTGTCATTTAATGTGAGATCTAAATTTTGCATTTCTTTAATGCCCAAGGTGTTTATTTTTTAAAATCTCCACTCTTTTTATCAGGAGTTATGTTGACAAGTTACCTGGGAGCTGATATACCCTATATAATACATGATCTAAGATCTGAACAATATACAAATTAATAAAATTAAATCACTAAGATTTGTCATCACTTCTAAATCATACAATTGGGTTTTGTTTTTTAAAGCTAAAATATTCCTCCTCCTTTCTCCCTCCATTGTTCTGGTCACTTCCAAGGATTTTTACAAATGCAAAAGAAATTCATTTGTACTTCCTGACCACAGAGATGAATAATTTAAGGACAATATCAAATTCTTGATAAATCTCATAAATGTTTTAACTGAGAAATTGACATTTATTTAGTTAATCTTTTAGCTGGTCATAAATAATGTAATAAAACCCCTTAAAATTAACATTAAATAACATAAAGATCTAACAATATATTAGAAAAAAACCTTTTTGGACTGAGCCATGAATTTCCTGATAATTCAGCTGCAAGTGACAACTAAAATGTAACTCCAGAATCTGGATATGGTTCCAGAAAGGATCCTTGTCAAGAAATTGCCATTTCATCATCTTTCCTTAAAGTTCCTTCAATATTTATCATTGCAATTTTTGTCCTGTCTTTTCTGCTCTATTGCATCAAACCAAGGAAAAACAATTATTAAATGCTCATTTATACTCACCTCCCTCCCTTCATATTTCATTCCTCAGCCCTAAAATTCCTGTAGGAATCCTGCTTTTATATTTTATCTTTAAGTCATCATAGTATCTGTAATCTCTTTTATAGTCATGTATGCTTAATTTTGGAAGACTGTCAACTACCTCCTCAGGTTCATTTAAATGAAAATGTACCACAAAATCGTAGTCTTTTCCACTACCCTCACTGAAAAATTACTCTAACAAATGACCAGTAAGCTGTTTTGTGAAGCTAAACATCCAGACTCTAAACAAGAGTGGCGGAATTACAATATTTTCATAGAAACAGATTTTACTACTAGAGCCTTTTCTTTTTTTAATTGGGGGAAATCTTATTAAAAAAAAAATCCCAGAATACATCTTTGCTCTCAGTCCTTCAATTCTAACATAATGACATGTTTGAGAATATGCGGTAGTGTATACTAAGCCCCTATGCTGTCTCACATCCTCAGGACAAAATATCTGTTTTGAAAGGACTTCTCTGAATTTTGGTATTTCCTGCTTACTGAGCACTGGCCCCCTCCTGGGAAAACAGAGTTATTTCAGCCAATGTTCAGACTCCATCTTGCATTCGTCTCTGTGGAATATTAATAGTGCTACTGAGATATATTCATCATCTTTTCTCTGCTTTTGCTGTTTTTATAGCCCAGTGAAATTTATATTTGGTGTTTGTAGGAAGGATATCAGAAGCTATTTGGACATCAAACTTTTAAACTATAATGATGGCAAGACTGCTGGATATCTTTTCACAGTTAAACCCATTCAACAGAGTTTTGTTCTTAAGACAGTGCAAATTAAACTAGAATAAAATTAGTGTGATTTTAGGACAGTTTTAAAGTGAACATACTTGTCTCCCTCCCTTCCCATCTACATATCAAGGAGACACTCCAGATTGCACTTTTATTTAAACTGTGGCCATCAGAAAATACCGTGAGAGGGCTGTGTGTAGGTAATAGTTCAGTTAGCATTGACCCCAGAAAATGGAAAACCAAGAACAAGTCATTTTTAAAGTGAAGCAATAGATTTTGAATATGGATTGCTCCAAATCACCACTTCCCGACCACAACACAAGAGTATCTCACTGTAAATTAACAGTCTAAGTTAGCCACAGCTGTGGTATAACTCTGAGAATGATTTCTCTACATGTGGACAATTCTGGATCCTTCCGTGGTGCGCGATTACCCTGGTCTTTAACGTTTGTCCTTTGCAGCGGAGGGGTCAATGTATTCTTATTTCCTTGCTCTTTAGAATTCTCCACCAGAGGGAGGACAAGGGAAGGAGTAGGTTTCACGCGCAGTTCTGAGTAAAGTTTGAATCTGAGAAACCCCACATTCACGAATTAAGAATCTCCAGTTCTGTGTCTTCATTCTACCCCTCCCTGCCTGCTTTTCCACTAGGCAGAACTGAGGGACTTCCAGTGACTGCAGTAATTTTAATTATTCTCAGTCGTTCTCCGAAATGTGTTTTTTATCAGTTCCTCTGAAAATTAAGTTGTAGTAAGAAACGTAGTTTAGGGGCACCCCCTTAGAAGAGGCCAGGTTGTTTTTCTAAGGAAAAGCTGGAGATTTCTAACAGGCACTTCACACACACACACACACACACACACACACACGGCTCAGACCCAGCAGGAGAGCGCAACCTGGCATTTTTAAGGTTCGCTTAACCTTTCCTGTGCACCTGGAAGGAATTATCTTACCTTAAACTCCCTTCCACCTAGAGTTTATTTTCGACTACGTGCGACAGGGCTTTTGCACTTAAGTGAGTTAAGGAATGAATCCCGAACTCTTCTGGAAAAGCCACCAAAGTTCCCCCGCACCCCTTCCAGGGTTCCTGACCACGGAGCCTCCGCTTGGGGTACAGGTGTTGGAATTGCAAACTTTTCTCTGCGCTGTTTTTCTCCGCGTGGAAGGGGACTGATCAGCCCTCCCAGGTACTGCCTGGCTGCGGAGAAAAGCGGGCAGCGAGAGTGTCGGGTCTCCGTCTGGGTTCCCGGGTCTCCCGGGCGCTTGCCTCGGTCTCCGCGCAGCGTCCAGCGACCCCTGTCGGGGGTTCCCGGCAGCCTCGCCGCCGCCCCCTGCCCTGCCCGCGCGGGAGGAAAAGGGGCTGCGCCCGGGAGCGCCGAGCCCAGGCTCCTCCCGGTGGCGTGTCCGCGCCTCGGGGTGGGGGTGTGGTGGGGAAGAGGGAGGGGGCGAGGCCAGGGGAGGGTGCGAAGGAGGCGCCTGCCTCCAACCTGCGGGCGGGAGGTGGGTGGCTGCGGGGCAATTGAAAAAGAGCCGGCGAGGAGTTCCCCGAAACTTGTTGGAACTCCCGGCTCGCGCGGAGGCCAAGAGCTGAGCGGCGGCTGCTGCCCGGACGATGGGAGCGCGAGCGGGACGGTGACAACCTCTCCCCGATCGGGCTGCGAGGGCGCCGGGCAGAGGCCAGGACGCTAGCTGCCAGCGGCGGGACTCAGCGACGACTTCCCTGGGCGACAGGAGCAGCCCCGAGAGCCAGGGCGAGAGCCCGTTCCAGGTGGCCGGGACCGCCCGCAGCGTCCGCGCCGCGCTCTCTGCAGGCAACGGGAGACGCCCCCGCGCCGCGCGAGCGCCTCAGCTCGACCGTTCCCTCTCCTCCTGGAGGGACAAACTTTTCCCAAACCCACTCCGAGCCCTTGGACCAAACTCGCCTGCGCCGAGAGCCGTCCGCGTAGAGCGCTCCGTCTCCGGCGAGATGTCCGAGCGCAAAGAAGGCAGAGGCAAAGGGAAGGGCAAGAAGAAGGAGCGAGGCTCCGGCAAGAAGCCCGAGTCCGCGGCGGGCAGCCATAGCCCAGGTGGGTGCGCAGCGTGGCCCGGGCCCGCAATCCTTCTCTTACTCCTCCTCCTCGGATGCGGTGGCCTCTCCCTCCCCTCTACCTCACCCGTCCGCTTCGCCCTGTGCTCTGAGCGCCCGTGGAGTCGCGCGGTGCTTCCCCTCCTCCGGGCCGCCGCTCACCTGGGCGCCGAGTCCTACCGGGCGCCAACTCCCAGAGCGCAGGGCAAGGGACAGCGGTCCCAGCCGCACCCTCCCAGGGTTCCGGGAGCTCTGCGCTCCCTGGCACGGCCCCTCCCCAGCGCCTTAGCCGGGGAGCCCAGCCCGGGAGTGGGACCTGGGGTATAGGAGTCGAGGCTGCGTGCGCGCGTGCCCCGCGCCAGAAGCGCTTTGCACGGGGGCCGTGTGCCCTCTAGCGGGAAACGCTGGAACGGGCCTCCTGGAGGGAGAGCCGTCCCCTCGGTGTGCCTGGCAGCGCAGAAGTGGGTGGTCGAGCAAGGGGCCGCGTGGGAAATTAGCTTCGGCGTTTTGGGGCAGAGGGCAAGCGATGTAGAGTGCGCGCCGGTTCGTCTTGATTCAGTCCTGCGCTATGGAGACTCAGAGCAGCGCAGGGATTCCTAAAGGTCAGCGAAGCAGATGAAATCTAGTCCAGTGCCAGGAATCAGCTCTGCGCCAAACAAGTTCTACAAACTTTTGGCTTAACAGTTCTATTTTTCAAGACCTCTGTGATAAATACGGTTCATTTACTTTCCCAAGAGATGTCAGAAAGCAACCATTTATCTGAATTTTTGAACCCAATTGTTTGCTGGTTATCTATATAATAAAATGGCAATTGAAGCTTTGTAGAAACAAATCTTGTATTTCATCATCAGAACACGAGCATGAATGAAAGCTTTACCTTAGATGTCCCTAGGAAGCGCTGATGCTTTAGACATTACCTTGGACAAAAGAGGCATGTCGAATAAATACTTGTTTATGAGTGATTGGTAGCTGATAAAAGAGGGGAGGAAGGAGATGGGGGAGAATTTATTTTTTGCCTCTGCAATTCCCAATTATTAATTGATCTGGATGCCTTAAGTCGCTTTGAGCATGCTCCCAACGCACATTTCATGAAGTACTTCTGAAGAATTAATTCAATAGTACTTGATAATACTGTGGCTACGGTAATGTCGTAGAAGTATTTGTCCCTTGCTGGAAGAAAACTACATTTGCTTGGTCCTCTTACTGGTGTCACTGATAGCATTTCAGAACCTGGGTTACTGGCAGAAACCTTCAGCAGAGTTTTGAGCAAACAGAAATTGAACAGAGAGTAATTGTTTCACCACTGGCCATTCTTGTGCTTGCTTCTTTAATAAGATACTGCTGATCGTATTCACTTAATTACTGGTCATTGCCCCTCATGAGGATGTATTGAATTTTTGCTTATTTTTACCCTATGTTTTGGGGAGAGACCATAGCATTTTATTCAACAAGATATGAAATTGGGGAGCTGGATTAGTTACTTCCTTGCGTGACTTTGTGTACTGTCCTTTCTAAGGTCATCGTACAAAATTACAGAGATTTCAGACCTAGCTCAAATCGTTGTAAAGAGTTATTTTGGGGGCGCTTATCACTGTTTGTGGTTGTGTTCTTCTCCTGCCTCCCTGCTCATTGCCTTCAGAAGTTTCTGTGGTCCTCTGTAGATGGTCTAATGAATTAAGGAGGGGCCAGTGGTCTGAAGTAGCACCCTTTACAAGTAATAGGTATGCATTTTGTCAAGGGCTCCTAGCAGCAGCACCATAACACAGAAACTTGACAAGTTCAGTGGGGGAGGGATTTAGGAGGCAGGCATTTCTGTGCCCACCAGATCTTATCTACTAGGTAGGCAGCTGTCTTGTGATTAGCTATGCTCTCTCTTGACACAGAGCACCAGAGCTTCCTTGGTGGCTCTAATCTGCTTTCCAGAGGCACAGCAGTGATTCCCTCTAAACCAGCTAAGTCAGTATCTTTAAGTGACATTTGCTTAACTGTCTTTCCTGAAAAATTGGAGTGACTTTGGCTGTAGGTTAGTTTTTAGTATATTTATCTGTTTTCCACCAGATTATAATCTTTTTTGGGGAGGGACTTTTTACCCCCTTCAAAGCATCTTGTGCTTTTTAAACCAGATAAGAATATGTATTCTTTATTTGATTCAAAAAGAATGGTCAACAACTTGAAACCAGCTTTATATAGAAGCACATGGCATTACAAACAATGCTTCAGAATCAGTGTTTCTTTCCTTCCTTGTCATTTTCCTTATAATGGTAAGTGCCAGTGTAGTTTTCCTTGTCTTAGGAGAATTCATACCCGATGACCATAATGGTTTGTGAGAAAAACCCACACTCTAGGTTTCAGGCATCCTCAAAGGAACAACCTCTAGATGCCATAACTCTAGTATTCACACTTGCCACGCTAGCCCAAATTAGGACTTATGAGGACAAGTGTCTCTTGTATTGCTCCCATCTTAGTGTCTGTCAGTTCCACGTTTCACCCGCTTCTTAAAACAGCCGCTGCAACTGTCTGTCCTTGATGATATGTGTGTAATAGCCAAGCCTCTCTTTGGCTGTTTTAACATTGCCTCATAACAGTCAGGGGAGAGATAATGGGGTGGGATCTCAGCCACTCAGCCCCGCTGTGTGCTATATTGTACACATAGGCATAAACACATCTGTTGGAGGGAAATTTTCAGGGGAAAAAGGCTTCTTTAACTTTCATATGGCATGAGTGACTGATATGCGATACATACATGGCTATTTCAGAGCATCCGCATTTTTGTACAATTAATTAAATGTTGAATTGCACACTATTGGGGCTGCAGATGTTCAGCAGAATTACCTATTCCATAATAATAGCTCTAATAGGTCCCAAGTCCTTGGAGTCATTGATTCCTTTGGTCAGAATAAGCAAACTAAGAATGGTCTTGGGTACTGTATCGCTGATTCGTGTACCAAGGGCCCTGTAAGAGCATGGGCCTCCTTGATGCTGGACCTCCCATATCCAGTCTCTTCATACTGATTCAGCTCAACAGACTTTTTCTCTTGAAGCCTGAATTACAAAATCAGAGCCTTTTTTTTTTTTTTTTTTTTTTTAGACGTAGTCTCACTCCGTCACTAGGCTGGAGTGGAGTAGTGCAATCTCGGCTCACTGTAACCTCCGCCTCCCGGGTTCAAGTGATTCCCCTGCCTCAGACTCTTGAATAGCTGGGACTACAGGTGTGCGCCACCATGCCTGGCTAATTTTTGTATTTTTAGTAGAGACAGGGTTTCACCCTGTTGGCTAGGATGGTGTCGATCTCCTGACCTCGTGATCTACCCGCCTCGGCCTCCCAAAGTGCTGGAATTACAGGCATGAGCCACTGTGCTTGGCCGTTTTTTTCTTTGTTTTTTTGTTTTTTTAAATTTTTGGCCAATTGGTATTTGACTCTAAGCTTCCTTTATGATTCTCTATTTGTTGATATGTTCTTACTCTGCACCTCTGCACGGAATTCTATCTTTTTTATTTTCTCCTCTTAAATAACCTGGAAAAAATTCGCTATCATGCCTAGCCGGATTCTAGAACTATCTTGTCTCCCTTCATTCCTGGTAGGAGGGGCATTTGTGAGTATAGGTGAAGGAAACATTGAGAAACCTAGTATCCCAAATGGGTAGAAGCAGGCTGTGAGTTTCTCCAATGACATCACCCACCTGTTTCCCTCACTAAGTGGCTCTGCAGGCCGAAGTGCTTGTAAACATTCTTGGGTATAAAGTGCCGTGACCCTAACAGGGCAGCCTGTGTTTACAGAACAAGAGGAATGTCCAGTGATCTGTTTCAAGCTGGTTACTTGTAACCACCTAGCCTATGTAATTATTAAAAACATTAAAGATTATTCACAGAATGAAATAGGACTTATTTTGCAGAATTAAAATAGCAGGAAGAGTGGAAGAAAGTTGTATACTCAAACATGAATACTTCTCATACCCATGAAATGGTCAGATAACACCAATGAAAAAGGAGAAAAAAATATATATATAAAACCAAAAAATACTAGACAAACATGTGAACACTGAATACCTACTACATGCCAGGCACTGTGCTGGACACTTTTATGTTTATAATTGAGGGAACTGCTGTTTATTGAATTCTTACCATGTTCCTGGCAGTAAAACAGATGTATATTGTGTATTTTGTCATCTGTCGTTTCGAAAATAAGAAAATTCCTCGCTATTAGGCAGCAAGATGCCAGATGGCCTAGTCTTTAGCTCTTCAACCAGATTGCCTGGGTTTAAATCCTAATTAGACTGTTCTTAAATATGTAGTCATGGGAAGGTTACTTAATCTTTCTGTGCCTAAATTCCCTTTTCTGTAATATGGGGATAATAATAGTATTATTATTATCATGAGGGTTTCATGAAGCTTAAAGGAAATAATCCATGAAAAGCACTCTGAACATCAACCAACGTGTAATAAGTGCCCAGTAATATTAGATGTCTTTATAAAACTACTTAAGAAGTGAATTATCTGTGTCTTTGCAAAGATATTTGATATACTTTCCAAAATTTACCTTTTATGGTAAAAAATATCCCAAGCTGACCTCAGATTACACTGGGTATAAATATTAATATGTACTACCTGTAAAACTAGAGAAAAGTGGATAAGAGTGTCAAATTCCATAACTGCATATATATATTATGAAAACAGTACTGAACTCAATCTAAATATTGAAAGTAGAGTGAGGTGCAACATAATTTTATCTCTGGCAGAAAAATGAGGTTTCAAGCTATGAGAAGATTTTGAAACATGACTCTTTTTTCTGGCAACACTTAAGAGTTGATGCTTAAACCCCACTTTATTGTATAGAATACATAATCTTCTCTTTTGGGACTCATAAATTGCAGCAATTGAAAAACAAAAGTGTTCACCAACCTTCCCCTCACTCTCTTTTTTTCAAGCATAACAGTATATTGCCAGCAATGTTCATAGAATTGAGTGCAGGTGTTTCTAAATATAAACAAAATAAGGAATATATTAAATCCACGTTTCTAGCTTTTTATTTCCTCCTTAGCCTTTCTAGAATGGCTATAGTGTTTAAAGTTCTGAAAGTGTGATAGATTCTTACCAAATCAACATTCTGTTAGCATTCTCAAAGTAACAAGTTAAATTCGATTTGAACAGTACTGATAGTTTATCATGTTCTGTTGTGATAGATGAAAACAAACCAAATGCCAGTATTTTGAGTGAGTAATTTTATTTGCTCAGAGACGCAAATGAATGAACTTCTGGTAGTTTAGTTAACCCTGGAGCTCCCCCTCTTGACAAATAGAAAAAACAAAAAATTAAATCAGATGGTATTAGCTTGAAAACGGATTTATTTTACCCAGATAAAAACTATGCCACTAAGGTACATAAAATGAAGTTTTCTTAGAGGAACGAATGTTTTGGATTCCTCCTAATTTTGTGCACGTCTGCACTTGTGTACGTCCTTGCATATGTTTTAATAGATTTAAAAAAAAGCGAGCTACCAAAATACCAATAGATGTCAGTGTTTGTCGCTTTAGAAAAAGTGAGGTGTTAGGAAAAAAGAAAAAATGGACAACTTAATTTATATTTAGTTTTAGTAAGCATAAAGCTGGCTACTTTTCAACAATTCACTCATAATTCACTGTATATAACCCTGTTTACAAAAGTACATTTTATTAAGGAAAATATTCCATGCTCTCATCTCTTTCTTCTAAATATTTTTTTAAAGCCTCTGCAGTAGATTCCCAGAAGAATTCAGAATGTAGGCAGAAAATATGTTAATTTTTTAAATTCGGAAATAAAATTATTTGAGAATGTCGTTAACACATTCGATTTCTTTTGCATTTTTAAACTAGAAATCCGATATGCACTTTCTTATGTTGCCCTGATTATGACTGATGAAGTGCATTTTTCAGTCCAAGTCGAGTGAGCTCTGTGGAGTTCTGCCTCTGCACAGGGCAGAGATGATCACAATTCTCTTCATTCTTCCTGTGCCCGGTGTCACCTTTTTCTGGCCTCCAGAGGGTGCTCCAGGAGCATCACACTGCTATTCCCCAAAGACTGACTTCTTTTCTCTCTCTCTCACTTTTTTTTTTTTTAAATTATTGCAGTATTCTGGGCAATCTACTGGAAGAATAGAGTCCCAATTCCATACATGTTCGCTGCCTCAACTGGAGTTTGTTTTCCAGCTGGACCACATAGCCCTAATTCATTAAGAATTCTAAATTAGAATATTCTAAAACATCATTCTGATGATGTTGATGCAGTGGTCAGCTTGCAAGGGGACATCTGTCAGATTAATTCCCTCTAGGACTTTCCCCCAAGGGAATCAAGCATCTTTAAATACCTTCCAATCACCCCTTACAACAGCTCCCTCCCACTGAAGTGCACATGGTACCCACAAAGAGATTTAGTGCTATTTAAGAGTTTCACTCTGGCATTGGAAAGCTATATGTGAAAGCATCAAAATTGGACAACAGATCTTTACTAACATATTTGTTTTCATCTATTCCTATCACTTTGTTTCCTTAACCCAGGGCAACACATGTTTAGGAGCCCCACTTTGATTGAGTGCACATTTTTGAACACAGGTTTGAGTGACTAATTCTTGTGGATCATGGGCTGATATTTTAATATGGTCACATGACCCTTGTATTTATGATTTACCTGCTTATGTTAATTCCACCCTATACTTGTTATCTTTGACATACTGAGTTACCCTCAGTATATTACTGAGGCATACTGAGTTACTCTCAGTATGTTACTCCCCTTCTCTTTTTAAAGTGTAATACTGTTCCCATTGTTTCTTGCTCCAAGAAATATATCATTGATGGGAATAGCCTTTGCTCTGCCACAGTGCCCCAAACCTTTCATTCCACAGCTTCGATAGGCAGGCCTTCGCTGGGCAGCTGTAGTTTTAGTTTCAGTGGTATGAGAGTCACGGAATGTTTTATTAGATTGAACCATATGAAATTGTCAATTTTGTAGGTCATACCTGGCTGAATATTGTCCATGTCATATAGTTTAATATTTGGACTTTGAAAATATAATTTGACTTTACTTATTCTTTACATATTCTTTAAAATAATGACAACTTCGAAAAAAATAATATAGTTTTTGATAATAATTAAGTAGGATTGAAGTAATACATAAAAGAAATCTGAGCTAGTGATAACTGAAGCAGTAACATGTTTTGCAACCAATAAATCAGCTCAAATGACGTCCATATTAAATGAATTTAGCATAAAATTAGAATGACAGAGCAACTAGCATTTTCCCTTGGCGAGAAAAGTAGTAAGTTTCTACCATAAAATATGACTCATTTTTATTTGACCTATTAGCAAATAGTTACTGCACCTTATCTTAACCACCATTATTTCTACAGAGAGATTACAGAGCAATGAGTAGGAAATATGGAAGACTGCTGAATAATTCGGGCTTTAGTTATGGAGTAATATAAAAAAAGAAAAAGAAAATCTTTTACTCACTTTCACAGTACTATATCAATGCAAGCTTTTTAGTAGTTTTAATGTGTGACTTTTATCATCAAGTGAAAATGCATCTCATTATTAGATGGCCTATTTTATAAATAAAGTTCAAATTTCAATATAGCCAGTTTTTAAAACTGTATATAACTCCTCCCTTTGTTACATATAATCTCCCAATTTTAGAGACTTACATTACATATTTAGAGCACAGTCTCTTTAGTTATCCCACAGGGAATCTAAAACCAGCCTTTACAAGGAGATGTCAGAATTCCAGTTTGCAATGATATTTTTTCAGAACAAATAATAGTAAATTAATTAACACAATTTTTCATTTGTGTGTCAACTAGGCATTGGTTTTTGTTTTTTGCTTTTTGTTTTTGAGACTGAGTCTTGCTCTGTTACCCAGGCTGGAGTGCAGTGGCGTGATCTCGGCTCACTGCAAGCTCCCCTTCCTGTGTTCATTCCATTCTCCTGCCTCAGCCTCCCAAGTAGCTAGGACTGCAGGCACCCCCCACCATGCCCGGCTAATTTTTTTTGTATTTTCAGTAGAGACGGGGTTTCACCGTGTTAGCCAGGATGGTCTCGATCTCCTGACCTCATGATCTGCCTGCCTTGGCCTCCTAAAGTGCTGGGGTTACAGGCGTGAGTCACCATACCCAGCAAGTAGGCATTATTTTTGTGTGTATGTATCAAACCTGTTTTTATATGTTTTGATACTTTATCTCTTTTCTGCCAACAGGGTGAAATGGAAGTACAGTATTGGGATTATGTACAACATTTTATTGTTTAAAATTATAGTATTCCTTTTCCATTCTGTAGTTTCAATTGTTTAAAAATGGGGGTGGGGGGCCGATCTGTCTTGAAGCCCATGAGATGATAGATCTTTAGAAACAGTTATAATAGCAGTCATATTGAAACTTATTGTCATCTATTTCTGGGAAAAATATTGAAGGCTGGTGTATTGTCCCCAGAAGGATTAGATGAAATACACAGAATAGATTATGATTATAATTTGTTTTAGTGAGGTCACCTTGCTGTACAGTTGGAACCTTCCCGGGGGATTGCTCATGCATTATCCATTTTGGGAAAGAGTAGTACTTACAGACATTATGGAAATGAGCGGGTGGGTTTGTCAGGAGGAAACCAATAATTTAAATACTGAGTTGAATGGAAAATGAAATACATGATTTTCCATATATTAAATTGAATAGAAATGAGAGACTTATGTCTTGAGGGTTTTTCTTCTCTTTTTTTCAAACATGTTGGTGATATTGTGTGTTCCCAAGTACCCTCGGCCTGACAGGAAGGAGAAATGTCAATAGAAACAGTTACTTATTATATTTTGATATTTAGAAAGGAACAGTGGAGTTTTAAATGTTGTGCATATTATTTATGCCCCATCCCAAAGGACAGCGATCCACTTAAAAAAGGCAGAAAAGACAAAGACCATTATCATTCTCGAAGAATCAACAGAAGCTAAGGGAGAGCATAGAGTCTAGTCCCTGTGGCCTCTACAGAGTCATTGCCCTCTCAGACTGAGTCCACACAAAGCCTCCTTGACTGAAAGAGCCTCTACACTGGACTGTGCATGGCGCGAGGAAATGTGATTACTTGCAATATGCTACTGAGTACAGAATAAATATTATGCATTTAGTTTTCACTAAACTTAAAAAGCCTAGTGAAAACCCCACTTCTACATGTGATGAATGTGGTTATGCTGTGTCAGGTGAAGATGTGTTTCAGTGCCTCCCTTTACTTTCCATTAAGGTATGCTGATTTCCTTCTCCCTTATGAAATAGATAAAGGAAGGACACAATCGTCCTGCTGCTCTGCCCTGAGTGCACCAGTATGGGAATAAAACTCTATAACCAGAGGGTGGTGGCAACCATCTAACAGGGACCTGCATTTAGACATGTGTGTTTGGGAGAGCTGCAAAGTGGCTGTGCTTCTGATATCACAGGAGTCTGTGAAAGAGGCAACCAAAGAAGACCTGAGGCTCTTCTTGTCATTTTAGATATGTGATTTCATGAAGTTACTCTTGACCTTAATGTGGATGCCCATTTGGGATTTGTGTCTGCATTTCATCCACAGCTGCGTGGTATAGTTGCTGAGTAATCCTATTGCTCTTGAGCAATGTAAATTACAGCTGTGGCTGAGTGTGTGGTTCATGCCTGTAATCTCAACACTTTGGGAAACCAAGGTGGGAGATCTCTTGAACTCAGGGATTCAAAACCAGCCTGGGCAACACAGGAGTCCTCATCTCTACTAAAAATCGGAAAAATTAGCCGGGCATGGTGGCATGTTCCTGTGGTCCCAGCTATTAAGGAGGGTGAGACAGGAGGATCGCTTGAGCCCAGGAGGTTGAGGCTGTGGTGAGGGATTATTGTCACACCACTGCACTCCAGTGTAGGTAACAGTGTAAGACTTGTCTCAGGGGAAAAAAAAAAAAGTTACAGCCATATCAAAAGAACAATTTATTGACCACCCAAATTGTCTTGGAATTCTCACATTAATTTACAGGGAGAAATAACCCTTTGGAAAATTCACAATGTTTTGGTAGTACTAATATGTCATCTCACTCTAAAATGTAAAAAAAAATATATATATATATATATATCACTACTCAGATCTTATGAGAATCTAGTTTTTGATTATGAATACAGCAATTCTTTGTTGAAAACTCCCTTGACAAATTAAGCCAATGATGGACATTCTAATAATTGTTGTATTTTATGGTACATTTGTAACTAAAAGCTACTTCTTTGATTAATGACTGATAGTTTCATGGAAGAAGTCATTCTTTTCCTGGTCACTCTGGAAAATAAGAAATGAGAAATGATTGCATGTGGTATATATATGCATGGTTCTAAGTACTAAATTTGCAGATTGCCTGAAAATGTTCTTATATACTTTTTATGGATACAGGTTTTCTTTTTAATTAGCTTCAGAAAGTATCAATACATTTAAATTGACTAGAGCTACCTTTTTAAATGGTCAGACAGGTTTTCCTTTTAAAGGATTACTTTTGTGATTACTAGCCGCCTGAAATAGTATTTCAAGACCATGCATGGTGCCTCATACTTGTAATCCCAGCCCTTTAGGGGGCTGAGGAGGGAGGATCACTTGAGCCCTTGGAGGTTGCGGTGAGCTGGAATCGTGACACCGCACTCCAGCCTGGGTGACAGAGTGAGACCCTGTCTCAAAATAAAATAAAATAAGATACAAATGAAATAGTATTTTCAAGACTTGGTATAAATGCATAGCTGTTAAGCTGTAAGGACATCATTAAATGTTCATAAATGAATTGGTAACTTTCTACATTTTATCACCTTATTTTCTATAATACAGAAAATATACTTTAAATATTTTATTTATCTGAGTCCTTTTTTTGTTTTTGCTTTTTTTTTTTTTTTGCAAGACCAAAGTCAGAGCAAGTTCAATTCTATTTTGAGCATTTTATTTTGGCATTCATGTAGTTTAATTAAAAAAAAAAAAAACCATTGTCCTCAGCCAGAAGAATTTTTGGTTGAGTGATCATAAATGGAGAGTTTAGCATTTCACATCTCTAGAATGTAAAAGCCACAAAGTCGTATCTGTCTTTTATGTTGTCATATCATCAGGGGCTATCACGGTGCTGAGAACATAGTCTTTGTTCTTAAGAATTTATTCAGTAACTGACCGAATGAGGAAGTATGGCTAGTTTGCTTAAAACATTGAATTGTAGGAGTTGATGGGTAGCAGTTTAGTTATTATGCTACTATCAGTTAATAAGAAAGTATGAGTGCAGCTCACCAGTATCAGTGATGCATGGATTTGTTCCTAAATTGTTATTTTTGTGGTTGAAATTTGCAATGTTTATTTTGAAGCTCTCAGTAAGTAATAATCAGTGCTTAATTATTCAGACTAATGAATCGGAGTTAGAGGTTTGCTCAGTCCACGATTCTTGCTACCATTAAAATATTTTGTTACATTTTCTTTTGAGTACATAGAAGCAACTAATAAATGGATTAAGATGCTGCAGTTTAAGAAGTTAATCTTTGTAAATTACTTTGGCCATTGCCTGGAACCTAATGTTTGCTATGTTAAGAGTTTGTTATATAAATAAACAACCACTGTTCCTGGTAGGTAATGAAAGTAATCTTAAACAATATTAGTAGTGCCTAAAAAGTAAGGTCTTAAATATAACTACAGTAGTCCTGAGAAAAATCATAGAGTGTTAGAACTGAAAAGGTTGTCTTAGAGGTCATCTGCTCGAATCTCATCTTTTTAAATGAGGAAAACCACAAGGTACAAACATCAAGAGCATCAATCCTAGCACTAGAACCTGGATCTCCAGATTTCAGGGTAAGGATTTTAATTATTCTCATGCTATACTTTCAATCTCAAGATGGCACTGTATATGAATTCAGCTTCACTTGTATAGTGCTTTGGGTGTTATTATGCTTCCAGATAAGAGATGTATTTCTATGCCATTGAGGAACAGCTTAGGGTACCTATGATTCATAGGAATTTGAAGGCTGTAAATCAACTGAATCTTTATATCTTTTTCTTCCTTGTTGCAGTATCTTGTACCCAAGTAGCTTCAATAATTTTGACTGACAAGATGACCATAAAGTAAGTAGTCCTAATGTCATAACATGGAAGAGGAAGGTAATGGGTGTGTGTGTGTGAATGTGAATTAGTATAGTATAGTAATGAGCTACCTCAGTGCTCTTAAACTTTTTTAGCACCAATGCCTTTATACAGGAGACCCTGAAAACAAGCAAGAGATCTTTGTGGGCTCTCTGTAAATGGTGTGCATGCAAAAAAGGGTCCTCAGTGCTTATCCCTTGACAGCTGCTCTGAGACCATTGAGTCACTCACTTGCATCTGTGAGCCACTGACCAGTCACTGATTGCAGTGACAGTTTATCACTAACAACCTGAATTATCTTTGACTCAGAGACCCAGGGGTCAAAGGCCTCCTAGTCCATTATTAAATTTCCAGGGCAGTAGTTCAGTTTGCATTAGGGGATTTATTTGTATTTATTTATTTAGGGTTTTTTGGGGGGCGGGGGGTGGAGGAGCTTGGGGGAATGAGACCTGCAGTTATTTTCCCCACATTTCTAAGATTATTTAGTTCTTTATTTGTAGGATTTGGCATCCTAAAAGAAAGGAAGACCCAAGTATCGTGGTTCTGATCCGGGCCTCACATGGCTGTCCTAAAGATTTCTGTAGATTGTAGCAGGGAGGAGCTTTGCCCTCAGGAAGACATAGATCCTTTGAGGGTGGTAGAGACTCTTAAAGTCTGCGGATTCATATCCAGCTGGCCCCATTAACAAGAGAATTGAAGAGTGGCTAGAAAGGGACTTAAGAGTTCACTGGAGCCCATCCAAAAAGCTGGGGGTACAGACAACTGCTGATTCCCAACCAGTCATGGATTTTATTTTTTTTTATTTTGAGACAGGTCTCATTCGGTCGCCCAGGCTGGAGTGCAATAGTGCGATCATAGCTCACTGTACCCTGGGACTCCTGGGCTCTAGTGATCCTCCTACCTTAACCTCCCAAGTAGCTGGGACTACAGGCATATACCACCATGCTCAGTTAATTTTTTTTCATTTTGTAGAGATGGGGTCTCGCTATGCTGCCCAAGCTTGTCTAGAACTCCTGGGCTCCAGCAATCCTTCCACCTTGGCCTCCCAAAGTACTGGGATTATAGGCATGAGCCACTCTGCCTGACTCGCCAATGATGGATTGAAAGTCGTTTCTGGGTTGTAACCAGGAAGCGTGCCTGGGCCAGACTGAGAGGGCCGAAGGATGACAGCCTGGTTTCAGTGTGTGAATGTGCATGTATGTACCTGTGTATGAGTATGTGGGTAAGTGTGTGAGCCTGTAAAAGTATATCATGAGTGGTTGTCTCTTAGGAGGAGAGGGAATCAGGAACCTTGGTGAAATAACACCATGTACTGGCATGGAAAGGCACTGTTCTGGGCAGCAGTCAAGAAGACTGAGGAGGACTAAATGTATATGATTTGGGCAATCATTTAAAGCATCTTGGATTTATTTCCTTGTCTGATAATTAACAAGGTTGATGTACACGAGGTATAACAATTTTAGGGGTAGAAGAAAACTATGATTCAAATCGGCATTTGTTTAGATCAATGGTCTCTGATTTGGTGTGATGTCGTCCTGGTACGTTTTCACTTAGACCAAGCTTGTTTAACCCATGGCCCATGGGCCTCATGCATCCTAGGACAGCTTTGAATGTGGCCCAACATAAATTCGTAAACTTTCTTAAAACATTATGAGGTTTTTTGTGATTTTTCTTCCAGTTCATCAACTGTCATTAGTGTTAGTGTATATTATATGTGGCCCAAGACAATTCTTCTTCTTCCAGTGTGGTCCAGGGAAGCCAAAAGATTGGACATCCCTCACTTAAGAGTCTTTCCTAGTGAGTATGTTTTTAGAAAGCCTAAGGTATTTGAGGAATAATAGTCACATAAGGTCTAGGCAAATAGCATATTGGTTTTATGTAGGAAACAGTTTATCTTCTATAGAATAACTTTTGATGGGTTTGAAATTGTAGTGTTAATTTATCTTGGTGAACATCTAGAAGATTTGTTTAGGTATGTGAATTGTTTAGTGAAAATATAGAATATGGTAAGTATATTTGTGAATTACTAGTGCAGAAGCCTTTTATGAAATTCTCAATAGAAACTGCGTACTGGTTATGAATGGTGATCTCTCAGATACCTTTCACTTAGTCGTTTCTCATGAGTTTGTGATACAGTTGAAGTTATGGGATTTAACCTCTGCTGAGCAGCAGAAAGATATGAAGCAGTGAAAAATACAGGCTAAACAGAGCCTTTGAGAATCATTTTTTTTCTCAGTGGTTTATGTTCTTCACATTCAGTTTTGATTCTTCTCCATACTTAACCTTCTATAGCTGATACTTCCGTTTTGGATATAGGCTCTGTTTCGTTTCCAGAAGTATCTCTTTCCCTAAACTCATCAAGTACTTTTTCAACCCTGTTGATCATCTTAACAGAAGGATCATAATATTAAGTTGATTTATGACACCATATCATGTTTTTTATTTGTAGTAACTCTGAATTGTCATCAAGATATTCATTGAAAGGATACCTCTTAAACTTTCTATTACTAAGATCCCCAAATGTATCTCTTCTCCTCTCGATAAAATGAGTGTTGTCTTAGACAAGCAGCAGACTGCTTTTTAAGTGAAGTGGATTATGCTGCTGTGATCGTCCTTGTGAATGTGTATGATAAATCATTTTGATGGCCTTTTAAAATCAGAGTCACTGAGTCCCACACAGAGAAACAGAGAATGCTGTCTGTCATTATTACAATAATAATTAAGCATTGGCTGATAGGATATAAAGTATAAATCAAAAATCTTAGGGGAAATAGATGAAAGAAAAGCTTTGTTTCTCAAAAATGTAATCTAAAAGAAGAAATATTGAGCAAGCATTGGGTACTTCATGAATGGCCTAAAAATATGTTTAAGTCTATCACCTGAAGGTTCATTTATTTCCAGGAAAGAATCAATCCCACTTTTTTGCTTTTTTTTCTCTTTCCCTGTGGCTCAACTCCAGGAAGGTGTTTTAATTGATTAGTGGGAAGATTTTAACACAGACAAAACTTATAAGCCAAGCACCATTATTTCTAGTACAGTGGCTTCACCACATTATAGGGTAATAAAGTTAAAAGCTGCCGACTGTTTCAGAATTATTTTCAGAAATTTACATCCTCTTTATTCCCATTACCTTGAGAAAGAGTTCAGAGAAAGGGCTTAGTCAGCATGCAATTATGGTATTAGATAAAGCATACAGTTTGGTCTAAAACCAAGATGCAGCTAGTCTCATCAGGGTACTTTAATCAATCAGGAGCTGTTAAGAAGTTAGGAATGTCAGTCTAACTTAATTCCTTTGAAGGTGATCAGCCTTTCTTCCCTGGAGGCTTTGAAGATTTTGTCCTATGGCTGGGTGTGGTGACTCACGCTTATAATCCCAGCTCTTTGGGAGGCCGAGGCAGGAGGATTGCTTGAGCTCAGGAGTTTGAGACCAGCCTGGGCAACATGGGAAAACGCTGTCTTCCCCTCCCCACTACCAAAAAAAAAAAAAAAAAAAAAAATAGCAGGGTATGGTGGTAGACACCTGTAGTCTCAGCTACTTGGGAGGCTGAGGTGGGAGGACTGCTTGAGCCCAGGAGTTTGAGGGTACAGTGAACAATGATCATGTCACTGCACTGTAGCCAGGGTGACAGAGAAAGACCCAGTCTCAAAAAAAAAAAAAAAATTGTTCTCCAGCAAATTTTTTTGAAGTTATGGCATTTAAACCTGCCCACCATTCCCATTCCCCCTTCAGTTTCACTCTCATGCATTCCTTTTCCTTTATCCCACGCAGAATCATTGGGCTTGTCAAACATACAAACTGGCTTTCAGGAAAATTCTCATCCATATCTCTTCAAAAATTTCCTGTATCCCATTATCTTCCCTCTTTTTGGAATTTTTTTTCCTATAATTTAAAGATAGAGTCTTGCTGTTTTCTAGGCTGCTCTCAAACTCCTTACCTCAAGCGATCCTTCTACTTTGGCCTCCCAGTGTTGGGATTATAGGTGTGAATCATTATGCCCGGTCTAGAACTTTAACTAAGAGTATGTTGGACCTTCTTTCTCTGATCACCGGTTCTTTTTACCTCCGTCACATTTCCCATCATTTTGTTTCACTCTCCCGCTGTGTTTCTTTTGACTTATCTTCCACTTCACTCATTGCCTCTTTGGCTATGTGCAGTCTGCTGCCAAAACCACCCATGAAATTTTTCATTTCAAGGACTGTTTTTCCCCCCATTCCTAGCAGTTTTATTTGGTGCCTTTTCAAATCTTCTGTGTTGTATTTTATATTTTCATGGTCCCTGTAGATATTTTTCAGGTTGTTATTTGTTTCTTTTAGCAGAGCAAGCCTTGCTGTTTCATAATTTGTGTGTGCTAATTTCAGTTTGTGTTGGTTCTCACTCTCTATGTCTCAGTTCCTTCTGTGCTTCATGGTTGGTCTCTGACCCTGTGTGGGCCATTGCTCTGTAAAAATTATCTGTGTCATTCCTCACGGCATTGGATAGAAGCACGTTCCTGCCGAGAAGATAAGTGTTACTGCTGGGTACTTGGAAACTTACTGAGTTCATGGCTTGAGGTTCTGTGGCCTATCAGCCTGTGCACGCCTAGGCATGTAGAAACCTGTCTGTAGACTCAGCTTTTCCCTCTGGCTGAACTCAGGATCAAGACAATGTGTCTGGCCAGGCACAGTGGCTCATGCCTGTAATCCCATCACTTTGGGAGGCCAAAGAGGCGGGTGGATCACCTGAGGTTAGGAGTTCATGACCAGCCTGACCAACATGGCGAAACCCCATCTCTACTAAAAATACAAAAATCAGCGGGGCCTGGTGGTGGGTGCCTGTAATCCCAGCTACTTGGGAGCCTGAGGCAAGCGAATTGCTTGAACCCGGGAAGTGGAGGTTGCAGTGAGCCAAGATCATACCACTTCACTCCAGCCTGGGCGACAGAACATCTCAAAAAAAAGCATGTCTTTAGTTCTCTGGGGTTAAATGGGTATGTTTAGATTTGGTGTAGCTTTTTTGGGGTTCTTTACTCCTTTTGGGGTCCCAGCTTAATGTGAAGAGGGTCTACTCTAAGACTCCCCACTTTAGGAAGATCCTGGAGCCTCTATCCCTTTCTCCAGCATGAGCAAATGCCATCTTCAAAAAGTAGTTCGCTTGTCCAGCTATTTTGCATCTATCTCTAAGGTTTGAGATTTGCCTTAGAATTTGTCCAAAAAATGATCTTTGTTGTCAAATTCTTTTAAGGTGATGTTTATTATATTTCATTCAGCACTTTTAATTGTTTCCAGCCAGAAGGTTATTGTGAGAAACTTACCTTCCAGGAGTGGAAGAGGAATCATTAGTCATTAAGGAGCTAAAAATGTTAGGGAAATATTAATGCTTCAGAAAAGATTTGTTGATCTGAAGAGTTCTTAAGTTAGGGATTTTCAGAAAGTAGCATTTTGTTTTGTTTTGTTTGATACATAGTCTTGCTCTGTTGCCGAGGCAGGAATGCAGTGGCGTGATCTCAGCTCACTGCAACCTCCGCAAGCGATTCTGTTGTCTCAGCCCTCTGAGTAGCCGGGATTATAAGCATGCACCACCACACCTGGCTAATTTTTGTATTTTTTGTAGAGACGGGGTTTCTCCATGTTGGCCAGCCTGGTCTTGAACTCCTGGCCTCAAGTGATCTGCCCGCCTCGGCCTCTCAAAGTGCTGGGATTACAGGCATGAGCCACTCTGCCCGGCCAGTAGCATTCTGTGGATGAATTGACTCTGGTTTTGTTAGCCTTCAGAATCTAAGCAAGTTTATATCTGGTCAATTTTGAGAAAGAAGATCTCTAAGAATGCCTCAAGTGGGGAAGGGATGGACTTTATAAACCAAAATATCAATGGGTTAATCCTAAAAATCTCAATGAAATGGGGCAAAATATGGCTAAGAAAAATTTGACAAGGTGTAAATCTCACTGAATGCAATTGCTGTGGTTGCTACCAAGTTTACAAGAGAAGAAACCAGGTTTTGCCAGTGCATCAAAAATTAGATTAAAAAAAGAAATTTCTCTGGCCTAGTCTGATGCGTAGCCTTCAAGAGAAAAATGGTGTGTGGTTAGATGACTTGACCAAAGTCCCACAGCCAGGGCAGGGAGAGGGTCGCAGCCTGGTGGTCCATTACCTGGTGCCACTGGATCTATGCAGATGGGTTTGGAACTTCACTTTCTGCCTTGTCTGGGACGTAAAAACTTCGGGTGCCCCTCACTTCTTTTTTATATAAACTGTTGTGTTTTATTGCCCTGGCACTCTTAAGTTGCTGTTTCACCCTAGCAGTGCCTGCTTCAGGCCATCACCAATGAAAGTGCCTTTGAAATGTCTGAAGGCATGTGCATTGCCTAGACAAATAGTTGGCAGAAGAGGTCAACACAGGCGTCTTGCTTTGGAGTGTCAATTGAAGAAATTGTTTTTCCACTTGAATTGGCAGTGTGTGCTCTTACTGCTGTTCGAGTTCTGGGCAGAGAAGTAGATGTGATAATTATGAAGGGAGAAGGGGGAAGAACAGCTGCAGAATGCAGGGAAGTGACTGGACTCCAGTAATCATATTTGGCAGGTCAAGGGTGAGATTTAGCCTGATGGGATTTGGACCATTCCCTGGGTTAGAAAGTAGTGTTAAAATCAACTCCAGGTGTTTCCGTTATTCTTAAGGCCTAAGTATTATTAAAGCAGAAAATAATATGTTTTAGGATATGAATGGGAGGGGATTGGTCATTTGCTGCTTGGGAATCACTTGTTTGCAATAGAGCCCATTCTCTCCTGACAGTTGCTCCTACATGTCTAAAATACGTCATAAATCCCCAAATGCTTGTTTCAATAGTGAAGTTTCCTCCAAATGAGCTGTTATCACTTTGTCTTCAAGAGAATACTAACTCATTGAATCTCTTTGAGCTTTTTATGCTTTACACTGTGGGCTTTGGAGTTTGCTTTGGTTTATCCACCAGTTCTTTAAGTTAAATTTAGATAAATTAAAATCATCAGGCTTATTTTTAAAAACTCAAGTATTACCAAAGGATGGATAATAGAGATACGCTTTGGGAATATATCCAAGTAATTCAAATGATAGAACACCAGGAGACATTTAGTAAGAGATTCTTCTGCTGGGTGAAATCAACATCAACATCACCTGTAAACTCGTTGGTAGTGCAAATCCCCTGGCCTCGCCCCAGAGCTCCTGGAATGAAGCTGTCCGGGGTAGGGCCTGGCAACCTGTGTTTTAATAAGCTGTTTGTGGGATTCTGATGTTCCCCAAAGTTTTAGGATCATGCTTGCAGAGAATCCTGCCCACTATGAAAGTTTGCATGCCTGAGTGGGTCAAAAGAGATCTTTGAAAATAGTATCTAGGTTTGACAGACTTTCTGTGATTGTATAGTTTTAGCAAATGTGTCAAAACAAATTTTTACTTACAGGCAGTATCTTGTTAGTACAGAGAAATAAAAAAACAAAGATGATCAATAAGTACAAAAGTAATTCATGCAACAGCCATGTGAAGATGAAAATCCTTGAAATGGAAAAAAAAAGTTTTTCAGTCTACCCTATGGAAGTAGTAAGTTACATTGAAAGGCCGAGATTAGCCAAGATCATTTTTTGTCGTATTGTTTTTTGTTTTTTGAGACAGTCTCTTGCTCTTCCACTCAGGCTGGAATGCAATGGTACGATCTTGACTCACTGCAACCTCTGCCTCCCAAATTCAAGTGATTCTCCTGCCTCAGCCTCCCAAGTGGCTGAGATTACAGACATGTACTAAAAATACAAAAATTAGCCAGGCATGGTGGTGTGTGCCTGAAATCCCAGCTACTCAGGAGGCTGAGGCAGGAGAATTGGTTCAACCCAGGAGGCAGAGGTTGCAGTGAGCTGAGATCATGCCACTACATTCCAGCCTGGGCAACAGAGCAAGACTCCATCTCAAAAAAAAAAAAAAAAAAAAAAGAAGATAACTATCAGAAAAAGAATTACCTAGAATTGTTGAGAGGGCTTGTTTTTAGAAAAGAAAACTAGAGCTGAAAATGATGGGAAAAGTACCATGTTGGCCAGGCTGGTCTCGAACTCCTGACCTCAGGTGATCTACCCACCTTGGCCTCCCAAAGTGCTGGGATAAGAGGCGTGAGCCACTGCTCTTTGCCTCTGATATTTATCTTTATATTTTCTATATAACATGCATGTTCTGCTGTTTCTTTAAAAAAAAAAACTTTTATTTTAGGTCTTATAGGAAGCTTGTACATTCATTTATTCAACACATAATTATTAAGTACCTGATACATTCCGTACATTGCACTAGGTACTGGAAATAAACAGAGAATAGAACAGACATGATTCTTATCCATGAAGAGCTTATATTCTAAAGATGTAGGAAGTACTTTTAAATAAAACTCTTACTTATATATAAAAACTCCAGAAAAGAAAGGGCCTGCTTTTAATTTTTTTTTTTTTTTTTGGGTTGTCCACTCCTTGAACTTCATCCAGTTCGTCAGAAAAAATTTAAATGATATTTCTAAATAAGTGGTTTGCTTCACTCTATCATTAAGCTAATTGTTCAGATGAATAAATCTCAATCAGAATATTTTCAAATGTATGTAAATACATACATTCAATGTATTTCCCAGTTTCAGAAAGTCCTAATTTCCCAGTTTCAGAAAGTCCTAATTTCCCAGTTTCAGAAAGTCCTTGTTATCAACCCTTATTTTGAAAGAACCCTTCGTTTATGATAAAGTGTCACATACTTTATTTTGTATTGATACAAATTATTGATGATTGTGGATATTTTAGGTAATACTAAGATAATTATGTTAATATGAATTATGACTATAGGGTATTGGTAACAGGAGTGTAGATGAATGATATGAATTTGCATTGAGTTTGTCATGCCCAGAAAGTTAATCTGAACCAAATTTCTAAAAAGTGCCTTCCTTATTCCATATTATGTATGAAAGAAGAGTAGAGTTTATATGTGAATATATGGGCAACATGTATATAGATGTCCGCATGAACTGTGCCTGGTTAGGTCCTAGAAAAGCCTGTGGTAGGAAAGGTGGGTTAAGAGGATCGAAGTTAGGAGTGAACTTGTTATAGTCTTCATAAATATTTTTATAGCCAATAATATAAAACAATAAAGACAGTGCTCCAAATTAAAGATACTGCAATGACATGACATCTACATTTGAAACTAGTAATAATGTATGCCAGGCCCTATTATTAATTTCTGCTTAGCATTCCTTACTCTCTAGAAATGTTTTAGGATCTTAGTTCCTTTGCAGCTTGGGATGCTTGTAAATTCACTTGCTCTTTTATAAATAATGTGCAAACAAGGAGATTTTCAACAGCACTTTCTTACCAAAGGTCTGGGCCTATAGTCAAATAGTCAATGCCATCGTGGTTTTACAGCACCTGTGAGGAGGTGTTGACATTCAGGTTTTAGCTTCAGGATTTTGACTTGTGTCTTCTTCCTGCTTGGTTCCTGTCTCTTCCCACCTCCCCGGCTCAGGCTTCATGTGCGAATTTTAGATTCTTTTGCCTTTGTATCAGCCAGCAGAAGCTAGTTTTTTTTTTTTTTTTTTTTTTTTTTTTCAAGGCCTAGGTTTCCTTGTACTCACATCTTTCTTGAAGCTTTATTTGCAAACACCTCTAGTCTTCTTGCCATTACTTTTGCTTCTTGTCGATTTCCAAACTCTGGTTTCACCTTTTTCTTGTTACTACCAATAGGAGTAAATTGAGTGACTTGCGATTAAGGTACAACAGAAGCAGAATTTTCAAAGTTACTCAGAAATAAGTAGGAAAATGTCCATGGTAAGACAACTTAGTAAATAATTACGTACAGGCAGTGACCATATATGCTCATTTTAAATTACAAATATACACACATGTCCATACAAATTGTCAGAGTCTGAACTGGAACTCAGTCCCTAAACTGATTCCAAACCCCATGTAATTTTTATATACAGTTTATTACTAGCTTTTTGTCCTTTTATGTCCTATCTTCTCTATATTTTTAAGTTGCCCACATTTTAAAATGTGCCTGTCTTCTGACTTTTTACCGCAAGTGTTTTTTTCTCACCCACTTTTATTATTCTCATTTCCTGTTTTCAAAGAAACAATTGCAACACATTTTAGAAATGCTTACGACATAAGTGGCACACTCCTGAAGTCTTTCCAAAATCTATTTTCTTCAGTGTCTTAATGTTTTAAATTTACATACTTAGCTTCTTTCTGCTAATTCCCTCAGAAAAACTCAGCACAATTTTATAAGCAATGTGAATAATCTTAGAGCCCTCATAGGAATAAATTGCACAGGATGTCATCCATATATCATAAGCAAGGTACAGGATTAATTTTCTAAGATATCATTTAAAATTTCTTCTACTATTGTTACTGTACACATTTGATGTATTAAGCCAAAGCTTTATTCCTCCAAGAATAATAATCCTCTGTCACAGTTCTAATCCCAGGATAGTGTCGTCTTAACTGCAATGTACTATCCTAACTTTCAGTTACATCTTATTTCAGCTATCTTTGTTATACAGTAGCTGAAAATCATTGATAGTTATAAAGACCAAAATGCCATAACCTCTCAGATTTAAACAGGATAGAAGATTTTATAAATTACTAATCCAGCAACAGAAGCGTTTTCCTCTGTTGGGTAGATGCAATTATTCAGATTCCAAGTGGGTGAGACATTCCATAATTATGTCTCTAATTTTAGATTCTACAGGCCTCATTTCCTCTCTGTGATAACTGTCCTTACCCAGGGGGTTTCTACAAAGTCACAGTTTAGGTGAATCTGTCATCTCATTTTTTCTAAGTAGGAAATCATCATCAAATAAAATTACACATATCACATAAATATATATCAAATAATATATTAATCTACACATTTGTAACATTTATTTTCTGACTTTGAGGTTAGTTTCTCCACCATTTTTCCTAATCTATATATCCTATCCCCACTTGCAAACAATGTTTTGCCTGAACTGGGTAATGGCAACATTTACCATAAGTATATCTCAGCTTCCTCTCCTTATCTGAATGGGGTTCTAGTTCCCTTAGCATTCTCAGATAACATTTTGAATATTCCACTCTATATATCCAGTTTGTTCTTAGACCTCAAAATGCAGACCCTGCATGGATTATTCCCATTCTGCTGTCTAGCTTTATGAAACCTGCCAATTCTTATTGCTAGATGAAAGTCTACAGATGTTCCATGATGACTTATTGATGCCCGGCAACAGGGATCTGCAAACATTTCTGTAGAGACCCAACTCTGCAGTTGTAGCACAAAAGTAGCCATAGACAATTTATGAGCAAATGAATGCAACTGTGCTCTGATAAAACTTTATTTACAAAAACAGATGGTAGGCAGGAATTGGCTTGTGAGCCATATTTTGCTGACCTTTGCTCTGTAATATTCCTTGAAGAGATACTATTATCCCAATATCCTAACATAAAATATATATCCTTACCATTTGTTGTAGCAATATTCAGTTTTTCTTTACCTGGCATTGCTTATGTTCTATATGCAGTTCTATGTTCCAGCCAGTTCTATCTTTTCACTAGGAATCTGAGTTAGGATTTCTTAGAACTATATATTTGGGTAAGTTTATCAAAGGCATTTTAAAGACCTCAGGAGCAAAATACTGTAACATCTCAAATTTAAACAGAATAGAAGATTTTATAAATTACTAACCTGGTTTGGTAGATGCAATTACTCAGATTCCAAGTGGGTGAGACATTCTATAATTATGTCTCTAATTTTACATTCTTCAGGCCTCATTCCCTCTCTCATTTCATCAGGTCTTCAAAAGGCCTTTAATAAACTTACCCAAATGTATAATTCTAAGAAATCTCACATTCAGTGGTTGATCAGATCACTGTGTGGTATAGCTTGTATATTTGTCCCCACCCAAATCTCATGTTGTATTGTAATCTCTAGTATTGGGGATGGGGTCTGGTAGGAGATGACTGAATCAGGGGGGTGGATTTCTCATGAATGGTTTAGCACCGTCCCTTGGTGCTGTCCTCGTGATAATGACTAAGATCTGGTCATTTTAAAGTGTGTGGTCTCTCTCTCTCTCCTGCTTGCTTGCTCTTGCTTTCACCATGTGATGTCCTCACTACTCCTTTGCCTTCCGTCATTATTGAAAGCTCCCTGAGGCCTCACCAGAAGCCTAGCAGATGCCAGCATCAGGCTTCCTGTAAAGCCTGTGGAACTGTGAGCCAGTTAAACCTCTTTTCTTGATAAATTACCCAGCCTCAGGTGTTTCTTTATAGCAATGCAAGAATGGCCTAACGCAATGTGTAATCTTTGTTTCATACAGTTTACACCACAGCTTTGCCACCTAACTCACCTCTGTTAGTCCATAGAATTTCGGAACCTTGAATCCTGTTCAGAATGCCAAATTGTGAGAGAATCAGTTATGCTTCAGCCTTGAAAGCATGGAGTTCTCTGCTTTCAGGGAACTCCAGATGACTCAGGAACAGAAGTAAACCCTAGACAAATCTAAAGCCAAACATAGAATAAAGCTAAGCAGCAGATTATAAACCCCATTCCTTGCTCCCTAGGAATACCTCTTCTTCTAACTCCAGCTTCGGATTTTTCCCCAGGTTTCACAATTGACCTTTGTCTTAGTTCCATGCTGGCTGGACATACCCCTCTGGCATGGACATTCATGATAGGCATTGCCATGCTTCGTGATGCTTCATTCTTGGCTACTTCTTCTTCTTCTAGGATGCATGTTTTAGCTCACTTCATGTTCAATTGCCTTGTGGTTGGCCTACTTCTTCTTTCTCTTCTTTCCTACTTTTGTGGTTGCTTTATAGTTGACTAATTACTAGTTCATTGGCTCTGCTTATTGCCTAATACTACAAAAGTTCCCTTCCTGGAAGGGTTGGGGATGGGAAAGCGGGGGTGGGTGGTAGTAAAATTAACTGAGCTTTGTAGTGGGCTGGAGATAGGGCGTGAGTAAATGAAAAGTCATTGCTCAACTGCATGGATATTTATGCTTCTTTAGATAAGCAACATTAACAAAGTCTGGATCTCAAAGGAGAGATCTACACTGGAGATAATACTATCCCCATGGGCATTTAATGCTCATGGTTGCCTAGAAAATAATTATAAAGTAAGGAAATTTTGAGTAAGTATTCTTGTAAAAGTTAAATGGTGACACCAAAGTAAGACTTGAGTGTCCTAATAAGGGTTAAACTTGGTCTGGGAGTGGCAGTTCTTAACACCTTTTATAATTCTTAACTATCATTTTTTAGATGTAGTCGTTTAAATCTGAGGACCCAGATATGCTAGTCTTATAGAAAGCACAAATTTAAAATGGGTTATTTGTCTTACATAGCTTTAAAGTTTAGGAAAAAAGTATTTTAAAGCAACTTTTATAGGAACTCTCCAAAATAAATGTGTTCCTGATTAATATGTTTTATTTTTAAAAATTTATTTTTAATTAATTTTTAAATTGACAAATAAAATTGTATGTGTTTATGGTATACAATGTGATATTTTGAAATATGCATACACTGTGGAATGGCTAAAGCAAGCTATTCAGCATATGCATCATCATCTCACATACCATTTGTTTGTCATGAGGACATTTAAAATCTACTCTCTTAGCAATTTTCAAATAATGTAATTATTTTAAATCAGTTGTTTAAATATTATGAAATTAATTTTAGCCCTTAGATAGAGAATAGTCCACCTCACATGACACATAAAAATGGAATGAGGTGTTTAACTCAGGAGAAACTTTTTGGAATATTTGATTCTCTTTCCCTCATTTTCTCTCCTTTTTTTTTTTGGTTTTTTTTGTTTGTTTGTTTTTAAAAAATTTTTAAACCCTGTATTGACTCCTAGCTATTATTTTGAATGTGAGTGGTAAGAATTTGAGCCTTGTAGATAACTATCCTGATGCCAATTGAACCATAATTTTCATTTGTCTCTTTCTACAAGATTCTGAATTTTTGCAGGGGCAAAATTAAGTCTCAATTCCCTTTAATTTACCCAGGGCAATAAGTCTTAAACATTTTTTCTTAAAAAAAAAAAACACACACACATTTTTACTGGAAAGACTTTGTGGGGTGAACATTAACTCTGTAAATGCCGTATGACTTTTGGAGAGGGCTGTCCCTGGCACAGTCTAATATTTATGAGACAGTTGTGTCCATATCAACCACCTGTATGAGAGTCGCCTGTGATGCTTTTTTAAAAAGGCAGATTCCCTTTCTTTCCCTATATTTTTCTCTTTTTAAAAATAATTTTGACTTATATTTTATATTCAATGGGTACATATGCAGGTTTGTTACATATGCAAGTTTGTTACATGAGTAATATTGCATGGTGCGGAGGTTTAGGGCATGAATGATCCCATCACCCAGATAGTGAGCATAGTACCCAACAGTTGGTTTTTCAACTCCTGTTCCCTCCTTCTCTCCCCGCTCTAGTAATCCCCAGTGTCTGTCTGTTTTTGCCATCTTTATGTCTATGAGTATTTGATGTTTAGCTCCTACTTATAAGTGAGAGCATGCAGTATTTGGTTTTCTGTTCCTGAATTAATTCGCTTAGGATAATGGCCTCCAGCTGCATCCATGTTGCTACACAGGATGCAGTTTCGTTCCTTTTTATGGCTGTATGGTATTCCATAGTGTGTATATACTACATTTCCTTAATGCAGTCCGCCATTGATGGGTACCTAGGTTGTTTCCATGTAAAAGAGCATATTCTTAGGCTTTTCTCTGAATGACTGATTCAGAGTCTTTCAATGGGTTCCATGAATATTTCATATTCATTTTAATAAACTTGCTCAAGTGACTTATATATACAGTTATAAGTTTGGGAACCTCTGGCCTGGGGAAGTTGTCTGCAGCACCACTGACAGGTCCCTGTCCTGCCACAGACATTTCTGCTGTAACTCCATGCTTGCATTTTTTGGGAAAAACAAAGCAAAATGAAACAAAACTCATTTTGCAAAATGACACACAAAGTAACTTCTGGAAAAAGTAGGGTTAGGTGAAGAGAATTCAAAACTTACGAAACTATAACTGGAACAACAACAAGAATAATAATGAACCTAATAAAAACTAGCATAGTTATGGCTCTAACAACATTTATTCTCAACAACTTAGTTGAATCTTTTTTGTACCCTTAAACTTCAGACTTTTTTTTCCCAGACCTTGGTTCTTGAGGACATTTTCTTCTAGCAGAAATCAATGTTAACTTCTTTATCCATCTCTCTCTCTTTTTTTTTTAACTGGTATATACCATCATTATAGTACTTCTTACAAAAATGGGGAGCTGTCTTTGTAACTTCATCTGTGCCATCAGCTTTTCCAGATAGTTTAACATAAAAGGAATATAAAGTGGTTCTGGAAGCGAGAAAACCAGCCACCACCTGCAGTAAGGAAGGCAGCTCTATGGGCCTTTTAGTTCATGGAGGTTTTTGTTTGCTTGTTTGTTTGTTTTTGAGATGGAGTCTCGCACTGTCGCCTGGTCTGGAGAGCAGTGGCGCCTTCTCAGCTCACTACAACCTCTGCCTCCCAGGTTCAAGCGATTCTCCAGGTTCAAGCGATTCTCCAGCCTCAGCCTCCTGAGCAGCTGGGATTACAGGGACCTGCCACCACGCCCAGCTAATTTTTTTGTATTTTTAAAAGAGACAAGATTTCACTATGTTGGTCAGGCTAGTCTCGAACACCTGACCTCGTGATCCACCCACCTCGGCCTTCCAAAGTGCTGGGATTACAGGCATGAGCCACCGTGCCCGGCCAGATCTTTTTAAATAAGATCTTCATGTGTTATAATACTAAGGTTGTCTCTTTAATCACAAAAAGCCAGTCCCTTATTGCTTCGAATTGTTCATGTGCTGATATCATGTGTCTACTGAGGTCTGACTTACCACATTAACACACGCTGGCAGAACCACTGCAGACATCCTCCGTTCTCCTTTGTTTTTGTTACTATCATGATAAAATTCTTAAGGGTTTGAATTCTCAGAGGTACTTTCCGATGGTTAAATCACAGAGGTCCACTGCATTGCTGATGGATTTTTTTCCCCCACAGTGCTGACAATACAATTGTTCGGGAATGGCCTTCATGACCATAAGGTTATAGGTTCTTAAGTGTTATGTCTCTATAGCTTTTAATTTATTTCAGAATGATTTCCCCCATTGCAAATAGATAATTGTTCAATAGGTTGGCTGCAAACTTTTGGACCTGATCTATAATTTTCCCTTGGGATATGTAAGATATTTCAGGTATACCAAAGTAATGCAAGAAATATCTTTCTTTAGAGCTAGAGTTTAAGCAGGAAATATGTCATAGAACTATGGTGTGTACTTCCCAAGTGAGGGATTTCATTAGGCCTTGACTTAGAATTGAATGTAATGCTAATCTGTAAAGGCTATTTGTGAGGGTTTTGCTTAAATTTTTAGGTTTATTAAAATTCCTAAATGATGATATTTTTATCAGCAAAGATAAAAATACTGCTACATAAGTAGTAGTCACTAGAAAAATAATTTATTTTGTTTTGTTACCTTAACTGTCAGGTTTAAGCACATTCCTGCCAGTATTTGGGTTTGGGCTCTGAAACCCAAAACTTTTGAAAGCCTTGGAAAATTTTGTAGAAGTTCTTTCTTCTGTCTCTCTCTTTCTCTCTCTCTCTCTTTTTTTTTTTTTTTTTTTTGGATACTATTGCCACTGGGATGCTAGCATTCACAAATTATGTTTAAATATAAAAATTAGGTCAGTGACTCTCTGTTCGTGGATTCCTGAAACACAATGTACAAAAAACCAGAATAGATCTGCATGGCTCACTTTAGAGTGTAACAGCACTGGGAGGTGATCTGACTTTTCATTTTACACACAAGAAACTGAGGCTGGAGAGAAAGAAGGGTTGTCCGGGTCACAACTGTTGAGGTCAGCCTCTGGGATTGAACTTCATTTCCTGAATTCCTAATGGTTTGCCACCTCCATTCCTCAGCTTCTTCGATCCCTTTGGTGTGGGGCTGTTTCTTGAACCTTGAGTAGGAGGGTATGGAGGTGAAGTGACATGTAGCTAATTCTTCTACCTCACTCTGGTTTGTCTGTTTTTACATACTAAAGTCCTGTGTATTAATTAATGAGATGAGTTCCAGAGTTGCAAATATTAGAAAACCAACACAATTGATTTCTCCTTGGGAACCATATTAGTTTTCTGTTGCTCCTGTAACAAATTACCACAAACTTTGAGGCTTAAAGCAACATGAGTTCACGAATTTATTATCTTACAGTTTTAAATGTTAGAATTCTGCGAGGAGTGTCATTGGACTAAAATCGAAGTGTTGGCAGGGCTCCAGGAGGCTCCAGGAGAGAAATCATTTTCTTGCGTTTTTCGGCTTTTAGAGGGACTTCCCTTCCAAGCCAACAACATGACATCTCTGACTATTCCTCCTTGCACAAGGGAAGATAATCTCCTTTTAAGGATTCACACCATTAGATTGGGTGAACCTGGATAATATAGTCAGCCCTCCCTATGTGTGAGTTTCGTAGCTGCTGATAAGGAGGTCATCTGTAAGCAACTTGAACATCTGTGGATGTTGGTATCCACAGGGGGTCCTGGAACCAATCCCCCAGTTAGTGAGGAATGACTGTATAGCGTAATTTCCCCATGTTAGGATCCTTAATCTCAAGGTCTTAATCACATCTGTGATGTCCCTTTTGCTGTGTAAGGTAACATGTTCACAGGTTCTGGGGATCAGGATTTAGAATCTTTGGGAGCCATTATTCTGCCTGCTACAGGAATGAATTTCTTTCCACTTGTCTCAGTCTAAGTGGGCAGTTATTTAAAAACTTTATATTAATTTAGAGAGCTTCATAAACTGCTAAAATTTTCTGAGAACCTAAGTGATAAGAAGAATAGCTACCAACATTTGTTGAGTGCTTGCAATGTGACACACACTGAGTGCTATGTGCTTTAATTGCAGTATCTTATCTAATCATTTTAGTAGCCCTATTAGGTAAGTTCTATTTCATTTACATTTAGAAAAGGTAAAATGAGGCTTAGAGAATTTAAATATTTGCCCAAGGTCAAACAACTAGCATATGGGAGACTAAGACTTGAAATTGGGTTTGTCTGACCCAGGCTTTTAATCTGTATACTGAACTATTTATGTTTAGCCCTAAAGTGGTAAATTTGTAACATAGTATAATGCAGTACTGAGAATATAATATCTTAGTAATTTTTAATAAATAATTGTTTTAGTAAGGAAAATACGTTGTTACTAGGAATAAACCCTTTCCAAATGACATAATACCCATTGAGCAGTGTTCAACTGATTAATATTAGTTGGTTATATACTGATTTAGTGATCAGTTCTCAAAGCCTCAATTTAAATAGAAAAGGAAGTTATGTTGCGTGATTAAGTGGAAAGAATATAGGTACTTTAACAATTTTTTGTGCTCTCAGATTGTAAAGAGGAAGGATTTATTTTACAAATAAATTGTTTGCGAAAGAAATTTAATTGGTTATTAACATCTCTATCTCTTGCACCCTAACCAGAATGTAAACTCCAGGAGAACAAGGATCTTGGTTTTCTTACTCAATTCTGTATGTCCAGTACTTAAACCAGTGAGAGCAATATAATCGATGCACAATAATATTTGTTGAATGAATGGATACTGATAAATACCTAAGGGAATGAAGCCAGTTATCTACATGAATAAGGTGGGATCTATATACTAGTTGGATGCCAGAAGAAGAATATAGAACATTCTAATGTGTTTGGCTAGGAACAGACCATATCCTGGGCTAAGATGATAGAGTAATAAAGGTAGTGATAACCCTGATAAATTCAATATGTTTTTATATAAATCCTGTGCATTAAACTAGTGGCTCACTTGATATGGAGTATTTGAATCCCAGATTGACCTTGCTTATTCGTTCTTCCATTCAGTAAACATTATTGAGCACTGTGCTAGTTATTAGGATAAAAGATGCATTAAAAGAATAAAGCTCCTAACTTCCAGGAGCCTCTGTCTCCTAAGTGAAACAAACACCTGTAAAAATCAAATACCTTATATTAAATGGAATAATAATGGTTTTATAGAAACATGGAAGAGGGAGACTTATTATTCAAAAGAGACACTTATTCAGAAGACACAAGTTGAATTTAGTCATCTTGAGTTTTAGGAGAAATAATTTTTGAATTATGGAGGGGTTGCACATGTAGGACAGAGAGTTCTTCTATACTCTTTATTCGGCTCGTTTAATAATACATGGCTTTGCTACATTGATCAAAACTAAGAAATTAACATTGGTACAATACTACTAGCTAAACTGCAGACCTTACTTGGATTGCACCATCTTATAACTTTTTGTGCTAAAGGGAAATAGTGTATGAAAGTCTTTGTAAACAGTAGGCTGCATAGGGTAGTCTAAGAAATGCCATCTGAGTGAGCCCAGCGTAGGTCACTGAGGGTGAAAGTTGCATTCTCTCGCCGGGCGCGGTGGCTCACGCCTGTAATCCCAGCACTTTGGGAGGCCGAGGCGGGCAGATCACAAGGTCAGGAGATCGAGACCACGGTGAAACCCCGTCTCTACTAAAAATACAAAAAATTAGCCGGGTGAGGTGGCGGGCGCCTGTAGTCCCAGCTACTCGGGAGGCTGAGGCAGGAGAATGGCGTGAACCCGGGAGGCGGAGCTTGCAGTGAGCCGAGATCGCGCCACTGCACTCCAGCCTGGGCGGCAGAGCGAGACTCCGTCTCAAAAAAAAAAAAAAAAAAGAAAGTTGCATTCTCTGAAGGGAGCTTTAAATAATCTAACCATGAGCTCTATTTTATTTTGTTTTGTTTTGTTTTACTTATTTTTGAGACAGGGTCTTGCTCTGTCGCCCAGACTGGAGTGCAGTGGCATGGTTTCAGTTCACTGAAGCCTCATCCTCCTGGGCTCCAGTGATCCACCTATCTCAGCCTCCTGAGTAGCTGGGACTACAGGCACATGCCACCACACCTGGCTAATTTTTGTATTTTTTGTAAAGTTGATGTTTTACCACGTTGCCCAGGCTGGTCTCAAACTCCTGTGCTCAAGTGATCTGCCTACCTCAGCCTCCCAAAGGGCTGGGATTACAGGCGTGAGCCATGGCGCCCAGCCTGAGCTCTCTATATTTTAATTTCCTTTAATAACATGATCAGTTCCACCCATGAATTTAATTAATTCCTTGTAAGTTTGCTATTAAAATAAAATGAACTGTTATTGATGCTTATTGTGTGCATGACAGTATCCTATTCAGAGTATGTGATACAGTTCTTTGATTCTCTCACCCTGTCCTGTGGAAGGTAAACTTACCTTGCAGATGAGGATGAAGTTCACCTAGGTAACAGATGAACTTGGCCAAGCCACGAGACTTTAGGTGGGAAAATTGGAATCAGAACCTGGATTAACCCGACTTCAATGCCCATGTTTTCTCCTTTGTGTTGTTTCCTGAGTCATTTTCCTGTGTAGCCCCCCTGAATAAGCATTTTCCAAATTATATTTTTTATTGTGCAAAACTTCACTTCCTTTTTTATTCTGAAACTACGTATTTCATGCTTCAAGGGTTTTCTGAGCATTGCAGTATTTTGCAAATTCTCAAAAACTGCTTTTGCTCTTTCTAAGATTTCATGATTTTAAAGAACAGTTACTTTCTTCCTGGCCTTCCTGGTATCAGTCTGTGTGATTCTATAACGTTTAGTGTATTCTTTTATATCGGCTGCCCTTTCCTTTGAGCATCTCAATGACTTTTCTTGATAGTTTCCAGCTGCTTTTTTTTTGTCTCTCAAGAATGACCAAAAGTATATGTAGTTTTTCAGATATTAGTTATGTAATTTTGTGCCATCTAGATTTATATAACCTAACATTTTCTGGCTTTTTAAAGATATTTATTGATGGTGGTGGTTAAATCAGAGTTAATAATATTAATTTTTAAAATATGCAAAATGCTTTTATTACTCTTTTTAATTAGCTTTTTACAACTGTATTGAAATAGGTATGGCAGGTGCTGTTTCCCCTCCTTTTTCTGCTCAAGATGATTGAGATTCAGAGTAATTTTGTGACTGCTTCGTCCTGCAGACCAAACAAGTGCTTCACCCAGCTTTCCTGTCTCCATTCTTTTTGATAGGGTCTATCAAGCTTGTGGCAGAAGCTCAAGATGTTATGTGTAGAGTGCAGTAATTTAAATTCATGGACTTACAAACTATTAGCAAAGAATCTAATTAACCTTCTTTCTAAGTAAAAACAAACAAAAGATATTTCTAGTGGAGTGCCAGTGTCTTCAGGGATTCATAGGGAATTAATTAAATTCATGGGTGGAACTGATCGTGTTATTAAAGGAAATTAAAATATAGAGAGCTCATGGTTAGATTGTTTAAAGCTCCCTTCAGAGAATGCAAATTTCACTATCAGTGCCCTACCCTGGGCTCACCCAGAAGGCATTTCTTAGACTATCACTATTTAGCCTACTCTTTAGAAAGTACTTTCATACATGATCTCATTTCAGCACGAAAAAAGTTGTACACAAGATGGTGCAATCCATGCAAGGTCTCCAGTGTAGCTAATAGTAGGGTAAGGAAAGCTACATGTTGACAGGCTAAGTGACCTTCATGTTGGCTTCTTTTGTGTAACATTTTTGAGTCTTTGTGCTGAGAAAATTGTGTTACATTCTGGGAGTCAGTGGATTGTGTCAGAATGTATGGGAAGCAACTCACTTTCACTTTCAAAAGATTCTTTAAGGAATTTATGCTTTATGTAAAATAGGGGAGACGACACATTTGGACTCTTTCTTATTGGAATTTCTTTTTGTGTGTTTTATGACACCAAAGGGCACTGACTTCCATCATACAGTTTGACTTCGGAGGACTGTATGGGAAAGTGTAGCAGCCTTGAAGTTATACTGGCCACAGAATGTAGTCACAGAATAATATAGCACCAGGTTTCTTACTGTCAATGATCTGTTTAATTTGACTTTGGTTATTTTCCACCTCTTCAGCAAATTCATGTCACTGGGAACCCTAAGATAAGGAATTTGCCTTCCCTGGTCTTTCTTGTGGGGTAGAAGTAAAATGATAAGAATTCAATTGTTGGCCGGGCGCGGTGGCTCAAGCCTGTAATCCCAGCACTTTGGGAGGCCTAGACGGGCGGATCACGAGGTCAGGAGATCGAGACCATCCTGGCTAACACGGTGAAACCCCGTCTCTACTAAAAAAATACAAAAAAACTAGCCGGGCGAGGTGGCGGGCTCCTGTAGTCCCAGCTACTCCGGAAGCTGAGGCAGGAGAATGGCGAAAACCCGCGAGGCGGAGCTTGCAGTGAGCCGAGATTGCGCCACTGCACTCCAGCCCAGGCGACAGAGGGAGGCTCCGTCCCCCTCAAAAAAAAAAAAAAAAAAAGGAATTCAATTGTTAAGTTGTCTATTGGCCTGCTTAAGAGTGCAAGGAGGCTATGAAAGCTCTGAAGGTCCTCAGAAAGTCAAATGTGGACCCTGCTGAAGAAGGGATGCAACGTTGGTTACCTAAAACTGTAGTGAACGGAGCAGAGAGAAATTTAACTTTGATATTGTAGGCCTCAACGAGTAAAGAAGGCTTTCAATCCTGGCAGGTACTAAGGTTTTAGTATCGTTCTCTTTAATAAGTCATCTGTGGACAAAAATGAAAAAATCAGAAAACCATAATTACTAAGAAAGTAGATCTGAGTAAATAACAAAGAAACAGATTTTAGAAGTCCTGAAAGGACACATTTATTTCAGAATTAGCTCTGCTAAAATTTTTCTTTTTCACAGAAGGAATAAGTTTTAAATGGCTATGTGAAAAAAATAGATTATAGGGAACTAATGTTCTTAGATCATGTATCAGGAACTTTGTTCATTTATATGCAATGCTTAAAAGTTTTCGCATAGTTATCATTGTTTAAAACTATAATCAAGTGCTAACTCATTTTACCTGGGAATTTATTTAGTTTAGAACATGTAAGTAAATTTCTTTAAATAAAAAAGAGAATTTTAGTGACATAAATTAAATATATTTCAACAAAGAAATGGTTATAAAGACAAATATTAACATATCAAAGTCATGTTAATGTGTTAAATTTACCTAAGCAATAAACACATCAGAACAGAACAAAAAACTTGACAATAAGAAAATAAGTAAATATATATTAAATTTTTAGTAACTAGATGTTTCTCAATTTTTCTGTTTAACATTTTGGAAGTGAATATGGCTGGTATGTATAACACATGAGAAAAAACTCCTATTTTATGACAATGGAAAAAATCATATTTATAAGCTTATGTCACGTGAAATTTGCTACACATCAATTAGGTAAAATTGTACTGGATCCATTTTAACCCTGTGAGTTGATTGCCTTCAGTGAAGCTTGCTGGACATCTTTATGTCCGAGAGTGAGATGTTCTTATAATTGGGGGCAGCTGTGGTGATAGAATCAATTAGGCCTGTGGAACATTTACTTTCCAGCTGCTGGCCACGGTGCAGTGATTTGCTCCAGTGTTCATTGTCACAGTGTATTGCCTTTACACCTGGAAAGAACATTAATCCATTAAGATACTTTTGTTGCTGTATCCTCACATGGGGGTTATCACATCGCAGTGAACACAGGAGTGAGATACAGCACTGTTAACCCTTGTGGCATTTGGCATATGACAGACAACTACATAGTTCAAACGAAGTTTTTTTTTTTTTTTTTTTTTTAACACCAATTGCAAGTATTGTCTTGTTTTATTTCCCCTTAAATTATCCAAGTAGCTCAGAAAATTCAGCAATTTTGCATATCTACTGTATTTCTCAGACTGTCTTTTGCATGTGGAATAAGTGCGGAAATAATGTCATGTGGTGTATCCCAGGTTTTGTGAGGAAAATATGGTCCCTATTGATAGATCAATAAATAGAATCTTTAGCACATTGTCCAGTAGTTAAGAGCCAGGGCTCTGGAGTCAGAATTCCTGGGTTCAGATACTGACTTGATAGTATACCAGCTGTGTGACTATAGACAGGTTACTTTACCTCTCTGTTTCTGTTTCTTCATCTGTAAGTTGAGGATAATGATAATAATACATACCTTCTGGAGTTATCATGAAACTTAAAAACGTTAATGAGCGTAAAGCTCTTAGAACAATGCCTGGCACGTAGTAAGTACTCAATAAGTATCAGCTGTTATTATTCAAAGGCATTTATGGTTGAAAGTACTATATATATAAAACATATATATATACTACATACTACTATATATATTGTATATAGATGTACTATAAATAAAAGGGACTTTATTTAACTTCATCTCATAGGCTTTGAAAATATATTATAGTTGTTTTAAGTTTTTTATCTTTAGCCCCTAACTGGGAAGTACAGGGCAAGGAACTATATAGAAAAGGGAGATTGCTAATTTCAATAAATAACTAATTTCAATTATCAGGGTGAAAAATTATCTTACCTAATAAACCTGCATTCATTTTCCCTTGTAGAGTTTTACAGTATTGTAAATTTCTCACAAATGGGGAGAGATGATTTGATTTATATAGCTCATAAGAACAAAAAAATTTACCGTAGTGGCTATGAAATGGAGTAATCTTTCCCAGATTTTTAATCTCCTGTCCTTCTCTCCGTTTTCTACCTCCACTTCAAACTTTGTAGGAAAACTAGGTATGATAAACAGTCCTAGGTTTAAGTGTTGGTTCTACAGCTTGTTAGACTTACAACATTAAGTTCCCCTATCAATTTCCGTCTCCTCACCTGTAAGTGGAAATAATCATTATGTATCTTTCATGAAATACATACCAGAACTGTTGCAGATGAAAGGAGATTTGACCAAATGGTAATTTTGGGAATATGTAGTAACAACAAGGCACATTAACAGTTAAGCATCCTGTAGACTCTGGTCAGTCAATGGAGAAGAGCAACTTTGACTTGAGGGCATAGAAGGCATGGTGGCTGACACTTATAATCCCAGCATTTTGGGAAGTTGAAGCAAGAAGATTGCTTGAAGCTAGGTGTTTGAGACCAGCCTGAGCAACATAGTGAATCTCCGTATACCAAACAAAACAAAACAAAACAAAACAAAACAAACCCAGCATGGTGGTGTGTGCCTGTGCCTCTGGTCCCAGATATATGAAAAGCTAAGGCAGGAGGATCACTTGAGCTTGAGCTTAGGATTCCAAGGCTGCAGTAATCTATGATAACATCACACCACTGCATTCTAGCCTGGGTGACAGAGTGAGACTCTGCCTCCAAAAGAAAAAAAAAATTAAAGCAGAGAAGGTAATGTGAAAATGTATGCACTCTTCTTGCAATAATACAAGAACCATCTGACCATCTGGCTAGACTCTGAAATCAGGTGAAATAAATGAGCTAGCAAGGAAATGACCAGGGTCTCAGCTGAGGCGGGGTCCAGTTTGAGAGTCCTCCAACAGTGATGACCAGATAAGAGAAATACAGAACATGAAAACTTCAAAGTAAAGATAATTCAACCTACTTGACAAGTTTCCCATTAGATTTACATGTCATTTTTGTTAGTGTCTGACAGCAGAGCAGCATAAGAGTCCTAGCCCAGTGGCATACAGAACACAAACAATGTCACAGGGCCTCACGATTCATAGTAATAAAAAGTCATAGAGAAGATAGATGGGGCCTCTGGAATCATTTTGTACCTGGGTTTCTTCTTTGTCGGTGTCTTCCAGATTCTTCCTCATCCTTTCAGCAGACACTTGAAGTCCTACTTTGGGTTAGGAGAGCCTGAGATCCTGTGTATCTTCCATTCAATAAATTTAGTAATTTTGATGTTTAGGTATAGTATCAATCAAAATGGACACATACACAGTCAGGCAATAGCCTGATCCTCCAAATAGGGACTGTGACCCCCTGCTAGTAACTCGCCTACGCTTGTTTGATTTGGTAGGGATAAATTCCTTGAATGGCCCTGTGTTTGTACATGTGTTTTTTGCTTGTTTGTTTTGTTTCTTGAGATGGACTCTCACCCTGTCACCCAGGCTGGAGTGCAGTGGACTGCCCACTGCAATCTCTGCCTCCCTAGTTCGAGTGATTTTCATGCCTCTACCTGCCTAGTAACTGGGATTACAGATATGTGTCACAATGCCTGGCTAATTTTTGTGTTCTTAGTAGAGATGGGGTTTTACCATGTTGGTCAGGCTGGCCTTGAACTCCTGATCTCATGTGATCCATCTGCCTTGGCCTCCCAAAGTGCTGGGATTGCAGGCGTGAGCCACCGGCGCCCAGCCCTCTACGTGTATTTTTTAAATGCAGTCAGTTGAGTATGGTTTTCAGATGTAGAATATGATTAATCATCTTCGATGGCCTTAGCATATGCATACTATTTAACTGGGCTAGTTGTGGCTCATACCCTCAAATCAAATATCTTAAAGAATACTGTTTCAGTCATTTTGTAGCAGTTAATTGTGAGAAGTGAAACTTGGAGGACATCCGCATGTAAAATCCCCCACCAAAGGAAACCAATATGTTTGGGAAATCAAAATGAAGCACTAGTAGGAAGCCAGCTCTGGCATAGTGGCACCACTGTGATGAGTGTTAGAAGTAAAATGCTGCAATGATGCCCCCAATTTTATTCTTTTATGTTGTATAATGACACATTCTATGCATGTGATGTGACGTCATTCAGCATGCTTGCAAATAAATTATTCAGTAGTTCATATACACATCATTGTATTATGTAAGAAGTTGAACATGGAACTGCTAGAATGGAGTTTCCAGAGTCCAGCCATCTTAGTCCTACTTTGAAGCCTATTCCCAGCGTGTTCGCTGGTTGGATTTAGTTTGCTGCCAGTGGTAGACAGAGTCAGCTTGAGAATATTTTATAACAAAATACTGAATTTTATGGCAACTTTTATTTCAAATGAAGGTACCATCCTCGTTCCTCAATAAGCAGGGACAAATCGCAACTCCATTTCAGCTCACAGGGAACTCTATTTAAGCGACTTGAATCAAGAATATTCCGTCTGAAGCCTGATTCATCTAGAACACAGGGCAGGGTGAGCACAACATCACCACAGGTGGCAACAAATAATGGTCTTGTTGGGCGATTCGGGATATAACTCAACATCACCCACTGCATCAGCAGCAGGGCATTAAAACCTAGGTGCATTCCACAATACCATCACCACTAGAATGTGCTGCCTTTTACACAGCTATATTTACACATTTTCATCTGATAAGACAAACTTTCCCTTTTATAGCCAAATTTGTGAGTGCAGCTCAGAAGAGAAGACCAGATGGAAGAGCACAAAGTTTATCCACTCTGTTGCAGGACCGTAATCAACTTTGTGAGTTAGTCCAAGGAGGGAGAAATATGATCGGGGGAGTTTTGGAGACTCTCCATAGTAATTTATCTACTTCTAACATGACTATTAACAAAAGGACAGCCTGCATAGAGGATTGATTAATGATGTTCGTGTGGCTTTCATCAGCTAACATAATTGTCAGTCACCGGTTGTCACTGTGGGATCTGCACATGTGTGATGGTGGGCTTTTTACACATTTATGCAGGGAAGACTTCACTGGGATCATAGCTGAAAGCTCACTGTTACTTGATAATATTTTGCAGATTTCCTGTGTAATTTGTTCAATGTGTTGAGGCTGTTCAGATTAGCTGCACAAACGTGGAGAGTAAAGATAGGAGCTAGCTTTGCATTGTCAGATCCTCCAGAGACCAGAAATAACAACTTATCTAGTGTCACATGCCATCAGCATTATCTCTGCAGCATACACATGCTAAAATTTGTTTCCTGTTCTTAACAATACAGTACAATATTTGATATAGCTGCATGGATAATATTTGAAAAATAAGGGCACAGTAGATGATTAAAACAAGAGGATTGCTTAGATGAATGAGGGTTTTTTTTTTTTTTTTTGGAAATTTATTTTGCCCTTACCACAAGTATTTATTCACCCATTAAATTATTGGAATAAATGAACATGTCGCATTGAGTTTTTGTGGTGGTCAGAATATGAAATATAAGTATTTTTGGATTACCACAAGTTTTTTCCTAAATCGTGTGACATAGCAAATAGGAAAAGCAGATCACAAAAGTAGACTTTGAAAGTATACCTCGTATACCTGCATGTTTTGAGTTAGAGTCAGAAGAGTATATTTGTGATCTTTTAAAATCTTTGAAAATACTTAAAGCCTGTAAAAAGAAGTATTCAAAAGAAATGCCTGTGAAATGTGTGGCATTGGTCTGATGGCATTTGCATGTCTGTTTTAAAAGGCTGTTCTTTGCACTTGACTGTCTGCCTCTGTTGATGCATTTCTAAGGGTGTGGATATGTTTATATTAATGTCAAGCAAGTTTGAAATAGATTTAGGCACAGACTGCTTAAAACTTGCTATGTTATTAAATTGTTTCAGGGTGTGGAACTACCACCCCTCTAGAAACACATAGAAAGCAAAATTATGAACTGCGGTAGACCAAATACAATTAAATCACACTTAAGATTCTCGGAACACCTCCTGCATTTGAAGCATTAACTTAGCCTTGAGCTTGCCTTCAGCCAATTTTTTATTAACAGATCTTTTATGCATGGATAAGACTTGCAAGACAAGTAAAAAATTTTTTGCACTTTTAAAATTCGAGTACTCAGTTAACAAGAATTGACCCCAAGTTTAGGAACTACCATTGGCCTTATAAAGTTATTACTAGGTATTGGAAGATACTTGGTGAATAGGTTTTATTTCAGTGAAATAAATGAGATTGTTTCATGTGAGTAAAGCATATGCCTGAGAAACATGAAAATGAATTCTATTAACAGATAGCTATTTATATAATCTATGACAAAAGAAAATTTACTCTGTTGAAAATTGACTTACTATGGAAGGATGAAAAAAATCATACAAACCACATGGACTCAAATATTAGTTTGCATTTTTATAAGAATCTGTGAAATATTCAGGGTTATTCCAATAGTCCTGGAAGACAAAAAGTTTCAAATAATATCCGCAAAGATAAAAAAAGGTTTAAAATTATTGCCCTGTGTCCTTGATACTTGAATTTGGGTTCTACCCTGAGTGAGTGAGAAACTTTGTGTAGTCCTTGTCTAGAAGGTACCACTGACAGCAGGACACCCATAGGTCAAAGATGCAATCTGTTGGTAGTACACATATGTGTTTCTTCACTTATGCTATGGAGGATTTTGAGTTATCAACTTAAGAGAACTGTTTTCTGAAAAGCTGGATATCCTCATGTCATAGAAGTTACCCCAGAAGGACACAGCAGGCACATTATTACACCTGGACTTCTAGGGATGCAAAGTTAGAGTAGCCACGAGCTTTTCCACATCTGATGGATTTGGAACTATGTGCAAGAGAGAGAAATTCAGGCTGGTCACTAGAGGTATCCTTGAACCCCAAACATCGAGAAATGTTCGTACATCAGGGTCAGCTTAGGAGGGGATATTTTAGCTAAGAAGGACCTTGGATCTGAAGGTCTCTGCCTCATTGCATTGTAGATCATCTCGTAAGACAAGGGATGTACCACTCTGCGTATGGACCCCAAAGGAAAGGAGAAATGTTGACCTGCCCAATGAACAATTGGTTTCCTTCCATCAAAAGACCTAGTGGGGTTGGAGCCCTTGAAGTCACAATTGTGAGGATGAACCATATGAACATTTCAGTGCAATACTGCCGGCAGAATTTAAATGATTTAAATGAATTTAAATGATTCATTATTAAATTTAACTTATAAATTATTAACTCTAATAATTACGAGAATTTCTTTCATAACTGCAAATTAACCAAGACTTTAAAAATACTTAATGACATGAACATAAAGAAGCAAACCATAGACACCAGAACCTCCTTGAGAGTGTAGAGTGAGAGGAACGTGACGACTGAAAAACTACCAGTTGAGTACTATGCTTGTTACTTGGGCAACAAAGTCATCTATGCAGCAAACCCCTGCAACACTCAGTTTACCCATACAGAAATCTGTGCATGTACCCCCTGCATCTAAAATAAAAGTTGAAAAAAGAACAGACTAATGCACACAGACACACACACACACACACACACACACACACAGACACACACACACGTGCGTACTTAATGAAGCCTAGGTCTTTTATCTAATGGCAGAAAGATCAGATGAGAAAGGCAAAAAATCAGAGACAGACCAAGGCTGCCGGTTTTATTTTCCTCTATGTATGTGTTAGTGTGTATATGTATAAATGTATTTCTATTTGCTAAACCGTCTAAAGTTTAGTTGAAGACATCATGACATTTCACCCCTAAATGCTTAAGCAGATATTGTCTAAGAACAAGGAGATTCCTTTGCGTAACCGCAATGCAGTGCTCCCACTTGAGAAATTTAACTTTGATACAATATTTTTATTCAGATTTCCCCAGTAGTCCCAATAATATCTTATGTAGCTCTTTTTCCCTTGGAGCAGGATCCAATCAGTAGCTCTACATTGCATTGACTTGCCATGTCTCTTTAGTCTCCTTTCATCTAGATCACATTCACAGTCTTTTTTGTTATTTATGACATTGATTTTAAAGCCTATTTCAGGTGTTTTGTAGAATATCTATCATTTTGAATTTGTCGTATTGTTTGCTCATGTTTGAAATCAAGACACCTAATACAGAAATAAGAAATAAACTAATGAAAACAGAAGGTGAAGAGGAAGGAGAGATGAGCTAAAGAGAGAAAAGAAAAGAGGGAATGAGAGAAAAGAGGGAAAGAGAGACAAACTGATTTTGTGATAAAATGTTTATCAAAATGGAAGAAAACAAAGTCTCCATAGATTTATGTTCAGACTATATTGATAAGCAAATATATGGAGTGGTAAGTGGGGAACATGGTCCTTAAAGAGAAGGTATCTGAAGTATGGTTGACACTCAGACAATGCAGGCGTTAGGGGTGCCAATCCCCTGTGTGGTCAAAAATTTAAGTATAACTTTTGACCCCTGCAAACTTAACTACTAATAGCCTACTGTTGACTGGAAGTCTTGTCGATAACACAAACAGTTGATTAATAAATATTTTTATCTTATATGTGTTATATATGGTATTCTTATAATACAATAACATGAAGAAAATATTACAAGGAAGAGAAAATATATTTACTATTCACCAGGTGAAAGTGGATCATTATAAAGGTCTTCATCCTTGTCATCTTCATGTTGAGTAGGCTGAGAAGGAAGAGGAAGAGAGGGGCATTGGTCTTGCTGTCTCAGGGGCAGCAGAGACAAGAAAATTCATGTATAAGGCATTTTGCTTAGAGGCAAGGGAATAAACCTTGGAAGTTCTGGTGTGTTCCCAAGTTCAGTGTAAAATTAAGAGGGGTGAAGAATTCAAACTAGTTATTTCAGTTTATACATAAATTAATGAGGCAATGTATTTTTCTTAATATATGTAAACCAGTTTTTTTGGTGTCATTTAGCACCAGCAGATTTGTTTCTTTAAAACCCTTCACCAGGCCTTTGGCTCACACCTGTAATCCCAACATTCTGGGAGGCCAAGGCAGGCGAATTGTTTGAGCCCAGGATATGGAGACCAGCCTGGCTAACATGGCAAAACTCTGTCTCTACAAAAAATACAACAATCAGCCAGTCATAGTGGCATGCACTTCTGGTTCCAGTTACTCAGGAGGCTGAGGTGGGAGGGTTACTTGAGCTCAATAGGTAGAGGTTGCAGTGAGCCATGATCATGCCACTGCACTCCAGCCTGTGCAACCGAGCAAGACCCTGTCTCAATCAATCAATCAATCAATCAATCCCATCACCAGGATCACAAAGTTAAAAATGATCTTAAGGAGTTAACAGAAATATGTAGACACTATTTCAGATACATGAGAATTTAGTCTGTTTTTAAAAACCTGCAAAACAGAGATTCATGAACCACATTTTAAAAAGACTTCCATGAAAGCTTTTCAGAAAAAAATATTTTCAAGCTGTCAAAAAAAAAAAAAAAAAAAAAAAGAACCAGACAAAATCATCAGGTATCAGGGGCTAAGAACAGCTAAAATAAGTTTTCTAATTTGTCAGTGTTTCCGCTACATTAAATGCCTGCTTCTCTACCTCATCTCCCAGCCACCAAATAAATAAAAAGGGGGATATGTAACTGTAGGGGTACTGCTAAGAAATCACAGTGTTCAGATGATTTTTTTCTGAAATTTATTGGAAACTTCATGTGTTCATTCTTGACATTTTTTGGATTTACTTGGCAAGGGCAGAATCGTAGAAAAACAAATAGAGTTCTCTGAGTAGGAAAGGTACTCCATTTCCTGTTCATGGTTAGGTGACCCTGATTACTGTCCTTGGAGTCTTGAGCCCCTTACCCAGTGAATAAGTAGGTACTGAATCAGGGAGGTGCAGACTCATTTGCCTGGGTTTGTTTTCTGGGAGTTCCTGTTTAACATTCCTGAACTGGAGCAGAAGTAGATTTTTTAGCTGGCTTTTCTGAGACTCTGAGGAAACTGAGAGTTGTTGAATTCTCGGGTTCTGTGATGTTTGATACTTATTAAGTGAAATTATGTGTGCAGAGGAAAATTTATTCATCTATGCTTTTAACAAATGGCTGTGATAAACAGAATTAGACATACTATATGGAATTGCATAACACACCACCACATGTCCGTATTACCCGCTTCCACAGTTATCGGGTTCTTGGTAATTGTTTTTCAACTTTATGCCTATCCATTCCCCACCACCGTATTATCTTGAAGCAAATCTCAGATATTATAACATTTTATCTGTAAGTATTTCAGTAGATATTTTTAAGCTGTCTTGCTTAAAATAAGAATGGTATGTAGGTGTTTAATGTATTCTCCAAGTTAATGCATAATTTAAGTACTCACAGTCTCTGTTGAGACTATTTACATGCACTAAATCCGATCAAAGAGAGAATTTGATGTGAGTCGTGGTCATCTGGAATGGTCCATTCATTGTGTTTGGGATAGCAACTGTGTAGGCCCAGTCAAAGAGTGGTAGCATCAGAGAACTTCTGTCTTGAAGAAAGGGGCCATTGTTAAGATTGATGGGTTTTCTGTGTTCTTTGGTCCTCTCTGATGACAGGATAGTGAAATGAGCCCTAGCTCTGAGTACCCACAAACTTTGTAACCATGGATAAAGTCAGCCACTTACTTATCTCTGAAATTAAACTTCCCGATTTTAAAAATGGATGTGATGCTTCCTGTGCCTATTCACAGAACTGTGATACACTGTGATTTGGGATGTGAACGCGCTTTAAAAATAATGGCCCGGTTACATATTCTCCTTTTATTTTTATTTAAAAAAAATTTTTTTTTTGAAACAGAATCTTACTCCGTTGCTCAGGCTGAAGTGCAGTGGTGGGATCATAGCTCACTGCAGCATTGACTTCCTGGGCTCAGGTGGTCCTCCCACCTCAGCCTCCCAGGTAGCTGGGACTACAGGTACATGCCACATGCCGCGCTAATTTTTGTATTTTCATAGAGATGGGGTTTCACCACTTGCCCAAACTGGTCTCCAACCTCTGAGCTCAAGTGATCCTCCTGTCTCAGCCTCCCGAAGTTGGGGGATTACAGGTGTGAGCCATCGCGCCTGGCCTACATATGCTCCTTTAACACAGGCTTTTGGTTATTTGAAATTACCAATGTTCAGGATTCTTAATGGCATCAGAGAATATAAGCTTGAATAAGTAACTATCTAGACTTTTTTTAAGGAATAATTTTCTAATCTAGGTTCTCTTTTCTTCTGAGTATATTTTATTTGGGCATTTTATTTTTCTCCAAGATGAGATCCATTTTCACTCATCCATTTTGAGATTGTTTTTCTCTCTGTTAATAAAACCTTTGGAATGGTGCCTTGATCAGGCTAACTCAAAATTAAATGTTTCTCTTTGAAAGATTGCCTGGTGATCAGAATTGTTTTTTCCTTCTCTTATTTTAGCCTTGCCTCCCCGATTGAAAGAGATGAAAAGCCAGGAGTCGGCTGCAGGTTCCAAACTAGTCCTTCGATGTGAAACCAGTTCTGAATACTCCTCTCTCAGATTCAAGTGGTTCAAGAATGGGAATGAATTGAATCGAAAAAACAAACCACAAAACATCAAGATACAAAAAAAGCCAGGGTAAGTATAATCCATAAAATAGTAGAGACTGCCCCAGCAATAAAGTAATATAACATATAAACGTTATTTAGGCCCTAATAAGTGAGCTTACTATCAGAAACACAATAGATAATAAGTGAAAAGCTGTTTCATTATATAATGACAAAAAATCATCTTATCACACAGGCAAGAATTCAGAGTTTCTGGTTCTTACAACTTGTTGATAAAGAAAAGAAAGGATGGATGGAGAAAGAGCTATAGGAAGTAAGAAGAGATGGAAGGGAAGAAGGAAGAGTGCATTAGTGGCAGATGCTATCATAGTAATAGATCCTAAAATTCAATTTCTTGGCCAGGCACAGTGGCTCATGCCTCCAATCCCAACACTTTGGGAGGCCGAGGAGGGCAGATCACCTGAGGTCAGGAGTTGGAGACCAGCCTGGCCAACATGGTGAAACCCCGTCTCTACGAAAAACACAAAAAGTAGCCGGGCGTGGTGGGTGCCTGTAATCCCAGCTACTTGGGAGGCTGAGGCAGGAGAATCACTTGAACCCGGGAGGCAGATGTTGCAGTGAGCCAAGAGCATGCCACCGCACTCCAACCTGGGCAACAGAGCAAGACTCCATCTCAAAAAAAAAAAAAAAAAAGAAAAAGAAAAAAAAAACCAATTTCTTTAAAATAAGACAAATGCATATAATAATGTAGAGTACCAGTGCCTTACACAGCTAAAATCACAACTTCATTATAAAGCTCAGTAAATACTTAGATTTATAGAAAGAATTGGAATGTAACCAGTTGAATTCAGACTATTTTTTAACATGGGGTTAATGATATAATTATATCTAATAAGAATTTTTAACTGACACTGCTGATAAAGCACATTGTCACTCTAGCAGATTTTAAAATCAGGTAATCTTAAGTAGCAAGAATTTTAAATGTTCCTACTCTCCCTGAGGGGGTCCATATTTGACAGGGTTTAATGTGATTCCTGTAACATCTTGGTGGATGCATTCTGGATCTACTCTAAAATGATGCTCTGTTATCATACCTACACTCTTCATTCTTATTTACTTCCTTACTTAAGAATCATTTCTTCTAATATCAAACTACATTTTGAAATCAGAGAAGAGATAAGTCAGTTGGATTTCTGCTTCTAAAGAGTCTTTTAATCAATGTGACATGTATAATAGTGGTTCCAAACTCAAAGATGACATTTTCTGCACTCACATGTCACAGTGAACCCCCAAGTATGGTAACAGAAGCAACAGAACATTCTCCTGTACTTTGATTTTATAGGACATTAGCCAGAAAGTTGTTACACATTCATGAGCAAAGTGATTACAGTGAGAATTAAATTTAATCTTATCAAAGTGTTTGTTTGCTCTGATGACTGTAATTAGGTTTTTGTTTCTAGTTTCTGTGGTTTTATAAGCTATATACTTACTTTATTAACTACATGTTGACTCTAGTTATTGATCATGTCAGATAGATCTGTTGCTTTGGAAGAATAATGAAGTGTATTGTATCACTTTCTGCAGCAGGTGGTACTTCAAAGATACAAAATATAATATTGTAAAGAGACATGGCATTTTTATACCTAATATTACTTATTTTTTTACATTATTCCAATATGTAGCAGTTCAACAGCACATGGCAACTATCTTACTTTGCAGATTAGGAAATTGAGCATCAAAAAAGTGTTCTGCTTTGCCTCAAGTCATATAACTAGTAAGAGACTCAATGAGAACTGAGTTCATTATTGTTATACCCATTAAAAAATGTAATATACTGAGAAAGAAGGAAGTTAAGTTTCTTCCTGTAGATCACAGTGGTAATGAATGGTTCAACTTAGATTTGAAATAGGTCTGACTCTAAGTCTCATGCCTTTTCAACAGATACTTGTGATTTTGCTATATAGATTAAATAGATTTGGTACAAATCTGTTTCTTGGGTTCCTTTCTTAAAACTGGAGAACCTTCATATTTAACAGCATATGTGCATGAGGGGAGTAGGAAATACAATGAATGAATTGAAAAGATAAGTATGATTCTTATAAAGAAGTTTAACAGGACAAAAATACTCCTAGATTTTGGATGGAATCGATTTTGGTGTTTGCTTTTCATCCAACAAGTTAGTAAGAAATGAAGTTATCTCTACATGCAGGGTAATGTCTCATTTATTTCTACGTGGCTGTCAAAGGATACCAGTAATATTTAAGTGCCATGAAAGGTTTTATGGTAGGACTGTGGAGAAATTAAAGAGGTATAGGGTATTATAATCTCTGTACCCAGGGGTGGGGGTCGTAAGACTGTATAGAGATTATCTAGTTCAGTCTTATATAAAACATGGGAATTCTGGAAATCATGTGTTACAACACTGCTAGAGCAGGGGAGGAGGAAGGGAGGGAGGAGAAGTTCATCTAGAAGAAAGCATCTCACACTGCAAATATTCAATCTGATGCTACCTGGAGAGAAGCAAATGAAATTTCGGTAGATAAGATGAGAAAATGAATTCTTTAAAAAAGTGAACTGACTAGAATGAATAGGCTTTAGAAAAGGTACATGTATACTTAAAGAGGTAATTTGTTACATGGCTTCGATGACATATAAAAGTATCATTAGTATTCAGAAAAACATTTTCATATTGGCTTCATAGGTCCAGACAGCTAAGAGCACTGTCTACATATTAATAAAATCCCATAATACCAGAAAGGGCAATAGTCAGAAATTACTTCTTTTAAACAATAGTCTTGCTGGAAAGAATTAAATGGTGAAAAATGTATTGAAGTGATGCAACTATAAATCATTTGCAGCAAAACAGTTAACATATTTGATCTAAAAAGACATACTTTGTATAGAGTGGACAGCTATTTGATAATCAGCTTTTCAATTTTTAGAATTGGGTATTTTGTCATCTAAAATTGCGTCTTTTTATTAAAAAAAGCATTGTCAGGTTTTTTTAAGATTAAAGGATCCAGCTGAATCTAAATTTAATTAACATTTGCAAGGTGTTCTATTATTTCAATTTATCCTGTAAATATAAGTAGAATGAATATAATTATTGTTATACCCATTTAAAACATTAATATCCTGAAAATGAAGGAAGCTAAGTTTCTTCCTGTAGATCATAGTGGTAATGAATTGTTAAACTTGACTCTAACTCTTGTGTTTTTCCAGAAGATATTTGTGATTTTGCTACATAAAGTCAGAAGTCAGAACATAGGGCTCTGGCATGCTTAGGATAATGGCTTTAATTAAAAGATTCTTATTTTACAGATTCATTTATATATTACTATTAATGAGTTTTAATTACTAAGATATTCAGACTATTAGTATTCTGCAGTGGTTAGTTGGTTATTTTGACTTAAACTTTTTCTTAGGCTATGATCAACCAAGCAGAGGTGAAGTTTAGTTTGAAGTGTAAGATTTTTCTGGGATTCTCTTTATTTAAATACATGGACTCTTTTCCAATCTTTAGTCTTGACTTCTTTTTCACATTTTTTATAATCTAGATTGTGCATAGCAGCAGCCAAAATATCCTTTTAATCCCTTGGTGTTTAATGCAACAATTTCACAGCAATATGCAACTTCTATTATTTTGTAAAATCTTTACCCTTCTTTTGCTCATGGTCCTACTAAAAACTACATTCCTATGTGTTCTTCGTATGATTTTTGAATTCCTATCTGAGCCTTTGTTTTCTTTCGCTAACCCACGTGTGGGGCCAATTAAAAGAAATGGAAACTTCCCTCGTGTTATATGTCTGCTTATCTCTTTGTTCTTGTTTTCTTTGACTGGTGGATGATTTCAATCAAGAAAACTGGTTAAAAAGCTTGGCGTGTGACAGATTCATATGTGAGGACTGTCAGATTGACCTCATTTAAATACCTATTCTTTCTTAGCTTTATCAAAGGCTGACTTTCTATTATTTGTATGTTTCACACACTTTTGGATACCCTTAATTTTGCCTCAGCTTTTACTATTTTAATTTTGTTTAAAATTGGCTCTCATTGTTTTATTCACATTGAAAAAGTATTACAAATTATTTCTTCTATTTTTAATGGTTGCCTTTTTTGACTTTATAATGGAAAAAGTTTATGTGCATTTTTTTCTCATCTTAGCTTAGCAACTCTATTAGATCACTTGAACTTTATATATAATGAAATCTCAATGTTCTCATGTAGAAAATGGGACTCAGTGGCATTCTATATGGTTTATGTGAGGCACGTGGTACAGTGACTGGTTCTGTTGTTTAAGAAGCCCCTCTTTTAGCCAAGCACAGTGGTGTATACCTACCGTCCCAGCTATTGAGGATCTCTTGAGTGCAGGAGTTTAAGACCAGCCTGGGAAACAAAGCAAGACCCTGTCTCTATACTTTAAAAAAAAAAATCATAATTTCCTCTTTCACTTCTTTGTCCTTTTCACGATGATCAGTTTTACACTGTCTGAAGCAGTGTTGGACACACACACACACACAAACACTGTCTGTATAATTTCTTAGGGGTCAGGGAACCAAAACTGTATAAACAGAAGAGTTCTTCCCTATGTGTAATTAAGTTTCCTTAGCCTGTAACTATGGTAGAAGAATCAAGCTAAAATAAAACTAAACTAAGTAATAGCTAATGAAACCTTGAATTCACCTTGTAAGTGAGCACTCACTAAAAAACACAGTGTGCTTTCTGATATTAAAAAAATGAAAAGGAAATTAATATTCAGAATTTTTTATCTTCAAATTACTTCGCATTAATTTATTTTTACACTGTACTGTTTTTTCTCATTCTAAAAGTAATGTATGGTTATGAAAATCCAAATATTTCAGGAATATAGGATGTAATTACTATAATAGCTAACACTTATTAGGAAGTCACTATATTGCAAAAACTGTTTTAAACACTTTCCACGAATTAACTCATTTAATATTTTTAGAAAATAAAAATCCATGGAAACACCAACCTTCCTCCAGATCCACAGAAAACTCATCAATTAAAGAGCAAAAAGTTATATTTATGACTATAAGGGAATCAGGTAGTCTTTCCAAGTTAATTTCCTTCTTGTAGACAGTATATGGTATCTTACAGAAAAGAGAAAAAGAAGACTGTTGTAGCCATACTTATCAAAGCGCCAAATCTTTTTGCAATATATAATTTTCAAGGAAGATTTGGCTCATTCTACACCCTTACTACATTCTGTCCCTACTCTAGGACACAAGGCTGGACAAATCCCATAGTTACATGTATCATTAGAATTCAGAGGGGTCTTTATGCTCCTTTAGGTCAGTGGTTTTCCAATGATGTCCCTGTAGAGTGCTAAATTTCTATTGAATTGCAAAAAGGATTACCAGGCCCTCTGACCTGGAACACTTTCTGTGTGATATTTTTGAATATGAGGTTCTGATTTAAGCTTTCATTTTAAAACAGGATTTTGTTGTAAAAAATAGTTGAAACCACTGATCTAATTTAATCTTTCTCTGCATAGAGATATTCTTGTAAGAATGTGCTTGGCAGGTGGCTATCCAGACTTGAATCTTTCCAAAGAGAAAACCTAACTCTTTCACAAGACACCCTGTACATTTTTGAATGCTCAGAAAAGTTAGTCTATGTAATATCATTCAAAACATGTTTCCTTTTTCCTGTAAGACTTAGTTTTCCTGTAAGACTTAGCAATCCCAAATAATTTCCTTTTCCATATGCGTCCAGGAAATATATTTAAATAGCTACTTATATTTCATTCATAGTTGTCTGCCAGTGGGACCTCTGTTTCTTTAACATAATCCTCTCTAGTGATAAGATTTCTAGGCCCTATTCAATTCTGATCACCCTCTTCTAACGTCCTTTAATTACGGTTTTTTTTTTCCCCATCAAATATCATTCCAAAGTGTATCTAAAGTATAACTGAGCATTCTAGATATGATCCAGCCAATGAGGAATGTATTGGGGCTTTTATCCAATTTGATTGATGCTCCGCTTTAATATTAATTTGGCTAAAGAGTACCTAAGGTTTTTTTGTTCTTCTTTCTTTTTGAAAAGAGTTTTAAAAATGGGTTAATAATAAAGCATGTGGCTAATTAGAAATCCTTATTTCTGCATATATTGTAGTCGAGGGATATCTCCTCTTGTATTTATGTCACCAATTTTCGAACGTGAATGCACTTGTGATGCTTATCTCTATCAAATTGAATCTTAGTCTTGGCCCATTGATGATCTGTCCTAGGATTCCCAAGGGTGTTCTCCACAGAGAAGATTCCATGGCCACATGTCATACCTGCCTTAGAAATTCACAGTACAGATTTGCAAAAAACTACCGAGATGCATTGTTGTAAAGAGACCTCTTTAACTTTTTTTTAATGCAACATTTATTTTAGTATAGAACCATTTTTTTAAATCTTCTTTCTTTTAAAGCCTAACATTTGATTACATTACTAGGAATAGTATTCCAGGAAACAATGCCAAGGCCTATTAGGAGAAGTTTTATTTTAAGACTTATCCCTTTAAGATTATGTTAACTGTAAATATGATTACCATGTTTCTTATAGTTCCATCTAGTTCAATAGTTAAAATGTTAATTGCATTGGGTCAGGAAAGGAGTCTTTACATACAAACAGGATTGTTCCTAGATCTGTATAAATAGGAAAGAAGGGCTGTTCGTGAGGGTGTTGTAATAATCTTGGAGTTGTACATTCTTGGGATGTTGTTGTAATCTCATCTCAGAATTTGGGGACTTAAGAAAAGCTACTGTTTTCTTACTTTAGAAATTTACTCTTTCTGTGGCATTGAAAAATCAAGATATTAATGCCCCACCCTGATATTGTTCATAATTTTTCTATTATTGCTAGTGGTTTCATGGTTATACATGAAAATTCTTCCAGTAAACTATGCTAAATGTTGGGCTGCAAAATCTTACTGTACTCATCCAGTTTTTTTGCACTATTTTTCAAAGATACCCATCATGAAGGAAACTTGTCATGTATGAACAAAATAGATAAATAGCTGACAATCCATTTTAAAAATCATATGATATGTGAATACTCCAAAATTCAGCCTAAAAGTTAATGCAACCTGACATTGGGTGATATTCTAATATTGGTTTATTTTGATGATTTTAAAAGTTGTCATATTTTATTGTTAAGACATATCTATTTGCAAAGATATTTGTCATCAAAATGGCCCATTATGGCTTATAGGGATATACTTCGGGGAAACTTTACTATGAATAATGTCTCTGGTTAATGTGTGAATATTCTTTAAATGGCCCTTGGTGGTGTCCCCATTCCATAGATAGATAAAACTGTTAAATTACGTCCGCTTTTTGTCAACTTTTTTCTGTGGACCATTATTTTCAGAAAATATTAACAGATACACCTTGTGAATGAAAAGGATTCCATGGTCAATGAAGTTTGAGAGAAAATAAATAATATATCCCCTTTCAGGGAGTCACAGTACATCAGCATATTCAAGACCCTGAGAAATCCTGTGAGAATAAAGATAATGAAAAGCCTGTCTTTATTTCACCTAATATTTTCCAAATTTATTTGAATGTGGAACACATTGCTTTGTTACCTCAGGTTTACCTGTTGACATCATTGAGTCATGACTGGCGAAGTTACCTTTTTTTTTTTTTATTTTTAGACCAAGTCTCACTCTGTCACTCAGGCTGGAGTGCAATGGTGTGATCTCGGCTCACTGCAACCTCTGCCTCCCAAGTTCAAGTAATTCTCCCACCTCAGCCTCCTGTGTAGCTTGGACTACAGATGCGTGCCACCACACGCGGCTAATTTTTGTATTTTTAGTAGAGATAGGGTTTCACTGTGTTGGCCAGGCTGGTCTCGAACTCCTGACCTCCTGATCTGCCTACCTCAACCTCCCAAAGTGCTGGGATTATAGGCATGAGCCACTGCTCTCGGCCGCAAAGTTAATTTTTCAGGCCCGATATTGGTTTGACCATCACTGTTCCTGGTCTGGACCACCTCTGATGGTCTGTGCCCTCTCATTATGGCCTTTTCCTTTCCTCCAACCAGCCATAGGAATATTAGGTTCTGCTTACTCAGCAAGAACCTAATATTTACTTAATCAAACATCCAAATATTTTCTTCATTCATTAACACATTTATCCAATAATGTCTGAGGACAAAGCATAGCCTGATGTATGCTCCATGAGACTAGCAAGAAGTTGACATTATAACTCCCCCCTCCAAAGTGTATGTTCTAGGTCGAGAGATGAGACATACTGAAGGAACTCTCATGAGAGACGTACTCAGGGCTGTCAGAATTTAGGCACATGAGAGCAGCTCCAGCTACATGACCAGGAGAGGCTTGGTGAAGCATTTGGCACCTGACATGGCCCTGGAAGGTCCAGCTGAGATTTTGATGCATAGGAATGCAGGATCCCCATTGTAGGAAGAAGAAATGACACAGCAGAAGCACAGAGGTGGAAAATCAGGGGGCCTACATATGGAACTTTGGGTGGTTCAATCAGGTAGACTGGAGGAGACTAGTAGGAATTATATTTGGAACAATTGGTTTTACTCAGTTAACATTGTGTGACAAGATCAGAAAATTCACCAGAAAACTAGCAAAGTATAACGTGGCAGATTTGCAACCAGAAGGATTGCTGTCATTTCTTCCTCCCTTGTTTTCTCCCTTGTCGTTTACCCTTAAGAGCCCAGGGAATCACAGTTACCAGGCTAGAGCATAGAAGGATTGTTGTTATTTTTTTGCAGATAGGGTCTCATCATGCTGCCCAGTCTGGAGTGCAGTGAGTATTCACTGGCATGATCATGGTACACTACAACCTTGAATTCCTGGGCCCAAGTGATTCTCTCACCTCAGCCTCCCAAGTAGCTGGGATTCCAGGAGCATGCCACCACACCAGGCTTTAGAACAATTCTTTAGAAAGACTTCAGTAAACTCTGAGCCCATCCCTGCTGTTCTGAGTTCTTATATCTCGGAGACTGTTTAAATTATAGGTTATGTGCAACAGTAAAACACAGACACAGCAGATCACAATGCTGCCCATATTAAAAAAAAAAAGTGAATGTTGATGTAATATTCAGAGTTTTATAAAACTGTGTGATAACGTTGCCCAAATATTTATTCCAGTATTAAGAATCTTTCATGTGGTACTATGCTCCCAGCAATGAGAATCTTAAGGAAAGAAAAATTCCCTTCCTTTTGGAATTGATAAATCCTCTTCATTCAAAATTAACATTATTCTTGATATTACTCTACTGAGAAGAAGAGCGCACAGTATTTTTTATCTATTCTAACCTTCAGTAAGTGTCCTTAACAGACTTGTAGGAAATGACTTTATACATTTTCCTCTTCCTAAACCCTAGTGGCTGATGGCATTTGGATATAGAAAACTAAGAAAATTTACCAATTAGGTTTAAAAATCTAAGGTATAACACAGTTATTGGTGATGATAAGGGAGTACAAAGAAAAACTACAGGACTTCCTTTAAACTACTGATTTAGGTGATAAAATTAAGATGATATCCATGGTATAACTTAATGGATGCATCTTACTTTTACTCTAGGTAAAATCATGTGGTCAGATCAATGTAATGGAAGTTGTATTTTAACATATGTGTAAGGTGGGGAGAGGCAGTTTGAGAACTCTGAAAGCACAAAAAAGTGTATATTTATATTTACTGGATTTCTGTGATATATACTGACACCACTTTGGTCCTGATCTTATAGGAAGTCAGAGCTTCGCATTAGCAAAGCATCACTGGCTGATTCTGGAGAGTATATGTGCAAAGTGATCAGCAAATTAGGAAATGACAGTGCCTCTGCCAATATCACCATCGTGGATTCAAACGGTAAGAGATACCTACGGTATACTGTTCCTAAATCTTTAAGAAGAGTAATCAAGACACGTGGTAAGACTCATAATAGATTGGTGTGTTAAATCTCATTGTGAACAAATTAAAAACAAATAAAGAAAACCAGGTGTTTCAAGGATCTTGTATGTCTTTCATAAATTTCTGTACTCCATGAGATTGTATAGACCTTAACTCTACATATATTTTTTACAAAAGGATTTGAATAAGGCCATGAATGGCAGAGATAGGTTGGATTGCTAAAAGATAGAGGTTATACAATTTTTTTAAGTTGATCAGGGAGGGCAGTCAATTCTTTGGCTCTCTGAACAACAGAATACAGTCATATATATATACAGGATATATATACACAATATGTATATATGCACATGCACAGAATATATGCATATTATATATGTACATATATAATATATATGCATAGTATGTATATACATATACCTATATAATATATACACACATACATATATAATATGCATATATTCTGTGTGTGTGCAGAATACAGTCCTGACTCAATTCTGGCAATTTATTCCCATTACATCTGGCTCTAGGTAGTAGAAAGTTAGGCCATTAACTTTTTTTAGGCCTATTAATTTTGAAATTAGGACCATTTTAGAGGCAATAAATTTCCTACTATGAAGAGGCTTCATTTTCAGCTTTCTTCAGAATAGTACCAGGCAATCCTTCTTAAACAAATGAATGACTTAGAGGTAAGAAGTACAATCTACCTCTGACAACTTCTCTGAGTTATTCCAGGAAAGTAAAAGAACCACAGCTGATGGCTTTCTGTTTTGTACTAGCCTAATACTCCATGATTTGATGGAATCATCTATAGGAGCTGATGATGATGATGACCTAGCAATGCTTCTTTAAATCTTTTAGCATAATCAAATGCTATTTTAAAGTCTTTGGTGCTCCTCCCTCTCTCTCTCTCTCTTTCTCTCGTTCTCTTTCTTTCTCTCTTTCTCTCTTTCTTTCTTTCTTTTTTGAATTATGGCACTTAACTATTGCCTTTACAAAATTTGTCATCTGTTATAAAACCAAGCCTAATTGCGTGGCTTCTCGGTAGGAGATGAGAAAGATTCTGCATTTCAAGGGCAAGCGCTCTTAAAGTGATAGAGTAAAAATGCCAGGTCAGCACAGTTAGAGTAAAAGTAATTTTAAGGGTTAATTGTATGGGAGGCTGATGTAGTTTTTGCCACTTGATTCCTCTGTAACATACTAAGAAAGGGAGAAGGGAGATAAAAATAAGAAACAGGGCTGGGAAAATTCAGGTTAATGCCTCATCCTCTCTGGACTTCTCAAGGATCTGTTCCATCACAGAGTAATCAAAGTTTATCACTTTCATTTTAAATATCTCCCTTCATAGAGAGTAAAAGAGAGCAGGGAAAAGGAGTTTCCATTAGGAGTCCTGTTTATTACAGTTTAAAATGTAAAACCATTTAAAATTTATATGAGTAAATATAGCATCACTTTATTTTTCAACCAGGGCAGGTTAAGCAATAGTAGTTTGCTAATATTACTTTAACCCATGTGGAATTCTATAGGATGAAGCACACATTAAAAAATTAATTTTAATGGGCTATTTTTTACTTTCTACTATAACCATTGTTTGAAGCTTGTTCTCCTGGGTTTGTCACTGGCTTGGTTCAGTGTGTCGCCTCATGGTTAATGCTATTCAATTGTGATTTTTGACACTTGGATTTCATTTGTGTAGCTATACCACAAAGTCCCAGGAAAATAAAATTAAAGCTAGTGTCATAGTCTCACTGAGTGTCTACAGAAGTATTACATTGATTATTCCATGGTTTCTGATTTACAGGATTAAGCAATGAATTATTTTTTACTCTATTATTCCTGGCAAAAACCCATAGAGTTCCTTTTTTATTAATTTGGGGGTACTGAAAGTTTGATAATATGGCTTTTTACATTTCTTACATAGGAAAAACAACTAATTCATTTTTTCCCACATTGATTCACTCAAGTCTTGGTCTAGTGATCAAACTTGAATATATAGTGTTGACCAATTATAGGGTAGAGAAATGAAACTCGAAGTGTTTTTGATAATGAGTCCTTTTTACCTGGCAAGAATAAAGAGAAATTTATGGAATATTTTAAGTGAGTCATTGTTAAACAACCAACAAAAATTCTTTCAGAAATAGGTTCCTATGGACTTATGTAATTAAAGCCTCTGAAGAAGGAGAATGAAGAATCTCAATTGCAATGCAAGTTGGCCTTGTTTTTATTCTCTTCTTGGAATGTTAGGAATAGATCATCCTTTGCCAACCCCTTCATTGTATTAAAAAAGAATAAAAGAGTTAGCATAGAAAACAGACTTATTCAGGATCACAGAGATATTTAGCAGCAAAAGGAGTTATGAACCCAGGTTTTGGTTTTTTTTTTCTTTATTTCTACCACAGTGCAGTTCCATCTGTATCTGAAATGTTTTTTGTGTGTGTTTTGTTTTTCGTTTTATGAGACAGGGTTTCACTCTGTCACCCAGGCTAGGGTACAGTGGTATGATCTTGGCTCACTGCAACCTCTGCCTCCTGGACTCAAAGGATCCTCCCACCTCAGCCCACTGAGTAGCTAGGAGTACAGGTGCATGCCATCACGCCTAGCTAATTTAAAAAAAAAAAAATTTTTTTTTTTTTTTGAGATGGAGTGTTGCTATGTTGTCCACTCTGGAACTCCTGAGTTCAGCTGTTTTGCCCACTGTGGAACCCCTGAGATCAGTAAGTCCACCCACTTTGAACTCCCAAAGTGCTGGGATTACAGGTGTGAGCCGCTGTGCCCAGCCTTACTCTGTATCTGACTATATGTTTGCAAATGTTTAAGTGAAATTCTTTTGCTTATAAAGAACAGAAGTTGAAGGAATGGTATGAGGCCTAAGGAGTGAGGGATTCTATGGCGAAGAACTAGAACTTCATTATAACTCAGCCTCAAGGAGATGGAATTGTATGCTGGGCATCTCTGGGAATTTAAGCAATGCGAGTTTGTGGTTTTTCTCTCTGGTGTTTCTAACTTTAATATGCTTCTGATACTTTTTTAACTTTTGTACTCTTTCCCACATCTTCTCACCTCTCCTACTTTCAAACTCTGCCTCTTTATAATTCCAGACTTTGACCTGTTTCTTGCCCCCACGGAGCCATATTCTTCATGGCACTTTCAGGCATTCTTTCAGCTTTAACCTCTATTGTATGATTGTTTCCTTGGTTCCCCAGTGAAATTCCCCAGACCAAGAATCCTATTAGCAGAGCTGATTGTTCCATATTCATTAAAAGACCAAGAGAACTTACAAATTATCTGCTGTGTGGTCATATGTCCACTGCTACCTCAACTAGGGAGGGTGAAGCCGGAAACATAGCGGCCCAGAAGCTCCTCTCTTCAAACGCTGGGGATGGAGCATGCAGCTCACCTGGGCCTGTGGCTTGGCACCATGATTGACAAGGCCAGTTTCCTGTACCTTGGAGGAGATACCCTTTTTGCTCTGCACCTTAGAGTCCTAGTTATAGTGCATCCAGAAGGAAAATATGTAATCATCTTGATCCCTTATCCTCTTCCACTGCTATCTATGAATTTGCTATATTCTGTTCAATGCTTGGTTATCAAAGAAGCTTCATTTGGGTTCTGAGCTCTCCAGGGCTTAGATGTACTGCCTTTGTGTTGTCTCATTCCTGTCTTCCTAGGAATCAGGGCAGAGGTTGCACAAAAACACTTTTTCAGAGACAAAAAGGGCACTTTCTACTGGGGTTATAAATTGCCACACCACTGAACCATGTCTTCCTAAATATAGATATTTACCATTGACTTGGGCTGACAGAGAGTGGAATTCTCAAGAATTCCTTTCCCTTCCCTTCCCTTCCCTTCCCTTCCCTTCCCTTCCCTTCCCTTCCCTTCCCTTCCCTTCCCTCCCCTCCCCTCCCCTCCCCCCTCCCCTCCCCCCTCCCCTCCCCCTCCCCTCCCCCCTCCCCTCCCCTCCTCCCCTCCCCCCTCCCCTCCCCTCCCCCCTCCCCTCCCCCCTCCCCTCCCCTCCCCTCCCCTCCCCTCCCTTCCCCTCCCTTCCCTTCCCTTCCCTTCCCTCTCTTCCCCCCCCCTTTTTTTTTTTTTTTTAAATAAACGGTGTTTTGCTGTGTCATCCAGGCTGGAGTGCAGTGGCAGGATCTCGGCTCACTACAACCTCCACCTCCTGGGTTCAAGCAGTTCTCCTGCCTCAGCCTCTTGAGTAGCTGGGATTCTAGATACCCACCACCACACCCCAGCTAATTTTCGTATTTTTTGTAGAGACAAGGTTTTGTCATTTGGCCATGCTGGTCTCTAACTCCTGACCTCAAATGATCTGCCCACTTTGGATTCCCAAAGCGCTTGGATTACAGGTGTGAACCACCACACCTGGCCAGGAATTTATTGTTTCATTGGGGATTCTAGGAAAAAAAAAAAAAGTTGTTAAAATAAGAACATGCTGTCAAACTATTACATTATGTAGAACTCCCCTTGAGATTTTAATTTATATTTTCTATGAACTATCAGTCACTTTATTAATTTCTTTTTTTCACCTTTTCTATATATTTCCAAGAAGTTCATGGCTATAGTTTGAGAATTTCTATACAGGTTTCCTTGATGAACGATCCTGGTAGGTTGCTGCAATCTAATTATCCTAATTCTTTCCTATTCAAAGGATTCCTTGTGATTTACTTAAATTCTCACACAGTTACTTTTTATGTGTTCCAAGATGTTTAGAATATATTTTGATACAAGATTATAGGAGAGGTGGGGAGGTTGGGGGAGACATTCGTAGGAGGCTGTTTGCTTTCTCCCCAGATGACCTTGCTGTTTGGCACGATATTGAATCCCATTAAGACAGCTATAATAATTATTAGAATAAAATTAGATCATAAAAGTCTTCTGCAATGAAACTCATTGTTTAGATCTATCCGGATTAGTGACTAAATAGAAATGAAATGATTAAAAAATTAGGAAATTCCCCTTGAAACAGTGTATGTTTGAGTGTTAACAATGGCCGTGCTTTTACTATTTTCAAGCACTTAGAAAATAATACAGTCAAGCATTTTGCCAACCTACATTTTAGAAATGTAGGTGTTTTCTGTCTTTTCCAATGCCTTTCAACCCCTACTTTATTCAGAATTAGAGAAAGTAATTTATCATATAGTAGACATATATCATCCTATGCAATCTGCTTATTACTTCTGGGACAATGCAAAGCTTACAAAGACCAGTTGGGTTTTCATATAACAAAGAATTTCATAGGCAGTAACTATGTGATAACTTATGAGTGAATTCCTTTTATGAATTCATCTATGACAAAGGAAAAGGCCCACATACACTATGTTTACACACCCTACACACTATATGTTCATTTGTATTTGTGGTTTATTTGGCTCAGTCTATATATAGGGAAACTTTCACTTAGCAATTAATTCTTAGCTAACAAGCTTTGTGAAAACTCCTGGGCTTTAGAGTAGGGAAGAGAATAATAGACTTTACTGGTTTCCAAATTAATTAAGTAATGCTTTCTTTTAAAAGATTAATATAGGAGAATATATAACTAATCAATCATATCTTCTCCTAAGTTTTCTTTTTTAATCAGAAGAAAAATTATTTGAGTGAGATTCAAGTTCCCACAGGAGCAATTGGGCTTGTAGCAATAAAATAGCTGTTTCATTTGAGATGAGCAGAAAAATATTATTTTTATAAAATTTAATTAAATTATCAATTGCGGCTTTTAAAAATGGACTCATATTGGTAATAGGCTTAGCCTTACCCCCTCTCCCAAATTGATAATGATGTTAGAAATTTCACGATATTGGTAAACAACCTGCAGTTACATTGAAAAGCATGTAAAATATGTTTTATAATTTGTTTAACAGTCTACATGTATGTTGTGTTATATAGGATGCCCAGGAAGGCAAATACGTGAGAACAACATGAAAACAATAGGGTAGACTTGTCTTTTCAACATATGGTATTCATCCCGTCACTATACCATTTATTAATTTCAAAATTTCTCCGTTGCCTTAGAGTAAGCATTCATTATGAACAGGAAGAATTCGGGTACTCAAAGATGTTCCTCAAGTCATCTTTATAACTGCTAATACACAAGTGTGTCCGCTTTTAAATCTTTTAAAGAAATCACTTGATCAAAATTTTTGTATGTACAGCAGTGACCTATAAGTTTAGAAAAACAAAGTCACATAAGTGAATGTTGAAATACACACAGACACATTTTAGGTATGTTTGTATATACTGTATACAATGTGTATATGTGTATTTTGCTACATAATTACATTTAGTGTATTATGATCATGGTGAAATTGCAAACATGTTACATTCATAATAATTAGAAAAATTTCTTTCTAGAAGATATCTTTGAGACCATGCAACTTTTTCCTGAGACCAGACCCAGTTTATTAAGAAAGAATTCAAACATTACAAATATACTAATGTTCCTTATGTTTACTTGCCTGTTCAGCATAAGTTGCTTAGCTGTGTTCAGTTTCTGATAATTCTAAAACCTAATTAATTTGCACTAATGAAGGGACTGTCCTTTATAAATTAACAAATTTAATATACCAAATTACTATAGGAAAATATGTTGCTTAAATAAACATCATGAAGATTGCAGGATTTAATGCTTTTTTAAAAGTCTGTAAGTGTAATATAAAATTACTTTCAATTTACTTTTAACAAAAGGCTGTTTTCCAAATCTATAAATTCTACCCATAGCACACATAAAAATGCTTGCTGAGTGGTTTTAATTAAAAAGATTAACTTTCTTACTAGCAAGATTATGTTTAAAATGAAGACTCCTTTGGTGCAGAAGTATAGGTTAACTTTTGAGCTTGTATTTCCTCCAGGATTAATTCAGAAGATTTGTATTTGAAACTATAATCATTAAAGATATTTTAAGATCTCCAAGATAAATACCTAATTTTAGGAAGAGGGGTTATTTTAAGTTGTCTCTGTGTAGCTGCGTCTCTGTGTGGAGGTTACAGTAGTAACCTCCTGTTCTGGTATTTTTATGTAACATTCAATTTAAAAATGAAACATTATGGTCAACCTTTCCTCTAATCTGAGGTATTTTTTGCCGGAGATAGAAAAGTTCTGATTTTTTTTTTTTTTTTGGAAGGTCACAGTGGACAGCTACTCAATTTGTCAAAAATAAATTTGAAAAGAGTCTTGATATCCGAGTTGGGATTGGGGGTGCTCTAGTTGTGCACCTTGAGTTTACAACTTCATCTGGTTGTAATGTCATTGATGAATCCTGAAGGACAAGAGAAGGAAGCATCTCTCTTAGTGTGGGTCCTTTGTTTGGAAACATGGCCCTTCTAGATATTTCTAGAGAAGGACACACACTTTGAATCTCTAATATAGTTTCTCTAAGATTACATTTTCTCAAAGAAGAACAATTTCATTTTCTGCAGCCCAAATCGAGAAAGCTTGTTGGAGCTGCTTCCGAAACAGATATCTTCATATTACCAATTCGGAATATCTTGTTTCTCGTCTGATGCTTGAGAAAATCCTGAGAAAATGATGTACCCTCACATACTAATTCCTTTCACTTAGCCCCATTTTTAGTGGATATAAGAGCCAGTGTAGGCAACTTTGATGTATTGAAACCAATCTTACTCCTTGAATAGTTTGCCCTCTTAATCTGTGATTAGAGAGGATCATCCACCCTTAATTTGCAGCAGAAAGACACATTTGGTCTTACTAAAGGTATATTGCTAATCACTTATTCTTAAACATTGCTACTGAGTCTCACATGACTGTTTTCCTTTCAATTCCACAAAATCTTTTGTCCCTAGAGAAACTTCAGAGTTTGAAGAAATATTGCCACTTAAATTGATTCCACTTACCTACTAGACTAGTCCAATCTTGGAAACCCTAAATGGCCATATCTGTATTTAAAGATGATTATATTAGGAATAAATTTTCTACTCCATGATTAACAGAATATTAATTTAAACATAAAATTGTATATGACCTGCTTAGGATTCTCAGTTAGATATCATATTTTTTTGTATAGTAGATAGTATCACAGTAGATTCAACTTGTCTTTTGTCCCAGTTAGAAAATGTGAACTACCATTAAGTCGTTTGGCAAGACTTATGACACAATGAAACTTGAATGATATTCACCATTGCATCTCTACATCTTTCCAGGCCTCATAAAACTGTGCCTTGCTAAAAGTGTTAGATTCTGCCAAACTGAAGCCCTTTTCACAAGAACTGAATATGGAATTAGACAATGTAACTACCCTGTATTCCATCATAAAGGCAGCAAGAAAACAAGGTCAAAGTTTGAATAAGACTATCACAATCTTAATGATAATGATGTATCCAGAAGTATACAGGTTGGATTCATCCTTCATTTCTTTGGGGTGGGAACTGCATACTTACTGCCTGGTAGCTGATATCTATCATATGATAAGGCACCTGTCTTCATTCTCACTGGCAATTTTAAATAGAGTTCAGTGCCAGAATTTGATGTTTTTCACCAATCCTAATTAGAAACTTGGCTTACTTTTACTTTTGAACAAAAATGTACTTGTTAAAGATCATAACTTAAAAATTCTTACTATAGCTGGGTGATCTGATAGCTTTGACTTTCTTAGTTCCCCTATTTTGACTTTTCTTCCTGAGAAGCCTACTGCCTCTTTGACATAAATGCTTCCTCACTGACCCAAGTGGGGGCAGTGAATGCTTACTAATTATTCTAGTGCAGCTGATTTTATGCTCTTTGCCTAAGAAAGGAGAACTATCAATTTGGATTGTCTTTCTGCATTTCTCACTCTCTGTATGGTTAAAGCCTGGACTTTTCTCACTCCCTTGCAATACTTCCTTCCTTTATACTTACTTTTAGTTTGAAGGCAGGCTGTGGTACCTGCTCCCGGCCTCCTGCTTATATAGCATAATGCCCTATCACCTTTTTTTTTCAGAGATCATCACTGGTATGCCAGCCTCAACTGAAGGAGCATATATGTCTTCAGGTAAGGAAAATAAGCCTGGCACATTTTACTAACCAGAATGACAACCATAACTGCTGGCTGCTCCTTCTACTAATCAGAACCCCTTCTGCATCCAAACCTCTCAGCCGCTCTTGTTTTCTGCTTCAGTGTTTTTCTCAACCTTGTTCTGTCTTTTTGGATTTTACTTAAGGGAGGATGGTTCTTGCTGCATCTTCAAACTTAGGCCTGAGAAACATACATGAGTGAAAGAAATCTACATCTAGATGCAACTTAATGACATTAAGCAAATAAAGGAGATATCTGAGTTACAAGCTCAGTTTTTATGTCTTTCCAGGTGCTTCTCTTAGCTGCCTTCTACTCTTTCACCCCTCAGAGTGTATTCCTGGATAATTTATCAACATCTGATCTGTGACCTTTGGGTTTGTAATGATCAGTTGTGGATCGCTAAACTTAAAAAAAAAAAAAAGACTTACAGCCTGACATTTTAAAATGCTGTTGTCTTTTGTTTTTGTTGGTTTCTTACTTGCCTATAATATTTGCCGATAGCATTCATAGTCTGGGCAGATAATTAGCAACTTAGAACCCAACTCTAGCAATGCATATATAACCATAATTCATTGATTTCTTCACAAGCTATGCATTTAATCAATCCTCTATGTATTTCATTTTTTAAACGTTTTCTTATTCTTTGTAATTCTATAATTAATAGAACCTTAGAACATTTAAAAATTAATCTTTATTTGGAAGAAAATTTTTGAAGACCCGAGATTGGAAATTCATCCCAGAGGTACAATGGTAATTTGGTTTTGCCTGGTGCCTTTTCTTTTACAAAAATTCTTACATTTCATTTGATAATCACAATAAACTTGTGAAACAAGACATCATTTTTCCTCATTTTACAGATGAGAAAACTGAAGCATTAGAAATGTTAAGTCATATATCTCAGGAAGTAGAAGAGAAGGTACTTCAAGTTCAGTATTCTTTTTGTTACTCCACATTTAATATTTTAGCTTCATTGAGTTTTTCATTATGGCTGGTACCTTGTTGAAACTGTAGAATGACCTATAATCAACATGCCTTTTTCCATCTTACCTTCATTGGTTTCCTCTTCCCTTCAAAACCATTGTTTAAAACCATGAAAGCTAAACATCTCTGTATCCTAGACTATTTTAGCTATAGTTAGGGCATATTCATGTGTCATTACTAAGATATAAGTGTATGTGTATTGTGGAATGGTATCATCCTGGAGTCTAAGAGGTTGTTACTCTTCTGAGAGAAGGAAGGAAGGAAAAAAGAGGGAAAGAGAGAGAAAAAAAAGAAATCAAATATTCTGAATTTCTTCACCTTTCATCTACACATTTCTGTAATATAGGGATTTCATTATATGTGACTCCAGTACATGCCATTAGGAAAAAAGAGCTTTTACATTTATATGGAACTTGTCTTGGGAAATTGACTATAACTATTATTTCTTAATAAGTGACTTAAATCTTGTTAACTTTCTGGCTGTTGACTTTCAATCCTTCTTTGATACTAAGACTTCTTTATTTCTTACTAATGAAAACCCATCCGTTCCATGCTTTTTTCTGCATGAGTCATATTTTTCATTCTCTCTGTACTTAACTACTGTTTTTTCTTCTTTTATCTTTGCTACCTAAGAAAATCTTGCTACTAGATATCCCCAACTATTGTATGATTTATTTAATTAGCATGGTTTATTTGATTCTAATGTAATAACTCTATTGCTCTAGCAGACTTTGCATGGACTTCAGCACTTTCTGGTCAGGATGTTTATGCAGATCCAGGTTGCCTGGAAATACTCTCAATCTTGATTGTTTATTTATTTGGCATGCATGAAAGTTGGCTTTCACTCTCTTGGAATCCGGGGGCTGTTCCCTTTGGTTTCATGTTTTCTAAAAATCAAGACCACACCTAAAAGAAAGTATTTTCTATCTCACCCTGTGGTGTGGATCTCTTCAGAGTAGTCTGTCTTGGGAGTTCAGATAATGCTTGGTGTGTGGGATATTCTTACAGATGGATTGACTCCATTTTCATCCCTTTTAAAAGTCTTCGGGTCTAGACTATGGAAATATTCCTTTGTGATCTTTGAGTATTGCATATATCTTCTGACTTATAAATGCTTCAGCTTCTCTGTTGCACTGTGTTCTAGGATTCTTTTACTAGGTGATACCCAAGCCTGGCAAATTTCTAATTTAAGAGTCCAAGCAGCATGACTCAATAAAACCTCATTCCACTTTTATGTTTTATAGAGTCTCCCATTAGAATATCAGTATCAACAGAAGGAGCAAATACTTCTTCATGTAAGTATACTTAAATATTCTGTTCACTGGTTTTTAACCCAAGACACTATCTTCTTTGGAAGGTCACGTTCACATCTATCCTCTGCCCCTATTAAGGGTCAGAGTATTGAGTTTGGCAACAGTTGGTATTTGCTATTTGGAGTAGAAATGGCCTCCTAATATGCTCAAGGACAGCTAGACATCTTGTCCTCCCAGTATACATAAGAATATTAAAATATACCACAAATGTATTCGTTTTAGGGTAATCTGGTGACTTTGAATATTGAAAAATAATTGCAGAGTTCTGAGGCTTAATTCCTGGCAAGCAATAGAGCACATTGTGTGTCTTTTCAGCTTGTCTGGATGCCTTCAGCAACTGCCTGAGGCATGATACCCAGCTGTTTGGAGCCTCTGTTCCAAAACTTCTTCGTTCTCATATAAAGTCAGCTGTGATGGAGTAAGAAAACTATATATAGATGCCCTTAATTCAAATTTGATAGCAAGTAACTAATTATGAAAATGTTTGAAAGCAAGTCCCTAGGTAAGATCTCAGATTAGTTTTCATCCGTTTAATGTGAAATGGGCTTTGTGCTTGTGGACTTCTATAACTGTTAGATTGACTGGGATTTTGTGCTATGTCAGGGGAACTTAAAGATATTAGCAAGGACTATCATAAAGAATTTTTGATACTTACAATTTGAGAATATCATTGTATTAAATTCCGATACTCCACAGGGGAGTTTATCAAACCTTGAAAATTAAACTTATAACTTCAGTCTTTCTCTTCATTATTTTAGCTCCTTATTTAAAGCATTTTTCAGTTTGATAAGCTCTTCAATAAATAGATGTTCCTAGTTATTCTATTTCAATCTGGGGAGTGTGTTGAAGAAACAGTTTCCTTTTGCTCTCAGCAGGGTAGGAAAACTCATGAAAAGAAAGTGTGTCCTTTTGGCAATTTAAGTTGTTTTGTCAATCTGTTTAAATAAATCCTGTTTGATGTTACAGCCTTTCCCTCCAGGTTGGTGGTACTAGAACTGTAACTATATGGTATAAAATTATATTTTATTGTGTGAAGTATGGTTTTTTGTCTGTATTTTAACTACATAAAGCTTCATTTAGCTGAATAGATGGCAATAGCCTAGTGAGATCAAACAGGAAATGAAATGCTAGAAAGGGCTAAATTAGTTTCCTACGTGTTCCAAGGGCTCTCATCATATCCTCCAAAATGATCATTTCTGCTGGTGAATTTGTGCTATTTGTTTTATAATTCTGCTTATAAAAAGATTAGTGTAATTATATGGATTTTATATAGCTAGCATTAAGGAATCATATTGAGCTTTTTTTAAAGTGTTTATTCTACAGAAGCAAATACTAGGTTTTTCTTTTTTGGCATTTTGTCTGGAAACAGTTTCTCTCCTGTGCAATTCATTGAATAAAGTTATTGAAACTCTCATAATTGGAACCCTTCATGCTATCTTCAGTGGGACCATAGATACTATCCTTAAGCATATCTGAGCAGTTTGGGAATGTAAAAAATACTTCTTTTGGTTTTCCTGAGCTTTGGGGAACTGAAATGAATCTCTCAGTTTACGTTTCTATTCATTGCGTTATCATTGAGAGAGAAATAATTATGAAATCTGACTCTGTTCCCTAACTCTCAGCAGAATTAGTTTTTGATATTTGGCAATGGTTTAACACTAAGAAGGGAAGCTTTGTGTACCATGATATTAAAATATTTCAATGTGCCGTTTTCACACATCAGTCACCCCAGGTCATGGTAAGTTCTCAGTAAATATGATTGAATTGATTCATGAATCCATTTTTTTTGTGGAACTTAATTTTATTAGAAGAATATAAACAATGAATATAATAAACTAATTACATGATATATTAGAAGGTGCTATGTAGTCCAAAAATGAGAAACCGTGGAGAAGGGGAGGGGATAAGGAGAGTTGAGACTTGTGATTTTTATTGGGTTGATCAAGGTAAGTCTCATTAAATTGTTGATATTTGAACAAAAAGTAGAAAGAAGTGAAGGGTTAACTTTGTAAACATCTAGAGAAACTGGCTGGGCATGGTGGCTCATGTCTGTAATCCTAGCATTTTGGGAGGCCAAGGCGGACAGATTCCTTGAGCCCAAGAGTTTGAGGCCAGTCTGGGTAACATTAGTCAGACCTCTGCTCTATAGAACATTGAAAAATCAGCTGAACTTGGTGGCATGCACCTGTAGTCCCACCTTCTTGGGAGGCCGAGGTGGGAGGATCACTTGAACTCAGGAGGTTGAGTCTGCAGTGAGCTATGATTGTGCCACTGCACGCCAGTCTGGGTGACAGAGTGAGACTCTGTTTCAAGAAAATCAAATGAACAAACAAACAAAAAACAAAGAAACATCGGAGAAACTGTATTTAGACAAAGAACAGCCTGTGTAAAGGCCCTTAGGCAAGAGCATGGCTCATGTGCCCTGTAGGGGAACCATAAGGAGCCCGGTGGGGTTGGAGTAGAAGAAACAAAGGGATGAAATATAGGAGATGAGGGCCACAAACCCAGGGGCCAGAGCATGTAGTGCCTGGTAGGCCATTGTCAGGACGTTGGTATTTAGTGGAATCACCCTGGCTCCTGTATGAAGAATGACTCACTGGGAGAAAAGGTAGAATCCAGGATGCCAGTTAGGTGCCTTTTGCTGACAGCATAGTGGCCTGACCCAGGCTGGTAGCAGTAGAGGTAGCAAAAAATAGTCAGTCTGTAATAGTTTGAAAGTCAAGCCAGCAGGATTCCCTAACCAATTGAATATAAGGTATTAGAGAAAGAGAAAAGCCATAGGTGAAACAAAGGCTGCTTCTGTTTTTGTTTTTTAACTTTTGGTGTTCCATTTTATTTTCTCCTTTGGCTTTTTCATTATACTTCTTCATATTAACTATTGTTTTACTTGTTTCCTTATAAGTACAATATGCATTTTTTACTAATCCTAGTGTGTTTTTTAAAATTTTAGATTCAATGGGTACATTGGCAGATTTGTTACATTTTTTAATCTCATGAAAATATACTCTTCAATTTGAAAATATAAACCAATCATGGCAGGAACCAGGTCCAGTCTTAGTTACAATAACGAAAATAGCATGAAGCACACAGTCCATTTCAAGGCAGCCACACGCAGAACTTGCATTGCAGGGAACAGCTGTGAGGTACAAATATCTCCATTTAGTAAAGGCTGAAGGTGAACCTTGAAGAGTCAGCAATAACAATAAGCCAGACTCAGAAATGCAAAATAGATTTTAAAAAGTCAAAGGCCTCAGAAAAGTTTGCCTGGTCAAAAATAATCAGCCTCAAAGAATAGATTTCTTTTCACTTTATTTTAGCCAGCAAGGAGATGGTAGTAAATTCCTGTATTTGAAAGGCGAACTCGCTTTTCTGATGTGATTGTGCCTGTACAGGCTACATTCTTTGAACTAATGACGTTGGTGTTTTCTAAAGTAAATGTTGAAAAGCCTCTCTGAAGTAGTATGGATTCAGCAAACATTTTATGTATTAAACAGTTCTCTACGATTTGGAGGTCAGTGTAAAACAGGGGAGGCTTTTAGAGCAAACAGATATAGGCAGAAGAGATGGATCTGACTTCACAGCCCCCAAAGTTCCCTTTTCTCCTCTGTAATTCATGTTGGATTAGAAAAAAAATAAAAAAGAGCAGGCATGGTGGCTCATGCCTGTAATCCCAGCACTTTAAGAGGCCAGAGTGGGAGGATAGCTTGACGCCAGGAGTTCAAGACCAGTCTGGGCAACACATTGAGACCTCATCTCTACAAAAAATAAAGAAATTAGCCAGGCCTAGTGACAGCCCTGAAATCTCAGCTACTTGGGAGGCTGAGGTGGGAGGATCACTTGAGCCCAGGAGTTTGATGCTGTCCTAAGTTATGGTTGAACCTCTGCACTCCAGCCTGGGCAACAGAGTAAGACCTTGTCTCTCTTAAAATAAAAACAAACATTGTTCAGTATCACACACAGGGGCCTATCATGGGGAGGGGGGAGGGGGGAGGGATTGCATTGGGAGTTATACCTGATGTAAATGACGAGTTGATGGGTGCAGCACACCAACATGGCACGAGTATACATATGTAACAAACCTGCACGTTATGCACATGTACCCTACAACTTAAAGTATAATAATAATAAATAAATTAAAAATAAATAAATAAATAAAAATTAAAAAAAATAAAAACAAACAAACAAAAACAAGAAAGAAAGAAAAAGAAAAAAAAAGAAGAAAATAAGTCACTCACCTACCCATCTACCTACTTAATGTATTATAAGCATTTTTCTCATGTCTTTAAATACCAATCAGAAATATATTTTATAGGTCACTGTAACAATAAATAAATCATTCTTGACTGGAGGTTTTTAAGGGATTTTTCATTTCCAAACACATTATCAGTTTTGCCCCCTTTCTATTTATTTTTTCCTACCACTTGTAAATATTGGTGAAATATCAAAGTTCTTAGTCCTTTCCTTTGTAAAACAGTGTTTACTAGTCAATTTTTTGAAATTGGAAACTTCCATTGTTCATTCACTAGTTTAGAGTTGTTAATTATAATTTTTAAGTTCTTTATACTAGTCTCCTAATAAAGATAAACATTATTATTTTCTTTATTTTCTTTTGTTTTTTGTAAATGAGGCATCTGTGACTAAAAACTTGTAAGTAATTGCCTAAATGAGTTTTCTATTACAGATAAGTGACAAGTTTTAGAAGAACTTGAACCTTACAAAACAGTCAATAGGACTATCTTGTTGCTCCTTTTATAGAATCAGCAGAAGTAAATTGATTGTTTAGAACAAGCCTTAATGACTTCTTCTGGAGGTGCCAGCTGCTAGTGACCCCATTTTGCAGACAATTCTGTTGAATACCATAAAAAATTGTTATACCAACCACTTTGCTGAATTAAGCACCATCCATTCCAATTTAATACATAAATGAGGAAAACAAAATGAAACATCTAACAAATAGTAATAGGAAAGAAAATCAAGATAAATCCCTGGAAAATAGTTGAGGTGGTTATATCTGTGTCAAATATGAATAATAGCAAACATTTATTGAAGGCCTACTGTGTGCCAAGTGCTGTGCTAGATGTTTTACATGGATGATGGCTCATGGTTATTGTAAAAACTTATTACACTGTACAGATGATGAAACTGATATATGTTGTCCAAAGTCACACAGCAGCATTTAACCCCAGATAATACAGTAGCCTGCTATGTCACATAAGGTTTTGCTGCCTCAGAGAAAAAGTCCTTACTATTGAAAGAAATGGGATTCTGTGAGAGGATTGAAAAGTAGCATTTGGCACAAAGGTTATTGGGAGTATATGTGGTGGATTAAAGTAAATGACTTGTCTGGGGCCAGTTGTACCCATATGATCTTCATGTTACACATCAAAGCATGGAAGGTGAATGAAATGGGAAGAGCACAAATGCTGAGTGGACTCATGCTCTTAAGTCTAAATACTAATGCTGAGGACAACCGCCGTGGCTCATGCTTGTAATCCCAGCACTTTAGGAGGCCATAGTGGGAGGATTGCTTGAGCAAATTGACCATTTGAGCCCAAGAGATTGAGGTTTCAGTAAGCCATGATCTCACCACTGCACTCCAGCCTGGGCAAGAGAGGCCCTGTCTCAAAAATAATAAAACAAATAAATTCTGGTGCTGTTAATTATGGTATAATTTTAAACAAATTGTGTAACTTCCCTGAGACTCAGTTTTGTCTCTCTTCTCCTCTCCTCTCCTCTCCTCTCCTCTCCTCTCCTCTCCTCTCCTCTCCTCTTTCCTTTTCGTTTCTTTTTTCTTCTTTTGACAGGGTTTCTCTCTGTCACCCAGGCTGGAGTGCAGCAGTGCAATCATGGCTCACTGCAACCTTGACCTCGTGGGCTCAAGCCATCTTCCTACCTCAGCCTCCCTAGTGGCTGGGACTACATGCGTGTCCCACCACACCTGAGTAATTTTTTTAGAGACAGGGTTTCGCCATGTTGCCCACACTGCTATCGAACTCCTGGGCTCAAGTGATTCACCCATCTCAGCCTACCAAAGTGTTGGAATTGCAGGCATAAGCCACCATACCTGGCCTGATATTCAGTTTCTAGGTCTGAGGAACCCTATTTATTTTAAACATATATTGGAAAGTCTAATGTGAGAAAATGCATGTAAATCATTTAGCACAACTTTGCTTTAAGGTGGCCCCTTCATGTGTGGAAGAGAGCCTAGTGTGTGGAAAAGTGACATGGCTCTAAAAAAGAAAATAATAGTCAGAGAGTCTCTGCATCTTACTTCAACAATGTTGGAAAATGCCCTTATTGTTGGAGAAGGAATCAAGTTTATGATTTTAGTGTAAGTGATGGTGCTGACAGTTCTTTGCCAGGAAATCACTATGTCTTTTCAAAATATTATATATTCTCGGCTAAGGCTTCATTTTAAAGGAACTTATCCAGGAAGTCTTCTTTGAAATCTCTGAATGAAATGAACAATTCAGTTTTTAATTTGGCACCTAAAAAAACTAGCTGAAGGAAAAGAATGTCTTTGCAGAGACATTTCTGTCATAATGAGATAGAACAGTTTCACTTGGGAATGGCACACTAATATGTATTGATTAGATTGGACCAGATCTGGGTGGTCCGTTGCTGAAATTTAGACCCATGGCTCTTACATTCCACCCTCAGTTGTAACTGACTTACCTGCTTTTATGGTAGAAAAAACTTCTGGGAGCTTAGCTAAATGATTCTCAGCTGGAAAAAAAATGCCATTTCAATTTCAGATCTTTATTGGTCATAACATGTGAACCTCTCCTGCCACTGTTGGAGAGCTACTTTTAATTGAATGCAAATTGTGTTTTCAGATTTCTATAAACATGGCATTTTTCATGGGTAGGTGGCTCTGCCCACTGTGGAGAATGACAGACAAATTGTCATACATCATATAGCAATAAAATAATAATTGGAAAAGAAAATTGCCCTACTGGTATTACCTCATCTGTTTGGTTGAGTGGAGAGTTAATTACAGATTTTGGGGATACTAGAGTGACTTGGTGCAAGAGTTGGAGCTCGTATATTATAGCCATTCATATGTGCAAGCAAGTTACTGCCTTCACGATCAGTTCATTTATTCTGTACATGAATATATCTTATTTTTCTTTTTTTTTTTTTAACAATACTGCTTGCAAGTATAATTTGTTTCTTCACTTCTGCCTTTGCCCTTTCTAAAGTCATTCACTGTCTGTCATTGCATTCCACCAATGGAGAAGAGAATCTAAACAGTTTTGATTAAGCTTTGACCTTTTGTATTTGGTTGAAATTAACGCTTTACAGAATTATTCTTTTGGACTATAAAATACGTGTGTGTGTGTGTAAGTATGTGTATGAGATATATATATATATATAAAAAATTGATACTTGTATCATACTTTACATTTTATAAGGCATATTTTCTTATTTTGAGTCATTTATTTATACAACTCAGTGGCTTAGATTTTATCCCATGGATGAGGGACTTGACATTCAGAAATGTGTGACTTGTCCAAAGTCAAAGAACAAATAGGTAGTTCTAAAAAAAAAGACAAATTCTACTCCTTCTCCAAACAGCACATTTTAGGGAAGAATCTGATTGGCCCTGATTGCATCATGTCTGACCCTAAAATACTGCATCCAGGGAGATTAATGACTCTAGCTGAGTAGGGGCTGGGGCACGTATCCACTGCTGTGTGTGTTGGGGTTAGTGAGGGCAGATGGGCTCAGCCCCATGGGAACCACGTGGTGTAGGATCATTACAGAGAGGAGAGTTCTGTAGCAAAAGCAGGGAAAAGTGAGCTAGACAGGAAAACAACAACACAATCATTGACAACTGATAAGCAAATGACCTTAGAAAAATCAGAAAATAGGTATTAGTAACAGAATTTTAAAGGAAAATTAAAAATAGGTGTTGTTGAAAATTGTGTTTCATTGGGCAGACAAAACTAAGCAGGATGGGCAATCTGAAGAAAATAATAAGCTGGAAGACTGAATATAATTGCAGTATCATTTTTTAAAAGACTCATTAGTACCTAGGAGCCATTATAATTACTCTTAACAGTGCCCTCTTTTTAACCCAGGAAATTCTGCCTTTTGAAAGAAAGTAGAAAAATGTGGAGAAATGAGTTACAGTTTTGAAATTAGAATGCATGGGAAACATTTTGAAATCTGTAAAATATTCTAACTTTGATGTGAAAAGTCAGAGTACTTGATATGGATCCTTTAAAAAAAAATCCATGATTAAAGAGATTTAGAAAAATTGCTAGTTTCTTTTACCAGAGTAATTGTATGTTGATTAGGGTTTGGGTGTTTTTCATTTTACAGTTTGGAAAGAAAAAGAGCATGCTTAGCCCATTCCATTTAATATTGTATAGAAAACTCACCAGGTCTTTGTCAGTTGTGAGATAACACTGAATTGAGGTTTTATCAGACTTGTAGACATCACCATTTAAACCTAAACGAAATAACAACTCTGGTAGTTCATCTGTGGGCATCTTCCACTTTTCTCTGTCCCACTCTTGTTATAATGCATCTCCCATACAAGCTGTGAATACTGAATTCTTTTCTCTAATAAAGGTGCTGTGTATACATAGTTCAGCTAATCATCAAAAGTGCCGGAATGGCACTTTTCATTTTATCTCTCAGTCTACCAAAGGTCAGCAAACTCTCAAAAACCAATTAATTGGGTCACTGTGGGTTTGAGCGTAGAGCTGTGCTCATTTTGATTCAAGTCCCTAACTATCTCTGATTTCAGGCTGGTATTTAGGTTGAATTTATCCATCAACGATGGACTCTTGATGTGTTCTTTGCTGAGGTATTCTAGCACTACCTCTTGAGTGAATACCAAGCTTTAAATAGCTTTTTAAGAAATGTCAGAAGGAAAGGGCGAGAGAGAGAGAATGCCTGGCTTTGTGAAATGTTGCAGGAATTTGTATTTGTAATTATCAGAAATTTAATCAGTCTTTCCTTTAAATTTTTAAAGAAATTTTGGACTATTCTCATTATTTCAATGGTAAGGAAAGCAAAATATAGATAGGGATAGGCTAAGTGACCCTTGAAGTCAAATAGCAAGTAAGTGGTGAATGTAGGTGAATTAAAATTGGATGGCCCTATTTTTGCTCTTTGATCCTTAGGTCACTGAAAACTTTTCCCCCCTCTCTCTCTTTTTTTTTTTTTTTTTTTTTTTTTTTTTTTTTTGCGACAGAATCTAGCTCTGTTGCCAGGCTGGAGTGCAGTGGTGCGATCTCTGCTCACTGAAACCTCCGCCTGCTGGGTTCAAGCGATTCTTCTGCCTCAGCTTGCTGAGTAGCTGGGATTACAGGTGTGTGCCACCATGCCTGGCTAATTTTTGGATTTTTAGTAGAGATGGGGTTTCACCGTGTTGGCCAGGCTGGTCTTGAACTCCTGACCTCAAGTGATCCACCCACTTTGGCCTCCCAAAGTGCTGGAATTATAGGTATAAGCCACTGTGCTCAGCCAAAACTTTCCCTCTCTTTAATGAAAATGAATAATAACCAGGGCCTACTGTATTTCAGCATGAGGCTAGGAAATGTGTATGCATATTTCTTGGGAGGTGGGAGGTGGGAGGTGTAATGGTTGGGGGAGATAAATAGGAAATAGTCCTTGGGTTGAAGGAGTTCACAGCGAAGTCAAAAGTTTAATTGTGATTAATTGTGCATAATGACACATAATCATCATGGGAAGTAAAATATGGCAAGAGGAAGACTTTCCAATCAAGTTTTTATTTTTTGAAATATTCCTTAAGATAGAAAAGCCATTTGTGGTTATGTAATTCAAAAGAAAATATTGGCCAGGTGTGGTGGCTCAGGCCTGTAATCCCGGCACTTTGGGAGGCCAAGGCGGGCAGATCACTTGAGGTCAGGAATTTGAGACCATCCTGGCCGACATGGTGAAACCCCATCTCTACTAAAAATACAAAAATTAGCCAGGCATTGAGGCACATGTCTGTAAACCCAGCCACTTGGGAGGCTGAGGCAGGAGAAACACTTGAACCTGGGAGGTGGAGGTTGCACTGAGCCGAGATCGCACCACTACACTCTGGCCTGGGGGACAGAGCAAGACTCCATCTTAAAAAAAAAAAAAAAAAAAGAAAAGAAAAGAAAAAGAAAATATTATTATTGTTTTACTGTTGTCTGTCTTCTAAAATAGCAAATTGTTGTTTCTACTTCATATTTACAGCTCATTTTACTAAGAAATCAGAATCCTGAAATTTATCTCATTTTAAAAGATGATGACATTCTATAATTTACCACCAAGAATAAAATATTAGTGGTGATTAAAGGTGCTGGAAATTAATTTACACTAAATAGGGTTTTGCAAGTAGTTTGGGGAGCTTTTTGAAATATAACTAGAAACTTTTAGAAAAGCATAACTATAGTATGATAAGTTGAATCATTGTTGATGAGCAGACACTTATCCTTGATACAGAGATGGATTTACAAAGACTATGTTACATATCTGAGGAGATACTTTTGTTTAGACTGTCTGGAAATGTGTGTATATGAAAAGGTTGCAATTTTATTTTTTTAAATAGAGACAAGGTCTTCCTATGTTGCCCAGGCTGGTTTCAAACATTCTGGGCTCAAGTAATGCTCCCACCTCAGCCTCAAAGTGCTGGGATTATAGACGTGAGCCATCATACCCAGCTTGCAATTTCCTAAACTTGTCTTATTCATTAAGTAAGACTTGTTTTGTTTCTTACTTTTTATTGTTTAAAGATTTGAATTGATCCAAAGAAAGGAGACGTGATCAGTTTTAAAAAGGATGCCTAGTTATAATCGAGGAATCTAGCAGATTAATCTGTTAAAATTATAAAACCAAAATTTTTCCTTTATGATCATTCCTCTCTCAATTTTCTTAAAATTCATGTATTAAGAGCAGTGACTAACTGACAAGAAACTTCTGTGTCATTTGATAAAGATTTCAACTACAAATGGGAATTAAGATATATTTAAAAATAAAATTCTACATGACAAAATATTTAAAATGTTAGTTTTAATGTTCTACACAAATATTGTCCTACATTTTAACCTAGAAATCTACATATTGAATCAGCCTATAAAAATCCATTTCTTTCACAAATAATGTAGCTTTGAGAACAGGTTTTTTTTTTTTTTTTCCAACAATTCTCAGTCTACAAAGCTATGAAAAGGAAGTTGCTGTTGCTGCATTTTTTTTTAAGCTGTAAAATCGAATATGCCCCAGCTCTGATGAAATGTACCAGGAGGAACCTGCCTTGTCAAACATGATATTTTTATGATGAAATGTGATACAAAGAGGCATAGCCTTACATATGTCTGAGAGAATATTATTTAAGTGGCCATAATAGATTTTTCACAAATTTTGTACATTTCTCTTACTTGATCCAGATGCATGTTTTTCCTCTGTTGTTCTCATACCAGCTTCTTAATTTCACCTCCCTAATGTTCCACAGCATAAATGCATCTTTGTTCAGACTTTCTCCAAGTTGTCTGTGAGAAAATAAACTATATAAAGGGTCCCTGGGTGTGTTTTAGGAAATATAGATTATGGGGGTGGGAGAATTACCTTGTAATTACCTTGTAAAAAAAAAGAAAAATGGAAAGTAACATGCACTACATGTGTACACACAGAAGCAAGTATAATAAAACTTTCTGGGTTTTTTTTTTTTTTTTTTTTTTTTTTTTTTTGATATGGAGTCTCACTCTGTCACCCAGGCTGGAGTGCAGTGGCATGATCTTGGCTCACTGCAACCTCCGCCTACCCGATTCAAGCGATTCTCCTGCCTCAGCCTTCTGAGTAGCTGGGATTATAGTTGTGCACCACCACACTTGGCTAATATTTTATATTTTTGTTAGATACGGTGTTTCACCATGTTGGCCAGGCTGGTCTCAAACTCCTGATCTCAAGTGATCCACTTGCCTTGGCCTTCCAAAGTGCTGGTACTACAGGCGTGAACCACCACGCCCAGCCCCTGCTTATTTTTTAAGGTTTCTAGAACATTGGCTGTGATCTTTTGGGTAAATAGTGCACTGAGGAATTAGTCTAATAAAAGCTTCTGGTGGAGAAGGTCTTCATGAAGAATAGAGTTGGCTCTAGTCTCAATTTTCAAAATGTCATAACTTTTCTTCTTCCTTTTTATTTGAAGTGCAGACCTGGGTATATTTTATTAAAATAATGGTCTGAAATTATAAAAAATGTTCTTTGTCCAATCAAGGAGTGAAATCAAACCCCTTATTATTTTGTAGTTATACTCAGATGTTAGATTATCTTCTACTCCCCAGCAGTTCACTTTAGGTGGTCCCATAGCTCTTTCTTGAACCATAGTCTTGCCACTTCTTATCCATATTAATGTGCACATCAGTTCCCACACCAGAATGTAAAATACTAGAGGGAAGAATTTTGGTTGATTTGTATTTCTAGTCCCATAACTTAATACTATACCAGTTCTCAGAACGTATTTATTAAATGGATGTCAACATCAACAGTGAGTTAATGAATTTTTTGTTGGATTATCATTTTTTTAAGTTGTACACATATACAATGAAAAGTAAACTGCCTTCACCTTAAATCATGGACACAGATATTTAAGTATTTTAAAATCAAAGTTTTAAAAAACTAATATTGGCTTAAATAATATTTATTAGAGAACCTGTAACATTTTGAGAAGCATTCACATCTACATATGTATATTTTAAATTTACTTCTGGTTTTTACATCTGGAAGATTTGTTTTTCATTTCATCATAAATACTTGTTTTCATGGTGATTTATAAAAATCTGTTTCTCCTTTGATAGGATTATTGCAAATTATTCCAGAATCTACTTATTAACTGGTCGCTGTTCCTCTCTGTAGTGCTGAAGAGGCACTTGCTTGGGAACAAGAGAAGTGCCACAATAGTGTCAATACCGTGGATTTTTCATTTACTCTTAATAGTAATAATAGACAACAATAATATATTTTAGTAAGCATCTACTATGTGTCAGATGCTTTCATCTGAGAATGGATATTGTTAGTTCAATTATTTAGATGGGGAGACTGATACTCAAGACAATTCAATATTTGTCAAGTAGTGGTAGAAGCAGGATTCAACCCCAAACTTTCTGACTCTTCATCCTGTGTTCTTTTCACCCACAGATGGTAGAGGTTGAAGGCTCAGAAGAACACTTCTTGAGCTCAGAAATCTCTTCTTGTGACCTCTATCCTGCTAGTCTAAAGGGCAAATAATCATTGCAGTTACTTTCAGAAATGGTCTTTTTTCCCTAATGAGATGACCAAATCTGCTCTATGAACCCAGTTTCCTAAGCAAGATACGGAAATAGACATACCAATTTAGTATGATAAAAGGCATTAAAAGTAGAACATTTTTAAGTACCAAGTTATATTTATTTGGTACTTGGATAATTAAAAAGAATGCCACAATCTTCATCCCGTCTACCTCCCCAGTGCACACACATTTGGGATGAGGAGATAATGATGAGAATGACATTGTAGATAAAAGGTATATGCAGTAAACATCTGAAATGCTTAGGTTATTCAAAGAAAAGAATAAACACACTATGTGGTATGTAGCCTCAGCTACTTCATGTTTGAAACTGATGGTAACATTCAGATGAGTTTTGAGAAGCAGACTATAACCATAGCTTTTAGTTTAAATTTCAGATTGATATGGAAGGTTATTTGTTTTAACAATCCCTATGTTAAGTTTTCTTTTTTCTGTGTTTCAGTTGACTTATTTTGTCAGATTTTAGGGTTTTTTTTCTTCAGGCAAGATGGCATTCTCATCCCCTGCTGTTGTTAACATTTAAAGCATGCAGCCTCTTGTGCTGTGGTGTAAATTCCAAGTGACTGACGATGATTAAACAGAAAATGAAACTTGAATGGCACTATCTCAAAATCTACTTAAAGCCACAACAGGTATCTGTCTGTAGCAGTATATCAGTTGGAACATACGAAGAATAAGAAATTGTGGGTTTTTGTGTCTGGGTTTTTATTTTTCTTTGAAATCAAAGAAGAAAAATACTGATTTTTCCTGGATCACTAAAACAGTGGTATGGATTTCTAAACAGGGCAGACCATACAAACACACAATTAATTATACTTGAACTTGAAATCTCATACTGTGCACTTTACCTCTTTTATAATAGTTGTAATTTCTCATTTATGTACAGATACTGTAGTAACTTTAAAAAAAATGCATAACTGTAATTAAAAAGCAAGTACTCAAGAAAGATAAGACACAAAGAATTAATTGAGATTACAGCTCTTCTTTCTGTATTGACTGCAAAAGCTTGGTGATCTCCTGAATTGTGCTTCAAGAGTGATCTTCAAGACTCCTTCCAACCCCCAAGGCTCTCCTTTTTTAACATTTGTTATTACTTAGCTATTTTATTTGGCAGAGATCCCTTCTATCTCATCTTCTAATGCACTGGCAATGGTCCTACTGCCAATAGCTTAGAGCCTACTGCTGCTGGGGTAAGCGACACAGCCGAACTTTCTAGCCTCTGCATCCTTATAAATAATGCATCTGGTTTCCTGTAACTACATGAACTCTTAGACTTTAGTAGGCATTTCTTTGTTAGTCAGGGTAAAAGAGTTGGGAGATGAACAGTTGTGGAAATAGTTGTAGGCAGTTATTATCACTGATTAGAACCTGAGTCCATGACATATGCATTAATCACTGGGTTAATGCTAATGGAATGCTTATGGTATTTATAGTAGATATAAACAAGATATAGAAAAAGGATATCGTTCCTGACCAAACTGCATGCTTAATTCAACATGGAAAGTTCTGGTGAGGTTAATCTAGGACCCTTTGAGACTCTGTTGCTCATAATTGGACCTGATTTACTACTCATTTAAAAAATCTCTTTTAATTTGCACAGAATTCACTGTATTTTGGGGGGTGGACATACTTGTTCTTAAGAACAATAGAAACAAGATCTTTGTTTAACATAATATCTAGTGCTCCATGTAGCTTAGTGGTATAACAAATTATTGAATTTGTAATGAAAAAGGTAAATGCTGTGGTAATAAGTTAATAGAAAAGTAAATAATGCATATTTATACTTTTAACTTCAAAGTGTTTGTAAACTTGTGGCATTAAAAATTAATGTTTTATTTTTGAGCATCAGAGGAAATAGTATTTAAACACGAGAAACCGATTTTTAAAGTGAAAATCATTTTAGCAACTTTTAAAATGTAACTTCAAGCCATGTTAATATAAAATAAATGAGTTCCATCCAAATATACACTCTTTTCTTCACTGGATATGCTTTAATTGGACATGTCACACAATGACAATGTTCAGTGTTAGATTATACTGTAAGGATACAAAGTTCAAATTGATTTAGATGTTGATGAGAAACTTGTTGCTCTACAGCCTTGTATATTTTCATCAGAATTAACTGAAAGAAGAGAAAATTGTTTCTAATATGATACAGGATGTTCATCCTGATCATTTTATTATTGATTTCTTTAGTTACCATCAGTTCATCTCTGAGCAGCTCATTCATTTAGAAAGATGATAGCTTGTAAGTTTAATTCTAAAACTCATTCTCATACTTGTTAGCATTTGACATGCCAATGATTTCGCAGAGCTAGGTTGTCATCAAGACTAATGCTTAGTCAAAATGTTTAACACTTATTTCTTTGATTCCTGTAGAACTTCCTTATTAATTAATCTGGGGTCTATAAGCAACAAATTTTTAAATCAGATATATATCTATATGCATGTAATTCATTTTTTCCTCTTTGATTTTCAACTACCTTTTTATGCTGATATTTTAGAATTTCTATGAAATTAACACATTTCCTTAGCAATTCAGGAAATCTGACTAACTGTACTTTAAAATTGTGCTTTCGTATCACCAGTAAATAAGAAAGCTTCAATTCATCAAAAAGATAATAATAAACTGCATTAATGCTTTCTTTTATTTATTTATTTTAATCCATCTACCAAAACAATCATGCCACCAGCTTTAAAAAATGCAATCATTAAATTATTATGACAGCCTAGTCTGCTTTTGTGGCTGTTTTGTTTTGATGGTTACCGAGAATGGAAACAGATAGATTATGTTTTTCTGCTTGTAATTGTCCAGTACCTCCAAAGACCTCTTGCCTGGGCATGATCCCTTCTGGAATTGAATTCTGCATTCTTCTTCTATCACTAATCAAACAAAACACTATCAGAAGAAAACATTTCCATAACTGGATCCGGAGTGAAGGAAAATTTCAGATACTTAGACATGCATATACAATAACCAGTGTTTCCTGACAGGCTCATTAAAAAAGAATTACTCCACTATGTGTCAACTGCACAAATAGAATCCATTATAAGACTATGGACTCTTACTTCTGAAGTCTGCCTTTTGTGCCCACCTAAGATTAGGAAAACTAAGTCTTCCACTAGAATTTAAATATCACAGAAGCAGAAACTATTGCAGTCTCTTTCCCCAGTGCCTGCCTTCCTCTTCCTCTCAGTCTTAGGTAGGGTCTGGTACATATGAGGCACTTGCTTAAAAAAATAATTGAAGGAATGAATGAAGTTGCTTAAGGATGGGAGAAGTAGTCTGTAGGTGAGTAGATGCTCACCTGTACTCCCAGTACTTTGGGAGGCTGAGGCAGGAGGATCTCTTGAGGCCAGGAGTTCAAGACTAGCCTGGGCAACATTGTGAGATCCCATCTTTACAAAGAAATTTTAAAAACTAGCCAGGTGTTGTGATGTGTACCTGTAGTCCCAGCCAATTGGGAGGCTGAAACAGTAGGATCACTTGAGCCCAGCAGTCTGAGGCTGAGCAAGATACTTACTTGAAAAAATAAAATAAAAAGTTACATAAAGCAGCAGAGACAAGATCAACCTAGAATGTCTATGGAAAAACTCTGAAAAAGCACACATTTTTTAAAATAAATGGGAACTCTATGGCAGAGGAAGCAGTAACTACTGACCTGATCTTCCCTTTTCATTTTGAGTAATTTCTAATTTTCTGTAATTGTATGGTGCTTTCAAATACTGATTAAAACTCTTAAAAAATTGAAAGAGAGAAATCACACTTTTATTCTAAACTCTGAGTTTGTGGCATGCCTTCTTCCTTCATCTTGTTGATGCTCAAAGAAATATGCAACAGAGGGCCATGATACTGTTTAGCATGTTAAATTATTTTGATTCATGTACTTACTAGCAACATCATTTAAATGGGTTGGTTTCATCATGGCCAGACTTAAGACGCATAGCATAATTGAATGAATAACCTAATATTCCACATTAAATCCTGGTTTTGGAAAAAGCTGAACTGATCTGAAAAATAAATCTATCCAAAGTAGAAACTGTAATATGCATGTGAACATGTACATTCTCATCATCACATTTTGTTTTCTTCTTTTCTTCCCCTTTTCCTCCCGTTGAGTCTTGTGTAAGTCCAAATAAAAATTTTACTGTAGAGCTCAACAACAAAAACAATGATCTCTTATGTAATTGATGATTTTTAAAATGCTTTGAAAGTCTTCTTCCATACTTTGTATCAGTATAAAGATATTGTACAGTGGTACAGAAAAATGACTTTTGAAGTTCAGTTGGTTTGAATCTTTGCTTCACCACTTACTAGCTATGTAATTGTGGGTTCTCTGTGCAGCTTTTTAAATCCTCACTTTTTCCATCTGTGAAATAAGAAAAATATCAGTTAGTTTGCATACTGATTGTAAAGATTATAAATAAGAACTGATGTGTATATACTACTTGGCACAATGTCTGACCTGTTTCTGTTTTTCACAGTCAGCCTTCTCTTCCATTTTCTAAGGTGACTCAGACCTTACCACTCTAAAAATTCAAATCATGCCTTCACTCTCTACAGATCCCATTTGCTATTTTAGAAGAAAAGGAAAACTATAAGATGGAAATTAATTTCCTCTTACCAAATCTACAAACCCCAGCACAATGCCTGGCACAGATAGGGTCGTTTAGTAAACATCTTTTGGATGAATAGGTGGATGGGTAGCCAAGTAAATTAACATATAGATTAGGTCTTTAGAAATGGCAGCTATTTTTATTACACCCTGTACAGTGACCTTAAAATTTGAAATCTACTGCTTTTGAAAAGCAGGTCATCCTGAGGTTTTCCATTTTGTACCGGCCAGATTGTGAAAAGAAGTTCATTTCAATGCTGCACAGCACATTTCCTGATCAGTTGGCTGAATTACAGTAACGCCATTTCATTTTGAGTTGGGCAATTCAAGCATTTAGCCCCGATTTTTTTGACAGTAAGTTAATTATTTTTGTACTCATTCAACACATTTCCCCCCCACCACAGGTTATTGTAAAACCACCTGTCTCTGGGAGCACAGTTAATTCTGTGCATGAGATTTCTAAAAATGTTTTATATTGTCATTACACTTTTTAAAAAATGTAGAGATCCCTCTGCTATTCTTTTGCCTTGCCAAATGCTTAGGTACCTTGGAAAACTGCTTTATTGGTACTACTTATCTCACTAGATTCCTCGGTCTTCGGTTGTGAAGGGGTAACAATCATTTAACTTTTGATGCGCCCTGAAGTTTCCCATCCAAAACTTTTTTCTTTGAATCTTTTTTGGGGTGAAAGAGAAGAATATGGGGGATCTAGTTGTACAGTGATAGTTTCTAGATGCCTTTGATATTAGTCACTAAACAGCAGTAGACATTTGGAAGAGCATGATAGAAGACAGTGGGCTAATTCCAGGTATTTAACCCCGGGTTAAGGAGATTTAACCTGAGGCTGGGTTATTTCTCTGACCTCTAGGGACAGAGTAGTGGCAAAGCCTTAAGGTGGTAAAATTTTTGAGAAACACTTCTGAAGTCTTATGTTTTGTTTTAAAATCCTATCTAAAAGCATTTCAAACCATTTAAGTTAAGCCTTTCCTTTCTTACTGGATGTGTTCGGGCGCGGGAGGTGGGAGCAAAAAGAAACATATGGTTGAAGCTCTGCACTGCAGTGATTTGTAAAAGAAGTACTTTTCCTGCTAGGTTAAATTGCTCTGCATGCCTCTTGCTGTCAGGGACATGATTTAGTTAAATACAGATGCTTTTAGAGGGGCTTTGTACTGCATCATACATATTTAATAGTTTATAAAATATCTGTATGAATCACTGGGTGGAAAATCCAGCAGCAGAGAAGCTCAACCTTCACAATGGAGCCTCTGGCCTTATGGTCGACTGACCAGTTGACCATTGGAAAAGGTGTGTTCAGAATGGGAGTGTCCTGAATAACCCGAAGATTCTACTGATTTCAACAGAATAAGCTTACCATCTAACCTTTCAGATTTTTTCAGTAATGTGAACTTTACATTTTCCCAAGTCACATTATTCATAGATGTTCTAATTCCCCAGGGATTGAAGTATAGCATTAAGGAAAATCCCTTCTCAATAAATAAATAGTATTGGGTGAGGGGAGGGGGGCAGAAAAAGCTCTTAGATGTTTTATAGCAATTAATGGTTACCATATAAAGATACCTTATTGTCATTAGATAATGGTTAAAATTATATGAATCTTTTACCCTTGATATAATTTTGAAATTCATCTTAAAAATCAATTCCTTAAAATAAAAGTAGTAGGGGAAAGAGGTAGTGATGGGTGGAGGCTGGAGGACGATGCAGAGAAGGAAAAATATAAGCATGTGGAGGTTACTAAATGTAGAATTGCTGGATTATTTTGTTTGTTTGGCATAGGTAATGAGTTTTATAATAAAATGTGCCATAGTATATCAAGATAGGCTCCTTATCATATATGAACCCAGAAACACCATGAAATTTTTTTAACAGTTCCAGCATTTTATTATGAAATGTTCAAAGATAGAGAAAAGGTGAATTAATCATTCAGTAAACAAACTTATGCCCACTACTGAGATTTTACAGTTAATATTTTCCTATATTTGCTTACCAAATGTCTACCCATTTATCTATCAACTTTTTATTTTTTGATGACATTTCAAATATACATGAGTTCATTTTACCCCAAAATATCCCAGTATGCATAGTATATATCTTTTATTGCAATGTTTAAGAAAACATGTGGGTCATGGATTATGCTATCAAATAGAATATATGTTTCTCTCGAATAAGCCACCATATTTGGACTTAGGGTTTTCTAGTCATCATATTTCAGAGTATAACTCAGCCAGTAGCAGCCTTCTTGTTCCTGTTCCCTAATAATTACTCCTTCCCCTGTCCCAGGCTTTTAATTCTCCAAATTAAAAGAAGATGTAACCTTGGCTCCCTGATTTCCAGCTAGTGACAATTTTTGGTACAGTTTGTGTTTGAGCTACTGCAGTGATGTTCGGGCAATTCCCATTTTGGTGACAGTCTTCTTTCCTGAGGATACATTGCCTTCCTATCCTCTGTAATTTCTTTATTCTGTACTTTCCTGTGTAAGCAATAAAGCTAACTGTAATGCTCCCACAACTCAGGTAGCGTCTCATCTCCAGCCTGTTCTCAGGGGAAGTTGTTGGGTTCTGGAACACACATTTTGTATGCTTCCTTAGTTTGATAAAATGCTGTTTAAGAACGGAGTTCAAATATGAGTATTAGTCTCTGAATATCTTTAAGAAAGAGGCCCATTAAGTAGAGTTGTGACCACAAGTGGTCGTGGGAGCATTAAAAAGTAAACTTTCAAGTAGAAATGGTCCAGGGAAATGGTCAAAGTGAGGTATTGGTACAGACATCTTTCATGGCCCCAAGTGAGAGAAAATCTAGACTATCTAATCAAATGTGTGTATCTGTATTGGCAGTATGCAATAAAGAGCTTTCCTTTATAGAAATTAACTAAAAAAGAAAGAGAAATAGATGTGATTTCTAGTCCTGACTTTGAAATTCTTTTCTGTGTGACTCTAAGCAGGTTATTATGTTTTTAACCTCCCAAGAACTTTTTTCTTCCTGTATAAAATGAAATTCATGTAATGGGTGCAGCAAACTAACATGGCATATGTATACCTATGTAACAAACCTGCATGTTGTGCACACGTACCCTACAACTTAAAGTATAATTTTAAAAATTAAATAAATAAAATTCATGGGTAAGACCTGTTGCAGCTCCAACCTTCAGTCAATTAAAAACTTTAAATCTCATTATTATTGAGATTACAGTTGACCTTTGCATTAAATGTAAATTCTTTTACTCCAAATAACTACTGAAATAGAAAAGAAACAAGTCCATTCTCTTTTTTCTCCCAGTGTTTTAGCGATATGGTCTCCTTCTGTTGCCCAGGCTGGTCTCGGACTCCTGACCGCAAGCAGTCCTCCTGCCTCATCCTCCCTAGTAGCTGGGATCACAGGCAGAAACTACCATGTTGGACAGAAAAGAAACAAGTCATTCTTAAACAATTCTGACGCTAACAACCTATCGTGTGATTTGTGATAGAAACATTTGAGCTGGAGGTCAAATCATAAGACATTTTTATCTTATAACTTTCAAATTCATATCTTTTTAAGTAATAAAAATTGTAACAATGCAGAAACAGTTTCCACCCCTTGCAGCAGAAAAATGAGATTGGCATTTCATTTTAAATGGGATACTTCTGCTTCCATGAGCATCATAAAGGTTATGACCTTACAGTAGTGTTGCCTGACACTTAGGTGGCTCACTGGGAATCCCGAATCAGTTCTGGAAACTGCATATATTTTTATTTCTTCTTTTTTTTTTTTTTTCCCTTTGGTGCAACTTCATATTTCCATTTTGATCAGCAACAAGGAGAGGAAAACTGTGTGTACTCTAAGGAAAATGTATATTGTAAGATGTTTTCTCTGGCTAAGGTCTTTTCAGATTCAGAAATTTGAACTGGCCAGGTGTGGTGGCCCACGCCTATAATCCTAGCACTTTGGGAGGCTGAGATGGGCAGATGACCTGAGGTCAGGAGTTAGAGACCAGCCTGGCCAACATGGCGAAACCCCATCTCTACTAAAAATACAAAAATTAGCCAGGTGTGGTGGTGTGTGCCTGTAATCCCAGCTACCCAGGAAGCCAAGGCAGGAGAATCACTGGAACCTGGGAGGCGGAGGCTGCAGTGAGCTGAGATCGTGCCACTGCACTCCAGTCTAAGTGACAGAGCGAGATTCCATCTCAAAATAAATAAACAAAAATAAAGAGAAAAGAAATTTGAACCATGTTTAAAAGGAGAACACTTCAGGTAATCCCTTTCCTCAAACTTACTTTATTCCAGGAATGTTGTGCAAGTATATTTTACACATGGGCTTATATGAAGTTTCAGTCTCTTGAATAGCTGGTCCTCTCTTATGAGTAATTCATAACTGCTTTCACATGTGTATAATCTCATGCTCAACTGTTTCTCTCTATTTTAAGCAGGAGATTTAAAAATCAAATTAACACATATTTCTAGAGCATTTGCTATAAGTGATATGCTGTGCTATATACTAACTAACTACATTTCTGGGTTGATTGGGGGACCAGTTTATAGAACTGGCTGACAAGCAACTGAACTTTAAAACAAATAGCTAGTGCTTAAGTATATGTCAAGTTCAATCCCTCCCATTTTTAAAACTTTGCTGAATTTATATTAAACCAGCATCGGTTATCAAGGTATTTCCTCCTTGTTTTTAGCTAAAACTTCTCTCACTGCATTAAAATACATCCATTATCATTTTCGTTAAATAAGATAACACATTGGATATGTGCATAAAAGCAAAATTATATCTTGCATTTTTGTTACATTTGCCAGAAGAATGAAAAACAAACAACAGAAAATCTCTCTGAGCTGTGCTGCTCTATGCCCTGAACTTAACTGTCATAGTTAATATTAATGAGACACAGCAAAGATATTGGCTCAAGGTAACTAAGCCAACATATATTGCTCTAGTAAATGTTAGAAATGGCCATTCATCCACATAACCTCAGTTTACTCTGTATAAAGATAATGTTTCTTTTGGTTTTTCTTCTTTTTGTCACACACACACACACTCCACACACACACACACATACCCCCCCCCCCACACACACACACAGTAATTTAACATTATTTGCATTTACTCAGACTGGTAAAACCCATGTCTCAAAGATGTTTCCCATAGTTTATTCATCCCTCTTCCATGTCGTTTTCATTTGGATGCATTTGTTTAACAAATGGTCTGCTGTGTGCCAGGCATGCTGTAGGTACTGGGGATATAGCAGTGGAGGCAGACACAAGTGCATGGCCTTATGGAGCTGACGTTCTGGTGTTGAGTTTATCACACTTTTGATAAGAAAACACAGATAATACTGGAAGACTGCCACTTGCCCCTCGTCCTTGGCACTTATTTCCAGTGGAGTCCTTCATCCCAAAGAGCTCAGACACATACACACACAAAAACTAGGAAATGGATATGTCATTGAGACTCTGAATTCAAAAGGCTTATGAGAACATGAGCAAAGCGTTATCTTTCTATCCTGTTTTATGTACTAAAATATTATTTTTCACTGTTCAACTCCATCCTATTTCCCTATTTAAAATATACATATTGGCAGGCATGGTGGCTCACAACTGTAATACCAGCACTTTGGGAGGCTGAGGTAGGAGGATTGCTGAGGCCAGGAGTTTGAGACTATGGTGAGTTATGATTGCACCATTGCACTCTAGCCTGGGTGAGAGAGTGAGACCCTGCCTCTACAAAATAATAATAACAATAATAATAATAATAATAATAATTTAAAAATAAGTTAGCCAGGCATGGTGGCATGCACCTGTAGTCTCAGCTACTTGAGAGGCTAAGGTGGGAGAGTTGCTTGAGCCCAGGACATCAAGGCTGCAGTGACTAGGATTGCGCCATTGCACTCCAGCCTGGGAGACAGAGTGAAAACCTGACTCTAAATATATACATATATATACATATACATATGTAAATTAATATTAATATAAGTTCAGAGTTCAAAGTTAATAATTGCCTGAGATTCAATGCCACATTGCCTATTGATACTTTCTAGAAGAAAGGGCAGCCTACCCTTAACAGTCTCATTTTTCCTTGAGTTGAAATTCACACAGCAAAATTAACCATTTGAGAGTCACAACCAGTTGCATTTATTGCAGTGTTGCGCAACCACCCCTTCCATCTAGTTCCAAAACTTCTCCAGTGGAATTTTAAAAGAAGAGCAACTTGTAAAATGACCAATAAACTATGTTTGTAGAAAACAAATAATTTTACTTATGGGGAGTGAGAAATTAATAGATTCTCCCAAAGTAAAGCAAACTCACTATAACTATCATATGCAATTAAAATATCTTTCCATATGAAATTCTCACATCTTCATCTTTGAGATCATTTACTGTATCTTCAGTTACAAAGGATCTAAACTCATAAAGAACAAAATGTACCAGAGTAAATTGCTCATCGTGTTACAGAATGAGAACACAGAGCACAGTCAATATCAAGCACTTGATACAGCATCTCACAAAGTAATGCTTAAAATTAAGTCAAATTGTCTGCTCTGAGAACATTTTCACTGGGTAAGAATAATCAGTCTTGACTCACCTTTAAAGTGGGCAGAAAAGACATGCCCAGTAAGGTAAAATAACTTCCATTCATCTCACCCATTTTGCATCATAAATAATGTAGAAGAACATCAAACAGCACATGGATTTGGTTTGCTCTCAGAGAACTTTTCTGTTTAGCTGGGGAGAGAGGAATGACAAGAAAAAATAGTTAAATATTAGCATATTCCAAACTTTCCCTCCACTGATAGGATCTGTGGTAGTTGAGTTTTGCTAGACCGGGCTAAATTAATTCAAGGCATATTTTGGAACAATCAGAGAAAATTTGATAAGGAAGTATCTGAATAGGCCATTAAAACTTGAAAAAATGGAGGAGAGTATAGAGGGTATGAATAAAGCCTGCTGATCTATTAGAGACCCCATAATCTGTGTAATTCAATCCCAATTAAAAGTAAAACCAAACCAAATGTATGTATTGAATGGATAGCCCAGCTCTATCAGACAATCAAATACTGATAATCTTTGCCGTCAAAGAAATTGCATTCTTCAGCCCTGTATACATGATGTAATTAAATGATGACGCATGACTGTGAATGTGCCCCAGTAAACGTTTCAGTTAAGAAATACTGGGTCTATGATTTGGAAAAATGGGAAGGGCTCTGTCAAGGAGCTAAGACCTAGCTGAGGGCATGTTTTTTGGATAGGTGGAGGAAGCTGACAGATCCATTGGTGTACTTTATCCTCCAAAGAAGCTGCAGGGTTTTAAAGTTAACTTTATGGCCTGGCGCTTTCTTATGAAAATTATGATTTCATAATTCCTCAGCAAATAAATAAATAATTGCCATTTGTATGTAGGGATCTCCCCAAATGAAACAACTGCTGCCATCATTTTTATTTTATGTTAGATACCGTGAAGTAAATTCTACTCTTTTGCCAGCCATAAAATTTAGGAGCAAGGATAAAGTTTTTCAGTGATAGTATTTTTAGATTTCAGAGAGATAATATTTTAGAGTTATATCGCCAAGATACAGGAAAAAAGTCAAAGAGAAAATAAGTGAGTAATAAGGTCAAAAGCAAAATGATATTTATCATTCTGTTTCATCTGTTGGAGCTACCGTACATTCTTCTGATGATAAAGTAAATAAAAGTAAAGCAGAATGACTAGCTTGAATTCATAGACTAACTTGAATTGAAGTAGCAGAGAAATTCTAGTATTTTTTTATTTGATGATATTACAGGATTTTTTTTCTTGAAGCCAACTTAGAAGGAAGCTGAAATATTATGAAAGTGGATCAGAAATATAAGTAGATTTTGCTTTATTCTGCCAAATCCCATTCTATATTACCGTCTCTCTTCTTGATCCAGGTTGGTGTACTAGCATTTACTTTCTTATCCTCTGTAGCAGATTAATTGTGGCTGCAAATTCTTTGCCACTTTCTCCCTCAAAATGTATTTCCTCTGTCCTTGAGTCTAGGCTGGCACGGTGACTTCTTAACCAGTAGGATGCAGGGGAAATAGTTTGTTCTGCTTTCAGGCACAGACTTTTAAGAGTACTGGCAGCTTGTGTTTTCTTCCTCTTGGGGTGCTTTCTCTCACAACCTGGCCACCATACTGTGGGAAGCTCAAGCCACAAGGAGAGGCCACAGGTTGCTGCACCATTTCACAGTGCCGGCTGGCATCTAGCAGCAGCTGCCAGTCATCATGTATGGGAGCCATTTTGAATGTTTTCACCTAGTTGCACCTCACCTGCAGCACCAGCTGACGTCAAATGGAGCAGAGAAACCACTCAGCTGAACCCAGTAAACCTACAGAATAAAATGGCGGTTGCTGTAAGCTATTTCCGGGCGGTTTGTTTCACAGCAATACATAACTGAAATCGGTTCCCAAAGGAAGTCCTGGAATGAGACCATGGAAGAGCTCATTTGATTTAAATGATAAATAGATAGTATTTAAATGGTCCATGCTTAATTCTTATAATTTCTAAAAATTATTAGGCAAAATTTTAGAAGTCTTATTTTGAAAACTAGATCCTTTTAAGTTTGTTTACAAATTATATTAAGGTAATAATTCCTATTTCATAGTTATCTATTCTGGTTTTCATAGTCTCTTCTTGAAGAGATATGTAATCAATAATATAATCAAATGCACCCTTTTGATAAAAAAACAAAATCAGTATTTGTCAGCAGAAATAGAATGAATCAGAACGTATTCAAATCTTGGCCACATAGCTATATGTCCATGGCAAAATTACCTAAGCTACCTGGGCCAATGAAATATTTTTTTAAAAATTTTAAGATTAGTATGGACTGTATGGGATTAGTGAAGATCAGAAACAATGTGTATTATGAACCTAGCAGAGTGCTTGTTGCCTGGGTGGAACTCAATAAAGGTAGCTTTTGTTATTGTGAGGGAGATGGTGTAAAAGGTTTAAAAAGGTAGTAAAAAATTGTCTAGTTTATTTTTCTAAGAGGACATGGAAATGGGGTATTCCTGGGCTTTACTGGGGTGGAGCTTAAAGGGTTAAAATGCTATATCCTTGCAGTTTTTCCTACAAACATACATGTTTTATCCAAAGGAAATTCTGACCTCTAACCCCATTCACACTTTCCTTTCTCACTCTTTTATTGCTATAGAGGATTTGATGAAGGGAGAAAGGCAACTTCTGGGTCCTAGTCCCAAGGGTAGAACTAAAGGAGAATTCCTTTTATTCTTCACCTCCCATCCTTCTCCATTTCCCCATTTACATTTATTTTCCAATTTGGTGGAAAAAAAAACAATTTTATAGGAAGCTGACTGTCTGCAGACTAATCTTAGCACCAAGGTGCCACAGGGTTTATGGAATGCCTTTCTGGGGGCAAAACAGACACATCCCAAAGTCTGGTTTATGTAGTCCAAGGGAAAGAGTACTTGTGGCAGTCCACAGGATTCTCTCTCTGATGTGTTGTCCTAGTCTTTGTATAAAATGTTGGTTTTCTCTATAAGTGTTGGGTATTTTCAGTGTAACAGCTAGAGCAATGCCCAGTAACTTTTTTTTTTTTTCTTCCCTGCTGAATATGTTTGTTCTTAATGGTTGAGGTAAGGTGAATAATTGCTATTGGTGTAAGTTAAAGACCACCTTTCTAAACTATGGGTTATCATGCTTGGTATTTTCTCCTATCTGCCGGACTTGGGGCCACCTGAACCCCATTTTGGTCTTTGAAATTTAGCTGACCTTGGCCTTGGATGAAATGCTAGTGTACTGAGTATAATATTTTGGTTTAGGTCAAAATTGAGGAATTCAGTGCCATATATTTCAACTGGGTACTTTTTGAAGAAATTATAAATTACCGTAGTTTAGCATAAACACCTGCTGATATTGTTTCTGAATATTTACATGAATATTGATCATTGAGATCTTACTGTCTTTCAATGTGAATGCTTTAAGTGCTTCAGTAGACATTTTCTACACTGTGAAATTGTATGTCCATTGCTAGAATCTTTGTAAGAGAGCTCTCACTGCTTTAAAGTCAAATAAACCTAGAAAATAAGCATAGGAATTATTTTTAAACACCATTTACTGGTATATATATGCAGATTATAGAGAGATGAACTTAAGGATAACTCATGTTGCCCATAAAGTTGTCATAGTCATGGTTACAATTATGCAAATTGGCACAGGCTTTTGTTGTTGTTATAGTACTGCAAACACAGTTTAAGATGTTAAGACCCTTTAAATCATTTATAATTATGGACTAATTTCATCTTGAAGGAAGAAGTGATAATATTCTTATCTCCTGTCATTTGAAGCTGAAACGTACCTCAAAGCAGTGGAGATTGTGCCCTACAAAATACAACATGCTTAAAGCAGATTTTCTCAGGACTTGAGTTCTAAATTTCACTGCTTCAGGGACTCATATGATGGCTATGTAGTATAGATTTAGAGAGAGTTTTAAAGACTCCTGTTGACATAGGTAAACAGAATGGTTCCTTGGAAACCGTTTAGATGTCCAGTCACAGTAAGTGTGCATTACAGGTTCAGATGCATATTGTGTGAAGTGACATGGAGCAGAGTGCTTGGAGAAGCCTGTGGTCTCTATTATGAACAGTGCTTTCTTCTAGTGTTTTAATGACTGTTGTTTTAAAAGAAAAAAAATCAGCATTGAAACTATCTGGAAGGTAAAGCTCCTGAAACCTAACCCAAAAGGCATGCTCTCATCGAAAACTCTTCTTAGTACTTGCAGTGCGGTGATAGCTGAGGACATGTGGTATATATTACAGTGCCAGGGAATTCAGACCTCTGCAGTGTGGAGTCACCATGAAAGGCTAATCTAAAAATGAAGTGGTAGCTTTGCTCGCATCATAACTCTGTTACTTACTGGTGCTTCCTATTAGCTTGACATTAGTCTAGTCTTCTTTGGGTGAGATAGAAGAAATGGAAATTCAAAGGGGACCACAGCAGGGGATATATGGGCTGCCAACCCCTCCCCTAGCACTCCCTCCAGCCTGTACTCAGCATTTCTCTCTGGGCATGACAAAGTCTTACAGAGTCATTGCAAAAAGGGCTAAAGGCAGAGCTGTCCATGGTTAGGAAAAAAACGTTCAAACTGTTGGTCGAAAATCAGGTAATAACAGTCCTCTTAGTGAACAAAACTTATTAGAGGGCTAGGGAAGGAATGCTATCTCTCAGCAGCAGGCAGGAAGAAATTGCTGTTGAAAAGCTTACCTCTCTAGGGAGGAATCAGATAGCAGACTTCGCCAAGCCTCAGGTCCAACCCATAAGGTCCCACCTACACCCCCCAACCCCCTCCCCATCCCAGCTTTGTTAGATTGCTAGCATCGATCGCTGGCTTTTTCTGACCCAACAGTGGGTGAAGGAAAGAGACTGAAAGCCGGCAAGGTGGGGGTAGAAGAAGACTGGGACAGCTTTTGTAGAGAAAGAAAGAAAAAGGAGGAAAACGGGTGGGGGCCATGGGGACTAGGCTTAACTGATGCCTGCATGCCTCTTTTTGATTTGATGGCCTTTATTCCTTCTAATTGGATAAAATAGGAAGTCACTGGCAGTCCTGTGTGGCTGGGGATACTGATTTTACTCAGACCAGCCTGCAGCTCTAGAGTGTGGATAGAGAGTGGGGAGTGGGGGTTGGGAGAGGGTGAGGAAAGAGAGAGAGGAGAGAGAGAGGACGGGCTTGGATGAAGAAGGGAAAGAAAGAGAGAGACTGAAGCAGAGAAGAGCCGCAGAGGAAGAAAGTGAATGAGCACTCAAGAAGGACAAAGAGGAGTAGTCGGGGGTGGGGTGGAGGCAGGGCGGGGAAGGGAGTGACCGCCCCTCTTGGCTGCACTCTTGCCTCCGGAGCCCTCTGATCCTGTTTGCAGTGATGCTCCGAGGGCAGGCACCTGCTGCTCTGTAATGATTCAGCCCCTTTCAGCCGTCGTCGCGTTAACACAACAGGATGCTGTTGCTATTGTCACTACTGCCTCTCCTGCCGCCGCCGCTGCTGCCGCCGCCGCCACCGCCGCTGGTCCTCCTTCTGCTTTTACTTCTCCTGCATGACAGTTGTTTTCTTCATCTGAGCAGACACCAGCTTCAGATGCTCGAGGTGAGAAACATGCCTTTCACTTTGGGCTACTGGTTTACTTAATTAACCAGCCAGCAGCTCCGTCGATCTATTTTGGTCCCTGTCCTCTTGACGAGCCTGGGATGGTTTGGAGTAACGTTTAAAAGAACTAGAAAAGTGGCCCAGAAACAGCAGTTTAAAGAATTATAACGATATACTCTGATTTTGTAGTTGCTAGGAGCTTTTCTTCCCCCCTTGCATCTTCTTGAACTCTTCTTGATTTTGATAATGGCCTTGGACTTGGACAATTTATCGATTTCCCCCTTTAAGATGCTGTATCATTTGGTTGGGGGGGCCTCTGCGTGGTAATGGACCGTGAGAGCGGCCAGGCCTTCTTCTGGAGGTGAGCCGATGGAGATTTATTCCCCAGACATGTCTGAGGTCGCCGCCGAGAGGTCCTCTAGCCCCTCCACTCAGCTGAGTGCAGACCCATCTCTTGATGGGCTTCCGGCAGCAGAAGACATGCCAGAGCCCCAGACTGAAGATGGGAGAACCCCTGGACTTGTGGGCCTGGCCGTGCCCTGCTGTGTGTGCCTAGAAGCTGAGCGCCTGAGAGGTTGCCTCAACTCAGAGAAAATCTGCATTGTCCCCATCCTGGCTTGCCTGGTCAGCCTCTGCCTCTGCATTGCCGGCCTCAAGTGGGTATTCGTGGACAAGATCTTTGAGTATGACTCTCCTACTCACCTTGACCCTGGGGGATTAGGCCAGGACCCTATTATTTCTCTGGACCCAACTGCTGCCTCAGCTGTGTGGGTGTCGTCTGAGGCATATACTTCACCTGTCTCTAGGGCTCAATCTGAAAGCAAGGTTCAAGTTACAGTGCAAGGTGACAAGGCTGTTGTCTCCTTTGAACCATCAGCGGCACCGACACCGAAGAATCGTATTTTTGCCTTTTCTTTCTTGCCGTCCACTGCACCATCCTTCCCTTCACCCACCCGGAACCCTGAGGTGAGAACGCCCAAGTCAGCAACTCAGCCACAAACAACAGAAACTAATCTCCAAACTGCTCCTAAACTTTGTAAGTAGAGAGAGAGAGAGAGATGATGATGATGATGATGATGATGATGATGATGATGATGATGAAGAAGAATAAAGGAAAGGGGTGGGTTTGAGGTCCCCAAAGGATGTTTCCCTTTCTTCTTGCATTTTAGTTGCCTGGTTTTGTTTAAGCAAAGCATGTGTTTGAGACACTTGGGCTGGATTGAAGGGCTGAGTAAAATGATCTTGCAAATTCCGGGTCTGAACCAGTGTTGTGACAGCAGCTCTCTCTAGCCACATTGTTCAGTCTGGTACCGGGAATGCAAAACTTCAGCATCTGCAAGTCAGGCTTGAATTTAAGTTAAATTCAATTTATTTCTAACACATTTTAAAATTGAAACATCAGGCCATCTTTTCATGTTTTATAGAAATGTGACTTTCATATACCAGTATTATTTTGTGTCTTTCTCTTCCCCATCATAGATTTCCTGTCACCTTTCTGTTACCCTCTACCTCTCAGCAACCCCAAACTGCTTGTTGTCTTTCTCTCCCATCTTCCTGTTCTCTAACCACCTCTCCGTACTTTTGTATCTTAATTGGTTCTTTCTGAGATTGCAGCAAGTCTTAAGACATTTACGGTGCTCGCCTCTCACTAGCTTGAGATGACTACTGTCCTGCCCAGACTGTACTTTCAGTTAGTGAGCACTTAGTAACGGCAGCTTTATTTTGTCCAGGACACAGTAGGATTCTGCATGAAGGATTTGCCCAAATTAGTTTTGTCTTCTATAATCAAATGTTTAAATAGCTTCCTTGGCAGTCATTAAAAAGTACAAGATCCATTAGTGAGGTACCTCTTTTTTGTTTTTCTTTTTAAGGCATGTGTCATCTTAGTCTGGCAGATTGCAGCAGCCCAGTTTAATAACCTATGATGTGAAGAGAGCCCACGCTCTTAAAAACAATACATTTCTGTTTGCATTTGCATTAGGTAACTGCAATAGCTTTAGAGTGGAAAGTTGACAGGAATGAAAGCATGACTGTTCTAAACATCAATATAGAAGGGAGGAGTTTTCTATAGCCTTTTAAAAATGTTTCTAGTTTATTTTTGTTGTCTCTATCTCCTATCACTTTTTACCATGAGGAATATTTACTTAGTAGGAAAGTACAAGATCAGAAAATTTGGTTCTTAATAACTTACATGAAAGCTCTTAGGGTTAAAAGAGAGTTGACAATTTCTCTGACGAAATGCCTCTTTTGTTTTTCCTCTGGACAGTAATGAAGAATAAAGAGTACCTTTTCCAGACGTCACGTTCAATGTGAAGTAGTGCAGCATGCTATAGAAACACAGAAAAACTTGATTTGTGCTTGTAACTCCTAATCATTTCACACACACCAGATTCAATGGCAAAGATTTAAAGAAAAAAAAAAAAGAGTCTTGTTTTCTAGGTGCAATTAGGGAAAACCTCCTTCATGCAGACAATGCTTTGTATCTTTATCAAATCCCTGAAGCATCATTAAAGGTCTGACAGACATCACCGCCTTTGCTGCCTCTTCCCACCTGGCAAAGTGACCGGGAAATAATACCCAGATGAAATGACATGCTATAAAAAGCAAGTACAGATCCTGCAAAGAGAAGCGAAATTCATCAGGAGAACAAGGTTACTTGATCATTTTAAACTTAAGTCTTTAATTGAAATCTGCTTAAACAGGTTTCATTGTCCAGAGAAAGAAAAAAATGCCCTTTGAAAAACACTTCAACTAAATTCTATAATTTTGTCATCTGAGGAAATCAAGAAAACAAAGAAACATCTAGCACATTTTCCTGATCTAAGACCATGTCAGAAAGTATGTTGTAAAGTTTTGATAAATTATTTTGTAAAGTAAATTTTTCTACTAAGTGTTTTAGTAGATTACATATTCCTTATCAGTTTTTTTTTTTCCAAGCCAGGGCATTGATATTGTGGCATCTGCAATAAATGGGAAAGATTTACTGCTGCCTAAAAGCATCATTGTGGCCAGTTTGACCAGATGCACAGCTGCAACGTTTTGAAGCACATCGGAGATAAGCCTAGAGAAGCAGTCTGGGAAGTAGTTTTCTCCTGAAAAGTTAGGGGTAGACAGTTAGTTGGCTAACACTTTAAAACCTGTAGGGAGACTCTGTTAATTTTTTGGACTAGTCCCTTAAAAAAAAAAAAAATTAAGTATTCTAAAAATTGTGAGCCTACTTTTTGTGGGGCGGGGGGTCGGGGGGGTATTGGTTGGGGGGAGTAGTGTTTGAAAGGGATTGGTCCAGGCAGCTTTGTTTCTAGAGACTTGTAAGTGGTTGTTTTTGTTGTTGTTTAAAAAGGTTGTAACCATTAATTAATGGAAAAGGGAAAAAAAGCTTACAAAGGGATTGTATTTTTCAACTAAGAAAGTATTGTTTAGTCGCAGAAAGAACTGGGACGTTCCTTTTACCGTGCATGTTTTTGACATAAACTAAGCTGTCATGGCTTATATTTGAAAATGACATTATCATATGTGAAACATGCTCTTCAGTGGTTTTAGGACTTTATTCTCCCTTTTCCTTTTTTTTTTTTTTTTTTTTCTGTCTCAGCATATTCAGCACATTATGCACAGAGCTGTAGCCTTCAAGGTCATAGACTGTTGAGGGCTAATTGATTCTTCTTTATCCTGGAGCCTGAGAGAGTAGAAGAGAGACAATCCCAGTAATTGTGTCTGCAGCGTTGCTCCCCAAACCAATCTACCTACTAGTATTAAAGTTTTATTTTATAAATACTGGAATTACTCCCTCACTGACTCTTGTCAAATTACAACATTCTTTGTCTTTGTTATAATATAAGGCAAAATATGACATTTTAAATTGCCTTAAGGTATAGTGGCTATGTCGGATTTTCTAAAATGGGTATTTCTTTCATAAAGTAATATTTCATATTTTCATGATATTAATCTATGCATTCATGTAGGTCTTAAGAAGTCCAGTGAAGAATTGGAATGAAAGTATATAATTATGTATTTTTTATTCTAAAGTATTTCTAAGTATGGTTAATGGTTTCCCACTACCACAATGATGATATTGTCATGATACTAATTAAGTTTTTACTTCTCAGTGGGTTATGTAATACTTGCACTATTCATTTGTTTTCTTTGCCTGGGCTTTAAAATTTTTCCTACCCTGACTGTTGGGAGATTGCAAACTTAGATTATTATAAAAAGAGCTGATTAATTAAATTGTAGCCAGGAAATAGTGGTACCATCTTGAAAGAAAATGTTTTCTGGATGTGAGATCCTCCCTGCTTGACAACAGATTCTTGGATGCAAGAATGTGTTGGTATTTTCATCTTGGGCCAACTTTGTTTTGCTTTGTCCTAAGTCTTATTATGGGATTGTATGACAAACCATTGTTACTGCATGACAATAAGAATCAGTAACCATTTGCAAAAGATCAACATGATGAATTGGATATACCGTAGGATTTATTTCCTTCTATTTAAAAATGCCATTCATTTAAATTCTAATGGATCCTTCTAGTTCTTGGCAACTATATTTGTAGGTATTTCAGAACAGTGATTTCAAATAACTTTTCCCCACTTTAATCGTTGCCAATTACAGCCTAAAATATTAAAAACTGGAAGAGACTGAAAGATTTTCTATTGGAACTGAATAATTTTATAAATTTACTGGTGAAGAAACCCAGGCTCAGAAATGCCTAGTGAAATTCTTTTATTAAAATATACTAAACTCTGAAAAATGTGGCAAAATCCAAACTTTTAGATTGTCTCTGTCTCTGAGAATTTAAACACACTCTCTCTCTCTCTCTCTCTCTCTCTCTCTACTGTTTTCTTCTCTCATCATATCCTTATTGTAGAGAGTTGGAGCTAGAGACTAACATAGCATCAGACTGAGAATTAGGGAAGTACTTAAAGTGGGAACACTGTTTAGGCGTGTGTTTAGTGCATATCACTAAAAATAAATTTTCTTCTCGCCTTCCTGTTTTGCTCTTATTGAATTTTCAGTCATGGTGGTCTTTTCCCTTTTTATTTGATCATCCATACAGTGTTCAGCTTGCTTCTGAAAACAGCATGGGTTGCCTAGGGTGAGTTCTTCCCTCATATATAGGAGATTGCTCTATGGCTCACTTCTTTTCTTTTTCATTTATTTATTTATTATTATTATTATTATACTTTAAGTTCTAGGGTACATGTGTATAACGTGCAGGTTTGTTACATATGTATACTTGTGCCATGTTGCTGTGCTGCACCCATCAACTCGTCAGCACCCATCAACTTGTCATTTACATCAGGTATAACTCCCAGTACAATCCCTCCCCCCTCCCCCCTCCCCATGATAGGCCCCCGTGTGTGATGTCCCCCTTCCCGAGTCCAAGTGATCTCATTATTCAGTTCCCACCTATGAGTGAGAACATGCGGTGTTTGGTTTTCTGTTCTTGTGATAATTTGCTAAGAATGATGGTTTCCAGCTGCATCCATGTCCCTACAAAGGACACAAACTCATCCTTTTTGATGGCTGCATAGTATTCCATGGTGTATATGTGCCACATTTTCTTAATCCAGTCTGTGACTGATGGACATTTGGGTTGATTCCAAGTCTTTGCTATTGTGAATAGTGCCGCAATAAACATACGTGTGCATGTGTCTTTATAGCAGCACGATTTATAATCCTTTGGGTATATACCCAGTAATGGGATGGCTGGGTCATATGGTACATGTAGTTCTAGATCCTTGAGGAATCGCCATACTGTTTTCCATAATGGTTGAACTAGTTTACAATCCCACCAACAGTGTAAAAGTGTTCCTATTTCTCCACATCCTCTCCAGCACCTGTTGTTTCCTGACTTTTTAATGATCGCCATTCTAACTGGTGTGAGATGGTATCTCATTTCTTCATAGCCCATTTTGTTTTCTCCTCTCTATTCCTTTGTGATACCCAACTCAGTCTTCTTCTCCTCTTTCCTTCCTACCTTCCCAATTACATATTGACTCGTTTTTATTTTTGTAATTATGCCATTTTGGCTTTATGGGTCAATATTTCATGGCATCATATCAAAATAATTTCAACTGTCTTCATTTAAACTTTAACCTTATTTATTGCATTTTAATGCTGAATGGTACTTTCATATATTATAAACATACAAAAAAAATCTCTAGCCAGTGACCAATATACCAGTTTCTTAATGGCATAATTAAATCAAATTTTAACCTTCTTGATCTTTTCATCTTTTTTTCTTTAGTGTGCTTGATTGATTCCAGTTGTTCTGGTTTTAGACATCAGCATTTCTGTACTCCCAGAAAATGATGTTCCAAACCATCCATCTGTGTTCTTCCTCCTTCCCTCTTTCTTTTAGCAACTCTTCATAGTATCCTTTTAAAGCATGAAGGAAGAGATATTTTATAGATTGAAAAACCAAAGCATAAAAAGTTATGACTTGTTTAGATGCCCCTGAGAACCAGGAATATAACTTGTCCGCAGAGTTCACTGAACATTCTACTACAACATAAACTACATTCCATCTACTTTTATGCTCATGTTTCTACTTTTATTACTTTTGCTCTACATCAATGCTTTGTTTTTCTTCTGTTATTTCCTCTTTGTTTTGTTTTGTTTTTTCATTCAGTGAATGTATGCTAAGTGCCTACTCTGTGCCAGACTCTGTTCTAGACCGGTTATATGGCAGTGGAAAATAGTACAGTACCTGCCCTCAGGGAGCTTATGTTCTAGTGAATTTTAAGAATCTAATTGCATAATGCAATTTGAGATATTTCTTACTTTCTTATACATATACCCCCTTAATTCAGCATTTCTTCTTCTTTACCATCATGTGATTCACCTTTTGACTTCCACTTCTGTCTTTTCTTAATATGTTTCTCTTCTCCATTTACCGAATACTGAACACTTGCCCAGCAATGTCCTTTAAATGACAGCAATCCCACCTCTGCTGCCAACAGGCTGAGTAGCCAGGGGTGATCTACCATATGGCACTATTTAATCAAACCATTGGAGTAGGGAGAAAAGTTTGATCTATCTGGCCCTTTAGGAGCATCCTCTTAAGATGAAAAATACATACATAATTCTTCTAGCATGTACATAAAGATTCTAAGATTATTTTCAGATTCTAGAGAGTTGGTAGCTGTAAATATTTTTGTTTCTATATTTTGGTCGTATTTTTATGTGTTGTTTTGGCTTGCAGAACATCCAGAGTATTAAAATATTCCCAAGGGTTGTTCATTTCACTGTACAGACAAAGACTAGAATCTGCCATTAAGTTGTTTAGTTCTTAAACTGAATAAAGACATGAGTTCATATACTATTCACATGAAGAGTGATTGACTAGCAGTGAGTGAAGTTAATCCTCATCATCTCAAAGATGGTTGTAATCTTTACTGCAGTGAATTTTGTCTCTGTGTGTGTGTGTGTGTAGGCATTCAAAGGGTGTTTCTGAATAATATAACTAATGTCTTATAATCATAGAATTTTATATGCTGAACATTTTTAGAGATTATTTATGTCACTTCCTAAGTGAGAAAAGGCAGGTCTGGAAAAGTGAAGCGACTTGCCCAGTGTCACTACAACCAATCAGTGGCAATGCTGAGACTAAAACTGAAGTCATCTTACCTTTGCTACACTTGCTTTTCTTCTCGAAACTGTTTTTAGCATTTATATTCAAGTAGCATATGTTATTTATCATAATTTAAAAGATTTGGTTTTCCCATTTATTATTTAAATACTAATTAGTAAAACTTTTATCACCCTATAACAGGTGTCTTTTTTAGAGATGAGAATTTTGGCCAGGTGCCATGGCTTATGCCTGTAATCCTAGCACTTTGGGAGGCTGAGGTGGGATAATCACCTGAGATCAGGAGTTCGAGACCAGCCTGGCCAACATGGTGAAACCCTGTCTCTACTGAAAATACAAAAATTAGCCAGGGGTGGAGGCTAATGCCTATAATCCCAACTACTCAGGGGGCTGAGGCAGGAGAATCACTTGAACCTGGGAGGTGGAGGTTGCAGTGAGCTGAGATCATGCTACTGCACTCCAGCCTGGGTGACAGAGTGAGACTCTGCCTCAATAAAAAAGAAAAGATAATTTTACCTTTATGATGTTGGTATGCATAAGACACCCCTCTGGAAGCTGGACATCTATCTCCCAACAATATAATATATGGGAGAATGTTTTAGTGATCAAAGTTATCCCAACTGAAATGTGTTACATACTTGGAAAGAAATGATTTTCTTAGTACTAAAAGTATTCAAGCAGTGACACTGTTGAGGGAGATTTATGTTCCTAGCAGATTATTAACTATATTTACTTCTGAAGTCTCTTACAACTCTGATTCTCTCAGTTTTTTGTCTTAGGGTGTTAGCTTTCCAGTGGGTAGACTTGAATTTCAGTCCCACTTGCCCGTCTTCATGGCCTTGAGCAAGTTAGACCATCGTGTTAAATCCATTTCCTCATTTATATGTGATAATAATAAATATACATGTCTTGGGGCTGTTAGGAGATTAAATGAGATTTTGGAAAACACCGAGTCCTAGACCTGAGACATAAAAAATACAAAATCAGCACCAATATTCTCCCTCATTCTACTTTAACTCCCTGCCTCACTTTGTTCTTTTTCTCCTTTGATCTTGACAGTGGTTTGGTAACAATGTCTGGGGAATACTTTTGGAGCTTTAGGGGAACCTTATGAAAAACTTTGAAGGAAGTGAAGAGTTGATGATACATTATTTTAAAGTAGGAATTATGCTAGAAATTCGAAATCAAATGCCAACTCTTCCTCTAACCTGCTGTGTGACTTTGAGGAAATCGTTTCACTTGAGATTTAGTTTTACATCCAAACAAATGGGGATGTTAATATCTAAAACTCCCAAGAGATTGTGATGAGAACAAAAGTGGTTACTCTACCTAAAGAAAACAGAGATTAAAAATATATTCACTTCTTTCTTTGCCCTTTCTATCAGGGTTCATATATGCATATATTCACAAGCGCTAACATTTCTAGAAATAAATTGTAGGGACTCTTTACCAGTGAATTAATTTGTTATGCCTTAAAATGTTGTGTAGGGCTTTACTAATTTCTTGAACCCAGTGTCATAAAAGGAGTATTTTTTCCCTTATAAAAATTGGTTAGAATACATAGATTATTACTTTTTGAGTTACATAGATTATTACTTTTTGAGTAATGTCCAAAAATCACTGCATGAAGGGCTTCATTATAGGGAAAGCGATAAGGAGTTACTTTTGAGAGAGGAAAAGACTGCATGGTATATCAGATTGTTTGTCAAGGAAGTACTCTCTTTGGAAAGATTGGGACAATGGAAAATAATCTATACAGTTTAGATGTGGTGCAAGCGAAGAATGTGGCTAGAAATATCATGAATCCTAAGATTATGTTTACCTTACTCTTTTCATTGTTCCAACTGGGATTTCCTGATCTCAAAAGATAGGAATTAACGTCTATGAGTTGTTTTCAGTATTTGACACAAACCATGGAAATAATATACATCGAATAATTTTATGTGAGCCAAATCAAATGTAGAAATTATTTGAGTGCAATACATAGATCTATGTGTATCTATGTGTGTATATATACATACATATGATTCATACACATAACATTCTAAAGGGGAAAATTATTTGACCATAAATAAAATGGAGCAGATAAAAATATTTTTAAATTTGGACAAACAGGTTGTTTATTAATAGGTTTGGGAGGGATGGACAAAAAATATTTCTAGCCCTATGCCTAATTGCTAGAGTAAAAGAGAAAAAAAATGTTTTAGAAGTAAAAAATAATTGGAGCTTAAGTATATATTGGAGATTCTGTTGCAAGTAACTTAAAAGGAAATCTTACTGGCTGGATTATTGGCCACAATCCTACAAAAAGGGAAAAAGCCAGTGCTTTCTAGATATACACACTTTAGGGATTTTGGTATTTTTGTTGTACACCTTATGGTTTTTCTAACAGATATAAGTTTGTAAGAGCTTGCCATTTACAAAAACGTATAGTAGTGGGCATAATATATGTATTTTTATTTATTCTTTAAAGTAGAACTAGAAATATGTGAGAACTTCTATGCTTTGTTCATCTTGATTGTTATTCACTCAAGTATAATACATTTGCTGCAGAAATTGAACTCTAAATCAATACTGGAGCAATGAGGCAGCCCCTTCTAAGCATAAAATATTTGATAACAATCTAGAGTAGATTTTGCCTGGGTATAAGTTTTCTGACTGTGCACTGGAAATAAGCTGATGGACCCCATAAAACTTGATGAAATAGAATGGAAAGCTTCCTCAGGTAAAACATTTTAAATTTATCGTCAGAAACATGGTATGATAGGACAAGACTTGATTTACTGTGATTTTCAGTGATAGGCACTTAGTGTTTGAGTTGCATTTCATGAGGTGGTGGTCTTCCAGACAAAGGAGAAATTCATGAACTCTCTTTGAAGCCAGCGTTAGTACAGAATTTAATATGCATGTAATTATCAAATTTAAAAACCGTCATCATGTATTTTATTTTAAAAGTTCTTAATTTAATATTAAACCAAATGTACATATATGCATATGCATTTGGAAGAAAGATGAGAGCAACACTGAAGACAATGATAGCTGCCATTAGGAAGAAAACTTAATTCATGAGCAAGCAGAAGACCCTATATCCTTCAGTTCCTAACTGTGTTACCTGTATTGATGTACAACGTAATACAATTTTATTTCCCCAGTTTACCTTCCTTTTCCCTCCCTTTATTTCTTTCATACTTGTCATTCACAGTTACTCTTCTCTTTCCTCTGTTCCCTCCCTTCATTTTTTTCATACTTGCCATTCACAGTTATTCTTCTCTTTCCTCTGTTCTTTCATACCTCACCTATTCCTTCTTCTCCAGCAATCTCAGGGCACATGGCTCCACACTTCTCTCACCCACCCTTCTCTGAAGCCAGTGTCCTAAAGCATCAGAGGTTTTGGAGTGGATGGCCCAGACCTGTGGTTTCTTACTAGATGGGTAGGGGGAGAGAGTGAGTGAGACCTTAACCACAGTCTTGACCACGATTAGCCTGATGACTTTCAGTGTTGCCTCTTCCTTTGCTAAGTAGCCGGAAGTATTTGTTTTATGAAATATGTTGGTGTCACAGCAATAAAAGCTCCATACATAAATGGAATGATCTAAGGACAGTAGAATTGAACTCTTGTTAGCATTTGTTTGTAATCCCTTGGTAGAACTTCCTGGGTCATAATTGCTTGCTCTTCTGGGAGTAAAAGGAATCAGTAACCATTGATTGTTACATGATGCTAAGTACTGCCTACAAAGCAAATCTTAAGAATGATTAGTGGCAGAGTTCAGGGTTACTACTCTGATTTCTTTTTACTATAATCTTTAAAGCAAGCTGAATTTCAGTTTTTCCCATCAAGCAACTCCTATGATTCTTCAAAAGGAAGAGAAAAAACATTGTCACGTAATCTATAAAGGCTTCAGTTGACATCAAAAACAAACAAACAAAAATATGTAAAATAATTACTTCAGTGTTTTATATCTTTCTACTTCCACGATAACAGGGAGACATTTAAATTAACCCCTTAGCAGTAACTTTAGTCTTGCATGAATATGATCCTCATAATCTTAATTCATCTGAACTATGGAACCTATGGTACACATAGTCAATAACCTACATAACCCCTGCCTATTTAGTAAACTGTGCATGTAATCAGTGAGATCAATACAAGGATTCTCAAAATCCTTGCAAAATTCATACTTCAAGATTGCTGAGTTTTCTGAATAGCTGATGATTGGTCACCTTGAAACTTTTTTATCTATTTTGGATTGAAATCTTTTAATAACTTACAGTACTAGTGACTACTGTCATTTTAAAATGGGATTTATTGAATACAGGATCTTCACAATGTTGAATACTGTGATGTCTTTAGGACATAGTTACATTATAACTTTGTTGACTTGTGTTCTTTCATTAAGACATATTGAGTTATATTAGGGATTATAGCTGCTTTACTAAATAACCCAGACCTACGTATATTCTGATTGTATGTTGGGTTATTGCATAATCAAAATTAGAATTACAGAGCTTTATGGCATCTTAGAGACACTTTGAACCAAATCTTTTATTTTAGCATAGAGAAACAAGCCCAAAGATGTTAACCTTCTTGCCAGAGACCACATAGAGCCAGAAAATGTTGATATTTTCATCTTTTCTAGGCTTTCAGCTACCAGGTCACTTTGCAATCAGTATATATTAATTAAAACATTTTTTTCTACACTTTTACTTTACTGTTCTGGTCTCCTGCAGGGTTTAGAAAGCAAATTTTAATCAGGTTAAACATTTATATAAAGGACAAAATCTCTGAGTGAGATTCTCTCCTTGAGGAAATGCATACATTTTGGTGACATGCTTTGGTGATATATTTTGCTTATATGTCACTCTTGCTCTGTTCTGGATCAACAGGGTTCAAGGATGAGAGGTGAATGACAAATGAAGAGGAAGAGTAACTACTTAGTTCTGATGGTCCTTGGATTTATAGGACAGATTTAGGGGAGCTGAGTTTAATTTCCAGATGTTTTATTTGTTCATTTGTTCCTCCTTTCATAATATGTAGAATGATAGTAATTTTTTTTTTTTTGAGACAGTCTTGCTCTGTTGCCCAGGCTAGAGTGCAGTGGTGCAGCCTTGGCTCACTGCAACCTCCACCTCCTGGGTTCAACCATTCTCCTGCCTCCACCTACCGAGTATCGGGGCTACAGGCATGCACTATCATGCCTGGCTAATTTTTTTGGTTTGTTTTTAGTAGAGACGGGGTTTCACCATGTTGGCCAGGCTGGCCTTGAACTCCTGATCTCAGGTGATCCGCCCACCTTGGCCTCCAAGTGTGCTGGGATTACAGCTGTGACCCACCATGCCCAGCCAGTTATAAATCTTTAGACCTTGATCATGCACCTAATAGGAAACTGTTTTTTTAACATATGAGCACTACTAGTCAGTGGGCTTCATGGGATCTGTTTTGAAATTTATTGTGAAATCTTCTGATTTATAAAGCACAAATTACTTTTATTTTCATTTCTTGAGGACACAATAGCACCAATATTTACAAAACACATATCTCATAAACTCTCTTATGATATTGAAGACACTCCTGCAGCAGAACCCCAAACTTCCTGTCTTGCCTAAGTCCAGCCGTCTCCCCAGTCTTCATCCCGATGGACCATATTTTAGCCATCTAGAACTCAACCCTGAATATTATTTTTTCTCTTCCACATTTTTGCTCATTCTATTTTTTTCTACCATGAATGTGCTCTTCAAACAGTCTCTCTTCTCCCAAATTCTACTTAGGCCTCAAGACTCACCTCTCCAAATTAGATGATGGGACCCCTCTTCTTGTAGACCTCTTCCAACCCCCCATAACCTATTGCTTGTGCTTTATCACATTTAGATTTGTGTGTTCTTATTTGGATACTTGCGTATTGCTCATGGTAGACTGACAATGTCCTAAGGCCTAGAGTTATAGCTAATTCATTTTTGTGACCTGTATAGTGCCAAACAATGTACAGGCTGAGCATCCCGAATATGAAAATTTGAAATCTATAATGCTCCAAAAATCCAAAACTGCTTGAGCATCACCATGATGTTCAATGGAAATGCTGGTTGGAGCATTTTAGATTTTGGATTTTCAGATTGGAGATGCTCAGTGGTAACTATAATGCAAACATTCCAAAATCTAAAACACTTCTGGCCCTGAGCCTTTTGGATAAGGGATACTCAATCTGTATTTTATATGAAGTAGCTATCTCATTTGTATATTTATGGAAGAAAAGTTACACTGAGGGTAACTTGTTTATGGGAGTGGAGGTGGAAGAAAATAATCTGAAACCATGTCTTAATTAACTGACATTTTAATTTGGAAGAATTCAATATAGAGTTTAGTTATTACAAAGTATGTTGAGACATGATTTTGGACATTTTAACATATAATTTGCAAAGTCTGATGTGATGTAAAAAATTCACATCGTGGAGTTTAAGAGACTTCAGGCTGCAAATAATTTTACTTCATGATTGTATGGTGATTAAGAGCGCACAATTTGGAACCAGATTGTCTGGCTTTAAGTCCCAGCCCTATCTCTGGCTGTGTGACAGTATGCACACTATGAACTATCTGTGCCCTGATTTTCTCATCTGTGAAATGGTAGCAATAACTGTACTTTCCTCAGAGGCTTTTTGGGAGAATCAAGTGAGTTGGTGTTCGTGAAGTGTTTGGAATAGTCTCTGGCTCACAGTGCTATATAAGCATGAGATGTCATTACTAGGCAGTTTTAAAAATTCAAGTGCATTTCCTTAGATTTCAAGTTTGATAGCTTGCGATTACAGTAACAAGTTTCAGAAAAGGTCCAGAAATTCCAACGGACCTATTGACAAAGCTATGGATGTGCTACTATTTATTTTGGTTGGGTTTGTTCATGTGGTTTTTCCTCTGTGTAATTTATGTGTTACCATCATACCTGCATTGTTCTCAGGATTTAGGAGAACAGAAAAGGATAATCATCAGTCTACTTGTCAGTCAGAAATAGAGCGACATGGATGGTTTGAATAAAAATGCTGCCCTCTCTGGCAAAATGCCATCTGTTGACATTGACATGGACAATCATATGTGTGTATATCTGAATTTATTGCTGTAACTTCTTATTCTGTCATAAAATGGTGGACAAGTTCACAAGGAGAAAAATAACTTCTCTTAGTTGTTGAAGAACCATTGCAGAGGCTTTGAATTCTACAATGCTATCATTTTACCAAGACAGAAATCCACTCATTATCCAGATGCACTCAATAAATTAATGTGATGATGGGTGCTGTCAATGATAAGATAACGATGATTTGGAAGTATCTCAATGTTACTAAACAAGATCACAGAAGAGCCATTAACATTTTAAAATCAGAGAGATCTTGTAGATAACCTAATCAAAATATTTTACTTTACTCGTAAGAAAACCAAGATCCAGAATTGTGAAATGACTGGGTCTTAAATACGTACAGTTAGTAAGAAAACACGGGCTGGTCTAAAAAACAGGAATGCCACTTCATTTAGGTTTTTTTTTTTTTTTCAATATCCCATGCTGCTTCTTATAAATTAGATAATTCTTTAATGATGAAAGACTTTATGTTTTCTGTTATTCTATATTCTTTATTGAGTGCCTGCTCAATAGAGAGTTTACCTCTAAAAGGAGAAACAAACAAAAGAATAATAGAGAAACCATGTACTATCTTAGCAGGTGGTACATCATATGGGGAAAATAAGTGTGAGGAGATCAGAATACTGGGGGAGGAGCATAGTTATTTTAAATAGATTAAAAGGTAGAAACATACAGTCTGATAGAAGAAATAACACCTAGCGTTTGATAGATTAGTAGGGTGGCCATCATTTCTAAGAGTCTATTGCATGTTTCAAAACAGTTATAAGAGAATAATTTGAATGTCCTAGCATAAAGGAAAAACAGATGTTTAAGATGATGCATATCCCAATTATACTGATTTGATCTTTATAAATTATATGAATGTATTAAATTATCACATGTACCCCCAAAAGTGTGTACATTTCTTATGTATCAAGAAGAAATAAAATTTCAAAAATACCCTTAAGAAATACATAAACAGAATGGTCAGGAAAGGCTTCTTTGAAAATGTAACAGCTGATGAAAGACTTGAACAAATTAATGGAGTTAATCATATGGCTGTGTGGAAGAATGGTCCAGACTCAGGGAAAAGGCCTTAGGCCAGTGTGGCTTAAGTCTAGCATGGGAGGCAGGAGGTATTAGATGAGGTCAGAGAGGTGATGAAGGCCTGATCAGGGAAGACCTGGCATGCCATTGTAAGAAAGATGGCTTTTCCACCAAAAGAGATGAGGAACTTTTGCAGAGTTTTGAGTGGCCATGGGACTTGATGCCTTAAGTTTTAATGGGATCACTGCCTGCTGTGTTGAGAATAGCTTGTGGAGAAGGATCCCAAGATCAGACCACTGAAGAGACTATTGCTGTAATCCAGACGTATTTGTAGGAGTTGTAGGAGTGGTGTAAAGACATTATTGGATTATTAGATTCTGAATATATTTTGAAGATAGATTTAGAATGATGTAATGATGAATTGGATATGGGATTTGAGTGAGAGGAGTCAAGGCTGATTTCCGACTAAGTAGTTAAAAGGATACAGTTATCACCAACTGAGATGGAGATGATCTAAAGATCATTTTGCTCAGTCTCCCAGTGCATAGGTGCCAAATAAATCAAGGTTCTTATCAAAATTAGAACTGTGGATGTTACCTTCTTATAAAAACAAAGCAAGATATGCCTGAGAGCCTCCTGTAAATCAATACGGTTATGTGTGACTAGAGATCCTTATAAATACAAAAGAAAAGTTGCAGTGAAATTGAGGATGTCTGCCTAGGCTGCTCTGTAACACTATCCAGAACCCACAACACGTGATGATGGAATGAAGTCCCAGGAGGATGTAGAATAGGCTTCCAACAAACCACTTTATTCCTATTTTATGGTTTCTTTTTAATTCATCTTGTTCAGCATTCAAACCTGGTTCAAGTAGTTCACTTTATGTAAGGCATATTGCCCCATCCCTCTCAGCTCACTTTCTGTCATCCTTTAAACTTTATTTCAGAAGTCTACTCATCTTAGAAATGTGTACTTTATCCCTAAGATGAGCTAAATACTTTCCTCTAGACTTTGACAGTATCCAGTATTTTCCAGTCATTTCCCATGTACTCTGCTGACATGCCTGTATTCCTCAAAGTCAAGCATTTCTTTTATGCATGTACAGGTGCTTCACATAGCACCATGTGTGATATAAGCTCTAAGACTTTGAAGTACTTGCTTGTCTTAGGTAGAGGTTTTCTCCTTTCTCTATTAAGCTGTCAATTTTCTGTATTTATGATGAAAATATACCGCAAAGGTAGTAGTAAGTGCTTATTTTACTTCTCAAATTACTCGTCCAGTTGCCAAGGTGCCAACTGTTTTTTGTTCCACATATTATCTCTTCTCTACTTCACCTTCTGGAAAGTAAAAAGCAGCAAAATGGAAGTTATCAAGAGAGGAGAAGCAGGAGAAGTTCTAGACAATCTACTTCTTTTTTCTCATATTCTAGTACTCCAGACAGGGTGAAGCCTCCTGTTGCAGAAGTGATGGTCACATATTCCTACAAATACCCAATACTCAGTTCAGCCCATGCCTGCAATCTCTTTACATCCCTATCCTCCTCTGCTTCCCGAATTTTACCCACTATGCAAAGTCTTGATCAGGTTCCACTCTTCTTTAGAGACATTTTCTGTACTCTGTGGTCATCATTAGACTTTCCTCCTTAGTCCCTATTCCAGCAGCTCGAATCATCTTTAATACTCGTGTGTGTATTTAGACATCCATCCTACTGCATAGGTGTTTGATTCAGTCATGTGTGTTTTATATTATGAATTATGTTGCAAGTCTCATCTTTCATTTTATTTATGTCTCTGTACCTAGAAAAACATATTAAACACTTGTTCTCTACAAGGTCCTGGATTCAGAGTAGTAGAATTGAGAGAGACAGAAAGAGCTAGTTTCTGTCTTCCAAGAGCTTGGTTTCTTCAAAGATATAAAACCCTTGCCACTAACTGGAGTATAAAGTAGTATATGAGATGTATGAAGAATAAATGCTTTAGTTTGAGGTAAAAAAAAAAACAACAACAACAACAACAACAAAAAAAAAACAACTAAGAAGGAATAAGGCTAAGAAGGAAGAGAATCAGAGACATCTTCATATTGCATGGATAGTTGAGGTGGGCCTTGATTTCAGGTGGAAGTAAAGGCCAAAGGGAAACAGACATGTGAAGTGCTTAATGAGTCGGCCAATTGAGTCAGTATGAAGGAATTTGCTGATAGCAAACATTTATTAAGCATGTATTGTGTGCTCAGTGCTTTGCATGTATTTTCTAATCCTCACACACACACACACACAAAACCATTGTTCCTTTTTGGAAATAAACTGATGGTATAGAAATGATGATGATGATGATGATGATGATGATGATGATGATGATGATGATGATAGTGATAATCTGAATGGTACAGAAGGAAATGGGATGCCATGCATGAGTCTAAGGAAGACTGAGGAAGGAATACCACTGAACTAATTGAATGTGGAGAAGGAAGGAAATGATTCCATGGACGTTAGTAATTTAGTGGTTGTTAGATTAATGAATCTCTGAATGACAACCTCATACATTTATTCAACATGTATTTATTGGGTTTGCCAAAGTCTTTATGTATTTATTAATGTGCAGAATCAGTAGATTTATGACAGGAAGTGACTTGTGCTCCAATTTCCAGAAAACATTCATTACTTCTTCCGGATGAAGCTGCTCAGTTAAATAATATTAATTGTTCTTCCCCTGATGTTATAAAAAAAATTAAAATTGATAGAATACACAACTTAAAGACATTTTTACTTTACTTTTTGACATTATTCATTGTTTGTTGCTGATGAATGAAACCTCTTTTCGAGTGTGTGTTCCCTTTAATAGGTAATTTATGTACTAAGATTTATTTCTGTATGGAAATTACAAGTAGAATTTCATACTGAGTTTATATTTAGCCTGTTCTAGTATGTAGTCTCTGCATATTATATCCATGGCATCCTACTTAATATTACAGATTCTTTTATATTAGTGCAGCTACATGTGTATTCTCAAGCTTTTAATTGTACAAATATTACAAAAGGTAAAAATATTTCCCCTACAAAATTGTTGCTGTTAATTTTTTCCTGTTTAATCATGGAATATTCAAAGAAGAGCTGTGTGTTCATTACATTCCACAAGTTAGTCCATTCAGTTTGTTCAAAATATGAATTCTGATGTCCAGCAGTTAATATAAGATTTTGGCAGGCTATTAATAATGGCATACTCAATTTGTAGCTCTTTCATCCATGTAATTTTGGTGATATATGCACTATGTTCCAGGGAAAGGAACAGTTCAAGATTAAAGAGTCAATCAGTATATTGGTGCTTATTTACAGTGTGTCAAAGCTGCTAAATGAAAGGGTACAATTTCTGCTTGTACAGTTTCCATTTGTGCTGTTCAAAAACAAGTCATTGATATTAGACGTGTATCAAGCATACATGGTTGCAGATGTAAATAATTAACATTAAAAACATTTTTTGTTTAGTTGTGTATTTAAAGCAGTGATACTTAAATTAATATTAACAAGTGATTTTTAGAATCTGAATTTTAAAAGTAATGAAAATACTTCTAGTGATTAGAACAATGTATGAAAAGAAAAAAATTAGTGAGTAGGCTATTTTAATATAATTAGTATGCTATTTCAACATGATTCAAAGATGCATTCCTATTTTAATTAAAACTCATTCAGTATGCAAGAATTCCAATTTCCGTTACTTCTTGCTGCTGTCTGATCTTGTGTTTCTTGAGGGACACTTCCTTTATGAGCAATTCTTTTGCATTTGCACCCAGATTCCTTTACGTCCAAAGCAGTAGTTTAAAAGAGAAGGCTACATTTTTCCATTTTGGCCTGGAAATTAGATTTTTATTCTGCTTACTTCTCCTTTAAGCATAGTGAATATATAAACTTGTGGGCACCCTTTACAGACAGACTTCAGAATCACATGTTCAGATGAATGTGGGAATCTGGGCAGAAATCAGAAACCTGATTGTGCTTCAGCACTTCAGACCCTGCCCTATGAGGCCCTCCTTCTAGAAGAAGAAATGGAACTTACCAATAACGCAAGTGAAAAACCCTTCTGGGCTGGGCGCGGTGGCTCAAGCCTGTAATCCCAGCACTTTGGGAGGCCGAGACGGGCGGATCACGAGGTCAGGAGATCGAGACCATCCTGGCTAACCCGTCTCTACTAAAAAATACGAAAAACTAGCCAGGCGAGGTGGCGGGCGCCTGTAGTCCCAGCTACTCGGGAGGCTGAGGCAGGAGAATGGCGTAAACCCGGGAGGCGGAGCTTGTAGTGAGCCGAGATCGCGCCACTGCATTCCAGCCTGGGCGACAGAGCAAGACTCCGTCAAAAAAAAAAAAAAAAGAAAGAGAGAGAGAGAGAGAGAGAGAGAGAGAAGAAAGAAAGAGAGAGAGAGAGAGAGAGAGAGAGAAAGAAAGAAAGAAAGAAAGAAAGAAAGAAAGAAAGAAAGAAAGAAAGAAAGACAGACAGACAGACAGACAGACCCTTCTGGAAACTGTATATATGAAAGAATTCCATTTAGATCAACTCAATGATCAACTCAATTTTGACTTTCATTTTCAAACTTGCAAATAGAAGCAACATTTTAATATTTTTCAAGAGGGGGAACAAAAAATACAGTGTGTTTCCCTGGCCCTATTGTATCACTTCCAGTTTGTCTGTAACTGATTTCATGCAGGAGATGCAGTAGAATCAGCATGCAAATTCTATGTGCCCGTTGTTCAGTCTGTTTTTGATTCATGGTGGTAAAATATGTATACCATGAAATTTGCTATCTTAGCCATTGTTAGGTGTACAGTTTGGTAGTGTCACATATGTTCACACTGTTGTGAGAAAGAGCTCCAGACTTTGTCATCTTGCAAATCCGAAACTCTGTACCCAATGAACAACAACTCCTGGTTTTTCCCACCCTCCAGTCCCTGGCAACCACCATTCTACTTTGTGTTTCTAGGAAACCTAATAGAAGTGGAATCATGCATTATTTGTCTCATGTGACTGGCTTATTTCACTTAGCATAGTACCCTCAAAGTTCTTTTATGTTGCAACATGTATCAAAATGTCCTTCATTTGTAAGACTGAATAATATTCAATTATATGTACAGTCATACATCACTTAATGACAAGGATACATTCTGAGAAATGATTTCCTCATTGTACAAACATCATAGAGTGAACTTAACACAAGCCTTGATGGTATAGTCAACTACACACCTAGGCTAATTGATAGAACCTTTTGCTCCTAGACTACAGACTGTGCAAGTATGTTACTGTACTAAGTAGCATAGGCAATTGTAACACAATCATAAGTATTTATACATGGAAACATATCTAAACATAGAAAAGGTACAGTAAAAATACAGTATTATAATCTTATGGGACCACTGTCATAGATGCAGTTTGCTGTTGACCAAAATGTCCTTGTATGGCACATGATGGTATATACCATATTTTATTTATCTCTTCTTGCATCAGTGAACACTTAGGTTACTTTCACCTCTTATCTGGTAAATAATACTGATATGAACATGGATATAACATTCTAATTATGTTTTGTTCATCTATGGTGGGTGTGAAAGTTAAACCAATGGAACCGTTTTTTAGCGAATTTAGTCAAATTTGTGAAAAACAAGAATTCCTATGGAAACATACTGATAAACATACTCTTCTTATTATGTATTAAAAATGTCTTTAGGGAAAACCTAGCTTCTAATAGTACTATGGGTTCGTGAAGATGCAGTAAGTGCTTGCTAGAAAGATTTTTTTTTCCAACTTTGTTTACAGCTTTATTGAAAATATTAATTTACAATAAATCACACATGTTTAAAGTGGGTAATTTAATGACACTTATTTATACATTTGTGAAACCATCATCCCAGTCAAGATAATGAACACATCCATCAACCTCCCCCCCCAAATTTCTTTATATCACTTTGCAAGTCTTCTATTCCATTCTTCCTTAACCTTATTCCCAGGGAACTTTTAGTTTGCTTTCTGCAACCATAGATTTGTTTACATTTCTAGAATATACTTTTTTAATCTAGAGAGCTAGAGCAGAGACTTAGAGTTCACTTGTTTCTTCTTCTCTTTTTTCCAATCATTTATAAGATCTCTCATCTTAACTCATTAAAACTGGCTGATTAACTTTGATTACTGACACACCCAAACTATTTCAAACCAGTTAATTCAAAATTGCAGTTGCCTCTTTGAATTATTTATAAAAAGCATCTCATTACACTTTTCCATAGAAAACGATGATGGCAAAGGGGAAGAAGGGGTCATTATGCTGCTCCTTTAAAATACGGGATTCTGGCCTGGTGCGGTGACTCACGCCTGTAATCCCAGCACTTTGGGAGGCCAAGGTGGGCAGATCACCTGAGGTCAGGGGTTGGAGACCAGCCTGGCCACCATGGTGAAACCCCATCTCTAGTAAAGATACAAAAATTAGCCAGGTGTAATGGTGGGCGCCTGTAGTCCTAGCTACTTGAGAGGTTGAGGCGGGAACATCACTGAACCTGGGAGGCGGAGGTTTGTAGTGAGCCAAGATCACGCGACTGCACTCCAGCCCGGGTGACAGAGTGAGACTCCATCCCCCCCCCAAAAAAAAGTGACATCCTGGTTAAAGGTCCCTGTCCACATCCCCCTTTTGCAACTATTTAATCCCCAGCAAAGTCCTAGCCAGGATTTCCTGGTAAGAGTTTTTCTGCTCTGCATTTTCAACAGACTGTTTTCTCTAGCTGAGCTCATGGAAATAACCTAGTTTCTATCACTAGTGGTTCTCAGTCAGAAAAATACGAGTGTAGGTGATTCAAGTGTCAGGGTTGTGGTGGCCCTCTTGGCTGTGTGCTTACTGGGACTGAAATACATGGTAGAATGAAGGCTCTTACTAGGGAGACTTCTAAGTTACTAGTTTCACCACACAGTTGTCTCACTCAGTATCTTGGAACTGTTTCTTGCTTTATGTGTGTGAAAAGTATAGTAAATTTCCAGGTCATATTTTAGCATAATTAATTCTACCTACTATGAATCTAATATTTTGTTTGATTTTTAGTTTCCAGGGCAACACATTAATTTTCTCTTTAATTTCCATTCTGTAAGATTCCTATTTTTTTTCAACAAATAAGAGTTTCCTCTGTAAACATTACTGACTCAAGACTACATAATGTTAAAAAAAGATGAGAACATGTTAGTATCAATAGCCTTTATTATTGTAATCGATATGGGCCTAACTTCTGCTAGCAACATTAAAAATCTTTTCTTCTACTCTTTCTGTCATTTAGTAACAGATTTTCTTTTGGTTGTGTCGAATAGAATTGTTTCCTTGATGCTCCCTGATAGAGAGTACTCTCTTTAATACAGGAATACAGTAAAGAAAGCATCCACAGTTTGTGAGGCAGAGTTTAGTGCTGATGTGTACAGAAACTCAAGTGATATTTTGACAACTGAATCCTTTCTGGGAATTACTTAAGCCTTAAAACATCTCTGCGGTTATGCTGCTTATTTTACATTGTTCTGGATAGATGCTCATTATCCACTTCTCATTTATGATGAGCATGGGATTGATAAGGGGGCTGACATGAAAATTATGGAGAAAAAATATGCAAATAGCAAAAGATAGAAGAAAGCATGTATACCTCATGATGGTTTTCCCCATTGATCTTGATTTGGACTCATTCATGATGTATCAGGTGTGTTCAATCTTTGGCAAGCATATAGGGTTTTCATTTTTGCTGAGGTCCACTTGAACCCTGGAGCCCAAAAAGAAGTAACCAGAAATTTCTCTAGCTTAGTATGTTTCATGTTCTAGAACTTTTCATGTGGACCTCAGAAAAAGGAAATAACCAACAGTACTGAAAGCTACATGTACTTTGAATTGTTCAGCATGTATAAAACCCAATGGCTAACCATGTCTAGAAATAAGTAGATAAGTAAAGTAAGATTGGAGCCTGGCATTTGGAGTTAAGCAGCTTTTCTCTGCTGTGTGCTGACATTTAAGTTAATACAGTGATTTCTGGTGGATTTCTTTGAAACATGACAGTTCATCTGAGATTTGGTTAAAAAATATTTCATTACTTTGAGGAAGTGATTAGAGTTGGTCTTATTTAGTCGGGACTTTCAAAATTGATAGTTTTGCCTGATGGTATATACTAAAACATTGAATTATAGGTTTCCTAGCCTGGCTGGACCCTAAGCCCATCATGTGGAAATAGTCTGTATTATTTTTGTTATTCTTGTATTTATTAAAGAACATTGGACAAGTGAAAATTACAAAAGAAAGGAAAATGGCACAATACGCTACATTCTGTTGTATCCCATTTCTATCTCATAGAATTATGTGTATTTACCAAACTGGTGTCTAGCTGAACATTCAGTTTCATATCTTGCCATTTAAAATTTAACACCATGTGCGTTTTTATGTCATTAAACGTCCAAACACCTGGAATTTTCATGTGTGATTTGTTATCGCTATAAAGTACTTCTCTTGATTTTTAGGGGTTTTCACTTTTAATTAAAACATATTCTTGAAGCTCCTTCTCTTCTCCTTGGCTAAACCTGTTATGCTACAGGACTTCAGGAAAACTTGAGCTGCTTTGGCTCTTTAATTAAATGCAGCTGTATTTAGGGTTTGAGGTGAAAGGGTCTTTAGGACAAACCTCATTCCAGTTTGAGGGAAAAAGAGAGGAAGTTTGGAAGGTATAAATTCATTAAATTTTTCCTTCTACATGAAATCCACAACTTTTCCTTTTCCCTGGCTTCCTTTCTCTTCTTCAGTGAGTTTCCCAGGCCTCTCTTCCTCCTGCACAGGCTCCAAAGAGAATAACCCTAACTATAAGGGTTATTAGTGATGTTTTGGGAGTTATTCCATTGTTACCCACTCTCCCATCAACACACACACTCTCACACCTCCCCATATCAAAGTTTGGGATCTCTGAGAACAGGGAAACATCAAGATATTAGAAGATGTCAATGTTATGTGTGCAGAAATAGTGAAAAATCAATGAATTTAGTAAGTTAAATTTGTTTGGGTAGCATTTTAAAAATATTTAAGTACTTTGACATATGTTACCCCTTACTACATAGAGGGTGCTCAGAGAGCATTTGCTACAGGAGTGAACCCTGGCCAAAACTTTTGTTGTTGTTGTTTTGTTTTGTTTTGTTTTTTGAGACGGGGTCTCGCTCTGTCTCCCAGGCTGGAGTGCAGTGGCGCGATCTTGGCTCACTGCAAGCTCCGCCTCCTGGGTTCACACCATTCTCCTGCCTCAGCCTCCCGAGGAGCTGGGACTACAGGCGCCCGCCACCACGCCCGGCTTATTTTTTGTATTTTTTAGTAGAGACGGGGTTTCACTGTGTTAGCCAGGATGGTCTCAATCTCCTGACCTCGTGATCCACCCGTCTCGGCCCCCCAAAGTGCTGGGATTACAAGTGTGAGCCACCGCGCCCAGCCCAAAGCTGTTTTAACCAAGGCACAGTGGAGGCCCAGAGAGGTTCCTCGGCTTGCTTAAAATCACACATCTGTGGGTAAGCAAGGTGATAGATAATTAGCTCAACTGAGTCCGTGTACATTGTATACACATAACAAAGCATCATATTGTGCCCTGCAAATGTATAGAACTATGATTTGTCAATTAAAAATAATATTAATAAAATAAATAAAATCACGCATCTCGCATTGAGAGGAGGGCAGCCTAGACCCAGATTTCTGTTAGCCCCAAGAATTGAGGCATATATGGGAGACTAGCAGACCACACACATAGGAAGCTTTTGCTACTTAATTATTGTTCTTTCTCTCAAGACCACTATATTCATTTGGATTTGTTCTTATGCCCCTTTATTTTTTTAGCAAATTTTTAAAAAATTTTTTCCTTGAGTGATTGTAGTTTAGCTTTTTGACTAATGAATGTTGGAAGGAGCTCAGTGACAAAGGCCAGTGATTATTTTGCTTTCCCTCACCTCTTCCTTTGTTCCTCCTCATCATATGACAACCTTCTGTTTCAGGATTCCTTCTGCTTTTTAGCAGGATTGACATGCTGGGCCTTACCCGGAAAGGCAAAGGCTGATTTGATTAGGGAGGTCTTTGTTCCAGGTATCTTGCATCAGAGAGCCTTCATAACAAATGAGAGGAATGGATTAGAAGTTTCCTGGGGATAATTTTTTGTCTACCCTTTAAGGGAAATCTTGCCTTCATTAATTACATCTCAAATGGAATATGTGGAATGTAAACATTTTCATAATCAACAAGATGATTTTCATTTTAAAATGCTTAAAAATGTTAAGCGGCATGTGTGCACGCACACACACGCAACCAATTTCTTGCACCTTTTTCTTATTTTAATTCTTAAAATATGAGGTTTTAAATATAAGGAAAATCCTAAAAGCAGAAGCTAATAAATACTAATAAAATGTTAATTACAGTGATTAAATCATTAGTATTTTAAGATGGGCATCCAAAATGTCTCCATAAATAAGCTTCATGTGCTTTCACTTAAACAACAATTCAGTTAGTAAATTCAATAAACAGCAAACTAATGTGACATATACATATTTATGTGATTAGAAAATCATTATATCTACTTTAAGTTAGAAGAAAAAGTCTTTATTTTTGTGTTACTTTTCCAAACTCCCTTTTGGCACTGAATTGTACTTTATGGGGGTGTCTTGTCATTTTGCCATTTTGACTTCTATTCCAATATGTGATTTTCATCTCCTACTTTTTTTTTTTTTTTTTTTTTTTGAGACAGTCTTGCTCTGTCGCCCAGGCTGGAGTGCAGTGGCACAATCTCAGATCACTGCAACCTCCATCTCCCGGGTTCCAGCGATTCTCCTGCCTCAGCCTCCCAAGTAGCTGGGACTACATGTGCATGCCACCAAGCCCTGCTAATTTTTGTATTTTTTAATAGAGATGGGGTTTCACCATATTGGCCAGGTTGGTCTCGAACTCCTGACCTCATGATCCACCCTCCTTGGCCTCTGAAAGTGCTGGGATTACAGGTGTGAGCCACCACGCCTGGCCTTCATCTACTTTTTTTATTTTTAAATATTTTTTATTCACTACTGCTGACATCACTCTCCTACTTGCTCTGTATTCTTTCATTATGAGAATCTCCCACATGAAAAATAGTGGCACCTCTGGAACTCCCAAATTCTAGTTTAGACAGATTAATCCATGTTTATGTTACTATTTATAACAGCAATACTCTGTAAATAAATCCAAATGTCCATGATTTATTGGTTACAAGTTATGATATACTGTAGAATGGATATTATTGTAGCAAAAAAATTAATTTACATAGGTACACAGTTGTTGATATGGTAAGCTTTCTTTAGTTAGAAAATGTTTCTTTCATTTATATCTTTCATCATAAGATCAAAAACAATCTTGCAATATTGACCTTACAGCACTATTCTTCTGTTATCCTCATTAAAATAATAATAATAATAATAATAATAATAATAGTAGCCATTGTTGTTGTAATGCTCTCTGAAGCATTTAGCCCAGAGAATGTTGAGAAAAAATCTGACAAAGTGCTTAAATATTCTTGATGCCATCTCTCTCACTCTTCATCAGTTGTGGATATAAAGAACTCTGTTTTTTCTTTTCTTTTCTTATAAGCCACAAACAATGAAGTAATCATTTCTTTGTTAAAACAAGACTGTGCAGATTATTCTCACTGAACTTAAAAGTTAAAATTGATTTTTATTTAAGAATAAGCATCTAGTCTTGACCATAGTGTTTATGCCTATAATTAAAACAAACCAAAGCCAAAAACATATCTTTCAAATGGTTTGGTGTCAGACCACAAAGCAAGTTATTTTAAAGCCACTGGAGGATTCTAGCAACTGAGTTAATACTGCTGATCTAGTCAATGTCAACTGATAATGTATTATATGAAGGAAAGTAAAATCTCTTTCAAAACTTTACACGTTTCAATTAAGTTAATTATATAATAATAGAAATGGCACTATTGTATAAGAGGGTAGATGATATAATTTATAGATCATTTTATCATTTAAAGCACCTCTAAGTGTAGAGATAGAATCATAGAACTTCACATTCTAAAGCCTTTCTGTTTATCTGTAGTGGAATTGATTAAATCATATTTGTGTAATAAATGACAGTCATAACAAATACAGTAATTAAAATACGGTTGTTTTACAAATCACTGTCTTCTACTCTTTCCACTTCCAGCATTTTCTTTTGATGGGTTAGAAGATTAATAGCAAGTTGTAATTTTAAATTATGGCTCTTTGACAGTGGAAAATGGATTAAAAAAACATAACAACCTACTAAGTCTTGTAGTTTCTTCCATGTGGTCTTTTCTTATCTAGAGATAGTAAGTCAGGCATCTACAGGAAAAGAATCCACTCTAGTGAATTTGTGCCTGCCTTTGAACTGTGAAAATCCTTTGCATTGCCCCACATTTCTAAAGACTCATGAATTGTGCAGTCAGCTGGAAATATCCTGTTTCAAAATTGAGGTTACGTGACACTGCCCCAGAATGACACTTGAGCTGAATGCTCTTGTCCACTGCTGTAGGGTACACATGAAACCTTTTACTTAGAAACTTAAGGTTCTTTATGTGGCTGGAAAAATGCCACAACATGCCTTTTATAAGGCTAAAATTTACTGTGTCATGATGAAAAATGAATAAAGTAATCTTGACTCCTTTTAATTTATTTTACCTATGTCTGACTCCAGCTTTATCCTAATACACAGGACAAAAGTTATATCCATAGGAGTGTCTATTATTTGCCTCTATTTCTAACCCTGTACAGGTATGTTAGAAACACTGAACATAATTTTATATATGTCTTTGTCTCATCAATACAGTACAGTTTTATTTTTTAACTGAAGAATTCATGTTTTGACATGTAAGGGGTTACCAGAGCTATCCAATTTTATTTTATGAAACAAAATTGTAATTATTCAAAGTCCAAGACATGAACAGAAAATAAAAAGTAATGTTTAATACATCTAAGAAAGCATAATTGAAGCTCATTAGTCAAACTAAAAAGCTCATGAAATTTCTCACCTGAATCTTTCCTCACCCTGGGCAGAGATTTCCTTTTGATTTGTGCTCAATTTTAGGCAACATTTAAGGATATGAATAGGCAAAGAGTAAGAGCAATGATTGTAAATGTGTTGTTTTAAAAGGTTTCTCCACTAAATTGGCATATGACAACTGAAAAAAAACCTTGGGACAATGTCATTCAGACCACAGGAAACTGCTTGAATATGTTCTCTGACACTCTTCTTAGAGCAGCTGATATAAAAAGCAAAGAATGTTATGTCCAAAAGACTTAGGCAAAATATCTGAATGGAACGCTGGATGCGTGCCTTTTCAATTTATAGCAATTTATAGATACTTTACATCTGTAAAGTAGTAGTAATTTAATTTCTTAGAATTATGTAAATAACAAATGATGTCATTTAGAATAAGTGGTTCTCTGCTCTCCTCACCTTCGGATTTTAAAGATGGTAAAACTAGGACTCAGAGATGTGAAGTGGCTCACGCTTGATCACACAAGGAGACAGTGATATATTTTGGTTGAGCCCAAGTCTCCTTCTGAATCTAGAGCTATAGCTGTTACACTAAGGTGCTTCTCAATCATGTCCATGGAGCAAGGATGTGAGAGTAGTTGGCTTTTGTGTTATATGGGATACAACTGCAAGAAAGTAAGCATGACAGTTTCACCTTAGGGGTGAATTCCATGCTTTGCACCAGTTCACAGAAGTGCAATGATGAGGAAATGGCTCTCATGGTACTGAATTGGACACTGTACAAAATCATGGTGTTATTCATGTTACTGGCCATAAAAAGAGCAAGATCACATTCATATATGTTCTGCTTGAAAATTACTCTCTAGTGTTTCTGCTGTCACCCACCCAAACCAAGCTATATATTTTTTTTCTTGAGAATTTTGAATCCATGCTGTTTCTTGTTTGGTTTGCACTGACAAAGAACATTCTTCCTCCACAGCACAGATCTAGTTATTTGCAAAAGATATTTTAAAAATTATAGGCGAATGTTGATTTAGACTCCTTACACATTAATTAAGAGAAGCACTTTTGTGGATGTTCTTAGGCCTAGTTCAAGACTTCATCAATCTGACTTTTCATTGAGACTTTATTTTTCTTTTTCCCTAAAAAGTACTTGTTGCTCAGATTTGAATGAGAGTAGTTTACTTGTCTACAGATAAAAACACCTTGGCTGTATTCAAAGGGTAACATATTTAATTCAAATTTTAGGCTATCTGAATTTTATCATTTCTGCTTAGCTACAAATATTTATTCTTTTATTGAGCAACAGCTATATTCCAGAACTGTTTTAAGTGCTTGAGATTGGGGAATAGAGATAAGTGATACTAGCTTCATATGCACATGTATGGGTGTCTAGGGGGATTGTTAGGAAGTGGAAGAAAGAGAACTGTTACAAAAAGGCATTTATAACACAGCTTTTTAGTTATCAATAAAATATGGTAAACTATGTTAGTTTATTAATTATTTGATTAAATTAAACACATACTCTTTTGTATGTGAAATTTTCAAGTTAGTTTGTCATGTTAATTTGGCCTTGCTTGAATTTACTAACTAAACAGAAATTTCTAACCATTCTCGACTCAAATGACCACAAATCAAGAGAATCAGGGACACTTAGATACTTAGCTAGCTCTTTCACTAATTTATTTAGGATATATGCCTGAGATCATGATAATAATAATAATCATGGAAATAGTAGCAGTTATTGTTATTTTAATAGTCATAACAGATGAGTGTTGCCATGAAGGTCAGTATCGCAACACAGCCAAGCCCATCTGCCTCATTTTGATGTTTTAGTGGCCACCTAACTGATACCGTGTGGTAACACCCAAGTCAGTGACTCCCACTCTTTCTAGGGGATGGCCTCAGTGGTTTAGGGAAGGTGCCAAGGAAAGCTACCTGGAGACTTGCTCCCGATAAGTCAGTGATCATGGACCACAACAGGTGGCCATGACCCCAGGGGGCTTTGCACACTTGGAAAGGTGGAGTTGTGCAATATTTTGCTGTCTGGCTGCCACCTTCAGTGGCAGATTTACTGCCACTTGAGTTGTCTTTCTCATAATTATGTTCTGTATTTCTCAATATGACAGAAGTTTGTTAACCTAGGTTTTGATTCTCACTCCACCATTTACTGCTCGTGTGACCCTTGGCAATCTGTTTAAATTTTAGCATTTTCATGTTTTTCCCACCTATAAAACTAATATACTTTTCTCAGGTTAGCTGTAAAGGTTCAGTGAGATGATGGATGTGAATAGGATTTTGTAAACTTTAACAACGGCTGACACTTAGTCAATATTGGCTATGGTTTTATCAGAGTGGCGTGGATTGAATTATGCAGCTTCTTTGTTCTCACCTTGTCCTGGGTGCCTGGGGAATGTCTAGTATTCATAGTCAGGGCAGTCATCCCAGTTCCTGCAACGTGGTACTGATAGGAAGAACAACAATCAACATTTAAGTTTTGTCTCACTTGCCTAAGTTTCTTCCACCTACAGTAACTGATGAGAAATAGGGTATAAGTATGAGATTTATGTCACTATTCAAGTGGGGATGGTTAAGTCAATTAATATTAAATAATATTATTTAAATAAATTATTGTCTCCTTGACTCTAATGTAGGAATAAATTCTATAAAAAGTAAAGATTTTGTCATGTCATCATCCACAGTGTTTTGCATGTGCTAGGTTCGTAGGAGATACTTTCTTAATGATTGACTGTTTTGTTTACCTGAAGAGTATATAGAGAGAGACTGAAAAATATGTAAAATGTATGATAATCCTGAAGTTTAAAGTTCATGAATCAAATTTTCCTCTTCAAACAGGTGAATAATTTTGAAATTTATTAGTAAATACTTAAGTTGACTCTTTCCCAAATACTGCCTAACTTCTTTTCTTCTGTAATTAAGTCAGATCATTTAAAGAAGTTGGACAATTAAGCCATCTTTCTATAGCATGGACATTACAGATAACTATTAAAATAAATTATGATTCCTTCAGAATCTTTATAAGTTACAAGAATTTCATTCAGCTTGGCTCAGTGGCTCATGCCTGTAATCCCAGCACTTTGGGAAGCTGAGATGGGTGGATCACTTGAGCTCAGGAGTTTGAGGCCAGCCTGGGCAACATGGGGAGGCCCTGTCTCTACAAAATATATCAAAAATTAGCCGGGCATGGTGGCACACTCCTGTAGTCCCAGCTACATGGGAGGCTGAGATAGGAGAATCACTTGAGCCTGGAAGACAAGGTTGCACTGAGCTGAGATCATGCCACTGCTCTCCGGCCTGGGTAACAGAGCCAGACCCTGTCTCAAAAAAAAAAAAAATTTAAATCATTTATATTTTCTGGAATTTTTTTCTAAAATTTTTCCCAGATGCTTTAAAAATACTCCTGCAAACAATTTCCACTTGCCTAGCAGGCCATTCAGACCACAGAACTAAAAGCAAAATTTAGCAGCCCTCTCCTTCCAATTTGCCATACCCCCACAAATCACACTTATGTAGTTAAAAGCAAGCACGTTTCTAACAAGGGCCAAAACTTTTTTTCACCAGTGGTACTTTCCTATATCAAGTATACATAATCAGGCCTATCATTAAGAAACAAACTTGCTGTCCTCTGCTGTAGCACATCATCTTTTCAATTTAGATTCTATTTACAAAAATCCTCTAAACTCATTGGTTTTTTCCGCAATGGTTTTTGATCATATTATATTACTGACAAATGCTATTTTTATCTCCTATATGGGTGAATCATGCATATTAACTGTTTCCTGGGATGGTGGACATAAAAAATCTCTTTTAGAGATTTAATTACATTTAAATTCTTTTCAAGTCAAGTGGAGTATAAATTCACATTTTACAACAGCCCATCATAGAAGTCTCACTGGATTTGTTTTCTTTCCGCTGATGTCCCAGGTCACCTATCTGAAATAAGCTACTTAACAAAGGACAGAGTGGAGAGATGGCAGAGAATTGTGCTACAGGTTTGGGAAGCAAAGAAACTAATAATAATGTAAATGTCACCTGTGATCTAAGATTGCTGTCAGTATCAGATATTTTGGCTTTTGGTCCTCTAGCCTACCTAACATAGACTTTTTTTTTTTTTTTTTTCTGTTACACTTGTAGAAAATGTCTAGTGTTGACTTTCTCACTCTGTTTGAGTCCAATTACGGGTTCTTTAAAGTGCTCATCGCTAGTATTAGATGATGGTCAGTTTAATGAATGCTCAGAAGCACTCTCATTATATACAAGGCTTTTGAAATAAGCTCCTGTCTCAATCAATTGCTTCACCTTCTTCAGAGCAATTAACATAAGAATAAAGGAGGTTAAATTGGACTTCCGGGCTTTGGTGAAATTAATTAATAGCACTTCACCGGTAGGGACAATAAGTAGATAACCATTTTCATTGCTTTATGTGAAAGACAGATTATCACATGCGCAGCACCCAGACTAGTGCAAAATTAACCCATGCTGAATGTGCTATCTTTTAAGTCCATGTATTACGAGAGGGTTTTTTCCTGTAATTTTAATAGCTCAGAAAAAGTTTTAATTTATTGGTGAATTGAGTTGGGTAAAGGTTGGCTTTTAAACACTGGCAACTGCTTGGGTAGGATGAAAATTGAAAACTACAAGAAAAAAAAGGGCACAAAAAAAGTAGCCTGACTGGGTGCTGTGTGCTTGTAATTCCAGCTACTCACTAGGAGGCTGAGGTGGGAGGATCACTTGAGTCCAGAAGTTCAAGTCCAGCCTGGAAAACATAGCAAGACATCACCCCAAAATAAAATAAAAGGAAAAAGTAAATATCTGTACTCAGATATAATAAGCTGTCTGTTCTAGACAAATGATTGATTAGTATTTTCATGCTGATTCTTGTACATAAAAGGTAAAATGTCCTATAACTATCATATTTTTTGGAATTCCAGAGCATAATGCCAGCGATTTAACTGTATTGATAGTAGTTAAATCCTTAACAATATATAGTACATGTGTATTTTCAGTAGTTTTAATGTTATAAATGAAATGCAGCTTTTCCAAATTGAAAATCATGATAATAGAAGTGCATACCCTCCATTTATGGCCCAGTGACTATCTTTGCATGATAATATAGTTATTGTTCTAAAAAAATTAAGCATTTAGCTCTCTCTCAAAGACACTGTCACTTTATTTTTTACCCTAATACACTGACAAAGTTGAATGGACTCCTTTCCTCCACTGTTGTATAAATTAATCTGCATTACCAGATACCACACTACTATTCAAGATTGATTTGAGTGTTTAGGCATTTCTTACCAAAATAATCTGATACCTACTTTTTAAAGAAGTCAGGCTGGTCAAGTCAGTGAAAATGGCTTAATTTTGGCATACAGTGAGTAAAGGCTAAATTGATTTTTCTGATCTTATATATTCACCTGAAAGCAAAATAATGAGTTCATATATTCTTACATGAAAGCACACTCGTTGTGATCACAATGAAGGAAATTATTGCTAATGCACTTACAAATGTGTTTATCCCTGCAAGCTAATATAAATGTCTCCATTCCTGAAAGTTATTATTACCTTGCTCCTTTCTAGTATTTTAAAAGATAAAAAAAGTGATAAATTTCAAAATAATAAAATGTCTTTATTATTGACATTGAGGATGATATTTTGTAAATTAACCTATGACATTTTTACTTTTTGGTTAATCCTTCAGATTTACTCTTCATTGCTTTTACTATGAGTTAAAGTAATGAGTTGAATTAGGTTCAATGTCTAACATAATTACCATGTCCTCAGTAAAAGATGATTGTTAATGTGTCTGATGATAGTTGGTTGACTAGAAATTACCTTCAGTTCGACATTTTCAAAATGAATGCACCGTGGGTGGAATGGAAAATAATAATTTAAGCCACATTAACCATTAATATAGACCTAGGGTGACCAATTGCTCCTGTTTGCCCAGGACAGGGAACTTTGGGTTTTAAAACTGATACCGAGGGGTACCTGGGATGCTCAATGTTTAGTGCTAAAACCAGGAAGGTCCAGGCAGGTGCTGAGTGGATCAGGCTACATAGATTACTGCACAATTAATTATAGTAAATAGATTCTGTATGCAACTTAAATAAATCCAGTTTATTGAGGCATGATCCAGTTTGCCCGTATGAGAACCTGATTTCTGTGAACATGGAGATTTAGCCATGGGTGACTGAGGAGAGACATAATATAGATGATGATGTTAATGATAGCAATAGTAACCATTTATTAATGACAGGACTGGACTTTTTTAAGACTTAGCCAAAGGTAACGTTCTCTGAAATCTTTCTTGATATCTTTCCCCTACCCAGAATGTTCTGTTTCTTCCTTTTTACTCCCAATGTGCCCTGTACCGAAGTTGATTATAATGCCCTTAAACTTCCTTGTTTGTCTTCCTCTGCTAGAATATAAGCTTCTTTAGGAGGATAGAGGCATTATTTTATTTATCTCTGTATCCCAATCATCCAGTGTATTTAATGAATGAATGAATTGCCTAGGTATTTTTTTTACTCTTCAAAGTAATACAGTAAAATATGTGATACCATCCTGTTTTACTGATAAGAAACAAATATCTAAGATGTTCTGTAACAAGCATAAGAATATGTTAATAGGCCGGGCGCGGTGACTCACGCCTGTAATCCCAGCACTTTGGGAGGCCGAGGTGGGCAGATCACAAGGTCAGGAGATTGAGACCATCCTAGCTAACACGGTGAAACCCCATGTCTACTAAAAATACAAAAAATTAGCCGGGCGTTGTGGTGGGCGCCTGTGGTCCCAGCTACTCGGGAGGCTAAGGCAGGAGAATGGTGTGAACCCCGGGGGGTGGAGCTTGCAGTGAGTGGAGATCGCGCCACTGCACTCCAGCGTAGGCGACAGAGCGAGACTCCCTCTCAAAAAAAAAAAAGAATAAAGAATATGTTAATAAATTATGAAGCCAAAGATGGAAAATCAGATCTGTCTGATTGCAAAGCCAGTTCTCTCTCCATTACTCTGTATTAAATAATGCTGGCCAAACATAGCACTTGGAGGACCCTCTCCTTTCAGGGAAGAGAGTAGGAATCAGCTATACAAATGAAGACTATGTCAGTGTTGTCATGAATACTGATGAAAGTTTTCTGGTAATCTGCAAAATAGATTTTATAGATAATTGCTGTGGAAAAGAAGTGACTAAATGTAAAATATAGTCACTACTGGTATGTTTAGACCGGGAAATCAAAATGCATGCCCTAGTCAGACAAAGCAAAAGGTTCTTTATGTGTTCTTGTATCATCAGTGAGCCTTTTTAAGTACAATGAAGTGTCCCTGCCTTAAGAAATTCTTCATAGGCAGAAATTCATTATTCTTTATTAACTCACTCTGCCCTCTTCCTTCTTCTGCACATTTTCCTATGTATTGCATCCCATTTTGAAATGTATTAACTGAGAACTAAGGATAGCAAAGTGTTGTCAATATTATAGAGTATAGTAAGATAGCATAGAACTACATGGAGAATATATTGATACCAGCATCTTTTACACAGTGATGAATTAATAATCAAACCAAACCAAACAACAACAACAACAACAAAAAAAAAAAAAAAACAAAAAAAAAACGTTTTACAGCTACTTGGGAAACATCTGTAACCAAAGTTTCATAATAATTAACTCTTGGTACATTGTCACTTACACAAATGCTGCAATTCTAGCAAGTTTGGGACCCTTACAGGAAACTATCTGCAAATAAACATGTATAATGATTTTAGTGTATATGAGTGAAACAGACAGTGACTTGTTTATTAAGGTCCCTTACACAGATATGGGAGGTACTTTAAAGGCATCACAAAATACTTGCCAGGAAGTAAATGTTGAATATTTCCAAATCTCAGTACCAAATGAGATAGATAATGTTAACATGCACATGGAGTAATACATTCTTTAAGTACCTATTCAGTGAGGACCTGCTATGTGCAAGGCACGTATTCCAGATATAATGAAAATTGTGATCAGACAAAAATAAATGTGACTATTTTCATTGATCTCATTTTATATGTTCAATAAATCAGTTACAGATAAAATGTGAGTGACAAAATGACTGGAAAGTTTTTGCCTTAATCAAAATTAGTATAATTATTTTTTGTAGGTAATCAGGTGATTTAGAAGCTTAGGAAATTATGATGCTATTTTTATAATTATGATGCTATTATTATGATGAATCACCCATTCATGTGCCTTAGGCAACATTGATATTTAGATTTTCAGTGTTTTAAGTGTCTGTACCTTATTTACGTATTATTAAAAAGTCACCTTGGTTGTGATCATCTGTCTTCCCATGATCACAATACAGGTTTGTGGTTTCCAATATGTCATGACTGAAAAGAGATTTTATGATGCTTAAATATGTAGTAAATTCATTAAACCTTAGTCATGAGTAAAATAATCCATGTAATACCATTAGTTGTATAATACCTGCATCTGATGCCTGCTTTTAATTTTTCTAAATACATTAGTTGGTTTCTAGAAGTTAAATGTAATATTCTACAGAGCCATAGACTGTTTTGCCACTTGGAATATCTCTAACAGTTGTCATGGGCAAGGCCACAGGTGCTATATCCTAAGTGTATACTGCTTTTATTTTTACATGTACAAAATATTATTAGAATAATAAATCATTGTGGTAAGGCTTCTAGAAATGAAAACGGTTGTAAATCTGTAATTTATAGAAAATTTATGTAAGAAAACTTACGTTGTATTTTAAGCAATTCTCCTGCATAATAACTTAGTTTAGAGTAAGAAATATGCATCTTATCTAAACTGATTTATAGAACACATGCTATTTTTACAAATATTTAAGAAAATTCCTAGATAAACTTTGGAACCAAAAACAATGTAGCCTAATAACAATGTCAGCTATACTTACAGTGTAATTTTATATATAACCTTTTATCTTTATAATAATAAATACTAACACAGCCATTTCGAGAAGGCAATTTTAATTTACCTCTATTGCTTAAAGGCTTTAGCTATTGTTTATGCACAAAAAGAATTCTGACTTTTTAAAATTAGTTTAAAATTTTTGGATCAGCTTTATAAAGAAACACATTGTTGTTAAATGCAGACAAACGAGAACCTTGCCATTTCTGCGTTTATGACCAGAAGCCAACAGAGTCAATTTTCATGTTTATTTATTCTTTGCTTTAGTATGTTATGTCAGTTGACAGTATTCAGAGCTTGTGTCGATGTAAATTGCCATAAAGCAAGGAAACACGGGCTATAGTACTGTCAGGGAGGTTCAGCACTGCAGAACAACACAATTTAAGAAAAACATTTGCAGAAAGATTCAGTGTCAGTCTTTGGAAATTGACTCTAAATGCAAATTGACATCAACTACTTTACAGTCTCCCTCTAACAAAAGAGATGGAAAGGGTGGAATCACCAAAGAGAATGCACTTTTCGGCATAGTAGCTTTCATGAAGACAAAAATAGGATCCCATTTGTTCATTCACAATGGATATTCAGACTCCACATTCTGCCACCCCCATGTTTTATTGGAGCCTGCAATTCTGCCAGGAGAAGGGTTGCCTCATGCTAATTCATCCTAATGTTTCTCCTCCTTCCTACACAGGGGAAGTCTTCCAACCCTTCCTACTTTTTAAGATTAGAAGAAAAGATTCCTCTTAAGCCAACCATCTCTTTGGTTACCTTTCTATAATGCCCTTATACTGATGAAATGCTGTTGTGTTTTACCTGAGTTTGGATATTGTCATTGTCTCCTGCTGACTCAGCATGCATTGTAGCCAGGATCCTGGTCTAAATTACTGTTATACAAAACCCTGAGCTCTTCTAATTTGCTTCTTGAGGAAAAAAAAAAAAAAGAAAAGAAAAATTCTGGCCAGGCGCAGTGGCTCATGCCTGTAATGCCAGCACTCTGGGAGACTGAGGTGAGTGGATTACTTAAGACCAGGAGTTCAAGACCAGCCCGGCCAACATGGTGAAACCACACCTCTACTATAAATACAAAAAAACTAGCCAGGTATAGGGGTACATGCCTGTGATCCCTGCTACTCCGGGAGGTTTGCAGTGAGCAGAGATCCAGACACTGCACTCCAGTCTGAACAATAGAGCGAGACTCTATCTCAAAGAAAAAAAAATAGTAAGTTCTAGAATCCTTAGGGCGTAGAGGCAATGGTAACAAATCAGAAGGTACATTACCATTTTAAAAATTTTTGTCATGCTTATACTCAGATCTCTTTAAACATTACCTACATTTTAAAAATTATTGTATGTAAGAGATAAACATACAGGAAAAATATTTGATTTTTGCTTTTGACCTGTGTCATCAAAATAAGATGATTCTCCTTATTTCTCAAGAGGCATTCCAATTTTAAATAGATAGGTAGAAAAAAAAAGTGATTTTAGCAGGGATTTACCTTTTCCTTTGTACTGGTAAGTTATTTTTATGTTGATAAATTATTTATACTTTAATGGAATTGAGGTGTCATCATCTTCCATTTATATTATTTTGCCTTCTTTTTTCACATGTTTTTTACTATTAAGAGAACCACAATAGGTGTTATTTGAGGAAACAGTTCTATAATATCATTCTTTTTTTAAAGTTAACAGTTTCCTCAAATATTTATGGGGAAACCTTTCTACTTCTCAAATTTGAACAGACAACTTTAGTCAATGCTTAGCATTGATCTTTTGACAGCTCATGTCCATTTCAACATTTTATTGTGAGATAGCTAGGAAATTAGTTGTAAGAGCAGAGAGGTAATTAGGTAGGTGGTATAAAATTTTTGACAGTTTTGACACTACTGATGTTTTCAGGAAAAAAAAAAACATACATATCCTAGTTTAGAGTGAGTCTAGCTGAAAATGTCAATACATTTTTTTAACTTAACATAATTTTTCAGTTTGAGATAATTGTAGAATACATATAGTTGTAAGAAATAATACAGAGAGAATCCCTGTACCCTTTGTCCATTCTCCCCAATGGTAACATTCTACAAAACCATGGAACAGTATCACAAGCAAGATATTGACCTTGATTCAGTCAACATACAGAATATTTTCATCAGCACAGGAATGTGACTATAAAAAAATTTAAATTTTTTTGAGGATTATTCTACCTCCAAATTCTTTAGTACTAAATATTCTTACATCTAGACAAACTAAAACAGGGTTTATAGGAAAAATCATTTGACTAGAGAGTCAATAAGCCTGAATTCACATCTCAGCTCTGCCACTATCACTGGTTTAATTACATTTGGGGAGTCACAGCGTGGTGGGGCCTCAATTTTTTCTTTTGGAGGGACTTAGTCTAAATCAGTGATTGTCAGCTAGAATGAAAGTGAGGGATCTCCTCTCTTGGAGACTTGTCAGAATCTTGGAGGAGACATTTTGCAGACACAGCCCAACTCTTTTCCCTCCACACTCCTACCTCCACCACCACCACAAGCAAATTCTGATATTTGTTCCTAGACTTCTAAGATTTTTGACTCCCTCATCTTCCACTGAGAATTGCTTATGGAAACAGTGTAATAGATTCCTAGCAAATCTTCGTGTACCGTGTGTCAGCAACTAGTCTCAAGTGTTTCTAACGTTCTTTTCAAGTTTAAAATAATAATAAGAAAAAAATATCTACAAAGAACACTAAAAATCGTTGTGCTTCACACCATCTAGCTGATGACTCATAAGAGTAGAGGAAAATGTGGTCAATCCATGAGCCAAATTCAGAGTGGCGCATGCAGAGGGCTTCCTCCAACAGGGATTTGAGAGAAAGGAGATCTGAGGAAATTCAGTTCCACTAGGGAATGATCCCACAGAAATGGAATCTTCCAGCTCAAGAACCTGAAGAAAGTGACTCACACTATGTGAGAATTTGACCCTATCTGATGCTACTTTCAAACATATTTGAGTATTTATAGTTTCTAATTTTTGGAATACATAGCTTTCTCTCTAATCTTGATACCCTATCTCCAAAAAAGATTTATTATAAAGTTAGAGCACAAAGAAAGAAAGATACAGTTGTGTTTTTATCATTATAATTGCTGCCTTAAGCATTTCTTTCTGTGGTCTAGTCTAAGTTATTAAACCTCCTTAGTTCTGTCTCCCTGATTGTGGCAAATACAAGTTACCAATATGACTCTTTGCTATTTCTTTCCATAAGGAGACAAAATATTTGGCAAAAAGAGAAAAAAAATCTAGGATTCCAAATTATAAGCACTGCTCATATTGAAAGGTAGAAAAAAAAAAGTGAGCTTGAACTGAAAATCAAACAAAAAGGTAAGAAAAAGAAATAGAAATAAAGTTTTCCTATATCCCATTAGGGATGATACATTAAAGAAAAACTGAGGATAGCTGGAAGTAATATTTTCCTTCAAACGACAGCTAAATGAGATCTTTGGACCTGTGCCACAATGAGTGAAGTCAGGGAGACAAGGCCGGTAGTGACAGGAGGTGAAAATTGTTTCTTCATGTGTCAGCCCCAGATTTAAAATAACTCAGAAGGTATAAAAGAAATTCCTTCCTTAGATAAAGATTATTTGTGGGATACCTGATTACGATTTAAGAGATATTGACAGTTAAAGGAAGGTGATTTTAACCTGGATAGCCTCCTGTTAAATCCAGTCCTCTGATTCTGTAAGGCAAATGACAAGGCTGTCTAGAGATGGAGTACATTGAGCAACGTTCAGATGAGGGAGCCCCGGAGACTGTGAGACAGACCTGTTCTGTGCCTGAGAGTATCAGTAATGACTCACAAGAGCTGGAGAAAAATGTGCTCAATTTATGGGCAAGCTCAGGGAGTTCCATGAAGACACATCATTTGGTACTAATGATACAGTGATACCACAAAGCACAGGAGGTGTAGCCAGCTATCACTGAAGTTAGGAACTGATTTGAATTAACCCAGTGTTTGAATCTGAATGCAAGAACCTGTATGGTATCAGATGCTAACTTCTTCATAATCTTGTTCTTGAATGGGTGCCAGATTGAGGAGTCTTTGGGATAGTTGATATTTCTTTTAAAAAACCTGATCTATATAAAGATGTATCAACCATGTGCAACCACTTTAGCATACCACTCTATATTACTAGAATAGAAAAGATAATTAGCAGAGAAAAAGAGACAAGGAAAGCTACCAAGAATTAGTGAAATATAAAATGTGTTCTTATTTTCCCTTCCTCAATAAAGGGGGAAACAAGGTTGTTCTAGTATCATCTGTGGGAATTTTACACAAACTATTTCAGGAGGAAGGTGGGTGACTAGATGATGGATGGACAGATGATGGATGGATGTTGGCTGAAGTGGGTATGTGCATTGAAAGAAGCCACAACAGAGCACTATCATTTGAAGTCACTTGAAGTTATTCCAAAGGTCGGGGGAAGAAAAGGGAAAACCAGAAACCACATATGAAGTTAGCAAAGCTGAGCCCGAGTCTGAACACACTGTGAGGAGGAAGCACCATTAGGGAGGTGATCCATTGCCAGTGGAAAGCCAGAAGCTCAGAACCATTAGCTGAGTCCATGCTCCTCCCAGGCAGGGACTCTCTGGTTGTCTGGGGAGATGATCTGAATTCACATAGGAATGGTCGTTGCCCCTCCCATGAGGATCATGAGAACATCACTAGGTCCAAACCACAAGTCGTTCTTGTGAAAGATAGAGTAAATAGTTGCATTGAATATAATCATAACTGTAGTCAACTTGCAGCTCAGGGGTATGTAAGAGTACAAGTAAAGCTCTTTATCCTTGTGCTGAACATTTTTATTAAAATGTATGAATGAAAAACTATTTTAAAAAATAGACTAGGTGTGATGGCTGATGCCTATAATCCCAGCATTTTCAGAGACCAAGGTGGGAAGATTGCTTGAGGTCAGGATTCAAATCCACCCCTATGATCTAGTCAACTCCCACCAGGTCCCCCCTCCAACAATGGGGATTACAATTCAACATGAGATTTGGGTATGGACAAATATCCAAACTGTATCAGGTGGTTACGTAGCCGCTGTAGAGAAGAGGAGAAATGAACTCCCTTAACGTTACAGCTAGATCTTACAGAATAAAACAGGAATTCGTTTTGATGGTATACAGAAAGGAAAATCATGTGAAAACAAGGCATAAGGCTACCAATACGTTTAATGGGAATAAAAGGAAGAAAGAATTAAGTGACTAACATATGTACAAAACATGCAGCTCTTAGATCCATGATCCTTCAGTGCTCTTTATACTTTTCATGGCTTTTCCCACGTGAGCCACTCAACTCACCTGAACTGCTGTGCCCCATAACCAGCTCCCATTAATTGACATTATACCCATCTTTCAAAACATGGAGCAGATACGGTCCTTATTCCCAGCTACAAGGATTTGTCAAAAGCAGCTTTTCAAAATGGTTGTCTTTGAATGTGCCTTATTTTTCTTATCACACTGTAAACTTTTTAAGTCAAAAACCCTATGATCAAATCATCATTACCATTTATTACTTTTCATCTTCACCTGTCTACCTCCCCTCTGCTCAACCCCAGCCCCTCATGCAGTATGTACACAATAAACATTTGTTGAATTGTGAATGAATACCTAATATTGACTTGCAAGGAGTTTCATGCCTCAGTTAAAACTTCCAGAAAATCTTTTTCCAATCCCCAGTTAGAGCCAGTATAATAACAGTGACATTTTTTCAACAATTACTTAAGTAACATTATTAAAGCAATTGTTGCTTTAGGTTGTTCATTAATAAAAATTAATGTATATTTTCTTTACTGTTAGAACAGTTTGATTCTGTATGAATTCCTGTTCCTGTTTTTATTATACTCCTGAAACCACAGCTTGCTTCTGGTTCATCTATTAGGCATTTGAAATGTTGAATTACTTTGCATTGCATTTGTTCTTATATTGTCTAGGCTCTGGTTGGCCTCCTAGGGTCGTCACACCATAATCTCAAACACAACATGTGCCTTGTGGCCCAGATGTTTTCCAAGAGGGAGTGCTGCAGCCAAGAAAAGCAAGATAGTATCTTGAATACCCAAAGGAATTGATATGACTAAAAAGCAACCGTACAGCCAACTGTAGAGCTGTCCAAGAAAAAGTGAGCCTATTATTTGTAGAGTTTAGGTTTTTGTGATCAAATAGTAGAATTTGCAAACGTTTCGTGATAAGATCTTTTGCTTCACAGATTCTCATAATATCTGCTTTTGTAGTATGGACTCCAGTGTTCAGCAGTTTGTAGATAAAACTAGGATCGTGGCAATAATGAGAGAAACCAAAAAAAGAAAAAAAGAAAAAAGGAAGAGTTCATGGACTATGTGTTGTTCATAAATGTGGCGTGATAAAAATTACCTTTCTGTCTTAATATTTGAAAATAACATAAAGAATGAACAAAAGTTGCTTCTAGAACTAAACTTGGGCTGAGGCAACTTAATAAACGGCTGTTTGTTGTTTTTTCTGTTTTTTTCTTCTGACAATATTTGCCTTCTATATTCTTGTCGAGAGCTGAGATACCAGCAATTGTGCTTTTAAAAAATTGTTCTGTCTCCTTGCAGTGAGGTCTCTTTTTTGGCTTACTTATTAACGAAGAAACAAATTACATATATACATATAGTTAATGTAACATGTATACACATATGTATATGTAACAATGTAATGCTATGTGTATACATATATGTATATGTAATATGCATATTTATACGTGAAATATAAATTATACCTATATTTTCATTTCATTTACCTGCTAGCTGGTTCACATCTTTTTCATATCCAATAATATAGCTCATGGCTTGAATATGAAACCCCGACAAAGTATGGAATTTCACATACATGTCATGATAATGTCCTAGTCAGAGTCAGTCCTACCTCTTGCTTCTGAAAATGTGTTAGCTTCTGTTCTAATCTTAATTGCATGAATTGGATCATTGTCTGGTTTAGAAGAGAGGAACCAGTAGGAAGCTGCTTTGGTTCTGGGTTCAATCTAGGACTTCGGGTCTATCTTAGGGAAAGCATTCTAGAATGCCCTTGTCCTTCCTGATACACTTTGATGCACCTTCAACTTCGAGGTTATTGACTTACTGTTATCTTTAATGAGGGGGTCCGATAGAGCCAGCTACTCCATGCTGATTTAGATCTCAATGCTTTTAAAATTCAAATTTTTAAAGCACTTGACTGTTTTCTCCAAATGAAATCCTACTGTTTTGTATTTAAAACAGTAAGACCAGATTTTCTCTTTTGAAGTAATTATAGGATCCCAAGAACCCTGAATTCCACTGGTCCCATGGTCTACTTATCCCCCCCCGCCCCTCACAGCAAGTCCCTGACCCCTGAGGCTGCTTCAGTGACTCCTCCACTCACCCAGCACCGTGTGAAAATGTCTGCTGTGCTCCAGCCAAACCGGACCTACTGTATTGCAAGTTTATCATGGCTGGACCATCCACCAGAGATGTATGCTGTAAGGACAATGGAGGCCTCTGCTAAGTACCTCCTGCTGCATTCATTCCCAGGGTAGTAGGTGGTATAGTTGCAAGACACAGAACCCAATATTTTAGGCCTTGCTCCATTTTCTCTAGGCTTCAAAACTCCGAGCCAGTTATAGTTTATACAAAGTCCAGGACTCCAAAGAATTAAAATCACCTCCTGGCCGGGCGCGGTGGCTCAAGCCTGTAATCCCAGTACTTTGGGAGGCCGAGACGGGTGGATCACTAGGTCAGAAGATCGAGACCATCCTGGCTAACATGGTGAAACCCCGTCTCTACTAAAAAATACAAAAAAAAAAAAAAAATAGCCGGGCGAGGTGGCGGGCGCCTGTAGTCCCAGCTACTCAGGAGGCTGAGGCAGGAGAATGGCCCGAACCCGGGAAGGCGGAGCTTGCAGTGAGCTGAGATCCGGCCACTGCACTCCAGCCTGGGCGACAGAGCGAGACTCCGTCTCAAAAAATAAAATAAAATAAAATAAAATAAAATAAAATCACCTCCTGTAGATCACCTGGTGAAGATAAACTCCATGGGCATGTAAAGAAAGCAAGAAAGATACACACATAGCTTTTTTTTTTTTTTTTTTTTGGAATATCAACAGTAACTTTGAGCAGAATGATTCTTTATCAGGGTTCTTGGTACTTAGGCTGAGCTGGTGATCACAAAGGAAATAATTAGAAATTTAAGCTGATTTTATTTTATATTCTTAGTAGGAGTATCTGGCTGCTATCTGTGGAATCTCTTCTATTAGTTACATGGAAACTTGGAGATTTTATTGTTTCTTTCTCTCTCTCTGTGTGTGTGTGTGTGTGTGTGTGTGTGTGTGTGTGTGTGTGTGAGCCATTTATTAATCCTAACTCCCCCAAGAAAAGACAATCTATAAATTTCATTTTCACTCACATTGAAAGGTGAGATGCAGGCTGGATCACACCTGTAAACCCAGCACTTTGTGTTGTCTTAGTGTTATCTTGAATGAGGGCGGGCTGATCACGAGTTCAGGAGTTCGAGACCAGCCTGATCAACATGGTGAAACCCCTTCTTTACTGAAAATACAGCAATTTAGCTGGACGTGGTGGTGAGTGTCTGTGACCCCAGCTACTTGGGAGGCTGAGGCAGGAGAATCTCTTGAACCAGGAGGTGGAGGTTGCAGTGAGCCAAGATCACAGCACCGCACTCCAGCCTGGGCAACAGTGCCAGACACTGTCTCAAAAAAACAAAACAAACAAACAAAAATAGGTGAGGTGCAAATTCTCTTCACGACTCTGCACTCCACGCAGTGCTCCATTTCCCCTATTGATAATACCACCCCAAACATACCTATTTTTTCCAGGTCTACGTTTCTCCAAATTGCACTAGTCATGCTGTTAAGAAACACAGAGTCTAAAAATGATCTGAGAAAAAAGAATTGCAATTGCAACCACAAAATTTTCTATATACTAGTGAATGGATAAAGATATTTATTGTGACAAATTGAGCAATTTTTAAAAATAGTTCATGTACTCTTGCTCAATTGATTGAAACTTTGGGAAAATGTAACTTTTTGAGTTGTAAGATCATGCAACAGTTAAATGAAGGAAGAACAGCAAAGAAGTTAAGGGAATTGTTGGTGTGATTAAGTAGTTAAATTTGTATTCTTCTCCCGCTGATTAGGGAGTTGTTACTGAAATACGTTAGCGAGATCCTTTTAGTTTTTCGTATGAATATTTGGTTTGCTTTCTGCCTTGATAATTAAAAGCGAATTGTGTATATCTTGTCTTTCCTAAAGAAAAGATAATTGACTTTATCGTGTCATCATCATCTTCATAGCTAGTAGTGCAATACCTTTCTTGAACATCCACCATATATATAAGACTGTTCTAATCTAAAACAACTCAATAAACCTTTAAGGTCTATTTCTTATTCTTCTTGCTTTATTTACATAACTTAATTAGCCTTCAAAGCCCAATTCTAATATGCATAATGACTTGAAGTATTTTCCAAATACAATCAGTGATTTTTTTGTGTGTGCTAAGTGTTCTCAGGACAGGGTCAAAACTACCTATACATACATTTACTATGAGAATTTAGCACAGTTGGCCTCTGGCAACAGACGCAAAGATTTATTCTGTGTAGCTATTTTCTAGCCTGCTGGATTCCAGCCAGTTGCCTAATGGATCATGAGTGAGTCAGTTTCATTCAGCTTCTTAGCAAAGTCAATTTGTCCAGCAGCACACAATTTTCTGTCATGTAAGGTCTTTGCCTGGCATTGCTGTGACAAACACAATCTAACTGTTTTGCTTCCCTAGATTCCAACTGAACTTTGGCCCTGGAAGCCTGGCTTAGATCATCAAAGTCCCCTCAAAGTAGGGAAAGATGGTGTAATGAAGGCTTCCTGGAAAAATCAGACCCTACAATTTACCTGTCTTCAAAAGTAGGTCATGGAACAAAAATATCCATGTATTAAGTTGGATTCATATTTGTGTATGCAATGAACAACAGCATTTGCCTTTTGATTACTTCGGGCCCAAATGAGCTTTCTATTTTAAGTAGCAGAAAAATAACGAAAGCAGAGTCCATCTGGAAGGGACAGAATAGCATTTGCTAATTAACCTGAGTCACAGGCCAGTGTTGGAAGAGTCAGTGTAGCCCTTCTGAAGGAAATCTGCCGAGTGCATGCCATACTAGAGCACCATGACTGGGCCGGAGGAGAAACACCCTCCTTCTCTACCTTCCTTCTGTACTACCACTCCTTCAAGATGGCCAAGTACGGAATTTCTCTGTCAGGGGTCCTTCTACCTGACATGTGCAGGTCCAGTTAGGCAGCTGAAAAGGAAACATTACTACACTTGTCAGGATTCTCACTACAAGCAAATTTTCATAGTCCTGGAAAGAAGCCACATCACCAAATGCCTTTGCGGGTAGCTGGCATGATTGATTGTTGACAACGAAGAAGTCACTCTTTCTTAAGGAAGAAACTGGAGTGACGGTTGCTATTTGCACATACATATAATCTTAGAAGAGATACCAAAGCTACATTATTCAGAAAGACTATTATTTTAGCTAATGGCTCTGAGGACAACCTAATTTGTCTTCTCTATAGGTCACTCATTTTTTTTTTTTTTTTTGAGACGGAGTCTCGCTCTGTCGCCCAGGCTACAGTGCAGTGGCACGATCTCAGCTCACTGCAACCTCTGCCTCCCAGTTCACACCATCGTCCTGCGTCAGCCTCCCCAGTAGCTGGGACTACAGGTGCTCACCACCACGCCCGCCTAATTTTTTGTATTTTTAGTACAGATGGGGTTTCACCATGTTAGCCAGGATGGTCCTGATCTCCTGACCTTGTGATCCACCCGCCTCAGCCTCCCAAAGTGCTGGGATTACAGGCGTGAGCCACCGCACCTGACCAGGTCACTTATTTTTTAAGTGAATATCTTCATTTCCAAAAAAAGAAAAAAACTTCACATTTCCAAAGTGGCATAAAAGGCCCTGGCCTGTGAGTGTAGAACAGAGGGTCCTCCTTTTCAACCAGTCTCTATTTCAGAAATCATTAGATAGAATGTATTTGGTCTGAAAAAAACTATGAAATTTTGATTCCCCTTGCAGAAAATGTACTTTAATGTGTATATTAGTTTTCTTCATTTCCTTCTATCTGATACAGTAAAGTCAAAATCTTGTGAACCATTGTGAAATAAGGAGAGATGCCCCCGTGAACAGGAACACTTTTCGTTCCCTTGTTCCTACATTATGTTTGTTAGGAGTATGTAAAAGACAAGTTAGCTCTGTAGACCCTCTTAATTTTGAGAAAGAGAAGCAGAGCATTTTCCTCTTTGATTCTGTTTTGAAATATTGCACATAATGATGCATACCTCATGCTTGTCTGCCTTCTCCTGGACTTTAATTTCTTCCTGTCCAGCTGAAGGAGATGGGCTTTGGCTTGGTTTCAGCTGTGCTTCCATACTGCTACACATCATACCTATCCGACCAGGTAGAGACTAGTGTATTCTTTTCACTGAGGGTAGATGGTCTTCTAACTTTAATCTTCCATTCTGCCTGTCACATCTAGAATCTATCTGGTTAAAACTCACGTTTTAAAAATGCATGTCCTAAATTGTATCCAACACTTGTTAATATCAATTATTATCATCATTTAAAGCCTAGAGTGCAGATGTTCATCATAATACTTTGCCAATATTCTCATGACTGTTTCTTTTTTCCCATAGATAAGTGTTCCAATTTAAGTGTGTTTTCCTTTCCAGAGTTTTCTATATGTAACTCTTCTGACATTTCAGAGATTGTGCTATTACTAATATTTAGTCTCGTGAGGTGCTTCATTTTTTTAAAGTATTCTTTATTGTGTTTTTTCTTCATGACCCATCATGGTGCTCGATCAGTTCCTTATTTTTTCTTTTGAGCATGACTAATAATAATAAAGTCTGAGCTCTGGTCTCATATCACATATTTTAATTGTATAAAGCAACTATGAAGACCCACACTGACAAGATCCTGAGCCTAAATAAAATTAGGTCATGTCTAAAAGATATCGTCCTTTGAGTTAAGCAGAATGTGTGGGTGTGTGCACATGTGAGAGAGAGAGGGAGAGTTTGCTCACAAACAGCTTTGACACTGATAATATTTTCCCAGGCAGCTTCTACTCAGTGTCCTTGTAGTAAAATCAAAGGACCTTTGGTGTGTACTCATTTTACAAATTAGGATAGTAGAGCCCAAAGAGAGTAAGTTATTTGCCAGAAATCCCACAGCGAGGATCCACAGGAACTAGGACTCTGGCTTCCAGGACCCTCCTGGTTCAGTCCTCTTTACTTTGAGTCAACTCTGATGGGACCTGGCATGGTGCCCTGCAATTCCTGATGATGCAAAAGGTAAGAGCAGGTAAAATTTTAGCACACTGATCAATCTTGAGATACTAAAACATACCAGCACAGTTGTGAACTCAAAAATTACTAAACAGGCTGGGTGTGGTGGCTCATGCCTGTAATCCCAGCACTTTGGGAAGTCAAGGCAGGAGCTTGCTTGAGCCCAGGAGTTTGAGATCATCCTAGGCAACAAGAACAACAACAACAAAAAAAAACAATTTGTCGGGTGTGGTGGCACATATCTGTAATCCCGGCTACTGAGGAGGCTGAGGCAGAAGAATCTCCTGAACCTAGGAGTTCAAGGCTGCAGTGAGCTATGATGGTGCCACTGCACTCCAGCATGGGTGACAGAGTGAGACCCTCTCTCAAAAGAAACAGAGAGAGAGAACAAGAGAGGAGGGAAGGGAAGGGAAAGGGAGGGGAGGGGAGGGGAGGGGAGGGGAGGGGAGGAGAGGAGAGGAGAGGAGAGGAGAGGAGAGGAGAGGAGAGGAGAGGAGAGGAGAGGAGAGGAGAGGAGAAAGACAAAGACTGAACAAAACTTGAGAAAAGCAATGTACTCTTATCACAGTTTTATGGGAAAGTACAGAAATGAATAAAATGCGAAACAATGGCATTTTCTATACTGAGAAATAGAGATACCACAGAGCAATCTAGGAGGAATTAGTTATACTGTTCTCTGTTGGATTACAAAGCGGAATTCTGAAAAGCACACATTGTTTGACACCCAGTGTGAAGTTGCTTGACGTTCACTGTGATGTTGGCTGGGACACTCTGCCAGGTATGTGTGGGTCTCCAGATTCATCAAATGACACTTGGTCAGAAGGACCTTCTTTTTGCTAATGTCATTAAGTGCCCTCTATTAAAAATCAGGTGCTTACAAATGAGAGTATTTAAAGAATCAGAGGGAGCAAGGTATTATGTGTCCCCTTGTTATAAAACTATAATATCCAAATAAGGATATAATCAAGCCAATTCTAAACAGTCCAAAGGCAAAACAAAAGAATGTGAACAGTGCTTTCAGCCAGTGTCTGGATGCTAAAAATCAGACGGACTAGTCAATGAAAGCGACCACAAAATTAGATGATTTTGACCCAAAAGAATGCCTTGGCCTCCCTTCCCAGAGTGTTTGCCAGTTTTCCATGTCTGCTCTTCCCCTCTTCACCCCCAGCCCCAGGTGGAAATGAAGATGGTTTTCCATTTTGTTTTGAAGAGAGAGCTTCATGTCACTGATCTATAATGTGAAGGAAAATATCTTCATCAAAACCAACATTCTTAGGAATACGTAGAAAATGAAAAGACTACTCATATCTTAGAAAAGTTTTCCTAAAAGTTGGATCATGTTGGATAATGTCATGATCCTTTTCACTTTCAATGTTCCCTAGTTCCCTTAGAGAGGGGAAAATTATATTACTGGTAGAAATCGACATTTCCTTTTCTTTACTGAAAAAATAACACAGCACTCTTTAATTGAAACCTGTGTATCTTTACCCTCCCCACTTTCTGCCTTTACTTTTCATTCACATTTAACTCCCGCAGCAATAATAAACTCTGAGCTGTTCTTCTCAGAGAACAACTCAGAGAGAACTCAAGAGCCCTGCAAATTATAATTTCAGAAGTATTGATCATATTAAACAGCATGAAAAATTTTTACCACTTTTGCCTGTACCTGCCTCTTACTTTTTTCACAAGTTCATTGAAGACGGAAGGCAGTAAAGCCTAATGATTCTTTTTCAGAAAGGCTAAAATACAATATAATCTACCTTTTTTTTTTTTTTGAGACAGATACTCGCTCTTGTCACTCAGGCTGGAGTGCAACAGTGCAATCTTGACTCACTACAACCTCCGCCTCCCAGGCTCAAGCGATTCTCCTGCCCCAGCCTCCTGAGTAGCTGGGATTACAGGCATGCGCCACTGCGCCCAACTAAGTTTTGTGTTTTTAGTAGAGATGGAGTTTCACCCAATTGCCAAGGCTGATCCCAAACTCTTGACATCGGGTGATCCACCCACCTCGACCTCCCAAAGTGCTGGGATTATAGGCGTGAGCCATCACACCTGGCCAATGTAATCCATCTTTAAAGATGGTTTACTATCATGAATTGTGTACTTGGTGTAGGTTAATAGAGTGAAAGTCCTGTAAGCTATAGGATTAGATGGATGTTGCCTGCAATTCAATTCCATCTGTAGAGCAGATTTCGTTGTCACATTAAACATTAGAGCTTAAGGAACAAGTTCTTCAGAGAAGTGGATTGAGAAAGATTGAAGTAGTATTGTGTGAGCTGAGCATGAGTCAGCTATTCTGTTAGAGAATCCCTAAATTACATCAGTGAAGACAGCCCTGGGCTAGTCACCTCTATGAGCTTTGTCATGGCTATAATTTTCATCACCACTCAGTCCTTCAAATAGATATTTCTTGGAGATGCATGGGTAATTAGAGAAACTCTCAATTCAGTTATTAAATTTTTCCTACTCATATCCAGAGTTAACTGCTCATTTTTGGCTTGAAGAAATTAGAGGATTGCTTAGTGCTGAATACTTGCCTCTTTGTTCTATAAGCTTGACAGAGCTTTCTTATTGGCCTGTATGATAATGTTGGACCATCCTCAAGTGCCTACAGTCTTTCCTGGGGCTGGTATAGTCCTCCAGCATAAATGCATAAATGTGTAATGCAGTAGAATTTCAACTCAGTGATAAAATTCTCTAAAAAAGAGAGCTAATTAATTTTAGAGCTAAAAAGAGGCCTATATCCAACCTATTTATGTATGTGCTAGAGCTGGTTACTGTAGAGCAATTAGAGACCAATAAAAAACATGGTGATCACTTCAAATTGAACTGTCTTACAGAAATAAATTGCAGAAGCAGATATGATTTTCACAAATCAGTGCAGTATGGCCCCATTACTTTTTATAGCATCTGAATTATGACTTAGACTTATTAAGAATTAGAAAAACAAATTTCAGTGCCATCAGTGATACCTCAATATAACACGGAACAAGCTGTTAGACATCAATATGCTGAAAAATGGCCGGGCGTGGTGGTTCATGCCTGTAATCCGGGCACTTTGGGAGGCCGAGGCAGGCAGATCACGAGGTCAAGAAATTGAGACCATCCTGGCCAATATGGTGAAATCCCATTTCTACTAAAAATACAAAAATTAGCTGATCATGGTGGCACATGCTTGTAGTCCCAGCTACTTGGGAGGCTGAGGCGAGAGAATCGCTTGAACCCAGGAGGCGGAGGTTGCATTGAGCCGAGATTGCACCACTGTACTCCAGCCTGATGACAGTGAGACTCCATCTCAAAAAAAAAAAAAAAGTGCTGAAAAGGTAGCAGCAATTTTCAATGAGTAAACACATAAGTAAAGGACAAGGAGAGAATTGCCTCTTTTCTATCACATTCAAGAAACAGCTGGAAAATGGAAGAAACATAGAAGGAGAGAAACATCAAGAAATACTTATTAGTGATTCCACTGTAGGAAAAGTTCATTACAGGAGAGTCAGGCGGGCAGTCGGGATCTTTTCAGTATCAAGGACTGATTTTGATAATGTGCCTACATTTCAGTGAGGCCATTTTAAGACATAAGCGCAGCATTAAGGTGTTTCAATTGCAGACATGCCTGTCTTTATTGCAGTGGGGAGAAAGCCGAGGCTCATAGAAGAGGCATGAGCATTCACGAGAAGGAAGAATGACCACATAAAGACCTAGGAGTAGGTGACCTGGGAAACTGTACAAGGGAGCAAAGGCCCCTTCTTCAGTTGAGTTCAGGATGGCCTTAGCATCAGTGTTTGGGGAAGAATGGTTCACATCCTCTATGGCTTACCCCATTCTTCCAAGGCTAGTTTCAGAGACTTTCTAGTCTTTCTTTTGGGGTCAAATATATCATGGATTTGAAATAATAAAACTACCCCCCATAGAGCTGTTACTTCATTTTCACTTTTGATATAATATTAAAATCTCAGGACTAGGAGAGATTTCCAGAAGCTGTTAAGTCTAACCACTACCTCCAGATAGAACTTCACCTAGATAGACTAAGGGAATATATTCCTTATTGAAAATATATTCCACCTCATTCATTTACAAATAAGGTGTAAACCTTCCTGGAAAAAATTTCACAAGTGCCATTATAAATGCTTCCACAGATAAAGACCTTAAAGCTAACCCAAAGTTATTTTGACACATATACTTAGATGTCTTAAATAATATGCATTCTCTCGATTCCATCTTTGTAAATTTGCATTTGGGTTCCCACTTCTTCAAAAGAGAGTGCATTTGTTCCATGACTAATTAGTTTGAAAATATGTGTGTAAGTAATTTTGCATGGATAAAAACTAACCATGCAACTTTAACTCTGCCTTTAATTAAGTAATCATTAAAAATGAAACTTGTCTACTTCCTCCTGTTCTGTAGTTGACAGTGATTGAGGGGCTTGGTATGGCTGTAGTGGCACAAAAATGGAATCAGTAAATTAGAGCAGTTGTCAGACCCAGATTCTGATTAGTTAAACAGCTTGCCTGGGTTAGTGATTAATGCAGTTGTAGGGAATGAAATCTGCTTTCCTAGAAAAGTCAGTGGAGAACGTTTAATGGAGTAGAATTATGTGACAGTTGTCCGGTTGTGTGAACCATCTTTGAACTTAGTCAAATGCGGATGTAATTTTATACTGAGACTTTAAAAAGAATGGAAAATGGCTTCAAACATAGGAGAACAAAATTTTCTGCTTTCTTTGTTTACTTCTTGTTTTATGTCACCGCATAAATGTGATCGGTACAGCTTTTGAGATTGTTAGTTTAGAATTCCTTACCCCTCGTTGTCTTGAGCCATCTTTTCTCTAGAAACATGCTAATATTACAGATGGTTCTAATGTTCCTATAACGTCAATGTGTAAATCCTTATTGAGCAATGTAGAGGCCTGGCTGTGAATAGGACAAAGAAAAAAATAAGAAAATATTTAAATGTACATACCTCCTTTTCTAGGATTCAATAACTCAAATTATTTATAAAATGTTATTGACAACTTTATTAAAAGTATAAGTTACACGTGATAAGATTCACACTTCAAAGTTTACTATTCAGTGTTTTTAGTAAAGTCACAATGTTGTATAACTCATTACCACTATCTAACTCTAGGATATTTTCCTCACTCCAAAAACAAACCTCCTACCCATTAGCAGACCCCTCCCATTTCCTCTTTCCACCCTTTCCCCAGCTATTCAAGTTATTTTTTAAGCAGATGTTCTGATTAAAACTCTGTATCTGTCTTTGGTGCTTTAGCTAGCAAAAAAAATAATGAATATAAAACAATTGCCTCCTCATATATATTGGTATATATAATTTGTTAGAATGTTTTTCATTTTACTTTTAATGAAATAATAATGAAATTTTAGTATGAATAACTGGTAAAAACTGTGAGTGAAATAATAGGTCAAAAATGAATGCTTTTATTTAACTCACAATTGATATAAACAAAAAAATCAAATGATCTAGTCAGGTCGAGTGTAAATTCTCTTAAGGAAATAACCGGTAATACTTTTCCGTGAGTGTAAAGACACTTATATGTATTTATTAACACACACATAGAACTTAGATAAGAATTATCTTTAAAAATATGCATCCTTTTTAATTTATTCAACTAGTATTTTCTTTTCACTACAGATACAATAAATCCTGGTATTGCTCGCCTCCACTAGTTGATACCTTGAGTTAATCCTGCACATCAGCTAAAAGAATAGAGCTAAAGTTTATATCTATGAATAGAAGGACTTGATAAACTATTTGATAATGTAAATAAGAGTAGAAAGGGAATATGTAGTGTATTATGCTAAGATAGTATATGTAATTCATGGGAGTGAGCATGCTGATACGTTTTAAGATAAACAACGCCATATTAATGCATATTCTTGCCCTGATTCCTTTTCATCTCCTTTCCCTTCCTCTCATTTCCTTTCCCATCCCCTTCCCTTTAGACCCTTGTCACACTGACCTACATTCACTTACTGGAACTGGCTATGTCCCCTCCTGCCTCTGGGTCTTTAAGCAAGGCCTCTCCTCTGCATGTCTAAACCCAATCCACGCAACTCCCACACCATGCTAGCCCTTTGCTTACTTAAATTAACTTATCATCCTTCAAATTTCAACTCAGTAGTACTTCCCCTAGAAGCCTTCTGCAACTTTCCAGAAGTCAGGTACTGTTCATGTTCTCAGAGCAACCTGATTTTTTGGAAGTAGCATTCGTGCTCCTATCCTCATCTTCTCTATTTTCCAAGAAGGATCAAAGAATTTATATCCATTCTAATATATATTGTGTAAGTATACTAATGATTCAATATCTTTTTAGAAAATCTTCAAGTTTGGACTTTTTGTTAAGTCAGACATCCTTTGCTTTCGAGAAATCTGAACTATTTTCTTTCATTATGACTGTGACATTCATTCCATGTGTTGAAATCAAGACGCAAGAATGCCAGAAATGATGACTTGCGAGTAATTGTCCAGTTTTCACTGGTAAAAGTCTGGCATCGCTCTCCCGGAAGAATAGCGACTCAGTGATAGAAGGGCATAAAGACTATGGGGCCAGCATATTTGAAGGTGATTTTTAAATATTAATCGTGGTCTTCAATGTGAGTAAGCCTGCATTTGTCAAAAGGTTTCATATCTTACAAACTCCTGATTTCTCCCTTTATTAAAATCTATTTTGAAGTAGGCCAAGCTGTCAACTAAAGTGAATGTGTTGAACTAAAAGATGATTCACTTTCTAAACTTGACAAAAATAAATGGAGAAAATTAGAGATTATAGATCAATTATCACTTTCTAATTTATTTCTATGATTTCACCCTGATTTATTCCACGAGCATTTTAAGATATTTTAACTATCCAACATTCATTTAGTTGAACAAAAAGAAAACGTGAAGGGTACGCCTTGGTAAATAAGGGACCCCCTTAAATTGAAACTTTCCCAAGTACATTTGAAAGTCCATAAACTGACAATGGATACCGAGATCATGAAATCACAAATGTGACTTTTCCTTAACATTTCATCACAAGATAAATCAAAGTGCTAGGAATCAAGTATCCTTCTCGGATGACTCTTTTTTGTAAAACTAACAACTTCTCATCTTTGAGACTTGACTCACATACCAAATATCAAAAATGGAAAATCTTTGAATTCTTTTTCCTGTTGTGAGAATACAAGTCATTTATAACAACAACAAAAATCAATAGGAAATGGATGTTTTAGGGAAGTGTATCCTGAGTGCTGTCTTTAAAGCATTGATTGGAGACTGCCCGCATCTAAAAAGTGACTCTAGGACATCACTCTCACGTATTTCCGTGAAGAAGCTGGTGGAAAAATGTGTTTTCTTCTAAAAGGCTATGCATGGGACATGTGTTAGTGTTCACATGTGCCTAATAGTCATACATAAAATCATATTTGTATGAAAATCAAGTGAATCCCCTGAAATAAACAGCAACCCATGTTTGGGCATTTGTGTTGGTAGAGATTGGCTTTTAAAGGAGAATAGATTAATGTATGATTATCTTGTCAATATTACTATGAATTGTTCTTTTTTGAGGCAGAGTCTTGCTGTGTCACCCAGGCTGGAGTATAGTAGCACAGTCTTGGCTAACTACAACCTCCTCCTCCTGGGTTCAAGTGACTCTCCTGCCTTAGCCTCCTGAGTAGCTGGGATTACAGGCACATACAATCCACACCCGGTTAGTTTTTGCATTTTTAGTAGAGGAGGGTTTCGCCACGTTGGCCAGGCTAGTCTCTAATTCCTGACCTGATCTGCCTGCCTCGGCCTCCCAAAGTGCTGGGATTACAGGCGTGAGCCACCATGCCAGGCCTGAATTTTCACTTGCAGAATTATCAGTCACTTCTTAAAACTTGAGGCGGGAGGAGTCAAGAAAATGAGGTGAATGATAAGGCTGTTTAGACTGTTTTTATTGTCTTACGGTCCCATTTTTGTCTTTCATTCTTCCTTCTCTCTAATGGCTGGGTTTTCAACAATAATACAGGCAAGCATAAAAGTTAGCAAATGAGGGCTAACCTACAAGTGCAAATTTAATTGGGTTTCATGTTGGTTTTCCTTAAATAAATCAACAGTTTTAACAGGGTGGCATTTAATTATATTTGTTTACAGGAATTTTTTATATTTGAATTTCTTTCATAACAGTGTTTATTGTGGTCAAAGGATAGGAGGGATGAGGAAATAATATTTGAAGACCATAGGGGCGTTCCCACCTCTGTAGTCTTATTATCTGACCTTGAAGCACTACAACATTCTTTAACTGAACCTATTAGGGGATGAACACCAACAACATAAGTCAGAAAAAGGTTTACATTGACCCCTTTGGAGTCTACATATTGTAGTAAATATTATTAGTTCTGAAATATCCTATCTGTTTGATTTCCCAAATGATTGTAGAAATAATTTGATCTTTTTTGTGCTATGATATTTTAGAGATAGCTTGCTAATGATGTTTTTAATATTTTTCTTGTTTCCACAAATACTTGACCTGGACTATAATGCCATATTTATTATAACTTACATGCAAAGCAGTCCAGTTGTTCTGATTCCTAGACTTTTCCAGTAGGATCTGAGACATCAAATCGGAAGTTAGAAAATCAATAACAGGATCAAATGAAATCAGTCTTTTTTCTCCTAATAACAGTAGGTCATAAAGAATGTTCTCCTCATGTAGGAAAATGTGAAGTCAACTTCTTGTTTGTTTTTTGAATCAGCTGAATATCATTTGTATATCTTTGAAGTAGCACTGTTACTTAGAATAAGAAAAATAATTATTCCTGCCACATAAACACATATAAACAAATCTTACGACTTTCATTGAAACGATTGTATTCTGTTACTTTCTTTAACTTCTACCTGTTTTTCTTCTTCCAAAACAGTTGTTTTCAGGATTCTGGGTATTGATAGGGATTTTTTTTTAAGTAAGGGGCAGTTCTGAATGCATTATTTTATGTCTTTTTTTTTTTTTTTTGGTAAATTGATGGGTACAGAAAATATAATTCAGCCTGGCATGGTGGCTCATGCCTGTTATCTCAGAATTACAGTCCCAACTTATGATTCCTGTAAGTCAGGTGGGAGGATCACTTGAACCAAGAAGTCAGAGACAGGGTCTCACTCTGTTACCCAGGCTAGAGTGCAGTGAGCCATGTTTGTGCCACTGCATTCCATCCTGGGTGACAGAGCGAGACAAAGAAAGAAAAGAAAGAGAGAGAGAGAGAGAGAGAAGAAAGGAAGGAAGGAAGGAAGGAAGGAAGGAAGGAAGGAAGGAAGGAAGGAAGGAAGGAAGGAAGGAAGGAAAGAAAGAGAGAGAAAGGGAAATGTAATTCATTTTCTACTGGTCAGCAGCTCACAGGATGGAACACATTGGAATAGAAACCTGTTGTATTCTTAACTTTTACCCATGACATGGCTTGTTTTAGAATACAAACTGTTTAGAACTAAGACAGGAAAATTTAACAAAGCATTAGATACAAAAATGTTCACAACATGTATGGTCTGTTCTTTAATTTGAGAATATTTTAAGAAAATTAGTGGTTGAAATCTATTGCTTTCATTGAGGTGGTGTTACAACACAATCGATCTTTGAAAAAGTGATGGCTTCACCAGGGAAACACTAGACCTCCACCGCAGCGACTCCTGCTAAAGATGGTCTTTGCCATCGCTGCCCTTTCTGACGCCTTTGTGTTTGCTCAGATTGGCACACTGATTAATTTCAGATGCCATCAGCAAAAATGGAATATGCTGAACAAGCACTTATAAAGTAGTGGTTCTTTATAGAACAGAGCTGTAGCCCTTCAGTAACAAAGAATGAGTCAGAGGAAATGAGTTACTTTAACAAATTGCTAGTTGCCTACCAGACATCGTAGCAAGGAATGATATATGCAAGGTGTGTTAGAGGCAATGTTTCTTTAATTTCTTCTTTCTATCTCCCATCTCCCAGTGTCCTTTGGGGAGGCAGTAGAGGTGGGAGGGACATATTAAATAAAAGTGTGACCAATTGCTGAATAATTTTTAGTGATTTGTTGAGCTGGATTAAGTGAATTTAGAGTCGAATCTTCAAAATGATCATTTCCTTTTTTCAAGAGTTTATAATCTGGATATTTTCATTTGAAGAGCGGTGATAGTATCAGGCTAAGGTTTACTAAATTGTACAAGTGGCTTTGCAGAAGAAAAAATGAAACGACTTCTGTATAATGAACTGGAAAATTAATCTACATATCATGTAAGCAAATAAAAAGCAATCATATATCTTATAATGGAACAACAGTAAGATAAACAAACAAAAGGGATAGTTAAAAATCTGTATTAAAAAGCAAATTCTGGTTTCCCAAGGCTCAAGAATTTTATGATTTCTGAAAAATACTTAAGTGTTGCCTGCACTTTCTGTGCAATAAATCTCATTATTTCATATTTTATTGCCACTACTGTCATGAAATTAATGGATCACATTTAAGTATTCCTTCTTGGAAAAAATATCACTAAAATATAATATTTCTCAAGTCATAGCACAAACAAGATTATATTTATCATTTGCAGACAGGTTTTATTGGTCCTGGTGCATTTAGTTCCCCCCCACCTCCGATGTGGCCAATAAAAGCTACAGAAAGTCTCATCGATGAAATTAGTAATCTGTGGGGACAAACATACCGTTAGTGCCTGTCATTCGAGATTTGCGATCATTGACGTGTGCTTTTTATGGCCTCTGAAAATATTGGTTTGACTTTAAAAAATGTGGAGTTGTTTCTATTGTTGGATATATTTATAAAACTCTGGACATAAAAATGCTCTTTGGTAGCCACTTGAATTTTTAAAACTATATTTAATAAAATGTAGCCTTTAGGAATAGCAATCAACATGGGATAAGTGACAATGTATTTTAAGTAGCCTCTACTATCCTTGATGAAAAGTGCTAAAGTGGCAAAATGTTTGCTTTAGAGATGTGCAGAAGTAGAAGATGTGTGAAGGACATTAGGTGTTTCTCCACTTTGAGAGGGAATCTCCTCTTGATCTAGTCTTTATTTTCCATCCCCGTGTGAACAAGGTACTAGTTGATGAATTGAAATCAGGATACCTGAAATTAAGACTTAGATGTAGCACTTTGTGATCTGCAAAAATCATATCAGATCTTGCTTAAATATGAAAATGTTTGAGTTTAGCCAAAATCACCAGCATCATTGGTGTATACCAAGTTTAACCCTGTCCTTGGAATAATAGAACTTCAAAGTTGGAAGATAAATCTTGAATAGTTTGAAGTTAAACCCTGCCTGCCGTTGCAATGAGTCCCATTGAAAAACATTTCCTATGTGTCCTCAACAAGTCTTTGCTTTCTTTAGTTACAAGGAGTTGCCCAACCTACCAAGGCTTCCCCATTTTATCTTTGACTATTTCTATATATTTCTTTTTAAAAATTATGGCCATATTTTAAGACACAGGGAGGGTAGACCCCCAGATCTAAAGGATGTTAATCTACTTAAAAGGAATTTGCTTACAGAAAGATGATCTAGCAAATGAGATAAAGTGAACTGATAAAAATTATCCAAACCCAGGTTTAGATGCCTATAGCAGTTTCACAAAAACTAAATCTTTGTCTCTACTGGATCTGAGCTGATAGCAGTGTAGTAGAGACCAAAGGTCTGTGACTGTCGTGGAGAAGCCCCTTTTGGATGAAGCTTTATGGAGGATTTTCAAATGTTAATTATATTTACAAACAGATCAGATGTAGGCATAGATAGAACATTTTATATCTTCTCTCATTTATTTTTCTACTGCTAGATAAATGGGACTTATAAATATCTGAGTAGATAAACAAGAAAGAATGCATACAGTTTTATTAATTTATCTGAGAGTCTATGATAAGCTACAGGGCAAGTCAAATGGAATAGTTTTGGCATGGGGCTTGCTGTGCATGTGATGGTCAGTTAGCTTTTTTCTAAGTTAAACTTGAAAACTACGAACTTTAAGAAGTGCATGGGTATATATAGGGGTGTGTGTGTGTGTGTGTGTGTAATTTTACAAGACTGTAGAATTATAAAATGACATTTGTTTTAAGGAAGATTTGATTGACAATTTCACTTAGCAACGTTAGCCTCTAATTATAACACTACAGATACCCAAATTTTAAAAATTCCTTTATAATAGTCCCTGAGACCTGGTGATTGGGGTCATAAAAAAGGAATGGTAGTTTTCTTTCAGAATTTTAAATTTTCTCAAATAATACTTCACCAAATATTAGCCACACTTGTTGTATACTTTGACTCCGTTGGTCTTTAAAATGTACAGTCATAATTACTCCTATGGAATAGGGATTTCAATAGAAAGAAAGCTTTAGAAATGAATCTCCCTTTCTTTGCAGATAAATGCTATTTAATTTTCAGAGTTAATACAATTCAAATTATTTAGAAGTTTACAAGATTCTATTATAAAGCCAGTTTGTTTACTTTTTAATTCTATTATCTGAATATTCTAAACAAGTAAGAAGAAATCTATTTGTAGAGAAAACAATACCTTTTAAAGAAAAATGTATTTTGTGCTGGGCTACAATCTTATTCATCACTTGACAAATGATACTTTTAATTCAGATGATTAGAGTAATTTATAATAAATTATATATAGCAGACTTGCCATTCCATTTCTATAAAATAAAAATACACTGTAATGTTTACATTGATTAGCAATAATAACAACACATTAGTAGTAGTAACAATATATTACCTAAAATCAGTGGTAATAATGTCCTATGATAAGATCGTACAAACTTAAAAGCTAGATTTTCTTTCAAATCTTATGTCATACTTCTGAGAGAAAGATATGAGGGGGAAAAAAAGTCACTATAGCAAAACGCCTACTCATAACTGTTTCCAGAGCAATTGAGGGGAGAAGGAAAGAATTAGTCAAAGATTGTTTCAAATTTAATATGAAATAAACTGTTACCTTTAACCATTCAGCAGTGACATGGTTGTATTTCATTCCAAAGGTGTTTACAGTCATATGAGTGGGTTTCTGTATTCAATGTTACAATAATTCAACTTGGAATTTCCCATTAAATATATTATAAAAAAGATTTAGGTACAGCCCCCTGGTGTGTTTGAAGCTGTGCACTCTGCAAACACATATATAAAAATATATTGAATTGGTTTGTAGCATTTTGAGATTTTTTTCAGAAGGAATGTACTTTAAAAAAAAATAAGTTACTGCAGTTTTCTTTCAGAAAATTGGGCTTTTTTATTAAATAATGCTAGTCCAAACTTAAGAATAAGAATATTTAAGCCTGGCAAGCATCTTTGTTCTCTCAATAAAAAGAAAAAAATTAGAGACTCTCTTTCTCCCTGGACTCATCCCCCCACCAGCTTCTGAAGATATATGTATGAAGTATTTTTTTTAATCTACAGGGATACCTTTTAAATAAAATATTCCTTTATTATCATAAATAATCTGTACAACAAAATAATAGTGGCAGTATTTGTAATAAAGTCCTAAAGGTTAAATCATCCTTATTATACTTAACATAATCCAAAAGACTCCTAATTAAGTTTTCCTTTCTGAATTTATAGTATCTTGATCTACAATAATTTTGGTGATGTTCTCAAATGTTCTTATATCTGCTTCTGAAATAGTAAAACAGATTATTGAAAAAGACCTCTGAAACAAAGCAAATAAAATAATGCATGGAAGGAAACAGCTTTTAGTCTTATCTCTAATGGAATCATGTTATTGAGTATTCTAAATTATGGAAAATGTCAAAGGTCATTTAGAGCCAGACCTCATGTGAAGAGTTCTTAACTTGAATTGGCTTCAGAAAAAGAGGTCTATGAAACTCCAAAATTGTATGCTTCGTTTTTATTTGTACATGTAAACAAAAATTGATAGCTTTCCCCAGATTCTGAAAGGAGTCCTTAACTCTCAATAAAAACCTCCTCTGAAAATATTCAAGACATTTGAGTAGGGACTTTGTGGTCAGAGATCTGAGTTTGAATCTCAGCTCTGCTGTTTTCCACCTGTAAAACTCCTAATCTGTCTGAGATATTATTTACTTTCTAATAAGTGCAGGTAAATAATACAGAATTTACAGGTTATTGTGAGAGCCTATGACATCATGTATATTTTTGCCCTGGCATATTGAAGTCACATAATAATGCTTTCCTTTCTTTCAGTTTCTCTCCTCTAAGATGACAGGAATGGTTAGCTAAAGCAACTGGGTGTTAACACGAGGGTTCCTTCTCTGTTGCTCGTTATCACACATGGGTACATATAACACTGACTGCCTATAGGAAGGAGTCAGTACCTGGGACAGCTTTCCCTGGTGGATTTTTTATGATGGAAAGCAACCACATTAACTGCAGTATGGCCCAGGGTGACACTTGACATCTGTATGTTTTATTTTTATTTAAAAAGTAATTTAAAATATTGCCTTTTCTTTCTGTTATGGAAGGAAATGTAAGAATGTTGACTGTTCACTAAGCCAAAGATTCCCTTTTTGCCTTCAAAGCTTTTCTCAAGGACATTAAACACTCTTCCTAATTACTTTTTATTGATTTCTTGACATTTCTACTCAGCATTGACTGCTTATTTTTAGGAAACAAAGAAGCCTAAGTGAAAAATGTTAATGGTGCATTTGAAACTACAAAGTTCAATATTTTAATCACACCTCTTATATGTAATCGTAGGTAAAAACGACATAACATTTTTGCCATGTGCCTCAGCTCTCTTATCACTGAAGTAAATAGAAAATTCTGTGATTCTCAGATTTCTTCTATAGCTTTAACTTATTTTGAACAAACCTGTGACTTACCTTGCCATATTTCAAATTTTATTTCTATTATTATTATTCATTTTTCTTTTTATTTTTTTGAGACAGGGTCTCACTCCATTGCCCCAGCTGGAGTACAGTGGCATGAACTGTAGCCTCCATTTCCTGGGCTCAAATGATACTCCCACCTCAGCCTCTCAAGTAGCTGGTACTACGGGCCCACACCACCATGCCTGGCTAATTTTTAAATTTTTTTATTTGTAGAGATGGAGTCTGGTAGTACTATGTTGCCCAGGCTGGTCTCGAACTCCTAGGCTCAAGCAATACTCCTGCCTCAGTCTCCGAAAGTGCTGGGGTAATAGGTGTGAGCCAATGACATATTTTATTTTATATATATATATTTTTTTGTCTCAAGAGGTTCTGAGAACATGTGCGTCTGTATTTCAAATTTTAAATGGGTTAAGATAAGGCTTGGCATAGTCAGTTGAATAAAATTCAGTAAAAAATCAACAGAATACTGAAGAGACTGATGAAAATTACACAAATTAAGTCACATTTTGCATTCTTCTTCCAATTTTGCAGTTGTTTGCCATTAGTAAACACTTTAAATATGTCTGCCGCTCTGATTTTTAGCATTATTTTTGTTAGGATAACTATGTAAAGCAAGTCTGATTAGATGATCCTCATATGTAATTTAACCAAACAAAAGTTAACTATTTAGAACAGCCCATTTATTTAAATGTTGCTCATTTAAATTACCTAACAGTCAGGAATTAACTTTTAATTAAGGAGTGCTACCATCAGACCTATTTTTAAGAGTTTCTTGTGCATGATTTGCATATTATATACAAATGAGGTTGAAGAAAATTACAGGTCAACAAAATGAACCTAACATTAAATGTCCCTGGAGATAATTTTTTTATTTTATATAATTTGTGTGCATCTCTTATAGAGATACTTTTTTTATCTTTTCTCCCTATCTCTTTGCTGTATACAATCAGCTTTTAAAGGATCTAATGGTATTAATTTTGCATTGGGGTCAATCAGAGATCTTATGCAAATATTAAATATTGCACAGGCATCATAACTAAATTCAGCATTGCATTTGGAATAGTTCCTATTGCCATAACTCCCTGATGATGTTTATAACTCAGCATATTTATATTTGTATGTGCATTTGTATGTATATGCATTTCTCTTTGGTCTCATAAAAAAGTAAAGTGTGTATTTTTTTTCTAACTACAATCATTATGAAATGAAAATTAAGTTGTTTTTAAGACATATTTTTTAAAAGGAAAATGATGATCATCTGAGTGGAGGTTAAATAGAATCCCTTATAACACTCTGGCGCTACGTGGTCACATCATTGAATTTCTGATAACTTTCCTATTATAACTTAGTCTAACTATTCAAGATAAGTTTAGTTTTCTAGTGTTTAGGAAAGCTTAATGAAAACTATAAGACAACAGACAACTAAAAAACTAGATAGATAGATAGATAGATAGATAGATAGATAGATAGATAGATAGATGATTGATAGATAGATAGATAGATAGATAGATAGATAGATAGATAGATAGATAGATAAACTGAAACAGACAACAGAAAGCTAGATAATGGAGACTGAACATTTTCCATGAGTGAAGACTAAAATGCATCAATTTGACTCACATGGGCCTCCTGCTAAGAATGCACAACCTAAAAGTAATATTTTAAGTCTCATTCTCTGACAATATGGTTTGCAAACATAGAGAAATATTCAGATGTAGAATATGGCTTCTCTAATGGCCTCGTTTGTTTGTTTGTTTTTAACTACAAGGTGACATTTATAGTTCTGGAATGAAAAAGGCATGACAGGGCAGGATATTTCAGTGGCTGTATTATAGGCCTAGCAAGTAACCTGCCTTGGAATTCCTCTTTATTATTTTGAGAACAAAGCCATGCCATTTATCTTTTTTCAGCCTCAGTTTGTTTGTTTGTTTTCAACTTTGAGAAAGTGTCACCTATTTCTTAGGATTATTGTAAGGACTAGAAGTGTTAAGATGCTAGAATGTCTGGCACATAGTGGATATTTAATGAATGTCAGTTTATCTTGTCTTAGCTAAGAATTTTCATGCTTTACTATACAGATAACTCTTGATTTTATCTGCATTCATTTCTTCTCCAAAAAAGGGAACCAGAAAGAAGAGAAGCAAAAGATATATCTTTACAATGCCTAGCTAACATTATCAATGGCAGACACCTACTGGCCGTGGTGAATATGATTTCTACTTCAAAAGACGAGATTACTGTAAAAAATTATTGTTACACTATCGAGTTATGCTATAATGTTATGCTATGAAGTTGTTATGCTATAAAGAGGAAAGAAGATGTTTAAGAACAAAACATGCTATCCAGAGCACACCTCCATTTTTGCAATTACAGAATGTCTTCTTTCTTTGCTTCTCATTTCTCTGGTTCTTCCCTTGTGACCTACCTTGAAGATCACCTGTAACCAGAACATGTAACCAGAACATGATAAATTGTGACCAGAACATGATAAATAGCATGCCCAGTAGAAATGGTAGTTGTGAGCACATTTAAAGTGCTTTGTGATGTTTTACTCTCAGCTGTATTGAAATATAGTTGGTGATGACTTATTTTAGAAATATGACTATTAAGAATTAGTACATTTATTTCTTCAATAATAAGAAAACTAACAGAATGGTAATCCCAGAATCTTAGTTCTACTTTTAACATTTCACACCCAGTAAGTTGGATAATGGATGGCAGGGTGAATCTACATAGGTAATAAGTCTGACATGGCCCTTTTCCTTATACTTTTCTCCTTGAGTCAATAATGACTTTGATGGTTCAGTCTCTCTGCACTTTATAGAAACCATATCCCAAACAGTATTTTCTAGACATCAGTTCTAGCATGTGAAAGAATCCGGATAGCCTCTCCGATTTTTATGCTTCTGGGACAGAAAAGTGTTTATCACAGGTAACGATGATAATCCAATTAAATTTGTTATGCCTTTCTTTACTTTCAAAGTTAATTTCCATTTTTCCATTTTGGATGCTGTGTTTTATGGAAATTGCCTATAAAGAGTCTAGTAGCTTTACATGTAATGGTAAGCAGGCATATTTGGTACCTTTTTTATTTTTTTATTTTTTTATTTTTATTTTTTAGTAAAAGGAGTAAGTAGGGAGCAAGTGAGCAGTGAAGGGTAATTTAGTATGTCTCTTCCTATTTGGCAGCAATGGCGCATGTTATTCAATCTTTAAATAATTTTTAAGGAACTTGTCTCTTACCATAAATTATGCCTGGAAAATTAGAAGTGCTACACATAAAAATTCTGTCTTTGGAATTGGTACAGATCCATGTCAACCTCGTTAAAATGATGACTTCTCATCTAACTTCAAATATTCATTTTTACCTTATTAAGTCATAGAGTTTAGCTAAGCACTGAGGGTATGTCCTTTTTGTTATTTTGATTCTGAAATCCTCCTGATGATTTTTAGGGTAGTTATGGTTAAGGTTTTGGTGCCACGCCTGATATTTCTTACCATTACTATGATAGTGATGGATTTCTTCTGTCTGGACCTCTGCTCTAGTGGTTCTCTGATCTAAGCATGGTTGGAACTTTGTACTGACCTCATGCTATGCCTAGTCACAGAGCTTGTAAAATACAGCCGAAGTTTTATTAATTCAGCTATATCTCTTATCTCTTGGATCATTCATGACTCCTCTGTCAGAGTTGTGAAAGTGGTCAGCTTTGTTATGTTGAGCCTGAAGCCCTGGTCCCACAAATCAAAAGACCACGTGACTCAATTCCCAGTTCAGTCATCTTTTCTCTTTCGACCTTTGTGTATATACTTAGTGTACCTGTCTCTCGAAAGTGATTCCAGCAACATAGATTACATACCCCACTTAACAGATAAAATTTCATTAGACTTATCAACGAAGTTCCTTTGTTGCCATATTGCTGTTACGATAGTCCTATATAGGAAACTCCAGCTTCCCATCAGGATTTGAAGCTAGACTTTACCATAAGTTGCAACAGCTGCCAGCCTGTTGACCCAAGAAATGTGGTGCATTCAAAAAGAAGGAACAAACTAAGGCAAGTAACCAGCCCTGTACAACAAAAATCCTTCTGGTTTCGGTAAACTATCCTGTGACTATCTAACTTTAGTCCTTGAAGGGTATTACGCCTTATTTACCTTACAAAACTGGCATCCTAGACCTTCCTAATTGAGTTGAACTTCAAATTCACTGTCTAAATCCTAAGAAATGCTGAATTTTCACAAACCCCAAATCCTGCCTGCTCTCTCCTTTTCTCCCATACATCCACCATCAGATTATATTTTTGTTTACTTTCTCTCTGATAATTCGAGTAAGTTTAAAAAAAAAAAGTGTGGCCAGAATTTTCTGTTTTCTGTGGATATTACTGTGGGATTGCCCATGCCTAGTTCCAACTTTTAAATAAATATATATAATAATATATTTATGTTATAAATATAATATATAATATACTATATAATTAATATATAATATATTTATATAATTAATATATAATATAGTATATAATTAAAATCTAATATATATTTATAACACAAATATATATAATATTATATTCATATATATATTTTTTTTGTTTTGTTTTGAGACAGAGTCTCGCTCTGTCACCCAGGCTGGAGTGCAGTGGTGCGATCTCAGCTCACTGCAACCTCTGCCTCTTGGGTTCAAGCGATTCTCCTGCCTCAGCCTCCCAAGTAGTGGGGATTGCAGGCACACACCACCATGCACAGCTAATTTTTTTGTATTTGGTAGAGACAGGGTTTCACCATGTTGAGCAAACTTGTCTTGAACTCATGACCTCAAGTGATCCGCCAACCTTGGTCTCCCAAAGGGCTGGGATTACAGGTATGAGCCACCACACCCAGCCAAGCAGAAATATTTTGATGCTATTAATGCATTTGTCATTTCTATTCTGTTTCATCCATGTGTTCTGCTTGTTGACCTTTGTAGTAGTCATTTACAGTGAAAATAATTGACAAATGAAATGGAGTTGTGTTCTTTAAAACAAACATACAAACAAAAACAAAAAATGAAAACAGACAAATGAACAAAATGGCCAAGTAGGTGTTTAAAGGCTTAAATAGAGCAAAGAATAAAATGGTATTTTTTTAAATGTTAAAGAATGATGATGTGTTTTAATACTATTGTTAACTAATGAATCAATTTATGTTTAGTCTGCTTAAAATTATATTTGGCTTCAAGATGGACTACTGCTATTAATTGATTAGACTGAAAACAAACAAACAAAAAACTAGACAACACAAATGGGGGAAAAATAATGAGATGTCTTGGACACTTTCCTGGCTGTAGGAAAAGATCTTTGATAACAGGAGTGATGAGATATAATTAAGCACAAAGTAACTTACATGCTTATTTATCAGTGAATCCTTCAGTTCCAGATCATTTCTTCTACAAAAAAACTAAAGAATAAAAAGCAGCCTTTCAGTCACTGGGTGACAGGATACACTTTGATTTTTCAAGGAAAGGAAACCCACAGTCACAGGCACACACATACACACACACAAACGCACACATGCACACGTACACATTCATGCACAAGCTCAAGCACATGGACACACAGTACTTTGGCAATTAGAGTGTTAGCTCCCCCAGCATGAGCTTCAGACCAGACTCAGTGGCTGTGATAGACCCCTATAGCCATCTGACAGATTTTGATAAGCAGCATGAAGGGCCAATGAAGGATTGCTGATGTTTTTTAAGACAGGCTCTTGCTCTGTTGCCCAGGCTGGCGTGTAGTGGCACAAACATGGCTCACTTTAACCGTGAACTCCTGGACCTCAGTTTCCCAAGTAGCTGGGATCACAGGCACGCACCACCATGCTCAGCTCATTTTTAAAATTTTTGTAGAGATGGGGCCTCACCATGTTGCCCAGGCTGGTCTTGAACTCCTGGGCTCATGCCATCCGCCCGCCTCAGCCTCTGAAAGTGCTGGGATTACAGGTGTGAGCAACTACACCCAACTGGATTGCTGAACTTTTATAACATGTCTCTGGGAACTAAGATCCTTTGAACTACCACCATTGTATTCCTAGGACTTGGTGTGACCTCAGTAGAGCAATGACTCACTTCCCTCAGGTTTTCAGACTTGGAGGAAAATCCAAGGGTCCATTTGTAGTATAATGCTAGGCATGAAAGGCGTGAGGAAATGATAGGAGCCTCCAGACAGAAGAGATCTCCCACCTGTGACTGATGTCTATTGAGAGACAATGCTATCCCTGTGATTGAAGTTCTAACACACCGAAAAAGTATGAAACCAAGAAAAGTCTCTGACTCTTTCAACAAAAGTGTTCCATATTTCAAAAATTTTCAGAAGTAAGGATTTCTTAAGGGAAAAGCCCTGAATACATCAGCCTTTTTTTTTTTTTTTTTTTGAGATGGAGTCTTGTTCTGTCACCCAGGCTGGAGTGCAATGGCGCGATCTCGGCTCACTGCAGCCTCTGCCTCCCTGGTTCAAGTGATTCTCCTGCCTCAGCCTCCTGAGTAGCTGAGTAGCCTCCTGAGGCATGCACCACCACACCCAGCTAATTTTTGTATTTTTAGTAGAGATGGGGTTTTGCAGTGTTGGTCAGGCAGGTCTTGAACTCCTGACCTTGTGATATTCCTGCCTCAGCCTCCCAAAGTGCTGGGATTACAGGCATGAGCCATTGTGCCTGGCCTACATCAGGCCTTTTTAAAGAATAGGATCAGAGGTCTTGTTTCTTCTTCTTAGCAAGGTCTTGTTTTCCTGGCAAGGCCTTGCTTTCTGCTTAGAGGCATCACTACAACAAGCCTGTCATCTGTCAACTTCTGAATCCCTTGGTGGGATTCAGAATTGTAACCCCTGTGCATGTCTCTCCATTATGGGAGTCACTGGATTCTGTGGTTATTGAATTAGAACGTGCCTCACTAGGTGTTGGCTATGCCTATTTGAGCTGAACTAGAAATACAAATTCCTGCTACACATATTTCATATTGCAAAGTGTTCTACTTTTTGAAAGCTTTTGAGTAAATGGCAAATCTCAACTGAAGACTTTGACTCTTCTCCAGGAACTACATTGACTATACAAGGAACTGAATTGGAAGAATGAACACAGCCTAGCATTTGGTTTTGAATGCTTTGATTTCTTAGGTGGCTTTGTAGTAATGGATGGAAAGAACAAAGATCTGTATTAAACACATGCTTGCAGCGCCTACAAAAATGGTTTATGTTTTAAAAGAAGAGGGGGAAGACCTCAGTCATTCTGAGTTATTACAGCTCCAGGAGATGGAAGTGTTTTATTAGCCCATGTACATGGATAGATACAGTGCTACCAGGAAAAAACTAATAAATTATAACTAAGGTCCTATGTATGGACCTTAATATTCCTTGTGTCTGACGATGCGGGAATTTAGCCAGGCAAGCTGAGATAAGGCCCTGACCTTTGCTCTACTTTTTATGATCTTCTTCCACATGCCCTTTTTTGGTTTAACTATAACCAAGATGATTTCCATTAGATTTTTCTAACAACTGCATGATGTGTGTGTGTGTGTATGCGTGTGTGTGTGTCTGTGTGTGTGTGTGTGTGTGTGTGCGTAGCAGCAAGGCCAGATGATAACAGCAGGATGCATAACCCCAATTTTTTTAATATTATGTAATGTAGAAAAGGAGTGCACACACCTGTTTGCTTCCTTCCCATTGAACAACATTAGGTTGAACGCCAACAATAGAAAAACAGGTGCTTTTTAGGTTTGGATGTGGAGCCCCAAAAATTTAAAAAAAAAAAAAAAAGAAAGAAAGAAAGAAAGAAAGAAAAAGCACAGGGCTTTAGAGAAGGCTTCTTTAGGCATAAAGTTAATTTATCATTTTGGCCCTGTTCTGCTAAAGATACAGAATTTGCAGCAATTCTACCTCCTCATGGCCTATTTCTCTGACCTAAAATGTGTATTTTCTTTACAGAAATAAGAATTATTATGACCAGCTAGTCCTGGGGTTGGATGGGGGCAAGAAAAAAAGAAAGGTGTTTTCTTTAAGTAAAGCACTTAAAATTATATGTTTTTTTGAAACCTGGTTTTATTCCTGTTCAGATTGGTCATGAGTGAAATGACATAGAGTACTTAAAAGAGTTAGATTTTCATGTGTTATTTTGTTACTATAGAATTTGTACTGGAAACCTAAAAACGGCAGATATACATTTAATAACACATTGTATTACAAGGAGAGATGTTTTGCTACTCTGATCGCGAACTTGGGAACAAGGAACTCCTGGGAGTTGTGGGAAAATATCTGGACTGAAATTAGCCAAGTGTTGTGGAGCAAGATTCATATGCTCAAACCTACTTTTACTGCTTCATTGCTTTCTATGCAGCAATTTTTGGCCTCAGTGAGGAAAATGTTGTGTTTGTGGAAACATAAACTATTTATGTCCACAACCATCACACAAACACAGAACTGCAGTAATTTGGCTAAATAGTATATAGCAACGTGCAGTCTGGGGTTTTAGAGAGGCGTGTTTCAAGCTGCATGTGCGACATTCTAAGGAATATTAGTCAGGCTTTTTGCCTGCAGAGCCACTGTTCAAAGAGGCCTGGCTCAAACCCGAAACACTTGGAAGATTGTCTAAATCCTAGAACCCATTTTTTGCTGTACTTTCAGGGAAGCTCCTTGCTGCAAAGTACTGAAAGTTTAGATTGTTTAAAACATTAGTCAGAAATCATTTCCTGGAGTGAAGATGCTTCTCTAACTCATAGGCACATCACTGCCTTCATCATCTGTGTACAAAACATATCATTTCAAGCCAATTATGGTATTGTCCATCTTAATGGGATCCTTTATATCAACAGACATGTAGTCTAGTGAGATTAGGAAAGCACAGTGACAACTTTAGCTGTAACAGACGTTTTAGTTTTACCAATGAGTATTGAATATTGAGAATGGGCCTCAGTTCCTCTGTTAACATGATGAGTGTTTCATAGATTGCTTGAAGAGTAATGAGAAAATGTGTGATAAGCAGTTTGAATGCCTTAGAAACAGGTGCAGCACAAGGTGTGAAATACAAAGGAACTCCAGCAGTTAGCTCTTCTCAAATTTTAATGTATATAAATACAGTGTCATTTCCTGAATATGATCCCTATTCTTTTTCCATCATTTTCTTGCAAACACTGTTATCCTCAAACCCTCTTCTACTCTCACTTCCTTCACTTGTCTCATCTCCATGTTTTCCCCTTCCAAAGGCTGTAGAATAGACCATTCGTTTAATTAATTATGACCCTACTCAAAAGCATAACTCTCTTCATGGCCTACATATTAAACATCAGTTCCAACCCGGTTATCAAGGGCTTCTCTGGTATGAATGCATTATTATTTTATAGCTTCATTAACTTCACCTCCTTATTTATAATCTATGTCCTAGTCAAATTGAACTGCTGCCTTTTACCACCAAACATGACATTTACTTTCTTACCTCTACATTTATGTGGTTTTTCCCTTTAGTGGAATGCCATCTTCTCCCACAACCATAGGCCAAATTCACCTTCTTAATGTATGACTCTTTTAATATAGTTCCCATTCTCACATTTATTGTTAGATTCATGCCTGACTGACCTGATTGATATTTTCTTTTGCTGCTGTGAATATGATCACATAATTTCCCTGGGTTTTCTTGATAGTTACTACTGGTATCCAACCATATCATCTCCAGATAGTGATTATTTTATCTTCTCATTTTCTAAAGTTATCTCATAATTTTTTAATTCCTGCCTTATTGCATTGGTTAGAACTTTAAGACCAATGCTGAATAGTAGCACTGCTAGTCAATATCCTTCACTTGTGTTTGACATTCATGAAAATCTCTTCTAGAGTTTCACTGTTAAGGGTCATTTAGATTATTAGCTAAAAGCAGATATTCTTAGATGATACAGAATATTATTCTAGTTTTACAATACAAAGACATGTTTTGAAAAACCTAAAATTATTATATTTTTGCATTTTGGCATTTTAAATATAAATATAAGCATATGTTTAAACAAGTACATATATAATATCCATTTAAACATGTATATTAAAAACCTGAAAATACAAAGGATTGTTTAATGAACCTCCATGTAACCATCAGCAGTTACCAGTTTTGTTTCATCTTAATCCCTGTCTTTTCTCTTCTCTCTTACTATTTTGTAGCAAGTCCCAGACATCTTATCATTTAGTATATAAATATTTCAGTATGTATCTCTACAAGATAAGGACTCTTCTATTTTTAAATATAGCCATAACACAATTGGCACACATAAAAATTAATGATAACCCCTTAACATTATTATTCATTATCTAATCCATGATCAGATTTCCTACATTTGTAGCTGTTTAAATCAGGATCTGAATAAAATTCACAACCATTGTGATTGGTTGCTATATTTCCTAATGCTCTTTTAAGTGTTGATATTTGAATTTTTCTCCTTTTTTCACTCTTTGTTGATTCTAGCCCTGGCTCCTTTTGTCTCCTTTTTCCACATTTAACTTTTTTTAAAGAAACCAGGTTATTTTTCCTGTAAAGTTCTCTGGGTTTTATTGCATCTCCTCTTGATGCCGCTTAATATAGTCCCTGTAGGTTACATGTATGTGGATGTTTGATTAAATTCAGGTTTGATTTTTAAGGATAATACCTAATAGTTTTATAAAAATTGACTTTCTAATTTCATCAAAGGTTGATTCATTATCCATTGAAATGACCATATGGCTTTTATTTGTTGATGTGCCATGATTTTTTTTTTTCATTTGTTGAATAAGATAATGAATTTACCTTATGATTTCTCTCTTTTGACCTTTCAGCTACTTTCATTTCTAAATGGGCTTTAGTTGATGAATAAATTAACATATGTCATTAAATGTCACATGGTAAATTCAGTAGCTTGTTGAATAACTGAATCCTTGATTCTTGTTGGATATTCAGTCCTCTTTGTTTTGATTTGTTTTGTTTGGTATGAAAGACTTGACTAGTTTGGAAAGTGACAGGTTAACATTTTCTACATTGACACGACCTTCTTCCACCCAAAATGATCCTGGTAGAAAATGCAGAGTATAGTGTGCCTTCCACATTTAGCCTGGTGAGATCTATAAATATATCAAATTAAGCCAGTCAAATGGCCTGCTGATATTTGCTTTGCAGGCTAGACAGATTGTACTCCTTTAGAATCTAAGTATTGATGGAAAAGGATTCAAGGGACAGCTTGAAAGTTTGTGGACTCCGGCTATGGAAATTTTATACTCATATAAAACTGTCAGTGATTAGTAGAAAATATATAGCAGAACTGTGTTTCTGGAATTGGATTCTCAGCTAAGAAAAGATTATTGGCTTTGTGAAAAAGAAAATGTAACTTTCTTGTAACTCCATTTAGTCAATTATCCACTATGGGAAGATACTTTTCTTCTTTGGAAAAGCTATGACATCCTCCAAGGTATTTGTATCATTGAGATGTTTCTCCTAAGAAATAGTAGACTTAGCATGATTAGACTGTGTCATGAGTAAAACGCACTGTCTGAAAAACAGAAAAAAAAACCCAGCAACTTGTAGGTTTGAAAAATAACCTTTCCTGGCAATCTTATTTTTCTAAGGATAACACTGTCTAATGACACCAAATCATTTGCTCAGCAACTGCTGGGAACTTAGAATCTGCTTTCTGTTTAGCTACAAATGAGATCAGTGTTACAACAAAAATTATAATTTTGTTTTATGAGGAGAAACACCGAAAGGTCACTTCATTCTGCTGAATAGGAAGAAATAATATCAGGGTCTGCCCAGAGACCTTGTAAGGGAGAGAGGAATCTTACGCACTTAGGAAGCATTTTCTAATTCACTTATGTGACCTTGGGCAGCCTTCCCCGTGCACTTTTGTGAATTCTTAGCTAGAGATATTTTATTAAAGATTGCAGAACTATTCTTTTGAGATTATCTGTATCCTCCTTTAAAATATAGGATAAACTATAAAATGTGCTAAGATCCTTGATAGTCCTACCATTCTATATGTGTTTGAACAATGCCAAAGCCCAAGTTCATCAGTTAAACCAGTTAATCTCCATTGGCCCTTGGTGTCAACTTGTTCTTTGGACAAAGTGTCACCTTGTAGGAAGTCTGTAAACCTCTAAGTGCTCCCAGTGTATTAGCTAAGTCCTGAGTTCCATGGAGTTAGATGCCCTAATTCTGCTTTAGAAAGTCCTGGTTCCATTAGTGGTCTCCTGAGAATTCTTCTGGCTTCCCTTTTTGTTTCTTGAGCAGAGTTCAGTCAAGGAGAGGTCAAGAGAGATGATATGTTACTTCCAGTCACTGTATTGGCTCTGGGAACCTCCAACTCTAGGCAGGTTTCTTTGATCTTCTCTGGTCACTTTCTTTCCTTTTCAAGTACATATTTGCTATTCAGCAAAGTATTAAATGACTTCTCAGGAAAAAATGCCAACCCAGAATGACAAGGCTTCCGTGATTCTGAGCCTGACTCTGAACCTTTCCTTTGGAAAACTAATGACTCCACCTATCATTCCCTTGGCATTTAGAGAAGCTACATTAGGTGGCACAGCTCTTTCTACTCAGCTTCTGCTACAGAGCTTCATCTTCAGGAGCCATCTCAGCATTTTTTCCCCAGTAGGACTTCAGTCTGCTCATTATACCTAATTGCAAAAGAGCTATATTCAGAGCAAGAATAATAATTTCAGATTTTTTAACTGGACATCAAAGAGCAGGAAAGTATGCAGATTCCTAAACACATAAGCATTGAAGATATTACAGGTAAGGTTAAAAAAAAATCCTGTAATTTTGTAGTGACTAGAAGTTTAATTTTCAAATATTTAAAATGTGCATATTTTATTAAGCAAATGGTGTAGAGTTATTTAGTTTAATTTTCTGTAAGTAACTCATAAAGAATTGTCCTAAAAGCTGTGGGTGAGGACTAATTCATTCAAGGGAAACAGGATCTAATGATTGCTTTGTGGGGTATACACTGTATACTCATGCTAATTCCTGCTAATTGTCAAAGAAGAATAGTGGCTCTTTATCAGCAGTTTGCATTTGTGTAATGGTCCTGGTCTACTGGTTTTGTCTCCTTCACTGATAAGGAAAACACCATTTAAAACAAGCAAGAAAAGCAAGCCATCCTTTACAGCATTATTTTTTTAGCCTGTCTTGAGAAGAAAAAAACCCAGCAGTCTACGGGAAATACTGTTTGATTCCATGGGAAAATATTTAGTAACAAGCAGAGAACACCTGATTATTTCTCAGCTATTTATTCTGCATATTTACAAAATGGACAATAGTATTATTTCCAACATCTTAAGTTGTAAACAAAGTTAATATTACATTTCACATACCATGGACATGACACTATTTTAAAATATTTTATACTTTAAAAAATTGTTATGATAACACATAATATATAATATTGTGAGTAAGTTTAATTCTTGTAATTTGGAAATTCAGTCAGAAATATTAAAGAATTGTGTAGATCTTGAAAGGATAAAATAATCATGCATTTATACTAATTTCTCTTAAATTGTTCAATTTTATTTTATAAGGAAATTAAGTGGTTATACATTTTTGACAAGTAGTTTTGATAAAGTTAAACATAGATTATTGATATTTACTTAATGCTTTATAATCATTCAGTGATTGTCACTCCAAGTTAGGCCATCTTTTTTCATATTTTGCAGAAGAATAATTTCCTAAGAAACAACTATTGAGGCTTGGTTATATATGTAAAATTTCAGTCTGGACAGAATTTCTTTTTTTACTTTTGTTTGCTCAATATTTATGTCATCAGTAATAGTAACAGTATCATATATTTGTGTGGAGTATTGGCAACTGACAAAGTGTTTTAATAAACTTGGCAACAACCCTTTGGTATCTCATTTTGGGGTATCTCATTCTAAGGCAGGTAGATAGAGAGAAGTCCCACAGCTAATAATTGGCAAATTGTGCCTTGGACCTGATTCTTCACAGCCAACTTCAGTGTTCATTTCACTACATTTTATCTATGAAGGTTTTCTTCTAGGGAGAGTTGGTCATGGTCTTACAGTTTTTAACCCCAGTGATTTTGGTTGTTATCATTATGTCTTGCACATAATAAACAGTCACTAAAGAATATGGGTCAGGCGTGGTGGCTCACGCCTGTGATCCCAGCAATTTGGGAGGCTGAGGCGGGCGGATCACGAGGCCAAGAGATGGAGACCATCCTGGCCAACATGGTGAAACCCCATCTCTACTAAAAATACAAAAAAAAAAAAAAATAGCTGGGCATGGTGGCTTGTGGCTGTAGTCCCAGCTACTCAGGAGGCTGAGGCAGGAGAATTGCTTGAACCTGGGAGGCAGAGGTTGCAGTGAGCCAAGATAGCGCCACTGCACTCCAGCCTGGCAACAGAGTTAGACTCTATCTCAAAAAAAAAAAAAAAAAAAAAAAAAAAAGGATTGTGGAAGGAGGTGATGAAGGAAGGAAGGAAATAAGAAAGGAGGGAAAGAAGGAAGGAAGGTAAGAAAGAAGGGAGGGAGGGGCAGGCTGGAAGGAAGAAAGAGGGAGGGCGTGAAGGAAAGAGGGAGTCCTGTTGTGTGGTAAAGGATTTTTGGAGCCCCTAAATGATGATAGTTGTCCCCAAGTTCTCAGCTGTTTCAGAGAACTGTCCAGCTTCCCCCGCAATTATCATTTGTCCTGACCTTTTTTGCCAAGGCAGACCAGGTCTAGAGTAAAATACTACAAAATACATTCTGTGGTATTAAAAAGGAATGGCCAAAACCGTAATTACTTTTGCACCAACCTAATAGTAAGTTACTGCTTTACCTTATACTTTCTTGCTTATAATACTGTAGTTGCTGACATACCAAAGAAAGTGTGTTTGGGATAAAGTGGTCACATAAATGGCAAACATCAAAGTAACGTCAGATTTTGTAGTGTTTCTGATCGCTGTTCATTTAGTAGTCACTGGAAGATAACTCCCAAATTGTGAAAAACTAGCCACAAATCGGAGGGAGACAAGGTTTAGGAAGCCCTGAATGAGTGAGAGCTACTTCACCTCCTTCCTGGAACAACTATTGCGAGGGGGGTCGTCTTTTATATATTGAAACTTATTTTATCTTCCAAATTTTAGTGTACCTTTAATACAGCTCCTCCCACCTCCCCGAGAAAGAATGCTGTTTGCTCTGTTTGGCATAGGACCCTTTGTGTCTGTTTCATTATGTCCTGGTTGAATGACCAAATGGAAACTGATTTAGGAATACTGAGTGTGTACGGCACAGAGAAAAAATATCACTGCAAAATTTATAGGCCTGTGTAAGACTGTCAGGGCACTGTGTTCAAAAAAGGAGAGCAAAAGGAAACCTGGCGAAAATCTGAAGGGTGTATAGAGCACCATCTCCATCCTGGGTTCTTCTGACAGTTATAGCTTATTCCTGTGCTTGGCTGCTGGTTTGGAGCAGCTGCTTCCAGTCAGTTAACACTTCGCATCACCTGGGAGCGCATTGCTGCCTTACAATTCGTGATCATTTTTTGATCTCACTACTGCTAAAGGATAAAAGTGCTAAGCATAATAATCCATAACTGTATGAGATACTTGCTACTTCATTTCCTTCCAAGAATCAGTTTGCTGTCAAATATCCCATTTCAGGTAATGATCTAAGAATTTTTTAAATGAATATGTCAGAGCTAGGGGCTTCAGGATAGCATTACGAGGATAATCATTTCAGGGAGATATATTTTTAAGGCCTTTTAAAAAAGGGTTGTTTCTAGTTTTTAACATATTTGTTCATCTTATTTTGATGATCTCATAAGATCAGAAATTCTAAGGAAGAGGTATGTCTGTATGTTGCTTATATCACTGCTATTTTTTATTGTTAGTTTACATTTTATAAGGAGTGTCTACATTTTGGGGGGAGGTGGAATGTTGGTTTTGTCGTTTTTAGCAAAAGCCTTGGCGTTTGTCCTGAGAGAGCCCATGCAGTGTTTGCTGTTCAGGATGCATGAAGGGTAATCTTTAGCAACCTGTCAGAGATGCAAAGGCCACTAGGGTCTGCTTGAGGTTCAGAGTTCCTCTGCAGGACTGCATGGTGACAGCACACCACAGGTGGCCCATTCAGCACTGTCACCTGGGGCAGCAAGGATACCCTGCTCCATTTGTCATCCCATGGAATTCTGTCAGCAGTTGAAAGCCTTTAAGCACAAAACCTTTAACATTCAAGGTAAACTTCCTAATTTTTTTTTTCTTTTTTTTTTTTTTGAGACGGAGTCTCACTCGGTCATCCAGACTAGACTGCAGTGGTGCGATCTCAGCTCACTGCAACCTCCACCTCCCAGGTCAAGCGATTCTCCTGCCTCAGCCTCCTGAGTAGCTGGGACTACAGGCGCCTGCCACCACGCCCAGCTAATTTTTATATTTTTAGTAGAGACAGGGTTTCACCATGTTGGTCAGGCTGGTTGCAAACTCCCGACCTCATGATCCGCCCATCTCGGCCTCTCAAAGTGCTGGGATTACAGGCATGATCCACTGCACCCAGCCAACTTCCAGTATTTTTAAAGGCAATTGCCGTGGATGAAAATATTAATACATAGCACCTAAATAAGTAGTTTTCACATGAAAGGATAATATTTTGTTAAAATTATATGCTGTGTGATATATAGAAATGTTGTATACTCCACAGTTTTACAGACCAAACAGTGAAAATCGTGTTTCCCCTCTTCTTGAAGATGTTAAATTATAACTGATAATTGATGGTAAAAATCACCTGTCTACTCATTCTTTCTTATTCCTTTTGTTTAGTTGTTTGCTTTGTAGGCCTGGAAAAGATGCCTTGAAATGTATTTTGAAAATAACTTTTTGTTGGAGTAATAAAAAATTAGTCCAATTCTTATTTATCCATAGTAGTGATTCCAGAATAACATGCATCTCCTTAGGACTAAAGTTCTCCTTTAAAAAAATAAATAGCATACATCTTTGAAGTCCCCAGATTTCCATTGTCAAGCTTTTTTTCTCATTGGTACATACCCAAATTAAGAGCCTTCCCTACTTGCCCGTTAATGTTTGCTGCTATTCATTGAATGCCAGTTTTTTTGTTTTGTTTTTTTTTTTTTTTTTTTTTTGGCCAATTCCTTTATCTAGATTATTCATAATCTCTACAGTATTCTGTAAGAGTGCCATTACCCCTGTTTTCTTGATGGGAATATTGAGCATCTGAGTGGTTAAGTGACTTATTCAAAGCCAGTAGGAGACAAGATTTGAACCACATCTGTCTCCAAAGTCCAAGTTGTTTTGAGTGTCTTTTGCTGTTATTCGAAAAAGCCATGCTGAGATCAATGAAAGAGGTCAAAAACATGCCTTAGACAGGATAATAAGAGGCAAGCAAGGCCATGAGTAATTCAGAAATGGAATAATCAGATGTTGAGTATTCTAGTCAGACAGAATAAAAATCAAGCAGGGGAGAAGACAAAATTAGGTTATGTGTCACAACAAAATGTAGACTTTCGAAGGAAATGAACAGGAAAGGCAGAAGAAAATGGAAAAGTAATATATGGCAGGTCAAATAAAAGTAAACAAGGGCATATGAAACTCACATGCAAATAATAAAATAGAAATTAGTAAGGAAGACAGACAAGGAATTAAAAATTCATAAGAATGTATCAGTAGACAAGAAAAAAATTTGCCTCTAAAGATGGATTTTTTTTTCCTAAAAGAGTATATAGAATCTATACTGTCTTGATATTATTGGTTTTGCTTTTCATCCTGATAATATCATTGATAAACATTGTATACATTAGACTATTTTTGGTTGGGACTGAGTATTGCCCATGGTGTTCTCAATGATATGAGAAGAAGCACCCTGGTACTGAATGCCCTGGTGGCCTGGGGCTGAGAGGTTTGGCTTGTATAATTCATGCACCCACTTTCATGTAATGTGAAGTTTGACAAGTGAATATTAAGTTCATTATATGAAGGTGTTGCAAACCAAACTTGAAACATATTTCTACCTCTCATTCTAAATGGAGATATTTTGTTGTGTTTTAGTCTACATTTACAGTGATATTAGACTCTTTCCATTTCCCTAAAAGTATGATGACATTTGGACATTCAACCATGTTCCTCTAAGAAATTAGAGTAGAAAAGAAATTTAGAAGAGAATGAATTCTAATCTGCATGTTAATATGTATCTGACTAATAATCTGTAATGTTTTCATTTGGAACAAATAAGCCAACTTGTGTTTCTTTTTCAATATATACATCATGTCTAAAAAATATAAAGTCAATAGGCATGTAAAACATTTCAAAAATAAAAAATTTTATCAATTAATTGCCATCAAAAATAGATGTCTAAATTGAGCTGCACTGACATGACTTTATACCATTACCTTGAACCTTCCTGAGAAATGTATTTTACTTAATGACAATAGAGCTTCTCTTTTCCAACTACCTGGAAGATAAGATATTGGTTAAAAAATGTTGAGCCCCTTTTCCTATTTAGTTATTATAAAATTAGTTAACTCTATAATTCTCTCTTTTATAATTTGATTCTATGTAATTAGACCCACGAAGTGCTTAACTTCTTTGCTATTGTTTGTAAGGTCTGCAAGTGTAGTGAAATCTGTACCTTATATGAACTCTTCCTTTTAGGATTATTTCAGATTAATGGCTGCTTAGAAGGGGAGAAAAAAATGTCAATGTTAACCTTTCTCCTTTCTCTCCTCTTCAGCTACATCTACATCCACCACTGGGACAAGCCATCTTGTAAAATGCGCAGAGAAGGAGAAAACTTTCTGTGTGAATGGAGGCGAGTGCTTCATGGTGAAAGACCTTTCAAACCCCTCGAGATACTTGTGCAAGTAAGAAAAGAAATTCTGTATGTGGCTTATGTCTATAACTCCCTGTTTCAGATGATTCTATGTCTCATGATGTATTGTTGCTTTTTTTCCAGTTTTGTTGCATCATGTTGAATAATGCTGTTTTATATGTTGAGTGTTTTAAAACATTCACACCATTCGTCATCACTCCTCTGTCATATCCAGAATTGCTTTTTGCTGTTTTCAATGTGTGTGAGGTTTTTTGGGGTTTTTTGTTGTTGTTGTTGTTTGTTTGTTTTTACCATGTTATTTATATTGTTGCTTTCCTTGTGGTTTTTCTTGTTGTTATTCAGAAAAGATGTGCAGATATCACAGAGGCCTATAACTTTTGATATCTACTTCTACATCCAATGTATGAATTAAGCTGCAAGATAATGTTGCTTTCTTATCCCAGTGATCACCTGCAAAATGAATAAGACAACAAAAAGAAGCAGAAGGGCAGAAGATTACTTACTGACATGTATCTGTTACACTTGGGATTGTCTTATTGTTGCATAACTATTTTTTAAATGGAGTTTAGTTTTATATCACCAGTAAAAAAAAAAAAAAAAAAAAAGAGAAAAAAGCAAATTGCATATATTTGGAAATGCATTGTGTGTAGCATCCCTGTGGGTGACAACAGTGTTCTTTCATTTGTCTATAGATCTATCTAGAATAGCACTTTCTTTCCAATAACCTGAAGGAGTGATGTACCATTAAGAAGTATCCAATTTAGGCCCGGGCACGGTGGCTCACGCCTGTTATCCCAGCACTTTGGGTGGCCGAGGAAGGCACTCTTACAGAATTCTGTAGAGATTATAAATAATCTAGATAAAGGAATTGGAAAAAAAAAAAACTGGCATTCAATGAATAATAGCAAATATTAATGGGCAAGTAGGGAAGGCTCTAATTTGGTCAGGAGATCGAGACCATCCTGGCTAACACTGTGAAACTCCGTGTCTACTAAAAATACAAAAAATTAGCCGGGCGCAGTGGCGGGTGCCTGTAGTCCCAGCTACTCGGGAGGTTGAGGCAGGAGAATGGCGTGAACCCGGGAGGCGGAGCTTGCAGTGAGCCGAGATTGTGCCACTGCCCTCCAACCTGGGCGACAGAGTGAGACTCCGTCTCCAAAAAGAAAAAAAAGAAAAGAAGTATCCAGTTTATTCTCTCTCAAAAAGCAGCATAAGATAGTGATAGTTTCAGTACATTAAATATTTAAACCTTGTAGTAAAATCTAATAGGACTCATTAAAAAGTACATTTATTTTGCCATGCATTTTAAGTCTACTATTGATATTTTGTCCACATGTGGTATATGGACTTAAAATTTGATGTGGGTATAAAAACATATTTAATGTTTTATTGAAATGATGAAAATACACGTTTATTTTGCTGTTCACCAATAGCTGTATCCCAAGAGCAAGGTATTTTAAAAGTCGTTCCTTAAAAAATGTAGTGTAGAACATCTAATAAATTTTGCCAGCAGTCCCCAGCTGAAAACACGCAGTGAGGCCATTGTTCTAAAGCAGCAATGCTTGTTCTAAAGGAGGGAAAACCATTTTGTCATAAAAATTGTTTTCTGCTAGAATATTGGCATGGGGCTTAAATCTTGACAAGGAAGAACAAGTCTGTTAGAGAGGCAATTGAACTGATAGGGGCAATTAGCAAAATGAAAAAGGCACCAGAAATAGTGAACAAGGACATGTCCCTTTTACATCACAGAAATACTATGTAAATATTTAGTGCCAATTCTAATAAAATCTTAATTATGTTTATAAGTAAGGAAGTGCATCTTAAAAAACATATGTTTTAAAGGCAAAAAAGCAACAATCGAAAATGCCATTTTGTAGGCTATGTTTTGTTGCTCTCTGAGCTGTGGTAGATTGGACGTGTCTGTAGTGTGCCTGATGGGACCTCTGGCTCTGAACAAGCACCTTCCAGAACTTCTCCTTTCTTGCACTCAAAAGCTCTTCTCTGAAAAGAGTGGATACAGTGCCAAAACAAGACAAGTTTTGGTGGTTGTATAGCTGATTTTATCAAAGACAGACAATTTGTAAAAGTAAATATAATCTGTTAGAGTGAATAAAAGACTTGGAGCCAGAACAGTAGAATTCTAATCTCAATTACTAAACATCTCTTTTACAGAAATAAATAATTTTTAAAAGCCAAAGTGAAATGATAGGTAAAAGTCTTGCAAAAATATTAAAGCAAGATGAAACACGAGTATGAGGCCAGGTGCATGCTGTAATCTCAGCACTTTAAGAGGCCGAGGCAGGCGGATCACTTGAGCCCAGGAGTTTGAGACCAACCTGGACAATGTGGCAAAACACCATTGCTACAAAAAATACAGAAAAACAATTAGCCAGGCATGGTGGCATGCGCCTGTAGTCCCAACTATTCGGGAGGCTAAAGTGGGAGGAACACTTGAGCCCGGAAGGTTGAGCCTGCAGTGAGCCAAGATCATGCCCCTGCACTCCAGCCTTGGTGACAGAGTAAGACTGTCAAAAAAAAAAAATTAAGAAATAAAATAAAAAATAAAAAAGAGTATGTAGAAAAGATCATTCCTTTTAGATCTGAATTATCTCATATGACTATGTTTATTGTTTAAAAAATAATCTTAGAGATTCACTTCTTGATCATTAAAATATTCAAATCTATATGTTTGCAGCAGAATAAAAATCTGTCTGATTTAGTCTTTAGTTCTGCTGACTTGCTGTGAATACAGCACAAATATGAGACATCCTCATATTTATCATAGCAAATTGGGATGAACCAGGTTTGTAGTTTGTAAGATTTTCTCTGATCAAAATAGAAAATGCCAAAAGCTGAGAAGTATAATCTATAAAATATGAGGTTCGTTTGTTATATGGGGAAACCTTGTTATTTTTTCCTAATCTTAAGCATACAGCATAATTGTATTTTAATAAATCTCCTTGAAAAAACATTTAAATTATAGTTCCTTAAATTCATCTCCTTTTTAAACAATGTACCCATATTATCTATGTCTCATATTTTTACTTCTTCAGAAAAGCATCTGAGACCACTATATTTTAATTATAGTAACGAAATGTGATCATTTTTCATCATCGCTTTGCAAAGATTTACAAGCTGAGTGAGTGCATATGATAGTTTCTGCATACCTCTAAGGAACCAGGGCAGTTTTTTTCCACATATTAATTTCAGCTATTCTTTAGCCCTCCCACGTCCAATACAAAACATGCAATCACGTAAGTGCTGTTCAGTTTTTTCATTTTAATATTGTGCCAACAACTGTAATTTTTCTTCACTTAGCACAGTTTCTCATTAAATCTTAAGCCTAATCCAGAATTTAAAACTTGCTATATTTTAAAAATCTTGAAGTGAAACATTTGTTACTCTTCTAATAATTATTAAAACCCCAAGCCTTGAAGGAACACTGCATCCTCCCTAATTGTCTAGTGGATCATTCTTGCCTTCTAGTTCTAAGCAAATTATATCTTTTTTTTTTCTTTTTTTTTTTTTTTTTTGTAATTAGGATCTTTTAGGTGTTTTAAATTAGTACTGGATCTTATCAGAAAGAAAATCTCTGACATCTATGATTTTGATAACTTTCCTCCTCCTTTGGGATGGTGACTTTATTCATACATTAAAGCAAGCCAGAATCTTGAGGGAAGAATTGGAGAGTATATTTTACATCCAAAATATTTCAAACCTTTCTTGTTAAATGAAACTTTTTCTTTTTAAAAATCCTGTTTGTAAAACATCTATAGCACTAAAAATAATCACCACTGAGAATTTAAACACAGACGTATTATACTAGGTCGTATGATAATACATTGTTCACTAGACCACTTGAATAGAAACAGAAGACATAAAAATACTGCATTGGCTCATCATGGTCCTGTCTATGAAGCCAGTTCATAGTTTCCATATGGTCTATCTGTCTAGAGCTAAGCATTGCTGAAGCTTGAGCCACGTCATTGAAAATCAGCTTTATCCCTGACTAAAGACATGACTCAGAAACACCACAAGCCTGGAAGTTTCCAAGCAGTCTCTCTGGTCACCTAATCTGCTGTTGTCTTCTTGGGAGTTGAAGTAGAAGATTTTACAACAAGTCTCTTGTCTCTCTGCTTAGAACAAGGTGTTTTGAATGGATTAAACATATTAGCAGTGAAACACTTCTCTGAGGAGAGGTTTCCGGATTGCTTGGACCTCCTCCTGGGGATTGTGTGGCAATTTCAGTGGTAGTTCTTATCTTTTATATTTTTTTCTCTACAGTAATTTAAAATTTATTCTGTGGAAAAAATAGTTACTATTCCAGATTATATAAAGATGAGAAAAGAATCATTCCATTTTGTACCCTCTGATGCTTTATGTGGTCCTGTGGTTCAAAGAAACAAGATACATGAAATCGAACATGAAATTGTCCAGTTTTCCTCTTGCATCTTTTCTTTATTCTTATATATCTGTTCTTCTGAACAGCTTCAGTGGAGAAGTACTTTGGAAGATGTTGATGTGATTTTTTTTAATCTAAAAATCATTTTATATCAGGCTGTGCTTGTAAGTCCAAAATGTTGTCCAGTGGACAGATGTGCCTTCATCTGGAGGGGATTAGAGTTTTAAACTACAAATTTTGGTGAACAGTCTTATGTCCTTTCACTTCAACTCTCTGGACAATAAATTTATTTATAACATGAAGTTAATATGTTCTCCAAATTTCTTCCCAGGGAGTCAGTGAAATTAAATGAGTTCATTTCTGCTAAAGTACTTTTAACTCTGGGGAAGCAAAATTTATTTTTCCTTATAATAAAAAGTAAATGGTAGTATTACGTTCTCTCAGTAGACATTGGAAAAATATATACACCTGTTTTAACAGACTGTGTTATCATGTTTAATTTCTTTCTTTTTTTTTTTTTTTTTTTTTTGAGACGGAGTTTCACTCTTGTTGCCCAGGCTAGAGTGCATTGGTGCAGTCTCAGCTCACTGAAACCTCTGCCTCCCAGGTTCAAGCAATTCTTCTGCTTCAGCCTCCCAAGTAGCAGGGATTACAGGCATGCACTACCACGCCCAGCTAATTTTTTGTATTTAGTAGAGATGGGGTTTCACCATGTTAGTCAGGCTGGCCTTGAACTCCTGACTTCAGGTGATCCACCCACTTTGGCCTCCCAAAGTGCTGGAATTACAGGCATGAGCCACCACGCCTGGCCCATGTTTAATTTCTAATTCTTTATTTAAGAGTAGCAGTTTTATTTGGTTTGTTGGGACCACCAACTATCTTTATAACTTTTCTTTGATAGATCATTTAATATTTCTGATCGTTAGTTTCCTTATAATGTAAAAACAATAAAAAACGAACTTAATTTGGAAAGATGGAAGGTGTCTATAAACATAGACTTTTATAATTTTGTATAATGAACGTTTATGAAGCCATGTAGGGCCTTATTATAGTATACATTATTATAAGAGACAAGCGTGAAAAACATAACCATAGGAGACAAAATCACAACAAATATAATACATTAAGTTTGATAAATGAAATATTTATCAAACTTAATTGATAATATATATTATGTAAATGAAATATTTATCACATTATGCCCGAGGTCGCAATTTTTTAAATTTTTGCAATCAGACCTTGGCGATGACCTTGAGCAGTAGGATATTAAAAACTCCCACATGCTTAGTATTCCAATAATGGGACACTAGGCATAAATGAGTTAGCATTTGTTTATAGAACAGCTATTTGCCAGGCATTTTTTAAAACACAGAGAAAATGTAAGGAATGGTGTCTGATCTCTGGGAACTCAGTCTGTTTAAGAAAATGAAATTGCTAAAATAGAAAATCAATAAATGAATATATGCCAAATGGTACAATGCTGACTATTAAGGTAATACAAATTTAAAGAAGGTAAAGAAAAGACTGAAATAAGTTAATGAAGACTTTTTAAATATAATGATCATTTATAGAGTCTTTCCTTTATACCAGGAAGGCATTGTGGTTGTAAGAATTCTTTCTCTGAGACACGGTAACATGCAGCTTAATTCTAGGAAGTAAAACAAACAAATGAATGAAATAAAAGAACTAAGTTATCTGGCCACTGCACCCCAGCCTGGACGACAGAGCAAGACTCCGTCTCAAAAAAAAAAAAAAAAGGAACTAAGTTAAACAGTGGAGCCACTTAATGACCTCTGAAGGTCCAGCAGAGGACTTTGGGTATATTAATAGCTAATAGGGAGTCATAGTAACTTCTGGAGCAGGAGAGTGGCACCATAGACATAGCAGATGTTTAGGGAAGCGAGTCTTCCATACAGGCTAGAAGAAATCTGGGGACTAAGTAAGATGGGAAGAAAAAAGTCAAAGACATCAAAGGCACTAGCTAAGGTTAACATTTTATAAAATACTGACATAATGATGCTGATGATAGTAACTTTTATAATATGTATTAGTAGCTGGATTAACATAATTAAACAAGGGGGCAACGGTACAAACTCATAGTTGTGTCCTGCAGTCTCATCATCATGGCTGCAGAAAGAGAAATTTGGAAGAAATAAACAGGATATATACTGGGTTAGGACTTCCCGTCCATAAGAACACACTGCTAACTCCCATCCCAGCCTAGAAGAGTTCTTTCTTGAGAATCAGTGTTACACTTGCCTGTAATACTTCTCTGTTCTTGAATATTGTAACATTTAACAGATACAGACAGTATTTGTGAGAGCAAGTGGTGGGACTCATGTGGCTCTAGATAATGCACTCTTCAGACAACTGTGTCTTCTATTTCTTTCATGTGCTCATGTATCTAGAATCCTACACTGTGCTTATGAGGAATTTATTAACTCATTTAGCCTTTAAATCACTGAGGTACAGTTGAAGAAAATTCTTTAGTTTTTATAGGATTCAATTCAGGTGTAGTTTTGCCTAAAATCAGGTGCATTGACTAAGTGTTCTGAATAGCTTCGTTCCTCTCTTATAAAAATCAGCTGGGCAGCTATATACATTTATTGAGCTCCTATGAGACAGGCTCTGTGCTCATGCTACTTATAAAGTAGTGAACAAAACCATACTGGTCTTTGCCTGATGGAGTCTATAGGCTACTGAAAGTAACCATCATGTTTCATATAATTAATTGAATTATAAATCACAGGTTTGCCAAGTGCTATGAAGGGTATTAAGTGAGCTAAGGGAAGGTACAATGAAAGACCTAGTCAGAGGCTGACTCTGCTCCGTGGAAAAAAGAATAAAAAAAGAGTATGCAGTCATACTCTTGAGATGTATACAGAGTCAATTTAAAATATTTCATTGTGCGTATATACCACATTTTCTTAGTCCATTCTTCTGTTGGTGAACACTTACATTGATTTTATAACTTGGCTATGGTGAATAGTGGATTTTTTATAACTTGGCTATTGTGAATAGTGGATTTTATAACTTGGCTATTGTGAATAGTGGATGAATATTTTAGCTAGATTGATTTAATTATTCCACGTTGTATTCATAAATCATAATATCACTTTCTACCCCATAAATATATACAAGTACAAATTGTCAATTTACAGGAAAATGAATACACAATTTTGAAATATTTATATTGAATGATTTAAGGTAAAAGTGAATATTTAGATATTTTATCACAGAATGAGGCTGGTGAAGTGGATAGAGCTGTAAAGCCCCTCAGAACCCCTAAGCTGTTTGACAAGACAAGGAAACTTCCTCCAGAGAGGAAAACCAAACCACAAATTAGCAGTCGATATGTCATTGTGTCACAATGACATGGAGATGTATGGGATGTAGATTGATCCCATAGCCGATGAAATTTTTTCACTCCCAACTTAAGGATTCATCATGTAGAGTAAACATGGGCAAGAGTTTTAGTCTGCAGATGAGCATTTCAGAGCAAGCTGTGCAAACAGAGATTTGGGAAGGGCACCAAAGTTCAAACAAGAAGTTAATTCACAAACACTGCCACCCTCATTATTGGGATTGTATGTCCTGGACATTGAAAAACATCATTTGAAAAGCCAGGACAACTTAGGTTTTTGTTTTGTTTTGTTTTTTTCTCAGCATTTACCCATGAGTCTAGTGTGACCAATCTGTATCCTCTTATCTCATGGATTGGAAACTAGTCCCCAGATTACCATTAAAAAGAAAATGGAGGATATATACTGTCTGAACAGTGGTGGGGAGATATAGGTTGGATCTGAAGGAAACATTACTGGAACATTTTATATTTAATATTTTCTTTAATGATGTTAAAGAGGGCATTCCCTTGGGGAAATAAATGTCTTTTGCAGATGATGCTAGAAAGAACACTAAAACACAAATTAGAAAAGCATATACAAATCTTGAGAAACTTCACTTAAAGGTAGATAACAGAATGAGGTTCATCTTGGAAAAATGCAGACTAATAGTAACAATACATTTGGGAAAGAATAATCTACAACACAGATACTCAGCCAGTGAGTGGGCGAGTTCTAGACAGAATGCTAAGCTGGCTAAGAGGTGAGAAAAGTCCGTGTTTGCAACACAATACTGTAGGAAAACAGACCAGCACAGTTGGAGCTGGCGTAGACACTGCCACCTCGAGTTTACAAACAGAGAGAGCAAAGACTTTGGTGTGTGATGCTTACTCACCAATATTCCTTGAGAGAGATGTGTTGACATTTCCATCATTTAATATTTGTAAACATAGACATCAAATAATTTCAAATACCACAGCTAGTATTGAGCAAAAGCAGACAGATAACAGGGAGTTTTCATTTTTTGACAAGGTATTTTTTAAATTGTCCAAATATTTCACTGTGGTGATGACTAGAGAGAGAGGAAATATCAGCTGTATTTTTTTTTCTTCTTGTTCCTGATCAAGGGAGGGTTTGATGAAAATGAAGCTGAGAAAAAAAGAGAAAGGATGTCTAAGGATGGTTTATAAATTGACCATAAATATGTGGTTTATAAAATTAACAAACCCTAGCCAGAAGTTTCTTGGGGTCTGTGAATATCTCTGAATATGTCTAGAATCTCCACCAAGAAAAAATGGAAAATAATTTATTCAATTGAAATATAAAAGATACACCAAGCATTAAATTTATTTCAAAATACATGCATCTATGATTGATTACATAGTAAGCATATCAGGATATTAACAGTGTATTGAAGTTATTATTAACCACAGTTTTCATTATACTGGTGCTGGGCAGAATTTTGGTTAGTAGAATGCACTGCTTTATTGAATTCGAAGTAAACCGGTATTTCACCAACAGTATTTAAATTCAAGATAACAGACTCACTGTTAAAGAATCAAAGAGTCTTTTCCAAACTGCAAACGTTATGTTAAAGGATTTTATTCGCGGGAGGGAGTCTGTGAGAAGGATACTGGGAGTTTCTGTAAAAATTATTTGAGGGCAGGCATGGCAGCTCATGCCTATAATCCCAGCACTTTGGGAGGCCAAGGCAGGTGGATCACCTGAGGTCAGGAGTTCGACATCTGCCTGACCAACATGGCGAAACCCCGTCTCTACTGAAAATACAAAAATTAGCTGGATGTGGTGGTGCATGCCTGTAATCTCAGCTACTGAGAGACTGAGGCAGGAGAATTGCTTAAATCTAGGAGGTGGAGATTGCAATGAGCCGAGATCTTGCCACTGTACTCCAGCCTGGGTGACACAGCAAGACTCTGTCTCAAAAAAATAAAAAATAAATAAATATCTGGGAGTCCACAGAGGAGAGTGTATCATAAACTATAAAAATAACAGACAGATGTTCAAGATTGACCTGTGCTTGGCAAATCAATTAACTGTATGAAAATCTTTCTTTTTTTTTTTTTTTTTTTTTTTTGAGATGGAGTCTCCTTCTTTCACCCAGGCTGGTGTGCAGTGTCACAGTCTCTGCTCACTGCAACCTCTGCTTCCCAGGTTCAAGCAATTTTCCTGCCTCAGCTTCCCAAGTAGCTGGGATTACAGGCACCCGCCACCATGCCCAGCTAATTTTTGTATTTTTGATAGAGACAGTCACCATGTTGGCCAGGCTGGCCCCGAACTCCTCACCTCAAGTGATAAGCCCACCTTGGCTTCCCAAAGTGCTGGGATTACAGGTGTTAGCCACCACACCCTGTCTGAAAGTTTTGTTTGATAAAATTGTTGATCAGATACGGACACTGTGGTCTGATCTTAAGTTCATTTTCACAGACATTTTGTGAGAGCCCATTATGAGCCAGGCACTGTGCTAGGCATGAGAGATACAAAATGATCAGAATGTGATCACTGACAGAATGTGATCAATGTGTCGCAGATCATCACAATACAGATAAGTGCAGTGAACGAGGTCAGGATAGGGTACAATGCAAAAGCCAAGGAAAGAATTCTCCCCAGAGCATAGAAGTGGGTGATGGGGAGGTGGAGGGCAGGGAAAGAGTGATGCCTAAGTTCAGAAAAAAAAAACTGAATTTTCACCCCATTAATAACAAATATAGAACAAACATGATCATATTAAGAGCAAATACTAAAATTTTTTAAAACTCTGATTTCCATCTTCTAATATTACTGATTAATGAAACAAATGGTATATACATATATATATACACACACACATACACACACACACACATATATATTTAAAGCTACAACAAGTACTTGTTATTCAGATCCTTAGATTATTCTCAGACATAAAATTCTTGGAATTTGCTCAAACTCGTGCCAAAGCTTATTGTTGAAAATCAGCTTTGATTTACTATTATTCTTATCATCCAGGAAAGTGATGGATTGAATGTTTAACATACAATGTTGATAATAGAAATGTATCAGAAGCTGGTCTCCCTAGTCTGTTAGGAGTAATTCCATAGAATTTCACAGAGCTTATAGATCAACTGGGTTTTCATTTGCATGTGCTTTCTCTACACAATCAATGCAGTGTGCAGTTTGCTTATGCAGAAACTATCTCAGTTTCTGCTTTTCCTTTCCATCTCATTTGGCAACAAATTTAGATGTCTCTGAAGTCTACATCCTTTTGCTGCTGAACACTTGAGTTGCTTAGGCACTTGCAATTTGTTTTACCTCAACAATTGTCTTAAAAATCCATTTTATCAAAAAGGATTTTTAGAAGTCCTTGAGTTCTATCGTCCCTGACTGGTAATGCATTCAGAAGAAATGATGTTGGGGTTTTCTAGCAGTGATTCCATGTGTTAGGATAAGTATCGTTTCCCAGAACCTTAGTGGAAAAAGAAGTCTTTGATAATCACTTAATTACAGTGAGGCCTGGTAAAGCCAAATAGCTTGTCCATGGCCAAACAGCAAGATACCACAGTGCCGAAAGACGGCCTTTGCTTCCCTTTTCCCAGTTCAGGGTACCTTACATCTTGAACTTTAATCTACATCCACATCTCTTAGGGATTTTGTTAAAATGAAGATTCTTATTCAGTAGTTCTGGGCTATGGCCTGCGTTTACACTAGCACGCTCCTAGGAGATGCTGATGCTGTCAGTTCTGAGTAATAACAGGGTCTTATAACACTAAGAAACAATGATGAGAAAATTCATCTCCCAAATGAAGGTAAATACTAGCAAAAGGATAGTTCTGGTTGAGAAGTAGCTGGTAATTCCAAAAAATGACTTGCATACCTCAAGTAGTTCTAGTGTTACTATACCCAGTTTTCCATATGATTTTATGATAGAGATAAGCCATCATCTCATGCTAGATTCCTAGGAAACATCATGTTAGAAATTCATAATAATCAGAAAATTGATTGGGTAGGATTTCTGACTCACTTTACCTAGTTGTCCTGTGCCCTCTGATCATAGAACTAATTATAAGATGCCTAATGACAATTTCCTTATAAATGCCTTCTCTTAAGGAACTCGTGATTCCTCAGCTATTTGTTAATTTCATGATTCTTACTTACATAAGGGCATTTCCTGCCCTAAGCGACTGTGTGGTGTGTGTGTGTTTCTCTCTTACACATACACACACATACACAGCAGTTCACATATCTTACACCATGTTCTTTTGTTAGAAACAAGTGAATTATTGTGTGCTCAATATGAGAATGTTAACTTTTATCAAGAATGCAAAGAAGCAGGATGAAATGATAATTATTGAATACCTCATTAATTCTAGAAACACCTGCTTTAATTACAGCGTTTGTCTATATGAACTCATAGTCTTGGTTGAGAAACAAATAAAAACCCCATTTACTTCGGAAATGAATTTGTGAAATCAGTTATATGAAAAAACGTTCCCATGTATTTTTTCTTATATACATTCAATAAGAATGTGAAGAAATGGCGTCTTTTTGAGAAATGACCCAACCTCTTTTTTTTTTTTTTTTTTTCTTTGAGACAGGGTCTTGCTCTTGTTGCCCAGGCTGGAGTGCAATGGCACGATCTCAGCTCACTGCAATCTCTGCCTACCGGGTTCAAGTGATTCTCCTGCCTCAGCCTCCTGAGTAGCTGAGATTACAGGCACCCGCCACCACACCTGGCTATTTTTTGTATTTTTAGTAGAGACAGGGTTTCGCCATGTTGGCCAGGCTGGTCTCAAACTCCTGACCTTATGATCTGCCCACCTCAGTCTCCCAACGTGCTAAAATTACAGGTGTGAGCCACCGCACCTGGCCAAGCTTATACTTCTTATTGATGCATTTCTCTAGGTAGCTGTTCCTCTACTCCTTGCAGCAAAAATATTCTAAACAAAAATCATCAGTTTATTTATATGAAGGTGTTTCCAAGAGTTTAAAAGAGCTGTGTCAATATAAGATGTTTGTTGTTTAAGCTTAAATACATATTCACAAGGCAAAAAATCTGGAACTGCTAGTATTTTATCTTGCAGGCCATTTTCATAAAGTAGGAGAATTACATATACCAAGTCATTTGGTGATTTGGCTTGAAGGGAAACCAAAGTACCCCTATATTGGTAACAAAGTACAGTTTTGTTCATATCTCTTTGATGCCAAAAATATAGTATGTATTCTTATTTACTCTGTAGAGAAAAGGGTTGTGTAAAAATCACTAGGTATGAGCTACCAGAGCTAACTTAGGCTCTTTGCATGATAGTTGCTGTATAGATGAACTATTAATAATAATTATAGGCCGGGCGCGGTGGCTCAAGCCTGTAATCCCAGCACTTTGGGAGGCCGAGGCGGGCGGATCACAAGGTCAGGAGATCGAGACCACAGTGAAACCCCGTCTCTACTAAAAAAAAATACAAAAAAAAAATTAGCCGGGCGCGGTGGCGGGCGCCTGTAGTCCCAGCTACTCAGGAGGCTGAGGCAGGAGAATGGCGGGAACCCGGGAGGCGGAGCTTGCAGTGAGCCGAGATCGCGCCACTGCACTCCAGCCTGGGCAACAGCGTGAGACTCCGTCTCAAAAAAAAAACAAAAAACAATACAAAAATAACAATTATGATGATGGATGTTGAGGATTCAAAATGAGGGACTTTCTATCTCTAAGTATATTGCTTCCTAGAACCTTTCAGTGGCCCTTTTTATTCGAGAATGATTCTGGTAAAATCAATCCTATTTAAAATGCTTTAGTTATTAGAGTAACAGCAACAAAAAAAAATGGCAATTATAAAGAACTTCCATATTTAAGCGCAGCCCCATTGCATGACCTTAAGAACAATATTGTATCGAGATTCTAGAATGCTGATAGGTAAATATATATGAGTGAATAACATGTAAATTTTATACAGTTTTAAAAACAGTTTTACCTTAAATGCAAAATGACATGTATTAAGTACTTCTGCATAAGAATAACTGATATAAATTTTTAAATGTATTTATCTTTGATTTGGGATAATACAATTAAGTGAAATTTGTCTTGATAAAAATCTGTTTCTAGTATCTTTGAACATTAAAAACAAGAGTTTATTTGTAATATCTTTTTAAAAAAGAGGGAATGTAGTTTTTCTTGTCAAAAAAATCATTATAATGTGAAAGTACTTGATTTCTATTGTTTAATGACTTAACTTGTAACATAAAACACCCATGAAATGAATTAAAATTGATATAAGTATATAAAAGAAAAAGCTCAAGATAATTTATTGATAAGAGACAGGGATGGAATCATGTTAGCACTTATGAAAACCAGTGTTTTAACATAGTGAGAATCAATGTTCAGTGGCAAACAGGGTCATGCCAAAGGAAAATTGACAGCTCTCTGGGCCTTGCTGCCTCTTATTCCACATTTCAACTTCACTCTGGTTAAATTTCAGTTAACCAATCATTTGAAGACTGAAGCAAACAACAACAAAAATCTGTAACCCACAGTTTTTGTGGGACATGGTTTTCTAAATGTTGTGTCTTTTCTTTTCTTTATATTGCTTGGTACCAGATCATTTTTAGGAATCTCCATATTCCATAGGAGGAAAATTGCCAGTCTGAAAGCTCAGTGTCTTTAGCATTTTTTTTGTTTACCACATTTTTGCCCTCTAGGTGCCAACCTGGATTCACTGGAGCAAGATGTACTGAGAATGTGCCCATGAAAGTCCAAAACCAAGAAAGTATGTTAAAATAATCTGAAATTTGCTTTCTCCCCCAACTACAGCAACAATCACTACCACTTGGTGCTTTTACAGCTCAGTTGCAACTGATTCATTTTGTTCTAATTATGGCTTAACCTCTCAAGGCATAAACTCATTCAATATTACCTATTAACTGTCTCTCAAAGTGGGTCCCTAAGTCATCAATTTACAAGAATGGCCAGCCACGATGGCCCGTGATGCTGACAAACCATTGCAGGCAAGCCAACCGAGAAACATTTTCTTCCAACGTGTGTGACCAAAGCCATCAAATGGAAAACTGAGATGAATAAAACGTCAGATTTCATTTTAAGAAGTTCCCTTTGAAAGAAGGCAACCACTTAAAATGCTGGGATCTTTCCATCATACCAACTTAAGAACTGCATTCTGTCCAAATTTTTAACCATTTGGGGGAAGTGCCAGAGCCTGAAAGCCATAATCAGGGCAAAGATTCAGTTCCTGAGGGTAAACCCACCAAGTTTCAGTCAAATGACACTGAAGGAGCTTCTTTCTAGCATATATTCACCTCTTCTCTTTTTCTCTGTTTTTTCTACCATTGTTTTTTTGTTTCTTCTCTCAGGTGCCCAAATGAGTTTACTGGTGATCGCTGCCAAAACTACGTAATGGCCAGCTTCTACAGTACGTCCACTCCCTTTCTGTCTCTGCCTGAATAGGAGCATGCTCAGTTGGTGCTGCTTTCTTGTTGCTGCATCTCCCCTCAGATTCCACCTAGAGCTAGATGTGTCTTACCAGGTCTAATATTGACTGCCTCTGCCTGTCGCATGAGAACATTAACAAAAGCAATTGTATTACTTCCTCTGTTCGTGACTAGTTGGCTCTGAGATACTAATAGGTGTGTGAGGCTCCGGATGTTTCTGGAATTGATATTGAATGATGTGATACAAATTGATAGTCAATATCAAGCAGTGAAATGATAATAAAGGCATTTCAAAGTCTCACTTTTATTGATAAAATAAAAATCATTCTACTGAACAGTCCCATCTTCTTTATACAATGACCACATCCTGAAAAGGGTGTTGCTAAGCTGTAACCAATATACATTTGAAATGATGGTAAGTTAATTTTGATTCAGAATGTGTTATTTGTCACAAATAAACATAATAAAAGGAGTTCAGATGTTTTTCTTCATTAACCAAAAAGTTTGCATTGAGGCATTTTTTTAAAAAAGCATCAAGTAGGAAAATTAAAAACAAGCATTTCACAGCAAATAAGATATCCTGGCTTCTGTTTACGTTGCTTAGGGAACAAGTAATTCAGGCACTGGTTTAAACAATTATTTACTTATATTAGCATTTCTTTATGTTAGTTTCAAAAGTAATTTAGAATAAAATAGTTACTGTTATTTGCTTTAATATTTATTATTTTGAGATATAATAACTATAGGATAAATATGTGTGTGTGTGTATATATATCTATATGTAACTTAAGGCAAAACTGGGAAATTTGGATAGATGTTTGTGGCTTTATGAAGTTTTGAACATCATTCCTAAAAGACCCAATTCACTTGTACATAATTATATACACCAAACCATGTATTTGTCCTATTGTGAACTGGATTTATAACTTCTGATCCTGGAGCTTTCAAAACAGTGCATTTAAAATGCATATCATGTAGTTATCCATGTAGATGAAAGAATGGCAATTTGTTTTCTGTAAAGGTTCAGAGAGTAAATATTTTAGGATTTGTGGTGGCACCATCACTGTCACAACAACTCAAACCTACTATTGTAGCATGAAAACAGCAGTAAACAATGCATAAAACTGATGTGCATGGGTGTGTTCCATTAAATCTTCATTTACAGAAGCAAAGTGGGCTGGATTTGTCAACCACTGATTTAGATTGTCAACTGCTCATCCTGAAAAATATGTCACATAGCTTACTGCAGTTTAAATTCATCTAACATAAGAAACAGTGATATAAGCTGGTTATTTAGGGGTCCTAAAAGAATCCAATTTACCCTTGTTCTGATGCATGCAGAGAATAAGTTTCTGTAATTCCTGTTAACAGTCATAGAAGTTTCCAGAATAAATTCTATAATGTTTTATGGTAAGATTAGACCCGTAATGTGCAATCATATATTTAGGGAGGTAGTATTTATGTATTTACATAGGCTACATATCAAAGACAACTTCCTAGGCCATTTTCTGTTGTGAAAAGTTTGTAAATTGGCATTGTAAAATTTCCAAACAGCCTTCACTTTATTGACAAACATTTAAATAATATGTATTTAGTAGGGAGAATTTTTCTATCCACAGCTAAAGCAAATAGCTTGATTTAATTTTTAAGTTAATTTTTTAAAGATAGATAGGATAGAAAATAAAAATAAAAGGGAAAAATAGAATGTTATTTAATACCTTAAATTATTTCTCTTAGAAATGTGTATTTGTATTCAAATAACATAGATTTGGCAAATCTATGTGGCTGGATAAATACAGTAAAATCATACTTTAGATTTTAATGACAATTCTCATCACTTAAGTTACATTTACATTTTTGGTGTTAAGAGTTTTACTGTGCCTTGAAGGCAATGTTCAGGCACTATATAAACAAAAGCATTAAAAAATGAAGCTATTTGACAGTATAATTATGTAGTTAGATCTGACAGTGGCAACCAGAGAAAATATTTTCAACTTCTCTTTTAGACCATTTGCTTTTTCAGAAGATATCATTTTAAAATAGCCACTATGTATTTGTGAAGTTCAGAGTGTGATTCTTTAAATAAATTCTTTAGTACGCTTTCAATGCCACTTTTGGATGACATCCAGGAAAGCAGCATTCATATTTAACCTGATTTAACAAAGATTGATTGCACATTTATGAACAATATATGTAATGGCTGTGCAGCAGAGATGCCTCATGTCTGGAAAAGCAAGAGCTTCCAATCAGAAATTGCTTTCCAATGTTGTCTTACCGAGTTAATGTTCTAACCTCTATGTCTTAAATTTTCAGTTTTTATCTCTGCAAACCCCTACATAGAAGGCAGAAAAATAAATTTGTGCTGCTCTAAGAACTTTATGTTCAAGTAGCAATGAAAGCCAGAATAAAGATAGAGAATGTCACCATAGTGACTGTTTTAAAATTTAATTGTTTGTAGTCTTAAAGTCTGGAAAACATAAATTTTGAACACAAAATGGGAAAAGATAGTCCCTAGCTTCAAAGAGAAACATTCAAAACTTACCACACTACATTTTCAGTTGAAAAATAACATTCTAAAGAATGGATAATTTTTTAAGTTTATTAACATGAAACTTACATTATTCAGATTTGATACAGTGATTCTGGTCAGAATGTCCATGGGCCATTTACTGATTTATAAAAACTGACTTAAAATATGAAAGAGAGGGACAAATGTATATTTTATAAGGCAGCCATTTGCCTTGAAATACAACATTATATTTATAGTACTTTCTAGGAAAATATTGTCAAGGTTAGTCAGCTTCAAATTTGACCTAACCTGACACAGAATTCCTAGTTGAAAAAAATTGTGTTCATCAATATGTGGTGTGGGGTGTGTGTGTGTGTGTGTGTGTGTGTGTTCGTGTGTGTGTCCACACATATGCATGTGTATACAGGCACTCCATAATGTATAGATTTTAGGGTGGAAAAAAGGAAAAGCACTCACACTTTCAATAGTTAGGGGCAGTACAGAGCAAGTATGTCATGTAGAAACTAACATACAATAGGACCTAATTATAGACTAGCTCAAATTTAGAATATTTTAAAAGATTGTAATTTTAGAACTTTTAGGAACATTCTCACACTGAACAATTTAGCAGATATCCTTCAAAGTAGTTTTGAATCACAGGTTGCTAGTGCATCCATCATTTGCATGGATTTCTAAATGCAACCTGTTGAAATTATTCTTGTTTATCGAACATGCATCTTGCTAACAGTAGAATAGAGGAACACTTCACCTGTGACAAAATTGCCATAAATTGCAGCCAAGTGTTAGTGAGATTTTACTGTGTGTGTGTTTATGAGTGTGCTTATGTGCACATGGAATTTGGAACTAAGGAGAAAGTCTCCTGTTAACATTTCAAAGGGCCCAGTGACACTACGGATTGGCATATGTGAAAAAAAACAAAAAGTATCTCCATTGTATAAAGGTAAGTCTAAAATTAAAAGACAGACACTAAATTGATCCTGTTCAGAATTGGCATTGACAGAACTCCTTTCGAAATCTCATCGGTACAAAAAGTCAAGACTTTAAGATTTTAAGTCTTTGAGATGATTAGCCTAAACAGGCCCAAGATGTTAAAGAGAAAAATCCTAAATGTCTTCAAATGTTAACAGAAACCATAATTGCATGGGTATATATTTTTTGTTAAAGAAAGTTGTTCTATTGTTCTTTTCTTTAATGCGATTGAAAATTTAAATTAACCTACAGGTTAATCAGTTTTCCTCAAGCAATTATAAAATCCTAAGACAAAGGATTCGTGAGTCAATATTTAATAGTTTCTGAAGACTTTTGGATTTAGATTAATTTTTTATATTGCTCAGAGCACAGCCAGAAATCACATGTAGAAAAGGAAACTAGATTGTTTACAGTAAACTTTGTGTTTTTGAATTATTAATTTAATTTGAAAAATGTATTGGCTAGGCAGAAGTTCAATAGGAAGCATGTGATTCTTAATGAGCCCAGGCCAACATTAGATTAAGTAGAACAGATAGAAAGTAATAACCTTTTCATAAAATGAAAAGTGCTCGTGTATTCTGCTTTTTTTGACTCACAGTGAAAGAAATGTAGCTACCAATAGTAAAAATAAATTAGAGCAGTATTTGCTCTGGGTCTAGTATGACTGATGCATGTTCCCTCTGCTTGTTTCCTTGTTAGGGCTTATGGCCAGAAGAGATCCCAGTTTTAAGTACCAATTTCCCATTGAATTATTTGAAATTGGAGCTGCCTGATATGAATGACTTCCCGCGAAATGAAATTATAGTTAGGCTGACAGACTTACCTATAAAACTGTAAATGCAGTAATATGTATGCATGGGCATGCTACTAATTTTATTGAAGACTTAACCAAGCTTTCTATGCAACTAATACAGATCATGAGCAGTGTTCACGTAGGCATGGAATCCTGACTCTCTGGAGAGAGTTCCTGTAGACATCGCTTGATTTTAACCCTTAAATTATTACTGACTGGTTGGAGAAAAAGGAAAGAGAGGGAAGGGGTTCTAGAAAGAAAAGCTGGGTCCCACCTTCATGGAAATGAGTATGGAAATTTATTATTGACTTCCCTGGAAAATGAATGTTTTCATGTTGATGTTCCAAAGTTTGTATGAAGAAAGCAAATAGGAAAAAAATGACCAATTTTTGACCAATTGAGTGTTGTACGGAGGCAAGAGAAATTTATCTGCATTTGAATAAATTATTTTTGCTGTGAATATTGTGCAACCAAGTTAATCATAACTAAACCCCTAGCTTTTAATTTATGAAAAAGATAGCTTATTTGCTTGTGTACACTGGACCCAAGGCAGAGGAAACTATTATGTATAGTACTTCCCATGATCCTTGTTATGCAGTGTACTTTTTGATATATGTGTGTGTGTGTGTGTGTGTGTATATATATATACTTTAAAAAAATCTGGGAAGCTTCATTTCCTTAAAGGGCAGCAAGTTTTTAAGTTTTCAAGTATCCCCAGAGCTTAAAAAGTTTTTCTGGCCATGAAAGTAGCCAAAAGTAAACGAGAATACAGCAAGTGGCCCAGGGTACATCTCTTGATGTGTCTGCTACACAAGCTGTTAAGCCCTTCTGCTGTTAGCCACATATTTCACATCTCCTTTACTCCTCAGGGACGCCCAGTGAGGCATGTGTTTGTATAAAAAATATTTTGTTAATGAAAAACTAACATGTCCAAAGTCACTAAACAGGTCCACGGCAGAAGCAGGACCCGAAACCAAGATGATTCCAGTACACTCATCTTGTGATGAGTGTACCCAGTACACTCAGCTTTTTCCCTCTCTATATGAGGTACCCAAACACAAGTTTTTGTAAGAGAAACACCCCCCCCCCACGGCATTTTTTTCAAACTTAAGAGATACCTTGCCATATCATTGAATAGCCCTTGTATCTCTTGAGGCAGTGATCAAAGAAAGAAAATGTAGATCTCAGTTGATATGCTGTCTCTCCTTCCCACCTGCTTCTTGACCACACACACATGCGCATGCACACACACACACACACACACACACACACACAGAGAGAGAGAAAGAGAGAGAGAAAGGAAGTCCTAGAGCCTTCCACATCATGAAATTTGATTATCAGTTTTTGTTTTGAGAATGAAAAAATGAAAAGTGTCATCCCCGGAGATTTTTTTTTTTTTTTTTTTTTTTTTTTTTTTTTTTTTGCGGGGGGGACTTGTTTTCTCCCACTTCCTCATTGGAGCCTCTGCAGGTTCTGCTGTTCTTGCAATCCTGGAGTCTCCAGAGTCCCAGCTGCCAGGGTTGCTGGCTGTTGGCTCATACCTGTGCGTCTACTTCCCTGGGCAGCCCTGCAGGTCCTCCGAGTGGCTGTGAGAATGGGAGTCCAGCATTCTGGAGAAGTGATTTCGCTGACTCTCTGTTATTTAAAGGAGTAATAAGTTAAGATGAAAATCCCTAGGAATTGGATTTTCCCACTTATTTTTTCTTTACAGTTTGAAAAAAGTGAGGCATAGAATTGTCCTAACCACACAGAACTTATGTGAGAAAAACTGGAAGAAGTCTCCAGTGTCCCAAGCCCCTGTTTGGGGTTTTGGGGCAGAAGCGTTTGTTGCTTTCTGTGAATGAAACAGACAAGTGATGAGAAAAGTGGAAGATTAGAAGAAGTAAAAGAGATACAGCTAAGAAAATAAATACACAACCAATGAGCAAGAAGTATTCGAGGCCAACTACCCACAAACAAGGAAAAATCCAAGTCCAACCTGATAACATTTTCAGACCAAATTACCATCCTCCTGCCTTCTGCTCCTGCCTCTGCCCATGGGTGTCTTTGGGTAAAAAATTAATAATTAATTAATTTTACTTATTTTAATTAAATAAAATTCACCTCCTTGGAACTTTGCTTCTGCCTTTTAAAAAAAGGAATGAAATAGTATCAAATGCCTTTTCCGATTATAAAAATAATCCTTCTATTCACACACAAGGAAATAGTGTAAGGGATAGTTCAGCGACAGAACTTCTCCCTCAGTAAGATCTTTTAAGGGTTAATAAAGATACAATGTGCTGCTATTTTGCACACCTCATAAAAAGAGACGTTCCCTATGTGGACTCACAGAGGCGTACCTGAGCACTGCTTCTTAACCACGCACCATTTGTCTGGTTCAATGTGCACGCACAGAGAGCCATAATAGTCATGTGTAATGTGTTTTGGAGTGCAGTGTATTGCTCTTTTCTGAAACTTTTTCCCTTTCTTTCTTTTTTTTGTCAACTTTCTGCATTGGCAGAGCATCTTGGGATTGAATTTATGGGTATGGACCAATCATCATTCCTTTTAGCCTGCAGAATTTAGAGCCTATGAGCTGAAATCTTTTTCCCTTCCTACTCTTACCTTTCAGTTCCTAACTAATTTCCTTTTTCTTTAGAAGGGATCATACAGCTATAACAATGATTTCTCTGTGTTCAATCTATGATTAGTTTACTGAAATGTTACTGAGTGCAGCAGGTTTCAGATTCCCAAGCATCCTTCACTTAGAATTTAAAATTACCCCACCTGCTGCAAATTCACATATATCCCAGGCTGCTTAACCCACTGATTGGATCTGGCTCTGCTGTTATAGAAAAGTTGGGGTAAGTAGTAGTAGCACATAAAGGATACAGGGGAAATCCACTCAGAGTCCTGAGAACAAAAGACTTTTTAAATCCATCTGCTTAAAAAACACACAGCATCTTAGCCTGGTAGGATTTTTGGCATACAATGTAAAAATCATCTATTTAATATAGACAATGTAATGTATATAGAAAGCCCTTACATTACAACACAATATTAAATGCACAGACTTGAATTACTCAGATTTTCTGGAGATACTCAAGCACCACCCTAGTCAACTTCATTATCTTATAAGAAGGAAATAGAAAACAGAAAGAAAGCAGGCTTATGCTATTTTAGGTGGAGATTCCAGTGGTAATGGAATTAAATTTGAGTCATGAAGATTATGCAGACAAGTAATCGAATAGAAAATTTCACACTGTAAAAGGAAAAGAAAAATATATGAGTATACAAAATTTGGACACACTTTTTTGGAAGGCCTTCATCCTACATAGTTGGGATTGAAGACCAGTCTCTGGGGAGCAAGGAGCTGTGCTACCTTCCCAGAGAATCCACAGGGCCAGGCCAGTCTGTCTTTCTCAATGCCGCCTACAGTCCTGGACCATGGGTGGATCAGTGACACAATGTCCTGATTCACAGAATATCTGGTCCCCATCCAGCTGACTTCAGGGACATCATGCAGCAGGGGCATGCTACAGCCACTGCCTTCTTTTGGATGATAACATCACAGGCTGCACATAATGTAGTTTCCAGACTTTGTGGGAAATGAGGCAGTTGCAAGCTTTAGCAGCTACAGGGATTGCTCAATAGGTTGCCCATTTCTTCCCCCCAAAAAAAAAAAATTCAGGATTAAACTATCAATTTGATGAGAAGCCCGCAGGTGCATGTGAATGGACCTTTGTGCATTGCAGAACATCTCCCAAGAGGGAGAAACACAAGGGGGAGCACCTCTATTACTAGGGAGCACGTTGTGTACTGAGGGGAGCTATCTATTGGAGTTTCTTCCCTCGGGGGAAAAAAAATTGTCCCACTTCTGCAGGATTATTGGCCTATCCTGCAGGGAGGGAAAAAACTCTACCATTACCCCATATCCTTCGATCCTTAACAGCATATTTCTCATTTTATAGCTGGAGGGTCTGACTATAGAAGGTATTGTTTCTGTCCCCAACAGTAAAGTGAAGGATAGTTCAGATACATAACTTCCCCCTCAGTAAGATCCTCTATGGGTTAGGAAAGACACAGGGTGCTGCTATCCACATGGTTCTCAAAGGTACAGTTTCCAGAGGCTCATAGTTCCAGGCTGGCTGGTGTACTAAACCAGAACATTGCATCCTTCAGGAAAATCAGACCTTAAAGATCAAGTACAACTCAGAAAGGTAAGGGCTCTGTTTCTTGGCCAGGCCAGATCAGACTGAAAAATGTGCTTGATCTGGAAACATATTAGTCCAGCCAAACCATGAAGACTCTGGGGCATTTCTGCTCACTGAGAGACAGACCCACCGATTGGAATGACGGACTCTTGTTTTCAGCCCTGTCTGTCTCTAATTTGCTCTTCCCCAGTTGACCTGACACATAAGAAAAAAATATGGGGAAAAACAGGTTAAAGAATCTATTGTTTATATTATTTTTCACCAAGTATTTTTCCTTGATCACATTCATAGTGTGGGATCACCTGATTGAGCCAAACCGTGAAAAATTCAAATAGCAATGTGGATGAGAGTTGTAGTGCATCTGGTCGATGCTGATGTGAATACAGGATTTTAATCCCACGTCTGTATTCTATGGGCCTTGGCTTGAATCAGTTTGTTTTAGTGCTGTTACATTACCCTTTGGCCTTTACTGAGCTACCTCTTTATTTCCATGAAATGATCATTTTACTGGAAAATGTGTGTCTGCCTACACAGCATAGAAAGAATGCACCCGTCATCATGCACCATATGTTTCCAAGCGCAGCTCAATCTATTCTTCTGTAATTAACAACCAAAAGACAACTTGTCCCAGGAATCCCTGAGAGTAATCATGATGCCTTTTTCCCATTTAGCCCTTGTCCATGTCCCCGTTTTTGAAGTTTGCAGAAGCAGTTTCCCAGCTTCTTTCTAAAGATAGGATGTTAAGATATCAGTAGAAAAGAACGACCACAGGCTTGCCCATCTCCAAAGAAGAAAACAGTAGAGTAAGGAAAAGAGGACAGTCATACAGGGCGTTCATCTCTTGGCAATAATACCTACACTCCTACTTCTTCACCAACTCCTCACAGCCCAAGGAGCTGTGCTCTGCGTCCTGGGTCCCAGGGAGAAGGACCAGTGGGGTGACAGCTCTGCTTCTTAAACATGTATCCTAAAACCTGATCAAGATACCAAGATCAGGAAGGGAGGCTACAGCAGCAGCATCAACCAGATACCCCATAGAAATTAATTCCCTGTCCTGTGTTTATGGGAGAGGGAAGGCAGCAGACACACGCAATTAACATATAAGCACTCACATTCCTTGTCCTCATCTGACTTTTGCTGCACATACAAAAAAATCTGTGACACCAATGCAATATTTCCCAGTACATTGTTTCACCGCAATGCACCAGCCGCTTCGCTTTCTAATTGTGGCTTCCACATGACTGCTAGCTTAGATTAGGAGTTATGCTGTATGGAATGACCCTTCCAACTTTGCATCTACCTTTTCTTCCCACCCAAGCATTTCCTCCCTCTGGTTTTCTTTTCTTTATTTATTTTTCCTCCCTTAGTATCAGGCATGCTGTGCCAGGGACTTCAGATGGCTCCTTAACTTTTAACCTTGTTTTCCCTTCCTTGGTCTCTCTGTCATTCTGTCAGTCTGTCTGTCCTCTTGGTTTGTTTTTCCTTTCCACCTCCTTTTGATTTGTTTTTGTATAATCTATGCAGCATTCTAGTCCTTTACCCACTGACTTCTCTTCTCCTTCTCCTCCTGTTAATAATCAGTGCTATATTAATTTGATTTGACAATGTTCTTGACCTGTTCACTGGAATTTGATTATCATGGGCTCGGCTTGTAGGAAATGTTTCGTTTCATGATAAGGTCCACTGTATCCTAGAAATTAAAATTCACTTTTTCATTTCAAGAAAACTTCTTGCAAGCTGCCCTCTCTCAAAAGAGAAAAAGGTGTAGTTAAAGGTGTAGTTGTGCCACTGCAGATGTAATATGGAAATAGGCTTTGCGGGTCCCTTGTTGATGTCCAGATAAGTCAGCTCTGTTTATACAGTATTCCCCAGTTCTTGACCAACTTATTGATTATAATGGCAAGTGAACAGCTTACACTGCTGTCGAGTTCTCTTTCTGAGTGAACTTGTGAAGATCTTCCAATAGATGTAATTAGACTCACTGGAAGCTCAGGTCCTAAGGGATCAGGGTCCCTATTAAATCAGCAAATCTTGTTAAGAACCTGACCTACCTTAGTCTAATCAACTTATCCCCCAAAGAAACTAATTCGAAAATAGAAAAACTTCTATGAATTAGAGACTGATTGCATTTTGGGTACAGTAGTATCTTTAGTTCAAAGTTCTAAGCATCACACTTCCTTAGCATAACCTACATTAGCTCATTTGCCAAGTTGGCCAATGTATGAATGTGAACTCTATTCCAAATCACACATCATTTGTACTGGTGACCTCTTTGGACAAATAAACTTGTTCCTAAGTCCAATTGGTGGAGTAATTAGAATTGTCTTCCAAAGGACAAGTCTCCACTTGGGCCCATAACTGTCCTACCCATCACATGGGATTTTCTTTGATACAGTGCCCTGATACGTCATATTGTATTGCTTCTTGTGTTCACATTTTACTGTTAAATCACAGAGAGCCTGACTCAATTTACTAGGTAACTACAAGCCAAGTTCATGTTTGCAAATGTCTTTGAATTTAATATATTTAAGTTAGAAATAACTCTTTGTAAAGACCACTGGATATAAAGTGATGATACAAAATAGCTGGGAAATACAAAAAGGCCAGGAGCTGGAGGATAAAGAAGGGAGGAAGGAGGAAGGGGAGACTCCAGTAATTGCCAATCCCAGCTCCTTTAATTGATGTTGATTCCTGTTGTCTTTGCAAGAGCTTTTTATATTTTATTTTGCAAGACTTCACAAAAAAAAACTACAGTTTTAACCAAATAGTTATTTTATAATTAATGTTTATGATTTCCAATTTACTATCAAATATATATATATTTATAGCTTATCATTAGAAGTAATTTTTGAGTATAATATTTGTATTGTAAATGGCCCCAGCTGGCTTTGTTATTTATGTTCAAAGCATAGTGCAGAGCATGTTGTACATTAGCTATGTGTGTAAACATAAAGAATTGTCATGTATTTATTTTCTTGTGAACATGGACAATGTCATGCAGCATGCCCACTGTTTGGTTGTAGTCAGTCTTGGCAAGTGGAAGTGACCTGTGATGATATCTGCTCTCATCCCTTTCCAGAGGCGGAGGAGCTGTACCAGAAGAGAGTGCTGACTATAACTGGCATCTGCATCGCCCTCCTTGTGGTTGGCATCATGTGTGTGGTGGCCTACTGCAAAACCAAGTAAACCTTCCTCCTCCATGCCTTTCTCTCTCCCTCATGCAGAGACAGCTTAGATGGCCAGGGCTTTGCAGAATCTGAGCTCCACAGCCTAGTCTTGGGGATAAAAAAAAAAAGGAGGGGCGGGGGGGATTATTTCCTCCGAATAATCCATTCAGAGCATGTCTCCTAAACACAGAATATTCTATTCATGTGAAAGTGCTGTAAAGATTTCTGTCCAATGACCACAGCCCCTGAATGGATAAAGGGCTGGAGGGACAGGCTTGTATGGAAGTTATGTGTATGGGTGGGACAGAGTGAAGGCACCTCATTCTAAAACGAGAAGGAAGGTAGCAAAAGTCCATTTGAGGGCTTTAGTATAGTCAAGTTATCCCCAAAAGAAACTAATATGCACCTAGAAAAACTTCTATGGGTTAGAGACTGACTGCATTCAGGGTGCAGTAGTACCTTTAGTTCAAAGGACTACTGAGAACAAGTCCAATTTACACTAAAATTTACAAGATAAAGGAAATCTTTTGTGGTATCTGAAATGCAGTTTTCTGAGTTATAGTGATTATTTTTAAATTCTATCTAATTAGGTTGCCAGTATGAATGCTCTCACAGCATGAGACGTAAAAAAGGAATCTCAGGGGAGGAAAATCAAGCAAAACTTTCTTTGAAAACGTAAAAGAGAACACATGAGAATAGATTTGGGTTCCCTATGTTTGGCCTTGAAGTTTGGTCCATGTTAACAAATTCAATTGTATGTGACATGAATTCTCTTCACTTTTCTCTCCTACATATAACTTACATTTCAAGCGTAATATAATGTTAAATTAACAAGGTTTTTGTAAAAATGTTGCTGCATGATACTCTCTTGCCAAACCATCGATGGGAATATTTTCATAATCTGAATGTTGCATTGAGGAAGAAAAATAATATGCTTTTATACCACAAAATCCAAAGCATAGGTTGTATTTTCTTAATATCCCATGATTTAGTGTGTTGCCGGAATTAAGTGATAGAGATAAGCCTTCCTGGAATCAACCTGGTGAGTCTCATTAGATTCCATCTCAATATTCGCTGCCTAGTTACACAAAAAGCGTTACCAGAGTAGGAACATGTTACAAGTGTGCCAAAATCCATTGGCAAAATATGTCCACATTCTCACTCGCATACATAGGATACACTCACAAACATGCTAACTGTGTATATTCAAAACTCAGTTCATTTCTTCAGAGACCCCAGGAAAAGCTATAAATGAAGTCACTCTTATAAATGTACATTTTTTTTCCTGGTTCAAGTGATGCTCATGCCTCAGCCTCTCGGGTAGCTGGGACCACAGGTGCACGCCACCAGCCCAGCTAATTTTTGTATTTTTTGTAGAAACAGGGCTTCTCCGTGTTGCCCAGGCTAGTCTCAAACTCTTGGATTCAAGTGATTCTGCTGCCTCTGCCTCCCAAAGTGCTAGGCTTATAGGCATGAGCCACTGTGCCCAGCCCAGCACAAATTATTATCTAAGACAAATAAGTGTCCATTTGTAAGACTTAGGCAAAGATGGATTGATAGGAAAGTTGGGATTTTAGTCAATTATCAACTTATTTGTGTTATCCTCTTTTTTTCTTGTCTCTGTAAAACAGCTAAATTACCAAAAGAATCCCATGTGGATTTTAAAATCTATTTGGTAAGGATGTGTGGTTTCACTTGTTCTGGGATAGAGTGGACACACTCCCTTCCCTCTTCCTCATCAACAATCTACTGCCTTGAGCTACTCATAGCTGTTGGTAGAATAAAGATTTGGCTCTACTATGAAATGTAAATAATCGAAAAAAAATAAATGCTCCCTTTCTTATGTCTAGGAAACAGCGGAAAAAGCTTCATGACCGTCTTCGGCAGAGCCTTCGGTCTGAACGAAACAATATGATGAACATTGCCAATGGGCCTCACCATCCTAACCCACCCCCCGAGAATGTCCAGCTGGTGAATGTACGTTGACTCTGGCCAGTGGAAAAAACTGAGCCTCTTTCCTCTGTTCAGACGCCTTGAAGTTTATTTTCGAAAGCTCTTAAGCTTTTAGCTGCTGCCATTAATCACCATGGCTTCCAGGAATCCAGGTTTTTGCCAGGAGAAAATAATGGGAACATTTTTTAAAGTGGATTTGGTTACTGTAAAATCAGCACATTTCCTCTTATAAAGTGTTCATTAAGGAGTTGGAATAATAGTGTTGGGTTTGTTCTGCAAGGAGGCCATAGCTGGGGCTTGCGTGGAGAGTGTGGGGAGAAAACAAAATTAATAGTACAATAATCAAAAGGATTTCTTTTCATATATAACTTGGAATATATGAGGCTACTCCAGTCTGTAACTGATTAGTACAGATAACTGAGCAAAGAGCTTTAGAGTTATCTTCTCAGGGCAATTCACAGTGCCTGATGATTTACTGATGATGATTTCCAAAGGATTCTGATTTCCTTTAGGGCGTGGAAAGGTCAAGTGACTTATCAAACACGCTTCTTAGTAGCAAAAGGAGAAGAGTGTCATGCCAGCTTCTTCCCTGGCCCTTTCTAAATGATGTCAAGCCCTCCAGATGAAATGTATCCATCATCATTAAACTATTTTGTTCATACTGTACCAAACACTCAGCATTCAGTTTTTAAAATACAACTAGATCATAGAATATTAGGTTCTGGAGAGTTTGAAGATACTATCTTTCAAATCTCTCTTTTATTTACAGATAAGGGCCAGAGCTGCACTATCTCCTGGCTTTTGGAGTATTGCTCTTTCTATTCCAGCATCATCCTTCTTGTTTTCAAATTATTGCTATGATGTATGGTTTTTTTAAATACACAAAGCTTGAAGATTTTATTGTAGTACCTTTTCTATCCTATAGAAAAAGGCATATTTTGAGTGGAACAGATGTATCATAGACCCAACTACAGAGTTGGTGGTTACTAAACTATCAGCAAGTCTTATAGCAAACACCGTTGAGATTTTGTTGGAACAAGGTGCTCATAGGTTAACATACTCTGTTGCTTTTTCACACCCTAACAGTGTTCATCACAATGTTCTACACACGTGATAATGATATTCACTACAAAAAGAACTATAATCTGTCACTATGCATGTTATATAAACGGTAGAATGACTGCCTGGATTACATTTACTGCTCACATTGTGTATCTTTGGCCTTTAACCTTTCTCAACCTTATTTCTTCAATATAAAAACAGACCTAAAAATAATACCTACTTCAGAGACTCCTTGTGAGCCTTAAATAAGGTAATTTGCATAAAACACTTAGCCTTGCGGCATTTAGTGAACGTTCAATAATTGTTAAGTATTATTTTCATTAGATTCACTGAGCTTGTGTTGCCTCCCAAGAAGCAATAGTGAAATGGTGCAGGGACTAGAAGTAGGTCACTGTGTATCCTTTCCTTTAATCAAGCTAGCTGTATTTCCTAGAAGATCCACATGGAATAGCCTTTCCACTAAGAGAACCAGCTAGAGTTTCAAGCATAATTCAAGCTGTGTATTTTTGGATCTCCATGAATATATTTAGAGCCCACAGACCATCAGATTATAAAGTGCCTTATTTCATCAAAAAGTATGCCTTTCTATTGGTTTTCCTATTACTTAACTCAATTTGGTATAAATACCAACAGCAATTAAAACACAACTTCAAAACGGGCCTCCCTCCCTAATAGAAACAGTAAAAACTACTGTGGTTTGCTGATGAAAATAAACTCTGACTAGGCGCGGTGGCTCACGCCTATAATCCCAGCACTTTGGGAGACGGAGGTAGGCGGATCACCTGAGGTCAGGAGTTTGAGACCAGCCTGGCCAACATGGTGAAACCCCATCTCTGCTAAAAATACAAAAATTAGCTGGGCATGGTGGCACATGCCTGTAATCCCAGCTACTCGGGAGGCTGAGGCAGGAGAATCACTGGAACCCCAGAGGTGGAGGTTGCAGTGAGCTGAGATTACGCCACTGCACTCCAGCCTGGGCAACAGAGCAAGACTCCATCTCAAAAAAAAAAAAAGAAGAAGAAGAAGAAGAAGAAGAAGAAGAAGAAGAAGAAGAAGAAGAAGAAGAAGAGGAAGAGGAAGAGGAAGAGGAAGAGGAAGAGGAAGAAAGAAAGAAAGAAAGAAAGAAAGAAAGAAAGAAAGAAAGAAAGAAAAGAAAGTAGAATCCACCTGCATTAAATAGAAATGTCCTCCATATATTATGTGCTTTGTCAAGATATGTGCGTTGACAACAATTGTTAAGTCCCTCCAATTTATCAGTAGCCTTGTTAGCCCTACCACTGAGAACAAGTTAAACATTTCAATGACATTAGTAGGGCAACATGGGCACTAGGAAATGGAAGAAGAAAGGTAGGCCCAAAATATAGAGGTTTTAAATATTTTTTTCTAGTGCTTTGAAATTTGAAATTACATAAACCACCTGTCTGCTTCTATTTCACTCAGGAGCATTTAGCCTTCTTCGACTTGCAATAACCATGAAACAAATGAATATTGGATGGATATTTGTATTTGTATGGAAGTCTAGTCATGTTATTAATTTAAAATAAAATAGAGGAAATAGGACTTTTGCTGATAAAATGTAGTTGGGATGATGGGCCGTACATTGGATGCACATCCAGAGAGGTTTTTTTATTTGTTTATTTGTTTGTTTAACTCTATTCATCTCATCTAAAAGCCACAGTAGCCAGGACAGGATTTTCCATCTGGCTGTTGAGGAAATGGAATTTATTACAAAGCATCTGTACAAAAATAGATTTGTGTGTTTGTGACAGTGTTAGTGATTTTATTTACATGACAATATTAGTACCTTGACTGACATGAATCTACACGAATCTTAAAGTTGTGTCTCTTTGTTTATCCAGCAATATGTATCTAAAAACGTCATCTCCAGTGAGCATATTGTTGAGAGAGAAGCAGAGACATCCTTTTCCACCAGTCACTATACTTCCACAGCCCATCATTCCACCACTGTCACCCAGACTCCTAGCCACAGGTATGAGAATTTAAAAATTCCATGGCTTTTCTCTCAGCATGAATTGTTGCACATTGCCCTTTGATACCACTGCCTAAGAAAGGACGCAGTGAAATGGATGGTCTTTGGGCAGCAACAGATTTTGAAAATCAGCTGGCTTTGCCCTTAATTCCTGCATAAATTTGAACCTCAATTAGGTAACTCCACAGGGCCATTGTTTCCCGTTCCTGAGATTGTCTTTACTCATGCCCTGCTACTCACCCAATTGCTACACTAGGACAAGTCTGTTTTTGGCTCTGCATAATACTTAGAAGTCAACTTCTTTCAATAATTGATTGCCCTGGGAAATGCGCATGAGAATTGGTTACATAGCGGAACCCTAAATTCTCAAATGCCCTGGCGATCCCCACCTCAGTGCACTTACTCTACCAAGACCAATGCTAGATCTCCAAATGTAGCTCATACAAGGAAATGTTTCTTTAATCTAAGCCACTCAAGAACAGAGACACTATAATTATACAGTAAGGAGTGGCATTCGATAAATATTTATTGAATGAGTGATCAAGTGAATGTACTGTATACTTACAAAGCCAATCTGAATCAAGATCCTCTCTATAGCAAATGATCTTTGTGGCTATTCTATTCGGAGACAAGTGATGTTGCAGTGAGCTCCAGATGCATCAGTAGTTTGAAACATTTGTCAGAATCCATTCCTTTCATTTCCATTTTTTGCATATAATTTTTGAATGAAATATCTCATTGCCTCTCCCATTTCCTCCACAGCTGGAGCAACGGACATACTGAAAGCATCCTTTCCGAAAGCCACTCTGTAATCATGATGTCATCTGTAGAAAACAGTAGGCACAGCAGCCCAACTGGGGGCCCAAGAGGACGTCTTAATGGCACAGGAGGCCCTCGTGAATGTAACAGCTTCCTCAGGCATGCCAGAGAAACCCCTGATTCCTACCGAGACTCTCCTCATAGTGAAAGGTAAAACCGAAGGGCAAAGCTACTGCAGAGGAGACAGTCAGAGAATCCCCGTGAGCACCTGCGGTCTCACCTCAGGAAATCTACTCTAATCAGAATAAGGGGCAGCAGTTACCTGTTCTAGGAGTTCTCCTAGTTGATGAAGTCATCTCTTTGTTTGACGGAACTTATTTCTTCTGAGCTTCTCTCCTCGTCCCAGTGACTGACAGGCAACAGACTCTTAAAGAGCTGGGATACTTTGATGCGGAAGGTGCAGCACATGGAGTTTCCAGCTCTGGCCATGGGCTCAGACCCACTTGGGGTCTCAGTGTCCTCAGTTGTAACATTAGAGAGATGGCATCAATGCTTGATAAGGACCCTTCTATAATTCCAATTTGCCAGTTATCCAAACTCTGATTCGGTGGTCGAGCTGGCCTCGTGTTCTTATCTGCTAACCCTGTCTTACCTTCCAGCCTCAGTTAAGTCAAATCAAGGGCTATGTCATTGCTGAATGTCATGGGGGGCAACTGCTTGCCTTCCACCCTATAGTATCTCTTTTATGAAATTCCAAGAAGGGATGAATAAATAAATCTCTTGGATGCTGCGTCTGGCAGTCTTCACAGGTGGTTTTCAAAGCAGATACTGCCTTCAAGATGGCCCTTTATTCCAGAATGTTTTGGCTTTCCTTTGGGGAGATTGGGTTGGGTTGGGGGAGTTATAGCAAAGGGAAGATGAAGAATGGAAGAAAGTAAACAAAAAGATATTAAATAGTAATATTGAATTCATAGATTCTCTTTCTCCATTTTCACCTGAACTGGAAGATGACCAGTATTTCTAGCCCATCAGTAAGCTGTTACCTGTTCCTATTTGTTTGCAAGTCCTCTGGGTTTTACTTTATTTTATTGTCATCTCAGGCTAATCTTTGACCATTTACTAAAAGGTTTACATAATGTCAAATCCATGCTTATGTGGTAGTTACATGTGTGGAAGTGACTTTGATACAGTCTTTCCACTCTTGAACTGGGAAGTACTTCCATTAAAAAATAACACATTCTGGGCTTGCAGGCCTCTTGCTTACTTTTGCAAGGGCCTTTCCTTCAAAATGATATTTTAGAACTTTATGGGATTTATGAAATCAGAGGTAAGCTATTACCTGTTTGTTTGCAAGTCCACTGAATTTTATTTTATTTATTTTTATTTTATTGTCATCTTAGTCTAATCTTTGACCATTTACTAAAAGGTTTACATAATGTCAAATCCATACTTATGTGGTAGTTCCATGGGTAGAGATGACTTTGATAGACTCTTTCCACATAAAGACTGGGGAGTACTGACAACAAAAATTAACAGACTGGGTGTGATGGTTCACGCCTGTAATCCCAGCACTTTGGGAGGCTGAGGTGGGTGGATCACGAGGTCAGGAGATCAAGACCATCCTGGCCAACATGGTGAAACCCCGTCTCTACTAAAAATACAAAAATTAGCTGGGCGTGGCAGTGCTCACCCAGCTGTAGTCCCAGCTACTCGGGAGGCTGAGGCAGGAGAATTGCTTGAACCCAGGAGGCGGAGGCTGCAGTGAGCTGAGATGGCGCTACTGTACTTCAGCCTAGGCAACAAAGCAAGAAAAATAAAACAACAACAAAAACAAACAAACAAAAATTTTGGGCTTGCAGGCCTATTGGTTACTTCTTCAAGGGCCTTTCCCCAAAAATGATATTTTAGAACGTTATGGAATTTATGAAATCAGAGGTTTCCCTGCAACTAATCTATGAAAGGCAGGGTTTAAACTGTTTTAAAACTTTAGTCTTAAATTCATATAATTTTTTTTATGTATTAAGGAAGTCTATCCATTCTATTTCAGTCTATTTTTGAAACATGAAAAGGAAGTTAGAGATGAAATCATTCCTCATCACTACAAGTGATATTTATCTTTAAATGTTGACATCTCCCTGCTGTGCTTGGCTTCCAGATAATACCTAGGACTACAAAATATTCCTTTAACCTAGAGATTATGGAGAGAAAAGATGAATCACTTTTATATGTTGGTTGAATTTGAATTAGCATTTCTCAGAGAGCTTAATTTAAGTACCCCCAAAGCCAAAAGTCTGAAGACTCAAGGCCCACGTATTTCAATTTCTCAGGCACGTTCCCGGTTTAGAGGCAGTTAGTTCTCATATCTGTATCACTGCAAATCATGGAGAAGCAGCGAGGTTCATGGGTTTTCTGTTCCTGTTAGCGAGAGTTCAGATGATGGCACTCCGTGTCATCTCAGGTCATGTCAAATTAGACTCTGTGAATGCCAGTGTGAAGAAAAGAGTCATTTAGTCTTGTGTGCTGGTAGCATTTTTTATCAAAAGCTGAGAAATGTGACTCTGAATAAGCCACGTCTTCCTCAGTGCCAAAAGTCAGGACTTCTTATATTGGGGGAAGAAAGCATGGTATGGTGAAAACAGTGTGCTTGGTGGCCTGATGGCAAGAGTCACTGAGCATTATCAGACATAACATGATAGAAGGTAACATGGTACAGCCAACCCTTGAGGCATCATGAAAGAGATTAACCAAAGACTGATATAGTTGTGGGTTTTGGAAGAGAGATAGACCAAAGATTGGACATAACCTCATTGTGGTAACTGTGAAGCCAACATTAGGCTCTCTCAGGCTTACCTTTGACTGTGTTTGTTGGACACTGGGATGGATAGTTCCAAATTGAATGTTAACTAGTTGCATTTCATGGAAAATATGAAAAGCACACAAATGTATGACACTGTTGTCAGGAATAAATCTAAGTTACTATGCTCTTTTTTTTTCATAAGACATAACCTTATAGCTGAGCTAAGGAGAAACAAGGCACACAGATCCAAATGCATGCAGATCCAGCTATCAGCAACTCATCTTAGATCTTCTTCCATTCCCCATTTGGGCTTCATTCTCTAAGACCCCTTGGCCTTTAGGAAGGTATAGTATTTAAGTAATACTTCTTTCCCTTCCGAATCCCTGAGCCTTGGTCCTTATATAAGCTGAGAGGTTTCCAGGACCTAATGCCTTCTTATCTTGGCTCATATGCCTTTATTTATAATTGTGATGAGATTGAAAATCCCAAAAGCTTTGATGAGCTAGGCAATTTAGCTGATCTTTGCATGCACTCCTGTGAGGAAACTCTTGGCTACCTAATTTTCGATTCCAAGGGTGTGGAATGTCCTAGCGTAAATAATTGAGCAGTCTACAATGAATAGAAATTCTCTGTTCTCTGATGATATACTATTGTGAACTCTGTCCCCTTACCTTCCCTGCTATGTGCCTCTTATTGCACCACACTTATGCAGGGTATTCTGTGCTCACACAGGTATGTGTCAGCCATGACCACCCCGGCTCGTATGTCACCTGTAGATTTCCACACGCCAAGCTCCCCCAAATCACCCCCTTCGGAAATGTCTCCACCCGTGTCCAGCATGACGGTGTCCATGCCTTCCATGGCGGTCAGCCCCTTCGTGGAAGAAGAGAGACCTCTACTTCTCGTGACACCACCAAGGCTGCGGGAGAAGAAGTTTGACCATCACCCTCAGCAGTTCAGCTCCTTCCATCACAACCCCGCGCATGACAGTAACAGCCTCCCCCCTAGCCCCTTGAGGATAGTGGAGGATGAGGAGTATGAAACGACCCAGGAGTACGAGCCAGCCCAAGAGCCTGTTAAGAAACTCGCCAATAGCCGGCGGGCCAAAAGAACCAAGCCCAATGGCCACATTGCTAACAGATTGGAAGTGGACGGCAACACAAGCTCCCAGAGCAGTAACTCAGAGAGCGAAACAGAAGATGAAAGAGTAGGTGAAGATACACCTTTCCTGGGCATACAGAACCCCCTGGCAGCCAGTCTTGAGGCAACACCTGCCTTCCGCCTGGCTGACAGCAGGACTAACCCAGCAGGCCGCTTCTCGACACAGGAAGAAATCCAGGCCAGGCTGTCTAGTGTAATTGCTAACCAAGACCCTATTGCTGTATAAAACCTAAATAAACACATAGATTCACCTGTAAAACTTTATTTTATATAATAAAGTATTCCACCTTAAATTAAACAATTTATTTTATTTTAGCAGTTCTGCAAATAGAAAACAGGAAAAAAAAACTTTTATAAATTAAATATATGTATGTAAAAAATGTGTTATGTGCCATATGTAGCAATTTTTTACAGTATTTCAAAACGAGAAAGATATCAATGGTGCCTTTATGTTATGTTATGTCGAGAGCAAGTTTTGTACAGTTACAGTGATTGCTTTTCCACAGTATTTCAGCAAAACCTCTCATAGATTCAGTTTTTGCTGGCTTCTTGTGCATTGCATTATGATGTTGACTGGATGTATGATTTGCAAGACTTGCAACTGTCCCTCTGTTTGCTTGTAGTAGCACCCGATCAGTATGTCTTGGGCACATCCATCCAGATACGCCTCACTTGTGTATGAAGTTTTCTTTGCTTTCAGAATATGAAATGAGTTGTGTCTACTCTGCCAGCCAAAGGTTTGCCTCATTGGGCTCTGAGATAATAGTAGATCCAACAGCATGCTACTATTAAATACAGCAAGAAACCGCATTAAGTAATGTTAAATATTAGGAAGAAAGTAATACTGTGATTAAAAAAAAACTATATTATTAATCAGAAGACAGCTTGCTCTTACTAAAAGGAGCTCTCATTTACTTTATTTGAATTTTTTTTTCTCTTGATAAAAAGCAACAGTTTTAGGGATAGCTTAGAAAATGGGTTCTGGCTTGCTATCAGGGTTAATCTAACACCTTATGAGAGGACTCAATGTCACTTTCTCTCTGGGGGAATGATCCAGCAGCTTATCTAGTTGACGATCAAACCATGGCTGATAAAGGTGCAATCATTTCTGACTTGTAGTTTTCACTGATTTTGAAGCTAGTGATTGGTTGTGTCTTCTCGGCTCAAAAAGAGGCATATTACGGCACAAAAAGCCCAGCCCAGACAGCACATGCAGCATTTTGTCTGAAATACTTCCGGAGTGAAACATGCCTGCTGTAATAGCGGTGACTTGTCATCTTAGGGAAGTATTTCCATTGTAAAGTGTTCAGAAGGAGTGACTGTATAGGTGGAAAGAAGCTTGGTGACTCGGTTGAAATTTTAAAATGTGGGTGACCACTCCTTTCTCCCCCTCTTTGTCTTGTATTTTTCCATGTTGCCTTGATCAGGTCATAACTGTGCCTGAACATTTTTATCAGGAATGGCCGATGTGTATGTGATTTGGGATCACAAGTAATGATTCATCAGGAAATGTCGATCCTGTTGGAAAGATTGCACCTTTACTTGCGGAAGTGACCCCCACCTGTGTCCTGACCTCTCCATTGACAGGCTCTCTCACCCATTTCCCCCATCTCCTTTAATTTTTGCTTTACTGTCATAAAGTAGGACTAAGATTGGCCTAAGCATTGCATGTTCTCTTGTGATGGTAAATCCAAAGGAAGGCCTATAAATATTAACACTTGAAATAACTGCTAATAAAGGAAAATGGAAGAAAAAAAATTATTTGAAACACAGAACCCATTTCATGGCCTGTATGATACCTGTTAAATCCGGGCTGGAGCTTTACTTAGGTTTCACGTGGCCTCTTAGGAGCCATGGGACAAATGAGAAACAGGTTATCGGGGGGTTCATGGAGTCAGTGAGAGTAATTGCTTCTTTTTTGTGGGTGAACTGAATATATTTCTTCACCAAATCTTGATGTTAACAATTAAGAAGAAGAAATGACATGGAAGTAGATCTCAGCAGAAAAATGCAGGCTGGGCATGAGTCATGTTACGCTCCCACATGCTCCTACAATCCACACAGATGCCTGTCTGCAGATTCTTGAAGTTACTGTTACTATTTAGTATCTCAAATTTTCCGTCACTGTTCACATGCCACTTTCTCTGTGCTCAGTGGTATCCTCATTTGCTTTTTAACCTACACTAAGGAGCCTTTGCAAGTTGCACTGATTTTCCAATTCTGCAGAAATGAGTAAGCTCACGGCATGGGGAAGAAGACAGTCAGTCCAATGAAGTTCTCTAAATTATTTTAACATTGCCTTTGAAGGCCTTGACTCATCCTTAGCTATTTCAATAAAGAAATTCCTACCATGAATTTAAAACCCTAAAAATTCTGTTTAAAATAATTTGGGCATTGGGGAACTCAGATGTCCCATTGTGGTAGAATTTTAAAAATAAATAGAAGTTTCTATTGAGAACCATGGGCAACATGTTTCTTACAATAAGAATTGCTATGCATTTTCAAATTGCAAATATATATGAAAATTGAAGACAAGAGGAAATTGTATTTCCAACTTGACTCTAATCACTCACAGAGGTGGCTTATTATTATAGTTGGGACGTCCTTTGCACCCTTGATAAGAAAAGCCAATTGACTGCTCAGCACCACCTGCCATGGCCACTTGATTTGTGTTCACAAGGGTATCTCTGTGATGCTTGTCGCGTCACTCTTGACCACTTCTGTTAATAAATTCAGGCAGTGAAGTGGCGATCGGAGTGTGACCCTATATTCCCAGCATATGGAAAGCTATCTTGGGTTTTAAGGTGGTAGAGATTGCCCAGGAGTTTGACAGCAACTTTGTTTCCTGGGTCGAAAATCGTATCCCACTGAGGTGTATGCAGTGGAGCATAATACATGTGAATATATGCAAAACTCCTTTTGTTTTACCTAAGATTCACTTTCTGTCTTACTTTCCCTTCCTGCTTAGTATGACTTTTGCCCCCAAGAGTGCCTGGACAGCATTCTAGTTTCTACAAAATGGTCCTCTGTGTGGGTGAACGTGTCCCAAACCTGCTATCTCTTCCTTGTTTCAGTGTGACTGTCTTGATAGAGGTGGAGTTTATCCAGGGTAACTTGCTCAGTAACTATTCCTTTTTATGGCCTGGGGTTAAAGGGCGCATGGCTCACATTGGTGAAAATAAGGAAGGCCTGGTCTTATCTTGTATTAATAGTACTGGCTGCATTCCACCAGCCAAAGATTTCTATCTGCAAAGACCTATGAAACACTGAAGAGAAATGTAGGCAGAAGGAAATGGCCACATATCACAAGTTCTATTATATATTCTTTTGTAAATACATATTGTATATTACTTGGATGTTTTCTTATATCATTTACTGTTTTTATGAGTTAATGTCAGTTTTTACTCTCTCAACTTACTGTGTAACATTGTAAATAACATAATGTCCTTTATTATTTATATTTAAGCATCTAACATATAGAGTTGTTTCCATATAAGTTTAAGATAAATGTCAAAAATATATGTTCTTTTGTTTTTCTTTGCTTTAAAATTATGTATCTTTTCCTTTTTTTTTAAGAATAATTTATTGTTCAGGAGAAAGAATGTATATGTAACTGAAACTATCTGAAGAATGCACATTGAAGGCCGTGAGGTACTGATAAACTAAAGAATTTATTATTCAAAATACTAAGCAATAAGTAATTGTGATTTATTTAAAGTTTTGTCCATTTTCCATGAAAGACATACTGCAATAAAAATGCTACTCTGTGGAGACCTGGGAGTGTTGCTCAGCAGACTACAGCTTCAGTCTGTTAGACCAGCAACTTTCATCTCATTCCCATAGTTGTGCTAATTCAGGATTGTGTTCCATGGACCCCATGATCACCTTGTCTATCCGTTGCTTCTTGTCTGTCCATTGCTTTTGCCACACCACCTATTCTTAAATCATCTCCTCCCCACCAGTGCTGTTTATCACTTTCTTCCTCGTTGAAGAGGCCACACAACCAGACAGTACTATGCTTCCTTTTTCCTCCATACACAATAACAGAGAGAGAATATTCTAGAGCATGACTGCCTGGATCCCGGCTGTTGCTATGTTTTGTAGTGATAGTAAGAAACTCCTTCAGAGTAAAGAAAATGACAACGTGCCATTCAATCACGAAAGGCAACGAAAAATGCTTTCGTGGTTCAAATAGTTCAATGGCCCATAGTGGCCTAAAAGGCAGCCGGTTAAGACCTGGCCACACTAAGCTTCCCTATAGCATCAGTTAATTGACTTTCCATTGGGCCCACAATTTATGGATTCTCAATTTCAAAAGAGGAGAAGGCCAAGTTGGGTTCATTCCCCTTATTCTGTCAATAAAACAAATCAAACTCATGTCTATCTAACTGCTCAGGGAGGAGCCTTTGCATGAGAAAATTCTCATATTCTAAGACTGAGTCATAGAAATGAGGGTATTACTTTTCTTATTGCAATTAACCTAAACAAAAGCCATATTTTAACAAATAGATATTTGCATGGTACTTTTCACATATTTCAAACATTTCACTCATTATTCCAGGTAGGTTAAGAGCTTCTGAAGTATATGGAATAGAGGTCAGCATCCTTTGGGGTAAACAGTGGCCTCCTTTGGAGTTTGCGGGTAACCTGAGACTTCCCACCAACGTCCATCTCCATCTATGTACCCAATTCCTATTACCTAGTTACGGCTCCTCGAGGATCATTTCCAAACACTCTGTATGTCCAGGAAATTTAAATTGTAACTTTTGACTGAGCTAGTTTTTCCTATTTATATTAATAAATTTTCAAAAATGCTTGAAATCTTCACATTTTCAACAACTTTAGTTTTCATGCACATACAAACACATAGAGAGACAAAAATTCCAAACACTCTCCGAAAGCCACCACACTCTTTCACTTGCTCTATAGTCATTTAGCCAACCAGCCACACAGAGAATATTTAAAACTTCAAGATTGAGACGTTATTCCTGGTTTTTGCTGAGGCTTTGTACCCAAATTGAACACGATAAGCAGTTATTGTAGTGATTTTGGTTAAAATTGTTTGGGATATAGTATTTGAGGTAGAAGCACGTGTGTGAGGGAGGTGAGGTGGTTTGGAAAGAGTGAAGGCTCACGTACAGCCAGATTGAATGTCTGGATAACTACTATAATTCTTCCTTCTTGGCTGAAACCATGTTATCTCTTGATTTTCAAACCCAAGTTGGCTCTGGAAACAAGCAAACCTGAGTCTTTCTAACCTGAGTCTTCCCAATCATTAGATTTCTTTTCTGTCCTAACGATGAATGACAAAATGACTTGATGTTCACAGTTTGGGATTAAGTAAGGCAGGTGTGAAATCTAGAGACTCAAGATGCTGGAAGGAGTGGAAAGTTCCGATGAGTTTATATGAATCACTTTGCACTCTATGTCTGGCTTGTCCTCTTTGAAACTGATTTAATAAAATAAATATATAGGAACTATTACTCCAAAAGATTAATTTGGCAGGAAATACCAATACTTTCAGTTTATGAAAGACAAAACTGTCTTGTTGCTGCAGGAAGCTGCAATATTCCTAACCTTTAAGGTTGTTGTTGAGCAGGGTGGCCATGCCCCCTCCCCTGTAGGTATCTTCAGGCTCCTGTTGACCTCCTGGTACTATAATTGTTGGTCTTCTCCGGGTAGTTATTGATTTTGAACTTTAATGTGCTTCAAAACTTTATCCACCAGGGAAATAGGAAAAGAGTTTTGTTACCTGTAGGAAATCTATTGTGATCTGCCTGAGCTTTTTAAAAACAGACCAGGAGAAGGAAATTAGTAATTTTTAAAGAAGAGACAGGGAATGGGAAAATAGTTTCACCCAGGATCTCTTTCTAACCCTTTCCCTTCAAATGAACTTATTGGAACAGAATTGGAAAGAAGAAAAGACATCTCTGCCCACCCCACAGGATGCCGAAAAGGCTAAAGAATTACCTCTGTAGATTTAAACATTTTTAATGGCTTATGTACAGATTTGCTAACATAGAGAGAAATGAACTATTAAATAAAAATCACATTTCATGATATCTTTATGGCCTAAAAGCATCCTTTATCTCTTTGTTGTTCTCTTTACATGATATGGTAAGTGATGAAGAAAATTTAGGCTCAGGAAGGTTAAAATATTTCTTGGAGTTACATATCTAAGAGAGCTGCAGAACTGACACTTGTACCCAGGTTTTCTGACTGCAAATCCAGTTTCTTTATATTGCGTTCTTCCTCTTTTCCTGCCTCCAGCAGAAACGGGTTTTTAGTTTTCAACCTTTGTGTGTACAGTATGTTACATCTACTGCTAAGTTTCTTTTTAGAAGAATGTGAGTCCTTCTAGCTTTGGTTTAGAGTGATTCCAGAAGCCAATTTGCTTGGCTTAGTGATTCTATGCACCTTTCCCTAAACTTAGCTTTCCAAGGAAATGAAGTGTAGCAGTGAGAATGAATTCACAATTTCGACATGTAGGTAGCATCCTAAAGTGAAAAGAGGAGGAACTTTGTGGTCAAAGCACTCTCCCCACCACTTAGAAACTTACTGACTGTGGACAGCTTCCTACCCCAAGTTTCTTTCCTGATTTACAAAACTTTGACGTGATCAGGATTAAACTTAAATACGTGTGAGGAAGCTTGAAAGTGTCTAACACATAGTGAGTATTCAAATGCCACCTTCCATTTGCTCCTTCCCCTCCAGGTCCTTAAGTTTTGGAATCTAGGTTTCTCAGTTCCAAATGACCTGGTCTACATTGCACAAATGGATCAAATAAATTTTATGTTATCATTTCTCCAACATAATGCCGGTAAGCAAATCCTTTTTAATAACAATTGTATGTTGAGAAACATATCACCAAACAACATTTAACTTTGTAGCTTTAATAAGTTCTTTAGGTTTGGGTTTTGTTCTTGTTTTCTGAGACAGGGTCTTGATCTGTCACCCAGACTGGAGGGCAATGGTGCAATTATAGCTCACTGCAACCTCCAACTCCTAAGCTCAAGCAATCCTCCCACCTCAGCCTCTCAAGTAGCTGGGACTACAGGTGTGCTCCACCATGCCCAGCAATTTTTTTTTTTTTTTTTTTTTTTGGTAGGGACAAGATCTCGCTACGTTGCCCAGGCTGGTCTTCAATTCCTGGCCTCAAGTGATCCTCCTGCCTCGGCCTCCCAGAGTTGGAATTACAGGCATGAGCCACCACCCATGACTTTATGTGTTTGTTTTTTTGATGCAGTATAAGTTCAGCTTGCTTCTTATGCAGCCATACTATTTCATGTTAACTCTCATTTTAGTAGCTTATTACATTAGTGTTTTATTATTAATATAATTTAACAGAAATTTACTAAACAATGACTCTGTAGAGTTGTAATAATACTACCTCCAAACATCATTGCAAACATCTAGAAGAATGAACAAAAATGATCCTAGATTGACAGTATATGTGTTTGTCCTAGTTTCTACCCAGGATGTTCAGACATATTCCATTTCTTTAAAAAAAAAATATATATATATATATATATACACACACACACACACATATATATATACATATATATATATATATATGCCTGGTCCGGTGGCTCATGCCTATAATCCCAGCACTTTGGGACGCCAAGGCAGGCAAATCACCTGAGGTCAGGAGTTTGAGATTGGCCTGACCAACATGGTGAAACCTCGTTCTCTACTAAAATTACAAAAATTAGCCAGGCATGGTGGCTAACGCCTGTAATCCCAGCTACTCAGGAGGCTGAGGCAGGAGAATCACTTGAACCTGGGAGGCAGAGGTTGCAGTGAGTCGAGATCGTGCCATTGCACTCCAGCCTGAGTGACAAGAGTGAAACTCTGTCTCAAAAAAATAAAAATATATATATATATATAAAATAAATAAAATAAAATAAATAAAATAAAATTTATATATATATAAAATCCCACCAAAAGTCTGCAGAGTGACCGAATTAGTCTGGTTTCAGATTAAATTCTAAATGTGAGAAACCACATAGCTCCCACTTCCTCTTCACTTCCTCTTCACTCTTTACTCTGTGCATAAAACAGGATATTTTTCTCATCCTGGGTATGAAGCAATTAATAATTTATGGATGTAGCCTATTTGGATTCAATCCCTTAAAACTTCATACTACATCCAAGGTGGGGGTGACTTAGTCTCTGATATCAATCATCAGACTTGTAATATAGGCTTTGTTAATGGCAGGAGAGTCAAATATAACTTTCCATTCCTTATTCTTCATTTAAATAAAAAACTTTAGCTCATGATAAAAATAATTCATAAGGACATTTTATTATTTTTGATATTCAAGAAATAATATCCTAGATGTAAACTTTGCACGTTTCTAATTATTATCATGAGTTGAGCTAATACTTGTCTTCTAGTCCCTAGACGACGATTCTTTTTTGCCTTACTGGAGGAGCCCTTGTCTTGAAGTGAGATGCTTCAACAGTAGAGGACTTCTAGTTTCTCCCAGTTGAGGCTAAAGTGAACTTTTCATCTTCTTCAGAGGAAGGGGCTTCCTTGATTTGTACTTTTGCAGCTCCTCAGTTAACAACACAATTTTATCTTGGATCCCAAGTTCTCTTCACCATTGAGAATAAGGAAGACAGAAAATGCTGTGCATGACAGTCACCTACTCCAAGCTCCCCAACCCCTTGTAACCAGGTATCTTCTAATAATCAGATGATTCTGCCCTCACTCAAGAGTCTCCCTTACAAAGATTCCATCCTCCCTTTACTTTTTTTTTTTCTGCAAAACAAGGCCTCCTTTAGTACCTCCTTAGTTTAAAACCCTTATCTTCCCAGCTCTTCCCTTCACTGATACCTCTGATTTCAAAGGCTCTGAAGTCCAAAGACCACACAACTTACTGTGAACAGAAATTCAGTCACAAATTATTGGGGTTAGAAAGAATTTAGAGAGATTGTATTGAACTGGACAGTCCTCTTTGATTAGTGGTGGCCCTTTAGAAAGTTGTAAGGCAGAGTCCCATGGTGTTTCATCTTTTCCATGATTTGCTTGACCAAAAACTTCTCTTTCACAACACGAAAATATGCTAATCCACCACACGTTTTGGATTCTGCTCTGTTTGCCTGAGGTGTTAGATCTCTAGCCAGGACTGTGAAGGGAAGGAACTTGAATCCTTCCTGTTGAGCTATTAATGCAGAGTCAATGAGATGAAAGGTTTCACTCAGGGTCAAAATCATGTCAGTTATCAAGCAAAGGAGCAACTAAGGGGAAACATCTCCTCATCTGGTTAGTGGAGCCACATGCCACCCACTGATCAAGCCAGACCTGAGCAATATTCTAGATTTCTCCCTGCACATCTAATTGGTGACAATGGTGATGGTACCACTGATAGGTCAAACAAGTTCACTCCCTCCTTCACAGCCTCACTACTTCGGCTCTTGTTTATGCTCTTATCATCATCTATCACTGGGTTCCATATGCCTCCTGACTTGTCTTCTTCCTTTCACTCCCCTGGGCCATCCTTCACATCATACTAGAAGACTCTGTCTAACTTGCAGACCTTATTGTGTCAATCTCCTGGTTATGGCCCCTCCATGGCTCCCCACCTGACACAGGAAGCCCTTCACAGTCTGGCTTCCGTCAATCATAACTTGTCTCCAGCCTTCATTCTTCATTCTGATCTTACTGTTTTCTAGTTCCCAAATACACCACACCAGTGTTTATGAAACGCTAATCCTTAGCATATGAACTTTATGGTTATTGACATATTCATGTACCACCTGTATTAGTTTTTGCATACTGTTTATTTTTAATTGACTACATTTTGAACTACAATAAAGTAATTTCAACTAAAACTTTGTATCAATGCTGTGAATGGAAAACTGCTATCAGTTGCCATAATAAAAATAAAACTGTAAAAATAAATATAATAAAAATGAAACAAAGTTATTAAGTTCTAACCAGATACTGTTGCCTGCTCAAAGTTCTGAGCAGTAAGCCTGTTCCGTGTTTGACACAAAGCGAGTTCAGAAAGTGTTAGAGAGATAGAAAATATTTTTGGGAAGCACGGAAATATTTATTCTGAGTTAGCCAGGATTGACAGGGAGTTGATAGGGCAGTTACTTCTATGGTTTTGTTCAATGTTATTTAATGCTTGATCCTAGAATCATCCCGCATACAACATTCAGCCACCTGCATATCTCAGGAAGCACAGTATTGTGCTTGCTACATATCCCTGCCCTTGTTCCGTTTTACTGGAGCTCCCTTCTCCATTCATCCTCCTGACAAACTTCTTTCACCCTCTCTCTGGATAAAGAGAGTTTCCCTCTCTGGGAATCCTTCCATGACCTATTTCCAAGTTTCCAGACCTTGAGTGTTCCTCAATTGCTATCTCATAGCATGCCATACACTCTCTAACACAGCATTTTCCATCTATCTCAGAACTTGTAGTTAACTGCAACTCCTCCCTCAGCAGCCCATCCATTCATTGAGGACAGACAAAGACACTGTCTTATTTGTGTATGCCCAGAGCCTAAGACAGTGCCTGGAATATGGTAGATGCTGGACATCTAGAGAATATATCTCTGGCAGCGAGAGACTCAGGGTATTTACATAGGTTGGGAAGCACATGAGGAATCTCGGTGATCATAGTCACCTTTAAAGCTAAAACCAAGAAAAGAGTAACCTGTAAATTGTTACAACAAAATCAGAAACACAGGAGTAGAACCAAGCTTGCTAAGTCATGGTCAAAAACACCATAGGTCAGAGTTCAAGGAATGAAGACTTCAAGATTTTGTAGTGAATGCGTGAGTGCTAAATGTACCTTTACGCTTGTCTTGGCTCCCTCTTCAACCAAGAACCCAAGCTTAAAATTAACCCTTCATTTCTGTTTGTCCTCCTTCCCTCCCACATCTTCTCAAAGTCTCGAAAATAAAGCCCTTTAATTGAGCATCCTTCACTAGGTCAGTTTTTTTTTTTTTTCCTCAACTTTTATTTTAGATTTAGAGGATACGTGTGCAGGTTTGTTTACATGGGTATATTGTGTGATGCTGAGGTTCGGGCTATGAATGATCCCATCCCTAGGTAGCAAACATAATACCCAACAGATAGTTTTTCAACCCTTTCACCCGTTAGTAGTCCACAGGGCCTATTGTTCCCATCTTTATGTCCTTGAGTACCCAATGTTTAGTTCCCATTTATAAGTGAAAACATGCAGTATTTGGCTTTCTGTTCCTGTGTTAAAGCCCTTAGGATAATGGCCTCCAGTTATATCTGTGTTGCTTCAAAGGACATGATTTTGTTCTTTGTTCTTTTTTAAATAGCTGTGTAGTATTCCATGGTATATATGTACCACATTTAGGTCAGCCTTATAAAGAAGATTTCCTTACTGACCGTAGCATTAAACCCCACCTAATTGCTCAGTCCTTTGAAGAGGTACAAAGATATCCTTGCATAGAACAAGCCCACAAGTTTTCCAAATGTGTAGGCTGAGTAAAACATATGAAATGAACATGCTGTATAAATCCGTGAAATATGTAACTTTTTATTCTGGATAGAATGCTGATTTGTAAGACTAAGTGTTCAGGGATATTCTAGGTAATTCCATTTCTTGGGTAGGCACAGTATAACTATTCGCAAGGGAGAGGAAGGACACCTAATATTACCACAGAAAACTTCTTTTCCCAATAGGTTTCCAGTCTGGAAATGTAGTCTTCTTTATTGATTGAAAAAATCTGTCAAATTGTCAACTTAAAAGTAAGGTTTTTTGTTTATTGGTTTACCCAGTGATTCTAAGGCTAACTCCAAATTTAGTTACCTGAAGATTAAAAGAATATAGCCATGTGGGTTCTTTAAGCTTTCCTGTCCAATATATAAGCCCAGTTTGCTACCTGCTATCAATGGAATTTTATGCAACTTTCAACTTTAAAGATAATTGGATAGGAAGTACCTACAGAGCTTTTTGAAACTTTCAGTGAAACGGCATGTCCCTGGCATGGAGTTGATCACACCTGCAACTCCTGCCAATCTGTGCTTGTCAGACTCAGAATTAGTCTCCTAGGCTGCCTATTCAGTGATGCCTGAAGGTGCCCACACCTGGGATAGCAGCTAGCCCATTGCTCATGACCTCCTAAATTCCCCAAACCTAAAGTGCAGCAGGTTGACAACCAGGTTGATAGGGTTAAGCTTTGTGTTACCACCTAAATCTCATCTTGAATTGTAATTCCCAGGTGTTGAGGTAGAGACCTGGAGGGAAGTAATTGGATTATGGGGGCGGGGGTAGTTTCCCCCAGGCTGTTCTCATGGTAGTGAGTGAATTCTCACGAAATCTGATGGTTTTATAAGGGGCTCTCCTCCCTTCACTCCTCACTCCACTGTCCTCCCACCTTGTAGAGTAGGTTGTGTTTACTTCCCCTTCTACTATGATTGTATGTTCCCTGACATCTTCCCCAGCCACGTGGAATGGTGAGTCAATTAGACCTCTTTCCTTTATAAATTACCCAGTCTCCAGTAGTTCCTTAGCCCAGTGTGAGAATGAATTAATACAGTGAATTGGTACCGCAGAGAGTGGGGTACTGCTATAAAGATACTTGAAAAGGTCTAAGCAGCTTCGGAATAGGGTAATGGGCAGAGGTTGAAACAGTTTGGAGGACTCAGAATAAGACATGTGGGGAAAGCTTAGAACTTCCTAGAGACTTGTAGAATGGTTTTGATGAAAATGCTGATAGTGGTATGTGCCTGGCAAGGTGTCATAGCCCCAGCAGTGGGAAGTGGTTGACACGTGGGTTGGTTAGAAAGACTTTACCAACAACAGTATAGGATTGAAAAAGGAAAGTTCATTAGAAAGGAAGAACACTACAAAAGGGTGCAGCGGAACACCTCAGTGAGAGGACTGAGCATACCATGGTGGATTTTTCCTTGGGAGCATTTATGGACCTTAAGGTGTGAGCTTAGGTTTGTGAAATGAGTTTTGGCATGGCATTGCAGAGATGCAGAGAAATTTTAATTATTATACTCATCAAAATTGAAAGAGGCCTGGAACCAGATGCCAACTTTAGATACTAAGGAAGTTTAATTACTCTTATTTTTCTAGATAAGGAGTTTTGCCTCCAGATGGTCTGTTTGATAGTCACCAGGTGGTCTTTGCTCCCCTTTAAATTCCTCAGACAAGGAGTTTTTGTCTCTGGGGCTTGTTCAATGGTCACCAGGTGATTTTGCTCTCCTCATTTTCCCTCTGACAAATATTTTGGTCAAATCTTTGACCCTTTATATTTCCCCATGCCTCATGTCTGTCTACCTGCTGCCTATTGGGGTCTCAAGAAAGAGAAAACACTATAGTGAAGAGGGGCATCGAGCCTGTCTGGCTACCTCCTGCTGAAAGGAGAGCATTGGAGGGGGTAGGTTGCATTTTTCCCTTTCTTGTTCTCTGTCACGAAAGGAACGAAGGGTCATGAAAAACTTGTTCAAGGGTGGCAGATAGGGAGAAACTAAATTCCATCAAGGGGCCCCATGTAAATGGAAGTTACTGTTGTAGGCTGGTATTAGGATTGCATAGTCACCTGTAGGTGGAATCTCTGTAATCTGGAAGATACAAACTTAGTAAAAGATTAAAAAGGTAGGGACCAAATATTAAAAGGATGCATGGAATGGAAGAAGCCAAGTGATTTTTGGAAACCAATCAGTAACAGGTTTGATCCACTCTAGGTTACTTTGGGAAAGTGTGTGTAACCATCTGGCTTGTTTGAAAATGTCTTGGATGTCAGTCTCCACTTCTCCAAACACATTTATGTAGGTGCAACAGGTTTTGTTGATGACAGCACAGTCTCCTCCTCATTCAGCTAGGAGGTAATCCAGAGCCTGTCTATTATCAAAAACCATTCCTGCTAGTGAGTCTAAAGACTTTTGTATCGCTGATATACTTGCACTAGTTTTTGCTAAGGCTCTTTCAAGGGAGGTGGTAAGCTCTCATAGTATGATTTTATGGTTAGTAAAACCTGCACAAGGGGCGAGAGTTGCAATAGTTTCTACAACTCCTGTCACAAGAAGTTCTAGGCCCTTTCGTCCTCTTGAATGAAATTCTGAGTAGGAAGTTACGTTCAGGACAGCGATTTAGGTGGGAGCTATTGTTCCCAGAGTACAATCACCATAATGAAGAGAATGATCAAGGTGGGTGATATGGTTAGCCTTTGTGTTCCCACCCACATCTCATCTTGAATTGTAATCCCCGGGTGTTTAGGGAGAGACCTGGTAAGGAGCGATTGGATTATGGGAACAGTTTTCCCAAGGCTGTTCTCATGATAGTGAGTGAGTTTTCATGAGATATGATGGTTTTATAAGGGGCTCTTCCACCTTTGCTTGCTACCCGCCTCCTCGAGAACAAGGTGCCTTGCTTTCCCTTTCACCATGATTGTAAGTTTCCTGAGACCTCCCCAGACATGCAAAACTGTGAGTCAAATTAAACCTTTTTCCTTTATGAATTATCCAGTCTCTGATAGTTCTTTATAGCAGTGTGAGAATGAACTAATACACAGGTATTTAAATATGAACAACCCAGGGACTTGTACATGGTTAAATCTATAAAGCCAGAACATCTGTGCTCCAAGGCCAGGTCAGTGGTTTATTTATCTTATAAACTCACAGTCCAAAAGATTCATAGAGAGATCCTGTCTCTACAAAAAATTTAAAAATTAGCCAGTCATGGTGTTGTGCACCTGTGGTCCAAGCCACTCAGGAGGCTAAAATGGGAGAATCACTTGAGCCCGGAGCCCGGGAGGTAGAAGCTGCAGCAAACCATGATCACATCACTTCACTCTGGCCTGGGCAACAGAGTGAGGCCCTGCCTCAGAAAACAAACATAAGATTCAGAATAAACCACTTAGATGAGTATAACTCTTTCCTTTGAATTCACAAATCGAGGATGTAAAATGATTGAGCTTGTCCACAATCACTCAGCCAATAAAATGAAGACCTGAAGAGGAGCTGACAGCTCTTCAGCCATTATGAGGCCATGTGGCTAGCCATTCATTAAAGGCCCTGAAGAAAATCCAGAGAGTAGTAACTTCCTGCTCTTTCTTGCTGATACTCATGTGTCAGTGTTCCATGTTGGAAGCTGACGAACATTGTGCAGCTTTCTCTAGAATTTGCCTGTTATGGTAAAAGGAAAATATGGTATAAAGAACGTGAGCTCTGAGACCAGTGAGATCTAGGCTTACATCCTTCCTCTTTCACTTGGACAGTTTGGGCAAATTTACATCTTTGAGCTTCAGATTCATTGTAGGGTTTACATTTGATCGTTTTTCTAGGCAAGCTTTAGTACAGAGCAATGCCATATAGTAGGTGCTCAATAAATACCCTGTCCTCCTTTGGGGCAATTTTCTTGTGTAGGAACACTAGCTTGTCTGGCAAAGAGAAAGCAATAGGCACTGTTGCCGAGCTTAGCAGCCTCGCTGATTATGGCAGGTCCTGCCCTTCCTGCAGAAAGCTCCCCTGGGGAAGCCAGGCAAGAATGTGTGTCGTCAGGAAGCTGGGGTCCAGGCTCTGCTGCCAGGATGGAGGCCCATTTTGTTCCCCCTGCTACATCAAAACATAAGAGTACAAACTTACTCAGAACTGAGTTAGCCCAGTAGAACAGGTGTTTCGTTTTCCTTGAGAAGAAAACAATTTTATGAATTCAGAAATGGAAATGATAGTTTGCTCCATCCAATTAGCAGGAGCTAATTTAAATTTCAAGGTCTTTGTGTACGGGGGTCCTCCTCCTTCATGTGCCCAGCACTTTGGCTGTACTCCCTCCCTGCGTCTGTGACTCAGCATTCATGCCTGCACCGTAAACAATTACGATTTCCATTTTAGGATTTCGTCTCCTGGTGCTGTGCTACAGTCCCCATTTTTAGGAAATTGGTGCTTGGCAAACGATGAAAAGTTTCACAGAATATGAAGGTTATGGCACAGTTTTCTCCTGCCTTATGGCTTAATTTAATTAGATATTCTGTAATAGCTCTGCAGCAGAATTGTGCTGCAGAATGGGCTCCATTTTGCCCTATGGCCACTGCAGGAGCAGAGGAACTACAAGATATGCTAGATGACTCATCAGCTGATGGAAAATGCAGTGAAACCTTTGCCTTTTCGACAGGATCAGGCAAGGTGACTGAGAAAGCATCCCTGGGAATAGACACCTGGTAACTCAGCATGTACAAGATCATTTTAAAACATGCTTACAGTAAGGTAATCAGCAAAACCACTGTCTGACCTTGAAATTATTCTGTGGTTGCTGGACCTTGAAGACACTGATGGAGGCAGCTAAGTCCAGCTGTCTGGGACTTTGATCAACTATGTCTGCCCTACTCAGTGTAGCCAAGACCTCCCTTAGAGCAGGTTCTCTAGGGCAGGAGGTGCAAGCAGAGAAGTCAGGAGACCAAGATGCTCTTTCTTATTCTGGCAGATACCGAGTTACCTCATGCCTTTGCAGGCTTTCAGCCGTGAGCAAATTCTGATATTTATTATCCTTACTGGGGACACTCAGCTTCACAGATTTTGTTTTTCAAACATGAAAAAAAAAAAATCGGCCCCAAAGTCACAGAATGTTTTGGCGGCTATGTTCAGACTTGATAGAAAGGCATCCCCATGGGGATGTAGCTTTTGTCTGGTTCCGTTTAATTTGCTATCTTCAGAAGGGGAAGATGGAGAGATAACTGGTTGGGTGGGGCTATGTGATGGAGATTTTCTGTTAAGATGAAAATGAGGGGAGCTTTAGGTAGGTGACAGATGACTTCGTAAGAGACTGCATGTAACTAGTCATCCCAGTTATGAACAAGGTTGCAATCTAAGACACAAGTGACAGGTGGCCTAGGAGGCAATGCTCACATGTAGCCAGTTGGTACAGTCATATTCCCTTGCAAGGTTGTAAAGGGGACCACTCTGTGTTACTGCTCATAGCCATGGCTACACTGTCTGCCTGTTAGATGTTTAAGAATTAATCTCCAGTATTTTCCTGCAGCCCTTCCAAAATGGATCCTTCAAGAAGATTCATGCAAACCTCATTCCTTTACTCAAAGCTCATTCTTTAATTCAACAAACTTACACTGAGTGTGTGTAATAGGCACAACACTGGACTAAGTGTTGGTGATGCAAAGAGTAAAATGTATCTTATTTAAACTCATCTAATCCTTCTAAGAGAACACATTCTAGTGCTGGAGACTGACACATAAACTACAGCAATGTATTCTGGATACTGACACATAAACTACAGCTGAGGAGGTTATGCTTCAGTGAAAAGAACAAAGATTTAGAATCCTTAGTCCTGTGTTTATTACCAACTTCACCCCATAGGTGCATGTGACCCTAACCTTGACGTATTACTGAACATCTTGGAACCTAGTTTATGTACCTATAAGAGTTGAATAGTCTTAAAAGAATATTGTGATGGTTAGGATATATAAATATATGTATCAGTGTATATATATAATGATCATATCGTATATATATATATCACATATATAGGATTATGAAGGTTATGGCGCAATTTACTGGCTTAAGGCTTAATTTAATTAGATATTCTGTAATAGCTCAGCAGAATTGTACTGCAGATATATTTATCTTATATATATCCTATATGTATATAAAATATTAGGTTGGTGCAAAAGTAATCACAGTGAAACTGACCATGTGAATATATATAACAGAGCAATTGCTCAGTTAATAGTTTTAATGAGAATTTAAAGGTCCAGTGATGATAATATCACAAAGTGCCACCAGAGCACAGAAGAGGCAACTACTGTCTGAGGTTTATAATTTAGCTAGGTTTGAAAAGAATTGTTGTTTACCCAACCAAGAATGGGATAAATTATTTTTCATGAGCAGATGCTCAGAGAAGTGGAAGAGCAGGGTCTTTTCAAGTAGGTGTGGTGGTAAGTAGAGTTAGAAGTGGATTCAAATATAGGGCTGATGTAGCTAACTGGGACTAAATTTTGGAGTAAGTTCATTGTGTCCACCCTGGAGGCAATTAATAAGCAGGGTGACTTGTTCAGAAATGGGATTTATAAAATTGATTCTGGAGACCAGGATGCTAAGGCAATGGAGTAGAGAGGGAGTGGGAGAGAGCAAGATGGAATTTAGAAGGTGAAGGTAATGTTGTACATGAGTGGTGATGGCCTGAATCTAATATGGATTCGTGGCAAAGAAAATGGAGAGTAGAAAATGGAGTGAGGAGGAATTTATGAGGTGGAGAGAAAGCCCTGATGACTAAGTGGACGTGTGGTGTGAGGTGGTAGAGGATCCAAGGATGTCATTGAGCTTGGGTTTTGGAAAGGTTGCCAACATCTATTCTAAGAAATTGGACAAAACACTCTTCACCCACTTAGAGAAGCCCAAGAGGTAGGGACTGAGACAAGCCCAACACCCTATTAATTGGCTCAGTCAGATCCTGATGGTAGCTGTGGGCTATTCATGTTGTACTGTGCTAGCATTGCACGCATATCATCACCTAATCTTTAGAGCAATGCTATGAAACAGGTATCATTCTCATACTATACATAAGGAAACTGAGGCTCAGCTGTGTTAGGAATCTTGCCTAATTGCATACAACCAGCAACCCTTGGAGCTGGAAATCAACCAAGATTTGCCTGATACCAAAGGCCCTGATCTTTACCACTTCCCTCTATCTGTTCCTCTTATGGAGATGCCTACCACCTAGGACTCATAAAGAGGATCGCCTCTTTAAGAGAAGATCATGCCTCTCCACCATCACAGATTATTTCTCTTGGTGTAACATGGGAGAACAAATTCTGACTGAAGCCAGGTTGTCTCTCTCTCTTTTTTAAATTACTTATTTTTAATTTTTGTGAATATATAGTAGGTGTATATATTTTTCTTTTAAGTTACTTATAATAGCAACATTTGACTTAGGGATAAAACTCACTCTGTCTCCATTATCTGTATTCATTCGTTCACTCGTTCACCAGCCACCATCAGTCGGTAGCATTCCACCAATGCTCTCTGCTCTCCTGGCACTGTGCCAGGCTCGGTGTCCACTGTTTCATGATTTTTTAAAATTTTTATTTATATATTTTTGAGACAGACTCATGCTATTGCCCAGACTGGAGTACAGTGGTATGATCTCAGTTCACTGCAACCTCCACCTCCCAGGTTCCAGTGATTCTCATGCCTCAGCCTCCCAAGTAGCTGGTACTACAGGTGTTTGCCACCACACCAGGCTAATTTTTTTGTATTTTTAGTAGAGACAAAGTTTTCCTATCTTGGCCAGGTTGATCTTGAACTCTGGGCCTCAAGTGATCTGTCTACCTTGGCCTCCCAAAGTGCTGAGATTATAGGTGTGAGCCACCGCAACCAGCTTAAAGATTTCTAAGATGCTTCTGGAAACTTCCCCTGCTGACTGTCCTCATCTTACCATCTTTTATGGAAAAAGCATTTCCCTCTTGGCATTCTGAGAGTTCATAGAGGAATGAAGCCTCCTTTCCATGTTCCTCCATTTCTGACATTGCTGGAAATGTTGCAGGATTTTTGTTTGTTTGTTTGTTTTTGTTTTGTTTTGTTGACAGTGTTTCACTCTTCTTGCCCAGGCTGGAGTGCAATGGCATGATCTCGGCTCACGGCAACCTCCACCTCCTGGGTTCAACCTATTCTCCTGCCTCAGCCTCCCAAGTAGCTGGGATTACAGGCATGTGCTGCCATGCCTGGCTAATTGTATATTTTTAGTAGAGATGGGATTTCTCCATGTTGGTCAGGCTGGTCTCGAACACCAAGCCTCAGGTGACCCGCCCACCTCAGCCTCCCAAAGTGCCGGGATTACAGGCGTGAGCCACCATGATCAGTAGGTCACTTTTAACTTAACATTCTAGGAGCTGTGTTGACACATGTCCTACCCATCAGTCTTCAGGGAAAATAAGGTTTTAATCTCAATCCAGCCTTCCCAGGGAGTGGTAAACCCTCCACATCAGGGAGGACCAGGTTGACCTGCCAGTGGGTTAGGATGCTTCAGGTGTGACTGTTTCATCTGTGGAATATGGTGGTTTGCAGAATAGGTGCTACTGGATAATTCTGGTCACCCAGATACTCATGCCTACTTTGCAAATTAGGTTTACTCTCAAAGTGAGTGTACTAATGGAAAGCAGTTTGTATGGCTATCAAAATACAGTCACTACTACAGACAACAGGGTAAGCCTGACCGTCATGAATGAAAATCACAGACCTCAGAGTTGAAGATCAGAGGGTAGCTAAAACTTTCTTCACTATAAATTGATAGAATTTTTCTACAAAGATCAAATCATTGCTTTTCTTAGGTTTTCAAATTATCTATTGCAGCCTGCACCACATTATATTATATTCACATTTATGGCTGACTTCCAGCTAGTTGTGAGCTCATAGATTTTAGAGATTATGCTGGGTTCACCTTTAGCCCTAATGCTTAGCACTATGCCTGGAACTTACAGGATCTTAACAAATATCATTCAGAGCTACTACTTTATTTATCATTGTCAACAGGGAAGATCATAGGGCTCTACAGAAAAAAACCAAAACAAACTCTTAATTCATTCAAGGTTCTTCTCTGTACTAGTCTTAACCAAGATGAATGGTAAAAGAATATGTTTGCAGCAGGGTGGAGTGGATAATTTCATAAATGAAGATGGATTATAATATTATGATATTGTTCTTTTATTACATATCTATCATAAAAGAAAATAATCTTACTAAAGAATAATCTTTGGTCCTTTCAATTAATGTAATAGAGACTCTCAATTTAGCTGGAAGAGAGATTCAGTCTTGCCTGAGCACGTCTCTGGAATTGGTGGGAGCAGCTGCCAGAGGCTGTTTGCATATGGATTGAAGGTCCTCTTGGGAGAGTTCTCGTTCTGAAGGAAGAAGTTGCCTGGCAACAAGAGTTTGACCCATGGAGACAGCCTTACCCAACAGAGGAGCAAGGAAGCCTGACTACTGTGTGATGTCTGTCACCTCGATCCCTCTCCCAGCAGGATGACAATTTATACCTAGGTGCTATAGAGAGTAGAGAGTTTGAATGTACAAAGTGGGGGAAAATAAACTTGCATTACTAATCTTTTTTAAAAGAGTGGAGTACAATGCCATGCTTCAGGATCTATGTGATAAACTTAAACCTAAATAGAAGGGAAGCATCCCTGTTCTTTTTTTTTTTTTTTAACTAGAAAACAGTTTGGGTATGGTAATGTCACCAAAGCATTCATGACAATGCATGGCAAAGCAGCAACAGTACCAGGAGGAAGACTTTGAAGCCCAGTGGATCGTGAAGAATAGACCCCTGTAGGATGTGATAGTATCCAGATGATACTCATTGGAACACGGATACACCTAGAATAGAGTAGCAGACAGCGTGACAAAGTGATACTCAGCAGAGGACTGAGGGGGAACAGTTGCACCCAGTGGAACAGTGAGTGGATGGAAAATAATGGTACTAGGGGGTGGATGTGAAGCAGCATCGTTGTCTGGGATAATATCTGAGGTTCGTGGTCTCAATCCAAGAAGATCGAGGACACGGACACGCACAGGGAGTGAGTTTAGAAGCTGAGGTTTAATAGGCAAAAGAAAGAGAAAGGAAAACAGCTCTCTCTCTAGAGTGGGGGGGGAGAGAGAGACAGAGTCGCCCCAATGGGAATCCCAGCCGGCCTACTGAATGTACCAGATTTTATACAGAGGCTTGAGGAGGCGGTGTCTGATTTATGAAGGGCCTACAGATTGGTTGCACCAGTTATGACATTTACGTAGCATGTGAGGAAGGCTGGCCACCCCATCCCAATCTTATTATGCAAATGGGTTTTCTACTTGACTGGCGCCATGTTGTCTGCTTCTTACTGTACACTTGGCTGGAAAGCAGAAGGGAAGATGGAGCCACAATTTTGAACATGCCTATTCCCAGGGAGCCTATTCCTACTGGCACAGCTGCCGGCATTCACCTGCACAAGCTTCTAGCTTGCTTGTCTATGTCTGCAGCTAAATTTTACAGGCTGTTCTTTGTTAGAAAAGAAAATGATTTGGGGGCTGCTTTTCATTGAAAGGAAAACCTTACCTTAACTATCTACCTAAATGATTTCTTCTTAACTCCTGTATCAGATGTTGGTGTCAAAGGGGGAGCCATCAAAGGATTCTAGAGCTCTAGTATAAGCCTAATTGAAATAACAACTGCTACTGGACTTAATGAGATCATGGATCTCTAGTCCAGGATGTGAGAAAGCCTGCATCCCATGGCCGTGCGCAAAAAGTCGCTGATAGTTAACTTTCCTTTTCCAAATGGATTTTGTTTTATTCAACATGGTGCTTTCTTTAAATAAATTCTTTCACAAACTGAGGAATCCTACATTAATTCAAATATTTAATTTATATGCACGTGTTTTCTCCAATTTAGTCCCACAGGGAATTCAGTTAGCTTATAAGAATGCAAACACTTCAGCAACTTATAACAAATTCAGAACAAGTGAAACAACTACATTTAATCTCTCTCTACTTTATTTAAACTTTAAATTGGGATTTCAGCTATAGCAATAGTGTAAGATGTATGTGAATTTTTGTTTCCACAACTTCTAAGCTCTTTGACTGTTCAGTGTAGTGTTTACACTATTGGGTGAGAAAAATCAGTTTAAGAGACTGAGATGCTAACACTCAAAGAGGGCAAATGAGTTCACTAAGTTGTACCCAAAATTGCTATCTTTTCCTAACATGTTTTTTTCTTCATTTCCTTCTTTTGCCTGATCAAATAACACAGAGAAAGTGGTCCTATTTAGTAAATTGAAATACATCTCTGATACCCAATGCAATATAGCCAATAAGTGTGCATTGTACCCGATGGAATTGACAGATGGCTGCGAGGGCCAGGTGAGGCAGTGACTGAGCTGCCCAAAACAAGTGTCAGTGAGTGGCTACATTGATTTTAAGAGTCTATCAAGTAAGCAGAAATTAATAATAAAAACAGTCAAGTTTAAATTTCAGCTTGTTTGGAGTACCAATCCTTGATACAAAAGGAGTGGGATAATATTTTTTCCTTGACGCTTGGGCTTCCCAATGAAGTTGAATTACTTTCTACCAAATGGGAAATGTTACGCATTTTTGGGACAAAACCCAGATCAATGCAATATAGAGTGTGTTCTTTTTATTGGTGTTGTATTCTTTATTGTCAATCCTGGAATACCAGATCTAGAAATAATATGGGAGTAGAATTAGAAGGAAATTAGAATGATTGAATTCCATCTATATGACAGGAAATGTCATACATTATTTTATTTTGTATATATAATTTTAAGCTTTACCTATTATTTATTTATTCTGAGACAGGGTCTTGCTTTGTCTCCCAGGCTGCAGTGCAGTGACATGATCATGGCTTACTGCAGTCTCGACCTCTAGAGCTCAAGCAATCCTCCCACAAGAATAGTTGGGACCACAAGCATGTGCCACCACACCTAACTAAGTTTTGGTTTTCTTTGATGGTGACGGGTTTTCACCATGTTTCCCACGCTGGTCTTGAACTCCTAGGCTCAAGTGATCTGCCCATCTTGGCCTCCCAAAGTGCTGGGATTACAAGCATGAGCCCCAAGCTTTACTATTTTATCTCTTCATAAGCTACTCCAAAAGTTGGTGGCATGTATTACCTGCTAATTTTTGAATCATAAATGTCAACACTTTTAGGGGTTTGCAGGAACCCTCCAGCTGATGAGTGAGATTAATCAGAGCCCACCATCCACACTTCAGTGATTTTGTTCTATTTATTTTTGCATAGCATTTTATAATATAAATTACATGTTGTAATAGTATTTTAAAATTTGGCTATACCTGAAGTGCTCTGAATATATCTTTCAAAAATGTCAAGACTATATGGAACTATCAAAAAGGTGTCTGAGGTTGAAGCCACCCTCCTTTCATTTTATTTTATTTTTTTGAGACTGAGTCTCACTCTGTCACCCAGCCTAGAATGGAGTGGTACGATCTTGGTTCACTGCAAACTCTGCCTCCTGGGTTCAAGGGATTCCTCCCTCAGCCTCCTGAGTAGCTGGGACTACAGGCATGCTCTACCATACCCAGCTAATTTTTTGTATTCTTTTTGTCATAGAGATGGGGTTTTACCATATTGGCCAGGCTGGTCTTGAACTCCCGACCTCAAGCGATCTGCCCACCTTGGCCACCCAAAGTGCTGGGATTACAGGTGTGAGTCACTGCACCCAGCCAAAGCTACCCTCTTAATAGGAGTTGGAGTTTATGTCTGTTTGATTCCTAAGACCACACTCTTTATATCAAAATGTGCTACCTGCCTGGAGGTACTTTTGCATATTATGGTCAAGTTTATGAGCAAAATAATTTTAAACTCTGCCTACAGTGAAGTGGTTAGCAAAGCCACTGTCTGACCTTGAACTTATTTTGAAGGATGTTTTAGTTGATGGGACCTGAAATCACTGTTAGAGCTGGCTACACCCACCATCTGGCAATATGAAAAGCAATTTTTGTCCTGCAAAGTGGGGTCAGGATCTAAGCCAAGAGACAACTTGTCCACGGCATGAGGCCCAAGAAGAGCAATCAGGAGACAGAGATACTCTTCCCTATCTGGTAAATGTGAGATATCTCATACTTTGAGTGAGGGAACAATTCAGATGCACCCAGATTCTGACTTGAACATCCTGCCATGGCGGTCAAACGATTCTCTAAGATTAACATTTTTAAAGTTGTTTTTCTTGTTTTTTTGTTTGTTGAGACAGTATCTCACTCTGTAATCCAGGCTGGAATGCAGTGCTGCAACTGTAGCTCACTGCAACCTCAAACTCCTGGGCTCAAGAGATCCTACCACATCAGCCTCTCATACATCTGGGACTACAGGTGCATGCCACCATGGCCAGTTAATATTTATTTTAGTAGGGACAGGGCCTTGCTATGTTGTCCCAGCTGGTCTTGAACTCCTGGCCTCTTGAAGCTATCCTCCCACCTTGGCCTCCCAAGGCACTGGGATTACTGGGAGCCACCATTCCTGGCCCCAAAGTTATTTTTCTGAAAGGAAAACAAAGATTACCCTTAGAGAGTTTAGGGCAGATTTTCAATAATTAGCTACTCTTGAAGATGACTGACTTTCTCTCAAATGCCGTTTCCTCATCTTTCCCACATCTGTCAGTCACATCATTATAACATAGATAACTGGCATGGGGGGAATCTTACTGGTGATAGTCCAATGCTCTTTATGACACTTTCACGTCTCTAACCCATGGAGGCTTCCATAGGATGCTCAGCATTATCCTAGACCACAGGTGTCCCTGTCAGGTTAATGAAGGTGACTTTTGGATTTGGATATTTCTGGGAAATTTTACAAGGGGTAACTAAAGTAAAAGAAAAGGAAATGCAGAAAAATAGAAACAGAAATTCTCTTCATAGAAGCTTCATTATGCATTTGCAAGGTATTCATACACTCTAGATTTTCTAAGACAGTTCTGAAGTCAAATCACCTTATTCTTAAAATATGATAAAGGATTATGATTATGTTTAAGTGTATATGTATACATCTGTGAAATATTCATTTGTAATATTTTGGGACTCACATATTCATGGCTATCTAGTTTTCTTTTTTCTTTTTTCTTTTTTTCTTTTTTTGAGATGGAGTCTCGCTCTTGTTGCCCACGCCGGAGTGCAGTGGCACGATCCTGGCTCGCTGCAACCTCTGCCTCCCAGATTCAAGTGATTCTCCTGCCTCAGTCTCCCAAGTGGCTGGGATTACAGGCACCCACCACCATGCCTGGCTAACTTTTTTGTATTTTTAGTAGAGACGGGGTTTCACCATATTGGTCAGGCTGGTCTCGAACTCCTGACCTCAGGTAATCTGCCTGCCTTGGCCTCCCAAAGTGCTGGGATTACAAATGTGAGCCACCACACCCGGCCTGTTTTTTAAGAGATAGAGCCTTGCTGTGATACCCAGGATGGAGTCCAGTGGGGGTAGTCATAGCTCACTGCAGGTTTAAATTTCTGGGCTCAAGTGATCCTCCCACCTCAGTCTCCTGAGTAGCTCGGACTACAGGCATGCACCACCATGCCTGGCTAATTTATTTTTTGTAGAGATAGGGTCTTACTTAATTGCCCAAGCTGGTCTTGAACTCCTGGATTCAAGTGATTTTCCTGCCTTGACCTCACAAATTGCTGGGATTACAGGCGTGAGCCACTGCATTCAGCCTGCTCTCTAGTTGAATGACTTCAGGCAAGATACTCAACCTCTTTGATTCTAGGTTTCCTCCTTATTACAGCGTGGAGACTACTACCTAGGTAATATGGTTATTGTGAAGAGCAAATGAGAATCAGACTAAGCACATTATAGATATTCAACAAGTTTATACATTTGAAAATGTCCAGAAGGAAACTTATCACAAGTACTTGTCTTCATTGGATAGTGAGACTATGAATGTGGAGCACGTGTATCCCAGGCTTTCCTAGCTTGCCAGCACAAGTGACAACTAATTTATGTTAACAACACTAATGGAAACTTAATGAATGCTTACTATCAGCCAGGCACCCTGCTAAACTCTCTTCATGGATTATCTCAGAGATCAACCACATCTTACTGGTTTGTGTCCTCAGCTAGTTGATCAAAATTTAGTCTTATCCAGATCCCAAATACCTTGGAGACTTCCCAGTGATACATTTACATGTCCTTAAATCATTTCTCTCCAAATTCCACTTGCCCATTTGAAAATGGATGTATGATCCTCAAAGCTAGATCAATGCCCAGTAGGTTTCCTTTCTTCCTAACCTCTTAATGGGTGCTGATTTCATCGAGTCATGAGCCCCTGATAGTTTGAGGTTTCTAAAGTACTGCTGCAGCCAAGGTTAAGCCTGGGTTTCGGCCTCTCTCACTATTAACCACTGATAATAAAATGCAATCAGAAATCTCCAGTGTTTCTGTTGAAGGATCCAGAATTCCAGCAACCCTAAGATATTTATTGCTGCTGTTGTGCTGGGAATTGGTAGTCCAAGCCCCAGCCATCCCACCATAATGTAGCTGCAGTCGAAAAGTCCACTCCTAAGGTCTATTACATCCAGGAAATCAAAGTGTCTGGGTCCAAAGGATCATGGGTGGTACACTTCTTTAGCTCATGAACACACACATACCCCATGCATACGTTTAGGCAAATGGTGCACATGTAAACACACACACATCATAGGCATGTTCCCCAACCTCACACATACTTCCAGGGAAGATGGGTTAACATTTATTTGTGCTTACCTGGTACCTGATCCTAGATTACTTAGTTCTCAGCGTAGACATTGTTTTCAGGCCTTGTTGGTCTGTCCCTTTTGCCATTCCAACAACTTAATTCCTTTCAGGGATTTCACTGCCATAGTCCATGAGACATGTATTTTATCCTGTTAATTTTTTAACACATTTGGAATCACTATCCCATTCCATATTTCCCCAGGGGAATCCCTAGTTCCCTAAGTTCCCTATGTAAATATCAGGATGCACATGGATGCTTGCAGAGGTGAGAAGAGTGCTCCCCAATTTCAGTCACCAGCCAGTGAGGATTCTTTACTTTTGAAGCATTTTTCTTGTGATAAACAAATAGCAACTCTTATCATAACTTAGGCCTGATTTTTACAATTTTAACTGAAGGTTGGGTGGCTCCATGGCTCATGCCTGTAATCCCAGCACTTTGGGTGGCTGAGACAGGAGGATCACTTGAGCCCAGCAGTTTGAGACCAGCTTGGGCAACATAGTGAGACCCTGTTTCTACCAAAAAATTGAAAATTAGCCAGGCATGGTGGCATGCACCTGTAGTCCCAGCTACTCAGGAGGCTGAAGTGGGAGGATTACTTGAGCCCAAGAGGTTCAGGCTTCAGTAAGGCATCATCGTGCTACTTCACTCCAGCCTAGGTGACAGAGTAAGACCCTGTCTTTAAAAACAAAAAAACAAAAAAAAAACTGAGGTTAATCATAAGAGGTTTTGGAAATTCACACTCTCACTTTGGTGCATTAGGAAAAAAGTTCTCTAACCTATTCCATTACCATGAACAGAGAATCCATTCCTCTAGTATGTTTCAAAGGATCTTATACTATCAATGGATTGATTAACCTCAGTAATGATTTGTTAGACAGCCACTATTAATAACAAAAAAGACTTTTAAATAACTCCCTGTTTCAAAATAATTATTTTTCACCTTTATTACAATTTACATAAAGATGTACCCATTTTAAGAGTATATTTCAGTGAGTTGTTACAAATATTTGCACCTGTCTAATCACCTCCCCAGTCAAGTTCTATGGCGTTGCTGTCACTCCCTATCTTAGACCATTCAGGCTGTTATAAGAAACTACCACAAACTAGATAGCTTATAAACACAGTTTCTCACAGTTCTGGAGGCTGGGAAGTCCAAGATCTGGGTGTTGGCATGGTTGGGTTCTGATGAGAACTCTCTTCTGGGTTGCATACTGTTGACTACTCAAGTGGTAGAAGGGCCAAAGCAGCTTTTGTGGTCTCTCTTGCAAGGGCACTAATCTCATTAATAGGGCTCTGCACTCATGAACTAATCGCTGCCCAAAGGCCCTACTTGTTAATGATTTCACTTTGGGGATTTGGTTTCAACATATGAATTTGGTGGTGAGGGGTGGGCAGGGCACAGCCATTCATAATATAGTACCTCCCAGGCCAGGCACTGTGGCTCACGCCTATAATCCCAGCACTTTGACAGGCTTAGGCAGGCGGATCACTTGAGGTCAGGAGTTTGGGACCAGCCTGGCCAACATGGAGAAACCCCATCTCTACTAAAAATACAAAAATTAGACAGGCATGGTGATGGGTGCCTGTAATCCTAGCTACTCCAGAGGCTGAGGCAGGAGAATTGCTTGAACCTGGGAGGCGGAGGTTACAGTGAGCTGAGATCATGCCACTGCGCTCCAGCACTCCAGCTTGGATGACAGAGCAAGACTCTGTCTCAAAAAAAAAAGTAAATAAATACACATGTATATATGTATATATAGCACCCCCTCTAATCCCCCGTTCCCATTTGCAGGTGTTCTCTCCTAAGGACACACTAGGTATTCACTAATATTATTTCTATCACTGTAGATTGGTTTTGTCTATTGTAGAGTGTCACAGACATGGACTCACACACAGAGTATCCTGTATTTGGTGTCTTTAATTCAGCATAATGTTTTTGATACCCATTCATCTGTTTGTACATATTAATAATTCATCCCTTTTATTGCAGAGAAGTATTTTCTTGTGTAGATAAACCACAGTTTGTGTATCCATTCATCTGGTAATGGACATTTGCATTGCTTTCCACTTTTCAGAAGCTGCTGTGGACATTCACATGCAAGTCTTTTTGTGGACATATATTTGCATTTTAAAAACACCTAGAAGTGAAACCTTGAGTCCTGTGGCACATGAATGTTTAACTTGAAAAGCACTGCCAAATTGTTTTCAAAAGTAGCTATAAAATTTTACACTTACCAGCCTGGTGGGACAGTTCCAATTTCTTATCAGCACTTGTTATTGTCAGTTTTGTTTAAAAAGAATCATTCTAGAAAGTGTATAGTATCCGTGGTTTTAATTTGCATTTCCCTAATGATTAATGATACTGAGCATCTTTCCATGGGTTTATTTGCTACCAATATCTTTTATTTTTTTACAACTGTCAATTTTACTTCAACAGTTACATGGATATCAAGTGCTTGAATAAAATTTTTAGTAATATTTAAATGTTTCTGATAAAACTTTTCTTATAAATTTACATATAGAAAATTATAATTTTGCATTCTATTTTCTGGAAGATTTTTCTTTCTTCAGTAACTTTTTTTGGGGAGAATACATGTGTAGAACATGAACATTCATTACATAGGTATACGTGTGCCATGGTGGTTTGTTGCACCTATTAACCCATTATCTAGGTTTTAAGCCCTGTGTGCATTAGGTATTTGTCCTAATGCTCTCCCTTCCCTTCCCCCAACCCCTGATAGGCCTGGTGTGTGATGCTCCCCTCCCTGTGTCCATGTGTTCTCATTGTTCACCTCCTACTTATGAATAAGAACATGCAGTGTTTGGTTTTCTGTTCCTGTGTTAGTTTGCTGAGAATGATGGCTTGCAGCTTCATCCATGTCCTTGCAAAAGACACGAACTCATTCTTTTTTAGGGCTGCGTAGTATTCCATGGTATATATGCCACATTTTATTTATCCGGTCTATCATTGATGGGCATTTGGGTTGGTTCCAAGTCTTTGCTATTTTAAATAGTGCTGCAATAAACATACCTATGCATGTGTCTTTATAGTAGAGTGGTTTATAATCCTTTGGGTATATACCCAGTAATGGGATTGCTGGCTCAAATGGTATTTCTGGTTCTAGATCCTTGACAAATCACCACACTGTCTTCCACAATTGCCACTGATATCTTATACGTTGTGCAGTCTATTCAAATATTTTGCCTGCTTAAAAAATTGGAATGTTTAGTTTTTGTTATTCAGTTGTAAGAGTTCTTTATACATTGTAGATAAAAGTCTTTTGCGAGCATATAAATTAGAGCTATCTCCTCCTCACAAAGTAATGACAATTTTGTTATTTAAGCCTCATAACAAAAATATTACATACAGTTAATTTATGTTTAATCTTTTTTATATTTCCAAAATGTATATAAGATATTAACTTCATTTTTTTGAAAAGAAAAACTGATCATCAGACCCTTATTTCCACCATTTGCTTAGAAAAATGTGCTTACAATACATATAGGACTTGCCTAGAGTTCTTTTTTTTTTGTGATACCTACCGGTCCAGAAATAGAGGTGGAGAAAGAGAAAGATGACTTCCAGGCAAAGCTTTGACATATGCAAAATGTCACTTGAAGATGCAGTATCTCTTTTTTCCTTTTTCTTGGCTCCCTAATGTGATGTGCCCCTTCCCCAAGTACTCCTGTCCCGGAAGAGTTTAAGCAGGCTTCTTTCCAGGGTTGTTACTATTTTTTTTTTTTTTTTTTGGTCTATCGAAAGATTTTAGCAGCAGCAAGGCCAAATGAAGGAGGAGTTTGTAGGTCTGAGGGCCGTTACTGAGAGTCCCAGAGGTACCACTGTATTGTAATGGTTCACCTTACTTACCTTTAAAGAAGGTTTTAAAAAGAGTAAATCAGAGCTGAGTGAAGTTAATGTTAATGGAGAAATACAGCAGCTCTGTCACATGGGCTCCCTTTGTAGTAGGTATCCTTAGAGCTCGTTTAACTTGGAATTGGTATGCAACCAGGAGTGTCCCCTGCATCTGTGAGTGTCTCCACTGTGCAGTGCCCTGGTGGCTCATGAGAATGCATTAAGGGGCAATCCAGGTGGGTGACAAGACAAGGCGGGACTGTTCACAGTATCTCTCTCATCTCATCACTTTAGAGCATTCTTTTACCACCTTCTTTTTCTCCTGTGACATAAAGAGCACTCTGTCTTGCTTTGCCAACTACTGAAGCCTTATAATACCTATCAGGACAATAAGTGAGGGAGAGCATTTGAGGAGCTAGAGAAGTGAGCTGAAGGCAAATAGCTACTAAATTTAGTGAGAGACTTACATGAGATATAGAAAACAGGCAAACCCTTAGAAGCAGAGAGCAGAATGGTTTTTGCCAGGGGCTCGCGGACAGGGGTAAATGGGGAGTTGCTATTCAATGGGTATAAAGTTTCAGTTGTACAAGATAATTGAGTTATAGAAATCTGTCATATGACGTTGTGCCTACATTTAACAATGCTGTATTGTAAATACAGCATTATCAATATATTGAAAATATATTAAGACAGTAGAGCTCATATTTAGTGTTCTTACCACAATAGAGAGAGAGAGAGAGAGGTGAAATATAAAGAGAGCTTTTCCAGGTCCTAGTTTGTGAGACATGATTTGTTTTTTTAATTGGAGTTTGGGATGAAGAAGAGGAAATTTGGGGTTCCTGCCAACGTATGAGAGAAGAAAAAATAGCAAAATGGAAAAAAAAGAGAATTTTAACAAGATCTTCATGAGTATGTATAAATTATTATTCCTTTTTGACCTATCTAAAGGCTTGATTTGTTTTTCTATTACTTTCTAGTTCCAGGGTGGTGTTACTTTGTGTGCAATTATGATACTGAGTGGTGTTTCAGGTTTATACAGTTTGTACTTGGAAGCCACAAGGGTGTGTGATTCTTTTATTTTTTGGGAAGGCGTATCTCACTTTTATCTAAGAAGTTTTGAAAGGATGCCAATGTTGAGTTAAAAGATAACCCCTACTGTGGGAGTATGTGTCAGTGCCTCTCTCACTCAGTTCTTAGGACCAAATTAAACTCCAGGAAATGGTTATGTCACTTGTTGAAATCTTAGGCTCTCTTTTCAGGACCTCTTAACCTCCCTATGGTTGGAGCATCTTCTACTGACTTATTTAAGGTTATTAGTAGGACCATTTTTAGGAAAGATGTTCTGCAATTCAACATGTTTGTAATGAGACATATCAACTCTGAGTCATCACATAATGGAGATTTCCAGAATAATTGGAGAGAATTAGGGTTCCCATCAGTTAGATAGTATTGGATTCTGTAGAAGGAGCTGACTCTTGTTGCTATGGTGTCAATGTGTTCCCCAAAGTTCATGTGCTGGAGATCTAATCCCTAATGCAACCATGTTGGGAGATAGAGTAGCCTAATAAGAAGTGATTAGGCCAGGAGGTCTGTGTCCATGAATGGATTAATGTTATTATAGGAGTGGGTTTATTAACATGGGAGTGAGTTTTTGTAAAAGTCTGGCCCTCTCTTGCTTGCTCACTGTCTCCCTCTCTTACCCTCCAACCTTCCACCATGAATGACACAGCACAAAGGCCCTCACCAGATGCCAGTGTCATGCTCTTGGACTTCTCAACCTCTAGAACTATGTGGCAAGTAAATCTCTCTTTGTAAATTAACCAGTCTGTGGTATTCTGTTGTAGCAACACAAAACAGACTAAGATACCCGTGGAGAGTACAGATTGATTATGGATGAACTGTCTCTACCAATAGAGAACAAGACAGCAAGCAGTAGCAGTCCCTGGTTTGGAATGTGTATCAGGCACTGCTGGGTTTTTCCCAAAGCTCCTCTGATCTCTTTTCAGCACTGTGGTCCGATGCCTCAGTCTCTGCTGCTAATGGCTAATAGCTAATGGTATCTATTTGCAACTTCCAGAACATTGCTCTGTGGGAGTTTGCTTTCAGATTCCCTTTCCACCTTGTGTAGGTTCATAGCCAATGACTGAATGTCATGGGAGTAAAATCACCCAGCTCCTGGAACAGCAACCACCAGGGCTGAATTTATGCTAGAGCTCTCTGTGACAGCAGGCTGAGGCTAGAGTTTCAGGATCACACTTTGTTTGGTTTCCTCCTTCCTTACTCTGTTTTTTTTGTTCCCTTTTTGATTTCTTCTGGAAACTCTCCCTCAATAAATTACTGCACCTAAATTTTTGACACAGTGTTTCCTCTGGAGACAACACAACTATAACCAGAATGGTGAATGTCTTGGAGATACCGAAAAAAGGCAGCAGAAAATATGAGCTGTTTATTGTTGCTATTCTTGAATTGGTGTCTCATGGATAGTATGTTTGTGAGTCCATAGTCATATAGAAGGGTAGATTTTCAAGGTTTCGTGGGGACTCTGTCCAAAAGAACTGACAAATAATCACAATTAACCTGGCTCTGCCATGTAAGCATAGTTACTAACAGTCCACTGTTTAAATTTTTGAAAGCAAAGATTATGCATTACATAATTTAAGAGAAACGTTTTTTGAGACTGAGCCAAAGTAATACAATGTATTATATCTTACGATTATAGAGAAAGAAAGTGTAACAAATACATAGAAGACAGGATGCCTAAGATTGAGAAGACTTCAGTTCTTATTTGACCATTTTAAAAAAGCATGTGATAGGTCAAGTTTTAAGAACTTAAAACAGAACTACCATTTGACCCAACAATCCTATTACTGGGTATATACCTAAAGGAATAGAAATTGTTCTACCATAAAGACACATCCACATCACAGCACTATTTCCAATAGCAGAGACATGGAATCAACCCAAATGCCCAACAGTGGTAGACCGGGTAAAGAAAATGTGATTCATACACACCATGGAACACTACACAGTCAAAAAAGAACAAAATCATGTCCTTCGCAGCCACATGGATGGAGCTGGAGGTCATTAGCCTAAGCCAACTATCACAGGAGCAGAAAACCAAATACCACATATTCTCACCTATAAGTAGGAGCTGAACATTGAGTATACATGGACACAAAGAAGGGGATAGTAGACACTAGGGCCTACTTGAGAGTGGAGAGTGGGAGGAGGATAGGTACCTATTGGGTATCTAGGCTCATTGTGTGTGTAACAAAATAATCTGTACTCCAAACCTGTGTGACACACAATTTACCCACATAACAAACCTACACATGTACCCCCGAACCTAAAATAAGTTGAAAAGAAAAAAAATGTAAACCAGTGCCAATTATCACACTGAAAACAAAATCTTTTGTAAACATTGTAACACTAACGAAACTTGAAGGGAAACAAGAAATAGATTTATCTCTTCTTATTAGGAATTTCATCATACTGAGATTCACAAACACACGAATATACCTTTTCTTCTAATGACTTCAGGAATAATTTTATATATACATATATATACATGATATTGTTGTGAGAAGGAAGAAAGTTTAAGAGCAATAGCTTAGTTGTTGAAATATAAGTTTACAATGTTTTTACTCCTGGTAAAGAGAAATTTTGGAAGAATCATTGGACTTATTTATATCAATAATTCTAAATTATCTTTGTTTTCTGAAAAGTAAATAGTTGTTATTTAAGTATTAAAATAAAAAGCAAATGCAAGCTTCTTTGTAATTTAATCTAGTGAATAGTTACCACCTTCCTGGGTATAGTAACTGATTCATTTTTTTACTGTAAATGAAGAGGCAGGTCCTGCTGGAAAGAATTACTGGTTCATCATATTACATGGGAAAACACAGGCAGGGAATTGAAGGACACTTAGCATAATTTTGAGAACTTAACTGTACACCAGGTAATACATGGAAAAAGGACTCAATTCTATTAAAGTATAATCGCTCTTGTAGAAATCTTTGCTATATGACTAGTAACTGAAGAATGAAACTAAATATTATAAAGTCATTAACTGACACGTTTGCCAAGAATTTTAATGAGATAGGAATAAATGATCAAACTATATTACATTTTTAATGTAAAATGTTTTACTCTCTAATATTTTAATATTAAAAAAGTAAACATGTACTCTCAATCTCATATATTAAATATGCATGGAAAAATATGGTATTATGATACTTCATAATGAATATTAATGAGTATTCTTTGATGGTAGAATCATAAGTGATATTTATTTTCCTCTTGATACGTTTGTGTCTTTTTAAAATTTTCTACAATAAATAAGCGTCCATTCATAATTATAAAAATAAACACTTTTATGGGAAAAACTCAGTCCTATCGAATATAGCTAGGTGGGTTTGAGGCTTGAGCAAAACTTGAGCAAGACTGTTTCTCCTGCCATTTTGTAATTTGGTATCCAATGTTGGAGTCTCAGCTTTATGAGAGCGGTCATCCCTGTGTTGCAGATGACTGGTACGTGGCAGGCAGTCCGTAGATAAGTGTTAAATGAATGAGTAAATAAAAATGATGAGGAGCAAAGATGGGCAACCAAGTTAAAGAAGCAACATGCGCAAGTAAATGAAATTGGTAAATATCATATGGAAATGAAAAACCACAGATAATTCAGCAAAGTTGAGGTGCAGGCAATTAGGGAGCTGGGGCAGGAAATGCTATCTCACTCTCTGCATTATGGTGTCTTATTATCCTTATTATGTCTTATTATCCTGCCAAATACTCATTTTTCCCCCATTTTCTAGATGAGACCTGAGTTTTCCTAAGCTTAAGCAATTTGCTCAAAGTTGCAATATTTTAAGTAGAATTCAGATTTGAACCCAGCTCTATCCTGCTGCCAAGGAGCTGCCTTGTTCCCCTGCACTGCAGAGACAGAGGTCTGGAAAACCTGTGTAAGCAGATAGGCTCTTGCAGATAACAGAATGCCACTGAGTTTTGAGAAGAGGAATGACGGAATTTGTAGGGCATGAAGCTGAGCAAAGGGGCAAATCACTCATCTCATTTCTCCCTTCCAGTATCTCTTATGTTACCTTTACAGTAGCTGAACTCCCACCCTTCTCGCCCCTTTGGGTTAAGGTTCAGAAGAGCTTGGGTAAAATGCTATTGTTACCTGGGAAGGGTACACCAAGGCATGAATAATTTTTCAGTATGCATTATCAGAGGGTAAACCCCTGAAGGAAGTGGACACATTTCTTTTTTTTAAATTCAATAATCCTTTATGGAATACCTACTATGTGCCATTCACTGTCTAGATTTTTGATACACACCATGAACGAGACAGATACTATCTCTGCTTTTTCAGAATGATGGTCTAAAAAACAGAAGTGATCGTTTTTGTTGCAGATAGGAGAAGGTAGACAAAATGGTTGAAAAGGTAAAGTGATGATGCAAACAGAATCCAGGTAAGGAAGAGAATCCACTATGGAAGCCAGGCATTACAGAGGCTCACTCAGTGGCCTAAGAGAGGGAGGAACTTGGACAGGGAGCTTGGAGATCCTGTGTTTCACAGTGGAGCTGTCCTCTCATCCTTAAAATAGCATGACAACATCACGTTTCCTCTCTAGATAACCTCAGTCTAGGGAAGGAATTAACACAGTAGAACTACAGCATAAATCTTGCCTGCAAGAGAAAAATGAGCTTTGAATCATTAACAAGAGAATTGGTGCTACATACTAATGATACTATTTCCCAGCCCTGGTCTTTTTACATTGATGTACCCTATGGTGTGACCTGAATGATATAGAACTGATTACAGGCTTTGGAGATATTTCTGGGTTTGATTGTTTTATGTCGTGCACCACTTGTTTAGATTATTAATTATCTAATCTGTGTTACTCCCTAAGTTTTAAGATTGAAAAGCCCTTACTCCTTTGTCTGATACCAAGTTAATATAACTATCTCTGATGACAGCCAATGAAGACTAAACAATAGCCATTTGTGTGATTTACTTCACACACACGGGGTCCCTACAACTCCCACTCATCTTTTCTAATGATTGAGAGATTATGTCTCCAGTATTATGAATAATTTATTCTAGACTCAATGTCATTTATCTTAGCTTGTAGCAGCCTGCCTTGTGCACCTTAGACTCAATAAATATTTATTTAATTCATAATTTTTCATATATTTTGAGGAATCTAGCCAAACAAAACAATTCTAAATAGGACATAAAAATTACGCTAAAGTATATTTACCATATCTTAAGATACAGGACATACTACAGTGCCTTTCCTAGTCTAGCTCACACACCACTCAACACTTCTGACGCTAAAATGCATGTGCAATGAGAGATAGGAAAAACCAAACTGATTTCTTTTCCATACTCACTTACACAGCCACTCATATGACACAGAATGCTTCTGTGACCAGATGTGTAGGGGGTTTTCTCCACACACCAACCAACTGGGTGTTCTATAATTCAATTTAATTCTGATGCTATCTACCTGAAGATAGTGTCAGATCCAGTATGTTAAAGGCAAAGATGCTAGTTGCAAGCAGTAGGTTGTCACCTATACTTCTGACTGACCAGCAGGCTATAAACTGGGGCTCCCATCACTCACTCCTCGAGTTCAATTAATTTGCTAGAGTGGCAGGCAGAATGCAGGGAAGCGCCTTACTTATGTCAACCGGCTTATTATAAAGGATTTTACAAGGGATGCAGATGGATGCCAGATGAAGAGACGTATACATCAAGGTATGGCGGAAGGTGCACAGAACTCCTGGGTCTCTCTGCAGGTGCATTACCCTTTAGGAGTCTCCATATGTTCAGCTATCCAGCAACTCTCAGAGCCCAGTACTTTTGCTTTTTTATAGAGGCTTCATTACCAAGGCAAGATTGATTACAACATTGATCACTGGTAATTAGTTTAACGATTAGCACTTCTCTCCCTGGAGGTCAAGGGGATGGGGTTGAAATTCCCAACTCTCTAATCATGCTGTGGTCTTTCTAGTGACCAGCTTCCATCCTGAAGCTATCTAGGGGTTCCCAGCCACCAGTCATCTCATTAGCATACAAAAAACACTCTTAACACTCAGGAGATTCCAAGGAACTGGAGATAAAGATCAAATATAAATATTTCACAGTGTTACACCATAGTATTATGGAGATGGAGATCAAATATGTATTTCACAATGTCACACCATAGTATTATGAATGGTATAAACAAAGATTCTAAGCATCTAAATATGCTAATATAGAATATTATTAAAATAAGTAGGGCTTTTCAAATGATGAAACAATATATAGCCATGTAACTTTTTTGCAATAACAGGGAAAGATGGCAATGCCAAGGCATTATGCAAGAAAACTGGAGGCAGATTTTATTAACATTATTACAATTTTGTAAAACATATGTAGAAATCTTAGAAAGTATGTTAAAGTGAAAAGAGTGGTTTTCTTTGGATAATGATACTATAAGCAATATTTTATTTGAAACACGTTTTTCTAAATTGGAAAAACTATTCTTGAAAAAAATTTTCTATACTTATCCAATCATCAATCATATGCTTGTTTGAGGGAAAATTATGCAAATTCCTCTGAAAGTCTGTTGTAGCTATGAAGCCCAGACAACTGGAAGAATTTCTGGGCAATGGCAAGTCAGTGCTGATACCTTTCGCTACCTAAGAAATGTCTTAAACATGGGTCACTCTATGGGACACTGGAAACTCCCTACACCACTCTTACAAGTCGACTACTGATCTTTGCTGGCACTTCAAATGGTGTTAGAAAGTGGACTAGGCTCTGGATTAGGGGGAACATACTTATGTAGAGAGCAGATGAGAATCACTCTACTCCTTAGAAAGGGCTTTGGGTTATGCCTGTAATCCCAGCATTTTGGAAAGCTGAGGTGGGTGGATCATTTGAGGCCAGGAGTTCCGAACCAGCCTGACCAGCATGGTGAAACCCCATCTCCACTTAAAAAAAAAAAAGAAGAAGAAGAAGAAGAAAAAAAAAAAAAGAAAAGAAAATACAAAAACTAGCCAGGCTTGGTGGTACACGCCTGTAATCCCAGCTACTCAGGATGCTGAGGCAGGAGAATCACTTGAACTCAGGAGATGAAGGTTCCAAAGAGCAGAGATCATGCCACTGCACTCCAGCCTGGTAACAAAGTAAGACTGTCTCAAAAAAAAAAAAACAAAAGAACAAAAAAGGGTTTCAAGGATCACAGAGCTTATGATTCTGTTCTTTTCAGACAGCTGGTTAGTGTTAAAATAATGCTCTCTCTCCTGACTCCTAATTCAGTTCTATTTCCAACACATTAGTTCGAACCCTATGAAATTGCCATATTTGTAGATCAAAATGGTAAAATAACATTAATTTTGTTTGGTTCAACCACATAGACTTGCTCACCTTGATGCAATTTCTAGGAATCTTAAAAAAAAAAAAAAAAGAGCTTTCTTTTAAAAACAAAGCAAAACAAATTTTTAATTTTACTGATGCCTGAATTTTTTAAAGAAGAGACAAACTTCCCTACATAATCAATGTTCTGATTCCAAAATCAGACCTTCGGTTTAAAAAGAGAAAATCCCAAGTAAAAGTGATACATTTATTTATACTTTGTAAATGACTCAAAGTAAACCCTTTCCTAGAAGTCAGATTAAGCAGAAAAGCATTGAGTTCCTGAAAGGCTGGATAAAGAATAGAATAGGAAACAAATATATATTCAAATATTACTTGATACTGAGCTAGTCATTTTCATAATTGTCCTTGTATTCAGCCCCTTCCAATGTCCTTTTGAGCTAAATATTATCCTTTTTTCTAATGGGTAAACTGAAGTAGCCTGAGGTTAACTAAATTGTCCAAAGTGACTCTGACATGGCTGAATACTCCACATCATAATTTTGTCCCTATATTTTACTGCATCCATAACAATTGTTGCAAGGCTTACATATTCTTTTCTAATTAAAAAATGTACTCTTTCTGATTAATGTGTTATCCTGGGTTGGTCCCAAATTTCACAGTGGTAAAAGATACCTAGTTTAAAGTCCTATCAAATCTTCAGAAGCCGGTCATACTGTGTAACAAGCTGTAAGATTTTCTCTCCTGTTTCTGGTTTTTTGGGTTTTTTTTTTTTTTTTTTTTTTTTTGGCTCCCAATTTAGTTTCTCCTCCTACTCACCTGAGTTTTCGTCTTTTAAAAATACAAATAGGAGCAAGATTCATTTCTAGCATGATGTAGTGAGGAGGTCAATAAATCCTTTACCCCAAAAGCAGTAAAAATCTGGATAAAACTGTTTAATACCAGCCATTTGAGTGCTGCAGAAATTGGCCAAAGGCTTAAAAAACCAAGAAGCATTTATTCACAAAAGCTACTGAACTTCAAGTAAAATCGGCACGAGTCACGGTGTTTTTGTCTAAGCAGTTTCTATCCCTCCTCTCCCTACCCCCACCCTGTGGGCCTGGCAGATGGACCAGGGCACAGCAAGCCATGAAGACCAGGATCTTTGCTCACAGTGCCAGAGGAAGTTCACTTCATTGGAGTGTTATTAAAGTTGTTCTTAATCTCTTTAAAAGATAGAAGATTAATAAAAAAATATTATTACTGAGTACATAGCATATATGGATGTAATCTATATGACAGCACGAAAGAGGAGAACGGAAAAGATGTGTTACATTAAAGTTTACTCTATTGAGTTAGCATAATTTTGAAGTAGACTGTACTATGTTAAGATGCATATTATAAACTCTCGATCAACCACTAAAAAGTAATTCAAGAAATGTAGGGAAAAACTCAACAGAGAAATACTAAAAATATTGACTTAAAGTAAGTTGTAAAGGAGAAACGGAGGAACAAAAAACACAGACAAATCAAAATGGTAGTTGTAAATCCAACCATACCAACAATTACACTAAATGTAAATGGAACAATGAGTAGGTGTCTGTTAAGGTGATAGTGATAGGTATAATTAGTGGAATTAGGGCTGTTGTAGTAAGAGAGGAGTATACATTTATTACTTTTATTTGGAATTGCACCAATATTTTGGTTCCTGAGACCAATGGAAAACTCTTATCCTTTAAAAATTGAGAAAGCTGTATTAAAAACACTCCACTCAAAAAGTAGATTGTCAGACTGTATATAAAAAATCAAGATCTAGTGTAATGCTACCTACAATAAATGGATCTTAGACTCAAAGAAACAGATAGGCTAAAGTAAATAAATGGAGAAAGATATACCATGCAAACAATGGCCATAATATAGCTACTGCAGATCTCTTAATATACACTTTAAGGCAAAACAATTTTGAAAATGAAGAATAAAGTTAGAGGATTTATACTGCACAGCTTTAAAATGTACTATAAAACTTTAGTACTTAAAACAATGTGGTATCACATAAAGATAGACATAGAGATCAAAGGAAACAAATGAAAGTTCAGGGACATATCCTTACATGTATGACAAAGTGATTCTTTACAAAGATGCCAAGACAACAGAAATGAAATGGTGCTATGACAACTGGCTGTCCACATATGCAAAAGATGAAGTTAGACCCTTTGCTTACTATATTAGGGATTTCTTAGAGGGACAGAACTAATAGGGAATATAGGGTGTGTGTGTATATATATATATATGTGTGTGTGTGTGTGTGTGTGTATAAAAAGAGGAGTTTATAAAGTATTAACTTATATGATCACAAGGTCCCATAATGGGCTGTCTGTAAGCCACGGAGCAAGGAAAGCCAGTCCGAGTACCAAAACTGAAGAACCTGGACTCCATCATTCAAGGGCAGGAAGCATCCAGCATGGGAGAAAGATGCAGACTGGGAGGCTAGGCCCACCTCTCTTCATGTTTTTTGCTTGCTTTATATTCGCTGGTGGCTAATTAGATGGTGCCCACTGGATTAAGGATGGGTCTGCCTTCCCCAGCCCACTGACTCAAATGTTAATCTCACTTGGCAATACCCTCACAGACATACCCAGGATCAATATCGCATCCTTCAATCCAATCAAATTGACACTCTGTATTAACCACTACATTTACACATACCAAAAAAACCCTTCAAAATGAGTTATACATGTAGATGTCAGTACTCAAACTATAAGACTTTAAGGAAAAAATATGGGAGAAAATATTTGTGATCTTGGCCTAGGCAACAGGTTCTTAGAGATGATACCAAAACTATGAGTCATCAAAAAAAAAAATACCTTTAAGAAAATGAAAGATACAGCTGGGAAAAGATATTTACAAACCATTTATGTAATAGGGAATTTGTATTCACGAAACATAACTCTTAAAATTTAATAAGAAAAATCTAGTAAACAATATGAACAAAAGGTTTGGGTAAATATTTCATCAAAAACATGGGAGCAGGACACGGTGGTACACGCCTATAGGCCCAGCGACTTGGGAGGCTGAGGCAAGAGAATCTCTTGAGCCCAGCAGTTTGAGGCTGCAGTGAGCTCTGATTGCCCCACTGCACTCCAGCCTCATGACAGAGTGAGAACCTGTCTCTGAAAAAAAAAAAACAAAATAGAGCAGCCTGTGCAACATGGTGGTGAGACCCTATCTCTAAAAAGTAAATAGCTAAAAGTGAAATAAAAATTATTTTTAAAAATATGAATTACTAATGAGCACTTGAAAAAGTATTCAGCACCATTAATAAGAAACAGTGAGGTGCCACTTTACACACACTAGAATGACCATCATGAAAACATAGTTACCACCAAATGTTGGCAAAGGGTTGGAACTGAAAAGGGAAAAATTAAGGTGATAAAGAGGCTGGTAGAGACAGAAGCAAGAGTCTGGCACCTGGTATGTAGCATGATATTTAGGAAGCTTCAAAGATGGAGATAAACTGTTGGAAATGTAAAATGGAACAACAACCTAGGAAAAATTTGGTGCTTTCTTAAAAAGTTAAATAAAACTGACCATATGACCCAGCCACTCTATTAAGAACCTACCCTAGAAAAATGAAAATTATGTCTATATGCTGATTGTACACTATTGCTCATAGCAGCATTATCTCTAAGAGCCAAAAATGGAAGATAACCCACATGTTTATAAATTAGTAAACAGACAAGATGAAACGTGATATATCCGTATAGCAGAAGACTATTCAGTCATTAAAAGGGACCGAATACTGATCATCAGTATACTGATGTATACTGCAACATGGATAAAACCCAAAACCTTTACTCTAGGCACAAAAGACTCTCTATGGTATGATTCTATTTTTAAAAAATATCCAGAAAAATAATATATAGAGATAGCAGGTGGTTGCCTGGGGCTGGGGGTGCAAACAGTTTAAGAGCAAACTTGCTTGAGGGAATTTTGGAGAGTGATGGCAAAGTTATAAACCTGGATTGTGATGAGAGTTGCACAAGTCTACATATTTGCTAAAGGCATTGAGCTGTAAAATTATAAAGAATGAATTTTATGGTATGTAAATTATACCTTGAAATAAAAGTAAAGTATAATGTGAACTTGGCAAAGAACATGCATAGGGAAAAAGTGGCCATGACCCCTTGATGCGTTCTTCCAAGGTGAGAAAGGGAACTGCTGATTATTTACACTGCTTGGTGTGGAAAGTTTGATGCCCTCGCCTTTAACTAGTATGGAAAGGTAGCTCTACCTTGAAGAGTCTCTTGTTTTTGTTCCTGAAACTGCTGGGATGGTCATGGCTTATGTCTTCTGGGCATAAAACTCTACTCATCAATGCTTGCTCCTTTTCAGTATTTTGGGGTCTCTTCCAGGGTGTAGATTTTAAGCTAGAACCAAATTGGATGGAACGTCTCCTCTTTAGGATTTACAATGCGAAACTGATAATGCGAGAAGGTCCACTGGAGGAAATTAGTACTTGGTCCTACCTTGGGACCAATAATAGAGTGATGCAAAGAAGTTATTCAGGTTTAAGTGTGTGGAATAATGGGATATTTGTTTTAGGAAGTTGAAAAACTATAGCAACTGAGAAAGATGGTGGCTTACCTTTTCATATTTCCATAAATGTCTACCAGAATAGAATGGAAATGATAAAAAAAGGTTTAAGAAATAAGAAAACAAAGCTGTTACTGAAATCAGTAACGTAGGAAGCTTTATAAAATTTTGCAACACAACATTACAACCAATGCATGTGTGAAAACCTTCTTCTTAGGCCTTGTATCTCAAAGATATGAACATTGCCATGTTCATTTTTTATGAACACTTATGAACTTGCCATTAAATTCATTGCCATGAATTCAACCATGACGATGTCAGGTTTCCAAATTCTCAAGATCATCGAAAATAACCAATTGGAAATAATAAAACTTACATTTTAGATTTACTTTCCAATGCTTGACAATTACAGATTTTCTTAAAAAGACATACACCATTATTCCTGAATGTTGTCTGGCTAACTTTCATCATTCTCAAAATTTCATGAATTGAGAAATTAGCCTCTTAAATATAGCCTTTTGATATAGATATGGAATTGTCTTGGAGAGAAAAAAATCTATTTGATCACTTCACTTCCCTTATTAAATGCTATTTTTATTGGGAAAAATGCTTTATTGTGCTATAAAATATATAGTGTCAATAATAGTACATGCATTAAGTCATCTCTGGAGTAATTTTCCTTAGGAAATTTGTTTGCAATAAACTAAAGAACTGTAATTCTATTATAAATAATAATAGGTATAGAAAAAGAGACAACCAAGTTCTTTTTTTTTTAAATTTATTTATTATTATTATACTTTAAGTTGTAGGGTACATGTGCATAACGTGCAGGTTTGTTACATATGTATACTTGTGCCATGTTGGTGTGCTGCACCCATCAACTCATCATTTACATCAGGTATAACTCCCAGTGCAATCCCTCCCCCCTCCCCCCTCCCCATGATAGGCCCCGGTGTGTGATGTTCCCCTTCCTGAGTCCAAGTGATCTCATTGTTCAGTTCCCACCTATGAGTGAGAACATGCGGTGTTTGCTTTTCTGTTCTTGTGATAGTTTGCTAAGAATGATGGTTTCCAGCTGCATCCATGTCCCTACAAAGGACGCAAACTCATCCTTTTTGATGGCTGCATAGTATTCCATGGTGTATATGTGCCACATTTTCTTAATCCAATCTGTCACTGATGGACATTTGGGTTGATTCCAAGTCTTTGCTATTGTGAATAGTGCTGCAATAAACATACGTGTGCATGTGTCTTTATAGCAGCATAATTTATAATCCTTTGGGTATATACCCAGTAATGGGATGGCTGGGTCATATGGTACATCTAGTTCTAGATCCTTGAGGAATCGCCATACTGTTTTCCATAATGGTTGAACTAGTTTACAATCCCACCAACAGTGTAAAAGTGTTCCTATTTCTCCACTTCCTCTCCAGCACCTGTTGTTTCCTGACTTTTTAATGATCGCCATTCTAACTGGTGTGAGATGGTATCTCATTGTGGTTTTGATTTGCATTTCTCTGATGGCCAGTGATGATGAGCATTTTTTCATGTGTCTTTTGGCTTTATGAATGTCTTCTTTTGAGAAATGTCTGTTCATATCCTTTGCCCACTTTTTGATGGGGTTGTTTGTTTTTTTCTTGTAAATTTGTTTGAGTTCTTTGTAGGTTCTGGATATTAGCCCTTTGTCAGATGAGTAGATTGCAAAAATGTTCTCCCATTCTGTAGGTTGCCTGTTCACTCTGATGGTAGTTTCTTTTGCTGTGCAGAAGCTCTTTAATTTAATGAGATCCCATTTGTCAATTTTGGCTTTTGCTGCCGTTGCTTTTGGTGTTTTAGACATGAAGTCTTTGCCCATGCCTATGTCCTGAATGGTACTACCTAGGTTTTCCTCTAGGATTTTTATGGTATTAGGTCTAACATTTAAGTCTCTAATCCATCTTGAATTAATTTTCGTATAAGGAGTAAGGAAAGGATCCAGTTTCAGCTTTCTACTTATGGCTAGCTAATTTTCCCAGCACCATTTATTAAATAGGGAATCCTTTCCCCATTTCTTGTTTCTCTCAGGTTTGTCAAAGATCAGATGGCTGTAGATGTGTGGTATTATTTCTGAGGACTCTGTTCTATTCCATTGGTCTATATCTCTGTTTTGGTACCAGTACCATGCTGTTTTGCTTACTGTAGCCTTGTAGTATAGTTTGAAGTCAGGTAGCGTGATGCCTCCAGCTTTGTTCTTTTGACTTAGGATTGTCTTGGAGATGCGGGCTCTTTTTTTGGTTCCATATGAACTTTAAAGCAGTTTTTTCCAATTCTGTGAAGAAACTCATTGGTAGCTTGATGGGGATGGCATTGAATCTATAAATTACCTTGGGCAGTATGGCCATTTTCACGATATTGATTCTTCCTATCCATGAGCATGGTATGTTCTTCCATTTGTTTGTGTCCTCTTTGATTTCACTGAGCAGTGGTTTGTAGTTCTCCTTGAAGAGGTCTTTTACATCCCTTGTAAGTTGGATTCCTAGGTATTTTATTCTCTTTGAAGCAATTGTGAATGGAAGTTCATTCCTGATTTGGCTCTCTGTTTGTCTGTTACTGGTGTATAAGAATGCTTGTGATTTTTGCACATTAATTTTGTATCCTGAGACTTTGCTGAAGTTGCTTATCAGCTTAAGGAGATTTTGGGCTGAGACAATGGGGTTTTCTAAATATACAATCATGTCATCTGCAAACAGGGACAATTTGACTTCTTCTTTTCCTAACTGAATACCCTTGATTTCTTTCTCTTGCCTGATTGCCCTAGCCAGAACTTCCAACACTATGTTGAATAGGAGTGGTGAGAGAGGGCATCCCTGTCTTGTGCCAGTTTTCAAAGGGAATTTTTCCAGTTTTTGCCCATTCAGTATGATATTGGCTGTGGGTTTGTCATAAATAGCTCTTATTATTTTGAGGTACGTTCCATCAATACCGAATTTATTGAGCGTTTTTAGCATGAAGGGCTGTTGAATTTTGTCAAAAGCCTTTTCTGCATCTATTGAGATAATCATGTGGTTCTTGTCTTTGGTTCTGTTTATATGCTGGATTATGTTTATTGATTTGCAAATGTTGAACCAGCCTTGCATCCCAGGGATGAAGCCCACTTGATCATGGTGGATAAGCTTTTTGATGTGTTGCTGAATCCGGTTTGCCAGTATTTTATTGAGGATTTTTGCATCGATGTTCATCAGGGATATTGGTCTAAAATTCTCTTTTTTTGTTGTGTCTCTGCCAGGCTTTGGTATCAGGATGATGTTGGCCTCATAAAATGAGTTAGGGAGGATTCCCTCTTTTTCTATTGATTGGAATAGTTTCAGAAGGAATGGTACCAACTCCTCCTTGTACCTCTGGTAGAATTCAGCTGTGAATCCATCTGGTCCTGGACTTTTTTTGGTTGGTAGGCTATTAATTATTGCCTCAATTTCAGAGCCTGCTATTGGTCTATTCAGGGATTCAACTTCTTCCTGGTTTAGTCTTGGAAGAGTGTAAGTGTCCAGGAAATTATCCATTTCTTCTAGATTTTCCAGTTTATTTGCGTAGAGGTGTTTATAGTATTCTCTGATGGTAGTTCGTATTTCTGTGGGGTCAGTGGTGATATCCCCTTTATCATTTTTAATTGCGTCGATTTGATTCTTCTCTCTTTTCTTCTTTATTAGTCTTGCTAGTGGTCTGTCAACTTTGTTGATCTTTTCAAAAAACCAACTCCTGGATTCATTGATTTTTTGGAGAGTTTTTTGTGTCTCTATCTCCTTCAGTTCTGCTCTGATCTTAGTTATTTCTAGCCTTCTGCTAGCTTTCGAATGTGTTTGCTCTTGCTTCTCTAGTTCTTTTAATTGCGATGTTGGAGTGTCAATTTTAGATCTTTCCTGCTTTCTCTTGTGGGCATTTAGTGCTATAAATTTCCCTCTACACACTGCTTTAAATGTGTCCCAGAGATTCTGGTATGTTGTATCTTTGTTCTCATTGGTTTCAAAGAACATCTTTATTTCTGCCTTCATTTCGTTATGTACCCAGTAGTCATTCAGGAGCAGGTTATTCAGTTTCCATGTAGTTGAGCGGTTTTGATTGAGTTTCTTAGTCCTGAGTTCTAGTTTGATTGCACTGTGGTCTGAGAGACAGTTTGTTATAATTTCTGTTCTTGTACATTTGCTGAGGAGTGCTTTACTTCCAATTACGTGGTCGATTTTGGAGTAAGTACGATGTGGTGCTGAGAAGAATGTATATTCTGTTGATTTGGGGTGGAGAGTTCTATAGATGTCTATTAGGTCTGCTTGCTGCAGAGATGAGTTCAATTCCTGGATATCCTTGTTAACTTTCTGTCTCGTTGATCTGTCTAATGTTGACAGTGGAGTGTTGAAGTCTCCCATTATTATTGTATGGGAGTCTAAGTCTCTTTGTAAGTCTCTAAGGACTTGCTTTATGAATCTGGGTGCTCCTGTATTGGGTGCATATATATTTAGGATAGTTAGCTCTTCCTGTTGAATTGATCCCTTTACCATTATGTAATGGCCTTCTTTGTCTCTTTTGATCTTTGATGGTTTAAAGTCTGTTTTATCAGAGACTAGGATTGCAACCCCCGCTTTTTTTTGTTCTCCATTTGCTTGGTAAATCTTCCTCCATCCCTTTATTTTGAGCCTATGTATGTCTCTGCGTGTGAGGTGGGTCTCCTGAATACAGCAGACTGATGGGTCTTGACTCTTTATCCAGTTTGCCAGTCTGTGTCTTTTAATTGGAGCATTTAGTCCATTTACATTTAAGGTTAAGATTGTTATATGTGAACTTGATCCTGCCATTATGATATTAACTGGTTATTTTGCTCGTTAGTTGATGCAGTTTCTTCCTAGCCTCGATGGTCTTTACATTCTGGCATGTTTTTGCAATGGCTGGTACCGCTTGTTCCTTTCCATGTTTAGTGCTTCCTTCAGGGTCTCTTGTAAGGCAGGCCTAGTGGTGACAAAATCTCTAAGCATTTGCTTATCTGTAAAGGATTTTATTTCTCCTTCACTTATGAAACTTAGTTTGGCTGGATATGAAATTCTGGGTTGAAAATTCTTTCCTTTAAGAATGTTGAATATTGGCCCCCACTCTCCTCTGGCTTGGAGAGTTTCTGCCGAGAGATCTGCTGTTAGTCTGATGGGCTTCCCTTTGTGGGTAACCCGACCTTTCTCTCTGGCTGCCCTTAAGATTTTTTCCTTCATTTCAACTTTGGTGAATCTGGCAATTATGTGTCTTGGAGTTGCTCTTCTGGAGGAGTATCTTTGTGGCGTTCTCTGTATTTCCTGGATTTGAATGTTGGCCTGCCCTACTAGGTTGGGGAAGTTCTCCTGGATGATATCCTGAAGAGTGTTTTCCAACTTGGTTCCATTTTCCCCCTCACTTTCAGGCACCCCAATCAGACGTAGATTTGGTCTTTTTACATAATCCCATACTTCTTGCAGGCTTTGTTCATTTCTTTTTCTTCTTTTTTCTTTTGGTTTCTCTTCTCGCTTCATTTCATTCATTTGATCCTCAATCGCAGATACTCTTTCTTCCAGTTGATCGAGTCGGTTACTGAAGCTTGTGCATTTGTCACGTATTTCTCGTGTCATGGTTTTCATCTCTTTCATTTCGTTTATGACCTTCTCTGCATTAATTACTCTAGCCATCAATTCTTCCACTTTTTTTTCAAGATTTTTAGTTTCTTTGCGCTGGGTACGTAATCCCTCCTTTAGCTCTGAGAAATTTGATGGACTGAAGCCTTCTTCTCTCATCTCGTCAAAGTCATTCTCCGTCCAGCTTTGATCCGTTGCTGGCGATGAGCTGCGCTCCTTTGCCGGGGGAGATGCGCTCTTATTTTTTGAATTTCCAGCTTTTCTGCCCTGCTTTTTCCCCATCTTTGTGGTTTTATCTGCCTCTGGTCTTTGATGATGGTGATGTACTGATGGGGTTTTGGTGTAGGTGTCCTTCCTGTTTGATAGTTTTCCTTCTAACAGTCAGGACCCTCAGCTGTAGGTCTGTTGGAGATTGCTTGAGGTCCACTCCAGACCCTGTTTGCCTGGGTATCAGCAGCAGAGGCAGCAGAAGATAGAATATTTCTGAACAGCGAGTGTACCTGTCTGATTCTTGCTTTGGAAGCTTCCTCTCAGGGGTGTACTCCACCCTGTGAGGTGTGGGGTGTCAGACTGCCCCTAGTGGGGGATGTCTCCCAGTTAGGCTACTCAGGGGTCAGGGACCCACTTGAGCAGGGAGTCTGTCCATTCTCAGATCTCAACCTCCGTGTTGGGAGATCCACTGCTCTCTTCAAAGCTGTCAGACAGAGTCGTTTGCATCTGCAGAGGTTTGGGCTGTGTTTGTTATTGCCCTGTCCCCAGAGGTGGAGTCTACAGAGACAGGCAGGTTTCCTTGAGCTGCTGTGAGCTCCACCCAGTTCGAGCTTCCCAGCAGCTTTGTTTGCCTACTTTAGCCTCAGCAATGGCGGGCACCCCTCCCCCAGCCTCGCTGCTGCCTTGCCAGTAGATCACAGACTGCTGTGCTAGCAATGAGGGAGGCTCCGTGGGTGTGGGACCCTCCCGGCCAGGTGTGGGATATGATCTCCTGGTGTGCCTGTTTGCTTAAAGCGCAGTATTGGGGTGGGAGTTACCCGATTTTCCAGGTGTTGTGTGTCTCAGTTCCCCTGGCTAGGAAAAGGGATTCCCTTCCCCCTTGCGCTTTCCAGGTGAGGCAATGCCTCGCCCTGCTTCAGCTCTCGCTGGTCGGACTGCAGCAGCTGACCAGCACCGATTGTCTGGCACTCCCCAGTGAGATGAACCCAGTACTTCAGTTGAAAATGCAGAAATCACCGGTCTTCTGTGTCGCTCGCACTGGGAGTTGGAGACTGGAGCTGTTCCTATTCGGCCATCTTCCTCCGCCCCCCAACCAAGTTCTTTTATGCCAAAAAGACTAAGAAAGCTCTTTTCTGCGTGACAGAGTGCTGAGTAAAATTTGATTTTTGACATCTGATTTCTGTAGGAGAGTGAGGCTATGACTGGCATGAAAGCAATTCAGGAACATTACCATCAAGAGTGGGAGACAGGTTGACTGCACAAAGGTGGCATGCAAGTTTGCAAGAGAGCTGAAAGGAGAAAGATGGAAGGGGATGGGGAAACAAGATAGTGGGAGTGTTTAATCCAGCTTGAGTTAATTTTTGTGTAAGGTATAAGGAAGATGTCCAGTTTCAATTTTCTGCATATGGCTAGCCAGTTTTCCTAACACCATTTCTTAAATAGGGAATCCCTTCCCCATTGCTTGTCTTTGTCAGGTTTGTCAAAGACCAGATGGTTGTAGATGTGTAGCATTATTTCTGAGACCTGTGTTCTGTTCCATCAGTCTATATATCTGTTTTGGGACCAGTACCATGCTGTTTTGGTTACTGTATCCTTATAGTATAGTTTGAAGTCAGGTAGCATGATGCCTCCAGCTTTGTTCTCTTTTCTCAGGATTGTCTTGGCTATTTGGGAAGACCTAAAACCATAAAAACCCTGGAAGAAAATCTAGGCATTACCATTCAGGACATAGGCATGGGCAAAGACTTCATGACTAAGACACCAAAAGCAATGGCAACAAAAGCCAAAATTCATAAATTGGATCTAATTAAACTAAAGAACTTCTGCACAGCAAAAGAAACTATCATCAGAGTGAACAGGCAACCCACAGAATAGGAGAAAAGTTTTGCAATCTACCCATCTGACAAAGGGCTAACATCCATAATTTACAAGGAACTTAAATAAATTTACAAGAAAAAAAAATCAAAAAGTGGGCGAAGGATATGAACAGACACTTCTCAAAAGAAGACATTTATGTGGCCAACAAACATATGGAAAAATGCTCATCATCACTGGTCATTAGAAAAATACAAATCAAAACCACAACAAGATACCATCTCATGCCACTTAGAATGGCAGATAAAAAGTCAGGAAACAACAGATGCTGGAGAGGATGTGGAGAAATAGGAACACTTTTACACTGTTGGTGGGAGCATAAATTAGTTCAACCATTGTGCAAGACAGTGTGGCAATTCCTCAAGGATCTACAATCAGAAATGCCATTTGACCCAGTAATCCCATTACTTGGTATATACCCAAAGGATTATAAATCATTCTACTATAAAGACACATGCACATGTATGTTTACTATAGCACTATGCACAATAGCAAAGACTTGGAACCAACCCAAATGCCCATCAATGGTAGACTGCATAAGGAAAATGTGGCACATATACACCATGGAATATTATGCAGCCATAAAAAAGGATGAGTTCATGTCCTTTGCAGGGATGTAGATGAAGCTGGAAACCATCATTCTCAACAAACACAGGAACAAAAAAACCAAACACCATATGTTCTCACTCATAAGTGGGAGGTGAATGGTGAGAACACATGGACACAGGATAGCATTAGGAGAAATGCCTAATGTAGATAATGGGTTGATGGGTGCAGTAAACCACTATGGCACATGTATACCTATGTAACAAACTTGCATGTTCTGCACATGTATCCCAGAACTTAAAGTATTAAAAAAAAAAAAAAAAAAAAAGATAGTAGGAGTGAAAAGGAGGGACTTGGCTTGTGTCATCACATTTAGGAAGTTTCAATGAATCAGGCAGTGTTTTCCTTCCACAAGACTCCTCTGCCCTGACAAATAACCCTGCTGGCTTTAAGGACTGCTTGTGATACATTCCAGGTCATGACTGTTTTTGTCATCTGCCATGTAAAGAGCTGAGGGTTGTGAGACAGGATTTCACTTCTGTCACCCAGGTTGGAGTGCAGTGGTATGATCTCAGCTCACTGCAACCTCTGCCTCCTGGGTTCAAGCCATTCTCCTGCCTCAGGCTCCTGAGTAGCTGGGATTACATGCACCTGCCACCATACCCAGCTAAGTTTTGTATTTTTAATAAAGATGGGGTTTCACCATGTTGGCCAGGCTGGTCTCAAACTCCTGACCTCAAGTGATCTGCCCGCCTTGGCTTCTCAAAGTTCTGGGATTATAGGCATGAGCCACCATGCCCAGCCTATTTGCTGTTATTATAAATGCAGGGTAAGTATCATTTTTAAAAGCTGCCTGATTAACATCTTTTTATTCTCCATTTTCTTGCTATCACCAATGATATTGCGATGAACATTTTTTGTGCATAGTTTTTCTACATATTGCAGAATATTTACTTAGGGCTGTTGCCCATAAATATAATTGGTGGGCTAAAATGAATACACACTAATTTTTAAGGCTCTTGATTGGTATATTTTATGTTTCTTCCTTAGTAGTTGCATGTCTATCAGCAATGCTAGTGTCCTCTTTACCCAGGATGACACTGTATATCATCATTTTAAGAAATTACTTGCTAATTTTGTGTTATCTAAACTAAATCTAACTATCTAAGCAAACTCAAGAGAAAACAACAACAACAAAAATAATACCATAGTACAACCTAATATTTCTTCAGTGCATGCTATGGACTAAATGCTTTATGTGAACTCACTCTGTATTCCACTGACCTTTTTCAGGTAAATATTACATTATGACTAGTCAACAAATGAGTAAATAGAGAAACAGGTTATGCAACTATCCCAAGTTTAAATGACTGCTATGAATAATTCTAATTTATTACCAATCTATCAGTTTGTTCATCCTATTTATCAATTAGGATGCTTGTATTCTCCCCACTGACTAATGCACATTCAAGTATTTTTTTCTTTTTCTTTATATGCCCCTACCCATTTTACTTTCTGCTGTGGTGGACTCCTATTCCTTCTTTAGAGATGAATCACCACTCTGTGAGGTCTTCCTTGTAGTCGTCACCTTCCTTAAGTAATTCTCTCACCTTAATGGTTCTGCAGCACTGTCATACAGGTAAAATTACTTTTGGGTATGCCTTTCTTTCCTACTAAAGAACTGCCTTTGCCAGAACACAGAAAATATGCCATCCATTGCAAGGCCTCGTTCCTACCTCCATTCCCTAGGTGAATGGTCACCAGCACAGGAATGTTTATTGTTGGATGTGGCTGGGATCAGGCCACTTCTCTCTCTCCTGAGTCTATCTTACATTCATGGACAATTGCTATCACCATTTCTGTTACATAAAATACTTGTCTCCAGCATTCTCTCCATCAAATCAGAAATTCTGGAACAGAAATTATTTTTATAAAGCTCTCCAGGTGGTCTTCATGTAACATGAGAGAGGGCTACTCGTTGGGAATCATTGATCTGGTAGCTTAGTCTGAAAAACTGGTGCTTTGGAATCACTGGCAGCCATGCCACCATGCTTTGTAGAGAAACCGTGCTCATCAGTTTGATCAAAGGCCAATCATCCTGTCTCTCTGCAATAACATCAGTAAAAGGGAACAGAAAATTAACAAAATAATAAAATGTTAGAAAGGAATGGAACATGATGACCATATCACCAATAACACTAAAACTAATGTTTATTGACCATATTATGTATCAGATGCTGGGCCAATTGCTGTATGTGCATTATCTCCTTTAATCTAACGCTGTGCTTACGAAGTAGAGGATTATTATCTTCATTTTACAAATGGAGATTCTAATATTTAGACATTAACTAATTTGATCAAAGCAACACAGCTGGTAAGTAAGCAACCAGGATTTGAAATAGGAAGCCTTACTCGAATCTGCGTGATTAACCCTGATGTAAGGGGTATGGGGGAATTTAGGGGAGGAACTTAGTCTAACCCTACATCTTTCATGTTTAAATAGCAAAAAGAAGGCAGAGGACTGGTGTGATTTAATTAATAAAGTTCATTTATATATCCATATACAAAGAAAAAAATCATCTTTTTAAGAATCTATGAAACACAGAATGGGTTCAATACTGGGTCAAATATAAAATGTTAAACAGAAATTATGCAAGCCACATTTACTGATAGTAGAATAAAAATTAACTATTTTTAATAATACGAGTCAGCAATTTTCCCAATCCCAAGTAAATATTAAATAAAAGGAGAAATCATAAGTGGAATTATAGATTATATGTAATACAATGACAATGGAAGCTATACATTAAACACATTGACATGCAGCCAGATGAATACTTCCTACAGCAAAATAGGCAAAAACTGTCTTAAGAGTTTTCTTTTTTAACAAGAAAGAATTAAAATCAATAATCATAACACTGAACTATTTCTTCTAAGAAGAGAAAAACAAAAACAAAGTTACCTTTTGGATTCATTAGGCTCATGAGCATATGACCCAGCCATACACTCTGAATGGAATGGAATGGAATGGAAATGTGTGGGGCAATAGCTAAGACCTAATTATGACACACAGATTTATATTTTTTTGTTTGTCTTCTATGTATTTAAGTCATTTCCTTATGGAAGTCACTTAAATGGATCTTACACTTACAAAGTCATTATTATCTGCTATGTTTTATGCTGTGTTCTTTCAAGTGATTGCAAATTGGTGGATAAATCATGCTGGTAGATTCCAGGTTTCAAATGTAGGACAACTCGTCTATAATTATAAAAATCTCCTAGCAATTTCATCTCTAAAAGTGCCCTAAATGGATATATGTATATGTTAATCTATGTATATTTATTGAGATATATACTCAAATAAATTGAGATGTATAATACTGCCTTCGTATTATAGACATGGGATGCTATATAATGCATATTTTGTGTATTCTTAGACTAATTTTCTTCTCTCTTCCATGAAATGCTATTATGGTGTTTTTAATCACATCTGCAATTATCTTAAGAACCATACCAAAGGAGTGTCAGGCATTAATAATTTCATTTATTTTAGTCATCATGCCAAAATACATTAATTTAAAATTCATATACTCAAATAATCAAAATAATGCCTTTTTCACTACTTTTCAATGTTTGTCTCCAGCTCTAGTTTTTTCTACTTTATCATTGCTAGTAATACCCTTTTCCTTTGCTCATCTGTGATGAGCTTTTATTATAATAGAAATTAATTTGTTCTGCCTTTTTAGAGTATTGCATTAGCAGTACTCTTCTTTCAGGGAAACAAAATTCTCATGGTCATTTACTTGTGCTTTAAAATGATTTAATGATATTTAAAAGAATGTATATATTTTCTACCTTGTATTAGAGTCACGTGTGTATGTTAACTGTGTTTTATCTTCACTCAAAGTGTGAGCAACTGAGGGAAGATTACCTGTTTGATACTTTGGTATTCTCCCTGGCCTATATTACATATATGTCCACATACATATATTCCAGTATTTTGCACAGTTTCGTTGCTCAATTTACATACATTAAATGAAGAAACAAATGGTGACTTTTGTCTCTTGCAGGCAACTTTCCCATTCTCATTTTTGCTTTCTTTGAGTTGTTTTCCTATAACACGCCTAATTCAGCCATCATTGTGGAAAGTGTGCTCTTTATCTGATCTGATTGCTCAGTATCAGAAGGATTACAATGATTATTCCTCAATGACACCTAAGTTGTTGTTTATGTATTTAAATTAAATTTAGATCCCACTACTAGGAATCTACTCAAAAGAAAAGAAATGAATTTCTCTAAGGGCTACCTGCATTTTCAGGTTTATTGCAGCACTATTTACAATAGCAAAGATAGCGAATCAACCTAAATGCCCATCAATGGATTAATGGTTAAAGAAAATGTGGCATATATACAATACGGAATACTATTTGGATAGTATAGTATGAAATTGTATCATCTGCAGCAACATGGGTGGAACTGGAGGTCATTGTGATTAGTGAAACAACACAGGCAGAGAAAGACAAATTTCACAGGTTCTCACTCATGTGGGAGGTAAGAAATTTGATCACATGGAAGTAGAGAGTGGAAAGAGAGAGAACAGAGACTGGGAAGGGTGAGTGGGAGTGACGAGTACAAACATACAGTGATTCCGTTGGTGCAAAAGTAATGGCAAAAACCACAATTACTTTTGTACCAACCCAATAGAAGGAATTAATTTTATGTTTTATAGCAGACTAGGGTGCCTGTAGTTAAACAAAAGCGTATTTTACTCAGGTGATGAACACTCTAAGTACCCTTAATCAGTATGCATGATATATATCTAACAAAATTTCACATGTACTGCATACATTTGTAAAGATAAAAAAAATTCTAAATGAAACTTTGAACTTCATAAAAAAAGAAAAGGGTTACACAAATAATCATATAGTTTCCTAAACAATTAGGTTAAACTTCTCTCTTGCCTTTCTCTTCATCCCCAACCCATTCTTCAGAGATTTTATAAATTATTCTTATAGTTTAATATTTATCTGTGATTTTCTGGAGAGGCTAAGCTGTGGATTATGACTACTTTAGCCTTAAGAGCTCTCCTTTGATTTTAAAGTATCTTCTTAACCATCAAAGTGGTTACAAGCTAGTTAGAAATGCAGCAAGCAAAATTGCCCTAAAAAAAGAAAGAATGGACTGCCTTAGTCCATTTGTGTTGCTATAAAGGAATACCTGAGGTTGGGATGTTTTAAAGAAAAGAGGTTTATTGGGCTCATGGTTCTGCATGCTGCACAAGAAGCATGGTGCCAGCATCTGCTTCTGGTGAAGGCCTCAGGCTGATTTCCCTCATGGTGAAAGGTGAGGGAACCTGGCATGTGCAGAGATCACATGATGAGAGGGCAAGCAGAGAGACTGGAGTTTCCAGGTTCCTTTTAACAACTAGCTTTCCAGGGGATTCCTGTGGGAACTGATAGAGCAATAACTCACACATTCCCTGCCCCAGGGAAGGCATTAATCTATTCATGAGAGATCTGTCCCTATGATCCAAACACCTCCCATTAGTCCCCACCTCCATCATTGGGGATCAAAGTTCAACATGAGATTTGGAGGGGACAAACCAAACTATAGCATAGGTCAATCCAGAAAGAATATAAAATTTGGTTTTGTGACATTAAAGTGGCATCCATGTATTCACAGGGGCTGAGCCTTTTTGTTTTGTGGATGTACCCTTGTGATGCTGTAATTCGTAATGTTAAAGAAGATGACTCTCACAAGCACATAGTCATTTTATATAAGCCCTCTCCAAGTTTGCTTCCTCTGAAAAGATGGCAAACGAACTTTTCTTGCTCTCCACACTCTCCTCTGTTCTAAGGCTCTTACAGATGTTTGCGTAAGCCTCAATTAATGGAGGGTTCTGCTCAACTTATGCTGGGTTTATGTCCTGATAAACCCAGCGTTAGTTGAAAATATTGATTGCAAGTCAAAATGCATTTAATACACTTAATTCACTGAACATTATTGTTTGTCTAGCCTACCTCAAAGTTGCTCAGAACACTTACACCAGCCTACAGTTGGGCAAAATATCTACCACAAAGCCTGTTTTGTAATAATGTGTTGAATATCTCATGAAGTTTATTGAATGCTGCCCTGAAGTGAAAAAAAAATGGTTTGACACCATTGCAAGGTCAAAAATCATTAAATTGAACCCATCATTAGTCAGGGATCATCTGCATGTTTTAATCAGGCCGAGATTTGGATGTTAACCCCAGTCTTGGTTGCTTGGAAATGTGGCAATTTCTCCCAGTAAAATAGACAGGAGACTTTTCTAACCATTATAATCAGTGTTTTTGTAACCTCATTAATTCTTCCTGCAGATTCTTTTCTGTTCAAATTCTTCTGTGTGTATCCAAAATTGGCATAAACCTAGTCCAGTTCCCTGGAAATTATCTTATTTTTTCATTAAGGCAGCACAAGTAGAGAAAGAATTACGGATTGCCTTATTGGATTTCCCCACATTTATGTGAAATTCATCTGTATCAGTCTGTCTTTTTGCCTTTTTAAAACTTGGTAATTCAAACTGATTTCCAATTCTCTGTTGAACTATGTTATTCCATTCTCTGAACAGAGTGGAATTTATGTACTTCTCTACTCTCCTTTCATGTTTATCCAATGGATAAGCGTAACTTATCCTTGTGATTGCAGCATAATTTACATGAAGAACATTTAACTACTCACTGGGCTCTTTCAATATTAGGAAAGATTATTTCACTGGATTTCTTCGGAAGAGAAAAATCCTCCAAAATATATGTCATCCTTTATAGTAGCTTCTGTTGTTGTCTAGCAAATATTTTCTCTCTTCCTTCTCCTTCTGTGGAAAGAGTATAATACTAACGTTGGGCTTGGACACATGACTTGGTCAATGAAACATGGCAGATGTGACAGGGCACATGTTTCTATCAATCCTCGTGTACTCCTGCCTGCATGATGAAATAGTATGCCTTAGTTGGTAGCTGCTCTTTCATCCTGGGACTTTAAATAAGAAAACACATGGAGGCTATTCTGAATCTGACTTATTACCTGGAGAGAGTCCACATAGCTGACCTGCAGACCAGCGTGTGCGAAACCAATGTTTGTGGCTATAAGCCTCTGAGATTTGGGGTTGTTTCTTATGGAGCTTTTTTACAAGGGACATTTGCCCAGTGGGAATTCAGAATTGTTCTGGATCAGTGACTACCATGTGCCTCTCATTTTTCACCTTTCCAAATGGGGTTGTTTATTGCTGTCATCCTTGTGTTGTTTCACTTTTACATGATGTATGTGTGTGTGTGTGTGTGTGGTCATAAGGGGATGTAAATAGCATTTCTTTTCACCTCATGGGTGTCTGGAACAGTACAAACCATATCTAGACCTGCTATAGATGTTAGTACAAGATCCTGGACTTCAAATCTAATATCTTTTGGAGAATTGCCTGAGGGGAGAGTATGAGTAAATTTTGAACACAGAGGGAAGGAGCACCAATATTTGAGACCAAGAGGGTGGACTGTGAAAGATTCTGTTATTCAGCTAATACTCACTTTCTCCTTCTCTCCTATTGGAAGCAAGCACTATTGAGGCCCATCTCTGTCATTTTGGCCATATGACTTTGAATAGTGGAATACTAGAAGAAGTGGGTGTGCTCACTCTGAAGGAAGGTTTTAAGAGGCATTGAAAGTTTCTGCCACCTTTCTTGCACTCTAGCCCTCCTCCTAATAGTAGCATACGCTGGATAGGAACCACTTCTCTGACTTTGGCTGTAGGATGAGAAGGCATTTGAAGCAGACCTAGGCCAGCAGAACAGTCATAGCCAACCTGCAGAGCTATGAGTAAGAACTGTTTGTTGTTTTAATCAACTGAAATTTAGGAGATAATGGTGGGGCAGGGGAGTGGCTAATATTCACAGATCATTAGCATTTGAGTTAATCATGTTTCTGTCCAGACAACTATGTATAGAAAACATCAAACTCAAAGAGGGATTATTCTGGAAATTATCAAGTCGATTAGGAACCAAGATGCTTGTTCTAAAAATATTCTGCTATTCAGCATGCAAAATGTAGCATTAAAAATAAAAACAAAACAGAATTGTAACTTACTTCACTGAAGATTATTGGCAGCCTGACTGCAGTTCTTCTACAGCTTAAGTACGCAGTGATGGCATCATTCCAAGTCCTCAGCTCACTGGTCTCATTTTCAGGGCAGTCAGTATTTTTAAAAAAATTTGTTTGCATTGTTGCATTCATTTGCTCAAGAGCTACAATATTTGGATAAACATATTTTTAACTGCAGCTAGAACTTTTTACATACCAATTTTGTAGGCACTGGACTTCTGCTTTTAAAACAGCCTCAGAACACTTTATTTTTCTTCTGATTTGTCTGTATCTTTATCTGTTTTTTCTTCAGTGGTGCTTTTCTTTATCCCTTGGGGGATGCTCATCAGATTTCTTTTTTCTTTTTACATTAAAAAAATGAGATGGGGTCTTGCTCTGCCATCCATACTGGAGCACAGTGGTGCAATCATAGCTCATTGCAGCCTCAAGCTCCTGAGCTCAAGAGATTCTCCCATCTCGGCCTCCTGAGTAGGTGGGACCACAGGTTTCAGCCACCATATCTAGCCAAAGTTTTACATTTTTTTAGAGATGGTGTCTCCTTATTTGCCCAGGCTGTTCTTGAACTCCTGACTTCAAATGATTCTCCTGTCTCAGCTTCCCAAAGTGCTGGGATTACAAGCATAAGCCACCACACATGGCTAGCTTGTTAAAATTCTGATTGCGGTCCACTGGTATATTTTTTTCTTCTATCCATCCCTATGCAATAGAATATATCTACTTGTTAAATTTCTGTATATGTAAATTTTCTATACAGGGTTGGCCAACCTCACTTACCAGGTAGAGGTAATTGGCACTTCCAGCATATTTCTGGAAGTGGACTTAGAGAACTAATAATAACTGATGCCCTTGTAAACATAACACCTTCACGATAAGCACCAGGCTAGTTTGTGAAACAATGACCACCAACTTCTTTTCTGGGATATTTATCTCTAGGCTTAACCTTAATCCTTCACTCTAATCATCTTGATACATAAAATCTATCTAATTATGTGTTTTATTCATAGCATTCATTACAAATTATATCTGTACACACAGTGTTTGCTTTAAATTTCACATTGTCTTTGCTACTATTATTCAAGTATATGATCAATGCCTAGAAAAGTTTAAAAGAAGCCAAATCAAAAGAGTGCATGAGGTCTAAATAATTATTATAAATTCAATAAATATAAATATTTAAATGCAAATGTATGACTGTTTTCGGGGAGAGTATGCAGAATATACACATTTCAATAATAATAGCAACCTGGGTTTAATCTCACATCAAACAGGAAAAATATTGAAAAGGATTCTAGGGGGAAAGAAGAAGAGGCAAGTGTAGTTCCTTATTTCATACTAGGAAGAAATTAAATATTATTTGATTTTTCTCTTAAATTTTGCAATCACAACATAGGCTCAAGTATGTATGATGGGAGGGTGTATTCAATCTACCTACCCCAATTTACCTCCAGAAACAAAACGCATACTTAATAAGCAAGAAATAAAAGCTATCAAACTGTGCAAATTGTTTCTTTTATGCTCGCAGAAACCTCTAGACTTGAGCTTACCATGGGCAGGCTGTGAAATAGGAAGTGGACAGTGAGTATGTGCAACCTGAAGAGTTCAGGAAAGAAATTAGGGAAATTAGCTGATCCCCGTGACTAAAGCGGTTTCAAAGAGAGAAGTCCTGTGGAAAGAGAGTTGTTCAGGCAGAATTTGTTAAAATGTTGGTTGTTACCATTGCAATGTAATACTTTTTTTTCATCTCACCATAAAGTATTAAATGAAATTTATATTCCTTGTCAAAGTACTTCTGGATCTAAAGCTATACTTTTGAGGAGGTATTCAGGTGGGCAAAAGTGGCACAACAAAAATTGGTCCCCAGAAGATACAGGCTACTTTTTAAACTTAACTAGCAAAATTAAGTGGCACAACAAAAATTGGTGCCCAGAAGATACAGGCTACTTTTTAAACTTAACTAGCAAAATTAACAGCAAAATATTAGAAAAAATTTACAGCCAATAATATGTAATCTGCAGGAGACAGAAAATAATAACATTAAAGAAGCATAAAAAAGATTGATTGTAGCATATAAATAAGTCCAAGTGTATCACTTAAGATAGCAAGCAATAAACAGGTTAAAATTCTAATGGGGCTGGATGCTTACACCTGTAATCCCAACACTTTTGGAGGCAGAGGTGGGAGGACTGCTTGAGGCCAGGAGTTCCCAAACAGCCAGGGCAACAAGCAAGACTCCATTTCTCAAAAACAACAACAAACAAACCTGGCATGTTGGTGTGTGCCAGTAGGCCAAGCTACTCAGGAGACTGAAGTGGCAGGATTGTTAGAGTCCAGGAGTTCAAGGCTACAGTGAGCTCTGATCGTACCACTGCACTCCAGCCTCAGTGACAGAACTAGACCCTGTCTCTAAAAACAAAACAAAACAAGAAAACACTACTAAGATCCTTAAGTGATTTATGAAAACAAAAGCTAAACACTGACACAGAAAATGTACACAAAAATGATATAAACAAGTTAAACAAAAATAAATTGGAGTTAGTAATAATAGAGTTGAAAGCAAAGAACAGTAAAATGTAGAGAGTGGGTCATTTGGTAAGACTGTTATACACAGTCTATAATCATATACTAAGTAGCTAACTTTTAATCAAAATATGTAAATAAAAACATTAGAAATGAATGGAGCATAGTGATAACAATACTACTACTAATAAAACTAATGCTATAGACCATATTATGTGCCAGGCACCATGCCAATTGCTGTAACTCCATTACCTCTTAAGCTGAAGTTTTTCTTATGAAGTTGGGAGTCATTATCTTTGTTTCATAAATGAGACACTAAAGTTTAGAGACATGCGCTAACTCGACCAAGATGACACAGCTGGTAAGTACAAAACCAAGTTTTAAAACAGGCAGCCTGGCTCTTCATCCATGTGATTAACCTTGACAAAATGTAGCAGGGGTATTTTAAAGGAATAATTTAGCCTAACTCTAAATCTTTAATGTTTTAAGTAAATAAAAATAAATACTATGACAGAGGACTGGTATTACAATTTTTAAATACAGTTTATTTATTTTCTGCATACAAAGAAAAAAAACCCTCACCTTTTCAAGAATTCATGAGGCATTTAAAGAATGGGTTTAATAGTGAGCCCAAAATTAAATATTAAGAAACATATTAAACAAGCTATGCTTATTCACGATAATAGAATTTAAAAAATTAAAAGGGTTCAATTACATAAAGAAGTCAGCAAGTCTTCCTAAACTCAATCTATTATAAAAAAATGTAACACAAGCCCTAAATAAGAGGTAAAATCTTAAGTAGAATTATAGTTATACATAATTCAATGACAGTGAAAGCAATACATTCAACCTTGATATGCAGTGAGGTAAGTACTTTCAGTAAAATTCACATGTGTATTAGTCTATTTTCATGATGCTGATAAAGACATGCCGGAGACGGGGAAGAAAAAGAGGTTTAATTGGACTTACAGTTCCACATGGCTGGAGAGGCCTCAGAATCATGGCGGGAGGCAAAAAGGCACTTTATTTATTTATTTATTGAGGCAGAGTCTCGCCCTGTCGCCCAGGCTGGAGTGCAGTGGCGCAGTTTCGGCTCACTGCAAGCTCTGCCTCCTGGGTTCACGCCATTCTCCTGCCTCAGCCTCCCGAGTGGCTGGGATTACAGGCGCCCGCCACCACGCCCGGCTAATTTTTTTGTATTTTTAGTAGAGACGGGACTTCACCACGTTAGCCAGGATGGTCTCGATTTCCTGACCTCGTGATCCACCTGCCTCGGCCTCCCAAAGTGCTGGGATTACAGGCGTAAGCCACCACACCTGGCCGAAAAGGCACTTCTTACATGGCAAGAGAAAATGAGGAAGAAGCAAAAGCGGAAACCTCTGATAAACCTCAGATTTCGTGAGACTCACTTGCTATCATGAGAATAATATGGGAAAGACTGGCCCCCATGATTCAATTACCTCCCCCTGAGTTCCTCCTGCAACGTGTGGGAATTCTGGGAAATACAATTCAAGTTGAGATTTGGGTGAGGACACAGCCAAACCATATCAACATGGTAAGAGTTTCCTTATTTAATAAGAAAAAATAATAATAATAATCACAGCATTGAGCTATTTCTTCTAATAGAGTAATGAAAAAAACTTAAAGCCCAAGGAAATATAGAAAGAAAAAGGAGAATTAATAAATTAGAAAATAAGAATACAAGAATTGAATAATATAAGTTGATTATTTAAAATTATGAAAATATGCATAACTATTTGAAGGATAAGTAAAATGAGAAAAAAAATCAAGAATGATAATGGGAATGGAATACTCAATTATTTAAACATTTCTGAAAACACACAATCAAAATTGTTACAAAATAAATAGAAATACGCATGTCTGTTTCTCAGATTCCCAGTCAGTAAAGAATATTTTGCCTTTTTTTTTTTAGGGACGAGGTCTCACTATGTAGCAGTGTGGTTTTGCAAATTATCAGGAAATAGGTAACTTTTGTGTTAAGTAACTGAGAATTAATATCAAAAAGTTAAAAAAAAATCCGAATAATATAAATCCTGACGATAACTGCAAAAAAGCAATCAGCAAACAAAAGATCCCGTGTTTAACAACATACATATATTTTGTAAACGTTTATCTATATTCTTGTGCATGTGTGTGTTTACCTGCCTTTGCCAGATATTACTATTACTAGGAAGTTTTTCAACCTCTTGATACTGTCTTTTAGCTTAATAACATGAAAATTACCTTCGTGTACATGTATATGTACAGGCTAAAACTCTACATTAGCAAGTTAAAGCATGACCAAGACGGATGTATCCTTGGTGCTCTGGAATGTCCTTCCTCACTGTGGCAGTAGTTTAGCAGACTCGGGCTCAGCAAGTGTGAGTTGGAGAGCAGAGGACCCCTGGCCGACACAAGGCTGAGCTCCAAAGGTCCCGTTTCCTGATGAAAACCTTTCCTTCCCCTTTTGGGTCCGTTTGTGGAATAGCCCATTGGGTGTTCCCAGTCCCTCTTGAACTCGTTCATAAATATGTAAAGCGGCTGGCAGTTGAGACCCTCTCTTGGAGCCTTTCCTATGATGTCTCCTGCCTACGTGCACCTCTCAGCAGGAGGAGTTGGGGTATTTCGCTGCTTCTCGGCTTCTAAGTGTCCATTCCTCCCCAGCACTGCCAGTCCACACCCCACTGCGTAACAGAAAAATTAGTAAATTGTCCACAATACTCGAGAGTTTATCACAGGAATGCTAAGATACTTTATTTTTAGGAAATACTTTTGAGAAAGAGTCTCACTCTGTTACCCAGGCTGGAGTGCAGTGGCATGATCTTGGCTCACTGCAACCTCTACCTCCTGTGCTCAAGTGATCCTCCCACCTCAGCCTCTCAAGCTGCTGGGACTACAGCACATGACACCGTGCCCAGCTAATTTTTTGTAAAGAAAAGACTTTTTTTTTTCTTTTTTTGAGACAAGGTCTCATTATGTCCTCCAGGATGAGTGCAATGGCACAATCATACCTCACTGCAGCCTCGAAATCCTAGGCTCAGGCGGTCCTCCCATCATAGCCTCCCAAAGTACTGAGATCACAGGCAAGAGTCACCCTGCCTGGCCAGAAAAATACATTTTAAGAAGCCACTTTAACCCATTTATGCCTGAGGTTGCAATTTTTGAATTTGAAAAATCAGACTTTGGTGATGGCCTTGAGCAGTAGGATATAAATAACTCCCACATGCTTAGTGTTCCAATAATGGAACGCTAGGGATAAGTGGGTTTAAGCTGAAAGAGAATAATAATATCAAGAAATCCCGAAATGATATTTGATAAGTGTCAAAACCTACTGACAAAGATATATCAGGATCCTGGTATTTTCCCCCATATAATAAATCATTTGTAAATCACAGTGAAGTCAATATCCTGATAATGAAACATGAAACTCTCCTATTTAAAATCAATGATAAGGCAGAGATGCTCGCTGCTGTGTTATTTGCATTTCTACAGGAAACATTAATCAACCTATATGAAGCAGAAAAAAATGACTATTTGCCAATAACATCATTTTGTGAAAAATTATGCATTTCAAATTCTTTAATTCAGCCTTGAGTAGAATTAAAGTCAAAATTAGAAATCACACAATTTTTACTCTTTCTCCCTTTGCAAAAAATGGGCTAGAATTAAAAGGAGATGCCTTGGGGTTCGTGCACAACATAGTTTCTGTTGACTCTAACTTCCAAATCAAAATCATTTGGTTGAAACAGACTGTCGCTTGATTTTAGAAAATCCACAAAAACCCGTGTTTCTGAAATAATGCTGATTCCTGAGATAAGAAAGTGGATTTGATCCCCAGTCTCATTGCTTAGTAGAATAAATCCTGCACCAGCAACAACACTTGTAAATTTGTGAAAATGAATTTTATCTTTCCTTAAAAAAGAAATTGTTTAATCCATCACACTTTTCTTCCCCTACCCTTTAGTTTTTGATAAATGATAGAAATAAGCCAGTTATCAAAGAACTAGTTCTTACTTCAAAAGAAAAATAAACATAAAAAATAAGTTACTGGTTCCTAACAGGAAAAATTTTAATAATTGTGTGGAGAGAAACTGCTTACATACACATTGCAGATCAAATATTTGGAGTTAAAATGTTAATCTACATAGATGGGTGATTGTAACTTTATTGCCATTAAAAGATTTCAAATCGCATTCATGCTTCTGTGTATACATAATGAAAAATGGGCAAATAATGAGGATCTTTCCTTCGATCTGCTCTGTTTAATTCTGCTGTCTGCTCTTCTCTAATGCTGCGTCCCTAATTGTACACAGTTTAGTGATATCTAGGAGTATAAAGTTGTCGCCCATCAATAAAAATCACAAAGTTGGTTTAAAAAAAAATCACACAATTTTTTAATAGCCAAATCTTTGAGAGATTTATGCACTCTGACCTACCAACCCCAATATTTGGGAATACAAAGCACTGAGTTGGCTATTACATTTTGTAATATAGGTAAGAAAAACAGTGACCAGGCATGATGGCTCACACCTGTAATCCTAGCACTCTGGAAGACTAAGGCAGGAGGATTGCTTGTGACCAGAAGTTTGAGACCAGCTGGCCATCACAGAAAGACCTTGTCTCTACAAAGAAATAACCAGATATGGTGGTGTGTGCCTGTAGTCCCAGCTGCTTGGGAGGTTGAAGCAAAAGGATCACTTGAGCTCGTGAGGTTGAGTCTGCAGTGAGTTGTGATTGCATCACTGCATTATAGCCTGGGCAACAAAGCGAGACCCTGTCTCAAAAAAAAAAAAAAATTAAAAGAGAAAAAGAGCTGGAAATGATTCAGACAAAGGTACCCTGAAGTTTGGGGTAAAGGTTATTTCTGGCCTATTTTTATTCTAAATCTTTTTAGAAATATGTGTTTTCTCAGTTTTAAAGCTGACACATAAGAATTTTACATGACACCTGTAATCCCAGCACTTTGGGAGGCCGAGGCAGGCAGATCACTTGAGATCAGGAATTTGAGACCAGCCTGGCCAACATGGTGAAACCCCGTCTCAACTAAAAATACAAAAATTAGCCAGGCATGGTGGCACGCACCTATAATCCCAGCTACTCAGGAGGCTGAGGCAGGAGAATCGCTTGAACCTGGGAGGCAGAGGCTGCAGTGAGTGGAGATCATACCACTGTACTCCAGCCTGGGCGACAAAGGGAGACTCAGTCTAAACAACAACAAAAAAAAAATTGTACGTGTTTATGGAGTACATCATTACGTTTCAATTCATAAAGTATATAGTGAGCAAATTGGGGTAATTTGCATATCCATCACCTCAAATATTTATCATTTCCTTGTGTTGTGAATATTTAATATCTTCTCTTCTAGCTATTTGAAAATATATAATAAATTATTGTCATCAGAATATTGAAGCATGACTAGTTTGTTTGCAAGAAGCTTTCCTGCGAGAGTCTACTTGTAATTTAAGTGATGACTGTCACAGAACTACTGACTTTGAAACTATAAGGCTCTTTCAATTATTTGCTACAAGAAAATATTTTCTTTTTATTATATATGTGTCACATGAAGTTAAAATTTCAATATCTAACACATATTTTAGCTTTAATGATCTTGTTATGATAAATTCATGAATTATAGAACAAGAAAACTAAATGGTGATTGTAGCAGAAACATTTAAAAAATACAAAGCAGAATCTCAAAAATTTGCCTACAATTCTTAGCACTGATAAGAGTTCTGAAAGTCTTGAGGTGACAGTGAGCTAAGATCAAAATTAAATAAATTTAAATTTAAAAGAGTTCTGAAATTCAGGCACAAGAAACTAAATGCATTTAAAAAGTATTTCTAATTAGCCAGGCTTGGTGGTGCATGCCTATAATCCCGGTTACTCAGGAGGCTGAGGCAGGAGAATTGCTTGAACCTGGGAGGCAGAGGTTGCAGTGAGCCAGGATCACGCAACTGCACTCCAGCCTGGGTAACAGAGCTAGACTCCATCTCAAAAAATAAATAAATAAAAAATAAAAAATATTTCTATATACTGGATGTTATGGAGTTCATGTTTGTGTTTTCCTCCAATTCTTATGTTGAAACCCTGACCCCTAGTAGGATGGTAGTAGGAGGTGGAACATTTGGGAAGTGAGCAGGTCATGAGGGTGGAGGCTCCCTGAATGGGATTAGTGCCCTTATGAGAAGACACAATAGATCTCTTGCTTCCTGTATTTCTGCAATCTGCTATATGAAGGCACAGAAGATGGCCAACTGCAAACCAGAAAGTAGGCCCTCATAGACACTGCACCTGCCTTGATCTTGGACTTCCCAGCCTTCCAGAACTAAGAGAAACAAACTTCTGCTCTTTAAACCATTCAGTATATGGTAATGTGTTATAGCAGCCTGAATTAAGACACCAGATATATACAGTAATAAATTATTTTTAAATTCCCATTATTGTAATAGTTGCCATAAATACCTAATATCTAGAATTAACCTTAAAAGGGTATATTCAGGACCCAGACAAAAATAAAAACATTTTTAAAATGTCATTGATGAAAATAAAATAATTGAGTACATTGAGAGGCAAACATGTTCTTAACTGGTAAGTTTAAATAATTGAAAATTTTCCCCAGGCTAATTTTTGGATGGACATCCCAAAGTTTGTTTGTTTCTCTGAAATTTGACAAATAAATACTACATAATATTATTATTTTGGTTGAATAATAAAATGGCATAAATACCCGAGAATTTTTTTGAGACAAGGTCTCACTGGAGTGCAGATCACGGCTCACTTCAGCCTTGACCCCCTAGGTTCAAGCCATCCTCCACTTCATCCTCCTGAGAAGCTGGGAGTACAGATGTGAGCCACCATGCCCAACCAAGAAAGTTCCAAAAAAGAGAAGTAATGTAAGATGTTAACCACATTATAAAACTATCATAATTAAAATGACATCATACTAGAACCAAAATCATCAGACAGATCAATGGAATAGAATAAAAGGTACAGAAACAGTATCTATATATACAAATTTATTATCTGGGTAAAGAAGTCACTTCAAATTACTGAGTGTTAAAATAAATGCCACTGGGACAATTGATTAACCAAAAAGAAACTAAAAACTTCATTATGTTAAGAAAAATTTTCGGTTAGATTAAAATGTTAAAGTAAAAATAAGAATGTAGACTCTATAAAAGCAAAACAAATTCCTTACATTATTTTAAAGCAGGAATTTTTTGAGCATAGGGCAATGGATGAGATTTAAACACATGCAAATAAAAAAATGTCAAGTGAAAAATAAAATGTAAAATATATATGTGACAAATATGACAGTTAACATACTTATACAATGAGGTTGCTCAACTAAAATAACCCCAAAAATGTAGAAAGGAGGTTTCACATATCTCAAGTTGCTAATAAACATAATAAAAATATTCAATATAAAGGAAAAAATACAAACTATATACCATAAAATACAAATTATAAACAAATTGTATATTATCTTTTCCCTATCAATTAATAGAGAACTGCCAGTGTTGTATATTCTATAATGCCTTTAAAAGGCACTCATAAACTGCTGCTGTCAGACAAATTGGTACAGACCTTCAGAAAATACATAACTAAACCTGTGAAAACATTAAAATAAGTTTATATCATTTGATTTGGTGATTTTGGTTTGAAGAGTTGAAAATAAGTATATAGTCAAATAAAGATTGATGTATCAAGTTCATTACAGCACTGTTTATAATAGTTGGAGTAAATAAACAGCAATAGTAAAATGGATAAATCATGGTATCTCTAGATGGTTGATTGTTATAAAACCATAAACATTTGATATGGTTCCACAATCACAAAATCATATGTAAAAGTCAAGATGTATAATTGTGTATAGATCTTAATTTCATGTATAATTATCAAAATGTTTATAATTTTTTTACTGGGAAGTAGGATTATACTTTTCTATAATTTCTGAATCTTCTAATGAATTATTTCAAGCAAATGGACAAATATTTTCCTCCCTACTTAGATGTGCAAAAATCAAACAAAACAAATTTCTATTGCATTCATTCATTCATTCATTTTATTGCTTATTTATTTATTATTTCTTTTTCCTTACAACTGCCTCTTCCCCACTGGGTAGTGGAGGAACTTAACTTGGTCAGTTAACAATCTCTCCTTGTCTTCTTTAAACCGTTTCCTTTCAGTTCCTGCTGGTCAATTACAGGTTAATGTTCAAGTTTTTAGAATGGAGCTCTTCATCTTTCTCCTTCCCAAGATGGAGTCTGGGTGTGTGAGGGAGGACGTTGTGTCCTGAGGAAGCTGGGGAAGGGCCCTTCTCATCTTCAGTCTACTGTGGTGCTTTAGGGCCTTTCTCAGTCTCTGAGTGATAATTGGTGGAGTCTCTCAGCCAAAGATAGTCAGTTTCTGGAGGATGACGTCCGCTGTCCGAACATCTCAGCTAACCCTACTGCCATTTCTTATCATTTGCATCTGGTAAATTCTTCATCTGTTATCTCTCAGTTTGTTGGAGTCCCATTCCTGCTATCTGCTCGTAGAAGTGTTATACACTGGGAGGCCGAGGTGGGCAGATCACGAGGTCAGGAGTTCGAGACCAACCTGGCCAGCATGGTGAAACGCTCTCTCTACTAAAAATACAAAAATTAGCTGAGCATAATACAAAAATGCCTGTAGGCCCAGCTACTCAGGAGGGTGAGGCAGGAGAATCGCTTGAACCCTGGAGGCAGAGATTGCAGTAAGCCAAGATCATGCCACTGCCCTCCAACGTGGGCAACAGACCGAGACTCTGCTTCAAAAAAAAAAGTGTTATATTTAACTTTGAAATCTACTTAGATTTGCTGTTTGGTGTACTTTGTAAGCTAGAGTGTATGTCTTTTGTCTTTTCTTCAGGGATGCCCTGTAGCTGATGATAAAACAAGTAGTATCATCAGCTACATTCTGTATCCCTTCACAGGGCAAATGGGGTTTTCCAGATGATTCCCAGCTTATGTGAGTCAAGCAAGGCTCTGAGGAGGGCAACTTAGGTCTTCTCCTGGCCTAACCTTGTCATAGCCCTTATTTTACTTTTTGCCAAGTTAGTGTGGGGTTCACTTGGAGAGGTGATCGAATACCAAAGTCTCAAATGAACAAGAGGGCAGTTTAACTTCATTTATTTACTTATTTGGAGACAGTTTCTTACTCTGTCATCCAGGCTGGAGTGTGGTGGCGTGATCATAGCTCACTGCAGCCTCAAATTCCTGAGCTCAAGTAATCCTCCTTCCTCAGCCTCCCAAGTAGCTGGGACTACAGGTGCACACCACTGTACCTGACTTTGTTGTTGTTGTTGTTGTTGTTGAAACAGAGTCTAGCTATGTTGCCCAGGCTGATTTCAAACTCTTGGCCTCAAGCAGTCCTCCCTCCTCAGCCTTCCAAAGTGCTGGGATTACAGGTGTGAGCCACTGTAATCCCACTTGGCTATTTTTATGAAATTTTAAAACATAGGTTTATTATTTGACTCCTTGAGAAGGAAAAGTAAGAAACAGAATTGTGGACCTGTTTAGATGCTAGAAGACAATATGGTGTGGTGAAATAAATATCAGTTTTGGATTAAATATTTCTAATCTGATCCGAGCGGTGATGATTTCAATGTGATATTTGAGAAGTCACAATGTCTTAGAACATAATTTGTCTAGACAATGGAGAGTCCAAAGTGGGGAAGGGGACCCAGGTCAAAAAATGACCTATCTGGTACTATGTTTGCTACTTGGACAACGGGATCATTAGAAGTCCAAACCTCGGCATCATGCAATATGTCCATGTAACAAACCTGCACATATATCCTCTGAATCTAAAATTTTAAAAAAGAAAAACATGATGTGTTTCATTTATAAAATGACCCTTTAACATATTGTGAAGGTTTGCTGGGAAAACTTGAAATAATGTGTGTAAATTGTATAGCTCAGTGCCTGGCAGGTATTATGTGGTCAATAAAAGTGAGAGCATTTGTTGGTAGTGCTGGTTCCTGTTAAGGTTTTGGTGATTCTCCTCTTTTTAAACTCTACTCAGGGTAAGGCTCACGTCTTTAATATGCTTTGGAAGGAATCTCAACACTTGCTCAAATGCTGGGTATTCAGTAGATGTGATGGCTAGGATGTAGACTGTGATATTGACTTTCTTTTTAGAACTGTGAATTGTCTATTATGCCTATGGTTATAGAAAAATTAATATGCACAGTTTTTCAAAAGAAAGAGGGGTGTAATCAAAGATTATTATTAGCAGTTCAACACAGTGATAGGCATAGTCCAATCTGCTGTACACAGGTCTCCTTTAGAGCCAATGTCTTGTTTAAAAAATAAAGCAAGCTAACCATGTAATAGTGGCACATCGAGAAATGCTTTATGCGATACAGGGTGTACCCGAGTGCTAATTGTAGTAATTATGAAACTCCTGGGCAGGCCAAATGGTATAATAGCAGCAAACCCATAGATCTAGGCTTCTCACGTGGTAAATAACAAGGTAGGTCAGGTGTACCCTGGGGAGGAGGTTTTGGGGATCTAAGTTCCTGCATCTGAGTCTTTTCCCTTGTATATATCCTTTCCCTCCTTGTTGGTTGGTTTTAGTATTAAAACAAAGACTATCCCAGGTTCTTTGCACCCTAAAATCTGTACCAGCCCATAGGATCTGGTCCAACCACATACTTACCTATTACGAATAAAACAATTGTAAAAGTGTCAATATTTCTATTCCCCCCCAAAAAAAATCAGAAAATAAAAAATAAGTTAATATAATTAGCTCTCAAGATAATAAATTATTTTACTAATTCACTCTCTAATCTCACGATATTTCTAAAATATTTTAACTGCTATGTGATATCTTCAAAAACATATAAGGAACTCTGAAAAAGAAGGAGGGCATTTTTCCAAATTTCTTACTTCTCAGAATACATAAAAATATTCAGAAGTAAAAAGAATGATTCTTGAAATCTGAACTTGAGGCTTTGTTTTATTACATAATGCAGGAGAGTGATGCGGTTGACTGAGTCTGGGAAAGTTTCCAGAATTCCGGTCTGAGGATCCTCCCACATCCACCTCCCGTACCAAGACCTAGAGTCTGGGTGTTCAGATTGGGCACTTGGCAGCAGATGATGATCTAGAAGGCAATCAAGGAAAGTGGCTATTAAAAGATCACAGGCTTACTGGAGGGAGAAAAATGACTTTTGCTAAAAGCTAAATCTCTGAATATCCCCAAAGCTATTTTCTCCCTTGACCTATATGTGTGCCCCTGTGTATGCATAGTCACAACTTTTCCCTGATTTTTCTTTTTTTTTTTTTTTGGTGGGGGATAATAATCTTTACATACATTTAAATTTAACACTTGCTGAGCCACTTAAAGGACTGAGTTAAGTAAGAAATCACTTAAGCAATCTTGGCTTCTTGCCATTCCTTGGGATTTCATGGGGAGGGGGGATACAACTTGTAGGACAGAAGCCAATCCCTAATTGTTTTATTTAATTAGATCATTTCAATGGCTAAGCTAGCCTGAAAACCTTGTTTCTCTGCATCCTCTCATCTTGATTGGGTGGCTTTGTTCAAGCCTATTTCTCTAGAACCTTTGTACTTTTTGACCATGGAATTGATGGGGTGTTAGATAGGGTCTTCACATCTTTTAGCAGAGGCATTTCTCAGGTTGCTTCTCATTTTCCCTTCTCCTATGCCCCATGATATATGAAAATTGATTGTTTTTGCCTTCCTGCAGCCAAGTAGAAGGTTGTAAGTCACTATGAATCTATAAAAGCTGTCAACTTTCAGTGGTAGTGCATTTGTAGGTATTTTCTGAGGGCTAAGAGAATGGGTGTTCTTGATAAATACTTCTCCCTGTCACCTAAAAGACAAAAAAAGAAAGTATTCCACTGTCAATTTGTCATACGCTTGAAATGTCCATGGAAAACAGCATTTTTTGGTGGCACATGAAAATTGCACATGGCATTACTTTGAAAGATTGAATCTTCCAAAACCCATAGAGCAATAACTGCCCCACACGTTCAAGGATAGCAGTGTTTTTCTTCCTCTTCTATCAGGGATGGCATTACAGAGGTGATGTGAGTCTTTGGCTTCTCTGAGCACCAATAAGAGGTCCAAATGAATGATTGGAATCCTTGCAACTTGGCTGAACCAAATGTGATGAGTTCTTGTTCTCACCTATTTTTAAATAACTCCTAAATATTCAACCAAATGTAATTTAATTGCATTTACATATTGGAAGCTAAGCAATGGGTGAATAAGGCCAAATCTTTAGCAGGGTGCTAATGGGATTTGGAAGTTCAAGATCCCTGATTAACTCTACTAGCTTATTTAAGATGGAATCACAGATGTGGATCACAGGTCAAGAAAGGTTGGTCAGTTGTTTGAGGGACATTTCTCCACAATTCTGCCCCATCATTTCCTTACAAACTAAGGTTACACCCTATAATTTGATGGTAGTCTGAGCCTACTAGGAAGGGGGCCCTGGACCCTAAATCTTATCTTCATTAGATGTCAGAGTTACATGGTACCTTACTCACAAACTGGCCCAACTCCTACATCTTAAGCTGTAAGATTTACCCAAAGGCATACAGCAAAGCAAAGTGGTTGCAGATTCCGGTGCACAACTTTTACCCACAAGTCCATTGTCATGTTGGTTTTGTTTTGTTGTTTCCTTTCCCTATCTCCACTCTGATCCTAATTCTGACCATCAGTTTCATCTGCGATTTTGCACAAGTCAGGAGTGACTTGTGGGTAGAGGCCTATGTATTAGTGGGATCCACACCCATGCATTTACTCGCATAGGTCCTGCAAGGAAGGACCTCAGCCTCAACAGCATCCTTCAGAGCAGCCAACTGCAGTGGTCCTTTTCTTACCTGTCCTTATTACTCATTTACATAAAGAGCTGCCATCCTTTAGCTAATAAATTTTTATCCTTTCTTGTAAATCTGGATGGCTTGCCAGTGTGATGGCAGTGCAAAAGTGATTTCCCCAGAGGGCAAGCAGTAGACAGAAAGTAACTCCGCCTTTGTTAGGGAAGATATATGAGGCTTTTAGCTATCTGCAAATATGGTGAAATTGGACCATGGTAGCAGCATCCAATCATCATCCCAGTTCCTCTCTGCCAGCAGGACATAATGCACGAGTCAGTATATGGTTCCATGCCCAAAGATGCAAGACAGAAAGATAATAGTGCATATTTGCTGAGACTTGAAGCCAGGTATTGCATTAAGCATTTTAAATACATTATTCCATTTTAAAATCCTTACTATAGTCTGAGAGAGTGAGTATTATTAAAATCACCATTTTGCAATTGAGAAAAAGGAGGCCCCAGAAAAGCTGATCCTCTTGTTTAAGGTCTTAAAATTAGAAACTGAAAAGCTGGCATTGAACATGAACTATTTGACCCCGAAACCAACTGTTGTAGCCATCACACTCTGACGTGAGAAATTGCTAACTTAGGGCTCTAATTTCATGCAAGCTCAGAAAAACAGTGTAGGGAGAAAGAACTGGTACCAACCTGTGGGTAGGGTGATGTGTCTTCTAGTCCCAGGTCACCACTCACTGACTGTCAATCTTAGGGAAGTCATCTGTTCTCTGCAGCCCAACCTTTGCATTTTCATCTGTTAAACGAGTTTGGGACAGTTTGGTTTCTAAGATCTCTTCTAGTTCGAACTATCTGGAGCTAGGCTGTAACCAAGCCAAGGGCAGAAGAGAGATCACCAGATTCTGAGTTAGACCCCCAAGAGGACATTTATATGAGTTCAGTGTTGATACCTCCATGTGAGTCTTTATACAGAACAATTCATAAGACATGACTTATAGACTGTACCATAAAAGGGCTTTTAGCAAGCATTTAATTAAAGTCCCCAATTTTTTCTTAATAGATGATGCTTATTGAAAAATATTGAAAGTAGAATTTTTAAAAAAAAACATGAATCTCATCGGTAATTCTACTACATTTCAAATATATCACACTTAATAGTTTGTTAAATATATTTCCATGCCACTCCCTGTTTTGGAACTAGTATATGCAAGTATTTTTTAAACAAAAACTAAGTGATAATATGTAACCTGCTTTTGACTCCCAAAAAACAGTGCAGTTTTTGTCTGTTAATATTCTAAATTATAAAATACAGTCATACAGGGAGGAGAACAACACACATTGGGGCCTCTTGAGGGTTGGGGTTGGGGGAGGGAGAGCAGTAGTAAAAATAGCTAAAGCGTGTTGGGCTTAATACCTAGGTTATGGGTTGGTAGGTGCAGCAAACTACCTTGGCACATGCTTACCTATGTAACAAACCTGCACACCCTGCACATGTACCTACGAACTAAAAATTAAAATTAAAATACCATCATAATGGCTGCATAGTATTCCACTGAATGAAAGCAAAATAATTGGCGTCATCTTTGCTCAATAGAGCAAAACAAGTTTTCATTTTTAAAAATTGTTTTCATTTTTTTATTATGAATAACTTGACAGATATTCGTAGAGTTAAATACATGCTATCTTCAATGGGGTAAAAGAAAATGAAAGAAATACTACATTAAAGACAATGCACTTTTCAAAGGACTTTAGGTACATACTATTAAAATCTCTACAGAAAGGTTTATTAGTTGCCATTTTACTCATTAGTATAGGAGAGTGTGTCTATTTCCCTAAACCTTCATCAATATTAGGTACTATTTTTAATAAGTATTGCAAAACCATTGTTGAGTTCTCAGTGTGTCTTCAAGGCAATTTAACATGCTGGTTAAAACACAGGCCTTAGAGGCAGACTGCCTAGCTGAAACTGGGGCTCTGCTGCTTGCTATTTTGTGACCTTTGGCAAGTAACTTAACATCTCTGTGTCTATAAAATGGAGACTTGCATAAAAATAAATGCAGGGTTGCATGTTATATATGATAACATGTAGAGAGGAAGTAGGATGTAGGTCAGAGGTATTTTAATTGTGAATTCTATTCTTTAATTACAAATGAATTTGAGCGCTTGAATAAGTTTACTAGTCATTCGTTTCTCTTTTTCTCAATTGTTGATTGCTGTGTTTAGCCTACTTTTATATTCAAGGATTCTTTTTCTTTTATTACTTTATAAGAAGGTTTTATATGTTAGGAATATTACTTTTTGCCTTTCACATGTTGCAAATAAGCCCCATATTTTCAAACAAGCACCCTGAGACCCAGAGAGATTAAGCTCTGTCTTCTAATGTTCCATCTAGGTCTCTTCATTTTCTTCATTTTTCATTCATTCATTGTCACAAAGCTTTTCCTTTTTGTTTTTTTTTTTTACTTTTGGTGAGTTGTCCATTTTATTCCTGTTTTTTTCTTCATGTTCAATCCAAATTTGACTTAAATAAATACAATTACACCTTGTAAACAAAGGCCTCTGAATGCAAAGTAATTTCAAGAAAATTGTAAAATTAACTTATTACATCAGATGTTGACCTCTATGTGTCTTTTGTGATTCCGTACACATCTTCTGAAGTCTGTTCTAACTATACCTGTCTGTTTTCCAGTTGTGCCAGGCAAAATTTTAAGTTGAATCCTGTGATGGTTAATATTGAGTGTCAACTTGATTGGATTGAAGGATGCAAAGTATTGCTCCTGGGTGTGTCTGTGAGGGTGTTGCCAAAAGAGATTAACATTTGAGTCAGTGGACTGAGAGAGGCAGACCCTCTCTCAGTCTGGGTGGGCAGCTGCCAGTAGGGCTAGAATAAGGCAGGCAAGAGAAGGTGGAAGAGCAGACTTGCTGCATCTTCCGAACTTCATCTTTCTCCTGTGCTGGATGCTTCCTGCCCTCAAACATCAGACTCTAAGTTCTTCAGCTTGTGGACTCTTGGGCCTACACCCTCTCAGGGGCTTCAGTCACAGACTGAAGGCTGCCCTGTCAGCCTCCCTATTTTTGAGGTTTTGGGACTCTGACTGATCCACCACTGGCTTCCTTGTTTCTCAACTTACAGACAGCCTATCGTGGGACTTTACCTTGTAACCATGTGAGTCAAGTTTCCTTAATAAAATCCCTTCATATGTGCATTTATCCTATTAGTTCTGTCCCTCTGGAGAACCCTGACTAATACAAGTCCCTAGATTTCTGCCCCTCTGTTCCCTCCCTTAGAGTATGGGTAGTGCCTAGGAGTTTGGTGGTCTTCCACTCCTATGATTCGGTTACATTATATGGCAAATATAAAGAGATTTTTCCAAAATGCAATTAAAGTCCCAAATCAGTTGATTTTGGGTTAACCCAAAGGGATATTATCCTAGATGGACCTGATTTAATGAGGAAAATCTCTCAAAAGAGGAATTGGGCCAGTCCTGAAGAGAGTAGCTCTCCTGTCGGCCATGAAGAAGTAAGCCGCCATATTGTGAAAAGGCCACCTGGCAGAGAACTGCCGGGGGCTTTGAGGAGCTGAGACCAGCCTGTGGCTGTCAATCAGCAAGAAAGCAAATATTTATCTCCAGAAACTATAAGGCACTGAATTCTGCCAACTAACATCTGAATTTGGAAGAAGGCCCTGAGCTTCAAAAAAGAACACAGCTTGCGCAGTACCTTGAGTGCATCCTTGTGAGACCCTGATCAGTGGACCAGCTAAGCTACACAAGAACTCCTGACCCCTGGAAACAATAAATGTATGTTTTTTTTAAGCCACTATGTTTGAGGTAATTTATTATATAGCAATCAACACATTTTCCCTCTGCCATTTCAGTCACTTATTTCTTTTCTGTGTTCTTATACACTTTGTCATATTTAGATAATGCACTTCCCTTGTGTTATTGAAAATGTCTGTATGTATGTTGGTCTCTCAGCAAACTGTGAGTTCCATGAGGGTAGGGGCCATGTTTCTTTTGCTTTTCTGTCCTCAGAGCCTAATAGGCATTGGGAGAATGCCAAATCGGATCCCTGATGTCAGGATGAGAATTAGCAGAACTATATGTCCAGAAGCCGCCTGAGGCCTTCTGCCAGCTACATCTGCCATAGGGAGTTATAAAAGCCATTAAGTGTTCATGTAACTCTAAACTTAACCATGCTATAGAATAGGTGATTTAAAAAAAAAAAAAAAAAAAAAAAAAAAAAAAAAAAAAACTTAAGCATTGTTGATGAAAAGAGTTGAGCTCTGTAAAATATTTGAAGAGATTTATTTTGAGCCAAATATGTGTGCCCATGACCTGTGACACAGTCCTCGGGAGGGCCTAAGAACATGTGTCCAAGGTGGTTGGGATGCAGGTTGGTTTTATACATTTTAGGGAGGCATGAGACATCAATCAAATACATTTAAGATATACATTAGTTTGGTCCAGAAAGGCATGACAACTCAAAGCAGATGGGGGAGCAGTGGGGAGCTTCCAGGACATAGGTGAATTTAAACATTTTCTGGTTGACAATTGGTTGAGTTTGTCCAAAGACCTGGAATTCACAGAAAGGGAATGTTCAGGTTAAGATAAAGATTGTGGAGACCAAAGTTCTTTTGAAGTCTTGTGGTGGCTGCCCTTAGAGACAACAGATGACAAATATTTCCATTCAGATCTTAGTCAATCTCTTTAGGATTGGGAGGGTCTGGAAGAAAAAGATCTAGCTATGTTTATAGAGATTCTTTATAGATACAAATTTTCCTGCACAAAGAACTGCTTTACAGGGCCTTTTCAAAATATGGCAAAGAAACACATTTGGGGGTAAAATATTTTTATTTTCTTCCTTGTCTCATAATGTTATGCCAGAGTCAGTTTGGAAAGTAAGTCACAGCATATTGGGTTGAATAAAACCGATCTAATGAGAATTTATGATTTGTAGGGCATGACTCCCCAGATCCCTTAGATAGGAATTTGGGCAAGATAAAAAAAAAAATCAGAGTTTAGTCCTCAACACATAGAAAAATCACCTGATTTCTATTATCTTCTACTAAATCACTGTGTGATCTTGGGCACGCCATTTGATCTCTCTGCACCACACTCTCTTCATCTGTAAATGAAATATCGGGACTAATTGAAATGCTCTCTAAGGCCATTTAAGTTCCAGTGTTTTATAGTTCTATAAGGCTTCAAACTAGAAAACACATATATTTGTGTTTTTATTTTTTTTTTTTAACTTTTAGGTTCCAGGGTACCTGGGCAGTTTTGTTATATAGGTAAATTGCATGTCATGGGGGTTTGGGGTACAGATTTTCTCATCACCTAGGTAATAAACATAGTACCTGATACGTAGTTTTTCAATTCTCTCCCTCCTCCCACCCTCAAGTAGGCCCTGGTATCTGTCCCCTTCTTTGTGTCCATGTATACTGAATGTTTAGCTCCGACTTATAAGTGAGAGCATGCAGTATTTGGTTTTCTGATCCTGCATTAGTTCACTGAGGATAATGGCCTCTAGCTCCATCCATGTTGCTGCAAAGGATGTGATCTCATTCACTCTTTTTTATGGTTCATAGTATTCCATGGTGTGTATGTACCGCAGTGTTTTTTGTTTTGTTTTGCTTTTTATCTAATCTACCACTGATGGGCATTTAGATTGATTCCATGACTTTTCTATTGGAGATCATATATTTGAAAGAGAAAAGCGAGAAAACACCAAGAATAGGAGTGAATCCATGTTCACTAGATCTAATGATCTGTCTCATATACTTGAGGGAGTTCCTTATTCAATGGAGACAAAAAAGGAACAAAAAAACACAAAAACAGTTATAAAAACATCAAAATAGCCTTCACCCCGTAAGATTGTATGTATGATAACAATTCTTAATCTTCTGTTAATAGGGTTAAAACAGTCTTTACTCTGCACAGCTGTTCTGTAGCTTTTAAGATGTGGCAAAAGTTGCAAAAGAATCCTGAATTTTAAAGGAAGGGATAGCAAAATAGTGTGCATATTATGGCTACAGAAGCAGTGGCTTTGGTGCTTTTGTTTAGAACTACCATCATTTCTACTTAGCTCATTTCTGTATGAAAATGAAACTAATCAGCTTCAGTGCATGAAACCATTAGCTACTACTTCAAAGTGCTGCTTTTCACAAAGGTCAAAGAGGGCCCACCCAGCAGAAACAGGAATTTTGCAAGTGATGTGTGTCACATTTGCATATGATAATTAGTTTCTCTATAAATACAATTTGTTCTGCAGATTAACATTTTGTGTCCTCATTAGATAGCAAACATTTCCATATTAAACCCACAAAGCTGCCAGAGTTGGCTCTGCTTGCATTGCATGATAGCATTAATACTTCTGTTTATACTGATGCCAATTAGTAGTGCTAAGTCTTGGAAGAATAAAAGAGATCACTAATGCTATTAATATAAGTAGTAATAATAATGTTGAGAAGCTTTCACAAACCTTGTTAACTTCAAAGATCATTAGCAGTAAAGTACCATTGGGTTGTAAATGGCTGTGTTCTTGGGCACATAAAGTATAAGCATATCTAGAATGCTCTACCCTGCCTTCTTCTGGTTTACAACAACGCCAATCTTAAATGATTTGCATGCTCTAAACAGGAGCATGCAATTAAAACGTTGTTTTCTTTTGCTAAATGCATTTAGTCCAATAAGGAAAAAGGACGTACTCTAGCCAGAAGAAACAGCAGTTTGCTCAACTCGTGTAGCTCAGTGCAACACAGTTTGCTCTCATTCACCAGGCCAACTTCTTTAAGGCGTCGAGGCATTTTATGGTTCCATAAAAGGTTTTTATAAAACAAGATGCCCTGGAATTTCTCAGGGGAGGATTTAGTTTTCACTGGACCAGAGTGGCACATTCTCTGAGGAGGTTGTTGAGGGATATAGAAGATGGTGATAGATACATGACAGATGGGGTGGTGGTTGTCACCTGTTGCATTAATCTTTTAATACCTGAGTAGAGGAGGCTGTGTCAGACAGATGCTCCCTTGTGAAGTGCTAGTTCTGCACCTGAAGGGACTGTACTTACATGAAGACTGGTGGTCATTCACCCACAGTTCAGTGACAAGGTATGGATGATCCTATAGTCATTTACCAACATTAAGTACATTTCCTACAGTAATTAACTAACTTCATTTCTCTGCCTGTTTTTGTTTTGTTTTGTTTTGTTTTTGAGATGGAGTCTCACTTTGCCACCCAGGCTGAAGTGCAGTGGTGTGATCTCGGCCCACTGCAACCTCCACTTCCCAGGTTCAAGCAATTCTCCTACCTCAGCCTACCAAGTAGCTGGGATTACATGTACGTGCCATCATGCCCAGCGAATTTTTGTATTTTTAGTAGAGATGGGCTTCACCATGTTGGCCAGGCTGGTCTCAAACTCCTGACCTCAGGTGATCCACTAGCCTCGGCTCCCCAAAGTGATGGTATTACAGATGTGAGCCACCACACCCGGCCTCCCTGCCTGTTTTTTGTTTGATGTGGTGTATATACTTAGATTCAGCAATTTTAAAAAACACTGATTAAAGCACCAGTTAATCAACTTTGATATTGAACCAAAATTTAAATGCTTTACTGTTGGAGTTTGGGCTGGGACACAGAGCCCAAACTAAATTTTACTAAAATGCAGAATTTTATATGATTTCAGAAGTCAAGTTCATAGCTCTCCTATTACTAGCTGGGCAATTTTGGATGAGATAGTTTCTCTGTCTTAATTTCCTCATCTCCTCATCTGTGAAATGGAGATGAGAATTGCACATACCTCACAAGATTATTATGAGGATTAAATGAGCTAACCCAGTGGTAACACAATGCCTGGCCCATAAAACAGACTCCAGTGGATACAAGCTATTGTTCTCATTTTTGCATACTTAATATATCCTGATGCTAGGGGAACAACAGTTACAAAATAACATCTCTCTTGGCAGATTGGTAAGAACTCCAGTCTTCCTCAAATCTTACCCAGGAGGCGTCACATGTGCCAGACACAGAACCCTCTCCTCTCAGCTGTGACCTGAGTTCTCCATTCTCCTCCCTCTAGTTGCTTCTTAAATATCACCTGTCACTCTGATGATGTTTCCTTCACCATTTCCCCATCCTTTCTCCTGCCTTGCTGTGGTGTCTTCTCCAATATGACATGATATTCTACCATTGTCTCTATCTCATGTGGTATATAGCATCACCCAAGTTTCAGAACAGTGTAGTCTTATATTTTCAGTGTCGACCAAAGATTTCTGTAGCCTTGGACTTTGGTTCTCACTATTCTATCACTCCAAGCTTTGGTACAAGTTTCTTGTGGGAAGAAATCTGGATCCACATAAGTAGTTGAGTCCATACCTCCAATCATTCTTCCCTTCTTATGTGGACCTATGGCCCTGAAGGATGACTTGTGGTTGGTGATATGGTTTGGATCCCATGTTCAGCTGTAATCCCCAGTGTTGGAAGTGGGGCCTGGTGTGAGGCGACTGGATCATGGGGGTGGATCCCTCATGTTTGGTTTAGCACCATCCCTTTGGTGCTATTCTCATGATAGAGTTCTCACGAGATCTGGTTGTTTAAAAGTGTGTATCACCTCCCCCTACTCTCTCTCCCTCCAGCCCTGACCATGTAAGACATGCCTGCTTCCCCTTTGCTTTCCACCAATGATTGTAAGTTTCCTGAGGCCTCCCAGAAGCCAAACAGATGCTGCCATGCTTCCTATACATCCTGTGGAACCATGAGCCAATGAAACCTCTTTTTTCTATAAATTATCTTAGATATTTCAGGGCAGGAATGGACTAATGTGGTTGGTTAGCTAGTTAATCATTGGCTCAGCCCTTTAACCCTTCATACAGGGAATACACAATGGTATACAATGAATACCCTGCAGGTCCATTCCTGCTGTTCATGTTTCAATCCTCAATGCGAATATCTGGAAGACTCTCTTGCTGAGATTTCTGCTGTATGTTTCTACATGTGAAAAGGAACCAGGGACATTTAATATACAAAGAGAAAGTTTAGGGAGGCCATGTTAATTTCTCTAAATACCCGGTGGAAAGGAAGATTAATCTGCTTCTGACATCCAAGCCAAGGGGTAGAGGTTATAGGAAAAAAAGAGATGTTAGCTAAAAAGAAAGAACATTCTAATTATCATAGCTGCACAAGGAGACCTGCTCTTGGAGAAAATGAGCTCTTTGTTTTAGAGATATTCAAGCAAAGACTAAATGATAACTGGCAAGATGGCCAACAGAGGGGATTCATGCTTCAGATAAGAGTTGGACTAAGTGGCCTTGAGCAGTTATGGCTATAAATTTCTCTGTGGGAGCATCTTTGGGCACCAATCAGTATGAAAGGACTACTGGCATTTAAGGTAGACTTTAATAATTGCCTTATAACTATATGTTACACAATGCTTCATGTAAAATGAAGAAGTTATCCTTATCGAAGCATAAAGTGATAGGCCAAAGGTGATTGCTCATTCATTCTTCAAATGTTCATTGAGCCTTTATTATGCCTAGAAAGGCAGGCATAGGCATAGAAAGGCTTTCTAGTTTTTGGGGCAGAATATTGAGCAAGACAATGTTCTACTCTCTCGAGCAGGCATTCTAGATGGAGACAGGGGTAGGCCTGTAGACAAAAGAAAAAGTAGATACAAGTCAAGGTAGATATCTTTTAAGACACTCCATCAACTTATCTTTTTACCACTTCATCTGGGGTTCTTTTTTCCATGAGTCTCTGCTACACTATCCCCCAGCACTAGTATAGTCAGATTAAAGGGAAAACAGCTGATAGACAATAAATTAAGTCTTTGGTCCTGAAAAATGTGATGAGTGGATTTCTCCTACTAGCTGTTTCTCTCCTTCTCTAGATTCAATATGGAAGAGTAAGAACTCTCTCATTCACATGATAAATACTAAACAAATACACAATGAAAAAATAGACTATATTACCAATGGTCACAATAATATAAATATTTCTCTGTATTACTCAGGAGAAAAAGAATGTAAAATTATCTTTTTAGATGAGGTGTCCATCGAGTCCCTGTGAAATGTCTGTAAATGTCCAAGGTCTAAGCTGAGCATTTCCTTTGGAGTCTCTCATGGAACTGAATCTTCTAAACCCCCCACTGCTTCGATCACAAAATAGATTCTTGGAAGTGAAACAGGCCTGCTAAAAAGTCTTCTTTAAGCAATGAAGGATGTAAGGAAACTGGAGGAGTTTCAAAGAATAATAACAAGAATGATTAAGGGGCTGAGAGCATGATTTATATTGAATGATTAAAAGGATTAAACATGCAGAACTTGGCCAGTGCTACACACTTAGTTATAAAAAACATCAGAATCAAGTGCCAAAGCTCTCAGCTCCCATGCAAAATACAAATTTGCATATGATTTGGCACATATTTCTACGTGAAGTTCAGCAGATCTTTACCGAGGCGGCATTCATACAATGCCAAAACCACTTGTCTGGTCATTTTAAAGTACAGCCTGGTGATGTCAGTAAAAATTTGCTATTTGACTTCATTGAATAGACAATGGAATCAAAATGTGCCCACCCAGGGCTGCCATCCACATGTGATACATCCATAAACTATATAAAATAATGTAACACATAATCATTTACTGTATTGGTCTGTTCTCACGCTGCTATAAAGAACTGCCTGAGACTGGGTAAATTATAAAGGAAAGAGGTTTAATTGACTCACAGTTCCACAGGGCTGGGGAGGCCTCAGGAAACTTACAATCATGGCAGAAGAGGATGCAAACATGTCCTTCACATGGCAGCAGGAAGGAGAAGAATGAGAACTGAGGAAAAGGGGAAGTCCCTTATAAAAGCATCAGCTCTTGTGAGAACTTACTCACCATTATGAGAATAGCATGGAAGAAATGCCCCAGTGATTCAGTTACCTGCCACCAGGTCCTTCCCATGGTATGTGGGGATTATGGGAACTACAATTCAAGATGAGATTTGGATGGGAACATAGCCAAACCATATTATTTACCCTAGAGTCACAAACCAAAATTCCTACAGACAGCAGACAGGCAATCACATGAGTGAAGTGGGCTAAGCATACAGGGTGCAGGACCTATGGGTTCCAGCCAGTGTTGCCATGTGGGAATTTTGGCCAAGAGTTGACATATCTTCTTGTCCATCAGATGAAGCCAGTGATTAACAGTGCTTTCAGCAGCAAGTAATGAAAGAGCAACACAAAAACGGGGAGCTGGTAGAGTCAGCTACCCTAGAGCTACATATCTCTAGAGTAGGAGGAGGGGCTATGGGGTTAGGAGGAGGGGATAGAAATTGATGTGAGAAGGAAATCAAGTGGTAGTCATTGGAATTTAAAAATCCATGCTGTTATATTTTTAAAAATCCACTAACTTAAAACACATGGACAGAAATATCATTCTTTGGATATTAGCTTGGTGCCACTTATCTGGCTAACTTCTTTGTTTTAGAGTTAAAAAATAGATCCAGAGAAAGGGAAAAAACATTCTCAAAGGCATAGTAAATGGATCATCAGAAGAATTGATTAGAAGCAGAGGCCTAGGAAAGAATATCTGGGTTCTTTTCTGATTTTGTTGTCTGAGTAACTTACCTCTAGGTTCATAACTTCTTTCTTTTCAATTACTTTTTATTATATAGACAACATAAAATTTTCCATCTTAACTGTTCTTAAGTGTATAATCCAGTGATGTCAAGAAACATATTGTGCAAACATCAGCACCATCCATCTCCAGAACTTTTTTTTTATCTTGCAAAAATGAAACTCTGTGTGTGTAAAACAGTAAGTCTTTATTTCCTCTCCCTGCAACCCCTGGCAACCACCACTCTACTTTCTGTCTCTATGAATTTGACTACTCTATGTACCTCAAATAAGTGAAATCATATTTTTTTATTGGCTTACCATAAAGTCCTCAAGGTTTATCTATATTGTAGCATATATCAGAATTTCCTTCCTTTTTAAGACTGAATAATATTCTATCATATGTATATACCACATTTTCTTTATCCATTCATCCATCAGTGGGCATTAGGTTGCTTCTACCTCTTGTGAATAAAGAACGGGGTATGCAAATACATTTTTGAGATGCTGTTTTCAATTCTTTTGGATATATACCCAGAAGTGGGATTGTTGGATCATGTAGTAATTTTACTTTTAATTTTTAAATAAACCTCTATATTGCTTTCCATAGAAGCTGCACCATTTTACATTAACATGAAGAGTGCACAAGAATTCTAATTTCTCCATATCCTTGCTAATGCTTTCAGTTTTTTGATAGTGGTCATTCTAATGGGTGTGAGATGATATCTCATTGTAGTTTTAATTTGATTTTCCTGATTATTAGCAATGTTGCATATCTTTTCATATGCTTGTGGACCATTTGAATATATTTAGAAAAATGACTGTTTAAGTTCTTTGACTGTTTTACAATTGCAATGTTTGGTTTTTGTTCTTCAGATTTAGAACAAAAACAGAATTCTTTATATGTTCTAGATACTAACCCCTCATCAGATACATAATTGTATATATTTTTTCCCCATTCTATTGGTTGGCTTTTTACTCTGTTGGTAGTATCTTTTGATGCACAAAAATTTTAAATTGACAGGAAGGCAATTTGTCTATTTTTTCTTTTGTTGACTGTGCCTTTCATGTCATCTCTAAGAAATCATTGTCAAATCCAATGCCATTAAGATTTTGGCATAGGTTTTCTTTTGAGTTTTATACTTTTAGGTGTTGCATTTAGGTCTTTGATTCGTTTAATTTTTGCATATAACATTCGGTAAGAGTCCAATTTCATTCTTTTGCATGTGGATGTACAGTTTTCCCAGAACCATTAGTTTAAAAGACTATCCTTTCCCCCATTGAATGATGTTAGCCTCTTTGTTGAAAATAATTTAACCATATTTGTGCAAGTTTATTTGGGGACTTTCTGTTCAACTCCTTGGTCTATATGTCTGTATTTCTGCAAGTACCATCTTTTTTTGATTGCTGTAGCTTTATAGTAAATTTTGAGATCTGGAAATGTGACTCTTTCAACTTTGGCCTTTTTAAAAGTTGTTTTAGCTATTTGGGGTTCTTGAGGATTTATGTTAATCTTTGGATAGATTTTTCTATTTCTGTAAAAATCATTATGATTTTGATAGATTACATTGAATCTGTAGATCACTTTGGGTAGTACTGACATCTATCAATATTGTCTTCCAACCCATGAACAGAGAATATCTCTTCGTTTGTCTTCTTTAATTTCTTTCACCAATGTTTTGTGGTTTTTATTTACAAGTCTTCCGGCTCCTTGGATAAATTAATGCCTAAGTATTTTATTATTTTTGATGCTATTGTAAATAACATTGTTTTCTTAATTTTCTATTGTTTATTGTTAGTATAAAGAAATACAACTGATTTTTTTTGTGTTGACTTTGTAGCCTACTACTTCACTGAATTCATTTATTTCTATTTTTGTGGAATTTTTAAGTTTTCTATGTATAAGATAAATCATCTGTGAACAGAGATAATTTTACTTCTTCTTTTCCAAATTAGATGTCATTTATTTCTTGTCAATTGACCTGGCTAGAATTTCTTGTATTATATGGACTAGAAGTGGTGAAAGTGAGCATCCTTGTCTTCCTTAAATTAAATGAAAGGTTTTCAGTCTTTCATCATTGAGTATGAGATTTGCTGTGGGGTTTTCATATATGTCTTCAGGTATTCTTTTGAGAAATTTCTATTTATTTTTTTCTTTTGAAGGAAATGTATTTTCTTATTTCTTCATATGCCTTGTTATTTCTTTTCTGTTGAGGTGGTCATTTGAATCTAATAATGTGCTAACTCTAAATTTCAGACATTTTATTTTGTTGAGGTTATTTCCTTCTATTCCTAGTTTATTTCGTGTTTTTTTTATCACTATTTATAGTTTGTGGAGTGTTGATTTTGAAAAGTGACTTTTCTGTGTCAATTGAAATAATCATGCACGCTTTTTCTTCATTCTGTTAATGTGGTGTATTATGTCAATCAGCTTTCCTATGTTGAACACATTCTTGCATTCTGGGTGTAAGTCCCAGTTGGTCATTGTGTACAATCCTCTTAATATACTGCTGAATTTGATTTGCTAGTATTTTGCTGAGGAGTTTTGCATCAGTGTTCATACTATTGCAATAAGCATTGCCTTAATGTTCATGATCTGTAGTTTTCTTTTCAATGTAAATTCTGTTGATCATTCAAATAATCAACATTTGGTTTCATTGATTTTTATCTATTACTTTTCCATTCTCCATTTCACTTACTTCCATTCTAAACTGTATTTTTTCCTTCTGCAACCTTTGAGTTTAGTTTGTTTGTTTTTCCTAGTTCCTTAAATTGTAAATTTACTTTGTTGTTTTGAGATCCTTCTTGATTTTTAATATATTTACAGCTATAAATTGTCTCTTTAGCACTGCTTTTGCTGTGTATCATAAGTGTTGGTGTGTCCCATAAGTTTGTTCTGTTTTGTTTTCATTGATCTCTAAGTAGTTTCTAATTTCCCTTGTGGTTTCTTCTTTGATATATTGGTTATTTAAGAGTGTATTGTTTAATTTCCAAGAATTTGTAAATTTTTCAGCTTTCCTACTGTTACTGATTTCTAACTTTATCCTACTGTGGTCAGAGAATATACTTTGTATGACATCTTTTTTTTTATTATTATTATACTTTAAGTTCTAGGGTACATGTGCATAACGTACAGGTTTGTTACATATGTATACTTGTGCCATGTTGGTGTGCTGCACCCATCAACTTGTCATTTACATCAGGTATAACTCCCAATGCAATCCCTCCCCCCTCCCCCCTCACCGTGATAGGCCCCGGTGTGTGATGTTTCCTTTCCCGAGTCCAAGTGATCTCATTGTTCAGTTCCCTCCTATGAGTGAGAACATGCAGTGTTTGGTTTTCTGTTCTTGTGATAGTTTGCTGAGAATGATGGTTTCCACCTGCATCCATGTCCCTACAAAGGACACAAACTCATCCTTTTTGATGGCTGCATAGTATTCCATGGTGTATATGTGCCACGTTTTCTTAATCCAGTCTGTCACTGATGGACATTTGGGTCGATTCCAAGTCTTTGCTATTGTGAATAGTGCCGCAATAAACATACGTGTGCATGTGTCTTTATAGCAGCATGATTTATAATCCTTTGGGTATATACCCAGTAATGGGATGGCTGGGTCATAGGGTACTTCTAGTTCTAGATCCTTGAGGAATCGCCATACTGTTTTCCATAATGGTTGAACTAGTTTACAATCCCACCAACAGTGTAAAAGTGTTCCTATTTCTCCACATCCTCTCCAGCACCTGTTGTTTCCTGACTTTTTAATGATCGCCATTCTAACTGGTGTGAGATGGTATCTCATTGTGGTTTTGATTTGCATTTCTCTGATGGCCAGTGATGACGAGCATTTTTTCATGTGTCTGTTGGCTGTGTGAATGTCCTCTTTTGAGAAATATCTATTCATATCCTTTGCCCACTTTTTGATGGGGTTGTTTGTTTTTTTCTTGTAAATTTGTTTGAGTTCTTTGTAGGTTCTGGATATTAGCCCTTTGTCAGATGAGTAGATTGCAAAAATGTTCTCCCATTCTGTAGGTTGCCTGTTCACTCTGATGGTAGTTTCTTTTGCTGTGCAGAAGCTCTTTAGCTTAATTAGATCCCATTTGTCAATTTTGGCTTTTGTTGGCGTTGTTTTTGGTGTTTTAGACATGAAGTCCTTGCCCATGCCTATGTTCTGAATGGTATTACCTAGGTTTTCTTCTAGGGTTTTTATGGTATTAGGTCTAACATTTAAGTCTCTAATCCATCTTGAATTAATTTTTGTAAGGAGTAAGGAAAGTTTGCAGATGACATGATTGTATATTTAGAAAACCCCATTGTTTCAGCCCAAAATCTCCTTAAGTTGATAAGAAACTTCAGCAAAGTCTCAGGATAAAAAATTAATGTGCAAAAATCACAAGCATTCTTATACACCAGTAACAGACAAACAGAGAGCCAAATCAGGAATGAACTTCCATTCACAATTGCTTCAAAGGGAATAAAATACCTAGGAATCCAACTTACAAGGGATGTAAAGGACCTCTTCAAGGAGAACTACAAACCACTGCTCAGTGAAATAAAAGAGGACACAAACAAATGGAAGAACATACCATGCTCATGGATAGGAAGAATCAATATCGTGAAAATGGCCATACTGCCCAAGGTAATTTATAGATTCAATGCCATCCCCATCAAGCTACCAATGAGTTTCTTCACAGAATTGGAAAAAACTGCTTTAAAGTTCATATGGAACCAAAAAAGAGCCCACATCTCCAAGACAATTCTAAGTCAAAAGAACAAAGCTGGAGGCATCACGCTACCTGACTTCAAACTATACTACAAGGCTACAGTAAGCAAAACAGCATGGTACTGGTACCAAAACAGAGATATAGACCAATGGAACAGAACAGAGTCCTCAGAAATAATGCCACACATCTACAGCCATCTGATCTTTCATAAACCTGAGAAAAACAAGAAATGGGGAAAGGATTCCCTATTTAATAAATGGTGCTGGGATAATTGGCTAGCCATAAGTAGAAAGCTGAAACTGGATGACATCTATTTTTTAAAATCTATCAGGATATAGACATATGGCCTATTCTTGAAAATGTCCTATGTGCACTTGAGAAAAATGTGTATTTTGTTGAGTACAGTATTCTGAATATGTCTGTTAGATCTAGTTGGTTTATTGTGTTAATTCCTCTATTTTCTGATGCATCTTCTGTCTAGTTATTCTGTTTGTTATTGAGAGTGGGGAATTAATGTCTCCAATTATTGGAACTGTCTGTTTCTTCCTTCAATTTTGTCAGTTTTTACTTCACATATTTTGATGGTCTATTATTAGATGTGTAAATGTTTATAATTATTATATCTTCTTGCTATCATAGTTCTTTTATGAATGTATAATCTTTTTTGTCTCTTGTAACCTATTTTGATTTGAAGTCTATTTTGTCTGACATTGGTATAGCCACCCCTGGTCTTTTTGGATTACTGTTTACATGAGATATCTTTTCTCATCCTTCCACTTCAATCTATTTGGGTCTTTGGTGCTAGTGAGTCTCTTGTAGCTAGCACATGGTTAGATCACATTTTTCTAAAAATGTATTTTGCCAATTTTGATTGTGGAGTTTAAACATACACATTTAAAGTAATTACTGGTAAGGAAGAACTTCTGTCATTTTGTTATTTGTTATTTGTTATTTGTTTTATACCTTTTTTGGTCCCTGATTTATTGCATTATAGTATTCTTTGTATTTAGTTGATTTTTGGTAGTGAAATGTTTTGAGTCCCTTCTCATTTCCTTTTCTGTATGTTTTATAGATATTTTCTTTGTAGTTAACATGAGAATTAAATATAAAATCCTGAAGTTATAACACTCTAGTTTGAATTTATACAATTTTAACTTTAATAATATAATAAACTACTCCTTTACAGCTCTGTTCCCACCCCTTTCAGTTGATGTCACAAAATTACATTTTTGTACATTGTATTTCCAAAACAATAAACTAATAATATTTTAAGCCATTATTCTCTTAAATTACATAAAAAACAAAACGTGGAATTACAAGCCAAAGTTACAATAATACTAGCTTTTATAATTGCCCATGTATTTATTTATCTTAACTGTGCTCTTCATTGCTTCCTATGGCTCTGAGTTAATGTCTAATGTCCTTTTGTTTTGACCTGCAGGACTCCCATCAGCACTTCCTACAGGGAAGGCCTAGTGGTAACAAACTCATTCAGGTTTTGTTTATCTGATAATGTCTTAATTTTTCCCTCACTTTTTAAGAACAGTTTTGCCAGATATAAGATTATTGGTTGAAATTTTCTTTTCTTTTGCACTGTATCAACTACTGCTTTCTGGCCTCCAAAGTTTCCAATGAGAAATCTGCAGATAATCCTATTGCAGAGCCCTTGTATATGATGAGTTACTTCTCTCTTGCTGCTTTTAAGATTCTCTGTCTTTGGGGTTTGCAGTTCGATAATAACGTGCCTAAATAGAGTTTTTTGAGCTCTTCAGATGTCTATGTTTCTCATCAAATTTGGGAAACCTTTAGTCATTATTTCTTCAAATAATCTCTCTTTCCCTTTTTCACTCTGTTATCCTTCTGGGACTCACTACAATGCATACGTTGGTCCACTTGATGGTGTTTCATAGGTGTCTGTTGACTTTTCTTCAATCTTTTTTATTTTTTCTGTTCCTCATACTTGATAATTTTAATTGTCCTATCTTCAAGTTTGCTAATTCTTCTTTGTGCTCAAATCTAGCTTTGAATTCCTCTAGAAAATTTTTTGTTTCAGTTTTTATACTTTTCAGATCCAGAAATTATTTCTGGATTCTTCTTAGGTTTCCATCTCTTTGTTGATATTTCTATTTTGTTCATATGTCATTTTATTGACTTTATACGTGTCTTCCTTTAGTTTTTTGAGCATCTTTAAGATAGTTGTTTTGAAATTTTGTCTAGTAGATCTGTCTTCAGGTCTTCTTTTGGGAAATTTCTATTTATTTTTTTCTTTTGAAGGAAATATATTTTCGTATTTCTTCATATGCCTTGCTATTTCTTTTCTGTCAAGGTGGCCATCTGAATCTAATAATGTGCTAACTCTAAAATTCAGACATTCTTTTTCTTAATGTTTGCTGTTTTTTCTAAATTATTATTGTTTCAGCCTGTTTCTGTGCCAAATACTGGTCTAAGGCATAAAATTAAGACCTTCTGAGACATTTTCTGAGCCTATGTTTTCCTCTGTGCATGCACACTGACTTTCTAATTTTCCTATATATGCGGTTGCTTTTGAATGTCCTAGTCCTCTATGACTGGCTCCCAAAAGGGAAAAAGAGAGAAAAGTAAAAGCGAGGAGAAGGCAATATCCCTTCAAATCTTCTGGAAGTCACTTGAGTCAGAAGGTGAGGGACTTGCAACAATTTGGGAGGTATGACAAGAATGACCACAGACTCTGTCTGTACTTCTGTGATCAGAAGCAGCAATTAGTGATCAGAACACACATCCACAATATTTGAAGAACACAGCCCTTTTTGGCCACTCTGGCTTCTGTACTGTATTAAGACCCTTAGAAGGAAAATACTCCTAAGAATTATATAATTATAATTTCAACACGACAGGCATATATATATACATATGTGTGTGTGTGTGTGTGTGTATATATATATATATATCAGTGTACATTTACATGCAAAATAGACGTAAATGAAGCTTTAATAAAAGGCAAGGATTTTAAAAATAATTTTTATAGGACTATCTAGGTTGGTTGAGTTTGTGCACTGCACAATTCTAGGGGCTTCAGTGTCAAGGGCACATTCAATATGTGGCACCAAGACGAAATATCAGGTGAACCTTCTGAGCCATGAAATTGGGAGGAATTCTGTTGTTGAAATGCTGAGATATCACAGCCCAACCATCTAAGAATCTATTTGCCTAATTGCCATGATTTCCTTATATGTTCCCTGCCTACTTGCTGCTACAATGACTTCTAGAGGGAGAGAATCAGAGAAGAGTTCTGGTGACAAAGTATAAAGTGGTTATACAGCTTCAAAAAGACAGAGTGTTCATTCTGACAGGTAGGACACAACTTTGAGTAAGGAAAAGCAGTTGCCATTTTCAGAAAAAAAAAAAGGAACATTTGGACTAAACACCCTGAAAAATTTTGACAGCAAGAATTATGAGATTGGGGAAATATACGTAGTAAAGGAAGTGGTGGAAACCCCATCCCTAGAGCCATTTGAAAGTCAATGGGATAAGGAAGTAGAAAACCTATTCTAGGAAAGAATCCTCCACTGATTCCCCTGGGTCTGACAGATGACATAATGGGTCTCCTCCATCTCTGATTGTTACAGTTCTCAGACTTTATGTATTTTCCAGGGTTTTATAATGTTGCTGTTAGACCAGGCTGCCCACCTCCCCCTAAAAAGAAGAAAAAATATCAGACTCCAAACAAACCCTAAACTAGTTGCTCCAAGGAGCATAAAGATATACTAAATGGAAATTGTGAATCATAAAATTCTCTAGTGTGAATTTCATTATTCCCTGAAGAGAGTCTACCAAGATGAGAAACATTATCATCAGTTTACTTTATTTATCTGTTTTTCTCTTTCTGGTACATTTTCCTTTCAGGAGAGAAAAACCAATGGGATAGCAAATTCTCATAGCACTGGCTGAAAAGGATCTGTATTTTTTTTTTCTTGCTGTCCACTTATTTTCCAACAAGAACCCTGGCTCTCTTTGAGATGACTCAGGAAGAGGAGGATTAGTGCACAGCCAAGGGGAAATAGACCTCCATATTTACCATTTGGATGCAGAGAATATGAACAGACTTCTCTGAGTCCCAAGAACTGAAGAAATTGTTGGGTCCTCTCAGTAAAGTGGGTGTTAGGAGTATGTGTGAATGAGTGTTGATTGGGCATGCAGGTGTTGTTAATTGTGTTTTTGCTCTTTTTCATACATATCTTTGTGTTATCTGCTTACAGTTATAGACTCAGATATGGAAGAAATCTGAGCCTCACTCAGACAATTTGGGGTTTCATTCTTTATTATATGTAAAGTCTAAGAAATACCCTAGTAGTTATGTGCATCGTTTGCACTGCCCAGTTTTCTCTCTGTGGCAGCAGCTCCAAGGGTAACCTAGTAGCAAAATTAGAACCATGGCAAAAATGCAGAGAGAGAAATACATATTTTCATGGAATCAGTATAAAATACTAAATGGAACTGGCCTTTTGGGAAAAAAAAAAGAGGGGGTGATGGAAACCTGGTCTAACAATCGTCTCAGCCCTGTCTGGATTGTGGAAAAGGACCCATAGCCCAGGCACTCTTCCATGGTTATATATTAACATACATACATGTTGGAAATCTACTATATACATAATTGCTCTATGTCCACAGTAGATTTTAAATTCTTTTTTTTCCCCCTAGCAAACATTCTTCTAGAGACTTCCAACTTTAATTTGAAAAAAAGGGAAAATCTCATTTGTCTTGATGAGGGCTACAGTGTGCCCCTAGTGACCAGACATTCTGTACTGAAATCATTGCTGTTTCTAACTCCAGGGCCAGTGAATCTAGGACTAGTGGCGAAGGGGAGAGTGCAGCATGAAGAAGAACTATTTTCCACTCAGTTTTGCCTGTTTTCATTTTGCTACTAGAACCTCTCCTTTATTGCTTCATTTAGAATCTGGATTAGCAAAGCATCAGGAGCTTTCATGTTTATCACATAATTTAAAATGGAGTGAAACATACACCATCACAAAGCCCAGGTGTTGGATTGGAATTTTTTTTTTTTTTTTTTTGCTTTAAAAATGGTTTTTATTTCTATTTTTATTTTATTTCTTTTTTCAACTTTCATTTGAAGTTCCAGGGTACATGTGCATGATGTGCAGGTTTGTTACATAAGTAAACATGTGCCATGGTGGTTTGCTCCACAGATCACCTAGGTACTAAGCCAAGCATCCGTTAACTATTCTTCCTGATGCTCTCCCTCCCCCCACCCCCACCGAAAGGCCCCAGCGTGTGTTGTTCCCCGCCATGTGTCCACATGTTCTCATCATTCAGTTCCCACTTATAAGTGAGAACTTACGGTGCTCGGTTTTCTGTTCCTGCGTTAGTTTGCTGAGGATAGCATCTTCCAACTATCCATGTCCCTGCAAAGGATATGATCTCGTTCTTTTTTTATGGCTGCATATTATTCTTTGGTGTATATGTATCACATTTTCTTTATCCAATTGATTAACGATGAGCATTTGGGTCAATTCCATGTATTTGCTACTGTGAATAGTGCTGCAATGAATATATGCATGCATATATCTTTATAACAGAATTGTTTATATTCCTTTGGGTACATACCCAGTAATGAGATTGCTGGGTCAAATGTTATTTCTGCCTCTAGGTCTTTGAGGAATTGCTATTTTGTCTTCCACGGTGGATGAACTAATTTATACTCCCACCAACAGTGTAAAAGCATTTATTTTTCTCCGCAACCTTGCCAGCATCTGTTATTTATTGACTTTTTAATAATTGCCATTCTGATTAGCGTGAGATGGTATCTCATTGTGGTTTTGATTTGTATTTCTCTCACGATCAGTGATGTTGAGCTTTTTGTGTATATAAATTGTGTGATTCCAACTCAGTGCTGTCTAACCCTCAACCCTCCTTGCCCTCCTCTCTTCCGTTCTCCTTCAGAAATGTCTGAATCCAGTTTTTCTTCAGAATACTTTCTCCAGGCAATGTTGGAGGCTTTTCTTTCCAACTTCCAGTCTTTTCTCCTCTGTCTTGATCAATAAACATGTTCTTTAGCCTGTAGCCAAAGCCTGTGTGTTAAAGTGATGGTGTCACAAAATGCCTGGTGATATCATAAAGCACTGGGAGATCTGGCAAAAGCAGCAATCCTCGTTTTTATGTCCCCAGAAAATTATTGGTACCCAAAGGGCCATCACGTCTTCTGTCTATGCACCAGTTGTTGTAGAAATAGTGAAGGCCTAGTTAACTTTGTACATTTACATGTTTGACAAATTTCTATAAAAGACTGTGTAGAGAATATAGATTTAAGGAGCCGAAGTTATTAAAATGGGGTGGGGTGAGAGGAACTAGGCCAATAAAAGCAGACAACGTGGTTTTTTAATCCTTTCCACAGGAATTCAGGCAAAAGGGGAATAAAATAATTCTACAGGGTCACTTGTAATTCAGCTTAAACTAAGCTCAGGAAACTGAATAATATTTCTCAGAAGGCTGATTTATGCACTTAAAGTAACTAAGTCCCAGGTGTCATAGGAAGTAATACAACTTCTAGCAATGTCCTAGTCTGCATGCTCAAACTAGCTGCCTAAATAAATTTCTAACTTCTCTTTAAAACATCTCAGAGTGAGTTCTACTGGGACTGCTACAGCCCTAGATTCTCTGTTAGAAGGGGCTGCCTCAGTAAGAAAAGCCCAGGGACCTAGGTAGGTTCTGCATTATAAACAAATTGTGTTCCAAAGTTTGTCTGTGAATCATTTCTTTGGAAACCTAAACATATTTTTTTTACAGAAACAGAGGTAGACATAGTTAGGCTCCCTGGCTTTCATAACCCTCCAAAGTCTATTTAAACCATATGCAGGTCAAATCCCCTCTGCTACATAAAAACTAGAGAATAGTCGCTTAATCACACAAACCAAGGGAGAGGAGATCAGATTTAATAAACTTTTTTTCATTTACTCCCTCCCACCTCCATTTATCCCTTAATTAGAAGAGGGTAAGTGATAGATGGAAATCTCGTGGATGTCCTGATTGAGATTTCCAATACTTTCCAGGATTTTAGCCACCAATGGCACAGATTCTTTATTAACTAATTATGCATAATTTATCTTTTATGACAGAGAAAATAGCAAGGAAAGTGGCTCAGCAGAGAAAGGAAAGGGAAATATCTAGCAATTTCTATTGGAAAAAGGCCCTTTCAGGGTAACTGTTATTGTTATGTCAGGACATCTTGGAAGCCCAGTGTTTCAAAGTCAAATGTACTTGGAGCCATGAAGCTTCATTTTTCTCTTTGGTTCCAGTGACCTCACTCACCCAGGTCTTTGTTAGGCATGCTAATAAAAAGTAAAGTAAAAACAGTTTTGGCAGTCTATGTCTTTTTTCCCCTCAAAAATGCCCCAAAGTGGTGGTACAGAGTGGAACTAACACATCCCAAATGCAGGCAGTCGGAAGGAGACAGAAGAGAAACAAAGGGCTGGATACCCCACATACTGGATAAGAAGAGCCTGATAATGGAGTTGACTGTATTTGGAATTTGCCTGTTTCCTTCTGTAAGGGAGACAGGGAGCTGAATGAAGTGCTTATCTAAGAAGTGTCAGAACCCTTGCACAATGTTGTTACAAGGATGTTAGTAAAGCAGGGGAAACGTTTTGGCAGGTACAGATGGGATTATGTTTGACGGAATGTATTTTCTTGCTATGTGTTAATCTGTGCTCTTCTGGTATCAAGCCCTTAAGGAGTTTGGATAAAGCCTTTAGGGAACCCTCCTTTAACCCTCTCTTTAGTATACATTACAAGGAATTTAGCATCCCAAATGTGACATGGATGGAACTAAATAATTTCAGTGGAGTGTTTGGGAGAAAATCACCCTAAAGCAGGCAACTCCTGCCTAGAAATTATAGCTGGAGAAATCTAGCTAAGCAAGAAATCTCTGGAATATTCCACATGAGCCTAAGGGATAGGGTGATGGATTTCTAACAGGTTACACCCAACTCCAAGTGAGAAGTCATTTGAAAGAGTCCCAACCAGATGTCACAGGCCCCTAATGAGAGAGCACAACGAAGCCAGTATATCCACATGAAAAAGTTTAATTCAAAGAGGACTCTAAGAGGGCCTAGATAAAGCAGTTTGGAGTGTCAGAGGAACAAATACCATTTCCGTAAGTCTTAAATCTTAACACACTGATACAATGGAAAAGTCTTCTCTTCCCTTTATTTAAATCAGAGCAAGTTTTTAGCATAATTTAAACTCAAAAGATGAGAAAAAAAAAAAAGACCTTCACAAGAGTTACTAAAATGACAGTAAAAGAGAAGCAATTTTTGTCTCCATAAAAATAACCTTGGAGTTGCAGTTCACAGCAACTGAAAAGCACACTACCATGTACTTAGCACCAAAAGAATATCAGATGAAGTGAGATTTCTAAACTAATGCAGATCAAGGGCAAAGGGAATAGCATGTGGTCAAGAACAAATGTAAAGGAATGACATGGGTAAGTACAGAATCAAGAGAGTCACCCAGAGGGACAGAAAATTCACTGGAATATGTGACGGGCAGGAATTAGTGATGAAGAGAGAATACCAAACAAGAGAAGGGAGATGTGGGGCATTGAGAATAGATGGCAGGAGATGAGCTGCTCTATTTCCTGTGGATTTGATCTTCCCTGATAAAGAAAATTGTGTCCAAATTCAGAAGGATAAAACGAACACTGTAAAGGAGAAACTGAAGCCCAAGATAGGTGAATCATTTCAAAAGGCATCTAGCTCCTAAAATACATGCAAATGTTTAGGTCCAGATACATTTGCCCTAAACCACAGAGAAAATTTTGCAGATTGAATTTATTTTTTAATTACTTAAAAATAATTAGAGAGGGAGCCAAGATGGCTGACTAGATGCAGCCAGGAAGAGCTTCTCCCTCAAAAAGAGACCAGACTGTCCAGTAGACTGGCACACTCTGAACAGATCTTTAGAGGGAAGGTATTGAGAGTGAACAATGGAAGGACATGGACTATGGGCTGAAGGGTGGGGAGGGAAAGCTGGGAACTTTGCACAAGATTCCTGAGCACCAGGACTCTTTCCCGGCCCTAAGCGACTCCCATGAAAAAGGTGAGTGAAACAGGTGTGGAGTGGCCCACTCTCGTAATGGACCTCTGGGATCCTAGCCACAGGAGACCCCATGACCCCCATGAACATCTGAGCAGGCAGGAAGAACTGCCCAGAGAGTTGGCAGAGACAGAACTCCAGCCTGCACATAGGAAGGTTTGGCATGGGAGTGGCTGGAGTAGAGAGTATGGCCATGGGCACCCATTCCTCAGGCTTGCCATGTTCTTCTAGGTGGTTCTAGCCTTTGTTGGCTGTCTGACCTGGGCAGAACAGGGCTGTCTTGTCCCTGGGATGGGGCCAGTCTGACCTGAGCACCCCCTGTCTTCCAGCCTCTTCCAGGTCCATGCATAGCCACATCTGCTTGCATTGCAGCCTCAGCTTGCCAGTGGCCACTGCCATCTCTCTCTTGCCAGCAGACCCTGCCTAACAGAGCACTTTAGCAGATAGACCCCATCCGCACCTACCAGCAGCCTCCCCCTACCAGAACACACTTGCTTGTAGCCTCCCCTGGCTGCTCCACTAGTGTGCACAAGTGCACGAAATCCCACTTCCCTGCCAGCATGCATATATGTGGGGACGCCTATCATCCCACCAGAGTGCTTTCACCAGCATCTCCTGTCAGAGTGTTGTTGCCAGCAGACTGTGAACACCTTGATGCCTCTAGCACAGCAGGTGCTTAACTTGGAAGGATCAGAGAACAAAGTTGCTGACCTGGTCTCAGCCCTGCAAGATTAGACCATGTAGCCCAGTAATACTGAGCTGAGCTTTGGCCCCCTGAAAGCCTTCAGAAATGCAGTCCATCAACTAAACCTAACTTATATCATGGTTAAACCCTCAAGGGCAGCAAAGAATATAAAAGCAAAAAGCTTCATTTGAAAGACAACAACTTCAAAGATTCAAAGAATAGTGCACACAGATGAGAAAGAGCCTGCACAAAACTTTCTGCAACTTTAAAAGCTATAGTGTCATCTTACCTCCAGACAACTGTACTAGTTCCCCAGCAATGGTTCTTAACCAGGATAAAATGGTTGAAATGACAGACATGGAATTCGGAATCTCTATGGCAAGAAAGCCCATGGACATACAGAAGAAGGTTGAAACCCAACCCCAGGAACACAGGAAATCAGTCTGAGTTGAAAGATGACATAGCCATTTTAAGAAAGAACTACATTGAACATTTTGGAAACGAAAACTGCATTATAGGAATTTCAGAATTTAATTGAAAGCATTAATAACAGAATAGATTAAGCTGAGGAAAATCTCAGCTTGAAGACAATTCCTACAAATTCATGGAGGCCGACAAAAATTTCTAAAAATGATTTTAAAAATGAGTGAAACCTCTGAGAAATACAGGATTGTGTAATGAAACCAAATCTATCATTCATTGGCACATTCCTGAAAAAGATGGAGAGAGAGCAAGCAACTTGGAAAAGATATTTGAGGATACTGTCCATGAAAATTTCCCCAGTCTCACTAGAGAGGTCAACATGCAAATTCAGGAAACCCAGAGAACCCCTGCTAGATGCTACACAAGATGACATAGAGTCATCAAGACACACAGTCATCAGATTCTTCAAAGTTAACACAAAAGAAAAAATTTTTAAGAGAGCTAGAGAGATGGTGCAGATTTTCTACAAAGGGAACCATATTAAGCTAACAGAGGATCTTTCAGCAGAACCCTTATAGGTCAGAAGAGACTAGGGGATTCATCTTTTAAAATTCCAAACAAGAATTTCATTTCCAACCAAACTAAGCTTTATAAGTTTATAAGGAGAACAAAATCCTTTTCAGACAAGCAAAAACTAAGGGAATTTATTACCACCAGGCCTGCCTTACAAGAGGTCCTGAAGGGAGTGCTAAACAAGGAAATGAAAGACTGATAACTTGCCACCACAAAAACACACAAGTAAATAGACCACTGACATTATAAAGAAACAATACAATGCAAGTCTACAGAACAACCAGCTAATAATATGATGCCAGGATCAAATCCTCACATATCAATATTAACCTTGAATGTAAATGGGCTAAACACCCCACTTAAAAGACACAAAGTGGCAAATTGGATAAAGAAGAAAGACCTGGCTGAGCACAGTGGCTCATGCCTGTAATCCCAGGACTTTGGGATGCCAAGGTAGGTGGATCACTACAGGCCAGGAGTTCAAGACCAGTCTGGCCACTATGGCGAAACTCCATCTCTACTAAAAATACAAAAATTAGGGGCACATGCCTGTAATCCCAGCTTCTTGGGAGGCTAAGGCATGAGAATCACTTGAACCTGGGAGGTAGAGGTTGCAGTGAGTCAAGATCATGCCACTGCACTCCAGCCTGGGCGACAGTGGGAGACTGTCAAAAAGAAGAAGAAGAAGAAAGACCCAGCCGTTAGCCTGATGATGCTGTCTGCATGAGCCCCATCTCAAATGCAATGACAACCATAGCTCAAAGTAAAGGGGTAGAGAAAGATATATCAAACAAATGGAAAACAAAAGAAAGCAGATTGGTATTCTTCAGACAAAACAGATTTTTAAACAAATAATGATCAAAAAGGATAAATAAGAGTACTACATAATGGAATTATGTAGGAATTATAAGGAGTTCAACAATAAGGCTTAACTATTCTAAAGGTATATATACCCAACACTGGAGCACCCAGATTTACAAAACAAGGTTTTAAAGACCTACAAAGAGACTTAAATAACCACAAAATAATAGTGGGAGATGTAAACACCCCACTGATAGTGTCAGATCACTGAGACAGAAAGCTAACAAATATATTTGAGACTTAAATGTGACATTTAACCAAATAAACCTAACAGACATCTACAGAATACTTCACCCAACAAAAACGGAATATACATTCTTCTCATTTGCAAATCGCACATACTTTAAGACTGACCACATGCTCAGCCATAAAGCAATTCTCGACAAATTCAAAAAACCGAAATCATACCAACCACACTCTTGTACCAAAACCCAATAACAGTAGAAATGATTAAGAAGAAAATCTCTCAAACCATACGATTATATGGAAATTAAACAACCCACTCCTGAATGACTTTTGGGTAAAGAATGAAATTAAGGCAGAAATCCAAAAATTATTTCAAACTAATGAAAACAAAGATACACTGTATCACAACCTCTGGGACACAGCTAAAGTGGCGTTAAGAGGAAAGTTAGCACTGAACACCTGCATCAGGAAGTTAGAAAGATCTCAAATTAACAACCTAACATCACTCCTAGAACTGAACAAAGTTGTGACACAAAAATTCATGCAAAAGGTCAATGAAAACAAAATTGGTTATTTAAAAGAATAAATAAGATTAGTAGGCCACTAGCTGATTAACAAAGAAAAAGAGAAATCCAAATAAACACAGTCAAATAACAAAGGTGAACTCACCACTGATCCCACAAAAATATTTAAAAATATTTTAAAAACCTCAGAGACTATCATGAACACCTCTATGCACACAAACAAGAAAATCTAGAATAAATAAATTCCTGCAAACATACAACCTCCCAGTATTGAACCAGGAAGAAACTGAAATACTGAACAGATCCATAATGAGTTTTGAAACTTAATCAGTAACCATAAACCTACCAACTAGGAAAAGCCCTAGACCGGATACATTCACAGCCAATTCTACCAGACATATAAAGAAGAGCTAGTACCAATTTTGCTGAAATTCTTCAAAAAAAAAAGAAAAAAAGAAACAAACAAACAAACAAAAACAAATCAAGGAAGAAGGATTCCTCCCTAGCTCATTCTATGAGGCCAGCATCATTCTGATACCAAAACCTGGCAGAGACACAGTAAAAGAAAACTTTAGGCCAGTATTCCTGATAAACATACATTTAATGCTCTTCAACAAAATACTAGCAAATCAAATCCAGCAGCACATCAAGAAGCTAATCCATCACAATCAAGCAGGCTTTATCCCTGAGATAAAAGATTTGCTCAACACACGCAAATCAATAAATGGGATTCATCACATAAACAGAACTAAAAGCAAAAACAACATAATCATCTCAATAGATTCAGAAAAGACTTTCAGTAAAATTCAACATCCCTTCATATCTAAAACTCTTAACAAACTAGGCACTGAAGGAACATACCTCAAAATAAGAGGCATCTATGACAAAACCACAGCCAACATTATACTGAATGAGCGAAAGCTGGAAGCATTCCCTCTGAGAACAGGAGCAAGACAGGGATGCCCACTCTCACCACTCTTATTCAACAAAGTACTGGAAGTCCTAGCCAGAGCAATTAGGCAAGAGAAAGGAAGAAAAAGCATCCAAATAAGAAGAGAGGAAGTCAAACTATCTCTCTTCACAGACACTATGATTCTATCCCTAGAAAACCTTAAAGACTCTGCCCAAAGGGTCCTAGAACTGATAAACAACTTCAGTAAAATTTCAGGATACAAAATCAATGTACAAAAATCAGCATTTCTATACATTGATAATGTCCAACCTGAATGCCAAATCAAGAATGCAATCCCATTCACAATAGCCACAAAACAATAAAATATCTAGAAATACATACAATCAAGGAGGTAAAAGATCTCTACAACAAGAATTGTAAAACACTGCTGAAAGAAATCAGAGATGACAGAAACAAATAGAAAACACTCCATGCTCATGGATTGGAAGAATTAATATTGTTAAAATGACCATACTCCCTAAAGCAATTTACAGATTCAGTGCTACTTCTGTCAAGCTACCAATGTCACTTTTCACAGAATTAGAAAAAAGTATTATAAAATTCATATGGACCCAGGAGAGAAGCCTAAAAAGCCAAAGCAATCCTAAGCAAAAAGAATAAAGTTGGAGGCATCACATGACCCAATTTCAAATTATACAGCAAAGGTACAGTAAGCAAAACAGCATGGTACTTATACAAAAACAGACACATAGGCCAATGGAACAGGTTAGAGAACCCAGAAATAAAACTGCATGCCTGTAACCATCTGATCTTCAACAAAGTCAATAATAACAAACAATGGAAAAAGGATTTGCTATTCAATAAATGGAGCTGGGATATCTGGCTAGCCATATGCAGAAGATTGAAATTGAGCCCCTTCCTTTCAGCATACACAAAAATCAACTCAAGATGAATGAAAGACTTAACTTTAAAACTTGAAAAATACTAGAAGAAAACCTAGGATATACCCTTTTAGATGTAGGACTTGGTAAAGATTTCATGATTAAGCCTCCAAAAGCAATTACAACAAAAATGAAAATAGACAAGTGGGACCTAAAAAAGAGCTTCTGCAGAGCAGAAGAAGGTATTCCAGAGTAAACAGACAACCTACAAAATGGGAGAAAATTATTTACAAACTATGCATCTGATAAACGTCTAGTATCCAGAATCTATAAGGAACTTACACAAATCAACAAAAAACAAACCTAATACAAAATGGGCAGACACTTCTGAAAAGAAGGCATACAAGTGGCCAACAAATGTATGAAAAAATGCTCTACATCACTAATCATCAGAGAAATGCAAATCATAACTACAATGAGATACCACCTCACACCAGTCAGAATGGCTAATCATTATAATGTCAAAAAATAACAGATGTTGGCAAGGTTGCAGAGAAAAAGGAATGCTTATACACGGATTTGGGGAATGTAAATTAGTTCAGCCACTGTGGAAAACAGTTCGGAGATTTCTCAAAGTACTTAAAACAGATCCAGCAATCTCATCACTGGGTATATACCAAGTGAATAGAAATTGTTCTACCAAAAAGACATTTCCACGCATATGTTCATTGCAGCACTATTTACAATGGTAATGGAATCAGCCTAGATGTCCATCAATGGTGAACTGGATGAAGAAAATGTGGTACATATACACCATGGGATACTATGTAGCCACAAAAAAGAACAAAATCATGTCCTTTGCAGCAACACAGATGAAACTGGAGGCCATTATCCTAAGCAAATTAACACAGGAACAGAAAACCAAATATTGCATCTTCTCACTTGTGAGTGAGAGCTAAACATTGAATATATGAACACTAAAAGAAGAATATACACCAGTGACTACTTGAGGGTGTAAGGTAGGAAGCGGGTGAGAGTCAAAAAACAAGCTATCATGTGCTATGCTCATTACCTGGGTAATGAAATAGTTTGTACACCATTCCTCCGTGACTCACAGTTTACCCATGTAACAAGCCTGCACATGTATCCCCTGAACCTAAAATGAAAGTTAAAAAATTAAAAATAATTATACTCATAGGAAAGTACAAAGAAATATACAGGGAGGCTCTGTGCAAATTTCACGCAGCCTCTCTCAGTGTTTGCAGATACAATTTTTAAAACCACTGACGTTTGTTTTTGAGAATTTATAGAAAACAGCAGGAATGGTACCAACAGACCAAATGATGAACAAATATTTTCAGAATTTTCAAAACTGTTGAGAAGGTAGTTTCTGAAATATATTCTTTTGTGGTCATGTAAGAGATGTCTGTTAAATTCTATAAATGGTTGATCGATTTTTGAATTTTGTATGATGCAGCTATACTAGGAACCAGAATAATCTCACTGTGAACAAGTTGGACCATTTACTTTTTTCAAGAAAATTTCTTGACTGATAAACCAAATTACTCTTTGTCTACATTACATCTGTTTTGTCTCAACATATTTAAAAATCCTTTTATTATATATCTATTAACAAATTGGTTTTAACTGTAGTTTAGTCAGATGAGTTCATAGCAAGATACCAATGAATCAGGATCAAAATGGAAAGCATGTCTAACAGCATGTCACAGGGCTTTGCACAAACTACTGAAGACTGAACAAAAATGGAAAATGACTTTGATTTTTGGAAGACTAGGTTGAAACCACCATGATGAATTTTAATTCTTTTAAAAGAACCATACTATAGAACTACAAGTTCTGAGAAATGTGTTTTAATAGCAATAATTGTGAAAATTTTGGAGTTCTAGTTGATATTTCAATATGAATCATAAGTGGGGAAATAACTGAGTAAGTTTAGACATTATGCATCTATCGCAAGAGAGGATAAAGTCACACTGTAGTTTCCACTGTCAAAACCTACCTGGAATATTGTGATCAACTACAGGTCCCAGTTTTAAGAAGGACATTGACAAATCATTACTCACCTAAAGAAAGGTGGAGCCAGGAATGGTGGCTTATGCCTGTGATCTTAGCACTTTGGAAGGCTGAGGTAGGAGTATTGCTTGAGTCCAGATTTTCAAGACCAGTCTGGGCAACAAAGTGAGACACTGTCTCTATAAAATAAATAAAAAATTAGCCAGGCATGGTGTCATGTGCCTGTAGTCACAGTTACTTGGGAGGCTGAGGCGGGAGGATTGCTTGAGCTCAGGAGTTCAGGGGTGCCGTGAGCTATGATCACACTACTGCACTCCAGCCAGGGTGACAGAGCAAGACTCTGGTTCTAAATTTAAAAAGAGACAGAGAGATAGAAAGGTGAGGGTTTTGGATACACTTTTTAAAAAGAGATTGAAGCAGCTGGGTTTATCATAGTTGTCTTCATACATGAGAAGGGCTATCATGTTATAGATTAGAATAATTCTCTGTGGCCTAAGTTGTAGAAATAGTCCCAAAATATGGAAGATGCAATAAATAATCTTAAGTTAATCAAAGAAAATATTTTACAAGCTAGAGACAGAGATATCATATTTTAGAAGATCAATTGATTTGAGCAGTTGAAACATAAGGGAAAGATGTGGAAGAAATATATGCATTTGGGAATTGGCCTATAGTTTAAATGATACAACTAGAGAGTATGTGTAGATCAGATGTTCACTTCCCAGGATATATTTCATCCTAGGGTATCTTTAATCAGCTACAGGGAAGCCAAATTTTATTTGTATGTGCCATTCTCCAGGGAGATGATGTCTAATTAATAGTCCCCAGTGTCCTAAAGATCCCATAACCATAAAATTTAAACTTTCCTTATATGTAGTCAGGCAAAAAAAAAAAATTGAGCAACAAAAGGGCACTTGAGGTGTACTAACTTTTAAAGTGCAGGTAGAGGAATGAGAAGAAACAGTGAGAGAACCATAAGGACAACTGTGTAAAAATGCAGTGACAGAATTCAATGAAAGGAAATTTAAGGTGAGAGTGACCAGCAGTTTGAATGAGTTGGAAAGGTTTCGTATGACAAAACTCATAACATGCCTCAAAGAGGTGAGACATACATCTCAAACAAGGAAATGATAGGCAAAGCAACAACACAAGAGCTGTCAGGAAGCCAAGTGGAAGACCAATTTAAAATAAATGGTGCAGAAAAAGCTGTGAGGTCAGAAGAAGGAAAGTTTTAGTGGAGAGAGCTGAAGGTTGAAGGAAACCCTTGTACAGATGGTCGAACATAAGCTTGATCTGCGAGTCATTACACTTTTTCTTTTATTCCAATGAAAGGCATTTTTATAGTTAAACTTCTTTCATCTTATTCTGTTTTCTGAGTAAAAACACATCCTTCACAGAAGTACCTACATGTTTGAAGATGACTATTACATCTCTCTTGACCTTCTTGCCTCTAATTTTAAGAATTCTCTCCAATGAAGAGCCCCACAGAACTTGATTAGGAATCAGGATTTGATTTGAGAGGATATGAAGGGCCTCTTCCAGATTCTAAGTGAGTTGTATGATGACCCCCTGAAAAGTTTAAAAAATAGCATTTTGCGTCACAATATTTCATGCAGAAAAGATGGGGAAAGGCCAAATGTAAGTCTCTATGCTTGATCTCTGGCCACAGCAGTGGAAATCCAGAGGAAGGGGCAGACCTGAGAAACACTGGCAAGGAAGGATTGCAGAGCTTGGTCATGAACACGATGTGTGATGGATGAGATAGCAGAGATTGAACTCTCCTTGACTTTGTGATGGTTTTTAGCAGCCCCAGTGCTCAGACAGGTGCAACTTGGAGTAAAGGCCAGCATTCAGTTGCCATATCTTTTTATTACACAAGCAGTACAGACCTGTAAAAAACGACCATGGAAGGGAATATGAAAACCCACAGAGCAAGGAAGATTAAAAGAACCTTTTGACTGGTTTTTGTTTTCTGGTTTCTGAAATGAAAGTGAAAGTGTCCAAAAGGATCTGAAGTGTCTTTTACAGAGTTTGGTTCAGAAAATCCTCTAAGGGTTAGCTTAGGAAGCCCAAGGAACTGTATGTCAATCCTCTGCCCATCCGTTTTTTGTCATTGTTGTTTGTTTGTTTTTTGAGACAAGGTCTCACTCTGCCACCCAGGCTAGTGTGCGGTGTGATCACAGCTCACTGTAGCCTTGATTTTCCAGGCTCAGGCAATACTCCCACTTCAGCCTCCTGAATAGCTGAGACTATAAGAACACACTATTTTATTTTATTTTTATTATTTTATCTTATTTTAATTTTATTTTATAGAGACAGGGTTTCACCATGTTGCCCAGGCTGGTCTCGAACTCCTGGGCTCAAGCAGTTGTCCTGCCTTGGCCTCTCAAAGTGCTGGGATTACAGGCGTGAACCATGCCTCTCTGTCCATCTCTGAATGGGAACAGGAGAATACAGAAGTGGGGGAAAAAGGGACACTTCACTCAGAAGAAAGGGCACTAATTACCTGGCACAGGTATCTGAAATGAAATTGACACTTGTTGAGCCTTTACTAAGGATCAGGCACTTAATGTACCTTGTTTACTGCCTTGGTTACTATAGTCTTTTCCTATAGAGAAATAAACAGCCTACCTGTACAGGATGCATCTGTCCTCTCTGAGAGAAAGAATGTCTCAAGAAAAAAAATCATGAGCCTTTAGGGGAAAGGTTAGTTTCAGAATATATTTTGTGCAAAAAGGAGGTTAAGATTAGACCTTATGACCAAAGCATATTTGTTCGCAGTGGATAGAATCATAAGAGATCCTCTAGTCTCCTTCCTCTAGGAAGATAACGTACTATTGTCATTATGCCACCCTTTTAAAACAAGGCACCCAGGCCCAGGTAGGAGAGCTTGGAACTGAGATGGCAACTTGCTTCCTGCTCTGTGATACCTCCTACCAGATTTCTCCACCCTGCAAGTCTCTGCCAGAGTTTGTAGACCTGGAGGACCAGTGGCGTAGTTCTCACCCTGACTTCTACATTTTGCAGGAATGTTGGAATGATTTCCACTGTGAAAGCACAAATTACCAACTTACATGCACTAACTTATTTGTCCTCTATATATCTGACCTTTCCCATCCCAGTTGAAAAGACAGGACTGCTGTATATCACTATAGTTTCCTCAGAGTCCATGTGGAAGACTCAGTAATGGGAAAGAGTGGGTAAACCACCTTCTCTCAGAGATGTAGCACTTGAAAGAGGTTGCCTGCTTCCAGAGCTTGCTGGAAAATAAATGTAGGTATATCCTTTCATGCTGGGTGGATTTAGCTGCATTCCCCAGGGGACTAATATTTCTTCTGAGGGTTATTTTCTTGAAATCCTTATGAATGTTTGAAAAGGGGTCCCTATAGGGAAAACTACCTCAGTCACATGCACAAGGGCCTCTGAATTATGTTGCAATTTCTAGTGTGAATGCTATGTTAATGCCATATCATGGGTGATGATGAAAATGCACCCAAGTCAAGAAATTCAAATTTATGATTTTAGCAACAGTCTTAACTTCTCCCACTCTTGTATGCTCAGTGCTTTATGTTATTGTAGTTCCAGTGAAATTTATGCCTCAGTGTGCATTGCAAGTGAGTTATGGATACTCTGGGAACGTTAATTTTGCATTTCCTGACTTCTGTGTGTTCGAAGGGACAAGCTTTCAAAACTGGCCTACGAAATAGCACACCAGACCAGCTGATGCTGTGTACCTCCCTGTGCCTGTGGAATGGGAGTCAGAAGCCCTCATGGCTGAGTCTTCTTTGCATCTGTTCCTAGGTCTATATTTTACAGGAGCATGGCTGGGGTGGGGAATGTCCTACCTTAGGTGACCATTCAATCCAGGCAACAAGTATAAGGCAGTGGAAAAGGAAGATCACATGGATTACTTGTTATTTCCTCTTCTTTTTCTTTTTCTTTAAAGACAGGGTCTTGCTCTGTCACCCAGACTGGAGTGCAGTGGTGTGATCATAGCTCACTATAATGTTGAACTCCTGGGCTCAAGTAAGTTGTTATTAATAGCTATCATTTATTGAGCACCTACTCTATGCCAGGAATTGTCCTAAATATTTCACTTTTGTATTTCATTTATGTTGCTTTTTATCAACCATTTGAGGCAGGTTTTATCATCCTAGCACTGAGTGAGATAGACAGTCATAAGTTGCTCAAGGTCACCTGACTAGTAGAGCCAGAATTCAGATCTAGTTCTATTGACCCCACTGTCCATGCTCTACCCGGGGCTTGCCTCTCCAGTCCCAAAGTCCTAAAATGCAATTTCAGCTCAGCCCTCACTAGCTGTGTAATCTTCACTAGGCCTTTAACCTTGGTTTCTTCATCGGTGAGACAAAGAACTTGCTGGCATAAGTAGGATCAAGTTTACTTATGACTTTGCTATTTTCATTGGCCTTCTCTGTTAAAGAATTCAAGTCTATAATGGTTGGTTCAGCCAAAGAGAAAGAGCCAAGTAAGAAAGGTCTATTTATATTTATCATTGGTTACATGCTAATGAGGGTCAGCATTTTTGCCTGTTTTGTTCATATTTGTCCAGTGCCTAGAGGAGTGCTTAGTATAGAGACATTCAGTATCGTTTGTTGATTGAATAAATTATTTTCATGATGCCATCTCTCACCCCACAGCCTCTCTCCTGTTTCCTGTCATCTTGGGCACAGTTGTGTGTTCTGGACGTTGCACATTTTCTGTCTTCCTTCAAAAATCGTCTTGCCCAATCACTACAGCAACTTACTTTCTGCTTAGGAACTGACATCCTGCTCCAGAAACAATTTAATGTTTCTACTCTTGGGAATTTGCAAAGCAACAGATGTTTTCTGCATACTGTCTCTCAACCCACAGCAATTTGAATAGTGAGACTTCCTGATACTGTGCCAGGCTCTGAGGGATAGATTTTGGAGACAGATATTTGGCACCCCTAAAATTTTAGTAGGCCTAGGTCCAGCCTTGTTCATGTCAGTAGCAGTTGGGCCAAATTCACCGAGTCAGACATTCCTGCCCTCAGGAGACCCCACCACCCCATAAGCTGTGGTTTCTAAGAAACACTGAGTTTGTATATCCAGCACCTTTGCAATTCTTAGTAACTTCTGCCTTAAGAAGTTTTCTAAAATGTCTTACCCTTTCTGAAGGAGCTTTTCAGGTTCCAGACATTAATTCTTGTGCTTTTAGGCCCTACAGTCAACAATCAGCCTCAATACCCTTCCAATCATGTCCACATTACCATCCACTAAATTTGGGGCTCTCTGCTGCTTTGTGATGTTGTCATCTTTTTCGTGCTCTGCTGGAGCAAATGATCCCCATATCATTATCCTTATGGCAAGGCTTTAAAATTCACTCTTTCTAAAATGACTCATTGGCACTCCCATAAACAGTCCATTGCCTCGAACTCATGATGTCTCACTGCACTCTTCATTTCTTAGCAAAGCTGACTTCCTCCCAGAATGCTGTTCTTGTTCCTGATAACTCCTAGACTTCCTCACTCCTCCCCTTCCCAGTTCCCTAAGTATCCTTGCTCAGTTGTTTTCTGACATTAAAAAAGGCAAGGTTATGAAACTAATGAGAAAGTATCTTGTAGTGGTGAAAACAAGACCTTGAGGTATAAATCACAACTTTGTCACTTAACATCTGGGTGAGAGGGAGCAAGTTGTTACTGCTCTTTTAGACCCTGTTTCTCATCTGTTGAGTTAGACAACGGTGCCCTTTTTGTGGGGATTGGTCTGTCATTGGTAAACGCCCATTGAATGTTTCTTATTCCTAGTGAATAAGAGTCACACTGTAGATTTCCTGGAAGAAGTATTTTATTGATAGTAAAAAAATAAATAAATAAAAGAGCTGTCAGTCAGATTTTTTTTAAAGGGGAATGAAGGAGGAAGAGACTGCAGGAAGAAATATTGTCACAATTGTGAAAGTTACTGTGTTTAGTAATTTGACTTTCTTTGTAATCAATAAAGAAACATAGTTTGGTTTTGCACTGTGTTTGTGAGTGTGTGTGTGAGTTTCATTAGAGCTTAAAGTTTCTTTTTCTCTTAGAAGCAGTAAATTCATTCATCCCTTTCAACAAAATTTTAGAGAATGCCTATTGTGTGTCTTATACTCTGTAAAGTGATGGCTAATGCAGACTCCCATGCAGGCAAAACCGAAAATCACAATAAATGATTCTAATATGTTGTGACAAATGCCACCACAGTGTCTCATAGAGTTCATTTTTGCGGCCTCCTGCTCTTGTTACAGGAAACAGAAGCATTTATGAGAGATGTTCTGAAGGAGATTTCCCCCTGGTTCTTCTCCATGTCAGAAGGGGATATCTCCTTTGAAGTGTCTCATATTATGGGAAGACAGAGCTATCCAGAAAGCGACTAGCTGAAACTTTAGCAGTTGTAGGGGAAGGAGGGCACTTGGAATTGTTGTCCTAATTATTTAAAGAAACCTCAGATTTCAAAAGCCAAGGAGACGTGTGCCATGAATATGAGGCCAGCTTTTTGGTTTTTGATTTTTGTTTTCTCCACACATTTGCAGAGATGCAGCGGGGATGGATGATGGGTGGTGTGATGTCACTAGTGGATGATATCAAAAGAAAGAACTCTGGGTAATCACCATAGCTAGTCTATCCAGTAAGTCTAAAAAAGATTGTTTGTTAGTTTGTTCTGGTAGCTGAAAGTATCTTTGGAATCTAAGATTCTATATGCACATATGTACATACATGTACCTTTGTGGGGAGTCCTTGTTCCTCAGCTAAATGCCATCTAACAACAAGTTAATTGAAAACAGTCTCAGTATCTAGCTCAATGAATTAAATGAATTCCATGCCACTACCTATCCCCAACACAATACACACACACACACACACACACACACACTGCAGATACATTCTTTCTTTTTTCTTTTCTTTTCTTTTTTTTTTTTTTTTTTTTTTTTTTTTTTTTTAAGATGAGATCTCCCTCTCTTACCCAGGCTATAGTGCAATGGTATGATAATAGCTCACTGCAGCCTCAAACTCTTGGGCTGGAGTGATACTCCCGCCTCAGCCTCCTGAGTGGCTGGGACTACAGGCAAGCGCCACCATGCCTGGCTAATGTTTTACTTTTATTTTGTAGAGACGGGGTATTTCAATGTTGCCCAGGCTGGTCTTGAACTTTTGGACTCAAGAAATCTTCCCATTACAGCCTCCAAAAGTGCTAAGAGCCACCCACCATGCCTGTCCCAGATACATTCTTATAGCAACCTTTCCTCATTAAATTTTTGGGATAGTCCAAATTCTAAATGTTCTGCTTCATTTTTGGACTTTGTGTCAAACCATGTGTCCTGATTTGGCACTTACAATTATACAATCTTTCCATGAATATTAAATTTCAGTATTTCTCTAAGACATTCAATAGTTTCTTTTTTTTTTTTTTTTTTAGATGGAGTCTTGCTTTGTTGCCCAGGCTGGAGTGCAGTAGCGCGATCTCGGCTCACTGCAACCTCCGCCTCCCGGGTTCAAGGGATTCTCCTGTCTCAGCTTCCCATGTAGGTGGGATTACAGGCATGCGCCACCACGGCCGAGTAATTTTGCATTTTTAGTAGAGACGGGGTTTCTTCATGTTGATCAGGCTGGTCTCGAACTCCTGATCTCAGGTGATCCACCCGCCTCGGCCTCCCAAAGTGCTGGGATTACAGGCGTGAGCCACTGGACCCGGTCCAACAGTTTCTTTAGTGGCATTGCTTTGCTGTCCCGGTAGTCCTGGTTTCCTTTTTGTCCTTAGTAGCCCCCATCCCACGTTCTACTCTACTTTTCGGTATTCCCTTATGAAATACCTCTCCAGGGATTGGTAGTTCCCACCCTGATGTCACCATTTGACCCTAGAGACCTAAAGTAGTGTTAGGGTGAGTAAGGTCAGGAGTATGACAAGACAACACCCTGGAGGTCATCCCAGTTCTGTACTTGTCTCCAGGTCCTTCTCAGGTATGGATTGTGAATAGCCAGGAAGGTAGAGGTTAGCTGTTCCTGTGATCTTAAGTTCTCCACTCTAATTGTGAATCTTGTTGTGCCACCTTGAGTAAGTTACCCAACTCCCCTGTGGGTTAATACATGTATTAGACCAGTGACTGGAAAATAGAAGGCACGATATAAGTATCTACTTTTAATATTATTACTGCTACTATCACTACTACAATTTATCAGTATTAGTAGAAGTGCTAAGTTTGCAGTGACACAAGCCCTCTTAGAAAGCTATATGAGCACAGGAAAGAAAGAAGAGAGAAAGTAAGAAGGCAACTTTAACAAAGACCAAAGCATTCCTTTTCCCTCCACACTGAACTGCAGGTTAATGATGAGGTTATCATGACCCGGTTGGATTGCAAGGACTGTTCCAGCAGCTGACATCTGTTCTAGAACTTACTCTTTTTTCTCCTTGTTTGCCTCTACTTGTATGGCTGCCTTGGCCCGCACCACATTGCTAGCTGTCTCTCTTTACTCTGACTCAGCCAGCAGGCATCCCAAACTCAACACAGGGAAATCCACAGCCAAGCATCACAACTTTATCTCTTGTCTTTGCTTCTCACTCTTTGTGGCACAACCGTCCTTCCAATGCAGTTATGGGTCTCTATTAACACTTCTGTGGCTTTCTCCTCACCCCATCAACTCCGTAACCAATCACGACACATGCACTGTAATTTAGGCTGGAATCTGAGATTTGACTTTTAACCAAGAAATTATGTATTTCTAATTATTGGCCTTTATTTCTACTATTTGAGTATAAAGGACATGTTCACATATTTCCTGTCTATTCAGATGACTGGTAACTTGGATGATTAAATGTTTTTCAGATTGTTTTATTTTACTTAAACTCTAGCCTCCTTCTCTAACCCTTGAATTATTTTTTTTCAAGGGATCCGCCAATTTGTGTTTGGTTGTCGAGGAAAAAAGTGTCTGAGAGCGATTAGATGAAGCCAACTTGCTTTCAGAAAATGTAATTTTCTTAAGATACTGGAGCATGATGACTTCCTTTCTTTGACACAAATATGCCTTATCTAGACCTACTAATGAGATCAACCTAGAAAATGGACGTGCAAAATGGAGAGTTTGTTTTAAACTTTGACATACACCAGTTGAAAAAAATTCTGAGAAATTTTTAATTAAAAAATAAATTCAAGCCAGGTACAGTGGTGCATGCCTGTAATCCCAGCTACTCGGGGGGCTGAGAAGTGAAGATCACTTGAGGCCATTATTGGAGGCCAGCTTGAGCAACATAGCAAGAGCCTTTCTCTAAAAAAAATTTAGGTGGTAACAGAGAGCAATTTAGTAAAAATCATTACATTTAGAATTTTCAAATATAAAAAGAAAAAAAAGAAAATGCTAGCTAACGGAAATTAAAAGCAGCTTGCAGTCCACAGTGACTGCCAGTATCAAGCAGGAACTTCGTTGGCCTTGGACAGGGTGTTCTAGATGTCACAGAGTCAGGCAATCAACAGACAGCTGTCTGATCACTATGACTTTTGCCACAGTCCCTGGCCACAGCAGCTCATAGGAAGGACGTGTGATGAAAATGTGAACATTGTTAGGAATGTAGAAGTTAGAACAGCCAAATGCTAAATGGCAGGTGGACAGACAAAAAAAAAAAAAAAAAAAAAATGTGCTCTTCTTCTGTTCCAAGGTGCTTAATTTTGGGTAATCCTTTGCTTTTTACTGATCACACACAACCTTCTTCAATTCTAGACACCATTGCATACAGGCACTTATCGCTTTTAAATATACTATATATTGTGTCTTACTTATTTTATGTATTTTCTGTTCCTCATCCCCCACTACAATGTAAGCTCAGTTAGAGCAGGGGATTTTCATCTGTTTTATTCACTCCTCTTTCTCCCACCCAGAATAGTTAGTGCCTGGCACATAGTAGGTGCTCAATAAATATTTGTTGAGTAAGTATGTGATTTCCTTACAGTTCTACAAACAAAACACTACTCACCTTAAGTTCTAACAGAATACCCAGATGCTAGCCACAATGACCTTTCTTAGAATCATGGATCTTTTGAGCCTAAAGAAACTAGGAGGTTCTGTAGTCCAATCCCTTAATTTTACTGATAAAGAGGCTGAAGTCCAGGGTTTCAGTGGACTGCTCCAGCACATAACAAATCAGTCAAATAACCAGGAATAGAAATTGAGACTTCTGGCCCACTGCTCTTTTCCCAAACTACCCTTTTCCCACTAATTTCAGCATAAACCCATTCCCATTGCTGAAATAGCAGTGGCCTCCTCCATCATAGGCGCATAACCCTTGGGAGTTCTCTTGGGTGAAGAGCTCCATGACGCTGAGCCTGCTCTGGGATCCTTTTGGTGGCTCATATGTTTTCCCAGTCTAAGAGAATGGATTTCACGTGGTTGAAATCTTTCATTCTACCTTCGAGTCTTCAGACACACAGATTCTCCGCTCCCTCCCTCCACCAGACTCTAGCTCAAGCTCTACTCATCCCATGAAATTTTCCCCCTTGAATCCAGCCCATATTGATGTCATGTTCCTCTGCTTTGCTGTAGTTGTAATAGGATGATAAATCTAAATGCCTGTAGAGGCCAATTTAGTAAAGTAAATAAAGAAAACTGCCCAGGGTGAGAAATGAAGGCCCAGGATCACTAGATCCTTCCACTTTCAAAGAAGCTAGAGCTTCCCAGAGTTAAGTTCCCAGAGTCACTGGTCTCTTAAGCTTTTCACTCCTTCCTTTCAGGAATTCAAAGGAAGAGTGTGGTCTCCAGGGGCATTCCCAGCCCTACCATCTCCCCTCTGGGTGCCCTCCTTCACTGCGGTTCACCCTGTAGACTTTAATCACCTCACCACCAAAGTGATTCCCTCACAATGGGAACCTCAGCATGAGGTGAACAGAGAGGACTCCCTGCTCCTCCTCTTTCAGACCCAGGAGCTGTCTTTAGCCCCCTTCTGAAGACCACCCTTTTCCTGTATTTCCATCCAGGCTTTGGTCAAATAAGCATTCCTAATCCCTTAGAGATGAGGGCTCTTCTCCTTTCTGGGTCCAGGGCTACATCATTTAGCCTTCAGGTTTGAATTGCTGTTCCTCAAGCCTCACTTCTCACCAATTGCACTGTTTTCCCTGGAGATGACTTTGAGGACATCCTGGAGGAGCCATGCTGGGGTGTCAGCCTGCCACCCTTCCCTGGGCAGCTACCCTGCCTGCCTTCTTAACCTCACCTTGGACTTTCCTATTTTCTCTTCCTTTCATTCATCTTTGCAAGAGATGATTCTTTTAGCACCCTGACTCTGGATCAAATTGTCCTCTATCTCCTGAAGCTTCTCTTCGTTTGAGGGGAAAAGCCACTTTTGACTTTTTTTGCTCATTGCAATTTGAAAACTGAGCTAACGATTTCTACTTCTTTGAATTCTGAATGTTCTTCTAAGGGATCCAAATAACCATCAACATGTGAAAAAAAAAAAAAGCTGCCTCTGTCTTTCTCTGAGTTCTTCTCTAATCACTGAGAGAACTGTAGGATACACACAGTCATCTTTGAAAAACCCACCTCTTGGGTAGTCTCTTGACCTCCCAGTCTCTTTGTAGGATCATCTCTGCTGAAGCCTGTCCCTAGCATAGACATGCTGTTCTTGCTTTAGAGTCTGAAATGTGTGCATCTCTTTTCCTTGACTCAGAAGAAATGAGTTAAAGAGATACATATTGTTTTAATCAAAAATTGTTTTTCATTTACCCGTAATACAGATAGTTTCAAACTATCATCCTTTCTCTTCTTCCCCAGAACAAACATCACTTATTCCAGCAAGCAGGAAAGATATTTTATGGCTGCAATGACGCACATTTTATCAAGCTGTCAACTAAAATTTGTGAATTATTTGTATAGAGTATTTTGGTGTTGATGTCTGGGGGCAAGGTCAGGTCAGGATTGCTAAAGACGAGACTAGGAGACTTAATTAACCAGATTGTGAAGATTCTTGAATACCATATAAAAGGGTCTGGAATTTAATCTAGAGAAAAGACATAAATTTAGGTAAGAGTGCTAGGTTTTAGAATAAAATAACTGTGATGGCAGGAAGGAAGATGAGTTTTAAAGACAGAAATGAGGATTAGGAAGACCAGCCATGGTCATGGGTACAGAAAATAGTGACAGAGTCCAGGGAAAGAATTGGCAGGATCTGAGGTAGGCGAGCAAAAGGGAGGGATTCTATTGGGGAAGGGGATTTCAGATACAAAGAGAAAGATGGATGATTTGAGAGCAGGATGGTTGCTCTAAAGCGAAACTTGCAGATGGTTCTAAAGCCATCTCTGCAGTAGGCTATTTCTTCAGAGGTCTAGTGGAGTTCTCACCACCAAGAGAACAAATGAAAAGTGTTGGTGACTGAGGCCACCTCCTTTTCCCCGCTTTGTAAGACAGGAGGAATGTAAGGGTGCTTCATGGGACAACTGTTCACAAAGCTACCTGAACTCTGGTTAGAAACACAAAGAAATGATAAATGTTTGAGATGATGGATATGCTAATTATCCTGATTTGATAACTATACATTATACATATCACAACATCACTGTGTACTCCATATATATCTGTAATTTGATGTGTCAATTAAACATCTTTTAAAATCTAAATGTTAATTAGAGTCTTTTGGAAATTTCACTACTGGCATTAAAAATCAGAGCCTTTGCCGCTGAAATTTATGTTCTCCACTGGTAACCTAGGAATTCAAGTGCTATTCAAGTTTTCAAAAACAATCATGAAGCATTAAGAAAAATGCAATTGCCAACTGAAGAAAGTAACATAGAAAGTACATACAACTCCCTACGACCAGCCTGAGGTAGAGTCAGACCCTGGCCAAACCCACAACAAACTTCATAAATTTAAAAATAATTTTCTAAGTGTTTACAAATCCACTGTATTATGATCTTTTTTAAAAAGGAAAGGTCATTGTATCCCCCTATTATCTAATGCTATCGATCATCTAATAGATACTCTTAAGGAAAAACATCTGTTAATACCCCTGAGCATTCTTCACTGTACCCTAAACACATGAAAATTCCCTTTCCTAAGTAATTGACCTTCATTATCATTGTGACATTGTTCTTATTCTGGGAACCAGGTTCTCTGATTGGGATTCCCAACTGGGCTAACCTTAGTCCCTGTGGTTCCTTCCCTTCGCCAAGTTTTTGTTTGTTTTGTTTTGTTTTGCTTCCAGGACTCTCCACCATCCCATTCATATACTCCTCCCAGTAGGGGGTTAGTGGCCACACCCGGCCTGCAAACCTGAAGATTTAATATGCACAGTGTTGCTATTTCACCTTCATTTTTAGAGGCTATGGGATTTTAGAGTCATAGCTTTTCTCTTACAACACTCTAAAGGTGTTCTATTTTTCTTTTCTGGTTTGCAGTGTTTCTGATGAGGTCTGCAGTTTCCCTTATTTGTTTCATTGTATTATTTATTATTGTAAAGTTTATTCTTTCCTCTGGCTGTTTGTAAGATTTTATTTTATCTTCTGCTTCCTAGCAATTTTATTATGATGTATATTTATGTGGTTACTTTTCTGGGGAGTTTGCCAAGCTTCTTAGATCTGTTAGTTTATAGTTTTCAAAAGTGCCAAACAATTTGGCCATTGGTTCTTCAATTTTTTTTTCTTCTTTCACCTTGTTTTGTACTTTAGTAATATATATGTTAGACTAATTATTATTCTTCTATGGGTCACTGGCTCTGTATTTATTTTTTTCAGTCTTTTTAAATATCTATTCCTCAGTTTGTATAGCTTCTAGTGCTCTATCTTTAAATTTACTAATTTTCTCTTTTACGGTATCTAATCTGATAATTCTGTCTAGTATGCTGATAATTCTATCCATGGAATTTTTATTTTCATAATTTTTAGCTATAAAAGTTCTATTTTATTCTTTTCCAATCTTCTATTTTTCTCATTAGTTTCATGGTTATTCCTCTAAATCTATTAACATATTTTTGAAAGCAATTGTAAAGTCTACTAAATTGATCACATCTGTTATTTCTGGATCTATTTCTGCCATGGATATTTCTCCAGGTTTTACTGAACATTTTTCTTTACATACCTCAATGTGTTTGTTTGGATGTTGAATATTAAATTATTAGGTCTGGATTTTGTTGTCTTTTTCTTTAAAGAATGTTGAACAATTTTGTTTTGGCAGATAATTAAGTAATGTGCAAATCAACTTGGTCCTCTCAAGTCTACTTTTAAAATCTTGTTAGGGCGGATCTAGAGTAGCCTTTACCCTAGAATTGGTTCAGCCCTAATACTAAGACATGATTCTTCTGGAGTCTCTCCTGAATATCTGGGTTTTTAATGTCTCCCAGCCCCATGGAAGCTCTAGGAATTTGTCAGATTAAAACTCTCCAGTAGTTTTGGCATACTATGTATAACAGTTTCACCCACACATGTCCAGTGTACTACGGCATCAGGTCAAGTGGACTTAGATGCAGATTTCTGAAGTTCTACTTCTGTATAGGTTTCTCCCCTCAGGTACTCTGCTATCTGAATTCCAACCTCCTTTGCCTCCCCTAATTTCAGCATCTGTATTTTAAGTTAAGGGAGACCTTCCTGCTGTACTTGAATTTCATTCCTTTTCCCATGATCTGGACATGCTTCTAGGTAGAAATCCAGGGACAATGCAGGGCTCACTGCATTTACCTTTTCTCATGGATCACAGTCTTGAACTTCTTTCTGTCAAAGATCTAAAAACAGCTATTTCATACTGTTTTTTAATATTTTATTTATGATGCAAAGGAAAATTCAGTAGAAGTTACTCTGATATGGCCAGAAGTGGAAATCTTATCTGCATAATGTATTAAAATTCAAGATTTACATAAAAATCCAGATATATATGTATATATATATCTTTGAAAAATAGAAAGATCTAAACAGTTCTACCTTTAATGAAATTTATTGACTGAAGTTGATTTGCAAGTGTCCACTTTTTGTTGAACATGCATGCCCAAGTTTTCTCATTTCCACCAAAATAATGTCACTCATTTTGTCTGCTGCATTTATTCTATAACTACAACCTCAGATTTATTCTGCTATAAAGTAATACTAGTGAGTATTTTTGATCAAATGATGACAATATTGGCAATGCAGGTAAAAAAGCAAAACTTTAAAATGGTAGCATTTTATATAATATTCCAAAAAACATACCATCAAGCATTACAGGAATATGCAAGATATTACGGTGAAACAAAGATAGCAGTGAAACACATTTTACGTTGAATAATAATTTTTAAGTATTTTGAGATGGCAATGTTGAAGAGGAAGCTATCTGGCTACTTGTTTACCTGTAAGATAAATATGGTGAAAAGAAATTGTTGGAAGATGCTTACTAATGCACAGTCGTTAGCATATTCTTCTCCAAATGGCATTGATGGCAATCATTGATGATGACCAGTTTGGCTGTTTTCATCCAAATCCTGTCCTATACTCTTTACTGAATCTGGATGTCCAGTTTTTGCAGCCCCATTAGCCTTCCAGATCCTTAGACTTAAACCCGCAGTCAGAAAAAATTTTTTTTCTCCTTCCTCCTGATCCTTCCTACCCAGTAAATTGAGAAGATTACTGACTTGAGGCTGGATGCTGTGGTTGACACCTGTAATCCCAGAACTTTGGTAGGCTGAGGTGGGCAGATCACTTGAGGTCAGGAGTTTGAGACCAGCCAGATGAACATGGTGAAACCCTGTTTCTACTAAAAATACAAAAATTAGCTGGGTGTGGTAGTGGGCACCTGTAATCCCAGCTCCTCAGGAGGCTGAGGCATGAGAATTACTTGAACCCAAGAGGCAGAGGTTGCAGTGAGCCGAGATCACACCACTGTACTCCAGCCTGGGTGACAGAGGTAGACTCCATTTCAAAAAAAAAAAACAGAAAAAAAAAATTATTGACTTTACCTTCATAGTTTCTCTCCTATCTCTTCCTAGTCTTTGTATTACCGATGTCTTTATCTTTGCTCAGTCTTTTCTCCAGCTAGTTTCCACAATAAATATTGGCAAATATTAATCAGATCGCATTTCTTCCCTGGATACAAACCTTCCGTGTTTCCTCACGGTTTATAGAATGAACTAAAAACTTCCTAGTCTTTCAAAGTCCACCACAATCTAGCCACAGACTTGCTCTCATCTCATTTCTTACTATTCCCATTTATGTATATTACCTCTAAGATATCAAGAAATGTTACTTAGAGCTGAAATAAATATGTATCCTAAAAAGGCCTCAAATCTTTCAAATTCCTCCTCACTTTGTCCATGCCATTGCTTCTGTTTGATGTGTTTATACCAGTATTTTATGTGTCCAAACTCTACTGTTGCTCAAAATTCAGCTCAGTTACTAACCAGTATATATCTTCCCCATTCCCCCCATTTTAAAGCTTTTCCTCTGACTATTGAACAGCTTTAGCAATTTATCTATTGGTATTGAGTTGCAACTTATCACTTATTACCTTGTATTATTGTTATTTGCATACACATGTATTCTTACATGGCTTGATAATGTATTATTTCCCTGAAGGCAGGATTCAAGTTCATTATTCTGTCCTTTACATCCCCTTGCATGGTACCTTGTTGGTCCTTGATAAATATTAACAGGATGAATGCTTCTCTGAATTCTGTGATGCAGTCTTCTAAGACTATCACTTTCATTGCAAGTAAATGTATTGGTTACCAGAATAATCATATACATTTAGTATTTTTTCCTTCCGTTTACTTTTTAATATTCACATTTATTATGGTAAGATTGAAATCTGACACTGTCCTCAGTACAATTTTGTGTTTTATAAAGGGCCTGATTTGATAAAAGAAGGAAGAGAAACCAAAGATCTGAAACCCACAGGCTCTTTTCTTAATCATGAATCTTGGCAGTGAGAGTTGCAATATGTTGCCACCTATTAATTAAATCTGTACTCTGGTGAATTGGCCAAGAGAGAGAACATAAAAAAAAAAAAGAACCAAGAAGGATGAGGAGGATAATAAGTCTAGGAAACCACTTGGGTAATCAGAAACTTTCATGTAGAAATACCCTGGCCATACCTTTTTCCCAGGGGCTGTGAGAAAGCTGCAGGGAGGTCTGACGGCCAAGAAAGAACCTAAAATTTTGGCTGGTAAGTCACCACTAAAATATTACATAGCCTCATACCATGTTAATAAATAACATTGAACCAAAAGTAAGAGCCAATTATGAGCTTAATCAGAATCAGAGTGTAAGATATGGATGAAATTTTAGAGACCATCTAGATTTTAGAACATTGCTAATCATTACTGAATAACAGATCTCTTGGAACATCCGTTGACAGCTATGAACCCTGCCTTTAGGAAAATGCACATAAAAACAAAATTATTCTTAGGTTGAGATCTTTTGATTCAGAGCACATTTCACCATTAAAGGCATGAAAAACACATTTCGGGAAGAGCTGGCAATCTGCTCAAGATCACATAGAAAGTTAGTGACAGGGAGGTAGTGTCTCTAAAAAGTGCCTACAGAACTCAAGCCCCAGTCTTGGGTTTCATCCAACACATTTTCTCTCATGTGTAGTAGTGTTCCACGCATAAAGTAATCAATTTTATTTGAGTAAAACTTGCTTAGTTTTTTGCTTTCTAGAAGGCAAACCAAAATAAAAATGTAATGTTTTTTGTGCTAGGCACTGTACTGGGTCCTTCCACATGTACCATTTTACTATTCCAACAGCCATAGATAATATTATTCTTATTTCACAATAAGGAAATGAATATTAAGAGAGATTAAGCTGGCTTTTCCAAATCAATACAGATACTATAAAATAGGGTTCAGATATGAATCCATAGCTCTACCTCAATGTTGGTGGTTTTTTTTTTTTTTTTTTTTTTTTTTTTGCTATGCCTCCTTACCTTTCACTCTGCTATGTTGATTCTCTGGGAAGGCTTCTTTTGATCTGGCAAATGAAATAAGGCTTACTGATATGACTACCACAACAATGATTGCATACATTTAAAGAAATAAGAACTTTATATAGAAAACCCACCAACAGAACTGTTTGGGAATGTCTGTATACCTTCTCTGGCACAATTTTTCCAGTTATTATTCTAGCTAAGTGTACTCATTTCTTTCCTCCCTGTTTAAAACATTACCCACAACTGACCACACAGCTGGTAGAACTGTTTTGGAGAGCCACCCATTAATATGTACCAAAAGCTTTAAAATTTTGCCTGCATTCTGTCCTGAGAATTCTACTTCCATTAATTTATCCTAAGGAAATCATTGACCAACAAATCGCCAACAAATGTATGAAGATGTATGTCTAAAATAGTTTATTATGACTTAAAAATTATAATATGAAATAAACTAAGGATCTAGAAATATATAAGTATGGCATATTCATACAATGTAAAATATGTAGCCATTAGAAGTGATGCTGTAGATGTATGTTTATTGGAATGTAAATATTCTCATGGTATAATTTCATAGCTAAGCGTTGCATTGTACTTGAATTATTGTTTTTAAACTCTATTACATGACCACGTATTGTTGACCTATTATTGGTACATATATACATTGTTTCCATTTTTTAATGTACTATAATGATCTTCATGTGGGATCTAGGCAGTAACTCTCCCTGGGTCATTTCTTTTCCAAATACCTTTTCTTCTAAAGGAAGGGGTCTCTATGCCTTTACTTTTGTCTTACGGGAATTTCCCTACGTGGCAATTTACATTCTATTCACACTATTGATAATGGTAAAACCTTATCATCTAGGTCAGTCAGATTTAGCACTTGAAATATAAAGGAGAGATTATGAAACAGAAACTGTCTTCCCCACTCAACAAACCTTGGCTTTCAAGACAATTTCTTTGCTGTGGAATCAAAAATTCTATTTTTGAAGTAGAAATCTGAATATTGGCTCTTTCTCTTTGAGCTTCTGCTTTAAAATCTTAATTTTTCCCCGGATCAATGGAGGGCTCCAGATGAATAGGTTACAGAGATATGGGAAAAGATAAAAGTATATTTATTTGTATTTAAAAAATATTAACCCCATTAATCATTAGCTTTATCGTTTAATTTGAAAGGGAGAAGGATCTTTATAATGAACTTTTCCATACAAGAACATGCTGTACCTTTTAAATTAGTTAGGTCTTCTTATATATCCAAAAATATGTTACGATTTTCTTCACAAACATCTTATACATTTATTATCACATTTATTCCTAGGTAACTCAGAGTGGTGGTTGCTATTATAAGTGTGATCTTTTCCTTCTCCATTTTATTTTCTTTTTTTTTTTAATTTATTTATTATTATTATACTTTAAGTTGTACGGTACATGTGCATAACGTGCAGGTTTGTTACATATGTATACTTGTGCCATGTTGGTGTGCTGCACCCATCAACTCGTCATTTACATCAGGTATAACTCCCAATGCAATCCCTCCCCCCTCCCCCCTCCCCATGATAGGCCCCGTGTGTGATGTTCCCCTTCGTGAGTCCGAGTGACCTCATTGTTCAGTTCCCACCTATGAGTGAGAACATGCGGTGTTTGGTTTTCTGTTGCGGTGTTTTGTTTTCTGTTCTTGTGATAGTTTGCTAAGAATGATGGTTTCCAGCTGCATCCATGTCCCTACAAAGGACACAAACTCATCCTTTTTTATGGCTGCATAGTATTCCATGGTGTATATGTGCCACATTTTCTTAATCCAGTCTGTCACTGATGGACATTTGGGTTGATTCCAAGTCTTTGCTATTGTGAATAGTGCTGCAATAAACATACGTGTGCATGTGTCTTTATAGCAGCATAATTTATAATCCTTTGGGTATATACCCAGTCATGGGATGGCTGGGTCATATGGTACATCTAGTTCTAGATCCTTAAGGAATCGCCATACTGTTTTCCATAATGGTTGAACTAGTTTACAATCCCACCAACAGTGTAAAAGTGTTCCTATTTCTCCACATCCTCTCCAGCACCTGTTGTTTCCTGACTTTTTAATGATCGCCATTCTAACTGGTGTGAGATGGTATCTCATTGTGGTTTTGATTTGCATTTCTCTGATGGCCAGTGATGATGAGCATTCCCTATTTAATAAATGGTGCTGGGAAAATTGGCTAGCCATAAGTAGAAAGCTGAAACTGGATCCTTTCCTTACTCCTTATACGAAAATTAATTCAAGATGGATTAGAGACTTAAATGTTAGACCTAATACCATAAAAATCCTAGAGGAAAACCTAGGTAGTACCATTCAGGACATAGGCATGGGCAAAGACTTCATGTCTAAAACACCAAAAGCAACGCCAACAAAAGCCAAAATTGACAAATGGGATCTCATTAAACTAAAGAGCTTCTGCACAGCAAAAGAAACTACCATCAGAGTGAACAGGCAACCTACAGAATGGAAGAAAATTTTTGCAATCTACTCATCTGACAAAGGGCTAATATCCAGAACCTACAAAGAACTCAAACAAATTTACAAGAAAAAAACAAACAACCCTATCAAAAAGTGGGCAAAGGATATGAACAGACATTTCTCAAAAGAAGACATTCATACAGCCAACAGATCCATTTTATTTTCAAATTATTGACAGTGTTCTGGAATGTAATTTGTTTTTTAAGTTCATCTTGCACATAGCTACCTTGTTGAAATCTTTCATTTATTTTTTTGTTTGCTTGTTTTTGAGACAAAACAAACAGGGTCTCTTTCTGTTGCCCAGGTTTGAATGCAGTGAAAGGATCATGGCTCACTGCAGCCACAATCTTCTGGGTTCGGGTGATCCTCCCACTTCAGCCTCCCAAGTAGCTGGGACTACAGGTGCACACCACCACACCCAGCTAATTTTTTGCATTTTTTGAAGAGAATAGATTTTACCATGTTGTCCAGGCTGATCTAGAACTCCTGGGATCCAGCGTTCTACCAGCCTCAGCCTCCCAAAGTGTTGGGATTACAGGTGTGAGCCACCACTCCTGGCGAAATATTTTATCTTTTCCAATTTTTTTCTTAGATGTTGTGAGTGATTCTTCTCTTGTACGCCCTAGATAGACAATAGTGACTATCTTCTCTCTCTCTTTTGAATATTTATTCCACTTATTTCTCGTTGTATGTTTTATATTAGTTAGAACCTTAGGGAAAATAAGAAAGTGTTAAAGTGTAGCTGCGATATAGGATAACTATATCACTTTTTTAAGCTTAAAAAAAACCCTTTACTATAAATGTCTAATAGTTTACCATTAAGTATCATGTTTCTGTTAGTTATCCAACCAGGCTATGGGATTTTCTTTCTGTTCCAAGTGACTAGGGATATTAATTTTAAAAAGAATCAGAAATGGGTGATACCTATCATTAAGATGATCATGTTTTTTATCCTTTAGTTTTTGGTCTATTGAATTACATGGATGGATTTCCCAACATTGAAACCTTCTTATATTCCTCAGTAAACCCTAATTGGTCACAGTATATTATGAGATTTAACTTGTGAATACTTTGGTATTTTCTATCATAGTGTTTACTAGCAAGACTGGCCTATAGTTGGGAAGATGTCCATCAATTTCTATGCTTTGGAATAGTTTATGTAACATAAGAATTATATTCTCCTGGATATTTTGGTACAATATAATGCCAAGGGAGAAAAGCAATTTATCAACCATTATGTATAATATGATCCATTCTTGAAAATACAAATACACATATGACAAAATCTGGATGAATATATCAAAGGTTAATAATATTTCTGAGAAGCCTCATTATTGTTGTTTTCTCTTGCTTTTTCTCAACTATAATTTTTAGTTTGTCTATAGTGGATGCAGACATTCTGGGGGAAAAATAGGAGGGTCAAATGTTATATGGGGCAGAAACATAAAAAGCATGGTAGTTAGAAGCCACTGATTCTGGGAATATGCTCTGAGCTCTCCAAGCAAGAGCATCTTGCACTGAAGATTTCTGTGCCAAACTCTCCTGCTCCCAGATAACAGATCCCTGTTTCCAGAACCTGCACCCCATATCTATACTTCCAAAATTTGACCTGGCTCATGCTAGTCTGACCCTTTTGTAGACCTTCTGATACCAGTCTCTTTATAGATACTGCATTTTTTTTCTGATGTTTGGGCATCTTTTGGCTATGGCAGTGCCCCCTGTACCCACTGTCCTCTTATGGCCTCATTCATGTGGTCATAACTCATCTCACTGCCTCTTGGTTGGGAGCTGACACTTGATTTGGTAAAGAAAACAGTGTGACAGTGTCTGAGTCTCCTTTCTTTAGCCTTATATCAAGCTGTTTCCCAGATATATACTTTGCTTCATCTGCATTTAAAAAAAATGAGGAATCATGGCTACTAACTGAAATTCACTTTTATTTTTTGACCTGAAAGCAAAAAAGTGACTTTCCCAAGTGAGTCTATCAATACTGGATTAAGTACTATAGTTTCAGAGCTCTTATCTGTGGTCTTTCCAAAGTTTTATACTTTAGAGTTAGGATTCTCAGCAGATTTTCTAGTCATTTAGAAACAACCCAGGGCAGCAAATACGATCTGCTTTAATAGTGTGAACTAGTTTAGGCCACAGTACATTGCAGTTTGGGGAATCCTGCTCACCTTTTCTATCCCTCTCTTTATGGTCTGCGGATACTGCATGGTGAATATTCTCAGAATTGCCAAGTCTGCAAACACACTGTCACTTAAGCAGTCTCCTTGGTCAGAATGGTGCTTTCTCCCATATGCTCTCAGAGGGCTGATAGAGGTGCCCCCCTGGCATTATGAAAATTAAGTCTTCCCTTCTTTCTAGTCATTTGACATGAGGCAATTTTAGCCTCTGTGTCTCATGTTTAAGGGACATTCCTCTGAAATCTGAAAAACTTGTTTCAAATGGTTAGGATGTTGCAGTTTCTTACCATGTTTCAGGCAAAGTTCTTCCCACGCGGATCATCAGCCTCACCTTTGTGGGATTCCAAATTGAGTGACAATGCGGTGTAGCAGTTAAGAAAATGGACTCTAGAATGGGTTGCCTGGGTTCAAAATGGCCATCACAACTTTAATTGTGTCTACTTGACCAAATTAATTTTTCTTTTTTCACCCTTCTTTCTCAATCTGTAAAATTGGAGAAAATAATAGCGCCTACTTTATTATGTTGTTGGGAAATGTAAATGAGAAAATTTTTAAGAAATTCTAAGCAGAGCGTCTGGCTTGTGGCAATTTGTCAGTAAGTGCGATCTATTCTTATTTTCATCAAGTGAAAGTTTACCCAAGGCAATGTTCAGAAACACTGGCTCCTGGCACAGGAATCATGCCTCAACCTCACTGTTCTCATTGTACAAACACACCTTCCCTGTCCATTGCAGATTTCCATACCTGCTCCACAGGCTCACAGTTTTGCTCTCCATAGCATCAGCTGAGAATCTGAAAACAAAACATCCTGTTCTCATAGTTTTTCAACCTCTTCATCTTCGGTGACCTCCTCTTTCACTCATGCCTTGCCGTCTGCACTCATAATCGCACTCCAGCCCTAATCATCACTAGGAGCTGTATCATCTTTTAATTTGTTAATTGATGCTCACTTCCTAACACAACATCCGCCCTTCCTCTTCACTTTCTAAAGTGCCCTCACCTCCACAGGACTTGGACCTCATCCAATGCTGCCTAATGCCCTCTCCCTATCATTTTCAGTCACTGAGTTCCTTCTGTTCTTCTCCTGTCTCTGTATTCAGCTAGATTTCATGATCTTCCATTATGGTCCTGCTCTTGTCCAGCTCATGTTCCATTGTACCTCCTTCCAAAAATGCCAGCTCTTGGATAAATCCAACCTCCAGTACTCAGTGCTCAGGACACGTTTATGAAAATAAGGGGAAAATAAGCTGAGATAAGTAGGTAGAACAAGAGCAAAGAAAAATCTCTGCTTAAGAGGGAAGGTATTCCAGATGATCTTGTTATGAGATTTTCATACACACACACACACACACACACATTCTAGCAATCTAACATGACAGCCTTAAATTGCTGACTCATAGTATTACTTAGAAATGAATTTGAACTTTGGAAAATTGCAGAGTTCACTTTGTAATTTTCCAAACCTCTTGATCTCAAATTCAAAATGTAAATTTTATAAGATTAGACTTCAAAAGACTTCATTGTAATATAGTACTTAACAATTATTGGGAGGTGGAAGGGGCTATATCATGTCTTCCATAATCACGTATTTGGTCCTTTTCAAATATTCCAAAAAAATCATTTGAAAATGGTGTGTGTGTGTGTGTGTGTGTGTGTGTGTGTGTGTGTGTGTGTGTGTGTAGTTTGTATTAGGGAAGAAGTTAGAATACACCTTATGAGGAAAAAAGAAACAAAAAACACAAATAAATTTAGAGCAACAAATCATATCGATTGTTCATTATGTGCCATGTCTAATAGTCTCACTATATTTTAAAAAGAACTAGTTCTGGTTTTAAAAAAAAAAAAAATAAGGGAATAAGGCTCAAGTTCTTTTTCTCTCCATACAAGCTTGTTTTCTAAACTCAACTCATATATTTTTTTAAAAGACACTTTTCACACACTGGATAAATGCCTCACTCTGCACTGCGTGGTGAAATGAGGGCAGGTCAGGAGGAGAGTTATGTCTGGCAGAACTCAAATCAATCCACCTGCCTCTGTTAAGAACTTTTATTTTCCATGAAATTTATCTTTGGCACTCTTTTCTAAATAAATTTTCCATCTCTGCTTGCATCAGAAATGAAAAGACTGAAACCATATTCTTTGCCAGCTTTTTACTTTTTATGAAAACAGTTAGTACGTTTTACAAGAGAATTTAATTTGCAATGGTGTCTTCACTGCAAGTAGAGAGAGTGCAGGAAGATGAAGGAAGATAAAGGAGAAGAAATGAGGGTCCAGAGGGAACAGTTGGCAGAATAGCATCTACAGTGTGCCCAGCATCCTACTCAGAGCTTTAGCGAGTGTGGAAGCAAGAAAGTAAGATGTGGCCAGGCACGGTGGCTCACGCCTGTAATTTCAGCACTTTGGGAGGCTGAGGTGGGTGGATCACCTGAGGTCAGCAGTTCAAGACCAGCCTGGTCAATGTGGTTGAAACCCCTTCTCTACTAAAAATACGAAAATTAGCCAGGCATCTTGGCATGTGCCTGTAATACCAGCTATGCAGGAGGCTGAGGCAGGAGCATTGCTTGAACCTGGGAGGCGGAGATTGCAGTGAGCCAAGATGGTATCATTAGATTCCAGGCTGGGTGGCAGAGCAAAACTTCATCTGGGGGAAAAAAAAAAAAAAGGGAAGTAAGATGCTTCCCCACCTGACAGATGACATGTGGTCATCACACACAGGTAGGCAATGAAGGTCACACTTCTGATGATTCTTTTTTTCTTTATTGTGAATCCACCCTGCCCCAGTCTCCTTCATATCCAGTCATTCAAGTGCACAAATAGGAAAATAGAACATTAGAGAGTGAAAAGATCTTAGAGCTTCCCCTGCTCATAACCTTATGTTATATACAGATAAAGAACCTGAGGCTCAGGGATGGGACGCTTCAAGGACACAGAGTTGTTGACATTGCTGATTTGAACTAAAGCCTCTGACTTCTCTCCAAACTTTCTGATGGAGCATGAAAGCAAGAAATTATGAAGTAAAAATTATTCTTTGTAAGAAAATATATATATTTGATTCTTCTAATAGATCAGGGCCAGTAAACTGGGGCCTCTGGACCACATCTGGCCTGCTGTTTTTGGTGGTTTGTTAGATCACGGTCACACTCATAGAGTTTTGTATTGACGATGGCTGCTTTCATGCTATATCATAATTACAATGTAATTGCAATGTAATGACGACAGCCTGTATGCCGGCAAAGGTTACAATATTTGCTACTTGTCCCTCTGTAGAAAAACATGTTTGCTGACCCTTGGCCTAGCTTACTACTTTGTGAGACCAGGGAATATCACTGCTTTGTCCACCGCTGTATTCCTAGCATCTAGCTTGATGGGTCTTCAAAACTTTGTTGAATAAGAAATTGGTAAATGAGATCAACTCAAATATCCAAGTGAAAATTTGTAACAGCGAGTTGGATAAACAATGGAGAACTTTAAAGTGATCTGAGTGGACAGATAAGTTTTAGAGGCTTTCAAGATTTTGCAGTTTGAATTAATTTCTGCCCAAGTGCCATGTTTGTGCAGAGTAAAGGTAAGACTGGTACCTCCTGTCTGACTTAATTTTCCACTGTCCTTTATGATGGTCTTAGGTGTTGCTTGCCAAATATTCAAATTGTTCCCATTTGGGGCTGGGCCATGTGGCTAGTTTTAGTGGATGAGTTTAAGTGGAAGTTGACATACGGCATTTTCAAGTAGAGCAGTTCATTGGTAAGACGCTCCAGAGTTCTGTGTTTTAGTAACAGTTACCAAAAATGCTACCAATAGTGACCAATCTATCAACCTGGGCCCCTGATGCAGAAATGGGCAAGAAGGATGGAGGCTGCAGCTGAATCTCAATGACATGTATTATAAGCCACAGATAATATTCCTTCCATATTTATATGTATGCTAATTTTTCAAGAAAGCAAATGTCACCTCCCACCTAAATACAAATCCCTTGACACCATCCAAAATCATGCTTATCATTCATTGAATTCCTCAAAACACCTCTTAACTTGATTTGAATGGATCACAGAGTTGATACATTATTTATTCAGTCTGTCAATAAGTCTTTAATGATGCCTACTATGTGTATGGAAGAGACTGGCTAGTTGTTAATCAAACCTTTTTCCTTTTCCTCCTGGACATACAGTCAGACCACATTTCTCAGTCTCTCATATAGATACATGTAATCTTGTGACTGACTTCCAGCCAATGAACTGTGGGTAGAGTAATTCTGAATGAGTTCTCTACTGATATGTAAAAATATCCTGCCTTGACTCCCACTTTCTTTCTTTCCTTATCTATTGATTTCCTTGTGATGATAGCAGAGCCTCCATCAGGCTAAGTTTCTGAAGGACTATGTGGAGTAGAATCTCCAGTCCTTTCACATCCACCTAGCATTTGGACTTGACTTGAATGAGGAATAAAGCTTTTATTGTGGTATGCCATTGAGAGTTAAGGTTTTAACTTTACAGCTGCTAGCATTACCTTAACTAAGAAAGCAATCTGGGAGTGAGGGATTACAACTTTTAACATATGGTCAGTAAGTTCTCATTGAGAATGTGACATTTGAGCAAACTTGTAAGAGCAGAGGGAGAAGCCATGTAAACATGTGGAGAAAGAATGGTCTAGGCAGAGGGAACGGTGTGTGCAAAGTCCCTGAGGCAAAAGCGTGCCTGGCATGGTCAAGGATAGCACTCAGCTCAGTGTGATTTAAACAAAGGATGGTGGATGAAGTAAATGAGAGCAGAAAGATGTTGCCAGATTTTACAGGGCTTGACAACTTTATAATACAACTCTAGGCACTGAACCTAGGCTTGTAGCTTATATGACCAAAGGACTTTTTTTCTTTTTTTTTTTTTTTAGATGGAGTCTCACTTTGTCACCCAGGCTGGAGTGCAGTGGCATGATCTTAGCTCTCTGCAACCTCCGCCTCCTAGGTTCAAGTGATTCTCCTGTCTTAGCCTCCTGAGTAGCTGGTATTACAGGCATGTACCACCATATCCAGCTAATTTTTGTATTTTTAGTAGAGATGGGGTTTCACCATGTTGGCCAGCTGGTCTCGAACTTCTGACCTCAGGTGATCCACCCACCTCAGCCTCCCAAAGTGCTCGGATTACAGGCGTGAGCCACCACGACTGGCCCCATTGTGCTGTTTTTTCAAGCCCATGCTAAATCATATGACTGTATCTGAATGTCTTATACTAAATGATAGTATAAATTATAGTATAAATGAACTATCCTTACTATAATTTTATGGACACACTTTAAAGCTTCATACTCTATTTTAACTTTCCTTTGCAAGTATAGCAAAATTTTGTGCTCATACAGACCCAGAGAAAGGAGTTCATACAACTTACTCTTTCCTATAAATCAGGATATAGGCACAACTAAATCATGACTTTTCCAACAAGAAGGGAGAAAAACTTAAAATCACTTCATACCTCATACAGACTCCAGGATGTTAGTGATTGCTGTCAGTGCAATGGGAGGTCAATATGAGATTTGCCAAATATTTCATTCCACTGTGGAGTTTGTCTTAACAATTGTCTTTTCAGGTGAGTTTAAGGTAAAAGAGATAACTGAATGCCTGTTCTTCTATTCCCCGAATTTAATTAAGTCAAGAAGCTTACTGGACATGGCTATTAGTATTAGTTTTCTGTCATCTTAATATCTAAATAGCATAAAATTAAGTAGTTTACTGTAGCTAGAAAATGACCAGTAGTAGAAAAATGAATGAGCAAATGCTGCAAACAGAAAATTTATAAAAGGAGAAAGTAAAATGCCTAGTATGTAACTGAAAAATATTTAATTGGCACAGTAATAAAAACTGCAGGGATGTACACCCTTTTAAAAATGTATCAAGTTGGTAAACTTAAATAAATCATAATGACCCTTTTAGACAAACATAGGAAAATTGCTCTCTCATGCAATAGTGGTATAACAATGTAAACCAAAAAAAAAAAAAAGAGAGAGAGAGAGCAGTTTGGAAGTATATACTGAAATTCTACTGAAAGTATACATGATTCCTAGCTCTGCCCACTGAGAAGGCCTAGAACTAATACAACTCTAGTAGCAATGAGCACAACTAGTGCCCAGATCTTGGTTAGTCAATACCATTCACCAGTCAAAGAAACCAAGCATCCTTGAAGAAATGGTTGATTATGGGGCTGAGCAGGAAACACAAAGTAAGAAGCCTGGAGCACCTCACAGTACCAGAAAGTTAGGAAGGAGAAACAAAGAATGTAGGACCTCAAACTGAAAGAGTTGGCCAAAGGTAGAAAACATGGGAAATAAACAAATAAAGACTGTGTTGGATTGTAAGTCAAAGAATAAATAAATGTTATGGATGAATACTGATGACCAGTCAAGCAAGTAACCAATCATTTAATGGAGAAGAGAAAATCTCTTACATGAGAATTCCAAGCAATATATGCAGTGGACTTAGTGACTTGGTTCCAAAGAATGAAGTATGGAAATAGAAACATTGTAGCTCAACTGTGGAAAAATCTGGCAGACACCACTTTAACCAAGTGGTAAAGATGAAGATTACCAGTAATAAGTCGTGATGACATCAGGTGCTCTCTTATATGATGCAATGAGAAGAGTACCTCAACTCTCTTCCCTCTAACACTAATAATCCTAGTTTAACATTGACAAAACATCAGACAAACCCCAAATGAGGGATGTTCAGCTAAATACATGACAAGTTCCCTTTAAAAACATCAAGGTCTTGTAACATAAGGAAAGTCTAAGTGGCTGTCACAGACTTTAGGAGACAAAGGAGACATGAGTACTAATGGAATATAGGATCCTGGATGTGGAAAAACTGGCAAAATCTTAATAAAATCTATAGTTTAGGAAAAAACAATTTGATCAAGCAGTATTACTCCTGTGGAAACTCTTATGATGTATGATATTAGTTCTCAAACTTTAGCATACAACAGAATCACCTGCAGAGACTGCTATAATCAGATTTCTGGGCTCCGCTCCCAGAATTGTTATCCAATATGTCTGCAGGGAGGAAAGGCGGGAGAATTTGCATTTCTAACCAGTTCTCAGGTGCTGCTGCTCAACTGATCTGCGAATCTCACTTTGATAAACTCTGACATATGCGAACATTTACTATAAGAATATTTACTGTCATAATTATGTCTTGGATTACATAATTTTTCTTCTCTTCTTTTCTTTTTTTGAGACACGGTCTCACTCTATTGGCCAGGCTAGAGTCCAGTGGCATGATCTAAGCTCACTTCAACCTCCGCTTCCTGGGTTCAAGTGATACTCCTGCCTCAGCCTCTCGAGTAGCTGGGATTACAGGCACCTGCTACCACACCCGGCTAGTTTTTGTATTTTTGGTAGAGATGGGGTTTTGCCATATAGCTCAGGCTAGTGTCGAACTCCTGGGCACAAATGATCTGCCTGCCTCAACCTCCCAAAGTGCTGGGATTACAAGCGTGAGCCACCGTGACCAGCCATTTACTATCTTTTTCTTTTTTTTTTTTTTATTATACTTTAAGTTCTAGGGTACATGTGCACAATGTGCAGGTTTGTTACATATTGCATGTGCAATGTTGGTGTGCTGCACCCATTAACTCATCATTTACATTAGGCATATCTCCTAATGCTATCCTTCCCCCTCTCCCCTCCCCCTACCCCACGACAGGCCCCAGTGTGTGATGTTCCCCTTCCTGTGTTCAAGTGTTCTCATTGTTCAATTCCCACCTATGAGTGAGAACATGCAGTGTTTAGTTTTCTGTTCTTGCGATAGTCTGCTGAGAATGATGGTTTCCAGCTGCATCCATGTCCCTACAAAGGACACGAATTCATCATTTTTATGGCTGCATAGTGTTCCATGGTGTATATGTGCCATATTTTCTTAATCCAGTCTGTGGTTGATGGACATTTGGTTGGTTCCAAGTCTTTACTATTGTGAATAGTGCTGCAGTAAACATACGTGTGCATGTGTCTTTATAGCAGCATGATTTATAATCCTTTGGGTATATACCCAGTAATGGGATTGCTGGGTCAAATGGTATTTCTAGTTCTAGATCCTTGAGGAATTGCCACACTGTCTTCCACAATGGTTGAACTAGTTTACAGTCCCACCAACAGTGTAAAAGTGTTCCTATTTCTTCACATCCTCTCCAGCACCTGTTGTTTCCTGACTTTTTAATGATTGCCATTCTAACTGGTGTGAGATGGTATCTCACTGTGGTTTTGATCTGCATTTCTCTGATGGCCAGTGACGATGAGCATTTTTTCATGTGTCTGTTGGCTGCATAGATGTCTTCTTTTGAGAAATGTCTGTTCATATCCTTTGCCCACTTTTTGATGGGGTTGTTTGATTTTTTTCTTGAAAGTTTGTTTGAGTTATTTGTGGGTTCTGGATAATAGCCCTTTGTCAGATGAGTAGATTGCAAAAATTTTCTCCCATTCTGTAGGTTGCCTGTTCACTCTGATGGTAGTTTCTTTTGCTGTGCAGAAGCTCTTTAGCTTAATTAGATCCCATTTGTCAATTTTGGCTTTTGTTGGCGTTGTTTTTGGTGTTTTAGACATGAAGTCCTTGCCCATGCCTATGTCCTGAATGGTATTGCCTAGGTTTTCTTCTAGGGTTTTTATGGTATTAGGTCTAACATTTAAGTCTCTAATCCATCTTGAATTAATTTTCATATAAGGTGTAAGGAAGGAACCCAGTTTCAGCTTTCTACATATGGCTAGCCAGTTTTCCCAGCACCATTTATTAAATAGGAAATCCTTTCCCCATTTCTTGTTTTTGTCAGGTTTGTCAAAGATCAGTTGGTTGTAGATGTATGGTGTTATTTCTGAGGACTCTGTTCTATTCCATTGGTCTATATCTCTGTTTTGGTAACAGTACCATGCTGTTTTGGTCACTGTAGCCTTGTAGTATTGTTTGAAGTCAGGTAGCGTGATGCCTCCAGCTTTGTTCTTTTGACTTAGGATTGTCTTGGCAATGCGGGCTCTTTTTTGGTTCCATATGAACTTTAAAGTAGTTTTTTCCAATCCTGTGAAGAAAGTCATTGGTAGCTTAATGAGGATGGCATTGAATCTATAAATTACCTTGAGTAGTATGGCCATTTTCACGATATTGATTCTTCCTATCCATGAGCATGGAATGTTCTTCCATTTGTTTTTGTCCTCTTTTATTTCACTGAGCAGTGGTTTGTAATTCTCCTTGAAGAGGTTCTTCACATCCCTTGTAAGCTGGATTCCTAGGTATATTATTCTATTTGAAGCAGTTGTGAATGGGAGTTCACTCATGATTTGGCTCTCTGTTTGTCTGTTATTGGTGTATAAGAATGCTTGTGATTTTTGCACATTAATTTTGTATCCTGAGACTTTGCTGAAGTTGCTTATTAGCTGAAGGAGATTTTGGGCTGAGACGATGGGGTTTTCTAAATATACAATCATGTCATCTGCAAACAGGGACAATTTGACTTCCTCTTTTCCTATACTATCTTTTTCTTATTCATGTTTTCAAACATTTAAAACTATTTTCAAATGCTTCTATAATATTTGTGCTGCTTTTGCAGTAAGATAAACATATTAATTTAAGTTAAAAAGGCAACCCTTTCTGACATTATGCTCTTAATATTTATATAAGATTTTTGTGTTTTTGAAGGATGACTGATGCACAGGGAATGCTTTTAGTGGCTGCTTTTTAAAACTAATGTTGAATTCATTAAAGTGACAAATTAAAAACCCTAGTTTTCCCTTAAGCTTTTAAGTTTAACCTAAAAATAACATTATCACAGTTATAAGTCTACTGATACTTAACAATCATTTCCAAGAGAACTAATTAATATTTTGACATTCTTCTAAATATCCTATCCCATTTACAAACATAGCTAAACTGCCTTAAAATACTTTAAGATTCATTTATAAATTTAATAGATTCTATTTTTATATATTTTAAATATCTGTTCAACAAGCAAAACTTTCCCAGATCCTTTGACATTGCAAGTTAATGTATTACATTATACTTTAAAAATATAATTTCAAGTTCTTTAAAATAGCCTAACATTATTTATAAACTTAGTCAAAATCTCATACGTTTCAACATAAATTTCCAAGTCTAAACTGAATGACTCAACTACGTTTTATGTTTCCTCATAAAGCTAATCTTTTAGAATTTTAAAATGCCAAAATCTTTTAAATGTGACAATCATTTAAAATGCCAGAAACCCAGATTATTCCTAAACCTAACATAAATGATCGGTTCAATGGTTCTGATTTACTTTTTTGTATATGTGCTGTTGTGAGCTGACTTGTATGTCCTCCCTCAACCCTCAAATTCATATGTTGACATCCAAACCCTCACTATCTCAGTATATGACCTTATCTGGAGATGGGGTCTTTACAGACTTTAAGATTAAGTTAAAATGAGGGAACAGAGAGTGATACCATAAGAAGGTGGGGAGGATGCACTTTGAAGACCATGTTGGCCATTTCACAAGATGAGGACAGCAGGTGAGCTGAGAGCTGATAACTGAAAGGAAATCAGTATGAAGCAGTGAAAAGAACTTAGCTTCTCATTGGGAGGAGTAAAAGGCAAACACCCTAGTGAAGTTAATGTATTCATCCATTCCACATGTAAAACACATTCCATTGGGATAAGTGACATTATCTAGCAGAGTCCACTGTTAGCATATTCATAACCCCTGAGTAACTGAGAAAGACAGTTTCTCTGAGCCCCTGTATTGGTTTCTTTTTCTTCTCTGTTTTGCTTCCCCACTCCCCTAAAGATCCTGCCTGGAATTGCCTCTCAAACTACATTCACTCAAGTCCTTGGTTTGATATTCCAATCTATGACAGTAATGCACAATTTATAAAATTGTATCTGGAGGGAGAAAGCTAATCTGGATATTTTGGGGGATGGTGGTAAGGGAGAAATCTCCTATTGTGTTGTACAAAAAAAAATAGTGATTTGGAGTCAGAAAACTTATATTGGAATCTTAATTCTATCACATATTAGATGAGTACACTTGGGAAATGGACTTCTTTGAATCCCCAAATCCTACTTTATAAAATGAAGGTAATAAATGATCATCAAATGAGGTAATCTATGCCAAAGTGTCAAGCATATAGTAGGTACTCAGGAAACAGGAATTTCCTTTCTCATTGTTTATATCTTTATGTTATTGATACATAGTTGAAAATGTTATGTTGTAGAGAGAAAAGGTTCTCTATCAAACAAGCTTAAATTTAACTTCAGTCCTGGCTGCAGACCATGATCCTGGGTCCAGTATTCAATAAAAAAAATTGTAGCTTTTCCCCTTTTCCAGAACTAAGATTATTGAAGACCTTTGTATTAAAGAGATAGAGAAGTTTTACTCTAACAGATGTCCCAGATGTGTATGATGTAATCTGAATTGTAATGTGGAATTAAAATATTGCATACCATGATCCCATCCATCAATTCAAACACACCTTTTCAATTTGATATTACAAGCTTTATTACTTTATGATTGTGGAAAATTTGTAGATAATGTATTAGAACATAAATCCATTGCAGTGTGTTAGCACGAATCTGAATTTTAGGCTCAATAGGCCAGTCTTTTGAAATAGATTTATCAAGTGACTTGTATCTGAATGGTTAATCAGGTGTATTGATAATGCTGGACAACTCAGGGCCATATTGCATATGCAGTATCCACACACACATACACACATACTAGGGTATTTATGGAACATGTATATGATTGTTGGTTTATGTCAGTCACTTTAGTTCCAAGGATCAAAGAACTTGGCCCTATTAGCCAGAACTTAATTGTCTTGGTCACTTATCCCTATATTATGAATCCTGAATTTTATAAGGGTCCATTCACTGAGATTGGCAGTGTGTTCCTAATTGTAAAAATCATTTATTTTATCTATTCAAGCAAATGTTAGCTTGGATCTGGAACTTGAAGGCTTAACTTTGTCACACTGATCATTGGACTTTGCAGGGATTAAAAACTAAATGTGAAAATTCTCTCAGTGAATTTGTGTTGAATTCAATTTTGAGCCATCAGCTGTACATGGAAAACATGAATAATGAAATAATAGTAGATATTTTAAAAAGAACACTTATTTTATGGCATTATCCTAAATACTTCATGCACAACATACCATTACATTCTCGTAACCAGCATATAGAGTAAGGCCATCCCATTTTCAGTGAGAAAACAGAGGTTAAGGGAAGAGGAATTACTATCCATGGCCTTGTGCTAATAGATGTTAGAATGGGGCTTTGGAACCAATACCATTGACTTCAAAATTTTTGTACTCACTAGTAGCCTGTAATGCTTCATGATCAAACAAAATTTTACATAAAATTCCAAGAGTCTCACAGCCTTCCAATCTTGTGCCTGGGCCTAAGGACTCTGGGTCAAGAATCCTTTTACTAGTTGCTTGCCACCCATGTATGCCTCAGCTTCTTGCCTTCTCCAGAGTTTAATCCCTTCATTAAAACCACAATTGTTCCCTTTTGTTGACAAATTTGAGATGTCCTTGTTGAGTTTGACCCAAAGGAACCCTGGATAAGACCTCTTCTCCTTTCTAGCTCCATTCCCTTATGGGCTTTGTCTCCACTTCGGAACTACACGACTTCTAATTCGGTCAAACAGAGCTTCTTGCTATTCTCCCTGTACCAGCTTCTGAGGGCTGTGGTAACAAAGGCCCACAGACTGGGCAGTTTAAACAGCAGAAATGTGTTGCCTCATGGTTCTGGAGGCAGAAGCCTGAGATCAAGGTGACAGCAGGGCTGGTTCCTCCTGAGGGCCATCAGGGAAGAATCTGTTCCAGGTCTCTCCTTCAACTTCTGGTGCTTTGCTGGCAATCTTTGGTGTTCCTTGGTTCCTGCTGCACCCTCCCCTCAGTCTCTGAATTCATCTTCACATGGTATTCTCCTTCCTGCTTTGTGCATGTCTTTGTCCAAATTTCCCTCTTCTATAAGGATATCAGTCATACTGGATTAGAGGCTCACCTTATTCCAGTATTACTTCATCCCTTCATCCTAAGTACATTGTCAATTACCCTATTTCTTTTTTTTTTTTTTTGAGACAGAGTCTCGCTGTGTTACCCAGGCTGGAGTGTAGTGGTGCGATCTTGGCTCACTGCAACCTCTGCCTCCTGGGTTCAAGTGATTCTCCTGCCTCAGCCTGCAAGTAGTTGGGATTACAGGTACCTGCCACCACACCTGCATAATTTTTCTATTTTTAATAGAAATGGGGTTTCACCATGTTGGCCAGGCTGGTCTTGAACTCCTGACCTCAAGTGATCCTCCCACCTCGGCCTCCCAAAGTGCTGGGATTACAAGCGTGAGCCACTGTGCCCAGCCCCAATGACCCTATTTCTAACTAAGGTCACATTCCATGGCACTGGGGCTAGAGTCTCAACATATGACTTTCAGGCGAACACAATTCAAACTATAACACCTCCTGGTACATGAAACAGTTCTGTGTTTTCAACTCCAGAGGATGCTTTTCAGATTATTCTTTCCCCACTACTTTAGAGTGAATTTCTAGTCAACATTTAAGGCCATCCCCAAAGTAAATGTTTTTACGAAGATATCTCTAACTCTTGCAGGTTGATGGTTACCATTTCCAAACCTGAAGGATGCTCTTCTTGATCTGATAGGCCTCCTTACATGTGAGGGTGTCATTTGTCATTTTTTTTTTGAAACAGTAAGCCTTTCAAGGGCTGTATCCATGTCTTTTTACTTCTGTCTTTTTAGTGCTATCAAGGTGTCTGGCACACAGTGAGTGACCAGTAAAAGTTGTAGGTGAGTAAAGCAAACATTCTCCTTATTCTATTAGGGTCCTTCTTCTAACTTTCTGGCAAAGGAGGAGTAAGGCGTGGTCTTCTTGAGACTATTAATCTTACAAAATATGAGACTTCATGTTTAAGGATATGGATATTGAAAACTTGCTTTGCTAAATAAAATAAAAGAGCTAAGATGATATTTTCTGGTAAAATTGTCTGATGGCACTTTTCACTTCCAGTGTCTAAAATTTGCCAAGCTTCAGCTTCGTGCGGTCTCTCCCACTTCCTGGCAGGTGTTAGCCATTCCAGAGGTGGACCAGATGCTTGTGCAGCTGCCTTGCGTGCTCTTGACACTTTCCAAAATCAGGCTAGGCATCAGAAATGAGAAGTTATTAATTTTCCTGGTAATTTTTCTAGGACCCGCCATCTCAATATGTGTCTTACTTGTTGGTATCACAGGCTCATACCAGTTGGAATTTGAAGGCAAATCTCAGCTAAGTACCTCATTGGAGGTGCAAACTGTAATGATAAATGCGTGACTCCACTGGGCGGAGTCTCTGTGGTGGAAATACAACGATGAATGCAATTCTGAGTTCTATCAGTCCTACTGGAATACAAGTTGTTTAGTAGCCACAAATGGCTTAGCCGTAATGCAGTCAGCATTCCCAAAGTAAAGCATTTCCATTCCTGTCACTACAAAGGATAAATTAGCTCCTACAAGGGAGGGAATAGAAATAGCTCCTTAAACACTGTCTTTAAGAGGTTGGTTAAAACCCTTACCATGACTGTCTCCATCACAGACAGCTGTGTTATTTGTTGATTTTAATACTGATGATTTGCATTCACATAGTAAGGACTCAGAATTACTTTACAAATAGTCTCATTACAACTTACACTGCTGTTGCAAAGTAAGTACATGGTTAATTGTATTTTGCTCATTTTTCTAGGCAGGATCACGAGCCATTGAGTTTAATCTACCTAGAGCATACACTGATTTAATAATACACAAGATTGAGAAAACAACCACAAAGTAATGTGGTTTATTTTCTGAACAGACATTCTAGAAATTCAGTATCACAATCTAGAATATAAATGAAATGTCCTTATTTAAATATTGCTGACATTACCAGAATTTAGCTTTGGGTAGCCTTAGTGGTAAAAGTGCATGATTTGTCCTTTGGCATTTTAGAAATGGTCAAATGACATCCAGAATCAAGTCTGGTAAATACAGTGTGTGGCCCCACTGCCTGACATGAGATTGGCAATCAGAAATAAAACACTGATTTCTATTCAGGTATACCTTCTAATGTGGCTGTTCTGTAAATTTTCACATTGCCTGAAATGCTTTCAAAAACAGCAGCATTACTGGAAAAAGTGTATACAGCCTCTCAAGAGACGTGTATGATAAGTCAACATTTGAATATATAGGTTTGGGTATATTTTCTCTTAATAGCCCCTTGGCTGGGTGCGGTGGCTCACACCTGTAATCTCAGCACTTTGGGAGGCCGAGGCAGGAGGATCACTTGAGGTCAGGAGTTCAAGACCAGCCTGGCCAACATGGTGAAACCCCATCTCTACTAAAAATACAAAAATTAGCCAGGCGTGGTGGTGGGCACCTGTAATCCCAGCTACTCGGGAGGCTGAGGCAGGAGAATTGCTTGAGCCTGGGAGGCAGAGGTTACAATGAGCCAAAATCATGCAACTGCATTCCAGCCTGGGCAACAGAGTGAGACTCCATCTCAAAAACAAAACAAAACAAAAAAGTCTATCAGCAGATTTTTATGGAGGCACCATAAAGAATGTGTCATAATTACATTATCTTCCCAATATCCACACTATCCCAGTGGACCCACCCTGCTAGCAACTACTGTTTCTTCAAATTTATCTTGCTTTTTGCATAAACAACTGTTTTCTTAAAGTCCTGTTTCTGTTTAGGAAAGTCTCATGAATCCAGTTGACTTTGAAATATGAACCCCAACGGTATATATTTCCAAGCTTCCAACAAATATATTGCTCTATATTCTCAACTAGCTTAACTTTGATCCCTAACCAAAACATGTTTGCTGGTCCCATCAACATATGCATTTATGAGATCACCAATAAGATAGTATGATTTCAGGGGGTCTAGGAAAGGTGGTAGTCTCCATATATTTCTCTCATTCACTTGGATGTAGCCTGCTATTTCATTATTAGCATTTCTTTCATTTGTTCCAGATTTTGATCTTGTGAAGGGTGCCCCCTCCTAAGAGATAAGAATTTCAAACTCACATTTCGGTGTGAAGGACTTTTCTGAAGGCAAATAAAATAGGTCAATATCACAGAACATGAGGGTACTTGAAGTAAAAGAAGAAGTTGTCACTACATACAGGATATTTCATGTGTGCGTATGTATGTATTTGTGTGTCATCAGAGATCCTAAATAAACAAACATGATTATCAGCTTACACAAAAATCCAAAGATGTTTCATTTCAGTAAATTGATTCACGTTAACTAAGGATCCAGGAGACAGTCTATAATTCATGTTGCACTTCTATTTGAGTTTAGAGGGAGGAATATTTGGCTAGAGATCTGTGATCTGTTATCTGCATGGACCCAGAAATCAGACATCCAAATTTTCAAGAGCCACACTCCATTTTGAGTCTTCTGTCACATATTCACCCCAGTGCACTCATATCTGTAGATCTATATGTCCAGATTGTTGATCTAGACTATTTGAAAAATGCCAATCCTACTCTTAGGCCAACCCTTTAGGTTATCTATTCAGAAAGACATACCATTTTCAAAGGTTTGCCTAGTGGTTCTGGAGTCAGAGATAAACTTTCTCTATGAGAATATGGTTCAACAGACCCATCGTCTTTTCCTTTTTTGCATTATCTCCTAGAGAAGAATTCTAGGAATCTTGTACCATCCTAGTTTCTTAAAATCAAATTCCTCTTTCCTTGATCTTTATTTAGGGTCATGATCCAGAAAACCTTAAGAATCATTTCTATCCTCTGATCTCTTCTTAATTCCTTGTTAATTTCACTCTACCTGTAATTTACAGTGGGTATAACATTTCATATTCACAAATGTACATGTGCAAAAATGTAATTTTTGCAAAAGTAAACTTAATGTAGCTTAACAAGCTTACAATATCTGTTTCCACCAGATAGCCAAAAACTTAATCATATCCATTCAAAGTTATTCACTCACTTCCAATTAAGAACTTTTTATCTTTGTGTGCCTACTAAATTGATCCAGGAGTTTCTCTACTTTGCTATCCTTCTCCATGGAAGTTATGTAAGTTCCCAGGTGGCTGAAATATTGTGACTTACTGTCCTGGGATAAGGTGAGGGCTATCTAGCCTTCCTGTTACATCATGTCCTCTTTGACTGTTGCTAAGATGCGGCTTGTAACACTTGATCTTGCACATCCATTTCTGGCCCTGCTACATCTGCTGTGGTTATCAGAGACTCAAGCTCAGATCCGAAAGTGACCCTTGACATCATGTTAGCCCAACAAGCAAAGCCAATTAGCCCCTTCTGTGCTGTTCGTTGAGGGCTGATGAATTCTTGCCGGCCTTTCCCAGGCTACACTGAGGTGCTCACGTTGATGCCCTGCCTCTGAAGTACCCACTTCAGCTTTGGCTGGACTTGGAGCACTTCTCAGAGGCCTGCAGCCTCCTAGGCTATCCTCTGATAGGCCAGGTCTTCTCTACTAGGACCTAGGGTTTCTGACAGCGTTTACATAATCCATCCTGAACAACAGATTCATTCTAAGGTACCAACCAGTTATTCCTGGCCCCTGATCCTTCCTTCCTACTCTCTGGATGCACCTTTGTCTCTTGGGGGAGGGAAGCTGCTCTGGGATCATTACTCAAGACACTCTCCCTCTACAATTCATGCCATAAACATTCTGTGAGCCCTCCATCGTTGTCAGGATTTGGAGCTTAATAAAACATTTTTCTATAAGAAATTCCAGCTCACACTATAGGAGGACTTGCACTTAAGGCTCTTATTTCTGCTATTTTCAGCAATGTCTGATTTGATGTTGGAAATGTAGTAATAATTTCTTTCTTTCTGGCAGTTTCTGGTCACCCCTGGGGACAGTACCTATGGAAGATGGTTTTGGTTTGCTTAGGGACTTCCAGTAACCTGAAATTTCCCTCTTCTCCTTCATATATTATTTAAGGCTTGTTTCCATAAAAGTCATCACAAAATAAACCACTTTGTCATCTTTGTTGTTTTCTCTCTCTCTCTCTCTCTCTCTCTCTCTCTCTCTCTCTCTCTCTCTTTTTGTACAGGCATTGTTTGCTACATTTATTAATATGTCCAGGTTCCTTAATCTAAGAGTTGTGTCCCTGTGAAAGACAAAATGCACGTGGTAATTAAAGAGATTATTTTATTCAGGCAAACCATTCATTAATGAAGAGCAAGAACACCTGGGGTTTAGAAATGCAGGTAAACAAGAGGGCCATGAAGAAGGATAGGCAGGGAGACTTGGAGGTTTGGAGAAGAGGGTGGGGGGCATTCTTATTGTGGAATATGCCAGGCAGGGTGATTCTTTGTGGTTAGCCGTTTCCCAGAACATCAGTAAAGGATTAAGGTTCAACATCGTCAGTTCCCCTTTTTGTTCAAGAAGAATATTATTCTTTGTTCTGTAATCCAATGATTACTCAGAAGGTTTAAAAAAAGAAAGCCAGCAAAAAAAATCCTTCACAAACTTTTACTAAAGCAGACAAGGTAAACACAAGCTCTTTTTTAAAATCTTGTAAATAAACCCATCAAACCTTAGCTAACTTTGACCATGGTAAATAAATTTCCCCTTTGTTCTTTTGGAGAACTTTGTACATCTATTCAGGTTTTGTCTCGCACAACAGTCAGTCATTTCACCTTACGACAAAACCATTCTCACACTAGTACTTTTCAGCAGACAAGCTGAGCTCATGAATATACAACTCACAACTTTCTGCAGCCACACATTCCTTATAGTACAACTTTACAAAGTGGTAAAAATCAGCATGTTCATTAATAGGCCCAAGTAGATAGTCTGCAAGTAACAGAAAATAAGAGGCAAAATATAGATAAACTTAAGACTTTGCTTTGTTTCAGTACTCTGTCTTACTTGGAAATGATTTAGGTATTCAATAAATATCTATCAATTAACTAACTTTAGTGTAAATCTGAGGTTTTAAGTTGCCTAAAGATCTTGGAAATTATCTTCAAGCTGACATACTATAAAACATAATTACTATTGAAATAAAGTTTGTCATTATAATAATTTATTTGGTTAAACATAAATTTATATTTTCCATAATTTTAAACATTAATCTAAAACATTAGTAATACAAGCTTAATAAATCAGTAAACCTGTATACATTTACACAGACCATTCCCAAGTAGAAATAAAAATCTATGTATATATTACACTTAACCCTGCTCCATCAGAGAGGACATAGCTGTTTTTATTAAAACCAAAATTATTAAAGTAGTCTTGTTTCCCAAAGCTTTATCTAAACTATGTGAACTTGAATTCCTAAATCATATCCAAGTTAGTTTCTGTAAAAATAATTTTTAAATCAAGACATTGAAACTATTTGAGATTCAGTTTTCACTTATTTTTTATTTTTTTAACTGTTTTCCTTTTTGTGGAGAACGGGGTCATGCTATATTGCCCAGGCAGGTCTCCAACTCCTGGGCTCAAGCTATCCTCTCACCTCAGCCTGCCTAAGAGCTGGGATTACAGGCGTGAGGCACCGCGCCCAGCTAGATTCAATTTTCTTAATTTCTGGAAATATTAGGAATATTCAGTTTATATAAGTATTTACTTACCTCTGAAATAACATGAATAGAGCACCATTAAGAGATTTTATAATTTAACGACTAATATCACCCTGTGGTAGAGAAATATTACACATTCACACAATGAGAGGTAAAGGCCTCTCTGAATTATAAATACATAAGCATGCAGGCATAGCTTACAGTTTCAATTCTGAAATTTTAGCCATGGGTCAAGTATAAATACATGATTACAAAACTCATTGGTTCATATCAAAGAGCTGTTCTTTTCACAGCAGGTATGAATCCTTAATTTGTTTGAGCTCAATATTGACAGGTAGGCAAACATAAGAGATTAACACACCAGGTTGTCCGTCAACTCTCACCCAAGAGAGACAAGACTTCTATAAAATCATTAATCTATTTACAGAGATCACCAAATGGTCAGACCACAAAACCAAAAGAAGCCACAATCCAGCTGGGCACGGTACCTCGCACCTGTAATCCCAGCATTTTGGGAGCCCAAGGTGGGCAGATTGCCTGAGGTCAGGAGTTCGAGACCAGTGTGGCCAACATGGTGAAACCTTGTCTCTACTAAAAATACAAAAATTAGCTGGGCGTGGTGACATGTGCCTGTGATCCCAGCTACTCAGGAGGCTGAGGCAGGAGAATCACTTGAACTTGAGTGGCGGAGGTTTCAGTGAGCCGAGATCTTGCCACTGTACGCCAGCCTGGGTGACAAAAGTGAAACTCCATCTCAAAAAAAAAAAAGAAAAAAGAAAAGAAAAGAAAAGAGAAGCCACAATTAGAAATCAAGTGAGTTCTCATAAGGAATCAAAGTCAAGTCCCTGCCACGCTGCCAATGGACACGGGTCCCCAGAGATCAGGATTTGGGAGTCCAACATGAAGAGTCAGAACCACCCCTGGTCCTCAGAGCACCCATCAGGAACGGAGCACAAAGGGCTCCAACAGGCCTCCTTGCCTGGGTGGAACAAAAGGAGATTTGAAAGCAAGATGTGATCCTATCCAAGTCATGTCACCAAAGCTGTGAAAGACAAATGCCCTATAAAGTTAAGGGTATGATTTTATTCAGGCAGAACAGTCATGAATGGGGAACATCTCAAAGAAGAGGGAGAAAGCCTAGAGTTTTGAAAAGGAAGTCATGAAAAAGGATGGACTGGAAGTCTTATGAGATTCACAAGAGAAGGCATTCTTACAATGTGTGAGGGCAATGTGGCCCTTTGTGATAAGCCATTTCCCTGAACACAGAAGCTGGGGAGATTTCTTAACTGTTAAACTCTGAGGCTCAGACAAATCTAAAAATTTTCACACACACCCCCACCTTGTAGTAGGTCTCAACTGGTACAGGGGTTAAGAGTTTACAGTAGGTAAGGAGGCAGAGCTGTATAACTTGGAAAAGTTACTAAAGTGGTTTTGATTATGCTGTCTTCCAAATCAAAATCACTCATCTATTTAATAAGTTCCTTCAGGTCAGCAATTATATAGTCATATCACTTTGTAACATTGCAGCAGTTATTTAATTTCTCTCAGCATCCCTCTCCTACTCAGCAAAATTAGGAGGTTGTAGACAGGTAAAAGAATGTTCATTGCATATTTATTTATAAAACCAAAAGACTGAAAACAACCTAAATGTACGTGCATGGGAGAATGAATAAATAAAATAATTTATATTCATACAATGGGCTACTATGGCAGTAAATAATTTGATGCACACACGTTATCACAAATAGATATTAAATACAACATGTTAAGGAAGTAGAGAATGATTCCAACAGTGCATCATGTATGGAACTTTAAATTCACAACACAGAAACAATACTATGTATAGTGAATGCATATATACGGAAACCATTTTTAAAAATGAATGGGATAGACTGGTCCAATCCCTAAAACTAGCCACATGTGGCTATTGAGTGGTTGGAATACAGCCAATCTGAATTGAGATGTGCTGTGAGAGGAAGTTATACACTAACAAAAGGTAAAAATAGCTCATTAACACTTTTTAAATATTGACTGCTGAAATATTTTGGATATATTGGGTTATATAAAATAATTACTAAAATTAATTCCATTTGTTTCTTTTTACTTTAAAAAATTTAATTAACTTTTTATATTTGTTTTAAAATACCTTATTGAAATAAGAATTAATATACCAGACAATTCTCCCATTTACATTGTACAATTTAATGTTGTTTTTATATGTTCACAAGGTTGTGTAATTATCACTACAATAAATTTAAGACATTTCAGCACCCCAAAAGAAACCTTGTTCCCATTACCAGTCAGGCAATCACCAGTCTACTTTTTGTCCCTCAGGATGTACTTATAGCTTGTCATCTTATATAAATCATACAACATGCGGTCTTCTGTGACTGGCCCATTTCACTTAGCATAATGTTTTTCTTTTTAAAAAAATATGAAATGCTTCACAAATTTGTGTGTCATCTTTGCATAGGAGCCATGCTAATCTTCTCTGTATCATTCCAGTTTTGGTTAAGCTTTTGCTTTTAGAATAGTTCTAGGTTTACAGAAAAATTGCAGACAGTACAGGGAGTTCTCATATATCCATGTTCAGTTTCTCCTGCTATTAACATCTTACATTAGTATGGTGCATTTGTCACAATTCGTGAACCAATTATTTACATTATTACTTATATTCCTATTTTAATGTTTACATAATAATTGTACATATTGATGGGATACCTAGTAGCATTTTGATAATACATTGTATAGCGATCAGATCAAGGTAATTAGCATATCCATCCTCTCAAACGTTATTTTGTTGTGCTTGGAATATTCAATATCTCCCTTTTAGCTATCAGAAACTATATATTATTATTAACTATAGTTATCATACAGTGGTATAGAATACTAGACCTTATTCCTCCCATCTAGCTGTAATTTTGTCATTTAACAAATATCTTCCTATCCCTCCCTTTCTCCCTACTCTTCCCAGCCTCTAGTATCCTCTGTTCTACTTTTTACTTCTATCAGATCTACTTTTTTTTTTAGCTTCCACATATGAGTGAGAACATGCGGTGTTTAATTTTCTGTTCCTGTCTTATTTTAAATGTAGCTACTAGACATTTAAAATTACATATGTGCCTCCCATTATATTTCTGGTGGACAGTGCTGAACTAGAAGTTTATATCCCAAACATCCCAAATAGCACTTGCAGTGATATTTAAAGGGACTTTTAGTCACATTAGTAAGGTTGAATGCATTAAAGAAAAATAGACTAGGAGCAACTATGACAAAAATGTTAACAGTTGTTAATTCTGAACTATGATAGTAGAGATTATTGTTATAATATTTGTCATATATTTTTTATTTCTCAAAAAAGAAAAAAGTCCCAAAAAACTTGCATATCTCCCACTCTTATATTTGACCAGATAAAATGAGCAGTGCACTGGAATTTATTAAAAACTAGCCATGTAGGCCGGGCGTGGTGGCTCATGCCTGTAGTCCAGCACTCTGAGAGGCCAAGGTGGGTGGATCACTTGACCCCAGGAGTTTTTAATCAAAGTCACTGTCAGTACATTTGTGTTCCTATAAAGGAATACCTGAGGCTGGGAAATTTATAAAGAAAATAGTTTTGTTTATTTGGCTTACAGTTCTGCAGGCTGTACAAGAAGCATGATGTCAGCATCTGCTTTGCTTCTGGTGAGGTCCTCAGGCTGCTTCCATTCATAGCAGAAGGCGACAGGGAGCTAGAGTATACAGAGATGAAGAGAAAGGAGGCAAGAAAGAGGGGGGGAAGACACCACACTCTTTTTAATAACCAGCTCTAGCAGGAGCCAATAGTAAGAACTCGCTTATCCCTTTCACCTTGAGGGTGTTAATCTATTCATGAGGAATCTCCCTTCAGAACCGAAACACCTCCCAGTAGGCCCCACCTCCAACACTGGGGATCACATTTAAACATGAGGTTTGGAGGGTCAAATATGCAAACTATAAGGGTGGGGTGTGGTGGCTCACACCTGTAATCCCAGTACTTTGGGAGGTCAAGATGGGTGGATCGCTTGAGCTCAGGTGTTCAAGACCAGCCTGAGCAACATGGTGAAACTCTGTCTCTACAAAAAAAATACAAAAATTTGCCAGGCATGGTGGCACACTCCTGTAATCCCAGCTACTCGGGAGGCTGAGGTGGGAGGATCACTTGAACCTGAGAGGTGGAGGTTACAGTGAGCTGAGATCATGCCAGTGCACTCCAGCCTGGGCAACAGAGTGAGACCCTGTCTCGGAAAAAAAAAAAAAAAGCAAACTATAGCAGTAACTAACTTCTCTTTTACATAGGAAAGTGGGAGGTACTATGTTGGTGCAAAAGTAATTGCCATTAAAAGCCGCAATTACTTTTGCATCAACCTAATAGATAAGAGAGACCTGTCGGTCATATATAAGCATTTTAGTGGAGTAGCAAATCTCGCGAATACATACAACTTTCTGTAGCTGCTCACTCACCTTCTATGCTTTTTTTGCAGTAGAAAAACCAAACATGTTTATCAGTGTAACCCACAAGATATAGTGACTCCATAGCATGTAAACATAGAGGCAAAGGTATATATACTTTAAAGTATGCTTAATAATCTATGTTTCAAAGCATAGCCATACTTAGTTATCTGAATGTCCAACCTGAGACACTAAAATGATTAGTGATGATATAAAAAGATTTTCACAATAATGTTTCAAATTAATTGAATACAAATAAACATTTTCATAGTCTCAAGTATTATTTAGGAATAACTAATTTTTTCTTGATAAATAATCTATTAAATATTTATAAAGGTCTGATAGACTAGTTTCTTCATGAGACATTAAATCCTAATCTTATAAAAATAAAATGCACTCATATTCTATGCTGATACAATTTGGGAATGGATACACAGCTGCATTTGTTTGATTTCTTAAACCCAAATTATTAAACCAAGGATTGTTAAGCCTTAATTGTGTAAACTTGTATTCTTATATACAAATATTTTTCAGCTGGTTTTTCTGAGAAGAATTTTTTTTTCTTAGAAGGCTACCACTTGGAACAATTTTCAAAGTTTAGCTTTCTTATTTTCGGTGAAGTTTGGAAAACATTGTCTCTACAGATCAATGAGAATAGTTCCTCAAATTTAAGGTACATCATAATCTAACTTACTAAATATTTTAGAAGTAGAAAAATATTTAATGCTCAATAACAGAAGTTAGATATCTTTCTGAATTATAGACATACCTACACAGAGTTTACAGTTGTAGCCACAGATCAATGTCAACCTAGAAACAAAAATCCACTGTCCAGATCGCAAAGAGTTGCTCTCTTCCATGGTGGGCACAACATTCTTTTATTTTTTTTTAGAGACAGGGTCTCGCTGGGTCACCCAGGTTGGAATACAGTGGTGCAATCATAGCTCACTGCAGCCTTCACCTCCCTGGTTCAAGCCATCCTCTCGCCTCAGTCTCTTAAGTAGCTGGTAGCACACTACCTTACCAAGCTAAGTTTTTTGTTTGTTTTTGTTGTTTGTTTGTTTTCTTTTTGTAGAGATAAGGTCTTGCTATGTTGCCCAGGCTGGTCTCAAACTCCTGGGTTCAAGTGATCTTCCCACCTTGGCCTCCCGAGGTGCTGGGATTATAGGCAGAAGCCACTGAGCTTGGCACACAATTCTTAATTCATTTGAGCTCATAAACAGACAAGCAGAAGACCAACAGATTGGATTTTTATGTAGTTTCTCTTTTCTTTTTTTTTCTTTTTCAACGGGGTCTCCCTTTGTTGCCCAGGCTGGTCTCAAACTCCTGGGCTCAGGCAAGCCTCCCACCTCAGTCTTCCAAAGTGCTGGGATTATAGGCATGAGCCACTGCACCCGGCCTTATGTTGTTTCTTATCTAACAGAGAAGAGATCTACATCATTGATCCAACAGAAATCATCAAATGGCCAAACCATAAAACCAAATTCCCAATTGTTACTGCCATCAAATAGTGAATAATTTATCACTGTGGATGATCAAGAAAAAAACAAACCACAGAATTAATAGAAAGTGAAGGGAAAGCCTAGAGAGACAGCAAATTTAAACCTCTATGACCACCTGGAAGCAGCCAAACAAAATGAAACCAGTTATTGGGTTTAAACAGGTCACTTCTCAATCCAGGCATTTTATTTGGCTCAAGTGAGTCCTCTTCATAATCTTGGTGAAACAAAATTGGTATATTTCTTTGCCAATTGACTTTTTAAAACTTTTTATTGTGGAATATTTCAAACATATATTAACTAGAAAGGACAGTATAATAAAATCCACGTGCCCATCACTGAACTATAGTAATTGTCATTCATGCCAGTTTTCTTTCATCTAAACCCACATCCACCTTCTCCTTCCCTTCAGATTATTTTGAAGGAAGTATCACACATAGTACTTCACTTTTCCTTTTATACCTCAGTGTGAATCTACAAAAAGAACTCTTTTTTTTTTTTTTTTTTGAGACGGAGTCTTGCTCTGTCAACCAGGCTGGAGTGCAGTGGCCGGATCTCAGCTCACTGCAAGCTCCGCCTCCCGGGTTTACGCCATTCTCCTGCCTCAGCCTCCCGAGTAGCTGGGACTACAGGCGCCCGCCACCGCGCCCGGCTAGTTTTTTGTATTTTTAGTAGAGACGGGGTTTCACCGTGCTAGCCAGGATGGTCTCGATCTCCTGACCTCGTGATCCGCCCGCCTCGGCCTCCCAAAGTGCTGGGATTACAGGCTTGAGCCACCGCGCCCGGCCTCTAGAACTCTTAAAAACACCATGACTGAATCCCACATCTGCCCCGATAATTTACCATAATCCCTTCATACAATTATCCAGACAGACTTCAAATGTCATGAATTGGCCTATAACTATAGTCTATGGGTTATTTGAATCAGAATTTAAATGTGTTCTACCTATTGCATTTGGTTGATTAATCATCAGTCTCATTGAATCTGTAAATTCACCTTGTATTTTATTTTTAAAAATCTTACCTTTTATTTGTCGAAGAAACTGGGTCATTGATGCCTTAAAATGTCTCATATTCTGGATTTTGCTGATTGTATCACAAGACTTTTGTTTAATATAGTTCTCAGTCCTCTGTATCTTCCATAAACTAGTTGTTACATCCAGATATTTAATTAGATTCAGTTTTGATTTATTGGCAAGAATTCTTTATAAGAGGAGTCGTGTGCTTTTGTTGAGGGGATGTACTATCTGTCTCTTTTTTTGTGATGCTAAAATTGATCAATGGGTTCAAGTGTTGTCAGCCTGAATCTTTTATTATCAAGCTCCCGTTAAGCTCTTTATCTAATGATTTTAGGCTGATGATCAATGACCAGACCAATCATTTTATTAGGAATTCCAAAGTGGTGATATTCTATTATACCTTTATGATTTACTAGCTGGAATGCTTCTATTTAAAAATTAAAAAAACAAAACAAAACAAAACAAAAACCAAGATGAAAGAATCTGTGCTTTAAGAGAATAAATCTGAATTGATATGAAGAATGAGTAGGAAGATGAGACACTGGGCATAAACATATAATTCAGGATTCCTACAAGCCATGTCTGTGAGGGAATGAATGACCTGAACAAGGTAATAATGAGCAGGAGAAACTGGCAGAAAATGGGGCTCTGGAACTGGAGCAGGCAATGACGTGCCTGACCCATCAGAAGGAGATCATAGAACCTGTATGTGTGAAAATGTGGATGCCACTCACAGTAACAGTAAGGACTAGTGGTTTGGAGAAGGTGAAAGACGACGGATATTATTTTGTCTGTTGACATCTTTCTGTTAATGGAGACATTCTCTCCCTGCTGCATTTCCTATTGCTTTGGAAAGCCTGATTTTTAAGAGCTTTACAGTGATTTCTGTCAATTCCCTCAGGGACCTCCTTCATGATCTAATGTTTCTCACCATCTGGAAGTGGAAAGATTTTTCCCAACATCTAACCAGAATTTTTATCCCCTATTTTTGCCTCTCTGAGCTGCAAACACAATCATTTCAAGGGTTTATGGCTAGGTATTTCGATTTTTTTAAGTTTGAGGAACTGCTGTGATGACTCAGCGAATTTGGAATTCAGAAAGTTGCCTCTGAGGATCTTTTAAATACATAAATGAAGGCATTTTATTCCATTCCATTGCCCCTACTTAACCTTTTTTTCTACCCCTCTAAAAGATTCTTCTCCCTCCTGTGCTCTTCAATTACAGAGCTGTCACTTCCAAGCCTGGCCGCCTGCTTAAGTAACCTATGTGGACAGTATTTAGTTCTGTGGGTCTTTGCCCATAAATCACTCTCCTACTTTATAATCATTTATATTACTGTTCTCCTAACTCCTTTGAGTTGATCCATATTATTCTGGCATCGATGTGCCCAGGCTTGTATTCCGGATTCCAGAGCAAACTTACCAAAGACACCTAAAAAGAGATTTTTCTCTTTTCTTCTCTATTTGGTCACCATGCCATTGGCTTTTGTTGTTTGTTTGTTTGTTTGCATTGCCTGCCAATCCATTAATTCCTCAATGTTTATCAATGTTCTTCCCTGATACTAAAAAGTCACATTTAACTTAAGATCATAGCATTGAGAAATGAAATACTTTACTTCTGCTTTATTCTGGTTGTGCTGTTGCTCAGTTGAGCCATTAAGTTCAGAGAAATTTCATTCCCGTTGTATCACAACATAAATAATAGACCTCTCCCTTAAACACTTTATAGAAATTGATTTTTTAAAGTGGAACTTTTCAAAACTACACTAGAGGAGCTGGATACATAAAATAATCTCATGTAGAGACTTTCTTGAAAAGTAAACAAATGCTTTTAACGTAACAATTCCCTAACCTGTCAAATTTTCATGTATTGCATTTTTTTAATGTGATGGGTGTCTGGGGGACACTTCTGCTTTCATTTCTAATATATGCAAAGAAAAAGAAAACCCAGAGACAGAGCAGCGTACCAAGTTATGCCAACAAGTGGAGTTTTTAGGAATAAAGCACAGAGCGTCGGATGGGTTCGTCACTTACTTTCCATGGGTCATGGCTGCTTCTGAGAAAAGTATTAGTCACTTGGTGGATATGGTTAATGTGTTTTTATTGTTGGAGTGGGCACCCAGTCCTCTGTACCTCACCACCAGCTGAGAAGGGCAGTCACTGAGAAAGAAGGTTTTCCATTTGGAGCTGGTAATGGGTGCCAAAGTGGTTGGGGCCTCACATCATGTGTTTCATGACTCCTCAAACCTTGGAGAAGCAATGGGTATCTCATATTTATCTTTGGGGATTCTATAAAATAGACCAAGTGACCTTTGAAAAAGGCAGTGAATCCCTTCTATCTCAGGCTGTCTAAAAGAAGCCAGACCATTCACAGCCGTTTCAGATACAGTCCAGCCCAAGGGACATGAAATGGAGGAGTTAGCCCCACCTGACCTCTTGTGTTCTCTAGTTCCTGTGTGAGTCAAGAAAACATGTTAGAACACGTCAGATCATGGAATAGAAACTCAGTCAAGTTTTCCACACCCCAGGCCTTGTGAAGCCACCACAGAGCATCAGGGCTGATCTGAAGGCCAACATGCTATTCAGTGCACTGGGTATTGAAGACCCTCAGCCTTGATGATGTGTGGTTGAGCCCATTGTAACTGGTGTGTTGTTAATATTTTAGATATCGCCACTGAAAAAGTATTCCTTGCAAAGCTCAAAAAGGTTGCATTCTTGAAGTTAAAGTAATTCCTGAACTCTTCATTCTGCTCATTGAAAAAGATATATGAGTATTATTGAATTAGATCTCAGAATTTCCACCTGATAGATTTATACTTAGGTCTCAGTTTAGCTAAGCTCTCCAGGTTTACAGAGTGACCCAGTTAATGAAAAGCAGTTATTTGATTGATTGAAAGTTCATTGTCCTGCCTGGTATGTGTTAGTGAATTGCAAATGTAAAGGACAAGGTAATCTTTTGACATGTGTGCTGGGTGGCTCATTTTATTTTTCTTACTCAATCCAGGGTCTAAACAAGGTCATATCTTGGATAAAGGGCTCCCACAATTCTATACTTCCCACTCCCCTTTCACCCCCTATTTATAACCCAGTGAATTCTGGCTAAAATGAACATCCCAGGAAGCTGATAAGGAAAAAATAAATTTTGAGCAGTGTTATGTGGAAGAAAAGGTATTGTGTCATGAACAAGCAGTAACAGATAGTCTTAGCTCCATCTTGTAGCTGGGGACCAGAGATGTAGGGGAAATGCAGGGTACGCAGTGGAGCCATGCCTCCCATCTATGACTGTACATGTCACTTCACATCTCCACCGATTGTACCACAGACACCATGGTCATTTCCCAGATTTACCATTGAAAACCCATCCCCAAAGTGTAGCTAAACACCTGTTCTATGGGTAAGAAACCTCTAATATCCCCAAGTTTCCCTCTCTTGAAATACATTTTCCAACTCAATTACTAACTGACAATTCTTGATTTTGCCTCCTATCCCACTTGTTTTGTCTAATATAACATGCCCTAGAAGGCCAAATCTGAAACTGTCGCAGAATACTCACAGAATACTCTCTCTTTATTCTCAAAGCCTAAATGAATTGAAGAAACACGATGATCATATGCATAATTCAGATTACACTCTTGCAGTAAGGCTGGGGGTGGTGGTATGGGATGTATTGCACAATCCTTTAAAAAGATTGGATTCCTGATCCAAGTGCTCACTTTGCTTTACAGAGTACACCTGGATGAAAAGCTCTGTAGTGGAGACGGAAGGTCATCCAGGACTTGTCATGACCTGCTTAGCAAAAGAGTCCCAAAGTATAGTCTGTCCTCAGCAGGTACCTGTGAATAAGGTCCCTTTGAATCTGAAAATGCCAAAAAAATTTGTCAAAGCTTGTGACTCATCAGTAACAAACTGTAGAGACAATTAGCTAAATTCATCTAATTTGTTGAAATTCACAGTTAGGATTTTAATATGCAAGTCTCAAGTGGCTGCAGCTGTTTGCCTTTCAATGCCTGTTAAGCCTTTAGGATATCTTCTCTGTAACAATTTTAACAGCATTGAGTTGAAGCACGATCCCCACAACTTCACTGGGCCTACGTACTCTATGCTCAAAACAGTATTAGTAAAATAATAAAGATCCAGGCCATCAAAAGGACCATCTAGACAACTGGAGATAGTTTGACTTGATCCAAAGTGATCATCTCGGGTATGTTGTATTAGCATATGGACACTTGGTGAGGTTGCCAGTAAGTGATGCTGTTGCATTAGGAGAGAAGTTGTCCAGGGTATAAAGTGATGAATTCTCCAAGGTTCAGCCTATGAAATACACTAAGAAGTGTCCTTTTTTTGGAAAACGCACACTTTTAGTGCTTGTTTGCCTGTCTCATTAATGTCTATGGAAGTTACATGAAGCAAGCAGATAATCACTGTTTAAGAAAAGAGCTAAAGCAAATTGCTATCTTCTCATTACATTACATATAAGAGGGCAATGCTCTCTGTTATAAGAAATGAAGTTTTGATTTTAGTCACATTTTGAACAACTTTCAAAACTTTGCTTGGAAGGAATCCTTGAGGTTTTCCTCCCTTTGCAAATTTTACATAAAGAGTTAAGGTTTTGATAGCAGTAACCACAAAAGCATAAGAAAACTTAATTAGTGTTTGTATATCATCTACTTATATTCTTTATTTTAGATGGGGTGTTTTTGCATTTGTTTTTTGTTTGTGTTTGAGTGTGTAGATGCATATACGTATAACGATATAGGTATAAAAACATCCAGATCACTGTGACAAGATATTCCCATCCTTTGGGAACACATGGATGTGTGTTTGCCATTCATCTCCATATGTTGTGTCCGCACCTAAATCAGTCTGGCCACAAAAACCATCAGGTTTTTAAAACGCTGTTGGCTGTACCCACAATTAGAAATAGATGAGCACTCTAGATTTTTCCATAACAAACTTGTGATCAGGTAATCTGTAAAGTTAAAACAAGTATCAGATGAAATTCTGACATAATAGACTATCATTTATTAGTAAGCAAGTACTAATAATTCATAGAACTGTGTAATAAATAGGATGACTGTCTCCCTTTGACTAAAACTGTCCCAGTTTTGGCACTAAAATCCCAAGTCTGAGACTAACTCTTGAGCAAACCGGGGTCTTTGGTTATTCTATATGCAATCTTTTCTTTGTTCCCTAACCACTCTTTAGGGAACAGATTAGAGGACTGGCACCAGATTACAGCATTATACTGCTGGAGAATTGACCACTCTGAATGAATGCTTTATATGAGGCTTATGAAAAAATTCTGAAGCAAGATGTAGTCAAGCTTATAGTTGGCATATTGTGGTCACAGCCCTCTGGGCTATCAGCTGCACAAGAAACACTTAGGACTGGAGCCTCAGGTGCCATAATTAAGGGTAAATTTGAAAAATCTGCTGGACTCCTTTTCATGCAAGAATGGAGTATCTCTAAAATATTTTAGCTTATCCATAAATCTTGAAAACCATCCATTTCATGGTGGAGAACTCATTTTGGAACCTATTATATAATTAGTATTGATTAGCCATTACCTTAACCAAAGACAGTCCCTTTCTAATACTCACTGTTCTATATTTTTAAGGTATAATTTTGGTCTCAATAGCTTTTGAGGTGCAAGTGGTTTTTGTTTGCATGGATGAATTGTATAGTGGTGAAGTCTGAGATTTTACTGCACCTGTCACCTGAGTAGTGCATATGGTACTCAATATGTAGATTTTACCCTTCACTCCCCTCCTACCCGCTCCCTTCTGAGTCTCCCAAGTACCCACTTAGAATAATGGGTGAGATAACTCAGGAATGAAAAACCCAATACTGTATGTTCTCACTTGTAAGTGGGAGATAATCTGTGGGTAGGCAAAGGCATACAGAGTGGCATAACGGATTGCAAAAGACATCGCTGCAAAGACATTATTTCATTCTTGGCCGGGCAGGGTGGCTCACACCTGTAATCCCAGCACTTTGGGAGGCCGAGGCGGGAGGATCATGAGGTCAGGCAATCAAGACCATTGTGGCTAACATAGTGAAACCCTGTCTCTACTAAAAATACAAAAAATTAGCCGGGCGTAGTGGTGGGTGCCTGTAGTCCCAGCTACTCAGGAGGCTGAGGCAGGAGAATGGTGTGAACCCGGGAAGCTGAGCTTGCAGTGAGCCGAGATTGTGCCACTGCACTCCAGCCTGGGCGACAGAGCGAGACTCCACCTCAAAAAAAAAAAAAAAAAAAGAGACATTATTTCATTCTTTTTGATGGCTAAGTGGTATTCCATGCTGTATATATACTACATTTTCTTTACTCATTGACTGTTGGGCACTTGGTTGGTTGCATATCTTTACAATTGTGAATTATGCTGCGATAAACATACAGGTATCATTGCTGTATTTTTGAAAAGCCTGTACTGTTGATTGCCAGGGCAGTTAGTTGTAGCAGCCTCGAGTTTTCTGATTACACACCTGCTCATCACCACTAGCATGTGCAGTAAAACTAACCCTATGCATTTATATAACACTGTGTATGATCAAATATTTTAGAGCTGAAATACCACACGCTTCAAAAATAAGGAAATCCACAGACTGAGAAACTTGGGGCAGTATACTCTCTAAGGACAGAAAATGTGAACTATTTGCTAACAAATTTTTCACAATGTTCAGGCTGTCTTATAACAATATCAAACTTCAACAGAAAGGAGGTCAAGTCAGTTTCTCTAGAAATAACAAGATTAAAGTAAACTCATGTCATTCTAGTGAAATGTTGATCTACCAGAGTTAAGGTTTTGGGGGAATGGGGCTTTGGGGAATGGTACTTGAATTCTAGTCCTCCTTCTACCTCTTAGCAAGCTCTATAATTTCAATAAGTCATTTAACTTTTTTTGAATTTTTGTCTCCTTTGTTGTAAAGAGCGGCTGATCTCCAAAGTCCCTTCTAGCTCTCCTTTTTTTTTTTTTTTTTTTTTTTTTTGAGACAGTCTTGCTCTGTTGCCCAGGCTGGACCATAGTGGTACGATCTCGGCTCACTGAATCCTTCGTCTCCCAGGTTCAGGCAATTCTCTTGCCTCAGCCTTTCGAGTAGCTGGGACTACAGGCATGCACCAGCATGCCCAGCTATTTTTTTTTTTTTTTAATTTTTAGTAGAGTTGGGGTTTCACCATGTTTCCCAGGTTGGTCTCGAACTCCTGACCTCAGGTGATCCACCCGCCTTGGCCTCCCAAAGTGCTGGGATTACAGGCATGAGCCACCACGCTTGGCCTTCTAGTTCTTTAAAGTGTCCAAAATGTATATTATAATTCCAAGCATACCAATTTTTTACCTTGAGAGAGATAATTAACTTTTCCTGTGTTTTGCCAGCATTAAGTAGAAATTTGGCTAATTTTTACACTGCTAGCTCTTCAACCAGTCTCTTTGACTTTGGAAATGGTAGATGATGTCTCTGAAGCAGAGAATATAACCATGAACACAGTGGTGTTTTGCAGCAACTTTTAAGTGTCTAAGTCTTTTGATGCTTAACAATAGGGAGCATAGGCCGGGCACTGTGGCTCATGCCTGTAATCCCAGCACTTTGGGAGGCCGAGGCGGGTGGATCGCCTGAGGTCAGGAGTTAGAGACCAGCCTGGCCAACATACTGAAACCCCTTCTCTACTAAAAAATACTAAAAATTAGCTGGGCATGGTGGTGGGTGCCTGTAATCCCAGCTACTGGGGAAGCTGAGGCAGGAGAATCACTTGAACCCGGGAGGCAGAGCCTGCAATGAGCCGAGATTGCGCCACTACACTCCAGCCTGGGCAACAAGAGCGAAACTCAGTCTCAAAAGAGAAAAAAAAGAAAAACAATAGGGAGCATGCTGTGACCATTGAAGGAGCTTCGTACAAACATTCTGAGCGTGTGTTTACTTCATATCCAAAGACAATGCCCTAAATAGTCATTCCCTAGGAATGCAGATCTTTCAGCTTTGGCATTAAATTTCTCTAAATGGAATTTGCTATACAGATAAAGCACAAAACACAGCAAGCTTTGACTGTGAGGACATTTCCTTTGATAAAACACACTCAAAAAAAGTCAATGAGAATGATATTATTAGCCCTGTGTTTATATGAGAGCAATGATTTTTCTAATGTGAGGTGAAGATATCCAAACCAATTCACTAGAATATTTTAGTTGAATTTTCAAACTGATGTGCTGCCTTAATCTGACATCTAAATCAAGTGAGGCTGTACACTTCAGGGCACAAATTAGAGGACTGGCACCAGACTACAGCAGTTAGACTGCCGGAGAATCGATACAGGCCATTTAAGCATCAGGACTGCCTATGTTTCATTTTTGACACTGGAGTTTATGCTTATTGAGTGGGGGAGCTTTAACTCTATGGTGGCAATAAACTCATTAAAAAGTGTCAGCTGGGATTATAACACATGTTAAATAAATATCACCAGTGCTGACACACCATCTTCATTAACTCTTTCCTAGGGTATCTGGATATAAAAGGAGACTAAGGGGTTTTGAGTATAGTGGGATTTAAAAACAATTTTTCTCTCCCATAGACTTGCCACAAGTGCTTGAATCCCATTATTGGGAAGGAATGCCTATGAGCAGAGGACTTTTCTTTTTTTCTAGGAACCTGTAACAAAATGATATGCCAGCTAACACTGTTAAGAGGATTAGCTCAATGTGGTCTTGTTAGAATGAAACTCTAATTAGGTATCTGGGAATCCTGTGTTAGACAAACGATCATACTGATCAGTTGTTTTAAGGAAATACGGTCTCTTCAGAGTATGTTCTCCAAAATCACACGAATTTTAAAGGCAACAGATTGACATAACCATTGGCAAGAATGGCGTCAGAGGAAGCAAAATGCTGGGTAGCAGGACCTTGAGACATGCCCTTTATAAAATGTACTTGTGCTTCTTGTAATCAATGGCTTAGTTCTGCCCCCATCTCAAGTTCTCAATCCCAGCCCTGGCTTTCCTGAACTACATCTTTTTGATCCATAAGCGGAACAGGATCACTGCACAGGAAAGCAGTTGCGACCAGAGATGAGCTTTGTCTGCCACACTGCCTGCGCTAGTGTTGAGCGTTTACTCAGCAGCTGCGTTCCCGCAGAGTCAACTAAGAATTCATCAAAGCTTTGCTTTCAGCTCTTCTCTGGGTCCAAACGAGTATAACTCCCACTTCTGAGTAGAAATTCTTTTTAAATGTGATTGGTTAACTTTTAAATAGTTTTGTTGTTGTTGTCGTTGTTGTTTTAGAGGGAGTCTCGCTCTTTCGCCCAGGCTGCAATGCAGTGGCGTGATCTTGGCTCACTGCAACCTCTGCCTCCTGGGTTCAAGCGATTCTCTTGCCTCAGCCCCCTGAGTAGCTGGGATTATAGGTGCGGGCCACCATGCCCGGCTAATTTTTGTATTTTTAGTAAAGACAGGGTTTTACCATGTTGGCCAGGCTGGTCTCAAACTCTTGACCTCAGGTGATCCACCTGCTTCGGCCTCCCAAAGTGCTGAGATTACAGGCATGAGCCACCGCACCCAACCAACTTTTAAATAGCTTTAAAAGTTAAAAGCTTAAAAGTGACCCAAATTACCTTTTGTGTTCCGTCATTACTGGGTGTGGCTCTTCATCTGCCCCTTTCAGGCAGTTATCCTTTCCTACTTTTTTTTTTTTTTTTTGAGTTGGAGTCTCACTTTGTTGTCCAGGCTGGAGTGCAGTGATGCAATCTCAGGTCACTGCAACCTCCATCTCCCAGGTTCCAGCAGTTCTCCCTGCCTCAGCATCCTGAGTAGCTGGGATTACAGGCGCTCGCCACCATACCCAGCTAATTTTTTTTGTATTTGTAGTAGAGATGGGGTTTCGCCATGTTGGCCAGGCTGGTCTCAAACTCCTGACCTCAGGTGATCCGCCCACCTCAGTGATCTGCCAACTCCCAAAGTCTCCTACCTTTAAACAATGTATTTGCTGTGCATTTTCCAAGAATTGATGTTCATTATATATCTCACAACAGAGAACAAAAGAATTTTTATAACTATCATTGGTCCTGTAGACGTCTTCATCTAATTCACACATGTAATGGGTCATAGAATTCTTGCAGGATCCACAGTTTATGGGCCCACGGTATCATATATTTCCTAAGACAAATTAGAAAGAGTCATTAGGACCTAGGCAAGTTGTTTAATCACCCAAATAACACTCCTTCAACCAACCCATTGTCAAGAACCTAGGTGTGCCCTGCTGGCCTAGAGAATGCAGATGCTGAGCCCTGGGCTCTCAGTCTTACCATGGAGGAAAAATTTAATGCACTGTTCTGGGAATGGTGCATCTGAAAACTTAGAAATATTTAACTGTCTCCAATAATGAATTGACCTGGAACAATTCCTTATTCAATAAAGTTCTGAGTTTTAGTGAAAAAGAATGAAGCCATCTACTAAAATGTTAATCCATGCAAAGCACTTGGAAGAGAGCCCGGCACGTAGTAAGTGTCTGTACTTATTATTCTCCACTTGACCCCTTAGCAAGACTTCCTCCCCGACCAGTCACTCTCCCATCTTCTCTGGCCTGCTGTCTTCCCAGGAAAGAGGACTTCTGTGCAGGACTACATCACCCAAATTCCCTTGCCAGCCAGGTTCAGTTTGGGACCAGCCAATGGGAGGAAGTGTCAGGGAACCAGTAGGCGGGAGAAGAAAGGATAGGGAACTTCCTTCCTGCCCCCTCCAACTTCTGCCTCCCTCACTAGTAGCAACCCAGCGCCTCCATTGCTGACCTCGACCAACCTCCACCTGTGGTCCTTCCTTTACTGCAGCAATGACACTGTTTTCTTCCTTTGTTTTTCCAACCCCAGGTAAGTTAATGCCTTGCCTCTCTTGCTGGTCCCTGGATGCTTCAACATGCCATTTTTTGGTTCCTTAATGTTGGCCAAGTCTCTGTAAGTAGGTCCTTCACTAAAGACTATTAACTTACGTCAGTGGTTCTCAACCCTTGCTGCACGTGACCACCAAGGGAGCTTTCGAAAACTACCAGTGCCTGGGCTGGCATTCCCGGAGATTATTGTAACTGGCCGGGGTGGGGTCTGGCCACTGGTGTTGTGTAAGAGCATTGTAAGTAATGAAGCCAGAGTTAAGAGCCACTTATTGAAATCACCTGAGTGAATTCCAGCCTCCTGCCAAACCCCTGACTGATACAGCGCTCAGTGAATGTTACCTGTTGTGGTTGTCATTACAACAACGACTACTGCCACCTTTATTTCTACTGTGCTTATATTAATAGTTTCCTCCAGTTTACAGATAAGGAAATTTACACAGAGGTTAAGTAATTTTCTGAAAATTATATGGTTTTTTAAGTTAGAGTTCAGTTTATTTGGCTGAAAGCTCATGTTCTTTATGCTTTTTCTATGATATCCTGCAAAGGTCAGGTCTTCTCGAACTTTAAGGTACATATGAAACACTTGGGGATCCTGTTTAAGTGGAGCTTTTAATGCAGAAGTTCTGAGGCCTGAGATTCTGCTTTTCAGACAGCCTCCCAGGTGTCGCCAATGCTGCTGGTTCAATGACCAGCCTTTGAGTATCAAAGGTGTAAACAATTAGCCACTCTTTTTTTTGTTTTTCCAGCCTTCAAAATTTCCTCCCCTATCCTTATCATTTTCACCTGATGATCTTGCGTCCTACCTCACAGAAAAAAAGAGGCTTCCAAAGAGATTCTGCCAGACTCACACTGTCACATCTACCCACTTTCCCACGTTTCCTACATACTCTGCCTTCCCACCCATAGCTGTAGATGAAATATTTGTACTCACATCCAGAGCCATTCCATCCAGTGCACCAGATCCCATCTGCTCTTGCTCACCCAAGAGTATTGCTTCATGAATGTGCTCCAGTTTTGCATCATTTTTCCTCCATCCTGAATTGCTTCCATTAACATGCAAATATCATTTTTTTTTACTTTTAAAAACGAAAAATTTAGTTTGAATCCATCCCCCCACACCAACTTCCACTCAGTTTTTGTACTTATTTTCAAACAAATTACTCAAGTTTTTTTTACTTGGTCTCCAACTGTGTTTTTCTCATTGTTAGACCCACTCCACCTTAATCAGCCCTCATCAAGGTCATCAATGTGATTCATGTTGCTAAATCTGTTGGGCATTTCCAGTCTTCACCTTTTCATCAGCATTTGGTACTTGTATAATTCCCTCCCCCTTGATACAGTTTCTGTACCTTCGTCTTTAGAACACCACATTCTCTTGTTTTTTTCTTCCAGCTCACTAACAACTCCTCTGTCTTTCTCACTGGTTCTTCCTCTTATCTCTAACCTCGTTGGCAAGCTCCAGGGCTCAATCTTTGGTTCTCTTTTCTATGTACATTTACTTTTTTGATGATGTCCTACAGCAGCAGAGCTTTAAATGGCATACATGTGCCAAACTTATGCCTCCATCTCAGATCTTTCCAAACCCATAAATCCAGCATCCTATGCAACATCTCCACTGGAATATCTAATGGACATTTGAAACGTAACATGTTCAAGACTGGACTTCTGATATTCTTTCCTAAATTTATTTCACTTAGTTTTCCCCATCTCGGTTGATACAACTCCATCCATCCGGTTGCTAAGGCCAAAAATCTTGAAGTCATCCTTGACTTACCTCTTTTTTTCATACCTGATGTCCAAGCTAACATGCATTGCTATTGACTTTTCAAAATATATCCAGAATGTCGCACTTCTTACCACCTCTACTAACTACTACTACTACTACTACTACTACTACTACTACTACTACTACTACTACTATCCTTTACTGAACTCCCTGCTTGGATTTATTGCAATAGTCTCTAAAATGATTTCTTGATTCCATACTTGTTACCTAATGCAGTCTATTTTGAAAAAGCAGATAGAATGACCCTTTTAAAATGTGAGGTGGTTCTTACAACTGCGTTGTTTAATATCCTGTAAAGGTTTTCATTTCACTCAAATAATAAACCAAAGTTTTTATATCAGTTAAAAGTGTCTACATAGCCCAACCCTCTTCTTACCCTTCCCAACTTTACTTGTCTGGCCTCATATCCTGCTAATTTCCTCCTTGATCATTTCTCTCCAGGCATATTGGCTTCCATGATGCTTCTTGGAGTTTCCAGGCATACTTTTTCCTTCTTGCCTTTGTACTGGGTTTCCCTTGTCCCTGGAATGCTGTTCTTAGAGTATCTGTGTGGATAGCTCTTAGATTTCCTTCAAGCTTTTGTTCACATCTCACCTTCTCAGTGAGTCTTATCCTAATTACCCTATTTAAAATTGCAACCGTCCTTTATCCAGTACCTCTCTCTGGCTTCCCTGATTTCCACAACTCTGTTCAATTTTTTAATTTTTTTTTTTTTTTGCAGTATGCAATCTTCTTATTTATTATGCTTGATACTTATTACCTGGAGTATAAGTTTCAGCAGAACAGGGATGCTTGGTTTTGGTTTTCTAACATTTTTACAGTACCTAAACGAGTGTCTGGCACATAAATTTACTCAATTTGTTGAAAGAAATGAAGAACAGTTGTTTGATGTAGTTTTAAGATGACAGATTATAGAATACACTTAATCAAGAGCCGAGAGTATACGTTTTCTAAGTGTGGTAATGAGACTCAGACATAACACACAAACAATAAAAACAAAAGTTTCACTTCTTTCTAGACCTCGAAAGAGACCTAGACATTTCTTTGAACCTTCTGGCTATTTAAAAGTGGGATCCATTGACATGTGAAAAAAATGTCTAAGTTTTGCCCTTGTCTGATATCTCAAAGTAAACAGCTATTTCCTTTTTTCTGTGCTCTACAGCATTTGCCAGCATTTTATAGTACGAAAAAATGTCTCATGGCATGGGATTTAGGCTATTGACAGACTGTATGGGGAATCTAGAGATGTTGAGGTGATGTTCAGCGTTTCACTGCCCATAGCCCTTGGGGTAATGTTTTCAAGAAGAATCAATAATTGGAAGCCAACTAAATAGCTTTGTTCCCCTCAAATTCGAACCTGGTTACTTTATCAAGGAAACACATGTTTATTGCTTTCGGGCAGAAAATAATAAGTCAGGCAGGTTTACAAGCCCCCTTTCCATCTTGAAAGCATTTTTGTCAGCTGCTTCATCCTCAGAGAAAATTACCAAATCAAGCCTTGAAAGGTAGATGATTAGTGGTGTTGCAGGCAGCATCTCATTTCTCTTCTGGGCGGGGATATGGAGATACTATTGGCCTCCCACTTAGGGAAAAACACATTTTTGACAGTAGAGTTGTCCAAGGGCTTTTTGTTGGAGCATAAACACCACGTAACCATATGCTAATGTAGAAAAGCAAAGGAACCTGGCATGAGGCACTTGGGAAAGCTTAGATCATGGTTTACAAACAATGATTGAATAGCTGACACTTATTATGGGGGAGAGAAGAATCTCATGTCTTCTCCCCAAAAGTAATTTGGAACAAGCTGAATGGGGTCACCTGGAAAGCCTCTTCATCCTTTACGATTATCCTAATCTTTCAAAAACCAGTTTCTACACCTCTCAGGAAAATGCAGGGAAGAGCAATGATGGTTATGATAAATGGTGAGAGTCTTTAAAAGTCCAGATCCCAAGTTCAGAGAGCATTCAGTAAGGTACTCCAAACACAGAGGGATACCTGTGAATTTTCTACCTTTCAATCATTGTAGAAAAGATTTGAAAAATACCTGCAGTGACTGTGAGAGACAGAGAGTTGCAAGGTCTTGTGTGCCTTTCAAAGTCAGGAAAAGCCAGGACCAAAGGAGCCTGAAGAATCTTTATCCACACCGGGGTGCAGACATTGGAAACAAGTGGAATGGGAATCCAAGCATGACTTGCAGATTGAATCAATGTGTGTTCTACACACTTGTTATGGTGTTTTTTGTATGAGTATACTACTAGGTAAGGTCTATAGGAATCCTTCAAGCTAGTCTCAGAATTGCATGAGAGCCAGCTACTAACAGTCAACTATGCCGCCTGCACCAGCCGTGCTGTCCCGAGTGAGGAGACTCATCCAGTATTCCCTTTACGTGTTGTGTTTAATTATCTGTCATTTCATATGCATAGAGTATCCTTCCCTTCCCATAACATAGGTAACCACTTGAAGGTGATGGAAAAGCATGGGGTTTGTAGATAGTCCTAGCTTTGTGTTTAGTAGTGCAGGAGAGAAGAAACTGTAGGGGAGAAGAAATCTTTTCTTATCCATTGCGTGTTCATGGCTGAGACTCCCGTAAAGAAAGACAGATTAACAAGAGAAAAGCATACAAATTTAATATAAGTTGTACGTGACACAGAAGCCTTCATAAGGAAATGAAGACCTGAATAAACGGATAAACCTGTGTCTTTTTATGCTAAGTCTGATGAAGAAGTGGCCTTGGAAAAGAAGCATGATTAGATAAAGGTGCATGATCTAATGGTAATAAACTTGGGGAAACAGCAAGTCCTGTTTCTCCAGATTCTTCTGTGTGCCTGTATCTTCAGAGATTAGGATATGCCTGTCATCCAGGTGCCTCTGGAAAGAACCTGCTTTGGGAGAGAAGGACCAGGGCAAGATGGGAATGGCCTTCGTTTTTCTGCTGTTTTCTCAAATGGCAAAGTGCCATATATTGGAATGGCATGTCCTGACTCCATCATTAACTGTAAGTAAAGGGCCAGTCATTTAACATCTGAGTCTTATTTTCCTAATTCTATTTGCAAAATGGGAAGTTAATCAAAATAATACCTTCAACACAACGTAAGGATTCAGTGTTGAAGGCAATTGTAAATTCTACAAATGTTAGTTTCCCCAGTGACATGTAACTGTGTGGCTTATGGTATAAGTTAGTTATAGTTTTTCATCTGATTTTCTTGGTCTTTGCTGAACCATCTCAATCATGTGTTCTTAAGAAATTGGGTTCTCAGATTGGGAAGGAGGTCGTGAGAAAATCAGACTGCACCTCTTTAGTACAGCCATTGTGTGCCTGTTGCCTCTGCTTATATAAATATTTTACTTTCACGAACTTCTACAAAGTTTGACCAGGGCTACTTGGTACCTTCTTCTCCTCCATACTCCTCTATGCAAATTGATGTCTCTGAATAGCATCAAAAATGGGCATTTCATTTGGTTATTGCCTCAAGAGAAGTACACTTCTATAGATGTTTTAAAGGGCAATAGAATATTTCCATGGGTTTAACACCTTGGGCTTCAATTGTATATACATTATTTTTTTTTAAGATTCTCATTCATGCCCTTAATGACCAACATACTATTTACCACCTGCAGGAGTGATTATATTAGCAGAAGGGACATTAGAGACATTTGTAGAACCCAAAATGATGCCTTTCAGGAAGTACATGCTCTCTCTTCCAGCAGGATGTTGCCACTGCTGTAGTATATATAGAAAAGACATTAGGAAAAGGATGTTAAAAATAGATGAGGCAAAAAATCAAATTACTTCTCCAGCAACCGTTACCATAGAACCAACCACAAATTACCGAGGTCAAGGATAGGATATTAAATAGAAGCATACACAGAAAGAGAGGTAAATGAGCAGAAGATATAGGTAAGTGGATACAGGGCAAGATCTTTCTTCTGAACAAGTTTCTTGTCAAGGTCTCACATCTTTTTAATAATTTCTTTTTCTTTTCTGTCTCAGTACTGATTCTTTTAAGAAGGGCAGTAGTAGTTACAAAGTTATAATTATTTGCTGAAGTTTTCTTTCATAAATAGTGCAGAAGACCATATTGGTGATTATAACTCCTTGCCATTAATAAGGAATATACCAATTGATCTTATAAGACCTTTATTTCTTCCCCCTGGACAGTCCTGTGGTCAGTCCGAACTTGCCATAAATAACTTGTATGGTTTTTGGCCATTTTTCCCAATACAATGTAAAGGGCTTTTTAAAATGTGAGACAGCGTTTCTCTCTCTGTCACTCAGGCTGGAACGCAGTGGCACAACCATAGCTCACTGCATTCTCAACCTCCTGGGCTCAAGCGATTCTCCCATCTCAGCCTTCCAGGTAGCTGAGACTACAGGTATACATTACCATGTCTGGCTAATTTTTATATTTTAGGTGTTTCATCATGCTGCCCAAGCTGATCTTGAACTCCTGAGCTCGAGCAATCCACCTACCTCAACTTCCTAAAGTGCTGCGATTTACAGTTGTGAGCCATTGCACCTGACCCATACTTTTAATAATGAACATTGTCCTAGATTCAAAAGAGTCAATAGTGGAATGTTGGCAATCTATAAAGTAACAGTAATAAGTTTATATTTCTGCAGGATTACATTCTAGAGCTCTATAGAGTATCTTACCTAATCTTCCCTCCAAAAGCTGGATACAGTTGATATTAACCATTCTTTTTTTATAGCTGAAAAAACTTGATTAATAGTGGCCTGCCTGAACATCTGAAAGCCCATTCTTTATCTGCCTTCACCTTTCTTTCTTATGTGATAACTTCTTTTTTAGGGAAAAAAATCTATAGAATGGAAAGTTTAATAAAGCAACTTTTTATATCCCATTCTCTCACGTGGGGTCTTTTCAGTCTACCTTTGCTTTTTACACCTGTCACTAGAGTTCCTTTCCATTTTCACCTTTTCCTTTTCAATTTGAGGACAAGGTTAGAAAGAAAGTAGAATAGGACATCTTATGCTGTAGCCATGAATATAATAAGGTATTTGTGAGAGTTAATTAAACTAAAGGGCTTTTGCACAGCAAAAGGAACAGTCAGTGGAGTAAATGGACAACCTACAGAGTGGGAGAGAATCTTCACAATCTATATACCTGACAAAGGACTAATATCCAGAATTTATAACAAACTCAAATCAGTAAAGAAAAATAAGTAAGCCCATCAAAAAGTGGGCTAAGGACATGAATAGACAATTCTCAAAAGAAGATATGCAAATGGCCAACAAACATGAAAAAATGCTCAACATCACTAATGATCAGGGAAATGCAAATCAAAACCACAATGCAATGTCACCTTACTCCTGCAAGAATGGCCATCATCAAAAAATCAAAAAACAGTAGATGTTGCCATGGATGCAATGAACAGGGAACGCTTCTACACTGCTTATGGGAATGTAAACTAGTACAGCCACTATGGAAAACAGGGTAGAGATTCCTTACAGAACTAAAAGAACTACCACTTGATCCAGTAATTTGACTAGTGGGTATCTACCCTAAGGAAAAGAAGTCATTACTGGAAAAAGATAGTTGCACATGCATGGTTATAGCGGCACAATTCACAATTGCAAAATCATGGAACCAACCCAATCAATGAGTAGATAAACTATGGGGGGTGTGTGTGTGTATATATATACACACATATATACACATATATACATATATGCACATATGTATACATATATACACATATACACATATATGCTGGAATACTATGCAGCTATAAAAAGGAATTAACAGCATTTGCAGTGACCTGGATGAGATTGGATGAGACTACTATTCTAAGTGAAGTAATTCAGGAATGGAAAACCAAGCATCAGATGTTCTCACTGATATGTGGGAGCTAAGTTATGAGGACTGAAAGGCATAAAAATGATACAATGGACTTTGGGGACTTGGGGGGAAGGGTGGAAGCAGGGGTGAGGAATAAAAGACTACAAATATGGTGCAGTGTATACTGCTCAGGTGATGGGTGCACCAAAATCTCACAAATCACCACTAAAGAACTTATGTAACCAAATACCACCTGTACCCCAATAACTTATGGGGAAAAATCCTCTTAGAAAAGATATTTATTGGATTTTGTAAATCTGGGGAAAAAAAACCCCAGTTTTTAAGGAAAATTAACACTACCAATTTTAGCTAAAGAGAACATACAAAACTGGTATACAAAATTGGTATATATTAAATATACCAATAAATGTGATAGGATGGGAAAATTTTAAAAAATATTGTTCAAAATTACTGCTGTTTAGACTTACAGATGAACTCTTTCAGTCTTTGGAGGATGGATAACAGAATATACATAGTGTCTTAAAATACAGGGAAAAAAATAGAAGTGTGATGTTAATACTTGACCAAGTATCACACAAAAGGAAACTTCAGGCAAATCTAACTGGAGAACATCGATGCAACTGACCAAAGCCAGCAGCAATGTGGAAGTTTTAAACAGTTTAACTTTTATGTGAATACCCAAGTTATAACAGCAAAAAGGTTTATTATAAAGCTTTTTATAACTCTAACTTCATAGAGTTGATCTATTATGTAGCCAATTTTTATGGACCAGGGGTTTACTTTGATGATTAAGACAATATGAAGGAGAGGATCCTAGATCACAATTGCCATCACATAGTAGAGAAATAATAATAATAATAGATCATGATTCAAACCGAAAAAGTAGTTGCCAATGGATCAAAGCTTTTCACAGTTTGCCGTATAATTCTTAGGTTAAACTGACCCAGAAGCCTACAAAAGAAAGCATAGGGATAGTTTGTCTGGTTAGTCAGCAAAACTTAGTAGTCCACCATCTCTAGCACAATAATTGTTCACTTTGGGAAGCTTTCATTTGTGAGTTATTTTCACTCATTGGACGCCTTGGTGTCCATTCTGCAGTTGCCACTGGGGACACTGTGGCAGGGGTTTTCCTTCACATTGTTGTTCGCAAAATGAAGGACTGCCAACTTGCTTGAGAATGAGATTGAAAAAGATATACATTTTTTTTTTCTCCTGTAATGTACCATCCAAGTTATTTGGCTTCATAAGACAGTGGGGACTGTTCGCTCTTTCTTTAATTTCTGGGCAAGGCAGTTTAACCCAGGATTGAACAAAATTAAACCATAAAATATTAAATTACAGGGCTGTTCGGTACAATTAATAGGTGAAGATGCTCTCTGATTCTCTAACATGGAAACAGCATGGCAGATTTCTAAATCTTTGTTATGGAACTTGTTCTTCAAAGAGTACAACTGTTCAATGAAATATATTTTGGGAAACCCTAGACATATTCAAGTAAAAGTTAAGAACAGTAGAAGCATGTGGGATATCTCTATTTTTAATCATTATTTCTGAAGGGCTGGTACAAGACAACAAAATAAGGAATTTAATGATTCGATGTTTTAAAAAAGAAGATACCATTTTCATTTGAAGACTGTGATTTTTCTCTTATAAAATGCAAAAGAATTAACTAAAACACTATCAAAATTTATTTTAGAAAATGCAAAAGAAGATTACTAAAACATACAACCTGTCCTAAAAAAGGTTACAAAGTAAAATAAAAACCTTAAAGCTCCCTTTCTGACCTTCAGATGAGTGCTTGTTTTAAAAGAGAATAATGCAAAAATCAACTTTTGATTTAGTGAGAATTCTTGTTGAAAATTTCATAAATGATTTTTCTGGTGTTCATATACCCACTTGGTGGACTCTGTCCTATTAGGGATTTAAGTCTGCCAAGTTCAACATCCTACTTTTTATTAAAAATCTCTCTTTGTGGCTAAAAATAAATGCTTCTTAGACTTCTTCATTTTCATCACCAGCACTAGCAATGGTTTATTTCTCCCATAAGAGCCATTTTTCAAAAATATATGAAGTTTTTATCACTTAAGAGCAGTTACTGCTCATGAAAGAGAAAGAAGAACAGAGCTAAGGTGAGCTACTTACAGGATAAGAAGCAGCCAGCTCACCGTTCATGAGTAGTGGTATTGGGACAGGCCTCTACATATCAGGCCATTAGTTTGTACAATTAAAATCCATGCCACCACAAAACTACTCATCACTCTGTTGCATGAACCTTTGAGGTTGCCTCCAAAGAATACAAACTGTGTTATTAAGTCCCTGAATGCCAAGAGTCTACTGAACTACAAATAAATACAATAATAATACTTATCACCAAGAAGGTTAGGTTTACTATTTTTGTATAGCCTTAAAAAACATTTTGCTCTAGGTCACCTAGGATTAACTCATTTTAGCTAAAAATATCACACAGCATGTATTGTTTTTGCTACCTGTTAAAAAGTGTGTGTAATATCTGAATGTGAGAGATTATGTACTCTAATAATGTAACATAAGTGCATTCAGCAATGAATAATGCATGGGCATCTCCAAAATAATAGTGTGTGGCAGATTATAGATCATCTAACATTAAATAATTCATCTGCTTTACTGCTCTTACATCATAGGGTTATGAGTCTCACTTAACACATTAGGAAGCATAGACACTAAAAAGTTAACTGGCCTTTTTAGGACTTTATGGGAAATGGTTGGAGAGGAGAATGGAAGATAAAAAATTTTAAGCTTCAAGCCATTTCCTCTGTTTTGGTTTTCTGATTAAAAAATTTTCTAATTTTAGCTGATTGAATATTCTTGACATACTATTGAGATATATTTAAAGCAGAAGCAATATGCAGACTTATATACAGAAGAATGTAGCAAATCATTTAAGGTCAGCCGAAGTGCCTGAAGTTGCATGTAATTATTACATGGGGAAAGACAATCTCCTTTAGCCTTGGAGATCTTAACTGAGACCCAAAATACTGAAGCAAACCACTCATTGGAATTGAGTGCTTCGTTTATATGGGAGGCAATTCAGAGCAAGTAGAATGAAGCCAATAGAAGGTGTTAATAATCAGCCTGTCACTGTAAGTCATTAGTTGCCAGGCCCACTGATAACTGCTCTACCCAAAGCTAAGAAAGGTTAGATATGTATTTACTAATTCCTATTTTTCACTGTTGAAGATGCTCATGGAGCTTCCGTGCCCTGCTCCTCCCTGCCTGTCCTATTTGAGCTTAACATGTTCCAGTGGCTGGAAATTGCTCTCAGTCAGAGTGACGTGTAGATGAGAAACTTAGTTTGATACATGAACCTGCAGGTGTATATGGGAATAGTGAAAGCAGAGAGGATGTACGTGGTCAGCAAAGGCTTCAGCTACAATTCACCTCTGGTACTACCCACATTCACTCCTGTCCCAAGTTGAGTTAAATTTGTCCGATTAGAAATTCTTCAAAGTCATGGCCAGACAAAACTAATTTTTGAAAGACTAGGAAAAATGGTTAAAGTGATCATCTGTAGCCTACTGCTGCAGCTAGTTTCAAGATCATTATTTATATTGATCATCTTCCTCTGTGATGCTTTCTAGATTCTTCTCACTCTCAGCTGCTGTAGGCTTTTGCCAGGGAGGTAATTTGTAATCTCATCTCTGAAAATGTTCCCCCATTTTTTCGTTTCAACCTTTGTCAAACTTAGTTACTGCAACTACCCATCAATGGCTATTACTGGGAATTGAGCACCAAGACACATTCCTATTAAATCCTGATTTTTTTCCCTTGCCCTCATTATATAGCAGCAACAATATCTTCTCATGATAGTCAGATACTTCAGTCAGTATTGTTATTTCTTTCTTTACCTCTTGGTCTAGTTCTAAGGGACTAGGTGGTACCAGTAGCTTTGGGTTTAGTGAAACCCATATTTTGTCCCCCTGGTATAAAACTTCCTTTCCAGCAATAGAACTTACAATCCACCAGGGCCTGATGTAAAGATAGTACAAATTTCCCAAATGGGCCACTGAAAATGATGGTAAGAATAGCCACTTCTTACCTAATCCTTTGTTCATGATCTCATTCTCTATCTATAATCAACATAAACCATATAACACTTATCGATTCAAAGTGTATTCTCTATTTTGAAGGATAGCACCCTTACTCATGCTGTCATACCCAAGTTGGATGGCTATAAAAAGCCATCTCAACATTATCAGTGAGACCAGCAGCTGTGAGTGCTGCTGTTTATGGTAGAATCAGTGAACCCCACAATCTGTACTTCCAATGTCACCACAGTATGTATCCTTTGAGTCTGAGGCAATATTACATTGGTAAATCAGATATTTTGAAACTTTGGATAGTTGTGCTAGCCATTCCCCTTTTCTCAAACCCATCGTAACTTGAATATATCATAAGTTGAAAATGCTTTCAATATAATAACTTACAGAATATCATAGTATTGCCCAGCCTATCTTAAACATGCTCAGAACACATACATTAGTTGACAGTTGGGCAAAATCATCTAACCTAAGCCTATTTTCTAATGGAGTGTTGAATATCTCATGTAATTTATTGAATACTGTACTGAATGTGGAAAATAGAATGGTTGTATTGGGTACTCACCATTAATGTACATAGCTGAAAGCACACTGGGTCTGAAGAATGTTTGAAGAATTGGACTACAATCAATTGCTGGATGATGGGGAGGCTACAGCAACAGGGTTATTAATTTCTCTCTCTTCTGATGAAGCTCAAGAATAGCTGGTAGAAGGCATTGGTGCATGGACACTTGATGGTTTAGCAGGCATAGTGTTAGTCAAGAAGACATCGAGTATTGTTTACCCTCATGAGTGGCTGGCTGCCTGGGAGCTGTAGCTCACTGCTACCACTGGCCAATATCAAGAGAAAGTATCATACTGCACATGCTAGCTCTGGAAAGGATCAGAATTCAAATTTCTAAGTACGATTTGCACTGAATGTATGTTCCTTTCGTACCATGGTAAAGTTGAAAAATTAAAAGTTCATCTATCATAGGTAAAAAATAAATAAATAATGGCCATTCCACTTGGGGTGAGATGATATCTCATTGTGGTTTTTATTTGTATTTCTCTGAGGCTCAGTGATATTGAGCATTTTTAAATACAGCTGTTGGCCATTTGTATGTCTTCTTTTGAGAAATGTTCATTCATGACCTTAGCCTACTTTTAAATGGAATTTTTTTTTTGTTGAGTTGTTTGAGTTCCTTGTATTTTCTGGATATTAGACCCCTGCTGGATGCATAGTTTGCAAATGTTTTCTGCCATTTAACAGGCTGTCTCTTCAGTTTCGATTGTTTCCTATGTTGTGCAGAAGTATTTTAGTTTAATATAGTCTCATTTATCTATTTCTGATTTTTTGTTTTCTGTGCTTTTGAGGTCTAATCCATAAAATATTTGCTTAGACCAACGTCCTGAGGCATTTCCCGTATGTTTTCTTCTAGTGGTTTTATAGTTTTCGGTCTTACATTTAAGTCTTTAATCCATCGTGAGTTGATTTTTGTATATGGTGAGAGACAGAAATCCAATTTCATTATTCTGCATATGGATATCCAGTTTTTCCAGCACCATTTATTGAAAACAGAGTTCTTTTCCTAGTATGTTCTTGTCTTTGTAAAAAAAAAAAAAAAAAAATTAGTTGGCTGTAAATACATGGATTTATTTTGGGGTTCTCTATTCCATTGGTTTATGTATCTGGTTTTATACCAATTACGTGCTGTTGTAATTGTTACTATACAAAATTGTTACTATAATTTTGTAGTGTATTTTGATATCAGGTAGTATAATGCCTCCAACTTTGTTCTTTGTGCTGAAGATAGCTTTGGCTATTCGGGCTCTTTGTTTCCATGAGAATTTTTGGATTGTTTTTCCTATTTCTGTGAAAAATGACATTGGTATTTCAATAGGGCCTGCACTGAATCTGTAGATTGCTTTAGGTAGAATGGTAATTTCCATTTGTATCCTCTTCAACGTCTTTCTTCAGTGCTTTGTAGTTTTTCTTGTAGCGGTCTTTCACCTTCTTGGTTAAATTTATTCCTAGGTATTTTATTTTGGTAGCTACTGTAAATGGAATTACCTTCTTGATGTCTTTCTCAAATAGTTCATTATTGGTGTTATAAATACTACTGATTTTTGTAAGTTGATTTTGTGTCCTGCAACTTTACTAAACTTTTTTTCTTTTTATCAGTTCTAAGTTTTTTGGTGGGGTCTTTAGGTTTTCTAGATATGGGATCATGCCATCTGCAAAGAGGGACAATTTGACATCATCTTTCCAATTTGGATGCCATTTATTTAGGTGTTTTATTTATTTATTTATTTAGCCTGATTTCTCTGCCTAGGATTACCAGTACTATATTGATTAGGAGTGGTGAAAGTGGACATCCTTGCCTTGTTCTAGCCCTTAGAAGAAAACCTTTTCTGCTTTTCCCCATTTAGTATGATGTTAGCTGTGAGTTTATCATATAAGGCCTTTATTATATTGAGGTATGTTCCATCTGTGCCTCATTTATTGAGAGTTTTCATCATTAAAGACTTAAATTTTATCTAATGCTTTTTTTGTATCTATTGAGATGACAGGGTTCTTGTCCTTCATTATGTTGATGTGATGTTTTACATTTATTGATGTGCATATGTTGAACTATCCTTACATCTCTGGCAAAAATCCCACTTAATCATAGTGTATTAGCTGTTTGATGTGCTGTTGGATTTGTTTTGCTAGTATTTTGTTGATATGTTCATGTGTCATGTATGTTCATCAAAGATATCGATTTGTGTCTTATTGTTGCATCCTTGTCTTGTGTTAATATCAGGTTAATGCTGGCCTCATAGAATTAATTAGAGAGAATTTTCTGTGCTTTGATTTTTTGAAATAGTTTGAAGAGAATTGGTGTTAGTTTTTTTGTGAATTTGGTGGAATTCTGCAGTGAAGCCATCTGGTCCTGACTTTTTTTTGTTGGCAGGCATTTTATTATTGAGTCAGTTTCATCATTAGTCTGTTCAGGTTTACTGTTTCTTCTTGATTCTATCTTGGTAGGTGTATGTATCCAGAAATTTGTCTGTTTCTTCTGAGTTTTCAAGTTTGTTAGTGTATAATTGTTCATAATATACTCTGATCTTTTATATTTCTGTGGTATCACTTATATGTCTCTATTTTTATTTCTGATTTTATTTGGATTTTCTTTTTTCTTGGTTGGTGTAGCTAGTAGTTTATCAACTTTTGCTTTTTTCCCAAAAAGCCAGCTCTTTGTTTCATTGACTCCTTGTAATTTTTTTTAGTCCCTCTTTTGTTTAGTTCTGCTCTGATCTTTATTATTTCTTTTCTTCTATTAACTTTGGGTTTGGTTTGATTTTGTATTTTTTTTAAATTTTTTGAGACTTGTTTTGTGTCCCAGCATACGGTCTATCCTGGAAAACATCCCATTTGCTGGTCAGAAGAATTTGTATTCTATAGCTATTATATAAAATGTTCTATAAATATCTGTTAGCTCCATTCGGTCTACAGTACGATTTAAATCCTATGCTTTTCTGTTAATTTGCTGTCTAGATTATCTTTTTAATGCTGAGAGTGGAGTATTGACGTCCCCAATTATTATTGTATTGGAGACTATATCTCCCTTTAGATCTAGTGATATTTGCTTTATATATCTGGGTCCTCCAGTACTGAGTGCATATATGTTTAGAATTGTTTTATCCTCTTGCTGAATTGATCTCTTTATTATATAATGACCTTCTTTGCCTCTTTTTACTGTTTTTGACTTAAAGTCTGTTTTAATTGACATAAGTAAGCTACTCCTGCTTGTTTTTGGTTTCTGATTGCATGGAATATCTGAATATCTTTTTCCATACCTTTACTTTCAGCCTATACGTCTTTAAAGGTGAGATGAGTATCTTGTAGGCAGCACCTAATGGGGTCATTTTTTAAAATCTATTCAGCCAGTCTATATCTTTTAAGAGAAAAGTTTAATCTATTTACTTTCAAAGTTGTTATTGATACTGGAGGCTTGGTTACTCATGTCATTTTATTTATTGATTTCTGGTTGGTTTGTATATTCTTTGTTCCTTTCTTTCTCACTGTTTATCAGTGTGCTTTGGTGGTTTTCTGTAGTGGTAACATTTGCGTTCTTTCTCTTCCTCATTCGTATGAATATTTAGCTCTATGAGTGGGTTTTATACTTTCGTGTGTTTTCATGATGGTAGATAACATCTTTTTGCTTCCCTTAATCAATTCTTATAGGGTTAAGGGCTGGTCTAGTGATTATTAATTTCCTTAGCTTTTGTTTATCTGGAAAATAGTTTATTTTTCCTTTATTGATGAGCGATAACTTCATTGGGTATATATATATTTTTTATTTGAGCACTTTGAATAAACCACTCCATTCTCTCCTGGCCTGTAAAGTTTCTGCTGAGATATCCACTGTTAGTCTGATGGGGGTTTTCTTATACGTGACTAGAAACTTTTCTCTTGCTGTTTTGAGAATTCCTTTGACTTTTGACAGCTTCACTATAATGTGCTGTGGACAAAACCTTTTGCATTGTGTCTGTTTGGAAATCTGAGCTGCCTGTATCTGGCTGTCTAAATCCTTGGTAGACTTGGAAAGTTTTCAGCTATTATGTCATTAAATATGTTTTCTATCCTGTTTATTTTCTCTTTGCCTTTTGGGACACAGAAAATTTGAATATTTGGTTATGTTATGTGTTTCATATGTCACATGGGCTTTGTTTATTCTTTTTTAAAATTTTTGTTTGACTGGATGATTTTGAAAGACCCGTCTTCAGGTTTTGAATTCTTTCTTCTGCATGACTTAGTCTATTGTTGAAACTCTCAAGTATATTTTTCATTAGTTGAATGAATTCTTTACTTCCAGAGTTTCTGTTTGGTTCTTTTTAATGATACCTATCTCTTTGGTAAATTTCTCATTCATATCCTGAATTGTTTTTCTGATTTCTTTACATTTTTCTTCTCTTGTATGTCACTGACTTTCTTTAATATCATTATTTTGAATTCTTTTCCCAGGATTTCATAAATTTCTTAATGGATTCTATTGCTGTTTCTTTGGAGGTGTCATATTTCCTTTTTTATATCTCCTTTGTCCTTATATTGATATCTGTGCATCTGATGTAACAGTCACTTCTTTCAATTTTTTCAATTTGCTTTTGTAGGGGAGGACTTTTTCCTGAAAATGTATCCATGGTGTTGGCTGGGAGGTTACTTTGCCTTTGATTCTGGATGCATGCAATAATGTATGCATATCATTTCATTAACTATAAACAGTATTAGTAGCGTTGGTGATTTCCTCAGTGACTTAGGGTGCCATGTCAGTAGAGGTTGTGGTAAGTTATGCTTGGAATGGAGATATCAGGTGGGCCCCAGTGCTGTCACTGGTAGGCTGACTATGGCAGCTGTTCCTGTGTCCCCGGGTGGTATACACTGGCACCAGTGTCAGTGGGTTCAGGCAGGCCAATTCTTGGGCCTCTGGCTGGCTGGCTGGGGTGCCAGCAGTGGCATTGGTGGGCTGGGTGAGTGAGTGGGTCTTTGGGCTCCTCTGCAGTGTGGCATGGACAATGGTAGAAGCAGGGGCAGGATAATCCCCTGGCTTCCAAGTAGTCAGCACTGATGTCAGTAGTGACTGTAACAGATTTGGTGGGCCTGTCCTCAGGCCTGCCGGTGGGTGTCAGCTGTGGTTGTAGCAGCAGGTTGGATGGGCTCATCCTCAGGCTTCCAGGAGGAATGCTCAGATACCAGTGATGGTGGATGGGTCAGGGTGATCTCCAGGCCCCCAGATGGGGTTGGAGATGCTTGGTTAGACACTAGCGGAGCACTTGGTCAGGCACTAGTGGGAGTGGAGCTGTCCTCAGGCACCTTGCTAATGTGTGTAGGTGCTGGCTATAGCAGGCATGAATGGGGTGATCCCAGGCCCCTGGCAGAATGCTCAAGTACAAGTGGAAATGGCTGTGCAGCCTCCCCACTGCTGGGGAAGGTGGAGTTATTTTAAGTGGCGGTAGCCATAAACAGAAGTCTGGGAAGCATACACTTTGGCCCCAAGTGTTGGCTATAAATGGGGTTCCCTTTCCTTAGGACACATTTAAATGTACTGTGGTGCTGCTACTGGAAGTGAAAGAATTACTACCAATAGTTATGCTTTGGCCCTGGCAGCAGCAGGAGTCAGCAGTGGTGTACAACTGGGCAGGGGATGTCAATGGGGTTCCAGAGATATCAATGTTGGGCCCCAGGGCAGAATCCAGTTTGGTGGGGGATGGGCTCTCAAAATGGTGCCCTGCTGTAGCTGCTTAGGACTTGGAAGGTACGTGAGACCCAGTGTGAACTCCCTCGCTGGAGCAATCTATTGTGTAGTCTCCAGGTTGACCCTAATGTTAGTCTCAGGGCCAGTGAGGGTTGAGGGGCTCTAAAGGAGTCCATGAGGGAACGTGTATCACTGGGGTTTATTCACTTACCCTTTCCCCTCACTTGGAGGCCTCTCCAGGCTCCAAGCCAATCTTGATGGAGCAGGCTGCCTCACTTTTTTCTCCTTGCTTGCTTTGGGTGTTTTCTGTCACTTCTCTATTGAATTCCAGCATCCTCTCTTAGGTGATCTATTAAAGTATGATTATCTACTCGCTGTTTTGCATTTCTATATGCTAACCATGAATATAGGAGGAGGCAAGTAACAGATGACTAGTCAGCCACTGAAGCCCCTGGCATCACATTTTTTTCATCTACTAATCTATTAATGGACATTTGGGCTGCTTTAGCCTCCAGGCTATTGAGAATAATACTGCAATGAACATGGAAATGCAACTACCTCTTCAAAATCCTTCTTTCAGTTTTCTTGGATATATACCCAGAAGTGGGATTGCTGGATCATATGGTAATTCTCTTTTTTTAACATGTTGACAATTTCTTTGCTGTTTTCTTTAGCAGCTACACCATTGTACTATTTCCACCAATAATGCCTAAGTGTTCCAACTTCTCCATGTCCTCACTGACACTTGTTCTTTTCTTGGTGTGTATGTGTTTTATAGTGGCCATCCTAATGACTGTGAGGTGTTACTGAATTTTCATTTCTTTTATGACTAGTGATATTGAGCATCTTTACATGTTTTTCAGCCATTTATATATCTTCTTTAGAGAACTGTCTATTCAAATCCTTTGCCCATTTTTAAATCAGATTATTTGTTGATGTTTTTGAGTTGTAGGAATTCTTTAGGCATATTGGTTATTACTCCCTATGTGGTTTGCAAATATTTCTTCCAATTCCATAGGTTATCTTTTTCACTCTGTTCGGAGTTTTCTTTGCTGCACAGAAGGGTTTAAGTTGAATGTAGTCCCATTCTCTATTTTTGCTTTTGTTGCCTGTGCTTTTGTGATCATATCCAAGAAATTACTGCCAAATTTAATATTATAAAGATTTTCCCCAGAGTTTTCTCCTATAAAAACCTATAGTTTCAAGTTTTCTATTTAGATCTTAACCCATTTTGAGTTAATTTTTACATATGGTGTAAAGTAAGAGTCTAATTTTATTCTTTGCCTGTGAATGTAAAATTTTCCAAATATGATTTGTTGAAGAGACTACTCTTTCGTTACTATGCAGCCATGGTGCCTTTGTTGGAGATCATGTAACCATATACATTAGAGACTATATCTGGGCTGTCTATTCTGTTCCATTAGTCTATTTGTATGTCTTTGTGTCAGTATCATACTCTTTTGATTACTGTAGCTTTGTAATATGTTTTGAAATCAGAAAGTGTGAGTCCTCCAGGTTTGCTTTTCTTTCTCAATTTTCTTTTGGCCACTTAGGATCCTTTGAGATTCCATATAAATTTTAGAATGTTTTCTATTTTTGAAAGAAAAACTAATGATATTTTGATAAGGATTGCATTTAATCTACAAATTACTTTGGGTAGTGTGGTCATGTTAACAATATTGTCTTCCAGTCCATGAATGTGTGATACCTTTCAACTTATTTGCATCTTTAAACGTTTCTTTCAGTGATGTTTTATAGTTTTCAGTATACAAGTCTTTTACCTCCTTGGTTAAGCGTATTTCTAAGTATTTTATTCTTTTCAATGCTACAGGAAATGGGATTGGTTTCTTACTTTCCTTTTTGGATTATTCATGGTTAGCATATAGAAATGCAAATAATTTTTGTGTCTTGATTTTTTTTTTTTTTTTTGCAACTTTGCGGAATTTGTTTATTAATTCCAACAGGCTTGTTTTTGGTGGAATTTTTAGAGTTGTCCACATAAGATCATGTCATCTGTTGAATAGAGACAATTTACCTTTTCCTTTCAAATTTATGCCTTTTATTTCTTTTTCTGCCTAATTGCTCTCGCTGAGACCTGTAGTGTCATTGAATACAAGTGGCAAGATGGGACATCCTTTCTTTGTTCTTGTTATTAGATGAAAACATTCTGTTTTTCATTGTTGAGTTGTTAGCTTTGGACTTTTTGGATCTATATATTTACTTGATTATGTTAAGGTAATTTTTATTCACACTTTGTTGGATGTTTTTATCAGGAAAGGGTATTGTATTTTGTCAAATACTTTTTCTGCATCAATTGAGATAATCTTGTGGTTTTGCTTTTTATTTAATATATTTGGTTAATGTTGTATATTGCGTTGATTTTTTTCATTTACTGAGCCATCCTTGCATTCTAGGAATAAATACAACCTGGTCATGGTCATAATCCCTTTAACGTGTTACCAAATTCAGTGTGCCAATATTTTGTTGAGGATTTTTGCATCAATATTCATCAGGGATGTTGGTCTGTTGTTCTCTGTCTCAAAGTATTTTTCTCTGATTTTGATATCAGGATAATGCTGGCACCACGTAGTGATTTTGGAAGTGTTCCTTCTTAATTTTTGGAAAAGTTTGAGAAGGAGTGGGATTAATTTTATTTAAATTTTTGATAGAATTTTCCAGTGAAGCCATCTGGTCCTGATCTTTTCTTTGTTGGGAGATTTTTGATTACTGATTTATTCTCCTTACTAGATGTGGGTATGTTGACATCTTAAAATTTACTCATGATTCAGTCCTGGTAGGTTGTATGTTTCTAGGACATTTGCTATATCCCATAAAGTTTTGGTTTGTTGTGTTTTCACTTTTTTTTTTTTTAGGTATTTTCCAATTTCCTTTGTGATTTCTTCTTTTACACATTGATTGTTAAAGAGTATGTTGCTTAATTACCACACATAATTGAATTTTCCAGTTTGATTTGTTTAATTGAGTTCCAGTTTTATTCCATTTTATTCAGAAAATACATTGGTATGACTCCAGACATCTTAGATTTGTTAAGAATTGTTTTGTGGCCTAACATGTGATCTATCCTGATGAATATTTCATGTGTTCTTGAGGAGAATGTGTATTTTGCTGTTCTTGAGTGGAATGTTGTGTGTCTATCTGTTGGGTTCAATTAGTCTACAGTGATGTCTAAGTCGTGTTTCTATATTGATTTTATCTGATACAAGTATGGCCACCTCTGCTTTTTTTGGTCACCATTTACATAGATTGTCTTATTCCATCCTTTCATCTTCAGCCTATATGTGTCTTTAGATTTGAAGTGACTCACTGACAGGCAACTACTTTGATCCTTTTCTTATCCATGTAGCTACTCTGTGTCTGTTTATTCAGTTTAATCCATTTACATGTAAAGGAATTACTGATAGGGAAGGACTTATTGCCATTTGGTTAATTGTTTTCTCTATATGTCTTAATTTTGTCTCTCTTTTCCTCCTTTGCTTCCTTCCTTTGTGTTTTATTGTTTTGTAATGGCATGCTTTATTTCTCATTTTCTTTTGTGTGTCCTCTATAGGTATTTTCTTTTGGGTCATTGAGATTTTTAAAAACTCTTAATTGCAACAATTTATTTTAAATGGATAACAACTTCAGTTGAATACAAAAACTCTGCTCCTTTTATCCTTTATGCCACTTTAACTTATTGATGTCACAAATCACATGTTTTTGTATTTTGCTGTATTAATACATTTTATAGTTATATTTATGCTCTTACATTTTAAATTTATACCGGAATTAAAACTGTTTATGTACCACCATACAGAATTACAGGATTCTATTTGTCTGTATATCTACCCATATCAAAGACTTTCATATTTTTGTGTGTCTAGAGTTACTTCATTTAAACCTCAAGCATTTCTTTAGCATTTATTTTAAGACAGGTCTTCCAGTGAGAAACTCCCTTAGTTTTGTTTACCTGGAAAGGTCTTATTGTTTTCTTCATTTTTAAAGATCAGTTTTGCTGGATATAAACATATATAGACATAGAAAGATAGACAATATTCTTGGTTAGCAGGTTTGGGTTTGTTCTTTTTTTAAAGCACTTCGAATACATCATCCCACTCCCTTCTGTCTGGTAATGTTTCTGCTGAGAAACCCACTGGTAATATTATTTAAGCTCCCTAATATGAGATGAGTTATTTGTTTCTTGGTGCTCTCAAAATTCTCTCCTTGCCTTTGACTTTTGGCAATTAGATTACAATATGTTTCAGTGTGGGTTGCTTTAAATTCATCTTAGAGTGCATTGAGTTTCTCACATTTGAATGCCCATTTAGTCCAATTGGTCTGGGGAGTATATTAGTCCATTCTGCATTGCTGTAAAGAAATACCTGAGACTGGGTAATTCATGAAGAAATGAGGTTTAATTGGTTCATGGTTCCTCAGGCTATACAGGAAGCATGATGCTAGCATCTGCTTGGCCTCTGGAAAGGCATCAAGAAATTTACAATCATGGGAGCAGGCAAAGCGGGAGCAGGCATGTCACACAGTTGGAGCAGGACCATGAGAGTGAGAGGGAAGGTGCCACCCACTTTTAAATGACCAGATCTCACAAGAAATCACACTGTCACAAGGACAGTACCAAGGGGAATGGTGCTAAACCATTCATGAGAAATCCACCCTCATGATCCAATCACATCGCCCCAGACCCCACTTCCAACACTGGGGATTATGCCTCAACATGAGATTTAGTGGGGACACAGATCCAAACCATATCAAGGAGAAATCAATGATTTCTTCAAAATAAGCTCTGTATCCCTTTTTCTCTTTCTTCTCCTTTTTGGATTCTCATATGTAAATATTGTTCCACTTGGTAATGTACCATACATTCCTTAGGCTTTCATTTTTCTTTTTGTTCCTCTGGCTCAGTCATATCAAATGACCTGTCTTAAAGTTGGTCATGCTGCAGGTTCTCTGGTGCTACAACAAGCCACTGACTTGTTCTTTGTTCAAAGTTGTCCTAGGAGTCGAAGGTATGCCAGTTCTCCATCAGAGCTTCAAATAAGGCAATATATAAATCTATCCTTTGTCAGCCCCTGCCCAAACTAGAATGTTAGACATATTTTCCACACTTCTCTTTCTCTCGCAAGGGAGAAGCTGCGAGTTGGGCATTTCCTCTCAGTTGCACCAAGCTCTACTGGCTTGAGGAAAGAACTACAGTGGGTGAAATGCAATTGTTTTTTCTTGTTTCAGTGCAACTGTTCAGTTTTGTGTTTGTCTATGATACTGTGATGTCTTAACTGGTTTCTGAATTCCTCATAAAAGCTTTTTGAATTGTATATTGTTGTTAAGTCAGTGTCTAAGGGAGAAGGAGGTCTGGGGCTTCCTATTCTGCTGTCTTTGCTGATACAACTCTCCCAGGAGCTGTTTATGTAAGCAGTGAATAATTCTCTGCCTCAGATGGCATGGCCGTGTTCCTGAACCCCAGGGGACCGTATTGTGACTCAACTATTAATGCTTGGGAGACATTCTAAAGTTTAATCTACTGTGGTAACATTTGGCAACATTAGATCTGCCAAGTCATATGTTCCTAGTGGCAGGGCCAATTGCTTCAGAGCTAGAACATGTTGCAGAAGTCTCTTTTGTTCTGGTCACCACTCAAAATTGGCAGTCCTTCATATCACCCACTAAATGACTTAAGCAATATTCCCCAGCATGGCATATGCTCTCTCCAAAATGTAAAGAGGTTTGCCAAGTACTTTCTTAGTAGTAAGAGGTACAGGGTGCAGTAACTTATCATTTACCTTGGAGGAAATATCACAAAATGCCCCAGACTATTGGTTTCCTCCTGAAATTTTGGAAGGTGCCTGAATTGTGCAGACAATATTTCTGATTCTGTGTCATGCATATTTCTTACTAGGTCATCCAGAGTACTTGTCACTTCCTATTTACTAGATTTAGCTTGTATGATGTCATTACTATCATGACATTACTACCATTTAGCTTGCATGATGTCATTACTATCATGAGGAGATCACCATGATGTTCTGCAAAATGTCAAGATTATAAAGGTACCTTACTGAGAAAGGAAAGCTAACAAAAGCCTAGGACAAGTTGATACATAAGGTTTGCAGTTCATTCTAAGTGAATGAAGACAGCTTTTGATGCTCCTTCTTGATGGGCATTGAAAGACGGCATGTAAGATATCAAGAACTGTATGCCAAATTCCAGAGGATGTTTTGATCTTTCTAGTAAATCTTCTACTTCCAGCACGTTGACTGTGCTTGTGGCTACCAGTTGGTTAAGGTAATGTAGTCCAACATCTTCTTCTATGACTTTCACCATCTAGTTTTCACCAGATTGATGAATTAAATGGGGACATGATGAGGACTACCACTTGTGCTTTCTGTAAGTCTTTGAGGGTGACACTAGTCTTTGCCATTTTATCTATAGCATGTAGTATTGCTCCTGATTTGCTGTCTTAGTGGGATTGTGAGGGAATTTTGGTATCTTACACTTGGTCTTTTCTAAACTTTTATAATGGGTCTTTTCCAAAGTTCAGGAAATGTTTGTAAATATATCCATCGTGATTATGCCTCAAGGAACTGAGAAGAAATCACAGGGTGGGTTGGTGGACCCACTATTACTGTGAAATAGACTTCAAACCACTCCACTGTCATCTTTTCATGACACTGTATCAGAGGGGTCATGATGGCACTTTCGTGTTCCCTGAAATCGGTTTTAATTCAGACCCATTATCCAGCAGCTCTTGAAAGAGATAGCCAGCTGCATCCATGTCCCTACAAAGGACACAAACTCATCCTTTTTGATGGCTGCATAGTATTCCATGGTGTATATGTGCCACATTTTCTTAATCCAATCTGTCACTGATGGACATTTGGGTTGATTCCAAGTCTTTGCTATTGTGAATAGTGCTGCAATAAACATACGAGTGCATGTGTCTTTATAGCAGCATAATTTATAATCCTTTGGGTATATACCCAGTAATGGGATGGCTGGGTCATATGGTACATCTAGTTCTAGATCCTTGAGGAATCGCCATACTGTTTTCCATAATGGTTGAACTAGTTTACAATCCCAGCAATCTATCACAAGAACAGAAAACCAAACACCTCATGTTCTCACTCATAGGTGGGAACTGAACAATGAGATCACTTGGACTCAGGAAGGGGAACATCACACACAGGGGCCTGTCATGGGGAGGGGGGAGGGAGGAGGGATTGCATTGGGAGTTATACCTGATGTAAATGACAAGTTGATGGGTGCAGCACACCAACATGGCACAAGTATACATATGTAACAAACCTGCACGTTATGCACATGTACCCTACAACTTAAAGTATAATAATAATAAATAAATTTAAAAAAAGAAAAATAATAAAAAACAAAACAAAACAAAAAAAAAGAGATAGCCTCCTTTCCTTACCATAGAGTTTCTTTGAGAAATGGGTGTAGGTTCTTTTAGGGAAGAATTAGGGAGGTTGCCACTTCATATACTGGCCTTGCAGGGACTTTCATCAAAGAGACCTAGATTTCCATGTAGCAAATAGGCTCTACTTCTGAGAACCACTGCACGTATGGCAACTGGATAAAAGATTGTGACTTACAATTGTAGTGCCTAAGATCAAACTTCTCACTTATTCTTGATATTTTCTGTTTTATGAATCAATACTTTCATTGGTTGTTCATTTATCTTACCCCAAAGAAAATTATGATCTATGGCCTTTGCCATAGACCTCTGTGAGCCAAGACCCCTGTTGCTCTCCATCGTGTAAGAATGTCTATCTCACCTAAGTACTGCCACATGGTCTCTGAAATTCCAGAATCTTACATTCCTACCCCCGTTAGGGATTCCAGATCCACCGCAGTACCTCTTGTCATTAAACCTGGATACAGAGGAGAGCCGCTCCTGTGCTTCTCAGTGATGATGATGCTACACTCACTGGCAAATTTCTGATTACTTTAATAAAAATAATTGGAAATATAATATGGCAGATTTTCTGAATAAAGAGAGATCTTAAATAATCCATTCTGCTACGTTCACCTCTCAGAACTATTTGACTCCTTCTTTAATACTCTGCCAAGGCAGTTCCGAAGTTTCCACCTTATTTTCGATAGGCCTTCATTGTTTCCAGGCTTCAAAGAGCCATTCTCACAACACTTGAGGATGGACTCCAGGCATTCTTCCCAAAATGTTAGATCATGATTCAAGAAAGAGGATCCCATATCAGTAAACTCTCCCCTATCCAGCCTTATATTTCATCCTTTTTGGTCTACTACCCTCAAGCTCCAGTCCAAAACATGTTCTTCTAGTTCCTGCCAGAACACCATAACAGCCAAGTCCTGATGCTTGGTGAATAATCTCTTTATCCTCATGGCAAGAAGAATAAATTATTACTTTGAGGCATACTGTCTTTATATATGAATCTCAAAAACAATGAAGGAAGGCAGAATAGATGTTGAGGAGATAAGCATCATTTTGTGAGATACTTATGAAACCTCTGAATAATGCATGACAAATTACCTCCCAAAACCTAGTATCTTGAAGTAATAAATATTTATGATCTCACACAATTCTGAAGATTAGGACTCGAGCAGCTTAGCTTGAAGATTGTAGCTCAGGATTTCCCATGTTGCTGCAGTCAGGATATTGGCTGGGGCTGTATTATCTGAAGCCTCACCTGAGAATCTGGAGGAGCCAGTTCCAAGGTGGTCACTCACATGGATGTTGGCTGGAAATCTTAGTTCCCCACCATTAAGATATCTCCATAAGGCCGCCTGAGTGTCATTGCAACATGGCAGATAACTTCCCCAGTGTGTGTAATAGAAAAGAGAAAGGAGGAACAAAGCACAATGTCTTTTATTTCCATTGATTAATTGATTTGAATGATTGACAGGGTCCCACTCTGTCACCCAGGCTGAAGTGCAGTGGCACAATCATAGCGCATTGTAACCTCAAACTCCTGAGCTTAAGCGATCCTCCTGCCTCAGCCTCCTGAGTAGCTGGGACTACAGGCACACACTACCATACCTAGTCTTAGAAATCACATACTGTCACTTCTACAATATTCTGTTGTTAGACATGAGTCACTAAATCCAGCTGTCATTGAAGGGGCAGGGCTTTAAGCTCTACTTTTTGAAGAGAGGAGTATACAATAAATTATGGTATTGTTTTAAAACCACCTCATAAGATTTGATTGTATCTTATACATGCTTGTGCAACCATCATGTGTAGAATTTTGCTAATACATAAAAAATATTCAGCCACTCTTTGCTAAATAACTTAATGAAGAAATGAATGAGTTAGCAGATGGACATTACAAATAGGAAAATAACTAAAGAGCTCTAAAACTCATATGACTAGAATTCTTTGGCTCTAATGTTTACTAAAATATTGTTAGTACCTGTAGTTGAAATATGTAATTTGCCTGTGTTACTTGAGCTATAATTGAAAGAGATCTCTTTTATTTCAAAGAGATAATTCTTTCCCATGCTACTAGTCTTTAACTTGTGAATTGTCCTGGGATTCTCTGTAAAGCAAAAACTGTTAGACAGCTCATGAAACATGCAGCCTCCACCACAGCAATGATCTGAGCTGTGTGTGTAATGTAAATATATTTCTAATACTTTTTCCGGTGACGTCTATAGCAGTGCTCCGCAGTGTGACACTGGTGGGCAATCTAGCTTTCATTTCAAGTTTGCCTACTGTCTATGTGTCCACTGAATATAAGCCATTCCCAACTACCAAAAATAAAACCTAATCCACCCTGTTCCTAAAAACCTCCATGTTGCTGAAGAATATCTTTTAGCCAATAAAAAATTCCTTATATACTTTTATGTGACTTTTAAAATGTAATTGTTTTTATTTAAATTCAAATGGCATAAAAGTCCTGCATTAGTTAATTTTGTTTGTTTACAGATATTTTGTTTCTAGGAGTCTCACCAAACGTTTGGGCTGCAGCCAGACAAGAGCTATACTTGGGCTGCCTCCCAGTTCTGAATACTGTGGACCGAAGCCCAAATTTCAAGGTCAAGGGCCTAGAGACTGTTGGGCTGTTTAGAACTATTAGAATTGAGAAAGAAAGGGCCCCAGTGACTTCAGCAGTGAAGAGAAAAACCTGAAAGTCCATTGATTTGTAGCACCTCTTCTCTCCCCACTTGGAGCACTAGATTTAGCATGCAAGAAAATTCACTGTCTGTAAAAGTTGATGTTTTAAAACCTCTGGTTAAAAATGAAGGACATAAAGCCTGGAAGTCAGGGGAACAAGAGGATTAAATAGTCTAGAGCAACTAATTGAGAACTTGGCCAAAGAGCTGTGGATTCTGCAGAATGGTAGATAATCATGAACTTAAGCATTCTGTAAATGACCTTAGATCTAATGCCAGTCCCGTGACTCTACAAGAACCATATCATCTTGTATTTCATTAGTGTTTGTCACAGCTGTAGTACCCTTTGAGTTATTGAGCCACTTTCTTTCATTTGACCCAAGAATATTAGGTTAATGACCAAAATATTACCAATATTTCTGAAAGATAAGAGAGGACTATCCCTTAATTATATGACAGGTAAGAGAAAAATTCAGATAGATTAAAAATGACTGTACAGAAAGCCCAGATTCGGGTAATGACAAAACCAAGAGTAAATTGTGAGTTTCCTGCCCTCCGAACACACACTCTCCATTCAAGTACATTTTGGCCTGTGCTTTTGGTGATTTTCTCTGTGGTCTTAAGTGTATTTTTACAAGATCTGTGGAGTTTCTGCATGCTGTTACATATGTTTTAGTAATGCTGATGTTAAGTTTTGCATGTGTTTTATTTTATTCCCCCAGTAGTCTTAAAAGTAGGACAAGAATTATTTAAAAGGGGAAAGAGATTATTATTTCAGTTTAAGAGTCCCAGTAGGATGGGGAAAACTTGGAAAGTGTAAAGAGTTCTATATTCCTATTAAGTGTGACTCAAAAGCCACCCTTGGTTTTACACCATCTCTATCTATAATTTTACTTCTCCCCAGCATTTTTTTCAGACCTGCACAGCAGCTAATCCTCATAAAGGAAAAGCCACACATGAAATTTAAACTCCAGCACTTTGGTTAAAATTCCTGTAGGACAATATCTTCCCCCTCTGCCTGACCATATTAAATTGACTACATGGAAGAAAGTCAAACTTCTCCCTCCAATATTCACCTTTGGATAGAATCCAAGCATTAACTAAGAATTGTATAGAAGTTTAGGTGTGATCAGATGTAGATTATCTGAACAATGCTTTTGTGGTCTTCAGAAGTAACACTTCATGGAGGGAAACATTGAGAACCTTAGTAGCACACATTGAATTGAGCTACTTATCTAATTTTAATAAATGGCAAGATAAGATGTAGACATCTGTGCTTGTAAGAAATTCCCGAGAAACCCTACAGAGGGTCAAATTTTGTTTTATTTTATCCAAACAAGGTCAGATATTAGAAGGCTTCTCAGAGACATTTTCTCCCCCAAATCCATTATTTAGTAAGTATTGGAAGAAAAAAACAAAGCCTTATGAATTAAAGTCTTCTAAAGCCCTTGTTTTTGGTCTGAGTCATGAAACCCTAAATTGCTGAAGTCTAAAAAGCGTAAAGACCAGATTTCACATTTTCTTCCTTAGAGCCCTGGGATATCTCAGAGGCCATACTGGAGAACAAAGACTATGGTATGAAGCTCCCAGTCCACAACCCCCATTTCAATGGGAGTAAGTTCTCCCTTTTTCTGTCTTCTCTGGGAATCTGCGTAAATTTTGTTTGAAGAAAGAATTCTGCTGATAAGAAAAAGTCTAAATACTACTGATATATAATAGATTTCCTCATTTTTTATGTAGAAATAATTGAGGCCAAGAGGGGATAATGACTTTTTATTATTATTTTGCTACTCAACATGGTGCCGTACATAAGTCTAGAGCCTCAATGACCCACCGGCAGTATCATTTATACTGCACAAACTTGGGATGTAAGAAAAGTTATTGTCCAACTTCATACACAATTTCATCCTTTCTAATGTTCAATTTCAAATTTCCCCTTATGGTTATTCAAACAGGGGCTGCTAGTTGCCTACCCAATATCAAGTATGTCCCTTTTCCTTAGTAACAAAATTCTAATTTTATTCCAGAACGTATTACACCCAGATAAAACATTACATTTCACAGCCTCCTTTGCAGCTAGGTGTGACTATACTATTAAGTTCTGGCCAGTGTGATGAAAGCAGCATTACGGTGTGAAACAGCTGAGGAGGCTCTTTAAAAGGAGCTAACTCAGTTTAGAGGTGGGTGTTTTTTTCCTTTTCTCCTCTCCTTTTGGAGGTCTGGAATGTACACTCCATAGCTGAAGCCTACAGTGACAGAGCAGAGAGATGAAAGGTGCTTCAGTTTCAGATGAGGCTTTTGGGGGCTTTCATATGAGACTTGCACTTATTTAGGAGAGTAATTCTTTGTGTGTTTAAGCCACTTAAGATCTCTATGCATATATTATACCTTATCTGTGCTTTCCAGAAAACAACTGGTCTTTCTCTTTATACCCATTATAAATAAAAATGAATCAAACCTCTTTTTGCTTCCCTCAGAGTCTCAGACCTTTCAAAATAAGTTAATAGTATTTTTGGTAATGACTGACAATATTTCATCTTCCATACAACATTTGTCAAGAACATTGAACACTTTTTCCTTATAACTAGTCCACTTAGCAGTGTTCAGAATTTCCATCAGAATGTAAGCTAACTGGAAAGACATCTGAAATTTTTATTTTTATAATTTCAACTTTTATTTTAGATTCAGGGGGTACATGTGCAACTGTGTTACATGGGTATATCAGATGATGCTGAGGTCTAGGGTACGATTGATCTTGTCACCCAAGTAGTCAGTACTCAATAGTTTTTCAACCCTCACCCCCACCCCCATCCTTTCCCCTCTAGTAGTCCCCAGTGTCTGTTGTTGCCATCTTTTTGTCCATGTATATGTACCCAATGTTTAGCTCCCACTTATAGGTGATGACATACAGTATTTGGTTTTCTGTTCCTGCATTAATTTGTTCAGGATAATGGCCTCCAGCTGTATATGTGTTGCTGCAAGGGACATGATTTCATTCTTTTTAATGGGTCCTTAGTATTCCATGGTGTATATGTACCATATTTGCTTTATACAATCCACTGTTGATGGATACTTGGGTTAATTCCATGTCTTTGCTATTGTGAATAGTCCTGTGATTAATATACAAGTGCATGTGTCTTTTTGGTAGAACAATTTATTTTCTTTTGGATATATACCCAATAATGGGACTGCTGGGTAAAATGGTAGTTCTGTTTTAAGGTCTTTGAGAAATCTTCAAACTGCCTTCCCCAGTGGCTGAACTAATTTACATTCCCAGCAGCAGTATATGACTGTTTCCTTTTCTCTGGAACATCACCAGCATCTATTGTTTTTTGACTTTTTGATATTAATAATAGTAATTCTGAGATGGTATCTCATTGTGGTTTTGATTTGCATTTCTGATGATTATTGATGTCAAGCATTTTCACATGAGTTTGGTCATTTGTGTGGAGAGATTTATTTATTTATTTATTTATTTATTTATTTATTTATTTATTTTTGAGACAGAGTTTCGCTCTTGTCTCCCAGGCTGGACTGCAATGTCACTATCTCTACTCACTGCAAACTCTGCCTCCCAAGTTCAAGCGATTCTCCTGCCTCAGCTTCCCCGGTAGCTAGGATTACAGGTGCCCATCACCCCCAGCTAATTTTTGTATTTTTAGTAGAGACAGGGTTTCACCATATTGGGCTGGCTGGTTACGAACTCCTGACCTCAGGTGGTCCACCCATCTTGGCCTCTCAAAGTGCTGGGATTTCAGGTGTGAGACACCACACCCAGCCGAGAGATTTTTTTTTTTAAGTGGGTGAATGTTTATTTTCCTTAGATTTCCCCTTGCAAGCAACCATCTACTGAAAGATCTTGGTTTTAAAGTACAAGTTCCAGGAAAACCCAAGTGTTTGCCTTTGAAATTGTTAGAGACTTTGAAATTCTACCAAGTATTTAGGGTGGTTATTAAGTGATTTCGTATTTTTAACTACTGTCTATATTTTCAGAACTTGAAATATACACACAGAACTTGAACTTTTTGTGTTTTCAGAACTTGAAATATACACACAAACTCTTATAGCTTTTGGATTTGTCAGTAAATATAACATTCAGTGAGGACACTTCTGACTTTAGAATCATTGGGACATAGAATTTTAGAACTAGATATACTGGAGACCACATGGTGCAACTCCTTTGTGCCTAGTGGGTAGCACAGAACTAGAACCTCAGGTTTCTGCAGACTTCATTGTTCTTTCCCTCAGCATAGAGCTTCTGCTTTTAGTATAAGAAAGATGTGGCCAGGTCTGGTGGCTCACGCCTGTAATCCCAGCACTCTGGGAGGCCGAGGTGGGCGGATCACGAGGTCCGGAGATCGAGACCATCCTGGCTAACACAGTGAATCCCCGTCTCTACTAAAAATACAAAAAAATCAGGCAGGCATGGTGGCAGGCGTCTGTAGTCCCAGCTACTCAGAAGGCTGAGGCAGGAGAATCGCTTGAACCCAGAAGGTGGAGGTTGCAGTGAGCTGAGATCGCACCACTGCACTCCAGCCTGGGCAACAGAGCGAGACTCCGTATCAAAAACAAAAACATAGGGCCGGGCGCGGTGGCTCAAGCCTGTAATCCCAGCACTTTGGGAGGCCGAGACGGGTGGATCACGAGGTCAGGAGATCGAGACCATCCTGGCTGACACAGTGAAACCCCGTCTCTACTAAAAAATACAAAAAAAAACTAGCCGGGCGAGGTGGCGGGCGCCTGTAGTCCCAGCTACTCGGGAGGCTGAGGCAGGAGAATGGCGTGAACCCGGGAGGCGGAGCTTGCAGTGAGCCAAGATCACGCCACTGCACTCCAGCCTGGGCGGCAGAGCGAGACTCTGTCTCAAAAAAAAAAAAAAAAAAAAAAAAAAAAAAAAAAAAAAAAAAAAAAAACATTAGTAAGATGTCTGTTCAGCATGTATCAATAGAAAATATAGGAAAAGGAAAAACAGGTTGGACTCTAGATCTCTATTTGGCTTTCTGTCCTTTACGAATCTTCCTGTACAAAGGACCTTCACTTCATTGCTTCACTTCATTCTGGATGCGTATTTATTCACTGTAAGAGGGAAGTGAAGGCAAGATCACAGCTATTTGCATTTAGTCCTTTCTGAGTTTAATCTTTCTGAGCCTATCATTTTCTGAAGGAAAGTAGCTGATCCAGCTGGGTGCAACGTTTCACATCTGTAATCTCAGGACTTTGGGAGGCAGAGGAGGGCAGATCACTTGAGCACTGGAGTTTGAGACCAGTCTGGGCAACACGGCAAGACTTGGTCAAAAAAAGAAAAGAAAAAAAAAAAAAAAAAAGCTGGGCGTGGTGGTGCACACCTGTAATCTACTTGGGAGGCTGAGTTGGGGGATCACCTGAGCCCAGGAAGGTCGAGGCTGTAGTGAGCTGTGATTGCAACAGCGTGAGACCCTGTCTAAGAAGAGAAAGAAAGCTGAACTTTTTAAGTCACAGGAATGAGTTCCAAGCACCATTCTGAAGGTCACATTTTCTGGTCATTAGTTTGTGTCTAAACACCCTAGACCCTAGACAGGGTAAGTTTTTTCTACAACTGTGCCTAGAGAACATTATATAGATATAAATGAAGACAGAGAGTGAGATATAGCCATGAAAATGTTTGTCTTCTCTTTTATATTCTAAGCCCTTTCAGAAAACTACTGAAAAAAATTTTGTATCCTTCTTATAGAGCACAGTGCCTGGTACCAACTTATAGCATGTTTTTATCATGAGAATTGTGATTGTTAATCCCTAGGTTTGTTTTTATACTCACTTCATCAGTTTTGTACTAGAGATGAGTTTTTGGTTGATGTTGTTTGTAAAAATTTATCTGAGGAAACAAAAAACCCACAATCCATTCATCCAGAAACCAATGATTATTCTTACTGTATTCCAGTAAGAATAATGAACACTGAAGACTCTGCCCTTCAGTGTTCTTACAGACTAATAAAAAATGTGCAGTGTTTTCTACATGTACAAAATTATTGAGATTCTAAGAATTGCCTTCATAATCAATAAGCTATCTCATGAGAGAAAGAGTATGAAAACCAACTTTGCACAGAGCAGAGGGCTAATATTAGAGCCACAGTGAAACACATGTGGAATAGACAAAAGGGATCCATTCGAGGAAGGGCCTTAACTGTCTGCATGAGAAGTTTAACCTGTCCTGCTCAGCCATAGGGAGTTGTGGGAGATTTTTAAACACGGAAGTGACAAAAGTAACTAGCAATGGTGTGCTGGAAGGATACGCAGCAGGAAGTTGCTGTAGGCAGAGAGGCTAGTTGACAGTTTCTGTCAACAAAACCTGTAGTGAATTCAGAGACAACAAAATACAATTTCATTTATTCAGAAAATAGGTAGTATGCACCTTATTTGGGTCAGACCCTCTTTTAAGAATTGAGAATGCCTCTGTGTTCCTGCCTTCCAGAATACACATATCAGTGGAAAGTACTGGTTATATGTTTGTGTATGAGAAGGGGGCCAATATTTAATGTAACAAATGGAAGAGAAAATTGGGAAACAAATTTAGTATAAAAGATATAGTAGTATGCTTAAAACACTAAAAATCAGAGATATGATATTAATATCATAATGAGATACCCTTAGATTGGGAAAAATTGTAAGTGGTTGACAATAGCAGGTGTTAGCAAGAATGTAAAACAACAGGGACCCTAATAATTGCCCATCTGAGTGTATATTAGTTTAATTGCTTTCAAGAATAAGCCAACAAAAACAAATAAAGCTGAAAGAATATATTCTTTAACCAAAATTAAAGCTACCTACATATTTATCAACAGGAAAATAGAGAAAAAACCTAATTAGTAATTCAAATGAATGGACTGGAGCTACATTTATTAATGTGGATGAATCTTTCAAATATAATGTTGAGTAAAAAAAAACTATAGAAGAAATGTGTAAAATATCTTTTATACAAAATATGCAGTCATTCAAGTCAATGCTGTGTATTAATTTTACAAAGAAATGCTTGAGAATAAAAAGCATGTGATTAAGGATAGCGATTACTTCCGGGAGCCTAGGGGAATGAGATTGGAGATGGTATAGAGAGGCTTCAAGTTTATAGGTCATTTATAAACTTCCTATGCTATGTAGTGGATCATGAGAGTTGACCGTATTTTTTATATCTTTTTGTATATCTTAAATAATTTTTAAAAACCTAACTCATTATATGTACATTATGGACCCATGACAATAGTCTGACGTTGAGAAGCTGGCTAGTAGCACACTGTTTTTTAGGAAATTTCTCCCCTGCACAACAAACCTCCTTATTATTTAAAGAAAGTGGCTTTCTACTGGACACTGAAATTTCCAGGGAAGAATTATAGCTACCAGGAACTGCCACCATGGAATATAATGATGCTTTTTAATTTAAGATTATATTGGGGAAGTGTCTTAGAAATGATCTACTTCTTGATCACATCCATATAATCAAGAACACCTAGGCAAGATATTGACTTTGATAATGCCAGCTGATGTTCTGTCTGTGAACTGGTGAAGATACTGCTAAATCTATTTAAGGACTTAACATAGGTCCAATTTTCTACTTCCTGACAAAATAATGGTGATAAATGGGACTGAGGCTTCCCTAGGGTTCTTCAGAGTCTCTAGGGATAAAACTTTTACTATCAAGAAATGCTCTCCCTCGACCCACTTGGATACAAAATCATTACAAAATCCAGCCCTAGATTTTACATTAGGTGTCTCCTGGCTGCCTGTTTCAGCTGCCAGTCTCCTCCTCCTAAACAACATGGTCCTGTTGTCTTCTGGGTGGTGTTTCTCTCCAAGAGCAGACTTTCTCATTAGTTTGTGAAATAGCCTACTGGACTAACTGAATTTTCAGCTGAAATTCCCAGCCCTAGAGAGTCACGCTGAGGATCCTGCTGAAGCCAGTCTGGGCTGCTTTCTCATGGGTATGGCCACAGAAGAGTCAAGAGCTTAACATTTGGAATCTGACCTGCATTTAGATGCATCTAGTGGACCAATGGCTATTTGATTGGTGGAGGGTTTATTGGGATGCTGCTTTTTAATTATAAATCATTGAAATCCACCCCAGAATTATTACTGAAAACAGGGGCCTGGAGTTCTAATAAAACTGGAATTTCTATGTTTTTCTGTGAGGGAAGCAAGGCAAGGATTTTAGAGTCATTCCATACACACTAAATAAATCATGTTCCCTCGCTCTGGGGCAGAGGGACCCAGCACTTCCTGTGCTAGGCCCAGCTGATCGACCTCTATAAAATCTTAGCAGGCACTTAGGTCCCAGCAGGAGCTCTGCTGGGATGAAATCATGTAGTGCCTGAGGACAGCATCCCTCCCCCCATCCCCATGGCAACCGTCAATCTCACAGGAACAGAAGACATGCCTTAGGTTTGAGATTTCTCTCAGAATGCCCTCTGGGCTGGAAATGTCTTATTAAATTTCAAAGATTCAAGTACTGAGACCCAAGGGAGACGGTTTGCTCTTCTATTGTACTGGGGTAGGGAAGTGAGCCACTTTCTCTTTATTGGGAAACCTTGCCTGATGGGTGGAAGTTGTAGGTGGGCATATTTTGCTCAAAATAGACTTCTCCATATAAAAAGCTCTGCTCAGTAAAGGAGTGACCTATCTTGGAAAGTCAAGCATCCTCTGACATTATAATAATTAAAGCAGAGGACAGGTGTCTGTTATTTGAAGATGACAAAAAAATCCAGACAGTAAGATTATGTCTGGATTCCCCCACAAAGCCTGGGTTGAATCTAGTGGGGTCCATGACTTATATTAGTGTCCACTCACGTTGACCAATATCCAGAAGGAAAATGCTGGATATATGGGAAAGTTAAGGATTTAAAGAGACCATACAGGATGAATTTTAAAAGCGGGAGACATGGAAAAAGGACTACGTGTGGACTCTGGTTTTGTATTTGCCACTAGGTGGCTGAGCAACCTTGGACCAGTTATTTATATGCCCAAGCCTAGGGTTGCTCATTGTGTAAAATGAGGAGACTAAGCCAGATGTTTTCAGACACCCTTTTCTACTCTCAGAATCTGAAACTCAGATCCTTGACAAGTGAAGGGAGGGAGGGAAATGAGCTGTAGAGCCATGTCATGAAAGGAAATTCAGCATTACTAGTTTGTGAAGATAGGCCTCAACCAAAAGGTATTCGATCGATGTAAATATTAATCAAAGTGATGGATTTCTTCTCAAAAAAAAGAGGAATATGGTGACAACTCTAAAACTGACTTTTTTAGTTTGGATTTTTCCAAACAACAACAACAAAAAGCAATTAAAAGTAGCATGCCAGACAGTTCTGTCTTATCACTCTCTTCCTTTGTGTTCTTGACAGCAACCTAATAATTTCTGGAGAGACATGAGCTATAGGTAGCTCAGCGAATAACTGTTGGTTAACAAAAATCTTCCCCATCTTTGTTTTAAACTATATAACAGATTAGGACATGGGGTCCTGAGAACAAGTCATCCTCCTGTTAATTCTGATATCCCATTGTCATGTCTTAACAGTCCATTTTATAACATAGGAGCAGAGAATTGCTGATTCCAGGTAGATAGAGTCAGGATACCTGGTGTGGGATGTAGGTGATCAAATCCTCTTTCGGGGAGAGTGCCTTTCATAATTTTATCCAAAGAGCAAACGACTGCCTTTGAGTTCCTAGTCCATAGTTCTAGCAGGGTCATGTTTAGTAGTTTAATAACCTCATGAAAAAGGAGCTGTACAGTCTTAACAAAATGTTTTTTGCCGATACCATGATTTTCGATGTCCCCAAATCCCAGGAGTCCTCTAGGTTCAGAAATGTTCACATTCTGGTTATGTGGGATAAGTATGAAATTAACTTCATTTCATATTATAAAAACCTATGATAAAGCGTATTTGACCAATACAAGTTTTATGTTTCTAGTACCTTCATTACATTTTGACTTTATTGAACTTAATACCATATGTGATATCTGGAATGGGAAATTGAGCTGATTCAGTACTGCCATTTATACTTTATAATTAGGAATGGCGTGTAATATATGGACATTTGTGCCTTTTTTTTTAAGAGCCTATTTTTGAGCCAAACAAAACCCTCAATTAGTACAGATTTGAGTTAAGTCAGCAGCTTATAGTTAAGGAGGGGGAACTCCCTGTCAAATGCCATTTCCTAATTTAACAAACATGAAATGTTTCTGCCTGTAGTGGTGATCTCTGGGATTTCCTGGTACTTACATTTCACCTCAAATAATTCCCAGATCTTCTATAAAAATCAGTATTACCTTTAGTATTTCCAATATGATCAGTCTTCTCTCTGCAAACAGATTTAGAAATCTAAGTTTCTTCCAACAAATTTGTCTTTGCAGTCTTGGGAAAAGGCTTGTAAATCACTAAGCAACAAACAAATATTATTTGTCATTTGTAATAATCTTATTAGAACAAAGGTCATAGGAAAACTCTACAAAAAATTATTTAATCCAGAAGCAAGTTTGCTATCATAAGTATTTTTCCTTGTAAACCTATTTTCCTTGTAAACTCGGTATGTTTATTTTTAGGATGCCTTTTGTTTTTCCTCTCTTCCATTTTCTAATGATTTCTTATGGGTAGTTGTGAAGACATTTTGCTTGCATCTTTGCTTCCTTTATAGACTCTCTTCATCTTTAGGAAATGTGGGAAATTCCATTTGCTGAAGACTGGTCTCCAGCAAGGAGAATACAAAGAGAATGCTCTTCACATTTCTAGAGGGATTAAAGTGGGCTATTCTTTAACACTGGAAGAATCCTTTTATAGGTCATCAGAAAAACAAAACAAGCAAGCACTAAAATATAGTGCCCTGGAGCCAATGTAGGTTCCACAGACTTACAAAGTTAAAAAAAAGAAATTTTTTTTTTTTTTTTTTGAGACGGAGTCTCGCTCTGTCGCCCAGGCTGGAGTGCAGTGGCGTAATCTCAGCTCACCGCAAGCTCTGCCTCCCAATTCACGCCATTCTCCTGCCTCAGCCTCCTGAGTAGCTGGGACTACAGGCACCTGCCACCGCGCCCGGCTCATTTTTTGTATTTTTAGTAGAGATAGGGTTTCACCATGGTCTCGATCTCCTGACTTTGTGATCCGCCCGCCTCGGCCTCCCAAAGTGCTGGGATTACAGGCATGAGCCACCGCACCCGGCCAAAAAAAAAAAAGAAAAAATTTTAAATAAGCCCCAGTTTCTCTAATCTGCTCACTCACCCTCTAAATATCCCCTGGGTTTCTCAATCTATAAGCACCTGGTGCCTTCATGCTCTCTCTTTTAAACCTCAATAAAAAACTAAAATTATATTTTGGGTTCATCCTGGGATAGAAATGATAATAACATAAAGCATTTAATGGCAGAACGCTGCTATGGTTTGAAAGTTTGTGTCCCTCCAAAATTCATGTTGAAGCTTAATCTCCAATACAATAGTATTAAGAGGTAGGGCCTTTAGGAGGTCATTGGGACTTGAGGGTTCCTTCTTTGTGAATGGCATTAAGGCCCTTACAAAAGAGGCTTCACACAGTGCTGGGCCCTTTTTGATCTTCTGCCATTCTGCCGAGTGAGGACACTGTGTTTGTCCCCTCAGGAGAATGTGACAACAAAGTGCAATCTTGAAGCAGAGAGCAGCTCTCACCAGGCACTGAACCAGCCAGCACCTTGAACTTGGACTTGCCAGCTTTCACAACTGTGTGAAATAGACTTTTATAGTTTTTAACTTGCCCAGTCTGTGGTATTCTGTTATAGTAGTGCAAATGAACTAGATAAAGGTCATTTGTATTTAATAGGGAAAAAAGTTTAGGGTTGAAGGAATCACTTTTTGTGAGAATATTGAGTAGAGCCATGGGGGGGGGTGATGTCAGAGATTTGAGCCTTCTCATTTCACTCTCTGCTGCCATCAAAGCTACCTATGTTTGAGGCTAGCCCAAGGCTGGACCTCTTTTCACCACAGAGACAAGATTCTTGATCTGACCACTTATTTACTGTAACACAGAGATTTCATCAAGGTAGGAAGGAGTGAGAAGTTGAGAAAAAGAGCTTTTGAGCAGACAGGGAGAGGACCGACCTGTTGGTTTAGCAAGATTCAAAACACTTTCCAGAGAAGACTTCAAAGATCCACAGTTTCGATTGTGAGTCCCCATCCTATGGAGTGTCTCTGACTTCCTTTAGTGTGATCCTGTCATGGTCTATAAAATCTACCTTAAAATTAATTTCTGAAGAAATGGGATGGCCTCACCACCATCTGCTTCTCACATTCCTATGCACTTGGAGCTGGAAGCCCCTGGAGTGATAAGCCTGGAATACCAGGCCTCATATTAGCAATTTCATGGGGTTAACAACTGTGACTTTCTGCCTTCTTTACCTTCATGCTTCATTTATTATTGCCTAATGGTTCTGATAATTGAGGAATAGATTGAGAGTAAGCACAAGGCCAACTAGGGGCAAAGGACAGAAACTTGTGTTTTCTAGAAAAAAAAAAAAAAAAAAAAACAGAGCAGGAAAATCTTTCAGTTGTTTGGTAGTTCCTGGAGGAAATTATTTTCTGTATCTCAGCCAGTTGTCACGTCTCAAGCAAATGGACAGATCAGATATTTAGCCCTGTCCTGGTCTTAGCTAATTTAGTGTGCTCTGTGTAACTGGCCAGCAGTTTGCTGATGTGTAATTGGCCAGCGGTTTAGGCATAGAACTACCATTAAGCCCTGCTCTCAGATGCAGATAACCAAGACAGTGTTCTCTGTGGCTTTATGTCAAAAGGAGACCTATACTGAAGAGGTTAGGCCAGAGCTGACTAGTTACTTGGAGGAATAAGTAGAAAAAAGAAATGCTTATCACTTTATGCCTTAGAGAGAAGAGGCCAAGAACAATTGCTTTGTATAATGAAGAGAAGTAGGCCCAGTAAAAGACCAGGTTTCTTTGGAGTGGTTAACCTCAGGGAGCAAGAAAATTCTATAGCAGTCCAAGAAAATAAGATGAAAGCAGCACACGGGTGCTTCCTAACATGACCGAGGTTTCTGTCAATTTGAGCAGCATTCCTAGAATCCCCCAGCACCACTTCCTAATTTGACCTTTCATGATTTGAGGCCTTAAACCACAAAACCAAACTACAATCCCTATAAAACTTTGGCACAAGAGGGTGGACTCAGGAGGATTTTTATCCTTAAGCCTATATTTTCTGGCTTTGGCTGGCTTGTGTGTTATCCTTAACATATCTGAAACACATTTTTTATTTGTGATTTACTCTGAAGGTCCGGGGCTAAATCAACAGAAACGGCTCTTTTGGGGGTCATTTCACACATTGGAGCCTAGAAAATTAGGAATCCCTTAAAATTGAAGTTAGTAAAATGAAATTTCCAAAAGCAGTGGATCTTAGGATTTTCTGTGGTCTTATCATCTGCAGACTGGTTTAAAAACCCAAATTATTATTACGTATATAAAGTGCGAGTATAAATCAGTACTCAAATCTTACCCAAACTTTTCAAATAATTCTCAAATGTGTGCATTTCTAGTCATCAAGGTACAGGTTTGTCATGCTTAGTCCATAAGATTCTTCTTTATAATTCTTGTTCTGTTTTATTTTCTTCTCTGAACTTCTGCAGTCTAAACACTGGTCTACAGTCAGCAAATATTTGCTGCTGGAAGCAGGAATCACTCCAGCTATTTTAAGCAGAAAGGGATTTAATACAGAGATTTGGATGCTCACAGCATTGTTGGAAGGGTTACCAGAATGAGCTTTAGACTGAGTATCTAGGAGTACTGCCAGTAAGATCTCCTAACTGGCCTATCAGAAGGAAAACCTACCCTTCCCATGTTTCAAACAGGGAATGGAAATTTCTAGGATCAATATGTAAATATTTTTTTGAGACAGGCTTTTGCTATGTTGCCCAGGTTGGAGTGCAGTGATGCCATCGTAGTTCATGGCACCACTGCACTCCAATTAGATTCTTCCAATTGGATGCATGGTATGAGAGTTGGAGGAATCTCATTGTATGAGACCCGACAGAAGTGAGATAGAAACCTTCTGAGTGCTCCTACTCTTGTTGTTGCCGCCAAGCTAGGTTGTGGAGATGGGTTTTTCTTTGACTACATTGTAGCCTCCAGTCACTAATCCTCTGGCTATGGATAAGTAGTTGCAGACACACATTTTGAAAGCAATGGCTTTCAAAAAATCTGAATGACAGGTCCCTAAATAACTATTGAGCCTAGGGCTAGTGTGGTGGCTCATACCTGTGATACCAGTGCTTTGGGAGGCCATGGTGGGAGGACTACTTGAGGCTGGAAGTTTGAGACCAGCCAAACAACATAGTAAGGCCCTGTCTCTACTGCAAGTAATAAAAACTTAGGCATGGTATGTGCATGTAGTCCCTGCTACTCAGGAGGCTGAAGTAGGAGGATTGTTTGAGCCTGGGATGTCAAGGCTACAATGAGCTACAGTGGAACCACTGCACTCCAGCCTGGGCAATAGAGTGAGACCTTGTCTCAAAAAAAAAAAAAAAAAAAAAAAAAGATGTTGAATGACTTTCCTTCTTATTAGGTAGAGTGTAGAGTGTATTTTTAGCATAGTTTATTTTTTTATGCCCAAAGATCTTGCGGTAACTTGAGGTCATCATTCTGAACATTTATGATCACCATACAGAAAGAATGATAGAGGAGGCAATTGGAGGAGATTATGTTGAGTCTAATGTGTAGGGACTCCAAGTCATGGCTTTTTTAGGAGAAATACGTTGATGTCAATCATTTTGCCATATTTTGTTTTTTTACTAGAGGCTGAATGCAAGAAAAAGCGTGGGTATCAGTATTGTAATAATTCTGGCTAAACTTCAACTTGATGGCTCCATATAACTACAGTATACAAACTAATATCAACATACTAAGCTTTTTTATTTAGCAAAATTTTCCCCAAAATCATTTCTTGGAGAGATAAGTAGGTTGTCCATGGTAGTTGTTGGAAGAAGTTCATAAACTAAAAAGTCAGTGCTGTAGAAAAATCATACTGTCAAGGAATATTAAATTGAGAAAGATTCTTAGAGATTATCCAAACATGAATGCCAGAGAGATACTGTGACTTGCCTAGGGTCACACACCTGATGAGTGGAAAGGCCTATGTCTTCTGATTCGCTCAATACTCTTCACCACTCAACAGGTGAGGTGCCTGTTTAATAGAATTGAGTTTTCATTCATTGGAAAAGAAAAATGGCTAAAGTCTGCATTCATATACTAACCTTTGGAGGACTTAAGAATCTCCATATTCATTGCCAAATATATAAAGAAGCTTGACTTCTGTTCTTGGCATATTGAGCCAAATACACATACATATATGTACCTATACACACCACCATCTGGTTAAAGTGATTTCAATATAGATATTAATAAAGGTGGTGGCAGTAACAGAAGGAAAACTCTCAGATTTCCTTCAGTCATGAAATTCTTTGATTTCTCATCCATTTATGTGATGATATACTCAAAACATCAGTGCTCTCATCCACACAGTGGCTTTCTTTTACCTTAACTTAAAAATTGGGATCGTTATGTGTATGTTTCAGTTCAGTGTATGGTGATATAAGTCTTCTAAGAAGGTTATCAACATTGCCCATTCTGATGCCAGAATTGAGAAAATGAGTGTCTTAGTTATCATGAATTGGTAGTAACAGTTATGCTGGCGTGATGATTGTTTCCAGGAATTGAAATATGATAGACTTGGTTGTTCTGGGAAGAAAGAACACACAGCCTACCCAGGGAGGGTTGTGGGTGAGGTGGGGATGAAATAATAGACAAGTTAGTTAGTAGGACACTTCCCAGGACCAGCAGAATGAGATATTCTATTATTATATTTCTAGTTCCTAGTGGGGTTTTTAATTTTATTTTTATTGAATTTAGCAATTGTTCAGACCTGCAAAGAGAGTCCATATGGATCCATAAAGCAGAGAACGATGATCCAATGACCTATAGGAAAGCAGTGCCCCCCAAATGCCTTCTCTGCTCTCTCTCAGTACCATGTCTAAAGTAATGAATGTTAGCAGCATAATAGGGTCATCCCTTGTCTTAGCAGAAAACCTGATAGAAAATATGTATATTCAGGCACTGTGCTTACTAACCAGGATAAGCAAAATTCACTAAGAAAATCACAATTATTTAGCCTTTATCAATTCAAGCTGATTTCTGGGACTCAAAAAACTAATAGTAGTAAGTATGACAGTAATAAGGAAAGAACATTAATGATCCCTTTTAAAGAACTTACTAAGTGCAGTCTCTTGGTTAGTGTTAACTGGTTTGCTTTTTTGAGACAGAGTCTCTCTCTGTCGCCCAGGCTGGAGTGCAGTGGCGTGATCTTGGCTCACTGCTGGCTCCACCTCCCGGGTTCACGCCATACTCCTGCCTTAGCCTCCTGAGTAGCTGGGACTACACGCGCCCGCCACCACGCCCGGCTAGTTTTTTATATTTTTAGTAGAGATGGGGTTTCACCATGTTAGCCAGGATGGTCGCCATCTCCTGATCTCGTGATCCGCCTGCCTCGTAACTCTTACAACTAAACACACACAACTCCTTCATTAAAGAAACAAATGATGCCTTCTTGGGAGAAAACTGATAATTATAAAATATTTAATTAGGGAAAGAAAAAACCTGACCTTAACCATTAACCAGGAAGTTTCCTGGGGAAAAATACTTTAAAGAGATAAATAGTATGAAGATGGGGTATATTTTGGGTTTTCATAAAGGAAAGACTATTAAAAAAAAATTGTTCAGCTACTCAGGAGGCTGAAATGGATCACTTGAGCTCAAGAGTTTGAGATCAAGCCTGGGCGACATAACAAGACCCTGTTTTAATTTTAAAAACTATATTGTACACTGAAAGTGTAATTTTTTTTAAAACTACTTCCTGGTGTGGAGAAGCAAGCCTCCTGGAAATGCAGAAACTAGATCATCAGCTAATATCAATTGAGTATTTATTATGCTAAGAATTTTATTTTAACCAATCTTTATACCAAATCTATGAGATAGGTACCAAGAATAATAAAATGCAATATGTATTTAGTATTTAGAATTTTCCAAGCATTACTTTAACTACTTTAGATCAGTTTACTCTTTGAGCGCTCTTTATGGCCTGTGAAATAGGTACTAGTGTTATCCTTATAGAAGAGGAAACAAAGCACAGAGATATCAAACACATTATCCAAAATATTTCACCACCAAGTAGATGAGCCAGGATTTGAACCCAGGCAGTCTGAATTCAGAGGCTACACTAAGCCATGCTGCCATTATTTAGGTGGACCCTATTATGCCTGTGATTTTTTTTTTCCTTTTCCAAAACAGAGATTTATGGCATCTTCACTCATTTCTTCAACAAACTGGTATTTATTGAGGGCCAGTGTGGTCAGGGCCTGCTCTAGGGCATGGAAAACCTCAGTGACCATAACTGACTGTTCTCTACTCTTATGGAGTCATCATTCTTGCTGTCTCTTTGACACAGTTTGGATGTTTGTCCCCTCCAAATCTTATGTTGATGCGTAATCCCCAGTGTTGGAGATTGGGCCTGGTGGGAAGTGATTGGATCATAAAAGCAGATCCCTCATGAATAGCATAGCACCAGCCCCTTGGTGATGAGTGAGTTTACGCAAGAGCTGGCCCCTCCTCTCACTCCCTCACTTCTGCTCTCTCTCTTGTTCCTGCTCTCACCAGGTGATGTGCTTGCTCCCCCTTCCCCTTCCACCATGATCATAAGCATCCTGAGGTCCTCACCAGAAGCAGATGCTGAAGCCATGCTTGCACAGCCTATAACACCATGAGGCAACTAAACCTCTTTACTTAATAAATTACCCAGCCTCAAGTATTTCTTGATAGCAACACAAAAATGGCCCAACACAGGCCTCATTGGAGCAATGACTTGAATGCAAATGGGAAGATTTGTCTCATAGAAATCCTGATCCCAAGAAAGAGTGGTCAGGTGAAGGACAATTAATCAAAGTCCTAAGACAGAAGTATATGTTTTAGAAAATTCCAGGTGGAAAGGACAGCTTGAGCAAGGCTCCAGGGTAGGATCATGTTGGGCATGCTTGAGAAAATAAGGAGGACAAACAGCTAGAGCAGTGAAGCAGAAGATCAGGATGGTGAAATGGTTTGCCTGTGTCTCTACCCAAATGTCATCTTGAATTGTAATATCCATAATCCCCACACGTTGAGGGAGGAACCCACGGGGAGGTGATTCAATCATGGAGGCGGTTCCCCCATTGCTCTTCTCATGATAGCTAGTGAATTCTCACAAGATCTGATGGTTTTATAACCATCTGGCATTTCCCCTGCTTGCACTCCTCCCTACTGCCACCATGTGGAGAAGGTCCTTGCTTCACCTTTGCTTTCTGGCATGATTGTAAGTTTTGTGAGGCCTCCCCAGTCATGTGGAACTGTGATTCAATTAAATGTCTTTCTTTTATATATTACCCAGTCTCAGGTAGTATCTTTACAGCAGTGTGAGAACAGTAATACACATGGTCACAGGGAATAGATGTTATAAGGCCCACAGTAAGCACACTGGTTTTCACTTTGAGTAAAACGGGGAGCCATTGCATGGTTTTGAACTGAAAAATGACCTAATCTGACTTGTTTCTTAAAAGAATCAGTCTACTGAATTGTGAATAGGCTGTAGGCGGGCAAGGATAGAAGTAACAAGTTCCGGATAAACTGATGTGGGCAACGCTAATATGGACCAGGGACTGAGCTGAAAGATCAGGAACTCAAGTTTGGATACATTGAGTTCAAGATGCTTATTAGACTTCTGGGTGGAAATGCCAGGTTGACAGTTGATAGGACTTTGGAGAGAGACCTAGGCTGAGGATGTGAAACTAGGGGTTACTAGCACAAAAATGAAATTGAAACCTATGTGGCTGGATGAGGTTAATAAGCTCGTGGATATAGCTGGAGAGAAGGCCTAAGGAATAGCTCTGGGCAGTCTAACTTTAACAAGAGGAACCAGCAAAGGAAACTAAGAAGAAACAAACAAATGAGGCAAGAGAAAATAAATGAACTTGAGGTTCTGCAAGGCAAGTAAAAAGCATATCTCAAAGAGTATTTTTTTTAATTAAACCCTTGGTAAACAGGCCTTATTTTCACCACTCTGTTGCTTGTAATTTGTATCAGACGGCTATTGGTGCTTCTGTTGCTGAGCTCACTCATGAGCCTGCTGTTGTTGAACCAGACTAGGAACCACTCGCCCAGTGCAGCAGAGCCTGCTGTTGTTGAACCAGACTAGGAACCACTTGCCCATTGCAGCAAAGCCAAACACTGACATTGGGATTATAGCAAAAGAAAGGGAGACATTTATTGCAGGGCACCAAGCAAGGAAAATCGGGCAGCTAACGCTCATGACCTGAACTTCCAGATGGCTGATAGACAAGGGTTTTTAAAGTGGGAGGCTGACATTATAGGCAAAGTCATAAGTAAAAACATGGAAGCTATATATTAGTTTGAACTAAGAAGGCAGGACATCTCAAAGTGGGAGCCTACAGGTTACAGGTGGATTCAAAGATTTTCTAATTTGTGATTGGTTAAGAGGGCAAAGCTTTGTCTGAAAATTTGGGATCAGCAGAAAAGAATGTTAGCTCTGGCTCATGGACATGACCTCCTGCAAGCACTTCAGGAAGAAATTTAGAGCAAAGAATGGCAGACAGAATTCAGTCCTCTGTTTCCCCTTACCTGAGGCCTCTGTGCCCACAGATCTATCTGGTGCAGGGATGGGTTTCTAAAACACAATTCAAGGACATGTGTTAAGATGTTATCTTTAGTTTCTACAGAGAACAAAATATCTCATGATTCTAGCTTCCTTCCTTCTTGGCTATTGTTTTAAGCTACTACTACTTTCTTGCTTATCAAGTTGTTCATTTACTTCTTAGGACTAGCTGAGTGCCTGGAATTTCTCATGAAGGAACTCAAGATTTTCCTTTATTTTCAGGCTCAGGGGGCTCTGCAGGGCCCATAGAAGGGTCTCTGCTCTCACTACAGCCAGCTGGAAGATCAGCTGGGGGCTGGTTGGTCTAGTATGACTTAGGCTTGGGTGATTCAGCTCTGTTCCACATCATGTCTCATGCTTCAGGGGACTAACCCAGTCTTGTTCTCATAGCAGAAGGCGGAGGTTCAAGAGAGAACAAAAGAAAGGGAGGGAAGAAATGCACAGACATCTAGAGTCCTAGGCTTGGAATTGAAACACTGTCATTATTGCTACTTTATATTGGCCAAAGCACGTCACAAGATCATTCTGTATTCAAGATGTAGAAAGTACATTCAACTTTTTGATGAGATGAATGCAAATCACGATGTATAGCTCATGGATATAGAGGGGGATGAAAATTTGGAAACATTTTGCAATCACTCTTGACACCAGTTTTTATCACTCTTAAGCTCCCGTCTCTATCAGGAGGCTCTCCTCACAATTCCACAAACCACACCTGCAATTGTGATGCCTTCCCTATGTAGGCTGCTTTCTGCATCTCCTGTGCCTTTCTAGACCTGCAGCTTAGCTCCTTCATCTTTTCAAGTCATTTCTATTCATACAGATCTCTCCCCCTTTGAATGCCTACAGCCCCTGTAATTGGAACCATATATAATACATTAAAGTGCTTAAGCAGGGGGTTGGTAAATAACACACACTTAATAAATGGTAGCTATCACCATGATTCTTCTTTACCACATTACAAGTCATCTGAAACTTTCCTCCAATGATTTTAGGCAGGAGTCTTGTCAGTCTCCCAAAGTGTGCCTTCATCCCCTTAATAAAAGGGAGATGTCATCAGTATTTTTGTGTTCTAATGGCAGCCAGCACAGTGAGAGGCACATAATGAGTTCTCAATACAATTTTGTTAATTATTAAGAGTTGATTTAAAGTCCAAGGAGCTTCTTGTAGTTTGGAAATTATCACATAGTAAAAACGTCTTGAAACTACATAAGTCCTGAGAAGGCTAAAAGTATGCATCTTGGAGAAAACTCTATTACGAGTGGAAGGATTATTCTAAGGAAATTATTTGAATAATTTTTCACCTTTTAAGAACAATTTTGCTGTTTAGTTGGAATTAAAGGAGTGAACCTGGGAGTTCTGGAAGCCTGATAAAAGCAGGTGTTAATCACTTTTAAGTACTGTACCTTGTATTGTCAGCAAATATGTTGTAACATCCATTAATGTTACAAAATAAATTTTGTATTCAAAATAAATCCTCCTCTCGCTAAGCCTGAAAGAGAGACAAGAAAATGCAGGTTCTCTCAAAATTGAAATGAGAGGCTATGAAAGAAGGAAAAATAAACATACAACAGAAGGAAAATGCCAGCAAGTATATTAAAAATTGCAATAACATCATTACCTGACTGAGGTTATGTGTTCTGTGGCTCCTGTTTGAATCACAGGCTTCATTACTTTGGTGTCAGGTATTACCATTTAGGAAATAAAAATTACTGGAATAGTGTTTGGGGTTGAGCAGGAGGATCAGAGGTCAAATGAAGTATTCACTGAACCATTTCCATAGAGCGAGATTATTTTGCTTCTTTATGAAATTAAATTCTCCATAAATAACATGCGTGTCATGGAGTTCAACGCACTTTTTTTTTCCTTAGAAGTCAAATAAAATCAAAATCAGAAAGTCTCCATAAAATAACATGAAATTTCTGATTTTTAACCATTTAATAATTGCTGTAAGCTTTGCATCAAGCAGAATCTGTGTTGCAAATATATGGGTATTAAATTTGTTCCTTATGGAATACAGTCTGGAATAAAATTGGGATGCAAAACATGGAAATTGGCACATTAGATGTGTCAAGGCATTTTTCATTTTTAAGTATTTCCATAGGTTTTGATTTTCCATTGTATTTGTTAAAAGCCTGGACATCTGTTCACTGTATGGGCATGCAATTGAGTTTACTGTTGCTGAACATGAGAACTTTTTGGTTGAGATTTTAGAAAAGTTTAAGTTGCATAGACCACACCTGGAGGTTTAGACTCTATAATAAAAAGTTATAGTGACTTAAAATGGAACATGTACTTCGCGGCCAATTGATCCATCTCCTTCCCTCCCTCCCTCAACCTGCTTTACCCACTTTGAATTCAGGAATTACATCCTGATACCAAGACACATTATACTTCAACATTTTTTAACTTTCTCCCTGTCTCTATTCTGTCTTTTCCAATTCATTCTTCTTCTTGTCAAATTAATCTCCCTCAAGTAACAGATTCATCATATTCATTCACTGTTTTAAAACTTTCAATATTTTTTTTCTTTTTAAAAAATTTCAATAGGTTTTTGGGGGAACAGGTGGTGTTTGGTTACATGAATAAGTTCTTTAGTGGTGATTCCTGAGATTTTGGTACACCCATCACCTGAGCAGTGTACACTGTACCCAAGGTGTAGTCTTTTATTTACCTCCTTCCCACTCTTTCCCCTGAGTCCCCAAAGTCCATCGTATCATTTTTATACCTCTGCATCCTCATAGCTTAGCTTCCACTTATGAGTGAGAATGTACAATTTTTGGTTTTCCATTCCTGAGTCACTTCACTTAGAATAATGGTCTCCAATTTCATCCATATTGCTGCAAATGCCATTACTTCTTTCCCTTCTATGGCTGAGTAGTACTCCATGGTGGGTGGGTGTGTGTGTGTGTGTGTGTGTGTGTGTGTGTGTGTATACATACATACTACAATTTCTTTACTCTTTGATTGATGGGCATTTGGGCTGATTCCATGTTTTTGCAATTGTGAATTGTGATGCTATAAACATGCATGTACAAGTTTTGTTTTTTGTTTTGTTTTTGTAAAATGACCTCTTTTCCTCTGGGTAGATACCCAGTGGTGGGATTCCTAGATAAAATGGTAGTTCTAGTTCTTTAAGGAATTTTCCATAGTGGTTGTGCTAGTTTACATTCCCACCAGCAGTTTGAAATTGTTCCCTTTTCACTGCATCCACACCAACATCTATTATTTTTTGATTTTTAAATTATGACCATTAATTCAGTAAGGTGGTATCGCATTGTGGTTTTGATTTTCTCTGGCTAGGACTTTCAGTGCTATGTTGAATAGAAGTGGTGAGAGTAGAATCCTTGTCTTGTTCCAGTTTTCAGGAGAAATGCTTTCAACGTTTCCTCATTCAGTATCATGTTGGCTGTGGGTTTGTCATAAGTGGCTTTTATTACCTTAAAATATATCCCTTCTATGCTGATTTTGCTGAGGGTTTTAATTATAAAGCAATGCTGGATTTTGTCACATGCTTTTTCTGTGTCTGTGGAGATGATCATGTGATTTTTGTTTTAAATTCTGTTTATGTGGTGTATCACATTTATTGACTTGCGTATGTTAAGCCATCCCTGCATCCTTGGTATGAAACCCATCTGATCATACTGGATTATCTTTTTTATATGCTGTTGGATTCAGTCAACTAGTATTTTCTTAAGGATTTTGCATGTATATTAATCAGAGATATTGGTCTGTAGTTTTCTTTTTCTTTCTTTCTTTTTTTTTTTTTTTTTGGTTGTTGTTGTTTGGTAATAGGGTGATACTGGCTGGCTTCCTAGAATGAATGCAACATTCATTCAGTAGAATGCATTCAATAGAATGCAACAGCAGTTAAAAAAGACAAAGGGGGACATTATATAATGATAAAATGACTTGTTCCATAGGAAAATATCACAATCCTAAATATACATGTACCGAACACTGGAACTCCCAAATTTATAAGGTGATTACTATCAGACCTAAGAAATGAGACAGACAGCAATACAATAATAGTGGGGAACTTCCGTGCTCCACTGACAGCACTAGACAGGTCATCAAGACAGAAAGTCAACAAAGAAACAATGGATTGAAACTATACCCTAGAACAAATGGACTTAACAGGTATTTACAGAACATTCTATCCAACAACTCCAGAATATACATTCTATTCACCAGTACATGGAACATTCTCCAAGGCAGACCATATGATAGACCACAAAACAAGTCTCAGTACATTGAAGAAAACTGACATTATATCAACTACTCTCTCAGACCACAGTGGAATTAAATTGGAATTCAACTCCAAAGGGAACCCTCAAAACAATGCAAATACCTGGAAATTAAATAACCTGCTCCCAAATGATTGTTGGGTAAACAGTAAAATCCAGATGGAAATTTAAAGATGGAAATTTAAAAATTCTTTGAATTGAATAATAGTGACACAATCTACCAAACCCTCTGGGATAAAGCTAAGGTGGTGCGAAGAGGAAAGTTCATAGCCTTAAATGCCTACATCAAAAAGTCTGAAAGAGCACAAATAGACAATCTAAAGTCACACCTCAAGTAAGTAGAGAAACAAGAACAATCCAAACCCAAACCCAGCAGAAGAAAAGAAATAACAAAGGTCAGAGCAGAACTAAATGAAACTGAGGAACAAAAAAAAAATACAAAAGATAAAATTGATAGGCCATTAGCAACATTAACCAAGAACAGAAGAGAGATCCAAATAAGCTCAATTAGAAACAAAACATGAGAAATTACAACCGATACCACAGAAACTCAAAAGATCGTTCAAGGCCACTATGAACATCTTTATGCACATAAACTAGAAAACCTAGAGGAGATGAATAAACTCCTGGAAATATACAACCCTCTTAGATTAAAGCAGGAACTATTAGAAACTCTGAACACACCAGTAACAAGCAGCAAGATTGAAATGGTAATAAAAAATTGCCAACAAAAAAGGCCAAGACCAGATGGAGTCACAGCTGAATTCTATCAAACATTCAAAGAGGAATTGATACCAATTCTATTGACACTATTCCACAAGATAAAGAGAAAATCCTCCCCAAATCATTCTATGTATTTTGCATTTCTCTGTGTCCTTCATTTCCGGAAGACGTGGTTTCTTATTTATGCTATTTCACTGAAGATTTTTCTCTCATATCTTGTATCATTTTGTTTTATTTCATTAAGTTAGACTTAACATTTTTCTGTTGCCTTCTTGATTAGCTTAATAATGGATCTCCGGAATTATTTTTCTGGCAATTCAGGAATTTATTCTTGGTTTGGATCCATTGCTGGTGAGCTAGTGTGATATTTTGGTGGTGGTAAAAAATCTTGTTTTGTCACATTACCAGAATTGTTTTTCTGGTTCCTTCTCACTTGGGTAGATGATATCAGAGGAAAGACCTGTGGCTCAAGAGCTACTGTTCAGATTCTTTTGTCCCATGGGGTGCCCCCTTGATGTAGTGCTCTCCCTGTTCTCCTAGGGATGTGGCTTCCTGAGAGCCAAACTGCAGTGATTGTTATTTCTCTTGTGGATCTAGTCACCCAGCAGAGCTACTGGGCTCCAAGTTGGTATTGAGGGTTGTCTGCCCAGGGTCTCATGATGTGAACCGTCTTCAGGTCTCTCACCCGTGGATAGCAGCACCTGCTCTGGTGCAGGTGGCAGGGGAGCGAAATGGGCTTTGTAAGGGTCTTTAGTTGTAGATTTGTTTATTGCACTAGTTTTGTGTTGGTTGGCCTCCTGCCAGTAGGTGGCACTTTCAAGAGAGCATCAGCTGTGGTAGTATAGGGAGGACCAGGTGGTGGGTGGGACCCTAGAGCTCCCAAAGGATTATGTCCTTTGTCTGTGGCTACCCATGAGGAAAGAGAAAGACCATCAGGTGGGCACAGGGTTAGGTGTGTCGGAGCTCACATTCTCCTTGGGCCAGGCTTGCTGTGGCTGCTGTGGGGAATGGGGTTGTGGTTCTCAGGCCAATGGAGTTATGTTCTCAGGGAGATTATGGCTGCCTCTGATGAGTCATGCAGGTTGCCAGGGAAGTGGGGGAAAGCCAGCAGTTACAGGCCTCACCCAGCCCCCATGCAGCCAGAAAGGCTGGTCTCACTCTCACTGTGCCCCCTACCCAGCAACAGCACCCAGTTTATTTCCAGGCAGTGGGTGAGCAGGGCTGAGAACTTGCCTCAGGCTACCAGCCTCCTGGCTGAGAATGCAAGCAAGGCTGTCAGGTTTTGCGCCTCCCAGCCTGTGGGATTCTGTACTGTATCTATACTCCTATTCACTCCCTCCCCTGAATTGAGTCCAGGAAACTTCACATTCAGTCAAAATTGTTAGAGTTTAGCTGGAGGTTTCCTTCTCCCTGTGGTCCTTCCCCAGTTCCTCTGGCAGCCCTCCCCAAGGACCTCTGTGAGACAAAGTCAGAAATGGCTTCCCTGGGGACCAGGAGAGCTCACAGAACTCTTCCCACTGCTTCTTCTACCCCTGTATTTCACTTGGCCCTCTAAATTTGTCTCAGCTCCAGGTGAGGTTAAATCCTTCTCCCGTGATCTCAACCTTCAGGTTGGTTCCCCATTGAGGGTGTGTGTTCTGGGGCAGACAGTCCCTCTTTCACACTTTCACACTTTGGGCACTCACAGTTTTTCAGCTATCTCCTGGAACCTGAAGGAGCAGTCTGCTTCCTAAAAAGGGTCTTTTCTTTCCTTAAAATTTTCAGTAATTAGACCTTGAAAATAAAAGTAAACAACTTTAGCTTGGTATTTAAGACCTCTCACAGAATAATCTCAACCCACCTCTCCTGTGATTCCATTGCTCCTTTATATGATGCTTTCATTCAGACAGCTGATCTACTCGTTCTTCTCTCTCTCTCTCTCTCTCTCTCGCTATGTGTGTATATATATACACACACACATATACATATGTGTATCTATATGTATATGTGTGTATATACACACAATGTCTCATATATATGTGTGTATATGTATATACATATATGTGTGTGCATGTGTTTGTGTGTACAGTGTCTCCTCATTAACAGAGAGTGAAACTCTCCATGTCAGGAACCCTATAAATTTGAAATTCTTGCCTTCTCTCCACCTACCTAATCCAGTGCTACCTTCCAGGCTCAGTTCACCTCCTCATAAATAAAACTTTCTCTGACTAATAAAACAGAAGCTGTCATGCATCCCGAGAGGTGGTGGACATTGAACAATACCTGCTGATGCCTGACCTAGGAAAGTCTTTCCCCTTTCTGGAATTTAGTTATTTTGATTAGTTTGCATTCACAACCCTCCAAATTGTCCAGTTTTTCTAGTTGTTTTTATGAGAACAATGATCTGTGAGAAACTTTGACTTTCTAACTGGAAAAAAAACCCTTCTTTTTTCAAGGATTTTTTGGGAGCTTCTGGAAAGCATAGTTAACAAATCAGTGTCAGGTAGGTTTAAAATAAATGTTAAGCTTTGAGCATGTTCTTGTCTGCTAACATTGGAAGAAACACGTTTATTCAAGACTGATAAACATGGTTGTGCTGTATCTGCTGATGGTGTTCTTTAGACCTGTAACATGGAATATAGTGGCAGAAAACAAATTGGCCTAATGCAATAGCTTCTAACAAAGTCTGAAATTTTATTATAATTGCAAAGCAGTTGCAGCACAAATCATATTAATGTGTTGTAAGGTCCTCATATCCTCATTTAACTCTACACGATCTCAGCTAAAGCAAGTCTTAAGATAAGAGTTGTTAGTATTCATTATTACTTTTTATTGGTAGCAATTCTTTTTCTTTGCTAAGTGTGACATTTTGAATAATGAAACTTGCAAGACCTTGTTTATTAACACTTTGTAAAAGTTCTCATGTAAGGTGATTCCTAGATACCTGCTTCACTCATGCAACTTAAAATTTTTGATTAGGGTAGCATTTCCAAAGAGTGCTTCACAGAATGCTGATTCCCATAGATATCGATAAAAAAGGTTATATAGATAAAAGGTATCTTGGAAATACCATCAAGTGCAATACCTCTCTTGATTTTATCAACCAGTGTTAGCATATGAAGGGATCTGAATAATTATGCAATACTACTTTTTTACTTTGTTCAATTTGGCATTTCTACACACTAAATTAAAAAAATTTTTTTGTTTAATGTCACATCAATAAGTCCTTGAATCTGATGTTTTATGAAATACCCTTTGGAAAATGGCTTTCTAAGAGAGCAATAAGGAAGTTAATAAAAATCATATATGCCAAATTATTTGAATGAATTGAGAGACAGGTAGCTCTGTTGTATACAATTCAGCCTAGAAATCTCAATATCTTTTGCAGAGATTGGAGATGTAATTTAATAGACTTTAAGCTGGGAGTGTTGGGTCCTGCCTGTACTCCCAGCACTTTGAGAGGGTAAGGCAGGAGGATTGTTTGAGGTCAGCAGTTCAAGGCCAACCTGGGCAACAAAGTGAGACCTGTCGCTACAAGAAAAATTTAAAAATTAGCCGGTTGCAGTGGCACACACCTTTAGTCCCAGCTACTCGGGAGGCTGAGGTGGGAGGATCGCTTGAGACCAGCAGTTCAAGGCTGCAGTGATTAACACTTGTGCCACTGCACTCCTGCTGCATGACAGAGCATGACTCTGTCTCAAACAAAAACAAAACTAAAAAGCCGACTTTAGACTATATATGCACTCTCTTGTAAGTACTGTAGTATTTCTGAACACTGTAGAACTTATGAACATGGCAGAACTACCAGCCTTTTCAGAATAAGAAATGACATAATTACATGATGTTACAGACTCTCAGCATTTTTCAAAAAATATTTGAATGACAAGGTGATCCTTCTGGATAGAAACATAACAGTTTCCATGATTTTATTTGTATCTGAAATCATCTATAAATATTTGTGTATATTTCCTAGGGGTTTCTGACCCTATTAGCAAGACTGTATATCTGAAAATATAATCTTAAGTAGAAGCTACTACTTTAGTTTCTGTGAAATTAGGTGAACAAGTCTTACAAGCTAAAGTTTACTTTTAGCCATTATAAATGTCAAATTTTATCCAGTCAAGAGAATCACTGGAGTGTTTCATCTCTGTGAATTCCATACATAATGAAGATCCAACTCCATGATGTCATCCAGGAAATTTCCAATTTTTAGAAACACAGTATAAGAATTATCTCACCTGAGGGTTGATGTTGAATCTTTGAGCACTACTGGATGGTGCTGAAGTTTTCTCTGCCTGGAATTCTTCCCCCGAAACATTCCTCTTGGTTAAATCTTACTCAACCTTGAGGTTTTAATTTAAATTTTTCTTTCTCAGAGAGAACTTAAGTGACCTCCTTCCCTAAAGCAAATCAAATTAGCTCTCTACATTTATCCTGTCTCAGAGTAACCTAGTTTTAATAATTATATATTTATTTAAAATTTTAAATATCTAATGCCTGCCTCTCCCACTAGACTGTGAACTCTACACAGGCAGAGATTTTATCTCATGGATTTTTGTTTTCACCATAGTGTAATCAATGCTAAGAACAGTTTTGGCACATAATAGTTACTCAATAAATATTTGTTGGCGGATAGAAGTGCATGTTCTCTATAGATGGAATAAAAAAATGTCAAATCTGGCTGGGCGCAGTGGCTCACGCCTGTAATTTTAGCACTTTGGGAGGCCAAGGCAAGTGGATTACCTGAGGTCAAGAGTTCGAGACCTGCCTGGCCAATATGGTGAAATGTCATCTCTACTAAAAATACAAAAATTAGCCAGGCGTAGTGGTAGGTACTTGTAATCCCAGCTACTCGGGAGTCTGAGGCAGGAGAATCGCTTGAACCCAGGAGGCAGAGTTTGCAGTGAGCCAAGATTGTGCCATTGCACCCCAGCCTGGGCAACAGAGCAAAAATTCCATCTCAAAAAAAATAAAATAAACAAAAATAAAATAAAAATGTCAAATCTAAAATCGTCAAACACATAGAAACAAAGTAGAATGGTAGTTACTAAGGGTTCGGGGAGTGGGGGGTATGAGGGGATGTTGGTGAAGAGCTACAGAATTTCAATTTTGCAAGATAAATTCTGGAGACTAAGATACAACAATGTGACTATAGTTAATAATATTGTATAATATACTTGAAATTTGTTAAGCGGTTAGAGCAGAAGTGTTCTTACCTCACAGGTAACTATGAGGTGATAGATATGTTAATTGGCTTGATTGTAGTGAATGTTTCATAATGTATATGGGTATCAAATCATCAAGTTGAATGTGTTAAATATATACAATTTTAAATTTTCAACTGTACCTCAAGCTTGAAAAATAATTGATGTGTACATGCCACATCCCTCAGTCTCATATATTTTAATCCTAACAAAAACTTGTTTGAATTGCATAGTACAGTTCTGTTCAGAGTCTTCTTTTGCTTCAACATAAAATAAAAGCTATTGATTAACTGCAAATCCCAAGAAACAAATTTGTCATAAAATTTTCCACAAAGTAGTAGCTTAAAGTACAAAAATGGATTTTACTGTTAGGTCGTGGCATTCAATTGCATAACCAAAATATCTGAGAACTATTTGGACTTCTCTTGTTTTATTTTCTTTCAAAAGGCTATTTTCTGTGTCATTACAAAGTATATTAGTTAACAAGAAAATAGTCATGGTGAGATGAACATACATTTTCTGTTACCTTCTACGCCCATAATTTAATTGTGATGGGATAGTCTGTATGCATTTAGGTAAAACTCTGAGGGTCTTTCCCCATAGGAAAATCTATGTAGATTTTCCTTCAGGGTCATCTTCTCACTTGCTTCCTAAGAGTTTGTAAATGTTAGACCAAATGCTGGTGGCTGTTCAATGCAGCATGGCAGCAGTTATCCAGGTGCTAACATTTGCCTGGAATGCTATAAAAAATAGCGCTACTAATCAGAAGAAATGGAAATACCACTAATTTGTTCCTTAAAGTTAATGGCTGCCTAAGAAATATCCTCATTGTTTTTCCTACAGTGTCTTTCAGAAGCCCATGGTGGGAAGTAATTGTTTTAGTTGGTGCTAAAGATTGGGAAGGTATTCAGGGCATAGCCATATCCAGCTTGTCCTAAATAAATGCAGAAAATGATGTTAGAATGGTGGAAGAGATATTCCATATCTCCTTTTCCTCCCTCCTCTTCATCATGGAACATACTAGATGGAAATACTCATTATGGAGAAAAATTCAACCCCAAGATAAGAGGTTTGTCCTTGTCTGACAGAAAGGGCTATCATGAGAGGGAAAAATGTGTTAACCTTCATCATTTCTTGCAGAAAAAGATGGTGGTAAGTAATGATGGGAGAAATTCTGAGCCCTTCTTTTTCTTCCTCCTCCCCGAACCCACCCCCGCTTCTTCATAGTCCATATAGAAAAAGCTATTGACTGTTCTATAAAATTTTAAATTATCTTCAGGATAAAATATCCTTAACAATTTTTGTATTTTTTTTTTGTAGTACACTCTGTGCAAGGCCAAGATAAAATGCAAAACATTTTTTTTTTGATGGTTTGGTTCTGTGAAGCTTGAATTGACATAAATTGATTCATGTGAGATAAATTTAAAGGGCTAGACCTCTCTAATGAATAATTAGCTAATCATACAATTTTTACAACTGGAAGTTACCTAATCACGTGTCTTCAGTTTACAAATGAGAATTAAGTCCTTGGCTCTACTCTGAGTACAGCCATAAAAGTTGTTGGCTGCTTCCAAAGACAACTCAAATGACCTCCCATTACCTCCTGTATTAAATGCAAGCCAATGTTAGTACTGGACAGAGATTTAATAGAAGCCAGAAGTATTTCTAAAGTGACTTCTTAGACATTGGCATAGTTACTTCAGAGGCCGCAGTTATTCCTGAGTTGGTATTTCCTATGGATTATTTTATCCATGAGTAGTGATACTTACATTTGAGATCAGCAATGAATAGTGTTAAAACTTATTTAGAGCATCCTTGTAGATAAACCTCACTTAGTAGCCCCTTCAAGTATTAAGATGATCCTCTTTAATTTTTCTCCATTTTGAATATTTTATTAGAATGGTTTCTTTCAAGAGGAAAACAGTGGGTAAAACAGAGAAAGAAGTTGAATTAAAAAGAAAATCTGTCAACAATTATTTAGCACAAATATTCTGTAAAACACTTTAATGCATGTTTTTGCATGCACTAAATGATCTCATTCAGTTCTTTCAGCAACTCTGTGACGTAGAAAATGTATTTTATAGATGAAATAAACTATGTGATGAAAAATGAATGAAGTTAAGTGATGAAGTAACACGCAATTACCATGTGGTTGGTAAATTCAGGTCAGTCTGATTTCAGTGCTCTTTTTGTTGTCACCTTTGAAGCTTGGACTATACTGAGTAAAAAATACGTGAAAATAGTAAATGATACAGACAGAAGTATCTTGAGTAACTGTCTGCAGAAGGGTACTGATGGAATTTAGAGTTAAATGGTAGAACCAGAGAGCTTGGGCAAAGTGCACGTTTTCTTTGTTTATATGCTCAGAAAGTTCTTCATCCAGTTGGAGAAACAAATTGGTTTTTTACTCTCTCTGTGTATGTGTGTGCACACACATGTGTATGTGTGTGCAGCTAGAGTTTGAGAGTTAACATCAACATCCAAGAACCAGCTCATGAATTAAACTTAACTACTTAAGAGCTCAGTTACAGCTCTGGGAGAGAAAATGAGTCTTTCTGAATTGATCCTCAGGTAAAATCTGTCTTTCATGACTGAATATCATATAACTTCACTGGATTACAAGAAATGCACAATAGGTTCTCTCCAATTGGGAAAAAAAAATTTCCATCAAATGTATGGTTCTTGAATAATGATTTAGAACTACAGATTTCCAACTAAAATCTAGCAGTTATATCTATTTAGGATACTTAGATATATAATTAGAATTATGTTTGAGTTTTATGAGAAAATCCCAAAACAAAAAGAGCTATATTAGGAAGAAATTGATTTCTCTCACATGTAAAAGGAATATAAGATCTTCTGCTTCTGGTATAATTCAGCCTTTTTTTATCTTGTATTTCTGCCATACAGAGCTTCTGTGCTCCAGGTCACCTTAAGGTCCAAGATGGCAGCTGAACTTCAGCAATCACATCTACATTCTAGCAATTGAGAAAGAGGATACTTCTGAAAGTTGCACAAATTTCTGTTTACATCCATTTGGTAAAAGCCTAGCCAAAACTCTGTATGTAAATACAAGGCATCCTAGGTAGTACAGTATTTATTTATTTGGGTTGACCATATATTTATCTAACAGGGGTTCTGTTACAGTGGTTCAAGTGGACAACAGATATTGGAGGAAGAATAATAAACACTCTTCCCCACATAGTGGTATGGAAGTTTTGGGGGAAATAAAAATATAAGGCAAAAACTAGCATATATCAGGATTGAGATGGAGATGAATTAAACTTAACTACTGAAGAGTCCAATTACAGCTCTGGGAGAATAATAAAGCTGGGGAGGACTTTAGAGAAATATATGGGAATGAAAGTATAATGAGCATGGATTTGATTCTTCACAAAAGCAAGCAATACTACTTTAATCGTAAATATCAGGAATCATTTATTAGATATAGATGTTTACATAAATGATAAAAGGGAATTCTCTGTGCTGAGGAAAGATGAAAATATAAATAATTTCCCTCATGGAATTTACAATTTGCTTTCGTTGCAATAGTTTTTGGCTGCTGATTTTGCTAGATGCTGTAATAAAACTAAAAAAAAAAAAATGCATTATAGCTCAAACAAAAGGTTATTTCTAGCTCAGATAAAGCCTAAAATATAGCCCTAGACAAAAGGCTAGCTCATTTCCATGCTGTGATTTGGGGATCCAGGCTCCTTCCATCTTGTGGCCCCACCATCTTCAACTATTGGCCTCTAACCTTAGAATGCTCATGATGTCCACGAAGCTTGCCAAAGGTGGAAAAAGGATGGAGGATCATGTGTCCCAGGGTTTTATGGTCCAGGCCAGGAACTGCTGCATATCACTTCCATTCACATTTCATTAACTAGAACTGTAAAAATAAATAAATAAATAAATAAATAAATAAAATGAAGTGAAAGTTTATCTGTAGGTCCAGGAAGAAGAGGAAATGGGCTCTGTGAAAAAATAACCAATCTCTGATAGAGCCCATCCTTATTGTTTTTAAATAACCTATTTTGTTCTTCTTTTTAGTTTTTAAAATAATGTTTTATTTGTAATTTTTCTGGGTACTTAGTAGGTGTATATATTTATGGAGTACCTCAGATGTTTTGATACAGTCATGCATGCAATGCGTAAAAATCACATCATGGAAAATAGAGTATTCATCTCCTCAAGCATTTATCCTTTGTGTTACAAACAATACAGTTCTAGTTATTTTAAAATGTACAATTATTGACTATAGTCACCCTGTCGTGCTATCAAATACTAGGTCTTATTCATTCATTCTATTTTTTGTACCTATTAACCCTCCCCATCTCTCCCCAACCCCACCACTACCCTTCCTATCATCTGGTAAGCATCCTTCTACTCTCTGTCTCCATGGGTTCAGTTGTTTTGATTTTTAGGTCCCACTAATAAGTGAGAGAACACGCAATATTTGTCTTTCTGTGCCTGACTTATTTCACTCAACCTAATGACCTCCAGTTCCATTGTGTTGTTGCAAATGATTGAATCTCATTCTTCCTTTTAATGGCTGAATAGTCCTCCATTGTGTATAAATACCACATTTTCTTTATCCATTTACCTGTTCATGGACATTTAGATTGCTTCCAAATCTTGGCTATGGTGAACACAGCTGCAACAAACATGGGAGTGCAGATATCTCTTTGATATACTGATTTCCTTTTGGGTATATGTCCAGCAGTGTGATTGCTGTATCATATGGTAGCTCTGTTTTTAGTATTTTGAGCAACCTCTAAACTATTCTCTATAGTACTTTTACAGATTTACATTCCCACAGTGTACAAGGGTTGCCTTTTCTTCACATCCTTGCCAGCATTTGTTATTGCCTGAGTTTTGGATGTAAGGTGTCTTAACTGGGATAAGATGATATCTCACTGTAGTTTTGATTTGCATTTCTCTGATCAATGGTATTGAGCACCTTTTCGTATGTCTGACTGCCATTTGTAAATATTCTTTTGAGGAAGGTATTCAGATCTTTTGCCCATTTTAAAATAGGATTATTAGACTTTTTTCCTGTAGAGTTGTTTGAGCTCCTCCTGTATGCTGGTTATTGATCCCTTGTCAGATGGGGAGTTTGCAAATATTTTCTCCCATTCTGTGGGTTTTCTATTAACTTTGTTGATTGCTTCCTTTGCTGTGCAGAAGGTTTTTAACTTGATGTGATCCCATTTGTCCATTTTTGCTGTGTTTGCCTGTGTTTGTGGGCTATTACTCAAGAAATCTTTGCTCAGAGCAATGTCCTGGAGATTTTCCCCAATGTGTACTTGTAGTAGTTTTGTACTTTGAGGTGTTAGATGTAAGTATTTAATAAATTTTCATTTCATTTTTGTCTATGGTGAGAGAGGGGTCTAGTTTCATTCTGCCACACATAGATATCCAGTTTTCCCAATACCATTTATTGAAGAGACTGTGCTTTCCCCAGTGTATGCTCTTGGCTCCTTTGTCAAAAATGAGTTCACCGTAGGTGTGTGAATTTCTTTCTGAGATCTCTACTCTGTTCCATTGGTCTATGTGTCTGTTTTTATGCCAGTACCATGCTGTTTTGGTTACTGTAGCTCTGTAGTCAGCTATCATTTAACGTCAGGTTATGCGATTCCTCTAGTTTTGTTCTTTTTGCTTAGGATAGCTTTGGCTATGCTGGGTCTTTTGTGGTTCTGTGTAAATTTTAGGATTTTTTTTTTCTATTTCTGTGAAGAATGTCCTTGGTATTTTGATAGGGATTACATTGAATCTATAGATTGCTATGGGTAGTATGGACATTTTAACAATATTCTTTCAATCCATACACATGTAATATCTCCATTTTTTGTGTGTCCTTCAATTTCTTTTATCAGTATTTCACAGTTTTTATTATAAAGATCTCTTACTTCCATGGTTAATTTCTAGGTATTTAGTTTTATGTGTGGCTTTTCTTTTTCAGGTTGCTCATATGGGCATATAGAAATGCTATTGATTTTTGTATCCTGCAACTTTACTAAATTTGTTTCTAATAGTTTTTCATAGAGTCTTTAGATGTTTCCAGATATAAGATCATATCATCTGCAAACGACTTGACTTCTTCCTTTCTTATTTGGATGCCCTTTATATCTTTCTCTTATCTGATTGCTCTAGCTAGGATTTCTTGTATTATGTTGAATAACAGTGGGCATCCTTGTTGTGTTCCACATCCTGGAGGAAAGGCTTTCAGTTTATCCTTATTCGGTACAATAGTAGCTGTGGATCTGTCATATACAGCTTTTATTATGTTGATGTATGTTCTTCTATACCCAGTTTTTTTAGGGTTCTTATCATGACTGATGTTAAATTTGATCAAATACTTTTTCAGCATCAATTGAAATGATCATATGGGTTTTGTCCTTAATTCTGTTGATAAGATGTATCACACTGATGTGCATACATTGAACCATCCTTGCATCCCAGGGATAAATACCAGTTGATCATGATACATGATTTTTTTTTTTTTTTTTTTTTTTGAGGAAAAAGTTTTACTCTTGTTGCCCAGGCTGGAGTGCAATGGTGTGATCTTGGCTCACCGCAACCTCCACCTCCCAGGTTCAAGTGATTCTACTGCCTCAGCCTCCCAAGTAGCTGGGATTGCAGGCATGCACCACCATGCCCAGCTAACTTGGTATTTTTAGTAGAGATGGGGTTTCTCCATGTCGGTTAGGCTGGTCTCAAACTCCTGACCTCAAGTGATCCACCCACCTCGGTCTCCCAAAGTGCTGGGATTACAGGCATGAGCCACTGTGCCTGGCCAATGAATGATATTTTCAATGTATTATTGAATTTGGTTTGCTAATTTTTTTTTTTTTTGAGACAGAGCCTGGCTCTGTCACACAGGCTGGAGTGCAGTGGTGCAATCTCAGCTCGCTGTAACCTCCGCCTCCCAGGTTGGAGCAATTCTCCTGCCTCAGTCTCCTGAGTAGCTGGGACTACAGGCACACGCTGCTACACCTGGCTAATTTTTTGTATTTTAGTAGAGATGGGCTTTCACCATGTTGCCCAGGCTGGTCTTGAACTCCTGAGCTCAGGCAATCCACCTGCCTCAGCCTCCCAAAGTGCTGGGATTACAGGCATAAGCCACTGCCCCTGGCTGGGTTTGCTAATATTTTGTTGAGGATTTTTGCATATATTCATTCGAGATACTGACCTGTAGTTTTCTTTTTTTAGTGTGACTTTGTCTGGTTTTGGTATCAGAGTAATAGTGGCCTCATAGAATGAGTTTGGAAGTATTCTTTCCTTCTCTTTTTTGGAATAGCTTAAGTAGGATTAGTATTAATTCTCCTTTAAATATTTGCCAGAAATCAGCAGTGAATCAATTAGGTCCCAGGCTTTTCTTTACCGGAAAACGTTTTATTACAGCTTCATTCTCATTCCTTGTTATTGATCTGTTCAGGTTTTGGTTGTCTTCCTGGTTCAATCATGGTAGGTTTTATGTGTCTAGGAACTGGTCCATTTCTTCTAGATTTTCCAATTTATTGGCATATAGTTGCTTATAGTAGCCACTGATGATCCTTTGAATTTCTGTGGTACCAGTTGTCTCTGATTTTGTTTGGATTTTTTCTTTTTTTTCTTAGTCTGGCTAAAGATTTGTCTACTTTAACTTTTCAAAACCCCAACTTTCTGTTTCATTTATTTCTGCTGTGATTTTATTGTTTGTTTTTCTACTAATTTGTGGTTTGGTTTGCTCTTTTCTAGTCCTTTAAGATACATCACTAGATTGTTAATTTGAAGTTTTTCCCTGTTTTGATACATAGGCACTTAGAAATTTAAACTTTTCTCTTAGTACTGCTTTTGCTGTATCCCATAGACTTTGGTATGTTATATTTCCATTTTCATCTGTTTCAAGACATTTTTCAATTTTCTTAATTTTTTTCATTGACCCACTGGTCATTCAAGAGCATGTTGTTTAATTTCTTTGTAGTTTCAAAAATTCCTCGTTAATTAATTTTTAGTTTTATTCCATTGTGGTCAGAGATGCATGTTATTATTTCCATTTTTGAATGTTTTAAGACTTGTTTTGTGACCTAACCTATGGCCTATCCTTGAGAATGATCCATGTGGTGAGGAAAAGAATGTGTATTCTGTAGCTCTTGGATGAAATATTCTATAAATATATATTATATTTGTTTATTCTGTAGTGCAGATTAACTCTGATGTTTCTTTACTGGTTTTCTCTCTGTTAAATCTGTCCAATGCTGAAAGTGGACTGAAGTCTCAACTATGATTATATTGGGACCTATCACTTTAGCTCTAATAATATTTTCTTTATATATCTGGGAGTTCCAGTATTGGGTGTATATATTTTTAAAATTGTTATATTCTCTTGCTGAATTGACCCCTTTATGATTATATAGTGACCTTCTTTGCCCCTTCTTGTAGTTTTTGTTTTAGAAATCTATTTTGTCTGATATAGGTATAGCTACTCCTGTTCTTTATCAGTTTCCATTGGCATGGGATATCTTTTTCCATCTCTTTATTTTCAGTCTATTTTTGTCTTTATATGTCAAGTGCATTTCTAGTAGGCAAAGGGTTAATGGGCCTTGATTTTTCACCCAATCAGCCACTCTATCTTTTGATTGAAGAGTTTAGTCCGTTTACATTCAATGTTGTTATTGATAAGTAACGACCTACACTGCCATTTTGCTATTTGTTTTCTGGTTGTTCTGTCATCTTTCTTTCCTTCCTGCCTTCTTTTAATGAAGGTGATTTTCTCTGGTTATATTGATTTAGTTTCTTGCTTTTTATTTTTTGTATATCCATTGTTTGTTTCTTGGGTTGAGGTTTACTGTGAGGCTTGCAAATACTGTCTTATAACCCATTATTTAAAGCTGATAACATTGTTTGCATAAACAAACAAAAAGAAAACTAATACTCTGCACCTTAACTTTTTTAAACTATATTTTATTGTACTTTCTATGTTTTCAAAAGTTGTAGTAGTTACTTTTTATTGGTTCATTGTTTAGTATTTCTACTTAAGAGTAGTTTACACACCACAGTTACAGTGTTATAATACTCTGGTTTTTCTGTAATTAACATTACCAGTGAGTTCTGTACCTTCAAATGATTTCTTATTGCTCATTAATGTTCTTTACTTTCTGATCAACATACTCCCTTTAGCGTTTCTTGTAGGACAGGTCTGGTATTGATGAAATCCCTCAGCTTTGGTCTGTCTGGGAAAGTCTTTACTTCTGCTTCATGTTTGAAGGATAACTTTGCTGGACATACTATTCTAGGGTAAATGGTTTTTTTTTTTTTTTTTCTTTTTTCCTTCAGCACTTTAAATATGTCATACCACTCTCTCCTGGCCTGTAAAGTTTCTACTGAGAAGTCTGCTGCCAGATGTATTGGAGCTCCATTGTATGTTACTTGTATCTTTTCTCTTGCTGCTTTTAGGATCTTTTATTATTAAATAAAATAATCAAACTTGAGGTAGTCTTCTTTGGTGTCCTATAACCTTTTTGTACTTGGATATTAGTTTCATTTTCTAGGTTTGGAAAGTTCTGTTATTATCCCTTTGAATGTGCTTTCTACCCCTATCTCTACCTCCTCTTTATGGACAATAATTCTGCTCCTCTGAGGCTATTTTCTAGATCCCTGGTAGGTGTGCTTCACTGTTACTCAGTTTTCTTTGGTCTCTTCTATTTTCAAATAGCCTGTCTTCAAGCTCACTAATTCTTTCTCCTGCTTAATTCTCCCATTAAAAAATTCTTCAGTATGCCACTTGCTTTTTTCAACTCCAGAATTTCTGCTTGATTTTTAACAATTTCAATCTCTGTTAAATTTATCTGATAGAATTCTGAATTCCCTCTCTGTGTTATCCCAAATTTGAGTTTTCTCAAAACAGCTTTTTTGAATTCTCTGTTTGAAGGGTCACATATCTCTCTTTCTCCAGCATGGGTCCCTAATGCCTTATTTAGTTTATGTTTTCCTGAGTTGTCTTGATACTTGTAGATGTTCATCCGTGTCTAAGCATTGAAGAATTAGGTATTTATTGCAGTCTTCTCAATCTGAGCTTGTTTGTACCCATACTTCTTGGGAAGGCTTTCCATATATTCTAAAGCACTTAGGTGTCATAACCTAAGCTGTATATGCTTTAGGGGGGACCTCAAGCCCAGTAACACTGTAGTTCTTGCAGACTCATAGACATACCATCGGTGGTTTTGGACAATATCTAGAAGATTTCTCTGAATTATCAGGCAGAGATTCTTGTTCTCTTCCCTTACTTTCTTCCAAACAGAGTCTTGCTCTCTTTTCTGAGCCACCTGGAGCTGGGAGTAGAGTGGCACAAGCACCCCTGTGACCACCACCAGATCTTGCCCAAGGCCTGGTGTAACCATTTCTTGGCTACCACATATATTCACTGAAAGCCCTGGGCTTCTACAATCAGCAGGTGGCAAAGCCAGCCTGGTTTATGTCCTTCATTTCAGGGCAGCAATTTCCCCCAGGCCCTAAAAAGGTACAGAAGTGCTGTCTAGGAGCCAGGGACTACCTCAGCAAAAACCTCAGAAGTCTACTTGGTATTCTATTGTACTGCAGAGGAGCTGACACTCAAACCACAAGACAGTCCTTCCTACTCTTCCCTCCCCTTTCTAAAGGCAGAGGAGCCTCCCCCCTTGACCATCTCCACCTCACACACACATAGAGTACTGCTGAACTACTTCTGATGTTTCCTCAAGCCCCAAGGGCTGTTCAGTCAGCTTGTGGTAAATGCTGTCTGGTCCGGGACACACCCTTCAGGGGGAGTGGGTTCCCTTCTGGCTCAGGGAAAGTCTAGAAATGCCATCCAAGAGCCAAGTCTTGGAATCGAGGACCCCAAGGGTCTGCTTGGTGCTCTACCCTCCTGTGGCTGAGCTGGTACCTAAGGTGTGAGACAAAGTCCCCTTTACTTTTACCTCTGCTTTTCTCAAGTAGGAGACTTGCCCCATAGCCACCACAGCTGGGAATGTGCTGAGCCTCATCTGAAGCCAGCAAGTCTCAGAGTGTCACCCAAGGCCCCCATTGTAGAACTTGGCCATCACTGCTAGTTTTTCAGGGCACAAGGGCTCTTTAGTTAGCAAGTGATGAATGCTGCCAGGATTGGATCCTCCCATTAAAGGCAGCGGGCTCCCTCTGGTCTAGGATGTGTTTAGAAATGTCTTCTGAGAGCTAGGGCCTGGAAAGGGCACCTCCTGACTCTGACCTGTGTCCTATCCTGCTCTGGCTGAGCTGGTATCCAAGATGTAAGACAGAGTCCTTCCCATTCATCCATCACTTCTTCTCAAGTGGAAGGAAGGGATCTTTTGGAGCTGTGTGCTGTGCAGCCTGGGGTAAGGGGAGAGGTGATACTAGCACTCCCTTAGCCGCCTCTGCTGGTGTCTCAGTATGTCACATGCTCCTCCAGTCCACACTAGGACTCATCTAAATGTTGCAGTCCTTGTGGCCTAGAATGCCTTTCAAGTTTATTTAGGGCCCCAGAGCACTTTAGCTTGTCATGGCAAGGCTTGTGGGAATTCAGGTTATGACCACTAACCTTAGCGATTCCTCTTTGGGTGGAACTGGTTTAAATGCTCCCTCTATGGGTGGGTGTCAGCTAAATTTGGTCTGGTTTTGCTTTCTGCTATAAGAAGGGAGCACTGAGTTCAGTATCTCACAATTGCTGGCCTTTCCCTTCCCCAGGGCACAGAAACTCTCTCCACTGCAGCCGAGGATTGCAGGAGAGGCGGCATCAGTGATTCAAGACTGTTTTTCCTACCTCTTCGGTGTTTCTTTCAGTGATATGAAGTTCAGGTACCGTAAGTGCTCGCCTGATTTTGCTTTTTACAAAGGTGCTTTTTTGGTGTGGATTGTTGTTACATTGCTGTCCTTGCAACGGGGGACAATTGTTACAGCCTTCTATTCTGCCATCTTGTTGCACCCCTTTTATTTTGTCCTTTTCATACATAGAAGAGAACTTCCTGTCAAGGCGGACAACCCAAAACCCCATCCATTGACTATTTTCAGCTCAAAGTCTTGAGTTCCTTGGTTCATGCATAACCCTTTCTTTTAGGTCTGAATGTGACCTGATGTTTTCATGGCTTAGAAACAGGCAGCTATATGTGTCACATGCACATGGCCACTATACAACAATGAAGCCTGGCCAGGATAGCCTCAGTAAAAGCTCCCATTCTGAAAAAAGAATAAGAGAGACACAGCATCCACTGGTTAATAGCAGTTGTAAAATACAGTGGACACACATAGGGAAAGCCTCCTCCAATGTGGGGTACAGAAAATTTCTGGATTAGATCCTGGCTCTGCCCTTTGACTTCTAGAATGTTTTACTGTAATCATTTTATTTCCATGGCTACATCTGAAATGGCCATGGGGAATATGTCTTTTTTTCCCCCTGAGGCTTCCCAGGTCTCAACCTGATTTGAGTTAATAAAGCTTGTAGTTGCCATCCCAGCCCATTTCCTGACTTTTTTTTCCTTATTTTATGGGAAGAAGAGAGAGAGAGAGACTTTTATTAGTTTTATGCTACTGCTATTTAAAGCTTTTCAGTTATACACAGGTAAACCTAATGCAAACAAAATTAAATGTTTTCTGTTTGAGTCCATTTTTGTCTCGTATTATTACAAAGTCCAACTTTTGATACTGTTTTGTTGTACTATATTTTCCTCATATACCTTGTTTCATTTTTAAACATTTTAATGCCAGTTTTTTAACTAATAAGTTTAGACATTCACATTTATTGGAATAACTGTTGCATTTGGATTTTGCATCATATCTAGTGTATTCTATTCATCCCCAAAGGTCCTGGTCCATTCCTCTACAGTGACAAAAGATATTTCTCCCTCTCCTACTGTAGACACCCATTATCTCTTCTCCTCATGAATAGATTCCCTTTTCTTTGCCTCACACCCTTCTGGCCTACCTTTTATTCCATCTATTCCTGCTGTAACCAGCTGCACACAGTAGTAATTTGATAACATCTCACCTCATCTCCACTGCATAGCAAGTCTTCCCTGCCTTGGTGCTTTCATAAAACCAGGCATGAGTTTATATGCACAGCTTGGGAAGGACAAGAGGCTTCTAAGTTCAGAGGCAACACCTAGCCCATGGGAGATACAAGTGCAGTTATAAAATACCCCCACTTCTGTGCATCAAGAGAAAATGATGCATACATTCTATATGGCTCTTCAGGGTCAGTGGAAATGAACTCTAGGTGCCCACAGCAAGAAAACATCTTATATCAACTTTTTCTCCTTTCCTATTTCATTCTCCTAAGTCCTCTGCTCCTGTTACATGGAATCACTTAAAGAAAAAAAAAAAATACCAACTCATAAGCCCTTGTTTGAAGTGCTGCTCTGCTTTCAAGGGAGAACCCAAGCTAAGACAACATTCTTCATGTGAAATAACCTTCCCATCTTTACCTTCCTCAATGAAGTTGTCTAGATATATTACATTTTTAAAGTATAATTCTATAACTCTCAGAATCGAATGTAGTACTCCAGGTTTCATTTTACCAGAAACACACAATAGGATGCGACTTTTGTTTCTTGTAGTTTGGACAAAACTTTGCTACTTTGTCAGCTATTAAAATTTACCTTAACATTCCCAAATATTTTTTAGATGCTTCAAAATAAAATCTACCTCATCCCTCACCTTTTTGTAATATAAACCTTTTATTTTAGAATAGCTTCGATTTATGTAAAATTGTGCTGGTAGTAAAGAATTTTTACATTAGCATACTACATATATTGCAATGAGTGAATCAATAGTGCATATTATTAACTAAAGTTCACAGTCTACTTAGATGTCCTTGTTGTGTTCCAGAATCCCAAACAGGATACCATGTTATATTTAGTTGTAATGTCTCAGACTTCTCTGGCTATGACAGTTTCTCTGACTTTGTTTTTGATAACTTGAATGTTTGGAGAAGTATTGATCAAGTATTTTGAAGAATACAGAAGTAAAATGCCTGCTATGGTTTGAATGTGTCCCACAGATGTTCATGTTGGGAACTTAATGCAACAGTGATGGGAGGTGGGGCCTAATAAAAGGTAATTGGTTCATGAGAATTCTGCCCTCATGAATTAATATCATTATCATGGGAGTAGATGGTGAGAGTAGGTTATTATACAGCAAGTTGGGCCTCTTGTGCCCATTTCTCATGCTCTCTTCCACCTTCTGCCTTTCCCCATGGGATAACTCTCACAAGGTGCTGGTTCCACAGTCCTGGTCTTCCTAGTCTCCAGAACCCTGAGCCAAATAAACTTCTACTTTTACTAATTTACTTACTCTGTGGTAACCTGTTATAGCAATAGAGAATGGACTAAGACAGTGCCATTCTCAGCTCATCATGCCAGGATACATACTAAGATTCTTATACTATATACCCTTTGGAAGAAAGTCACTATGCATAGCTTGACTGAGGAGTTATGATGCACTTTTTGAGGGTGGAGAATCTACATAAATGATTTGGAATTCTTCAACACAGGATATTTCCCTTCTTGTTATTAATTAATTCAACCATTTATTTATAGCAGTATGAACCTATTTATTTTATATATTAGGTTATAATCCAGCATTTATGTTGTTGCTCAAATTTGTCCAGCTTTGGCCACTGGGAGCTCTTCCAGTTAGTACCAGTGTCTTTTTGACATATCCTCTTCCTAATAGTTTGATTTTACTTTCTCATTACTATAACCAACTACTTCTTAACAGGGAAAGCCTGTATTTCATATTAAGTTCTGTTCTCTCGGCTTTAGTTCATTATTTGAATATGCTGAAATGAATGGACTCTTCTTTCAATTTTTCTTTTAATTATCTTTCCACATTTTGGTTCGTCAGCAAATTTGATGTGTCCTCTGTGTCTATATAAATGCTCTAAATAAGACAGGAGCCCTGTGGCCTTCTACTAAAGACCCCCACCCTCTAACTTTCCTCCAGCCTGATCCTGAAGACTTAATTAGAACTTGTATGGTACCTTATTCACTCAGATAAAAGTGAATATTATCTTCTAGCTCACATTTTATCCTCTTATCCACAAGAAAAAAAAAAGAACAGGAAGTCTAATGGGAAAGTTTCATGTGGAGAATAATAATTATGAGGTAGTTCACTGTTCAGAAGTGAAAGGAGAATGTAGTTTAGTGGGAGGAGAGGCTCTGGAATTTTATCTTTTTAAGGAAGGAAGCAGTTATCAGATTTGGAGGGCAAAACGTACAGAATGAAAGATGAATTGAAGTAACTTCCAATTCTCCACACAGACTGTGTGACATCGAACCAGAAAAGAAAGGGCACAAAAACGTTTCAGGGTCACATTCGTTTCCATGATGGTATGGAGGAGGAGGAGAAGAAAAGAATCATGCTTGGAAGTGGCAGATAACAAGAACACTGACCACAGTAGATAGACGCATGTGTGTGCACTTTAAAAATAAGTGAATACTGCAAGGCCTTCGCATCCAAAAACCTCCAATGACTTCAATTTTAGCTTCTACTTACCATGTTTTCTGATGCTTCTGAAGTAGCCACTGCATAGAGAGAAACAGTGCTTCTTAAAAGTAAACCTGTGCTCCTGGCTTAGCCCATTATTAATAAGAAAGTGAGTTTGGGGGAATGCTTCTTCAGAGAAAAGCCAGCAAATTGAATCTGTAGCCTGAGATGATTCCAGAATAATTTCTGAGAATACATATTCAAGCCTGATCATTTTTCATGTGTGTTCATTCAGCACTGCCAACCATAGAACACCTGTTCCTTGCAAGACCTTGTGTTTGTCTTAATTCTCCTAACAACCCAATGGGATAGGTGTGATTATTTTCACTTACCGATATGGAACCAAGTGTCAGAAAGGTGCCTCATGTCTGGTGACAGCAGCAAGAACACTCACGTTGTTCTTTTATGGCAGTTCTCTGGCTACCTCAAAGATGTTGAACAACTATTAACATAGGATGGAAGATTTTGTCTCAGCAATGGAGGTATTTACCTCTCTGAATACAGAAAAGTATAAAAATGAAATTTTGGACTTCATAACTGTTTCACTTCAGATATATTAGGTTTTGACAAAGTAACTTTTTACTCTTATTGCTACCTGTGAATCTGACTCCGCCATACTTGGTTATGCAGCTGAGCTTTTAGAAGTCATCGCTAGGTAAATATGTTATTGAGAGTCACAATCTTTTACCTGACCCCTCAAAAAAAAATTCCAACTTGGAACTTTTATCAAAAGAACTGAGTTAAGAGGAGATTGATACTACTTCCTAGAAGCTCAGACTTAAAATTAACTGTTTTGCCGAAGGCGAGGAACATTTATTTAATCTTGAGTAGGCCAGAAAACTCCAAGTTCATTCTCCGGGCAGCATTTTTCTTCCTTTTTGCTCCTGCTTCCTCCATAAGCTATACTTATATCCTCACAGCTCTAGGTGATATTTCAATCTTTCATCAATAACAGACTGATTTGCGGTTATTGAAAAAAGTTCATAGGCGGCATATAACATCAGATCTTATTCTCAGTAAATTTTCTCAGAGGAGATTTTGTGTGTTCTTCTTCCTCGCACCTGCCAGGAAATATTTACCTGACCAGTAATACTTTGAGGTCCTGACTGATTAACATGCTGGTAGAAACCTTGAGGAAATCAGTGTTCCTGAAAGTTTTCGTTAGCACATTCTTGGAAGATAGCATTCTTCGGTCTGCAGTCTGATTTTTCTCCAGTCTCAGCAGTCTCCTGGCATGGGGCCACTGTAAACTGGAACGTCTTTTGTTTTTTCAACCTCAGAGAAAGTTGATGGGTTTAATTGTTACTACATCTCTTAGAGAATGGTCTAATTTATTGACAGTTGATGCAGATATGTATCCAAGGCAATGATCTCAGGAAAATTATTTTAATCTATGCTAGCCTGTTAGTATAGCGCTCTTGAGTCCTAAGTGATGACATCATAACTCACCTTGCAAAGCAAGAATATGAAGGAAGGCAAAAAATGATTTTAGGGATCTTGGAAATGTTAGTACAAACTAAATTAGACTCTCTAGGTATGAGAACAGGGGGTGTTCATCTCTCAAATCACCTCAGAAATAAAGAAGAAATGTGAATATTGAAGCTCCTAACCCATGTAATGCCTGAAGTTAACACTTGGGAATCTCTTCAGTAGTCCCTGGGCAGACCAAAGCTCTTCTTCCTCTCTGTGGGGATTTGAGTAATTGGTTCCATTAATCAGCATTTTTCTGGCTCACGGTGCATGGTGTCGTGTTTGGAGTCCTATCCCTTATCATCATCTTATTGCAATGCAGAAGCTTAGCTATTGGTGGTTTGTGTCATGCCCTTCCAATTAGATTCAGCAATATTGTTTGGCAGTATTCTAGAAGCTGGTTTTAAATCCTTCTAGGTCCTGGAAGGACTTAAAACCAACTTCTAGAATCTGGAAATACAGACCCTGGTTTCTTTCTCTCCTCCTTTATCTTCTGTAACTCACAATATTCCCCCTTTTAAAATTCACTCCATCGTCCATAGCCCTAGGAGGATAATATCTTCTTTTTGTGCTTTTTTTAAAGAGCTGACTACTGGGAAGAAACCCAGGACTTTTTTTTAAGCCTTTTGTAAGAAACTTGAGATCCTTGTCCCATGGTGAAGAACATGGGACCAGGGATGGGGACCAGAGTAGGGATTCCAAAGGGAGGGGATTCTCTTGCCCAGATTGCAGGGTCATAGATCTAGTAAGGAAGAATGTATCTCCTCTAGAGATTAGAAAAATCCGTTAGCCCTGAATTTCTCATTAACTAGGATATGTTTGTGTTCTGAGCTGGGTAATCAACATGGACACACATACATCTGTCTGCTTTGGTGAACTTTTACAAGAAAGAAAATTAGTGTTGTACTAGTCTGTAAGTCTGGGCTTCTGCTTTTGGACTGGGTATGAAATCAAGGTTTAGTATGTGCCTTGTAGAAGTCTGAACCCCCCAGTGGCTACTATCAACTGCTGCATGACTTCAGAAAGTAGATATGGCAAGGGTGAGAAGCAAACACTAAGATAGCATCTTGACATTGTACAGCAATAGATATCATTGCTAGGTTTTCCAGAACTTTTTTTTTTAGTAGGAAAGATAGGCATTTCACAGGTAGAAGAAAATGTCAATAAACACATTGAGTCAGGTTATTGAACTTTTCAGAAACATGAAAATAGGCTGTTCATACAAAGGTACAAGTTTGTTTGTGAATAACTTTCATTTTTATAGCCATCATACATTTCCACATTGTCAATTTGGCTTTGTTATTTCCAAAAAATGAAGTTGGCTTATTTTTTAAAAATTTTCAAAGGACAGCCCCATTTTCATGTCATGATCCATTTTGTAAAAACTCTTTTAAAAGGATTATAGATTCACAGGTAATTGCAAAAATAGTAGACATTCTTTAGCAAAGTTTGGAGCTAGAGCTGGCTCAAAGTGGTCAGGTTATAATGAAATCTGGGCAATTTCCCCCAGTGGTAACCTAAGCTATGTTACATAAGATTATAGCAAAACCAGAAAACTGACAGTGACACCATTCTTGTACTGTGTTCAGATCTTACCATTTTTACCTGCGCTCACTCATGTGTGTGGCTACGTGTGTCTATAGTTTTATGCACTTTTGTCATGTATAGATTCATAGCCACCACTACAAGATAGAGAACTAGTTGATCATGACATATTTCTCATGTTACCTTTTATAGTCACATGTACTTCCCTCTACCCATCTCTAATCTGTATTCAATCTCTATAATCTTGTCACTTTGAGATTTTGTAAATAGAATCATATAACCTTTTGAGATTGCTTTTTTTCACTCACAATTGCCTTGAGGTCTATTCAAGCTGTAGTTTTTCCTTTTTATTGCTGAACAGGATTTCATGGTATGGGTATTCCAGTTTGTGTAACCATCCATTGAAGGACATCTCGGTTTCCCCCAAGCCCCAGTTTTTGGCTATTGCAAATCAAGCTGCTCTAAACATTTGTAAATAGATTTTGGTGTAGAGATAAGTTTTCATTTCCTTGAGATAAATACCCAGGTGTGTGATTGCTGAATCATATGGTTGGTGTATGTTTAATTTTTTAAGAAACTACCAAACTAGAGTAGATGCACAGTTTTACATTCTCGCCAGGGGCGTATACAGGATCCTCTTTCTCTGCATCCTTGCCAACATTCAGTACTATCACTGTTTTCATTTTGGCTGTTTTAATAGGTGCATGGTCGTCCTCACTTTTAATTTAATTTTTATTTTAGGTTTAGGGGTACATGTGAAGGTTTGTTACAAAGGTCAACATGTGTCACAGGGGTTAGTTGTACATAGTATTTCTTTTCTGCTCCTCTTCTTCCCCGCTCAAGTGGACCCCAGTGTCTGTTATTTCTTCTTTGTGTTCATATCATGTACCTCCCACTTATAAGTGAGAAAACGCAGTATTTGGTTTTCTGTTCTTGTGTTAGTTTGCTAAGAACAATAGCCTCCAGCTCTATCCACATTCCCACAAAAGACATGATCTCATTCTCTATGGCTGCATACTATTCCATGGTGTATATGTACCACATTTTCTTGATTCAATTTGTCGGAGATGAACATTTAGGTTGATTCCATGTCTTTGCTATTGTAAAAAGTGCTGCAATGAACATTCGTGTGCCTGTGTCTTCATGGTAGAATGATTTATATTCATCCCCAATTATAAATACCGTAAAATATCATTTTTTTTTTTTTTGCCATCAAAAACAGCTGCTCCAAGAGAAAAGGTAGGTTAGCTCTGTGGACCATACATACAAGAACAGTTGCATGGTTCATGTCCTGATTTGCATGTGATTCAATAATTTAGCTAAATCCTGTGAAGTTAAATGTCCAAGAATGATACAGATATTATGCAGCAAATTTTGACTGGGATAATTAAGTTTCTTAGTAAATACATTTTTCTCTGGCAAAGTCAAAAAACTTGCCAATTACTACACTAATTGTGTTGAGTTCAGAGGTGATTGTACTGAAAAATCACCCTGGGGGTTATATAGAAATTTAACATACTATCTTCTGACTTTTGTGTTTGCTTCTTTGGTTAGTATTTGAACATTCCAATCTACCTTTCCTCAGTGTGTTTGAGAACACTAAAGTATAGAAGGGAGGGTTCTGTTCACTTCCCTATGGAGAGCTAATTATGTAGATTACACTCCCTGGATTCCAATTATTACAGATGACATCATTCTTTCACTTCCTGGGTCAAGGTAGAGTGGGGTTCATTTGCCTAGATGCCAACATCTGTCCTCCTCCCTAATGGAATTCAAGGGGTCAGCTCCCCTTGTTGTGTAGCATTAGAAGTAAGAGGCATTCTTTTTCCTGATTCTGTTTTGCTGTCACATCAGATCCCTGAGAACATGAGAGGCTTTGAATTCAATACTGAAAAATTCCCCTCAAATATATGAAGTCCAACTGAAATCCCTGGAGCCATATTTTAGCTTTTATGCATTTCAATTATGAGGAAGAGTCAGCTGAATAGTATGAATACAACATAAATAAATTTATGAAGAGAAAGAGCCTGTTGAGAAGAGGAAAGAAATACAGATCTCAACCACTTTAAACTATCACCTATAAAAGTGTTTTAAAAAAAAACTGTAAATCATAAATGCCTCCATTTATAATTGCTCATTTGCAAGGAGGAAGAAAAAAATCAGAGAGGAATGTCTAGGGTAGAAAATCAGTGGAAAGAAACTCTCCCGTATGTTCTCCCTAATGTGTCACATGTGCAATGTTAGCTATTTAAAAGGCCCTGTCTTTTGAGGAAGAACATACAGAAACATTGCTTTTTCCAGAAACCATATTGGTGAAAGTGTTTTGATGGAAACCAACCTCGGGAAATGTTTTCTTCTGCCTTTGTCAGCCTAATGGGAGTGGTGAAGTTGTTAAAAAAAAAAAAAAAAAATCAAAACTTGATGTTGCCTCCTGGTAAGTTTAAACAGTTGTCTTTTTAGGCACAGGTCAGGAAGTTATTTCAGATTCAGAGTGGTGTGTGGCATGTTCTTTCTACCCAACTTTTATCAAAGAACACAGTTCAGAGGGCATCAGAATTACAATTAAAACAGTCTCAGAGGAAGACAAAACAAGGCTAGCTTCAATAAGTAAAAACAATGGAAAAGGAATCCCAATGACTGATGTTTATCTTGCTTCTAAGATTCCTTATGAAATAGTGGGAGAAATCTTAGGACTCTTTTTTTCTTCTCTTCTCCCAGGCAGTTATCAAGACTTCATTTTGTATTGCCCCAGAATCTCTTCCCTCTCTTATTGACACATCATATGCTAGTATTTCACAATTTTTTCTAGATTCATACAGAATAGGTTTGGTCTTGAGCCCTATTTTGCCTTTGCTATCATTTTTCTCATTCTGGGGCCTCTACTATTTAAAGCCTTATATTATATGCTAATAACTTCTGATCATTTGAATAACTTAATATAGCCAGAGTCCCTAAATTTCATTCATCATGTCTTGAGAGAAAACCAATACTCCTATCTCTACTTCCAGAGCAGGGATTATCCCCAAATCATGTGACTTCCTAATAACCACTAAAATGGAAGATTTTAAACACTTAGTTGCTAAATATTCTTAGTCACTAGACTTGTCCTCTAATAAACTTAGACTGGTACATGAAGAATCTTCCCCTCAATCTGACAGATGGTCAGATGCAAAGGCCTTAGTCAAGACTGTAAGCACTGAATTGCACTTGTTCTCTATCACCTTTTCTAGGTTTGTGCTGAAATGTTTAAAAAACTGTTTAAGAGTATTTTACTCAAAAAATACTCGTGGATTTATTTGTCTCAAAAAATAACAATAATAGTGTCTCACTCTGTCACCCAAGCTGGAGTGTAGTGGCACAATCTTGGCTCACTGCCTCTCTGGCCTCAGCCTCCTGATTGACTGGGACTACAGGCACCGGCCACCATGTTTTCATATTTTATTTTTAGCAGAGATGGGCTTTCACCATGTTGGCCGGGCTGGACTCAAACTCCTGACCTCAAGTGATCACCCACCTCAGCCTCCCAAAGTATGAAGGAGTGGATTTAGGTACTCAGAAAAGTTGAAAGGAAATGCTACTTTCTCCATTGTGTCCAGATCAATCCTTCCTTATTCTTTCTCCACCTGTTGGCCACTACTTGGCTATTCGATTTTGCACCAGTCTATTTTCTTGTTTCAGCCTAGACCCAATGGACCATCCCTTCAATGTCTTTCCTGTAAACCTGCACAGCCACTTACAACTCTGGTCAAGTCAACCACCTGCCGTCTCTGACTTACATACCTGAACTATCGAACCCTGTTGGTGCAAATTCACACAGTCGAAGGCACCAGAATGTACCTTCTGAACTCTGGCTGTACATTAACTGAGGAGCTTTGAGGAAAAAAAGTAGATATCTAGATGTATCTATATCTCTTCCCAGAACAATTAAATCAGCATCTTTCAGGGGAGAAACTAGGAATGTGTATTCTTTCAAAGTTCCTAAGTGACTCTACTGTGAAGGAGGGATTGAGAATCTGAAATTACACATCTGTGGTTTCCAGTCTCAGCTGGGTCCTTATTTTCATTTCCTTCTCTTCTGTTCTATTCTCTTTTAGCTGTTGACCCTTGACTTTCACCTTTTACTTCCTTTAAATAATTGCCATTGGGAAGAAATTCCAGCTTCTCCTTGCTTTCATCCAGACCCTGCCGGCATACATCTGTTTCATCCCTAATCTTTACCTTTCAAATCAAAGCAACAGAAAAATAGTTTTCCGTTTTAATCTCCCATCTTTACACCCATCTCCCACGTTTTCACTCTATTTCCTCCATCTTCTATATCTATCCTTGAAGTTCTTTCCTTTAACATTTAAATATTGCTTTGTGCAGTGGCTCACACCTGTAATTGCAGCACTTTAAAAGGCCAAGGTGAGAGAATCACTTGAGTCCAGATGTTCTAGGCCAGCCTGGGCAACATAGCCAGACCACACCTCTAGCTGGGCCTGGTGGCACATGTCTGTAGTCCAAGCTACTTGTGAAGCTGAAATGGAAGGACTTCTGGAGTCTGAGACTGCAGGGAGCTATGATCACATCACTGCACTCCAGCCTGTATGATGGAGTGAGATCCTGTTTCTAATTAAAAGAAAACATTTAAACCTGTTCAAATTGTTACCACCTTTAAAATACTGTCTCGGGCCGGGCGCAGTGGCTCAAGCCTGTAATCCCAGCACTTTGGGAGGCCGAGACGGGTGGATCACGAGGTCAGGAGATTGAGACCATCCTGGCTAACACGGTGAAACCCCGTCTCTACTAAAAAAAATACAAAAAACTAGCCGGGCGAGGTGGCGGGCGCCTGTAGTCCCAGCTACTCGGGAGGCTGAGGCAGGAGAATGGTGTAAACCCGGGAGGCGGAGCTTGCAGTGAGCTGAGATCCGGCCACTGCACTCCAGCCTGGGCGACAGAGCGAGACTCCGTCTCAAAATAAATAAATAAATAAAATAAAATAAAATAAAATACTGTCTCACCTATGCCTTGGCCTCTTCCTTTACCAAATTTATTAAACAGCAATCTAAGCTTTCTCCATTTTATCACATTATACTTACTTTTCAAACTACTGAAAATCTAGTTTCCACCCATCTGTGTGATTAAATATTCTCACTGTGCCAATGATTATTTGTTATTAAATCCAAAGGATGTTTTCTAGGCTTATCTTTTTTGAACTCTTGATAGCATTCGATTCTGCTCATTCATCAGGGTTTTCTGATTTTCTCTTTTGCATTGGTTTCTTGACACATTTTCCTTTGTGGCTTCTTCTGCCCTGGTCCTTGGTTCTCTCTTTTTTTTTTTTTTCTCAACACATTTTCCCTTTGTAGGTTCTATGTAAATCCCATGTCTCCAATTACTACTTACATGTGGATGACTCCCAAGTCACATGTGCATCTCAGAATTCTCTCCTGAGCTCCTGAAAAGCTCCATTTGGTCAAGAGCACGGTAGCTAAGAATTTGACCCCTCCAAAGTCTACTTTTTCTCTATTTCCTAACTAAGCAAATGGCTGGCCCCTATCTAGCTGGAGAACCCAAAAACAGAGTCATGTGATTCCACCTCTTGATGTCCTCAGAATCTAATCCCTATGTTGTATTTCCACTGCCATAGATTAGGCTCCCCACATTTCTTGTCTAGCTTACAGGTAGAGGAGCATAGTGAACTTCTGACTTCAGCCTGGCCCGTGTCTAATGTTGTCTATACGCTCCATCTCTTTTTTCTCTGTCCTTGGACTTGAAGGTATTCATTTGGGTCTTACAAGGTAGAAATCAAAGGGAGTAAAAAACCAAAAGGATACATCAAGAGGGAGTTTGAAGTGAAGATCCATGAGCAGAAGAAATGGAAACAAAAGGTTTGTCACATCGGAAGAACAGGAAAAGATCAGTGTAACAGAGATTGTAACACTGAAGAACAGGTAAAGGAGTGAATGAGACAGATGGGAGAGGAAGAAAATGAAGTGCTGTTTCACTTTTCAGATAAATTTGATCCGTCCTTTTGCTAAAGCATCCCTAGATAGAGTTTTTAAAACATGCCAACATAAACCTGCAAAGGAAGTAGATAATGAAGTCTGTGGAGAGAGGTCTTGGTATTAAGTAGGTCAGTGTTTATGGTATGGAAACCAGGACCAGTGGGAGGAAACTGGATCCTTTCACACTACACTATGTCAAGTACAGATTAAATAGAAAAAAATCCACATTGTTTTCCAAAATACAGTTTTATATTCCTCCTGTGAATATATTTATGGAGAGACAATCCTTAAACTTCTGGAGAGCTTTTGCCTTTCAGAAAAATTTAGGTAGGTGAAAGAGTAATTGGAGTCTTCAATCTTTAAGCCTGTGAGTAAAGTTGTAAAAACTCATGACAGTTTCTTTAGTACAAAATTGAAAATTCAATCATATCTGCAAGATCCATCACAACTGGGGTTGCCTTACCTTTCCAGGTTAATCTCTTGCTCTGTCCCTTTGCTGTCTCAAGTCCAGCAAGATGGAAGTACTTTTAATTCACTAAGAATTACCATGTTTTCTCATTCATCTTTATGCTTTTGTCACTCTCTTGACTTGAAATCATAGCCTCTGTGCAAGCCCCTCTACCAGGAAAGTGTAAGTGCTGACTGAATGCTTTTGAAATAAAAGACAAAGATTTTAGTAGAAAAGCTATGCACAGAAAGGTGCCCTTTGTATGGTGATTTTTAAAAATCAGTGAAGGGATTTTGTTTTAACCAAAATAAAATAATGAGAGACTATTATTTGCAGGCATTAGGCTACTGGGAAAGCCCAGGGCTGTGATGGTACAGATGAGGGTAAAAATAAGATAGTATAAAAAGAAAACTACAGACCCAGACACGACCTTGATGGTGTACTACTCGTCTGGGTCTGCAGTTTTTTCTTTATACTATCTTAAGTGTACCCTCTTTCATTCTCAGCCCAGTTCAAGAGGCCAGGTTCCATCACAAGTTAATGTCTATCAGGTTCATCATCTGAACAGAAATTCTACCTCATGCTTAATCTTAAGTCTCTCATATTCTATAAAGACTGCAGGTACACATGGAATACTCCACTGCAAAATCCCATTTACTGAGGTATAGTCATACATAAAGAGATGTGGAATTTCTGGGTCATAGGTTTTGTAAATAATGCCAAATAGTCTTAAACACTGAACTAGTTCACATTGCCACCTGCAGCTTAGGAGAGTTTCGCTTAACATCCTTAGCTGCATTTTTATTTCTACCTGAATAACTATCTTTGGTGTTTTCATTAATGCTTATTTACCAGTAATGAATTGCCTCATTTTTGTTCGACTGCAAGTGTTTTTATTTCATTTTCTTTCTTTTTAAAAGAATTGTCTCTGTAATCCCAGCACTTTGGGAGGACAAGGCAGGTAGATCATCTGAGGTCAGGAGTTCAAGACCAGCCTGACCAATATGGTGAAACCCCATCTCTACTAAAAATACAAAAATTAGCTGGGCATGGTGGCATACACCTGTCATCCCAGCTACTCAGGAGACTGTGACAGGAGAATCACTGGAGGTTGCAGTGAGCTGAGATCACACCCTTGCACTCCAGGCAACAGAGCAAGACTCTGTCTCAAGGTAAACTTACATACAGTTTACATACAACTCCGCTCAGGAGTGCTACCCTCCTGGCTCTGGGCCCATGACATTTGGGGGTGATTATACTGAAACTATACCTGGCATCTGGTTCTTACTTCAGGGCCATAAAACTAAGATTGCCCACACTTTCCCCTTACATAAGACATCTAGATGGACTCATGACTACCACACCCTATCAACCAGTCACAGGAGCACTGTCATGCATTTGGTATTTTTAACTGAAGGGGATGCTATCACTCGCCATTGCTGAAAGCCTGGTCCCTGCTGAATCCACTGTAGATGAACTCGGATTTGATTCCTGCCAAATCAATTGTAGAAGCTGAGCTTATATTGAATATTCTAGGCTGGCATAGTAACCATATGGTGTTAATTAATTCATGCTTGAAGGACACATCAATAGACACACACGTATGCTCACTTTCAAGAACTATTTCTGATTAGATCCACAGCAACCCCCGCCTACATCTCTGACTTTACCATCAACCTAGGTAAATGTACCCTTGCCAAGCCTCAAAAACAAGAGACTAAAATGCAACCCAGTCAGAGTCCAGAAATCATATCCATGAATACAACAGCTACCCCTCAATTGATGTAATTTTTCTAAAAATCTTAAGACCCTCCCACTAAATTAATACTCCATTTTGTATAATTCAATTTCCACTCTAATACTAATATAATACCTTGAACATATCCCTCTGAAAGCACTGCCCCAAATACCATATCCTAAATAAATTACACGCTAATTATAAGTAATCCGCTCTGCCAATTCAACTTTAAAGATCCTGAATTTCCAAAACTGTAAACGACTATTTATATGTATTTCTTTCTGTCTTATACTTTAATTTTATACTTAAGATGGATCTGCACCACCCCATAAACAGATAGGTTTGGCCCTGGCCATTTTATTAGCTCTTAGTAAGATTATACATGCAAGCATCCCTGCCCCAGTGAAAATGCCGTCAGAGCAGGTATCAAGTATGAATACAGCTCAAAACACTTTGCTTAACCACACCCCCACAGGAAACAGCAATGATAAATCTTTATTGATAAACGAAAGTTTAGGCTATACTAATAGTTAGGGTTGGTCAATTTCGTGCCAGCCACCGCACGATTAACCTGAGTTAATGGAACTCAGCATAAAGTATTTAAGGTCTGCCCTCAGTAAAGCTAAAAACCCCATCTAAGTTGTAAAAAACTCCAGTTGAAATAAAATATACTACAAAAGTGGCTTTAAGACCCTGAAAACACAATAGCTAAAACCGAAACTGGGATTAGATACCCCACTATGCTTAGCCCTCAACTCTAAGAGTTACATGAACAAAACCATTTGCCTGAGTACTTAAGCAACAGCTTAAAACTCAGTTTAAAACTCAAAGGACTTGGCAGTGCTTTATATCCCTCTAGAGGAGCCTGTTCTATAATTGATGAACCCCAATACACCTCACCACCTCTTGCCCCCAGCCTGTATACCACCATCTTCAGCAAACCCCAAAAAGTTTATTAAGCACAAGTACATACATAAAAACGTTAGGTCAAGGTGTAGCCCATGAGATGGCAAGAAATGGGATACATTTTCTATGTCCAGAAAATCTCACAAAAACGTTTATGAAATCTAAGGGCTCAGGAGGATTTAGCAATAAACCAAGAGCAGAGTGCTTGGTTGAATAAGGCTATGAAGCATGCACACACCGCCCATCACCCTCCTCAAATATTCCTCTAGAAATCACTATTACTAATAATTTTCTATGCATGTGTAAAGGAGATAAGTCATAACATGTTAAGTGTACTAGAAAGTGGGCTTGGACAAACCGAAGTGTAGCTTAACTCAAGGCATCCGGCTTACACCTGGAGGATTTCATCATGACCTGATCACTTTGAGCCAACTCTAGCCCCAAACCTCGCTAAAAAAAAATTTTATCAAACTATCTTGAACCATTTACCTTAGACAAAAGTATAGGTGATAGAAATTTTTACCCTGGCGCGATAGACATAGTACCATAAGGGAAAGATGAAAGAATTGTATCAAACATTAAAAAGCAAAGCCAAACCTTTATACCTTCAGCATAATGTATTAACTAGAAATTACAGAGAGAACTATAGCCCAGTGTCCCAAAACCAGATGAGCTACCCAAGAACAGCCAAAAGAGCAGACTCACTATGTGGCAAAATAGTAAGACGATTCATGAGTAGCGGTAATAGCTGTTTGTACAACATGGAATCTTAGTTCAACTTTAAATTTACCCACAGAATTACTTAATCTTCCTGTAAGTTTAACTGTTAGTCTAAAGAGGGACAGCTCTTTAGATGCTAGGAAACAACCTTCCTACAGAGAGTAAAAAATACCACCATAATTGGCCCAAAAGCAGTCACCAATTAAGAAAGTGTTTAAGCTCAACATCTATCTATCTTAAATTCTAATCACTCTACTGAACTCCTAACATCACATTGGTCTAATCTGTTACTTAATAGAAGCAATAATGTTAACATAAGTAATATGAAGATATTCTCCATTGCATAAGCTTACATCAGACTGGAATAATCCACTGACAGTTAACAGCATAACATTAATAAACAATATAATAAGCGCCCTATTATTTACATTGTTAACCAACACAGGTATGCTCTAAGGAAAGATAACAAAAGGTAAAAGGAACTTGGCAAATCTTATCCCACCTATTTACCAAAAACATCACCTCTAGCATTGCCAGTATTAGAGGCACTGCTTGTCCAGTGACATATGTTCAATGATCGCAGTATCCTGACTGTGCAAAGGTAGCAGAATCACTTTTTCCCTAAATAGGGACTTATATGAATGGCCACATGAGGGTTCAGCTGTCTCTTCCTTTTAATCAGTGAAATTGACCTATCCATGAAGAGGCAGATATAAACAAATCAGACGAGAAGACCCTGTGGAGCTTTAATTCATTAATACAAATAAAACTCAAGCCTACAGGCCCTAGCCTACTCCCCCTGCATTAAAAATTTTGGTTGGGGTGACCTCGGGGCATAATCCAACCTCTGAACGACCTAAACTAAGGCCACACTACTCTAAGTGAATTAATACACATTGACCCAATAATTTAATCAATGGAATAGGTTACCCTAGGGATAACAGTGCAATCCTATCCTAGAGTCCATAGCAACTTGACTACCTCACTGTTGAATCAGGACATCCTAATGGTATAGCCACTATTAAGGGTTTGTTGCTCAACAATTAAAGTTATATGTGATCTGAGTTCAGACCAGAGTAATCCAGGTCTGTTTCTATCTATTTAACATTTCTCCCAGTACGACACAACAAGAGAAATAGGGCTCACTTAATAAAGCACTCTCGCTCTATAGATGATCCTATCTCAATCTAACAAATCATGACACACCCTACCCAAGAACAGGGCTTGTTAAGATGGCAGAGCCCAGCAATTGCATAAAACTTTATAATCAGAGATCCAACTCCTTCTTTTTTTTGGGGGGGGCGGGACGGAGTCTCGCTCCGTCGCCCAGGCTGGAGTGCAGTGGTGAGATCTCGGCTCACTGCAAGCTCCGCCTCCCGGGTTTCCGCCATTCTCCTGCCTCAGCCTCCCGAATAGCTGGGAATACAGGCGCCCGCCACCACGCCCGGCTAATTTTTTCTATTTTTAGTAGAGACGGGGTTTCACCGTGTTAGTCAGGATGAGCTTGATCTCCTGATCTCGTGATCCACTCGCCTCGGCCTCCCAAAGTGCTGGGATTACAGGCGTGAGCCACCGCGCTCGGCCGATCCAACTCCTTCTTAACAATATGCCTATAATTAACCTTCTCCTACTCATTATCCCCACTCTTATCACTATAGCATTCCTTACATTCATCGAACGAAAAATCTTAGGCTATATACAACTATGCAAAGGACCTAACACTGTAGGTCTCTATGGGCTGCTTCAACCATTCATTGATGCAATAAAACTTTTCACCAAAGAACCCTTACGGCCCTCAACATTTACTATTGCCCTCTATATTATTGCTCCAATCCTATCCCTCTCTATTGCTCTCCTCTTAGGAACTCCCCTCCCTATACCAGATCCTCTAATTAATTTCAATATAGGCCTCCTATTTATACTAACCACATCAAGCCTGGCTGTCTATACTATGATCAGGATGAGCATCTAATTCAAAATATTCACTAATCAACACATTGTGAGCTGTGGCCCAGACAAATTCATACGAGCTCACCCTAGTCATTATCCTGCTATCAGTTCTACTGATAAACGGCTCATTTAACTTATATGCACTTATCATAATGCAAGAATTCCTCTGACTGGTCTTGCCATCATGGCCTCTAGCCATAGTATGATTTATCTCCACGCTAGCAGAAACTAACTCAGCTCTTTTTGATCTAACAGAGGAGGAGTCACAGTTAGTCTCAGGCTTATTTCTCCTCTTCTTTATAGCAGAATACATGAATGTTATGGTAATAAATGCCCTAACTACTACTATCTTCATAGGAGCACTACACAGTATATATTCACCAGAACTCTATACCACAAATTTCATTACCAAGACCCTTCTTTGAACCACCCTATTTTTATGAATTTGAACAGCATACCCTTGATTCCATTACAACCAGCTCCTATATCGTCTATAAAAAAATTTCTTACCACTTGAACTAGCATTCTGCATGTGATATTTCCAGCATGCCATCCCAAACATAGGAAATATGTCTGACAAAAGAATTAATTTGATAGAGTAAACAATAGAGGTTAAAATCCTCTTATTTCTAGAACTATAAGAATCGAACCTACCCCCAAGAATCCAAAATCCTCTGTGCTACCTATCACACCATGTACTAGAGTAAGGTCAGCTAAATAAGCTATCAGGCCCATACCCCAAAAATATTGGTTACACCATTCCCATAGTAATTAATCCCTTAGCTCAACTTGTTATTTCTCTATTTTCACAGAAACTCTTATTGCAATGCTAGGCTCACACTAATTTCTCATCTGACCAGGCCTAGAAATAAACATGCTAGCCCTTACCCCAATCTTAATTAAAAAAAAAAAAAAATCCCCACTCTACAGAAGCAGCCACCAAATATTTCCTTACACAAGCAACCATATCTATAATTCTCATGATAGGTATCCTTTCCAATAACCATCTTCTGGATGATGAACAATAAACACTATTAATCAATTTTCATCTTTAATAATAATATTGGCCCTAGTAATTTAACTAGGAATAGCCCCCTTTCACTTGAGTCCCAGAGGTAACCCAAGGAACCTCTCTAATTTCTGGCATACTTCTCCTCACATGACAAAAACTAGCCCATATCTCAATTGTGTTTCAAAATTTCCCATTGACAAACACGAACATCCTCCTGTCTATCACAATCCTATCCATTATAGTAGGTGGTTGAGGAGGGCTTAACCAAACACAACTGTGTAAAATCTTAGCCTACTCTTCAGTCACTCACATAGGTTGAATAATAGCAGTACTAATCTATAACCCATACATTACCATTCTAAACCTGATTTTTTAATAATTCTTAACTTGCTTTAATATAATTGGTTTCAATTAGTATCAGTATTATTGTGTACAGTAAATCCTTAACATTGTTGATAGTTTTTAAGAAACTGATTTTAAGCAAAATGACATAAAAGAAAACCCATTTTACCCTAGGCTAATTGATATCAGCAGGAGTTAAGTTCCTACGGCATATTTCTGGTCACAAAAACATCACCAAACTTCTGAATAAAGACCAAAAACTTCTAATATTTAACACTGAAATAAATATGAGCTATATATACATTTAAGAAAAATCAATAAAAATCACTTCTCAGCCTTTTAGCTAAGACCAAATGACGAAAGATCAATAAAACAAAATAATTATTTAACAGCTTATTTCAGTTACAATTTGAGGCAATATTTGCATGATGACACAGAGCCAAACCGTATCAAGATCCTTGAATAACGTCCTTTCATTCAAGGTCATTTCCTTATAAGGTTGATGAGGAAAAAACCTGGCTAGGGCCATTACATGTATAGGGTCTGCATGATCTCACCATGTCTATGTGGGTTTTCTCTAGGTACTCTGGTTTCTACCTACATCCCAAAGATGTACATGTTCGGTGAACTGGCTGTCTACACAGTCCCACTGTGAGAGTGAGTGAGTGGCTGAGAATGTGGGTATGTGTAAGTGTGCCTCAGAATAGAATTTGTCCTGTCCTGGGTCATTTCCCTCTTTGTCCCCTGAGCTGCCCAGAGAAGCTCCAACTGCCCATCACCCTAAACCTGGTTATGTACCTTATTTTAACAACCGCATTTCTAGCACTCAACCTGGATATAAGCACAACCCTGTCACTATCTCATGACTGAAACAAATTAACATGGTTGGCACCTGTAATTCCATTAATTCTATCCCTAGGAGGTTTACCTCTATTAACAGGGTTCCTGCCTAAATGATTCATCACCCAAGAATTTAGTAGCCTTACTACCCCAACTATTATACCTATCATAACCCTTCTCAACCTGTACTTTTACATATGCCTAATTTATTCCATATTATTCCTATTATTCCAATAGTGTCTCAGTGACACTATTCCCCACATCTAGTAATATGAAAATGACAATTGAAAAGCACAAAACCCATACTATTCTTCCCCCCACTTATTATCTCTTCTACCCTCCTCCTACCCATATCTCCATTAATACTAACTGTAACTTGGTCTTATGTAACCTAAATTTCTAAGGGCCTTCAAAGCCCTCAGTAAGTAAATTACACTTAATTTCTGTAACAGACCTAAGTACTGCAAGACTCTATTCTGCATCGATTCAAAGCAAGTCAACTACTTTAAGCTAACCCTTTGCTAGATTGGTGGAAGTTAAACCCACAAAAATTTAGTTAACAGCTAAACACCCTAATTAACTGGCTGCCCAAGGGAATGGTTTCTAACTCTCCTGCTTCAGAGCACTGAAGAGAACAGAACCCCAGTTTTGAAGCTGCTGAAAACAGAGGCAAGCAGCATATTAGAGCTGCAGTTTCACAGGGAGATGCCAAGAGGAAGATATCAGAAAAGATCTGAGATGATTGGTGAAGGCCTTTCCCTGCATAAAGCCAGTACACAAAGACTAAGAGAGGTGGTTGTTTTTTCAAATGCCCAAACTTCAACCATATACACTTCTCACAAGGTATAAAAAGAAACTGGGAATCATGGTCCAAATGCATAAAACAAAACAATAAATCTCTAGAAATCAGCATTAAGAAATGTAGATCTATGAGCTGTCTAACAAAGAATTTAAAATAACTATCATTAAGATGTTCAATGAATTAAAAGAGTGCACAGACAGATAACTATATGAAACTGGTATATCAACAAAAAGAATATCAAGAAAGACAAACTATTAAAAAACAAATTGAGCAAAAAACTAAATTGAAAAATTTATTACAGGGATTCAAGAACAGATGAGCAGGCAGAAGCAAAATCAGCAAATTTTGAGACAAATGATTTGAAATCATGAAGTTGTGAGAGCAAGAAGTGAAAAATTAAGAGAAAGTGAAGAAGCCTAAAAGACTTATTGGACACTATCAAGTGGACCAGTATACTTATTGTAATAGTCCCATATAGAGAAGGGATAGAAAGCTTATTTTTTAAAATGGCTGAAAACTACCCAAATCTGAGGGAAGAAATGAACGCAGAGAATCAAGAAGCCCTATACTTAGACACATAGTCATCAAATTCTTGAAAGCAGGAAAAAATATCAGATTTTTCACAGGACAGAAAAGCATAGGATGATATAGTCAAAATATTAAAAGAAAAAACTGTCAACGGGGAATACTGCATCCAACCAAATTATCTTCAAAAGAGAAAGACAAATTAAGACTTCCAGATAAACAAAACTGGAGAAAGTTCATTACTATTGAGCTTGCCCTACAAGAAATGTAAAGGAAGTCCTTCAAGTTGAAATAAAAGGATGGTAGGCAGCAATGGAAAACTGTACAAAAATATAAGGTTCTCTAGTAAAGGCAAATGCATGAACAAAATTAGTAACCTATACTAGAATAATTTTGGTGTATTAAAGTGACAAAAACATAACTAGAAACGTGTGTTAATATACAATATATAAAAATGTAATTAGTGATATAAATTGAAGGGGTGAAGTTATAACAGTGTAGAGTTTATGTGATTGAAATCATAGAATTCAATTTTAAACTGATAATTACTTTAATAGGTTTGATGTAATTGCAATAATCATGAAGAAAATATCTATGGAATATGCACAAAAGGACATAAAAGAGGAATTAAAGCATGTCATTATAAGGAAATCAATGAAATACAAAGGAAGGCAGTAAGAGAAGAAAGTAGGGACACAAAATGCTATAAGAAATGGGGAAAACAATTAACAAAAGGGCAATAGTCCTTTTCTCTTAGTCATTATTTTAAATGTAAATGGGTTAAATTCCTCAGTTAAATATAGATTGGCTAAATGAATTTAAAAAGAGGATCCAAGCATATGCTATCTTTAAGAGACACACTTTATACCTAAGAACACACATAGACCGAAAGTAAAGAATAAAAAACATATTTCATGCAAATGGTAATCAAAGCAGTACCAGAGTGATATAAGAAATTAGACTATCAGAATGTGTCACAAGAAAGATATCATATAATAAGTAAATTCACCAAGAAGATACACCAATTATAAATATTTGTGCTTTGAATTGCAGAGAAATATATAGCAATACCAAAATAGTAGAGACCTGAATATCCCACACTCAATAATGAATACAACAACCAGACAGAGGATCAACAAGGAAATAGAGCCCTTGAATAACTACATAGACAAACAGTACCTACTGGACATGTACAGAACATTCCACCCAATAGAATGAACCCTCTTTTCAAATATATTTGAAACATTTTCCAAGATAGATCATGTTAGACCACAATACCACACTTAACAAATCAAATCCAAAAAAAATTGAAATCATACAAAGTATATTTTCTAATTACTGTAGAATGAAACTAGAAATCAATAGAACAAATGAAACCAGAATATCCAGAAATGTGTGGAAATTACAAAACATACTCTCAAAAAACCGATGAGTCAAATCAAAAAAGGAATTAGAAATTTCACAAATGAAAATAAAAACAATATATCAAAACTAGTGGAATGCAACAAAAGCAGTTTTAGAAGGAAGTTTATAGTTGTAAATGTATACATCAAAAAAGATTTCAAATCAACAACCAATCTGAGTTTTTAAAGAATCAGAGTTTGACAAAGCTTTAAATTAAGAAAAAAGGAGATCACTCTAAAATCAGCAATGAAAGGAGAAACTATAACTGATAGGACAGAACTGTAAAAAATAACTACTGTAACAATTGTACACCAACAAAACAGATAACCTAAAAAACATGGATAAATTCCAGGAATCACATAGCCTATGTGACCAAATCATGAAGAACCTGAGTAATTTTAAAAGTCCCCTATTAATAAGAAACCCATATACTAAAGCCTTTATGCCTGAATTCTACCAAATCTTAAAAGGACATATATTCTTTTTAGACTCTTCCAAAACATTAAAGAAGAGGGTCAAAGATGCCAAAAGAAAACAGCAGTCCAATATTTCTTTTTTTTCTAGTAAATGAAATTACCTTTTTATTAAATGTCTCTTTTTTATTTTTATTATTTTATTATTATTTTTTATTATACTTTAAGTTCTAGGGGTTGATAGACTGCTAGCAAGACTAATAAAGAAGAGAGAAAGAGGGGGTGGAGCAAGATGGCCGAATAGGAACAGTTCCAGTCTCCAGCTCCCAACACGAGCGACACAGAAGACAGGTGATTTCTGCATTTTCAACTGAGGTACTGGGTTCATCTCACTAGGGAGTGCTGGACAATCGGTGCTGGTCAGCTGCTGCAGCCCGACCAGTGAAAGCTGAAGCAGGGTGAGGCATCACCTCACCTGGGAAGCGCAAGGGGGAAGGGAATCCCTTTTCCTAGCCAGGGGAACTGAGACACACAACACCTGGAAAATCAGGTAACTCCCACCCCAATACTGCCCATTACCAAGGGTCTTAGCAAACAGGCACACCAGGAGATTATATCCCACACCTGGCCGGGAGGGTCCCACGCCCACAGAGCCTCCCTCATTGCTAGCACAGCAGTCTGCGATCTAACAGCAAGGCAGCAGCCAGGCTGGGGGAGGGGCACCCGCCATTGCTGAGGCTTAAGTAGGTAAACAAAGCCACTGGGAAGCTCAAACTGGGTGGAGCTCACAGCAGCTCAAGGAGTCCTGCCTGTCTCTGTAGACTCCACCTCTGGGGACAGGGCACAGCTAAACAACAACAACAACAAAAGCAGCAGAAACCTCTGCAGATGCAAATGACTCTGTCTGACAGCTTTGAAGAGAGCAGTGGATCTCCCAACATGGAGGTTGAGATCTGAGAATGGACAGACTGCCTGCTCAAGTGGGTCCCTGACCCCTAAGTAGCCTAACTGGGAGACATCCCCCACTAGGGGTAGACCGACACCCCACACCTCACACGGTGGAGTACACCCCTGAGGGGAAGCTTCCAAAGCAAGAATCAGACAGGTACACTCGCTGTTCAGCAATATTCTATCTTCTGCAGCCTCTGCTGCTGATACCCAGGCAAACAGGGTCTGGAGTGGACCTCAAGCAATCTCCAATAGACTTACAGCTGAGGGTCCTGACTGTTAGAAGAAAAACTAACAAACAGGAAGGACACCCACACCAAAACCCCATCAGTACGTCACCATCATCAAAGACCAGAGGTAGATAAAACCACAAAGATGGGGAAAAAGCAGGGCAGAAAGACTGAAAATTCAAAAAATAAGAGCGCATATCCGCCTGCAAAGGAACGCAGCTCATTGCCAGCAATGGATCAAAGCTAGATGGAGAATGACTTTGATGAGATGAGAGAAGAAGGCTTCAGTCCATCAAACTTCTCAGAGCTAAAGGAGGAATTACGTACCCAGCACAAAGAAACTAAAAATCTTGAAAAAAGAGTGGAAGAATTCATAACTAGAATACTTAATGCAGAGAAGGCCATAAACGAACTGACAGAGATGAAAACCATGACACAAGAAATATGTGACAAATGCACAAGCTTCAGTAACTGACTCGATCAACTGAAAGAAAGAGTATCAGCAATTGAGAAAGAAATGAAGCAAGAAAAGAAATCTAAAGAAAAAACAATAAAAGAAATGAACAAAGCCTGCAAGAAGTATGGGATTATGTAAAAAGACCAAATCTATGTCTGATTGGGGTGCCTGAAAGTGAGGGGGAAAATGGAACCAAGTTGGAAAACATTCTTCAGGATATCATCTAGGAGAACTTCCCCAACCTAGTAGGGCAGGCCAACATTCAAATTCAGGAAATACAGAGAATGCCACAAAGATACTCCTCGAGAAGAGCAACTCCAAGACACATAATTGCCAGATTCACCAAAGCTGAAATGAAGGAAAAAATCTTAAGGGCAGCCAGAGAGAAAGGTCGGGTTACCCACAAAGGGAAGCCCATCAGACTAACAGCAGATCTCTCGGCAGAAACTCTCCAAGCCAGAAGAGAGTGGGGGCCAATATTCAACATTCTTAAAGGAAAGAATTTTCAACCCAGAATTTCATATCCAGCCAAACTAAGTTTCATAAGTGAAGGAGAAATAAAATCCTTTACAGATAAGCAAATGCTTAGAGATTTTGTCACCAGTAGGCCTGCCTTACAAGAGACCCTGAAGGAAGCACTAAACATGGAAAGGAACAACTGGTACCAGCCATTGCAAAAACATGCCAAAATGTAAAGACCATCGAGGCTAGGAAGAGACTGCATCATCTAACAAGCAAAATAACCAGTTAATATCATAATGGTAGGATCAAGTTCACACATAACAATATTAACTTTAAATGTAAATGTACTAAATGGTCCAATTAAAAGACACAGACTGGCAAACTGGATAAAGAGTCAAGACCCATCAGTATGCTGTATTCAGGAGACCCATCTCACATGCAGAGACACACATAGGCTCAAAATAAAGGGATGGAGGAAGATCTACCAAGCAAATGGAAAACAAAAAAAAAAGCAGGGGTTGCAATACTAGTCTCTGATAAAACAGACTTTAAACCAACAAAGATCAAAAGAGACAAGGCCATTACATAATGGTAAAGGGATCAATTAAACAGGAAGAGCTAACTATCTTAAATATATGTACACCCAATACAGGAGCACCCAGATTCATAAAGGAAGTCCTTAGAGACTTACAAAGAGACTTAGACTCCCGTACAATAATAGTGGGAGACTTCAACACCCCACTGTCAACATTAGACAGATCAACGAGACAGAAAGTTAACAAGGATATCCAGGAATTGAACTCATCTCTGCAGCAAGCAGACCTAATAGACATCTACAGAACTCTGCACCCCAAAGCAACAGAATATACATTCTTCTCAGCACCACATCACACTTATTCCAAAATTGACCACATAATTGGAAGTAAAGCACTCTTCAGCAAATGTGCAAGAACAGAAATTATAACAAACTGTCTCTCAGACCACAGTGCAATCAAACTACAACTCAGGACTAAGAAACTCAATCAAAACCGCTCAACTACATGGAAACTGAATAACCTGCTCCTGGATGACTACTGGGTACATAACGAAATGAAGGCAGAAATAAAGATGTTCTTTGAAACCAATGAGAACAAAGATAAAACATACCAGAATCTCTGGGACACATTTAAAGCAGGGTGTAGAGGGAAATTTATAGCACTAAATGCCCACAAGAGAAAGCTGGAAACATCTAAAATTGACACTCTAACATCCCAATTAAAAGAACTAGAGAAGCAAGAGCAAACACATTCAAAAGCTAGCAGAAGGTAAGAAATAACTAAGATCAGAGCAGAACTGAAGGAGATAGAGACACAAAAAACCCTCCAAAAAATCAATGAATCCAGGAGTTGGTTTTTTGAAAAGATCAACAAAATTGACAGACCGCTAGCAAGACTAATAAAGAAGAAAAGAGAGAAGAATCAAATCGATGCAATTAAAAATGATAAAGGGGATATCACCACCGACCCCACAGAAATACAAACTACCATCAGAGAATACTATAAACACCTCTACACAAATAAACTAGAAAATCTAGAAGAAATGGATAATTTCCTGGACACTTACACTCTCCCAAGACTAAACCAGGAAGAAGTTGAATCCCTGAATAGACCAATAGCAGGCTCTGAATTTGAGGCAATAATTAATAGCCTACCAAGCAAAAAAAGTCCAGGACCAGATGGATTCACAGCTGAATTCTACTAGAGGTACAAGGAGGAGTTGGTACCATTCCTTCTGAAACTATTCCAATCAATAGAAAAAGAGGGAATCCTCCCTAACTCATTTTATGAGGCCAACATCATCCTGATACCAAAGCCTGGCAGAGACACAACAAAAGAAGAATTTTAGACCAATATCCCTGATGAACATCAATGCAAAAATCCTCAATAAAATACTGGCAAACCGGATCCAGCAGCACATCTAAAAGCTTATCCACCATGATCAAGTGGGCTTCATCCCTGGGATGCAAGGCTGGTTCAACATTCGCAAATCAATAAACATAATCCAGCATATAAACAGAACCAAAGACAAAAACCACATGATTATCTCAATAGATGCAGAAAAGGCCTTTGACAAAATTCAACAGCCCTTCATGCTAAAAACGCTCAATAAATTCAGTATTGATGGAACGTATCTCAAAATAATAACAGCTATTTATGACAAACCCACAGCCAATATCATACTGAATGGGCAAAAACTGGAAAAATTCCCTTTGAAAACTGGCACAAGACAGGGATGCCCTCTCTCACCACTCCTGTTCAACATAGTGTTGGAAGTTCTGGCTAGGGCAATCAGGCAAGAGAAAGAAATCAAGGGTATTCAGTTAGGAAAAGAAGAAGTCAAATTGTCCCTGTTTGCAGATGACATGATTGTATATTTAGGAAACCCCATTGTCTCAGCCCAAAATCTCCTTCAGCAAAGTCTCAGGATACAAAATCAATGTGCAAAAATCACAAGCATTCTTATACACTAGTAACAGACAAACAGAGAGCCAAATCATTAATGAACTCCCATTCACAATACCTTCAAAGAGAATAAAATACCTAGGAATCCCAACTTACAAGGGATGTAAAGGACCTCTTCAAGGAGAACTACAAACCACTGCTCAGTGAAATAAAAGAGGACACAAACAAATGGAAGAACATACCATGCTCATGGATAGGAAGAATCAATATTGTGAAAATGGCCATACTGCCCAAGGTAATTTATAGATTCAGTGGCATCCCCATCAAGCTACCAATGAGTTTCTTCACAGAATTGGAAAAAACTGCTTTAAAGTTCATATGGAACCAAAAAGAGAGCCTGCATCGCCAAGACAATTCTAAGTCAAAAGAACAAAGCTGGAGGCATCACGCTACCTGACTTCAAACTATACTACAAGGCTACAGTAACCAAAACAGCATGGTACTGGTACCAAAACAGAGATATAGACCAATGGAACAGAACAGAGTCCTCAGAAATAATACCACACATCTACAGCCATCTGATCTTTGACAAACCTGACAAAAACAAGAAATGGGGAAAGGATTCCCTATTTAATAAATGGTGCTGGGAAAATTGGCTAGCCATAAGTAGAAAGCTGAAACTGGATCCTTTCCTTACTCCTTATACGAAAATTAATTCGAGATGGATTAGAGACTTAAATGTTAGACCTAATACCATAAAAACCCTAGAAGAAAACCTAGGCAATACCATTCAGGACATAGGCATGGGCAAGGACTTCATGTCTAAAACACCAAAAGCAACGGCAACAAAAGCCAAAATTGACAAATGGGATCTAATTAAACTAAAGAGCTTCTGCACAGCAAAACAAACTACCATCAGAGTGAACAGGCAACCTACAGAATGGGAGAACATTTTTGCAATCTACTCATCTGACAAAGGGCTAATATCCAGAACCTACAAAGAACTCAAACAAATTTACAAGAAAAAAACAAACAACCCCATCGAAAAGTGGGTGAAGGATATGAACAGACACTTCTCAAAAGAAGACATTCATACAGCCAACAGACACATGAAAAAATGCTCATCATCACTGGCCATCAGAGAAATGCAAATCAAAACCACAATGAGATACCATCTCACACCAGTTAGAATGGCAATCATTAAAAAGTCAGGAAACAACAGGTGCTGGAGAGGATGTGGAGAAATAAGAACACTTTTACACTGTTGTTGGGATTGTAAACTCGTTCAAACATTATAGAAAACAGTATGGCGAGTCCTCAAGGATATAGAACTAGAAGTACCATACGACCCAGCCATCCCATTACTGGGTATATACCCAAAGGATTATAAATCATGCTGCTCTAAAGACACATGTACACGTATGTTTATTGCAGCACTATTCACAATAGAAAAGACTTGGAATCAACCCAAATGTCCATCAGTGACAGACTGGATTAAGAAAATGTGGCACATATACACCACGGAATACTATGCAGCCATAAAAAAGGATGAGTTTGTGTCCTTTGTAGGGACATGGATGCAGCTGGAAACCATCATTCTCAGCAAACTATTGCAAGAACAGAAAAACAAACACCGCATGTTCTCATTCATAGGTGGGAACTGAACAATGAGATCACTTGGACTTGGGAAGGGGAACATCACACACCGGGGCCTATCATGGGGAGGGGGGAGGGGGGAGGGATTGCATAGGGGGTTATACCTGATGTAAATGGCGAGTTGATGGGTGCTGACGAGTTGATGGGTGCAGCACGCCAACATGGCACAAGTATACATATGTTACAAACCTGCAGGTTATCCACATGTACCCTAGAACTTAAAGTATAATTTAAAAAAAAAAGGAATAAAAAGAATAAAATACTTAGGCTTGAACTTAAACCAAGGAAGTTAAAAAGCATGTTGCAGATATAAAACAATATAAATATTGCTCTCACTCATAAGTGGGAGTTGAACAATGAGAACACATGGACACAGGGAGGGGAACGTCACACACTGGGGCCAGTTGGGGGGGGGGGGGCAAGGGGAAGGGGAGCATTAGAACAAATACCTAACGCATGCAGGCCTTAAAACCTAGATTACAGGTTGATGGGTGCAGCAAATCACCATCATACATGTATACCTATGTAACAAACCTGCATGTTCTGCACATGTATTCCAGAACTTAAAGTACAATTTAAAAAGTACATGTACATATATTTTCACATCAAATCTCAAGAAATTCTGAATAGCCAAAAAAATTTTGAAGAAGAACAAAGTTGGAGGGCTTTATGATTTCAAAAAATATTACAAAGCTATAGTAACAAAGTAGTGTGGTACTGGCATAAAAACTGAAAAATAGACTGACTAAACAGCACAAAAATAAACCCTATATATATGGACAAATGATCCTTGGTAAGGGTACCAAGACCACTCAATGGAAAAAGGACAATCTCTTCAACAAATGATACAACAAAACCTTGTATTTATCTGAAAAGAAAAAAAAAAGTTTATCTTACAACATATACAAAAATTACTAAAAATAGAATAAAACCCTAAATATGAAACCTAAAACAATAAACCACGTAGAAAAACATAAGAGAGAAGCGGACATTGGATTTGGCAAGGATTTCTTGGATATAACACCAAAAGCACAGGCAACCATACACAAATGAGACTACAGATGTTCCCACTGAAGATAGTTTGACCTATTTTTTTTTCACTTTATGCTAGTGGGAAAGCAACACACATTTAGTAGATACTGTACTTAAAGTATGCATACAGCTATTATGTTTTCCACTTTTAGTTTGGTATTTAATCAATTACATCAGATACTCAATACTTTATTATAAAATAGGCTTTGTGTTAGATGGTTTTGGCTTAGGTTAAGCTATGATGTTCAGTAGATTATGTTTACTAAATGCATTTTTGACAATGATCCTTTTAAGTTACAGTGGATTTACCGGGATGTAACCCTATTGTATATCAGGGATCATCTGTGCATCAAGGCACATAATCAACAAAGTGAATGTCAGCCTGAATAATAGGAGAAGATATTTGCAAATCAAATATCTGATAAGGGGTTAATATCCAGAATATATTTTAAAACTCCTGCAAGTCAACCAAAAAAACCAAATTAAATTAACAACAAATGACCAAATTAGAAAATGGGCGCAAAGAACTTGATCAGACATTTCTCCAAACAAGATATACAAATGGCCATCAAGCATATGAAAAGATGTTCAGCATCATTAGTAGTCAGAGAAATGCAAGTCAAAACCACAAGATATCAGCTCACACCCATTAGGATGGCTAGTTTCAATAAAACAAAACACCACCTCCAGAAAATAACATGCTGGTGAAGATGTGGAGAAATTAAAACCCTTATACAGGATTGATAGACTTACAAAAGGATGCAAGTGCTATGAGAAACAATATGGAGGTTCCTCAAAAAAATTAAAAATAGAACTACCAGTGATCCCGAAATTCCAATTCTGGGGATTTATCCAAAATAATTGAGAGTGAGATCTCTAAAACATATTTACAGAACCAAATTCATAGCAGCTTTATTTACTATCTAAGAGGTAGATGTAATTTAAATGTTCATCAACAAATGAATGAACAAAAGGTGGTATATATATATATTATTCAGCATTTAAAAGTAAGTCTTGTCACATGCTATAACATGTATGAATTTGAAGACATGCTAGGTAAGACATGCATGTCACAAAAGATAACATGATTCCACTTACATAAGGTAGCTAAAGTAAATTTGTAGTACTGGAAAGTATAATGGTGGTGACAGGGACTAGACTACGGGAGAAAGGAAGGTTGCCGTTTAATGGGCATACGGTTTCAGATTTGCAAGATAAAATAAATTTGGACATCTGTTTCAAAACAATAAAGATACTAAGCTTTATATTAAGCTGTACACTTAAAAAAGGTTAAGATGGTAAACTTTATTATGGGTTTTTTAACCACAAAAAGTTATATGTATTCGATGCTCTTCATTACTGTTGCTTTATAGAAAATGTTGGAAAGGTATCCCATGAGTCCTCCAGTTTTGTTCTCTTTTTAAAATTATACCTTCATTCTGACATAATTATATATTTGCATGCAGTGGCAAGAAACAATACAAAGAGATTCTGCGTATCCTTTACAGTTTCCCCCAATGGTAGCATCTTGCAAAACTGTAGTGCAGTATCACGAGCAGGATATTTTCATTAATTCTGTGAAGATACAGACCATTTCCATTACCACAAGGATCCTTCATGTTACCCTTTTGTAGGCACACTCACTTCCCTTTTACTACTTGGCAACCACTAATCTGTTCTCCATTTTTATAAATATGTCATTTTGCAAATGAGATACTAGTGGAGTCATACATCATATGACCTTTGGGGATTAGCTTTTTTTCACTCAGTTTAGTTCTCTGGAAACTTACCCAAGTTGTAGTGAGAATTAAATCATTGTTCCTTTTTAACACAGTACTATGCCATGATAATGAATTTACCACAGCTATTTTAACAATTCACCTATCAACATCTGAGTTGTTTCTAGTTTTGGCTCTTATGAATAAAGTTAATATACACTCTCATGCCTGTTTTTGTGTAAACGTAAGTGTTCATGTATCTCGGATAAACAAATTCCCTGTATTGTTGAGTCTTATGGTAGTTGTATGTTTAATTATTTAAGAAACTGCCAAACAGTTTTCCAGAGTGCCTTTATAATTTTGTATTCCCAACAACACATGAGTTAACACATTCTCTGCATCCTTACCAGCATTTGTTGTCAATATTTTTACTTCTGGTAGGTATATATTGATATCTCTGGTAGGTATATATTGATATCTCATGGTGGTTTTAGTTTGCATTTGCTGATGATATCAACATCTTAGTGCTTATTTACCATCAGTATATCATTTTCAGTGAAATGTGTCATGTCTTTTGCCCATTTTTAAATAAGATTAATTTTTACTATTGAGTTTTGAGAGCTCTTTATATATTCTGGACACAAGCTATTTGTCAGATATATCATTTGCAAATATTCTCTCCCACTCTGTACTTTGTCTTTTAATTTTTTTAAAGAGGGTCTTTCATAAAGCAAATTCTTAATTTTTGATGAAGTCCAATTTATGTTTTTGTTATAAATTGTGCTTTTTGTTGTAAATCTAAGAACTCTGTTTTGACCTAGATCTTAATTATTCCTTCTGTATTTCCCTAAAAGTTTTAGAGTTAATTTTTTATAAGGTGTGAGATTTACTTTGAGAATTTTGAAAGGTGGGTGTGGAGTATAAATGTATAATTCCTCCAGCACCATTTGTTGAAAAGGCTAGCTTTCTTCCATTGAATTGTTTTTTTACCTATGAAAATCAGTTGGGCATATTTGTATAATTGTATTGATTGGTCATCTAGTCTGTTTTACTGGGCTATATGAATATATTGATCATATAGTTGATTACTATAGATATGTAAGGTTTTGAAATCACATAGACACATTCCTTTTATTAGTCCAGCTTTCTTAACCTGTAACTGCAAAAAAAAACTTGTTGGGTTATTTATAAGAATTGTATTAAGCATGCATGCTAATTTAAGAATTGAGATCTTTATATGCTGAGTCTTCTAATCCATGAACTCAGTACGTCTCTATTATATTGAATTGAATTTGTTTCATCACTGTTGTATAATTTTTCCCATTCAAGACCTGCACATGTTTTATAGATTTACACCTAAGTGTTTTAATTTCTTAAATAATTGTAAATAGTATGGTAATTTTTGTCTACTTATCCACTGCCACTATATAGATAAAATTGATTTTTGTATGTTTATCTTATACCCTGGCACTCCGTTGAACTCTCTCAGTTCTAGGAGGGTTTTGTTTTGTTTCTGGTAGATGCCTTGGAATTTTCTACATGGTCAATTATGTCATTGCAAACAAGAATAGTTTTATCCATCCTGAAAAATGTGCCCTTTCATTTTTCTTTTTTTTTTTTTTTTTTTTTTTTTTTTTTTTTTTTGAGATGGAGTCTCGCTCTGTCACCCAGGCTGGAGTGCAGTGGCCGGATCTCAGCTCACTGCAAGCTCCGCCTCCCGGGTTCATGCCATTCTCCTGCCTCAGCCTCCCGAGTAGCTGGGACTACAGGCGCCTGCCACCTCGCCCGGCTAAGTTTTTTTTGTATTTTTAGTAGAGACGGGGTTTCACTGTGTTAGCCAGGATGGTCTCGATCTCCTGACCTCGTGATCCGCCCGTCTCGGCCTCCCAAAGTGCTGGGATTACAGGCTTGAGCCACCGCGCCCGGCCTCATTTTTCTTTCTTGCCTTTTGCCTTATTGCACAGGGTAGACCTACCAGTACTGTGTTGAACAAGAGTAGTAAGAATGCCCATCTTTGCCTTGTTCTCAGTTCTAGAGGGAAGTTTTCAGTCTTTTAACATTTAGTGTTAGCTATAGGGTTATTGCAGATCCCCTTTATTAAGTTGGAAATTTTACCTCATTTCTTTTCTGTGAGTTTTTATTATGAATGATGAATTTTGTCAAATGTTTTTGTGACTTCACTGACATTATCACGATTTTTTTAGCCTGTTTTTACAGTAGGTTACTGTAGAAAGTAGAATAGAGGTTCCTCTTCAAAGACTTTCCTCCCCATCTAATTAGGAATAAATAATAACTTATCTTAAAAGCAAAATTTATTCAAAGACCTGCTAACATTCCTAAATATCTGCTAGCCGTAATAAAGAAATCAATGTACTTTATGTCCTCAGCCCCCACAATTTAGCCTAAATATTTGCCCTAGCATGCTTATACTGGTCCAAGCAAGCATTCGGTCATAGCCTGTTCCTCTTCCTCATTTAAAAGTGTTTTTACCTTTCTCACCATTCCACAAGTTACTTCCTCCTTCCTTTACAAATACAGAATGTGAGGTCCTGTTCTATCCAATGGAAACTGGACACAGCAGTCGGGTGGATGCATCAAGTTATAAATGACCCTGTCTCCTTCGTTCAGTGTACTCTTGTGGCAAAACTGCTGGCAAGTGTACCCTTTCTGCAGGAAGTAAAAATGGCCTCACTAAATAAATTTATGTTCAAGTGCTATTTCTTTATGGCACCAGGGAACAAGCATTTCAAACAGTTACATTGATTGATTTTTAAATATTAAACCAGCCTTACATCTGTATATATTCTCATTGAAACCATCATAATTCAATGATTTATTAACTTAGGAGGGGGTCATTTTTAAATACAGAATTTAACTTCCTTAATAGCTGTTCAAATGATCTATTATATATGTTGGGTGAGTTGTGGTAGTTTGTGTTGTTCTAAGTAGTAGTACATTTCATCTAAACTCCTAAACTTATGTGCATAGAACTGTTCACTGTATTCCCTTATGATGTTCTTAATGTCCCCAGGGTCTGTAGTGATAGCTCCTATTTTATTATTGATACCGATGTGTTGTGTCTTTGATAAAATTTTGTCAAACTTACGGACCTATTCAAGGAAACAGCTATGTTTTATTGACTATTTTTTTGTTTCCAATTTCATTGAATTCTGCTAGTAATTATTATATTCCTTATACTTGTTTTGGGTTTTTATCTTTTCTAATATGTGTATTTAGTGCTATAATTTCCCTCTGTGCTTCAGGTATGTTACACAAATCTTATGTTAAATTTTCATTTGTATTAAATTTACTGCAGCTTTTAACTTTTTTGGAGACTTAGTCTTTGATTTATGAATTATATAAATGTCTGTTTTGTTTTTAAGCATTTGGAGATTTTCCTTTTTCTGTCATTGACTTCTAGTAGTTACATTTCCTTGTGATTGAAGAACACATTTTACATAACTTCAGTTTTAAATTTTTGAACTTTTTTATGGTTCAGGGCATCTATTTTAGTACATATTCTAGGGATACTTGAAAAGTACATTTATTTTGTTGTTGGATAGAGTGTTCTATAAATGCTGATTAGATTCTGTTGAATAATAACGTTGAGTTCTTCCATATTCTTGATGATTTTCCATCTAGTTCTATCCAGTATTGAGACAGCAGTGTTTTGAGTCTCCAAATATATATGTAGATATCTCTGTTTCTCATTCCAGTTTTACCACTTTTTGCTTCACATTTTATAGCTCTGTTGCTTATAACTTATTTGTAATTGCTACATCTTTACGGTGGACTGGCCCTTTATTATTATATAATGTCCCTGTCTGTTTCTGGAAGTTTTTGTGGCTCTGAAGTCTACTTTATCAATAATAATATGGCAATTCATGCTTTCTTTTGATTGGTTGCATGACATATATTTTCCATCTTTTTACTTAAATCTCACCTATGTAATTTTATTTGAAATTCGTTTCCTATAAAGCACACAGAGTTAGGGATGTTTTAAAATTGACTTTGCCAGTTGTTACCTTTTATCTGGAACACTTTACAACGTTTAATCAAATTATTGATGTATCAGGACATAAGTCTGCCATTTTGTTTTTTGGTGTATTGTATGTCTCCTGTTTCCTGACTTCTTTGGGGTTACACTTTATTTTTAGAATTGTATAGTCACAGAATGTTTTAGTAGATTCCTTTGTATAGTTTTTTTCTTTTTTTAGCAGTTCCTTTACATATACATAATGTATTGTGGTTTAAAGAATTATTATTTTATAAGTACAAGGGAGTATAGAAACATTACCTCCCTCAGTATCCCTTTACGCTACTTCATTTATAATGTAACAGTTCTAACTAATTCTTCCACATATTTTTAGAACCACAGACAATTTTATAGTTCCTTCTTCAATAATCAACTTAGAAAACTCAAGGACGTCTATTTTCTCGTATTTTTCCTTGTAATAATCTTCCTTCTTGATGTTTAAGTTTTCTTTCTAATTAGATAGCTTTCTGTAGCCATTCATTTAGGGTAGTTCTACTGTAACAAATTCTCTTATTTTCCATCATCTAAAAATGTCTTCATTTCCCATTCATTCTGGAGGGATATAACCACTAAGTATAGGGTTCTGAGTTGACAATTACTTTATTTCAGCACTTGAAAAATAGTGTGCTTTATCCTTTTGGCCTCCATGCTGATGAGAAACCTGCTGACATTCACATTCACATTGTTTTTCCCTTGTGGATAAGATATCATTTATTTTTAGGCTCTGTCAAAATGTTTTCTCCATCTTTGTGAAGATTAATTTTGATTTTACTTGAAGTGGATTTCTTAGATGTTTTATTTTTTCCTCTTTGATATTTCCTTGTCATATTGAATCTCAGAGTTTTTGCCTCTTATCAAAATTTGGTAAACTTTTAGCCATTAAATCTTTGAGTACTTTTTCAATCTTGCCCCCTTTCTTATCTCCTTCTAGAATGCTGGTGATATAAATATCAGATATTATATTATAATCCTAAAGGCCTTTGAGTCTCTGTTCATTTTTTCTAGTTGATTTTCTTGATGTTGTTCAATTGGGTAGTTTCTGTTGTTCTGTATTTTAGTATACTGATTCTTTTCTGTCCACTCCATTATTAGGTTTTTGAGCCCATTCACACATCTTTATATTTTCATTGTCTATATTTTTTGGTTCTAAAATTTCCCTTTAGTTCTTTATATGGTCTGTATCTTTCTTGAAGCTTTTTCTTAGCTGAGGTTTTCTATTTTTCCATGTGTTTCAAGCATGTTCATAATGTCTCATTGAAGCATTTTTATTATGGCTTCCTTAAAATCTTTGTCAGGCAATTCTAATATCTCTATCATCTTGGTGTTGACATTTGTCCACAGCCTCCTTTCATTAAATTTTAAATTATGATTCTTTTCTTTAGATTTTATTTAATTTCAATAGCTTTTGGTTACATGGATACGTCTGAGATTTAGATGTACTCGTCACCCAACCAGTATACACTGTACCCACTGTATAGTCCTTTATCCATCTGAATCCCCAAAGTTCATTATATTATTCTAATGCCTTTGCATCCTCATAGCTTAGCTCCCACTTATAAGTGAGAACATATGATGTTTCTTTTCCATTCCCGAGTAACTTCACTTAGAATAACAGTCTCCAACTCTATCCAAGTTGCTGCAAATATTATTTTGTCCTTTTTATGGCCAAGTAGTATTCCATGGTGTGTATGTAACACATTTTCTTTATCCATTCTTTAGTTGATGAGCATTCAGACTGGTGTCATATTTTTGCAATTACAAATTGTGCTGCTATAAACATGAGTGAGCAAGTGTCTTTTCATATGACTTCTTTTCCTTTGGGTAGATACCCACTTAGTGGCATTGCTGAATTGAATGGTAGTGCTTCTTTTAGTTCTTTAAGGAATCTTCATACCATTTTCCATAGTGGTTGTTTACATTCCCACCAGAAATGTAAAACTGTTGTCTTTTCACCACATCCATGCCAATATCTATTATTGTTTGGTTTTTTTAATATGGCCATTCTTGCAGGGATAATATGCCAAATTAAAATTGTGGTTTTCATTTGCATGTCACTGATAATTAGTGATGTTGAGCATTTTTTCATAAGTGTGTTAGCCGTTTGCATATCTTCTTTTGAGTACTGTCTATTTATGTCCTTTGCCTACTTTTCAATGAGATTTTTTCCTTGCTAATTTGAGTTCTTTGTAGATTCTAGTACTTTGTCAGATGCATAGTTTGTGAATATTTTCTCCTTGCTCTGTGGGTTGTCGGTTATTTCTTTTGCACTGCAGTAGCTTTTTAGTTAGGTCTCATCTATTTTTGTTGCATTTGCTTTTGAGTTTTTGGTCATGAAGTCTTTGCCCACGCCAATGTCTAGAAGGACTTTTCCCTTCTCCGTCAGGGTGAGGTGTTCACATTTGCAGTGGCCTGCTACTGTTTGGGAGGGGATCATGCACAGTGAGTTTACTGGAGTTGTACACATGCTCCCTTGAGGCATTCTTCCTTCACTGGTCCTTCCCTTACCAGTCAGATGTCTTTAGGAGGTCATATACCAGTTAAACTCCACCATTTTGCTTCTTAGTGTGCATGTGTGAGCCCACTCACCACCTTCTGAGATCTTAGCAGGAAGTTGCTAGTCACATTTCAGGTGTTTCTATCTATTGGGAGACTGCCTTTCTCTGATACTGTCTGGGACCAATTATTTTAGAGAGACAGTATAACCACTGCCTGACCATCATTTGATGGTCACTTGACTTTCCCGGTGGGGAGCCCCCTGCTCATGTCTAACTATCTGTAACATAATGAAACTCTGGTTCTTAAACCCCTTGGTACCCTAACAAAATGTTTATACTTGATAATCTCCAAAAGTTTCATTTCATGAAATTGGGCATATGCACCTGGGGCAGAACCAAGTTGAAGGCATAGTAGCTAACGAGATCACTAGGAACTAGGATGAAAATTGTCCTTTATTAGAGTGTGTTTTTTAATTGAGCAGATGGTGTGATTATTTATTCTTTACCTGGTAACATTTAATCACCTGGCAAGTCAAGATTTGACTTTTAACCTCGTCTTCATGTAAGTACTTTTGGTGAAAATCTTAAGTAGTTAAATGGCCAAAATCTGTGCAACAAAGAAGAAAAAGTCAATTTATAAAACTTTAACCTAGAATTGGCTGTAACTCAAAAATATAATCTAAGGATCGAAGTTAAATTTTATATAGCTTTCAGCAAAAGAGTATTCTTATTTATAAACATACTTTCTACTTTTGTTCAGTGATCATCTTTCCCACTGAAAAAATCAGGGTGCTGATTTTTTTTTTCAGATAATATGAACATGACACCTTCAAAGAAACACCAAAACTTTTGGCATTTTCTTTGCTATTTCTTATACCTAAGCTTCCTACTATTGTCCACCAAATAAATTGGCCCTTCTGTTTATTCTTCTTCAGAATGAATACTTTATTTCAAGCTAATTTTCACCAACATTTTATTGAACATTTACTTTGTGCCAGTCTTCATACCAAGTTACATACATACACAGTTTCACTGAAAAGCTTCATGAGATTCTGTGGGGTTAGTTTACTATACTATTTAATATGTGAAGAAATTAGGCCATCAGGCCTTAAGTAACATTCATAAAGCTACATCTCTGATGAGTAAGAGAGCTGGGATTCAAATCCAGGTCTGTCTGACTTCAGAAACTATAATCGCAACCACTAGGTGATACTACCCCCTTCTTCTGTATGTATTTAGCCTTACATTCTCTACCCCAGGTCTCATTCAAACTTTAATCTATGTAACTTTTACTCTACATGTTTCTATTGCACTGCTATTTGAATATTTTATTTTCAAACTTCTCTATAGCTTTTATTCCCTCATTTTATTTCCCATATTTCTGAGCTCCTTAAAAACAAAATGTCTATGCTTTTCTCATTGACCTATTATAAGGCTCACCACCCAAGACCTGCTGCCACCACTACTGGCACCTGAACACACTTCCCAGGGACCCATGGACTCGCTGATCCATGACCTATCACTGCCACTTCTGGCAACCCTACCCCATCCTGTAGCAGAGGGGCTGTACACCAGCATGTTCCCCCCAGAAGCCGCAAAACCAGCCTTTTCTGCATTCTTATTCCAAGAAAAGCCATGCCACAGCCTGCACAAACAACAATAGCCTAGGCCACTGAGGGACTCACACACAACACTCACATTCATTACAGCCAAAGAAATCATACAGAGACTACATCACTGTACCTAGCAAGAAACAAAACCAAAGCACCCTACCCAACTGACACTTATAGATACATCAAAAGGAAAAAGTAATTTCCTACAAAAGCTCCTCCATACAATTGGAAGACATGACTGTTTTATCAAATGCATAAAGCAAGAAATCATGACACCTTCAAAGAAACACAATAATTCTTCAGTAGTGACCCAAATGAAAAAAAGTTATGAAATACCTGAAGAAGATTCAAAATAAGGATTTTAAGGAAATCCAGCAGGAAACAAGAGAACATAGATGGATAGTTTAATAAAATTAGGAAAACATTTTATGATCTGAATGAGAAATTGAATCAATTAATAAAAATATAATTGAAAACTTCAATAATAGACTAGATCAAGCAGATAAAATAATTTTTGAACTTGAAGAAATGTCTCCAGCAATAACCCATCAGACAAATAAAAAGGGATGGAGAAAGTCTATGTGATATATGGGAAACCATTAAGTGAAAAAAAAAATGCATTTTAGGAGTTCCAGAAGAAGATATGAGAAATGACATAGAAAACATAATGAAATTATAGGTGAAAATTTCCCAAGTCTTGGAAGTAACATAGACATCCAGATAAAGGAAGCTCAAAGTTCCATAAGTACGGTCAATTCAAAAAGGTCTTGAGATACGTTATAGTCAAACATAAAACAGAATTCTAAAAAAGCAGCAAGAGAAAAGCATCAAGTCACATATAATGGAATCCCCATCAGACTCACAAAGGATTTCTCAGCAGAAACAAATAGGATGATATATTTTAATTGTGAAGAGAAAAATAACTGCCAGGCAACAATACCATATTTCGCAAAGCAATCTTTCAGGAAAAAAAGAAGACAAAGTCTGTCCCAGATGAGCAAAGCTGAAGGAATTTAACACCACTAGACCAACCCTACAAGAAAATTTTAGGATAGTCCTATATGTAGAAGTGAAGAGACCATATCTACCATTATGAAAATAAACCAAAGTGTAAAACTCACTTGTAGGGCAGATACGTAAATGACAAAAAAGAATCAAAAGTTTTCACTATTGAAAAACCACAAGGATAAACTATAAGACAAAATTAAAAGAACCAGAAAACTATTAACAGAATGACAGGAATAAGTCCTTGCCTGTCAATAACAATTTTGGCTACAAATGGTATAAATTTCTCAATGAAAAGATATAGATTGGATAAATGAATAAGAAACAAGAACCATCTATATGCTGTCTACAAGAAACACATTTCACCTTTAAAGACACATATAGACTGCAAGTGAAGGAATAGAATATTACATGCAAATAAAAACCAAAAAAAAAAAATTGTAGGCGTAGCTATACTTACATCAGACAAAATATACTTTAAGTTTAAAAACACAGGCCGGGTGCAGTGGCTCATGCCTGTAATCCCAGCACTTTGGGAGGCCGAGCCAGGCGGATCATGAGGTCAGGAGATCGAGACCATCCTGGTTAACATGGTGAAACCCCATCTCTACTAAAAATACAAAAAAAAAAAAAATTAGCTGGGCGTGGTGGTGGGCACCTGTAGTCCCAGCTACTTGGGAGGATAAGGTGGGAGAATGGCATGAACCCAGGAGGCGGAGCTTGCAGTGAGCCGAGATCGCACCACTGCACTCCGGCCTGGGTGGCAGAGCGAGACTCCATCTCAACACACACACACACACACACACACAATGTCATTATATAATGATAAAAAGATAAATTCAGCAAGAGGATACTGCAGTTGTAAATATATATACACCTAACACCAAAGCAGCCCAACAAGAAGCAACAAGATTGAATGAGTAATAAAAATTTCCTAACAAAAAAATTACATGACCCGATGGCTTCACTGCTGAAATATAGCAGAAAACTGAAATTGGACCCCTTCCTTATACCTTATACAAAAATTAGCTCAAGATAGATTAAAGACTTAAATGTAAGACCTAAAACCATAAAAACCCTAGAAGAAAACCTAGGCAATACCATTCAGGACATAGGCATGGGCAAAGCCTTCATGACTAAAACACCAAAAACAATAGCAACAAAAGCCAAAATAGACAAATGGCATCTAATTAAACTAAAGAGTTTCTGTTTAGCAAAAGAAACTATCATCAGAGTGAACAGGCAACCTACAGAATGGGAGAAAATTTTTTCAATCTATCCTTCTGACAAAGGGCTAATATCCAGAATCTACCAAGAACTTAAATTTACAAGAAAACAAACAACCCCATGAAAAAGTAGGCAAATGATATAAACAGACACTTCTCAAAAGAAGACATTTATGCAGCCAACAGACATATGAAAAAAATGCTTATCATCACTGGTCATTAGAGAAAGGCAAATCAAAACCACAATGAGATACGATCTCACGCCAGTTAGAATGGTGATTATTAAAAAGTTAGGAAACAACAGATGCTGGAGAGGATGTGGAGAAATAGGAACACTTTTACACTGTTGGTGGGAATGTAAATTCCTTTAGCCATTGTGGAAGACAGTGTGTCAATTCTCAAGAATCTAGAACTAAATATGCCATTTGACCCAGCAATCCCATTACTGGGTATATACCCAAGGGATTATAAATCATTCTGTAAAGACACATGCACACACATGTTTATTGCAGCACTATTCACAATAGCAAAGACTTGGAACCAACTCAAATGCCCATCAATGACAGACTGGATAAAGAAAATGTGGTACATATACATCATGGAATACTATGCAGACACAAAAAAAGGAAAAGATCATGTCCTTTGCAGGGACATGGATGAAGCTGGAAACCATCATTCTCAGCAAACTAACGAACAGAAAACCAAATACCACGTCTTCTCACTCATAAGTGGGAGTTGAACAATGAGAACACATGGACATAGGGAGGGGAACATCACACACTGGGTCCTGTCAGGGGGTAGGGGTCTTGGGGAGGGATAGCATAAGGAGAAATACCTAATATAGATGACGGGTTGATGGGTGCAGCAAACCACCCTGTCATGTTTATACCTGTGTAACAAACCTGCACATTCTGCAATGTATCCCAGAACTTAAGAAAGAAAAAGAAAACTAGATAAGGACAACAAAAACAACAGGCTAATATCTCTGATACACATAGATGCAAAAACCCTGAACAAAATACTAGCAAACCAAATCCAACCACATCACAAAGATAATACAGCATGATCAAGCAGAATTTTTACCAGAGCGGGAAGGATAGTTCAAAATACCTGTATCTATAAATGTGATGCATCATATCAATAGAATGAAGAAAACTATGTAACCATCTCAATAGACACAGAAAAGGCATTTGGTAAAATTCAACATCCCTGTTGAAAAACAATCAACAAATTTGCCATAGATGGAACAGACCTCAACATTAAAAAGGCCGTATGTGACAAACCCACAGCTAACCCAATACTGAATGAGAAAAAGCTGAAGGCTTTTTCTCTAACAACCAGAACAAGACAAGGATGCCTACTTTCACCGTTCCTACTCACTGTATTATAGGAATTAGACAAGAAAAAGAAAGACAGGGCATTCAAATTGGAAGAGGAAGTCAAATTGTCCCTCTTAATAGATGACATGATCTTGTATATTGAAACACCCAAAGACTCCCCAAAAACACTGTTAGAACTGATAATTCAGTAAAGTTACCGGATCCAAAATCAACATATAGCCTGGCCAACGTGTCAAAACCCCATCTCTACTAAAAAAAAAAAAAAAAAAATTAGCCAGGCATGGTGGTGCATGCCTGTAGTCCCAGCTACTTGGGAGACTAAGGCATGAGAATTGCTTGAACCCAGGCAACAGAGGTTGCAGTGAGCCGAGACCACACCCCTGCACTCCAGCCTGGGAGACAGAGCAAGACTCCATCTCAAAAAGAAAAAGAAAAAAAAAATCACTACTGTTTCTATATTCCTATAACATAATAGCTGAAAAAGAAATTAATAGAGCAATCCTGCTTATAATAGCTAAAGAGACAAAAAAAAATTTAATCAAGGAGGTAAGAGAGCTCTACAAGGAAAACTCAAAATCACTGATAAAAGAAATTAAAGAGGTCACACATGCACAAATAGGAAGACATTCCACGCTCATGGATTATAAGAATATTGTTAAAATAACCACATTTCCCAAAGGAATCTATGGATTCAGTGCAATCCCTATCAAAATGTCAATGGCATCATTTACAGAAACAGAAAACACAATCCTAAAATTTGTATGGAACCACAAAAGATCCTGATAAGCCACAGCAATCCTGAGCAAAAAGAACAAAGCTGGAAGTATCACACCATCTGAGTTCAAAATATACTACGAAGCTATAGTAACCAAAACACCATGGGAATGAAATTAAAAAGTACATATAGACCAATGGAATAGAATACTCAGAAATAAATCCCTATACTTACAGCCAACTGAATTTTGACAAAGACATCAAGAACTTACATTGGAGAAAGGAAACTATCTTCAATAAATGGTGCTGGGAAAACTGGATACCCATATGCAGAAGAATACTAGACTCCTATCTCTCGCCGTATGTAGAAATAAACTCAAAATGATTAAAGACTTGAATATATCACTGAAAATTAGACAGTAGCCTAGGCATTGATTTTATGGCTAAGACTTCAAAAGCACAGGCAACAAAAGCAAAAATAGACAAATAGAATGATGTCAAATCAAGGTTTCTGCATAGCAAAGAAAACAGTGAACAAAGTGAAGAGACAACCTGTACAATGGGAGAAAATATTTGCAAACATTATCCAGCCAGGAACTAATATTCAGAATATAAAAGGAACTCAACAGCAACAAAATCAAATAATATGATTTAAAAATGGGCAAAATACCTGAATAGACATTTCCCAAATAAGACATACAAATGGTCAACAAGTAAATTAAAAAATGCTCAACATCACTAACCATAAGGGAAATGCAAATCAAAACCACACAATGAGGTACCATCTCACCTCATTAGAATGGCTATGATCAAAAAGACAAAAATAAAATGCTCATGAAGATTCAGAGAAAGGAAGATCTTATATGTTGTGTTGGAAATGTATCAGTACAGCCATTATGAGAAACAGTATGGAAGTTCCTCAAAGAACCAAAAACAGAACTACCATATGATCCAGCAATCCCACTGCTGGTTATTTATCCGAAGGTAAGGAAATCAATATATCTAAGGTATGTCTCAACCTCCTTATTTCATTGCAGCACTATTCACAATGAAAATTATATTAAATCAAGCTAAATGTCCATCAACAGGTGGGTGGACAAAGAAAATGTACACGTACACATGGATGAGCCTGGAGGACATTATGTTAAATGAAATAAGCACAGAAAGATAAATATTTGACGTTCTCATGTAGAAGCTAAAAAAATGTTGCGCTCATCGAAATATAATTATGGTTGTTAGAAGCTTGGAAGCAGAGAGGAAGATAGAAAAGGTTGGTTAATAGATACAAAATTACAGCTAGATAGGAGGAATAAGTTCTAGTGTTCTATAGCACTGTGGGATGACTATAGTTAACACTAATTTTGTGTATTTTCAAATAGTTACAAGATGGGATTTTGAATGCTCCCAACACAAAAAAAGAATAAATGTTTCATGTGATGGATATGCAATTACCTTAATTTGATCATTATACGTTTTATACATGTATCACAATATCACTGTATCACATAAATATGTACATTATGTGTCAACTAAAAATAATTAAAATAAGGCTCACAACTCCAGGAAGTTCCACTAGAAAGCAGAGCTTCCACAATGCTGCAGATATTCATTGAAAGCCTCAGAGCTCTCCAGAAAATGAGAGGTTTTCTTACATATGGTCCCAGATAAGACTTTCAGGGAATACCCCAGTAAGAAACGAAGCCTTCAAAAGTGATGCGGTGGCAGGCCTGGGTATATCCAAAGACAGTTCTCTAAAATTTTGAGAGATTTTCTCTCCTGACATACATCTCTTGTTAACAAAAGACATTGCATTGAATTCTTACTTGAGGACATAGGTGGCCTTGGGGACCATCTGTTCAAAGTTTTGTGGATTTCATGCCAACTTGTGTGAAATCCAAAACAAGCACTGTGTCTACCAAAGGTAAATCATTAAGCCTGGAACAGCCAGCAGGAGATCTGAATTCTTTTCTTGGCTACTCTCAAAAATAGTTGACTATACCACAGGCAATTTTTTCAGCACCCAGCAATTCAGAACCTCATGTCAAAAAGCACATTAATTTTGGCAATTAACTGATTACACATTATAATGCAATTCAAAATTTATTATAGTCAGGTATGCTGATTATGTCAGTGGTTGTTACTGATAAGCTATGTTATCTATTTTTTTAAAAGACGGGGTTGTGCTATGTTGCTCAGACTGGAGTGCAGTGGCTATTCATAGGCATGATCAAAGCACACTACAGCCTCAAACTCCTAGGCTCAAATAATCCTCCTACCCTAGCCTCCTGAGTTACTGGGGCTACAGACATGTGTCACCATGCCCGGCTAAGCCATGTTATCTCTAATGGACATTTTCACATTACCACACCAATAATCCACTAATTGTGCCATTTGTCAGTCATGGAAAAGCTGCTGTGTGTGTGTGGACTTAGACCACCCACTGTTTGAGGCACAGGACAGCTTTTACTTTCTTTTTGCAGAGAAATTTCTGTAGCCAGACTGGACTTGGGCCAAGGAGGCACTGTCTAGTGTCTTCCCTGCATAAAATTCTTGTATTTTTGATGAGAAGTAGAGTTTTTCTTTGTCTTGCTATCATCACTGTTATACTGATGGAGGTCAGAGGGGATGGACAGATTGTGGACTGAGAGCCACAGAAGGCTGTCCTTTAACACAAGTTCCTTCATTCTGCCAAGCAGACCTCCGTAGGGAGTTGCTAGGCCATCCAAGGTTCAGCTCTACTGACATGGAACTGGAAACTGGACAAAAAATGGAAATATACTGTGACTTCCTCTCTCTTCTTCTTCTCTGTTTGCCAAATAGCAGTTTAGCTTTGGTGTCAGGAACACAAATGAGGCTGAAGGAAAGAGGAGGTGTTTGTTGGTCTTTGTCCTCATCTTCCTATCCCTACTCACCTTCAGCCACTGCCATAGTTCCATGGAACATCTGTTTCCAGGTAACCTGACAGATCATGGGACTAGCAACTTTAGATTTCATCTGTTTGGGGCCCCTCTGAAATGTTTCCACAGAGTCATGTCTTTTTTTCCAACAAAATATTTTTCTTCCTAATTCACTTCTCCCTTCAGTTTGCTATTGGAACCAGAGACAATGATAATTTCATTGAAATGGAATCAATTGCAAAGCACTGGAAAGAAGTGTGGTTTAAAATCTCAGGTTGAGTTTCTTGGAATTCTGAGCCAAGTCCCTTTCCCAGTTGCTCACAGGAAGTTTCGACTGATGTCATTGGGGTGTGTGTGTGTGTTTACATCACAGTACAGCCTTAAGGATGCAGAAAAAATCCTTTCTTTCAGTTCATATCTAGTGACTGTATCACTCTTCATGGCTAGCTAATATTTGAAACCTCATCATGTAGTTTGAGAGTCCCATTAAGAGTAGCCATTTATAGGGGAAATCAGAGATTTTTGTTTCACTCAATGTTTCACAGACATAAACCTTTCCAAAATTCTCCTTCCCAACTTTGAAGATGCATATTTAGATCAAGATGATACTTGATATTAATTCAGAAGAAATCATTTATTCATGCCTTACAGTTTTTCACTTCAAGTTTTAAGAGAAATTGATTAGAGTCACTCTCATCTAAGGAGACACAAATTATTTATCATATGACAAAAACAGCACTTGATGTGTTAAAAGGGACCAAACTATGTGCAGTGAGCACAATTCCACAATGATGCATCGAGTTTCTGGTAGAGGAGCATTATGCTGGTAATGCAACATTTGTGGCTTGGCTGAAATCCACAGGCACCGTTTGCCTCAACAACGAGCCACTCTTCATTTCACTTCCTCTTCTTTAACCAAGTTCAACTCTATTTTGCTTCTTCCCAAACAAACTAGTATTTTATGACAGGAAAATATACAAAGGTCCATGTTTTTCTAACTTCTTCTGAGCCCCTTTTCACAGCCTGTCCTTTACTTTGCCTTCTTTTGACACAACAGTGGTAAATTATCCAAATAATGTCTTCAAGGATGTGATGAGAGACTGTGTTTAAGGGATGCAAGTTAGTATGTTCTTTCTCTATCATATACTCTAGTTCTTTTCTTCTTCCTTGTGTCTGTTTTCCTTGGGGAAAATTAATCTGTTTTCTTCCTGGGCTCACTTTTGTATTTTCCATACAATGTTTGGCAGGCTCCCAAATGACTTTCCTTTTCCCATCCAGACAAGATAGAGAATAATTCCAAATCTGTGGCCCTGCTTTTTCATCCTTTAAATGCAGTGTGGACTGAGCCTCTAAATTTAGTGACTGCTCTTGTTGGATTTTAAAAAAAAAAATCTAATTCGACAGTATTGGCCCTTAGCTTGCCATGAACCTTTCTCACTTCTCATGGCCCTCTGTAGTTTCTGCTTCCTCCCACCACCAAAAACTACCCCACAAAATTTTAAAAGCATGAGCAGCTTCCTAGTTCAAAACCAGTCATAAAACCCAGTATTCCAAGTTTTGCTTCTACTTGAGCAATGTGTGGCTTTTGAACTCTGATTTACATCCAGATTTTAGTGCATATTAAGCATTTTCTCTTTCTTACATGGTAGGGTTTTTTGTAGACTGTATCCAGCTCAATCTTGCTGGTTTCCCTCCCACCCTCCTTTCCTTTAACCAACAAATTTCCCCAGTCCCCAGATGATACATAAAATCGGGAACTTGCTCATCGATCAGAAAATCAGTACTTGCTTCATAGTTTCTCTCTCTCATTTTAGAAGATTTTGATTTCCTCTTCTCGCATCTTTTTATCTGCTCACTCTATGTCAACAGAGGTGAACTTGGAGTAGAATGTAAGGGGTTTCCAGTGTCTGGTCAAGATTTTTTCCAGTACTGGTCATTTTCCTGGCATTACCAACTTCACCTCAGGAGGCAGTGGCTCCTTAATTCTGGGCTGTGAAAAAGATGTGCTCCATGAATGCAGGAATTTTATCTGCTTTCCTTACAGCACATAGAACAGTGCCTGGCACCTAGTAGGTTCTTAATAAATATTATATGAATTAATGCATACAATCCTGATGAGTTGGAGAGTTTTTAATTCAAATGGTTCATCATTTTTATGATTTATCATGAAAATATATGAAGGCATTTTCATGCTGCAATATTTGGCATTTTCAGTGTTCCCATTTTCATCATGAACTCAGATTTAAAAACCAAAAAACAAATATATTTCGGCTCAGTCAGGTGAGGAACAGATACTTCTGGAAGAGCCTTTAAGATGGCTGCCCAAGGACATTTTTAAGTTTTACTTAAACATGTGTTGGCTGGTGATGGCAGTACTGGTAAAACTATATTTGGGAAATGTTAATGTCATTTGACTGGTGAATTTGAGAAGCATACAGTCACTTTAGTTATTGAAGTCCATCACCTGTGTTTCCTACCAACACTAGACCTTTTAAATTAAGTGTGCTAAACATATACTTGGTGGCCTGATAAATGGCTGTTGTGTCCAAGTCCAATGTACCATTATCATGTCTGATATAACATCAAGAGTTATAAGTATGTATCTAATTGGCACTGAGGTCAGATGGCAGCATATGGAAACATCCCATCACATTGTGTGGCAATGCAATGACACAGGAGTTAGACATGTTAGATATGAGTTCTAAATTTCTCTTCAAAGAATCAATATGTCAGTAGGTTCAATTCTTTGCCTTCTACTTCTAAACTTAACTTCCTCATAAAGCAACCTTTTCTGATTACCTGCTCCACCCTGACTCATTCCGATATCCTGCTCGTCATAACCATTTTTCCCACCAAACCACTCACCCCATCACTCTCTTTAAATTAGTCAGTCGGAATTAGTTTAGCCTGTGCTGTCTAACCCTACCCAATAGGGGAACTACACAGCAGCAGGGGCCAAGTGTGTCAGGAATAAACCCCCTTTTCGAAACTCCCTTGTCCGGGTGTGTACTCACCATTGCTCCATCTGTGAGGGCACACCCTTCTATAGAAGTAAACTGCCTTGCTGAGAAGAAATAAAAGAAAATTTTCTATTCGAGTGCTATTTCTTTTGTGGCACCAAAACTTTATTTATAACAGGCAGATAGTGAGGGTGCAGAAGTGCTTGGTAAGGATTTCCTTTTAATGAAGAGCAGCCCCAAATCATTTTTCTTTCTAACAAAGAGCAGCCTGTAAAATCAAGTTGTAGCCGTAGGTGCTGGCAGTTGTGCCAAACATGTTCAAAATGGCAGCTCCATCTTGCCTTCTCTGCCACCCACGTGTACAGTAAGGAGCAGACAAGATGGCCCTGGCCAAGGGGTAAGTTCATGTGCATAATAAGATTAGGGTGAGGCAGCCAGCCTTCCCCAGTGCCCTATGTAAACGTCATACCTGATTAAACCAATCTCTGAGTCCTAAGTAAATCAAACACTGCCTCTCCAAGCCAGACTATAAAATCCGGCGGATCCACCACCAGCAGGCTGCCTTTTACCCTCAGAACTCTCCTCTCTGTCACTAGAGAGCTGTTTTCCTTTCTCTTGCCTATTAAACCTCTGCTCCTAAATTTTCCTGGCACAAGATGACGAAACCTGGGTATTTACCCTAGACGATGTAGCTGCTTCAGTAATGGATAGTAAAGACAGGAAAATTAAGGCAAAATGTATTGTCTTCCAATGAAACAAATATCACCAGTACTGTGACATTTCTGCCAGAAGCAACGGTAACTTTGACAGGCCTTTTCATTGGCTTGCTGGAAAACTAACTGGCAATGCCGACTAGAAGTGGCTTGCTGTGTTTGTTCTGGTCCTACCAGAGTTTGTCATGGATCTGCCTCTGGAAACTCATGAAGCGCATGACTTAGTGCAGCTCTGACAACTGTTCTCCTGAAGGGAATGATACCCTGCGAGAGAAGGTGAAGTCGGAAGCCTACTTTCATAGGTGCTGGTTCTCTGATGTCTGAGATGCAGCATTTGCCACTTTATTATATGGCCAACCAGACTGTGAGCTCAAACTTCAGGATGCTAAAGGGAATGAATATGGCAGTTTAAAAAAAAAAAAAAAAAAAAAAAAAAAAAAAAAAAAACCTTTATATTTTAGACCTCCAAAATTGGCTGTTTAGACCCCAGTTGTTTCCTTCCTGAGTTTCAAATGCAAGAATGCTATAGTCACAACACACACAGACATAAAATCACTGGGTTTCGATTTTTCTTCTGGAATTGGGACATACATGAGTGAATAAAATATCCCTGGGAAAAACTCTAAATATCCAACGAACTAGTAAATCAAGATATAACAACACATTATTAAAATTTTAAAATACATAAAAATACTGTAGTAAACTGATAAAAAGCAGAATACAAATTAAATATACATATAGTCACAATTATAGTTCAAAATTAAAAACTCAGCCAGGCACAGTGGCTCATGTCTATAATCCCAGCACTTAAACCTAATGGGAAATATATTTTAAACAGTTAACGTGGGATTATGAATAGTTTCCTTCTTCTGTGCATGTGTGTATTTAATTTGACAACATTTTATTGTAATGAAGGAAAAGTATACTGAATTGGATAAAAATCATCAAGCATTAAAAATTCCTTGAAAATTAAAGGAAGCATAAAAATAGCATATGATCATTAGATTACTGGGAAATATTTATAAGACATTGATGTATCATTTATCTACATTATGAAAAACAATTACATGACAAACTCATCATTTTAAGATGATTCTGTATCAAATGGGATTTCAAAATATGGCTTTCAGTACTTCTCAAAACTTTCAAGATCATCGGAAACAAGGGAAGTCTGAGAAACTCTCAGTTTCAAACCAACACAATTGTGCAATACAGTTCATATCCTCTTTTGGTTTATTTCTCTAATAAGAGCCCATTATTTCTGTGTCTTTGGCCATAGCTGTGTAAAACTAATTAATAATTTTGTTGGGTATATTTACTACTCTAACCATCCTCCCCCAAATATTTTCTCAGTCTGAATTAAGGCAATTATTTTATTGGAAAAAATAGTTCTAATAGCTGGTTCACTGTCCCTGGCCTGATTACTATAAGCTATTTACTGAAATCAAATGCTATTGGCTATGTGCTGGCTGTGTCACAGTGTTCAAATTTTTGTCTTCTATTTGCATCTATTTTTGCAAGAGAAAACAATTATTCTAGTCTATATTTAAAAACTAACCCAATATACCCAATATATTTTATGCAAAGCTCTCTTCAGTACATAAATTTTTAAAATCTCTGTCCTTGTTTCCTACACAGTTTTTCCTTCCATTCAGTCATTTATTCCACAGGTATTTTTATTTCAGAGCAGTTTGAAATTTACAGGAAAAAATTGCAGTTGATAGAGTTCCCACACATCCTACAGCCCATTTTCTCTATTACGGACATCTTACATTGGTATGGTGTATTAGTTATAATTCATAAATTAATGCTGATAAATTACTAACTAAAGTTTATACTTAATTCATATTTATTTAGTTTGTTTTTAACAAAATATCATTTTTCTATTCCAGGATCCCAACTAGAATACGACGTTGCATTTAATCATAATATCTCCTTAGGTTCCTCTTGGCTGTGACAGTTTCTCAAGACTTCCCTTGTTTTTGATGATCTTGAAAGTTTTGAGAAGTACTGAACAGGTATTTTGTAGAATTTTCCTCCCTTGGGATTTGTCTGATTTTTTTTTTTTTTTTTAATTTCGTAACTAGACTGTGGTTGTGTGTTTTAAGGAGGAATATCACAGAAGCGAAGTGCAATTCTTATCATGTCATATCAAGAGCACACACTAACAACATGACTTATTGCTGAATATTGAACTTGATCACCTGGCTGAGGTAGTGTTTGCCAGATTTCTCTGTAAAGGTACTGTTTTTCCCTCCATTCTATACTGTACTCCTTCAAAAGAAATCACCAACCACAGTTCATACTTAAGGAGTGGGGAAGTTACGATCTATTTATTTGAGGACAGAACATCTACATAATTATTTGGATTCTTCTGCATGGGAGATTTGTCTACTCTCACCAATTTACTAATTCACTCAACTATTTATATCCATATGGATTCATGGATACTCATTTTATACTTTTGGTTATAATCTAATACCACTTTACTTATTTTGTTGCTCAAATTGCTGTGGCTTTGGCCAGTGGGGGCCCTTTCAGTTGGTTCTGGTGTCCCTTTGCTAAGCCCTCATCCTTGTGTGGAGTTGTTGTATTTTTTTTGAGCACTTCCTTATTTTTTTTGGTACTAAAGGATGTTCCAGGATCATCACAGATACATTCTGCCCCAGTCTTAGAATCAGCCCATTTTCCAAGGAGCCCGAACTCCATTTATTCAAGAAAGGTGTTAAAATCAAATCTGGGCACTAGATGTGCTTGTTACTCCTAGGATGTTGTTGCTTCCAGACCCTTTCAGTTGAGAGAGTAAGGAAATCTACATGTATATTAACATATTTATAAACATTTCTATATGTAACTATGTTATGCTGAACATGAGTTTATAAGGGTGTTTTCTTTTTTTTTTTTTTTTTTTTTTTTTTGAGACGGAGTCTCGCTCTGTAGCCCAGGCTGGAGTGCAGTGGCCGGATCTCAGCTCACTGCAAGCTCCGCCTCCCGGGTTCACGCCATTCTCCAGCCTCAGCCTCCCGAGTAGCTGGGACTACAGGCACCCGCCACCTCGCCCGGCTATTTTTTGTATTTCTTAGTAGAGACAGGGTTTCACCGTGTTAGCCAGGATGGTCTCGATCTCCTGACCTCGTGATCCGCCCATCTCGGCCTCCCAAAGTGCTGGGATTACAGGCTTGAGCCACCGCGCCCGGCCTATAAGGGTGTTTTCAATTCTAATTTATTAGAATGCTTTTAGTTCTAATCTGGCCTCTTCCCCTTGCTTACTTGTAAACTCTCACCCCAGTAATAAAAAGCCTAGATGTTTCCATTTACTTAATTGTTCAACTCCAAAATAGATGTGTAGTGGTATCAGAATTGTTATACCTTACACAGGCATTTATTTTTGAGTGGAGTTTTTGGTAGTCAATCAATTGCCTGAATCTGGGCTAAATATATGTATTTTAAAATCATCTGCATTTGTTAAATTTCATTATCTCTACCTCATAATTTAAACATTCCTATGAATACAAACAGATAATTAAAGATCGTTTGCAACTGGAAAACGTAATTTTAACACTCTCTTCCTACCCCATTTTAAATATGATGAAACTTGAGTTCAAAGAATTACATACTCAAGGTCACACATGAGTAACAGTTATAGCATGTTGTCACTTGAAAGATATCTATGTTAAAATGGTAGCACACCAGTTATACCTGATCCACCATCTTTAAATTTCCTTTAAAAGACCATAAAAATACATATAAAAAATACAATTAAAAAATACGAATAGAAATTGTAAAACATTGGACAAAGAAATGCCCTAGACTTTTCTTTACCTATGCAGATAGACCAGAAGAAGATAAGAAAACCTAAATGCCCTAGACTTTTCTTTACCTATGCAGATAGACCAGAAGAAGATAAGAAAATACTTGGTTTTTCCTCTCTGCTCAACGTAACTCTATAACAAAGGAGCAACAGTGTCTAAAAATTTTTTTTTTATATACTTTAAGTTCTAGGGTACATGTGTATAACGTGCAGGTTTGTTACCCAGCAATAAAATTATCAATAAAAAGGTTGAAGGCAGTAAAAAATAAATAATTAATGAGATGCCTGAATGCAGAGCATAGGGAGAGAAAATGTTAATTGTGACAGAGAAGTTGTTGACATGGAAATTAGAGGATGGATATTTTACCTGTATAAGAAATCAAAACAGGCTGGTCTTGGTGGCTCATGCCTATAATCCCAGTGGTTTGGGAGACTGAGGTGGGAGGATCACATGAGCCCAGGAGTTCAAGAACAGCCTAGGGAAAATAGTAAAACCCTGTCTCTACAACAACAGAAACACTAGCCATGCGAGGCGAGAGGCTGAGGTGGGATGATCATTTGAGATGTCAAGGCTGTAGTGAGCTATGTTCACACCACTGCATTCTAGCCTGGGTGACAGAGCATTTTATGTGTGTCTCAGAAAAAGAAAAATGAAAACAGAGAGCAAAGAAAATCACATTTTTCAAGTCCTGAGCAGTGTAACTGAAGTAAAAGATATAGTGACTGAAATTATAATTTACCTATAAAATAATTGACTACCTGGACATGCAAACACACACACACATACACTAAAAAGCTCCTAGAATGCCTAAGAAACCAGTGCACTTTACTGCAATTACAAAGATAAGGAAGGTGTGATCTTTATTAGTATAATAATAATCAGTTAGAAAGCACAATGGAAAAGTATTCCAGTGCCGATGATGTTGGGGAGCTGCTCACATATTCAAGAGAAATGCACAGATACCAAAGCAGAAAGGACAATAAACAGGAGTCCTCATGGTCAAAAGATTAGCAGATGCACCTTTCAATGGGAGGAGCAGGTTTTGGACCATACTGCAGCACTTTTCTTCTTTCTGTGCTGCTTTGAGGGAAGGCAGTGGTAATACTAATCACTAACACTTAATGGTTCTTATGAGGTGGACACTGTTGTAAATGCTACATACATATTAATACACTTAGCCTTACTGTAGACTTAACCCTGTAAGTTTAAGAAGCTGGATGAACCCTACACAGGTTTAACCAAAGAAATCCAAATCAAGACACAATATAATTAAACTTCTGAAAACTAAAGACAAAGAAAAAGTACAGAAAGCAACCAGAGAAAAATGATCTTAGATTTCCCTTACCTACAGGGAAAAAAAGACTATTTGTATGACAGCAAATTAATACTCATATTATCTTCATTTTGTAGGTGAATAAACTGACACTGGAACATTCAGGAACTTCTTCGTGGTCATGGTCACCCAGCTAGAGTGTGGAAGCCAGGCTGTCTGATTCCACGATCTGTGTTCTTAATCCTATGCATAAGGAAGCCATAATGAGGCAACCACTATTTTTAAGATTCACAGATGTTCGGGCCCAATTCACCAGAATGCCAAGTTATACAGAGTTGTGGAATCAAAACTGCAATTAGTAATAAAATGTGATGCTCTCTGGAACGTTTTTCATACATATATATGCTTCTTGGGACTCTCTCTGAAGGTTAAGAGAAATTGAGAAACAATGGAGAATTTAAGTGTTTTAGATCCTACATACATTAGACTTAAAAATAGTAACTATATACATGAGTATTTATAAACTTAAGAATGAACATAACATGAACCATGTGGCACCTATAAAATGAAAATAAAATACCTACAAACCAACTGAGAGCAATAAAAGAAGCTTTAAGGACTTTCACTTCAGGAAGTCTGAATTAGATGCTCCTTCCCATTCCTCCCCCTAATTACAACAAGCTTGGACGTTACATACAGAACAAACAGAAGGAGGCTCTGAAAGATGAAGAGAAGGCAAGTAGCTACAGACTTCACAACGTAAGGAATAATATGGTGGTGAATTACATTTGTGATGTTTTTTTGTCTCATATCCCATAATATCTCATATCTCATAATCAGTTAGAAAGCACAGTGAAAAAGTATTCCAAGGCCAATGGTGTTAGAGAACTGCTCACAAATTCAACAGAAATGCACAGATACCAAAGCAGAAAGGACAATAAACAAGAGTGTTCATGGTCAAAAGATTAGAAGATGCAGCTTTCAATGGGAAGGACAGGTTCTGGACCACACTGCAGTGCTTTTCTGCTTTCTGTGCTTTCCCACTCTAGAAGCTGAAGAAGATAACCCCAAAATGTCAACATATGTAGACCAAAAACCAGGCCCAATAAAAGTCTGCTCTCTCTAGCCAAAGGACTACAGTAGGGCAGCCCAGCAAGACAGAAAACCTTCAGACAACCTACCCCAGCCAAACACTAACAAAAAAAGTAAAAGAAAAAGTGAGCCACCACCCACTCCATATCAGTAAAAACTAAGTGGAAAGTCTAGACTTTCACCTCAAGAGGTTGCAACAAGCTACTCCAATACCCCTGCCGGGATAGTGTCACAGAAGGCTAAGTAAGGACCTGTGTTGTTGATTCCCCTCCAGAAGTAAAGAGTCCATACCTGCTATTTTAAGAGAGACCACATGGAAAGCCTAGATTTCAACACCTACCCAGCCTTAATGCTGTATTCTTTCCCTTCTTTACTGTTTGATATCAAAGCAGCTCAGTGCAGAGTCAGAATGTTTGGCATTACTCTTCAGTAATGAGGCCACCTCCACCATGGTGGTAGTGGAGACCATGTGAGGACCAGGACTTGTACCCTGCCCAGAAGTAATGAGTAGACCCCTCTATAGGAAAGCTGAGGGGGAACCTAAACTTCTACCTCTCTCTGGCAGTAATAAAGTAGGGACTCACTTCCCCCTGCTGAGCAATAACAGAAAAAGCCAGCTGAAGTAAAAGCTTATTTCTTTCTTTATGTATATATGTTTTTGGAGAACGAGTCTTATTCTGTCACCTAGGCTGGAGCGCAGTGGAATAATCAGGGCTTACTGCAGCCTCAACCTCCTGGGCTCAAGCAGTCCTTCCACCTCAGCCTCCCGAGTAGCTAGGACCACAGGTGTGCACCACCACACATTGCTAACATTAACCTTTTTTCTAGAGATGGGGTCTTCCTATGTTGCCCAGGCTGGTCTGAAACTCCTGGGCTCAAGTGATCCTCCCACCTTGACGTCCCGGAGGGCTGGGATTACAGGTAAGAGTCATCACTCCAGGCTGAAGCTTTATATAATAACCAGAGTCTCATATTACAAAATGTCAAAGATTCAGTGAAAAGTTACTTGTTATGAATGGACAAGATCTCAAACTGAATGACAGAAGACAATTAATAGATGCTAACACTGAGATGACAAAGTTGTTAGAATCATCTGACAAATATTTTAAAGCGGCTATAATAAAAGTGCTACTGCAAGTGATTATAAACATGCTTGAGGCAAATGAAAAAATGCTACAAAGCTCAGAAAATAAATAAAATATATAAAGAAGAATCAAAGGGAAATTATAGAACCAAAAGATACCATAACTGAAATGCAAAGCTCCATGGATGGACTCAACAACAGAATGGAAAAGACAGAGGAAAGAAGTAGTTTACAGGAAATTAGAATAGACTAGAAAAATGAGCAAGACCCTGTGATAAAGAGCAAATATTTATGTTATTGAATTCCAGGAAAGAGAAGAGAATGAAAAAGTACTTAAATAATGGCTTAAGAATTTCTCACATTTTGCAAAGATTTAAACCTACAATTTGAGAAGCTGGGCAAACCTCAAACAGGATAAACCAAAGACACTCACACCAAGAAAAATAGTAATTAAACTTCTGATTAAGGAAGAAAAACAAAGATCTGGAAAGCAGCAAGAAAAAAACTGACGCACTTTCTATATGGTAAAAGCAATTTGAACGATAGAAGATTTCTCATCAGAAACTGTGGGGACCATGAGGAAGTAACAGATATTTTTCAAGTGCTGAAATAAATCAACTGTCAATACAAAATGCTCTACTCAGTGAAAATATCTTTCAGGAATAAGAGGAAATCAGGACATACACAGACCTTTTTTTTTTTTTTAATTAAGAATTTGTTGTTAGTTTATCTCCCTAAAAGAATGGCTAACGTTCTCCAAACACGAAGGAAATTGATAAGGAATCTTGAAATTTCAGTTAGAAACAATGAACATGGTAAGAAAAATATTGGTCAGTACACTAAGTTTCATTTCTCCTCTTGAATTTTCTAAATTATGACTTAGGATTGAAAGAAAAATCATAACATCTGGTATATATGTAGAGGAAAGATTTAAGACAGTGATGTTATAAATGAGGGAGGGTAAAGGAACATGAGATAACCACTAATATGACACACCAATAGACTATGATAAATTATGTGTCTAATGTGATTACTAGAAAAACCAGTTAAAATATAAAGATTGACAGAGTGAATTTAAAAACATGACACACTATATGCTGTTTACAATAAACTCACTTCGAAGATAATGCTATAGTCGGGTTGAAATTAAAAGAAATAAAATAGTGTATTATGTAAACCATCAAAAAAAAGCAGGAATGGCTGTATTAACGTTAAAGTCAGCTTCAGAACTAAGGAAATTATCAGAGAGGGACATTATATAATTAAATGGTCGATTTACCAAAAGAACATAGCAATCATAAATGTGCTTGCAGCAAACAACGAAGCTGGAAAATATGTGAAGTGAAACTGATAGACCTAAAAGGAGAAACAGATACATCCATTCATTGTAGTTGGGGCCTTTATCACCCGTCACTCAACAATTGGTAGAACTGGACAGAAAACCAATAACAGTATGAAAGAACTCAACAACATGAGACAATAGGATCTAATATATATAGAACATTTCAGCAACAGCAGAATACATGTTCTTCAAGTTCTCACAGAACAACGTATAAAGATAGACGCTGAGCCATAAAACCAGCCTCAACAAATTTAAAAGAACTGATACGCTACAAGTACTTTCTCCAACCACAAAAGAACCAAACTAGAAATCAATAACAATGATAATGGGAAAAATCTCCAAACACTTGAAAACTGAACAACAATAGTTTTATAACCCATGGTCATAGAGGAAATCTCAAATTTTAAAAATGCACTGAAATGAATGAAAATGAAAACAACAAAATTTGTGAGACACATAAAGCAGAACTGATGGGAAAATATATAGCACTAAATGCATGCTCTAGAAAAGTCTTCAACCAGTAACCTAAGCTTCCACCACAAAAACCTAAAAAAAAGAAGGAAAAATAGACCCAATGCCAGCAGAAAGATGCAATAACAAAGGGTAGAACTCAATAAAATTGAAAACCGATAAACACTTTAAAGAAGAATAAAACAAAATAAAACAAAGAGCTGGTTCTTCGAAAAGGTCAATTACATTGACAAACCTCAAGCAAGACTGTCAAAAAAAAAAAAAAAGGACTTACCAGAGATGAAATGGGATATCGCTACCAATACTGCAAATATCAAAAGGATAAGTAAATACTCTGAACTGTACAGACATGAATCTGACAATTTAGACAAAATGGATCATTTCCCTAGAAAACACAAACTACTACAACTTACCCAATGTAAGATAGATTATTTGAATAGCCTTATAAGTACTAAAAAAAAATTAAACTCATGATTTAAAAATTCCGAAACAGAAAGTCTCCAGGGCCAAATTGTTTCCTTCAGAATTCCACCACATTTGTCAAGATTTGACAGCAATTCTATACAGTGTCTTTGAGAAAATAGAAGGTGGTATTTTCTAATTCATTTTAGGAAGCTATTAATACCCTGATACCAAAATGTATACTGCAAATTGATAAAATTATAGACCCCTGCATATTAAATTTCAAAATAAAAATGATAAAAATACTTGGGTAATGAATAACAGCATAACAAAAAACCACAGACCAATAGCTCATGAACATAGACACAAAAAATGCTTCACAATTTGACATAGAATTCAGTAATATATGAGAATTATATACCACGACCCAGTAAGACTTATTCCAAGAATGGAAGACTGGCTCAATAGTTAAAAATCAATCAGTGTAGTGCAAATATTAATAGCTAATGAAGAAATGTCATAAAATGAATGCAGAAAAAGGATTTGACAAAATTCAGCACTCATTTATGAAAAAATGCTCAGAAAAAATAGGAATTAAAGGACACCCACAAAAACTTTCAGCTAACATAATTCTTAATGGTGAATGATTGAATGAATGTTTTCTTCCTGAGCTTGAGAATAAGGTAAGGGTATCATCCCTAATGACTCTTATTCAACATAGCGCTCAAAGTTCTATGAAGTGCAATTAGGCAATAAAGGGAAATAAAAGACAGGTTAAAAAAAAAAAAGGAAGAAATTAAATTGTATTTGAAAAAGCTGATTGTCTACCTAGAAAATCTCAAGGAAAACACTATTAATATACAGAACAACCTGAATGAATCTTCAGAGAATTATGCTGTATCAGAAAAAGCCAATCCCAAAAGATTACATACTATGTAATTCCATTTGTATAAGATTCTTGAACTGACAAAACTATAGAAGTGAACAGATTAGTGATTGTTAGGGGTGAGGGGGCATGGGTCAGAGACAGGAGTTGGGGATATAAAAAGGCAACCTGAGGGATCCTTATGGTGATTGAAATGTTCTGTATGTTGGCTCTATCAGTGTCAGTACTCTGGTTCGACTATGGTTCTACAGTTTTACAAGATGTTATTCAGGAAAACTGCATAAATGGTGCCCAGGATCTCTCTATTGTTTCTTGCTGATTATGTATCTGCAATGATTGCAAAATAAAAAGGTTTAATTTTTAAAAAGGATTAAACATTACATAGCACACACCTGAATAAAAGACAAAATTTGGCTAAGGATTATTTTTGTCCTAATATGTGGATTTTGTACAACATAAATCACAATCCCCTACAATCTGTACTGTAAATTGATAAAATGTAAAACCTGTGTATTACAAAATAAAAGATGAACAAAAATTACAAAACACTAATTTAAGTAAGAAATACCCTAGTGCCCCAATGTATCAGTAGACAAACACATGGACAGATAGTTTACAAAAGGGGAAGAACATATGGTGAATAAATATTACGAGATGTCTAATATTGTTAGCTGTCAGTGAAACATGAAATAAAATGACACTGCACACATCTCAAGTCTCTAGCAGAGCACTGACCAAACTGAAACTTCCCACTTCAACTGGAATTTAATTTGCTAAATCATTTTTCCTCAATCTAAGTAAATTCATAGCTATTCTCTCTAAACACATTCACTAGAATAATTGACAAGACACTGTACATCCCTTGACTTCTTGACCTGCAGCTTCCTGATTGCCTTCTTGGCTTTACTTAGAAAATACCCACTAGCATCCTACTGTTAGTATAGTTCTCAAGTCTCTCTCCATGGAAATAACAGTCTAGGAAAAGGGCCTACAACATAAATCTCAGAGTGGTTACAAATTTTTGTGAGAAATGATATCTTCATGGGGCACACCCCACTTGTTAGCACTGGGTGTGACACTCCCAGGACCCTTGGGAGTGGTGGTTAGCTCCAGCTACAGGCTGATATTACAAAGATAGGGCAACCTCATAGGGAAACCTCATGGGTTTCACGTCTTGAATGTGCCTCATAGTTTTATTTTTTCTAAGATATGTTTCTACCGGATTGAATTATTTTCAGTCTTCACAGTTTCTCTTTTCATTCAATGGAAAATTTGAAAAAAGAATTAGATGTTTTGTCTGAGACTGGGAAGTGGACAGGCCTGGCCCTGACATTCACAGGATCTACTCAAGGGTATAGAAGGAGACACACACTATGAGCAGTGAGACCCTCAAGCCAAGCCAACCAATTCCTGTTTACAGCTTGGGCAGACCTCAAACTCTGTTTATATTGCCCATTCCAGGTTAGAAGGCCAGATTCAAACAGAATTCCTGCAGAAATTCATATAGATTCTCGCAAATCCTGAACCAGAATATGGCAGCAAATTGAGAGAGCTGGTGCCCTTTTGCCCAGGCCCTGGACTTCAGCTGGCAGCTCTCCCTTCTCTTTCTTTCCTGGGTTCTATCTTGTACTACAAGGGACCTCACAAACATGTATGTGGGCACACCAGCTATTGAGCTCTGTATTCATCTCACAAGGAGCCAATCTTAGGCCACCCTTCCTTGGGTTTTGGAATAGGCATATCAGCTTTGGGATCTGTTCTTTGGAAGTAGAGCTTTGTGAAGAGCCTGCACATGCCCAGAAGTGAAGCCAGGGCTGTTTTGGGCAAAGAATTCTGAGGTTCCAGGACCCAGATCATGAAAGACATGGTAAGTTCTCTGAGTGAAAAAAGATCTCTTTGGCCCCACCACTCTGCCCTATGGAGAAGAGCTCAGCTAAAGAGTAAAGTGAGGCTGTCAGAAGTATAAGGCCCAGGACAACGAGATGTTTAATGCCAGACGTAGAGTTAATTGTCCACAAAAGTGGAAAATTTTCTAATTTACCAATTGACCTATTACTCAATAATTAACAAGAAATTCAATTCATTTTATTCCCACCCATCCACATCAAATGGTCTTGATGAATCATTGTGCATATCTTCTTAGCATCTTAGGCATTCATAGGGAAAGAGATAGATATAAATATTTGGTGGGTACTCTTTTTATGTTTTGAGGAAGGACGAAGGGGATATAGAGATCAGAGTTTGGACGTAGAATACAGCTCCACTTTTTCTCTCTGTTGCAATATAATGGGGTGTGCCATACTGCTAAGATGGTCCCCTAGATGTTCACCTTTTATTTATGCCATATCGCTTACTCAAAATTATTTGAGGCAGCGTTACATTACAGTTTAACTTTGCCCTTTTAAGCTTTTGTCATGATAAAAAGTACTTTCACATGTAACATTTCATTTTACTCTAGTATAATAGATTGCATTCAAGAGTTACTTTCTAATTTCTAATTTTGGGTTCATTAATAATAAACAACTTTACATATTCATTGAGTAATTTTTATGCATCAGGTACAATGTTACATGCTGGGAATATAATAGTGAGTAAACAAGATAGACACAATTCCATCTTCACTAAATTTATAGTCTATTGGAAAACACACTCCCAAAAAATCAGGAAAAAAATTCAAACAATCATTAATTTTAATAAATAGCTTTAAAGGAGGAAAAATACAAAAGAACATATTAAGTCATTGAAACAAAATTAACAAGGATATTCAGGACTTGAACTCAGCTCTGGATCAAGTGGACTGATTATCTACAGAACTCTCCAACCAAAAACAATAGAATATATATTATTCTCAGTGCCACATGGCACTTGCTCTAAAATTGATCACATAATTGGAAATAAAACACTCTTCAGCAAATGAAAAAGAACTGAAATCAACAGTCTCTCAGACCACAGTACAATCAAATTAGAACTCAAGATTATGAAATTCAAAACCACACAACTATGTGGAAATTGAACAACCTGCTCCTGAATGACTCCGGGTAAGTAATGAAATTAAGGCAGAAATTAAGAAGTTCTTTGAAACCAATGGGAACAAAAAGACAATGTACGAGAATCTCTGGGATGCAGCTCAAGCAGTGTTAAGAGGGAAATTTATAGCACTAAATGCCCATATCAGAAAGCTACAAAGATTTCAAATCAACACCCTAACATCTCAACTAAAAGAACTAGAGAACCAAGAGCAAATGAAATGAAAATTAAAATCACAATGAGATACCATTTCATGCCAGTCAGAATGGCAATTAAAAAGTACAGAAACAACAGATGCTGGAGAGGCTGTGGAGAAACAGGAACGCTTTTACACTATTGGCAGAAATGTAAATTAGTTCATTGTGGAAGACAGGTGGCAATTTTTCAAAGACCTAGAATGAGAAATACCATTTGACCCAGCAATTGCATTACTGGGTATATATCCAAAGGAATACAAATCTTTCTACTATAAAGATACATGCATGCATATGTTCACTGCAGCACTGTTAACAATAACAAAGACATGGAATCAACCCAAATGCTCATCAATGGTAGACTAGATAAAGAAAATGTGGCACATATACCCCACGGAATAGTATGCAGCTATAAAAAGGAAAGAGGTCATGTGTTTGCAGAGACGTGGATGGAGCTGAAAGCCATTATCCTCAGCAAACTAACACAGGAACAGAACACCAAACACTGCATGTTCTCACTTTTAAGTAGGAGCAGAACAATGAGAACACATGACACAGGAAGGGGAACATCACACACTGGAGCCTGTTGGGTGGTTGTGGGGAGGAAGAACAATGGGGTAAATAGCTAATGCTTGCAGGGCTTAATACCTAGGTGATGGGTTGATAGGTGCAGAGCACTGCCATGGCACATGTTTACCTATGTAACAAACCTTCGCATCCTGCACATGTATTCCAGAACTTAAAATTACAAAAGAACAAAATGCAGAATATATAGCTACATAGGACTTTTAGCTCTATTTCAGATAAATTAAAGAAGCCTTTTCTGACCACTCTATTACAATTAATCATTTTTCCAGCACTCCTCATCTCCTCACTTTTCTCATACACACATATGATCAGCTTACTTTTGATTTTTGCTCTCTCTACTCATATGTAAGCTCTATGAGGATAGGGCCTGCTGCCTTTTTATTGTAATGGCTTTTACTCATTTTTTCTGGGACTGAAATAATGCCTGGCACACCATACAGTAGTTCGCCCCTCCCCTTATCCACAGAGGATATGTTCCAAGACCTCCAATGGATGCCTAAAATTGCACATGGTACCAAACCCTATATACAGACAGTCCCCAACTATCATGGTTCAAATTAAGATTTTTCAGCTTTACAATGGTGTAAAAGTAGTATGCATTCAATAGAAACTGTACTTTGAGGACCTATACAACCATTCATTTTTTGAATTTCAACTTTTGGCTACAGGGAATACATGTGCAACTTTGTTACATGGGTATATTGCATGATGCTGAGGTCTGGGGTACAGATCCTGTCACCCAGGTAGTGAGCATAGTACCCAATAGGTACTATCAGATAGATTCATTAAAGAACTCAAAGTATATTTACCATTTGATCCAGCAATCCCACTACTGGCGACCTATCAAAACAAAAATAAGTCATTGCATGAAAAAGACACATGCACACATGTTATTGCAGCTCGATTCACAGTTGCAAAGATATGGAGTCAACCTAAGTGCCCATCAACCAATGAGTAAAGAAAATGTAGAATATACACACCATGGAATACTACTCAGCCATAAAAAAAGAATGAAATAATGTATTTTGCAACAACTTGGATGGAGCCCCAGGCTATTGTGCTAAGTGAAGTAACTCAGGAATGGAAAACCAAACACCTTTTCTCATTTATAAGCTAAGCTATGAGTACCAAAAGGCATACAGAGTATTGTAATGGACTTTGGAGACTCAGAAGTGGGAGAGTGGGAAGGAGGGTGAGAAGGAGGATGAGAAGAAGGATGGGAAGGAGGATGGAAAGGAGGATGGGAAGAGAGGGTGTGAGATAAACTACATATTAGGTACAATGTATACTACTCAGGTGACAGGTGCACCAAAATCTCAGAATTCACCATTATATAATTCATTCATATAACCAAAAACCACTTGTACCTCAAAAACTATGAAATAAAAAGAATTAAATAATAATAGCTATTCTAAGTGGTATGAGATGGTATCTCATTGTGGTTTGATTTGTATTTCTGATAATGATGTAGCATTTTTTCATGCTCGTTGGACACTTCTTTTGGGAAGTGTCTTTTCATGTTCTTTGCTCATTTTTTACTGGGTTTATTTGGTTCTTGCTTAAGTTCTTTATAGATTCTAGGTATCAGACCTTTGTCAGATGCATTGCTTGTGAATGTTTTCTTCTATTCTACAGGCATCTGTTTACTCTTTATAGTTTCTTTTGCTGTGCAGAAGCTCTTTAGTTTAATTAGATCCCACTTGTCAATTTTTGTTTATGTTGTAGTTGCTTTTTGGGCTTAGCCAAAAGTTATTTGCCAAGGCTGATGTCAAGAAGGGTATTTCCTAGGTATTTTTCTAGTGTTTTTATAGTTTGAGGTCTTAAATTTAAATCCTTAGTCCATCTTGAGTTAATTTTTGCATATGGTGAAAGGGAAGTATTCAATTTTATTATTCTGCATATGTCTAGCCAGTTATCCTAGCATCATTTATTGAATCAGGAGTTCTTACCCCATTGTTTGTTATTGCCAGCTTTGTTGAACATCAGATGGTTGTGTGTGGCTTTATTGCTGAGTTTTCTATTCCATTCCATTGGTCTATGTGTCTGTTTTTGTGCCACTACCATGCTGATTTGGTTACTGTAGACTTGTAGTAGTGTTTGAAGTTGAATAGTGTGATGCCTCTGGATTTGTTTTTTTTTGCTTAGGATTGCCTTAGCTCTTCAGGCTTTTTGGTTTCATATGAATCTTAGAAAATTTTCTAATTCTGTGAAAAACAACATTGGTAGTCTGATAGGAATAGCATTCAATCTGTAGATTACCTTGAGCAATATGGCCATTCTAAAGATATTGATTCTTCCTACTCGTGAGCATGGAATGTTTTTCCAGTTATCTGTGTTATCTATGATTCCTTTTGGCAGTGTTTTGTAGTTCTCCTTGTAGAGATCTTTCAACTCTGGTTAGCTGTATTACTAGGTATTTCATTTTCTTTGTTGCTAATTTGTAAATGGGATTGTGTTCTTGATTTGACTCTCTGCCTGGATGTTATTGGTGTATAGAAATGCTATTGATTTTTGTACATTGATTTTGTATCCTGAAACCTTACTTATTATAATAGTTCTAGAAGTCTTTAGGGTTTTCTAGATATATAATCATATTGTCAGCAAAGAGAAATAGTTTGATTACTTCTTTTCCTATCTGAATGCCTTGTATTTCTTTCTCTTGCCTGACTGCTCTGGCCAGGACTTCTCGTACTATGTTGAATGGGAGTGGTGAGTGGGCATCCTTGTCTTTTTCCTGTTCTTAAGGGGAATGCCTCCAGCTTTTGCCCATTCATTATGATATTGGCTGTGTTCTGACATAGATGACTCTTACAATTTTGAGGTATGTTCCTTTAATACCTAGTCAATTGAGGGTTTTGTTTGTTTGTTTTTTATCATGAAGGGATGTTGGATTTTATTGAAAGCTTTTTCTACATCTATTAGGTTACATAATTTATTGAAGTTACAGGATCCAATAAATTATGTGAGGTATTCTATACTTTAGCATAAAATAAGTTTTCTATTAGATGATTTTGCCCAGCTATAGGCTAATATAAGTGTTCTGAGTACATTTAAGGTAAGCTAGACTAAGTTATGATATTGGTAGGTCTATTAAATATGATTTTGACTTATATTTTCAAGTTACAATAGGTTTATCAGAATGTAGCCCCATCATAAGTTGAGGAACAGCTGTATACTGTTTTGTTGTTGATCTGATAACCAAGAAAGCTACTGAGTGACTAACAGGTAGGTAGCATACATAGCATGGATATGCTAGACAAAGGGATAACTCACGTCCCAGGCAGGATGAAACAGAACAGTGCAAGGTTTCATCATGCCACTCAGAATGGTGTGCAATTTACGACTTACTAATTATTTCTGGAATTTTTCATTTGATATTTTTAGAACACAGTTGACTGCAGATAACCGAAATCATGGAAAGCAAAACAGCAGTTAAGGGAGACTGTTGTCAGTGCTTAGTAAGTACTTACTGAATGAATAAATGAGGTCATCAGAAAAGGCTTTCTGAGAAATAAACATTTAAGCTGAGACCTAAATATGGAGCCAGTCGTGCAAGGAGGGGTGAGAGGAGAAGACTTTTCTAGGTGGAGGAAACAGATACAAAGTCCCTGAGGCAGGAAAGAGATTTTGACGTACAAGGAACTTAAGAAAGTCCGTATGCTAGAAGCATGTATTGGGCAGTGGCTGGAGCTGAGGTTGGAGACATGAGTAGGACAACGTTGTTCTGTGTCTCATAGGTTAAGGTAAAGATTAGATTTTATTGTAAATGAATTGGGAAGAGATACAAGCAAAGTAGTAATACGTGGGTTTAAACATGATCATGCTTGTTTCTGGGCATGAAACAACTATTAAAGGATGACAAAAGTATAACCATGGAGATCAGTTATAAGACTGTTGCAACAACAGTGATAATATTACCAGTATTTATTGAGCACTTACTCCTATCAGGTACTAGTCGTCTAAGTGCTTTTCATATAGTCTTATTTAAACAAAAATTTAGTTTAATTAACTGGTAAGTTTGATACTTTTCAAATTGTTTTTTTTCTTTCTTTTTTTTTTTTTTTTTTTTTTGGAGACGGAGTCTCGCTGTGTCCCCCCAGGCTGGAGTGCAGTGGCGCGACCTCGGCTCACTGCAAGCTCCGCCTCCCGGGTTCCCGCCATTCTCCTGCCTCAGCCTCCTGAGTAGCTGGGACTACAGGCGCCCACTACTGCGCCCGGCTAATTTTTTGTATTTTTAGTAGAGACGGGGTTTCACCGTGGTCTCGATTTCCTGACCTTGTGATCCACCCGCCTCGGCCTCCCAAAGTGCTGGGATTACAGGCGTGAGCCACCGCGCCCGGCCAAATTGTTTTTTTTTCTTAAGCATTACTTTTCCATATTATAATCTACCTTAGTGTAATAAACACTATGATTCAAAGGTTTTTTTGGTTTTTGTTTTGTTTTGTTTTTGAGACGGAGTCTCATGCTGTCACCCAAGCTGAAGTGCGATGGCACAACCTCAGCTCACTGCAACCTCTGCCTCCCGAGTTCAAGCAATTCTCCCCCCTCATCCTCCCTAGTATCTGGGATTACAGGTGCCCATCACCATGCCCAGCTAATTTTTATATTTTTAGTAGAGATGGGGTTTCACCATGTTAGCCAGGCTAGTCTTGAACACCTGACCTCACGTGATCCACCTGCCTTGGCATCCCAAAGTGCTGGGATTACAGGTGTGATCCTATAATCATACCTTACACTGCACCAGCCTTAAAGGTATTCTTTATCTTAAAGAGAAATTGAGAAATGTTCCAGGAGATATTTAAGAATTACAATTGATCCTTGGGCATCTGAAAATGGTGTTTAGAGACAATAATGAAGCCATGCAGGGGATATTCTAAAGTGGGAATTCTTTTGGGAACTGGGTAGGAGAATCCAGCTATTAGAGGTGAAAGTCTAGGCTAACATGACTACAGTGGGAAATATGCAAAGAAGATCAATGCAGGTTAACTGCCAAAAAGAAAGAAAGAAAGAGAGAAAGAGAGAAAGAGAGAGAGAGAGAGAGAAAGAAAGAAAGAATTGGAAGTTTCATTGAGTAGAGGGGAAGCATAGAGGTAGGGGGGAATTAAAGATATCTTCAAGGCTTTGAGAAACAGAGATATAGTGGACACTGTTCATGCTCTGCCCAGATCCCCTTTATGTGCCTATTGCATCCATCTTCTAAATGCCAGGGAAATTATGTCTTTTTATCTAGGGACAGCTGACAGCTAATGACTGACTTATACATCCTGGAATACGCCTCAAGGTGAGACAACTCTGTGGAGCCCTCCTGCTTCAGAGTTCCCTGTGGGATCAGGCTGAGGCTAGACTTCAACTGAAACCACATCTTGCTCAGCTTCTGCTCTTGCCTTATCTGTTTCTTCTCCTTCCAGATTTCCCCTGAGAGTACTTCCCTCAATAAATCACTTATGTAAGGATCCCTGTCCTAGGCTCTGTTTCTATGGATACTGAGGTAAGATAGAAGAGTGGGGAAATACTGGAGCAACTGCCTTAGAGGGAAAAGTGGGAGAGCAGTGTTAATTTGTACTTGTTTGACAGATACTGTCAATCTTTTCCCAACATAGTAAAAGTTCTCATGGTGCACCTTTCACACGGGAAGGGTATGATCACAGCTAGAGGAGGAAATTGCAAGATACTGAAGTAGTAGGCATATTTCAAGTACACTTCATCTAAATTTGACTTTTTAATATCATTTCCTTAGCTAGAGAGCCAAATGCCCATTGAACTAGTTCTAAGTGCATTTTATTAAGTGACCTAAATTTTGAAAATCTAAGTACTTTTCAAATAGAGAATAGAGGACCCATGAGCACCTAGGGATCTGTAAAACATCCCAAACTATTTTTCAAGTGTTGTATTTTTGGCAAAACTTAGTTTAACTCGTTTTGCAAGTGCTCTTCTCTCAGTTTTTAAACCCTTGGGCATTTCAAAGGAAATTTAATCCGTATGTTTCTGATTCATTTACATTTTAAGTCATAAAAATGTTATTTTTATATGGGCTGTTTGATATCCAAGAAACTTTCTGAGCCTTTTTAAAAATCTCTTTAAAGTCTTGTTAGTGGGAGCCAGGGAGCTGACATGGTGTGTGATGCACCACCCGAAAATGTAATCCAGACAGACTCAGTCATAGACTGACCTCAGAACAATGCGTGCCACAGCCAGCCAAAAAATAATGGCAATGTGATGATCAAGAAAGTTGGTCTGGACACCAGAGGACCCCTGAGACACCCAAGAGAAGCCAACAGCAAATGATAGGAAAGATTAAAGTGAGATATATTAGCATGTCCTTGATGCATGGGCACATATAAGGACTAGACTAACCTCGTTATAGCAAGCCATGATTCCTGGCACCTTTCAGCAAGATCCGCAGATTTCTGCAGGACAAAGTCCCATATCCCCACCCACATACTTTATGTAAAGAAAACTGTGCTTTCCCCCAGCATTGTATATAATAAGGCGTCGAAATAACATTCGAGGACTTAAAGTAACTCACTGTATATTCTTACTACAGAGTACTAGGCAGCAATTAAAATGCTGATGTTAATCATATTTAAAGATGTAGAGAGATATTCCTTGTTCATTGCTAAATGCAAAATGTGGTGACAAACCTGTATATAGACATTAGGATCACATTTATTTAAAAAAGGACTATCAAATATCTATGCGCATTGAAATATTAAATAGTAATTATCTGTAACTGGTAGGGTCAAGGTGTTTTTATTTGCTTTGTTATATTTTCTAACTTTTCTACAATATGCATTGTGTAGTTTAAAAAACTATTTGTCTGCATTTTTTAGATTATACAGAATAGTATTCCTATAATATCGTAAGAGAGCAATGCCCTTCTTTCTCTGCTTGTTTCTTTTGCTTGGTAACAACGTGCATAGGGTCCAAGCCGGAGGGGGTGCCGCAGCAAGTACTCGATGATCAAACCGTCTGAGAGTTGATGGAATGCAAGCGTTCATCTGGAATGGCTGAGTCTGTGGTGACCATGCTTTCTGAACCCCAAATTGGTCACACGGCCTAACCTGTGGGGGGTACACAACAGGATAGATTAATTTAAATCGGAACTGCTCTCAAACTTCCAGGACATATGGTCTTTCTGGCTGTGGGGCACGTTGCTTCAGAAAGGAGGAAAAATTCTAAAAGGCAATCTGAGGAACTCTGAAGGAAAAAATAAGAGCTGGTAATTTATAAAACTATAGCTGCTGGTACTGAACATCCGCTGAACAAGAAGAACTCTTCATTCTCCCTCATGTGAATGCAGCAGCATTTTAAATCCAAAGGCCTATTACTCTCACATCTGCTGGCATCTAGTCAGCTGCTGTTTAAAGTCCTCCCTGCACAAAATGAACACGGCTGCCAATATTAATTATCTCCATAATTCTCCTGAAACGTGTAAAATAAATGCTTTCCCCTGAAGAACCACTCTCCCTAATATCATTAGCACCCCATTTCCTCTCTGCTTTTCTACCATCCCCACAACCTCAGGGCTGGTTCTGAATAACAAGCTATTTTCCTGTCTGTTCAGCTGGGCTCGTTACATCCTTTTTGATCATAAAGATGGAGTAATGCAAAGCAAAACCATCCTTTTTGAGCCCCCATTAGTAGAGAAAAGTTAGATACTAATAATCTTTAATGCTTCCTTTAAAAAAAAAAAAAAGTGATTCCACAACATTCCAATCAAAAGGAATAGGATAAGTAGGGGAATCAGTTAATTATATAAAATCAAGTTATTTCAAAGTCCTAGAAAGACTTTAACATTCTGTGATGATTCTATTTAAATATGCTATATTCTTACCTTCTGGAATAGCTAGATCCATTCTAAATAGGCATTAACTTTACAGTTTAAAAATGATGAAAAGTTTAACCAATTGGCCTGTCATGATTAATCATACTCTTCTACCAAACACTTTCTGCTCAACCCACAAGAAATGAACTCTCGGTGTCATGTCCTATGGGATAGTTTCCGAATGCTGGCAAATCTCTCTTCCAACGGACAGCATTTTCTTCAAAAGTTTACCAGGGCCCTAGTTACAGATTGATGTCATATAAAGTCAATGTCCATTCCAAATCAGACCTACATAAAGGAACTTCAAAAGTCCTTCATCCCATAGCAATGCAATGGGATGTTTTACTGATTCCCCCATCTGAGACAGTTTAAGAGAGAGAGGGAAAGGAGGAGGAGGAGAGATGCAAGGAGGGGGGAGAGAGAGACTGACTTGATCTTTGATAAATTCATCCCCTACTGTTCTACTTTTGTCATCATGCCATGAGTCCTAGATTCAGTTATCACCAAAGCAGTGGTATCCCCAACATTAGACAGGATGTGAAATATTGTTACAGACTATAGGTGCCTAATAATTATTTCATTGTAAAGGGTAGAGTGATTCGTACAAAACAAAAAGACTGTATATACATCATACTATGAGAGGGAAAGTAACTTTCTCAGGAAAGTTGACACTTGAGTTAAATGATTAGGAGTTAAACCAGGGGTAGAGTGTGAATGCAGAGGATAAATAAATGAATAATATTGTCAAGTACTTTTTGGTCAATGGGCATTACATCGCTACCAATTAGAGCTGGTAGGCATATAGACTACCCCCCTCCCAAAAAAAGAAAACAGATCAGAACCAAATTATGATCAAATGTATATTTGAAAACAATGAAAGTATTTTGTTAATTTTTAAGAAATCAACATCCCTCATCTTAAGTAGATTTTTTCCCATTGGAGATCCAGCAACATTTTATTCTCTGGCTACTTCTGAATCATGTAAAACCAAGTTCTCATTTTTTTTCAGAAAGCAAAAAACTGTGTGATGTTAGAGAATACCTTTTTTTTTTTTTTTTTTTTTTTTTGAGACTCACTGTCGCCCAGGCTGGAGTACAGTGGCGCAATCTTGGCTTACTGCACCCTCCGCCTCCCAGGTTCAAGCGATTCTCCAGCCTCAGCCTCCTGAGTAGCTGGGACTACAGGAGTGCGCCACCGTGTCTGGCTAATTTTTTTTTTAATATTTTTAGTAGAGGCAAGGTTTCACCATGTTGGCCACACTGGTCTCGAACTCCTGACCTCAGGTGACCCACCCGCCTCCGCCTCCCAAGGTGCTGGGATTACAAGCATGAGCCACCGCACCCAGCCTCTTTACTATTTTTCTTAACATAGAATATTACGTTTGAAAAAGCATGTAAACCCAGGACTTTGAGACTAACCTGGGCAACATGGCGAAACATCATCTCTACACAAAATACAAAAATTAGCTGGGTGTGGTGGCACGCATCTGTAGTCTCAATTACTCAGGAGGCTGAGATGGGAGGATTGCTTGAGCCCAGGAGGCTGAGACTGCAGTAAGCCCAAATTGCACAATTGTACTCCAGCCTGAGTGACAGAGTGAGACTCTATCTCAAGAGGAAAAAAAAAAAAAGAAAAAGCATGGATTTAGGTTTGAATCCCAGATTCCCCACCCATCAGCTTCGTGATGTAGCATATTAACTTTTCAGAGACTCAGTTTCCTCATCTGTTTTAATAGTGGCCAACATTTCTTGTTTAATAGAGCTGTTGATAGACTTTAATTCAATCATGTTTTAAGGGTGATAATATAGTATCTGGCATACAATCCATGTTTATTCTCTTCTTTTTCCCTTTCCTTGGGGATAGGGGTCTGAGAAGGGGAAATGAGATAGCCCAAGCTCAGCATCTTAGAAATAGTGCCCATGTTCAGGCAACACTAATATTTGCATGGTTGGCCTGATGTAAGTTAGCCAAGCCTGACTCAGTCTGATCATGTTCCTTTTCATCAACTGGAAAAAAAAAAAGTAATATTTAGTTAGGGATTTGGGATGTCAGTAGAAAGCTAGTGCTCACCATTTCATTTACACAATGGAGAGACACCTGCAGTGTAGCTTGTAGAACAGAATAGAATTGTTATAAAGAATATCCCCCATGGCAGCAAGGACACTTACAGTTAATGAGCTAATAAATATTGTCAAGTGACCTTTCTCCTGCCAAGTATTAAATCATAAAGAGGGGGGAAGGGAAGGATTAGAACTGCACATTTACTACAGAGTTCAAATTCTGAGCTGCTTCTGGCAAACTTTTTTTACAATTGACCACATCTTAGGCTTGTCAGTCCACCATTTCCCCATGTTGCCTGACACTGCATGTTTGTTCTCTAGGGCAGGGACTTCTTTCTTGTGGGCCAGTATCTGGTAGGAAGCACAATTGTTCTTTTCCTTTCAGGAATGGCCCTTTCAGGCCAGACCTAAGGATAAAGATTGGTCTTCCCCACTGCAAAATTAGCCTTTTCAGTCTCATTTCCTAGTCTCATTTCTCTCCAGAGATTGTTATGATACTTGTTCTCGGTATTTGCTCAAAAATGTGTGAATTTTAAATTTCCAACCTTGACACTCCATTCCAAATATATGGTGTTTCCAATTATTCCAATTATTTTTCACTGGACACCACAACTCACCATTTCTTCAACTTCTAATTAGAGCCAGTGTGGTTGTTTTAGAAAATGTCCACAAATGCTTTGATCTGGCTTTCTTCAAAAGGTAGAGGCTAGTTTCCCTCACTTGCAGTGTGGCTGAACTTAGTGACTTCTAATGAATACAATGCGGTAAAGTTAATGTTGTTAGACTTCCAGGACTAGATCATAAAAGGCATAGTGACATTCTGTTCTTTTTCTTAGATTAACCACTTTGGGGAAAATCAGTGCTATGAGAATTCTCAAATAACTGTATGGAGAAACCCACAGGGTAAGGAATGCAGGCTTCCTGCCAATAGCTATCGGAGTCAACCATCTTGGAAGCAAACCCTCCAGCCCCAATTAAGCCTTCAGATGACTACAATCTTGGCTGATGCCTGTTTGGCAACCTCATGAGAAACTCTAATAGAAAATCCTCTAGCTAATCTGCTTCTAACTTTCTGACCCACAGAAACTATGAGGTAATAAATGCTTATTGTATTAAGCTACTAAGTTCAGTAATTTGCTGTGCAGCAAAAGATAACTAATGGAGGTGGATTGTAAGATGTGTTTCTGGTCCCTTGCTTACTTATGAATGACAGAACAAGTTTTCTTTGAATATTTCTATTTTTCCCAAAGAAATGTTAAGTTTCTGTTCAGCATTACTAGAGTTATTTCAATATATGTCTCTATGAAGTAGCAGAGATTTTTATTTGGGGATTCCAACCTTCAAATAGATATCCAGTAACAGAAACAAATGGAAAGACATTCCATGCTCATGGATAGAAAGAATCAATATCCTTAAAAATGGCTGTACTACCCAAAGCAATTTATCAATTCAATGCTATTCCTATTAAACTACCACTGACATTCTTTGCAGAAATAAAAAAAAAAAAAAAACCTATTTTAAAATGCATATGGAGCCAAAACAGAGCCCAAATAGCCAAGGCAATCCCAAGCAAAAAGAACAAACTGGGGGCATCAGTCTACCTGACTTCAAACTATATTACAGGGCTACAGTAGCCAAAACAGCATGGTACTGGTACAAAAACAGACACATAGACCAGTGGAACAGAATAGAAAAACCATAAATAGGGCTGCACACTTAACAACTTCTGATCATATATAACAATCCTGACAAAAGCAATGAGGAAAGGATTCCCTACTCAATTGTACTGGGATAACGGGCAAACCATGTGCAGAAGACTGAAACTGGACCCCTTTCTTACACCATATAGGAAAATCAACTCAAGATGGATTAAAAAATTAAATGTAGAACCAAAAACTATAAAAACCCTGGAAGACAACCTAGGAAATACCATTATGGAATGTGCAAAATTTTATGATGTAGACACCAAAAGCAACTCCAACAGAAGCAAAATTTGACAAATTGGATCGAACTAAACTAAAGAGCTTCTGCACAGCAAAGGAACAGAGTGAACAGACAACCTACAGAATGGGAAAAAAATTTTGCCAACTATGCATCTGAAAAAAGTCTAATATCCAGCACCTATAAGAAACAAATTTACAAGAAAAAAAGGCCTAAGACATAAATAGACACTTCTCAAAAGAAGACATACATGCAGCCAATAATCATAAAAAAAAAGCTCAACATCACTGATCACTAGAGAAGTGAAAATCAAAACCACAATGAGATAGTATCTCACACCAGTCAGAATGGCTATTAGTAAAAAGTCAAAAAATAACAGATGCTTGTGCAGTTGTAGAGAAAAAGGAATACTGATACACTGATGGTGGGAGTATAAATTGTTCAGCTGTTTTGGACGGTGACTCCTCAAAGACTTAAAGGGAGAAATATCATTTGACCCAGCAATCCTATTACTGGCTATATACCCAAAGGAATGTAAATCATTCTTTTATAAGGATACATGCACACAGATGTTTACTGCAGCACTATTCACAATAGCAAAGACAGAATCAACCCAAATGCCCATCAATGATTGACTGGATAAAGAAAATGTGGTACATATACACCATAGAATACTATGCAGCCATAAAAAAGAATGAGATCATGTTCTTTGCAGGGAAATGGATGGAGCTGAAGGCCATTATCCTTAGCAAGCTACCGGAGGAGCAGAAAATCAAATGTGTTATGTTCTCACTTATAAGTGGGAGCTAAATGATGAGAACACATAGACGAGAACACCACATATGGGGCCTTTAGAGGGTGGGAGGAGGTAGAAGATGTGGAAGACTAACTAATGAGTACTAGGCTTAATACCTGGGTGACAAAATAATCTGTACAACAAATCCCCATGACACAAGTTTACCTATATAAGAAATCTACACTTTTATCCCTGAACTTAAAATAAAAGTTTAAAAGGAAGACACAAACAGATCTCTGGGAAAGGTGTAACCTCAAAACAGAGTGTTATCCCTGAGTCTGCTTGCCCTTCCTTTGACTGTCTTCACTTTTCTCCTTTTGGGACTTCCTTTGAGCTCCCTCTTTACTGTCAGATCCTGCCCTGAGGCAAAAACTGCCTGCGTGGTGGGAGTGCTTGCTGCAGGGAAGGCACACCTGTAAGATGAGTGGGAGGGGCCAGACACAGAACCAGAGAGGCCTTGCCTAAGCCTGGAGAAAATGAACTGTCATTGCCAGAATGGAGAAATAGAAACTAGTAGGTGCAGGCCTACACTACAAGCAAGAGAGGGATAAAAACCCACCTCCAATTTGAGGTGCAAGCAAAAGACGTGGCTAACGGAAAAATAAGTCATGAGATGAGAAGGAGCCTCAGGAGGAATTTGTCATCTCCAGTGGCATCAAGAGGTTCTGAGGTTCCAGTGACCTCTTCCTTGAAAAGATATTTTTTCTTCTCTTGTCTTTGGTGAAATAACAGGCTCCTGAGCTTCTTCCTCAGTTTCTGGGTCTTTGCTGTGTCCTCCTCCACTGGTGGATCTCTAAATGTAAGAATGTCCCAGGATCCCATCTTGAAATTTTTCCTTCTGTATGCACTCACCCCAGGTGACATCATTTGACCCATGGCTTGGAATAAATCTATATGTCAATGACTCCAGATCAACATCTCTGGACTTCAGATTTATATATCCAGAAACATTCTTCCTATCTCTGCATGGGTGTCTAAAGAGCAACCCAATCATAAGATGATCCTAAAACCAAACCCTTAATTCCTACCCCACTACAAATTGGCTTGTGATTTTCTTGGTTATGGCTTTTTCAAAATTACTTTTGTTCAACAAGTGCCCAAGCCTCAAATCTAGATGTTATCCTTGATTCCTCTCTTTCCCCTAACACCCACATTTCACCCATCAGCAACTCCTATTAAATTTGCTTCTGAAACTCACCCTGTTCTTTCACCTGGTTGACTTATTGCTGTAAGTTAATGTGTGCTAGTACATCCATTCTTCGCCTCCATGATCCATTTCCCATACTATAGCTGACTTTTAATTTAAACAACAATTCAGATCAATAACTTACAACTGTCATTTTATTACTGTGAGAACAAAATCCACATGTTTCACCCTGATCTTATAAAGCTCTCTATGACCTGGTGCAGTGGCTCATACTTGTAACCCCAGCTCTTTGGGAGGCCAAAGTGGGAGGATCACTTGAGCCCAGGAGTTCATGACCAACCTGGGCAACACAGTGAGACCCCATCTCTACAAAAAACAAAAACATTAGCTGGGCATGGTGGTGCATGCCTGTAGTCCCCAGCTACTCAGGAGGCTGAGGTGGGAGGATTGCTTGAGCCTGAAAGGTTGAGGCTGCAGTAAGCCACGATTATGCCACTGCACTCCAGTCTGGGCTACAGAGCGATATCTTGTGTCAAAAAATATATATGAAGCCCTCCATGATCTGGCTTCTGACTTGCATACTCCCTTCTACTCCTTCCAGGCACACTGACCTGGCTTCTGTTCCTGCAACACATCAGGCACCTTCTTGTCTTAGGACCTTTGCACTTTCTGTGCCCTGAGCTTCAATTCTCTACTTCCTGATCTTTGCATGTCCAATTCCTTCTTGACATTCAATCCTCAACTTCAATATTACTTCCTCTGAGAGGTCATTCCCAAACAAACTCTCAAAAATGGCCATTCAGCTTCTCGTATCACTTAATTTCAGTTCTTTACTCAACTGTATCAAAACTATCTTGATAATTTTGCTTTACTTTGCCTTATTCTCTTTTTTGTAACATCTTTTTTTTTTTTTTAACTTTTATATCCCATTCACCTAGAACAGTTCCTGGTACAAAGTAAAGACATGGTTAATACTTAATAAATATTAAGAAACAAATTGGCCAGGCATGGTGGCTCATGCCTGTAATCTCAGCACTTTGGGAGGCCAAGGCGGGTGGATAACTGAGGTCAGGAGTTCGAGACCAGCCTCTACTGAAAACACAAAAAATTAGCTGGGCCTAGTGGTAGGCATCTGTAATCCCAGCTACTTGGGAGGCCGAGGCAGGAGAATTGCTTGAACCCAGGAGACAGAGGTTGCAGTGAGCCGAGATCGTGCCATTGTATCCCAGCCTGGGCAACAAGAGTGAAACTTTGTCTGAAAAAAATAAATATTAAGAAAGAAAGAAATGAATGACAGCCTGTGTTCCTAAGGTGGAGCTCAATAATATTCCCCAGTTCTTCCCTCTGTTAACTTTTTGGTGAAATGCTTTAATGTTGGGAAGTCATAAATTTGGAAATGAGCAAGAGTCTCTGTCTGACTAGGGGCCTGTTTGTGTCCCAAGAATACAGTTCCTCATTTCCAGGAGGGCTTGGTGACAGGACTGATACGGGAGACTGCCATATGGTACATTGGTATGCACCTGCCATGAGAACACTCATTGGAATAAACAGGAAAATTATGGAAAGTGGCTGGCTACAGAGGACTTGACATTTTGCCTCATGGCTCTGGGGAGAAAAAAAAGGTAGAACTATTGAAAAAGTATATGCACATATTAATTGGCATGTCATACACCTCCCTGGAGTAACACTAGTTTGAGAAGGAGAAAGTCTTTCAACTTTTTTTATAGATGAATACCAAATACTTTTGCCTTATTATGTACAGCAGACCAAATTCTCATTGTGTGCATATGTCCAAAAATCTATGTGTGATGCATACACACTAATACCTGGAGATTAAACTAACACCACAGTAGAAAAGATAAACAAGCATATTTCTTTATTTTTATTTATTTATTTTGAGATGGAGTCTTGCTCTGTTGCCCAGGCTGGAGTGCAGTGATGTGGTCTCAGCTCACTGCAACCTCCACCTCCCGGGTTCAAGCGATTCTCCTGCCTCAGCCTCTTGAGTAGCTGAGATTACAGTTGCCTGCCACCACGCCTGGCTAATTTTTGCGTTTTTAGGAGAGATGGGGTTTCACCATGTTGGCCAGGCTGGTCTCTAACTCCTGACCTTATGATCCACCAGCCTTGGCCTCCCAAAGTGCTGGGATTACAGGTATGAACCACTGTACCCAGCCATATATTTCTTATTTATGGTTGTGTTTATACTTCTAGCTTCTAGGCAATTAATTATTTGATTTGAATGTGTATGTCCTTGTTATGAACTGTCCTAGCACATGACAAAATGACTCAGACTAATATCCTGGTTTTGAAATATAGCGTGTCAAGTGAAAGGAATGATAGAAATATTTCAGTTCTTTTTTTTTAAACACTCGAGAACAAGGTTCCAGAGATGTTACATCGCTTTCCCAAAGTTCCGTAAGTACATAGCTGACACAAAGAAGAACATGTTATAGAAATGTAAACGCACTTTAATCTACTTATTAACATATTAAAAGCAAAACCCCGAACTCAAGCTAGTAATGCTGAGATGAGAAACATTTTATTCAGTTAATGAAGAGACTTTCTCTACCTCATATATTCATCAGTTCATTCTGTAATATCAAATTTGGACATATACACACATATAGACATAGATACCTGTATTCTGTCTTTTTTCACTGACCTGGATTTTTAATTTGATAGTGGCAATGCTAGTCAAGCCATTTATTTTTATGACTCAAATTTTCAATCAAGGAGTTAATGAATAACTGTGACATATTTTGTATACATAAAAGCCACACACGGTGATATCTTAACATAGAGATTTTCCAGGGACTAGTCAGGAGTTACAAATGGGAAAATTCTTAAATGGCATATATCTCCCACCCACCTTCCTTGTAGCACAGTTCTCTAAGGAACACTGACATTATTTGCAAAAGCGATGAGATACCAAGAGGATATAAAAATGCTGTGTTACTCAGGCAGAAGCATCTTTACTATACAGATAATATAGTAAAGAAGATCAAAAGCTAAAGTCAAAGTTATTTTTTGAATACTCTAATGTATTAGAGAACTTTAATTCTGTAGTCTAATTTTTAAAGTTTTATAAATATCCAATAATATCTGCTAAAAGAAAAGAGGGAATAGGAAGAAGGGGAAAAGTCAAAAAATGAAATAGTCCCCATTATACACCAAGGCAATTAAAGAGACATTTTGTGAAAAGGAAAGATGAAGGATAGAGGTCAGTTCTTTTTTTGAGACAGACTCTCACTTTTGCCCAGGCTGGAGTGCAGTGGCATGATCTCAGCTCACTGCAACCTCGACCTCCCGGGTTCAAGTGATTCTCCTGCCTGACTCCCAAGTAGCTGGGATCACAGGTGTGTGCTACCACACCCAGCTAATTTGTGTATTTTTAGTAGAGATGGGGCTTTCACTATGTTGGCCAGGCTGGTCTCAAACTCTTGACCTCAAGTGATTCACCCGCCTTGGCCTCCCAAAGTGCTGGGATTATAGGTGTGAGTCACCGTGCCTGGTGAAGATCAGTTCTTAAAGCTGTAGTGATGGTGATATCTGACTTCCAGAAACTAGACATTAACTTTGTCCACTGTTGGTGGCAACATCAAGAATTGCGCTTAGTCTTGAAGCTACATTTAGCAAGCATATTACTATTACCTTTAGATTGTATATTTATTTGGGTAGAATGGGGCACTGATTAAAAACAAGTAGAGGGGGGACTAAAGCACGCTTGCACACATAGCCCACCGTTTAGATTTGCCACTGCAGTTTTATACTTTTTAGGTTGGAGAAACAATTAATGCAGGAACAAAGGACAGGAAGAAAAAACTATTGTATTAGAGCTGGAACAGATCTAAGAAATCATCAGGTCTGTGGTCTGATGGCCACACAAGGAAGCTGAATGAAAGGGATAATTTTTCGTTGTCCCCATCTATGGGTGATAGAAACATGGAGGTTTTATTATAGTATTCTCACTAGTTTATGTATATTTGAAAATGTTAATAGAAGAGGAAGGAAAGAAAGAGAGGCTTCAAAGTCCTATGAGAGGGAAACACTGATGATTTCTCACTAAACTAATAGTAAATGCCTTGCAAAGGACTTTGCACTCAATACTTTGTACCTGTACTATGTCAAAATAAACCACGACCCATATTCTGACCCCACCTATGAGTTTTTCTCTTTTGCGGAGATTGTCCCACCAACTGCCTCAACTTTTAGAAACAACCCCTTTGAGAGGGTCAGAAACAGGGAAAGTCTGGATCAGTACAAAAACAGAAAATGAGACATAAAATCAAAACGTCCCATGCTCAGTCCTCTGTCGATCTCTGTGCCACCAGAAAGGCAAACCCTGCACAGCTGCGTCGTGGATATCAGGTGGGGTACTACTTTATGGATTCTATTTGCAATCATTGTATAGACTCTCAATAGTCAGCAAGCCCAGAAATGAATGTTAGCTTTGTATGTGCCAAATTAGGAACCTGCCTTTTCGGATGCTAAATTCAGAAGATGTTTAGAAGGAGAATTAAGGGAATTTGACTTGACAAGTATTAGAAGGTAGCTCTTCATGGAAAATTGAAATGAGTAGAGACCCAGTGATATTCCAACCCAGACATTGTTTGTCCCTATGCTGCTGAGGATTTATCTGGCCACACAGGCTGAAAAACCACTAGCAATTTCAGCAAGGTCTCTTGGAAATAATTTTTAATAAAGTCCAATCAATTCACCAAAAGGTTACCATACAACATGTTAGGTGCCAAGTGTTGTGCTATGTCATAGAAATAAGATACAAATTACCTCAAGAAAGTCAAGGTCAAGTGGGTAAGATTAAGAGAAATATCAACAGTAATACATCTGACACATGTATTGCTAGGTGTTCATCCAAGGAGAAATCTCATGAAGACAGTAAGGAAAGGCTAGAAAGAGGACATGGCATTTGAGCTGAGTTTTGAAGGATGAGTAGGAACTCACCTACTGAAGGTATGGAAAGGGAGCACATTGCAGGATGACAGAGCAGCATGAACAAAGTTCCTGAACTACACACAGGCATGAAATGTACATACTCCATCTACTGGGTGGGTCGGTCTTCGGGCAAACATGGTATGCCTTTGATGAGTGAGGCGCTATGTCCCCAAGCTGGGTGGGGGTGATGCAAATAGCAATCAGATGTGGAGTCTGCCCAGAGGGGATCACTGTGAAGCCTGCTTATGGTTGCTGGTGAGGGTCTCACCTGCACTTGAGCTGGAGGTCAGGAAACAGAAAGGGCTCTTTTCCTACCCTGGGCATGAACAACCCTCACAGAAGGAAACTCAAGCACCCCCTCCCCCCGCCACCCCACCAGCACAGGGATTTAGAAGCAAGTGGAATGGGAACACAAGGCAAGCTTTAGGCACAATTTCTAAGACAGCAAAGCATGCCTCTGTCTTTGGATTTGCTTAGATCTCATTTTTCTTACCATCTGCTTCTTGTCACCCCTGCTCCCAACAGTGGTTCACCTACAACCGTTTGGGCCTCTAATACTCAACAACCCCCAGCCCCCTTTACCCTAGGTTACCTTTCCCAGAAATGGCTTATTCTAAAACTGTGCCCTTTCTCCCAAAAAAACTTCTATTCTCAACTACAGGGACCTCAGCTTAAAGGAAAATGAGCAAAGTGAAATAGTCCTTAGTAAGCTATGAATGATGCAGATTCTCTCAAATCTCTGTGGGGACTAATCTTTTAATAGCACCATTTAACTCAAATTCTAGGTGGCATTTCTGGCAGTTTGAAGGGAATGTCTTAGGATCAGGACTTGTTTCAGTGATTCATATAGTCTACAACCAGAACACAGGCTCCACCACCCACATGGAAGCTGACCCTGGGAACTGGGAGGGAAACAATCATTCTTAGGTTGCTTTTTTTTTTTTTTTTTTAGATAGGCTCTGGCTCTGTTGCCCAGGTTGGAGTCTAGATGGCACCATCATGGCTCACTGCAGCAATGCGCTCCCGGGCTCAAGTGATTCTCCCACCTTAGCCTCTCAGGTAGCTGAGACTACAGGTGTGTGCCACCATCCCTGCCTAAGTTTTTTAACGTGTGTGTGTGTGTGTGTGTGTGTGTATGTGTGTGTGTATATATATATATATATATATATATATATATATATATATATATATTTTTTTTTTTTTTTTTTTTTTTTTTTTTGGTAGAGACACTGTCTCACTATGTTACCCAGGCTTCTTAGGGCTTTCTAATTTGCTCACCTGCCTGAGAGAAGAGACAGCTGCTGCTGTTCTTTCTCAAATCTGTACCATGGTGAGCCCTAGGCTGCTCCGGGCTGCTCTGTCTCTCCATGAAGGCCTACCAAAGCCAGTTTGAGAAAGGTCATGGGAGAGAGCTGCCTAGAAGCAAGGTAAACATGCTTCCAGTACCAAGGTCTCCCCTGATCAGTTCCAGCCACCAAAAATCAGTGCATTCAGCCAGGGACTCATGGCAGCCCTGCCACTTCAGAGAGGCCTCTTATTCCTCACTTCATCCCCACCCACCTTGCTAGATTTCCTTGTTCCTTCTCCCAGGTGACCAGGCATTCCAGAACTGTTCACAGGAATTTGGTCCAGATCTAGCATCTTCTCTCCTAGCCACTAGACGCTCAGCCATTGCCCCATTTTCCAATTCAATTCGGACTTTCTAGGAGGTCTTGAATTCATAGGTCCCCATCATTGGTACACTAAATCCCATATTTTCTTCTGGGACACAGTCCTGACAAAGCCTTCTCTAGCTCACATCTCACCCCAGCTGGGACCCCTCTGAAAAGAGAATTGATCTTTTGGAAACTAAAGCACCAGGCCCTCCTCAAAGCCTTAGTTTACATATCCACAAATGAGACTAGCCTGTATCCCAGGTGGTGGTTCCTGCAGTAGTGCCACATGGGCTAGTGGTCGCTGAAGCTCATCCTCCTGCAGCTGGGCGTGTTATCACCCGAGTGGTCTCACAACCAGAAACGGCGGCTTTGAAAGAGATCATAACCAAACTCTTGCCAAACTAAAAGGATCAGGAGTCTGGAATGTTTTCACCCCTTTGTTTCTCCAGTTTCAGGAAAATAGACAAAAGTAATCTCTAGGGGTGAGGGGAATCTTATCGGCCGAAGAGAACTCAAGGAAACCTCAGCTGTTTTGCAGGCTCATTTGTTTATTTTCTATGCGGTCACCCTGATAGCCCCACTGGGCTCACTTCCCTTTCCCTGTAAACAACTGGCTCTAATTAAACTTTTTCTGTTAGCTAAAGGTATATAACCTTGGAGAGTCCATTAAAAAAATGGCTTCACTCTTAAGACTTCAAAAAGCGCGTGGTCCCTTTGTCAGGCCCTTGACAAGGTTAATTTATGTCGTTGCTATCTTACTCTGAAGGATTCTGGTTACTTCACATCTGTTCTCTGTCTAATCTTTGTACGAACATTGTGGTGGTCTTGGCAGCTCAATGCATCTAGTGGGCTCTTAACTGTTTCCTGCCCAAAAGGTCCAAGCTTTCAGATTGGATTTTTCTCTTCCCTCTTTGCCCTCGTAAAAGATTTCAATTTCCTCTCACAGTGATCTGGCTGTTTCATGTTCTCTGACTCCAGCATGGAGGAACTCTCCCGCTCCCCAGACTGGGCGATTGCAAGAAGAGACTAAGTAGTCCTAGAAGGGAAAAAGGCAATGATTATTTCATTTGTGAAACAGAGAGAAAAGATTATGAGAGGGGAAATGATGCAGGAAAAAATCTATGGTAGAGAATGTTTTTCAACTTGTGGTTGCAATTACGATTTTTTTAATATTGAATAGAATAAACATCAGAGTATATTACATTAGTAAGGGCATTCTTTTGTAAAATGTTTGCTTTCATTGTATATGCCTGTGTGTGTGTGCATACATGTGTATATTCTGGTTTAAAATTTAAAATGCACTTCTTCTAAGTTGCAGTCAAAATAGTTGAAAACCACTGGTGCGGTGCATTTGGAGTAGAATCTCCACTCTGCCACCCTATCATTTTCTACCAACACAATTGTGAGCAAGTCCATTACCTTCTCTGAGTCTTTGATTTCTCATCGGCGAATTGGGAATATTATGTGGGTCTACATACTTCACAGGATTGTCGAGAGGACCCCAGTAACAGTGTGTAAGTTTATACCAAAGCTCTAGACCAATCAACATTCACTTCACAGACCAGAAAGAGCTCCACAAATATCCTCAACAACAGTGCTGGATGGCAGAAAACAAAGCCTCAGACTCCAGGTTGGCTTCAAACCTTCACATATTTTACTTCTTCAGCAATATTTGTTAGGTGCCTACTTTGCATCAGGGACTATGTTAGTGGATAGGAATAAACAAAGTTCTTGCCTTCATTTTGCTTATATTCTAGTGAAGGAAGACACATTTTAAAAATAGTGAATGATATGTTAAATTCTGCAATGAATACAAATAGACAAATGCATCTGTTAGTAATTTTATCTAAGAACTCATGCAAGTTCTTTTAACAAGGTTGGTGGCTGACCATGTTAGGAAATCACTGTTTGTGCTGCTTTACAGTCATGTGCTACGTAAGGTCTCCAAAGACTTTTCTTCAGGAGCTTTCTGGGGCAGTCAGCCTTGGGCTTCTCTCAGTTATGTCACCATTAGTTTTAATAAAAATAGGCCCTGAATTAACAAGAAGGGCTTCTTCTCCAGAAGGTAAACATATGGAATTTATTGCCCAACCTAGTTGTAAAAGCCAAAACATAAACAGGTTCAAGACAAGTTTAGATAAATACATGGGTAATAAATGCATATGGCACTACAGATTCTTAAAGGACATTATACAAGCTATAATAAGGGACCTTAAGAGACTCTGGGTGCTCTCAGCTCCTTGAGACTTAAGTCTCAAATGTCAAGCTTTGGTGATTAATTTTAGCACCAAAGTCCAAATCAGCAAACCACAGAAGTGGATCATAGACCACGTGAAGCAATAGGACAGCTGGTGGACTAGGGTTAGGAAACCTGGGGCCACTTTCTAGCTTCTAGTTTTAACAAGTCAGTTAACATTTCTAAGGCTCACTTAGCCCTAGGTAAAACCATTAGTCTCAATGGCCTTTGATGACCCACTCAACATGGGTAAAACAAAACCAGAAAACACCTGATATGAAATTTTATGAGATGCTACTCCCGTTTGTAGATAAACCAGCTGGTTACCGCCATGATACTTTGTGAAGAAATAAGGTGCTTGTGAATTAGCCATGATCCCAGATCTGATCTTCAGTGTCACATACTCAGAGTGTTGAAGTTTTCAGCACATTGAAAGTGAGACTGCTTCTCGAAGGCAGTGCACATTAACCAAGCTAAGAGAGATTTATATGTAACAGAAATTCAAATTTTTACTAAAAATGCAAAAAAAGATGGTCTAAGACAATGTCTGCAAACGACAGCTTATGGGCCAGCTCTTCATGACCCTGTTTGTGTAAATTAAGTTTTATTGGAGCACAGCCCTGCCCATTGGTTTACCTGTTGTCTATGGTGGATTTCCCCAGACAGTGGCGGAGCTGAATCATTGCAACAGAGACAATGTGGCCTGCAAAGCCTAAAACACTTAGAACTATGCCTTGCCTTTTACAGAAAAAGTTTGCCAAACCCAGATGAGAATACTTTTGTCAACACAATTAGCACATCCTGTTGAAGGAGTAGAGTGAGAAGTTTGCTTAGTGAGCAAAGGAGCAGAATAGATGGGCTTGAGCAGTATTAAGGAGTAGTTCTCAGCTAAGAAAGCGTGAGACACAGTTGTCTATTACAGGGAGCATCTTGCTAGGGAAGCCATCACATTAAAATCCACAAATCAAGTTTCTTTTTCCTTTGGGCTATGCTTGAATGAACATTGCCAATATTTGCTTTTCTTTTGTTACTACGTCTCCATTGCTGAATAATCCCCTGCAGACCAATACATTCCTTATGTAGCATAATCAAAATTGGTTGTATTTCCTCCCTCCAAAGAACCCACCTCAAAGCAGTCACACATGTGAAGGAAATACAGATATGACAAAGCTATGAAGTGTAACACAGATGTGGACTCAAGATCTCAACTGGTGGTAAAGGGTAGCTACTCTTTGCAATGTAGCTAGTTTTTGAAAATCATCTTAACTGCCTTTCCCATATTAAGTTTTAAAAATTTCTTTCTCCCTCTTCAGTATTTGACTTTTCATCTTCAGTCTTTTTTCCATCATGTAGGCATACCATCTTTCTTATTTTATTTCTGGGCATCACAGTGCTATTTCTTATATATATCAACTTAGTTTCTCTCAGCTTCTCCTAATTATGTCCTGTATGCCTCACAAAGATTTCATGGATAACCAAGCAAAAGAAGAGAGGAGGGAAGAAAGGGAGGGAAAAGAGACAGGAAGAAAAGAGAATAGAAAAAAAAAAACTTATGATTTTGAAATCTTATCCCTGCCATATTTCAATATGTAAATTAGTATTGTTGAATTACGCCCCTCACTAAAAAAGGTATGTTGCAGTCCTAACTACCATTACCATAGAATGTGATCTTATTTCAAAACAGGGTTGTTGCAGCTTTAAACATCAAGTCATGTGGAAGTAGGATGGGCCTCTAATCCAATGTGATGGGTGTCCTTGTAAGAAGGTGGCCATGTGAAGACAGACAAACCAGAAGAATGACAAGCAACAATGAAGGTAAAGATTGGAGTGACGCAGCTGTAGGCAAGGAACGCCCAAGATTGCAGCCAACACCAAACTCTAGGAAGCTAGGAAAAGCCAAGGAAGGATTCCCCTGCAGACTTCAGAGGGAGTAAGGCTCTGCTGTCATCTTTTTTTCCAGTTTTATTACAGTATAATAATTTTTATGTGTTTATGGTGTACAATATGACATTCTGATATATGTATATACTGCGAAACGATTAAATCAAGCTAATTAACACATTCATCATCTCACACACTTTTCTTTTGGTAAGAATATTTAAGATCTACTCTCAGCTATTTTCTAGTGTACAGTACATTATTAACTATAGTCACCATGCTGTACAAGAGGTCTCCAGAACTTATTCTAATTGAAACTTTTGCCCTTTCGCCAACATCTCTCCATTCCCCTCTGCATTCCAGGCCCTGGTAATGACCCTTCTGTTCTTTCTATGAGATCAACTTTTTTAGGTTGCATATTTAAGTGAGATAATGTGGCATTTATCTTTCTGTGCCTGGCTTATTTCACTTAGCATGATGTCCTCCAGGTTCATCTATGTTGTTACACATGGTAGAATTTCCCTCTTTTTTAAGTTGAAATAGTACTCAATTGCATATGTATACCACATTCTCTTTATCCGTTCAGCCATTGATGGACACTTAGTTTGATTCAATGTCTTGGCGATACTAATGGCTATACTAATTTACATTCTCACCACCAATGTACAAGGGTTCCCTTATCTCCATATCCTTGCCAACACTTATGATCTTGTCTTTTTGATAATAGCCATTCTAACAGGTTTGAGGGGTTATCTTAATGTGCTTTTAATTACATTTCCTTGATGATTAATGATACTACATTTTTTCACATTCACACACCTGCTGCCATTCAGGTCTTGTTCATATAATTTTTCATCGTAGTCTCTAATCCTTTATAGTTGCACTATCAGCTGTAATGTCTCATCATTCATTTATTATTTGACTTTTAGATGGCCGAGCTATGGTTTTGTCAATTTTATCTATCTTTTTCACAAAACCAACTCTTAGTTTTATTGATGTTTTATATTGTTTTATCTCATCTCTTTTTTATATTTCTACTTCAACCTTTCTTATTCTTTCTACTAACTTTGCTTCCTAGTTCATTCTTTTTCTACTTCTTTGAGGTGTAACATTAGGCTGTTTGAAGTATTTTTTTAAATGTAGATGTTTATTGCTATAAACTTCTCTTAGAAGTGATTTTGCTGCATCTTATGTGTTTTGGTATGGTTTGTTTCCATTTTGTCTCAAGATTATTTCCCTTTTGTTTTTCTTTATTCATTTGTTTAGGATGATGTTTAATTTCCATATATTCATAAATTCCCCCATTATTTTTGTATTATCCATTTCTAGTTTCATACCATTGTAGTCAAAAAGATACTTCATATGATTTCAATCTTCCTGAATTTATTAAGACTTGTTTTATGGACTAACATATGACCTATCCTAGAGAATGTTCCCTATATACTTGAGAAGAATGTGTATTCTGCTGCTGTGGGATGGACTGTTCTGTATGTCTGTTATGTTCATTTGGTCTAAAGCATAGACAAATTCAATCTTTCCTTATTGGTTTTCTGTCTGGATGATCTGTACATTGTTAAGAATGGAGGGTTGAAGTCTCCTATTATTGTATTGCTATCTGTCTCTTTTAGAGCTATGAATTTTGCTTTATGTATTTAAGTGCTATGATGTTGGCTGCCTACATATTTATCATTTTTTTTTCTCAGATGGAGTCTTGTTCTATCACCCAATCTGGAGTGCAGTGGTACAATCTCAGCTCACTGCAACTTTCGTCTCCCTGGTTCAAGTGATTCTCCTGCCTCAGCCCCCTGAGTAGCTGAGATTACAGGTGTGCGCCACCACACCTGGCCAATTTTTGTATTTTTAGTAGAGATGGGGTTTCACCATGTTGGCCAGGCTGATCTGGAACTCCTGAACTCAGGTGATCCACCTGCCTCGGCCTCCCACAGTGCTGGGATTACAGGCATGAACCACCACATCCAGCAACAGTTATTATATCCTCTTGATGAATTGACCTTTTTGTCATTATATATCAGCCTGCTTTGTCTCTTTTTACAGTTTTTGATTTAACATCTCATTACTAAGAGTCACTTAGTACCCTGTGCTCTCTTTTGGTTTCTGTTTGTATGAATCTTTTTCCATCCCTTTAATTCCAGTCTATTTGTATCCTTGCAGGTGAGGCAAATCTCTTATAAATAGCATTTAATTTTACTATTAAAATCTTTTCAAACTCCTCTATTTATTTACATTAGATAATTTAATCTACCTACATTCAGAGGAATTATTGATAGGTAAAGACCTACTACTGCCATTTTGTTACTTATCTTCTGGTTGGGCCAGGCACAGTGGCTCACACTTATAGTCACAGCACTTTGAAATGCTGAGGCGGGTGGATTCCTTGAGCTCAGGAGTTCAAGACCAGCCTGGGCAATGTGATAAAAACCCATTTCTACCAAAAATGCAAAAACTAGCTGGGCATGATGGTGCATGCCTGTGGTTCCAGCTATTTGGGAGGCTGAGGTGGGAGGATCACTGGAGCCTGGGAAGTCAAGGTTGCAGTGAGCTGTGATCACATCATTGTACTCCAGTCTCAGTAACAAGGCAAGACCCTGTCTCAAGTAAGTTTAAAATTATCTTCTGATTGTTTTGTAGATTCTTTGTTCCTTTGTTCCTCTTATTGTCTTTATAATTTCATAATTTTCAGTAGTGGTATGCTTTGATTCCTTTCTCTTTATCTTTTGTGCATCTACGATAGGTTTTTGCTTTGTGGTTATTATGAAACATTTTGTAACAGTTTAAGCTGATAATTTTAATTGCATACAAAAACTACATGTTTACTCCATTTTGGTTTTGATTTCATAATGTCTTTTTATATTGTGTATCCCTTAAAATTATATTTTTTAATAATTTTCTTTTAACTTTTATACTAGAAATAAGTTATTTTACATACTACAATTACAGTTTTAGAGTATTCTGAATTATGTACTTACCTTTACCAGTGAGTTTTATAATTTATATGTTTTCATTTTACTAATTAGCATCCTTTCATTTCCGTTTGAAGAATTCTTTCATTTTTTTTGTAAGGCAGGTCTAGTGGTGATAAACTCCTTCCATTTTCCTTTTCTGGGAAAGTCTTCATCTCTCCTTAATTTCTGAAGAACAGCTTAGTCAGGTAAAGTATTCTTGGTTTACATTTTTTTCTTTCAGGGCTTTAAATGAATATTATGCCATTCTCTCTTGGCCTGCAAAGTTTCTGCTGAGAAATTCACTGATAGGCTTAAGGAGTTCCCTTGTATGTGAGGATCCTTTTTTCTCTTGCTGCTTTTAAAATCCTCTTTGCCTTTTGACAGTTTGCTTATGATATGTCTTCTTTTGATTGAATCTAGCTGGAGATCTTTGAGATTCCTGTGCCTGGATGTTTATACATTTTCCAAGATTGGGGAAGTTTTCAGACATTAATTCTTTAAATAAACTTTGTCTCTATTCTCCTTGAATTCTACAATGTAATTGTTAGCTCTTTTGAAGATATCCCATAAATCTTGTAGGCTTTTCACTCCTTTTCATTTTCTCCTCTGATCAAATATTTTCAAATTTCCAGCGTTTGAGTTTACCAATTCATTTTTCTGCTTGATCAGTTCTGTTAATAGTCTCTATTGCACTTTTTTATTTTATTCATTGTATTCTTTAGCTCCAGTTTGTTTGGTTCTTTGCAATTATTCCTATCCCTCTGTTAAACTTCTAATTTTATTTGTATGATTTTCTGATTTCATCAAGTTGTCTCTGTTCTCCTGTAGTTCACTGAGCTTCCTTAAAATAATTATTTTGATTTTTGTCAGGCAATTCATAGATCTCCATTTTGGAAGGATCGATTATTGGAAAACTGTTGCATTCCTTTGGTGGTATGTTTGTTTTTTCATGTTTCTTACTGCCTTGTGTTGAGGTCTGTGCATTTGATGGAGTGATCATCTCTTTCAAACTTTATAGACTGGTTTTGGCAGGAAAAGGCCCTACATTATGGCTACATTCTAGGGCACTGGTTGGGTGGAGTGCAGTGGTTCTGGCTCCAGTGAGGGTGCAGCAGCATAACCTCCACCCAGGTCTGTCAGCTGAGGTTGGCATTAGCAAAGAATACAGTGCTCCTCTGCAGCCAGTGCTGTAGACATCTTTGGTAGCAGTGAGGGCTGTTGGAGTGTTGTGGTGAAGGCTACTGATTTCCTCCTGATTTTTTATTCCACCACGGAAATTGTGGCCAAGGAAATCCCTTCTTGGTTCTGAGTCCAGCTTACAGGTGCTTGCAGTGGCACTGAGGTCTAATGTGTGACACTCATGGAATGGTCACAGAGCCAGAAACTAGATGATTGGCACATGTGAGCATGTGAGGGACCCACAGCTCTAAGGTCCAGGGCAGCAATGGCACTGGTGTCTCATTGATAATGGTGTGAGAGATGTGGGTGTTTTTGGAGCAACCACCAAGCTAGAGTCTGAAACATAGCTGTATATAGACCTATAGCATCTCCAGAGTTCAACATATGGGCTAACTCACTGTGGGAGCAGAGCCAGTGTCTGAAGTTCAGGTATGCCCAGAGACCACAGCTCCTTGGCCCAGGGTGTGGACTAGCTCATTACAGTGGTGGCTTCAGTTTCTGAGGCACAGGTGTGTACGGTGCAGCTGGAGAGCCAGGTTTGGAGTGCATACATACGAGATGCTGCATCACCTCAAAGATCTGGGGTTGGCTCACTGTTGAGGTGACTCAGGTATCAAAGGTATAGGCACTCATGGAGCAGCAACCAAACTGGTATCCTTAGTGTGGGTTCAGAGCAACCAAGGCTCCAAAGCCCAGGGCACGGCTAATATTCAGCAGTAGGATTGTCAGTGTTTGAGGTGTGGACACATGCAGTATGTTTGCAGACCCAGGGACTGGAATACAGGTACTTACAGAACAGTTGTGGAGCTGGGGTCTGGAGTGCTGACATACACAAGAGTGACTGCAGGTCCAGGGTCTGAAGTAATGCCAGGTTTGGAAAGGTGGTGTCTCTAGTACCAGGGCAGCACAACTGGGTGCTTGTGGATGGCGGGGCAAGGTGCAACATCATCTCCTTTACCAGGAGAGGGGATCAACAACAGGAATTGCTTTAGTAACTTAGTAACCACAGTAAAGAAAGATCCCAGTGTCCTCTGCAAAAGCAGCCATTAGGGACACAGTGTCACCTCTTATATAGTTGATCCTGGTAGCCTCTCCCTTTTTCTTTGATCCTAGCCATCTTCAGACACTTCAGGATCTTCCCTGAAATCCTTTGTGTACTTATTCTCCACTTTTGCTCGACTGTGTTGTAGATTCTTAATTGGGCTCTTGAGCCCTCCCAAGGCTAATTTTGTTCATGGATCACTACGTATTTGTTCATTTTTGTCAGGGGATGAAGACTGGTCTCTGTCACTCTGCCATCATGCTAATGTCACTTTCTCACTGAGGTCATCTTAATTTTATGCTCTTCATCTCCAGAACCATGAGACAATGAATTTCTGCTGTTTTAAGCCACCTAGATTGTGGTGCTTTGTTATAGCACCCCTGACAAACTAAAACATAGATACATTTAATCACATCTTGTGCTTCAGTACAAGGCTTTGTGCACCCCTAATCTATTTCAGAGCACTGACTTTATAGCTGAACACTGAGGGAAATCCATTTCTTTTTTTCTAGTTGTTTTTGTTTTGTTGTTGTTGTTTTGGAGCTCCTCGTATTTGACCCCACTTACTTCCTACACCTGGGAGAGCAGACATTTTCCTATATGAAATGTTTGTTTCTTGTCTATTCCATAAATGGTTTTTAGAAAAGTTTATACAAGATCCTGTATCTTGTGCAAGAGCACATTCACTAAAACATATGTGAAAGTACTTTTCCTTAGACATCTCTAACACAGAGTTCTCTTCCATGGGCATACAGTGGGTTAAGAAACTGAAGCCCTCACCTCCAAAGGCCCTTAGTTTCTATGACCATGATTTACTGCACTACCCATTAACCATCACACCTGGAACCAGCCCATGCTCCTCCCTCAAAATCAGACACAACCCACGTAGATCAACATCCTTAAAGAAACACAGAAACTCACACCAGTTCTGGCTCAGTCACTGGTAAATAGCAGTGGTGATGATGACAGGGGTCTTTGGCTTTTTAGGCCCTAAACTTAGCTCAAGAATTTTGATTCATAGCTGGACACAAAATACTGTGTGAACACTGATTAGCAGGTGGTCCCATCAGGTGGATGAATTGCTTATGCTTTCTCCATAGCTATTCACAGTTCATTTTCCCTTCAGAATTTTTAGTTAAGAGTTTGGAACTCTTGCATGTTTGGGTTTCAGATTCTGGAAAGAATGCAATGAAATTTTTTGGCACCCTCTATTGAGTGATTTATGTGCTGTTCCCATTGGATAATTTGTTTTACGCATGTGTGACAGGGTTGGTGCTGGACTTCTGCTTTGGAAACCCTTGCTTCAAATTTGCATGTGTTGGCCCTTCTGGATCCTTCAACTTGACATTTGGCTGAAAAAACTCTTCCCAAGAGACAGGTACACTACATTCTGAGAAAAAGAATCCTGAGATCCTTTCCCTCCTTTTTTCCATTGGGAAGAACAATTAAGGAGCAAAAAGTAGAAACTTTGCTTCTTAATATAGGAACACCAATTCAGAGATTGGCAGAGAAAATACCCAGCTAAAATAACTTGGAAATATGTTGGAAATTTCTTACAGGAACATGATGTATGGAGACAAAATAATTGAAACAAAAATTGCTGAGGCCTCCAACAAGCAGCAGAGCAGCAATCTCTGCTAAGGCATTTGCTTGGAGTTTGTCTTTGATCATAGATGACTAGTGATGCTTCTAGTTCTGAAAATGGACATTGCCCGTGTTAAACAGAAAGGACTGCAAACAGATCATTTCCAAGTTACCCTGAAGGTAGCAATGTTTAAGCATCAGCCCTCTTGAAATAATTTTTTTTACAGACATTTTCTCAGACAGTTGCAAATTAGCTAGATTCATCCATAATATCAGCCCCAATGTCTTATAATTTTTTGAGCTGGGAGATGGAAGAGACATTTTGTTGGGTTTTAGATAGGCTGTTGAATCTATTCAATGTGCCACCACTGTCAGATGATAAGATAATATAGTTTCAATCCTTCATTATTAGTGGAGGGCCCTGCAGGGTGAAGGGCCAAACCCACAGTGCAATATCAGAACACCAGTGCTAACAGAGTTCACAGCTGGAAGCATGGCTGGCTTCAACAGGAACGCTGGATTCACACAGAAGAACTGAATTTAGCTTATTAATATCTTTCTTTAGGGTATTAAATGATTTTATAGTAGTCAGCCACATGCTTTGTGTCTTGGGATAGACAGATATGCCCAGATCCATCCCTCAGTAACATAAAGATAAATCTGGGTGCTCTTTGAGAGGGCATTGTAGGAATGAGGGTTCATGCCTCAGACAGACAGCATGTTGAAAAGAGTTTAGCCAAAGAGAATGTAGTGAAGTAACAGAGCTAAGAGAGCTGTCAAGAGATGTTAAAGTGCTCAGGGACTAGCAACAGTGGGAACCTGTTACTACTCCTGATCCTAAAGGTCACAGGGAGGCAATGGTGTTATCGAAGTCAAGAGAGTTGAAATGATGGAAGAGGGGCACCTGGCCAGTCCTTTTGCCATAGATGATTTTGTTGTTGTGACAGAGTTTTTGCTCTGCTGCCCAGGCTGGAGTGCAATGGTGTGATCTTGGCTCACTGCAACCTCCGCCTCCTGGGATCAAGCGATTCTTGTGCCTCAGTCTCCAGAGTAGCTGGGGTTACAGGTGCCCACCACCACAGCCAGCTAATTTTTATATTTTTAGTAGAGACAAGGTTTCACCATGTTGGCCAGTCTGGTCTCAAACTCTTGACCTCAGGTGGTCCACCTGCCTCGGCCTCCTGAAGTGCTGGGATTACAGGCGTGAGCCACCATGCCCGGCCATCATAGATGATTGAGCCACTTCCAGAACTGCTATGAGGCAAGCAGGCAATAGAGGAATAAATAGTTGGCCCCTCTCATTTCACTTCCCAGCCTGCAGTCTCCTGAAGGTGCCCCACCTTTTACCCAAACTCATGGAAAATACTGAACAAACATTCCCTGAAGAAGCTGTCTGTACATGGCAGCCTCTTTAGTAGAGTGGAGAATGGATTTGGGGTTGAGGAAGAAGCAGAGAGAAAATGATGTTTGGCACAGGCATCTAAAAATGAAACAAGTCTCTCTCCTTTGTATAAGGTGTGACCATAGATTACCTTGAGGTGAATCACTTTTGTTCTAGTTAGAGTCACTGACATCATTCACTGACCCTCCTCCAATACCCATGCTCACCCTATTCACTATGTTCATGTAGGGTAGATAGGTATTCCTTGCTGAGGGAGGGGAAAATAATAAGGAAGACTGCAGTTGCCAGAAAGATATAGAACTTGAAATAAACCTTGGTATGGAAATGTGGTTTCTGAAGAAGAAAATATCTACTAGTTTACAGAGAAGACTCCTAAAGGGGAGCTAGCCAAAATGACAGAAGGCACCTGGGCTAGTGACAAGGGCCTCCTGGATTGATGTTCCAATAGGAAAGCTGATTTTGCACCATGACTGGCCAAAATAGAAGACTCTCCAGATCTAGCCACTCAGAGCCAGCAGTGTACGTGAGGAACAATGGCTGAGTGTGGGAATGTGAGCCAGAGTTGTGGTCTTGGCACCAAACATAGGTCACTGCTATTAACTGGACAGGGACCTAGACTAGCAAGGATACCCCAGATGGAGTGGACAATTATCCATCCAACTGGCATAACCTGTGTTCAATTACAAAGGCAACTGGCAGCAAGAAATAACAGCAAGTGAACTGATCAGAATCAGATCCCTTCTGAATGTGCACCACAGACTGGGGAAGTGACCTATTATATCACCTTTCAGGAGCCTTCTGCTCAGCTAGGGAGACAAGACTTACATAGAGAACAACACAAGAAAGTGTACAAGATTGGTTTTATGTGCCAAAGGATTTCAGGGACTGGAGGGATTGTTATGGATGGTCACAGGAGGATCATGGAGGCTGGACTGAGCCCAAAAGAATGAAGACTGCTTGGGAAGGCAAAGGAGAGTGTTAGAAGAAAGCCACATTCCACGCAAAGGTTTCCTACGTGCAAATGCATAAGGCATGCTGGGAAGCTGATGAGTAACTCATCTGGCTAGAGAAGACTGCACTGAACACATCTGAGGGACAGAGGCGATGAAAACACTGTTTAAAGAAAATCACTCCTTGTGGATGCCAGATGGAGTGCATTGGGCAACAACTGGAGGTAAGGAGACGAGCTAGAAAACTGCTGGCTGGGAAATAGTGTGGGCATGAAGGTATAAGGGCTCAGACTGGTGGGGATAGAAGACAGGCTGACTCAGGAGACACTGATTGATAAGCAATGATTAACAGGCCTTGATGACTAATTGAAAGTGGAGGGGTGAGCCGGGTGTGGCAGCTCACGCCTGTAATCTCAGCACTTTGGGAGGCCCAGGTGGGCGGATCACGAGGTCAGGAGATCGAGGCCATCCTGGCTAACAAAGTGAAACCCTGTCTCTACTAAAAATAGAAAAAATAATTAGCCGGGCATGGTGGCAGGCACCTGTAGTCCCAGCTACTTGGGAGGCTGAGGCAGGAGAATGGCATGGCACGAACCTGGGAGGCAGAGCTTACAGTGAGCCAAGATCGCACCACTGCACTCCAACCTGGGCAACAGAGCGAGACTCTGTCTCAAAAAAAAAAAAAAGAAGAAGAAGAAGAAGAAAGGGGAGGCGTTGAGAAGAGGAGGAACCAATAATGAGCTTAAGGTTTGCAACCTTACTGACACAGAAAAGGACGGTATTGTAAAGAGATATGACAAATTAGTTGGGTGGGGGACCTAATAGCTTAGTGAAATAAATATTAATTTCATGCTTTAGTAAATTGGGAAGACAGTCATTGGAGATATTCTTCTACAGATAAATCCTTCACCTGGGCTCAAGAGAGCTCATTAAATGACACTACTGCCCACCAATTTCTCAAGCCCCAAACCTAAGAATCATCCTTATCAACTCCTTCTCCATTACTCTCAAAACTAAATCGGTGACCAAACTCTATTAATTTTACTTTTCTCTCAAATCCACCTACTTGCCCCAGTCCCATACTCTTTACCTTAGAGTAGACCACCATCGTTTTTCATCTCAAATCAGCCATGATCTGCCCTTCAATCACTTTCCACAAGAAAACCACCAAGTTCTTTCTGACTTAAACATCTGACCCTGCCATCTACTGATTTTATACCTTTGGTGGCTCCCTCAGGATAAAGCCTTAACAGAACATAACGGTCTTCTCATAGTTGATGCCTATTTCATTCTCTGCCTTCATCCCTCATTGTTCTATGGTTCACATTCTATGTCCAGCCATATTGAGCTATTTACATTTCCTTAGATGTGTCAACTTCTCTCACTTCCAGTCTTGCACAACTGCTCCTCTGTTTGGAGTGTCTTTGACACTGCATCATTCTCACATTTAACGTCAAAATAGCCTTTCATCCAGGAGCCTTTGCTGACCCCCAATGCCAGATTACGTAACTCTTCTTTGTGCTTCTTTAATACTTTATTCACTCCTCTAGCATAGTTGGTATCACTATGTACAGTGAATTGCTTATTTATCTGACTCCTACTCTAAACATATATGCTCGGCCATTTTAAAAAGTATGTAATTGGTGAATAAATAGCACAAATAGAAACATGATTTCATGAATATGTAAATCAATTAGACAAGCAAACATTGAATACCTACTATTTGCCATGCCCTATGCTAGGAGTGGGGAATAAACTGGCAAATACACTCCTGCAAACAAGTGTACAACTCATATCATACAGTCAGTGGTAAGTCAGCAGATATGATGAAGGTTCTCAGTAATACTGAAGAATCAGAAAGGCATAATTGAAAGGGCCTTTACTTAAAACTCAGACTGAGATTCAAATTCTTTCTCAAATTCATTTTCATAGTCTTAAACAAGATGCTTAACCTCTTGAACCCAGTCCTTTTATCTATGATGAGAATATAAATCTGATTTTGTATCTTATTTTGATTAAATAACTCTGGATGTCATGTAGTACCTGTGCTCAATAAATGCTATTTCCTTTCCTTTATACGTGGTGTTCTTATATTTATGCTTTCACTTGTTTGGAACTTAAAACATCTTCAGATGTATCTTGTTAAAATATAACTAAGGTCAAGGGATAGGTACAGGGTAGAATTTAATTGAGAACTTTTGTTGAGGGGAAGAAGGAAACTGACCCTGGGAAGTGAGTTTAATACTGTTAGAGAAGAGAGAATGGCCCAGAAATTGAGACTCGGAGACTGAGACTGCTTTCTCCAGCCAGCAATGAACGTGCAGAGGAGGAGAAGAGGGATCCAATTGGCATGTTTGCCGAAGGCTGACACTGGCCTACTAACTTGGAAATCACTAATAGTTTGAAAGTCTGTAAGTGTTTTCCAGCCACCGTGAATCCAGTTCCTTCACATCTCTAACACATTTTCTCCTTCCTTCTGACCAGCTCCAAAGGACTTCAGTGTGACAGACCCATGAGCAACAGGAACAGCAGAGCAAGACTGAAGTCTAGCTCTGCTTCTAGCTAACTGTATACCTTTGCATCTTCACTTTCTTTATTCAATCAGTTCTTTTCCTGCCCCTCAGTGATAAGCAGTTTGGGTATCTCTGCTAAATTTCTTAGGAAATTAAAAAGTCCCATCGCCCCCACGTGCTCCCGTGCATCTGCTGTGTTTGTGTCCTCTTCTCACTGTCATTTCCAAAACAAGGTTTCAATATAGTGCTGGGTTATCCCTTGTGAGCAACAGTGAAAACTGCCTGCAACTGAGTAAGAGTAAAGAAAAAACAAACAAGTGAAACAAAAATCACATCAAAAGCAAATGAAGGGCCAGCCACAGTGGCTCACACCTGTATACCCAACACTTTGGGAGACTGATGCAGGCAGATCACTTGAGGTCAAGAGTTTGAGACCAGCCTGGCCAAGATAGCAAAAACCCACCTTTACCAAAAATACAAAAGTTAGCCAGGCCTGGTGGCACACACCGAGCCTAAGCCAAGAGAATCGCTTGAACCCAGCAGGTGGAGGTTGCAGTGAACCAAGATTGCTCCACTGCATTCCAGCCTGGGTGAGAGACTCCATCTCAAAAAAAAAAAAAAAAAAAAAAAGTAAATCAAGAAAGGAAGAAAAAAATTGGACTCACTTTACAGATGGGATGAGTATTTATATAGGAAATTCCAAGGACTCTGTGCAATAACTACTAAAATCAATATGAAATCAGCAAGGTTGCAAAATGTAAAGTTAATACCAGAAAAGATTGTATTTTCATATATTAGCAGTAAACAATTGGAGAACTAAATTTTAAAGATGTGATCTGTAAGAGTGAAAATGTAAAAAATACTTAGGAATATATTTAAGACGTGTGAGCACTCCTCACAGAAAACTAGAAAACACTGCTGAGAGAAATGATGGAAGAATCTCATAAATGGAGAAATAAAACATGTATAAATGTATTGGAAGATTGCAAGTCATAGTTCATTGGAAGAATCAATTGTCAAGATGTCAGTTCTACCCAAATTGATCTATGGATTCACAGCAATCCTAGCCAATATTTCAACAAGCATTCAGTGAAACACTGAAATTGATGAGCTGATTCTAAAATTTATTTAGAAATTAGATGGATCTAGAACAGCCAAAACATTTCGAAAAAGAACAAAATGGAGAACTTATACCATCTACAGTAATCAAGACAGTGTTGTATCGACATAAAGATTGCTATCTGAAACAGTGAAATAGAATAGAGTCCAGAAATAGATCTACATTTACGTGGCCAATTGACATTTAATACACGTGGCAAGGAGATTCAGTGGTCCTGAAACAATTAGATATCCATACTTAAAAATAATCTCAATTCTTACCTCAAACTGCATACAGAAATTGACTCAAAATTTTCATAGGCCTAAGTTAAAGCCTAATGCAATAAAATTCCTAGAAGAAAATAATGGAGAAATTTTATGACCTTGGGTTTTCTAAAGACTTCTTAGCTAGGACAAAAAACAATGAACTCTAAAAGAAAACAGACTTAAATTAAAAACTTTTGCTCTTTGAAAAAGACATTGTTAAGCATATGAAAAAACAACCCACAGAGTAGTAGAAAAAGTTTCAAAGTATGTAATCAACAGAGGACCTGTCTCCAGACTATATAAAGACCCTTACATCTTCATAATAGAAAAGCAAGGAATTCAATAAGAAATGAACAATTTGAACAGACATTTCACTAATGAAGGTATATAAATGGCATAAAAAGATGTAAAGCACATTATTCATCAGGGAAATTGAAATAAAACTATGATATGACACTATCCATGCATTAGAACGACTATAATTAAAAAGATGAACAATACCAAATATAAGTGATGATGTCAAGCAACTGGAACTCTCATACTTTGCTGGTGGGCATGTATTATGGTACAATCACTTTGAAAAAGCTGTTTTGCAATTTATTGAAAAGTTAAACATATGACACAGACATTCCACTCCCAAGTATTTACACAAAAGAAGTGAAAACATATGTCCAAAGACCTGTATACAAATATTTATAGAAGCTTTATGCAAAGTAATCAAAAATTGGAAACAACCTATTGCAACTTTCTGTACTAGAAGCAAAATTGGAAACAATCTATATGTCCACCAACAGGTGCTGGATAAACAAAAAGGGGTGCATCCATACAATGGGATATTATTCAACAATTTCTAAAATTACTAATTTACACACAAAGAAATGAATTAATGCCAAAATCATTATGTTGAATGTAAGAATTCAGAAGTAAGAGTATGATCCCATTTATACACAATCCTAGACAATGTAAAAAAGCTGTGACAATAAAGCAGATCAGAGTTGCCTGGGGCCAAGAGTAAAGGGAGGGATGGAAAGAAAGGAGTCAAGGAAGTAGTTTTGGAAGACAGAAATATTCTCTTGATTGTGGCAGTGGTTTAACAAGTATACACACCAAGTTGTACATTTTCAATGAATGCAGTTTATTGTACACAAATAACGCCTCAATAAAGTTGATTTTAAAACAAAGGACAAAGAGTCCTATCCTTTGTCTCTGCAAGCTAATCTCTGGAATTTGGACTCAAATTTTCTGAATAACACAAATTCCCTCACCAGTCTCATATAATGAAGGACTCATTGCATGTCTATTTTCCTTTCCTTCCTCTTATACATAACTCCACGTTCCACTCACTTGACACTATTCTCACAAGAAAAGCAGAAGGTCCCTTTCAACAAATGCAAAATACCCAGGTGTTCCTACCACAATGAGTGTATATGGTGCATGTGCATCATTTCCCCAAAAACCACCCTTAATATGGAGGGCTACGTAGGGAGGCAAGTAGTTATATATAACAAAATGATCAGAAAGTTAAACTGTAGAAGGAATGTAACTGTTAATCTGTGGTCATATGTGAATCATGCCACTTTAGGGTAGACTACTGAGGGAGGGAGGGGATAATTTGCAGGTCAGCTGAAACGACATTGGTCTACATGGCTCCACAGATATCCTGCCCACCCTCACATCCAGGTCACCTGCTACACGGAGGGTCGGCTAAGCAAGCTCATTTCCTTCAATTTAGTGAGTATTTTTTTTTCTTGTGGAGAGTCCTTAAAGCTGCAGTAAGTCAGCCTGACTAATTTGCTGTGATCCCAAAGCCAGTCACAATAATTCCTCCTGGTTCCAAAAAGGTACATCCAGCACCCAGACAAGTTTTCTGTTTCTGTCATTTACATACCCAGTCCTATTATCTTGACCAGCCAATGGGTGATATTTGTGTAGGATCTGAGTTCTGCTACTCTTTAGTGTCACTGCCATTGAAATGGGGGTCTTGTTAACCTCTGTCTCCTACTGAAGGCCAGCTGGTATTGTTTCTGAGCTGAAGCACTGGAACCCTGAGATTTCATTGAATATAATCATAACATGTTTAATTCCTGCCAGTTGCCCTCTGGTCAGAAAGCATAATTAAAGTGTCTACAGATGGTACTGGCAAGGTTTCTAGAAGCAGGAGACACCAGCAGTGACTGCACAGCTATATGAAATTAAAAACTGTTTTGATACATACCATATGCACAAATATGAATGCACCAGGGAACATGGAGCTCTTTGCATTATATGAGCACTGGATGCTATGGGATATGAATGAGGGCCAATCAGAGAAATACACTGGAAAGGAAAAGAGAAATCAAAATCTTAACCCAGGAGACTCGGTGCCCAGACGAAGTGGGATATGCTTTGGTTAAGAAAATATGGAGAAAACAGATGCAAGGTTTAAAACTCAAAGAAGACTGTTCATGAAGAATCTGTGAAGATGGCCATACCTCTTTTTTAGAGACCTTAGAAGGTATTAGATGTCCTGCTTTCAGCCAGAGAGAGAGAGAGACTAAATTACTCTATGATAAGCCAAAGTTTTGATTGTAACAGCAAGTCCAGCACTGTGATTTTCACTATATGAGTGTTGTAGATTTGCAGAACATTGTAGGAGCAAGGAGAATGATTGTTACACACATGGAATAAATTAGTGATGAGGTTAGACTAGTAGAGAAGTGAAAGATCAACGGGAATCTTTGAAAGGACAACGAGATATTTGAATGGATCACGGGGTGTGATGCAGCAGCTGAGACACACTGGGCTAAATGACCTTTCGAAGTCCTTTTACATGGGGTCTTTCAGTATATTTTTGTTGAACAGGTTTAACACTTTCTATAAAGATGTCAAGGAAACTTGTCTACCAGTTGTTTTAGCTAAAATCTCATTTAAAAAATCATACATAAGACCTTTACTGTTCGAGATTCAGTGTGTCTTCAGGAGCCCAATCCTGGAGTGAAAACTGAAAATCTTTTCAGCCATTTTCTGAATATTGGGGCAATCTACTGTTCCGTTTCAATTCATACGTTTAGCATTTTTTGGATCAGTCTTCTTCCTGGTTTCATGAACCATTAGGGAACCCCTCCTTTCAGCTGTGTAATCCAGTGTGACCCCTTAATGAACCAGGGTACAAGCTAGTTTTCACATACTTTCAGTGAACTCGTTTCCAGTTCAGAGAACATTTCCTCCAAAAAGAATTAATAGTAAGAAATCCACGAAGGATTTCTCTTGTCTGAGTCAGCCTGCCACTAAAGTTAAGTATGGGCAGGGCCTGCCCTAGGGTTACCTGGTCTGCAACTCTAGGCAATGCTAGGGTTTTGGAATAAGTATAAATAATGCCCTGTCCCCCCACCTCTGAGTTTGGAAGCAAATCAGATATAGACAAGAGAATGGTCAAGACAAACACCAGGAGTGGCACAGAATTGTTCTCCGAGCTAGAGAATTATCAACAGAAGTTTTCCTTTGGCTCAGGTTAGATTTCAGAAGCTATTCCTCCAAGTGAAAGTTAATATTAGAGTTCTGAGAGTAAGCTAAATTTTTTTAAATACTAAAATCTAAAGCTGTCTCTTTTGGGTAACAGTTGAAATTTATGTTCTAGGCTGCAATCTTTGACTTAAACTATTTTAAAAGGTCAACATAACACTTTTTTCATACACCTAGTAATTATTAGTTCTACTCAAAACCACTTTTCTCACTCTTTTTAAGTGAGCAGAATTTTTCAAGGGCCTTCGGCCTCACTGATAGCTTATATAATAAGTGGGTGAGACAGTATAAAGTTGACATGGGATTCATGAGTCACACTAAAGAATGAATGGTTTAAAATTTGTTCCTACCTTTTTTCTTAAAGTTTGATATCTAACTTTCTTGTTGTGACACTTTCCATCTTATATGTCAGTTTATAATTCTATTTCATTCCTATATCAGTATCTGATACATAAAAGGTATTCAGTAAAGGATTGAATAAATACATTTTCTACATTGAGCAGTAAATTAAACATTTACTATGTCCTCATTACCAGGAACCAGAAAAATTTCTGTAAGAGAATCTTTGGGCAGTATTGTTTTCTTTTTACTGGACTCATATACCTTTAGATTCTTCCTTCTATCTTTTTCCAGCAATAATGAGAATCTATTGCATGATTTTCTTTGTTCTCAAGGCTTCCCCCAAACTCCCACCCTCTCCTCAAATGATCACTACACACACCTATGCATGTATCAGAGCCTTTCTGAGAAGCTAACACACAGCTCAAGATTTAGAAACTATGCTATTTTGGGCCGGGCATGGTGGCTCACGTCTGTAATCCCAGCACTTTGAGAGGCTGAGGTGGGCGGATCACTCGAGGTCAGGAATTTAAGATCTGCCTGGCCAACATGGTGAAACCCCGTCTCTACTAAAAATACAAAAATTACCTGGGCATGGTGGTACATGCCTGTAATCCCAGGTACTTGGAAGGCTGAGGCATGAGAATCCCTTGAATCTAGGAGGCAGAGGTTGCAGTGAGCCAAGATCACAACACTGCACTCCAACCTGGGCAACAGAGTGAGACTCTGTCTCAAAAATAAATAAATAAATAAATAAACAAACTATGGTATTTTGTGCTACAACTCAAATTTACTGCCTTAAGAAGGTTCAAAGCTACTTGTTCCTTCAGCACAAAAAATCCATGTTCTTCCCCCTCCTTTACCCTCAGAAAATGAGGGAGCAGTGTAGAATTAGAGGATCTGTAACAGTTAGGATGCTGGATGGATGCAGCTGGAGGCCAGTATCCTAAGCAAACTAATGAACACCGCATGTTCTCACTTATAAGTGGGAGCTAAACATTGGGTGCATGTGGACAGAAAGATGGGAACAATAGAGACTGGAGAATACAAGAGCAGGAGGGTGGGAACCAAGGGACGGAAAAGTACCTGTTGAGTACTATGCTCACTACCCTAGGCAATTCATACATGAAACCTCAGCATCACACAATGTATTTTGGAAACAAATCTGCACGTGTACCCTCTGAATCTAAACTAAACTTTGAGGAAAAAAAATTGGGCTGTTGGATCACATGCTGCTTAACTACTGAGTACCCAAAGTTTTGTTTTTTACTGTTCTATCCTATCACTCAAAGAAGGAAGAGAACTTTGGCCACTCTTCCTGAGAATAATTAATGATTGAGCTGCTATGCTTGGAATGCATAATGGAGTGAACTCCAGAGAATGTACCTATCCTTGTCAGTGGGCAAAAGAAAATGTGCAGATCATTCAAGAAAACAATCTCTGATTAGGTATCTCACCAATGATCATGAGTGCTGTTTTGGGTGTAAAGCCTGCTCTGAAATTCAACCTTAAGCAGAAATTGTTTTAATAGACAGGCAAAGATACAGCTGAAGAAAAACCTTCCTTATCAAGTGTGTATTTGTAAAAACTCCACATATCTTCCTTTGCAGACGTATTCTTTGGCAATGACTCTCATTCTGTCTCTGATGTTCATTAGATTATATGACCTTGGGTGAATCAATAGCCTATAAAATAACTCAAAACGTTGCTTTCAAGATTACATAAATCCAAAGATGTCAGACATTTAGCATCACGTCTGGCATACCAAAGCTTTTCATTAAATACTAGTTTTATTTTCTTTTTTCTCCATATGTGGCATTTTAAATGTATTTTGTATACCACTTGGAATTTTATATAAGCTTTGGGAAAATACACTTAAATATTTGTGTTTTACAAGCACGTGGAAGAATCCACTTCTGCGGCCCACCCCACTTACATGATGAACAAAGCATATAACGTTGTGTGAAAATCTGGGCCAGAGTGCCTTTGCAGGCCTTGAGGCTAGTTAAATATTCCTCACACTGCAACACCTTGTTCTGCTCCCCCTGATCAAAGTGACTGCAGGTTAAAACAAGCATGCAGAGCACTTTCAGAATCTTGAGGAGTCGTTCGTATCAAAAAAAAAAAATTATCATCTATATTACCTTTCTTAATAGTGTACTTAAGCCTGAAAGTGCACTTGGATGAATTCCAACTAAGAAGCCCCCTATGAAATGAGGATTCTGCCATTTCTAAAATTTGTGTGTGTGTGTATGCAGTGAGATTTTCTGCCATATTTTTTATATGAAAAACTGAGGTGAATAACAGAACAAGAAAAAAGCATTATTTAGGCCAGACGTGGTGGCTCATGCTTGTAATCATAGCACTTTGGGAGGCCAAGGTGGGCAGATCACCTGAGGTCAGGAGTTTGAGACCAGCCTGGCCAATATGATAAAACCCCATCTTTACTAAAAACATAAAAATTAGCCAGGCATGGTGGCACATGCCTGTAATCCCAGCTACTCGGGAGGCTGAGGCAAGAGAATTGAACCTGGGAGGTGGAGGTTGCAATGAGCAGAGATCACATCACTGCCTTCCAACCTGGGTGACAAGAGCAAGACTCAGTATCAAAAAAAAAAAAAAAAAAAAAAAACTCTTTAAATTTATTTTTTTTCTGTGCAGAAATGAATGTCATTGTGTATTTTAAAAGCTCTAATCACTCTGGCTAAATGATAGCACAACTAACGAACCATGTTGGAACCAATGTAGATGTCTTTTTTTTTTTTCAGGTGAGAATTTAATGCATCAAGGCCTTCAAAGAAACCACTTCCTAAAGAGTGATGTATTTCCCACTCCTTCAGACTCGTCTATCAACCAAGAACCCATTCATGTGTTAGTGTCATTTGAAAGGAAAAGATTACCCTAGGTGTAATAGTTGGTGATGACACCCAGGTGCCTTTATGACATTTAATTTTCACCCACCTCCTTCATTGTTACAGAAGCTGCCTCCCACCAGGAGGAGTGAAAACATCTGACAGTTGCATTGCAGCCTTCCTTTGGGCTTGGCCATGGGCATGTGAGCCAATTCTGGCCAATGATTATTAAGATGAAGTTTTCTAGAGTAGAAATCCTTAGCAAAGATTTCTTTTCTCCTGTTGAAAAGACATGTACAACACAAAACTGCCCTTCTTTTCCCTGAATATATTTATGTGAAGACATGATATATGGAGATACAACAGCCATGTTGAAAACGTAACAGGACAAACCTGAAAGTGAAAGCCAACACACTGAGGATGTCCCATCAGAAAGATGATGGGAACACCTGGGTCCTGCATGACATCATCTTAGCTCCAGATGTCTCGTTAAGTAAACCTATAAATTTCCTTATGATTTGAGCTATTTTAATCAAGGTATACTTTACTTAGGACCTAAAGCATCTCAATTGATATAATTCTTGTCAGAGGGTGAAAAACTGCTTCCATCAAGGCTAGTAAAGCTTGGGAAAAGAGTAAATAAGATTTCCATGTGATGTGACTAAAAATGCTATTGAAACGTATTCCCCTACCACGTGGCATTCCTTATCTGAAATTCCCATGGGTAGAGGCTCAATGATATTCATTCCACAAAGAAACTTTGACCATTATGTGTAGGGTTGTCAGATAAATATTTGGGACCTATTTACACTAAAAATTTTTCATGTGTATCTGAAATTCAAATTTAACTGGACGTCCTGGGTTATCTGACAGGTCTGGAAACCTTAAATGCCGTGTCCTAGGCTCTGGGGATACATCGCTATTCTTTACTGCAAGGAACTCATCTCCTTCAAAGCCTACAGGTGATTCTAACGTGCAGACTGATTACAGATCCACCATCTTGGAAACTCTCATTCAACTCCACATTCTGCAGTTCAGAAAACTGAAGCCAGAAGAGGTCGTGTGGTTTGCCTAAAGGCACACAGCTGTTCAAAGGCAAAGGTGGCACTAGCTCCCACATTCAGGATTCTTTCCTATGTACATTTTTCTAGCTGCCTCATCACTTCTGCTCCTATAAGCTCTTTGTTTTAGGATGAAATGAGAAGCTACTTTTGTTTGACTTGGTAGAGAGAGGGTGGCTTATAGTATAAATGGTCTGAGTTCCTTTAATGAGAAAGATGATCACATTTTAGTCACCTAAATGTTTTATGTCAGGAGAGTATTTTGAATAAGAAGGGAAGGACAAAAACTACAGAGCAAGAAAGTCTTGTCGAAGTCCATAGAAATACTTTCTTGAAGAGAAAATTTTCCAAATACTATTTTAGGTAGTTTATATATATATTATATATAGTTATATATATAATCACATGTACATGTCATATGTATGATATGTAACTTATTAGATATAGCTCAGGTAGGTGATCTATATAGCTCAAAGCTTCAGGATGACTTGCTTTAATTTATAAGAATCAGGCCAAGCGCAGTGCTTTTTGTCTGTAATCCCAGCACTTTGGGAGGCTAAGGCAGGAGGGTCATTTGAGTCCAGAAGTTTGAGACCAGACTGAGAAACACAGTGAGACCCCCACCTCTACAAAAAAAAACAAAAAAACAAAAAATTAGCCAGGCATGGTGGCATGCATCTGTAGTCCCAGCTACTCAGGAGGCTGAGGTGGGAGAATCATTTGAGCCCAGGAGATAGAGGTTGCAGTAAGCCAAGATCACGCCACTGCACTCCAGCCTGGGCAATAGAGCGAGACCTTGTCTCAAAAACAAACAAACAAATAAAACAAACAAACAAAAAACCCACAAATAAAATTTACAAGTATCAATAAAGAAGGCTACTTTTCCCTTTTCCTTATTTCTTCTCAAGTTATCTTTTGCAAATATTTTGATCAAGACTGACAAATTCCCAGCCTCCATAAACAATAAACTCTACTTGAAGTTTAAAAAATAGTGATCATGATGACATGCCAGTGAAAAAGTCATTATTCTTCCTGAAACTGGGCATCACAGAATTTAAAGCTTTCTGGATAGGCTGCTATATATCACATTCCAACTCAAAGATCACCAGGGCAGAAGGTTCAGAAACTTCCTTTTCACCTCGTCCAAATCTCTTTTTTTTTCAGTGTTAGTCTAAATCCTATGATTCTATCACTAATAAAGATAGAGGCTGATTCAGTCAATTTCACATAGATCTTAATCTAGCATAGGTTTCTTGTTAGTCTTTTCTCGGGGTTCCTATATGCCAAATCCAATTATCCTAAATGCAAATAAAGCAAACTTCGCTTTAGTAAAAGTAATCCCAAAACATATTCCTAGAGCATTAGACTCTACTGTAGAAAATAGAAATGAAATTTCAGAATCAGGATAAATTCACATGATCTTTGGAGTTCCTTATGCTGGAACATGACCCAAAAATCTCAACTCTTTAGCTCTAGGCTTCCTCCACCAGTATATCCAATTTTGATGTTTGAGTCCTTTAAAGGCCATGAAGGTGACTGTCCAACTTGATGCATTTGTCATGGAATACTTTCACTGGGAGAGAAGCAGGTATTACCATATCACAGGTAATGACTGTACATCACAAGCTACCCTTACCACAGGCAGGGTCAATCTTTGAAAAATCTAAAGAAGCTCCTATTTGAAAAAGGAAAAACAAAAAAGGGATCAGACACTATAGCTTCTACCTTTCCAATTATTCAGCTTTCTAAGTGATTCTCTCCATCTCCTCCAAGCTTCCTACATTGCAGCTGTTTCCAAAACTCAAATCTGTTCTCAGAATAAAGTGGCATCATTGTCTGTAGTAAGTACCCAAGGTTCATCGTCTGGCACCAAGAAGATTAAGGACACAGACACATTGTGTGGGTTAAGGAGTGGAAAGCTCAATAGGCAAAGAAAGGAGAGAGAAGAGCAGAAAGATATGTCCAAAAAGGAAAAGCCAGCCTGCGGCAAACTGCAACAGATTTTATAGGCAGGCTTGAGGAGGCAGTGTCTGATTTATGTAGGGCCCATAGATTGGCTCAACCAGGTGTGACTTTTACAGAGCTTGCAGGAAAGGCCGGTTGCCCCACCCTAATCCTATTATACAAATGGGCTTTCCACTTGGCCAGCCCACCTTGTCTGCTCCTTACTGTACACGTGGCTGGCAAAGAGAAAGGGAAGATGGAGCTGCCATGTTGATCATGCTTAATCCCAGGTAGCCTTTTTCTACTGGCACAACTGCCAGCATTCAGCCGTGCAAGCTTCTCGCTTACTTGTCAATGTCTGCAGCTCCACTCTACAGGCTGCTCTTTGACAGAGAAGAAAATGATTTGGGGGCTGCTTTTCAGTAAAAGAAAAACCTTGCCAAGGACTTCCTTATCCTCACTATCTGCCAAAATAATTTCTTTTTAACTCCTATATCAACAAGACAAGAATTACCAAGATTCATAAAGAAGAGTTCTGAAAAGTTATTGAGTATATGCCCTTCTCTTATGCTTGATTTTTTTTAAGTGAATCACATCACATTATAGTCTCATTTTGTGTCTATGACAGTATTATTCCACGATAAGTAGTTGTGTATTTGAAAAGTTAAAAGTACACCCTTCAGACATCTACCTACTTGATGGTAGATTTTGTCTTACCTGCCTGGGCATGTTGTACTGAATTAAGGTCACAGTTACATAAATAACATTCCAAACATTTTTCTCCCACTGAATTAAAAGGGGCAGTTATAGCTTCTCCCTCTCCTATTGGTTAGCAACTCTGACCAGGGCCCCAGAGAGCTCTCTGGTCCTAAAATAGAGCAATTGCTATTCACATGACCTGTGTGAAGGCATGACTCCTTCCCCCTACCACTCTGCACCCCTGCCCCTTAGTCAGCATGACTCAACACTTGTAAACTAGGCAACCTGACTGAGACCTTTCTACTTGAACTTTGATTTCAGGAGACTGGCATGCCTTAAAATGTTGACCATTTACTCATTAACTGGAAGGGCAAAATTCCCCAAACTGTGAGGTAAAGTTTGAAGCTAAAATTTTAACACAGGAAGATTGTGTTAGTTCTCTCAGGTTTCCTGAGTTCTATGAGATTTTACTTCTAGGTAATGAGATTATGATATGTTACGTCTTTGGGGTCTTTTTGCATCTTTTCTTTCCCAAGACTCCCTAGCCATTGGAAAGTAATCCCTTCCTTCTTAGGCATGTCCATTTATAAAAATCACAAAATAATTGTGGATGAAGTATCTACTATTTCATCACTGTAAAGACAGCACTTTGAAACCTATTAGGCAACTGTCTCAAGCCTGTAATAAGAATATTCAAAGTATGAGGACAGGACATGAGGTGCTGACAGCTGAAGGTGCCAGTATATGTACTGAAGGCAGCATTTCCACCCATGACTCCAAATGGCACCCATAGATTACTTTACTCTGAAAAGTATGAACATCTGATTTGGGTGTGTTCTTTCTTCCTCAAGGGATTAAAGAGAGGTAAAAAGAGGTAAAGTGTCTCATTCTTTTTCCCTTTTTTTTTCTTTGAGATGGAGTCTTACTGTGTCACCCAGGGTGGAGTGCAGTGGCATCATGATCTTGGCTCACTGCAACCTCTGCCTCTTGGGTTCAAGCAATTCTCCTGCCTCAGCCTCCTGAGTAGCTGGGATTACAGGTGTGTGCCACCATGCCTGCCTAATTGTTTATATTTTTAGCAAAGACCGGGTTTTGCCATGTTGGCCAGGCTGGTCTCTGGCCTCAAGTGATTCGCCTGCCTCGGCCTCCCAAAGTGTTGAGATTATAGGCATGAGCCACTGCGCCTGGCCAAGTGTCTCATTCTTTAATATAAAAGTGCGTAAAGTGAACAAGAGGTGGTGGGAATGTGTGGAGGGACGAATGAAGTGTTAGCGTAGAATAAAACAGAAAAGCCAGTTTGTTTAGGGTGGATAAATACTTAGCATCCCCGTCAAAAGTCCTGGCTCTTAGTTCCTGTCATAAAAATTAGTAAGAATCATCCTTATATTGTTTGTTATTACAATCTAAATTCCATTCATTTAAGTGTTCTCTTGCCAACAGCAATCCCAAAGAGGTGACAGAATAAGTAACCCTCTGAGTTAAACCTAAAATTATTTCATCATTGTCATTCTACTCAGCTTTTTTTCAAAAGCCATGTTTAATGCTGTCATTGACATACTTATCTAAGCTTTTTTTGGAATCCACTTATCTCATAAATAATTAGGTAATTCAATTGAATACAAAAATATGTTTAGTTTTCTTGATAAAATACCTTTGACTTTTTGTTCTTCTGAGAGTCCTGTCCATTTGCTGTAGTTTAATTCTTTTCCTTATAGAGGTGATTCCTTTCAAGTGAGGGCTAAAGGTAAACCTGTCCCTAGATGGCTTTATGTAGTTGCTACCTTCAGCATATATTCAAACAAATAGGGACAGACAGCTTTCTCAAAGATAATGCTATGTCACTAACCTCCATTTACTAGTATCTTTAATTAGTATTAGTAACTGGTGAAGAAATGTCTGGTTAAAACAATTCCAACAGGCTTGTAATGCCATCTAGTGGACAGTCTTCAAAATATCATCCCACGGGCCATTTTCTTTCTAAGTAACTATCAAACTAAGTCTTTATTCTTGAGGAAGTACCCAAGCTACTAGCTGATAATTATTGGTTGGGATCACTGAACCCTCCGAAAAATCTCTAATAGTATTTCTAACATTGATGCAATCTTGGGGAAAATTAAGGTACCACCTGTGTGCCTTGGGCTCTTCATCCATACAGTTGATGGCGCTAAGCCTTTGGAATAAAGTATAGCTGCCCAAAGTGGTGATTCAATGTACTCAGTTCATCCTCATTGATACCATATCATGTATCTCATGCCTGCTATGTGAGGGATTTAAGTATAATTGCTCAGTTCTCTTGAGTATTAAGTTTAATAAGTGACATTTGTGATTTTTACTATATAAGAATTTTAACAATTTTACATACTTCTAATAGTTACTTTGCGTATGTAGCATAGAATGTACTCATATTATACATGAGGGAATTAAGGTTAATGAAAGCTAAGTGACTTGAGCAGAGTCAGATATGTATTAAATTCAAATTCAATTATAGATTTTCAAAATCTAAATTCATTGACTTTTTCAATAAGCCAGTACCATATGGAAAGAATGGTACTTCATGACAAAGGAGAGCATTTCTCAGAAATGCAGAGAGGATTGAACATATACTCACCTATTTATGTAATTCACTACTTCAGCACACATGAAAGGAAAGAATGTCTAGTTATCTCAATACACGCTTAAAAAGCATTTGATAAAATTCGACCCCATTCTTGATAATAAAGTCTTGGTAGTAAAAGGATGCTACCATAATGTGATAAAGATAGTATACAAGAATCCTACAACAATCCTCACGTATATTGATGAAACAATTGTTTCCAAATACATTCAGTAATAGGGCTAATTATTTCTATTATCACTATGAATTAAACAATGTACTCAGGCCATGCAATAAGACAGATTTAATTGGTATAATTTGATTGTTTATCCAAAAAAATCTAAAGAATGTGTTTTTAAATCAGAGCTTATGAGAAAGTAAATAGTGCCAAAGATAAATGCATTAAAATAGCTTTCCTATAAAATTAGAAAAGAAATCAATCCCGTATACAATAGGAAAGGAAAAATACTGAAAATACAAAAAGCAAACTAAAAAAATCAAACAAGTTGAAAATGCTTAGGAGCAAACCAAATGAGAAATGTGCAAGTTATGTGAACAGGAGTTGAATTTTATCAAATGTTTAGCAGCTATTGAGATGACTATATATCTTTAAATATCTTTGGGGCTTTCTGATGCAAATATGGGGATATTATCTTATTATACACAACTTTGAAATGAAATGCCATAAAAAATTTGACAATGAAGAGACTGAGAAAAATACTTGCAAAAATTCAGTTCAAATATCGTTCCCTAAAGAAAAGTCTTTTACATCCATGTCTTGGTCATATTTTAACTCTCTCTCAATTGCTATTCCCATTATTCAGAGCATGTATCTTACTTTAGAATAACACATTTATTATCGTGATTATCCTATTAGTTTTTCAATTAATTTCTTCCATGAGACTATAAGTTCGTGAGAACGTTGACTCTAAGCACACATTTTGGAAAGTAATAGGCTAAATAAATAGTATTAGTTGAGTGAATCAATGAAAATAAATCTAGACTATATATAATATATATAATATATAATTATATTAATTACATCAATTACATAATTATATTACATAATATATAATATTACATAATATATAATATATACGATAATCTATATATAACAATTATGGGACCAGGCACAGTGGCTCACACCTATAATCCCAGCACTTTGGGAGGCCAAGGCATGCAGATCACCTGAGGTCAGGAGTTGGAGACCAGTCTGACCAACATGGAGAAACTCCATCTCTACTAAAAATACAAAATTAGCCAGGCATGGTGGCACAGGCCTGTAATCCCAGATACTCAGGAGGCTGAGGCAGGAGAATCACTTGAACCCAGGAGACGAAGGTTGCAGTGAGCGGGATCATGCCATTTCACTTCAGCCTAGGCAACAAGGGTAAAACTCCATCTCAAAAAAAAAAAAAAAAAAAAAGAATGCCAGTAATAAACCCTTGAACAATTTTCATTGCACTATAAGAGAGCACTTTTAGATTTTAGCTTCTTCCTTGGCATCTTATGATCTCAGAAAGAGACAAATGCCAATGTAGAAAGAAGTTGAATTATCACGAAAATAAAATATCAGATAAGAAGAAAATTTGAGTGGAATGTCCATCTTTTCCATTCTCATTAATGGAATAGATTTAAGGTGAGGAAGGATTAAAACCACAATTACTTTTGCACCAACCTAATAGGGAAAAAAGGCCCCAGAGAAGCACTTTATGGCTTCCTTAACAAGCTTAAATCCCTGAAGTCTAGGGATTAGTTCCATTGAGAAGTTAAACAAAAGTGGATGCCCTACCCTCAATTTGGAAATCTATGGGCGATGGAGGTAGGAGTGAGTTAACTGTGAGAAATATTGTCTCACAAGGTTAGTCCATAGCAATATTGTTTGGTCACATGGAGTTTAATTAGAGACAGAACCAGAATTATTCTCTGATCCCATGAGACCAGGAAGTCCATCTGTGAAAGGTCACAGATGATTTTGGTTAGAAATCTTGATGGAGTTGTCATGGCCTAGAGGAATATCATGACCATTCTGAATTCCAGGGCAAATGTCCCAGATATAGTGGGTATTTCAGGGACCTTAGAAAAATGGACAAGTGCCAGCCAAAGGAAAGGTGGAACTGAATCATTTGGGAGGAAAAACAGGCCATGACAAAATCAAGTCAACAACCATATGCATCCACGGCTGCAGACTTCATCCTCAACCCCAGTCCAAGAGTCAAAGAAGGCAGCCCTAAGCAAAGCAGAGACCACAGAGGGTTTAGAAGACAATGCAAGGGTCCACAGGCTTTCCTTTCCATATCAAGAGGTCAGGTAAGCCTGTCTGTACAGCATTTATATACCACGTCCTATCTTGTGGCAGAAGAAAAGTAGCCCTGACAGAAAGTTACAATTTAAATTGGCTATATAATTGCTTGAAATTGAATGGTCTTTAACCAAAAGATGCTGATATACCACAAATTGACAAATTTAAGTTTTACCTAAGATGAAATCTGTTATAGAAAATAAGAGAGTGCCGGGCGCAGTGGCTCACGCCTGTAATCCCAGCACTTTGGGAGGCCGAGGCGGGTGGATCATGAGGTCAGGAGATCAAGACCATCCTGGCTAACATGGTGAAACCCCGTCTCTACTAAACATATAAAAAAAATTAGCCGGGCGTGGTGGCGGGCGCCTGTAGTCCCAGCTACTCAGGAGGCTGAGGCAGGAGAGTGCTGTGAACCCGGGAGGCGGAGCTTGCAGTGAGCCATCAGGCCACTGCACTCCAGCCTGGGTGACAGAGCAAGACTCCGTCTCAAAAAAAAGAAAATAAGAGAGTGAAGAGGATTGACATCATTATATTATATTTCTCCCAGCAGATTAGTAGAGACAAAAAAAGATCGATACTATTTATTGTTCATGTAACTACAAAGAAATATAATTTAAAATACTCCGTTGGAAGTATTATACATTGACAAAGTGTTTCTGCGGGTGGTCTCACACTATGAAAATTTTAAACGGCATGCCCCACGTCTAGCAATCTCATTTCTATGTATAGATATTAAGATGTTCTCAAATTCAATTATTGGAGAACATATTTAAATTTGATTTAAAATAAAGATAACCGATGGGCATAATCCCTGAAATGTCCAAAGATAGTTCAAGTTTCAGGCATGGTACCATCATGACTCAAATTTCATTTCCCTCAATACTCTGCGTTTTAGTCTTCTGCAAGTAGCAGCCTTCTGTTCAGTCTGACAACTCTACTTCACAAAATGGCTGCAAGCAGAAACCAGGGTTACCAGTGTGAAAGGAAAATAAATCTTGGGGCCCCCAAAATCACTAAGTTAAAGAGAAAAGTCAAGCTGGGAACTGCTTAGGACCAACCTGTCTCCCATTCTATTCTAAGTCATCCCTTTGCTCACTGAGATAAATGCATATCTGATTGTCTTCTGTGGAGACGCTAATCAGAAACTCAAAAGAATGCAATGGTTTGTCCCTCACCAATGTGTGACCTGGAAGCGCCCTCCCTGCTTGAGTTGTCTCACCTTTCTGGACAGAACCAATGTACATCTCACACATACTGATTGATGTCTCATGTCTCCCTAAATGTATACAACTAAGCTGTGCCCTGACCACCTTGGGCACATGTCATCAGGACCTCCTGAGGCTGTGTCACAGGCACGCATCCTCAACCTAGAAGACCTGTCTGATTTTCAGGGTTCACACAAGCATCTTCATTTACATCTAAAGAAGATAGAGTGTCTCTCCATACAACACAGAATAAAATTCTTGATCATCCCTCTGTTTGGACCACCTTACGCAACAGACCCATAGTTAAACCCATACATAGCAGATGAGAGGACCCTGATAGGGTAAGCCAAACTAAAACACACCCAAGATTTGGAGGTAGAGTCAACCCCACCAGTCATATGGCTGCTATAAATAACATATTGAATGTGTACCTGAATTGAATAGTAGGTTGGTATTTTTAGATAAAGGCATTTTCCTCGTTTCTGTACCCCATGGTCCCTCCTCCTGTCTGAACAACTTAGCATCGCCATTGCCTCAAGGAAGGAAGGAACAATATGACAGAGCATAGACATTAGAAGAGTTAAGTCTTACCTTTTGAGTTTTGGAATATTTGGTAGAACACATACTCAGTTAAAATTATTTTTTCCCTGAATAGGAGAATAAAAGTATCAGAGAAAGGAGGGTAACAAGTTATATATAACTTGAGTCAGCTTCTCCCCATGTCGGAGATAGAGGAAACTAGAAATGATAAAATAAAAATTCTACCGATATTTGAGGAACCCAAGAGCAGAGTGACCCTGAGCTGCTTTCTATCGACCTTCCCAAGTGTAGGGTCCTTAAGGACAAGGTCACAGAGCTCCTCCTGCTTCAAGAGAGTACAAGAGCACTGGAGTGGAGATGCTATAGTCGTGAAGGGCCTTAGGCAGCCCCACTTGGTTTCCTTCCCAAGAGTGGAATGATTTTCAATCTGCTTGTGAGCTGTAAAGGAGCAGCTAAGAGACATCCAGATGTGGAGAGTCCTTGCTTTCAGTAACTAAAAATCAGATGGAACCATGAATATCTGGAAGGACAGAGGCCCTGATATCTCCCTGTGATGTAGTACCTGGGGTCCCCAGAGGAATCTAAACACAGCCTGAGAAAAAGTGTCAGGAAGATCTGAGAATTATGTAAGATTATGTTTCTGCCATAAGAAAAATTAAGACCAACTAAGTTCAGTTATAGACAAAGTTACATACTTTGTGAACTGAGACTCACACCTGGTACTTATGCCTGTAAGTGATATGCAAATAAATCTATAAAGCTCTAGAAAGGAAAATGGCCAAAGGTTAACAGAGGCAAGGATGTCTCATAATTGCTCAAGCATCATTCATATGAACTACATTATTTTTATTTAGTATTATTCTATATTGATGAGAAATAATGTAATGCAGAGATTAAGAGTTCTGGTTATGGAGACAGTCTGGGCAAGTTACTTAACCTCTTTGTACCCTGGTTTCCTCAAGCAAAATGCAAATAATTTTGGCTGCCTCACAGTTATGAGAATTAAGTATTACATGTCAAGGTGTTTTTTAAATGCCTACAAATATTAACGGTTCAACAATGTTTTTATTATTTTTCATTTTGATAACAGTTATGATTTACATAAATTAATATGAGTTTATAATAAAACTGATAGGAAAATTAATAACCCAAAGAAGAAATCAATTCAAAGTAATTTTTAGATGGCATCAAATAAATAGCTCTCACATAAAGACAACAATAATGTGCCGATAATGGTGAGATGGGCAGAGGTTAGAGATTTTGAAGGGTGGGAGAATTTGGATTGAGTCTTGACAATAAAGTAGGATTTGAATTTGGGAGAATACAGATTTTGGTTTTATAAAGAACATGACTGGTGAAACGCACAGAGGACCAAATAAATGTCAAAGTGTGTCTGAGACAGTAGATGTCATTGGTTGTACTGGAGGGCTTGTTTCAGATACCAGATAGTTTAAAGTTGGAGAGGTAGGCTGGGCTGGACCACGCAATGAGAGTGTTAAGCAGTCAAGATATACATCCAGGAGCTGATGTTTGAGCCACTGATGGGCTCTGCATGGGATTTATTGTGAATGATTCAGCAGTAGAAGATAAATGGATCAGAAGTGAACAGACCGGTTTAGAGGGAACTTTATCCAGGCATGCAGGATTAAGGGCTTGAATCATGTGATTTTCTATTAACTGAAAAATAGAGAAAAAAATCCATTTTCTTCAGAAAACAATGAGATCTGTATAAACTCTACATACCCAAGACCCTTGTGTCAGTGTCTGCTTGTGGGTGGGGTTGTTTTGGGAGGGCTCCCGATGGCTTTCTTCTGCGTCATTCCCTCTCAAGACAGGGAACTGTCTACTGTTGACTGACGTCACCATTTCATTTCATGTCCTGCCAATATTGGACATGTGTTGAAGTCTTACTGACTTAGTGAAGTAGGTGAAACCCAAGGCAATAGTGGGGCTTTGACCTGTTGAAATGAGGTCTAACCTAAATAAATCTTTTTACCCTGGTTCTCATTCCTTTTGAGTCTCTGGCATTCTATGCAGATTTAGAAAATATCCAGGTTCCCAGGACCTTGTTTTCTTTTGCTATCAGAATTGACAGCTTTGCTGTTGGTTCTGTCTAAAGCATAGCTTCAAGACTGAACAATTACCTATACTAAACAGTGTTGCAACAAGCCTCACACAAATGGCAGGGCTCACAATTAAAATTATATCCATAAAAGGAATGTTTGAATATAATTATCTGTTCCTTAAGAACAATAAGTAATCACATAAACTCACTTACATGCCGAGAACCCTTGTGTCTGGGAAACATAAACCAAGCCAAGATAATACTATGCAATTGATTTAGTATTTCCTTTAATATTATTTTAGCACATTAATAATGCTTATTTTCAGAAAGTACAACTGAGTTGAATTTTCAGAAAATACAACTGAGAAAAAGCAGAAACCATAAAATGACTAACATATTAATATTAATTTAGCACATTAATGTTTATTTTCAGAAAATACAACTGAGTTGAATTTTCAGAAAATACAACTGAGAAAAAGCAGAAACCATAGAATGACTTGACATATTGATATGTATCTTTAAGATATTTTCTTACGTGTAATTTTTGAAAAGGAGATAATACCATATACAATTTTTATTTTCCTCTTGCTGCTTTTGCCATTTCATATATGGTGAAGACTTTTCAAACATTAGCATTTTTAAAAACTGCAGTATATTCTATCATCCCTGTCAGTAAATCTTCCTTCTATTAAACATACAATTATTTCCAATGTTTCGTTACTATAAATTATTATGCATCGAACATCTTTGTGCATTAATCTGTCCACATCTTGTTAAACTATGTGCTTTAGATAGATGCTTTTGTTCTCACTTATAAATGGGAGCTAAACGATGAGAACACATGGACACAGAGGGAAACAACACACACTGGGGCCTATCAGAGGGTGAAGGTAGGAGGAGGGAGAGGATGCGGAAAAATAATGGGTACTAGGCTTAATACCTGGGTGACAAAATAATCTGTACAACAAACCCCATGGCAAAAGTTTACCTGTATAACAAATCTGCACAGGTACCCCTGAACTTAAACGTTAAAAAAAAAAGATAGATACTTTAAAATTGGAAGTTACTGAGTCAATGGGACACACATTTTTAAAGCTACTGCCAAGACAATTTGTAATATTTACACTCTACCAACACTATGTGAGAGTAATTTTGTTGCTGTAGGAGTTATTTCATATAGAAGCTACAGACACTTCTGTATGCCATTTCCACAAGACCCCTTCTACTGGGATTCTGGCAGGGACATCAATCTAAGCCAGTGAATACAGATTTGAAAGAAAAATATAACATTGTATTTATTTGCAGGTGGCATTATCATCTATAATGAAAATCCCAAAGAATCCACTAAAAACGCTAGAACTAATAGAGTTCATCAAGTACCCAAGATGGAAGGTTGATAAAAATAAATTACATTTCTGTATAACAGCAATCAATTATCAGAAATAGAAATTTTACAGAGTACTATTCACAGTAACATCAAAAACACAAAACAATTAAGAATAAACCTAATAAAATATATAAGACTTGTAGGCTGAACATTATAAAATATGGATAAGGAATAGCAAAGACTTAGAATCAACCCAAATTCCATCGGTGACAGACTGGATGAAGAAAATGTGGCACATATACACCATGGAATACTATGCAGCCATAAAAAAAGGATGAGTTTGTGTACTTTGTAGGGACATGGATGCAGCTGGAAACCATCATTCTCAGCAAACTATCCCAAGAACAGAAAACCAAACACCGCATGTTCTCACTCATAGGTGGGAACTGAACAATGAGATCACTTGGACTCGGGAAGGGGAACATCATACACCGGGGCCTATCATGGGGAGGGGGGAGGGGGAGGGATTGCATTGGGAGTTATACCTGATGTAAATGATGAGTGGGTGCAGCACGCCAACATGGCACAAGTATACATATGTAACAAACCTGCACGTTATGCACATGTACCCTAGAACTTAAAGTATAATAATAAAAATAAAAAATAAATTTTTTAAATGCTAAACAAAATAAAATATGGATAAGGATACTAATGTAATCTAAACAAATGGCAATATATACACTGCTCATGGATCAGAAGACTCTAAGAGAAAAAAGTAACTATTTCAGTAAATGGTAGTAAAACAACTAGATATCTACAAAGAAAAAAATGGACTTTGACCATACACAAAAATGAACTTTAAATTAATGAAAAATAAAACCACACAACTTCTGTAGGAAACCTTAGGCTAAAACCTCTGTGACCTTGAGTTAGGCAAAAAAAATTTTAGGACAGAAAAACATGAATCATAAAAGAAAAAATTGATAAATTAGACTTCAAAATGTAGAAGTTCTGCTCTTCAAAAGATGTTAAGAAATAAGAATACCACACTGGGAAAAATATTTTTAAAAACCGATATAGTAAAAGTTTTATCCAGAATATATAAAGAACTCTTAACAATAAAATATTCTAATAAAACTCTGGGCAAAGTATCACAATATCAATAAGCAAATGAAAAATGTCTAACCCTATTAGTCCTTAAGGAAATGTAAAATTAAATCCACAATGAGATACTATTATATATCTGATGCTGAAATTATACAAGAAAAAGTTCACAGTACAAAGTACTGGCCAGGATACAGAGCAATTAGAATTCTCATATTGTTGGTGAGAATTCAGTATGGAACCACCCCTTTGAAAAACAGTTTGGCAGATTCCTGAAAGTTAAACATGCATTTTCCACACAATCCAAAATGTCCACTCCTAAATATTTAGCCAAGAGAAATAAAATTATATGTCTACACAAAGATCTGAACCTCAAAACTAAGAGCAACTGAAATGTGTATCATCTGGTGACTGGTATAGCCACACAATGAAATTCTACTTAGTAAGAAGGAAAACCATTGAGATATATATACAAACCTGGAGGTATCTCAAAGGTCTCATAAGTGAAAGAAGTTGGACATAGAAGGCTAGATGCTGTATGATTCCACTAGATTGCATTCTGGAAAAAAATAAAAAAATAAAAAAACTACAGAGTGACCAGGCACCATGGGTCAGGCCTGTAATCCCAACACTTTGGGAGGCTGGGGCAGGAGGATCTCTTGAGCCCAGGAGTTTGAGACCAACCTGGGCAAAGGGAAGACCTGTCTCTACAAAAAGAAATAATTTTTTTAATTAAAAAACTAGCCTAGCCTGGTATGGTGATGCACACCTGCAGTCCCAGCTACTCAATAGGCTGAGGCAGGAAGATCTCTTGAGCCAGGGAAGTCGATAATGCAGTGAGCTGTGATAGTGCCACTGCACTCCAGCCTGGGTGATAGAGCCAGAACCAGTCTCAAAAAAACAAAAACCCACAACCTGTAGGGACAGAATTCAGGTCCGTTATTGCCAGAAACTGGGGGTGTGAGAGAAGAGATTGACTACAAAGGAGCAGCACAGGAGAATTGTTTGAGCTGATGGTCATATACTATTATTCATAAATTGCTTGTGGTGGTGCTTAAAAGCCTACAAATATACTCCCAGTTTTAGTTTTATGATTCTCATTCTTTATTCACGTATTTATTACTTATTTTCTCTTAACCTTGTGTGGTATGAGTATAGTTTTCTTGGAGCTTTCCGTTTAATATAGCACAAAAGAATTTTGGGAGCAGCATTTGGCTATTAGACTTGTCGTAAATACATTTAAATGGGTAAACCCAGAAAATTGGAAGAGAAAAATAATAAAGCAAGTCTGTTCATTATGTGAATTAAGAGGTCTTAAAAACTGCTGGAGAAGGTTTGTAAACAGACAGTGGTGCGAAGAGAAGTGTTAAACAACCAGCTCTCCAAGATCGGGGAAACAAATCCTAATTTGTGATGTGTGTGTATTCCTATGTTACAAATATTCCCTCCTAGGCAGATTCAGGCTACCAACATGATGTCATTGAACCAGGAGTTGGGAAGAGATGCTGGGAAAATATGTTCACGACCTGCTCTCAAGAACCAATAGGGCCAAGCATGGTGGCTCACACCTGTAATCCCAGTACTTTGGGAAGTTGAGGCGGGTGGATCACCTGAGGTCAGGAGTTTGAAACCAGCCTAGCCAACATGGTGAAACCCCATCTCTACTTAAAATGCAAAATTAGCTGGGCATGGTGGTACATGCCTGTAATTCCAGCTACTTGGGAGGCTGAAGCAGGATAATCGCTTGAACCTGGGAGGCAGAGGTTGCAGTGGGCTGAGATGGCAACATTGCACTCCAGCCTGGGCAACAAGAGTAAAACTCCGTCTCAAAAAAAAAAAAACTAGCAGGAGCTAACATACAGCACAGCTCAACCCCTCTCCTCGTTATAGAAGTCTGATTCAACCAGAAAGACATGGTTATTTGTATAAGAGTTTTGCTCTTAATATATATTATTCTTGTACATATTTATCTGTGTGCCTTTCTGTTAAATGATAGCAATGGACAAAACTTTAAGAGACCATAATACTTTGCAACGTGCAATTTGTAGATCTATAATCAGATAACATTTTTCTGGATAGTAATTTTGCTATATAGATCATGATTTTTTTAAAAAAGTTTATGGCAAGGCTATTCAGATACAGGAAGATTAATTCCTTAGAAAATATTTATTAGTGCCCACATACAGTAATCCATTGGATCAAAAGAGAACACAGAAGAACTCATGGATGTTCATCATAGATGAAATTAGCATGAACTAAAAGGCGACTCAAAGGAGAAGATGATTATACCATCCTCTGGTCTCCATGCACACTATTTGATCTTACAATTAAATGATATTTTAGAATAATTGTCTTTATGTCTCCCCCTTCCCCTCCTCCCATGTTCTGCTCTAAACTTAGCAATAGATCTCTGAGGATACACACTTTCTATTAAAATAACTTTAAAGACAAAAAGAAAAGCACACTTGGACTCGGGAAGGGGAACATCACACACCGGGGCCTATCATGGGGGGGGGGCGGGGAGAGGGATTGCGTTGGGAGTTATACCTGATGTAAATGATGAGTTGATGGGTGCTGACGAGTTGATGGGTGCAGCACACCAACATGGCACAAGTATACATATGTAACAAACCTGCACGTTATGCACATGTACCCTAGAACTTAAAGTATAATAATAAAAAAATAAAATTAAAAAAAAAAGAAAATTACAGTAAACAAACACAAGATGGAATGAATGCCTAGGAAAGATAGGAGGCTGGAAGACAAAATTAGATTTTTAAAAATATCTGGAAATTGGAAAGAGGATGGGAGCAAGATGAAGGATGAGACAGAGTAGAGGCAGCTATAGCTCAGAATATATGGAAGGGAGCTTTGAGGTGTGTGTGTGTGTGTGTGTGTATATATGTGTGTATGTGTGGAAAAAAAAAAGAAAAGCAAAATAAAATGATAAAGATTTTATGTGTTTATATAAAACATCAGACTCCAATTAATTTTTGTATTTGACAATAGCCACGTCAAATCATACCCTAGAGATTGGTGGTAGGAAAAGAACCAACACTCCCATTTCTCTGTTGATAGAGGTACTTCCATGGAAAACTTTGGAAAGCCTGCAGTACTGAATTGTATTTAATTTTAATCTTCAAGACCAGCTGTCTATATATCAAACAGAAAGTTCATCTTTACAAAAGCTTTTATTTCTTTTGATATTTAACTTAGTCCATGACAAATTAAAATGGGCATTTCTTCCTCTACTTGGAATGTTTTCATCTAATATGTAGATTATTTGTAGACCAGTCTCTGGAATCATCTCCTTCACTAATGGCATTTATATGCAGCCAATTTATATTAATATAAAAATCATGGATGAATTCCTGCTTACTAGAGTAAGAGCAAATCTGTCCATCTCTTACTTTGTTTTGATTATTTAAATCAACCCAGTTGCTTATATGTCAAAAGCAAATTTTTTAGAACTTGAGGGAAAAATTAATGAATATGATTACAAGAATAATCTGCAAGTCTCGAACACTATTTTAAAGGACTCACAAAAAAAAAAAAAACACCCAAACAACACTCTTTGCAAAGATTTAAAAGATAAATGCAGTGTAGTGTGCTCATATTACTAAAAATATTATTACCCTAACAAAATATACTGTGGGACAATGGCTAGGACATTATGATGTCATTTCATCAATAATTAATACTAAAGTACTCTTGCTGAGATACAAAGTTAATTTGGAGATGCCTGGAATCATAGATCTCCTATCTGGATGAAACCCACTGTGCCAACCCCCTGTTATTACAGGTTGATTTTTACAGTTGAGGAAACTGAAGAACAGACAAGCAACTTTCAAGGTCATCTAGACATTCACTGGTAGATCCAGAGCAAGGATCCAGGAATATGTTTTTGCTCAGAAGAACCCATGAAAATGAGTTAAAATGACCTGGACTTTTTGTTATTATACTTAATAGCTGTTGGAAGGGAGGACAGGTTACTTAACCTCTGTGAGTTCTCATTTCCAAGCAGAACAAAGAACGTAATTATCACCACCTCCCAGCATTGTGTGAAGTTAATTTGAAGTAATTGTGTGAAAGCACCCTACAAATATAGTGGCCTTGCCAGTGGAATACTAATGCATATTTTGGTATCTAAAAGGGAGCAGTCACTAATGAGCTCTGTAAGAAACCAGAATGCTATGCTGCCCTATCAGGGAGCACTTTACTTCTTAACCTCTCACCAAGATTAAAAATGACTGATACAGATATCCCCTTGGTTCCTCAGACTGCCTTAAAAACAGGAAATTGGTTCTTGCAAATCAATACTTACTCTAGCTCTAACTATAACTTTAACAGCTGTTTCATCTATCTTAAATAGAACTAGCTATACTGCTGAAATCTGAGTATATTCCATGTGACTGGCAGTTTTTTCCCCTAAAGCTATAACTGAGCTTGTTGGATAAAGGTTAATTGCTAACTGTGGAGTGCTAATGATACCACATTGATGAAATTACAGGATCACGGATAGAGAAAGGGCTCCTAACACACTGGAAGCTACAGGGAAGCTCTAAATAATAGTTATCGATTTGTTTCTCTGAAGGCCACTAAGTAGCACAAACTACTCAGAAGAACAAAAATTATCCACAGGGTTTCCTTTCATTTATAATTTATTTCTTGGCTTCCATTTTCAACTTACCAATAGCAAATTATAATTTTAATAATTATATGTCTCAAAATAAGTAGTTTCTGTCTTGGAGAAAGAAATACTGCAAATTACTCTTTTATTCCCCTAAATTGAGTTGGGTCTCCTCTGTTGAGTGTGTTACAATAAAAGCATAATAATAATTAGGCCAGGTGCGGTGGCTCACACCTGTAATCCCAGCACTTTGGGAGGCCAAGGCAGGTGGATCAGCTGAGGTCAGGAGTTCAAGACCAGTCTGGCCAACAAAGCAAAACCCCATCTCTACTAAAAATACGAAAATTAGCCGGGCATGGTGGCGCACTCCTGTAAACCCAATTACTCAGGAGGCTGAGGCATGAGAATGGCTTGAACCCGAGAGGTGGAGGTTGCAGTGAGCCAAGATCCTGCCACTGCACTCCAGCCTGTGGGACTCTGTCTCAAAAACAAAAGCATAATAGTAATTAGACAGTCGTTCTTAAACCTCATGGCTTTAAGACAAAAGAAGGACTGAAAGAGTGAGTTCAAAGTATTTAAAGATAGGTAACTTCAGAAGATGTCTCATGATCCTTATTTCCTGAATTAGACTTCCCTCTTGCCTGAATTTGTCCCTAGAATTTGTCTCTATGACTTGTCCCATCTGGCAGTAGATCAAGCCCCATTTATTCTCAGCTGGTGCCTTCCTACAATATCATTTTCATCACTGTTAGCATATTTTGAGTGAGTACCTCAGACCAGGCTCTGTTGAATTTTATGTGCATTGTGTCATTTAGTCATATCCACCATAGGAGCTTGGTATTGAAACCCCCTTTGCAAAAATCATAACTGAGAAAATTACATACAGTGAAAGACCTGATCTAAGCATCTCCATTTTGCTTCCAACCTCCAAGCTGTCTTTGTCCATTCCTAGGTGTAGGCTGAACTAACTTTGGAAGGAACTTAGTTTATAGTTTAGCTTTGAGACAAAGACAATAACAGCGCTTTCCCAAAAACAAACCCTCTTTTTGCTTAGGGACTAGACTGCCTTTGCAGGACTAAAAATTGGCTACAAGATTAGAAATTATGGTTTAGGAGTCATGCAGCTGGAGGCTGCAACATTCTAAACTTCCCCAAATTGCTCTTGGGGATAACATCACTACTGTAAAACCTAAGACCTGCGCTTGAGATATTTTGCAGACCCTTCACTCAGTGGATCAGCTGGCACCACCCAGGTCAATAAACTGGCTCACCTAGACTTGTGGCCGCCACCCAAGAACTGACTCAGCCCAAGAGGACAGCTTCAATTCCCTATGATTTCATGTCAGACCTGACCAATCAGCACTCTTGACTCACTGGTCCCCTACCCACCAACTTATCCTTAAAAACTCCAATCCCCAAATTTTCAGGGAGACTGATTTGAGTAATAATGAGTAATAATAAAACTCTGGTCTCATGCGGGCTCTGCGTGAATTACTTTCTCTATTGCAATTCCCCTGTCTAATAAATCCACTGTCTAGGCAGCGGGCAAGGTGAACACATTGGGCGGTTACAGTATTATCTCCATTTGACAGTTGAGAAAACTGAAGCCAAGGGAACTGATTCACCTCCCTGATGTCCAGAGTTGGGAATGTCAGGGCTGGGACTGGACTCGTGCATCCACATGGACCACCCAGAGCAACAGTTTAGAAAATATTCTTCCTTTGCACTTGCCCAGCTTCTTCCTCAGGGATCCAGATTTTTCTAAGACACTCATTTTCCTATGAAAATTCAGTACACCTGAGAGATCTCTACCAAGTCCTGCGTGGTTTTATTAAGTATTCTGTAAAGCAAAAACTGTTTCTCTAAACTCATAATACTGCTGACACCAAACGTGTGGGTATTCCACACCGAGCAATTCTCCAGTCCTCTGCAGACTCCAACTGAGTGTCCAACAGTTTAGTTTAATTCTGACTAGCCACCTGGAATTAGTGCAGACCCCAAAGGTTGAGGACTCAGTCCTATAAGACTAAACCCTAGCTTCAAATGCCTATGGCAAGTAGTGGATTCCTGGAGTACTCATGGTTTGAGGTCCCCAAATGCCACTGGGATCTTGACCCCAGTTGGCATCTGGGCTCGTGACACTGTCACAAGATGGAATTCAAGGATGGGCTGAAAAAGTCAAAGTGCAGAGGTTTATAGCAAAGAACAATACCTCTCAAGAGGGGAGTGTGGGCATACACAAGGGAGTGGGTCTTCTATCTGTATGGGTTTCTTTAACCAGGCGGTGGGATATTCATGAAGATTCCTGGAAAAAGGTGGAGATTTCTTGGAACTGTGGTGCCACCCATTTTTACAGCAAATATGGGTATTCCTGGAACTGACATGCCCTGGTGGGTGTGTGATTTAGGATGTTAATGAGCAGATAGTGAGATCTAAGGTGAAACCTAGGTCAAATCCAGTACAATGTTGGGTCCAGTCAGTCTTAGCCAGCTTGATCCACAGGGTCTTCCAGTTTTTTTGGTGGTCATGTGAAACTGCTGCCTGCAAGTGTCTATTCTCCTGTGACCACCTTGCTTCATTCCTGTCTCACCATAACCACACCTCCTCAGTTTTGATAATTTACTGTGACAGCTCACAGAACTCAGGGAATCACTTCGCCTACTCATTGCCAGTTTATCGAAGGATACAGATGAACAGCCGGATGAGAGGTACCTAGAGCAAAGTCTGGAAGGGCCCTGAGCACAGGAGCTCTGTCCCTGTAAGTAGGGTACGTCACCTTCCTGTCTTGTGTTCACCAACTTACAAGCTCAAGAACTCCTTCATTTAGGCTTCTTACCATGGTTCCACTACATTAGCATGATAGATTGAATCACTGGCCATGGGTTAACTCAATCTCCCCAGAGGATAGTTACCACCCTCTAATCACAGGATCAATTTTTTTTCAATTTTTTTTTATTTTTATTTTTATTTTTTTAGATGTAGTCTCACTCTGTCGCCCAGGCTGTAATGCAATGGCACTATCTCTGCTCACCGCAACCTCTGCCCCACCGGGTTCAAGAGATTCTCCTGTCTCAGCCTCCAAAGCAGCTGGGACTATAGGCACGCACCACCACGCCTGGCTGATTTTTGTATTTTTAGTAGAGATGGGGTTTCACCTTGTTGGCCAGGATGGTCTCCAACTCCTGACCTCAAATGATTCGCCCACTTCAGCCTCCTAAAGTGCTGGGATTACAGGTGTAAGCCACTGCACCTGGCCTCACAGAGTCAATTTCTTTGGCAACCAGGGCTCGCCCTCCAAGAGTCAGCTAATTAGCATAACTTAGATACAGTTGAAAAGGGTTTATTATGAATAACAAAAGACACTCCTATCACTCCTCCTACTCAGGGAGTTACAAGGGTTTTAGAAACTTTCAGCCAGGAGCCAAGGGCAGAAACCAAATACATTTCCTATTATATCACATTTTAAATCAATATGAAATAGTGGACCCAGGCAATTCAGTGTTTGGTGTAAACTTGGATCACACATTACCAAAGATCACTCACTTACACCTACAAACACACTAAAGGATAATAGAAGAGAAATTATTTGTAGGACCAAAGAGGAAGGAATAATTTGTTATACTTTAAAGGAATCAAGGCAAAGCAGCTGAGATTTAAGCTGAATCTCAAGATCTTTCTTGATATATATATATATACACATATATATATATTCCTTAAAGCAGGGGCCTGAAATGGGTCCTTGGCCTATTAGGAACCCAGCTGCACAGCAGGAGGTGAGCTGCTGGCAAGCGAAGTTTCATCTGTATCTAGAGTCACTTCCCATCACTCACATTGCCACCTGAGCTCCACCTCCTGTCAGATCATCTGCTGCATTCGATTCTCATAGGAGTGTGAACCCCATTGTGAACTGTGTATGCGAGGGATCTAGGTTGTGTGCCCCTTATGAGAATCTAATGCCTGATGATCTGTCACTGTCTCCCATCGCCCCCAGAAGGGATTGTCTAGTTGCAGAAAAACAAGCTCAGGGCTCCCAGTGACTCTACATTATGGCAAGTTGTATTATATATTACAATGTAATAATAAAGTGGACAATAAATGCAATGTGCTTAAATCATCCTGAAACTATTTCCCCCTCCCTTCACCCCGATTCATGGAAAAACTGTCTTCCATGAAACCCATCCCTGGTGCCAAAAAGGTTGGGAATCACTGCCTTAAGGGATACCAAATCTATTCTGTAGTCTAACTTCCAAGCCCCAGAATTAAAAGATACAGAAATTATTATTAATCTATTAATACAATTTTGGGGGGAAAAAACCCAAAATTATGTGACTACTGTAAACTACAAAAGTCTACAAATTAAAAAGTCGTTGTAAAATAGGGCCTCATTTCATCCATTTGTTTTAGATCTGTGACTTCAATGCTTTGAAATTAGAGATGTGGTCTGTAGCAATGACTGGATCAGAAAGAATAGGAAACAGGCCAGTGCAGCAGCCAATGCCTGTAATTCCAGCATTTTGGGAAGCCAAGGTGGGTGAATCACCTGAGGTCAAGAGTTCGAGACCAGCCCAGCCAACATGGTGAAACCCCATCTCTACTAAAAATAGAAAAATTATATGGGCATGGTGGCAGGCACCTGTAATCCCAGCTACTTGGGAGGCTGAGGCAGAAGAATCGGTTGAACCGGGAGGCAGAGGTTGCAGTGAGCCGAGATCATGCCATTGCACTCCAGCCTTGGCTACAAGGTGAAACTCCGTCTCGGAGACAGACAGACACCAACAGACAGACAGACAGACAGACAGACAGACAGAGAGAGAAACATTCTCAAGTATAAGGCATTTCAGAGCAAAGAACTCTGCCATAATGAAATTAGAAAAGTAGGTAATTAAGTCTCCACACACAACTGTCATATTTGCGTTAATGAATTCTTCAGTGTTTATAGAAGTTCTCCCCCAGCTGTCCTCAGTTTGTCATAGCTCTAGTGAGAAGAAAATAATCACTGCAGTCATGAAAACAGAATTCCCAAGCTAGTTGGAACATTATTTTTAGTCTAGTTTAATGCCATTCTCATACATAACGAAGGACACGAAGGTCCAGTGAAGTTAAACGACAGGACAAAATGTCAAAGCCAAGCCACATAGTGGCTGAGCCAGGACTGCAACTGGTATCTTGCAGGTCCTAATTCGCCACCCTTTCAGCCCACCTTGGTTTCTTCCAACACCTTTTGACCTCTTGTAATTCAGTACAGGCAGGTGAAACCACGTCATTCCCTCTCTTCCCCGAGAGGTCATTTAAGCACGTGAGTCAGGAGATCATAGGAGAACATAATTCTGTTTTCACTATGAGTCCATTTTCTCTACTTTTATATTGCTACTTAATAGTCCGTTCTTCATCAAAAAACACATCTCTCTCAAAATGATCTCTGCTTGCAGAAACCCTGAGACCTTTCTAGGGGGTTTCCATAGAAGCAGTTTCTGAAAACAACAACAACAAAAATATGACTCAGTTTTGGCTATAGGGCTACATGTGTCCTCTGATTTCTTGCTGGGGCAGTTGGCCTTTCAGGGTCAACTGCCTTTTTCTGGGATCTCAGGTGTGCGTTCGCCTTGCTCCTACTTTGTCTTATCTGGGGTCTTTCAGAATGAAATTATAGGGGGTACCGTTAGAAAAGATTTGAGACTCCTTTTCTCTGCCCAGCAATGCAGAAGTCATGCGAGCTCTCTCATTAGTCTTACGTTGTTTTGCTGAATTTTTAGGCAGAAGTTCTTTAACTGAATTTTATATTGTTAACTTTCCCCAGTTAAAGAAACTTCTCACTAGCTAAGACTTAGTGGTTCCAAAGGGTGTACACTGGCTTCATTGAGTATTTCTGGGTACCCATGCTTCCTCTAAAACCCCTGAAACAGCAAGTTACTTGTTAGAAAGGCAAAGCCCTGGACCCCACCAAGTCAAAATTTGCATTTTTTCATGCTTCTCAGGTGCTTCTAATGCATCTGAAATTTTGAGAACCTCTGCCACAAAGATATCAAGTGGAGAATTGGGGTAAATTCTACCGGGGTAAGATGCTCTAAAACCTTGCTGCTCAATGTGTAATTTACAAACCAGCTTTAGCATCATCACCTGGGAGCTTGTTAGAAATGCACCCCCATACCAAACCTACTGAACTAAAAAATCTGCATTTTAATAAGATCCTCAGGTTATTCTTTACACAGTGAAAATTGAGAAGCACAGTTCTAACAGACTTTTGCCTGAGAAGTTAGGAAACGAAGGCCAAATTCATTTCTCTTGCTTGAATCACTCGGATAATTGCTACTCTCTTCCCTTGCCTTTTATAAGATAGTTAGAGCTTTAGGCGAAAGCCATCTTTGATAGTATTTTAAGAGATGCCAGGTTCCCCAGGGCTGCCTGAGGAATTCTTATATGGAGGCAAATTCTCAGAGCACTGCTGACAAAGACAACACCCTCCGGGCATTGCAGACAGCTGCTGGGGAAAGAGAGCTTGCCTGGGGAAAGGCCAAGCAGCCGCTTCCTTGCCTGAAATCCTTGAGTCTGGCTGAAGGTTGATGAATGGAGCCTGACTCTAGGTTTATTTTCCCATTTAATTCACTGAAAAACTGGAAACTCTAAATATTAATCCCAATGAAGAGAGTCGTAAGTGATTCTTACTGGCAAACGTAGCTTTTCCAGACTGGACCCTCCTCCTGTAAAGTTACAATTTCACTTTATTATCCAATTAGCCAACTGAGTGAACTGTTTCCTTCCAAATACACCTATTTTCTGTGAAAATAACTGGTGGAAATTACTGGTCTTCAGGTCAGAAATCCTTGCTCATTTGTTGGTTTTATTGTGAGGCCTTCTTGAGCAAATCATTTAACCATTCTGGGTCTTGTTTATAAAATGGGGATGATGATGCCTGACACAAACTGTTTAGCGTCAGGTCTTATTTATTTTCTTTTTAAGATAAGGGGAAGGTCTTTTTAAGCATACTTTGAAAGCTTTAAGGCATCTTACAGATGTAATTTTTTATGTCAAATTGATAAGCATTAAGTCATAGCTGACAGATTTCTATTCTTCACATGTTCACAGAATACCTGTTTTTCTCCTTCTGTGGTCCACCAATAGTAATCTCGAATTGAGATCTAACACTAATACCTACGGTGCCCTTCCAGACGCCACCTTCGCACACTCAATTTGCCGTCCTTTATCTTTTATCTCCCAGCCAGGCTTCTGTAATGCAACACCACTTGTGCCAACGCGGTCACTGACAGTACATTTTGCAAATGAGATCCTTTGGCATGCTAGATCTGATATTTCTCTGAAGTCTAGACACATTCCAGTGTGCCTACTCCATTATTTATGCATAGGTCTGCCATTTAGTTATGCAAGCTCTTTATGATAAAACTTACCTTCCCATCCTGTTTAGACGGTATAGGTTAACAAATTAGAGAAATTCCTGACAACTGGCATAGTGCTTTACATTTTGCACTAGACTATAACAGGCAAGATCTCATTTTGACTTTTGTGAAAACCTCATGAGCTCTACGGGGTAGGGCACTTGAATCCATTATCTAAACTTCAAAACAACTTATCCCAAAGTCGCTAGCTAATAAATGGCAGATGTGAATCAAACCCAAATCTTCAAGCTCTGACCATGATACTTGGGTACCTTACAGCATGAATGAGGGCCAGGGTGAACTGCAGAGCAGAAAGTGAGGTAGAAACCGGAACCCCCACTCCTTCAGGACTAAGTCTCACACAAGTGCATGCACATACCCACACCCTCCTCTGGGTTCCCAGAACACTACTCTTATATTTTCACTTTTGTACTTATTACATTTTCTTTTTATGTGTTGCTTAGTCCATCTGTATTGTAACAAAATACCTGACACTGGGTAATTCATGTTGGGAATAACGTTCAAAATCCTAAGGAAATTGAACACTCAAAGGATTCTTAGCAAAGCAATTTTACTTCTGCGCAGAGGGGTGCTTCTCCTTGGCCAGTCGCCATGAGAGCACACCTGAATAAACGGGCACAAGAGCCTTTATTCCTGACGCAAGTCCTGCCCCTGTACCCTTTCCCCATTGGCCGGGGTCTGGCCGTACAATCTGAACTAATCCCAGTTGGCTAAACGTTTGAAATTTTTTTAGATAAGGTGGCCACGTAAGGGAGAGAGGGGAAAGGGGAAGTGGTGTCTGCAATGAGCTAGAGAGCGAGTCTTTCCAAATAAGGAAAGGAATGTGAGCTGGTACTGATAACGCCTGGCACCGTGGCATGTCTGGGCATGTAACAAAGGCAAAAAGGAAGAAAAAGAGGAAAAGGAAAAAGGCGTTGGCGGGGGAGGGGGGTGGCGGGGGGATGGGTACTATGAATTAAAGAATAAAGGATTGATCAGGCTATTTGAAGAGAAACCTCTTCATATCCCACATTCATAAAGAAGAAAAATGTATTTTCTCACAGTTCTGAAGGCTGAGAAGTCCAAGATACCAGAAGATTCATTGTCCAGTGAAGGTTGCTCTGCTTCCGAGAGGACGCCTTGTTGCCACTGCAGCCTCATGTGTGGAAAGACAAGAGGGCAAGAGCTAACTGAATGTGGTGTGAAGCCTCTTTTATAATGGCCTTAATCCCACTTAGGAGGAAGAAGCTCGCAGGACCCAATCACCTCTCAAAGGCCCCACCTTTTACTATTATCACATTGGCAACTTCGCAGGACCCAATCACCTCTCAAAGGCCCCACCTTTTACTATTATCACATTGGCAACACCTGATTTTGGAGGCAACTCATTCAAACCACAGAGTGTGTCTTTACTGGTTTCTGAGCTGCTGGAGAGAAGATAATACAGCTTTTTTTATATTTGTAGCTTCAGAACTGAACACAGTGTCTGGCACTTAGTTTCATGCTGTAAGTATTTGTTATGAATTTCAAGAGTTCATGTGTATGCACTGAAAAAAAAACAACAAAAAAACACTGTGTGTTCAATGTGCTCTAATGTATGAGGCCTGTTTTAGTTTTCAGGCCGCTAGAACAAGACTTCATAGACTGAGTGCCTTAAACAACAGAAATTTATTAACAGGACTCTCACAGTCCTGGAGTCTAGGAAGCCTGAGATCAGGATGCCAGCATGGTCAGGCTCCAATGAGAATTGTTTTCCTAGTTTTCTCACATGGTGGATAGAAACAACTGCTCTCAGATCTCTTCTTATATGGGAAAAAAATCCCATTAAGAAAATTCCACCTTCATGACTTAATTACCTTCCAAAGGCCTCATCTCCAAATATTATCACAGTGGGGATGAGGGTTTCAATGTATGAACTGGTGGGGAAAACAAATATTTAGTCTATACCACAGCCCGATTTAGAAAATCTATCTAAACCCATACAGCCCATTGTCAAGTTAGACCTGTAGCTTTAAAATTAAACACCACCCCAGTCATTAGATAAGTCATTAAATAAGACAAATTGATTACCCAAATAATTAGATAAATCATTAAATAAGCACTGCTTATTTAGACATTATAGGCTAGAGGCTAGGAGCACAGATGAACGCAGGCTACCTGGATTGGGACTGGCTCCCCTAGCTGTGAGTCCTTGAATAAGTTACCTTGCCTCTCAGTGCCTCGGTTACCGCATTTGTAAAATGAGGGGAAATATACTCATCCTTCAGTATCTGTAGGGCATTAGTCCCAGGCCCTCCAGAGGATATCAAAATCCATGGATGCTCAAGTCTCTGATATAAAATGGCATACTATTTGCATATAACCTATCCACATCCTCCTGTATACTTCAATCCATCTCTAGATAACCTATAATATTTAATAAAATGGAAATGCTATGTAAATAGTTGTTATACTGTGTTTTTAAAATTTATATTATTTTAAAATTGTTGTATTGTTATTTTCTATTTTTTTTCTTTCAAATATTTTTCATCCTCATTTGGTTGAATCCACGGATGTGGAGTCCATGGAGATGGAGAGCTGACAGTATTTCTTGGGGTTGGGAGGATTAAGTGAATTCATATTTATAGGTCACTTAAGCATACTAATAAGTGTTAATCTTACTGTTATCATTAGAACCATCATTTCCCATTTCATTTGATTAGCACCAACAACTTCCAAAACTTCCAACAACTTTCCAAGCATTCTTAATGTTACAGGTCAGATAATACCAAGTTTTATCTCTGTTCTTATTCCAAGGTCATCAAATGATGTCAAATCATCACATAACTTCACTCGACCTATCCAAATATTATACATGTGTTTATTTTGTACCTACTGTTTACATGACACTATTCTCTAGAATTACACTGTCCAATACCATGTGTGGCCACATAAATTTACATTTAAATTAATTAAAAATAAATAGAATAAACAATTCAGTTCTTCAGGCGCACTGGCCACATTTCAAGTACCAATTCGCTGGCTGCCACATTGGACAGTACAGATAAAGAAAATTTTCTTCATGGTGAAAAGTTCTGCTGGACAGAGCTAACTACAAATACAGAAACAGCAGTACGCCTTCATGAAGCTGGCATGCTACTAGAGAAGATAAATATTAAACACATAAATACATAATAACTATGAATTAATTATCTTTATCAAGAAACACATTATATTCAGTTACTAAAATATATTATTAGAAAAATTAATTTTTTTGTATAATTCCTAAACTGCTACATAATTAAATATGTTAAACTTATAACTGTTTTACTAATTACAAAAGTAAAATATGTTTATTGTAGAAAATTTAGAAGATACAGAAAGTATAAAAAGGAAAATCAAAGTATACATAATATTATTTTACAGACGATCCATAGTGCATGTATTCTGCAATTTTTCTTCATTATCTGTACTTTATACATTTTACCATGTCAATCTTCAAAATATGATTTTCAGTGTCTACATAATAGAACAGTTTGTGAATGTATCACTATTTATCTTCTCACTGATTCACTGAAATTTAGGTTGTTGTAACAATTTTTATTCTAACATCTAAAAAAATTCATATATATAAATCTTCGCCTTTTTGTTTCTTCGTGACAAATTCTTAGAAGTGCCATTTCTGGGACAAAGTTACTAAATAGCTGTAGCATTTTTTTTTTTTTTTTTTTTTTTTTTTTTTTTTTTTTTTTTTTTTGAGACAAGGTCTGGCTCTGTCGCCCAGGTTAGAGTGCAGTGGCGCAATCTCTGCTCACTGAAACCTCTGCCTCCCACACTCAAGGGATTCTCATGCCTCAGCCTCCTGAGTAGCTGAAATTACAGGTGTGTGCCACCGTGCCCAGCTAATTTTTGTATTTTTAGTAGAGATGGAGTTTTGCCATGTTGGCCAGGCTGGTCTTGAACTCCTGGCCTCATGTGATCTGCCCACCTCGGCTTCCCAAAGTGCTGGGATTACAGGCATGAGTCACGGCACCCAGCCCAGTTTTAGACTCTTAAGTCATACTAAAAGAAGACTTTCTAAGAATCTTCTGAACTTATTTGCACACACACATATTTGTTCACCCTTTGCAAAACTGTATATCTTATTTTCTTTAATTGTGAAAATATTTTATTTAAATTTGGGTTTCTTTGATTAATTGCGAGGATGAGCAGCACTTCATAAACAGTCATTCCTCAGTATAGGTGAGGATTGGTTCCAGAAGATCCCCTCCATACCAAAATCCACATATGCTAAAGTCACACCGCCAGCCTTATGGATCCCGTGTGCTTGAGAGCTGGCCCTCAAATATGTGGGTCTCCCATACCATGAATACTGTATTTTCAATTTGTGTTTGGCTGAAAAAAAAATGCACACATAGCGCATATAAGTAGACCCACACAGTTCAAAGCCCTGTTGTTCAAGGATCAACTGTATTTATTCATCATTTATATTTTATCTCTAAACTATCTCTTTTAGTTTTGTAAACATTTTTCAAGTGAAAAACTATGTGAGCTCTTTGTATTTTAAGGATATTAAACTTTTGCCTTTATAATTTTTGGCAAACATATTCTCCAGCTTATTGAATATCATAGTTGTGTTTCTACTTTTTGATACATGCAAAAGTTTCAAAACTTTTATGTTGCAAATTTCTTTCATTGTTTTTAAGTTTTGAAAGGTCCATGTGTTTAGAGGAAGCCCTAACACATAATGAGTGCTCTATAAATACTTGATAAATGAATGGACGAATAAATTAATGAAATATTTGACCTACACTGACAAACTATAGCCTCATTCTTTTTTCTACAGAGCAGGTCAGTTCTCCCAGTCATTTAAATATGACCTGAAACTACAAGAAAACTTGGCATTAGTACTGAATTTCTGATAATAACATAGTCAGTATCTGGGGAATTACCACAACATATTGTCTCCCTGACAGAAGCCTCCCACAAAGCCCAAGACCCTGCATTTTGTGCACATCCAGTCCCGAGACAGTCAATCTCCAAATTTTCCATGCCATAGGATCAATGCTTTCTGATAGTTGTAGTTTTTTAAAGTAGTATCTTTACCCGTTATTTTATGCATGTTTAGAATTTACTTCCACTTCTTCACATTTCTACCTGGCTTTTTCTGTCCTCTTTCTTCTGTTATAATCTTGAGCACACATGCATGATCAAGACGGATAATTGAAGGTCAGTGGCATGAGGCATGAAAAATGCAAAAGAAGTTCTCTGCTTCTCAAAGTTCTATCATAAAATCATAGTGATCCAATTTATAGTTCAGGGAAAGGACCTAGGACAGCATATACATGGGCAAATACACTTGTTTCCATTGACTGCTCATAGGAATGGCCATGTTAATTCATTAGATCTGCTGCTGATCTCCCACTAATATAACACACCCTACTCATAATGAAGTACTTGCCATTCTCCAAACGTGCTCTTCCCTCCCATTTACCTCTTTGGGGCACATCAATTTCATAAACCTGAAATGTCCTAGTCAGCTTTGTGTTTTACCTAATGTATTAGTTCATTTTTATGCTGCTAATAAAGACATACTGGAGACTGAGTAATTTATAAAGGAAAGAGGCTTAATTGACACAGTTCAGCATGGCTGGGAAGCCTCAGGAGACTTACAATCATGGCAGACGGGGAAGTAAATGTGTCCTTCTTCACATGGCAGCAGGAAAGAGAAGTGCTGAGCAAAACGGGGAAAAGCCCCTTACAAAATCATCAGATCTTGTGAGAACTCACTTACTATCACGAGAACGGCATGAAGGCAATGGCCCCCATGATTCAATTATCTCCACCTGGTCTTTCACATGACATGTGGGGATTATGGGAGCTACAATTCAAGATGAGATTTGGGTGGGGACACAGCCAAACCATATCATCTGACAAAGTTCTATTCATTCTTCAAGTTTCAGGGAACATGTTGCCTCTTCTGATACATATATATTATATTCTGATGCATATATATTATATATATAATATAATACATATATAATATATATTTAACACATGTATTATATTGAATCAGACTCTTATTTCTCCTCATTATTTCACCACCAGCTTCTTATTCACTTTATAACTTTCAAAACATTGTTTTTATAACTACTTCTTTTTTCAACTTTTAGTTTTGATATAATTATACATTCACAGGAGGTTGCAAACAGGATACAGAGGACACCCCTGAACATTTCATCCAGACTTCATCATTCATTATATTTTACATTGCTATAGTAAAATATGAAAACAAGATAGTGACATGGTAAAACATATGTTTATAGGTCTATGCTATGTCATCACACATATAGACTTGTGTCACCTCCATGAGTCTAGCTGCATTACTGTTCCATCACCACATGACCTTCATGTTACTCATTTGCAGTCACCCCCACCATCCACCCCACCATCTAGAAGCCATAATTTCTTCTCAATAACCATAATTTTTCATTTTGAGAATGTTATAGAAATGAATCATACAGTACATGACCTTCTGAAATAGACTTTTTAAAATATAATGCCCTTCAAATATAATTTATATGTTAGAAATTGTCATTTTATTTTTTATTTTCTGTCTTATTCTTTGTTGTTTCTATTTTTATTTCTTTTCCTGCATTTCTATAGGTTATTTGAACTTTTTTTTAGTTTCATTTTGATTTGTCTATAGTGTTTTTATGTATATTCCTTTGGATAGCCTTTTTAAAAGTTGCTCTAGGTATTATATAATATACACATCTTGTTATGGTCATTGGCCAACAACATTTTATCAGTTCAAATGAAACCTGAATGCTCTCTTTGAATCCCTTTACACTCTCCCATTCATAATTGTCTTGAAATTTTCCTCTACATGAATTGAGAATGACATCAGACAGCGTTGTTATAATTTTTGCTTCAACCATCGAATATAATTTAGAAAATTAAAGAGTTGAAGAAAAGTCTATTGTATTTTCCCATAGTTTTATCCTTTCCATAGCTATTCTTCCTTTCTGATGTTCTAATATTTCTTCTTTTATCATTTCCTATCTGTTTACAGAATTTTGTTTAGCCATTATTTTAGGGTAGATCTATTGGAAACAAATTCTCTTACCTTTCCTTCACCTGAGAATGACTTGATTGTTCCTTTATTCCTCATAGTCAATTTCACCATCTATAGAATTCTGGGTTGACAGTTCTTTTCTTTCAGTATTTGAAAAATATTGTGCCTCTTCCTTCTGGCTTTCATATTTCTAATAAGAAATCTATCATCTACCTGCTTTTCCCCTTTAGGTGTTATTTTTCTCTGACTGCTTTCAAGGTATTTGTCTTTAGTTTTTAGAAGTTTTCTTATGATATGTTTTGATATGGATTTCTTTGATTTCATCTTTATGGGTTTTTTTTTTTTTTTTTTTTTTTTTTAGCTTCTTGAATCTGTAGGTTTGTGTCTTTTGCCAAATTTGGGGAATTTTCAGGTATTATTTATTTCCTCAAATGCTTTTTCGGGTCCATTCTATTTCTCCCCTTTCTAAGACTCTGATGACACAAATGTTAGAGCTTGAAATGTAGTCCCACAGGTCTCTATGGTTGTGTTCATTTCTTTGCTCAGTCTATTTTATCTCTGTTGTTCAGAGTGGGTAATTTGTATTGTTCTATACTCAAGTTTAATAAGTAATTCCTCCGTCCTCTTTGTTTTTCTTTTGAGGCCATCCAGTGAGTTTTTTATTTCAACTATTACATCTCCATTTAGCTATCCTTTATATTTTCAACTTCTTTACTGAGACTTTCTGTGTTTCTTCCAAGAGTGTGTATTAATTTTTGTGAAAAGAGTTTTATCATGACTGCTTTCAAATCCTTGTCAGATAATTCTAATGTCTGTGTCATCTCAGTGTTGGCATCTGTTGATTTCTTTTGTCATTCAATTTCAGATTTTCCCAGTTTGTTGTAAAATGTGCAATGCTTTATTGACACCTAGAAGTTTACAGCATTATGTCATAATAGTATGGTGTTTATTTTTTAATTTTTTTATAAGTTCAACTTTTATTTTAGATTTAGGGGGTACACGTGCAGGTTTGTTCTATGGGTACATTGCATGATGCTGAGGTTTTGGATACAAATTATCCCGTTAGCCAGGTAGTGAGCATAGTACCCAATAGGTAGTTCTTCAAATCTTTCCCCCTCCCTTCCTCTTCCTTCTAGTAGTCCTCAGTGTCTATTGTTCTCATCTATGTCTAGCTCTCACTTATAAGTCGGAACATGTGATATTTGGTTTTCTGTTTCTCTGTTAACTTCCTTAGGATAATGGCCTCCAGCTGCATCGATGTTGTTGCAAAGAACATGATTTGATTCTTTTTTATGGTTGTGTAGTATTCCATGGTGTATATATACCACATTTTCTTTCTCAGATCCATTGTTGATGGGCACCTAAGTTGATTCTATGTCTTTGCTACTGTAAATAGTGCTGCAATGAACATGAGTCCATGAGTCTCTTTGGTAGAACAATTTATTTTCTTTTGGATATATACCCAGTAATTGGGTTGCTGGGTCAAATGGTTGTTCCGTTTTAAGTTCTTTCAGAAATCTTCACACTATGTTCTATAGTGACTGGAACTCATACACTTTTCCACCTACAGTGTAAAAGCATTCCCTTTTCTCCACAGATACTATGATTTTTATTTAAACCTTGTATTTCAGTAGGCCTCCTCTGACATCATACCAGCAAGGGAAGGTGGATATCTCCTCACTAGTGCCCAATGAGGGTTGAAGTCCAAGTTCTCCACTTGGCCTCCACTGATGTTCTAGCAGGAGAGAGGAAACTCATCCCTTCTGTTCCCCAGGTATCCTCCACTGACCCTATGGTAGGGAGTCCTTGTTACTCTTGCCAGATGGTGGTAAAAGTCCTAGCTCTCAATTTAGCCATCTATGATAACAATGGTAGATAGGGCAGATGAGTGGTGGCTTTCAACCACCACTGCACAACCACGATGTGGCTACAATTTTCACATGTATAAGAAATTAGTTTGACAAAGATATGCTATATGACAAATATTAAACAAGATGCTGAGAATGAAAGATAAGTTTCACATACTTCTCCAAACTATAAGCTGTGACAGACTTCTAAATTTGCCACCAAACTGTCAGTCCTTGCAAAAGAAACTTGTCCTGCCTGAATTGACAATTTATCTGCAGTTTCTTTCTTTTATTTATTTTGGAGACTCTAAACTCTGAAGAGAGAGAGAGACTCATGAATTAATATTTCAAAACACTTGAAGAATTCTAATGCTAAGGAAGCCATTGCAATCAATAATCAGAATAGCAATTTACCCAAGATTAAATTCATTTTATTGAACAGCTTGATAGAAACTTTAAAATAACCATATTATGTATGTTCAAGGAGATAAACAAAGGCATAATTGCCATCTTAAAACGGATATAATGTCTTGAAACAACAACAAAAAAAGAAATCAAGCAGGTCAATTGATTTCAAGAATCAATTAGATAATATGAACATCAAACATACATTAATCATTGAAATTTTAAAACTACCCTAGGAAGGGCAATAGCTAATCTGAATTCTGAAAAAAAAAATTTGGAAATTTGGAAAATAATACTGAGCTGCTTATACAGAATGCAGTATAGAAACTCAAAAAGAAAAAATATTGAAGAGAAGTTAAGAGAAGAGAACACAGATCAAGAAGTCTAAATACCAAATATTTCATAGAAATTGCAGAAGCAGAGAATGGAAAAAATGGTAGAAGGCTACATTTGAAGAATTAATTGCTAAGAATATTTCAAAATTTATTAAAGTATAAATTTAATTTTTTTTTAACGATGGAGTCTCACTTTGTTGCCTAGGCTGGAGTGCGGTGGCAAGATCATGGCTCACTGTAGCCTCGAACTCCTGGGCTCAAGTGATCCTCCTGCCTCAGTCTCCAGAGTAGCTGGGACTACAGGAATGCACCAACCACTATGACCAGCTAATTTTTCTTGTTTTGTTTAGAGATGGGGTCTCACTATGTTGCCCAAGCTGGTCTTGAACTCCTAGCCTCAAGCTATGCTCCTGCCTCAGCCTCCTGAGTAGCTGGGATTACAGGCATGAGCTACTACACCCTGCTAAAACATGAATTTTAGATCACAAATTTGCTTCAAGAACCAAGCAAGAAACAAAAATAAATTAAAATAAAATAAACCCTTACGTGGTCACATAATGAAAATGCATTTAAAAATGCATCAAGAATAAAGAGAAAAATCACAAAAGCTAGCAAAGGAAAAGAAAAACATTGATAGATAAATTTCTCACAGACAACAAAGGCCAGAAGACAATGGAGTGGCATCTTGCAAGTGTTGCATGAAAATAATAGTCAATCTAGAATGTTTTACCCAATCATGATATTATTTAATCTTTAAAGCAAAATCTTATACAAAGACTAAAACACTACATAATAAATGCTCACTAAAAGAAATCTTAAATCATGTTTTTGAAAAAACATAACAGTGACCACAAATTTTTTAAAAAATTGTATGTAGTTTTGAGCAGGTAGCACATTATGTTAATTATGTCTGGCCTAAAACTGTCTCCTTACATGTTTAAGGTCAGCCTAAAGTTTCACCATACATAACGAACTCTAACCCAATTTGATGTGTGAACAGACTGTAATCTACTCTTGAAAAGAGTAGCCGAGTTCAGCCTATCACAGCAGCTGAACCTCACTCAACTACAGGCAGCCAACTGTTTAAACCAGGTTCACATAAGCAAACACCCAGCTGTAACAGATCCAGCTGTTTCTGTACCTCACTTCCATTTTCTTTACGTTTTTGTCCATAAACACTATCCGACCATGTGGCAGCCCTGGAGTCACTCTGAACTGATTCTTGTTCTGAGGGCTGCCCAATTTATGAATCATTTTTTGCTCAGTTAAACTCTGTTAAATTTAATTTGTCTAAAGTTTTCTTTTAACTGGTGACAAATGCTAAAAGCTTACAGGTATACCATTAGTAGTCTTGCTCCCACCACTATACATCTGGTTCTGCTTCCAAAGACATCAGTGTTTCCAGTTGCTTTCTCTTTCCAAGCATAGATATTTCACACATAAGATTTCATACATATGCAGATTGAGTATCCATTATCTGAAATGCTTGGGGCCAGAAATGTTTAGAATTTCAGATTTTTTCAAATTTTAGAATATGTAAATGTAGATAAGATGAGATATCTTGGGGATGGGATGCAAGTGTAAACACAAAATTCGTGTTTCATATACACTTTATACACCTACCCCAAAAGTAATTTTATACAATATATTTAATAATTTTGTGAATGAAACAAAATTTTGATGGTAATTTTACTGAGATCCATGATATAAGGTCAAATGTAAAATTTTTCACTTGTGTCATCATGTCAGTGCTCAAAAAGTTTCAAATTTTGGAGAAATTCAAATTTTGGATTTTTGAATTAGAGATGCTCTACCTGTACTTGAATACGTAGAGGTATCTTCTGCAAATGATAGCATACTATATGTTCTTTTCTACACTTTGCTTTTTCACTTAAATATATGACAGGAAGTAATATTCACACCAAATTTTTCTTACAATTATTTCTACATATAGTAGAGAATACAAAATTGGAAGCTACTCTAACTAACCTAAATGACCTTGAAAATTACTTCTACTGCTGCCTATTTCCCAATTAACTGTTCTTTCACAAAGAGCTCTTTATGTTCAAAAGCTCTTGTTCACAGGTAAAAACTAATTATTAGGTGATGTCATAATTATAGGTAATCATAGTTTATCTATTTTATATAGTCATTTTACAAACAACAACAGAAATCTCCCTTTGACACTACTATCACGATAATGGAATAATATGTAATGGTTAATAATATCTAGAGGTTAAATTGGTAAAGAAAGCCTGAAATATTTGAAGGAGAGAGCTTTAATTTTTTTGAAACAAGAGTTGGAAAACAATATTATCTTCCACTATAAAAGTAAAGTGGCTTTGCTTCAAAAATGGATCTTATTCCTATCTCTGTCCCCTTAGTGTTGCTGTAACAGAATACCTGAGACTGCATAGTTTACAAAGATACAATGTTTATTTAGCTCATGATTCAGCAGGCTGGGAAGTTCAAGAGCAAAGCACCACATCTGGCCAGCTTTTGGTGAGGGCCACATGCTAGGTCAAAACTGGAAAAAGTGCAGAAGCAACTGGGCATGTACAGAGATAACATAGTGAGAGAGGAAGTGAGAGAGCTTCTAGTGAGCCAAATTCACCTTTTTAAAAAAGAGATGGGGTCTCACTATGTTGCCCAGGCTAGAGTGCAATAGCTACCCACAGGCATGATCATAGCACACTACACCTTCTTACTCCTGAGCTCAAAAGATCCTCCCAAATAGCTTGGACTATAGGTGTGTGCCACTGTACTGGGCTCCAAACTCACTTTTATAACAACCCACTGTCACAGTAGCTAATCTAATCCTGTAAGAATGATAACTCATTCACATCCATGGGAGGGCACTAATCTATTCATGAGGAATCCACCTGCATGACCCAAACACCTCCCATGAGACCCTACTTCCCAGTACCACCACCCTGGGGATCAAACTTCAACATGAGTTTTAGAGGGGACACCCTCAAACCATAGCAATTCCTTTTTAGGAAAAATTTTCAAAATCTAGAAATTCATTGCGGGCAATCTCATAACAAACTGGTTTGATAAAGCATCTCAGGGTTGGTTTTATTTTATTTTTTGAAGTTTTCTCCCCTTCTTTTTCTGCCTGTTCAGAATGTCCAGGGCCAATTTAATATATAATGCATATTACTCACCTTAGCTGAAGATTTCCAGTACATTTTATAAAGAATTCTTGTGGAAACCTGGAAGACTTGAAAACTCTAATGTCAGTGAGTCTAATTTCATTGTTTTGACACTAATTTAATCTTTCCTTTTGGCCACATGTGTCTGTAGAGCCTTCAGAACAAAGGGTTTTTAACATTGCTTTATTCTTGGTGGTAAAACTTTGGAGAACAAGCCTATTGAGGATATTATCTGCCAACAGTATGCCAAAATCTTCCTTAGTAAGTTATATCCAGAGACTGAGTTGGTCAAAGAGATCCTGGAGAATTTGGAGTATACATTTGTTAAAGGTATACATTTCCCTACTGAACAGACCAATATCAAGTTCCAAAACTGAGTCAGTAATAAAAAACCTACCAATCAAAAAAAAGAGAAAAAAACACCTAGACCAAATGGATTCAAAATAGAATTCTGCCAAATGTACAAAGAAAAGCTGATACCAAGACTGCTGAAACTATTTTGAAAAATCAAGGAGAGATTCCTCTCTAACTCATTCTATGAAGCCAGCATCACCTGATACCAAAACCTGGCAAATACACAACAAAAAAAGGAAACTACAGCCAATATCCCTGATGAACATAGATGCAGAAATTCTCAACAAAATACTAGCAAAACAAATTCCACACCACAACAAAAAGTTAATTCACCATGGTCAAGTAGGCATCATTTCTGGGATACAAAGTTAGTTCTATATATTCAAATAAATAAATGTGATTCACCACAAAAAAAAAAAAAGAATTAAAAACAAAAACTATATGAGCACCTCCATAGATGCAGAAAAAGTTTTTGATACAATCAAACATCCCTTGGTGATTAAAAAAACCTCAAGAAACTAGGCATTAAAGGAGCAAACTTCAAAATAGTAAGAGCCATCTATAACAACCTCATAGCCAACATCATACTGAATAGACAAAAACTGAAAACCTTCTCTTCGAGAACCAAAGCAAGAGAAGGATACCCACTCTTACCACTTCTATTCAACATAGTACTGGAAGTGCTAGCCAAAGCAATCAGGCAAGAGAAAGAAATACAAGGCATCCAAATAGGAAAAGAAGTCAAACTATCTCTCTCTTCATGGGTGATATGATTCTATACCTAGCAAATCATGAAGAATCTGCTAAAAGGTTCCTGGAACTAATAAATAACTTCAGTAAAGTTTCAGGATACGAAATCAATGTACAAAAATCAGTATCATTTCTATACACCAATAACACTCAAGCTGAAAGAGAAATCAAGAATGTAATTGCATTTACAATAGCCACACACTCAAAAAAATAAAAAATTCATAGGAATATATCTAAATAAGGAGATCAAAGCACTCTACAAGAACTACAAAACACTGCTAAAAAAAAATTCACAGATGTCACAAACAAATGGGAAAAGATTCCATGCCCGTGGATTGGCAGAATCAATATTATTAAAATGGCCATACTTTCCAAAGCACTCTACAGATTGAACACTATTCCTGTCAGACTACCAATGTCATTTTTCACAGAATGGGAAAGAAACTATTCTAAAAGTCATATGGAACCAAAAAAGGACCCAAATAACCAAAGCAATCCTAAGCAAAAAGAATAAAAAGCTGAAGGCATCATATTACCTGACTTCAAACTACATTAGAAGGCTACAGTAATCAAAAAAGCATGGTACTTGTACAAAAACAAACACATAAACCAATGGAACAAAATAGAGAACTTAGAGATAAAGCTGCATACCTACAACTATCTGATCTTCGACGAAATTGACAAAAATAAACAATGGAGAAAGCTCTTCCTATTCAATAAATGGTGCTGGGATAGCTGCCTAGCCATGTGCAGAAGATGAAATTGGACCCCTACCTTTCACCAAACACAAAAATTAACTCAAGGTGGGATTAAGCCCACAATTGGCCTTTGACTAATAGGAGTTTTAAGTATGTTAAAAATCTTTACTGGACAGTGACAAGAAATTACCAGAGAAAGAGAAGCTTGTGAGCTCACCAAACAAGGATTTCAGTGTAGATTTTGTCTTTCTCAAATGAACTTAAAGGAACCGATGACAGTTAAAGTTTGAATGGAAGAGCCTTCCATTGCTCCACATCTCGTTGTTGCTGTTTACATTCCTTTGCAGAACCTACATCTTCCTGAGTTTTCTAGCAGGTATATGTTGAACACTTCTGTTTTATGGTTAAGACAGAATCAGAGGCCATGGATACTGACAACTGATTTGTCTGTTTTTTTCTGTCTTTTTCCATGACTCTTATCTACTCTTTTATCTTGATTCATAACAAAACCTGAAAAACCTACAAAAATAAGTTTATCTAGAAAAGTATGGAAAATATTGCTGTTATTTTTGGTGAAGAAAATCAATTTTGTGTAGTTTATTTCAATCTAAATAAAATGTGAATTTTTTAAAAAAAAAACAACATGGGATTAAAGATTTCAATGTAAGACCTCAAACTATAAGAATCCTAAAAAAAAAAAAAAAAAAAAAAAAAAAAAAACTAGAAAACCACCATTCTGGACATGGGCCTTGGGAAATAATTTATGATTAGGTCCTCAAAAGCAATTACAACAAAAACAAAAATTGATAAGTGGGACATAATTAAACTAAAGAGTTTCTGCACAGCAAAATAAACTATCATTAAAGAGAAAACTTACATAATGGGAGAAAATGTTCATAACCTTTGCATCTGACAAAGGTCTAATATGCAGACTCTATAAGGAACTTAAACAATTGAATGAGCAAAAACACATAACCGTATTAAAAAGTGGGCCAAAGACATGAAACATTTCTCAAAAGAAAACATACAAGCAGCCAACAACATATGAAAAAAAATCCTCCATGTGATTAATCATCAGAGAAATGCAAATCAAAACCACAATGAGATTATCATCTCATACCAGTCAGAATGCTATTATTAAAAAGTCAAAAAACAACAGATGTTGGTGAGCCTATGGAGAAAAGGAAACAATTATACACTGTTGGGGGAAATGTAAATGAGTTCAGCCACTGTGGAAAGCAGTTTGGAGAGTTCTCATAACACTTAAACAGAACTACCATTTGACCCAGCAATCCTATTACTAACTATATATCCGAAAAAAACCAAATCATTCTACCAAAATCACATACATTTGTATGTTTATTGCAGCACTATTCACAAGAGCAGAGACATGAAATCAACCTAGGTACCCATAAATGACAGATTAGATAAAGAAAATGTGGTACATATGTACCATGGAATACTACATTGCTATGCAAAAGAATGGGAAGATGTACCTTGCAGCAACACAGATGCAGTTGGAGGCCATTATCCTAAGTGAATTAACACAGGAAGAGAAAACCAAACACCACATATCTCACTTATAACTGGGAGCTAAACACTGGATACTCGTGGACAGAAGGATGACAACAATAGAAACTGGGGACTACTATTTGGAGAAGGAAACAGGGGCACAAGGGTTGAAAAGCTGATTATTGGGTACTAAGATCAGTACCTAGGTGATGGAATCATTTGTACTCCAAACCTCAGCATCATGCAATATACCTAGGTAATGTATTCTTGAATCTAAAATAATAGTTGGAAATAATAAATCAATTAATTAAAATTAATGTTTTAAGAAGTCAGGAGACCAAAAAAAAAAAAAAAAGATACGTTTCCTCCATTGTTTGCCTAAAATTATGTCTGAAATGAAAAAAAAAAAAAGATATCTGTAACTATCAGTGGCAGGCCTGAAGGAAGCAACATCAAATCAATGATGATTTTTGAAACCTAAATGGTCTCCAACCACCTGGAGATGGCAAATTGCTTTAACCTCTCAAGCAGTGGCTCTCTAGAGTGCTGTGTCGAAAATGATCCTGAAGCTGCATTCATGCTGCACGGAAAAGTGTATGACTATTTATAAGCAATGTCTGCCAGGAACAAAGAGAGAGGAATAGTAGCTTATATGTCATTAAGTTACCACTCCTGTCCTAGGGGTTCAATTTTAGCAACAACTGCTAAAGACACTTACTATGCTGGAAACTTTAGATCTGGAAATGTAATGTTTAGTAGCTCCAAATAAATACATACCAATCAGAAGAAAGCAGGAAATTTGCTCATTTGAATAGATAGGTGTGTATAGGGTAACATCCCTGTAATGCTGGTTTTTTAAAATGAAAATTGTTGTTCATAATTAATGCTTGATCAATTAAAGAATGAACTGAATGAGTACAAATAAACTCATAATACCAGAGTGCGTGTGGCAGGCTACTGATTGTCCTCCAAAGTCTGTTTCCCCTTCTATAATAATAGAATTTTAGTTAGGCAAGAAAACACTCAATTATGCTTTTCACAACATCCCTTGTGACTAGTTGTGGTAATGACTAATTCCATTTCTTTCCAGTGGAATGTGAATGAAAATGATACGTGCAAATTCCATCTTACTTGCCTCAAAGAGAATAACTGTCATCTACTTATCTTTCTCTTCAAGTGGGCTGGAATGTCAAATTTGGCAGTGACTTTGCTTCAAATCTGCAATCAAGAGCAGCAGCCCAGAAGGTGTTAAATCATTTAATTATTTAATTAATTAATATAAATGAGACAGGTTTACTTCCCTGAATGAATGCACGGAGCAGAGCTGCCCTGGCAGCTTGGTCCATTCACCTCTGGACTATTATTTTAGATAAAAATAAATTTTACCTTGTTTAAGCATCTATATCTTTGGGTATCTTTTTATTCCAGCAGCTTTTACGCAAAGCCTAACTAGAGTAGTAATCAACAGGCAGTAAGATGTGTAAGCAAAGAGTCAGGAAGATGGTGACAGAGAAGTCTAGTATATCAGTCCATTCTCACCCCGCTATGAAGAAATACCCGAGACTGGGTAATTTATAAAGGAAACAGGTTTAATTGACTCAGTTTCCCATGGCTGGGGAGGCCTCAGGAAACTTACAATCATAGCGGAAAGGGACTCAAACACATCTTTCTTTACGTGGCAACAGAAGAGAGAGTGAGTGCCCAGCAAAGGAGGAAGCCCCTTATAAAACCATCAGATCTCATGATAACTCACTCACTATTATGAGAACAGGATGGGGAGAACTGAGCCCATGATTCAATTATCTCCACCTGGTCCCTCCCATGATACATGGGATTATGGGAACTACAATTCAAGATGAGATTTGGGTGGGGACACAGCCAAACCGTATTATCTAGCATACCTAACAAGGTCCCTGTGTGGCTAGTGGGATTCAGAAGCATAAAGCAAAACCCTGCAAGCTCTTGAAGGGTAAAAGGACTTGAGCTCTGAGTAATGTTGAGCACAACTCACCTAACTAAATCAGTACATTCAGCCAAGAGAGCAACAAATAGAACCAGGGCAGGTGTAGTGGCTCATGCCTCTGATCCCAAACCTCTGGGAGGCAGAGGAGGGAAGATGACTGGAGCTCAGGAGTTTGAGGCTGCAGTGAGCTGTGATTGCACCACTGCACTCCAGCCTGGGTGACAGAGCAAGACCCTGTTGGAGAAAAAGAGAAAACAGAGGGGCTAGTTACCTAGTCAGAGTAGCATAAGCAGGGAGGCTGACTTGATGCTAAGCTCTCTAAATAGCTTTTATTAATAATTCTCCCCTGCTTAAAAGTTCAGTTGGTCTCAGAGACTGGGCATGAATGAGGCTATAGATGGGAGTTAAGACATCCCATTTGTGAAGGCTGCAGGATCTTGTGTCACTATTTGAATTCTTGTAAAATTCCCATTTTTGTTCATATCCTTGTATCCTGCACCAGCCACCTCTATTGGGTCTGCTCTGAGACCTCCAGTTCAAATATCCTTTCTGTCTCAGGGCCTTCTGAATTTAGATGGACCCTTGGTTAGCCAAAGCAAAGATTCTTTGGGCGACACCACGCATTTTCTTTCCCTTATCATCTGCTTGAGGTAAAAAATGATCTATAACGAATTTTAATTTGAAAATGTATTTGTTGGCCACTTATTTCTTTGCAAATCTACTTCTTCTATCCTATTTTATTCCCCTCAATGACATCATCCATTCCAGATTCTTCTCTTCCACCCCACCCACCACCCACCATAACCGTTTAAGAAATACCTCCTGGGTCATCCTCCCTGACAATATCTGGACAGGCCTCCTAAGAACTTCTTAACTTATCTTCCTAGTTCAAATCTCTCCTTCTTCCAGCCTAAGCTATACCTGCCAGATTATTCTTCATAAAATACAGATTTGATCATATTTCTTCTTCCTACCCCTCCAAAATAAACCTCACGTAACTATCCATTTCTTCAGAAGACTATGGCCAAAGTTTTTAATCTTTTCAAAGTTTAAAACCCCTTTAAAGCCCAAAGTTTAAAAACCCTCTACAGATCCTTCCAGCTTTGGCTTCCACCATTTTTTCACAGGATCCACACAAAGGCCCAGTGTAAGCCAGTTCTCCTGATTTTTAGACCCCAAACTGAGAAAACAAGTTTGCTGTTAGTCTCACCCTGAACTTCATTGTCTGACCTTTGGGAAAGCTCACTCTAAGTCTACCGCCTAAGCCTTCATATTTTATAGAAAATCCTTTTCTTGTGAGACACAAAATTGTAAGAAATAATGACAGATTTATTTCTACCTTTTATTATATTAGTCAATGTGCCCACAGTCTGTGTGAAGAATTTGGACTTTGAGTAATATTCTCCCTGTATCACTGTACAAAGTTATTTTCTTGAGGCTTTATGGGAGGATGACTTTTATTTACTATTTTCAGTGTGAAAGGGTGTTATGATCATATTCTGCCATGTCGACTGTATGGTGCACTATTTTCAGGTTACCCTCTCTGTCTATCAACTTTCCTTATCTTTGTGGTTCCTAATCTTTGTAACCAGCTTCCATCAACAAAGTCAAGCTGCAGAAAATAAACTACAGATAAGGCTCACTGACGTGGTAATGGGGTTTTCACTTCTTCCCTTGAATTTTCTATTTCAATAATTCTTGCTGCCAGAAAGTTCCTTTTGATGCTTAAGGCAGAAAAAAATCCTTTGATGTAAACAGCAACTTACCACATTAAAACATAAAAGCTAGCAACTTCTTAGTACCTCATTTATTCTTTTGGACTTGACTGCCTTTCACGTGTTAGTGATTTTTTTATCTTTCAGTTACTCTTCACATGTATATAGTTAAGGTGTATTATTTCTATTATTTCTGCTCGATCAATAAATTATTTCACTGAATTGTTTTGAGAGCTCATTAAGATTTTCTTTATCTTATACTATCATAAAGACCCTGTAAATTAAACCGATTATGTATACAATATGGCACTTCTTGTTCTTATTATTAACAGCTTTAATACATTTATTAAAATTTTATCTTACATGTCCATCTACTCTCATTCCTGTGTCACCTCTACTTTCTTAGATGGCTGAGGATTGAGATAAGCTGTGGAATTGCTAAGGCTTTGTGTTTATAGCAACCTTACAGGGCCGCTTTGTTCTACCAAATTATATTGAAAGTTGCTTCCTGTAAGATACAGCCAAGGGAATCACACCACGCCATGTTACTTCTCCTCCAAGTTCACCTGTTCTAAGTCTCCCTAGCAACCTGACAAGAAGCCCCTTGATACACCTGAAATCCAATATGCCCCTCATTGAACTTCCCATTCTCTTTTGTTACACGTCTGCTCCAACTCTTACTCCTACCAATATCACCCTAATCTGTGGTCTCCAAAATAAAAGTAATCCTTGCCAAGTACAGTGGCTCATGCCTGTAATCCCAGCACTTTGGGAGGCTGAAGTGGGTGGATCACTTGAGGCCAGAAGTTCGAGACCAGGCTGGCCACCATGGTGAAAAATCCTGTCTCTATTAAATATACAAAAATTAGCCAGGCATGGTGGCACGCGCCTGTAGCTCCAAATACTTGGGACGCTGAGGCACAAGAATCCCTTGAACCCAGGAGGCAGAGGTTACAGTGAGCCAAGATCACACTGCTTCACTCCAGCCTGGGTGACAGAGCCAGACTTTGTCAAAAGAAAAAAAAAAAAAAAGAAAACGACAAACTTTAGACTAGCATTCAAGCCCCATCTTCAGTCTGGTTACACCTATACTTCTAGCCTTGTTTCCCATTTTTCCCTTCATGTGTCATACACTCTAGCCAAACCAAATGATTGGTTAGTCTTCCTTCACATATATTCCTTAGTTCTATTCCCTTGTTGCACCTTCAGAAAATAATTATATTCTCTCTCCCCCATTTTTAATGTCCAAATCCTATTCATCTTTTAAAGCTAAATTCAAATCCTTCATCTGAAACATTGCATTTTATAATCCTAAATGTACTCTCCTTCAAACTCCCATGGCATTTATCTATATTTCTTACATGCATGCCACATTCTTTAACTTTTTTGATTTATGGATATACGTTATTTCTCTTACAGGACTGCAACTTTTTGAGGGCCTAATCCATTTTCTTATGAAACCATCTTTTTTTCATTCTCCACAATGACTGACAAGTATCTTACACAGAAAAGGGAAGCACTTTCATGTTGCATTTTCCTAATTACTTCATGTTTTAGCTCTCTATAAGTTTATATTATTTTAGACCACTTTATAGGTGAGTAAATGTATCATGAGAAAAGTGACTTGCCCTTAGATGTGGTCAATAATATTTAAATGATTGAATGCATGTTTGAGAAATAGACCACTATACCTGAGATTTGGAGGGGTTTTATACTACCAAAAAGATATGCCTCATCAGCTGAGAAAATTTACAAGCACGACTGAGATACAGTTCTGTTCTTGTCTTATCTTTGTGAACTGCTTCCATAAAGTGAGTAAATGAAACTATCATGCTCACCTATGATTTGCTCCTGTGATGAGACAGGTATCACAAAACAGCTCCTGAATTGGTAAGGATAAAGAGAGGCATACACTTACATATGCAGCCAGGTTGGCAGTGATGGTTAGGCATCATTCTTTTGGGGTAAGCACTTTGAGTCAGCTATCAGTCAAGAAAGGAGGCAAACACTCTTTTTTGCTGGAATAATGAACATGTCTTCCTAGTGTGACTTAGGTATTTTCCTGATGATTGCAGATGGGTGAACTGACTGATAGCAGGGCTTGAGTTCAAACTGATGAATGGGAAATTGATGCTCATGGTCACGCTCAGCTTTCTGATTGTAGATGCCAAACAGGAAAGTTTCTCGGCCTTTACATTTTAAAAAGTGGTACTCACAATGAGGAAAGAAAGGAAGGGGGCCGCTACCTGGCAATGGAAAATGTTCTCCTAGAATCTTCCTAGCTATCTCATTGAGGATGTAGCTGAGAAACGGCACATCCTTCTCCTCAAACTAGAGATTTGTCCATGAGCTTAACTAGTCCAATGCCATCATTTTATCATTGGAGAAACTAAGGTGATGTGACTTGCCCAAGATTTCAAGAAACACAGTGGTCAGGGCTCCAATGTTGCTTCCAAAGCATAGAATGGAAGAAGGTTGAAGAAGCTTCTATGTTGATTATAAGAGGAAGAATAGAACATCATTCAAGCCAAAACCCAGTATCAGGGATACTTAACATCTCCTCTAGGGAAAATGGCATGGGTTGTGGACAAAGACATACAATATATTTTCTAATTCTGCCATTCACTAGCTGTATGTCCTTAAGCAAAGAGGCTTCCTCATTTGTAAGAAGTGATTTTAGTAATTACGTTCTTTACAGGGTTGTACTAAGGATTGCAAAAGATAAACCATTTAGACAAGGCCTGGCACATGGTAAGAGATCAATAAAAGTTGATGCTATCTTCAATTAGTTTAATGTTGAAATTCAAAAAAATAAAATTAAGAAATTGAAAGAGAAACGGAAAGCCAAGAAATGTCTATTTCAATCAGTAGAGGTCTATAAAGACAATCTGAATCATATCCAGTTTCTTGGACAAGTAACAGAGGATATAAAGGAATCAATATAATATAATTTTTCATTAAGTGTTTAAGACATATGGACAATCTAAGCCTAGCCTTTGTCTCTTTACCCAGAGAACATTCTAGCCACAATAAAACTTGGAGCATGATCAATCTAATATCTTCAATAGGGTTTCTGGTGAGTGCATACTTTCACATAACTTGGTCTGAAGGTCTCTCGGTGGAGTCTCTCACCACCTTTGCCTAATGGGCAGCAGCTGCCTGGAAACAATCTTTCCACATTAGTCACCTTATCACACCACAATAAAACATCTCTCCTCATTCTACCCTGGGACGACTATCTGTCCTTCTTGCTATTTGTAATGCTGACAGTCCGTTTTAGGATAGTTTTTTCTACACCAGGTGGTTCTGCCTTTTTAGCATTTTCCACTGAATAGCTAATTTCTCCCTCAGTTTATCTGAATTTTAGTTTGTTTCTTTATGAACAACACATTTGAATGCTCTACTCTCTCTTAAACTCCTACTTGGCAGTAATAATGAGAAGCAGCTGTCTGCCCTGGGAACTGGCGTAGAGATAGTGGTGTCATCATCGATGGTTCAAAGCTTGTCATACCCATCTAGATGAACGCGCTCCTTTTGTTGTTTTATAGCCAGGTTTCTGATTCAAGCTCCAGATGAATTTTTGTACCAACAAGGTACTATTGTTTTTTCTACCATTCTCCTATTGGATAGACTTTACTGGATGTGGGGGAAAGGAGGTCAATAATATGGGTTCAGTCTTTGTATCTTTGTAATTTTCCAAAAGTTCATCCTTATACCACACCATATCTGTCTATCTATCTATCTATCTATCTATCTGTCTATCTACCTGTCTTCTCTTTATTTCTGTACCTCTTTCAAACTCCTAAAGTTTCAGAATGATGATAATAAATTTCTGACCCAATCTTATAAAGAAATAATTAATACTAAAAGAAAATATTGAGAGAAGTTACAAAAGTAATTATAAAAATATCCCAATATCTGATGCCCTGTGGCTCTAATCTTAATATATTTTCCTAGATATTTGCTACCCACTGTTGGAATTTAAAGTAGAGATGATGTTCTCAAAAATATTGACTCATGGATATTTTTTCTTCTTCTCTACAAATTTGAGGTTGAAGTTGAACAACACAAAAGCATGTAGTAGACTCAAAGTTGTCAATCCTGGTCTCAAGCTCTGGATCTGGTCCTAACTATGTGACCCTGAAATACACATGCATATACACATGTGCATATTTTATGTGTATGCTGTGTGTGTGTATATACATGTGTATGTGAGTGTACATACATACCTAGTATACACTTGTACATATACATGTCTTTAGTCATATATAGCTTGAAAAAATATACACCAAAACCGTAATGAAGATATTTTAGAGACAAATTAGAATAATTTAAGAAACTCACAAGTGTAAAATCAGAAGTAATGCAACAAAGGTAAAAGCTTGTTGCATTTTAAATACTATTGAAACCTATAGCTGGATAAGGGTCTGTGTGGGAGAGATTAACTGGTTATTCATCAAACCCAACTCATCTTCTTGGGCTGAAAGTTAGACTATATTTCCCAGCCTTCCTTGAAGTTAGAGGTAGTCATATGACTAAGTTGGGGCCAATAGAATATGAATGGAGGTGAGGTAAGCCATTTCCAGGCTTGGCCCATAAAAACCTCCACCATGACTCCTTTATTCTCTTACCCCTTCCAACAAGCACAGCCAACTTGGAAACCACATGTTGTAGATCTACGAAGCCTGAGTTCTAGCATCACTGCCTGGGGAATCCTGCCTGCCAATTAGAGCACCTGTTTAGGATGCTATGAGCAAGAAATACACTTCTATTAGGTTAAGTATGAGATTTGGGAGTTTATCTGTTAAAGCAGCAGGAGTAACAGATGGTGGACTCGAGGGGCAAGTTGCCAAGCTGCTGGAAGTAGAATTACTCTAATTTTAGTTGGGAAGAGCCCAGTGCTGACAGTTAACTATGAAAACAGGTCTTTATGAGGCTTAGCCAAAGGCTGGTTGAAACATAATCTGGTCACGTTAGTAGTGCCCATGGGAACAAATTCTGATGTTCTTGGAGGACACTTCTGACAATCCTACAGCCCAGGAAAGGTTCACCTAAACCACAGGTGAATTTCTCAAAGAGTCCTGAATACCCCTTTTAAAAAGTGTTTGCTCATGGAAATGTCCACTGTGGAATGATAATTCTGTAAGTTCTAAATTAGATGGAATTTTAACACCTAGAATTATCAAGAATGGTAGGTCTCAGAGTATCTCCTTTAATTTAAACTCAACTTTTTTTGTATTTGTGTGAAGCCTTAATTGACCATGGACTAAAATCATGCACAGCTACAACCCAACCTTTTCACTAACATTTTAACACCATTGAGAATAAATTGAGAAAAATCTCAGACAAAAGCTTATAAAAAATAAACAATTTCAAGTTTCAATAATATCCACAAGTTAGCTAGTGGTAAGTCTAAACAGAAACCTAAGATTAAAAAACAGTTCTTCTCCAAAATAAACTCTCCTAGAATTTATTTTCTGTGTTGAAGATTCTTAAATGACATTTAATATTTTCCACCTCATTATTCCCGAATGTGCAGCCCACAGAACTTCTATTCATTAAATTTCCTAAGAAGTTATTTCTTTTATAATAATTCAATAACTAAGAGTCTAGCTCTTTCCTTTCTCTTTGTCTAAACTGTCGTATGTTTTACTAATTCATGCATCATTCCCCACATCAGATTATTAGAGATTTGACCCTCTGGCAAGCCCATAAAAATTAAAGCAACACAGGGAAAAGACCAGGGGCAAAAGCTGGTGCTTTTAGCGTGACTGTCTGGTTACTCCAAAAAACCTGTACCAGATGCTATCAAATGTCATGCTATTACCCGGGCATACCATAGCAGCAATGACATGGAATTAATAACATCAGTGAATTATGATCCATAAAATTGAGTGAATACCAAAGTTTCTATTAGTGTAATAACTAATGACATCCAAATATGATTTGTTCACTCAAAATTGCTCCAACTGGAGGATTCCAAATTATTTTAAACATAGTTCAGTATTATTCCTGCCATACATGTTCCACCTGCTAAGCCCACAACTCCAGTGAGGACATTGGTAATAAGGCCTGTCCTGATATTGGGCATTCCTCCATCCCGCCCAATAAAGACATTGCATTATGCCTTTTAGAGTTCACTGGACTTCCCAAGGTCTTATGTGGGGCATGTGTTTTTTCATTGTTTTTGTGTTTTCTAAATAAATAACTATGAATACACATAAAATAATCTTTCATTTTAGTTTCCAAAAATCGTTTTAGTAAGTGTCCCAAACTGTCCCACTCAAAAATGAACGTGCCGTCCCTTGATGGAGAAAAATACCTTTTTCTTTAGCAGGGGACAGGCACATTCATTTTGGGCTCAGAAGATTGCAATAGGTACAATTTGTCATTTGCACGAACAACTTATGTATATCTAGTGGCTTTTGCTGTTTTATTTATTTATTTATTTATTCAAAGAGTCATGCTCTGTTGCCCAGGCTAGAGTTCAATGGCAAGTTCTTGGCTCACTGCAACTTCTGCCTCCTGGGTTCAAGCGATTCTTGTGACTTGGCCTCCCAAGTAGCTGGGACTGCAGATGCCTGCCACCACACCTGGCTAATTTTTGTATTTTTAGTAGAGATGGGGTTTCACCATAATGGCCAGGCTTGTCTCGAACTCCTGGGCTCAAGCAATCCACCCACCTTGGCCTCCCAAAGTGCTGGGATTACCTTGCCCAGCCAGCTTTTGCTTTTTCATAATGGTAATGCTTTTTAAGTAGCACCCCTAATAAAAGAAAAACAATTTAAGCAGTGCACGCCATAAGAAAGCATACAGAAAATATTTCTCCTCAGCTTTCTGACTCAAAATAAATTTGCTATAAAATCAGATCTCCAAACCATAGATTCTGTACACACATCAGTCTCTAAAACAACGGTCTTGTGAGATTAGCAAATCATTATCTCATGCCAATATCCTTATTTGTGATTCAAGTTTTCTAAAAATTTGTCCAGATTAGGATAAAGACATCTCACTGAATTGCATGATAAATAGTGATTAAAAATATATCTAAATCTTATAATGTCTTACATTTACAGAGTTGATCTAGACAACCTGTCTCTTAATATTGGTTCCCCACAGGTTTAAAATTTCTGTCTCCATAGCAAACACATTTAAATGAGCAAGACATTTTTTGCCTGCTAATTGTAAGAGTTCTTCCTTTTGTTAAATAAAAATTATTTTTAATTAATATATCTGTCTAAAAATTCTTAAGTTTCATGTTAATACTACAGTTTAAATTTAATATTAATACAACCTATATTCTTCTACATGTGTTCTGCTTCTGATAAGAATTAAGACTATAAATATCCACCATAAATATCCCTTTGCAGGTCTTTGTCTACAACCTGGAATTCTGGTTGAAATCCACCAAAGGAAAGCTTTGCTGACTGTGTTCAATGGGATTCCACCGGCTTCTTTTGCCGACTCTGATTTTACAAATAAGCAAACTGATGTTCATCTTCTGTTCGCTACAGCAGTCTTACCCTTCTTAGACATGAGTCCTGAATTCAGCATGAACACTGTCCTTCTAGTCTTGAGGATTACCTGCTCATTCCCTCCTCTGAATCCTTTATCTGAAGTATCTTGACTTCCAGTGTATAGGTCAAGAGAATCAATCAGCACACAAAAGTAGGTAGGCATGTATGCTTTTAGGACGTGCGGACAACCTGCTAAGATACAAAGCTCTGACATTTCTCCATCAAACCCTGGTCACTTGTATTAGTAAGATTAGCAGACCAGACACAGTGACTCACGCCTGTTTGGGAGGCCGAGGTGGGCCGATTACCTGAGGTCGGGAGCTTGACACCAGCCTGACCAACATGGAAAATCCCGTCTCTACTAAAAATACAAAATTAGCCGGGCGTGGTGGCACATGCCTGTAATCCCAGCTACTCAGGAGGCTGAGGCAGGAGAATTGCTTGAATCTGGGAGGTGGAGGTTGCAGTGAGCTGAGATCACGCCGTTGCATTCCAGCCTGGGCAAGAAGAGTGAAACTCCATCTCAAAAGAAAAAAAAAAAAATCAGCAAACTAGCTGGTGCATTCCCAGTAACTGTGCACTGGAGACAGCTGGTGTCCTCTGCACAACTTCTCCCTATGCAGTGCCCTGATATCTGTTCTCATATGTGAGTGATATGACCAGTATTCGTCTTTTGATGAGAATATATTTCATCTTTTTAATAAACAGGCTAGCCTTGTTTTATCAAATGGAAAGAGAAAATGAACATCATAGGAGTGGAGATCTTTAAAGTTGAACATCCCTTAAATAGGTCCCCAACATAAAATGGGATTTGTGACTCTTTTAAATTCAAATCAAAATGTATTCAGGCTGGGTTCAGTGGTTCATACCTGTAATCCCAGCACTTCAGGAGGCCAAGGCAGGAGGACTTCTTGAGCCCAAGAGTTCGAGACAAGCCTGGGCAACACAGCAAGACTCCAACTCTATGAAAAATAGAAAAATTAGCCAAGTGGTGGCACATGCCTGTGGTCGCAGCTTGTTGGGAAGCTGAGATGGGAGGATCTCTTGAGTACAAGCATTCAAAGTTACTGTGAGCTGTGACTGCATCACTGCACTCTGGACTGGGCAACAAAATGAGACCCTGTCTTCAAACAAAAAAAAAAAAAAGTATTCATTTGCATCTACAGTGCATAGGCTCTGTGACACACATACAGTTAACTACCCTCAAAGGTATATAATCCTGTGGAGAGTGCCTTTCCTCAGGCCCTATGTCAATGTTATCATTGACAAAAACAGAATTTTATATAACTCCTAAATATTATATCATAATCCAGCTGTATTAGTTTTCTACTGCTATGTAACAGATTCCCTCACATTTAGCTGCCTAAAACCAGACCCTTTTATTCACTCACAGTTCTGAAGGTCAGGAGTCTAGACACAGCAAGGGTCGATTTTCCGCACAGGATTTTACAAGGCTGAAATCAAGGAGTCAGCGAGCTCTGATTTCATCTGGAGCTGTCTTCAAGCTCATTCACTTTGCTGGCAGAGTTCAGTTCCTTGTGGTTATAGGACTGAGGTTCCCATTTTCTTGCTGGCCATCAGCTGGGGGCAACTCTCAGCTCTTAGAGCCTGCCCTCAATCTTGGAACAGTGAACTCCTTCATCTGCAAAGCCAGCAGTGGAGAATGTCCCTGGTGTAAAATGCTCTCATTCATCCAATCTCTTTTTGCCAAAAAGCGTCCCATCACTTTTAAGGGCTCACCTGATTAGGTCAGGCCCATAGAGGATAATCTCTATTTTGAGGCCAGTGGACATGGGAACTTAGTTACACCTGCGAAATCCTTTAGTAGCAGCACCCATATTAGTGATTGATGGAATAACTAGGAAATATGTGAATATACCAGGGGCCAGGAATCTCGGAGGTTATTATAGAACACAGTGCCAGAATGCAGCTTTTATAATAGTCTCCTTCTAGAGGATTTTGCTCAGTACAAACATTTCCTATCCTGCCTCCTCTTATACTTGCTGATCATATAATTTTTTCTATTGCTACTGTTATAAATTCCCCCAAACTGGTGGTTTAACCATTACAAATATATTCTTACAGTTCTGTAGATGAGAAGTCTGATGCAAGTGTTACTGGGATAAAATTAAGATGTCAACAGGTCTGTGTTCTTTTTTGAAGCTTTAGGGGATAATCTCTTCCCTATTCTTTTCCAGCTTCTAAAGTCTGCCCATGGTCCTTGGTCTCCTCCCATCTTCAAAGTTAAGTTAAATGGTGGACTGAGTCCTTCCCATGCTACCATCTCTCTGGTTGTCTGCACAAGGGAAATATTCTCTACTTTTAAGGACTCAAGTGATTAAGTTGAACCCACCTGTATAATCCAAAGTAATTTGTCTATCTCAAGATTCATAACTTTATCACATTACAAAGTCCCTATTGCCATATAAGGTAACATATTCACAAACCCCAATAATCAGGGCATGAATATCTTTGGAGGTCATTAATCTGCCTACTACATATATCTTTCTAAAATAGGTGTCTGTTGGTGTCTCAGCTCATCTCATTTCTCCTGTTGCTCAAATCATATCTTCAAAGACTAAAAAACTATGGTTTAGAGAGCTGTGAAATATACAACCAATGGACAGTATTTCCCGGAATAATAGATATTGAGCATTATATAATGACATGCAATCCAACTGGTACCTCACAATAGCCAGTTAAAGATAATAAAAAGTTGTGCTTAAGAAGAAGAAAATACAATTCAACAGTCTGTGCAAGTGAAGTTCTGAACTCCAGTTTTTCCTAAAGTGTGTGCCAGGGGAATTAAATTACTGTGGCTATTAAAAGTTGTTACACAGGAAATCATAAGTACATACATTTGGGAAATGTCAAGTTAAGCAAAGGTAAACTGCTTCCTTCTCAGAGTCTGTAATGTGCTACATGCATTGAGTATCTATAAGAGAGTGGAATGTGTTCTTATTTGATTGAAAAAAATGTTTTAAAAGAGCATCTCAAACTTTAGGAAGTGGTGGAGTCTATTTTTCTGCTGCATCCTTCTGCTATTGTTTTAAATTGACCCCTCCTTCCTTTCTTCCTGGTTTCTCTCCTATCTTTTTTTCCTCCATCCTTACTTCCTACCTTCATTCTTTCTCTTCTTCTTTAACCTATAGTCATCTCATCATGTCAAGGTGACTTAAAATACATAGAACAGCAAAGAAGCCTTGGCCTGGTTAAAATTAGAAATGCAGAGAACTGTTGTTAAGAAGAATATTGGGGAAAAAGAAAATAAAAACGAGTTACAGAGAGAATAATGCTTATTGAACCTTGGTATTTCGATTGTGAGTCCCTGATTTATTGGATACCCATAAGACAAACATTTCCTGAACAAAGGATTAGGATCTATTTCTTCCATTTTACCTTCCCTTGTTCTTAACTTCATAATCTTTCCAAGTTTGTCATCTACTCAGTCCCAGTTCTTCTTTGGAGGGGCCTGACTGACCTAATAAATATACCATTAAGTTGTAAAGAAGCTTTCTCTGTATACCATCACCAGGCAGTAAGGGATTCTGATTTACTGAGTATTCCAGATATCTTTCATCTAACCATAAATGCTAATATTTTCTTTTCAGTTTAATAGTCGTTGGTACACTATAATATATAACACGATTTCCTCATTGTTAAAGACATCTTAACTTTTTTATATCATTTTAAAACAAAATATCATAGTATGAGCCAATTCAAATATATGTTTATGGTATATGGACAAATGTAAGGCGTAATAATAAATGACTCCAAAATATCATGTTTTTCCATTTGATCCAAGTGTCTCCTCCTTCCATCCTATTTTCTGCTCTGCCCCACTGTCTGCTTTTGAGCTACCCACTCCGCTTCTATTTGATCAGGTCCCTGTTGAATATCTTCTGGATGCACTTATATACCAGACTTCTGCCCCTTCTCTACCCATGATTTAACTCTTTGGTGGCCCAACAAAATCCCTACCCATTCTAATGTTCTTTTTATCTGCCACCCTATCTTTCTCTTTTCTTCAGTCATAGCTTACTATGTGTGAGATATTACACATTTATCTCATTTAGATTATACAACAATCCCACGATTCAGGCTTTATAGACTTAGATGAGGACTTAAACTTATATAGCTTAATAAGAGTGGCATTGGGATTCAAATCCAGATAAATCAGAATCCAAAGTTATTACACAGTCTCTCCAATTATACTATTGTCTTCCTAATTGTCCAATGCACCAGCCATTTTCAATTGTTCTTCTTCAGTAGGAGTTGGAATTGTCAATCACCCTCCTCTTGAAGCAATATTCTCGTGATTGGTACAATATAATGTTTTTCACTTTCAAATATCTCTGATGGTTTCTTATGTTTCCTTTACTGGTTTCCCAGTATAGGAAATACCTTGATATCTTGATATAATCCTCCTACCTCCCCCTAAAAATCAGTCATCCCCAAGTTTTTTGTCATTTCAACTATACCGTTTCCTCTATAGTACTATCTTAATTCTATCATTTATTTGGTGGGTTTTGCTGTCATCCCTGGAAAGGTGATGCTTCTTAAATTTTTTTCTGTCTGACGCTCATCCTTGAGATTTAACAGAAAAAAAAAAAAAGATCAGCAGGAGTCACTGAGTTGTGCAAGATGCTGCAATATCTGTGGAGTGACAGCACACACACGGCACAAAACTTAGTTGCCTATGTGGATCTGAATGCTAGATGCTACAAAGTAATCTTATTTTTCTCTTTTGTGTTTAAGGCAGGGCTTACAGGGGTGGGAGGTAGATGGTACTGTAAACCCCTTATTGGTGGAATGGGGAGGCTACTGTGTCTTGATTGCCCTTTCATGTCTTTATTGGACATTTGTATGTTTTATTTGGGAAAATAGCTATTCAGATTCTTTGCTCTGTTTTTCAGCTGGGCTATCTTTCCTTTTGAGTTGGAATAGTTCTTTATATATTCTACCTACATGTCCTTATCTGATATATGATTGTCAGACAGTTCCCCCCAGTCGCTGGGTTGTCATTTTGTTTTCTTGGCAGTATTCTTTGAAGTAAAAAAGTTTTAAATTTTGATGAAGTCCTATTTAAAATCAGTTTTTTCACTTTGCTTGTACAACAAAAACATCTTATTGTCTTATAAAATAAGACATTCTTGTTTTCTATTATTTTCTTCATAGATAATACATGAATAACATATTAATATTAATTATTTTATAAGCATTTTGGATACAAAATCAATAGCCATCATATATATTGGTAAAAATAATTATCCCAACAAAAGAACAACAAGAACAAAAAGGAATAAATGTAAAAACCCTTATGAAGAAAATTACAGTTGTCACCCAAAAAATCACCAGGATGGCTAAATAGTAGAAAGAAGACCTTTATTGGCAATATCAGCTTGCGAATGGGGACGAGACAGTCTCTGGTGTGGACTAAAAGTGCTCTCTCTTTGGAGAAGGGAAAAGCAGATTGGCTTTTGTGCTTCACAAGGCCCATATCCCTCAGTAGAGTCACACATGTTCAGCAGGTTTGAGGGAAAAGTTATACAAAATCCTGAAGGAGGTCAAGTGCATGTGCAATGGGTAAGCATAAATGTAACACACAACCCACATTCACTTTGGGGTGGGGTTTTAGCATTAAATTGAGATCGAATCTGGTTCTTTATGTCAAAAGATGAATTATGGAACACAAAGACAGCTTGTGCCCAGCCTCTATCTGGCTGAAACTGGCTTAAGGATTGCAGTTGTCTATAAAGAAAGAGTATTGTAAGGCCGGTCCTCTGTCCAAAAAGAGTGGTAGTGGTCTCAGTTGTAAATTAGAGTGAGGAGGGATCTGAACTCCTATTGTTAGAGAGTTTAGTAAGAATGTGGTTGTTCCTTGGTAGCTATAGGGATTTAGGAAGTTGTCACGTCACCTAACTCCTAAACTTTCAACTGGTAGATAACTTTTGTTTTGTTAACCTTGGGGGTCCATCTTAGTTGTTAAAGGAGAGTCTATTTTGGTCTTCAAAATACAGTATTGTATTTGGTCCACACAATACAATATTAAAGCACATAAAAGAAGATCCAAATAAATAAACAGCTATGCTATATTCATTAGTTGGATGACTTTGTGTCAGAAAGATATCAATTTGCCCTCAAATTAATCCATATACTCAGTTAAATTTGAACCAAAGTTCTAACAAATATTTTGTGCATGTCAAGAACTAGATAAATAAACCAAGATTCATATGAAAGAGCAACAGACCAAGAATATTCAAATTAATTTTGACGAAGAACTAATAGGTAGACTTGTTTTATCTGGCATCAATACTTTCCTTTGATATTTAGTAATTAAGACTATGAGATAAGTACAGACAAATTGATCAATGAATTTTAACAGAGAACCCAGAAACCAGTCCATGTATACATGACAGAGGTGAGTAATATAAATCAATGAGGAAAGAGCAGACTTCTCAATAAACAGGTTGAAAACATTTATTATTTTCATTAAAAATTTAGATATCTACCTCACAGTATATACAAAGATTAATTCCAAATAGATTCAACTTCTAAAAGTGAAAAGAAAATTTTTTAAATTTTATAATTTACACAAAAATATAGCTATGATGTTGGTGTGGGGAAACCTAAGACAGATAAGATGATAAGATAAGATACATGAAAAAGACCAACTAAAAGAAAAAAATGGAAATTTAACACACTAATATTTGAGTTTTCTGAAGAATGATGATGTAAAGAAAGAAGATAATTGGATTAAGAACTCACTTTGTGAGCGCGGTGGCTCAAGCCTGTAATCCCAGCACTTTGGGAGGCCGAGACGGGCGGATCACGAGGTCAGGAGATCAAGACCATCCTGGCTAACACGGTGAAACCCCGTCTCTACTAAAAAATACAAAAAACTAGCCGGGCGAGGTGGCGGGTGCCTGTAGTCCCAGCTACACAGGAGGCTGAGGCAGGAGAATGGTGTAAACCCGGGAGGCGGAGCTTGCAGTGAGCTGAGATCCGGCCACTGCACTCCAGCCTGGGCGACAGAGCGAGACTCCGTCTCAAAAAAAAAAAAAAAAAGAACTCACTTTGTATAACCTAATATTTATGGACATCCATCAAATTATTAAAGACTTCTTTGTGAGATAGAAATAGACATGATCACTGGGTCATGCATTCTAGATGATCTTTGTTTTCCAATTTACAGCATTTTTAATGATGGTGGTGGTGGTAGTGTGTGTATGTGCACATGCATATGTGTGTTTTATACTTAGCTTTTATAATAGTCATAATAAAATGAACTAAATAGCCTATTTGTATAATATTTAATAGTTTGAGAGAAACTATTCATGGAGGATTATATCAAGATATCAAGTCTTCATATCTTGAAGCTCAATCAACAGGTGGACTTTCAATGCAAGTATCAAAAATCATGTGCAATCTCATTTAAGCAAAAATAGTTACTATTTTGCTGAAATGTTTGAAGTCTTGGTTTGGTGCGAGTCTCCCTGAATTGAGGAGACAGAATTGGGAATCTGAGGAACCTAAGCCTTCTAAAGTTCACCGTTGGATGTACCAGAAAGGTGAGAGCTGCACAGAGATTGAAGTTCAGAGATCTGCAGAGGGCTTCCCTCAAGTTCTCAGCTAAATATTCACCAGTACAAGTTTCTGAAGAAACTGCCTGAGTTCAAGAAAAGATCTATTCTAAAGGAACAGAGGGAATAATCTCCCACACCCATTAAACATCGAATGGAAAACCTCATAGTTCACTCAGCATTGAGTAGGAAAAGAAGGGGACTGCCTCAGTAACAGGGCAAATTCGCCCTAGACTAACACCTGCTCCAGGCCCGCCTAACAAGGCTTAAAAGCAAGTCTCAAAACCCTTCTAAGTGACTTACCTGTGTCTCAGCACATAGCTCAAAAATATTTGTAGGAATACCAAAATATTTAACACCAAACATGGTAAAAATTTAAAAGCCTGTTATCCAATAAAAAATACCAAATATCCAAAGAAGCAGAAAAACACTTTCCGTGTCAAGAAAAAAATTAATCAATAGAAGCTGACTCAGAACTGACACAGACGTGCCTACAGAAGTAGGAAAGAACATTAAAACAGTCATTTAAACTATATTATAACCATGAAAGAAAGTAGAGGAAAGAGCGAGCATGTCAAGTAGAGACATGTCAGATTTAAGAAGATGCAAATCAAAACGCTGGAAACGAAAATGCATTTTTTAAGATGAAAAGTACACTGGATGGGATTCACAGTAGAAAACCATTAATAAACTTGAAGATATAGCAACAGAAACTATTCAAAATTAATCACAGAGTAAAAAGACTCAAAATATTGAACAGAGCATCAGTGAACAACCTTAAGGAACCTATTATGTATGTAATTGTAGTTGCTGCATATGGAACAGATAAATCATTTGAAGAAATAATGTCTGAAAATTTTCTAAATTTGATTTAAAAAACCCCATAAACCCGCAGATTCAAGATGTGCCATAGACCTCAAGGACAAGAAACCTTAAATAAATAGATATATATACACATACATATACATACATACCAAAACATAGCACAAACAATTTAAAATTAATGACAAAAACAAAATTATAAAAGCAGCCAGAGAATAAAAATACATTGCATACAGAGGAAAAAACATAAGGATGACAGCAGACTCATTGGAAACAATGTAAATGAGAAGACAGTAGAACGTCTTTAAAACAGTGAGAAAAAAAAAAATGTCAACTTGACGATTTTTTACCCAGGGCAAATATTTTTCAGAAACAAAGGTGAAAATGAAGCCTTCTTCAGACATACAGAGTCTGAAAGAATTTATTATCTATAGAACAACAGTATAGCAAATGATGAAGGAAATTCTTCAAGCAGGAGGAAAATGATACCTGGTGGAAATCTAGATCTACACTAAGGAATGAAGAGCACCATAAGTGATAAATATATGGGTAAATAGAATGACATTTTAAAATGTTTATAACCCTCCTTAATATATCATTTAAAGTAAAAATAATAACAATATATTTTGGGGCTTATAATATGTGTAGAAGTAAAATGAAGGATACCAACAGCACAGAGACTTCGGGGTGGTGATGGTGATGATGGTGATGAAAATATCCTTCTGTCAGGTTCTTATATTATCTTTAAAGTGGTATAAATTATGAATATATGACAGATACTACTTGTAAAATGGTATGATATTACTTGAAGATAGATTGTGATAAGTTACAGATGTATCTTTTAAATTCTAAAACAACCACTATAAAAACAAAGGATTCCTGTAATCCCAGCACTTTGGGAGGCTGAGGCGGGCAGATCATGAGGTCAGGAGTTTGAGACTAGCCTAGCCAACATAGTGAAACCCCGTCTCTACTAAAAATACAAAAAATTATCTGGGCATGGTGGCCAGTGCCTGTAATCCCAGCTACTTTGGAGGCTGAGGCAGGAGAATCACTTGAACCTGGGAGATGGGAGTTGCAGTGAGTTCAGATTGCGCCACTGCACTCCAGCCTAGGCGACAGCGGGAGACTCCCTCTCCAAAAAAAAAAAAACCAAACAAACAAAACAACAACAACAACAACAAAAAGGATTGAAGCTAATAAGCCAACAAAGGACATAAAATGGAGCCATAAGTAACACATAATTCAAAAGACAGAAAAGAAGGAAATGGGAACAAAGAACAGTTGAGGCAAATAGAAAACAAATAGCAAAATGATAGATTTAAATATAACTTTATCAATAATCATGTGAAATGTAAATAATCTAGGTACCCCCATTAACAGATGTAGGTTGGTATATTGAATAAAAAAGCAAGACCCAATTATATGTTGCCTATAATAAATATACTTTACACGCAAAACACAAATCAGTGAAAAGACAAAAAAAACTGAAAAAGGTACACTACCTTAATACTAATCAAAAGAAACTCAGGGTGACACTTCTAACATGAGACCAAGTAGATTTCAGAGCAAAGAATATTAACAGGCATAAAGAGAGGGATTTTATAATGATAAAAATAAAAATGAGTTTATCAGAAGGATATAACAATCATTTACATTTATGCACCTAATAATAGAGCCTCAAAATACGTGAAGCAAAATCTGAGAGCTTGAATGGCAAAATTAAAAATTCACAAGTAAAAGTAAAAAGCTTCACCATCCTTTCTCAATAATTGATGGAACAAATGGAAAACAGCTTGGCCTAGTTGACATTTACAGAGCACCTGACAACAGTATAATACACACACTTCGCGGTACAAGTGAAAATTGTATTAAGATAAACCATTTTCTGGATTATCTAAATGGAGTTTAATAAAGCCAGATTAGTGACTGCCTCTAGGAGAAAAAGTAAGTATCAACAGGAGGTGGGATGGGGATTGATGAAAGAAAGAGGAAACTTTTGAGGGTTATGAGTGTATACTGATCATAGGGATATATACATTTGTCAAAATGTATTGTGAATTTTACATCTGTATCTTGTACTTTGTATAAATTTCACTGCAGTGAAAGTATACAAAAGGCATACGTGACTATACAAATGATGCACATAAAATATCTCTTTTAACCTCTAACATAGATCAAATACGTTAGTATGAAGTTAGTGTGTCAATACTGATCATGGACTAATCAAACCTGAATACCATACTCATCACTTGTTGTGCCTTTAAATCATCTATAACCAAAGATGCTTATTGATTTCCTCAAGAAAACATAATAAGAAAGTGTATTTTGCTAATTTCTTTGATCTATGAAACACTATTACAAATAAAGAAAAATGAAAAACTTAATAGAAATATGAGCAAAACATACATTTTATAGACAAAATAACAAATAGATTAAAACATGAAAGTTTTCAACTTTATTTAAAGTCAATGGTTTGCAAAGTAAAACAACATTCTATTTTCACCGATAAGACTAACAAAGATCAGTTTGACTACCATGTTGGTGAGAGCCATTCTCATTCCTAATTAACCGGAGTATAATTGGTTAAAATTTTCTTTGGAGGGTAAGTGGACAAGATCAAAATTGAATAAGTCAATGCTCTTTGACCTAGTAATTCTGCTTATAAATATTTGTCCAACATATATACTTGGACATTACCAAAGACATATATACAGGAATGTTCATTGTACCATAATGATAGAAAAGATCTCAAAGATCCCTAATTGTATACCAATAGAGAACTGGCTAAAAAAAAAAAAAAAAAGTATGACTATATAAAAGAATAATAAGCCAAAGTTAAAGAGAATAAAGTATATATGTACATGCTGATATGAAGATGTCACGGAGATTTTGTATTTAGTAGAAAACATTTATATTTTGAAGACTAGTGAATAGGATACACTCTCATTGTATAAAAACAAGTATATATGGATGCCTGAAAATGTTTAGGAAGGACACAGAGAAACTGTTGATGATTACCTTCCTGAGTCTGAGCTAAGAGGGAGACTCAATAATCACTGCATATCTTCTAGTACTGTTTGACTTTTTCCTATGTACTGCAAAAGTTTAATAATGATACTAAGTACCTTCACAAATATGATTTTTAAACATTAAAATGACAAAAAGAACACCCAAATTCACTCATATCATATTCAAAAAAGAGTTCAATTCTAAGGCAATTAGTTGGGTTTTTGTTTTTGTTTTTGTTTTTTCTTAACCATGACTTCTATAAGACATTCTCTGCTCAGTAGCCCCAAAGAGCTGAAGTCCTAACATATGGTTGTTGTTTTTTTTTCTTTTAATCTTAGAAAAATTATAATCTGGTATACTGTGTGAGATTTTATGGATGCAGTAATATGGCAGGGTTTAAATTTTTTTACAGTATGTCATTGCCTAGTCTCCTTCTGTAATTCTTTGGAAAACTGAAAAGAATTAATGAGTCCTTTGCCAAAAATACCAATCAATTCAAGCCACTCTGTTAAGTAATTAGTCCAACAGCTCATCTTCCAGGTTTCCTTATATTCCAAACCATGCCAGTTTTTTATCAGTTAATAGGCCCCAAAGGTTATGCTTGCTAATCTTAACTGTACTAAAACCCATGATAATTCCTAAAACAAATCCTATTTTCTGTATTGAACTTTTCTGATGAACTTTTTTTAAAACAAAAAATCACCTTTTCAAACCACACAATAGATTCTAACCAATTATTTAACATATAATTCTAAATAAAATTTCTTCTATCTGAAGGTGAGAACTGTATTTGTATTTCTTTGATTAGAAATATTGACCTTTCCTGATAAAAATTCAGTTCTACTATGTAGTAGTAAAATATCACTTACAGTGAGTTTCATTTGAAGTCTATTAGTTAAAAACATGTTTGCTGGCGGCTAACATTCTCTCAAAAATAAGATAATCTCTTATTTAATTACTTGGAAAAATGGTGATTCACACACATTCTAATTGGAATTTTAATATCAGTCACTGACAACTCACCCAAGTAAAATCAATTCAATTTTAGTAATAATTACCCAGGAATAAGATATATCAAAAACAAATTTTGAGTCTAATAAATTAAGAAAGATCAAACCTATGCCCTGAGTTTCATCTTTTTTTCCCAGATGTCCTACTTAACTTAGGTGGAAAGAATATTAATCAATAAAGTGATCAAAGAAGCATAACCAGGGAGGAAATGGAGCATAAAATAATTGTTCAGATAAACTTGAACTTGGGTTTGAATCACAACTCTTATGCTTACTACTCATCTGACCTTGGGCTACAACCTGTAAAGCTGTGATGATGATGATGATGATGATAATAATAATAATACATTTCCCTACAAGACCATTGGGTAGTTTAAATGAGCTTAGTTCACAGTAAATCAATAAACCATAACTATAATATTATTATGATTAATAAAGAATCTTTCTTAGTTTGCATTTTCCTACAAACTATATAAAGGGATTATTTTATATACAAATATATATATAAAAGTATTACTTTATATATGTACTTTGTATATTTTCCTACAAAATATGTAAAAGTATTACTTTTGGTGATAGCCGTTTATTGTGAGAAAAACAGAAAAAGATCATCTCAGAAACTATGTAGTCCCTCTGCTACATTAAGACTAAGATATATATCAGGCCTCAAGGAAAATCAAAATAGTTATTCAACCTTTCAAGAAACAACCTGAGTTCTGGGGTCTCACCTTTTTGGTTGGCATTTATGCTTTCTAAGAGAAAACATCTGAACTGCTCAATTAGTCACTATCTGATATGATCCAAGAGACAAAATTCTTGTCAAGTAACTTCTTTATTTTCAGCCCTAAGCATGAACACCAATCCCTGGCCCAACTGCTCCAAGCCAGAAGATAAGGGATAGATTCACTGATTGATCATCACATATGCTGCCCGAGGCAACTTTATTTTATTTTATTTTATTTTATTTAAATTGTGAATCAACTGAGTTTTAGATTCAACAGCAGTTTTAGGCAGAAAGAATGGAAGAAAACCACTTTCCTCAGGAGAAAGATGTCAGCATGGCAGGAACATAAACCTTCATGAAAATATCTCTAGTACAATAGTCCAGCTGGAAAATTCACAAATCTGATGATGCAGTGTCTTGGAATTGACTGTAGTCAGTCCACCAGGGCATGCCCTCTGGCCCTGTGGCCTAAGGACTCTCTCAAGTAGGTCAGCAGAACAATTACAGGGCTCAGCTTATTGATTTGTCCTCTTTTAGGGATCACTGCTTTATGCTGTCCCATGTCCTGTGTCTGGACACCATTGTTTTACATGCTTTGTCTTCATTTTTTTCAGTTAGTTGTTTTAGGCAGGAAGATAAATCTGGTCACTGTTACTCTCTGTTATCCAAAAGTAGACATCAGCCCTGTATATTTGATTGAAATACATTGAAAATATAAAATCTCAAATGCATTGGGGGAAAGAGGATGTCTGAGAATATAGAAATTCTCAAAGAAGGTTGACCTTTAGATAAATTGATGTGAGATAAATTGGTTTAAGGCAAAACAATCTGTTTCTAAGTTTTCATGTAAGCTATCATTTTTCTATCTGAAAATGATAGTAGTATTCCAGGAAAGAGTCAAGGGCTAACTAGAACTTCAGTCAGACCATGAAAAATAGCAGCCACCACCACGGTCAGCTGAATACTGTACTTCTCCAGGTTTTTCCCGTGCATGGGTCAAGAGAGATGAATTGTAGGTGTCAGTTTGATAGCAAGCCTTTCATAATCTTTCATTTATTAACCATGTGGATTCGATCATAGTGCAAAAAGGAGAGTGCACCAACAATCCAAAGAGATTAAATGAAGTCATAGGATTCCATACAAGAAAAACCTGTATAAATTTTAATGGTAATTGACCTCAGAGAAGCATATCTACACCATATCCATCTCCACAGAAGAGCCTAAGGAAACTCTATTGATATTTAGTTTCTAGAGGCAAAATATGAGTAACCCTCGACCCCCTAAAAAACTGTGACCAGTGTTCACAGGTCAGGGAGCCACTGTTTCATTTTCTTTCTGGACAGACTGCTCAGAACAGGAGCCATACCATTCACTCAGTCAATATCGCAATCACACATTCAACAATTACCCTAGTAGACCCTGTGCCACGTGCTGGAGCTATTATTACAATCAAGACATTCCTCACATATTTTTGTCTTCTTCCCAACGCCGTGGGGAGGATGGGTCTGCCAAGCCTGCCTGATAAGACTAATTCCTTAGAGCTTATGCAGGTGACATTAAGTCCTACGCTATTCAGATGCTTTTGAGACCCTTGTTTAAAAAATAAAAAGCTATGGAGAGTGTAGGTATTACTGTTCTCTCTCCCTCACCAGTTTTAAGCAGTCAACTCAGAAACATCTGCTAACTATCACTGGAAGGTGGCCCACTACCTGCACTTGTTCCATGCTGACGACTGGTGATGGTGCTACTTCAGAGCTGAATTCTCTGATCTAATGTCTTCTTCACCCATATTCTTTTCCCCCGAACCCCACCTTCAAGGAAACTGTGCACACTTATGTCCCTTTGTTTCTTTTGTCTCTCATACTAAATTTTAAAAAACTGTCCATTTGTTCTATTTTTAATTTTTTATTTGTACTGGAATTATAGCTTTATTCTTTCTGATTGTTTTCTATAACACATGGAACTTCACTTACATTTTTGAGGTTTCTCTGGTACCCTGAGTTAATGGGAAATCTATCTGAAGCTGCAAAACCATAATCCACATATGAGCCTTTGTAAGTCAGCCTTTTGCAAGTTGAAGTGCTCTACACCTACATACAAATGCTCTTGACATATTTCCTATGTGCTTGCCCCTGTGTTCTTCATGAAACTGGGGAAGGATGCAGTATGGTCAAGAGGGGAGTGAACAAACATGCCTGGAAGAAAAAACAGTCCGTGAAGGAGTATTGAACATTTATTTATTTATCTATCTATTTTTAATGTAGGTAATGTTTTCTAAAGAGACAGGGTCTCACTATGTTGCCCAGTCTGGTCTGAAACTCCTGGGCTCAAGTGATTCTCCTGCCTCATCCTCCCAAAATGTTGGAATTACAAGCATGAGCGCCACCATGACTGGCCTAAACTCTAAAAGTCTGGGCAAAATAATTCAGAGAGAGACTATAAACAAATGGCCTCCTTCAATAAAACAAATTATAAAATTTCTAAGATGTTAGAAGCTTAAGAGCTCTAGAAAGAAAATCTCCGAGTGAGAGCAATTACATTTAAAGAAACCCTGAGTCTCTCACTTGAGTTTTTTCTCTAGAGCTCCATTGTTTCCTAGTGTAGCCATTAAAGTCAAAATTGTGGCCATTTAAGTCAAAATTAAATAAAATTTAGAATTTAGTTCCTCAGTCATACTAGTCACATTTCAAATGTTCAGTTGGCCAATGGTGATTAAGGGTGATCAGACTGGCCAGCACAGGGATTTCCATTGTTAGAGAAAGTTCAGCACTGCTCTGGAATTCTTGTTTGATTCCCAACTTTCAAGAGTCCATCAATGGCCTATTAGAACTCCAGCCTAAACATGGACAAAAATACTTTTATTTAGGAGAGGCAAGACAATGACGTCAAGAGTGTTATCTAATACTAAAGAAAAATAAGAAAGTGATTCTAATCAGTAATAAAGGACTCCAGATAGTTGCATCTAAGGTAGAGGTTTCTAACATTCCAAGTTAAAAGAAAGAAGGAAAGCTGGTACAACTTTATAGATCCTGGTATCTACTCCTGCCAGGTTCTCACTTATCCTGAGGAAAACAAAAAGGCGAATTTCTTATGGTCTCAGCAACTTTCGTCATATGTCACAGGCAACTGACAGAAAAAAAAGGCTTATAAGTCAGTTGCAAGTTTCTTATCTATCTATAGTCTACAACCTCATCCCCAGTTTTATCTGAATCTTTTCAACTAGGGTTGTTACAGCTCTGACCTAGGGGTTCTTACTCCTATGTCATCTTTAGCATAACCAAGGATGTGCAAACTCCTTATGGTAAGAAAGGATCATTGCAAAGCTGATTCTCAATCCAGAGAAACGGAAGCCCAAAATGTTTATAGGCAGGGGTGATGTATATTTTTTAAAATTCATCTGCATGATGCTAATATGCCTTTCTGGAAGGAAAAACACCTATCTTTATTAAAAATGATGATTTCTAATACATTTCTCACAACAAAACTCTGGCAAATTCTAACCTTTCCCATCATTACCAGGTTATCAGTTTTTCTCTGGAGCATTTTATAAGCACATTCATCTAAAAGTGCCATACTTGATTATAGGAAATTAGTCTTAGACATTAACAGCCCCATATGTAATAATAAAATCATCATATAATGAGTATAACTGTGACTATTTAAATAAAAATCATTTCAGTACTCATTTATGGATAAGTAATAAAATGTCTTTCGTATACCTCTTGCCTTTCTGAATGTCCTGCCTCCATCGAATCTGCAACCTCCAGCACTGAGATACCACACTGAACGCCAGCTGTTTGTATAGATACCAATGAGCCAAATGTCCCTTTGTTTCTTTTGTCTTACCACTTTCCAGCACAAAAACACTAGAAGACACACCAAAGTGGTGGATGACTGTCTATGTCAGTCCGAGGAAAAATATGCGAAATTGTTGTTTTTACTAAATTGAGTCAATTACGATAAGAGCATTTCCTTATCAAAGAGGACACATGTTAGCACCAATGGGAAGAAAAAGTGGTGGTATATTATGTTGTAAACTAACAATTGTCTTCATTGTGTTTTATATATGTAACTAAAGGAATACATATTTTTACATTGCTTGTGGTTTGCTATTGACAAGAAGGCAATAAATCTTAATACCATCTTTTTCATGTATAGGAAGTAATGAGAAGGATGTCACACCAGAAAATTTAATATGGTCCAAAGGAAGAAGAAAGAAAAAGAAAAGGAAAAGTCCATTTTAAAGCCTTTCTGGGATATTTTGCTACCTAAAGGTGGCAATAAGAGTACGTGAATCTGTGGCTGGCAGACGATGAAACAACTCCAAAGCCCCAAGTCCAGCAACACCTGAAAACAGGAGGTGGGCACTAAAACTCTTCTGCAAGATAATATAAAGCATTGTTTCCAAAGTGAAACAATTGGTAGGGAAATCTACATAGAATATGATGCATTTAGAAAATATTTCTCTTCTTTATTGTAAAGTTAGGCTGAACTGTTTCTAAGAATTATTATCTGGCCGGGTGCGGTGGCTCATGCCTGTAATCCCAGCACTTTGGGAGACTGAGGCCGGCAGGTCACCTGAGGTCAGGAGTTCGAGACCAGTCTGATCAACATGGAGAAACCCCGTCTCTAAAAAACGTATACTGGGCATGGTGGTGTATGCCTGTAATCTCAGCTACTCGGGAAGGCTGAGGCAGGAGAATCGCTTGAACCCAGGAGGTGGAGGTTGTGGTGAGCCAAGATCACACCATTGCACTCCAGCCTGGGGAACAAGAGTGAAACTTCTATTCAAAAAATAAATAAATAAATAAACAAACAAATAAACAAAAAGAATGATTATCCATCTTTGGGAGATGTGTGTGGTTACGTACTATATGATTCATTTACATGACGTTCTTGAAACAATAAAAGTATGATTGTGAATCCATAGATCACTGTCAAGGGTGAAGTTTGGCAGGCGAGTGTGACTGGGAGGTGAAAGCACAGGAAGTTCCTTTGGGGTGATGGAGGTGTGGCCTCCTGACTGCGGTCATGGCCTCACAAATCTGTACATGAGATAAAATTTCATACTAAACATTTTTTTAGTGCAGAAAAAAACTAGTGAAATCCAAATAAATCCTGTAGTTTAGTTAATTGTTTGCATTGATGTCTTTTTACTGGTTTTGACAATTACACTACACTTTTGTATGTTATTGTCATTGGGGAAGCTAGGTGAAGGATATACAAAACTATATTTTCTACTTTTGCAACTTCTATATGAGTCTGAAATTATTTCTAATTTTTAAATTATTATACAAATTTTTAAAATTTTTTAATTAAAAAATTTTTAATGTAAACATTTTAAAAAGAAAACCTAAACTCAGAGTGCAAAGGAAATTTTTGTAAGTTTTTGGTCAGCTTTAAAATATCCAAAAGGATATGAAGTGGCTTCTAGAATCTCCAGAGAACCAGGCTCTGAGACCACATAGCCAGACATAAGGCTCAAATAATGTCACAGATCTGGCCCAATGAATATATCACAGCATGGTAGCTTCTACCTTTAGCACTGCAGCACTGGAGACCTAACACTGCCACAAACATCACTGTCCCTGTTGCCTCTGGGAGCTGGATGTAACTGCTTCCCTAGATCCCAAAAAAAGCTTCTGCAGAGCGGGGCGCTGTGGCTCACACCTGTAATCCCAGCACCTTGGGAGACCGAGGCAGGTGGATCACGAGGTCGAGAGATTGAGACCATCCTAGCCAACATGGTGAAACCCCATCTCTACTAAAAATACAAAAAATTAGCTGGGTATGGTAGCAGGTGCCTGTAGCCCCAGCTACGCGGGAGACTGAAGCAGAAGAATCACTTGAACCTGGGAGACGGAGGTTGCCATAAGCCGAGATTGCGCCACTGCACTCCAGCCTGGCAACAGAGTGAGACTGCGTCTCAAAAAAAAAAAAAAAAAAAAAAAAAGCTTCTGCATAGTCTCTACTTTTTCACAAAAGTAACTTCTGACTCAGGGTCTGTTTGTACCTATCTGATGGATGGCCTAGGGCATGGGATATAGCCCTTTCTGCAAAGGACAGTGGGAACAGGGTTAGCTAGCACTTTCAGCCTTCATAGTGAAAAGCAGAATCTCCCTCAAAAGATGGGTAGTTCCCCAAACATGATAAGGAAGTGCCAAAGCTGGGTCATCAAAAAAAATGACAAGATCAGAAACTATGGAACTACTAGAAGAAAACATTAGGAAAATGCTCCAGGACACTGGTCTGGGCAAAAATTTGTTGTATAAGACCTTAAAAGCACAGGCAATAAAAGTAAAAATTGATAACTGGGATTATATCAAGCTAAAAAGCTTCTGCACAGCAAAGGAAACAATCAACAAAGTTGAGAGACAACCCATAGAATGAGAGAAAATATTTCCAAACTATCTATCTGACAAGGGATTAATATCCAGAATATACAAAAGTTCAAACAACGTAACAGAAAATAATCAAACAATCTGGTTAAAAAAAATGGGCAAAGGATCTGAATAAACACTTCTCAAAAGAAGACATACATATCTTCTTGGCCAACAGGTATAAGAACAAATGCTAAACCTCATTAATCATAATAGAAATGCAAATCCAAACCACAAGGAGATATCATCTTATCCCTGTTAAAGTAGCTTTTTGTCAAAAAAAGAATAATGGATGCTGGCAAGGATGTGGAGAAAGGAAACCCTTACACACTGTTGGTGGGAATGTAAATCAGTACAACCACTATTGAGAACAGTATGGCGATTCCTCAAAAAAACTAAAAACAGAACTACTGTATGATCCAGCAATTTTACTACTAGGTGTATATGCAAAGAAAGAACATCAGTATATCAAAGAGATATCTACACTCCTGTTTATTGTAGCACTATTCACAATAGCCAAAATTTGGAATCAACCTAAGTGCCCATCTACGGATGAATACAATTTTAAAATGTGGTATATTTACACAACAGAACAGAATACTATTCAGCCATAAAAATAATAAAATTCTGTCATTTGTAGCAACACAAATGGAACTGGAGGCCATTAGGTTAAGCAAAATAAGCCAGGCACAGAAAGAGAAATATTGTTTGCTCTCATTCATATGTGGGAACTGAAAAAGAGGCTATCATGAAAATAGAGAGGAGATCAGTGGTTCCCGGAGGCCAAGAAGGGTAGGAGAAAGGAGAAAATAAAGAGAGATTGATTAATGGGTACAAATATTACAGTTTGATAGAAAGAAATAAGACCTAGTGTTTAATAGATCAGTAGGGCAACTATAGTTTACAATAACCTATTGTATATTTCAAAATCGCTAGAAGAGAATAATTAGAATGTTTCTAAGTGTAAAAGAAAGACTAGTATTCAAGGTGATGGCTATCCAAATTATACCAATTTGATCTTTACAAATTATATCAACAGATTAAATTATCACATGTACCCTGGGGAAAAAATGACAAAAATCTACCACAAATAATAAGTAGAAGCAAGGCCTTTCCCACATCATGCCTCTGCCAACTGAGCCAAATGTTTATCCTAATAAGAAGGTGAGCCTGGGGCACAGGGGTAACCATCCGTGATGCCAGTAGCCTAAAGTACAGCAGCAGCAAGGTCTCTCAACAGGGATGGCTTAGGAGTGGATATGGGGCAAGCTTCTTAAATTTCCAAAATATATTTAAAGAGGAAGTTGCTTCTTAAGGGGAAGGAAGTTAACATTTACATCGTTGGTATGTGTGTGTGCCAATGTGTATCAGATGTGTTGAATAGGAGAGTTATTTTTCACCCTTACTAACAAAGTAATCAAATATCTAGCACAGAAGGACTTGTAACATTTTTACTTTTGCTACTTAGATAATTGGTAACAGGTATAACAGGAGATGATGAAAGATGAGATGCCCAGAAATTAAGATGTAAAGGAGAAACGGAAGAAGAAGCAGCTTAACTAAAGTGCTAAGACTTAAAGGGAGCAATAAACAATATTATTGATGGTGGGACTGAGACAAAATCATTAAAATACGGTGTTTGTTTTGCAAATATGAATGATCCATATGAAAATTATTTGAGCTTAATAGCACAGAAATGCAAATATAGAAGTCTAAGTTTCACTGGGTTTCATAAAAATCATGTCCACTTTTAGTCAACCATCAATCCCCTTTACAAATATGACCCAGCTTAGTGCAAATCCTCTAATACTAAAGCAATCAACAACAAATATATTTTCATTGATCTTTCTAAAATAAATAACCTGAAGAATTGCTGATCTTACCTATTTTGTACAAATAAGTGAACTTCACCAAAATCATTACTGCCATACATTGTCAAATAATTAACTGTGTGCCACTATTTGTCTCTCCTTCTGTAACTAAAGATAGTACCTCACTGAGAACTAACTGAGAATTTTGACATTCAGGGCAAACGTGTTGCCATACTGAGAATATAAATAACATATATGTAAATATCTTTAGGTAGATATTTTAGGAAAAATCAAAGAACTTTCAAACTCATTTAATGTTGTAGTGATATCTAAATATGTTTTGCCTTTTGTTTTAAAATTTCCCAAGAATATTTGCCAAAGGCATTTGCTGCTTTGACTTCTTTTAAAAGTAAGTTCTAGCTGCTCCTAAAAAAATTTTTACAATTGTTTAAGTTATGGAACTATCAGGAAACATAAATTTTAGAAGGACTTTTAAGATACTTGGGTTACTTCGTAGCCTAAATGAGGATATTTAATCACTTTCCAAAAGTATATTTAGAATCACACAATCCTATGATTATTTAATTTAACTTTTGGAAAAAAAAAAAGTTTGCCAATTGTCATAAGTATCAAGTTCCAACACAGCCTGAGTATGGAATTGGGAGGTTTTAATGAGAAGCTTGAGGTGTCACTGAGGGGAAGCTTATGGCTAGAGAACAGGTGGACAGCCGAAGAAAGAACTTGGAGTGGGAATTTGTAACAAACCACATCCTCCAAGGCATTCTTGAGTCTCCCAACTCCCAGTGGAAGAGAAAGGATGACCCAGGGTATTAGGTGGTAGAATTAAAGAACTAATTCAGTGAGTACACTGCTTTCCCTAGAGGAACCTAAAATTCCAAATCTCTAATCCTAGAGGAAGAAGTCACTTGAGTCTAATTCAGGAGGCAAAAGGACAGGACAACAGGATGCTCTACAAAATCTCTAGATTCTAAGCCCAGGAGAGCTCTGTGGCTATTCATAGAGATGTGCCTAGGACTATTAAGCCAGCAGAATGGGGTCCTGGGGACCAAGTTCCATTCTTGAGCAGAGGTAGGAGGAAGGGCAATAGAGCTTGGGTTCAAGGTTGGACTCCTGTGCCAGGAATGAACTGCATTGGAAACCAATAATGATAGCTGGGTTCAAACGTCACCAGGCCGGTTAAATACATGCTTGCAGTGAAGGAAGCAGAAGTGGGTGAGGAAGTGATCATTTGGATTTCAGATGGGTACACAGAGCCTTGCCCAAATATGCCAGGCATATTATAGATCTTAAGATGCCTCCAGGCCTGGTTCTTATTGACTCACAAACTGACTGATTTTTATTGCTGTGAAAGGGCATATTCATGATTTCGTGTCATTATTCCAGTAATAGCTATTAATTGTAGGAGCATTTGAAAAAATACAGAAAACATTTTAAAAAGAAAATAAATATTCCATTATTCCACCATCAAAAGATGAGATAAGCTTCATTAAAAACTTTGGTATTATTCTTTCAGTATATTTCATATTACATACACACACATACACATATGCTATTATTATAAGAAAATCTATTACACATTCTTCATCAGATGATCACATTATTGCAATTGCTTATTTAGTCATCTCTCCTGCCAAGAAGGCAGGGACAATATCTTCCTTACCATCATATTTCTACTATCCAGCATAATACCTAGCACAGAAAGACAGACATTATATAAAAACACATACAAACTTTGTAGGTTTTGAAAAATACTGCCAAATTGCCCTTGTGGCAGGTTGCACCAATTTTTAAACCCACAAGCAATTATGAGAGGTTCATTTCCCTTCACTCACAACGAAACTGCATCTTATCACGTTTTAAGAATCTTTACCATTTTGCTGGGATTAACTTGTCTCTCATTATTCTATATTTGCATTTCTAAGCTATTAAGCTTGAATAATTTCCATATGGGCCATTTGTTTTTGCAAAACAAACACTACCCCTTCAATGATTTTGCCTGGCTTCTGCCTTCACTAGTATTTATTGCCTCTTTAAAACACTGAGTTAATAGTTTTATTTGTTCCTTTGTCAGCCTCCCCTGAAAATGATGACACTTTTCAGACAGTACCACTTCTTTCTGCTCATTTCAATTCAATGCTCATACAGGGCATTGTGCATACTGGCTGTCCAAGCTGTGCACTAAGCAGGTGAATCTTCCCTGCCCTGGGAGTGAGTAATAACAGAACTTAAAGAAGGCTCCTGGGTAGGAAAATCATGGGTACTAGTAACAGAGATATGGGTTCAAATCCTGGCTTCTCTACTTACTCACTTAACAAGACAACCCCCATGGGTTTCAAATTTTTACTTAGGAGGAATAATACCAATTTGTCTTGCAAGGTTATGTCAATGAAAAGAGTCAAACTCTATAAAATATTTGAAGAGATTTATTCTGAGCCAAATATGAGTGACCAGTTGCCCATGACACAGACCTCAGGATGGCTATGGCTTGGTTTTACACATTTTAGGGAGACATAAGACATCAATCAATACATGTAAGATGCACATTGGTTTGGTCCAGTAAGGTAGGACAACTTGAAGCAGTGTGCTATGGTTTGGCTTTGTGTACCCACCCAAATCTCGTCTCAAATAGTAATCCCCATGTGTCAAGGGAGGGACCTGGTGGGAGGTGATTGGATCATGGGGGCAGTTTCCCCCATGCCCTGCTTGTGAGAGTGAGTGAGTTCTCATAAGATCTGATGGTTTAAAGGTGTGGCACTTCCTCCCAACCTCCTGCCACCACGTAAGATGTGCCTTGCTTCTCCTTCACCTTCTGCCATGATTGTAAGTTTCCTGAGGCCTCCCCAGCCATGCAGAACTGTAAGTCAATCAAACCTCTTTTGTTTATAAATTACCCAGTCTTAGGTAGGTCTTTATAGCAATGTGAAAACAGACTAATACATGGGGGCTTCCAGGTCATAGGTAAATGTAAATATTTTCTGATTGGCAATTGGCTGAAAGAGTTAAGTTATTGTCTAAAGACCTACAATCAATAGATGGGAATGTCTGGGTGAAAATACAGAGTTGTGGAGACTAATAAGGGGTTGCAGAGCTTTATCATGTAGTTGAAGCCTCCAGGTAGCAGTCTTCAGAGATAATAGTAATAATAGATTGCAAATGTTTCTCTTTTTTAAACTTTTATTTTAAGTTCAGGGGTACAAGTACAAGATGTGCAGGTTTATTATATAGGTAAATGTGTGTCATGGGGGTTTATTGTACAGATTATTTTATCATGCAGGTATTAAGCCTAGTACCCATTAATTATTTTTCCTGATTCTCTCCTGCCTCCCACCTTCCACCCTCCAGTAGGCCCCAGTGTGTGTTGTTCCCTTCTATGTGTCCTGTGTTCTCATCATTTAGCTCCCATTTATAAGTGAGAACATGTAGTATTTGGTTTTCTGCTACTGCTTTAGTTTGCTAAGGATAATGGCCTCCAGCTCCAAAGGACATGAGCTCATTCTTTTTCATGGCCACATAGTATTTCACAGTGTATAGATTGCAAATGTTTCTTATCAGAATTAAAGAGTCAGTACTATAAATCTTAAGGGCTCTGTGTTGATGTTAATGCTGGTCATCTGTGCCTGACTTCCAAAAGGGAGGAGGGTATAAGGAGGCATGTTCACCTTGCTTTCCGTCATTGCCTGAACTTGTTTTTCAGGTTAGCTTTGGAATGCCCTTGACTGAAGGGAGGGTCCATCAGTCAAAGGGAGACTTAGAATTTTATTTTTGATTTACAGTTGCTACAAAGACCAAATGATATAAAATATGAAAAAATACTATACATATAAAGGTTATATTGTTGCTCTTGTTACTGCTTTCCTTGGGGAAAAGTATTATATCCATCACTTGTTTTGAGGCCGATTAGCAAAGACAGTTTCCTTGCCAAGGCTAAAAATAAAACACGACAGACTCAGTATTGCCCAGGAGAGCATATAAGGCTATTGGGGTTTGTACTTTCTATGGAAGCTAATAAAGCTAAATAAGAACTTATTCCATGGACACCTTAATGTCATTCTCAGTCATAACCCAATTTGCTCTACTTGTCTTCCTACAGAAGCAGAGATTTGTTCTGCAAAGGGAAGCACATTCGACTTCCTCTTGGGGTTATTCCAACATGGCGGGGCATTGACTGACATGAAAAAGAAGCCTAGAGCTGAGGAAAGGACTGGGAGAGAATCCTAAATGAGCTAGAGCACTTGGAAGTCTAGCTTTCTTCTTTAAAATTTTAGCAAGTCAAAAAAGAAACTTTTAAGAAATGCCTCTTGTATCCTGTCTTCCTCTCCAGGCTTCACACAATTCAGACAAATTCTGCCATCTCAATAATTCTTACCCTAGGTGTCCCTACTACTTAGGAAATTCTCTAATTATCTCAAATAGTGTTGCATAGTTTCTCAAAATGCTTTAAAGCAGTTTATGTTTATTTTGTATTCACTTTAAAATACTTAAATATATGTCTTACAATATTTTTAGAGGAAGTAAAAGGGCATTTTGAAATCAATTCGTGGGATGCATTTTTTCTTATCTGAGATGCAGACTCACTTGAAAAAAAAAATCTAGGTGATTGTTAGGAAAGACCATCTATCTACCTCAGTGTCCTTAAATTATAACACTCAGACTCTTAGAGCCCTATTGTTAGAAGAGGTAGATAGGCAGATGTGAGCAGGGCAGGATGGGGCCCCAAAGAATGTCAGGTGACTGTCAGGTGATTGTCAGGCAGCTGGAGGGGAAAATTTCCTAACAAACAGGAGACATCTTGAGCTTGTGGGAAACCACTTCCTAATAAGACTTAAAATGATGGAGTTTGACCTCCCTCTGGGGACATGCCCAGGCATGTGTAGTAAGGCATAAAATGGCAGAGTTCGACCTGTATATGACTTTCCTCTAAAGGTGCTTGTTGTCTAGTGCTAGCAGTAAGGGAAAATTGCCCTAAGAAAGCATGTGCACAGCTTCAACCACCAAATGGTACGTGTGGTCCCTCCCAGATACTGGCAAGACACTGCACATGCAACAATTAGCTAACAATCCACGCCAGGGGAATGACGAGAGGAAGAGACCAGGGAAAACCAGGATATAGCAAATCTCTAAGAGCCCTGAGCTAACGACCAGGCAGGGTACTCAATCTTTTGAGTTTCCTGCTTGGTTCCTGACATAGTTTGGCTGTGTCCCCATCCAAATCTCACCTTGAATTGTAGTTTCCATAATTCCCATGTGTTGTGGGAGGGACTTGGTGGGAGGTAATTGAATCATGGGAGCAGTTACCCTCATGCTGTTTTCACGATAGTGAGTTCTCATTTGATGGTTTTCTAAGGGGCTTTTTCCCCTTTTGCTCTGCACTTCTCCTTGCTGCTGCCATGTGAAGAAGGTGTGTTTGCTTCCCTTTTCACCATGATTCTAAGTTGAGGCCTCCCCAGCCCTGCAGTACTGTGAGTCAATTAAACCTCTTTCCTTAATAAATTACCCAGCCTCGGGTATGTCTTTACAGCAGCATGAGATGGACTAATACAGTTCCTTCCAAGTGTACTTTTCTTTGCTTCAATAAACTCTCATTTCTACTTTAAACCTATTTTCGTCTCCTGGCTAAATTCTTTCTCCCAAGAAGACAAGGATGAAAGATTATGAAGCCCACCCAAACTTGCCACTGGTAACACTATCAAATGGAAATGTGATATTTATATGCCATTAGACTGCCCCAATAGTTTTAGCAGGACCTTAATGTCCTCTTAGTGTCCCCCTCCCTATTTGATCAGACATTCTGTTTGACTGATAGAATTAATGTAAAAATGAATAATTACTATTTATAAAATTAAAAGTGCCAGGCGCGGTGGCTCAAGCCTGTAATCCCAGCACTTTGGGAGGCTGAGACGGGCGGATCACAAGGTCAGGAGATCGAGACCATCCTGGCTAACATGGTGAAACCCCGTCTCTACTAAAAATACAAAAAAACTAGCCGGGCGAGGTGGCGGGCGCCTGTAGTCCCAGCTACTCGGGAGGCTGAGGCAGGAGAATGGCATAAACCTGGGAGACAGAGCTTGCAGTGAGCTGAGATCCGGCCACTGTACTCCAGCCTGGGTGACAGAGCGAGACTCCATCTCAAAAAAAAAAAAAAAAAAAAAAAATTAAAAGTTAAAAGTTAAAATATGGCGAATAACTCAGAAGTCATTTTTGTTGGCTAAAGAGTTGGAAAAAACAATCAAGATCATTAAATTTTGTAGAGGAGGAAATTTAAGCTCAACGTCACTCAGTGAGTTAGTGGCTGGCCTGGGATTGGGATCTCCTGGCTCCTAGTATAGCAGGTTTTCCCTCCAATCAAAAATCAGTATTTATGTAGAGTTGAAAAGGGGCTCTCTAAACAATAGTAATAATAAATAATTAAAACTTTCAGTCTTTAATTTAAACCTTCGACATACAGATATGAGGCCCCTACAGTATGCATGCTATGGCCATGTTTGCCTTTGCTGGGGGATACAAAGGTGATTAAGACAAATCATCTGCCCTTAGAGACCTTTGCACCCCGTGGAAATAATGCATTAACTACATGAATAAGGAACATAAAAAATAAAATGGTAGGTGCTGTCAGAGACAATGATGATGCATGACAGAGATTAAGAAAGTTTGAGGTTTAGACTGTTTTGATTTCAGGCCAAAAATTTGATTAGCATATGACAAAGAATGTCCTCTCAGGGTGCTGAGCTATACCCAGTATTGGTTACTTTTCACCCTTCAGTGCAAATTTCGCTCCTTTCATCCTTCCCTTCAATCTCATATAACTTTAAGTTGAGGCTCAGTCCAAATATCATTTTCTCTATGTATTTTCCTTAATCATCTCAGTCCTAAACAACCTCTAAAAATTCTTGGAGCACTGAGCATTTCTATTGCATACATAATACTTTATTCCATAAAGCCTGATGTTGTACTTATGTGCACACAGGTTTCGTTAAAAGAGAAAAAAGGATTCATGACACTTGTTAAAGAAGGTAAGGACAACTTTATTCAGGGGATTGGGGAGTACTAAAGTGGTGTTTTGTAGTAGAGGACAGAGAGAGGAAATGAACCTCGATTCTAAATGTAAGGACAATGAAGATTTGTAGCCAAGGAGCATGGTAAGAGGTCAATGGATGAAAGATTACTAAGAGGAAACATCAAGGTTAGGGGGATTCTTTCTAGACCAACTCAACAGGATTCTTGCTAAAGGCAGGCCAAAGTGACAAGATACTAGAGGTGAAGGATTTTTCCTAAACAGACTCAGTAGGAGTCTTGCTAAAATGAGACTAAATGTGCCAATGACAGAACCCAAGTTTGGGGACTAGTCAGAAAGAGACTCACAGGAGCTTGACTCAAATGTGGCCAAAAGAGAGAGTTTCAAACTGTGTTTTGGCCCTGCCTATCTTTCTAACCTTATGTACTAGAACCCCACCATATTGTCTCTACATTCTGTCAAAAATAAATAAATGAGAATCCCAAGTATCCCATCTTCTCATTTTCTTGTCTTCATCCTCACTGTTTTTCCTTTCTGGAACACCTTTTCTCCTTTTTGTTTTCTCAGCATTATTTCCTCCAACAAACCCCTTCTAATACCCTACCCAATTCCCCAATTCCTGGTCTGATGTGGTCTGAAATGAGGCAGAGCTCTCTGGCCAATTACATCAGGGCCAGGAGTGCAGAGGCAGCTCTCTTCTTATGATTGTCACCATGGCTGAAGTAAAGCACCAGATCATGTCCCAGAGGTCAAAACTGAGATAAGTGGAAACTGGGCGATCATCACAGGGGAACGAGCAGACAGGAGGAACCAAGGAACTGAGCTCAAATCAGCAGTATAGAAAACAAACCCACAAGGAGAAACAGACAGGGAAAATGGTAAGTATGACAAAGTAAGAGGGCAAAAGTCCCCCAGAAATGGTTCTCCAGTTTTCAATATGAACAATGTGCTTAAACTGGAGACTAACTAAATGACAAGCACCCTTTTTATGTCCTTCCTCCAGGACATAGATTACGATAACAAAATCCCATGGCAACTTTTGGAATTCTGGAGTTTTTCCCAGAAATCTCTTGGACCACAAATTTCTTATCAGTATTGGCTAATTTCTGTGGCATGAGGGATACAAGCAGGTACAGGGAAATTGTTGTGACTGCTGTGAACAGAAGGGGATGGGGTTCCCCTGAGGGTGTGTATTAGGCAGGGTTTTCTAGCAGGACAGAATTAATAGGATAGATGTATATATGATGGGGAGGTTTTTTTCTGTTTTGTTTTGTTTTTTCAGATGCAGTTTCGCTCTTGTTGCCCAGGCGCCATCTCAGCTCACTGCAACCTCCACCTCCTGGGTTCAAGCAATTCTCCTGCCTCAGCCTCTCAAGTAGCTGGGATTACAGGCATGCACCACCACACCCAGCTAATTTTGTATTTTTAGTAGAGACGGAGTTTCTCCACATTGGTCAGGCTAGTCTCGAACTCCCAACCTCAGGTGACCTACCCGCCTCAGCCTCCCAAAGTGCTGGGATTACAGGCATGAGCCACCATGCCAAGCCTATGATGGGGAGTGTATTAAGGAGAATTGACTCACACAATGACAAGGTAATGTCTCATGATAGGCCATCTGCAAGTTGAGGAGCAAGGAAGCCAGTAGTGGATCAGTTCGAGTCCTAAAACCTCAAAAGTAGAGAAGCTGACAGTGCAGCCTTCAATCTGTGACCAAAAGCCTGAAAGTCCCTGGCAAACCACTGGTGTAAGTCCAAGAATCCAAAAGCTAAAGAACTTGGAGTCTGATGTTCGAAATCAGGAAGCATCCGGCACGGGAAAAAGATGAAGGCCGGAAGACTCGGCAAGTCTTCTCTTCCATCTTCTCCTGCCTGCTTTATACTAGCTGCACTGGCAGCTGATTACATGGTGCCCACCCAGATTAGAAGTGTGTCTTTCTCTTGCAGTCCACTAACTCAAATGTTAATCTCCTTTGGCAACACCCTCACAGACACACCCAGGAATAATACTTTGCATCCTTCAATCCAATCAAGTTGATACTCAATATTAACCATCAAGTTGACACTCAATATTAACCATCACAGGGTGTTTATGTAGCAAATGAGAACAGGCAAAAGTTGTAGTGTTGAAGTAGGTGAGACCAGGGGAATTTTGGTGACAAACAGAGGTTCTTCACAAATAATGAATTTAAGCTGCTAAATTGGAAATATTAGATTTATATGATGTTGACTTGAAATGTAGAGGGGTTTTTGTGAATCTAGCTCAGCATGAACGTATCAACTCATCTGGAATAGCTCTCATAAAATTAACTCAGGAGAGGCCAAGTGTGATGGCTCACTTCTGTAATCCCAGAACTTTGGGAGTCCGAGGTGGGCAGATTACCTGAGGTCAGGAGTTTGAGACCAGCCTGGCCAACACGGCAAAACTCCATCTCTACTAAAACTACAAAAATTAGCTAGGCTGGGTGGCGGGCCCCTGTAATCCCAGCTACTTGGGAGCCTGAGGCAGGGGAATCACTTGAACTCGAGAGGTAGAGGTTGCAGTGAGCCAAGATCATGCCACTGCACTCTAGCCTAGGCGACAGAGTGAGACTCTGTCGCAAAAAAAAAAAAATAGAATTAACTCAGGAAGATTCTGTTCCATTAAGTAAATTAGGGAAGGATCAAATGTTTACAGCTCTGAGGAACAACCATCATTTTTCACAGTTCAAACCAGAACTCAGCTAGTAGAGCATCTAAAAGACAGACTGCTCAAGTTCAATCCATGTCTCACTCACTTTCCCAGCGCCTGTGATTTCCTCTAGTAAATCTATTGCCAAGTCATAGATATGCACTATTTAATGACCTGCTTGTGAAAGTTGGGTAGACACCTGACTAGGTGTAAGCATGGAAGACCTCAAATGAGTCCTCTGAAGCTGAAATAGAAGCCGCTAATGGAAACTAGGACCCGGAAAGCCCATGAAGGTAAAAGATTCCTTTGGTGAGCAGTCATAGTTATGGTCTTGAAAGACTTTGACCAAGCACTCATGTCTATTACCTGTCCTTGTGGTGGCAGAACAGAATGAGGTTTCTATGTGATTCCTTATTTACTTATATCACAAGTCAGGGATGAGTGGGAATTCAAGAGATGAAAAATATCATCCAGTTTCCAGGAGGTAGGGCAGATTTGGGGGTGGAAGGAAGGGAGGTTCCCATAGAGGGTGTGTTCAAGCACAGAGGTAGGTGAAGGAGATCAGAATATGCCACCTCAAACTATACCACTTGGCATATGAATTATTTTGATTTCAAGATGATAGAGGGAAAAAAAGCAAAAGCAGACAGAACTCTCTTCCCTCCCCCATCTGCCTAAAAGCAGAGCCTTAGTTTCCCTTTGTGAAGGTGCCCCCTTCCCCTCTCAGATACCAGGAGGAACAGGAGGACCACCCTTATCACCAGACATAGAGACATAACTGAGATGAATCTGCATAAACAAACCTTTCTAATTAACGTTTATCTATCATTAGTTTCCCCCATATATTTACCTTCCCACAATTTACCATTCCAAGAGGCCTAAAATCCCATATCCTTTATTTAGTCACTTCTCCACAATTTATCACCTTTTGTTAAAATGATATATAAGGCCAAGCATAGTGGATCATGCCTGTAATTCCAGCACTTTCACAGCAGGGGTTGCAATCTCTATGTCTGATAAAACAGACTTTAAACCAATAAAGATCAAAAGAGACAAAGAAGGGCATTACATAATGCAGCCATAAAAAAGGATGAGTCCATGTTCTTTGCAGGGATATGGATGAAGCTGGAAGCCATCATGCTCAGCAAACTAATACAAGAACAGAAAACCAAACACCACATGTTCTCACTCGTAAGTGGGAGTTGAACAATGAGACACATGTACCAGAGGTACAAAGAGGAGTGGGTAACATCCCTTCTGAAACTATTCCAAACAATAGAAAAACAGGGAATCCTCCCTAACTCATTTTATGAGACCAGCATCATCCTGATACCAAAACCTGGCAGAGACGAACAAAAAAATAAAATTTTAGGCCAATATCCCTGATGAACATCGATGTGAAAATCCTCAATAAAATACTGGCAAACCAAATCCAGCAGCACATCAAAAAGCTTATCCACCACAATCAAGTCAGCTTCATCCCTGGGATGCAAGACTGGTTCAACATACACAAATCAATAAGCATAAACATAATCCATCACAAAACAGAACCAATGACAAAAACCACATGATTATCTCAATAGATGCAGAAAAGGCCTTTGACAAAATTTAACAGCCCGTCATGCTAAAAACTCTCAATAAACTAGGCATTGATGGAACATATCTCAAAATAATAAGAGCTATTTATGACAAACCCACAGTCAATATCATACTAAATGGTCAAATACTGGAAGCATTCCGTTTGAAAACTGGCACAAGACAAGGATGCCCTCTCTCACCACTCCTATTCAACACAGTATTGGAGGTTCTGGCCAGGGCCATCAGGTAAGAGAAAGAAATAAAGGGTATTCAAATAGGACAAGAGGAAGTCAAATTGTTTCTGTTTGCAGATGATATGATTGTATATTTAGAAAACCCCCATCGTCTCAGCCCCAAATCTCCTTAAGCTGATAAGCAACTTCAGCAAAGTCTCAGGATACAAAATCAATGTGCAAAAATCACAGGCATTCCTATACACCAAGAACAGACAAAGAGAGAGCCAAATCATGAGTAAAATCCCATTCACAATTGCTACAAAGAGAATAAAATACCTAGGAATACAACTTACAAGGGATGTGAAGGACCTCTTCAAAGAGAACTACAAACCACTGCTCAAGGAAATAAGAGAGGACACAAACAAATGGAAGAACATTCCATGCTATGGATAGGAAGAATCAATATACCATGAAAATAGCCATACTGCCCAAAGTAATTTATAGATTCAATGCTATCCCCATCAAGCTACTATTGACTTTCTTCACAGAAATGGAAAAAGCTACTTTAAATTTCATATGGAACCAAAAAAGAGCCCACCTAGCCAAGACAATCCTAAGCAAAAAGAACAAAGCTGGAGGCATCACACTACCTGACTTCAAACCATACTACAAGGCTACAGTAACCAAAACAGCATGGTACTGGTACCAAAACAGATATATAGACCAATGAAACAGAACAGAGGCCTCAGAAATAATGCCACACATCTACAACCATCTGATCTTTGACAAACCTGAGAAAAACAAGAAATGGGGAAAGGATTCCCTATTTAATAATGATGTTGGGAAAACTGGCTAGCCATATGCAGAAAGCTGAAACTGGATCCCTTCCTCACACTTTATACAAAAGTAATTCAAAATGGATTAAAGTCTTAAATGTAAGACCTAAAACCATAAAAACCCTAGGAAAAAAACCTAGGCAATACCATTCATAGACTTCATGGCTAAAACACTAAAAGCAATGACAACAAAAACCAAAATAGACAAATAGGATCTAATTAAACTAAAGAGCTTCTTCACAGCAAAAGAAACTATCATCAGAGTGAACAGGCAACCTATGGAATGGGAGAAAATTTTTGCAATCTATCCATATGACAAAGGGCAAATATCCAGGATCTGCAAAGAACTTAAACAACTTTACAAGAAAAAAACAACCCCATCAAAAAATGGGTGAAGGACATGAACAGACACTTCTCAAAAGAAGACATTTATGCAGCCAACAAACATGAAAAAATGCTTATCATCACTGGTCATTAGAGAAAGGCAAATCAAAACCATAATGAGATACCATCTCATGCCAGTTAGAATGGCGATCATTTAAAAAGTCAGGAAACAACCGGTGCTGTAGAGGATGTGGAGAAATAGAAACACTTTGGTTTTTTTTTTTTTTTTTGGAGACAGAGTCATGCTCTGTCACCCAGGCTGGAGTGCAGTGGCATGATCTTGGCTCACTGCAAGCTCCACCTCCTGGGTTCATGCCATTCTCCCACCTCAGCCTCCTGAGTAGCTGGGACTACAGGCAACCGCCACCATGTCCGGCTAATTTTGTTTTTGTATTTTTAGTAGAGACAGGGTTTCACCATGTTAGCCAAGATGGTCTCAATCTCCTGACCTCATGATCTGCCCACCTTGGCCTCCCAAAGTGCTAGGATTACAGGCATGAGCCACTGCACCTGGCCAGGAACACTTTTACACTGTTGGTGGGAATGTAAATTAGTTCAACCATTGTGGAACACAGTGTGGCAATTCCTTAAGGATCTAGAACTAGAAATACCATTTGACCCAGCAATCACATTACTAGGTGTATACCCAAAGGATTATAAATCATTCTACTATAAACACACATGCACACCTATGTTTACTGCAGCACTGTTCACAATAGCAAAGACTTGGAACCAACTCAAATGCCCGTCAATGATAGGCTGGATTAAGAGAATGTAGCACATATACACCATGGAATATTATGCAGCCACAAAAAAGGATGAGATCATGTCCTTTGCAGGGACATGGGTGAAGCTGGAAACTATCATGCTGAGCAAACTAACACAAGAACAGAAAACCACAGCACCACATGTTCTCATTCCTAAGTGGGAGTTGAACAATGAGAATACATGGACATAGAGAGGGGAACAACACACACTGGGGCCTGTTAGAGGGTGGGGGACTAGGGGAGGGATAGCATTAGGACAAATACCTAATGTAGATGACAGGGTGATGGGTGCAGCAAACCATCATGACACGTGTATACCTATGTAACAAACCTGCACGTTATGCACATGTACTCCAGAACTTAAAGTCTAATGTTTTTAAAAAATGTAGTTCCAAAAAAAAAGATATAAAAAAACCCCAAGTTTAACCACTTCTTTGGGGTTTTCACTTCTTTTCTATGAAGCCCCCCCAAGACACATAAAATTTTGAAAATATTAACATCAAATATCATTTATATGCTTTTTCTACCACTAATCTTTGTCAGTTTAATTTGCAGGTCCCAGGGGGAAAAAAAAAAACATAAGAAGATAGAGAAAAAGTTCTCCCCTCTCCTACAAAGAGATTCCCTCCTCCAAGTAATTTTCTACCTGGGCTTCACATTAGAATCACCTGGGGAGCCTTAAAGAATTCCAACACTCACTCAAGTTGCAATTAATATAGAACAATTAATATAGAATCTCTGTAGCAACCTAAGCATAGTTCACTTTAAAACTTCCTAGATAATTCTGTACAAACAAGGTTGAGAACCGATGCCTTATTGGTTTGGTGTGTGAAATTGTGGAGCAGTGTATAGTTGACTGGAGGGAAGATGAAGGTCAAAGCTAGAAAGCAAAGCCTATGTTTGGTGATCGATTCAAGGTTCTCATTCCAGAGTGGATGCCAAGAGTATCTGGGAAAGTGTAAGCACACAATGAAGTGTAGCAGAGTGGATTAAAGCAATGTGGCCCAGAGCATTTCCAAAGGTGAAGTGCATTCCCATATGTTCTGCTTATATACAGCTGTCACAGAGCATGTGCAGGTATGCCAGCAAATAGGACACCTTCCAAAATCAGTCTCTCCTTTTGACTTCCCAATATATCTCATGTTTGTCTGCTTACTCTGATGCCTATCAATTGTATTCTAATTGCTAAGATGCCTGTCTTTCCTACTAAACTAGAAGTTTTTTTCTTGAATTAGAGGCTTTTATATTATTTAATTTTTTTTGTTTGTTTTTTTTTTTTTTTTTTTTTTTGAGATGGAGTCTCACTCTGTCGCCCAGGCTGGAGTGCAATGGTGCGATCCTGGCTCATTGCAACCTCTGCCTCCTGGGTTCAAGCAATTCTGCTGCCTCAGCCTCCCTAGAAGCTGGAATTACAGGCACACACCACCATGCCTGGTTAATTTTTGTATTTTTAGTAGAGACAGGGTTTTGCCATGTTGGCCAGGTTGGTCTTGAACTCCTGACCTCAGGTGATCCACCCACCTCGGCCTCCCATCTTTGCCTACCTGTAGTATTTCCCAATGTAACAAACCTTTGTTGATAAATGAACTACTTGTTTGCATGTTACATAGTATCTTAGTTTGTTCAGGCTGCTATAACAAAAATACTATAGACTAGGTGTCGTAAGCAACAAACGTCTATTTCTCACAGGTCTGGACACCAGGGAGGCCAAGATCTAGGTGTCGGCACATTTGGTGTGTGATGAGGGCCAGCTGCCCAGTTCATAGCTGGCCATCTTCTCACTGTGTCCTCATAGGGTAGACAGAGCTTTCTGAGGTCTCTTTGATGACAGGACAAATCCCATTTATGAAGACTCCACCTTCATAACCTAATCACCTCCCAAAAGTCCCATCTCCTAATACCATCTCCTTTCAGGTTGGAATTTCAACATTTGAATTTTGGGATGTCACAAATATCCAGTTTATAACACATAACTTTTAGATACAGTATCAAAAATACTTTCTTTTCAAAGGAATTTGAAACTCTTAGATCAAGGGCATAAAGAAAATGGCATAGGTATTTCTTATTGAGAGACTCCAGAAAATCAACTAAAATCCTTCTCTTTAATTAGCTCAGCTTACATAAGGTAAATACATAAGGTAAATTCTGTATCAGAAGAGGGAGACATTATGTTCAGATGAGGCATGTTTTGGTACCATGTAAATCCAAAGGTTAATGACCAGGCATGAAGATATTTTAATTTTAATCTATGATTTCTAATTAATTTACAAAGAAAAATTTCCATTGTTAAAAATTGCTCTAAAAAATGATCTGCTTAAGGAAGGCGACTACATGATATAAATGAGAGTGAATAGAGAAATGATTCTGGGTTGAAATATTTTCCAAGGCTGCCTCAGCCATATTCAAGTTGTATTGGTTTTCTGTCAAATAAAACTAATGTGTGCTCATAAAAAGAATGATGTGCTTACCTGGTTGCTGTTGTTAAATTCAACTGCTTTAATAGCAGAGATTGTGAGTATAGAATAAAACTCTGCAGCTACCTGCTTCAACCAGCTAAAGTTCAGTCTTTTCATTCATTCAGTCAACATTTGTTGATCCCAACACAAAGAAATGATAAATGTTTGAGGTGATAGGTCACCTAATTACTCTGATTTGATCATTACTCATTATATGCATGTATCAAAATGCCACTTGTACCCCATATATACAATTATTACATATCAATGAAAAATTGAAGAAAATATTTGTAGAGAATTCACCATGAGCCATATCTTCACATCCAGCATGCTCAAATTCAAGTGAGTAGTTACTACATGCTGTCATAGGTTTTGTTAAAGGGGATTCAATAGATTAAGAAAACAGACGTTAGACTTAAGTGGGACTCAATGCTAGAACTCATTCATTCAATCATTGATTCAACAAATATGTATAAGAACCTACCACGGGCCATGCATTGTATTAAATAATAGGGATTATTTAATAGGGATACAGGTCACTACAAGATAGTCTTGACTCCTGCTTTAATGGAGTTTACAGTTTAATGGAGGAAGAGGGAGACAGAAGTTAGGTAAAACAACAAACAAAGCAGTAAGTGTGAACTGTGATAAGTGCAATGAAGGAAAGAAACAGGGGTCTGAAAGATAACAGAAGAGAAACTGGCTTAGATTGGTTTTCAGGAAAAGCTCCTTCGCAGAAGTACCACTTCAACAGAGACATGGGAATGGAATAGACCATGGGGATGGGAAGTAGCTAGGGCAAGACCGAATCCTTCTAGAGGGTAGAAAAGCAGCCAGTCAGTCTGTCCCTGCAGAATGAGCAGAGAAAGCAGTCTTGAATGGGATTCAATACAGGGATCAGGAGTCAAGGACAGTGCAGGGCTTGACTGTAAGACAGAAACACAGCCATAGAGAATCTAAGGCAGAGTGGAAGGCTGACTCCAGTGACAGATTCAGTGAGTTTTTACTTGATTGGAAACTTGAAAGAACAAGCCTCTGGTCTTCCTCTGGAGATACCTTTGCAGCATGGTCCCTTCTTGATCTCAAAGAGACCAATTCAGTTAAGAATTTGATACTTCTATCTAAAGCCCTGTCTTCATCTACCCAGAGGCTTTCAGAACCCATGTTGGCCAAGAGTGTGACATCCCCTCTGCAGATCTAGAGATCTGTTGGGGAATTCAAGTTCCCTGAAGTCTGGGGAAAGCTAGTCTTCTGGTTCAATGGACTCTCCCATTGGTCTTTCCCCACAGTTCCCATTAGCCTTTTCCTTTGACCCTGTAGCACCTTCAGCAGAGATTGTGACCACAAGGCATTTGATGTAGCCTTGTCAAACCAAAGGGAAAAAGTTCAGAGTGCTGAAATTGCAAAACTCTAACACAAATATTACAAGCCTACAGAATAGCATATCAGGTACCTGAATATTTCAAGAAGTGTTATTTTTAAAGTATTCTGTACAAACAAATGGATGACATTGGATGTAGTTATATGACTTGAAAGAAATTTAATGTATTTAAATACACAGCTTTTGGCTTAACTAAGCATTGGAGCACATTTTCTCAGGCTATATTTAGGCTGTGAGTTTCCAGGTTTAAGGAATTATGAATTATTGAAAAGCACTTTGCAAAAATTTGGCAGCAATCCCTGAGCCACAGACTGAATCTGATTTTCAAACTTCTAGTATTTCTTCAGTGTAACCACCTATGAAAGGAGTGTTCAAGAGAGATCAGAATGCTAAATGGGGTGAGGGTTTTGTAATAACCAAGCCAGTGACATGGCGAAATACAGAAGGAATACTGACTAGCAGTGAGAAGATCTGTGTTTTGATTCCAGTTTCACCTCAAAAGCCATGAAGCCTTAGGTAGCACTGAATCCCTCTGAGTCTTTTTTTTTTTTTTTCTCATTTATAAAGTGGAGAAAACAATGTTTACCCTTCCTGGACTATTGGCCAGAGTAATTATAAGAAACCTGTGTGTGTGTGTGTGTGTGTGTGCGCGTGTGTATAAAAACTAAAGCATCAACAAATGTAAATAATAATTGGATGATAAAATATGGAATCAACCTAAGTGTCCATCAAAGGATAAACAGATAATGAAAATGTGGTATACATACACAACAGATACTGTTCAACCTCAGAGAAGAATGAAATTCTGTCATTTGTGACAACATGGATATGCCCAGAGAAACATGACACAGAAAGATTAATACTTCATGATCTCATATGCAGATTCTAAAAAAATCAAACTCATATAAGCAGAGAGTAGAATGGTGTTTACCAGCGGTGGCGGGCAGGGAGATGTTGGCCAAAGGATACAACATTTAAGTTAAGAGGAATAAATTTGAGAGATCTATTGTACAACATGGTAACAATAATTAACAACAAAGTATTTTATGTGTGAAAATGGCTAAGAGAGTATTAGGTTGGTGCAAAAGTAATTGCGTTTTTTGCCATTAAAAGTACTTTTAATGTACTTTACATTAAAACCACAATTAATTTTGCACCAACCTAATAGCTTTTTAGTGTTCTTATCACACAAAAAAGTATGTGAGGTAATGCATATGTTAAGTACCTAGATTTAGTCATTGCAAAATTACATACTTTAAAACATCATGTTGTACATAATAAATATATGCAACTTTTATTTATCAAATAAATAAATAAATAATAGGGAATGTATAAGAAAAACATCAATCTTGGTGGAAACTTAAAGTTTGGCTAGGCACGGTGGCTCTCATCTGTAATCCCAGCACTTTGGGAGGCCAAGGCAGGTGGATCACTTGAGGTCAGGAGTTCGAGACTAGCCCGGCCAACAGGGTGAAACCCCGTCTCTACTAAAAATACAAAAATTAGCCGGGCGTGGTGGTGCATGCCTATATTCCCAGTTACTGGTGAGGGTAAGGCAGGAGAACTGCTTGAACTCAGGAGGTGGAGGTTGCAGTCAGCCAAGATCACACCACTGCACTCTAGTCTAGGTGAAGAAGCGAGACTCCGTCCAAAAAAAAAAAAAAACTCAAAAACACGTTTCCTTTACTTTAACATTTTCAATTTTGGAGGTAACTGCCACCATACTTAGTCTCTAGGTGATTTTCAGTTGTGCCCTCTAGGCATGACAGGTGAACAAAGCTGATTATTTCTCTTGTATGCCCTTTCCTGAATTGCACGAAAGTTTGCTTTTCTGGCAGCCTTTCTTCATAGTTTCTTTCTTTCTGTGTAAATCCATCTTTAGTTCTAGATTATGACTTGAGATGTTTTCTGCTGCACCTACGAATCTCACATTCACCTTCAACTTCTTGACACAGAGACTTTCTGTCCCTCCAGGAATCTGCTCAAATTCTGGGAAGCAGGTAGTCCCTTCCCAACATGACAACTTTCTCCTAGTTCTACTACCAGGGAAATCTGCCACTTGTCTCCACCTGTCTCATGTCCTATGTGTTGGGGTTCAATCAGGCTGGTGGGAAAAATATTAAAGATAGTTATAGTAATAGTCAAAAACTCTATTGGACGGCCTGAGCGTTCGCATAGCTTCAGATTGCTTGCCCGAAGGCAGCCAGGGTCTCTTTGCACGAGCCAGAAACATTAGGGTGCAAGTACAAAGGAATGTGGGAAGTTTATCTTACTTACCTGTTTACTTCTATGGGCTTAAAACTAACTTTCATCCTACTGCGGGTACTTTACTGCCTCCTACTGCGGGAGCGGCCAAGGGGTGGGGGGAGTTCAGCAGAAGTTTATTACCCGCAAATGGTGTTTGCTTTAGGCCTTTAATCTTTACCCTCTAGTGGTGTTTACTCACAACTTTTGTTATTTAGTCTTACTGAATAAATGCAAGCCTGACTAGTGTATCAGGGCCGAGTTGCAACTGTTTACAGAACTTAGCTTGGCTGTAAATTGCTCAGACCCTCAGCTGGACTGGCAGAACAGATTATCTATGTGTCAGTGTACTTTATTCATCGTTTGCCGAATCAGGAGTCTGCAGGAACAGCCCACCACCCCCAGCTATTGCCCCCGAGAAAGGAGCGCTGCCTCACTATGTATTTCTCAAGTTGGGAGTCAAACTTCCCATGCTCTCAACTATTAGTGGGATCACATCGTGGATGGCTTCCTGAACAGTGCCTTCATCAGGTGAGAGATGAGCTGTATAGTACACATCATTCTTTATGTGAATGGAGATGTTCTCTCCTTTAGAAATCTTCCTATACCATTTTGTATTCCCAAACTAAGTGATGATAATTCAAGTTTTAAAGAACTGGTATTCAAATTTTCTCTTGTTAAATTCTGCATGTATCTATTGGTCTTCCATCCCCTTTGTACCTACTTATATCACATTGGTGTCTTTTGCCAACATCCTATTACAGATGGAAAGGACCATCCCAGATTTACCTCTATATTAGGTAAGAAAATAACACCATCCACACTGTGACATTCAGATTTATACTCTTGTTCCTTGTGTATCATTTTTTTTCCCAAATGAGCACACAAATTGTGCTATTGAATTGTCGGTGTGAAACTGACTTTAGTCTGGCCCTAAGGTCAGACCATTTGAAAGATCTCAGAAAGGACCCAATTCTTAGATCATAACTTTGAAGACAGTGGTCTTTTCATCATAAAATTCCCCTTTTCCTCTCTCCTCACCTCCTTCTACTTTTGCATATACAAATTTCATCAGCTGCTGCTTTTTAAAATCAGTCAAATCTGGTCTAGAAAGAAAACAACAAATTGAGCCTGAAGCAGATTAAGCCTTTATATCTAACTTCCAAATCACAGGAAATGCAAGGGACTGAAGACCATGTTAAAGGACACTATAAAAATGCAATAGACAAAATGCATATGTGGGAAATGTCACAGAACAAAAGACCTAGTTTCTTAAACAACAATAACAACAAATTACAAGGATAAAAGGGGAGAAATGGAGGTGAACTTACAGAGTAAGAAGGATTTTGAATATTTTATACTAAATACTATTCAAATATTTGCAAGATATGATCTTTATATCCTGATTCAAACAGGATGGCTGTAAAAAAGAATTGTGAGACAGATAAATTTGAACGCTGCTTGATATGCAATATTAAGAAAATAATATTTGAGGGTAAAAATGCTTTTTGTAATTATGTTTTTTAAAAGCAGACTTATCCTCCAAAAATCCATTCTGATACATTATAAGGGAAATTATACATTTGAAATTTGCGTCATAATGATACTAGTAGGGTGAAAGTGGTAGGATTGGAGAGAAAACAGTATTGTCCATAAATTAATAATTTTGAAGCTGAATGATGGTACAAGAGTGCTTATTAGACTATTCCATATATATATTTACATATATATATTTGAAATTTTCCATATTAAAATGTGTTTAAAAGCCAGCTGAATATTTTACTAACCCGATGATTGAATAAACATCATTTCAACCGGCTGTGTTGATGTAATGTAGACTTGGTCTGAGTAAGGTATTTGATTTATTCTTTCCCTTATTTACCAAGAGTATAAAAACCAAAAAGCCCAGATGTGTAATGCTAATGGAAGCTCTGCAATACCTGCATACCACAGAAGTTATTTGCTTTGTGATACACTACAAAGTGAGTGGAGAAAATGCATAACATTGTTCTTTGATTTGAGCAGTGAAGGCTGCTTTCTTCTCTGTAGCAGGAATTAAGAAAAATGCAACATAATGATCCTGCTTTGAAGTATAATAGCTTTCTGTTGTTACTCAGGCCCCTGTGAGCAAGTGTGATGGATCCTGTGTACTATGAGAAGATAAACTACAGCTAGAATTTATTAGAATACCATCTAAGCTATAGAAATAGAGAATGAGAAGGGATTCAGAGATGACTTCAATAGATTCTGTTACATTTTATGTCTTTTAAAGCAAAACAGGATGAAACTTTAGCATGTTTGTTTTCTGTGTCAGGTATATGTATATTTGTTACATTTTTCTCCATTTTTCCTTTTATGATAAAATATTTTAGCATAAAATATTTAAGGTTTTTCTGAATTTGCTTTGACATGCAGCTTGAGAATTAGAAGAATAAATATAATCAATACAATTTTGCACTCTGGATGGACATCAGAGACAGACTTTTACAGGAATTGTGATTTACAATGTCATGGAAGAGCCTCTTTCCTCTCATTCCCTTCACACCACCCCTGAAAAGAGACCAAAGATGTAATCAGATTAGTAAGTGTTATGTCTTAAAATGCAAACACTGTCAGGAAGTTAAGACATTGGCTGTCACTCAACTCTTTGTGTAATCATCTAAGATGTATTCTTTCTGCGGCCCATCTCATTCATTCCAAACGTGAAGACTATTAACTCCTTAGGAGCTGCCAAACTGATTTTTCATAAACCCATATATACACTAAACATTGTATATAGACTGCATAAATAGTATGTCTCACAAATATATGTGCTTTCATTTTTCAAATATATATAGATAATGTTGGGATTAACAAAATAAAAAATTTTCAAAAACAAATAGAATCCAAAAATCCTTTGGGTCATCATATATTATCTCAATTGATAGGTTAATAAAAGTACAAAACCCATCATGAAGGGTGTCAACATTTGGAAAGCCCTCCAAATTATCTAAGAGGGCTGTATTTCATTCTTTCTTTGGTCACATAATATTTCATGGCATAGATGAACTGCAGTTTATTTAGTCAGCCTTTCCTGTATTGGTGAGCTTTCTCTGTACCCAATGCTTGGCCAATACTAATAATGGTACAGTAAACATCCTTGGACATATGATCTTACAAATGGACACCTTTGTTTATATGAGTTAGATTCCAGTAATGGAATTGTAGAATTAAACACGAAGTGTATTTTAGGTTAAAATAGATGTTGCTATATTGCCTTCCGGAAAGGATGTAAGGCTTTGCAATCCCACAATGTACAAAAGAGCCAGGTGCAGTAGCTCATGCTTATAATCCCAGCTACTCAGGAGGCTGAGGTGGGAGGATCCCTCCAAGTCAGGAGTTTGAGATCAACTTGGACAACATAATGAGACCCCATCTCTAAATAAATAAATAAATAAATAAATAAATAACAAATGAAAATGTACAAGAGAATCCATTTCCCCTATTCCCCACCAGTAATGAGTTTTATAGTTATTTTTAATGTTGTCAATCCAATGGATATAAATGATATTTTGTCATTATTTTCATTTTAATTTTTCTTACTACTTATGAATTCAAGCATCTTTCCATGTTTAGTTGAGTATTAAGTTTTTTTAATTTGAATTGTTTATTCAAACCCTCTCTGCATTTTTCTATTGTGTGTCTTTTTCTGTCACTCTGTAAGTAATCTATATATTACAGAAATGCTTCATATCTGATGTCTCCCTCTCTCACATCTCAAGTCACTTTCTATCATACTGATCTTTTTCATTTTCTCCATAGTAATTACCACTATTTGAAATTATTTTATTAGTCATTTGTTTCTTGTCTGTCTCTGTCACTTTCAATAGAATATAAATTGTATGAAAGCAGCAAATCCTTTCTTCTTCAATATCTCCATCACCTCTGAAAGTGCGTAACACAGGATAGGCCCTGAACAATTTTTGTTGAATAAATAAATGAATTAGTGATGGCAGTTAATTATGCATAGGTTCGTAAAATATAATGCTTGACTCAAGGTACCGGGGATAAATGTCATAACTATGACAACAATATATCCCACATTTTCTGGAATCAGTTTGATTATTCTGTTCTCTTAACTATTGTGACACCATGTGTTTGACTTGGTTCATACATACATGCATAAATCATGTGTGGACACAGAAAAGAAAGCAATGAATAATTATTGAGGGGCTGTAAGGAATAGGAACAACATCACTAGTGATAGCAAGAGTTTGCCATAAAACCAGGAGGAAAGGCACGAAGGCAGAACAGCTTGGTCAAGAACAAAGAGGTGGGAAATCAAGAGGCATTTATGAGTGAGTAATCTGGTGTCATTAAAGAATGTAATATGTTATTTGAGATAGCAAGAAGAGTGAAATGAATTGTGAAGGGAGAGGTGATGGTGATCAGGTTATAGAAAATTTACATGTTAAACTAAGGAGTTTGCTCATCATTTTTTATAGAAAATGTAGAGTCATCAGAAGTATTTTAGCAGGGGAAGTGACATAAATTTATAATACAGAAAGAACACTCTGGTGGCAACGCTATGAATTAATTAGAAGGGAAAGAGAAGATTTTATTAGTAACAGTCCTTCTCACAGCTCTAAAATAACTTGTGCCAAGCTAGTACAAGTATATTTTATGGGCAGCATTTTTAATGGAACTAGCAGAGTCAGCACACATTTCCCAAATCAGATGACAGAATAGACTCTCTAAATTTTATCCGTTAGCTTTTGCTGCCCAGGTTTTTTATGCTAAAGAATCAAAAACATATGAGTTTCATTAATTTCCTCAATAAAAAGGATGCTTAAATTGATAGTTACGTTCTTTTTCTGTCAAACGATATCAGTCTCTAGTATAACCCAATAGTTCTGAAACGCTTTAGAGGAATTTTGTGTGCCAAGTACTGTGCTTGATATTTACCTAGAAATGAGTTTAATTGCTTAGATTAATGTTAGGAAATGTCATTACCTAGACTTAGCCTGTCGCTTGACTTATTCAGGATAGATACATCTAAATGGGAAAGTTATATTTACATTAGGCCAAGATAAGAGGAGATATATTTGACTTCTTTTGTTGGTTTAATAAATGTCAGAGAATACTCTTTGGCATGAATTTTCCAATCTGGACTAGATATTGATCAACTAAAGTGGTTAATTGGCACATCTCCCTTTGGAGAGGTAGTAGCTCTTATCTTAGGGTATCATCAGGTTCTCCTTAAATAATTTGTTTAAATGGCTCCTCCGACAAACAGAACAAAACTTTATTGAGAGGGTGTAGTATAGTTAAAAGGATATAGGGCTTTGGAGTCAGATATCCCTAAATTCAGATCCCTACTTTCCCACTTACTAGTTGAGTAACATTCATTCAATAAATGGTTGAGAACTATTGTATGCCAATTATTGGTCTAGACACTAGAGATTGAAAGGCTCTGCCTTTAAGAAACCAACAATCTAGAAAGAGAGATAGACAATGAAATAAATAATGTACAATAGAATAATGAACAGTGGTAACACAAACCAATAGGTAATGTGAGAAAGTAGCTAAATGAAAAGGAACCTTGGACCAAAAGATAACAAAGTGTCCAGACATGCCTAAGACTGCTATGTTTGAACATAAATATAGTAAAGTTTGTTTTATTTATATACAAAACACTGTGTGAACAAACAACTTATCTGTTTATACCACTGTAATTTCTAGCACCTAAGAGAGTACCTGACACATAGTTTGAGCATAATACATATTTGGTGGAAAAACAAGTAAGATAAAAAATGTGTGGGGAAATCATGAGAAATTAAACTAGAGAAACAAGCGAAGAACATATTAGGTTAGGTTTGTATTCCAAGATTTAAAATTATGATTTTTTATTCTGGATCTGAGCATTTTCCAAATTTAGCTAAGAATTCGAATTCATCTGAATTCTGGGTCAGCTGTTAAAAATGTAGGTTCCAGTCCTCTTCCCATAACCAAATCCTAATCTCTGGGAAAGGAGCCTGGAAATGTGTAGTTTATCTAATACTTTTATCTGATTCTAATGATTATGTGAGGAAACCAGATGAGGCAAAGAGGATAAAGGCTTGAACCAAGACAATAGGATTAATAGAGGAAATGAGGAAATCCATAAATTATATCATGTGCTAATTAGGTTAGCCTGTTAAAACTCATTAATCATTGGAGAAAAATAGAGAGGAAGGCACTTATTGTCTGATTTTTGTCCCTGGATTAAGTTGATACCAAGAAATACAGTAAAGAATTCCAAAAGAGAAAATGATTGGGAAGAAAAGGTCATGAATTCTAGAAAAGTCAAATTTGAAGTGCTTATGCTAAAACCAGGGGTGGTTCAAAAGGTAATCTCAAGAGAAAAGGGTAAGCTTGAATTACAGGGGCAAATACCAGCACAAAAAAAAAATGCAATATCTTAATCTGTTCAGATTGCCCCAATAATTCATGTTACGACATTTTGCCTTATGACATATCTCCAATAGTGTACAGGCAAATATTTAGTAACCAACTCTCAGGGAGCGGGGAGAAAGCCCTGATCTGTGGCGTCTGCCAAATTTTGTGATGTAAATACACCCACTATGGTAGACTTCAATTTACCAAACCCATCACAAAATATGGGTTTGGGAAAAGATGTGCATAATTGTTTCTCGAAAGCCAGAAGAAGGTGATTCCACCATACCATTGCCATATCTGTGTCCCTCAGAAACTCACTTGCAATATCCTTTGGGCCATTCCTCCCTAATGGGTCCATACTCTTGTAAAAAACTTTCCATCCTAGCAATAAACATAATACAAAAAAAAGTCAAGTCCAATATATTTAAATAAAGTGATTCCTTTCCAAACATCTCATCTGTTCTTCCCAAATCCTCCCAGACTGTAGCACTCTTCTCCACGCCAGCAGGCAGTACTAAGCAGCTGGGTAGAATCATTACTCATTTTCCAGATGTATCATAATTTGGTCAGGTCTTGGTCTTTATGAACTCTCTGGCCTTTTCAATCCTCATCAAAGAACTTACTTAAGTGGCAATCTAGATCTACTGACTTAGAGCCCAAGTTCCAAGATGGTTGGATTCTGATGGCCAGTTAGCTGGGTTTACAGTTCCTAGAGTCATCTCATCTGCCTCATTCACATCTGTGTCTTTATTCTGCTGAGGAAGTTCCACATCATTCATTTCCTCTACTATGCAGTCTGGCAAAGGAGGCTTTATAATCACTTCCTGAAGGATGGGGGAGGAAACTTGGATGAGGCAGCAAGAGTACAATACTGCTGGAATTGGTTCACACTTACAAGGAGACTGCAGCTATCTCCAGCATTATCTGGCAGGATGCTCAAAATCAGTCTGATGTTTACCAAAATCTCCTATCACACTACCTCCACACTGCTTGTCTTTAGGACAAAGCTGACGGATTACAATTTGGATTTCTTGATTGCCTTTAAAAAAAAAAAAAAAAAAAACTTGGGTGCTTGTTGTGTCATAAACTGCAATGTTTTTAGCACTTTTAAGTTGGCATTCCTTTTTATTGTAATCTGACTTGCACCATTTCCTTTGGGATATCAGCTGTCAGACTAACTCTTGATTCTTTGAAAGTAAAGTGCCGTTTTTTTCTCCAGCTATTTTTAAAGTTTTGTCTTTTATTATTGTTTTAGTTGCCTTATAATGATGTATGTAGGTGTGTTTTCTTAGTATTTATCTTGCTTGTGGTTTAAAGTGCTTCTTTAACCTATGGCTTTATTTCTTCTATCAATTTTGAGAAATTCTCAGCCATTATCTCTTCAAATATTGTTTCTGTTCCATTCATTTCCTCCTCCCCATATGTGTGTCTATTTACATTTATGTCAGGCTCTTTAATGCCACACATGTTGCTTATGCACTTTTTATAATTTTCATTTCTTACACCACGCAGCTTATGCATCAACAAATGAGAATAATGACATCAGATTTTGGACTTGCCTTGGTAAATTTTCTTTTTCTGAGATCTCAGCTACTCAACACCTGGCTGCATTGACAGGTCTCCAATGCCCTCAGATTGGTTTTCTTTTGTATCTTATCCAAGTTTCCTAGTTGGTCTCTGAAGAAGGGTTGTGTGGCTGTAAGCTAGTTCATCATAGCCAGAAGTAGAAGTCCAGGACAGAGAAAAGTAGCTGTATTCTGGATATATATGGAAAGTACGCATTGAACATTATATGGAAAGCACACATTGAACATTGAAGGACTTGTTCTTTCATACAAAGTAAGCTGTGAAAGATGAATTAAGTCACACTGAGGCCTTTAGCCTGGGCTACTGGAAGGATTGAGTTGTAATTTATGGACACAGAAAGAGGGCATGAGGAAAAGGCTTGGCAAGGGAATATCAGGAGTGAATTTTGAGATAACTGTTTAAAAAATAAACAACAGAAGGTGTCCAGGAGGCATTAATATATGAATCTGGAGTCCAGAGAAGAGATACAGCCTGGAGATATAAATGTGGAAATCATGGGCATATGGATGATGTTTACAACCAAGAGAGTAGATGAAGTCACCAAATGTAGGAGTGCAGATGAAAAAGAGATAAGATCTAAAGAGTAAGTCCAAGAGAACTAAAATTTATGTAGCTGTCAGGGAGATGAGGAGAAACCACCTAAGGAAAATAGAAAAAGGAGCAGAAGGGAGATAAAACAAAAAACATAAAACCAAAAAAACAGATTCAGGAAGAGAGATTTTAAAAAAGAATCTACTCCTCTATTTGGATTCCAGGAACGTGATATATGTATAATGTGATATCCTGGAATCCAAATGGAGAAGCTAGTCCAAGAAAAAGACAGTCAATAGTGCATCAAATGCTACTGAAAGATCAAACAAGATGACTGAAAATTGACCACTGAGTTAGAAACATGGGGTCATTGGTGACATTAATGAGAATCATTTCAGCAGAGGGTGGAAGATGTCTGATTACAATGGGTTTTTAAAAAAATCTTTAGTCAATGTATTAGTCTGTTTTCACACTGCTATAGAGAAACACCTGAGACTGGGTAATTTACAAAGGAAAGAAGTTTCATTGACTCACTGTTCTGCATAGCTGGGGAGACCTCAGGAAACTTATAATCATGGCAGAAGGAAAAGAGGCACATCTTACATGGTGGCAGATGAGGGAGAGGGAGCAAGAGCAGGGAAAACTTCCCTATAAAACCATCAGATCTTGTAAGAACTCACTCACTATCATGAGAACAGCATGGGGGGAACCTCCCCCATGATCCATGATCCAATCACCTCCCACTTAGTCCCTCCTTTGACATTTGGGTATTATAGGGATTACAATTCAAGATGTCTTGGGTGGGGACACAAAGCCAAACCATATCAGTCAACTGCATCAGGAAATTATTTCTTGCTGTCTATGTAATTGAAATTTCTAGACAAACAATTCATCTAAAATTCATCTGATTTCCTGGAACAGATTGGCACGATTCATGCATTCTCAAGTCTGGTTATTTGAGTCTTTAAGCATACCTCCTTTACAGTTATCTCTAGGATCTCTTCATGGTTGAAGACCTTTTTTGCACTAAATATAGTTAATAGTCGCAAGTAAGTTGTTAAGATTTTGTATACTCTTCACACTCCACAAACCGTCATCTGGAGCGCTGAGGCAATATTGCACAGTGAGGAAAATGTAAGTAACTTCTAGAACCTGAACTCCAACAAATACTTGCCCCTGGAGGCTTTTAGCAGCTGCCTCTGCTTTCTCAGTTCTGGAATTACATTTCCGTGGACGATTCCAGGCAACATTCAGAGACATCCCCACAATGAGAATAGCACACTCAAGAAACACGCACACACACACAAAACTTCTAGTGGCCACTTGTCAAACTATAATATTTTCTGTGCACAAGCTTCAGAACTCAGAACCACACACACACATATACACACAAACAACTTCTAGGGGCCACTTCTCAAACTATAATATTCACTATACAAGCTTCAGAGCTCAGAACCACACAAACACACAAACAACTCTTGTGAACTTTGGAAAGAAAGGGGTACCCTTGACTCTAGCAATTCTGGCATATGTATGTGTCACAATCCTTCCTTCCTCCTCTAGACAAAATTTATTTTCCTAAGACCATTGAATTAGGTTGGTAAACTCATTGATTTATTTTTCTGTTCACCCTTCTTCAGATACCTCCCTTGAAATCTCAGAGGACTCCACCACTGACATAAATTCTCAGAGCACCATCAGCTTTAATCCTCCTTCTAAATATCTCACTCAGTATTTTGAACTCATTCAGAGTTCAAGGTTATTCTGAAGAACAGAATAAGAAACTGACATCTCTGACAACAAAGATGCCATTTTAAGTGATTACTCTTCATCATCACAATATACGACGTGGCATATTCTTCAGGATATGCTAACTGCTAGAACTAATGTCCCCCAAATCACAATCACCAAACATTAGCACAGTGTTTTCTTGCTTATGTTAAAAGATAAACTTAGGCATATTAAAAATGTAACAAGTTTGAGCATTAAACAATTCGTGGACTGATCAGCACAGGAAGGCAAGCAGTTCAGCACCCCACTGGTGGGAGGGGCAGGTGAGAGAGGAACCTTTTATGAGATGTTTATGAAAGAAAGACAAAGAAAATATATTTGGTTAGATAAAATGAAATGTTCCTTATTAGAGGTTAGTTGGAGATTTCTGATTGGTAAAGTCTCTAGTTAGAGGTTAGTCGGTTGTTTCTGATTGGTTAAGCTTAAAGTTTATTTTACTGTTTACATTAAATTGGGTTTGGATTTGCTTAAGTAGGTACCCAAGGTCCTGGAGCTGTCTCAGCCTAGATGCCTCTCAGTTAAACATTTTAACACTTATATACCCCAAGATGAACATTCCTGGTCAGGTGGTTCTCCTGGGCACCTCTACACTAAACAAAACCTCAGGAACCCAGGCTGCTTCCATTCTGTGGCTTCAAGGTCCTTCTGACATCTTCAGCCATCCAATAAAGGAAAGAGAGAACAGTGGTTTGCACAAAAGGTTTTGAAGCCAGTCTTCGAAATTGCATATCATCTCCACAACATTAATTGACTAGAAAGTAGTCGTGTGATTTTTATCCAATTTCAAGGGAGATAGGGAAATGTAGTCTTGTGTGCTCAGGAAGAGGAAATATAATTTCTGAACCTCCAGCCTCTCTCTGCCATAGACTTCATTCTGACCACCAAATTTTCAGCTCATTCTTTGTCCTATGTGCAAATCACTCATCCACTCATCTATGAAGATGACTCAAAATCACATCCAATCACGATATCTTCATCAGAGTTCAGGATCTCCACATGATGTGCAGTCCTTCCATCAGGGCTGGATATGGCTCCTTGTTTTCTGGTAGCCTATGAATTAAAACATCAGTTATCTGCCTGTAACCACCACCACCCACACAGGCGATATGCAATAGTGGAACAGAAGCAGGACAACAGTAATAAATGCTCCCAGTTACAAATGAAACAAGTGGGAAAAGCCTAGAATTCAATGATCTACAGCAATTCTCAAGTCCATTTGAGTAGAAAATGTGAAGAGCCCTGACATCGTGATAGGAAAAGTTGTTTGAAAGGGTGTTGCTGATGCTGTCCAGGAGGAAGGTCCTCGTCCAGTTGACATGGTTTGCCTGTGTCCCCACCCAAATATCCCCTTGAATTGTAGCTTCCATAATTCCCGTGTGTTATGGGAGGGACCTGGTGGGAGATAATTTAATCATGGGGTCAGTTTCCCCCGTATTGTTCTCATGGTAGTGAATAAGTCTCACAAGGGCTGATAGTTTTATAAGGGGAAACCCCTTTCGCTTGGCTCTATTCACTCTCTTGCCTGCGACCAATGTAAGATGTGCCTTTCACCTTCTGCCATGATTGTGAGGACTCCCCAGTCATGTGGAACTGTGAGTCCATTAAACCTCTTTTTCTTTATAAATTACCCAGTCTCAGGTATGTCTTTATCAGCAGTGTGAAAACAGACTAACACACCACTCTTCTTTGCAGCTGGCTTCATCCTCTGCAAGCTCCATCTTGTTTGTCCCTTACTCTTCTTGGTCATACATGAAGTGGGAGAGGCAGGGAGAACATGCCTTTTGAGATCCTTGGAAGACAGCCTTATGCTGATGGAATTTTGGAGTTCGAATGGTTGTCTGAACTCTAAAATGGTCAAAACTGGTGTTTGGTGGTTTTTAATTTTGTCTGTTTGTTTAGTTTATGGCTTATTTGTAGACAAAAATTCCTCAAAAACTAATAGGCTTCTGATCAACTTACTTGCAGGTAGTCATGTGTGCCAGAAACCACATTCAAAGATCTTTCCTAGACATAATTCTCAAATATGGCTTATCTCTCTGCTTCTTTGCCACCATACTAGTTAATCTCATTCAACTTAATAGCAGCTACCTTGAGGCTATAACTTCTGAATGGGAATACCTTATCCTGAAACTGATCTTTTTTTGTGTGAATCAGTTTATTCACCTGAAAATGTTTACTAAGCTGTTGGTGGCTAAAGATTTTTTTTTCTTTCCTTTTCTTCCCTTTGTGTAGTTTCATTTCTCACTGTTTGCATTCTAGAAACAGCTGACTTTTTCAACATTGCAAAACCTGAATTTCCAGACTCGATTTCCTCCCATTTATACTTGCAAACCAGCCAATTCCTTCCCAAGCTTTTTCGTGGCCAAACACAGCCAATAAAAACCATACACCATTAAAGTTATGCTTCCCATTTCTTTTCCTAGAGTTCAGTTTCAATAGGCACATATTCTACCTTCCAAGTGTTCACAGAAAAAAAGTTTTACCAAATGTTTTGCCACTGCATAAGAAGATCACCATTTTTCCAGTGGTCAGTTTCAGTCTCCTATTGACTGCCACAAATTACTAAGCCAATTCCACATATTATAAATTCTTGTTCAGAAAGCACTCCATGTCAACATACAAACAACTCTATTAGAATAGACTAACTGCTGTAGCAAACATCTCAAAACCTTATTGGCTTAATGAAATAAGATATACTTTTAATTCAAGTTTGATGGTTGTCTTAAGTGGTTCCTCTGCAAACTGTGACTTAATAACCCAAGTGGCTTCTATCTTATGGTTTTGCCATTTCACAAATTCAAGGCAATCCTGGAATAATCTAGTCAGCAGATGAGGGAAATGAGAAGAGTTTAACACAGAAGGTTTTATGATGATGTCTAACATTGATATACATAAATTCTGTATATGTTTCTTTTTCCAGAACCCAATCACATGGTCCTACCACATGATTAGGTATTAGATCCTAACACAATTAGGTGTTAAGAGGTGATTAGGTCCTAATTACCTAACACCTGAAATCTCCAGGAATTAAAGTCTTCCCATGTGTCAAGGAAGAGGAAACAGGATTAATGAGCATCTAGCCACTTTTAGAGAAAAATTCAGCTAGAGCCACAGATTATCCTAATGTCGGCGAGTAAAGATCATCCAGTTCTAAAACATGCAACAGAAATGTATGAAAAACCCAGCCAGAGTCCTGAAAATTTACTTTGTTAATATGTTAACTAAAATGCATTGAGAATTTACTATTTGCCAGGTATTCTTCCAATTGTTTCATAATTATTAAATTATTGTCTTTAAAATAATCCCATAAGGTAGTTGCTATTACTATACCACTGTATAGATGAGAAAACTGAGGCATAAATGGGTTCAAAAACTCATCCAAGATCTCACAGCTAGCAAGTGGCAGAAGCAGAGTTTGATCCCAGGCAATCTGGTTCTAGGGTCCTAGAGTATGGACTCGCCCATTGTATTGTTCACTTTTTCTGATTTCTCCATGAGTTTCTCAAGTGACTAGTTTAGTTACTATTATCTAATGGCATATTCTCTCTTCCCCTCTCCTGCCCAGAGAGGCATTTTCAGTCTTGCCTACTTGTTTCCAACACTTTAGTCGTTCTCTAAAAGTCTACTCTTAATGTATTCCTATACTGTTCTAGAGCTGTATTAGTGAACACTTTGGGAGATTATCATCCAATTTATAGAGTGACAAGGGAAGAGTATAAAGGGCAATTAAGAAATACATTGAAGGGATAGTGAGGAGAATGAGGCAGCCCACATCTCACATATGCAGAGCGTGAGGCAAGAGCACAAACAGAGGCCCACATTCCATATGTCTAACACTTAAAAGTTATACATTAAGCCAGCACGATGTTAAATAAAATATACTTCATCCTCCTACCACGAAAAATATAATATCTTGGAATGCCAGGCTGAATACAGAATTACGGAACTCAAAATTTCATGCCTGAATGTGTTAGCATGGGAAGGAGCTAGCTTCTGATCCTCTGCCTTCCTTCTCCCTCCTGTGGGTCCATCCTATACCACAAAAGGCCTCTCACACATATGGGAAGACGTCTCAGTGTGCACATTTGAGCTCTGTCCACACCACCGCAGCAAATAGCCACTCCTAGGTCTTCCATTGTGAGGGTAATTCCAGAGAAGAGGTAGGGACTGGAAACCAGGCTGGCTGTTTCATCGGAAATTTCAGGTTCCTGGCTATCCATAATATAAGTCTGGGTGGAAAGGGAGATAAGTTCTGAGTGGGCACATTTACTTGGCCCCCAGAATTCTCACACTGTGGGAAAGGTCATATGAGGCCCAGAGCTGGACTCTCTGAAGAATGGAACTGAAACTCCTTACTTTCCCTTCTGACCATAAGGGAGTAACAGATCAGATTTGCCCTCCAGCCTCCAGCAGCCGACTTGAATTACAAATATTGTTAAAGACAGTTCTTCAGATATAAGAAAAATAATAACAGATGATAATTTAAAACAATGTAAAGAATTAAGAATTCAGAAGTGATAAATATGTGGCAAAATATAGAATGTGTTTTTCTCATTTTTAACCTCATTGAACTATAACTGATCATTTAAAGATGTTCTCTGAAAACACTAATCTACCAAAATATGGAGTGGATAATATTATTATTCAAGTAGCGTTTAAAACAAAATGTATTTATCAGACATAAAGAGAAACATTTCATAGTAATAAAGGCACTACTTCATCCAGAGTACATAACAATTGTAAACTTTTACACACCTAATAACAGACCTTCAAAATACATGAACCAAAATTGATAGGATTAAAAGACGAAACAAAGAAACTGACAATAGAATTGAAATGGGAAATAAACAAATTATGATTGTAGTAGGAGATTGCAGCACTCCTCTAGCAGTAATTGACGGACAGGCAGATGGAAAATCAGTAAGAATATAATGCCCTTGAATAATCATTTCAAACAATTTAACCTAATTGACATTTATGAAACACTTCACATAATAGCAGCAGAATACATATTCTTTTTCGGTGAATGTAGTACATTTACCAAAATAGATCATATGCTAAGTCATAAAACAAGTCTCAAAAAATGTAAAGGAATTAAAACCATACAAGGTATGTTCTCTGACCATAACAAAATTAAACTAAAAATAACTAACAGATATCTGGAAAATTCCTCCAATACTTGGAAATTAAACAACACATCTCTAAATAACATATGGATCAATAAAAAAATTATAAGAGAAATTAGAAAATATTTTAAGCTGAATGAAAATGCAAATACAACATATCAAAATTTGTAAGATGCAATTAAAGCAATATTTAGAGAGAACTTTTAGCATTACATATTATATTAGAAAAGAATAGAAGTGGCAAATCAATGATCTGAGATTCCACTTTTAAAAACTAGAAAAAGAAGAGCAAATCAAACTCAAGTAAATTGATGGAACAGAATAGAGGCCAGAAATAGACCCACACGTTCTTTATCAACTAATTTTTGACAACGGTGCCAAGATGACTCAAATCATAAAGGAGATAGTCTTTTCACCAAGTGGAACTTGAACAATTAGACACACACACAAAAAAATTAACCTTGATCCTTACCACCCCGGTGTATAAAACTTAACCTGAAGTGAATCATAGATCTAAATATTAGAGTTAAAACTATAAAACTGCTAGAAGAAAATGTAGAAGAAAATCTTATATCCGGAATGTTTAAGGTCTCTTAACAAATTGGTAAAACTAAGAAAACAACCCAGTTTTTAAAATGGGCAAAAGATTTGAACAGACACATCACCAAGAAACAATGACAAACATACACATGAAAGGGTTCTCAACTTCATTACTCATCAAGAAAATGAAAATAAAAACCACAGAGTTATCACTGCGCGTTCTCTGGAATGGTGGAAATTTAAAAGACTGAGTACTACATGCTGGCAAGAATGTGAAGCTATGAGAACTCTCATAGATTTTTGTTGGAAATACAAAATGGTATAACCACTTGGAAAACATTTTGGCATTTTCTTATACAATAAAGCATCCAATTAGTATGACACCCCCAAATACCACTTCTGGGTATTTACTGTGGATAAATAAAAACACATGTCCACACAAAGACTTGTATTCAAATGTTTATAGCAGTTTTATGAATAATAGTTCAAAACTGAAAACAGCACAAATGGCCATTACCTGGACCTCAGATGATAACCATATACTGTAATACTTAGTTATAAAAAGGGAGAAACTACTGATATGGAACAACATAGATGAATTCCAACAGCACTCTGCTCTGTGAAAGAAGTCAGACACCAAAGCCTGGCTACGGTATAGTTGCCATTTATACACAATTTTAGAAAAGGTAAAATTATAATGACAGAAGAAAGATTAATATTTGCCAAGAATCAGGAGTAGAGGGAGAAGATTGATTCCAAGAAGCACGAGGACGGTTTTTGGGGTGGTGGACATGTTCTATATCAGGATTATGGTGGTGGTTTCGCGACTGTAGAAATTTACCAAATTGTAGAAATTTACCATGTATCTGTAGAAACTTACCAAATTGGACTCTGATAATTAATGAATGTTATATTATGTATGTTAAACCTCAGTACAACTGATGTTTTTTCGTTGTTGTTGTTGTTTTTGTTTGTTTGTTTTGTTTTTTGTGAGACGGAGTCTGGCTCTGTCACCCAGGCTGGAGTGCAGTGGCGCAATCTCGGCTCACTGCAACCTCCACCTCCCAGTTCACACCATTCTCCTGCCTCAGCCTCCTGAGTAGCTGGGACAACAGGCGCCCGCCACCACGCCCGGCTAGTTTTTTGTATTTTTAGTAGAGACGGGGTTTCATCGTGTTAGCCAGGATGGTCTCAATCTCCTGACCTCGTGATCCGCCCACCTCGACCTCCCAAAGTGCTGGGATTACAGACATGAGCCACCGCGCCCGGCCAGTACAACTGATTTTACAGAGTGTGAACCCTAGAGCAGGGATCCCTTTTGCCTGAGTATAAAGGCAGAAATGAAGATAAAAAAAGAATAAGCAAAAGAAACTGAAAACGTTTAATTTATAAGGTGAATAGAGACTCTGGTCATTATATTAGTAGTAGCCAACAATCACCACCATGTATCAGCAACATCTCATATTTAATGGTGGTTCTTATGTGCTAGACACTCTTCTAAACTTCTTGAATTAACTCTCTTAATTTGGATAACAATCCTGGTAGTAAGGCAAGCCTTTTAGTGAGGACATGGTTAGCACTGAATGCTGCATACAGAGGAGGACAAGAGTGGCATTGGTTTTTGTTTGTTTGTTTTGTTTTGTTTTGTTTTAAGTTCTGGGATACATCTGCAGAACGAGCTGGTTTGTTACATAGATATACATGTGCCATGGTGGTTTGCTGCACCTATCAATCTGTCATCTAGATTTTAAGTCCTGCATGCCTTAGGTTGTTGTGGCATTGTTTTACGCTAAAGCATGTGCATAGCAATTAGAAGGATGGGTTAAAGCTGCATTGCTATAGGTTAACCATGAATTAGGAGAATTGAAGAAGCAGAAACAAAGAATGTAGACTGTTCCTTTAAGAACTTGGCTGTCTGTGAAGAAAAGAAGTGATATCGGATTATAGTAAAAGGAAAATTTGTGTTTTTAGGATCTGACATTTTTAACATGTTTATAGAATAAGAGAAAGGAGCCAGAAAAGATATAGATTCTATAGATTCTAAAAATATAAGTGGTTGGGGAGATACTTTGTGAAAAAGGAGAACTTGGGTTCTTTACCTCTTGGAGTCTCACATATTTTCATTCTTTGAAAATAAAAATCATAATCCCAACTACAAAAATTTCCATGAGAATTACATGAAATAAAATATGCATTCTTGCCACTGTAGTTATTTTACTTCATTTTTCATTTATTATTATACTACTTGCTCTGTAAAGTCCAAACGAGTTACAAGAAGTTAACTTGCTATAATATCATCTTTCTAGGGTTTTCCATGAATCCTATTTAAAAAGGCGGGGGCAGAAAGAACTCAAGAAGTTTCATATAAGTTATAATAGATATCAATGGCCACATCCACATGCTGAATAGGAAATGAAGCACAGGAATAAATGTGATACTATTTGGAAATAGACAGGAAGAGAGGATGAAAGACTGAAATAAGAAAACACATTAACCCCAAGGAAAAATTTTATTGAGTACTTTGCCATTGGAGTAAAATAACCAGCACTTTTTATCTCAGATGATTGCAGCATTAAACTAACCAGACAAAAATGTTTATAAGCACCCTTGATTGCCTTCCATAAGTGGCATTAGTAATGTAGATCAACAAAACAGATGAACTACGTGGGATTAACTGAACTATAAAAGTAGGGGTAAGAATGAATATTGAATTTTTATTTTTTAAACTATAATAATCACCCAAGGGACACATAAAGGCAGTCAGGAAATGTCAAAGATAAAAATGTTAATTAGAACATTTGGTTTCTTCTTAAAGCAAGCTGCAGTGTTGTCCTTTTTTTGACATTTGGAAGCTTTAAATTCTTCTCTGCCAACTCACCCTTGACTCATATACTCTTTCCTTTAAGAAAAAACAAAATCAGTGAAGATATTTACTCTTGGAGTTCATAGATTATGACCTCACTGGAGAGGTAGGTATCATGGAATCAAATAGCAATTCAAAGGTAAAATCTGTAGAAATATATTGCTAACATCCTGGAGAATATTCCGTATCCCTCAGAGTAATATGCAGGAAGTCACTTTACTGTTCTCTGTGCTATCTATATTAGCATTTAGGTAAGAAAGGAAACCAGAGTTGGTGGAATGAGAGTGTGCTTTAGGGAAGCATAGAGCGAGCATATTTCAGAGAATGGAGAGCTCTGCATGAATCCCATGCGTAAGCAACATTACATGCTCCTCACACATAGAAAGCACACATACATATAGACACATGTATGTGTCTGTGTTTGGCATGTGCACAAGAATCTTTTGAAGAGCTGGTTAAAAATACAGATTCCTAGCCAGACACAGTGGCTCCTGCCTGTAATCAAGCACTTTGGGAGGCTGAGGCAGGTGGATCCCTTGAGGCCAAGAGTTCAAGACAAGCTGGCCAACAGGGCAAAACCTCATCTGTACTAAAAATACAAAAATTAGCCAGGCGTGGTGGTGGGCACCTGTAATCCCAGCTACTTGGGAGGCTGAGACAGGAGACTCGCTTGAACCTGGGAGGCAGAGGTTGCAGTGAGCTGAGATTGTGCCATGCGCTCCAGTCCAGGCAACAAAAGTGAAACTTCATCTCAAAAAAAAAAAAAAAGCCAGGTGTGGTGGTACACACCTGTAATCCCAGCTACTCCAGTGGCTGAGGCATAAGTATCGCTTAAACCTGGGAGGCAGAGGTTGCAGTGAGCCGAGATTTTGCCACTGCACTCCAGCCTGAGCAACAGAGTGAGTCTCTCTCTCTCTCTCTCTCTCTCTCTCTCTCTCTCTGTCTCTCTCTCTCTCGCTATATATATATTCCAGCCGCACACAACCCAACTCCCCACTCTATCCACTTTTGTTAAGTCTAGGGTTATACTCAGGAGTATGCATTTTTAACCATCACTCCCAAGTAATTTTTATGCAGGAAGTCTGAAGACCTTACTTATAAAAACACTTTTATAGAGAAATTTTTAAGTTGTTCACACAGAGGAAAAGAATGCTACTGTAATTAGTAGCTTTAGCTAAGCTGCCCTTGCCTTAAGAAGAGTAAGAAAACCTAAGTGATCAGATCTGGAGCTCTGGATTCCTTTAGGTGACACAGTCATTCGGTAATGAGAGGTCACACTGAATATGCAGACTCATCCTCTACAGAAGTAATGCATTGATTTATATGCACATTCAGAGTAAAATACCCATCTATGCATAATTTGGCACTTTCTATTGCTTCTGTGCTAGAGATGCAAAGCTACAGGAGACAGCACTCAGAAGGTCCTGGCTTCTATGTTTCTTGATCAGTTTCATCTCTAGTAGCCTTCATCTTAACTACACTTTATTATTCCACTCCTACATGACTACATCCTATATAATTTAGCTTCACTTAAAACTGCTGACTGGGGGTGGTGGCTCACGCCTCTAATCCCAGCACTTTGGGAGCCGAGGCGGGTGGATCACCTGAGGTCAGCAGTCCAAGACCAGCCTGGCCAACATGGTGAAACACCGTCTCTACTAAAAACACAAAAAATTAGCTGGGTGTGGTGGCGGGCACCTGTAATCCCAGCTACTCAGGAGGCTGAGGCAGGAGAATCGCATGAACCCGGGACGGGGAGGTTGCAGTGAGCAGAGATCGTGCCATTGCACTCCAGCCCGGGTGACAAGAGTGAAACTCCATCTCAAAAAAAAAAGAAAAAAAGAAAACTATTGAAACTCTGAAATATTTCTATCATATATTCTCCCCAGTAACCACAAAGACTTATCCTTCCAAGCTGGGCTTCGCCAAGACCTCTGTTCCTTGGTTCACCTCCCTTTGCCAGGGTCCTCCTGCCTTCTTTTCTGGTTCATTTGGATTTCATCATCTTAACAATTTTCTTGGCACTAAAAGCCACTTTCAGGGGTGATATCTGTTCTCCCCCAAGTATAAAATGACGGTCCTCTAGTCTCGTGACTGGGTCTTTAACATCTCCCATCAATATTTACACTTGTACGGTTCTTCCTCATCAACCTTGAGTATGTGTCTTCTGTCCCACAAGACTCATTTTTCTCTTCTGCTTCAGCAACAAATTTCTTGAAACAGTTGCTACTCTTACTTTCTATGCTTTCTAAGTTAATATTCCCTTTACAGTTGACTGCTCCTACCACCACCACCACCACCAAATCCCATCTATCGAAACTACTTTGAAAGTCACTAATCACCTTATTGCTGAATCCAGGATGCACAGTTTTGTCCTTTTCTCTCTTGACCTGCTGGTAGTACTTGACTCAGTTGGCTTCCCTCCTCAAAAACTCCCTTCCCTGGACTTCCATGATACTGTACAAGCTGCTGCATCTGTGTTACAGCCGACTCCTATTCTTTGCTGAAGTCTTTTTTTTTTTCTTTTTTTCTTTTCTTTCTTTTTTTTTTTTTTAAGACAGAGCCTCACTCTATCACCCAGGCTGGAGTGCAGCAGGAGCAATCTTGGCTCACTGCAACTTCCATCTCCCAGGTTCCAGCAATTATCGTGCCTCAGCCTCTGGAGTAGCTGAGATTATATGTGCATGCCCCCACACCCGGCTAATTTTTGTATTTTTAGTAGAAACGGGGGTTTCACCACATTGGCCAGGCTGGTCTCGAACTCCTGGCCTCAAGTGATTCACCCAATTCAGCCTCCCAAAGGGCTGGGATTACAGGCGTGAGCCACTGTGCCCTGCCTGCTCATCTCTTAAATGAGAGTACTCTAATTTCTTTTCTAGAATTTCTCTTCTTTTAATTTACATATATATTTCTGAGGAAATTCCATCTACTTCCATGTCTTTAAATATTATATACAATCTGATGAATAATACCAAGATATACAGATGGCAAACAAGCATATGAAAACATGCACAACAGTATATGTCATTTTGCAAATTATAGCAACAGTGAAATACCACTACACACCTATTGAAATGGCCACAATCCAAAACACTGAAAACACCACTACACACCTATTGAAATGGCCACAATCCAAAACACTGAAAACACCAAACTGCTCACAAAGATCTAGGGGAATAGAAACTCTCATTCATTGCTGGTGGGAATGCAAAATGGTACAGCCACTTTGGAACACAGATTGCTAGTTTCTTACAAGGCTAAACATAGGTGTATTATATGATCTGGCAATCACACTCCTTACCCAAATGAGCTAAAGATTTATATACAAACAAAAACTTTCATAGGAGTGTTTATAGCAATATCATTCATAATCACTAAAAATTGAAAGCAAGCAAAATGTCCTTCAATAGGTAAATGGATAAAATGCGATATATTCATATAACGAAATATTATTGTTTAAAAAAAGAGCCAAGGGAATATGGGAAATCTCTGTGCTTTCTGCTTACTTTTGCTGTGAACTTAAAACTGCTTAAAAAAAAAATAAAATAAAATCTATTTTAAAAATTGAGCTATCAAGCCACCAAAAGACTTAGAGTTACATTAAGTACAAATCACCTAGTTAAAGAAGCCAGCTGAAAAAGTTCTATGTACTGTAGATTCTAACCCTATTACATTCTGGAAAGGTAAAAAACTAAGTAAAAACAGCATTGGTTTCAGGGGTAAGAGGAAGGGAAAAAATAAGTGGAGCACAGGAGATTTTTAGGGCAGTGAAACTATTGTGTATAATACTATAATGGTAAACGCATGGCATTATATATATGTCAAAACCCAGAGAATTCTGCAACACAAATAGCAAACCTTAATGCAAACTATGGACTTCAGGCAATAATAATGTATCAACAGTGGTTCATCAGTTATAACAAACGTACTGCACTAATGCAAGATGTTGATAACAGGGGAAACTCTGTGTACCTGATATGGGGGGAAGGTCTATGGGACTCTGTACAATTTTTCTGCAAACTTGAAACTGCCTTAAAAAATAAAGCCTACTTAGAAAATAACAAATTGGTTTTTTAAAAGTCTATTTTAAAAATCTATCCACATTTTTCCACTGCGTTTTTCATACACTTGTTCAGGCCACATCCACATTTGCCTTTAATTTACTATTACCACCTCCTATTCATCTTTAAATTCTCCCTCTAATCTATACATTACACAGAGTCCACTCTGCAGCAAGTGTGATATTTTATAACTATATAACTATATAAAAATAATCAACAACCCCATCAAAAAGTGGGCAAAGGACATTAACAGACACTTCTCAAAAGAAGACATGTATGTGGCCAACAAACATATAAAAAAAAGTTCAACATCACTGATCATTAGAGAAATGCAAATCAAAACCACAATGAGATACTATCTCACGGCAGTCAGAATGGTAATTATTCAAAAGTCAGAAAACAATAGATTCTGGTGAGGCTGTGTAGAGATAGGAACGCTTTTACACTGCTGGTGGGAGTGTAAATTAGTTCAACCATTATAGACAGTGTGGCGACTCCCCAAGGATCTAGAACCAGAAATACCATTTGACTCAGCAATCCTATTGCTGGGTATATACCCAGAGAAATATAAATCATTCTATTATAAAGATGCATGTACATGTGTGTTCACTGCAGCACTATTCACAATAACAAAGACATGGAATCAACCCAAATGCCCATCAATGATAGACTGGATAAAGAAAATGTGGTACATATACACCATGGAATACCATGCAGCCATAAAAAGTAACGAGATTGCTTTCTTTGCAAGGACATGGATGAAGCTGGAAGCCATAATCCTCGCAAACTAACACAGGAACAGAAAACCAAACACAGCATATTTTTACTCGTAAGTGGGAGGTGAACAATGAGAACACATGAACACAGGGAGTGGAACAACACACACCAGGACCTGTCAGTGGGGTGAGCGGAGGGAGAGCATCAGGATAAATAGCTAATGCATGTGGGGTTTAATACCTAGGTGACGGGTTGATAGGCGCAGCAAACCACCATGGCACACGTTTACCTATGTAACAAACCTGCACGTTCTGCACATGTATCCCAGAACTTAAAATAAAATTTTTTAAAAATAATAATCATAATCATGTTTCTCTTTAGCTTTGAATACTTCAGTTGTTTCCTATTGCCTTCAGAATATGATTGTGAATCCTTAACATGGATCATTAGTGTCTTATGACCTCTCTCGCCTCTCAACTCCCCACAAAACCTGCCCCCTCCTCTGCTGAATTGCCTGCAAATTCCCAAGCCTGCTCTGTTTTTACTCCTCTCGACCTCGCTCATATAAATCCTGTTCTTTTTCTAGTCTCACCTTAAACATCTTTTCCTCTAAGAAACCATCCCAGTTTGGCCAAAAATAAGTCCTGATAACCTTCAAGTTTAAAAACAGAATTTTATGAATTTCCAATTTATACATCCAATAACTCACTTGATTGCATTTTAGTAAGACCCTGAGAAATGCATTCCAGCCTAGACTCTGGCTTTAATGGGTAAAACAAAAGCATCTGAGAACAAAAAGAAAAAAATATTCCCATCAGCCATATGTGCGTGATTGGCTTTCCAAGTGCAAATGTATCTGGACTGGATATCAGCCTGGATCCAAATGAGGACTCCCAGGCCCCGATCCCACGTCACAACCAAAACAAAGTTAAAGTGACCCCTGGGAAATTGACAGGTCATCACAGCTGTTCTGGAGTGCATGCGGGCAGATTACTCTAGGTGATAGTGGTGATTGCTCTGGAGTCTTAAATATTATTTTAAAAAAAACAGTCCAGCTGCAAAGGAAGAGTCACTTGGGCCTAAAAGGAAGAGGTGAAGGGTCAAAGCCAAGGTGAAGGTCTGAATTAAAAACATGCTTGGTCCTCAAAGCCACAAGACAGGAGAAGAGGCAAACGTTTTCTCAAATACTGAAGCCTAAAAGTGTAAACAATGACTATGCATTTTCCTCCTTTTCTCAAACAAAATTCAATAAAGTGACGAGCACCTCTGCTAGAAGTGGTGATAATTGCATCCAATCATCTTTAAGCAACTGGACTTGGCTTTGTCAAAAATGTGTAAATGGCAGGCTCAGATTTTAATTCTTTGAAACACAGGTTGAGAGGCAGAGATCCAGATGGCGGAAGGAAAAGGGAAAGTGTAAACTGGAGAGTGTCAGGCAATGCTGGGAACAAGAGAAGGTGATAATAGTCCTACACCTCAGCCTCCCCAAACACCCAGGGTGGCCTTAAGCTGAGGGAGATGGAGGGGGTGGGACTGTTGTACAAGGGACCACAGCCAGCATTCACTTCTACAGCTGCCTGGACACTTAGTTAATCTGCCCTCTGCCTTAGACCCTCCAATACAAGTGATTGCTGCACTCCCCTTGGAGTGCTGGTGCATACGTTTCGTTTATTCATTCATTCATGCACCATTCATTCAACAAATATTCACTGAAACCAGGCACTGGAGATACAGTGACAAATGAGACAGACAAAATCCTTGATCTCACTGAGCTAACATTCTGGTTGGAGAGAGAGACAATAAGTAGATAAACAAATGCATATGCAAAATAGTGTCAGAGAGTGATAAGTATAATGCAGGGAAAAAAAAAGCCTAGATTAAGAGAATAGAGGGACGGCATTAAGAAAAAAATAGTAAATGCATGCTGGGCTTAATACCTAGGTGATGGGTTGATAAGTGTGGCAAACCACCATGGCACACATTCACCTATGTAATAAACCTGCATATCCTGCATATGTACTCTGGAACTTAAAATTAAAATTTAAAAAAAAAAAAGTTCTTTAAGAGAATAGAGGGACCAAGGGTGATGTTTTAGTAAAGTGACCCAAAAAGTCCTCTTGACGGTAACATTGAAGTGGAGGCTTACAGGAACTGAGTGAGTAAGTTAGATGAGCGTCTGTAGCAAACAGTTCCAGGCAGGTGCACAGGCCCAAAGTGGAACAGGCTCAGGGACACTTCAAGAAAGAGCCATAAATAAGGTAAAGAGGGGATATTGGTCATCAGGGAATCTTAGCCAGGCCACAGCCTTGTTGACTTTTATTCTCAGTGTGATGGGAGTCCCTAGAGGATTGGGTGCAGGGAAGCAAATTTAACAGGTTTATTTGTTTGCAGTAAAAGCTACACACAATCTTCCATCTTAACAATTTTTAAGTGTACAGTTCAGTGGCATTAAATGCATTGCTGTTGTCCTGCTATCACTATCATCCTGCCACAGAGCTCTTTTCATCTTGCAAATCTGAAACTGTACCCATTAAACAATCCCTGCGTGCCTGCTTTTCACAGCTTCTGGAACCCACCATTCTCCTTTCTGTTTCTACTCATTGGACAACTCTAGGAACCTCACAGAAGTGGAATCATACAGTCTTTGTCCTTTGGTGACTGGCTTATTTCACTTAGTATAATGTCTTCAAGGCTTATCCACATTGTAGCATATGCCAGAATTTCTTTCCTTTTTAAGGCTGAATAATATTCCATTGTATAAATATACAGTTGTTCCTCAGTATCCGTGAGAGATTGATTCCAGAAACCCCGTTGAATACTAAAATCCAAGGATGCTCAAGTCCCTGATATAAAGTGACATAGTATTTGCATATCACCTACATACATCCTCCCATATATTTTTAATGATCTCTAGAATATTTATAATTCTTAATACAATGTAAGTGGTATGTAAATAGTTGTTACATCATATTGTTTAAGGAATAATGACAAGAAAAAAAGTCTTTACCTATTCAATATGAACACATTTTTTTCCCAAAATATATTTAATCCATGGTTGGTTGATTCCATGAATGAATAACTCACTGATTCAAAGAGCCAACTGTACCACTTTTTGTTTTTCCATTCATTCATTCATTGTTGCACCCTTGGTTTATGTCCATTTTTTGGTTATTGTGAATAATGCCGCTATGAACACAGGTATACAAATCTCTCTCTGATACCCTGCTTTCAATTCTTTGGAGTAAATACCCAAAAGTGAAATTGTTAGAATGTATAGTAATTTCGTTTTTAATGTTTGAGGAAATGCCCTATCATTTTCCATAGCTGCTGCACCATTTTACATGATTGAGTTTATATTTTTGAAGAAACACCCTGGCTACTTAGTGGAAATGGAATCAGGGAGCACAGTTAGAGGCTACCGCAGTATTACAGGCAGTCAGTGCAATGTTGATGACAATGTCCCACTGGCTGAAAGCTCAGGAAACTGATGATGGTGATGCTGGGCTTGGTTTAGGCCACCAGGCCTACAGCAATAGGAGCACAGCAAGATTTGTGGAGGACTAGATGACTCCATCCACAGTCTCTTCTCAGTCAATAATCTCTATGGGAACTTTGCTGAATTTGACTAGAGACTGAGGTATGGGTGATACTACATACAACATCTCACACACATACATCTAGCTAAAGAAAGCTGGGAAACAAGGCAGGCACTTCTTTTGGAAACCAATTCCCAAGGGAAGACTGAACACTAAGAACCCCAGAAAGGCACCACTCTTCACCAGGGTTCAGCTATCCCTTCTGCCATAAATATGACTTCAGGAATAGATTAAGGAATGCAGGTTTGTTCTGTTTAAGAGCAAACTGCCACATCTTGTTTTTATGCACAGGGACCTGGAAAGGTTTGGAGATATGAGAGGGGATGGGCTGTGATTTCTCAACTTCACGGTTTTTTCTAACAGTGTTCAGTTATTTTATTTTTGAGGCAAACCAGCGTACCTTTTGTTCAGTAGATCAAAATGTTCATTATAATTGTTTTGTTAATAATGACATTTAACAAATAGTTTCTGTTTCACCTTTTTAGGATATGATCTACAAATCCTTCCCAGGACCTAAAGAGTTTTTGAACTTTTAAAGTGACAAACTTTTATCTCAAATTGCCAGGCTAAAAACACCTCAGATAATAAGCGTGTGTTTATTTTAACACAGTAACCTATTCCACACTAAAGAGTTCAGTATGAACAGCCAGAGGATTCAAGACTTGATGAAAAATAAGACAAGTGTAATTCCCTGCTAGCCAATTAGCAGTGTTTCATTAGCAGAGCATTAATATTCCACCCATCTAGAAGAGTCTTTCAACCAAAAACCACAAAGTCACATTGCTGATTGTCTACTGAAATCCACTTTCCCGCCAGATTACACACAATCCCAGAGGCTCAGAAGACAGACGGTGCACACGGAACTCTCAAGAAAAAGTTAACAGGGATAAGTAAATATATAAGTGGTCATGAGGGAAAAAACCAGGACCTGTAAGGTTTTGGGGAGCATTTCCTCACCTAAGTGTTTGTTTTTCATCACACAATATTTTATAGCATATTCATGCTTTTCCAGGATTGTCTTATATAACAATAATAATAATCATTTGCATTTAAGTGTTTAGTTTATACAATGGTTTTATTATACAGTATTTTTTTAAAAAACCCAAAACTTCTTTCAGTTTATTCAAAACAAAAATACACATAGAATTATGAAAATATAGCTTTACTATTTACACCACGTAGGTAGATGCTGCTGTTGAAAGGCTTACAAACTGGTTTTCAGGTTTTTAAAGCTCATCTCTATACCTGAATATAGTATGCCTATATTCACAGGGTGTTAATTTCTGGAAGGAGCTCTCAGGTGGACAGCTTGTTATATCTTAGGCTTGCTCTCCTGGGGTGATATCTGTTGGGTCAGGTCCATGATGGAATTCTCTGTGCAGTTTTCCAGAATGTAAGTCAAATACGAATTGCTTGAGTTTTCCAGGAATTAATACATCTTCAAAGTCTCCAAACACATACATATGCCTAAAGCTGTCAATAGCGATTACAGGACAATCTGCTGGAGTTTTCTACAGCATTTAAAGTTGAGAAGATCTCTATGAGGTAGATGAACCCAATTCCATATGTGAGAAGTTCAGGTGTCTTACTTAATTAAAGTGCACACCTCTTTGACTTACACCTTGTACAGCAAACACTCATGAGTGTTGGGGGACACTCATGTAAATGATTTTGGTTTGCTGTTGGGAACACGGAAAGAATGATTTTAAAATAAAGACTATTTTTTTTACAAAAAGAAAGAATGGGTGAGCATATTGTAACTTGGGGGTGTGGTGGCTGCCCAGGTTCTATGGTTGCACACCATAATAGTTTTTGCTCATGCTCAGACATTAGATGGCCCTAGCGTCTTAACCCAAATTTTCCCTTGATGTACTCTGTAATCTCAGGGAAGCTAAATAATCTAAGCCTCAGTTTTACCGACATGTAATGTGGGGAAAGTAATACCATCTCCCTCTTGGGGGTCATGAAAACTGAATGTCGTACTCTACATCAGTGCCTGGCACACAGTAGGTATCAATGAGAGGAGGCTACTGTGATGATTCTCGTCCATAGCTCCCAGAACCACAGAGAATACAGCCTTTGGGGTGGGGGGCAGTCACAGGTGGAGCTGCTGAGTTTGAGTTTAGGAGTCTACTTACTGCTGCTTAATAGGCATCAAGGGCTTGGAATACAGAACAGGGCCGTGCCAACGAAACAAGTTGAGATAGCTCAGAGAATGGAGTTTCTTCTTTTTCTGGCCTTGTAAAAGCTGCTGTTGGCAAACACCTTTCTGAGTTCCTACGAAATTCTCCACTTAGTTGTTTCCCTGTGACTCACTATTAGTGAAATGCTGCCTATTTATTTATTTATTATTTATTTATTCATTTTAGAGATGGAGTCTTGCTCTGTTGCCCAGGCTGGAGTGCAGTGGCACAATCATAGCTCACTGCAGCCCCAAACTCTTGGACTCAAGGAATCCTCCTGCCTCTGCCTCCTGAGCAACTGGGACTACAGGTGCACACCATCACGCCTAGCTAATTTGTTTTTAATTTTTATCTTTTTACAGACAGGGTCTCGCTATGTTGCCTAGGCTGGTCTTGAACTCCTAGACTCAAGCAATCCTCTCACCTCAGCCTCCCAAAGTGCTGAAATGTTCATTAAGAAGAGAATATTATTTTTTGACTACTTGGTTTCCCAATCTATTTTTAGAACTGAAGCCCTCTTTCAGGTTCTCTTAATTCAAATTTTATTTGATCAGTTTTTTCAATCACCTCTCTTATTTAAAAATGTCATATATAACCTATAGTTTATTTTTAATTGTAATAATTTCAAATATATTTTATCTTGAAACTTCGACATTCTTTGACTGTTTTATATCTAGTAGCTACATTTCATAAACACCAGGTACCCAATAAATGTTGATCATGAATCAATGTGAGGTACACAAAGGTGTAGAGAAGTTGAAGTTTCAAATTACTAGCCAAGAAATTTATGCTGCCCCATGGAATTGAAACATCTACCTGTGAGTTGTCAAGAATGGTATAAAGTTTTACCTTTAGGAACATTGAATATAGTCCCATGATGGCTGGGCCTTTTATTTTTATTTTATTTTATTATTTCATTGAGACAGAGTCTCACTCTGTCACCCAAGCTGGAGTGCAGTGGCATGATCTTGGCTCACTGCCACCTCCACCTCCTAGATTCAAGCAATTCTTGTGCCTCAGCCTCCTGAGTAACTGGGATACAGGCATGCACCACCACACCTGGCTAATTTTTATTTTATTTTTTTGTAAAGACATGGTTTTGGTATGTTGCCCAGGCTGGTCTTGAACTTCTGGTCTCAAGCAATCCTCCTGCCTCAGCCTCCCAAAATGGTGGGATTACAGACATGAGCCACATTGCCTGGTTGGTTGAGACTCTTAAGCAAACCCCACTGCAGAGAAATACTTTCTATTTCCCTTTTTCTCAGCCTTCCCCCATCCCCTTCCTCCACTACAATACATATCACTGAGAGAACATATTCATATAAGTAATTCTGGTGTACTGCCAAAATAGTTTTTGTTGGAGCCTTTCAAATAGCACCCTTCTCTGCACAAATTCTGAACCAACTGAAGAATAAGACAGAGACAGGCAGATGGAAGGCCAAAGTGTCACATGTACTACTGATTGCACAGATGCCACTAGCTTCCCCATCTGTTCTCTCTCTTTGGGATCACATTTCCAAGGCTCCCTTGAAGTTACGTGAGTCCACATGGCTGTGTTCCCTGCAATGGAATGCAAGTGGCTATGACATCTCCATTTCCATGCATCCTTCCATTCATGATGCTTCACTCTCTTTTGCCTTTCTGGTGAACAGGAATGGATATTCAGGGAAACCCTGAAAGTTACACGTTGAAGAGAGCAGAGCAGAATGACTGCATGGAGGAGTGGGGTCCCACTTACCTGAACACCACCTTGGACTGCGATGAGACAAAGAAATAAGCTTCCTCCCCTTTGGTGACCAGATTTGTCAGTGTCTCCTATTATCATAGCTTAACCTAACTTAATTCATGATAAGGCTGATGTTGGAGATAGTGTCTTACATCTGTGTGTAGGCACATCTTAGCATCAGGCAGACTTCTCCATCCAGCCCCTCTGACCAGGGTTTCCTCATGTTCTCCCTGCTCCTCATCCCCCAGGGCTGGCAGGATCCCAGCAGAAAGCTTGCGCCAATGACCCTCCTGTGATTATAAATAACTTTCTGGATAGCTGGTTCTTGAAAACACTTTGGGTAGTTTTTTATGGAAGAGTGCGAGGAATAGGATTGGGAAGTGGAGATAAAAGGGAATACATAAATAAAAGAAGAAGAAATCGGGAAATAACCTCCTTCTGTATTAGCCTGGAATCTAACCCTGGTCCACAACCAACTCTACTTCTCTTTCATGAGCTAAATTTTGGCATCCTGTCCACATGCTCCCCTGAATCCAATCTTCGCGTGCTTAGATTGGTTTTTCTTTCCCATCTCAGCCCACACAACTGGGAGTTCTGCAGAAGCAGAAGTCTGCCAAAAACAATAGTTTTCCTAAATATTCAAAAACAGGGAATTGTTATATAAATTATGAAGTATCTGGTCAGTGAAGTATTATTCCATCACTAAACATGATAAACATGAAGACTTTGTAACAACATAGAAAACGTCTCCAAAATCATGTTACTGAAGAGAAAAGCAAATCATCAAATTGCACATGCAAGGTTGCCACAACATAAAACAATGTACACATGGGAAGAAAGCTTTGGATGAAACACGGAGTAAATAAGGCAATGATTGGGTTAGAATATTGTGCTAAAAATATTATTATTGTTTAATTAAACTTATTTTGTTTAAATGATAAAAGAAACAGTTTTTTGCTGTCCCTACTCAACGATGCTACAAAGGGGTAGTACTCCTACCCCTCCTTACCATCCCTGGGAATCACCCCAGTTGAGAGCAGAGACACCTGGCAGAGCTCCGAGAGGGGCCTGACTCCAGACACCTCGTGGTCTGCACCAGTTCAGAATCTGAACACAAAGCCTGCTGGTACTTCCATATGTCCTTGCTTTATTTTTAAGGCTTTTAAGATTCTAAGCATTTTGATGGTGCTGTTGTCTCCCTTAGTAACTAGACACCCAAATAGAAATACTCCTAGCCTCCCTCCTCTCTGATGATCATGGTTAATGTGACATTGTTATAGAGGGCTAATGGAAAATCTATGTCCTTAGATCATTTGAACAGATCAATATAACTCTCTGCTGACAAAATTTATGAATGTGGGATTTGCATTCCTTTCACTGTTCAGGAAGGTATTTATAACAGGGTCAACTTTTAGCTATTTTTGTCATCTTGAAATCTACATAACGAATGCATATGTGAAAAGCATTCAATGCCAGTAGGATGCAAATTAATGCACACTGCACATATTTCTTACTTCAAAACATTTCATATCTCAGAAAGCTTAGTAGTTTATCACTGTCCTTCCCATCTCTATCCCAGCAGCTGTGTCCTCTTGGTTGAAGGCAAAAGACAATGTGCAGTTGTCATTCATGCGTACCAAGCCCTTGTCTTGGCCTCCCCAGTGTGAAATCTATGAGGGAAACTTTCCATAGATATGAACCCCTGGCTCCAGGCTTTGCAGAATGCCCACAGAGTTCAAGCAGCTTCAGATAAGGCCCTCAGACAAAGGAGAGAAATCACCCTGGGAGCAAATTAGACAGAAGGATAGAGAATATGACAGCTGAACAAACCGTAGGTATTCTTGCTCAGGGGGATGAGATTTGAAAAAAAACATAAGCAGCCACTGGATGAGATTAATAAATTTTTGACTAGGGAATTTGACCCTAAAACTCATTTCTCAGTTCAGTGGGGACAGGAACAAATCACAGGCAGCTGACAGATGCATGCAACATACTGTGAGGCCGGGTGCAGAGAAGCAAGGCCTGCCCCAGGCAGCAGTCTCCTCTGTGGTCTCCCACTCAGTCCCTGATCAGGGTTAGCCAGAGTTGGTCTTGGCCGTGGAAAACCATATCACCCCTTTCCCAACCTCCCTTCTCACCTCCAGCCCTCTTTTTCCATCTTGCCCCATGTCAAATACAATTGCCTACGTTTCTATTCCCTTCTGTGTCTTCTGCAGAACTTTCTTTTTCCCCTGTATTATTACTTATCACACTTTCTAGTAATTATTTGTTGTGCTTGTTTCCACCGTTATGCTTTGAGTATTCCTTGTGGACAATGTCTTTTTCCTATCTCTGTATCTCTGTATCCACCGTGCCTAGAAATGGGCCTAGCACCGAGTAGGTGTTCAATAGTCTTTTGTCATATTAATATTGACTTTCTAACCTCGAGACAACCAGAGTGCTCTCTTTCTAGACTGGAAGGCCTATGAGGAGAGAAAAGGGCTTTGTTGTTCACCACTCTTTTTCAGTCCTCAGCAAAAAGAAGTGCACATTAAGGATATATTGAAAATCAAATTATTCTTTACAATACTCTTTCCAGAAATGTCTACCTTCCATGGCCTCTTCATGGATACTTCTCCAGAAATACTAGGCGAGACAGAGGAAGAGCTATAATGTTGTTCACCGTAAGAAATAATCTTTGTAATTACCCTCTGCTATAGTGCTGATTCTATGTGGCATGCTCTGGAATTTGAACAGCAAACACAGGACTCAGTGTCAGGCCCATCACACTATAGCCTCCTAGATGTGCTTATACAAATGATGGGGGAGGTATAAACACATCTAGGAGGCTACAGCGTGACATGGGGCATGATACTGAGTCAAATAATAATGGATGCTATTGAATCTGAACACCTCTGTGCCAAGCAAAGATGAAGATGTTCCCTATGAGCTAGAATAGTGATGTAGTTTGGCAGTGTCCCCACCCAAATCTCAATTTCAATTGTAATAATCCCCACTTGTCAAGAGTGGAGCCAGATGAAGGTAACTGAATCATGGGGGAGGTTCCCCCATACTGTTCTTGTGGTAGTGAATAAGTCTCATGATATCTGATGGTTTTATAAAAGAGAGTTGCCCTTGCACACGCTCTCTTGCCTGACGCCATGTAAGATGTGCCTTTTTTCTCCTTTGCCTTCTACCATGATTGTGAGGCCTTCTCAGCCATGTGGAACGGAATGCATTAAATCTCTTTCCTTTACAAATTACACAGTCTTGGGTATGTCTTCATTAGCAGCGCTAGAACAGACTAATACAAACAGGGTAGAAAGTTTTAACATGAGCCTTAAGCTGCATTTTCCATGTAACCATCACACCAAAGGCCTTTTTTTTTTTTAGTTGAAATGGAAACTTCTTATTTTATACTTGGAAATGCAGCATTGTCTTCTGAATTCATTAAAATTGTGTAGTGATACTTCTAGTTCAAGGTATAAGAATGTAATAAGAAAAGGTTTCTCCCTTCCTCTCATGTTAACGAATTTGAAAATATAAAAATCCATACTGAAAAATCAAAAGCCTTCTAATAAAACTCTGATTCCACCAAAGACATATTGTTGAGACATTTTGAAATGATATGAGAATTAACACCACAGGCCAGGCGCAGTGGCTCACGTCTGTAACCCCAGCATTTTGGGAGGCTGAGGCAGGTGGATCACTTGAGGCCAGAAGTTTGAGGCTAGCCTGGTCAACATGGTGAAATCCCGTCTCTACTAAAAGTATAAAAAATTAGCTGGGCATGGTGGCACACACCTGTAATCCCAGCTACTTGGGAGGCTGAGGCACAAGAATTGCTTGAACCAAGGAGGCGGAGGTTGCAATGAGCCAAGATTGTGCCACTGCATTCCAGCCTGGGTGATAGAGCAAGAATCTGTCTCAAAAGAAAAAAAGACAGAGAGAGAGAGAGAGAGAGAGAGAGAATTAATGCCATGATGTTTGCCTCTTTTCAGAATTCCAGTGTTTTTGCTGTGTTTATGTGTTAAATTCAAACAAGCTCTTTGTATGCTATTTAAGTGGGTAAAAAAGGAAACTTTGACCAAGAAAGCAAGTCTTATTAGTATAAGGTCACAAATCTTAAACAGGATATTTTAGAGAGATGAAGTGTCTTGACTCAGTTGAAACTTGGACAAAGAGGCAAGTAGTGAGTTATGAAAAAGTCCTAGTATGCTAAAAAATAAGTGGTCTTAAAATTCACGGATAGACCTTGAAGAAACTAAAAGGCTTTGGACTAATCACTGTTTTTCTTTCCAACAAATGTGTATCAGTATTTTAATAGTTCTTCAACTAAAGTGTTTTATAGAAATATTGCAAAGTTCAGAAGAGCCAACAAAAGCTGGACAATTAAAGGAAAAAATAAGGGTTTCAGATTTTTGAAAATTTGGGTTCACTCGTAAGGTAACTAGTTGTCCTGGTTTGCATGGAACTGAGGGATTTCCCAGGATGCAGGACATTCAAGGCTAAATCCAGGATGGTCCTAGGCAAATTGGGACAGCTGATCATCCTAATTTCTAGTTCTAGAACTTTCTAGCCAAAGGAACTCATTCCAAATACTACCCCAAATTCTAGTTTCCTCCTCTCTAAAATGGGAATCATGGGTTGTTGTGAAAACTTAAGATAAAAGTACAGTTCCTGAGATGTTCAAATTGTATTTGGCAATCAGTTCTAATGGTAGAAATATTAAGTAAGATTAAAATCTCACCCAAACTCTATATTTGACCTTCTTTTACCCATCAGACAAAGAGTTTGCATTATTTTACCATATTCTTCTTCATGTAGCCAAGTATACTCTTCAAATTTTCAATTCAATGGGGTTGTGAAAAACTGTAAATCTTCCCAAATGTCGAGAATCTGAATAGAGCCTTTGATTTATTTTAAGCTTCTTTAGAAAACTGATTTTATGTCAATTCCAAAAGAAGTAAGTTTTCCCTCTTTCTGAAACTCCAGACATTCTGAGAACTCTTCAATGAGCCTGAAGCCATCTAACACTTGGGCAGGTTGGAAGCCATCTTTGATGATAGTGAGCTACTAACAAATCTAGATGGATGTCAATATCCAAAGACTGCTATGGGCAGGGGGCATTGCTGTGAGCCACCAAAGATTCTGTCCCATGCATGTTTGAGTTGTAAAAACAAAGCAAAGTCCTTTGGATCAATATGAGATGCTGGAAAGTGGGTCCATCTCGGAAAGGAACTCTCAGGAATTATGTGAAGTGTCTTGGCTCCTGTTGACTGTCTGGGATCAGGGACAGATTGCTGTCTCAATAAGGTATTGGAGTGGAAATCAGAAAAAAAATTCTAGGCTCAAGATAGTCAAGTATACCAGGTTAAATAATAGTGACAATCTTCCCAATCAGACCAAATATCAAAAACAAAAGCAGAAAAATAATTGCCACCTACTACCTACTGGGCAAAGTAGTTGCTGAAGTGAGGCTTCCATTTGGTTTTTTTATCTGGCCAGAATTGAGCTAGGAAGGAGCAAGTTGTTGCTGCTGACAGCAAAGGAGGGTTGAGGCAGACAGGGACTAATATCATGGTACCAGGTGGTTTCTGAAATTTGATGTTTTTCAAAAGATGTTCCTTAAAACTGAATGTGAATATCATTAGTTATTGTTTAATTAAATAGTGAATTTGTCAGAGGTGTATAAAGCTGCATTTCTTTTTCTTTTTCTTTTTTTAAGATGGAGTCTTGCTCTGCCACCCAGGCTGGAGTGCAGTGGCGTGATCTCAGCTCACTGCAACCTCTGTCTCCCGGGTTCAAGTGATTCTCCTGCCTCAGCCTCCTGAGTAGCTTGGATTACAGGCATGGGCCACCATGCCTGGCTAATTTTTGTATTTTTAGTAGAGACTGGGTTTCATTATGTTGGCCAGGCTGGCCTCGAACTCCTGACCTCAGGTGATCCGCCCACCTTGGCCTCCCAAAGTGCTAGGATTACAGGCATGAGCCACCACACCCAGCCTAAAGCCAGCCGCATTTCTAATAAAATTTTCATTTTTTTGTGTTGTATAAAAATTGTGCGGTTTAATTAACCTCACCATGCATCTGAGCAAACAAGATGGAAGAAGAAACTTCTAAGTTCCTTCCCCTGTGCCTCTCCACTATAAATCATGTCTGACGTGATAGACATGAAGAGGATCATGAGAGCTGGCCAACCTTTAAAAATTACATACTGACAATGAAATTACAATGATCTCAGTAAGAAGCAAGGATAGAATATCACTAAAGAGGTTAACGTCCTTGAATAGGGAAGTCTCTAGAAACTCAAACATCAAGAGATAAAGAGAAGGCTGAGGGGAAATAGCATACAACGAGAAAAAGAGAGGAAGAAAGAAAAGAGAAGGAGTTGGCTTGAATCTCTAAGCATAATATTAAAATACCTAAAACTCTCAAAGAGCTAAGAAATGTGAAGCATGCTAAGACAGCAAACACACATTTTGGAAAGTAAATATGTATTTTGCAAGTAAAAATGTATTTGTCAGGTGCCTGGGCTACTGATGTAATGTTAACAGGTGACAGGGAGATAGAAAGGAACTCAATTTGGATTTTGCATTGGTCTGCTTTGTCAACAAGCATGATTTTAATTCTTAAAAGGGTAGAATAAATATTGATAGATGTGTAAGGTCTAATAAAGCAGCAGCTAGCCTCTCTGAAGTGGTTTGGTTCCCTGGCTGTATAAACACACATCCATGGTGGAGTGTGCTTCGAGAATGTGCAGTACTTTGTGGGATTGTGGAGACTGGATAAATGTGTTCCCACTTATCTAAAAAAGATGCAGATGGATCCTGTCATTTATGAACTAGTGAGCTTGACACCAAATCCAGGCAAATCTCTGGGATGGAATATTAATAGGTTGATTTGTGAGCACGTACAAGGGGAAGTGGTGAACACTAGCAGACACCACGGGACCCATAAAGAACAAATCATGCCAAACTGGTTATACACACACACACAGAGACACACAATCTCTAGAATAGTGAAAATAAATGCTTCAGATGAATCTGGATTGCAGAAAAGTCTATGACAAGGTCTTTCATGACATTCTTATGGAAGAAGTGGAAATATAAACGGAAAGAGAAAACAAAGGTAAACTCCCATTTGGTGATTATTACATCTGGCATCTCGCCAAAAGACTACAAAAATTAATGCATTTTGTCTGCACTGGGAAGGTTTTTTTCAAAGTTAAATTAATAACAAATGATATCATTTCAATCAGATGTGTAAACTACATGGAAAAGGGAGGAATACCTAATATATTGAATAGAAAATTGTTAAATTGTTTTGGGGGGGTAAGTAACTGGAAGTCATAGTACTTTCTGAGAAAAAGTATCTTACTATGTTACTTGGTTTGTTCAGCACAATTAAACAAGTGGCACCAGATATAAATATGTGAGGAAAAAATTATGAGTTAAATCTGGAGAAAATTCTATGAATTTAACTTATTCTGTGAATTGATAAGAAAGCATATCAATTAATTTTTGAAGTGTAGATTGAAGAACTCCAGGTTCACTTGGAGCGTAGTCTGAAAAGCATTGTATTGTACTAGGTACTCAGATTTATTTTTCTGGAATCAAGATTTTTTAAAGAATGAGAAAAATTGATTGATATTTAAATAAGATACAGTTCTACACTAAGAAGCATCCAATTATAGAAGGATGAGGTATGTCTGAACAGCAACATGGAAAGGTTCCTGGATTTTCACTAAGTGTAAAACATTCATACTAACATTGTGAAAGAGAGGCCAGAATTTAAATGTGAATTTAGGCTCTGTTAAAGAGGTATGTTAACTCATGAAACAAAAGGCATGAAGGTACCTTCAACTCTATGCTGATTTGTGTTTTTCTGAGAACCACACACTATAAGGGATATTGACAAGCTGGAGTACATACCGTAGAGAACATTCAGGATGGCAAAGCCATAAAATAATTATGTCATATGAGGAATAGATGCAGGAACTAGAATTGCTTAGCAGGAAGAGAGAAGTTGCAGGGAGACTATTGTCTTCAATTTCTCTGGATGTGGGCTAATACACCTATAACCAGTGGGGCTGGGAAAGAGTAGTGTTGAGTGAAGCCCAGAGCCAATGTGGAATAATCTCAAGGGTGACTGCTGTCAGAGTCAGAACAATTTTTTTTCATTTTTTTACTTTTTCGATTTCCATTCTTATTTTAGATTCAGGGGGTACGTGGGTATATTTGTTACAAGGGTCTATTGCATGATGCTAAGGTTTGGGTAGTGTTTTTTGTTTGTTTTTTGTTTTAAGTTTTCAAAGTCCAAGGTTGCAATTCTTTAAAGGAAAGGGGTGATGGAGCCATGGCACAAAGCCAAAATAATCAGAGAGAACTGGGAAGCCAATGAGCAAGGTATTGCAGACACTCCAACAATTAGGAGTGATGGGAAGGGGTAGGGTAAGACAGAGGAATTATTGAGTCACTGGATGGTAGTGGCTTTCCTTATGACCCCTCCTGGCCATAGGCCTGCCTTGTGCATTTTAAGGTACTAAAACTGGAAGCACCCATCAACCCAACCTCCCATACAAGTGAGAAGAAGATAAGAAGCTTGGTATCCATGGTTTCAGCATGTAGAACAGATGATTGAATTTTAAAGTCTTGTACCAGGAGGGAATTGATTTTTAATTCAGAATATGTTGCCAAAAAGAGACTCAAGTTCAGATCACCAAAAGAAAAGTCAGAACCAGAATTCAGAATCAAAAACAGGAAGGGAATCCAGGAATGGGAATGTGCAGAAAGGATAATGGTGAGCAGAGAGAATGAAGGGAACTAAGGTTGGAAGATGAGAAATCACAGTGCCAATGCCCACAGTGGACTTTTATGTAATTTTCCCATCACTTAAGTGGAAATGCCATGTGAATTTTGAGGAACAAAAATTCTCAAGATAGAGATTGTTCTGGGGAGACTCTCTTTTGGAACTACCCATTTCAAGGAGAAGGCACCAACCCTACAACTGTAGCTGCTTGGCACATACTGTTTGGTAAAATTTAACCACATGAGGAAAGCAACCAAGCTGAGCTGGGACAGACTAACCTTGTTGTATGTATCCCAGCAGCTTTGAGTTGGCATGGTCAAAGCACTTCCACCAAGAAAGGCAAGATCTTCTCAAGGTAATGTCCCCAAAATTAATGTAAAATAATTTTTGGTTATTTTTACTCCTGTAGAGTAGAATTAACTTTGGCTGAGAGGAGCTGAGTGGTAGGCTCAGGTCTCAAAGTCATTGCAAAAAGTTCTGCCCAGTGGAATATTGTCCCTTTTATTATAACTGGTATGGCTATTGGCCAGGTTTAGATAGAACCAGTCAAGTCAGAAATGAACAACACCTTTGGCCTCAGAAAGAACATGGCTATGTGAAATAGATACGTTTCTTCTTTTCCTTCTTGAAATTATTAAGCCTATTTCTGGTGTAACAGTGAGGAATAAATCACCAGTAGTATCTGGCCATCTTTGATCATTCTAGAGAACCGAGTCTTACAACAAAATCATTCACATCTTATCTGATCTCAAGAAGTTGCCTTTCCTGCACACAGTATCATATTTATGGGCTTCCAAACTCATATCTCTTGGGATTTTCTCAGAGAAATGGCCACTGCAAGCTTCCAAATTTGTTCAAGGAATTATTTAATATGATATCCCAATAGATAAGAAACTTTCTGCCCAGGAGGTCCATGTAGGATCAGATTCACAATCACAGACAGATGTGAAAGCACAACACAAGCTGAAGAGCATTATTATTTGTTCCTCTACCTCAGAAAGCTTTTTACCTTTCATTCTCCCTAATCCATAGGAGACGGTGGGTACATAAAACACCAATTCCTTTCACAGTTGTTCACCATGGTACTAGACCAGAAGACGGAAAATCAGCAAGAAAAGGTAGTGGTCTCAAATGATTAAGACTTATTTATTAATAGAGGACCTTGTTTGGAACACAGAGAGGGAGTATTATGCTAGGCCGGTACACAAGTACCAGTTAAGAATCACTAACACAGCTGTACCTTTACTGCTTCCTGATTTAAGAAAAAAAAAAATACCTGCTAGTAGATGGTCAATCTGGATTGCCAGAGAAAGACATGACACAATAGTCTGTGAGAGAGATCTCCTCAGGCAGGCTGAAAGGAACAGAGGTAGTGCTGGTGGTAGGACTCTGGAAAGCATGGATCTTAGTAAGAGAGACATCCTAGTTTCCAGTCAGAAGAGGCTTGATCCTCAGAATTTGCCTGAAAATTTAGGATTTTCATGTTTGACCTGGATATCAGTGCCAATTCTCCAGGGATGCAGAACACGCCCCTCACTTTCCTGGCTGGTGAGCAGGGTACATTGGGATATGAATTGAACTTTGCTGGCAGCCTGGTGGTGTTTAGCAGTGATGATTACATCTGGCATCTCACGTGCTTATGAGCAAAATGCTTGTTCATAGGGCTTGCTCTCACAGTCTTACTCAAAGAGACCAGAGGTTTGGGTCTGCTGGACAATTTGTAAGACTGCACCCTCAGGTTCTTGAAAAATTGAACCCACAAGATATGCCTGTTTATCCGAATCACAGAGCTATAAGAAAGGGCTGCTGGCTCCCAACTATATCTTTTACCCATGGATGATAGTATTGGCCTCATGTTGGTGGTCAATCTATGTACCTCCTCCTGCACAGAATTGCAAGACAGTGCCTACCTTGTCATCTGGGAGTGACTTACGTGCTTGTGTGAATGTCACTTGAAGGAAATTTGCTGAAGGGCTAAGCAGGCACTATCATGAGAAAAGTTCAAGATTAGATGGTCTCCAAAAGTTTTCATAATGTTAACATCTATTTACTTTCATATCTGAATTTGAAAAACAATGCTTATTAACACAAATATATTTGTCTCAAGTTGGTAAAATTTTAGGCATTCTAATAAAGTGAAGGAGGAATTGATTAATTTTTAGGCATAGTAGAGCAATAATCTGCCCAGAAGTTGACTGTTGTTTTGAATGTTTGCACACATGTGTACATATGCACGTATGCACGTCTGTGTGCATACATACACACACTTAAAAATAGCCACACACTCCAGCCTGGGCGACAGAGCGAGACTCCGTCTCAAAAAAAAAAAAAAAAAAAAATAGCCACACTGTGTTTGCATAGGATATACAGAATGATGTTTCTATTCTGTCCTTTGCCCAAATGGGTGAGCTTTTAGTAACAAAAGGAATGATTCTGGTTCTTAGCCTTGGAGATAACGGGGAAGTGCCTTGGCAAAAGATAAAAGGGAAAGAAAACTTTTGTTCTTCTAGATCAATTATACTCAAACAGGCATACAACAAAATCACCAGGGAAACATAATAAAAATACAGATTTCAGAGCTCCTTCCTAACGTATTTCTGAGTCTCCAGCTAACATGTATCATTATAGGCCTGTAGAGAACTCTCTATTCCAATGGTTCTCAAACTTGAGCATGCATCAGAATCCCCTGGAGTGCTTGTTAAGCACAGCTTGCTGGACCCCACCCCCAGTTTCTGGTTCGGTAGATCTGAAGTGAAGTTCAAAAATTTGTATTTCTAACAAGTTCCCAGGGGGTGCTCACAGTGTTGGTCTGAGGACCACATTTTGAGAACCATTACTCCATTGAGATCATGAACCAGCTCTTCCACTTTCTGACTAGATGCTACGGGATTAAGTCCCCGATTCAATGGGTGTCAGAGACTTAAATTTTTATCAAATCACGTAAGTGTTTCCTATACAAGTGTTACTTTGAGAATGCCAATGTAGGCTCCTTGATCTTTGGTTCTATTTTTAATATTAACTTCTGGTTATAGCCTTTAGATCCTTGGGATGCCCAAGATGATTCAATAGCAGAGGCCCATCCCAGATGATTCCTACTGTCTTGAAATCCTGCTAAAATCTGACTTCCTCCCTGCTTACTTGCAATTGGCATATCACATGCCTAGACTGACCAATGAATATACTGATTCCACAGTTACCATGAACTAGATCTAACTAAAGAAACCAATTGGAGTCTCTGCTGGCATGACACCGGCTTTGATTTCAGGACTGATTCTTGGTGGCAGGCTTATGATCACTGGACACTAGTAATGACGAAGCCCTCAGTGAGCACAATCTACTAGCTGTGCTGGGGACTCACTGCAACTGACCCAGAAGGTATCTCTTTAAAAGTAGCAGGGTCTGGCTGGGCAGGCTGTCTCACCTCTGTAATCCCAGCACTTTGAAAGGCCAAGGTGAGCAGATCACTTGAGCTCAGGAGTTCGAGACTATCCTGGAGAACATGGCAAAACGCTGTCTCTACTAAAAATACAAAAATCAGCTGAACATGGTGGCTCATGCCTGTAATACCAGCTGCTGTGGTGGCTTAGGCATGAGAATCACTTCAACCCGGGAGGCAGAGGTTGCAGTGAGCCAAGGTTGCACCACTGCACTCCAGCCTGGATAACAGAGCAAGGCTCTGTCTCATAAAAAAAAAAAAAAAAAAAAAAAAAAAAAAAAAAGAGTAGCAGGATCTTTTCTTGTTTACATGCCAGGTGGCTGGCCCATATTTCTTCATTTCTCACCTGCAAGGCATCACCCATCCAACTGTGTGACCTATGGCTGGGCACATGCACATCCACCTGGTGTCCTTTGTGGGAAAAAACAGGACATGTGATAGTGGGAACTCTGTCGAGGAGAGCAGGGGCTGCAGGAAGAGCAGGAGATGCGGCTCTGGTACAAGCCCACAAGACTCTGAGTGACAGGTTGACTGGTGGAGAGCTGAGCCACTGGGGTAACAGTGGTTGAATGAACGGGTCATCTTCTGGTGTAGGTCTTCCTACATTTGTCCTCTAAAGTAAAAAGTTGCTATTTCCATTCTCTACATAATGTGGATTAGTCCTATCCCTTCAACACTCTCCCTAGCTCACTCCTTTGGCCAATGGGACACATTTTCAAAGCAGAGGGCATCAAGTAAGTGATTTTATCTGATGTCATGCAATAATTAACATCATGATATAACCAGGCTAACCAGCCATCCTCTGCTAACCTAAAATCACAAGGAAAGAACATATGAAACATTCATAAGCCCATTCAATGGTTTCATAAACTTACCTGCTCTCTCCTTTAAAAAGGAAGCACAGAGTTTGAATCCTGGCTCTGCCACTTGCTAGTTAGTTATGACTTTGGGTGAGTTGAACTTCTTTGAGCCTCAACCTCCTTGTCAAACAAATAAAAAAATAATGTTAGTGCCTACTGCATAGGATATTGCAAGGATTAAATGAGATAATACATGCAAAGCACCAATAATAGTTCCTGCCACTTAGTAACCACTCAGCAAATAGAAGATATTATTTATTGACTTGAAATTTTCTATAAATGGCATTGCTTTCCAGAAGACTTTTTCTAAATCATTACCAGGGACCTCCAGGAAGGAAGAGCTTGTGGGTGACTCAGTAAATGTCTGACATTGATGTATAACAATATTAAGCAACTTGCTGCTAAATCAAGAGATGCAAAGTGGAAAAATTATGCTGCCTAATTTTAATCACTTAAATACAAACAGAAGTATCTGTGCCTCTTCTGAGTTCTAGAAAATTGGAAAACCCCGATGACCAGACACAACCAAAGGTAGAAGTGACTCATCTGGAAGTCTGGGAATTCTCTCAGTGTGGGATCTTCTGGGAAGACCTGGATATTCCCAGCCTTCCATACATAGGGGCTTTCCTTACCCCCGACCTGTTTGTAGAAATTAAACTGCAGTTTTGCCTTTTCAGCTGCTACCATTGTATCCCTCCAAAATTTCTACTGGAGGTCTGATAGCAACCATGTACCAAACTTGTAAGTGACACTATGATGTCATCTCCAGGTATACCCAAACACCATCACAAGCATCTTGATTGCAGGAAGTAATTGATTTTGACTATGCATACAAATAAACATTCCCCTTTCAAGCAACACTATGGGTAATAATCTTTTTTCTCAGTTAATATTATCACTAAGTTCTAGTTACCTGGTTCTGCTTTGGACCAATCTGAGGGCCTTCATTTACATATGAATAAGTGTAAGCTATCTTGTTAGAGCAGTCTTGCTACATGCCTCTCAGAAGACAATAGGCTGTCTACTAGTAAGCTACAGGGCCTGCAAATTATTGGAAGGTTACGTTGGATAAGAACAATAGCAGCCTGTCTCCTCCTGCAAAATTTCTGGTGAATTGACATCATCTGAATGTTCTCAGTCAGGTATCTGTAGACAACCCATAGAACCTAAGGCATTATTGTATTAATTATCTGGGATTCAGCCTATTTGAAATAATCTTAGCATTGCCACTTTTGTCCATATTTTTCTGTTGACATGAGCCTTTTAGGTTTCATCTTTTATCTTTGCACTTTTATACACGTTGGAGTATGTGGCTTTGGAGGAATTAGTTATATTGTAAAGGAACTGCCATTATAGATTTTGCTCATTTTGATAGTATAAAGCCACGCCCCTTAAATCATTTTCCTATCAGGTACCTAATTTCTTGTACTAATCACTGACTCATGAACAATACTGCCACCCTCTGGGAGTCCTGGGAAATGCCTTTCAAGGTCAAAAATTGTTAGCATTGGTATGAGACTGGGGTACCCAGAAGAAACAAATGAAACAATATTTGTTTGAGTTGCAAGCTGGGGAAGAAAGGACTATGTTGTTGAGATGTCCCAACAATTGTGAGAAGGGAATTTTAGTTGTTTTAACAAAAGCTAAATGAAAGCAGGCATTTTATGAGAGTTCTTGGGGGTTTCCATGAGAGTGGGATCAATGCACCCTCTCCAAATACTTGAGAAGCGACTCACAGATGAAATGTCAGCCGGCCACAGTTTATTCATTGTGTGCTACCCTCGCCTGAGATGCATGCTGCACTGCGGAAGTCCCTTTTGTCACTATGCTCATTTTGAGAGCCCTCCCTCCCCGGTTTTCTTTTGTGGTTGAATGTCATCAGTGTTCTGATGGCCCCATGTTGGTGTGTGATCAAAAGACATTTTGAACCCACTCGGTTGGGTTGCAAATTAATACTGAAGCTCAGAGAAGCCTAGAAGAAAAACCCTATCATGATTGTTCAGAAAACAATCATAATATTCAAAATCTGGAAGAAGGGCTCCTCTCTTTGATCTCTGAGCAGCTCAAGGCTCCAACACCCAAACCTATATAGTGGGCACTTTTTCTGCTCAGCTTTCTGCTGGATGAGATGACATCCACTAAGCAAGGTGAGCCAGTTTCCATGTTGTAAGAGGAGCAGGCACAACAGAAGTGCTAGTGACCTGTCCTGGACAGCAGGTCCCTAGCAATCGCCCTTGCCATGCTCAGTCGACTCCCCCTTCTTTCCTCTAGGATGAAAAGCATGAATAAAATGCAAAAGCAAGGTCAGCGCGACCCATACGCAGCCAGAGGAACCTGCCTGCCAGGCTCCCCTCAAATCAAAAACACTTTTTCTGCCTTCAGTTCTATGCCTGCAATGTCATCGAGAAAATGAGCTTTTATTTTTACCACTTATTTACATGGTTTTCAAAGACTTTGTTTATCAAACTGGGCTTGAGTAATAATACTTCCTTCTTTTATACATCTAAGACTAATAAAAATGCCAAGCAACTCTTCTGTTTTGTTTAGCCCATTCTGGCATTACCATAGGTAAACATATGTTCTCCTTTGTTTTTTTGGTTTTCAAACTGCCTTCATGAAGCCCTAGAAGTCCAAGAATCCAGACTGCTATAAACTACTAAGGGTCATTTTAGCTTGTCATGATCACTAATTAGAACTGTTTTTGGTTTTGGTTTTTTGTTTGTTTGTTTGTTTTCTTTTGAGACAGCATCTCTGTCATCTACGCTGGAATGCAGCAACACACTCATAGCTCACTGCAGCCTCGACCTCCTGGGCTCAAGTCATCCTTCCACCTCAGTCTCCTAAAGCATTAGGATTACTGGCATGAGCCACCTCACCCAGCCAGAACTGTTCTTGAAGGCAACTTTTATGTCAACATAAAGAATTTCACTGGAGGATTCCAGAGTCCTAATGTGTTGGAAAGGGAATGTCTGAACACAGGGGAAGAAGTCTTGGAAAGACTAAGGCTGAGAATGAGGGACAGAGGGCTAAAGATGAGCTTATCTAAGTGTACTTTCATTAAAGGATGTTTTACTCACAGATATTCTTACATTCAGTTGAAACTGGTGTTTTGAGATTCGCAAAAATATCAGTGCCTAGAATAGAGCCTGACATATAGTAGGTACTCAATAGATATAGAATGGATAAATATTGATAAGATGAGGGTAAGACAACTTTTTAGTTCTTTTACTTATTGTTTTATCTTCTCTGGATTTGCCACGATAGAAAAATAAACTTTGTTTTAAAGAAGAAAGAAAACAATATGTCAGTTGAATTAGGAGAAGAACACAGCATCTAAGCTGCAGAGCACAAGATGATTTTCCCAAACCACAGCCTCAGCTGCACAGAGCAATGAGACCAGGCAACCCAGCCAGATAATCATGTTTTTGTTCTTCTTTTAATCTTTTTTTTTTTTTTTTTTGAGGCGGAGTCTTGCGCTGTCGCCCAGGCTGGAGTGCAGTGGCCGGATCTCAGCTCACTACAAGCTCCGCCTCCCGGGTTTACGCCATTCTCCTGCCTCAGCCTCCCGAGTAGCTGGGACTACAGGCGCCCGCCACCTCGCCCGGCTAGTTTTTTGTATTTTTTAGTAGAGACGGGGTTTCACCGTGTTAGCCAGGATAGTCGCGATCTCCTGACCTCGTGATCCGCCCGTCTCGGCCTCCCAAAGTGCTGGGATTACAGGCGTGAGCTACCGCGCCCAGCCTCTTCTTTTAATCTTTGGAAATAACTGATTCTCTACTTTAAAAAAAAGTTTGTTACAAAGCTATTAGAGAACAGAATACAATCTTGTAATGCCAAGTAATTAGCTTGAAATATGTCTGATGCAGTAGTTTAGCTGAAAATCTAAATGTTATTGTGAAAAATTATAGTAAGCACCAGCACTTAGAGTTGCAAAATGACACAGCAGAGAAAAAAGTTTCTTTTTATTACATTTGTCTCAGCATATATAGTGAATGTCTGATGTGTTTACTTATCCTAATGATCACAATAAATTCCATCAGAAAGCATGCTTTGAGGCCTTGCATTTTAAATGTAACTGACCAAGGTCTCTTAATTCAGTAATCTGTGTTCAGAATGACAATGTTTTCTCTGTCTACTTAAGGTTGAACAGAACATGGGTCACAAAGGTGCCCTACTCACATGAAGCTGAAGGTAGTGACTACACTAGTTAGCTGTCACCTGGGTCAACACAAGCAAATGAAATGCACCCAGAAAACTTAGGCCAAATGCTTTCTATCACTTAAAATATGGTACATAAAAGGGCTGCATAAGTGTTAGTTGTTGTGTTATTATTATAAAGCCACTTGAGAAATGATCATTATAGACAAAATAGTATCAGAAAAACTAAAAGAATGGAACTGGGACCAAGTGTTAACTGGGCTTTCATTTTTTTTAATTTTTATTTTAAGCTCTGGGATACATGTGCAGGATGTGCAGGTTTGTTGCATAGGTAAATGTGGTTTACTTATGGTGGTTTGCTGCACCTATCAACCCATCACCTAGGTATTAAGCACGGCATGCATTAGGTATTTATTCTCATGATCTCCCTCACCCCACCCCCACCCCCACCCCCGACAGGCCCCAGTATGTGTTTTTCCCTCCCCATGTCCATGTTGTTCTCATTGTTCATCTCCCACTTATGAGTGAGAAGATGCAGTGTTTGGTTTTCTGTTTCTGTGTTAGTTTGCTGAGGATGATGGTTTCCAGCTCCATCCATGTCCCTGCAAAAAACATGATCTTCTTCCTTTTTATGGCTGGGTAGTATTCTGTGGTGTATATGTACCATATTTTCTTTATCCAGTCTATTATTGGGCATTTAGGATGATTCCACATCTTTGCTATTGTGAACAGTGCTGCAATGAACATACACATGCATGTATCTTTATAATAGAATGATTGATATTCCTTTGGGTATACACCCAGTAATGGGATTCCTGGGTCAAATGGCATTTCTGGTTCTAGGCCTTTGAGGAATCACTACACTGTCTTCCACAATGGTTGAACTAATTTACATTCCCACCAACAGTGTAAAAGCATTCCCATTTCTCCACAGCCTCGCCAGCATCTGTTGTTTCCTGACTTTTCAATAATCACCATTCTGACTGGCGTGAGATGGTATCTCTTTGTGGTTTTGATTTGCATTTCTCTAATGATCAGTGATGTTGAGCTTTTCTTCGTATGTTTGTTGGCTGCATAAATGTCTTCTTTTGAGAAGTGTCTGTTCATGTCTTTTGCCCACTTTCTAATGGTATTGTTTGTTTTTTTCTTGTAAATTTGTTTAAGTTCCTTGTAGATTTTGGATATTAGACCTTTGTCAGATGGATAGATTGCAAACATTTTCTCCCATTCTGTAGGTTGGCTGTTCATTCTGATATTTTCTTTTGCTGTTCAGAAGTTCTTTAGTTTAATTAGATGCCATTTGTCAATTTTTGCTGTTGTTGCAATTGCTTTTGTCATTTTCGTCATTAATCTTTGCCTTGCCTATGTTCTGAATGGTATTGCCAAGATTTTTTTCTAGAGTTTTTGTAGTTTTGGGTTTCACATTTAAGCCTTTAATTCATCTTGAGTTAATTTTTGTATAAGGTGTAAATAGGGGGGTCCAGTTTCAATTTTCTGCATATGGCTAGCCAGTTTTCCCAGCAACATTTATTGAATAGGGAATCTTTCCCCATTGCTTGTTTTTGTCAGGTTTGTCAAAGATCAGATGGTTGTAGATGTGTGGTCTCATTTCTGAGATCTCTATTCTTTTTCATTGGTCTATGTGTCTGTTTTGATACCAGTACCATGCTGTTTTGGTTACTGTAGCCTTGCAGTATAATTTGAAGTCAGGTAGCATAATGCCTCCAGTTTTGTTCTTTTTGCTTAGGATTGTCTTGGCTATACAGGCTCTTTTTTGGTTCCAGACGAATTTTAAAGTAGGTTTTTCTAATTCTGTGAAGAATGTCAATGGTAGTTTAATGGGAATAGCATTGAATCTATAAATTACCTTAGGCAGTATGGTCATGTTCATGACATTGATTCTTCCTATCATGAACGTGGAATGTTTTTCCATTTGTTTGTGTACTCTCTGATTTCCTAGAGCAGTGGTTTGTAGTTCTCCTTGAAGAGGTCCTTCACTCCCCTTGTTAGCTGTATTCCTAGGTATTTCATCCTCTTTGTAGCAACTGTGAATAAGAGTTCACTCATGATTTTGCTCTCTATTTGTCTATTGTTGATGTATAGGAATACTTGTGATTTTTACACTGATTTTGTATGCTGAGACTGCTGTAGTTGCTTATCAGCTTAAGAACCTTTTGGGCTGAGATGATAGGGTTTTCTAGATACAGGATTATGTGATCTGCAAACAGAGAGTTTGACTTCCTCTTTTCCTATCTGAATACCCTTTATTCCTTTCTCTTGCTTGATTGCCCTGGTCAGAACTTCCAATAGTATGTTGAATAGGAATGGTGAGAGAGGGCATCCTTGTCTTGTGCCAGTTTTCAAAGGCAATGTTTCCAGCTTTTGACCATTCAGTATGATATTGGCTGTTGGTTTGTCATAAATGGCTCTTATTATTTTGAGGCATGTTCCATCATATCTAGTTTATTAGCAGTTTTTAACATGAAGGGATGTTGAATTTTATCAAAGGCCATTTCTGCATCTATTGAGATAATCATGTGGTTTTTGTCTTTAGTTCCGTTTAAGTGATGAGTTATGTTTATTGATTTGCATATGTTGAACCAGCCTTGCATCCTGGGGATAAAGCTGACTTGATCGTGGTAGATAAGCTTTTTGATGTCCTGCTGGATTCAGTTTGCCAGTATTTTATTGAGGATTTTTGCACTGATGTTCACATTGATGTTTTCTTTTTCATTGTATCTCTGCCAGCCTTCAGTATCACAATGATGCTGACCTCATAAAGTGAGTTAGGGAGAAGTTTCTCCTTTTCAATTGTTTAGAATAGTTTCAGAAGGAATGGTATCGGCTCCTCTTTGTACCTCTGGTAGAATTCAACTGTAAGTTTCTCTGGTCCTGAGCTTTTTTTGGTTGGTAAGCTATTTATTACTGCCTTAATTTTGGAACTTCTTGGCCTATTCAGGGATTCAACTTCCTTCTGGTTCAGTCTTGGGAGGATGTATGTGTCAGGAATTTATCCATTTCTTCTATATTTTCAAAGTTATTTGCATAGAGGTGTTTATAGTAGTCTCTAATGATTGGTTATATTTCTGTGGGTCAGTGGTGATGCCATGTTCCCTTTATCTTTTTTGTGTGTGTCTATTTGATTCTTCCCTCTTTTCTTTATTAGTCTAGCTAGCAGTCTATCTATTTTATTATTTTTTTCAAAAAACCAGACCCTGAATTCATTGATTTTTTTGAAAGGTTTTTCTTGTATCTTCAGTTCTCCTCTGATCTTGGTTATTTCTTGTCCTCTGCTAGCTTTGGGTTGTTTTTTTTCTTGGTCCTCAGTTCTTGTAGCTGTGATGTTAGGGTGTCAATTTGAGATCTTTGTAGCTTTTCAATGTGGGCACTTCATGCTATACATTTCCATCTTAACACTCCTTCAACTGCATCTCAAAGATTCTGGTACATTGTCTCTTTGTTCTCATTGGTTTCAAAGGACTTCTTGATTTCTGCCTTAATTTCATTATTTACGAAAGAGTCATTCAGGACCAGGTTGTTCAATTTCCATGTAGTTGTGTGGTTTTGAGTGAGTTTCTTAGTCTTGAGTTCTAATTTGATTGCGCTGTGGTATGAGAGACTGTTTGTTATGATTTCAGTTCTTTTGCATTTGCTGAGGAGTGTTTTACTTCCAATTATGTGACTGATTTTAGAGTAGTACCATGTGGCGCCAAGAAGAACATATATTCTGTTGTTTTTTTGGGTGGAGAATTCTGTAGTTATCTATTAGGTCCACTTGATCCAGAGATTGATTCAAGTCCTGAATGCCCTTGTTAATTTTCTGTCTCAATGATCTAATATTGACAGTGGGGTGTTAAAGTTCCCCACTATTATTGTGTAGGAGTCTAAGTCTCTTTGTAGGTCTCTAAGAACTTGTTTTATGAATCTGGGAGCTCCTGCATTGGGTGCATATATATTTAGGATAGTTAGCTCTTCTTGTTGAATTAATCCCCTTACCATGATGTAATGCCCTTCTTTGTCTCTTTTGATGTTTGTTAAAGTCTGTTTTGTCAGAAACTGGGATTGCATCCCTGCTTTTTTCTGCTTTCCATTTGTTTGGTAAATTTCCTTCCATCCCTTTATTTTGGGCCTATGTGTGTCTTTGTACTTGAGATTGGTCTCTTGAATACAGCACACTGATTGGTTGTGACACTTTCTCCAACTTGCCATTCTGTGTCTTTTAGTTGGGGCATTTAGTCCATTTATATTGAGGTTAATATTCTTATGTGTGAATTTGATCCTGTCATCATGATGCTAGCTGGTTATTTTGCAAACTTAGTGATGTCATTGCTTCATAGTGTCATTGGTCTTTGTATTTCAGTTTGTTTTTGCAGTGGCTGGTAACAGTTTTCTCTTTCCATATTTAGTGTTTCCTTCAGGAGCTCTTGCAAGGCAGGCCTGGTGATGATGAGTTCCCTCAGCATTTGCTTGTCTGAAAATAATATATTTCTCCTTCACTTATGATGCTTAGTTTGGCCAGATATGAAATTCTGGGTTGGAAATTCTTTTATTTAAGAATGTTGAATATTGGCCCCTAATCTCTTCTGTTTTGTAGGGTTTCTGCTGAGATGTCCACTGTTAGTCTGCTGTGCTTCCCTTTGTAGGTGACCTGGCCTTTCTTTCTGGCTGCCCTTAACATTTTTCCCTTCATTCTGACCTTGGAGAATCAGATGACTATGTGTCTTAGGGTTTATCTTCTCATGGAGTATCTTACTGGGGTTCCCTAGATTTCCTGAATTTGAATATTGGCCTGTCTTGTTAGGTTGGGGAAGTTCTCCTGGGTGATATCCTAAAGTATATTTTCCAAGTTGGTTCCATTCTCTCCATCTCTTTCAGTACCCCAACCTGTCATAGGTTCAGTCTTTTTACATAATCCCATAGTTCTTGGAGGTTTTGTTCATTTATTTTCATTCTTTTTTTCCTAATTTGTCTGCCTGTCTTATTTCAGCAAGATAGCCTTCAAGCGCTGAAATTCTTTCCTCTGCTTGGTCTATTTGGTTATTGATACTTGTGGTTGCATTGTGAAGTTCTCATGTTACATTTTTCAGCTCAATCAGGTCACTTATGCTCCTCTCTAAACTGGTTGTTCTGGCTGACAGCTCCTGTAGTGTTTTGTCATGGTTCTTAGCTTCTTTGAGGCATCTTTAGCTCAGCAAAGTTCATTATTACCCACCTTCTGAAGTCCAATTCTGTCAATTCATCTATCTCAGACTCCGCATCCTTGCTGAAGAGGTGTTATAATCATTTGGAGAAGAAGAGGCCCTCTGGCTTTTTGAGTTTTCAGCATTTTTTCATTGATTCTTTCTCATCTTCATGAGTTTATCTAGCTCCAATCTTGAAGGCTGCTAACTTTTGGATAGGGTTTTTGTGGGGACTTTGTTGTTGTGGGGACTGTCGTTGTTGTTGCTTTCGGTTTGTTTTTCTTTTAACAATCAGGACCCTCTTCCATAGGGCTGCTGCAGTTTGCAGGGGGTCCACTCCAGACCATATTCACCTGGGTTTCTCCTGCACCTGGAAATGTCCCCAGTAGAGGCTACAGAACATCAAAGATGGCTGCCTACCCCTTCCTCTGGGATCTCTGTCCCAGAGGGGCACTGAACTGATGCCAGCAGGAATGCTCCTGTATAAGGTGTCTGGTGACCCCGGTTGGGGAATCTCACACGGTCAGGCGACATGGGATCTAGGACCTGCTTAATGAAGCACTCTGGCTGCCCCTTGGCAGAATGGGTGCTCTGCACTGGGGGGAATCCCATTCATCTTGACTACCTGGATTCCTCAGAGCCAGTGGTGGAAAAGACTAACTCTGCTGATTCATGGAGACACAGCAACCCCTCCAACCAAGGGCTCCATCCCAGGGAGATCAGAATTCTGTATGTAAACCCCTGGATGGAGGTTTTGAAATTCCTTCAGGGAGGCCCCACCTAGTGAGGAGGGATGTGTCAGGGTCTGGTCTAAAGGGGCAGTCTAGCCATGATCTGCCACAACCGCTGTGCTGTGCTGTGGGGAATTCCTCTCAATCCAAATCGTTCATCTCTCTGGCACCAGCAGGGGAAAAACAGCCAACTGGAACTGCAGTGATGGTTGCCACCCGTCCCCCAGGGAGTTCAGTCATCTTAGGCAGCAGGCAACCACAGTGATGATGGCCACCCCTCCCCGGGGGAACTCAGTAATTTTAGGCAGTCTCCAGCAGAGTGTCCACTGAGAATCTGCACAGCTCTGTACTTGGGACCCAAGGCCCTCATGAGCAGATCTCCTGATCCACAGGTTGCACAGATCCCTGGAAAAAGCGTGGCTTCCTAGGCAGGGTAGCACAGTCACTCAATGCCTCTCTTGGCTGGTGGTGGGATCTCCCTTTGCCCCGTGTGGCTCCCAGGTGGGCTGTCACACCACCCTGCTTTTCCTCACTCTCTGTGTGTCATGCCAACCACTTAGTCAGTCCCAGTGAGAGAACCAGGATACTTCAGTCGTCAGTGCAGGATTCACTCACCATTTTTGTTCTCGGTGGGAGCCTCCAACTGCAGCTGTTTCTAGTCAGCCATCTTGGCCCCTCCCCGCAATTTGGCAATCTTAACGACTCTCTTTCATTCATTTGTTCATCCATGCATGGACATAATTCATTCATTCACATCATTTATTCATTCATTCATATATTCCACAAATATTTATGGCATACTACAGGGAGCTGAGTTCTAGAAACAGAATGACGACAATGCAGTTAGAAGACTTCAACACCTTCCCTATCAGAGGGAAGATTGCAGCTATTAAGAAATCGGATTTGGGGCCGGGCGCGGTGGCTCACGCCTGTAATCCCAGCACTTTGGGAGGCCGAGGCAGGCAGATCACAAGGTCAGGAGATCAAGATCATCCCGGCTAACACGGTGAAACCCCGTCTCTACTAAAAATACAAAAAATTAGCCGGGCGTGGTGGCGGACACCTGTAGTCCCAGCTACTCGGGAGGCTGAGGCAGGAGAATAGCGTGAACCCGGGAGGCGGAGCTTGCAGTGAGCTGAGATCCGGCCACTGCACTCCAGCCTGGGCGACAAGCGAGACTCTGTCTCAAAAAAAAAAAAAAAAAAAATTCAGATTTGGGAGGGATGGTTAATTTCTGTAAATGAATTGGGGTCAGATATTCTTTCATGAATTCCCAATCTAGGACCCTGAGGCTTTTCTATAAGAAAAATATTAGTAATTTTGTTTTATTCCCAAAAATACATTATATTTAAGCTTCTCTTTAGACTTTATTTTAGATTGAAAGACATAAATGGCTATAAGCCCTGCAAGAATTCCTTAGGAATTAACACTTTTCTTCAATCCCTTCTCTAACTGACCTGCACAGACTCCTGTCAACCCTCCATTACCACCTAACAAGGGAAAGGCGAGCTAATACTCCCTTTTTTTACATTTGAAACAGTCTTGGTATACAGTAGCATGAGCCTAGCTCACTGTAGCCTTCAAGTCCTGGGCTAAAGTGATCCTCCTACCTCAGCCTCCTGAGTAGCTGGGACTACAGGCATAAGCCACGACACCCAACTAATTTTTTGTACTTTTTTGGTTTTGTGTGTGTTTTTCTTTGTTTGTTTTTGGTTTTTGGTTTTGGTTTTGGTTTTGGGTTTTTTGTTTGTTTGTGTGTGTGTGTGTTTGTTTTGGTCTCCCTATGTTGTCCAGGCTGGTCTTAAACTCCTGGGTTCAAGTGATCCTCCTGCCTCAGTCTCCCAAACTGCTGGTATTATAGGCATGCACCACCACACCCAGCTCAATACCACCTTTTGAGTAAAATGCTTTGGGCTTTTCCCAGATTGGTAAGCTTGTCTTTCCTGCCTTAGGTTGACAGATGCCATTGAGAAAGCTATGGGAAACTCAAAAGCACTGTCCACTACTCAGCTACGGCTGAATAGAATGATAGCAATTTTAGCTGCACTGTGACTTTGCCCAGGACAGTGTTTGAGTTCTCCAGCCCACATATTTTATCAGATCAAACCAAACACTTATCAGAACTGTAAGTTATCTTAATCAACTTTGAGACTATATTGACTGTTGTGTTAGAGTCTTTATACATTTAAATAGAATATTTTTTCTCTTGTCTTCTCTTTTCTATAGACAGAGGGGCTATATTTGACCATTTGGAGTGGTTCACAAACCTAACATACAATATTGCAAAAAATTGGACAGCTTTTCAGATTTATAAGTGTCAGAGCAATGTGATGACAGAACCCCGGGAACAGCCTCTTCCTGTTTATAGGGCTTAGGATGGAATTAACTTTCGGAGCTGTGACAGAGATCAGCTTGCATGAGATGATACCCCAAGATTTATGGTCCTGAAAAAAAAATATTGACTGAGGTAGAGACAAAGTCAGTATTTACACCAAAGAAATATTCCTGAGGGTAAATATCTCTGTGGTATTTTATTCATTCAAGAGTGTGACTATTATACCATAATTGTAGGTTTGGTTTCCTTTAGGCTATATTGAGCCCAAGAACTGAAGGATGAAGAGGAAGAGGAGAGGGGAGGGGAAGGAAGGATGTGTTTCCACAAATTCTATATATTGCAGGCAGTGGTTAACAACACATGACTTGTAGTTACCCATTGACTCAGCAAATATTAATAGCACCTAGTCTGTGCCAGGTCCTGTGCTAGGTTCTAGAGATAAAACAGGGAATACAATAGATATGGCATCTTTTTCTCATGAAGCTCTCAGCATAGTAAGGAAGACAGACATTGAACAAATTATTAGGTTGGTACAAAAGTAACTGCAGTTCTAGCCATTACTTTTAACAGTAAAAATCACAATTACTTTTGCACCAATCTAATATTATAGACAAGAGGTTTATTATGAAAAAGAAAGTATAGGTGACTGCTCTGGGGACATATGATTATGGAGCCTAACCCAATTGACAAGAAGGGGAGTGTATTAGTCTGTTCTCATGCTGCTAATATAGACATACCAGAGACTGGGTAATTTATAAAGGAAAGAGATTTAATGGACTCACGGTTCCACATGGCTGGGGAAGCCTCATAATCATGGCAGAAGATGAAGGAAGAACAAAGGGATGTCTTACATGGCAGCAGGCAAGACAGAGAGCATGTGCAGGGGAACTCCATCAGAACTTGTGAGACATATTCGCTATCACAAGAACAGCATGGGAAAGACCCGCCCTCGTGATTCAATTACCTCCACTGGGTCCCTCCCACAACATATGGGAATTACAGGAGCTACAATCTGAGATTTGGGTGGGGACACAGCCAACCCATATCAGGCAGAGAAATCAGGAAGAGGGAAACAAAGGAAATGGGAAAACATCCTCCCTAAGCTATGGGGAGTAACAGTTTAGCCAAACAAAGGTTGGATTGCATCAGAGTGCTGGAGACTGAGACACTACAACAGAGAAACAGTATGGGCTGTTCTAGCCCTTTAGTGTAGTACAGACATTGGCAAACTAAATCTGGCCAGCGCCTATTTTTGTAAATAAAGCATTATTGGAACACAGATATGCCCATTCACTTACGTATGGTCTAAAGTCATTTTCACACGACAATTGCAGAGTGGAGTTGACTAGTTGCAAAGGAGATCACACAGCCTCTAACACCTGAAATATTTACTACCTGGCCTTAAACAAACAAACAAAAAAAGTTTGACATTTCTGTTTAGAGCAAGTGGCTTAATCATGGTTAGTAATGCTAGATGCTGTAACAAACTACCCCCAGATCTCAGTACTTATCCAATAAAATTTCTCTCTCATGTCCTAGCTCTTCAAGCAGCTGATCTGGGCAGGTTTTGTCAAAGTAGCGAAGACAGGAACACTGCCTTGTGATTTTACTATCTCCTGTCTGAGGGTACTGCACACCAGCTGTGCAGATGGAAAACAGTAAACAGAGTTGAGGATATGAAATGCGTTAGGGACCAGGTCTGGAGTGATGCACATTGCTTTCATTCTCCTTCCATTAGTCATACGATCCCACCAACATCCAAGGGGAGGCTGAAAAAGAAGTCTTCTCTGTGCTTGGGAAGAAAAGGAAGTTTTGGGGAATACTTAGCTCTGCCTCTGCCACAGCAGACAAGATGTATTTTAAAACTGGGGCTAAAAATCCTGTGTGGTTGAATTTAGGTGGCATGAGGTAAGGCTGATAGGTAGGCAAAGGTCAGATTGTGGAGGGTCTTGTAAACCATGTCAAAGATTTATATTTTAACCTGGGTCTGAATTATCAGTTATATGACTCTGATGAGTTATATAACATAGCTAATCTAATCCTCTGCTTCTTCATCTGTGAAAAGAGAATGATGCTACCTGTTTATAGAATTGGACAGACTCAAAGAGATATAGTACATAGAGCTTTTAGAATATCACCTAACACACAGTAAACATGTAATAAATTGTAGTTATTTGTTACCAAAACAGAGGAAAGTTCCTCCACATTTCCCCCAAACTGGCCTTCTCCACCCACAGGCCCCAAAATGCAGAAGACCCTTCGCTAACCCAGTATTCCAAGACTTATCCCCTAAGAAAGAAATCAAAGCACCATGAATTGTTTCTCTACCATTCCATTGGCCTCCATGTTTGCTACCATCTTTTCAAGGGCACATTGGCCTAGAGAACAATCAGGTCCCAGAGTAACTATTTGTGAAATACAATTACTTCCCAAATCCTTTACCTTCCCTGAATCAAGATAAGATGATATTAGAAGCTCAGGGGGAAAAAAAAAAAAGTGTGTACACATATGTATATGCGTATGTATATGCACACAGATACCAAACAGGGCAAGGCTAGCGTGGTAAGACCCAGCTCATCACATATGCCTAACATCCTATACCTCTAGCCCCATCCTAAAGTTATTTTGAGTCCATCTTGACCTTTGGATTCCCTGCATGATTTTTAAGGAATGTTCCTGGCCTGAGGTCTCCACACTCTGGAGAAAGAAGAGTTTTTCTTGAGCTCAAGATAACATGTGAAAAACAAAACAAAACAAAAAAACAATAGAATAATATGAAAAACTGCAAAACTTTTTGAAAAATGAAAGACATCAGAAGGGGTGAGACAAGCAGATATTGAAAGATTTTATGGAGGTATGGCATGGTACTGACAAAAGAATAGACATCAGTGGTACAAAATATTAAAGTAAGAATTTAACATGGAAATATAATCAATGATGAAAGGGAAGATCATAAAATAAATTATGGTGCCATAAATTATTAGTAATTTGGAGGAAAATATACCCTCACTCACACCATACACACACACCCCTTACCGATAGGAGGCAGGGCAGTGTAGTGAGGACAGCAGCAGCATCTATAGCCAGCAAGATGCCTGGGGCTCAATCCCAGCTCTATGATTTATTTAGCTGTGTTGTAGTCTTGTAAATTATGTAGTCCCTTTGTGCCTAGTTTTCCTTGCACATACATAGGGAATAATAAAGGTATTTACCCTACAAGGTTGTTAGGAGGATTGAGTGATTTAATGCATGTAAAACACTTAGAACTGTTTCTAACACACAATAAGCACTAAGGAAAAGGTCACTTTCATTCAACATATTCTACTCTACATGTACGTCAGTATGTTACATGAATGAGGCTCTAAGAGATCAAAAAATAAATTAAGACACAGACTTGTCCTCAGAGAGGGGAGCTAGCAATCTAATATCAGTTAGGAATGTATCTACCCATTCTTATCCTTCAAAGGTGAGTTCTGGAACAGAACTGGAGTTGTTCAGCACAGCTTGAACATCTCGCAGACCTAATTTCTTGTTCATGTCACTGGAAATGCTTCCTGCAATAAATTTATTTTGTTCTATATATACGTTGTCATTCATCATTGCAATACTATTCTTATGGGAGAACAGATTATGAATAGTGTAATAACTATGACAAATAATAAACAAGTTTACTTGCTTCTGGCTCTAAGGGAAATAAATCAGCTGGCAGTTGCATTCTCTGCTCCACCCTCAACTCCCAAAAGGGAGTTGTCTATTACCGAAAAAGATCTGCAATTTTTTAAATTTGACTGTTTCTCCCCAAATCAAGACAAATTGCATCAATATTACAGAAAATTCCCAAATATTTCAGTATCTTTGCAGAGAATGTAGGATATATTCCAATGCCTAACGTCATAGTTTATCAGACATTGTAGCGAGTAAGGCTTTGAGATCTGCTCCTCATGGCTTGGAATCCCTTTCACCCTAACTTTCGTACCATGCATACATGACCATGACCAGTTACTTGACCAGACCAATTCTTCCTTGGGCATTAGGAAAATAAGTATTTCTTTGTCCTCTGAATTTTGATGGGAGACAAGCCTCTGGATCACACCACTTGCCTTTCTATACTTGTTTCTTTGCCTGGTTTATTTTTCTTCTCTTATGATGTAGGGTAGTGGAGAGAGAACTGGGATAGGAGTCACTAAGCGAATGGGTAAGATTTTGTCTCTTATTCAGTAGTAATTCTGCGGGCCTTGGCATCCTCTTGGTAAGAGGAGAGGGTATATTAGAATGTTCTTTCAGATAATTTCCAAACATGGCAATCTATGAAATGAACTTTCCTTATCCTTAGCATAAGCCTGGGTCTATCATTAGTCCAGCCATTTACTTTGGAAGCCTTACCCTCACCCCAGTCTGTTTTGGCCACTCTGAGTAAAAATCTACCCAAGAATTCACCTCTCCCAGTTTCATCATGCCGAACATAATATTCCCTTAATCCCATTCTGCATATCTTGCTATTTCTCCATTTACTGCAGAACAGCTGCAACCCAGACACTAAGTCACCATTCAGGATAACTGGTAGCTTTCAATGAATCACTTAGCAACTCTTCCAGGACTCTGTTTTCCCATCTAAGAAATAAGAAGAATATTAGCTATTCTTAATTCACATAATTATTATGACTTGGGGAGAAAATTGAATGAACTGTGTAAAGTGCTGTACAAATAAAAATGAAATGGAAATCATTACTAGAATTACTTTCCCTAAAAATTGAAAGACACCTATGAGCCACATGAGGATATCTTTAATATTATTGTTACTACTATCACATGTTATGTTAATGCATATAAAATACTTAGAACTGTTTCTAACACACGGTAAGCACTCAATATATGTTAGTCATTGTAACCTTAGGGTTGACCTTAGGGTTTGAAACTCTTGTTGACCTTAGGGTTTGAAAACTGGTTTTATGCTTTGACTGAGCTTTCGAAATCTGAAAATTCTTCAACCTGACATTGACCAAATGTGCCCTATTGCTTTCCCTACACCAAACTTCTGGATGGTTGGCCACACTCAAAAGAGAATCACCTCCACCTTTTAGCGTAATTACAGTGCAATTACAAAATGCATATAATTTTGCTAAAACTGACCTAATAAATAAAATGTATCAATTTTTCATCATGGACAAGAAACTAACTAGACAAAATACACCAAAATTATTGTGTGATTCCAACTCTGATAAAATGTTTGACGGAAATCCCATCTCTCACTTTTTAGTGCTCACCTTTCACCATGCCTTGTACATTTATCATCCTCTCTGTGTTTACAACCTCTTCCTTTTGTTCACAAATTGTCATATTATTTTCACTTGTAGGATTAATTTTCCTCCTTTCAACCTAGAAAGGAATGAGTTGTTATGAATTTATTAACAAAGTAAAATAATATTCTCAAGTAAATGTACAGGCTTCATTGAATTGCAACTGATTTAACATCCCTTATCTCTCTCTCTCTGTGCCACTGGATTCCTTCGAAGAGTGTTCTGCAAGGGTTGCCCCAGAGCTTCTCCGAAAAGTCTCACCCAAAGGTCATCAATGACCATTTATCCCAGTGACTGACACATTTAATGGTTTCTTTATATCTATCCTACTTGATCTCAATGATAATTTTTGGCATGAATGATTACCCATTCATTCTGAAGCTCTCTCTTTTGACTTTTGTATCAGATACCTTCCCACCTGACACCCATTCCGGATCTCAGCCTCTTTGGTTAGTAGTGATGCAGTTCATGACACAAGAGAGATCAATGAATCCCCTCCTAATGAGATTAAGCCCAATCTCTGCTTTCTATGCTAATGACCAGTTCAGAAACCCAGGTCTGATGTATTCGGCATATGGAATTTTACTGACCAGAGAAGTTGGTTCAGAATAGGTATGTCAAGCCAATAAAAAATGCAAGAGCAAGATCAGTGGGAATTGGGGGAGCTAGGGGAGAAGTTTCTTTATGCTTGCAAGAGAACCACTGGAAAGCGGGCCTTGGTTATACATGGATGGGAAATCTCAAATTTCTGTGGCCATTTCCCCAACAGTCTAGGGAGAAACCCAACACCCAGAGGAGAGCATTTCTGGGAGAATCAGAAAGTGAATGGAGCTGGATCTGTGACTATAGCACCTGTTCTTGGTCCCACTTACCTACTTACCTCTAGAGTATTGCTCTATAGAGTATTTGCTCCATAAGCAGGTAAGTTCACTTTATCATTATAGCAATTTTCAGTTGGTTTGAGTGTTAATTGAGCTGAAAGCATCATAACTAACAATTTTTATAGCACTGTCTTCTTCATTCTTTTTCTACCTCACCAATAATTCTTTTCTTTTTTTTTTTGAGACGGAGTTTTGCTCTTGTTTCCCAGGCTGGAGTGCAAAGGCGTGATCTCAGCTCACCGCAACCTCTGCCTCCCAGATTCAAGTGATTCTCCTGCTTCAGCTTCCGGAGTCGCTGGGATTACAGGCATGCGCCACCACGCCCGACTATTTTGTATTTTTAGTAGAGACAGGTTTTCTCTGCATTGATCAGGCTGGTCTTGAACTCCCAACCTCAGGTGATCCGCCCACCTCAGCCTCCCAAAGTACTGGGATTACAGGCGTGAGCGACCAGGCACAGCCCAATAATTCCTTTAAATCGTGGATTGCACTAGCTCCCTTCTTCCATTTACCCGTTAACCATGGTGACTCCCTGATTCTATACTTTGACTTTTTCTATTTTCTCCTTCCTTAGCTTCAACTTTCACCTACTGCAAAACCTAAAATCAGTTACACTAGCCCAGATTTTTCTTTTGAGCTTAAGACACAACTTTTCACTTATTTTCCATATATATTGCCTTTAAGTATCCCATTCTGGGTGAGCTGAATCTATTACCTGCCTGTGAACTATTTCCCTACCACCCACTTCATGTATTTCATAGCCTAGTTTCTGTGACTTCAACCTTCAAAACATTTTTCTCCTCCCTGGTTGATGCCTGGGTCTTAGCCCTCACAGACATAAGGTCTTGACAGTTCTAACCTCATAAACCTCTCATTTTCTTCATGAGGCACACTCTCATCAGCCTAGTTCACTAGCTTATCATTTCCATCTGGACTTGCCTCCTAACTGGTCCTTTGCTTCCTCCAATGCATCCTCCACAAAGCCACCAGTGATTCCTCTCAAATACAGGCCCACGTCAAAATGTAAAATATCACTTTCCTGCTTAACATTACATAACATTACATACTATATTGCCTGTAGAATAAAGTTCATACAACTTAAGTGACTCTATAAAGACTTTTGCAACCATATCAGAGCTCACCTATTTAATCTCACCTTCAACCACTCTCTAAATATGAAGCCAGTCCTTGGCATGCTCCGAGCAAGCACACACCTGCCTGCCTCTATCTTGTGCCACTTATTTTCTCTGCCTTCAATGCTCTTTTTTGTTTCTGAAGCTGGTGGATTCCTGCTCATTTTTCAAGGCCTGAATAAAACATTATCCATTTTAGTAAATATTTCCGGATGACTCGGGCAAATTTCAGCATTCCCTCATCTTTTGTAGTTCTAGGAACAGAACTATATATGAGAGAAAGTCACATATGCTGTGGTAGATTAATGGTTATTAATATGTGCTGTACCTTCTCTAGTTTGTAATTTGTTAGGCTGTAAACCCAGGCTTTTGATGATTATCTTTTTAGGAACTATTCCATAATCTGACATATAGAAGTTCAAATATTATTTTTCAAATCAAAGAATGAAAGAAGAAAAGAAAATTAAAGGATTAGTGACTAGCTAGGAAGAAGCCTCTGTGGACTCAGTTTCCTAATCTGTAAAATGAGACAGATTTAGATGAATCCCTGTGCTTCCTTCTGCTCTAAAATTTTCCACAATTTTATGAAAATATTAGTAGAGCAACCCAGTGATTCTTTCATAATATGGTAAACTAACATTAAATTTTACAAACTATGCTCTGGTCAAAAATATGTACAAATTCAAACATGGAAAGAATTTTTCTTTTTCTTTAATGTGTCCGCCTGTTGCTACAGAAATGTGTTAGTTCTGGAAAGAAGCCAATATTAGGTTTGGAACAGAGTTAAGAGCCAATAGAGACATCATTTTTAATTATATTAAAAGCATCTTGTAAATTTCCCATCAGTTGCACCATAATTTCTCTCCATTAATCACTGAAGGACAAGTGTTTGCAGCTTGGTCTCTTGTGGACAAAATTTGGGTATAAAATGTGGTTTAATCTCTTCAAGCCTCTGTAAATCTATGTCTCTCTCCCACTGGCTCCTATTCAGAGAAAAAATGGGCTTTGATGTAAAAAGAAAAAAAGTAGTTTGATGTAAGGGGGTACAAAAGGTGAGTGAGTATATACCTGCAGGATGTTTTGGGGTAAAGGATTCAAGTCAATCATGGCTGGTGATCACAAGAACTGAAATAAGGTCTGCATTTCTTCTTTTGGGGCAAGGCAAGAGGATGGGTAGCATTGTCAGGCTGAAAAATCAAGAGAAATGAAGTCTAATTCTGGCTCTGCCATTAATATACTCTGTGACCTTGGTTAAGTCAATTATTCTCTAAGATCTATTATTGGACTGGTTTAGCCACTCGGAATCTACCTATTTATTGCAGTGTGAATCCTCTTAAAGTCAACCTTCACTGGCTTCGCTTTTAATGTTATGCCCTTGGTTTTTATGAAAGGCCATTACAAGAAACAATAATATGAATTCTATTAATACAAGTATAAATCTGTGCCTAAGGAAATACTGGAGATATTTATTTCCTTGTTATGAAATTCCACATGAAAAAATTCTCATAGATTTTAATTCCAAGAAAACTTCTTCCTCTTCCTCAAACTTATCACAGAACCCATGTGTTAATACATTTCATATATTCCCTGCTACCAGAATGCCCAAATCCTCTTTTTTCATTTTTTTCTTTTATGACTTTAACTATCAAAATAATATACACTTATTATATACATATATATGTCCACAATTCAAAGTTAATCATTTTAATATTTTAATAGATGCCCCTCAAGTTTTCTTATGGGCAGTTTCTTACCCAGTTGAGTTCATATTCTATATGCAATCTTGTGTGACCCCTTTTTGTACATAGCATAGGTCTCATTCCACTGACTAGAAACTTGAATTCTGTTCATTTATCTAGATCCAACTTTTACCCTTCTGAACTTTTCATGTGGACATATACAGACATTTTTATAGATTGATCAATCAATCAATTGATGTAGCTGTGTATCTACATGTATCATATAAAATATTCCATATAATGTATATAACATTCATTTGTATGCCATATTCATATATGGCATATATTAATGCATATGTTATGTGTCTTATATTTATAGACAATAAATGGAGAAGTGATTTGTGAAGTGTATAATGCCCCAAAACAGCGATTTTTGTCATTACCTGTAGGTTTACTGAAGGTCAAGGCCAGAATAGCTATTCCTCATCAAGTTAATCAAATAGTCTAGGCGTAGAGCAAGGTTTCAATACTGGTGAGCCTGGTAGAAGCCAGGCAACTGGAAAAAGCCCAAGAGTAACCATGTAGGCAGTAGAAGGTGGCAGGCATAGAACCCCAGACAGAGAATATAGCCTTCGTGGCTTCTAGCACAGATGCCCTGCACATTTATGTGTAGCCTCTAGAGAGGCTGTCAAGGTTCCACCTCTTTTTATGCCTAAATAATGTTAAGAAATGTCCCTCAACAAGCGAATGGATAAACTAAATTAATATATATTTATACAATTCAATATTACTCAGCAACAAAAAGAAACAATTGGCATACGTGTAGCAACCTAGGTGGATCTCTATTTGCTCTGTGAAGGCTAAACCATAAATAGAAAAACACCTGAGTGATTTCATTTATACGATAGGATATAAATGAAGTTATTCTGATTACATGAAATTTTAGAAAGTCAAATTAATCTGCAGCTAGAGAAAACAGGTCGGAGGTTGCCTAGAGAAGGATGTGGACATTTGGATGGATTACAGAAGGACATGAGGGAACTCTGTGGAGGTGAAGAGTATGATGGAAATGTTTGTTGTCTTCATTTTGCTGATGGTTTCACAGTGCATATATATGTTATAAGTAACCAAATTGTACACTTTAAATACTCATCAATCATTGTATGTAATATATCTTGATAAAGCTATAAAAACTTTTTAAAATTAAAAAAAAACAGAAATTTATCCAAAACTTGGAATTAAGGCAAAAAGGTGGGTGGCACATCCTTTCAATATCATATGGGGACAAGGAACTCCCCTGGATTGCCTAGAAGAATATATTTGACTCATCTCATTTTTAACCACAAATTAACATTTCCAGCTCTAGTGAAGTTACTTGTTCACTTGCAAATTTTCGTTGGTTAGAAATGTGAATAATTTCTGTCTAGTGGAAGAGATAACCCCAAAGATATATGGCTTGTTGGACATCAAATATATTCATATTTAACTCAGCAATCCTACTCTAACACTTTCTTGTTAAATTAAGCATAAATACCCACATGGCTTAAATGCTCTTCAAAGCAATCATATTTGCCCAGCTCCCTCATTGACTAATGAGGCTTTTTAAAAATAACTAAAGTCTCAGTCCTCCCTACCCAATGCCACTAGAACCAGTTCCTCTCCACCATATATTTCAGGGAGTCCCTAAGGCATGCGTTTGTTTTCACAAACAAATTCCATTGTCCCCTGTCTTCATGGCCTCCATGGGGATCTGGTTCTCAACTGCACTCTTCTACAATTCACCTCTAGCCATCTCAGAACCAACCTCTGCAGACAACTTTTGATCTCTCCATCATGGGTTGCCCCAAGCACGGATATGGGTTCAAACATTAATTCACAAAACAGAACTGAGATGAGGTTGTAACATACCATATAATAAGCTTTGGCTGAAAGTTGGAAGAAGGTGATGGGATTCAGGCCACACTACCCTAAAATGTGGTACCTTGGCATTTGAGAAAACAGCAGAAGCAGGAAGGTTACTATTTCTTTCCCTCTGCCCCTCTCTTCTGAAGCAGGTCATAAATTCTAGGAAGGATTTTCTGACCTTCCCCTGAAGCAGGTCATAGGACCTTTATCCAAGGGGAGCCCTCCTTATTTCTGGAGAAAAAGAGCCAAAGACACAGAGATGTTGAGAAGAGTCTGAACAAACAGGCCTTGCAGAGCTCCTCCTGGCTTATCACCAGTAGATCAAACCCTCTTTATCTATTCATACTTCCCCACGATGGTCCACCCTTCATCAAACTTATCATAAAAAAATACTCAGGTTTCTCTGTTTCTTTGAGTCTTCATTTCTGAAGGTTCTATGTAAAATTTATGTTAAATAAATGTGTATGCTTTTCTCTTGTTAATCTGTCTTTTCCTATAGGGGCCTCAGCCCTGAACTTTCCTTCCCTACAGAGACATAAGGGAATTACTACATGTGCACTTAGGTGTACACATACACACATACATGGTTCGCAGAACTACGGTATCCCCTCTCATCCATGGGGGATACGTTCCAAGGCCCCCAATGGATGCCTGAAACCACCAATAGTACTGAGTCCTGTATACACTGTTTTTCCCTATACATACATACCTATGGTAAAGTTTAGTTTATAAATTAGGCACAAGAAGAGATCAACAACAACAATAATAAGCTAGAACAATTATAACAAAATACCGTAATATTAGGATGGTGCAAAAGTAATTGTGGTTTTGCCATCACTAATAAAAGCTATATGAATGTGGTTACTTTGCCTTTCAAAATATCTTAATCTTTTCAGATGGCCATTGACTGCAGGTAACTGAAACTGTGGAAAGTGAATCCACAAATAAGTGGGGACCACTATGCCTTCCTCTTTTGCCACTACCTCCCAAGAGGCCAGTACCAGGCAACCAGCACCCACACTTTGGAGACCTGGATCCCATGAGCTGCTCCTTTCAACTTGGAGACCCTAGTACCAGCCAAGCAGTGGCTCCTCCCCGGAGGACTGAGTTTCATCTCCATGGGACTACTTTTCCAATCATCTAAATTTTAAGTATTACACTGTCTTCCTTTTGTTTCCACAGCCCTAGAGGTGATATGTACTTCTTTCAGTTGCTACCTCTGAGAAACGTTTTAGTCACCAAGTTATTAAATGACAACGTTATGCCTAATTATTCTTTTTTTTAATTTTGAGATGGAGTCTCACTCTATTGCCCAGGCTGGAATGAAGTGGCACAATCTCAGCTCATTGCAACATCTGCCTCCTTTGTTCAAGTGATTCCCCTGCTTCAGCCTCCCAAGTAGTTGCGATTACAAGCATGGCTACCACGCTCAGCGAATTTTTCTATTGTTAGTAGAGATGGGCTTTTTCCATGTTGGCCAGGCTGGTCTTGAACTCCTGACCTCAGGTAATCCACCTGCCTCGGCCTCCGAAAGTGCTGGGATTACAGGCATGAGGAACTGCACCTGGCCCTAATTAATAATTCTTAATACTGAAATCCGCTTGGTTCAAGTAACTGGTATGGTTCTGTCGCCTGCCTGGGCTCTACAGAAACAATGGCAGACTAGCTGCAGAGTCTGTGGCCTCAGCCACCACCCAGAGTAGGAAAAACACAAACAAAAAGGAAAGCCAGTTTTCTCCTTCACTCATCAGCGCAGGCCAGCCTCTGCTCACACATCATCTCCGAGATACTATTTTACCCATGAGGAAGACAACCTTCAGCATAACTCCGTGGAGCAAGTCAGCGTCTTCTCCTTGTCTCCTTTCCAACACAGGATCTGGACTTTCACTTTGCAAAACCTATGGGGCGTTTTTCCAAACCAAAAGCACCACTGGCCCCCAAAAGTACAATCAAGCCTCCAGTTCTAACAACACAAGGAAACAAAGACATTCTGGAAAGAAATATGTTGTTTTTCTTGGGTTTTACATATCTCAGGGCCAATTCCTTAGGGAAGATCAAGGTCAAAATATTTTCTTTTCAAGAGCCTCTTCAAGGGAAACACACTTTTGAAGTATGAGCCGTAAGGTCAGCGCCACAGCCTCAGATGGGGCAGCAGAGGCTTATTCCCCCACTCCAGCCCACCCCAACCCCTCATCCCCACCTAAGCAAACACCAGCGGTTATGTTATTTTTACCTGGAATATTTGTTTAATTCATTAATGCTACTTTGACAACAAATGGCAGAAATAAAATTAATATTCAACCTAACTGCAGCAAAGAAATGGAATTGATTATTTGAACTCAGTGGTCTAAGGACAGATTTAAAGTTTGCTGAACTTAGGAAGAAATGAGAACTGAGAGCTAGGAACTAGGAATGCATCTTAACACTATTTTTCCCTCCTCTCTGCTCTGATTTTTGTGTCTATATATAATAATTCTTTCTCGGCTCACCAGCATTTGGGGCGAGGCTTTTTCAGTGCACCCCTACTCTTGGATTAACATAAGTAAGCCTTACCCCTTAGTGAGACTAAGTCTCTGAATCTTAGTTCAGGAGCTCACTCTTGTTCCAATCAATTGCTTAAGGGTCGGGTTCATGTTTTACAAAATAGGAACCCAAGTTTTTCAATCTGGGTGGCAGGGAGCACAGAAGGAGCCATCATTAATTCAGCAAGGCCATCCTCCTATAAAGTTACTAGTGCACTTATCATGAATGTCTCAGCGCTTAGTTACCCAATTTTATGTCAGATACTAACTTTAAAAACATGTCTATATTTATTAAATGTCATCAGCAATAATCTACTAAATACTTAAAGAAAATTAAATTTCTAAGTGATGCTGGAGTCTTTAATACAGCCACCTTGCTTCATTAATTAGGAAAGGACAAAACGAAAAGCATAATCAAAGAGGAAAGGTTTACCAAAGCATTAGACACCCCTTGAGCATAATAAACATTCAGTCAGACTTATTATTACTATAATATGTATAATGGCATAGTCCCACAAGTAAAATGCTAAATATGATTATAATGTTTATAGCACATAATACAGCAAGGAGCTTTTGATAAGGGGAGAGGGAGGAGAGGAATGGGAGCTGTGTCCTTGTTGAGAAAATCACTAGGGGCTCGCATCACTGAGCAAAAAGAGACCCATCCCCCATAAGTTACTCCCAAGGACACAGCACCGTATATGGCTGAGTGCCCAGCCCTGGGAGACCATGGAGGGCACAGAACTTCCCTGGCCCTCACTCCTAGGAGATTGTGTCTTTCATGCCAACTTCATTCATTTCCAACTGATGACTCCCTGCAGACTCACACGCCCCAGTGGACATAGTCAAGCCCTTTGGGGTTCTGTTTTATCATTGGTGAGGCCTGGTGTGCCTGGTTGAATCTGTCCTCCTTACTAAATATTAAGCCCCAGCTTGATGGAAAAATCTGGCATCCCCTCACTTTATCTAGAGGAAGAATTTGAGGCCACTGGCCCCAGATACTGTTCCATCTCAAGTAGCATCCTCTCCAATTCCGGCTCTACTCACCTGTTTCACCCTTAATGAACACCTGAACTGGTTCCCTTCTCTAGGACTCCACACATCAATGGCAGAGAAGGGAAAGTTGGGCTGGGTGCAGTATTTCACGCCTGTAATCTTAGGAGGATCACTTGAGACCAGGAGTTCAAGACCAGCCTGGGCAACACGGGAACACTCCTGTCCCCAAATAAATAAATAAGTAATAAGAGAGAAGGAAAAGTTGTTGGGAATGACAACACTGAGACAAACTAGGCTGGGAGGAGTCTTCAAGTACCTAAACCTGGTTCATTTTTGTTTCAGGTCAGCATCCTGCCAAGTTTATAGTAAGACGCAAGGCCCAGGCATATTGCTACTAGGAAAAACTTACATAGATTAGATAGATAGGTAGGTAGGTAGATCAATCAATAGATAGATAGAGATGGATATTCTATATGGGTCTGGGTGTACTTTTTGAAGAGGTCTATATAATTCAGGAACTATAAATTCTTTCTTTTTCTTGCAGAGACGGGGTCTAGCTATGTTGCCCAGGCTGATCTCAAATTCCTGCCTTCAAGGAATCCTCCCCTCCCAGCCTCCCAAAGTGCTGGGACTACAGGTGACAGCCATGGCACCTGGACTTGGTATTATGGATTCTATTATTTCCAAGGGAAAGGCCAACCCTATCCATTTTTAAAGCAATAGCACAGGATTCTGTTATGAAAGCTTATGGCTTCACACCAAAGAAGCAAAAAAGACAGAATGCTCAAATTATATAACTTCCATTTATGAATTTTCACTAACACCAGACACTCTTCTAAGAGTCTTACTTAATGCTTTCATGTAATCCTCACTACAACCCTAAGAGTTGGTTCTATTAGTATGTGTTTTATAGAAGAAGAACTGAAAGTATAAAATCAAATTATTTGCAGAGTTCCAGAGCTGGTAGGAGAGAGGCTTCAATTTCACTCAGTGCTGTCAATAACTCTGACTTTCTTCCTCCTCAACTTAGACCAAGTCTTACCCACCTCGTCGGAGGCAGGAGAAAGTCAGTCCAAAGGCCCAGCCTCTCCTCTGCAAGGATTGTCTCCCTGACCTCCTGGAAGAGTGAGCAGCTCCAGCACTCTCCCATAGTGCCTCCAGCATCCATCAGCCTAGCTGGCAAGTGTGCCCCCACCCTTGCCCATGACCCTCACCATCCACTTGCCGTCTTAGGGGAAAGAGGAGCACAGGAGCCAAGAATGCAGTGGGGCATGGGCACTCCTCTGTGATAAACACCCACAAAAATTAAGCCATTCTAGAGATGGCAGTGGCTGTTCAAACTTCAAAGGGTGTCTGTTTACACTTATTCTCTGCCCTGCTTTTACAAAGTTTGAACAATTCTATTAAAGAGTTCAGGCCGGGTGTGGTGGCTCATGCCTGTAATCCCAGCACTTTGGGAGGCTGAGGTGGGTGGATCATATGAGGTCAGGAGTTCGAGACCAGCCTGGCCAACATGGTGAAACCTCATCTCTACTAGAAATACAAAAATTAGCCTGGCGTGATGGCGCATGCCTGTAATCCCAGCTACTTGGGAGGCTGAAGTACAAGAATCACTTGAACCCGGGAGGTGGAGGTTGTAGTGAGCTGAGATTGCACCACTGTACTCCAGCCTGGGCAACGAGAGCAAAACTCCGTCTCAAAAAAAAAAAAAAAAAAAGAGATCAGCTTTGTCTAAATATCAATTAACCTGGGTGAATATGAACATGCGATTAAAAACGAATCTTCTTAAGGCATTGAGAAACAGACTCCTATTACTGCATTACAAAGAGAATTACGGCAGCGTTGACCATGGCCTTGTGAAAAAGGTATGCAGTCTCAAAACTGTCAACCAAGAAAGCAGCTCAGTTACCCTTGGGGGCATCTACAGTTGCAATTTTGAGTATTTTTCCAGCATTGTTCTTTCCTGATTACCTGTCTTATTATGTCTGGGTCTTGGCAGGAGAATGCATTCATGACTTAATAGATTTTTTTATATTTCATTTAGAGACCCTTCCATTTGACTTATCCAAGTCAAGTACATTTGATTTCCTTAACACTGTATTTTATTACTGATTGTATCTACATGTATCTATATTAAAGTCTTCCGCCGGGTGCGGTGGCTCAGTAATCCCAGCACTTTGGGAGGCCAAGACAGGAGGATTGCTTGAGGTCAGGAGTTGGAGACCAGCTTGGCCAACATGGTGAAGCCCCATCTCTATCCAAAAATACAAAAAATACAAAGTGCCGGGTGTGGTGGCACACACCTGTGATCCCAGCTACTTGGGAGGCTGAGGTGGGAGGATCACTTGAGCCCGGGAGGTGGAGGTTGCAGTGAGCCAAAATCACGCCATTGCACTCCAGCCTGGGTGATAGAGTGACACTCTGTCTTAAAATAAAATAAAGTCCTATAAGAAGTATCCTCAAGTTTACTAAGAGGATACAAAATGAAAGTATAAAAATCTCCATTGTTTTTAAACATTTTATCACAAGGGACATAATAGGGTAATCTCAATTTCTTAGCCTGTGTGAGCCTCTGTTTATTTCCTCTGAGACTTAAATGACACAATATGATACTTCACCCTGGAAAATCATGAATGATAAAGAGCAAAGTGTGCCGATTAGAGTATTTTTCTCAACCTCTATTGCCCTTTTGGGTTCTTTTCTCTCAAAGAATTACACACACGGAGCTGCATTCTTCTGTGAAGAGCTCATAAATAGAATGATTTCCCAACAATATTGAATCACCAAAAGGTGAAAACCTGATTCTATTGTGATCACAGAAAATAAGTAATGGTTGTTTTTCTGTTAGTGAATGGAAATAAAATTGTTAAAATGTAATAAAACACCTCTGATCTTTCTCATTTTATGAAAACAAAATGAGAAAGGAACACTTAGACTATGCCGGAAAGAGAATAAGATGTGGGCTTAAAGATGAAAGAAATTCTAGAAAAAAGATTATTAGAATAATGAGGAGGTCAAGAAAAGATCCACATGAACACACACAAACAAAAACAGATGAACTTGTTTAAATCATAGAACAATAAGCATTTATTGCCCAGAAAAATGGAGATAACTAGAACTCAAACAAATATCATAGAGCATTTGAGGAAAAGAGAGAAAACTTGTTAGGCACAGATTGAAGGAAAGGACATTCTAGGAAGGAGAAATAACAGAAATGCTATATAAATTTAGCTATAGTGCTGCATTTATATAGCATTTTACTGTTTCAAAAGCATTTTCATATTATCCCATTTATTCTTCAAAAGAGCCATAAAATAGAGAGTTTATTTATTCACTCGCCTTGTTAAAATGGATTCCAGAGGCTTAGTATGAGATGTGGAGTATGACGAGACTAATAAGAAAAGTGAGGCAAAGAAAAAATAAAACAAAAATAGATATTATGTGAAGCCAGAAATAAATAGTTATTAATAATATTGTTAACATTACATTATTAAATATTCTTAGATTGATATTGTTCTGATGTGCAATTATTATTATTAGTGCTCTATTACCCCCGACAAGGTCAAATGAGTCCCAGGTCAACTAAAGAGTAGCAGATCCTAGACTTAGAATCATTTAACTGGTGTTCTTGCTCTTAAAATCATCAGCAATTACTAAGGGGGACAGGCCCTAAAAATAACAGATAAAAAAAGCAGTCTGCAAGCTCTCAAAGAAATTTTGAGTTCTTTGCAGATTTACTTCTGTATGCATTTTCTACAACCACTTGAATAATGGATCATCGCACAGTAGTTGTTCTAAACCAATGTAAGATTGTCTTAGGAAAGAATCTTGTGAAACCAGAAGGATCGGTGGGTTACTTACCTCTACTCTCATTCTTTTGTAGATTTCTCCCTAGATCAGAGGTTATTTTTGTGCTTTCTCATGAATACAGATAACTGTGCAGTACTCTCTAGGGCTTGGGTAGCTTTGTGAAGTAATTAAATAGTAATGCTCCTGAGATGCCGCTACTGGGCAGTGACCTGGGGAGTAAGATCAGGGGTGAGGTTTGTGATCTTGAGAAGGATAATAATGTGTTCAATGATGAAACATAAGGAGGTAGCCTGAGAGGTGGATTAAAGCGAAAGGCTTAGAATGAGAATGCTACACACAAGCCCTAATCTGCTACTTACATATATTTGTGGGCAAGTTACTTTTCCTCTCTGCTATTACCCTTTATCCCATGTAAAATTGAGATAATAGCCATTACTGCCTTGTGCAGTGGATATAACGATTAAATGAGATAAAGCATGAAGACATTTAGAAGAGGGCTTGATACATAGTGCTGAAAAAAAAAAAGCTCTATTATGATTTCACAAGTGCTGGAAGTGACTTTCTGATAAAAGGGCTTTAAATGACTTTCTTTATCTCCTCAGCCTACTGACTTATGGTACCCGCATAGAGACTGTGCACGGGGAGGCCCTTGTGTTAGAGAGGCATCTGCCCATCACCCAGCCCTTCCCACTGACTAGCAAAGCAGGTGGGCTGCATTTAACAAAGAATACAGGAAGGAAGCAAAACCTCCCAAAGAAATCAATTGACTAAAACTTTGCACTTAAAGACACCACTTTGAACACATGTAAAAGCCAAACCCAAAACAGATTTAGTTTGAAGCGTTGTTTATAACCCATAAAGAGGAGCAAAGCAATATTTTCAATGGCCTGCCCAATATATTTGCTTCCCAAAGAAGGAGAAACTCACTCAAGAGCCTCGAGCCCTTCACACAGTGCCATTTCTGTTATTGGAGAGCCACAAGTATACTACTAAAGCCAAAACCAGGAGATGCACCTTCCAGAACAGACCTCAGAGTGTGCACATCCAGGAGATGGAATAGAAGGGCACTGATTGTGGCTCTTCCTCATCCACCTCCTTTCCCTTCTCTCACCTATGCATCTTCCCAGGAAGTCATCTCTGCACGAAAGACAAATTGAAATATATTGTACGGTGTTCATTATTACTATTTTAAGAGTTATTTAATTGCCAATTTAAGGTCTTTGACATTCTCTTTTCCAGTCTTTCTGTTTTATTTATCTATATGTTTAAATATATATTAAAAACTTTCAAAAATACACCTGCCCTCAGGTGAATTCTCAGTTCCCTAATATTCCTCAACCATGAATTATTCTACTACAAGAGCTTTCCGAATTCTAATGCTGACGGTTGAGGAAGGATTTCTGTACTTTATGTATGTTACTAATTAATGTTGTAAATGAGCTTTGTCATAACCTTCTTAGATGGAAAATACCTAACTCTATGATTATACAGACTCTGGCAGTTACCCAGATTATATTTAACCAAGGTTGATAAACACCCATGGTATCTTCAAGGTACTCCTTGTTATTATTCTCAGACCACCCCTCTCTTCATACAAGTGTCATAGCGAAAGGGGGCTTTTAAATTTTGAATATTATCTGAGGATTAACAGACAGAACACAGTAGGGGAATGGTCATGCTTGGTTTTGTTTACCACATATTCTAACTTGGTATTATCAATGTAAGTAATATCTAAATCATGACTTGGGTATGCTGCACTCTGTCCAAAAAAGTCCTAAAAGAGTCCCGCATTATCTTTTTAGTTTTATTTTCGTGAAACTAATGCAAAGCAGTTTTCATCATGTCAATAAGCATCATGGATCTCTTACAAGAATGTCTAATTAATGACTGATTAATACTGGACTCAGAGAAGCTGTGTGTGCTACCAAACAGCTCATTTGCATGGCAGTGCTAGGGCTACATGGGAAAAGTAGTGACTCACACAATACCAATTATGCCTTTTGTTAGTATGGCACATTATGGCTTATGAGGAAATTTCATATACACTATTGCATTTGTCCTGAAACAATCCATGAAGTAATAATAGGTAGACCATTGCATTTCTCGATTGAGCAGTCAATTGTGGCTAGACAGTCCCAAGCAGCATTGAAGGTACATAACAGAGATTAATTCTGAATTTGGCTGTGTTATATATTTGTTTGTTTTTATTGTTTTGTTTCAATTGCTTTAGGAATAAAAGTGGTTTTTAGTTACATGGATGAATTGTATAGTGGTGAAGTCTGGTGTGCCCATCACCCAAATAGTGCATTATACCCAACAGGTAATTTTTCATCCCTTACCACCCTCCCCATTCCCCCTTTTTGACTCTCCAATGTCCATTATACCACTCTGTATGACTTTGCATACCCATAGCTTAGTTCTCACTTATAAATGAGAACATGTGGTATTTGATTTTCCATTCTTGAGAGTTACTTCACCTAAGATAATGGCCTTCAGGCCGGGACCAGTGGCTCATGCTTATAATCCCAGCACTTTGGGAGGCCGGGGTGGACAGATCACCTGAGGTTGGGAGTTTGAGACCAGCCTGACCCACATGGTGAAAACCCATCTCTACTAAAAATACAAAATTAGCCAGGCGTGGTGGCACTTGCCTGTAATCCCAACACTCAGGAGGCTGAGGCAGGAGAATCGCTTGCATCCGGGAGGCGGAGGTTGTGGTGAGCAGAGATCACGCCATTGCACTCCAGCCTGAACAACAAGAGCAAAACTCTGTCTAAAAAAAAAAAAAAAAAAAAAAGATAATGGCCTTCGGTACCACCCAAGTTGCTACAAAAGACATTATTTCATTCTTTCCATGACTGAGTAGTACTCCATGGTGTTCACATTTTCTTTATCCACTCATTCATTGGTGGAGACTTGGGTTGATTTCATGTCTTTGGAGTTGTGAACTGTGCTGCAATAAACATGCATATGCAGGTGTTTTCTTGATATAGTGACTTCTATATTTGAGTTGTTTGAGCCATGATGATATAATGTAGCAAAGAGGCTCTTAAAACTGAATGAATTTAGCCAACAGTTCAACACTCACATCCTGATGCAACTTGTGGTTTACTTAATGCCAAGATGGGTTATTCTCATTAAGGATCTGAAGGGTGACTTAAATTTTAATGTTATGTGGATATGGTGGAGGGTAGGGAGCTGGAAAGGTCAGGAGAAAGGGATTACAAAGGGGTATGAAGAAACTGTGGGGATGATAGTTATGGTCATTATCTTTACTGCGGTGGTGATGGTTTCACAGGTATGTCAAAACTTATCACAATTGTATATCAATTAAAAATTAAACATATTAATCTGTTCATTAAAAATTTTACTGTTATGATATATTAAAACTTGAAAGATAAATAATATGATAGAACAGAATTTCCAGAAGTGAGGATTTATGAAGGCCTCATGACACATCCCTCTCCAAAGTCAAGGTTCTTGTGTGCTATCCGTTTCCATAGGTAGAGAGTTGAGGCTCCATGGAGTTAGCTAATTTGCCTCAGGACTGACGTTAGTTAAGTCAGGGCTTGGGCCTGACACTGATTCCTAAGCTCCTAAACTACTGATCTTTACACAACACCAAGCCAAGAATTGAACATAGCTCTGACAATCCAAAAAGCCTGTTAGGAAGAATTCAGCTGGTTCAGCTCAAGGAGTTGCCCTAGGACAAATTGTGGAGTAATGAAACATTGATCTTCAGGGCATATAAAATCAGTCCATCCACACATCTCTTCCTTAGTACTTTCCCATTGATCTTCTCTTGCCTAAACAACCTCACTGCAGCCAGCTTTCTTCCCAGAATCCCTTGTTGTAATGCTTAACCTTGATCAACCCACTGCACTGCAAAAAGACTTCTACATGTACTGTCTTATTCCTTCATGATCTTCTCCTCGCTATAAAGAAAAATAGTTGTTTATCTGAAAAACTCATCTACCACAAAAGTCTAACTGGTAAAAATAGTCACCTGTTCTCCCAGAGATATTTACACTTTTAAAGGATTTATGAACAGTCAGTACAGCCGCTCAAGCAAGAGGATTTTTGTCTTAATGGTGGAAATTTTAGCCACCTGATAAATAATTTTAAAAGATTTGCATTTTTCTGTCATGAAACAATGAGCATCTATCCATTTATGGGTAAGTGATGATCCTAATCAATCTGTGAATGTCCATTTCTTTCCAGTCCTGGAAGGCAATCCTCTACACTAAATTAAACCTAACTCCATCAAATGGATGGTCCTCTACTCATTTAGGAGCAAGATCAAACTGAAGAAATAGTACTTAGTGTCGGGCATTCAACAAGTACCAGTTGAATTGAAAGGTGGATGATTGGCAAAAATATACTTAGAAAACAATATCTTCCTTTCAGATCATTCTCTAGAATTTGAGTTCCTGATAAATCCCAGCATCGTAACGAATGCTTAAAGTATAGAATGTTCTTTTGGTTTATCTTTTGTTTCACTGAGCCTTTGAAAGGCACAATATGATGGGTAGTTCAAATCTGAGGTCACTAACACATTCCTGAATAGTAGATATCTTATTCTGTTGATTGACTGATAGCCTCCATGTTTTTTATTTTAACACAATTTTTTTTTTTTTTTTTTTGAGATGGAGTCTCACTCTGTCCCCTAGGCTGGAGTGGCAGTAGCTTGATCTCTGCTCACTGCAACCTCCGCCTCCCGGGTTCAAGAGATTCTCCTGCCTCAGCCTCTGGAGTAGCTGATATTACAGGCTCACACCACCACACCCAGCTAATTTTTGTATTTTTAGTAGAGATGGGGGTTTCACCATGTTGGCCAGACTGCTCTTGAACTCCTGACCTCAGGTAATCCACCCACCTCAGCCTCCCAAAGTGCTGGGACTACAGGCATGAGCCACTGAGCCTGGCCTGTTTTTTATTTAAAACAAATAGATAACAGAGATGAAGTCCCAACACTATAGAGGTTGGCTTGTACTTTTGTCCTCTAAGAAGGAAAAGCAGAGTTCTTTCCTGGACAGTACAGAGCAGAGGGTACATCCAGTCCCTCCACAGGCTGCGAGCCAGGCTGTCAGACCTGTATGAAGTGTTTACAGTCCAGAAGACTTTCCTCCCCAGATCTTGGATTAACTACAAGATTATAAGAGCAGCAGTGAAGACACTAAAGAAATTATTGCCCAGAGCATCCATGTTAATTCAATTTAACATGAGGGTTTTAAAAATCTAGAAGATATAGAGATACATAATTATACATTCAGTCCTAGAAACAAATATGCTAAAGGCTTTATATTACAGCAGCCTGTTAATATGGCTCTACTAAGTCCAAAGTAAACAGGACTTAAGAATCATTTCTATTTTCTCTAAAGATAGAGTGGATTTTTCTTATAATATTCAGTCTTCTGATATTACTTGATGTCTTATATTCATAGTCAAGCTCTCTGGAAATTATAATGGAAAGGCTCTGGTTTATCAATTTTACCACTAAGAGATGTAGACAGTAAGCAAATATCCCATCATCATGCTGCCATTGTCATTTTCACAATGGCCCTGTGTACTATTTTTTTCTTTTATTTAGAGGCCATAGAGGTTCCAAACTTGGAAATAAAGACTTGTGGGTAGAAGATTTGAAGCATTTTTTCATCTCACACTGTGATCAGTTAGAGCTGTTCATCTATTTCTATAATCCATAAGACCACAGCCAGGAAGCTAAGTTCTGCATAATGACATCTTTCCATGTCTCCAAATTCCACTATGGCCTTGTGCTCCTCTCTCCCTCTCTCTCTTTCTCTTTCTCAGCTAATTAAGCTTTCACTAGAAGTAAAATAAAGGAGATGAATTACCTACCCATTTTAATCATTAATGCCTAGCTTTGGCTCCGCTTTTGAAAAGCTATCTCCTTTCTTCTCCCTTGCGAATGGCCCGCCGGGCCAGCATTTGTCAGGTTTCAAACAAGTAGCTGGCAAATTTCATTCCATTAAAAAAAGAAGAAGAAAGGGAAACACTCACATATTGTCCTTAGAGTGTTCTGGCTTTGCTGCTTACAGAATTATGTTACTGTCTAGAAACCATCCACTCTTCTATTTTCCTGGAAGACTAGTCCAAATCTTCTCTTGTCAACTAAAATGCACACCTCCTCCACCATCCTCACTCTCAGTTAATGACATTACTTCCCACTTCACTCAGAAAAGTGACCTTCCATGGACTTCCACACCACATCCCCTGTCTTCCCAGCTATTGATGGATCAGCTTCCCATATTTCTATCTGAACCATGTCCTCAACATGGGCACTGGATCCTCTGGATGAAGAGCACGGGCTCTCCATCTGCTCCAGGACTTCACTCCTAAATTCTCTCTCCTCTCCTGCATCATCCCTTTTTCACTCTCTACTGGGTCATTCCCATCAGCATACTAACCTTCTCTCATCTTAGAAAAGAAAAAGTAAAATCTTCTCTTGACTCTACTTCCCTGACAAAATGATACCTAATTTCTTTGTTCTTCTTTGCAGCAAATATCCTTGAAAGAGATATCCATGCTGTTTTCCATTTCTCTCTTCTCATTACCTCTTAAGATCCATTCCAGAACTATCATTTGACCCAGCATCTCATTTCTAGTTATATACCCAAAGGAATATAAATTGTTCTACCATAAATATATATGCATGCATATGTTCATTACAGCACTATTCACAATAGCAAAACCATGGCATCAACTTAAATGTCCATCAATGATAGACTAGATAAAGAAAATGTGGTACATATATACCATGGAATACTATGCAGCCATACAAAAGAACAAGATTCATGTCCTTTGCAGTAACGTGAATGGAGCTGGGGGGCCATTATCCTTAGCAAAATAACCCAGAAACAGAAAACCAAATACTTTATGTTCTCACTTATAAGTAGGAGCTAAATGATGAGAACACATGGACACAAAGAGGGAAACAACAGACACTGGGATCTACCTGAGGATGGAGTGTGGGAGAAGGGAGGGAATTCGGAAAAATAACTACTGAATACCAGGCTTAGTACCTGGGTGACAAAATAATCTGCACAACAAACTCCCATGAAACAAGTTTACCTATGTAACAAACCTGCACATGTACCCCTAAACCTAAATTTAAAAAAAAAAAAAGGAAAAAAAGAAGAAACTATTTTAAAATTAAAAAATAAAACACACTTCACTCAGCATCCACCACCATCCCACTCCTCCAAAACTGCTCTTATTAAAGTCACCAATGACCTCCATATTATTGAATCCAGTGGTAAGTTCTCAGTCCTCTTCTTACTTGAAGGATTAGAAGAATTTCATCCAGATACTCATGGTTTCCTTCTTGATACACCCTCTTCACTTGGTTTCCAGGACACCACACTGTTCTTTTCTTCTGTATCACCAGTGACTTCTCTATGTCTTTTTCCAGGTTTTTCTCTTCTATATAAGACTTTAATATGTTAATACTCTGGAGTTTAGTCTTCGGTCTTCTTCTCTTCTTTATCTACCTTCACTACACTGATTATCCGATTGAGTCGTACTGCCTTAAATATCATCTGCATTCTGATTTCTCTCAAATGTGTGTTTTAAACCCAGAACTGCCTTGCAAACACCAAACTTACATATCCACTGCTTCCTCAGCATGTCCACTTACATGTCTACATTCATGTCAAATCCAGTGTCACCAAAACTGAAGTTGATCTTCCCTACACCCCAAAGAAACACCTACAGCTTTCCTCATCTCTGTCAATGGTAATTTTCATCCTACCCATAATCCATGCCAAAAATCCTGGAGTTATCTTTGACTTCACACTTTCTCTCATTTCATACATCCAATCTGTGAGCAAATCCTTTAGCTTTAAAATACTTCCAAAATTAACCACTTCTCACCACCTCCATTCCTATCACCCAAGCACAAATAACCTTCGTCTCTTGTTTAAAGCATTGCAATTGCCTGCTAACAGGACCTCCTGCCTCCACCCTTACCTCCTATCAGTTGACTTGCAATCTGTCTTAGTCTGTTTTGTGTTGCTATAACACAATACCTGAGGCCGGGCAATTTATAAAGAAAAGAGGTTTATTTGGCTCACAATTTGGGTGGCTGAAAGGTTCAGGATTGGGCAGCTGCATCTGGTGAAGGCCTCTCTTCATGCTATTTTCACTTATAGTGGAAAGTGGAAGGGGAGTGGACGTGTGCAAAAACATCACATGGTGAGAGAAGAAGCAAGAGGGAGAAATGAAGAAGGCAACCCACTCCTGCAAGAACAATTCATTCCCCAGAAAGCAAGAATTCACTCACCACTGAGGGAAGACATTGATTTATTCACAAAGGATCCGCCCTCATGATCCAAACACCTCCCTCTGTGCCCCATCCCCCAACACTAACACATTGAAGATGAAATTTCAACCTGAATTTTGGCAGGGACAAACCACATCCAAATCATAGCACAATCCAACATCCAGAGTATTCTTAGAAAGTAAATCAGATCATGTCACTTCTCTGCTAAAACCTTGTGATGACTCCTATTTCTCTGGAGTCAAAGCCATGTTTGTAAGAAACACCTATATACTACCACCTGATCTGACCTCTCTGACCTCATCTACTACCACTCTCTGTCTCCCTCATTCTGCACCAGACATCCTAACCTCTTTGTTCTTCAAACATGTCAGGCCGAGGACTTTTGCTCTGGTTGTTCCATCCTCCAAATGCTCTTCCTCCAGCTCCTTCTTAGTTAACTCCCTCTCCTTCTTTACATCTTTACACAAATCTCACACTTCAATGAGGCCTACCGTAATCACACACTATGTAAAACTGCAAGTTACTTTTTCACTTCATCATCGTTCCTATCGCTTTACTCTGCTTTCTTCTCCATAGCCCTATCACCTTCTAACAAGCTTTATACTTCATTTATTATGCCATTTGGTTATTGTCTGCCTCCCTCAGCTAGAATATAGCTCTAGGGGGAAGGGATCATTGTCTTTTTTTTCACTGATGAATTCCAAGTGCCAAGAACAGTACCTGATACATATGTAACAAACCTGCACGTTATGCACATGTACCCTACAACTTAAAGTATAATAATAATAAATAAATTAAAAAAAAAAAAAAAGAACAGTACCTGGCACATAACAGAGACTCAATAAATATTTGGTGAATGAATGAATGTAGCTAAATGCACTTAGTGACATGCAAATATATCTTGCTATCATGTTATTATGTGGGTCATATGATCTTGTAACTTTATCCATAGCAGCCAACTTGTGATGGATGTTGCCCCAAAGATAGCTAAACATAAGGAAGTTCAATGACTTATGAGGAAACCTGGCAGAAAATTCCACCTACTAGAACTAGTCTTTATTGAAGAATGTCCAAACTAGCCAACCCAATTGCCTATAGATTGCAACTCAGAATACAAATCTTACAGACAAAACAGATGTATAGAAGCCAAATGAAAAATATACTGAGAGAAAGCAGTTAGTACAAAGTCTTAAGTAAACAGAAGCCATGAGGCAGTAAGTTAGTAATAGATTAAGAAAGCAGCAAATAGAATCCAAGACCCAAGAATGGTAGCCCAAGAGTTCTATCTTATACTGAAATCACTGTGGTCTCTTGAACAGAGATCCAGTTCTCCACAAAACCTGACATTGCTAGGACTCTTAGGTTATTTCTCCATCCATCATAAAAAAAAACCCCATCAGCTCAGGCAACCTGAGTGTGTCTTTTTTTCTTATGACTTAAAACTGCTAATTAATACATGAAGGCATCATGTATTGTTGACCTCCTTGTACCCACCTAGCTCTGTGCAACATGCTAAAGCAACTCTCAACCGGACACCAGGAGACAGGACAATGGGATGATGAGGAATGTGAGCTCTGGAGCCAGCCTGACTGGAGGTGAATCCTAGCTCTGCCACTATCCAATTGTATGAGTGTAGATATATTATTTAATCTCTTTATGCCTTGGTTTTTTAAAATGGAACTGTATTATGATGTACCTTTAAATTTGTAGTAATTAGAAGTTTACATATAACATGCTTAGAGCAATATCTGGAACACACTGAGTGCTCAATAAGTGTTAGTTACTATTATTCTCCAGAGCAGTGCTACCCAATGGAAATATGAGAGCTGATATGTAATGTTCAAATTTTGTAACACATTTGAAAAGAGTACATTGTAATAGTGGGAGTTTTTCTTAATAAGATATCTTTATTTACTCCAATACCCAAAATATAATTTCAACTATACTCAATCAAAAAATTATTATTATTATTATTATTATTACTATTTTGAAACAGAGTTTTGCTCTTGTTGTCCAGGCTGGAGTGCAATGGTGTGATCTCAGCTCACTGCAACCTCCACCTCCCAGGTTCAAGCTATTCTCCTGCTTCTGCCTCCTTGGTAGCTGGGATTACAGGTCAGGAGTTTGAGACCAGCCTTACCAACATGCTCATTTTGTATTTTTAGTAGAGATAGGGTTTCACCATGTTGATAAGGCTGGTCTCAAACTCCTGACCTCAGGTGATCCACCCACTTTGGCCTCCCAGAGTGCTGGGATTACAGGCGTGAGCCACTGCACCCAGCCAATCTAAAAATTATTAATGCCCAAGTGCAGTGTCATGCACCTGTAGCCCCAGCTGCTCAAAAGCCTGAAGTGGGAGGATTGTTTGAACCCAGGAGTTTGAATGCAGCCTGGGCAACATAGCAGACACCATCACAAAAATAAATAAATAAAAATCAGTAACTATTTTATATTCTTGTTTTTGTAGTAAGTCTTCAAACTCCAGTGTATATTTTATGCTTACAGTACATCTCACTCCAGACTAGGTAGACTGTCAAGTGCTCAAGAGCCACAGATAGATCGTGGTTACAACAGAAAAAACTCAGGGTAGCAGTGCCTCCTTTGCCTTTCAGAACCTAGATTCTAGGTTATAATAGTTCCTAACAATACGTGCCACTTTTATTAAAACTAGGGTAGAAGTCCCAAGATTCAACCCATCATCAGTGGCAGAATCAGAAAATTAATGGGCAACTTGAGTGTATAAAGCCCTACACCTAATCTCTTCAAGTGGAACAGGTTAATCCATCCTTTTCCTGGCATTCCGCCATCATCTATTCTTTCCAAGCACTTCTTTCCTTTCATTTGATTCATGTTCTAATTCATATATCGATTTGTACTTTCAGTCTCTTTCTCTGGCTTTTCTCATCATCATCATTTTCTGAAGATGAGATATGGAATCAGATGACAGCTGGTAAGGGAAGGATCAGGAAGGGGAGCAAAAGGAATGATTTTCTAAGATACAAAGTCAGAAGCTCAATGAAATACTGGTAGTGAAAGTATTGCTAGCTGATGTGTGGGGTGATAGAGGGTAAGAACAGGGGTATAAAATCCACCAATCCCTCTTTACTACCGCTGCTTTATCAGGTCCCCTTCCCTCTCCACTGGAGAACAGCACCAGCCTCCCGCTCAGAATGTCAAAGCCACTCGGGATAAACTTCTCTCCCTTTCATTTAGCTCATTAGCTCCAGGGACTAGAATAATATGGGCATCTAGTAAGCACTCATTAAATAATTAGTGAAGGCAGGAAAAAAGGAAAGAGGGAAGGAAGAAAGAAGGAGGGAAAGAAAGGAGGAAGGAAGGAAAAAAGGAAGGAAATGAAGGAAAGGAAAAGAAAGGAAAGAAAAGGAGAAAAGGGAGGAAGGGAGGGAGGGAAGGAAAGGAGGGAGGAAAGAAGGGGGAAGGAAGGGAGGGAGGGAGGGAGAGAGGGAAGAAGGAAGGAAGGAAGGAAGGAAGGAAGGAAGGAAGGAAGGAAGGAAGGAAGGAAGGAAGGAAGGAAGGCAGGCAGGCAGGCAGGCAGTCTAGTTTCACACTTGTCTTTCCTTCAATCCATTTTCCATTCCCTTTTTATTAATGCTCAAATTCAACCCTACAATCAGAAAGATACGCTTGATCTTGCCCACTGCCTACATCTTCCATTCTACTTTCACTCACTCTTCTCTCATCACTACATTCTAACCAAACTGCCTCTTTTTAGTTCCTAGGACTTGCTGAAATGCTCGCTGTCTTAGAGTGTTTATTTTGCTGCTGTGTTTTTAATGCTCTTACTAACCAACTCCTTGTCCTTGAAGTTGCATCTTAAACATTACCGTTTAAGATAGGCCTTACTTGATCCCTACCTCATTGTTCCTTATGACAGCTAGCTGTTTGTTTCCTTTGTAGGATGTTCTCATTTTATAATCAGGTATATATGGATTTGTTTACCTACTTATTAGTCTGTGGGCCTCCATTCTGTCACTCACTGATACTGAGCCCCATGAGGGGCAGGCACCAGGTCTATTGCATTCACCTCTGTAAACCCTGTGTCCAGTACTGCACCTGGTACAGATTACATGCTCCATCCATAAAAACTGAATACATGAAAGAGTTACCTGACATACAAATTACTTGTCTGGACTAATGTACCTTATCATTTCCTTTAACTTTTAACCTGAACCCTTCTGGAAATGTGGAAGACATGCTCAAGAGGCAGGGCCTGGAATTCCTGATGAACACCACTATCCGAACACTTCTGGCAAGAGTGATTGTTCAGCAAGGCATAGTCTAACTCTGGCGTGGTGTTTCACTTGCTGTGGAGAAAGTTTCCAGTGATATGATTCAATCCCCAACAGGGCACCTTGAAGACCAAATACACATTGTTCTGAGAGAATCTGAGAAACCACTAAATCCTCAAACAAGGCACCACATGAGTATTCTAACAGGGAAATAATGACGATAAGAAATATTATCACCCTTTGGTTCACTCACCAATGTTTTGTCTCTTAAGGACATAACAATAAAAACGATAACAGTAATTAATTTTTCAAACTCATTTACAGCGTGCCATTCATTCTGCTAAACTGTTTACATGCATTATCTCATTTAATGCTCATAACAACCCTATAAAGTTGGATTTATAATTATATTCACTTTACAGGCAAAGAAAAATGGTGCCAGATTGATTTGATAAGTTGCCCATAAAACACTTGGCTGATAAGTTGCAAGGCTAATATTTGAATGCAAGTCTGATAATGCCAGTACTGATGGCCCTGTTCCTTCAGTCTAGCGTCCTGGAGTCTGAAATGGCAGATGGAAGACAGCAGCTTGAACACAGAGGGTGAAAGATTTTCCTTCCAATACAGGACTCATGTTGATCTTGAGAGCAGTAATATAACTACTTGAGTGGTGCACAGTGAATGTGGAGAGGGTGTGGTGGTCCCTCCCCAGAACAGGACAGGCTTTCTACCAAAGGATTGGGAGTAGCAAGAGTTGAGGAAGCACAATTGAATGGCTAACAGTGAGATCTCTGAGCAAAAGGTCCTCTTTTATTTGGGGAAGCTCTCAGTCTAGCAATTCTGACCCATGTCCTCCTGCTCAGACTCTGCATCCTTTTTCAGAATGTGCCCTCTTTGTTCAGCTGTACCTCTCTTCCCAGCGTAGGGATGCCTCTATAAAGGGCCTGCCAGACAGCTGAGTGGTTTCCAAAGAAGACCAGAAATCATTTCCACAACAGTAACGATCAGGGATTCCCTAAAATTGACCCAATCAAGAAAGCAAGAGATTCTAGCCCCTAGCCTAAATTATTCTTTTAATCTTTTTTATATTTTTTATCAAGACAATAATAATAATGATGAAATTAATATATTCTCTTTGTATGTGACTTAATTACAAAGAAGAAGAAAATCGCAAGTGATCTCCCCACACATATACACAATTCCATTCTTCTGAACCAACCATGTTAACAGTTTGAGGCGTATCTTTTTTATAACCATTGCTTTCCCCCGTAACATCCATGAGAGAGGAGCTATAAATCCCCTCTTTTCAACTAGAGGAACAGAGTCCTTGAGAAGAAATGCTATTCTCTAAAAGGGTCTCATTGCCACAAAGTGGGGAAATGACTTCACATCCACATCCCCAGGATACACTGGAGAGAAGGTTGGGCCCAACACACCTATGCCACACAGATCAATTTTTATCTCCCATTCGTTTTTGAACAGGCGCTATATTCACATGCCTAAAACTCAGCATTGTGTAAAAAGATTAACACTGAGAAGTCTTATCGCAACTTCTGACTTCATTCACTTTATTTCCAGTAGAGATAGCTACTTTTATTCATTTTTAATATATCTTTCCAGAATTCCTTTATGTAATTAAAAATAAATATGAATGTGTGTTCTTACTTTTCTGTTCCAGGTCTGTTTTGAAGGAAACTAGTATTCACAGTTATCCCTGCTGACTCTTGACAAGGCACAAAGGTGACACCTGAACCAAACAAGTTCTCAAATGGTCTCTAATCTCTTCTGTTCTTTTACCATTGGGACTATGGGGTCTCTGAACAATTTCATGGGTACCAAACAACATACTTTATGCAAAGGCATCACGTAATAAATATTCCAAAAGCATCATTCTTTTCAAATTATTATCACTGATTTGTATTTTAGGCTTTAGTGAGAGGAGCAAAAGTTTTTATCTGTCCAGACTCCCATCACTGCTCCCCACAACACCCACACTTCCCAATAACAGAGAAAATCACTCCACAACTTAGGGAAAAAGTACGTTTCCCTATTTTAAAAACACATTTCAACACAAAGGTCCAGAGACCTGAATAATACACTTCTGCAATTTAATGTGAAGATGAGAGAATTGAGGCTGACATTGTATGCATCCCTATGATATAATTTGATACAATTTTCCCCCATATGTCCAATTTTGTGACAGAGAGGTATTGTGTACTAGTATTGTCTCAAAACTCAATGTCTAGAGAGAATGTAATTTTTTAAATTGCATTTCCAGTATCTACAATACCAGGGTAGTTACAGTCCTTTGCCTCCAAAGGGGGTAAATGAGCAGAATTTATAAATAATTCTACTCTATACAGCGTAACTTCTATAACTTCTATAACCACAAGGAAACCAAGAAATGATGTCAGTCTATTAATGGTACTCTGTTTACAGCCATATTTCTAAAAGAATTTCAGTGTTAGGAGAAACTAAATATTTCCAGGTCCATCTGTTTTAAATCTAATGTTTTTTCATCAGAGATATCAATGTCATCCTACAATTCAAGAGTAAGCATTTATAAATATTGGTCCAAAGAGTAGATATAGCAAGAGCATTGCTAAGGGACCTCACATGAGCTGGCATTATAATTGGGCCTGTTGTACACCTAAACATTATCCAATTTAATCAACCAAAGTCCTCATACAAATTGGAAATCTGAGGGTAAGAAAGACTTATCAAGAAGAAAACCCAGAATTAGGCCCAGAATGTTCTATCTCTAAAGCTCATGCTCTTTTCATTCATTTAATGTCAAAATTTCCCAACAATGAATTAGTGAAATTAATATATTCTCTTTGTATGTGACTTAATTAAAAAGAAGACAAAAATTGAAAGTGATCTCCCCACACATATACATAATTCCACTCTTCAGAAGCAACCACGTTAATAGCTTGAGGCATATCCTTTTTATAACCATTGTTTTCTCCCATAACATCCAGGAGAGAGGAGCTATAAATCCCCTCTTTTCAACTGGAGGAAAAGAGTCCTCATTCCAGGTTTTCCTAGGAACATCCTCTCTGTCCTTTTACAAGAGAAGCAAACTTACCTTTCCAAAGAGGAGACTCTCCAGAGGTCTGAACAAGAAGGGATGCTAAAGGAAGTTAACCTGCAACTGAGAATGTTGCTTTTCACCACATGACTTCCGACTCTCTTCAAACCTGTGACACAGAACTCCTGAAAGAAGAGTTCACTCTCCTCATGGAGGAACGGTGGTGATTTTTGAAACCAAAGATGACACCAATGACCTGTTGTTAATAAGATGCATACTTCGAGTTGTTTTTCCAGGAATGGTCAAGATTCGCCCAGTGCCCCTGTAGTGAACTGTACACCCCTCCAATGTGTCTGATTAGAAAGAAAGGCACAGTGGGTGACCACAGAAATCTTTTTCTGTACAATAATATTTGCTACTACCTATTTAAATCCTTTTTAAATAAAAATTAGTTATTTAAAATAATAAAAATTAGTTATTTAAATTAGTTATTTAAAATTTTAAAACTAATTTAAATAAAAGTTATTTAAAGTAAAAAAAGTTATTTTTATACCACATACTTTTTAAAAAGTTATTATTTTCACTTTAACTCTCAAAATTGTTCCATGAGGTAGATTGATATTATTATCCTGACTTTACAGTTGATGAAAATGAGAGAGAATTTGCATAACTTACCCCCAAACCATACAGCTATTACATGGCAGAACTGGGATTCAAGCCTCTATCTTTTTTCACTATATGATGCCACTACATGATTTGCGGAGATATAGTCAAAGGGCTTTTTAGTAATACTTTGTATTTGTCAAATCAGATACACTAAAAAGATTTACACTTGTATACAACAGGAGTTTGGGCATTTTTACTTTAACATAATGATACATGTGGAAACCATGTCTTGGTAAACAAATATCCAGAGAAAGACTTCAGGATGGACTAGGCTCAAAAACACGAGGCTTTGAACAGAGCTTTCAATAGGCATGGTGACAGTTGTTATGGAAACCATGGCTAGGCAAAAGCAACCAATGGAACCTCCTATCATAGTCAGTAACAGGGACTTCCTAATGAGGGTAGTAGATTGTGTCTGCCCATTGACCACTTGAGAGGTTTCTAGTCAAGACTTACACTGTCACCTCCAACCCTACCTCAGACTCCCTTTGGGGTCTTGAATACAACTAAAATGACCCATCAACCCATATCTAAAAGCAACAAGAAACACTACATGTACACAAACAGGATGCAGTTATAATAGGGATATTTTAAGTTGAGGCTATCAAAGCATTGCTGCCATTCCACTGACTCTACTGACGTCACCATGCCATCCTATTTTTGCCACTCTTATGCAGCCAACGGGGCCTTTTTCTATCCCTTCTCTTACGGGCGCTGCCAGAAAAGGAATCAGAGGTTGGGTTTCTGAGGACTGGGAATCTATAGATCCAAGTTCCTTACAGAACACATTCTTTTTTTTTTAACAAGACCAATTCTATTTGATCACGCAGGTGTTTAGCCTAGTACCCATTCATTATTTTTCCTGATCCACCCACCCTCCACCCTCTGAAAGGTCCCAGTGAGTGTTGTTTACCTCTATGTGTCTATGTGTTCCCATCATTTAACTCCCACTTATAAGGGAGAACTTGTGGTATTTGGTTTTCTGTTCCTGTGTTAGCTTGCTAAGGACAATGGCCTCCAGTTCTATCTATGTCCCTGCAAAGGACACACAGATGCCAGTAAATCCTGCCATATCTACTTGGAAAACATACCATGAATCAATACTTATCACTACTTCTACCATTACCACCCTCATCAAAATTACCATCATCCTTTACCTGGACTGTTGCAATAACTTCCCAACTGGTCTCCCAGATTCCACACTTGCCCTTTACAGTCTATTATCCACAGGGCATTCAGAGAGTTCATTGAAACATCCAATGTTGTCACTCTTCTGCTCAAAATCTCCAGTGGCTTCCCATCTCATGCAGAGTAATCTACATGGTTTGGCCCTAGCTATTTCTCTGACTTATCAATATCATGATGAATGCCCTTGCTCACAGAATACCAACAGCCCTGGGCTCCTCGTACACATTAAGCCCACTCCCTTTAAGTGTCTTTCCACTTTCTGTCTCTTGCCAGGAGTGCTCTTTGCCCTAGACATCCATAAGGCATGTTTCTCACTCTCCTTCAATTTAAGTCACTGTTTAAATGAAATCTTATTAGGTAGGCAATTCATGACCACTGTGTCTAATATTGTATCTAATACACATCACACATACATGCACCAGCACACGCACATGCATCTTTCTCTTCTATAATTTTATCCTGCTTTATTTTCCTTCATCATATTGTGCTGGATCTGACATCTTGAACTTTTGTTTTTTATCTGCTCCCTCAGCTATTAATAGAATATAAACTCCATGAAAAAAAGAACTTTTCTCATGTTGCTGTTTTCTGTACAAAAAGTGCCTAGAGAGTATTAGGCACACAGTCTGTACTCAATGGATATTTGTGAAAACACTGAATGGATGAGTGAATGAAAGAAAGTGGCCCAGACTCACTTTCACCAACACTCCATTATCTTTTCTGCCAAAGGATGGTTACTATTCCAGCTGCTGACAAGAAGATGGTTATGAAATTGCTTATTAGATCAATTTCAGACAGTATCAGGTGTGGAAGGGTGAAGTAGGATGTGGTGGAGTCAAGGGTTAAATACTGCCAGAATAATATTGTATGTCTTAAAAGTGAGAGAGATTAAATATACATCAGATTAAGGCATGGTATGTGTATGTGTGTGTGTGTGTGTGTGTATCTCACACATCTTTGATAAGGGCACTGTATTAGTCCATTCTCATGCTGCTAATACAGACATACCCATAACTGGGTAATTTATAAAGGAAAGAGTTTTAATTGACTCATGGTTCAGCATTGTTAGGGAGGCCTCAGGAAACTTACGATCATGGCTGAAGGGGAAGCAAACACATCCTTCTTCACATGCAGAGCAAAAAGAGGAAAAGCCCCTTATAAAACCATCAGATCTCATGAGAACTCTTTCACTATCACAAGAGCAGCATGAGGGTAACCGCCCCCATGATTCAATTACCTCCCACCATGTCCCTCTTATGACACATGGGGATTATGGGGACTACAATTCAAGATGAGATTTGGGTGGGGACACAGCCAAACCATATCAGGCACTAGTCCCATTAATAAGGGCTCTATCCTCAAGACCTAGTCACCTTCCAAAGCCCCACTTTCCAGTGCCATCACTATATGTGATTCAGTTTCAACTTATGAACTTTGAGTGAAGACAAATATTTAGACCACAGCATTCTACCCCTGGCTCCCCAAAATTCATGTCCTTCTCAAATACAAAATGTATTTATTTCATCATAATAGCTCCAAAAGTCTTAATACATTTCAGCGTCAACTTCAAGGTCTAAGCACAAAGTCTCATGTAAATATCATCTAAATTAAATATGAGTAAGACCTAAGGTACAATTCATCCTGAGGCAAATTGCTCTCTAGCTATGAACCTATTAAATCAAATAAGCTATGTACTTCCAAAACACAATGGTAGGATAGGCATAGGATAGACATTCCCATTCCAAAAGGGAGAAATAGAAAAGAAGAAAGTGGAACAGGTGCCAAGGAAGTCCAGAACCAATAGGGCAAACATTATTAAATCTTAAAACTCAAAAATAATCTTCTTTGACTTGATGTCCCATCTTCTGGACACACTGGAGTAGAAGGTTGGCCCCAAAGGCTCTGGCTAGCCCCACCCCATGGCATTGCTGGGCTCAACTCTCACCACAGTTCTTATAGGTTGAAGCTGCATACCTGAAGCTCCTCCAGGCTAGAAACATGTGCTGTTTGCTCTACCAATCTAGGGTAGCAGTGTTGGCCCCAACTCTACAGCACCACTAGGCATTACCTTAGTGGTAACTCTCTGCAGTTGCCCAGCCTTTGTGGCTGCTCTCTGCTTATATCATGTGCACAAGGCTTCAGGCAGCATCATCCTTCAAAATCTAGGTATTAGTGCTATGGCTCCATGGCTCATGCACTTTGTATGTGGACAGAAATGGCACCTTGTGGATCCCAGCAAGGCTTACCACCCACGTCCTCCAGAAGGGCGGCCACTATGGTGCACACCACACCTGGGCCCACTGAACCCACACCTAGGTGGCCAAAGAGAACTGCATCAGAATACCAGGGAATGGTGCCTTGAAATTATTCTGCTCCCAGGTCCTCACACTCTTGGCCTCTGTTGGGAGGGGCTGTCACAATGATCTTCAAAATACCTTTGGGGATCATTCTTGCATTGTCTTAATAAATAACATCTGGCTTCTGCTGAGATGACCAATTCATACTAATCTCCTTTTCAAATGGTTGCAGAACCACACACTTGTTCTTTCCTCCAAAAATATCTCTTTTTTTTTTCCAATATGGATAGGCTGAGAAGTTTCCAGATTATTAAGTTTTGCTTCCCTTTGATTAACAATTCCATCTTTAAGTCATTTTTGTCTTTTTTCATTTTACTATATGCAGTTATGAGAAGCCAAACCATACCTTAAACACTTTACTTAGAAATTTCCTCAACCAAATATCCAATTTCATCATTCACAAGTTCCACCTTCCACAAAACACTAGAACAGAAACACAATTCAGCCAAGTTCTTTGTGACTTTTTAACAAGGTTGCCCTTTCCTCCAGTTTCCAGTAACATGTTCCTCATTACCACGTGAAACTTCATCAGAATGGCCTGTATCATCACTATTCCTATCAACATTCTATTCGAGATTGGTGAGGTATTTTCTGAGAAAATTGAGGCTTTCCCTATAGCTCTCCTCTTTTATTTTTGGGTCCTCAGTAGAATTGTCCTTGACTGTTCATGGCAATGTAGGCTTTTTCTGGCATGTACCTCAAAAGTCTTCCAGCCTCTACCCATTACCTAGTTCCAAACAGTTTCTACATGTTAGTTCTTTGTTATAGCAACACCGAACTCCTGGTACTAATTTTCTGTCTTTGGCTATTCAGACTGCTAAGACAAAATGCCATAAGCTGATAGCTTATAAAATCCAAAACTACATATATATTTCTCACAGTTCTGGAGACTGTGAAGTCCAAGATCCAGGCACCAGCAGATTCAGCGTCCGGTGAAAGATTATTTCCTGGCTTATAGATGAGCCTTCTTGCTGTGTCCTCATATGGTAGAAAGGGTGAGGAAGTTCTCTCAGACCTCTTTTATAAGGGCACTAATGCCATTCATGAGGGTTCTACCGTCATGACTTACTCAGCTCTTAAAGGCCCCGCCTCCTAATATCATCACATTGGTGATCAGGTTTCAACACATGGATTTGATGTATTTGAGGTAGATAAAAATATTCAGACCATAGCACATACATATACATATAACATGTAACTCTTGGTTAGATTGTAACATGGAGGCATAGAGCTGTGCTATCTCCTAGGAGGTGCAAAGAGGACATAGATCTCAGACAGCTGAGATATGTGGTAGTAGGCACTGGGTACACAGGTGCACTTACTAAAGCAGAGGATTTTATATATAAGCCACAATGTTCTTAAGAAAAAATATGCCTCTGAGCACCACAGTGAAGGAAATCAAAATATTTCATCATAAAATACACTTCTTAGACATATTCTGAGATGGTTGTACAGAGGGCCCACAGACAGAAGTAGTCCTAGAAAGCTGTCTTTGGAGGGGAGATTTGTGTCTGTAAACAATTCGAATTGATGCATCCAGGTTTTCTCTGAGGCCCTCCTTTGTCTGGATCTATGAAAGATTAACTAAAGATTAGCTAAGGATCTGACACTTTTAAAGGCCTAAAGAGACATTTGTTATCTATTATCTCAGAGGGCTGCTATTTCTGAGGTTTCATCTACATCAGGACCACCTGTGCCAGCCGGGCCTCCTATTATCTCCCTCCCATAACCTGTCTTGCCACTATATCATGATTTACCACTATAACCTGTTTTTGGCCATGCTCTAAGCCTCCATTATTTCAGTGACTTCATGATGGTATAAAAGCATCAACCATTTGGCAGGTTGTTTTGAAATATTATTTTGTAAGAGTCCCATGCACACTAATACATTTGTAGGCCATTTCTCCTTTTAATCTGCCTTTTGTCAGTTGATTTTTCAGTGAACCTTCAGAAGTTTTTCCCTTGGGCCCTACGATAGTGTCCAACAAATATGCATACCTTTAAACTTAAGAATGTGAGAATAGGAGATATACAGAAATTAGGCGTGTGGGCACATCATTAATCCTGGAGAAGACAGCCTGAAGATGGAAGGACCCATCCACTCTTCTAGAAGGCACTGATCCAACCCTGGAAACACAGCAATACTAGATATGTTGTGAAGAAAAGGCTCAAGCATCAGAAGTGGGACACACAGTGGGTCTGTGTCTCAGAAGAAAAACAAAGACCCACTTTGTGAACTCGAAGCACTAGGTCAGGAGCAACCTGGGAACCACTGGAAAATTTATCTCATAGTGTGGATATAGAAGTCATAAGTTCTATTATTTTAAGTAAGAATTGATCCTAGACACCAGTTTGGGGCTGTTTTAGGCTCCCATGGCCATAGCTAAGGAAAGGAAAATTGCAGAGACTGGAATCTAGGCTATGCCAAATACTTCAGAGTGCTACAGTTACACAATTAAGCAACTTAATTATTTAAACAATTTTATTGGAAAAAAATTATGTATAGAAACTGAACATTCAGGATACATCAATAATGTATCAAGTTTAATTTATGTGTATGAGGCAGGGAAGACTAGAATTTAAGAAGGAAAAAAAATCTCCTTATTCAGGATGCTAAAAATACCAGCTTTGTGTGCCATGTTGAACACTACTGTTGAATACAGCCAAGTAATTAAATATATCAAATCTAGCTTACATTTTCCATGCAAATATAGCAATGCTAAAAAAGTTTAAAGAAGTTAAGCCTCTGTTTAGCACACCCTCCCTAAAAAATACTTTGTTAGTTTTTAAATAACCATAAACAGATAAATTCAAAAGGTAAGGTTTCCAGAAAATGTGTACTTCTTATTATTTTGGCATAATTGGTTTGAAGAGGGTTTTTTTTAATCATGGCATGATTTTTCCTACCTATTCTCTTAAATCAAATAACTTTTTTTACATTGCCTCCAGGGAAGAATGTGGCAGGCAGAAAGCAAGAATAGCTTGACAGACTCTGCATTCTGTGTTCCCAAAACCTAGGACTTTAGGGAAATTTAAAGTACTCACTTACAGACAAGACCCCAATACCCACTCCTACCTTATATAAAAAAGTATTTCTCTAAGACTAAGGAGGGGATAAAGGAAAAGGGTATGGAGAGAGGGAGAAGGAGAGAGAGAGAAGTGGTGAAAGCCAAGAAATCAATACGTTCCAGGAAGAGGAGCCTGCACGTCCTCTCCAGCAAAGGCCTACAAAGATTAACAAATCCCAGAAAGAGAGAAAATGGCTACAGTGTGCTAGGTCTAGAGGTTAATGGAGCCAAACAGACTGGCAAAAACTCCTGGTTATCCAGCATAGCCAAGACGCAGCCAAGACAGCTCCCAGGATGGAGAGGCCATAGAGGCAAAAGATGTCTCAGTAGCCACCTGCACAGACCCTCTGCAGGTCAGACAGGCTCCTGCCAGCCCATGTCTCAGCATTACATGAAGTGCCCTGATCCCTGATAAAACCCTACAGCAGGAGAAATGCCTCCAAATTTACTAATATTACATTTTTACCACCCCATACCTCTACATTGAGCCTAGATAGAGTAACACGGACCAAATTTGCCCTCCTTCCTGAAAGGACAACATTAAAAACAAAACAAAACAGACAGGTTATATAAACCAATAATTCTAAAGACATGGAACATCAAGTAATGAGAGACAATGGTCCTTGAGAAATGGGAAACAAAGGAGATAAGCCCTATGGTTGTCCCAGATTACTGCCTTGAGAGCAGGTTCCAGACTGCAGCTCAGGGAGGAGGAACTCAGGCAGAGGAACTCAGGCAGAGCCCAGCACACTATCTGAATTGAGACAAACCTGGAGAGACCAAGGCTACTAGAATTTGTCAACCTAGAATTTTATTCCAGCAAAAATATCTTTCAAAAATAAAGGTTGGAGTTAGAGGAAAATGGCAGACAGGAGACAGGATTAAATTGCAGCTCCCACTCAGACAAACAGAGCAGCACGTGGAGACTCACATCATGAACTTTTACTCCAAGAACTACTGAAGGAATATACCAGGGAATCCAAGAGAATCCACAGACCCTTTGAAAGAAGTGGATTGCTACTGCAGGCCCCAGGAGACAGCCCCAAAACTGTCAGTGCCCAAAGTCTGAAGGAGGGATCATCTACCCCCAAACACACACCCTCACTGGTTACCCTGAAGGTCCGGATCACGGGTGAAGGTTTTGACCTCACCTGGAACTGAGACAATTTTAGAGAACTAAGCAAAATACAGGGGTACAAGAATCAGCAGGAAGAGTTCTGTGGTCTCTCTCGGTCCCCAGAAAAACCATTTCTGACTTTGTCTCACAGAGGTCTTTGGTGATAGCTGCCAGAGGAGCTGGGAAAAGACCACAGGGAGAAGGAAACTTCCAGCTGAACTCTGTAACAATTTCAACCAAATGAAAGTTTCCTGGACAGAATTCGGCAGAAGGGGTGAATCCAGAGTGCAGACACAGCACAGAAGCCATGCCAGTAGAGAGGTGCAAAAACTGAAAGTCCGGCTTGCTTTCACATCCGGGAAGCTGGTAGTCTGGGGCAAGTTCCCAACCCTGCTCACCCACTGCCTGGAAACAAACTCAGTACTGCTGAGGGGACACAGTGAGGGAGAGACTGGTCTTTTGGGCTGCATGAGAGTAGGGTGAGGCTTGTAACTGCTGACTTTCCCCCACTTTGCTGGCAACATGCATGAAAGAGCAGAGGCAGCCATAATCCTCTGGGAACATAACTCCATTGGCCTGAGAACCACACCCCCAGTCCCCTGCAGCAGCTGCAGCAAGCCTCGCCCAAGGAAGGTCTGAGCTCAGATACGCCTAACCCTGCCTCCACCTGATGGTCCTTTTCTACCCACCCTGGTAGCCAAAGACAAAGGACACCTTTTCTTGAAAGCTCTAGGGCCCCCCACCACCGCCTGATTCTCCCTATACTACCATAACTGATGCTGTCTTAAAAATGCCACCTCCTGGCAGGAGGCCAACCAGCACAAAACTAGCACAATAAACAAAACAACAACTAAGTATCTTCACAGAGTCCATTTCACTTCCCTGCCACCTCCACTGGAGCAAATGCTGCCATCCAAGGCTGAGGGACCTGCAGACAATTTACATTACGGGACTCTGTGCAGACACCCACCCCAGCACCAGCCAGGAGCCTGGTATCTCCACTGGGTAGCTAGATCCAGAAGAGAAATAACAATCACTACAGTTCAGCTCTCAGGAAGCCACATCCCTAGGAAAAAGAGGAGACCACCACATCAAGGGAGCACCCTGTGGAACAAAAGAATCTGAGCAGCAGCCTCTGAGCCCAATATCTTCCCTCTGACATAGTCTACCCAAATGAGAAGGAACCAGAAAAACGATTCTGGTAATGTGACAAAGCAAGGTTCTTTAACACCCCCCAAAAGATCACATTAGCTCACCAGCAATGGATCCAAACCAAGAAGAAATCACTGAATTGCCAGGAAAAAAAAATTCAGGCCAATTATTAAGCTAATCAAGGGTGCACCAGAGAAAAGTGGAATGCAACTTGATGAAATTGTTTAAAAAGATAGAAGATATGAAGAGGAAAATCTTCAGTGAAATAGATAGCATAAATAAAAAACAATCACAACTTCCAGAAATGAAAGACACACTTAGAGAAATGCAAAACGCACTGGAAATTCTCAGCAATAAAATTGAACAAGCAGAAGAAAGAACTTCAGACCTTGAAGACAAGGTTTATGAATTAACTCAATCCAAAAAAGACAAAGAAAATAGAATTTTTAAAAAAACGAACAAAGCCTCCAAGAAGTTTGGGATTATGTTCAATGACCAAACCTAAGAATAATTGGTGCTCCTGAGGAAGAAGAGAAATCTAAAAGTTTGAAAAACATGTACAAGGGAATAATCCAGGAAAACTTCCCTTGCCTTGCTAGAGATCTAGACATCCAACTACAAGAGGCTCAAAGACACCTGAGAAACTTATTGGAAAAAGATCATCTCATAGGCACATAGTCATCAGGTTATCTAAAGTCAAGACAAAGAAAATAATCTTTAGAGCTGTGATGCAAAAACACCAGGTAACCTGTAAAAGAAAACCTATCAGATTAACAGCAGATTTCTCAGCAGAAAGGCTACAAGGTAGAAGGGATTGGGGACCTATATTCAGCCTCCTAAAACAAAACAATTATTAGCCAAGAATTTTGTATCCAGCAAAACTAAGCTTAGTAAATGAAGGAAATATACAGGTTTTTTCCAAACAAATGCTGAGACAATTTGCCACTACCAAGTCAGCACTACAAGAACTGCTAAAAGGAGCTCTAAATCCTGAAACAAATCTTCAAAATACACCAAAATAGAACTTCCTTAAAACATAAATCTCACAGGACCTATAAAACAAAAACAAAATAAATTTTTAAAAGGTATTCAGGCAACGAATAGCACAATGAAGAAGTAGTACCTCACATCTCAATACTAACTTTTAATGTAAATGGCCTGAATGCTCCACTTACAACATACAGAATATCAAAATGGATAAGAATTCACCAAAAAGGTATCTTCTGTCTTCAAGAGACTCACCTAATACATAGGACTCACATAAACTTAAGGTAAAGGGGTGGAAAAAGATATTCCATGCAAATGGACACCAAAAGCGAGCAGGAGCAGCTTTTCTTATATCAGACAAAACAAACTTTAAAGCAACAGCAGTCCAAAAAGACAGAGAGGGACATTATATAATGATAAAAGGACTTGTCCAACAGGAAAATATCACAATCCTAAATATATATGCACCTAAAACCGGAGCTCCCAAATTCATAAAACAATCACTACTAAGAAATGAGATAGACGGCAACACAATAATAATGGGAGATTTCAATACTCCACTGAAAACACTATACAGGTCATCAAGACAGAAGGTCAATGAAGAAACAATGGATTTAAACTATATACTAGAACAAATAAACTTAAGAGATATTTCCAGAACATTCTACCCAAGAAGTGCAGAGTACACATTCATTCACTGGCACATGGAACATTCTCCAAGGCAGACCATTTGATAGATCACAAAACAAGTTTCAATAAATTTAAGAAAATTGAAATGATATCAAGTACTCTCCCAGACCACAGTAGAATAAAATTGGAAATCAACTCCAAAAGGAACCCTCAAAACCATGCAAACACATGGAAACTAAATAATCTGCTCCTGAATGATCATTGGATGAACAATGAAATCAAGATGGAAATTTAAAAATTCTTTGAACTGAACAATAATACTGACACAACCTATTGAACCCTCTGGGATACAGCAAAGGTGGTGCTAAGAGGAAAGTTCATAGCCTTAAATGCCTACATCAAAAAGTCTAAAAGAGCACAAAGCGATAATCTAAGGTGACACCTCAAGGAACTAGAGGAACAAGAACCAACCAAACCTGAACCCAACAGAAGAAAAAAAAATCAGAGCAGAACTAAATGAAATTTAAACAAAAAAACACAAAAATAAATGAAACAAAAAGCTGGTTCTTTGAAAAGATAAATCAAATTGATAGACCATTAACAAGATTAACCAAGAAAAGAAGAGAAAGATCCAAATAAGCTTAACTAGAAATGAAATGGGATATATTCAAACTGATACCACAGAAATACAAAAATCATTCAAGGTTACTATGAACACTTTTATGCACATAAATACTAGAAAACCTAGAGGAAATGGACAAATTTTCTGGAAACATACAACCCTCCTAGGTTAAACCAGGAAGAAATAGAAACTCTGAACAGACCAATAACAAGCAGCAAGATTGACATGGTAATACAAAAAATTGCCAACCAAAAAAATGTCCAGGATCAGGCAGATTTACAGCTGAATTCTATTAGACATTCAAAGACGAATGGGTACCAATTCTATTGACACAATTCCACAAGATACAGAGAGGCAATCCTCCCTAAATCATTCTATGAATCCAGTATCAGCCAAATACCAAAACCAGGAAAGGAAATTAATAAAAAGAAAACTACGAACCAATATCCCTGATGAATGTAGATACAAAAATCCTTAACAAAATACTAGCTAACCAAATTCAACAACATATCAGAAAGATAATCCACCATGATCAAGTGGGTTTTATATGAGGGATGTAGGGATGGTTTAACATATGCAAGTCAATAAATGTGACACATCACATAAACAGAATTAAAAACAAAAATCACATAATCATCTCAATAGATGCAGAAAAAGCATTTGACAAAATCCAGCATCACTTTATGATTAAAATCTTCAGCAAAATCAGCATAGAAAGGATATACTTTAAGGTAATAAAAGTCATACATTCTTTTTCTGCATCTGCATTCATCAGGGATATTGGTCTGTAGTTTTCTTTTTTGGTTATGTCTGGTTTTGGTATTAGGCTGACATTGGCTTCAAAGAATGATTTAGGGAGGATTCCCTCTCTCTCTCTCTCGTGGAATAGTGTCAATGGAATTGGTACCCACTCGTCTTGAACGACAGAATTCAGCTGTGAACCTGTCTGGTCCTGGACATTTTTTAGTTGGCAATTAATTTTATTACCATGTCAATATCTCTGTTCAGAGTTTCTATTTCTTCCTGGTTTAATCTAGGCAAATCAAAATCACAATGAGATACCATCTCATGCCAGTCAGAATGGCAATTATTAAAAAGTCAGGAAACAATAGATGCTGGCAAGGCTGTGGAGAAATAGGAATGCTTTTATACTGTTGGTGGGAATGTAAATTAGTTCAACTATTGTGAAAGACAGTGTGGCGATTCCTCAAGGATCTAGAACCAGAAATACCATTTGACCCGACAATCCCACTGCTGAGTATATACCCAAAAGAATATAAATCATTGTACTATAAAGACACATGCACACGTATGTGTATTGCAACATTGTTTACAATAGCAAAGACATGGAACCAACCCAAGTGTCTATCAATGATAGAATGGATAAAGACAATGTGGTACACATACACCATGGAATACTATGCGGCCATAACAAGGAATGAGCTCATGTCTTTTGCAGGGACATGGATAAAGCTAGAAGCCATCATCCCCAGAAAACTAACACAGGAACAGAAAATCAAACACCACATGTTGTCACACATAAGTGGGAGCTGAGCATTGAGAACACATGGACGCAGAGAGGGGAACAACACACACCAGGGCCTGTGGAGTGTTTGGGGGGTGAGGGGAGAGAACTTACAGGATGGGTCAGTAGGTGCAGCAAACCACCATGGCACATGTATACCTATGTAACAAACCTGCACGTTCTGCACACGTATCCCATTTTTTTAGAAGAAATAAGGAAAAAAAAAGAAATTGTGGTATATATATGGCATATATATGTATATATGTATGTATATGTGGCATATATATGTATATATGTATGTATATATGTATGTGTATATATGCGTATGTGAATGTATATATGTATGTGTATATACACATATATACACACACATACACACATATATACCATGGAATACTACTCAGTCATAAAGAGGAACCAAATGATAACATTTGCAGCAACCTGGATGGGATTGGAGACCACTGTTCTAAGTGAAGTAACTCAGGAATGGGAAACCAAACATTGTATGTTCTGACTCATAAGTGGGAACTAAGCTATGAGGATATAAAGGCATAAGAATGATACAATGGACTTTGGGGTCTTAGGGGAAAGGGTGGGAGCAGAGTGAGGAATAAGACTACAAATTGGGTACAATGTATCTCGCTCGGGTGATGGGTGTACCAAAATCTCAGAAATTACCACTAAGGAACTTATTCATGTAACCAAACATCGCCTGTTCCCCCCAAAACCTATGAAAATAAAAAACAAAATAGAATAAAAATGCATATGTAAATAAGTTTAGAAAACAAACAAAAATGAAAGCCAACTGAAAAATACAAGCAACAAAAACAAAAATAGATAAATGGGACTTAATTAAAAGCTTCTGTTTGGCAAAATAAATAACCCACCAAGTGAACAACCTGCAGAATGAGAGGAAATATTTGCAAACTATGCAACCAACAAGGGACTAATATCCAAAATTTACAAAGAACTCAAGCAACTCAAAAAAATAATAACCTTATTTAAAAGTAGGTGAAGGACAGGATTAGACATTTTTCAAAGGAAGACATACAAATGGCCAAGCATGTTTTGAAAATGTTGAACATCACTAATTATCAGAGAAATGCAAATTAAAACCACAATGATATATCATCTTATACCAGTCAGAATAGCTACTATTAAAAAGTCAAAAACTAACTGATACATTGTTAGTTGGAACGTAAATTAGCACAACCTCTGTAAAAAACAGCATGGAAATTTCTCCAAAAAAACTAAATAGAAAACTACCATTTGATCCAGCAATCCCACTACTGAGTATTGCCCAAAGGAAAAGTCATCATGATATCAAAAAGATACCTGTACACATATGTTTATCACAGCACTCTTCACAATAACAAAGATATAGAATTATCCTAAGCATCCATCAATGAATGACTGCATAAAGAAAATATGGTATAAGACATAATGGAATACAATTCAGCCATAAAAGGAAAATAAAATCATGTCTTTTGCAGCAACATGGGTGTGAATTCAGAAACAGAAATTCAAATACTGCATGTTCTCACTTACAAGTAATGTGTATACGTGGACATTCGGTTTGGAATGATAGACACTGGAGACTTGGAAGGGTGGGAGGGGATGAGGAATAAGAAATTGCTTAATGGATACAATGTACATTATTCAGATGACATATATACCAATAGCCCAGACTTCATTGCTACGCAATATATCCATGTAACAAAATTGGACTTGAACAATTTTTATGGATTAAATTACATATGTAATTTATGTGTATAAATTATGTCTTAAATTTTTACATATAATAAAAGAAAGTGAAATAAAGACTTTTTCAGACCTGCAAAAGCTGAAAAAATGTACCACCAAAGGAAAAGGATACCTGATGAAAATATAGATTCACACAAAGGAATGAAGAGCAGAGGAAACGGTAATTACATGGGTATGTATGTAAGGAATTCTTCCTCTTATTATTTAATCTCTTTTAAATATAATTATTTAAAAACAAGTATTAACCATGTATTTTGGGATTTATTGCATATGCACAAGGAAAATGTATGATAACAACATGAAAGCTGGAAAGGAAGAAACATAATGTAGTTATACCATGTGCGAAGTGGCAATATACTATCAGTTGAACAAAGACTAATAAGATAAAGATGCATACTATAAACCTTGAAGAACCTGCTAAATAACAAAACAAACAGTTGTAGTTACCAAGCCAACAAAGAACATAAAAACTGAATCATAAAAATTAATCTAAAAGAAGGCAGCAAAGAGAGCATTGAGTTCTACCAGGAGGCCCGAGTTCCAGTCCTACTCTGTCTCCGGCTAATGGTAGGAATGCAGTCAGCTTTTCTCCCTGGATCCATTTTCCTCTCTGTAAAGCGAGGGGTTTGGACCAGAGTCTAGTCTAGGAACTGGACGATCTGCAAGGCTCCATGGAGCCCTAACATTCTAAGGCATCAGATCTTTTTACCAGAGATCACTGTGGAGGAAAAGTTAAATATTCAATTTGAAATCAATTGAACATGGACACAAACAATGGTCACCGAGTCCCAGAACGGATTGTGTGAGCCCCTTGAGGTGTTCATCCTGCGCTGTTTCGGAGAAATCTGTATTTCAATCTATTCCTATACATTAGTTATTGAAAAACAATAGACAATCGCAAAAACAAGTTGACCTTTTTGTGTTCCTTGAGCCCAGTGGCGAAGGGCCCTCGTGACTGGGCCTCATGCCAAACAACTTGTTACAAAAAGAGATAGGGTCCCAGACTCCACCCAAGCTTCATGAGACCTCTCCTCGTCTGTGCACTCTGGAACCCAGGCTGTTGCTTCCCAGTCTGGTGGCAAATCCTCCATAGTCTGGTGAGTGTAGTGTCTGACTCTAGATCCCAGGCTTTTGCTTCTTAGTCTGGTGGTGAATCCTCCATAGTCTGGTGAGTGAAAATATATATATATATATCTTTTTCCTTCCCCCCTTCCCATTGCAAGTTGCTTATTACGTCAATCTGCTTATTATAGCAATTTGCTTATTATATCATTGGCTTATTATATCTGCATTGTCATTTACATGGGATAAAGGTTGTTTATCCTTAAAGGTATTGTGTGTGTGCGTTTTCCTCCCCTCGCACGTCTCCTGCACAAAACAGTCACCTGAGATCTTAGAATTGAGAGCTTGGTTGGAGAGTTGAAGGAGGCTGAGAAAAAATGCCATTAGAACTTCCCTGTGGAAGGAAGATTGGATCAGGATTTAAGAACCCTGAACTCGAGTCTTCTCTTCTGCTGACCAGCCGAATGACAGCAGGCATTTAGATTTCTGGACCCTCATCCGTGCAGTCAGATGATTGATGAATCCTCAGCTCCTTATTGCTTCCAATATTTCAATTTCTGTTTCTAGATATCATCATCAATTGTTCCCAGGCACTTAGTCAGTACTCAGTAAAAATAAATTAAAATATGTCTCACAAACTCTGACCATAGTTTTGAAATTATATTAACCTTTAGGCAATTGTGTGTAAAAACATTTCAGCCAAGCCCTGGCTGGATAAAATGAATGAAGCCAACCAGCAACTTGGCAGAGGAAATTGAATGGTTATCCAAGGCAATGCTTTCTTCTTTCCATCACCATGGTTACACACAAACAATTCCAACTGTTGAGGGAAGTCTTCAAGACCCAATTCTCCTGCTGAATTTCCAACCCCCATGCTGTATATGATTTATGCTTTTATCATTAATATCTTCTCTATGCCCAAGTAGATTAAAAATAGGAAGGGATGGAAGGAGTATTTTCTGAAATGTAGCATATTGTGACCATTTGAGAAACTACTTTCATGTGGATCTGTTGACTGGGCTTAAAATTTGATCTGACTTCTATCTTTGACAAACAGAATCATAGAATTCTTCTTATGACTCCTTTCTTTTATTCCCCATGATTTCACCACACCACTCACAGCTGCTGAGATTTTAGTAAATTGAAGGTAACTGAGAATTACTACCAAAAAAGAGAAGTTTTTCACACTGTGTACTTTACAGGAAAAGCTCAAAAACAAAATAAGGATTTGATACACAGTTTCCTTAAAGACACAACTCAGTTCCTCTTGTTTCTCTGCCCACGGATGTGTTCTCCTCTCATCAAATGTGTCATTTTTCAAAACACAATAAAAATCCCCAGCCAAGCGCAGTGACTCATGCCTATAATCCCAGCACTTTGGGAGGCCAAGGCAGGCAAATTCCTTGAGGCCAGGAGTTCAAGACCAGCCATGGCCAACATGGCAAAACTCTGTCTCCACAAAAATGAAAAGATTAGCCTCTAGTCCCAGCTACTCGGGAGGCTGAGGCAGGAGGATCCCTTGAACCAGAGAGGCACAGGTTGCAGTGAGCTGAGATTGTGCCGCTGCACTCCAGCCTGGGTAACAGAGCAAGACTCCATCTCAAAATAATAATAATAATAATAATAATAATAATAATAATAATAAATCTCCCAGAGCAAAGCAGAACATTGTTGAGCAGAGCTTTGCCACTTCCCTGTATTCTCCTGTGGCTTTCAGACTGTGCAGAACTTAAGTAATGCAAAGAGATCATGCATGTATCAGCTAGATGCTTTAGCAGGCAAGAAACTGAAACTCAGTCCAAACCCAATTCAATATTTATTTGCAAATTTGTTTTCTTATGATACAGAATGTCCTCATGTAAGGTTTGGTTAGTTTAGTTCCTCAACAACGTCATCAGAGACTTAAGCTATTTTTCTCTCCCTGCTCTGCTGAACAAAGCATTTGCTTTATCTCGGGAATAGTACTTTCCTGGTCAGAGGCTGGGAAAACATATCCTTGATAATATCCAAGGGGAGAAAGGTCCTTGTTTTTCTCTGCAGAAACCTCAAGCAAGACTATTCTCCTTGCTTTATTTGCTATTACATCCTCAATACCTTCAGGGTAGCTATGAAGACCTTCTGCATGCCAGCTGAAAGTTATCTGCATATTCCCATTTCCTGGACAAATTGTAATTTTTCTCCATGTCCTTTTAGATTAACACTGACGGGCTTTAAAAATCAGTAATTGATAGAGGTCACAATCTTATGTACAAGGAGTTTTTAGCCAGATATTTGAAGTATCTAGTATGCGGTAAAAACTCAATAGATATATGTTGAATCAATGAAAGAATAAATGAAGCACATTGCCCTAAATTGAGTTGAGCCTGAATCAGTCACTGGTAAGGGAAAGGGAATAGCCATCATTACTTTCTTATCCAGGGGGAAATGACCATACATCAAATACAATCCCCATTGTAGAGAAGCCTTCCTTTACAGCGCCTTATCCTCACTATATAAAGACTGAAGCAAAAGCTTTAAAATTAAATTATTTTTATGTTAATGTCTGTTTTACTTCCCCTACAAGGTTAAAGTTTGGGATAGGTGCATTCTACTGTAATTACTGAACATGGAATAGAGGCAGGAGGAGGATCCCTATTCCTTCTATATAAGCAATTCCCAAAAGTCAGGGTGGGAGGCAAATTCCAGGAAAATTGATTCATTCAAGCCTCAGATGCCCTGTCTTTTGTTCTGATATGTTTTTGTGGTGGATAGAATCATGTCCTTCACAAAATATATGTTCAAGTCACAACTCCCAATACCTGTGAACGTGACCGTATTTGGAAATAGAATCTTCATAAATATAATCAGGTGAAGATGAAACATACTGAATTAAGGCAGGCTCTAATCCAATGACTGCTGTCTTTACAAGAAGAAAGAAATTTGACCAGGCACGGTCACACTCATAATCCCAGCACTTTGGGAGGCCAAAGTGGACAGATCACTTGAGGTCGGGAGTTCGAGACCAGCCTGGCCAACGTGGTGAAGCCCCATCTCTACTAAAAGTACAAAAATTACCCAGGCGTGGTGGCACATACCTGTAGTTCCACCTACTCAGGAGGCTGAGGCAGGAGAATTGTTTGAACCCAGGAAGCAGAGGTTGCAGTTAGCTGAGATGGTACAACTGTGCTCCAGCCTGGGCAACAGAGCAAGACTCCGTCTCAAAAAAAAGAAAATAGAGAGAGAGAAATTTGGATGTAGAACACAAGGACAATGCCATGTGATGACATAGGCAGAGATGGCAGTGATGTACCTACAAGCCAAGGGCATGCCAAGGATTACCAGCAATAACCAGAATCCAGGAAGAAGCAAGAAAGGATTCTTCCCTAGGCCTTTAAAGAGAAGATGAGGCTTACCCACCACCTTCCACATCACCCCTCTCCTCTCTCTGTCTCTAGTGTGCAACTGTGATGAGTTAGTTTTACTGACAACTTACATGGGATTTTATATTCCAAGTAAAGTTTTTCAGAATCTCTCCTGGCACCAAAGACCACCCAAATTAAGGAAACTCATAATAGTCTAGGGAGCTCCTTGTCCACCTAGATGGTCAGCTTTTTCACAACTGAAAACTTTCATGTTTTCATTCTAGAGTTCGTCCTGTGCAGTTTGTGGCAATAGCTCAGAGCCATACCTTATATCAAATCCCCAGAACGCTATTTCCATCCTTTCCTTTCATCTTTCTGAGGCGTCACAAAGCTCCCGGTCTAGAAACAGCCATCTAAGTCAACCTCCTTCTGACTAGACATTTGCAATTTCCAACGATCGGAGTCCAATGATCGGTCCCTTCTAGCACCTGGGCCGTGAGACATGCATACCACCCTGCCTCCCTGGATCTTGCTACTTCTGCTGCTGACATCTCATTTATTCATTCATTCTATGATGATTCCATTACCATCTATCATTAATTAATATCCACTGAGGACATACTCTGTGCCAGGTACTATTCCAGGCACTAGGAATACAGCAAGGAGAAAATGGACAATGAATGCCCATGTGAAGTGTTATTTCTAATAGGTAAAAATCATAAATAAACAAAGCATGCCAAGTGTTAATGGAGACCATGGAGGAAAATTAAGTAGGGCAATTAGAGAAAGGGGTTAGTGGGAGTGCAATTTTTGAGGAACAGTCAGGGTAAGCCAACTTCTGGTTATTACAGCAAATACAACTACAAACAGTACTTGCTTGCACAAATGCTATTGCTCTGAATGGTGGTAAGTTTTTCTTTTTTATTTTCTAGGAAGTGTCATTCGTCAGCAACCTAAATCCTCAGTTTCTCTTCCATTACTGTGAGGCAGCTTCTTTTCCCATCTTAGCCCTTCCACAATCATAATCTTCCCCCTCTTTGGAGCTAATGGTTGCAAACATTCTCGTGGCTCTGCTTGAGCTGTACTTTCTCTGAATATGGTGCACAGAACTGATATCCTCTCTATTCCAGATGGGCTCTGAGCAACACAGAATAAAATGGAACCATCACCTCTGACACTCCTTATTCTGCATACTTTCTTTCTTTTTTTATTTTAAAGATATTTTGCTACCTGAGAGCATAGATTCAAATTATCCTGAATATAGGGTGTAGACACAATTGTGTCCATTTTTCTTTTCTTTTTTTAACCACATTGCACTGTTGACTCATATGGAACCTAGAGTCAGTTTAATTGCGAAGAAATATTTATGTCTCCCAACTCTAACCCCAGGCTCTTTCCACTCTGCAGAGTCTCCTCCCTCTTGATTTCATTAGCTTTAGGAAAAATTTAATGAGTTAGGGCAGTAGCTGTGGCAGTCAGGACACGCAGTACGTAATGACCTCTAGGTATCCTTTGTGCTCCCTATAACTCTGCCTACTTTATGCTAGAGATTTGATTAACACCGTCCCAATCTGCAAAGCTTTAAAGTGCTGAGTTATCATCTGCCTATTTTTTCCCTGCTAATGTTTGAAAAGAAATCAATTGATGGCAGCTCATGTTTCTGTCCTTTTCGTCTCTTGCCAGAGGTGAATCCCACTGTTTCCGAGAGAGAACAGGCTGTGTGCCTGCCCTGCAGCCTCTCCAGCTGAGGATGGGATCACAAAGAAAATCCACATTCTCTTCTTACTGCCTTCTGACAATTAAACCACGTGGGATGGATGTTAAACCTCTCTAATATCCACTCCCAAGGTGTTCTTTTGTATGCTTTGCCTTTCAAAGTCAACAGGGACAAAACATCAAAACGGCAGTAAGATACAGTATACTACAGCTGTTATGAGAATTTAAATCCACCAGTTATTAGCTGCGAAATCATGAGCAAGTTACTCAACCACTCTGTGACTCTGTTTCCCCTCTGTTAAATGGAGTCAATAATAGTAGCTACTTTCCAAGCACACTGTAAGCATTAAATGAGCTCAAATGTGTAAAGCACTGGGTCAGTAACTAGCACATAGCGAATACTATGTATGTGTTAGCTTCCATTTGGGGTTAGAATTAAATACATAAATTTGTGGTTTACTTCCATTTAGGTTGGAGGCAGCTCTGTGTTTTTCCTAGGAGAAACAGTGATATAGCAGGCTGTGAAGTCAGACAGATGAATAATATCTGAGCTCAGTTGCATGACCTTGGAAACATTATTTACCTTAGGTAAGCCTCAACCTCCTCATCTGCCTAACAGTGATAATAACACTGCCTTTACAGAGCTGTTGTAAGAACTAGGTGAGTTCAGTGTTCACAGGGCTCCTATTGAAATTGCATATTAAGTGTATGGCTTTGGATGTACAAATTGTAATGTGTATCCTTGATGGGAGAAGATGATTGCACAACAAATATGCTTCAGTAGAACCAAAACTTCTTTCTTGTTTCATGAGAATATTTGCTTATCAGACTGATCATTCACTTTTCAAAGCTAGCTAGGTGCCTGGCAAAGAATGTTTATAGAGCATACCTCTGTGTGTAAAACCAAGGGCAACGTGGGTCAGACAGTTAACCCAGAAGTGAGCCTTGCCCAAGAAATGCTTTCACTATACTGCCATCCCTGAATCACTCAAAATGAATTTGTGTCCTTGTTCATCTAATTTTCCTAGTAAATATCATCAGTCACCTTGAAGTAGGTCATTTCCTGCTGGTAAACAGCCCTTGACAAGGCTATAAGCAGTCAGTGTTTACTACCTGATCATTAATCCCTAAAAATGCCCTATACCCAAATTCTTAATTGCTTACACAAATGATTTCTATGGGTGATTAAATATGAGAGGGAATCTGCAGCAACTGCTAATAGCAAGGTAGTTCTTTGTGACATTATGGCTACACTCCTCCCTCAATCCCAGGAAACATTGAGTGAGAAGTTGAGAGAACTGTGACGGTCGTGAAGACGGGGGTCAGAGAGTGGGGACTGTGTCCTGCCTTGTCTGCAGGAGACATGGAGACAACCAATCTGAAGAAAGAGAAAAATGAGAGAGAAACTGATGGGAACAAATGAAAAATGAAGACAGAGATAGTTAGGATAAGTTTTATTGCTTGTTCCAGCTGTTCCTGGAGCACATCTGCAGTCATGCTCTGAGATGCCATGAGGATCCCTAGCATTTGAATAATAAGATCCCTTTTTTTTCATTAGGCTAGTTAGAAACCTGTCACTGAAAAAAAAGAAATTCCAGAAAATATATTTTCTTCTTCCCTTTGATACTGCCTTCGTGATGGATCATTTAAATCCAAGGACATCTCCTATTTTTCCTTTAAAGTAATGTATGTTTCCTCCATGTTTATGTTATAGTTAGAGATGAGTGCCTAGGATTTATGCAATCTTGGCATTTCCTGATACTGGCTAATTGTGAGGCTTGGGAGTGGGTTATCTTTGCTGCCAAATGTCAAGAACACCTGGATCTACCTGGAAACAGAGCCAGTGCTAATTAAGAAGTGATGCCAGGAGTGCAGGCTTGTTCATGCTGCACTTCTTGTCACCGATCTACTATTTATTACAGGATATGGGTCATTATGGGGATAAGAGAGGTTCTGTGTAAGTAGGTGGACTTAGAAAATTGACTTCCTGCTTCTGTGGTGCTGGTGAGAATCCTGGGGTCAGCAGAGCTTCCTCAGATTCCCTATGCAAGGCCAGTTCCTATCTTCCCCACTTTACCTTGGCAAGCACAGAGAGACATGGTTACTAAGCAGTAACATCTCCCTGAGGTTGCATCTATGGTTAGTTAGTGAAAACAATATTAGAAAGGTCTAGTGGGTTTTGAAAACCATTTTGAAAAACCAAAATTTCAGCCAGGCACAGCGTCTCAGGCCTATAATCCCAGCACTTTGTGAGGTCGAGGTGGGTGGATCACCTGAGGTCAGGGGTTTGAGGCCAGGCTGGCCAACATGGTGAAACCCCATCTCTACTAAAACTACAAAAAAAAAAAAGATGGGCATGGTTACAGGTGCCTGTAATCCCAGCTACTTGGGAGGCTGAGGCAGAAGAATTGCTTGAACCCAGGAAGTGGAGGTTGTAGTGAGCCAAGATTGTGCCACTGCACTCCAGCCTGGGTGATGGAACGAGACTCTGTCTCAAAAAAACAAAAAAACAAAAAAAAAAAAAAAAAAGAAGAAGAAGAAGAAAAGAAAAAGCAAAAATTCATCATGTTTGTGAATGTGAGGCAAGGTGACACAGATTAAAGTGGAGCAATGACTTCCTGTTCTCTTCCCGTATTTCTCACCACTTCCTTCCCATGATCCTATGGCCCTGTCTTGAGGGATTCACTATAATTATTCTGTCTGATTCTCCATTCAAAGGCAACTTTTGAGCAAATGTGTAAAGTAGTGGTTCAATGTCCTCCACCTGAGACTGAGACAGACCCCCCCCCCCCCCCGCCGGCGCTGTCCACCCAACCCCTTTCTTAAGGGCCTGCCGGCCCCGCTAATCATGAAAATAAAGGAAAATCCTGAGTTTCTTAGAGGAAAATGCCAGGCACCTAGCTAACTTTGACAAATAAATGAGCAACCTGACAAGTAAGAAAGTAATAATAGCTTAAAACGGTAGCCAAAGAAGTTACAGCCACAAAATACTTGGTTCCTCACAAAAACTAAAGATAACAACATATGTCCTTGAGTTGTTTTTCAGAAGCCTGGACACCCACCAAAGAGAAAATACTGTCCACTGGCACATCAATTTCAGATAAGGGGAAACTGAGGACAGTATGAACTCTGACAGTTATTTTTTGTTCTAAATTTATTCTTGAGGGGTCTGAAGGAAGTCATGCCCACAGGCCAGACCTCAACGTTCCTTTCTGCTGACCCCAAGTTTTTAGACAAAGCTTCACTTCCATAGCCAATCAGAATCAGGGAATCTTTGAATCTACCTATGACCAGTAAGCCGTCACTTCAAGATACTCCACCCTTTTAGGCCAAACCAATGTATAACCTCCATATATTGTTTTGGAATTTCGCCTGTAACATCTGCTTTCCTGAAACGTATAAGCCCTGCCTTTTCAAAGCCTTGCTTGTAAGCCATCAGGGAGGTCAGGTCTTAAGTGTGAGCTGCCCAATTCTCCTTGCTGGTTGCCCTGCAAATAAACACCCTCCTTTTTCGCCCTTCAAAACTTCAGTGTGGATGTTGGCCTTACTGAGCTGGGCAAGCAAACCCCAGTTTGGGTCCATAACACACCCACTCATCATGCTGTCCCTCCGTGCCTAGAGCCTCAGACTTGACTTCCTTGCCAGAGTCTTCATCTCCCCCATTAGGGGTCCAGGCGTTTCCAGCCTTGCTTCTCCATCCTTCATCCTCATGTCAGTTGCCTTCCATGTATTCACTGTTCTGTTTTCTGTTGGTTTCCCAGTAGTTAAATTATCCCTTTTTTGCAATATACTTTCAAACAAATGTCTGGTGAATAAAATGCCAATTTCAAAGAAATGCCTTTCATAGTAGAATTGCAGGCAAAGTGTCAGACAAGTGGGAGAGTGGGGTCTTTTGATGCTCTGGGCATAAATAGTCTGTTATCTATGCTTTGGACCAGCTTCTATGTCTCTGTATCTGAGTCCACATATAAGAATTCCAAAGTGCAGCAGAGTGCTTAGGCTTATTTTATTTCCTGCTGTTTTGTATTTATTGAGGGTCTTTTCATCTGAAGTTTAAACTACTCCACAATAATATACTGTTTCACTTAACCTAAAAAGGAAAGTTTGAGTAATTCAGAATGTTGGGCATGCTTAAGAGCTCCGGCTAGAAATAAATATTTATACAAATCCTACAATGTCTAACACATTCCCTTGCACAAAAAGGAAAAAGAGTGAGGGGAAGACAAGATTTTATACATACATACACGCATGTATATATGTATTTATATGTGTGTATGAATTATTATATTATTATAATATATAATGCAAATATATTATAATATAATATGGTATGATTACATAATATATTATGATTATCATCTATTATATTAATTGTAATTATTATATATAATTATTATATTATATAGTATATATTTTATTATATAATTATATGTAATTATTATAATTATATTATAATTAATATATATTTATTATATGTTATATATATTTTTATATATATAAATGTACCTGATACTGACACTGGTTGAAGAGCTTTCAAACTTTCACGCCAGCTCCTGAGGCATAGTCTTTAAGAGATGTAGAATTTATAGCTAGCTTCACCTGGACTTGAGTTACTGATCAGTTCTTGGCACTGACATAATGAATAATTGAATTCATGATGCATGGAATAGAGAGTCACTAAGGATGTACTATGTGCCAGACACTGGGATAGACTATACCATCCCCTGCTTATAGCTTTGTGTTTTCCATTCACTGCCTAGAAAGACTGTATTAAGAAATGCTTTGGGTATCTAAGAACAGAGACTACACCATGTGTATGTCATTTATATGAGATCTTATAAATGATCTTATGAGATCTTAAACTTTTAATTGCTGATGAATTGATTGACACTTTGATTGCTAACACATATGGAAGGGAGGCATCTGATACACATTTTTGTGTTCATGTCTCAAAATAAAGTAGGGGAAGAGTATAACCCAACATTGAAGTAGAACAAAATAAAGTTATGATCAATGATAATGAGATAATTTTCCAATAATTTGCAACTAGCCTAAGAGAGTTATTTAGCTGTCAGTACCCAGAATGATACTTTTTTTTTTAAATTCTGGGGTGTTAACCAAGTTTAAATTCTTCTGGCATGTTAGGTTTTATAATGGATTCCTCCTAATCAAACACTAGTTGCAATGGTTTCTCTTCTATTGCAGCACAGTAAACTACTCCAAAACTCAGTTGTTTAAATTAATAATTTGTTCTTACCTTTCATAGTTCTGGGGTTACTTCGACCAAGCTAGGTAGTTTTTGGTTGAGATCTCTCACGTCAGTGGAGCTGTGACTATCTGAAGCTTAACTGGGCTGAACGATTAAAATAGTGCACTTATGGCTGGCAGTTGATGTCAGTTAAAGACTGGAAGCTGAAGGGGAGCTTTAAACCAAAACACATGGCCTCCATGAGGCTTGGGCTTCTCATAGCTAGATTTCATGGCAGCTGAGTTACAAGAGGTAGAGTCAGACAACCAAGCTTTCCAAGAGGCTCAGACAAAAGCTACAAGGCTTCTAATCTCAGAAGTTATCACTTCTGAAACACTTCTTGTTTAACAGTAAGTCACAGGATGAGCCCAGATTCAAGCGGAGAGGGCTACATAAGGCTAGGAATACTGGGAGGCTTGGCTCATTGGAATGCCATTTTTAGAGGCTAGCTACCACCATCAATATTCTGGCTACTAATGATTCATAAGACTTCCACATGCAAAATACTCTCACTTCTTCTAAGACTTCCAAATCTCATCCCAATATGGCCCCTGGCTGAGGTATGGAAGTCCAGGATCTCATCCTCTAAACCAGGTCTAGGTAAGAATAAGCTAAGTATAGTTCTCCAGGTGCAAGTTCTCAAGTAGCAGCAATTCTCTTCCAGTTGGCTATTACTACATAACAAGCCACTCAAAGTCCTCTGGCTTATAACAAACCTTATTTGTGAGTCAAGGATTCAGAAAAGATACAGCTGAAGGGTTTGTCACATGGCACCAGCGAGAGCAGCTGGGGCTTGTAGATCACTTCCAAAATGGCTTTTTCACTCACACATCTGATGCTTCAGTGCTACCTGATGTCTCTTTCTCTCCTCCCTTGCTCATTTCTCTCTCCCTCCCTCCACAGCATCTCAGCCTCTAAGATAACTTCATGTGACTTTGGCAGAGTGGCCTCAGGATAGTTGGACCTCTTATTTGGTCACCGGCTCTCCCCAATGATGTTCTTGAAAGTCCCAGACCATCTCTTCTGGCATATTACATTGTCAAGCCAAGTCACTAAGACCAGCCCAGATTCAAAGGTAAGGAAATAGATTCCATTTCTCAATGGGGTGATGACATGCTTGTGCCTGAAGAAAGGGATTGATGGTGGCCCTCTTGGAGGCAGACTAACAAGTATTCCTTATTGCATACCAAAAACATGGGGATCTCCTAGGAAAATAACTCCTCTACTCTTCTCCCAGGTCTCAGCCTAAATGTCACTTCCTCGGGGCAGCTTTCCTTGATTCCCCTAGAATACTTAGGTGCACCTTTTGAATGCTTATATAATAAGCAGCCATATCACAGCAACTGTCACTACCTTTTAATAAAATGGCTTATTTAACTATATGTTTCCAGGACTAGTTGCTGCAATGAGCATCTGTCTGGCTCACCACTGCATACTTAATACCCAGCATAGTACACCGCACGTGATCGACCCTCAACAAATACTTAATGGAATAAAAATGGAAAATGATTATGTCCACAGCCAACCCTGCTGGAGCTATCATTTGGTTTCTAGAATCAGAACTGAATTCTTGGTCTTCATCTTTCCCTTTTATTTCCTCCCCCTTTAACTTTTCCCTAAATGTATAAGAGCAAGTTTTCATGTTAATAGCATCATCAGGACTTGTCCTGAGCCCATTTTTTCTGCTGCAGCTCCTGTGGGCTGGAGGAGTGATTAACATGCGTAAGACAGAGAAGGGAGGGGCCCTAAGCTGCTCCTGAAAATGAACCTCCCATGATGCACCAGCCACGAGTTTAATAGGGAGCATGATCTTCAATTTGCTGAGTGTAGCTCTACAAGGGCCCTGAGCTGGGCTTGTGACATGCCATTTCTCAGAGGATTTCTACTGCTGCTGCTGCTACAGGGAAGGATTGATGACTCTGATAAGATATTTGAACACAGCCCTCTTATAAAACAGAAGGGATGGGGTTGTCAGGCTAATTGGGATGGCAGGCAGGTGTATGTGCATACCATACATAATAATGCATGCATATTATATATGTAGTATAAAAGGATAGAATAGTTGAGGATAAAGCAAAAGCCAAAAGGACAATGGCAACAGGCAATCTAATCCACTTAATGGGTCAAGGAGCTCAGAGCTGAGCCGCAAATGCATCATTTGATAACGGTAATGAAAAAGACAGCAATCTATATCTACAAATAGCATTAAGGCAGATTTAGTTTAGAGGCCAAACTAAGTTGATCTGAAATTTATGAGACTGGCTGTCTCGCAGATATGCTTGGCGAGAGAGGTGCATTCGATTCCTCCTTTTTTCCTTCAGAGCTCACTGTGAGTTAGATTTTGTTTCTGAGGTGGGTTTTCCCAATATGTGGAGCTTTTTTTTTTCAATGACAACTAAGTGTTTTGCTGCCCAAGCTTATCTTAGTTGTAAGGATGCCAGTTTTACAAGTGGGCAACAATTATTTTAATTGCCCTTTTGGGCATTTCATTTCCGTGTCCAGTCTCTGTGGCTCTCCTACTTGCAAGGAAACAGGAGCACACATACAAGCGCATGCACACCACACACACAGTTAAAACTTGCAGGTGGCTTGAGCTGGAATTTGTAGTAAGGCATGTGTCTGAGTCATGACTTAGCAGCTGGTCCTAGAAAATATCTGAACTATGTGTCTTGATGATGTGGACAGTATGTTTCATGTCTGCAAACCTCATCACAATATTCTGGGCAAAATGCTGTTGGAAACATGCCTTATTTTCAACCAAAGTTCTCGTACATCCTCCACAGGAATGACAGTGCATTGCATTGCAAATCTGCAGGGTGCGTGAAGGTTTTTTTCTTCTTATGAGTCCTCAGTCAATATCAGGTAGCACTCACAAAGGGTAATGAAGTCTGCTTTCAACACAGCGATGTTCCTGTAATTATGGGCTGATTGACCTTCACTTTGTGCTGTGCCTGCAAAGAAAGGGGACCCTGATCTATTGTACAGCACAGAATATGTGCAAGTCAGATGCCTTGGAGTAAGTAATGAGCTTGTTCTTACCACAGATAGTGGAAGGTTTCACTCTAGACTTACTCACAATTCAAGAATATATAACAGTCCACCAAATCCGAAGTTTGGGAAGGGATATGGGGATATCAGTTTTTAAAACAGCCACCCCAGGATTTAGATCTTTACCTCTCTTGTCAGAAACCTTATAACAAGCGAAGTAACTTTTTTGACTTATTTCAACCTAGGCACATACTGCCTTGTGAAGGAAATATTCATTCTACATAAGATGATGCAACTGTATGGATAAGTTCTCACCCCTCTTTCATGCTTTAGGTTCTCTCTGCTTAGGTAACTACTGTAATGAATAAACTCAGAAATATACAATGATTCAAGTACCATAGACATGTATTTCCTGCTCATCTAACAACCCAGAGGAATTTCAAGGAATCAGGGCTGGGTGGTGGGAAGGAATGCCCTGCCCTACACAGGCACTCAAAGAGGAGGCTGATGGAAGCTTTTTCAACATATGATGTCCATAGACTCCCTGGAGGTTTCCATCCCAGTCAGCTGGATGCAGTAAGAAGCATAAAAAAGCCCACGTGAAAGGTTGCATGAACTATGACCACATCAATTCTCCTCACACATTCCTCTGGCTAGAAGAAATCAGCCACACCTCACAGCAAGGGAGGCTGGAAATGTCACCTAACTGGGTGCCCAGGAGATAGAGAACATGGATAATGGTGATCAAATAGCAGTCTCTTCCCGTCTCTGTCCTTTTAGTGTTGGAGTTCCCAGTTTCTCAGGGTCTCCCTCGATGTTGTAATAGAACATGCTCTCCCTGGACCCTTTTTTAGGATGCAAGGATTTGTATATGTGCCATAATTTCAAATGTCCAGCCAAAACTCACTTTCTATTTCAAGGTTGAGACTCCAAAACCCTACTCTACATGCATCTGATTGTCTAATAGGCATCTCAAATGTGACAAATATAAAACCAAATTTGTTATCTAAACCCCATCAGTAAAATGGAGGTAGTAATAGTATCTATTCATAAGGGTGTGGTGAAGATTAAATGAGTCATTACATGCAAAACACTTTTAAAAGTCCCTGGAACATAGTGAATGCATAACAAATGTTGGCTATTATTATTATTATTCCTGCCCCCCCACACCCCATTCTTCTCCTACAAACCCTCCCCCGTCTCACAGCACCATCACCTAAGTAATAGACCATATTGGAAGTCATAGCTGCCCACTCCTTCTTTCTCAGCTCTTACCCTCATCCAGTCACTTTCAGATTATTAGAAGAGCTGCTGCCTGATCTTCATTCCCAGTGCTAGGCTGTCTCAGACACTTACTACTTCTGAGCTGCACAGTTGCAAAATCCTGCTACGTGATCACCCCTTCTCTGTTCTCTTCTTCTTCTAACCCTCCTTCAACAATATTGACAGAGTAAATAGCTTAAAATTTCCTAAAAGATGTTCTCAAACACTTTAATGGCTTTTTATTGTCTATAAGTATAAAACCCACTCTCCTTAAAGCTAAAAAGTTGGGTCAAGCCAGATTGGAAAGGCTCTGAACTCTATCCTGGTGCCCACACCCCCCTCTTCCCTTTTTCTATCTCAATCATAGCCAGCTACCACACTTTTCACTCCCTCTGTGTCTTGCTGATTTTCGTCCTTGTACCTATAAGTTCATCCTTTGTTCTTTCTCTTAAATTTCTCACACTCAATTCATATATCACCCCATCAGAGGGGCAGTCCACCCCCAGTCAGAATTCATTTGGTATGCCTTCATTTTCCCTACTACCATATTATTAAAACATCTATCACTTATCAGTTATGATTTGTCCTGAAGTTAACTGAGCCTGAGTCCTCTGTTTGACTATGAGTGCTTGAATGCTCCCAAGTGGAGTTAGCCATCACCACCATGATACATTAATTTATTTTTTAAAGTTTCTCAGCTCACTGAAATATACATAGAGAATTGTATTTTTACCCCAGTAAAACCTTCAACTGGGCTGTGTTGATTTCTCTACCACAAAGGGCAGTGGCTCCCTTTACAACATTGTAGCAGGTTCAGTCAATATCTAGTACCTGTTAGATACAAGAATATCTCTTGGTCTGGATCCAAGACACCTGCTCCTTCTTTTTCTAGCCTGAAGTTCCTTAAGTATTGGGAGAAAGGATAGTGGATGAGAATCTCCTTACATGGTAGGGGCTCTCTCTGGACTCACTCTGGTTCAGTCTAATGTGGCTTCCAGTTAATTGTGTGAATGATATTTCCAGGAAGAGAATGGCTTTGATCCAGCCCCCTCCATAACTGAGGACCTCTCCCAGAAGGGTTCCACCATCTGAACACACCCCGCCCCCACCTGTGTTTCCAGGTCAAGCCATGCACTGTTTGGTTCAGTTGTTCACTAGGCAGACTACAACTGCTGCTTCTCCACCAAACCTGGTGCTCTTTGCATGGAGCTGCCGGGACTGCTGGAGCCAGGTCCTCTCTGACACCTTCTGAGTAAGGCCTATGAAGAACTGGGATGAGATAAAAATTACCCCATCTTTTCCCCTAACACTTTACACCACAATATATTTCAAGTGTGTTTGCATGGCCTACTCCAGAAGGCCTTTCATCCTCAGAAACCTCCAGATCTAAACTCTCTTGGTTTAAGGATGGCCCCAAACCTCAGGGAACATGTGAGAGTCTGGGACTGAAAGGGACGATGTAGGCACTCCTACACTGGGGCTCCAGCATGGCCTTCTAGCACCCTTAAGTCATAGTGCCCTAATTCAAGATTGAGACTCCAAAACCCCACTCTACATCTATCTGAGTATCTAATAGGCATTTCAAATGTGACAGATATAAAACCACAGTGGTTTTAGTCATATATTCAGTATTACATGTAGTTAATTTAATTGAACAAATATTTGTTATTTGTTCAACACAGTATTCAGTATTACATATAGTTAATTTAATTGAACAAATATTTGTTAAATGTCTACTTCCTACTGAGCTCAGCAGCTCGGAGTATTTTCGGGAACTTGACAGCTCAGCACACACCCAGTCGAGGGATGAGATGCCAACCTCCACAGCTTGAAGTTGCCTCCAATCTTTACAAGAAATTCTTTTAGAACTTCCTTTGCCTGATTTTAGGGATGGGAGGTCATAGCTTCTCACCTGGAATATTGCTCTGCTCGTGTAGCCAAGACTGTCCTACCTTTCCTTTTTGCTTGTTTGCTTGTTTGTTTGAAATAGGATCTCCCTCTGTGACCCAGGGTGGAGTATAGTGGCAAGATCATAGCTCACTGCATCCTCAAACTCCTGGGCTTATCAGTCCTTCCACTCAGCCTCCCAAGTAGCTGGGACTACAAAAGCATGGCCCATGCCCAGCTAATTTTATAAAATGTTTTGTAGAGATGGGGTCTCACTATGTTGCCCATGCTGGTCTTGAGCTCCTGGCCTCAAGCCATCCTCCTGCCCCTGCCTCCCAAAGTGCTGGGATTACAGGTGTGAGCCAGGGTGCCCACCCCTCCCCAACCTTTTGGTCCCCTTCTCCTGAAAGGAGGGAGTGGTGCGATAAGAGGTGAAGTGGAACCTGCACTGCTCTGGTCTCCCAGTAAGCCCTGGGGAAATGACACTGGCCTCGTTTGCTGAAGAGCTTCTTTGGGATGGAATGTATGTAGGGCCTTTTCTTCAGCTTTGGGCCTTGGCTAAATTCAGGGTCAAGAAAAACCTCATTGTGATACACTATAAAATGCCTTATATATGTAGACTTCTGCTGGCCTTAACAGCGTTTTCATAATACATTTCTCTAAGTATATGTCTCCCTGCAGACACTGGAAACTCTTTAAAGGAATATATCTTCTTCATTTGCTACCTCCATTTCTTAGCACAGTACTGAGCATTTTGTGGGTGTTCAATGACTGTCCGATATATTATTTTCTAACCCCCAAGAAAGTTGAAGTCTCATGATCACAAGATGCCAAGCTCCTCCTATTTCAGAAAACAAAACTCAGGTCCAGAAAAATGAGGTCATTTATCCAAGGGCACCCAGCTAGGTGGGATTCCATTTCACACACAAGTTCATACACTTAATGGTGCAGCAGAAGCCTAAGTAAGCCAAGCATATCTGATGACTGGCCTTTGGAGGAAAGAAAGTGGGTAACAGAAAACACTGCACAAATTCTAAAAGTTGATTTTTGCAGATGAAGCACATTTTTCATGCCCTGATCTGGGAGGGTTTGCCAGTGTGTACCGTGACTAATTCCTGTTGGCCCAGCCTAGACTTCCTGTTTTCAGGGCAGCATGACAGATTTGTTGGTAGAATTTGGCTTTAATTCATTTCAGGCTGATCCTGGAAACCAGAGGCTTTGTCATGTCTCATGGCAACATTAACTCCATTTTTCTGCCTTCACTTCTTCTATTATAAGCAGAGGCCACTCAATAGGGCAATCTTAACTGCCTGCTGAAGGTGACAGCCAGAAGTATAAATAACTCTTCTTATTTAGTCTTTTATTCTTTTCTGGGAAAAGTAGCGATCTTCTTCTCTTATCTCTCAAGTGGATCCAAAGCTGATTAAATTCATTCAAGACAGCTTACATCTTTCTTGGTGAAACAGAATTTTCAGGACAGGTTGTCCGAGGAGGGGTGACTCCTACGGTGTCATCGGATGAACCCACAGTGACTCAGGGTCAATAAAAGATTTTCTATGGGGTCCAGTCATGTCCACATTTAACTCCATCTATTAGAGCATGGAGTGGTTGAAACCTGAGATATTATCCAGGAAGGTTTTACTTCTGCTTTGTCTGTAAGCCAAAAAAAAAAAAAAAAAAGCAGCTCACTTATTCAGAATTCCCCAAGTCAGGGTGGAAAGGAAGACAGGTGGAAAACAGAAGTCTGCAGCTGTGCCCAGAGCCTTTCACACGGGGGTGGTTGCATGGGGCACTCTGGACAATATGCAATGAAGAGTGGTCTCTGGGCACAGATCCCACGGAGGGAATAGTCAGTGAGTCAACAGGCTGTCTGCATGGGTACCTGCTGTATTGTTCACCTTCATGCATGGAGTAAGGCCTGATCTAAAAACTACTCCCAGCCCAAAGCCATCCCTGGCAGAGAAATAGAAGTCACAACCCTTTATTAGCTGGTGAGTCCTGTGCCCAAACATGAACCAATTGTCATGGTCAGAGAGACACAGAACACTGGTTGGCCATTGTTATACCCACACCCAAATCTGTGAAGGGAAAAGGAGCACACAGTGAATGGCAGAGCAGCACCCACAGAGATACGGGGGCAAGGGAGAAGGCATTCCCTAAAAAGAGGAGCCTGGGCAGACACCCATCCATCAGTAAAGACCCCTATACACTTTTTTATTTATATATTAAAATGCTCTCATTTTACCTAAGATATTACCTAAGACAATTTTGATATTTCATATGACATTTAGGGATTTTATGTAATGCCTAGTGAATCTGTTGGACGTCATATGGAAATATATTTTTCCAAAGACTGTTAGGCTGTGTATATCATACTCAAGAATTGTACACACTGGCTACCTTCTACACTTTTCCAACAACATACCACCTGTCAAATATCTACATCAAGTGTCCTGTCTTTCCCAATCAATTTCTTTATTTTCCATCTCTAGGAGTCGCATGAAAAATATTTAGAAATAAACAAGTACTTCAGGATGGAAAAGATGGGGAAGACGTATTGCTATTGATTGGGCATACTTATCTATGGGAAAATGTGAAATATAACAGGACATCTAGAGAGTCTAAGAGTAACTGATTATTTTCAAATACATTTCCAGAAAGCTAAGCACTAGCAGAATTTTCTGAGACAAAATCTAATTCTTACAAGGTCTATTAAAGGAGAGGCTGTTATCTTTATGTAGGAGCTGGAAAGCTGGAAATTGCCTTCCACTGAATACTTCTCTTTATTCTTCTTATGATACTGGACTCGTAACTATTACCTCTATGACACAATTGCTCAGTACTGCAAAGGGAAAGCTAGACTGATTTCCCCATTCATGACATAATGTGACTTGGAGTCCCCACTGCTATAAGCAATGCAACAGAGAAGGAAGACAGAGGCGCCTCCCCTTATTTTCATTTTACTCTTAAGTAAATGTGGACAGCCAAGAATTATAAGTGCTCATAATGAGGTGTTCTTGCAAGATTTAATGTGTTTCTAGGCTGCCATCAGTATAACTGTGAGGCTTTGGTATTTCTTATAAATGGGTCTTTCTTTTCAAAGAACATTTTAGTTACTTTCTGTCCAAGGATTCACTTAAGCAAAACCTTAACCTAAGGGATAATAAAACAATAATATTCCTTTTTACTTTGTAATTCTCCTCATCCAACAAATACTGACTAATAGAAGGAAGGTCTTCTCCACCCCAGATCATTTTACCCTTTAACTAATAATAATAATAGAAGGAAGAGATGAGAGGAAGATGCTAGTGTTTATCAATTAGAGGGTGGACAACGCTTTAGTAAGGCAAGGTGGAAAAGGGGAAAAGAAACTACAATTTTTTAAATGTATGCTTCATTCCAAGCATTCTCTTAGATGTGGGGTTGACAAAGGTAAATATAAAAAGATTTCCAGGCCGGGTGCAGTGGCTCATGCTTATAATCCCAGCACTTTGGGAGTCTGAGGCGGGCAGATCACAAGGTCAGGAGTTCAAGATCAGCCTGGCCAACACAGTGAATCCCCATCTCAACTAAAAATACAAAAATGAGCTGGGCGTGGTGGCAGGTGCCTGTGATCCCAGCTACTGTGGAGCCTGAGGCAGGAAAATCGCTTGAACCCGGAAGGTGGAGGTTGCAGTGAGCTGAGATCACGCCACTGCACTCCAGCCTGGGTAACAGAGCAAGATTCTGTCCCAAAACAAACACAACAAACAAACAAACAAAATTCCCATCCCTCAAAGAAATCACAGGTTAGCAGGGAAGACAAACATGCACATTAGCTAGAAAAGTGCCTCACACATTGAAGACGTCTTTTAAATGCTTGTTGGCCTGATAATTTACCTATGATAAAATTCAAATTCTGGCTCTACCACTAACAAACTCTGTGGTGTTGCAAAAGTGACTGAACATCTCTGTGTTATTGGGAACCACTTTGCACAGCACCTGGCACATAAATGTAATCGTAGTTCATATTATCATTGCTGTTGCCTTCGGCTCCCTTCACCTCCTGTCCTGGCCCCTCTTCCTCCCTTCCTTAAAAACCCATTTTCCAGTCATCCCGAGCCAGGAGCCCCGTCCCAGGCCTGCCATGGTGCTTCACATCTCTGAGTCTGTGGTTTTCTTTCTATTTTGTTCATCTCGATTGGGTTTCCCAACCTAGTTGTGAAGTCTCTATGGGGAGGCACTATGGTTTTTCACCTTTTTAATCCCAGCACCCAGCACACTTCCTAGAACAGTAGGAAGTAGACATTTAACAAATGTAGACATGTAACAAATATTTATTCAATTAAATTAACTATATATAATACTGAATAAGGCTGGGCACAGTGGCTCATGCCTGTAATCCCAGCACTTTGGGAGGCTGAAGCAGGTGGATCACCTGAGGTCAGGAGTTCGAGACCAGCCTGGCTAACATGATGAAAGCCCGTTTCTAATAAAAATACAAAAAATTAGCCAGGCACGGTGGCGCACACCTGTAATCCCAGCTACTCGGGAGGCTGAGACAGGAGAATCACTTGAACCCAGGAGGCAGAGTTTGCAGTGAGCTGAGATCACACCATTGCACTCCAGCTTGGGCAACAAGAGTGAAACTCTGTCTCAAAAAAAAAAAAAATGCTGAATAGTATGACTAAAACTATACACTACCAAAGTAGAGAAAGAATAATGGATTTTTCATAGAGAAAGACTCATGGAAGGTTTCACATAGAAGCAAATGGCTTAAGTTGTGAATTTTGAAAGATAAATTCATCAAGGGATGGAGGTTTGGCCTATGCAGATGTAGTTGGCTTAAGAAAAATACAAGTATTACCAGGGGCAGTGGCTCACACCTGTAATCCCAGCACTTTAGGAGGCCGAAGCAGGCAAATTGCTTGAGCCCAGGAATTTGAGACCAGCCTGAGCAACATAGAGAGACTCTGTCTCTATAAAAGATTTTTAAAAGTAACCAGGCATGGTGGCACACACCTGTAGTCCCAGCTACTCAGGAAGCTGAGGCAGGAGAATCAACTGGGCCCAGGAGATGGAGGCTGCAGTGAGCTATGATCAAGCCTGTGCACTCCAGCCTGGGCAACAGAAGACGACTTTGTCTCAGAAAAGAAAAGGAGAAGGAGAAGGGGGGAAAAAGGGAGGAGGAGAAGGAGGCAGCGGTGGCGGCAGCAGAGAAAAAAAAACGAAGCCGGGAGCAGTGGCTCATGCCTGTAATCCCAGCACTTTGGGAGGCTGAGGCGGGCAGATTACTTGAGGTTAAGAGTTCGAGACCCACCTGGCCAACATGGTGAAAGCCTGTCTCTACTTAAAAAAAAAAAAAAAAATACAAAAATTAACCAGGCATGGTGGCGTGTGCCTGTAGTCCCAGCTACTTGGGAGGCTGAGACAGGAGAATCACTTAAACCTAAGAGGTTGCAGTGAGTCAAGATCGCCCCACTGCACTCAAGCCTGGGCAACAGGCAAGACTCTGTCTGAAAGCAAAAAAAAAAAAAGAAGAAGAAGAAGAAGAAAAAGAAAGAAAGGGAGGGAGGTAGGGAGGGAGGGAGGAAGGAAATGAAGGAGGAAAGGAAGGAAAGGGAAGGAGGTCAGTCCTAAATGTAAGAAATTTCACAGCGTGAGTGGGTGCTAAGTAGGGAGCTGAATGAAGGAGAAGTAGAAGCACACATTTGTTCTCTAAGCAACAATTTTTTCATGCTAAGGAAAAGCACAACATAGATTGTTTGGCTTTATTTTAGTTTCTCTTCTGCATCAACAATATTATTTTTGTAAACTCATGTGTAATGAGGAAGGAAGGGGCCTTAACCATTTCTCAGCCTTAACAGATAGATAGGCCAAAAAACAACAAACAACTCTCACTGCCATTACAACTCCCCCATTTTTCAAGTCTCTTTTGCCCCAGCCCTACATTTCCCATGGCCAATGGTGCCCTCTTCCCTACTCCATCCACAACCTGCACATATCTGTTCTCCTTCATCTTCAGGCTTGAGCTTGTATAGAAGCCAATCATAGAAACCTGAAGTTCAGGGAGAAAAGAATTTCAGCCAGAGTCATACCTTTGTAAAATGTCTACAAGATAGATCAGCTATTTTCCATTTGTTGGTGGGCAACAAAATGTTCCACCGAAAGGCAGACGTGGTACAAGCCTTACATCAAGGCAAATCACCGAACTTCCCATTAGTTCTGCCTCTAGCAGAATGACTAGGGGTCAGCCCAGAAGGCTGAAAGGCCTGAAGAAAGCGAGGAAGGGACTTAAGCAGAAGGATCAGCAAGTGCAAAGTTGGTATGTTTCAGGAACAAGAAGGAGAACAGAGGCAGAGTGGAAAGGATGGGAGAAAAAGTGATAAGATCATGGACTAGGGAGGTAAGGACATCAGACCATGTAGAGGGGTTGAAGGACTTGGTAGGACCTTTGGATGAAGAGACAGACATACTCCCTTCCTTTATAGAGAAATCATCTACAGGGGAAAAGAGATGTCTAGAAAAGAGTAATCCCAAACATAATAAACACTGTGAAATGAAAATGCGAAGAGTCGGAGATCATATAATGAAGGGGCTCAGAAAAGGCTTCCCCGGTTCTTCAGAGAGTATTAATGTGGCAACAGAAGAGCTGGGACCAGTGGCAGAGTGTTCCTGGGAGAGCACATGGAATAGGCAAAGACCCAGATTCGGGAAATAGTGGGGTACACTTGAGGCAAAAAGCCCAGGGGAGCTGAGCACTGAATATAAGGAGGAGAGGGGTGCCGAGAAGTGAGACTGGAAAGCAAGATGACACTAGACCCAAATCATGTGCAAATCATGGCACAGATTCAGGTCCATACCCTAAGAGCAAGAGGAAGCCCCTTTAAGCAATAGAATGACATAATCAGACCGGGGTTCTAAGAAGACCGTATTGGCAAATAATTTGGTATGGCTGAAATACAGAGTGAGGAAGGGAAGTGGCAAGAGATAACACTGAAGAAATTTGCTGCGGTCAGGTTATATAGGGAAAGACCTAGAAAAGTTCTTCTCTCCTAAACTTTTTTAAAAAGAAAAAGAAAAAAAACAGACAATCCAACATGCACTAAGGAAAATATCATCTGTCTTGGGAAGCGTCATTTCCTTTCCCACTAATTCTATTCTCTTGGCTAACAAGCTGAAAGTTACCATTCTATCTTATTCATAGCTGTACAGTAACTACCAGCATAGGGGTCCCATACACTAGTGCTTCTCACACTTACTTGAATGTGCATTAGAATCCCCTGGTGACCCTATTAAGTTGAAGATTCCCTTTTTTTTTTAAGGCAGAGTCTCACTCTGTTGCCCAGGCTGGAGTACAGTGACATGATCTTGGCTCACTGCAGCCTCTGCCTCCCAAGTTCAAGCAATTATCCTGCCTCAGCCTCCCAAGTAGCTGGGATTACTGGCATGTACCACCACACTCGGCTACGTTTTGTATTTTTAGTAGAGACAGAGTTTCACCACGTTGCCCAGGCTGGTCTCAAACTCCTGACCTCAAGTGATCTGCCTGCCTCGGCCTCCTAAAGTGCTGGGATTACAGGTGGGCCACAGTACCCGACCGAGTTGCAGATTCTTAAGCAGTACACTGGTCCGGGACAGGGCCTGAGATTCTACATGTCTAACATGTTCCGAACTAATACCTATCATGCTGGTCCATGAGCCACACTTAGAATAGAATAGCAAGGTCATACACAGTTCTAGAGCTAAACAGAAGATCTTCGGGCTTTCTGGACATAAACATAATAGCAGAGTTAAAACTACAAAATAAGCAAACAGAACCAGCCTCTGTTTACTTCGCTGCTTTCTGTCAGAGAATTTAGATGTGGCATTGTCTTTCCAGAAAGTGACTTTAGGAGTTGTTCAGTGTGTAACTTAATTGGAAGCAATTCAACTCCAGCAATACTCCTCTGGGAGGCATAAGGTGAGACGCCTTCTGGCTATGACCCTACACCACAGTGACACCTGCTGGTGATTTGATGGATTACGTTTTGAGCACATTTCTATAAGGAGGCTTTGAGAATAATTGAGTCATGGGTGCCAACTTTTTCACAATTCAAACTGCCCGAAGTGCATCTTCTAGCTGTAAAAGGAACTTTTAAAAATAAGGCATCTGAAATGCCTTGATAAGAGTTAAGATCTGAGCAATGGTATGCTGATATATGTTTAGAAACCAGCTGTCCAGGAAAAAGAAATATATACGCGCGTGTGTGTGTGTGTGTGTGTGTGTGTATCTTATACATTTTACTGATAAAAAAGATTGCAGCACAATAATGAAATGTACAACATATTTTATTGTAAATTCTATGTAGAAATTGACTCACAGAATGGCTATGCTTATTTTTACCAAACTTTGGTGTTAATTGCTAACCCATAATTGCAATTCAACAATGTTTTGACAGATATGTCTAAGTGCCTAATTAGCATGGAATTTGGCAATGAAACCACTCAAATCATTGATGATATGAATGTAATTCTGACATGAACGTTGGTTATTTTTATTTACATTAATGAATAAGGCAACAGTGAAACAACAAAGATACATGTTAGAATTTCACTCATTCATCAGTGACATAAACATAACTTTTCCTTATAACTGGATAATACAATCGACTTTTGAATAATGTAGGGGTTAGGGGTGCCAAACCCAGGCATAGGTGAAAATCTGCCTATAACTTTTGACTCCCCAAAAACTTAACTACTAATAGCCTACTGCTGACTCGGAGACTTACCGATAACACAAACAGCAAATTCACACATATTTTGTATGTTACAGGTATTATATCCTGTATTCTTACAGTAAAGTCAGCTAGAAAAAGAAAATTAAGAAAATCATCAAAAAGAGAAAATATATTTACTATTTATGAAGTGGAAGTGAATCATCATAAAGGTCTTCATCCTCACGATCTTCATGCTGAATAGGCTAAAGAGGAGGGGGAAAAAGAGGGGTTGGTCTTTCTATATTGGGGTAGTAGAAGTAGAAGAGGTGGAGAGGAGGCAGGAGAGGCAGGCACATGGGCGTAACTTTTTTTTTAATCCACGTATAAGTGGACCCGTGCAGTTCAAACACATGTTGTTCAAAGGTCAACCGTCGTGTTGAATACTGAAAGACTATTTCTTCAATTTCTCTGTTATTCATAATGCAGTTACAGACATGACACATTTTAAACTTAACCCGCATTATTAACATTTCTCTATCATTTTTTAAAGTCTAGATAGTCAACAAAATGATAAATCCTGCCCTGGTTTGTAGCATTGTTTAACTTCCTTATTACAAATACTCCCACCATGACTGGTTTCAAGCTCCCAGTGTGAAATCGCTGAAAGTGGAGTTGGGCAGGGGAACCCCACCCTAAGACATTTCCACCATAAACGTGCACCAGAGAGAAATAACCTCCAGAGGATGGGTATTGGAAAATTATAATACATCACTGGGAAGTGGTGAATTTTGAGTATTTTTAACCTTTGTTTTTAATATTATTTCTTTGATTTTAAGTTTATGTAACTTAATTTTTAATAGTGTCTGTTTTTAACAACGAGCTCACACATTTTTTAAAAGTTTAACAACTGGGTCTCATAAGCTAGTGGGAGCCAGTTCCAGGAAACCACTGGGTCTGTTGGATTCAGGGGAGGTTTGAGGATAACATAAAAAGGTATTCAGAGAGCCTGGGAGGACATGCTGGGGATTTCACCCTCAAAAAGGTTTATGCCAGCTCTTGGCCAGGTCAGCAAAAAATGGCAGATGAAGTCACAGAATTGCAGTGAATATAAAGGCACAGTTCTTGATATGGAGAACTGTTCCTGATAGTGAGAAAGGAACTGAAGTTGTCCTGCCCAAGAGTAGACATTAGCAGGAACATTGAAGGGCCAAGGCATGAGGGCCAAGGCAACAACAAGGTTACCCAAAGGGGAGACACAGGTAGGGAAGAGAGAATCGTGGCCTGTCTCTCTTCTGAACCTCCTATGCCACTGATCAGGCTCCTGTCTGACAATAGGGTAACCAGAATATTAGGGGAAAACAAAAGGTTAGCAAAGATGTTCTGCCCACAGTGCACATTCACCGGGAGTGAAGAGAGTGAATGAAAAAGGAAGACATTTACTCCTGAACTCTACTGCTAACCTAGAAATGGGTGCAGCACACCAATATGACACATATATACATATGTAACAAACCTGCCTGTTGTGCACATGTACCCTAGAACTTAAAGTATAATAAAAGAAAAAAGAAAGATAGGATGATGAATCCTCTGCCTTTGGTTTGATGTGAGTGCTGAGTCTTAGTCTACTTACTCCCCACCTAAAGGGAAAAGTGGCTACCTTTATTTAATTAGGATCTTGCTGTTTCAAAACTGGAAAAAATCTGTAGATCAATAGACCAGGAAGAGATTTTAGAAATCATCTAATCTAGTCCTCACATTTCACAAATAATTATAAACATTGACATTTCTGCACTCAGGAAGATGGAAAAGTACTTCTCCATATTCCTTTTGAAAAGTACAGCTCTTTATCCTTCATATTATAAATGTAGTAGGCTGACTAAGGAACTCAGTATTCAAAGAATGACAAAGTGGCAAGTATCCTGGGCTTTCTTTTTGCCTAATACATATCAGAGTTGGAGCTGAAGAGGCAGGCAACTAGGAAAGCCAAAGAATCAGGAAATGGACAGCCTAGCAAGATAGAAAGCTGGTAGATAATAACCTCTCTACTCTCACCAACCACAGAAATGAAAACCAGAAATGAAAGAAGGGACATTACCACCAATTTTACAGAAATCAAATGGAGTGTAAAGAGTACTATGAACAATTGTATGCCAACAAATTGGCAACCTAGATGAGATGGATGAATTCCTAGAAATGTACAACCTATCAACACTGAATCATGAAGAAACAGAAAATCTGAATAGGCCTACGTATTAGTTTACTAGGGCTGTCATAACAAAATACCACAGACTGTATTGCTTAAACAATGGAAAATTATGTTTCCACAGTTCTGGAGGCTGGAGGTCCAAGATCAAGGTGTCTGAAGGTTTGATTTCTTCCAAGATCTATGGCCACATGCAGATGGCCACATTCTCACTTTGTTCTCACTCGGCCTTTCCTTTGTGTCTTGTTTGATGAGGAAGGAATACTTCCAAACTCATTCTATGAAGCGAGCCTTACCCTAATACCAAAGCACACACATATCTGGCATCTCTGTCCATATCCTAATCTCTTCTTATAAAGACATGTATTGGATTAGGGCCACCCCTAAAATCTCATTTTAATTACTGCTTTAAAAGCTCTATCTCCAAATATAGTCACATTCTGAGGTAATGGAAGTTAGCGCTTCAATACATTAATGGCAGTGGGGGGACACAATTCAGGCCATAACAACCTATAACTAGTAAAGATAGTGAATCGGAAATCAGAAACCTCCCAACAACCTTCCAGATGACATCACTTGTGAATTCTACCCAACTTTTTTTAAATTAACACCAATACTTTTCAAACTCTTCTAAAATGTAAAAGAAGGAGGAGCACTTCCAAACTCATTCTATGAGACCAGACTTACCCTAATACTAAAGCCAGACAAAGACATTATAGATAAGAAAACTTGCCACTGGCTAGTAACAAGATTCCCCCCTCCTACAGTATCAGTAGAGACCACATGCAAAGTGTAGACTTCCACCTCTATAGGCAAAAATGAAACACCCCTTTCTCCTTGCTGGAGAAGTTTCAGAAGAGGTCTAATGAAGAGTCATGATGTTCACCAGTGCCCAGCAGCAATGAAATCACCCCCATTGCAGTATCAGTGGAGACCATATGGGAAGCTGAACTTCCACCATTGCTCGTCAGTAGTGAAGAGTTCCCTCCTCGGGTGTCATCAAAAGCCAAGTGAGGTATCAGTATTTTACCTCCAATTGACAGAAATGATGCAGTACACACCTCCCCTTCTCCTCCTGGAGCAGTGGCAAGAAAAGCAGCTAAAACAAAAGGCTTAAATAAGATCCATATCTTATTCTTGCTTCAACAGCACAAATAACAAAATTGGAATGATGCAGAGAAGATTACTATGGCCACTGCACGAGGATGTCGTGGAAATTCATGAAGCATTCTATGAAAAAAAGATCGAGATCTCAAAACATAGTATTTTAGTGACCCAGTTTCTATAAAAAAAAAATTATTCATCATACTGAGAACCAAAAAGATCTCAAGCTAAATGAAAAAAGACAATCAATAGGTGTAAGTGCCACTGACAGAGATGTTGAAATTTACTGGGAAAAATTTTTAAAGGAGCCATAATTTTTTTAACGCTCCAATGATCAATGTAAACATGCTTGAAATAGGTGAAAAAATAGTAAATTTCAACAAAGAGATATAAAGTTTCAAGAAAGAAATAGAAGATATAAAGGAGAATAAAATGGAAATTATAGAACTAAAACATACAATAAATAGTCAGTATAAAAATCTCAGTGAGTAGGCTGACTGTAAGAATGGATGGGAAAGAGGAAAGAATCAGTTATCTGGAAGGTAAAACATTAGACATTGCCCAAATAACAATAGAGAAAATAGATTGAAATAAATGCAAAGAGCCTCAAGAACTAGTGAGACTGTAACAAAAGATCTACCATGTGTGTATTTGGAATCCTGGAAAGAAAGGAGAAAGAAAGTGGGGCTAAAAAAAGTACTCAAAGAAATAATGGGTGAAAACTTTCCAAAACCGACGAAAGACATAAATCTATAGATTCAAGATGACCAACCACCAAGCAAGTTAAACCCAAAGAAATCCACAACAAGACATATCACATCATGATTAAACTTCTTAAAACTAAAGACAAAGTCTTGAAAACACTTTTTTCAAAAAGTGACATTTCAAAAAAGTGACATTTCAAAAAATGACACCTTACCTATAGAGGAAAAACAGTTCAAATGACAGTTGATTTCTCGTCAAAAACTATAGTAGCCAATAAGAAATGACATGACATTTTCAAACGCTGAAAGGGAAGAACTATCAACCCAGAATCCTGTATCCAACAAAAATATTCTTCAGAGATGAAGGAGAAATCAAGTCATGTTCAGATGAAGGAAAATTATTTTAATTTGTTGCCAGAAAACCTACTCTAAAAGAATAGTTTTTAAAAGTGTTCTTAAAAGGAAGAAAATTATAAAGAATACGCTAAGCAAAAAATGAACAAAAAAACTCTTGAGTTTTCTAATTTATGTTTATTAGTTGAAGCACATATTATAACACTGTCTGATATGGTTCTAAATGTATGTTGAGGAAATATTTTAAACAATTCTATTATAAGTGGAGAAGGGTAAAGGAATGTAAAAGGAGACATGGTTTCTATATCTCATTCAAGCTGGTAAAATGACAACACCAGCCAATTGTAAAGTTCATGTATATGTAATGTAATATCTTTAAAAAAACACTTAAAAACAATCAAATAATGCACACACACACATATATACACACATATATATGTAAATGGCAAATCTTTGGTGATAATGTCAGTGTAGATTCAACAGTTGCAAGAAATGTACCACTGTGGTGTTGATAGTGGGGGAATAAAGTCTAGCTATATATGTGTGTGTGTATATATATATGTATGTGTGTGTGTGTGAATGATTAAATTATCAAATTGTACATATAAAATTGTATCAAATATAAATGGTCTAAATACACTCCCAAAAAAACCCAGCATGTAGGTTTCAAAATATGACCCAACTACATGCTGCCCATAAGAAACTCTCTTAAACTATGATATAGGTAAATAAGATATAAAAGGTTTAAAAAAAAAAAAAGATATATCATGCAAACATTCATCAAAGAAAAAGCAAGATTGGTAATATTGATATGAGATAAAGTAGACTTCAGAGCCAAAAATATTACCAGAGACAGACAGGGACATTATAAAAAGACAAAAAAAAAGCAGGCCACCAAAAAGACAATAATCCTAAGTAAGTGTGCACCAAACAACAGAGCTACAAAACATGTGAAGCAAAAACACATAGAACTGAAAGGAGAAATAGACAAATATACAATTGTGTTAAAGTCTTCACTCTTCTCAACAGCTGACAGAACAACTAGACAGAAAATATAAAGACTATAGAATAACACAAAATGCCATCAACCAACAGAATCTATTCAATATTTTTAGGGCACTTTTCTCAATAGCAGAAGAATACATATTCTTTTTAAGCACTCAGAAAATATATACCAAGATAGGCCATATATCTAGCATCACAAAACAAACCTAAAAATTTTAAAGTATTGGAATCATACAAAATGGGTTCAGTGTCCACAGTGGAATCAGACTGAAAATCAATAACAGAGCACTAAGAGAAAAATACTTGGCCAGGTGTGGTGGCTCACACCTGTAATCCCAGCACTTTGGGAGGCCATGGCAGGCAGATCACTTGAGGTCAGGAGTTCAAGACCAGTCTAGCCAACATGGAAACCCTGTCTCTACTAAAACTACAAAAATTAGCCAACTGTGGTGCCATGCACCTGTAATCCCAGCTACTTGGGAGGCTGAGCCAGGAGAATCACTTGAACCCAGGAAGCTGAGGTTGCAGTGAGCTGAAGTTGTGCCACTGCAGTCCAGCCTAGACAACAGAGACTCCATCTCAAAAAAAAAAAAGAAAAAGAAAAGAAAATATCCGAATACTTGGGAACTGAATAGCACATTTATAAATAATCTTTCAGTAAAGAGGAAGGCTCTAAAGAAATTGAAAATATATTGAACTGACAAAAAAACACAACTAAAGCAATACTGAGAGAGGAATTTATAGCACTAAAGGTATACATTAAAGGTGGGGGGAAGCCTCAGATAAATAATCCAAACTCTCACCTCAAGAAGCTAGGGGAAAAAAAGAGCAAGATAAATCTAAAGCAAACAGAAGCAAGGAAATAATAAAAATAAGAGTCAAAATCAATGACATTGAAAACAGAAAAACAATAAAGAAAATAGGCCAGGCTTGGTGGCTAATGCCTATAATCCCAACACTTTGGGGAGCCAAGGCAGGAAGATTGCTTGAACCCAGGAGTTCAAGACCAGCCTGGGTAACAGAGCAAGACTCCATCTCTACAAAAAAATCAAAAAAGGCTGGGCGTGATGACTCATGACTGTAATCTCAGCACTTTGGGAGGCCAAGGCCTGCGGTCAGGAGTTCAAGATCAGCCTGGCCAACATGGTGAAACCCAGCTCTACTAAATATACAAAATTAGCCAGGCATGGTGGCATGTGACTGTAATCCCAGCTACTCGGGAGGCTGAGGCAAGAGAACTGCTTGAACCCAGGAGGTGGAGGCTGCAGTGAGCTGAGATCACACCACTGCACTCCAGCCTGGGTGACAGAGAGAGATTGTCTCAAAAATAAAAATAAAAATAATTTAAAAATTAGCCAGGTGTGATGGCTCACACCTGTGGTCTCAGCTACACAGGAGGCTGAGGCAGGAGGATTGCTCGAGCCCAGTAGGTCGAGGCTGCAGTGAGCTGTGTTTTTACCACTGCACTCCAGCATATCTGACAGAGCAAGACCCTGTGTCCATCAAAAAAAAAAAAAAAAGAAAACTGACAAATCTGTAGCAAGACTGACCAAAGGGAAAAAATATTGTAACAAAGGACTAGTATTAGAATATATAAAGAACACTCAAAACTTAGCAGTAAAAAAAAAAAAAAAAAAAAAATCCAATTAGAATATGAGCTAAAGACATCACCAGATATTTCACAGAAGATATACAGACAGCATAAAAACCCATGAAAAGATGTTCAATCTTCTTAGCCATTAGGAAAATGTGAATTAAAACCACAATTAGATAATCACTACACATGTATCAGGGTGGCCACACTAAAACTAGTGACAACACTAAATGCTGGTGAAGAAGCAGAAAAACTGGATCACTCAAACGTTGTTAGTAGGAATGTTACAGCCACGCTAAAAACCATTTGCCAATGTCTTTAAAAACTAAATGTGCAGTTACCATATGACTCAGCAATTCCACCTCTAGTCATTTATCCTAAAGAAAACTGGCCAGGCACAGTGGCTCACGCCTGTAATGCCAGCACTTTGGGATGCTGAAGCAGGCAGATCACCTAAGATCAGGAGTTTGAGACCTGCCTGGCCAACACGGTGAAACTCCATCTCTATTAAAAATACAGAACATTAGCTGGGTGTGGTGTCGTGTGCCTGCAATCCCAGCTACTTGGGAGGCTGAGGCAGGAGAATTGCTTGAACCCAGGAGGCACAGGTTGCATGCAGTGAGCCAAGATCGCGCCACTGCACTCCAGCCTGGGCGACAGAGCAAGACTCCGTCTAAGAAAAAAAAAAGGAAAAGAAAACTTATTTTCACGCAAAAACCTACATCAAGTTTAATTTTAAAATATTTAGTTTACTTCTCAAGGGTTCCACAGGTGTGTACAGACAGATACAGGACTAGATCTCTGTCCTGACCTCTATCCTTCACTACATATCTGTCCATGATGTCTGGAATAGTGTTAAATTTTGTCTTCATCTGATGGATAACGGTTGCTCAAAGTTCTGTGCTGAAAAGGTTTCTAAGGCCTTGGGATTCTAAAACTAGCAGAAAAATTGATTAGAGGTGTCTGCCATGAGTGTAACCAACAAGAAATGCAATAGACAAGCTTAATATTTGCCAATCCTAAATTGAAATATGCTGCCTCTCCAATTATAGAATATTCAAACCAAAAGAGATATTGGCAATGACCAAGTACAAAATCCCTTTATTATACTTATGAGGAAAAGCGAAGTAAAATAAGAGAGATCCAGACCCCAAGTTACTATCTCACTTGTCCATCCTTGTGTTTAGAGCTAATTGACTAGATATTTCAAGTCAGTGAGTTTTTTTCTGAAAGAATTTTACTTGTTCAGTTATTTTTCACAAACAATTTCTTGATGCTAGAGGTTTCCTAGAAAAATGGGAGATGATCATTCTAGAAGAGAAAATGTCCAACTTCAAAATTTGGAGCAGAAACTTACACGCATCATCCTGAAAGTCAAGCTAACATTTTCTAAGGATATCTTGTCTTATTTTAAGAAGTACATGTGTTCTCCTCTCATATGGCAGAAAGTGGTAGAGAGATATAATATGGGGTGTTAGGACCCCCAACCCACACTTCCTTGTGGGGACCCCCAAACCCTCACTTCCCTTTGCCTATGCAAATCATTACCCCATTGTTTCAGGAATTCCCAGAAGTCTTTTCAGCCTTCCAAAACTAACAGGTTCCATTTTTCCGTTAGTTCGTTTGTCTTGTTAATATCAAAGAGACCCCTAAGAATGAATAAATGGAGTAAAATTAAAATTTCCAGGGGTAATCACACTCCTGAGAGTTTCCCCTATGCATGTTAAAAATAAGTTTTGTGTGCCTTTTTCTCCTATTAAAAAAAAAATGTCAAGTCTGGATACGCTTATGTTTTTAAAAGAGGGAAAGAAGCCAGCTTCTTAAATCCTTCACTCCTAAGAACAAGCTGTGCTCAGAGATGTGAATTCATTACTGGTTACTTTGGTTCTGTGCGCCTTGAGGCCTTACCGTCTGAAGCCTTGCTGCCACCTCCCTGAATAACCACATATCGATGGTTAATGAATATATAAAGATTTGAGGATCTGACTGGTGTGAGCAGGCCTGACACTTGATCTTTTGAGTGAAACTTGTGATAACAGCTCGCAGAGGCCCCTCTGAAAGCTCTCCATGGCCTTTTCTGCTGCCAGCCTCCTGCCTTATCAGCAGGCACCAAAAGCCTCAAATTACAGCAGCTAATTGGATGAAAACGGAAATGCATCCTTCTAATGGAGTGAGATTAATGCCCTGATCTTCTTCCTTCACTTGCTGAGGGAAAACAAAAACACAGATGAAGGTTGTGATACAGAAAAGTAAATTAGCTTGCTTCAGAGCCACAGAGTAGATGTCCCAGCTAAAATCTAAGGTGACTAGAGCCACATATCAAAAGCACAGAAAACAACCCAAGATAGCAATTTCCAAATTATTGAAGAAGCAACTTGCCAAATCTCTTGCTCAGGAAAAGTTAACAGTAGGATTTACCTTTGTACACGGATAAGTCACTTGTCCCTAAAGGTAATTTCATTTATGGCCTGATTTTATGACATTTTTATAACTGTGACGCCCTATTTGGGTCCCAGGAATAAATAGAGCTGAATAATAAGAGAAATCAAAATAAAGATTGAATGTGAAATTGTCTAATGCAACTGAGACGGTGATATAGTCAACTGAGACGGTGATATAGTCAACAGGGCATATTTTTATGAGCATTCTGTTGCTCCAGTAGGTTTCTTACGGACTAAAATAGTTTGCATTAAAACACATTTGCAGTTGATTCAGGAGAGAGGACTTGGATGACATCAACCTATTTTATCTCAAGAATTGCAATTAAAAACGTATGCAGAGTAATTTCATCTTTTTATTAAATTACCCCGAAAAAAAAGAGCAATGCTACTATAGGGTGATTCAGACACTAAAATTCAAAGGAGCTTGAGAGTGACAGATATTGAATTTACACCATTTACAACACAGGTCTGACATCAAGGCCCTGGGTGATGTGCTTGTGACAATTAATCACCACATGTGGTATATTTTAATTTTTTTTTTTTTTTTTTTTTTGAGTCAGAGTCTCACTCTGTCACCCAGGCTGGAGTGTAATGGCATGATCTCGACTCATTGCCACCTCCACCTCTCGGGTTCAAGTGATTTTCGTGCCTCAGCCTCCCAAGTAGCAGGGATTATAGGCACCCGCCACCACGCCCAGCTAATATTTGTATTTTTAGTAGAGACAGGGTTTCACCATGTTGACCAGGCTGGTTTCAAACTCCTGACGTCAAGTGATCCGCCCACCTAGGCCTCCCAAACTGCTGGGATTACAGGCTATTTTAATATGTTTTTATACTCCATTTGCAAGGGATGAAATGTGTGAGTGCCTTAAGGAGGTACCAGCATGATGGCAGGAGGAACAATGGGGTGTGGAAAGAAGAAAAAAGACAGTAAAGCAGCTACAGAAGGTGGTATTTATTACTTTTTTTTTTTTCTTTGAGATGGAGTTTCGCTCTTGTTGCCCAGGCTGGAGTGCAATGGGGCGATCTCGACTCACCACAACCTCTGCCTCCCAGGTTCAAGCGATTCTCCTGCCTCAGCCTCCCAAGTAGCTGGGATTACAGGTGCCTGCCACCACGTCCAGCTAATTTTGTATTTTCAGTAGAGATGGGGTTTTTCCATGATGGTCAGGCTGGTCTTGAACTCCCAACCTCAGGTGATCCACCCTCCTCAGCCTCCCAAAGTGCTGGGATTACAGGCGTGAGCCACCACACTTGGCCCTACATTTTAAAATTAGTCACTCAGTGCAGTGGAAAGAAAAAAAAACAAAAACAAAAACTCGGTGAGAGGCACTCAAACTGCCTAATTGTGAGCTAAATTTCCTTAGAACTTAAACCTAACTGCTTTGCATAAACTTCTAGATCAACAGATGTCCATCCTCTTCTATTATCTGAGGGTCTGGTTTACACTGTCAGCCAACGAACCCTTCTCTATTAAGCACCAATTACAAGTCGAGCTTTAGATTACACACTTCATGAATGACCAGTGTGGAATAAATATAATTATCAGATAACATAAAAAATATACCACGCCCATAACTAACCACTGCTGCCTCTCCATTTTATTTTGTCAGCGAAAGGACCACTAACTGTTTCCTTTGGAAGAATTCTGTTTCTTTTCTGAGCGTACTGCAGAATGATCATAAACTTTGCTCTCAATCTGGACACTACCCTTTGTTTGCTGCATACATTTGGATGTTACTCAATATTCCACATCTGTTTTTCAAGCTGCAGAAATCAGACTTATAATGTTTCCATCTTACAAAGTTGTTTTGAGGCTCAAGTCACATCAGGGCCATATGTAAAAATGTTTGGAACATATATTGAGCTATAGAGAATGCAAAGAAAGACATAAGGCCCCAGGATAAAATAATCTAGTAGGTGAGATACAATTTGGGATTATTCTAAGGCATCATATGAACAAACATAATATAAATATAGAGAACAGAGATAGCCCATGTGAATGTCACAGTTATTCAAAGCAAGCAAAGAGTCATCATGAGGTAGATTAGTCAGAGAAAACTTCTACGAGGTTTTAGTCCCTGAAGGAAGTATAATTTCTCCATAAAATCAAAAATTATAATACACTATTGGCATTTGTTAGGAATATAGATCTCCAAAGTGCCTTTTGAATGCTTTACCCAACTCTCTGACACTTAGCAATACAGCCTATTCTTCAAAATATATCCAGGTGTTCCTTCTCCTGCGCCTGTCACCATCTGCACAAAAACAAGAGAAATGCTCCAGGTTCTTCCAATCCCTAAAAAAAACAAGCATCTCCACCTTGATCCCTGCAATCAACACTCTGAACTGACACTTAGCTTCCTTTTCTGGAAGTGCTAATGAAAAAAGTCTGCATTGTTTGGTTGTATTTTCTCTGATCATTTATTTTATTCCCTTTTAAAGTACCATAGGTTCTGTAAATACTGTTTGTACCTATATATTACGTCTACATGTCCACCACCAGCAGTAAGACTTGACAAATTATCTAAATTAATTATTCAGACTTGGCTTCAGTTTCTATTTTAAAATACGATGCATTGAATTTGAGGCATTGGCACATGAAAATATTACTCATGCTTGTTGCAAATTTTAAATGAGAAAATGTTTTAAATTCAGACATATATTCAAGTACATTTTATTTACTCATGGGCAAGTTTTTAATTAAGGCAAAACAGGCTACTTAACATAAACCATTAACTGGCAATAGAAGTATAGGCAGAATTCAAAGTCATAAATTCATTCATTGATGGATTCTGCCAGGCACTGTGCTAGGCATTAGGGATGTATACAGAAAAAGATACCATCTGACGTTCAAGGAACTCAGTCTGCAGGAGACAAATACGTAAACAGATTCTAAAATTTACAATGTAATAAATTCCTTTACAGACAATGCAGGATTGATTTTTCTTTTGCCTCCTGATGCCATGTGCATACCAGACTAACATAAGAGAAGACAATAGGAGAGAGATATTTTTAAAAGACAACTTAGTGGCCGGGTGTAGTGGCTCACACCCATAATCCCAGCACTTTGGGAGGTGGGATTACAGGTGTGAGGTGGGCGGATCACTCGAGGTCAGGAGTTCGAGACCAGCCTGGCCAACATGGTGAAACCTGGTCTCTATTAAAAATGCAAAAATTAGCCAGACATGGTGGTGGGCACCTGTAATCTCAGTCACTCGGGAGACTGAGGCAGGAGAATTGCTTGAACTCGGGAGGCGGAGGTTGCAGTGAGCCAAGATCTGCACTCCAACCTGCGTGATAAAGCAAGACTCTGCCTCCAAAAAGACAACAACAACAACGGCCATCTACAGACAATGCCTGTGGTATTGCAGATGAATGCTACATAGTCCAGAACATTGAAGACAAGGAACATACTGTCTCAGAACCAGTGAAAGAATCCGGAGAAAGAAAAACTAATAAAATGTGGCAGAAGAGTCACTCCCAATTGATCATGAGTCAAAATAATGAGTTCACCTCCTCATTAAAACTCTCAAAGAGCCAGAATGTAGAATTTCAACCAAAAAAAAAAGAGTCAGAGTGTTGGGTGTGTCCTTCCTTGTTCCTTGTAGGTGTGTGGATGTGCACACATGTAAGTGTATACGTGTGAGTTAACCAGGTCACTGTTAAGACCATGTAGGGAATGGGTTGTACCACTTCCTCCTTTTCCACATTGGTGTATAACCTGGTAATTAACCAGGAGAAATACAAATATGTAATGAAAGAAGAGTAATAGCCTTTGGGGATATTAGGGCAGGCTTCACTGAGAAAACAATTTGAACCGAGTCCTGAAGAAAAAACAGGAATCATTTATATCATGATATTCCTGGCAAAGGAAATAAAACAGGGTCTACAAAGATTTAGAGGTATGAAGAGAGCATGGAGTGTTTAGGGAACAGGCAAGCAGTTTGATGCAGGCAGAGCACGGGGCACATGAATGGGAGGTGAGAAGGAGGTGAGCCTAGGAAGTCAGACAAGGGCTATATCAGAAAGTCTTTATTCTAAAAGTGATGAGTGGCTCTTAAAGAATATTGAGCTAGAGAGTGTTTCATTTATATGAGAAAAAACCCTAAAATAAGCAGCATATAAAGGTTACACCACATAAATACATTGCAAAAAGACTATGTGAAGTTCATCTAGGCTGAGAGCCAAAATATGTGGACTTGACCTTGGAGGAGATCCGTGGAGCCTAATGTATGGGGCGTGCATCTAGAGAAGCCTCATGGAAAGGAGTAGTTCAGTGTCAAGAGTCTTCCCTGCTGTATTGGCTACCAGTGCCAGATAACTGTAGGAGTCAAGCCAGTGGCCACAGACATTTGTCCCCATTCATGAATGTAGCCCTTTTCCTGGGCAAGTAGCCAACCCAGCTGCTCTTCTCCTTGCTTTTTTCACAAGGGGCTTTAAAAAAAATTTTTGATAGTTTTGGGGGAACAGGTGGTTTTTTGTTACATAGGCAAGTTCTTTAGTAGTAATTTCTGAGATTTTGGTGCACCCGTCATCTGATCAGTGTACACAGTACCCAATGTGTAGTCTTTTATCCTTCACATCCCTCCTACCCTTCCCCCTGAGACTCCAAAGTCCATTGTATCATTCTTATTCCTTTGCATCCTCATAGCTTAGCTCTCACTTATAAGTGAGAACATACAATGTTTGGTTTTCCATTCCTGAGTTACTTCACTTAATGGTCTCCAACTCCATCCAAGCAGCTGCAAATGCCATTATTTGGTTCCTTTTTATGGCTGAGTAGTAGTCCATGGTGTACATATACCATATTTTCTTTATCCACTCATTGGTAGATGGGCATTTAGGCTAGTTCCATATTTTTGCAATTGTGAATTGTGCTGCCATAAACATGCGTGTGCAAGTATCTTTTCCATATAATGACTTCGTTTCCTTTGGGCAGATACCTAATAGTGGGATTGCTGGATCAAACAGTAAATCTACTTTCAGTTCTTTAAGCAATCTCCATATTGTTTTCCATAGTAGTTGTACTAGTTTCCATTCCCACCAGCCGGGTAAAAGTGTTCCGTTTTCACCACATCCACACCAACATCTAATTTTTTTTAATTTTTAAATTATGGACATTCTTACAGGAGTAAGGTGGTATCTCATTGTAGTTTTAATTTGCATTTCCCTGATACTTAGTTATGTTGAGCATTTTTTTCATATGTTTGTTGGCCATTTGTATATCTTTGTTTGAGAATTGTCTGTTCGTGTTTTTTGCCCACTTTTTGATAAGTCCCTTGTAGATTCTGGATATTAGTCCTTTGTCAGATACATAGTTTGCAAGTATTTTCTACTATTCTCTGGGTCATCTGTTTCCTCTGCTGATTATTTCCTTTGCTGTGCAGAAGCTTTTTATTAACAGCTTCTTGCATGTTGCCTGTGGATCATCTGTAATTGAGATTCATCTTGGCTGAGGGTATGTTGAACCCCATCTGAAATGACCCACATCCTTTTCCCAGGCCCCGTCTTCTCCCTGAAACAGAGGGTGGTGTCCTTGACACCCTAAGGGACAAGGATGAGTGGATGTGAAAATCCACAGCCAGCTCCTGAACTTGATAAGACTAGATTGTGGTTAGTTAGACCCTGCCCAAAAATAGTAGCAGAAGGAAGGGACAGATGTGAATATATTAAGGAAGTGGAATATTGAGTGGGATTGATTGACATGGGAAGAGGAGGCAAGGAAGAAATATAGGATGATTCACAGACGTACAATTTTGATGACAGAAAAAGATCCTGATTTCCATTGTTTTAAGGTCAAGGGGCTTGCATGCATCTAAGTCAAGTTTCCCAGTGGGAAATTGATCATATATATATTTGGATCAAGATTAGAAGCATGGCTTTGAAGACAAAAAAATGTTTGGTGTCAGAAAGGAGATCAGTGATTGTCTAGGGCCAGGAAATGGGGAGTATTGACTACAAAGAGAAACTAAGGGACTTATTGGGGTGAATGGACGTTTTAAATGTTAATTGTGGTGGTATAAATACATCTATACACATTTGAAAAAATTCAGTAAATGTGAAATGGGTGCACTGTGTTTTATATAATTATAATGCAATAAAGTTCTGTATTTTTGTTTTTATTTTTTGGGACAGAGTCTCACTCTGTTGCCCAGGCTGGAGTACAGTGGCACGATCTTGGCCACTGCAACCTGCCTCAGCCTCCCAAGCACCTGGGATTACAGGTATGCACCGCCACACCCGGCTAATTTTTGTATTCTTAGTAGAGACAGGGTTTCACCATGTTGGCCAGGCTGGTCATTAACTCCTGACCTCAGGTGATCTACCCACCACCTCCTCCCAAAAGTGCTGGGATTACAGGCATGAGCCACTGCACCAGGCCTAAAGCTCATTTTTAAATATGTTTTAAAGTCATAAGTATATGCTATAGTTTGAATGTTTGATCCCTCCAAACCTCATGTTGAAATTTGGTCCCCAGTGTTGGAGGTAGGGCCTAATGAAAGGGGTTTGGTCATAGCAGCAGATCTCTCATGATAGATTAATGCCCTTCCTGGTGATGGGGAGTTGGCGGGGGGTGGGGGGTGGGGGTGAGTTCTTGCTCTATTATTCTTGAGACAGCTGGTTGTTAAAAAAGAGCCGCGCACCTCCCTCCCTAACCTCTTCCTTGCCATGTGATCTCCGCATGCACCAGCTCCACTTCCTCTTCCACCAAGAGTGGAAGCGGCCTAAAGCCTTCATCGGATGCAGATGCTGGCACCATGCTTCTTGCACAGCCTGAAGAACTGTGAGCCAAATAAACCTCTTACCCAGCCTCTCATATTTCTTTATAGCAACACAAAAGGACTAAAACAGTAAATTAAAACAGATGAGAGTGGAAAATATAAAACAGGCAAGACAGATGAGAAGCATTAGAGAGTGAGATTAAGCTGATAAGCAACTTCAGCAAAGTCTCAGGATACAAAATTAATGTGCAAAAATCACAAGCATTCTTATACACCAGTAACAGACAAACAGAGCCAAATCAGGAATGAACTTCCATTCACAATTGCTTCAAAGAGAATAAAATACCTAGGAATCCAACTTACAAGGGATGTAAAGGACCTCTTCAAGGAGAACTACAAACCACTGCTCAGTGAAATAAAAGAGGACACAAACAAATGGAAGAACATATCATGCTCATGGATAGGAAGAATCAATATCGTGAAAATGGCCATACTGCCCAAGGTTATTTATAGATTCAATGCCATCCCCATCAAGCTACCAATGACTTCCTTCACAGAATTGGAAAAAACTGCTTTAAAGTTTATATGGAACCAAAAAAGAGCCCACATCTCCAAGACAATCCTAAGTCAAAAGAACAAAGCTGGAGGCATCACGCTACCTGACTTCAAACTATACTACAAGGCTACAGTAACCAAAACAGCATGGTACTGGTACCAAAACAGAGATATAGACCAATGGAACAGAACAGAGTCCTTAGAAATAATACCACACATCTACAGCCATCTGATCTTTGACAAACCTGAGAGAAACAAGAAATGGGGAAAGGATTCCCTCTTTAATAAATGGTGCTGGGAAAATTGGCTAGCCATAAGTAGAAAGCTGAAACTGGATCCTTTCCTTACTCCTTATATGAAAATTAATTCAAGATGGATTGGAGACTTAAATGTTAGACCTAATACCATAAAAATCCTAGAGGAAAACCTAGGTAGTACCATTCAGGACATAGGCATGGGCAAGGACTTCATGTCTAAAACACCAAAAGCAATGGCAACAAAAGCCAACATTGACAAATGGGATCTCATTAAACTAAAGAGCTTCTGCACAGCAAAAGAAACTACCATCAGAGTGAACAGGCAACCTACAGAATGGGAGAAAATTTTTGCAATCTACTCATCTGACAAAGGGCTAATATCCAGAACCTACAAAGAACTCAAACAAATTTACAAGAAAAAAACAAACAACTCCATCAAAAAGTGGGCAAAGGATATGAACAGACATTTCTCAAAAGAAGACATTCATACAGCCAACAGACACATGAAAAAATGCTCATCATCACTGGCCATCAGAGAAATGCAAATCAAAACCACAATGAGATACCATCTCACACCAGTTAGAATGCCAATCATTAAAAAGTCAGGAAACAACAGGTGCTGGAGAGGACGTGGAGAAACAGGAACACTTTTACACTGTTGGTGGGATTGTAAACTAGTTCAACCATTATGGAAAACAGTATGGCGATTCCTCAAGGATCTAGAACTAGATGTACCATATGACCCAGCCATCCCATTACTGGGTATATACCCAAAGGATTATAAATTATGCTGCTATAAAGACACATGCACACGTATGTTTATTGCGGCACTATTCACAATAGCAAAGACTTGGAATCAACCCAAATGTCCATCAGTGACACACTGGATTAAGAAAATGTGGCACATATACACCATGGAATACTATGCAGCCATAAAGAAGGATGAGTTTGTGTCCTTTGTAGGGACATGGATGCAGCTGGAAACCATCATTCTTAGCAAACTATCACAAGAACAGAAAACCAAACACCGCATGTTCTCACTCATAGGTGGGAACTGAACAATGAGATCACTTGGACTCGGGAAGGGGAACATCACACACCGGAGCCTATCATGGGGAGGGGGGAGGGGGGAGGGATTGCATTGGGAGTTATACCTGATGTAAATGACGAGTTGATGGATGCTGACGAGTTGATGGGTGCAGCACACCAACATGGCACAAGTATACATATGTAACAAACCTGCACGTTATGCACATGTACCCTAGAACTTAAAGTATAATAATAATTTAAAAAAAAAAAATACTGAACAGTAGTGTTAAAAAAAAAAAAAAAAAAAGGATAGAGGCTATAACTGTATATAACAGGTAGAAGATGAAAACTAGCAAAATCATTAGCCAGTGGTTAGCCATGAGAATTATATCATTTTAAAGCTGTTTGGGAATTTATGTGTCATCTAGTTTCACTTCATTCTACAGATGAAGGAGCTGGGGTTCACACTGAGACAAAATGTTTTGCTCAAGGTCATAAAGGTTTAATAACAAAGATAAAACTAGATATAAGCCAGAACTCCCAGGCCTGGGATGGCTGTGTGTTGAACGGCTCTGTCAATGGGACCCAGCTATAAATGACACTTTACACAAAAAGAAACCCCACTTGTCTCCTGCTGAGGGTGAAGCCACAGTCACTGCTTTCTGTGTCTAGTGTTCATCAAATAGCCATGCAATTCCACACGCTTGTAAAAAGCCTTAGAAAGCAAAACCACCTTATGAGGAAGGAGAGGTGTTCCTGGCCGTCAGTACCTGAGATTTTGGAGTTAGAGAGAAACAAAATGTGTACCACTTGGCTGGAGAATGAAGGGGCCACTTTTCTTTTACACAAATACCTTAAACAGGGCTTTATTTCCCCGTGCGATGATGCATTTCTTCACATTGCACACGCACTTTCCGACAAATCAGATAAATAAATACGTCCACAGGCTAGTGAAAATTAAGAAAGTGTGGAGAAGTTATTTAACAATGTATCAAGTCAAGTATCCTATTTTTAATTCTTTTTTTTTTTAATGAACCCACATACGTGTATTTTCACTTATAATGAGAAAGACAAAAAGTTGACTTCATCAGTGAATATCTAACAGATGGAACCGGAGACATCTAGGGGAGAGGAAATAGAGACAAATATGGTTGTCATGGTTTCTTTGAGAGGCAGTAAACAAAGGGACACAAATGGACAATGAAATCGCCCATTGGGAAAAGCCACATGTCACTCTTTTCTTTGTTAGATAATTGCCAAGCTCACTTTGAATGTCGGGACTTGGCAGGACATGAGAGAACAGAGATACTGTCATTCGCCCCCGGCTATCCTCAAATCAGATTACCCTGGGACCACCCTATCCTCCTCTACAACAGACATCAAACAATTAATGACCACCTCAGATTAATCAATTATCCCAGTGGGCAGTGCCCTGAGGACATATGGGACACATGTAAACATGAGAGAAGCTGTGCACAGCCTGAGACCAAGTTTTCTGTTTAATTGGGAAGCAGCATGCCTATATGAGGACAGCAACATTTCAAAAGCTTTGTAAATCCCCTTGAACGCATTCAGGTTTGTAGTCCCCAGTGTCACTTTCCCGCCATCTCCAAATTCATCTAAACTCAACTCCACCATATCTGGTTAATACATGAATAGTGCAAGAGCTTGATAAATCTCCATTGTTGAATGTCTCCCTAGAATTTGCTTGCAGGGGTGTTAGACAAAGAGGGAACGGAGGTAGACAGGGATCCCTTCCCAACATCTTTTATGAGAGTAAAATTAAAGCCCAGTGCAATGAAGACTGTGCCTACATGATGTCAAACAGGCAAATGTTGGAAACAGTTAGTTTGGCTGAACGCACCAATGTTTTGTCTGGAGATTCTGATCAAGTTGACACAGACTAAAAGTCTTTTCCAAGGTCATCCTAGAGGCTGCCAGCAATGAGATCACTGCAGAAACCCCGGAGTTCTACAGCCATCCCCCTCCTTGCTATTGCCAAAACAGATTCTTTCTTGTCTGCACAAGATTAGAAGTTGTTTTCTCCTTGTTTTTCTTGCCCTTCATGAATGACCCCTTAAGTTTGCTAAAGGATTGTGCAACTTCAACGGAGCCCCTGTGAGGACATGGGGAATGTGGTTGTGTTGAGCAATCACTAGTGTTGGGGTGCTTGGCGGTGAGATCTGGCACCTGAGCCAGCTGCAGTCAGAGGGAGAAAGGGTGGCTTCACCTTGGCTTTGTGACATGCCCTCAGAAGCCAAGAAATCACCGCGCAATTTTTAGGTTGTTAGAATTTATCTCTTTCCTGAGTCTGTCCCAAAAGCCCAAAGCTTGCAACATCTTATTTCCTGTTTGGGGATTTCCTGAAATCAAAACTAAGACTTTGGCCCCGGTAAAGAAACCAATAGAAAGCCTCTTTTTCTGGAATTATGCTGTGTGCATCAGCTCCACTGCACAATTCTGCTTCGCCAACTTAACACTATTTTTGTATCTCCTCAGAAAGTGCATTTTTTACTCTCTTTCTTCATTATCCATACAGCTCTGTTATTCGTTATTGTCATTCCCTCCCGCAACTTTTTGAAAATTTGAAAGCCTCTTATTATAGTAAAATTTGTTTGGTGTGTTGTTGGTGTTTCAAAAGATAGGCAGAATATGAATTTTGGAGAACGATGTCATATTTGTCAGGGTTCTTCAGTGAAACAGAACCAATAGGAGATTGCATATAGATAAGAAGATTTATTATGGAATTGGCTCATTCAGTTATGAAGGTCAAGAAGTCCCACCATCTGTTCCACAATCTGGAGAAGAGGAGGGTTGGTGGTGTAATTCCCTGTAAGTCCGAAGGCCTAAGAACCAGAGGAGCTGCTGATGTAAGCCCCAGTTTGAGTCTGAGGGCAGTAGAAGGGTAATTCCCAGTCTGAATCTGAAGGCCCAAGAACCTGGAGTAACAATGCATGAAGGCAGAAGATGGATGTTCCAACTCAAGAATAGAGAGATAATTCACTCTTCTTGGCCTTTTTGTTCTATCTAAGCCCTCAGTGGATTAAATAATGCCTGTTTTCATTGGCGATCTTTTTTACTCAGTCTACTGAGTCAAATGCTGATCTATTCTGGAAACATTTTCACAGACACACCCAGAAATATTTTACCAGCAACCTGAGCATTGCTTAGCTCTGTCAAGTTGGCATATAAAATTAACCATCACATGTTATCTTCTATAATTGCAAAAATAAAGAAAATTTTGGATAAGAATCAAATTAGAGAGAATAACAGACTTGACTAATGGCATCTTTGTTTCTTAGATCTGAGACTCATATGGGGAGGAGCATAACAAGTAGGGCATGGGGGATGACATCATATGCTATTTTTCTTTGAACTTTATAGTCATTTCCCATAACTATGATCATGGTTTACCATAGTGTTGCTTCCAAAATCCCAACAGTGCTTTTTTCTGAACTTTTGTTGTTTACACAAATATGTGATCTTTACTTCACAGTGCTTTGTGAGCCTTATTCTGCCAGTACCCACAATGGAGAAAGGGAAGTACTTTTGGATGCAGAATTACAAGGGCATCCTGCAAACAAATCAGGTGAGAGACCACCACACCTAGGCTTTCCTATCAATGGGAGTATCTTTTAAGGCTTACACAGCTGCTGCAGGATTTTCCAAGTGTTTAATAAGTGCAAACCAGATTATTTATTTTCCAATATCAGTATTACATCTTCCTTTCTAAAGAGGGGAAAAACAGGCTCACTTATAAGTGCTGACAGAGGCTCCCTTCCGCTTGTAAAGAACTCATATTTATATTAAAGGTTGTAAGAGTACAACTGGATTTTTCCATATCAATGCGGAAAATCAGCAGCTTTTTCAGGAGCATTGCAAAAAAAAATTGCAGCAGCCTCCATCGACTGATTTAAATGCTGATCTCTTCTGAACACTCCCTCACAGACACACCTAAAAATAATGTTTTGCCAGCTACCTGGGCATCCCTTAGTCCAGTCAAGATGATATAAAATTAACCATCATGCATTATCATAAACCAACTTGGGTTGAAATTTGGATCTGCCATTTGTTAGTTATATAACCTGGGATGTTATATTTATATTGATATGTCCTGCTTCATCATCTCAGACAACAACATCACATTTATTTTAATATGAGCTTCTATCTTTCCTGTCTCAAAAAGGTTTTGATCTTCTTTTCTAACTATTCTAATAAATCTAAGAATTTTTGGGGGCCTATTAGCCCAAGGAGTTGTTCTTGGTTACAGAGAGAAAACTAAAAAAATTAATTGGTACATTAGAAGACTCCATTCTCTATCACCATTACACCCTTGCAAATATATATATATATATTTCTCTCTGTATATACCTCTTAAGTTTTCTTTTGTTTTCCCCTATTCCCTTTCCTCCTATTTTTCTCCTTCTCTTAATTCTCTCAATCCCAAAAATTTGTTGTAGATGCACATACACGTGCACATACACACACAGAACTACATAAAAAACTGTCCTGTAGACCTAGGTGTTAAAGCCTGAGTCACCACCCCAGACTCTGTTTTCCCAAATAATCTCCACTGATAGGCAACTGGTCTCCTCTCTAATAGGTTGCCTCGATCAGGGTTCTTTAGTCCATTAGAGATGTTCTAATAATGTTGAAGCTCAAAAAGAAGGGGGTCCATGAATCTAATCATGAGAAGGCAATCAGATAAATCTACATTATGGGATATTCTACAAGACAAGGCTGGGCGCAGTGGCTCATGCCTGTAATCCCAACACACTGGGAGGCCGAGGCGGGCAGATCACTTGAGTCCAGGAGTTCAAGACCAGCCTGGATAACATGGCAAAATCCCATCTCTCTATACAAAAAATACAAAAAACTTAGCCAGGTGTTGTGTTTCTGTAGTCCCAGTTACCTGTGAGGCTGAGGTGAGAGAATCACCTGAGCCCAGGAGGTATAGGCTGCAGTGAGCCAGGATGGCGCCACCGCACTCCAGCCTGGGCAACAGATCAAAACCATGTCTCAAAAATAAATAAGTAATAAATACATTTTTAAAAGGGATATTCTGTAAGACAAATGTTTTTGACTCTTCAGAAATGTCAGTGTCATAAAAGACCAAAACCAAAGTGAAACAAAGTAAAACAGGAGAACTGGTCTAGATTAACAGAGGGATGTGTAAAAAATACATGCAATTCTCAGTTGGATCTTGAATTGGAAAAAAAAAAGAAATATAGCAAATCATCATTGGGGCAGTTAGAAAACTATAAATATGGACTGTGCATTAAATAACAGTATTGTATCAGTGCTCAATTTATTAGGTGCAATAATGCTCTTGTGATTACTTAGAAGAATGTTACTGTCAGAATGTTCGTTCCCCTTCGAAGTTCATGTTGAAATCCTCACCTGCAAGATGATGGTATGAGAAGGTGTGGCCTCTAGGAGGTGATTAGATCATGAGGATGGAGCTCTCACGAATGGGATTAGTGATTAGTGTCCTTATAAAAGAGACCCAGAGTACTGGGCTCAGTCTGTAATCCCAGCACTTTGGAAGGCTGAAGCAGGTAGATTGCCTGAGCTCAGAAGTTTGAAACCAGCCTGGGCAACATGGCAAGACCCCATCTCTTAAAAAAAAAAAAAAGCCAGGGAGACCCGCCAGAAACTCTCACTCATTTTGCAATGTGAGGTTATAGCAAAAAGAGGGTTGTTTATGAACCAGGAAGCAGTCCCGCACCAGACACCAAATCAGCTGGCACCTTGATTTTGGACTTCCCAGCCTCTAGAACTGTGGAAAATAAGTTTCTTTTCTTTGTAAGCCACCAAGTATATGACATTTTGTTATAGCAGCCGGAATAAACTAAGACAAATCACAGAAGATGGAGGGGTGAATTGTTACAATGGCTGCAACTTACTTTCAAACAGCAAAAAAATAAAGAGAAAGTAAAAGAGATAACGCAAATGTGGCAAGATATTGTCAATTGATGAATCTAACTGAAGAACATTCAAGTGTTATTTATAGTATTCTTACATCTTTTTTGTACTTCCAAAACTTCTTCAAAATAAGATATGGGAAAATGGGTTTTGTAAGGTGAGGAAAAAGGATCTCTAAGTCTCAATGATTTGCTTTCCAAGAGTTTATGGCACCTATTCTCAAATTGCCACTTCTTCCTATAATTGACTTTTGACTTTTCCGTAACTAAGATGTCTGGTGAAGGCACTACCCTTTCCAAACACAGAAAATTACTCCCACCCTATAGAATAGAGGGAGCCTCAGTGCCTTACATCACCATATGTAAAGGGCTTGCACAAGAGGTTCCAGCTAGAATTCAGATCATCTCCACCAAGAGGCTTTGGATCTGCTCTACAGCCACAAAAAGAAACCATTGGCACATCTTAACTATTGACTTCTCACAATGAAAAGAAGTTTAAGATTTCACCCCACCGTGGCTATATTATTTTCATTTTATTTTGTTTAGTATTATAAAAGCAAGGAAATCAAAAACTATCTACCTCAGCCAGGTGCAGTGGCTTATGCCTGTAATCCCAGCACTTTGGGAGGCTGAGGCAGGCAGATTACCTGAGGTCAGGAGTTCGAGACCAGCCTGGCCAACATGGTGAAACCCCATCTCTACTAAAAATACAAAAATGAGACAGGCTTGGTGGTGCACACCTGTAATCCCAGCTCCTCAGGAGGCTGAGACAGGAGAATCACTTGAAACCGGGAGGCGGAGGCTGCAGTGAGCCAAGATCATGCCACTGTACTCCAGCCTGGGTGACAGAGCAAGACTCTGCCTCAAAAAAAAAAAAAAAAAAAAAAAAAATTAAAAATAAAATAAAATAAAAATAAAAACAAAAACAAAAACAAAACAATCTACCTCAAATGGTTATTGTGTCAGATAAGGGCCATTATATATGACAGAATACAGCAAAGTGCCCGGCACACAGTGTACCCTTAATAAATATCAGTAACCTTTTTTCTCATCCAAGGATCCCATCACCAGAGACTGTTTCTGAACATAGTGGTACTGACTTTTCCTCCCCTACACCCCCTATAGCTCAAGTGACCACACATCCCAGTTTATGCTTATTGTCCTGGCTTAACCAATAGCGCCTCTTTCAATCTCAGAGTGCCCCAACTTGGATGATAAATTATAAGGTCACTCTACCTATTGTTGTATTCTTTCCAGAAAATGTATCCTGCTAAAAGGCACAGAGAGCTGCATGGTCTTTCTGAATAAAGGCTACCAAAATGTGTCTTCAATGGTAGCCCTGAAGTCACTGCAAAAATAAACACACAAGCAAACAAATTGGGAGGGGGTGCCCCAGCAGACACATTTTAATTTTATTGTGGAAGTGATGGAAGTGGTTCATCACTTACAGGTTAACCAAACATTTGAGGTGGATTTTAGACCACAGAAACAGGAAGTAGTAAACATCTGTGATGAAACTTTGATACTTCAAGATGCTTGTCCTAGGGACCAACATTTTCTCAGACTAGCAGATTATTTCCATGGTGAAAGAGTCTTATTAATGGTGTGTAAACTATATACATGATGACTGAAAGCAGCTCATAAGATAAAATTCATCACCTTTTCTGAGGCACTGAAGCTGAGTAAATATTGACTCACCCCAGCCTCTCTACTTAAGGTGAACAGATGTGGACTGGCTGGAGCAGAACTGCTTGCCCCTGTGGGCTCACCATAGTTATTTTCATCCTCCAAGCCCAAATTGCCCAGTGTTGACAGAAAAAAATGCCTCCTCTCCCAGGGAATAGGAATAAATACTGGTTTAAAAATAAAAAGGACTTATTCTGGACTTGCCAGCTCACTTCATATGTAAACTTTTAGTACTTTTAACACATCTCATTAATAATATAGCCCATTTAATATACTCTATAAATAGAATCCATTTGTATCACATTTCATGTTTCAAATAGAGTGACAGATATCCAGGAGGTAAATTATATCTCATGAGGCATCCACAAAACAGAAATAAAAGTTTCCTTGAAGTGGTTTACATTTTGCTAAAGCATTTCTGTTCTAATTCCCTGCTAGAATTAGAATGTAAGCTCTGTGGTGGCAGCGGTTTTGTGACTTCCATTCACTGCTGAATCCCATTTGCCCAAAATAATTCCTGGCACACAGTAAATGCTCAATAAAAATATATAGAATATGTTAATAAATTTCAGGCAGTTTAATATTCTGAGTAATGCAAAATAATCATAATTTCCTTGATACGGTTTTGAGGCACGTTCCTTAATACATTTTTTTCTGTGTTTCCCAATTGGAAAAACCAAGGCTTCTTTTCATTCATTGATCGATAGCTCTGGTTATCTCTTATCCTATTCCAATTTTCAAATTTAAAAAAAATGATTTTTAAAATCTTCACTTAAGAGCAATCCCAAGACATGTAATTGTCAGACTCACCAAGCTTGAAATGAAGGAAAAAGTGTTAAGGGCAGCCAGAGAGAAAAGTCAAGTTACCCACAAAGGGAAGCCCATCAGACTAAGAGCGGATCTCTTGGCAGAAACCCTACAAGCCAGAAGAGAGTGGGGGCCAATATTCAACATTCTTAAAGAAAAGAATTTTCAACCCAGAATTTCACATCCAGCCAAACTAAGCTTCATAAGTGAAGGAGAAATAAAATCCTTTACAGACAAGCAAATGCTGAGAGATTCTGTCACCACCAGGCCTGCCTTACAAGAGCTCCTGAAGGAAGCACTAAACATGGAAAGAAACAACTGGTACCTGCCACTGCAAAAACAGGACAAATTATAAAGACCATCGATGCTATGAAGAAACTGCATCAATTAATGGGCAAAACAACCAGCGAACATCATAATGACAGGATCAAATTCACACATAACAATATTAACCTTATATGTAAATGGGCTAAATGCCCCAATTAAGAGACACAGACTGGCAAATTGGATAGAGTTAAGACCCATCAGTTTGCTGTATTCAGGAGACCCATCTCACGTGCAAAGACACACATAGGCTTAAAATAAAGGGATGGAGGAAGATCTACCAAGCAAATGGAAAGCAAAAAAAAAAAAGCAGGGGTTGCAATCCTTGTCTCTGATAAAACAGACTTTAAACCAACAAAGATCAAAAGAGACAAAGAAGGCCATTACATAATGGTAAAGAGATCAATTCAACAAGAAGAGCTAACTATCCTAAATATAAATGCACCCAATACAGGAGCACCCAGATTCATAAAGCAAGTCCTTAGAGACTTACAAAGAGACTTAGACTCCTACACAATAATAATGGGAGACTTTAACACCCCACTGTCAACATTAGACAGATCAACGAGACAGAAGGTTAACAAGAATATCCAGGACTTGAACTCAGCTCTGCACCAAGCAGACCTAATAGACATCTATAGAACTCTACCCCAAATCAACAGAATATACATTCTTCTCAGGACCACATCACACTTATTCTAAAATTGACCACATAGTTGGAAGTAAAGCACTCCTCAGCAAATGTAAAAGAACAGAAATCACAACAAACTGTCTCTCAGACCACAGTGCAATCAAATTAAAACTCAGGATTAAGAAACTAACTCAGAACCGCACAACTACATGGAAACTGAACAACCTGCTCCTGAGTGACTACTGGGTACATAACAAAATGAAGGGAGAAATAAAGATGTTCTTTGAAACCAATAAGAACAAAGACAAAATGTACCAGAATCTCTGGAACACATTTAAAGCAGTGTGTAGAGGGAAATTTATAGCACTAAATGGTCACAAGAGAAAGCAGGAAAGATCTAAAATTGACACCCTAACATCACAATTAAACAAACTAGAGAAGCAAGAGCAAACAAATTCAAAAGCTAGCAGAAGACAAGAAATAACTAAGATCAGAGCAGAACTGAAGGAGACAGAGACACAAAAACCCTTCAAAAAATCAATGAATCCAGGAGTTGGTTTTTTGAAAAGATCAACAAAATTGATAGACCGCTAGCAAGACTAATAAAGAAGAAAAGAGAGAAGAATCAAATAGACGCAATAAAAAATGATAAAGGGATATCACCACTGATACCACAGAAATACAAACTACCATTAGACAATACTATAAACACCTCTACGCAAATAAACTAGAAAATCTAGAAGAAATGGATAAATTCCTGGACATATACACCCTCCCAAGACTAAATCAGGAAGAAGTTGAATCTCTGAATAGACCAATAACAGGCTCTGAAGTTGAGGCAATAATTACCAGCCTACCAACCAAAAAAAGTCCAGGACCAGACGGGTTCACAGCCAAATTCTACCACAGGTACGAAGAGGAGCTGATACTATTCCTTCTGAAACTATTCCAATCAATAAGAAAAGATGGAATACTCCCTAACTCATTTTATGAGGCCAACACCATCCTGATACCAGAGCCTGGCAGAGACACAGCAAAAAAAAGAGAATTTTAGACCCATATCCCTGATGAACATCAGTGTAAAAATTCTCAGTAAAATACTGGCAAACCAAATCCAGCAGCACATCAAAAAGCTTATCCACCATGATCAAGTCAGCTTCATCCCTGGGATGCAAGGTTGGTTCAACATACACAAATCAATAAACATAATCCATCACATAAACAGAACCAATGACAAAAACCACATGATTATTGCAATAGATGCAGAAAAGGCCTTCAACAAAATTCAACAGCCCTTCATGCTAAAAATTCTCAATAAACTATTGATGGTATTCATGGAACGTATCTCAAAATAACAAGAGCTACTTATGACATATCCACAGCCATTATCATACTGAATGGGCAAAAACTGGAAGCATTCCCTTTGAAAACTGGCACAAGACAGGGATGCCCTCTCTAACCTATTCAACATAGTGTTGGAAGTTCTGGTCAGGGCAATCAGGCAAGAGAAAGAAATAGAGGGTATTCAATTAGGAAATGAGGAAGCCAAATTGTCCCTGTTTGCAGATGACATAATTGTATATTTAGAAAACCCCATCGTCTCAGCCCAAAATCTCCTTAAGCTGATAAACAACTTCAGCAAAGTCTCAGGATACAAAATCAATGTGCAAAAATCACAAGCATTCCTACACACCATTAACAGACAAACAGAGAGCCAAATCATGAGTGAACTGCCATTCAAAATTGCTACAAAGAGAATAAAATACCTAGGAATCCAACTTACAAGGGATGTGAAGGACCTCTTCAAGGAGATCTACAAACGACTGCTCAACGAAATAAAAGAGGACACAAACAAATGGAAGAATAGTCCATACTCATGGATAGGAAGAATCAATATCGTGAAAATGGCCATACCACCCAAAGTAATTTATAGATTCAATGCCATCCCCATCAAGCTACCAATGACTTCCTTCACAGAATTGGAAAAAACTATTTTAAAGTTCATATGGAACCATAAAGGAGCCAGCATTGCCAAGACAATTCTAAGCAAAAAGAACAAAGCTGGAGGCATCACGCTACCTGACTTCAAACTATACTACAAGGCTACAGTAACCAAAACAGCATGGTACTGGTACCAAAACAGATATATAGACCAACGGAATAGAACAGAGGCCTCAGAAATAACACTAGACATCTACAATCATCTGATCTTTGACAAACCTGACAAAAATAAGAAATGGGAAAAGGATTCCCTATTTAATAAATGGTGCTGGGAAAACTGGCTAGTTATATGTAGAAAGTTGAAACTGGATCCCTTCCTCACACCTTATACAAAAATTAATTCAAGATGGATTAAAGACTTAAATGTTAGACCTAAAACCATAAAAACCCTAGAAGAAAACCTAGGCAATACCATTGAGGACATACACATGGGCAAGGACTTCATGACTAAAACACTAAAAGCAATGGCAACAAAAGCCAAAATAGACAAATGGGATCTAAAGGCTTCTGCACGGCAAAAGAAACTACCATTAGAGTGAACAAGCAACCTACAGAATGGGAGAAAATTTTTGCAATCTACCCTTCGGACAAAGGGCTAATATCCAGAATCTATAAATAACTCATACAAATTTACAAGAAAAAAACAACCCCATCAAAAAGTGAGAAAAGGATATGAACAAACACTTCTCAAAAGAAGACATCTATGCAGCCAACAGACACATGAAAAAATGCTCTTCATCACTGGTCATCAGAGAAATGCAAGTCAAAACCACAATGAGATACCATCTCACGCCAGTTAGAATGGCGATCATTAAAAAGTCAGGAAACAACAGATGCTGGAGAAGATGTGGAGAAATAGTAATGCTTTTACACTGTTGGTGGGAGTGTAAATTAGTTGAACCATTGTGGAAGACAGTGTGGCGATTCCTCAAGGATCTAGAACTAGAATTGCCATTTGACCCAGCAATCCCATTACTGGGTATATACCCAAAGGATTATAAATCATGCTAAATCATGCTACTATAAAGACACATGCACACGTATGTTTACTGCGGCACTATTCCCAATAGCAAAGACTTGGAACCAACCCAAATGTCCATCAGTTATAGACTGGATTAAGAAACTGTGGCATGTATACACTACGGAATATTATGCAGCCATAAAAAGGATGAGTTCATGTCCTTTGCAGGGACATGGACAAAGCTGGAAACCATCATCCTCAGTAAACTATCCCAAGGACAGAAAACCAAGCACCACATGTTCTCACCCATAGGTGGGAATTGAACAACGAGATCACTTGGACACAGGGCAGGCAACATCACACACCGGGGCCTGTGGGAGGGATAGCATTAGGAGAAATACTTAGTGTAAATGATGAGTTGATGGGTGCAGCAAACCAACATGTCACATGTATACCTAAGTATCAAACCTGAATGTTGTGCACATGTACCCTAGAACTTAAAGTATATATATAAAAAAAAAAAAAAACCTTCATTTATAGAACTTCTCAACTAAAAAAAAAAAAGTATTTAACTTGTAAAAATTGCTCTCTCCAGTACTTAACACTTCCTTCTTTAGAATTATAAAAACAAATGATAAACAAACTAAAAACATTATTCCACATCATTATTTCTGCATTTATTCAGTGTCAAAAGTAACATTTGTTAATATTACCACCAATCTCCTCAGGAAAATCTTTTAAAGTATTACGAAGTTGTCAAGCTCAATATGGTGGATATTCATTTTCCCAAATTTCACTTTTCACTTGAAAGCTGAGATTTTTATCATTGGCAACAAATTCTGTCTCTTAAAGTGACAGGCTCACTTTGTTTTCACAAAAATTATTGACAAAAACACAAGACTGAGTAAGCATAATTTGTCAGATTTTTTTAAGTAAAAATCATATTCCATGGAAAAAGCAGTTAGTTCAGCTCACAACTCAATCACACAAGCACTGTGAGACTCCTATTATACTGTGATATAGAGCACAAGTGCTTTACTCTTATTTTTGTCACACAGAATATTAAAAAGACATGTACTGGCCGGGTGTGGTGGCTCACCTGAGGTCAGGAGATTGAGACCAGCCTGGTCAACAAGGAGAAACCCTGTCTCTACTGAAAATAGAAAATAAAAAATAAAATAAAATAAAATAAAAAAGATATGCTCTTAAAGGTCAAGATGTAATAAAATTCATCATTTATATTGCTTCAATAAGGGCATTCTTATGTAAAACTGACTTTTTTCCCCCATGAGGGGACTCATCAGATTAATTTACTCCATTTATATAAGAAGCAACTTATGTTACATTCATTCCAAAAGCTCTTGGGATAATATCCTAACCCAAAATCATTACTATTACCCCTACCTACAGTAATAGTCTTTAAATGTAATTACTTTCATAATCAGTTTTAAAAAAAAGAAGTTTAAAATTTCAAATATTCATAACGGCCTATTTGGGCTAGTTGAATCATCTTCTCTGGTAAGCTGGGGTGGATGATGTGGTTATGGCTTGCCTGGGAAATAAAATAAACAATAAATTTTTGACCTAATGCTCAAAATGCCCTTGGAGGCATTAATCAATTCCAGTTCTGACTCATTTCAGAGGCTTAGAGACAATAATTTAACTGCTCGTGTCACTGTTCCAGGAGGATACAAAGGGGCAAGGGTAATATAGCAGGGAGGAGGCCTCAGGAAGATAAAAGAAGATCTCTGCTGGCCGGGCGCGGTGGCTCACGCCTGTAATCCCAACACTTTGGGAGGCCAAGGTGGGCAGATCACTAGGTTAGGAGATCGAGACCATCCTGGCTAACACGGTGAAACCCCGTCTCTACTGAAAATACAAAAAATTAGCCTGGCGTGGTGGCAGGCGCCTGAGCTACTCCGGAGGCTGAGGCAGGAGAATGGTGTGAATCCGGGAAGCGGAGCTTGCAGTGAGCCAAGATCACACCGCTGTACTCCAGCCTGGGTGACAGAGCGAGACTCTGTCTCAAAAAAAAAAAAAGGTTTCTGCTGGTCATGACTGGTCATATGCTCGTTGGGATACAGCCATACCTCTGCCTGACCAGAGGCTTGGGTGTTAAGCCCAATGAGTTGAGAGGACAATAATTCTAAAGAGTCACTTCTCCTTGATGCCTCTGCCCCTTGTCGATCTCCTTAATTGGGCCTACTACCAGCACCAATGGGGTTGCTAAGTTAATGGGTTGAATCCCAGGATATTAGTGGGGCTACATTTTACTAGTGAGAAAGGTTAATATGACTTAAAAGTAAGTTCCCACGCATTGTACTCCATATTCTCGCATCCATATCACATGGAGAGCAAGAGAGGGCTTGTCTCTTAGGAGAAAGGCTGATCAGGCTCCTCTTCTTCTCCTTCTTCAGTTGATCTTCAGTATGAGCAAGCAGGGTCAAGACCTACAGATCTAGTCATTTTTCTCTCCTCTTTCTTATTGTAAGCACATTGAATAGACTAGTCCCAAGATTCAGAATTGGGAAATGGAAAGACAGTAAAAGATTCTCTCCTAGTTAGACTTCAAATCTAAATAACATGCTCAGCTCCAGCTTATACAAGAAATCAGTGTACTGCATTTATGTGGTTTGCAAAGCTACTATAAAGAGGCTGTTTGAGTCTCATTATCCTAATGAGAGTTTTGTGCAAAACTCCACCAGAAATCCCATGGAGGGCGGGAAGAGTCAGAGAACAATTTAAGCTTTCCTCAGTCCTTGGTTTTAACACCATCATAATATCAAAGAGCCCTACCCAAAACCCTTCACACCTGTCTCTCCTATGTCTTACTCCTATCAGCAGTGGCGCCTAGTATAACACCTATTTTGTAACACGATAAATGTGTACCACCCCAGGTACTATCATCAATGATTCCCTTTTTCTGGACAAATCTCAATCAAGCTCTTCAAACACAAAAGGGTACTGACTACAGATAGTAACCACTACAACCAGCATCTATTGAGCTTAGTGAACACCAGCTTATTTAATCATCACAATAACCTCACGGGGGGTTGGATATTATAACATCCATTTTACAGACGAGCAAACTGAATCTTAGAAATGCCAAATAACTTGACCAAGATAATAAAGCCAGTATGCTGCACAGTGACAACTAGATATTTCTTTTTTTTTTTTTTTTTTTTTTTTTTTGAAACGGAGTCTCACTCTGTCACCCAGGCTGGAGTGCAGCGGCACGATCTGGGCTCACTGCTGGCTCTGCCTCCCGGGTTCACGCCATTCTCCTGCCTCAGCCTCCCGAGTAGCTGGGACTACAGGCACCCACCACCATGCCTGGCTAATTTTTTGTATTTTTAGTAGAGACAGGGTTTCACTGTGTTAGCCAGGATGGTCTCGATCTCCTGACCTCATGATCTACCTGCGTCGGCCTCCCAAAGTGCTGGGATTACAGGCGTGAGCCACCGCGCCCGGCCAAAACTAGATATTTCTTAGAGTCATCATTCTATATCCCCTCTGAGTTTTTCAGGCATTTTTATGTCTGTAATCAAAAACAACAAGATATATGCTGATATTAGAATTATACAGTAAAGATATTACCATTAAAAATAAAGATTAAAAGAAAGAAATTTTCTAAGGAAAATTATTTGTAAAATATCCAGGATTGCAAAATTACCTGAAACCAACTAACCACCACTATTCTTGGTCTATTAATTTCTAAATAGTATACTTTGAAGATTCCAAGGAAGACATATGTCACTTATCCAAAGTTGTACTCATCTTGCTTTTAGGGTAATCAACATAATTCAGTGAAAATTAACTCTATACTGATGCTATAGACTGAATTCTGTGTTTCCCCAACATTCATGTTAAAATTCTAACCCCCAGTGTGATGGCATTAGGAGAAGGAGACTTTGGAGAGTGAGGTCATAATGATGGAGACTACTGAGAGTTCTGTCACCCCTTCTGCCACATAAGGACACAGCAAGAAGACAGCCATCTATGAACCAGGAAGTGGGCTCTCCCAGACAACAAAGCTGCCGGCACCTTGATCTTGTACTTCCCAGCCTCCAGAACTGTGAGCAATAAACTTCTGTTGCATATAAGCCACCCAGTCTATCGTATTCTGTTATAGCAGCCTGAGCTCCTAATGAATTGTCATCTTTAGCAGGACTAATGTCCTATTAATGACTTTTTTAAATGCACATTTTCCTGGGCATTTTACTGGGCAGGTCGGCACTGTGCTTGGATTCATAGTCTTCTATAGATAATGAGCAGGTTCATCTATGTGTAATATACAATGTGTGGCTGAAGGAATGATATTCATTTTTGCTTACGTCTTCTACGCATAGAACACTATACGTTTCCAATCTGTTACTAACAATGATAACAACCCCAACTGATATTCTAGTTACTAGAATCTAGTTCTTAACAGCAACAAAGAAGCCAGTCAGCATTCAGGTTCCAAAATACATTTGCTACATGATCAAGGGTCAAGGTTGCATTCATTTTTAGGCAAAGACTATTAACTAGCATTAGTGATCATTTTCTCCAACATTTCTGAAAAGGCTTCTGACTACTTTGTCATATGGCTTTAAAAAATTAGTCCTTGAATGGCTAGGTGCAGTGGCTCATGCCTGTAATCCCAGCACTTTGGGAGGCCAAGGTGGGTGGGTCACTTAAGGGCAGGAGTTCAAGACCAGCCTGGCCAATATGCTGAAACCCCATCTCTACTAAAAAAATACAAAAAAATTGTCCGGACCTGGTGGCAGGAGTCTGTAATCCCAGCTACTTGGGAGGCTGAGGCAGGAGAATTGTTTGAACCTGGGAGGTGGAGGTTGCAGTGAGCTGAGATCATACCACTGCACTCCAGCCTAGATGATAGAACAAGACTTCGTCTCAAAAAAAATAAAGTTCTTGAAAACAATCCAAGTAAAGTGTTCTGAAGGACGAAGCAAAATGTTGCATTGTACAAACTCTTTCACAGCCATGAGGCATTCCTCACAACAGTCCTATGAGGGAGGTTGCTTTCTTAGAATATTTCACAAACAGAGACAGTGAGGTAAAGTGAAAGGTATGGCAAAATGGGATCAACATAGATTAATGATTTTATTTCACTAAATTTGTTCAGGGATACATACTTCAGAAACGCTTAGAGAGGATTTTATCTATGGACTTGATGAAGAACTAAGATGGAACGAGACTGCCTGAAAAGTTGAGGTTTAAGACATACATGCAGCCGCATAAGCACTGGGTATTTGCTTAAGGCATTTATGGAGGAGAACTGAAGTTATCATGATAATATCTTGCCAGAGGCACAAATCACCTCTCAGGCTTTCTTTTGAGGGTTCAAAAACAAAAAACAACTCACTTCATTTTATATGCAATTTAAAATCTGATCTTTAACAAGCAATCCCCCTTTCCAGTCTTTATTTATTTAATATTATCAAATAAAATGGCAGAGAGAAATTCCCTTTCATCCTCAATACTACCCATTAAGTATGCTCCTTCCTCCAAACAGCGTGCTTCCCTTGAATAATATACAGCGGTTCCAAAATAGTTTGTTACCCTCTTTAGTAAAAACATCTACAAAATTAAATTTCTTAAATGTTGACGAACAATTAAGAGTGTTACACAGGGGAAAAAAACAAAAACAAAAAACCTTCCAAGACCAGCCCAATCACTTCTTTTTAGATGTAAAAACTAAGGCCCATGGAGGTTAAGAGACATGTCCAAGATCATATTTAGTTAATGAAAGAGATGGGATTAGGAAGAACCCAGTTATAGACACCTTCTCTCACCCAATGTGATCCTTCTGGCTTCTATAAGGAGGTATTGGTTTTCGTTCTCCTTTCTCAATGCTGGCTGACAAAGCCCAGCCAGAGCTACCTAATGAAGATACTGCTCACTGCCAAGCACACCAAGGGCACAGTCTTCAATAGGAGCCAAAGCTAAGGAGGCACTTGTCAATTCCCCCTCATGCCATGACACAAACATGAGCATCACAGACTCTTCCTGTCCTCTGGCTGCCTTCTGAGGCTTGCAGCTTTCCATAATGAAGAATAGAAACTGTGACACAACAGTGGCAACAGGCTTTTAGTATCATCTAGAAGCCTCCCCTCCCTCACATGGAAAGAAAACGTGAACCAGTGTTTTCCTCCTTGTCTTCTGAGGTGCTCCAGTAGATGCCCCAGACAGGACAGCTCAACCTTCTCTGTGGCAGGATCAGAAATGACAGGAAATGCTTACAAACTGAATGCTGCTGGCTGCCACCATGACAGGCTGTGCATCATCCTACGAACAGACAAATCAGCTTCAGCACAGTTGGAGTTCCTGGGGGTATTCACTTCTACTCTTGCGCTGCTCAAAATGTCCAGGCTGTCCAGACTGAATCATAATCATAGCAATTCTTGATATTATTCTGCTCAGCAGAAGGGATAAGTGGTAACATCTCACTAATCAAAACACACAGGAGTTACTGTGTCTTTACAAGACATTCTACTTTGAAGGGAAAATGGGAGGCGATAGGGCAAGGCATAACTAAAGAAGGTTAGAGAGTTGGCTCAGGGTATGAAGAAGAAGGTAGACACACATATGTTCTTTTCACTTGAAGAGTGGATAGCGGATAAACTTGAAACAGCTTTTATTACTCACGTCCCTGGAAACCAACAGATGGGATCTCTCATTTCCAAGTTCTAATGTATTTCATGGTCATGCTCAGCTGCAGGACACCGGGTTTGCCAAATACCAATAAGCTGTTGAGAATGAGGTGAGTATCAAGAATCTACAGCTAGATTGTCTCCCTCCAGTGCACAAGGAAAGTGCTCACTTTAGGTGAATTTCCACAAAAGGCAGTAAATATGTGGGTCCACAGACATGGACATGGAAGATAACCAGTGTTCATAAGAAATATTTCCTTTTTTAGTATAAAAAATATAGAGGCAACCCCTAAGGGTAATTTACATCTACTCTTTGAAAGGGCTCATTATGAGTACTGCAGCAACTAATTATTATCCTGCTGGATAGTCAACAGAATAGCTATTATGTTCAAATATTAAGGCAACCTAGAAAATAAATCTCAAGAAGGCTCTAGTCTGTTTCATTCTGATCGTTTTTGAAATCAGTCCTTGAATACTAGGCCCCAAAACTCTTGAGATGAAAAGTTTTGATTCCTATCAACCAGCCACCTTAGTGCCTGGGCTTCTTTCTTGGATTGTTCAAAGCTGGATATCCACATCTCTCGCAAAGAGCTCAAAGGTAGAGCCCGGAGTGGTGAGAAAGCAAACACCGTGGGCTTTGGGCAACTCAGGTGGGTATCTTCTGCCTCCCATCTTTTGGGTGGTAAGCCCTGCATGAAGAGAAGAGAGAAATGAATTAAAAACATGTGATAAGGAAGCACAATTCCCGTGTTCCCATCTCACAATAATGCAACGCAGCCCAGACTTTCCTTAAAGCAACAGCTTTACCCCATGGGGATAAAGCATGAGAAAGAGAGCATCTCACATATTGCCTCACTTAATTCTTATGGCAAGCACCTATTAAATAGGTGCTACTACCCATTTTACAGGAGTGGAAACTAAAGCACAAAAAAGTTACCTAAATTGCCCCAAACAGTATATACTTAAGATCGAATGTCGTTCTCTTTAGATTCTAAAGCCTCCCCCTCTCTCTGGTTATTTATCTGTTGATTTTTTTATTCCTTTTCCCCCTATTATCCCACCCCTACCCTCCTCCCCATAGGCAAATATTTTAAGATATTTAACACAGTTCTTTATATTTGCATGTAAGTGTATTTGAATACTCATTGCGAAATGTGTTCTCAATCTCTGGGCATTTATTTTTAATATACTTATATGTTATTATATATCGCATTTGTTTGCTACTTTTTCACCACGCACTGTTTTTACGTTTATCTATGTTGTCACATGTTACAACTAATCCCTTGTTTTTAATATATTTCCACTGCACTCAACTGTCCCCAGTACTAAGATGTTTCCACCCAACAATAATGATACCTGACATTTGCATAATACCTCCCAGCTTCAAAATGCCGCCACAAGCTTGGTCTGTGCTCAGTCTCGGCTTATTTCCATGGTCTCCTAACTAACCCCTTGATTCTACGTTTGATCCTCTGCAGGCCGCACTCAGCAGCCCTTCTCATTCCAAGTTAAAGTCTAAGTCCTTAAAATGGCCTACATGTTCAGGATTTGACCTTCCAATAATTTAGAAGCGAGAAAGGGAAAAAATTTTTAAAAAGTAAAAGAGAAAAAGGGGAGACAGAAAAACTCCAGAATAACAGAGTGAACACACATATCCAATTTCATTTCCTCCAGAAACGCCATTAAAATGAGAGTAAAAGGACTGTTCTTGAAAGGCATTAACCTGTAAGAATTGGGAGAATGGAAGAGGGCAGATGAGTAACAAAACATAGAACAGGAAAATTAACAACTTCACAGTGGGAAAACCTAGCACATACCACCTGAACCAAGCAATCAAAGCTAATGTTACCAATTACACATTATGTTGGTATAATGCATCCCCTGATACAGGGGTCCTCAGCACCCAAGTCATGAACCAGTACTGTTCCGTAGCCTATTAGAAATAGGGCTGCAGAGCAGGAGGTGAGCAGCACGCACGTGAGCATTGCTGCCTGAGCTCTGCCTCCTGTCAGATCATCAGCGGCATTAGATTGTCCTAAGAGGGTGAACCTTATTGTGAACTGCACACACGAGGAATCCAGCTTGCTCACTCCTTATAAGCGTCTAATCCCCCACCCACCCACCGGTTTGTGGAAAAACTGTCTTCCACAAAATCAGTCTCTGGTGCCAAAAAGGTTGGGAACAGCTGCCCTAACAGGATGCAGTGAGAACACGTTTACCTCAGTGGTATTATTCCCCAAAATCCATAACCCAAGTGTTAACATGAGAAGACATTAGACAAACCATATGAAGGGACATTCTACAAAATACTGACTAGTACTCTTCAAAAGTTATTAAAAATAAGAAAAAGCTTGCCATCAGAGACTGGAGGAGACTAATGAAACGTGCTGGCTTAATTACAGCCTGGTATCCTGGATTTGATCCTAGAGCAGACAGAGGATGTTACAGAAATATGGCCAAATACGACTGAAGAGAAATATGACTAGACTCTACAGTTTAGCTAGCAGTAATGTGCCAATATGAATTTCTTATTGGTGACAAATGTACCACAGTTACATAAAATGACAGCATAAGGGGAAGCCAGGGAAAGGGCATACAGAACTCTGAACTATCTTTAAAATGTTCTGTAAACAAAATTAAGATTTTTTAGTAAAAGACAATGGCAAAATGCCTTCAAAATTCTGAGAAAAATGGATGTACATTTTAGTGGTTTATAGTCAGCTAACCTATTGCTTAAATTCAGGGTAGAATGAAGACATTTTCTTTCCTTTCTTTCTTTTTTTTTTTTTTGAGAGGGAGTCTCGCTGTGTCCCCCAGGCTGGAGTGCAGTGGCGCGATCTCGGCTCACTGCAACCTCCGCCTCTTGGGTTCCAGTGAGTCTCCCGCCTCAGCCTCCCAAGTAGCTGAGACTACAGGTGCCTGCCACTATGTCCGGCTAATTTTTTTTTTTTTTTTTTGTATTTTTAGTAGAGACGAGGTTTCACCATGTTGGTCAGGTTGGTCTCAAAATCCGGACCTCAGGTGATCCACCCGCCTCAGCCTCCCAAAGTGCTGGGAATACAGGTATGAGCCACCACGCTTGGCTGAAATGAAGACATTTTCATACATTCTCCCATGTACCTCTTCTCAGGAAGCGACTGGAGAGTATGATCATCCAAAACAAGAGAATAAACTAAGAAAACAGGAGACATAGCATGCAGGAAACAGATGTCAACAGAAGAGAAAAAAAGAAAAGAAAGAAAATTCCCAAAATGCTGGGGAAGTGACATCTCAGGCTGCTGCTCCACACTAAGGTAGAGGACAATGAGCACACAAGGGAGTGGGTCAGAGGCTCTGGGAGAGATCCCTTCCACAAGGTCAAGAGAGCTGGACGCCTGCCGTATCTCAGCATCTTCAGAGGAGAGTTAAACAATCAACAAAGACTGAATGATTGACAGGTACCTGGAAAAATAATCAAATAAGAAGGCAATTATTACCTGGGAAAAAACAAAAAACTGTATATCTAAGGGGGGAAAATGATAGTGTACTACGTGGTTTATTTTTTAATAATAGTCACACAGTTATAATCAAACACTGAATATTTTTTTAAAAGTATGTAAATGTGTTACTTTGTAGAAACAGAGAGTAAATAGGCCAGGTGTGGTGGCTCACTCCTGTAATCCCAGCATTTTGGGAGGCCAAGGCAGGTGGATAAATTGAGGTGAAGAGTTCAAGCCCAACATGGTGAAACCCTGGCCAACATGGTGAAACCCTGTCTCTACCAAAAATACAAAAATTAGCCGGGCGTGCTGGCATGTGCCTGTAATCTCGGCTACTCAGGAGGCTGAGGCAGGAGAATCACTTGAGCCTGGGAGACAGAGTTTACAGCGAGCCAAGATCATGCCACTGCACGCCAGCCTGGATGACAGAGTAAGATTCCATCTCAAGAAAAAAAAAAAAAAAAAAAAAAACAGAAAAAGAAACATTAGGTAAATACCAAAATAATTAAATAATTAGCTAAATATTGTGGTTGCTTCTTGTGGAAGGACACAAAAGGGAAAAGAAGTGGAAGGCTGCTGTTTTTATTAATTAACTTTGTAGAAATAATTGATTCTTCAACCTACATGCATGTATATATTTTTCTTTAAAAAAAAATTGTCTTAATGGGAAGACAGTCCATTATGTGTCAGGTTTATAATAATTAGAATCTTCATCCGTCCCAAATTTAGAAAGCATGGCAGAAAAACCAGTTTGGAAATATAAAAATGTGGGGGCTACCTATGATTGGCTCAACAAATTTTCTTTTCCTTAAAGCTCCCATAGGAAATATATGAGGAGATACTAGGAGTATTTAGTGTGAAGAGGTGATGACTCTGAGCGAACAGAGTTTGTCTTCAAGCAAAGAAGTCCCTTCAAGTGAAGGGACTATGTAAGTGGAAGTGTGAATTAACTTGTTCGGTAAAATGTGAAGGATAGAGATTGCCAAGTCCTCCTTTCTCTTGGGAACCACTGATGGATTATCATGAAGTCTCATTTCCAAGGGCCTAGACCTTGAGCAGGAATTCTTTACCAAGCACAGAGAACCAGAGTGCAAATTGAAATTGCAAACCGTTAGGAATGCTAAGACTTAAAATCTGGAAAATCTATGAATACCAAGTTCAAAGGACCAAAGGTAGGCTCAAAATTGTGATTACGTTAGCCAGAGTTCATGGCAGGATAAAGACTGGATTTGAAGCAAGAGCAGAACAAAATCAAGTAAGGAGATGCAAAACAACTTTCAACTTTTGAGAGGCCACTGTTCACCCCTATTGGCTGGTAGGCACAGATGCCAGACTGTACCCTGCCAAACTGAGGAATCAGAGCAGGTAGCTAAGAATTGACTATAAAGGCCAGACATAGCGGCTCACATCTGTAACCTCAGCAATTTGGGAGGCCGAGGCAGGTGGATCACGAGGTCAGGAGTTCGAGACCAGCCTGGCCAACATAGTGAAACCCCCATCTCTACTAAAAATATAAAAAATTAGCTGGGCATGGTGGCATATGCCTGTAATCCCAGTTACTCAGGAGGCTGCGGCAGAAGAATCACTTGAACCTGGAAGGCAGAGGTTGCAGTGAGCTGAGATCACGCCATTGCACTCCAGCCTGGGCAACAGTGCAAGACTCCGTCTCAAAAAAAAAAAAAAAAAGAATTCACTATAAAAGGGGAAGTTTCAGTTCAACAGAAAGAACCATATAACTGTCAAGACAAACAAAAGATAAAATAAGCTACCTTTAAAAAGAATGAAATCACCAACACTGAAAATGCCCCAGCACAAATTAATGGACGCCTTGTTCATGATACTCGAGCCACCAGTCAGCTGGTAATTGTACGGATCACATAACCTTCCATGGTCTTCCCAACCCTGACCTTGCATAACTGTTTATATGAGAAAGTCAGTAATAATACCCTATTTCCTTGCCTTCCCACTCAGGAGAGGAGCCCATTAAGTGTAGGATAAAGTTCCAACTCAAGGTGACATCACAGAGAAAAGAATCTTATGAAATGAACTCTTTTCACTCTAATATTCTGCCAGAAATATTTCACAGTATGACCCGAAGGAAGTGTGTCTGATGAAGTAGTTATGACAGTTTTAGAAGTAACTTTAGTTTTAGCATCCGTTTCCAGCTGAGGTCTTGGGCAGAAAAACCAGCTGTTTCTAAAGTATGATTTTTAAAAGATTTTGTTTCCGAAGAGAACATGGTTCCTAGCAATGAGAAAAATACAGATAATCCTCAAATTCATAACTTCTTGAGCCCATTAGGGAACTGAATTCCAGAGGGTGACAAAGCCCCTTTGAGGAAAGATGGATAATCTGTTTCACCTTTGGCAGAACACAGGAGAAGAGGTGATCACCATAAAAACAGGTCACAAGAAATCAGTTAAAATTTTAATAAATTCTTAGCAGTGGAGTAACCATATCAGCTGGAATAGCTGGGATGCCCAGACACAAAAATGAGAGTTCAAACTCATCAAAAGCTCTTTTCTATGGGCCTCATCAAATGCTCAGAAGGAAGACTGGGGGCAGCACAGGATTGGAAAGGATCCCCTCTGCTAGGGGACATTCAGGAAGCCTCTCCACCCTCCCCAGACCTTTTCCTCATAAATGTAAAAGCCTTAAGCCACTGCAGGAGCGGTAGCACACCCTTCTGCTCCCAGATCCAAGGGAAAAATCTATTACTTCTGGGGGAGAGGGAGAAGTAGAACTCCTCTTTCTCATGGTTGGGGGCAGGATGGAAACCATTTTGGGCCTAGGATCCTATCATGGTACCAGAAGTTACACCACTGGAGAGGGGCATAAACTCTCCCTCCAAACTAACCACAGATACAAGGCAGAGCTTGGCGGCCAACGGAAGAAGAGGCAAGGACACTGGAAAAGCTTCACCCCTGAGACCCAGGAATCTAGAATCTGCCTAAGCCTGAGGCTGTGAAGATAGCAAAGAAGTTGCCCTACTCCCAACATAAGCCTACTGCTAAGGAATAAGTAACAGGAGTTTGCTGGTGGGGAGAAGCAAGAATATTGAAATAGACCTCATCTGTAGCATAGCAATGCAGGAATTGCTAAAAGCTGAGGGTGGAGGAGAAATACTGAGAAAAACTCTTTAACACCCCAGGCCCCACTTTAAACATAGGCAATACCAGTGCTTAGCTACTGGATAATTATTATTACTGGAAACACTTGAAACCTGGGGAGCACAAAAGGTAACAATAGCAACACAAAATCCAAATCTAGCTCAACTCTTTACTAAACTGACTCTACCTCCCTAATATGGTTTGGTTTTGTGTCCCCACCCAAATGTCATCTTGAATTGTAATCCCCATGTGTCAAGGGAGGGAACTGGTGGGAGGCGATTGGATCATGGGGGTGAGCTCCCCCATGCTGTTGTCGTGATAGTGAGTTCTCACGAGATCTGATGGTTTAAATGTGTGGCATTTCCTCTCTCTCTCCCTCTCTCCCTTCTTCCCCTCCTGCTTTGCCATGGTAAGATGTTTTTGCTTCCTCACTTTGCTTTCCACCATGATTCTAAGTTTCCCAAGGCCTCCCTCGCCATGCAGAACTGTGAGTCAATTAAACCTGTTTCCTTGTAAATTACCCAGTCTTGGTTGGTTCTTTATAAGCAGTGGGAAAATGGAGTAATACACATCCCTCCTCCCCCACCCACACACATTAACAGCCTTGACAGAAAACAGGCATGTCCATTGCCACACATAAACATTGATCTCAGTCTCTATGTGCTTGTACATAATGTCCAGGAATCAAAAAAAAAAAAAAAAAAAATCATGAAACACATAAAAAGAGGAAAAAAAAAAAACCACTATCAAGAGATAAAGCCATCAACAGAACCAGACTCATAAATGACTCAGATGTTGGAACTATCAGGCAGGAACTTTAAACTACCATTAATATGTTAAAGAATATAGTAGAAGGCTGGGCGCGGTGGCTCACATCTGTAATCCCAGCACTTTGGGAGGCTGAGGCAGGTGGATCACGAGGTCAGGAGTTCTAGACCAGCCTGGCCAACATGGCAAAACCCCATCTCTACTAAAAATACAAAACTTAGCCAGGCGTGGTGGCATGCACCTGTAGTCCCAGCTAGTCAGGATGCTGAGACAGGATAATTGCTTGAATCCAGGAGGCAGAGGTTGCAGTGAGCCAAGATCATACCACTGCACTCCAGCCTGGGCAACAGAGCGAGACTCTGTCTAAAAAAAAAAAAAAAAAAATTGAGGGGGGCGCCAAGATGGCTGAATAGGAACAGCTCCAGCCTCCAGCTCCCAGCATGAGCGACACAGAAGAGGGGTGATTTCTGCATTTCCAACTGAGGTACCAGGTTCATCTCACTGGGGTGTGTTGGACAGTCGGTGCAGGACAGTAGGTGCAGCCCAACGAGCAAGAGCCGGAGCAGGGCAAGGCATCGCCTCACCCGGGAAGCGCAAGGGGGAAGGGAATTCCTTTTCCTAGCCAAGGGAAACCGTGACACACAACACCTGAAAAATTGGGTCACTCCCACCTAATACTGCACTTTTCCAAGGGTCTTAGCAAACAGCACACCAGGAGATTATATCCTGTGCCTGGCTCAGAGGGTCCCACACCCACGGAGCCTCCCTCATTGCTAGCACAGCAGTCTGAGATCTAACTGCAAGGCAGCAGGGAGGCTGGGGTAGGGGCACCCGCCATTGCTGAGGCTTAAGTAGGTAAACAAAGCGACCGGGAAGCCACTGAGCTCAAGGAGGCCTCCTAAGCTCAAGGAGGCCTGCGTGCCTCTGTAAACTCCACCTCTGGGGACAGGGCATAGCTAAACAAAAGCAGCAGAAATCTCTGCAGATGTAAATGTCCCTGTCTGACAGCTTTGAAGAGAGTAGTGATTCTCCCAACACAGAGGTTGAGATCTGAGAACGGACAGACTGACTGCTCAAGTAGGTCCCTGACCCTCGAGTAGCCCAATTGGGAGACCCTAACTTGGAGTAGCCTAACTGGAGTGGACCTCAAGCAAACTCCAACAGACCTGCAGCTGAGGGTCCTGACTGTTAGAAGGAAAACAGACAAACCGAGAGGACATCCACACTAAAACCCTATCTGTACATCACCATCATCAAAGACCAAAGGTAGATAAAAACCACACAGAAGGGGAAAAAGCAGTGCAGAAAAGCTAAAAATTCAAAAAATCAGAGCGCCTCTCTCCCTCCAAAGGAACGCAGCTCCTCGCCAGCAACGGAACAAACCTGGACGGAGACTGACTTTAACGAGTTCAGAGAAGACTTCAGTCGATCAAACTTCTCAGAGCTAAAGGAGGAACCACAAACCCAGCACAAAGAAACTAAAAACCTTGAAAAAAGATTTGACGAATGGATAACTAGAATAACCAATGCAGAGAAGTCCATAAACAAACTGATAGATGAACACCATGACATGAGAACTACGAGACAAATGCACAAGCTTCAGTAACTGACTCAATCAACTGGAAGAAAGAGTATCAGTGATTGAAGATCAAATGAATGAAATGAAGCGAGAAGAGAAGTTAAGAGAAAAAAGAGTGAAAAGAAATGAACAAAGCCTCCAAGAAATGTGGGATTATGTGAAAAGACCAAATCTATGTCTGATTGGTGTACCTGAAAGTGACGGGGAGAATGGAACCAAGTTGGAAAACACTCGGCAGGATATTATCCAGGAGAACTTCCCCAATCTAGTAAGGCAGGCCAACATTCAAATTCAGGAAATACAGAGAACGCCACAAAGACACTCCTCGAGAAGAGCAACTCCAAGATACATAATTGTCAGATTCACCAAAGTTGAAACGAAGGAAAAAATGTTAAGGGCAGCCAGAGAGAAAGGTCAGGTTACCCAAAAAGGGAAGCCCATCAGACTAACAGCAGATCGCTTGGCAGAAACCCTACAAGCCAGAAGAGAGTGGGGGCCAATATTCAACATTCTTAAAGAAAAGAATTTTAAACCCAGAATTTCATATCCAGCCAAACTAAGTTTATAAGTGAAAGAGAAATAAAATCCTTTACAGAAAAGCAAATGCTGAAAGATTTTGTCACCACCAGGCCTGCCCTAAAAGAGCTCCTGAGGGAAGCACTAAACATGGAAAGGAACAACCGGTACCAGCCATTGCAAAAACATGCCAAAATATAAAGACCACTGATGCTAGGAAGAAACTGCATCAACTAACGAGCAAAATAACCAGCTAACATCATAATGAAAAGATCGAATTCACACATAACAATATTAACCTTAAATGTAAATGGGCTAAAGGGTCCAATTAAAAGACACAGACTGGCAAATTGGATAAAGAGTCAAGACCCATCAGTTTGCTGTATTCAGGAGACCCATCTCACGTGCAGAGACACACATAGGCTCAAAATAAAGGGAAGGAGGAAGATGTACCAAGCAAATGGAAAACAAAAAAAGGCAGGGGTTGCAATCCTAGTCTCTGATAAAACAGACTTTAAACCAACAAAGATCAAAAGAGACAAAGAAGGCCATTACATAACAGTAAAGGGATCAATTCAATAAGAAGAGCTAACTATCCTAAATATATATGCACCCAATACAGGAGCACCCAGATTCATAAAGCAAGTCCTTAGAGACTTACAAAGAGACTTAGACTCCCACACAATAATAATGGGAGACTTTAACACCCCACTCTCAAATAAGACAGATCAACAAGACAGAAGGTTAACAAGAATATCCAGGACTTGAGCTCATCTCTGCACCAAGCAGACCTAATAGACATCTACAGAACTCTCCACCCCAAATCAACAGAATATACATTCTTCTCAGCACCACATCTCACTTATTCCAAAATTGACCACATAGTTGGAAGTAAAGCACTCCTCAGCAAATGTGAAAGAACAGAAATCACAACAAACTGTCTCTCAGACCACAGTGCAATCAAACTAGAACTCAGGACTAAGAAACTCAATCCAAACCACTCAACTACATGGAAACTGAACAACCTGCTCCTGAATAACTACTGGGTACATAACGAAATGAAGGCAGAAATAAAGATGTTCTTTGAAACCAGTGAGAACAAAGACACAATGTACCAGAATCTCTGGGACACATTTAAAGCAGTGTGTAGAGGGAAATTTATAGCACTAAATGCCCACAAGAGAAAGCAGGAAAGATCTAAAATCAACACCCTAACATCACAGTTAAAAGAACTAGAGAAGCAAGAGCAAACACAAAAGCTAGCAGAAGACAAGAAATAACTAAGATCAGAGCAGAACTGAAGGAGATAGAGACACAAAAAACCCTCCAAAAAAAATCAATGAATCCAAGGGCTGGTGTTTTGAAAAGATCAAAAAAATTGATAGACCACTAGCAAGACTAATAAAGAAGAAAAGAGAAAAGAATCAAATAGATGCAATAAAAAATGATAAAGGGTATATCACCACTGATCCCACAGAAATACAAACTACCATCAGAGAATACTATAAACACCTCTACGCAAATAAACTAGAAAACCTAGAAGAAACAGATAAATTCCTGGACACATACACTCTCCCAAGACTAAATCAGGAAGAAGTTGAATCCCTGAATAGACCAATAGCAGGCTCTGACATTGAGGCAATAATTAATAGCCTACCAACCAAAAAAATTCCAGGACCAGACGGATTCACAGCTGAATTCTACCAGAGTTACAAGGAGGAGCTGGTACCATTCCTTTTGAAACTATTCCAATCAATGGAAAAAGAAGGAATCCTCCCTAACTCATTTTATGAGGCCAACATCATCCTGATACCAAAGCCTGGCAGAGACACAACAAAAAAAAAGAATTTTAGACCAATATCCCCGATGAACATCAATGCAAAAATCCTCAATAAAATACTGGCAAACCAAATCCAGCAGCACATCAAAAAGCTTATCCACTATGATCAAGTGGACTTCATCCCTGCGATGCAAGGCTGGTTCAACATACACAAACCAATTAATGTAATCCAGCATATAAACAGAACCAAAGACAAAAACCACATGATTATCTCAATAGATGCAGAAAAGGCCTTTGACAAAATTCAACAGCCTTTCATGCTAAAAACTCTCAATAAATTCGGTATTGATGGAACATATCTCAAAATAATAAGAGCTATTTATGACAAACCCATAGCCAATATCATACTGAATGGGCAAAAACTGGAAGCATTCCCCTTAAAAACGGGCACAAGACAGGGATGCCCTCTCTCACCACTCCTATTAGACATAGTGTTGGAAGTTCTGGCCAGGGCAATCAGGCAAGAGAAAGAAATCAAGGGTATTCAGTTAGGAAAAGAAGAAGTCAAATTGTCCTTCTTTGCAGATGACATGATTGTCTATTTAGAAAACCCCATTGTCTCAGCCCAAAATCTCCTCAAGCTGATAAGCAACTTCAGCAAAGTCTCAGGATACAAAATCAATATGCAAAAATCACAAGCATTCTTATACACCAATAACAGACAAACAGAGCCAAATCATGAATGAACTCCCATTCACAATTGCTTCAAAGAGGATAAAATACCTAGGAATCCAACTTACAAGGGATGTGAAGGACATCTTTAAGAACTACAAACCACTGCTCAATGAAATAAAAGAGGACACAAACAAATGGAAGAACATTCCATGCCCATGGATAGGAAGAATCAATATCGTGAAAATGGCCATACTGCCCAAGGTAATTTATAGATTCAATGCCATCCCCATCAAGCTACCAATGACTTTCTTCACAGAATTGGAAAAAACTACTTGCAAGTTCATATGGAACCAAAAAAGAGCCCACATTGCCAAGACAATCCTAAGTCAAAAGAACAAAGCTGGAGGCTTCACGCTACCTGATTTCAGACTATACTACAAGGCTATAGTAACCAAAACAACATGGTACTGGTACCAAAACACAGATATATACCAATGGAACAGAACAGAGCCCTCAGAAATAACACCACACATCTACAACCATCTGATCTTTGACAAACCTGAGAAAAACAAGAAATGGGGAAAGGATTCTCTATTTAATAAATGGTGCTGGGAAAACTGGCTAGCCATAAGTAGAAAGTTGAAACTGGATGCCTTCCTTACTCCTTATACAAAAATCAATTCAAGATGGATTAAAGACCTAAACCCATAAAAACCCAAGAAGAAAACCTAGGCAATACCATTCAGGACATAGGCATGGGCAAGGACTTCATGTCTAAAACACCAACAGCAATGGCAACAAAAGCCAACATTGACAAATGGGATCTAATTAAACTAAAGAGCTTCTGCACAGCAAAAGAAACTACCATCAGAGTGAATAGGCAACCTACAGAATGGGAGAAACTTTTTGCAATCTACCCTTCGGACAAAGGGCTAATATCCAGAACCTACAAAGAACTCAAACAAATTTACAAGAAAAAAACAACCCCATCAACAAGTGGGCAAAGGATATGAACAGACACTTCTCAAAAGAAGACATTTATGCAGCCAACAGACACATGAAAAAATGCTCATCATCACTGGCCATCAGAGAAATGCAAATCAAAACCACAATGAGATACCATCTCACACCAGTTAGAATGCCAATCATTAAAAAGTCAGGAAACAACAGATGCTGGAGAGGATGTGGAGAAATAGGAACATATTTACACTGTTGGTGGGAGTGTAAATTAGTTCAACCATTGTGGAAGACAGTGTGGCGATTCCTCAAGGATCTAGAACTAGATGTACCATATGACCCAGCCATCCCATTACTGGGTATATACCCAAAGGATCATAAATCATGCTGCTATAAAGACACATGCACACGTATGTTTATTGCGGCACTATTCACAAAAGCAAAGACTTGGAACCAACCTAAATGTCCATCAATGACAGACTGGATGAAGAAAACATGGCACATATACACCATGGAATACTATGCAGCCATAAAAAGGATGAGTTCATGTCCTTTGTAGGGACATGGATGCAGCTGGAAACCATCATTCTCAGCAAACTATCACAAGAACAGAAAACCAAACACCGCATGTTCTCACTCATAGGTGGGAAATGAACAATGAGATCACTTGGACACAGGAAAGGGAACATCACACACCAGGGCCTGTTGTGGGGAGGGGGGAGGGATAGCATTAGGAGATATACCTGATGTAAATGACGAGTTAATGGGTGCCGCACACCAATATGGCACATGTATACATATGTAACAAACCTGCACGTTGTGCATATCTACCCTAGAACATAAAGTATAATTTAAAAAATATATATTTTATATATATATATATATATATATATATATAGTAGAAAAGGGAGACAATATGCATGATATGCATGAACCTAAGGGGAATTTCAGCAGGGAGATGTAATATAAAACAAGAGTCAAATGGAAATGCTAGGTTTCTGCAGCTAAAGAGATGGTGAATTAGGTGATCCCTAAGCTAGTTTTAATTCTGACATTGCATGATTCTAAGACCACCACTTTAAGAAGGTAAGAGAAGATAAATAAGAAAATGGATGGTTTATATGTAGAAAACATGAGATAACTAATAATCTCCCATTTGGAATTGTTCCTTCTCATCTTCAACTTAAAACACAAAAAATGATCATGTACAGTGGCTCATGCCTATAATCCCAGCACTTTGGGAGGCCAAGGTGGAAGGATTGCTTGAGGTCAGAAGTTCAAAACCAGCCTGGGCAACATAGCAAGACCCTGTCTCTACAAAAATAAAAGTTACAAAATTAGGCATGGTGGCGCATACTGTAGTCCCAGCTACTCAGGAGGCTGAGGCAGGAGGACTGCTTGAGTCCAGCAGTTCAAGACTGCAGTGAGCTATGATTGCACCACTGCACTCCAGCCTGAGTGATAGAATGAGACCCTGTCTCAAAAAAAAAAAAAAAAAAAAAAAAAGGCCAGGCACTGTGGCTCACGCCTGTAATCCCAGCACTTTGGAGGGCCAAAGCAGGAGGATGGCTTGACCCCAGGAGTTTGAGACCAGCAGGGACAACATAGTGAGACTCCAACTTTACAGAAAAACTTTAAAAAATTAACCAGGCATGGTGACATGCACCTGTAATCCTAGCTACTCAGGAGGATGAGATGGAAGGATCACTTGAGTCCAGGAAGTCGAAGCTATAGTGAACCATGACCACACAACTGCACTTCAGCCTGGGCAACACAGCAAGACCCTGTCTCAATCAATCAATCAAATTTTTATACATACATATAAAATATATAAAGCAATGGAAAATTACTACAGGCAACTCCAGTTAAAAAGTAAATTCTATTAACCTTAAGACAGATTGTCTGTTTTGTTCAGTTTAAATACAGACAGGAAATCACCAAACTATCTTGTCTTTTAGTCCTTTCGTACTAAATCTTTTTTTCCTAGAAGCCTTCACCCATTTTTATAGCTTATCATTCTAACTTAAAAAGAAATCCAAACTATTTAAAACATCACGTTTAATCTATAGGAAGAAAAATTTTGACCAAAGGTACATCTATCTTTGAACAACTGACATCGTGATACAGGAAGTATAAGATCTCACCCTTCATAGATAGTAGATAAAACTTTTGTTCAAAGAAAGGTGATACAGGAAGTGTAAGGTCTTACCCTTCATAGATAGTAGATAAAAGTTTGTTCAAAGAAAGGACATGTAAAGTAGTTCATGCTCTCCTAGTAAGTGCCCATTTGATGACGTAGGGTTATTACTTCTGGTGGTGATTTAGTACCAAAGGATATCTTATGCTAGAAAGCTTTAAAATGAAGAGAGTGCACTTAAATGCAGGGTTTGTTACGAGTTCATCATCTTAGCATGGTAGTTAATGGAATCACTGTAACAGCTGTATTCTGATACTGTGGCAGTAGTACTAACAGCTGGCTGCCAATGATTAAGATGGCCTTTTGGAAGACTCTCGTAGAATATTTATCAAAAGTATCCAGATCTCCCACGTTAGAGAATTTTTCCTTCACAGTGCACAAAGCTTATTCCTTTATTTAATAATGTCTATCTAAATTGTAAGCCCTATGACAAGGGACCATGTCTTTTCTTGCTTACCATTATCTAGCACAATAACGCCCAAATCAGAGTGCACCTTCAATACAATTTTTTTCAACTACTTTGTTTAATAAATAAAATAGTCTGGGCACAGTGGCTAACACATGCAATCCCAGCACTTTGGGAGGCTGATCGGGCGCATTGCTTGAGCTAAGGACTTTGAGACCAGCCTGGGCAACATGGCAAAACTCCATCTCTACAAAAAATACAAAAATTTGCTAGGCATGGTGGCATGCGCCTGAAGTCCCAGCTACTTGGGAGGCTGAGGTGGGAGGACCACTCAAGCCTGGGAGGTGGAGGTTACAGTGAGCTGAGATCGCACTACTGTACTCCAGCCTGGGTGATAGAGACCCTGTCTCAATCAATCAATCAATTGGAGACTTTCAAATAAAAATGATTGACTAGACACACACTTTTAATTCCCTCCTGAAATCCCATAAAATGACAGTAAGGTGGTTTTTTATTATGGCATAGATTCCTGAAGAAAAACAAAATGATAAAGAAAACAAAAAATTTTGGAAGTTGCAAAGTTAACAGATGGGTGGCAAATGACTTAGTTGATGTGAGAAAGCTGAGTTCTAAGAAGCAGCGGGAAAGCAGAAAAGCAACTCAACGTTCACTGCAGCATGCACAAGATGCTGCAGAATTTGGTGGCACACAGAACCTCTGGAAATGGATGTAAAGAAGGGGCTGAAAGGGAAGTGGCTGCCCATTTTGTAGGAGGCAACTGAAGACCCAAATCATCACTGTGCACAAGCAAGAACTGATGTTCTCCTACCCCAGCAGCAGTTGAGTATCGTCCAAAGAAACTTAACAGTAGATCATTAGACTAGGGGAGAGCAGGCATGAACGAGGGTAAGAGTACCACCGTCTAGCGCATTCCTGAACTTCTCAACTTCATCTATTCCTTGCTCCACCTGCGCAGAGTTCTGGCTAACAGCACACCTCACCTCCTTCCATGTGACTTCCTGCCCTAGAATTTAACTGTTGGAGTCACTGTGGAACTCTTCTCAGCACTCATATCACACACGTGCAACCCAAAATGTGGAGCGAGTTAGGACCAGTGGGGCAAATTTTGGACCACGGAGAAAGCAGGGCCCATGGATCAATTTTTCCCCCTTCCTTACCTGGAAGGACTGATCCCAAGTGCAGTATATGCATCTCAGGGGCAGGGTCCTGAGGATGAACCAATCACTCCCACTTAACACTCAGCTGAGTAACATCCTCGCATTGCCCTCCCTCCTTCCCTGGTTCACTCCCCTGCTCCTCCCTCCAACCCTCTAGGACTGCACTCCCTAACAGAATCACGGCACAGATGCCTCTCCTTCCCTTTTTGTTCTCTGTGGAAGCCAGGTTAAGATCGTTGGTACCAAGAGTGGCGCTAAAGAGCATTATTCACCTGATGGCAATAAAAGCCCCATCACTGGTGGTCAATCCCTGTTAAAATTAATATCACCTGCTTTATCACCAGCATTCATCACCTAAGTGAGAAAGAGGCCCTACTCTGAGAAGAAATAGCTTATATACTAAGAGAAACAGCAAAAGCTAGGATGTACTGTCAAGAACTGGGTAAGTGGCCAGGCGCAGTGGCTCCTACCTGTAATCTCAGCACTTTGGGAGGCTGAGGTGGGAGGATCACTTGAAGTCAGGAGTTCAAGACCAGCCTGGCCAACATGTTGAAACCCCCGTCTCAACTAAAAAACACAAAAATTAGCTGGGTGTAATGGCCCATGCCTGTAATCCCAGCTACTCGGGAAGCTGAGGCAGAAGAACAGCTTGAACCCGGGAGGTGGAGGCTGCAGTGAGCTGAGATCATGGGCAACAGAGCGAGACTCTGTCTCAAAAAAAAAAAAAAAAAAAGGGCCATGTGCAGTTGTGTCCACGCACTTTGGGAGGGGGCGAGGCAGGTGGATCACCTGAAGTCAGGAGTTCGAGACCAGCCTGGCCAACATGGTGAAACCCTGTCTCTACTAAAAAAAATACAAAAATTAGCCAGGAGTGGTGGCGGGCACCTGTAATCCCAGCTACTCTGGAGGCTGAGGCAGGAGAATTGCTTGAACTCGGGAGGCAGAGGTTGCAGTGACCCAAGATCATGCCATTGCACTACAGCCTGGGCAACAAGAGCAAAACTCCATCTCAAAAAAAAAGAAAAAAAAAAAACCTAAAAAAATGCAATTGGAATGTTCCTAACACAAAGAAGTGATAAATGTTTGAGGTGATGGATACCCCAGTTACTCTGATTTGGTCCTTACACATTGCATGCCTGTATCAAATCGTCACATGTACCCCCATAAATATATATAACTAGTATTCACCTATAATAATTACAAATAAAGAGTTAAACAAAAATTGAGGAAAATGGTCAGAAAGCTCAGGGAGTTAGAATGTTCAGAAAACTCCAATTTTTAAAGACTGTTGGATATAGGGTCTGAGTTGGTAATGTCACTGGAGGCTCGAAGCTCCAAAATCACAGTTCCCTGATAACAGTGGGAGCACATAATGGCCAGTTGATAAATGGAGTTTCTGCCTATGCCCAATTGCTTCAGTGGGTGTGAGAATCCACCTAGTGTTTATTTCTTTGGTTACCAAATAAGTATCTGGGATGGTTATACTTAGCAGCCAGGAGAAACTTTACATAAGTTTCCTGACCTGTGAGGTAAAAGACATTATGGTTTAAAAAAAAAAAAAGTCAAATCCTTAAAACTGCCCCCTCAGTGAGACCAGCCTGGCCAATATGGTGAAACCCCGTCTCTACTAAATATACAAAAATTAGCTGGGTGTGGTGGTGCATGCCTGTAATCCTAGCTACTCAGGAGGCTGAGGCAGGCGATTCGCTTGAATCCGAGAGGCAGAGGTTGCAGTGAGCCTAGATCACGCCACTGCACTCCAGCCTGGGCGACAGAGTGACACTCTGTCTCAAAAAACAACTGCCCCCTCAGATAGGATAGTAAGTCTGAAGCAACACCATCATCTTGGAAAAACTGCAGAGATCAATGCCCCATAAGACCAAGGAGTTTTCCCCATCATAATCCCCATCACCACCATTAATTTACCGTTCTGACCCCTGAAAAAAAAAAACAGATAAATAATGGCAGATGTCAGGGGACTACCAGGAACTTAACCTGACAGTAGTTCCAACTGCAGCTGCCTTGCTGAAATTGGTATCTATACAGGATCAGCATGGCTCCAATCAATATCTGATACTGATGCACACCAATAAGCAGCCACTGAGGGAAAGCTCACAACAAGCAGGTAGGTATTATGAGTTATCATTGGATTTCAGCTGGCCTGTCCCTTTGTTACCCCAATACTGGTTCCATTGACCCATGAACAGGACATTGTGGGAATGATGGAGGCTATGCATGAACAGAAGAGCTTTGGCTCTCACTCAAAGGCAGAATTCATCACTGCGACTGTTGAAGACCTGATCTACTAGCAACAATGATCAATGCTGAAGTTTCTAATAAGGCACCATTCCTTGAGGAGAATGTGTAGCCTCTAGTCTCTCAGTGACAGGCTAAAATCCTTTTACTCAAGAAGGAATAGCAATTAGTCCTTACTGAAATTGACACCTACCTTAGATACACTCATAGGGAACTTCCTTGTCCCCCATACCTCTGCCTACTCTATCACTCAGGGGTTACAGAATACCTTCTTCAGGCCAGGTATGGTGGCTCACATCTGTAATCCCAGCACTTCGGGATTGTGCCATATAGAACATGTTGTGTTCATATAGAATATGTTGTGCCATATAGAACAAATCCCATAAAATAAGTGCAAATGAAAACTGGTGGCTGGGCGCCGTGACTCATGCCTGTAATCCCAGAGCTTTGGGAGGCCGAGGTGGGTGGATCACCTGAGGTCATGAGTTCGAGACCAGCCTGGTCAACATGGTAGAAACTCTGTCTCTACTAAAAATACAAAAATTAGCCGGGTGTGATGGCATGTGCCTGTAATCCCAGCTGCTTGAGAGGCTGAGGCACGAGAATCACTTGAGCCTAGGAGGCAGACGTTGCAGTGAGCTGAGATCACGCCACTGTACTCCAGCCTGGGTGACAGAGCAAGGCTCTGTCTGGGAAAAAAAAAAAAAAAAAAAGTGGTCTAATACCTTTTCATTTACTTTCATAGAATGTTTTATTCTGCTTTTCAATAATAAGCACATTAGCATTTTGGAATTGGAACTACTTCATTAAAATGCAAGCAGAGCCTCCTAATCATCTTCACTGACCACCTCTCTCTGGGAGGAATCAGAGCACACTGGAGAAAAGCCTAACTCTCATTTTCCTCAATGAGTCCAAAGAGAAGGACATTCAATCATACCACCTTTGGGCATTCTGAAATGCCACATTCAGTTAGCTGTTTCTGTTAGAACCGAAGGAATGATCTCCTACATCTTTTTTAAAGCTATTTACCGGCCGGGCACGGTGGCTCACCCCTGTAATCCCAGCACTTTAGGATGCCAAGGCGGGCAGATCATGACGTCAGGAGATCAAGACCATCCTGGCTAATGCGGTGAAACTCCGTCTCTACTAAAAATACAAAAAAGTAGCCAGGCGTGGTGGCGGGCGCCTGTAGTCCCAGCTACTCGGGAGGCTGAGGCAGGAGAATGGCGTGAACCCGGGAGGCGGAGCTTGCAGTGAGCCAAGATTGTGCCACTGCACTCCAACCTGGGGGACAGAGTGAGACTCTGTCTCGGGGAAAAAAAAAAAAAAGCTATTTACCAATGCTAGCATACCCTCTCTTCCAGTTCCCAATAATTATCTCAATAGGGTTTTTGTGAGGTACAGAAGCAGTTAGGGTTTGCATATTTCAGTTTTCTGTGAATATAATCTTGAAGCCTCGAAATGATCTTGAAACCTAGCCCAAGCAAATCATCACCCTGAGAAATTCTGTTTTCTATCTTGATATATTTTGAGAATAAATAATTGGTATAGCATGGACAATTAATGTAGTCTCTACTCTCTCATGTTTTCACAGGGGTGGGTGTGTGAATGGGTAGTGGGGGGTGTGTGTGTGTGTATTTAATTTTTTGCTTATGGCCCTATAAATTAGATCATACAGGAAGCCATCAGAAATCAGGATGCATTCTCTGAGAAGAATGATGTAATATTTAGTGTTCATGTTGCAGACCAAGACAGTCAGCATAAAATACATGATTTTATGAGTTGAACAGTTATACAAAACAAGAAAGAAGAATTTAAATTTTCATAATTCTTAAAATCTTAAAAATATATATTTCAAATATTTTAAATTTGTCTACCAAATACATAATTAGTATTTGAAAGCCCTGTATGGTATACATACAATACCTAAAGATAATTTCACATACTGTTTAGGTTTATGTTTGACCTAAAATTTATATAATAACCAAAGTAAACATGTAAATATTTAAGAAAAGTTGTTGGCCTTTGGAAAATTTAGATAAGGCCAGGCATGGTGGCTCACACCTGGAATTCCAGCACTTTGGGAGGCTGAGACAGGCAAATCACCGGAGGTCAGGAGTTCGAGACCAGCCTGGCCAACATGGTGAAACCCCGTCTCTACTAAAAATACATTAGTCAGGTGTGGTGACTCATGCCTATAGTCCCAGCTCCTCGGGAGGCTGAGGCACGAGAATTGCTTGAACCTGGGAGGTGGAGGTTGCAATGAGCTGAGATCGTGCCACTGCACTCCAGCCTGGGCAACAGAGTGAGACTTGGTCTCAAAAAAAAAAAAAAAAAGAAGAAAAATTTTAGATAAAACCTTACACATCTATGAGAGTCTGGCACAGCAATGATGGGTGACAGGCAAGTGCTATGTGTGGGCCACCTCACTCTGTAAACATTTCAGGAGAAGCTGGAAGTAATCTTTCTTTTTCTTTCAACAAATTTCCTTTGAACAAATTCAGTTACACATAAAGTAGGTTCATTCCCATTATAAATAAATAAAGTAAGCAAACAAACACCAAGCACAATCTAGAAATTTGAAGATATTACTAAGAAGTTCGTAACAATTTAAGAAAGTTTTTATAAGGATTATCCTCATCTTTATTTGAGTAGTTTCTCTCTATATTAATAAGCACGTGTGTGCCAGAAAGAGAAAGAGTAAATATCAGAGCAGCAAGCGAAATGAAAATGAGTTTGAAAGTGCAGGCTGCAGAGCGTCAGTGTGAGAGGTCTGGCAGAAATTATCGTACTCCTTCGCCACGGCACTGATGGAGAGGCTAAAGGATTGACTGTGTGCATAAGCAGAACTTTTTTTTTTTTTTTTTTTTTGAGACAGAGTCTTGCTCTGTCACCCAGGCTGTAGTACAGTGGTGTGATCTTGGCTCACTGCAACCTCTGTGTCCTGGATTCCAGCAATTCTCTCACTTCAGCCTCTCGAGTAGCTGGAATTACAAGTGCATGCCACCACACCCGGCTAATTTTTGTATTTTTAGTAGACATGGGGTTTTGCCATGTTGCCCAGGCTGGTCTCGAACTCCTGGGCTCAAGTGATCCACCCGCCTCAACCTCCCAAAGTGCTCCAATTACAGGTGTGAGCCACCATGCCTAGCAAGAACTCTTAATTTTCTATGTTTGGGACTTCATCACCTTTTCTGTAGCTTTCTGTGTCACTGCCCAGCACCTGCAGCACGGGGTCCTCCAGAAAAAACAATAAAGGAGAATGAAGGCTTTCAGGAATGCAGGCCTGTCCGGGGCTTGTAAACTTCACGACAGTCCCAAAAGGTAGTAATGGAACATTCAACCTTCCTGCAGAGCCTGGTCTCTCTGATAGGAATGAAGAACACTGATGAGGTAGCAACAACAGAAGGAAACGCAGGAGAGCAGAGAACATCAAGACGGCCAGCCTGCTGGCTCTATGCCCACCTTTGATTTGCTTACCTTTTCCTGAAGCCTGATATTATCCCACACCTTGGTGCACACCATACACTCAAATGCATCGATGTAATTGTCCTGGCTGATGTCTTGCACTCCCCATTTCCGTTCCCTGAGAGCTGTCAGAAGTCGCTGGTTAGAGATCTCACCCTTCAGCTTCCATTCTACATAGGCCTCATACAATCCGTCATCAGAATCCAGTCGTCTGATGTAAGTTGCCAGTTCCCTGGGGTGAGAAAATTCTGATACAAGAATAGCACTTTTGTTACTTGGAAGCCAGTCTGTGATGCTGGGGGATCCGTAATATACAGGGACCACCCCCAGTTTCAGTGGCCTCCAGAACTTCTCAGTGATGTAGTCATCACAAACTGCATTCTCAAAAGCTAGGATAAACTTATACTGTGCAATGATCCTATAAAAGCCATCGGCATCCATAGAGGCTGGATTTTTCAGCTGCTGAGGGAGGTCTTTGTTGCGTAAACATTCACCATAGGAATCAACCTCGATGTAAGCCATGAGCTCGCGAACATAGCTGTCCCTGTCTGACGGTGGGTCACAGTCTGACTGAACATAGACCAGCGGAGCAAGTCTTTTTCTAAGCTTGTTTTTGGACTGCAAAGGAACTAGGTATCGGAGTGACTTCAGGACTTCAATGCTCTCCAAGTATTGGGTAGTTAGTGGCAAGTGGGAATGCCTGCTGAATGTGGCAGTGTAGTTGAACAAGGTGATCACCGGTTTATGAAAGAGCTTATAATTGTTTTTCGGGGACTCTTCGTGAAAAAGAGCCCAGTCATGATGGGCTTTCCGAGGCAGAGGTAAGCTGTCTATGTTAAAGTCAGTACCTAGGAGAAGAAAATGAGATATTAATTAGTATTTCCAAAAGAATGTTGCTAAGTTTGGGTCTACCTGGTAAGATTAGAATACAGAGGAGTCTGAGGCTATGAATAAGAAGCATGTGGCCAGGTGCGGTGTGGCTCATGCCTGTAATCCCAGCACTTTGGGAGGCCAAGGCAGGTGGAGCCCTTGAGATCAGGAGTACGAGATCGGCCTGGCTAACATGGTAAAAATACTAAAAATACAAAAATTAGCTGGGTGTGGTGACACATTGCCTGTAATCCCAGCTACCTGGGAGGCTGAGGCATGAGAATCACTTGAACCTGAGAGGCAAAGATTGAGCCACTGCACTCCAGCCTGGGTGACAGAGCAAGACTCCTTCTCAAAATACGTGTGTGTGTGTGTGTGTGTGTGTGTGTGTGTGTGTGTATACACATACATATACATGCATACACACACACACACACACACACACACACGAAGCATGTTACAGTATCACCGCAAAGTGCCTGGCAGTCAGTCACAAGGCTTTCACCCCAGAAACTACTCAGGTAGAGGATCACCAAAGAGGGGGAACTATCATTTCTCATTTGATGAAAAAGGAAACGGGAGTCGTGTCTGGCCAGGTTCTAAAGGAGAGTTTACTCCACTGCCTCCTGCAATGGGCTTTTCTTCCTGAAAGTGTTGCCTACAAGAAAACAGGAGAAATAAAGAGATAAAGATAGTTCTTTAAAAAGAAAAGAGCAAGAGAAAGGAAGCCATAAAAGGACAGCAACCAGGTCGGCAGGTTGAGTAATCACAAAAAAAAAAAAAAGTGAAACCATGCAAAAGTAGCCAGAAGAAATATAGAGGATATCTTTTTTTAATCCAAAATGATCGATTTCAGCAAAGTGCAGTTAATCAATCTTAGTCAAAATGGTAGACAAGAGGCTTTTAAAGACGAAAGAGCTGATAATAGTACTATGTTACAGACCACTGCAGGATGGACAGGAATTAACAAGCGCATCAAGAAATAAAGAAGGCCTAACAGGATTACAATTATGAGTGACCCTAGCATCCACAGGATTAATTGAAAAACCTCTGAAACATGATGATGTGCAGACAGAAGTGATGGATGTGGTAAGCGATTGTTTCCTGACTGCATGGGTAGAGATCCAATCAGGGAGAACTTACTTCAATAACTGAGAAAGAAGAACTAAGACAATAACACAATAGGTAATATACAATGTCTGAAGTATTCTTGACGTAGATAATTTTGTAGACCCTTGAGTTTTTAAAAAATAAATATAAGGAAATGGGAAAAAAAATCCACCTTCCAATACCCACCAGAAAAAAAAAATACCAAATATATATTTATGCCAAAACAAAACTTTATCAACATTTTCTGGCAGAGCTCATAAAAATTAATTATTTAATGCTAGTGTACACTCCCACAAATAGATAAACTCTTCGGTGCCAACACTACGTCAATGAGAAATCAATTAATCAAGAAAGGCTTTTACACAAAGATCAGATAAGATTATGTCACAGGATATATACTAAGCACAGAGAAATTGCTGAAGAAAGTGCCTCTGTTTTGATAACAGGCTTTTATTCTCAATCATCGGCAATGAAGTACTAACATGTAAAAATGGGCTTGTCTTTGTTTATTGGCATTTGCTATATTTGACCTTAGGCTTCAAAAAGAATACTCACCCATATACTTGCAATCTAATGGCATATAGAGTTGGATGGCTGGCAAAGTTTAATAATCATTAAGATAGAGAAACATGAGGATATGAAAGAGAATGTGAGAAGAAAGGCAACTGACTGCATTGAAGTACAACAGTTGCTGCTCAAAAAGGGTCTAAGCTGGTCGAGTGGCCAATGATAGGAACCAGAACCTATAAAATTGAGTTAGAACACAAAGTTGCCGCCTAAGACCTAGCAGAGAATCAAGGCCATTACCTGGGAGAGAAAGTACTAGAGTCCGATCCACAGGAATCAGAAGCAGGGATTCAATGTATGAGATGAGAGATTAAAGAGGATATGATTAAAACAAAAGTGGGTCCACAGTTAACTGGGGGGATCAGGCACAGGGGTTTTGAGTGAGTGACCCAAACACCAGTCACTGCTGCTAACTGCTAGGTGGCACATGGAAGATTCTTAACCTGGCTCAGCATGGGTGCACCTCAGCAAAGATCCCAGATGCAGAGCTGGGAAGCAGAAAGACACAAAGCCTGCCTTGGGTGCTTCAGAGAAGCTCTGGGACAGAGACAGGGCTCAAGTCCCATCTCTGCTGGTCTACATCAAGAAAGAAGAGGAAGAGCTGAAGGCAGTTGTGTCTAGACTCTTGTGGCCACTACGTAGGTCCACTCAGGCTGTGTTGGTAATAGGAGCAGGACTCCAAACCTGTCACTCATGACAACTAGGAGATGCAGGCTTACAGGCTCACTCATAGCTCTGCTGATATGAGAATCTCCATGTGGGAAGGAAGGGGAGAAAATCCCTCTTGCATACAATCTATAGCGGCCAAAAATGCCTGCAGAATCTATTCACACACATGCATGAAGGTCATTTTTAAAATGAAAATGAGGTCTCCTGCATTCATCTGAATTATGTTTAGTCTGCAGAGGTGCAGCTGCCTTTAATAGTGGGAGACACTTCTTAATAGACAGGAAAGTTAAAGGGACCTAGCGTTCCAGAAATATTTCCCATGTTTGCTATCTATAAAAGCATTTCCTGGGAACTTCCCTGAGATACATCCACACAAAACACAACCACACATGCGTGTGCATCTGCGCAATCATGCTAATATAGGTTTTCTGTAAGATTGTCAGATTCTTTCAAACTAAACTTCTCTGGAGAAGATTAAAAATAGGTCATTTTGGCAAGGCACAATGGCTCACACCTATGATTCTAGCACTTTGGGAGGCAGAGGCAGGCAGATTACTTGAGGTCAGGAGGTCAAGACTAGCCTGGCCAACATGGTGAAATCCCATCTCTACTAAAAATATAAAACTTAGCCAGGCATGGTGGAACATGGTGGTAGTAATCCCATCTACTCGGGAGGCTGAGGCAGAAGAATTGCATGAACTGGGGAGGCAGAGGTTACAGTGAGCTGAGATCACGCCACTGTACTTCAGCCTCGGCAACAGAGCAAGACTCTGTCTCAAAAAAAGTCATTTTGCCCTGCAAGCTTCTCTCCTAAGCCTAGAGCTTCAGAAGGTAAGTGCTGAAGAATACTGAAATTAGAACCATGACCAACCTGGCCAGGCATGGTAGCTCACACCTGTAATCCCAGCACTTTGGGGGGCTGAGGAGGATGGATCACCTGAGGTCAGGAGTTCAAGACCGGCCTGGCCAACATGGTGAAACCCTGTTTCTACTAAAAATTCAAAAATTAGCTGGGTATGGTGGCACATGCCTGTAATCCCAGCTGCTCAGGAAGCTGAGGAAGGAGAATCGCTTGAACTTGGGAGGCAGACGTTGCAGTGACCCAAGATTGCACCACTGCACACCAGCCTGGGCGACAGAGCGAGACTCTGTCTTGAAAACAAAACAAAGCAAAAAAAAGAACCATGACCAACCTAAACTACTTCACTGGGGATATCATGGCCTAGAATGTAAGTGTCAATATTGACCAATTTCTAAAAGGTATTGGATGTGGCTCAGAAAAAAACTGAGTTATTTAGCTCTCCCCAACTCCAGCGCAATGCCTACTATAACAAGAGTTGGAACTGGAGTCTATAGAGAAATGAAAATCAATTAACCTATGGTATATCCATACAAATGTGACTAACGTATGTGCAACTGGCTCACTAGTTTTCTAGTCATGCTCACTGCTCTTAAATTTAACAACTTCAGATTCAAACTTTCACTCCTTTGGGTTATTTTGTGTTTACTGAATTCTGACAAATGTATTCGTTCCTTTAAACAACAGCTAAATAGATCTTTAGCACTAATGTGCACTGTAAAGGGAACTGCAACTTGGAATACAAATGGAATAAAATGAATGCTGGCAAAGGGTGCCAGATTGCTGACTATGGAGACTGGATCTGAAATAGAGAAGAGCCTGAGAGCGACATACTTTACGGGACGTGTTTATGTGCCCCTCTCCTTCTGCAAGGGCATGGCCTCTTCTTTCATTACTCCCACAAAAACTGGTGAAAACAGAAGGCAACATACATTATTAACCTCACTTTACTAACGAAGCGTGAATCACTCATCTATACTGAAAACCCCGGGTGGGGACAAGAACATCAGACCAGCAAATAGGAAAGGACCGGAGGGATGACGGGCCCTGCTGCAATGTTGATTCCATGGAATGAGTAACTCATTCTTAGTACTTGCAATTACACCCACAGAAATGTTAGCCAGCTTTAGCACACTAATGATGTGGAAAGCCCAGCCTGCCTTAATTTGGAAAAGACAAGTGCTCCTGCAGAATGCCATCCAAAGGTAATCTGTTTTAAAAAATAATCTCTACCATAAAACTGTTGTGTCCTTTTGGGAGACTGAGGCAGAAGGATTGCTTGAGCCCAGGAGTTCAAGGCCAACCTGGGCAACACAGTAAGTCCCTGTCCACAAGAAATGTTTTTAAAAAATTAGCTGGATGTGATGGTGCACACCTATAGTCCCAGATATTCAGGAGGCTGAGGTAGGAGGATCGCTTGAGCCCAAGAGGTTGAGGCTGCAGGGATTCAAGGTATGAGATGAGAGATTAAAGAGGATATGATTAAAACAAAAGTGGGTCCACAGTCAACTGGGGGATCAGGCACAGGAGTTTTGAGTGATTATGCCACTGTACTCCAGCCTGGGTGACAGAGCAAGATCTTGTCTTGAAAAAATACAAATAAAATAAAATAAAAATTACCATCATTTTCTGCCAAAGGTTGTGATTCTTCTTGGGACCTGGAATGAGGTAAAAAAGGGGAAAGAAAGGACTCTCCCTTACTTGCTAACTGACCCTCACCTAATCCCTCAAGCCTTCCCATCCATCCACTCAGGACCCGCACAAGTGAACCACTCATTTCCTCTTCCTCTTTGGAGTAAGAGTGGAAGTTCACTCATATCCTGTTCCAAGTCTTGCCCCCCTTTACCCACAATGTCCAGACTGACTCCAGATCACATAAGGACCTGCCACTTAGCAACACTGCCCCAGATCTGAGTAACCCCTTAATCTTTCACATGCTGAACCAACACTGTAAGCCAGCAGATAAAGCTGTTTTTCACGTTCATATTTTTTCTGGAATGATTTCAAATATACCAATGCCAAATTCCTATAAGAAACAAAACATGATATACATGAAAGGTTTTGTTCTTAAAAATTAAAAAAAAAGCATCTCCAGCATAATGGGTCAATGTGCCAATGCTTCAAATAAACTCATCTCTAAAGCAGAGACCTCCTTTCCAGTGGAGAAAAATTTCTTCCAGATACACCAATGCCCCTGACACACCTGCCTTTGGGATTTAAAACACTAGCCCTATTGTACAATAGTCTTTTGCCCAAGATTACAGTACTGTCAGCCAAACCCGGGTTCATAAAGAGCACAGAGTCAGCTTAGTACTTTTTGCTAAGAGGAAGCTGCATGAGTCATTGGCTTCTCAGTTGCTCAGCTCCATGTCCAACCTTCTATGCTATGCTCCTTATTGTATGGGGCTGAAACCCTGCAAACTTTACTCCTCAGGTTCCTTGGACAACTGGCTTGCAATTAGGTGTTACAAGTAGGAGCACTGTAGGAAGACTGAAGGTGGGAATGATACAAACAGGAGGCAGGGAAATACTGGGTAGAAGAGGGCAGGGTCCCTGGCGAGGGTTCTACCCTCAAGTCTGAACCCTTGGCCCTAAATGAGAAATTTACATCCCCGCTTTCCCACCCGAATGTTGCCTTTTGACCTGCCCCACCCCCTATCCTGTGCCCATAAAAACCCCAAGCTCCCCTGGCAGAGAAGCAGAGCGGTGTGGCAGAAAAGGAGAGATGAGAAGGAGCATCTGAACATCGAGGAGATGAGACAACTGGACATCAGAGATGATAGTCAGAGAGGAGTTTGGCCAGGGATGGTTGGAAAGCAGTTTGGCCTGGGACAGTCAGAGAGGAGTTTCGCCATCCCTGGCCAAACTCCAGGGGAAGATTATCTTCCCACTCCATCCCCTTTCCAGCTCCCCATCCCACTGAGAGCCACTTCCACCACTCAATAAAACCTCCACATTTACCATCCTTCAAGTCCGTGTGACCTCATTCCTCTTGGGCACTGGAAAAGGAACTAGGCTTAGGTGCAAGAGGCTGTCACACTGACTCTCCGCTGAGCTGTTTAACACTTAGCCATCCATGGATGGCACGTGCTAAAACAGCACTGATTGTAACACATGCCCTCTGGGGCTCCAGAGGTCGCAGGCAATCCCTAGACACTGCTGTGGGCTGGTACACAGTTTGTTCCTGCTGGTGCCCAAAAGCACTTGCCCCAGCTCCTGCACCCGCTCACCTGCGTGCTCCCTTTCCTGCAAGGGGTTTGAGCATGGTGGCCAAGTAAACAAGCCACCCCTGTTGCAAGGCCCGCAAGGGGGTCATGGGAACTATCCTGTCTCAGAAGGAAGAGAGAAGGAACCTCTTCCAATGCTCATGTAGCAGAGCAACCATTAGCACTCCTGACTGTGATAAGATCAGCTGTAGCATCAAGGAGTAGTGGCAGTGGTGACATGAGCTAAGCAAAGAGTGGTGATAGTGATAGTAGCAGTGACAATAACCTGGGAGTGCTGGCTAGAGAATTCTTGCCCGGTTAACTCACCCCCAACAGTAGAGTCTCAGAGACCCACTAGCCCACACTCTGGGCAATGCTACTTTTCCTGTGCCTCTCCAGTCCAAGCGTAGCAGGGATTTCCTGCAGTTATTCATTCTGTATAACCTTCTCTTCCTGTCTTTTGCTCCACCAGCCCTTCAGCCGCTTTGTAACCAATTCTTGTAATACATTTCCACTGTTTAAAATACCTAGAATAATTTGTTTTCCTATCAGAATATGACTAATACAGAGGTCCATTTCAAAAGCTTGGAACTTCCATCTGATCACAACTGATTATTCCAAGTTCTGCTGCAAGTTTTCTCTTGCTGTCTTGCTCCTAGATTTTCCTAAAAATACCATGTTTCTTGGTGCTATCCCCTTGTTACCACCATCCTAGGCTTCTATTTTCCCTTCTCTTCATCCATCTGGTGATAATGTAAAAGAAAAATGCAAGTCTTGTATTTAAGAAGGAAAAATACAAAATCAGCAGATGAGATTCCTTTTAAGAAAGAAACCATCAAAATACTTGAAACCAAAAACACATTCCCCATTCAGGTACTGTGCTATAAATTCCTTCTCTGGGCTAAGAATCAAAATATACAGAATACTGAGACCCAGGTAACTACAAAGAATAATTAGGTTGGGGTGAAGGCCTCCAGTAACACTGTTTGACTACATTCTAATTGTATCACAAATGACAAATCCTCTTCACTGTGTTCTTGACACTTAATTAAACAGAGATAAAGACTTTCTTTCTCCTAAAAGATTTTACTACAGAGCCTTTTACCCATCTGAAGGAAAAACTATGGCCAAAAGACGTTAAAGCTCATGAAATAATTGGCAAAATATGACTATTGTATGAATAGCAATAGTTCATAAATTACAACCATTGTTAATCACCTCAGCTGTAACTAAACTTGCAGTGACCTGAGTTTTTTCTCATTTCCTGCTTTGGGTTAAATCGTTTGTTTCACAAAACTCAGACAACTTCTAGTGTTTGAGATAACTATGAGTAGTACTACTTCCCTATTAGAAGTCCCTAGAATAAGCCTAAAGTAAAGTAAAGCATTCTGACGACGTCAATAATCCAAGCACAAAACAAAATTCAGTTTCTTTCAATAATAAGAAAAAGTGAGAATTAGGTGTTTGGAAGAGAAGAGGTTTTGGGAAGAGAATTGTCCAGAGTGTAGGTCTGTGGGTCTCTGAGGTTCCACTGATGGGAGTGAGCTAACTGGGCAAGAACTCCCTAGCCAGCACTCCCAGGTTATTGTCACTGCCACTATCACTGTCACCACTGTCTGCCCAGCTCATGTCACCACTGCCGCTACTCCTTGATGCTACAGCTGATCTTATCACTGAAAAGAGAAGAGGAGTAACAGTTTAAGGCACCACCCTTCTTCACTCAGGGAAACAGGGGCTGAGATGGCCTTAAGGGGCTGGCAAAGCCAGTTCGGAGTCCCAGAATGTTCTGCAGAACTCTGACATGAAACTTGCATGATGAGGCTACATAACTCTGTAGAGGGTTTATTGCTACCTCTTAATTCTTAATTATTAAAGGCCACATACAGATGTATCACACTCTGGTTTGTTGGTTAGTTACTAAAACTGGATTGACTGATTGATTGATTGATTGATTGATTGGGACAGCATCCTCACTCTGTTCCCCAGGCTGCTCTCAACCTCCTGAGCTCAAGTGATGCCTCCCACCTTGACCTCCTAAAGTGCTTTCTATTGCAGTCAACATATCTGGAGACAGAAGACATTACTAACTCAGAGAAGCATAGACATTTCTAAAAAGTAAGGTTTTACTGAGTCCTATTATTTGAAAAGTATTGAGCTGAGAATTCTGGGACTTCAAGATGAACAAAATAAGCCCCAAGGGATATTATGATTATGAATGTAAATGTTAAACCATTAGCCGATATTCAATCTAGACTAACAAAAATGCAAATGGCCATGGTGGGAGAAAGGAGTAATTATTTCTGACTGGTTAAAGAGTTTGGGGTTGAATTACTGATAAGTATATAGAAAACCCAGCAATTAAGAAAATGAAGACACAATTACCCAATTATTAACTCGGGCAAACAAGAAAAGTAATCCGTGTGCTCTCTGGTTCACCTATGAATATTATTTGCATAGTCATAATAATGTAAAGAGGGAATATTGATCCATCAAACATGATAATACAACTATAAGTGGACGGGGGAGATAGGAAGGATGAGTGTGTATGTGTTGAACAGGAGAGGGTAAAAGAGTGATTCCTCATCTTCCAAGACAGGGAGTCAATGATAATGCTTAATAGTGAAAAATCATGAAATACTAATATCATCATGTTATTAAGAGATCTGATGATAACAACCAAGAGTCAGAAAAAACTATTGAAAGTAGTAATTCTTTTTTTTTTTTTTTTTTTTTTGAGAGGGGGAGTCTCACTCTATCACTCAGGCTGGAATGTAGCAGCACAATCTCGGCTCACTGCAACCTCCCCTACTGGGTTCAAGAACTCCTTTCACCTCAGCCTCCCCAGTAGCTGGGACTACAGGCACGCACCACCATGCCTGGTTAATTTGTGTATTTTTTGTAGAGACGGGGTTTCACCTTGTTCGTCAGGCTGGTCTTGAACTCCTGACATCAGGTGATCTGCCCATCTCGGCCTCCCAAAATGCTGGGATTACAGGCCTGAGTCACTGCACCCAGCCTAAAAGTAGTAATCTGAAAGATACCTATTCGCTATTGAAATGTGGAGCATATATAGCTGTGATAAAAATGAAAGTGAAGTGAACAAAAGATTATATGGGAAAAGTAAGTCTTCTTCCCCACACCCCAGCCATTTAGGTCCCTTCCCTTTGTTAAAGTTCCTTTTGTTAAGTTCATTAAAAAAGAAAAAAAGGTGGTGGTGGGGGTGGGGGGACCAGGCGTGGTGGATCATGCCTGTAATCCCAGCACATTGGGAGGCCGAGGCAGGCAGATCACCTGAGGCCAGGAGTTCAAGACCAGCCTGGCCAAGATGGTGAAACCCTGTCTCTATTAAAAATAGAAAAACTTCACTGGGAGTGGTGGTGCACGCCTGTAATCCCAGCTACTCGGGAAGCTGAGGCACGAGAATCACTTGAACCCAGGAGGCAGAGGTTGCAGTGAGGCAAGATCGCTCCACTGCACTCCAGCCTGGGTGACAAAGTGAAACTCTGTCTTAAATAAAAATAAAATAAAATATAAAATAAATGCAGGAGTAGATAGACGGATGAAGGAAGGAATGCGGGATAAAGGAAGAAAGGAAGGGAGGGAGGGAAAGTATATCCAATTAAACTATGATATAATGCTTTCTTATACCTAGAATTTGTATTTATAGTTAGTGAAAGAGCTCTTTTAAACTTACTTAAATATACATTTTTATTATTTATCACTCTTGTGAATACTTAGAAAAAATATAAGTCAAATTGGTTTAAGTATCAAAACTTCTTCAGAGTCTAACTCTTTTGAATCACTTTTTGATCTCTGATATCTGTGTATTTCTATACAATATTTTGTTCGGTAACATTAAGACCGTAAGCAATACAGCATTGCTTAAAAGAACGCTCTACTATCATCTCTGAGATTTGCCTCCAAGCTACTGACACCCATCTCCAAGTTTTAATGTTGATGCTTTCTTAATATTACTAAAAGTTGTCAAAGAAAGTTTTCAGACACCAACTAGACTCATACTCTTTTTGTTCTGTGGTGTTTTTTTTTTTTTTTTTTTTTTTTTTTTGAGATGGAGTCTCGCTTTGTCGCCCAAGCTGGAGTACAGTGTCGCGATCTCGGCTCACTGCAACCTCTGCCTCCTGGGTTCAAGTGATTCTCCTGCCTCAGCCACCCAAGTATCTGGGATTACAGGTGCCCACCACCACGCCTGGCTAATTTTTGTATTTTTAGTAGAGACAGGATTTCACTTTGTTGGCCAGGCTGGTCTCAAACTCCTGCCCTCAAGTGATCTGCCCACCTCAGCCTCCCAAAGTGCTGGGATTACAGGCATGAGCCACTGCGCCTGGCCTAGACTCATATTCTTTTGTCAAATGGTCATTAAATGGTGTGTTCATGGAAGCATCAAAGGGCTGTAGTTGCCCCATCATTCCAGGTGGAGGAGCAACCCAGTTCATGCCCATGCAGGCATTCATACTATATCACTGCTGCTGCCCAGCTGACAAAGACGGGCAGGGGGCTATCAGTTGCCAAATACATGTTGATTTCAGAGATATTCAAATGTAAAAAGAAAATAAATATTTTTATAATTAAGGAACATCTTTTCACATACATGAAAACATATACACTATTAGAAACCTGGTATTATCCGTGTAACTACCATGGAAATACTTCATTATTGGTACACATAAAGCTACCCTATTTTCAAGAACGATCACATGGTATTATTCCATTGTGTATATGCAGTCAGTCCAATATTCTCTCAATTATTCCACTTTGTGGTGCAAAATGCAAATTATGAAAAGTGGGTTGAGGCCGGGCGCGGTGGCTCACCTGTAATCCCCGCACTTTGGGAGGCTGAGGCGGGTGAATCGCTTGAGGTCAGGAGTTCGAGACCAGCCTGGCCAACATGGCAAAACCCTGTCTCTACTAAAAATACAAAAATAAGCTGGATGTGGTGACACACCTCTGTAGTCCCAGCTACTCAGAGGCTGAGACACAAGAATCGTTTGAACCCAAGCGGCAGAGGTTCAGTGAGCCGAGATCATACCACCGCACTCCAGCCTGGGCGACAGAGCGAGATCCTGTCTCCAAAAAAAAAAAAAAAAGAAAAGAAAAGTGGGTTAAGAAGCTGCTATTTTTCAAGTTAGGTGCATTATATCCTAAGACACTCAATAATTGCTGATATCTTCAAAAGCAGCTAGAATTTCAGTGCACATTGTCCAGGTGTCTGCCCCAGACCCTTAGCTGGAGGGACATTTTACAGAAGTCAACACTGAACACAGCAATCAATCTCCAAATTAATTAAATCAGAGGTTTATCCTCTGAAACTAACGATCAAGATACCAACCAAGTGTTTTTTTTGAAAGCAAGTCTATCTACCAGGTAGATATGGAAACTGCCAAATCATTTTACACCACTTAGCCTTTGGGATACATTTGACATCAGTTAGAAGCTATGACCTGGAAAAATAAACTCTTTATTCTCAAAACCTGCAGTGTTCCACTCCATTTAATCATCTTAGAGTCTCTCTCTACCCAAGAGGGAAACAGCACAGAATAAAGCACTGTCCTCCAAAGTTAACCATATCTAGGATACTCCTACCTTGATTTTCTGATATACAGGTCTCATCACTGAAACAGCAAAACACTTGGTCTGGGATTTTTGGTCCACATTAAGAATCCCTAGTAATACAATGTATACATTGTATTTTATATGCCCAGGTCTAACACTGTAAACAAGTAAGATGCAATTCTCCTATGGTAGTCAAAAAAGAATGAGACAGTAAAAGCATAAAGCAAAGGACATAAATATTTTCCAATAATTTTTTTTTATTTAAATTGTTGGCCAGACGCAGTGACTCATGCCTATAATCCTAGCATTTTGGGAGGTTAAGGCAAGAAGGTCACTTAAGCCCAGGACTTTGAGACCAGCCTGGGTAACACAGGGAGACCTGTCTCTATAAATATTTTTTTTTTAAATCAGCCAGGTGCAGTGGTGTGTATCTATTGTTGCAGCTACTCAGGAGGCTGTGGTAGAAGAATCACTTAAGCCCAGGAGGCAGAGGTTACAGTGAGCCGATATCGCACCACTGCACTCCAGGCCGGGTGACAGAGTGAAACCCTGTCTCAAAAAAAAAAATTGTTTTCATCAAATTTCCACTAATAATATATACTCAATAACGAGAAATTCTATTGAGCTTAAATACATAAAATAAGGAAAGGGGGTAGAAAGAAAGAGGAAAAAAGAGGAGAAGAATCATCAACCATATTCCCAAAGAAAAGAAAGGCTCAACATCAGGGTTTTTTTCCATATGTGTGCATGGTTGTATGGCGTGTGTGTGTGTGTGTGCGCGCGCGTGCGTGTGTATGAGAGACAGTGTGTGGACTGTGTGTGTATAGGACTGAGTAAGAAAACAGTGATTTCAGCTGGGCGCAGTGGCTCACGCCTGTAATTCCAGCACTTTGGGAGGCTGAGGCAGGCAGATCACGAGGTCAGGAGATAAAGACCGTCCTGGCTAACACAGTGAAACCCCGTGTCTACTAAAAATACAAAAAATTAGCCAGGCGTGGTGGCAGGCGCCTGTAGTCCCAGCTACTTGGGAGGCTGAGGCAGGAGAATGGCATGAACCTGGGAGGCAGAGCTTGCAGTGAGCTGAGATCGTGCCACTGCACTCCAGCCTGGGCAACAGAGTGAGACTCTGTCTCAAAAGGAAAAAAAAAAAGAAAAGGAAATACTGATTTCAGCTCACTACTGATCAGTAGTGAAGTCACTCATTACTGATTAGTAATGAAGTCACTACTGATATGTCTTGAGAAAAAGAAGTTACTGGCTGGTTGTAATGGCTCACACCTGTAATGCCAGTACTTTGGGAGGCCGAGGCAGGAGAATCATTTGAGGCCAGAAGTTCAAGACCAGCCTGGGCAACAGAGTGAGACCCTGTCTCTACAAAAAAAAAATTGAAGTTAGCCGTGTGGCAGTGCATGCCTGTAGTCCCAGCTACTAGGGAGAGAGTGTGAGGTGGGATGATGGCCTGAGCCCAAGAGTTCAAGGCTGCAGTGAGCTATGACTATATCACCGCACTCCAGCCTGCATGGGAGAGTGAAAGCCTGTCTTTAAAAAAAAAAAATTTTTAAATAAAAAATAAGTTTATAGTGGGTTAATTTTGTATTATTTATATCTAAAGTAAGATGAAATCCATCCAAAACACCCTATCCTGTAAAGACTGTTGTTCAAAGAAGGAACGGAATGGACCCAAAATAAGAGGTGAAAATCCCCACATACACTCTAGTCATGCCAAGGGCAGCCTGACAGGCAAGGCTTCTTGCTGCATGTCTCAACTTATCCCCGTCCTGCAAAGCTGCAGTAGGACACATCTGCAGCTCAGCATAGCAGACAGGCACAGGAGCACAACATGGGTAAGAAAATGAAGCTTCTCAGGCCAGGCGCGGTGGCTTATGCCTGTAATCCCAGCACTTTGGGAGGCCGAGGCAGGCAGATCACCCGAGGTCAGGAGTTCGAGAACAGCCTGGCCAACATGGCGAAACCCCGTCTTGACTAAAAATATAAAAATTACCCGGGCGTGGTGATGCACGCCTGTAATCCCAGTTACTTGGGAGGCTGAGGCACAAGAATTACTTAAACCTGGGAGGCAGAGGCTGCAGTGAGCCAAGATCACACCACTGCACTCCAGCCTGGGTGACAGAGTAAGACTCTGTGTCAAAAAAAAAAGGGAGGAAGGAAGGAAGGAAGGAAGGAAGGAAGGAAGGAAGGAAGGAAGGAAAAAGAAAGAAAATTAGGGTTCTCAGAGAGGGGTCTCATTATACAAAGTTTGGGAGTGTGGGATGTGTTTGGATAGGTGAGTTCACAAAGCTTTCAGCTGCTACAGCCTTCATACCACAGCTTCCCCACCAAGTGGAGAAATGGCAGAGTAAAAGGACGTCTTCAGTGACAAGTTGAACTGCTGAGCAAAACAGGTCTGCCTGCCCCAGACTTCTGACTAATTTAATAAATAAATGCCTTTATTGCTAAGCCACTTTGGGTCAAGTTCTTGATGGATGCAGCCTAATGCATTTAAATGACAATGGCAGGTCTCATTATGTTTGAGAAGTCTGCATACTGGTGTTAAGAAAAAAGAAAAGAAAAGAAAAGAAAACTATTCCATTACATAGCATCAAATATGAGAAATTACCTAATGGGTACAATGTATGTTATTAAGGCTATGGAAAACCTAAAGCCCTGACTTGTATGTAACAAAATTACACTTGCACCCCATAAATTTATACAAATAAAATTTAAAGTATCATCACAACAACAAAAAAGAAGGAGCAGAGTTGTAGATGAGACCGTTCCTGCTCTTTTTTCTATACATGATAATTTGCTACTACCAATAGGACTCTGGAAAGTGAATACTTTTGCAGGAAGAACTTTCCAAATTGCTCAAGTCTTCATGTTGCTCCCTATCCAGTGATCTCATGGCTTTTTGTATGGATCGGAACTATAGTGTTTATCATACTCAACTGCAATTATGTGTGCACCTGTCTAGCTTCCCACCAGACCAGGAGCCCTACTAGCATCCATGTCTTGTTCATCTTGGCCCATAAAACTTAACACAGTACCTGCAATTTAGTAGGTACTCAAAGATATTCAGAGAATAAATAAATGTATTTTTAGGTCTCACTTTGTAAAAGTCAGGCCTTAGCTCATTTGGGCATTATAAGGTAGAGAATAAATCAGAAGTAAAAGTAGAAATTGTACGTTGACAGCAAGCATTGGTCAGGAGGATAGAGCACAAATGTGGAACCATAAGGAATTTTCTTAAATCTTAAAATTAAGTCAAAGCATTGAAATACGGGACAGCCTCCATACAAGTGCCATCTGAAAGTTGTATCAGTCCCATCACAAGCAAACAGGAATTTCAGTTCACATTACTAGGTGTTAGATTTTATGACTTGCATCTCCACCTAATGAGGACAACAGATTTCTAAGAACATAAAAGGTTATATTAAGCAGAAATGGGTGAGGCCAGTCATGGTGACTCATACCTGTAATCCCAACACTTTGGGAGGCCAACGTAGTCGGATCACCTGAGGTCAGGAGTTCAAGATCATCCTGGCCAACATAACACAACCCTGTCTCTACTAAAAATACAAAAATTAGCCAAGCATGGTGGCACATGCCTGTAATCCCAGCTACTCGGGAGGGTGACACAGGAGAATTGCGTGAACCTGGGAGGCGGAGGCCGCAGTGAGCCAAGATTACACCATTGCACTCCAACCTGGGCAAAAGAGCAAGACTCCGTCTCAAAAAAAAAAAAAAAAAAAAAAAAAGAGAGAAAGGGGTGAAGCAAATTGATGAGAAAACGACTACATCGTCTTACGAACTTTTTCCTGCCTCATTTACTCTGACAAGTGTGGCAGTTTTAATTACTTATGATGGTAGTCTAGTAGTCTAGTAGGTGGCACTACCACCTCATTAAAAAATAATGAAGTCTTAGCAACACTTAGGCATTCAGTTATTCTTTACAAAAAAAAAATTAGTCAATGATTTGAGAAAGAATTAGTGAGTTGTAAGAATGGAAATGAAATATTAAGGAAATACTAAAGAACTCAACTTTTAACCTGACTTTTGGTATGAAAGATCTTTTAGGTGGAGGTAATTTCTTGATTATTCCAAGCTGATCACATTTTCATTAGTGTTTATTATATAGAAACATCTTATCAGTCAGTTATGGGGAAACACTAAGATTCATTCTAATTCAGAGCTCATGTGAAGTCTATGAAACTAAAACTGGCAAATAAATCAATAAGCCAAGTGTCCTAAGCTTTTCTGAGAAGTTTTTTACCAATCACATGTATAAGTAAACAATAAATAAAATTTTGTTTAAAGCAGAGCAAACTCCCAGTTTGTGGTTTTGGGCCTACAAAATTTAATTACGTGTGTTTACTTTGTTTCCACTTTTTCCCATCAAAAAAATTCAAACTTGGAGGAAAAACTGCTATAGCCTTTTCAGAGACCAATTTAGTAGTATGTAACAAAATTTTAATTTAATTTATACATTGACACAGCAAGTCAAATTTCTAGATACTAGAGAAATAATAGCACATATAAGCAGAGACAGATAAATATGTTCATAGTAACATAACAAAAAACAAAAGTAGCCTTAAAAAACCATTGACAGGGGAATGGTTAAGTAATTTTAGTTATAGCCATACTTCAGAATCAACATAGCTTTAAAAATAATGAAGTCAACGGATATATTCTAACATGAAAAAAGTCTTTAAAATCTACTTAAATGTAAAAAGCAGTATGTATCTATGGTATGATTCAATTGAAAAAAATAGACAAAATTACAGGCTGAATTCAGTTGTACATAAAAATTCTGGAAGGATAGCTCTTAATCTGACTTGGATAGGGCTTGACATGGTAATCACTGATTTTCATTTTTACCTGGTATATTTCATTTTTATTTTTTGAAACAGGGTCTCACTTCAGCCTCAGCTGGAGTGATCACGGCTCACTGAAGCCTTGACCTCCCAGGCTCAAGCAATCCTCCTGCCTCAGCCTCCAGAGTAGTTAGGACCACAGGTGCACTATCATGCCTGGCTAATTTTTAATTTTATTTTAGAGAGGGGGGTCTTACCATGTTGCCCAGGCTGGTTTTGAACTCCTGGGCTCAAATGATCCTCCTGCCTCAGCCTCCCAAGTACACGGGACTGCAGGTATGCACCATCACATCCAGCTAATTTTTATTTTTTGTAGAGACGGAGGTCTTGCCATGTTACCCAGGCTGATGACAAACTCCTGGGTTCAAGCAATCCTCCCACCTCAGCTCGCCAAAGTGATTACAGGCATGAGCCACTGTCCCTGGCCCCTGGTAGACTTCTTTATTGTTTAAATTTTGACAGTGATACATTCATTCATTCTTTGTGTAATTTTTAAAAATCAAAAAATTAACGAGAAGAACAAAGGCATTTCTTTGAAGTCAAGCATAAAAAAGTCCTCACAAACCTTGTATAATATGTAAAAGTTCACAGACAAACTTCAAAACCATCACATCATCCTCCATGATACCTAGGAAATACTGCCCTTGGAATCCTACCTGCTTATAAGAGGATGATATTTCAAAATTTATATGGAAAATTATGTGGCACAGTAAAATGCCAGAGATTTCATCTATCCCAAAAGGAAAGCTGGTAGGTTATATTTATTTGAACATCAACAAGAGAACATGTTCAGCTAACATCCAGCTAATGAATTATTTCAGCTATAAATGAGAGATTAGCACACATCTTCTGAGAGGCCCTGATAGAACAATGCCTTCTAATTCAGCTGAAAAACTGGCTGGATTTGGAAAATTAAACTGACTTCAAAATAATCAAGCTGGAGTCCATCAAGTCAAGCAGCTCAAAATCATAATAATTATTAATTTTTTAATCTTAGTGCTTTCAAATACTTCATAATCTTGATTACATTTAAAAGTATTAAATGCTGGCAATATTAAAGCTCTTAAAATAGTATTTTGGAAGGTAGAAAAGTAATAAAACACAATATGCCCTTAATAAAATAGAAAACCAAATTATAAAGAAGGTTTAAAAAAAAAATTTAACTCAGTTGAAATCAGGTAAGTAATGCCAGCCCTCAGCAAACCCTCCAGCTGGATTTAGTTTCCACAGGGACTCTACCAAAGTTGGGTCCTTTGTAGCTGAGAGCCTTAAGTTAAAGAAACATAAGGCAGGCACGGTGGCTCACGCCTGTAATTCCAGCACTTTGGGAGGCCAAGGCAGGTGGATCACCTGAGGTCAGAAGTTTAAGACCAGCCTGGGCAACATGGTGAAACGCCATCTCTACTAAAAAAAAAATACAAAAAACTAGCCGGGCAAGGTAGCGGGCACCTGTAGTCCCAGCTACTCGGGAGGCTGAGGCAGGAGAATGGCGTGAACCCGGGAGGCGGAGCTTGCAGTGAGCTGAGATCCGGCCACTGCACTCCAGTCTGGGCGACAGAGCGAGACTCGGGATCGGCCTGAACCTGGAGGTGGAGGTTGCAGGGAACTGAGATGGCATCACTGCACTCCATCCTGGGTAACAGAGCAAGACTCCATCTCAAAAAAAGAAAAGAAAAGAAACATAAAATCTGGCAGGGAACAATGGCTCACACCTCTAATTCCAGTACTTTGGGAGGCTGAGGTGGGAGAATCACTTGAGGCCAGGAGTTTGAGACCACCCTGGGCAATATAGCAAGACTCTGTCCCTACAAAAGAAAATGTAAAAATTATTTGGGCGTGGTGGTGCATGCCTGTGGTCCCAGCTACTTGAAGGCTGAAGCAGGGGTATCACTTGAGCACAGGAATTTAAGGTTGCAGTGAGCTATGATCATACCACTGCACTCCAGCAAGACTTTGCCTCTTAAAAAAAAAAAAAAAAAAAAAAATCCTACCCTGGTGTCTAAGGTTCTTTATGGTACTTCCTAGAGGAGGACAGGTAACCCACCTGTCTCAATTTGCCTGGGACCTTCCAGTTTTACTACTGAAAAATCTCGTATCGGGGAACTCCCTGAATGCTAGGCAACTCAGGACAGTCAGTCACTTCCTGGACACATTCCTATCAAAGAAGAAAAATGTTCAGGATCTTCAATTACCTCAGCATGGGCAAAAGAAGCATGCAATGATGCTGATGCTCAGCCTGGTCTTATTCCATGTCATATAAGTGTACAACAAAGGCTGGAATTCTCTTGATTTTAGTTTCCTGATTGGAAAACAGAGGAACCTCAGAAACATGCTGTGCAAAAGATGCCAGACAAAAATGAGTACATAGGGTGCAATTCAATCTATATGACATCTCTAAACTGGCAAAACTAACCTGCAGTGATAGAAATCAGGTCAGTGTTTTTTGTGGGAGGAGAGTTGGGGATAAACTTACAAAGGGGACACAGGGAACTTTCTGGAGTGAGGGAAATGTTCTATATCTTAATTGGGATGGTGATTACATGATTCACTTGTCAGAACTCACCAACTGCACACTTAAAATGTATGCATTTTAAGTAAACTTAACCTTTAAAGTGTTGGTTTTAAAAAGAGATGTGAGATCCTCCATCACAAAAAAAGATTTAGGACAGATTAAGCAATATCTTTTAGGGATGTCATTGGTGGGATTTCTGAGTTAGATATAGGCTGGAGGCATATCAAAGATCTCTGGTCATTTTCTTCTTTTCTTTTTTCTTTTTTTTTTTTTTTTTTTTTTTTTTTGAGACAGAGTTTTGCTTTTGTTGCCCAGGCTGGTGTGTAGTGGCACAATCTCGGCTCACTACCACCTCCAACTCCTGGGTTCAAGCAATTCTCCTGCCTCAGCCTCCCAAGTAGCTAGGATTACAGGCATGCACCACCATGCCTGTCTAGTTTTTATATTTTTAGTAGAGACAGGGTTTCGCCATGTTGGCCAGGCAGGTCTCGAACCCTTGACCTCAGATGATCCACCCGCCTTGGCCTCCCAAAGTGCTAGGATTACAGGTGTGAGCCACTGCTCCCGGCCTGATCTGTGGTCATTTTCAACTCTCATTTATAGGATTCTAAAAGGGCACCACATTACTCCACTCCTTTATCTAAAATAAATTTAAAATTCATCGGAATTTGTGCAGTCATCCATCACTGGACAATGTACAGATTCCTTCTCTGGAAATATCTAAAGAAAAGTACAGCTTATGTTCCCCCATTTTGTGTTGTTTTGTTGCTTCTTTACAAACTCATCTGGCCGGGTGCGGTGGCTCACGCCTGTAATCCCAGCACTTTGGGAGGCCAAGGCGGGCAGATCACGAGGTCAGGAGATCGAGACCATCCTGGCTAACACAGAGAAACCCCGTCTCTACTAAAAAATACAAAAAATTAGGCAGGCGTGGTGGTGGGCGCCTGTAATCCCAGCTACTCAGGAGGCTGAGGCAGGAGAATGGCATGAACCCGTGAGGCGGAGCTTGCAGTGAGCAGAGATCACACCACCGCACTCCAGCCTGGGCGACAGAGTGAGACTGTGTCTCGAAAAACTATGAACTCATCAAAGACTGGAAGACACAGTAGAAAAGGAGGTGGCACAGATGTCAGTGCCTTTGAATAATGCAATGGAGCAGCCCAACATCAATAGCTTCTAGCACAGAGATAATCCCAGCTGTGGGAACTTAATCTAACAAAGACTTGTGAAGTGGCTTTGGGTCAGGAGGTGGACTCCATTCTGAGCTGGAGACCGTATTTACTTATTTCAAGGAAGTGTCTGAGAGTTGACTAGATCCTAGGGAATAGGCTTCCAGGATAGAAAGATGCAAGTGAGGGCCCAAAGAGATGCCCTTCGATGCATCCAGTGACCCTTCCAAGGGACGCAGTCCTTGCATCTTTGATTGTTAGAGTGTTAACTTGCCCTGAGCCAAGGAAATGATCCCTTTTCAGTTCCCCACCTCTTCTGTGATTCTAATGCTGCCCAGCGGATTGGTATGCACTGCATATAGCTGGCATCTGGGCCAGTGTCGCTGGACAGCCCCGAGATAAGAGTGTAGCACCCACAGGGGGAGCTGCCTACTGGAGGTGACTGTGAGAGAGGAAAGCACCTCAACCCTTAAACAGCCCATAGAGATGTTTGCACTGAACATTTCTCAAGTGAAAAGCCAGAAGTCTCCCACTCGATACACATTTGGCAAGGGATGAGACTCAGGGGCCTTTGGGTGTGTGCGTGTGTGTATGTCACCACGTGCCAAATGTCTGCTGGTTCCTATTAGCCAGTAACACAGCCCTTTGCATTGCACCGATAGAGCCAAACATCTTCCCAGAATTATTTCCCGGTTGGGAAATGGAAAGTTATTGGGTGGACTCTTCCATCTGATGGTATGTAATGAAGTCAAGTACAGAGCTGAGTTCCTGGCCCAGTAAAACAGCAGATCCAATTCTCTCCTCTGCAACCTGAAAGCAGAGCTGGCACGCGGGGGCCCCGATGCAGTGCCGTCTGCCCAGGCCAGACCCTCCAGGCAGGTTGCCTGTTCCTGATCACCACCCCTAACAGCCACTCACTCGGGTTTCCTACCATACCATCAAGTCCCCTCTGTCTAATAATGAGCTGGAGAAAGCCACTGGGTGTTATGGTCTGGGCCATTCAGATGCCAAACCCTGAAAATAAATCCTCCCCCAGTAACTTGGAGCTAGTGCTCAAGAAAAATAATGGCACCACAGAGATACTGTTGAGCTTGCATGAAAGGAATTAGAGGATTAGAATTGGTGAATGACGTTATGAGAAAAATAGCAAATTCACTGATCCAAGGTACATACGAAAATTAAGATCGAATAACACAAAATCAGGATGGAGGGGTGAGACAGGGCAATGCTGAAGTCGTTTTAATCTACAGCACAGCTGGAACGAGCCCAAAATGAACCAGGGAGTCTTAGTTTTATTTTCCTTTAATCTGCTCCCTAGCAGACCTGCTGAAAAGGATGTGCTGGTTTCAACTTTATTGAATGCCTCTATATCAAAAGGAAAAATACATGGCGCCATTAGTTCCTAAGAAAATAGATTCTGAATTTTTTTTAAATCTTCATTTGGATTTAAAATGACAATGTGGGCTGGGCGCCGTGGCTCATGCCTGTAATCCCAGCACTTTGGGAGGCCAAGACGGGCAATCACCTGAGGTCAGGAGTTCGAGACCAGCCTGGCCAACATGGTGAAACCCCATCTCTACTAAAAATACAAAAATTATCCAGGTGGGGGTGACACATGCCTGTAATCCCAGCTACTCGGAGGCTGAGGCACAAGAATCACTTGAACCAGAAGGTGGAGGTTGCAGTGAGCCGAGATGGTGCCATTGCACTCTGGCCTAGGCAAAGAGAGTGAAACTCCATCTCGAAAAAAATTAAAAAATAAAAGTGATAATATGCCAAACCTAGAGGGAGTCATCTACCACACGGTCTTAGGACCAGCTCCAAATCAAGTACCTGGGAATTTCACCGGGCAGCGCCAAAGAGCTCTGACACTCAAAAGTTCTTCACTGTACTTGTCCAGGGCTTCACCATTCACAGCTCAGAACAGGCGTTTGACAGTTCCTGAGTTTTCATTCACAGGTTGCACATTGAGAGTCACATCTCCTCACGCATATCACACAAGCAATGCAAACCACTTGGCAGAGTTAACATATGAGCACTGATTAAACAACAAGGCTGTGTATTTACCGAACACACATTTTCATCTTCTTTAGTCTAAAGAACCGGCATGGAAAATCCTCAATGTAAGTAAAACTCGGGCTTTGAAATCAACATGATCAAGTTAGTTGTTTTAATAAAGCATCACATATCTTCAAAGATATTAAATACAGGGTGAAGGAAACCAAAAGTGAAGCATTGGGAATTAACAGTAAGTCAAAGCAAAAGCAGAAAAAGGCCTCCAAGACTAAGACTCAGCAATGACAATACAGCTAGAATTGGAATTTGATCCATTCAATTCATTCTTCAACTACTGCGCCACCAAGGAGGCAAGATCTAAAATGACTGGGCTCCTTCACCAGTCATCAGCCTAGCTGCAGGTACAGCACAGGGAAATGCTTAGGCCTGGGCTGTGATTTTTGCTCTGCGTCTGAGTAGATCCACTGGTATTAAGCCTGTCCAGCTAACTACTAGAAAGTACTCTTTATTCAAGCGAAAAGCTCTCCAATCACTCATTGCATCTCTGCTTTGCCATCTTTCATTGTTGTTGTTATTGTTGTTTGAGACAGAGTCTCACTCTGTTGCCCGGGCTGGAGTGCAGTGGCACAATCTTGGCTCACTGCAACCTCTGCCTCCTGGGTTCAAATGATTCTCCTGCCTCACCCTCCCAAGCAGCTGAGATTACAGGCGTGCACCACCATACCCGGCTAATTTTTGTATTTTTAGTAGAAATGGGGTTTTGCCATGTTGGCCAGGTTAGTCTCGAACTCCTAGTCTCAAGTGATCTGCCCACATTGGCCTCACAAAGTGCTGGGATTACAGGCATGAGCCACTGCACCTGGACTGCTTTGCCATCTTAAGAAACCCTGGGCACCCAGGCATTGCAGTAATGGGTTCATGCACAGGAAAATCAAAAAGCACACACATACACACACAAAATTTCACTTTCTAGGTATACAAGACCATGATAGTTGTGTTCATTTCATTTTTTTATTTATTCACATCTTTTTCTTCCTACCTGTTCCTTTCACATATATTTATTTTCAAAAACAAAAACAAGTGCTAGCACTTTGCTAAAGACTAAATGTTTGTGTCCCCTGAAAATTCACAAGCTATAGCCCTGATGTCTTTGTACTGAGAGGGAGAGTCTTTGGGAGGTAATTAGGTTTCGATGAGGTCATGCCACTGGAGCCCTTATGATAGGATTAGTGCTCTTCTAACAAGAGGAAGAGACTAGAGCTCTCGCAGGCACTCGCTTGCTCACTCTCTCTTTCTCTCTAACTCTCCCTTTCTCTTGCTCACTCTGCCATGTAAAGACATAGCAAGAAGGTGGCGGTCTGCAAACCAGGAAGCCAGCCCTACCAGACCTCAGATTTGCAGACACCTTGATTGGACTATCCCTGCCTCCAAAACTGAGAAATGAATGTGTCTTTAAGCCACCCATCTGGAGTAACTTGTTATAGCAGCCCAAAGTGACAAAGACACACTCATATCTTGGAAACATTATTCAACAACTCTCTTCTCCTCCTCTGCCATCTCTGTCCTTCTCTACTCTCTCTAGCAAATGTCCTTATCGTACCAACTAAGTAGGAATTTAAGTGAGCAGTATGCCAAGGATGCTGGATGAAGCTATCACAGTGCCTTCTGCCATAATAGCCCATCAAAATAATACATATAATGAATAATTGCAATACATATAATGAAGATACATATACCATAAGTGCATTTCACCCTCCAAAATGAGCTAAGTGGAATAATTGGACATAAAGATGAACCCAATTTCGACTTATTATCTAGTAAGTATCTCTCCTTTGTTGGGGCTCAGAAAATGATACCCAAAGGTTTGGCACTCTGGTATGCTGAACACTTGGAACTAAAATAGGAAGGCCTTAGAAGCTACCTCAGAACCAAAGACTCTAATCTTCTCTGCCCCCCTTCACCTCCACCCCCAGTGCAGGGAGGGGCTTCTTATCTGACTAAGGAAACTTATTTCCAAAAGAAATACAATTGTCTTAAGATTCCCCTCCATGGGAATCTCCTTGAATAACCAGGAAAGATTAACCACCAAGAAGAGATTAAAAGTCCATTACCCAGCCCAGATAGGTTTTGTAATCTATTTTTCTGAGGGCAACTCCAAGAGATTGCCTGGGAGACTTTATCTGCATAATAAAACAAACTTTGTTCACAGTGAACTTCTGTCCCTCACCTTTCCACCACCTCCCCCAGAGCTCAGAGGAACTCTATCCCAGGCCATTGTTCTTTCAGCTCATTCATTCCTCCTAAAAATCATTTACTACCCCTCTAAAAACTTACCTACAGCCCCCTCACCCCTCTCTGCCCTATGAAGGGAGTATTTAAGCTTCAACCATCTGGCCTTTCTTTGAGTCTCCTATCTGTGGGACTCCCCTGTCTATATACACGTTAATAAATTTACCATGGCTTTTGCCCCCTATTAATCTGTCTGTTGTCCATCATTCAACAAACCCTCAGTGAGCAGAAAGAATGTTTTTCCATCTCCCCTACACCTTCAAATAGCATAAAGCTCTGTGGTTATTAGCTCAAATTTAACAATCTAATCTTCCTTAATTTTGGATAATCTTCCTTCTTTTATTTCCAAACAACACACTGCCTTCTTTCTCTCTCTGTTTACTGAAAAACTCCCAAGATTGACTCGGACATCTAAACTCACAGGCAGGGTAAGAAGAACATTGAGCTCAGTGCCTGGCTCATTGTGTTAATCATTCTTCAATCTCCAAGCTAAATGCAAGTTCATGTCTTCCCCCATCACCAAACCCCACTAAATGAACCATAAAGAAAAAAAAAAAAAAAAGACCAGGCGCGGTGGCTCACGTCTGTAATCCCAGCACTTTGGGAAGCCGAGGCGAGCAGATCACCTGAGCCCAGGAGTTCAAGACCAGCCTGGCCAACATGGTGAAACCCTGCCTCTATAAAAAATACAAAAATTAGCCGGGAGTGGTGGCATGTTCCTGTAGGCCCAGTTACTCAGGAGGCTGAGGCACGAAAATCACTTGAACCCAGGAGGCGGAGGTTGAAGTGAGCCCAGATCATGTCACTGCACTCTAGCCTGGGCAACATGAGACTCTGCCTTAAAAAAAAAAAAAAAAGATATAAACCTACAAAGACAAATAGAGAAAAGTCTGAATCAGATGAGGGACTTAAATTCCTTTTTGAAAGAAGTGGAGTTGGTGGGCCCAGTGGAGGAGCTGCTTTGGAGGAGAAGGGAGCCAAGAGAACCCAGGGGACACTTGAAAAGTGCAGGACCAGACAGTGACAGGGACTATGAAGGGGGGTAGCGGTGAAAATATCGGAATTTAATGAAAAATCTAATTACAGAGTAGTCAAGTACCAGGTCCCCACCCTCATATATGTAGGCTGTGATCAATACACTCCCAGACAGGTGACAGATTTATTCTCCCCATAGTTTTGAGATAAAAATCTTCAGACTTGGTTTCATCCAGCATAATAAAGGGTAGCGAGAGATCCTGAACCACAAATAGGAGGATAGAGGGAAAATAGGATTAAAGTCCCAGGACCTATCCCCATCAGCTCCCAGAGTATTAACAGCCAGGCTTATGTTACTCAAACACTTCCCTTCAGAAACTGAGCAGCCCACAGAAATGACCTGCATTAACTGCACTAATATTAAATGGTCCCCCAAGGGAAAAGCGGGTTTAATCAGCCTCCCCCTAGAAGCCACATGTCTATAAGCTTCTCTCCCTCAGAACTCCCAAACAGTTTTTTTAGTGCCTTACTCTAAAATAAAAACAATCAAAAATCATTAGTCAATGCAAGGTAAACCTCCAACACAAATTACAAAGAATAAACAAAAGTGGAACTATTAAAAAGCAGGATTTAAGTATTAACATTTATTTCATCACAGAAATGTTGCATTATTGCATCCACAAAACAAAAACAATCAAAGAAACAAAATTAAGAGCAATATAACAAAATGTTTAAGTGTAACAGAAGAGACAGGAAATAAAACGGAAACCTGGAAAGCAGAATAAAATGGCAAAGTATGGAAAGTATTTGCAATAGTTAATGCAGATAAGCAAACAATTAATGCAGGCAATTAATCCAGGAAAGCGGATGTCCATGTAGTAGTCGTTTTAAGAATAAAATCACAGAGGTGGACGTGATTCAGAAAATAGTATGGGCCAGGCGCAGTGGCTCACACCTGTAATCTCAGCACTTCGGGAGGCGGAGGCAGGCGCATCACTTGAGGCCAGGAGTTCAAGATCAGCCTGGCCAAAATACAAAAATTAGCCAGGTATGGTGGCGCACGCCTGTAATCCCAGTGCTTTGGGAAGCCAAGGCGGAAGAATCACTTGAAGCCAGGAGTTCGAGACCAGCCTGGCCAACATGGATAAACCCCATCTCTACTAAAAATACAAAAATTATCCAGGTGTGGTGGCACACGACTGTGATCCCAGCACTTTGAGAGGCCAAGGCGGGAGGATCACTTGAGGTCAGGAGTTCAAGACCAACCTGGCCAACATGGTGAAACCCAGTCTCTACTAAAAATACAAAAATTAGCTGGGTGTGGTGGTGCACACCTGTAATCCCAGCTACTTCTGAGGCTGAGGCAGAAGAATCACTTGAACCCAGGAGACAGAGGTTGCAGTGAGCTAAGATCGCACCACTGTACTCCAGCCTGAGTGATAAAGTGAGACTCTATCTCAAAAATAAATAAATAAATAAATAATAAAATAAATAAAGCTGCAGCAAGCATCCTTGCCCCTTCTGCCATGTAAGGACACTGCAAAAAGGCACGATCATTGAAGCAGACAACAGCCCTTACCAGACATCAAATCTCCTAGCACCTTCCTCTTGGATTTCCAGACTCTACAACTGTGAGTAGTAAATTTCTGTTAATAAATTATCCAGTGTAAGATACTTGTTATAACAGCAAGAACTGACATGGTATTTTTCCTGTATAGTTACTCATGTATATACATGAAGCTATATAGTTATCAATCAAAATCGACAATCTAATGCCCCTTCAATGAACTGGCTGTGTGACTTACTAGTCACAAAGTCCACTTACAAAAGAAAGGGGATCAGAATACATCAGTCTTTTAGAAGACATTAGAGCAAAACCCTCAAAGTTCTGAGTGAAGGCCTGGCGCAGTGGCTCACACATATAATCCCAGCACTTTTGGTGGCTGAGGCAGGCAGATCACCTGATCTTTGGTGGCTGAGGTCAGGAGTTCGAGACCAGACTGGCCAACATGGTGAAACCCTGTCTCTACTAAAAATACAAAAATTAGCCAGTTGTGGTGGCACATGCCTGTAATCCCAGCTACTCTGGAGGCTAAGGCAGGAGAATCACTTGAACCCAGGCAGAGGTTGCAGTGAGCTGAGATCGTACCACTGCACTCCAGTCTAGGTGACAGAACGAGATTCTGTCTCAAAAAAAAAAAAAAAAGAAAAGAAAAAAATAGTTCTGAGAGAAAAGGATGTTTGGCCTCAAAATCTTCCTTTATTACTCTACTTGGGAAACAATTAGAACAGAAGTCCCCAACTCCAAGGCCATGGGCCAGTATCCATCCTTAGCCTGTTAGGAACCCGGCCGGACAGTAGGAGGTGAGTGGCGGGAGTGACAGAAACTTCATCTGTATTTACAGCCACTCCCCAGTGCTGGCATTACCATCTGAGCTCCACCTCCTGTCAGATCAGCAGCAGCATTAGATTCTCACAGGAGCATGAACCCTACTGTGAACTGCACGTGCGAGGGATCCAGGTTGCGTGCTCCTTATGAGAATCTAATGCCTGATGATCTGTCGCTGTCTCCCATCACCCCCAGATGGGACTGTCTAGTTGCGGGAAAACAAATTCAGGGTTCCACTGATTCTACATTATGGTGAGTTGTATCATTATTTCATTATATATTACAATGTAATAATAACAGATATAAAGTGCATAATACACGTAATGCCCTTGAATCATCCCAAAACCATCCTCCTCTCCCCACCCCACAGTCTGTGGAAAAATCGTCGCTGGTGAAACCAGTCCCTAGTGCCAAAAACATTGAGGACTACTGAATTAGAAGAAGAGCGACAGCCACTCAACGGAGCAAATCGAGAGAGAGGAAAATGTGGGAAATGGAAAACAGGGACTCCATCGTAAAGCAGTAAAAAGTAAAATAAAATAAATCCTTAGGATATCTGAAGCTCCACAATGAGAATATTCAGCAGGGTTAGAGAACAAGTCCAGTTTAAAGGAGGAGGAGGGGTGGGGGCTTCGAGAAGGCTGAATAAGAAGCATCTGGTACTCGCCTCCTCCACCAAGAACCAAAATAGTAAGTAGATAATCACACTTCGAATAGATCATCTAGGAGAGAACGGAGAACAGAGAAGTGACAGGAAATGTCTAAGGCAAGGAGGGAAAAGGAAGGCAGGCAGCCTGCTCAGCCAGGATCAGTTGGAAGCCCAGAGAGGCTCCCCAGTGCAGGGAAGGAACTGCGGAGAGACCCCCAGGGGTCCACATTCCCACTCTGAACTCCTGCAATCCTAGCCACGGGAGAACACCGCACCCTCGAATGCCCTGATACTAACACTGGGAGCTGCCAGGAGACTGTATGACCACACTGCTTCAGAGAGGGAGCTCATACTGGGATCTAAACCACGCCCAAACCTAAGTGGCTACATTAACACACCATTTTGAGCACCCAGCCCCCAGACTGCCTCCTGCACTGGGACCCAACAGCCCCTGCAGTTCCATATTCGTGGTTCCCCAGTGATATATCCCTTGCTAGCTGCTGCCCTGGGGCCAAAGCACGAGCCTCAGACAATGATCCCACTGGTCCCCCCACCACCATGGCTGCCCCACAGCAGGGCCTCCAAGCACTTTCATCCAACTGGAGGACAAAATGAAAACTAAAACCATGATGCGTGTCATCTTATGCCAGTTACAACAGCTAAGATTAAAAAGACAAAAAAAAAAAACAGATGCTGGTGATGATGTGGGAAAAAAGGGAACTCTTTTTTTTTTGTTTTTTTTTTGTTTTTTTTTTTGAGATAGAGTTTTGCTCTTGTTGCCCAGGCTGGAGTACAATGGTGAGATCTCGGCTCACTGCAACCTCCACGTCCTGGGTTCAAGTGATTCTCCTGCCTCAGCCTCTCAAGTAGCTGGGATTACAGGCACACACCACCACGCCCAGCTAATTTTTGTATTTTTAGTAGAGACAGAGTTTCACCTTGTTGGCGGGGCTGGTCTTGAACTCCTGGCCTCAGGTGATCTGCCCACCTCAGCCTCCCACAGTGCTGGGATTACAGGTGTGAGTCACCACGGCCAGCTGAAAAGGGAATTCTTATACACTGTTGGTATAAATGTGAGTATAGCCACTATCAAAAACAATATGGAGATTTCTTCAAAAACTAAAAGCAGAGCTACCATATAATCCAGCAATCCCACGACTGGGTATCTTTCCAGAAGAAGGGGACTCAGTATGTCAAAGCAACACCTGCACCCCCGTCTTTATTGCAGCACTATTCATAATAGCCAAGATATGGAATCAACCTAAGTGTCCAATGGATGATGAGATAAAGCAAATGTGGTATATATACACAATAGTATACTATTTAAAAGGATGAAATCCTGTCATTGCAGCAACATGGATGGAACTGGAGGTCATTATGTTAAGTGAAATAAGCCAGGCACAGAAAGACAAATATTACGTGTTCTAACTTATATGTGGGAACTAAAAAAGTTGATCTCATGGAGGTAGAGAGTAGAATGGTAGCAACCAGAGGCTGGGAAGGTTGGGGTGGGGTGGATAAAGAGAGGCTGTTTAATGGGTACAAACACACAGTGAGGTAGAAAGAATAAATTCTAGTGCTTGACAGCAGAGTAGGGTGACTACAGTTAGCAACAAATTATTGTATATTTTGAAATAGCTGGGCTAGAAGACTTGAAATGTTCCTAACACATAGAATAGTAGAGGTGAGAGATACCTTAAATCAGCAGTCTCCAACCGTTTTGGCACCAGGGACTGGTTTCACAGAAGACAATTTTTCCACGGACTGGGGTGATGGGGGATTGGTTTTCAGATGAAACTGTTCCACCTTAGATCACCAGGCATTAGTTAGATACTCACAAGGAGCAAGTGATCTAAATCCTTTGCGTGTGCAGTTGACAATAGGGTTCACGCTCCTATGAGAATCCAATGCTGCTGCTGAGCTGACTGGAGGCAGAGCTCAGGAGGTAATGCTGGCTCACCCGCCACTCGCCTCCTGCTGTGCAACAGGCCATGGGCAGGCCCTGATGTTGGGGGCCCCTCCCTTAAATGCCATGACTCCCTAACTTGATCATTATACATTCTATGCATGTAACAAAATATCACATGTTCCTCATAAATGGGTACAAATATTATGTATCAATAAAAAGAAAAGAAAGAGGATGGGGACTGCAGAACAATGCTTTCTGGGGGAAAAATAAAGTTGATACAGTATGTAATATGTTAGGTCATTTATTTAAACTTCATTTATTTATTTAAACTTCATTTATTTATTTAAAATTTATGGCCAGGCATGGTGGCTCAGCCTGTAATCCCAGCACTTTGAGAGGCCAAGACAGACAGATCCCTTGAGACTAGGAGTTCAAAGCCAGCCTGGGCAATGTGGCAAAACCCTGTCTCTACAAAAGATACAAAAATCAGCCAGGTGTGGTGGCACACTCCTACAATTCCAGCCTCTCTGGAGGCTGAGGTGGGAGGATCACCTGAACCCAGGGAGGTCAAGGCTGCAGTGAGCCATGATCATGCCACTAGACTCTAGCCTGGGCAACAAACTGAGACTCTGTCTCAAAAAATAAATAAATAAATAAAATGTATGTACTTATTTATTATATATATGTGTGTTTCATATATCTAATGGAACACTGTTAAAATAAAATCAATGATAATTAATAAAAACTAACAAAAATGTAAGAGACAATTATTAGCTTTAGACAAATAAAATACACAAAAAATGTAATTGCTGGTTCTATGTTGAGCAATATTTTCAAAGCCATAGTAATATAAACAATGCTGGTGAAATGACAAGGTTTAAAATTTGTTTAAAATAATTGAGAGGAGGAAGAGAGAATGTGGGAATAGTTAAACACAAATGAGAAAACTGATGGTTGTTGAAGCTAGATGAACAGCAAATGGGCATTCTTTATATCAATCTATCTGTCTTGTTTGCATAAGAAAATTGCCAAAATGAAAAGTTTCAATTATAACACCTCATTGTAAATAATGATTTCTGATGTAATAAAATTGGACTATATTAGATAGATTAGGGGAAGCAGAAAAATGTATCTGGGAAAATTCATTAAAAACAAACCAAATAATCACTTGCCTCAAGAAATATAAGCATGAAAATTACAGCTAGATAGAAGGAATAAGTTCTCATGTTCTAAACCACTCTAGGATGACTATAGTTAACAATAATATATTACATAGTTTCAAATAGCCAGAAGGATATTGAACGTTTCCAACACACACAAAAAAAGATAGATGTTTGAGATGATAGATTTGCTAATTACCCTGATCACATTATATGTATCAAAACATCACTATGTATCCCATGAATATGTACAATATTTGTCAATTTAAAAAAAAACAGAAAATTAAATTTTAAAAAAGAAAAAATATATGTATGTTCATATTAAATAGAAATACAAACATAAATCCAGAAGAAACTATAGGAAAGACAGGTGGCACAAAGAAGGGGCAAGAACTTCCTTTTTATGAAAGAAATGTTAATACTATTTAATTTTTTAAATTATTATCAAATTATTACTTTGATAAATATTAACCAAATTCTTCATCCTCAAGATATTTTTTATGATGATATGTAATTTCAATATATTTTCCCTTTATGTAATGAAATGAAAAGACTTCAGAGCTGACATCTGAATTTTAAAAAGCGTAATTGGAAATGGGAATTCAGTCTTGTTCCATTGCAAGGTTTTGCTGTATGCACTGCCCTCTAGTGTCACTTCGTGGGCCAAGCATCTTGAATTTCATAAACTAGAAATTTAACTAAATCTTCAAATGCCATATTCTCTCTTCTTCTTGGATCTTCCATCTCCTCCATGTTCATATCCTATTAGGATATGACCTAGGACCCAGAATTCAGGGCAAGGCTACTAGTTTTATAGGATGGTTCATTATGGATTCAAAAGGTTTTAATGAGAGGGCCTTGGAACCTGGTCTTGATTAATGGGGAAATGTGTCTGAGTTCTAAACAAACGTTTATTCACTTGAGGGAAAGAACTCATTTATTTGTCTTCGACTCCTTGAGAGTACTGTACATGCCTCGAATCAAATGCAGTGCTGGACAGAAGTCTGGTATGTGTTGGATGCTCAGTGAGTCTGGCAATGACTGTTCAGAACTCGTTTCATTATTTGCAGGCAATCTGAAGTATTCTTTTAAGCATGAAGTGCCATAAAGGAGAGTGATCATTGTCATCATTAATAACTGTCCAAGCCAAATCTCTAATGAATATGGGCAAGTCAACACAGATGATAGAATCTAAATCATTTCTGGAGGAGAAAATGGAGAGATTAATGGGTGAAAGGCCCACCTTGATGCCTTCCATCATCCCCTAAAAGGAAAAAAAGAACAAACTTTTTAGGCCAACTTCCCTAGATCAAATGGTTTTAGTCTAAGAAAAAACAACCATACAAAAAAAAAAAAAAAAACCCTGCTTTTCCCCCACAGTCTTTTCTTTGCAATGAGAAGAATGTATTTTCTTCCTCAGCATTATTTACTTTTTGATAAAATCACATATTTCTCCCTGCCAAAATTCTGACACATGTTCAGTTCCAAGATGTTCTTCCTTTGCTACTAGATAACAGAGGAAGTGTGCCTTGTTTCCCCTTGACTTCAACAGTTTCTGGTTTCCAGGCCTGGCGCGGTGGCTCACGCCTGTAATCCCAGCACTTTGGGAGGCCGAGGCGGGTGGATCACCTGAGATCAGGACCAGCCTGGCCAACATGGTGAAACTCCGTCTCTATTAAAAATACAAAATTAGCCGGGTATAATGGTAGGGGGGCACCTGTAATCCCAGTTACTCAGGAGGCTGAGGCAAAAGAATCGCTTGAACCCAGGAGGCAGAGGTTGCAGTGAGCTGAGATCGTGCCATTGCACTCCAGCCCGGGTGACAAGAACGAAATTCTGTCTCCAAAAAAAGAGAAAACACAAAAAACACCACAGTTTTCAGTTTCCACAAAGTTGTTGCCCCTCTATCCCAAAGCCGCAGGCTCTGAGACCTCAATCTTATACACAATTTGCTAATCAGGAAGATTAACTTTTGCTAAAGACTGGCTTGGACTGGAGTGTTCAAGTCATGCTACAGTCTATACCTACAATAGGGTGGATTTCACAAGAATGTTTCTTCTCTGATAGTTATATTCCAGGTCAGAAATCATTTTTTTTTAGACAAGGTCTTGCTCTGTTGCCCAAGCTGGAGTGGCACAATCTTGGCTCACTTCAACCTCCGCCTCCCAGGCAGCCTCAAGCAATGCTCCCACCTCAGCCCCGCAAGTAGGTGGAACTATAGGCATGTACCACCACACCTGGATAATTCTATGTATTTTTTGTAAAGACAGGGTCTTGCCATGTTGCCCAGGCTGGTCTTGAACTCCTGGACTCACGCAGTCCACCTACTTTGGCCTCCCAAAGTGCTAGGATTACAAGTGTGATCCACGATTCAGAAATTCTTTAACTCGCTTTATGGTGCTTCTAATTTTGGCTTATGATCCAGGAGCACAGTTCCTATTCCCTACATTGGTATTCACGTGATTAACACTTTGACCAAAAACCCTCCCCATAAGTTTGTATCCTTTGATATAAAATCAAGACAACAATTCTTGCAATTTTTTTTTTTTTGATACAGGGTCTCACTGTCACCTAGGCCATGGTACAGTGGCACAATCATAGCTCACTGCTGCCTTGACCTCCTGGGCTCAAGTGATCCTCCTTCCTCAGCCTTCTGAGTAGCTAGGACTACAGACTGAGTAGTTCGTGCCACTATGCTCAGCTAATATTTCAAATTTGTTATAGAAATAGGGTCTCACTATGTTGCCCAGGCTAGTCTTGAACTCCTGGGCTTAAGTGATCCTCCTGCCTCCATCTCCCAAAGTGTTGAGATTACAGGTGTCAGTTACCATTCCTGGCCCAATTCTTGCAGTTTTTGACTCTCACAGGCATGCCATATAGAACTTGGACATTTCAAATTCTGAGTCATTGTTGACAATCAGAGATTATATGCTGTTAGCTTAAAATGCAACATTTTATATTTATGTTAATAAATTTCCCACAAGCCAAATCTAAAAACAAGGATAACAGTTTCTAGTATAGATTTTGAATCTACCAATAGGGCACATAACTGAGAAGGGTCTGTTTCTCTTTAGGCACAGCAAGTAAAAAAAAAAAGAGCCATTTCTGGCCAGGGGCGGTGGCTCACACCTATAATCCTAGCACTATGGGAGGCCGAAGCGGGTGGATCATTTGAGGTTAGGAGTTCAAGACCAGCCTGGCCAAAGTGGCGAAACCCTATCTCTACTAAAAATATATAAATTAGTTGGGTGTGGTGGTACATGCCTGTAATCCCAGCTACTCAGGAAACTGAGGCAGGAGAATGGCTTGAACCCACAAGGTGGAGGTTGCAGTGAGCTGAGATCGCATCACTGCACTACAGCCTGGGCAACAGAGAAAGACTCCATTTCAAAAAAAAAAGAGTCATTACTAAAATCTTTAAAAAGTCACCAAAGTATATGAGAAAGAACATGGGTTTTTAAGTCACGGGAATTGGGGTAAAAACTGAGTTTAGCCAGAATATGATTTGGGCAAATTACTGTAACTCTCTGAGCCATGACCCTTATCTTTCAAATAAGGAAAATACTGGCCATATTGGACTCCTTTGTGCCTGCAACACAAAAGCTACTTAGGAAATGTTAGTTTCCATCCCTCCCTACTTCTTCCCTGTGTCCCAGAGCCCAATCTCACTGGTCCTATGTCCTGTGCAAGGGATAGGAGCACTACCCACCTGCCATGCAGAAGCTTCCAAAATGAAGCTGCTACCAGCAAGAAGTAATTGTTCTCTGCTCTTCCTATCGCACGTCTGTCTGCATCGTTAGGGCTTTCAGGTATACTGGGACAGGATGCTTTCCAACCCTCGAAAGGCCTAGAGAGAAGCAGGATGCCCGGCCACAGACTGCGTACCACTCACAGCTGAGATCCCTTTCCAGCTAACTCCAGCTCGGAGTTCCTCCCTTTCACTCCATTTTTCTCTTGGATAATCCCCGTTCTTTTGCTTCTTGGATCCCCCTTCGACATTCTGCCCTCTCCTCCACTCCGGATTAAACAGCCTGACAAACTGGATTTGCTAACCCAAAAATCAAAGCAGAGGCCTCTACTCTGGCAGCTCTCTGCTGCCCCCTCTTGTCGCCAAATGGAATAGGTCACTGCTCTTGCCACAAAAATCTCATTTCACGTTTCAGGAACTTGCAGCACTTATTATGGTCAGGGCCAGGCATTGTGCTAGGTATTAGAGATTCAACAGTGAGCAAAATAAGCAAAATCAGAAAATGCCTTGTTCTCATGGAGCTTACACTGCAGTGAAAAAGGCAGGCGTTAAACAAATAATCATATTAGTAAGTATAATATCAGAACTCAAAAGTGTGATTAAATGCTGAGAGGCCGGGTGGTGGCTCACACCTGTAATCCCAGCACTTTGGGAGGCCCAGAAGGGAGGATGGATGGAGGTCATGAGTTCAAGACCAGCCTGGGCAACACAGTGAGACTCAATGCCTACAAAAACATTTTTTTAATTAAGGCATGGTGGTGCACGTCTCTAGTCCTAGCTAATTGGAAGCTGAGACAAGAGGATTGCTTGAAACCAGGAGTTCCAGGCTGCAGTGAGCTACAATCATACCACTGCACTCCAGCCTGGGCAACAGAACAAAATCCTGTCTCTTAAAAAAAATAATTTTTTTAAAATAAATGCTATGAGAGCCTATAATATGGAATCTGACCTTGTCAGGTCAAAGAAGTCTTCTTGGAGGTGGTGGTTAAGGCTGAAACTGAAGGATGAGTGGAATAAACAGAAAAAATGAGGAGAAGGAAAAAGTCCAGAGGGGGAAGCAGCTTGAGTATAAGGTCTAGGGTAGGAGGAGCATGTTAGGATGTTAGGAGGGAAACAAAGAAAATCGGTGTAGCCAGAGGAAGGGAGAGGGTGGAGGAAGGAGCAGCAGAAGGGGCTCAGTGGGCCAGGCATGGTGCCTCACGCCTGTAATCCCAGCACTTTGGGAGGCTGAGGTGGGCGGATCACTTGAGGTCAGGAGTTCAACACCAGCCTGGCCAACATGGTGAAACCCCCATGTCTACCCAAAAAATACAAAAATTAGCCATGCCTGGTGGTACATGCCTGTGGTCTCAGCTACTCAAGAGGCTGAGGCAGGAGAATCACTTGAACGCTGGAGGCGGAGGTTTCAGTGAGCCAAGACTGCACCACTGCACTCCAGCCTGGGTGATAGAGCAAGACTCCGTCGCAAAAAAAAAAAAAAAAAAGGGGGTCTCGGTGGATGCAGGTGGGTAAATGGTGAATGAGAGGCTACTATAGTGACCCAAGTAAGAAGTAGTTTAGATTCAAGATGTTAAGGCAGAGCTTGAAAGAAGTGAAAAGATTTAGAAAAAAAGAATTCGAAAATTTTTTAGTTACTTAATAAATATATTCCAAAGAATTTTATGATAGATTGGAAACCCACCAAAGGTAAAGGGAGGGAAGGCTCCAAGGATGAATACTAGTTTCTTGGTTTGCGTAGCAGATGGGGACTGCAACCACTATCTGGGTTTGGTGGTAACTGTGTGATCCATAAATTGGACAGCAAGCAGCTAACAGGTTATCCCCATATGGGACTCAGAAGAGAGGTCTGGAGTGAAGATGTGAGTGCCTGTGCAAGCTGCAAAAGGGCTGCCAGCCGGGGTGGTGGGGGAGATTGCTAAGCCAATAGTTCTCAACACTGAGTGGGACCTCGAGGGGGCTTTTTGGAATTTTACAGGGTGGGGGAAATGAGGACGGGTGTCTCACAGCAATTTGGGACTGCTACTGCCATTCAGTGGGAGAAGACTAGGAATGCCAGACATCTTGCAAAGCACAGCACAGTTCACAGAGAAGAAACGTCCCATGTCCCATAGCCCCCTACATGCCCAAGCATATAAATATTGAAATACTTATTTAATATAAATTATTTCCCTTTATATTACAGATAGGGCATTATATATACAAATTGTTACAAGAGGCGGGCATTTAGGCTAAGAGGATTGTGAATTGGTTGGGTACAGTAGATCACACCTGCAATCCCAGCACTTTGGAAGGCTAAAGTGGGTGAATTGCTTGAGCTCAGAAATTCAAGACGAGCCTGAGCAACATGGTAAAACCCCATTTCTACAAAAAATACAAAACTTAGCAGGGCATGGTGGCACACTCCTGTGGTCCCAGCTACTTGGAAAGCTGAAGTAAGATCGCTGGATCCTGGGAAGTCGAGGCTGCAGTGGGCCATGATCATGCCACTGCACTCCAGTCTAGTGACAGATGGAGATCCTATCTCAAAAAAAAAAGGCTGGGTGCAGTGGCTCACACCTGTAATCCCAGCACTTTGGGAGGCCAAGGCAGGCGGTTCACCTGAGGTCAGGAGTTCGAGACCCACCTGGCCAACATGGTGAAACCCCATCGATACAAAAACTAAGAAAATTAGCTGGGTGTGGCGGCACCCATCTTTAGTCCTGGCTACTTTGGAGGCTGAGGCGGGAGGATCTCTTGAGTCTGGGAGGCGGACGTTGCAGTGAGCTGAGATGGCACCACTGCACTCCAGCCTAGGCGACAGGGTGAGCCTCCATCTCAAAAAAAAAAAAAAAAAAAAAAAAGGATTGTGAACCACCGGTCCAGGAGGAGTCTAAAGTGAGAACCATAAAATGCCTTGGATTGAGTCTTGATGAATTGCCACATCCAAAGGCCAGCAAGACAGAGTGGCCTTGCAAGGGCAAATGATGAAGAAAAACAGAAATGCTGGGTTACAGAAGCAAAGATATTTCAAGAAGAAAGGCATAGTTAATGATATCAAGTATTGCTAAGAAGTCAAATAGGATGAGAACTAAAAATTACCTGCATTTTATTTAGCAATATGGAGGATTTGGCAACAGGGAGGTGGTTGATAATTCACCCAGAGCTCTTTCAGTGGAGGAATGGCCCAGAGCCCGAGTCGAGAGTTGAGAAGTAAGAAATTGCAAGAGAGTCAGGCACAGTGGCTCACGCCTGTCATCCCAGCATTTTGGGATGCCGAGGCAGAAGAATCAGTTGACGGCAGGAGTTCAAGACCAGTCTGGGCAACATATCGAGACCCCATCGCTATAAAAAATTTAAAAATAAAAAATTAGCCAGGCATGGTGGCATGTGCCTGCAGTGGCAGCCATTTGGGAGGCTAAGGCAGGAGGATCACTTGAGCCCTGGACCTGGGAGGCTTGGGCTTGGGAGGCTTCAGTGAGCCATGATTGCACCACAGCACTCCAGCCTGGCAACAGACTAAGACCCTGTCTCACCAAAAAAAAAAAAAAAACAGAAAAGAAGTGGAGTGAGAAGACAGAGATGCTATGATATAGTTCTCAGGGAAGTGAGGTTCTACAGTAGGAATGATGGAGGAGGTGAGAAGATAAATAGGAGGTTGTTCTTCTGTTTAAGGGAGAGATTTGTCTACATAGGTTTGCTTACATGACCTTCATCCCTCCAACGGAAACTGATGACCTGGCTCCCTCCATTCAGGGGAGCTTAAGCTGGCTGAAGTCGGTAAAAGAAGAAGAGAAGAAGCTGGGATCATGGGCAGCCCCTGATGCTGGGGCCCAGAATCAGACCCCCCGCTCCATTCACAGAATGTGATATTTTAGAGAGCCCATAAAATTCACCTTATTGGATTACATGAAGTTAAGTTCAAGTTTGTGAGTTCTGACTTGATCCCTCACATTCTAGGTTCCTATGAGCAGGTAAACAGGCAAGGGAGTAGCAGAGACTGTCCTAACTCATTCCGATGTCAAAGACAAAAAGGAGGTTGTTTAAAAAATATATACTATCTCAGCTGGCGGTGACTCACATCTATAATCCTAGCACTTTGGGATGCCACAGCAAGAGGATCACTTGAGGCCAGGAGTTCAAGACCAGCCTGGGCAACAAAATGAGACCCTATCTGCTAAAAAAATAAAAATAAAAAATAAAAATAAAAATAAATAAAAATATATAGCCGCCGGGCATGATGGTGCACTCCTATAGTTTTTTTTTTTTTTTAGACGGAGTTTCGCTCTTGTTGCCCAGGCTGGAGTGCAATGGCACAATCTTGGCTCACTGCAACCTCTGCCTCCCGGGTTCAAGCAATTCTCCTGCCTCAACCTCCCGAGTAGCTGGGATTATGCCACCATGCCCAGCTAATTTTGTATTTTTAGTAGAGATGGGGTTTCTCCATGTTGGTCAGGCTGGTCTTGAACTCCCGACCTCAGATGATCCACCTGCCTAGGCCTCCCAAAGTGCTGGGATTACAGGTATGAGCCACCGAGCCCGGCCTACTCCTGTAGTCTTAAACTACTCAGGAGACTGAGGTGAGAGGATCATCAGAGCTCAGGAACTTGAAGCTGCAGTGAGCCGTGATTGCACCACTGCACTCCAGCCTTGGCAACAGAGTGAGACTCTGTCTCAAAAATCAATCAATTAATTAATTTAATTTAATTAAAAACACTATCCAGACGTTCATCAGGCCACATGTTTAAGATCAGTGAAATTTATAAATGTTATACCTCAATTTAAAGCTTGTTTTAAAACACCACTCTCGGTAAACATGCCCCAACTTTAGATACAATGTGTCCCTGAAGAGCTTTTTTTTTTTTTTTTTTTTTGAGACAGAGTTTCACTCTTGTTGCCCAGGCTGGGCAACTGCAGCCACTGCCTCCCGGGTTCAAGCAATTCTCCTGCCTCAGCCTCCTTAGTAACTGGGATTACAGGCACCAGGCACCACGCCCAGCTAATTTTTTGTATTTTTAGTAGAGATGGAGTTTCACCATGTTGGCCAGGCTTGTCTCGAACTCCTGGCCTGATGTGATCCACTCGCCTCAGCCTCCGAAAGTGCTGGGATTACAGGCGTGAGACACCATGCCTGGCCTGAAGATCACTTCTTAAGGGGATTACAGATATAAAGTAGACTCTACCTGTATATGAAGTATTACCTATCTCGTGGTCAGTATTGAATGAGTAGGAAAATGTGAAGTAGTGAAAAATGAGGACTGTCTCTACTTCATTTTGATGTTAAATATTTTTAGAAAAGTGTTGACCATAAGCTATGAGGCTCACAGTGATCTTGTCTAAATAGCTGGAGAGACTTTAGGAATGACAGCACAGTGAAGACACAAAGAAGCTGTAGGAAAAAGTAATTGTTCATTGACAAGGCTGCAAAATTTGCTCACCTAGCACTCAGTGTTGCAGAGGAAGTGAAGTATATCTTCTCTGTAACTAATCCAGTTATTCTCATGAGTCCCCATCCACTGGGCATACAAAAGTAAAACAACAGATTCAATCCGATCTAAGGCAAAACCTTAAAACTGATCTCAGGTAACATTCACTCTAAGTAAAAATGGCTGCCTTTTAGATTTCCCAGGTCCTACCTCCCTCCCCAGCCTTCTTCCATGACTACATTTGCCAGGGGAAAGGAGGGCCTAGAAGCCATGTAATGTCTGTCCTCTGATTTCTCCGACCTCAGAATGCTGAAGTCGGCACCTGGCGTCCTTGTGATCTGGCCCCTAGGGACCGTCTCAGGGCCTGGGGGATGTTCCACTGAGGACTCAGCCCCACTCAGGGCTCACAAGGGTACCTTCTCTGGAATAACCACATAATTTATGGTATAACTGAGACAAGTTGGTACAACTGTATGGTATGGTACAACTGTACAAGTGTGCTAGTTGTACCATAAATTATATGGTTATTACAGAAAGTATCAGTGACAGAGGGTACCAACTGCAGAGAAGCGTACGACAGCAGGTGAAAGCCGGGCTGTCCTGAGCAAACAAGCATACAGCCCCCTGCAGAGGAATCGCTGCCACACAGTCTGCCCAGGCTTTGGCCCAGGTGCTCATTTTATAACTTCACTTTAAGCAGAACATCTAATGTGGGAACAAAGGGGCTTGGTGAGCAGCCAGACATGGTGGCACACACCTGCCATCCCAGCTACTTGAAGGGCTGAGATGGGAGGATCAAGAACAGCCTGGGTAACGTAGGACACCTTGTCTCTTAAAAACAAAAACAAAAAAGGCCCAGGTGTGGTGGCTCACGCCTGTAATCTCAGCATTTTGAGAGGCCAAGGTGGGCAGATCACCTGAGGTAGGGAGTTCAAGACCAGCCTACCAACATGGAGAAACCGTGTCTCTACTAAAAATACAAAATTAGCTGGGCATGGTGGCACATGCCTGTAATCCCAGCTACTTGGGAGGCTAAGGCCGGAGAATCACTTGAACCCAGGAGGCAGAGGTTGCAGTGAGCCAAGATCGCGCCATTGCATTCCAGCCTGGGCAACAAGAACGAAACTCTGTCTCAAAAAAAGAAAATAATTATCTTGCTATAACCAGTAATTACAAAGAAAAAAATTTTTAAAAACCAAAAGATTGGAAAGCAGACCACAAGCCCACCGCCTGCCCAGCCAATCTATCAAAATAACTAGTTTATCTCAAAACCTGTTGTCTTTATGGTTTCCTCAACTTAACACAACATTTCTAAAATCTTGTCTTCAAAAGTTATCCCCAAAGCAAGATTTGGGGTTGGCAAGAGCAAATATAAAGACTGATCTCGGCCTGGCGTGATGGCTCACGCCTATAATCCCAGCGCTTTGGGAGGCCAAGGTGGGCAGGTCACAAGGTCAAGAAATCAAGACCATCCTGACCAACATGGTGAAACCCCATCTCAACTAAAAAATATAAAAATTAGCCATGTGTGGTAGTGCATGCCTGTAGTCCCAGCTACTTGGGAGGCTGAGGCAGGAGAATCACTTGAACCCGGGAGGCAGAGGTTGCAGTGAGCCGAGATCTCGCCACTACACTCCAGCCTGGTGACAGAGCGAGACTCCGTCTCAAAAGGAAAAAAGAAAAAAAAAAAAAACTGACCTTCCTCATCTCCTCTCTCCTGCTTCTCTTCCCAACACCTAAGACTAAAAGACATAAGGCTGTCTCCCCTTCCTTCAACCATGGAGTGTCAAGGCTCCTGACCAAGCTGTCACCACTGGAAGCAACACGCTCTCAACAGGAGAAATCTAAGCACTGAGTGTTCCAGTCTTCATTCTTATTATGTTAAAGGAGGAGCTAAAGAAATTTTTTAAATCCCTTCAAGAGAATAGTCTGACTTTAGACTCTTATTATTTTATAGGAAAGACCCTATTATGAATGTCAAAACTGAATATGAATGTCAAACTTTTCTCCTGCAATAGTCCTATTCTCCCCAAAACAGATGGATGCTTTAGACTAACAAGGGAGATGGTAACCCATTCAAGAGAAGAAGAAGAAAAGCTTTTTCCCCCACAAAACCATCTTGATTAGTACAGCTTTTAAATACATTTGCTGTGGTTTGAATGTGTCTCCCAAAAAGCATGTGTTGGAAACTTAATCCCCAACACAACAGTGTTGGGGGGTGTGGCCTAATGGGAGGTGGTTAGATCATGAGGGCTCCACCCTCTGAATGGATTAATGCCGATGATAAAAGGGCTTGAGGCTATGAGTCCAACTTCTTGCTCTCTCACTCTTTTTGGCATCTTCCACCATGGGATGACACAGCAAGAAGGACCTCGCCAAGTGATGACCCCTTCCATCTTAGACTTCCCAGCCCCCAGAACCATGAGCCAATAAATTTCTGTTGCATAGTAATTACCCAGTCTCCAGTATTCTGTTACAGTAGCACAAAACAGGCTAAGACAATATTATAATCCTATTGCCACTGCTCTTTAACTTTGTACAGTAGTTCATCTGAACAAACGTATGATGCTAAGTCACAGAATACAACTTACTGGGCATCCACCCTGCCCCAGGCAATATGTTGTGTACTCTACATGAATTATACTCGAACCTTACAAAAACCCTAAAGAAAATGGTTTTATATTTTCATTTTACAAATAAGAAGAGAAGCTTAAAGATATTAAGTAATGATGCCAATGTCAGAGATCTAACATGTGGTGATGAATTCAGCCCAATATTTATTGCAGTACTCTCGGACCCAAGGTCTTTCCATTACTCCAGTTTTTCAAGCAATTCAGGGTAGAGAGTTTAGTTATGACATGCCTCACATCACCCCTCTCCCTGCCAAAGAAGTCACTATTATCTCTGCAAAGTATGGAAATGTATAAAATTAGATCTGCCATTGTTCATAAAGACAGAAGTTGTTTCTGTCAAACTGAGTATGTAATCTTTGTTTGACTAATGTAAATCAACTTTGGCTTCTTTCTTCCAAGGAATAATACAGTATAAAATAGAGCATGTGGGGCGTTACAAAGAAGATATGTACTTTCTATAATTCATGGCAGATGCATGAAGCAATTGAGGGGGAGGGCAGATGGAGGAAAGGGAGGAAGAGACAGTGACAAAAAGCTGAGCAAGAAAAGGTACAGGAGGTATGGGTGTATGCAACCAATGACGAGGAGAAACACTTGATCTTAACTAAAATGAAAAAAATAATAATAATAATGGGCCGGGCAGGGTGATTCATGCCTGTAATCCCAGCACTTTGGGAAGCCGAGACAGGCGGATCACTTGAGGCCAGGAGCTCGAGGCCAGCCTGGCCAAGGTGGTGAAACCCTATCCCTACTAAAAATACAAAAATTCGCTGAGCATGGTGGTGGGCACCTGTAATCCCAGCTACTCAGGAGAGTGAAGCAAAAGAATCACTTGAACCCAGGAGACAGAGGTTGCAGTGAGCCGGGATTGCACCACTGCACCCTAGCCTGGATGACAGAGTGACTCTGTCTCAAAAAAAAAAGAAAAAAAAAGGTTCCAGTTTATACATAAGCCTAGCAAACTTTCCCATGTGCCAAAACTCATCACCCTCTACTCCACCAACGCCATTACCAACCCCCATTTCACACCCAGGCTGTGACTGAGAAAATCTATGACTTGTATGAGCATAATGGTGTCCTGGCACCAAATGTCATTATTACCCTTGGAAGACAGAGCACTGGCTAGGGAGATCAATGTTACAGGATGAGCAAAAGCCAAAGTAACTTGTTTGCCCCCAAAAAAAAAAAATCAAAAATGGTCCTTTCATCTTTGTGCCTTCAACTCCTCTCAATCTTTTGGTAACTTAACCAGGGGTGCTTGGAAAACCAAATTTAGAGGCTGAAAGTAGGAAACCTGGGAATTTAGAGTGTGATCGTTTCCCTTTGCTTCAAACTATGGGACAATTTGACTAGGAAGGTTGCAAACTGCTGAACATCATGTATGAAAATAAAAACTAGTGTTTAGTTACCTTGAGAAAAAAGGGAATATGGACCACCCAAGCCAATCACGTGTCAAAGACTTGAGAAAAACCAGGAGTTTTACAGTTATTGCTCACAGAAGAAATTTAAAGACATCATTTCATTTATTTTTTTTTCTTTTGAGACAGAGTTTTGTTCTTATTGCCCAGGCTGGAATGCAATGGCAGGATCTCGGCTCACCGCAACCTCCGCCTCCTGGGTTCAAGCAATTCTCCTGCCTTAGCCTCCTGAGTAGCTGGGATTACAGGCATGCACCACCACACTTGGCTAATTTTGTATTTTTAGTAGAGACGGGATTTCTCCACGTTGGTCAGGCTGGTCTCGAACTCCTGACCTCAGGTGATCTGTCGCCTCAGCCTCCCAAACTGCTGGGATTACAGGAGTGAGCTACCATACCCTGCCAATGACATCGTTTTAAAGAAAACTAGGACTACTTGTATACTGTGTGGCAGACAACTAACTCAGATGACCCCAGAGCCCCATCAGCCTCAAGAGTTTTACGGTTTTATGGCAACATGCACACTTACCCTTGGAAAGTGTGCATTCTGGGTCTGTGTGGGCCTGGGTGGAGATAGTAGAGAAGGATTTCAAAGTCACCCCTACTGGATCCATGCTTTTGCTCAGCATCAGCTAAGTACCTCATTCAAAGCAGAGACCAATCGCTTTCACACTCTCAGATATCACCAGATGCCATATTAGTCCAATAATTAAGTGCTCCTCAAAGACTAATCATGCCCATGTGGCTAAAAGTGTACCCTAGGTGGCCAGGCACGGTGGCTCACACCTGTAATCCCAGCACTTTGGGGGGCCAAGGCAGGCAGATCACTTGAGGCCAGGAGTTCAAGACCAGCCTGGCCAATATGGTGAGACCCAGTGTCTACCAAAAAATACAAAAATTAGCCAGGCACAGTGGCACAAGTGCCTGTAGTCCCAGTCATGTGAGAGGTTGAGGCACAAGAATCGCTTGAACCTGGGAGGTGGAGGTTGCAGTGAGCTGAGACTGAGTCCCTGCACTCTAGCCTGGGCAACAGAGCAAGACTCTGTTTAAAAAAAAAAAAAAAAAGAATACCCTAATTGCATAATTCCTTTGAAGGAATCATCAAAATTCACATTCTTGATTACAAACAATTTTCCAATTTCAACACAAAACATTCCTGGAAACTTTTGTTACAGGGCTGATGTATTAAAGAGGATTATATATTTCCAAAGGCATAATGCTGTAATTGGATTTTTTTTTTTTTTTTACCAATCAAAGCTAACACCAAATAAATAATAGGCATATAGGAGCAATAACAAAAGATAAAACCAAAGATACATCTACAAATTCCCATGATGAAGCTTAGAGATTTTATATTTAGTCATAAATCTTAGCAGTGGAAACCACCTAAGAGATCTTCTAGGAGCTGTCCCCAACACATTCCCTCTGAGGGACCACACCATTATCTCCTGGGAAGCTTCATAAAGAGCACAGATTTTGGGACCTGGCACAGTGGCTCACACCTATAATCCTAGCACTTTGGAGGCTGCAGTGGACAGATATCTTGAGCCCAGGAGTTTGAGACCAGCCTGAGCAACATAGTAAGACGCTGTCTCTATTTAAAAAGTAAAATACAGCCAGGCACGGTGGCTCACGCCTGTAATCCCAGCACTTTGGGAGGCCGAGGTAGGCAGATCACATGAGGTCTGGAGTTCGAGACCAGCCTGGTTAACATGGTGAAACCCCATCTCTACTAAAAATTAGCCAGGCGTGGTGGGCACGTGTAATCCCAGCTACTCGGGAGGCTGAGGCAGAAGAATTGCTTGAACCTGGGAGGTGGAGGTTCCAGTGAGCCAAGATCACGCCACTATATTCCAACCTGGGCAACAACAGTGAGACTCCGCCTCAAAAAAAAAAAAAAAGTAAAATATAAAGTAAAAATAAAAAACAACACAAGTTCCCAGGCCTCATTCCTATTGGTACGGGTAGGAAACAAAATGCTGTCTCTTAATTTTTCCAGGTGATTCACATGTACATTTAGATTTGGGAATGCTAGATTGGTTATGTGAATTGTTCACAGTTACATGACTAGTATTAGAGCTGGATCTCAAACCTAGATATTCTGACTTCCAAATCAATGCTCTTTCCACATCAGAGTGCCTGCTATACGGAAATCCCAAATATGCTGCTTTATATATAAAGGCCTGAATATACTAAACATTATAGTGCTAGAATACATTAAAATGTGCAACCAAATAGAAATATTTAGCTATCAAAAAGCTATTAAAATATTTTAACTAATTCCACATGCATTTTTTATTATAAAAGAATTTTCAGGATAAACAAAATAATCAAGGTCTAAGTAAGCTCTTCAAAGGACATTTGCACTGCTCCTTTAAATTTTGATAAATTTCCTTGTAGCATAAAGAAGTACTTAAAATCATTCATTGAGGCCAGGCACAGTGACTCACACCTGTAATACCACACTTTGGGAGGCCGAGGCAAGTAGAACACCTGAGGTCAGGAGTTCGAGACCAGCCTGACCAACATGGCAAAACCCCATCTCTACCAAAAATACAAAAAGTAACCGGGCGTGGTGGCACACACCTATAATCCCAGCTACTCAGGAGGCTGAGGCAGGAGAACCACTTGAACGCAGGAGGCAGAAGTTGCAGTGAGCCGAGATCACAACACTGCACTTCAGCCTGGGCAACGGAGTGAGGATCAGTCTCAAAAAAAAAAAAAAATTATTCATTAATCATTCTTTTCAAAAATAGCCCTGCAGAGTCTGGGCAACATAGGAAGACTTTATCTTTACGAAAACTAAATTTGAGGCTGGGTGCAGTGGCTCACACCTGTTATCCCAGCACTTTGGCAGGATGAGGCAGGTGGATTACCTGAGGTCAGGAGTTTAAGACCAGCCTGGCCAACATGGTGAAACCCCATCTCTACTAAAAATACAAAAACTAGCCGGGCGTGGTGGCGGTGTCTATAATCCCAGCTACTCGGGAGGCTGAGGCAGGAGAATCACTTGAACCCAGGAGGCGAAGATTGCAGTGAGCCAAGATAACACCACTGTACTCCAGCTTGGGTGACAGAGCAAGATTCAGTCTCCAAAAAAAAAAAACTAAATTTGAAAAATTAACGAGGCATGGTGGTATGTATCTGTGGTACCAGATACTCAGGAGAATGAAGTGGGAGGATCACTTGGGCCTAGGAGGTCTAGGCTGCACTGAGCTGAGATTGTGTCACTGCACTCTAGCCTGGGCAACAGAGCAAGACACTGTCTCAAAAAATAAATAAATAAATAAATAAATAAATAAATAAATAAATAAATAAATAAAATAAAAAGCCAGGCGCGGTAGCTCATGCCTGTAATCCTAGCACTTTTGGAGGCCGAGGCAGGCACATCATGAGGTCAGAAGATTGAGACCAGCCTGGCCAACATGGTGAAACCCCATCTCTACTAAAAATAACAAAACTTAGCTGAGTGTGGTGGCACATGCCTGTAATCCCAGCTACTCGGGAGGCTGAGGCAGGAGAATGACTTGAATCTGGGAGGCAGAGGTTGCAGTGAGCCAAGATCACACCACTGCACTCCAGCCTGGGCAACAGAGCAAGACTCCATCTCAAAAACAAAAAAAAAACAGAAGTTTCCCTGCAGCAGGTCCACATTAAGCATTTTACTTATAGGACCCTCTTGAATCTGATTCTCTTATTCATCTTGTCTTTGCTCTTCCTAGCTTTGTTTTCTCTCCATCCCTCACCAAGACACCCCTCCTACTGCCATATTCCCAACGTGTGGAGGAGAAAGGAAGTCCCAGACGGCATGATGGAAAGGCCAGCTAATGGGAAGGCCACTGATTCCTCTTTCATGACCCTGCTACTTAGGACCTAGAGTTTAACGCAGCTCCGTGGGTTCTTTAAAAACAAACCAAGTAAGCATAAAAGCTACTTGATTCCTTTTTCCCCTTCCCATGATCACTCGTGGCCTCCTGTAGAACTGGAGAGAGCTCCTGCGCAGGGCACTAGACCTTGGCTTTCGGTGCAGTGCTGCTGATGATTCCAGGAGGACCACCTGGAATCAGCTATGGCCCCAGAAAGGAGGTTCCAACCCTCCCCAGAGCAAGGCTCACTGATGTGCACCTCCACTCCTGCTAAAGCCACTGCAGGGCAGCTCCTCACTACCTGGGGGCTCCCACATCACCTAACAGGGCCTTGCCGCCTCCTGGGGTCTTCCCTGCCACTGCCACCAGATAACAAGAGGCTGGCTGGGCACACACGCAGGTGCACTGGCTCGCTGGCTAGTGCTGCAGACACTGTCACTGGCTCTAGTTTTCCCAGCGGCTGTCCAAGAAACAAACTAACATGACCCAGAGTGCTGGGGAAACCTTTGATCAATCACAAACAGGAAGGAGACAGGGAGGAACTGAAAAATATTTTCTTATTCATTCCTCCCTATCCAAGACATGTTTCCTTTCCAGAGACTTCTCACGACTATGCTTCCTGGTGAAACTGCCATCTACATGCTCTTTACTTTTAATATTTTGCTCATAATTTATTCATATCTTGCTTAATTTTATTTAGTTTTTAATTTTTTTTTTTTTTTTTTAGATGGAGTCTCGCTCTGTCACCCAGGCTGGAGGGCAGTGGCGCGGTCTCAGCTCACTGCAACCTCCACCTCCCAGGTTCAACTGATTCTTCTGCCTCAGCCTCCCGAGTAACGGGGACTACAGGCATGCACCACCACATCTGATTAATTTTTGTATCTTTAGCAGAGACAGGGTTTCACGATATTGGCCAGACTGGTCTCGAACTCCTGACCTCATGATCTGCCCACCTCGGCCTCCCAAAGGGCTGGGATTACAGGCGTGAGCCACGGCGCCCGGCCAATTTTCTTTTTTTTTTTCTTTTTTTTTTTTTTTTTTTTTTGAGATGGAGTCTTACTCTGTCACCCAGGCTAGAGTGCAGTGTTGTGATCTCCGCTCACTGCAACCTCCACCTCCCGGTTCATGTGATCCTCCTGCCTCAGCCTCCAGAGTAGCTGGGATTACAGGCGTGCACCACCACTCCAGGACAATTTTGGTATTTTTAGTAGAGATGGGGTTGCACCATGCTGGCCAGGCTGTTCTCGTACTCCTGACCTCCAGTGATCTACCTGCCTCAGCCTCCCAAAGAGCTGGGATTACAGACCTAAGTCACCATACCTGGCCTAATTTTGTTTTTATATAATTTTTTTCAATTTTTTTTTAAGTTGAAAAACCATTTATTTCACCGTAAAGAAAAAAAGTGATCCAACTCTATAGATCTAGCCTTTGGACCAAAAAAAGACCCAGGGGGCAGTGAGACCCTCGCCAGGGTCATTCCCAAATCCAACAGCCACAGGAGGCAGGGAGGAGACAGCACGGCCCCCACCACAGTTTCTGAGGCCTGCTGGGAGAATAGAACATGAATGGGAAGCTACAGAAGTATTGAAGGACAGAAGAACAGGAAAATGGGCAGAAGAGGAAAGGAAAGGAAGAGCAGGTCTCAACTTAGCAAGGTAAATTAAGGTCCACGGTTCCTGAGGGACTGAACGCACCGAGCCGAGAACGTCTCGGAGACTGGGTACCACCAAGGGTATGTATTCTCATGCACGATCACAGCTCAGAATTTCAACCCACACACATCCCACCGTGAAACTCTGTGTTATCAAGACCCCTGATGGCCGCCACTGAATCCTCTGCCCACATGCAACTTGGTTGAGGTTTTGCTCTTATTCTTGCTGGCTTCCATGTTGATCTTTACCCCATGAAGCTTGTAATGGTGCATTACAAGCATCTTCCTCTGCAGTTTTGGCATCTTCCTCTGCAGTTTTATCTTTTATGTGCACAAAGCCTAATTCTTAATGATGCTACATTCCAGCACCTTCCCATACTGCTCGAAGAGTGAGCGAATCTCCCGCTCTGTCGCCTCCCGGGGCAGGTTTCTGACGAACAGCTTCACCATCCTGACAGCAGCCAGCACAGAAATCAGCAGGGCCTCCTCCTCGAGGCGCAGATGCTTCTGACTAAACGCTGAAATGGCGGCCAATTTTCTTCAACTTTTATTTTAGAATCAGGAGGTCCATGTGCATGATGCTGAAGTTTACGGTATGAATGATCTCGTTACCCAGGTACTGAACGTGGTAGTACCCAACAGCTTTTCAACCTTTCCCCCCTCCCTCCTTCTCCCCTCTAATAGTCCCCAGTGTCTATTGCTGCCATCTTTATGTCCCTGCCTACCCAATGTTAAGAGTTCCCACTTCTAAGAGAGAACATGTGGTATCTGCTCCTACATTAATTCTGATTCACTTAGGATAATGGCCTCCAGCTACAGCTGCATTCATGTTGCTGCAGAGGACATGATTTTGTTATTTTTTCTGGCTGTGTAGTATTCCATGGTGTATATGAAGATTTTCTTTATCCAATCTGCCATTGATGGGCACCTGGATTGATTCCATGTCTTTGCTCTTGTGAACAGTGCTATGACGAACATGCGAGTGCATTACATCCTTTCTCTTCCTTTCCAGCATCACTTCCCTTTCCCCCTCACTCTTGCTTCCCTAGCACTGTACCCATAATGGAGCTCGAACTCCCCTAGCTAAGACAGAGGAAACTGAAGCATCAGTCACATAGCAGAGGTTCAGTTAAAATTTAAAAAAAAAAATTAATAAAAATAAAAACACAAAAGCATACTGCCAGCTTTCAAGACACTTTTACTGGAGGGGGAAAAAAACCTTATAAATGCCTCTGGATGTTTTTCTTCTAGATTTACTAATTAAATGGCTTCATCAGTTAAAAAAGGAGTCTGAAGGCAGGACATGGTGGCTCACACCTGTAATCCCAGCACTGTAGGAGGCTAAGGCAGGCAGATCACGTGGAGTCAGGAGTTCGAGACCAGCCTGGCCAACAGTGTGAAACCCTGTCTCTATTAAAAACACAAAAATTAGCTGGACATTGTGGCGCATGCCTGTAGTCCCAGCTACCTGGGAGGCTGAGGCAAGAGAATCGCTTGAACTGGGGAGGGAGAGGTTGCAGTAAGCCAAGATTGTGCCACTGGGTGGCACTATCACTAGCCTGGGTGACAGAGTGAGACTCCATCTTAAAAAAAAAAAAAAAAAAAAGAGTGTAAGAAATTTGTATTTACATTTTTAGACATAAAGTTTTGGGCTGTGAATTATATGACTGCCTACCAGTTGCATACTTAAATTTTTTCACAGGCCCTCCATGCAACCGAAATATATAGTTATCAATGATTTGATGTCAAATTTAGACACTTGTACTCAGGAAGGTAAAATATGTAGATATCAATTACCTTAAAGATTAAATATTTATATGCCTATGGAAGCAAAATATTTTGTGATCAATAATTTACTGACGTTTTTATACCCGTCAGGAAGGAAATTAATAATTGCATTTATGTTTTTTATGCATCACAGTTGCATTAAATTGATAACATGAGGTTCAACAAAGCATCTGAAAAGTCAAGGGGTTAAATAAATAAGCACAGTTAATTCTCTGTATATATACATATACACACATATATATAAAGTGTATATATACATATATACACATATGTGTGTGTGTGTGTGTGTGTATATATATATATACCTGTATTTATGAAAACAGATACCATTAAGTCATCAGCAAGACATAGTCTGGCCAGATGCAGTGGCTCATGCCTGTAATCCCAGTACTGTAGGAGGCCAAGGTAGGAGGATCGTTTGAGCCCAGAAGTTTAAGACCAGCCTGGGCAACATAGGGAGATCCTGTCTCTACAAAAAAATTTAAAAATTAGCCAGGTGTGGTGGCGCATGCCAGTAGTCCCAGGAATGCACCACTCAGGAGGCTGAGGCAGGAGGACTGCTTGAGCACAGGAGGTTGAAACTGCAGTGAGCATTGTTTGCACCATTGCACTCCAAACTGGACAACAGAGCAAGACCCTGTTCCTCTCCGACACTGTACTAGTCCGTTTTCACACTGCTGGTAAAGACAAACTCGAGACTGGGTAATTTACAAAGAAAAAGAGGTTTAATAGACTTACAGTTCCACATGACTGGGGAGGCCTCACAATCATGGTGGAAGGCGAAAGGCACATCTTACATGGTGGCAGGCAAGAGAATGAGAGCCAAGTGAAAGGGGTGAATGAGAGCCATGCAAAACGGGAAGCAGACAGGAGAGAATGAGAGCCCTTATAAAATCATCAGACCTTGTGAGATTTATTCACTATCATAAGAACAGTCTGGGGGAAACTGCTCCCATGATTCAATTATCTCCCACTGGGTCTTTTCCACAACATGTGGGAATTATGGGAGCTACAATTCAAGATGAGATTTGGGTGGAGACATAGCCAAACCATAGCACCCACAAAAAAGACATAGTATCTATCTTCAAATCACATCTCAAAGCTACCACTTTCTTCTCCTCTGCATCTCACCCTAATCCAGGACACCATCATTTCCACTTATTGAATAGAAACTGTGTTTTGCAGCTGGGCACAGTGGCTCACACCTGTAATCCCACCACTTTGGGAGGCCAAGGCGGGTAGATCACTTCAGGTCAGGAATTCAAGACTAGCGTGGCCAACATGTTGAAGCCCCATCTCTACTAAAAATACAAAAAATTAGCTGGGCATGGTGGTGTGTGCCTGTAATGCCAGCTACTCGAGAGGCTGAGGCAGGAGAATCACTTGAGAATCACTCCCGGGAGGCGGAGGTTGCAGCGAGCTGAGATCACGCCACCGCATTCCAGCCTGAACAACAGACAAGAGAGTGAGACTTAGTCTCAAAAAAAAAAGAAAGAAAGAAAGAAAGAAACTGTGCGTTGTTTCCATGTTCCTATTCTAATCAGTTCTCTGTGGAGAAGTCAGAGGGATCTTTTAAAAGCATAAATCAGAATCAAACAAAATAAAAATCAGATCATATTACCCCTGCTTAAAACCTCCTGATATTTTTCCCAAGGCACTTAGAATATATCCAAACTTCGGCCAGGCGCGGTGGCTTATGCCTGTAATCCCAGCACTTTGGGAGGCCAAGGTGTGTAGATCACAAGGTCAGGAATTCAAGGCCAGCCCGGCCAAGATGGTGAAACCCTGTCTCTACTAAAAATACAAAAAATTAGCCGGGCGTGGTGGCAGGCACCTGTAATCCCGACTACTCGGGAGGCTGAGGCAGGAGAATTGCTTGAACTCGGTAGGCAGAGGTTGCAGTGAGCCAAGATCTCGCCACTACATTCCAGCCTGGGCAACAGAGTGAGACTTCGTCTCAAAAAAAAAAAAAAAAAAAAAAGAGTATTTCCAAACTTCCCACTGTCTGATGAAACCCTGATGGCCTGGCTCCTGACTCCCATTCAAACCTTATCTTATGCTGTCTTCTTTCTCTTCCTTCCACCTTCAAACTGCTTTCTCTTCAAGTCTCTGCCTCAAATGTTAGGTCCTCAGAGAGGCCTCCCTGATCACTCTGTCTAAAGTTAAAATGCGACAGAACCTGATGGCTCACACCTGTAATCCCAGCACTTTGGAAGGCTGAGGCAGGAGGATCACTTGAGCTCAGGAGTTCAAAACCAGCTAAGGTAACATATTGAGACCATGTCTCTGTGAAAAATTAAAAATTAGCCAAGCATGGTGGCATGTGCCTGTAGTCCTAGCTACTCAGGAGGCTGGGGCAGGAGGATTTCTTGAGCCTGGGAGTTCCAGGCAGCAGTGAGCTATCATCATGCCACAGCACTCCAGTCTGGGCAACTGAGCAAGACCCTCTCTCAAAAAACTAATTAATTAATTGATTAAAGTCAAAATGCTCATCTCTATCTGGTGGCATGCTGTATACATATCTCATAAGCTCCATAAGGGCAGAGCCTGTTTTGTTTGCCACTATAACTCCCTGCACCTAACCCATAATACGTTTCTAGATATCAATCGTATAAATGAATAAACAAAAGACTCTGACAGTAGCAAGGGATACATCCTGAAACACCCTCAAATTATCCTAAATTCAAATATTATAGCATATGATTTCTTCAAAAAACATGGAGTCACGTGAACCATTTCACACGGACGCAAACCATCAAGTTAGTCCAATGTTCTACAATTTAATCTATTTAAATTGCTATCTGCTGCCTAATAAACTGCTGTTTTAAAACACTTGACTTTTGTCTTCATTTCCATTATCAGTACATGTATTTGCCTTCCTTTCTTCTGAGGGGTCATTTTCTCCACTAGGAAGCAAAATTTTTAATATTTCAAGGGAGTTCCAACATATGCAAAAAGTATATAACACAAAGCTGGTTGAGAGACAGACACCGGTTCTCAACAGTGGGCAAGTGACTCTCTGGCACCCACATTCCTTAAAGGCCAGGGGATTCGAATCTGTTACCTAGAACAATCTAGATAAGATAGATCAAACTACAACTGTAAAATCTGTAAAATAAAATATAAATAAATAAATGGTTCTGGCCGGGCACAGTGGCTCACACCTATAATCCCAGCACTTTGGTAGGCCAAGGTGGGCAGATCACATGAGGTGAGGAGTTCCTAACCAGCATGGCAAACATGTTGAAACCCCATCACTACTAAAAATACAAAAATTAACCAGGCATGGTGGTGCACGCCTATAATCTCAGCTACTCTGGAGGCTAAGGCAGGAGAATCACTTGAACCCGGGAAGTGGAGGTGGCAGTGAGCCAAGATCACCCTGCTGCACTCCAGCTTGGACAACAGAGCAAGACTCCATCTCAAAAAAAAAAAAAAAAAAAAAAAATGCAAGTTTAAATTGTTTTAATATTTTTTCCTCCTTTTTTTTTTTTTTTTTTTTTTTGAGACAAGGTCTGGCTCTATTGACCAGGCTGGAGTGCAGTGGTACAATCTTGGCTCACTGCAACCTCTGCCTCTGAGGCTCAAGCAATCCTCCTACCTCAGCCTCTGGAATAGCCAGGACTATAGGCGTGTACCACCACGTCCAGCTAATTTTTGTACTTTTTGTAGTGATAGGGTTTCCATACGTTGCCCAGGCTGGCCTCAAACTCATGAGCTCAACCGATCTGCCCTCCCCAGCCTCCCAAAGTGCTCGGATAACAGGCATGAGCCACTGCACCCAGCCTTGTTTTAATTTTTGAGAGCAAAGAAAAACAAAACAATTAAAGCTACATGGTTTTATTCTGCATGCCTATGAGATACAGTTGTCTGCTCTGCAGAATGGAGCTGCCAGCACATCTCAGAGGATTTCTGTGGGTCAGAGAATATGCCTAGACCTGGATGGGGGCCATCAATTCCATCGGCCTCAATTGCTGTAGCTGCAGTAGTGAAATCTGTGCCCTGCCTCCCAACGCCAGCCAGAAGGGAAGCCAGACAGGTTTGGGCACCTGTCACTTCTTTTTTCTTCTTTTTTGAGACGGAGTCTTGCTCTGTCACCCAGCCTGGAGTGCAGTGGCATGATCTTGGCTCACCACAACCTCCGCCTCCCAGATTCAAGCGATTCGCCTGACTCAGCCTCCTGAGTAGCTGGGATTACAGGCGTGCACCACCATGCCCAGCTAATTTTTGTTTTGTTTTGTTTTTTTGTTTTGTTTTGTTTTTTTGTTTTTTGGTTTTTTTTTAGTAGAAATGGGTTTCACCATTTTGACCAGGCTTATCTCGAACTCCTGACCTTGTTATCTGCCTGCCTCAGCCTCCCAAAGTGCTGGAATTACAGGCGTTAGCCACCGCGCCCAGCCTCATGTGTCACTTTTTTTTTTTTTTTTTTTTGAGATGGAGTCTCGCTCTGTTGCCCAGACTGGAGGGCAGTGGTGCAATCTCAGCCCACTGCAAGCTCCACCTCCCGGGTTCACACCATTCTCCCGCCTCAGCCTCCTGAATAGCTAGGACTACAGGCACCCGCCACCACGCCCAGCTAATTTTTTTTTTTTTTTGTATTTTTAGTTACAGACGGGGTTCCACCATGTTAGCCAGGATGGTCTCAATCTCCTGACCTTGTGATCCACCCGCCTCAGTCTCCCAAAGTGCTGGGATTACAGGTGTGAGCGACCACGCCCGGCCTCATCTGTCACTTCTTAACCAAAAAAAAAAAAAGGGCTACCAGATTTTCAGCCACTTTTTTTTTTTTTTGAGATGAGGTTCTATGTTGCTCAGGCTGGTCTTGAATTCTTGAGCTCAGCAATCTGCTCGCCTTGGCCTCTTAAAGTGCTGGGATTATAGGCATGAGTCACCATTCCTGGCAAGACATTAATATTTCCTATACCTACAATACTCATTTCCTTTCATGAAAAGATGACATATCAACAACATCTGATTTTTAATCTTTCCAGCTAAAAATGTAAGTTAATAAGGTTTTGCTAGATTTAGTTTGGTGTAAGGACACGGGCTTTGGTGAGCCCCATGATGTTCAGCAACATGGCAAGACTCCATTTCTACTAAAATACAAACATTAGCCAGGTGTGGTGGTGTATGCCTATAGTCCCAGCTACACAGGAGGCTGAGGTGGGGGGATCAGCTGAGCCTGAGAGGCAGAAGGTGCAATGAGCCAAGATCGCACCACTGCACTGCAGCTTAGGTGACTGAGCCAGACCCTACCCGTGAAAAAGAAAAGAAAGAAAGAATTAATGTCTTTTACATAATTAAAATTTCCCAAAAGTTATCTTATGAAACAAAGAAGCCTAGGAATTGCATAATTCATTAATAATTTTTTACCACCTTTCTGTGTAACTATCTCCTGAGACAAAATGTCTTTGTTAGTTAAATTCTAACTTATATCAAATGAATACCTGCACAGAGTTTTAAAGTGAAATGATTTTTTTCAGGCTTATAACATAAGACAGCAGTGTCCTGCCTCATCCCCACTCCCGATTTTCACATGCCAGAGCTCACCACTCCGACACTTTCAGGTGTTTCATCTATATTCATACTTCAAAAATATCTAAATAACATGCTTAATATGCTATGTTTTGATTTCTTAGCTTTTTTTTTTTTTTTTTTTTTTTTTGAGACAGAGTCTGGCTCTGTCACCCAGGCTGGAGTGCAGTGGCATGATCTTGGCTCACTGCAACCTCTGTCTCCTGGGTTCAAGCAATTCTTGCGCCTCAGCTTCCTGAGCAAGATGCCCGCCACCATGCCTGGCTACAGATGCCTGCCACCATGCCTGGCTAAATGTTTTGTATTTTTAGTAGAGATGGAGTTTTGCCATCTTGGCCAGGCAGGTCTCGAACTCCTGACCTCAAGTGATCCACCCTCCTCAGCCTCCCAAAATGCTGGGATTACAGGCATGAGCCACTACATCAGGCCTAGGATGAGGCCCGTTTCATGCATAAAATCATTTATTCAACAATGTCTACTGGCCAGGATGGGGACTCATGCCTGTAATCCCAACGCTTTGGGAGGTTGAGGCAGGAAGACCACTTCAGGCCAGGAGTTTGAGACCAGCCTTGGCAACACAGTGAGACCCCATTTTTACAAGTTTTTAATTTTTTTAAAGAAAAACAATGTCTACTGAGGCCTGCCATATGCCAGGCACTGTTCTAAGCAGTAGGGCTACAGCAATGAACAAAGCAAAGTCCCTGTTCTTCCTACGGCTGATAAACCAGTCACCAAATGAGTAAGAGAACTTCAGGGAGTGATAAGGGTTATGAAGAAAGAAAACACAGCAGGGGTTTGTGTCCTCAGAGTGGTTAGGGAGGGGAGCACTATGTCAGAGAGAAGGAGAGGAATGAGACCTCCCTGAGAAAATGTCATCTGGGCACAGATCTGACCAGTGTAAAGGAGTAAGCCAGAAATGCATCCCAGGTGGAGCAACGGCAAGTGAAAGGCTCTGGGGCTGGAAAATGCTTCCATGTCTGAGGGCTGTGAGCAGAGCAGCATGGGGAGGAGGAACAAGGAGGATGGTAAGGGAGAAGTGTGGGTAGAACGGGCGGGCTTGCAGGCTACCATAAGGACTAGGGAGTTGAATGAGGTGGGGTCATTCGAGAAGCCTGAGAGAGCTCCTGGGCTGGATTACTTTATGTCAAATACTATAAAAATAATTATTTGGGCCGGGCACAGTGGCTCACACCTGTAATCCCAGCACTTTGGGAGGCCAAGGCGGGTGGATCACCTGAGGTCAGGAGTTTGAGACTAGCCTGGTCAACATGCAGAAATCCCATCTCTACTAAAAATACAAAAACTAGCCAGGCGTGGTGACATGTGCCTGTAATCCCAGCTACTCAGGAGGCTGAGGCAGGAGAATCGCTTGAACCCAGGAGGCAGAGGTTGTAGTGAGCTGAGATCGCACCACTGCACTCCAGCCTGGATGACAGAGTGAGACTCCATCCCCCAAAAATTATTATTATATTTATTTAAATAAAAATGGAATGTCTATTTTAAACAAGGTATCTAATTGGAGCAGATACACATAAAATCTGTTGTTCAGTTATGACCTTCATCTTTTTTTTTTTTTTTTTTTTTTTGAGACAGGTTCTCACTCTGTTGCCCAGGCTAGGGTGCAGTAGCGCAATCTCAACTCACTGCAACCTCCACCTCCCAGGCTTAAGCAATCCTCCCACTGCAGCCTCCAGAGTAGCTGGGACTATAGGCATGCGCCACCATGCCCGGCTAATTTTTGTATTTTCTGTATAGCCTGGGTTTTGCCATATTGTCCAGGCTGGTCTCAAACTCCTGAGCTCAAGCAATATGCCTGCCTTGGCCTCCCAAAGTGCTGGGACTATAGGTGTGAGCCACTGTGCCTAGCCACGATCTTCATTTGTGTGTCCACCTTTGTTACTGCCAAATACTCTAATTAAGCCCATTTCTTTGCCACTTCCCAAAAAAGTCTTAAATCTGGCACACTATAAATGACAATTATCTACTATCCGCATTCAATGCACAGTTTCCAAAATAAAGCTAACTTCTGGAGAAAAAAACGAGTAAGAATCAACATGAAATGGATGAGATGAGCTGAAATCTCCACCCCAGAGAATGGGTCATAGATATGTCACTCATGAAGTCTTAGGAGATACCCAGTACAAGATGACCAGGGGTGGCGGTATAAGGAAATCTATCAAGGTTACTATCCCATCAGTGGTGACATAATCATGTTGGACTGTACTTGTTCCTTTTTTGTGCTTCTCCAACACAGAAGGGGCCTGGCAAATGGTGACCCTCCAAAGAGACATTCTAGAACTGAATGTTGAGATGGAACTAAAAGGACAGATATCAAGATTCCAAAGTAACCATGAGGAGACAGAGACTAGAGAGCTCTGCAGAAAGAGGCTGGCTGTGGTCTGCAAAATGCCAGGTGCTGGGAAGCTGTCCCATATGACTACCCAGAGCAGAGATGCAGCTTCCTAGGAAAAGAAACTATAAAAGCAACAAGTCCAGCAAGGAAATTTCAAATGCCAGGAAACCACCCCAGAATAAAAAAACTTCACTTGCATCACCTGCCAGAGCCACCCAAAGACACCAGCTACAACCACCTGCTAGGTTCAGAGGACATAAAGCCACCCAGCCAATTAAGAAATGTCCTGTCTCCTTCATTCTCCTCCCTGTCCTCACTGCAACTCTGACAGGCTCCAGAAAGCAGCTAGAGAGGGAGGGAGAAGAGGAACCAGGAAAGGGTATAGAGCAGAAAGACCACAGCAGCCTTCCAGCAGGGAAGGGGTCTGAGCTGGGGAATGCAAAAAGATACAACTGGTGGCCAGGTGCGGTAGCTCACGCCTATAATCCCAGCACTTTGGGAGGCCGAGGTGGGTGGATGGCTTGAGGTCAGGAATTAGAGACCAGCCTGGCCAGCACGGTGAAACTTGTCTCTACTAAAACTACAAAAATTAGCCAGGTGTGGTGGTGCATGCCTGTAGTCCCAGCTACTACGGAGGCTAAGGCACAAGAATCGCTCAAACACAGGAGGCAGCAGTTGCAATGAGCCGATATCACGCCGCTGCACTCCAGCCTGGGTGACAAGGCAAGATCCTATCTAGAAAAAAAAAAAAAAAAGAATACTTGGAGAGTGTCCATTTGGTGCCTGGCACAGAGTAGGTACCAATTAATGACAGTGATCATTATTACTGCTCCTTTGTAAGGGACAAAGGAAGCTAATGAGGCTTTCTCATTTCTTGGATAGTCCATTGCTCAAGTGTTTACTATAATTCTAAGCTCAGTAAGCAACCTCATGATTCTAATGCCATTCTCTGTCTGACCCGATCATCAGGACTAGGTACCCTGAACAATAAACATCAGTATTCCTTTTCCCATGAAAAGACACCAACAAATTGGTTTTTTGTTATAAGTATGAATCTCCTATGTAGGTCAATGCCATTCAGTTCATTAAACTTTTACTGATTCTTGGTGAACTGAAAAAACTGACTAGACATTGAAGAATGAGGACTGCAGCAGAGGTCTGACTCTCAAGAGGCTCTGTCTGAACAGTCAGGCTCCCTCCCAGGCATGCCTCTCTTTTTAATTATATGTGATCACATGAAGGCACTGAGAAATCCCGAAGCATGCTCTGAAACAAAGGAAGCATGGACTAGGTCTGCTCTCACTTGTTCTAAATGTATTTCATTACAAGTCTCTGGGAATTCATCATCCATAGATGGTGTATGTAGAGATACTTCACCACTCGGGAGACCTTTTCAACCAGAATACCCACTCTCTACCACATCGAGTCACGGGGGACTACAATAGTGATTCCAGCTCCAAAGCTCATGACAGCCTGTGACAGAGCCTCTCCATACTTTTCCTCTTGTATCCACAATGTCTTTCTAAAAACTTTCCTCAGCCAGGCACAGTGGCTCATGCCTGTAATCCCAGCATTTTGGGAGGCCAAGGTGGGTAGATCACCTGAGGTCAGGAGTTCAAGACCAGCCTGGCCAACATGGAGAAGCCCCATCTCTACTAAAAATACAAAATAATTAGTTGGGTATGGTAGCGGGCACCAGTAATATCAGCTACTTGGGAGGCTGAGGCAGGAGAATCACTTGAACCTGAGAGGCAGAGGTTGCAGTGAGCCCAGATCATGCCACTGCACTCCAGCCTGGGTGACAGAGCGAGACTCCATCTCAAAGGGAAAAAAAAAAAAGCTTTTTATTCTTTTCCTCCTCACTTCAATAAACTAGTCTAAAAAATAACTCCTTCACCGGTGGCTAGAGATTTGTTAATGTAGCTAAATCCTTGCATTTCTCAAAGACTCAAACCAGACAACAGTATTCGCATATTTCACTGCTTAAAGTCTTTAACTAATACCTCCAGAAACATGTTTATATTCAGAAAACGATTCATCTCTAGGAAGAAGGAAAAACAAGGAGGTTACAAAGGTAACAAACAAAATTTAAAATGTAAAATGTTTGCAAAAGCTTCGATGCCACATAATCCTGTGAGTTTCCTTTACCCTTAATTAGGTCAGCTTTTGATACTTCCACCATTTTTTCAGCATTTTCTTTTTCAATCCTGCTGCCCCAGAATCCCATTCGCAGTTTTAATTGACCTACTTAATTAGGATTTGGAACACTCAGACAGAAGAGTGTGTTGTCTTCATTCTGTTGTGCTCAATAGACCTTATAAATAAATTGAATTTCCAATTCTGTTTGTTAAAAACCAGGCACCTCAGGCAATTCCAAGACCCAAATATTCAGGTTTAATTATGGTCATGAGTGTCCATTCAAATATGGTCTAGGCCAGGCATAGTGGCTCACACGTGTAATCCCAATACTTTGGGAAGGCGAGGCAGACAGACTGCTTGAGCCCAGGAGGTCAAGACCAGCCTGGACAACATTATAAGACCCCCATCTCAGAAAAAAAAAAAAAAATTTAAAATTAGCCAGGTATGACAGCAAGCATCTGTAGTCCCAGCTACTTGGGAAGCTGAGGCAGGACAAAAGGGAATAGCCTTTTGTCCTTCAAAAGGTTATTCTAACTCCAGTGACTCCTCAACACCATCCTATGATGTAATGGAAAGTCTTAAGCCAACATTTGAGCCCAGGAGTTGGAGGATGGAGTGAGCTATGATCATGCCACTGCACTCCAGCCTGGGCAACAGAGTGAGATCCTGTCTCCAAAACAAACAAAAAACAAATATGGTCTAGGTGAAGGAGCACACAGTCAGGAGTCAGTACGCCTTGGTTCTCCACTGGGGTACTGCAATGGTACTAACCACTGCAATCTTGGCACATCCCTAACACTCCTGAGTCTCAGTCTCTCACCTTTACAAAAAAGAAGGTAGACTCTCGGGTTTAGAATGGGTCTCTCTATTCATAAAGACTCTAACTCTTGGCAGGGCATGGTGGCTCACACATGTAATCCCAGCACTTTGGGAGGCTGAGGCAGGTGGATCACTTGAGGTCAGGCGTTCACGACCAGCCTGGCCAACATGGTGAAACCCTGTCTCTTCTAAAAACACAAAAATTAGCCAGGCATGGTGTCACACTCCTATAATCCCAGCTACTCAGGAGGCTTAGGCAGGAGAATCGCCTGTATCTGGGAGGCGGAGGTTTCAGTGAGCTGAGATCATGCCACTGTACTCCAGCCTGGGTGACAGAGTGAGACTCCATCTTAAAAAAAAAAGTACTATAAGTCTCTAAGAATATTTTCTGAGCACCTACCATGTACAAAGCAGTACACTATGTACAGTGGGTGGGAGGAGGAACAAAGATGAATTGATGTTGCTCTATTGTGAACTCTACACTGCACTAGGGAAGAGACGGTCATATAGTACAAGACCAAACACCATAGCTACCTTATTTATCTTCTGTATTCCTCATGATTGGCACTGTGCCTGATATATAGTAGATACTCAATTAAATGACATAAAGGAGATATAAAATGCTCTGTGGGCATTGAGAGAAGAAAGGATTCATCTGATGGAGAGGCATCAGGAATGGTTTGTAGGTGTTATATCTGAGTTGATTTTTTTTTTTTTTTTTTGAGACAGAGTCTTACTCTGTCACCCAGGCTGGAGTACAGTGATGTGATCTCGGCTCACTGAAACTTTCTCCTCCCAGGTTTAAGCGATTCCTGTGCCTCAGCCTACCGAGTAGCTGGGATTACAGGCACACACCACCACACCTGGCAAATTTTTGTATTTTTAGTAGAAGTGGGGTTTCACCATGTTAACTAGGCTGGTCTCGAACTCCTGACCTCAGGTGATCCGCCCGCCCCAGCCTCCCAAAGTGCTGGGATTACAGGTGTGAGCCACCGCAAATGGCCTGAGTTGACTTTTAAAAGGTGGTTTTAACTCCAGTGACTGACTCCTCAACACCATCCTATGATGTGATGGAAAAATCTTAAGCCAACCTTGAAGGTTCTCCAAGCTCTGGTCCCAATATGTCCTTCAATCTTTATCGTTCCCTTACCCAGAACTAGGCTATAGCCAACCACTCTGCTTGCTGTACCTCAGATATTATTCACAATTGTTTTCCTCCATGCCTCCATTCTTGCTGTTCTTCATACTGAAATATCCTCCAATCTCAACGTTATCCAATCCCAATATCCTTCAAGGCCCGCTTCAAATTTCTTACTTTATAAAGAAGGGCTTATGAAGCCTTTTTTTTTTTTTTTTTTTTTTTTTTTTGGAGACAAGGTCTCACTCTGCAGCACAGGCTGGAGTGCAGTGGCACAATCTTAGCTGGGATTACAGACACACACCACCATGCCCAGCTAATTTTTGTATTTTTAGTAGAGACGGGGTTTCACCATGTTGGACAGGCTGGTCTTAATCTCCTGACTTCAGGTGATCCACCTGCCTCGGCCTCCCAAAGTGCTGGGATTACAGGCATGAGCCACAGTGCCTGGCCTATGAAGCCTTTCTTGATCCCTCCAATAGTAGGTGCTCTCTCCTGCCTTTGAAACCCACAAAGACTTGTTGGCTTTTCTCTCACGGTACTCATACCATTTGTCCCTGCATTACAGTTGGGTCATATCTTTTTCTCAAGATAATAATCTTTGACATCAGAAACTATATTATTCATCTATATTGCCAAATAAATGGACGGTATTCAGTAGATTATTCTGACAGGACAAATACAAATACAATCTAGGACATATAACTGAATGAACGATGGTGCAAAGTTAGGAATATTTGTGGCTTATGCCTAAAATGGGGAATATTCCAGTTTGACTTTTGAACATAAGGTTTAGTTGGTAGAATCAGAGGGGTTAAGCTTGGAAGGTAGGTTGGAGTCAGATTACACAGAGCCTTGAGTGCCAAGGTAATAAACAGCACAGATTCGGTTCTCCATGAGAGTCACTGATAGTTTTAGGCACTGGAGAGTAACACAGGATCTGAGGTATGGAAGGTCAAACCAAAAGTCTCCTAGGAACTTGGTTGGAGATAAGTCCATCCTAGACAGAAAAACCAACTCTTAAGTGTGCTGACAAAATTAAGTGCATGACTCTGTAAATCTGTGAGTCCCGGAAAAGTCACCAAGTTAAATACTGTTTTGCAGGCTTCCTGGCAACCAGACATTTACGTTCCCACTTCAGTAAAAGGATACAGACTCACACCAAAGCAGTTATTACTAAATTTCCAAACTGGTGAAAAAGAGAAGATTCTATATGCTTCCAGAAAAGGGAGAGAGAAGCAAAGAAGTACATTATAGACAAAAAATGTGTGTGTGTGTGTGTACACATATATGTACATACATACAGATTGAGTATCCCTTAACAGAAATGCTTAGGACCAGGAGTTTTTCAGATTTTGGATTTTTTAAAATTTGGAACACCTGAATTATACCACTGAGAATCCCAAATATGAAATTCTGAAATCCAAAATATTCCAATAAGCACTTTCTTTGAACATCATATTGGCGCTCAAAAAGTTTTGGATTTGGCGGCATTTCAGATTTCAAATTTTTCAGATTTAGGATGCTCAATCTGTATATATACACATAAATTACAGTGTGTGTATGTATCTAAGTGTATGTATTTATATACATGTATACATGTATGTGTGTGTATATGTATGTACATATGTGCATGTGTATATGTGTATATATGCATATATGCATTATGTAGATGTATATGTGTGTACATATGTATATGCCCACGTGTATGTATGCATAAATGTGTATGTGTGTATATATGTATGTGTGTACATATGTGTATGCATGTGCACATATGTATAAGTATATGTGTATATATGTGTGTATATGTGTATATATGTGTGTATGAACATATATGTATGTATACTGTATTAGTCCATTCTCATACTGCTATAAAGAAATATCCGAGACTGGATAATTTATAAAGGAAAGAGGTTTAATTTACTCACAGTTCTGCATTGCTTGGGAGACCTCAGGAAATTTACAATCATGGCAGAAGGCAAAGGAGAAACAGGCACTTTCTTCACAGGGTGGCAGGATGGAGTGTATGCCAGCAGGGGAAATGCCAGATGCTTATAAAACCATCAGATCTCATGAGACTCACTCACTGTCATGAAAACAGCATGGTGGAACTGCCCCACGATCCAGTTACCCCCACCTGGCCCCGCCCTTGACACGTGGGGATTATGGGGATTACAATTCAAGATCAGCATATATGTGTGTATATATGCATGTATACATGTATATGTGTGTGTATATATGTGTGTGTATGTATGTATATATGTGTATATGTGTATGCATGTGTTTATGTATGTATATGTGTGTACAACTTGTTGTTTTCCCTGGAGCAGCATCACATATTCTTAAATGAATTTCTACTACAGACGGCCGGGTGCAGTTACTCACGCCTATAATCCCAGCACTTTGGGAGGCAGAGGCAAGTGGATCACAAGGTCAGGAGTTTGAGACCAGCCTAGCCAATATGGTGAAACTCTGTCTCTACTAAAAACATAGAAATTAGCCAGGTGTGGTGGTGGGCACCTGTAGTCCCAGCTACTTAGGAGGCTGAGGCAGGAGAATCACTTAAACCCGGGAGGTGGAGGTTGCAGTGAGTCAAGACCACACCACTGCACTCCAGCCTGGGCGACAGAGTGAGACTCCACCTCAAAAAAAAAAAAAAAAAAAAATTATACTACAGATTTCTAACAATAACATAAACAATGCAGAGTAGTGTTATATGTAACTTCCTATCTGTAACTTAGTTTTGAGGTTTATCAAATTTTCATGCTCACAGCTCTAGTTCATTTTCATCATTGCATAGTATTGCATTTATATACTTCATGTATATAAATACATAAAAAGAATTTATATACTTCATGTAATCATTTTTCTGTTATTGGACATTTCAATTACTTTAAAAGCTTTACTTATGATGAACAATGCTATAATGAACAATCCAGGTATATATGTGAGATTTCACGTGGTTATAAATTTAGTAGTGGAATTATTAAGTATGAATTCACATTTACTAGACATTGCCAAACCAGTATCTAAAGTGGTTGTACTACAGTCAACATTTAAAACACTTCAACATTTAAAAACCTTTTTTAAAAGTTTTAAACATTTAAAAACCTTTTTTAACAGTTTTAAACATTTAAAAAACTTTAACACACATGTATATATAATTCCTATATGTCTAAATAACATATATTGTTACACAAACACACACACATATATATCATGATTCCCTCTGAAGTATCAGGGAGGGAAATGGGATCGGTCAGGGAGGGGCCATATTGATTTTCAATTATACATGTAATATTTTATGCCTTAAGCTATGTGATAGGTACATAAATGCTCATTATATTATCTATTTTTGTGTGTGTATGCAATGGAAATCTTTCTAGAAGCTTCTGTTAAAATTTGGGAAATTAAACTCAACATTTAACTTTGCTTCATCTTAACGCACAACTAGAAGATCATAATCCCTTATCCAACCCTTCAGAGATAAACGTGTTAGAGAATTCAGAAGCCACCACGCCCAGCCAGGCTTGTTTCTTTTTTGTATCTGCTAAATGCTCCAGCCTTCCACAGAGCAAATGCAAAGGAAATCAGGGGTGTTAAAGTGTTTTCAAGGGGAGCTCCACCATCACTTTTCAGTGGTAAGCTGTAACTCAGCGTTGGAGTAAGACCACAGCAAACAAAGGGAGAAAGGCGAAAGCCCTGCTTACCATAGAAGAGGAATGCTTTGGTCATGTGATGACGCAGGTAGGTCCGGTTGATGGTGAAGAAACAAGCATCTGCTCCACATTGGCCTAACCTCCCAGTTTCCCCTGTCAGCGGGGACCACCAGAGCATAATGGGGTAGCTGTCCAATTCCCATTTTCTTTTCCTGTGGAAAGTTAATTCTTCTTTCTTAAGAAATGAATTAAGGTGTGTAGGTGCTTCCTCCATTTTTGTATGTCCATCTTGCAAACTAGAACTTTTAAACTCCTTCCTTTCAAACTTCCCCAGCTCAACCATGACCTAAAAGAGAAGACAATTATTACCAGAGTCAAACTGTTTGGTTCTCTTTTGCACATCTCTCATTTATCTTGATGATTTAGCCCCTGACTCGTTTTCAATTGCTGCTGTAACAAATTACCACAAACAGTAATTTAAAACACCACAAATTAAAGCTAGGTGCTCTGGCTTACACTTGTAATCTCAGCACATCGGAGTGGGGCAAGGTGGGAGGATCACTTGAGGCCAGGAGATTGAGACCAGCCTGGCCAACATGGTGAAACTCCGACTCTACTAAAAACTACAAAAAAAAAAAACTAGCCGGGCGAGGTGGGGGGGTGCCTGTAGTCCCAGCTACTCGGGAGGCTGAGGCAGGAGAATGGCGTAAACCCGGGAGACAGAGCTTGCAGTGAGCTGAGATCAGGCCACTGCACTCCAGCCTGGGTGACACAGCGAGACTCCGTCTCAAAAAAAAAAAAAAAAAAAGTACAAAAATCAGTCAGGCGTGGTGGCGGCACACGCCTGTAATCCCAGCTACCCAGGAGGCTGAGTCAGGAGAATCGAATCACTTGAACTTGGGAGGCAGAGGTTGCAGTAAGCCAAAATCACGCCACTGCACTCAAGCCTCGGCAACAGAGCAAAGCTCCATGTCAAAAAAAAGAAAAAAAAAATCGGCCGGGCATGGTGATGCATGCCTGTAGTCCCAGATACTCAGGAGGCTGAGGCAGGAGGATTGCTTGAGCCCAGAAGTTAGAGGTTGTAGTGAACTATGATTGCACCATTGCACTCCAGCCTGGGCAACAGAGCAAGACCTTGTCTCAAAAACCAATCAATCAATCAATCACAAATTTGTTACTGCACAGTTCTGAAGTCAGAAGTCTGCAATGGGTCTCACTGGGCTGAGACCCAGGGGTCAGCAGGGCTGCATTCCTCCCTGAAGACTCTAGGACAGAAGTCTCTTTCTTGCTTTTCTTTTAGAGCCAGCACCATTCTTGACTCATGGCCTCCTTCCTCCTCTTCAAAGCCAGCAACACTACATCTCTCTGACTCTTCTAATGTCACCTCTTCTCTCTGACCATGTCACGGAAGGCTCTCCATCTTTAAGAACTCATGTGATTACATGGGGCCCACATGAATAATTTGGAATAATCCCCCCACCTCAAAGTGGGTCACATTGATCCCATCTGCAAAGTCCCTTTTGCCACCTAAAGTAACATATTCACAGGTTTCAGGGATCAGGGAGTGGACACAGCCTCCAAATATCAACCAACAAGAATGGCCAACGATTCTACTAAACACTTACAACAAATACATTTCCCCTCATTTTCAAAAGTCTATAGGATATCCAGAAATAGTTTTGCCTCTTTTTTTTTTTTTTTTTTTTTCCGAGACGGAATCTCGCACTGACACCTGGGCTGGAGTGCAGCGGCACGATCTCAGCTCATTGCAACCTCTGCCTCCCAGGTTCAAGCGATTCTCCTGCCTCAGCCTCCCAAGTAGCTGGGATTACAGGTGCCAGCCATCACACCCGGGTAACTTTTTGTATTTTTAGTAGAGACGGGTTTTCACTATGTTGGCCAGGCTGGCCTCAACCTCCTGATCTCGTGATCTGCCTGCCTCAGCCTCCCAAAGTGCTAGGATTACAGGCTTGAGCCACCGCGCCCGGCCAGTTTTGCCTCTTAATGAAACCTATGACAGGATAATTACCTGACTACTACTAAAGAATGTACTCTAGGGAAAATGAGTTATAAATTACCAACCGGTTTCTTTCTTATTACAATTAAAGTAGTAATAACATGGGTTTTATGTTTCTAGTAATACTCACTAGAGCATTGAGATGGTGAAATAATACCTAATGTCAAAATTCCCTAGAGTCTATTCCACTCACTCCCACTTACAACCACATTTTAAAATTTATTCCAGTATAGTCTAAGTCTGGGTCACTGGACAGCTTGGACATCAGTAACAGTCATCTGGAGGGCAGGGTGAGTGTAGCAGAAACTCCAGAAGTGCTGCCTTTTCATCAAATTTTAAGATTTGGTATTGTGCTGAGCACAGTGGCTTGCACCTAGAGCCCCAGTTACTCAGGAGGCTGAGACCAGAGGATCGCTTGAGTCCAGGAGTTCAAGGCTGCAGTGCGGTATGATTGCACCACTGTACTGCAGCCTGAGCAACAAAGGGAGGCTCCATCCCGGAAAAAAAACAAGATTTGCTATTAATATGATCATTGATATGGCACTAATTATAGAAATATACTGGAGAAAGCGTTGATCTGCTCCATATGTAACTGAAAGTTTAGCAGTCAGACCATGAAACAAATAAAGCAGTTAAAGCAGTTAAAGTAAGGCACATTTACATTTCTGTGTGTTAACTGCTCCACCAGTCAGCCACAGAGGCCACTCCCTGTGCAGCCCTCGGTCCTGCTTTTAGCAGCCAAGAGTGGTACCTCTTTTATGTGCTCGCTGCTCCTGGTGTTAGATAAAGGCCACTCATCATCGATGCATTGCATGGAGTCTGAAACTCCCTGGGGAGGGCCCGTGACTTTCATTAGATTCTCAAAGGTATCCAAGGCCAAAAAAAAAAAAAAAAAAAAAAAACACTGAGTGAAAGCCAAGTAGCACTCCAGAAGGAGTAAGAAATTATATTGGCTTTAAAAAGTCATGGATCACCTGAGATGCCAAAGTCAACACTAGAACAGCAGAGCCATCACTGAAAACTAAAGTCTGCCTGTTGCCAATAGCTCTCTCAGCATTTTTATGATGGAACAATATGGCTCTCCCCAGTAGTTTGATCCACGGGAGATGACTTGTAGCCACAAACTATCTTTTCATCTGACGTTCTTCCCCTGAAAATGTACAACCAGTCACTTAAAAGAAAGGCTTTTAGAAAGCCATAGGCTTTCTAAAGGTAAAATTTATTCCACATTTCAAATCAATATCTACTATGTGAGTTATAAGTTCATTTCCAAATAATAGAGATGCTTTTAAGGAGAGATTCTTCTTCTGCCAAACAACCTTTTTTTTTTTTTTTTTTGGTTTGAGACAGAGTCCCTCTCTTTCTGTCGCCAGGCTAGAGTACAATGGCGCAATCTCAGCCTACTGCAGCCTCCTCTTCCTGGGTTCAAGTGATTCTCCTGCCTCAGCCTCCCGAGTAGCTGGGATTACAAATGCGAGCCACCACACCCTGCTAACTTTTTTGTATTTTTAGTAGAGACAGGGTTTCATCATGTTGGCCCAAACAGCTTTTTAAAAGACATTACCTTTGGATATCACTACCTGATTGTAGGAAATATGGCAGAATAAAGGAATGCATGAAATAAAACCATAATCAGCCAATCCCACACTCCAGAAAAGTCAAAAGGACAAATGACCCAGTTTTAACAAGTCCATGACATGGAATAAAAGGTGGGGCAGAAAAGCCTTTTTTTTTTGAGACAGAGTCTTGCTCTGTCACCAGGCTGGAGTGCAGTGGCATGATCTCGGCTCACTGCAACCTCCACCTCCCAGGTTCAAGCAATTCTCCTGTCTCAGCCTCCCGAGTAGCTGGGACTACAGGCATGCACCACCACGCCCAGCTAATTTTTTTGTATTTTTAGTAGAGACAGGGTTTTATCATGTTGGCCAGGATGGTCTCAATCTCTTGACCTCATGATCCACCCACCTTGGCCTCCCAAAGTGCTGAGATTTCAGGTGTGAGCCACCATGACTGGCCAAACCTTTCAATAGTGAAAAAAACAAAAACATAAAACTTGAGACTCACCAACCCAATGCAATGTATAGGTTTGTTTATTCCAAATTCAAACCAACTCGGGCCAGACGTGGTGGCTCACACCTGTACTCCCAGCATTTTGGGAGGCCCGGGTGGATGGATCACCTGAGGTCAGGAGTTCGAGACCAGCCTGGCCAATATAGTGAAACCTCATCTCTTCTAAAAAATACAAAAAATTAGCTGGGCATGGTGGGATGTCCCATCTCTCCTAAAAATAAAAAACTGAGCTGGGCGTGGTGGTGCACACCTGTAATTTCAGCTACTTGGGAGGATGAGGCAGGAGGATCATTTGAACCTAGGAGGTGGAGGTTGCAGTGAGCCAAGAACGTGCCACTGTACTCCAGCCTGGGCAACAGAGCAAGACTGTGTCTCAAAAAGAAACCCAACTCATTATGAAAATTCTTTTTTTTTTTTTTGAGACAACTGGGAAAATTTAACATGGCCTATCATACAGAGAATATTCAGTAACTGTTAATTTCGTTGGGTGTGATAGTAGCAATATGGTTACATTAAATTTTTCAATGTTCCTAGCTGCAAAGTGAGAGAATCATATTAACATATATCCAGGTGAAATGCTATTATGTCCTGGATTTGCTTTAAAATACTCCAATATATATTGCTAAACTATTTATGCAACTAAAAAGTAAAATTAAAAAATAAATATACATATATACCCAAAGAATTTACAGACAGTTTATACAAAATATAGTTAAATGTGAATGGAAAACAATGTCTAAGTTTTCCTCCAGAGAACTATGTTTTAGCTTAAGTGTAGCTAACTATAAAATTTTGATGTTTATATTAATATTAATTAAATAATTTATGTTATAGAATCTTCTATAGGCTAAACTGTATACCCCAAAAAAATTCATATGTTGAAGTCCTTACTCCCAGTACCTTCTAATGTGACAATATTTGGAGACAGGGTCTTCAAAGAGGTAACTGAGTTAAAACAGGTGGGCCCTAATCCAGTATGACTGGTGTCCTTACAAAAAGGGGAAAATTTGACACACACAATTACAGAGAGAACGCAATGTAAAGACACAGGGAGAAAACAGCCATCTATAAGCCAAGGAGAGAGGCCTCAGAAGACAGAATCCGCTGACACCTTGATCTTGGACTTCCCAGTCTCTGAAACTGTAAACAAAAAACTAATTTTGGTTGTGGAAGCAAGTCACTCCATCTGCAGTATTTTGTTACAGCAGCGATAGCAAACTAACATAGGATCCATAACATGACTTTTTTCTATTTATCCTATCTTTACCCTACTTATGCGGCAAAGTATTTCATTTGCCTAAAAACAGGAATGGAGGCCATGTGCGGTATGGCTCACGCCTGTAATCCCAACACTTTGAGAGGCCAAGGCAGGTGACTCACTTGAGGTCAGGACTTCGAGACCAGCCTGGCCAACACGGTAAAACCCTGTCTCTACTAAAAATACAAAAAATTAGCCAGAAGTGATGGCAGGCACCCGTAATCCTAGTTACTCAGGAGGCTGAGGCAGAAGAATCGCTTGAACCCAGGAGGCGGAGGTTGCAGTGAGCCGAGATAATGCCATTGCACTCCAGCATAGGCAACAAAAGCAAAACTCTATCTCAAAAAAAAAAGTCCTGTGGAAGCCAGGCACAGTGGCTCACACTTGCAATCTCAGTGCTTTGAGAAGCCAGGTAGGTGGATCGCTTGAGCTCAGGAGTTCAAGACCAGCCTGAGCAACATGGTGAAACCCCATCTCCACAAAAAAATAGAAAACTTAGCCATGAGTAGTAGTACACACCTATAGTCTCAGCTACTCAGCAGGCTGCGTTGGGAGGATTGCTTGAGCCTGGGAGGTGGAGGTTGCACTGAGCCGAGATCATACCACTGCACTCCGGCCTGGGTGACAGAGTGAAACCCTGTCTCAAAAGAAAAAAAAGTTCTGTGGATTTTGAAATGGACGGCTCGGCTGGCACATGAATGGGTGCAAAATCTATCTGAGCTGATATCTATACTTTTACTGTCACTGCCCAATTTTTATTTCAATTTGAAATCAGTGAAGGGGCTGGGAATGGTGGCTTACACCTGTAATCCCAGCATTTTGTGAGGCCAAGGTGTGCAAATTGCTTGAGCCCAGCAGTTCAAGACCAGCCTGGTCAATGTGGTGAAACCCCGTCTCTACAAAAAAATACCAAAATTAGGCCAGGTGTGGTGGCTCACGCCTATAATCCCAGCACTTTCGGAGGCCAGGGCAGGCGGATCACATGAGGTCAGGAGTTCAAGACCAGCCTGGCCAACATGGTGAAACCTCATTTCTACTAAAAATGCAAAATTAGCTAAGTGGCAGGAGCCTGTAATCCCAGCTACCTGGGAGGCTGAGGCAGGAAATTGCTTGACCTGGGAGGCAGAGGTAGTAGTTAGCCAAGATCACGCCACTGCACTCCAGCCTGGGCGACAGAGTGAGACTCCATCGCAAAAAAATAAATTTATGAAAAAAAATAAAAATCAGCCAGGCACCGTGGCACAAGCCTGTGGTCCCAGCTACTGAAGATGCTGAGGTGGGAGGATTGCCTGAGCCCAGGCAGGTTGATGCTGCAGTGAGCCGAGACTGTGCCACTGCTCTCCAGCCTGGGTGACAAAATGAGATCCTGTCTCAAAAAATAATAAATAAATAAATAAAGGAATAAACAGAAATCAGTGAATGAAGTTCAGAATAACTGACTAAGGGATACAGGTAGGAGAACTAAGCACACATTTCAGTTCATTCATCCATATACAGTCCTTGGTCTAGAAGCACATGTCAAGATTTACTTATAATATAGATGTCTGTGTTCTACACTTACTACAAGATACAGACTATCTTGTTCTCAGAATAGTCCTTGCTTCTCCAAGAACGCAGTCTTTCGGGCCGGGCGCGGTGGCTCAAGCCTATAATCCCAGCACTTTGGGAGGCTGAGACGGGCGGATCACGAGGTCAGGAGATCGAGTCCATCCTGGCTAACACGGTGAAACCCCGTCTCTACTAAAAAATACAAAAAAATAGCCGGGCAAGGTGGTGGGCGCCTGTAGTCCCAGCTACTCGGGAGGCTGAGGCAGGAGAATGGCGTGAACCAGGGAGGCGGAGCTTGCAGTGAGCTGAGATCCGGCCACTGCACTCCAGCCCGGGCGACAGAGCGAGACTCCGTCTCAAAAAAAAATAAAAAATAAAAAAAGAACGCAGTCTTTCAAAAGTGATAACAATAGGAGACTCTGAGGAAGGCATCCAATTTTGACCCAGGAAGACAGACTGAGCTTTACTTTCTGTTTGTCTACAACCAGGAGCCTATGATAATCTCAAACTCACCTTCTATCTCAGTGACTTTTCTTCTGACTAACACGTCCATTCACTAAACCTGTTTCACCTGTTTAAAAAAGGGGGTCAGGGGGTGAACTTGAAGGGTCTCCCTGCCAGAGGTCTTTTACTGGGAGGAAAACTGGGAGGTGTTTTCCTCCCAGTAGAAAACCTCTGATCCTGGCCGAGCACAGTGGCTCACTCCTGTAATCCTAGCACTTTGGGAGGCCAAGGCAGGCAGATCACTTGAGATCCGGAGTTCGAGACCAGCACGGCCAACATGTTGAAACCGCATCTCTATTAACAATACAAAAAATTTAGCTGGGCATGGTAGTGGGCACCTGTAATCCCAACTACTCAGGAGGTTGAGGCACGAGAATTGCTTGAACCCGGGAGGCAGAGGGTACAGTGAGCAGAGACCGCGCCACTGCACTCCAGCTTGGGCAACAGAGTGGAACTGTGTCGAAAGAAAAGGAAGGAAGGCAGGAAGGAAGGAAGGAAGGAAGGAGGGAGGGAGGGAGGGAGGGAGGGAGGAGGGGAAGGGGAAAAGGGGGAGGGGGGAGGGGGGAGGGGGGAGGGGAAGGGGAAAAGGGGGAGGGGGAGGGGGGAGGGGGGAGGGGAAGGGAAAGGAAGGAAGGAAGGAGAAAGAGAAAGAGAAAGAGAGAGAAAGAGAGAGAAAGAATGAGAGAAAGAAAGAGAGAAAGAGAGAAAGAAAGAGAGAAAGAGAGAAAGAAAGAGAAAGAAAGAGAGAAAGAAAGAGAGAAAGAAAGAAAGAAAGAAAGAAAGAAAGAAAGAAAGAAAGAAAGAAAGAAAGACCCCTGATCCTGAACACCCCTGATTAACAAAAAGTGAAATACTTGAAGTTTTGAGAAAATAGGGGGTAGGGGGACATGGCAAAGGCCCTGCTATCAACACTACACAACCCACATTCTTGGTACCTGGAGTGTGACAAGCAGAAAGACGGTGGCTGTGATGCACAGGCAAGATGCCAAAAGCTTCCTCCTCTGAATCCGCACCATGCTGCCCTGCCCTAGCTGACTGACAGAGGGCTAACCTGGTTACCAGGTGTTCTCTCGTCAGCCCAGAGCCCGAGACAACTTCACATGGAAGAACTATCTGGGCGCCAATTTCCTGCACTGCCATTCCTGCTGGGACCTGGTCTCCATGAAGGACTGAGATCCGAGGTTGCGAGAGGGCCTGGCTTGGCATCAAGAGGAAGCAGCATGCAGTCTTCTTAGGCTATCACCAGAGCAGCTGGAGATTTATCCAAATAAGAAGGCATCAAAAAATTCTGCAACAAAAGATCATCTATTAGCCATAGTGCACATTTAATAAATGTAGTCTTGCAGGCGAGTGATCATGAAAAAACATAGAACGTTTTAAACTAAAAGGAAGCACTGAGATCATGTAGTCCTAGTACATCACCCATAAGTAAGGAAATCAAGGCTGGGCATGATGGCTCACTCCTGTAATCCCAGCACTTTGGGAGGCCAGAGCGGGTGGATCATTTGAGGTCAGGAGTTTGAGACCAGTCTGGCCAACATGGCAAAATCCCGTCTCTACTAAGAATACCAAAATTAGTCAGGTGTGGTGGCACACACCTGTAGTCACAGCTACTCAGGAGGCTGCGGCAGGAGAGTCACTTGAACCTGGGAGGTGGAGGTTGCAGTGAGTAGCCTGGGCAACAGAGAAAGGAAAAGAAGGGAAAGGAAGGGAAAGGAAGGGGAGGGAAAGGGAGGGGAGGGGAGTGGGGGAGGGGAGGGGAGGGGAACCAGAGAGGTGAATTGACTTACTCATGGCCACCCAGCCCATCAGAGGAGAGTGACAAATCTACAACCAGATCCCAAATCTACAACCAGATCCCAAATCCAAAATTCTGCTTCCACTTAATGCTCTCTGCCATCAGAAGACTGAATTCCAAGACTGTTACATGAAGTCACTCCCTTCTATCTAAGTTTCAAAGGAGTTTAGAAATGGAATAAAAATTACCAGGACTATCCACCCACTCCCATAAAATTTAGGAAGAAAATAAAAGATTCAGGCTTTAATCAAAAATGGATAATGATCATGTGGCCCCAATGCCCACGAAGGAAACCAACTTTTGCCACAGCATAAGCAATTCTGAATATGATTTGTCTTTTACAGCAAGTGAATAAAGCAGTGGGCTGTTGGAGCAATATTATTCTTTGGAAGTTTTCAAATAAAATTTTCATCTATCTGAAATAAATGATCTTTTCAAAAAAGTTGTAAAAATGAACTAAATGAGGGCCAGGTACAGTGGCTCATACCTTTAATCACAGCACTTTGGGAGGCCAAGGCAGGAGGATGGCTTGTGCCCAGGAGTTTGAGACCAGCCTGGGCAACATAGTGAGACCCTGTCTGCATAGAAAATTTTACAAATTAGCTGGGCATGGGGGTGTGCACCTATAGTCCCAGCTCCTCAGGAGGCTGAAGCAGGAGGACTGCTTGAGCCCAGGAGGTCAAGGCTGCAGTAAGCCATGACTGCACCACTGCACTCTAGTGTAGGCAACAGAACAAGACTCTATCTCAAAAAAAAAAAAAAAGGTAAAAAAAAAGATTGAAAAAAATGCCCCCATAGAATGCCCTTTATCCCTATGATATTCTATGAACTTCAATGTCCTGGGCAAATGGCACTGTGTAGTTCAGAATGGAGGAAGGGTCAACTTTCCAGAGGAAGGGCAATGTTGCTGCACAGTAATTCACAGATGTGAATCTAAGTCAGACCTACATCATGCCCCTGGCATACAGAGTTAAAGATATAATCAGATATAATTAGACCTATAAAGATAATATAGAACCCTGGTTAAAAACTTTAGTCTTAAAGGTGTGCTCCCAGCCAGGCGCAGTGGTTCACACCTGTAATCCCAGCACTTGGGGAAACCGAAGCGGGTGGATCACTTAAGGTGAGGAGTTCGAGACCAGCCTGGTCAAGATGGTGAAACCCCATCTCTACAAAAAATACAAAAATTAGCTGGGCGCAGTGGCAGGTGCCTGTAATCCCAGCTACTCAGGAGGCTGAGGCCAGAGAATCACTTGAACCCAGGAGGCAGAGATTGCAGTGAGCCAAGATCGTGCCACTGCACTCCAGCCTGGGTGACAGAGCCAGACTCCATCTCAAAAAAAAAAAAAGGCGGGTTCCCCTCTCATGAGTCTACCTTGATTTACTTTTTTCTGAGACAGGGTCTTGCTCTGTCACTCAGGCTAAAGTGCAGTACTGTGATCATGGCTCACTGTAGCCTCCAACTCCCAGACTCAAGCAATCCTCCCACCTCAGCCTCCCGAGTAGCTGGGACTAATGGCATGTGCCACAATACCCAGCTGATTTTTGTTTGTTTGTTTGTAGAGACGAGGTCTCACCATGTTGCCCAAGCTGGTCTTGGACTCCTGGGCTCAAGTGATACTCCTGCCTTGGCCTCCCAAAGTGCTGGGATTACAGGTGTGAGCCATCTTGACCGGCCTTACTTTTAAATCCAGGATATTTTTTTTTTCCTTCAACCACAAAATAACACTGGGACTCAGAAATCACCAAAAGTGCATTTTTCTTCTTTCATCCATGAAATTCCCAAAACCCAGTGACTAAGAGAAGGTCTCAAGTCAGCCTTCCAGGATTCAAATCCCAATTCCTCAGCTGGCTTAACCTAACCTCTCCATAACTCACTTTCCAAAAGTAGATCCTCATGAGGCCTAATCAGAGTTGTGAGAATTTTATGAGCTATGATTGGTAAAACACTTATTTCAGACTCTGACACATACTAAATACCCAATAAATGTTTGTTATCCTTACATTTAAATATTATTTTAATTTATTATCCCTTTAGGTGGAAAATGAAGCATATAAAATAGATTGCTACCCCATCAACTGGAACTTTAAAAGGAAAAATGCTCACTTTGCCAAAGAAAAGGAAATCACTAGTATCTGCTGAGTAACCTATCATGGGCAAGGCCTTTCCTAAGTACTTAGCACACAGGCAGGCGCTCATTCAATCCTCCCAACAACTCCATTCTCATTTTCAAATATAAGAAAACTGAATCTGAATGAAGTAAAGTAACTTGCCCAAGACTCTAACTTTGACAAGTATTACAATCTGAAGTGCACACGTTCTTTTATATTTTTTAGCATTAATATCATAAAATTCCTTGGCTGTGCACAGTGGCTCATGCAGGTAATCCCAAAACCTTGGGAGGCCAAGGCAGGAGGACCAGCCTAGGCAACACAGTGAGACCCCATCTCTACAAAAAATAAATTAACCAGGTGGTGGGTGTCTATAGTCCTCGCTACTTGGGAGGCTGAAGCAGGAGGATTGCTTCAGCCCAGGAGATTGAAGCTGCAGTGAGCCGTGATTGTGCCACTGCACTTAGCTTGGGTGACAGAGCCAAGCCTGGTCTCAAAAATACAAAATAATTTAAAAAAAAGAAATACTGGCCGGGCGCGGTGGCTCAAGCCTGTAATCCCAGCACTTTGGGAGGCCGAGACGGGCGGATCATGAGGTCAGGAGATCGAGACCATCCTGGCTAACACGGTGAAACCCCGTCTCTACTAAAAATACAAGAAAATTAGCCGGGCGAGGTGGCGGCGCCTGTAGTCCCAGCTACTCGGGAGGCTGAGGCAGGAGAATGGCATGAACCCGGGGGAGCGGAGCTTGCAGTGAGCCGAGATCGCGCCACTGCACTCCAGCCTGGGGGCACAGAGCAAGACTCCGCGTCAAAAAAAAAAAAAAAAAAAAAAAAAAGAAATACTATAAAATTACCACCAGACAATACCAATCCTCACAGGTTACCTGCCACAGAAAACCACAGAAAACATATGTAGTACAGTTGTCAGCTGCTATATCAGAGAAAAAAGGAATAAAAATCTCTAAGAACCTGTAAAGTACCTTTGCTCCTACTTAGTAGATGCTTGTAGCTATTAACTACATACAGTATGGAGCTAGCACTTTGGGACCCAATCCTGGTTCTATTACTTATTATAAATTTAGACAAGTTACTGAATCTTTCTAAGTCTCAGCTTCTTCATAGTAAATAATAAATGTTAACTATCACTATTTCTTTCCCTTGCATAACAGAAAGATTACCAAATTTTCATTTAATGTGCAGAAGCAATTTACTATAGTTATCATTAATGTAACCCAGATTATGTAGTAAAATGATATCACCTACTTAAATGGGAATAAAGCTATAATGTTTTCAAAAAATGTTTAGCTATATCACTCTACTCAATCTTATTTATAACCACTTGGAAAAGTAGGCAAGGTAGGTATTATTATTCCCATTTCCCACGGAAGCTAAGCCTCCTCAAGTTTAAGTGATTTCCCCAAGGTCATATATATATATACACACACACACACACACACACACACACATATATACACATATATAGAGAGAGTTGTTGTTCTTGTTGTTTTCGTTGTTGTTCTGAGACAGGGTCTCGCTCTGTTGCCCAGGCTGGAGTACAGTGGTGCGATCTTGGCTCACTGCAACCTCCGCCTCCTGGGTTCAAGCGATTCTCCTGCCTCATCCTCCTGAGTAGCTGGGACTACAGGTGCATGCCACCACACCCAGATAATTTTTCTATTTGTAGTAGAGACAGGGTTTCACGATGTTGGCCAGGCCGGTCTCGAACTCCTGAATTATCTTGAACACCTCAAATGAGCCACCCGCCTCAGCCTCCCAAAGTGCTGGGATTACAGGTATGAGCCACTGTACCCAGCCACAAGATCATATTTTTTAAAGACAGAAGTGAGACTAGGTATCAGCTCACCCAACTCAAAGATGTGTGGAAAGCAAACAAAAGAAGGAACATAGTGACAGCTTGTGAAAAGTACAAAAAGAATCAGGAATAAAGGAAAACAAAAGATACAATTTGAGGACAGAGTTTGGGATATTTTTATAGCTACTGTACAGCTCAGGTCTATCCTAGGACCTTTTCGGGACCTTCGCATAGCTTTATGAACTATGACAGAAGAATTTAAGATTATGAATTTCCTTATATTTAAAGAATATCAACCTAGGCTATCTTCCCAAAGCCAGAAGTGTAGTAGGTCTCAGGGGCCAATCTATGGTTAAATAACGACCACTAAAGAACAGAGTCCGCCAGGTGCGGTGGCTCTGGGAGGCTAAGGCAGGAAGATCCCTTGAGCTCAGGGGTTCAAGACCAGCCTAGGCAACAAAGCAAGACTCTGTCTCTACAAAAAAAAATTTTTTTATTTAAAAATTAGCTGGGCATGGTTGTGCATGTCTGTGGTCCCAGCTACCTGGGAGGCTAAAGCAGGAGAATCATTTCAGCCCGAGTTCAAGGCTGCACTGAGCCATGATTATGCCACTGCACTCCAGCCTGGGTAGCAGAGTGAGACACTGTCTCAAAAAAAAAAAAAAAAGAAGGAAAGGAAAGGAAAAGGGGAAGAGAAGGGAAAAGGAAAGGGTAGAGAAAAGAAGGGCAGGGAAGGGAAAAGAAGGGCAGGGCAGGGCAGGGCCCAGCCAGGGTAGACAGTAGTATTTTGACTTAGAGCATGCAACAATTATCCAGGCCTGGGGGTACATTTACAACAGTAACAGTCAATCTAATACTGTATATGGCATTAGTTACCCAGGAGCCTGACATCAAGTCAGCGGTCCTCCAACTGGTAGGACAAACAGACTTGCAGAGAGCACTATGAAGGACAGCAGGCTCCAATTCAACAGAGTAGACCAAAAGAGAACAGTAAGGGAGAAAGGGACACTGGAAGCCATGTCAATCAAGACTGGTGATTAGGTCGGGCGTGGTAGCTCACACCTGTAATCCCAGCACTTTGGGAGGCCGCGGTGGGTGGATCACCGGAGGTCGGAGTTCGAGACCAGCCTGACCAATATGGTGAAACCCTGTCTCTACTAAAAATACAAAAATTAGCCAGGCGTGGTGGCAGGCTCCTGTAATCCCAGATACTCGGGAGGCTGAGGCAAGAAGGACCGCTTGAACCCAGGAGGCGGAGGTTGCAGTGAGCTAAGATCACACCACTGCACTCCAGCCTGGGCTACAGAGCGAGTCTCTATCTCAAAAAAAAAAAAAAAAAAAAACACACATACACACACAAATAAGCCAGGCATGGTGGCATGCACCTGTAGTCCCAGCTACTCAGGAGGCTGAGGCAGGAGAATTACTTGAACCCAGGAGGTAGAGGTTGCAGTAAGCCGAGATCACGCCACTGCACTCCAGCCTGGGCGACAGAGCAAGACTCCATTTCAAAAAAAAAAAAAAGACTAGTGATTAATCAAGAAGGTGTGGCCAGAGCACATTTCTATTACAGAACTGAAGGCAATGTCATTCTTAAATTCCAGACACATACTGAAGCACTTAAATTATGAGACTCCAAGACAAAAGCTCTCATTCATCATTGCCTGCAGGATGAATCTGAGTCCTGCAAGAGGGTGCCCTAGAATACTCCTTCCTGGGACAGAACAATATGTATATTCAGACAACCATGGCAGGCACCATCTGAAATGGACTCTCACTCACCAATCCTCTTACCCCTAGAAGCTGAGCTTCTAAAGTGCACTGCATGGCTGGTGTGCACCACCAGGGTTGGCCATCTGCTGCAGAGCAGGGTTTGGAGCTGAGTATGACTACCTCATACTCTTCTGCGTGCTATGCCATCAAAACCAGCAAATTTTCATCCTAAAATAATTCTAAATTTTCAACTGTATTTTGAATTAAGATGGACAGAAGAGAGACTGAATATCTTATAGGTAATTAGCAGCTTGAGGGTGCCAGCTTCAAATTTTGGCCATTCAGGGCCAGTTGAAGGTATAAGAGTCTCAGAAATGGAACCAAGGGATGATTTCTTTCCTGCATGTCTGACTGTAAAATGAAAAGCCAACCTTAGGTGACACTCTGAGCTTTCCGAACCTGGTAGTTTGTGAGGCTGGGTGCGGTGGCTCATGCCTGTAATCCCAGCATTGTGGGAAGCCAAGGTGGATGGATCACCTAAGGTCAGGAGTTTGAGACCAGCCTGGACAACACAGTGAAACCTCATCTCTACTAAAAATACAAAAATCAGCCAGGCGTGGTGCCAGGCACCTGTAATCCCAGCTACTAGGGAGACTGAGGCAGGAGAATCCCTTGAACCTGGGAGGCAGATGATGCAGTGAGTTGAGATTGCACCACTGCACTCCAGCCTGGACAACAGCGTGAGACTGTGTCTCAAAAAAAAAAAAAAAGAAAAGAAAAGAAGTAGAAGAACCTGGTAGTTTGTGTGCCCCTCCTCCTCCTACCTCTCCCTACTTGCAGGAGAGGCAAGGCAGAAGGCAGGGAGCTCTGGGAAGACTCCTTTGCCCATTTCTGTTCTGGTAATTGGGGGGTTAATGGGGTTAATAAGCTAGAGGTTATACCACGGAGAGTTTTTAGAAGAAATGTATCTAATTATCAAATTTAAACTATTCACACTAAAGCGCCACTTATTAATGTGAGGCCGGATGCAGTGGCGCATGCCTGTAATCCCAGCACTTTGGGAGGCCAAGGAGGGTGGACTTCTCTTTTTTTTTTTTTTTTTTTTTTGAGACAGAGTCTCGCTTAGTCGCCCAGGCTGGAGTGCAATGGCGCGATCTCGGCTCACTGCAAGCTCCGCCTCCCGGGTTCACGCCATTCTCCTGCCTCAGCCTCCCGAGTAGCTGGGACTACAGGCGCCCGCCGCCTCGCCCGGCTAATTTTTTGCATTTTTAGTAGAGACGGGGTTTCACTGTGTTAGCCAGGATGGTCTCGATCTCCTGACCTCGTGATCCGCCCGCCTCGGCCTCCCAAAGTGCTGGGATTACAGGCGTGAGCCACCGCGCCCGGCCGAGGGTGGATTTCTTGAGGCCAGGAGTTGGAGACAAGCCTGGCCAACGTGGTAAAACCCCATCTCTACTAAAAATACAAAAATTAGCTGGGTGTGGTGGTGTGTGCCTACAGTCCTAGCTACTGTGGAGGCTGAGGCAGGAAAGCAGAGGCAGGAAACCTCTGAACCCAGGATGCAGAGGTTGCAGTGAGCCAAGATCACGCCACTGGACTCCAGCCTGGGTAACAGAGCAAGACTCCATCTCAAACAAAACAAAACAAAAAAACAGAAAACACAATGTGGGCCATGCCCTACCTCTGTGGCTTCCTTTCCTGGTTCGCAGCATAAGGACTCTGTTCCTGGTATCCTGGAACGCGGCTTCCCACTCTGTGGTCTTGTGCCTATCTGGAAGCCCTTCCACCTCTTTCACTGTGCTAGCCATTCTGCAAGACTTTCAAAGCTACCTCCTTTGGGAGGCATTACCCCTCCCAACACCAAGTCAGTTTTTGTTTCTTTGTTTTGTTTTTGAGACAGGGTCTCCTCTGTCACCTAGGCTGGCTGCAGTGGTACAATCTTGGCTCACTGTAGCCTCAAATTCCCAGGCTCAAGTGATTCGCCCACTCGACTTCCAGAGTACCTGGACCATAAGCATGTGCCACCACACCCAGCTAATTTTTTTTTTTTTTTTTTTTCGTAGAGGCAGGATTTCACCATGTTGGCCAGGCTGGTCTCAAACTCCTGAGCTCAAGCAATCTGCCCACCTCAACCTCCCAAAGTGCTAGGATTACAGGTGTGAGCCACTGCACCCAGCTAACAAATCAGTTTATAGATTCATATCATCACATGCTTGTTTCCATCAGGACAATGAAGAGAACACAGGAAGCTGGGGGATTTTAGTAAACTTTCTAAAGCTGCTTTATCAGATGCATAAAAAGCCACTGATGAACATTTAAAAGTTGGCCTATTTTGTTAATTTGCAGACTTCCGTAGTGCCTGTGATTATTCCTTGGGCATCTGATGAACATGGTGTAATACCTCCACAGTTTCCATTTTTACTCAATTTTCTTTAACAAGACTTCTGTTAATGGCCAGGCCCGTGGCTCATGCCTGTAATCCCAGCACTTTGGGAGGCTGAGGCAGGTGGATCACTTAAGGTCAGGAGTTCAAGACCAGCCTGGTCAACATGGTGAAACCCTGTTTCTACTAGAACTACAAAAATTAGCCGGGTGTGGTGGCGCATGCCTGTAATCCCAGCTAGTCAGGAGGCTGAGGCAGGAGCATCGCTTGAACCCAGGAGGCGGAGGTTACAGTGAGCCAAGATGACACCATTGCACTCCAGCCTGGGCAACAAGAGCAAAACTCTGTCTCAAAAACAAAACAAAACAAAAACTTGTGTTAATGTGTTCCTCACTCTTTTTCAGTGAACTTCATATTTTGCTGAGCATTTATTTTTATATAAAGCATGCTCTGGATTGCAGATTTCTATGTGGGAAAGTCATCCTCTTCATCCTAGCAGAAACTTCAGGCGAGACCAGTAGAGAACAGTAAGGGAGAAAGGCACACTGGCAGTCATGTGAATCAAGACTGGAGATTAATGGGGAAAGAGAAGGTGTAGCCAGACACCTCTGCACTTCTATTGCAGAAATGAAGGAAATGTCATTCCTCAATCCTTAAATTCCAGACATATACTAAACTGCTTAAATTATGCAGTGTTGATCATACAACCTCACAAGAGTGAGTATTCAGTGGATCTATTTGATGTAGAAACTAAAAACAAATCCGAAAGAGACAGAGAGCCAGATAAACAGACTGATGCAATGCCTCAATTAGAAGCACAGATTTTTTACTTATTTTTTTTGAGACAGAGTCTCGCTCTGTCCCCAGGCTGGAGTATAGTGGCGCGATCTCGGCTCACCACAATCTCTGCCTCCCAGGTTCAAGCGATTCTCGTGCCTCAGCCTCCCAAGTAGCTGGGATTACAGGTGTGCGCCTCCACACCCAGCTAATTTTTTTTATTTTTAGTAGAGACAGCGTTTCACCATGTTGGCCAGAATGGTCTCGACCTCCTGACCTCATGATCCACTTGCCTTGGCCTCCCAAAGTGCTAGGATTACAGGCATGAGCCACGGTGCCCAGCAAGAAGCACAGATTTTTAAAAGGCAAAGCTTAGTGTCGTGGCTCATGCCTGTAATCCCAGCACTCTGAGATGCTGAGGTGGGTGGATCACTCGAGCCCAGGAATTCAAGACCAGCCTGGGCAACACGGCAAGAACCCATCTTTACAAAAAGAAAAAAAGGAAAAAAAAACCTTAGCTGGGCATGCTGGTATGCACCTGTAGTCCTAGTCCCAGCTACTGGGAGGCTGAACAGGAGGATCCCTTGAGCCCTGGAGGTAAAGGCTGCAGTGAGCTGTGATAGTGCCACTGCACTCCAGCCTGGGTGGCAGAGCTAGACTCCGTCTCAAAAATAAAAAAATTAAAAGTGGGGTGGCAGCACAAGACTGTGAAGTTTATGTATCACAGTAAGAACCAAGGCAATTCTTCAAGAGCAGGGATTCTTTTTCGCCTTTGTTTTTCCTATGAGGTCTTATTAGTAAGTAGTCTTCCTCCAAGAAGGGCTTTTAGGTTACTTTGTCGCAATTTTCCTACCAGGCAGGATACCCGAATTAAAATCCCTCATCTCCAGAAAAAAATATAAATTAATAAATATTGAATAACTGCAGACTAGAAAAAACAAATAAAATCCCCGATCTGCTTTTATCATTTATATAATCATGAACGAGGAGCTGGTTCAGTAACACTGATAAAATGTAGCTAATATTTCACATGACTAAAGACAAATCTTTAGACAAATTTAGACAAATCTAAATGACTAAAGAAAGTTGGTACTTTCCCAGGGCATTTTCTCCATTAAATACACCGTGCGCTCTACAACTAGAAAGTCACAGTTGCTACGACTTCAACACAACATTTCTGGACCAAATGATCTTCTGAGGTTCCATCCCAAAATTAAGCTCTCGCATCCCATAAATTATATCCACGAGTAAAAACTCTCCATAAGGCCGGGCGCGGTGGCTCAAGCCTGTAATCCCAGCACTTTGGGAGGCCGAGGCGGGTGGATCACGAGGTCAGGAGATCGAGACTATCCTGGCTAACATGGTGAAACCCCGTCTCTACTAAAAATACAAAAAAAAAAAAACTAGCCGGGCGTGGTGGCGGGCGCCTGTAGTCTCAGCTACTTGGGAGGCTGAGGCGGGAGAATGGCGTGAACCCGGGAGGCGGAGCTTGCAGTGAGCCGAGATCACGCCACTGCACTCCAGCCTGGGAGACACAGCGAGACCCCGTCTCAAAAAAAAAAAAAAAAAAACTCTCCATAAAAGATTAATCAAGAGACCGTAATCCAGACAACGAGTCATCATAAAGATTTCTGGAAATATTTTTAAAAATGTATATAACATGTCTAGGATTACTTTATCTTCATTTTCCTTGTTGGTAATTTAATATAATCTTTTGAAAACTCCAATTTCATTCTGAAAGAAAAAAATCTGAAAGACAAGGCCGGGCGCAGTGGCTCAAGCCTGTAATCCCAGCACTTTGGGAGGCCGAGACGGGCGGATCACGAGGTCAGGAGATCGAGACCATCCTGGCTAACATGGTGAAACCCCGTCTCTACTAAAATACAAAAAAAATTAGCCGGGCGTGGTGGCGGGCGCCTGTAGTCCCAGCTACTTGGTAGGCTGAGGCAGGAGAATGGCGTGAACCCGGGAGGCGGAGCTTGCAGTGAGCTGAGATCCGGCCATTGCACTCCAGCCTGGGTGACAGAGCGAGACTCTGTCTCAAAAAAAAAAAAAAAAAATCTGAAAGACATTGTAAGACAAACTTAACTTTAAAAAAATTTTCAAAAACCCATGTTCAGAAACACTATAATAAATGTTCATTGTAGAACGCTGGTAATTGAATTAGATATTCAATATCTTACTGAAATCAACTCTTTACATTCCGAAGTTTAAAGCATTTAAATATGGATTGGAAATGTCTGCCTACTGAAGAATATTTCTACATCTATAAATAATATTATTGTTTTTCCAAGCTATATTCTTTTAACTTCCTGAAGTTAACCCTAGTTTTGAATTTTTCAAAAATATTATTTGTACGATAAAACTTGAAAACCTACTTTTCTTCTTATTGAAGAATAAAAGACAAGCAATAACACAGTAAGAATGGAGATCGTGTTTTTAATTCATTGTTACACACTGCCATCTAGCAGGAAGCGAACAAGAGTTATCACAACAGTTTCAAAATTGGAACAGACCTGAATGATCACCCGAGGCTAACCACTGTCTCCAGCTTCTCCTTACTCAGAAGAAAGTTTTTTTAAAACAGACTACAGTGCTGCTAGATTGGAGACTGTGAAACTTCAGTGTTCAAAGAGCTGAGCTGCTTATTCAATGCCTGAAAGGCCTCCATTTGAGACTACGGCAGACGAGGGAGAAATCCTGCCCTAGTTGTAGTGTGACGTTACTAACAATCCCAAGATTGGTCGTTGAGTTTCCTGAGTGTCTCATTGGAAAGAAGGATGTACAAAGGGAATAAAGTCCTTAAAGCCAACTTGCCTTATTCAAAACTGTGGCCAGCCAGAGCTGCATGCATTCCACAAATGAAAGTAACAATTCAAGTCATTTCATGCATAAAACACATAAAACTATCATTGCAGGGAGCTGTAGCAGGGGGCAGGGGACAGACCGTTGGGGCCGTGGTGTTAAGAAAAAGTCATTTTGTGTGACGTCTGCTTTATTTTAAAAAATCATTTAAAAATCCCCAGAAAAATGTCATAAAATCACGGTATAAAAGCATGGTTATTTCTATAGTTTACACAAAATGAGCTCTGTTCTAAGGGTACTAATCGGGAGCAAAACACTTAACACATGGCTTGCAAATGGGATAACCCAGGCCTGCAGTTGCCGGTGCTTTCCCGGGGCATTTTCTCCATTAAATACACCGTGCTCTCTGCAACTAAAAAGTCACAGTTGCTACGACTTCAACACAACATTCCTGCAACAAGTGATTCTCTAGGAAGACCTGGGGGAGAACAAGGCAATTTGCGCCCCGCAAAGGCAGATTAGGTTCTGGAATGGACGGCCACGGGCCTGGGAAGGAGGCCAATCGCGGCAGGCGGGGAGGCGTCGGGACCCCGCGCTCCTCCTCCGGGCTCCAGCGGAGGCTCCGGCCCGGCACCCGCCTCCAGCCTGGTGGATCAGGCTTCAATCTCAGGCAGTGGCTCTGCCTATGCACCACTAAGTCCCCAAAACAGACCTGGATTATTTTGCATACACCACTCCGTCTCTTACACGCACCCCCTGCTCGGCACAGAGAGGGAGTTTCCTTAGGCTGTGACTCCCGGAGGTAGTGTCCCAGCTTCCGTGGGACCGGAAAAGCGTCTTTCCGTGTCTCAGCATCAAGCCCCTGCTCCCACCAAGCGACTGCCGCGGCTGGAGGAGATGCGGCGCTCGCACTCACCTCGCGCGGAGCAGGGCTCGCCCCGCGGACCGCAGCGCCGCTTCCTTTCTCCCTATGAGCCCCAGCCTGGGCCCCGGGAAGACCCGGAGAGCCGATCAGGAGCGGCGGAGGCAGCCGCGCGGGCGAGCTCGGGGCACGTTCCGGCGGAAGCACCTGGATCCGGGTTTTCACTCGTGCCCTGTTCACAAGCTCGTGGGACCCGGGTTCTAAGAACACTGGGCTGCCCCCTGCTGGTGATCGTGGTTCACAGTCCGCCTCAGGCCACGGCCCTATGGAAAGTTCTCGGGAAGGCTGCGGGGGCCCTCTTCTTCAAGACAGGGAAACTTTCCGTTTCTCCAACTGGACTGGGACTGGAGCGCATTCAAAGTCACCTATTCAGGCCAGGCTCACACATGTAATCCCAGCACTTTGGGAGGCCGAGGCGGGCGGATAGCTTGAGCCCAGGAGTTCGAGACTAGCCTGAGCAACATAGCGGGACCCTGTCTCTACAAAAAATACAAAAGTTAGCCATTGTGGTGGCCCGTGCCTGTAGTCCCAGCTAGTGGGAGCCTGAGGTGGGAGGATCTCTTGAACCGAGGTAAAGGCTGCAGTTAACCGAGATCAAGCTACTGCACTCCGGCCTGGGCAACAGAGCAAGACTGTCTACAAAAATAAATAAAATAATAAGTTTTAAAAAGGTGAAAGTTATGTATTCAAGAATATCAAGAGCTTTACATGTTTTCTAAGGCTGGGCACCATTTCTGGCAGTATTTGGTAGACGGAACAGGACGATCATTTAGTTTGATTGTACTGGTTGCTATGGTGTAAATGTTTGTGCTCCGCCCCAAATTCATATGTGAATTTCGTGCCTTTGTAGCCTTTATAAATTTACAAATGTACTGTGTCTTTATCAAAGAGACCAGAGAGAGCTTCTGCCGTGTAAGAACACATATCCCTTGTATGAGGCACAGACGCTAATGGATGAAGAATCTGCCGGGGCGTTGATCTTGGACTTCCCAGCCTCCAGACTGGGAGCAATGGCGTTCTGTTGTTTATGCGTTACCCAAACTAAGGTATGTTGTGATAGTAGCCCAAACGGACTAGACACTGGTAAAGGAAAGCTAATTGACTTCTATTTTGCCCTAGTCTAGGAAGTAATAAACCTAAGGAGGTAATTCAACACTTTGGGAGGGCTGGGTCTAGGGCGAGGCAAGTGAGGCACTTAGGGCTCAAAATCTGAGGAGGCGCTGACTCTGGGTGTCCTGCGGTGCTGGGTGCACTGCAGAAGCCTGAGGGTGATTTGCTGTTTCAGGCCTGCCTCCCCCTGGTCCAGACCCTGCAGAGCTCCAGTGCCAAGCAACTCAACTTTTCTATAAAAACAGGTTGATAATAATGGTGTCCACGTCTAAAAAACATCAAACACACAGAAAAGATTGATAAATTAGATATGATTAAAAGTAAGAAACTCTGTTCATCAAAAGACACCATTAGGAAAGTAAGAAATGGGTGCAGTGGCTCACACCCACTCAGCACTTTGGTAGGCTGAGGTGGGAGGATCACTTGAGCCCAGGAGTTGGAGACTAGCCTGGACAACATAGGGAGACCCTGTCTCTACAAAAAAAATTTTTTTTAATTAGCCAGGTGTGGTGGTGCACTCCTGTGGTTTCAGCTACTCAGGAGACTGAGGTAGGAGGATTGTTTGAGCCTGGGAGGTCAAGGCTGCAGTGAGTCAGGATTGTGCTACTGCAATCCAGCCTGGGCGACAGGGTTAGATCCTGTCTCAAGAAAGAAAAAGAATGAAAAATGATCTACAGAATGAGAGAAGGTATTTTTGATATATTTTATCTAACAATGAATTTAGAATATAACAAGAACTCATAAAAGCAATAAGAAAGAAAAACAATCACTAAGTACAGCACTTCACCAAAGAGGAATCCAAATAGCCAGGCAGTACGTGAAAAGATGCTTAATGTTTTTAGTCATTAAGGAAATGCAAATGAACACGATGATGATATATACTACACATCCACTAAAATGGCTACAGGTTTTAAAACTGACAAGACAACACAAGGACAAAGCCGTGAAGCACATAGAACTGTTATGCACTATTGTTGGGGGTGCAGTTGTGACAGCCACTTTGGAAAATCGTCTGTTCATCTTTAGTAGAGCTGAATATACATGTTATGACCCAGAAATTCCTAGGTATTGGCCTAATACACATACCTATATATGAACATCAAAAAGCATGTATACTGGGCCATAAAACACACCTCGTCCGGGCACAGTGGCTTATGCCTGTAATCTCAGCACTTTGGGAGGCCAAGGAGGGCGGATCACCTGAGGTTGGGAGTGCAAGACCAGCCTGACCAACATGGAGAAATCCCGTCTCTACTAAAAATGCAAAAAAGTTAGCCAGACATACTGGTGGGCACCTATAATCCCAGCTACTTGGGAGGCTGAGGCAGGAGAATCGCTTGAACCTGGGAGGAGGAGGTTGCAGTGAGCCAAGATCGTGCCATTGCACTCCAGCCTGGGCGACAAGAGCGAAACTCAATCTGAAAAAAAAAAAAAAAAGGCACACACCTCAACAAATTTCAAAGAATGGTCATCATACAAAGCATGCTATCAGACCACAAAGGAATTAAACCAGAAACCAGTAACTAAATGATAACTGGAAAATCTCCAGATACATGAACATAAAAACAACACACTTCTTTATAGCACATAGATCAAAGAAGAAAACTCGGCCGGGTGTGGTGGTTCATGCCTGTAAGATACGCCACCAGATGACCGCAGATATGTGAGCAAGCCCAAGTCAGCAGACTACCCACCTGACTCATAGAAACACAAACACTAATAAACGCTTACTGTTTAAGCCACTGAGTTTCAGAAGCATGTGTTATACAGCAGTAGCTAACTGATACAGAAATTGGCATCTATGGCCAGATGCAGTGTCTCATGCCTTTGGGAGGTGAGCAGATCACGAGGTAAGGAGATGGAGACCATTCTGGCCAACATGGTGAAACCCCATCTCTACTAAAAATACAAAAATTATCTGTGTGTGGTGGTGTGCACCTGTAATCCCAGCTATTCAGGAGGCTGAGGCAAGAGAATCACTTGAACCTGGGAGGCGGAGATTGCAATGAGCCGAGATCATGCCACTGCACTCCAGCCTGGTGACAGAGCAAGACTCCATCTCAAACAAAAAACAAACAAACAAAAAAAGAAATTGCCATCTAGAAATGGGATGCTGTTTAACAAAAGCCTAAAATATGTGGCATTGGTTTAGGGAGCAAGTGCTGGGCAACAGTGAAAAAGCAAGAAGCATGCTTGTGTTTGACAGATCGGATGCACTTACTGTCTGCTGCCACGCAGCAGAAAACAGTCTGTTTCCATTACAGATGCAAAAAGAAAAAAAAAAGTGCCATGCTGTCTGTCGGATTGTGGCACCCAAGATTAAGTGGGGGAAATACAGGAGAAAAACATAGTAATAAAGGGAAAAACATGGACAGAGAATTTTTGCAACTCAGAAGTAATCTTGTAAATAGCAAAGAGCCTGTTTTACTCCAAAATGAATTTAAAATTTGAGGGTTTTCTTAAGGTGCTAAGAAAACTGCTATAGCAAACTGGAAAAATGATGACATGTTAGGTAGCAGCAAAATACTTGGTAAAACTATTACCTATAACAACTCACAAGATATAAAACATACTTAATGTGTAGGCCTTGGTAAAATGATTTCCAGGCAGAATGCTAAATGTGTTAGTTGGTGGTGTCTGTTAGCTGCATATTGTAAGGACTGCCAGAAAGAAGTAAGAGAAGTAAGGGGAAAGGGCTGCTGTACAGAATTTAAAGGAACTATCAAGAGATTAAAATTGAGTAGACTGGAAAATAAACCCTGTTCTTGTCTCCAACCTCCCCAGCCAGTAAAAGATCCTCAAGATGAGGCTGGAAGATCTTTTGTTAAGACTTCTAAAAGAGTTAAGTTGGTACTGATGGATCTTTTCAGTTAAACAAAAGAGCCAATAAGAATCATAAAAATGTTGGCTGGGCGCGGTGGCTCATGCCTGTAATCCCAGCATTTTGGGAGGCCAACACGGGCGGATCATGAGGTCAGAAGATCGAGACCATCCTGGCTAACACGGTGAAACCCCGCCTCTACTAAAAAATACAAAAAACTAGCCGGGCGAGGTGGCGGGCACCTGTAGTCCCAGCTACTCTGGAGGCTGAGGCAGGAGAATGGCGTAAACCCGCGAGGCGGAGCTTGCAGTGAGCTGAGATCGTGCCACTGCACTCCAGCCTGGGCGACAGAGCAAGACTCCATCTCAAAAAAAAAAAAGAATCATAAAAATGTCTTCTGTTAGCTGCCGGTTACACTCAAAGTAATCGCAATCAAGTCTGGAAAGAAATTTGTCTGAAGAAAAATGATGTAATATAGCTTTTGACCAGTGGAGTAGACTGAAACCAGACTCAACATAGAAAGTTCACGAAGTTTCAAAAGTTTTACATAGCGAACGTGTTTTGACCAGGCACAGTGGCTCACACCTGTAATCCCAGCACTTTAGGAGGCTGAAGTGGGCGGGTTGTTTGAGGTCAGGAGTTCGAGACAAGCCTGGCTAACATGGTGAAACTCCATATCTACCAAAAATACAAAAATTAGCTGGGTGTGGTGGCACACGTTCGTAATCCCAGTTACGTGGGAGGCTGAGGCATGAGGACTGCTTGAACCCGGGAGGCAGAGGTTGCAGTGAGCTAAGACTGCACCACTGTAGTCTAGCCTGGGTGACAGAGTGAGACCCTCTCTCAAAAAAAAAAAAAAAAAAAGTTTCTGAGCCCCCAAGGTTCTGTGAGCAAGATACAGACTGAGAAGGGCACTCAGCTGCCAACAGGAGTCATTTCTTCCTAAGAATCCACAAGGCATAACGGAAAAAACCAGTGCTTTAGAGAATCAATTCAAGAGCTTTGGTGAACCGGGTGTCAGGGAGCCATTCCTAGAAAGCAAAACTGGGCCCTAATCACAGAATGTTCCCTGTCCCTGGAGAAGAGGGACATGACAACATTTGCCAGGTGGAATTTCAGTATTTCATGGAGCAGTGACTGCTGTGTGCTTACTGCTGAGTACTAACAACTCTGAATGTCTAGTGAGCAAATGAAAATCAATGCGTTCAGGCTGGACATGGTGGCTCACGCCTATAATCCTAGCACTTTCAGAGGTTGAGGCCAGAGGACTATTTGAGCCCAGGAGTTTGAGAACAGCCTAGGCCACGTAGCAAGACCCTGTCTCTACAGAAAAGTTTAAAAATTTACTGGGCATGGTGCTACTCACCTGTAGTCCCAGCTACTTAGAAGGCTGAGGCAGGAGGATCACTTGAGCCCAGGTGTTTGAGGCTGCAATGAGCTATGATTGTATCCTCCAGCCTGGGAAACAGAACAAGATCCTGTCTTTAAAAAAGTAAAGTAACATGTCCAAAATTCAACCCTCACCACCTGTAAAATCTGCTCCTTCAATTGGGCATGGTGACTCCCAGCACTCTGGGAGGCCAAAGCGGGCAGATTATTTGAGGTTAGGAGTTCGAGATCAGCCTGGCCAACATGGCAAAAACCCATCTCTACTAAAAAATTAAAAAATTAGCCAGGTGTGGTGGTGCATGCCTGTAGTCCCAGCTACTCAGGAGGCTGAGGCAGGAGAATCACTTGAACCCAGGAGGGAGGTGGAGGTTGCAGTGAGCTGAGATAGCGCCACTGCACTCCACTCTGGGTGATAGAGTAAGACTCTGTCTCAAAAAAAAAAAAAAGAAAATACGTAAAGAAGGATCCTGCTGACTTTCCATAGGCAGCTTCAGTTCTTGCATTCCCCCTGTTTCTAAGAGGGTACAAACTGTTTCAGAGCACTGCTTCTCAAATACAAGTTCTTGTACTGCTAATGTGTCTGGCACTATCTAATATGTGAATCATCTAGGAGCTCTACTCCTTGAGTTTCTGACACAGCATTTCTGATGTTATCAATGAAATCTGTATTGTTAATCAGTTCACAATTTGTTTCTGATGTTTGAACATAACCAAGTTTGAAAGTCATTCCTCGGCTGGGCGCGGTGGCTCACGCCTGTAATCCCAGCACTTTGGGAGGCCGAGGTGGGCGGATCACGAGGTCAGGAGATCGAGACCATCTTGGCTAACATGGTGAAACCCCGTCTCTACTAAAAATACAAAAAATTAGCCAGGCGTGTGGTGGGCGCCTGTAATCCCAGCTGCTCGGGAGGCTGAGGCAGGAGAATGGCGTGAACCCAGGAGGTGGAGCTTGCAGTGAGCCAAGATCGCGCCACTGCACTCCAGCCTGGGCAACAGAGCGAAACTCTGTCTCAAAAAAAAGAAAGAAAGAAAGAAAGAAAGTCATTCTTCTAGATTGTTTTCTCATTACCTCTTTCCTATTTCCTTTTTTTTTTTTTTTTTTAGATGGGAGTCTTGCTCTGTCACCCAACCTGGAATGCAGTGGTGCAATCTCGGCTCATTGCAACCGCCGCCTCCCGGGTTCAAGCAATTCTCCTGTCTCAGCCTCCTGAGTAGCTGGGATTACAAGTGCCTGCCACCACGCCCAACCAATTTTTGTATTTTTAGTAGAGACGGGGTTTCACCATGTTGGCCAGGCTGGCCTCGAACTCTTGACCTCAAGTGATCTGCCCACCTTGGCCTCCCAAAGTGCTGGGATTACAGGCATGAACCACTGCGCCCAGCCAAATATTTCCCTTCTAACATGGAATAAAAAGATAGATGAAGTAGATAAAGGAGGGAAGATGTGGTATGTAAAATGCTAGTTTACTTTTTTCCACATCCTGGTCTATGTTCTGTGATAAACATACAGTCATCTAATGAACAAAGAATCACAAATATGCTCTACCCCAGGGTCTGAGAGTCCTCATCTTCCATCCCCTTTCATCTCAGTATTTCTTCATCTGTGAACAAGATGTGAAGCAAATATAAAACAAATAGCAGCAGATATTCCCCGTTGCATCTTTTTTATGAGCAAAAGCAAATATTGAATCGCTTAAGGAATATTCATGGAGAGGCAGGTAAAACATGCTTCATTCACCGCTGCAAAACTCTGAATGATCGAGCTCATTGGCAAGAGAGGAGGCTGCAGAAATTACCCTCCCCATAGGACTTCTAAAAAAAAGTTATTGTTTATATTTAATTTATTTGTGTTTTTAAATTGATATATCATAGTTACATATATTTTGGGGGTACATGTAATATTTTGATACATGTATACAATGTGTAATGATGAAATTAGGGTAATAGAGGTATCCATCACTTCAAACATTTATCTTTTCTTTGTGTTGGAAACATTCTAATTCTTCTCTTCTAGCTATTTTGAAATATGCAATAAGTTATTGTTAACTATAATTTCCCTACTGTGTTATCAAATACCAGACTTTATCCTTCTATCTAAGTGTATTTTTGTACTCATTAACCAACTTATCTTCCTCCTACTCCTCTCCATAGGACTTACGATCATTGTGTTGAAATCAAGATCATTCAGCTCCAACAATTTTCTTTCCTTTCCTCCTTTGCAGTTCTAGCTGCTCGATTATTATTCTGGCAACCTAAAAAGCACTTTAATAAAGAGATGCTAGACCAAAAGAACCCTGAAAGTTAATAAAGAAAAAAAAGAAAGAAAAAACAAAATAAAGAGATGCTAGACCTCTGATAATGACTCCCATTTCTTCCAGCTAGTCATTACATTTACAGAGACAGGGTTTTTGTTGTTGTTGTTGTTGCTGCTGTTGTTGTTGTTTTATGAGATAGAGTCTCGCTCTGTCACCCAGGCTGGAGGGCAGTGGCACGATCTGGGCTCACTGCAAGCTCCGCGTCCTGAGTTCAGGCAATTCTCCTGCCTTAGCCTCCCAAGTAGCTGGGATTACAGGCGCCCATCACCAGGCCCAGGTTTTTGGTTTTTGTTTGTTTGTTTTTTTTTTAACTAGAGACGGGGTTTTGCCATGTTGGCCAGGCTGGTCTCGAACTTCTGACCTCAGGTGATCCACCTGCCTCGGCCTCCCAAAGTGCTGGGATTACAGACGTGAGCCACAGTGCCTGGCAAGATTTATAGAGAGAGGGTCTAAATTCATTAGCCTCCCATCTCTTCCTCTTGGTGAGCTCTGTGGTTCTGCTAAAACAACAACAAAAAACTACCTATTTTTCTTCTCCTTGAATGGTTTATTCTTCTGATTGTATACAAGCAAACACACAGGCTTTACAGATGAGCAACGTTATTAGGTTTAATCCTCCAATAAGCTACCTTCCACACTTCAGGGTTTCGCGAGTATGTGTGTGTGTGTGTATGTGTACACTTCATAGGAAACCTGATTCTGCCCAGGGTCAGCTCTGGGAAAGTTGCTAGTGGGAGTGACTGAAGGTGGCAGAGGCCTGGAAGGTAAGACAACGGAGACCCTGTCTCTAAATAAATAAGTAAATAGAGACCTAACAACTAATTTATTGCGAATTTACTATGTACCAGGAACTGTACAGGAGATTGTGGATAAAGAAATGAAAAGACATCATTCCTAATCTTGAAAAGCTCAAGGTTGGCCCAGCTTGGGCTCTCACACCTGTAATCGCAGCACTTTGGAAGGCCAAGGCGGATGGATCACCTGAGGTCAAGAGTTCGAGACCAGCCTGGTTAACATGGTGAAACCCCATCTCTACTGAAAATGCAAATATTAGCTGGGCATAGTGGAACGCACCTGTAATCCCAGCTGCTCAGGAAGCTGAGGCAAGAGAATAGCTGGAACCCAGCAGGTGGGGGTTGCAATTAGCTGAGATAGCACCACTGCACTCCAGCCTGGGCAACAAAGTGAGACTCTGTCTCAAAAAAAAAAAAAAAAACAAAAAAACAGACAAGCTCAAGGCCTAAGAGATAATAAACCAACAACAATAATAGAACACTAGTGAGGAATGCATAGTGCACTATGGTAACAGAGGAGAATACGGGTATGTATAGAGAATGCTGAAATAGCATTAAATTTTCTTTTTTTTCTTTCTTTTTTTTTTTTCTGAGACCGAGTCTCACTGTGTCGCCCAGGGTGGAGTGCAGTGGTGTGATCTCAGCTCACTGCAACCTCCGCCTCCTGGGTTCAGGCAATTCTCTGCCTCAGCCTCCCAAGTAGTTGGGATAACAGGCATCCGCCACCACACCCGGCTAATTTTTGTATTTTTAGTAGAGCCAGGGTTTCACCATCTTGGCCAGGGTGGTTTTGAACTCCTGACCTGGTGATCCACCCACCTCAGCCTCCCAAAGTGCTGGGATTACAGGCGTGAACCACCGCGGCCGGCTAAATGTTCTTTCGTTCTTCTTTTGAACTGCAAATTACCTTTTTTTTTTTTTTTTTTTTTGAGACAGAGTCTCGCTCTGTCATCCAGGCAGGAGTGCAACGGCAGGATCTCAGCTCACTGCAAGCTCTGCCTCACTAAATACTACATAACATCATGATAAATGCTTTTAAACTTTATATCAAATTTCTCATGTATTTCAGTTGCAGTCAAATCCAGGGTATCCCTGGGGTGACCCCAATGAGTCCACTCCCTGGTGTTCATGTTTTGTATCTTTTCCTCCCCTCCAGTGAGCGTGGCACCTGTGATTTGATCTAACCGATAGCATAAGGCAAAGTCTATGGAAAGTCACTGCCATGATTACATTATTTAAGATTCTGTTTTAGCAGACTGTGTCCTTCTTACACTTTTGTTATTAAAATGGTCTTGTTACTGGAAAGGGGACCCCATCCAGATCCAAGAGAGGGTTCTTGGATCTTAAGCAAGAAAGAATTTGAGGCTGGGTGCGGTGGCTCACGCCTGTAATCCCAGCACTCTGGGAGGCCCAGGCAGGCGGTTCACGAGGTGAGGAGATCGAGACCATCCTGGCTAACACGGTGAAACCCCGTCTCTACTAAAAAAAAAAAAAAAAAAAAAAAACCCAACAACAACAACAACAACAACAACAACAACAAAAAATTAGCCGGGCGTGGTGGCGGGCGCCTGTAGTCCCAGCTACTCGAGGAGGCTGAGGCAAGAGAATGGCGTGAACCTGGGAGGCGGAGCTTGCACTGAGCCAAGATCACCCCACTGCACTCCAGCCTGGGCGACAGCGCGAGACTCGGAAAGGGAAGGAAAGGGAAGGGGCATGGGCAGGGGCTGGGGCAGGGGCAGGGGAAGGGGAAGGAAAAAAGACTTTGAGGTGAGATGAGTCCATGAAGTGAAAGCAAGCTTATTAAGAAAGTAAAGGAATGAGTGGCTACTCCATAGGCAGAGCGGCACCGAGGGCTGCCGGTTGCCCATTTTTATCGTTATTTGTTCATGTATTTTTTGAGACTGATTCTTGCTCTGTTGCCCAGGCTTAAGTGCAGCAGCTTGATCTCAGCTCACTGTAACCTCTTCCTCCCAGGTTCAAGTGAATCTCCTGCCTCAGCCTCCCAAGTAGCTGGGACTACAGGCGCCCGCCACCATGCTGGTTAATTTTTGTACTTTTAATAGAGATGGGGTTTCACCATGTTGGCCAGGCTGGTCTTGAACTCCTGACCTCGGGTGATCCACCTGCCTCAGCTTCCCAAAATGCCGACTACAGGCGAGAGCCACTAAGCCCAGCCTATTTATTGATTATATGCAAAACACGGAGGGGATTACTTATGCCTCCCTTTTTTAGACCATATGGAGTAACTTCCTGATGTTGCCACAGCATTTTGTTGTCTCAAATAGGCAATGAGAAGACACAGGTGTTTATTATTGGAACGCTCTTTCCATCTGGTCAGTGGTTTCTCAAAACAGGCAGAATTCAAGTTCTAAGTTTCTGAAGTCAGCACCCGGTGCCGCACCCAACTTGGGCGTGTGTAGTGGCCAAGGCAGCATCTGCGGGGCAGGGCCGGGGCCTGGCTGCGAGCTGAGGCCGGGGGACTCGTAAGAGCGGGGACCCAGCCCCGCCGCGCCGCCCGCACCTTTCCCCAGCCTTCTCCCAGCAGAGGGGAGGCCCGGCAGGGAGAGGTCCCATCCTCATGAACGGTCGCAAACAGGGCCCTAAGGAAGCAGGGGCGACCCCTGCGGTCCCCGCGCTCCAGGATTCGGCCGCCAACGCGCGTCCTGCCTCCCGCAGATAGCACTGGGGCGCAACCGGGTTCCCAGCTCCAGGAGGCGCCAGCGAACAAGCCCCAGCGTTGCGGACGCGCGCAGACGCCAGCGTGGTGGAAACGCGGTGGCGCGCGCGGCGGCGAGACTGCCAGGGGACGTTTCGCAACACCGAGAGTCTCAGCGTTTCTCGAGATAGGTGAGGCTGGGCGTTCCGGAAGTGGTTTCCCGGAAGAAGCATGTCTGCGCCCGCGATCCGGCCGGAAGTTGCACGCTGAGCCGCGGACACCATGCAGTCGGATGATGTGAGTGTCTTACCGTTGTTCTGTCACTCCGGGTTTGCGCAGGGAATTTTGCCCATTTTCGGACACTTAGAAAACGCCGACGCAACGGGCCTGTTGCCTCGTGCCGCTCTGGATGCGAGGCTTCCGGAACCCCGATTTTCCAACATGGGTTCTCACGCGTGTCTGGCAGGGGTCTCCTGCCCGCTGCCCCGGCCGGGTTGTGAGCACAGGACTCCGTCACCTCATCCCATAGGGTCGATGTGTCCCGTCTTTCGTGCCTACCAATGCGGGACGTCGCGCCATGCTGTCAGCTGTCAGCTCCGGACTTGGGGTCGGGGGCTGCAGGGGATTTGGCGAAGTTGACTCCAAGTTTAAGCGTCCTTCTCATCCATGCGCGCGCTACTCTTCCACCTGCGTTTCCTGTGTTAGGCTTTTCTTTCCATTTGCTCTACTTCTGCCTAAGTCGTAATTTCGGAAGTATCCTAGATTCATTCATTGAGTTTTTTGTTGGAGAAATAAGTGCTTACAGTGTGCCAGGCATTGTGGTAATTATTGAGGATTTGATTAACCAGAAAAAATGCCCCACCTCTCCTGGAACACTGGTGGGGGAGACACAGTAAACAAGTGAATAAATAAATTAACAATTACACTGTATAATCGTACTATGAAAGAAAGACCAGGGATGATGAAGGACTCTTCAGATAGGAGTACTCAGGGAAGGTTTCTCTGAACGGAAGATGTTTGAGTTGAGATCTGAAAGATAAGAAGCAGCCAGTCACTGAGGAGCTGAGGAAAAAGCAGGCAGTAGGAACAGTGAAGTACAAAGAGTTGAAGATATGAGAGAATGAATATAAGGGTCATCAAAGTGACATGTAAGAGAGGTAATGAAATTAGATATGCTTGCCAGGGAGAGGTCATGTAGAGTGTTGTAGTAAGTGTTTTTAGGCCTTTTAATGATCTATGTTTGTGAAAAATTGTCTGGTTGCTGCGTGAAGGACTTTTGGAGAGAAAAAATGAAAGCAGGGAGACTAGGGTATGAGAAAGGTTGCTTCGAGCCAGATGCAGTGGCTCATGCCTGTAATTCCAACACTTTGGGAGGCTAGGGCTAGAGGATTGCTTGAGGCCTGGAGTTCGATTCCAGCCTAGGCAACAAAGTGAGACTCCATCTCTACAAAAAATAAAAAATTAGCCGGGCGTGGTGGTGCTCGCCTGAGGTCCCAGTTATTTCGAAGGCTGAGACAGGACTACTTGAGCCCAAGAGTCCGAGGCTGCAGTGAGCTATGATGGCGCCACTGCACTCCAGCCTGGGTGACAGAGAGACCCTGTCTCTAAAGTAAAATTTTTTAAAAAACTAAAGTAGCTTCGCCTAAGGTAGTAATTTAATGGTGGAGATGAAAAGAAATTGATGAATTTGAGACCTGTTACGTCAGTATAACGACAAGACTTTGGTGATGGATTAAGTGAAGAAGAAAAGGAAGAAATCAAAGGATTTGGGATATAAATACACAGTTCAATGGTGATTTTATTTATTGAAGTGGGGGAACTCTAGGGAAGACTGTTCTTATGAGGGATGTGGAATTGAGAATTTCATGTGGATATGTTAATATTTATGTTGCCTTTTAGATATTGAAGTGGAGATGTCATATACAAATCTGGTGCTCAGGAAACAAGTCAGGAAATAACAATTTGGGAGTCATCCATTTATTTAAGTATCAGAGATGACACTTAAAGCCACAAGTCTAAAAGAGCTCCCTTATTCTTCTTACCTGTTTCCTATCATCGCCCACCAGACACACCTATAAGATTCTCAAAGTGTGTTTTATTCTTTTGCCCTCTTCATATTTTTCCTTTAATAGTGGTAAAGCTTTTTTTCCCCAGTTCCTCAAAGCAGTGCACTCAAAGGCTGTCATACTCTTATGCATGCTATGTGGTCTTTAGACCTGCTATTTTGTGATACTTTGTTTACATATCTTTCCCCCTAACTATATAGACAAAACTTTTCTTTCATTCAGTAAATACTTAAGTGGCTACTGTGTGTCAGGACTTGGAGAGATCAGTGCCTTACATAAATTAAGTATATAATGCTGAATGAATAAAGAGCAAATTAGTTATAGGAGGATAGCAGTAGATAGTTTTCTTTGCCCTCAATGAGATGAAATTATGGTATGTGGTATGTATATCTAAAAATCTAATACCTTGAAGCCTTTTTTTTTGAGATGGATTCTTACTCTGTTGCCCAGGCTGGAGTGCAGTGGCGTGATCCCAGCTCACTGCAACCTCTGCCTCCTGGGTTCAAGCGATTCTCCTGCCTCAGCCTCCCAAGTAGCAGGGATTACAGGCACCTGCCACCACACCCGACCAATTTTTGTATTAATAGAGATGGGGTTTCACCATGTTGGCCAGGCTGGCCTCAAACTCCCGACCTTAAGTGATCTGCCTGCCTTGGTACCCAAAGTGCTGGGATTACAGGTGTGAGTCACTGCGCCTGGCCCATGAAGCCTTTAATAATGGATAATGAACATAAGTAAAAAAGGAAAGTTATTAAGTATATATAATGTGATCTCACAGAGCATGTCCAAAAAAAAACTGGAAAAATATTTACAAAATTGTAATGAAATTTTATCTCTGGGTAATAGAGTTATGATTATTGCTGATCCGTATTTAGCTTTTCTATTAGAATCTGCTGGGGTTTGTTTTTTTTTTTTTTTTTTTGGTGAAATGGAGTCTTGCTGTCGCCCAGGCTGGAGTGCAGTGGTACAATCTCTGCTCACTGCAAGCTCTGCCTCCTAGGTTCACACTATTCTCCTTCCTGCCTCAGCCTCCCGAGAAGTTGGGACCACAGGCGCCCGCCACTATGCCGGCTAATTTTTTGTATTTTTAGTAGAGATGGGGTTTCACCATGTTAACCAGGATGGTGTCGATCTCCTGACCTCGTGATCTGCCTGCCTTGGCCTCCCAAAATGCAGGGATTACAGGCGTGAGCCACCGCGCCCAGCCGGGTTTTTTTTTTTTTTTCAGATGGAGTTTCACTCTTGTTGCCCAGGCTGGAGTGCAATGGCACAATCTTGGCTTACTGCAACCTCCGCCTCCTGGGTTCAAGCGATTCTCCTGCCGCAGCCTCCCAAGTAGCTGGGATTATAGGCATACGCCACCATGCCCAGCTAATTTTGTATTTTTAGTAGAGACAGGGTTTCTCCATGTTAATCAGGCTGGTCTCAAACTCCTGACCTCAGGTGATCCGCCTGCCTCAGCCTCCCAAAGTGCTGGGATTACAGGCGTGAGCCACTGTGCCTGGCCTTGCTGTTTGTATTTTAAAAAGTAAACAAGTCAGGCTATTTTACAAAACATTTCTTCCTCTCATTCCTGTCCTTGGGCATTGCCTTCTTGAGTTAATATAGTATCTCTTGGGGCAGAGGATTTGAAATGGGCTTTTACTTTGTCTTGCAGGTTATCTGGGATACACTAGGAAACAAGCAATTTTGTTCCTTCAAAATAAGGTGAGTCTGGATTTACAACTTGATCAAAGATTCCTTCAGTTGCCTTTTTGGTAACCCATTTTATAATCTTTGTTTCTTTTCTCCCATTCTAGAACCAAGACTCAGAGCTTCTGCCGAAATGAATATAGCCTGACTGGACTGTGTAATCGGTCATCCTGTCCCCTGGCAAATAGTCAGTATGCCACTATTAAAGAAGAGAAAGGTAACTCCCCAGTTTTAACTTCTAGAAGAACTGCCCACAGCTTTTATAGGGATGTTCTTTAGTTTCTGTAAATAACACTAAAGCTATTTTACTTTATCCTCAGGACAGTGCTACTTGTATATGAAGGTTATAGAACGAGCAGCTTTTCCTCGGCGTCTTTGGGAACGGGTAAGCCTTACAACAAAGCTACAGTGACCACTGATCAAGAGCCTCAATGCCACAGGCTTGACCACCATGATGCCCAATTCCATGACCATATCTAGATTAAACTTTTGGGGCCATCCTCATTAGGCCATAGGTGTCACTGACAGTGAAAACCTAATGAATCATTTACGCTTGCCCTTCAAAGTTCCTTTTTCTGTTTGGTAGGTCCGGCTTAGTAAAAACTATGAGAAAGCACTGGAGCAAATAGATGAAAATCTGATTTACTGGCCCCGTTTCATTCGACACAAATGTAAGCAGAGATTCACCAAGATCACCCAATACCTAATTCGAATTAGAAAACTTACACTAAAGCGACAGTAAGTATTTGGATCCTTCACTATTTTTAAATCTATCTTTTCGTGGAGCTTGTTTTGAAGTTGAGAAATTGTGAAACTTCGGGGCTTTCTATTTCAACTTTGTGGAGTCTGTTATTATGTACTAAGAAGAAACTTTAGACTAAAGGTGTGCCCTTTGATATGGCAGGACTTTTAAAACAGTAGAATACAACTTGATTATCACCCTCCTTGTCTGAAAATCTTCCAGAAAATTTTCTTTTCTTTTTTTTTTTTTTTTGAGACAGAGTCTCACTCTGTTGCCCAGGCTGGAATTTGCGGTGACTTGATCTCAGCTCACTGCAACCTCCACCTCCCCTGTTGAAGCAATCCTCCCACCTCAGCCTCCTGAGTAGCTGGGATTACAGGCATGGACCACCATGCCTGGCTAATTTTTTTTGTATTTTTAGTAGAGACAGGGTTTCACCATGTTGGCCAGGCTGGTCTAGATTTCCTGACCTCGAGTGATCCGCCTGCCTCAGCCTCCCAGAGTGCTGGGATTACAGGCATGAGCTACCATGCCTAGCCTTCAGAAAATTTCCTCTATGACCCCTGAGGGAATCTTAACTTTAGACATTTGAAAATAATCTAAGACATTGAATATACAGGACTGTAAGAACTTTACTCTGGATTCACTGAAAACTAATTTTTAAAAGTGATATGAAATCCCCAGAATTAACAGAATACCTCCTCTAGGACTGTTAGGCCCTAATGCTTTTTGATTGTGATCTACAGAGAATGCTAAAGATGATGTCAGACTTCGACAGAAAATTCTTTTTTCTTAGTTCACTGAAGTCTTAATTTTAGCATGGTGAATGCCCTGAGAATCCCAGAATGCCTAAACAAAAATGGCCAGATTAAAATATATGTAAAAATATGTGACTTTTTATAGCATTAAATTTCTAGAAGCATTTAGTGTATCTTGCTGTATTGAGCTGAGACCCACAGCACCAATTCCAGTCCTTTTTTCTTCTCTTCTTTAAAAGGAACACAGCACATGACAGAGGATTTTCTGATATATTTTCTTTCCCTTAGGAGGAAACTTGTTCCTTTGAGTAAGAAGGTGGAGCGCAGGGAGAAAAGAAGAGAGGTAACTTATTGTTGTGCTATTCATACCTTCTACATTTTCTTTCTGAGGGGCTCTTATAGATTCAGTCACCATCATGTGTGTAAACTGTTCAGGCCCTGGATAATGGTTCACTAATAGATAACTATTAGTTGCCTAAGACGTTTGATTTTTAAGATTATGATTTTCAGCACAGGTTAAAGTATGTGTGCTTTGGGGATATATGTAATGGAGAACAGAAAGAATCCACAACTCCTTTGTCTGAAATTCTTGTGGTCAAATATTTCAGAATTCAGAATTTTGATGTTGCCTATTTTACATACTACATAACCCCTTTAGTAGATTTTGAGCATTCTAATCAAATGGAATTTCTGCAGTGAAATACAGTACAGCCATGCAGTGAGTAATAACATCATGGAAAATTGGGCATCCATCCCCTCAAGCATTTATCCGTTGTGTTACAAACAATTCAATTATACTTACAGTTATTTTAAAATGTACAATTAAATTATTATTGACTGTAGTCACCCTGTTGTGCTGCTACCAAATACTAGGTCTTACTCATTCTTGCTATTTTTTTAGCGGGGGATACCCATTAATCATCCCCACCCCCATTACCCTTCCCAGCCTCTGGTAACCATCCTTCTACTGTGTATATCCATGATTTCAATTGTTTTGATTTTTTGATCCCACAAATAAGTGAGAATGTGCAATGATTGTCTTTCTGTGCCTGGCTTCTTTCACTTAACATTATGACCTCCGGTTCCATCCATATTGTTACAAATGACAGAATCTCATTCTTTTTAATGGCTGGATAGTACTCTATTGTGTATAAGTATCACATTTTCTTTATCCATTAATCTGTTGATGGACACTTAGGTTGCTTCCAAATTTTGGCTATCGTGAACAGACCTGTAACACACATGGAGTGTGGGTATCTCTTTGATATACTAATTTCCTTTTGGGTCTGTACCAAGAAGTGGGACTGCTAGATAGTATGGTAGCTCTAGTTTTAGTTTTTTGAGGAAGCTCCAAACTGTTCTCCATAGTGGTTGTACTAATTTACATTCCCACCAACAGGGTACAAGGGTTCCCTTTCTCCACATCCTCTCTAGCATTTGTTATTGCCTGTCTTTTGAAGGATAAAAGCCATTTTAACTGGGGTGAGATATCTCGTTTTGATTTGCATTTCTCTGATGATCAGTGATGTTGAACACCTTTTCATATGCCTGTTTGCCATTTGTATGTCTTTTGAAAAACATCTATTCAGATCTTTTGCTTCCCCAATCCCTGCCCCCTGCCTTTTTTTTTTTTCTTTTTGAGACCGAGTCTTACTCCGTTGTCTAGGTCGGAGTGCAGTGGTGCGATGTTGGCTCACTGCAACCTCTGCCTCCTGGGCTCAAGTGATTCTTATGCCTCAGCCTCCCACATAGCTGGGACTACAGGTGCATGCCACCATGCCTGGCTAATTTTTGTATCTTTTGTAGAGATGGGACTTCACTATGTTGCCCATGCTGGCCTTGAACTCCTGGGCTCAAGCAATCCACCCACTTCAGCCTCCCAAAGTGCTGGGATTACAGCTGTGAGCCACCGTGTCTGACCCTTTTGTCCACTTTTTAATCCAATAATTAGAATTTTTTCCTATAGAGTTGTTTTAGCTCCTTATATATTCTGGGTTTTTTTGTTTTGTTTTGTTTTGTTTTTGAGATGGAGTCTCGCTCTGTCACCCAGGCTGGAGTGCTGTGGGGCAATCTTAGCTCACTGCAACCTCTGCCTCCGGGGTTCAAGCAATTCTTGTGCCTCAGCCTCCCAAGTAGCTGGGATGCCAGGCGCCCAGCACCATGCCTGGCTGTTTGTTTTGTATTTTTAGTAGAGATGGGGTTTTGCCATGTTGGCCAGGTTGGTCTCAAACTCGTGACCTCAGGTGATCCACCTGCCTTAGCCTCCCAAAGTACTGGGATTATACTCCTGGCCTATATTCTGGTTATTAATCCCTTGTCAGGTGGATAGTTTGCCCAGTCAGTGGGTTGTCTCTTCACTTTGTTGTTTCCTTTGCTGTGCAGAAGCTTTTTAACTTGATGTGATCCCATTTGTCCATTTTTGCTTTGGTTACCTGTGCTTGTGGGATGTTAAGAAATTTTGCCCAGACCAATGACCTGGAGTTTTCTCAGTGTTTTCTTGTAGTTTTATAGTTGGAGGTCTTAGATTTTTTTAGTCCATTTTGGTTTGATTTTTATGTATACCACAAGATAGGGGTCTAGTTTCCTTTATCTGCATATGGATGTTAGGTTTTTCCAGCACCATTTATTGAAGAGACTGTCTATTCCCCTGTGTATGTTCTTGGCACCTTTGTCGAAAATGAGTTCACTGGACGTGTGTGGATTTGTTTCTGGGTTCTCAATTCTGTTCCATTGGGCTTTGTGTCTGTTCTTATGCCATTACTATAGTGATTTGGTTGCTATAGTCCATAGTATAATTTGAAGTTTGGTAATGTGATTCCTCTTGGTTTTTGTTTTGTTTTGTTTGGTTTGGTTTGGTTTTTTTTTTCTGTTGTTTTGTTTGGGATAGCTTTAGCTATCCTAGATCTTTTGTGGTTTCATAAAAATTTTAGGATTGTTTTTTCTATTTCTGTGAAGAATGTCATTGGTATTTTTCTTTTTTTTAATATTTACATTTGTCATTGGTATTTTGGTAGGGATAGCTTTTCTTTTGATTCTTCTGTCCCCATTAATCACAGAGTTATGTGTCTAAAATCTGTATCATTGGTCTGCAAACTTGTGCTCACCTCAATAAAATTTTTGAACATGTACTCCCCAATGTTATTTATAAATATTTTATTTTGAGACAAAGGTTCGCTCTGTCTGTCAGGCTGGAATACTGTGGTGCAATTTCAGCTCACTGCAACCTCCGCCTCCCAGATTCAAGCGATTCTTGTGCCTCAGCCTCCCTAGTAGCTGGGATTCCAGGCATGCACCACCAGGCCCGGCTAATTTTTGTATTTTTTGTAGAGACGGGGTTTCACTGTGTTGGCCAGGCTGGTCTCAAACTCCCAACCTCAGGTGATTCACCCACCTCAGCCTCCCAAAGTGCTGGGATTATAGGCTATAAACGTTATTACACATATACACTTCCACTAATAACATGATGTGTATTGTAACTAATTGTGACGTAGTGAAACAAAAGTCTGGTTCTTAGCTGAGTATGTTGTCTTGAAGGGCTGTCATAACTGAGGAATTGTAGAGAAGTGCATTGTCAATAGGTGGTCTTAAGTACTTTAATTCTTCATTATGCTCCATCAGTTATGGAGCGGCTTTTTTTCAAGTCCAGTTAGTGAGTTTTCATCTCCAATTGTCAAACAGGTGTTCTTTAAACCTTTCGGAAAAAATTATTTTTTTCTATTTTCACCAATTGAGTGAAAATAGAAACCCTCTGAAAAATGTAGATTTGGAAGAGTTTTAAATGGATTACAATATTCTGTTTCCACATTTCTGAAGTGTGTGATTGCAGTTTTTATAGGAGACATGTTTTCAGCAGTGCCATATATAGATACAATCACTTTTCACAATGTTCACAGAACAAGTTTTTTTCCAAAAAACAATTGTCTTCCTCAAACTATTAAAATGTTGCCTTTGTCTGGAAGAAACAGATTAAGTGTATTTATTTTTAAAAACTTCTACTGGGTTACATAAAAAGATTGGCAAATTTGGAATATTTTTCTTTTCGTGAAAAATGCATGGATCATTTTTAGGTTCTACAACTCTCACTCTGTCACCCAGGCCGGAGTGCAGTGGCGCTATCTTGGCTCACCGCAACCTAAACCTCCTGGGTTCAAGCAATTCTTGTGCCTCAGCCTCCTGAGTAACTGGGATTACAGGCATATGCCACTCGGCCCGGCCAATTTTTTGTGTTTTTAGTAGAGACGGGGTTTCACCACATTGGCCAGGCTGGTCTTGATCTCCTGACCTCAGGTGATCTGTCCACCTTGGCCTCTCAAAGTGCTGGGATTACAGGCGTGGGTCACCTTGCCAGCCTAGTTCTACAACTTTTAAAAGCACTAACCCATTAGATAACCAGCATACTTTTATAACTACTCTCTATCTTTGGCAGAATATTCAGTGTAATCTATGAATCCACTTAACTAAGCAAACATAAACAGTTAAATAGTCGTCTAAATAAAGGACTGAGACCACCACTTACAAGCCCTATGTGCAGTATTCCTCCCTTGAGATATGTGGCTTACTGTATCTGACACACAACTATTTATAGACAGAGTCAAGGCACAGATGTCAGTGTACAAGAAAAGTAGTAATGATGTTTAATTTTTTTAAGGAAAAAGATAACGTGGAAGTTTTGAATATTTTCTTCCTACACTTCATCGGATACCCTTGAAGTGTAAGCACCCCACTCTAGAGAACAACACGGAACATCGCTGTAGCCTTTTAACTGATCCATGTGCCCCTACACAGTTTTAGGTAATCATTCTAACATAACTTATAGGTATAACACTTTAAAACCCTCTGTGACTTTTACTGTCAAATTAATGCACCATCCTAGGCTACTGTGCGGTAGTACAGGTTGATGTCATGTATCATCTCCAATGAGAGAAAACTGGAGGAAGAGATTTTTACCTATTCTGTCACATGGAATCTAACATGATTTTAGAAAATGTAAACGAATGAAGATTTCTGTTCTCTTTTCTCAGCTTTTACAAAGTCTGGCTCCAGAGTTGCTAGATTATTTCTGAGACACTTAAATGTATATAGACCTACATGTTTTGTATCCGTCAAAGGCTTTGTTAGAATTTAATTTAGAATGTTGTTTACAAAACCATAGGAATTTCAAAATGGAAATGTCCTGAAGAAAGTTTACAAGAGAAAGAAGAAGAAATTTATCTGGTTGGAGAGGCAAAAACCAGTAATAGCAAGAGGGGAAATGATTACATTGTCTTTCTTATAAACAACTTCGTAGTGTCTTCCATTTTTATAAGATGAATAATGAGCACTGATGAATTAAATGGATTTGTTCTTTCCCCCTTATAGGAAAAGGCATTAATAGCTGCTCAGCTGGACAATGCCATTGAGAAGGAATTACTGGAGAGACTGAAACAGGATACGGTGAGAAAGCCATTAGCTTTGGGGTACTGAAATTTTAAGTGGTAGTATGTTGCAAAGACACATAGGGTTTTTTGGGGTTTTTTTTGAGATGGAGTCTTGCTTTGTCGCCCAGGTTAGAGTGCAGTGGCACAATCTCGGCTCACTTCAAACCTCTGCCTCCAGAGTTCAGTTCTCCTGCCTCAGCCTCCCGAGTAGCTGGGATTACAGGCACTGCCACCACGCCCAGCTAATTTTTGTATTTTTAGTAGAGACGGGGTTTCACCATCTTGGCCAGGCTGGTCTTGAACTCCTGAGCCACCGCACCTGGCTGGGAAATGTTTTTTAACCTGATATGAAGATCTCCACTCGAATTTTATCCCTGGAATAAAATAAATCCATATCGGCCTGGCTTCCTTGTTTTAATTAATGCAAGCACATAAAATGCTTTGGTTACCCTTGGTACTCCATTCACTATAAGAGACCTTTCCCTTTTTGCCATTATTCTCAACTCCATTCGCCAAGACGATGATTCCGGATTTCTGTATAAAAGCCATGGGGTTTTGCTTCTCTTACATATTACCCTAGTCTTTTAAGGCTCTTTGAAATAAGTTTTTATTCTCTTTTTAAAAATTAGTGTTGTTTATACAGACAACATGACTAAAGTATGCTTTGTCCTTATTATTTCCCCTTGTCAGCAAAATTACATTTGTCCCAATGCATGGGTTTCATAGACGATTACATTTTAAATGATTTTAAAATGTAACTCCATAGAAGTTACCTATTTGATACTAACTACAGATGATTTAAATGTTCAAAAGAACATGCTTTTTAAAGACACTGCTGGCTTTACACTTAAAATATTACTCATCGAATTAAGTATTCTGATTTAATCACTGAGGAAAAAATAATATTCTCCACAGACAGTGGAACTTCAAGTGTAATATCCAAATGTAGTTAAAGCCAATCTGTGTTTATGTTCTTCAGTATGGCGACATCTACAACTTCCCCATTCACGCCTTCGACAAGGCCCTGGAACAACAGGAGGCAGAGAGTGACTCTTCTGATGCTGAGGAAAAAGATGATGATGAGGAGGAGGAAGTAAGTCTTGTTTTTGTTTTGCCAAACCTACTAGATACTATTTGTATATAACTGACAAACAGAATATCATCTTTAGTCCGCCAACCAAAAATGATATGTCTTCTTTTTTCTTTCACGTGATTAATTTTGGTTTAGCACTGGTTGCTCTGTTCTTCAGGCTAACCAACAAACGATTAACAGTTTTAGTCTTAATTTATTGGTCTTGTAAAATTGTTCCTGCAAGGTGACAAATTATAAAGCCTTTCCTGTCTGTGTCTAGTTTTTAACCATAATGAGGATGTTTTATTGCTAATAATGTAAATCAAGAGTAAGAATGATCTGGTAGCCCTAAAATTTTTAAAATTCGGAAGCATTAAACTTAGGAAGAACTAAATTTTGGTTGCCTAGTGAACAGACTGTGGTTCTGATTATGTTATTTTGTACTTACTTAGATGTCTTATCTGAATCTTCATTATATATTCTGAACCTAACAGTTACGTTTTATTTATAGGATGTGGGGAAAAGAGAATTTGTCGAAGATGATGAGGTAGATGAGAGTGACATAAGTGATTTTGAGGTGAGCTTCATGGGTAAAAAGATTGTCCTTTTGCCTGCAGCAAAAAAAAACAGGGAGGTGGCCAGGCATAGTGGTTCACTCCTATAATCCCAGTACTTTGGGAGGCCACAATGGGAGGACTGCTTGAGCTCAGGAGTTAAAAGACCAGCCTGACCATCCTGGCTAACACGGTGAAACCCCGTCTCTACTAAAAAATACAAAAAAATAGCCGGGCGAGGTGGCGGGCGCCTGTAGTCCCGGCTACTCGGGAGGCTGAGGCAGGAGAATGGCGTAAAAACCCGGGAGGCAGAGCTTGCAGTGAGCTGAGATCCGGCCACTGCACTCCAGCCTGGGCGACACAGCGAGACTCCGTCTCAAAAAAAAAAAAAAAAAAAAAAAAAAAAGACCAGCCTGAGCAACATAGTGAGACCTCATCTCTAAGGATGCCATGGAGCGATCTGGGCTCACTGCAACCTCAGCCTCCCGGGTTCAAGCAATTCTCCTCCCTCAACCTCCCAAGTAGCTGGAATTACAGGCATGTGCCATTCCACCTGGCTAATTTTTTGTATTTTTAATAGAGACGGGGTTTCACCATGCTGGCCAGGGTGGTCTATAACTCCAGACCTCAGGTAAGCTGCCTGCCTCAGTCTCCTAAAGTGCTAAGATTATAGGCATGAGCCACTGTGCCTGGCCTAAACATTTTTAAAAATCATTGGCCAGGTGCAGTGGCTCATGCCTGTAATCCTAGCACTTTGGGAGGCCGAGGTGGGCTGATCACGTCGAGGCGGGCGGATCATGTGAGGTCAGGAGTTCGAGACCAGCCTGGCCAACATGGCAAAACCCAGTGTCTACTAAAAATACAAAAATTAGCTAGGCATGGTGGTGCATGCCTGTAATCCCAGCTAATTGGGAGGCTGAGGCAGAAGAATTGCTTGAACTTAGAAGGTGAAGGTTGCAGTGAGCTGAGATTGCATTACTACACTCCAGCCTGGGCAACAGAGCGAGACTCTGTCTCAAAAAAAAAAAAAAAAATTTCAGCTGGATGTGGTGGCGGTTCCCTGTAGTACCAGCTACTCAGGAAGCTGAGGTGGGAGGATTGCCTGACTACAGCAGTTTGAGGCTGCAGTGAGCCATAACTATGCCACTGCACTCCTGCTTGGGCAACAGAGCAAGACCCTATCTTAAAAAAAAAGAAAGAAAGAAAGAAACGGGGCAATTACTGAACATAAACATAGACAAATCAATTCCCTAGTCTATTCTAAATAGAGGGGACAATGAAGGGAGTTTGGAGAAATCTAGTGTTTTCCCTCCTCCTTTATCTTTTCTCTCCGTATTAGGATATGGATAAACTGGATGCCAGCAGTGATGAAGATCAGGATGGTAAATCCTCCAGTGAGGAGGAGGAAGAAAAGGCCCTTAGTGCAAAACACAAAGGCAAAACGCCCTTGAGAGGACCACTGCGGAGAAAACGAGCCTATGTGGAAATAGAATATGAGCAGGAGACAGAGTCCATGGCCAAGGCCAAAACCACGTGATTTCCCTTTCAACATTTATACCCAGGACTGAACATACAGAACTGTTTCTTTTTTAAAAAAAAAAAAAACACATACACACCTCCAGTTTTTGCTCTTTTGTGTTGTGTTGAACACAATATTTGTGTTTTTATTATTTATGCCACGACAGTGGGGCAAGAAATCTGGAGTGAGTGAAGAAAGCTAAGTTGTGAACAAGAGTATTTTTATAGCATATGTGTTGCAGTAACAGCTTGTGCCCGAGAAACTTAACAGATGAGTTCTTGGATCTGGGATGAGATGACGGATGTAAATATTTCTAAATTTTAAATGCTACATTCCTTGGTGTCCTTTTTTCTCCCAAACTTTATTTAGAAATGGAAGGAGTTCAATTTTTTTCTTGTTCTACTTTCCCTACTCCTATGGAGGTAAAAGGAAAGAAAGAAGGAAAAGGCAGCTCTCACTTCCAAAGTTTCGTGTAAAAGTATTTTTTTTTTCTTAAATAACTCCATTCATACAAATTGGGATGGGAAGAAAATCCTTTCCTCTTGGGAAAGTAATGCAAGTCTTAAGTTCCATCGTAGGGAGCACCTTCAGAAACCTGCTGCACTTTTCTGATACAGTTCACCACCTTTCTGTCTTCACAGCTTTGGGGAATTTTGGCCAGGAGACCCTGAAACATGAAACCAAACAGGCTTTGATTTTTTTTTTTAATCACTTTTTTCCCCTTTTGCTTGATTCTTCTTCCTTGGTATCATATTCAAAGGAGAAAAGAATGGATGACACTTGGGGACAGGTCACAAAACAGCATAGGTATTAGGTTTTTTTTATTACTATTTTTAAATTTATGTAGCTCTTATGTATTGAAGGTGTTACTTTAAAAACTTTATTAATGTGCTTGGAAATCTCCTGCTGGCTCATGAAACAGCAGAATTCCAGCCAAGGCAAATTAAGTTGAATCTAGGGCTTGAAAACACCCAAGATTAAAGAGTGAAGATGAAATAGTTTGAATAAACTGGTAAAATAACAATTCATACCATCTCTACATATTTTTAGGATATGAATTTTTTTTTTTTTCCTGCTGGGTAGATTGTCCAGTGAGTTATGGCATGAATTTATTTTCATGCTACCTTCAGTCTTTCAACTAAAGATTTCTAAAAGGGGTAAGAAATGAGGCAATCGTTTATTAGATACATAGAAGTACACAGCTATTATATGCTGTGGCTTTGAGAAGTTAACTTTTGTGGAATATGAAACCAAAGGAAGAATTTCCACGTAGATAAATTAAGATTAGGGGCCCGGTGCGGTGGCTCACGCCTGTAATCCCAGCACTTTGGGAGGCTGAGGCGGGCGGATCGCAAGGACAGGAGATGGAGACCACGGTGAAACCCCATGTCTACAAAAAATACAAAAAATCAGCCAGGCGCGGTGGCGGGCACATGTAGTCCCAGCTACTCAGGAGGCTGAGGCAGGAGAATGGCGTGAACCCGGGAGGCAGAGCTTGCAGTGAGCCAAGATCGTGCCACTGCACTCCAGCCTGGGGGACAGAGCAAGACTCCGTCTCAAAAAAAAAAAAAAAAAGAATAGGGAAAAACATCTACCTAAACGGTGGTTGTCCCTAAAAAACTGGAAACATCTGAAATGCTCTATTTATATTATTCCTGGGAGCTTATAGCCCATTATTTTTACTTTTTTTTTTTTGTTTTTTTTTTTAATTCAGAAGACTAGAACAGAAGTTAAATTTTACAAACTTTTGATCACAATGCTTTTGCCCATTCTGTCTTGTCCTTAGCCCTGGTGACATGTGCTGATCCTCCTGCTTTTAGTTCTAAATGGTTCTGAATAGCTTTAAAAGATGAATAAGAAAAAAGATCAAGTTCTTTTGAGGCTAGAGGGCTCATATGGAGACCTAAAACCCTTCATTTCCAGACTTGGTCAGGCACATACATGGTAAATTACAATCAGTCATAGGAATTACATAAAGATAATGAGGCCCAACTGAAACCAAGTTTCAGTCTGCCTTACCTTTACCCGTCCTTGAGAGCAGTGGTCCAGGAGAATCAGGCAGTCTGTGGCCTCCTGTAGCAGGGCACTCTTAACAGACTCAGGTGTAAGATTTGGATCCCTTGCTACATCACAGATCAGTTTCAAGAGAGCCTTCAGTAAGACCACAAGTCTGCAGGAAACTCTGGAACCAAAAAGAAAAGCTATGTTCTTACTGTAAACCTAGATATTAAAATTGGAAGAGACTTCAAAGACTGTCAAGTGGAAAACCCTCATTTCATAAATTAAGGAACTTGGGTCAAAGTTAAATGAAAAAAACCTAAAAACAGAACCAAAGATAGCCTCTAGATTTCTTACCCTCAAGTCTCCTGTTAGCATACTGCACACACAAACACACACACACACACACACCCTCTGCCACACTGCTCTCTCCCTTCCAGAAGCTTGGTTCTACTGTAAGCAACAGCTCCTTCATGGGCTGAGAAGGGGAAACCAGGATCTCCCCTAATCAAGGGCCTATACTTTTATTTTTCAACTCTGTTAACTGAACTATGCTTGCAGAGAGCTCTCAATCCTTTAACTTCAATGCCATCTTAGGCCTGCAAGTTGAAGACAGAGTAGGGGAAATGAGCTTGGCTTCTGGGACTTAGTGTCAAGTTGAATTTTCTGTCATTTAATTTCAGATCCTAGCTCATCAGTGAAATCCAGCCTACATACTTGTAACTATTAACCTTTCTAAACTATAAACCTTTCTACTATCGCCTTGGTAAAGTTCTGGAAATGGACGATGCTAGTGATTGCACAATATTGTGACTGTACTTAATGCCACTGAACTGTACACTTTAAAATGTAAAATGTGTATGTATTTTTACCACAATAAAAAAAAAACCCTAAAAAAACCTTAATGAAAGGTGGAAAATAAATTAACTTACAATGTGAAAACACAATGTGAAATGTACAATAAATCATATTTATGGACAGATGCATGACTGGGAGAAAAAAGTGTTCATCTCTTTATCTAGATACTCCTCATTTTCCTATGGTTTGGGTGCCTCTCAGCCCTCCATCTGTTATTCAACTTATAAATGGCTCTATTTTCCATTTCCCATGCTCTACCCCCTCATACCCATATTCCTTTTCTACCTCCCTGCATTTAATTCACTCTCCCTTCTTGGAATCTTAGTCTCTGCTCTTTAAAGACCTGACAATCTGATTCAACTTTATTCATCCATTGATTCATTATCTTCCAGTTCATTCATTCTTCAAATATTTGTATACCTAATACCAGGTACTGAGCATACTTTGAGAGAACATAATAGATGTGGTTTTCCGTTATCCTGGAGTTTATAATTCAGTAGGGACAAAGATAGTAAACAAATGCAACCTAGTTACCAATATGACTAAGGGAAAGGTTGTCATGGGGGAATGTTACTCTGGATTCCTTGCACATTTATAAGGAAGTGAGAGAATATGGTCCAGAATAGATACTATATGTTGTTGGGGCACTGGATTCTCTGGCTCAATTCAACTTTCAGCTATCCAAGAGATGCTTCTGCTGACTCAACAGTTTGGGTTCCAGTTCTTGACACCTACCTCAACCCAGAGTTAGAATGATTTCCAAACAAGTATATCCTACATTAGTATATTAGTATTCTTTTACTATTTTATATATATATATATATATATATATATATATATATTTTTTTTTTTTTTTTTTTTTTTTTTTTTGAGATAGAGCATCGCTCCGTCACCCAGTCTGGAGTACAGTGGCTCCATCGCAGCTCACTGCAACCTCCGCCTCCTGGGTCCAAGTGATTCTACTGCTTCAGTCTCCTGAGTAGCTGGGACTACAGTTGCGTGTCACCATGCCTGGCTAATTTTTGTATTTTTAGTAGAGAAGGCATTTCACCATGTTGGCCAGGCTGGTCTTGAACTCCTGACCTCAGGTGATCCACCAGCCTTGCCCTCCCAAAGTGCTGGGATTACAGGTGTTAGCCACCACACCCGGCCTCTAGATTGGTATTCTGATCACTGCTCTGCAGATGTTAAATGATGTGCTATGAAGTACTCTGCTCTCAATTAAAGAACATTAGGATTAACAAAGTTAAGCAAATGTCTTTATTGCAACACTTCTAAATGACCTTTAATCTTCTAATATGCATTTTAAACCTAGAGAGATGTGCACCCTCTATGGTTTCCCAATCTATTTGACCACAGATTTTTTTTTTTTCCTGTGGGGCATCAAAGAGTACCTAGATGGGGATTCTGCAAAACACCACTCTAAACCATTCTTAAGATATATAGCCAGGCACAGTGGCCCACACCTGTAATCCCAGCACTTTTAGGAGGCCGAGGCAGGTGGATCACAAGGTCAGGAGTTCGAGACCAGCCTGGCCAACATGGTGAAACATCATCTCTACTAAAAATACAAAAAAAATTAGCCAGGCATGGTGACAGGCGCCTGTAATCCCAGCTACTCGGGAGGCTGAGGCAGGAGAATCACAAATCCAGGAGGCAGAGGTTGCAGTGAGCTGAGATTGTGCCACTGCACTCCAGCCTGGGTGACAGAGCGAGACTCCATCTCAAAAAAAAACAAACAGGCTGGGCACGGTGGCTCACTCAGGTAATCCTAGCACTTTGAGAGGCCAAGGCAGGTGGATTACGAGGTCAAGAGTTCAAGACCAGCCTGGCTAACGTAGTGATACCCCGTCTCTACTAAAAATACAAAAAATTAGCCAGGCCTGGCGGTGGGTGCCTGTAATCTCAGCTACTTGGGAGGCTGAGGCAGGAGAATCGCTTGAACCCGGGAGGCAGAGGTTGCAGTGCACGGAGATTGAGCCACTGGACTCCAACCTGGGCAACATTGCTGTCTCAAAAAAAAAAAAAAAAAAAAAAAAAAAACAAAGATATACTACAGTTTCAAAGAGAAATGATTTAATAGTGTCAGAATCTGGAACTGATACCTGGTAAAAGAGTCAAATATGAGCACCTCAAGTAACTATAGTATATTTTATCTTTCTAATGCCATTTTCTCAATTTAAAATCCTATAGGTGTGTGAAAATGGGAGGTATTCAAATACATAGTATACATTTAATACTTGGTACTGAATGTATTAAATACATCCAAGCAAGTTCTCAAGAGAAAATCAGCCGAATTTTGCATCTTAAGGCTGCTATTACCTGGGCCAAGTATGTTGCATGAGAAGTTTTAGGGTTTCCAATATCTTCAATCTAGCTTCCTCCTCAGGTCCATCATAAACCTCCAGATAACCAATGATGACTCTCTCCAGCCGCTTCAAGTGCCGAACAGTTAGGATCCCCAACCTAAAGATGAAAGAGAAAATATGACGCCAGTGCAGTGGCTCATGCCTGTAATCCCAGCACTTTGGGAGGCTGAGGTGGGAGGACTGCTTGAGGCCAGGAGCTCGAGACCAGCTCAAGCAACACAGCAAGATCCTGTCTCTATAAAATAATAATAAAAACCCAAGGACTCACCTCTTCACAAAAGCCGGCAGGTTTCTTGCATAGGTCCTGCGTAAGAGAAGGCGGTGCTCTGGCTCCATGTGGGTCAGGATCAGCTGCAGGACCTCGTCGCAATGGGTGGTAGGTCGAGCTCCATCTCCTTTCCAGTGCAGGGTTTTCTCCAGGATGGGGAACAAATCCAGCAGACACAGGAGCACAGCCTAGGAGGAAGGAATGGAAGGACGCTGCATAGGTCATCCATTTGCATTTATAATACTAATGGACCTCTCTAGAACTCCATTAATCTACCATCCTTAGGGTCCATACCAGGAATTCTAAGATACTAGTAATCATATATGAAGTGCATATTACTTTACATTTTCAAACTTTTTTCCATTCTTAATCTCCATCTCACAGTTTCAAATCAATACATTCTCCTCAGGACCATTCTTTTTATAAATTTATAAAATTTATAATTTATAAAATGGGAAAAATGGCAGAGCTGGGACTTTAACCCAGATTTTAGGAATCTAAGTCTATTGTTACTATGTCACTAAGTCTAAGTGACTTAGTGATACATGATATTTACACTTTTTTTTTTTTTTTTTTTTTGTGAGACAGAGTCTCACTCTGTTACCCAGGCTGGAGGACAGTGGTGCAATCTCAGCTCACTGCAACCTCTGCTTCTCAGGCTCAAGCGATTGTTGTGCCTCAGCCACCTAACTAGTTGGCACTACAGGTGTGCACCACCACGCCTGGCTAACTTTTCTATTTTTCAGTAGAGACAGGGGTTCGCCATGTTGTCCAGGCCGGTCTCAAACTCCTGGCCTCAAGTGATCCACCTGCCTTGGCCTCCCAAAGTGCTTGGAGTAGAGGTGAGAGCCATTGCACTCGGCCAGTATTTACACATACTTTTAATAAAACTGCTCTTAAGCAGAATCTAAGATGTTCCAAATTTGGGTCAAATTTGGCCACCCTACCTGCTGAAGTTGCAGTGTCTAGGCCAGGGGTATTCAGTCTTTTGGCTTCCCCGGGCCACACTGGAAGAAGAATTATCTTAGGCCACACATAAAATACACTAACACTAATGATAGCTGATGAGCTTTAAAAAAAAAAAAATGCAAAAAAAATCTTACAACATTTTAAGAAAGTTTACAAATTTGTATTGGGCTGCATGCAAAGCCATCTTGGGACACATGCAGGCCGTGGGTTGGATAAGCTTGGTTTAGATACTTCCTTTTAACTTTCCTGGGACCTCTGGTTTTTCTCTTGGCGTTTTGGTTTTTTAAAATTTCTTTTCTCTACCACCTTAAGAACCCTAGCAGTTCTGGCTGTTAACAATCTAGATTCTCAATACCCAGTATTTAAAATACTGTTTAAAAATCAAAAGAGGCTGGGCGCAGTGGCCCATGCCTGTAATCCTAGCATCTTGGGAGGCCAAGGTGGGCGGATCACTTGAGGTCAGGAGGTTTGAGACTAGCCTGGGCAACATGGAGAAACCCCGTCTCAGGTAATACAAAAATTAGCTGGGCATGGTGGCACGTGCCTGTAATCCCAGTTGCTAGGGAGGCTGAGGCAGAAGGATCACTTGAACCTGGGAGGCGGAGGTTGCAATGCACCAAGATCCCGCCACTGCACTCTGGCCTGGCTGACACAGTGAGACTCCACCTCAAAATAAATAAATAAAATAAAATAAAATAAAATAAAATAAAATAAAATAAAATAAAAGGCAGCAGGGTGGGGAGGCGGAAAGGAGGGAAGTAAGGCATAAAAAAGAAACAAGGTTGCTTCCACCTCTAATTTTGTATAACTTGTTTCTTCTGTCTTTGGAGTTTCTTTCTCCCTCCTAAGAAACTTACTTATTCATCCTTCATAAAGGTAAATATCACCTCCTTCCCAAAGCCTCCTAAAGTCACCCCAAACCTGGTTAGTTACCTATTGCTTGATACCTGGTTAGTTACCTATTGCTTGATACCCACTGCACCTTTTTTATTTTTGAGATGTAGTTTTGCTCGTTGCCCAGGCTGGAGTGCAATGGCACGGTCTTGGCTCACTGCAACCTCCGCCTCCTGGGTTCAAGCAATTCTCCTGCCTCAGCCTCCTGAGTAGCTGGGATTAGAGGCATGCACCACCACACCTGGCTAATTTTGCTTTTTTTTTTTTTTTTTTAAAGACAGAGTCTCGCTTTGTTGCCAGGCTGGAGTGCAGTGGCGCGATCTTGGCTCACTGCAACCTGCCTCCTGGGTTCAAGTGATTCTCCTGCCTCAGCCTCCCAAGTAGCTGGGCTGCAGGCACGTGCCACCACGCCTAGCTAATTTTTTGTATTTTTAGTAGAGGCAAGGTTTCACCGTATTAGCCAGGATGGTCTCGATCTCCTGACCTCGTGATCCGCCCGCCTCAGCCTCCCAAAGTGCTGGGATTACAGACGTGAGCCACCGCCTGCTTTTTTTTTTTTTTTTTTTTAATTTGAGATGGAGTCTCGCTCCGTCACCCAGGCTGGAGCGCAGTGATGTGACCTCAGCTCACTGCAACCTCTGCCACCCAGGTTCAAACAATTCTTGTGCCTCAGCCTCCCAAGTAGTAGGGACTACAAGTGCACAACATCATGCCCAACTGATTTTTTTGTATTTTTAGTAGAGATGGGATTTTGGCATGTTGTCCAGGCTGGTCTCGAACTCCTGACCTCAGGTGATCTGCCTCCCTTAGTCTCCCAAAGTGCTGGGATTACAGGCGTGAGTCACCACGTCCGGCCCAAACTAATATACAATTGACTCAGATGAAGAAAAACCACTGGCTTATCTGTGGAGACTCAGGAATGTGGAGGCCTGCTTGGTGCTGAGATATTTTTAACTTGGTAACAGCTTTTAGTTATCATCCTCACTTTCCAAGGCAAGAAAATGTCTCTCAATTATTACTAACTCACACAATGCAACCTTCTACTCAAATTCAGAGAATCCAGACACAGTTATGAAGAAATCATACTATTACCTGAATGAGGTGGTGCTCTGGTGTGTACAGGTGGTTGAAAACGGCATGGTACAGGACCTGGGCTCTGTTATATTGGAGTAAATCAGCAGCTGGCTGAAACCAGACAAAGTATCAAATTAAAAGAATAGTTTCCCAAGATTGGCATATGTTGACCATCTTTGAAATTGGATTATGGGTATGAAGCATGAAGAACATGCCATCCCAAAATATGCCACATTGGTATCATGATGGTTTTGAGTTGAAAATATTGGAGAAACTGTAGATTCAGAAAGGGCGAGCTGAGAGAGAGAGAGAGAGAGAGGGAATTTACTGCTCCTAGCCAGATTTTCTTTGTCCTGTCATTTTTTTCTGACAGGACAAAGAAAATCTGGCTAGGGGTAGTTTAAAAAAAAGATGAAAAATTTATCAATTCTTTGTCTAAAAAGTATAAAAGCATATTGCTTTGGTCACTTCTTCAGACTTCTCTCTCTTGTGAAGATCCCCATGTACACGTAAAACTAATAAAATGTGTATGGCTTCCTCTTGTTAATCTGCCTGTTGTCAAATTCAGTTTTCGATCCAGGAAAAGAGCCCACTACGAGATAAAAAGGGGGCTGAGGCTGGGCATGGTGGCTCATGCCTGTAATCAACCCCAGCACTTTAGGAGGCTGAGGTTGGTGGATCGCTTGAGGCCAGGAGTTCAAGACCAGCTTGGCCAACATGGCGAGACCCTACCTCTACAAAAAACAAACAAATTTTTAGTTGGGCATGGTGGCATGTGCCTATAATCCCAGCTACCCCAGAGGCTGATGTGCAAGAATCGTTTGAACCCGGGAGGCGGAGGTTGCAGTGAGCTGAGATCACACCACTGCACTCCAGCCTGGGCAACAGAGCAAGACTCTGCCTCAAACTTAAAAAAAAAGGCAGGGGGGCAGGGTTGGAGGTGATCTCTGGCTCTCTCCTACAGGTACATGGAGATTAATTACACCACTCTCTCCACTTCCATGTATATTTTAAAAGCTCCATACTACAAAGCTTTTTTAAAAAAATTTTTCCTTGAGTAATAGCTTCCACATTTGGGTATAGTCCCTTTTAGATTCTGATTTTGTTTTGTTTTCCTACTTGAAAGTCAACTGTAGGCTGGGCGTGATGGCTCATCTCTGTAATCCCAGCACTTTGGGAGGCCAAGACAGGCAGATCACCTGAGGTCAGGAGTTTGGGACCCACCTGGCCAATATGGTGAAACTCTGTCTCCACTAAAAATACAAAAATTAGCTGGGTTTGGTGGCCACTACTAGGGAGCCCCAGCTACTAGGGAGGAGTCCCAGCTACTAGGGAGGCTGAGGCAAGAGAATTACTTGAACCCGGGAGGCGGACGCTGCAGTGAGCGAAGATCACACTCCAGCCTGGGTGACAGAGCGATAATGTCTCAAAAAAAAAAAAAGGAAACAAAGGAAGTAGGCCGGTGCAGTGGCTCACGCCTGTAATCCCAGCACTTTGGGAGGCTGAGGCGGGTGGATCACGAGGTCAGGAGTTGAAGACCAGCCTGGCCAAGATGGTGAAACCCCGTCTCTATTAAAAATACAAAAATTAGTTGGGCATGGTGGCACGCGCCTGTAATCCCAGCTACTCAGGAGGCTGAGGCGGAGAACTGCTTAAACCTAAAAGACGGAGGTTGCAGTGAGCCGAGATCGCGCCACTGCACTCAAGCCTATGTGACAGAGTGAGACTCTGTCTCAAAAAAAAAAAAAAAAAAAAAAGTCAACTGTTCACCAGTTCTCAAGATCTGGTTATTCGGTTTGATAATGACCCATGCCTTCCTGTTTCTTCTATAATTATCATTTTAGTTATTACATTACCTATAGGATACAACTTCTACCAGGTTGATAGAGGAAAAATATAAGGAAAAAATACAAATAGGTAAAGCTGAATGACTTAGCATTACCAGAAAAGAAGAACAGCCAGGAATGACTCAGTCTGTCCCATCAACATGGATGACAAGGTAGAGGTTGCTTACCACATTAAGCACAATGTGATGGAGACAGTGTACACCCAGGATTTTGTTCTCAGTCTGATAATCATCTGAAATGAGCAATGATGCAGGAAGTACCCTTTCCAGATGCTGGCTCAGCCAGGGCCGAGTGACCTGTTGCAGAGTCCATGAGAAAACATGTTTGATGGCAGGGTTATTCTTCCAGGATTCCCTAAATGGATACATAAAATTATATTAAGTGACATGGCGATAAGTAGCAAAAAAATAAACTACTTCAAGCTAAACAGAGTATTTTCATGTCTTTGCAAAAAAAAAAATACATCACACATAAGATAACTCTTAATTCTACATCATACATTTTAAGATTTGGATTAAAATAACTTCCACAACTTACACCAAATACTTAATCACCCAGGTCTTTGGGTCTAAAGCCTATCCAATGAGAAGGAGCCAATTATAACCAGAGCTACATAAAGGACTTATGATGATGAATGGTGAAGGTATGTTGAGAAGGGAGGGAGGAGTAAAGGCAATGTGTTAGTATTATTACACTAAGGAAACGAATCAATACTTGAACACCTGTTAATAGCTAATAAAGTGAGTGTACAAGTGATTTAACTAATCCTCAAAATAATTACAGTGTAATAGGTATATTATATTTATTTATTCTGAAATAGAGTCTCGCTCTATTGCCTACAATGGAGTGCAGGGGCACCATCTAGGTTCACTGCAACCTCCACCTCCCAGCCTCAAGTGATTCTCCTGCCTCAGCCTCCTGAGTAGGTGGGATTACACACTTGCACCATTATACCCGGATAATTTTTATATTTGTAGTAGAGACGGTGTTTCACCATGTTGCCCAGGCTGGTCCCGAATTCCTGGCCTCAAGTGATCTGCCAGCCTTGGCCTCCCAAAGTATTGGGATTACAGGTGTCAGCCACCACACCCGGCCAAGTATATTATCTTACAAATGGATTCAGAAAACTGTCTAATCTAGTCCTACTCAGAGCAACAAATAGAAGCACAAAACTCAAAATCAAGCCTTTTAACTCCATGTTCCTGGTAAAATGACAGTTACAGATACTTCTTCTCTCATCACTCCGGTGCTAACAAAGTAGCAAGTGGAAACTCATTGAAAGAACTTTAATAGCAATCTAAAGGTGCTTTTCACTTTTTTTTTTTTTTTTTTTTTTTGAGACAAGAGTCTCGCTCTGCCGCCTAGGCTGGAGTGCAGTGGCGCGATCTGGGCTCACTGCAAGCCCCGCCTCCCGGGATCACGCCATTCTCCTGCCTCAGCCTCCTGAGTAGCTGGGATTACAGGCGCCTGCCACCATGCTCGGCTAATTTTTTGTATTTTTTTAGTAGAGACGGGGTTTCACCGTGTTAGCCAGGATGGTCTCGATCTCCTGACCTCGCGATCCGCCCGCCTCAGCCTCCCAAAGTGCTGGGATTACAGGCATGAGCCACTGCGCCCGGCCGGTATTCACTCTTTATCCTAAACATGGCTTCCTTAGCTGATAGTCATCCTTATCTAACAACTGGTAATGACATTCAAGATCCCCAAGTCTAAATTCAAACCGTAAGTTTAAATCCTCTCCAAATCCCCCAACCAAATTCCAGTAATTTGCAATTTTTTTTTTTTTTTTTTTTTTTTTTTTTGGAGATGTAGTCTTGCTCTCTTGCCCAGATTGGAGTGCAGTGGCCCGATCTCAGCTCACTGCAATCTCTGCCTCCCGGGTTCAAACGATTCTCCTGCCTCAGCCGCCCGAGTAGTTTGGATCACAGGCGTCCACCACCATGCCCCGCTGATTTTTGTATTTTTAGTAGAGATGGGGTTTCACCATGTTGGCCAGGCTGGTCTCGAACTCCTGACCTGAAGTGATCCACCCGCCTCAGCTTCCCAAAGTGCTGGGATTACACGAGTGAGCCACCTCGTCCGGCCACATTTTGTAATTATTAACTCCAAGAAAGTGGCACAGAATTTCCAATTTTCCTAAGCAGTCGTCCTAAGCGCTGGAAAGAGCACTGGACAACTGAGCCTGAACACCTCAGTTATGACCTCCAATTTGCCACTATCCGGTTATGTCATTTATATCAAATCGCAACGTTTCTGGGCCTTAAGAGTTCTGTGGTTACAGCACCCTTATTTTACTGATGAAGAAACTCAGCTTCCTTTGAGGTCTAATGCTCTAAAAAATTAAGGTAGGGCAGGTGCAGTGGCTCACGCCTGAAACCCCAGCATTTTGGGAGCCGGAGGCGCGTGCATCACTTGATGTCAAGAGTTCGAGACCAGCCTGCCCAACATGGTGAAACCCCGTCTCTACCAAAAATACAAAAAATTAGCCGGGCGTGGTGGCGGGCACCTGTAATCCCAGCTACTCCGGAGGCTGAGACAGAAGAATCGCTTGAACCCAGGAGGCGGAGGTTGCAGTGAGCCGAGATCGCAACATTGCACTCCACCCTGGGCAACAAGAGTGAAACTCTGTCTCAAAAATAAATAAATAATAAAAAATAAAAATAAAAAACTGTGAGGCTCAAGTCGGTGGCAAAGGGCAGGAGTACTCACTTATTCAAGTCGGGTTTGAGAAGCCCTAATATCACCGAAAGACTCCCTTTCTCATCTTCGTTTTCTCCGCGTAAGAATCCTGCCACAGAACTGCATTCAGTAACTTGAAGCAGTAAGGTGAGCACCTCCCTAGCAACCTCCCGAGATCTCGGAGTGGTCCACGGTTGCTCCAAGCTGTGTGTGATGGCAAAAATATAAACCGGTCCTGCCAAGTGATGCAGGCCCGTCTGCCATGCAGGGCCGACCAGGGAATTCTTAGCAGTCTCAACCTTCCCCAACAGCTTAAGAAACAGTAACCCAACTTTGGCTGCTTTCTCGGCCACTTCAGAGTGCCCATCACCTCCACCTTCCTCCTCTTTGCGGGGGGCTGCATACTTCTCCACGGCTTTTGCCACCTGCCCCAGTGTTTCCGGCATTCCGCGGAGCCGTGCACCACTCCCCTCAAATAACCTATCACATTCGGTGGCTTCTATTAGATCACCGAGGTCTTTAAGAGCTACATCTTTTCCGTTGCCTCGTCGTGCCTCCGGGCGGGTAAGACTGTGTAAAATCTTGGAGAAGGCCTGTCCAAGGGCGGAGGGAGACAACTCCCCGGACAAAGAAGACTCTTCCCGCGACGGGGCTTCCAGGGCGCTGTCAAGCTCCATTCCTGACTGCAACACCAGAAGGCTGGTCTCTCCCACAGGACGAGGATGGAGGCGGGGAGGGATCCGCTGAAGAGGGAAGGAGCGATCACTCAACGAGAACTAAAGTCAAATAAAATAAAACGGAGAGATGTCTTGGAGGAGGGGCGAGTCTGACCGGGATAAGAATAAAGAGAAAGGAAGAGACGCAAGAAAGGAAAAGGGGACTCTCGGGGAGTAAAAGAGTCTTATACTTGTAACGGTGACGTAAAAAAAAACTACTGTTGCTTTCTGAAGACTAAAAAGAAAAAAAAAACCTTAAAACTTTAAAGAAATAAACTTCTGAGCCATGTCACCAACGCAACCACCGCCAGGTACTTGCAACCGCTCGCGCCGGCGTACAGCAGGATCCGGACCTAGCTCATATTGCTGCCGCAAAGCACAAGGCTAGCTTCCGCCAGTACTGCAGTACTGCCGCAACACCTTCTTATTTCACGACGTATGGTCGTAAAGCAATAAAGATCCATGCTCGAGAACAAGACCGAGCGGTGGAACCATGGAGAACAAATTTGCATATATAATAATCCGCTCGCTAATTGTGTTTCTGCTTTCCTTTGCTAAGGTAGAAACAAAAGAATAATCACAGAATCTCCGTGTGTCTTTGAAAACATCCAGGGTTTTATATATGAAGACTCGATATGTCGCATTACGATAGTCACCCTATCTGTAAAATTAGTGGCACATACTTGGAGCTCCTTAGTGGTTATTATAAGATGATCCTTTTGTGGTTCATGAGCATGATGATTGGGTGTTCACACGTTTGTGTGAGATGTGCCACCCTACAACCTTGTTACGACGTCGGCACATTCCCCATCTGACCTGAACTTCAAGGATCAATTTAACGCTGTAGTTTACGTTCTTGCTAGTTACAATTATAGGTGATTTGATTTAATAGTCTTGTAGTTACCGCTGGTGGGTACCATTATTTTCTGTCTGTAAGATACATGCACGGGTGCTCTTTCGTTGTACAACTGTGAGGTGTGTGTTTGGGAGTGGAAATCTCGCTCTGTCGCTAGGCTGGAGTGCAGTGGCGCCAGCTTGGCTCACTGTAACTTCCGCCTCCCGGGTTCAAGAGATTCTCCTACCTCAGCCTCCCGAGTAGCTGGGACTATAGGCGCGCGCCACCAAGCCCAGCTAATTTTTGTATTTTTAGTAGAGACGGGGGGTTTCCCTCATGTTGGCCAGGATGGTCTCGATCTCGGCCCGTGATCCGCCCGCCTCGGCCTCCCAAAGTGCTGGGATTACAGACGTGAGCCACCACGCCTGGCCTGTGCAGTGTGTTTTAATGGCTTACAATTTTTTAGGTTTTGGGGATACCTGCGCAGGTTTGTTACCTGGATATATTGTGTGATGCTGGGATTTGGAGTGCAGCTTGGCCCGTTTTTAGTGCCCCCTCTAGTAGACCTCAGTGTTGTTGCCACTTTTATGTCCACGTGTTCCCAGTGTTTAGCTCCCACTTACGAGTGAGAACATGCGGTATTTGGTTTTCTGTTCAATGCAATACTTTAGCTGGTTTCTGGAGCTAGCGTTCTAAAGCCTATATGCACAAGCGTTTGAAAATTCAAATTCTAGCGTCAAGGTGGAAGGCCCCAAGTGGCATTTGGGGCAGCCCCGAGTGAGGCGGGTCGTCGCGTTGGAGGATCCGTCTTGGTCCCGCCCCGCCGATGTCGGCGCCGGGTGTGCGGGGACAGCAGAGCGCAGTCTTGGACATGGGCCGCAGGCGGCGCCCGGAACTGGCCAGGGGAGCCGGAGGCTGCGGGCTCTGGCCCGGGTGGATGTGGAAACCAGCCGTGTTTGGTTGGGTTTTGAGAAGGCGCGAGAAGGGTCGCTCCTGTGCTACTGCCCTGTGTTAAGTCCCCCACGCCGCGTGGGCATATCTTGTTCCCTCTTCCTGCGCCTTCCTGGAGGGTGGAATTGAGCCCGATTGGCCTTCAGTTCCCGAGGGGCTGGTCACATTTAGGAACTTGTGACTCTCATAGCTTCCACGGTTTCGCAGGAGCCCGAGGAGGCAAACTTCATTTGTGCCACTGCACAGGCGGGAGCTTCGGACCCTGGGAGGGGTGGCGCGCGAGAGAGAGATGTGTCGGCCACTGCTCGGAGAGGGACTCCTTTAAGGCGTCAGCCGCGCATCCAGGGGTCAGGAGTCCAGAGAAAGCCTTTCGGGGTTTTCTGACCTGGGGTAGGCTGAGGGGCGTGTGTGCGCGCAGGGGCGAGGGAGGGGTGATGTGTCGGGTGTCCTTTGTTCTCGCCAGGAGGTGGTCATGGGGCAGAGGGACATACAGTACTTTCCTCCCACCTTGGGGAGGGCACCAGCTTCTTGGTGCACTGCTTGCAATTGTCCCATCTGCGGTGTCTTGCTGTCTGCTCGCCTGCCCTTCTTTCCATTTTGCTGTGTGGCCTAGGGCAAAAGTTTGGTAAACTCTCTGTGCCTTAATTTCTTTTTATTTTTTATTTAATTAAAAATTTTTTTTAGAGACAGGGTCTTGCTCTGTCGCCCAGGCAGGAGTGCAGTAGCGTCATCATATTTCACTGCAGCCTCAAACTCCTGGGTTCAAGCGATCCTCCCGCCTCAGCCTCGCGAGTGACTGGGATTACAGGCACCCACCACCATGCCCAGCTAATTTTCTATTTTTAATAGACACGGAGTTTCACCATGTCAGCCAGGCTGGTCTCGAACCCCTGACCTCAAGTTATCCACCCGCGTTAGCTTCCCAAAGTGCTGCAATTACAAGCATGAGCCACCTCGCCCAGCCACCTTAATTTCTTTATCGGAAAAATACAGGTAGTAATAATTCGTACCACTTAGGAGTGTTGTGAGAAAGGGGTTATATGTAAACTTAGAACAATATCTGGTCAGCAGAAAGTTCTACACAGGTGTTGGCTCATGTTAAACCACAGCTCCTGTGTTGTTACATTTCCTCTTTCCAGGGTAATTTTGTGGTTAGGACTCTCCCTCTCCGCCTCTTTCATTCAGCTTTCCCTTCTCTGACCAATTGGTGGCACTCATGATTTTCTAAGCAATTTCAACCATGGGTAACCATTTCCTCCCGAGGGGACTCTCCTGTTTGTAGGCCCAAGTGGAAGCAAGATGCCAATCAATAGACAGTTATTGTATCCCTCCTGTGTGCAAGCGTCTCTTCCCTGATCCATGTGCCCCTTGTGCTAAGTGGACCCAAGCTATTACTTCTTATAAAGAAAGCACTTGTATTGTGGAGATCTCCCCATCTGCACTTCCGAGTTTCCTGAAGCCAGAGACCACGTCTTTATTCCCAGTGCCTGGCACAATTTGGTCATGGAATAAATGTTGAACTCACACGTCCATCCACAGAGGGCTGGCTGAATAAGCTACGTACATCCATACAATGCAGTTTTATGCCGCTGTACAGAGGAAAGAGAACCATCTCTGTGGACTGCTTTGGAAATCTAGGATGTATTGTTAAGTGAAAAAAGCAGGACAGAGGCCATGTATATGTTGCCTTTATTTTTATTTTTCCCCCTTTTCACACGTGTTGAAATGTTGCCTTTTTTGTAAGAAAGATGGGGAAATAGAAATAATGTGTGCATTTGCTTACATGTTAAAGAAGCAATAAAGTATAAATTGTAAACTAAGAAAAATGGTGACATGTAAGAAAATAACAGGGTGAAGGAAATAGGAATGGAAGCTAGATTTCTCTGTACACACTGTGTTTAATAGCTTCAACTTTGGATTCATGTAAATGTTTTACTTTTTTTTTTGAGAGAGAGAACCTCACTCTGTCGCCTAGGCTGGAGTGCAGTGGTGCGATCTCGGCTCACTGCAGCCTCTGCCACCCGGGGTTTCAAGTGATTCTCATGCCTCAGCCTCCCAAGTAGCTGGGATTACAGGCGCCCACCACCACACCTGGCTAATTTTTGTATTTTTAGTAGAGATGGGGTTTTACCATGTTGGCCAGGCTGATCTGCAGCTCATGACCTCACGTGATCCGCCCACCTCGGCCTCCCAGAGTGCTGGAATTACAGGTGTTGAGCCACGGTGCCCAGCCACATATATATATATATATATATATATATATATATATATATATATATATATATATATATATATATATTTGAAGCAACAAAAGCAGAGATTTATTGAAAATGAAAGTACACTCCACAGGGCAGGAGTGGGCCAAAGTAAGCGGCTCAAGAGCCTACATAACTATGTTTTAAAAGAAAATAACAAAGCATTTCCTAAAAGAAAAGAAACAGTCAAAGTGTACATGGAGTCACTGGCATAACCACATAGAAATTACAGACTGTAAAACTTGTTAATTTGACTCTATATCCTTAGTGTGACAAAGCCTAAAAACAGAAAAAAATTAACTGCATTTAATAATGGTATTGTAGGCCGGGCGCGGTGGCTCAAGCCTGTAATCCCAGCACTTTGGGAGGCCGAGACGGGCGGATCACGAGGTCAGGAGATCGAGACCATCCTGGCTAACATGGTGAAACCCCATCTCTACTAAAAAATAGAAAAAACTAGCCGGGTGAGGTGGCGGGCGCCTGTAGTCCCAGCTGCTCGGGAGGCTGAGGCAGGAGAATGGCGGGAACCCGGGAGGCGGAGCTTGCAGTGAGCTAAGATCCCGGCACTGCACTCCAGCCTGGGCAACAGAGCGAGACTTCGTCTCAAAAAAAATAATAATAATAATAATGGTATGGTAATAATACTAATATTATTGTTTAGGTTGTTTCTTTTGGTTTGTTTGTTTTTTGAGACAGAATCTCCCTCTTTTGCCCAAGCTGGAGTGCAGCGGCATGATCTGGGCTCACTGCAACCTCTGCCTCCTGGGCTCAAGCGATTCTCCTGCCTCAGCCTCCCAAGTAGCTGGGATTACAGGTGTGTGCCACCATGCCTGGCTAATTTTGTATTTTTTAGTAGAGATGAGGTTTCACCATGTTAACCAGGCTAGTCTTGAACTCCTGACCTCAAGCGATCCACCTGCCTCGGCCTCTCAAAGTGCTGGGATTACAGGCATGACCCACTATGCCTGGCCTGTTTAGGTGTTATTACATGTATTTTGTATAACTTATATATGTGTATAAAATAACAAGTAACTCAATATTGTTAGAAACCCAGATTTTCAGTTAAAGATAAAAGAGATACTAGTATCAAATCAATGAAGTTAGCTATAAATTCTGTAATCTGATTGAGTCACATATTTGAGTAAAAAAATCTGTAATCTGAAATTAGAATTGGCAATGTTGGTATGAATTTATAAGTAATTTTCCTCATTCTACAAAATATATACATATAAATATATACATATATACGTGTGTGTGTGTATATATGTATCTCCTGGTTGTGTTCACTGAAAGGCCAAGAAGAATGACAGTCTAATGGCTGTGAGCACCCTGGGTGTCCAAATTCAGAGTTTAAATGCCATTTCCCACTGAAAGGAACCAGTGAGGCTTTAGGAAATGATTGATTTTGATTTCAGAACTAGGGCAGAAATTGCACAAGGTGGGCCTGTGGCATTTTGTTATGCCTGAAAGCAAGGTAGTTATCAAATGCTGCTGAGGTGGCCGGGCGTGGTGGCTCACGCCTGTAATCCCAGCACTTTGGAAGGCTGAGGTGGGCAGATCACGAGGTCAGGAGATCAAGACCATCCTGGCTAACATGGTGAAACCCCGTCTCTACTAAAAAATACAAAAAATTAGCCGGGCGTGGTGGCGGGTGCCTGTAGTCCCAGCTACTTGGGAGGCTGAGGCAGGAGAATGGCATGAACCTGGGAAGCGGTGCTTGCAGTGAGCCGAGATTGCGCCACTGTACTCCAGCCTGGGCGAGAGCGAGACTCCGTCTCAAAAAAAAAAAAAAAAAATTGCTGCTGAGGTGATGTGAAAAAAAAACAAACAACACACCGAAGGCCCTACAGCTCAGGGATTACAGCATTGGTCTTGTAAAGGAATAATGACTGTAATGAATTAAAACAAATATATATAAATCCATGAGTTCATAGTGATACTAAAAAAAAATCATTCACCTTTGGATCACTTAAGAAAACAAATGTTTATTTTGAAAATTGGTATATAAGAGGAAAAAAATCAAGCATTTATTCTTCTGTTTCAGGGTACCCAAATCATTTGTGAGGATAATACATACAACAAAATGGTAGAATTAGAAAGTCACTATTCACACCTCCTAATGAAACACTGAGACAAGGCAACTGTCATCCAGTGTGATTACAATTACGAGGTGAAGGTTGATGGGGAACTTTATAACTGAACTACTGATTTATTGAACATCACTAAAAGCAAGGTAGCCAGATACCAGGCACCTCTGAATGCAATAAGGTAGGAAGTACACACCACCTACGAAATATTCTTGCCTAAAAATGGACCCTAAATCTAATCAAATTTTTAGGTCTACTACCAAATGACAAGAAACATGGAGGGTAAAGAAGCAAAAGACACCAAGAAATTTAATTTATTCAAGGAAAGATAAATAAATAAATAATTGTTTTAAAGACACCAAGATAATATAATCAGCCAAGCCAAGGATGAGAACTGATATAGATTGAAAGTTTTAAGATATTCTCAACCAACAATGTTGCATATTTTTCCTTCCTTCCTTCCTTCCTCCTTCCTTCCTTCCTTCCTTCCTTCCTTCCTTCCTTCCTTCCTTCCTTCCTTCCTCTCTCTCCCCTTCCCCTTCCCCTTCCCTTCCTCTTCTTTTCTCTTCTTTTTTTTTTTTTAGAGGCAAGGGCTAGCTTTCTTGCCAGCTGGACCTCCCAAATTGCTGAGATTACAGGCGTGAGCCACTGTGCCCCACCAGATCTTATTTTCTTTCTTTTTTTTTTTTGAAATAGACTTTCGTTCTTGTTACCCAGGCTGGAGTGCAATGGCATGATCTCAGCTCACCGCAACCTCCACCTCCCAGGTTCAAGTGATTCTCTTGCCTCAGCCTCCCTAGTAGCTGGGATTACAGGCATGTGCCACCACACCTGGCTAATTTTGCATTTTTAGTAGATATGGAGTTTCTCCATGTTGGTCAGGCTGGTCTCCAAATCCCGACCTCAGGTGATCTGCCCACCTTGGCCTCCCAAAGTGCTGGGATTACAGGTGTGAGGGTGTGAGCCACCGTGCCTGGCCTCTTTCTTTTTTTTGGGAAACGGAGTCTTGCTCTGTTGCCCACACTGGAATGCTGTGACATGATCTCAGCTCACTGCAACCCCCACCTCCTGGATTCAAGCAGTTCTCCTGCCTCAGCCTCCCAAGTAGCTGGGATTACAGGTGTGTGCCACTGTGCCTGGCTAATTTTTGTATTTTTAGTAGAGATGGGTTTTTGCCATGTTGGCCAGGCTGGTCTCAAACTCCTGACCTCAGGTGATCCACACGCCTCAGCCTTCCAAAGTGCTAGGATTATAGGAGCGAGCCACCACATCTGGCCCAGATCTTATTTTCAATAAATAAATTGTAGTCCAGGTGCAGTGTCTCATGCTTGAGCCCAGGAGTTCTAGACCAGCCTGGGTAACAAGTGAGACCCTGTCTCCACAAAAAAATAAAAAAATAAACCCACCCAAATTATAAAAAGACATATTTAAGACAATCAGAGAAACGTGAATATAGATTAGTTATTACGGTGTTCATACAATTTGTCATCTAAGCAGAATATGTTGAGAGTTCAAGAAGGCGCTATTAACAGTTGTGCTGGTACAAAGGTGTACACTGGATTTGTCCCAGGCAAACATGATTATCCTGGTATTACACAATTTTGTGGAGTATTTTAGATTGATAATGTTAGCACATTTATGTTTTTGTGAAAGCTATTAGTCAGAAAAGCAGTTCTGAAAGGTTTTAGTCTCAGGATCCTTTACACTCTTAAAAATTATTGAGTCATACTCATTAGGATGGCTAGAATGAAAAACACTGAAAATAAATTTTGGCAAGGATGTAGAGAAATTGGAAGAGAAATTGGAATGCTCATACATTGCTGATTAAAATGTAAAATGGTGCAGCTGCTATGGAAAACAGTGTGACAGTTTCTTAGAAAGTTAAACATAGAGTTAGCCATAGGACCCAGCAATTCTATTCCTAGATATATTGCCAAGAGAACTAAAAACATGTATTCATACAAAAACTTGGCTACAAATGTTCATAGCTGCATTATTTGTAATATCCAGTGGAAACAACCCAAAAGTCAAGTGATGACTGGGTAAACAAAATGTGGTATATGCATACAATGGAATGTTATTTAGCTATAAAAAGGAATGAAGTTCTGATACATATTACAACACGGATGAACCTTAGAGACATTATGCTAAGTGAAAGAAGCCAGAAACAGAAACAAAAGGCTACATATTGTATGATTCCATTTATCTGAAATGCCCAGAAGAGGCAAATCTGTAGAGTCAGAAAGTACATTAGTGGTTGCCACTAGATAATGGGAGGGGACATTTAGAAGTGACTAATAGGCCTGGCGCAGTGGCTCATGCCTGTAATCCCAGCACTTTGGGCAGCCGAGGCGGGCAGATCACAAGTTCAGGAGTTTGAGACCAGGCTGGCCAATATGGTAAAACCCCGTCTCTACTAAAAATACAAAAATTAGCTGGGCGTGGTGGCGGGCGCCTGTAATCCCACCTACTCGGGAGACTGACTGTAGTCCCACCTACTCGGGAGGCTGAGGCAGGAGAATCACTTGAACCCGGGAGGCAGAGGTTGCAGTGAACTGAGATCATGCCACAGCATTCCAGCCTGGGCGACAGAGCGAGACTGTGTCTAAAAAAAAGTGACTAAAATGGGTATAGGGTTTTCTTTTGGGGTGATAAAAAGGTTTTGGAATTAGCTAGCGGCAGTGGCTGCCCAACCTTGCAAATATACCAAAACCTATTGAAGTGTACACTTTATTTTTTTGTTTTTTTGAGACAGAGCCTCACTCTGTCACCCAGGCTGGAGTGCAGTGGTGCGATCTTGGCTCACTGCAACCTCTGCCTCCCCAGTTCAAGCAGTTCTCCTACTTCAGCCTCCAGAGCAGCTGGGATTAAAGGTGTGTGCCACTACACCCGGCTAATTATTGTATTTTTCAGTAGAGACAAAGTTTTGCCATATTGGCCAGGCTGGTTTCAAACTCATGGCCTCAAGTGATCTGCCCACCTTGGCCTCCCAAAGTGCTGGGATTATAGGTGTGAGCCAGCGTGCCTAACCATGAGGTGTACATTTTATTTTTTTTTAATTTTTCTTGTTTTTTGTTCCTGAGGTGTACATTTTAAAATAGTAAGCTGCTGGTCATGGTAGTACGTGCTTGTAATCCCAGCAACTCAGGAGGCTGAGGCAGGAGGATTGCTTGAACCTAGAAGTTTGAGGCTGCGGTGAGCCACGATTGCACCATTGCACTCCAGCCTGGGAGACAAAGTGAGACCCCAACTCTAAAACAATTAAAAATAAATAAAATTATGAATCTAGTGGTTTATGAATTAAATCTCAAAAATATTTTAGAAGTATTAAGGACCCCAAAGAGCTTTTCTTTATGTGTGATGGATAAATATTCAGATAAATGGATAATTTTCTACCCTAGAAATTAAAACTGAAAAAATTTTTTAAATACTCATTTGATTTTTAAAAATTGCCTGGGTGCGTTGGCTCACACCTGTAATCCCAGCACTTGGAGAGGCCGAGGTGGGTGGATCACCTGACATCAGGAGTTCAAGACCAGCGTGGCCAACATAGTGAAACCTCATCTCTACTAAAAATTAGCTGGGCGTGGTGGCAAGCACCTGTAGTCCCAGCTACGTGGGAGGCTGAGACAAAAGAATTGCTTGAACCTAGGATGCAAAGGTTGCAGTGAGCCGAGATTGTGCTATTGCACTCTAGCCTGGATGACACAGCAAGATTCCATCTCAAGAAAAAAAAAATTAAATTTAAAAAACGTAGTAATAATAAAGATATTACATGTTAAGGACTTACTTTTATGAGAATAAGTATATTTTTCAAACAGCATCATGACAAGTGACATTGTTTTACACTTTTGTCAACAGATTTGTAAAAATTTGCAACTCTTTCTTATCTGGTTTAATAGGAGACAGCTGGATTTTCAGATTTGTGGCTGCATTCGATCTATGTTGGAAAATTCTACTGTACACGAGATAATGAGAACAAAAAGATAAACAATATATTAATATTGTTATAAAAATAGTTTTGACCTAGCAGGCTGCCTGACAGGGTCTTGGTAAGTCCCAGGAATCCAGGCCACACTTTGTGAAGTATTATTGGAAACACACACAAGTATTAATTGTTGAAATGATGCAATGTCTGGGATTTGCTTTAAAATTCCCAACACTGGGCAGTAGACACTGAGCAGACCAGATTCCAGTCGCTCGTGGGCATGGCTCAGCTTCCTTTGTGACCATATCTGGCAAGTCCAGTATGGATGAGATCGAGAAATTAAATAAGCCGAAACTGAAGAAGACAGAGATGCAAGAGAAAAATCCACTGCCTTCCAAGGAACGGATCGAACAGGAGAAGTAAGCAGGCTTCGTAATGAGGTGTGCGCCACCAATATGCACTGTTCATTCTACAAAGCATTGCTTTCTATTTTGCTTCTTTTAGCTGTTTAACTTTGAAGGATGCAAAGAGGTTAAATCAAGTTTAAATGACTGTGCTGCCCCTTTCACATCAAATAACTGCTGCTGCTGATGGCTGTGCCTGCCTCTCTTATCTGCCTGTCTAGCTGGTGGGAAAGAAAAGAACTTGCATGTTGGTGAAGGAAGAAGTGTGGTAGGATGACAGTGAAATCTAGAATAAAACCAAGCTGGCCCAAGGCATCCTGCGGGTTGTAAAATGCAGTTTAATCAGAGTGCTTTTTTTTTTTTTTTTTGGTTATTGTTCAAATAATTTTAATTATGGGAATGCATTTTGTTTGTTTGTTTGTTTGTTTTGAGATGGAATTTCGCTCTTGTTGCCCAGGCTAGAGTGCAATGGTGCGATCTCAGCTCACTGCAACCCCACCTCCCAGGTTCAAGCGATTCTCCTGCCTCGGCCTCCCGAGTAGCTGGGATTACAGGCGCCTGCCACCATGCCCAGCTAATTTTTTTTGTATTTTTTTGTAGAGATGGGGTTTCACCATGTTGGCCAGGCTAGTCTTGAACCCCTGACCTCAGGCGATCCTCCTGCCTCGGCCTCTCAAGGTGCTGGGATTACAGGCATGAGCCACCGCGCCTGGCTCAGTTTTTAAAGTAGGCAAATAAAAAGTTTAAAAACTTGAAAAATAAAATTTTCCTTGACAGGGGATGGTGGTAAAGGAGTGGTCAAAAGCTAGATGAAAAAGATCATCAACATCTTGACAATTGTAGAAGCTGGGTGATGGATCACAGATGTCCTCTATGTTAATCTCACTTCTTTAGTGTAACTCTGAAATTGCCCATAATAAAAATTGTTGTTATTAGCTAGGCACAGTGGCTCATGCCTGTAAGCCCAGCACTTTAGGAAGCTGAGGTGGGAGGATCACTTGAGCTCAGGAGTTTGAGACCAGCCTGGGCAACATAGTGAGACCTCGTCCCTACTAAGAATAAAAAAATTAGCCGGGCATTAGTGGCACATGCCTGTGGTCCCAGCTACTTGGGAGGCTGTGGCGGGAGGATTGTTTGAGCCCAGGAGGTCAAGGCTGCAATGAGCTGTAATCACACCACTGTACTCCAGCCTGGGTAACAGAGCAGGTTGCTGTCTCAAAACAAAACAAAACAAAAATATTGTTGTTATTGCTCTTATTTCAATCAATGCTTATTTAACAGAGCAAAAGACGTGGAGGTAGTTGGTAGGAGGAAAAACCATGTTAAGGACTGGATATGTAAAGATGCAAAGATGAATTAGATACAGTTCCTGCATTCAATAGGTTTTCATCTGATGAGGGGAAACAATGATGCACAGCTGGAAAGAACTGTAAGGAAGACATCCGATAAAGAACCCATCACATTTAACAAGCGCCAGGCGCTCTGCTGAGGGCCTTACATGCACTTCCTCCTCAAGGCAACCCTCTCAGACTGGTATCATTATCTCCATCTTGCAGAGGAGGAAACTGAATTTCTGAGAAGTTGAGTAACTCGCCCAAGATCTCACAGCAGAAAGTGGTAGAGCTGCAACTTACACTTCAGTCTGTTGACTCCAAAGCCTGTGCTTTTCACGGCTTTGGAGTCAGTCACCTTTCAGTTACACAATCCTGGAACATCACTCTCACTGTGTACCACATAAATGGCACTCATCAGAGGCCCAGCTGGTGGCCTAGAGGAGCCCACAGTCTTTAGGAGAACAACAAATATTATCAACCAGGTTGGTCTTTACACTGTACCTATGTCCTCATTGAGTCCTCACAATTTAAACTCACGGAGTAGGGGCTGGGCAGGGTGGCTCACACCTATAATCCCAGCACTTTGGGAGACCGAGACAGGCAGATTGCTTGAGGTCAGAAGTTTGAGACCACCTTGGCCAACATGGTGAAACCCTGTCTCTACTAAAAATACAAAAATTAGCCAGGTATGATGGCGGGTGCCTGTAGTCCCAGCTACTTGGGAGGCTGAAGCAGGAGAATTGCTTGAACCTGGGAGGCAAAGGTTGCTGTGAGCCGAGATCACACCACTATACTCCAGCCTGGGCGATAGAGTGAGGCTCTGTCTAAAAAAAAAAAAAAAAAAAAAAAATTCATGGAGTAGGCATTTCTGTCCAAGTTTGCCTTCCTTGTCTTGACTTTCTTTCTCAAGGTTTTGGGAAGCAACATCTCTTAAAAAGAATAAATTCAATGGCAACTCTCCTGTAATTAGCAAATGCAAATAACCATATGTAAGGATATGGATTCAAGACCATAAAGATAAAGAAGTAGGTTTATCACATCCCTATTCATAATGCAGAAACGTCAAAACAGTGGAAGCTTGCTCATCAGTGGCACATCCACACTGGGGAATTCTCCAGCCATTTTTCTTTGTTGTTGTTGTTTGTTTGTTTGTTTAAGAATGACATGGAGCTAAGCCAGATGTCAAGGAGAGGTTTCCATAAGGTATTGTTAAATGGTGAGTGTAAGATTTGTGAGCCAGGTGTGGTGGCTCACACCTGTAATTCCAGCATTTTGGGAGGCCGAGGTGGGTGGATCACTTGAGGTCAGGAGTTCGAGACCAGCCTGGCCAACAGAAATGGAAGGCTGAAATAAATTCCTGGGAATTGATGACTAAATGGTAAGCAATACCTCTTAGCTTTCCAAAGACCATACGATCAACAATTTTAGATGAAGATTTCTTCATAAGGATAAACAAAAGTGAGAGAAAGTAAAAAAGGAAGTATTTACTCCCCTTCATTCTAAGAGTAACAAACTGATGAAATTGAAGCGTGACAAATATACCAACCACAGCTTTCAAGGTTCATGTGGTCTAAACATGGTTAATAATAGGAGTTTGAAACACGCTATAAGGGCTGGCCGCAGTGCCTCACACCTGTAATCCCAGCACTTTGAGAGGCCAAGGGAGACCGATCACGAGGTCAGGAGTTCGAGACCAGCCTGACCAACATGGTGAAACCCTGTCTCTATTAAAAATATAAAAATTAGCCAGGTGTGGTGGCACACACCTGTAATCACAGCTACTTGGGAGGCTGAGGCAGGAGATTCACTTGAACCCGGGAGGCGGAGGTTGCAGTGAGCCGAGATTGTGCCATTGAACTCCAGCCAGGGCGACAGAGCAAGACTCAGTCTCAAAAAATAAAAAAATAAAGAAACACATTGTAAGATAATTACTGCTTGTAGCAGAGCTACTTTTCTGATTATAGGCCAAATGGAAAAATAATATTACAATATTTATCATCCTTGAATGCCTGCCAAGAATGAGGCAACCACTATATTCTTTCAGTTTAATATTTTTACAAGTATTTAGCTGGGTGCGGTGGCTCACGCTTGTAACCCCAGCACTTTGGGAGGCTGAGGCGCGTGGATCATGAGGTCAGGAGTTCGAGGCCAACATTGGTGAAACCCCATCTCTACTAAAAATACAAAAATTAGCCAGGCATGGTGGTGCGTGCCTGTAATCCCAGCTACTCAGGAGGCTGAAGCAGGAGAATTGCTTGAACCTGGGAGGCGAAGTTTACAGGGAGCTGAGATCGTGCCATTGCACTCCAGCCTGAGCAATAGAATGAGACTCCGTCTCAAAAAAAAAAAAAAAAAAAAAAAAAAAAAAAAAAAGAATATTTTTACAAGTATTTAGGGTAGGTAGTACATTATCTAAGAACATCTTACTCAAATGATAAGACCACTCTTTTTTACTTTAGTGCTCCAAAATGTTCAATTTCATTGTTGAAATGTTCTATGTGCCATATTTCTCTCCAGCAATTGCTATTTCTCTGCTCAGCAAAATGTCTTAAAACAAAAACAGGCTGGGCTCAGTGCCTCATGCCTATAATTGCAGTGCTCTGGGAGGCCAAAGGAGAAGGATTGTTTGAGCCCAGGAGTTCAAGACCAATCTGGTAATCAGGGAGACCCCCATCTCTACAAAGTAAAAAATATTCGCTGTGCATGGTGCTGCACACCTGTAGTCCCAGCTAATTGGTAGGCTAGGGTGGGAGGATCACTTGACACCAAGAGTTAAAGGCTGCAGTGAGCCATGATCATGCCACTGCACTCCAGCCTGGGTGACAGAGTAAGACCCTCTAAAAAACAAAAAAAGACAACAAATCCACACCTGTTGTCCCCAATTATCCACTCAACTTTAAAAATTTTTTATTACTTGAGCATGTTTCTTAAGTTTTAGTTTCTCTCTTTTTTTATTTTTATTTTTTGGAAATTAGAGTTATCCTGGAATATTTCTTTTTAAAATTATTTTAAAAACAGAGATGGAGTCTCACTACATTACCCAGGCTGGTCTTGAACCCCCAGGTTCAAGGGATCCTCCTGCCTCGGCCTCCCAAAGTGTTGAGATTACAGACATGAGCTACTGAGCCTGGCCCTGGAATGTTTCTTAAGTTTCAAAAACTTTATAAAGTCCCCCTCTGTTTTAAGAAATGCCATTTATTTGTTGAAGAAGTAAAGCCATGTGTCCTGTAAAATGTCTGAAACTCTAGATTGGCAGATTGCTTCCTCTTGATGTTATTATTTATTTATTTATTTATTTATTTATATATAAACTTTTTTTGAGACAGAGTTTCGCTCTTGTTGCCCAGGCTGTAGTGCAATGGCACAATCTTGGCTCACTGCAACCTCCATCTCCTGGGTTCAAGGGATTCTCCTGCCTCAGCCTCCCGAGTAGCTGGGATGACAGGCAAACACCACCATGCCCGGCTATTTTTTGTATTTTTAGTAGAGATGGGGTTTCACCATATTGACCAGGCTAGTCTCGAACTCCTGACCTCAGGTGATTCTCCCACCTTGGCCTCCCAAAGTGCTGGCATTACAGGCGTGAGCCACCGCATTCGGCCATTTATTTATTTTTTGAGGTGGAGTTTCGCTCTGTCGCCAAGGCTGGAGTACAGTAGCACGATACCGGCTTACTGCAATCTTCACCTCCCGGGTTCAAACAATTCTCACACTTCAGCCTCTTGAGTAGCTGGGACTATAGGCATGCACCACCACTCCTGACTACTTTTTTGTATTTTTAGTAGAGACAGAGTTTCACTATGTTGGCTAGCCTGGCCACAAGTGATCCACCTGCCTTGGCCTCCCAAAGAGCTGCGATTACAGGCGCTCTTGATGTTATTGTTAATTTATTCCTCTATCTAACCCATTTCCTGGAAAGGGGTGGTTGGATCTAGAGATAAAATGAAATTTAGGATCAGCCTTTGGGGTGGGGCTGTATACTTCTTACTGTATCGCAGGAGGCATGTGATGTCTGATTGTCCCACTTTTACTAATGATAAGACAGATTGATCTATTACAAAAGTCTCCATCAATCTTTCCCCTGGTGGCTACAGGAGCCATGAATAATCACTGCTTAATTTTATTACTTTATTAGAGTTACAAAATGGCAATTTCCTAATTCTGTTATTTCCTTTTGCATCTTTACCTGGAACTCTGCTTTAAATAGAACTTTCCCCCAGCAACCAGTTATCTGATCACCCTGAATACAACTTGCACAGCAAAAGCAGGATAAATGCTTGATATTTTCCTTTCATTAACCAGGTTTTAGAATAATGAATTTAGTGCCTTAGCGCCCGTCAATGAATACCTGATATTTGGTTGTTGTTCTTGTTAGTTTTTATTTTATTTTATTTATTTTTATTTTTGTGGAGACAGGGTCTTAATATGTTGCCCAGACTGGTCAGCTAACTCCTGGACTCAAGCAATCCTCCTACTTCAGCCTCCCAAAGTGCTGAGATTTGGGAGGCATGAGCCATTACACCCAGCCTGTTCTTACTAGTTTTATATGATCTTAAGGAATTTTATACATGTAATGAGTTGTATTCCATTGTAATTATTCTTGTTATACTCAAATCGTCCCATCTTTTGCCAATGGGGGTCTTTTCATTTTGGCTTCTGTGCCCTATTAACATGACCCAGTAGTCGTGGATTGCTTCCTTCCTTTCTAGAATGGCAAGATTGAAGCAACCACTGTCTCCAAAGAGCCCCAATTCCTTGTAAGGAGAAAGGTTGTTTAAGGGCTACACTTTGAAGAGTGAGATGCCATTGCTCTTGGGTTTGTATTAATTTTAGTTTTCTAGGTCTCAGTGGACGACACATCTAGGAAACATATACTCTTTAAAAGCAGAAAAAAATAATAAATCTGTATTAATATATCCAATTCAGATTTAAGATTTCAGGCTTATACTTCTTTAAAATGAGACTTGTATCTCTCCTCTCTTTTACTTACCAGGCTGGAAGGCAATGACACGATCTCGGCTCACTGAAACCTCTGCCTCCCAAGTTCAAGCTATTCTCCTGCCTCAGCCTCCCAAGTAGCTGGGATTACAAGTGCGTGCTACCACGCCCAGCTAATTTTTTTTTTGTATTTTTAGTAGAGACGGGGTTTCACCACGTTGGCCAAGATGATCTCGATCTTTTTTTTTTTTTTTTTTTGAGACGGAGTCTCGCTCTGTCGCCCAGGCTGGAGTGCAGTGGCGTGATCTCGGCTCACTGCAAGCTCCGCCTCCCGGGTTCACGCCATTCTCCTGCCTCAGCCTCCCGAGTAGCTGGGACTACAGGCACCCGCCACCACGCCGGCTAATTTTTTTGTGTTTTCAGTAGAGACGGGGTTTCTCCGTGTTCGCCAGGATAGTCTCGATCTCCTGACCTCGTGATCCGCCCGCCTCCGCCTTCCAAAGTGCTGGGATTACAGGCGTGAGCCACCGCGTCCGGCCGGTGTCGGTCTCTTGACCTTGTGATCCGCCCACCTTGGCCTCCCAAAGTGCTGGGATTACAGGCATGAGCCACCGTGCCCGGCCAAAAATCTCGATTCATAATAACATTAATGTAATTACTTGCTTTATTCTAAAATATACACATAAAGGTATTAAAATAGCAATGTTGTTATTACTAAACATAAGATTACCTGGGTGTGGTGGCTAACGTCTGTAATCCCAGCATTTTGGGAGGCTGAGGTGGGCAGATTACCTGAGGTAAGGAGTTAGAGACCAGCCTGGCAAACATTGGTGAAACCCCACCTTACTAAAAATACAAAAATTAGCCAGGTATGATGGCATGTGCCTGTAGTCCCAGCTACTTGGGAGGCTGAGGCAGGAGAATCAGTTGAACACAGGAGGCAGAGGTTGCAGTGAGCCAAGATCGCACCACTGCACTCCAGCCTGGGTGACAGAAAGAGACTCCGTCTCAAAGAAAGAAAGAAAGAAAAAAAAACCCGTAAGATTATTGAATATAATTTAAGACTTCTTTGCTATTTCCTTTTGTCTTTAGGGTATGCCGAGTAAATAACTGCAATCACCTGGGCATGGTGGCTCTCGCCTGTAATCACGGCACTTTGGAAGGTGAAGGCAGGAAGATTGCTTGAGGCCAGGTGTTTGAGACCAGCCTGAGCAACATAGCTAGACCACCCTCACCATCTCTACAAAAAGTAAAATTAGCCAGGTGAGATGGCACATACCTATAGTCCCAACTACGTGGGAGGTTGAGGCAGGAGGATCACTTGAGCCCAGGAGGTTGAGGCTGCTTGACCCATGATTGGGCCACTGCACTCCAGTCTGAGTGACAGAGTGAGACCCTGTCTTAAATAATAATAATAATTTCAATCAAATGCTATGTTTCAAGTCACTTGAAATAGGCTTCTTTTCTATATGGCCGTGATATTCATTTTAGGTTTCGACTCAACTGGGTCAAGGAATACCCAGATAGCTGGTAAAAGCATTATTTCTGGTTATGTCTGTGAGGGTGTTTCTGGAAGAGATTGGCATTTGACTCACTGATTGAGTAAGGAAGAGCTGCCTGATGTGAGCAGGCATCATCTAATTTGTTGAAGGCCTGGATAGACTAACAAGACAGAGGAAAGTCTAATTCACTCTGTCTTCTGGAGCTGGGACATCCATTTTCTTCTGCCTTTGGACATATGAACTCTAGGTTCTCAGACCTTCAGACTCTGGGACCCACAGACCAGGGGCCCACAGGTTCTCAGGCCTTCGGACTCAGACTGAATTAGGCCACTGGCTTCCCTGGTTCTCCAGCTTGCAGATAGTATATCATGGGGCTTCTCAGCATCCAGTCATGTGAACCAGTTCCCCTAATAAATCCCCTTTTATCTACCTATCTGGAAAATTCTGACTTATACAATGGCTATGTGAGGAACTTGATATATGTTTATATGCATTTTTGTTTCTTTTCAATCTTCTAGGAATGGCTTGTCTCTTCTCATTTATTATTATTTTCCTTTGTAGAGATGGGGTCTTGCTGTGTTGCCCAGGCTGATCTTGAATTCCTGGTCTCAAGTGATCCTCCTTCCTCAGCCTCCTAAAGTGCTGGGATTACAGGCATGAGCCAGTGTATCCAGCTTATTCATTTTTCAACACACTCAATTTTTCCTTCACCCCACGAATCCAGCAAAACTGCTTTTTCTCAGGCCCCCAGTAGCCTCCTCATTGCCAAATTCAGTGGAGTGAAGTGGTACACTCTCGACTCAGTGCAACCTCTGCCTCCTGGGTTTAAGCACTTCTCGTGCCTCAGCCTCCCGAGTAGCTGGGATTACAGGTGCGCACCACACACCTGGCTAATTTTTTTTATTTTTAGTAGACATGGGGTTTCACCATGTTGGCCAGGCTGGTTTCGAACTCCCGACCTGAGGTGATCGGCCTACCCGGACCTTCCAAAGTGCTGGGATTACAAGCATGAGATACCACGCCCGCCGCCCTGCTCGGTGCATTCTTTTTTTTTTTTTTTTTTTTTTTTTTCTGAAACAAAGTCTCACTTTGTTACAGTAGTTAGCTGGTCACGCATGAGCAGGGCAGGAGAGGGCTCCGCCCAACACACACAAATATCAGGAATGTCAGGCAACCATCAGGTGATGGCCAGGCAGTTAAGTGTCGTTCTAAAATAATAATTGGTCACAGCCGGTGCCAGGGAAAGGCAGGATCCTAACAAATAGAAAACACCTGAAATGTGATCATTGGCTTCTTGAGAAGGCCTCAGGGGTTAGGCAAGTAGGTTCAGGAATGTGCCTGGAGACAGCCCACCCCAAGGGAAGAATCAGGGAAGAAGTAACAAGAGCCCAGAAGCATGCCAACGTATAAAACCCCAAGTCAAAAGGTCAAACCTCACACTTGTTTTTCAAGTCACACACTTGCTCCTCGTCCAAGTATATGTTCTTTCCTTCCTTTTATTCCTGCTCTAAAGCTCTTCAATAAACATTCACTCCTGCTCTAAAACTTGCCTTGGTTTCTCCTTCTGCCTTAGGTCCCTCGGTTGAATTCCTTCTTCTGAGGAAGCAAGATCTGAGGTTGCTGCAGACCCCTACAAATTAGCCTTGTCTAATATATTTTGGTGCCATGTGACTCAAATACCTTCCACTGATAACAACTCTGTTGTCCAAGCTAGAGTGCAGTGGCGCAATCATGGCTCACTGCAGCCTTGACCTCCTGGGCTCACGCGATCCTCCTACCTTAGCCTCCTGGGTAGCTAGGACTATAGGCACACAGCCCAATGCCTGGCTAATTTTTTGTATTTTATATATATATATATATATTTTTTTTTTTTTAATAGAGATGGGGTTTTGCCATGTTGCCCAGGCTGGTCTTGAACTTCTGACCTCAAGCAATCCTTCTGCCTCGGCCTTCCAAAGTGCTAGGATCACAGGCATGAGCCACCGTGCCCGGCCTCTTTTCCATTCTTGTATACAATTCCATTTCCAATAAAAACTTAACCCAGATAATGTCACTTTTCTGCTTCAGTCCCATTATAAGTTAGAATTCCCTAACATGGCTACTAGGCCCTCCCTGATCTGCTCCTGTGTCTCTTTGACCTCACTTTGTACCTCCCTTCCCCATCTCTCACTAAGCTTAATTACATGGGATGTGTTCGCCAACAGCCCAAGCTCTATTTTGTCGCAATTTCTTTTCTTTTCTTTTTTTGTGAGAGGAAGTTTCGCTCTTGTTATCCAGAATGGAGTGCAGTGGTGCCATCTCAGCTGACTGCAACCTCTGCCTCCCAGGTTCAAGTGATTCTCCTGCCTCAGCCTCCCGAGTTGCTGGGACTACAGGCGCCCGCCACCACGCCTGGCTAATTTTTTTGTATTTTTAGTAGAGACGGGGTTTTGCCATGTTGGCCAGGCTGGTCTTGAAGTCCTGACCTCAGGTGATCTGACCACTGGCCTCCCAAAGTGCTGGGATTACAGGCATGAGCCACCAGCCCCGGTCCTCAATTTCTTACATACACTCTTCTGTCTGGCCTTTCCCTACCTCTTGTCATTCTTGTGATCTGAGCTTAAACATCTCTTGCTCAGGAAGACCTTCGTTGTCCATCCCTCTCCTCTGGTTTTACGAAGGTAGTCACTGGATACCTCACAATGGTTGGTCCCTGTAATATCAATATGCTTGTTTAGGCTTCATCTCCCCCATTAGACTGTAAACATCTTGGGAGTAGGAGCCATTTTGGTCTTGCTCATTGGCATAATGATTGGCATGTAGGCACTCAATATGTGTTGGTCTTTTAATAAATTTGAGAAGTTTGACTCTAAGTACAATCATCCACATCAGACTTCTCTACAAATTGTATATTCAGTGGGCATCAGCTCTGCCCAGTGAGAGAAAGCAAACCTGGAATGCAGTGCTTGTGCATTAGTACAGGCTCAATAAGGGACAGCTGTATTAGTTGGGATACTGGCAGGTGAGGAATACACACAAACTTATTTCTTACAGACTTTTCATTTAGTCCCCTTGTTTAGTTGCATGGCTTCCTATGACTTTATTTTATTTTATTTTATTTTATTGATTCATTTTTTTTTTAGATGGAGTCTCGCTTTATCACCCAGGCTGGAGTGCAGTGGCGCAATCTTGGCTCACTGCAACCTCTGCTGCCCGGATTCAGGTCATTCTCCTGCCTCAGCCTCCTGAGTAGCTGGGACTGCAGGCGCATGCCACCACGCCTGGCTAGTTTTTGTATTTTCAGTAGAGACGGGGTTTCACCATATTGGCCAGGATGATCTTGATCTCCTGACCTCGTGATCCACCTGCCTCAGCCTCCCAAGGTGCTGAGATTACAGGTGTGAACCACTGCACCCTGCCCCCTGTGACTTTAGAAACAAAAATAGCTTATAATTAGCATGACTTCGAGTCTTTCATATATACTCTTTTATGTACTCTTCTTAATCACACTCTGAGGCAGTTACTATATCTCCATTTTATAGAGGAGAAAAATGAGGCTTAGAGAGATAAAGGAACAGACTGAGTTCTCCCAGCTAATTAGAGGCAGAGCTGGGTTTAAAACCCATTCTTTGAATTCCAGGGCTAGCTTTGTTTATTCCACACTACAAATTAATCTCATAATGAGGCATGGAAGGGAAATATCCCATGTTTTCCCAAAACACAGCCACATTTCATCACTGACTCTTGCCAGTGAACCTTTTGTTTCTCAAATACTAGGAACAAAAACTATTCACTTGGAAGTGTTCTTTCTTCCTCTGTACGTGCTTCATGCATTTCTCTTTGTAAACAAGACTTTAAATAAATTACTTCTAGGCCAGGAGCAAAGGCTTATGCCTGTAATCCCAGCAATCTGGGAGTCCTAGGCAGGAGCATCACTTGAGATCAGGAGTTTGACACCAGCCTAGGCAAAAAATTGAGGCCCCCATCTCCACTAAAAAATAATAAGAAGAAGAAAACCAAAGAAATTACTTCTAATTGTTTTATTCTGTAGGCACGTCTCACTTAAAGAAAAGCATTTTATGTACATATCTTTGTGTTTTAAAGTCTGTAAATTAGGTAAAAAACTCCTTAAGTATCATTTTAGAGAGTGTTTTAGTCATAAAAAGGCTCGACATGGACTTCTTTAGATAATGAAAACCCCTGGCATGTTTCAGGCCGTTATTCAATTCAATGTGCACAGCTTCCAGAACACAGAATGCAGAGATGCCTGGAATTAATGGTCTGGCAGCAAGTCTGTTTCTCATGTTTTCCAATCTGAATGTATAAATTTTTAAATCTTACAAACCTGTAATGAATGTGTTGGATTACTGTCTTTGCTCTATTGTCAGCATATAGAGACTCGGCTTCTTGGCAGAATGATGAAGTTAAGGATATTGCATTCTAACCACAAGGAAACACAGATCTCCTTGTCAGCATTCTTTCTTTCAAAAAGGTTGCTTAAAGTGGTGCTTCAAAGATAATTCTATCCTAAAACACAGTGACTTAGGAAAAAAAAAAAAAAAAGAGAAATAAAGATAATTCTAGCTCACTAAATTTAGGGTGTGGAAAAAGTCCAAAACGAGAATATTCACTGGGTAATTGTGCAAGAAATGTTAATATGTGTGATAAGGGGAGGGTGTTCTACCCTCCTGATGCTTGCCTCTGCCGCCTCTCTCTGTCTTTCATTTTGCCTTGACATACAACATACAATTTATCAAGTTTAAAAGTTAAATGAGGGCCAGGCGTGGTGGCTCACGCCAGTAATCCCAGCACTTTGGGAGGCCGAGGCAAGTGAATTGCTTGAGCCCAGCCTGGGCAACATGGCAAGACCCTGTCTCTATTAAAAAAAAAAAAAATTTGCTAGTTGTGGTGGTACAAACCTGTAGTCCCAGCTACTTGGGAGGCTGAGGTGCGAGAATCACCTGAGCCCAGAAGGTTGAGGCTGCAGTGAGCCATGACTGTGCCACTGCACTACAGAGTCTAGGTGACAGACTGAGACCCTGTGTTACTCTGTTCTCATGCTGCTATGAAGAAATACCTGAGACTGAGTTATTTATAAAGGAAAGAAGTTTAATTGACACAGTTCTGCATTGCTGGGGAGGCCCCAGGAAACTTACAATCATGGCAGGAGGCAAAGGAGAAGCAGGCACCTTCTTCACAGGATGGCAGGACCGACAGAGTGAGTGCAAGCATGGGAAATGCCAGACGCTTAAACAACCGTCAGATCTCGTGAGACTCACTATCATGAGAACAGCATGGGGGAACCACCCCCATGATCCAATTACCTCCACTGGGTCCTGCCCTTGACACACGGGGATTATGGGGATTATAGGGATTACAAATTAAGATGAGATTTTGGGTGGGGGAGCAGCCAAACCATATCAGACCGTGTCTCAAAGAAAAAAAAAGAAAAAAAAGAAAAAAGAAAAGCTAAGTGAGGCAGTCAACTCTTTGCCACTGCAACCACATTTTAAATATGAAATGGGCTGTGTGCGGTGGCTCACGGCTATAATCCCAGCACTTTGGGAGGCCAAGATGGGTGGATCACCTGAGGTCAGTTCGAGACCAGCCTGGCCAACATCATGAAACCCTGTCTCTACTAAAAATACAAAAATTAGCTGGGCGCGGTGGCAGGTGCCTGTAATCCCAGCTACTCTGGAGGCTCTGGGAGGAGAATTGCTTGAACCTAGGAGGCGGAGGTTGCAGTGAGCTGAGATTGAGCCATTGTACTCCAGCCTGGATGACAAGAGCGAAACTCCATCCCCCCATGCCAAATAATAAATAAATAAGTATGAAATTATTTCATAACTGAGTTACTCCTTTTTTTTTTTTTTTTTTTTTTTGAGAAAGGGTCTCACTTTTTTGCCCAGGCTGGAGTGCAGTGGTGCGATCATAGCTCACTGTAGGCTCGACCTCCTGAGCTCAATCAGTTCTCCCATCTCAGCCTCCTGAGTAGCTGGGTCCACGGGCCCACGCCACCACATCCAGCTCACCTTTGTTTAAATTTTTTGCAGGCATGGGGGTCTCACTATGTTGCCCAAGCTGGTCTCTAACTCCTGGGCTCAAGTGATCCTCTCACCTTGGCCTCCCAAAATGCTGGGATTACAGTTGGGAGCCACTACACCCAGCCATATACCTGAGTTATTCCTGAAACCATCCTGAAGTCACAGCTACTCTTCAAAAATCTGTCAGCAAGTTATCTGCTCATCTTCATATTCAAGGCGGATTTCTAGTCATCCTCAGTTAACTCACAAAAAGAGAAGTTAGCAGCACAAGTTAATAGAAGAACCTTACTGGTATCTGAAGCTTGCTTTGAAATGCATTTTTTTTTTTTTTAGTGACAAGGTCTTGTGCTGTCACCCAGTGTCTGGGCCTTTGACACTTCAGTAAGCTTCCTGCATTCCATATTAGGCACAAAGGGTGACAGATGGGGCAGGGGCCAGAAAAGGTGCCCAGGAGACCAGCAGCTTAGTGGTTAAATGGTGTGTACAGGATGGCTGGGGAGTGTTGATCTGTGTGACTCTGAGGTACATGAATATTTCTGGAAAGAAAGAAGCATTGCAGACAGGGTATGGATTTCCCATGATCTCAGAAGCTTGGTAGCTCAGCAATTTAATGGGAGGAAAACTGTAATTTCTAGAATCTTTGAGTTTGCAATGGAGATTCATGCTTATAACATAATACTGATGACCAGCAACTTGCTTGTCTCTTGGTCTTTGTCCTTCCAGATTTAAAAATATTCTTTCAATTTCTTCCTCATGGCAGTTATATATATATATAATATATAAATGTATTTATATATTATATAATTTATATTTATATATTATATATAGTTATTTTATATAAATATATGTTATATATATATGCTGGGATCTCATTGTGGTGCCCAGACTGGTCTCAAACTCCTGGGCTCAAGTGATCTTCCTGTCTCAGCCTCCCACAGTGCTGGGATTACAGGTGTAAGCCACTGTCTCTGGCCCCTCATGGCACTTTTTACAGCCTCTCTGTTTTTCTGCAGATGTAAAATGAGAGTAAAGGAATCCAATAGAAATGTGGACAATATTGAAGGCAGAGAGGACTTCTTCCCGGCGTGTTATAATTGTGCTATTGCATTTTTGATTCGTTTTGATTTTTTTCTGCCTTATGACCAGCTTGAACAATCCACTATGCTACCAAATCAATTTCTCCTACACTTAAGCAAATCTAGTTTTTTCTTCATTTGGGTTGTTATTTGATGGCCGCCCTCACATTGCACCAAAGTCGCCATGGATTCTATTCCTCTCTCTGAGGGTATCAGCATCTTCTTGAAAAATAATAGACATATATAAGAAAACATTCAGAAACTCAGAGCTGGTTGCTGTGGGGGCTTAAACCACCATTTGGGTGTACTCTTAGTAATCTGTGTATCCTTTGAACTATTCATGACCATCGTGGCCCATGAGGAGGGTTTTGCAATGACTTGGCGTTCTCAGCCATGATAGAGACTAGACTGGGATGAAAAGGGAAAAAAAGAGGAAAGAAAGGAAGAGGGAGAAAAAATGAATGGGAGATGCGATTGATAAGAAAGCAGTTCTAATCCCAGTGTGCAATGGCTGCAAACAGCAGCTTTCTTGGTGGTGTACATGGCCTGTTTCTTATATGGGTTGCTCTACGGGTCCTTGGAGACAGGCCTTTCAAATGTATGTTCATGTCTTTGACCTTGCACTACCCCCAATGTAGGCTCCAAACAGGCATTCAAGGTGCCTTTGGAAAGCCCCAGGGCACTGTGGCCAGGGTTCACATTGGCCAAGTTATCATGTCCATCTGCACCAAGCTGCAGAACAAGGAGCATATGATTGAAGCACTCTGCAGGGCCAAGTTCAAGTTCCCTGGCTGCCAGAAGATCCACATCTCCAAGAAGCGGGGCTTTACCAAGTTCAATGTGGATGAATGTGAAGACATGGTGGCTGAGAAGCAGCTCATCCCAGATGGCTGCAGGGTCAAGTACATCCCCAATCATGGCCCTCTGGACGAGTGGCAGGTCTTGCACTGGTGAGGGCTTCCACTGCGCTGCCCCCCTCCCCCAAACTTTTTTTTTTTTGAGATGGAGTCTTGCTCTGTTGTCCAGGCTGGAATGCAATGGCATGGTCTCAGCTCACTGCAACCTCCAGCTCCCGGGTTCAAGCGATTCTCCTGCCTCTGCCTCCCAAGTAGCTGGGATTACAGGCGCCTGCCACCACGCCCGGCTAATTTTTTGTATTGTTAGGAGAGACGGGGTTTCACCATGTTGGCCAGGCTGGTCTTCAACTCCCGATCTCGTGATCTACCCGCGTCGGCCTCCCAAAGCGTTCAGATTACAGGTGTGAGCCACTGCACCTGGCCTCTGCCCCCTCTTAATACCCACCAATAAATGCTACTTCCTGTCCATGTTTAAAAAAAAAAAAAAAAGAGAGAGAAAGAAAAAGAGAGATGTGCAGATGTTTAGCACCAGAGAGGTGCCAAAGATGGGGAAGAGTGCTCAGTAGCCATCACAAACATCTTCTAGTCCTCCTGGCGCTCTTCTTGAAGGTTCTCCCTCCTCTACAGAGCACATGCCCTTGTTTCTTTTCTTTTTTTTTCTTTTTTTGATGGAGTCTCGCCCTGTTGCCCAGGCTGGAGTGCAGTGGCTATTTGATTCTCCTGCCAAGACGGGGTTTCACCGTGTTGGCCAGGATGGTCTCGGACTCCTGTCCTTGTGATCCACCTGCCTTGGCCTCCCAAAGTGCTGGCATTACAGGCGTGAGCCACCGTGCCTGGCCTGCCCTGGTTTCTTACTGAGACTTTCACATGGGAACAAAATAGGAAGCCGTGCCCATGCACAAAAGTGACATTGGTCATGTCCTCCTTGCTTCCCTGCTTGACTAGTTTATTAGAGAAATAATTAAATGGGCATGATTTTAAAAATAAGGTAAGTAGGAATCCAGTGCTGACTGGGGTGTCATAAACAGCTTGATTTTTTTTTTTCCATGAATGGCACTGGCTATACATGCCTGCATTACTGGTCAGTCTGTCCTTGTCTCTAATTTGATCACATCTGTCCCTCTGAACCTGTGCATATGGCTTCAACAGAAGACTCCCTCTGAGTGAGTGAAGGGCATGCAGGATATTACTGACACCCACAAAGATACAAGAGGGTGGTAGAATGGAAGGCAGAGGTTGGGTCCTACCTCAGTGGGGAGAACATGCAAAACTGGGGGAACATAAGAACCCCAGGTGAGAATGGGGAAAAGCCCTGTTGAGGGATGGGTGACAGACATAAGAACTGATGGGAGGAGCCGGGCACGGTGGCTCACACCTGTAATCCCAACACTTTGGGAGGCCGAAGCAGGTGGATCACTTGAGGTCAGGAGTTGGAGACCAGCTTGGCCAACATGGTGAAACCCCATCTCTACTGAAAACACAAAAATTAGCTGGGCATGGTAGTGAGTGCCTGTAATTTCAGCTACTTGGGAGGCTGAGGCAGGAGAACTGCTTGAACCTGAGAGGCAGAGGTTGCAGTGAGCCGAGATCGTGCCACTGCACTCGAGCCTGGGTGACAGAGCCAGACCTTGTCTTTAAACAAAAACAAAAACAAAAACAAAAACTGATGGGAGGGAATATGGAGGAATGGGAGGGCACAGTCCTTGAAGAGACCCATTGTCTCAGTCTATCACTCAGGATTTTTCATATTCTCATCCACGCTCCAATTACTCATTTGATAAATGCTGCTTCAACAGAGATTCTTTATTAGCTGGGTGTGGCTGTGGGTGCCTGTAATCCCAGCTACTTGGGAGGCTCGGGCAGGAGAAACACTTGAATCCGGGACACAGAGGTTGCAGTGAGCCACGACCGCGCCACTGCACTCCAGCTGGGCAACAAGAACGAAACTCCATCTCAAAAAAAAAAAAAAAAAAGAAAATCAAACATACATAGATTTCTTTAAAAGAAGTAATCCACTGTGGAGTTAAAAACAACAACAACAACAACAACAACAAACATCTCATGGAAGTAGAGTAGAATGATAGATACCAGAGGCTGGGAAGGGTATGTGTGGGGAGTGTAGAGAGGTTGATTAATGGAGACAAACATGTAGTTAGAAGGAATAAGTCCTAATATTCCACAGGAGAGTAGGATGATTCACATTAGGAACAATGTACTGTATATTTCAAAATAGCTAGAAGAAAGGACTTGAAATGTTTCCATACATCGAAGTGGTAAATGCTTGAGGTGATGGATACCCTAAATACCCTGGCTTGATCATTACACATTCTGTACATGTAACAGATATCATATGTACCCCCAAAGCACATACAAATAGTATAAAAAGAAACACTCACACCCCATGGCCCTAGATAATGACAAGCACACAAATCACTTGACAATTTTCTGGGGTTTTTGTTTTCCCAGATTGCATCAGTCCAGGCATTAATAGCACCTGCCGCTTTCTTATCTTTGCAGAGAGCAATCTGCTTCTGAAGCTACATGAGGCAGCAAAGCCAATAATGAACTTAGATCTATACAATCTGGGTTTGTGCCTTGACTCTGATGCTTATTATCTGTGTAGTTACAGGTAAGTGTTGCTTTTCTCAACATTCTTTCCTAATCCGAAAGTCAGAGGGATATATATGGCGGTGGGAGGGGGAGGCGGGAAATGCATTTTGTGAAACAACTTGGTGCGTAAATGCTTATTATCTTTGACTGATTGGTGTTTGTTTGCCACAGATAAGATCACGAAGTTGGAATTCTGGTACCTATGATTATCACCCAGATTTTTACTTTTTTTTTTTTTTTTTTGAGACTGCATGCACTGGTGCAATCTTGGCTCACTGGAACCTCTGCTTCCCAGGCTCAAGCAATTCTCCTGCCTCAGCCTCCCTGGTAGCTGGGATTACATGCACCCGCCACCATGTCTGGCTAATTTTTTTATTTTTAGTAGAGAGAGGGTTTCACCATGTTGGCTGGCTGGTCTCCAACTTCTGACCTCAAGTGATCTACCTGCCTCGGCCTCCTAAAGTGCTGGGATTACAGGCGTGAGCCACCATGCTTGACCCAGTTTTTTACCCATTGAAACACATTCAGAGTACAAGTTATCCTTCAGTAATGTGAATACAGCTAAATACCCTGTAGCTGCCCATGGTCATCTCATGAAGAGAGAGGAAAATAATGGCCTTAGCTCCCAAATGGTGCCCAATTTTTTTTTTCTTTTTGAGACAGAGCCTCGCTCTGTCTCCTAGGCTAGAGTGTAACGGTGCAAATTTGAATCACTGCAACCTCCGCCTCCCAGATTCAAGCGATTCTCCTGCCTCAGCCTCCTGAGTAGCTGGGATTATAGGTGCCTGCCACCACACCCAGCTAATTTTTTGTATTTTTAGTAGAGACAGGATTTTGCCATGTTGGCCAGGCCCTGACCTCATGATCCACTCACCCTGGCCTAAAGTGCTGCGATTACAGGCGTGGGCCACTGCACCTGGCCAGTGGTGCCCAAATTTTTAAAAAGCCCAACCTAAAGAAACTTCAGGATTCTCACTCTATCAAGTCCCAGGTGTCTGGCCCCACCAGAGACTTCTCTTCTCCAGCCTTTGCCCACCTCAACTTTATTCTCTACAGTTTGCACTCTGTTGTATAGCTCTACCCAGCAGGCTGTTAATCCTGTGTGAGTTTGCCCACACTGATCTTGAGACTTAGGTGTCATATCCCGGCAGGTACCCTCGCAGTTTTCACAGACGTGGTGCTAAGGGTCTCTGCCATACAAGCCTGCTCACCTAAAATACACTGCTTACACTGCTTTATGAGGCAGGAGCTATCCTATCTCAGCACCTGGCCCAGGTAGTAGGTTCTTCAGCAACACTGAACTGAGTCACTAGACCACACTAATGACTACGAGTTGATTTATGATTATTTGTTTTCAGCTGCTGCCAAGTCATATCTGATCAGCTAAACAATATCCAGTTTTCTCTTCTCGGTGCTCCGTCACGACATTCTACCTAACTGTATGGAAGCACTAGAAATGATGCAAGGACATTTTTCCCCTGTCCTCTTGACTTCAGGACATTGACTTTTCAAATTTGTGAACAGAGACAATTTAGTGCCAATATTTTAATCAGAATTGGCTGGGCATGGTGGCTTATAACTGTAATTCCAGCACTTTGGGAGGCTGAGGTGGGCAGATCACCTGAGGTTCAGGAGTTAGAGACCTGCCTGGCCAACATGGTGAAACCCCGTGTCTACTAAAAATACAAAAATTAGCCGGGCATGGTGGCACGTGCCTGTAATCCTAGCTACTCAGGAGGTTCACTTGAGGCAGGAGAATCACTTGAACTTGGGAGGTGGGGGTTGCTGTGAGCCAAGATTGTACCACTACACTCCAGCCTGCGTGACATAGTAAGACGGTCTCAAAAAAAAAAAAAAAAAAAAGAAAATTCAATCAGAATTATGCTAATCTGATGAATTCAACACCGATACATTTTCCTTAACAGGAAGGGGAGATGGTTGAGGCAGGAAAGTTGAAGCCAGCCTACTGATCATGCTTTCTCCATCTGATCCCAGCAGTGCATCTACCACGAGGCTGCAGCAGGAGCTGGAGGGAAGGCTCTGTGTTTTGCTTAGGAAACGCATTTTATTTCCCACATTAAAGCAAGCTGAGGGGTGCTGGGAGATGATGTGGTATCCCCAACAAAGAAAGGATCAGGCTCCATAGGGTTGGCAGCAGCAAGCTGGGGCTGGTGGCTTCAAGGAAGAGCAGGGGTTACCACTCTCTGAGGGAAAAACAGGTGGTAAGAACAGGTGTACCCTTGGGCAAAGAACTCCATTAAGACAGGTATCAACAACTGCACCAGGACTGCCAGGTGCCCCAGCTGCACCTTGGGGCTGCCCAGCATGAGCACACACTGTGCTGACAGCCTCCATGGCACAACCACAGGGGTGAGAAGGCTTCGCACCTACCGTGGGGCCTGCTACATCGGGGTGCATGGGCATCTCCTGCTTACCTATGACTCACCAGAACAGTATACTCACTCAGCAAATGCTCTTTCTGTGTTCAACACTCAGGGGCAACATAGGCCCAGCTGTTCCATGCTTATTAGGGTTACGAAAATCATTCCCAACATTTTTACTTTATTTTTGAGAGTCTCACTGTGGCCGAGGCTGGAGTGCAGTGGTGCAATCTTGACTCAGTGCAACCTCCGCCTCTTGGGTTCAAGCGATTCTCGTGCCTCAGCCTCCCAAGTAGCTGGGGTTACAGGCACGCGCCACCACGCCCGGCTAATTTCCATATTTTTAGTAGAGACATGGTTTTGCCATGTTGGTTAGGTTGATCTCAAACTGATCTCAAGTGATCTGCCTGCCTCGGCCTCCCAAAGTGCTGGTATTACAGGCCATTCCCAACACTCTTAATGCACTTTGCATGCTCCCTACTGACTCAGTGCTTCCTTGGGCCATGGGCAGAACAAAGCTGGAGGGCATGGATGCAAGGTCTGAGGGCACACAGTACCATAAAGCATCACCATGCAACACTGCTAGAGGTGGCAGAGGTGGCAGCAACTGTCAGCAAGTAGCTAAGAAAAAATATGAGGCCTGGGCACAGTGGCTCACCCCTGTAATCCTAACACTTTGGGAGGCTGAGGTGGGCGGATCACTTGAGCCCAGGAGTTTGAGGCCAGCCTGGGCAACACAGTGAGACCCCATCTTTACAAAAAATACAAAACCCAACTGGGCATGGTATGTGTGCCTGTGGTCCCAGCTGCTTGGAGGCTGAGGTGGGAGGATTGCTTGAGCCCAGGAGTTTAAGGCCACAGTGAACCATGATTGTGCCACTGCACTCCAGCCTGGGTGACAGAGTGAAACCTTGTCTCAAAAAAAAAAAAAAAAAAAAAAAATTAAAGGCTGGGCACAGTGGCTCATGCCTGTAATCCCAGCACTTTGACAGGCCGAGGCAGGTGGATCACTTGATGCCAGAAGTTCAAGACCAGCCTGGCCAACATGGTTAAACCCTGTCTCTACTAAATACACAAAAAATTAGCTGGGTGTAGTGGCACATGCCTGTAGTCCCAGCTACTCACGAGGCTAAGGCAGGAGAATCACTTGAAGCCAGGAGGTGGAGGCTGCAGTGAGCCGGGATTGCACCACTGCACTCCAGAGATTGTCACCACAAAACAAACAAAAAAGAGAGCTCAAAGCCTGTATGGTAGCAATCTAGACCTTTTTAGTTGTGACTAGTTGTGTTAAGGGCACTGACAATTGCTTGAATTACAAGTGGAATTCTTAGTTTCAAGTCTTAGTTGATGGAATGCTGTGATTGAAAATATCGACTTCCTTTAAAAATATGCTAGAAATGAGACAGAGCCTGGTTTAGCAAGGTCTTAATGTACCTTAGTGTTAATCCTAACATATATTGTTCAGCTAATAATCGAAGATCGATTTTTGTTCTTAAGGATTAGGAACTTTTAGGCTGAGTGCAGTGGCTCACACCTGTAATCCTAGTACTGTGGGTGGCTGAGGTGGGAGGATTGCTTGAGGCAAGGAGTTAAAGACCAGCCTGGGCAACATAGGGAGACCTAGTCTCTACAAAAAATTTTAGAGAATTAGCCAGGCATGTGGCACACACCTGTGGTCCCAGCTATTTGGGAAGTTAGGTGGGAGAATCACTTGAGCCGGGGAGGTTGCAGTGATCTGTGATTATGCCACTACGCTCCAGCCTCGATGACAGAGTGAGACCTTGCCTCAAAAAGATAAAGAAATTTAAAAAGGATCAAGAATGTGTGTGTGTGTGTGTGTGTGTGTGTGTGTGTGTGTTTGATTTGGGTATGGAGAAGTGAGAAGAGGCAATTCGAGAACTTTTTTCCCTCTTTTGGCAGAAAAGGGCCAGGCAGCCACAACCACAAGCAAAAGTAGGTTAGAGAAACTTATTATTAAATTTATTTTTCTTTAAATATGTAACTTTCTTCCACCCTCACCCACTCCAGGGAGGAACAGAAAATCCCCACCCCCTTCTATTCTGGGGATTTCGTATCTAAAGCCTGAGCGGTGAGGATGAAGTATAAAAATACTATTTACAAAGGGAAGGAGGTATCTGTTGCTTAACCGTAGACACCCCCATCCCCACACCCCTTTTGATCCAAAAAAAAAAAAAAAAAAAGGCCCCTGGGAATCCATTTAAGCATAGAACTAGCCCTCCTCTAGAGGGGCCCACAAACCTCAACAGAGAATAGGAAGCTCCGAGATTAACTGAGGAAGAGATTGAATGGATAGCACCGTGGGTCCTGGCAGGGGACGGGACCTCTCTTACCCTGGAGTCAGCCGGCGCCGGCCAGCCTTTGTTTCCATAGGTCCCATGTAAACATCGACATTTTCCTTTAGGTCCCTGCTCTTCTGTTTCATACAGAGCCTCCCTCGCCTCCTGTGGAGGTGCTTGGTTCCCTGATCTTTCCTTCCTTCCCTTCTAACCTTCCTCTGGAAGGAGTGGGAAGGGGAGGGAAGGTTGTAGAGAGGGCAGAGCCCATCTCATCCCTTCTGGATCAGGGCAGCTCATCCTCCTAAGGGGAGCCTTGAAAGAGGATGTTCTCCATGTTCTTGATCGGGGTGAATGCCTTCCCCCATTACAGGGACAAGGCAGATAGATAGTCCAGTACCGGGAGACAGTGGTCTTGATGGGAGAGGCCACCAGCATGGAGTAGCAGGGAAGAAGGCTTCAGGAGGCAGGAAGTGGGGGCACGTCTGGCACTGGTCTCGAACTGAGGGTGGAAACCCAGCCCTAGACCACCCTTCCCATCACCGGGAAAGTGATCATCATCACCCTACAGTCCTGTTGGTTGGAGCTGTGCAGAGGGACCAGGCATCCATGAGGCAAGAGGTCTTCTCCAGGTCTCGGTGTAGTGGCAGCACTCACACCAGTTCATCCAATAGAATCCCAATGTTCTGCGTGGCCTCTGAGGGCCCAGCAATGGGCTTGTTACACATGGGGCAGACACAGCGGACTTCCAGCCATTTCACCAGACACCTGGGAACAAATGAAGAACGGTAATCTCTAACAAGATAGACCACACTGCTCCAGTTGTCTCTCGAAACAAGAATATCCCGTGGTGGCTCACACCTGTAATCCTAGCACTTTGGGAGGCCAAGGCAGGTGTATCACCTGAGGTCAGGAGTTCGAGACCAGCCTGGCCAACATGGTGAAACCCCATCTATACTAAAAATACAAAAATTAGCCAGGCATGGTGATGGGCACCTGTAATCCCAGCTACTTGGGAGGCTGAGGCAGGAGAATTGCTTGATCCTGGGAGGCAGAGGTTGCAGTGAGCTGAGATCGCACCATTGCACTCCAGCCTAGGCAACAAGAGCAAAACTCCATCTCAAAAAAAAAAAAAAGAAGAAGAAGAATATCCCTATTCCTGTCCCAACCTAATCCCCCTGGGCTTTGCTCTGTGTTCACGCAGGACCAGGGACATCACTGGCAAGGGGTAAATAGAAAGTGGCAGAGACTGGAAGGTTCCAGAAGATGATCCCTGATTATTTCTCCTTTGACAGGCACCCTAGACACATTCCCACTTACTTCCGGTGAAAGGCGTGTTGGCACGGGAGCACGCCTAACTCATCCTTTCCCTTGAAGTCTTCCAGACAGACTGCGCAGGTCTGCTGTAGAGAGAAAGGAGCAGGCGTGTGAGGAAACTGGGGAAGCATCTCATTCATTCATCCCCAGACAAGAAAACTAAGCTCTAGCCCAGTCTGTTCTACGAGGCAGGGAAACTTTTTAGCCATCCTTTACAAAACTGTATTGATGGCATGGTAGTCATTAACCACATGTGGCTGTTTAAATTTAAATTAACCAAAATTAGATGAAATTATAAATTCAATCCCTCAGTTACACTCACCACATTTCAAGTGCTCAACAGCCACATGGTGCTAATGGTTTCCATATTGAATGGTGCGAATAAAGAACATTCTTATTATCACAGAAGTTTCCACTGCACTGGAAAGTACTGTCCTAGAGGAATGGTTTTCGGCCGGGCGCGGTGGCTCACGCCTGTAATCCCAGCACTTCGAGAGGCCGAGGCGGGTGGATCATGAGGTCAGGAGATCGAGACCATACTGGTTAACATGGTGAAACCCTGTCTCTACTAAAAATACAAAAAATTAGCCGGGCATGGTGGCGGGAGCCTGTAGTCCCAGCTACTCGGGAGGCTGAGGCAGGAGAATGGCATGAACCTGGGAGACGGAGCTTGCAGTGAGCCAAGATCGCACCACTGCACTCCAGCCTGGGTGATAGAGCGAGACTCCATCTCAAAAAACAAAAAAAGAATGGTTTTCAATCCTTTCTTGCCCAACACATTTGGTGAGGTGGCACTTAATACCAACCAGAGGTAAGGGGGCATAGTATATGTGATCGGTTATGTTCTTTTTTTTTTTTTTTTTGAGATGGAGTTTCACTCTTCTTGCCCAGGCTGGAGTGCAACGGTGCAATCTCGGCTCACCACAAACTCCACCTCCCAGGTTCAAGCAATTCTCCTGCCTCAGTCTCCCAAGCAGCTGGGGTTACAGGCATGCGCCACCACACACAGCCAATTCTGTATTTTTAATATAGATGGGATTTCACCATGTTGGTCAGGCTGGTCTCGAACTCCTGACCTCAGGTGAGTCACCCACCTCGGCCTCCCAAAGTACTGGGATTACAGGCATGAGCCACCACGCCCAGCCCAGTGACAGTCCTTAAATCCAGACTTCCCACATCCCTACATATTAACTCCCTTGATCTCAGTTGAATTATTCTCCGAGAGAAGGGCTTGGGAAACATCTGCACTTGCTGAGGCGTAACAGACAAAATGAGGCCATGTCTAGGCGGTCTCATGTTTAGTGGAACTGTGATCCTCCCCGCTCCCAGACAACCACAAACATGCTCAGAGCAGGAGTGTCTGTGGTCATGATCAGGAGCCTTGGGAAATGGGTTAGGTGACCTTAGAGGCATAGGTAGGAAAGGAATAGGATATAACTAATTCCTCAAGTCAGAGTTGAGGGGACTCAAAGAATTGGTGTATGGGTGGGAGTCTGGTGGGAGAGAAATGGGAGAGCCATGGGAATCAACACACTAGTCAGATCTAGTCTGTTAAGATGGAGTATACACAAAGGTAAAAGGACCTCATTTTCTATGGTAACAACCAGGACATAGGGGCTGAACATAGGGAAAGTTAGCTGAATTCTGTCTATGGCATGAAAGGGTGTGACCATCCTCCTGGTAAAAATTATGCAGTGTGGGATTTCTGGGGCCGTGAGGCACTACTTATCTAAACCCTTCTGTGACCCCTTCATGCCTTCTGCCTGAGGCTGTTCCAGATGTAATCAATTCCACATGTTAATTACTTGCTGAGATGTGTCTATTATTTGGCCAAAGGAGATACGAAAGCATGCACTAAGCAGTTTTCTGAAAAGCGTCCAGGCTGAGAGCTGGAGCGAGGTGTGGTCTGCCTCACCTGCGGGGGCCCTCCTGCACACTCTCCTGGCACACTTACCCCATACAATTGTAACTTCTTGGCATCACCTCTAAGCACCACCTGAAAAGAAAGAGGAGGCATGATGTCCGAAGATAAACCAACCACTGGGGCCAGCCGGGTAGTATCAACCAATGAAGGGAGTCCCCTGGACTGCCTGGGGCAAGCCAGACTTCAGACACTGAAGGGGGTTAGCCTCAGGGAGGCCCAGAGGTGAGGCCAGGGGGATTCCTGCCCAGGAGAGCCTGAGCCTGCCCTCTTTGCCTCTTCCTATCAGGTCAGGCAGAGAAGGAAGCTTCTAGGGGAATACACAGCACTTTACCTCCTTATATCCGTATCGCTCACTCTGTGCCTGGTTCCGGAGTTTGCTGGGGGAAAGAGAAAAAAAATTGGAGAAAGCATGTTAAACAGAACGATTCAAAGCAGGAGAGGCTGGTTGGCTGCTTGGGCATTCTTCCGAGGGCAGGGAGGGGTGCTTGTCCCATACACACCACAGGGCATACTTTGGACCTATGCGGGCCAACAAGGGTTGATGAAGGACTAAGACTCTTACTCGGGTTTAACAGCCTCAAAATTCACCACCAGGTCTCATACACAGATTGGAGGACCCTCCAGCACAGCACCCCCAAATAGCTCATTCACTCACCCTACCTTTTTCTGGTCGGCAAATTCCTTCAGTCACCCAAACTGTATAGAAATCAACACTGTGTTTACTGAGTGTGCAGCAGTTAGACAGATAAGCATAAAAGGGTTATTTCTGTTAAGCCAGGATAGCAGGATAAATAAGTCTCTGTTGACCCTGGGGAATTTTCCACACAGAGAACCTAAGTATTCTGGAACCAAAGCACACTCTTCCCTTCACTGTGCCAGACAACACAGACGATGCCTCCTTTGTTTTCTGCTTTTCATCTTAAGCTGGTGGCCTGCATACGGGCTGACTCTCAATGGCCAAAACATGGCATGCCATTTCTAATGGCAATAGCATAATATAATGGTTATGAAGCACTTGCTATGTGTCGCTGGGACACTTAACATATTCATATATGTTCTAATGATTTCACACTCTAAGAGTGAGATACCTTCGCTTTTACAGGTAAGAAAAATAAAGCCTGGCTGGGTGCGGTGGCTCATGCCTGTAATCACAGCACTTTGGGAGGCCAAGGCAGGTGGATCACTTGAGGTCAGGAGTTCAAGACCAGTCTGGCCAACATGGTGAAACCCCATCTCTACTAAAAATACAAAATGAGCCGGGCGTGGTGGTGCATGCCTGTAATCCCAGCTACTCGGGAGACTGAGGCAGGAGAATAGCTTGAACCCGGGAGACGGAGGTTGCAGTGAGCTGAGACTGCGCCATTGCATTCCAGCCTGGTCAACAAGAGTGAAACTCTGTCTCAAAAAAAATAAAAAAAGAAAAAGAAAAATGAAGCTCAAAGAAGTGAATTTATTTGCCCAAACATCACAGAGCTAATTGGTAGCAGAGTCTGGATGTGAATCAAAGTTGGTGTGATGACAGAGTCCAAGCTCTTTACCATAAAATGTGGTCTGTTCCCCAATGAGGTGGAATACATCATAGTCCTGAGAATCTGATCTGGTCCTGGGACACACCCTACCTTTTATTAAGTTTACAACTCTGAATGGCTTGCCGTGTAAATGGCCGAGACCATAATTATACACTGGCTTTGGTGCCATATTATTTTCAAGGAAGGGGTGGAGGATCTTCCATGCTGAACTCTGCGGGTAGCTTTAGAAGGCCTCCTGTATGTGGGTTGGGTGGGATGGCTCATGCCTGTAATCCCAGCATTTTGGGAGGCTGAGGTGGGCGGATTGCTTGAGCTCAGGAGTTTGAGACCAGCCTGGGCAACATGGCAAAACCCCATCTCTACAAAATATACAAAAATTCATAGGGCAATTCACACGGCATGGTGGCATGCACCTGTAATCCCAGCTAGCTGGGGGCTGAGGCATGAGAATCTCTTGAACCCAGGAGGCGAAGGTTGCAGTTAGCAGAGATCGCACCACTGCACTCCAGCCTGGGTGACGAGCAAGACCCTGTCTCAAAAAAAAAAAAAAAAAAAAAAAAGCCTCCTGTATGTGTGCTATGGGGGAACCTTATGGGCCTTTTCCTGGTGATCACTTCTTAACACAGTCCTGGGTTATGTGGAAGGAAACATAGAAACCCAGCAAGCCAGGAGAAGCAGGAAACTTCAGTCTGAGGACCAAATCTAGCTCACTACTTGTTTTTGCAGGGTCCACAGGCTAAGAGTGGTTTTTATTCTTAAATGGCTGAAAACAGAAATAAAGAATAATGCCAAGTCAGGCAGATTGCTTGACGCCAGGAGCTTGAGACCAGCCTGGGTGATACACAGAGAACTTGTCTCTTCAAAAATAAATAAACAAAAGAAAATTAGCCGGGTATGGTGGTGCATGTCTGTAGTCCTGGCTACTTGTGGGGGCTGAGGCAGAAGGGTCACTTGAGCCCAAGAGTTCAGAGGTTACAATGAGCTAGGATTGTCCCCACTGAACTCCAGGCTGGACAACTGAGTGAGATGCTGTCAGAAAAAAATTTTTTAAATAAATAAACAAATGAGTGGATAGAGGGATGGCTGACCCAAGTCAAAAAAAGGGAGACTCCAATCACAAAGAGCCCCAGTGGAAGGGGGTGTGGTGAGAAGCTGAAGCTGCTGCCTGGGTGATGGAAGAGGCAGAAGATGGGGGCAGAGCCAGGCCCGCAACACAGTGCAGGGCAGATAAGATCAGGCTGCCAGCCTCCTCCGTTGTTCCTGATGGGAAGTCAGGTGACCTGGCGAGGTTCATGTTCCTGGAGCCTCTTGAGAGTTCCAGTCCAAGTGGACTCATGCCACAGGCCTGGGCGCTAGGGCAGCACATCCACCATCCCCTCCCCTCCCCCTTCTCCCAACAATATCCTTTCTGCTTAATGCAGGGCTGGGCTAAAGGCCTAAGCAAGGCTCCCACTGTCCCATCCTTCACTTTGCAGATAGCTTCTTGGTCCAGAAAAGGTCTTTGTACATACACATGTGTCTCTGTCCCAATTTCCAAATGAGCAGGGCAAGACATACCCAATGCTTAGGTGGCTACTGTTGTTTGACTGACACTGGGTTCAGCTGAGGTGGAAAGGAAGTGTTCCCATGGACAGGGAGCTCAGAGCCGCCTTGAGGGAGAAAGACACTGTTGCTCTGTTATGAGGTACGTGCAGAGTAAATAAGGAAGTGGTGAAAAGCCTGTGTTTTTAACTGTCTGGGGAATGAGGGACTGCTATGCATCTTTGAGGCACTAATGTCTCACCTGCAACGTGGCTATACTTATGTAGTAGACGCTGTCTTTTTCTGTTTTCTGTACCCCAGGCACCTAGAATACCACTTCTCCACCCCTCATGCCTCTTGTCTGGCTGAATCCTTTAGTGGTTTTGCCCAGGGATCCTCCAAAACTCAGAACAGGGAAGCTTCAGAGCTGCCACCTCATCCTGCATGTAGATTTCAGCTCAGAAAGAATGAGATCATGATGAAATGTGGCCGAAAAGCTTGCAAGGAAAATAGAGTAAAAAGCAAAAACCCTGGGCAATCCCAGCTGGGGGCCTAGTACCAACCAGTCTGGACAGGTGGCCTTCTCAGCTGTTGGGTGAGCACAGCAACTAAAAATACCCCGATTTCAATGCGACCATTTCTAGCCGCTGCCAGTGGCTCTCCCTTTCCTCTTTTCCCTTTTAGAACAAACAATGCATCCAGGTCCTGAAAATAATGTTTCCCTTCCTGCCTATTTGTACTTCCCCGGCCCCTCCATTCCTGTGTAGGGCAGAGGTCAGCTCTGAGAGAGGGGGAAGAATGAGCGAGGGGCTGGCCTCGGCTGCTGAGCTCACCAGGTCAGGAGCAGTGGGGCCTATTTTGGCTGAGGAGGAAACTGAGAAGCAGGGAGAGGAAGTGGTGGTTTCTGCGCCTGTGTGTCTTTCTATATATAGACATTCACAGGCTACCACGTACCAGTGAGCCTCTGGGACTGTGAAACTTCAGGGTCAGCAGGCTTCAGGCAGGCTACAGAACAGGGCAGGGTGACGCAGGAGCAGATTACTGAAGGAACAGGTGGTGCTGAGTAGCACCACAGTGGGGGCAGCTTTTAGCATCGTGTGGTTACTGTTCTGTTTTGTGTGTGTGTGGTTTTTTTTTTTTAGATGGAGTTTCACTCTTGTTGCCCAGGCTGGAGTGCAATGGCATGATCTTAGCTCACTGCAACCTCCACTTCCCGGGTTCAAGCGATTCTCCTGCCTCAGCCTCCCAAGTAGCTGGGATTATAGGCACCTGCCACCGCAGCCAGCTAATTTTTGTATTTTTAGTACAGACGGGGTTTCACCATGTTGGTCAGGCCAGTCTCAAACTCCTGACCTCAGGTGATCCACCTGCCTCAGCCTCCCAAAATGCTGGGATTACAGGCGTGAGCCACCATGCCCGGCCCTGTTCTGTTCTTTGACTATAGCCAAAGAAAAAGAAATCAGCAATCCACAGCTCTCCAGCCTGTCCTTCTGTGAGAACTGACCCTGACCTGCAAGAGGGTGGCTGTGGAGCCTACAGCAACTCCTCTACTTCAAGGAATACGACTCAAAAGGCAAACACTTGGAAGGACTCAGCAAGACCCTAGCTCACCGCTACCAGACTTGTCCACCTCTGTGTCTTCCTCTATGTATCACCTTGGGCAGATCCTAAACTGTCTGGGCATGAAGTTCCTCATTTATAAAGTGGGCTAATACCCAAACTGAGGATTAAGTGAGCTAAATGGTTTATAAAATGGTGACCACAATGCCTGGCCTATGGAAAGTCCTTGGTACAGAGTGGCTAACGGCCAGGCACTGTGGCTCACGCCTGTAATCCCAGCACTTTGGGAGGCTGAGGCAGGCAGATGGCTTGAACTCAGGAGTTTGAGATCACGTTGGGTGACGTGGTGAAACCTCATCGCTACAAAAAAAATCAAAAAATGATCTACAAAAAATCAAAACATTAGTCGGGCATGGTGGCACACGCCTGTACTTGGGAGACTGAGTTGGGAGGATGGCTTGGGCCCGGGAGGTGGAGGTTGCAGTGGGCCGAGATCTCACAACTGTGCTCCAGCCTGAGCGACAGAGCAAGACCTTGTCTCAAAAAAAAAAAAAAAGAGAAAACCTAAGGTCGCACCTATTATTGGTTGATTTAGGAAATGAACCCTGGTCACCCACTTCCTAGCCCACAGTAGTTTTCTCTAGGTCATTTTTTTAGAGATGGAGTTTTGTTCCCCAGGCTGGTTTCAAACTCCTGGACTCAAGTGACTCTCCTGACTTGACCTCCCAAAGTGCTACAATTACAGGCAAGGGCATGGTGCCTGGCCTAGATGGTCTCTTGAAGCCCTTTGCTGCTTGGCATATGTATGCCTCTGTGTGTGCGTGTGTGGTGGGCAAGGAGAGCAGGGAGGAAAGGGAACAAACAGAGTTGGTTTTACAAACCCCTGTCAGCCTCATCATAAAGAAATCTTTGGTATTTGGTATATCTTCATCCTCTGTCTCCAGGATTTACGTGTGAATTGCTTAACATGGGGGTGCAGGAGTTGGGAGGCTGGTGGTCGGGAAGAATTTGAGGAAAAAAACAGCCTTCAGGAAAGGGGAGGAGACACGAAGAGAGAAGAGATACCAGAAATCTACCCTTACCTCCACTTAATGGTTAGATGTAATCTTCAGACCCAATTGTACAAGAGGGAAGATAAACCAGTATCTCCTCTGCATAGATTTTTACATGGAAAATTCCAGTTTCAGGGACCTATGTGAAAAGTTCTGAGAAAGAACAGGTCCAAGGTAGCACCTGGGAGTGGTGGGGAGATGTGCCTGACGGCACTTCCCCTTCTTAGAGGGAGCTCTTCCAGCCTTGGGGAAGATGGACTAGTACCTGCCTCTCTTGTAGCTGCCTTCCAGCAAAGCACTCAAACCCAGACGGGCATTTTAGGAATAAAGCCAGCAAAGCCTTTTCCTTAATCTTAATTTAATCTTCTTAAATTATTTGACCCATCACCAGCCCAGACCCCAGCTGATGTCTACCCAAGCATCTGGTAATGTGTGGGTGGCGGGGGAGACAGCTGATGGCCACAATGGCCCTAAAGACTACTACCATGCCCTACTGGCCAGGGATGTTCAATATTCTCCAAGGCACAGAAGAGTCCCACACAATGAGGAATTGTCAATGCCAACAGTAAACCCCAGTCAGAAACACTACTACTTTGATTCCCATTCGAAATACCAGTCATGCTCAACATTTTTTATAGAAAACAGCCACCAGAGGCTAAGCACGAGGGTTCATGCCTGTAATCCCAGCACTTTAGGAGGCCGAGGCGGGTAGATGACTTGGACTTGAGGTCAGGAGTTTGAGACAAGACTGGCCAATATGGCAAAACCCCGTCTCTACTAAAAATAAAAATTAGCTAGGCATGCACCCGTAATTCCAGCTCTTAGGGAGGCTGAGGCAGGAGAATTGCTTTAACCCAGGAGGTAGGGGTTGCAGTGAGCCAAGACTGTGCCACTGCACTCCAGCCTGGGTGATGAAGTGAGACACCATCTCAAAAAAAAAAAAAAAAAAAAAAAAAACCAGCCACCAGTTCCCAAGTCCTTCAGCAGGAGACAGAAAAAGCGTTCCTGGAGGGTGAAGAGCCCTGCCAAACTCCAGGTCTTCCTCTGGATCCCTAAGCAATTAAGAACAAATGATAGTTCTTTAGGTTTGTTTTGGTTTTATTTTTTTCCACTCTCAAAAATAAGAGCTTATAAGGCAGAATAAGCAAGTAGCTCTGGCTGGGTGTGGTGGCTCACGCCTGTCATCTCAGCACTTTGGGAGGCTGAGGTGGGTGGATCACTTGAGGTCAGGAGTTCGAGACCAGCCTGGTCAACATGGTGAAACCCCATCTCTACTAAAAATACAAAAATTAGCCAGACATGATGGCGTGTGCCTGTAATCCCAGCTACTTGGGAGGCTGAGGCAGGAGAATTGCTTGAACCCGGGAGTTGGAGGTTGCGGTAAGCTGAGATCATACTACTGCACTCCAGCCTGAGCATCTCAAAAGAACAAAACAAAACAAAAACCAAGTAGCTCTCTAGACACTGGCTTGCTTCCTAATATTAGTATCTGGAGGGCTAACAACAGGTCCCAGGAGGGCAAAGGAACATGATGCTGGCATAACTGATGCCCACCTGTTCCTGACCACCCAAAGGGCATGAGTAGGAATAGAGACAGACGGACAAGGAAAGGACTGCTAACTTTATGACTCAGTCACACAGAAATTCTAGGCAACCTTAGAATAACTGGCGAGGTGGTGGGATGCAGCCCAACCCGTGGTGACCTTATATGCTCAGGAACAACTTGATAGGCTGATGTAAATAGAAACACCAGACCCTCAGGGGCCTAGAGAAAAGCAGGCTCAGCCATGTCCTCAAAGCGGTGCCTCCAGTATAAGACTGGTGACTCTGCTGTGGGATCCTCGCTCAGCTTACCCCACAGCCCTGGTCTCCTCCCTCCTGCTGGACTCCCACCCCGCTCAGCCAGGGATCCACGTACCTGATAAAATAGCAGCAGAAGATAAGGCTGAGCATGAAGACAAAAATGCCCGTGCCGAAGATAACCATATAGATGTTGAGCGGAAGGTCTTGGAAACTGATGGGTGGCATGGAGCAGGACTTGTTGGTGCTAACCAGTCCCAGGCCACAGAAACACCCTGCAAAGGGAGAGGAAAAAAAAAATCATTAGGGTTGGAAATTTACTGCTGGGCTGATAGCACTGTGTCAGCAGGACAGAAATAATTGGCAGGCTCTGCGCACCTAAGCCTCAGATTCAGTGGCTCCAGTTTTATATCCTAGTTCTAACACTTACTAGCTATGTAATCTTGAGTAAATCTGATCTACAAAATTGAATACTATCCAAAATACTTAAAACAATATCCCCATCTAAGAAATAATAAATTCAGGCAAGCTGGGTTCAATGGCTCACGCCTGTAATCCCAGTACTTTGGAGAGGCTGAGGCAGGTGATCTCTCGAGGCCAAGATTTCAAGACCAGCCTGGGCAACACACAAGACCCCATCTCTACAAAAAATAATAGAAAAATTAGCTGGGCATGGTAGCGCATGTACTACCATGTAGTCCCAGCTACTCAGGAAGCTGAGGTGGGAGGATCACTTGAGCCCAGGAGTACAAGGCTGCAATGATCGGTGATTACACCACTGCACACCAGCCTGGGTGACAGCGTGAGACCCAATCTCTATTTAAAAAAAAAAAAAAAGAATTTAGGCAAGAGCAGAAACTGGAGAACTTAATTCTATCAGGTCAGAACCCATATAGCCTTAGCTGAGAAATTATTATTTGGGTTCTAACTCCCCGCTCCCTAGCTAGCCATATGACCTTTAAGAAGTTACCTCTAAGCTTCACTTCGTTATATAAAAACAAGCAAAATAGAGAGAGGACTAAAAATGAGTGTGTAAGAAATATGCTTTGTAAATTGCAAAGGACAATTGCAAAGGTCATTTGTCATTATTAAGCCACCTGCTCCAGAAGACAAGCTGTGCCAGGACTAGAATAGAAATTGTTCACTCCAAGTCCTGGGCCAGCATTCCAGAAAGTGGCGATGGGGGTGGGGAGGAGGTTGCAACTTCCCTTACTGTGGTCACCTTCCCTCTTTCTACTCAAAGCCTCAATGTGCGGTCCCAATGGCAACAGCATCCTCTGGGAGCTTTTTAGAAACGTACACTCTCGGGTCCATCCCGGCCTACATGAATCAGGACCTATGCTTTTTTTTTTTTGAAACAGAGTCTCGCTCTGCTGCCCAGGCTGGAGGGCAGTGATGAGATCTCGGCTCACTGCAACCCCTGCCTCCCAGGTTCAAGAATCCTAGATTCTCCTGCCTCAGCCTCCCGAGTAGCTGGGATTATAGGCGCATGCCACCATGCCTGGCTAATTTTTGAATTTTTAGTAGAGATGGGGTTTCACCATGTTGCCCAGGCTGGTCTTGAACTCTTGACCTCAGGCGATCCACCCACCTTGGACTCCCAAGGTGCTGGGATTACAGGCATGTGCCACGGCACTCAGCCAGGACCTACGTTTTAACAAGCTCCTCAGGTGATTCCCCTGCACATTCAGTTTGAAAAGCACTGGCCAGCCACTAGATGCGTCCCTTCTCACAGGACTCAGGGATAAATACTGACTGGCCTACCCATCATGATAGTCACTTCTCCCTTTCCCCCTTGCCAGTATTTTATGTTCAGGTGGGTATGTGACCAGGTTCTGAGCAAAGAAACAAAGAGATCTGCTGGGAAAGGAACTTCGTTTGTTTTTGGAGACGAGGTCTCACTCTGTCCCTGCAGGCTGGAGCTCAGAGGTATAAACATGCCTCACTGTAGCCTCCAAGTCCTGGCCTCAACGAGATTCTCCTGCCTCAGCCCCACAAAGTGCTGGGACTATAGGCATGAACCTATAGTCATAGCGGGGGGCCGGGTGGGATCATGTCTCTCAGAGACACCTAGAATTGTGATAGCCAAGCTATAGCTGGAAAGAGAGCAGCCCAGTAGAAAGTCAAATGACTTGACCAGGCGTGGTGGCTGGTGGCTCACGCCTGTAATCCCAGTACTTTGGGAGCCCGAGGCGGGTGGATGGCTTGAGGTCAGGAGTTTGAGATCAGCCTGGCCAACATGGTGAAACCCCATCTCTATTAAAAAATTAGCTGGGCATGGTTGCACACATCTGTAATCCCAGCTAATCCGGAGGCTGAGGCAGGAGAATCACTTGAACCTGGGAGGCAGAGGATGCAAGCGAGCCGACATCATGCCACTGTACTTCAGCCTGGGAGACAGGGAAAGACTCCATCTAAAAAAAAAAAAAAGGTAAAGTAAAATGGCTGAGGATGGCAGAAGGGAAAGGGAAAGAGAGGAGTCCTTGATGAATGAGAGAGCTGGAATTTGCTGTCCATTGCTACATCCTAAGCATATTCTCATGCTATCAATTTAATCTTTGTACTGCCACAGTAAAGGTTACTTCCCCCACCAATGGGAAAAAGACTCAATCATTTAGTAACCTGCCCACAGTCAAATAGCTAGGAAAGTCCAGCTCCAAAGCGTTCTCTGTACCCAGGCCTTGGGTTCCAGGCACTTTCCTGACATCTTGGAGCCAGATGCATTCACATGCCACAGAATTCTATACGCTAACGACCAGTGCTACCACAACTCAGCAGAACGCTGGCTTGAAAGACTGGAAGCCAACTTGGACATCAGTCCTCTTCATCCCTTACTGGTGAGTATACAACGAGCCTCCATTCAAACCTCTTTCAGACTGTGTCCAATTCTACTGCCACAGCCCTATTGCAAACACTCATCACCTCCTACTGTTTCCTAGTTGATGTCATCCCTGTTTCTAGTTCCTTCTCTCATTTACCCCACATGCCTGACACATCCTCCTAGTTGCTTTTTTTTTTCTTCTTCATTTTTTCTTTGGAAAGAGTCTTGCACTGTATCACCCAGGCTAGAGTGCAGTGGCACTATCTTGGCTCACTGTAACCTCCGCCTCCTGGGTTCAAGCAATCCTTCTACCTCAGCCTCCTGAGTAGCTAGGACTACAGGTGTACACCACCACACCTGGCTAGTTTTTGTATTTTTAGTAGAGACTGGGTTTCACCATGTTGTACAGGCTAGTCTTGAATACCTGACCTCAAGTGATCCACTCGTCTTGGCCTCCCAAGAAAGTGCTGGGATTACAGTGCATGAGCCACTGTGCCCCGCCCCCTCCTAGTCGTTTTGATCTTGTATTTTCCAAACTCATGACTGGCTTCAAGTCCTCCTAAAACATTCACCCTGTCCCTTCACAACTTCCTACTTAAAAGTTCTCAAATACTATCCCACGTGGGTCAGTCTTTTTCACTATTTCTTGTCCCACCTTGTCCTTACCTGCTTCCCTTTGTTCACACAGCTTTCCCTGCCTGAAACGCTCTCTCTGAGGCCCATCAAGCCTGTGATAGTCCAATAACCTCTCTTCCTTGAACTCTACAGCACTCATGACCTCCATCATTTGTTCTGGCCCCTGCTCACTCAGTAACTGTCTTACATCATTCAGTTACTGTAACTCAAATGTGCACTAATCATTGATTATATGATAAGTACTATTATAAGAAAGCAGAGACTGGGTGTGGCGGCTCACACCTGTAACTCCAGCACTTTGGGAGGCTGAGGCAGGAGGACCGCATGAGGCCAGAAGTTCAAGACTAACCTAGGCAACACAGTAAGACCCCACCTCTACAAATAATAATAATGATAAATTAGCTGAGTGTGGTGGTAAGTGCCTGTAATCCCAGCTACTCGGGAGGCTGAGATGGGAGAATCACTCGAGTCTGAAAGGTCGAGGCTGCAGTGAGCCACGATTGCACCATTGCACTTAGCATGGGCCATAGAGTAAGACCTTGTCTCAAAAAAAAAAAAAGAAAAAAAAAGGACAGAAGAATGATTAGATGATCTTACCACATAGGAAAAAAAGACACAAAGATTTTCACCATAGAAAGTGAGGCTCAGGCCAGGCGTGGTGGCTCACGCCTGTAATCACAGCACTTTGGGAGGCCGAGGTGGGCAGGTCACCTGAGGTCGGGAGTTCGAGACCAACCTGGCTAATATTGTGAAACCCTATCTCTACTAAAATACAAAAATTAGCTGGGTGTGGTGTCTGGCGTCCGTAATCGCAACTACTCGGGAGGCTGAGGCAGGAGAACTGCTTCAACCTGGGAAGCGAAGGTTGCAGTAAGCCAAGATCGTGCCACTGCACTCTAGTCTGGGCAACAGAGACTCCCATCTCAAAAAAAAAAAAAAAAAAAAAAAAAAAAACCTGGGCATGGTGGTGCACGCCTGTAGTCCCAGCTACTTGAGAGGCTGAGGCAGGAGAATCAGTTGAACCTGGGAGGCAGAGGCTGCAGTGAGCTGAGATTGTACCACTGCACCCCACGCTGGGCGACAGAGCGAGACTCCATCTCAAGAAAAATAAAAAAAGCCTGAACCTCCTAGGTTTGCTGACTCCAACTTGGACTTTTGTATATTCTCCAGTGTCTGGACTAGCCTAGAGTTTGGCTTGTTCTCAATAACTAGTTAACAGATAAATAATTCCCCATTTGCTTAAAATAACCTGGTCCCCTTGGCAAAACCTCCCACTTCAAAGCAGCAGGACTGATGTTTGGGAAAACTGCCCAGAAACTGCCCTCCGCTAATGGATCACCAGTCAACCAGCGAGTATGATTGAGGGCTTGCTTTATGCACTGACCTACACATTGTGGGAAAACAGAAAGTAAAAGTTCTTGTTCTGAAAGACTTTTTGATTAAGTTGAAATGAAAGAAATAATTAGCTACTAAACTTTGCTGTGCCCAACAGGAAGTCCCTTGTGTCTAGGCTCCAGCAGCGGTTAGAGAGAAAATGGTTTTCACCACCACTCCCACCCAAATATTTACTTTCTGTGGGTCAAAGAAGAACAATTTTCCATGAGGACATCATGGCAGACTGGCTAGAGTGACAAACTTCAGTCTATGCTGGAAAAGGGCCTTAGGACTTCCCTTCCAACGAGACCTGGTACTCCCAGCTGTCTTCTCACCTCCTTCCTCAGCAGTATTTGATGTTACAAGACGGTCTAAACCCCTATCTGCCTTAGTTCTTCCAGGCACCATTTATGAGCTGAAACCTTTGGTTTCCAGTTCTGAGAACTTGCAGAACCTGGTCAGAGCTATTACAGAGGATATCTGTGCACTCCACAAGCACGATGGCCCCCCATAAGTCTTCTGATCAGTTTATCCCCACCATCTTATCCCGTCTGATAAAGGCTTCCCCTTTATCTCCCCACTGATTGAATCAGTGAGCTTGGTATTTTACACGTTAAAGAGGTTGGTGGGAAGAGCGTAGTCAAGAGGAGATGGTTCATTTGCTTGTGTTACTATTAAAGAAACGGCAAAATAGTCTCTTGGTCAAAAGCTGACATTGCAGTAAGGTTTTTCTTTAAAACTATATAAGGACAGAGAATACCAGCCCCAGAAAAGAGGGACTCCAGGTAGTTTCTGAAGGCGTGGGGGAGGGGTTGCTTCTTCACTGGAGTCAAAGGACAGGATCTCTCAGTCACTTTTCTAAGAAGTGCAAAGAGGGCCAGAAGAGGTGGCTCCTGCATGTAATTCTGGCATTTTGAGAGTCTGGTGTGAGGATTGCTTGAGCCCAGGAGTTAAAGACCAGCATAGGCAATGTAGTGAAACCCTATCAGTAAAAGTAAATTAATTAATTAAAAATTAGCCAGTAGCCAGGTGTGGTGGCACACACCTATGGTCACAGCTATGCTGGAAGGCTAAGGCAGGAAGATCCCCTGAGCCTGGGAGTGGCAGGCTGCAGTGAGCCATGATCATGCCACTGCACTCCAGCATGGTTGTCGGAGTGAGACCTTCTCTCAAAAAACATTAAAATGGGCTGGGCACGGTGGCTCATACCTGTAACCCCAGCACTTTGGGAGGCTGAGGCGGGTAGATCACCTGAGGTCAAAAGTTCAAGACCAGCCTGACCAACATGGAGAAATCCCGTCTCTACTAAAAATACAAAATTAGCCGGCTGTGGTGGTACACGCCTGTAATCCCAGCTACTCGGGAAGCTGAGGCAGGAGAATCACTTGAACCTGGGAGGTGGACGTTGTGGTGAACGGAGATCGAACCATTGCACTCCAGCCTGGACAACAAGAGTGAAACTCCATCTCAAGAAAAAAAAAAAAAAAAAGCAGCAAGTCTAAAATCTGATATGAAAGGGGGCTGCCCAGAAAGGGCAGTGTTACTAACAGCTGCCTCGTTTCTCCCTAAGTCTCTGTTCCATTGTCTCCGCCAACCTATGAAAGCGTTGACATCAGAATGTCTCATCTCATCTGGCAGGCTGGGAGCAGGAATGACGTCAGACAAGGGCTGGCCAAGAAAGACCAGGAGATCTGGGAACTGCTTCTCTTTCCCAGCCAACGGGAATCTTTCCCAGATGCTAGGATGCACGGGCCTTCCTCAACCCCCATCCTCTGCCCCCTCTCCCACAAAACCGCCTATCACATACGGCTTGGTTCATTTTCAGGAAATGAGATCTGATCAGCAAAAGAAGGAAGGCGGGGTAGGGGGACGTGGGGTATACATGCTACCCAAACCATGCCTTAAAACAAAGCCTCTTGACATAATTAATCCAAGATCTGGCAGAAGTACTCTCAAGAATGATTTTTTTTCCCTTGTAACTAGCTCGCTTGCCATACTGAGAGATAAGACCAGCTGCTTCCCATCTCTCTCTCCCAGAAACTCTCCAAGCATCGGAACAACGCGGTCAAGAGTGGGACCCCAGGGAGGCTGGAGGAGGTGGGGTGGGGGGCGATTAGTATCCAAGGTTTTGAAGTGTCCCGCTCGGAAACACCTACATTTGGGTAGCTGGCTGAGGAATCAGACTCCAGCCTAACCCAGTATCACCTGAACCTCCAAAAAGCCTCAGGTGAAATGAACTAACTTAGAAGCGTCACCCAGGCCCGGGGAGAAATGGGGCGAGGGGTTGTCGGGTCTGGAGGTGCGGCCTTCACTTGGGCTCAGGAGCAGACACCCCAATCCGGCTTTGGGGCCAGAAAGCACGGCTCCCGCCAGGCCAGCCTGGCATCCCAGGGACAGCCGGGAGCGGAGCTCTCTGCAAGGGTTTATCAACTCAGGAAAACGGCTTTTTTTTTTAAAATGTAGTTTCATTCTTGTTGCCCAGGCTGGAGTGTAATGGCACGATCCTGGCTCACTGCAACCTCCACCTCCGGGGTTCAAGCGATTCTCCTGCCTCAGCCTCCCAAGTAGCTGGGATTACAGGCATGCGCTACCACGCCCAGCTAATTTTGTATTTTTAGTAGCGACGGAGTTTCTACATGTTGGTTAGGCTGGTCTCGAACTCCGACCTCAGGTGATCCGCCCGCCTCGGCCTCCCAAAGTGCTGGGATTACGGGCGTGAGCCACCGCGCCCGGCCGAAAGCGACTCTTTAATCCAGTCTTCCACAGGCACTAAGCCACCCCAGCAGCCCATGGGAAACCAACAAAGCCAGAGGAAGCCACCCCCGCGCCCCGTCCCGCACGCTGCACGGTATACATATTTACAATAGCCTGCAAAGTTTCAGGCCGGGAACTTGAGCTCCCTCTAGGAGATCCCAGCCCGAGCGCGGATTTAATTCTCCTCCAACAACCACAACAAAGAACAGAGTTTGAGCGCACAAAGGCAGGGGATGGGGGTAGAAGAGCGGGGCCGCCACACAAAGGCCGGGAACCCCTCGGCTCCCACGCCCCCGGCCCGCCGCCCGTCCGGAGGCCCCTTCCAGGCCCTGGAGTGAAACCTGGATAGTTTCAAATTCCGCGCTGTGCAGAACAGAGTGGGGCGCCAGGACGCCTTCTCGACCGTCCCATTTCAGGAGAAACTTGGTTCCCGAGGGAGGACCAGCGCGCTGCTGTCCGACCTTGCGCCTGGCGCCGCGGCTCCCACCAGCCCCACGTAGGCTCGGCCCTCGCCCTGGGGACTCACCGTTACACCACTGGAATGGGTGCATCAATGAAGTCGCGGTTGGCTTCCTAGGGCGAACGGACGCAGGCGGGGTGCCAGGAAGGCGGGGTGGGAGCACTAGTGGCGTGAGGGGCCGCAGGCGGGGTCGGGGCAGCGCGCTGCAGCCGCCCTGCTGGAGAAGTCGAACTCCCTCCGGAGTGGGGGGCTTTGGCGAGGCCGGTGTTCAGCCCAACAAAGAGGGACGAGGAGGAAACAAACAAAGTCCCGCGGAGCAGAGTCGCACGGAGCGCACGCGCCAAGGGCCCCTGGCTGGGGGAATGTGGGGCACCGCGGGGCGGGGGTGCCCGGGCGGCAGAAGCCCTCGGCCGGGGGAGGAGGGAAAACCTTTGCCGGAGGTACAGCTCGGGTTCAGTAGCGCGGAGGTGAGCTGGCTGGGGTTCCGAAACTGACACCCGGCGGTGCACACCCCCTCCCTTTTACTGCTCCCACCAGCCCCCCAGGAAAACTCCGCCCCTTGTTCGTCACCCGCCCTCCGACCAATCGGAGCCTTTCTCCTGCCCCCGGCTATTATTTGCAGGCCCGCCCTCCCTTCCCTGGAAGCCGGGAGGATCTTCGCACGGTGGGTCCCTCCCACTTCGTCTTGCCAGGCCTGGGGCAACTTCCGTCTGCACAGAAGGGAGCTGCGACGTGCGATGCCCCGGGGTGGGGGCCCGCCTTCTGCTCAGGGACACCAAAGCAAAGGAACAATTACTGACACGTTGTTTTCCGCCTACAGATCTGTTATTTATTTACTTAGGTATTTGGAGGCAGAGTCTCCCTCTATCGCCCAGGCTGGAGTGCAGCTGCACGATCTCAGCTCACTGCAACCTCCGCCTCTCGGGTTCAGGTGATTCTCCTGCCTCAGCCTCCGGAGTAGCTGGGATTACAGGCGCTCACCACCATGCCCAGATAATTTTTGTATTTTTAGTAGCGACGGACGGGGTTTCGCCATGTTGGACAGGCTGTTCTCGAACTCCTGGCCTCAAGTGATCCTCCTGCTTCAGCCTCCCAAAGTGCTGGGATTAGAGGCCTGAACTACCGCGCCCGGCCCTCTTTTTCTTTTTTGAGTTACAGTCTTGCTCTGTCACTCAGCTGGAGGGCAGTGGCGCAATCATAGTTCACTGCAGCCTCTAACTTCTGGGCCCAAGCAGTCCTGCCACCTTAGCCTCCCAAAAGAACCTGGGACCGCAGGTGCCTGCCACCAAGCCCAGCCACTTTTTAATTGTTTTGTATAGATGAGTGGTCTCACTGTGCTGCTCAGGCTGGTCTCAAGTGATTCTCCCGCCTGAGCCTCCCAGATTGCTGGGATGATAGGCATGAGCCGTGGCGCCCAGGACATTTCATTTCTTAATTAGATAATTACAAAAGCTTCCTAACTGGCCATTCTGATTCTAGTCTATAGCTCAGACTTTAGAGCCTACAAGAATCACTCCTACCTTTGAGATGTAACGTGCGGATTCTCAGGCCTTGAGCCCAGAGATTCTGATTCAATAAAGGGTGGACTCAGAAATTTTCATTTTAATGTGCCTTGTCTTCCCCACCCCTCAGATTCTCATGCGTCTATTGAAAGAAACAGTGCTCTGATTTCACTCTCAAGTTCATCCCTTCCGGTCACAGTTATCTTTCTAAAATGTAAATCTGAACATTTCTTTGCTTAATAACATTTGTTGGTCTCCAGTGTTTACAGAATAAAATTCTGTAAACTAGAGTGTGATATTCAAAGTGTTTCAGTCTAGACTCACTCCTATAATCTCAAAACTTTGGGAGGCTGAGGTAGACGGTTTGCTTGAGCTCAAGAGTTTGAGACCATTCTGGGCAACATGGTGAAGCCACATGTATAAAAAACACAAAAATTAGCTGGGACTGGTGGTGCGCACCTGCGGTCCCAGCTACTCTGGTGGCTGAGGTGGGAGAATCATTGGAGTTCAAGAAGTTGAGGATGCAGCTGCAGTGAGCTGTGACGGTGCCACTGCACTCCAGCCTGGGCGACAGAATGAGACTACTCTGTTTCAAACAAAAAAAAAATTTAAATAAAGTGTTTCAGTCTAGCCTTATTTGTTTCAGTCTTCCTCATACTCAAATACTCCCTTTCAGCACACACTATTCATCAGCCTTGTTGTTACTCTTCCTTGAACATAGTCTGTGTATATTCTTTCTGTTTTGTTGTTTTTATTTATTTAGAGACAAGGTCTGGTTCTGTTGCCCAGGTTGGAATGCAGTTGTGTGATCTTGGCTCACTACAGCCTCCACCTCCTGTGTTCAAGCCATCCTCCCACCTCAGCCTCCCGAGTAGCTGGCACTACAGGCACTCACCACTATGCCAGGCTAATTTTTTTTTATTTTTTTATTTTTTTATTTATTTTTTGTAGAGACTGGGTTTCACCACATTGCCCAGGCTGGTGGCAAACTCATGAGCTCAGGCTATCTGCCTGCTTTGGTCTCCCAAGTGCTGGGATTAATGGGTTACGCTATACATGTGTAGGGCTGGGGTTGTATCAGAACTCTACCTTCTTCTCAATTTTGCCGTGAACCTAAAACTATGCTGAAAAATAAAGTTTTTTTTTAAAAAGTGTGCATAATGGTAACTTATCCAATAGTTCTTTCTATTCATTGGCTCAGGGGAGAGGTGTGATGGGTGATCCTAATTTTATTGAGGCTCTCCTGCTAAGTGCCTCCAGCACCAGACTGTGAAAGAAGGAGAGCCTTTGAAGGGGAAATTGACAGGAAGTGAGGAACACCTCCCATCCCATTCCCCTTTGGACCAGAGGTTCTTGGTAGGAAAACACCCTTAAAGGTAGGAACGATGGAAATTCTTTTTTTGAAACGGAGTCTTGCTCTGTGTCGCCCAGGCTGGAGTGCAGTGGCTTGATCTCAGCTCACTGCAACCTCTGCCTCCCGGGTTCAAGTGATTCTCCTGCCTCAGCTTCCTGAGTAGCTAGGATTACAGGTGCAACAATTTATATTTTAAGCATGATATTTTAAGAATTCAATAGATCTCCCGAGGCACTTAAGGACTCCAATTTGGAAAAACTGGTGTATCCCTTCACACTCTCCTCACCTCGTCCCCCCTGGCCAGTGTGGCCACAGCATCTCAACTGATGGTTGACATTGGGAGTTATATGTTGGTAGAAGGGCTTTGGTTCTGGGCATCTTTGAAACGATTGGTTCAGTCCCAGCATTTTCCTGGACTGAAGGGTTCTATGGAAGATAAGCTGATTTCTCACATCATGTCAACTAAATTTAGATCTCTCACACTCCTCCACCCTCACCACCAGGTGACTTAGCTCCACCTGAGTCAGGAAGACTAGTCTGGTTTGCTGGGGAAGAAACTGAAACAGTAAAGAAGATAATGGGCCATATATTCAAAGCCACTTGATAAATATGAAGTAGAAATATGTTTCTAGGATGGGTGTGGTAGCTCACACCTGTAATCTCAGCACTTTGAGAGGTTGAGGTGAAGGAGCTTGAGCCAGGAGTTGGAGACCAGCCTGGACAACATAGCAAGACCCCATCTCTACAAAAAATAAAAATCAGCTGGGCATGGTGGCACATGCCTGTAGTCCCAGCTACTCCAGAGGCTGAGGTGTTCAAGGCTGCAGTGAGCTATGATTGTGCCACTAGACACCAGCCTGAGCAACAGAGCAAGACGAAAAGAAAAGAAAAGAAAGAAATATGTTTTAAAATCTTCTGTGGAAAGAGAAAAAATACTAAACCTCCAGAAAAACTTTTTTTTAATTAATTAATTTTTTATACAGGGTCTTGCTCTGTCACCCAGTGGTGCAGTGGTGACATCTCTACTCACTGCAACTTCCACCTCCCAGGCTCAAGCGATCCTCCCACCTCAGCCTCCTGACTAGCTGGGACTACAGGCACATACTACCATGCCTGGCTAATTCTCTGGGGTTTTGCCATGTTGCCCAGGCTGGTCTCAAACTCCTGAACTCTGGCAATCCCTCGGCCTTGGCCTCCCAAAGTGCTGGGATTACAGGCAGGAGCCACCATGCCTGGCCTAGAAAGGCTACTCAGGAGTCAAGGGATTCTTTTTATTCCCACTGCCCGACTCCAGCTTCCTCTTAGACACTCTGTGAGCCCCCCTCGTTTTAAGGCCTTGTGAACAGTAGAGAAACCCTCTGGAGAGAGGCAGTCAATTCTGTGGAGGTGCATGGGGGAAGAGGCCTGAATCACCTCCTTTCATCTTTAGTAAAATACCTTCTTTCATGGGCCTCCAAGTGCGGCCCGATAATGTAGCACAGAGAATGCTAACCATGGTTGGTTATAAAAAATGATACATGACTGGAGGCCATGGCTCACGCCTGTAATCCCAGCACTTTGTGAGGCCAAGGTGGGCAGATTGCTTGAGCTCAGGAGTTCAAGACCAGCCTGGGTAACATGGCAAAACCCCATCTCTACAAAAAGTACAAAAATTAGCTGGACGTGGTGGAGTGCACTTGTAGTCCCAGCTATTCAGGAAGCTGCGGCAGGAGGATGGCTTGAGCCTGAGAGGCAGAGGTTGCAGTGAGCTGAGATTGTGCCACTGCACTCCAGCCTGGGTGACAGGGTGAGACCCATTCCCCCCAACCCCCCACCAAAAAAAAGATATATAACCCCAAGTAAACATGTCATACCTCAGAATTAGACAAATTGTCACAATATTTTCCCAAACTTTTAAATTTGTGTAAGAAGCGTTTTCATGGGAGGAGCATGTAATTCTTTGAAGGTGTTGAGAGTCGTGCATTGTATATTGGGCAAATGAAGCCCTTCGCTTTTTCTTCTTCTTCTTCTTCTTCTTTTTTCTTTTTTTTTTTCTTTTGAGACAGGATCTTGCTCTGTCTCCCTGGCTGCAATTTTTATTCTTAGAAGATCTAGGCTTCCTCTGTGCAGATACCCTAGACGTCTCAGTAACGGGTTTTTTTTTTTTTTTTTTGAGACAGAGTTTTGCTCTTGTTGCCCAGGCTGGAGTGCAGTGGCACGATCTCGGCTCACCACAACCTCTGCCTACTGGGTTCAAGTGATTCTTCTGCTTCAGCCTCCTGAGTAGCTGGGATTACAGGTGTGCGCCACCACGCCCGGCTAATTTTGTATTTTTAGTATGTTGGTTAGGCTGGTCTCGAACTCCCGACCTCAGGTGATCCGCCTGCCTCAGCCTCCCAAAGTGCTGGGATTATAGGCGTGAGCCACCGCACCTGGCGAGTACTTGGATTTTTTTAGGGGATTGATGCAACTCTTGGCCGAAAGTATTCATAATCTACCCAGCAATGTCCCCAGGTCCTAGTCTGTGGTTCTCCAGGAAAACAAAGCAGCAATTTCCCACCCTTCCTGTCAGCTCGAAAACCACGTGGAAAATGCAATCAGAGAAAAAGGCATTGGTGTGACTAAGGAGGAAAACACTTTCTCTCTCTAGAAGCTGGGGCAGTTCTGGGACTGTGCCAGGGGCTTTTCTTAATTAAAGCATTTCTTTAGGGAATGCTCTGATGCTTTTCCTAAGTGTCAGCAGAGGCTGGGAGGAAACAAAGGCTATGGAGTTCAGGCGTACCTGGTTTCCCAGGAATTCCGCATAGTCCTGCTACATTTTGCTTTCTGGAACGAAGCCAACAGTCTGGCCACAGCTGAACCATCTCATGTATGAATGGAAGTGGAGATTTGAGAAAAAAGTGAAGGAGGGGAGAAGACCACCTTTTACTGACCACCCCTATCTGTGCTAAGCCCTGTGCTCAGGTCTTTGGATAGTTTCATTTATTCCTCAGCATAACGGTTAAGGGATTATCTTTTTTTTTTCTATAAGGTAAAATCAAAGCCCAAGAAGATTAGGTCTCACCAAAAATCACATAATTCTTGCCTAACAAAGATGAGCAAATAAAAGAAAGAAAAATAACAAAATTCTTTTTTTTTTTTTGAGACAGAGTCTCACTCTGTCGCCCAGGCTGGAGTGCAGTGGTACGATCTCGGCTCACTGAAACCTCCACCTCCTGGATTCAAGCAATAATCCTGCCTCAGACTCCCAAGTAGCTGGGACTAAGGTGCCCTCCACCATGACTGGCTAATTTTTGTATTTTTAGTAGATATGGGGTTTCACCATGTTGGCCAGGCTGGTCTTGAACTCATGACCTCAGGTGATCCACCCACCTCGGCCTTCCAAAGTGCTGGGATTGCAAGTGTTAGCCACCATGCCCCACCCAAAATCAGATAATTCTTAAGTGTTGGTGACAGAATTCCAACCAATCTCAGCCTCTCTCCATAAAGCACACATTTTCTCCAGCACTAGTGCAGTGATTAAGAGTAAGGCTTGCAGGAGGGATAGTATTAGGAGAAATACCGAATATAGATGATGGGTTGATGGGTGTAGCAAACCACCATGGCACATGTTTACCTATGTAACAAACCTGCACATTCTGCACATATACCCCAGAATTTAAAGTATAATAATAATTTTTTAAAAATCTAAAAATAAAGAGTAAGGCTTGGGACCAGGCACAGTGGCTCATACCTGTAATTCCAACACTTTGAGAGGCCAAGGTGGGTGGATCACCCACCAGGAATTTGAGACCAGCCTGGCCAACGTGGTGAAAAAACCCTGTCTCTACTAAAAATACAAAAATTAGCTGGGCATGGTGGCAGGCGCCTGTAATCCCAGCTACTTGGGAGGCTGAGGCACAACAATTGCTTGAGCTTGGGAGATGGAGGTTGTAGCTAGGTAAGATTGTGCCACTGCACTCCAGCCTGGGCAACAGAGTGCAAAAAAAAAAAAAAAAAAAAAAAAGAGTAAGGCTTGGGAGCCTGGCCTGGTATGAACTCTGCTAAACCTGTTTCCTCACCTATAAAATTAAGGCATGTTGGCAGGGCGTGGTGGCTCACACCTGTAATCCCAGCACTTTGGGAAGTCGAGGTGGGTGGGTCACCTGAGGTCAGGAGATTGAGAGCAGCTTGATCAACATGGTGCAACCCTGTCTCTACCTAAAATACAAAAAATAGCCAGGCATGGTGGTGCATGCCTGTAATCCCAGCTACTCAGGAGGCTGAGGCAGGAGAATTGCTTGAGTCCAGGAGGCAGAAGTTGCAGTGAGCCGAGATTATGCTATTGCACTCCAGCCTAGGCAACAACAGCAAAACTCCGTCTAAAAAAAAAAAAAAAAAAAAAAAATTAAAGCTTGTCGTAGAATCTACCACAGAGATTCTCATGAAGGACAAAATGTTTGAAAAACGCTTGGCATATGCCTTGCACATAAAAAGCCCCCAATGATGTTAGTTATTATTGTCCTTGAACTACATCATGAGGCATTATGGCTCAGAATATGCACGGGGATAGGAGTTGGTAGATTTAGCATATTTTAATTAGGATGCAGGATAAAAAAATTCTGTAAAAGTTACGGATGGGCACCATGGCTCATCCTTATAATCCCAGTGCTGTGGGAGGCCGAGGCGGGTGGATTGCTTGAGCTCATGAGTTTGTTTGTTTTTGTTTTTGTTTTTTTTGAGATGGAGTCTTGCTCTTGTTGTCCAGGCTGGAGTGCAGTGGCATGGTCTCAGCTCACTGCAACTCCGCCTCCCAGGTTCAAGTGATTCTCTTGCCTCAGCCTCCCGAGTAGCTGAGATTATAGGCACCCGCCATCATGCCTGGCTAATTTTTGTATTTTTTTTTTAAGTAGAGACAGGGTTTCACCACGTTGGCCAGGCTGGTCTCGAACTCCTGACCTCAGGTGATCCACCCATCTCGGCCTTCCAAAGTGGTGAAATTACAGGTGTGAGCCACTGCACCCAGCTGAACTCACGAGTTTGAAACCAGACTGGGTAACATAGCAAAACCCCACTTCTACAAAAGAAGACACACACACATACACACACACACACACACACACACACACACACACACACACACACATTAGCTGGCGTGGTGGTATGCGCCTGTAGCCCCAGCTACCCTGGAGGCTGAGATGAGAGGATCGCTTGAGCCTGGGAGGCAGAGGTTGCAGTGAGTCAAGATGGCACCACTGTGCTCCAGCCTGGGGGATAGAGCCAAAACTTGTCTCAAAAAAAGAAAAAACACAAAAAGTTGATGAGTTAAAAATAATGATAATAGTTAGGACACAGGCTGAGTCACTATGGTAGTTTGAAAATATGTCCACACATTCTTTGATAGTCCTCCCTTTAGAAGGTGGAGCCTAGTTCTCACACCCTTGAGCTTGGGCAGGATTTGGTGACTCTTTTTAAAAAAAGAAATTTATTTTAATTTTTTAATTTTTTTTTTTTTTTGAGATGGAGTTTCGTTCTTGTTGCCCAGGCAGGAGTGCAATGGCGCGATCTCAGCTCACTGCAACCTCCACCTCCTGGGTTCAAGCGATTCTCCTGCCTCAGCCTCCCAAGTAGCTGGCCACCAGGCCCAGCTAATTTTGTGTTTTTAGTAGACATGGAGTTTCTCTATTTTGGTCAGGTTGATCTTGGACTCCCGACCTCAGGTGATCTGCCTGCCTCAGCCTCCCAAAGTGTTGAGATTACAGGCATGAGCCACGGCGCCCGGCTGTATTTTTTTTTTTTTTTTTTTTTTTTTTGAGACGGAGTCTTGCTCTGTCACCCAGGCTGGAGTGCAGTGGCCGGATCTCAGCTCACTGCAAGCTCCGCCTCCCGGGTTTGCGCCATTCTCCTGCCTCAGCCTCCGGAGTAGCTGGGACTACAGGCGCCCGCCACCTTGCCCGGCTAGTTTTTTTGTATTTTTTAGTAGAGACGGGGTTTCACCGTGTTAGCCAGGATGGTCTCGATCTCCTGACCTCGTGATCCGCCCGTCTCGGCTTCCCAAAGTGCTGGGATTACAGGCTTGAGCCACCGCGCCCGGCGTATTTTTTGTTTTTAATTTTTTTTTTTTTCTTGAAACAGTGTCTTGCTCTGTCACCCGGGCTGGAGTGCAGTGGCTCAATTCTAGCTCACTGCTTCCTCCAACTTCTGGGTTCAAGCAATCGTCCCACCTCAGGCTCCCGAGTAGCTAGGACTATAGGTGTGCACCACCATGCCTGGCTGTTTATTTTGTTTTTGTTTTTTTGTTTTTTTTGGTAGAGATAGGGTCTTGCTATGTTGCCCAGCTGGTGTTGAACTCCTGGCCTCCCACCTTGGCCTCCCAAGGTGCTGGGATTACAGAGAACTTGGTGACTCTTCTAGCAAATAGAATGAACGGGAGGTGACAATGCTTGACTTGGGACTGGAGACTGGGTTATAAAAGTGCACTGCAGTTTCTTTCTAGGCCACTCCTTATTTCTGGTCATTTGCTCTGGGGGAAGCCAAGAACTGCCTCACAAAGACAGTCACCTGTGGAGAAGCCATGTGATGAGGAGCTGAAGTCTCTGACAACAGCCAGAGTGGATGAACGTGGGAGTGAATATTCTAGTCCTGAGCTAGCAGTTCTGGATGGCTGTGGTCCCCGCCAATACTCTGGCTGCGGCCTCAGAAGGAATCCTGAGGCAGCTGAGCTGCTCCTGAGTTCCTAACCCACAGAAACTATGAGACAAGAAATGTTTTTAAATGTTTTTAATTTTAATTTTAATTAATTATATAATTTGTATTTTTGAGACAGACTCTCACTCTGTTGCCCAGGCTGGAGTGCAGGGGCTCAATCTCAGCTCACTGAAACTTCTGCCTCCTGGGTTCAAATGATTCTCATGTCTCAGCCTCCCACCTAGCTAGGACTACAGGCATGCACCAGGATGCCAGGCTAATTTTTATATTTTTAGTAAAGACAGGGTTTCACCATGTTGGCCAGGCTGGTCTCGAACTCCTGGCCTCAAATAATCAACCAGTCTCGGCCTCCCAAAGTGCTGGAATTACAGATGTGAGGCACCACGCCAGGCCTAATTTTTATTTATTTATTTATTTATTTTTGATATGGAGTCTCGCTCTGTTGCCCAGGCTGGAATGCAGTGGCATGATCTGGGCTCACTACAACCTCCACCTCCCAGGCTCAAGTGATTCTCCTACCTCAGCCTCCCGAGCAACTGGCATTACAGGCACCCACCACCTCACTTGGCTAATTTTTGTATTTTTATTAGGGACAGGATTTCACCATGCTGGCCAGGCTGGTCTCAAACTGCTGACTTCAGGTGATTCGCCTGCCTTGGCCTCCCAAAGTGCTGGGATTACAGGTATGAGCCACTGTGCCTGGCCAATTTTTATTTTTAAGACAAGATCTCACTTTGTTACCCAGACTGGAGTGTACTGGTGTGATCATAGCTCACCACAACCTTAAATTCCTGGGCTTGACGAACATTCTGCCTCAGCCTCCTGAGTAGCTAGGACTGCAGGTGCAAGCCACTATGCCCAGCTAACTGTTAATTTTTTTTTTTTTTTGAAGAGATGGGTTCTTGTTATGTTGCCCAGGCTGGCATTGAACTTCTGGCCTCAAGTGATCCTCCTGCCTGGGCCTCCCATGTTTGTTGTTTCAAGCTACTGAGTTGTGGGGTAATTTGTTACTAAGCAATTGATAAATGATATAGCTACTGTAACAAAGAGACATAAAAATACCAGAGTGTTCCAACAATCCAGTTTATTTCTGTCTCGTAAATATTCCAAAGAAAGTAGAAAGTGCAGGGCAAGGAGGTGGTTCTGATTTACAAAGCCTTCGGGAGATCCAGGTTAATTTTCTATGTGGGTGTGTCCTGAGATGTGTCCCTTGTTCATAAGGTCTTGTCTGGCTCAACAGTTAGATATCTTACGTTCCAACTCAAAGGAAGGATACTAAAGAGCGAAGAAACGACATTTTCCTTATAAGAAACAGAGTATTATTTTTATTCACATTGCTGAGAACTTAGTCACTGCAAAGGAGGCTGTGGACTGTGGTCTCTAGCCCAATAGTTATGTATCTGGTTAAAGCCTGGGGCAGGTGTTTCAATAAAAGGAAGAAGGGGAGAATGGAATCTGATGGATGTCTAGAAATTTCTCCATACTTGAGTCCTGGTTTGGTTACTTTCTCTGTGACTTCCAGTGATTTACCTCTGTATCTCAGTTTTCTCATTTATAAAGTGAAGAATAAGATTGATTTTTGATTTTTTTTTTTTTGGTAGCTTAACCTTTTCCCTCCCTCCCTCCCTCCCTCCCTCCCTCCCTCCCTCTCTCCCTTCCTTCCTTCTTTCCTTCCTTCATTCTTTCTTTCGATGGAGTTTTGCTGTTGTTGCCCAGGCTGGAGTGCAATGCCACCATCTTGGTTCACTGCAACCTCTGCCTCCCAGGTTCAAGTGATTCTCCTGCCTCAGTCTCCCTAGTAGCTGGGATTAGAGGCGCGCACCACCATGCCCGACTAATTTTTGTATTTGTAGTAGAGACGATGTTGGCCAGGCTGGTCTTGGACTCCTGACCTCAGGCGATCCACTGGCCTCGACCTCCCAAAGTGCTGGGATTACAGGAGTGAGCCACCGTGCCCAACCAGCTTAACCTTTTTTTTTTTTTTTTTTTTTTTTTGAGATGGAGTCTCACTCTGTTGCACAGGCTGGAATGCAGTGCAGTGGTGAGATCTTGGCACACTGCAGCCTCCACCTCCCTGGTTCAAGCGATTCTCTTGCCTCAGCCTCCCAAGTAGCTGGGATTATAGGTGCCCACCACCATGCCCAGCTAATTATTATTATTATTTTAAGTAGGGACGGTGTTTCACCATGTTGACTAGGTTTCTTGAGCTTCTGACCTCAAGTGATCTGCCCACCTCGGCCTCCCAAAGAGCTGGGATTACAGGTGTGAGCCACTACACATGGCCCATAGCTTAGTCTTTTAATGCAGTCATTTTTTAAAAAAGAGATGGGGTCTCACCATGTTGTCCAGGTGGGAATGCAGTGGCTATTCACAGGCATGATCCCACTACTGATCAGCACAGGAGTTTTGACGTGCTCCGTTTCTGACCTGGGTGGGTTCATCCCTCTTTAGGCAACCTGACAGCCCTCAACTCCCGGGAGGTCACCATACTGATGCCAAATTCAGTGTAGACATTTAATTGGCATAGGGCACTGCAGCCTAGAACTCTTGGGCTCAAGCAATCCTCCCGCCTCAGCCACCTGAGTAGCTGGGACACAGGCATGGGCCACTGCACCCGGTTCAGGTGCAGTAACATACTTAATTAAATTAATTAATTAATTAAAATATTTAATTGAGGTGAAATGTACAAACTGTAATATAAAAAATGAAAATATCCGGCATGGTGGCTCATGCCTGTAATCCCAGCACTTTGGGAGGTTGAGGCAGAAGGATGGCTTGAGCCAGGAGTTTGAGACCAGATTGGGCAACTTGGTGAGATCCCATCTCTACAAAAATAAAAGCATTAGCTGGGTTTGACGGTGAGCACGTGTAGTCCCAGCTCCTTGGGAGTCTGAGGCAGGAAGGTTGCTTGAGCCGGGGAGGTCAAGGCTACAGTCAGCTTTGATCATATCACTGCACTCCCATTCCAGCTGCAGTGACAAAGTGAGACTGTGTCTCTAAAATAATTTTTAAAATGTAAAAAAATAAAAATAGAGCTGCTTTGTTTGAATCACAGTGGGATTTCTCTCTTTGTCCCCCTTCCACATCAGTGGCCCCGTTGAAAGTTATTTAAAATACTAGGGCTCTGCCAAGCATAGTCCGAAAATCACCAAACTAGGAGTTCTCCTGGATTCCTTCCAGTTCTGGTATTTTTGAGGTTGTCATTCACCTTTGTGCCTGAACTGGGTTGGATCACAGCCTTGTCTTGCTTGGCTGCTGTGAGCTTTTTGTACCTGGCATGCATTGGCTGAGGAAAATGCCCTGGCCTTCCAGCCTCACGTCACTTCCTTTCACCCCTCATGAGGAAGGGGCATACCTCTCCTTTCTCCTAATGCAAGGGAGGGTCCCCTTCCTCCCGGGACCAGAGGTCAAAGTGCGGTGGGGCTGAGATGGAATGCCAGTATGCGTCCCCCCACCGACCTCTGCGCTGCACCCCTCTCCTGGTGTTGGACTTGCAGATTGTTGGAGCGGACTCTGCCTCTCTTCCCTGGTTAATGTTTTTACTCACCCTCTGGCCTCGTCCTCTTGTAGGCTGCCATTGGTGTAGACTGGAATTAAGAGCTCAGGCTCTGTCAAGGTTATAGACTGAGGATGTGAATTTACCCAGCCCCAACTCAGTTTGTGAGTAAACTCCAGGGGCCAGAGAGGAGGGGCCTGAATTCATCTCAGTATCTCTCCAGAACACAAACTGCTCCAGAGAAAGTTAACCAGGAGGAGCGGGCATTTGGCCTTTTCCTGGGCAGACCTTCAGAAAGAAGCCTGCCTGGGAACTGATAAACACATCTCCCTCTCTGGTTCCCAAGGACAGGGCTTGGCCTCTATCCACTTGTTTCCAAAGTTCCTTCCTGAGTGGCCTGCCAGTGTTAGCTACCTTCTCCCAGGCTGGCTCCAGTTGCTGGGTGGGAATCCGGCTGGGGGCTGAAGTGTCTGCTGTACCAGGGAAAACAACATCTTAGGCCATTCTGAAGGCCGGCAACCACTGCCCAAAACTAAGAACATTCCCAGAATGGCTGGGAGAGGAGTGGGGATTGGGAGAAAAAGATGAGAGAAGGTGAACTAGCCTGAGTTTCTTTCTTTTTTTTTTTTTTTAGATGGAGTCTCACTCCGTTGTCCAGGTTGGAGTGAAGTGGTGTGATTTTGGCTCACTGCAAGCTCTGCCTCCTGGGTTCAAGTGATTCTCATGCCTCAGCCTCCCAAGTAGCTGGGACTACAGGTGTGTGCCACCATGCCTGGCTAATTTTTGTATTTTTAGTAGAAATGGGGTTTCACCATGTTGGCCAGGCTGGGCTTGAACTGCTGACCTCAGGTGATCTGCCCACCTTGGCCTCCCAAAGAGCTGGGATTACAGGGTGAGCCACTTCGCCTGGCCTAGCCTGAGTTCTTAAGATGAAGAACTCAGATGAATTCTTAAGATGAATACTTTTTTTTTTTTTGAGACAGGATCTTGCTTTGTCACCCAGCTTGGAGTGCAGAGGCTTGATCACAGCTCACTGCAACCTCCAACTCCTAGGCTTATGCCATCCTCCTGCCTCAGATTCCCAAGTAGCTGGGACTACAGGCATACACCACCACACCTGCCAATTTTTGTTTTTTGTAGAGACAAGAGTCTCTCTTTGTTTCCCAGGCTGGTCTTGAACTCCTGGCCTCAAGTGATCCTCTTGCCTTGGCCTCCCAAAGTGCTGGGAGTACAGGTACGAGCCACAACACCTGGCCTCCCTTTCAACTTTTTAAGAGAAACCAGAACCCAAAATTTCATGTCAAGTTTTCTAGTATTGAAGCAGTGTACAGAAAACAAAACACCCTCTTCTGTAGGCTTTGTTCTTGGGCTTTTCGTTTGCAACCCCTGGTTTAAAGCCTTTGCGAGATACATCCTTCTCCGTGTACTTTTGCTTCACGAATGACCAATTTCTCAAATGATGTTAGAGATGAGTTTTGTCGTTTGTAATCAGTGGCTAGATTTCTGTGGAGAAAGGTCTTCATAGTTAGTCAAGGGGCTTATTAGATCCCTATTGCTGCTGTGGTAAATAACCACAAACTTAATGGCTTAAAGGACACAAATTTATTCTCTTATTTATTCTCTCTATTGCTGCTGTAGTAAATAACCACAGACTTAATGGCTTAAAGGACACAAATTTATTTTCTTAGGTAGGTAGGTCAGAAGTCTGACACAGATCTCATTGGGCTAAAATCAAGCCTGTCGGTAGGGCTGTGTTGATGAAGAGTCAAACTCTGTAAAATACTTAAAGAGGTTTATTCTGAGCCAAATATGAATGACCATGGTCAAAGGGACAGTCTCAAGAGGTCCTGAGAATATGTGCCCAAGGTCATTGGGTTACAGCTTGGATTTATGCAGACATAAGACATCAATTAGTATGTGTGAGGTACACATTGGTTCAGTCTGGAAAGGCAGGACAACCCGAAGCAGGTCTTACAGGTCACAGATGGATTCAAGGATTTTATGATTGGCAATTGGTTGAAAGAGTTATTATCTAAAGACCTGGAATCAATAGAAAGTGGTGTCTGAGTATAGGTAAGGGTGTGCAGAGATGAGAGTTCTTATTATGTAGATGAAGTCTCATAGGTGGCTGCCCCTAAAGATAATAAATGGCAAATGTTTCCTATTTAGACCTTTAAAAGATGCTACACTCCAGCTAATCTCTTCAGGATTGGGAGGGTCTGGAAGAGGAAAGATCTAGTTAATACAGATTATTATTATTATTATTAATTATTCTTTTGAGACCTCACCTCACTCAGTTGACCAGGCTGGAGTGTAGTGGCACAATTTTGGCTCACTGCAACCTCTGCCTCCCAGGTTCAAGCAATCCTTCCACCTCAGCCTCCCAACTACCTGGGACTACAGGTATGCACCATCATGCCTGGCTAATTTTTGTATTTTTTGTCTTCCTATACTGCCCAGGCCGGTCTCGAACTCCTAGGCTCAAACGATCTGCCTGCCTTGGCCTCCCAAAGTGCTGGGATTACAGATGTGAGCCTCCGCACCTGGCTATTTCCTTCTTTGCCTTTCATATAATGTTGTGCCAGAGTCAGGTTGGAAAGTAAGCCACGTTATATAGGGTTAAATAAAACCCATCTGATGAGATTTTACGATTTGTAGAAGGTGCATCCTGCGGCCCCTTAGAAAGGAATTTGGGGCTGGGTGTGGTGGCTCACGCCTGTAATCTCAGCACTTTGGAAAGTCGAGGCAGGTGGATCACTTGAGGTCAAGAGTTTGTGATCAGCCTGGCCAACATAGTGAAACCCCGTCTCTACTAAAAATACAAAAAATTAGCTGGGCATGGTGGCACATGGTGGCCCGTGCCTGTAGTCCCAGCTACTCAAGTGGCTGAGGTACAATAATCACTTGAATCCGGGAGCTGGAGTTTGCAGTGAGCCCACATCGTGCCACTGCACTACAGCCTGGGTGACAGAGCAAGACTCCATCTCAAAAAAAAAGAAAGGAATTTGGGCAAGAGAGGAAAAAGGCCAGAGTTTAGACCTCAGCTATGTTCCTTTCCGGAGGATTGAGGGAAGAATCCACTTTCTTGCCTTTTCCAGTTTCTAAAGGCCACCCACATTCCTTTGTTTATGCCCCTCTTATTTTTCATTAAATAATTCATTTTTAATTGCTGAATAGTATTCCATTGCACAACATTTTCTTTTTTTTCATAGAGACAGGGTCTCGCCATGTTGCCCAGGCTGGTCTTGAACTCCTGGGCTCAAGCCATCCACCCGCCTCAGGCTCTCAATGTGCTGGGATTATGTGTGCGAGCTACTGCCCCTCTTCTTCATCAAAGCCAGCAAATGGGGCCTAGGTGAGCCTAGGTGGCTCACATCTGTAATCCCAGCATTTTGGGAAGCCAAGGCAGACAGATCGTTGGAGCCTAGGTGCTGGGATTACGTGTGTGATCTACTGCCCATCTCCTTCATCAAAGCCAGCAAATGGGGGTCCAGTCCTCCTCATATCAAACCTCTCACCACAGAAGAGGTTCACCACTTTTTAATTTTAATTTTAATTTTTTATAGAGACAGGGTCTTGGTCTGTTGCCCAGGCTGGAGTGCAGTGGCAGGATCATAGATCACAGCAGTCTCGAATTCCTGGGCTCAAGTGATCCTCCCACCTCAGCCTTGGGAGGCAAGACCCATCTCTACAAACAAATAAAAATTTTAAAAATTAGCCAGGCATGGTTTTAACCTAGCTAATTTTTAAAACCATGTCTGGCTAATTTTTAAAATTTTTATTTGTTTGTTTGTAGAGATGCCTGGGCTGGTCTCAGACTCCTGGCCTTAAGCTATCCTCGTGCCTTGGCCTCCCAAAGTGATAGGATTACAGGTGTGAACCACTGCGCCCAGCTGGTTCTCTGTTTTTAAGGATGCCTGTGATTGGGCCTACTCAGATACTCCAGGGTAATATCCTCATCTTAAAGCTGTCATTTTAATCAAAGGCAAAGTCCCTGTGGTCAGGTAAGGGGACATATTCACAAGTTCTAGGAATTTGGGTGTGTATAGGGCTTTCTCATAAACTTTTGAATCTCTTGCCTCTTGATCCCACCCAAAAAATAATAATAGGAACAGAAACTTATGATGAACAGGCTTTATCTTTCCTTATAACCTGGACCATTCTTATTCTATTCAGTCCTCCTTTGCTTTAAGGGATCCGTTTCTAGCAGGGCCGTTGTGTGCAGCAATGCTGAATCCACTATAGCCAGCAAAATTCTGAGCTGCCTACCTGTGTATTTCCAGCTCCATCTGCCACACTGGGGCTCAGAATCAGTAGTTTTCCCTTAGCTGCATCCCTGTGGAATTTCCCAGCTGGGATTAGTTACAGGGGTGAAGGACTGGGCAAGCATCCCCCACCTCCCCAGAGAAAGCAAAGGCTCCACGGGTCTGCTCAAGGATTTGAGTGAACATTGCAGAGTTGGTGGCTGGAGGTGATAAGGGAAAAAGGGATAGAATGACAAGATTGACTTTGATCTCAATTTCGGAGCATTAAGGCTCCATGGGCTGGAAGCACAGGCTGAATACAAGAGCACATTTATTCCTATTAATGCTCTGGTCCGTTGTTTGGGGTCAAATGATTAACTGCCCAAGAGCAGGATCGGGGAGGCTGACTGGATTTTTAATATTGGTTTTGGAGGTGGGAGTGAGATTCATTTGTGACAGGTGTCACTCTTGGCCCCCCATGAAGGATAGGACTGATTCTACCTACGTGACACCCAGGCTGTGGCCTCCCAGTTCTCTCCCTTGAACTACATAGATCCCTCTAGAAGAGTGGCAATCTCTAGAAAGATAGGGAAATCTTCAGTCACTTGATATCTCCAGTTGTAAACTCTTGGAGCTAGTAAGAGTGGGGCTTCCCAGTCTGAAGTCTCAGTAGCAAGTCCTCTTCTCCCTCCCCCAATACACACACACACACAAACACACACACACACACACACACACACACACACCACATACAACTTGAGATGGCGGAGTTGAAGGCAAAGCACAGTAGGATGATGTTTTATATAGATAGATTCTGGAGGCCAGAACCCAAGTATAAATCCTAGCTTTTCTATTTACCGTTTGTGTGTCCTTGTGTTTCCTTGGCAAGTATAAATCCTGGCTTTTCTATTTACTGTTTGTGTGTCCTTGGGCAAATTAGGTAACCTCAATCTGCCCATTCCTAAGCAATTGCAATTATACCTACTTCACAGAGGATTAAATGAGTTGGTATCTACAAAGACAAAGACAGTTTGCACAGAATGATGGTTTCTAGCTTAATCCAGTCTGTCACTGATGGACATTTGGGCTGGTTCCAAGTCTTTGCTATTGTGAATAGTGCTGCAATAAACATATGTGTGCATGTGTCTTTATAGCAGCATGATTTATAATCCTTTGGGTGTATGCCCAGTAATGGGATTGCTGGGTCAAATGGTATTTCTAGTTCTAGATACTTGAGGAATTGCCACACTGTTTTCCACAATGGTTGAACTAGTTTACAGTCCCATCAACAGTGTAAAAGTGTTCCTATTTCTCCACATCCTTTCCAGCAGCTGTTGTTCCCTGACTTTTTAATGACTAAACACCGCATGTTCTCACTTACAGGTGGGAACTGAACAATGAAAACATTTGGACACAGGGTGGGGAACATCATACACCGAGGCTTGTTGTGGGGTGGGGGAAGGGGGGAGGGATAGCATTAGGAAATATACCTAATGTAAATGAGGAGTTAATAGGTGCAGCACACCAACATGCCACATGTATACATATGTAACAAACCAGCATGTTGTGCACATGTACCCTAGAACTTACAGTATAATAATAATAATAATAAAGACAGAAGAGTGCCTGGGCATAGCCATAATATGTCTTTATTAAATAATACAAATGTATAAACTCTTTTATGAGGATAATCTGGAAGCTGTTCTTTGGTCAAATATACTCCTTCCTCCCTTCCTCCCTTCCTTCCTTCCTTCTTCCTTTCTTCTTCCTTTCTTCTTCCTTTCCCCTTCCTTCCTTCCTTCCTTCCTTCCTTCCTTCCTTCCTTCCTTCCTTCCTTCCTTCCTTCCTTCCTTCCTTCCTTCCTTCCTTCTTTCCTTCCATGGAGTCTCGCTCTGTTGCCCAGGCTACAGTGCAGTGGCATGATCTCTGCTCACTGGAACCTCTACCTTCTGGGTCCAAGCAATTCTTGTGACTCAGCTTCCTGAGTAGCTGGGATTACAGACTTGTGCCACCATGCTGGCTAGTTTTTGTATTTGTAGTAGAGACGGGGTTTTGCCATGTTGCCAGGCTGGTCTTGAACCCCTGACCTCCGGTGATCTGCCCGCCTCAACCTCCTAAAATGCTGGGATTATAGGCGTGAGCCACTGTGTCAGGCCTCAAATATACTTTAGTAGCAATACTTCCCTACTAGAAGTTAGAATTAAATTCTGAAGTTATTCTACATGCAAAGAGTCTAAAACCATTCAGACTGGATAGATATTGTTATGGCTGTTAGGTTACATTAGTAGGTATATATTTTCTAGAAGAGAACTGGCAGGGCATGGTGGCTCACACCTGTAATTCCGGCATTTTGGGAGGCTTTGGTGGAAGGATCACTTGAGCCCAGGAATTCATGGCTGCAGTGAGCTATGATGGCACCACTACACTGTAACCAGGGTGACAGAGCAAGACTATCTCTAAAAAAATAAAAAAAGCAATAAGAAAAAGGAGGTGAGATCATAATTACAGTCAGTCCTTCTAAGAGCCTGAGTGATTTGAGGGCTCTTTTTAGTTATACTTAAGTCCTTTGGTCCATGGTCTGACAGCGAATCAAAGCATTTAATTAGAGTCAACATTCTCCTCCCTCCCCTCCCTCCCCCTCCCCTGCCCTCCCTTCCCCTCCCCTCCCCCTCCCTCCCTCCCTCCCTCCCTCCCTCCCTCCCTCCCTCCCTCCCTCCCTTCCTTCCTTCCTTCCTTCCTTCCTTCCTTCCTTCCTTCCTTCCTTCCTTCCTTCCTTCCTTCCTTTTCTTCCTTTCTTCTTTTCTCTCTCTCTTTTTTTTTTTTTTGAGACAGAGTTTCATTCTGTCATCCAGGCTGGAGTGCAGTGGTGCAATCTCAGCTGACTGCAACCTCTGCCTCTCTGATTCAAATGATTCTCCTGCCTCAGCCTCCTGAGTAGCTAGGATTACAGGCATGTGCCACCACACCTGGCTAATTTTTGTATTTTTAGTAGAGACAGGGTTTCACTATGTTGGCCAGGATGGTCTCGAACTCCTGACCTCCAGTGATCTGCCCATCTCAGCCTCCCAAAGTGCTGGGATTACAGGCATGAGCCACCGTGCCCGGCCTAGAGTCAACATTTCTAATGAAGGCCTCACTCTCTCCCTTAGATAAATGTGTCCCTTAGCAGTGACCACATTTTGAGATCACAGTCAGTAAATAGATCTTGCTGTCCTCCCATCTTATAGGTCTAGCCTGGAGCATTGAGACCTATCCATTTTGTGAGATATGGAATTTCAGTTGCCATAGTTGGAAAAGAATGCCACTGTTGGCAACTTAAAATATGACAGATGCAGGCGATTGAAAACAATCGTCGTTGTTAGGCTAAAAGTAGGAGGACACAGGAGAACCCTGATAGCGGGCTTCAAACCATGGGAAGGGCTGTCACAGGGAGGGAAGAAGAGAAAGAACACTTATTAAATACTGATGTGTTTGGGCTTTATGTCTCTTATCTATTTTTTTTTTTTTTTTTTTTTTTTTGAGACAGAGTCTCACTCTGTCACCCAGGCTAGAATGCAGTGGTGCCATCTCGGCTCACTGCAACCTCCGCCTCCTGGGTTCAAGCAATTCTCCTGCCTCAGCCCCTTGAATAGCTGGGATTACAGGTGTTTGCCACCATGCCCAGCTAATTTTTGTATTTTTTTGGTAGAGACAGGGTTTCACCATGTTGTCCAGGCTGGTCTTGAACTCCTCACTTCTAGTGATCTGCCCACCTCAGCTTCCCAAAGTGCTGGGATTACAGGTGTGAGTCATTGTGCACCCAGTCCCTTTATCTAATTAAATGATCACAACAATCCCATGGAAGTCTGCTGTACAATTGCCAGTAAACAGAGGGGGAAGAAGTAAAGTGACTTGCCCACCTCCCCTAATTGGCGCGTGCTACAGTCAGCCCGGGAATCCTAGTTGGTCAGATCTTTCAGCCTCCTCTCAGCAGCACCATAACACGATTGCATCATGTGCATGCAAGACAGAGCTTTCTAAGATTTAGAGCTGGTGGGATGGTGTGGAAATTATGTAGTGGTTTCCTCTTCTCAAAGATGTTCAAGCAAATGCTTGATGACTGTTGTCAAAAATACTGAATAAGTGGCCAGGTGTAGAGGCTCAGACCTGTAATCCCAGCACTTTGGGAGGCCAAGGTGGGCAGATCACCTAAGGTCAGGAGTTCGAGACCAGCCTGGCCAACATGGTGGAACCCCTTCTCTACTAAATATACAAAAATTAGCCACGCATGTTGGCACCTGTAATCCCAGGTACTCAGGAGGCCGAGGCAGGAGAATTGCTTGAGCCTAGGAGGCGGAGGTTGCAGTGAGCCAAGATTACCCCAACCCAGCTTGGGCGACAGAGCGAGACCATGACTGAGGAGAGTGAAAATGGATAATCTATGAAGGCACCTACCAACTTTAAGGTTCTGAGTTCTATACTTTGGGACTGGACATACAGCTAAATTAAGTGATTTTTTTTTTGTCCCCTGTATTTTCTTTTCTCTTTTCTTTCTTTCTTTCCTTTCTTCCTTTCTTCCCTCCTTCCCTCCCTCCCTCCCTCTCTCTCTCTCTCTCTCTTTCTCTCTTTCTTTCTTCTTTCTTTTTGAGATGGAGTCTAGCTTTGTCTCCCAGGATGGAGTGCCGTGGTGTGATCTCCGCTCACTGCAATCTCCACCTCCTGGGTTCAAGTGATTTTCCTGCCTCAACCCCCCGAGTAGCTGGGATTACAGGTGTGCACCACCATGCCCAGCTAATTTTTGTATTTTTAGTAGAGACAGGGTTTCACCATGTTGGCCATGCTGGTCTCGAGCTTCTGATCTCAAGTGATCCACCCACCTCGGCCTCCAAAAGTGCTGGGATTACACGTATGAGCCACCACACCCAGCCTCTTTTCTTTTTCTTTTCTTTTCTTTTCTTTTCTTTCTTTTCATTTCTTTTCGAGACATGGCCTTGGTCTGTTGCCCAGGCTAGAATGCCATGATGCCATCACAGCTACTGTAGGCTCAACCTCCTGGGCTCAAGCCATCCTCCCAAGTCAGCCTCGTAAAGTAGCTGGGACTACAGGCATGCTCTACCCCCACCTGGCTAATTTTTAATTTTTGTAGAGATAGGGTCTTGCCATGTTTCCCAGGCTGATCTCAAACTCTTGGGCTGAAACAATTGGCCCGCCTCGGTTTCCCAAAGTGCTAGAATTATAGGCATGAACCACCATGCCTGGTGGTGGTATATTTCTTAACACCAAGGTATGTGAATAGAGACCAATTTTTTTTTTTTTTTGAGATGGAGTCTCCTCCCATCACGCAGGCTGTAGTGTAGTGGCGCAACCTCGACTCACTGCAACTTCCACCTCTGGGGTTCAAGCCATTCTCCTTCCTCAGCCTCCTGGCTGGGATTATAGGTGTGCGCCACCATGCCCGGCTAATTTTTGTAGTTTTAGTAGAGATGGGGTTTCGCCATGTTGGCCAGGGTGGTCTTGAACTCCTGACCTCAGGTGATCCACCTGCCTCGGCCTTCCGAAGTGTTAGGATTACAGGCGTGAGCCCCTACGCCCGGCCTAGAGACCTCTTCTAAACTCCGAAGGCACAGGGTGTGCCCTCTGAACAGCAACAGAGTTTGTTGCAAACCTGAAATTTCTGGTCCTTTGCTGCCCCTTTGTGGACTAGCTGGAAACAACAGCCCAAGATATCCCTGTAGGAGCATGAAATTGGACTTGGGAGAAAGGGCACGAGAAGAACTGGCAGAGGTTTGAAGGCTGGTGGAGGATACAAGGGAGTCAGGAACTGTCCTTTTCTCCAGCAAGGCTGGGGTTCCCAGGAGAGAGGCCTAGAACTCTTTCAAACTGTTAATGACTTCAAGAAACTCTCTTCTTTTTCATGATCTTTATTTTTCCTCGAGACACTTGGATCCAGTAAGCGAGTGACCATCTCAAGACTGCCAGCCATGCACCTCTGTACATTTTTGGCCCCAAGCAGCAGCCATGGGCCTAGTGCCAACCCTCACACGCTAGCTACCTCCTCCTGCGCTTGGAGTGGAAAGTCTGTGGGGTTCTCTCTCTGGTTCTGCAAGCTTTTCACACCATCTCTTCGCTGTCTGTCTCTATGCTAGGGGTTTCACACAACTCTACACCATTGCATTCATGCCTGCTGCATCCCTGACTTTCTGCACAAGTGCAGGGCAGAGATGGCCCTTTTGTTTTGGTGAGGGAGAGAGGGGAACACTTGGGCACAAAGAGGGGAAGGGACTGTGAATCCCGGGGAGCACCCTGGCCAGATCCCAGCGGTGTTTGAATCCCAGGACCATGTTTCATCTACAGCCTAGCTGCCTCCTTCCCTGGTCAACCCTTCCTGGGTGCCCATCCACCACACTGCCCAACCTCACTCCCCGTCCCCTCCCACAAAGAGTGACAGTGGCCTGGGACTCGGCCTCTCCTGACCCCAGGGGAGGATGGGTGATCTGGGCCTCCTGCTACCTGCCACCTGGGCCTCCTATCTCCAGCTGGGAGCCAGGGACCCACCCACAGGCCTGGCCTGACCTCTCTCCCCCTCCCCTCATGCTTCTAGACCCTGCCGCAGCCTGCGGTCCAGGGCCAGGAGCTGCCTCAGGAAGCCCCGGTTGGGGATGATGCCTCGGTGGTCTTTGACTTTCTTGATGGCCTCCACAAGGGTGAGGTGGTGGTACAGCATGAGGTAGGCCAGTACCAGGGTGGCAGATCGGCTCACGCCCACGGCACAATGCACCAGGATCTTCCCTGAGAGGAGAGACACAGAGAGAGAGCTTCGAGACTGCTTGTGGCAGCTTGGAGGAGGCTGGGGAAAGGGTGACATGGGGCTGGGCACAGTGGCTCACGCCGGTAATTCCAGCACGTTGGGAGGCCGAAGGGGGCAGATCGCCTGAGGTCAGGAGTTTGAGACCGGCCTGGCCAACATGGTGAAACCCCGTCTCTAATAAAAATATAAAAATCAGCTGGGCGTGGTGGCACATGCCTGTAATCCCAACTACTCAGGAGGCCGAGGCAGCAGAATCGCTTGAACCCAGGAGGCAGAGGCTGCAGTGAACCAAGATTGTGTCATTGCACTCCAGCCCAGGCAACAAAAGCGAAACTCCAGCTCAAAAAACATGGACAGGGAAAAGGAAGACAGGTAAGTACAGGTGCGTGAAGACAGGAATGGGTGCAGATGAGTGGATGTTACGAATGCAGATCCCTGGCAAAAGGGGAGAGGCCTGGACAGAATGAGAGAAAGGTGACATGCAATGGCTCAGTGTCCATAAACCTGAAAGGGGTCAAAGGTGGAGACCCACCACTGATGTAAGAGCCAGCTTTGCATAGAGTAGCGTGAATGAATCAATTGAAAACACTGTCGTTACCAGCCCCTTCCTCTATCTCCCCACCATTCCAGCTTGTTATTCTCAACCATTGAATATATGTATGTATTTAGAGACAGGGTCTTGCTCTGCCTCTCAGGCTGAGTGTAGTGGCACAATCATAGCTCATTACAACCTCTAATTCCTGGGCTCAAGAAATCCTCCTGCTGGCTGGGTGCAGTGGCTCACACCTGTAATTCTAGCACTTTGGGAGGCCGAGGCGGGTGGATCACCTGAGGTCAGGAGTTCGAGACCAGCCGGGCACACATGGTGAAACCACGTCTCTATTAAAAATGCAAAATTAGCTGGATGTGGTGGCACGCCCCTGTAATCTCAGCTACTTGGGAGGCTGAGGCAGGAGAATCACTTGAACCCAGGAGATGGAGGTTGCAGTGAGCCGAGATCACGTCACTGCACTCCAGCCTGGGCGACAGAGCAAGACTCCATCTCGAAAAAACAAAAAAGAAAACACCGATCACATATAATCATGCCACCCAGGTATAACTTGACACTCTTAACATTTTTGATAATTTCCTTCTTGTCTTTTTCTGTATTGCTTTAAAAAAATGGTTGAGATATTTTTTTCTTTCTTAACAAGATCCTGAGCGTTTTGTGATGTCACTGAAATCTCACTCCACTCTCAGACCCTTGGACTTCCCCAAATTCCAGGTACCCTGTTCTTTCCTGCTCCTGGCATTCCCCTCCTACCTCCTGGCTGGCTCAGTGCCCGGTGGATGAAGTCAGCCGCCGTCTGGAAGTGGATGCTCATGTCAAAGGCTGGCGAGTCGTGGGCCTCAACACCCAGGTAGCGGATGCCCAGCCCCTCATAGGCCTCGGGCGTGCCTCGCCACCGGCTGTGTGAGGCATTGAGGACGTGCGTAATGCCCAGGCGGCGAAGCTCCCGGCGGTTGCTAGCCATATCCCTGCATTGAGTAGAGGTTAAAGGAAGAGTAGGAAAGACAGGTTGTTGGGGAAGAGTCCCTTGAGTACACCCTGTTCATTTCCTGAATCCTATTGTTGATTCTTTTTTGTTTGTTTGTTTGAGATGGAGTCTCATTCTGCTTCCTAGGCTATAGTGTTCACTGCCGCCTCCATCTCCTGGGTTCAAACGATTCTCCTGCCTCAGCCTCTCGGGTAGCTGGGATTACAGGCACATGCCACTACATCCAGATACTTTTTGTATCTTTGGTAGAGATCGGGTTTTACCATGTTGGCCAGGCTGGTCTTGAACTCCTTGAGTTCAAGGAGTTGAACCTCAAGTCATCCTCCCACCTCAGCCTTCCAAAGTGCTGGGATGACAGGCGTGAGCCATCATGCCTGGCCTCCTGGATCCTACTATTGGCCTAAGCACACTATTTTACTTACTAGTGACCCAGAAGGGAGGAATCAAGATGGGCAATGACTTGGAGTCTTGTCTTGTGAGCCGTGGTTGAAGGTATAGGGGATATTTTGCTTGGAGAAGAGAAGACTAAGGGGATGGGGTAAAAATAGCCATAATAGAACTGAAAGTGTGTTTTCTGGAATTGGGATTGTCTTGGATCTGTAGGGTTCTCAAGGCGAGAATCAGGATCAAGGAATTAAAGCCCCAGGGAAGCAGATTTCATTTTTTTGAGGGGGAGGGGGGACAGAGTCTTGCTATGTCTCCCAGACTGAAGTGCAATGGTGCAATCTTGGCTCACTGCAACCTCTGCCTCCCAGGTTCAAACAAATCTCCTGCCTCAGCCTACTGAGTAGCTGGGATTACAGGTGCCCACCACCATGCCCAGCTAATTTTTGTATTTTTAGTAGAGATGGGATTTCACCATGTTGGCCAGGCTGGTCTTGAACTCCTGACCTCATGATCCACCCACCCAGGCCTCCCAAAGTGCTGGGATTGTAGGCATGAGCCACTGCGCCTGGCCAGCTGATTTCAATTTCATACAAGGAAGTACATTTTAATGGTGGAGTCTAGCTAAGGAAAGGGTGGAGCACCTCGGGAGAGAGTGGTTTTCCTGTCCCTGGGGTATTCAGGCAGAAAGAGGAGATGGCCATGCAGCCATGATGCTGCAGAGGGGAAATGAATGTCAGGCAGATTGTTCTGCTCATTTCATCGGTCCTGCTCACCCTGAGATAGTTTGGTTCTGACATCCATTCCACACGTAACTCCCCTGTGTCTCTACTCTTGTTGACACCCAGAACCCTCTTGTGTATTTGCCAGATATTCCAAGGCTCACATTTACCATTTTTTTTTTTTTTTTTTTTTTGAGATAGTGTCTTGCTCTGTCACCTAGGCTGGAGTGCTGGAGTGCAGTGGCACAATCTCGGCTCACTGCCACCTCTGCCTCCCGGGTTCAAGCAATTCTCTGCCTCAGCCTCCCAAGTAGCTGGGATTAGAGGTGCCCACCACCACGCCAGGCTAATATTTGTATTTTTAGTAGAGACGGGGTTTTGCTATTTTGGCCAGACTGGTCTTGAACTCCTGACCTCATGATCCACCCGCCTCAGTATCCCAAAGTGCTGGGATTACAGATGTGAGCCACCACGCCTGGCCACATTTACCCTGTTTTATGACATCGCCTTCAGGTGTTCATCTGGCCCAGACCCCTCAGCTTGGTGGCAGATGCCCCTGGGCACCACAGTCATATCTCAGGGCGAATGTCCTGTCCAGGGCAAACTCCTTAAGCAGTAAGCGCACTGAACTTGAGCCTCCAAGTCCTGGCTCTGCTACTTACAATCTGTGTGACCTTGGGCCAGTCACAACTTTTCTGAGCTTCAGTCTCCTCATCTGTAACCCAGGGATAGTGATACCTACCTCACAGGGCTGTTGTGAAGATTAAGAGAGATAGTGAGTGTGAAAAAAATCCTTGTAGGCCAGGCACGGTGGCTCATGCTTGTAATCCCAGCACTTTGGGAGGCCGAAGCCGGTGGATCGCCTGAGGCCAGGAGTTCAAAATCAGCCTGGCCAACATGGCTAAACACCGTCTCTACTGAAAATACAAAAATCAGCTGGGCTTGGTTGTGGGCACCAATAATCCCAGCTACTTGGGAGGCAGAGGCAGGAGAATGAACCGGGAGGTGGAGTTTGTCGTGAGCTGAGATTGGGCCACTGCACTATAGCCTGGGCAACAGAGCGAGACCCTGTCTCAAAAACAACAACAATGCTGGGCACAGTGGCTCATACCTGTAATCCTAGCACTTCGAAGACCGAGATAGGTGGATTGCCTGAGCTCAGGAGCTCAAGACCAGCCTGGGCCTGTCTCTACTAAAATACAAACAAATAATTAGCTGGGCAACATGGCATATGCCTGTAGTCCCAGCTACTCTGGAGGCTGAGGCAGGAGAATCGCTTGAACCCGGGAGGGGGAGGTTGCAGTGAGCCGAGATCGCGCCACTGCACTCCAGCCTGGGTGACAGAGTGACACTAAAAAAAAAAAAAAAAGAAAAAAGAAACCAAAACAAACCAAAGAAGCAAAACAAAAACAAAAACAAAAACAAAAACAAAATCCTTGTATAACTTTGAGAGAGAGAAGTGGGGATGGCTCTTCCTTTGATGTTTTTCCCCCACTAGCCCTCAAATTGCAGAATCTCTGTAGGCACTGCCGCTTTGCTTGGTCTTAAGAGAAACCACTGCAGCTTCCTACCTACTGCTCCTGGCTTCCAGTGACTGCCTTTTCCCAGAGACATTGCACAATAGATGGAAGGTCAGAGAAGTCATCTATTGTGCCTGGTATGTAGCACTGGCACATAATAATAAATATGTGATACATGAATGATATTATTACTGGAACAGAGTCTTTCTGTCCAGAGTTGGGTATTTTTATTTTATTTATTTTATTTTAAAATGATAAGTAGAGATGGAGTCTGGTTTTGTTGCTGAGGCTGGTCTAGAACTCCTGTACTCTAGATACTCCTGCTTCAGCCTCTCAAAGTGCTGGGATTACAGGCAAGAGACACTGTGGCCAGAGTTGGGTATTTCAATAATCCTGACCAAACTCTCCCAAACCTGCAGACTCTACCCTCGGCCCATGTGCCCTATCCCCTCAATCTTCAACCAGGAACCAATGACACCACTCCATGCTGTCTGCCACCCTTCTCCTTTCTTACACACACAAACACACACACGCTTTGCCGTGGGCCCAGTCTGCCCGATACATACTGGTCTCCGAGATAGAGGCCTGGCCAGACCTCATCGGCATGGTTACAGGCTGTCTTGCCTGTGTAAAGGAGCCGCTCCAACTCAAAGACATTGAGGAAAGGATGTTGAACGGTTGGCATCTCCTCCAGGGTCCCTCGAGTTCGAACAGGAGACCTTGAGCTACTCCGGGAGAAGCGAGCCATAAAAGTCATGGAAGCCCAAAGCCAGTTACCAGGGCACATCTTAGAGGTGGCAGAAACCGTGGCAGCTGCAGGAGTGGCTGCGGTGATGATGGGTTCTGTCGCCAGGTAGCTGCTGCTGGAAGAGGAAGGGGTGTGAGACACACTTGAGTGAGTACAGAGCAGCTTCTTCCCTTCCCTGGGCTGGTCCTTCGGGAGAAGATTCTAGAGGGAGAGAAGGTAAAGCCTGGCTCTGGCGGGAGCCTTCAGGGGTGGCTTTTCCTTCAAGCTGCAGCAGCTCCTTTTGCTCAGCTCTTTGGCTCTGCCACGCAACGAGGTGGGAGAGTCACATGTCCTTGTTTACGGGGAGAGGGAGCTGCCCAGCTGCTGGATTTCTGCTCTGTCACCCCACCCCCACTGCCAGCACGCGTGTGCACACACACACACACACACACACTCTTAGCACTTGGGTGGCTGTCCCCACTGCTGGGGATCTTGCCAGCTGGAAACTGGGTCTCATCTGCCTGGGGCTATAGGGAGAGAGCCTAGGGAGCTGGGATGGGGCTGGGGGTACCTTTAGACCCATCCAGAGACAATTAGCAGGGAGACAACAGCAGCTGAGGCCACGACACATGTCAGGCCTGCCACCTCTGTGCCAGAGAGTTAGACTTTAACCCCTTCATGACCTGCCACTGCCTCAGAGATAAACCTGCTGTGGGAAGGGTGTGGTGGGCGGGGGATGGGGTGAGTGGAGAATAGCAATAAAGAGGAACAGTAAGTTTGGGAAAAAAATACTTGCTGAATGCACGAGCTTATGGAAGAAGGCACCAATCTATGTGCACAACAGGCAAACTCCCCTCCTTGGATCAGCATTAAGAAATTACTGATCAGATCTCAGCTCTAATGTGAGAATTTCTGAATAGAAGCAGGGTTGGAGTGTTTTGTCTGTGTGTGTCTTGAAGGGAGGGGGACAGAGGTGGATGGTGGCGGAACTGACGCAGGGTTGAAGTGTTTTGTCTGTGTGTGTCTTGAGGGGAGGGGGACAGAGGTGGATGGTGGGGGGCTAGAAAGCAGGAAGGAAAGGGAAAAATGAAGGATCCTGCCAGGTCCAGGGGCTCAGAGGCTTAGAATTACCAAGTGTATGGCTGTTGGAGTCAAGTGACTCTACAAAACACATGAGGTCAATAACCAGGGGCTTAGCAGTTGTGTCTCAGATGACCTGTTGAGCTGCAGAGCTGGGAAGAACCAGTGTTTGAGGCTTGCCCTGGGACCTTCAGGCAGCGAGGCAACAATGGCAAGACCCCTCCCTTCCCATCTTCTCACACCTGTGGTCCTGCCTGTTTGAAAGCAGGAGGTCCTGGAGCCTGCAGAATCCCCTCCCACTCCCTTCCCGGCCTCCTGCCAGGGGAACTTCAACTCTATGACCAGCAGTGAGAGACCATCTTTGTCCCTGCCCACGCTCTGTCCCCGTCTCACACCCCTAGCCAAGGCCCAGCTCTCCCTTGCCCCAGTGCCAAGAGAAACCAAGCACTTACAGGGCATTAAAAGAGGGGTTTTAGGACCCCGATTGGTGAGGGAAGATTGGATCTTAGGGTGTTTAGGGAGAGAGAGAGTTTTCAATGGCTGGGTCCAGAAGGAGCACAGAAATATAGCACTACAGCCATCACCATCACCATCATCCCCACCACCATCACTATCATCCCTACCACCATCACCACCATCACTATCACCATCACCATCATCTTCTTCTACCTTTGCACTCAGGCCTAAAGACCCCATTACTTTATTACAATACAACCTTTCCTCTTAGCGAGTCTGCTGTCTACGAGATGATGAATGGGATGGGGGAAGCGCGAAGGAGCCCAGGTCTAAGAAGGAGCTCTGTGGGGCTGTTTTTCCCGGGGAGGGGGTGCAGAAGCCCCTTTCTGTCTCAGGATACAGCCCTGGGCATTCTCCAATCCCATCCGTCGGCTCCAGGTGGCCCGCCGCGCCCTCCCTCCGTCTGCGGTCGCCTTTGTAACAGGTCCATGGCTGTCGCCCCAGTCCTCCCAACCAGGCAGCCCGGCCCCGCGCGCGAAGGGAGGTCGCCCGGGAGAGCGCGGCTGGCTCGCTGGGCTCGGGTGCCTGCTTCCCGGTCCCCTCCCTCTCCCGTCTCCCCTAGCTGGGCGCCTCTCTCCGGCCTGGGGAGCCAGCTGGGAAGGCGAAGGCCCACCGCAGCCCCTCTACCTCTTTGCAAGCGCTGCGCTGGGCCTCAGTCCGAAAGGCGGATCGCCGGCGCAGACAGCGCCACGGCCATGACGCTCCCACTGCTGTCGCCGCCGCCGCCGCTGTTTCTGCCCAAGACAGGTTGACAGATTAGCAGCTATTTTTAAGCCATGACACGCACGTCGAAGCAGGGTTCAAATCAGCGTGTGCACTGGTGACATACAGGGACTCGGTCTCACATTCAGTGGCCCGAGTCGCCGGCAGCGTGGGCTCCCCAGCAACCCCCTAGGAGCCGGCGCTCCTTACAGACCAGACACGGCCCCGCCGAGCCCCAGCAGCACCCCCTGGAATGCATGCGTGTGTTTTCGGAGCTGCACCAATTACAAAGCGTTTTGCCTAAAGATTACATTATAAGTCATCCCAGGCAGTGTCTTAAACACACACACTCCTCTCAGACAGAATTAACTAATTACATAGACACGATTCTGTGCACTGGCTTATACATGCCTCGGTCTCAAGAAACCGTGTCATAAAGAACAACGGTCCGTAGCCCCCATTAGCCTTCATTATATGCCATGTACTTCATGTAGCTTAAGACATTTTATCCTCCCCACAAATCTATGAGGGAGGCATGATTACTGTGGTCCTAATTTTAGGGAGGAGGCGACCTAAGCATAGAGAGGCTAAGTACTCTGCCCAGGTCACACAGCTCATTACTGGCAGAGCTGAGCTTGTTCAAACAATGGCAACCTGGATTTGCAGTCTATGTCCTTAACCACTCTCTAAACCAGTGCCTCCCACAAAATGGAGAAGGCACCATGGATTTCCTTCATTCAGGAAGCCATTTCCACCAGCTCAGTTCATAGTGAACGTCACTTTCCCCAGACTCTCAAAACATTCATCTTCATATTAATTTCTTTCTTTTTTGAGATGCAGTCCCACTCTGTCGCCCAGGCTGGAGTGCAGTGGTGCAATCTTGGCTCACTGCAACCCCACCTCCCAGGTTCAAGCCATTCTCCTGTCTCAGCTTCCCAAGTAGCTGGGATTACAGGTGCCTGCCTTCATGCCCCGCTAATTTTTTGTACATATGTTTTGTTTGTTTATTTCTTAGTGGGGACGGGATTTCAACATGTTGACCAGGCTGGTCTTGAACTCCTGACCTCAAGTGATAAGCCCACCTTCTCCTCCCAAAGTGCTGAGATTATAGGCATGAGCCACTGTGCCCAGCCATCTTCATATTGATTTCTCATGTGCTGCCTTCTAGTGACATATTCACTTGATCTGCATTTTTATTCTAAGTACCAAGATTGTAAGCACTTTGAAGGCAGGGACTGTGCTACCTTCCCCAGTGCCTACCTCATTGTGTGAGAGGGAAGTGGGGAGATGATAAATGTTAGCAGATGATGCTGTTGAGAACTAGGCTGGCTTGAACTCTGGCTGTCTCCTAGAAGAAAGGCAGGAAGTAGATTGGCTCAGACTGAAGCTGACGGTGTCAGCTATATCTGAAACCAAGACTGACTCCATTCCCAGCAGTGGTGGCAGATCAGGTTTCAATCTCTGGATTAGAGAAAGTAGTGGCCAATGTGACAAACCCCGGGTTCCATGACAGGCTGCCATCCAAGTTTAACATACCTCCTAGCCTTTTTTTTTTCTCTAGAGAAACAAACTTAATTCTTTTCACTTTTCCTTGTCCTTTGTGGTACAGCAGTTTAAATAAGAAATGAAATCCTTTAATTTAAAACAGAGGCAGGGCATGGTGGCTCATGCCTGTAATCCCAGCACTTTGAGAGGCCAGGGCTGGCAGATCACCTGAGGTCAGGAGTTCAAGACCAGCCTGGCCAACATGGTGAAACCCCGTCTCCACTAAAAAACAAAAATTAGCTGGGCGTGGTGGCAGGCGCCTGTAGTCCCAGCTATTTGGGAAGCTGAGGTGGGAGAATCGCTTGAACCTGGGAGGTGGAGGTTGTAATGAGCTGAGATCATGCCACTACACTCTAGCCTGAGCAACAGAGCAAGACTCCATCTCAGCAAACAAACAAACAAAAGCAAATACAAACAAATAATCAGACAAACAAAAAACCCCAAGGAATTGACCTGATAAATTTGAGATTTTAATTTGTGCATCCAGGAAAACCTAGTTAAAACATTTTCACAAAAGGAATTGTGAAAGAGCACTTATAAGATCAATGTCATTTTTTTTGTTTGTTTGTTTGAGACGGAGTTTCGCTCTTTTTGCCCAGGCTGGAGTGCAATGGCGCGATGTCAGCTCACTGCAACCTCCGCCTCCCAGGTTCAAGAGATTCTCCTGCCTCAGCCTTTCGAGTAACTGGGATTACAGGCATGCGCCACCATGACTGGCTAATTTTGTATTTTTTAGTAGAGACAGGGTTTCTCCATTTTGGCCAGGCTGGTCTCGAACTCCCAACCTCAGGTGAAAATCAATGTCATTTTAAGTGAAAAGTCTTCAAGATTGGTAGGTTGAGAGGATGTTGTAGGTAAAGCTGATCTCAATCTTTGACAAGACTTCTGTTTCAACCCTGCATTGAACTTTTTTCAAAAAGCTGGGAAAATATGGTTTAAAGTACACCACAGACAATGTGCACAGCTGTTTATGGGTAACTATAGAAATTGTCCATGGGCTGGGCGTGGTGGCTTACGCCTGTAATCCCAGCACTTTGGGAGGCCGAGGCAGACGGATCACGAGGTCGGGAGATCGAGATCATCCTGGCTAACATGGTGAAACTCCGTCTCTACTAAAAATACAAAAAAAATTAGCCAGGCTTTGTGGCAGGCACCTGTAGTCCCAGCTACTCGGGAGGCTGAGGCAGAAGAATGGCATGAACCCAGGAGACGGAGCTTGCAGTGAGCTGAGGTGCGCCACTGCACTCCAGCCTGGGCAACAGAGTGAGACTCCGTCTCAAAAAAAAAACCAAAAAAACAAAGAAAAAAAGAAATTGCCCATGGACTGACATATCCATGAGGATCATTTTCATGAGTTGATCTATAGCCCACTTGATTTCTTTTCTTTTCTTTCTCTTTTTTTTTTTGGAGGCAGGGTCTCAGGCTGGAGTGCAGTGGTACAATCATAGCTCACTGCAGCCTCAACCTCCTGGGCTTAAATAATCGTCTTTTAAATGATCCTCTTGCCTCAACCTCCTAAGTAGCTGGGACTATACAGGTGCCTGCCACAATGCCTGGCATTTTTTTTTTCTTTTTTTCTTTTTTTTTTTAGGCAGAGTCTTGCTCTGTCTCCTAGGCTGGAGTGCAGTGGTGCGATCTTGGCTCGCTGCAACCTCTGCCTTCCCAGTTCAAGCAATTCTTGTGTGTCAGTCTCCTGAGTAGCTGGGATAACAAGTGTATGCCACCACACCTGGCTAATTTTTGTATTTTTTATAGAGATGGGGTTTCACCATGTTGGCCAGGCTGGTCTCAAGCTGCTGACCTCAGGTGGTCTGCCCGCCTCAGCCTCCCAAAGTGCTGGAATTATAGGCCAGAGCCACCATACCTTGCCAATCAGCTCATTTAATCTCACCCATGTATTAAATTGGTGTCATCATTCTGATTGAACACCTGAGAGAGACTGACATTTGGTCAGATTAGTTAACTCATCCACATCTAGTGTGTGGCAGGACATAGGTTCAAACCCAGGGCTATCTTATCTGAAACTTCATTGTTTCAAGACTAGGCTGGAGAATCATTTCCTCTGTAAAGCCTTTTTGGATTCACTCTTTTTTTTTTCAAGACTGAGTCTTGCTCTGTTGCCCAGGCTGGAGTGCAGTGGCACAGTTTCGGCTCACTGCAACCTCTGCCTCCTGGGTTCAAGCAATTCTCCTGCCTCATGCTCCCAAGCAGCTGGAATTATAGGCATGCACTACCACGCCCAGCTAATTTTTTGGATTTTTAGTAGAGGCGGGGTTTCACCATGTTGACCAGGTTGGTCTTGAGCTCCTGACCTCGTAATCCACTTGCCTCAGCCTCCCAAAGTGCTGGGATTATAGGTGTGAGCCGCTGCGCCCAGCCTGCATCCACTCTTTTTTTTTTTTTTTTGAGACCAAGTCTCGCTCTGTCACTGCAACCTCTGCTTACCCAGTTCAAGCACGAGTGGCTCAATCTCAGCACACTGCAACCTCCACCTCTCAGGTTCAAGCAATTCTCCTGCATCAGCCTCCCAAGTAGCTGGGACACAAGAGTGTGCCGCCGCGCCTGGCTAAATTTTGTATTTTTAATAGAGACAGGGTTTCGCCATCTTGGCCAAGCGGGTCTCAAACTCCTGATCTCAAGTGATCTGCCCGCCTTGGCCTCCCAAAGTGCTGGGATTACAGGCGTGAGCCACTGTGGCCAGCCTGGATCCACTCTTATTTGTCCATTTCCTTCTTTGTGCTCATATACACTTCCATCAAAGGACCTATGAGCTATATTTGTTTCACTTATTTATATACTTATTTAAATTCATATTGCCCATACTAGAAGCATGAATGGATACACTATGCTGGGGTGAACAGATTACAGATGGAAAAATAAGGCTATGGAAAGATAAAGATAGGGCCAGGTACTGTAGCTCGTGTGCCTGTAATCCCAACACTTTGGCGGACCGAGGTGGGAGGATTTCATGAAGCCAGGAGTTTGAGACCAGCCTAGGGAACATAGTGAGATGGTGTCTCTACAAAAAATAAAGAATTAGCTGGCCATGGTGGCACACACCTGTAGTCCTAGCTACTTGGGAGGGTAAGGTGGGAGGATCACTGGAGCCCAGGAGTTTGAGGCTGCCATGAGTCATGATTGTGCCACTGCACTCCAGCCTGGGTGACTCAAAAAAAAAGATAAAAATAGATTTCAAAATAGTCTTGAAAGAAGTGATTAAATAAATATACAGACAGGGAGGTGTTCAAAAATAGAATGCGGAAAAAAAAAAAAAAAAAAAACAAGAATGACCATCAATATATGGCGTACACTAAAGGTCAATTCTAACTTCTACCATTTAATTATGGGTTGGACTTTATATGCATTAGCAAATTCAATCCCATAAATAGATTTAATTAATTCAATTTTACAGTTGAGGAAACAGGTTTAAAGCGCTGGTGGTGAATCCACTCTGAGGTCAGAGAGCTAATGAGTGGAATTTGAGCTTGGATTTCAACCTAGAACTATTTTAAACCAAAGCCTGTGCCTCAAACCACTGTAGTAGACTTGAAGAAAATAGAAAGGTAGTTGTTAAAATGTATTAAGCCCTGCTGTGTGCCAGGCATTTAACAGAAATGGCATGAATCATTCTCAAGTGACTCTCCTGGCTTTGTCCCTTCGGGGATGTGGCTCCCTGTGGCAGGATCTGCGAATGCGCACAAAAGGTTGGGACCCGCCGGGCGCGGTGGCTCACGCCTGTAATCCCAGCACTTTGGGAGGCTGAGACGGGCGGATCGCGAGGTCAGGAAATCGAGACCATCCTGGCTAACACGGTGAAATCCTGTCTCTACTAAAAATACAAAAAATTAGCCGTGCGTGGTGGCGGGCGCCTCTAGTCCCAGCTACTCCGGAGGCTGAAGCAGGAGAATAGCATGAACCCAGCAGGCGGTGCTTGCAGTGAGCCGAGATTGTGCCACTGCACTCCAGCCTGGGTGACAGAGCAAGACTCCTCTCAAAAAAAAAAAAAAAAGAAAAAAAAAAAGAAAATAAAGGTTGGGACCAGCAGCCTCTTCAATCTCTGGAGAAGCTCCCTGCTGCTCTGTAATCCTTCCTCCTAAGTAGAGGATAGCGCTTCCTCCCAACCACACCCCAGGTACCGCCATGCCCATCCCTCCTGGGCTGGCTCACCCTGAAATCTGCCGGTGGGTGAAACAGCACTTTCACCTAATGCTTCAGATAGCAGAGGACCGACCGCTGTGACTTTATCTGGCGATGGGCTAAATAAGGTGAGGGGAGGAGGGGCACAGAATGTTCTTCAAGAGTGCCCATTTTCATGTTATTTTTCTAAATCAGCATCTTCCCAGTCCCAAACCTTCTTCAGCTTTTTATTGTTGCCTGTTTAACTCCTGCTTTCCTCCACGTCCTTGCGTGTGCTTTGTGTCAGTTCTTTCAGGCACCAAGCGGGTATTAGTGGGGCTCTTGCTGGCTCTGAATTGGGGAGACAGGCACGCTGGTCTTTCGTGTAGAGTGAGAATCTGGTTTTGCTTCAACTCCACTTCTGTCCTTCACCTTCCCACCAATGCATTCCGCTCCCTTTTCCTGCCGATTTACCTGGGGGTGAAACCATTTTAACACTGTTAATATTAAATATTAGTTTTCTTCTAAGGACCGCACACTGTTGCAAGGAGCAGAAATTCTTTCCATTAGCATAACTTTGTAAGGGAGACTAGTACTCCTCTAGTGGTAATAAAGTTGAATTATTATTTGTGAAACAGGTATAAAATGAATATACAGTAAATCTCAGTATTACAACAACAGCAACAACAACAAGGAGATAGAAAAAAAAAATGCCTAAATACACATCTTGAGAAAGACTGAAAAGAAGTATGTCAAATATTAAAAGAGGTAAACTCTAGCCAGAATAGGATTTCAGATAATTTTGTTTGTTTTCGGATAGGGACTTGCTGTGTCACCCAGGCTGGAGTGCAGTGGTGCAATCATGGCTCACTGCAGCCTCAACCTCCTGGGCTCAAAGGGTCCTCTTGCCTCAGCCTCCCAAATAGTTGGGATTATAGGGAGGTGCCACCACACTCAGTTATTTATTTATTTTTTTGTATAGATAGGGTCTCTCTATGTTGCCCAGGCTGGTCTTGAACTCCTGGGTTAGGTGACCTTCTCACTTTGGCCTCCCAAATTGCTGGGATTATAGGTGGGAGCCACCATGCTTGGCTAGATTTCAGATAATTTTTTTTTTTCTTTTTTGAGACAGGGTCTTACTTTGTCACTCAGGTTGGAATGCAGTGGCATAATCTTGGCTCACTGCAGCCTCAACCTCCCAGGCTCAAGTGATCTTCCTGCCTCAGCCCCCCAAGCAGCTGGGATTACAGGCGCATGCCACCATGCCCAGCTAAATTTCATATTTTTTTGTAGAGATGGGGGTCTTGCCATGTTGCCCAGGCTGGCCTGGAACTTCTGAGCTCAAGGGATCTGCCCACCTTGGTGTTCCAAAGTGCTGGAATTACAGGCATGAGCCACCATACCCCACCTCAGACCATTTTTAATCTTGTCCTTTAAATTGTCTGTATTTCCCAAATTCTCTGCAATCAGTACTTTTTTTTTTTTTTTTTTTTTTTTTTTTTTTTTTTGAGATGGAGTCTCACTCTGTCACCCAGGCTGGAGTGCAGTGGTGTGATTTTGGCTCACTGCAAGCTCCGCCACCCAGGTTCATGCCATTGTTCTGCCTCAGCCTCCCAAGTAGCTGGGACTATAGGCACCCACCACCATGCCTGGCTAATTTTTTGTGTTTTTAGTAGAGGCAGGGTTTCACTGTGTTAGCCAGGATGGTCTTGATCTCCTGACCTCGTGATCCACCTGCCTCAGCCTCCCAAAGTGCTGGGATTACAGACATGAGCCACTGTGCCTGGCCATGAATTAATTTTAAAATGTCAGTTTCATGAAATTAGTTGAGACTTTTTTAGTGGCTTCTTATGTGGCCAATTTTAGTAAATGTTCCATACATGCTTGAAAAGAATATATAATTCCTGTTTTGGGATGCAAATTTCTATCTTTATCTCCCTTCTACATAAGTCTTTATTTTTATTTTTTTTATGTTTTGAGATAGAGTCTCACTCTGTTGCGCAGGCTGGAGTGCAATGGTGTGATCCCGGCTCACTGCCACCTCTGCCTCCCAGTTTCAAGTGATTCTCCTGCCTTAGCCTCCTGAGTAGCTGGGACTACAGGCAGGTGCCACCACACCTGGCTAATTTTTGCAGTTTTGGTAGAGATGGGGTTTCATCATGTTGGCCAGGCTGGTCTCAAACTTCTGACCTCAGGTGATCTGCCTGCCTCAGCCTCCCAAAGTCAAAGTGCTGGGATTACAGGCATGAGCCACCTCACCCAGTCCTAGCTGATTGAAATTTACATACCCTCTTCATAGGGGAGAGGGAGGTGGGGGAAATGTGAGCAATTGTGAAGAGTAATAAATAATTTTCAGGGGAAAAAATGGGCCCAAAGAGCAGACAATAGTTTAAAAATGATTAGGTTAATAAACTAAACGGGGCTGGTAAGTTATGGAAAGGTGAGGGATAGAACTGCACTGTGATCAAAGGTTGTCTTATTATGCAGGTAAAATCTCTTAGGTAATCTCTCAAAGCTGCCCTCAGAAGAATAGATGAGAAGTCTGTCTGAGAATGGTGATGACTTTTATTCTTGTTTCTTCTCTCGTCTCTTCTCTTCTGGTTAATCATTCCTGGTTATTTGATGAGATTCTTAGGGAGGGGGTCTTAAGACAATTGCATCTTTTTTGGAAGATATTATTCTTATTCAGATAAGAAAATTTCTGAGAGACTCTCCTTGTGCTGGAGGGTGGGTTGGGGGGACAATAAGAGAGGGTTAGGAAGTCCTTTGTTCTGAGGCAGCTTCTGAGGCCTTCTCATTTCCTTTAATTCAAAAGTACTCAGCATGCCAAAGCACCATGCTTTGGGGTATCATTCTCTGAACCCCAATATAGGCATCTCCTCTCTACCTTTTTCTCTCTTTCTCTCTTTCTTTCTTTTTTCTCTCTCTTTTCTTTCTTTCTTTCCTTCCTTCCTTCCTTCCTTCCTTCCTTCCTTCCTTCCTTCCTTCCTTCCTTCCTTCCTTCCTTCCTTCCCTTCCTTCCTTCCTTCCTTCTCTCTCTCTCTTTCTCTTTTTGGAGACAGGGTCTCACATTGTCACCCAGGCTGGAGTGCAGTGGTACAATCTTGGCTCACTGCAGCCTTAATCTCCCAGGTTCAAGCGATCCTCTTGCATCAGTCCCCACAAGTAGCTGGTACTACAGGTGACCAGCTATATATATTTCTTTCTTTCTTTCTTTCTTTTTCAGATTTTATAGAGGCATGGTCTCACTTTGTTGCCTGGGCTGGCCTCAAACTCCTAGACTCAAGCTATCCTCCTGTCCTGGCCTCCCAAAGTATTGGGATTACAGGCATAAGCCACCATGTTCAGCCACCTATTTTTTCTTATATAACTATATCATAATTTTGTTACATAAATATTCAGTGTTTAGAATATTAAAAACTATACAATTGTGGTTGGGCATGGTGGCTTACTCCTGTAATCCCGAGGGAGGCTGAGGCAGGTGGATCACAAGGTCAGGAGATTGAGACCATCCTGGCTAACATGGTGAAACTCCGTCTCTACTAAAAATACAAAAAAATTAGCTGGGCATGGTAGCGGAGAATGGTGTGAACCCGGGAGGCAGAGCTTGCAGTGAGCCGAGATCGAACCACTGCACTCCAGCCTGGGTGACAGAGTGAGACTCCGTCTCAAAAACAAACAAACAAATAAACAAACAAAAAACAATTGTTATTCACAGTTGAATCATGTCATATGCCATGATTTCTTCTCTTGCATAATGTTCTGTCTTCCCATCAGTAAATAATTATTTTTTGTTTGTTTGCTTAATTTTCTTTTTTTTTTTTTTTTTTTTTTTTGAGACGGAGTCTCGCTGTGTCTCCCAGGCTGGAGTGCAGTGGCGTGATCTCGGCTCACTGCAAGCTCCGCCTCCCGGGTTCACGCCATTCTCCCGCCTCAGCCTCCCAAGTAGCTGAGACTACAGGCGCCCGCCACCACGCCCGGCTAGTTTTTTGTATTTTTAGTAGAGACGGGGTTTCACCATGTTAGCCAGGATAGTCGCGATCTCCTGACCTCGTGATCCACCCACCTCGGCCTCCCAAAGTGCTGGGATTACAGGCTTGAGCCACCGCGCCCGGCCTGTTTGCTTAATTTTCAATGAATGTCTCAGTAATTCAGTCCCCATATTCTTTCCCAATTGCTTAAATGTTTTCTTGGTAAATATAGTTGTTTTTTTAATATCATTTTTTTTCATTAAGTCCTTTCTGGAGCCTTGTGACTTACCCTCATCTGGACTGGTTGCAGTCTACACTAGTATAAAGCTTGGTCACCCTGGAGATTAGAATCTTTTACTCTCATGCTGGGAATTCTTTTTGCCTCTGAATGTCCTGTTTCCTGGGCCTTCTCTGGTTTTTATTTTTAAGATTTTATTTATTTATCTTTTGGGGTTTCCTGCTTTAGAATAACATTATGCTCAAAAATGCTTAGTATATCCCTAATCAAGAGATCCTTTGTTTTACTTTTTCAGAGAATAAACCTACAATCTTATGCTGGGGTAGGGCAGGACCAGTTGCCTGACTGGGCAGTGATTAGAGATCTGGGGGTTTAATTTAAACAGATTTGCAGATAAGTCTGGGCTTTTAGTCTATCCTTATATGTGCTTCCAGATGTAACAGTGTTGCCAATTCCTGAGCCTTTTGGATATTTCTGTGGTGTAAATCACGTTGATTGTCAATATTCCCCAAGTGACTTTCTTTTTGCTTTTCAGCCTCCAAAATTTTGTTGCTATTAAAAGATTTTTCTGTTCTTTTCGTTCTCGTGGAATATATATGTGCACATACATTTATATATGGATACATATATATGGATAATATATGTATATATAGATACTTATATCTCTCTATATAAAATCTACTGTCATTTTTATGAGGTTTCAGGAAGAAACAGAATTAAATGCTTGCTTTTAATATGCTATCTTTAACTGGGAGAGCCAGCTGGTTTTTGAAAACACACAAAAAATGATGGCTATTCTAACTTTTTTCCCACTCAGTATTTATTTAGATTTACCCGCATTTTTAAACAATTCTTTGGCATTTATATATATATCTTTATACTGTTCATTCCTTGTAGGTTTATTTTTTCTTATTTAGTAGTTCTTTCTGTAAAGGACTATTGTTAGTAAATTCTTAAGTGATTGAATATCTATAATTTTTAATTTTTTTCTGACTTGTGGATGATATTTTGCTCGTGTTTGGAAATTTAGGCTCCCAATTATGTTTTTCAGCACATCAAAGATGTTACCTCATTGTCTTCCAGCATTTAGTTTTGCTGATGAGAAATCTTTTCTTCTGGGGTTCTTACCATTTCTTTATTGTAATCTGCCTTCCCTTTATGTTGGCTGTAGAATTTTCTCATTGTCCTTGTAGAATGCTGGCTTCCCAAATATCATCAGGATAACCTTTTAATATCACAAAGCTGAGTTTATTGTTTATCACAGTAAGTGAGAATGCTAACTTTGCAGAGAGCAACTCTGAGAAGGAATTGCAAGATCTGATTTATTGATATTTTGAAGTTTGGTTTGAGGTGGGTCTTTCAACACATGGACTTCATTAGAATTGAGTAATTATCATCATACAATAGTTTAGAATGTGTAGAAACAGCAAGGTAAGAATTTTGAGAAGAGGAGCTCAAAGAGTCTTGGGATGTAAACTGTATATTGATGCTTTTTGGAGTTGCTGGATCTTTCGATAAGTTTTTACAGTGAACGAGAAAGTTATTTGCAACTTTCACCTTCTTGGACAAGTCTCTTGGGGTAGCAAAGTTACACAAATGAAGACAATGGAATGGTAAAGTCCTGTTAAAGCAGACAGCAAACTATGTAGGTGTAGACAGTTTTGTTTTTTATTTTTCTCCTTTTTACTATTTTTCATTCTGAGCTGAAGGAGAGTCAGTTAGTATTTGGGGTGTGATCAATCCAGTTCCTCGCTGATTTGAGGCATCACAATTATGTATTAAGTTTCTGGGAATGACTGGTTCAATCTCCAATATTCTAAAGGTACATGTTTCAACCTTCATTAATATGAAGTTTTCCTGCTGTTTTTTTGGATGATTATTTGTTGACTTATTAGTTGGGACAGCTATTGCACCTCAGCATTTAAGAATCTAGAGATCACCATCTGAGCATTGCAACACAGACAAATGTACTAAACAAAGGATCATGTTCAGAGTTTGTCTTCTACTTCTCATCCAGGAGCCAAGTGTGCCCAAAGTAAATCAAGACCACAGATCACATCCCTAGTCTGAGGATCCCACAAAATCAAATTTGGTGTTATTAGACAAATTACCTAAGTTTTCTGAAAATATTGATTACAGGAAAGATTCCAGAGGTCTGCAGGGTGGTAAGTATCGGGGGAACCTGCCCCCAATATTTCAACGTAGGTTCTTTCTATTTTCCCTAAGTGTCAGCCAGTCTGAGAAATAAAGAGAAAGAGTACAAAGAGAGGAATTTTACAGCTGGGCCGCCAGGGTGACATCACATATCAGTAGGTCCGTGATGCCCACCAGAGCCACAAAACTGGCAGGTTTTTATTAAGGACTTCAAAAGGGGAGAGGGTGTATGAACAGGGAGTAGGTCACAAAGATCACATGCTTCACAGGGCAAAAAGGAGAACAAAGAGCACAAGGCAAAGGGTAAAATAAAAAATTCTTGATAAGAGTCTATGTTCAGCTGTGCATATATTGTCTTGATAAACATCTTAAACAACAGAAAACAGGGTTCGAGAGCAGAGAACTGGTCTGACCTCAAATTCACCAGGGTGGGGTATTTTCCCCACCCTAATAAGCCTGAGGGTACTGCAGGAGACCAGGGAGTATTTTAGTCCTTTTCTCAACCGAATAAGACAGACACTCCCAGAGCGGCTGTTTATAGACCTTCCCCCAGGAATGCAGCTCTTTTCCTAGGGTCTTAATTTTCCTTGCTAGGAAAATAATTTAGTGATATCTCTCCTATTTGCACATCCATTTATAGGCTCTCTGCAAGAAGAAAAATATGGCTCTTTTTGCCCGACCCTGAAGGCAGTTAGACATTATGGTTGTCTTCCCTTGTTCCCTAAAATCGCTGTTATTCTGTTCTTTTTCAAGGTGCACTGATTTCATATTGTTCAAACACACATGTTTTACAATCCATTTGTACAGTTAGATACAATTGTTACAGTGGTCCTGAGGTGACATACATCCTCAGCTTACAAAGATAACAGGATTAAGAGATTAAAGACAGGCGTAAGAAATCTTAAGAGTATTATTAGGGAAGTGATAAATGTCCATGAAATCTCCACAATTTATGTTCCTCTGCCATGGCTCCAGCGGGTCCCTCCATTTGGGGGTCCCTGACTTCCTGCAACAGGTAAGTACAACATTCTTCCCCTAAAAGAATAACTATTTCTTATGAGAGGTCAATGTTAAATCTGAATCATCTTCATTTTGCACCCCTGCCTGTTCAATTTCTCCCTTTTTTTCTTCTTGAGGCAGAGTCTCACTGTGTCACCCAGGATCAGCTCACTGCAACCTCCACCTCCCAGATTCAAGCGATTCTTCTGCCTCTGCCTTTTGAGTAGTTGGGATTACAGGCACAAGCCACCATGCCCAGTTAATTTTTGTATTTTTAGTAGAGTCGGGGTTTCACCATGTTTGCCAGGTGGTCTTGAACTCCCGACCAGAGGTGATCTACCAACCTTGGCCTCCCAAAGTGCTGGGTTTACAGGTGTGAGCCACCATGCCTGACCTCCAATTTCATGAACTTCTCAGGTGAGTACTCCCATAGCCTTGATGGCATTGTCTAACTTCCCTGTCACACTCTAGGATTCACCTTACTTTTCAGGACTATTGTGATGCATGAAGTGAAGAGGTTTGGAGAAGAAAGAAAACAATCCAGAATTCTCCTTAAGTGGGTAGGATTCAGGTTTAAAAATAAAGTCAATATGGATGGACTCAGTGGCTCATGCCTGCAATCCCAGCACTTTGGGAGGCCAAGGCGGGCAGATCACGAGGTCAGGAGTTCGAGGACAGACTGACCAACATGGTGAAACCCTGTCTCTACTAAAAATATAAAAATTAGCCAGGCATTGTGGCATGTGCCTGTAATCCTGGCTACTCAGGAGGCTGAGTCAGGAGAATCGCTTGAACACGGGAGGCAGAGGTTGGAGTAAGCTGAGATTGTGCCACTGCACTCCTTCCTGGGCAACAGAGCAAGACTCCATCTCAAAATGAATAAATTAATTTAAAAAGTTAAAGTCAATGCTTGGTCTCTCTTCTACTTGAATTAAATAATCTAATGATCTGTCTTTTTCTAGAGAAGAAATTGAGCCAAAATGGATCCTAGGTGACATTAGTGTTTCTCCTGAAAGCAGGCATTGGTTGATCAAGGGAATATGTTTCTGTCCAGCTTAAAGAAAATGGTTACTAGGTCTTTGTGCCACAAATTCAAGATAGTAATTGGAGGCCACTTAATAATCTATTTTTGGCCAAAATAACCCTACAAGATTATCTAATGGTTGTAACATTCTGACACTGCTCATCAAGGATAGTTTGGCATCAGACAAAGAAATCTGTAGTACCAGGATCATTAGATAGTTTTAAAGCAGAGTTTCTCAAACTTGGCATTATTGACATTTTAGGCCTGGTCATTTCTTGTTGTGGATGTTCCATAATAAAAACTTTGACTGGCCTTTATCCCTGGTTCTGAGAGGAGATATTCTTGAAATTTCAGAATGATAAGTGTATCTTTGTTATGCTAATGGAGTGATTCAGGGTGGGACCCAAGAAAGCTTCAGGATGCAATCTGGTCCCTGGAAAGACCAAACACATAGGCACAGCATTGGGACTTTCAGTTACACAACTCTGTAAAGGAGAGAGGGGTTGGAGATTGAGCTTGATCATGTGGTCAATGATTTAATCTATCATGCCTTCATAATGAAACTCCAGTAAAAACTCTGGACACTGAAGCTCAGAGAAGCTTCCTGATTGGTGGACACATGGATGCAAAGGCGGGGAATGCACTCTATGCTGTAGGGGGAGGGCATGGTAGGTCGTCACTTCTTCCCAGGTCTTGCCCTATGTGTATCCTTTACAATGAAAGTAATTGTAAGTATACCACTTTCCTGAGTTCTGTGACTCATTCTAGTGAATTCCTGAATTTGAGGAGGTTAGGAAAGCCCCTACATTTATAGACAATCAGAAGTGTAGGAAGCCTGGGGACCCCAGATACTGACAGCTCGTGTCTTAAGTGAGAGCAGTCTCATGGAGGACTTTGAATCTAACCTGCAATGTCTTCATTAACTCTGGGTAATTAGTGTCAGAATTGTATGGCAGAACTTCACTTGGAGTTGATGCTGAGTGAGGGGGCTCTCCTATGAATTGTAGGGTGTTTTTCAGCATTCCTGGCTTGAATCTGGGAGATGGAGGTTGTGGTGAACCGAGATCACACCACTGCACTCTAGTCTGCATGACAGAGCGGATCTGTCTCAAAACAAAACAAAACAAAACAAAACAAAACAATATTAAGAATAGGGGTCTGGCCAGGCGTGGTGGCTTATGCCTGTAATCCGTGTACTTTGGGAGGCTGAGGTGGGCAGGTCACCTGAGGTCAGCAGTTCAAGACCAGCTTGGTCAACATGGTGAAACTCTGTCTCTACAAAAATATAAAAATTAGCCAGGCATGATGGCGGGTGCCTGTAATTCCAGCTACTCAGGAGGCTCAGGTGGGAGAATCAGTTGAACCTGGGAGGCAGAGGTTGCAGTGAGCCAAGATTATGCCATTGCACTCCATCCTGGGCCACAGAGTGAGACTCCATCTCAAAAAAAAAAAAAAAAAAAAAAAAAAAGAATAGGGGTCTAATGCATAAATAGGTGAAAACAGCCTCAAATCAGCAACAGAGAAAAGAAGAGAGGTAGGAAAACAGAAAACAAAAGAATGTAGATTAAAGAGTAGCAATCTGTGGTCTTAGTGCATGGACCTCAGGTGGGAATGCCTACATCCCCCACAGTTGTCTTGCTGGTTGAATGTTATCTCTTCCCAAAGACTGTATGTTTCTGCAGGTTCCTAAGAATGCTCAGGTTAAGGTCTCTGATAAAGACAGTCTTCCAAGAACTCAGGGATAGTTTATGTTTCTTTAGTTGAGAGACAGCCTTCTTAGTTCTCTATTGCTGCTGTAACAAATTCTCATGAGCTTATGGCTTAAAATAATACATGTTTATTTTGCTACATTTCTAGAGGTCAGAAATCTAAAATCAGTCCAGGGAATGCATTCCTTCTGGAGGTCTTAGGAGGCAATCTGCTTGCTTGCCTGTTCTGGCTTCTGGAGGCCACCTGTCCTGTATTCCTTGGCTCATGATCCATTCCTTCATTTTAAAGCCAGCCATGTGGTATTTTCAAATACTTCTCTTTTTCTGCTTCTCTCATCACGTTGCATTTTCTTTATTTGTGAAACTCCTGTTTCCTTCTTATAAGGATGCTTGTAAATACATTGGTTCCACCTGGAAAATCCAAAATCATCTTTCTATCTCAAGGTAATTAATCTTAATATAATTATAATATAATATAATATATATTATATTAATATTATAATATAATTATATTAATATTATAATATAATATAAGCTTAATTATATCTTCATAGTCCCCCTTTTCACAAAAAGTAACAAATTCACAGATTTCTGGATTTAGGATGTAGTCATCTTGGGGGTGGCTCAGACATGAAATGGAGGATCAGCATCTTACAGTTTTGCTGCTGTGCTAGTTGTTAACAGCATCTGATAGGGTCATTTCCACCATGGTTTAAGGGCTGTTTTTCTCTGAAGTCTGTTCCAATAAACCAGGTCTCCAGATTTTTTTTTTTTTTTTTTTTGAGATGGAGTCTTGTTCTGTCACCCAGGTTGGAAAGCAGTGATGCGATCTCAGCTCACTGCAACCTCCCCCTCCCTCCTGGGTTCAAGCGATTCTTCTGCCTCAGTCTCCCGATTAGCTGGGATTACAGACGCCCACCACCATGCCTGGCTAATTTTTGTGTTTTTAGTAGAGATCAGGTTTCTTCATGTTGGCCAGGCTGGTCTCAAACTCCTCACCTTTGGTGATCCTCCTGCCTCAGCCTCCCAAAGTGCTGGGATTACAGGTGTGAGCTGCCACGCCCAGCCCAGGTCTCCAGATTTTAAGTCATGCAAGGGTTGTTTAGGATAATGTTGAAGAACAGCTTCTCCTACCTATTGATGATAAAAATGGGTGTATTGTACCAGTCCCTTAAAATAGTTGACCATGTCTTCTTGGAACAGGGTGATATCTACATTTAGAGGTAAACTTTCTAGACTCCCAAGCCAGCCTGTTACTAACTCATGGGTAAAGAGTTGCTAAACCCCAGAAACAGTTGATCTCATTATCAATAAAGCCAATGGCAATACCTTAGGCCACAGAAGTTTGAGAGTCTTGAAGAATTTTGGTAATTTGAGTTTTAGAATTTCATTATTTCTTTCTATCTTTCCTGAATATTGGGAGTGATATGGACAGTAAAGTATCTGAATGTGTCAGGGCTCTGTAAAGCTCTTTAATAACTGTCCCAGTAAAATGAATACCTCTATCACTAGAAAGATAGAATCCCCCTGGTTGGAAAGACCGTATCAAGTATTTTTTCTTTCCTCTCTGCAATTTCTCTCTATCCCATCTAGGCTTTCTAAAGATTTTGACAATGACTCACAACTAAGAGCAAGATAAGAGCTTAAAATCAACCATAAGAACTTTTTTTGTGTTCAAAGAAAAGTTTAATTTTAAGAGGCAATTGAGTTTTGAGGGTTGCTGGCCAGCTGAGGAAAAAAAGGGGAACAGATAAGAGAAAAAGATAGGGGCAGAGGGAAGTTTAAAGAACATAAGATTCAGGATAAGGAATAGTACCATAAAGACTCTTCAGTTTTGAGTTGTGATTTAAAGAGAAAGATCATTTTAAGTTTTCATTTTTTCCTCTTGGCCGGCCAAGAAATCACTTCAGGAAGCTATTTTGGAATTTGAATTTTTCCCTTCCCTCCCCTCCCCTCCCCTCCCCTCCCCTCCCCTCCCCTCCCCTCCCCTCCCCTCCTCTCCCCTCCCCTCCCCTCCTCTCCCCTCCCCTCCTCTCCTCTACCTTCACCTCCTCTCCCTTCCTTTCTCCTTCCTTCCTTCCTTCTTCCCTCCCTCCCTCCCTCCCTCCCTTCCCTCCCTCCCTCCCTCCCTCCCTCCCTCCCTCCCTCCCTTCCTTCCTTCCTTCCTTCCTTCCTTCCTTCCTTCCTTCCTTCTTTCCTTCTTTCTTTCTTTCTTCTTTCCTTTCTTTCCTTTCTTTCCTTTCTCTCTTTCTCTCTCTCTCTCTCTTTCTCTCTTTCTCTCTTTCTCTTCTTTCTCTCTCCTTCCTTCCTTCCTTCCTTCCTTCCTTCCTTCCTTCCTTCCTTCCTTCCTTCCTTCCTTCCTTCCTTCCTTCCCGGAGTACAGTGGTGAGATCTCAGCTCACGGCAACCTCCGCCTTCTGAGTTCAAGCAATTCTCTTGCCTCAACCTCCTGAATAGCTGGGATTACAGGCAGGTGCCACCATGCCAAGCTAATTTTTGCATTTTCAGTAGAGACGGGGTTTCGCCATGTTTGCCAGGATGGTCTCAAACTCCTGACCATGGGTGATCTGCCCGCCTCCACTGCACTCCAGCCTGGGCGCCAGAGTGAGACTCCATCTCAAAAAAAAAAAAAAAAAAAAAAAAAGAAAGTGAAAAACAGAATGGTTGCATAGGTACTCAAAATATAGTTTCTACTGAATGTGTATTGCTTTCACACCATTGTAAAATTGAAAAATCCTATGTTGAACCATTGTAAGTTGGTGACTGTATATATACACGTTTATATGTATATAAATCACATATACTTATGTGATTTACATATATTTATGTAAATATATGTGATTTATTTCTAATTTTCTTCTGTTATGAGACATATGCTCGCAAATATACACTTATTTTTGAAACTAACTTGCAGATGCCAAAATACTTTCTTTCTTTTTTTTTTTTTTAAGATGGGGTCTTGTGAGATGTCCAGGCTGGCCTTAAGCTCCTGGGCTCAAGTGATACTCCTGCTTCAACCTTCTGAGTAACCAGGATTATAAAATAAGCCACCATGCCTGGCCACATTAATTCTTTTTTAAATGTCATGATCGCTAATTAGAACTGTTTTTTTGTTTTTGTTTTTGTTTTTTTTTTAGAGACAGGGTCTCACTCTGTCCCCCAGGCTGGAGTGCAGTGGTGCAGCCATATAGTTCACTGCAAACTCAAACTCCTGGTTTTAAGCACTCTTGCCTCAGTCTCCCAAATAGCTGGGACTATAGGCACGTGTCATAGCACCCAGCCCAAAATACTTTCATCCCAAATACCCTATTATGTATCTCCTAAAAAAAACCACATTCTCATATATAACCACAATGGCACTATGACCCCTAAGGAAACTGACAATAATTCCTTAATCTTTTTTAATATGCAGTCCTTTTTTTTTTTTCTTTTTGAGACAGAGTCTCTCTCTGTCGCCTAGGCTGGAGTGCAGTGGCACGATGTCAGCTCACTGCAACCTCTGTCTTCCAGTTCAAGTGATTCTCCAGAAAGAAAGAAAGAAAGAAAGAAAGAAAGAAAGAAAGAAAGAAAGAAAGAAAGAAAGAAAGAAAGAAAGAAAGAAAGAAAGAAAGAAAGAAAGAAAGAAAGAGAAAGGAGGGGAGGGGAGGGGAGGGGACGGAAGGGGAGGGGAGGGGACGGGAGGGGAGGGGAGGGGACGGGAGGGGAGGGGAGGGGAGGGAAGGGAAGGGAAGGGAAGCCTCTTGAGTAGCTGGAATTACAGGCATGTGCCACCATGACCAGCTAATTTTTTGTATTTTTAGTACAGACGAGGTTTCACCATGTTGGCCAGGCCGGTCTCAAACTTCTGTCCTCAAGTGATCTGCCCGCCTTGGTCTCCCAAAGTGCAGGGATTACAGGCATGAGCCACTGCGCCCGGCACTTTTGAATTCAGAATATAATCTCTCTACCATGTTCCTCTTCCATTACATTGACTTATTAGATATAAGAGGCCTGTTGTCTTAAAGGATGTCCCATATACGTGTCTTGTTTGTTTCATCATAGTGTCATTTGCATTTCTTCTCTACTCTTGTGTTTTCTGTAAACTGAGTTATGTCAAAATTGAAGTCTTTGTCAGGTCATTTGTGGGTTTCCATTTCTTGTTACTGGTGCTTTAGTTTAAACATTTGGTGGTGTCATGTTTCCCTGATTATTTGAGTTTCTATGGCCATGTGTTTGTGTCTGCACATTTGAAGAAACAGGCACCTACTCTGACCTTTTCTTTTTTTTTGAGACAGAGTCTCGCTCTGTTGCCCATGCTAGAGTATAGTGGTGTGATCTTGGCTCACTGCAACCTCCACCTTCTGGGTTCAAGCAATTCTCATGCCTCAGCCTCCCAGGTGGCTGGAATTACAGGCATGTGCCACCATGCCTGACTAATTTTTGTATTTCTAGTAGAGATTGGGTTTTGCCATTTGGCCAGGCTGGCCTCAAACTTCTGGCCTCAAGTGATCCACCTGCCTTGGCCTCCCAAAGTGCTGGGATTACAGGCGTGAGCCACCGCGCTCACCCACCTATTTTGATCTTTATAGGCTGACTTTGTTAGGAAAAGCCCTTTGCTAGTCAGCCTGTCCAGAGTTTCTTGGTGGGCCATCATGGCAGGCTTACTGCTGGAGGCCTAAGCCAGGCTGGTGTGGTATCTGGGTCCACCTGGGCATCATGCCTGGGTCTGTGGGGTTGGGCCTGGAGCCTGGGTCTGCTGTGTCAACTGATTCTCCGAGGTTGGGCCTGGAGCCTAGATCTGCAGGGACAGGCCTGGATCCTGGATCGATGGGTGCTGACCTGAAGTCTGAGTCCACAGAAGCTGACTTGCCACCAAAGTGGGTCTTGAGCCTTAGCGTGTAAGGGCTGGCCAGGCACTGGGATAGGCTTGGTGTCCAAAGCCATAAGGATGTTTCTGGAGTCTGAGCCTGTGGGGGCACACCTAGGTCTTGGATCCATGGAGGCCAGCCTAAAGCCTGGGTCTGCAGGGTCTAGTGTAGAGCCTAGGTTTGCAGGTGCTGGCCTGGTGCCTGGGTCTGCAGTAGCCAGCCTGGAGTCTGAGACCACAGGGCTGTGCTGAGGTGGGCCTGGGGGCTGGGTCTACAGGAGCAGGCTTGTGTCCTGGAGCCACAGGGGCTGGCCTTGAGCTTGGGTCTCAAATCTCCATTTATTAGAGCCTGTTATATAATATGGCATTAGCTTAGGCATTGTATTTTGCATGTAGTAGACTTTTAGTGATGTTTTATTGCTTACCCTCCCCAGTCTTCTTTATTCATAATGCAGATTGCAAGGATTAGAAAAATCTCTGATCACTGAAAAAGAGCTTAAATAATTTGTAATTTGGCTACAGAAGAAAATATTTGAGGGAAATTTAGAGATTAAGAATTTTAAAAAAGTTTATGATAGGCCGGGTGTGATGGCTTACGCCTGTAATCCCAGCACTTTGGGAGGCTAAGGTGGGCGGATCACAAGGTCAGATCGAGACCATCCTGGCCAACCCATCTCTACTAAAAATACAAAAATTAACTGGGCGTGGTGGAGCACACCTGTAGTCCTAGCTACTTGGGAGGCCAAGCCAGGAGAATCACTTGAACCCAGGGGGTGGAGGTTGCAGTGAGCCGAGATCGTGACAGCAACACTGCACTCCAGCCTATCGACAGAGAGAGACTCCGTCTCAAAAAAAAAAAAAAGTTTATGATAGTGGTCTTTATCTTTGATGAAGTCAGATATACTTCCTTATTAAAGTGTAACAATAGATTAAAAAAAGACTTCAAGCAGTGTTTGTTACAAAATGTTTCTAGCACGCTCTCTCTCTCTGTGTATGTGTGTGTCTATATATATATACACATACATATTTGAGACACAGTTTTGCTCTTGTCATCCAGGCTGGAGTGCAATGGCATGGTTTCAGCGCACTGCAACCTCCACTGTCCCAGTTAAAGTAATTCTCCTGCTTAGCCTCCACAGTGGCTGGGATTACAGGCGTGCAACACCACACCTGGCTAATTTTATATTTTTAGTAGAGATGGAGTTTCACCATGTTGGCCAGGCTATTCTTGAACTCCTGACCTCAGATGATCTGCCTGCCTTGGCCTCCCAAAGTGCTGGGATTACAGGAGTGAGTCACTGTGCTTGGCCTATATTTTTACTTAATAGATAAATGGTACAGCTTCAAGCCATGATTAATTTTCACCAATCTGTAATAGTTTCACTTCTATCATACATCTGGTTGGCAGTCTCAGTGATATCATTAGGGCTTTTCCATATTTGTGATTCCACATTCAAAACAGGTCACGAAAGTTAAATTAGCTAAATTTTAATTATTCATGGGAGAGGAAAAGTTTGGGATTAAATGTATAGCAGATTAAAGATCTTTATAATGGCCACATTCTTTACCAGGGATCTTGAGAAATTGTATCTCATGAACTCATTGGGATACTTCTAGCTAGAGATAGTGAAAGGTTGGTGAAATGTATATGCAAGTTCCTTGTACTATTTTTGCAATTTTTCTGCAAATTTGAAATTATTTCATCATAAAATGTTAAAAATAAAGACTGCTGGGTCCGGTGGCTCAGGCCTGTAATCCCAGCATTTTGGGAGGCTGAGGTGGGGGGATCATCTGAGGTCAGGAGTTCGAGACCAGCTTGGCCATCATAGTGAAATGCCATCTCTACTAAAAATATAAAAAATTAGCTGGGCGTGGTGGCGGGTGCCTGTAATCCCAGCTACTCAGGAGGCTAAGGCAGCGGAATCGCTTGAACCCGGGAGGTAGAGGTTGCAGTGAGCCGAGATTGAATAAATAGATAAATAAAGACTCTAGGTTGGGTGTGGGGACTTATGCCTGTAATCCTAGCACTTTGGGAGGCAGAGGCAGGAGGATCACTTGAGCTCAGAAATTCGAGGCCAGGCTGGGCAACAAAGTGAGACCCCCATCTCTACAAAAAAAATAATTAAAAATTAGCTGGGCATTGTGGTGCATGCCTGTGGTCCCAGCTACTCAGGAGGCTGAGGTGAGAGGATTGCTTGAGCCTGGGAAGTCAAGGCTGCAGTGAGCTGTGATTGTGACACTGCATTCCAGCCAGGTGACAGAGGGAGACCTTATTTAAAAAAAAAAAAATGACTCTGGTGCCCAAAATAAATGAAATAGATACATTGAGTATATTGCATATATTGTATATTTCTATTTGGGTACCACACATGTATTATTATTAATGTATTTTATTTATATGTTCTTATCAGAACATAGTTACCTTTTTCTGGCTGGGCACGGTGGCTCACGCCTGTAATCTTAGCACTTTGGGAGGCCAAGGTGGGTAGATCACTTGAGGTCAGGAGTTTGAGACCAGCCTGGCCAACATGGTGAAATCCCATCTCTACTAAAAATACACAAATTAGCTGGGCATGGTGGTGGGCAATTAGCCTCCCACTACTCAGGAGGCTGAGGGAGGAAAATCACTTGAACCTGAGAGGCAGAAGTTGCAGTGAGCCGAGATTGCGCCATTGCACTCCAGCCTGGGCGACAGAGTGAGATTCCATCTCAAAACACACACAGGCGTGCACACACACACACGAACATAGTTACCTTTTTCTGGATATAATTCCAACACTATTGGTTTATCCTTCTAAGTCTATAGGAGATTAGGGCTAGGTGCAATGGCTCACGCCTGTAATCCCGGGACATTGGAAGGTAGAGGCAGGAGGATAGTTTGAGGCCAGGAATTCGATACCAGCCCTGGCAATTTAGGGAGACCCTGCCTCTACAAAAATTTTTAAAAAAATTAGCCGTCGTGGCACGTGCCTGTAGTTTCAGCTCTTTGGTAGGCTGAGGTTGGAGGATTGCATAGGTTGCAGTGAGCCGTGATTGTGCCATTGCACTTCAGCCTAGCTGACAAAGCAAGACCCTGTCTCAAGGAAAAAAAAAAAAAATGTAGGAGATTAAAGGAAGCAAATCAGAAATCTGGAGAGGTGGTATTTAGCAATCTATAGAAATGGAAGTTGCAGGAAAAGGGAGAGATCTAAGAACTAAAAAATGGTAGAAATAATTATAAATCCTTCAGTACCTCCTGGGGCATTGCTGTTTTACAGCATTGCAAACTAATGGAATAAATGAGTTAATACTGATTAATTTATATATGTAAAGCAATTAGAACAGTATCTGGCATATGGTAAGCACAAAATAAATATTAGCTATTATTTGTTTATTATGATATTTTTGTGTTGTCACCCAAAGGGTAAATTCAGCTCTTTTATTTCTAAGAAGGCAATAAACTGTGTAATATGTTGTGCTGGATGAACTGTTGAAGGAGATAATGAAACCGCAGTGCCTCCCACGTACCCGTGAGAAACACAGACCCACTGTTCCCCGCTTTCCACCTCCCCGCCCCCAGTCTTAGTTGCTATTGCTTATGGAGTGTGTTCTGCTGGGAACTTGTCCCGGTGGCTAGAATATTTTCTTTTCTTTTTTTTATTTATGTGTTTAATTTTATTTGTTTAATTTTTTTTTTTTTTTTTTTTTTTTAGAGACGGGGTCTTTCTCTGTCACCCAGGTTGGAGTGCAGTGGTGCAGTAGCTCACTGCAGCCTCAAATTCCTGGGCTCAAGCAGTCCTCCTGCCCCAGCCTCCTGAGTAGCTGGGACTACAGGCATGCACCACCATCTACCATGCCCAGCTAATTGGTTTTTCTTTTGAGAGCCAGGGTCTTGCTCTGTTTCCCAGGCTGGCCCAGAACTCCTGGGCTTAAGCGATCTTTGTGCCTTGGCCTCCCAAAATGTTGGGTTTACAGGTGCGAGCCACCACGCCCAGCTCCAGTAGCTAGAATAGCCATGTGGATAAAGGTGGGCGCCGTGGCTCACCATAGAAGGTAGCCATATAAATAGACAATTCCAAATGGTTTCACAGCAACAGAGGTAGACAGAGGTGAGAAAAGGGGATAAAGGAAAGAGTGGAAATGGATGGTAGAGAAGCACGTCCTTAGCTATCTAGAAGTCTCAGCTATCCACAGTGAATCATTTCCTTAAAGTTCAGCTGGCATCTATAACTTCTTTTTAATAATGGAATGAACGGTTTTGTTGCTGGAAAGGGAATCTCAGAGCATAGGAAAGCAGAAGTCGAGAAAGTAACACTGTTTGAACATTAGTTCCAGGCCTTTTTCACTGCCTGTGACAAATCACTTAATCTCACTGGGCCTTAATTCCTCTCCTATAAATGGAGAATTAATATTCCACCAGGCCCTGTTGATGTCTCGGGGCTGTTATGAGACTCATGGATCACACACACGCACACGCAGGCATGCACACACATCCTAAAGTGCTATGCAAATTGAGGGGTTATGGCTGGGTGTGGTGGCTCACGCCTGTAATCCCAGTACTTTGGGAAGCCCAGGTGGACAGATCACCTGAAGTCAGGAGTTCGAGACCAGCCTCGCCAACATGGTGAAATCCTGTCTGTACTACAAATACCAAAATTAGCAGGCGTGGTGGCACGCACCTATAATCCCAGCTACTTGGGAGGCTGAGGCAGGAGAATCACTTGAACTTGGGAGGGGGAGGTTGCAGTGAGCCGAGACTGCACTGCTGCACTCCACCCTGGGTGACAGAGTGAGACCCTGTGTCAAAAAACAAACAAATCAAATTGAAGTGGTTATTTTGAAGGTGAGTGGTGGGGTTCAGTAAGCCTGTCCCAGGCTCTTCCAAAATTACCCCACAATGGCAGTAAAGCATATTTATTAAGAGCATGTGCTTTGGAGTCAGATACCTGAGGGTGAATCCTGGCACTCTGCCTGAGTGTCTCTAAATCTCAGTTTGTTCATTTAGACTGTGATATGACTTCTTGTGATGATTAAATAAAATAAAATATGTAAATCGTTTATTGTTACCAGAAAGGGGTCCGGATCCAGACCCCAAGAGAGGGTTCCTGGATCTTGCACAAGAAAGAATTCGGGGCAAGTCTGTAGACTAAATGAAAGCAAGTTTATTAAGAAAGTAAAAGAACAAAAGAATGACTACTCCATAGGCAGAGCAGCAGCTTGGGCTGGTGGACTAAGAACACTTACAGTTATGTCTTGATTGTATGTTAACAGGGGGTGGATAATTCATGAGTTTTCAGGGAAAGGTGTGGGCTATACCCAGAACTGAGGGTTTCTCCCTCTTTTAGACCATATAGAGTTTATATGCTAGTACTATAGCATAGTACTTTTAGAATGCTAATGTACTATAATTAGCATATGAGCAGTGAGGATGACCAGAGGTCACTCTTGTCATCATCTTGGTTTTGGTGGGTTTTGCCAGCTTCTCTACTATGAACTGTTTCATCAGCAAAGTCTTTGTGACCTGTATTTTGTGCTGACCTCCTATTTCATCCTGTGACTAAGGATGCCTTAACATCCTGGGAATACAGCCCAGTAGGTCTCGGCCTTATTTTTACCCAGCTCCCATTCGAGATGGAGTTCCTTTGGTTCAAACACCTCTGGCATTACCACAGCACCTGGTTCATAATAAGCACTCAACAAATGACTATTTTGATTATCCCACTGTGTGTAAAGTATATACTAACCTTGTCCTCATAAAAACTTTGTTCATTCACTCCTTTATTTTTTGTGTGTGGTGTGTATCATGTCTTGAGTCTCCTTTCATTTAAGTTGACATAAAGGAAGTGAGGCAAGTATTAGGAATAATTTGAAGAGGTCGTCTATGGTGACCACATTTTCTGAACTAAGAATCTGAATGTATTATCTGACAAAGGCATGAGTGTATAGAAGAAGATAATGAGACAAGGTCTTTGAAATTGTGTTGACTTAGAAAATCTGGGACTTGTTGGAGGGATGAATGAACAGGAAGAAAGAAAGAAAGCAGGGAAGGATGGGGGAGAGAGAGAGAGAGAGAGAAAAAGAGAAAAGAAGGAAGGAAAAAGGGTTGGGGGAAAGAAAAAGAGACCCAGGAGGAATTCACCTCTCAGCCACTGGAGGCTGCTCTGGTTTTTCGTATTAAGTGGCTCTGTATAGCAGTTTACTAGCCAGGAAATCTCACACACAACACTAAAGAGCCCAAATATGAGGAAAACGTGATCACCAAAAGAGGAAACCATAGAGTCAGAGCTATTAGTCCCTGGTAGGAGAAGGATGGATGGATGGATCATGAAGAAGGGATCTCCTTTGAGGACTAAACTGTTATTTCTGAAAGTCTGGTGAGGAAGTAGGTGGGCTAAACCACAGGACATCTGAACTTTATAGAACTCAGATTTCCTCCTAATTAGAGAGCATAACAGGAAGGTAAATACCTCTGGGGAAGAGGTGTCAAATTCACATGGAGGTACAAATGACTAACATCAGGCCCTTTCCTGAAAGTGAACTTTTATGGGACAGAGTAAGGAAATAAATGTTTCCTCCTATTTACTTTTTTATTTTTGCATCTTCCATGAGATCCGAAAACGTTTCCTTCTAAAAGCGTTTCTAATTATTAACCTTTCTATTATGGAAACAATGAACAAAATAAATAAAGAATATATATTACTCTTATTCCCACAAGGCAAAGATAACTTCTGCTGACTTGGTGAATTTATTTTCAGTTTTAAGGTTTGACACTGGAGGTATAGAATAAATTTATAAGACAAAACATTTGGAAACCATATTAATTTTTAAACTCTAGAATATTAAATATTCATTGTTTTGAATTTAGCAAATGCATAAAAACACAATAAGACAATTTTAAAAAATCATCCCAAATCCCAACACTTAGAGATAGACATAATTATATTTTGCTGTTTTGCTTTCCATTTGTCCCTGTGCATACACAGATACACACATATTTTTATGAAAATTAGAATCATAGTGTATGTAACTATTTTGTAACCTTCCTTTTTTTCTGCTTAAGAGTATTTCATGACTATTGCTCCATTTACTAAATATTTTTTAATATGAACCGTTTTAAGCAATTGCATATTATTTTGTTGTGTGAATGTATTATCATGTAACCAATTAGAAAGGGACATTTTAAAAATTGCAAGGAAAGAAGTTATTTTCTAAAACCCTTAAGCAATTTGGAAAAAAACATTTAAATCCACACAATTATAAAATTTTTATTTGTCTACAAAAGAAGATTCAATAAAGCAACTGAAGTAGGAGACAATGAAAATAAAAATAAAACAAAGCAAAATAAAAAAATAAAAAAAGAAAGCAAAACAAAAAGACAGCACAATCTTATAATTTTTCACATGAAGTCTATAATTTAGTTTTCTGTTAACTCAAATGAATCTACCTAGTGAGACTAAACCAGAGGGGCTTCCATGTCAGCATGTATCCTACAAGGGCTCCAACTCAATCTGCTCCAAACCCAAACTGATTTCATTTTGCTCCGCTATATCATCAGGAATGTTTCTCCCTTTCCTTCAGTTGCCTTATTCTAAAACCTAAACTCAGGCTCCCTTGGTTCCTTCTTTACCCCCACCTGATTCAGTGTATTGAACCAAATTACTAAGGTATCATTTCCTTACTTCTAGTCTTTCAAACCACCCCTCTCCTTCACCATCACTGTCACTCCTTGGGTGGTCCCTCCTCATTTCCTTATTTTTATTATGTTTATTAAGACGGAGTCTCACTCTGTCGCTGAGGCTGGAGTGCAGTGGCACGATCTCAGCTCACTGCAACCTCCACCTCCTGGGTTCAAGCAATTCTCCTGCCTCAGCGTCCTGAGTAGCTGGGACTACAGGCACGTCGCACCATGCCTGGCTAATTTCTGTATTTTTAGTAGAGATGAGATTTTGCCATGTTTGCCAGGCTGGTCTCAAATTCCTAACCTCCGGTGATCCACCCACCTAGGTCTCGCAAAGTGCTGGGATTACAGGCGTGAGCCACCATGCCAGGCCCTCCATTTTGTTTTTAAATTTTTTATTTTTTGTAGAGATGGGGTCTCATTATATTGCCCAGGCTGGTCTTGAACTCTTGGGGCTCAAGCAGTCCTCCCTCTTTGGCCTCCTAAAGTGCTGGGATTACAGGTGTAAGCCATCACACCCAGCTTCCTACTCAGTAGTTTGAATTTACTCCAGGCCAGGTGCGGTGGTTTGCGCCTGTAATCCAGCTCTCTGGGAGGGCAAGGCGGGTGGATCACATAAGCTCAGGAGTTTGAGACCAGCCTGGGAAACATGGTGAAACCCTGTGTCTACCAAAGATACAAAAATTAGCTGGGCATTGTGGTGCACGCCTGTGGTTCCAGCTACTCAGGTGACTGAGGTGACAGGATTGCTGGAACCTGGAAGTTGAGGTGGCAGTGAGTCATGATGATACCACCGCACACCAGCCTGGGTGACAGAGTGAGACCCTAACTTGAAAATAAATACATGAATAAATAAATAAGTGAATTTACTGCAAATGTATTTTGTACATTACTGAGTAGTGACTTTTTATTTTTAACTAATTTTTTTGAGGCAGGGTCTTGCTCTGTTGCCCAGCCTGGAGTGTAGTGGTACAATCATAGCTCACTGCAGCCTCAAGCTCCTGGGTTCAAGTGATCATCCTGCCTTGGCCTCCTGAGTAGCTGGGACTACAGTTGCGTATCACCTGGCCCAGCTAATTTTTTAAAATTATTTTTTGTACAACTGCTCAGGAGGCTGAGGCAGGAGGATTGCTTGAACTTAGGAGGCGGAGGTTGCAGTGAGCTGAGATCATGACACTTCTCTCCAGCCTGGGCAACAGAGCAAGACTCCATCTAAAAAAAATATATATTTTTTGTAAAGACAGTAGTCTCGCTATATTGCCCAGGTTGCTTTTGAAATCCTGGACTCAAGTGATGCTTCTGCCTCAGCCTCCCGAAGTGCTGGGATTATAGGTATGAGCCATTGTACCCAGCTAGAGTTAGTCTTTTTTTTTTTTCCCAGCGGTCACCCAGGATGGAGAGCAGTGGCGTGATCTCTGCTCATTGCAGCCTCCCATGTTCAAGCAATTCTCCTGCCTCAGCCTCCCAAGTAGCTGGGACTACAGGTGCCCACCACCATGCCCAGCTAATATTTTTTGCATTTGTAGTAAAGACAGGGTTTCACCATGTTGGCTAGGCTGGTCTTGAACTCCTGACCTCAGGCAATCCACTGGCCTCGGCCTCCCAAAGTGCTGGGATTATAGGCGTGAGCTACTGTACTCAACCAAGTAGTCACCTTTTAAATGCAAATTTGTCCTGAGCACTGGTGGTTCACTCCTGTAATCTAGCACTTTGGGAGGCCAAGCCCGGCAGATCACCTGAGGTCAGGTTTGAGGGTGCGTGCCTGTAATCCCAGCAACTCAAGAGGCTGAGGCAGGAGAATTGCTTGAACTGGGGAGGCAGAGGTTGTAGTGAGCCAGATTGAACCACTGCACTCCAGCCTGGGTGACAGAATGAGACTCTCAATTAAAAAAAAAAAAAAAAAAAAAAATTAAAAAAAGCAAACTTGATTTTGTCCCAGCTGCTTAAAGTAGATAAATTCCAGATTCTTTAGCATGGGGCCCCTGTCTAGCCTCATTTCTGGCTATTTCCCACCTTGAATTCTACTGTACACGAATCCTAAGAAACAATGTGAAAATTCAAAATATTTCATTTTTTTTCTCATCTTCATGTCTTTGAATGGGCCTAGGATCACTTAGCCTGTTCTTCCTTTCCATTTTGCTTGGCTAAATCTACTCATCATTTAGAGCTCATCTCCAAGGTTATCTCACAAGTTGTATGTGTCTCTCCTTCTCCTCACTCTCCAATCTGGGTAGTTTATCTCTTTTATGTGCTGGATAGCCCCTGAAGCATAATTCTATTATAGTGCTTATCATACTGCATCATAATACGTTTTTCTCATACTAAACTATGAGCCATCTGAGCTAGGGACACTGGTTTTTAGCCCTACTTTCCATTTTTTTCTCTGCTTAGTACTTGGTACATTGATGGTACTCTGTAAACATTTCACTCCGTAGTGAATAATTGACACTTTGGAGTGAAGAAGGGCTCAAACCATTCATCAACAGGTGTTAGAGTCAAGAAAGTAATTAATTTCCGATGTGTGGGAATTTCTCAGGACCTGGGATATAGCTTAGGGCACTTCACTGAGACAGGTAAAATATCCCTTATAAGTAAGGAAGAAGTTTGTGTCTGTGAATCTATTCTTTGTTAAGTGCATGGGTGCAGTGATTTAGAAAGATGTTTATATGGGATGATGGTACATATTTGTAGTCCCAGTTACACGGGATGGTCGTGAATATGAGCTGAGCCCAGTTTGGGCAAAATAGAGACTGTAGTCTCGAAAAACAAAACCAAACCAAACCAAAGAAAACTTACAAAAAAAACATGTTCACAAATACTTTGATAGTTCTCCTTTAAAAAAGCAAAGCCCAATACTACTTTTGAATGTGGATTGTACTGCCTGACTTTTAATGAATAAGATAAGTGGTTCCTGGCTGGGCGCGGTGGCTCATGCCTGTAATCCCAGTACTTTGGGAGGCCGAGGTGGGTGGATCACCTGAGGTCAGGAGTTGGAGACCAGCCTCACCAACATGGAGAAACCCTGTCTCTACTAAAAATACAAAATTAGCCAGGAGTGGTGGCACATGCCTGTAATCCCAGCTACTCAGGAGGCTGAGGCAGGAGAATCACTTGAACCCAGGAGGTGGAGGTTGTGGTGAGCCAAGATCGCACCATTGCACTCCAGCCTAGTAAACATGAGTGAAACTCTGTCTCAAAAAAAAAAAGAAGTGGTTCCTGGCCAGCCAAATGCAGTAGCTCATAGCTATAATCCCAGCACGTGGGAGGCTGAGGTGGGAGGATCACTTGAGGCTAGGAATTCAAGAGCAGGTTGGGCAACACAGCAAGATTCTGTCTCTACAAAAGATTTAAAAATTAGCTGGTATGGTGGTATGTACCTGTAGTCCTGGGTATTCCAGAGTCTAAGGCAGGAGGATTGCTTGAGCCTGGGAGTTTGAGGCTGCAGTGAGCTGTGATTGTGCCACCCTGCACTCCAGCCTGGGCAACAGAGCAAGACCCTATCTCAAAAAACAAACAAACAAACAAAAAATCAAGAATAGTGGATTCTCCATCTCCACTTGAGTTTTTAGATGACTGCAGCCTCAGCCAATGTCCTGACTGCAACCTCAGGAAAGACCCTACTCCAAACTATCCAGCTAAGTTGTTTTTAAATTCCTGACCCACAGAAACTGTGAGATAATAAAAATTTGTTAAGCTTTTAATTTTGGAGTAGTTTCTTACACAGCAATAGATAACCCACTCAGTGGGCAAGGTGAAGATCGCTCTGAGCTCCTTATGTTGAAGCATGGCTGCTTTCTAGCAGGCACCACTGAGAACTTTCAAAGCCTGACAATACTTCTGGTCTTTGTGAAAATATTCTCATCTTGAAATATAACTGTGGCTTTTATAGGTACCCCAAGGGCCCTAAAGAGCTCCAGACACAGCATAATTAGGTGGGCAGCTCAACCAGTTCACTGAATTGGCTGTTTTTCCATATCAGTGAAAAGAGAAGTATCTTAGTTCATTTTGTGCTGCTGTAACAGAATTCCACAAACTGGGTAATTTATAAAACACAGAAATCTATTTCTCACTGGAAGCTGAGAGAAGTTCAAGATTGAGATGTCTGGCCAGATGTAGTAGCTCACACCTGTAATCCCAGCACTTTGGGAGGCCAAGGCCGGTGGATCACCTGAGGTCAGGAGTTTGGGACAAGCCTGGCCAATATGGTGAAATCTCGTCTCTACTAAAAATACAAAAATTAGCCAGGCATGGTAGTGAGCATCTGTAATTCCAGCTACTCGGGAGGCTGAGGCAGGATAATTGCTTGAACCTGGGAGACGGAGGTTGTAGTGAGCCAAGTTCATGTCACTGCATTCCAGCCTGGGTGATAGAGTGAAACTCATCTCAAAAAAAAAAAAAAAAAATTAAAAAAAAAATAGATTGAGATGCCAGCATCTGGTGGGAGCCTTGTTGCTATATCCTAATATGGCAGAAGATATCCCATAGCAGAAAGGCAAAGGGGAGAGGGGGAGAGGTGGGCCGAATTTGTTCTTTTATAAGAAATTCACCCCATGATAAGGACATTATTCTATTCATGAGGACAGGGTCTCATGGCCTAATCGCCTCTTAAAGTTTTCACCTCTTACTAACGTTACAAGGATAATTAATTTTTTTATTAAAAAAATTTTAAAAAATAGAGACAGGGTCTCACTATGTTGCCCAGGCTGGTCTTGGGGACTCCTGAGCTCAAATGATCCTCTTGCCTTGGCCTCACAAAGTGCTAGGATTACAGGCATGAGCCACTGTGCCAGCTGGTAATTAAATGTTAACATGAGTATGGGAGGGAACAAACATTTAAATCACAGTAGGAAGGTTTCCAGCAAAATTCTCAGGCCTTATTATTTGACATTAGAACTCTAAAACATATACAGCTGAAAGAGGAAAAAACATTGGGAAAAGGAGATGCCATCTTTTTCTCAACTTCCCTTGCTCCATTTCATAAATATAGCCCCTGTCTTTGAATTCTGTTTATAAATCTGAGCTGTAAGGGTGTTTTTTTGTTTTGTTTGGTTTGTTTTGGTTTTTGAGACAGTCTTGCTCTCTTGCCCAGGCTGGAGTACAGTGGCACAATCTCGGCTCACTACAAACTCCGTTTCCCATTTTTTAGTAGAGATGGGGTTTTACCATGTTTGCCATGCTGGTCTTGAACTCCTGACCTCAGGTGATCTGCCCACCTCAACCTCCCAACTTGCTGGGATTACAGGCATGAGCCACTTCACCCAACTTGAGCTGTAAGGGTTTTCACTGGATGGTGAGGGTGAGTTCTGCTGGAATATTATGGTAACATAAAGGAAGAACTGATGACTCCAGTGAGACATTTTGAATAGTCCTTGATGAAATTCTCACACGCTTTGGTAAAGGGATTCACTTATATTGTGAACTCTTAAACCAGAAGGAACTGGGCTCAAATCTAGGTGTTCTGCTTGTAAGCTCTGTGTCTCTGGACACACTTTTTGTTTGTTTTTTGCTTTTTTTTTGGAGACAGAGTCTTGTTTTGTTACCCAGGCCAGAGTGCCATTGTGTGATGTTGGCTCACTGTAACCTCTGCCTCCTGGGTTCAAGAGATTCTCGTGCCTCAGCCTCCCGAGTAGCTGGGACTACAGGTGTTCCCCACCATACTCGGCTAATTTTTTGTATTTTTAGTAGAGACAGGGTTTTACCATGTTGCCCAGGCTGGTCTCAAACTCCTGAGCTAAGGCAATCTGCCAGCCTTGGCCTCACAAAGTGCATGGTGGGATTACAGGCGTGAGCCACCATGCCGGCTGTGGTCACATTCTTAAACTTCCTTAGTTGCAGCTTCTTCATGTCAAAAATATAGGAAAATAATACTGATCATGACCATTGAACAGATATTGAATGTTTATCATGAGCCAGGTAATTAATTAGTGAAGTTCTGGGTACACAAATGGCCCCTTCCCATATGGACTTCTCAGTCTAGTAGAGAAAACCAACCAGTTAACACACCCTTTCATTTTAAGAATCTGGGTCATGCCCCCAGAGGGATAATTGGTCCCAGGGTGTCCTGAAGGGGTGGGTAGTTAATTCAGTCTTGGCAGCATGAAGCTGGCATGGAAAGTTTTCAAGAGGGAAGGACTTCTGAGATAATACCTGAAAGATGAATAGACAGTAGCTAGAAGAATGTTGGGAGTAGGTAGGGGTCCTTGCAGGAAAAAAACACCATTTACAGAAGATTGGAAGGCTGGGCGCGGTGGCTCACACCTGTAATCCCAGCAGTTTTGGAGGCCGAGGTGGGCGGATCACCTGAGGTCAACAGTTGGAGACCAGCCTGGCCAACATGGTGAAAACCCTTTTCTACTAAAAACACAAAAAATTAGCTGGGTATGGTGGCGGGCGCCTGTAGTCCCAGCTACTAGGGAGACTGAGACAGGAGAATGGCTTGAACCCGGGAGGCAGAGGTTGCAGTGAGCCGAGATTGTGCCATTGCACTCCAGCCTGGGCAACAGAGTGAGACTCCATCTCAAAAAAAAAAAAAAAAAAAATGGTTTGGAGAAGAGAGTTAGCTGGTATGTTCAGGCACTGGAGGTAGCTTTGTATGGTTGGAAAATGGAGTGCTAGGTTGAGACGAATGAGAGAGGCTAAGAGGTCAACAGAAGCCAGACTGAGAAGGACTTCACTGGGTTGGTGTAAAAATTAAATTAGATATGTAGAATGTATATAAATAATGGTTCCTTCCTGTTGTAAAAATTAAATGAGGTATATGGAGTGTATATAAATAATGGTTCCTTCCTGACTTAATCTTGTGCAATGAAGAAAGATATTCTGCAATAGGGAGCAGTTTTTAGTGAATAATTGTTGTGCAGAGACATTTAGCTCCTTGAAGGACAAGGATTACATGTTATTAATCCTTTTTTACTCTTTTTTTTTTTTTTTTTTTGAGGCAGAGTCTATTGCTCAGGCTGGAGTGCAGTGGCCTGATTTCGGTTCACTGCAACCTCCACCTCCCGGGTTTGAGTGATTCTCCTGCCTCAGCCTCCCAAGTAGCTGGGACTACAGGTTCCCACCACCATGCCTGGCTAATTTTTGAATTTTTAGTAGAGATGGGGTTTCACCATGTTGGCCAGGCTGGTCTTGAACTCCTGGCCTCAAGTGATCCACCTGCCTCGGCCTCCCAGTGCTGGGATTACAGGCATGAGCCACCACACCCGGTCTGTTAACCCTTTTTAATATGGTGAACAAAGCCGGTTGTTATGTTGCATTAAAGCCTGGTTCCAGGCTGTTTTCAGAGTGGCTTCCTTCAGACAGTCTCTCCTTTGGTGCCATCTATATCTTATCCTTTTTAGGATTTGTCAGTGTGTGCTTATGCTTGAGGTTTTGTAGTGGTGATGAGTGGATGTCTTGGGGGTGGGTAGGAGTTGATAACAACTGAGTTTGCAGTAAATAAAATAGATAAAAGGCAATTATTTGTGAGAAGAAATAATTGGCAAAACCACTCTGCTGTCAGATTTGATAGAGCTTGGACATGCAGTAGTCACGGCAAACATTTTCTAAGGCTGTGGCAGATGGGTGGGAGTGAGAGTGGGGTGATGAAAGGAGGAAGGGAAAGGGAAAGAGAAAGGCTCCTGCCTTTAGGTCCTCATGCTAAATGAACTGCATGCATATGTAAGCCTACATGGCATAGATTGCAGAAATGCCATAAAGAGCCTTGATATATCAGATATAGAGAAATTAATTCTGATCAAGGGATCTAAGAAGAATGCAGAGGGTAGAATCTGGGCTTAATGGAGGGACCAAGAACACACACAAATGACTTGGCATTGAGGGCGCTCACTGAGTGTTCTCCTCTGATTCATTCCCTCACCATGTTCTTTCTGTTACTATCCTTTCTAAGACTAAGCAGTAATCTGCGCCTAGAAGTGGCTCTGAGAGAATGTCGTGCAGGGACAGCAGGATTTTGTTGATGATGCTTCTGTGCCTCGAAGTATAACATGGGCCAGAAGAAACCTCAGCACACATGAGTTGAATGCAAATGTGCCAGACCTTGAAACCTTAATTTCTTGGAAAATGAAGTTTAATCACCAAATATAGTCACTAGAAAAATACCATTGCCAAATCTGTACTTGATTTTGAATGCAATATTGGTCTAAATCCACTCAATTACTTTTTTGTATTTTTTTTTTTTTTTTTTTTTTTTTTTTTTTTTTTTTGAGACGGAGTCTCGCTCTGTCACCCAGGCTGGAGTGCAGTGGCCGGATCTCAGCTCACTGCAAGCTCCGCCTCCCGGGTTCACGCCATTCTCCTGCCTCAGCCTCCTGAGTAGCTGGGACTACAGGCGCCTGCCACCTCGCCCGGCTAAGTTTTTGTATTTTTAGTAGAGACGGGGTTTCACTGTGTTAGCCAGGATGGTCTCGATCTCCTGACCTCGTGAACCGCCCGTCTCGGCCTCCCAAAGTGCTGGGATTACAGGCTTGAGCCACCGTGCCCGGCCACTTTTTTGTATTTTTTATTGCGATAAAATATATGCAATATTTGCCGTTTTATACCATTTTATTTATTTATTTTTTGAGACAGGGTCTTGCTCTGTCACCTAGGCTGGAGTGCAGTGGCGCAATCCCAGCTCACTACAACCTCTACCTTCTGGGTTCAAACAATTCTTGTGCCTCAGCCTCTGGAGTAGCTGGAGTTACAGGTGTGCACCACCACACCCGGTAATTTTTGTATTTTAGTAGAGACAGGGTTTTGCCATGTTGGCCAGGCTGGTCTCAAACTCCTGACCTCAAGTGATCTGCCTGCCTCGGCCTGCCAAAGTGCTGAGATTACAGGCATGCACCATCATGCCTGGACTATTTTTTACCATTTTAAAGTATACAATTCAGTGACATTAATTACATTCATCATGCTCTGCAACCACCATCATCTATGTGCAAAAATTTATCATACTGCACAGAAACTTTGTAAGCATTAAATAATAACTTCCTATTCTCACCCATCCCCCCAGCCTCTGGTAGCCTCTAATCTGATTACTGTCTCTGTTAATTTGCCTATTCTGAGTACCTCACAGAAGTGGAATCACACTATTTTTGTCCTTTTGTGTCTGGCTTATTTCACTTAGCAAAATGCTCTCAAGGTTTTCGTGTTGAGCATGTATCAGAACTTTACTCCTTTTCATGGATGAATAATACTCCATTTTATGGATATATCACATTTTATCCATTCATCTGTTGATGAATATTTGGGTTGTTTCTATCTTTTGGCTATTGTGAATAATGCTGCTATGGACTTGGTTGTATAAATTATCTGCTTGGATCTCTTCTTTCAATTCCTTTAGGTATATACTTAGGAGCAGAAGTGCTAGAACATAGTCTATGTTTAGCTTTTTGAGGAACCACCAAACTTTTTCATAGCAGCTGCATTATTTTACACTCTCACTGGCAGTGCACAGGGGTTTCATTTTTTACTACTTCTTTGCCAACATTTATTTTCCAACATTTGTTTTCCTTTTTTTTTTTTGTTTTTTTTTGCTTTTTTGTTAGTAACCCTCCTAGTGGGTGTTTATTGGTATCTCATTGTGGTTTTGATTTGCATTTTCCTAATGACTAGTAATGTTGAGCATCTGAGGGCTTGGGATCTCATATACATTTTCTCACTTGGTTTTCCAAATAACTATTAGCATCACCATTTTAGGGATATTGAAACTGAGGATATTACACATTGTAACTTGACCAAAGTCTTACAAATCTAAGAGTTGGAGCCAAGATGAAAATCTAGGACTTGTGACTCCAATATCCTTTCTACTACACCTTGTTTTGTAAATTGTTACACATCTTATAATGTAAGGCAGTTTTAATGTTATTTTTACATGGCAAGGTAAAAGTGACATTCTGGGGAAGCCCTTCTGTTTCAAGCCTGAATAATATCTCTGGCTCATGAAAAAGAGTAACCTTTTGGGCTGGGTGTGGTGGCTCATGCCTGTAATCTCAGTACTTTGGGAGGCCAAGATCGGAGGATTACTTGAGCCCAGGAGTTCAAGACCAGCCTGGGAAACATGGCAAGACTCCTGTTTCTACAAAAAATTAAAAAAATTAGCCTGGTGTTGTGGTGTGTGCCTGTAGTCTCAGCTACCTGGGAGGCTGAGGAGGGAGGATTGCTTGAGCCCAGGAGCTCGAGGTTACAGTGAGCTATGGTTGCCCCACTGGACTCCTGCCTGGGGGACAGAGACCCTACCTTAAAGGGTTAAAAAACCATAAAACAACAGTAACCTTTTACCTGTTAAAAACGAGCTCTATTCCCCCCATCCCACAAATACCTCCACTCTTAAATGCATAAAGAAAACAGGTGACATCAATGAAATACTTAACAAGCACTTACTGATGAGGAAGGGCCAGGGATAATCTCTGCTTCCAGTTCAGCAGCGGCAATTCCTGAGAGCAAAAAGGCAGAAGTCTGGGGAAAAAACAGAAAAAAAGAAAATTTTCCATAATTTTGGACCTGAATTTGATTTTCTTTCTCCTGGGATAAGCCTCACATCTTAGAAAGCAAAGTTTCTATTTGTACTGGGAAGGAAATACAAGCCAGTCAAGCAAAATCTTTTTTCAAACGTTTTTTTTTTCCCCAAAGGCTCAGCACACGCCACCTGGTGGAAAGAACGTGAAAGCACAAGGTTGCGTTTCTCCACCCTTTAACTGGGCACTTACTGGGTCTTGAAGGACCCTAACAGAGCAGGAGTTAATGTCTTCTCTCTGGAGACTATTTATCTGTTTTTTTTTTTTTTTTCTTGTTTTTTTCTCTTCTTGTTCACTTTCAAATTTTACTTTCATGACCTTGGGTTTGGGAAGGCAAAGGTGTTCTGAGGATACAGAAGTGTGATATTCCCTTGTCTCTCAAATGCAATTGGAATCAAAGTTCCAGATCTGGCTCAGAGGCAGTAGAGTTCCAGCCTTGCTACTGGGAAGGGCTGGGAGTGTTTTGGGAGGTGACCATGACATACTCAGTTCTGGATGTCCTCAACATAGATCACTTTTAGGGGACCCAGAGGCTTGGGGAGACCTAGACATCATGGAAGTTCAAAGTCCAGGGTGAAGTGGGAGTGGGGCCAGCGTGGCCACTGCAGGAACAGCTTTTGTGGCTACAGGGCACCCTCTCCACCATGCTGCCGGCTTCCTGCTGGCTTTGGGGGACTCGGGTCATGAGCAGTGCAAAGACAGGCAGAACCAGGTCCACGAATGTTTGTGTCTTTCCACAAGGTTAGACTTTTACTGATGCCGTTTCAATCATAAAAGCCGCAAGCTACAAGCTACACAGGCAATTCTCCTAAATACCACCTGCTCACCCATTAGTCAGAGCTATGGGTACACAGGTTCAAGCCACTCCACAAGTCAGTCAATATTGCAAACCATTCATAATAGTATACTTAATATGTAAATGTTATAAACATTCCATACCAAACAAGTAAGATTTAACATCAAGAGAAAAGGGGATAGGAATAAGGGTTAATGAACCAGTCCAGGAAGAGCGACGTGGACAAGGAGGGTGTCCTGGGCTGATCTGGACAGTTGTCAATGTCTCGCAAGGAAGAGTTTTTGATTTGAGCAGAGCCTTGGGTGGCAGATGCCAGGTATCGATCACAAGCACCAGCAAGACGGGGTCTGTCAAGATGGCTAGGGCTGGCTGGTGAAGTCTGGCTCATCTTATCACCCTTGAGTCCTCTGATGAGGGCTGATAGTAAAGGCTCATGTGCCGTTATCTGGTTGGGTGTTGTCTCCATTGGCATAATGCCCTTTGAAATATAAAATAAAGTCTTTTTCTAAGATAGAGTTACTTACATCAAGGGTGCCTTATACAACCTGGCAGATGCAGTTGGTTCCAAAGTTGGTATCCTGAGTCTGAACACAACACAGGCAGCACAAAGCCTCATAACTGTCTCTTTTCCACTTGGCAATCAGGTTTGGATCTGCGTAATCTTCTTTCAGACAATACGCACACAGTTCTCTGCTGATGGCTTTCTGCTAATGAAACATCTCTAAGATGGTAGCAGGATTTCTGATGAGGAATCCTGAAGGTGGGTCAGAGACACTCCCCTAGCCTCTTTTCTTCCTGAAGTTCTCTCTCAGCTTCCTTCATCTTCCGATCCAACTCATTCAATATTGCCTCAATTGGCTACCAGTTATCACAGGGCATTTTTTGGCTTTTTTTTTTTTTTCCTTTTTCATTTTCCATGTGTAGGATGTTTGAATCGAGCTGAACCTGGAGGGTTGGGCATGGAAAAGTCATTTTGAGGATCCTCTCTCCTTTGCTCTCTGCATCTCTAAACCTCAGGGTGTGCTCATGGGCTATTTAAAGGGTTTCCACTTGCTTGGGTCAGCCCAACCCACACCTTCAAGGATTTCGGGCTTTGTTTACATCTGCCAAATCCCCTTAAAGCCGCACCTCAACTAGGGGTTGATTGGACAACTGGGAGAAGGTATGCTACAGACCATCCTGAGAACAGGAGTCACCATGCCCAAATCATCACAAAGCTGCAATCGAATCAGTCACAATTCCAGGAAATAAATATGTTTATAAATTTAACTAAAGGACAGACTGAAAATGTTTTCACAAGACTGGTTCTTGATAGCTGAAGTGCCTCTTTATATGGCAAGAGTGATGTCATATCTTCTACCTAATGTATAGAAAATGAATTCAGTCTTTCCTCTAGCACAGGCGATCCCAGTGAGCTCTCCATGGTTGATGGTTTAGAAGAGTTCTGCTTGGGACCAGACACAGTGGCTCACGCCTGTAATCCCAGCACTTTGGGAGCCAAAGGTGGGTAGATCACTTGAGGTCAGGAGTTCGAGACCAACCTGGCCAACATGGCTAAACCCCGTCTCTACTAAAAGTACAAAAAGACAAATTAGCTGGGTGTGGTGTTGCGTGCCTGTAGTCCCAGCTACTCGGAAAGCTGAGGCAGGAAAACTGCTTGAACCCAGTAGGGGAAGGTTGCAGTGAGCTGAGAGATTGTGCCACTGCACTCCAGCCTGGGTGACAGAGCGAGACTCCATCTCAAAAAAAAAAAAAAAAAAAAAAAAAAAAGAGCTCTGCGTGGCTTCGGAGCCCTCATTGGTAGAGCTCCTTCTCTGATTCCTCCACAGTTTCTGGCCTGGCAGGTGCTGCCTGTAGGGGAAGCTTCCGGCAACTCTCTCCTAGTTATGGGGAGGAGCTTATGTACGTGAGGGCCCTTTTGGTAGGCTCAAAATGGTCCCTCTAAAGATATTCATGGTGGGGTGTGGTGGCTCACAACCGTAATCCCTGTGCTTTGGGAGGCCGAGGCAGGAGAATCGCCCAAGCCCAGGAGTTGGAGATTAGTCTGGGCAGCATAGCAAGTCCCCATCTCCACAATAAATAATAAAAAAAAAAACTGGCCAGGAGTGGTGGTGTGTGCCTATGGTCCCAGTTACTTGGGATGCTGAGGAGGGAGGATTGCTTGAGTCAGGAATCTGAGGATGCACTGAGCTATGATTATGCTGCCACTGTACCCCAGACAGAGTGAGATTCTTTGATTTTTTTATTTTTTATTTTTCTTACTTTTAGAGACAGGGTCTCACTGTGTTTCCCAGGTTGGTCTCAAACCACTTGGCTCAAGTGACCCTCCCGCCTCAGCCTCCAGAATAGCTGGGACTACGGGCATGTACCACTGCACCTGGAAATCTCCTTGACTTCATTCAGTTCCAGTGCCCTTTACATTATATTCTGTATGAACAGTGCCCCTCCGGAGTCCAGTAACCCTGTGGTCCTGACTCATAAACAATAATATAGAATAACAGAATCTGGCCGGGCATGGTGGCTCATGCCTGTAATTCCAGCTCTTTGGGAGGCTGAAGCAGGCGGATCACCTGAGGTCAGGAGTTCTAGACCAGCCTGTCCAACATAGTGGAACCCTGTCTCCACTAAAAATACAAAAATTAGCCAGGCATGGTGGTGCCTGCCTGTGATTCCAGCTACTTGGGAGGCTGAGGCAGGAGGACTGCTTGAGCCCAGGAGGTGGAGGTTGAAGTGAGTCGAGATTGTGCCATTGCACTCCAGCCTGGGTAATGGAGTGAGACCCTGTCTCAAAAATAAATAAATAAATAAATAAATAAATAAAATAAAATAAATAGTTACAGAATCTTTCTGAAGATTTATTAAAATTATTTTATCATTTTACTTACTCTATGATAATGAGGTGATTTTATGTAGAAATAATTCTTTTTTTTTTGAGATGGAGTCTTGCTCTGCCTTCCAGGCTGGAGTACAGTGGTACCATCTTGGCTCACTGCAACCTCTGCCTCCTGGGTTCAAGCGATTCTTCTGCCTCAGCCTCCTAAGTAGCTGGGACTACAGGTGTGCACCACCACACCCATCTAATTTTTTTTTTTGTATTTTTAGTAGAGACAGGGTTTCACTATGTTGGCCAGGCTGGTCTTGAGCTCCTGGCTTCAAGTGATACGCTTGACTCCACCTCCCAAAGTGCTGGGATTACAGGTGTGAGCCACTGCGCCTGGCCAAGAATATTATTTTAGATTTATTTATCTTGAACAATTGTATTATAGGCTAGGCATGGTGGCTCAGACCTGTAATCCCAGCACTTTGAAAGGCCGAGGCGGGTGTATCACCTGAGATCAGGAGTTTGAGACCAGTCTGGCCAACATGGTGAAACCCTGTCTCTGCTAAATACAAAAATTAACCTGGAGTGGTGGTGCATGCCTGTAATCCCAGCTACTTGGGGGCTGAGGCAGGAGAATTGCTTGAATCTGGGAGATGGAAGTTGCAGTGAGCCAAGATCACACCATTGTACCCCAGCCTGGGCAACAAGAGCAAAACTCTGTCTCAAAAACAAAAAAATTGTATTATAAAGTTTAATATAATCTTAACAATGTATGTTCATTTATTCCAGCGGTCCCCAACCTCCTGGTTACAGACCAGTACCAGTCCATGGCCCATTAGGAACTGGGCTGCACAGCAGGAGGTGAGCGGAGGGCAAGTGAGCATTACCGCCTGAGTTCCGCCTCCTGTCAGACCAGCAGCAGCATTAGGTTCTCATAGCAGCACGAACCCTACTGTGAACTGCACGTGTGAGGGATCTAGGTTGTAAGCGCCTTATGAAAATCTAATGCCGATGATCTGAGGTGAAAGAGTTTCATCCCTCCCTACCCCCGCCCTCCCATCCGTGGAAAAATTGTTTCCCATGAAACCCATCCCTGGTGCCAAAAAGGATGGGGGTCACTGTTTATTCAACAAATATGGTTTGAGGCCATTATATGTAGCAAATACTGCTCCCTTAGCTTATCCTCATTTAATTCCTGACACGTTTAATTTATCTGAAGTCACTTACATGTAAAAAATATTTTTGTTGACAAACATAAATTCCAAACTGGCATTATATCCCATATGGTTTGAAGACTAAAGTCATATCAACTATTCAGGTTAAACCTATGTTATACCATCAAATCTAGAAAAAAACTGCCTTTACTCTGTAAACTTTTGAATTCATGCATTATACATTAAATTGTAAAATGGTTTGCTTTAGTATTTGTATGTTTTATTTCTTTCTTTTTTTTTTTTTTGAGATAGAGTCTTGCTTTGTTGCCCAGGCTGGAGTGCAGTGACACAATCTTGGCTCACTGCAACCTCCGCCTCCTGCGTTCAAGTGATTCTCCTGCCTCAGCTTCCTGAGTAGCTGGGAAAGTGCGCACCACCACACTCGGCTGATTTTTGTAGTTTTAATAGATATGGGGGTTTTGCCATGTTAGTCAGGCTGGTCTCAAACTCCTGACCTCAGGTGATTCACCCACCTCAGCCTCCTAAAGTGCCGGGATTACTGGCACCAGCCACCGCACCCAGCCTGTATGTTTGTATTTATAACTGACAAGATGAGAAGTTTAAAGCTGATATTTGCAAGTACTTTACTGCAAGTAAAACATTTTTGATATGGATAGCATTCACTCTGATTTAATGAAGATGCAACTAGGATATAATCACCACTATATTTTCATTTTTAATCTACATTTTAGGCAGAGATATCCAATGAGTTCCTAAAGCATTGCATAAGCAGAAGGTAACTCAAATCTATGAGAAAGATCTATTTGAAAGGAATTTGTAGAAATATTTTCACCTTACTCTCCCAACTTACTGTTTTAATTTCTGTTTCTTGTATTTCCTTTTTTTTCAACCAACATCACATTATTGGAATATATTAAATGATAATTGACAGTAAAAACCAAAAGGTTATAAAGATCACCATGATAGCTAATGATGTTCAGCTGAATGGTAATTCATCAGCCAAGTGGCAGAATTGTAAAACACTCATTGAAAACACACTCAGTATTGGAGGCCAGGTGCAGTGGCTCACACCTGTAATCCCAGCACATTGGGAAGCTGAGGCGGGTGGATCACTTAAGGTCAGGAATTTGAGACCAGCCTGGCCAACATGGTGAAATCTCATATCTACTAAAAGCACAAAAAAAAGCTGGGCATGGTGGCATGAGCCTGTAATCCCAGCTACTCTGGAGGCTGAGGCAGGAGAATTGCTTGAACCCAGGAGGTGGAGGTTTCAGGGAGCCAAGATTGTGCCACTGCACTCCAGTCTGGGCAAAACAGCAAGACCCCATCCCCCACCCCCAAAAAAGGGAATAAAACATAGAAATACTAAAACCATTTTACAATTTTTTTTTTTTTTTTTTTTTTTTTTTTTTTTTTTTTTTTTTTTTAGACGGTGTCTCCCTCTGTCGTCCAGGCTGGAGTGCAGTGGCGTGATCTCGGCTCACTGCAAGCTCTGCCTCCCAGATTCACGACATTTTCCTGCCTCAGCCTCCCAAGTAGCTGGGACTACAGGCACCCGCCACCATGCCTGGCTAATTTTTTTGTATTTTAAGTAGAGACGGGGTTTCACCATGTTAGCCAGCATGGTCTCAATCTCCTGACCTCGTGATCCGCCTGCCTCGGCCTCCCAAAGTACTGGGATTACAGGTGTGAGCCACCGTGCCCGGCCCTTTACAATTTAATGTAAAATGCATGAATTCAAAGTTTAGGGAGTAAAGGTGGTTTTTTTCTAGATTTGATGGCATAACATAGTTTTAACTTGAATAGATAATTTGATATGAATTTAGTCTTCAAACCACATGGGATCCGATGCCAGTTTGGAATTTATGTTTGTCAACAAAAATATTTTTTACATGTAAGTGACTTCAGATAAATTAAACAACATGTCAGGAATTAAATGAGGATAAGCTAAAAGAGCAGTATTTGCTACATATAATGGCCTCAAACCATATTTGCTGAATAAACAGTGGCACCTTTTTGGCACCAGGGATGGGTTTCATGGCAGACAATTTTTCCATGGATGGGAGGGCGGGGGTAGGGAGGGATGAAACTGTTCCACCTCAGATCATCAGGCTTTAGATTCTCATTAAGGAGCATACAACCTAGATTCCTCACATGTGCAGTTCACAATAGGGTTCGTACTCCTATGAGAACCTAATACTGCTGCTGGTCTGATAGGACGCGGAGCTCAGGCGGTAATGCTCACTTGCCCTCCGCTCACCTCCTGCTGTGCAGCCCAGTTCCTAACAGGCCACGGACTGGTACTGGTCTGTGGCCAGGGGTTGGGGACCCCTGGAATAAATGAACATATATCATTAAGATTATATTAAACTTTATAATTTTTCAAGATAAATAATCCTAAATAATATTCTTGGCTGGGTTCAGTGGCTCACACCTGTAATTCCAGCACTTTGGGGGGCAGAGGTGGGTGGATCACTTGAGGCCAGGAGTTTAAGACCAGCCTGGCCAACATGGCAAAACCCCATCTCTACTAAAATACAAAAAATTAGCTGGGTGTGGTGGTGCACGCCTGTAGTCCCAGCTACTCGGGAGACTGAGGCAGAAGAATCACTTGAACCCGGGAGGCAGAGGCTGTAGTGAGCTGAGATTGCACCACTGCACTCCAGCCTGGGTGATAGAGCAAGACTCTATCTCAAAAAAAGAAAAAAACAAAAACAAAAACCCAAAATCTACATAAAATCACCTCAGTATCATAGAGTAACTAAAATGATAAAATAATTTTAATAAATCTTCAGAAAGATTCTGTGATTCTATATTATTGTTTATGGGTCAGGGCCACAGGGTTGCTGGACTCCGGAGGAGCACTGTTCATACAGAGTATAATGTAAAGGGCACTGGAACTGAAATGAAGACAAGGAGATTGCCACGTGCATTGACGCATGTCCGTAGTCCCAGCTATTCAGAAGGCTGAGGCGAGAGGGTCACTTGAGCCAATCAGTTTGAGACCAGCCTGGGAAACACAGTGGGACCCTGTCTCCTAAAAAATAAAAAATTCAAAGAAATTGACAAACATCACTTGTTGGATTGCATCATTAAATCCTACCACAATCTTTCAAAGGAAGTATTATAAATGTGAGGAAACTAACAATTCATTACCTTTTTCAAAACCACTTTGTAAGTTAGTGGAAGGACTTGGATTTGAACACAGGTTTTCCTGGTTCAAGCACCTGTCCCTGCACCCCCAATCCTATCTTAGGGGCTTATTATTGTGATCTAAAAATGTGCAACAAGGAAGGCCTGAGAAAGGTAGTGGGGTGGAGAAGGAACACAGTAGAAAAAATTGGGTGGGGATCCATGGAGTATGAGGTGGGAGGGAACAGCCCAGTGCTTGCACCCTGGGTGGGTGGAAGCTGGTGTGATCATGTTGGGAGGATGGGAGTTGGTTTAGTTTGGGACACCTTATGCTTGCGATTCTGTAGGACACTGAAATGAACAGGTCTAGTTTTGTCTGATTGGAGTAAACATTGTCTGGGTCCTTAAGATGATTTTGAGCAATGGTTATGGGGGAAATACCAAAGAGAATATTTACTTCCTTCCAGAATTTGTCAGAAGACAGCCCTGGAAAGGAACCCTTGATGTCTTGACTCAGGATTGTTAACTGAAGAATCATGCAGGAAATTCATACATTTTGAGAAAAGACTTTATTTCTTATAAAGGGTTATAGCATGAAGGCTGGCCATGCTGTAGGCTGGGAAGTGCAGGCTCTGTAAGAGACCAAAAGCAAGCACTTTGAGGGAGGAAGGATGAAACAGGAATATTATGCTGAAGGGGTTGGTCAAGTATACATATTCAACAGGTTATAGGAGGAGCTATGAATATTCATGAAGGGGGTCTTAATGCATGTGTAGTGAATAAAGATGTATATTATATATCACCCATGTTCACTTTGTGGTGGTGACAACATTTATTTCTTTATTTCTTTTTCTTTTCTTTTCTTTTTTAAAATAGAGATGAGATCTTGCTATGTTGACCGTGCTGGTCTCAAACTCCAGGTTCAAGTGACCCTCTTCCTTGGCCTCCCAAAATGCTGGGATTACAGGCATGAACCACCATGCATGGCAGATAGAGACAATATTTAAATGCAGTAAAATTAGGCTCTATGTATTATTAGTAGAAAGTGAAGCAGGGACACGAACCATTCAGTGCTCAGCCTCTGTAAACTGGACAGAACCAGTTCATGGTCGGTGGTCTTTTGTCAGAAGAAAATGAACTCAGTCTTTCGTAAAATCAAAGCTGTAGTTATGGCTAGTGGAACAGGGGTTAGTTGGTCAGTGAGCTGCAATTGCTTTAATACTGTGTATCTGGAGGCCAATGCTTGGTTGTCTGCTAGAGAAAAAGAAGAAAACCTTGTGGCAGTTAAAATATAGTTTACTCTTTAAGTGTAGGGGGTGCATGACTTAATCCTTGCCTGGCATGGCCTTAGATCTTTATAATTTGGTATCATATTATTACAGAGTCTGTTCTGTCTCACCTAGGGGCCTGGGGCTTTATTTTTCTTTACAAGGTTTACGTGGATGTGGAGTCAGATGAAGACCTGCAATATAGGAGTGCAGGTGTCCGTCATAGCCTCACCTCCCACCTGGGCCCCCTGTATCATATTTAATCATGCTTTGGGCCAGTCACTTACCCCTGGGTGCAGGAGGTACCTGCTAGGTCTTCCTGTCTATACAACTCCTCATAGTCCAAGTTTATGTTCAAGGTGCTTTCTTAATGTCCTAGCCCAGGGAATACCAGAGAACACCACTGGGCCAGCAACTTAGCTTTGCTGCAAGGAACGTGAATAGAACATGGGGTTGTTCCCTAGTTTAAGCCTTCCAGGCATACCCAGTCTAAAAGTCTGCCTGTGGCTGTGGTTATGGCAGAATTGTGTGGCTAGGTTTGATGGGAGAAGGTATCTTTACTTGATCTCTGCTTTGAGGTAGGGCTTGAAATGTTCAATATTATCTATTACCATTAATTTATCACTTATTTTTTATTTATTTATTTTTTTGGGGATCTTGCTCTGTCACCCAGGCTGGAGTGCAATAATGTATCATAGCTCACCCCATCCCCAAACTCCTAGGCTTAAGCAATCCTCCTGCCTCAGCCTCCCGAGTAGCTGGGGCAACAGGTGTGCACCATCATGCCTGGCCACTTTTTTTCACTTTTTGTAGAGATGGGATCTTGCTATCTTGCCCAGGCTAGTCTTGAACTCCTAGCCTCAAGTGATCTTCCCACCTTGGCCTCCTAAAGTGCAGGGATTACAGGTGGGAGCCACCATGCCTGACCCATTTATCACTTCTAATGGAAACACAAAAGCCATATGCAGCATCTCCCTCTGATATGGTATGGCTGTGTCCCCACCCAAATCTCATCTTGAATTGTAGTTCCCATAATCCTCATGTGTTGTGGGAGGGACCCGGTGGGAGGTAATTGAATCATGGGGGCAGTTACCTCCATGCTGTTCTCGTGATAGTGAGTGAGTTCTCACAAGTTCTGATGGTTTTATAAGGGAATTTTCTCCCTCTTCACTCTGCACTTCTCCTTGCTGCCACCATGTGACGGATGTGTTTGTTTCCCCTTCCACCATGATTGTAAGTTTTCTGAGGCCTCTGAGCCATGCTGAATTGTGAGTCAATTAAACCTCTTTCCTTTATAAATTACCCAGTCTTGGGTATATTTTTATGGCAGTGTGAGAACAGACTGATACAGTAAATTGGTACCAGAAATGGAGTCCTGCTGTAAAGATACCCAAAAATGTGGAAGGGAGTTTGGAACTGGGTAACAGGCAGAGGTTGGAACAGTGTGGAGGGCTCAGAATAAGAGAAAATGAGGGAAAATTTGGAACTTCCTAGAGACCTACTGAATGGCTTTGACCAAAATGTTGATAGTGATATGGACAATGAAGTCCAGGCTGAGGTGGTCTCAGATGGAGATGAGGAACTTGTTGGGAACTGGAATAAAAGCAACTCTTGCTAAGTTTTAGCAAAGAGACTGGTGACATTTTGCCCCTGCTCTAGAGATCTGTGGAACTTTGAACTTGAGAGAGATGATTTATGGTATCTGGTGGAAGAAATTTCTAAGCAGCAATGCATTCAAGAGATGACTTGGGTGCTGTTAAAAGCATTCAGTTTTATGTAGTCACAAAGATATGGTTTGGAATTAGAACTTATATTTAAAAGGGAAGCAGAGCATGAAAGTCTGGAAAATTTGCAGCCTGACAATGCAATAAAAAAGAAAAACCCATTTTCTGAGGAGAAATTCCACCTGGCTGCAGGAATTTGCATAAGTAACAAGGATATAAATGTGACTCCCCAAGACCATGAGAAAATGTCTCCAGGGCATGTCAGAGATCTTCATGGCAGCCCCTCCTATCACAGGCTTGGAGGCCTAGGAGTAAAAAATGGTTTCATGGTCTGGGCCCAAGGCCTTGCTGCTTTGTGCAGTCTTGGGACTTGGTGCCTTGCATCCCAGCCATGGCTAAAAGGGGCCAATGTAGAGCTCAGGCCATTGCTTGAGAGGGTGCAAATCCCAAGGCTTGAAGGCTTACATGTGGTGTTGGGTCTGTGGGTGCACAGAAGTCAAGAATTGAGGTTTGGGAACCTCCACCTAGATTTCAGAAGATGTATGGAAATGCCTGGATGTCCAGGCAGAAATTTTCTGCAGGGGCACAGCCCTCATAGAAAACCTCTGCTGGGACAGTGTGGAAGGGAAATGTGGGGTTGAAACCCCCACACAGAGTCCCCACTGGGTCACTGCCTAGTGGAGCTGTGAGAAGACAGCCACCGCCCTCCAGACACCAGAATGGTAGATCCACCAACAGCTTGCACCATGCACATGGAAAAGCTGCAGACACTCAGTGCTAGCCCATTAAAGCAGCTGGAAAGGGAGTTGTATGCTGCAAATCCACAGGGGTGGAGCTGCCCAAGGCTGTGGGAGCCCACCTCTTGCCTCAGTGTGACCTGGATGTGAGACATGGAGCCAAAAGAGACCATTTTGGAACTTTAAGGTTTAATGACTATCCTATTGGATTTTGCCTGTAGCCTCTTTGTTTTGGCCAATTTCTCCCATTTGAAGTGAACTGGGTGTATTTTCCCAATGCCTCTACCCCCATCATATCTAGGAAGTAACTAACTTAATTTTGATTTTATAGGCCCATAGGCAGAAGGGACTCACCTTGTCTCAGATGAGACTTTGGACTGTGGACTTTTGAGTTAATGCTGAAATGAGACTTTGGGAGACTGTTGGAAAGACAGGATTGTTTTTTGAAATGCGAGGACATGACATATGGGAGGGGTTGTGGTGGAATGATATGGTTTGGCTGTGTTCCCACCCAAAATCTCATCTTGAATTTTAATAATCCCATGTGTCAAGGGCAGGGTCAGGTGGAGATAATTGAATCATGGGAATGGTTTCCCCTACACTGTTCTCATGATAGTGAGTGAGTTCTCATGAGATCTGATGGCTTTATAAGGGGCTTCCCTTTTGTTCGGCTCTCATTTTCTCTCCTGCCACCATGTGAAGAAGGATGTGTTTACTTCCCCTTCTGCTACAATTGTAAGTTTCCTGAGGCTTCCTCAACCATGCAAAACTGTGAGTCAATTAAACCTCTTTCCTTTATAAATTGCCCCGTATTTGGTATGTCTATTAGCAGTGTGAGAGTGGAAGAATACACCTTCTTTTCCTGAGCTGACAGGTTAAGCCTTTATAGGTAAGAGGGGTGTGTGTGTGTGTGTGTGTGTGTGTGTGCACCTGTGTGTGCAGGAAGAAGGCTGGGTGGTGGGGGTGGCAGACAGTAGAAGCACAGGAGATTAAAGCAAATAAAAAGAATCAAAAGGATTGGAGAGAGAGAAAGAAAGAGCTATAGTAGAGGTAAATCATATCCAAGTGAACAATGATAATTTACTTTAGGAAAGGGCAGCAGGCATCAACTGATAGCTAACATTGTCTGCCTATGAAAGGAGTAACCTTTCCAGAGAGCAAGAGATTCACACAGGGAAGGGAGGGAACGACGTTGTTCTTTGCAGTGCAAGATAGACTGTGGCTTTCATTAAAATAAGAAAGGTCGAAGAAAGCAGGTGTTGAAAGCTGGCAGAGTTCTAGCAAAATCATTCATGGTGCCTGGAAGCAGGGGCCATACCATCAGCAGAAATAGGCTGTTCAGCTCCATAGCTGAGCTGCTCTTCCCTGCCCTGGCCTCCTCATTGTAGATAACCAGCCTAGTGCATACTTTGTCAGAAACATGCAGCACAAAATCTCTTTGGTCTCTGTGTGAAGATAAGGTAAATTACAATTACTCAGTTTAGACAACGAGTTCCACTTGACCAAGAATCCTTACAGATATTTGTGTTGTTACAGAATTTGTTCATTTCACCAGTGCTCGGTGCACTGGTCTCATCTGTGCATTAAAAAGACTTGGTTCACGGCTCTCCTTTCTACACATGAAAGGCTGTGGGGTGGGAGACAGTGTCCCCAGCTCTACGATTCTTTGTTTTTTCCCTGAAAACAAGTCATATGTGTGTGTATATATATATAGATGCGTATAATTTTTTTTTTCCATCAGGACTCATCTAGCTAGAGCCAGATCTCTTAAGGGTTTTATTGTTGACTTTTAAGGGTTAAATAAGGTACTCCACCTCCACCAGTTTATATGTTGATGTCCCAACACTTGGCATCCCAGAATCCCAGAATATGATCTTATCAGGAAATAGGGTCAGTACAGGTAACTAGCTGAGATGTGGTTATACTGGAGCAAAAGAGCCACTAATGCAATATGACTGGTGTCTTTATGAAAACAGAAAATTTGGACACAGATACATACACAAGGAGAATGCCATGTGAATATGTAGATAGCCATCTAGAAGCCAACAAATGACATCTAAGGCTGAATACAGTGGCTCATGCCTGTAATCCTAGGGATTTGGGAGCCTAAGGCAGGAGGATTACTTGAGTCCAGGAGTTGGAGATCAGCCTGGGCAACATAGTGAAACCTCCATTTCTAAACAAATTTTTTAGAATTAGCCAGGTATGGTGGTGCATGTCTGTAGTCCCAGCTACTAAGGAACCTGAAGCAGGATGATTGCATGAGCCCAGGAGTTGGAGGCGCTAGTGAGCTTTGATGGCACCACTGCACTCCAGCCTGGATGACAAAGTGAGACCCTGTCTCTCAAAAAAATTATATCTATATATAACAAAAATTGGCCAGGCGCAGTGGCTCATGCCTGTAACCCCAGCACTTTGGGAGGCTGAGGAGGGTGGATCACTTAAGGTCAGAAGTTCAAGACTAGCTCATCTCCACTAAAAAATAACAAAAATCAGCCAGGCATGGTGGCTCATGCCTGTAGTCCCAGCTACTTGGGAGACTGAGGCATGAGAATCCTTGAACCCAGGAAGCGAAGGTTGCAGTGAGCTGAGATTGTACCACTTCACTCCAGCCTGGGTGACAGAGTGAGACACTGTCTCAAAAAAAAAAAAAGAAATGAGGCTTAGAACAGATCCTTCCCTCAGAGCCCTCAAAAAGAACCAACCCTGCTAACACCTTGACCTGGGATTTCTAATCTCCAGAACTCTGAGACAATATACTTTTTTTCCCTTCTTTAAAAAATTTTTTTTGTGGGTACATAGTAGATGTATATATTTATGGGATACATGAGATGTTTTGGTACAGGCATGCAATGCATAATAATCACATCATGGAAAATTGGATGTCCGTCCCCTCAAGCATAAACCCTTTGTATCACAGACAATATAAGTATACACTTTTAGTTATTTTAAAATGTACAATTAAACTATTACTGACTGTAGTCCTCTTGTTGTGCTACCAAATACTAGGTATTTTCCTCCTTTCTAATGATTTTCTTTTGTACCTGTTAATCTTCCCCACCTACCCCTACCTCCTCCACCACCCTTCCCAGCCTCTAGTAACCATCCTTCTATTCTCTATTCCCATGAGTTCAATTGTTTTGATCTACAAATAAGTGAGAGCATGCAATGTTTGTCTTTCTGTGCCTGGCTTATTTCACTTATGAAAATGACCTCCAGTTCCATCCATGTTGTGGTAAATGACAGAATCTCATTCTTTTTGATGTCTTGATAGTATTCCATTGTGAATAAGTACCATATTTTCTTATCCATTCATCTGTTGATGGCCTCAGATTGCTTCCAAATTTTGGTTTTTGTGAATGGTGCTGCAACAAACATGGGAATGCAGCTATCTCTTTGATACACTGGTTTCCTTTCTTTGGGGTGTATGCCCAGCAGTGGGATTGCTGGATCATATGGCAGCTCTAGTTTTAGTTAATTTTTTTTTTTTTTTGAGACAAAGTCTCTCTCTGTCATCCAGGGTGGAGTGCAGTGGTGCAATCTTGGCTCACTGCACCCTCTGTCTCCTGGATTCAAGTGATTCTCCTGCCTCAGCCTCCCAAATAGCCGGGGTCACAGGCACATACCACCATGCCTGGCTAATTTTTGTATTTTAGTAGAGACAGGGTCATATGGTTTGGCTGTGTCCCCATTCAAATCTCAACTTCAATTGTATCTCCCAGAATTCCCATGTGTTGTGGGAGCGCCCCAGGGGGAGGTAACTGAATCATAGGGGCTGGTCTTTTGTGTGCTATTCTCATGATAGTGAATAAGTCTCAAAAGACCTGATGGGTTTATCAGGGGTTTCCACTTTTGCTTCTTCCTCATTCTCTCTTGCTACCACCATGTAAGAAGTGCCTTTTGCCTTCCGAGATGATTATGAGACCTCCCCAGCCATGTGGAATTGTAAGTCAAATGATACCTCCTTTTCTTCCCAGTCTCAGGTATGTCTTTATCAGCAGCGTAAAAATGGACTAATACATGGGGTTTCACCACGTTGGCCAGGCTGGTCTCAAACTCCTGACCCTAAGTGATCTGCCCACCGCAGCCCCCTAAAGTGCTGGGAGTACAGGCATGAGCCACCATGCCCAGCCTCTATTTTTAGTTTTTTGAGGAGCCTCGAAACTGTTCTCCATAGTGGTTGTACTAATTTACATTCCCACCAACAGTGTACACGGTTTCCCTTTTATCCACATCCTCACCAGCATTTGTTGATGATATACTTGTGTAATTTAAGGCACCTAGTTTGTGGAATCTTGTTATGGTAGCCCTAGTAAATGAATACACTGACCACTGTGAGTATTTAATTAGAGATAACAAATGTTTGGATATTGCAAAGGTAATTATGTTTCCAGAATCTGAAAAAGTCTTCACCAGAGTGCCTTCTGGGTGTTCCTCAGCTTTTGCCTTTAATTAGATCTTTATTCCAAATAGCCTAGAAAATCTCATTTGAAATTACCCAGAGTTATTATAATAGATGATAAAATGTATTATTTGTTCAAATTATATATCCATTCTCCAACCCTGCTGTGCTTCCCTGAGGCAGGACTATACCCACTTCACTGGCTTTGAATTTGGTCTTGTGACTTGACTTGACCATAGGTGTGTGGGTGGATGGGATACACTCCACACAACAGAAGCTTCAAATGCCATTGTTTTAAATGCAGTCACTCCTTGCATGCTGCTGTCTGCCATGAGCATATGCATGTCTCAGATAGGAGCGTCTCCATTGACTTGGGTCCTGAAATGAGAAGACATGTAGAGCCCAGCCTAGCCCAGTGGAACCGAGCAAAGTAATGTGGGTGAGAAGCAAATGATAGAGGTTCATTTATTATTATGATAAAATCTGACAAATATTCAAATGAACAATCATAGTGATAGCAGCAGGAGGCAGACAAGTCCCTAGGCAGACAAGAGTGGGTCCCTGGTGAAACTGGACCTTCAAACCAAAGACAGTTTAAAGCCTGAAAACTAAGCTACAAGTCTCAGATAAATCAACGGGCTGGATTGAGAACGTCTCTTACTGTTTGGCATGCTTTCCTCTGATTGATGCCACCCTTTCCCTATTTTGCATATACCTACCCTTCCCTAATTAGTTGTTTACACTGTCATGCCCATCTTTGAGTAGTGCCTTTTTTTTCAGACAGTTTTGCGTGCTTACAAACCAATCAACATGCACTTCCCCATTCTGAGCCCATAAAGGCCCTGGCTCAGCCACACTGGGGGACTACCCGCCTTTGAGGAGACCTACTTGCCTTTAGGTGGGGGACCACCCACTTCCAGTCCCCTCTCTGCTGAGAGCTGTTCTGTCGCTCAATAAAACTCTTCTCTGCTCTTCTCACCCTTCAGTTGTCAGTGTAATTTCATTGTTCTTGGACACGGGACAAGAACTTGGGACCTGTGAACCCAAATCTAATCTTGAAATGTAGCTCCCTCAATTCCCAAACGTTGTGGGAGGGACCTGGTGGGAGGTAATTGAATCATGGGATCAGGTCTTTCTCATGCTGTCCTCATGATAGCGAATGTCTCATGAGATCTGGTAGTTTTATAAAGGGGAGTTTCCCTGCACAAGCTCTCTTCTCTTGTCTGCCTCCATGTGAGATGTGCCTTTCACCTTCTGCCACAATTCTGAGTCCTCCCCAGCCACATAGAACTGTAAATCCATTAAACCCCTTTCTTTTGTAAATTGCCCAGTCTCAGGTATATCTTTATCAGCTGCATGAAAATGAACTAATACATATGGGTATGAAAAAGGATATAACACTGTAGCCCCCTGTTTTCCACCAGTGCCAGGTAATCATCCCATGTGACAGGAAGCAGTGGTAGGGCTGGGCCAGCCCTGGAGCTGGGGGCTGGAGTGGGGTAGTGAGACCAAACAAGCTGTAACACAAACAGGCTGAAGCAAGTGCAGCCACATGGCTGAGTGGGTGGGGTACCTCCAGTGGTGAGCTCAGAGCTGAGTGGGGCCTGGGTAGGGGCATCGCCAGCTGTGTAGGTCTCCAGCTGGTGAAACAGCACCGAAAAAGTCCTGCATCAATAGTTTTCATTTGTGTGTCAGATTCTGTGCTAGGAATTCCCATATGTTATCTTTGACATGGGTGGAGACTTTATATGGTTTGGATGTTTTGCTCCCTGCAAATCTTACGTTGAAATGTGACCTCCAAGGCCAAGCATGGTGGTGCATGCCTGTAATCCCAGCACTTTCAGAGGCAGAGGTGGGTGGATCGCTTGAGGCCAGGAGTTTGAGACCAGCCTGGTCAATGTGGTAAAACCCTGTCTCTACTAAAAATACAAAAATTAGCCAGGCGTGGTAGTGGGTGCCTGTAGTCCTAGCTCCTCCAGAGGCTGTGGTGTGAGGATTGCTTGAACCCAGGAGGTGGAGGTTACAGTGAGCTGAGATGGACTCCAGTTTGGGGGACAGAGTGAGACCCTGTCTGAAAAAAATAACAAAAAAGGAAATATGACCTCCAGTGCTGGAGGTGGGTCCTAGTAGGAGGAGTTTGGGTCATGGGGGTGGATCCCTCATGAATGGCTCATGGTTGGTAATGATTGAGTTCTTGCTCTGGGTTCACATGAGATCTGGTTGTTTAAAAGAGTGTGGCCCTTCCCTGATCCTCTCTTGCTCCCACTCTCACTACGTGACACCCCAAGTCCCCCTTCACCTTCTGCCATAATTGAAAGCTTCCTGCGCCTCACCAGAAGCCAAGCAGATGCTGGCACCATGCTTCTTGAACAGCCTGCAGAACCGTGAGCCAAACAAACCTCTTTTCTTTCTAAATTACCCAGCCTTAGGCATTTCTTTATAGTAACACACAAAATGGCCTAATGCAGGCCTCTACACCCCTGATGTATTTCTATTCCATGTTGAGGAAAAAGGCTCAGGGAGGTTAAGTAACTTTCTAACTCAAGCAGTGGCAGAGTTGGGAAATGAATCCAGATGATGTAGACTCTAAAATCAGTTTTCTTTCCTCCCTGCCAGGAAGCCTCCTGTCTCAGTCATTTCTATTGTTCTTCATGTTGCTAAAGAATTCTCACTGAGGCCAGGCACAGTGGCTCATGCCTGTCATCCTAGCACTTTGAGAGGCTGAGGTGAGTGGATTGCTTGAGCCCAGGAGTTTGAGACCAGCCTGGGCAACATGGTGAAACATTGTCTCTACAAAAAATACAAAAATTAGCCAGGTGTGTTGGCACATGCCTGTAATCTCAGCTGTTTGGGAGGCTGAGGCAGGAGGATCTCCTGAGCCTGGGAGGTCGAGGCTACAGTGAGCTGTGATTGTGCCACTGCACTCCAGCCTGGGTGACAGAGCAAGACCTTATCTCAAAAAAGAGAAAACAAAAAATTCTCATTGGAATTGGTTATATTACAGTATCTTTCGTCAAAAGTCTGTTGGAACCCAGAACCCCTTATGTCCAGACCTGGCACTGGTTGCTGTAGGAGTTTGGTGAGATTTTACTCCGGGTGGTCTTTCACATATTCTCAACAAATCTCTCTTTTTCTTCTCATAGATCTTTCAAACTTTTACATTCCCTTAAGTCTTTTGCTCCTCATGTCCTCCTTAATTTTTTTTCTCTTTTTTTTTTTTTTTTTTTGAGATGAAGTCTCACTCTGTTGCCCAGGCTGGAGTGCAGTGGCACAGTCCTGGTTCATTGCAACCTCCACCTCCTGAGTTTAAGCCATTCTCCTGCCTCAGCCTCCTGAGTAGCTGGGACTACAGGCATGTGCCACCAGCCCAGCTAATTTTTGTATTTTTAGGAGTTATGGGGTTTCACCGTGTTGGCCACACTGGTCTTGAACTCCTGACCTCAGGTGATTCGCCCACTTTGGCCTCCCAAAGTGCTGGGATTACAGGCATGAGCCACCATGCCTGGCCCTCCTTATTCTTAGCAAATGATTTTGTCTTTCATTTTAGGAGTGATTTTTAAACTTGAGCAAGTATCAGAATTACTGGGGCGTGATTCTAGATTTTTTTTTCTTCTTTTTTTGGAGATGGGGTGTCATTCTCTTGCCCAACCTAGAGTGCAGTGGCACTGTCATAGCTCACTGCTGCCTCCAACTCCTGGGCTTAGATGAGCCCCCCTCCTCAGCCTCCTGAGTAGCTGGGACTACAGGCAAATGCCACCATGCCTGGCTAATTAAAAACAATTTTTTAGAGATGGGGTATTGCTATGCTGACCAGGCTGGTCATGAACTCCTGGCCTCTAGTGATCCTCCTGCCTTTGCCTCCCAAAGTTTTGGGATCGCAGGTGTACACCACCATGCCGTGCTGGGTGATTCTGTTAAGCACAGAGTGCTGGACCTCACCCCCAGAGTTTCTGATTAAGTAGGTCTGGGGCAGGGACTTAGCTTTACTTTTCTCACAAGTTCTCTGCTGATGCTGATGTTGCTGGCCCAGGGATGACACTCTGAGAACTACTGGTTTAGAGAAAATAATAGTTATTAAAAGAGAACTTCCTCAGTGACTTGCCACTGCTGCCACTTCTTGACACTTAACATGTTTCTACGCTTCCCTCCTTTCTACCTGCAATGTTAAAGTGAAGGCTAGCTGCTTCCACTCGTGATCTGGATCCTAATGCTGTCTGTCTCCTCAGACATGGTTCAATCAATTTTTCACTTTTTCTTTTTCTGAGATGGAGTCTTGCTCTATTGCCCAGACTGGAGTGCAGTGGTGCCATCTCGGCTCACTGTAACCTCCCCATCGTGGGTTCAAGTGATTCTCCTGTCTCAGCCTCCTGAATAGCTGGGATTACAGGCATGCACCACCACACCTGGCTAATTTTTGTATTTTTAGTAGAGACAGGGTTTCACAATATTGGCCAGGCTGGTCTCAAACTCCTGACCTCAGATTATCTGCCTGCCATGGCCTCCCACAGTGCTGGGGGCATGAGCCACCATGTCTGGCCTCCTCTGATTTCTCAATCACTGTTGTGGAGGGCCTTTGCAGATGAAATTGAGTTTACTAGTCAGCTGAATTTAAACATAGAGAGATTATTCTGGATTATCTGGGTGGACTCAGTGTAATTGTATGAGCCCTTAGAAGCAGAAAAGGAAGGCAGGAGAACCAACCGGGAGACGTCCGGGAGATATGAAGTGTGATCAAGATTTGACCTTGCCAGGCAAGGTGGCTCATGCCTGTAATCCCAGCATTTTGAGAGGCTGAGGCAGGAGGATTGCCTGAGTCCTGGATTTTGAGACCAGCCTGGGCAACATAGTGAAACTCCATCTGTACAAATAATTTAAAAATTGGCTGGGTGCAGTGGTTCACACCTGTAATCTCAGCACTTCGGGAGGCCTAGGTGAGCACATCACGAGGTCAAGAGATTGAGAACATTCTGGCCAACACGGTGAAACCCCATCTCCACTAAAAATACAAAAATTAGATGGGCGTGGTGGTGTGCACCTGCAGTCTCAGCTACTGGGGAGGCTGAAGCAGGAGAATTGCTTGAAACCAAGAGGCAGAGGTTGCAGTGAGCTGAGATTGCACCACTGCACTCCAGCCTGGCAACAGAGTGAGTCTCCATCCCAAAAAAAAAAAAAAAAAAAAAAAAAAAGATAAAAAATTAACCCAGCATTGTAGCATGTGTTTGTAGTCCAAGTCACTTGGGAGGTTGAAGTGGGAGAATCCCTGGAACCTGGGAGCTTGAGACTGCAGTGAGCCATGATTGCACTGTTGAATTCCAGCCTGGGCAACAGAGTAAGATCCTGTCTAAAACAAACAAACAAAATATTTGACCTGACCTGCCATTTCTGGCTTTGATAATGAAGCCAAGGATTGTAGGCAGCCTCTAGAAGGTAAGAATAATTTCCAGCTGGCAGCCAGCAAGGAAATGGGGATCTTAGTCCAATAATCGCATGGAATTGAATTCTTCCAACAGCCGGAAAGAGATGATTCTTCCCTAGAGCCTCCAGATAAAAGCCCAGCCAGTCCACACTTTGATTTAGCCCAGTGAGACCTGAAGTGACTGTAACTGTCCAACGGGTTCTTCCTGCCCACTGCACAAACAAAATTAATTCATGGAGATCATGACATTGCAGTAAAGAGAGAGTTTAGTTGACATGAGGTCAGCCATGCCATGGGGGAGACAGAGTTATTACTCAAATAAATCTCCCTGAGCATCTGGGGACTAGGTTTTTTCAAGGATAGTTTAGGGGGAAGAGATGGGGGTGGCTCGGCAATGGGTGCTTGCTGCTGATTGCTTGGGGGTGAAATTATAGGGGTTTGGAAAAGTCTTCCTGCATGCTGAGCTGCTTCTGAGTGGGGCCACGGGAGCTGGTCAGCAGGTGTCAGACATACAAAAAACCTGAAAGCATATCTCAAAAGGCCAATCTTAGGTTCTGCAATAGTGATGTTATCTGTAGGAATAATTGGGGAAGTTGCATATCTTGATCCTGTGACCTCCAGAGTAATGACTGGCAATCATTTATTTCTACACCTTGGCAGAATTTAGCCTCCTCTATCTTCCTAGCCTGGTGTCTCTCACTAGCTTTACAAAGGTGGTTGAGCTCTGTGAAAGAGCTGTTATCATTTAAACTATAAAGTAAATGTCTCCCAAAGGTAGCTTCACCTAAGCCCAGGGAGTCTAAGAGCAGCTTGAAGGCCAAAGGCATGATGGAGGTTTGGCCAGATCAGATCTTCTTCACTGCCATGATTTTCTTACCGTTATAAATTTTGCAAAAGCAGTTTTGCAATCTGCTTGGCTTCTGAACTACAGAACCATGGGATAATAAGCGTGTGAGTTTTAAGGCATTAAGTTTGTGCTTATTTGTTACAGCACCATTAGGAAACTAATACACCACTTTTTCGTCTTTCATTCACTCTTTTGGCAATTGATTTCAGTTTTCTCCTCCATCACTCTACTGAAACAATTATGATCAAGTTTTCAGAGGTATTTTATGGCATAATCCTACAGATGCATTTCAGGCCTATCTAACTTGATACCTTTGTAGTATTTGATGGTGCCTGTCACGACTCTCACCTCCTTTGAGTTTCATGACACCATGCTGTAGGTTTTTCTGTTTTCTCTCTGGTACTTCTCACTTTCCTTCAATGGCTTCTTTTCCCTTTGCTGTCACTTTTACCTTTGCTGAATGACATATTTGCATTCCCTAGAGTTCTAGCTTCTCTTCTCATTTTATGACCTCTCCTTGAGTGAGCTCATTTTTTCCCATGACTTCTACTAAATAATGATGAAAGAACTTTCTGGGGTTGGATGTGGTGGCTCACATCTGTAATCTCAGCACTTTGGGAGGCCAAGGTGGGAGGACTGCTTGAGGCCAGGAGGTAGAGACCAGCCTGGGAAACATAGGCAGATTCTGTCTCTATAAAAAATAAAAATAAGTTGTGAGGGGAGGAAAAACTTTTCCTCTACCCTTGTATGTTCAGTGCCTGGGGCCTGTGTATTAAACTAATATAAGACAGATTAACAGGAAAAAGACATATAGTTTGTATTACTAGTTATGTGCACAAGAGTTCACAGACATAAAACTCAAAGAATTAGTTAGACTTGGGTGATTACATACAATTTTAAACAAAGGAAAAGTGGGTTTGGGCTTTGAGAGATGATAAATCATGGAAAAATAATTAGGAAATATATGGAAGAAACTAGTGACGGTAAGGATCATTGTGGCAAGGTTTGTTTACCTTACTAAACAGGAGTTGGGATAGCAAGCTCTCCACCTCCAGGGATAACAGTCAGTCTCCCCTTCCTGGTTCAGAAGAGGGAGACACCTTCATGAAACAAATTTATGCCCTACTTTTAGTTGGATAACGGGCGGGTAGAGAACTCTTCCAGCACCTGCTGATTCTCAGTTACCTTCACCTCAAAATAATTCCTATGCTGAAGTGGCATATTCCATTGGCAAAGCCAGAAATCTAGAGTTATCTTTAGCTCCTGCTCATCATTTGCATAGAATCAGTCATCAACTTTGGTCATTTTTATTCTCACTTTCTTTACTTTATGGTTTCCTCATTTTTAAGCTATGGTGACATTGACAATGATAATGTGAATAACTAACATTTATTGGACTGTTACCATGTATAACTATGAAAAGTGCTTTATATGTATTTTCTTTCTCTTTTCTCTTTTTTTTTTGTTTTGAAATAGGGGCTTGCTCTGCCACCTGGGTTGGGGTACAGTGGTGCAATCATAACTCACTGCAGCCTTAACCTCCTAGACTCAAGCAATCCTCCTGCCTCAGCCTCCCAAATAGCTGGGAATACAGGCATGTACCACTGCGCCTGGCTAATTTTCTTATGTTATTCTCACAATAACTCTATAACTGTACCTGATGAGCATTATTATTAAATCCATATGCCAGATTATGAAACTGAACCTTAGGAGATTAAAAAAGTGCTCAAAGTCCTATGATTAGCAAGTGGCAGAAATTGAACTGATCCTAGGTCTTTCTATCCCACATTTACTACCTCATCCTACCCTCATATAGAAAGTCTGCGGTAGCACTCACAGGAATGGGCCCACATGTTGGAATTCAATCCCAAACAATGCTCGATTTCAGGTATGCCTCCTTCCAGGACATTCTCCACAGCGAGGGGTCACAGAGTGATCTTTCTTAAATACACATCTGATTCTCCTTCTTGCCTGATTACTGCTTTCAATGGATTTCTAAATCTTTCAGAATAAATTCTGAAGCCCTTTCTCAGTCCTTCAGCCCTTGACAGTTTCCTATAAATAGACTATGCCTAACTATACGGCAATACTGTATTTCCTGGCATGCAATATGCTTTGCTTGGGCTTCAGCACTCATTATTCCCTCTGCTGGGAACATTTTCTGTTTCCCCTCCCATCCACTTCATCTGGACTCAATTTGTACATTACCTCTTCTAAGAAATGCTTCCTGACCTTCTCCTTCACTCAGTTTAGGCTAATTTTCCTCCCTCTGAGCTCCCTAGGCAACCTGCATAGACTTCTAAACTAAATGGCAGTAAGCACACTGTATTAGTCCATCTTCATGCTGCCAGTAAAGACATACCCAAGACTGGGTAATTTGTGAAGAAAAAGAGGTTTAATGGACTCACAGTTCCACATGGCTGGGGAGGCCTCACCGTCATGGCAGAAGGTGAAGGAGGAGCAAAATCTCATCTTACATAGTGGTAGGAAAGAGAGTGTGTGCAGGGGAACTCTCTTTTTTAAAACCGTCAGATCTTGTGAGACCTATTCACTATGATGAAAACAGCACCAGAAAGACCCGCCACCATGATTCAATTGCCTCCCACCGGGTCCCAGCCACGACATGTGGGAATTATGAGAGCTACAATTCAAGATGAGATTTGGGTGGGTTAAAATCAAGATGATGATTCAAGCCAAACCATATCACACACTAATTCGTAACTGTCTATTTCTCTCTGTTTTCCAGTAGTCTGCAGCTTCTTGAGGGACTGGACCTTGTCTTAATTATCTTTTTTGCATCTCTAGGACCTAATAGGGTGCTTGGATCTTTTTTCTGTTTTTTTTTTTTTCTGACATGAAGTCTCGCTCTGTCACCAGGCTGAAGTACAGTGGCATGATCTTGGCTTGCTGCAACCTCCATCTCCTGAGTTCAAGCGATTCTCCTGACTCAGCCTCCCGAGTAGCTGGGACTACAGGCATGCACCACCATGCCCAGCTAATTTTTGTATTTTTAGTGGAGACAGGGTTTCACCATGTTGGCCAGGCTGGTCTTGAACTCCTGATCTCCAGTGATCTGCTCCCGTCAGCCTCCCCAAGTGCTGGGATTACAGGCATGAACCACTGCACCCGGCTGGTACGTGGCTCTTAGTAAATGTTGAGTTAATGAACACATGTGCTGAATAAAGTAGATTCTAAATAAACATCTATTGCTCTTTGATTAAATCATACATCAATATTTCTAAATTTTTTAAATCTAAGAGAAAATGAGCACAATGTCTTTTTTCTTTTAAATGCCAGATCTGATCTACAAGAATAATTATGAGCCCTTTATCACAAACAAACACACACTCAGGGCTAGGTGCGGTGGTTCTCTCCTGTAATCCCAGCCACTCAGGATGCTGAGGTGGGAGGATCCTTTGAGGCCATGAGTTTGAGGCTACAGTGAGCTATGTCACACCACCACACTCCAGCCTGGGTAACAGAGTGATATTCAGTTTTTAAATAAATAAATAAAAAAAATATACACTCAGGCTTCTGGTGCATTTGAGTGGAGAGAGGATCTACCTTCTGAACTGTTGTAAAGAATAAGATAAAGTATAACATGAGAGGCCTAATTTAATACTTGCCTCATGCACAAAAAAATCCCACCATACCTAGGAGTGCATATAACCAACGAGGTGAAAGATCTCTACAAGGAGAACTACAAAACACAGCTAAAAGAGATCAGAGATGACAAACAAATGAAAAAACACCCCATGCTCATGGATTAGAAGAATCAATATTGCTAAAATAGCCATACTGTCCAAAGCAATCTACAGATTCAATACTATTCCTATCAAATTACCAATGTCATTTTTTACAGACCTTGAAAAATCTATTATAAAGTTCATATGGAATCAAAAAGAACTCAAATAGCCAAAGCAAAGCAAGAAGAACAAAGCTGAAGGTATCACATTACTGGACTTCAAACTATACTAGAAGGCTACAGTAACCAAAACAGCGTAATACTAGTACAAAAACAGACATAGAGCAATGGATCAGAATAGAGGGAACCATAAATAAAGCCACACACCTACAGCCATCTGATCTTTGACAAAGTTGACAATGACAAGCAACTGGAAAGGACTCCCTATTCAATCAATGGTGCTGGGATAGCTGCCTAGCCACATGCAGAATAATGAAACTAGAAGCCTCATTTCACCATATGCAAAAATTAATTCAAGATGGATTAAAAATTTAAATGTAAGACCTCAGACTGTAAGAATTTTCAAACAAGACCTGGGAAACACCATTTTGGATACCGGCATTGTGAAAGAATTTATTACTAAGTCCTCAAAAGATCTGTAACACAAACAAAAATTGACAAGTGGGACCTAATTAAACTAAAGAGCTTCTGCACAGCAAAAGAAACTACCAACAGAGAAAACAGACAAGCTACAGAATGGAAGAAAATATTCACAAACTACGCATCTGACAAAGTTCTATTATTTAGAATCTATAAGGAATTTAAACAATAAGGCTGGGCATGATGGCTCATGTCTGTAATCCCAGCCCTTTGGGAGGCTGAGGTGGGAGAATTGCTTGAGGCCAGGAGTTCGAGACCAGCTGGCCAACATGGCTAAACCCCGTCTCTACTAAAAATACAAAAATTAGTCAGGTATGGTGGTGCGCACCTCAAATCTCAGCTACTTGAGAAGCTGAAGCATAAGAATTGCTTGAACCTGGGAGGCAGAGGTTGCAGTGAGGCAGTATCACATCCCTGCCCTCCAGCCTGGGTAACAGAGTGATACTCGGTCTCATAAAACAAACAAACAAACAAATTCAGCAAGCAAAAGCCAAATAACCCCATTAAAAATAGGCAAAAGACATGGACAGATACTTTTCTCAAAAGAAGATATACAAGCGGCCAACAAAAATAAGAAAAAATGCCCCATATCACTAATCATCAGAGAAATGCAAATCAAACTCACACTGAGATACCATCTCCCACCAGTCAGAATAGCTATTATTAAAAAGTCAAAACACAACAGATGCTGGTGAGGCTACAGAGAAAAGAGAACACTTATAAACTGTAGTTGGTGGGAATGTAAATTAGTTCAGCCACTGTGGAAAGCACTTTGGAGATTTCTCAAATAATTTAAAACAAAGCTACCATTTGACCCAGCAATCCTATTACTGGGAGTATACCCAAAGGAAAATAGATAGTTATGCCAAAAAGACACATGCACTTGTATGTTTATCACCATGCTATTCATAATTGCAAAGATGTGGCATCAACCTAGGTGCCTCTCAATGGTAGATTGGATAAAGAAAATGTGGAATACTTCCCAAAGGTGGCATGTGAATTAGTTAAAAATATTAAAAAAGAAAATGTGGAATTCTGTGTAGCTATAAGAAAGAATGAAATTATGTTCTTTGCATCAACACGGATGCAGCTGGAGGTCTTTATCCTAAGTGAACTAACATAGAAACAGAAAACCAAATACTTGATGTTCTCACTTAAAAGTGGGAGCTAAACACTGGATATTCATGAACATAAAGATGGGAATGATAGACACTGGAGACTGTTAGAGGAGGAAGGGAGAGAGGGTGTCATGGGTAGAAAAAGTAACTACTGGGTACTATGCTCAGTACCTGGGTGATGGGATCATTCTTATTACAAACCTCAACATCACACAATATACCCAGGTAACAAAGCTGTACATGTACGCCCTGAATCTAAAATAAAGGTTGGAAAAAAAATACTTGCTTCATATAAGAAAACTAACAAAAAATTCCACACTAATTTCTCCTCCCCACATTCTCTTTCTCTGCTTGATTCTTCTTTTCTTTCCCCTTTTCCATCTCAGATGGACGACATGTTACTGGAATAAAGAACTCTGTATGCAAATATGGGAGTTTGAATCTCAGCCCTGCTGCTGACTGTGGTGTTTTTTGTTTGCTTGTTTTGAGGCGGAGTTTCCCTCTTGTGGCCCAGGCTGGAGTGCAATGGTGGATCTTGGCTCACTGCAACCTCCGTCTCCCTGGTTCAAGCGATTCTCCTGCCTCAGCCTCCCAAGCAGCTGGGCACCTGGCTAATTTTTGTATATTTTTAGTAGAGATGGGGTTTTGCCATGTTGGCCAGGCTGATCTTGAACTCCTGACCTCAGGTGATCCACCCACCTTGGCCTCCCAAAGTCCTGGGATTACAGGTGTGAGCCACCATGCCCGGCCTGTTAGTCTTCAATTGTATAGGCTCTTGGGGATCTTGAGAGAGTCCCCATCAGCAGGAAGGCCCTCACTAGATGGGGCCCCATAGTCTCCATAAGAAATACATTCCTTTTCTTTATAAATTAAAAAAATTAGTTTTTAAAATTTTATTCTTTGAGTTACATTTTTTTTTGGTTTCGCCTCCAGTCCCTAATATAGTGCTAGGCACAGAGTTTATGCAGTAACATTTATTCCTTCAGGAAATATCTATGGGGTCTCTATGATTCCTAGTTAAAGAGCCTGTGCAGGAAGAAGGATTTCTGTAGTTAGGGAGGGATGACAAGTTCTGAATTCCGGGGTGAGGGCTGCAGCTGCTGACCTGGACAGCCAGGACTGGCTCCAAGCCATCTGCTTGGCCAGCACGTGATTGGTTGGACATAGAAAGGAATAAAAACCAATCAAGAAAGATGACCTTTAGTGGAATTAAGCAATTTGCAAGCAGCTGCAGAGATCCTAGGACCCCTATAAGAGCAAGCAGATTTGCCTGCCTTTTATGTTGGACTCCCATCAAACTCATTAATGTCAATAAGAAAGAAATTGAGCTTGTCTTTGTTGTGAGCCTAATGTAAGCCTTTGCTGGTTGCACTAAATTTCTCTCTTTGATTTCCCTCTCTTTGCCTTTTTCTGTTCCATTTATTTAGTGTCCCTTTTGGTAGTGGCTCCTTTAGCCTTCACTTTCAAACAAAGGACGGGAGAGAGAAAGAGAAAAAGAGAAGTTTAAAGACCAGGAAGAAACTTTAGAGTGAGTGGTTAGCCTTTCTCCAAGGTGATATGCTTAGATCCTCCCAGTTCAACTCCGGGGAAATTCTACTACAGAATGATGGGTGCTTAGGTGATGCTGGGGTACAGCTATGGAATAGGTTGGAATTCCTACCAAAGGAGAGCTGATTGCCTCCATCCCTGCTGAACCACTACTCAATATGAAACATCTCATTTGGAAAGATTGGTAACTTAGGCCTCTAACTTACTTCTAAGTAGTAAATTAGGTTGTAGATAACACAAAACTCATTTCAAACTGAGTTAAGCAAAAGGGAGAATTCATTAGCACATATGGTACAGCAGAAGAATCCCAGGGGAAAGCTGGCTTCAGGTACTGTCATCTGAAATTAGTTTCTCTCCATCTCTTGTTTTTATGTTTTATTTTTTGTAGAGACGAAGTCTTGCTATGTTGCCCAGGCTGGTCTTGAATTCCTGGCCTCAAGGAATCTACCCATCTTGCCTCCCAAAGTGCTGAAATTGCAGGTGTGAGCCACTGCGCCTGGCCCCATCTCTTGGTTTTATAGTCAGCTTCATCCACAGGCTTCATGTGAGGCCTCCAGCAATGGTAGGATATTATCTTCCTAAATCTAAGTTCAACAGAAAAAAAAAATTGTTTCTTTCCTATAGCTCCTGCATAAATCCTGGGATTAACTATGATTGGACCAATTTGATATTACTGAACCAATCACTGTAGACAGGGAATGAAGTTTGCCAGTTGATCAGACCTAGGTCACATGTTCACATTGACCAGTCCCTGGACTAGAGAATGTTGGGGCCACGACTGTCAAGCTGAAGTTACATATTCCACTCCTAATTGGGGTGGACACCCTCCAAATCACGTAGCCTGAGAATAAAAAAAGCTTGTATTCCTGAGATGAGTAAGGGAGATTGGGATACTATTGCCATTAAAATAAATCATTAAAGGAATGGATGCAAGGCAACCAAACCAAATAATTATTAATATCCACAAAAACTGGGTAGTGGGCAGAAACAGAATTTCTCCTAAGTAAAATAATGCCATTCAAAGCCATAGTTAGACAACCACCCCTGAGGTCTCTGGGCTGAATGCTTTATTCTAATAATTATCATAATCATATGAAGCATTTTATTTTACTTTATTTTGAGACGGAGTTTCATTTACTCTGCTGCCCAGGCTTGAGTACAGTGATGCAGTCTCTGCTCACTGCAACCACTGCCCGCGAGGTTCAAGTGATTCTCCTGCCTCAGCCTCCCGAGTAGCTGGGATTAAAGGTGCACACCATCACGCCTGGCTAATTTTTATATTTTTTGTGGAGACAGGGTTTCACCATGTTGCCAGGCTGGTCTCGAACTCTTGACCTCAAGTTATTTGCCCGCCTTGGCCTCCCAAAGTGCGGGGATTACAGGCACGAGCCACAGTGTCCAGCCTGCAGCATTTTAATAATAGGTGCAGTGATGTAGAATAGACTATTGTGTGATGTATTGTCTCATTTTATATATATTAGTGCTTTTTAAAAATTGTATTTTATTGTGGTAAGAGCACTCAACATGAGATCCGATCTCTTTGCAACTTTTTCAGTGTACAATGCAGTATCGTTATCTGTAGGTTACAATACTGTTATAGATTATAATCTACACATAATAGGCTATAATGTTGCACGGTAGATCTCCAGAACTTCATCTTGCTTGACTGAAACTGTGTGCTGTTGATTAGCAACACCCCATTTCCCTCTCCCCAGACCTGGCAACCACCATTCATTCCACTCTTTGATTCTACGTGTTCGATTATTTGAGATACTCCCTATTGGTGGCATCAAGCAGTATTTGTTCTTCCGTGACTAGACCTGTTTCACTTAGCATAATATCTTCAAGGTTTATCTAAGATTAATGTTGTTGCATATTGCAGAACTTCATTTTTTTAAGGTAGAATAATATTCCATTGCATGCATATACCACATTTTCTTTATCCATTCATCTACCAATAAATGTTTAGATTGTTTCCACATCTTGGCTATTGTGAACAGTGCTGTAATGAATATGAGAATGCTAATCTCTTTGAAGTCCTGATTTCAATGCTTGTGGATTTATGCCCAGAAGCGGGATTGCTGGATTATATAGTACTTCTACTTTTTTGTTTTGTTTTGTTTTTTTTGAGACAGGGTCTCTGTCACCCAGGCTGGAGTGCAGTGGCACTATCTCAGCTCCCTGAAACCTCTGCCTCCCGGGCTCAAGCAATTCTCCTCTCTCAGCATCCTGAGTAGCTAGGATGACAGGTGCATGCCACCGGGCCCGACTAATTTTTTTTTTTTGAGATGAAGTCTCTCTCTGTCACCCTGACTGGAGTGCAGTAGCACGATCTTGGCTCACTGCAACCTCTGTCTCCCAGGTTCAAGTCGTTCTCCCGCCTCAGCCTCCCAAGTAGCTGGAATTGCAGGTGTCCGCCACCATGCCCGGCTAATATTTTTGTATTTTTAGTAGAGGCGGGGTTTCACCATGTTGGCCAGGCTGGTCTCAAACTCCTCACCTCAAGTGATCCACCTGCCTCGGCCTCCCAAAATGCTGGGATTACAGGCATGAGTGAGCACACCTGGCCACCTGCTACTTTTTTAAAACAAAAAGGATTGATTTAAAATAAAGCCTAAAAAAAGGTTTGCTGATTTTCGAGTTACAAGTAATGCTGATTCACATTCGAATGTTTATGTTATTGGTAAGGGTTCCAGTCAACAGTAGGCTATTAGTAAAGTTTTGGGGGAGACAAAAGGTGTACACAAATTTTCAACTGCATGGGGTGCCCTTAATCACCACATTGTTCAAGGGCCAACTGTATTCATTGAGCATTGAGAATATACTTTGTCTGAACATTAGTAATAAAAAAAATAAACTTTTTTGGAATTTTAGACTCTACTTGCCATTATGTACAAATGAAGTAACAAAGTTGGCAAGGTCCCTTGCACTGCACTTGCTTATCTAACTATGTGCTTGCTTATACATTATAGGGGCTACTCTTGAAATAAACCAGGCATGGAGACCCAGCTGCAGAATCCTCCCCATCTAGAGATTACCTCAAGGCAGTTGATCTACAACCCAGCTATTGTCACCTCGAGATGGCACCAGCCCACACTCCAGGTGGGCAATAACTCAAGACGGCCATCAGAACAAGACATACAGACCCTGCACCCTGCACCACTCCCACATGCTTCCCATGCCAACTTCTCTTCTTGAACACATTCACTTGCCTAAAGTTTTGAGATGGTTTCTTTGAGGCCTGAGCCCAACCATCTCCTAGCTACTAGCCTTTGAATAAAATTTCTTTGTTTTCACAGCATTTTGCTTCTTTAATTTTGGTTTTCCAGTGGCAAGCGGCTGGACCTGAGTTTGGTTACATTGGCAAGTAGAGTCTAAAAATCCAAAAATGTTTATATTTATTATTACTAATGTTCAGACAAAGTATATTCTCAATGCTCAATGAATACAGTTGGCCCTTAAACAATGTGGTGATTATGGGCACCCCATGCAGTTGAAAATTTGTGTATACCTTTTGTCTCCCCTAAAACTTGACTAATAGCCTACTGTTGACTGGAAACCTTACCAATAACATAAATAGTCGATTATACATATTTTGTGTTATATGCAGTATGTACTGTATTCTTACAATAAAGTAAACTAGTGAAAAGAAAAAGTTATTAAGAAAATCATACAGAAGAGAAAATACATTTACTACTCATTAAGTGGAAGTGGATCATCATAAAGGTCTTCATCTTCATTGTCTTCACATTGAGGAGGCAGAGGAAGAGGAGGAAGAGAAAGATTTGATTGGTTTTGTTGTCTCAGGTGTGGCAGAGGAAAAGGAAAACTCACCTATATGTGGACCCTTGAAATTCAAACCGATATTATTCAAGGATCAATTGTACTTCTTAATTTACCCAGTCTTTTGTGATGAGTGACAGCTTTTTATTAGTTTGAGGAGTAAAGAGAATGTTACCAAAGTAATCATATAGGCCATGATAAAAACAAAATACAATAAAAACAAAAATTAAAAAAAAATTTAGATTTTATTTTAGAGATACAACTTTTAGAATGCAAAATATTTGTTTTAAAAAGCCTAAAAAAGGCTTGATAATTTTTGAGTAACAAGGAATGTTGATTCACTTATGTACAAATGAAGTAACAAAGTTGATAAGATTATAGAAATTGAGTTAATTGTCACAAGGTAGGTGTTAAAATAAGTCTTCTGTGACAAAAATAGTTTACACTCTTAGTGAACTAATAATTTGCTATAGCACACATTTTAACAAATGTAATTTCCTATAACAAACATTCATAGTATCAGAGTTATAAATCAGCAATCATTGGCACTATTAAAACAAATCAATATTACAGGAAAGCTCTTTGCCATTCTTGGTAAACATTCTTAGACAGAAACAACTTTATGCTGACAAGATACAGATAAGTCTCCATTTAATGTAAATTTTATGGCAGGTAAGTTGTATGTAAATGTTCACTAAGCTTTTTCTCAACTTTAACAAGATAATCATCTAGTTGAATACTTTGTCTTCTCAGAGTTCCTATTCAACAGTCCTCCCAGTTCTCCAGTTCTTTTCAAGGGGTCCTTACTCAGCTGCCAATTAGGTTTTACAGCTTTTGACTTCAGTTATATTTTCTATATTTTCTTTCCTTTTTTTTTTTTTTGACACAGTTTCACTCTGTCGTTCAGGCTGGACTGCAGTGGCATGATCTTGGCTCACTGCAACCTCCACCTCTTGGGTTCAACGGATTCTCGTGCCTCAGCTTCATGAGTAGCTGGGATTACAGGTGGTGTGCCACTATGTTAGGCTAATTTCTTCTTCTTTTTTTTTTTTTTGTATTACTAGTAGAGATGGGGTTTCACCATGTTGACCAGGCTGGTCTCGAACTTCCTGACCTTAAGTGATCCGCACGCTTTGGCCTCTCAAAGTGCTGGGATTACAGGAGTGAGCCACCACACCCAGCCAAGTTATATTTTCTAGTCAAGGCCGAATTTTAAAAGATGAGGCACTCCTGAAGGAGAAATGTTATCAGTGGGCTGTGATTTCTCTGGTGGGCCCATGATTCACCACTCACCACCACTGTGACCTGTGATTCTGGAATTTTACATCTCAGCCTGATGGGGACTGGGGAAATAGCTTACCACACTCAGGTTAAATGCTTTAAGATCAAGGATTCCCATCCTTTTTTGGGGGGCTCCCCGCATGAAATGCAGATGTATAACAAATGCATATGCATTGAAATGGATTCTCCTGCTCTCATCAAATCCAGGAGCAAAACCAAAGAGAATGTAATAGCAACTAAATAATGTAACAGGTTACGACCCATGTCTACACCTTGGGCTTTACATTTTTCTTGTTAATACTGTTGTTGTCTGAAGTGTTTCTGCCCACAGAGTGATGCTTTCTTCTGGGCTTCATGGTCAAAGCTCAGAGCCCATGATTTTATTTTAACCCCATAACCAACCTTATATCAATCCTATCCTTATTTATTCCAAGTTGGTGAGCAAAAGGTTACTCACCAGGAGAAAATATTAAGTGCCAATATGCCAGTAAGATCAAACTCAGTTTAGGAGAGCAAATTCTGTTTTTAAAATTTATTATTATTATTATTATTGAGACAGAGTCTTTCTCTCTCGGCTCCCTGCAACCTCTGCTTCCTCAGTTCAAGCGATTCTTGTGCCTTACCTCCCAAATAGCTGGGACTAGAAGTGTGTACCACCATGCCCAGCTAATTTTTGTATTTTTAGTAGATATGGGTTTTCACCATGTTGGCCAGGCTGGTCTTGAACTCCTGGCCTTATGTGATCCACCCACCTTGGCCTCCTGAGGTGGATCATATTCTCTTTACTCCTCAACACTGAAGTGTTGGGACTACAGGCGTAAGCCACTGTGCCGGCAACATTTTATTATTATTTTTTATAGAGATGGGGTATTCCTATGTTGCCCAGGCTGGTCTCCAAGTCCTGCACTTAAGCGAGCCTCCTATCTTGGCCTCCCAAAGTGCTGGGATTACAGGCATGAGCCACCACACCCTGCCCAAGTTCTAAAATAGCCACCACAGTATGATTTTAATAAGAGATACCATTTTATGAAATTTTACCAGAGCTGCAAGGAAAAATCCTCCGGCAAAGGGTCCTTCTACCATAGTTATCCTATTAAAGTTTGGATTTCTTTTCTTGTAGAGGTAGCTACAATGAGGTGGGATAAGTCTTTCAAATGGAGCCATGTTGATATCTAGGAACAACCTCCTGCTTTCAGCATGGAACCTCAGAGAAAAGGTTATGGCATATGAACCCACGATGATGAAAGCACTCACCTGATATTTCATGCCAGGAATGATTTATGTTTCCCTTGAACTCTGCCCACTTTGCTCCCTGAGCCTCTTGTGAGTGTAAGGTGGTGATGAAGTTGTGGAAAGAACATGTGAACTCTAGATCTGACCCTGCTTGCCATCTTCAGGTATGTGATTGGTGTCTGGAGACACTTAGGATGTGAGTTTATGGGAGGGTGACATTTTCTCTCCTTGGAGGAGACTTTGTGTGTGCAAAGGTGTGTGTGTGTGTGTTTAGGAAGTCCTAGACACGGGTAAAACAGCTGGCTGCTAATAATATAATATTATTTAAAGATTGTCACTAAAAGTTTTCCCTCATCTGAACCATCTAAATATTTCCCTGCTGGCTCTGTCAATATTCATGGTGCCTACAATTCTGCCAGTTATTCATGTTTTTAATTATGTTAGGGGCTGACAGAGGCCTTGGTCAACATGCAAACATTTGAAGGAAGTTAATATATTAAATAATTAGCTGCAGCAACTTGACTTTCTCAGCTTATGTGACTTGCCACAAAAATTAACCAGATCATCCAAGAGTGGAAAACTGGCATAGTAAGTTTTGCCGAGGTGGTGGTGTGCGGTGGTTGAGGAGGAATCAGGAAAGCTGTCGAGTCTGGGAGGACCCAGGTGTCGCAGTATGCTTCACTGGGTATCTCAAAGGGTAACCGGGACAACTAAGCCTCCTCAAAAGGTTTTGGCCATGCCATAGTCACCAGAACAGTGTGGTACTGGTATAAAAATAGGCACATAGACCAATGGAACAGAATAGAGAATCCAGAAATAAACCCAAAAGCTTACAGCCAACTGATCTTTGACAAAGCAAACAAAAACATAAAATGGGGAAAGGACACCCTTTTCAACAAACGGTGCTGGGATAATTGGCTAGCCATATGTAGAAGAATGAAACTGAATCTTCATCTCTCACCTTATACAAAAATCAACTCAGGATGGATTAAGGACTTAAACCTAAGACATGAAACTATAAAATTTCTAGAAGGTAACATTGGAAAAACCCTTCTAGAAATTGGCTTAGGCAAGGATTTCATGACCAAAAACCCAAAAGCGATTGTAATAAAAGCAAAGATAGATAACTGGGACCTAATTAAACTAAAGAACTTTTGCACAGCAAAAGGAACAGTCAGCAGAGTAAACAGACAACCCACAGAGTGGGAGAAAAATCTTCACAATCTATACATTTGACAAAGGACTAATATCCAGAATCTACAACGAACTCAAACAAATCAATAAGAAATAAACAAACAATCCCATCCAAAAGTGGGCTAAGGACATGAATAGACATTTCTCGAGAGAAGATATACAAATGGCCAACAAACATGAAAAAATGCTCAACATCACTAATGATCAGGGAAATGCAAATCAAAACCACAGAGTGATACCACCTTACTCCTGCAAGAATGGCCATAATCAAAGAAAAAACAGTAGATGTTGGCATGGACGCAGTGATCAGGGAACACTTCTACACTGCTGATGGGAATGTAAAGCAGTACAGCTACTATGGAAAACAGCATGGAGATTCCTTGAAGAACTAAAAGTAGAACTACCATTTGATCCAGCGATCACACTACTGAGTGTCTACTCAGAGGAAAATAAGTCATTATTTGAAAAAGATAATGGTGGCTGGGCATGGTGGCTCACACCTGTAATTCTTGCACTTTGGGAAGCTGAGGCGGGTGGATCACCTGGGGTCAGGAGTTCGAGATCAGCCTGCCCAACATGGCGAAACGCCGTCTCTACCAAAAATACAAAAATTAGCCTGGTGTGGTGGCGGACGCCTGAATTTCCAGCTACTTGGGAGGCTGAGGCAGAAGAATCACTTGAACCTGGGAGCCGGAGGTTGCAGTGAGCCAAGATCGTGCCGCTGTACTCCAGCCTGGGCTACAGAGAGAGACTCCATCTAAAACAAACAAACAAACAAACAAGCAAAACAAAAAAAGAAAAAGAAAAAGAAAAAGATACTTGCACACACATGTTTATAGCAGCACAATTCACAATTGCAAAATTGTGGAACCAACCCAAATGCCCATCAATCAACAAGTGGATAAATAAACTGTGGTATACGTATATGATGCAATACCACTCAGCCATAAAAAGGGATGAATTAAAAGCATTTGTAATGACCTGGATGAGATTGGAGACTATTATTCTAAGTGAAGTAAGTCAGGAATGGAAAACCAAACATCGTACGTTCTCACTGATATGCGGGAGCTTAGCTATGAGAACGCAAAGGCATAAGAATGATATAATGGGCTTAGGGGACTTGGGGAGAAGAGTGGGAGGGGGTGAGGGATAAAAGACAACATATACAGTGCAGTGTACACTGCTCAGGTGATGGGTGCACCAGGATCTCAGAAATCACTGCTAAAGAACTTACTCATGTAACCAAATATCACCTGTACACCAATAACTTATGGAAAAATAAAATAATAAAAACACAAATAAATAATAAGGGTTTTGGCCATGGAAAGTAGGAGAGAAAGGAAAGTGCATCTCCAAAAGGTTTACAAAAGGCTAAAGATCAACTTTGTTTATGTCATGCATTTTCCAAAATCTGGCTCCATCTCTCTTTTGCTTAATTGCACTTGGGGTGTGGGTGTATATTTTGGGTGCAAAAGAGTCTAGGCATGTCTGTATTTAACTGAATTTTTTTGTGTGTCTACATTTTTTTGAAAGACCGGGTCTCCAGGCTAGAGTGCAGTGGAGCAATCATAGCTCACTGCAGCCTCAAATTCCTGGGCTCAAGTGATGGATCCTCTTGCCTCAGTCCCTGAGTAGCTGAGATTACAGCAGTGCCACTGCTCCCAGCTAATTTTATGTTTTCTTTTTGTAGAGACGGGGTCTTGCTTGTTGACCAGGCTGGCCTCAAGCTCCTGGCCTCAGGCAATCCTCCTACCTCGGTCTCCCAAAGTGCTGGAATTACAGGTGTGAGCCACCACGTTGGCCTAATTTATATATAAAAGTCTCCTAGTCAGTATGCCTGGGTATGTACATGGTATAAAACATGAAAAGGAGTATGTGATATGTGCACATTTATGTTCCCAGAAAAAAAGGAAATTTGCTAAGCATTTATTATATCGTGTCCTTGTATACAGGCTGTCCTGAGAAACGAGACCTTGGGTTCACTATTAAAAAATGTGATGCTGAAAACGATGTTTCAACGTTAAGTAATTCATCTTGAATAAATGAAAGAAAACAGAAAGCCAAGTTGCTGTATGATAGGGCAAGACAATGAAACTGTAAATAAAGGATTAAGTTAGCCAGAAAACCAGGTGAGTTAGCTAAGTAGAGGGGTAACTACTTCCATAATGTACTGAGCTACTAGGATAATAGAGCAATTTACCTAAACAGAGCAGCACCGATTTGTCAAGGCATTGATTTTTTTTGTTTAATTTCCTCCCTCTAAGGCCAGCAACTCCACTTCCATACGGCAGGTGGCAGCATTGCTGGCCGCAATCCCTGCTCAGCCATGGCCGGCTGCGTTCTGTGATGAATCTGTCAGGGCAGAAATGCTTGTTTGCATTGCGGGAGACCGTAACCTTTTAGAATTTCATTAAGAAAAGAAAGGCCACTCTGATTACTATTAGAATCATTTTACACTTCTGATATGTCTCTAGAGCAGGCAAATACAGTAGCAGTGTTAAAGTGCCTGGGTGGCTATTTCAAAAACAGATGTAAGAATTTGTTCAATTCCTGCCCACAGTGAAAATAAATCTACGGCTTTTAATCTTGCCGAGATTACAGTCTGTGAATGTGCATTGTGTTGACTATAACCACACTCTCAGTTTTCAGCTGGATTTTATTTATTTATTTATTTTTGAGATGGAGTCTCGCTCTGTCACCTAGGCTGTGCAGTGGAGCCATCTTGGCTCACTGCAACCTCCGCCTCCCAGGTTCAAGCGATTCTCCTGCCTCAGCCTCCCGAGTAGCTGGGATTACAGGCATCTGCCACCATGCCCAGCTAATTTTTGTATTTTTAGTGGAGACGGGGTTCCTCATGTTGGCCAGGCTGATCTCCAACTCCTGACCTCAGGTGATCTGCCCGCTTCGGCCTCCCAAAGTGCTGGGATTACTGCCATGAGCCACCACGCCCATCCTGGATATTATTTTATATATTTTATTTTCTTGATTCTATCTGTTGAATAATACCTTATTATGCAGTAATAATTGGCAAGGTTCTACCATGAGTTTTGTGCAGAACATATAAATTCTTAGATATGGGCTCCTTGATAGTAGCCATTGTGTTTTAATTATAGTGTGGTCCTTTTACTGATAGAATACATGTACAAATAATAATATTTAAAATTCATTCAGTACTTACTTTATGCCTGCCACTGTTCCAAATTCTTTACGTGAACTAATGTATTTAATTTTCATCAAAGGTCGGCTGCTGTGGCTCACGCCTGGAATCCTAGCACTTTGGGAGGCCGAGGTGGGCAGGAGGATCACTTGAGGTTGGGAGTTCGAGACCAGCCCAGCCAACATGGTGAAACCCTGTCTCTACTAAAAATACAAAAAAACTAGCTGGGTGTGGTGGCGGGCACCTGTAATCCCAGCTACTCGGGAGGCTGAGGCAGGAGAATCGTTTGAACCCAGGAGGGGGAGGCTGCAATGAGCCGAGAATGCACCATTGCACTCTAGTCTGGGGGACAAGAGTGAAATTCCGCTTCAAAAAAAAAAAAAAAATTATCATCACAATGCTCTGAGGAATGTACTATTGCTATCCCCATTTTATAGATGAATAAATTGAGGCATAGAGAGATTAAGCAACCTCTAGAAAAATTTCAGGCTATGATAATCCTTGTTTTTATATAATTTACTTTTTAGTTCCTGATTTTTTCTGTGGGGGAGGAGTTGTAGCCCTCAAAATGTCAAATGTGTGAGTTTCTGAAAAGTTGATGCAAAACAACATTTCACATATTTTAGAAACTCATATTTTGTCATTATGCAAATAGTGCATGATCCCATTTATATGAGATATCTAGAATTGCCAAATTCATAGAAACAGAAAGTAGAATGGTGGTTGCTAGAGGAACGGTGGTTGCTAGGAGATACAGGCGGGGGGAAATTGAGAGTGGTTTAATGGGTATAAGGTTTCAGTTCTGCTAGATGTAAAGGTTCTGGAGATCTGTTGCATATCAATGTGAATATACTTAACACTACTGAACTGTACACTTTAAAAATGGTTGGTTGGGTGAGGTGGCTCATACCTGTAATCCCAGCACTTTGGGAGGCCGAGGTGGGTGGATTACCTGAGGTCAGGAATTCGAGACCAGCCTGACCACCATGGTAAAACCCCGTCTCTACTAAAACTACAAAAATTAGCCAGGCGTGGAGGCAGGTGCCTGTAATCCCAGCTACTTGGGAGGTGGAGGCAGAATTGCTTGAACCCAGGAGGCGGAGGTTGCAGTGAACCAAGATCATAGCATTGCACTCCAGCTTGGGCAACAAGAGGAGGTTCCATATAAAAAAAAAAAAAAGTGGTTACAATGGTAAATTTATGTTATGGAATTTCTAACCACTATTAAAAATTGAAAAAAGAAATTCGTCAAAGAGAAACAAACCAACAAATCCTATTCTGTCATTAAGGAATGAATTCAGTTTGTAGTTAATTAAAATTGTATTTGAGCCTCTTAGCACATTAAAATAATATTTGTTGAAACAAGAAGCAAAGTTGTATGTTTGCTTGCTTTTTTATTGTTCCTAAGAGTGAACTCTGAAAAACATAGACATCCATTTGAAATTCCAAAACCTACTGCTAAGGAGAGTTACTGATAAGCAAACAGTTTTTAACTGGAGGAGAAATGTATCAATACAGACAAAATATGCTAATTTGTTAAAAATTTGTAAGATTTTGTCATAAACATGGTACTGTAGGAAGAGTCCTAGACTTTGAAATACAAGACTTAGGTTTAAAGAATTACCTTGCCATGTGACCTCATGCAAGTCACTCCATATGTCTGAACCATAGTTTCCTCATTTTAAATGAAGATAATTTCTGTGTGTCTCTTAGAATTCTTAAATGGATTGAATGAGTTAATGGCAAGAGAGCATTTAGGAATGTTAATGACTATAATTATAAATTATGATCAATATTATTAATGCTTTATATTTGTATGGCAAATTATATAGAAAGTCTATGCTTTATGTCAGAGTAGACTCTTTGAACTCGAGAAATCCTAGAAGGCAAGTAGCAGTTCTTGGTTAGCTTTTGTATGTGTCATGTAGAATCACAAACAAGAAATTAATGGGCAAACTTTTTGGTGGTGCTGACAGTGATAGTTCAGCTATCATTCCTGAACAGCAAAGGGCAGTTTTTACTTAGGAGACAGGGATATTCTATAGTTTGACTCTCTCAAATAAGTTGACCCAAATCGATTTCTTATTTGGCTCTTATTATAGGCCTGAACTTTTAGGAAAGTAGAGTTTCTTTCTTTGTTCTCTTCTTATTGTTTTGCTTATCTCACCATTCAGAGATCTAAGATCTAGAGCTACTGCTGTTAACAATATGGGACACCCTTCCTGTTCTTTTTATACATTTTTTCATAGCTGAGCTCACATTGTACATGTTATTAATATTTATATACATATATATATATATTTAGAGATGGAATCTTGCTATGTCAGGCTGGAGTGCAGTGGTTATTCACAGGTGTGATCATGGTGCACTGCAACCTCAAGTTCCTGGCTTCAAGCAATCCTCCTGCTCCAGCCTCCCAAGTATCTGGGACTACGTGCGTGCATCATCTTGCCTGATTTGTACATGTAATTTAGCGTCCTGCTTTTTTTTTTTTGAGATGGCGTCTCACTCTGATGCCCAGGCTGGAGTGCAATGGTGTGATTTCAGATCACTGCAACCTCCGTCTCCCAAGCTCAAGCGATCCTCTCACCTCAGCCTCCCAAGTAGCTGGGATTATCAGGCACACGCCACCTCGCCCAGGTAACTTTTTGTATTTTTGGTAGAGATGGGGCTTTGTCATGTTGGCCAGGTTGGTCTCGAACTCCTGACCTCAGGTGATCTGCCCACCTTGGCCTCTCAAAGTGCTGGGATTATAGGCATGAGCCACTGTGCCCAGCCAGCATCCTACTTCTTACACTAAAAACATATCATAGCCATTGCTTATGTCTTTAACTGTCTATAAAATCATATTGATAGCTATAGAACGTTGTATGATTTGGATTTATACTAATTGATTTAATTGATGGCCGATTGTTGGACTTTTAATATTATTCATTTTATTCATATACCTATTTTTTGAGGCTGAATCTTGCTCTTTCACCTGAGCTGAATGCAGTGGTGTGATCTTGGCTCACTGTAATCTCCGCCTCCCATTTCAAGCAATTCTCCTGCCTCAGGCTCCCGAGTAGCTGGGACTACAGGCGCGCACCACCACGCTGGGCTAGTTTTTGTATTTTTAGTAGAGTCAGGGTTTCACCATGTTGGCCAGGCTGGTCTCAAACTCCTGACCTCAAGTAATCTGCCTGCCTTGGCCTCCCAAAGTTCTGGGATTACAGGCATGAGCCACCATGCTCAGCTGACTTAATTTTATTCAATTTTTGACATTAATACTAAGATTTTATTGCCTCCACTGTGAAACTGCTAATCTAGATCCAATTTTATTTCTTTGTTAGGAGAAAGAGCTAGACTTTCTGGGTTTCAGAACTGTGGTTCCTATGAGAATTTTTAGTCAACACAAAAATGCCAAGGAAGATGTAGAGGTCTCTCTGAGACTCAACAGGGTCTTCATGAGTTCTCTGAAATATCTGTAACCATGTCAGTCCCCCAAGTTTCTTTTGTGAAGATGGGAGCAGCATGTGGTGTTACCATTTCCTCTGTTTAAAACTATCACCGGGCTGTCATTTCAGCAACATCTTAACAAATGAAAATCCTCCTCTGAGTCAATAGTAATTATAGGAATTTATCACAATTGCCAATCAAGGTGTTCTGAAGAGACTCATCTTTCTTGTTAAATTAGCTTTCACTGCACGCAAACAGTGAGTTATCTTTAGGAAATCAATTGCAGGGAAATTACAGCTTTCATGGAGTGATATAACCTTGCCAACCGTCTTGTTATACATAATTCCTCTACCAAGAAATTCAGCTGGGCTCACATGACTTATTTTTTGGGATCGTATTTCAATGCAGTGGATGTGGAAAAGGCAACTTCTGAAGGCGCAGGAAGGAGAGAGAGGCAAGGACCTTGGAAATGTCTCAAGACACTTGCAGCCAATTAAACCATCACCCCAGAAGAGGTCAGTAGGCTGAGGTTTGTCATTTCAAAAGACTTTGATCCAAGGGATTTGGAGATAGATGTCATAGCTGGTAGATGTCACTGCTAGTCTTTACATACCCACACTAGAAGAAACTTTAGTTAGAGGATACTTTGGGTAATTATTGAGTTCTTTAAAGAAGCAGTAACATAGGAGTTTTCTGAGAAGACTTGTTGATATGGTGTGAGCAAGGATCACTTTCGGCAGCAGTTGGGGAAAGTCTCTTTTAGCATTTAATCTCTGCTGTAGGTTCCCACATCAAATGTATGGCTCATTGGTGCTATAACAAGATGGTAATTAATATGCAATTAACCCAGAATTACTAGGGAATTACCATGTGGTTTTTAAATGAACTTGATTTAGCAATTTTTATGTTTATTGGCCATGCCCAGTGCATGTTTTCCTCCTGAAGCATTTGTGAATACACTAGATGATGCCAGCTATTGTGAAAACCAGACAGAATCCTGACTCTCACTTTAGCATGACTCACCTGAGCATGGCATGTATGTAAAGTTGATATGTTTCAGGAGGTCATTAGTGGAACTGGCAGAAGTATCACTTTTAAGTGTCAAGTACTGTGTTAAACATCTCTTCTGTAAGTTACCTCATTTGATCCTCATCTCAACCTTATAGGGTTGAGCTATTATTGTTTCCATTTTACAGATCATGAGACTGAAGTACTTGTGAAATTTCCTTATCACAGTCTCTTGGGTATTGCCTCTCTTGAGAACATCAGGGACAACTTCTCTGTACAGAATTCTGAATTCAGACAGACAGCCTGGGGAGGGCCCACGATGACACTGTTATCAAAGGGTCACTAAAGCTAGAGGAAGGTGCTAGGCATGGAGCACTGAGAGAGAGTGGCCGATGAAGTAGCATCTGAACGGGATGGCCAGGGAGAGGGAAGTGGCGGGGGAGGGGGTGGCATTTGTCAAGGATCGAACACAGTGGAAAGGACCATTTATTGTGGGAACTAAAAGGAAAACTTGGTCTGAAAGTTAGATGGGGCCTAGGTAGTCTTTCAGCACCTAAAAAACTTATTTTTTTAAACAAATTAACTAATTATTATTTTCTTAGAGACAGGGTCTTGCTCTGTCACCGAGGTTGGAGTGCAATGGTGGGATCATAGCTCACTGCAGTCTCAACTTCTGAGCTCAAGTGATCCTCCTATCTCACCCTCCTGAGTAGTTGGGACTATAGGCATGCATCACCATATCACCATGCTTGGCTAATTTTTAAATTATTTTTTTGAGACATGGTCTTGTTGTGTTGCCCAGGTTGGTCTTGAACTCCTGACCTCAAGCCATCCTCCCACTTCATCCTCCTAAAGTGCTGGGATTACAGGTGTGAGACACCTCACTCAGTCATAAAGAACCTTTTATAAGAAAATAACATAAAATGCTTGGCTTCCCTACTTGGGTATTGGATGCACAGTTTACAGGCAGGTTTCTGTGTTATTCAGATGCAAGATACCCAGGCACCTACAGGATGGCTTTCTCAGTTTGCTCAGGTTGGGCCATTGCTAGTGGATACTGTGCTTTGTGTGAATTAGAAAAGGGTACCCCACAGGGCAGGCAGTGCGCCCCTTAGCAGTGCATCCTGGGGAGCAGATCATACCATAGTGAAAAAGGCACTCCTTCCTCCAGGCAGCTGTCCCTGGGCCAGGAACATGACAGGTCTCATGTGCCTTGTGCTGGTCAGTCCCCACTGCTTCTAGCCAGGAACCCTGTGTACAGACAGGCAGCACAGCCACACACAGTCCTTTTGACATCGGAGTGAGGCAGGGAAGTGCTGGGTACAGGTCTGGGTCTTTGGTGGGGGCTCCACCCTCAAGCCTGTGCCTCTGGACCTAAATGAGAACAGGAACTCTTGTTTTCACACCCAAATGTTGCATTTTCTAAGATCACTGTGGCCCCCACCACCGGAGCCCCCATCCTATGACCATATAAACATGAGCCCTTATTGGGCACAAGCACAAGTGGGTGAATATTAGAACTAGCAGACAAGTGATGACAGAACAACGGGGCAGAGAAAGAGAGAAGAAAAAGGACGTCTGGACATTGAGGGGGTTTCAGCGGGGGCGGTCAAAGAAGAGTCCAGCCGCTGGGCAGCACCACTCCAGGGGAAGATCACTTTCCCATTCCATCCCCACTTCCAGCTCCCCATCCATCTTGCTGAGAGCCACCTCCACCACTCAACAAAACCTTGCATTCATGCTTTAAGCCAATTCTTCTGATACACTGGGAGCGAGCTCGGGATACAGAAAGCTGTCACATTGGCCTTCTGCCCTTGCGATAAGGCAGAGGGTCTACCGAGCTGATTAACACAAGCCTTCTGCAGCTGGCAAAACTGAAAGAGCACACTGTAACATATGCCCACTTGGGCTTCAGGAGTTGCAGACACCCACCCTTAGATGCTGCCATGGGACTGGAGCCCCAAAGAACTCCCCAGGGCCGCTGCACCTGCCTGTCTGCATGCTCCCATTAGAGGCTTGAGCAGCGGGGCAAGTGAAGGAGCAAGCCACATCCCTGTTGCACATCCTGCGAGGGGGATAAGGGAACTCTCCCGTTTCACTTCCACTTTGGGAATGGGGGCCCTAATGCTGGCAGAATCAAAGCTGTGGCTGAAGAGAGTAGCTATGTAGTTACAGGGTTAAGTTATCTCTCTCTGTGAGAGTGGCCTTCCATCTGCAGAGTGAAATTGAGATATCCTGCTGATTCTCTTTCTCCTGTTTATAGGCTGCGGCTTCTGATGTATGAGAGGGGTGCTAATACATATGGGTTCTACATGTTGATAGACTGGAGAGACAGCACGAGGGTATAAAATCAACCTGCCATTCCTAGTTTCTCTCCTTGATCTTGTTATGAGTTTAGCAGCTGAAATAGTTTATGGCTCACTCCCATTTAGAGAGGCAGTTGGGGAGAGCCCTGCTCTGAGAAATAATGCCTTGCACTAATTCACAGCATCTGAAGAAATCAAAATGAACGTTGCAAGCTTTCAGAGTCAGCACCTTGTCTTTCAGAATGGGAAGGGCAAGGGCCTTGGAAGCTGCAGCCTTTGAATCAGAGCCCAAGGCCAAACACGATGTGATGGCTTTTCCTGTGCCCTCAGTGTCCCCAGGAGCCCAGAGTCATAAATCTATAGAAGGCGGCAGCTCTTTACCCTGAAGGGGCCTTGGAGCATCCTCCAGTTGTTCTGTGCAAACTTCTGTCATTGCTAGAAGCAAATGTTACCCTCTAGGCCCCCAGGGTTTAAAGGTACTGGGCCTTGGATCACCTTGGAAGTCAGTAGTGACAGAGATTGTGGGCAAGTATTCAGCAAGAAACTAGCTGATAAACATTTAAAAAGGGAATAGAATGCTTATTCTCTTGTCCTCATATGTTATCGCAAAAATAATAAAACAATATCAAATGAAATTAAAAGAAAAATGTGACCCCTTTGTTTCACTTTTGCATATTGACTTTCAGTTCTTGTTTTTGTATCTGTATATTTACACAGTTATAAATCAGAGTGGTGATTTATAATATATTAGGGGAAGGAAGCAGAATGCTCAATGCCTATCTATATTTCTTCTCCACATTTTCCTGTTTCTCAATTTTAGTGGCTACATGACATTCCTACATTAAATAAGAATATACTTTCAAAATCTTGCTGTTTAACTCCTGTTCCTTATCTGCTCTTTCCTAACTTCATTCAGGCTGGGACAGGGAGGGAGTGAAGCATGTCCTGTTTAGAGTTTAGAGAATATCCTGGGCTGAACAATATGGATACAATGTCTAAAGGTCTTTCCTGCCATCATTTTACTTTATATCACTTGTCAGTGAATCCTCCTATCATTTATAAATCATTTTCAGACATGTTATCTCATCACCACAACTGTATGGTGTATCTCTTCCCACCTTTATAGATGAGGAAAAAAGAGCCACGTATCAGTAAGTGGCAGCCCCAGAACTTAAAGTCAGACTTCTGACTCATCATCTAGCGCATTTCTATTCACCCTTCAGAGCCCAGTTCGAAAGTCATGACTTCTAAGTAACTTTTACTATCAGTTCCCTCCTGATATGGTTTGGATCTGTGTCCCCACCAAATCTCATTTGGAATTGTAATCCCCAATGTTGGAGGTGAGGCCTGGTGGGAAGTGATTGGATTATGGGGGTGGATTTGTCCTGAATGGCTTAGCACCTTCCCTCTCGGTACTGTCCTCGTGATAATGAGTGAGTGCTCTTGAGATCTGGTTGTTTAAAAGTGACTGGCACTTCCCTGCTCTCTCTCTTCCTCCTGGCTCTAGCTGTGTGTGGGCTCCCCCTTTGCCTTCTGCCATGATTATAGGTTTCCTGAGGCCTTCTCAGAAGCCAAGCAGATGCCAGCACCATGCTTCCTATACAGGCTGCAGAACCATGAGCCAATTAAACCTCCTTTCCCAGACTGAGGTATTTCTATCAGTGTGAGAATCCCATCCTCATTAAATATAAATTGTTCTTGGTTGTTGTTTTTAAAGTTGTGGTAAAATACACATAACAAAGTTTACTATCTTAACCACTTTTAAATGTACAGTTCGGTGACATTAGGTATATTCGTATTGCTGTGAAACCATAACCACCATTCATTTCCGGAGCTGCTTCATCATCCCAAAGAGAAACTCTGTACCCACAAACAATAGCTTCCCATTCCTGTCTCCCTACAGTCCCTGGATAACTCCATTCTACTTTCTGTCTCTACAGATTTGCCTAATCTAGGTACCTCATATAAGTGGAATCATATAAGATTTGTCCTTTTGTATCTGGCTTATTTCAAGTTTTATTCATTTTGTAGCATGCATCAGAGTGTCTTTCCTTTTTAAGGCTGAATACTTTTCTAGTATGTGTATATGTATATTTTGTTTATCCATTCATCTATTGAGGGACACTTGGGTTGTTTCCATCTTTTGACAACTGTGAATAATGCTGCTATGAGTATTGGTGACATGGGAAAAGTTCTCTTGTCCCCCTCACAGGGCAAGCCACAGGGGTGTAGCTTGCTTCTTCAGTGCTCCACTGCTTAAACCTCTAGGGGAGCATATAGACAGGCAGGCTGTGGGGCTCTGACCTCACGGCAGTGTCTGGGGTGAATGTTCACAGCTGTAGCCCCAGTAGGCATGTGCTACAGGGTGCTCTTTTAGTTTAGCTATCCGTAGGCAGCTTGTGTTAGTCAGCTCAGTTAGACTTCTGCCTTATCACAAGGACAGAAGGCTTTCTGTATCCTGGGGTTCTTGCCTTGGTGTACCGGAAGAATCAGATCACATGTGGGCTTGGAGAATGAGTGCAAGGTTTTATTGAGTAGAAGTAGCTCTTAGCAGATGGGGGAGCCAGAATGGAGGAGCTGGGCCACTCGGTGTCCCGGACTCTCCTCTGACTGCCCCAGCCAAACTCTGCCTCATTCTGCTGGTCAATGGCCTGCTAGCATGCTTTCCTTGATGTCCTTTAGATGTCCAGCCACTTGTGTCTTCTTCTGCCGATGTGTTCCTCTCAATGTCCAGCTGCTTGTGTGTCTGCCTGCTAGAGTCTTGGGGGTTTTTATAGGCACAGGATGGGGGTGTGGCAGGCCAGGGTGGTCTTGGGAAATGCAACATTTGGGCACAAAGGCAGGAGAGTCTGTCCTCACCTAGGTCAACAGGCACAGGCCTGGGGGTGGAGCCCTAGCCAGGGACCACACTCTTCCCTTCCCAGGATTTCCCTGCCCACCTCCTGTATCATTGGTATACAAACGATAGTGACGGGAGTCAAAGAAATTCTAGGCAGGCAGGGGCGGGTCCCTGGCAAAACCCCACCTTCAAATAGAAAATCCTGAAACCCATGGCCCAAGGTGAGAACTTCCATCCCTGTGTGCTCACTCTCTCTCGATTGTTTTTTTCTGAATAATGTCTTTTTACCAATTGAATATTGCCTTTTCCAAAACTACCTATGGCCCACCCTGCCCCCATCATGTGCCTATAAAGACCCCAGACTCAACTGGCAGAGAGAAGCAGCAGCTTGGACATCAGGAAGAAGTGGTTGGACGTTGGGAAGAGGCGACGTCCTCTTCAAGACAGTGGCTGGATAAGGCAACTTGACTTTGGGAGAGAGAGGCAGAGAGGTGGCTTGACTTTCCTTCTTGTCCCCTCTCCAGCTCCCCTCTCCATTGAGAGCCACTTCCATCACTCAATAAAATTCTCCACTTTCACCATCCTTCAGTTTATCCATGTGATCTCATTCCTCTTGGGCACTGGATAAGAATTCGGGATGTACCACATGCAGGTACCCCAAAAGGCTGTCACACTGGCCCTTTGTCCTCACTAGTGGAGGGCAGCTGCCCCATGTGATGAGGCAAACAGCCCACTGAGTTGATAATACACTGCTGTCTGCAGATGGCAGAGCTAAGAGAGCATTATAACATGCCCTCTGGGGCCTTGGAGTCACAGACATCCCATCTGGATGCTGCCACAGGGCCCACACAGATTTCGCTCCTGCTGATGCCAAAGCGGCCCATTCCTGTGGATGTTCACTCACATGCTCCCTCCTGCAAGGGGTTGAATGGGGTGGGCTGAGTAAACAAGGCACCCCTGTAGCAAGTCCCACAAAGGGGTCAAGAAAATATCCAGCATCACAAGTATTTGTTTAAATCTCTGCTTTCAACTCTTTTGGGTTTTCACCTAGCCATGGAATTGATGGATCATATGGTCAATCTATGTTTAAGTTTTTGAGGAGCCACTAAATGGTTTTTCACAGTGGGGACATCATTTTGCATTCCCAGCAGCAATGCATAAGGGTTCCAATTTCTCTACATCCTCACCAATATTTGTTTTTGATAATAGCCATCCTAATGGGTGTGAAGTGGTACTTTCATTGCCTTTTAAACAAGTATTAAATATGATTCTATTGCCCAGATCAGCACCAGCACAATGATGTGTGGTTTCTGAATCCTGCTACAGACTGTGAGGTGTTTGAAGATAGGGACTGTGTAACCACAGCCCCTGGTACAGTGCATCCACAGCCCCTGGTACAGTGCCTTGCAGAGTATAGGTGCTCAGGAAATGCCTTTGAATCCTGACTGTTTACTATCTCCTCATTGTGGCTTATTGACATTCTTTTTCAAAATGCCCTTTCATTGTTTTGGCACATTTTGGAGAGAAAAGGCTAAAAAAAGGTCTTTGTCCCCTGAGAGGTCTGTATGGAAGAATGAACTGTGCTGGGCACAATTTGGTCTTTCCATTTCATCACAGATATCAAAATCCTTCACAGTTTAACAGCATTTTTCCTGGCTTTTCTTTAATAGAATGCTTAAGAGCACCTTTTAAGCAGACAATGGATTGGTGATAAGTATCCAAAATCGAACAAGACGGTGCCTGCACTTGAGAAGTTCCTGGCTTATTGGGGAAATATCTACAAACAGCAACAAAACAATGTGGAAAGAACATTGTATTGTTGTGGGAGGGATCTGGTGGGAGATGACTGAATCATGGGGGCGGGTCTTTCTCATGCTGTTCTTGTGATAGTGAATGGGTCTCATGAGATCTGATGACTTCAAAATGGGAGTTTCCCTGCACAAGCTGTCTTCCCTTGTCTGCTGCCATGTGAGATGTGCCTTTCACCTTCTGCACATCAGAGGCCTCCCCAGCCACATGGAACTGTAAGTCCAATAAACCTCTTTCTTTTGTAAACTGCCCAGTCTCAGGTAGGTCTTTATCAGCAGTGTGAAAATGGGCTAATACACAAGGGGAGACAGGTAATCCCAGAAAGGAGGACTGGTCTGTGTAAAGTCAGGGAGGGAGATGAGAAGAAACATTTTGGAGTAATGAGACATTGGGCAAGATTGTAGGTCAAAGAGAACCATTAAAGAATTTTAAATGAGGAAATGAAGGGTGGATTGGAGGGGGCTGAGGTAGAAGGCAAGGAGATCCATCAGGAAGTTCTTGTCATACACAGACTTGGAGAGAGAAGATGAAGACCTGAGCCATGTCATTGGCAGTAGGGATAGAGAGGCAGAGAAAGGCCCTGCAGATATATACAGGGTTGGAATGGCAAGACGTAAGTAGTGACCAGTTGAATATAGGAAGTGAGAGATAGGAAAGAGCCAAGTATAGGCATACCTTGGAGATATTGCAGGTTTGGCTCTGTGCAGTGGGCAAGAAGAACCCATTGGGCTGTAACAATTTATCTTAGCATGTGATGCTCTTTGATAGCATTTTACCCATAGTACAATGTATTTCAAAATTATAGTCCATCCTCTCAAACCCTGCTATAGCTCTATCAACTAAGTTTATGTAACATTCTAAATCCTTTGTTGCCATTTCAGCAATGTTCATGCCATGTTCATGGCACCACCAGCAGTAGAGTCCATCTCAAGAAACCATTTTATTTTTTGCTCATCCATGGAAGAAGCTCCTCAGCTGTTGAAGTTTTATTATGAGATTGCAACAATGCAGTCACATACGCAGCTCCATGTTTAATTCTAGTTCTCTCATTATTTCCACTACATCTGCAGTGACTTCCTTCATTGAACTCTTGAACCCCACAAAGTCATTCATAAGAGGTGGAATCAACTTCTCTCAAACTATCATTAATGTTGGCATTTTTACCTTTTCCCATGAATGCAAATGTTCTTTATAGCATCTAGAATGGTCAATCCTTTCCAGGGTTTCAATATACTTTTCTCAGATCCATCAGGAGAATCACTCTGTATGGCAGCTGTAGCCCTAAAAAATGTATTTCTTAAATAAGAAGACTTGAGAGTCAAAATTACTCCTTGATCCATAGACTGCAGAACATATGTCATTTTAGCAGGCATGGAAACAACATCAATCTCCTTGTACATCTCCATCAGAGCTGTTGGGTGACCAGATGCATTGTCAGTGTGCAGTAATATTTTGAAAGGAATCTTTTTTCTAGACAGTAGATCTGAACAGTGGGCTTAAAATATTCAGTTAATGATGCTGTAAACAGATGTGCTGTCATCCAGGATTTGTTTTTTGATTTGTCGAGCATAGGCAGAGAAGATTTAGCATAAATCTTTTTCTTTTTTGAGACAGGATCCTGCTCTGTTGCACAGGCTGGAGTTCACTGGCTCAATCATGGCTCACTGCAGCCTTGACCTCCCAGGTTCAAATGATCCTCTCACTTCAGCCTCTTAACTAGCTGGGATGACAGACACACCACCATGCCTGAAAATTTTTTTGTTGTATTTTTTGTAGAGATGGGGTTTCACTATGTTGCACAGGCTGGTCTTGAACTCCTGGGTTCAAGCAATCCTCCTGCCTTGGCTTCCCAAAGTGCTGTGACTACAAACATGAGCCACCACACCCTGCTGACTCAGCATAATTTTTAAAGACCGTAGGCTTTTTGGAATGGTAAATGAGCATTGGCTTTAGCTTAAAGTCACCAGCTTCCTGAGCCCCTAACAAGAGAGTTAGCCTGTCCTGTCCATTAAAGCTTTGAAGACAAGCATCGAATTCACTCTATGAAAGTCCTGGATGACATCTTCTTCCAATAGAAGGCTGTTTTGTCTACACTGACAGTCTGTTCTTAGTGTAGCCACTTTCATCAATGATCTTAGCTAGATTTTCTGGATAACTTGCCACAGTCTCTATATCAGCACTTGCTGCTTCATCTTGCACTTTTATGTCATGGAGATGACTTATTTCTTTAAATCTCACGAACCAAAGTCTGCTAGCTTCCAACTTTTCTTCTGCAGCTTCCTCACCTCTCTCAGGCTTCATATAATTGAAAGGAATTAGGGCCTTGCTCTGGACTTGGCTTTGGCTTAAGATAATGGTGCATCTGGTTTGATCTTCTCTATCCAGACCACTCCAACTTTCTCCATATCAGCAATAAGACTGTTTCTCTTTCTTATCATTTGTAGGTTCGCTGGATTAGCACTTTTCATTTCCTTTCAGAACTTTTCATTTGCATTCCCAACTTTGCTAGCTGTTGACATGCCTTCCTTAATAAGCCTAATCATTTATTTCTAGTTTCTGATTTAAAGTGAGAGATGTGAAACTCTTCCTTTCATTTGAACACTTTGAGGCCATTGTAGGGTTATCAATTAACCTAATTTTAATATTGTTATGTCTCAGGGAATAAGGAGGCCTGAAGAGATGGAGAGGATGGGAGAATGGCTGGTCAGTGGAGCTGTCAAAGCACGCAAAGTATTTATGGATTAAGTTAGATGTCTTCAATTGACATGGTTTGTAGTGCCCCAAAACAACTACGATAGTAACATCAAAGATCAATGATCACAGATCACCCTAATAGATATAACAACAAGAAAGTACGAAATATTGTGAGAATTATCACAACATGACACAGAAACATGAAATGGGCACGTGCTGTTAGAAAAATGGTGCTCATTAACTTGCTTAATGCAGGATGGCCACAAACCTTCAATATTTAAAAACTCTTATTATCTGTGAAGTGTACGTAATACAGTGAAGCACAATCAAATGAGATGTGCCTGTAGAGGACTCCAGATTTCTACATCGAGTGATTCCTTTCTATTCTTTAGTCTTTTAAGAGTATTTAAAACTGAACATTGTATGATGAGTCTTTTACCAGACCTTTAGGTGTGGCTCAAAAAATACCAAAAGTACACATAGCATTTATTCATTTATTTTTAGCTCTTTAGAGGTTACTGTTTGCAAGTTTTTGATCCATCAGTGATATCTTTATGTATCAATATCAAATATTATGAGCCTATTATGTGTCAGATACTTTGCACATATCCATCCTTCCTAAATCCACACATCTTAGTTATTATTATTCCCATGTAGTGGATATGTCATAGACAGGGGTGCTAAAGATGTCATATATGTATTTTTTAAATCAAATCAATCTGACTCCATGTACCCTTGTCCCGCTAAGTCAATCTGTCATCATTAGGATTCTCTTTTCAACCCCTTCCCTATGACAGTACAAATGTCAGAAGGGTCTTACTCAAACAGAGGCTTTGGAGAAAGCCATTTGGTTTTCTGCCCATCCTGGTCACAGCTCATTTGCTCATTCTATAAGTCCACATTTTTTTTTTTTTTTTTTTTTGAGGCAGAGTCTTGCTCTGTTGTCCAGGATCCAGTGCAGTGGCACCATCTGGGCTTACTGCAACCTCTGCCTTTTGAGTTCAAGCGATTCTCCTCCCTCAGCCTCCTGAGTAGCTGGGATTACAGGCACATACCACCATGCCTAGCTAACTTTTGTATTTTTAGTAGAGATGGGGTTTTGACATGTTGGCCAGGCTAATCTTGAACTCCTGGCCTCAAGTGATCCTTCTGCTTTGGCCTCCCAAAGGGCTCGGATTACAGTCCTGAGCCACTGTCCCTGGCCCCATATGTTTTTTTTTTTTTTCTTTTTTTTTTAAAGGCATCCTTGTGAAGACTGAGAACAAAAGTACTTAAGGTCACTTCTCTCTGTGATATCATCCAGCCATCACCTTTTTTACACTGCAGTCTCCTAGGGATCCTGCCAGGTTAGTTTTTTATGAAAACAAAGCCAAGAAGAAAAGCTGTCTTCAGGTATCATAAATAAGGTCAGGGAGACCTTGCCACCTTCTTTGAATGGGAAGAATAAAATGCAATGATAAAACAAAACAAAAAAGTGAAAGCATCCTGCCACATCCCATTTAGAGTAGTTACTCTACCCTTTTAGAGTCATCAGATAATTTGCCAAAGTCATTGTGGTGGGAATGATCATGATTCCCCGAAGATGTCCACATTGGAATCCCCAGAAGCTGTGATTTTTACTTTACGTGACATGAAGGAACTCGTGGATATGCTTGATGGAAGAATATCCTGGATTATTTGAGTGGATTCAATTTCATCTCATGAGTTCTTAAAAGTAGAACATGGCTCGGATATGAGTGAGGACTAAACCATCCATGTGGCTGGCTTTGAAGATGCAGGGAGGGAGCTATGAGTCAAAGAATGTGGCAGCCTCCAGAAGCTGTGAACAGTCCTTAGCTACAGTCAACAAGAAAACTGGGACCTACAACCACAAAGAACTGAGCTCTGCCAACGATCTGAATGAGGAAGAAAATGGATCCTCCCCTTGAACTCTCAGAAAAGAAAACAGCTTTGCCGATACCTTAATTTTAGCTCAGTGAGTCTGTAGGTATGACCCGAAGAACTGTAAGCTTATACATTTGTGTTGTTTAAACTGCGGAGTTTGTGATAATTTGTTACGGCAGCAATAGCCAATATAGTCACAAAGTTAATAAAAGCCAAGCTTGCACTCCAGATCTGTCATAGTCTAAAGTCCATGCTCTCTGTATGATGTTATATTTCTTCTATTTAAAGTATTCCCAGGTCCAGCGCTATCCTACACAAAGTTAAATTAGAAAATGGAAAATGTGGATTTTTTCTTCTGAAAATGACCTATTGTTGTAAAAGCAATAGATCTTATTCAGAGTCAGATAATACATACAAATACAAAAAGAAAGTAAAAGCCCCCAGAAATCCAGAATCTAAAAATCAAGGTTAACAATATTTTCACAAACATCCTTCCAGAAAATTTGCTTCATGTGTATATACGATAAATATTTATACTTTTATATATGTTTCTGTAATTGCTTTTTTGATGAGACAATTTTTCATAGATATCATTGTGTCAGTAAATATAGATCAACACCATTATTTTAGGTGACTGAGTAATATTCTATTGTACGGATGATTCATAATTGATTTAAGCAATTCTTATAAATGGACACTAATGTTGTTTCCAATACTTAGCTCTTATAAACAAAACTGTGATTAATGTCTTTTTATCTTACCTTTCTTGTTTGAATATCACATTAAGGTAATTGCAAAATGGGGATATTCACAGTATGCATAAATTACACTTTTATATATTTTGAAAAAACTGACTTCCAGGCAGGTTTTATAACTTACATTCTCAGCAATACTGTGCAAGTGAGTCAATGTTTTCACAAGCTCATCAATGTTAGGTTCTGTTAATCTTTGTGATGTTTGTCTACCTGATAAGCAAATAAATAATAAATTATTTTTTTGACTTTTTTGTTATTTAACAATTGACTTTAAAAAATGTTTATTGGTTATTTGTGTGTCTTCCTTTGTGGGCTTATTATGAGAAATTGATATAGCATAGTGTAAAAGTGTAGACTTTTTTGAATGACTGTTCCATTTGCTAGTTGTGCAATTTTTGAACAAGTTATTTAAATGATCCGAACCTCAGTTTTTCTACCTATGATATAGGCATAATATTATATACTTCCTAAAGTTACTGAAAAAAATGAAAATAGATAATTTAGGTAAAACTCTTAGCCTGGGATGCAATGAGGTGTTTCATAAATATTTGTTATTGTTAATGAGATATTTTGTTTTATACATTTTAATTTGCAAAAATTTAAGAGCTCTTTAATTATTAAGGCTATTTATTCTTTGATATTAACGTTGCAAAATGTTTTGTGTGAGTCTATTTTAAACCACTAGAAATGGAGAAGAAAATATGGATACAGTCCTAGAAATACAGGTACTTAAATTCTTTCAAAAAAATGAATCAGTGGCAGGGCATGGTGGTTCACACCTGTAATCCCAGCACTTTGGGAGGCTGAGGTGGGTGGATCACCTGAGGTCAGGAGGTCAAGACCAGCCTGGCCAATATGGTGAAATCCCATCTCTACTAAAAATACAAAAATTAGCCGGGTGTGGTGGTGTGTGCCTGTAGTCCCAGCTACTCGGGAGGCTGAGAGGCAGGAGAATCACTTGAACCTGGGAGGCGGAGGTTGTAGTGAGCCGAGATTGTGCCATTGCACTCTGGCCTGGGTGACAGAGTGAGATTCTGTCTCAAAAAAAAAAAAAAAAAAAAAAAAAAAAAAAAATCAGTGTATTATGGCTCCGATCTAGTCCTATAGAAGGCATTTCATCTGAAAAAAACTGTAGAGAATCTCCAAAAGGTCCAGTTGTACTTGGCTGTTCTGATTTCTATGTTGTCATTTGCCAATGGCTGAGGTTGTTCAATCTCAGGGACTGACTACAGCTGTAGGGTTTTTAGCTTATAACAAAGACAGGAATGGGGAATTCACAGTTAATTTCAGCCCCCATTTGGCCAGTGCTTCTTTTGCTAGCAAGGCCCTGACCAACTTTTCCAAACCTGGTGTTGGGGGTTGCACACTGTCATCACTTAATTTTGTTTGTTTTTTGAGACAGGGTTGGCTTTGTTGTTCAAGCTGGAGTACAGTGGCGTGATCATAGTTCACTGTGGCTTCAACCTCCTGGGCTCAAGTGGTTTTCCTGCCTCAGCCTCTCAAGTAGCTGGGACTACAGAAGCATGCTGCCACACCTGGCTAATTTTAAATTTTTTGTAGAGACAGAGTCTTGCCATGTTGCCCAGGCTGGTCTTGAACTCCTGGGCTTAAGCCATCCTCCCAATTTGGCTTTCCAAAATGCTGGCATTATAGGCTTGAGCCACTGCACCCGGCCACTGACGTCACTTAACCTCTATTTAAAAATCAACCCTTACTCTTAACTCCTCCCCAGCCTCGTGGGACCCTTTCATGAGCACTGATATCGCAGCCCTAAATTCTAGGTTTTTAGTAGGGAGGAGCCCTGCCTCTGACAGCCCCTCCCTCAGCCATACAGAGGGGCGTGGAGTTCTGGTTAACATTTATTTCTCTTTGCTATGATCTGGCTCCCTCTCCCTCCTCAGAGGGGTCAATGCCCTGCCCCCTTCCCTTGCTCAGACTTTTCCTGGAATCATCAGCTTTCTTCCTCTTGACTGACTGATTTGGGGCCCAGCCTGCCAGCTGCTGACGGAGGAGTGATTCGTTGATTCATGTTAACAACTATTAATAGGGCTCATTATTTCCCAGGAAACCGACAAGATGATGCTCCTCCTTGTCTTCTGTTTTGGGGGTACAATTGATTCCTCCTCACCACGTTAAGTGGCAGCCATTTAAATCATATTGATGTCTACCGTTCAAAGTGATGCCTCTGATGTCTTGCGTGGTAACAAATTAAATATGGGAGCTGGAATCCTGAACATGCCATTTACCTATTTTCAGGCACAAGGTGGAGCTTATTGCAAAGAGTGAGGCACTGGGGTTTTTTATTTTGAGGCATAGATGTGTGAATATAGTCTGTGTGGAGTTTCACAGATAAGTGTCTATGTGTCTGACTTCTGCCTGGGTATGCATTTATTTTTCCCCCTTGTCAGTCACTAAAGTCTGAATTTCTCTGTTTATCACTAACTTTAAAATATATCCCCAGTGCCTCAATGGAGTTAATCAGAGGACCTTATAAGTTCTGGTGATTTCTGGACTCTTCCAGAAGAATGCTGAACTGTTTTAAGTGTATGCATTGGGTGGGTAGGATTGACAGGCAGGTGAGTGAGAATAGGAAATTAACATGGACTTGGGAGGAGACAACATAAGATTCAAGATTAATTACCTCTGGCTGGGCAAAGTGGTTCATGCCTGTAATCTCAGCACTTTGGGAGGATGAGGAGGGAGAATTGCTTGAGGCTAGGAGTTCAAGGTCAGCCTGGGCAACATAGCAAGACCCTGTCTGTACTAAAAATTTTAAAATTACCCAAGCTTGGTGGCACATGCCTATAGGCCAAGCTACTAGGGAAGCTGGGGTGGGAGGATTGCTTGAGCTCAGGAGTTCGAGGTTGCAGTGAGCTATGATTGCACCAGTGTACTCCAGCCTGGGTGACAGCATGAGACCCTGTCTCTTACCAAAAAAAAGATCAGTTACCTCCAAAAAGAGATGGGACTAACATGAAGCAAGCCACCTTGTAGATAGCAGTGCAGAACTAGTGGGATGTTGGACTATTGTGGTTTGCCTGTTGTTTCTTTTTTATTAAAAACAAAACAAAACAAAAAAAACCATTGTTCTTTTCTTCCACCCTGGCCAGTATGCTTTTAAGAGGGGACATTGGTGGTGGATCTTCTCTTCTGATACTGTGACTCCTCAAGTCTCCCACTGGGATCCTGAGCCCTGTGACTGGTCAGAAAGACTGCGTGGAAACCGGTGGTCCTGCCCTAGGATGTGCACGTCTTTCTGTGTGTCTGCTGGAGGATGCTTGCTTGTCTGTGTGTGCATGTGTATTTCTGTGCAGGTGCATTTCAGAATGTTTGCGGCTTGTCTGGGAGTTGCTGATTTGCTAAGTGTGGTGCAAAGCCACAAGGGAGAAAAAACTTTCCTAAGGACGGATTTGTAATGGCTTCACAAAGTGGACGGGAGTGAAATAAGACAGCTGGGAGAAGCAGCTTATGCAGTGATTGCTTCCCGCGCACCCCTTAAGTGAGTTGGCAGCCCGAGCTTCAGCGAGTGGCGCATCTGATTGATTGATTTAACATTACAGCCTCCGAAAATTGTGGAGGAGCTGTAATTGTTGCTGGAGGTGGCTGTCAGCTTCACGCTGAGTGAGTGACTGGTGTCTGAGAGATCCCTGGGGCCCTCTCGCTGGCCCTGTGTGAGGGGTTCCCTTCAAGCTTCACCGGCACTACTACTGTTGCTTGGCGGACTCGTTGGTGACCACTGGGTTTAAGGGCTTTGGAGGCTGATGTGCAGGCAACACACACACAAACACACGTGGGTGCACACAATCACACAGGCACAGGCACAGGCACATCACATCTGTTTGAGTTTTTGTTAAAATGATCTGGAAAATGGTCTCATTAGACATCTACCTTTACTGCCTCTTACCTTTATTTCCCTGGCCATAGGGAAATTGGGTCATAGGGTCACAGGGAAGTTAGGTCAAGCCCCATACTTGAGCACAGCAAGATGATGACTTTTTGTTGTTGTTGTTGGTTTTTTTTGTTTTTATTTTTTTTTTTTTGAGATAAGGTCTCACTCTGTTGTCCAGGTTGGAGTGCAGTGGCATGATCACAGCTCACTGTATCCTCAAGGCTCAGGTGATCCTCCCATCTCAGCCTCCTGAGTAGTTGGGACCACAGATGCACACCTCCGTGCTTGGCAAATTTTTAATTTTCTTGCAGAGACAGGGTCTTGACATGTTGCCTGGGCTGATCTCAAACTCCTGGGCTCAAGTAATCCTCCTGCCTCGGCCTTCCAAAATGCTAGGATTATAGGCATGAACCACTGGCACCGACTAGATCTTGGCCATCTGTATAGTTTGGCACATTTGGAGTTGACTCACAGTGTAGGAGCAAGGATAAGGACACCATTTGTTTAGCTATCTATTTATTTGAGCAGAGTCACAGAAAGAGTCCCTGACACAGGGACTAGCAGGGAGGGAGCAAAGGGTGTTCCACACAAAGGAATGAGGTGCAGACAAGCAGGAAGTGTATGCACCTGCAGAGGACCTTACAGGACAGATAAAGGTGGGACAGTCAAGGAAGCCATTTTGAATTGTTCCTGAAGTCCCACTATTTTCTCAGGAAGTAGCTGCTGAGTAATGTGAATCCAAGACCATTGGTCCTTAAACTCCCTTAAGCTAATGAATGATATTCCATTATTTTGCCTCTTGGTTTAGGGTTTTGGATACTTTAAAATTCAAATATCCCAGGGGGAGGAAGTATTTTCATTTTTTTCCCCACTCATTTACACTTTTCTGGAAGTTGGCTTATTAGATCTTCTCCCTAGAACATGTTTTGAGTGGGTGAGGACAAGTGGGTGGTGGATGTAAGGAGGAATCTGCAGGAGTGAATTAGCTTCTCTAGGGGGATTGATAGGGTAATCCATCATCTAACTGACTGTGTTTTCTGGTAACTATGGCTGTTCTCTGGAGGGGTAGCAAATGTGGTTGAGTGGACATGGGATGGATGACCCTCATAAAGAGTAACCAACCGGACATGGTGGCTCATGTCTATAATCCCGACACTTTGGAAGGCTCAGGCAGGAGGATTGCTCGAGTCCAGGAGTTCAAGATCAGCTTGGGCAACAAAGTGAGACCCCCATCTCCACAAAAAATTTACAAATTAGCTGGGTGTAGTGGTTCGTGCCTATAGTCCCAGCTACTTGGGAGGCTGAGGTGGGAGGATCCCTTGAGCTGTGATCCCAGGAGTTTTTGAGGCCGCAGTGCGCTGTGATCACACCTCTTCACTCCAACCTGGGTGACAGAGTGAGACCTTGTCTCAAAAAAAAAAAAAAAAAAAAAAAAAAAGAAGTAACAAAATACATATATACTTCCTTTAATCTCAATTTCTTTTGGATTTGTTCCATTGCATGGGGAAACTGAGGGCCTAGGAAATGCTTCAGAATGACTCTTGCTAAACATGGCCTGAACAATTTCAGGCCAATGACATTGATAAATGACACATTCCTCAGGGCAGGCTCATCCTCAGGGCAGGGTCCCAGGTCGCACGTGAGATGTGTGGTCTGTGCTTTCTGCATGCCATCTACTCCCCCTCCTCCTCCTATGCCACTTTCCTGCAAACCCCTGATCTTCTCCAAACCTCCTTCAGTGGCAGCCTTCCCTACTTCCCTAGCTAATGTGATAGCGATTTCATCCTTTAAGTTGGTCAAGACCAACACCTGGACATTCACTGCTTCAGGAGGTCCTGGGATATACACTTCCAGAGGACCTTGGGGTTCTACCCTCAGCCTCCAGACACACGGTGTCTGAAGACCACACCTCCACCATGGTCACCATGATTCATCTACTGTCAGCTCTTGCCTGGATCACTACAAAGGCTTCTGAGAAGTTCTCCTGCTTCTTCCACCGCTGTCCCCATAGACTAGCATCTGTTCTTAGCACCACAGCCAGAGTGATCTGTGTAAATCATAATCTGGGTTGTGCCACTCCTCTGGCTCCCAACCTGGCAACAGTTCCCTATTTCAAGGGTGAAACCAGGTCCTTAGAGTGGCCCGCAAGGCTCTACACAATCGAACCCTTAAACCCTAGTTCCTCCTTCCTTCCATTCAATTTTCCTTGCGTACTCAGCTCCCTGTTCTTCCTGGAGCAGCTCAGGATGTGTTTCTATGCTCCTACCCTGGATCCTTTGCTGTAGCTGTACCCTTCGCCTAGAAATTTCTCCAAGACATCTGCTTGGCTCCCTCCCTCACTCCTTCCACTCCGCTCAGATGCTATCTGAGTTGGTTAACATTTCCCTGACCATCCTATTTAAGACGCATTCTCCCCTCCTATCCCCACCCCTGCCGTGCCTCACCTTTTCTTTCTCTTTCTTCCTTTTCTTTCCTTTCTTTTCCTCCCTTTGCCTTTCCCCTTCCTTCCTTCCTTGCTTCCTCCTTCCTTCCATCCTTTTTTTTTTTTTTTTTTTCCAGCCTCTCGCTCTGTTGCCCAGGCTGGAGTGCAGTGCTGCGATCTGGGCTCACTGCAACTTCTGCTTCCTGGGTTCAAGCAAATCTCCTGCCTCAGCCTCCCCAGTAGGTGGGACTACAGGCGCACATCACCACACCTGGGTATTTTTTTTTCTTTTGTATTTTTAGTACAAATAGGGTTTCCCCATGTTGGCCAGGCTGGTCTTGAACTCCTGACTTCAAGTGATCTGCCCACCTCGGCCTCCCAAAGTGTTGGAATTACAGGCGTGAGTCACTGCGCCATGGAATGTGTTACCTTTTAATGCATAACTTACCTAATTAGTATGTTAATATTTCATTATCTGTCTCCCTCCACCAGAATGGAAGTTCTATGAACTCCTCCTTTGGTCAGTAATGTACTCTGAATACCTTGAAGAGCAGTTGGCATACCATAGGTGCTCAGCGTATATTTGTTGCTTGCTTTTTGATAAATTCTCTCTCTTAGTTAACTGCCCCTGTCTTAAAAAATTTTCATCTGGCCGAGCGCGATGGCTCACACCTGTAACCCTAACACCTTGGGAGGCTGAGGCAGGCAGATCTCTTGAGCCTGGAGGCTCAAGACCAGTCTAAGCAACATAGTGATACCTCATCTCTACAAAATATTAAAAAAAAAATTAGCTGGGTGTGGTAACACACACCTCTAGTCCCAGCTACTCAGCAGGCTGAGGTGGGAGGATCACTTGAACTCAGGAGTTTGAGGCTGCAGTGAGCCACGATTGTGCCATTGCACTCAAGCTTGGGCAGGAGAGTGAGACCCTGTCTCAGAAAAAAAAAAAAAAGAAAAGAAAAGAAAAGAGAAATTCTCATATGACAACTCATTCTGGCCTTCCAAATGAAACCTGCCTTCCCAGGCAGTGCCTTATTCTTCTAGGTATTTTCAGTTTCTATCAATCCTTTTAGAAAAACTGACACTGCTGTGTTTTGTTCTCTTAGGACTCTGTTTCTAAGTAGATTGTGTAACTCAGTCTATGCTAAACTGTTATTATTTATTTTTTCCCTTGGACATATTTATAGTACAATATAGTTTGGCCCTAAAAACAAATGTTCTCTTCCCAGGAGTCATTTACCATTTGACTCTCAGGTTTCTAGCAGGCCATGGGGCAGACAATTTTCAAGGGTGAAAGAGCGAGCTTATATCTCAAGTAGGTAGCATGGGTGGTGTGGTCTGGGTTAGCCCTGTCTGCCTCAGAACAGCAGTCAAGAATCCTTGTCCCCAGTCACTGCCCCAAATTCTATATGCTATTTTTCTATTATTAATTAAAGAAACATGGACTATGTGTCTCTATGTATTACTTCATTTTAACCAATGCCACATTTCCGTGTGGGAGATATTATCATCCTCATTTTATAGATAGTATCCCCAACGGCCAGAGAAGCCAAGTAACTTGTCCAAGTGTGGTAGCAGGTGACCAAGACTGTGATAGGGATTACAGTTCATATTATATTTTTTCAGTCCAAGTTTAATGCTCTCAAAAAAAAAAAAAGCATCCCCCCTTTTTTTTCTTTAAGAGACAGGGTCTTGCTTTGTCGCTCAGGCTGGAATGCAGTGGTATGATCATGGGGGTCACTATAACTTCAAACTCCTGCTTTGGTCTCTTGGGAATCCTCCTGCTTTGTTGTCTTGGGAAGCCAGGACTACAGGTGTGCACTACTATGCCTGTGATTTTAAAATTTTTTTGTAGGGATAGGGTCTTGCCACGTTGCCCAGGCTGGTCTCCAACTCCTGGCCTCAAGTGATCCTCCCACCTCAGCCTCCCAAAATATTTGGATTACAGGCATGAGCCACTGTGCCTGGCCAAGACTTCATTTTTTAGGGCAGTTGTAGGTTCATAGCAAAAGTGAGTGGAAAGTACTGAGAGTTCCCATAGTCGTCGCACACCCACAACCTCCCTTACTATCACCATCCTTCACCAGAATGGTGCCTGTTACAGGGATGAACCTAACTATTATTATTGCCCAGAGTCCATAGTTCACATAAGGGCTTGCTCTTGGTGTCATTCATTCTATGGGCTTTAACACATGTACAGTGATATCCATCCATCACTGTAGTATCATACGGGGTAGTTTCACTGTCCTAAAAATCCTCTGTGCTCTGCCTATTCATTCTCCCTCTCCCCTAACCCTGTGAAACCACTGAGCTTTTTACTGTCTCCATAGCTTTTCCTTTTTCAGAAAGTGATATAGCTGGAATCATACAGTAAACAGACTTTTCAGATTCACTTTCTTCACTTAGTCATATGCATTTAATGCACATTTTAGTACAGCAGATTCCTCTTGGGTTCAAAAAAATTACCCTCTATGATCCAGAATCAGAATGCAATTAAACATTACTAATTTTATTATTATAATGTATTTGTTTAATGGACATTTATAAGATGCCTAATTATAGCTGATATATATAATACATAGCTGCACATATAATATGATTCCATTCATTCTGACTTCCCTCCCCTAGCCCTCAACCTTTTGTAAAGATGGACCCCCTCCTAAGTCCATAGCAACAGGACTCTGAGCTGGTGACTCCCTTATAAGTAATGAGGGGGTAAATGTAAGATAAACAAGATGGGGAAAAGAAGCCAGAGAGAGGGAGGGACTGCAGACACAGGGACATGGTGACCTCCGATTATCCAAAGCTGTTTCTCTAACACAATTTTGTGCTACGACCGCCTGCTGTCTACAGTCTGCACACTGCCTTCACTCCTCCTAATTAAAGCCAGCAGGCTAGGATGGAAAAAATAATCTGAAGCCAAGAGGGTGGGGTAGGGAGAAAGCAATAGCTTCTTTTCTTTTTTGGGGGGAGATTCTGAGCTTGTTCTAGGCTAGGTGAAGCTGCCCCAAAGGACATACCCAGGAAATTAAAACCCAGGGTGGTCAAAGGTATCATTTGAATTTACTGCATTCCATTTTGCTGAGGCCTCTGGACTGTGGCTCAGCATGCTGGAAGAAAGGGAATGACAGATGAGGGAAACTTAGACTTTGTCAGGCTGACATGAGACATGAGAGTCTGCATGACATGAGAGTCTGCATGACTCTCTCCTGGCCCTAACTATTCGTGGAGTCTCAATGGGAGGAAATAGGTATTCAGGAATAACTGCATTTGCCATTACTCTCCTTTCTTTTGTCTACTAGACTACTCGGTGGTCTTAAACTTTGGTGGACATCCAATCACCTGTGTATTAGTACATTCTCTCACTGCTATAAAGAACTACCTGAAACTGGGTAATTTATAAAGAGATGAGGTATAATTGACTCACAGTTCTGCAGGCTGTATAGGAGGCCTGGTTGGGGAGGCCTCAGGAAACTTACAATTATGGCACAAAGGCGAAGGGGATGCAAGCACATCTTCACATGGCAGCAGGAGAGAGAATGAAGGGGTAAGTGCTACACACTTTTAAACAACCAGATCTTGTGACAACTTACTCACTATCATGAGAACAGCAAGGGGGAAAACTGCCCCTGTGAGTCAATCACCTCCCACCAGGCCCCTTTCACAACACTGGGGATTACAATTCAACATGAGATTTGGGTAGGGACACAGACCCAAACCATATCAACCTGGAAGACTGATTAAAACACAGATGGTCAGGACCCACCCCAGAGTTTCTTTTTTTTTCTTTTTTTTTTAGATGGAGTCTCACTCAGTCACACCCAGGCTGGAGTGCAAAGACGCGATCTCAGCTCACTGCAACCTCTACCTCCTGGGTTCAAGTGACTCTCCTGCCTCAGCCTCCTGAATAGCCAGGATTACAGGCACCTGCCATCATGCCTGGCTAATTTTTGTATTTTTGTAGAGATGGGGTTTCACCATGTTGGCCAGGCTGGTCTTGATCAGGTCTGAGGTCTGAGGTCAAGATCTCCTGACCTCAGGATCCACCCGCCATGGCTTCCCAAAGTGCTGGGATTACAGGCATGAGCCACTGCACCCGGCTTCACCCCAGGGTTTCTGATTCAGTAGAATCAGGGTGGGTTTCAAGAATGTGCATTTCTAACAAGCTCCCAGGCGATGCTGACGCCGGCGGTCTGGGATCACACTTTGAGAACCAGTGCTCTGGTTCACACTTTGAGAACCAGCTGTTCCCAAACCTTCCCATGTATGGGCCTTCAGAATCATCCATTATTTGATTTTCTTGGTTGGCATTCACAATACATGTAGCTGAAGTGTGCTTGCAAGAGAGAGAAGGTTTTCAGTGCAGGGCATTCTGAGCTAACATGATCCCTCTGTCAGCAGGCAGTGATACATCCATCCACAAAGCCCTGGGTGAGGGAGTTAAGCTCCTTTTAAATAATGTTGGATTGGGACAGGCGTGGTGGCCCATGCCTATAGTTCCAGCTACTTGGGAGGCTGAGGCAGGAGGATGGCTTGAGCTCAGGAGTTCGGGGCTGTAGTGCACTATGCCTAATGGGTGCCCATACTAAGTTTGACATTAATATGGTGATCTCCTGGGAGTGGGGGACCACCAGGTTGCCTAAGGAAGGGTGAACTGGCTCAAGCTGAAAACGGAGCAGGTGAAAACTCCCACGCTGATCAGTAGTGGGATCACACATGTAAATAGCCACTGTACCCCAGCCTGGGCAAGCCACAAAAAAACAGAAAAACACAAAATGTTGGATTGGGCAACGAGGAGATTGGGGTTGAACCTATTTCCACTATGGGATAGCAGAAAGAGCGTGTGTGGTTAGAGAGTTAGTCAGGTTTGTTCCATTCAATTCCTAGTTCTGCCTCTTATGGTGAAGTAGCATTGAATGTGTTATTTAACTCATTTGTGCTTCCATTTCCTATTTGTAATTTTTTTTTTTTTTTTTTTTGAGACAGAGTCTCGCTCTGTCGCCCAGGCTGGAGTGCAGTGGTGCGATCTCGGCTCACTGCAAGCTCCACCTCCCGGGCTCATGCCATTCTCCTGCCTCAGCCTCCCGAGTAGCTGGGACTACAGGCACCCAACACGATGCCCGGCTAATTTTTTGTATTTTTAGCAGAGATGGGGTTTCACCGTGTTAGCCAGGATGGTCTTGATCTCCTGACCTTGTGATCCACCCACCTCGGCCTCCTAAAGTGCTGGGATTACAGGCTTGAGCCACTGCGCCCGGCCCCTATTTGTAAATTTTATTTGTTCCACAAATAGTTATTAAGCACATACTGTCTTTCCAGCTTCTGGGGATACAGTGGGTAAGAGCACACAGTCTCTGCCCCATGGAACTTATACTGTGGTCCCAGCTGCTTGGGAGGCTTAAGCAAGAGGATTGTTTGAGCCTAGGAGTTTGAAGCTGCAGTGAGCCATGATTGCACCATTGCACTCCAGCCTGGGTGACAGTGAGACCTTGTCTCAAAAACAAACAAATAAACAAACAAACCCTCCCTGCATTTGTATCCCCTAAATCTACAACAAACAAACAAAAACTAAAAGTACCTTAAAAAAAGAATATCTTACCATAATTTATGAGATTTTTAAGGGAATGGTTTGTCTTTTCTCCCTCAGCTGTTCATGGTCTCATCTCTAAGGTATAAATGACACATCATTTGACTCTTTCCTTTGACCAGATTTGATGGAGAGAACAAGGTAAAAGCATTGAGGGGAGGGTGGAAGAAGAAAACAGTTCCATACTTTGCACACTCATAGGGAAAGGGCATGGATTTTGCTGCAAACAGGCTCAAGGTTGAATTCTAGTAACTCCACTTAAACTTTGAGCAAATTGTTTAAGCTTTCTTTGTCATCCATGAAATGAAAATACCACTACTACTAATACCTATTTTGTAGGCCAGGAATGGTGGTTCATGTCTGTAATCCCAACACTTTGAGAGGTTTGAGGTGGGAGGATTACTTGAGGTCAGGAGTTCAAGACCAGTCTGGCGAACATGGTGAAACCCTGTCTCTACAAAAATTACTAAAATTAGCTGGGCATGGTGGCAGGTGCCTGTAATCCCAGCTACTTGGGAGGCTGAGGCAAGAGACTCACTTGAATTCGACAGGTGGACGTTGCAGTGAGCTGAGATCGTGCCACTGCACAATCTGGGTGACAGAGTGAGACTCTTTTCTCCAAAATACACCCCCAAAAACAAAAAACACAAAAACCTATTTTACAAAGCCATAGTAGAAGAATGAATAAGTTCTGGTCTGAAGTATCTACTCAATAAATACTTATTATTTGGCATGTTGTTTAGTGCCTTTTTCTTACCACTTTCCTCTCTGTTGATTCCTCTCTGCTCAGGTGAAAAATTTCTCTGCTGTCTGGGCTTCACCTTTTAGGGAAGAAAGATATAAGATATTATGCTAATTTGCATTAATGTTTGGGGCACAATAAGTCACACAGTACCTTTCCCATGAATGTTGCATTTTAAAAGGGAGTATCCCATGGAGAAGGCGATGTTTAATACGCAAGCTGGAATTTCAGGCTTCTACAGCAAAACTAATTTGAAGTGATGGTGGGCAGAGGAGCTTTACTAGTATAGGTCAAAACACCTCTCAAGATCACTGATTTTGTTCTCATTCTTCTCATTCCTGGATCCTAGGTGGTGGGTATTTGCACTGTCTTTAATTGCCATACTCATAGGGTCAAGGGAGGCCTTTTTATCTGGGGAGTCAGGCAGGCAAACCTCTTCCTGGGCCTTAACAGGTTTTATTAGTTTCTGCCCAGTCATTTGGTGGTGTTGGTGCTGGAGGCAGTATGTGTATGTGTGTGGATTTGTAGTTGTTTATTACTCTAGTGGTAGAAATGGGGGCTATGGGCCATGGTGAAGTGGTTGGGCAGGGAAGGCTCCAGAAAGGAGACATTTGGGCTGTCTTTGAAGGAAGAACTGGAGTCCAGCAGGCTGGAAGGACATTTCGGGCAGAAGGAGGAGCACGAACAAAGGCATTTACTAAGAAAGCATCCCTTGGGATGGAGGGGTGGGCTGGAGTGTCTGCAAAGCTGCTGACCTCTGGCCCTCGGGGGTTCCCATCCCCACCCCGTCCATTTCATGGCCTTCCAAACCACTGTGCGGTTAGCAATTCATTGTCTTGAAGGACAAACGCATTGCCCCTTCTTTACTTTAATGCTGCATTCTTTAGGTGTCGGGTCCCACACAGCCAAGGCTTGGGGACTCTGTCTGTCCACGCACACCTTTTTCAGAGGCAAACGTAACCTTTTTGGTCCCTGGGTGACTAACCTCTGTGATTGTTTTGCTCATTTGCTATAAATGACTATCTCTACCACTTGGTTAATTATGTGATTACAGCAGCCAGTGACAAGGAGAAAATTAAAAATCCATGCTGCATTTTCCATAACACTTTATTGCTCTATGCAAAAGAGGGCAAATGCAATTTAGCTGAGCTGCGGTGAACAAGAGCTGTTTCCTTCCCCTCGTTTCAGCCCCTCCCTCATCCTCCCCTGGAGAGAAGCTGTGTTAGCAGATGACTAAAGCTGGGAAGAGAGCAGGTGTGGAAGGAAACATAAATTACCATTATCCCTGACAATTCTGGACAGTGCCACCCACTGAGCAGCAACTCAGCCAGACATTTTCCCCTGATTTCAGGAAAGGCCAGTGAGTTGTGGGCTTCTGCTAAGTGCATTAGTATAGAACAAGGTTTCAGCTTGGGCTCCATATTTGATCTTTATTTCTTTATCATGTCCTGCTATAGTTGTGCCTCTTCTGAAAAATCCAAGATACAGAAAGGGGAGGCACTGCTAATACGGAGCGAGTACAGTTCTTGGAGCCAAGACACCTGAGTTCTTGGAGTCAAGATATTCTGCCACTACACCAACATTCAAATTCAGGAAATACAGAGAATGCCACAAAGATACTCCTCGAGAAGAGCAACTCCAAGACACATAATTGTCAGATTCACCAAAGTTGAAATGAAGGAAAAAATGTTAAGGGCAGCCAGAGAGAAAGGTCGGTTACACACAAAGGGAAGCCCATCAGACTAACAGCAGAACAGCAGAACTCTCGGCAGAAACTCTCCAAGCCAAAAGAGAGTGGGGGACAATGTTCAACATTCTCAAAGAAAAGAATTTTCAACCCAGAATTTCATACCCAGCCAAACTAAGTTTCATCAGTGAAGGAGAAATAAAATCCTTTACAGACAAACAAATGCTTAGAGATTTTGTCACCACCAGGCCTGCCCTAGAAGAGATCCTGAAGGAAGCACTAAACATTGAAAGGAACAACAGGTACCAGCCATTGCAAAAACATGTCAAAATGTAAAGTCCATTGATGCTAGGAAGAAACTGCATCAACTAGCGAGCAAAATAACCAGCTAATATCAAATGACAGGATCAAGTTCACACGTAACAATATTAACCTTAAATGTAAATGGACTAAATGGTCCAATTAAAAGACACAGACTGGCAAATTGGATAAAGAGTCAAGACCCATCAGTCTGCTGTATTCAGGAGACCCATCTCACATGCAGAGACACACATAGGCTCAAAGTAAAGGGATGGAGGAAGATCTACCAAGCAAATGGAAAACAAAAAAAAAAAGCAGGGGTTGCAATCTTAGTTTCTGATAAAACAGACTTTAAACCATCAAAGATCAAAAGAGACAAAGAAGGCCATTACATAATGGTAAAGGGATCAATTCATCAGGAAGAGCTAACTATCCTAAATATATATACACCCAATACAGGAGCACCCAGATTCATAAAGCAAGTCCTTAGAGACGTACAAAGAGACTTAGACTCCCATACAATAATAATGGGAGACTTCAACACCCCATTGTCAACATTAGACAGATCAACGAGACAGAAAGTTAACAAGGATATCCAGGAATTGAACTCAACTCTGCACCAAGCAGACCTAATAGACATCTACAGAACTCTCCACCCCAAATCAACAGAATATACATTCTTCTCAGCAACACATTGCACTTATTCCAAAATTGACCACATAGTTGAAGTAAAGCACTCCTCAGCAAATATAAAAGAACAGAAATTATAACAAACTGTCTCTCAGACCACAATGCAATCAAACTAGAACTCAGGACTAAGAAAATCAACCAAAACTGCTCAACTACATGGAAACTGAACAACCTGCTCCTGAATGACTACTGGGTACATAACGAAATGAAGGCAGAAATAAAGATGTTCTTTGAAACCAATGAGAACAAAGATACAACATACCAGAATCTCTGGGACACATTTAAAGCAGTGTGTACAGGGAAATTTATAGCACTAAATGCCCACAAGAGAAAGCAGGAAAGATCTAAAATTGACACCCTAACATCACAATTAAAAGAACTAGAGAAGCAAGAGCAAACACATTCAAAAGCTAGCAGAAGGCAAGAAATAACTAAAATCAGAGCAGAACTGAAGGAGCTAGAGACACAAAAAACCCTCCAAAAAATCAATGAATCCAGGAGTTGGTGTTTTGAAAAGATCAACAAAATTGATAGATCACTAGCAAGACTAATAAAGAAGAAAAGAGAGAAGAATCAAATAGACACAATAAAAAATGATAAAGGGGATATCATTACTGACCCCACAGAAATACAAACTACCATCAGAGAATACTATAAACACCTCTATGCAAATAAACTAGAAAACCTAGAAGAAATAGATAATTTCCTGGACAATTACACTCTCCCAAGACTAAACCAGGAAGAAGTTGAATCCCTGAATAGACCAATAGCAGGTTCTGAAATCGAGGCAATAATTAATAACCTACCAACCAAAAAAAGTCCAGGACCAGACAGATTCACAGCTGAATTCTACCAGAGGTACAAGGAGGAGTTGGTACCATTCCTTCTGAAACTATTCCAATCCCAATAGAAAAAGAGGGAATCCTCCCTAACTCATTTTACGAGGCCAACATCATCCTGATACCAAAGCCTGACAGAGATACAACAAAAAAAGAGAATTTTAGACCAATATCCCTGATGAACATCAATGCAAAAATCTTCAATAAAATACTGGCAAACCGAATCCAGCAGCATATCAAAAAGCTTATCCACCATGATCAAGTGGGCTTCATCCCTGGGACGCAAGGCTGGTTCAACATATGTAAATCAGTAAACGTAGTCCAGCATATACACAGAACCAAAGACAAAAACCACATGATTATCTCAATAGATGCAGAAAAGGCCTTCGACAAAATTCAACAGCCCTTCATGCTAAAAACTTTCAATAAATTCGGTATTGATGGAACATATCTCAAAATAATAAGAGCTATTTATGACAAACCCACAGCCAATATCATACTGAATGGGCAAAAACTGGAAGCATTACCTTTGAAAACTGGCACAAGATAGGGATGCCCTCTCTCACCACTCCTATTCAACATAGTGTTGGAAGTTCTGGCTAGGGCAATCAGGCAAGAGAAAGAAATCAAGGGTATTCAGTTAGGAAAAGAAGAAGTCAAATTGTCCCTGTTTGCAGATGACATGATTGTATATTTAGAAAACCCCACTGTCTCAGCCCCAAATCTCCTTAAGCTGATAAGCAACTTCAGCAAAGTCTCAGGATACAAAATTAATGTGCAAAAATCACAAGCATTCTTATACACCAGTAACAGACAAATAGAGAGTCAAATCATGAATGAACTCCCATTCACAATAGCTTCAAAGGGAATCAAACACCTAGGAATTCAACTTACAAGGGATGTAAAGGAACTCTTCAAGGAGAACTACAAACCACTGCTCAGTGAAATAAAAGAGGACACAAACAAATGGAAGAACATACCATGATCATGGATAGGAAGAATCAATATCGTGAAAATGGCCATACTGCCCAAGGTAAACTATAGATTCAATGCCATCCCCATTAAGCTACCAATGACTTTCTTCACAGTATTGGAAAAACTGCTTTAAAGTTCATATGGAACCGAAAAAGACCCTGCATTGCCAAGACAATCCTAAGCCAAAAGAACAAAGCTGGAAGCATCACACTACCTGACTTCAAACTATACTACAAGGCTACAGAAACCAAAACAGCATGGTACGGGTACCAAAACAGAGATATAGACTAATGGAACAGAACAGAGTCCTCAGAAATAATACCACACATCTACAGCCATCTGATCTTTGACAAACCTGAGAAAAACAAGAAATGGGGGAAGGGTTCCCTATTTAATAAATGGTGCTGGGAAAATTGGCTAGCCATAAGTAGAAAGCTGAAACTGGATCCTTTCCTTACTCCTTATATGAAAATTAATTCAAGATGGATTAGAGACTTAAATGTTAGACCTAAAACCATAAAAACCCTAGAAGAAAACCTAGGTAATACCATTCAGGACATAGGCCTGGGGAAGGACTTCATGTCTAAAACACCAAAAGCAACGGCAACAAAAGCCAAAATTGACAAATGGGATCTCATTAAACTAAAGAAAACTAAAGAGCTTCTGCACAGCAAAAGAGACTACCATCAGAGTGAACAGGCAACCTACAGAATGGGAGAACATTTTTGCAATCTACTCATCTGACAAAGGGCTAATATCCAGAACCTATAAAGAACTCAATCAATTTACAAGAAAAAAACAAACAACCCCATCAAAAAGTGGGCAAAGGATATGAACAGACACTTCTCAAAAGAAGACATTCATACAGCCAACAGGCACATGAAAAAATGCTCATCATCACTGGCCATCAGAGAAATGCAAATCAAAACCACAATGAGATACCATCTCACACCAGTGAGAATGGCATTCATTAAAAAGTCAGGAAACAACAGGTGCTGGAGAGGACGTGGAGAAATAGGAACACTTTACACTGTTGGTGGGACTGTGAAGTAGTTCAACCATTGTGGAAAACAGTGTGGCGATTCCTCAAGGATCTAGAACAAGAAATACCATTTGACCCAGCCATCCCATTACTGGGGATATACTCAAAGGATTATAAGTCATGCTGCTATAAAGACACATGCACACGTATGTTTATTGTGGCACTATTCACAACAGCAATAACTTGGAATCAACCCAAATGTCCATCAGTGACAGACTGGATTAAGAAAATGTGGCACATATACACCATGGAATACTATGCAGCCATAAAAAAGGATGAGTTCGTGTCCTTTGTAGGGACATGGATGCAGCTGGAAACCATCATTCTCAGCAAACTATCACAAGAACAGAAAACCAAGCACCGCATGTTCTCACTCATAGGTGAGAACTGAACAATGAGATCACTTGGACACAGGAAGGGGAACATCACACACTGGGTCCTATTGTGGTGGGGGGGGGAGGGATAGCATTAGGAGAGATACCTAATGTAAATGATGAATTAATGGGTGCAGCACACCAACATGGCACATGTATACATATGTAACAAGCCTGCACGTTGTGCACATGTACCCTAGAACTTAAATTAAAAAAAAAAAAAAGATATTCTGCCACTTACCTCGTGTCTGAGGTGGGGCCGTTGCTTATTCTAAGCCTCCGTTTTCTCACTTATAAAGTAGGGATTTTAAAGCACCCTTTCTATTCTCTCACATTTAACATCTCTGAAATCAGGCTACCCTGATGATGGTTGTGTTTTAGCATGCGTCAAAAGTTCAACTGACTTCACTTTTTTAAACAGTGTTCCATTAAATAATATTGGGTCTTAGAATTGGCATTTTAGACTTGATGAAATAAGGTCCTGTGCAGGCTGGTTGTAGAGATTTAAAGAAGAAATATATGTTATTTATGTGACTCTCTATGCTATTGTCAGACCCCTAGGATACAAGTTCTAATCCAGGCTCCCTTGTGTCACCTAGACAAGTTATTCAAAATTGATCCCCTCACCTAGAAAATGAAACAACCTCCAAACTCTCCATAAGAATTAGCCTAAGGTGGCCGGGCGTGGTGGCTCAAGCCTGTAATCCCAGCACGTTGGGAGGCCGAGACAGGTGGATCACCAGGTCAGGAGATGGAGACCATCCTGGCTAACCCGGTGAAACCCCATCTCTACTAAAAAATACAAAAAGCTAGCCGGGCGAGGTGGCGGGCGCCTGTAGTCCCAGCTACTTGGAAGGCTGAGGCAGGAGAATGGCGTGAACCCAGGAGGCGGAGCTTGCAGTGAGCTGAAATCCGGCCACTGCACTCCAGCCTGGGCGACACAGTGAGACTCCGTCTCAAAAAAAAAAAAAAAAAAAAAAAAAAAAAGAATTAGCCTAAGGCAGTATAGGGCCAAGGAACTAAACAAAGCTTAGGGGTCAATTGTATCTGCACCATCCCTATCCTCGGCTACACATATTTGTGGATGCAAAGATTCCTGGTAGTTACAAAGGTCAAAGTTACAAAGCTACAAAAGTTACAAGGATTACTGGGAGTTACAAAGACCGGTCACAGATGAGGTTTAGGGTTTATGGGTGTGAGTGGCATACATGTTTAGTTTATCTGTGTTGCTATAACAAAATGCTACAGGTTGGGTAATTTATAAGCCAGAGAAATTCATTTCTCATAGTTTTGGAGGCTGGGAAGTCCAAGATGAAGGCACTGGCAGATTCTATGTCTGCCGAGGGCTGGGTTGCTCTGCTTCCAAGATGGTGCCTTTTACCTCATGTGGTGGAAGGGACGGAAAAGGGTGAGCCCTCTTCCTCAAGCCCTTTTATTTAATTTTGCTTTGTTTTTTGAGATGGAGTCTCACTCTGTTGCTCAGGCTGGAGTGCAGTGGTGTGATCTCGGCTCACTGCAAGCTCCACGTGCCGGGTTCAAGTGATCTCCTGTCTCAACCTCCCAAGTAGCTGGGATTACAGGTGTGCACCACCACACCCAGCTATTTTTTTTTTATTTTTAGTTGAGACAGGGTTTTACCATGTTGCCAAGGCTGGTCTTGAGCTCCTGACCTCAAGTGATCAGCCTGCCTTGGCATCCCAAAGTGCTGGGATTACAGGCATTAGCCACCATGCCCAGCCCCTTTTATTTTTGAGAGACAGGGTCTTGCTGTGCTGTCCAGGCTGGAGTGCAGTGGTGCAATAATAGTTCGCTCCAGCCTCGAACTCTGGGGTTTGAGCCATCCTCAGCCTCCCAGGTAACTGAGACTATAGGTATGTGCCGCCATGCCTGGCTAATTTATTTTATTTTGTAGAGACAGAGGCTCTCACTATGTAGCTTAGGCTGGTCTGGAACTCCTGGGCTCAAGTGATACTCTCACCTCAGCCTCTCCAGTAGCTGAGATTACAGGTTTGAGCCACTGCACCCAGCATAAAGTTCCTTTGTAAGAGTTCCCACCTTCATGACTTAATCACCTCCTAAAGGCCCCACCTCTCTATCAAATTGATGATTAAGTTTCAACATATGATTTTTGGGGGACACATTCAGACCATCGCATATGGCACAGTAAATTAATATAAGGTGGCTAATTGAGGTATAAAGAGGTATTGCTTGTGAATAGAAGAGGTAATTTCAGCAGACAGGTTCAGGAAATATAACACTCCTTTTGAGTCTTGAATTATGTCTGGAGTTCCAAAAAATGCAGGAATAAGGGAAATGAACAATGAAGCACATGTGAAAAGGGTAAGTTGTGCTCGAGAGGTGACAAATTATCTAGTTTGACTCTAGAGTACTTGGGGGCTAGAAGTGTTAGAAGGGGTTGGAGTGTTTTGGGGCAGAGAAAAAGCTATGATGGGAACTAGGTAACTGACATTACTATCTGCCTACTTGCTCCAGCCACACATCTTGATGTAATCTCTTAAGTCTTTCATTCTTCTTTTTCCTTTGCCTCCCACACGTGATCCTAGAGTACATTCTGTAGAATCCTACCCCTCTTGCATATCATGCCTCCGTTCATGTCTTTCCATCTCTCTTGCTGTCACTCTGGTCCAGGCCACCTCCATATCTCAGTTGAAATCTGCAGCGGCTTCCAACTGAGTTCCCTGCCTCGTCCCTTGCCCCAGTCCAATCTCTTCTTCTTAGGGTAGCTGACCCATTTAGGCTGAATATCACATTAGCTTGCTTCCTTTCTTTCCTTTTCTTTCTTTTTTTTTTTTTTTCTGGTTGTTAACACTTCCAACAAGGCAGAAATGAGTAACGGGAAAGTGGAACTTGCTGTGGACACGGCCACAGGACCACCCTTTTGTTCCTGTTGGGATGCCTGGGTCGGTTTCACAGGTCGCCTCTCAGTCCTGCAGGCTAAACCCGTCTGTCTGGGCGCCCCGCGCTGCCTGCCTCCTGGGCACTCTGGGGCGACATGCATGGATGCGTGCTTGTCTAAGGTTCGGTTCGTGCGGTGAGGAGTCTGCACCAAAAATGCTCCATCAGTGAGGGAGAGTCCTCCCCGGGAAGGGCTCCTGTGCCTCCCATTCTAGGCACTTCGAGACTTTCTGCAGGAAGTGCTGTCCTTGAGTCATTCTGTTTTGTCCCGAGGCTGCTGCGAGGAGCGGGACAGGTGGGCACATGCTGAAGAGTGGGGACATGTGAGACGGCTTCAGTCCAGACACAGCCACAGGTCCCGGCCGCCCCACTTTCCCTGACCATAGAAGAGCAGCCCCCAGCAGGCTGCGGGCACAGTCCCGGCTCACTCACGGCCTAGAGCGCAATGCAGGGCCCCAGCACTCCGTCTTAATTTTCACCTTTGTTCCCTCCTGCTTTCCAGCTTTGGAGTCCTTGTCAAGAGGGATTCGAACCCCAAGGTTATAAACACGACACTTGCATTCCCTTCCAATCCTTCATGGTTTTCTGTTTTACACACAAAGCTTACAAACTTTACTTTTTCCAACTGGAAAACCAGTCTTTCCAACATTTTTTAAAAAACAAATTATCCTTTTATCATATGCTGAAAGCCTCACCCATAACAAGCCCACTTCTGCGTTTGACTCTGTTCACTGCCCCTGCATTTACTTCCTAAACGGACCCTTTTGGTAACTTACAGTGAAGAGGTGGCTTTAATAAATATATTCTCCAGAAAGCTCCAGAACCTTTGCGTGGGTCAGGGTGAGAGGTGCCGCCACGATGTAAACAAAACAGAATAGCTGAGTCCTCCAGGTAGGCGCCAGGTGCGATCTGCACAGACCGCGTGTGTGGGAAACGGAGTCAGAGGTGCATCCTCAAAATGCATCCCCCCGTCTCCGGCCGAGCACACAGGCCCTAGGGCCCGGTGGACAGGGCTGGTTCCAGCGTACGCACGCCACTTCCTGGGCTTGGGGGGTGGTACGTCAGAGGCTACCCGTAGCAGGAAGCCCCCGCAGAGGCCAGGGCATCTTCTTCCACTTGGCAGAGACCACAGAAGGGAGCCAGGGGACAGCATCAGAGCCTGGGGACCGGCAGGGGTGCCCAAGGGCACAGCAGCTGCAGGCCATTGGCAAGGCCAGAAGATGGTGAGTGGAAAGCCGGGGGCGCGTGGAGAGACCCCGAGAAGGGGCTCTTCAGCTGGGAGCCCCGCATTTACTGTTTGTGTTTCATCTGGCGATTTTGAAACCAGGTTTTTGTCTGGACCTCCGAGAGCTTCATCTCCCTGGCCAGCCTCTTCCGCTCCAGAGGGCCCAGGTACTGGTGGTGCCGGAAGACGCCCTCCAAGGTGCGGACCTGCTTGGTGGTGAAGGCTGTGTGGACACAGGGGGCCCGCCAGGGGTTTGGCTTCTTAAGCCAGCCACGGCCCTCTCCAGCGCAGGCAGATTTGAGGACCGAGCCTCCTTGATGCTGACGGCCTGAGGGGGCTCTCGCGTGCTGGATGTCTGGCTCCGTCCAGGGAGGCTCCCCGGGGAGACATAAGTAGGCCTGTGGGTGTGGGTCAGCCATGGGCAGCTGCTCTGGGAGAGCCAGTCCACGGAGCCAAAGCTGGAGGCCTGCTGCCGGCCACGAGGTGGGGAGGAGGAGAGACGCATGGCGGTCAGGTGGGTCTGAGGGAAGGCCGGGCGGGGCTGGTCAGGCACAGGACCCACCACCTGCTGCCTTTCTTAAAACCTGCTAATGGTTTCTCATCATACGTGGGGTTAAAAATCCATGGGCCATAAGGCCTACGTGGTCCAGACTCTCCAATCTCGTCTCACACCATTCTCTCCCTTGTTCCTGACGCTCTACCCACCCTGCTCTTCATAGTTCCATCGGGCCTTTGCCTTGGCTGGTTCCTTTGCTTGACGTAGTCATCCCCTAGAGGGTCACGTGGCTTGCTTCTCGTTATTCAGGTCTCCGTTTAAATGTCTCATGCTCAGGTGCTCTTCCTAATCACCCATGGTAGAGTGGTCTCCCACCCCCGTCATTCTCTAGCGCTGCTTTATTTTCTTCATAGCACTTGACTCCATTTGAAATTTTCTGTTTGCTTGCTTAATTTGTCTCCCTTCTACAAAGAAATTAGGAATCTTGACTAATTTCTGATCTCTTGATTTTCCCAGTGTCTCCCATGCTTGACATTTAATTGATATTTACTGAATAAAAAGGCAAAGCTGGAGTGGCAGGCTGAGGCTAAATTTTGGAATGCTTGGGTGCATTGCTAAGGAGCCTGGACTTCACTGGATAGTTAAGAGGAGAGGCATTAAAACTCTTTGAGCAGAGGATTAATAGAATTAGAAGTAAACTTTATGAGTATTGACCCAGTGGTAGAATGCAAGATGAATTGGAGAGGGAAGCGGCTAGGAATAAGAGATCTCTTAGAAGCCAGACTTCATATACTAGATGACTTGACTCTTTCTAAAATATTTGATTTACTGGCTTCTTTCTTTGCCGCTGTGCATAAGAAACAGTGTGTGGATGCTCCTCTAATACCTTGGACATAAAATCAGTAGAGCATTATTACTTTTTTTTTTTTGAGACTTAGTTTCACTCTAGTTGTCCTGGCTGGAGTGCAATGGCACAATCTCTGCTCACTGCAACCTCTGCCTCCTGGGTTTAAGCGATTCTCCTGCCTCAGCCTCCCAAGTAACTGGGATTACAGGCATGTGCCACACGCCCAGCTGATTTTTTTTGTTTTTGTATTTTTAGTAGAGACGGGGTTTCTCCATGTTGGTCAGGCTGGTCTCGAACTCCCGACTTCAGGTGATCCGTCCCTCTTGGCCTCCCAAAGTGCTGGGATTACAGGCATGAGCCACTGCACCCGGCCTACTTTTTTGTTGCCCAGGCTGGAGTGTAATGATGTGATCTCAGCTTACTGCGGCCTCAAACTTCTGGGTTCAAGCAATCCTCCTGCCTCAGCCTCCTAAGTTGCTAAGACTATGTGCATGCACTAATTTTTTACATTGTTTTTTGTAGAGGAGTCTTACTCTGTTCCCCAGGTTGGTTTCGAACTCCTGAGCTCAAGGGATCCTCCTTCCTCAGCTTCCCAAAGTGCTGGGGTTACAGGTGTGAGCCACAGTACCATTTACTACTTTCAAATGTCCTTATTTGTTGATGGATTTGTTCTTTCCTCCCTTCCCGTCATCTCTGGACTGTCTTGTTCATCAAGGATGAGACCACATCTTGTTCTCTTGATCCCGGAATCTGGCACTGTATAAGGCTCTCAGCAAGTGTTTAACACTTGTTTGTGGGATACATAGATGTGGGAAGTAAATACTTTTAAGTGTTTTCAGAAGGCTGTTATCCTGAGTCATTTCAAATTGGCCCATAGGCAAGTCTTTGTGTTGTGCAAAGCAAGGAATGGCACCTTTAATGAACTGGGAGGCTGAGGTAGAGATAAGGGCATGATGAGGGAAAAGATGGTAATTCTATTCTTTATTTTGGTTTGTTCTCCAGACTTTAGTTTATTGTTACACAGTTTTTCAGGTCATAAATGCAGAAGAGACATTGAGATCATTTTTAGGAGAACTGAGAAGGTATCTGTCGCCATAATTCAGTGTGTTTTATTTTGGGGAATGAGAGTCGTGTTTTCATTTCATTTGTTGTTGCTAAGCTCTGAAGATTGCCAATTAGCCCTTGCCCTTGCTGGATGCCTTGGTAAATTTTTAAAATTTGTGGTCCTTGAAAAAACAAAGCAAACAGCCCTATTATTTTTCTGCACTTTTGTATCTTTATTGTAGCACTTATTATAGTCTGCTTTATATTATGGTTATTGGTGTGGCTTTCTCCTCAGCTAGATTGGGAAGCCTTTAAGGCAGGAACTATGTTCATTAATCTCTTAGCTTGGTGCCAGGTACATAGAAGGAGCTTAATTGATGCAGGCTGTATGGAATTTTTTGTAATTGTACATTAAGACATAGAGAAGAGGCTGTTTTTCTTTTTCTCAGTCCCCTTGGGAACTAGATGTTGATGCCATATTTTCTGTATTTCTGTTTGATCTGAAATCATTTATACGTTGTCTTCAGGTATTTCATAAGGATTGTATTTGTATATATCAACATCTATATCTATATCTGTCAGAGGCATTTGAACCAAAGTGATTCCATCTTGAATAGGGGCTGGATAAAATGAGGCTGAGACCTACTGGGCTGCACTCCCAGGAGGTTAGGCATTCCTGGCCACAGGAGGAGATAGGAGGCTGACATAAGATACAGGTCACAAAGGCCTTGCTGATAAACCAGGATGCAGTACAGAAGCTGGCCAAAACTAAGATGGTGATGAAAGTGACCTCTGGTCATCCTCACTGCTCATTATGCACTAATTATAATAATTAGCATGCTAGAAGATGCTCCCAAATGTCCCAAAGACAGTCTACAAATGTCATGGCAATGTCCAGAAGTTACCCTATATAGTCTAACATGGGGAAGAACCCTCAGTTCTGGAAAATCCCTACTCCTTTTTTGGAAAACTCATGAATAATCCACCCCTTGTTTAGCATATAATCAAGAAATAACTGTAAGTATACTCAGTTGAGTGGCCCATGCCACTTCTGCCTATGGAGTAGCCATTCTTTTATTCCTTTACTTTCTTAATAAACTTGCTTTTTCACTCTATGGACTCACCCCAAATTCTTTCTTGTGTGAAGTCCAGGAACCTTCTCTTGGGGTCTGGATTGGGACTGCTTTCTGGTAACATATCCGTGTCTATGTCTGTATGCCCATCTGTCATCTGTCTGCCTGCCTATGTATGTATGTATGTATGTATGTATGTATGTATCTCTCTCTCTCTCTCAAGAGTACAGCTGTCTTTCCTGCAACAGACTGCTTGCTCTTCAGGAACTGGGTAGTATCCATGGGATAAAGATTGCTGCTTTGAAATTTTCCATTGGTGTGTTTCTGAGATTTTTGCATCATTTTTCAGCTTCAGGGATATAGAGCAGGAAGTATTTCCTGAGTCATTGCTAATGAAGACCTCTGTGGAGTTTTCCTAAGTAGGGAGACTCTGTTAAGTAGAGGGAAGAACCAGAGCTTAATGTGATTCCTCCTTAAAGAGTAGATGCCTGCAGAGGCTATTTGGGCTATCTGTGGCCTTGGGCTGATATTGAGTTGTATGGATATATTTAACCCTTGCTTGGACACTGAGAACCTCCAAGAGTTGTTGGTTTTGAATCTTGAGAGTGCCTTAGAAATCCCTAATAAGACAGCTGGAACCACAATCACTGGCAAACTTATCCCTAAAGGTCTGATCATTTACCCTTAGTCAGGGTTTGGTCAGGTGGTCCCCTTTCTGTTCTCCTTAACTCAAGAGGAAGGTAGAAAACTGGGACTGGAAAAGCCCCTTTCCACGCAGCAGCTTAGCAGGGCCTGTGGAAGTGTAGGAAGATGCCAGTGGCAGAAGGTTCAGTTGGCTGCCTGACTATGGTCACGCTAGAAATTAGGATTCCGATGGTTCTTCCAGATGGGCATCCAGGTTACTTTATTCTATGAGACCCAGTTCCTTTTGGGATTTGGTTTCAAATGTATGTTTCATAGAGCTAATTAAAAAATCATAGTGTTGATGTTATGGATGGAATGCAGGGGGAGCCTCAGGAAAGGCATCAGAGTGACGCCAGGAGGTAGACTTGCACTCAAAAGATGCACGAAGGTGGCCGCAGCAGTTAACAGCAACTGCTGTGAGTCAGCCCCAAGTCAGGGATCTTCTAATGACAGCTCAGAAAGGAAGCTGCAAGCAGCGGTCCACTGAGTGGCTGATAGTTATTGATACCAGAGGAAGCCATGGCACTGGATATAATTGGCAGAACAGGGGGCACATTATACGAAATGATACCTTTAAGAATTAACAAGTTTCCCTTCCTCTAGAGATAAATCAGTATAAAAGATGTTTAAATAAATGGTCATGTCAATGATGGAGAAAATGATTTCTGTCAAATGAATTAAATTGATTGGGGAGATGCAAGAGAGATTTCTTCACTCTGGGATGAGTGGGCATAACATTTACAAGCCATGCCATCATATGATTTCTTGGTTTCTGGGTTGTTTTCTAATATAGATCACTGAGGAAATGATATAAGTTCTGAAGTGCTCTACTACAGAGATGAAAACCACCAATTTATTATTATTGCCAAAGGGAGCCTCCTCTAGAAGGGACCTAGAGCATGTTATAAGTAGCTCTTCCTTGTCTGGCTGGGCTAGTGCAGGTACAGTTCTGCATGGAGGCAGCTGAATGACTATGTCAGCCTATGGCTGCATCTCCCTGGAAGAGGTTAAAGTGACCTCAGGACAGACTAAAAGTCAGCCCTGGGTCACTGCCCAGGGAGATTGGTTATGGTACCATGGTTGTGGGTTTAGGTGGTGGACATATAAATTATAGAACTTAATTTATAGAAATATATAATTCTAAATATATTATCTATTTTATCTATCACACTTCATACCTACTTCATTAACTATGAATTAAATTAGTTCTCCAGATTAATTATAACTATACTACATAATATAAAGTGTATTTGTATATTTATAGTATACTATATATATTTTTTATGTATATATAGTATATTTGTACAATAATAAGCTCTGTACAGGCCAAGTGTGGCCTAGTGCCTGTTTTTGTAAGAAAAGTTTTATTAGAACACAGACACGCTCATTGCATTGTCTGTGACTGCTGTCCTGCTCCGATGGTAGAGTTGAGAAGTTGTGAGGAGACCACAGAGCTCTCAAAGTCGAACATATTAACTCTCTGGCCCATTGCAGGCATGGGCTGTTTTTGATCTAGTCTGGTCCTCTGATTTCACCCATGAGGAAGCTATCCTGGGAGGTAGGATGACCTTGCTGGCTCACGGCTGGACATGGAAGAGTCAGAACTGAAATTACCTCCTCAGCTTCCCTGTGTGCTTTCACACCCTGTACCAATGGTACCCTGTACCACCCAGCTTCTCCAGTCATCACCCATTTATGGCAAGAGGAAAGAGATTCAATGAAGAGTAAGTTTTTTTTTTTCCTTTTTTTTTGTGACAGAGTCTTGCTCTGTTGCCCAGGCTGGAGTGCAGTGGCGCAGTCTTGGCTCACTGCAACCTCTGTCTCCCAGGTTCAAGCGATTCTCCTGCCTCAGCCTACCGAGTAGGTGGGATTACAGGCACATGCCACCACACCTGGCTAATGTTTGTATTTTTAGTAGAGTCGGGGTTTCACCTTGTTGGTCAGTCTGGTCTCAAACTCCTGACCTCGTGATCTGCCCACCTTGGCCTCCCAAAGCACTGGGATTACAGGCGTGAGCCACTGTGCCTAGCCAAGAGTAAGTTTTAAGAAAGGGACGAGAGGGAAAAGTCTAGCACATGGGAGACTTTTGGGCATCACACGGAGGGAATTTGGGTAGGATTCACAGCAAGAGGGGTTCATCAGTAGGAGTGCCAGTGTTTCCCACTTGGCATTTTTCTTTTTGTTGCAGTGGGCTCAGGCCCTGTTGTGGAGCATGTACACAGGCTCTGGCTGTGTCTTTCCAAGTGTCCATCATCAATCCTTATGACAAACATATGGGGTAGGGGATGTTTTTATTCCCACGTTAAAGATGATTAGACTAAGGCCAGAGATGTTAAGTAACATGCCCTTGATCCCAAAGCTGGAATGTGGTAGAACTGAGGTTTGAACTCACGTAGATAGGCTCTAGAGCCAGCCTCATTGAAATCACACTTCATATACCATCTTCTTGCTGCTTTTCTGATGCTGGGCATGTCATTGTGGGAGAAGCCCTTTTTTCTTCTTCTTTTTGAAAGAAAGCAGAATTTACATTTATGTTGACCATATTTTCATTATCCGAGACTCAGTACAGAGAACCTTTCTGTGTCTTATAGGATGAGGTTGCTTATCCTTCAGACACTACAGAAGGAAGAAGCACAACTAAATGCATTAATAACACTTACCTCCTGGCTTCAAGGCCCTTCTTCATATAATTTACCCCAAGATACCAGAGTGCTCAAAGACATAGAGGAATAAGATTATGTCTATCAGATACTATGCATATTATCAGAGTGACAGAATTATCTATGCACCAAACCCCCACAACATGTAGTTTACCTATATAACAAACCCGAACATGTACGCCGAAACTAAAATAAAAATAAAATAAATTATTAGATTCTAGAGAAGAAAATTCTATAACTGGATACAAGTTATACCTTGATAATAATAAATAAATGTGATTAGATAATAAATGATTAGAAATAAGAATATATTTAACTTAAGAATTTAAAAAAATTTTTAAATTTTTTTATTAATTATTACAGAGTCACAGGAAATTGCAAAAAAGAAAGAAAGAAAGAAAGAAAAACATGTGCAAGGAAGACCCATTTTCCCTAATGGTACCATGTTGCACAGCTACAGTACAATATCAAAACCAGAAAGTTGACACTGATAAAATCCACAGAGCTTGTTCAAATGTCATTACTTTTACATGCACTCATTTGTGTGTATATATGTATATAGTTCTGTGCAATTTTAGCACATAGATTTGTGTAACCACCACCCATAACAATCAAGATATGGGTTGTTCTATTATCACAAGACACCCTTGTGCTACTCCTTTATCACCACACTATGCCTACTTCTACTCCTCACTCCAGCAACCAGTCATCTGCTTTCTCTATCTATAATATTGTCATTTTAAGAATGTTATGCACTCAGGCCTGTAATCCCAGCACTTTGGGAGGCTGAGGTAGGAGGATCACTTGAGCCCAGGAGTTTGAAACCAGCCTGGGCAACATAGTGAGCCCTTATCTCTACAAAAAATAAAAAAATTAGCCCAGAGTGGTGGTTCATGCCTGTAGTGCCAGCTATTCAGGAGGCTGAGGTGGGAGGATGACTTGAGGCCAGGAGGTGGAGGCTGCAGTGAGTCAAGATCATGCCACTGCATTTCAGCCTGGGCCACAGAGTGAGACCTTGTCTCAACAACAACAACAACAACAACAACAACAACAACAACGACCACCAAGAATGCTATGCAAATTTAATGATAGAGTATTTCACCTTTTGAGATTGATAGTTTTTTTACTCAGTCTAATGCCCTTGAGATGCATCCAAGTTGTTGCATGTGTCAACAGTTCATTCCTTTTCAATGCTGTGTAGTATTGCATGACAGGGGTTTCTCACTGTGTAACCATTCGCCTGTTGAAGGAAATTTTGGTTGTTTCCAGTTTCTGGCTATTACAAATAAAGCTGCTGTAAACATTTATGTACAGATTGTGTGTGTATGGCCAAAAGTTTTCATTTCTCTGGGATAAATGTCTAGGAGTGCAATGTTGTGTCATACAGTAAGTACATGTTTAGTTGTGTAAGAAGCTGCCAAGCTGTTTTCAGGAGGGGCCGTATCATTTTACATTACCACTGGGCATACATGAGCGATCCAGTTTCTCTGCATCTTTGTCAGCGTTGGGGATTTTCCGTTTCTCACTTGAGTGATTCAGAAAGGTATGTAGTGATTGATCATTGTGGCTTTAATTTGCATTTCCCTCATGGCTAATGTTGTTGAATGTGTTTTCATGTGCTCATCTGCCATCTGTATATCCTCTTCAGTGAAATGTGTATTCATGCATTTTACCATTTTATAATTGGATTTTGTTTTTTTAATTGTTGAGTTTTGAGAGTTCTTTATGTATTTTAGATATGAGTTCTTCGTTGACTATGTCATTTGCAAATATTTTCTCCCACCCTGCAGCTTGATTCGTCGTTCTCTTCACAGCTGTTTTTTTTTTTTTTTTTCAGAGTAAAGGTTTTTTTTTTATTTTAATGAGGTTCAATTTGTCAATTTTTCCTTTTATGGATTGTGCTTTTAGTATCAAAGTGAAGTGATCTTTTGAAACAGGGTGGACAGTGGCTGGGATGAGTGTTACCAAAAAAGTTTATGGATCTACTACAAACACTAAAAGGCCAAGTGAGACCCTTTCATTCTCTCTGCATGAAGTGTGGTCTGATACCTTGTTTTAGCATCAGGCTATTGGGAGAGTGCAAGTTAAGCAGCCATTAGTATCTGGGAAAGAGACAGAGGCGGGATGTCAGTTATGGGGGCACAGAATAAAATCCTTAAGAGTCAAGAGCTATCTCTGAGAATTAATGGACTGCTTTCCTCGAGCCTATTCAAATAATTCAGCTCATTTCATGTGAGATAAATTACAGTACGTTGTCACCCTGGCTCCCAGAGGAGGACACTTCTGTGATTCACAGTGCTCACCCCCTGGGAGCCTGAGGTGGGGACACAGGGGCCTGTCTAGCTGATTGATGACTTGTGGCCTGTTGGTCAACCTCCCTGCAAGGAGCAGGGCAAGGGAGGGATTCAAATGAAGCCACTGCCCACAGGACAGGCCTGGACTGTAGCATGGAGAGGGAGCAATCTTAACAACCGCAGTCAGGTTCAACCTTGAAGCACCATTTGGCATTCTCTAGAGGATGCATCCCTACAGGTTGCAAGCAGAGCCAGCGTCCAGCTTTGTTGTGTGTAGCCTTTGTTATTGTTGGTGGTTTTGCTGGTTGATGCTGTTGTGTATGTGTTGAGGCTGTGGGGGGTTGTATTGCAAGGGAGAAGCAAATTCTGGGTGTAGGAGAAATAGCGCAGTGTGCCAGAAATGGAGCCTAGGGCATGATCTTATGGTGATGGGAAGTTCTGCAAGGAAGCATGGATATCTGGTCTTTTGAACTATGGAGCTCAATGGGAATTAACCGTAAAGCAACTTAAAAAAATCCTACTGCCCCTTTATTATTTATTTATTTTTACTTGTAGTATAATTACATTGGTCTAAAGTTCAAGAACAGACAGAACTTGTCCATGGTAGAAATCAGAAAAGAGAGAAGTAGAAATTGACTGAAGAAGGTCACAAGGGAACTTATTGGAGTACTGGAAACATGCTATATTTTTTATTTATATATATTTTATTTGGATCCAGGCGAGTTAGATGGATAGATAATTGATGATGATGATGAAGATAGACAGAGAGATAGATAGATAGATGGATAGATAGAAAATAGGTAGAGAGATGCTAGGTGGATAGAGATTGATAGATAATAGAAAGATAGGTGATAAATAATAGGTAATAGATCATAGATAGATGATCATGATGATAGAGAGATAGATAAATGTAGAGATACATATCACTGAGTTGTACACTTAAGATCTATACGTTTTACTTTATGTAAATCTTACCACTCATTAAAAAAATAAGTTTTTAGAAAAAGGAAACAACCTATACTGGATTTTGAAAGGGGTCCCCATTTGCTGAGTTCCCCATGTGGCCTCTACCCCATCCCCTATTCCCTCGTCAGAAGTTCTTTCTTCCTAGGCTCCAGGGCTTCTCCTGGCTACGTCTTCATGGCTGAGTACACACAGGGTTCAGAGGCTTCTTGGAAGCCTCTTGCTGGCTGGAAGGGCCCTCACTTAAGGTTTGGGTGTTCAGCTTGGCATACATCATCCCGTGGGCTTCTTCAGCTCTGGAGGCCTGGGATCCTTCATCCAGGGCAGGCGAGCAACTCTTCCCAGCTGTTGGCACGTCTGTCACTGCCTCTTTGGGTTCTTTGGAAGAATGGGAGCTTTTGGTCGCCTTGTCAGAAGCTGCCCCACTCTGGGTGTTTGTAGATGAGAAAGATGGAGAGGAGGAAGATTAAGATGATTATGACAGTGATGATACTCCCAGCTCCCAGGGGTTCCTCGTCCCCACTTTTCTGTCTGAGGAGGCTTGTTTCCTTCAGTTTTATTGATTTGTGGAAGCAAAATGTACTGAGGTTTAGTTCCACCTACTCTGCCATCTTCTCCTTAGCCATGCAGATGCTTTGTAATTACCACTGCACAGAAGATTCAGGATAGAGCAGTTTTGTTTTATTTATTTATTTTTTTCTTTCCTTCCTTTTTTTTTTTGAGATGGAGTCTGGCTCTGTCTCCCAGGCTGGAGTGCAGTGGCATGATCTTGGCTCACTGCAACCTCTGTCTCCCGGGTTCAAGCAATTCTCCTGCCTCAGCCTCCTGAGCAGCTGGGACTACAGGCATGTACCACCATGCCCGGCTAATTTTTTTGTATTTTTAGTAGAGATGGGGTTTCGCGATGTTGGTTAGGCTGGTCTCGAACTCCTGAGCTCAAATGATCCGCTCGCCTCGGCCTCCCAAAGTGCTGGGATTACAGGCAGGAGCTACCACGCCTGGCTTTTTTCTTTTTCCTCCCTCCCTCCCTCCCTTCCCTCAACGTCTTGCTCTGTCGCCCAGGCTGGAATGCAGTGGCACAATCATGGCCCACTGCAGCTTCAACCTCCTGGGCTCAAGTAATCCTTCTGCCTCAGCCTTCTTTGTAGTTGGAATCACAGGGTCATGCCACCATGCCCAGCTAATTCCTTAATTTTTTTTTTTTTATAGAGACAAGGTCTCACCATGCTGCCCAGGCCAGCCTTGAATTCCTGGCCTCAAGCAATCCTCTTGCCTTGTCCTCCCAAAGTGCTGGGATTATAAGCATGCGCCACTGCGCCCGGATGAGTGTTGTTTTCTTTAATAGATGAGCAAACTGAAGCTCAAATAGGATACATGACATGCTCAAGGTCACACAGCTAGTGAGTAGCAGAGCTCGGAGTTGGGGTCACCATCAGGCTTCATTAAACTCTGCTGGTGGGATTCACCACCTCACTCTCATTGCCTTCACCATCCACAACTCCTACTGCCCCTTTAAATCTATTCCCCGCATCTAGTTTTCCTGCTGCTGAATAAAATCTCAGACATTCTTCTGAATTTTCTGGTGGTTCTTATGTAGTATGAAATCTAACAATTACCTTAAATGATAAACACAGCCTAGATTCAGAAAATAGAAGATCGACTGCCTTATAATAACCAGTATGCCAATTCTAACTCACAGTGGAGACTTCTCCCACCTTCTCTAGCCCTAGCCAGGTGCGGGGAGGCCTGGAGCAAAGAAGGAGGGTGTGGTTGGCTCCTCCTGTATTTCCTGCTCTGACTAGCTGTTATTTCTGACCCTTCCAGGTTGGAGATGAGAGGCCAGATGGAAGGACGAGAGGAACAGAATGTTACTTAACAGACACTGTTGGAAGCTGGCTTCAAGCTCTCTAAGCTTGGCAGATGTTAAAAAGAGAATCTTTCTCTCTCATGATATTCCAGTTAGTTCTTTGGAGATGCCTTACCTCCCCATTACTGGAGATCCTGCACTAGCTGCTCCCCTGTTGCGGCTAATAGCATCTGTATTGCAGCTGGTCACTTTTTGCCGAGCCCTCAGGAATTTGGCAATACCTTCAGTGCAGTAGTTCTCAATGATTTTGTCTCTCACAACTGGGAAGTGGAATTGGCATCTAGTAGGTAGAAGCCAGGGATGCTACTAAATATCTTACAAGGCACAGGACAGCCCCCCACAACAAAAAATGGTCTACCTCAAAACATCAGTGGTGCCAAGGTTGAACAAACCAGCTCTAGTGCATGGAAGACTCTCATGCATCTTTTGCCTGAGCAAATTCTTGGCTTGCAGGTGGGTGTCATTGTAGTCTATCTCCTTTAGCTTACCTGTCAATAGCTAGCCAGCACGTCTCTTGTCCATATCCGCTAGACTGCACTTCTCTGGGTGGTCCTGCTAAGGTCCCCCTTCCTTGGCTTGGGGGTTAGGCACACAGTACAACTCTCTTCAGAGAGACACCTATGCCCATAAATACCTTCTCTTCCTCTAGTTTTATTCCCATGGTGTGGGTGACAGGCTTAGGTTTCTAACTAATTATTGTAAATTTTACCTGCTGTTTATTGCTACAATAATTCTACGTAAAACAAAAGTGTAAAACCTCGATGGTATCCAACAAGATGTGTATTTATTGCTTGTGTGTTTGACTAAGATGATTGACTAAGGTTCTGCTGATCTGAGCTGGCTCATGTGTCTGGGGGCCAACCAGCTGTTTCCTGATCTACTAGGTAGGTGCAAAAGTAATTGTGGCTTTTGTCATTAAAAGTAATGGCAAAAACTGCAAGTACTTTTACATCTACCTAATAGAATGGGCTTGGTTGGGGTGATTGCTCTACGTGTTTTCCATCCTCCAGAAGGCTTGCTTGGCTGTGTTCTCATGGCAATGACAAACGACCAAAGGTATAATATTAGCAAGGATCAAGAATATGACAGAGGCTAGGCATGGGGGCTCATGTAGGTATTCCCATCACTTTGGGAGGCTGAGGCTGAAGGAATGCATGAGACCAGGAGTTCAAGAGCAGCCTGGGCAACATAGTGAGACCCCATCTCTAAAAAAAAAAAAAACATTTTAAAAAAGAGTATGACAGAGATCTAGTGATAACAGGAAGGTTATCATGTTAACATACGGTAAACACATATTTATCTTATATATTGTAGTATGCATAGTTGGCATGCAACACATGTATTGTCTTTATTACAAAAAACAAAGAAAATAAATGAATGAATGAGTGGGTGAATAAATGGGATGGGGAACAGCTTGAAAGACAGCATCTAGGGAGGGAAAAAAACTACTGGGTCAGGAGGTAAGTGGCTCTAGCTTGACCTGCTTTCATTCACAGCCCCTAAGAAAACAGGTTATAAGTCCACACCCAATCTCACACCTTAAAAGCATAAGCCTTCATGGAGATCAAAGGTAGGAGTTCTTCTAGAAAAGACAAGAAACCCTTCTAGAAAAGGACGTGTTAGGAGCCTTGTTCTTCTTGAATTCATATAGGCACCAAAGCTGAAAAATGTAGGAAGACATGCTGGACTTTTTCTCTCTTCTATCTTTCCTTTCTTCCTTTCTTTATTGTATAGTAACCGTTATTAGAACTTACTCCGTATAAGGCACTGACATAAGTGTCTTACAAGCTTTATTTTCTCACAACAACTCAGAGAGGCATTATAATTATTATTTTACTATTGAGGAAACTGAGGCTTAGAGAGAGGTTAAATGACTTGTCTGGTATCATGGAGCTGGTAACTAGCAAAATAAAAATAAAGTTGAAGTGAGGCCTGTCTGGCTTTTTTTTTTTTTTTTTTTTTTTTTTTTTTTTTTTTGAGACAGAGCCTTACTCTGTAGCCCAGTCTAGAGTATGATGGCGTGATCTTGGCTCACTTCAACCTCTGCCTCCCAGGTTCAAGCGATTCTTTTGCCTCAACCTCCCAAGTAGCTGGGATTACAGGTGTGCACCACCACGCCCAGCTAATTTTTGTACTTTCAGTAGAGACAGGGTTTCTCCATATTGGCCAGGTTAGTCTCAAACTCTTGATCTCAGGTGATCCACCTGCCTTGGCCTCCCAGGCTGCCTGGCTTTTAATTACCACACTGTTCTACCTCAGACCTCAAGTTTTGGTTTGCTTTTTTTGGAAGAAAAATCTCAAATCAGTTTGTTCTTATCTCCTTCCTTGTTTTTTTGTAGAAGAAATTGGTTGATTCATTTAAAGCACTGAGAGAGTTTTACCACTGAAAACATCAGCTCTTTACCCCCTACCTGTAACACCCAGAGATGTGTTTTCTTTGCCCCCTTTGGGCCACTTAATTATGTTCTCTCTTCTTTAGGAGGAAAGCTGACATGTAATTATTTTTATGATTAACACTCTTGTGCAGCTAATTGTAATTATGCCTTATAATCACAGTTATGATCGTCAATTACTCATTCCTGCCTCATTTGAATATTTTTCTTTATTCCAGCTTCAAAAAGTTGATGGAACTTCTTGTATGCATCCTGTGTCTCTCTCTTCTAAGTCATGTGTGGTCATTATTTTGGTCTTCTCTGTTTGTTTTCACCCTGGTTCTTTTCCCACATTCCATTACGGCATTTCATTGGCTACTCTCCATTTGGTGTTGCTTCTCATTTCTGGCTTGGCTGGCTTTAGTCTCCTATTCATCCAATTGCGGAGGGTGGAGGGGAATTCCTGTCCCCAGGAGGATGGCCCAGCACATGACACTCAGGACTGGGCAATGGAATGACAGCAATTTAGCAGCCACATATAATCATAGCCTTGGGGAAGGGACACTGTGCCAGGCAGGGCCCCAGTGCTTGCACTCAGGAGCAGAGTGAACAAATGAGGGTGGAGGGAGGAGGACTTTGTAGTACCAAGAGGGAGGGGTGCCAGCTGGTTCCTACCAGAGGAAGTGATTGGCTTGTTTAAAGAATTTGGTGGACTTGCAGAGAACAGAAACTTGCTAGTCTGGGATAGGCGTGAACTGTGACTGGTTCCTATCGTAAGGAGCATTGTTGGACTGGGGGTCTCATTCATGGGAGCATAGTTGGGAGGGGAACTTGTAGTTAGGCCATTCAAGAATTTTGACATACAATAATTTTATGTGTGCTTGTAATCTCAGCTACTTGGGACACTGAAGTGGGAGGATTGCTTAAGCCCAGGAGTTCAAGACCAACCTGGCAACATAATGAAACCTCGTCTCAGAAAAAGAATTTCATCAGACGTTAAGGCAACACGTAACATAAGGCCTTATTTTACTTCTTATGCTACAGTACTCTCACCTTGAAGTTGGAACAATAATGGTATAAAATGAAGAGGCTTTCAGCACAGACCCTGGAGATGGCCATATAGGTTTGAGCTCTGGCTCCATTTCTTACTAGCTCTTTGATCATGGAAGACTTACTTGACATTCCTGTGCCTTGATTTTCGATTTTCTCATATGTAAAAGGGAATAGTTTAGCAGCTACCTCATAGTTGTTGTAAATATTAATCTTGTGCTATTAAAACACTTAGCTCAGTGCCTAGCCACTGTTTTGCTCAAAGCACTTATCTAATCTTCTTAACAAGTCATCTCTGGCTTTGATCTTTGAATTCTTGAAGGTCTAGAGGACAACTACACTTTCTCTATTTCTTTTCTTTCTGAAATGCTTGAAGAAAATGATCTGGCCTAATATGCTTCTAGATGCCAGAACTCAAATTCTGGTGCCAGGCTGCACTGTCTTTCCTAAATGAGAACCAAGTGAGGTCTAAGGGCCTGAGGCATCTCTTCTCACCAGTCTCCCGTCAGAGCCTGAGGACCACCTGACTACTTAAATCATCAACACTTCATACCATTCACTCTTCCTCAAACATACTTTGTCCTGGGCTGCAGCCTGAACCCCTCCAGGGCCCTTGTTCTATATTTTGCCCCAGGAGTTTCCAGCATAGGGAATTGAACAACCTGGAGGCCCTGACATTGTCCCTTTCTATAGGCGTAACTCTCTGTTTCAGTGATGCCTCTTTATCTTCTCTGGTTATCAAAAGCTCTAAATCCATTAATCCATTCTATTCTTCAAGTCCCAGATGTTATCTCTCCATGAACCGTTCCCTTATATCCTCAGTAAGACAAGATGTTGTCCTTTTCTAAATGCCTCTGTTTGTGTGTGTGTGTGTGTGTGTGTGTGTTTTCTCCTTCCAATTTTGGACACTTATCTATCCTTACTGTGTCTTATCTTGCTGATTATATATACATTTAAAAGTCTTGGTCTTACTCTGTCACCCAGGCTGGAGTGCAGTGGTGTGATTATGGCTCACTGCAGCCTTGGACTCCTGGGCTCTAGTGATCCTCCTGCCCCAGTCTCCCAAATAGTTGGGATCCCAGGCAGGTGCCACAGAGTGACTACGTTTTTATAAAGCCTAACCTCATCTATCTACCTAATATGTGAGTCTGGCACAGAGTGGGCACTTGATGCATTCTTGCTGATTAACCTTCCAAAAACTGTGTGTGATGATCTCAGTCGGTCCCTGCTCTCGAGGCCTGGTGGGATAATGTAAACAGTGGGAGGAGCAGGGCCCAATGTTATTGACAGGCAAAGTCTCCTTTGCCTCATTTTGGCCTCAGGAATTAGACCATTCAAGAATTCCATCAGATAGCAATGAGTGCCCTCATTTTGGCCCAGCTGCTGATGCTCTCTTTGGCTCTTGCTATCTGATAGAAGGAAATTGATCCTGTAATTGTAATTTCTAGTCTTAAATCAGAGAGTCATACAGTAAAGGGTTCTGATCCTGGAGACTTTAATGACTTGCTTTTCTGTGAAATTGTCCTCTGGGCAAGCTGACAGGAGGAAAATAAACTAATATTCATTGAACATCTTTGAGTTGAATGCATTGTGTGACAGGCGTTATCATCCTAAGATTGCATCTCTGAGTCACACATGCCATGCACGTATGTTGCAGGCTGGATTTTCCAGGAAGCAGGCCTGAAATGGAGACTGGAAGGTGGGAGCTTTAGTAGAGAGTGTCTGACGGTTTAATACCTGTGGGGAAAGGTAAGGAAGCAGACATTGATAGAGGAAGAAGTTGGCTGCAATGTCGTTACTACAAAGATTGCAGCCATCAATGGAGTTGGGATGGCTTTTCCTCTCAGAGTGGGAGAGGGGCCCAAAAATCAGGTAGTCATTGGAGGTGTGCTGCCTCTGGGAAGGGATGTGACCTTGGACAAAGTCAGGTGGCTCTTTTTCTTCAAGGACAATTGCCAGAGAGTGATGTCAACTGAGGGCTGTCTGTAGGGAGCACCCACAGAATCAGAGGAAATGAATCATTCATTTCTGAATAGGGTGTTGTATGATGGGGCGCAGTATTCACTGTAACACATTTAGATTTCTGTTAAACCCATGCCCTTTGTCTCTGAAAATCGCTTCTCGTTCATAGTGGCAAGCCCCAGAGGCCATATTTCACTATGATACTATTCTCCATCTGAGACCCTGGACCCATGTTGGCCCAGTCAGCTGTTCTTTCCCAGGACAGAACAACTGGATTCCAATTAATTGGAATGGTGACAGCTATTTTATGCCATATGCATGTAGATGTTAAGAAATCTAGCTCGTAAAAAGACATATACATGATAACCAGTGAGGTCTGTATTAGGCTGTTCTGGCATTTCCATAAAGAAATAGCTGAGGCTGGGTAATTTATAAAGGAAAGAGGTTTAATTGGCTCACAGTTCTGCTGGCTATACAGGAAGCATGGCACTGCATCTGCTTGGCTTCTGGGGAGGCCCCAGAGAGCTTCTACTCATGGCAAAGCCAAAGCGGGAGCAGGCATGTCACCAGGCAAGAGGGAACAAAAGAAAGAAGGGGGTGTTCCCACACACTTTAAAACAACCAGATCTCGTGTGAACCCAGAGTGAGAAATCACTCATCACCAAGGAGATAGTGCTAAGCCACCAATGAGGGATCTGTACCCATGATCCACACACCTCCCCCAGGCACCACTTCCAACATTAGAGACCACATTTCAACATGAGATTTAGAGGGGACAAACTTCCACACCATATCAAGGTCTCCAGGATATAAAGTTATAAAGTAACAGGTTGCCTGGGTTCCTCAGGATATTGTATTTCCAGGTCCTCTTTGCTCATCAGGCTGGACTGCACTTCCTGTCCTTGGGTTCTGTAAAATAGCCCGATGTCCTCTTATGTCACACCTCATTTTCTTCAGTTTATTTATTTATTTTGAGACAGAGTCTCACTCTATCACCCTAGCTGGAGTTCAGTGAAGTGATCTTGGCTTACTGCAACCTCCGCCTTCCCAGTTCCAGCAATTCTCCTGCCTCAACCTCCCAAGTATCTGGGATTACAAGCGTATGCCACCAATCCTGGCTAATATTTGTATTTTTAGTAGAGAGAGGGTTTCACCATGTTGGCCAGACTGGTCTCGAACTCTTGACCTCCAGTGATCCACCTGCCTCAGCCTCCCAAAGTGTTAGGATTACAGACATGAGCCACTGTGCCTGGCCTATTTTCCTCAATTTAAAGAGGACTTCTGTTATTTTCAAAGAAAGGAGTACCAATTAAGGTCACAGATGAAGACACTGAGGTTCAGAGAAGTCAAAGAACTTATCCTAAATCACACGCAAATTAGTGACAAAACTTTTTTTTCTGACAGAGAAGTTTTTTTCTATTATGCAGTGTTACAAATTAAAAATTCCAAAAATAAAGTCCAAGTTTTAGAATTATTATATTCATGTACATCTATTTTTTAAGATTTTAAAGTACATTCACATTCATCATTTTGTTATATTTGATTAATACAACAAACTCACAGGTGTAGGCAGAGTAGATGTAATCCCCATTTTTCAGATAAGGAAACTAAAGCCTAAGCCAGTGTGTTAGTTTGTTTCACATTGCTATGAAGAACTACCTGAGACTGGGTCATTTATAAAGAAAAAAGGTTTAATGGACTCACAGTTCTACAGGCTGTTCAGGAAGCATGGCTGGAGGTCTCAGGAAACTTACAATCATGGTGGAAGGTGAAGGGGAAGCAGGCATATCTTACTATGCGGCAGGAGAGAGTGAGGGATAGGGGAAGTGCTACACACTTTTAAACAACCGGATCTAATGAGAACTCACTCATTATCACAAGAACGGCAAGGGGGATGTCTGCCCCCATGATTCCATCACCTCTTTTCAGGCCCCTCTTCCAACACATGGGGATTACAGTTTGATATGAGATTTGGGTGGCGGGTGGTGGGGGCACAGAGCCAAACTATATCCGTCAAGGTCAAAGTCCAAGAGAGAGGGAGTAGTTGAATGTTGGAGGTGAGTCCAGTTGAGCCTCGAAGTTTCTTTTTTTTTGACGCCAACACATTTTTGATGTCAACACACCCAGTTTTGGCCTGGGCAAGTGCAGATGGCTTAAAAGGAGCACTCATCAAGATAGTCTGCTAGAAGCTGGGATATGTGGAGTCAGAGTTAAGTGGAACTTTGTAGCTAAAGAATCATGAGATGCTGAGAACTGAAAGGAGAAAGAAAACTCAGGATTAAAACCCTGTGGGAATTAGGGGCACCAAATCCTGGCAGAGGGAGTCTCTAAGATCTTGCAGATCCAAGAATTTAAAGAAGAGATTGGTGCAAAAATGAGACTTCCAATCTGTCTTGCTCACTGCTGTGAAAGGTCTGTAGTGTGCTCTAAATTTAGCTTAAAAAACCAGAGACAGGCAGATAATTTACTCTCAAACATCGTGTGACACAGGGTTGGCTGGTTCTGTGTACACTTTTTTACTCAGCAACAAATTCTTTTTCAAAATGACGACAGGTATAAATAAATGATAAACAAAGGAAGAAGGAGGGCCTCAGGCTAACGCGAAGTTTAATATACTCTCTTTGACTCTGAGCTATTTTATCTTTGGAGTCTTGAAAAAAGATCTAATATGAACGATAAATGCTTGGAACCCTTTATGTACAGAATTTCAGTTTCCTTTATAAAAAAATTCCACTAGTTAAACTCATTCACTACTTATTTCAGATATAGGAGTGCTAGGGTTCAGTCGATCATATTAGAACTGTGCATGTGGATGCCCTTTTTGTCATTGACTAACAAATCCTTATATCTGCCTGGCAGAGATTCTGGTGAGCAGAGGTTTCATGGTTAACTGGCTAGGTCGGGGCTATTTTGTCCTAACATTTCCAGGTCCACTCTTTATTCTCACGTTGACCTGATAACAACAGTGTATGAGGGAGCAGAGGTTGTCCTTTCATATGGATTTTTCTGAAATATACAATGGAATCTGATACACAATTCATTTTTTTTTGAGACAGAATCTTACCGTGTTGCCCCTGCAGTGCAGTGGTGAGATCATAGCTCATTGCAGCCTTAACCTTGTGAGCTCAAGGGATCCTTCTGCTTCAGGCTTCCAAGTAGTTGGGACTACAGGGGCATGTCACTGCTCCTGGATAATTAAAAAAGAACTTCTTTTTGTAGAGATTGGGGTATTATGGTGCCCAGGCTGCTGTCCAACTCCAGGGCTCAAGCAATCCTCCCACCTCTGCTTCCCAAATCACTGGGATTACAGGTATGAGCTACCAAGCCCCACCCTGATGCATACATTTTTGAGAAGGTAAGTATGCATCTTCAAGAGAGACAGTATTGAGGCAGTAGAGTGTGTGCATGTGAGTATATGTGCACATGTGTGTGCATGGTTTTATGGATAAAGATGAGGAAAACATGGGTATGGTGGGTATAGGGTGGTCAAATGCCTGCTTTAGGAAATCTTTTCATTCTTTTCACACTAAAAGCAATTAAAAAATATTACTTCTGTGATCTTAGATTTCTCCAAAACTTGGATTCTGCCCATGTTTCTCCTCATTTCACCTCTAACAGAGAGCACTGGGATGTTTATGAAACATGAAGCATCTTGGGATGTTTCATATTCTGCGTGGGCTTCTCTGCAGTTGTGCTTAGGACTGTTGCATGCCCTTGGCATCCTGCTCTTCCTCCTCAGCCATGGCGGCACTGACTCTGTCTCTCTCAGGATCCACTTTTCTAGCATCTTCACTAAATCAGGCTGCTTCTCTACCAGAAATATCTTCAATGCTTTACTGGGCTAATTAGTTAGGTCAGAATTTATAAATTAGAGTTAGAAGGCACAGTAAGGGTTTATTTTGACAAATGCAAAAACTCAGACTCATAAGGGTGAAGCCATTTAGCCAAAAGAGCACAGAACTGGCAGAGAGGAAATTAGGAACCCAGGGACATGTGACTCCCAATCCTGGGCTCTTTCCACCCTGGTGATTCTGTGGTATTTAATGATTTTATTTTATTTTTTTTAGACAGAGTCTCACTCTGTTGCCCAGGCTGGAGTGCAGTGGTGTTAACTTGGCTCACTGCAACCTCTGCCTTTTGGGTTCAAGTGATTCTCCTGCCTCAGCCTCTCGAGTATCTAAGATTACAGGTGCCCACCACCACACCTGGCTAATTTTTGTATTTTTAGTAGAGATGGGGTTTCACTATGTTGAGCAGGCTGGTTTTGAACCCCTGACCTCAAGTGATCTGCCTGCCTTGGCCTCCCAAAGTGCTGGGGTTATAGACATGAGCCACTGTGCCCAGACAGTATTTAATGATTGATTTGCTCAGACCCTTGTGCTTACCAAACAACTCTAAAGCACTCACAGAATTTTTGAACTCATACCTAATATTCTTCCCTATCCTGTTCCAGGAGACCAGGAACAGAGACTACTCCATTAATTTCACCTGGGAATATTAAACATTTAATACATTTCAATAGCAGTGCTTAAGTGGTGGTTTTCAAACACTTTGAGGGGAATGCCCTTGTACTGGGTTCTAGGCTGGAATTCCAACCCTGATATGCATTGGGGTAGATTTGGGGAGAAGAAGTGCAAACCGAACTTGCTTTTACAATGAACTTGCTCTCACCATTCCACATGGCTGGGGAGGCCTCGCAATCATGACAGAAGATGAAGGAAGAGCAAAGGACATCTTACATGGCACCAGGCAAAAGAAACATGTGCAGGGAAACTCCTCTTTATAAAACCATCAGATCTCCTGAGACTTATTCACTATCATGAGAACAGCATGGGAAAAACCTGCCCCCATGATTCAATTACCTCCCACCGGTTCCCTCCCACAACACATGGGAATTATGGGAGCTACAAGTTAAGATGAGATTTGGGTGGGGACACAGCCAAACCATATCATTGCATCCCTGGTCCCTCCCAAATCTCATGTTGTCACATTTCAAAACCAATCATGCCTTCCCAACAGCCCCCCAAAGTCTTAACTCATTTCAGCATTAACTCAAAAGTCCACAATCCAAACTCTCATCTGAGACAAGGCAAGTCCCTTCTGACTCTCAGCCTGTAAAATCAAAAGCAAATTAGTTACTTCCTAGGTACAGTGTGGGTACAGGCATTGGGTAAATACATCTATTTTAAATGGGAGAAAATGGCCAAAGCAAAAGGGTTACAGTCCCCATGTAAGTCTGAAATCCAGTAGGGCAGTCATTAAATCTTAAAGCTCCAAAATGATTTCCTTTGACTCCATGTCTCACATCCAGGTTTCGCTGATACAAGAGGTGGGCTCCCAAAGCCTTGGGTAGCACCACCCCTGTGGCTTTGCAGGGTACAGCCCCATCTTCTGGCTGCTTTCACAGGCTGGTGTTGAGTGTCTGAGGCTTTTCCAGGTGCATGGTGCAAGATATGGGTGAATCAGAACCATGGCCCTCTTCCCGCAGCTCCACTAGGCATTCCACCTATAGGCACTCTGTGTGGGGCCTCTGACCCCACGTTTCCATTCTGTACTGCCCTAGCAGAGGTTCTCTGTGAGGGCTCCACCCCTGCAGCAATCTTCTGCCTGGACATTCATGCCTTTTCATACATCTCTGAAATCTAGGCAGAGGTTTTCAAACCTCAGTTCTTGACTTCTGTGCACCCACTGGCTCCACACTATGTGAAAGCTGCCAAGGCCTGGGGCTTGCACCCTCTGAAGCAACTCCCTGAGCTCTATGTTGGCCCCTTTTAGCTACAGCTGGAGCTAAAGCAGCTGGGACACAGGGCACCATGTCCCAAGGCAGCATAGAGCAGAGAGGCCCTGGACCCAGCCCAAGAAACCATTTTTCCCTTCTATGTCTTCAGGCCTGTGATGGGAGGGGCTGTGTGAAGGTCTCTGACATTCCCTGGAGACATTTTCCTCATTGTCTTGGTGATTAACATTTGGCTTCTTGTTACTTATGCATATTTCTGTAGCCCCCTTGAATTTCTCCCCAGAAAGTGGGTTTTTCTTTTCTACCTCATGGTCAGGCTGCAAATGTTCCAAATTTTTATGCTTTGCTTTCTCTTGAACCCTTTGCCACTTAGAAATTTTTCCACCATATACCCTAAATCTTCTCTTTCAAGTTCAGAGTTCCACAGCTCTCTAGGACAGGGGCAAAATGATGCCAGTCTCTTTGCATAGCAAGAGTGACCTTTACTCCAGTTCCCAACAAGTTCCTCATCTGCATGTGAGACTACCTCAGCCTGGACTTTATTGTCCATATTACTATCAGCATTTTGGTGAAAGTCATTCCACAAGTCTCTAGGAAGTTTCAAACTTTCCCACATCTTACTGTCTTCTGAGCCCTCCAAGTCTCTAGGAAGTTTCAAAACTTTTCCGCATTTTCCTATCTTCTTCTGAACCCTCCAAACTATTCCAACTTCTGCCTGTTACCCGGTTTCAAAGTCACCTCCACGTTTTTGGTTATCTTTACAGCAGCACTCTACTCTACCGGTACCAGTTTACTGTATAAGTCTGTTCTCATGCTGCTAATAAAAACATATCCAAGACTGGGCAATTTATAAAGGAAAGAGGTTTAATTGACTCATAGTTCCACATGGCTGCGGAGTCCTCACAATCATGGCAGAAGATGAAGGAAGAGCAAAGGGACATCTTACATGGGAAGTGAGCTTACTGAATATTCAGTTACTGGCTGATGCTGCCTTCCTTGTTCGATGTTTTGATACATGGAATATAAAGCTTTGCAAAAATAGTTAAAGGGAATTGCTGGCCGGATGTGGTGGCTCACACTTGTAATCCCAGTGCTGTAGGAGGTGATATGGTTTGGCTCTGTATTCCCACCCAAATCTCGTCTTGAATTGTAATCCCCACATGTGGAGGGAGGGACCTGTAATCCCTACCTGTCGAGGAAGGGAAGTGATTGGATTTTGGGGGTGGTTCTCCCATGCTGTTCTCATGAGTGAATGTGATGGTTTTATAAATTGTAGTTTTTCCTGCACTCACACTGTCTCCTGCTGCCATGTGAGAAGGTCCAAGCTTGCTTTCCCCTTAGCCTTCTGCCATGATTGTAAGTTTCCTGAGGCCTCCCCAACCATGCAGAACTGTGAGTCAATTAAATATCTTTCCTTTATAAATTACCCAGTCTCAGGTATTTCTTTATAATAGTGTGAGAACAGACTAATCTAGAAGGCCAGGCAGGAGGACTGCTTGAGCCCAGGAGTTTGAGACCGACCGGGGCAACATAGTGAGACCCTGTGTTTCCAAAAAATAAAAAATAAAGTGAAAAAATTAGCCAGGCATAGTGGCACTTACCTGTAGTCCCAGCTACTCGGATGGCTGATGTGGGAAGATTTTTTGAGACCAGGAGTTCAGGTTACAATGAGCTATGATTGCACCATTTCCCCCCAGCCTGGGTACAGAGCAAGACCCTGCCTCTCTCTCTCTCTCTCTCAAAAGGACAAAAAAAAAAAAGCCATTGCTAGTGTAGAAGAGAAAGTTCTATTCTGAGAACTTACAGTGTTCCATGTGTGTGAAGACAGAAGCAGCTTCCTTGAAATTGAAGATCTAGATTTTCATTTTAATTGTAATCATTGACCATTATAATTTGGAAATGTGGGCATAATTTGTCAAAAGATTTATGTCAAAAGAGATTCCTCTTTTGGAGATAGAAAGAAGATAGCCATTTTTGTTGTTCACTTAAGAACTGACCTTTCTTAGCTGGGTGTGGTGGCCCATGCCTGTGATCCCAGCACTTTGGGAGGCGGGGCAGGTGAATTGCTTGAGTCCAGGAGTTTGAGACCAGCCTGGGCAACATGGTGAAACTCTGTCTCTAAACATAAAATTAAAAAAAGAACCAAACTTCCTGTAAGTGGAAGGATAAAAAAAAAAATTATTATACTAGGTTCCAGTAGCAAAATATATTTTCTTGTCATGATACTGATTGATGTGATTGACTCATAGATGCTGACATTTAAGATATTTTCTTTTTTTTTTTTTTTTTTTTTTTTGAGACGGAGTCTCGCTCTGTCGCCCAGGCTGGAGTGCAGTGGCGCAATCTCGGCTCACTGCAAGCTCCGCCTCCCGGGTTCACGCCATTCTCCTGCCTCAGCCTCCCGAGTAGCTGGGACTACAGGCGCCCGCCCCTGCGCCCGGCTAATTTTTTCTATTTTTAGTAGAGACGGGGTTTCACCATGGTCTCGATCTCCTGACCTTGTGATCCGCCCACCTCGGCCTCCCACAGTGCTGGGATTACAGGCGTGAGCCACCACGCCCGGCCTAAGATATTTTCAATGTCCTCTTTCCTTAATAAGCTTTATTCTTGCCTCTCTAAGAGCATCCTTTTTCTTATTCCCGATTGTGCATCTTTTAGGCCAATTTCCAATTTATAATATAACCAGCCACTGAATTCCATGAGGCTGTGAATACCAAGAGGCAGTTTTAAAACATGAAGTGATGCAGCAGTAGGGCCCTCTTCTGGCCTCCTCCGGATCTTCTGGGAGACTGAGTACTCTCCACCAATCAGGCAATAGGTGTGACATGCTAAGAAGGCCCAATGCCTCAAATTCACTGCAATAAAAAGAATGATTTTTTTTTTTTTTTTTTTGAGACAGAGTCTCGCTCTGTCATCCAGGTCCAGGCTGGAGTGCAGTGGTGCACTCTCTGCTCACTGCAGCCTCTACCTCTGCCTCTGGAGTTCAAGCAATTCTCCTGCCTCAGCCTCCCAAGTAGCTGGGATTACAGGCTCCTGCTACCATGCTTAGCTAATTTTTGTATTTTTAATAGAGACAGTGTTTCACTATGTTGGCCAGTCTGGTCTCAAACTCCTGACCTCAAGAAATCTACCCTCCTAGGCCTCTCAGAGTGCTGGGATTGCAGACATGAGCCACTGCACTGGCCAAAAGAATGATTCTTCTGTGAGGAGGATGCCACTACTCAAATCTCCCCTTCTACTGGGTTAACACTATTCAGAAAACACTCAAGTGAACTCAATCCTTATTGAAGGATAAAATTGATTGAGTATATCTATATTTTTTACTTTTGATGTTTTTGTCTTGCAAACTTATAGAAGCATAGAGAAGAACAAAAATTCCTGCACCCTCAATTCCACCACTCAGAAATTTTCAGCAGTAGCATTTGGTGTTCATTATTCTATTTATATACACTGTACATGTGGATACAGGGCAAGCAGTAATTTCATAAAATAGAATCAGATCAATATGTTCCTTTTAGTATTAACTTTAGTTTTATATGAAATTAGGAAGAAAAGGAAACAAGTGAATTTATAGGAATTGTTGAACTTATATAAACGTTTCTTCACCTCAAGAGTTATTGGTTTTTAAAAGATCGTTTTAAGGTTATGAGAAAAGACTAGGAAGATATTAAGAAACTGAAATCTTTGTGTGTGTTTTATAACTCCATGTCTCCATTTTTGACAGTACTGAATGACTCCTTATTATAAAGATGAAGAAATTAACACTCTGAACACCTCTCCCCACCTCTTTTCCCCTCCCCACCTCTCAACTACTATTTTTACTGTGTCAATGTTTATAACATTTACATTCTATTCGGCAACCATAATTTCCACAGTTATTTCATTCAAGTCCTATTTTTAAAAACCTTCAAACGCTAAAGATTGTAACATATTTCTTAGTGACATTCCTTCTGCACCCCACTTAGGATTTTGCCCTTCTGGAGCTGGTCCCTCCCAGCTGCCTTCTACACTGCCTATTCCTTTCATTATTTCTTCTTAAGTTGGTTTCAGTGTGGCCTGGACCAAAGGGCATCTTTCCTGGTCTGTCCTATGTTTTCTTTTCCTTTTTCTTCAATATTTACTCAATTAACTTCCTGAGAATTTCTTATTCTATGAGAATAGACTAATTAAACATGTTTGTAGTTTGCCATTTGGTAAAATCTATTTTTTTTTTTAAATTACTCAATTAACTTCCTGACAATATCTTACTCTATAAGAATAGATTCTTTAAACATATTTATGGTTTACTATTTGGTAAATCATTTTTTCAATATTATTTAGCTAACTTCCCAAGAATATATTATTTTATGAAAATAGATACTTTAAACATATTTGTGGTTTACCATTTGGTAAAATCTGACAGTTGATAATAAAAGCAGGTACCTATTTTTAAAACACTGGCATAATTGTTTGAGGAGTAGAGACATTCTTGTATTTATTTATTTTTATCTTTATTTCTCCATAAGTTATTGGGTACAGGTGGTATTTGGTTACATAACTAAGTTCTTTAGTGGTGATTTGTGAGATTTTGGTGCACCCATCACCCGAGCAGTATATACTGCACCCTGTTTGTAGTCTTTTATCTCTTGCCCAACTCCCATCCATCCCCGTAAGTCCCCAAAGTCCATTGTATCATTCTTATGCCTTTGCTTTCTCATAGCTCAGCTCCCACATTTCAGTGAGAACATACAACGTTTGGTTTTCCCTTCCTGAGTTACTTCACTTAGAATAACAGTCTCCAATCTCATCCGGGTCACTGCAAATGCCGTTAATTCATTCCTTTTTATGGCTGCATAGTATCCCATTGTATGTATATACCAGAGTTTCTTTATCCACTCGTTGATTGATGGACATTTGGGTTGGTTCCATGATTTTGCAATTGCGAATTTTGCTGCTACAAACGTGCATATGCAAGTGTCTTTTTCATATAATGTCTTCTTTTCCTCTGGGTAGATACCCAGAAGTGGGATTGCTGGATCAAATGGTAGTTCAACTTTTGGTTCTTTAAGGAATCTCCACACTGTTTTCCATAGTGGCTGTACTAGTTTACATTCCCACCAGCAGTGTAGAAATGTTCCCTGATGACTGCATTCATGCCAGCATCTACTGTTTTTTTTTTTTTTTTTTAATTTATTTATTTTTTTTTATTTTTCGATGATGGCCATTCTTGCAGGAGTTAGATGGTATCGCACTGTGATTTTGATTTGCATTTCCCTGATCATTAGTGATGTTGAGAATTTTTTAATGTTCGTTGGCCATTTGTATATCTTCTTTTGAGAATTGTCTGTTCATGTCCTTAGCCCACTTTTGGATGGGATTTTTTTCTTACTGATTTTTCAGTTTGTTGTAGATTCTGGATATTAGTCCTTTGTCAGATGTATAGATTATGAAGATCTTCTTCCACTCTGTGGGTTGTCTGTTTACTTTCCTGACTGTTCCTTTTGCAGTGAAAGAGGTCTTTAGTCCCAACAATTTATCTTTGCTTTTATACATTTGCTTTTGGGTTCTTGGTCATGAAATCCATGCCTAAGCCAATGTCTAGAAAAAGTTTTCCAATATTATCTTCTGGAATTTTTATACTCTCAGGTCTTAGATTTAAGTCCTTAATCCATTTTGAGTTGATTTTTGTATAAGGTGACAGATGAGGATCCAGTTTCATTTTCCCACATGTGGCTAGCCAGTTATCCCAGCACCATTTGATGAAAAGGGTGTCCTTTCCCCATCTTATGTTTTTGTTTGCTTTGTTGAAGATCAGTTGGCTGTAAGCATTTGGGTTTATTTCAGGGTTCTCTATTCTGTTCTATTGGTCTATGTGGCTATTTTTATACCAGTACCATGCTATTGTACTATGTTGACTATGGCTTTATAGTATAGTTTGAAATCAGGTAAGGTGATGCCTCCGGATTTGTTCTTTTTACTTAGTTTTGCTTTGGCTATGTAGGGTCTGTTTTGGTTCCATATGAATTTTAGAACTGTTTTTTCTAATTCTGTGAAGAATGATGGTGGTTTCTTGATCGGGATTGTGTTGAAATTTTAGATTGCTTTTGGCAGTATGGTCATTTTCACAACATTGATTCTACCCATCCATGAACACAGGATATGTTTTGATTTGTTTGTGTTGTTTCTAATTTATTTCAGCAGTTTTTTGTAGTTTTCCTTGTAGAGGTATTACCCCTCCTTGGTTAGGTATGTTTCTAAGTATTTTATTTTTTTTGCAGCTATTGTAAAAGTGGTTGAGTTCTTGATTTCATTCTCCACTTGGTCGCTGTTGGTATATAGAAGAGCTACTGATTTGTGTACATTAATCTTGTATCCAGAAAATTTGCTGAATTCTTTTATCAGTTCTAGGAGCTTTCTGGGGGAGTCGTTAGGGTTTTCCAGGTTATCGTCAGCAAACAGTGACAGTTTGACTTCCTCTTTACTGATTTGGATGCCCTTTATTTCTTTCTCTTGTCTTATTGTTCTAGCTAGGACTTCCAGTACTGTGTTGAAGAGGAGTGGTGAGAGTGGGCATCCTTGTCTTGTTCCAGTTTTCAGAGAGAATGCTTTCAACTTTTCCCTGTTCAGTATTATGTTGGCTGTGTGTTTGTCACAGATGGTTTTTATTACACTGAGGTATGTCCTTTGTATGCCGATTTTTCCGAGAGTTTTAATCATAAAGATGTTGGATTTTGTCAAATGCTTTTTCTGCATCTATTGAGATGATCATGTGATTTTTGTTTTTAATTCTTTTTATGTGTGTATCATATTGATTGACTTGCCTATGTTAAACCATCCCTGCATCCCTGGTATGAAACCTACTTGATCATGATGGGTTATCTTTTTGATATATTGTTGGTTAGCTAGTATTTTGTTAAGGATTTTAGCATCTATGTTCATCAAGGATATTGGTCTGTAGTTTTCTTTTTTGGTTATGCCCTTTCCTGGTTTTGGTATAGGGTGATGCTGGCTTCAGAGATTTAGGGAGGTTTCCCTCTTTCTCTATCTCGTAGAATGGTGTCAAAAGGATTGGTACCAATTCTTTTAATGTCTGGTAGAATTCTGCTGTGAATCTGTCTGATCCTGGAATTTTTTTTTTGTTGGTAATTTTAAAATTACCATTTCAGTCTTGCTGCTTGTTATTGGTCTGTTTCGGGTATCTAACTCTTCCTAATTTAAGCTAGGAGAGTTGTATTTTTTCCAGGAATTTACCCATCTCTTCTGGATTTTCTAGTTATGTGTGTAAAGGTGTTCATAGTAGCCTTGAATAATCTTTTGTATTTCAGTGGTGTCAGTTGTAATATCTCCCATTTCGTTTCTTAATGAGGTTGTTTGGATTTTCTCTCTTCTTTTCTTGGTTAATCTTGCTAATGGTCTATCAATTTTATTTATCTTTTCAAAGAACCAGCTTTTTGTTTCATTTAGCTTTTGTATTTTTTTTTGTTTGTTTCAATTTCATTTACTTCTGCTCAGATCTTGGTTAGTTCCTTTCTTTTGCTTAGGTTAAGTTTGGTTTGCTCTTTTTTCTCTAGTTCCTTGAGGTGTGACCTTAGAAAGTCAGATTTTGCACTTTCAGTCTTTTTCAGGTAGGCATTTGGGGCTATGAACTTTCCTCTTAGCATCACTTTTGCTGTATCCCAGAGGTTTTGATAGGGTGTATCATTATCATTGTTCAGTTTGAAGAGCTTTTAAATTTCCATCTTGATTTCATTTTTGACCCAATGTTCATTCAGGAGCAGGTTATTTAATTTCCACGTATTTGCATGGTGTTGAATATTCCTTTTGGAGTTGATTTCCAGTTTTATTCCACTGTGGTCTGAGAGAGTGCTTGATATAATTTCAATTTTCTTAAATTTATTGGTGCTCATTTTCGGGCCTATTATATGGTCTATCTGGAGAAAGTTCCATGTGCTGTTGAATAGAATGTGTATTCTGCAGTTGTTGGGTGAGATATTCTGTATATAACTGTTAAGTCCATTTGTTCCAACATGTAGTTTAAATCCATTATTTCTTTATTGACTTTCTGTCTTGATGACCTGTCTAATGCTGTCAGTGGAGTATTGAAGTCCCCCACTATTATTGTGTTGCTGTCTATTTGTCTATTGTGTCATTTCTTAGGTCTATTAGTAATTGTTTTATAAATTCGGGAGCTCCAGTGTTAGGTGCATATATGTTTAGGATTGTGATATTTTCCTGTTGGACAAAGCCTTTTCCTATTATATAATGTCCCTCTTTGTCTTTTTAAACTGCTCTTGCTTTAAAGTTTGTTTTGTCTGATAGGCGAATATCTAACCCCTGCTCACTTTTGGTGTTCATTTGCATGAAATGCCTTTTTTCACCCCTTTATATTAAGTTTATTGAGTCCTTATGTGTTAGGTGAGTTTCCTGAAGGCAGCAGATAGTTGCTTGGTGAGTTCTTATCCATTCTGCCATTCCGTATCTTTTAAGTGGAGCATTAAGCCATTTACATTCAATGTTAGTATTGAATTATGAGGTACCGTCGCATTCATCATGTTATTTGTTGCTTCTGTACCTTTGTTTTTGCTTTTTAACTTGTATTTTTGTTTTATAGGTCCTGTGAGATTTATGCTTTAAAGAGGTTCTATTTTGATGTGTTTCCAGGATTTGTTTCAAGATTTAGAGCTCCTTTTAGCAGTTCTTGTAGTGGTGGATTGGTAGTGGCAAATTCTCTCAGCATTAGTTTGTCTGAAAAAGATTGCATTTTTCCTTCATATATGATGCTTACTTTCACTTGATGCAAAATTGTTGACTGATAATTGTTTTGTTTGAGGAGGCTGAAGATAGGGCCCCAATCCCTTCTAGCTTGTAGGGTTTCTACTGAGAAATCTGCTGTTAATCTGATAGGTGTACCTTTATAGGTTACCTGGTGCTTTTGTTCACAGCCCTTAAGGTTCTTTCCTTCGTCTTAACTTTGGATAACCTGATGACAATGTGCCTAGGTGTTTTGTGATACATTTTGCAGGTGTTCTTTGTACTGTTGTATTTGGATGTCTAGATCTCTAGCAAGGCTGGGAAAGTTTTCCTCAATTACTCCCACAAATATGTGTTCCAAACTTTTATATTTCTTTTCTTTCTCAGGAACATCGCTTATTCTTAGGTTTGGTCGTTTAACATAATCCAAGACTTCTTGGAGTCTTTGTTCACATTTTCTTATTCTTTTTTCCTGTGTCTTTTTTGGATTGGGTTAATTTGAAGACCTTGTCTTTGAGCTCTGAATTTATTTCTTCTACTTGTTCAGTTCTATTGGTGAGGCTTTCCAGAGCATTTTGCATTTCTAAAGTACGTCCAATGTTTCCTGAAATTTTGATTTTTTTATTTATGTTATCTATTTCTGTGAATATTTACCCCTTCACTTCTTGTATCATTTTTTGGATTTCCTTGCATTGGATTTCGCCTTTCTCTGGTGCCTCCCTGATTAGCTTAATAACTAACATCCTGAATTCTTTTTCAGGTAAATCAGGGGGATTTCTTCTTGGTTTGGATCCATTGCTGGTGAAGTAGTGTGATTTTTGGGGGATGTTAAAGAGCCTTGTTTTGTCAAATTACCAGAGTTAGTTTTCTGGTTTCTTCTCATTTGAGTAGGCTCTGTCAGAGAGAAGGTCTAGGGCTGAAGGCTGTTGTTCAGATTCTTTAGTCCCACAAGGTGTTCCCTTGATGTAGTACTCTCTCCCTTTCTCTATGGATGTGGCTTCCTGTGAGCCAAGCTGCAGTGATTGTTATCTCCCTTCTGGGTTGAGCCCCAGAGCAAGTCTACCTGGCTCCGAGCTGGTACTGGGGTTTGTCTGCACAGAGTCCTGTGATATGAACCATCTATGGGTCTCTCAGCTGTGGATACCAGTGCCTATTTCAGTGGGGGTTGCAGAGGGGTGAAATGTACTTTGTGAGGGTTCTTAGCTTTGGTGGTTTAATGCTCTGTTTTTGTGCTGGTTGGCCTCCTGCTGGGAGGTGGTGCTTTCCAGAGAGCATCAGCTGTGATAGTATAGAGAGGAACCAGTGGTGGTCGGGGCCCTAGAACTCCCAAGATTATATGCCCTTTGTCTTCAGCTACCAGGGTGGTTAGGGAAGGCCCATCAGGTGGGAGCAGGGCTAGGCATGTCTGAACTCAGATTCTCCTTGGGTAGGTCTTGCTTTGGCTGCTGTGGGGGATGGGGTTGATGTTCCCACATCAATGGAGTTGTGAATGTAGGAGGATTATGGCTGCCTCTGTGGAGTCATGCAGGTTGTCAGGGAAGTGGGGGAAAGCTGGTGGTCATGGGCATCACCCAGCTCCCACACAAACCAAAGGGCTGGTCTCACTCCCATGGTGCTCACACTAACAGCCTCGAGTATGTTTCCAGGCAGTGGGTGAGCAGGGCCTGAGAACTTGTCCCAGGCTACCCACCACCCAGCTGTGAAAAAAAAGGGCTGGGTTCTTCCCCCACCTGTGGAGTCTGCACACCAGTTTCATGCCTTCCCCCGAGTTCTAGCCAGGAGACTTCTCATCCAGTTCAAATTTTTACAAAGTTCAGCTGGAGATTTCCTTCTCCCTGTGGCATTTTCCCCCCACTCCTCTGGCTGCCCTTTCCAAGGATCCCTGTGGTGCCAGGCAGGAATGAACTGCTTGGGGACCCATGGAGCTCCCAAGGTCTTTCCTGCTCCTTCCTCTACCCCTGTATTTCGTTCAGCTCTCTAGATTGACTCAGCTCCAGTTGAGGTCGGAAACTTCTCCCACAGACAGACCTTCAGTTTCCCCAGTGGGGGTTGTGTTCAGGAGAGGAGGAACTCCTTTTTCCACTTCCACAATTGGGACACTCACAGTATTTGGGGTGTCTCCCAGGTCCTGTAGGAGCAGTCTGCTTCCTTCACAGGGTCTGTGGGTCCTCTCAGGATTCATGATTTGTTCTTGCAGTTGATCTGGAGGTAAAACTCACAATGCGAGCCTCTGCATGCTGCTCTGTCTGACCAAGTCAGAGCTGCAATCTAGTCCTGCCTCCTGTCTGCGATGATTGTATTTTATAGTTTAAAAAATGCTTTATTTTATTTGCAAGAACAGATCCTCTTTATATGTAGCTTAGCAAATGTAGACAAACAGAAAGAAAACAGTAAGTCTTTCCCACAATTCTATTATCCAAGGATAAGAATTCTTAAATATCTTAGACACTAGGTTATTTGGTATTCTTACAATTTTTTTCTATTCACGGAAAAATACCTATTTGTCTTTAAAAATAGCAATATGATTATACTACAATATTGTTTGTAACCTGATTTTTAAACTCAATATATTGGAAAATATTTTCATTTATTGTTTTAAAAAAGTGTAGCTTTCTATATAATTCAGAAAATGTCAGAATCAGGATGCCCTGAAAAAATAATCCCTTTTATTTTAAAAAGGATCCAAGAACTTTACCTGCATTATTAATTTTATCAAATACACACACACGCTCAAAAGTGTGAAGTAGTGAGGAGCATCGGTAACTTGTTTTATTCTTTTTTTCAGAATAAGATCTGAGACAGATAATTACTTTCATAGAAATAGTGATTGTGGGATTTTCTGACTTCAAGTGTCTCTTTCCTTAAAATACAACTCTTCCCCCCACATCAATGGTTATTTGCATATATCATGGGAAAACACTTTCTGATATTTCATAAAAGCTTCTCGATATCTCAAATGCACAGTGATAGCTAGGGAAAACTTTTTATATTTTATCTGCCCCGGTTTCACCATTGTTTAGTGAAAGCCTAATCTGTGGTATGAGAACACATTTTAGTGTAAATTAATTTCACTGACCATTCAACCCCCACAGTAGTGGTTATGCATCTATAGACCATGCTTGGAGTTGAAGACTCTGGAGTAACTCTGAGGTCCACAGGTAGAGAGACTTCTGCTGATATGGATGGAGGTTGCATAAGGATCTAGGCACTTTTATTTACTTTGGACTAACTATGTCGATCAAATGGAAAGAAAGAAATGTGTGAGTGCCTGTATTAGTTTTCCACGGCTGCCATAACAAAGTACCATAAACTGGGTGACTAACAACAATAGATGTGCATTCTTTCACAGTCCTGGATGCTGCAAGTCCAAAATCAGGTGTCAGTAAGGCCATGCTCCCTCTGAGAGTCTAAATAGAATCCTTCCTTGCCTCTTCCTAGCTTTAATGGTGGCCATTGATCTTTGGTGTTCCTCGACTTGCAGCTGCATAGTTCCAATCTCTGCCTCCATCTTCATGTGGCATGCTTCCCTTGTATCTTCACACTGTCTTCTTACATAGACAGCAGTCCTGTAGGATTAAGGACCCACCCTCCTCAAGTATGACCTTGTTTTAACTAATTACATCTGCAATGGTCCTATTTCCAAATAAGTTGCATTCTGAGGTACTGGGGTAGTTAGGACTTCAATATATCTTTTTGGAGGACAAGATTCAACCCATGACAAATAGCATAACAAATGTCCCTTAAATACTAGCTTTGGTGACACTGGAGGAATAAAATGAAAAAGAGAAAGAAATACTAGGTTTGGATGTAAAGATTCATAAAGTAATGGTGAATGTCACAGCAGCCAATACTATGCTTTTCTTGCCTTTGTCCAAATCTACACTTTCTTGATGACAGTGAGGAAAAGGGCAAAGGAAATGATATGATATTTGGTTTTCTGAGAAATAATGACCCTTATAAGGTCTAGTTGTCAGAGGTCACTTTTAAAAATAACTACGAAGCTTGTCATTAGTATAGCCTTTTACAGTTTACAAAATGCTGTCAGAGACAGTATCACTTTGATCCTGATAACATTCCTGTGAATTGGATAATGCAGGTATTACCATTTTCTCCATTTTACAAAAGTGGAATCAGATTAAAGCAGGTTCCACAGCTGATAAATTGTGGCCTCGTAACATCAGATTACTTTTTCATACTACCCACCATACCTCAGGAAATGCAAAAAATCACTCTCTTTTCTGTGGCGTCCCGCATTATATTTTGCAGGTATATACAGCTATTTCCTTAGGACACATCAACCTGGGACAGTTGTGGGAAAGCAATAGAATAATAAACCCATCAATTCTTGGGAATGGCTGAGAAACGTTCTCCCCAGATTTTTCAAGTGCCTAGGTGTTTCCAGATGGCTTTAGGGTTTTCTGTTCAATCAGCAAATTTAACGTGGAGCCTATGCTTTTCTTCAAGGCTTTCTCTCCACGTTTAAGGAATTATGTGCACACATTAATTTATACAGGCTGCCTTAGTCTATTTGGAGTGCTGTAACAAAAGACCTTAGACTGGGTAATTTACAAACAACAGACATTTATTGCTCACAGTTGTGGCAGCTGGGAAGATCAAGGCACCAGCAGATTCAGGGTCTAGCGACAGCTTTCTGTTTCATAGAGAGCACCTTTTTGCTGTGTCCTCACATCGTGGTAGGGAAGGAATGAGCAAGTCTCGTTAGGGCTCTTTTATAAGGACACTAATCTCATTTATGAGAGTAAAGCCTTTGTGACCTAATTACCTTTTAAAGGCCCTACCTTCTAATACCGTCACCTTGGAGGTTAGGATTTTATATTGGTCTGTTTGTGCTGTGATACAGTTTATATGTGTGACCTCTCCAAATTTCATGTTGAAATTTGATAGCGAGTGTTGGAGATGGGGCCTGGTGGGAGGTGTTGGAGTCGTGGGGGCCTATCCTTCATAAATAACTTGGTGCCTTCCCTGCAGTAATGAGTGTGTTCTCACCCTATTAGTTTACCTGAGAGCTGGTTGTTTGAAAGGCTGTGACACATCTCCTCTCTCTCTTGCTCTCTTTCTTGCCATGTGACATGCCTGCTCCTCTGTTGCCTTCCATCATAACTGGAAGCTTCCTGAAGTCCTTACCAGAAGCAGATGCCAGTGCCATGCTTCTTGTAAGCTTGGAGAATTGTGAGCCAAATAAACTTCTTTTTCTTATAAGTTATCTAGCCTCAGATATTCCTTTATAGCAACACAAAATGGACTAAAACATGCTGGTATAACAAAATACTACACACTGGGTAATCGTAAACAGATAAATGTATTTCTCACAGTTATGAAGGCTGAGAAGTCCAAGATCAGGCTGCTCATAGGTTCAGTGTCTGGTGAGGGCCTAGTCTTTGCTTCCCAGATGGTGTCTTGTACCCTGTGCCCTCACATGATGGAAAAGATAGAAGCACCAAAGGGAAGGAAGCAACTCTCTTGCGTTTGTTTTAATAAGGTCATTAATGTCATTCATGAGGGCTCTGCCCTCAGGACTTAATCCCCTCCTAAAGGCCCCACCTCTTAATGCTATCACATGAGTGATTAAGTTTTAATGTATGAATTTTGGGGAACACATTCAGACCATAGCTTTCTACCCCTGACCCCTCAAATTCCTGTCCTCACACGTAGAATGTATTCATTCTATCCCAATAGCCACAATTAACTCATTCTAGCATCAACTCAAAAATTTTTATCTAAATTAGATATAGAAGACTTAAGATAGGATTCATCCTGAGACAAATTATCTTTCCAGCTGTGAACCTATAAAATTAAACAAGTTATGTTTCCAAAATACAATTGTGGTACAGGTATAGGATAGCAAAAGGAATAAACTGGAAAGAAGAAAGGAGTAACTGGCCCCAAGTAAGTCCAACATACAGCAGGGCAAACAACACTAAACCTTGAAGGAGACTCATCTTTGACTCCATGCCCTGCCTTCTGGACACACTGGGGCAGGGGTTGGGTGCCTGAGGCCCCAGGCAGCTCTGCCACCATGGCTTTGCTGAGTTTAGCTCACTCACCAGCTCTCAGGGGTTGGAGTTGGGTGCCTGCAGCTCTCCCACACTGGCACTACATGCTGGTAGTTATATAGGACTGGAGTCTTGCAGGACATCTTGCCCTCATGGCTCCACTAAGTACAGCTCTACTGGGGGCTCTCTGGGGTGGTTTCAACCCCATAGTTTTGCTAGGCATTGCCATGGCTCAGACTCTGTGGTGGCCCTGCCTCTGTGGCAGTTCTTTGACTGGGCCTCAAGACTCTTGGAGGCATTCTTTGAAATCTAGGTAGAGGTACTTACGTCTCCATAGCTTCTCTACTCTGCATGCTTGCAGAGTTAGCACTACATGGATGCTACCAAGGCTTACCTTTTGTGTCCTCTGGAGTGACAGCTGAAGCCACAGTTGGCTTTGCTTGAGCCACAGCTGGGGCAGCCAAGGGGTACTTCACCAGAATGTGTGGAGCAGAGACTTGAGAGCTCTGTACAGTGAAACTCAAGGTCCTGCCGGAGCCCGGGTCCTTCCTTTGAAACCATTCTGTTCTTAAGGCCCTGGAACTCTGGGCCTGTGATGGAAGTAACAGTACTTATAATCTCTGAAATGCCTTCAGGGTCATTCTTCCATTGTGTTGATGAACAGCATCTGTCTTTTTTCTGTCCATACTAATTCCTTATCAAACAGTAGCTTGGCCATGCCCTTGGTATTCACTTCCAAACATACTTTGTTATTCCTCACAATCTGGCCAGGCTGAAAATTTTCCACATCTTTAAATTCTTCTTTTTTTAAAAAATTGTAAATTCTGTCTTTAATTCATTTTCTTCTGGCATTTTACTCTTAGCAGTCAAGTGAAGCCAGATAACTACTCCAATACTTTGCTTAGAATTTTTTCCACCAAATATCCTAGTTCTTTGCTCACAATTTCTGCCTTGCACAAGGCATTAGGACGTGGATACAATTCAACCCAGTTCTTTGCAACTTTATAACAGGGGTAGTCTTTCCTCTAAGAAAGACATTTCTGTTACACGTTTCTGTGTAAGACCTCATCGTAATTGTCCTCCCTTCCTTTATTCCTTCCTTTCTTCCTTCCTTTCTTTTTTGAGACTGAGTCTCACTCTGTCACCCAGGCTGGAGTGCAGTGGTGCAATCTCTGCTCACTACAACCTCCACCTCCCGGGCTCGAGTGATTCTCTTGCCTCAGCCTCCTGAGTAGCTGGGATTACATGCACCCGCCACCACGCCCAGCTAATTTTTGTATTTTTGGTAGAGATGGGGTTTCACCATGTTGGCCAGGCTGGTCTCAAACTCCTGACCTCAAGTGATCCACCCACCTTAGCTTCCCAAAGTGCTGAGATTATGGGCATGAGCCACTGCACCTGGCCTACTGTCCATATTTCTATCAACATTCTTATCGTGACCACTTAAGTAATCTCTGAGAAGATTTAGGCACTCCCTATAACTCTCCTCTTCTTCTGAGCCCTCACCAGAATAGCTGTTTATGGTTCGGCCTCTACTCATGATCCAGTTCCAAAGATGCTGCCACATTTTTAGATATTCATCATAATGGCACAGCACTCACAGTACCAATTTTTGTCTTAGTCCATTTGTGTTGCCATAACAAAATACCACACACTGGGTGATTTATAAACAGATACACTTATTGCTCACAGTTATAGAGGCTGGAAAGTTCAAGATCAAGGTGCTGGTAGGTGCAGTGTCTGGTGAGGGCATGGTCTTTGCTTCCAAGATGGTGGCTTGAATACTGCGTCCTTGCATAGTGGAAAGGATGTGAAGGCAAAAGGGAGGGAGACAGCTTCCTTACGCCTTTTTTATAAGGCTATTCATCTCATTCATGAGATTTCAACATGTGAATTTTGGGGGAACACAAATATTCAGCTCATAGTATCCTCTATATCTTACACAAAAGGTAGCATACATACTACAGTCTTTTAGACCTTGCTTTTTTTACTCAACAATGTATCTTGGAAGTCTTAACAGTGTATTGAGATCTTCTTCATTCTACGTTACACTACATAGTTTACTGTTATATTAATGTGCTATTAATTATTTAACTTATTCTCTATTGAAGGGCATCAGGGTTGTTCTAAGTTATTATTATACACAATGCTGGGGGGAAATCATATACACACATCATTTAGTTAAGTACTTATGCAAGTATATCTAGGACAAATTCCCAGAAATGAGATTGCTGGGTCAAAGGATAAATGCATTTGTTATTTTGATAATTCTTGCCAATTGTCCTCCATAGTAGTTGGGCAAATTTGCACTCCTTGGTGCATGGTATGTGTTTCCCCAAAACTTTTGCCAGTATGGTACATTGTCAAAATTTTAGATTATTTCCTCAACTTTCTTATGATGAATAAAGTGAGCATCTTCTCATATTTTTAAGGGCCATTTATATTTTCTTTACCATTAACTGTTAATGTCCTTTGCCATTTTCAACCAGATTATTGGTTGTTTTTACATTTAGATGCATATTATGGTATTTAATTATCTTAAGTATACAACTAGCAGAGGTTCAATGCAAAAAAAAGTTAGAAAATAAGAAATGCAAATAACTTTTGAAATATAAAATTACCCTGATAACTCTCCAAATGTAATATATGACTTTTAGGCCTAATTCTGTGTATATGCACATTCATTTTTGTAATATGGCATTATATTATACAATTGTTAATTGTTAAGTAATCCCTTTTTTCACTTAAGAAATCACGAACACCTTCTTTTTTTTTTTTAATGAGACGAAATATTGCTCTGTCACCCAGGCTGGAGTGCAGTGGGCTGATCTTGGCCCACTGCAACCTCTGCCTCTCAAGTTCAAGCGATTCTCCTGCCTCAGCCTCTGAGTAGTGGGGACTACAGGTGTGTGCCACCACACCTAGCTAATTTTTGTATTTTTAATAGAGATAGAATTTTGCCATGTTGGCCAGGCCAATCTCGAACTCCTGACCTCAGATGATCCACTCACCTTGACCTCCCAAAGTGCTCGGATTGCAGGCAAGGGCCACCATGCCCAGCACATCAACTTCTTTAGCAACCTAAAATCTTTCTAGAGGCAGGGGATGCTTGATGCTGGAAGGATGCAACAAGTTCATGCCCACAGGAAACGAAATGCTTTATACACCAAGGAGACCAAGAACAAACACCAAGTTTAAGTCATGTGAAAGGAAATTAAATCTTGAGACCCCAAGCTCACATAGCCAAAGGGAAAAGTCAAGCTGGGAACTGAGTCATGCAAAGCTGCCTTCCCCTTTTGGTTCCTAAATAAGATGGCTACGAAATGAAAAGCTACACACCTCCCTCATATTTTGCCCACAAGAAAATTCCTAGTGATCTGTTACAGTTTCACCATGGCAATGTAAATTGATAGCTTATCTTTACAGGTGCAGTCACCTGGCCCACCAGACACAAATGCGTATCTGATTGTTTCCCTGCCCCATTTGGTCTATTTTTTATCTTATGTAAAATGCAGATTCTCTGCATTTTTCCTCTGCAACATTTGTTTGTGTCATCTTATGTAAAAAATGCAGATTCGCTAAGCCAAAGGCGTGAATAACTATTTTTTCCTGCCCCCCCTCCTTACATGAAAATTGTGTACTTCTCTATTTCCTGCCCTTTCCCCTTTAAATTTGGAGCCCTCAAAATCATCTTCAGAGAAAGGCATAGACTTGTCTCTTGGGCATGTCCTTAACTTTGGCGAATATGTCTCCTAAAATGACTGAGACTTGTCTCGTCATTTTTTTCTTGATTTACAGTCAGAAGCAGGAGCAATGATAGGATCTAAAAGGTGAGGTAAGAATTCAAAGATGAGATACTGGCAGGTACAGGTTAGACCAAGAAAGGGAGAGGAGAGATCCTGGGTTGGACAATTGTCTCAGAATATGGGTTAATCAGTACTGAGCTCAGTGTGGATTCTCATCTGTGTCAGGATAGACTAGGGGCTGAGGCAGGGGTCACATTAGCTTGGTCCCAATCAAGTATTCCAATTCTGCCTTACATGTTACTGGAAAGCGGTCCTGATCCAGACCCCAAGAGAAGGTTCTTGGATTTCACACAAGAAAGAATTCAGGGCCAGTCCACAGTTCAAAGCAAAAGCAAATTATTAAGAAAGTAAAGTGGTGAAAAGGCAGCTGCTCCATTGACAGAGTAGGATGTTCCCGAAAGTAAGAGGAGGAACGCATCCACCCTAGGTACAATACTCATATATATGAGGAGATGTATTCTGCTACAAAGGTTTGTGATAAAGGATTAATATTCTTAATTACTGTATTTTGCAAGAATCAATATTATCTTTAAAGCAAAATTAGGAATGCCTTTGTTCTCCAGATATTGGGATATCTGGACACTCCCAAGTCTGGGTCTGTTTTAGTAAACATTATACATTTGTTCCCATAACCATCAACATCTAGAGGCTAGGAATGTTTAATTTTCTGGGAATGCAGCCCAGCAAGTCTCAGCCTCATTTTCCTAGCCCTCACTTAAAATGGAGTTGCTCTGGTTCGAAATCCTCTGACATAAATATTTAAAGAGTAATTTCACCAGCACTATATACCACTTCCTACAAAGAGAAGTTAAAGATAATCATTAAGTTACATATATTATCTGGGGATTTGTGATATATAATTTTCTTAGTCCGTCTCTTGTTACCTTTCATCAGTAAAGACATAAAACACATCATTCAAATATGCAAGATAATTTTTATTTTAATTTTGCCTCTTGCCTTGTGGTTCGTATCAGGAAATTTATTATAGCCTTGTGCTTTTGCTCTTCTCCTATGGCTCTGTGTGTGTTGGAGTGTTCCCCTCTGCACCACACACATTCTTTTTGTATTCCCAGTGGTTTTCAAAGTGCATTCAGTGCTATCACCTGATAGAAATTCCTAGAAATGCTATCACCTGCATTTCTAGGAATTTCTTAGAAATGCAAATACTCAAGCTCCACCTCAAATCTTATGAATAAGAAACTCTGTGGGTGTCAGCAATCTGCGTTTTAACAAGCTTGCCAGGTGATCATGTGGTATAATCAGGTCTGATAATTGCTGGTGTAGAGCAATAGTCCTTCAATATTTTTGTGAGGAGAAACTACAATGAAATTTTGGATGGAAAGCAGAGAGGGGCTTTTCATTTAACCTTCTGGCAATACTGTGAGACAGGTGTGTTTATTCTCAACTTCTAGCTGAGGAAACAGAGGCCAGCCCAGACTGGTAAAGTAATTTGCTCAGCTTTTAACGGCTGAAGCTGGGATTTCAACCAAGGTATGCTGCCTTCAGAAGAGAGAGGGAAGATGAGGAGGACAGAGAGAGAAATATGGATGTATGTGTTTCTGTTTGTATGTCTGTGTGTATATCAAGGAGAAACGAAGAAGCTCTGTGCATTAATATAGCTAAGGTCCTGGCCCCTACCTCACACTATATACAAAAATTAACTGAGATCGGGAGCGGTGGCTCATGCCTGTAATTACGGTGCTTTGGGAGGCCTAGTGGGAAGGATTGCTGAGGCCAGGAGTTCAAGATCAGGCTTTGCAACATAGCAAGACCCTGTCTTTACAAAAAATAAAGAAAAAAGTAGCCATGCATGGTGATGCATACCTGTAGTCCCAGCTACTTGGGAGGCTGAGACAGAAGGATTGCTTGAGACCAGGAGTTCAAGACTGCAGTGAACTGTGATTGTGCCACTGTACTCCAGCCTGGGCAACAGAGTAAGACCATCTGTTAAAAAAATTTAATTCAAAATGAATCTAAAATTATAAAACTCTTGGAAGAAAATAAATATAGGGGTAAGTCTTTGTGACCTTGGATTAGGCAATGGTTTCTTGGATGTGACACAAAAAACACAACCAACAAAATAAAAAATAAATTGAATTTCATCAAAATTAAAAATTTTGTGCTGCAAACAATATTATTAAGATAGTAAAATTAGCCCACAGAGTGGGGAAAATATTTGTAAATCATATATCTGATATATGATATGATAAGGAACCTGTATCTTGAATATATAAAGAATTCTTACCATTCAACAATAAGAAACAAATAACTCATTTAAAAAATGGAGGCCGGGTTTGGTGGCTCATGCCTGTAATCCCAGCATTTTGGGAGGCTGAGATGGGTGCATCACTTGAGGTCAGGAGTTTGAGACCAGCCTGGCCAGCATTGTGAAACCCTGGCTCTACAAAAAATACAAAAATTAGCCAGGTGTGGTGGTGCATGCCTGTAATCCCAGCTTCTCAGGAGGGCTGAGGCCCAAGAATTGCTTGAACCTGGGAGGTGCAGATTGTAGTGAGCCGAGATTGCACCACTGCACTCCAGCCTGGGCAACATAGTGAGACCTTGTCTCAAAAAAAAAAAAAAAGGGGGAAAAAGATTTGAATAGACATTTCTCCACAGAAGATATACAAATGGCTAATAAGCACTTAAAAAGATGCCAAACATCGTCGGTAGGAAAATGTATATGCAACCTACAATGTAACATCACTTCATACCCAGTAGGGTGACTGAAATAAAAATGATGGATAATCATAAGTGTTGGTGAGGATAAGCAGAAATTAGAAGCCTCAAACATTGCTGGTAAGAATGTAAAATGATACAGCCACTTTGAAAAACAGTTTGGCAGTTTTTCAAAATGTTAAATACAGAGTTACTATTTGACCCAGCAATTCTACTCCTAGATATATACCCAAGAGAAGGGAAAACATTTTTGAAACTAAAAATAAAATCCGAAGCCCCTCACTGACTGAATGGACTCCCTTTTGGCCAAGGGGGCCCCAGAAAAACCCTAAAAACTGAATTCCTGGCGATGATTGGAAGGGAGGTCGGGCATATATCATTTTATCCCTCCACCCCATTTTTTTTTTTTTTGGAGACAGGTCCTTGCTCTGTTGTCCAGCACATGGCAAACTAGAGCCTCAGCCTCTTAGGCTCAAGCGATCCTCCCATCTCAGCCTCCTGAGCTGCTGGAACCACAAGTATGTGCCATTATGCAAGGCTAAATTTTTGATTTTTTTTTTTTTTTTTTTTTTTTTTTGTAGCGACTGGGGTCTCCTCTATTACACAGGCTGGTTTTGAACTCCTGAGCTCAAGCAGTCCTCCTGCTTTGCCGCCACACTTGGCCTATCCCTTTCTTGTGGAGTTTAGGCACAATAACAGACCACAGGGCCAGAACCTTAGCTGTATTAACACATAGATCTTCTTTGTTTCTCCTTGATACACACACAGACACACACACACACATTAATGTTAAAGAAATCCTAATTCGAATAAAACTGACCCTTTGTGGTAATAAGGTACAAAATTATAAATAAGACCTAGGGCCATGTAAGACAGGGATTAAGTCACACCCGTAGGCCAGTAATCTTGCTACATAGCCTCCTTCTCTGAACTTAAAATATTCTTCTTCTGATTCCAAGTTTTACAGAAAGCCTTGCTTCTTTAACCAATTGAAAATTAAAGAATCTTGGAATCCACTTACAACCTGTAAGCTCCCCCTCAAGATACCCCATCTTTTTGGGCCAAACTCGTGTATACCTTCCACATATTGATCTGTGTCTTTGCCTGTAACTACTGCCTCCCTACACTGTGTTAAACCAAACTGTAATCTGATAGCGGCAGGTGCACTTTCTCAGGACTTCCAGAGACTGTTTTCCCTGGCAAAAGTCACTCACATGGGCTCAAAATAAACCTCTTTAAAATATTTTAGAGTTTGGTTTTTCCGTAACAATATTTCCAAACAGAAACTTTTATATGAGTGTTCATGGTACTGTTACTCAAAACAGCCAAGGTGGAACAACCCAAATTCCTACCAGCTGATAAATGGGCCAAGAAATGTGGTATATCCATAAAATGGAATATTATCTGGCAATAAAAAGCAATGAAACACTGATATGTGTTAAAAAATGGATGAAACTTAAATAAAGTATGCTAAGTGAAAGAAGCCAGACACCAAAGGCCACATATTGTATGAGTTCATTTACATGCAATGTCCAGAATAGGTAAATCTAAAGAGACAGAAAATAGATGATGGTTGTCAGAGGTTTGGGGCGAAGGGGAGAAAAAAAGTAATTGCTAATGGGTGTGGGCTTTCTTTTTGGGGTGATAAAAATGTTCTAAAATTAGATAGTGATAATGGTTGCATGATTCTGTGAAAATACTTAAGACCATTGAATTGTATACTTCTAAAGGGTAAATTTTATGGTAAGTGTGTTATATCTCAATAAATCTGTGACAAAAAATACAGTTAAGGTCTTGTAATATAAAAGGGCAGAGCAGGAATAATTCCTTTATCAGGCTGTGCTCACCTTCCAAGAGAGATCCCTTAGGAACCACAAGGAAGAGGAGTAACTTAGAAAGACTGTGAGGTATGTTACTAGATTCCATTATATTGCTTGGAGACCTCTGTCCTAAAATACTCGTGTCCTGAAGACTTTGCCAAATTAAATTCAGAAAATTAACTTAAACCTGAATTGGGAAAAATTGTCAGGAGGAAAGGTATTCATGTCACTCAGCCCCTTCTGACATGATAGACAGAATGAGGAACTGATACAGATGGGATGAATAGGAAGAGATGCCATCACACTAAGAATGACATGGTGGACTTTGGGAACTCAAGGGGAAAGGGTGGGAAGGGGCTGAGGGATAGAAGAGTACAAATTGGGTGTAGTGTATACTGCCTGGGAGATGGGTGCACCAAAGTCTCACAAATCACCACTAAAGAACATACTCATGTAACCAAACACCATCTGTACCCCAATAACCTATGGAAATAAGATTTTTTTTAAAAAAAGGAAGTGATGCCATCACAAAAAATTTGCAGTTTTCATGATTGGGGGTATCTTTGCTCATTATTCTGATGAAAGATGTGAGCTTCTGCCTCTCAGTTCAAATAAAGATGGACGTGTGTATCTGCTGGAAGGTAACAGCATTCCAGCTGGCTGTTAAGCTTAAGGAACTTGGAATTCAGACTTAATCAACACCAAATGCAGTTATTCACGCTCTCTGTTGCTTGTCCAGGTCACCCTGAAGAGGCCACCAGCTGGTGTTTTCAAGATTGAGCTGATGAGATATTGTTATCTGCCACTCTTCATTTTTAAGCAAAAAAAAAAAAAAAGAAAAAAAAAAAACAGATTCAGATGAACACAGGGATTCTTGTTTTTGGCTCTCAAAGCATGCATGAAGGTGGAGAAACAGTTTAGAGTTTAAAAGCCAGAGGGTTAGAGAATGGAAGTGCTCACAGGACATCTGCTCCTCTACTAGGTGGAAGAAAGGTGTCTAAGAAAGGTGTGTACCCCTTCCTCTCCTTTCTATCCCCATTATCCTGGGTTAGGTTCTCCCATCTCCAATCCTGTCTCTGAAATGTCCCTTGACAAATTTATCAGGCTTCACTTTTTTGTTGCTCTACTGTAAACATTACTCTTACCACCAGTTTTTTTTTTTCTCAAGATACAAACTTGAAGCTGTTCCTCCCTTGCCGATGAAAAATCTGTGGTTACTGTTTTGAACCACAGGATAACGTATAAAGTCTTTACATAGAATTCAAGTTTCTTATCAGACCACAATATAGTTGTCCACTCTTGCTTTCCTGCCATACATCCTAAGTCCCTGACACATTTAAAGAGTTTAGGGAGTATCTGTAGTTTACTTCCTCTACCCTCTGTATTCTTATTCATCTTTGAAGGTTCAGCTCAAATATATCTCTTCTAAGAAGCCTTTTCTGATTCCTCCAAGCAGGATTAAATGCTCCTTGCCTGGGGTTCTGACAAGTCTACACTTCTTTTCCTGCACTGAATGCTTGGGAGGGTTGAGTCAATTTTCCATTCTAGGTTGAATGCCCTGAGACAGACTCTTTTTTCTTTTTTTTTTTGAGACAGAGTTTTACTCTTGTTGCCCAATGGCGCAATCTTGGCTCACCACAACCTCCGCCTCCTGGGTTCAGGTGATTCTCCTGCCTCAGCCTCCTGAGTAACTGGGATTACAGGCATGCGCCACCACGCCTGACTAATTTTGTATTTTTAGTAGAGATGGGGTTTCTCCATGTTGGTCAGGCTAGTCTCGAACTCCCGACCTCAGGTGATCCACCCATCCCGACCTCCCAAAGTGTGGGCATTACAGGCGTGAGCCACTGCGCCCGGCCCTGAAACAGACTCTTACTCAGCTAGGTATTCGTGTCCAGGCCATTGCATGTTTCTTCTCTCTCTCTATCTCTACACACACACACACATGCACAGAGAGAGAGAGAGGGGGAGACAGAGATCTATGTCTATATCTGTATCTATATCTATCTATATCTACCCACGTCTTCTTTAATGAGGAGGGTAGATACTTGGGCCAGAAATGTAAAAAAAAAAAAGGTAAAATTATGAAATTCAGATTGGGGAAAGTTTGTGCTAAAACTGAAATTTGTACCTTTCAGTTTTCTTTCTGAAAATGAAGGGCACCAAAAATGAAGGCACCAAGAATGAAGGCAGTGAGCAATGCCAGAATCACCAGGGGCTTTTGTGATTTGAAAATGGTGCCCTTACCAGGAAATTAAACTGAGCTTATTATCTCATTAACTTTTGACTGGAGAGGGAATATTCTGCTGAAATTGTATTATCTTTCTGATATGACAAGTTGGTAACAACCTGGGATTTTGAAAGATGCTTTGTTTTCTTAGCAAGAAATTCCACCAATGCAAATGAGTATCCATGGAGAGGAATTCCATTTTAGAAAGATCCTTAGAAAGGCAGGAACCATGCATGCCTAAATTGCTTTGTGTGCATGATAAATCCCAATGGTTGATAAAGGTATCCTTCCATTAAGATTAAATCTTACCACCAACATATTGGAGTGGTTAAAAACTTTAACTGCTCTACAAGATAATTGTGCGTGACCAACCTTTTTCCTTCTCCCAAGAGATACTTTGAAATGCAGATAACAATCTCAGCATGCTTATTAGCTGGCACCATTTTTAATGTCCTTCAACTTCTAAAGGGATATTACAAATTCTATGTTTGATCAAATGGTTTACATTATGGCCTTGTTTTTCAAAGCTGGGAGGAGATATATTGGGATTCTTAAAACTGCCTTAAAACTGTTGATCAGAAAGGCACTTACTTTATGAACTAGAAGGCATCTCTGTTGTTGGGAGAAATCATTTTATTTCTAAAGGTGGGAGGCAATGTGATAGAGTGGGAGGAAAAATGGGTTTCAAGTCAGAGACATGGGTTTTCATTCCAGGTCTTCTGCAAGTTTGCTTAACTTTGATCTCAATTCTCTTAACTAGGGCATATGCCATAAAAGGTTGAGTGGGGTAGGGTGAGGGGAAGGCTACCAAATGTGATAAAAATGGTAGAGCACTGACCGGGCATGGGGGTGGCTCACGCCTGTAATCCCAGCACTTTGGGAGGATGAGGTGGGTGGATCACCTGAGGTCAGGAGTTCCAGACCAGACTGGCCAACATAGTGAAACCCTGTCTCTACTAAAATACAAAAAATTAGGGGGGCATGGTGGCGGGTGCCTGTAATCCCAGCCACTCTGGAGGCTGAGGCAGGCAATTGTTTGAACCCGGGAGGCGGAGATTGCAGTGAGCCCAGATCGTGCCACTGCACTCTAGCCTGGGCAACAAGAGCAAGACTCTGTCTCAAAAAAAAAAAAAAAAAAAAAAGTGGAGCGCTTTCCTGGCCCACAAAGGTCTTTCTGTGTTAGTCTGGCAGGGGAGATCCTATCATATGCTCAGCAAATATTATGAGGAATGATTTTACTTGATGCCTTTCAAATACACGTCTCTTTATATTCTGTTAAAACTTTTGATTAATACTGAGAGGTAAAGAGTTCAATATTTTTAAACTCCTTAATGATTATCATCACAATTTTGCAGGGTGAATACCTATAAATAGCCCACTTTGGATGTGACAGAAAAAAGCTGAGAGGGCCCCCAGAGAGGTCAGTTTCTCAAATAGCAGGTGTCTAGGTCTTTGTGAAGATAAGGTGAGGGGGTGCTACCAGGCTGGCCCTCAATTCCCTTTCGAAAATTATTTTAAATCTGCTTTGGTTCACAAAGCAATGAGCACTTATATTCGAGAAACTGAAATCATACTCTCTTTAGTAAATATAGGTTTTTCTTTCTGTATTTTTTTTTTATAACAAGATCAGCACACAGCCAGCACAATAAAGAGGTCACAAATAAACAAGTTTAAAGAGTATAGAAAACTATACATTCTCTCTAGGATCTCTACAAAAAGTTAAATATCTGCGCTTGGAAATAAAGGACAACGGGGCTAACAAGGTTGCTAGGAAGAATGAGACATAGTTGTTCAGAGCTGTTGCAGTCATGGGTGGGGAGAGCAACTGCTCAGCATCTGCAGTTAACTTTGTACTGAGATGAAAAGGTAGCAACATCTGAACGAATGTTACAGGTGGCTGAATTAATTACCTCCAAATCCCAACACCCCAAAACATCCGGTGCTGGGATTAGGGAATCAGAGCTAGTTTACTAGTGAATCCCAAACCTCAGACCTGATTTGGATTCAAATTGGAACTGTTGCAGATGGGTTAAGATGGAAAAAGGATTGGGGAAATGTGGGGGATGGATATGTTCTTTCTCCTCTGGGAACAATGACTATCTGTCTTTTATTTCTTTTCTCTTTGTTCTCTTTCTCTTTGTCTCTTCCATTTGGCGGTCCCCTTTTTCTTTTCTTCATCCCTCTATTCATCTGTCTCCTTATTCCATGGGATGTCTGTTGCTCATCTCTTTCTATTTCTAGAAAGGATGGCCTCCTCTTCACCCATCTCTCTGTCTCAATTCTTTTTCTACTTACTGCTTTCTTTGATTTATGGCGTTTCTATTGCTTAAAAGCACAAGTATACTGCTTGATAAGTTTCTTTCCATTTCAGACACTTTGGATTTAACTAAACAATACTGCCAAGACAAAGGTGAGAATATTACAAGTGAAAATTAACAGCCACTAAGAAGAATGTCAAACTCATGGTAGAAGAGAGAATTTTCTTTAAAAGAATTTCTTTTGCCTTCATTTCCTGGTGACGAGAGAGATAATGTTCAAAGGCCACATTAATGTAGCACGGGTGAACCCGCTACTGGCTGAGCACATCTCAGTGGCTGGTGGGGCTTTATTTTCGAGGACTAAACACCCCAACATCAAATTGAGAATCACTGGGCATCCTCAACTTCCACGGCAATGTTTCTCATGGGGAAGGATGAGATTTAAGGGGAGAGAAAATCAGGTGAATCTGTTATATAGAGAGTTTTAGAATTAGGGATGAGATGGGGTTAAAGAGAAAAAATATTTTGGATACAGCAGAGTATGGTATTATTCCCAATTTATTTTTAGCTTGAGCCTCCCTGGGTATAGGTGTTAGATTAATAAATGATGGCATTTATAATGAACTGGATTTTAGAGTCAGACAGACCTAGGTTTGAATTTTCATTTGGCCACTTATAAGCTGTTTGACTTTGGGAATATTATTTACATTGCCTAAGCTTTGGTCTACTTACCTAAGAAGGGGAGATAATCAAACCTCAATGGATTGCAGAGAATATTAATGAGAGAATACCCATGAAGTGCCAGGAACACAGTATGTGTTCAGTAAATCATAGTGACTGTTATTACTATTTCATGGAAAAAAGGCCTGTGTAAATGTTTTGATCACACTTAAAATACCTTGCCCCTGAAATAGTCACCTGAGTCTGCAAATTGTTTTAGAAAGAATGTTTTATATAAATATAGCCAGGCATGGTGGCTCACACCTGTAATCCCAGCACTTTGGGAGGCCGAGACTGGTGGATCACTTGAGGTCAGGAGTTTGAGACCAGCGTGGCCAACATGGTGAAACCCCGTTTCTACTAAAAATACAAAAATTAGCTGGACATTGTCGCAGGCACCTGTAATTCCAGCTACTTAGGGAGGCTGAGGTGAGAGAATTGCTTGAACTCAGGAGGTGGAGGTTTCAGTGAGCCAAGATTGTGCCACTGCATTCCAGCCTGGGTGACAGAGAAAGAATCCATCTCAAAAAAAGTTTTATATAAATAAAAATGAGGAATTATCTGGCAGGGTTTTATATTTTAATGGGGCAGCTTAGAATGATGTCTTAGACCAGGGGTCAACACATTTTTCCTGAAAATAGATACATATTTTTGGCTTTGTGGGCCATACAGTCTCCATTGCTGGTACTCAAATCTGCTGTTGTATCATGAAATCCCTTATACACACTATATAAATGAGTGGGCAGTGTAAAAACTGGCAGTTGGCTAGATTTGACCTGTGGGCAGTAGTTTGATGACCCCTGTCTTACACCGGATCCTAAGACATCAGTTTACTTCCTTTTTTCAGGTCATAGAGGAGGACTTAGAAGCACAGAGACATTCTGTGACATGGCTGGAGTTATCTCTTAGCTGAGTGGCAGAGCTGGGATTAGAACCTGGATCTTGTAGCAACTAGTCTAGTGACTTTTAGTCCTGATGTCTTTCTGCTGACTTTAGTTTCTTCTTTGCCCTCAACCTTCCCTTAGTCTTGATACTCTTCATGTTGTTCGCTTCTCTTTGAATACGTTCTCAGTCTTTTTGTGTATGGATTTCTGCAGAGACCCCACTGCTTAGCAAAGAAAGAATACTGAAATGCCTCAGGGACTAAGAAGTTAACAAGCCTCAAACAAGGCCAGATGGAGGGTAGGAGATGTGGCAAATTGGACAGCACATGCCATATCTAACAGAGAAAGATTCTGTTCAGCTGAGACGACTGTGGCCATCAGGAGTGACTCCAGGGATCCCAGGACTCCTGACTTTTATTTTTTTGAGATGGAGTCTCGCTCTGTCACCCAGGCTGGAGTGCAGTGGCACAATCTTGCCTCACTGCAACCTGTGCTTCCTGGGTTCAAGCGATTCTTCTGCCTCAGCCTCCTGAGTAGCTGGGACTACAGACGCCTGCCACCACGCCTGACTAATTATTGTATTTTTAGTAGAGATGGGGTTTCATTATGTTGACCAGTCTGGTCTTGAACTCCTGACCTCAAGTGATCCACCTGCCTTGGCCTCCCAAAGTGCTGGGATTACAGATGTGAGCTGCTGTGCCTGGCCCCAGGCCTTTTTTGGGAGATACCAGAAATACAAATTTTTATGTGGAATTTTAAGATATTAGCACAATTTTAAAAAAGCCTGTGGTGACCAAACAAAACACATCTAAGAATTACAGTCAGCCTGCGGGAGATCAGTTTGTGATCTTTATCTTAGCCTGTCATTTCTTCACGGCACACATAGATGTGATTTATAAATATTCTGAAAAGATTTTCTTGTTTCACTTAGAAATGTGTTTGATAAATAAAAATGTTTGCTCAAAAGGTGACAGTAATGACCACTGGTTTAGGACAAGCAGTTAGACTTTACCTTTTTACCTGGATGGTTTTGTATTTGAAAACAGCCTTGAGGGGCAACTCTGAAATTTTGGAGGGGGACTGAATAGAGTTTTTTGAGTTCCTCTGGGATGGGCTATACATTCTCAAATTTTAAATATATGGCTGTTTAATGCCTCCTGGAACCTTGTATTGCTTTTCTTTATCCATCCAACAAAGAGCTAACAATCATGGCAGTTATTTTGTTTATTGAAAAGCGGTGTGTTTCCTCATTTCACTGATATCCAAAGCAATAGTTTTCTCCTAAGGTGCTGCCTCTCTAAGACAGTTTAGAACTGAAGGGTAGGAAATCGTAGCTGTAATTGGTGACAGTGGGGAGGAGAGGAGCGTTCCAGCGATAGTGACAAAGCATTTGGACAGAAACCAGCTAAATTAGAAGTTTCTAGGGTGGGATGTTTAGAATAAGCCAGACTAGTTTCATGAGAATGATCTGAAAGCATGCCGATTTCTGGACTTCATCTTAATGGATCTGGGTTGGATATGGGATTACGTAATTTTTTTTTTTTTTTTTTGACAGTGATTTACTCTGTTGCCCATGCAGTGGTGTGATCATAACTCACTGCAGCCTTGAATTCATGGAACTCCTGGGTTCAAGCCATCCTTCTGCCTCAGCCTCCCGAGTAGCTGGGACCACAGGCATGTGCCAACATGCTAATTTTTTAACTTTTAATTTTGTAGAGATGGGGTCTCTTTATGTTGCTCAGGCTGGTCTCCAATTCTTATGCTCAAGTAATCCTCCTGCTTTGGCCTCCCAAAGTGCTGGGATTATAGGTGTGAGACATTGGGAAATATACATTTTAACAATTTTATTTATTTATTTATTTATTAATTATTATTATTTTGAGACAGGGTTTTACTCTTTTACCCAGGCTGGAATGCAGTGGCACCATCTTGGCTCACTGCAACTTCCACCTCCCTGGCTCAAGCCATCCTCCCACTTCAGCCTCCTGGGTAGCTAGGCCTATAGGCGTGGGCCTCCATGCCTGGCTAAATTGTTGTATTTTTTGTGAAGATGGGGTTTCATCATGTTGGCCAGGCTGGTCTTGAACTCCTGAGCTCAAAGCAATCCATCCACCTCGGCCACCCAAAGTGCTGGGATTACAGGGCTGAGCCACCACACTTGACTGGGAATATGAAATTTTAAAAGCCACACAGATGCTTCTGACGCTTGGTTCAGTTTGGGAAGCACTAGTCCATACCAGTTCTTAGTTCACAGTTTTATCAAGACTCTTTTAGAATTCCCAGGGAGACACCCTTTAGGGAGTGTTGAGCCCCAGCTAGGGGACCCTATAAAGTGTGCTCTATATTGGCATGGAAGCAATAGAAACTGCAAAAATTTAAAATGGAAATACAAGCAAAACTATAGTTTCTATAGATGGGGCAAAATCTCTATGAAGGAAGACACCAATGCGAGAGGATTCTTAGCCATCAACATGCAAGAGATTAACCTGTGGCACAGTATATTTAAACATGCACCTTCCTTTGCCCCATCAAAGATCTCTTAGTCATATTTTCTTGGGCAGATCTTGAGTATCTGTACTCAGGTTAGGATTGGTAACCACTGTACTTATGTATTTCTGGGGTTCTGTAAGGAGTTTTTTTTTTGAAACAGGGTCTCACTCTGTCAGCCAGGCTGGTGTGCAGTGGCACGATCTTGGCTCACTGCAACCTCGACCTCCTGCGCTCAAGTGGTCTTCCCACCTCAGCCTTCCTTGTAACTGGGACTACAGGCACACACCACCAATCCCAGCTAATGTATTTTGTATTTTTTGTAGAGATGGGGTTTCATCATGTCACGTGGGCTGGTCTTGAACTCCTGGACTCAAGTAATCCACCCACCTCGGCCTGCCAAAGTGCTGGGATTATAGAAATAAGCCACTGTTCTTGGCCAGGAGTAATTCTTAAACTTTTTCCATTTCAGGTATACTTTGAGTACTGTCATATTTCTTACCCAGCCTTTCTGTTCTCATTGACCACTTTTCTTTAAAATTAAAATTAAGAAAATATTTTAAATAAACTTAATGGTTACATCCCATGATGTAGAAACCAGAATCCTACTTGATAGGAGTATGGTAAATGTGCCCCAAACACAGCTGTGATCAACTTTTTCCCTCCCAGCAGCATATGTTGCTTCTCACATTGAGAGGTGAAGTGTATTTCCCCTCTCCTTGAACCTGGACTAGTTTGAAATGGGCTTTGACCCATACATAGCATGCTGTGGAGTGATGTGGTGCCAGGTCTGGCACCTTCTAACTCCGTCTGCTTGGAAACCAGCCACTATATGCAATGTCTAGCTGTGTTGAGACCATTGGGCTGTGACCATAATGCCACCACCTGGAGAGGTCATATAGAGGAAGAGAGATGTCCAGGGTAGGGGGAAATAGCAAGTTTGTATAGCAAAGTTTGTATACAAACTAGTAGTTTGTATAGCAAACATCCTTGGAAGATAGAGATAGGGTCTCCCTCCTGGACAGAGGGCAGATTTGTTTCCTGATCAGGGCAATAAAGAGAAAGTCTCCTCCTGGGAGGATGGTTGGGCATCTTTGCTAGAAGCTCCCTTACAGGTTTGGGAGCCTCCTAAGCTCAGAGCTCCTCAGCAGTGGGACAATCGCACTGTGTGAGCAGCATCTGCTTGGGCCACTCTTTGTTGCTCTCATGAGACATAAGTGGGTGGGAGGTGGGGAGGAGGGGCAAGGAGAACTCATGCAAACATACAACTCATGCTGACTCCTGTGCCATGAATAATAAAAATAATAAATAATAAATAAAATAATACATAATAAAGTTCTTTGTCTCTCACATAGGACTTCTCCCAGCATCTATGAATGTGACAGACTAATTTGTTAACTTGTAAGTAGGGTATTGACCAGATCCTTCACAGTTCTTGACATCTGGTCAGCTCCTAGCTGCTGACACTAGCCAAAGGGAGACAGCGGATATATGAGTGACACAGCCATCTTGGCATTTCAGACCCAGCAGATAATACATGAATCAGAAGAACTAGGCAGCTGAGCCCAGTCCAGATTTCAAAATAATGAGAAATATAATAACTTGTTTTAAGCTGTTTGATAATCATCTATCTAGTAAATCACTGAAATGGGGAGCAGAGCTGTCATCTTCTCCTTCCAAGGGTAGCCCAAATAGCTCCCATAGTCCTTTCTGTTCATTACTCATAAATTCCTATATACCTGGCATCATACATTAACATCCAAATAGATCTGCCTGTATCCTAAATATAAAGACTTCAAAATTGAGCATTCAGGCTTCACAACTGCCAATGTCCCCCATTGCTGGCAGGACAACATATAAAATCCTCTCTGTCTGCCTCCATCCCCTCTATCTGATGTTATTATTCATAGCTTCTTCCCCATCAGAGGTTTTTGTTTGATCCTACCTTGTGCATATTATTTTCTTTCTTGATTTGAAACCTTAACTACTACTGTTTCTTTGGACTGGAATGCCCTCCCTCTGTCACTACTAATGACACCCACTCTTCCAGCTCACACCCTTTTCAATACCTTTTCTGCATCCCTGTAGTGGTTATTGTTAATATTGGATAGATTATTAATCACACAATGATTTGTATTATATTCTAAATTAAAACCAGCTTTTAAAAATATACAAAAGCAAATGTATTCATTGTAAAACAAATTCAGAACTACAGCTCTTCAAATTAAAAATAAAAAGCTTTTTCTGTCTCCCATATCTAACCCTTGATCTCTTGCCATTCTATTTTCTAACCTTTTCATATGCACATGAACACATATGCACATAAATTCACAGGTGATCATTTTATTATTATATAAGTGAATGAAAAAGCATAAATACTTTTAAGAAGTATGCAATTTATTTTAATTTTATGTGAAGTTATTGTGTTACAGGTGTCATTGATAACATTCTCAATGCTCGAATTACCTAACAAGAATGGATGTGGGTGATATCACTAAGTTTGAAGAACAGAAAATGGCTTTAACCAAAATAATTTCTTCATAGCTGATGCACTGTGACTAAAAATTAAATAATGGCAATGTAATGAATCTTTTGGGTCAAAGGGTATGCATATTTGGAAGGCTTTGGCAAATAGTGTTAAATTACATTTTTTTTTTTAAACTTTTGTTTTAGGCTCAGGGGTACATTTGCAGGTTTGTTATGTGGATAAACTGCATATCACAGGGGTTTGATGTACAGATTGTTTTATCACCCAGGTATTAGCATAGTATGCAATATGTAGTTTTTCATCCTGTCTCTCCTCCCATCCTCCACCCTCAATTAGACTCTAGTGTCTGTTCCCTTGTTTGTGTCTATGTGTTCTCAATATTTAGCTCCCACTTGTAAGTGAGAACATTCTGCATTTGGTTTTCTGTTCTTGTGTTTGTTTACATAGGAAAATGGCTTCCAGCTCCATCCATTTTACTGCAAAAGACATGATCTCATTCTTTTTTTGTGGCTGTGTAGTATTCCATGGTATGTATGTACCACATTTTCTTTATCCAGTCTACCATTGATGGGCATTTAGGTTGATTCCATATCTTTGCTGTTGGAATAGTGCTGCTATTTACATACATGTGCATGTGTCTTTATGGCAGAACAATTTATATTCCTTTGGGTGTATACTCAATAATGGGATTGCTGGGTCAAATGGTAATTCTGTTTTAAGTTCCTTGAGAAATCACCACACTGCTTTCCACAATGGTGGAACTAATTTACATTCCTGCCAGCAGTGTATAAATATTCCCTTTTCTCTGCAGCCTTGCAGCACCTGTTATTTAACTTTTAAATAATAGCCATTCTGACTGGTGTGAGATGGTATCTCATTGCAGTTTTTTGATTTGCATTTCTCTGATGATTAGTGATATTGAGCATTTTTTCATATGCTTGTTAGCTGCATGTATGTCTTCTTTGGAAAAGTATCTGTGCATGTCCTTTGCCTGGTTTTTAATGGGATTTTTTTTGGTTTGTTTTTTGCTTGTTAATTTGTTTAAGTTTCTTATAGATTCTGGATTTCAGACCTTTGTCGGATGAAATTGCAAAATTTACAGCTCTTTATTTTTGTTTCTGCAGTGTAAGAGAGGGTACATTTTCCCCTACCCTGCCCAGATTGGATATGTTTCGTTTTTGGCAACTCCAAAACTCCTTTATACCACTTCTTAGTTATTATCCTCATGCTTTATGGTGGACAAAAGACCTTCACAAACATCATCTTCTTTGAGCTACACAACAGTACCAAGCGTAGAAATGACAGACATTTTTCTTCCCACCTTACAAAAGAGCAAATCAAAACTCAGAGAAATCAAATAGCTCACAGAGCTTGTGTGGTTAGTAAGGGAGCCAGATAAGAACTCAGGTCTTCTGTGTCTTTGCCAGCACTCTCGGGCTCTCCTTCGAACATTTCCCTTGGAAAGAGAACTGTGTGGGAGCCAGGGCATTCAGCATTCCTGTTATGAGAGACAGTGTGGAGCTGGGGATGTCAGCCTGGCTCAGTAGGTAGCTGCTGGCCTTTCTGATGGGAATACAGCTTAGGTTCCTGGGAACTTTCTTATCTGGAATGCCGATGAGCCCACTAATTTTTCTCTGGCTTGTAAAATCAACAGATCTTGATTTGCTCCTCTTAATGAAGAGTAATATTAAGGACACTTTGAGGAAAGTGAGAAAGATCAGTCAGTTTCTTCGTTAATCACAGTAGATGCTATGACCTCAAGGTTGCGGGGGAAGTTAGAGAGGGCACAACTGAGAGCAAGAGAGGCTTGGTGTTGTGTGCATCTCAGCCACTGCCTACTCTCCCCTAAGCTGCCAACCAGCCTCAGCAGAGTGATGGTGAGGGCCCTGCCCCTCTGGCATGCCAGCAAACCTTGCTAATGTAATAGAAATTATAATTATTCCCAGTTCTGAATATTTCACTTCTTCTGGACTGCAGGGGTATTAAAGTTGATTAAACACATATGCTTCTGGTAGATAGCTTCTATAGTCACATATGGAGTGATCTGTCTTTTTCATCCTCAGGAAGAGAGGGAGACAACAAGACCACAAAGGAGGCAAGAGCAGAGCTGGGGTTAAAAAACAGGAAATGAGTGAGTCCACATTCTTTGTTACAGTCAAGACAAGGGCAAAAACCCAAAGACTTTTAAAAAAATCCACCACATTTCTATACAGAAAAAAAGCTAAAGATGCTTATTAATGTTAAAATTCAATTTTAATAATTGCAATCTCTTCCTTTCAAAAATATGTATTTGACAAAGATGAATATGTTATGCTCATTAGTCTAAGATTTGCCATTTAGGTACAAATATATGTTATGAATTATGGGTTGGAAAAACTAGTGCATTTTACAGTGTGTGAGAAATGACTCACATGTCCTCAGGATTCAATTATTTTTTAAGAATTTATTTCTTAAAAATGGCTGTTCCATTCTGCAACGTTTCTCAAAGCCAATAAGTGATGTTTGTCTCATTTAGAATTATATGTTTAATTATTCACAGCTTGACTTTCCACACCACTGGCAAGAAGAAATATTAAGAGGCTATTATAAACTTTGCTTTGCAGTAGTTGATGCTGGATCTTGAGAAAAAAGCTTTTTAATAATCCACTTCTTATTCCTCAGTCTCAACAAATCTCTTCCAGCATGGAAGCAGAGAGCAGCACTAGCCTATAGCTTCCCTGACATACACGGGAATGGAGGCTCCAAGTGCAGGCTGATGGGATATGCATTCGGGTAATAGTTGGCCTGGTTATTCTTTGGGACCATAGAGTTATTTTGTTTAGCTACATAGTGCTATGTGCAGAATAAGGAAAGTCCCTTTCCACTCTATGTATTAGAATATATGTATTTCATCTGTGAGAAGGGAATTCACATAACTGGATACACAAAAGGTTTTTTTAATCTTTAAAATCTTTTAAATATTACATTTTAAAATATTTTAACTTTAAAAAATGCTAATTTTTGCCCATATCAACACTCCTATGTTTTAGCTTTTGAGAAACTATTTTTGGCAGGGTGCGGTGGCTCATGCTTGTAATCCCAGCACTTTGGGAGGTCGAGGTGGGCAGATCACTAGGTCAGGAGTTCGAGACCAGCCTGACCAACAAGGTGAAATCCCATCTCTACTAAAAATACAAAAATTAACCGACGTGGTGGTGTGCGCCTGTAATTCCAGCTACTCAGGAGGCTGAGGCAGGAGAATTGCTTGAACCTGGGCGGCAGAGGTTGCAGTGAGCCGAGATCCTGCCACCGTACTCCAGCCTGGGTGATAAGAGTAAGACTCCGTCTCAAAAAAGAAAAAAAAAAAAAAAGAAAGAAAGAAAGAAAAACTGTTTTTGTTGTTTTGTTCTAATTCAGAAGAGGAAAGAATGTCACCCGGATTCTATCATTCAGAAATAATCAATGTTAATGAAATGGGAAAAGTTTCCTTGTCCCCCTCGCAGGGCGTGTGATGGGAGCGTGGCTTGCTTCTTCAGTGCCCTGCTGCTCCAACCTCTAGGGGAGCATACAGACAGGCAGGCTGTGGGCCTCCGACCCCACGGCAGTGTCTAGGGGTAAATGTCTACAGCTGAAGCCTCAGTGGGCGTGTTTAACGGGGTGCTCTTTTAGTTTAGCCATCCATAGGCAGCTTCTGTTAGTCAGCTCAATCAGACCCCTGCCTTATCGCAAGGAGAGAGGACTTTCTGTATCCCGGGGTTCTTTCCTTGGTGTACTGGAAGAATCAGATCACACATGGGCTTGGAGAATGGGTGCAAGATTTTATTGAGTGGAAGTAGCTCTCAGCAGATGGGGGAGCCAGAAGGGAGGTGGTTTTCCCTTGGAGTCGGGCTGTTCAGCAGCCTGGGCTCTCCTCCGACGGTCCTCGCCAAACTCTGCCTTGTTCCGCTGGTTGATGGCCTGCTGATGTGTGGTGTGCTCTCATGCAGGTGTGTTCCTCTCCAAGTCCAACTGCCCATGTGTTCCTCCGCTGATATGCTTCTCTAGATGTCCAGCCACCTGGGTGTCTGCCTGCTACGGTCTCGGGTTTTTATAGGCACAGGATGGGGGTGTGGCAGGCCAGGGTGGTCTTGGGAAATGCAACATTTGGGCAGAAAAAACAAAAATGCCTGTCCTCACTGAGGTCTGTGGGCACAGGCCCAGGGGTGGAGCCCCTCCATATCATTTAAAGGGACCATGCCCTTCCCTTCTCAGTGCTTCCCTTTCCCCCTTCTGTATCATTTAAAGGGATCATGCCCTTCTGTATCATTAATATTTGAATATATTTACTTCTTCTCAGCCATAACTTTTGGACAGAGTTGCAATCATAGAAATTTATTCTAATATTTTAAGATAGGCATTTTGCCCTTTCATAAAATGATTTTCAAATTTGATTTTAATAGTTTCACACACAAATTCGTTTTAAAAATAATATTCATTTTATTGATTATAAAAGTAGCAAGTATTTTTATGAGAAAATTTGAAAGATGTAAACAAACATCAGAACATAAGAGCCCATCAACTGATAAACAATTGCTAATATTTTTGGTATATTTCTCTCCTCTGCCTTCAATCTCTCCTTCAATCTTCCTCTCTCTCTGCCTCTATACACACATACATTTTACATACACGAAGAAGTACACACAATAACGACCTGTATGTATGGATGTGCCAAAATTTGACAATGTTTGGATTAGAATGCTTTTTAACTTTTTAGAAACTTATCTTGACATTTCTATGTTGACTTTAAAAATCTTCGAAAACCTTAATTTCATGGTTGCATAATATTTCATTGAATGGATGTACTATAATTTACTTAATTAATGACATTGCTATTTAGGCTGGTTGCAACTTTTCATTATTACATATATTGAAGCAAACTGCATTCATATGTAAAAGTCTGCGAGCCCATTATTCTTACCTTATCAAGGGCAGTTTCTTAGCAGGGGTATAGTAGGGCAAAGGACACCTTCCTGAGGCCCCTGGCATGCACGGCACCTGACTTCCCAGGAAGCTTTTCTTGCCTTACATATCTTCCTAGAGGACATGAAAGGGCTTGTTTCTCTGCTCTTAGCCCCATGATCTCCTCTGCACCTCAAGACTGCTCATCCAGGGAGCAGTGCAAAGATCAGCCATTATTCCCATTTTTAATAGATGAAGAAACAATGGCTTACGGGTCCTCTTCAGACCCAAATGGACAAACAAGGTGTTAAGAAGGATAGTTAACAGAAGAGACAACTTTAAATATTCTTACCACAAAGAACTGATTAAGGTTTGAGGTGATGTAATTACCCTGATTTGATCATTATACAATGTCTACATGTACAGGATCACATTCTATTCCATAAATAAGAACCATGACTATGTGTCAATTAAAAGGGAAAGAAAACTTAAAAGAAGAGTAGCTAAGTGTCCTGAATCTTGGCTCAGTGCTAGATCTTTAAAACAAAGTCACCCCAGATTAACACAGTTTGTGATGCCAGGAGGCAGTGAAACTGATAAAGAGCAACAAAAGATGTACAAATCGGCCAGGCACAGTGGCTCATGCTTATAATCTCAGCAATTTGGGAGGCTGAGGTGGGTGGACCACCTGAGGCCAGCCTGACCAAAATGGTGAAACCCCGTCTCTACTAAAAATACAAAAAATTGGCTGGGCGCCGTGGCTCAAGCCTGTAATCCCAGCACTTTGGGAGGCCGAGACGGGCGGATCACAAGGTCAGGAGATCGAGACCATCCTGGCTAACACGGTGAAACCCCGTCTCTACTAAAAAAATACAAAAACTAACCAGGCGAGGTGGCGGGCGCCTGTAGTCCCGGCTACTCGGGAGGCTGAGGCAGGAGAAAGGTGTGAACCCAGGAGGCGGAGCTTGCAGTGAGCTGAGATCTGGATACTGCATTCCAGCCTGGGTGACAGAGCGAGACTCCGTCTCAAACAAACAAACAAACAAACAAACAAAAACAACAAAAAATTAGCCAGGCTTGGTGGTGGGCACCTGTAATCCCAGCTACTTGGGAAGCTGAGGCAGGAGAATCCCTTAAACCTGGGAGGCAGACATTGCAGTGAGCTGAGGTCGTGCCATTCCACTCCAGCCTGGGCAACAAGAGTGAAACTCTGTCTCAAAAAAACAAAAAACAAAAAATGAAGATATACAAATCAACAGGTCTTCTGGCACTTTTGCCAGCCAGTTGGAGACTCAGAAGGGAGGGACAAAAATAGCTGTTGCTGTAGAATGCAATTGCCTTGGTCTGTTTAGGGAGAAAAGTGTAAGAGCTCTAATTTGTGGAAGTCACAAACTGAAGTGCTTTGAAATGTACTTAAAAATAAAAGAAAGTGCTGAGACAGCTTTGTTCTCCAATAACCACAATAGAAATTTAGAATAGTTATAGTTTTTAATCACATGTTTAGGGAATCTGTGTGGTTATTCTCTTGGTGGTGGTTGTGTTTTTTTCTTTCTTTCTTTCTTTTTTTTTTTTTTGAAAGAGCTAGACAAAAGTTCCTTAGGATGAATGCTCCTGACCTAGATGAAACTAACAAAAGCGAAACTCAAGCTGTTAACTCTTTGATGGTTCATTGTATTTGAAAGGAAGTCTTAGAATCTCTATAACTGGATGCTGATCACTAAGTTTAGCACAGACACTGGCGTATTCTCTTCTGCAGCTGTCCTCTGATCCTGCTGTTCACATCTGGATCAATTTCCTGAGTCCTGGCAATCTGAGCTGGTGTTTGACTGAGGGATATTTACTCCCACACAGCTGTTAAGCAGTAGGAGCAGAAAATCAGCTCGGATACAATTAATACCGTGTTGTAATAAGGAGACATCACCAACGGAAACAGTTGCTGAATTGATTGTGATGATGCCGAGGAGGGTAACTATAATGATAATGGTGATTAATATAGCCATTACTGGGGACAGACTCATATAGGAGCACATTTTTATCCTGTCTTTGTTTATGCTGTTGCAATCTTTCATGCTCCAGTTCCCCACATAGATCAGGTTTACACAATTGCAGATAAACTTTGTTTTGCTCTGAATCCTCTATATGATGAATAATAACACCTTTGATACAGTTCAGGTAAAGTTGGGGTGACACCCAAATGCCAGTTTGCTTTTAAAAATTTTTTTTCTATTAGACATAAGCTCTTCTGAAATTGCCGGAGTTCTCATACACCAAATCACTTAGCAGGAATGCTCAGACTGTTGAAATTGAGCTGGAGAGGGACTGACAAGGCTCTGAATGCCCAGTAGTCCTCATTGTCTTGGGACAGCACTATTAGAACTCATTAACTGACCACTGTATTTCCATTGCCTATGTGAGTTTCTCCATGAGGCTCTTGTTGCATTACAGAGGACAGTTCTGGGCGTGGGCCTGTTTGGAGTTGTAGACCCTTTAGCCACCTTGGGTTCTATACACCTTTGTCCCCCAGGCAATGTGACCACCCAAAATGTATCTGCACTTTTGCAGATTGCTTTCACCTCATAGAAATCCATTGCCTTAGGCAGTGGGTGCACCCAATTTTGTTAAGTTTACTTGACTTTCAAGGTTGGAAAGAGCAGTTGAGACCTATGAATTCAACTCTCCTTATATCACAGATGAAATGCAGGGGTTTATGACTCTCCCTTAAAACTGATGCCTAAAATTCTACCACTGGAGACCATAGGGGAATATAAAAACACCCACTCTGGCATCAAATCCTGGTTTTGCCTTTGGTTAGCTGGATGACTGTGGACAAATGACTGGACCTTACGTGCTGTCATGGTTACAATGGTGACAAAATAGTACCTACCTTTTGGGATTGTTTTGATGATTAGTAAAGTAATACGTGAAAGGGACTGACACAAGATGACCTCTTCATGCACCTCAGCTGTGTGTGTGTGTGTGTGTGTGTGTGTGTATGCACACATGTGCAGTCAATATTTACTAAGAGCTGGACTTGAGTTATGTAGTGAAGATGACGGCCAGGGCTTGCCAGCTTTTGTGAATTAGCTGTGACCCAGGGGAGGTCCTCGCTGGGAGAGAACAGCAGGGAGACAGAACTGTGAGTTCTAAAGACGCCTCCAGTGTTAGCTAGAGTATCATGCTCACTGTTGCTGACTTGGAGGAGTCTCTTTTAGATTGCATATGCTCTGAAAGGAGACACACATCTTGCTAATGTCTTCCCTGAGTAGCATAGCTAGTTAGAAATAGTAGTTTTGTGTCTCGGAAATCTCCTAGGTTAGTGGTTCTCAAACTAGACTGTGAAGAGACTTACAAACACAGATCTCTCTTACCCATCCTCTCAGATGCCAGCGGTCTCGGTGAGTCCAACATTGTGTGTTCGAAAGCAACTTCCCCAGGTGTTTCTGCAGTAGGTGGTTAGAAGTCCAATTTGAGAAATGTTGACCAAGAAAAAGTTTTCACTTTTAAAGACGAGAGGGCATGAGGCCCGCTGCCACTGAGCATCTTGGTGGCATTGTGGGAGTGGAAGCTGGCTAGCCTCATACGTCCTTACGGAGCTCCCTCCAACAGCATGAATTAGGGTAAAGGAGGCCTCAGGAAAGCAAATGTCCCTGAACTTAGCATCATGCATCATGACTTCTTCTTCCTTGTTTTTTTTTTTTTTTTTTTTTTTTTTTGAGACAGGGTCTTGTTCTGTTGCCTAGGTTGGAGTGCAGTGGTATTATCATAGCCTGCTATAACCTGGAACTCCTGGGCTCAAGCAGTCCTTCCACCGCAGCCTCCTGAGTAGCGAAGACTACAGGCCTGTGCTAATTTTTAAATTTTTATTTTGTAGAGATGGAGGTCTTGCTATGTTGCCCAGGCTGGTCTCCAACTCCAGGCCTCAAGCAGTCCTCCTGCCTTGGCGTCTCAAAGTGCTGGGATTACAGCTGCAAGCCACAGCTCCCAGCCTTGACTTCTTTATTTCTCTAGTTCTCTGCCCTCATGATCTTTTAGCATTTTTGTTTAAGCTTCAAACTATCTAATTTGACCATCAGAGGTAAATCCTGGAGGATCATTTTGTGAGCTGATTTTTAAAAGGATCTTGAGATATTTGCTTGAATGGGTGGTGGCATTTCTGCCCACCTGGAGAGAATCAGAGAAGGCTGGAAGGAGAGAGGATGAGAAGACCTTGGGTACCGTGCCGTCCTGCTGCGGGAACTGTGGAGCCCCTTCCTCTGCCACCTGCCGGTCTCCTGTTCTGGTTACTGGGGTGTCTTCAGGGCAACCAGAGGAAGGCTCTGGCTCTCAGGATCATGTATGCCATCATGGTACCACATGTTCTTTTATATTATTTTTAAATAAACTTAACAGCAAGAAGATAGACCTCACTCCCTGACCACCTGCCAGCAAACCCACTCTGACACTGCTTGCACCTGTCAGTCAATATTCGCAGACTGGGCAAATTCTTGTTTCTTGGCATTCTCTGCAGAAACAGCCTGATTCCAGCCTCCCTCTTCAATAAAATAAGTTAATGCTAGTAACAGTATCTCCCATTTCTTACACTGTGTCAGACATGATGCCCAATGCCCTTATATGTCATTTTTCATTTAATCCACTTGAAAACTCTATAAGCATTGCTGTTACCATTTTAGGAATGTAATACTGAGGCTTAGTGATGATAAAAAAACATTTGTCCAAGGTTGTGCAGGCAGAACTTAAGTTGAGAAGACTCCTTAACTCCCAGGCCCTTATTCTTTTTCTTTTCTTTTTTTTTTTTAACTTTTGTTTTAAGTTCAGTGGTACATGTGCAGTTTTGTTACATAGGTAAATATATGTCATGGGGGTTTGTTGTACAGATTATTTTATCACCCAGATATTAAGCCTAATACCCCTTAGTTTTTTTTTTTCCAGGCCCATATTCACGACCAGAATGTTCTAGTGCCTCTTGTAAAAACTTAGTCTGCCCTTTGAAAGCTGAACTGTCCACCTCTAGGGCCAAGAACACGCATGTCACACCTGGGGTGGGAGACAGAAAAGATGGTTTTTAGCGTTGTGGTTCATGGCTGTTCCTCCTATTAATGACATTTCTTACCCACTCAGAAACTGCAGCTGGCTTCAGAGGCCCTTTTGTTAGAAGTGGGAGACAGTCAGGGAGGCAAAGAAACACAGCTGGCCTTGTAGAGTAGTGGAGGATCTGGGAAGGCCAAGAGAAAGACATTTGTCTGGACTTAATTGACAAGAGGATGGAAATTCCCATTTCCCAATGTATTTCACTTTACTTTAACCCTTAGATAAAAGGACTCAGGGAGCACTGGAATGTGGGGAAAGATGGAAGCTGAGGGGAGTAAGGTTTGAGCTTTGGAAGGACGACATTTGTTGGTGCTTAAACATGTCTTTTGGTGAAAACCAGCTCCCAAATACAGAGCAGGCCACAGACACAAACCCCTCCCTCCAGTGCAGTGATTCACGCACCTCCTGAGGTTGCATCCCACTGTTGTCTCACTCATCGGAGGTCCCTGTTTCTTGAAAGGTTGGGTCTGGCTCTGCCCTGTGATAAATGTCCATCATGCTGAACCATCTGTCTAGCTTTGGCATCAATTCACCTGGTGGGTGACTGCTTTCCAATCCTACATTTTTCCTCTCACCAGTGCCAGTTCACCAGCCACAGTGCATTCCATGGTCCACTCGGTGAAGGGGGGAGAGGGAGGCGGATTCTAAAGTGGCTGAATAGCAAGACTCCCAGAAGGATTTGCTGCTCCTTCCTCCTCCATAGCACTTACTAGACCGATCTATTATACATTTACTTATTTATTGTCTCTGTCCTCACTAGATTGTAAGCATAATAACAGGGATTGTCAGCAAACAAAAACATAAAGTGGGGAAAGGACACTTTATTTAACAAATGGTGCTGGGGTAATTGGCAAGCCACATGTAGAAGAATGAAACTGGATCCTCATCTCTCATCTTATGCAAAAATCAACTCAAGATGGATCGAGGACTTAAATCTAAGACCTGAAACCATAATAATTCTAGACGATAACATCAGAAAAACCCTTCTGGACATTGGCTTAGGCAAAGACTTCATGACGAAGAACCCAAAAGCAAATGCAAAAAAAAAAAAAACAAAAAAAAAAAACGAAATAGATGGTATTTAATTAAGCTAAAAAGCTTCTGCACAGCAAAAGAAATAATCAGCAAAGCGAACAGACAACCCACAGAGTGGGAGAAGATCTTCATAACCAATATATCAAACAAAGGACTGATATCCAGAATATACAAGGAACTCAAACAAAATCAGCAAGAAAAAAACAATCCCATTGAAAAGTGGAGTAAGGACATGAATAGACCATTCTCAAATGAAGATATACAAGTGGCCAACAAACATATGAAAAAATGCTCAAGATCACTAATGATCAGGGAAATGCACATCAAAACCACAATGTGATACCACCTTACCCCTGCAAGAATGCCCATAATCAATAATAGATGTTGGCGTGGATATGGTGAAAAGAGAACACTTTTACACTGCTGGTGGGAATGTAAACTAGTTACAACCACTATGGAAAACAGTGTGGAGATTCCTTATGAAACTAAAAGTAGAACTACCATTTGATCCAGCAATCCCACTACTGGGTATGTACCCAGAGGAAAAGAAGTCATTATACAAAAAAGATACTTGCACATGCATGTTTATTGCAGCACAATTCACAATAGCGAATCTATGGAACCAGCCCCAGCCCAAATGCCCGTCAACTAATGAGTGGATAAAAAGTTGTGGTATATAGATATGTGTGTGTGTATATATATATATGTGTGTATATATGTGTGTGTATATATATATACACACACACACCATGGAATACTACTCAGCCATAAAAAGGAACAAAATAATGGCATTCACAACAACCTGGATGGAATTGGAGACCATTATTCTAAGTGAAGTAACTCAGGAATGGAAAACCATACATTGTATGTTCTCACTCATAAGTAGGAACTAAACTATGAGGATCTAAAGGCATAAGAATGATAAAATAGATTTTGGAGACTTGGGGGAAAGGGTGGGAGGGGAGTGAGGGATAAAAGACTGTATACATAGGGTACAGTGTACACTGCTCGGGTGATGGGTGTACCAAAATCTCAGAAATCACCACTAAAGAACTTACTCATGTTACCACACACCACCTGTTTCCCAAAAATCTGTTGAAATTAAAAAAAAAAAACTGGGAAAAAAACAGGGATTGTCTGTTTCTTTTATATCACCAGTGCCTAGAATAGTGCATGGGAGATAGTAGGTGCTCAATAAATATGTGTTGAATAAATGAATGAATGCAGCAGGTACCCTAACCCAATATTCTCTTGAGGAGACTAGGTGTGACTAGATGATTCAGCGATTGCTAAACATCCCTACTGTTCTCCCTATATTAGCACTTATACATCTCACAATCCCTTTCTGATGGAAACTTGCAAAAATAAATGGCCACAATTTCTTTCCCTCCCTGTATTTATATTCATGCCTTTACAATGAGACATTGTAGCTTCTTCTTCCTTCTCCTTCTTTATAAAGACAGTCTTACTCTGTCACCTAGGCTGGAGTGCAATGGCACAGCCATATCTCACTGCAGCATTTACCTCCTGGGCTCAAGTGATCCTCCCATCTCAGCCTTTCAAGTAGCTGGGACTACAGGTGTGTGCCACTGTACCTGACTAATTTTTAAACTGTTTTTGAGATGGGGTCTTTCTATATTGCCTAGGTTGGTCTTAAACTCCTAGTCTCAAGGAATCCTCTTGTCTCAGCCTCCCAAAGTGCTGGGATTACAAGCATGAGCCACTGCATCTGGCCAACTTCTTCTTTTTATTTTTTATTTTTTTGAGTCTTCCTCAACTTTTGAACTAGACTTGTGATTTGTTTTGCCTAATGGACACTAACAGACTCACAGACTAGAAAAGTGCTGGCATGCATAGTGAAATCCTAGGTCCTCACACGACCAAGACATGCGAGCCTATAGCATAATAAGAGGCAAGTGGCTCAGTTCCTCTAGTGGCCCAGCTGGCAATGAACTAATACCCAGAAGCTGAGCCACTGTCTTCAGACACATATGTGAGGCCAGCTGAGATCAGCTGAGCCCATTCGAGAATTGCCCAAAGCAGAATCATGACCTAAATGGCTGTTGTTTTAAGCCCCTAAGTTTAGAGTGGTTTCTTTCATGGCAAAAGCTAACTGATATACCTGTATATGTGGGAAAGGAGAAGGCAGGAGTTAAAGAGTGAGGAAAAAGGATTTTAGTTGGCTTTAGTGGATGTTGGTATAAGATTTCATAGTTCCAATAGCTAGGTCAAGCCCAAGGGGTAATGTTATCACTGCTGGGCCATGGAGCAGATGTACTTGGCTTTTAATGAGACTTTTTCAATGCAGAGAATGACAGTTAGTATTAATTCACATCATAGCCTTTTTCTTTCGGACATAGGAAGTCATGTTTTTGAAGCAGGTATGTCTTTATGGCTTCAGGACCTAACCATGGTGGTTCTTATCAGCAAGAGAATGATGCTGTTTTTTTCTAGTAAGTTAGGAATAAAGATTATAGAGGTCTATTTTTTTAAAAATAGAAATTAGAGTAGAGAATAAGGGGCATCAGCTATTGGCCACTATTTGCCCTGGAGTAAATCACATTGGGGGTAACTTCATCTCAAAGGAAAGGAGGAGCCAGGGAGAAGAGTCATTGAACATGAAAGGCTGGTGCAGCATTATATTGTGGGGGTTATCTGGGAAAGGCGCTCCAGCAACGTAGGAGGCATAATCTCATCTCACTGCCATTTATTGACTTTGTGACCTGGAGTGAGGTTTTTCTTATCTAGAAAGTTCAGACTTTTATCAAAAAAGTGTGACTATCTGGCTCCCTGTCGTAATCTCTGCTTGGGTGTTCTAGAGCTTGTCATTGGGCTGCCATGTGCCGGTTCAGAGAGTTCCATATAGGAGGTGTTGGAAGGAAGCGATTTGGAATTGATGCTAGTTAAGGAGTGTGCCTGGGCTAGAGTGGGATCTACCTCTTGTTCAAAGCCCAGTTTGTATTCCTGGGAGAAAGGCAGGTATTTATGGCATCATGATGGGCCAGACTGTGGGAATCTGTTGATGATTAAGCTGTGTAATATGTTGAAAGCTGCAACATACCTTTGAAATACATGCTTGTTGGCCAGGCGCGGTGGCTCATGCCTATAATCCCAGTACTATGGGAGGCCAAGGCGAGTGGATCACCTGAGGTCAGGAGTTCAAGACCAGCCTGGCCAACATGGTGAAACCCTGTCTCTACAAAAATACAAAAATTAGCCAGGCATGATGGCGCGTGCCAGTAATCCCAGCTGCTCGGGAGGCTGAGATGGGAGAATCACTTGAACCCGGGAGGCGGAGTTTGCAGTGAGCCAAGATTGCACCATTGCACTCCAGCCTAGGTGACAGAATGAAACTCCGTGTCATAAAAAAAAAAAAAGAAAAAAAGAAAAAAAAGAAATACATGCTTGTTGACATGCAACAGAATTGATGGAATGTCTATAACATATCCTTAATGCATAAGTTCTCTGCATCATGTCGTGAGTGTCCTTACACAAAATAAGAAAAGGTATTGCATTAGGCTCAAGAATGAAATATCAGAGCCAAGGTAATGGATGACCCAGCTGCACACTGATTGAGGAATAATCTGTGAAGAAAAACAACAGGATAGTGATTTGTGGAAATTCAGCTGCACTGCAAGATCACTGAGATGTAAGGATGTATCCACTCATTCAAGGCCTCAAGTGTATTTCTGCCTTCACTCCTTGTTTATCAGAGAGATACCTATTTTTCTTGAAGTTTCTCAGTAATTCCAGCAGATTCTTCAGTAGATAGTAGAAAATGTATTCAGACTCTGGGAGAAACATTAATTTATTGATTCATTGCCTATTTACTGAGTGTTTATGATAGGCTAGGCACTGTTCTAGGCACTTGAAATGCATCAGGGAGGCTGGGCATGGTGGCTCACACCTGTAATCCCAGCACTTTGGGAGGCCGAGGTGGGCGGATCACCTGATGTCAGGAGTTCAAGACCAGCCTGGCCAACATAGTGAAACCCCGTCCCTACTAAAAATACAAAAATGAGCTGGGCGTGGTTGTGGGCACCTGTAGTCCCACCTACTTGGGAGGCTCACGCAGAAGAATGGCTTGAACCCGGGAGGTGGAGGCTGCAGTGATCCGAGATCGTGCCACTGCACTCCAACCTGGGTAACAAAGTGAGACTCCGTCTTAGAAAAAGAAAAAGAAAAAGAAAAAAAAAAAAGAAATACATCAGGGAATATAACTCACAACGATTCTCATACTGTGTGGAGATCAACAGTAAGTCATCAACATAAAAAAGCAAGTAAATATAAAGTTTATCGGAAGGAGATGTGCTATGGAATTTAAAAAGGGTATAGTAGGGGTAAGGGTTACAGGAGTGCTGAGGGTCAGTTGCAGTATTGAGAAGGTGGTCTGAGTGGACCTCATGGGGAAGGTGAACTCTAAGTGAAGACTTAAAGGAGGGAATACCCAGGCACCACCACAGAGAGACAGCAAGCACTCCTGTTTGTCTGTGTCCCTTCTCCCCAGGATCTAGTCAAATACCTTATATATAGCAGTGACTTAATTAATCTTTCTTGATATGAATTACATTGAAGATGACCACATATTTCTTCAGCATATGGCGAATGGCTTTTTCCAAGAAAAGGAGATAGATCTTTTTACCCTCGTTGTATCTCTCTTTTCTTTCCTCCCTCCTTCACTATCCTCTCACTCTTCAATCCATTGTGATCTGGATTCTGTCTTGATCACTCCAGTGAAGTGTCACTATTTTTGCCTTGGCCAAGCTAGGCTGTGAAGAAAATGCTAGAGTTGCTGTGATTTTTCTACTAGCAGCCAAGTGAGAGTGCTAGTGCCACTGTGGGAGTACAAACAGACCTTTCCTCATTCTAGTGGCCCCCTCATGCCAGGTGCCAGCCACCTAGACCACCAGGACACATTCTCTCTCCTCCTGTCATAGAATCCCTGGCAGAGAGCAAGAAGAAACTTACTTTCCTCAGCAGCCAGAGGGGGTAAGATGCTAACTTCCTTTATTCAAGGGGGAAATTGATTTGATTGACAGACTAGAGAGAGCTGCTTCTCATTTAACCCACCAAAAGATATTATATGGCTTTAAGCCGTGTTCAGGAGCACGAGAAGGTAATAAACTACGTGTATGAGCTCAGTTCTCCTGGGAGGGAGAGTTGCTGCCAAACTGACACTCAAATTGTTTCTTTCTTTTCTTTTGCAGGCCCTCTGTGCATGCCATGCTTAATAAGGTAATAAAAAGGTAAGATTATAAAGAAGGAAGAGTCCTATCAAGGAAAAAGGCTCTTTATTTGCTTTGCTGTCATGTTATTCTTCCCATTCCACTGGCGTCCAACACATATATGGTAAGTGGCTGAATGGCAGTTACCTGAATGGCGGTAATAGAAGAATGAATGAAGGTTGCATGAATTAGGAAATGAATTTGCAGTGTCCTCGATGTTGTTGTAGTCTTGTGATGAAAAGCAACCCATCTTCCTCTCAAGAGGTGTTTAGCTTGTTCTTAAAAACAGAGCTGCTACTTGGTCTATAAGTGCTACTGGGGTGTGGCAGCAACCTGGGGCTGGGAGTCTTGGGCTCTACCTTGATGTATTGGGTCACGTTAGATTGGCAGCCTATAGTTTATTTGCATTCACCACTGGTTTGCATACACAACTGGGCACATTTTGGGAGCCATGTAAATATTCATGTATAAATTAGTCTCCCTATGCCTTTGATGCCTCAGTTTCCCCAGTTGTAAAATAGTATATTACACTGGAAAGATCCTCTTCAGGCCTTCTCCCAATTATGCATGAAAATACTTTGGCAGGCCGGGAGTGGTGGCTCATGCCTGTAATCCCAGCACTTTGGGAGACTGAGGTGGGTGGATCATTTGAGGTCAGGAGTTCAAGACCAGCCTAGCCAACATGGTGAAACCCCATCTCTACTAAAAATACAAAAAAATTAGGTGGGTGTGGTGGCATGCACCTGTAGTCCCAGCTACTTGGGAGACTGAGGTAGGAGAATCTCTTGAACCCGTGAAGCAGAGGTTGCAGTGAGCTGAGATCACGCTACTGCACTCCAGCCTGCAGAGGGAGACCAAGACTTACAACAACAACAACAACAACAACAAAACTTTGGCAGTATGCTGTTCACAAGAATGGGACCAGGCCTGTGGAGCTTTCTAACACCTTCAGGCACAATCTTTATAAACACTAGAGAGCATTACCTTGTCTTTCCTGGAAACTTCTAGGTGTTAGGAAGTCCTAGCAAGAGTCCTCAGGGGTCGTAATCATCATCTTACGGCTGAATAAGCCGGTTGCTTATTCAGCAATAATAAGTAACACTGAGTGCTATGTAAATATCAAGCCCTTTCCTAGACGCTTATGCTTACTTCATTTAATCCTCACAACATGAGGCAGGTAAGTACTATTGGTATTCCCGTCTTATAGATGAGAAAACTGAGCCCCAGTTAGATTACATTACTAAGTTTTCCAAGACTTACAGCTGACAAGTAGAAAAGCCAGGATATGAACCCAAGCAGTTAAGCTCCAGAAGTTCTCTTCTAGCCATTGAGTTGTACTGGTGGTTCTTTAGCAACTGCTAACACAGTATGAGAGTTTTACAGGAATCTTGAGCAAGCTTTGCTATTAAAGGAAATGTTCTACAGTTGTCTCTGTAATTTTTCTTGAAGAGATTCCAGTGGGAGGAAGTACATGGCTAGTAACAGTTCTATTCTTCTTGTTAAGGGCACAGGGATGGGACATCATAGCAACATTCTTCACTACATCATAAGTCTACTTATGTTAATGTATGTAGCAGCCACTCTGAAACTCTGCATTTCTGCTTGTTAAAAAGGAGGTGAAAAATGACCAACAACACAAACTTCGAGAAACATATGCAAATAATACAGTTGTATTCAATCTCAACTTTTATTGTAGCTTCCCTATAAGCAGTTCTGAGATTATAAATACAGTTGTCTCTCTGTATTGTCAGGAGATTGATTCCAGGACACCCATGGGTACCAAAATCCACAGATGCTCAAGTCTCTGATATAAAATGGTATAGTGTTTGCATATAACCTACACACATCCTCTTGTATACTATAAATCATGTCTAGATAACTTATAATACCTAATACAATGTATATGCTATGTAAACAGTTGTTATACTGTATTTTTTTCACTTGTATTCTTTTGATTGTTGTATTGTTAGTTTTAATTATTATTATTTTTCAAATATTTTCAACTCATAGTTGTTTGAATCCATGGATGTGGAACCATGGATACTGAGGGCCATCTATCATTGCTTCCAGGTGACTGTTACTTGCTTAGCAACTTTCACTTTTCTCTTCCACTGCTCTTTTTTTTTTTTTTTTTTTTTTTTTTCAGACAGAGTCTCACTCTGCAGCCCAGGCTGGAGTGCAATGGCACAATCTCGGCTCACTGCAACCTCCGCCTTCAGGACTCAAGCAGTTCTCCTGTCTCAGCCTCCCAAGCTGGGACTACAGGGGCCCACCACCACTCTTGGCTAATTTTTGTAATTTTAGTAGAAATTGGGTTTCACCATGTTGGCCAGGCTGGTCTCAAACTCCTGACCTCAGGTGATCCACCCACCTTGGCCTCCCAAAGTGCTGGGATTACATGTGTGAGCCACCATGCCTGGCCTCCACTGCTCATTTTTTAAACAATCTAAATTTAAGAACAGTCCATGAATTACTGGGGCGGTTGCTTTTCTTGATAGATAATAGAGCCATGGAAATTCCTTCTCAATCATTGTTCTGCTTTCTAACTCAGGCCACCGTATTTACTATAGGCTAAGGACAATGGGGGTTACATGGAAGCCACAATGTCTGTCCTACTGGAGGTTTTCCATCCATTGGAGAAACAAGAATATGTTAGTGGATAATTAAAGGATAGGATGAAGCAGCATTTGGTATGTGTCCCGGGGGTGGCACAGACACTATGCTTCACAGGAACGAGCTGATCATGGAGCTGGAGGGGTCAAGGAGAAAGTTGTAAAGGAGGGCAGCTTTACTCCTACTGACTGGGATGGAGAGGATTTTGATGGGTGCGGAGAAGCAAAATTGCATTTCTAGCGTCCTGTGTTATTGAGGGAGCATAGTTCAGGGGCTCTTAGAAGTTTCTGGAACAAGGCTGCTTGGGTTTAGATCCTGGTTCTGCTACTTTTTAGCTGTAAATTTAAAGAAAAGTAGCAATTTGACTTCTCTGAGGTTTAGTTTTCTAATCTATAAGGAGGTAGAAGGAGGAAAAGAGAATTTCAGTCAGGGTCCCAACAGGAAACAGATCGTGTCCTCTAAACAGGATGATTTATTTACAAGTATTAGTGCAGTAACCTGGAGCAGGAGTGGTGAGGGGAGAGGATAGGATATTATTATTAGATCCTTAGGATTGAGTGGGAAAGAAGGGTCCCTAGGAGCAGTAAGCCTAGTGTGGAGGAAGCCACCTCCAAGGAACAGTCCCCTTTAGGCTGGGGTCAGAACCAGCCTAAAGGAGCAGAGGGTAGGAGCCAGGACAAGCAAACACCTTCATTGCTCCATTGCTCTGATTTTTTGCCTGGCTTCATCCCTCTTTCCCTATGAACCCAGGAGCCCAGTCAGGAAGCTGCCATCTTGGGAAATGGATGAAACCATCCAGGTCAGGCTATCAGGATAAGAACCTGGAAGAGAACAGGAGTCTGGGTCTAGAGAGGCAGACAGAAAGTGACCCAAAAGGGAACAGCAAAATGCAAATGATGTCTTTTGTTAAGGAAAGGCTTGCTGCTTGACTTTAAGGCAGAGGGACAATAAATGTTGGAGAGAGATGTGGTAGGTTGAGACCTTCTACTTCCCTGTTTGTCCCCTCCCCATGGTACTACACACTTTCCTTGAGGCAACTGTCACCAGCCCTCAGGAACTTCTATCCTTCTACTGCAGGCAGCAGCGCCTGTCTACATCATTCTAGAGCTGCATCCCTAGAACTACTTCAGCCTCCCTAGTAGCTGGGACTACAGGCATGCACCACCAGGTGTGACTAATTTTGTACCTTTTTTTGGTAGAGACAGGATTTTACCACGTTGCCCAGGCTGGTCTCGAGCTCCTGAGCTCAAGTGATCCACCTATGTTGGCCTCCCAAAGTACTGATAGACTCTTCCTCCTTCCTTGCCTGTGGTTTTAAGAGCTGCCCTGATAACTGCAGCCTCGTTGGATTTTCTAGAAAGAAAGAGAGCTAGATTTGAAGCTGCTCCCTGAACCATAATCTCTGAGCTGTCATAGAGCCAGGCCATGGAACGCTCTGTTGCGGAAAAAAAGCTAATGTGCCTCATTACAGCCTGATGCAGAGATTCCCTCTGACAGACATATGCGGTAATGGCTTGGAATGAACACACTCCTACGAACAATTGGAAAAGAGACTTCGCATTGTTCTTTTAGCCCATAATTGGTTAGCTGTAAAAAAGGACTGCGTTGGTTGTACTACACATTTCCGCTCTGAACAATGCCTTTATCGGATCAACTTAAATATATGAGGAATGAAGTACTTTGTGAAAGAAGCAACCCAATGTCTGTATGTGGGTTTGAAAAACCAAGGTGTCCCTAGAGCCAAGGCTTTAGGGGGTGCTGCTCTATTCCCTAACAGTTGTGTATATGTTTGCCTTGCCATAAAGAGCTTGACCCTCACTTTCTACATAATAGTTTGGGGAGTAAAAGACTGTAGGGCTTGGGGACAAGCAGAATATTACCCCTTAGCGATTGTCTCCATGAACAGATGCATTTGCCCCCTTCCCTTCGCTTCCGTTACAGACAGAGCTTCAGAGGAAGATACCCACCAAGGGAAAGCTCTCAATTACATCTGTCTGGAAGTTTTAATTCTTTTTTCTTCCAGGTGCTAGTTCTGAGCCACTAAGCCCCAAATCAGGGGTGGTACTGCTTCCTTAGAGAAACAATGACATGGCAAGACATTATATTTCTTTCTAGAAAGTCATCCATTCATGCGTCTCTTATCCAAATTGTAGGCCACTTAGAAAGCTGGCTGATTGCAAAGAGGCTGGATTTCAGGGTGGGAAGAGTGAATGGGCCTTATTTTCTGATGAACACAGATGATGTTGCAATTTGCTATCTTCAATCAACATCGTCGGGAGGCATCAGCAAAGGCCACCCACTAACTGTGTTTTTATAATAGAAATCTGAGATATGACAGTTCTCAAGGTCAGCTTTCTGTGTTTTTCCACAGTGTCCTTCACTTATAGGATGATCTCAGATGAATTTGAATTGGTCTTCAATTTTGCTTTTGGATGCACATAAAATAATTCCTTTTGAAACAATACCCTCATGATTAAAAAACCACTGCAGCTAAAAATATTTAAATCAGGAAGAATCCCAAATAAAGAACTTGGCAAAACACATAAGATATGACAAAATTTTTGCTGGCAGAATATAAAATAGATATCAAAAGACTAAACCACACATAAGGCACCATGAAGTGCTAGAGTTTTGCTTGGTATCATTTTGCCCAAGATGTTTATACATCTCTGTGTAACTTCAGCTAATCATATAAATTCTTTGTTTCAGTTTGAAATCTGTTCAGGTTGACACCTCCACTTTTGCGTTGATTGTTTTTCTCCCATCTTCTGATCTGTCTGCCTTTTTTATTTCTAAAGAATAAATTATTGGCAGAGCATGGGCTTGAGAAGCAGGGTTTTGATTTTCTTTAGTTTTTTTTCTTCTTTTCCTCATCTTCCTGTGCTTATCTCTAGCAACCCCTGATCTTAAGCTCCAGGCCCAACTCAGATTCTCTCAATAAACCCTTCTTGTTTTAATTCCCTGTCACACTGATCTTTTCCTTTCCTCCCTCCTTCTTTTCCTATTTTTTTTTCTTTCCCTAGGTGTCCTCCATTTTACTGGTCAATTATAAATTATAAACTGACACATACCATGGGTGGATTGTTCTGCTTGGTGGGCAAAGTGGTCACAACAGATTTCATGACATCAACTTTTCCACTTAAAAGGGAAAGGCTTATCTTAAAACTAGGACCATTCTTTTCTTTTTGTCAAGACTTTCTCTGCCCAATTTCAATATGGGCAAAGGAAAGTGTAAACAGTGATCATGGCTGTTGTCCTCTCTCTACCCATAACAGGGAAGCTTCACTCATGTTTTTGTTTGTTTGTTTGTTTGCTTGTTTTTTTTTGAGATAGGATCTGAAAAGAAAACTTCAGCCCAGCCTGAAGTCCAGTGGTGCAATCATGGCTCACTGCAGCCTCAATGTCCTGGACTCAAGCCATTCTACCACTTCAGCCTCCCTAGTAGCTGGTACTACAGGCATGCAACACCAGGCCTGACCAATTTTGTGTTTTTTGTAGAGACAGGATTTTGCCATGTTGCCCAGGATGGCCTCGAACTCCTGAACTCAAATGATCTGCCTGCATTGGCCTTCCAAAGTGCTGAGAATATAGGCTTGAGCCACTGTGCCTAGCTTCACCAATGGGTTTTGAGGCTTTTGGGTAGACAGAGGTGATCTGTGACAGCATTGGGAGTTTCTATAGGAAGCATTGTTTGGGAGACCAGAGGCCAGGAGCGTGCCAGGGTGTAGCAAGGGGTTCGTCTCGCTATCTTTATTCCATTCAGCGCCAATGTCCCCCAGAGTAGTGAGAGCTGTGAGCATCTCCAGGGCATCTGTCCAGGGAGAGCTCTCCTTCCTTTCTCAGACCTCACTACCCTCTGACTCTCTACTTCCTGGCAGCTTCTGTATCGTTCTTAATGTGGGTGTGATCCCATGGTTGAGGTTTAGGGGTTTTTAGATCCCTAGATCTCACAGGGGCTGCTGTCACCTAGGAGCAGCAATGTTTTAGAATATTTTCCCTTTAGCAAAATTTATTCAGTATCCTCCCCCTATTTTTTCTTTCCCGGGGAAATAACCCTAATGTTAAAACAGTGGATCATCAGTTTCCATCTAGACCTGACTAGGTTCCTCCTTCCTGTGATTTCATATTTCACTTTTTCTGAGTGCTCAGCCCACAGTAATTTTTCTCTTTCAAAGTCCCGTAGAGGATACTAGGTTTCCCTGAGAGTAGGCACTGCTTCTTGTTCTTTGTGAATCCCCAGAAGTGAGCAGAGGGCATGACACTTGACTGGAACTCCCTAGTACCTTCTGGAATTCACCATGCACTGATAGTGCAACTATTTTTTTATCACATAAATATGTTTTGCTTTTCAACTAGACTGCAACTCCCGAAGAACATTGCACCATGTAACCACCGCAGAGTGTGCTGTTCTTTGCATGGAGTTGGGTGCTTATTATAGACTTCTTTTGATAATGATGACCGAACATCACAGGTGTTTTACTGAAATCTTTTACTGTGTCAGAATGTGTGATGGGCACATAGGATAAAACATGAAAAAAACGAACCCTGTTCTTTAGGAAGTCTAATTATAGCATCATCATAATAGCAATCTAGTTTTACTTACTAGATCCATGGGGTCTGGCAGAGATACTAATCTTAATCAAATGCCCATTGATTTAATCACCGTTACGTAGACCTGATTTTGGAAGCACAGTACCGTATTGTCATCTGATCACCTGGCATGTTCATGTAAGGCTGGGATTGAATTAATTGTTTTTGAGCTGCCATGAGTCATGCCAATGAGCTGCATGCACTATTTCGTGTTTAGTATCTTGCCCATGTAAATTCAAACCAACTGTCAACACAAGCTCTGGACAGAGAGAAAGGATATATATTTGACACATTACTAGTTCTCAAGGGCTCACAACTGGGACTCACATAAACACTGCTTACCCCTACTAGGAGGCAGAATGCTAAATTCAAGAATAGAGATAAAAACGTAGCATTACCAGAGTGATTAATTTTGACTGCAGTGATTCTGGCAGACTTCACAAATAAATTGACATTTGAGTTGGCCCTTGATATTGGATTTTGACAGGCAGAGATGGAAGGAAAGAGCAACCCAGGCAGGTGAAACAGGATGAAAAAAGGCACGGAAGTGTGAAAGTTTCTTCCGTAAATAATCAGTGGAGGCAGAATACTTGGGCATGGTTTGAATATAGATTTTCTAGGGCTGCAAATGACCCAAATCAGGGGCTGCCCTGGCATTTTCCAGGTCAAATTAGGCCACTGGCCAAGATTTGTTTGGCCTACCACAAGGTTTTCCATTTTTCTGACTTGCTGCCAACATTTAAAAATCAGGAGATTTCACAGACACATTTAGATTTCTGGCTGCTCTTGAAGAAAATCTAACAATAGAGGGTCTGCATTTCCTCAAGGCAGCAGCTGGCTGGCACTGAGTAATGGCTGCTCTTTTTAAACAGGCAAGAGCTCTTCAGCTTGCAACCATCTTAACTGGCCTCAGTCAAATGACGCAGGCAGGTATTTGAATTTGTGCCCTCTGACCTAAAAGCTTTACTGACTCCTGCGTGCTGGGAGAGGTGGTGTTGATTTCAGGGAGCTTTATGCAGTAGTTGACTTAAACACACATCTGGATGACTCTTGGGAATTGGCAGACTCTTCAAGGAAGAAAAAGTATCAGGAAGTCATCCCAGCTGCTGCTCTGAGGAATCTTGCTTATCTAATTAGATCTTAGACTGGCACACCTGGTGGATTTTTAGAGGCAGGGAATAATGACCCTCACAGTTTAAAAGATCTCTTTCCATGGCAACCCACAATGCTTTAGTCAATTTGAGAGCTTGTTAGCATCACGTCTCTAGTTTATCTTTCCCTTATAAGTGAGTTTTCTTTCTGAATTGCAGACTGGTGACATGCCAACAAGAATCAAAATTCACTTTCAGAACAAAGGAGGAAATGTGTATGTGTTTTTTCTCTTTCATTTCCTTTGTTCAGCTCTTATGCCAATCAGATGTTCCTACTTCTTGGACCTTTATGAGCCAACCTTTTATTTCCCTTTTTCTCATGGAAAAGTGCACTTTGATTGCACTGGTGCTTATGAACCAATGCGGGATTTTTTTTTTCTCTTTTTTTTTTTTTTTCAAGACATCTTGCTCTGTCACTCAGGCTGGAGTGCTGGAGTGCAGTGGCTTAATCTCAGCACATTGCAGCCTCTGTCCCCCCAGGTTCAAGTGATTCTCCTGCCTCAGCCTCCTGAGTAGCTGGGATTACAGGCATGCACCACCTCACCCAGCTAATTTTTGTATTTTTAGCAGAGATGGGGTTTTGTCATGTTGGCCAGGCTGGTCTCAAACTCCTGACCCTAAGTGATCCATCTGCTGCGGCCTCCCAAAGTGCTGGGATTACAGGCATAAGGCACTGTGCCTGACCAACACAGGACTTTTAATACAAATGCATGTGAAGGCCCTCAAATGCAAACACACAGAAATATACATAACAAAATGCACTTGTTTATGTACTGTGTACACACAGAGACCTGTGAGTTCTTGCTCATACACAAACTCACTCTGTGCCTGATGCCTATTAGGAGTGAGAAGATTCCTAACTGACATAACCTTCTTTTCAGAAGAATAAAATAGAAGGTTACTGAGTCTGCGAGCTAATCTGTCTAATTAGATGCCTCTGAGCAAAATGCATAAAATTTGCAAGAATTATCTTAACATGCAAATAATAGGATACAGGGAGGAAAACCCAAGAAAATTTGCATTTTAATGGGGGTGGGGGAAGTTTGGGGGCTATCATATAGAAGATCCTATCTTTTATGTTTTGGGACTCAGTTCAAGAGGAGCTGCAGTGGGCCGACTAACAGCCCATATATCCCTGGGCTCTGCAAGCAGTTACTCTAAGTCTTGTCTGCAGACTATACAGTGGAACAGCCATCCAGCCCCAGCTGGGGAAGCTTCATTAAGGCAGTGCGAAGTAATCAGTTTCAGTCCTGGCCTCTGGCTGGCTTGAAGGACAATCCCTTTTTAGCTGTAGGTGGCACTGTTGTATCTATTGTAAGAAGCGCTGTACTTTGGCTAGCTACATCACTGCTATTTAAAATGGAGGAAAAAGAGAGGAAAAAAAAATCCAACTCCCTCTCCCTCCTGTCCCCCTCCATCTCCTAATATGCACTGTACACCCTACCTGGGCACACCTCCTCCATGCCACCCAGTGGACATTATATGTTGTTTAACCTTATACATTTTGTTTAAAATCAGTGGTTCTCTTAGGCCCTTTGCAGTGTATGTGCAATTTAGCTCTGGGATGATTCATTTGAAGCTCAGCTGCCTAAGATGATACTTGCTTCGCCCCATTCTCCTCCCCGCAACCCTCCCTATTCTTCCTTTCCCTGCTATAACTGACATTCACATAGTGATGGGTGATATTGGAAGACGGACTGGGGAATAGTCTGTGCCTTGGACTCTGGAAGAGGCACTGGTTAGTAATAGAAACAAAAACCGCAGGAGCTGAGTGGCAGTGTGTGCTGGGGAGATGGCAAACTGACAGAAATGGGAGCGTGGGAAGAGCCGACTGTTGCTTCTCCTATTTCATTCTTTCTGGCAGTCCAGAAAACTGGGTTCCCCCGGGTTGACAGGTTTGGGCCAAATATGAGAATTCTGACATCTAGTTAGAGGTAGTGAGGTTGAGGTAATGGAAGAAGAACCACTCCTTAGGAGTGCCTCAGCTTCCCCAGTGCTGAGATGGAATGTTGTACCGACTCATCAGGCAAAGCCTTATGGACAATATTAAAAGGATGTGTATGGGAAAAGAAAGTGATAGGTTCAAGAGATAGAAGCTAATTCTCGAAACATCATAGTATATAATGAATAGACAGAAAAAATACAAGAAAAATAGGTAATATTTGGATAGCAATTTAAAGTTTGCAAAGTTCCCCCACCCTCGATATGAAGCATCTTATTTCCTCTCTCAGCATTGCTATCGCTGTTTCACATAGGAAGGCACTGGGTCCATTCAGTGATTTGCTCAGGGTCATAGAGGGAGAAGCAGAGTCAGTTTCTAAAACCAGGTTGTCTAACTCCAAGTTCTGCCATCTCTAGGTATTTGTTTTATTTTTTATTCCCAAATAAATACTGCAGTTGAGAAGCAATACCCAAGTCTAAAAAATCAATGTTTGATTCTTGCCACCCAAGAATCAAATCAAGATATTATGCTTAAAGCAAAGCAATAAAAAGAGGCATCCAGTCTTTTTTCATTTGTTTGTTTTTAATGAAAATTCTGACTTTACATTGACTTCAGAAGCAGTGACCTTAGGGTATCCTCTCTGTTCCTTTGTTAATTTTGCTGTAGTTTCTTTAGCTTATCATTTTATCTCTTTGAGCCTCAGTAGTATCCTCTGTCAAATAGGTTGAATAAACTTTTTCTAAGCTTTGAGCATCTAGGGAAAATAAATTAATGCTTTATGTGTCACTCAGGGTTCTTTGAATGAAAAATTCAAGATGAGCATTAGTTTTTATCATTGTTTTAATAGCAGTTTATTAAGCCAAAACCTTAGGGAATCATGTAAGAATATATGATTTCCTCTGCCTGATTACATCTTTATCTGTGAGTTTTGTAAAAGTTTATAATGGATGAAATAGTACTTAACAGCTTCATAAACCAAACTGTTATGCACATTTAAATGGTCTTCACTCTTATTATCTTAACTAATGAATTTTGCCAGGCACCTCCATTATAGCTGTATGATTTATAAAGATTATATTTACTTTTTCTCCTTATAAGAATCTAATGAGACCAAATTGGTTGCATGTAATCAGACACTGGCCTTTTTCATCTCTTTGGGTTTTATTTACGAAAGCTTATTAGAGCAAACGTACTGAGTAATAGGCAGTGATAGCTAGGTTTTGCTTAATGATCCCAAACAGCCAACATGGAATTCAGATAATGAAATGACAGGCTGATTACAAATGTGAGGAGAAAAGTAAATGCACTCAGGGCCCATTTCTACAGTCCTTACCTAGGCAGAACACCCATTAACATGTTTCAACCTAAGAACATGTACTTCTACAGAGGCCTAAGATGAGACTGTAATACATATCTCAGGAACGGAGGGTTGAGTTGTTTCCCAGCAGGGCAGGATTGGGCTGAAGTACTATGTGCAAGTGGTTTATGTGGTATGATGATGCAATGGCACCAAAGGTTTGATGAGCTCCAGTTCATGAAGACAAGCTGCAGGAGATAGTTCATGGAGCTGCATTCAACAGCCACTACTAAAATAAATAATAATTTGGACTACTACAAGTATTTTCCCTCTTAGACTCTCTTTTAGTGCCAATACCTAATACAATCTGGATTGATATTATCCAAGTTAGAATTAATCACATGACAATCTTCTCTCAAAGATACAAGCAGAGTACATTAAGACATTGCTGGACTGTCTTAGTCCATTTTGTGTTGCTATAACGGAATACCTGAGACTGGGTAATTTATAAAGAAAAGAGGTTTATTTAGCTCATGGTTCTTGCAGGCTAGTAAAGTATGAGAAGCATGGTGCCAGCATCTGCTTGGCTTCTGTTGAGGGCTTTTGTGTTGCTCCATAACATGGCGCAGAAGGTAAAATGAGAAGCAGACATGTGTAAAGAAGCAAAATCATAGGGGGATTCTGCTTTTATAAGTACCTACTTCTGAAGGAACACTCCGGCAGGAACTAATCCAGGCTTGTGAGAGCAAGAACTCACTCAACTACTGCAAGAATGGCTGAAAGCCATTCATGAGGGATCTGTCTTCATGACCCAAACATGTCCCAGCAGGCCCTGCCTCTCAACAGTGTCATATTGGTAATCAAATTTCAACATGGGTGTGGGTGGGGACAAACTCAAACCACAGCGTAAACCAAGTGCCTAACTTCAGTGCTGTTATGGCTTTACCTGTTGGAAGCTCTTAATCCACAATCTCTTCTTCCTTTCCTTACTGTGATGTTCCCTTCATTTTAATAAAGCAAAGATTTACTGTACTTCTAGCAGTAGAACATGGAGGAGATTTTTTCTGATTTGACTTAGAAGGCCCTGAAGGATGAGGGACAGTCTTATTGTTTTCCCAGATGTCACTCTTAAGTATTTCCATTGTTCTGTAATATTTGACTTTGTAATGACTTGGCCATTCATAAAACTTTCCCAAGTCATGTTTGAACCCATTTATACATTTATATCCTCTCTGTACCACCTGCTGGTATAATGCATTTGATAAGTTTATTACTCTTTGGGTGAACAACTTCCTCTATAACGTTTCAAAGGGCGTCCTCTCGTACTAGTATTTTGAGATTTGGTGAATAAATCAAAACAGAATAAATCAAAACCTTATTCATTTTATTGAAGCTTTTGTAGTTTAAGACGATATTCCCAATCTGGTCTTGACATTTACAGGCAACTGATACCTCTAGACCTTGGACTTCCAGTTGTTTTGTGTAACATTCTCTGCAGAATATCCCACTAGGAGAACACTATATGGGGATTTTCTTATCCAGGCCCTGTTCTTTATGTTTGTTTCCTTCGTCTAGACTAGACTGCACTAGTCTAGAGTAACCTGAAGTAGACGGGGAAAACAATTATGGGATTAGAGAATGCTATAGGCCACTGTTATTGTAGAACGAAGAAAGTCAAGCTCAAAGAATTAAGTTGATTTGCCCAAGATCACACGGCTAGTTAAAAAGAGACTTGGATTAGAACTGTACTCTCAGATAGATATTCTTTCCAAGGACTTGCTAAAGGTCAAACTGCTAACTGTTTTTTTGTTACCCTCATGTGGTCAAAAGTTCCCATTCACAAAAAGTACTGCGATTAGAATCTTGAAGTAGGCTGTTGTTTCTCCAGTGCTCCCTCATTCCCCATCGTGTCTTTCATTCTGGTGAACGTGTTCTTGGTCACTCTTGCCAGAGACCCAGTGTCTTGGTGCTACTTCCTACCTGCCTATGGCTCACCATGTCCACCATGGTGACCTTTATGATCTGCGCTTCTGGCAGTCCCCATTTGACTTCTCTGCTACTTGCTCCTCTCCTCAATTCCATTATCCCACCATATGGCCCCTGCATCAAGACCTCCTACTCTGGTTTCACTACCATGGCCTTGATACCCTAAGGACAACAGTCAAACTGGATATACCATTCCCAGTGGAAATCCCCAGGATTTCAAATTCTTAAATGCTTTTATCCGCTCTCCTTTTCTTATTAAAATCAAACAAAGAGTAAATGTAAGGGCTGCGTGTGGTGGCTCACTCCTGTAATCTCAGCACTTTGGGAGGCTGAGGTGGGAGGATTGCTCGAGGCCAGGGCAACATAACATAGTGAGACCTCATCTGTACCTATATATATATATATATATATATATATATATATTAGCCAGGTATGGTGGTGGCATGTGCCTGTAGTCCCAGCTACTCAGGAGGCTGAGGTAGGAGCATTGCCTTAGCAGTGCTTGAACCCAGGAATTTGAAGCTGTAGTGAGCTATGGTCACACCACTGCATTCCAGCCTAGGCAACAGAGTGAGATCCTTTGTCTCAAAAAAAAAAAAAAAAAAAAAAAAAAGCTAAATGTTGAAAATGTTGTAGATCTCCAGGAATCATGATCAGTCTAGGAGGAAGATTAGATCTTTTCTTTTCACTATCCATTGCTTTCTGGTGTTGGCCTGGTCTGGACCTATCTTTTGCATAGAGGAGACAGTGCCATCATTTTGATGATGTCTTTTCCTCCCAGAGGAATGCATGGGGTTTGAAAATGACCATCTGTATGACAAGACAAGAGCACTCAAGGAAGGGGAATGCAGAAAACAGAGAAAAGGAAAGGACTACAAAAGGCTGGCTTTTCCTGGTACCACCTTGTATTTCTCCTCCCAGTTTTGTCTCATTTTGTTTTGTTTCATAGCTTTTAAATCTCTTCTGTGTTTCTCCTTTTCTTCTTACTGTAATACCTTCCTAGGCACATTTCTTCTTGAGCCGAAACACAATTTTTCTGGGTTACACTGTCCCAGAGAAGTTTCTCCTGGTGAACCCCCTCCAATTCTCCACAGATTTTAGCTGTCTTGATACGTTCTTCCCATTTGCCAGTACTGTTTGGGATTTTGAATTTGAGTCAAACATTTATACCTTTTGCGTTTAGAGTATATAAGATGTTATTTCAGGGCTTGGTGTCCTATTATTTTCATCTGAAGCATTGGAGCCTAAAAGAATTTATTCTCCAAACTTCTTTATCCACATTTATGAGCATCTTGCAATAACAATGGTAGATGTTATCATTTTTATGTTACTTTGTAGATTGCAAAATGCATCTGCAGGCTTGCCTCATGTAGCTGCTTGACTTGCCTGCTCTGTGTAAAGGTTCCAAGTATCTATCAGATGGTTCTATCTTTCTTCTTTTGTAAGCTCATGGCTAGAGATGCCATTAATTCCTTCCACCCTGTTGTCTAGAAATACTCTGCACACAATGGACCCTCAATTTTCTGGATAGGTTTGTAAATCTCAGTTGTTAATTCAAATGTCCCCACTACAGATTTATTCTAATTTAAGAAAACCCAACACAAAACACTAGAATTTACAGACACATATATTATTTGTATTACACAATGATTTATCACAGGACTTTCTCTAATAGCAAACTTCTTTAGCGTATTCAAGCTATTTTTATTTTAGAAGGCAATTTAATTTGTATGGAAAAATGCATGAACTGGAGTCAGTCGCATTGATTGGATGTAATAAGAACACTTGATTCTTAGAGACAAATGGCCTGGTAGTATGTCTTTTGATCGTATAGTTATGTCATACCTGAAGGTGACTTTGAGAGTATTATGAATGGTAAGTTCTCAATTTACAGAAATGAAAAGTATGTAAGGATGGATAATATAGAAGGAAGGAACAGTATTCTCCTGGGTTTCAGTCCAGAGCCTAAAATCTAGAATCTATCCTAAAATGGATACATTGGAAAAGAATTGCCGACACACACACATACACATACACACACACACAATTCTACCCTCCTCTCCTCTACCTCATGGTGACTTAGCTTGAGGACCTTGCTCAACCCTGCTCGGATCACTTCCTAGTCTTCGTGAGACTCCATCTTTGCCCCAGTGGGTTTCACTTTCGCTGTGACCAAGCCACACCCGTTCCCCAGGGCTGGACAAGGAAGCTGTCAGGCCTTCCTGAGCCGACCCGGCTCCTGGTTCAGCTCAGCCATGTGGAACCCTCCACGACTCACTTTCCTCTAACTGAAACAGCCAACCTCTCAGTCCCCTCATTCTCTCTCTCCCACTCTTGAAAGCCAATTTCCTGCTTCAATCTTATTCTTATGAATAGAAACACGAGCTTGCATGGAGAATGAGAAACTACTGTATCATAGGAAGCAATCACACAGAACACAAAAAGCCATTCAAAGTAATTAAACTACTCCCATCCCCTTTTCTATATTTCTTTTCAGCTCAGCACTGATGGGCTGTTTATCTTTGCCACCACAACTGTGGCAGCGGCAGAGGAAACAGCAAGCCATTTTCTGCAAGGGCACATGCCGAGAGGGCAGAATTAAGACAAACACTTTCATTCTTGGCTGCCAAAGCATTTTAGCTTCTGAAAAGCAAGGGAAGCAACACCATCACCCTGTGAAGGAAGAAATAAATAAATAAAGGCCTGGTGGCAAGAGAAGCTTCTGGGTGATTTTCCACTTGTCAGCGGAAAAGGGAGATGGGGCCAGTGAGGATGGGGGTGAGAGGGAAGGGGGCGCTCATTATCTTCCAGCCCCTGGAAGCTTTTGTTCTCTTCAGCTGTGCTAAGGAGGCTGCAGCTCTGCTCCCAGCTGTGCAGAATCTTGCAAGCGATCTAAGAAGAATGTCTGAGACCAGCAATGTGACTCCAGCAGGCATCCCTCCAGAGAGATGACAGCTGGGCAAGAAAGTAGAGCCCCCAGATTCCCAGTTAGCAATACTGAGCTAACAGGGCTCTCCATGTTAATACCTGCATGGATGCTTTTCTAGTACAGCTGCTGAAAGAGACTGCTGAGAGGTTTGCCTGAGGGCTGTTTGCAGTTTTTTCCCTTTTGTCCTGGCCCCAGACTGTCCATAGCAGCTGCTGCACCTTGGAGAGCATCATGGGGGAGTTTAGAGTTAGAGAAAAAGGGAGGATCTCAGAGTGGCTCAGTCGCATCTACTGCTCAATATCACAAACACATCTTGAATGTGTTTGTTCTGTTGTGAAAATCAATGCTTCTTCAGAATAGCTGGTGTTGGGACTTCAGTAAGAGAGCTTGAGGAAGTTTGCCTAAAGAAGGGCTTCTGGGCTGTCAGTAAGTCAGGCAGTCAGTCCACAGCTCTTTGTAGGTGGAAACTGAGAGGTGTTTCGAAGGACCTACATAAAAAACCTAATAGCTGGTTCTCTGTGGAGAAGGCTGGATTGCTTAGAAACATACACCCCTTAGAGGTGGACTCTCACCTGCTACTACTGCAGTCTACCAGACCTGCTGCTACCTTTTTTGGGGTTTCAGGCAACTTTCCGTCTAATAGACAACCTAACCCAGCTTGAAGATTTTTGCAGAGGTTGGTCCATAAAATGCCAAATCAAGCTACATGGACCATCTCAGGTTTATTTGAGGACTAAGTAGCTTGCATTCCACTCCTGGGGGCTGCCCCACTCTCCACTGCACCCATAGATTTACCACGGTAGATTTAACTTCCTGGTTGAGGAAAACACCAATTTCAGAGTAGCCCCAGAAGCCCTGCCTCCTCTCCCTCCCCAGTCCCCGTGGTCTTGCAGGGAGCTAGCTGTTTGATTTAATCTGGGGACCTGGCACCTCTCCCATTCCCTACTGTCAGGCTTGCACTGTTCAGCATTCTTGTTTTTGCGTCTGTCATTATCTTTTGTATGCAAAGAGGTTTAATGTGCAATAAATGTAAATGGCCAGTGTATATTCTGTGTTTTATTAACTTCCATTTGAGCCTGTTGTCAGTGACTACTCTGCCTTGCCAGGATTCATCAGTAAGACCTCTGGCACTTGGTTTCTGCAACCGCCCATTGGGTTCCTCTTGCCTACTTCCCAGACAGAGTAGATTTATCAAGACAGGGGAATTGCAATAGAGAAAGTGTTTTACACATGTACAGCTGGCTAAATGGAAGACTGGAGTTTTATTATTACTCAGATCAGCTTCCTCCAAAATTTGGAGGCTAGAGTTTTTCAAAGATAGTTTGGAGAGGGAGTTGGCTAGGCAATCGGTGCTGCTGATTGGTTGGAGGTGCAATCATGGGGTTGTGGAAAATGGTTGTCGTGCACCGAATCTGCTTCTGGGTGGGGCCACAAGACAGGTTTTTGGGTCCTGGTTGGGGCTATTCATCATCAGAAATGCAAAACCCCGGAAAGACATTTCAAGTGGCCAGTCATAGGTTCTGCAATTGTGATGTTATCTGCAGGAGTAACTGGGGAAGCTGCAAACCTTGTGGCCTCCAGAGTAATGGCTGGTAATTGTTTAAGTCTATACCTTAGCATAATTCAGGCTCCTCATCCTCCTAACCTGGTGGTCTCTCATTAGCTTTATAAACAGTTTAGTTTTGGGGAAGGGCTATTGTTTAAACTATAAACTAAATGTCCCCCAAAGTTAACTTGGTCCAAGTCCAGGAATGAGGGCAGTTTAGAGGTTAAAGACAAGATGGGGGTAGATTAGATCAGATCTATTTCACTGTCATAATTTTCTTTCTACTATAATTTTGCAAAGCGGGTTTCATTTCCTTTGCTTGCCCTGTCTCATTTCCAAAAGCTGCTTTGCCCAAGTTCTATTTCTGCAGAGCCTACTGTGCCCTCCTCTAGCTTTCAGGGTGAAGGGTACACATACACTTTCCATGACACAGTCTTTCTGGGATGGTTTACTTCAACCATTACCCAGACTTGACCTATCTTATGTGTGACTGTGACGGCGGGTGGAGAACTACTGAAACTATTTCCTAAATTTAGGTAAAATCAAATGTTGCTACCTAGACATGAACATCAATCTTTTCTCCCCTACTTAAATATTTTTCAAAGATCCGGTCTTGTAGTAATTTCACCTGCTTTGCGAAAGTGTTCAATATGGTAAGTAAAAATGATAATTCAATTTATTCTCTCAGTAGGAATCCTTGTAAGGTACAGGGGAGATGGGGTAATGCCTACTGAAAAAGAAATTGAGTCTGTGGGGGTAATGGCAAAAGATCTTGGGATTCTTGACTCTCAGGGCAAGTGCATTGACACTCAAATGTCATTGGGTTTAATGTGCCTCCTTAAGTACTTACCTGACTACTTAGGATTGATTCAAGTAATGTGGAGACATTTTAATTCTGACTTTTGGGTGAGAATTCAGAGTAGCACATTCACGGAAAATGTATTTTTGTAATATCCCCTAAGAGGCTTACCCAGTAAACATTTCTAATTTGAGAACCAGAGAACAGTTGCAAGTCAGACACTGGGGTGGATGGGGGAAGCACTATACTGAAAGAGTGCAGCCATCACAATCATGGAGGGTTGGCGATGACTATGACTGCTCCAAGGCTGCCAGTATACACTCGGGGACATGCCGGTATATGCTAGGGGACACAGAGAATTCACTGCCACAGAGTGCAAATGTCTTCCTTCCCAGACCTGGCATGGCTTCAAGTAAGGGATTTCAAGTTTTCCTGGGTGGATTCCTTTATCTGCTATTGTATAAATGATTCTAAACTTTTCTGAGTGAATGTTAAGGAGGAAAAATGGGTTAGAGATATCAGAAGTGTATGCAGTGCTACAAACTTCCACAAATGCTGCCTCAAAAATACTGCAGGCCTCACTGTGGTACTTCTCCAACTCACAATTCAAGTGAGTACACACAGAGTAATGGAGTTCCTGCTTCAGAGTTGACCAAAAAGCAACAAAACAACAACAACAACAACAAAAAACCCCACACGCTTAATATTGAGATATAAATCACGTAGTGTATTAGCCTGTTCTCATGCTGCTAATAGAGACATACCGAAGACTGGGTAATTTATAAAGAGAAGAGGTTTAATGGAATCACAGTTCCACATGGCTACGGAGGCCTCGCAATCATGGCGGACGGCAAGGAGAAGCAAACTCATGTCTTACATGGATGGTGGCAGGGAAGAGAAGAGAACTTGTACAGGGGAACTCCCCTTTATAAAACCATCAGATCTCATGAGACTTATTCACTATCATGAGAACAGCATGGGAAAGACCTGCCCTCATGATTCAGTTACCTCTCTCCCTGGGTCTCTCCCATGACCCATGGGAGTTGTGGGAGCTACAATTCAAGATGAGATTGAGGTGAGGACACAGCCAAACCACATCACATAGCATATACACTGCAACCATTTAAAGTATACAATTAGTTGGTTTTTAGTATACTCATAGAGTTGGGCAACCATTATCCAGCAATTCTAGAACATTTTCATTTGCTACTTGTATCTGGTAGCAGTTACTCCTCAGCCCTTGGCAACTGCTAATCTATTTTCTGTCTCTATAGATTTGCCTATTCTAGACATTTCATATAAATAGAAAAATTTAATATGCAGTCTTTTCTGACTGATTTCTTTTACTTAGCATAATGTTTTCAGGGTTCATTCGTGCTGCAGCACATATTGATACTTCATTCTTTTTATTGCCAAATATTCTATATAATGGATAAACATTTTATTTATCCATTTATCAGTTGGTGGACACTTGGTTTGTTTACACTTTTTGGCTATCATAAAAATGCTACTATGGGGCAGGCATGGTGGCTCACACCTGTAATCTCAGCGCTTTGGGAGCCTGAGGTGGGAGGATTGCTTGAGACCAGAAGTTTGAGACCAGCCTGGGCAACATAGCAATACCCCTGTTTCTACAAAAAAAAAAAAAAAAAAAATACAAAGTAAAAATAAAAATATAATGATTCTACTATAAATATTTATGTACAAGTTTTTGTAGGGACATGTGTTTCCATATCTATTGGGTATAATGCCTAGGAGTGAAATTACTGGTTCAAATAGTAACTCTAGCATTTTGAGAACTGCCAAACTGTTTATCAAGGTAACTGTACTACATTTCATTTTTACCAGTAATTCATGAGGGTTCCAGTTTCTTCACATCTCACCAATGGTTTTTTTTTTCTTTTTGTTTTTCTTTTTTGAGATGGAGTCTCACTCTGTCACCCAGGCTGGAGTGTAGTGGCGCGATCGCGGCTCACTGTAACCTCCTCCTGCTGGGTTCAAGTGATTCTATGCCTCAGCCTCCCGAGTAGCACCAGAGGTGCACCATCACGTCTGGCTAATTTTTGTATTTTTAGCAGAGATGGGGTTTCACCATACTGGCCAGGGTGGCCTCGAACTCCTGACCTCAAGTAATGCACCCGCCTCAGCCTCCCAAAGTGCTGGGATTATAGGCGTGAGCCACAGCACCCGGCCTAATGCTTGTTTCTGTCTGTCTTCTTTGTCCTAGCCATTTTTGTGGGCATCAAGTGACACTGCTCTGTGGTTTTCATTTACATTCCTCTAATGGCTAATGATGCCAAGCGTCTTTTCATGCGCTTATTCATTTGTGTGTTTGCTTTTGAGAAATGTTTGTTTAGATTCTTTGTCTATTTTAAAATTGGATTATCTTTTTATTGCTGAGTTGTAAGAGTTCTTTACATGTTCTGGATAAAGTTCCTTATGTAAAAGATTTGCAAATATTTTCTCCCATTCTGAGGTTGGATTTTGCACTTTCTTAAGGATATTATTTCTAGCACGAAGGCTTTTAAATTTTAATAAAGCTCAATCTATCTTTTTTTTTCTTTGTTTCTTGTGCTTTGGGTGATGTATTCCAGAGATAACATTACAGTATAAAAAACAAAGAGCTCCCAGGTATAGCAGGGGGTACATTGACATACATTTGAGGCAAAAAGAAGGGCAAGGCTACATGACCAATTAAACCAATCCACTTTATCATGTAGATCTGTTTTTACTGATTTTATTTTTATTTATTTATTTATTTAGAGCCAGAGTTTCACTCTTGCCCGGGTTGGAGTGTAGTGGCGCGATCTCAGCTCACTGCAACCTCTGCCTCCCAGATTCAAGCGATTCTCCTGCCTCAGCCTCTTGAGTAGCTGGGATTACAGATGCGCAGCACCACGCCCAGCTAATTTTTGTATTTTTAGTAGAGAAGGGGTTTTACCATGTTGGTCAGGCTGATCTCGAACTTCTGACCTCAGGTGATCCACCCACCTTGGCCTTCCAAAGTGCTGGAATTACAGGCATGAGCCACCCCACCCAGACTACTGATTTTATTTTTGAAAGACTTCTATGGTTACACATATTTTAAATTTATGCAAATATTTTGTTTGTAAATATTTAATCTTCATTTGAGGAGAAAGAGAAGTGTTACTAATGCTATTTTATAGACTTAAAAGCGTGCTCTAAATTAACTGTGATTTAAACAGGGCTTCCCTGTGTAGAACTTAAAGTCCTTCCCTCATTTTTGTTTTTGTTTCATAATATTCTTATACATGAGGATGTTGATCTACCACTTGTCCAAACTGTCCTTGGTGGTAAGCTCGCTGAGAGGGCCTAGCCCTGTCACTTATAGGTGACCATAAGTGCTCAACTTCTTCATGATTTGTAGAAGTGGATTAGACTAGGCAAGATCAAGACTTGTGCAAATTAAATGGGAAAATTAACATAAAAATTAAGCTCTTAAACACTCAAGAGATTTGCTTTAATAAGATTGAGGGCTACCTATTTTGTTTGCGTCAATGATCCTGTGAGACTAGGCAACTGAATGAGGTTGTTTCCCATTCTTTATACTAGAGTACATATGTTACCCAGTAGCAACTATCAAGGCAAAAATATTATTTTTTTCTGAATAAATAAGAAATTAAGGCTGGGAGTGGTGCCTCATGCCTGCAATCCCAGCATTTTGGGAGGCTAAGGTGGGCAGATCACTTGAGGCCAGGAGTTTGAGACCAGCCTGGCCACCATGGCGAAACTCTGACTCAACTAAAAATATAAAAATCAGCCAGGCGTGGTAGCACATGCCTGTAATCCCAGCTACTCAGGAGGCTGAGGCAGGAGAATTGCTTGGACTTGGGAGACGGACGTTGTGGCGAGCCAAGATTGTGCCACTGCACTCCAGCCTGAGTGACAGAGTCAAACCCTGTTTCTAAGAAAGAAATCAGTGGTTGTTTAGAGTTTGAAAGTTATGATCTCCTGTTGCTGAATGGACATGTGAAAGTCTGCACTATCAGAAAACGAGTCTGTATTCAAAAATAGTGGGAATAAGGGCTATCATTTCAGGCTGTATTCTGTTGCTTTAACAGAATATCACAGAATGGGTAATTTTTAATGAACGTAAATGTATATGGCTTATAGTTCTGGAGGCTGGAAGGTCCAAGAGCATGGCACTGGCATCTGGCAAGGGTCACCCCCCTGCCAGAAGGTGAGAGAGAGGCAGAAGCAAGGACATGAGACAGAGAGAAAATCAGGCTGAACTCATTACTTTGTCAGGAAACCAATCCCACAATAATGAACCTACTCCTGCAATAATGGCATTCATCCATTCATGAGAGTGGGGCCCTCGTGACCTAATCACGTCTTAGAGGCCCCACCTCTTAGTACTATTACAATGGCAATTAAATCTCCAACACATGAACTTTTGGGGGATGCATTCAAACAACAGCAGCTGTATTAGTCTGGATTCTACAGAGAAAAAGAACCAATAAACAATATGTAAAATAGGGAATTGGCTCACATGGTTATAGAGGCAGAGAATTCCCAAGATCTGCAGTTGGCAAGCTAGAGATCCAGGAGAGCTGTTGGTATAGTTCCAGTCTGGGTCCAAGTGCCTGAAAACCAGGTGAGATGATGATGTTAGCTCCAGTCTGAGTCCAAGTCTGAAAGCAGAAGACTGATAGCTTAGCTTGAAAACAGGCAGACAGAGAAAGAATTTTCTCTTACTTTGAATTTTTGTTTTATTTGGACTTTTATTAGATTGGAAGAGGCCCACCCATATTGAGGAGTGCAGTCTACTTCACTTAGTTTATGAATTCACATATTAACCTTATCCAGAAACACCCTCATAGACTCACCTAGAATAATGTTAACCAAGTATCTAGATACCTCATGGCCCAGTCAAGTTGACACATGCAATTAACCATCACAAGGGTGTTGTAATGGCTTAGCTCCATGTGCCTACTTTGCAGTCTGTACTAAATTTCCTAGAAAATAATTTCTTAAAGCTATAACCTTAAGGTACACAGTGAGGTGATGTGATTCCCATAAATTGCAATCTCGTAAAATTTATTACTTAGGATACAAAAATATTCTAAAGAAAGAACTGTTTCAAAGAGGCAGGATAAATTTTAATCAGCTCTTGCTTTCATACCTACTCTGCCAACCTCTCAGACCACTTCTTATTATAAATTCACATAATTGGAGAAGGTTGAAACAGTGCCCAGGATTCAGGATAGTATGTGAAGCTACTAATCCTTTCAGTGAGCAATTGGGCTTTCCTTCTGTACACATTTGGGAGACAAGGTTCTCATGGCAGCAAGTGCTAGTGGGCCTGAATTTAATTATTACAAACTCTTGCATTAATAAGTGCAAATGCAGCTCCGGCAGGCCAAGAATACAGCCTTCAATCTGTGCTCATGCTTAAAAATCACCAGCACCTTCAGACATGAAGAACTCTTCATATTATTAGTGTTGCCATTTTGGAAATGTCAATGATTGCTTAGAGTGTCCCATGGAAGGTTTTGGCTTAGGGATCTGAAGTGAGAAAAATGACATTAGCTGTGTAAGCCCCCTTGTATAGCATGCATGCTCTTTCTGCCTTCATGTCCATATCTCTTAGGAATATTTTAAGCTCCTCTGGCAACTGAACACACCTTCTATTGACTGCAGGATATTAACAGGTTATGCAAACATAGAACCAGTGAAAGTAATTGAAAGTAGAAAAGTTTGGTCAAACAATTGTTTAGAGTCCAGGAGAGGGGGCTGGGAGGGCATGGACAGCAGGAAATAGGCATCACAATATCAGATCATAAGTTTTAAAATGTGTTCTCCTCGGAGAAGTTATTGGTGGTATGAACAGGTTTCTATGAAACCAAAGCAGCCAACTGACATGGTCGATTCGAGTCAATTAGCACTGGCTTCTTTTCAGGCTTGTTCTCTGAGGTAAATGTAAATTATGCAGGGTTCACTGCAGGATTTTGGGCAGGTAAAAACATTGCAGAGAGCAGTCTCTTTGCCCACTTGGCAGAATTAGGATCTGCAAATCCTAAGATTGTGTAGTCTTAATAATTGCAAATATAGTAAATAATTCCCAACTTTGTCATGGGAGGGTTGGAATAGAGATGAAATTGTTTTTGGTTTTGAAAACCCCAAACTGACACAATATGGAGCCAAAAGAGAATGGGCTCAATGATCATGAATCCAGTTGTTAGCCTCTTTCAGCCAGACAGAAACCTAGAATATGAGTAAAAAGGCTGAAACACACATTTTCTTGCATGTGTTTAAACCATGAGGTGATGATTTGTGACTATCCCCAGTCTTCTGCCTCCTTCAGTCACATGTCAACTCATCTGCTGTGGAATTCCCTTGTCATTTTGTGCTTATCATTATTACATCTATTCTTTTAATCAGACAGTATAGTTATTTGAGCACTTGTCTTACTTCATTTTACTTTATATATTCTTTTTGTATGCAAGAATGTTAATATTTATCTTCTTATATTTTCTATTCCCCATATGGTAAATTATGCATATATTTTGCAAAAAAGATGAATGAATGTATACCCAGTTCCATTTGAACTATAGTACCCTGCATGTAGAGCAAAAGGAATGACCACAGCTCATAAAGAAACAGTATATTCAAGAATGCTAGTAAATTTAAAAATTAAAAAATCATTAAAATTTAAAAAAAAATTTTAGGTTCAGGGGTACATGTGCAGGTTAGTTATATAGGTAATTAATTTCGTGTCACATAGGTTCATTGTGCAGATTATTTTGTCACCCCAGTATTAAGCCTAGTACCCAGTAGTTGTTTTTTCTGCTCCTTTTACTCCTCCCACCCTCCCCCTACAGGTAGGATCCAGTGTCTTGTTTCCCTCTTTGTGTCCATGTGTTTTCATCATTTAGCTTCCACTTATAAGTGAGAACATGTGGTATTCGGTTTTCTGTTCCTATGTTAGTTTGCTAAGGATGATGGCCTCCAGCTCCACCCATTTTCCTGCAAAGGACATGATCTTATTCTTTTCTGTGGCTGCATAGTATTCCATGGTGTATATGTGCCACATTTTCTTTATCCTGTCTATCATTCATGGGCATTTAGGTTGACTTCAAGTCATTGCTATTACGCATGGTGCTGCAGTGAACATATGTGTGCATATGTCTTTATGATAGAATGAAACAATCATTTTTTTTAAACAAAGACTTTCACCATGATACATAGAAGGACAAAGTTATTCTTGGAAATATTGGACTAACAGTTCATTATGTGCAAGTTTTTATGATGGGAAGAAAAATTCAAATCAATTGTTCCAAATCAATTGGCTTGGCAAATATCTCCTTTATTGCATGTCTTACATTTTGTCTTATGAAACATGCCATGTGAACAAAAGGGTATATACACTATATATGTCCAGTTTGAAGAATGATAATAAAATAAACATCCATATTCCCACCACCCTGAATAAGACATAAATGATTACCATAGAAGCGTCTTCATGCTTTCTCTTCAGACAACCCATCACACGCCCTTTCTCCCAGGCTCACAGACATTATTTCTACTTTTAACAAGGATATATCTATGAATAGGTAATAAATAAGGTATTGTTTAGTGTTTTCTAGATTGTATAGGATAATTTTTTTGGATGGAAAGGTTTAATATTATGAAGATGTCAGTTATTTCCAGATTAAACTTGAGATTTAGTAAGTTTCAGAAACAGTCTCAAGTATTTTTATGGAGTTTGAAAATATGATTATAAAATTTATATAGATAGAAAAGGGCCAGAAAGAGCCAAGTCACTTTTGAAAAAGTGAAATAAGATATGTGTGGGTTGTGTGGGGAGCTTGCCCTACCGGATATCAAGACTTATTGCAAAGCTAGAGTAGTTAAGACCTTGTAGCACTGGGTGCAGAGATGGACAAGAAGACCCACAGGACAACAGAAACAGAAACAGAGCCATAATTATATGGAAACTTGATATACAACAGAAGCTGCATTGCAGACAACAAGGAAATCATTATTCATATGAACAAAAATGAAATTGCATCTCTACTTCAAACTATATGTAAGACTACATTCCTATTAAATTAAGGGTAAAATGAACGTTAAGAAAGTCAAAACCATAAACATTGAGAAGAAAATACAGGAGAATATCTTTATGAGGTCTGGTTGTGAATGACTTTTTCCACAAGATTGATAAAAAAGGATAAATATAAAGGAAAAGGTTAATACATTCAACTGCATTAAAAAATAAGAACTTCTGTTCATTGGAAGACACCATAAGGAGAGTAAAAAGACAAACCATAAACTGAGAAAAGATATCTGCCAAAAAAATGTAATCAACAAAGATTTAGTAGCCTGAACGTATAAAGACCTCCTAGAAATCATTAGGCAAAAGTTAAACAACTCAATTTAAAGATGGGTGAAAATCATGAATATAAATTTCAAAGAAGGAATCTATAACCCATAACAGATGAAAAGATGCTTAGGCCAGGCGTGGTGGTTCATGCCTGTAATCCCAGCACTTTGGGTGGCCAAGGCACACGGATCACCTGAGGTCAGGAGTTGAGACAGGCCTGGCCAACACGGTGAAACCTTGTCTCTATAAAAATACAAAAATTATTTGGGCGTGGTGGTGCATGCCTGTAGTCCCACCTACTCAGGAAGCTGAGGCTGGAGAATTGCTTGAACCTGGGAGGTGGAGGTTACAGTTAACCGAGATCGTGCCACTGCACTCCAGGCTGGGAGACAGAGCCAGACCCTGTCTCAAAAAAAAAACAAAAACAAAAAAAACCCCCCAAAAAACAAAAAAACTATTGAAAAGAAAAGAAAAGAAAAGATGCTCAATTTAGTATTCAATGAAATGCAAATTGAAATCATGATGAGACTTCATTTCATCTCTACTAGATTGGCAAAAGTTAATAGAAGGTTTCCCTGTACCAAGCTTTTGTAAAATTGTGGAGAAACAAAACAGGATCTCTCATCCACTTCTGGTAGAGTATAAACTGGTTCAAAACAATGTGACACTGCTTAATCAATTTAAAAGCATAATATTGCTTTTTCTTTATCAATAGAAATAGATGGCAGGGAAGTCCTTGGAATTATCATTAGATGTTCGTAGAAGTAAGACTGTCCTGAGAAGGAAGAGAGGAATATCAGGGTTCATTCTTTGCTGGGAGAATTCTCAATAGCTTCTCTGAAGCTTGGCATTTTTGCGTGGATCAATTTGTTTCTTAGGGAGATGTGAAACTTCATCATGGCTGAGAAATCTTTGGTGCTAAGAGCTTATTTATAGAATTCAAGTAAACAACTTATTTTAAATGTTAAGTCTTCCACAGCATAGATCCGCACACCTTTTGCAGGAGCTGTATTTGTGGTTTTGTGGTTTTAGGGGTGTATAAAGTTAGAAGCAGCAGGGATCTCATAGGTTGTGCTGTCGTGCTGTCTAAAAGCTCTGATCACTTGTCCCAAATGGGTGAGGAATTGCTGGCCTTGTCTAGTGGATTATAGATAACCTTTGGTACCGTAGTTTGGAGTCAACTCTTCTGTCCCACTGCCTGAGTTAGAATTTGAGCTCTTTCAAAAGACCTTAAAACAGCAGCTTGGTTCTACATTTCTAGTAGCAAATGGAGGAACAAAAAGAACCACCAGAAACAACAACAAAAAAATCTTAAAGTGATCATCATACTCATATGATCAGCAATAGTTTTGGTACTGTCATTCTTGTAACTATTGTGTATAGGGTAGAGTAAATTAAAAAAGTGACTGTGTGATTGGCGGATTCTTTCCTTGCTGGTGTCATTGAGAACAAAAACCACTAAGGGTTTATCAGAAGGTTTCAGGAGACAACTTGAGTTTAGCCAAATATATAACACATGAACATCAACAAGGATAACTGTAATAAATTTAAATACACATATAATGAAATCCGTGAATTTACCATGAAACTGTTTATAACAGTTCTGAGAAAACAAACACATCTGCTCACCACAGAAGAATGCTAGTTCACTTGTCACTTTGAAAACTGATACATAAAGGGAAAGGATCAATATTTATTTTGACATTCCCATGAACTGTATCACTGGATAATTGAATAATAGATATAGGTAAACAATCTTTATAGAAATATATCTGCTAATAAAACAAGAATGATGCGATTAGAATATTATCATATGGCCTCTCCTGATAAACTGCTGGATCTAGGCACTGAACATAATGCAGTTAACATTACAAAAAGAGAAATAACCAGCAATTACATACCACTAACTGAAGAGCACACCACTGCTTCTAAAGTAGTCTTGCTAAAAAAATCAAGCCTGATCTGATCAATTCCCTACAACTGCCTGGCAATACAGGAAATTCAAAGGATGAAGGAATATATTTAAAAACAGCAAGGAGATGTAATCAGTGGAATCCAGACTATTGGAAATTGCACAAGGCAAGTGACCTAGTTTCCTTAAAAATAAATTACGAGAAAAAAAATAGAGAAAGAGGGTACTTACAAATTCAAGAGACATCAACCAATTGGAAAATGTGGACCTCATTTAGATCCTGATTCAAACAAGCAGGCTCTAAACGCCAAACAAAAGCACTAGCTTTCCTGTGGCTAATTAGACACCTATTTTAAAATGTACATTTACTTATTCCCTCTAAGCCTCAGTTTCCTTATCTATATAGTGGGGACAATAAATATACCTTCTTTATGGGGCTTAATTGAAATGAAATGAAATCGTGTTTGTAAAACACAATGCCTAGTACTTTGTAAGGACTCAATAAATACTATTATTATCACCAAAGTTGGTGTTAGAAGCTTGATAAGCAGTTTAGTATATGATTATCATATTGAAAATTGAAAAATTAAAAAAGACAAGTTGGAAAGTCAGATTGGCAAGGGGGTAGCTGGTGTATAAGCAAGATAAATGTAAGTTGTAAGAAAGTGAGAATGAGGAACACTTGTCCAGAGTTCTCGAATTGTCCACAGCCTTCTAAACAAGTGCTCAGAGACTCTGGTGTGGGTTTGCCAAGAGTAGAGAACATGACTACCGAGGAGTGAACACACCCTGCAACATATTACTCACTAAGGCTGGGATTTGCTCAAGGCCTTGCTTCAAGACTGTGGCAGAGCTGGGACTCAAATCCAGATTTCTTGGCTGCTGAGTTCGGTGCTCTTTTTCTCCACCACACCCCATCATCGCATACATATTTTATTAAGGTTAAAACGACAAAGAAAGTAGAGGTTTGGGTATGAAGAACAAATTCTGATTTGTTTGCAATATTGTAAGAAATGCTCCTGGAATAGGAAAACATAGTAAAGGATGCAAAAAGAGGGAATAGACAATTTTGTATTTTTCTCCTATACTACTTTTATATCTTTTAAGATATAAAAGACCAGATGAAAGTTGCCAATTGAAACTCTATATATCTAATTGATGCAATAGGAATAAAATCGCACACATTATCCTCAAAATAGTCTTGTGAATATAATAATAATATTATTATGATCATCTTTCAGTTGAGGAAACGGGATTAGAAAAGTTAGATATTGGCTGAAGTCACACAACCAGAAGTGGGCAGAGCTAGGACTCAAACCCAGCCAGCTGTCCGTTCTACCATCACTGAGATAACATATAGCCCTATAAAAGGGGAGGGGTTCTGGTATTTTCATGAATAGAGAAGTAAAATATTACTCATCCTTAAAAGAAACCAGAGGTTTTTTTAGGTATTTCTCCTTGATTTCCTTTGAAAGTATGATTTTTCAACCATGAAATAAAATACTCCTTAAGGGCAAAGTAATGGTTTCAGTAAGATTTTAGTTACTCCTGCTTTAAGTGCTCTGTGCACCTATTATTTCTTTATTTAAGGCCCTACGCATTAAATAAATCTCATTAAACACACTACCAGTATTACAATTACTTTTTCTCTTATTATTTGCTGTTATTACCATTATGGAAATCATATATAAAAACTCTAGAAAATTGTATTTTCTGGTTGTTAAAATAAAACATTGATTTTAGGGATGTCATTTTGTGTTTGAAACTTGATTTTGAGCTACATTTGAGTTAAGAAGCTAGAAGGGATGAAGTCTAGACTGACCAGTGTTCAGAAACACAGAAATAATTTTACCATGACTGCTAAGTCTTGGTCTCAAGATAAGTAATTTTATTCTCACTTGTGGTTAAAAAGAACTTTACAGAGAAATACTGTAGACAGACTATAGATATTACATCTCTCAAGGCATTTCTTCTCATTGTCTTTTTCTTAGAAGACCATCAAATAGCAAAGTCATGGAATCAACCTAGGTACCCATCAACAGTGGATTGGATAAAGAAAATGGGGTGCATGCGCAATGGAATGCTTTGTAGTCACAGAAAAGAATGAAATCATGTTCTTTGCAGGAACATGAATGCAGCTGGAGGCCATTATCTTAAGTGAATTAACACAGGAACAGAAAACAAAATACTGTATGTCCTCACTTAAAACCGAGAGCTAAGCATTGGGTACTCATGAACATAAAGATGGCAACAACAGACACTGGGGACTTCTAATGGTGGGAAGGGAGGTGAGTATTTAAAAACAGTTGGTTAATATGCTCAGTACCTGGGTGACAGGATCATTTGTACCCCAAACCTCAGCATCATGCAGTATACCCAGGTAACAAATGGGCATACGTACCCCCTAAATCTAAAATAAAAGTTGGAAAAAAAAAAGACCATCAAAACTTTAAGAGACTTTTTTGGCTTTGCTTTTTTGCTTTGGCCTGTTGATGTTACAGAATCCCCCAGAGTGCAAGAGAAAAACCTTAATTATAGAATGAGAATTAGAGAAGATTGTTTTTATGTATTTATTTATTTAGAGATGGAGTTTCACTTTTGTTGCCCAGGCTGGAGTGCAGTAGCGCATTCTTGCCTAACTACAACCTCTGCCTCCCGTGTTCAAGCGATTCTCCTGCCTTAGCCTCCTGAGTAACTGGGATTACAGGTGCCCGCCACCACACCTGGCTAATTTTGTATTTTTAGTAGAAACGGGGTTTCTCCATGCTGATCACGCTGGTCTTGAACTCCTGATCTCAGGTGATCTGCCCGCCTCGGCCTCCCAAAGTGCTGGGATTACAGGCATGAGCCACCGTGCCCGGCCAAGAAGATTGTTTACATGGGAGAGAAACTCTTCTAAGATTCTTTTTGATAGCTCATGGGTCACTGCTATTTAAAAAAAAAAACAAAAAAAAAAGAAACTCATTTTTTGTCTCTTACTTTTGTATGTCTTCATGCTATCTAATAAGCCTTTTTTTTTCTTTTTTTCTTTTTGAAATAAAGTTTAGTTCTTGTCCCCCAGGCTGGAGTGCAATGGTGCAGTCTTGGCTCACTGCAACCTCTGCCTCCCAGGTTCAAGTGATTCTCTAGTCTCAGCCTTCCGAGTAGCTGAGATTACAGGCATGCGCCACCATGCCTAGCTAATCTTTGTATTTTTAGTAGAGATGGGGGTTTCACCATGTTGGTCAGGCTGGTCTTGAACTCCTGACCTCAAGTGATCCACCTGCCTTGGTCTCCCAAAGTGTTAGAATTACAGGTGTGAGCCACCGTGCCCCGCCAAACCATTTTTTATGCTAAATATTTCTAGAGATTGATGTAGACTGAATCCTCAAGTCTTGGCACCTCTGAACGATTGAGTTTTCTCATGGATGGTTCAGAAATAATTTAAAAACATTAACCTATCTCATATTGGGATCAATTTTATGAAAGGGATCTGTGGATGTGAATGAAAAGAACTTTACTTTTATCATGATTAAATATCTTTAACTCCCAGATTGTTGTCACTTCGGCCTAAAAAGTCAACGTAGGACTTTTCACAAAATAACGTTACTCACAGAATTCCAACTTGTCATAGGTATTACAAGTATCACTGAATCTTCTGGGTAATAAGACCTAGTACCAGAGCCACTAGCACTGCAGCCTGTACCGGCTACAGATGTTCTTTAATTCTGGACTCCAGTGAAAAGTTTCATCCTTGATAAATGAATCAGAGCAACATACTCAAATGTGCCGTCTGTTGATTTCAAAATTGGCTCACTCAAGTATCAGGCCTCTTCTGTATTAAATTTTTAAAAAAATGCTTTCATTTTTATAGATTCGGGGGTACATGTGCAGGTTTGTTATATGGATATATTGCATAGCGGGGGTGGGGTTTGGACTTCTAGTGTATTCATCAACTGAATAGTAAACATTGTACCCAATAAGTAATTTTTCAACCCTCACCCTCCTCCCACCTTATCCCCTTTTGGAGTCCCCAGTGTCTATTATTTCCCTCGGTAGATCCATGTGCACACAATGTTTATCTCCCACTTACAAGTGAGAACGTGCGATGTTTGATTTTCTGTTTCTGAGTTATTTCACTTAGGATAATGGCCTCCTGTTCCCTCCATATTGCTACAAAATGCATGATTAAATTTTTATGGGTGTGTCATATCCCATGGTGTATTATGTAAGGTGTATTTTCTTTATTTAATCCACTGTTGATGGATACTTGAGTTGATTCCATGACTTTGCTATTGTGAATAGTGTGGTGATAAACATACAAGTGTAGGTGTCTTTTTGATATAACAGTTGATTTTCCTTTGGATAGTACCCAGTAGTGGGATTGCTGGATCAAATGGTAGCTCTATTGTTAGTTCTTGGAGAAATCTCTACACTGTTTTCCATATAGGTTATACTAATTTACATTAGCACTAGCAGTGTCTAAGTGTTTCCTTTTCTTGCTAGTATCTGCTATTTTTTTGTCTTTTTAATAATAGCCATTCTGACTGGCATGAGATGGTATCTCATTATGGTTTTAATTTGCATTCCTCTGATTATAAGTGAGGTTGAGCATTTTTTCATATGTTTGTTTTGGGCCTCTTTTGTACTGATAGGGGGTATATGGTAGAGCAACTTGTCTTTCACTTTGGAGACGATATCCAGCCCACACTACTGGATTTCCAGAAAGTTCACCGAGTTGAATCTTCTTAGAGTTTATTGCCCATCCTCTATTACAACTATGTCTTACCAAGGCATTTGGGCGGCCTGCTACTTCTTGCTCAGCAGGTTCGATTAGTGTTATGTAATCAGTGGAGCAGTCCAGCATGACATTCTATGAGATGGTAAGACAACCGAGGTCCCTGTGAACAAAATTATAGCCAAAGATTGAATAGCTGATGTGGCCCTGAAGCAAGAGAGTGAAATTATACTCCTGACTGAAAAGTGCAAGGAAACCACTTCTGACAATTTCTGCTTCATACTTTAGAAAACAAAACATTTTCGAGATGAGCACTGCATGCCAGGTGCTTCCGTATGTATTGATTTGCTCAAGTAAAAAGACTACATCTGGCCAGTGCAGTGGTTCCTACCTGTAATCCCAGCACTTTGGAAGGCCAATGTGGAAGGATCTCATGAGGCCAGGAGTTCAAGACCAGCCTGGGCAACATAGCAAAATCCACTCCATAAATACAAATTAAAAACTTAGCTGAGTGTAGTGGCACATGTCTATAGTGCCAGCTGCTTGGGAGGCTGGGGTAGGAGGATCACTTGAATTCAGCAGTTTGAGACTGCAGTGAGCCATAATCACACCACTGCTCCAGCCTGGGTAACAGAGTGAGACCCTATCTCAAAAAGAAAAATATAAAAGAGACTACATCTGGAATAAAATATAAATTTTCTGATTGAGTTTGTGATAATTTACCATTCTTCTTCAAGACCTTTCTGTCTTTTTATTATTTTTTATTTTTTTTTGAGACAGAGTCTCGCTCTGTCACCCAGGCTGGAGTGTAGTGGTGCCATCTCGGCTCACTGCAACCTCTGCCTCCCAGATTGAAGTGATTCTCCTGCCTCAGCCTCCCATGTAGCTGGGATTACAGGTGCCTGCCACCATGCCTGGCTAATTTTTTTTTTTTTTTTTTTAGTAGAGATAGAGTTTCACCATGCTGGCCAGGGTGGTCTCGAACTCCTGATCTTGAGTGATCTGCCTACCTTGGGCTCCCAAAGTGCTGGGATTACAGATGTGAGCCACTGTGTCTGGCCAAGACCTTTCTGTCTTTTGTGAAAGCCAACCCAAGAGTCAAATGGGGATGCTAAGAATGATCATTTCTGCGTCTTTCAAGTTTTTGATGATAGCGGTAATCTCTGCAGCTCCCCAGGAATGTGGTTTTGGTTCCAGCTTACTATTGTCATAGGGATATGGGGCTTCACAGGCCTCCTTTAGGCTCTGCCTGCACACTAGTCATCATGCCATAGGCCAGGAACCCATGTAGAAACCCATGTAGATGTTCCAGTGGTTGCTGGGCATATATAGTTCAACTATCTATTCTCAGAGAAAATAACCACAGAAAGGATTTGCAGACTAAGTGAGCTCTTTATGAAGCAGACTGAGGCAAAAATTTATTATACAACCTACATAAGCACTGGTAGACATCGGGATATTCTTGGGGATACAAAATAGCTCTGAACCAGTGTCCAGTAATCCCTGAAAGGTCTGGTTGTATTACCTAGCAAAAGGGGCTCACTGCTCGATGTACTAGCCTGTACTCTGACACCGTGTTTTTGAGAAAAGAAAAGCTTTTTATTGCAAGTCGACTCACAAAGAGACAGGAGTCAAGCTCAAATCTATCTCCCTGTGCTGGTTTCATGGCAGTCATTTTATTAGAAAAGGTTTAGGGGCTGGATTCTGGGATTAGCAGGTGATTGGTGGAAGGAAAAAGGTCTAGAAAGTCCTCAGGCATGTACAGCCATCTCTTCATGCCTCCTCATTGGTCTCATGTGTAAATTTGGAGGGAGCTGGTATGAAGCATGGAAATTCAGGCTATGATGTCAGCAGGTTTGTTTTGTGCAAACTTATGCAGCTATAGTGGTTTCAACTGATTTCAGCCAGTTTGTTATCTTACAAAGGAGAGAAGTTTCAGTGTTTCAGCAAGATGTTTCTTTTCTTATCTGCTATCCTGCAAACTCAAGAATTTCTACTAGTTTTTTTTTTTTTTTTTAAACTCTTTGGGGCACAGTTTCAGTCATTCCCTTTTCTCCTGGGTATAGTCATTCCAGGAAGTGGTGGCACTTTCCTTTGGGGAAGACCAGACAATTTACAAAACATAATATTGCATGGACCTTCCTCTATGGTGCAATCTTCTCTTTATTCATGTGCCTCTGGGAAATGATTACTTCTGGAATTAGATGAAGATCTCAAATCATCTATTTTCCTGGTTTACAGTTTCAGTTCAGTTCTAGAAATCAATTAGGATGTTAGAGGATAGGCCATTTATTTGGACTCTAGGGACCTTGTAATCAGTTATCCACTGCCAAAATACCATGTGTCAAACCATTCTGATTACCATGAGCCTTGCTGCCTGGTATGATGACTATGTCTGCTCTACTTCTGGCAGTTAGGTAGTGATATTTATCCTCTGCCTGGTCTCAATTCCATCATCTCCATAGAAATAAGAGAGCTCATTACAATGCCAGTATCTCTCAACCTTATCCGTGACCAATGGAGTGAAGCTAACATAGCATTTTTCAGGAATCTCAGGGCTTCCCAACTATGTATTTCTCAAAACTGAGGTGAATAGACAGTTCTCAAAAGAAGATATACAAATGGCCAACAAACATATGAAAAAATGCTGAACATCACTAATGATCAGGGAAATTGAAATCAAAACCGGTATGATACAACCTTACTCCTGCAAGAATGGCCATAATAAAAAAGTCAAAAAACAGTAGATGTTAGCATTGATGCAGTGATCAGGGAACACTTCTACACTGCTGGACAGAATGTAAACTAGTATAGCAACTATGGGAAACAGTGTGGAGATTCTTAAAGAACTAAAAATAGAACTACCATTTGATCCAGCAATTCCAACTATTGGGTATCTACACAGAGGAAAATAAGTCATTATACAAAAAAGATACTTGCACATGCATGTTTGTAGCAGCACAATTCACAACTGCAATAATTCTGAAAGGTCTGGTTGTATTACTTTGTATTACTGAGCAAAAGGGACTCACTGCCCAATGCTCTAGAAGCATGGAACCAACCCAAATGCCCGTCAATCAACAACTGGATAAAGAAACTCTATTATATATATATACACATATATATGTATATATGATATATATATGATACACATGAATGGTACAAGGGAATCTGGGGACTTGGCGTGAAGGGAGGGAGGGGGCGAGGGATAAAAGAATACAAATAGGGTGGAGTGGATACTGCTTGGGTGATGGGTGGACCAAAATCTCACAGATCACCACTAAAGAACTTACTCATGTAATGAAACACCACCTGTACCCCAATAACCTATGGGGAAAAAAAAAACTGTGATGAAAGGAGAGCCTGCTGGCCCTACTAGGATGGGTAAGCGAGTCACTTGTGATAAATCCATTTCTGTACATTTGCTCCCTCTTTATCATGTCCAGGAATTTCTAGTATCTTAATATTATTTTGTGTAGACCACACTGAGTCTGTGTTTCAGCTAACCGGAACATACATATGATAGGAGTAGATAACAAGGAAAATTGCCATCCATTTGTTGGTAGCTGCCACACAGGCAATGTTGTTTTAGGGTATTTGAGCAAGGCATGGCCAGACAGTTCTCTCACCAGACTGGGAAAACTCACGTTTTCTACTGATAAGGGGGCTCATTAGTCCTTCGAATTTATAGAAAATGAAGTTATAAAATTCTGCCAAATATTGTCATTTAAATTCTCGGGTGCCACACTTTTACAGTCTTTCATATAGGAAATGTCTTGAAACTGGAATTTAAACCGTGGAATATCTAGCATCCTGTGGGATAAGTGTCAGTTTGATTTGAGCTTATGTAAAGCCCATGGCCAGAAGACATGAGATACGTTTAGGGCATAGAAGCTGTAGGTGTTTTGGTCATGCTTTGAAAATGATACCCAGGAGGGCCTGGAATAACATCATTTTGTTCAATGTTCTGTACAAAGTTGTATCATTATAATGTTGTTGAAAGAAAGTTGGTTACATTTTATGGTATTTTTATGATACGTTTTATGATATTATATTGCAAGTTCCAAGAACCTATTGATGACCACAAGTGAAGGCTTACTGTATATGTATATTACATTATTATTTTGTCCATTGCCCAACTCCAACCCACTAATGCGAGAATAAGAACTTTTTATCTCTTTTCTTCACTGCTGTGTACTCTGCTCAGAAAAGCACTTGGATCACAGTAGCTACTCAATAAATAGTTGTTGAAATAATGAATAAATAGTCCTTGTTTTTATGATGTTTATGTCAAATGGAGGAGAAAGACATTCATATGTAATCTCTCAACTGAAATCTAAATTTGAATCTGTTCTAAGTTGTGTTGAATTGTTCTATTGTCAATTTGATTAACCTGGAAATTATTTTTTCCAGAATTCTTTTCTCTGTGGGTCGTGGGCCCACAGAGGCAAGCTCCCCTTGGCTGTCACTTTAGCAGCTTAACTTATTTGGTTTCTTGGATTTCCTTGGAGGCTCTTTCTCACAAATGCCATTGCTTAAGGGGAACTAATTAATAACTTTTTTTTTTCGATGGAGTCTCACTCTATCACCCAGGTTGGAGTGCAATGGCGTGATCTCGGCTCACTTCACCCTCTGCCTCCTGGGTTCGAGTGATTCTCTTGCCTCAGCCTCCCGAGTAGCTGGGATTATAGGCACCTGCCACCATGCCTGGCTAATTTTTGTATTTTTAGTAGAGACAGGGTTTCACCATGTTGGCCAGGCTGGTTTCAAACTCCTGACCTCAAATGACCCTCCCACCTCGGCCTCCCAAAGTGCTAGGATTATGGGTGTGAGCCACCATGCCTGGCCAATAACTCTTTTTTAATCCTCCAATTACCCACTTCCAGAATTCACATAAGTCCCTCTTTTAATTATGTAATGTCTAATTCCTATTCTAAATGCTTTATCCTATAACACTCATAGCCAACTCTTTCAGGAGATAAACTAAGAAATCAGCAATCTTTCAAATCCTCTGTAGAAAATAGTCTGTGTTGAATTGTTTGCGAGTGGCATGTCTGTCTCAAGTGTAGCAATTCCTGAAATATTTTCTTGGGTACTTTTGACTATTTGCCTTTTTTGCCTGACAAACTGATACTAGATATTAATCTCCATGGAAGAGGGAAAATGTGATGTAGCTGAGTGGATGAGATCATTTATGAAAAAGAATATTGGGAGAAATGAGATCCTCTATGACAAATCCTTGAGACATTCCAAAACTTCTTTACCAGACAAAGAAGAATAAATTTGAAAAGTAGGTACAGTCAGAGTGGCTGGAGAGGCAGGAGAGCCAGGAAGGTGTTGTGTCTTGAAAGTCAAGGAAATGTTGTGAAGGATGGTGTAGAAACTTATGCTTCAGTAATTTCGACATATTAGATATTTTTTGCGAGAGTGCACCTTCAAATTAAAAAAGATAAGAGTTTTCATTAAAAAAGTTTTGTTCCATAGTTGGACTCTCATAAAGTGAGGAAATCTTAAAGGTTCAAAGAAAAGAAAAAGAAGAAAACAATGCAAGCTGAAAGGAAAACGGTGAACAATGAACACATTTAAAAAGATCTCCCGCAGGGCTTTTACACAACGTGTAGCTTTTCTTTGTAAATATGTTTCCCTGAGAAATGTTAATGTATCCTTATGCTTGTAGAAAAAGTTCTTCAGGCAGGTGACAAAATAAGGGAATGGAACTCAAGACTTCCAGATGTAACCCATGAAATTGGGAATGAACTGGAATGATCTCAGAAAGGTAGAACCCTTGGCTTTAGCAGAAGCAAAATGAAATACTATCCAGAGAAATTATATTCTCAATGGAGACTCCAGGTTTTCCACAAGTTAAAATCAACCATTGTAATTGTAATTGTTAATCCCCTTAGCCCAACTTGACTGGTCTAAAAGATACCCAGGTAGTTGGTAAAACATTTTATCTGGATACATCCGTGAGGATATCTCCAGAAGAGATTGACATGTCAATCAGTAAACTAAGTAAAGAAGATCTGCATTCACTAATGTGAGCAGGAATCATCCAAACTTTTAGGAGCCCAAATAGAACAAAAAAGGTGGAGGAAGGGCAAATTTTTTATTGGCTTGAGCTGAGAAATCCATCTTCTCCTGCCCTTGGACACCAGTGCTCCTGGTTCTTGGGCTTTCAGACATAGATTGGGATCTACACCACTGGCCTTCTGATTTTCAGGCCTTCAGACTTGGACTGAATTACACTACTAGCTTTCCTGGTTCTCAATTTGCAGTCAGCAGATTGTAGAACTTTCTGGCATCTGTAACTAATATGTTTTGGCTGTGTCCCCACCCAAATCTCATCTTGAATTGTAATCTGAATTGTAATCCCCACCTGTCAAGGGAGGGAGCTGGTGAGAGGTGATTGGATCAAGGGGGCGGTTTTCCTCCATGCTATTCTCATGATAGTGAGTATGTTTTCGTGAGATCTGGTTGTTTGATAAGTATCTAGAACTTCCCCTTCTCTCTCTCTCTCCTGGCACCTTGTGAATAATGTACTTACTTCTCCTTTGCCTTCTGCCATGATTTTAAGTTTCCTGTAGCCTTCCCAGTCATGCAGAACTGTGAGTCAATTAAACCTCTTTCCTTTTAAATTACCCAGTCTCAGGCAGTTCTTTATAGCAGTGTGAAAACAGACTAATGCAGAAACTGTGTGAACCAGTTTCTATAATAACATTCCTTATGTGTGTGTGTGTGTGTTCACAGACACAGATATGCCCCATTGTATCCCATTGGTTGTGTTTCTCTAGAGAATCCTGAATAAACAATCGTCATGAGCTCAGAAATCATCTTGAGGGAGAGAAACAACAGATTTAATTCCTCAAGGATTTTAGATAATAAAACTATTATATGTGGCTGTGAGATAACTATAAATATTAGCTTTCTGTTGCTGCTATAAGATATTACTGCAATATTCTCTTACAGTTCTAGACTTCAGAAGTCTAAAATTAAGATATTATATGGGATATACTTAGAGGAAAATATATTTCTTTGCCTCTTCTAGCTTCTAAAATCTACTTACTTTTCTTGGTTTATGGCTCCCTCCTCCATTTTCTAAATGTATGACTAAAACTTCTGACTCCCTTGTCACATTTCTTTATTCTGAATTTGCTTTCTTACCTTCTTATAAGAACCCTCATGATTATATTGGAATATAAATATAGATAATACCAGATGATACAGGATAGTCTCCAATTTCAAGATCCTTAGTGACATCTACAAAGTCTCTTTTGCCATGTAAGGTAGCATATTTAAAATTTCTGGGGGATTTGAATGAGGACATCATTGGCGGTGGAAGCATTATTTTGTCTTCCACTCTATGCATGAATGTTTAAAGAATTTTTTTTAAATGCAAAAAAAAAGACAAACATGATGACATTATATACAAGTAATCATATAGTTGTAAAAAGAAGCAGATAAAAATTTAAAATAAAGTATAATAATCAATTAAAAAAAAAACCTTAAGGGATGGACCAAACAACAGAGTAGATGTGGCTGAGTGGTCTACTAATTCTACTAAAAGAATTAGTGAACTGAAAGAGCTGAAGACTTTCAGAATGTCACACAGAAAGCTGAAATGGAAAATGTGAGAGAGGTTAATAGATATGGAGAAGAGAATGAGAATGCCTAACATACTTCCGTTTGAAGCCCTAGGAACAAAAATAAAAATGTTGAAGGAGAGACAATATTTGAAAGCATAAATTTGAGAATTTTCTGGAACCAATACTATATAAACCACAGATACAAACAGGATAATTTTTTTTTTGCCTATTTTTTTTTTTTATTATACTTTAAGTTCTAGGGTACATGTGTACAATGTGCAGGTTTGTTACATATGTATACATGTGCCATGTTGGTGTGCTGCACCCATCAACTTGTCAGCACCCATCAACTCATCATTTACATCAGTTATAACTCCCAATGCCGTCCCTCCCCCCTCCCCCTTCCTCATAATAGGGGCCGGTGTGTGATGTTCCCCTTCCCATGTCCAAGTGATCTCACTGTTCAATTCCCACCTATGAGTGAGAACATGTGGTGTTTGGTTTTCTGTTCTTGCGATAGTTTGCTGAGAATGATGGTTTCCAGCTGCATCCATGTCCCTATAAAGGACACAAACTCATCCTTTTTTATGGCTGCATAGTATTCCATGGTGTATATGTGCCACATTTTCTTAATCCAGTCTGTCACTGATGGACATTTGGGTCGATTCCAAGTCTTTGCTATTGTGAATAGTGCTGCAATAAACATACGTGTGCATGTGTCTTTATAGCAGCATGATTTATAATCCTTTGGGTATATACCCAGTAATGTGATGGCTGGGTCATATGGTATTTCTAGTTCTAGATCATTGAGGAATCACCATAATGTTTTCCACAATGGCTGAACTAGTTTACAATCCCACCAACAGTGTAAAAGTGTTCCTATTTCTCCACATCCTCTCCAGCACCTGTTGTTTCCTGACTTTTTAATGATCGCCATTCTAACTGGTGTGAGATGGTATCTCATTGTGGTTTTGATTTGCATTTCTCTGATGGCCAGAGATGACGAGCATTTTTTCATGTGTCTGTTGGCTGTATGAATGTCTTCTTTTGAGAAGTGTCTGTTCATATCCTTTGCCCAATTTTTGATGGGGTTGTTTGTTTTTTTCTTGTAAATTTGTTTGAGTTCTTTGTAGGTTCTGAGTATTAGCCCTTTGTCAGATAAGTAGATTGCAAAAATGTTCTCCCATTCTGTAGGTTGCCTGTTCACTCTGATGGTAGTTTCTTTTGCTGTGCAGAAGCTCTTTAGTTTAATGAGATCCCATTTGTCAATTTTGGCTTTTGTTGCCGTTGCTTTTGGTGTTTTAGACATGAAGTCCTTACCCATGCCTATGTCCTGAATGGTATTACCTAGGTTTTCTTCTAGGGTTTTTATGGTATGAGGTCTAACATTTAAGTCTCTAATCCATCTTGAATTAATTTTCCTATAAGGAGTAAGGCAAGGATCCAGTTTCAGCTTTCTACTTATGGCTAGCCAATTTTCCCAGCACCATTTATTAAATAGGGAATCCTTCCCCCATTTCTTGTTTTTCTGAGGTTTGTCAAAGATCAGATGGCTGTAGATGTGTGGTATTATTTCTGAGGGCTCATAAGCAGGATAATGTTTACCAAGAAGAATAAAGTGAAAAGAAATCTACCCCTAGTTATAAGGTTGAGCAACTGCAGAACATCAGTGACAAAGAGATCTAAGATGTAGCCATGTAGAAAAGACAAATTATAACCTTCTTTCCCCTCCAAAAGACTTAGAATAGGCCTTTGAAAACCTGAAAAAATGGAAGTCAGAATAATTGCATATGTTAATAAAATATATATTAAATTCAGAGAGAAAATATTGGTCTAGAATTATCTCTATCTCAAAAATTGGAGAAATATACAGGAATTTTCACGTAATTATATATTGACTACATACTGAGTGTTAATCACTAATAGATCTGCACAAAAGAAACTTCTGAAACATGTACTTCAGGAGGAAGTAAAATTGCTTTGAAAAGGCCTAAGATGCAGAATAAAATTGTGAGCAAATAAATTCTTAAATGTAGATAAGTGAGCAATGTCTATATAATGATAATGAATAACTTGTTGTGGCTAATAAAGACACAATTAAAATACTGAGGAGCAATAGTATATAAGCCAGAATTGAGGTGATCAGACTTAAAATGTTCTAAGAATTCTTGAATGGATAAGAGAGAAAAACTCCTAATTTTAGGTTTGTTACACGTAGATGCTAAATTTCAAAGGTAAGTGTTAAACCAATAGAAATAGAGTGCATAATTTCCAAACAAGTAGAGAAAAATGTGGAATAAAGAGTTATTCAAACAAGAAAAATCTATACAAAGAAAGTGAAGAGAACAAAAAGAGAGAAAAAATCAAAAGCAAAAAGTGAGATAAAACCGAGTCCAAATATATCTGTGATCACAGTAAATTAAAAAGAAACAAGTTTGATGATTAAAATGCAGTTTGTCAAATTAGATTAAGAACAAAAATAAATGCAGCCATCTAATCTTTTAAAGACAACCTAAAGCATATAAACCATGATCAGGTTGAAAATAAAGGAAAGAAAAAATATAGGCAAATCCAAACCAACGTTAACTGAAACTGAGTTTAGTGAAAAACTGACTTTTGGGTAAAAAGTATGAGAAGTATAATGGTGTTTATTACATAATGATTAAAAGTTTAATTTATTAGGATAATATAATAGTTCTAAACTTGCTTCTAACTAATAATCTAGTCAATAACATATGAAGCAAAACTTGATAGAACTTCAGGGAGAAATTAACAAATACACCACCCAAATAGGAAATTTTGACATCTTTCCCCTTATTAATAGATCCAAGAAACAAATTATTAGTGTAGAAATAAAATACATCAATGACAAAATTAACATGCTTTATACATTGGACATATATAGAACTCTGCTTGCAATAATGAGAAAGCATGCATTCTTGCTAAGCACACATGAAATATTTATAAAAATTGACCATATATTAAACCACAAAGCAAGGCTCAGCAAATTTCAATGATTTAATATTCTGGAGACCACATTCTCTGATCACAGTTTTTTTTAATTTATAGCAAAAATTCAATCCATATATTTATTAAAATTTTTTTTTGTTTTTGAGGTAAAACTAACATACCATAAAATTCATTTCAACCATGCTAAAGTGTATAATTTAATGACTTATAATACATTCGCAGTTGCACAGCCTTCATCAATATCTAATTACAGAACATTTTCATTACCTCCACCAAAGAGACTCCATATCCATTAACAAGTATTCTCCATTCCACTCCAACCGCAGTCCCTGGAAGCCACTAGTCTACTTTCTGTCTCTATGGGTTTTTCTATTCTGGACATTCACATGAATGGAATTATGCCAGGTGTGGTCTTTTGTGCCTGGCTTCTATCTCTTAGCATAATGTTTTCAAGGTTGATCCAGGTACTAGCACGTATCAGTAATTTGTTCTTTTGTTGCAGAATAATATTCCGTTGTATGACTATGCAATATTTTATCCATTCATCAGTTGATGAACATTTTAGTTGTTTCTACTTTTTAGCAATTACAAATACTGCTGCTATGAACAGTCATATATTCAGTTTTAATGTGAACATATGTTTTCTTTTCTTTTTTTTTTTTTTTGAGACGGAGTCCTGCTCTGTCGCCCAGGCTAGAGTGCAGTGGCCAGATCTCAGCTCACTGCAAGCTCCGCCTCCTGGGTTCACGCCATTCTCCTGCCTCAGCCTCCCGAGTAGCTGGGACTACAGGCGCCCGCCACCTCGCCCGGCTAGTTTTTTGTATTTTTTTTTTTTTTTTAGTAGAGACAGGGTTTCACCATGTTAGCCAGGATGGTCTCGATCTCCTGACCTCGTGATCCGCCCGTCTCGGCCTCCCAAAGTGCTGGGATTACAGGCTTGAGCCACCGCACCCGGCCGAACATATGTTTTCATTTCTTTTAGGCAAATACCTAAGAGCAGAATTGCTGGGTCACATGATAATTCTATGTTTAACTTTTTGAGAAGCCACCACATTTTTTTTTTTTTTTGAAGTGACTGCACCATTTTACGTTCCCACCAGTGATGTATGTAGGTTCCAGTTTCTCCACATCCTTGTCAATATTATTTTACATTAAAAATATAATCATCCTAGTGGGTACGAAGTAGTATTTGCTATGTCATTGTGATTTTGATTTGAATTTTTCTAATGTCTAATGATGGGAATAATTTTTTTCATGTGCTTATTGATCATTAGTATATTTTCATTATTTTATTTTTTATTTTTATTTTATTTTTTGGGATGGAGTCTTGCTGTGTCACCCAGGCTATAGTGCAGTGGCATGATCTCAGCTCACTGCAACCTCTGCCTCTGGGTTCAAACAATTCTCTTGCCTCAGCCTCCCAAGTAGCTGGGATTACAGGCACATACCTGGCTAATTTTTGTGTTTTTAGTAGAGATGGGGTTTCAGCATCTTGGCCAGGCTGGTCTTGAACTCCTGACCTCGTGATCCACCCGTCTCAGCCTCCCAAAGTGCTGGGATTACAGCCATGAGCCACTGCTCCCAGCCCATTGTGAGTATATTTTCTTTGGAAAAATATCTATTCAAGATCTTTGTCCATTTTTTAATTCGGTTGTCTTTTTGCTGATAAGTTGTAAGAATTCTTTAAATATTCTGGATGCTAAACTCTGAACAGATATATGATTTGCAAATATTTTTCCCATACTGTGGGTTGTCTTTTCATTCTTTTGATGGCATCCTTTGATACATAAAAGTGTTTAATTTAAATGAAGTCCAATTCATTTTTTTTTCTTTTGTTGCTTATGCTTTTTGTGTCATAGATCTAAGAATCCATTGCCAAATCTGTATGAAGATTTATACTTTTTTTTGGAAGATTTATGAGAGTTTTATAGTTTTAGCTCTTAATATTTAGGTCTTTGATCCATTTTGAGCCAATTTTTGTATATGGTATGCAGTAAGAGTCTAATTTCATTCTTTTGTTGTGGATATTCACTCGTCCTAGTAGCATTTGTTGAGAAGATTTTTCTTTCCCCTTTCAATGGTCTTAGTACTCTTGTTGATGTCAGTTGACCATATACATATGGACTTAATTTCTATATTTTTGAGAAACACTCTTGTAAACAACTTATGTCATTTCATTCTTTTGTTGTGTATATTCACTCGTCCTAGTAGCATTTGTCGAGAAGACTTTTCTTTCCCCTTTCAATGGTCTTAGTACTCTTGTTGATGTCAGTTGACCATATACATATGGACTTAATTTCTATATTTTTGAGAAATACTTTTCTAAACAACTTATATGTCATAGAAAAATTTTGATGAAAACTCAAAATACTTAAATCTGAAAAATAACGAAAATAGAACACAATAGTACTGTGAGAATTCTGCTGCAAGTAATGACAAACTATGTTGTTTCATCTAACCCTCCTTCCAAGAACTGGAAAAGTCAGAAAAAATTAAAATTAATCAGTTTGAAAATCGTGGAGAGCCATTGAGACATTAAGGACTTGTAAACCCTAGATCCTAGATAGGAGGAAAGCCCTGAGAGAGGAATCGCACATGATATTAATGCTCCCCTCAAAGCATTTGCCACATCAAAAGCAATGGCTGAAAGGTTGACAACTGAAAAGTAGGAAAGATAAAAGAAAGAAAATACAGAAAAGACATAAGAGGTATATGGGACAAGGTGAAAACTTCTAACATACATGTAAAGTCCCAGAAAAAGAAAGAAATCAGTCAGAAGCAATCTTTGAAGAGAGAACAGCCTTAAATTTCTCAAAAATTAAAGACATCAAGCAACAAATACAAGCAGGATAAATGCAAAGAAAATCACAGGTAGTCATACACACACCACATGGAAACTGCTGAAAACAAAAGACGAGATCATAAAACAGACGGAGAAAAATGATATATTATCTTGGAAAAAACAACAGTAAGGCTGAAAGCATTACTAGATATAAAGTGGAACATTTCATGATAATAAAGGAAGCATTCCACTAGAAATGTGTAATAATTATAAACTTGTATCAGTAATAATATATATGGTAAGATAAATTAAGCAAAAATTGATAGAACTAAAAGGATAAATTTATAACTATAGGAGACAGTAGGAAATTTTAATACACTTCCCTCAATAACTGATAAACCAAGTAGAAAAACAAAATGTCAGTAAAGCTGTGAAATTTAACAGATTATTGTTACACTGGCTTAATTTACATTGTAGAACACTGCACAACAATATTTTTTCTATTTTCAATTTTTTTCAGTTACACACAGAACTGCAAAAATTAAGCTAGACATCAACAGCAAAATATAAGTGAAAAAGTCTCAAATATTTTCAAATTATAAAGTAAACATTTAAGTAATTCCTGGATCAAACAAGAATCACAATAAAAATGAGAAAATATTCTGAATTGACAGAGGATGAATATGTAAGAGATAAAAATGTGTGCGGTATAGCTAAAATTCTGTTTAAGGGAGGTATATAGCTTGTATGTATGTATGTATGTATATAGAAAAGCTAAAAACAAACGATGTATGTCCTCATGTCAAGAAGTTAGAAAAAACAATAAATTAAGCCCATAGAAAGTAAAATAAAGATAAAGGCAGGAATTAATAAAATTAGCCAAATCATACAAAAGAGTGTACCATCAGAATCAAATGAATAAATTGCTTCCTTGAAAACATCAATAAATCAATATAATTCTGGGAAGACCGATTAAGGATAAAAAGAAAAAAATAGAAAACTGATAATGTCAAGAATGAAAAAAAGGACATTGCTACATATTTGAGAGTCATTAAAAATAATATGAGGATATTATAAGGTTATAAATAAATATTTTAAAATAAGTAGTTAATATTTTGAAAAATAGAACTTGTCAAAACTGACAAGACACAAGAATTAAGTATGAATTTTTATGATTATAAACAAACTTAAGTCCACTATTATTCACAAGGAAAATTCTTGGCCTAGATTGTTATATCTGTGATTTCTACCAAATAGATACTTAAAAAGCCCAACATAACACAAATTTGCCTTTTTTATGGGTTATTAAGCTAATGTGCCTCACCTCCAAGTTCATTCTTTTATGCTTTACTTTCTGATGCTGGGGCTGGGACTTTGCAATTCCCAGGTGTTTTTTGTTGACTGGCTTCCTGTTGGGCTCTGCAGAAAAGGAGCATCAGAGGGAGACTGAGACAAAAGAAGTGGGAGGTAGATGATATTCTGTGTTACCAAATACAAAAATTATATGCTAATTAAAAAACAGATTATAAAACCAAAAGAAAAAGAGAACAATGATCAACTGAGAGCTCAAAGAAGATGAAGACCATCTTCGAATTTTGTAATTCATTTAGGGAGAGCTGCCAAGGAGAAGTGATAAGGGCAGAAGCCAGATTACAGTGCATTTACAAGTGAGTAGGAAGTAAGAATGGAGACCTATGGCCTGAGCTTGTTGCTGTTTCTGGGCCCAGATTGTATGAGAGCTTTCAGGTCTTTAGAAGCTATACTTTGGCATGGCTGGGATAGGCTTGGATGGACAGCAAGGACTCCAATATGTAAATATTATGAGGCTTAAGGATAGATTAGATTTCATTCAGGGCATTATCTAGCTTTGGCTCCATACACCATAACTGGTATTGGAGGGCTAAAATATTTGGCTGGATTGATTCACCTTAGTTCCTATAATGCCAAACCTCAAAGCCCAACAAAGCTATCCTTGGTGGTCTGGACCACCTGAGAACTTTCCATTCCAATCTGGTTTTCTTATTGATACAGAGATTTAGTCTCATACCATAGAAGGCATTTATGCCCCTAAAGGAGTCTAACTTTATTTTAATAATTAATAGTGAATAGGATCTAGTTATAAGATTAGATCGCCCAATCCGTTAAAACAGATTTTAAGACCAAACTCCTGGCTCTAGCGGTTTGTGTTTGGGATCTGAGATTTGGCAGGCAGGAAAGTTTTGGTCCTTCCGGCAGTTTCCTGAACTTTCAACTGAAATATATTTATGGCAGTTTTCCTTGGTGTCCCCTCTCTAGAGCTGTAGGGTTTTGGTTTTACAGAACAACTACAGCAGTGTTCTGTATGAGTTGCAGAGAAGGTCATGGCAGGGAGCCTGTTAATGAGGTAACCTCAAAAATTTAGTCAAGGAAAACTTCCCCTCCTGGGGTTAGTACTAAAAATTTTATAAGGAATGTCCACATGTGCATAAAAATGAAGGTGTTTGGTTCTATTTATGAGGTTTATTTTTTTGAATAAAATTCAAGTAACTTGTGAGACCATGGAACTTCCCTTGGTCCTCAGGGAACAACCAAAAGGGACCAAGAAGTGCAAAGCAATTTACACACACCTCTTGAGGAATACCTCAGGCAGACATCATCTAATAAGATGCCCACCTGCTTCTTCAAGAGCTCCCCCAGATACCACTAGATTACTTGATTCTCTCAGGGTTAGTTTCCTCTTTCCTGAGAAACTGGAGCTTCATTAGCCTGTTTTTCTTGTTCTCAGAGGTTCTCCTTCTCAATAACAATTTGTTCCACACTCCAGGGTAAGGACACTGGATATAGAGAAAAAAATTAAAGCAAGACACTTGCTAATCTAATACCAGTCTATACTGAGTTGGACTTGTTGATGCATGGTCATAGAAACACACGTGCACCGGAAATGTCTGCTGAAAAGAGAAAGGAATCCACCCTGAAGTGACTCAGTCACATTTCTCCTGTTCTCTCTCATTCTTGTTCATGGTAAGAAGTATGCATGTCTTGTGTTAAAGAGGCTATCAATTGTTTTGAATAACCCAGGGATGTTTTTCATTTATTGAGCCTGTCTTCAAGGTAAATCATTCCCTAGAACACACATACAAAGAAATGTTTTTAGATTGTTTGTATTCAGATACCTCATCCTTCATATGAAGAGTCGATGTCCGATAGCTTTGGACGACTGTATGATATTGGGCCATATGGAAAGTTGTTAGAGTAATGACTTCCAGTAAGTCACACCTTCCAATATCCGAGCACTTATATATTCCTCTCCCATCTTGACTCTGGCCTTGTTCACTGACTTGCTTTGGTTAACGGAACATCACAAATGTGGCCAATAGGGACTTGTTAAACATTCCCCTATTGGGGCTTCCCTCTTGGAATGTCACCCTGAGCTGTTGCCATGTCAACACCCAGAATGAAAGGTCACAAGAGGGAAACTGCACCATCCCCGTTATCTCAGCTGAGCCTGACAGTCGTCCTGCCAGCTGAATGCAGCAACATGAGTAGTCCCTAGAGAGAGTGCCAGAAGAACTACCCCGTCAACTTACAGGATCATGAAAATTAAGTCACTTTTTAAAAAGCAAGTGTTGGGATGATTGTTGCACAATGATAGATAACTAAAACAAGCCAGGATCTTGTAGTTTGTGTATTTCATTTTTTGCATCTGTTTGACAATAATTGTGATATTCCACAACAAATTACTATGTGTAAAACTGTAAATATCCCTGTGCATATACAGTAAGATATGATTATCCAGAAATGGGACTGCTTTCCATAAGGCCTACCCAGAATCTATCTGTTCTATGTTCAGGGGTCGATGTGCATGTATTGTAGAATTACAGGTGGTAAGAGATTACAGAGACTGGGTGGGAGAAAATGCATAATTGGGAAACTAGAGGAGATGTGGTGTGTGTATGTGTGTGCATGTGTGTACATACGCACATATGGGTTGAGAGAGAAAGATCAGGGACATGATCAGGGAAAGCGAGTTAAATGGAAATGGTTCTCAGTGGGTGGGGATGTACTAAAGCACAGGTGGTAGAAACATGTTAACTTCCAAGTTCAAGACCTAATCATTAAAACAATCTACATGTGGTGCCTATGCATTGGCTCATAATTAAGAATCAGATTAATAAAAACATGGGTGTTCCAGTGAATTCATTCCTAGGGTTTTTTTGTATTTTTTCTTTATATTGCTTGAAATTCTTTGCAAATTAAATATGTAATACTGAAGCCACAGAGAAAAAAGGGATATTAAAAAAGCAAATAATCTTTTGATACCAACTTGCCTATGGAATGTCTTATGATAGTCTGTATTGCTTTTTTAACCACACAGAACATCAAAAAATATATTTCCCAATGAATAGGAAAAGACTGTATGGTAAAGGATATTCACAATTAGAATTATGTTTGGCAAGTAATGCTTAGCCTTATTTAATACATTCTAACTTGTGTGAGTGCTAAGGAGTTCTCCAAGCTGAGGTTCTATGGCTGTGATTCTGGCATTGAGGGCACTGAAGCTGAGTAGTAGGGAAGTCTATAGGTTACTGCTGTTGTCCGAATAACTTCTTTCTGGGTATGCATGTAATGCCCACTTGCAATGAAACAAAATTAATCCTCTTCTGATAAACACTTTCCCCAGATCTGCAAAATAGTGAGGAAACTATGTATAAATATATATCTGATTACTTTTGATTTATAGTAAGCAATTAAAATGTACACACACATACACTACCATACATATTAAAAGATATCAAAAGCTGGGCATGGTGGTACATGCCTGTAGTCCTAGCTACTCAGGAGGCTGAGGCAGGAGGATTGCTTGAGCCCAGGAGTTCAAGGCTGTGGTAAGCTATTACCATGCCTGTGAATAGTCACTGCATTCCAATCTGGGCAACATAGCAAGACTCCATCACCCTATCTGTGAAAAAATAATTTAAAAAAAAGATACCACCACTGTGTCTGTGCACCCATTTGGGATCTAAACTTCTTTACTGTTCTGGCATAAATATCCACATTCTGGTTAAATAGGAAAAATCAGAAGCAGTATTAATCAAATCCTTCTCACTGCTCCTCTAATTGTCTTGCTGTTATAACAGGGATGATTTCTTAGGAAGAAATCACTTATGTGAAGCAAAATACCATTTGCTGAATGCCGCATTCAGAGTCATCAGGTTAGACAGCTTTCTTCCTCCCCAGAAAGTGATGGGAACACAAATGGGATGAAAACAGATGTGGTTGCTTGGTGCATTGTTGTGTCAAAAGTTCCTTGGGGTTTAATGATCCCTAGCATTGCAGGGAAGGAATATAAAGGAGAACTTAATGGCTTTATTTTTAAATAATTAGCTGAAGGACTCTTCTTTGTGCTCACAAAAAATTTTTAAATTACAGTATTACCTCTTCCCCCTTCTTGTCACTTGACACTCTCTCACCTCCATCCTGGGACTCCACCGCCCACAGTAAATTAAGAAATCAGTAATCCAGTAGTGTCAATGGTGAGATTGTTTAAAGAGAGTTTTCTTTCTTTCTTTCTTTCTTTTTGAGACAGAGTCTCACTGTGTTGCCCAGTCTGGGGTGCAGTAGTATGCTCTCAGCTCACTGTAGCCTCTGTCTCCCAGGTTCAAGTGATTCTCCTGCCTCAGCCTCCCAAATGGCTCGGATTACAGGTGCCCACCACCACGACTGGCTAATTTTGTGTTTTTAGTAGTGACTTGGTTTCACCATGTGGGCCAGGCTGGTCTCGAACTCCTGACCTGAGGTGATCCATCTTCCTTGGCCTCCCAAAGTGCTGGGATTACAGACGTGAATTACTGTGCCTGGCCAGAGTTCTCAATGAGATTAGGTTAAATTACTATACTTTTATTTTAAGGCAGTGTTTCTTAAAGTGTGGTCTGGAGACCAGTGCTTTAGCAGAGGGTAAATGGCACCCTAGGGGCAATGTAACTTGTTTGTACTTGCTCTCTCAAGGCTGTGCTGGTATTTTCCTGAGAAATAAATAAACACATAGGCCAAACAAAAGTGTTTCTACATTCTTAGAGAAACAAATCTGAAGACGATGAATCAAATTCTTGTATATTAGCATCTTTGTAATAGCTCCAGTTATGCGCTGCCTTCCTTTTCTCATTCTCACTCTTCCGGAGACCAGCCTCTTCACAATTACTTATTAAAGTAACTTGTGAAAATGAAGATTCCTGACAGCTGCTGGGAAAAAAATTCGGATTAATAGGTCCCTAGGTTCATAATATTGTTATGAAGTCATCCTTACATCTTGGACTATATACTGCTAGAGTTTTATCTGCGAGAAAAATCCATTTCTGCAAAGTTTAAATCCCTATTCAATAACTTGCGGGCTACATCATCTCTAATGTTTATGGTGGGTTAAATAGAAGGCCCTTCCTGTTGAATCATTCTTCCCAAAACAAAACCCTTCTTGTCTATGTTCTTGCCTTGGTAAGTTCAGTATCATAAACAAATTGAATCTTTGCAAACTGAAGTTGTTCACAGGCTCAGAATCATCAATATGATCATCAGTGAATACTTTAAGGTGGAGTTGGCGTAGATAGGCTATCAAGTAGCCTATCTATCAGTTACAGTATTACTGTGGAAGTTGGGTTTTGGAGGAATAATTCACATTAGTTAATAAAAGTTGAGGCGGAGACTACTTACTGGTTGTTCCCAATTATCTGGTTTTCGTTTTTCCCTTACCCTACCCATCTACAATACAACTAGACCTCCAGTTTTCAACTGGGCACATGGCCTTATAAAATAAAGTTTGTGGCCAGGCATGGTGGCTCACGCCTGTAACCTGAGCACTTTGGGAGGCTGAGGTGGGTGGATCACTTGAGGTCAGGAGTTCAAGACCAGCCTGGCCAACATGGTGAAACCTGTCTCTACAAAAAATACAAAAATTAGCTGGGTGTGATGGCATGCGCTTGTAATCCCAGCTACTCAGGAGGCTGAGGTAGGAGAATTGCTTGAACCTGGGAGGCAGAGGTTGCAGTGAGCCAAGATTGCATCATTGCACTCCAGCCTAGGCAACAGAGTGAGACTCCATCTCAAAAAAAAAAAAAAAAAAAAAAAAAGTGTATTTCTTAGCCTTATTTACAACTAGGGGCCATCATGTTATTAACTCTGAACAATGGAAAGTAAATGGAAGAGGTGTATATCATTTAAGGGAAGTGTTTGTAGGATTTGTTCTTTTACTTCTTCATCCTCATCTGACAGGCTGGGATGCAGAGGTAATGACTCGAGTTTGAGCTGCCTTCTGGGATCATGATATAAAAAAGCAAATTTGACAATACAAAACAATACAGAGAGCAATAGAAAATTTAAAAGTAAAACAAAACACACAAAACAACAAAATAACTATAATCCATATGCTTATTATACAAAAGCAGATATTGTATCCATAAAACAATAAGATAGCCTTATCAAAAGCAAGAATAATAAAAACCAACAACAAAAGCCAACAACAACAAATAAACAAAAAGCGACATGAGAGAACCGGGCAGAACTCTCTGAATGCAAAAATATACAGCAGAAATGAGAAGAAGATCAGGTGAAAAGTCGGAAGCTAAAGTTGAAGAAATCTCCCAGAAAGAATGAAATGACAAAAGGGTGTAAAACTGGAGAGGAGACTCAATTTAAGAGCCCTGACTCTTAATTTGAGAATTTTAGAATGAAATAAAAGAGGCAATGGGAGGAGACATCAGGGAAATAATTTAATAAAACTTTTCAGAATGGAAAAGCATGCATTTTCTCTTGGTTTTGTTATTCAATAATTTCAACTTTTATTTTAGATTGAGGGGATACATGTGCCGGTTTATTACCTGAGTATATTGTATGAATCTGAGGTTGGAGGTATGATTGATCCCTTCACTCAGGTACTGAGCTTAGTACCCAACGGTTAGTTTTTCAACCCTCGTTCCCTTCTCTCCTTCCCCTCTCTGGGAGGTCCAGTGTCTATTGTTGCCATCTTTATGTCCATGAATACCCACTGTTTAGCTCCCACTTATAAGTAAGAACATGTGGTATTTGGTTTTCTGTTTCTGCATTAATTCACTAATGATGATGGCCTCCAGCTTCATCCATGTTGTTGCAAAGGACATGATATTGTCCTTCTTTATGGCTGTGTAGTGTTCCATATTATATACCTATATGTGTATATATATATATCACATTTTCTTTATTCAGTCCACAGTTGATGGACACAAATGTCTTTGCTATTGTGAATAGCTCTGCAATGAACAGACAAGTGCATGTGTCCTTTTGGTAGAACAATTTATTTTCCTTTGGGTATATACCCAGTAATGGGATTGCTGGGTTGAATGGTAGTTCAACTCTTAGTTCTTTGAGAAATCTCAAAACTGCATTCCGTCGTGGCTGAACTAATTTACATTCCTACCAACAATGCATAAATGTTCCCTTTTCTCCACAGCCTCACCAGCATCTGTTGCTTTTTGACTTTTTAATAATAGCTATTCTGACTCTCGTGAGATGGCATCTCATGGTTTTGATTTGCATTTCTTTGATGCTTAGTGATGTGGAGCATTTTTTCATGTTTTTTGGCTACTTGTATGTCTTCTTTTGAGAAGTGTTCATGTTTTTTGCCCATTTATTGATGGAGTTATTTGTTTTTTTGTTTGTTCAATTGTTTTATGTCTTTATAGATTCTGGATATTAGACCTCTGTCAGATGCACAGTTTGCAAATATTTTCTCCCATTCTGTAGGTTGTTGTTGATAATTTCTTTTGTTGTGCAGAAGCTCTTTAGTTTAACTGGGTCCCACTTGCCAATTTTTGTTATAATTGCAATTAAAAGCATGAGTTTTCATATATTAAGAGCTAAGTACTCATTATAATTAATGTAAAAGTCTTGTACCCAGACATTCATTGTAGCTTGAAGTTTCTGAAAGTTACATTGAGAGGTGAAAAATCAGGTCACATTTACAAAATAAGGAAACGTATTGGCCGTATGCTCCTCCAGGGCAGCCCAGGATGGTAAAAACACAGTAAATCAATGTCTTCAAAATTCTGAGGACTGTGAGAAAATGTGTATCTGAAAGAACCAGTTCTTCAAGTTCTTCAAGATTGATCCTAAGTGAATAACTGGGCCTAAATTTAAAATAGAACCAAGTGGTCATTTGCTGACTAGGGATCACACACATACTCTGAGTTCCCTGAAAACCAGAAACTTTTTATCTTTAGAACTTTCAGAGCTCAGCTGTACCAACCAACCAGGGCTCAGCTATATTGACCAATCAGACCTAAACAAGTTTGAATTCTTCATTTGCATAAATGGACCTGATTAGGAACCTGGGTGGGAACTTTTGCTGTAAAACCTGAGCCTTCCCTTTGTTCTCTGGAACTCACTTTGGTTTTACATGAAGAATGTGTAGAACTCCTGTTTGCAAATTATTTACTGGAATAAAATCTCTTTCCTCCAAATTTCTTTTCAGGGAACTTTTGTTGACAATATGAATGGTTTCCAAACGAAAATTCCAGACTCTGGAGAAGAGGACTAGAAACGGGTTGATAGAGGAAAGGGCCATAAGCCAAAGAATGTAGGTGCTTTCTCAAAGCATTCTCAAAAATGGGCAAGGAAATGAATTCTCCCTGGATCGTCCAGAAGGAACTTAGCCTTGCAGACATATTTTAGAGTCTGATCTCAAGAACTGTCCAATAAATGTAGATTTTAAGACACTACGTCTGTGGTAATTTGTTTCAGCCACAAGAGAAAATACACTGACCAAATATATTAATTGTGCAGGCAAAGGAAAGACATTTTACATATTCATGCCCCCACAACTTTACCTCCCTTTCCCTTATATAGGGAATTTACTATGGAAGGTGTTTTAATAAACAAGGATCAGGCATGAGGAAGAGTGTGAGGTTCAGGAAAGAAGAGATCCAAAGGACAGGGATGAGAGGAAGTCCTATGAGATTGGGGATGTTCCGAGCAGATAACTGTGTAGACTGCGAGAAAGCAACTGCTCCAGGCTGGAGCAGTCCCAGGCAGGGGCACAAAAGACTGACTGCTTATCACTCATTTTACTGTCTTGGGTGATGGTTTAGAGCTCTGCTTCAAGAACACTGAATACCTGGTTTTCATTACTTACTAACCAGGCAGATACATTTAACTCACTTTTATTTTTATTTTTGCAAAGTGGAAATAATGGTAGTGCTACCACATAGGGTTGTCTTGAGGGTGAAATTAATATGTACAGCATGCTTAAAACAGAAAAATTTATCGATAGGCACATGGAATATTGACTAAATATTCCCCTCCTTGAGACAGTTACAAATTGTATTATATACAAGTTTCAGCTGTCAAAAATATTTACCATCATAATTATATAACCATTAAGTATTGATTTAATCAACTTGTGGCTTAAGTATTTTGGGAAGCTGGGAGAGGGATTTGAAGTGTGTGCGTAGCGGGGGGATGAGTTGGATGGATAGAAAATCAAATGATGGGGTATCAATTGTAAAATCAAGACATAGCAGTATAAGCATGTTGTTTAGAAATAGAAAAGTTAATATTGATTATCTTTAGGGATTATAACTTCACACTGGGGCAAAGTAAAGCAGGGAACTATTGATTTCCATTATAAGCCTCATAGAACTATTTTACGTTTTCAAGTATGTTCCTGTGTTCTTTGATAAAATTTAAAAACTTGAATAATGAAGTTAATGTAGGTGATAGAACACATTTAGCAAGGTGGAGCAAGCCACATATGCTTCATTACCAAGAGTGTGAAAACTGGCATTCTTGAATCTATTGTCCAAACATATGAGCAAAAATTAACTTTAGAGTTTTGGAAATTGCAAACATCCAGCAAACTTTAGGTCTAATTTCCGATGATGCTTCAGAATCAGTGGTGCCCAACCTGAGTTGCAAATAAAAATGGTCGAGGCTATACATTGTAGCCACCCGGGGGACTTTTAGACCTTCCAGTGACCCAGCTCCACCCCAGACCAATTAAATCAGAAACTCTGGGGTTAGGATCCAGAGTACTAAACATCAGTACTGAAAGGTTTCCAGGTGACTACAATATGTGGCCAAGATTGAGAATAACTGTATGAAAACATTTTGGGCAGTGCTTGGTCAGATTTCCTTTTACTTATTGGCATTTTAGTATGTAACACTCTACATTTATCAGCTTGGTAGGAACGGACATGGAACTGATAGTAGTTTGGAAAAAAATAAAGTATGTGTCACACACCTCCTAAACATTGAAAAACATGTATGTTTCCTAAATATTATAATTTGGATTAGAACCATGTTTGATCACTTTGGTTAATTTCATCAAACCATAAATAGCTTTACACTAGTTTTTGAATTATCGAATGCATGAGTCAGACTCCTAAGCCTTAGAGATTTAAACACTGATTGTTATGGCTTAAACACACTGATCTCTGTGAATGCAGAATTTCCTAAAGAAATGAATGAATAATAACTTAATTACACCAGGAAGAACCAGTATTAATTACCACATAATTCATATGGCAGTTTATAAATCAGATACAAAATCCAATAATTATAGGACAATTGCTGTGTAATTTCCTTGACTCTATATAGTAATTACAGTGTAATTTTGTCAATAGTTCACATCACATAACCATAAAGAGAACTGCTATTACTTTGTATCCTGGAGTTGAAAATAACTAGCTAGATTATTCTAGCATCAGTTTGGAGAGGAATCAATAGAAGATCTTCCCTCTAGATTAGGATCCAGAAATAATGTAAGCTTTTGCTTCTAATCTGCTCAGTATTTGGGACCATACTAATTGATATGAGAGATATTTAATATGTAATGCAGTTGGTGCAGGAAGAATTTAAGCATTCTACCTGGTATTCTGAAATTGCCAACATTTAAGTTAAATCATATATAACTAAGCAGGTGAAAGCAGATATTCATGAGGAGGAATGTACTTTGATTAAAAACAAATTAGAACATAGTAGAAAATGCTGCTTTTTCTGTGGAGATATAGCTTAAATAGTTTTATGCTAGTTGAACTTGAGTTGGTCAATGCTTTCTTTAGCAAGGGTATAAACTATCATTTGCTTAGCTCCCCTCAGAAGTATCTTTTGTTTGTTTTGTTTTTGTTTTCATTTTTAAAAATATATGTTAGCTTCATTGGAAGCACACTATACTGGAGAGGTAAGAACACTCCACTGGGGAGGAGGAAAATGACTAGAATTACCATGTAATGGGTGAAGACCTTATATCATCTTTTGGCCAGCACAGGGGTTTACAGTCTAAGACCAAATCTAAAGAAAGACAAAAGTCTGCCCATGTTCAAGTAGAGATGGGATTGATACTGGGAGAATGAGATGTGGGTGAATTTCCTATGGTTCCTTACAGAGAGAATGCATGGTGCCAATAGCTTAGCAGAGTCATTTCATGGATTTCATGAACATGGCAAAGAATTGGTGATAAGACACTGGGGTATTTACCAGACCTTCACCACCCACAAAAGTGATTATTCTCTGACTGTCAGCTCCCTGAAGAAGAGATAAATCCCAAGCAGGATGGGATCCCAGAAATGTCCAGGAAAGCTTGTCTTTTCGATAGAGTCGTAGAGGTCCTCAGGCAGAGAACAGTCCCTTCTGATACTCTAGACTGAGATTGTAGATATCCTGGGCTTGAAATATTATATTCTCATTGTTTATAGTTGTAAAAGTGACAGCCACAATACTATTTGGAATGTTATAAAAATGAAGCTCAACTAAATAGTGAAACTCAATCTATTGACTCTGAAAGTTTTTCTGCCAGGTAAGGATGGCCAACTTCACTGGTAGCTAAGCTGCTGAACATTTATAATTGGAAACCATAGAAAGGATCAAAGGATCATTTTAAAAAATAGAGATAGGGTCTTGAGCTCCTGGGCTCAAGCAATCCACCTGCCTCGGTCTCCCAAAGTGCTGGGATTGTAGGTGTGAGCCACAGTGCCCAGCCAGAATCAACTTCTAATGACTCCAAAAGATAGGATGCCAACTCTCTGATTCCTGTCTACCCAAACATACTGAGGTAATTGCTAGCTAATCAATAAAGCAACAAAACTACACACAGGATGCACACCCCACTGAGGCAAGGTCTTGTAAATGGAATGAGTGGTTCCATGAATGTATTGTACCCTTTGTGTAGCCTGCAGTGACCACCACATCAGGTAAAAAGGAAAGAACACCAAAGCTTGGCCTTTAATACCCTCTACAAAGTGTCTTCAATATTAACTGGAGTCTTTCCTTCTACTGTGCACTTTTATGTATCCTATACTTAGTCATCAAGGATACTCATCTTTTGTTAAACATTGCCTGTAATTTCCTGCTACCAGATTCTTTCTTCCCTTTATCTGAAATGACCCATCCATCAACATGTCTCCTGTCCAGAACCTCACTCATTATTTAAGGGCTCCATTTTCTTAGTCAAGAGACTCCTTTTGCTTCTTGGAAACTCTACTCTTGTACTACATATATTTTTATATGTATTTTCTCTATTGGCTTATAAATTCCTGGAGGCAAGTGCCATGATTTACACGTTTTTAGATTATTTCCAAGTAGTTATTATTGAATTTCACAATATAATAAAAACTAGAATGAACGTACCTGTTGATATTTCCTTTGTTAAATTTAAGCATTTGTAGGCTATATTAATTATTAGACCCCAGGATTACTGATCTATGGAGTAAGCATTTTTGATGCAGGTTTTTGAACCCTCTCCTTCCCCTGAAAATGTTTCTTTTATCCTAATATGACTATTAACAACTTGCTTTTTGAAGGACACCGAAGATTTGATGTAGGAATTCAAAGTGATCTCTCTGATAGTAACAGAAAACCTCATTCTGTTATTAGACATAGATGACACTCTTTGAAGAAGTTAAAGCTTAGCTCCTCTAAGACTTTAAGTCACAACAGATTTGAAAAAGGAAACAGTGGAGAAGAGCTCCTGTGTGCTGTTGGAAGAGCCCCAGATGGGGGTTCAGGAGAATGAAGGGCTGCCTCCCTTCAGTAACTGGGCTGTATGAGTTGGGGTATGCCACAGAACACCTGAAAAATGAGTGGTTTCAGTTATATGAGCTTGAAGACACCATGAGTCTTAAGAAATCATGCTGTGAGTACATTTCTTGGAGAAAAATATTGTGATGAAAATAAAACAGCAGGCTGGGATAAAAATCTTGAACTATTGGAAAAGGTAATTATGAAGAAATAATAATTTTTCTCCCAAAGCTTGGCCTTAGGAAAATTATGGCGAGTTTATGTATTTATTTATTTTTTTGAGACAGGGTCTCACTCTGTTTCCCAGGCTAGATTGCAGTGGGGTCATAACAGCTCACTACAGCCTCAAACTCCTGGGCTCAAGTGATCCTCTCGCCTCAGCCTCCAGAGTAGCTGGGACCACAGGTACATGCCACAACACCCAGCTAACTTAAAAACAAAAATTTATTTATTTTTGGTAGGGACAGAGTCTCACTATGCTGTCCAGGCTGGTCTCCGACTCTTGGGCTCAGGCAATCCTCCTGCCTTGGCTCAGCCTCTCAAAGTGCTGGGATTATAGGCATGAGCCACTGTGCCTGGGCAGCTAATTTAATTTTAATTATCTCTGTTTCTTCCCTCCCCTCAGTTATTTATCCTAGTTTCAATTCCAAGGGCATTGCTTCAGATTTCTTGATTGATTACAATGAAGGTATTTAGAAAAGCAGTTTAAGGTATTGTCTTCCTTTAGAACTCTTCGTAGAAGGCACAAGAATCCTGGTAAGTTTTCAAGGTATAAAGAGATTCTAGTGTTGGGATTTATAGGAATTCTCCCAGGTGCTGAAACCCTCAAAAGTTTTCCCGCTTCCCCCATCCCCATCTCCGGAAAGATTTGAACAATTAGGAGAAATCATTGATTCTCATTATTAGACAGAGATGTCTATGATTAAGATTTTAATCATACTGACACCTGAGGAGCTTGGCTCTTGGTTAAAAACCAGTGGTGATTTTCTTTCTTGAGGCTTGACTATCAGCAATTACAAAGGTTTTCCCTGGCAGGCTCTTGGGAGAAGCTGCTCTTCCCACACCAGACTCCTTGCACAGCCAGTGTATTCCAGTCTCTGCAGGGAGCTGCACTCAAGCCCTCAGGCCCCTCTGGCAGGTCATGCTCTTCCCTATTTGCATTCCTGTTGCTGGCACCTTCATTCCTGAGGTTTCCCAGGCTGGATTGTAGTGTTGTCATCATGGCTCACTGTAGCCTCAAACTCCTGGGCTCAGGTGATCCTCTTGCCTCAGTCTCCAGAATAGCTGGGACCGCAGGTGCATGCCACTACACCAAGCTAACTTAAGAACAAAATTTGAGGCCTTAGGCAGGGGGCTTCTTCAGGCTCCTCTGCTGAGGCCTCCCTATGCGGGGAGGAAGGGGAAGACTTGAAGACTCAGTCCATGTCCACTCCTAGCCCTCCCTCCTTGCCCTCCTCCCCCAACCTCAGAGTCCATGCAGCTGTTTGGGGCTCCCTCAACAGTGAGACAGCCCCGCAGTCTGTGTTGATTCATCTGACTCACTGTCAGTGTGCTGTTCTCTGGGGGAAGATGGAATAAGGGGAGTTGGTACAGGTTTCTCTGGTTTTAGCCTCTTATAAGTGATTGCAGTAAGTGATTGAAGGTTTAATCCTTTCATTTTTGGCTTGTTGCTTTAATCGGCTCCTCTAACACCTGGAGGCTCAGCTCTCTCTCCCTGCTCAGCTGAGCTCCTGCTAGCACCTCTGCTTTCCAAACAACTGAAATATTTGAGCTCAGGTCAGCTTCCCAGAGCATGTGGAATGAAAATGTTTCAATAATCAATACACTACAGGGCCTAGCAACAAGCTGAGGATGACAGGAGCTCAGCCGCCTTTCAGTCCAGTCACTTATATCTGAGCACGAAGCTGTCTGTCACAAAGGTTCTGCACCGCACATTCCATGACCATGAAGACTTATTGCATGAGCATCAATTTTCCCTACAGCCTAATGCAATACCCAGCATGTAATTAGATGTTAATATATATTAATTTAAAAGCAATCATGATGTGTCAAGTAATTACTGAATATGTTGCGCAAACATTTTTATCAGGCTGTTACTCTTTCTGTCTCATGGGGGCAATTAACAAATAGAATAAATCCACCATAATACTCATATAAGATGAATTAGAATATAATTATTTGGAAAGTTTAGATTATTAAGGAAAATAATTCAAAGCAATATATTCTTAGAAACACACATAGGCTAGCAGTTATCTGGGAATATATATGTTACTAGAGTTCTTCTGTCTTTAAGAATGTTGAGGTCCCCAAATTGACCCAGTTACCTGTCTGAGCTAAATACACATTCACTTTTGCTTCCTAGTTCTGAGTATTGAGGTTGCAATTGACTTTCTTTTCTCTTGACCAAGATTTACTTGAAATAAACCTAGAGGTGGTTTCTAAAATCATAATATGATTTTGTGAGGGATTGCAATATGGGGATGAAATACGTATGTTTTACAAAGTATAAATCTTTGGGGCAGAATGAAATTCAGATTTTTGTTTGTGGGTTCAGGGAAATTGTAGCAGGCTAGGTTGGTGCTTATTGGCTTCTGAAAACATTTGATTTAACTGGATGAAGAAAATGCAGACAATATCCATTTGTCTATCTAATAGAAAAGTAGAAGGTTGTTTATTTAGGGTCCTGCTGCAAAGACAGAGGCCACTCTGGTGAGTGTACTTCAAGACCATTTGTAAATATGCTAAACAATAAGACAAAATTTCAAAGTATCATGGTTACATGTTCTAGAGAAATTTAGAACATCATCATTGTTCTAAGGAATGTCCCTACATACAAAATAAAGTCGCTTTATACAAAATGAAGTGACTTCTCCTCAAACTGCCTAGCAAAAGTAGCCAACAATAGTGTAGGTGACACCCTCAAATAATACAAAGATTATTTTACATGCTGAACTGATTTGTTTTCCTAATCATGTTTTTTTTTTTTTTTTTTTTAGATCATTTAATTAGGTTCTTCTTAAGACATTTAGAACACCAATTTGTGAGGATGAATTCCATTTGTAAGGGCAAACACAGATCGCAGGTAGCCCTGAAGCTGAGGAATAGCTTTAATTTTTGGTAAAATCTGGGAGTCAACAGCTTTCTGATCAATCTTGCACTGTCTGTAATCTCGTATTTCTCTTTTCCTGGGTCAAAGATCTCACCTTCCTGGTGTCTGGGCTTCTGCAGCTGCTTCTTCCTGAAGTTAGGCCTCAGTAAGATGTTTTGGGATTTTTACATTGCTGATATCAAGTTTGGTTGAGGTGGCAATGATAAATTTCCAGTGTGTTCTTTGTAGAGGAACTCAACTGAGGACCAGAGATCCAGTCACAAATAACAAGCCACTAGCCAGCTGCTTCAGGAAAACCACACTCTTGACGCTGTGGTGTCCAGTGAGGATAATCAGAAGGGTCCTGGGGGCAATGCTGGCTCACAGTTTTCTCACGCTGCTGATTGAAGGGTTTTATGCCATGATTCAACAGCTTTCCAGGCACATCTTCAGTAGAATAATATCTGGGCGTTTCATGAAGTTTAACCACCTGGGTACCACCATTCTTGTCACCACCAACTGGTTTTGTAACAGTTGCAAGAACTTTCTCCTTTGTTTTCTTTTCAACCTTGGATTTAGTGGCTGAGTACTTCCTCTTGTACATGGCCTTTCTGGAATATATAGCAGATCGAGAATACCTGCCAATTCCTCTGACAGGGACAGGATTGTGGCTGCAGTGGGGCTTCCCCTTCTTGGGCATTTTAGCCTTGAGGTTACCCTTTTCCACCTTGCCACCAGCATCAGCTTCAGGTTTCTTCTCTTTAGTATTGGCTTCTCAACTTTTTCACCTGCCATCTTGCAAGATGGGAAAGAACCCTAATCATATTTTATATCATTTGATGCCTGATAATTTTCCTAGTGTTCAAGGTTCATTTAATAATCATTTCATTAAAAAACCCAACATTTATAGTATGCAAAGTAGTTTTAAATAAAAGATTGTCAGATTTTGAAGGAAAAGAACCACTGAAATACAGCCCTAAATGTCATTCACAGCTGCTGAAAGTAAATTATATAATCTTCTGGGGAGTAATTTGGTATTATGAATGAAAATTATATGACGTATATTTTTTCAATACTGCAATTCCCATTCTAGAAATTTACCATAAAGAAATAATGTTGTATGCACAGATATGTATACCAAGAATATTTAACACAGTCTGGTTTATATTACCGAAGAAATAGAGCCAAATGAAATGTTCAGCAACCAAGAGTCTTGGTAGCATAAATGAGCAGTCCTCAAGAGTGACGATGCAGATCTATGTATTTTTAGAACATATTGCTAAGTGGAAAGTAGTTCCAAAACAAAATGTATAGTATAAAACATTTTTCTAACTTAAAAAATGGTTTGTTCACCTATAGTAAAAAGCTGGCAGGTGGTGAATTAGTTTTCAGTTGTGGTCAGGTTTCAATGGTGGAATTATGGGTGATTTTTTACTCATCTGTATCTTCTGTTGTTTTCCCATAAGGAAAATAAATTCCTTATCTACTCTAGGTATTATTCCTGTAAGGAGTTAGGAAATAATTTCACCAATATTTTTTAGACAATAGAGTCTTATGATTATGTAAAACATGCCACATTAAAAAAATTTTATTTAACAGACATTTTTATAGTACTTACTATGTTCCAGACATTGTTTCTCTCTGATTTTTCCTTCCCATTCTCCCTTTTGTTCTTCCTGTCTCTTTTTCCTTCTCTTACTTAATTTCTTCCTCTCCCTTTCCTCCTTTATATAATTTTTATTGTGGTAAAATGTAGCATTTTTGGTGTATAGGTCTATGAATTTTGTTAAATACATATAATAGTATAGCATATTGACTGCAGTCAATACACAGAACAGTTTCATCCCTCCACCCTCCCAATTCCTTTAAATTCCTTTGTAGTAAACACTGATTATCCTAGCCCTGGGCAACCACCGATCTCTTTTCTCTTCTTGTTTTACTTAAGTGTTATATAATTGCAATTATGCAGTATGTAACCTTCAGAGTCTAGCTTATTTTATTTAGCATAATGCACTTGAAACTTATTCATGTTAAGTATATCAAGAGCTTGTTCCTTTTTGTTGCTGACTAGTATTCAATTACATGGATATAGTACAGTTTGTTTATCCATTCATCAGCTGAAGGACATTTGGGTTATGTTCAATGTTTTGTAATAATGCATAAAGTAGGTTGAATATTTGCATATAGTTCTTAGGTGAACATTGTTTTCATTTCCCTTGAGTAAATACCTAGGAGTGAAATTGCTGGATCGTATTGTTAGTATGTCTTTAACTTTATAAGAAACTGCCACAGTGTTTTCCAAAGGGGCTGTACCATTTTGCATTCTTGCCAGTAATGTATGAGAGTTCCAGTTGCTCTGTCTCCTTGACAACATTTGGCATTGTCAGAGATTTTTTTAATGTAGCAGCTTCATTTAAATATTTATAAATATTAATTCATTTAACTCTGTGAGATGAATAGTATTACTATCTCAATTTTATGAATGAAAAAATTGATATGGACATCAGATTCTTGTCTCAAATTCACACAGTCTGTAAGTGGTAGAGCTGAATTGGTACCCAAACAACCTAAGGTCAGAATATACATTCTTAATATACTATACTATACTTCTCTTTCTGTCAATACGGGAAAGAAAGGCTTGCTATAATTCCAGTGCAAACTTGAAAGTTCATCATTTCTACTCTTGGAAAGTTGGCTAAAATTTATTGAGTCTCAAATTAATTTGCCAAACATGTGCAGTGTGGCTCCATCTAGAACTATTCCTGTCAGCTAGTTGAAGGATGTCAGTAGGCCGGCTCCTGAGAGATCTTTCAGAATGCTGTAACTTGTTGGGTTCCCTGTGGTTCAGAGTCTTGCTCTCAGCCCTGCAAACCTAGAAATGTAATCCTTTTGTTATCCAAGAAATGACTGAACTCCAGTCATGCTGGAGGACGTAAGAGATAAAGTTCACAAGACAATGATATGTTAAACAAAATGGAAATTTATTAATTTACCATGAGAAATATAATGACCAAAGGGAACAAATATTCATTTATATTTGACAGCACATCTTCCTGTAGAAAAACTTCATGGGAGCCAAATTATAATTAGAAGGTTTCTAGGTATGCCTAGAAACATAACTGGGAGAGTTCTCTGATTTTAATAGCCTGAAGCCTTTAAACTTTCAATCATAAAACTAACTCCTGGAAGTTTGTGCCTGAAATATCCTCATTTGTTCATTTCCACAGTATGATTTAGTCTGCCCAGGGGTCACAGAGAATTATGAAGTGTCTTCCTTTCTGCTGCTGTAGCTCTGATCAACCCAACTTCTCACTGATGTCTTTGTTCCTTAGACATGGATCTTCTAATTACAATCAATTCATATTCATCTTCAGTAACCCAATATTTGTTGATCATCTATCATGTGCCAAGACTGTTCTATGAGTATGGGGTAGAGCTCATTTCAGGAATCATTCTGTCTTTCTAAAATTTTGAAGTATCTCTTCTTGTCTTTTTTTGGATCCATTTTATGTTGAGATTGTCTGTCTGTCTGTCTATCTATCTATCTATCTATCTATCACCTCTAAGGAGAAACTCATTAATGAGGTCTTGATGGTGACCTCACTGTGGTTCCCATGTACTGACTTAGAACATGTATTTTTGAATTTGTGTGATTATTATTCATTTTTGTCTTTCTCCACAAACCCTCATTTCAACTCTAACCAATGTGTGAATATTTTAAAAGTCTAGATCCTTTGTACAACACATTTGCTCTCCTAAGCTGAATCCATGAATTTCAATTGGCTAAATGTCACTGTCTGGACATTTTTCTAGCTTCTCAAACTCAATGACTCACATCAAACCTGCCATTTTCTTCTAACAAACCAGCTTTTATTTTTTTAAAAATCTGCATTTAAAATTGTGTTTTAAATGAATACAATCAGCATCGTCCAGCCATTCCATATTTTAGTTCTGCTCCCATTTTTCCTGCACCCAGTGTCATGTCAATGAGTTGACAAATTGGATGAAAAGCATTTTGTAAACCAAACTCTTTCTTTCATTTATCTGCTTATTTTCGATATGTCCAACCAACTAGTGACATATATCATTAGACACTGACATTGGTGTGTGTTGTACTGCAAGTTTCTTGAGCAGTGGATCATTCTTTTTTCTTGCCGTTGTCTCAGGGAACTTCTCTGGGCTCCTTCTGTTTGAAATTTTGGGTCCCAACCACATTTTGCCTCAACACCACTTGCAATGGACTGAATCAAAGTGTCTGTGTTAAAGTGCAACCCTTAAGATGATGGTATTAGGAGGTGGGGCCTTTGGGGGGTGATTGGTGCCCCATAAAAGAGGCCCTAGAAAGATCCCTTGCCTCTTCTACCATGTGAGGAAACTGCCAAAAGATGGACATCTATGAATAGGAAGCAGGTCCTCACCAGACACTGAATCTGTTGGTGATTTGATCTTGAACTTCCCAGTCTCTAGACTTGTGGGAAATAAATTTCTGTTGTTTATAAACCACCCAGTCTGTGACATTTTGTTATAGCGCCCTGAACAGTCTAAGACAGACAGCCTAGAGCTTTGGTTTTGTGTGCCATTTCTTTCTTTGGTTGACTATTTCCTTTAGACCTTTTTCTGAGCTGCCATGTATCTATACTCCTCTTCCTGTTGCCCCAAGTTAGCCGTATTTCATTCCTACCCTTCCTACCACTCTCCTTTTCTATGTTTCTCTTCTTTTTTCATCATGAATCCAGCCGCATTTGACCTCCTTTTCCCTTGCTTTCCTCATTTACCATTCCCTTCCATCCTGTCTTATTCCTTCTATTCTCTGCCTGCCTTGGGTGGAGACTGAAACAATGCCATCACTCCCTTGGCCAAAATGAAACCAGCCCATAGAAGACAGTTTTTGAGACAAATAAAAATGGATCCTCCTGGTCTTAAAGCTTGAAATTTACATTTGTCTTATCTGAATTCCTTCTTAGGAAACTGACTCTCAGGCCTCCCAGATGTTATTAAGGAAGTGAAACTCATCTTCCTTACCTCTCCCTAATTCCTGTTTTACCAACTGACTGCCTGCTTTCTGTTGACCAACTCCTCTTTCTTACCCTCCTAATTCCTGTTTTCTCACACATACTACATTCCTTCTCTGCTATGTAAACCCCAAATTTTAGTTGGTTTGAGAGATGCTTTTCAGACTGATCTCCCATCTCTGCAGCTGAAGCACTTAAATAAAGCCTTCTTCTTTGGCAATACTTGTCTCTGTGATTGGGTTTCTGTGCAGTGAGTAATGGGACCTAGACCAAATGGCTGGTGTTTTCATATCAAAAACATTCAATATCTCTCAATGCAAGAAAACATTTCTTATTCACATTTACGAACACTTCAACCATATTAGCCAAGTTTGTACTTTCAGGCTTAATATTTATTATTTTCCTACAAAGAGCCTTGTTCCATTTAACATAGGGGTCCTTGTTTTTTCCTAGTATTCCCTAACATGTCTGCATCCCTTTTCCCAATCTTCAATTCATATTGATTGCTAAACTTATAAAGTTATTTTATTTCTCCTAATAGATGGAAGTCCTACTCCTTATGCAAATTCATGTTTTCTTTAAGTCTTTTCTAGTACCATTGATCAGAAAAGTATCCTTTGCAGCCTTCAAATTAGGAAAGAACTTTGTTTTTAGGTCAATTTTACTGTACTTAAAAGTTATTTGTATACATTTGTCCTACTCTGCCAGATTATACATTTAATGAAGGTTGAAGAATATTAGCTTTCAAATACTCATCCACGGACTAGTGGGTACTTTACCATTCGAGGAGCTTAATGACATAAATCTACCGTGTGAAAGAATGAGAAGATGAGTCACCGCAGTCTTAAACATGATTTCATTTGTTCTCCATTCATGTCATCATCTACTATGTAATTTTCTTCTTTAACCAGAGACATGTAGATTTCAGGCAAAGCTTGTACTTCGTTCTCTTCTGCCCCTTAAAACCTTCATTGTGCACCACAGACCTAGGTTGCCCATCTTTCCTTGAATTTCTGCTTTTCTGGATCTAGTTACAAGTGTGCAGGCTGCAGCCCGCCACTGTCCACTGGCTATGTGGGAATTTCCTGATATAATAGTCTGACCTGAAATGTCACCAAGGCAGGTTTGGGCTGGCTTCCAGCCCACTGCAAACAGCGGGTATAAACAGCAGTGTTCTGCTCAACACTTCACCAGTTAAGCTGTCATTAAAAGGGAAACACCTGCTACCCAGAGAGTCTTTATATTTTCACTTTACCGCAGGGGTCTTCTCTGGACTTGTCAACTGATTGCTTTGGGGCTAAGCTGGAAAAAAATACATTATCTCTCCATGTAACTATCAAGTAAGAAGTGTCCTCTGTGTGATTAGACCCATCCACAAAACAGGCCCATGGAGAGTCTGGAAGCACATACTATACCTTAGAAAAGCAGAAATACACTATGTCTGCTGTTATATGGAAGATGAGAACAGGAACATACAAAATCATTGTGCAGTTAGAATCCTGCAGTCAGTTGGAGTCCCTGTTCCACAGCAGCTTCCTCTGTAATTCCAAAATTATTTGTTACAGAATAAAAGCAACATAAGGTGCTCGATCTGCAATCTTTTGAATTAGTATAGTTTGGGAGGTAGGAGGCACAAAGGTTCAAGTCCTAATTCTACATATCATTGCTTTACTTTGGGCAAAATTTTTAACTTTCCCAAGACTGCTTTATCAGTATAATGTGGTGATGAGGCCAAGTAATCTTAGAATTTACTTATTTAGTTCCAGTAGTCTAAGATTCTGTGACTAGTTGACGCTTCTTGACTCTGTACTTAAGCAACTTAAAGTGCGAATTGGTAGCATTTTATAAGGCAGAGCATTTTCTCAAGATTTACAGTGAAATTTCTGTGGTTTGTGCTTACAGAGGGGGCAGTGAATAGTTTGAATTATGGGATACTTTTTCAGAAATGCCATCTTTATTACTTTCAAATGGGTGCAGTAAATATGCTGGGCTAAGAAAACGTTGCCAGGATGTTTTGCCAAATATAGATCTTTTTGTGAATGTATCAGAATGATATGTAATTAACTTTTATTGTTTATACATCAGTGTGAGCTTTTAAAGTGCTTAAAAACAGTTTGTTGCCTTAAATGGTTTTGTGAGTACCTTCATTGCCAGACTTTTATTTACATGATGCCCTATAAGATGGTTAATTTTATGTGTCAACTTGACTAGGCTAGGGGATGGCCAGACGGCTGTGAAAACATTATTTCTGGGTGTATCTGTGAGGGTATTTCTGGAAGAGATGAGCATTTGAATTGGTAGACTGAGTAAAGAAAATGGCCCTCACCAATGTGGGTGGGCATCATCTAACCTGTTAAAGGGCATCAATACAACAAAATGGCAGAGGAAGGGCAAGTTTACTCTATCTGTTTGAGCTGGGGCATCTGTCTTCTTCTGCTCTTGGACATCCGCATTCCTGGTTCTCAGGCTTTGGGACTTGGATTGAATTTCATCATTGACTTTCTTATTTCTCCATCTTGCAGGTGGCAGATAATGGAATTTTTCAGCCTCCATAACTGTTTGAGCTAGTTCCTACAATAAATCTCCCTTTATATATAATATATATCTATATCCTATTAGTCTGTTTCTCTGGAGAACTCCGACTCATTCATTCTATGTAAAATTTGTTGGTGCAAAGGTTAAAACTTACATTTTCTTATTATTAAAACTTCAAGATAAGTGATGTTTAGGATGTTTTGAATGATGATGAGTTGGGATTACAACATAGCCCTAGATACACACTTCTTTCAAGTAAGCATTCATTACTAAGCCTTGAAACCATGAAGTCTTTGCAGGCTTTGTCTTCACAGTCTTCACAGTTACCCCATTGTTTCAGAAGTTTTGCTTCCTCATTTTGTTCTAGCTTGAGGTACAAGTTGATGCTGAAAAATAAAAGAGATTCTTTGAGGTTCAAGCTCTTTGACTCAGTGAGCCACTGGCTGTCTCTCCTGCTCTTACCCTCTTACCCTTTGTCTTACATGTCCTAGTACCTAGTAGAACCTTAGACCCCTTCTTGTCTTACTGCCCCATTGGACCTGCCAACTCCAAGGCTCCTAAGTACAGTTCAGGAAATATCAGTTCCTATGGGGTAAAGCATCGCAGTTTAGGAAATGATAACTGATGGTCACTGACAACCAGGGTTCCCATCAAAGTCTTTAAATTCTTTATAAAGTCAGTAACTGTTGAATACCTGCCATGAATAAGCTATAGGGGTTGTACAAAGATGAATAAGATACAGCCACAGTCTCAGGAAAGTTGTTTGCAACTTGGTAGAGGAGGCTAATTTCATCATAATTGTATTTCTAATTTCTAGGAGAATGGATTTTTTTTTGTCCTCAGGCTTTAATATCCACAGCACTATGCAGAAAGTATCACCTTCTCAGCACTGGTGCGGTCACCTTTTTCATTATGCTTACACTATGCCAAGGGAGAAGATGACATCAACACATTATTACTTGGCTTAATTGCAGCTTCCATAAAACAAATAATATGCACAATTATGTGAAACCACAAAGCAGCCTAATGACATATTGAAAATCCCAGAACAAGTGAATAGGGAGAAAGAATATGGAATTTTTTTCAAAACAAAAATTAAACTGATTTTTTGGGGGTAGGTTGGGGTGGGTGAGGATTTTGGCCTAGGCCAGTATGAACTGATAGAACATGTGAAGGCAGAAAAAATAATGAACTAGGATCTTTCTACCATCCTCCATCAAGACGGAATCTTTGCTGACCTCTCTGTATTACTTCAATGCTTCTAATAGTGTTGGAAAGTAATAGCACAAAAGCTTGCTTTATCTGGTGATGGAGAAGCAAAGCCAGACCTGCTCTTTGTGTGGTGTGACCCAGGATACCTCAAGGCCAAGATGACTTCCAATAGTTCTTTCCCTTAACCCACCGCAACCAAAATTCCCACCATTAGAATTTTTATGTAGGTGCTTTCTAGAAATGTGTGCTCTGTGGATAGATCAAGACCTTATTATTTATTTAGAAGTCTAATGTCTTGGGTAATGTCTTAGTCTGTTTTCCACTGCTATAACAGAATACTTGAGAGTGGGTAATTTATAATAAACAGAAACTTATTGGTCAAGGTTCCAGAGGGTGGGAGGTCCAAGACCAAAAGCTGCATCTGGTGAGGGTCTTCTTGCTGTGTCATCCCGTGATGGAAGGGCAAAGAGAGGGCATGAAAACATGAAATGACTAAACTTGCTTTTATAACAAACTTACTCTTGCAATAAAGAACATATTCCTGCAGCAATGACATTAATCTATTAATGAGGTCAAAGCCCTCATGGTCTAATTACCTCTTAAAGGTCCAGTCTATCAATATTGTTGAATTGGAGACTGTTTCCAACACATGCTTTATTGGAACTTCCATATAGCAGAGCTTTGGTGATCTAGAGTCCATTAAGGATCACTTTGATCTAAGGGAGAGATATGAACTGGCAAAAAATAAGAAAGTGATGTGGTTTAATGAATGAAGTGTGGATGGCAGAAAAAGGAGAGAAAAACAAACTAGAGCTGCTCTAAAGACTCAGTGACTTTAGAAAAATATGTCAAAGGCTTTGACCATTGAGGGGTGGAAGGGGCCATAGTCTCTGCCTTCTCTCTTCTTTACCTTTTTCTGATCAATATGTATGGCTGATGTTACTTAGCATTAAATGGTAATATGTCTTTTCATGCTTGCTTGTGGGATGGGGGCTGATGGTTTTGCTATGCGTCAAACCAGGCACCAAGAGATACTTCACTGGGATGGGTTAAATCCATGGATTTAAGATATCATTGAAATGAGTACCAGATTACCTAGGTTCTTGGCCTAGCTCTGCTGGGAATTACTGTGTGGCCATAGGCAAGTTTGTTTTTCTTTCTAGAGACCCATTTTCTTTAACCACACCATGCCAGGAATGGTGGAGAGAGGGACCATATAGGATTAGCTGCCTCAATTCTAATGGAACTTTATACCCTACTTTATAAAAGCAGAAAATGCTGTGGTATCTGAGAACTGGATCTTATATTCACCAGTATCTCAGGAATAAAATTCAATTTCAGCAGGAGATGGTTCTGAACACTCACATGCTACTTGGGGGGAATCTAATGCACATAAAAGCTGAGTACAAGACTGCAAATCCCCTTCCAAGCCTTCTTCACCTGCTGAGTCATCTTCCAAAGTCTGGATATGTGGCTCTTGGGATATGTCCAGCCTTGCCTTGAGCTAGGCAGCAGGCATCCAGTCAGGGCAGAAGCTTGGATTTTAACATAACAACTGGAGGCAAGTTACAGAAGCAATATGATTTTCTAAATTATTGGAATTAGCTAGTCAAGCCTGGGAGTTAACAATCACTCAGAGGCTCACAAATCCTAATAACATCTGGCAAACTCCAACAGGGGCAGAAAGAAACACATACACATGCACATGCACACCCCCTCCCACCCCCCACATACCCAACAACAAGCAAATAAACAAAAAACAAACCCAAGGCATTCACATCCTTTTTTAGTATGACATCCTTAAGGTCACCATGTCAAGGGATGGGAGGAAATTAAAAGGAAACTTCTCAGAGGACACTGCTTACAAGGACTCCTTTACTTATAGCTTGTTAATTTTCACAGTACAGTGGCCCTGGGTCGTGAATTAAAGAAACAGATGAAAAAAAATATTGCGCTTTAAACTATACTGGAGGCCCCTTGCATACTCCTGTGCCTTTTGATGAGAAACATTAAACATTTTTAATTTAGCACATCAATTTGAAAATCTAATTTTTTTTTAATGCTTTGTAGCAGCAGACGCGTTCACGGTGCTGTCACTACCATAGAAGAATTATGAGAAACTTGAACCGCAAAAAGTAAATTAGAAAAATCTCATTTCAGTTACTCTAAAAAGAGGGGAAATTAGATTTTGATTAAAATCACTCACACATACAATTTTAGGTAAACTAATTTAGCAAGACTGACTATATAATTTTTTTTCCTGCCAGTATGTCCTTTTAATACTGGCTGTGAGGTATTCGTACCCATAACCTTTCTTCCAACCAATGGATGAAAAAAAGAAACTCTAATAAAGTGGCCTCTTGACCACTGTGTCCAAGGCCTGGTAGGGAGAGATTAAAGTAGTGTATTTGTCAATATAATAGGCAGAAGCTGAGAATGAATTAAGACTCCTTGTACAAGTCTTTTTTAGCTGGCCCTTAGCTTTGCCTTTTCAACTATTTTTTTTTTTTAAGGTTTCAACTTGGAAAATTTTACTTTAAGGAATGATGTGTCAGCTAATGTAGGGGATTAATTGCATCATTAGTGCTGCATAATGTACAGTTCATGGCCAGAGGCCCCAGTCTGGGTGAGACAAATGCTGCCACTTTCAAGGTGGGATGGGAGCACAGCAACCGACAGTTCTCATTAATTAAAGGTAGACCCACGTCCTCTACAAGGGTGTTGCCAGTTGCAGTGAAACGATGCATAGAGATATGTTTTGTAAACCATAAAGTGTTACCCAAGACTGTAGTGTCAGTATTCTTGTGTCTGAGTTCAAATTACTGCCTTCCGGGGTCTGAGCTTGGTCCTCTGAAATCCCAGCATGGAATCTAGGTTTTAGTTATTAAGCATCTTGTACCAAACCTCATTTTGAAAATTGCATTGTTAATGAATTCAAAACTTTTAAATTAAGGCTGAAAGGCAAATAGTTAACTCTCTGTAAGAACAGGAATGGCTGGTGTATAGAGGATTGTGCCCATAACTGATCTCCCTCCCTACTGAGTAGAATCTTGGAGGAGCAGGTTTCCTTGGACTTGCCAGTGAGGTGTGATGAGACGTGCATGATGTAAAAAATATGGGAGTGACATGGTCAGTCTCTGTGTCCCCACTCAAATCTCATCTTGAATTGTAACCCCCATAACCCCCATGTGTCGAGGGTGGAACAGGTGGAGATAATTGAATCATGGGGGTGGGTGCCCCCATGCTGTTCTCATGATAGTGAGTTCTTTTTATATGGTTTTATAAGGGGATTCCCCATTGCTCGGCACGCATTCCATCCAGCCACCCTGTGAAAATGGTGTCTGCTTCTCCTTTGCCTTCTGCCATGACTATAAGTTTCCTGAGGCCTCCCCAGCAATGCAGATCTATGAGTCAATTAAACCTCTTTCCTTTATATTAATAAATTACCCAGTCTTGGGTATTTCTTCGTAGCAGTTTGAGAACAGATTAATACAAGGAGCCTTTGAAAAATGTAACATGTAATATATAGGTAAGACACTATTTAAAAAGAAATAAGGCTCGGCGTGGTAGCTCATACCTGTAATCCCAGCACTTTGGGAGACTGAGGTGGGCAGATCACGAGGTCAGGAGATCAAGACCATCGTGGCTAACATGGTGAAGCCCCATCTCTACTGAAAATATAAAAATTAGCTGGGCATGGTGTCATGCCTCAGCTACCTGGGAGACTGAGGCAGGAGAATCGCTTAAACTCGGGAGGCGGAGGTTGCAGTGAGCCGAGATCATGCCACTGCACTCCAGCCTGGCGATAGAGCAAGACTCCATCTCAGATAAATAAATAAATAAAAAGAAACACTATACAAATAACAATTCCATACGATCTGTAAGTAGCAGAACGACAAGGAGGGTTGAAAGAGAGCTGTTATTTACTAATCATTGTTGTCACCTGGCTATCCACTCTTCTCCAATCCTGGCATGGCACAGAAAGATAGATAACAAGGATAAGATTGAATCTGGAAATAGAAGAACAGGGGAAGAAAAGAAATTAGAAAATAATTAGAAATGAAAGAGTAAATTAGGCTAAAGAAGTCAGAAATTGAGAAAATAGAAGAAGAGAAAGATGCAGGAAAGAGGGAAAGGAAAAAAAAAGGAAGAATCAGAAAAACCGGGGAAAGGAAGAAGGTGGGAGGGAAGATCTTGACTTTTCTTCATCAGCCTAGTCCATTTTGACAACATTTTGGTCCAATAAGCCTCATATATAACTTTCAGTCTTGGAAATAACAGAAACCTGCTTAAAACCTTCTTTAAAACTTCCATAATAGAAAAGTACCAGGACATCTTTTTCACTGGGCATCAGCCTCTGCAGTTGTCTGTCTCAGCTTTGAGTCCATGACCCATCCCTATAAGCACTCCCTTGTAAAGCACCACAACTTGTCTCTCTTTTCCAAAGCCCTGCTAGAACCCAACTATTCACCTTCCGCTTGTCCATCACAGAGTAACTAAATGTTTCCAGATAGAAACCATACAACAGAACATTGACTTCTTTATAATTGCCAAGATTCAAAATAACAGGTGACTGTTTATTTTATTTTCTAGAGACAGTCTCTCGCCTTGTCACCCAGGCTGGAGTGCAGTGGTGGGATCACATCTCACTGCAGCTTCAATCTCCCAGGCTCAAGCAATCCTCCTGAATAGCTGGGACCATAGGTACATTCTACACCTGCCTAATTTTTATTTTGTAGAGATGGAATCTCCCTATGTTGCCCAGGCTGCTCTTGAACTCTTGATCTCAAGACAGCCTCCCACCTTAGCCTCCTGAAGTGCTGGGATTACAGGCATGAGCCACCACACCTGGCCAACAGGTGACATTTCATGGCATTTCTGTCTTCTTGTTCCATGAAGTGACTACTGGCATACCTCTCAGAACGTCTTCCTGTTTGATGCCACTTGGTTTTTAATAACCAAACTTCATGAGGCATAAATATTTCTCACTGGGACATTTTTGAGGTGGATGTTTATGCAGAGAATATTTATATTTACATGCCCTAAACTCAATAAAACACTTTAAACAAAATAAAATTCAGGAAATGACTCAAAATGAATTCCCAATACAATAAGTAGCCTAAGCACCACATGTAGATGTTTTAAAGGGCATGCAGTATGTTAACAGATGTGCATCTGACTTACTGAGAGAAGTAATGTTACTGCATACACAGCAAATGTTTCTTAACAAGTATATTAACTTTGAGATAAGAAAGATAAGTTATAAGCATTATTTGTCTTAACATAATAATTACATATGTATAATATATAATTGGTAAGAATTTTTCTTTCTTGTGAATGTTGGCATGCTGATTCTAAAATGGATATAGAAATGTAAAAGGCCAAGAATAGCTAAGGCAATTTTTTTTTTTTTTTGAGATGGAGTCTCTCTCTGTTGCTCAGACTGGAGTACAGTGGTGTGATCTCAGTTCACTGCAACTTCTGCCTGCTGTGGTCAAGCAATTCTCCTGCCTCAGTCTCCCGAATAGCTGGGATTACAGGTGTGTTCCAACATTCCCAGCTAATTTTTGTATTTTTGGTAGAGACGGGATTTCACCATGCTGGTCAGGCCGGTCTTGTACTCCTGACCTTGTGATCTGCCTGCCTCGGCCTCCCAAAGTGCTGTAATTACAGGCGTCAGCTACCATGCCCGGTGATTTTAAAGATGAACAATATTGGAGAGTTTTCAGATAATGTGCTATTGACACAAGGACACACACAGAGGTAAATGGTACAGAAGAGAAGGTTCAGAATCACATGGAATTCATAGTTGATTTAAAAATCCACGGCACTGAAGAGAAGTGGTGAGAGGATGTATTTTAAATCCTTGATACTAAGTTAATTTAGTATCCCTATATAAAAAAAATAAAAATTTGACCCCCTACCTTACACAAAATACACAAAAGTATTTCCAGTGGGTTGTAGCTCTACATATGTGTGACAAGTAAAATGATAAAGCCTCTAGAACATGGCATAGGAAAATATCTGCATAAATATTTTTCAAGTTACTTATTAATTCTAATTGTAGCTTCTTTGGGAATGCCTGTATGTAGTAATCACATGGTCTCTGAATAATGGCAGTTTACTTTTTTCTTTCAAATTATCATGCCTTTTATTTCTTCTTTTTGCTTTATTGTCCTAAGATAGTCAGTACACTGTTTAATGGAAGGGATGTTAGCTGACAGCCTTATCTTATTTAAGATCTGAAAGTGAAAGCTTTTGATATTTAGTATTAACTTTATGTTTGCTATAGGTTTTTTTGTAGCTGTCATTGGTCAGACTAAGGAAGAAGTTCTCTTCCTTTTCTACTTTACTAAGAGTTAAAAAGTATCACAAATGGGTATTAAATTTTATCAAATGAACTTCCCATGTCCATTGAAATAATAGAAAATTTCTCCTTAATGTGTTTAATTACATTAATTGATTTTCAAATGTGTTAACCAATTTTACATTTCTGGAATCAAGCCCACTTAGTATTGATGAATTATCATTTTATATGTCCCATAATTGTTTGCTAAATTTTTAAGTGAATTTTGATATAAGGAAGGTTGGCTTCTAATTTTCTTTATCAGGTTTTAGTATTAATGTCATGCTGGCATGCTAGTCCTACAAAATTGGCTGGAAAACATTTCTCTTTAAAAATATTCCTGCATAAATTTGCGTAAAATTGGTGTTTTTTCCCCCTTAAATGTTTGGAAATCATCCAGGCTTTTCTATTTCTAATTTTTTTTTAGAGGAGACATTGGAAAATTCCTTTAATTTCAAAGGATTTAAAGGATTCAATTCCTTTAATAGCTCTTTTTTCTAATTTTTAAATATTTAAACTTTTTTTATTTTTTTCATATGTTATGAGGGTATAGGTGGTGTTTGGTTACATGCGTAAGTTCTTTAGTGGTGACTGTGAGATTTTGGTGCACCCGTATACACTGAACAGTATACACTGCACCCTATTTGTAGTCTTTATCCCTCTCCCGCTCCCACCCTTCCTCCCAAGACCCCAAAGTCCACTGTATTATTCTTATGCATTTGTGTCCTCATAGCTTAGCTCCCACATATAAGTGAGAATATATGATGTTTGATTTTCCGTTTCTGAGTTATTTCACTTAGAATAATAGCCTCCAATCTCATCCAGGTCATGAATGCCATTAATTTATTCCTTTTCATGGCTGAGTAATATTCCATCATATATATATATATATATATATATATATATACACATACATATTATATCTCATGTTTCTTTATCTATTCACTGATTGATGGGCATTTGGGCTGCTTCCATGGTTTTCAGTTGCAAATTTTGCTGCTATAAATGCATGTGCAGGTAACTTTTTTGTATAATGACTTATTTTCCTTTGGGTACATAGTAGTAGGATTGCTGGATCAAATGGTAGTTCTGCTTTTAGTTCTTTAAGGAATCTCCACACTGTTTTCCATAGTGGTCATACTAGTTTACATTCCTACCAGCAGTGTATTAGTGTTCCTTGATCACTGCATCTATGCCAACATCTACTATTTTTGGATTTTTTGATTATGGCCATTCTTGCAGGAGTAAGGTGGTATTGAATTGTGGTTTTGATTTGCATTTTCCTGATCATTAGTGATGTTGAGCATTTTTTCATATGTTCATTGGCCATTTGTATATCTTCTTTTGAGAATTGTCTATTCATATCCTTAGCTCCTTTTTGATGGTATTTTTTTTTTCTTTTTTTGCTGATTTGTTTTACTTCATTGCAGATTCTGGATATTAGTACTTTGTCAGATGTATAGATTATGAAGATTTTGTCCTACTCTGTGGGTTTTCTGTTTACTCTGCTGACTGTTCCTTTTGCCATGCAAATACTTTTTAGTTTAATTAAGTCCCAGCTATTTATCTTTGTTATTATTGCATTTACTTTTGGGTTCTTGGTCATGAAATCCTTGCCTAAGCCAAAGTCTAGAAGGATTTTTCCAGTGTTATCTTCTGGAATTATTATGGCTTTAGGTCTTAGGTTTAAGTCCTTGATCCATCTTGAGTTGATTTTTGTATAATGTGAGAAATGAGGATCCAGTTTCTTCCTTCTCCATATAGCTAGCCGGTTATCCCAGCACCATTTGTTGAAAAGATGTCCTTTTCACACTTTAAGTTTTTGTTTTCTTTGTCAAAGATCAGTTGGCTGTATTTTGGTTTATTTCTGGGTTCTCTATTCTGTTCCATTAACCTATGTGCCTATTTTTATACCAGTGCCATGCTGTTTTGGTGACTATGACCTTATAGTATAGTTTGAAATCAGGTAGTGTGATGCCTCCAGATTGGTTCTTTTTGCTTAATCTTGGTTTGGCTATGTGGGTACTTTTTTTGGTTCCATATGAATTTTAGAATTATTTTTTCTAATTTCCGTGTTGTATGATGGTGGTATTTTGATGGGAATTGCATGGAATTTGTAGATTGCTTTTGGCAGTATGGTAATTTTTCATAATATTGATTGTACCCATCCATGGAACATGGGATGTGTTTCCATTTGTTTCTTTCAGCAGCGTTTTGTAGTTTTCCTTGTAGAGGTATTTTGACTCCTTGGTTAGGTACATTCGTAAGTATTTTTTTTTTTTTGTAGCTATTGCAAAAGGGGTTGTGTTCTTGATTTGATTCTCAGCATGTTTGCTGTTGGTGTATAGAAGATCTACTGATTTGTGTATATTAATTTTGTATCTAAAAACTGCTGAATTCTTTTACAAGTTCTACGAGCTTTCTGGAGGAGTCCTTAGGGTTTTCAAGGTAAACAAACATATCATCAGCAAACAGTGAGACTCTGACTTACTCTTTACTGATTTGAATGTCCTTTATTTCTTTCTCTTGTCTGATTGCTCTGGCTAGGACTTCCAGTACTATGTTGAAGAGGAGTGGTGAGAGTAGGCATCCTTGTCATTGTTCCAGTTCTCAGAGGGAATGCTTTCAACTTTTCCCCATTCAGCATTATGTTGGATGTAGGTTTGTCATACATGGCTTTTAATGCCTTCAGGTATGTCCCTTCTATGTTGATTTTTCTGAGAGTTTTAATCATAAAGGGATGCTGGATTTTGTTGAATGCTTTATCTGCATTTATTGAGATGATCATGTAATTTTTGTTTTTAATTTTGTTTATGTGGTGTATCATATATACTGACTTGCATATGTTAAATCATCCCTGCATCTCTGGTATGAAACCCACTTGATCATGGTTGATTATCTTTTTGATATGTTGTTGAATTTGATTAACTGGTATTTTGTTAAAGATTTTAGCATCTATGTTCATCAGGGATTGGCCTGTGGTTTTCTTTTCTTTTTTGGTTACGTCCTTTCCTGGTTTGGGTATTAGGGTGATGCTGGCTTCATAGAATGATTTTGTTCTCTGTCTTGTGGAATAGTGTCAAAAGGATTGGTACCAATTCTTCTTTGAATGTCTGGTAGAATTCTGCTTTGAATCCGTCTGGTTCTGGACTTTGTTTTTGGTAATTTTAAAATTACCATTTCTTTCTTGCTGCTTGTTACTGGTCTGTTCAGGGTATCTAATTCTCCCTGATTTAAGCTAGGAGGGTTGTATCTTTCCAGGAATTTATCCATCTGTTCTAGGTTTTCTAGTTTATGTGCATGAAGGTGTTCATAGTGGCCTTCAACGATCTTTTGTATTTTTGTAGTGTCAGTTGTAATATCTCCTGTTTCATTTCGTGTTGAGTTTATTTGGATTTTCTCTCTTCTTTTCTTGGTTAATCTTGCAAATGGCTCATCAATTATGTTTATCATTTCAAAGAACCAACTTTTCATTTCATTTATCTTTTGTATTTTTTTGTTTGTTTGTTTTAATTTCATCTGGCTTGATGACCTGTGTAGTGCTGTCAATAAAGTATTAAAGTCTTCCACTATTTTTATGATGCTATCTCATTTCTTAAGTCTATTAGTAATTATTTTATAAATTTGGGAGCTCCAATGTTATATATGTTTAGGATTGTGATATTTTCCTGTTGGAGGAAGACTTTTATCATTATATAATATCCCTCATTGTCTTTTTAAACTGCTGTTACTTTAAAGTTTCTTTTGTCTGATATAAGAATAGCTGCTCTTGCTTGTTTTTGGTGTCCATTTGAATGAAATACCTTTTTCAACCCCTTTAAGTTTATGTGAATCATTACATGTTAGGTGAGTCTCTTGAAGGCAGCAGATAGTTATTTGGTGAATTCCTATCCATTCTGCAGTTCTGTATATGGTAAGTGGTGCATTTAGGCCATTTTCTTTCAATGTTAATATTGAGATATGAGGTACCATTCCATTCATCATACTATTTTTGTCTGTGTAGCTTGCTTTGTTTTTGTTTTTTAAGTTGTATTTTCGATTTTTAGGTCCTGTGAGATGTATGCTTTAAAGATGTTGTGTTTTGATGTGTTTCCAGGATTTGTTTCAATATTTAGAGTTCAATATTTTAGCAGTTCTTGTAGTGGTGGCTTGGTAGTGGCGGATTCTCTCAGCATTTGTTTATCTGAAAACAACTATATCTTTCCTTCATATACAATGCTTAGTTTTGCTGGATACAAAATTCTTGTCTGATAATTCTTTTGTTTGAGGAGGCTGAGGATAGGGTCCCAATCCTTTCTAGCTTGTAGTGTTTCTGCTGAGAAATCTGCTGTTAATCTGATAGGTTTCCCTTTATAGGTTACCTGGTGCTTTTGTCTCACAGCTCTTAAGATTCTTTCTTTCACCTTAACTTCAGTTAACCTAATGATAATATGCCTAGGCGATGATCTTTTTGTGATGAATTTCCCAGGTGTTCTTTGTGCTTCTTGTAGTTGGATGTCTAGGGCTCTAATAAGGTTGGGGAAGTTTTCCTCGATTATTTCCCCAAATATGTTTTCCAAAATTTTAGATTTCTCTTCTTCCTCAGGAACACTGATTATTCTTAGGTTTGGTCATTTAACATAATCCCAGACTTCTTGGAAGTTTTGTTTATATTTTCTTATTCTTTTTTTTATGTCTTTTTTGGATTGGGTTAATTCAAAGACTTTGTCCTCGAGCTCTGAATTTCTTTCTTCAACTTGTTCAATTCCATTGCTGAGACTTTCCAGAGCATTTTGCATTTCTATAAGTGTTTCCAATGCTTCCTGAAGTTTTTGTTGTTTTTCTTTAAGCTATCTATTTCCTTGGCTATGTATCTCTTCACTACATACAAGATATATACATACATATATATGTATATGTGTATATGTGTGTGTGTGTGTGTGTGTGTGTGTGTGTGTATATATATATTTTATTTCCTTGCATTGGGCTTTGAATTCTTTTGGTGCCTCCCTGATTAGCTTAATATTAGCTTAATAATTAAGCTTCATAATTAACCTCCTGAATTCTTTTTCAGGGAAATCAGGGATTTTTTCTTGGTTTGGATCCATTGCTGGTGAACTAGTGTGATTTTTTTGGGGTGTTAGCCCCGTTTTGTCATATTACCAGGGTTGCTTTTCTGGTTCCTTCTCATTTGGGTAGGCTCTGTCAGAGGGAAGGTCTAGTTCTGAAGCCTGTTGTTCAACTTCTTTTGTCCCAAGGAGTGTTCCCTTGATGTAGTACTCTCCTCTTTTTCCTACGGATGTGGATTCCTGAGAGATGAGGTGTAGTGATTGTTATCTGTCTTCTGGATCTAGCCACCCAGCAAGTCTACCTGGCTTTGGCCTGGTATTGGGGGTTGTCTGCACAGTCCTATGATGTGAACTGTCTATGGGTCTTTCAGCTGTGGATACCAGCACCTGTTCCAGTGGAGGTGGCGGAGGGGTGAAATGGTCTCTGTGAGGGTTCTTAGCTTTGGTGGTTTAATGCTCTATTTTTGTGCTGGTTTGCCTCCTGCTGGGACGTGGCACTTTCCAGAGAGCATCAGCTGTGGTAGTGTGGGGAGGAACAGATGCTAGATGGGGTTCTAGAACTCCCAAGACTATATGTTATTGTGTTCAGTTACCAGGGTGAGTAGGGTAGGACCATCAGGTGGGGGCAGGGCTAGGCGTATCTGAGCTCAGATTCTCCTCAGGTGGGTCTTGCTGCAGCTGCTGTGGGGGATGGGGGTAAGATTTCTAGGTCAATGGAGTTGTGTACCTAGGAGGATTATGGCTGCCTCTGTGGAGTCATGCAGATTGTCAGGGAAGTGGGGGAAGGCTGGCAGTCACTAGCCTCACTCGGTTCCTACACAATCCAAAGCATCTTTTTGACTCCCACCATGACCCATTAACAGCACTGAGTCTGTTTCCAGGCAGTGGGGAATCAGGGCTGAAAACTTGCCCCAGGCTACCTGCCTCTCAGCTGCAAAAGCAAGTAGGGTTTTTGTGTTTCCCCCCGCCTGTGGAGTCTGCACACCAGATTCATTACTTCCCCAGAGTTCTGGCCAGGAGGTTTCTTCGCCAGTTCAAGCTGGAGATTTCCTTCTCCCTGTGGCACTTTCCCTGTTCTTCTGTTCACCCTCCTGAAAAATCCCTGTGATGCCAGGCAGGAATGGCCTTCTTGGGGACCCAGTGAGCTCACAGGGCCTTTCTAGCTGCTTCCTCTACCCCTGTATTTCACTTGGCTCTCTAAATGAACTCAGCTCCAGGTAAGGTTGGAATCTCCTTCAGTAAGCTAGACTTTCAGTTTCCCAAGTGGGGATATGCGCTCGAGGGTAGACAATTTGGGCACTCACAGTTTGGGCACTCACAGTATTGGTGGTGTCTCCTGGGAGCACTCTGCTTCCTTCAGAGGGTCTGTGGGTCCCCTTGGAATTCCTGGTTGGTTCTTGCAGTTGTTCTGGAATTAAAATTCACAATGCGAGCCTCTGCATGCTGCTCTGTCCATTTGAGTCGGAGCTGCAATCTAGTTCTGCCTCCCATCCGCCGTGATGCCCTGACCTTGACTGAACAGCTCTGTCTTTACAATAAATAAATAATAATGATTTTAAAATATTTGTTGTCAGTTTTGATGAATTACATTTTTCTAGGAATATGTCAATTTTTAATCCAATTGGTAAAGTTATTTAATGTATACTGTTATGATTCATTTATGTTTATAGGATCTGTAGTGATGGCCCTTTTCTCATTCTGTGTTACCCTCTCTCTGTTTTCCTTGATCTGTCTTTGCAGGAATATAATTATTTTGTTAGTCTTTTCAAGACAGCAACATTTGGCTATGCTGATCCAATTTTGCAGGACTACTCAAAGTGTTGTTTATAGATAGATGATGGGTTGTGAAGTGTTTCATACTGGTCTGAGATATAATGAGTATTAGAAATGAAGAATGAGTGTTCAGAAACTTTTATAGTAATTTGACATTGCCATGACATTCAATCACATCATTAGTCCTATAAGTGCTTTTATCTTATAAAATTATTTATGAAAAAATTTTATATATTTTGAAATCATGGAAACACACACACAAACACATATAACACATTTATGTAGGTATACATGTATTTATAATGTACATTTATATGCACAATTTTAATGTAAATGTAAAATTTAATGAAAAATAAAGCTGATGCTAGGTGGAGATCAATAAGTGTGTTAGGGAATTGGAGATATTGAAAGAACATAAAAAACAAATTTAAACTCTTAGAAGATGACATGAGAAAATATAGATGACCTTGGGTTTGGTAATAACTTTTTAGATATAGCACAAAAGGCACTTATTTCCAAGAAATAAATAATTAATAAACTAGACTCATTAAAAATTTTTGCTCTGTGAAAGACACTGTCAAAATAATGAGAATACATTCCACAGACAGAGAGAATACTGGCAAAAGACATATCTTATAAAAGACTGTTATCTAAAATATACAAAGATCTCTCAAAACTCAATAATAAAAAATGAACAACCTGATTAAAAAATGGGTCAAAGATCTGGACAACTCACCCAAAAGATACACAGGTGGCAAATAAGCATATGAAAAGATGCTTAACATTATATTTCATTAGGAAATTGCAAATTAAAACAAGAAAATACCATTACATACCTATTAGAATGCAGAAAATCCAAAACTATGGCAACATTAATTGTTGGTGAGGATATGGAGCAACATAGACTCTCATTCATTGCTGGTGGGAAAGCAAAATGGTGAAGCCACTTTGGAAGACAGTTTGATAGTTTCTCAAGAAACTAAACATACTCTTACCATATGACCCAGCAACTACATTCCTTTCTATTTACCCAGATGAACTGAAGACTATGTCTGCACAGAAACCTACATATGCATGTTTATAGCAGCTTTATTTGTAACTGCCAAAACTTGAAAGCAACCAAGATTTCCTTCAGTAGGAGAATGGATAAATAAACTGTGGTACATCTAGACAATGGAATATTATTCAGTGCTCAAAACAAAACATCTAGACAAATGGAATATTATTCAGAGGTATCAAGCCGTGAAGAGATACGGAAGAACCTTAAGTACATAACACTAAGGGAAAGAAACCAATCAGAAGAGGCCATATACTGTATGATTTAAACTATAGAATAGTCTGGAAAAGATAAAATTATGGAGACAATGAGGCAGCAGTGAATAGGTGAAGCACAGAGGACTTTTAGGTGAGTGAAACTACACTGCATGATAGATGCTATGATGATGAGTGTGCATTATCTATGGATATCATATTCTATGGGTTTTGACTAATGTATAGTCAAAACCCATAGAATATACAACTCTAAGAGTCAACCCTAATTAAACTGTGGACATAGGGGATAATAATGTGTCAATGTAGGTTCATCAGTTATAAATGTACCACTCTGGTCTGGGGTGTTGATAATGGGTAGGGGGTGCAAATGTGGGGCAGCATTATATGGGAATTCTCTGTATCTTCCACTCAATTTTGCTGTGAACCTAAAGTTTCTCTAAAAAATCAAGTCATCCAGGCGCGGTGGCTCATGCCTGTATTCCCAGCACTTTCAGAGGCCAAGGTAAGAGGATCACTTGAGGCCAGGAGTTCAAGACCTACCTGGGCAACATAGCAAGATGTCTCTACAATATTTTGTTGTTGTTGTTGTTGTTTGTCTTTTAATTAGCTGAATGTGGTGGTGTGTGCTTTGAGAGGCTGAGGCAGGAGGATGGCTTCAACCCAGGAGTTGGAGGCTGCAGTGAGCTATGATCATGCCACTGCACTCCAGGCTGGGCAACAGAACGATATCCTGCCTCAAAAAAAAAAAAAAAAAATGAAGTCTATTAAAACATACTTAAAATTTACCAATAAATGTTAATAAATAAACAAATTTGAGGCTACTAAAGGGGGTTAGAATAGATATGTAACTTAAAATTAAGGTTTTTTTTTTTTTTTTTTGGTTTTCTTCTTATTTATGCTTGATCTGGTGGAAAGAGCATGGGCTTCATATTAGGCACAATCATTGTATCCCAGCACTGTTATTTACAAATGCTATGACCTTGGGCAAAGCACTTAAGCTTTCTGATTCTCAGAAATCCCACCTATAAAACCTGTACTCTGTATATCCCAGTGACCTAATATATGTGATTATTGTGGTGTCTGGTTCATTTTAAGTCTCAGTAAACAGTGGCTAATAGTAGTTTATATGTAATATTCATCTTTACAGTGTTTATTGTAGGCAGTGTTCTTGATTCTGGTTGTAAACAAATGTACTGCTATGTGTTGCTGTGTTTTGCCATCTGTAACATGTTATCCACAATGTGCCATTTGTGGAAAAATAATCCTCTAAATGTTTGAAAAAGCAACTGAAATAAAAAGATACAAGAACTAAAAAATAAAGTAAAAAACCATGAAAAATAGATGGCAGAACCCATTTATGCTGGAGGTTGCATATTTTTTTGTGTGAAAAATCAGATCTTGATGATAACCTTGAGCAGTAGGATATAAATAACTCCTACAAGCTTAGCGTTCCAAAAATGGAACGCTGGGCATAAATGGGTTAAGAAAGAAACTGAAAAATTTTACCAGAATGGAGAGCCATGTTAGAAGAAGCGAGTAGGAGAGATGTCACTAAAAGAGAGTCAGGGACTTGGAGAAAATGTGCGAGGAAATCATATAAAACCAAATGGAGAAGAACTAAAAGATGAAGGCAACTCCAAAGAGGAAAAGAGATGTGTAAATAAGGGGAAGGCAATATGTGAATCATTCTTAATGAGAGAAAAGGATTCCAAATTTAATAAAACTTCCCTCAACCAATTGTCCTAAAAAGTACAGTGATTCAGGAAAAGAAAAATAACCTAGAATAATAGATGTAGAAGAAGCAAGGGGTTTTTCTTAAGGCTGAATTTGGCTTATTTCACTATATCATTTAAATTTAAAATAAGGTGAACACAATGTCTACAGATTTTTATGGGGTAAAAAGTAGACATAAGTATTTTATTCCGCATCAGATTATCGATCATGTGAAAAGAAAGGGATTTTTTTTTTTCTTTAGGAGACAGAGAGGGAAAGAGAGAGGGAAAGAGAGAGAGAGAGAGAGAGAGAAAGAGAAAGAAAGAAACACTATGCAGCTGCTCATGGGGGTTGAATGCCTCCGACCGAAGAAGGCACGGCATAGAGATCTCTTACCACTAGGGGTAGTATCCAAGTCATGTGGCACCAAACATGTAACCGGTGGAAGGTATCCAAGTTACCAGGGCTGATTCCTTATGGGTCTGCAGCAACCTCAATTCTTGCCTCCTCAGAAGAAAGAATTTGACTGAGGGGCATAAGGCAGAAAAGGAGACCAAGGTAAATTTCAGAGCAAAAGTGGAAGTTTCTTAAAAAGCTTTAGAGTGGAAGGAAAGGAAGGAAAGGAAACAAAGGAAGGAAAGCACACTTGGAAAAGGGTCAAGCGGGTGACTTGAGAAACCAAGCGCATCAAGAAAGGCATTCTTCAACATGACAGTCATTGAGGAATGTAAGGCTTATCAACGGTTTCGAAGCAATTACTTCATGATGAGACCCTAAATGAAATTAAATAAAGAATTCAGGGATGAAAAAGCAGCAGTATGAAAGACCAAGAGGCAAACAATGAATTCATTAAAAAAAAAAAAAAATATATATATATATATATATATAAAAAAAAGCTGCTATGGAGGTTTTAATCACAAAAGAGGCTGTAACTGACATAAACCTTGACAATGTGAAATGATAATGACATAACTGAAAAATCTGCAGGGAGAGAGGGAAGAGGGGAGTTAGGACAAGAGAGCACTAATTTCCTCATCTTTCATCTTGGAAGTCAAAAGACACTGTCTGAAGTTAAGTCAATAAACAGAAGTTGAAGTATATAATTAATAGTTAAAAATAACTTGAAAAGACAATAAATCTCTTAAATGATCAGAATAGAACAAAAAAATTAACAGTAAGGAAACAAAGACTACAAGAAAAAGGTAAGAAACAATAGAAGTATAAAAACAGAAACAGTAACAAACCAAAATGAAACCTCAAGACTCAACATGTTTCTTATAAAAATGAGTATAAATGGAAGAAATTCACCTAGTGAAATAAAAGTTATCAGATTATATAAAAGGCATAAAATTAAAACAAAATAACTCTAAAAGACTAAATATGAATCAATAGGCAAAGAAATATCTGGTGGCTGAATACATGCATGTTATAAAGGACAACAACCAAAAATGATGGCAAAAAATAGAGGTCACGACTAGTAATATTATAGAAGAGCGAAACAAAACAAAAAGCATTACATGAAACAAAAACAGTTTATGTTAGTAAAGGGTGTATACCACCCTTTTGAAATGAAACATTATTTTTTTTAAACCAATGCAGAATCAAATTATTTAAGGCCAAAATTACAGTAAATAAATGATAAATTGACAAATATTCTAATAGTAGAAACCTCTAATGCACTGCTCTTACTTTTTGAGAGGTGACATAAATAAAATTAACTAAATTACTTTGGGTTTTCACAATATAAATAAGAATGATTATATACTCATTTACACAAGCATATATCATGAAGCATTTAAAAAATTGATCAGACATCTTTATTCTATGAAAAAATCAGAAATTTATAGCGATTTATAAATTTATAGAACTTACTCCATAATTTTGGCAAGTTTCCCTGAAGTCATAAAGTTTCATGAAACTTCTAAATTAAGAAACGAGTGCTATATTATTAGAAAGGCAGCACGAAATGGTTTCCTTTCAATATCAAACTACTTTTCCCATTGTTATCTCAGAGAAAACATTGTTCTGATTACAGGTGTCTAGACAGCTGTTAGTTATAGCCAATTCTACCATTTTCTAACAAAGGAACTAAGGAAAACCTGGAATCAAAAGTCACCTCTCAACAATGATTTGAGTAATAACACTTGTGGTTGCAAAGCCCTTGAGCTAGTAAGAACTGGCGTACCACCCATTCAAGGTTTTCTGATCTTTCCCTTATGACATACTCATGAGTCAAAGATTCACTTTAATAGACAAGGTCACGTTTCCATTGATTAGTAACAGAATTGACAGTTGAATCCACATCTCCTAAATCTTAGTCCTTTGCTTTTAAACCACATTGCTTTTCCTCAGCACACACAAGGACTATGGCTACAGGGCAGCTTTTCCTTCAATTGAACATTGCAAGAGATGTATTTAACTGGTTTTCTGACCATTGCTTCTGTGGCCTTAGCAATTTTCCCAAATCTTCATACTCAGTCTTATAAGTGTTCATTGTATAAAATGTGTTTGATTGGTGTATTTGTAATTGCATAATTACCTTGCTCACACCGGATTATTGTTACAAAGGAAGGTTGCCAATACAGCTTTCCCCCGATGGAAGCCTGTGGTCAGCTTTTTGGATATACTAAACACATCTATTCCAGCCTCTATGGTGATATCCCCTTGGTAATCTAGTAGCTCTGGTCCCATGACCCCACAGGTATTGCTCTACATATGATTTTCTTCTAACTTACTGTGAATGTGGCTGCATGCATTATTGGGATCTTTTTAATTTTTTGCCACTCTGCATACTTTTATCAGTTGTACCTTCAACCAGGTGTTTAATAGACTCTGCATATGTTCCTTTTACAAACATTTTATTTGTAATAATAAACTAAAATGTTCTTACTTAAAGAATATTCAAAAGAGTCCTGTGATTTAAAAATAGAATATTGCTTTCTTTACTGTTTTTCTAGGTCTCTATTCTGAGCCTTTTTGTTCCTGCTGAGGGGCTAAAGCTTTCCTAAGCCACTGGGAAGGAAGCCAGTCCTAGAAAAGAGGAGTGAATAGTAGCCGTTTCTAGAAGAAACATATAATTTTGACAAGGGCGGTATCTTCATTTTTACCATCAAGACTGTTTCTAAGCAGGGATATCACACTTGGGTCCTCCTGTACAAAGATGGGAAAGTTAATTCATATTTATAATGTTGAAAATCTGGCTGTTTTAAAACAAGATGAGAAAACATCCCAGAATGGTGAATTTGTTAACGCAACATGCTATCAATCATTTCTCATCTTTCCCTTTGGTGTTCTTTTTTAAATTTATAGAAACAAAACATTTAAAGCTGAACTAATTAAGTTTTGTGTTTTAAGGGGAAAAAAATCTACATGTAGATAACAATTCATCTCGGGTCCCTTTAGGCAACTTTTAGAAGTTCAAGAGATGTTGATTTGTATCTGAGTTATTTAATAGAATTGGCATTGTCAGGAAGTGTCTACATGCAACTTTTTTTTTTTTTAAACTGAGACAGGGTCAGGGTGCAGTGCAGTGGCACCATCTCGGCTCACTGCAGCCTTAACTTCCCAGGCTCAAGCAATTCTCCCACTTCAGCCTCCTAAGTAGCTGGGACTACAGGTGCATGACAACACGCCCAGCTAATTTATGTAATTTTGTGTGTGTGTGTGTGTGTGTGTGTGTGTGTGTGTGTGTGGATGGGGTTTTGCCATGTTACCCAGGCTGGTCTTGAACTCAAGGGCTGAAGCCATCCACCTGCGTCAGCCTCCCAGAGTGCTGGAATTACAGGTGTGAGTCACCACTCTTGGACTATACAATACATTTCATTTTCAGTTATTCTATAAACATTTTGAACAGCTTCTGCTACAATGTATTATGAGTCATGTGGAAAAAAAGGGGCAGTGATCTCAACCACATTGTCAGCTTATTGAGGCTAGAATGTGACATGTGAATAAGTCATTTTAATATGAGATAGGAAATGTTAAGTGTAATGGGAGATAGAGGTAAAGGACTTTGAAAGTATAGGGTCAGCCAAGATTACTTCTGGCTGGAGAATCAAAAAAGAGACAATATTTGAGGGGAACTTGAAGAATTAGCTAGGATCTTAATACACAGAGAACAGGCAAAAATACACTCTAAGCAAAGACATCATTGTAACCAAATTTGTATCAACTTCCAATTGAATTATTCTTCTCAGTATCTTGTCAGAGAACCAGGCTAATTTACAATTAGACACCCAATTTCTGGCCACTAATAACTCTTATCTCTGCATTTGGGGTCTGTGTGTTTCCACAATTCCAAACCCTGGGCCAGATGACAGCAGCAACCTCTTTAAGGCTCCTAAGGCCAGTGGCCCACTGAGCTTGTGGTGGAGACTCAGCACATTGGGACCCATCTGTTTGTCAGAGCCCCTGGCTGGAACATTCTACTCCCAGCCATCTGTTCCTGCCAGCTGTCCATCACCTTGGAAAAGACTTTCCTTTGTTGAGATGTGTGCAACACAAATATTGCTATTTTTTTCAACGTGTAGTAGAATGTGCTAACACAGAACCCAGAACATTAAAAAATAAAGAAATTAGTTTTGTGGTAGTTTTACTGTTTGCTGATTTTGGCAGAGGCAATTTACACTGCTGGGTTTGTTCCTCCACCTGGAAAATGGGAATATTAGCATTTGATTTGTTTCTGCCGTCCATAGCAGTTAAGAGAAGAAATTAATTTCAAAGTATTGCTTCAAAAAATTCTTTTTTTTAAAGAGACAGGGTCTCTCTGTGTTACCCAGGTTGCAGTGCAGTGGCACAATCATATTTCGTTGCAGCCTCCAACTCCTAGGCTCAAGTGATCCTCCCACTTCATCCACCAGAGTAGCTGGGACTACAGGTGCATGCCACCACACCTGGCTAATTTTTAAGTATTTAGTAGAAATGGGATCTTGCTATGTTGCCCAGCCTAGTTTACAACTCCTGGCCTCAAGTGGTCCTCCCACTCTGGTCTCTCAAAGTGGTGAGTTTATAGGCAGAGCCACTCACTGCACCCAGGTGAATTTTTCTTCTTCTTCTTCTTCTTTTTTTTCTTTTTTTAACATAAAAACAGATGCATCTCATTCTTTGGATGAGATTTAATTCTGTAAATTTAGCTATATAATATTTTTAGCAAATTAAATAATAAATATTTTCCACCATTTTCCTTTGTAAAAGGAAGAAATGTTCATAGAAGGCAAAACTCAGAACACAAAATCGCACATAGTAGCCAATGAACTTTAAGAATCTCATATCTTTGATAATCTTTTTTTTTTTTTTGATAACCCTCTAATGTCAATGTTAAAATAAGCCACACAATAAAAGGGTTTACCTGAAACCAATTTCTCTCAGAACGAATCCCATGTGAGAAGAAGATAGGCTGTATGGGTTACATGCTGTTTAAAATTATGCTGTATAAAATTATTCTCTAACAAATGTCTAGGGTTCTTTATCTTTACTAAGCATTTATTGACATTTATCAAAATTCTTGGTCACTTTCTACATGGCTGGTGGGCCTGTAAACTGGAACAAGCCTCTTGGAGAGCAATTTGACAAATTTGTCAAAGATCTTAAACACATTCATAGCCTTTGGCCCCGTAATTCCATGCCTGGGAATTTATCTTAAAGCAATAATCGGAGATGTGCCCAAAGATTTATGTATGATGATATTTATCACAGCATTTTATATAATAGCAAGCAGTGGAAACAACTTAAATGTCAAACAATAGGGGGTTGGTTAAATAAATTATGGTACATCTATATCCAGAATACTGTGTAGCATTAAAAATAATGATCTCAAAGAAGTTTTTAAGGCCATGTGAAAATGCTGAAGATATTTCACTAAATGAAAACGACAAGAGTCAATAGAGCAGATCCCAATTTGTTTAAAAAAGCGTATCTACCTCTACATAGCAAAAAAAAAATATGGATATATATTCTAAAATATTAATAGTGATTATCTCTGTGTGGTAGAACAAATGATTATTTATGGAAACTCCAAATTATTATTTATGAACTCCAGTTCAAACTCCATTTTGAGGATTAACTGTAAAACTTATAAAACTTATACTTTTTCTCAATTTTAGATTTCAATATATGCTACTAGTATCTTCAAAAAAAGACTTTCTCTTTTCTTAATATGTCATATAATATACAATTGACCATGGAACAACATGGAGGTTAGAGGTACTAATACACCACACAGTAGAAAATCTGCATGCAACTTTTGACTCTCCTAAACCTAACTGCTAATAGCCTACTGTTGACACAAACTTGCTGATAACACAAACAATCAACACGTATTCTGTATGTTATGTATATATTATATACTTTGTCCTTACCAGAAAGTAAGCTGGAGAAAAGAAAATGTTACTAAGAAAATCACAAGGGAGAGAAAACATATTCACTGTTCATTAAGTAGAGGTGGATAATCACAAAGGTCTTCATCCTCCTCATCTTCACACTGAGTAAGCTGATGAGGAGAAGGAAGAGGAAGGGTTGGTTTTTCTGTCTCAGGGAGGGCAGAGGCAGAAGAAAAGCTGCATATAAGTAGACCTGGACTCCATTCAGTTCAAACTCCATTGTTGAGGATTAACTGTAAAACTTATTAAATACCTCCTAAATTTCTCTATTTCAAGGAATCCCCCTGAGGGTTGGCTTTGCTGTGGCTGTCCGGTTCCACTGTTAGGTTCAGAAACGTCATTTCATCGGGGTATTCTGGGGGGCTGGTTCTCACTAATCAAACTCAAGAGTGATTTCAATGAACATAAAAAGAACAATTAAGTAACTTTGAAACTGGACTGTAGTTTTCTAGTGATTAGAATCCCCCTGATTCATTGAAAGTATGAGGTGGAAGAACCCTCAATGATGACAAACTCCAGAATGGTTAGTGTCATTCTAAGGTCACACAGATAATAGTGACAAAATGACACCAGAACTCAGGATTGAAACCTTTCTTCCACCTTCTCTTCCACACTGGTTTGAACTGAGCTCCAAGGGTTCCTCTATTGGACACTCCTTTTTTGGTATGAAGATGCTGGAAAATTTAAGTGAACAAGCTAGCTTTTAACAACTAATTCATTCTGAGCAAAGACAGCTGAGGAATCTTCCAGAAATGATACAGGCTGATGGCTATGGGTTCTGTGGATTCTTAGTTGTTGTCTTTTTACTGATAAAATATCTGTTGGGTAGACCAAAATACTTATATATGGCAACTATATGGGTCCTTTCCAGCTCTTGGAGAGAACCAAAACACACACACACACCCCAACAACTCTGATGAATTATTATGAATTCTTACCCTTTATTCTTTATTAAAGCTTTTTTAATGTTACCAGAAGCTTCTGCTTCTATCATTTTAACACCATCTGGTTGCAGTTTTCTAAGAGGAAGGCAGCTCTTTGCATTTCTGTTGTTGTTAATTTCTGATGAAAGTGGGAAGCCCCACTGTTTATTATGTGTGAATTCTTGTGCTTTCCAGATATGGGGAGAGAATTGTGGACCTTGTCCCTCAGTTGTGGAGTGGTTCCTCTTTTATGTGGGACAGTTGTCCTTTATCCATATCCTACGTTATTTCCTAAGCCATTACCATATTTAAAATACCCTAATCTAATTAGTATTAGTACTTGAAGAAGGTTCATGCAAAGACACCAAGTAGGTCAGTATATCTCTTTTATGCTGCCTGAAATTCTACCTCTATTTCTTTTTTTTGATCAAGAAACTTTCTTTCTAAATGACGTCAACCTGTATAAGAGATTAAACAGTCTTGTAATTTATTTCTCTGCAAGTAGCTATTGTTACATGATGTGTCTCTTTTATATAGTATTTTTCTGTGTTTGGCTTCTATAATTACTGCAGCTGATTTTCTTATAACTTTGTGAACAAACTGGCAGGAGGATGATATAAATGTTGGGAAATAGAAAAATTATATAAATATGACTTTTCTTCTTTACTATATGTAATATAATGAAATCATTTCTAGGTATGGGATACAGAGGGTGTTGGATTGGGAAGAAGTGTGTATGGGGAATTTAACACAGATAATATCAAGGTAACTGCAATACATTTTCCTATTAGATTCCAAACACCACCTGAAGATAATTTGGAAGGTGTAGCAGCAGAAAATTAAACCCTGTAAATGCTGTCTGGCAAATTAAAAGACATAATTGATTATATTAACTCATTTAAGTGCTTCTAATTGCGAGCGATAGGATTTGTTTGGTATGGCTTTTCAACTTGCCAAGCAAAGTTTACACTGTCAACAAGCAAGTAATAGAAGTTGCCAAATGGCTGTTTTAAAAATTTCAACTCTCAGGTGCTCAGTTTTACTTGATACTTTCCTTTTGGTGCCAAACTCTCTTCTGTAGTCTCCAGTAAGTAAAAAACCAAAAACCAAAACAAAAAAACACCAAAAAAACAGTAAAAGCATCATGTTGGATTTAGGAGGGGTCCCCAATGCCCATCTATTCTTCTTCACTGCAGCCAAGGGTTCTAAACCCATATCCAGGCAAAGAGATTCTGTTTCCATTTGAGTTACTGCTTGTAACATTCACACCTTGTACTCAGAGATTCCCAGAGCTGGTTTTATGGGTAATACTGAAGGGTACCATTCTCTTCCGCTTGCTCTGCAATGCCGGAAAACCACAGCCTTTGAGTCAGCACCCAAATACTCTAGGCCTGGAGAGTGTTAGCACCAGACTGGCTAGACCTCCTTTGGCAGTACATTTTTCTCTAATACAAGTGGGTAAGGCAATGGAATAGCACCCAGAGTATTCCTGCTTACTCACATAAAATTCTTAATTACACATGCAAATTACCTGGTGCTATTAGGAACATGCCACTAAAGGGCTCACAGATTCCCCCAACCCCACCGAAATGCCATTTGTTTTCTGAATATTGAGTCTCTCTATTAATGAACAATACATATTTATTGGGCACTTTTCATGTAGGCAACACTATTCTGGATGCTCTAGGGAAAGTAAAGAGGGTATGTGTCAAAGTTTTTGTCCTCAAGGAGTTTACAGTATGTCAGGGAGACAATGAATGCTTACCTTAAAATAGCTACAACATAAGTCAGTTGTTTGTAAGTGTCAACTGACATGCCTAAGGGACCTGTTTTAAATCCTGCTAAGTTGTAAGTACTGAGAAGGTAAGGACTCAGGATTCCTGAAGGCCAGCCTGGCTTTCTCCCTTGCGTTTACTCAGCGTCTACACCCAGGGACAACTGAGAAAGCAAGGTTATTGTACTTAGTTCTTGAAAATTTTTACAGTTCAATGAATGATGTCCTCAGTGTTGTCCTTTTCCACCTGGGGAGGGGAAACATTAAGTGTTACTGACATGCTGTTTCCTTGCCCGCCAGCTCCGTTTGGAAATACCGGTTATGGGAGGAATGGAACAGGGAGAGACAGCGCCAAGATGATTTTGATGTGGTCTTATACATGCTCTTGTATTTGCATGCTAAGCCTGCTACTAGATTTTCTCAATGCAGATGAAGCTGTGAATGTGAAAGAGTTTTTAAAAGCATAAATAATCATAATAGCCAGCATTTATGAGCACTGTGTACCAGACTCTTGGCTAAGCATTTTGTGTATATGATTTATTTTAATCCTGATGACAACTTTATGAAGTCAAGTAGCATTTTTAGTATCGCGATTTTCTAGGTAGGGAAACAGAGCTTGAAGAGAATGGCTATTGGCAGAATGAGGATGTGAGCCTTGGTCTGAGTGACACTAGAGCCCATGTTCTCTAACACCTACTCTATACTACCTCTTAGAAAGCATTTTATTACTCTGAGGGATGGTGATGTTTATGTAGATAATGATGGTGGGGAAAAAGGGATGGCAGCTCACTTTCTGTATCTAGAAAGAGGCTTTCTGGTGCTACCTGCTGGGATTTATTGTATTCCCGTTTCCAATAATCTTTAATTAGAACCAGAAGGATGAGATGAATACAGGTATCACTTCCCTGCTCCATTACAGAGACTAGGCCTCTCCCCACTTAGACGTAAGTTCCTGCCGTGAGACAAAAAACGCTTTATCAGATTGGATCAAACCTTTGACTTTGGGTTATACCAATGACTCACCATTTATGATTCCTGATCACCGTTGCCTGTCGATAACATAAGCCCTCCCCCATGCTTGGGTTTTCTTTTTTTCTTTTTTCTTTTTTTTTTGAGATGGAGTCTTGCCCTGTTGCCCAGGCTGGAGTGCAGTGGCGCGATCTCGGCTCACTGCAAGCTCCGCCTCCCAGGTTCACGCCATTCTCCTGCCTCAGCCTCCCTAGTAGCTGGGACTATAGGCGCCCGCCGCTACGCCCGGCTAATTTTTTGTGTTTTTAGTAGAGACGGGGTTTCACCATATTAGCCAGGATGGTCTTAATCTCCTGACCTCGTGATCTGCCTGCCTCAGTCTCCCGAAGTGCTGGGATTACAGGCGTGAGCCACCACGCCCCGCCCATGCTCTGAGTTTCTAAAGGCTGGCTGTGTCTGCTTCTTATCTGTGGTTGAAGATCTTTGATTTACAAATCCTTATCTCTTCTCAATAGCACGTTATTGTGTGTTTCTATAGCCCACTGCCTGGGCTCAAGCGTCAGCTTCCAAATGAGACCCAATCTGGCTGTGTAACTTACTGGCAGCATTGCCTTTGGGTAAGTTATTTGACATTTCTAAGCTTTAGCTTCCTCAAATCTAAAATGGTTTAGTAGTATTTACACATTTTTGTGGTTGACAAGATTAAATAATGTTTGTAAAATGTTTAGCACATTACCAGGCACAAGAAAACTAGTCAATAAATGATTAAATTGTGTATTCTTTTACATAGCTTGGTCTTTCTCTGAGTAATTGGATTTTATCCTTTCCCCACCGGTTTCCTAGGCCAATGGTCTTGGACAATGAGCTTGGGCAGTGTTCCAAAGGTAAGAAATCGATGGCTGAGGTCTTGGCTTTCTAGAGCATTTGGATCTGCTCCAGATGCCTCTAGGCTTCCTCAAAAGATGGTCCCAGCCAGGGTGGGGCTAATAGTTTGGAGCCCCAGAAGTCCCAGGCCAGCTGCTTTTGGGAGCTGCTGAAACTGGGGCCTTCCAGCAAGCTCAGAAGGCACTGCTATTGTCACACTCCCACAACTTCCCTGTGGCCTTACTGAGACAACTTCAGCTACCCGCAACTACATTACCCTTATATCTGATGACACATAGGGAAGTCCCATTATTTATTATGTGTGGATTCCAGTGCTTTCCACATATAGAGAAACAACTGTTTGCGGGCCTTGCTACCTGGCTCCTGACCTGCCTGCTGATTCAACCTGACATACCTTTGTTTTAAATTTAGGGGCTAACACTGTGGCCAGAACCACTGATTTTTGTTTTTGTTTTTTTGAGATGGAGTCTTGCTTTGTTGCCAGGCTGGAGTGAAGTTGCACCATGTCGGCTCACTGCAGCCTCCACTCCTTGGGTTCAAGTGATTCTCCTGCTTCAGCCTCCTGAGTAGCTGGGTCTACAGGTGCACGCTACCATGCCCAGCTGAGGCTAATTTTTGTATTTTTAGTAGAGGCGAGGTTTCACCATGTTGGCCAGGCTAATCACGAACTCCTGAGCTCAGGCAAGCCATCAGCCTCGGCCTCCCAAAGTGCTGGAATTACAGGTGTGAGCCACTGCTTCTGGCCTGATTGTTATAGTAGGTAGTCAGGCAGACATAAGCAGGGCAGGAGCGGGTTCCCCCTCCCCACACCAGGAATGTCAGGTGACCATCAGGTGATGGTCAGGCAGTTGTTAAGCGGTCTCTCTAAAAAAATTGGTCACAGCTGGCTCAAGGGAAAGGCAGTCTCTTAGTACATGAAAAACCTGAAACTGGTGATCAACTTCCCAGTAAGATCTCCTGGGCCAGAGGGCTCACACATGTGCATTAAAAGGCAAAATGGTGACGTTTAACTGGTCTGTTACCTTACAGAAACCCTGGACTTGTAAGGGAAAAAGGCCTCAAGTGAGCATGAGTACAACTCTAGTAAACACACTGCACACGCTCCCCTCCCAATCACTGGCAGGCTGCTGTGCATGCAGGACAGCCTACCCTAAGGGAAGAATCAGAGGAGAAGTAACACAAGACCCCAGAAGCATGCCAGCGTATAAAACCCCAAGTGAAAAGGTCAAACTGTGCACTTGATTGCTTAAGCTGCCCGCTTGGCCCTCTTCCAAGTGCACTTTCCTTCCTTTCATTTCTGCTGGAAAGCTTTTTAATAAACTTTCACTCCTGCTCTAGAACTTACCTCAGTCTCTCCTTCTGCCTTATGCCCCTTGGTTGAATTCTTCCTTCTGAGGAGGCAAGAATTCCTCAGAAAGAACCCAACTCCTTATGGGTTGCTGCAGACCCATACAGATTCTCTGCCTGTAACATGATCACCAGGCTCTGTTCCTCTTTCTGTCACCCCTGACCCAGAGGAAGCACTTGTCAGGTTTATCTCCTGGTGCTTGCTCTGCCTTTAACCCTTTCTTCTCACAGGGCCTTTCTTCTTTCTTTCTTTCTTTTTGAGACGGAGTCTCACTCTGTTGTCCAGGCTGGAGTGCAGTGGCACAATCTTGACTCACTGCAACTTCTGTCCCACGGGTTCAAGCAATTCTTGTGCCTCAGCCTCCCGAGTAACTGATGTTACAGGTGTGCACCACCATGCCCACGCTAACTTTTGTATTTTTAGTAGTGACGGGGTTTCACCATGTTGGCCAGGCTGGTCTCAAACTCCTGACCTCAAGTGATCCACCTGCCTTGGCCTCCCAAAGTGCTGGGATTACAGGCGTGAGCCACTGCGCCCAGCCTCACAGGGCCTTTCTTAGTGCTGGTTTCCCTCAATTTCTACCTTCTCCATGTTGCTTCTAGTTGAACTCTTCTGTGACAATGCTGCTGCCACCTCAGGTAACTTAAGTGGAAGAAGGAGGAAAGCAATTCCATCTTCAGTGACCTGAGTAAAGCCATCTTCCTTAGCCACATGTGGAGAATTGTTCTCATGACGATTTGAATGTCATAAATCTTTGCGCTTCGACAGTGACATAAAGCCTCATTAATTAAGGCCTCACTGATTCAGAATTTAAGATAATTTCTTCATAGGCCAAGCTGAAATTTACATTTGCACTATCTATGAAAAAAGGGTTCATTAAGTAAATCAATAAAGTAAGGAAGATTGCAGGAAGCCTGTTTAATCTAATTAAGAAAACAAACTATTTTCAAGCACTTTGTAATACCATCGACATATAAACAATGTGCTCATTACAAATGACTATTATGGGATCATTAAAGCATTTTGAGGAAGATTCCTGTTTGACACCTTTTTTTATTGAATGATTACTTCAAGTAAATGTATTTAATCAAAGATAACGAAACTGCTTTTTAAAATAATCTATGGTTTCAGTCTTTCCTGTAAGTGGATGTATCAGTAAGGTATTGGTCAAGAGAGAAGCCAACCTGGGACTCTGGCATTTGTATCTTGGCTCTCTGACTGTGAACTTGGGCAAGTCATTTCCTTCTATAAGCTATGATTTTGCCTTCTCCAAGGGATTTTGAGAGGATTCAATAAAATAACGTATGTAAGGTATTTTTCACTGTCTTAGATATCGAGTAATAAGCAACAAAAAAGCAGCTGTTCTGTCTCAACCCATATAACAGAACCTGAGACAATTGTCATTATTCTCATTTTCCACATGAAGAAACATGGGCTCAGAAACATGGCCCCATTTCTCCAGGTAGTAAATGGAGGAGCTGGGATGCAAGCGGGAGCTGGCCTGGTACCATGACTACCTCTCACCTCAGTTCTCTGTATCATGTCCTGTCTGATGGCTCTCAGTGAGGTTACCTGTGTCTCGTACACACCCTGGAGATACTGGTGCTTCCTGTTGCACAGGCTAGCTCTTTTTTTTTTTTTTTTTTTTTTTTAAAGAGGCAGGGTATTGCTCTGTCACCTAGGCTGGAGTCAGTGCAAGAGGTACCATCATAGCTCACTGTATCCTCAAATTCCTGTGCTCAAGCAATCCTCCTGCCTCAGCCTTCGGAGTAGCTGGGACTACAGATGTACACCACCATGCACAGTTAATATTTAGAATTTTTTTTTTTTTGAGACGGAGTCTTACTCTGTTGCCCAGGCTGGAGTGCAGTGGCACGATCTTGGCTCATTGCAACCTTGGCCTCCCAGGTTCAAGTGATTCTCCTATGCCGCAGCCTCCTGAGTAGCTGAGACTACAGGTGCGTGCCACCATGGCTGGCTAATTTTTGTATTTTTAGTAGAGACAGGGTTTCACCATGTTGGCCAGGCTGGTCTCAAACTCCTGAGCTCAAGTGATCTGTCCACCTTGGCCTCCCAAAGTGTTAGGATTACAGGCATGAGCTGCTGCGCCTGGCCATGGGAAAAAAAAAAATTTAGAGACAGCTGTCTTGCTATATTACCATGGATGGTGTTCAACTCTTGGCTTCGGGTGATCCTCCCACCTCAGCCTCCAAAGCACTGGAATTACAGGTGTGAGCTACTGCACTCTGCTGGCCATGATTTTGTAGCTGTTTTTCTTCCTTTTAGTGCAGTAGAAAAAATGAAAACCTTTTTCTGATGCATGTGTTTTATTTTCAAATTTTAGAGCAGAATTAACTTGGCAGTGAGAGGAAGGACAAAATTAAGGTATCTGAAATGGGACTTTTGAGAGATGCAGAAAATTTCTGGTATCTCAGACAAGGGAGGGGAAAGAAAACCAACTATATTGTCCTGAAGGCACCAGGCAGATCTCAGCCACGCACAAATCACTCGGAGGAGACCAAGAGCCGCTGCTTTTAATACTGAAGCCAGAGCTTCCAAAGTGATGGAAATCTGTTGTTGACAGGAGGGAAGAAATATGGATTAAGCCTATAACTCTGTTTACAGCATCAGGGGATGAATTAGCCTAATTGGAATATTAGTCTCAGTTACAGAGAGTAATCACTACAGGCTGCCTCTGTTTTCATTAGAAATTTAATTAAGTTTATCAATGTTTGGCTTCTCTGGCCTTCATTTTCCAGATTCTCTCTGGACAGCCCTATTGTTTAAGGGGAATTTTCTTTCATTTTTATATTGTTTCCTAGGAAAGGAGCTGGACTGGGATCTTAGCAGAGATTTGGGGATGGAAAATGGGTTGGAAAGACAGGAGGGTGATCCTTAGAGGGGCTGGCCCTTCTTGGGGAGCTCAGCTGACAGGCATCAGTGGTGAGGGCTAAGGGCTTGGTTCTCACAGGTAGCACTCGGGGCTCACCGGCATTAAACAGAACTTAAAAGGGAACAGTCTAAGTCCAGGAACCAAGCATTTTCTAAATCTACTTGACAAAGTGCCAAAGCATTTCTTTAGATGCCTCTAGTAAGAGCACAGACATGGGCCTCCATGATTCTGCAATTTAGGCTTTGACAGGCAAATCTCCTCTAGGAAAACAGGTGATTTTATCTAATCACACGGTGTCTGTGGCCACAATATATAGGAAGAATTGTGTGCACAATGCAAATGCTTCTAAGAAGAATGTGGGTTTTTCAGTTCAGCAGAAAGTGTGCCTTCCTTCTTCCTTCTCTGTTTTCTTCCTATTCTTCTCCTTCTCTCTCTATCTTTCCTTCTCCTCCTCTCCTTCATCTTCTCCTCCTCTTCCTTTTCAATGAGTTTAGGTCTCTAATGCAGACATTTCTTTCTGCTTGTTCTCCTCTTTCCAGCCTGACCCCAGCCACATCCAAAATTTTATTTTTAAAATGTTCAAATCTATGGATTGTTATTTTAGTATTTTTGTTTCCTTCTTTCTGCATGTGTATGTATTTATACATATGTGTATAAGACTGTGTATTATTTGTTTTTGCTGAATTATTTTAATTTGAAGACATCATTATACTGTACTCATAAACACTAGCGTGTGCAAAGTCCTGTTTTGACATGCATTTTGTCATAAATGATTCTGAATATGAAGTGCAAGGACAGGACCCTTTCTGTGGAGGAACAACACTTTGAATAGGGTTCTTTTGGGACTCAGGGAGAAAGAGGCAACATGATGGAATTAATTACTGGTGATGATTTCTAACAAATTGACCTAACAACATCTCCATCTGACACCAAAAAAAATCTTTCTCCCACCCCAAAGAATAAAACCCAAGGCTTTTTCAATATCTTTATTTCTTCTTGCGAATAAATTTTTTTTTTGGATAACTGGTCTGTTTTGTCCTTTTTATCCTATTCCATGTACAGTTGTAAAAAGCACTGTGTTCTCTATTCAGCTTTTAAGCATAATTCTCAGCTTTATTTGAAGGGCAATGTGACAGTGGTTAAGCCATGTAATCTCTCTGGTCTTTAGCTTTCCCTACTGAAAAATGGGGGGGGGGGGTTAAGGATCTTATGGAACCTTTAAAGAATTCAAATTTAGTTATAAATTACATGTAATAAAATGGACCGATTTCAAGTATACAGTTCAGTGAATTTTGGCAAATGTATGTATCCATGTAACCTCCACTCAAATCAATTCGGAACATCTCCATTATCTCCAAAATATTACCTAGGGCCACTTTGCAGCTAATCCCCATGATGCAATCTTGACCCTAGGCAACCTCTGATTTGCTTTAGCGTATTTTAGAATTTCATACAGTCTATACTCCTTTGTGTTGGTTTTTTTTTGCTCAGCATAATGCTTTTGAAATTTTCCATGTTGTAGCACCTAGCAATGGTTATTCTTTTTTATTTTTAGTGTTCCACTGTACATAATTTGAATGGAATTTCCATTGTATGGCTTTTGTATTATTCTTGCCACGCAGTTTTCTTCTACATACATTGTAAACTCCACAACATAATGTTGTAATTTTTGCTTTTTAATTATATTGTAAAAATATTTTTAAAGTGAAAAAGTAATTTTTAAATTTACCCTTACATTTACCATTTTCAATATTATTCATTCCTTTGTGTAGATTCAGGTTTCCATTTGGTATCATTTTCCTTAACCAGAAGACTTTCACCTTCACATAGTGCAGGTCTGTAGATGGCCACACTTCTTAGCTTTTGGTTGTTTGAAAAATATTTGTCTTTTTTTGAAATATACTTTTATTGGATATACTAAATTGATTGTTTTGTTTGTTTTTGTTCTTTCAACACTTCAAAGATATCATTCCGTTTTCTTTTGTCTTACCTTTTACCTAACAGAAACTCAGTATATAATTCTTACTGTAGTTCCCCTTTATGTAATGTATTTTTCACTCTGATTTTAGGATTTTCCTTTTTATTACTGGTTTTAGCCACTAAGTATGGTTTATATACTTCTATAGGTTTCTTTATGTTTATCTTGTTCAAAGTTTGTTGAACTTCTTGAAAATTTTTTATCAAATATAGTTTTTCTCAACTTTGGAAAATGTTTAGACCTTTAAATTTTTCCCCATTCTCCCTACATCTTCTCTCCTTCTGGGAGATATTTACATGTATGTTAGACTTAATATTGTTCTATAAATCATAGAGGCTCTGCTTTTTTTCTTTTTATTGTTGTTGATTTTTCTCTTGCTGATATGGTTTGGGACTGTGTCCCCACCCAAATCTCATCTCTAATTGTAATCCTCATGTCTGGTGGGAGGTGATTGGATCATTGGGGTGTTTTCCCTCATGCTGTTCTTTTGGTAGTAAGTGAGTTCTGATGGTTTAAAAGTGTTTGGCAGTCCCACCCCTCCTCCTCCTGCTGCCATGTAAGATGTGCTTGGCTTCCCCTTTAACTTCTGCCGTGATTTTAAGTTTCCTGAGGCCTTCCCAGCCATGTGGAACTGTGAGTAAATTAAATCTCTTCTTTATAAATTACCCAGTCTCAGATATTCTTTATAGCAGTGTGAAAATGGACTAATACACTTGTCAGTTTTAGAATTTATTGCTATGGACTTAGATTTACTGGTTGTTTCATCTTCAGTGTCTAACTTGTATATCTCATTTAAATACTTATATATTTTAAATTCAGACATTGTACTTTTCAGCTGTAGAAGTTTGAGTTTTGTGACTTCTAGACTATAGACAGTGCAAGGATTCCTGAATCTGTGAGCAGAGTGGTGCATAGGCTGGATACAGTCTGCCCTGGTAGAATCCAGTTGAGGGTACCACATTGCATTTAGTTGGTTGTGTGTTGTTTCCCTAGCACTTAGCACAGAGCCTGGCAATAGTAAAAATACAATGAATGTTGGGAGGCCAAGGCAGGCAGATCACAAGGTCAGGAGTTCGAGACCAGCCTGACCAACATGGTAAAACCCCGTCTCTACTAAAAATACAAAAATTAGCCGGGTATGGTGGTACATGCCTATAATCCCAGCTACTCAGGAGGCTGAGGCAGGAGAATTGCTTGAACCCAGGAAGTGGAGGTTGCAGTGAGCCGAGATCATGTCATTGTACTCCAGGCTGGGCAACAGAGTGAGATTCCATCTCAAAAAAAAGAAAAATAGGCCGGGCGCGGTGGCTCAAGCCTGTAATTCCAGCACTTTGGGAGGCCGAGACGGGCGGATCACGAGGCCAGGAGATCGAGAGACGATCCCGGCTAACACGGTGAAACCCCGTCTCTACTAAAAAATACAAAAAAACTAGCCGGGCGAGGTGGCGGGCGCCTGTAGTCCCAGCTACTCGGGAGGCTGAGGCAGGAGAACGGCGTAAACCCGGGAGGCGGAGCTTGCAGTGAGCTGAGATCCGGCCACTGCACTCCAGCCTGGGTGACAGAGCAAGACTCCGTCTCAAAAAAAAAAAAAAAAAGAAAAATACAGAGGATGATTAGAAGCATTTCATGCTCTCTTCATCCACTTAGAAGACTCAAAATCCTGTGCAGGCAATAACACTTTCTTGAGTATATTATCTAAGAGAGAACATGAGAGTTCAACAGAAAACACCAAAAACTAGGAAGGAGAAGGAAAAGAAGCAGCCTGCTTGACTGGGATTGTCCAGAAGCTTGGAGTGACTCTCCAATACGGGGAGAGTATGAAGTGAGAATCTCTGCAGTCTACTTTACCACTGGGGAATTGTCCAAACCAGGCCATAGGAGAGTACCTTAACCCTTCCAAGCTCTAAATCTAACTTGGGGAGCTACTGGGAGATTGTGAAAAACACTGCTCCAGGGAGGAGCTTGCCCTGGGTCCCACATGTGCCCTTTCTGAAACCTAAGTGGTTATAACAAAATGCCATTTTTGATCTTAGTTTTTAATAGCATCTAAACTGTCTGGAATCCAACAAGGTTGGTCCTACACATTAAAAAGAAACCTGAGCTGTTGCTTGCAGAACAGGGGCATAAGCAGCAGGTGGGCTTCTACTGCCAGGAAAGAGAAGGGAATGTGTCATGTACTGCAGCCACAAATGCTGGTGCTGGGAAATGGGTGCCACCCCTAGGACGTGAGCAGGATGCAATAACCGCAGAGGCTTGGTCCAGAGCTTGGCAGAAGCTCCTAGGCTTAGGGTTGAGTTGCAGGTTAGGTGTGTGCTGGATCTGACAGATTAGGTAGGTCTGCTAATTAAAAATCTGATGATGCACCTCAAGAAACTAAAAAAGCAAGAACAAACCAAGCCCTAAATTATCAAAAGGAAAGAAATAACAAAGATTGGTGCAGAACTAAATAACATAAAAACAAACAAAAATTACAAAAGATTAATTAAAAAAGTTGATTATTTGAAAAGATAAACAAAAGTGTTAAACTACTAGCTAGACCAACCAAGAAGAGGCAAGACCCAAATGAGTAAAATCAGAAATGAAAAATGAGACATTATAACTGATACCACAGAAATACAAAAGATCATCAGAGACTATTATGAATAGTTATATGCTCACAAACTGGAAAACCTAGAGGAAATAGATAAATTCCTGGAAACATACAACCTACCAAGATTGAACCAGGAAGAAATAGAACTCCTGAACAGATCAATAACAAGTAGCAAGATTGAATCGGTAATTTTAAAAACTCCCCAAAATGAAAATCCAAAGACCAGACAGATTTACAACAGGATTCTACCAAATACACAAAGAACTGGTGCTAATACTCCTGAAACTATTCCTAAAAATTGAGGAAGAAGGAAAATTCCTTAACTCATTCTACAAGGCCAGTATCACCTTTATACTAAAGCCAGACAAGAGCAATGAAAAAGAAAACTACAGACTAATATCCCTCATGAACAAAGACACAAAAATTCTCAACAAAAAACTAGCAAACTGAATCCAATAGCACATTGAAGTGATAATACACCATAATCAAGTGGGTTTTATACTGGGGATACAAGAATGGTTCAACATATACAAATCAATAAATGTAATACATTGCATAAACAAAATCAAGGACAAAAACCATGTGATTATCTCAATAGATGAAAAAAAAAAAAGCATTTGGTAAGATTCAACATCCCTTCATAATAAAAACTGTCAACACACTAGGCATAGAAAGAGCATACCTCAAACCAATAAAAGTTATTTATGACAAATCCACAGTTAATATCATACTGAATTGGGAAAAGTTGATAGCATTTTCTCTAAGAACAGGAGCAAGATAAGAATGCCCACTCTCATCACTCCTACTCAACATAGTATTGGAAGTCCTAGCCAGAGCAATCAGGCAAGAAAAAGCAATAAAAGGCCTTCAAATTGGAAAAGAGGAAGTAAACTTACTTCTCTTTGCTGATGATATGATCTTATATCTAGAGAAAGCTAAAGACTCCATCAAAAACTCACTTAGATTGATAAATGAATTCAGTGAAGTTTCAGGACACAAAACTAGCAAATAAAATTTAGTATTGTTTCTATATGCTGATAGCAGTCTTACTAAGAAAGAAATCAAGAAGGCAATCCATTTACTGTAGTTGCAAAAAAGCCTAGAATAAATTTAACCAAGGAGACAAAGTATTTCTACAAAAAAACCTACAACACACTGAGGAAAAATATTGAAGATGACACAAACAAATGGAAGACCACCTCATGCTTGTCGATTGAAATAATTAATATCATCCAAATAACTTTACTGCCCAAAGCAATCTACAGATTCAATGCAATCTAAATCAAAATACCAGTCATCTTTCACAGAATTAGAAAAGACAATCTTAAAATTCATATGGAACCAAAAAAAGCACAAGTAGTCAAAGTAATCCTGAGCAAAAAGAACAAAGCTGATGATATCATGTTACCTGACTTCAAATTATATCACAAGGCTGTAGTAACCAAAACAGCATGGTATTGATAGAAAAACAGACATATAAATCAATGGAACAGATCAGAGAATCCAGAAACAAAGCCACATATTTACAGCCAACTGATCTTTAGCAGAACCAACAAGAACTTACACTGGGGAAAGGATACCCTCTTCAATAAATGGGGCTGGGAAAATTGGATTGCCATATGCAGAGGAATAGAAGGACTCTTATCTCCCACCATATATAAAAATCAACTCAATATGCATTAAAAACTTAAATGTAAGACCCAAAAGTATACAAATAATAGAAGAAAACCTAGGGAAGACTTCTGGACATTGGACTAGGCAAAAAAAACTATGACTAAGACCTCAAAAGAACAAGCAACAAAAACAAAAATAAACAAACAGGACTTAATTTAACTAAAAGTCTTTGCATAGCAAGAGAAATAATCAACAGAGTGAAGAGATGACCTGTTAAATGGGACAGAATGTTTGCAAGGCATTTATCTGACAGGGGACTAATATCCAGAATATGGAAGAAACTCACGCCACTCAACAACAACAACAAACCCTAATAATTCCATTAAAAAGTGGGCAAAGTACACAGATAGACATTTTTCAACAGAAGACAGGAAGAGGGCCAACAATGTATGAAGAAATGCTCAACATCACTAATCATCGGAGAAAGGCAAATCAAAGCCACAGTGAGATATCATCTTATATTAGTCAGAATGGCTATTAATAAATGACAAAAAGTAAGATGTTGGTGAGAATATGGAGAAAAGGGAACTCATACACAGTTGGTGGGAATATAAATCAGTACAGCTTCAATGGAAAACAGTATGGAGATTTTTCAAAGAATTAAAAATAGAAGTACCATATGATCCAGCAATCCTACTACTGGGTATCTACCCAAAAGTTAAGTAATCATTATATCAAAAAGATACCTGCACTCATACATGTGTTTATTGCAGCACTATTCACAATAGTAAAGATATACAATCAACCTAAGTATCCATCAACTGATGAATAAGGCAGGAGAATTGCCTGAATCCAGGAGGCGAGGGCTGCAGTGAGCCAAGATCACGCCACTGCACTCCAGCATGGGCAACAAAGTGAGACCCTGTCTCAAGAAAAAAAAAATCATAAATCAACAAAACACCAGATGAATGGATAAAGAGACTATGGCATACATACACAATAGAATAAAATTCAGTCATTGAAAGAATAAAATTGTGGCCTTTATAGCAGCAACATGGATGGAACAGGAGATCATTATCTTAAGTGAAACAAACTAGACACAGAAAGACAAATAACTACATATTCTCACTCATAAGTAGGTGCTAATAAATATGTTCTTGTGGACATAGAGAGTTGAATGATAGGTAATGAAGACCCAAAAGGGTGAGGGGGTTGCACAGGGGAGGATGATGAGAAATTGGTTAATGGGTGCAGTGTATTTTATTTGTGTGATGCATACCCTAAAAGCCCTGACTTGGCTACTATGCAATCTAGGCATGTAACAAAGTTATACAGATATCCCCATAAATTCATACAAATAAAAAGGAAAAAGCAGTTTTCTTTTAAAAAATCAACTTTATTGAAATATAATTATGTATAATAAACTGCATCTACTTAAAATATACAATACATATTTTCTTTATTCATGTCTTTCTATTCTTAATTATATTTCTAATAACTATTTTAAAGTTCTTTTCTGTTAATTCCTTTATCATTCACTGTTATTTCTAGGATGCTTCTATTGATATGATTTTGTTCTGGCGATGGGTCAAAATTTCCTGCATTTTTTGCATGGTTAGTAATTTCTGATAGGATTTTGGGTTTTTTATGTTGTTGAGTATCTGGATTTTTTTGTCTTCCTTTAAATAGCTTGAGTTTGTTTCAATAGGCAGGCGAGTTATTTGCATATGATTTGATTTTTAAAAATACTCATCTGTAAGTTTATTAAAGGCTGAAGTGCAGTATTTGCTCTATGGCTACTTTAACCTTACTACTAAAGCCTGATTGAGTATCTTTACTGAATGCCCTGGATGTTAATGAGATCCCTTTTTTTCTGACTGGTGAGAACTTGGATGGTATAATACTTCTTTTCCCTGCCTCATAGAGTTTCTGTCTACATATGCAAAGCTTAGTATTTAGCACCAGTCTTACGAGATTTTCCTAGGCAATTTTCTGGGTCTCATTTTTTGCATAACTCTCTCCTTGCCACTACTACCATGTCTCACAAGTTTCAGCTGCCTCAGTCTCCCTGAACTCCCATCTCCATTTTCTCACCTTCTTAAGACTTCCATGCTCTGTCTGCATTCCTCTTCCCTGAGAAACAGACTAGAAAGTGCCATTAGAGAGAAAGCGGGGACAATTATAGGACTCACCTCATTTGTTCTCTTTTTTCAGGGATCACCATTCTGTGCTGCCTGTTGTTCAATGTCTGAAAACTCTTGCTTTATATATTTTGTCCAGTTTTCTAGTTTACAAAAGACAGAGTGTCTGGTAATAGTTACTCCATCAAGATCGGAAACGGAAACTTTCCTAATCTGTTGTAATCTCCAAATTTTACCACTTCCAGACCTAATCATATATTATTAGTCTTCATATCCTGCAGAACTTTATTTTTTGTTCATTTTTACAAAAAATGTAAGCAAACACAAACAAAAAGTTCCAAATATAGAATCAAGTTTCTGGAATGAAGAAACAGGTGGTAGCTTCTGATGTTCCCAGTATCTTTTCCCCCAGTTCTTTTTTTTGCTGACCTGTGTCTACTCTTTTCTCTAGTGGCCTATTAAGATTTATGTCTATATTTCTGTATCAATACCCATATCTAAATTTGTATCTATATTTGTTTCTCTATTTGTATTTCTATATCTACATTTTATTTTTATTTATATGTATATCTGTTTGAACCTGTTTTTTTTTTTTTTTTTTTTTTTTTTTTTTACCAATTTTCCTTTTCATCTATGTTAATATGAGATGTAGAAAGGCAGTCTAGTCTACTATTTAAGAGCAAAGACACAAGATCCAAACTCCTTGGACTTGAATCTTATTCCACCAAATGCTGTGTGTCTCTGGGCAAGTTATCTGATATGGTTAGGCTTTGTATCCCCACCCAAATCTCATGTTGAATTGTAATCCTCATCATCGCTATAATTTCCACATGTCAAGGAAGAGACCAGGTGGAGGTAATTGAATCACAGGGGTGATTTCCTCCATGCTGTTCTCGTGATAATGAGTGAGTTCTAACAAGATCTAATGGTTTTATAAGTGTTTGGTAGTTCCTTCTGCGTGCACCCTCCTTCCTGCCGCCTTGTGAAGAAAGTGCCTTGCTCCCCATTTGCCTTCTGCCATGATTGTAAGTTTCCTGAGGCCTCCCCAGCCATGCTGAACTGTGAGCCAATTCAACCTCTTTCCTTTATAAATTACCCAGTCTTGGGCAGTTCTTTATAGCAGTGTGAAAATGGACTAAATAAAACATTATCTAATCTTTACATGCCTAAGTTACTTCACCTGTAAAATGGGATAATATTAGCATCTGCAAGTTTGTAGCAAAGAGTAAAATAGTTAATGTACGTGAAGCACACAGAATAGTATCTGGTATGTGGTAAGTGCTATATAAACCGTAAATGTTATTAGCTCTATCTGATTATGGAAAAAGGTCTTACTGAGTTCCTGGGCTAAGCTACTAGCATTTTTTGAACCTGCGGCACTTGGGCTTGCTTTCAGAAACATTTGGAGGTAAATTTACTTTTTCCTGAAATGAATAGAAATGAATGTGACTTGGAAAAAAAAAATGAAAATTTCTATTCAAATCAAGTCATATCTTCTCAGGAGCAGTAGCTTTTCTAGGTAAGCAGCCTGGTGCCTAAGAAGAATTGTGCCAGAGGGCATGTAGAATACCTAATAGTGATTCTATAGGGCTTTCTGAGGCACTTTTATTTACAACCCAATGTGGTGGAATGCATAATCCAGGAATCAGTTGCCTCTTCCTGAAGCCTCTTTTCTCTCTCCACAGCAGGCTTACTACTCAGCCACTGCAATTTCAGTGTGTGCCTTACATGGTCTTCCCCAAGGCCTCTCAATCTATTACAACTTGCTTATGCAGAGCAATTTATCTCCTTTCCTGTTCCTATTTCCTCATTTACATGTTCTCCCTGACCACATTCCTCATCAAAAACGCTTCTTTAATGTAAAGTGCCACCTTCCTTTTAGCTCAGTGAGGAATGATTAATAAATAGGTTTTTAAAAATTACATTAGTACATCTATTTCAGAAATGATAAAATTGTTAGGAATAACAATTCCTGAAGGAAGAAAGAACATAATCAGGGTCACACAGCTGGTATTATGGGTTGCAGAATAGGACTTGTATTTCAGCTTGCTTGTCTCCAGATGTGAGTGTTTTTCCCCCACATCACACAATTCAGATGGTTTCATTAGGCCTGGAGGAATCCAGTCATCTAGGAGAATCCAAAGAAGTTGAACCCTACTTTCAGCCTTTGTGTGTGTGTGTGTGGGACAACTTTTCTCACCACCTGCCTCATGTAGAAGTCACATTTGCAGAATCACATTTTCTTTGTTTCTTCTGGTTACTATAAAGAGAGGAAGCTAGAGTTGTTATATTTCTCTCTGTCCTTGAGTCATCAGAGTGAATGCCCAAGGCAATGAAAATTCTGTTTCTCCTTATTAAGGCTGCTGGACACCAAGTAAGTGGCTATTTTCTTCTAGTTTCTTAATTTGGGTGCTGGTACTCTCATGATATTTTTCTCTTAGTCGAACCTGGTAGAAGGAAATAAAGGGATGGGAAAAATGTTAGAATTTTTCAATCCATTGCCTGCAGATATTTAGAATCCTGAATATTTTTTCCACGTTACACTGAGGACTTGAAATACAGCCCATTTTCCTCTCTATGATGTGGATTGAGCATATGTGTATTGGAATCAGCTATTTTTAATGCAGAAATCAACCTCTTCTGTGCTTTTCTGAGGGTTACAGGGTTTTGCTTTATGCAGTCACAATGGTGAGAAACAACTGGAAATTGGACTTGTCCCAAGCTATAGAAAGGTGACTGCTGGGCCCTGAGAGGTTCACTGTTGCTTTCAAATCCTGTAAATGACATCGCTTATTGTGTGGGGTATGTAAATGTAGACAATTAAATAATAGCTAACATTCTCCTATTTTAAAATTAGAGCCCATGATTGACTGTCTTGTGTCTGACTTTGGCCCTGCCAGGAACCAGAGAGGGAAGTAATGTGAATTGCATTTAGTATTTGTCAGATACAGTAAGCTGGTCTTGGTTGAAAAGGTAAAAGTGTGTGTCTATTTTATAGTAAATGCTTTACTGTAAGCAGATATTAAAAGATGACATTGTTGATCGATCTTCCTGGTTCTCTAATGGTAGGACATATGCATCATTGGGATTCATCTTGTTAATGTTGGGGTCTGAGGGTGACACCTTACTTTATCACCTTAAAAACCTAATACATATGCACAAATATTCGGCATTGCTTAGCATTTGTCATTAGAGCAAAGGGGCCTGGCAGTGGCTATATACCCCGATGCATTGTCTAAATTAATCCATTGAGGGATATTGAATCACTTAATCACAACACAGACTTGCTGCCTTGGTAGGCACGCTCTCCCTTCATTAGATTTAATATATTTCTCATTATACAAATCTGCCGCTGTGACAATAAGTCTTGTTCACAAATCAGTTTGCCCTTTTGCTTTGCAGATGCGGAGAACTTTCATCAAACAAGACATAAATGGGGCCTGTTAGACAGGAGGTCAGAGCAGTCACCGTCAGATATTAATATCTATTCATTAAGATGATTTTTAATATCATATTTTAATGGGCAGAGGTAAAACAATTATGATTCTAACTTCTTGCTTGCATTGTAAACAAGAAGAAGGAAATGTCATTGCAAGAAATACTTGGAACTCCTCAGATAAGTCACAAAACTTCTTCCCCTCATTCCTTCTGAGTGCAAACCAAATGCATGGAGACTCTATTGGTACATGTGGTCTTTCAGGTTACTGCTGATTTGAGTCTAGCTGATTTAAAAACCAAGGCATAAAGAACACTATGCATATAAAGATAAGCAAAGTGTTTGGAAATCAATTAAAAATGGATATTAACCAGTGGAGCTAAAATTATAATTATTCATTTCAGAAAAATGTCCACCTTTTTTCTTTTTTGCTTTCTATGGTAGTATAGTGCTTGGTAGAGCAGAAAGTTTGAATAGCATTTTTGGAAGTCAAATTCTAATTTATTACACATTTAGTATATATCCTGGCACATTATTTACCTCCTTTCTTATTTTCTTGATCACATTCTCCAAAGGATTGTCTCTGTTATTGGTCTTTTCAAAGAATATGTCTTCTTTCCCAGTGATCATTTCACTTGTTTTCATTTTGTTATTGTTTTATTTTATTAATGTCTATTTTTATCTTTATTAATCTTTCTTCCTATCCTTTCTTTGGATATTGTTCTTTTATTAGCTTTTATGAGTTAAAAGTTTGTTTTTTTAATTTTCTGTTTGTTTTCTTTAGATTTCAGATGCACAGAAGTGAATTAGTCATAGTTTTTGGTTCATGATATACCACCAACTCATATTTCTTTGTTGATGACTTATTTAATGTGAAAAGCACATATAAAACTACCATTCAAAACAAAATGTAGGACCGTGACAATATCTTCATTTAACCATATGGACTTCTACCCTATTTTTCTTTCTCCTTCTTGCTGTTGACATAAACATTATCTTGAGTTCCAGATCTATCTTTCCTTTTCATATAGTTTTATTGCATCTATGTGTAAACCTAAAATTATATATTTTAATTTTAGTGGTTATATACTTTATGAGAAGAGTGTCATGTTGTATGTAATCTTCTGGGACTTTTTTTTTTTCCGCTTCATGTAATAATACATATCAGCAATGGTCTGGATACAGTGCTTTGTATGTGTCAATCAAATAATGTATATTAATACCATCATTTAAACCTTTTCTACTTTCAGTGACTTTTTTCTTCTTAATCACCTACAGAGAGAGGTGTGTTAACATATATCACTCAGATTACGGGTTTGTCTACTTTACTTAATTTTTTTACTTTATATAGTTTTAGGTTATATTATCATATGAATGCAAATTCAGAATTGTCAAATTTTTCCAAAGTAAAATGGATAACGTACCATTAAGAAATATCTCTTTATTATTTCTGGTAATTTTTTTGTCATAAAATCTACATTGTTTGACATCCATATAGCAATATTAAATAAAAAAAGACCCAAACCATGATTTTTAAAAAGTCAAAAGACATAAACAGACATTTTACAGATAAAGCAAGGCAAATAGCATTTAAAAATATGAAAAGATTTTAACCTCGTTCATAAAAGTAATGCAAATAGAAATTCTGCTGAGATACCACTTCTTATCTAAGATACTTTAAAGAATTCAGACACTTACAAAACAGTGTGTTGACAAGACTATGGAGAAACAGGCACTGCTACATGGCAGGTGATAATCTCAAAAGGTACAGTACAACTCCTATGGTGGGGGATTTAGCAATATCTAACAACATTACATATGTATTCATTCTTTGATCCATAGGTCTACCAGTGTATCCTGAGACTACTCCCCAAAAATATAAAGAAAACATGCAGAAAATTATTTACTGTAGCATTATTTGTAATAGCAAAAGATTAGAAACAACACAAACCTCCATGAATAGAGGTTTGAATAAACTCTATTATATGGCCAAAATAGAGTCATATGCAGCTGTTAAAATGAAAATGAGGAGGATCTCATGAACTCATGGCTAGTGATTTCCAGGAGAGAGCAAGAGAGAGAGAGATATATATAACATAATATAAATATATAAATATAAATAATATATTAATTTATAAATGTACCATATAATTACATATTATATAATTATATAAAATTATGTAATACATAAATTATTATATATATCTATAATATATTAACATATAATAGATATATTATAATTTATAAATATATTACTTTATAAAGATAAATATAATATATAAAATATGTTATATATAATATAAATATATATAAAATATTTATTTTATACATATAAATATACTTTTTTTCCTTTCATTCTTTTTATTTTGTTTTGATTTTTGGGAGATGAAGTCTCCCTCTGTTGCCCAGGCTGGAGTGCAGTGGTGTGGTCATAGCTCACTGCAGGCTTGAACTCTTGGGCTCAAGCAGTCCTTCTGCTTCACCCTCCCGAGTAGCTGGGACTACAGTTGTGCACCACCATACCTGGCTAATTTAAAAAATTTTTTCATTGAAATGGGATCTCACTATGTTGCCTAAGCTGGATTCAAACTCCTGCACTCAGGTCATCCTCCCACTTTGGCTTCCCAAAGTGCTGGGATTATAGGTGTAAGCCACCATGCTTGGGTGAAGATTTATTATTAAGGGAGAAAAGCAAGTTATAGAGTGAAGCATATGTTATGCTGCTTTTTGTGTAATAAAGGAGAAGAAATATGAATAAATATATAGATTTAGTCTTTTTCCCCCAAAAGAAACATAGCAAGGATAAATGAGCAACTAATGAAATGGTTACCAATAGAGAGCTGAAGGGATGTGGTAGAGGGGCTGAATATTGGCTGAGACTTCCTGGAGAATCAGTTTTGACTTTTGAACCATGTGTGTTTTATATATTCAAAAACTTAACTAAAATCAAGCATAAATAGAAGAAACATCTATATCAAAATGATACGGGGAAAAGAATTATTTCAAGTAACTTCTGAATTCAGTCCTTTGTATACCTTTAGTAGAGTAAATTTTAAAGTAAAAAAGGACTGCCAAGCAATCTTAAATTTTACACAGGAGTTTATTGTTAGCAGTAACAATTGTAACTTGGAGGCTATTTTTCATTTTTATATTGTAGGCTAAAGTAAATAAGTAATTATATTGAGGTTTTTATAGGAGAATAAAATGTAAAATTAAAAAACCCTGTAACTTGAATTCAAGTTAGAAATATCAACATAAAATTGTATTTAAAAAACCCCACATTTCCAACCTTTGGCATTGAACACACCTGGGAACAATGACCTTTGAGTAGCAGTGAGTACACCAAACGTCTAGATTTGGGTTCTAAATGTCCTTCTCCATTAAAAGCAACCAGGGCTCCTTGGAGAAATGGCTGATTTCACATATGAGCTGGGAAAGAAAAACATGGCCCCAGGACTACTTTTTGTGCTACCAAATAAGGAAGTGCTCAAACGCTAATGAAATTATGTCTAAGGGACACAAAAATCAGCTTGAAGGACCTCTCACTGAGCAGATTTGAGATGATATGAACATAAAAAAAGATTATAATTGATTATGATATGTGAAATGAACGATATATCATGAGTTGATTATGATGGAATGGAGTTAGGAAAGGGGAGAGGAGGTTCTGACTCAATTGCAAAGGAATGTAAGTTAATAAATGTAGAAGTTTTAATAGAATTAGAAAATCACCATTTTTCGGCCGGGCTTGGTGGCTCACGCCTGTAATCCCAGCACTTTGGGAGGCCGAGACGGGCAGATCACGAGGTCAGGAGACCGACACCATCCTGGCTAACATGGTGAAACCCCGTCTCTACTAAAAATAATTAGCCGGGCGTGGTGGCGGGCGCCTGTAGTCCCAGCTACTCAGGAGGCTGAGGCAGGAGAATGGCGTGAAGCCGGGAGGCGGAGCTTGCAGTGAGCTGAGATCGTGCCACTGCACTCCAGTCTGGGGGACAGAGCAAGACTCTGTCTCAAAAAAAAAAAGAAAAAAAAATCACCATTTTTCAATTCCTAATAAATGATTCACTGATTCAGGTGAGCCTCAGCAATCAATGCTAAAGCCATTAGACAAAAGGTTGTTTGGAAGCAGGATATTCACAAATGGCTGAAGTGTCACCACACAGATTAATCACTGACTACAGTATAGCAAAGGAAAAAATGCACTTTTACAATAGAGAGAGCTAGTGGTTATTACTGTAACCAAATAAACAAAGCTACCGTCACTGATAGTGGGATGTTCAGACTGTATAAGCTTCTTGATATTATGCAATGCATATCCCACCTTTGTGAGATGCACTTGCCAAAAATGTTTAACCTGAATCTTTTCAAGGGTCCAAGCATAATTTTTAATTAAAGACAAAATTTAATAACACCATGAGAAAACAATTAGACAAATACAGGCTACGAGACATTCTGAAAGACAATGGGTTTCAACTTTTCAAAACGTCAATGAAAAAGTTAAAAAAAAGGGAAGATTGAGGGACTGTTCTATGATAATTGGATAACCAAGGCAATGTCTGAACCTTACTGGATCTTTTTTTCTTTTTAAATAGCTATAAAAGACATTTTGGGTACAATTGGAGGTATTTAAAAATGGACTGGCTATTTAGTCAATATTATGGAATTGGAATTATTGTTTATGTTCTGAAATATAATAATTGCATTGAATCTATTCCTAGGAGATGCATGATCGAATATTTATGAGTAAAGTATCATAATATCTGCAACTTCATGTGGCTGGAGAACACACACACACACATATATATATATAGAGAGAGAGAGAAAGAAGTGGAAACAGAAACAGAGAGAGGGAGGGGGTCAGAGCAAGTGGGAGAGGAAGAACTGGGGAGAAGAGGAAAGGAGGGGAGAAGAGGAATGGAGGGGTGAAGGTGGGGGAGAGGCAGGATGGACAGAAAGAGAGAGAGAGAAGGTGTGTGGGTATAGAGAGGTGTTACAGGGGTGTGAGGAGTAGACATGGTAAAACATTTATAGTTCTTGACTGTAGTTGGTGTGAATACAGATTCATCATATTATTTTTCCAGCTTTTGTGTGTTTCACATTCATGGTAAAATTGGGGAGGCACAGGGATGCAGCTGAGAAAGAAAACACACTCTCACAGCCCTCTTGTAAGCAGCAGCTGTATACTTGAAATGTATCCCAGATACCATGGACTAGAATCTTGGTACACAAAGAACAGTCTTGAGAATTGACAGCATCAGCCGCTTCTTGGAGTTTATTAGAAAAGCAAAATTTCAGGCCCTACCCTGTACCTTCTGAATCAAAATCAGCATTTTAACAGGATCTCCAGGTGATTCACTTGCCTATGAAGTTTTGAGAATACTAGTGAATAGGGCAAAATAACCATCGAATTCTCCATGAAACTCATCTAATTGTCCAACTACTTTCTTCATGCCACAGCTATTACTATCTGAATTTACACTGTCTTTGTAAACTTAAACAGCAGGACATAATATAACCCATGGATCTATTCTTTCTTGCTTTTTTTTTTTTCTCCTGAGGAACATAGGATAATTGCTCCATAATTATATTTGTCTCAGGGCAGGTGGCCTATGAGTTAATACACAATAAGGCTGCAAAGATTCAGATTGTCTTCTGCTCCATCTACTTCTGTATTTCCTCTCATCAGATACAATTATAGGAAAATAAAGAGACTTCCTAAAAGGCGGAAAACAAATGTTCCTAGGCATCTGTTTTGGATTTCCTCTGCCAGCTCAGTATTTGTGGACTGCATTTCAACACTGATACGGTTTGGCTGTGTCCCCACCCAAATCTCATCTTGAATTGTACCTCCCACAATTCTCACATGTTGTGGGAGGTAACTGAATCATGGGTGCGGGTCTTTCCCATGCTGTTCTCATGATAGTGAATAAGTCTCATGCGATCTGATGGTTTTATAAAGAGGAGTTCCCCTGCACAAGTTCTCTCTCTTTGCCTGCCTCCACGTAAGATGTGACTTGCTCCTCCTTGCCTTCCACCATGATTGTGAGGCCTCCCCAGCCATGTGGAACTGTAAATCCATAAAACCTCTTTGCTTTATAAATTACCCAGTCTTGGGTACGTCTTTATTAGCAGTGTCAGAACAGAGTAATACAAACAGCTTCTGTGCTCTGTCTGGATTAGAGGCCTGACCAGCAAAACTGGATTGTCGACCAGTGAAGCCCCTTCTTCAAAATGATGGCTATGGAAACCCAGGGCCTCAAAAAAGTTTTCTCAAACTCTTATTTATGAAGACTTTTACTCTTGTTCCTTATCCACCTGAGGAGAAATGTTTTACCTTCTCCTTTTTTAAAGATCTATTTGCCCTGAGATGTCTAATTTGGGCTTTCCAAATCTGTAACACTTCTTGGGTATAAAAATATCTATGTTAATTCAAGGTAACCAGCATCACTATTGTCTTCTGCTTGTTGTTTCTGATCTACACATGAATCTAAACATAGTTTGGTGCATTTCTGCCCATTTTCTGGCCCAGGCAAGAAGCAGGTGAGTCTTTATCCCTTGAGTCATTTATTTCCAGATAAATACAGTCCAACTGCTGAAGTTTTCTGTGTTTTCCACACTTCATATAAACCACCCATACTCCCCGAGAGATTTGGACAATAGTTGCCTAGCACAGATAATAAGGCTAGTAAATAGCTCCCTACTTCTGACACTTTTGAATGCAATTAAGAAGTGATAGCTCATCTGAGCCTGGGTAACACTCTGGGATTTGGTGATGAATAAACTCTAGATGCTTTGATTCTCATCTCTCGCATCTTTCTTGCTTTCTGTCTTAATCTGGCTGTGGTTTTCTAAGGGATCTTTGTATGAATTATGCCCTTGGCATTCAACTCTTCCCTATTTCTCACTGCAAAAGGAAATTGGCCAGATGGGATTTGATGCCCCCTCCCAAGGAACAGCTTACTCCTCAGTATTTGTACTTTCGAATACACACAGAAAGTACCAGATGTCCTTTTCCTTTCCCTGGGAAAAGAGGCAGGGTGGTTACACCTGTTTTCCTCTTTTTTTTTTTTTTTTTTCAGATGGAGTCTTGCTCTGTTGCCCAGACTGGAGTGCAGTGGTGTGATCTCAGCTCACTGCAAGCTCTGCCTCCCAGGTTCACACCATTCTCCTCCCTCAGCCTCCCAAATAGCTGGGACTACGGGAGCCTGCCACCACGCCTGGCTAATTGTTTGTATTTTTAGTAGACGTGGGGTTTCACTGTATTAGCAAGGATGGTCTTGGTCTCCTGACCTCATGATCTACCCGCCTCAGCCTCCCAAAGTGCTGGGATTACATGCGTGAGCCACTGCGCCCGCCACCTGTTTTCCTTTTTCCCTTGTCTTCTTCTACAGTCATTATTGGTTCTTTGACCTTGTGATATGCCCTCTTCTCAATTGAAAGCCTTTGTCATCCTGAGTGAATTTAAACAACTGAATTATGCATATGGAAACCATAGCATAGCAAAACAAGATGGAAGTCGTAGATTCAAGAACTGAATTGTTCAGTATTCTTATACGTTTTGGAAATTTAATTTCTTGGTGCTCCAGTTTTCTTGTTTTAAAACTGGAGTGGATGAGGCTTCCTGGCCTACTTCCCAAGAATATATTGAGGAGTCAATGTACTTGAAAGTAGACTGCTCTTTTATACTTCTTATTTTGAAATAATTGTAGATTCACATACAGTTCTAAGAAATAATACAGAGGTATCCGCTATATCTTCACCCAGTTTCCTCCAGTGATAATTCTTGCGGAACTAAAGTACAGTATCACAACCAGGAAATTGACATTGATACACGTCTACTCACCTTATGCAGAGTTTGCCAGTTTTGCATGCATTCATTTGTGCACATGTGTGTTTACTTCTGTTTTAATTTCTCAGGGCTGCTGTAATGAAGTACAACAACCTGGGTAGCTTAAAACAATAGACATGTATTCTCTCTAGTTCTGGAGACTAGAAGTCTAAACTCAAGGTGCTGGTGGGGCCATGTTTTCTCCAGAGCCTCCAGGAGATGACCCGTCCTTTCCTCTTCCAGCTTCCAGGTGTTTCTTGGCTTGCGGCAACATAGTTCTGATCTCTGCCTCTGTCATCACATGACCCTCTTCTCCCTGCGTGTTTTCACATCATCTTTCTTCTTTGTGTGTGTGCCCCAATTTCCTCCTTCTTATAAAGACACTGGTCATATTGGATTAGGGCTCACACTATTCCAGTTTGGCTTCCTCTTAACTAATAACATCTGCAGCAGCGCCTTTTCTAGATAAGGTCACATTCTAAGGTACTGTAGGTTAGAACATCAACATATCTCTTTGGGGGACACAATTTGCACAAGAAATTCTATGCAATTTTATTACACATGTAGATTTATGTGCCCACCACTACACTCAGGACATGCAACAATTCCATCACCACAAGAATCTTTGTATAGTTGTAGATACCTTCTTCCCTCTCCTTTGCCCTACCCCTACAGATCTTTGGAACACCACTCATATGTTCTCCATCTCTGTGATGTTGTAATTTGAAAAATGTTATATAAATGGGATCATATAGACCACTTTGTAAACTTAACACCCTGCACTCATATACATGTATATATGGGTAGTTATAGGCAACTGGATTTTCTACATCATCAAAGGACAGGAAATTTAGAGTTTGTTTTTTCCCAGTTATGTTCTTCTGAGCTCATTTTTATTATTTTTTCTTTTTTTTAGAGACAGGGTGTCACTCTGTCATCCAGGCTGGGATGCAGAGGCATGATTGTAGCTTACTACATTCTTGACCTCCTGGGCTCAAGAGTTCCTCTTGCCTCAGCCTCATACGTAGCTGGGATTACAAGTGTGAGCCACCAGGCCTAGCTAAGTTTTTCTTTTCTTTTCTTTTTTCTTTTTTTTTTTCTAGAGATGGGGTTCTCGTTATGCTGCCCCAGTTGGTCTCAAACTCCTGGCCTCAAGCGATCCTCCTGCCTCAGTCTCCCAAAATGCTGGGGTGACAGGCATGAGCTACCACACCTGGCCTCTTCTGAGCTCTTTGTTGAGTTGTATAGAATGTTGGCCAACACTTTTTTCTTCCTCACCTTCTTCACCAAAGAAAGGTTGGAGACTATGGGAAATGTTTGCTCTCTGGTGAGTGCACTGGGCCTTTGCTGTGACCCTGCTCCTACATGGGAGACCCATGCTTATTGCAGCAGAAACTCAACTTGTATTTGCAACATGCAGAAAGGTTGTAAATTTTAAGACATGAGCGATCATAAAATTCCCAAGGGCTATCGATAGACAAATATGTAATGTACCAGAAATTGAATCCTACAATGTTGGAGTTGTATGGGAACGTGAAAGCCATTTTGTTCCTCCTCTCACCTTTAGGAAGGATGTGCTCAAACAGATACGAATGAGACACATTCTGCTGCAGCATAGTCAGTTGTTCTCCAGGCTGTACTTCGGACCTAGGAATGTTCTGAAAAGGTTGACTGCTCTTTATTTAATTTTTTTTTCCCCAATGTTGTCCTTTCACATGACTTGGCTGTTCTGACTGCCTACCAGTGTGTTTTTCCTGAATTAGGACAGTTCATATGTATTTGCCTTATTTCTAGGAATTAAAATATAATTGGAAGTTGGACAATGTACTTATTCCAGACTCAGAATGTCAAAGCATAAGGCATCAAATTATACTTCTAAAGTGAAAGCGCTAAAGCAATTTTTGGATGCCTCTGAATGAAACCAAAGGTTGATCACTCGTGTAGTTACGAATTGCCAAACCATTTTCTTACTGGAGAGTAAGTGGGACCTCTCTCAAAGCTTCTTCATTGTCTGACACAAAATAGCTGTCCCACACAGCTATTTTTGTCCCTTACAAATGTTGTAGCAATTTAGCAATCTATCGACTTGACTTTTTTCCATAAACATGCTGCCTGTTAGATGCATAATTCAAATTCACATACAAACGGTGGGATGTTTGCTTAGCAAGAGCTATAATTTAAACGTAACCTCTGTAGAAAGCCATTCAGCAGTGCCTGTGTATAAAGTGTAATTTAGTCTGTAGAAGCAATCTTCCCCTCTACTGTTCTAGTATGTGAGCTTGTTTGCTAAATAATCATTGTAGCATTTTGCTCAAAGCGGTGGTTTTATGTATTTTTTCCTCGCCACTCATAAATGTTGCCAAGGTAAATGAGAGTTCTTTGGAAACTGTTACTGTCATGTAGTTTTCATTTGAAAATGTCACAATAAAGCAATGTTCTTTGATGCCAAGAAGCATGGAACATTAGAACATGATAAACATAGTACCTAAATATAATAAAATAACATACCATAGTGGCTTGCTTCTTGCTTAAAATGAGAGGCTTTTTGTTGTTATTCTAAAGGGTCCGGTTTGAGGGACAGAGCTGGAAGTAATATGGAATGTATAAGGAGTTACCAAGGTGAGAGTTTAGAGGAAATTATTATTATTTGCATCTTGGGCCAAATGGAAAGGAAAAGAAATTTGGAAGAAAAATGTACTCCAAATAGGTGAAATGGAGATTACAGTCCAAAATATGCCATTAACACCAAATTACGAAAGTCTTTTCAAGAGCCAGGTAGAGGCACAAAGTAAAAGCAAAGTCTTAAAGGTGTAATTTGAAGAGTCGCGGGGGCGGGGGGCGGGGCGGGAAACACAAATAGAAAAAAAAAAAGATAGAAAGAAGGAAGATACAGAGGCAACCAGAAAGTGTAAGGACACTGTTTTCTAAGTGCATGTTTGATATCTTTTTCTTGTTCTGCCTACTACAGTGTTAATGAATACCAAGCCTAATTTTTTTTGTTAGAGTCCTAAAAAATGGCTAGGCAGTAAAATTTGTTAAATCTGAATGGTAAGTCCATTGATGATTATGACATTATTTTTTGCATTTCTGTATTTTAAAATTATGACAATTTCTAAATTATGAGATTGGGAATTCAAGTCCATTAAAGAGATTATAGAAATGGCAAACAAATGACATCATGAGATAGTAATATGGGAAATGCTAGTTGCATTACTTTCATATATTTGAAGGCATAATTATTTTCTTTTAGAAAGATAATAGAAGTGATTTGTAATATTTTCATTCTTCAAAAGCTTATTGAATTTGGGTGTGGTGGTGCGGGCCTGCAGTCCAAGCTATTCAGATGAGATGCAGAGGATTGCTTGAGCCCAGGAGTTTGAGGCAAGCCTGGGCAACATAGTGAGACCCTGTCTCTGAGGAAAAAAAAGTTTATTGAGTGATTACTATATGCCAATCACCGTGGCGCGCATGAGACATTTAAAAATGAGAGATTTTGCTTCCTGCTGTGGAGGACCCTATATCCCACAACATTATTATGGTAAGTTCCACAGGAGCCCTGGGTGCCTTATTTTCCTCCTGAATACTTCCATGTCTAATGTGTTTAAACTTATTAAGACCCAACTTTTCTCCTTATCATTTGTCATCATTTCATGAACTCCAAAAAATTAACCTTTTTTGATTATAGTGCACCTTGCTTCTGATTACTCACCTTGGACAAAAGTTATTCATCATCATTTCCTGTGATTGCTTCCAAGCACCAATTGCCACTATATGATGCTTTCAACCATTAAGGAATTTTGAAGAAATGGGTCTACTGCTCTCAAGCCAATTTTAAAGCAAAAAATTTTTAAGCAATGACAATGTTTCTAGAATAAGTACATTCATAATCACCACTTTGAAGAGAAAAAACTTCCTTTAGGTGCCAATGTTCTGATGTGTTTCCTTTGAAAAAAAAAAGAGTCTTTTCCACATGCACACATTATGTTTATTGCAGCACTATTTACAATAGCAAAGACTTGGAACCAACCCAAATGCCCATCAATGATAGACTGGATAAAGAAAATGTGGCACGTATACTCCATGGAATACTATGCAGCCATAAAAAGGAATGAGTTCTTTGCAGGGACATGGATGAAGCTGGAAACCATCATCCTCAGCAAACTAACACAGAAACAGAAAGCGAAACACTGCATGTTCTCACTCATAAGTGGGAGTTGAACAATGAGAAGACATGGACACAGGAGGGGAACATCACACACTGGGGCCTGTCAGGGGATGGAGAGGAAAGGTAAGGGAAAGCATTAAGACAGATACCTAATACATGTAGGGCTTAAAATCTAGAGGGCGGGTTGATAGGTGCAGCAAACCACCATGGTACATGTATACCTATGTAACAAACCTGCACGTTCAGCACAAGTATCTCAGAACTTAAAGCAAAATAAATAAATTAATTTTAAAAAGAGTCTTGCTTTAATCACATTTTGTGCCTGTGTTTATATATTGAAAATTCAATGATGGGCCAATATTCACCACTAATATACTTGAGCTTAAGATTGTCTCTTATCTAGTATTTAGTGAGAAAACCAAAACAAAGAAAAATTACAGACTTTACTTGTGGACCATTTAATTTACTGGATCCCAAAACTCATGACCATGAAATCTAAGTATAGCACTGTTTTTATTAATGTAACAGATTATCTTTCAAATTAATATTGCATTGCAGTTATTTTTGTACTTATTGCTTTGTTTTATTTATTTATTTATTTTTGAGACAGGGTCTCACTCTGATGCCCAGGGTGGAATGCGTGATGCAGTCATAGCTTATGCAGCCTTGAACTTCTGGGGTCAAGAGATCCTCCCATCTCAGTCTTCCACAGTTTTTGGATTACAGGCGTGAGCTACTGTGTCAGGCCTACTTCTTGTTTTACACTGCAAGTTTCTTGAGGACTAAGACTATAGCCTTTAACACAGTGTAGATCTTTAATAAATATGGATTAAATGTGTTCTTGTTCACTTGATACCTGGATTTGGGCTCTCCAATGATATGGCTTACATTTTTAACTGACAATAGCCTTTTCTCCTAATTGCAGAAGCTAAATTGTGTTCAATGTTACATAATAATTAGAATTATTTCACGAAATTATCACAGTGGTGAGAATGATTGTGTGATTTTGGGCATCTTACACATGAGACAGTATCAAGATGAGTTTAATAACAAGCATAGAATACTGGACCAGAGCATGAAATAGGCTCAGTGAACTAGACGAAGGCTGTGATACTCCAACAGTAAGGAGATATTAGGGGAAGGATTTAAATGTAACATATGCAAGAGATGCCCACCAAAGACTCAAGCTGCTTTTCAGATGAATCTTATTTATTGATACTCAACCCTCTTAGAAGAATTTTTCTACCAGGCTGACTTCAGGAGTCAATGTGCAAACATACACTCTTCTGTTTCTTCAAAGGCAAGTTATGATAACCACAAGGTTATATCACAAAGTCTCATACTCTCAAAGTGTATACAGAATTTTTCAAAGACCAGCTGTGGTTCCTAATGAAGAACACATGCTCTAAGGTTTTATCATGAGCTGTTCACATTAAATTGGCTGCCTCATAGCTTGCTGTTAGCATGAGAGGCTACCCTGTTGTATGTCCACCATTGGTTGAACTCCTAAAGTCTTCTTGATATGGGGCCAAAATGTCTTAATGTCTTAATTGTCTCAGAATCTGGTGATTTCAGCTCTTCCAGAAGAGCCAACAGCTTTAGCAAATCAGGAATTGCTTTCTTTAAAGTAACTTTTTGAGTGAAAAGCGACATTACTAATACTTTTTCTAGTAGCGTGATTATAAACTGAAACAGTCCTAGGCAAAGGAGGATGAAAGTTCACCTACCTATGGGGATTGTCACTGGTTACCATTTAGCTGTGTCTTAGTCCGTTTGGCCTGCTATAATAAAATTCCATAAACTGTGTGGCTTATAAGCAATGGAAACCTGTTTCTCATGGTTCTGGAGGCTGAAAAGTCTGAGACTCATGGAGCCAGTAGATTCAGTGTCTGGTGAGAGCCTGCTTCTTAGTTAGTAGACATCCATTCATTGCATTCTCACATGGTGGAAGGGGCAAGGCAGTACTCTGGGGTCTCTTTTATAAGAGCACTAGACCCATTCATGAGGGCAGGCCCTCATGACCTAATCACCTCCCTAAGTCCTCACCTCCCAATGCTTTCACAGTGGGGATTAGGTTTCAGCGTGTGATTTTTGGGAGGACACAAACATTCAGACCATAGCAAGCTGTTGCTGGACATACAGAGCTTCACCTAAAAATTCAAAGGTTGTCTTGGGGGATAATAGGCACGCTTGTGTGATAGCATTACCTTTTGGAATTCCCAGGGTGGTCTTGCTCACCACTCTTCATTTCCAGCTTCCTTCTCCCAAGTGAGTTGGGCCATTGGTCCAGGCCCCCTGATCGTCCATTCCCATTGCAGCACTTTCCTGGTCATCTTTCTTTTCATTCAAGTTGCTTTCCCTGTGATATGGTTTGGCTAGGTCCCCGCCCACATCTCACCTTGAACTGTAGTTCTCATAATCATAGGAGGGAACTGGTGGGAGGTAATTGAATCATGGGGGCAGTTACTTCCATGCTGTTCTTGTGATAGTGAGTGAATTCTCATGAGATTTGATGGTTTTATAAGTGGCTTTGCCCCCTTTTGCTGGGCACTTCCCCCTTGATGCCATCATGTGAAGGAGGTTGTTTGCTTCCCCTTCTGCCATGATTGTAGGTTTGCTGAGGCCTCCTCAGCCATGCTGAACTGTGAGTCAAACTGCTTGGCTTTTTAAGATACCTAGTCTCAGGTCTGTCTTTATTAGCAGTATGAGAGCAGACTAATACACCCTGGCTAAGGACTCTAACCTGGCTCTAACATTTGTTGCCCTGGGCTTCTGAAGCTGTATCCCAGCTGATTCCTAGAAACTAATTCTCCCAAGATATTGGTGCTTCTCGGGAATAGGAATGGAATTTTGCCCCAGAACTTGGAAATGTTTTCACAGGAGCAGTCAATGTCTCTCTCATATAAGTAAAATTGCCAGGGCTTTGCACTGCTCTTGGCTCATTTCCATTTTGACCTCCTCTGTGACTAGCTCCTCCTTATTCTCAGAGTATCCTAGGGACAGCATTTTGTCATAGCATATTATTATTTTCTCTGAAGGAGGGTACATCAGAAAAGGGTTACTTTGAGTCACAAAGTATACACAAAAACTCCAGTTACCTAAAATACTCTTGGAATGGAATTTTCTCATTAGTAGAAATTTCTACGTAGAGTAAGACAAATTTATGTGTATTATTATCAAAATATAAAGCAATCTTCAGTAGTAATGTAGTTAATAATAGCAAACATTTACCAGGTATCTACTATTCTTGGCACTGTCGTTACATTACTCCCAATCTCATTGAAGTCTACCAAAAACTTTAAGAGGTAGAATGGTAATTAATCCCACTTTATTGATGAGAAAATGAGTCGTGTAAAGGTTAAATTACTCATTCAATGTGGCATAGTTAATAAGTTGGTAAGAAGCAAAGTAGGGATTTGGACCCTGGAATATTACACATGAGAACCCAGGCTTTAGGTTTATGATGTTACCTCCACACAGACAATAGGCACTCTCAAAAGCTTCTGAGATGAATTTGTGTTTGTAAGAGTTTACTTTTCAAGGATACCTTCCTTGTTTCATATTAACACTCTCAAACCACTCCTTCTATACCCTCTTATACAATCTCACTCCTTTGAGGTCCTCGTTATTCAACTAAACTGTCATCCCTCTGTAGTGACTGTCTAGTCCCTCTCCTTCACCATCCCAAGGGGAATAAATCCAAGTGAGTAAGTTATTTCCTGAAGACAAGAAGACAAGATCCTCTATCTTCTTGTTTCCAGTGAGAGCTGGAGTACATTTTGCAGTCTACTTTGCAGTGAGATGAGACCCAGTGACTGGGTTCTGTTCAGTAGCACTCAGGCCATGATGATGTAATGTTGCCTCCAGGCCAGGGCTAGAGAATCACCCAAACACTCCTTCTTGGTCTCTCTCTTTGTTCATTGGCTGGACTCATGCCATGGGCAGTGGTCAACTAGGGGATGGTTTACCCAGGCTCTGCACTTACCGTCTCCCTTCCAGCACAAGGTCTTTGTATACTCTCCTCCTCAAACACTCTCTTCTTTCCTCTTCATCCAGGTGAAAGCTGTTCTCTCTTTGGACTACAGCTTCCTCAAGAACACCCTTCCTATCCTGCTAATTAGGTCATGTTAATCAGTATGAGCACCATGAACCTCTCCTTCTTAGCTGTTATAGTAGTGGATGTTCCTTTAACTGTACAGTTTTACTTTAAATGCCCAAAGGGCGGGGTTTGCTTCTTTTTATTTTGCCCATCATTAAATCTCTGACACCTAGTACAGTGTCTGATACAGAGCAAATACTAGTTATGTATTGAATGAATGAATGGAGGAATAAGTGAATAAATACAAATTTTTCTTTTCTTTAAATTTTCCTTTTTAAGAGATCAGAGTCTTACTCTCTTGCCCAGGCTGGAGTGCAGTGGTGTGATCACAGCTCACTGCAGCCTCAAACTCTTGGGTTCAAAGGATTCTCCTGCCTCAGCCTCCTGGGTAGCTAGGACTACAGGTGCACACTTCCATGCCTGGCTGATTTTTCTTATTTTTACTTTTTTAGAGATGTGGTCTTGCTATGTTGCCCAAACTGGTCTTGAACTCTGGATGTCAAGTGATCCTCCTACCCCAGCCTCCCAAAGTGCTGGGATTACAGGCATGAGCCATTGTGGCTGGCCACAACATTTTATTCTTATATATTCTCCTATTTCCAGAAAAGGAGGCACACAGATATATTTTCTTCTTCAATTAAAAATATGGATAACACAGAATTTTGTATGTTTCCCCTCTTGGGATCTTAGTTTTATGCAAATTATTTTGGCAATGTTACTCTTAATTTTTCTTTTCTACTAAACTAGAATGTATAGTTACAAGTTTGGTCTCACAGGGATTTCAAACACAGCAGTGTTGTGTTTTTGAAACTATAGGCAAAAAAGCATCCCTATATTCCCTGATCATGTGCAATAATATGTTTTTTTGTTCACTGCTACCTCTTTCAGTGTATCTTAGTTCTCCAGAGTCCATGAAATTGTAGAGAAAAGGGGAGGTTATTTCCACTGGTTTATTGCAATTTTTTAAAAAGTTTTTCAATGGAATAAACAGTAGTTGCCTGGATACTTTATATCTGAAACTAGCCTGACAAAGTGTGAAATTTCATGCTCATATAGAAGTTCTTCATAATGATTTTTGTAATTTGCATTCTTTTTTGTCTAAGACTTCAGGCATTTAGCTTTTTGCTGCAAAATTCTGAGTTCTTGAAGAGTTGTTAGTTTCTGCTTGTGATGTTAATTCCCCCCCCCCAAAAAAAATAAATAAAAAAAGAAAGGAAGAAAGAGAGAAAAGACAGTTTCTTTAGAACTGGCCACTTGATTAGTGAGAAAAGTACAAAGGTGGTAATCATTATGAGTAAGACTCAATGATTGTACGAGCCTAAAAATGTGAAATTGACGATTGCACAGACATACATAGAATAAATGGCCCTGATAATATAGAAGGACTTGAGCATTCCTGATTCAGTATATTTCCTTCCAGATTCTTTTGTTTGGAATCCTGAATTGCAATAATCTGTCTTGAAGGTATTTCCTAGTTCTGTGATTCTAACCTGCACAGGTAAGCACTAGCTATACATTAGGATATGAAAGTAGATTAAATTTGTAACCCTGTGAAGCCTTATCTAGAAACTCTAAAAGCACTTATGTCTCCTTCTGTTCTTCTTCTATTCAATTTCTATCACCCACCCTTTTTCTGGCCCTGTTGTCAGGAACCATACAAGCACCTTGTTGTTCCTAGTTTCATCTTTTTCCCTACCCACTAACTCTTTAGGATCCTAAATTGATTCCAAGGTATTAGGAAAATACACACACACACACACACACAAACACACATACAAATATATGTATATATGTGTATATATATAGATAAAACATATATACACACACACACATATACATATATATGTTTTTAATTTCTGATGGTACACCATAGGAGTATATGTTTGTGGGATACATAAAATATTTTGATACAGGCATAGAGTGTATAATACTCACATCAGGATAAATAGGGTATTTATCACCTCAATTATTTATCTTTTCTTTTACAATCCAATTATTCTCTTTTAGTTATTTTAAAATGTACAATAAATTATTGTTGACTGTAGTCATCATGTCGTGCAAATACTAGATCATACTTATTTTATCTAATTATATTTTTGTATCCATTAGCCACCCCCACTTCACTTCCCCCAACCCTTCCCAGCCTCTGGTAACCACCCTTCTACTCTCTATCTTCATGAATTCAGTTGTTTTAATTTTTAGCTCCCACAAATAAGCCAGAACATATGAGGTTTGTCTTTCTGTACCTGGCTTATTTCACTTAACGTATGACTTTAAGTTTCATCTATGTTGTTGCAAACAACAGGTTCTCATTCTTTTTATGGCTGAATAGTACTCCATTGTATATGTGTACCACATTTTCTTTATTCATCTGTTGATGAACACTTAGGTTGCTTTCAAATCTTGGCTATTGTGAGTAGTGTTGCAATAAACATTAGAGTGCAGATTTCTACTGATTTCCTACTGAAATCAGTATACTGATTTCCTTTCTTTTGGTTATATACCTAGCAGTGGGATTGCTAGATCATATGATAGCTCTATTTTTAGTATTTAGAAGAACCCCCAAAATACTAAAAATACAGCTACCATGTGATCCAGCAAAAAGAAACATTTTTAAAAAATTTTTAAAATGTTCCTTTTCACACAAAAAAAATCCACCATACCATTTGCAACTAAGGAAACTGGGGCCCAAAGAGGTAACCTCAATTGCTCAGTTATAGAATCAGTTAGTGAAACAGCCAAGTATATATGACCAGCTCTTAACTCTTAGCTTGATATGTTTTCTAGTACATTATCTTAATTATTTCCATTGGGGTAAGAGTTATCCCAGCCTCACAATTAGTGATGGAAACCGAATCAGCCTTGGGCAGAGGAATTACCTATGTTACTTTAGAATTAAAATATGTCTTCCAAATTGTAGTAAATAACTAAAAAGTTATTTCTCTTCTGTAAATAAAAAGGACAAAATTTGGGAAATTGGCAGAACCATACAATATAGTCTAAAGGATGGGGAGGGAAAAAAAAAGGGCATGGAGAATGTGAAAGTGATGCTTCCTGAGAGAGCAGGAAGGAAGTTGGAAGGTGCGAAATAGATAAATTTCTGACCCTGTGAAACTCATAGTCTTTCAGACAAGAAATGATGTGAGATAACTTGGATTTTAGTGAATTATTTTCTTCTAAAAGGTACATTTTTAAAAAACAAATACTCCCTAAATGTTACTGATATGCAGGAAGCAGCACTAAATTACTGGCAAAATTATCTTGTTCAATCCTTCCTACATTCACCTGAGAGGTAGATGCTGTTTAATCCCTATTTTACCTATGAGAAAACTGTGACTGTTCAAGGTCACATCACTAATAAAGATTTAAAGATTATCTGAATTTCCTTCTGGTCTTTTAAACATGATCCAACACAGGCAAAGATTCATTGACCTCTTAATCTCAAAGGTAATTTGCAGCGCTATAAATTTTTATCATCACAGATAACCCTATTGTATAAATTAGAATCCATGAGATCATGTAGACATACTTAGTAATTCTCCAAGGCATCATTATTCTTCATTGTACAAATTGAGTTCTTACTGTGAGCTAGGCATGTACTGTGCATTGGGCAATCAAAGACGAACACGACATAGTCTTGTAGGAAAGAGAAGGCTGAATTCAAGTTATGATCACACAGTACACCAAACACAGTGATGGAAAACCTCAGAGACACCTGTGAGAGACCATGTGATGAAATCTCTGCTGAATTTGGAGGCTATGAAGAGAGTATCCGTTTGCTGGGGCTACCATAAAAAAAATACCACAGTCTGAGTGGCTTCAACAACAAAAATGTGTTTTTTCACTGTTCTGGAGGCTGGAAGTCCAAGATCAAGCTATGGGCATGGTTGGCTTCTCCTGAGGTTTCTCTCTTTGGCTTGCAGATGGCCACTTTCTTGCTGTGTCCTAGCATGGCCTTTTCTCTGTGGGGTGCACCCCTGGTATCTCCCCTGTGTCCTGATATTTTCTTTCAAGGACACCAGCCATACTGAATTAGGGCCCACCCTACTAGCTCACATTAACTTAATTACTCCTTTAAAGGCCTTATCTCCAAATACCATCACATTCTGAGGTATGGGAATTGGGACTTCAACGTAGGAATTTCAGGTCTGTAGCAAAGGCCAGCTGAGATGTTAAAGGAATGACATGGCTCTTGGAGTTGTGTACTAGGAGAAGCAGGCCTCCTGACCTACCCCCATGCTCAGAGCAGTGCTCTTCCCACTTGAGCATTCAAAGAATCTTTTGGAGGCCTCATGAAAACAGATTGCTGATTCGTTTCTGATTCAGCAATCTAGCTCGGTCTAGGGTAGGGGCTGATAAATTGCATTTCAAACAAGTTCCCTGGTGCTGCTCTTGCTGCTGGTGGTGCTGCTAATCTGATGATCACACTTCCAGAGTCACTGCTTCAGAACACAACCTCTGATCCAGCCCATACCAGAGACCCTGCTGACCCCTGGAGGGTGTTGGAACAAATTCTGGAATGAACTTTGCAAGGACTGACCTGACATTTTCTCTTCTTTTAGGCTGGTTGTAGAAGCTCTTTTTTTTTTTTTTCCTGACTGCCATCTTTTAAAAGCTCATTTTGTTTACTGGAGATAAATATTGCCACTGCTTCTGCTTCTGCCTCTCTCCACCTGCTTTCGCCGCTGTTTTCTGAGCTGTTTGCTTCAGATAGGCTCGTCATCTGTCTGAATTGGGCTATGTATTCCCCTCATAGCATGGTGATTTCTAGCCATGCAGAAGACAGTGGCTTTGGGATTTCTTATAGTTAGGCATGTTTTATATTTCCTTAATATGCCTAGTTGCCTGTGTCCTGAACTCTGTGTGTGTGTATGGAGCAAGGCGGAGGAAGTAGGTTTGTCTTATTTAGTGAGTTTTTCTTCATGGGACTCCAGCATATATTTACCCTTAAAGAATGCTTGTTGAGGGCTGTAGCCTTTCAATGCTGTCTTGAAGCTGGGTAGTTACAATTTAATGCTAACTATGACCAATAATCATAAAATTAAAAAACGAAGAAATTGCGTTTATAACATTCTATTCTCCAGGCACTAAGTTGGCTACAAAGGCGTTCATTATCATTATGGATATTAGTGTTAAGTGGGTGCATTAATATTTTATTTTGTATTATCAGGGTTGAATGATCATAAACACTAGCAGGAAGAGAACTGAGAATGTAAGACATCTTTTATTCATTACTCTTTTGCCTGTATGTCCACTTACGTGATGTGCACATGGGTCAAATCAGTCATTTCAGCCAGCTCTGTGATCCGTGTGGATCTCTCCATGATCAATCTGGCCCAGACAGTTGGTAGCAGAGAGGGGGACAAAGGAAATAAAGGATACACAGTAGCTTGTTCAACTGCCCATTGGAGAGACATTACTTCTGTCTGCCTTACAAACTTTGTTTCAGAGTGTCACATAACAGAACTGACACTGTGTGTGTGTTAACAACGTATGTCTGTGACAAGGAATAGCATAAACTCAAAGAGATTACACAAATGAATGTCACATAACAGAACTGACACTGTGTGTGTGTTTGTGTGTTGACTACGTATGTCTGTGACAGTGAACAGCATAAACTCAAAGAGATTACACAAATATTTAGAGTAGGTACAACAGCAAAAGAAACAAGTGAAAAAGTAATTATTTCTTTTCTCATTAACCCTTCACTGGTCTGCGTTGTTGAGATGCTAATCTTCCAAAAATATAAGTCCTTCTTGACATGATTATGCTGATCATCCATTCACTCAGCGCACATTTACTAAGCGCCTCTATGTGTCAGGTATTTGTATTAGCAGCTGTGAACAGAGCAGTCAATAACACAGACATAGTCCCTCTTCTCATGGAGCTTCCTATATACTGAAAGAGATAAGTAATGCACAGACAAATAAACAATGAAATAATGGTAGTCTTTAGAAATAAACGGATGATGTGCTAGAAGGGATGGTTAGGGAAGTTTGAATGGGAAGTTGACTTTTAAGCTGAGACAGGAGAGATGAGAATGATCTATACTTGCAAGGGGAAATGAGCCATGTGGGCAGAGAGGATCACATGCGGGAAAACCTTCAATTACAAATATCATAATCAGATTGTCTATGTGATTGAAGGAATGTGTGTTTTCAATGATGAGTAAAAGTCAAAGGTAATTTTGGATATAAATTAGCATTAGGTGAAGCAGAGTTTGGTGGGCAGTTGGTGGCCACTGGGAAAGCCATAGCCAGGGGGAGGAATAAACGAAGTGTGGCAAAGACACATTTCTCTTTTTAGCAATTCTGTCTAAAATATTTTGATGCCAATAGGAGGCTGTGTGCTACAGAAAATTTGCCCCAGAACAGCGTCCTCGGAGAAAGGGCAGCGTTCCTTAACTCTTGGCCTCTTCACATTTGTCTGGCTAAGTGTGATGGCATACTCATGGAGACAGGTGTTGTCTCACCTGCTTGCCTGAGCTGTGGGCATGGCGGGCTGGGTTCCATCTGTATAAATAATCTAGGCCTATTTTGAACTGTCCATAAGCTCTGCACTGCACCTGCATTGGCTGTTCAGCAAAGGACAGGAATCCAGTCTTGTGTTCTATATTAGGCTGAATGTAGCAAAACCACCCAGTTGAAGAGTGAAAAATTTATTCAATCAACCCATTGTTCAGTGTTCAAAACATTTAAACAGTTTGGACATTTAACTAAATTGGCCGTAATTTGACTGGGCATCAAAACTGTTAAAACTAGCCAAAGTGAAATGGAGGATCAAGACAATTATTCTGGTCTAATCATTCATTCAACATGTAATGAAAGTCTAACACATGAAATTGAACTGATTTCATGAACCTGGGGGAGGGAGAGTTTTGAGAGTCAGAAATGCTGTTATACAGTTGAGTTGGCTTGACTATGGGAAACTCACACCCAATTTAATCACATTCCTTTGTCACCTTAGAGATGCAGTTTGCAAAGGCATCACCATATATGCCCACAGCAAAGATTCAATTAAAGCCTGATTTTTAAGTGTTTTTCAAAAAGTATTAATAACATCTACTATTTATTGAGATGAGTGGAATTTTACAAACTGGTTAGGGAGGAAGCTGTCTAGACAGAGAAAAATATATTTTGGGTCTTGAGGTTGGAGAAAAGTTTAGTATGTTCAAAAATGGTTATTCTTTCTCTATGCTATTACACAGGACCAGTGGGAAAGAATGATGAGAAAGCAAAGGTAGTTGGAACAAGTTTACAAAGATGTTTACAAACACCATTGCTGAGAAGTATGAACTTATTTTTTAGTCTAGTAATTCTTAAAGTTTAGTGTGTTTAAGGATCATGAGGCATGCGGGATTGCTTAAAATGCAAATTCCTAAGATTTACTTTCTGTGATGCCAGTTCAGTAGGTCATGAGTAAGACTTGAGTGAGAACAAGTCTTTTGAACTTGTGTTTCATGTGATTTGGATGGAGGAGGTCCGAGAATCACCATCTGAGAAGTATCACAGAGGGTAATAGGAGGCCATTGGAAGGTTTGAATCCAAGGAGTGTCTTATAAGGTTGCATTATTCTGATCTAGTTGAATTCTTCCATTAATGTGCTAATTCTCAGCTTTACTGATGCTATGTGAGATACCTGGTTTTGTGTACTTCCCTACTGTCAGGTGGTACCCACAGGAGATTAATATTAATGATAACAAGAAGGCAAAGGTTCTTTGGTGCTATAATGTACAATGGGCTCCCATAAAAAAACTTCTATGAATTGAAATATATAGTCATGATTCAATTTAGAAATCTCCCCAACCAGAAGTTGGGAAGATTTAAGTTTTATCTAAATTTGCATGGTGGTTTTTTTTTATGGTATCTAGCACTTTGTGGCAATTCATTGGCTAATCCAAATGTCTTTGTCAATCTGATTTCCTACCACTAAGGCCATTCAGAGTCCTCTGGGCTCTCTGGGAGTAACTTTCACTATTCATTATTGCAATAGCCTCTTAGCTGATCTCTGACTCCCGTCTCCTGCCTCTCAAATCCATTTTTTATATCATTGCCAGTTAATTTTCTAAAACTTGAGTAAAGATCATGCTACTTCTTTTAAAAACTTTCAATTGTTGTCCAGGCTGATTATTTGCCATTCTTAGAACAACTGCACAATTCAAGTTGGTTTTGTTTAACTTGCCAAGTTGCCTCTTTCTTGAATGCCCTTAAATGGTGGGAAACCTACTAATTTTTGTACCTTTTCCAGGGAGACTTTCCAGATTCTTCTAGTCATAAATAATTGCTCTACTTTCATTTCCACAGATTATGTTTTTGCTTTTGCTATAGAGCTAATCTAATTTTTCCATATGACATGTAATAACATATGTCACCATATTTTATAGTTGTTTCTCTGTTCCTCATCTTCGCTCATCCCTCTCCCAAAAATTATATAGTATGCTTCCTCTTAGCAGCTGGGAATATAAAAATGACTTAAGGTTTGGCCTTCTTCAAGCTAATTACAGTGCAGTGCAATTAACATAGATATTTCTCTTACCAGTTTGTATTCATCAGGGTAGCCTCAGAGCTGTAATAAGCAACTCTCAGTTCTCAGTGGATTAACTTAATAAAAATTTATTTATTTTTTTGCTCATATCATGGTCCAGTGAAGATCAGTGGAGAAATTCTGCTCTACACAGTCACATTCATGAACCCAAGTTTCTTCTTTCTAGAGACTCAGGCATTCCCCAAGATCTTGAAGTCCTCTGGAATTTTTTGCATCAGACTGGCAGGCAAGGGGAGACAAAGACAAGGAGGATTGCATAGGCTCTTTTATAAGCCAGGCTTAGTTGTGACAAGAGCCCTTGTGCCATGTCCCTTTGTCCAGAGTCCTGTCAGATGGCCCTTTCTAATTAAAAAAGTCTTGGAAATGCAGTTTAGCTGTGAGCCCAGTATAAGAAGATACAAGTTTGATGAACATTGAGTTAAATTCTTCCACACAGACCATAAACAGCATGAAATTTCCTTAAAAGCTATGTTGCAGCACATAGTTCAAGGGAGGAATGGACTTTCTTGGAAAACCAATGGTGTAAGTCAAGTCACTGACATGTAAGAGAACATCTCATGCATAGGAGACTGGCAAATAATATTCAGTGATAAGCATATGCTGGTTACCCTGATGGAGCCAAGATCCCAGTCTTACCAGGCTGGACAGTCAGACCCAAGCAAGGGATCTGTTTTTTTCAGTCATGTTCTGAGAGCATGGGGCACTCAGTTTGGCCATGAATTGAAATGTTCCTCTTTACAGCTGAGTGGCACAGGCTTCTGCTTTCGTTGGAATGAGATTCATGGGCCTGCCTCCTCTATGCAGGTGGAAGCTTAGTGAGGCAGCCCCTGTGCTGTTTTGTTAAAGGTGGAGAGGGACACCAGGGAAGTCTTACAGTTGATTGATCAAACTGGTTTTCTTCAGAGGCTCATCTGACACACCTGTCTCTTGCTTCTCACTCAATCCTCCTTTTTCCTTAAATCTTTACACCGTTGGGCATTTTTGAGTTTGACAAATTGCACTGTCTGCATGGAGATAAACGCGAGAAGCCTGATTCTTATTTAAACCCAGCAAATCTGTGGGAACCAGATGTGTGTTCCAACAGACAGCAACACCTGGAGCCCAGCAGAAATCAGATAGGAATGGGGGAGGACTAAGAATGAGACGGATGCAGAGAGCAGCCCAGAGGTCTTGAAGAATCATTTTCTGAGCATTCTGGGGAAAGGGATGGGATTAGTTCTGATACGCTAATCATCCAGACTTTCCAATAATGAGAGCGGTTCATTTGGGCCAAGTCCAGCCCAGCAGCGCTGCGGAAATGAATCTTTTGTTTTTTTCCCTTATAGAACGCAGGGGCCTCTTGAATGTCCTCATGTCTCACATTTATTTGTTTAAAAGAAGGAGTTTGCTGACAGTGCTCCCATTAAGATGACTCTCCTTATCTATCAATCCTGCCATGCTCCCTGATAGAAAGGGGGTTTGGTGCTTTTAAAAATAGGTTTTCTTCCCAAATGAAGCAAAGCGTGGAGAAAGGGGAAAGAAAAGTGAAATGTGAGACTTGTCGTGTGAAAACCAGTTTCATTATTTGTCCTTTAGCTGCTTTTGTTTCCCCTGAGGGAGTGTTTGGGTCTCTCTCCAGTTTGCTAAAGATGAAAGCCCAGTTGTCCAAGCATAAATGACAGAAAAGGACAGACGGAGGAGAGGATTTTTCCAATACTAATCCTTGGTCTTCAGACTGAAAGTAGGATCTGGGGACCTGTTGTTGTTGCTAAGTATACGTAGGAATCTGCCAAATTAGAGTTCTCAGGCTTTGTCGCCCAGAAAGATCTGTTAGACACCTAAAGTTCCTACTGCTGAAAAAATGACATCATTTTAATAAAGATTTTATTGGGGGCGGAGCAAGATGGCCGAATACGAACAGCTCCAGTCTCCAACTCCCAGCGCGAGCGACACAGAAGACCGGTGATTTCTGCATTTTCAACTGAGGTACTGGGTTCATCTCACTAGGGAGTGCCAGACAATCGGAGCTGGTCAGCTGCTGCAGCCCGAACAGCGAGAGCTGAAGCAGGGCGAGGCATCGCCTCACCTGGGAAGTGCAGGGGGAAGGGAATCCCTTTCCTAGCCAGGGGAACTGAGACACACAACACCTGGAAAATTGGGTAACTCCCACCCCAATACTGCGCTTTAAGCAAATGGGCACACCAGGAGATTATATCCCACACCTGGCCGGGAGGGTCCCACACCCACGGAGCCTCCCTCATTGCTAGCACAGCAGTCTGCGATCTAACTGCAAGGCAGCAGCGAGGCTGGGGGAAGGGCGCCTGCCATTGCTGAGGCTTAAGTAGGTAAACAAAGCCGATGGGAAGCTTGAACTGGGTGGAGCTCAGAGCAGCTCAAGGAAACCTGCCTGTCTCTGTAGACTCCACCTCTGGGGACAGGGCACAGCTAAACAAGAACAAAAGCAGCAGAAACCTCTGCAGATGCAAACGACTCTGTCTGACAGCTTTGAAGAGAGCAGTGAATCTCCCAACATGGAGGTTGAGATCTGAGAAGGGACAGACTGCCTGCTCAAGTGGGTCTTTGACCCCTGAGTAGCCTAACTGGGAGACATCCCCCACTAGGGGCAGTCTGACACCCCAAACCTCTCAGGGTGGAGTATACCCCTGAGAGGAAGCTTCCAAAGCAAGAATCAGATGGGTACACTCGCTGTTCAGCAATATTCTATCTTCTGTAGCCTCTGTTGCTGATACCCAGGCAAACAGGGTCTGGAGTGGACCTCAAGCAATCTCCAACAGACCTACAGCTGAGGGTCCTGACTGTTAGAAGGAAAACTATCAAACAGGAAGGACACCTACACCAAAACCCCATCAGTACGTCACCATCATCAAACACTAGAGGCAGATAAAACCAAAAAGATGGGGAAAAAGCAGGGCAGAAAAGCTGGAAATTCAAAAAATAAGAGCGCATCTCCCCCGGCAAAGGCACTCAGCTCATCGCCAGCAACGGATCAAAGCTGGACAGAGAATGACTTTGACGAGATGAGAGAAGAAGGCTTCAGTCCATCAAACTTCTCAGAGCTAAAGGAGGAATTACATACCCAGTGCAAAGGAACTAAAAATCTTGAAAAAAAAGTGGAAGAATTGATAGCTAGAGTAACTAATGCAGAGAAGGTCATAAATGAAATGAAAGAGATGAAAACCATGACACGAGAAATACGTGACAAATGCACAAGCTTCAGTAACTGACTCAATCAACTGGAAGAAAGAGTATCAGCGAGTGAGGATCAAATGAATGAAATGAAGTGAGAAGAGAAACCAAAAGAAAAAAGAAGAAAAAGAAATGAACAAAGCCTGCAAGAAGTATGGGATTATGTAAAAAGACCAAATTTATGTCTGATTGGGGTGCCTGAAAGTGAGGGGGAAAATGGAACCAAGTTGGAAAACATTCTTCAGGATATCATCCAGGAAAACTTCCTCAACCTAGTAGGGCAGGCCAACATTCAAATTCAGGAAATACAGAGAACACCACAAAGATACTCCTTGAGAAGAGCAACTCCAAGACAAATAATTGCAAGATTCACCAAAGTTGAAATGAAGGAAAAAATCTTAAGGGCAGCCAGAGAGAAAGGTCGGGTTACCTACAAAGGGAAGCCCATCCGACTAACAGCAGATCTCTTGGCAGAAACTCTCCAAGCCAGAAGAGAGTGGGGGCCAATATTCAACATTCAACATTCTTTTTTTTTTTTTTTTTTTTTTTTTTTGAGACGGAGTCTTGCTGTGTCGCCCAGGCTGGAGTGCAGTGGCCGGATCTCAGCTCATTGCAAGCTCCGCCTCCCGGGTTTTTATGCCATTCTCCTGCCTCAGCCTCCCGAGTAGCTGGGACTACAGGCGCCCACCACCTCGCCCGGCTAGTTTTTTGTATTTTTTAGTAGAGACGGGGTTTCACCGTGTTAGCCAGGATGGTCTCCTGACGTCGTGATCCGCCCGTCTCGGCCTCCCAAAGTGCTGGGATTACAGGCTTGAGCCACCACGCCCGGCCAAACATTCTTAAAGAAAAGAATTTTCAACCCAGAATTTCATATCCAGCCAAACTAAGTTTCATCAGTGAAGGAGAAATAAAATCCTTTACAGATAAGCAAATGCTTAGACATTTTGTCACCACTAGGCCTGCCTTACAAGAGACCCTGAAGGAAGCACTAAACATGGAAAGGAAAAACCGGCACCAGCCATTGCAAAAACATGCCAAAATGTAAAGACCATCGAGGCTAGGAAGAAACTGCATCAACTAATGAGCAAAATAACCAGTTAATATCATAATGGCAGGATCAAGTTCACACATAACAATCTTAACCTTAAATGTAAATGGACTAAATGCTCCAATTAAAAGACACAGACTGGCAAATTGGATAAAGAGTCAAGACCCATCAGTCTGCTATATTCAGGAGACCCATCTCACATGCAGAGACATACATAGGCTCAAAATAAAGGGATGGAGGAAGATATACCAAGCAAATGGAGAACAAAAAAAAAGCAGGGGTTGCAATACTAGTCTCTGATAAAACAGACTTTAAACCATCAAAGATCAAAAGAGACAAAGAAGGCCATTACATAATGGTAAAGGGATCAATTCAACAGGAAGAGAAAACTATCCTAAATATATATGCACCCATTACAGGAGCACCCAGATTCATAAAGCAAGTCCTCAGAGACTTACAAAGAGACTTAGACTCCCATACAATAATAATGGGAGACTTCAACACTCCACTGTCAACATTAGACAGATCAACGAGACAGAAAGTTAACAAGGATATCCAGGAATTGAACTCATCTCTGCAGCAAACAGACCTAATAGACATCTATAGAACTCTCCACCCCAAATCAATAGAATATACATTCTTCTCAGCACCACATCGCACTTATTCCAAAATTGACCACATAATTGGAAGTAAAGCACTCCTCAGCAAATGTACAAGAACAGAAATTATAACAAACGGTCTCTCAGACCACAGTGCAATCAAACTAGAACTCAGGACTAAGAAACTCAATCAAAACCGCTCAACTACATGGAAACTGAACAACCTGCTCCTGAATGACTACTGGGTACATGACGAAATGAAGGCACAAATAGAGATGTTCTTTGAAACCAATGAGAACAAAGATACAACATACCAGAATCTCTGGGACACATTTAAAGCAGTGTGTAGAGGGAAATTTATAGCACTAAATGCCCACAAGGGAAAGCTAGAAAGATCTAAAATTGATACTCTAACATCACAATTAAAAGAACTAGAGAAGCCAGAGCAAACACATTCAAAAGCTAGCAGAAAGCAAGAAATAACTAAGATCAGAGCAGAACTGAAGGGGATAGAGACACAAAAAACCCTCCAAAAAAACCAATGAATCCAGGAGTTGGTTTTTTGAAAAGATCAACAAAATTGACAGACTGCTAGCAAGACTAATAAAGAATAAAAGAGAGAAGAATCAAAGAGACGCAATAAAAAATGATAAAGGGGATATCACCACTGACCCCACAGAAGTAGAAACTACCATCGGAGAATACTATAAACACCTCTACGCAAATAAACTAGAAAATCTAGAAGAAATGGATAATTTCCTGGACACTTACACTCTCCCAAGACTAAACCAGGAAGAAGCCAAATTCTTGAATAGACCAATAGCAGGCTCTGAAATTGCGGTAATAATTAATAGCCTACCAACCAAAGAAAGTCCAGGACCAGATGGATTCACAGCTGAATTCTACCAGAGGTACAAGGAGGAGCTGGTACCATTCCTTCTGAAACAATTCCAATCAGTAGAAAAGGAGGGAATCCTCCCTAACTCATTTTATGAGGCCAACATCATCCTGATACCAAAGCCTGGTAGAGACACAACAAAAAAAGAGAATTTTAGACCAATATCCCTGATGAACATCGATGCAAAAATCCTCAATAAAATACTGGCAAACTGGATTCAGCAGCACATCAAAAAGCTTATCCACCATGATCAAATGGGCTTCATCCCTGGGATGCAAGGCTGGTTTAACATTTGCAAATCAATAAACATAATCCAGCATATAAACAGAACCAAAGACAAGAACCCCATGATTATCTCAATAGATGCAGAAAAGGCCTTTGACAAAATTCAACAGCCCTTCATGCTAAAAACGCTCAATAAATTCGGTATTGATGGAACGTACCTCAAAATCATAAGAGCTATTTATGACAAACCCACAGCCAATATCATACTGAATGGGCAAAAACTGGAAGCATTCCCTTTGAAAACTGGCACAAGACAGGGATGCCCTCTTTCACCACTCCTATTCAACATAGTGTTGGAAGTTCTGGCTAGGGCAATCAGGCAAGAGAAAGAAATCAAGGGTATTCAGTTAGGAAAAGAAGAAGTCAAATTGTCCCTCTTTGCAGATGACATGATTGTATATTTAGAAAACCCCATTGTCTCAGCTCAAAATCTCCTTAAGCTGATAAGCAACTTCAGCAAAGTCTCAGGATACAAAATTAATGTGCAAAAATCACAAGCATTCTTATACACCAGTAACAGACAAACAGAGAGCCAAATCATGAATGAACTTCCATTCACAATTGCTTCAAAGAGAATGAAATACCTAGGAATCCAACTTACAAGGGATGTAAAGGACGTCTTCAAGGAGAACTACAAACCACTGCTCAGTGAAATAAAAGAGGACACAAACAAATGGAAGAACATACCATGCTCATGGATAGGAAGAATCAATATCGTGAAAATGGCCATACTGCCCAAGGTTATTTATAGATTCAATGCCATCCCCATCAAGCTACCAATGAGTTTCTTCACAGAATTGGAAAAAACTGCTTTAAAGTTCATATGGAACCAAAAAAGAGCCCGCATCTCCAAGACAATCCTAAGTCAAAAGAACAAAGCTGGAAGCATCACGCTACCTGACTTCAAACTATACTACAAGGCTACAGTAACCAAAACAGCATGGTACTGGTACCAAAACAGAGATATAGACCAATGGAACAGAACCGAGTCCTCAGAAATAATACCACACATCTACAGCCATCTGATCTTTGATAAACCTCAGAAAAACAAGAAATGGGGAAAGGATTCCCTATTTAATAAATGGTGCTGGGAAAATTGGCTAGCCATAAGTAGAAAGCTGAAACTGGATCCTTGCCTTACTCCTTATACGAAAATTAATTCAAGATGGATTAGAGACTTAAATGTTAGACCTAATACCATAAAAATCCTAGAAGAAAACCTAGGTAATACCATTCAGGACATAGGCATGGGCAAAGACTTCATGTCTAAAACACCAAAAGCAACGGCAACAAAAGCCAAAATTGACAAATGGGATCTCATTAAGCTAAAGAGCTTCTGCACAGCAAAAGAAACTACCATCAGAGTGAACAGGCAACCTACAGAATGGGAGAAAATTTTTGCAATCTACTCATCTGACAAAGGGCTAATATCCAGAACCTACAAAGAACTCAAACAAATTTACAAGAAAAAAACAAACAACCCCATCAAAAAGTGGGCAAAGGATATGAACAGACACTTCTCAAAAGAAGACATTCATACAGCCAACAGACACATGAAAAAATGCTCATCAACACTGGCCATCAGAGAAATGCAAATGAAAACCACAATGAGATACCATCTCACTCCAGTTAGAATGGCAATCATTAAAAAGTCAGGAAACAACAGGTGCTGGAGAGGATGTGGAGAAATAGGAACACTTTTACACTGTTGGTAGGATTGTAAACTAGTTCAATCATTATGGAAAACAGTATGGTGATTCCTCAAGGATCTAGAACTAGAAGTACCATATGACCCAGCCATCCCATTGCTGGGTATATACCCAAAGGATTATGAATCATGCTGCTATAAAGACACATGCACATGTATGTTTGTTGCAACACTATTCACAATAGCAAAGACTTGGAATCAACCCAAATGTCCATCAGTGACAGACTGGATTAAGAAAATGTGGCACATATACAGCATGGAATACTATGCAGCCAAAAAAAGGATGAGTTTGTGTCCTTTGTAGGGACATGGATGCAGCTGGAAACCATCATTCTTAGCAAACTATCACAAGAACAGAAAACCAAACACCGCATGTTCTCACTTAGGTGGGAACTGAACAATGAGAACACTTGGACTCGGGAACGGGAACAGCACACACCGGGGCCTATCATGGGGAGCGGGGAGTGGGGAGGGATTGCATTGGGAGTTATACCTGATGTAAATGATGAGTTGATGGGTGCAGCACACCAACATGGCACAAGTATACATATGTAACAAACCTGCACGTTATGCACATGTATCCTAGAACTTAAAGTATAATAATAATAATAATACATAAATAAATAAATAAAAAATAAAGATTTTATATATGATTCTTATTTTATATTATTATTATTGATACATAAGAGATGTTTACATTTTGAGGGTACATGTGAAATTTGATATATTCATATAATGTGTGAAAATCAAATCAGGATAATTGGGATATTCATCAATTTAAATAATTATCTTTTCTTTATGCAAGAAACATTAGAATTATTCTTTTCTAGCTATTTTGAAATGTATAATAGATTATTGTTAACTATAGTCACCCTACTGATTATTAAACATTAGGTTTTATTTCTTCTATGTAACCGTATATTTGCACTCATTTGTAATATCATATGTATAGACAGTTTTAAAAAAAAAATTTTTTTTTTGTGAGACAGGGTCTTGCTCTGTCACCTAGGCTGGAGTGCAGTGGTGCAATCTTGACTCACTGCAACTTCTGCCTCTCAGGCTCAAGCGATTCTCCTACCTCAGCCTCCAGAGTACCTGTGACTGCAGGCATACCACTTTGCCAGGCTAATTTTTGTATTTTTTGTAGAGACAAGGTTTCGCTTTGCTGCCCAGGCTTAGATTATTTTTTTTTCAAAGTTCCTTTTCATCTCCAATCTTGCTTATTTAGGGCAGTTTACAATACTGAGCTCAGACCTTCTTACTTCTTTTTTCCATGAGATGCCTCAGAGACAAAAACCTGCCCACCATCTCCAAGCCCCACTCATTCTGGGAACACAGTCACCCATGTGGGAATGGGATGGAGACTAAGCTAGAAGGATGGACCAATGTCTGCTAAATACGGATATAGAGTTTTGCAGTAGACACAGCACTGGGTCAGAAGGGAATGGAAACCCATGGATGGATCCTGCCTTAGATATTCCCAGCTCTATGGTCATAGATAAAGTGTTCCAATAATTTGGACCTCATTTCCTAAACTGTAAAATGTGGCTAAAGTCCTGTTGGTTACTTTACCTCTATAGTTCCTTTCTGCTTCATGAATATGGGTCTGTAAAGTCTTTTGTATTTCAACACTCCTAACATTTATAGTGATTCAAATAAAGAAATTTGGATAATTTGTTAGCCCTCAGACAAATATGGCCTACGTTTTCTCATCTTATTTAATTTAATTTTTTAAAATTTTTATACATTTAGGGGTACAAGTGCTGTTTTGTTACATAGACACGTTGGGTAGTGGTGAAAGATTTTTTTCTTTTAAAAAGAATGAGAACAATAATAGCTCAATGTACTTCATAAAGGTGTGAGCATCAAATGACAAAAAGTTTGGAAGGCATTTACCATGCTGGCTATATTGTCAACAATCAGTATATACTAGATATTATTACTGCATATTCTCACGTGTAAGTGGGAGCTAAATAATGTGCACACATGGACATAGAGAGTGGAATAATAGATACTGGAGACTCAGAAGAGTAGGAGAATGGGAGGCAGGTGAATATGAGAAATTGCTTATTGGGGCAATGAACACTATTTGTATGATGGTTATACTAAAAGCCCAGACTTCACCATTACACGATATATCATTTAACAAAATGGCAATTGTACCCCCTAAATCTATAAAAATAAAAAGTACATGCTAGGCCAGGCACAGTGGCTCACTCCTGTAATCCCAGCATTTTGGGAGGCCAAGGCAGGTGGATCACTTGAGGTCAAGAGTTCGAGACCAGCCTGACCAACATAGTGAAATCCTGTCTCTACTAAAAATACAAAACTAGCCAGGTATGGTGGCACATGCCTGTAATACCAGCTACTTGGGATGCCGAGGCAGGAGAATAGCTTGAACCCAGGAGGTGAGCCAAGATCATGCCACTGCACTCCAGCCTGGGTGACAGCGCAAGACTACATCTCAGAAAAAAAAAAAAAGTACATACTAGATATTATGATCCCTCCACTTCACAGTCACAGGAAGTAAATGATAATTTTGAGGTGTGCTATCAATGTTTCTCTTGCAAGTAGAGTCTGTGTCATTGGCTACACAGGATTTCAGGGCAGAAGTTACATCACATAGGGAAGGGATTGCATTACTCTTGGAGGCCATGGAAAATCTTGCTCCTGGGTGAGGCCTGTGAAGGGAGACTGAGTTGTGTTTGGCATATTATAACTCTTCACACCCCAGAGCTCCATCTATGAAAACTAACTGTGACAGAAAAGGAAGGTCTAGGCTCCTCTGTCAATATCCTTGGTATCCATGGAGGGCCAGGGGAGCCCCAAATGGATCATAATTTTAGGTAGTTTTAAACGGAAGACCTGGGAACAGGTTCTAGAATGGGGGCCACAATCCAATGGGCTTTGACAACCCATGATGAACCCTGCAGCTTCTCAGATGCAAGCATTTTCCCTTTCATTTGGGTCTATTTGTGAAACCAGAGTGATGACGAGCAAGGAGATTACTATTAAGCATCGACTGGGTGCCAGGCACTTAATACATGTGATTCCCTTGTCTTTCCAGCTCTTCAGCCCAGTCCCAACAGGTAGAGACTTGCTCAATCACTTCCTCTGGTTAAGCAGGGAAAGTGGAGTAGGACAGGACCCCTGCCTTGACACTGTGCAATGGTGTCCCTTACCAGAGGTTCAGACTCCCTTCTTGGTTTTAGGTTAGCTATACCAAATAAATTGACTAGGATATGGCATTCTATTTCTCTTGAATTATAGATAAAAATTTGATTAGGTTGTTGATTAATGATTTAGTAAAGCCCCATGTTTTCAGAAGGCTGATGAGGACTCCTCAGGGTGCTTAATGTTTAGCATTTTCAGAAAACCCAATTGTCTCACAATCCCTGTATTTAAATACACTTTCAAGTGATCCAAAACCATAGATAAAAGATACAAATGAAAAAAAATTAGCATATTTTCCTTCAAGTGTAGGTGCGTGCATATGTAAATATGTATTCTGCTGCTCTCAATGTGTGTTAACATGAGTGTGTGAGTGAGTGATGGATGAGAGAGAAACAGTGACAGCAATTTAATTAATTCTACTGACATTGTTATGCCTTCAAATGCAAGTAAGAATGGAGATTGTCGCAACCTAGAAATCTCCATGGCTGCTATTGATCTTACTTTTCTGTTCAGTAAAAATAGAGCTGCAAATTAACAAAACAAACCAACCCCTGGCAACTGATGGCTTATTGATGATGAAATCTCTGAGGAAGTTTGTGGAATGACCTTCTTGTTCAGAAAGGAGGGACTTCTCAGCCTCTATCCCCCTGTGCAAAAAGAGTAACAAGGCTTTTCAGCTCAAGGAAAAGGAGAAAGATTGGCATTGTGGGAGTCATCTGTTTAGCTTCGTATATCTCTGTCAAGTCACCATTGCTAATTAGCAAAAATGCTTTTCCTGACAACCACTATTAGAAGCAATTTTATCCACAAAAGTTCTGAAGAATGAAACCTTAAAAAAACATGGATTAAAAAACTGGGTCAACTTGCTGTGCTTTATTTGACTCGTCTGCATATGTGAATGAAGCTTTGGAAACTAATTAATACCCCTAGAGAAATGTTTAGTTTTTAAATCATTTATTATAATGGTCCACCGAGATGGTAGGTTTGTATATAGCCATTGACAATGCCACTAACTAGTTGAATTTCAGCAAGTCACATGATCTCTTTGAGAGGTACTTCCTCTTTTTAAAAGTTAGATTGCAGGATTGAATATGTTTTAAAGTCCTTGTCAGTGCTACGTTCCATAATTCTCCCTTCATAGGGCAATGGTTCCTAAGTAAAGGGGAGAGGGGCAGAGTGGAGTGCTTTGTCTCCCAGGGGAGATTTGACAATGTGTGGAGATACTTTTTGTTTTTTTTTTAAACTTTCATTTTAGGTTCAGGGGTACTTGTGCAAGTTTGTAATACAGGTAGACTTGTGTCACAGGGTTTTGGTGTACAGATTATTTTATCACCTAGTAATAAAGATGGTATCCAATAGTTATTTTTTCTGATCCTCCTCCTTCTCCCATTCTCTACTCTCAAGTAGGTCCCAGTGTCTCTTGTTTCCCTCTTTGTGTCCATGCATTCTCATCATTTAGCTCCCACTTATAAGTGAGAACATGTAGTACTTGGTTTTCTGTTCCTGCATTAGTTTGCTAATGATAATGGCCTCTAGCTCCATCTATGTTCCTGCAAAGGACACAATCTGTTTTTTTTTTATTTTTATTTTTTTTTATTTTTATTATACTTTAAGTTCTAGGGTACATGTGCATAACGTGCAGGTTTGTTACATATGTATACTTGTGCCATGTTGGCGTGCTGCACCCATCAACTTGTCATTTACATCAGGTATAACTCCCAATGCAATGCCTCCACCCTCCCCCCTCCCCATGACAGGCCCCAATGTATGATGTTCCCCTTCCCAAGTCCAAGTGATCTCATTGTTCACTTCCCACCTATGAGTGAGAAAATGCGGTGTTTGGTTTTCTGTTCTTGCGATAGTTTGCTGAGAATGATGGTTTCCAGCTGCATCCATGTCCCTACAAAGGACACAAACTCATCCTTTTTTATGGCTGCATAGTATTCCATGGTGTATATGTGCCACATTTTCTTAATCCAGTCTGTCACTGATGGACATTTGGGTCGATTCCAAGTCTTTGCTATTGTGAATAGTGTTGCAACAAACATACGTGTGCATGTGTCTTTATAGCAGCATGATTTATAATCCTTTGGGTATATACCCAGTAATGGGATGGCTGGGTCATATGGTACTTCTAGTTCTAGATCATTGAGGAATCGCCATACTGTTTTCCATAATGGTTGAACTAGTTTACAATCCTACCAACAGTGTAAAAGTGTTCCTATTTCTCCACATCCTCTCCAGCACCTGTTGTTTCCTGACTTTTTAATGATTGCCATTCTAACTGGTGTGAGATGGTATCTCATTGTGGTTTTGATTTGCATTTCTCTGATGGCCAGTGTTGATGAGCATTTTCTCATGTGTCTGTTGGCTGTATGAATGTCTTCTTTTGAGAAGTGTCTGTTCATATCCTTTGCCCACTTTTTGATGGGGTTGTTTGTTTTTTTCTTGTAAATTTGTTTGAGGTCTTTGTAGGTTCTGGATATTAGCCCTTTGTCAGATGAATAGATTGCAACAATTTTCTCCCATTCTGTAGGTTGCCTGTTCACTCTGATGGTAGTTTCTTTTCCTGTGCAGAAGCTCTTTAGTTTAATGAGATCCCATTTGTCAATTTTGGCTTTTGCTGCCGTTGCTTTTGGTGTTTTAGACATGAAGTCCTTGCCCATGCCTATGTCCTGAATGGTATTATCTAGGTTTTCTTCTAGGGTTTTTATGGTATTAGGTCTAACATTTACGTCTCTAATCCATCTTGAATTAAATTTTGTATAAGGAGTAAGGCAAGGATCCAGTTTCAGCTTTCTACTTATGGCTAGCCAATTTTCCCAGCACCATTTATTAAATAGGGAATCCTTTCCCCATTTCTTGTTTTTCTGAGGTTTATCAAAGATCAGATGGCTGTAGATGTGTGGTATTATTTCTGAGGACTCGGTTCTGTTCCATTGGTCTATATCTCTGTTTTGGTACCAGTACCATGCTGTTTTGGTTACTGTAGCCTTGTAGTATAGTTTGAAGTCAGGTAGCATGATGCCTCCAGCTTTGTTCTTTTGACTTAGGATTATCTTGGCAATGCGGGCTCTGTTCTGGTTCCATATGAACTTTAAAGCAGTTTTTTCCAATTCTGTGAAGAAACTCATTGGTAGCTTGATGGGGATGGCATTGAATCTATAAATTACCTTGGGCAGTATGGCCATTTTCATGATATTGATTCTTCCTATCCATGAGCATGGTATGTTCTTCCATTTATTTGTGTCCTCTTTTATTTCACTGAGCAGTGGTTTGTAGTTCTCCTTGAAGAGGTCCTTTACATCCCTTGTAAGTTGGATTCCTAGGTATTTCATTCTCTTTGAAGCAATTGTGAATGGAAGTTCATTCATGATTTGGCTCTCTGTCTGTTACTGGTGTATAAGAATGCTTGTGATTTTTGCACATTAATTTTGTATCCTGTATAAGCTGAAGTTGCTTATCAGCTTAAGGAGATTTTGAGCTGAGACAATGGGGTTTTCTAAATATACAATCATGTCATCTGCAAAGAGGGACAATTTGACTTCTTCTTTTCCTAACTGAATACCCTTGATTTCTTTCTCTTGCCTGATTGCCCTAGCCAGAACTTCCAACACTATGTTGAATAGGAGTGGTGAAAGAGGGCATCCCTGTCTTGTGCCAGTTTTCAAAGGGAATGCTTCCAGTTTTTGCCCATTCAGTATGATATTGGCTGTGGGTTTGTCATAAATAGCTCTTATTATTTTGAGATACATTCCATCAATACCGAATTTATTGAGCATTTTTAGCATGAAGGGCTGTTGAATTTTGTCAAAGGCCTTTTCTGCATCTATTGAGATAATCATGTGGTTTTTGTCTTTGGTTGTGTTTATATGCTGGATTATGTTTATTGATTTGTGTATGTTGAACCAGCCTTGCATCCCAGGGATGAAGCCCACTTGATCATGGTGGAGAAGCTTTTTGATGTGCTGCTGGATTTGGTTTGCCAGTATTTTATTGAGGATTTTTGCATCGATGTTCATCAGGGATATTGGTCTAAAATTCTCTTTTTTTTGTTGTGTCTCTACCAGGCTTTGGTGTCAGGATGATGTTGGCCTCATAAAATGAGTTAGGGAGGATTCCCTCTTTTTCTATTGATTGGAATAGTTTCAGAAGGAATGGTACTAGCTCCTCCTTGTACCTCTGGTAGAATTCAGCTGTGAATCCATCTGGTCCTGGACTTTCTTTGGTTGGTAGGCTATTAATTATTGCCTCAATTTCAGAGCCTACTATTGGTCTATTCAAGAATTCGGCTTCTTCCTGGTTTAGTCTTGGGAGAGTGTAAGTGTCCAGGAAATTATCCATTTCTTCTAGATTTTCTAGTTTATTTGCGTAGAGGTGTTTATAGTATTCTCTGATGGTAGTTTGTATTTCTGTGGGGTCAGTAGTGATATCCCCTTTATCATTTTTTATTGCGTCTCTTTGATTCTTCTCTCTTTCTTCTTTATTAGTCTTGCTAGTGGTTTATCAATTTTGTTGATCTTTTCAAAAAACCAACTCCTGGATTCATTGATTTTTTGGAAGGTTTTTTGTGTCGCTATCCCCTTCAGTTCTGCTCTGATCTTAGTTATTTCTTGCCTTCTGCTAGCTTTTGAATGTGTTTGCTCTTGCTTCTCTAGTTCTTTTAATTGTGATGTTAGAGTATCAATTTTAGATCTTTCCTGCTTTCTCTTGTGGGCATTTAGTGCTATAAATTTCCCTCTACACACTGCTTAAATGTGTCCCAGAGATTCTGGTATGTTGTATCTTTGTTCTCACTGGTTTCAAAGAACCTTTTTATTTCTGCCTTCATTTCGTTATGTACCCAGTAGTCATTCAGGAGCAGGTTATTCAGTTTCCATGTAGTTGAGCGGTTTTGATTGAGTTTCTTAGTCCTGAGTTCTAGTTTGATTGCACTGTGGTCTGAGAGACCGTTTGTTATAATTTCTGTTCTTGTACATTTGCTGAGGAGTGCTTTACTTCCAATTATGTGGTCAATTTTGGAATAAGTGTGATGTGGTGCTGAGTAGAATGTATATTCTGTTGATTTAGGGTGGAGAGTTCTATAGATGTCTATTAGGTCTTTTTGCTGCAGAGATGAGTTCAATTCCTGGATATCCTTGTTAACTTTCTGTCTGGTTGATCTGTCTAATGTTGACAGTGGGGTGTTGAAGTCTCCCATTATTATTGTGTGGGAGTCCAAGTCTCTTTGTAAGTCTCTAAGGACTTGCTTTGTGAATCTGGGTGCTCCTGTATTGGGTGCATATATATTTAGGATAGTTTTCTCTTCCTGTTGAATTGATCCCTTTACCATTATGTAATGTCCTTCTTTGTCTCTTTTGATCTTTGATGGTTTAAAGTCTGTTTTATCAGAGACTAGGATTGCAACTCCTGCTTTTTTTTGTTCTCCATTTGCTTGGTAGATCTTCCTCCATCCCTTTATTTTGAGTCTATGTATGTCTCTGCATGTGAGATGGGTCTCCTGAATACAGCAAACTGATGGGTCTTGACTTTTTATCCAATTTGCCAGTCTGTGTCTTTTAATTGGAGCATTTAGTCCATTTACATTTAAGGTTAAGATTGTTATGTGTGAACTTGATCCTGCCATTATGACATTAACTGGTTATTTTGCTCATTAGTTGATGCAGTTTCTTCCTAGCCTCGATGGTCTTTACATTTTGGCATGTTTTTGCAATGGCTGGCGCCGGTTGTTCCTTTATATGTTTAGTGCTTCCTTCAGGGTCTTTTGTAAGGCAGGCCTAGTGGTGACAAAATGTCTAAGCATTTGCTTATCTGTAAAGGATTTTATTTCTCCTTCACTGATGAAACTTAGTTTGGCTGGATATGAAATTCTGGGTTTAAAATTCTTTTCTTTAAGAATGTTGAATACTGGCCCCCACTCTCTTCTGGCTTGTAGAGTTTCTGCCGAGAGATCTGTTGTTTTCTGATGGGCTTCCCTTTGTAGGTAACCCGACCTTTGTCTCTGGCTGCCCTTAAGATTTTTTTCCTTCATTTCAACTTTGGTGAATCTGGCAATTATGTGTCTTGGAGTTGCTCTTCTCGAGGAGTATCTTTGTGGCGTTCTCTGTATTTCCTGAATTTGAATGTTGGCCTGTCCTACTAGGTTGGGGATGTTCTCCTGGATGATATCCCGAAGAGTGTTTTCCAACTTGGTTCCATTTCCCCTCTCACTTTCAGGCACCCCAATCAGACGTAGATTTGGTCTTTTTACATAATCCCATACTTCTTGCAGGCTTTGTTCATTTCTTTTTCTTCTTTTTTCTTTTGGTTTCTCTTCTCACTTCATTTCATTCATTTGATCCTCAATGGCTGATACTCTTTCTTCCAGTTGATGGAGTCAGTTACTTAAGCTTGTGCATTTGTCACGTATTTCTCGTGTCATGGTTTTCATCTCTGTCAATTAGTTTATGGCCTTCTCTGCATTAATTATTCTAGTTATGAATTCTTCCACTCTTTTTTCAAGACTTTTAGTTTCTTTGCGCTGGGTGCGTAATTCCTCCTTTAGCTCTGAGAAGCTTGATGGACTGGAGCCTTCTTCTCTCATCTCGTCAAAGTCATTCTCCGTCCAGCTTTGATCCATTGCTGGTGATGAGCTGCGTTCCCTTGCAGGGGGCAATGCGCTCTTATTTTTTGAATTTCCAGCTTTTCTGCCCTGCTTTTTCCCCATCTTTATGGTTTTATCTGCCTCTGGTCTTTGATGATGATGACGTACTGATGGGGTTTTGGTGTAGGTGTCCTTCCTGTTTGATAGTTTTCCTTCTAACAGTCAGGACCCTCAGCTGTAGGTCTGTTGGAGATTGCTTGAGGTCCACTCCAGACCCTGTTTGCCTGGGTATCAGCAACAGAGGCTACAGAATATAGAATATTGCTGAACAGCGAGTGTACCCATCTGATTCTTGCTTTGGAGGTTTCCTCTCAGGGGTGTACTCCACCGTGTGAGGTGTGGGGTGTCGGTCTGCCCCAGTCGGGGATGTCTCCCAGTTAGGCTACTCAGGGGTCAGAGACCCACTTGAACAGGCAGTCTGTCCGTTCTCAGATCTCAACCTCCGTGTTGGGAGATTCACTGCTCTCTTCAAAGCTGTCAGACAGAGTCGTTTGCATCTGCAGAGGTTTCAGCTGCTTTTTTTTTGTTGTTGTTCTTGTTTAGCTATGCCGTGTCCCCAGAGGTGGAGTCTACAGTGACAGGCAGGCCTCCTTGAGCTGCTGTGAGCTCCACCCAGTTCGAGCTTCCCAGCCGCTTTGTTTATCTACTTAAGCCTCAGCAATGGCGGGCGCCCCTCCCCCAGCCTCGCTGCTGCCTTGCCGGTAGATCACAGACTTTTGTGCTAGCAATGAGGGAGGCTCCGTGGGCATGGGACCCTCCCGGCCAGGTGTGGGATATAATCTCCTGGTTGCCCGTTTGCTAAGATCCTTGGTAGAGCTCAGTATTGGGGTGGGAGTTACCCGATTTTCCAGGTGTTGTGTGTGTCAGTTCCCCTGGCTAGGAAAAGGGATTCCCTTCCCCCTTGCTGCTTCCCATGTGAGGCGATGCCTCGCCCTGCTTCAGCTCTCACTGGTCGGGCTGCAGCAGCTGACCAGCACCGATTGTCCCGCACTCCCTAGTGAGATGAACCCAGTACCTCAGTTGAAAATGCAGAAATCACCGGTCTTCTGTGTCGCTCACGCTGGGAGTTGGAGACTGGAGCTGTTCCTATTCGGCCATCTTGCTCCGCCCATGATCTTTTTTTTTGTATGGCTGCCTAGTATTCCATAGTGTATATGTACCACATTTTCTTTATTCCGTCTGCCATTGATGGGCATTTAGGTCAATTCCATGTTTTTGCTATTGTGAATAGTGCTGCAATGAACATATGTGTGCATGTGTCTTTATGGTAGAACAATTTATATTCCTTTGGGTGTATACCCAGTAATGGCATTTCTGGGTTGAATGATAGTTCTATTTTTAGCTTTTTGAGAATCACCACACTGCTTTCCATAATGGTGGAACTAATTTACATTCCCACCAAGTATATAAGTGTTCCCTTTTCTCGTGTAGAGATATTTTTGGTTGTCATAACTGAGGTAAGGGAGATGAACTGGGGAACTGCTACTTGCATCTCATCAGTGGAGGCTTGGGATGTCACCAGCTACCCTACCAATGCACAAACAAGCCCCCACAACAGAGAATTGTCTGGCCAAAATGCCACTAGTGCTGAGGTTGAGAAATTCTGCTCTAGGAGCATAAACAGTGAACTCTATCCTTGATCTCTCTACCATTGAAAAATTGTAAACAATTCAATTTCCTGATTATATTAGTTCATTCTTTTACTACTAAAGGACATACCCAAGACTGGGTAATTTATGAAGGAAAGAGATTTAATTGTCTCACAGTTCTTCAGGTTGGGGAGGCCTCAAGAAACAAAGTATGTATTAAGAAATACAAATCATGGTGGAAGGGGGCCGGGCGCAGTGGCTCACACCTGTAATCCCCGCACTTTGGGAGGCCAAGGCGGGCAGATCATGAGGTCAGGAGATCGAGAGCATCCTGGTTAACACTGTGAAACCCTTTCTCTACTAAAAATGTAAAAAACTACCTGGGCATGGTGGTGGGCACCTGTAGTCCCAGCTACTCAGGAGGCTGAGGCAGGAGAATGGTGTGAACCTGGGAGGCAGAGCTTGCAGTGAGCTGAGATTGCACCACTGCACTCCGTCCAGCCTGGGTGACACAGTGAGACTCTGTCTCAAAAAACACAAAACAAAAACCAAAAAACAAATCATGGTGGAAGGGGAAGCAAACACATCTTTCTTCACATGGTGGCAGAAAGAAGAAGAATGAGTGCCCAGTGAAGGGGGAAGCCCCTTATAAAACTATCAGGTCTCCTGAGAACTAACTCACTATTACAAGAACAGGGTGTGGGAAACCAGCTCTGTGATTCAGTTATGTCTACCTGATCTCTCCTAAGACACAAGGGCATTATGAGAACTACAGTGTAGTATGAGATTTGGGTGGGGACACAGTGAAACCATATTACTGATGACTGACATCCAACATTTCATATGCTGGTCTTTAGAGGCTAACATTAGATCTAAAGACAGATGGCAGCAGGGCATTCCCTCAAGATAAAAGCGTGGTGCTCAGGCCTTGGGAAGAGACTGTGCAAAAGCCTTGAATAGTTTAGGATTGGATTAAAGGTATTTCCAATCATCTCTTATATTTAGTGCTGTTTTCCATGATGCACTTATTGGGTAAAAGGGGTAAAAGATAAAATAATAACTAGTTCTTCAACCTGCTGATAAGCAAATGCTTCTATACCTAGGCTGTTAATACAAAAACTGATAATCAGGTATCCTTTACCATCAAAACAGATTTTCTGTTGCTGCTTAAATAAATTACCACAAAGGTCGCGACATTAGAAAAGTACATTCATTACCTTAACATTTTATAGGTTAGGAGTTCAACACAGGTATCATGGGCTAAAGCCAAATTGTCAGCAGGGCTGCATTCCCTTCTGGAGGCTCCAGAGAGGAATCCACCTGCTTGCCTTAGTCAAGCTTCTGAAGCTTCCCATATTCTTTGTCTTGTGGCCCCTTTCTCTATCTTTTAAGTTAGCAACTTCCGTAGTCACATTGTCCCTTGACTCTAACCTCAGTCACAAAAGGTTTGTTTGCTTGTTTGTTTTTAAAGAATATATATGATTAGGTTGGGCACCCTGAACCCAGGTTCAGGATAATCTCTCCATCTCAAGGCCTTTAAACTCAATCACAATGGCAGTCCTTTTTGCTGTGTATGATAACATGTTCCCAAGTTGTAGGGATTTAGATGTGGGTATTTTGGGGCCACTTTTCTTTCTGCCACAGCAGGATTGTCTGTTTTGGATGCTGTTGTGCCATCAAGATCCACCTTCAGAGCTAAGGTGCCCATTTCTTCAGCTGTAGGGAGTGTGGACATCTGACAACTTTCTTCTGCTGAGTTGCTTTCTGGGAATGTCCTCAACTAAAGAAAACCACCACTCTCAAACTCAAGCCTCTTCCCAGAGGCAGCCCATAGCCAATGACTAGTCGATGTGGGGATGTAAAATTATTGGCCCCTTGTCTAAAAATGTGACAACTTTGATGGGCCATTCCAGCTCTAGAGCTTATAAGAGGATGGGCTGAAGCCTTTGCTCTGAGTGCATCAGAGTACAGCTTCTCTCTGTTCTCAGTCTTCCTTCTTATACCTTTTATTGATGTTGGTTCCTAGGATGCTTCCCAATAAGCTTCCTGCAAGAAAATATTCATCTCAGAGTCGGTCCCTGAACTGTTGATGCCAACAGTTGTGTGATGAGGCATATTCTAAAATAGGCCTTTGGAGCTGGCAGTGAAGACACAATCACTGTGGAAGGTGGAACATGGATAGCTTCCTGCATGATGTGGTGTGATTGTAAAAACCTACATGGGGATGTGGGTGGGGGCAGGAATTGCTATCAGATACTGGTGGAAAGTCTTAGTGGAGGCAGTGTCTGAGATATTTGGGAAGTTTGAGAGGACAGTGATTAAAAAGACTTTGGAATTTCTGGAGGCAATCTATGTGTTAAGAAATACAATAGTAGGTTGGGATGACTGATAACCAATTAAAGGCTAAGTGTGAATGCCAGAAGGCCTTCCTTCTTTGCAACATGTAAGTAGTGTGCTCCAGTCAGAGGACAGAAAAAGCTGGAGATCATGCCCAGGATTTAATTATAAGTGTGGCAGGGCTCGAGAGGAGGCTGAATTTTCAGCCTCAGCAAATCTCTTCTGCATGATCAGGGCCATTGCCAGACTTGAGATGAGGACATCTGAGTTAATGAACTTGAAACTCTTAAATTTCCAGATCCCTCTGACCTATCTAGAGCCACAGATGTGACCCATTCCTCCTCACTAAATGCTAATCTTTTATTCTTGAAGATAATGCAGAGGTCTCTGCCTTGCAAAGCATATGCATCCCACTCAGGGCCTACCTCCTCCTCCCATCCTGATCACCAGTCCAATAAATAACTAGAATTAAATGAGAACATAACTTGGCGAGGGAAGTTCTGGGCCAGCTAAGAGAGGTTGAAGGATTTGCAGGACCTACCTACTATGTACTTACATGAGCTGGAACATGTATGGACCAGGTCTGAGATGCTGGATCAAGATTCAAAATGAAATACCAGGTTGGATAAGGGAGAGCTTATCAATGTGGAAGAACCTTCATGATATAGGATTTAACAAACTGGCAAGGACCTTAGGGGATGATATTAATGTGCTGCTAGATTAGTATAATGTTGGAAGCTTGAAGAAAGTGTTAGGTTCCCTAAATAAACTAGAAATGCCAGATCTGTTGCAAAAGATTGCAGAAACAGTTATCAAGAGGCTCAGATAATTTGATATGCTAGATTAAATATAGTGTGTAACCCACCAGTCAAGTTTGTTTCTTGAGAGAGTCTAGGAGACACTCTGTTTATCAAAGTGGTGAAGAGCTAACTGGTTAGAGGGCTTTCAGATTTGTTGTGGGGCTCAGCAGTGACTGATCTCCATAGGCCAGGGACAATGGTAATGGATGTTGTGCCAGAATTTAGCTTATTGAGAGGAAAAGAGATGATACAACCCTTGAAAAAACAGAAGCCAGATGTCAGTGCATAACTACCAGAAGCAAGATGGGCACAATTACCATAGTAAGTGGCACTGTTGGATTGGCAACTGGAAGGCCTCTGCCACCAAGAACTGTGAAGGTGGTTAAAAGAACACAGTATTCCTAGAGACAATATAAAGGGGGAGTCAACAAAATATTGTTTGATCTATAGAATTAAAAAAAAATCGGGGAGATCAGGAGATTGAAGGCAGACATTCCAGTTAGAAGTTATGATCCTTTGACCAATTTTCTGGCCCATAAACCATTGATGGAAGGAGAGACCAGTTCCCCAGGAAGAATGAACACCATAGTAATTATGTATAGTAATAATTCTTCCAGTAGTTTCCCAAATGGGTCTATGATCATTTATTTGGATAACATAAAAGAAAAAAAAAAGATATTCAAACCTATTAAGGATCTGAGTTGATATAAATGCCTGGCGACCTAAGGTGTCACCATGGGCCCCCATGTGGCAACATGTGGGGGCCATGTAATAAATGGTGTCCAGGCCCAGGTTGGCTCACAGCCAACCAGTGGTCATTTTTATAGACCTGAATATTTAATTGGGTGGATATACTTTGGAATTGGCAAAACCCCCACATTGATTCCATGGCTTGTGGGGTAAGAGTAGAGAGGAAGACCAAGTGGAAACCTCCTAAATACCTCACAAGCCAAGAGAGTAAATAAAAAGCAATATTGCAATATTTATGGCCAAAGAATAAATAAATGGCAGAAATTGTGGGCACTCTTTACATTGTAAAAGGATGCAGCGATGATGGTCCACATTAGATGACCATTTAGTTTACGATTGGGGCCCTCATAAAAATGATACAATTAGCTGGCATGGTGGCATGGACCTATAGTCCTAGCTGCTTGGGAAACTGAGGCAGAAGAATCTCTTGAGCCCAGGAGACTGCTTCTTGCAGTAGGAAATTAATCTCTCTGAAAAAGACTTTTGTGTGCCACAGGGCTCTGGGAGAAACAGAGTGCCTGATGAAGGGATACCAACTGTCCTAAGTGGCCAGAATTGCCCCTCATGACCTGGGTTCTGTCAGATCCATCAAATCTTAAGATTGGATGAACCTGGTCACAATCTATCACAGGAAGGAAGTGGTACATTTGGGATCAGGCATGAGCAAAGCCAGATGGCTCAAGTCATCTTCATGTGCCAGACCCACATGTGTTCCATCTTTGTCAAAATGATGTTTCTCCCTCTCCTAAAATCTATGACCACAGGGTAAGCCAACAACTACAGCTTCCACTTACTAAACTCCATCAAGCTACCATTTCTCCCAGTAGCCCAGCTTGCTGGCCGCAGAACCAAAGCTTAGCCCCCAGTGTGACACTAGCTTTCAAAAAGACTGACTGGTGATAAGGAGACAATGGCCATTATATGGAAGTATGTTATTCGGGGGTCATATACACAAGTTCAGAAATCAATGGGTAGAAGTTAGATCTGAATATGTAACTGTCTTGATAGAGTTGAGAAATTTTCATTGATTGTTTTATTAATTAAGTTTTCTGAAGTTTTTGATCTCCCTCCCCCCTTTGGAATACTGATAATTCATAAGTTCAGTTTCTTTATATATTCCCAGATGTCTGGAAGGCTTTGTTCATTTTTTAAAATTCTTTTTTCCTTAGCTTTGTCTAACTGAATTATTTCAAAAGACCTGTCTTCAAGTTCTGAGATTCTTTCTTCTGCTTGGTCTAGTCTATTATTAAAACTTTCATATATAGTTTGTATTTCCTTTAATGAATTTTTTATTTCCAGATTTTGTGTTTGGTTTTAAAATTTCAGATAGCTATCTTCTTAGTAAATTTTTTATTTATATTCTGAATTGATTTTCTGATTTATTTGTATGGAGTTTCAGGTATCATTAAGCTTTTTAAAAATCAATATTTTAAATTTTTTATCTGGCATTTTGAGGAATTCTTTTTGATTGGGGTCTGTTGCCAGAAAATTTTTGTGGTATTATATGTCCCTGCCTTTTCATGTTTTCTATGTCCTTCCATTGGTATCTGCTCATCTGGTCTAGCAGTCACTTGCTTCAGTTTTTTTTTTTCAAATTGCTTTAGTAGGGGAGAATTTTTTCCTGAGGATGTATGTGTATTGTTAGTTGAGCATGATACTTTGGCTGTGATTTTGGGTGCTGAGACAGTGTGATCTTTGTATGACTTCTTCAGGAGTACATAGGGTTGGTGGTACATGTGATTTCCTCAGTGACTTAGGGTTCAGCCATTAGTGGAAGTTGTGATGAAGTTTAGCTGAGGACTTGGATTCCATCTCAGTCTTTGGGCCCTGGTGGTGGCAGCAGTGGGGTGGATGTCCCTGTTTTCAGGGCTCAGAGAAGTTTACACTGGCTCTGGTATTAGTGAGTCCTAGAGGGCTGACTCTTGGGCCTCCGGGTGGCTTGCTTAGAAGCTAGCAGTGGGAATGGTGGACCAGGTGTATGGGCGGGTTCTCAGTCCTCTAGGCATCTTGTGTGGTGTGAATGATGGCAGTAGTGGTGATGGAGCAAGCCACTGGGACCCAAGCAGTCCATGCTAGTATTGCTGGTAGCTATGATGGGTTGGGTAGGTTAGTTCCTAGTCCCTCAGCCACCCATAGGAGGGTGGTGGGTATTGTCCTAAGTGTGTTTAGGAGAGCTTGGTCTCTCCTGTTCCTCCCCTGGCTAGGTGGAGGCTGCAGCCACATGTCTCAAACTCAGCCTAAGGGTGAAACACAGTGCAATGCTAAATTCTCAAAATGGTTTCAGTTGTTAACTTATGACCAGAGATGACAGGGTCCCTCTTAAGAGAGAAGCATGAACATGCAACTGTGGAGAATGCTATCTACTGGAGTCTCGGTCTCACAGCAGCCTGTAGCAGGGTGGTGGGTGTTATCCTATTTATGTGTAGGACAGCCTGATTTCCCTGTCCCTCCTTGGCCAGGCAGCAGCTACAGCTACATCAACTCAAACTTAGCCCAAGGGTGGGCACAGCCCAGTATTAAGCTCTCAAAATGATGACTTGGACCTGGGACCAGGGAGGGCAGGGTCTCCCCAAGGCAAGCAACATGGGCAAGAAGCCGTGAGGATTGCAGTCCGTTCATGTCTCAGTCTCAAAAGCAGCCCAAAGCAGGGCAGTAGGGACTCTCCCATGAGTGAGAGGGAGGGCCCAATCTCTCCTCTCCCTCTCTGGAGCAGTGCAGTGGCAACAGCCATTTCTGTAGATTCCCAGGACATAGGCTGTCAAAATGACACCTGGCTGAGGCTGCCCTAGGCTTGGATGCTGTGAATTCCATGTGGGTTCCCTTCCTGAAGCAATGTCTCTGTAGTCTTCAGGCAGCTACATATGTCAGGCCTGAGGCCCTAGTGGTTCAAGGGTTTCTTCCATAGCCAATATTGCAAAAGCCCATTTCAGTGCCCTGGGGATTTCTCTTTTACTGTTTCCCCATATCCAGGTGCCTCTCCCAGCTCAGTCTCCAGTAGGACAAATGCCCTCCTTACTTATTTCTGGTGCTTCCCATCTCTCCTGGGCAATCTGGTCAAAATGGAAGAATCTACTTAGTATTTTAGTTTCTTTCTGTGGAGGAGGCATATGTCACGTGCCATCTTTCTCAGCAGCTTTTTTTTTTTTTAATAATAGACTATTTAATGAGTGCCTTTGATAGACACTCTCAATAATTTTACATGTAGTATTTCATATAGTTACTGTAATTGTCCCCATTTTACAGATGAGGAAATGAAAGTTTAGAAAAGTTAAGTATATGTCCAATGTCCTATTACTAATCAGGGAAGAAAACCAAAATATCTTGAATTCAGGTCTAGTTAAAAACCATTCTGTTATTTGACAGGTGGAACCCTCAAATCTTATTAACATAAGTCTAGAAATTTCAACCAACCCATTATATAGCAGTAATAAATGAAGTAAGAGCTAATTACTCAAGAATTTATGGCTGATTTCTAGAGAACCTTGGCTTGATGATAACAAATCTCAATTACCCCAAAACAAAATTTTCTATGACTTAAATGATTTTATGTGACATTCTATATATAGCTTTCTCTTCAACTAGTTAAAATTTATTTTTTTTTTCTGGTTCATTGAAATTTATTGACATTACAAAGTACTGCTCAAAGAAATCAGAGATGACACAAACAAATGGAAAAACGTTTCATTCTCATGGATAGGATGAAGTATCAATATTATTAAAATGGCCATACTGCCCCAGGCAATTTACAGATTCAATGCAATTCCTATCAAACTACCAATGAGAGAAGAAGAGTGGAGAAAGATGGCAGAATTGAAGTCTCCACTGATTATTCCCCCCATTCGCAGGAAATCTTTGCCAGTTCCTATGTCCAGAATAGTATTGCCTAGGTTGTCTTCCAGGATTTTTATAATTTTGGGTTTTGCATTGGACTCTGTAATCTATCTTGAGTTGATTTTTTATATGATGTAAGGAAAGGGTCCAGTTTCAGTCTTCTGCATATTGCTAGCCAGTTATTCTAGTACCATTTATTGGAGTCTTTTCCCCCATTTCTTTTTTTTTCCTTTTGGTCAGTTTTGTCAAAGATCATATGGTTGTAGGTGTGTGGCCTTATTTCTGGGCTCTCAATGCTGTTCCATTGTTCTATGTGTCTGTTTTCGTACCAGTACCATGCTGCTTTTGTAACTGTAGCCCTGTAGTATAGTTTGAAGTTGGGTAATGTGATGTCTCCAGCTCTGTTCTGTTTGCTTAGGATTGCCTCTTTGTTTTTGTTACTTCCAGAGAACTTCTTGACTTTTTTTTTTTTTTTTTTTGAGATGGAGTCTCACTCTGTCACCCAGGTTGGAGTGCAGTGGCCGGATCTCAGCTCACTGCAAGCTCCATCTCCCGGGTTCACGCCATTCTCCTGCCTCAGCCTCCCAAGTAGCTGGGACTACAGGTGCCCGCCACCTCGCCCGGCTAGTTTTTTGTATTTTTTAGTAGAGACGGGGTTTCACCGTGTTAGCCAGGATGGTGTCGATCTCCTGACCTCGTGATCCGCCCGTCTCGGCCTCCGAAAGTGCTGGGATTACAGGCTTGAGCCACTGTGTGCAGCCAAACTTCTTGACTTTTGCCTTAATGTTATCATTTACCCAAAAGTCATTCAGGAGCAGGTTGTTTAATTTACATGTAATTGCATAGTTTTGAGCAATTTTTACATATTTATTTCTATTATTTTGTTATGTTCTGAGAGTGTGTTTGGTATGATTTCAGTTCTTTTGCATTTGCTAAAGATTGTTTTATGTCCAATTGTGTGATCAATTTTTGAGTGTGTGCCATATGGTAATGAGAAGAATGTGTATTCTGTTGTTTTTGGGTGGCAAGTTCTGTAGAAATCTATTAGATTCACTTGGTCCAATTTTGAGTTCATGTCCTAAATATCTTTGTTAATTTTCTGTCTAGAAGATCTGTATAATACCATCAGTGGAGTGTTGAAGTCTCCCACTGTTAAGGGAGTCTCAAATCTCTTTGTAGGACTCTAAGAAATTGCTTTATGAATCTGGGTGCTCCTGTGTTGGGTGCATATATATTTAAAATAGTTATGTTTTCTTGTTGAACATTTTACCATTATGTAATACCCTTCTTTTTTTAATTTTTGTTGGTTTAATGTCTACTTTGTCTGAAATTAGGATTGCAATTCCTGCTTTTTTCTGAGTTTCACCTGCTTGGTAGATTTTCTTCCATCCCATTATTTTGAGCCAATGGGTGTCATTACATGTAACATGGGTCTCCTGAAGACAGCATATCATTGGGTCTTCCTTTTTATCCAGGTTGCCATTCTGTGCCTTTAAAATGGGCCATTTAGCTCATTTATATTCAAGGTTAGTATTGATATGTGTGGATTTAATTCTGTCATTGTGTTATCAGTTGGTTATTATGCTGGCTTGTTGGTGTGGTTGCTTCATAGTGTCACTGGTTTGTGTATTTAAGTATGTTTTTTTATGAGTTGGTGGCAGTATTTCCCTTATATATTTAGTGTTCCTTTTAAGATCTCTTTTAAGGCAGGTCTGGTAGTAACAAACTCTCCCAATCCCAAATAAGAAAAGGATCGTATTTCTCCTTCACTGAGGAAGCTCAGTTTGACTGCATATTAAATTCTTGGTTGAAGATTTTTTTTTTAAGGATGTTGAGTTAGGCCCCCAATCTTTTGTGGCTTGCAGGGTTTCAGCTGAGAGGTCTGCTATTAGCCTGATATGGTTCCCTTTGTAGGTGACCTGCCCTTTCTCTCTAGCTGCTTTTAATATTCTTTTTCTTCATTTTGACCTTGGAGAATCTGATGATTATATCTTGGGGATGATCCTCTTGTGTAGAATCTTGCAGGGGTTCTCTGTATTTGCAGAATTTGACTGTTGGCCTCTCTAGGAGGAAAGTTTTCATGGATGATATCCTGAAATATGTTTTCCAAGTTTTTCTGCTTTCTCCCTGTCTCTTTCAGAGATGATAGTGATGTGTAGATTTGACCTCTTTACATAATATCCTATTTCTTGGAGGTTTCATTTGTTCCTTTTCATCCCTTTTTCTTTATTTTTGTCTGCTGTCTTATTTCAGAGAGCCAGTCCTCAAGTTCCAAGATTCTTTCCTCCACTTGGTATATTTTGCTGCTAATACTTGCAATTGCATTGTGAAATTCTTGCAGTGTGTTTGTAAGCTCTATCAGATTAGTTAGGTTCTTTTTTATACTGGCTATTTCATCTTTCATCTCCTGTATTGTTTTATTGTGATTCTTAGTTTCCTTGTATTGGGTTTTGCCATTCTCCTGAGTCTCAATGATCTTCATTCCTATCCATATTCTGAATTCTATTTCTGTCATTTCAGGCAACTCAACCTAGTTAAGAACCCTTGTTGGAGAATTAGTGCATTCGTTTGGAGGATTAGTATAGTCATTTGGAGAATATAAGACACTCTGCCATTTGAGTTGCCAGAGTTCTTGCATTGGTTCTTTCTAATCTCTGCAAGTGGATTTTCCTTTAACTGCTGGAATGCCTCCGGTTGAAGTGGTCAGGTGGGGCCAGGAAAATTGTGCTGCAGTCCCATATTGGGTGGCCCTGCATAGTGAGGAGGCATGAGGACTGGGACCTGCATGGAGAACAGTTCACCCACTTTTCCATGAGGTGAGTGCTCTGTGCTGGGGATCTGAATCAGCTCCTGGTCCTCATGGATTCTTCAGAGCCTGGAGATAGCAAGGGTGGGGCCATGAGACTGCAAAATGGCAACCCCTGCTCCCACTGGGAGCTCTGACTCAGGGAGTTGCAGGGCTTCTACTGGAGACCCAGGCTGTGAGATCCCACCCAGTGAGGAGATATGAGATCAGGGACAATTGTTTCTCCTTGGCAAAGTGTGACCACTTTGCTGTAGGGCTGCTGCATATATGTTGGGGTTCTGCTCCAGTCCCTAGCCACCTTGGATTTTTCTAGCACCTGAAGGTATCAACTGTGAAGGCTGTGAAATGGCAAAGTCAGCGGCCTGCTCCTCCCTCTGGGAGCTCCATCCCAGGGAGGTATATATCTATTTCCTGAACATACCGGCAGCGGTAGCTGTAGACCTCGGTCAGGAGATCCCACCCAGTGAAGAGAAATGAGATCTGGGACCCACGTGAAAAAGCAATCTGGCCCCTTCTCCATGGAGCTGCTGTGCTGTGCCAGGGGGACCACTCCAGTCCCTAGTTGCCTCAGTTTCCCTAGATCCCAAGGGCAACATTGACAAAGGCTATGAAACAGCAAAAATGGCAGTCCATTCTTCCCCCTGGGAGCCCTGTGCCAGGGAGTCTTGGAACCACTGCCAGCTGGAAAACACTGGCAAGGGTAGCTGGTGACCCTGGTTAGGAGGTCCCACCCAGTGAGAAGAAGCAGGTTTGGGGATTCATATTTAAAAAGTGGTCTGGACACTTTTCCACAGGGCAGCTGCACTGAAGGCAACAACCACTAAGGTTGTAAAACAGCAAAGATAGTGGCTCACTGCTTCCTCTGGGAGCTCTGCCTCAGGTAGGAGTAACATTGTTGCTGGTGGCTGGCTGCAGTTCCAAACTAGTGGGTTTTACCCTGAAAGGTGTCATGAAAGCAGGACCCGCAGACCATCACTGCTCAGCCCCCTGGATTCAGCCCCTTTTCTAGTGGTATGAATGGGACTCTAAACTCCCACTTTGCCTGAGTAGCCACTTTTTCTGGGAAGTGCAGATGTCTAAAGCTTTTGGGGCTCCTCGTGTGCCTTAGTAGCCAGCTGCTTCACCAAGACTCCATGTAACTCTGCGTGTCAGACTGCAGGCCCTGGTGGAATGGGTTCATGAGGGGATCTCCTGACCCAAGGGTTGCAAAAATCTATGGGAAAAGTGTGGGTCCCCGGGGTTGCTCATTCACTTACCACTTCCTGGGTGGGGGAGGCTCCATTGGCTCTGTGTTGCTCCTGGGTGGGTGGTTATCTTGTCTTGCTTTTCTCCATTCTCTGTGGGTCAAGGAATTTTCTTGATGAATCTCAATGTGTGCACCTGGGTGTTTCAGTTGAAGGAGCTGAATTTACTCACCTATTTCTCTCCATAAGAGCAGTGCACAATAACTGCTTCCCATAATTGCTTCCAGTCAGCCATCCTGGCCAGCCTAAAATTCATTTTTAAGAAAAGCTGTGGGAACATCATTTTAAAGCTGAGGATATTTCGTTCAAAGCTCTATCTTATCTGTGCTTTTGAAGGGCAGGGACTATATCCCCCCAAATGAGCAGAGTGTCAATTAACTTAGTTTTGTCAGCTCACTGTTGAATGCCTGGTGAGCTCCACAGATATTATTTACCTTTTCCCAAGGTTGGATAGTATGTTTGTGCCAAGGCAAAATTGAGTCCAATTTTGTAATTACTTCTTTTTCTAAGATCTTTCCTCCACATTTATTATTCCTTGGTTCACTGAGAGATCAAATGTGAATAACCTTAAGATATAAGCTCTACATAAACATTTAATATGAAAAATGGTCTGTTCCTTGGGTTAATGGAATTCCATGAGGAAAATAGATGACTAGAGACTTTTGGCTAAACGCAAGAGGATCTTTCAGGTATCTCCAAAATACCACCTCCCTGATAGGTGATTTCTTCATTTGGCTTACTTGTGAAAATTCCTGCACGCTTTGGTGGTGGTGCTGGTAGTCTTGGGGGAAGAGCCAGGGAAAAAAAAGGAGAAAATAGGTGACTTTGATCTTTTGCTGTGTGCAGCATAGTGATGGTTCCAGCTCCTGTCCCTTTTGTTCTACTGCAACATCCATGCCAACCTGATGTTTCTGTGGGCTGCTCCCAGCTGATAAGTGAAGATGGCAAAGATTTTATGGCAGGCTTATTTTGGCAATATTAAATAATTCTTCCAGCCAAAGACTTTGGCTTTTGGACATCCCATCAGGTTTTTTTTTTCAATAGTGCTGTTTTTGAAGTTTCCTTCTGCTAAGTTCTCCTTCCATAGCTGTCAGACCTGCATTGTAGTCCAATACCACCTTATCCCATTTCTTTCTAGTAAATCCTCTACGCTGCACTCCTAACCCTGTTTTGATGTTTGCTCCTCAGAAGACCCAACCTAATGTGTTAGTGAGAGTACTCCAAGACAGCAGGTAGTAAGGTGGAGATTTGGAACTGGCTAACCCACTTACTGGTGGCAAAAACACCACCATCTTGAGTGGTGGGTTGGCCATAGAAGCCCATGGTACAAGGTGGTAGCCTAATTGTAAAAGAGTTCACTGGTAAGACTGAAAAATGGTTGGGTGGTGGGGAATGCGATTACACATGTGAATGACAGTGAAGATGACTGATAGCTGCTAAATTCTATTAACCCATTTCCCGTTTGCTCTGAAAATACTTGTGTCTAATCCTAATATAACATCACGTAATTTCTGTTACATTAGGATTGCAGACACGTTCTGTTTAGAAATCACTCCAATAACAGTTTTAACAGTTTTTATATTTTATTTTCACATTGAAAATCAGTCAGATTTGCTTCAGCCTCAAAGAGTGTGCTTATGTAGAATCAAATCAGCACTGGCAGCAAGCGGCACTTTTTTTTTTTTTTTCTAAATGGGAAATGGGTTAAAGCCTTGAAGAAGGGTAATGAGAAATTGAGGGTCGTGGAAAAATAGCCCTGAACATAGAAGAAGAACCAATTTTGTTATTAGATAAGAATCATAGAAACCAAACCAAACACAAGTTTACCAACCACCCACTTTGTACCTAATTATGGGTTTTTGTTTAATTAGATTCTGTATGTATGTATATTTGTGTATATATGCAACCCACATATGTATACACACAGACACACAATCGCTTCTCAACTTACATAAATAGACTTACTTCCCACTAAACCATCATATGTTGAAAATATTATAAATTGATAATACGTTTCATACACCTAACCTAGTGAACGTTGTAGCCTAGCCTAGTCTACCTTAAAGGTGCTCAGAACACTTAGATTGGCCAAGAAAATTACGTAACACATTTTAAAATAAAGTATTGAGTACCTCATGTAATTTATTGAACACTGTACTGAAAGTGAAAAACAGAATGGTTGTATGGGTAGTTGGAATATATTTTCTACTGAATGTGTGTCACTTTTACATTATTGTAAAGTAAAAAAATTGTAAGTTGAACCATCCTAAGTCAGGCACTTTTGGACCTGAAATTAAGGCTGGCAACAGAAGGTAGGAAGAAATGGACATTACATTTCTAAATAACACTAGCGTCTCCTAGACAGGGAGGTTAGTTCCCTCAGTGGTGAATTGCACTTGTTTCTAATCTTAAAACGCACAGATGGCATTCATTTACATCTTAGATTTGCATAGTATTTTTCCTCCAAATGATTCAGAACCTGTACAATATAGAAAAGCATGGCTCACTTTGCTTAAAAACTTTGTTAGAAAAACTCACTGATAATTAAAGTATGGTTATGATAAAATGGGTGATATGAAAGCAGCAAGTTTGGTGTAAAAGAAATGGGACTCAGGACGTCATATGCTGTTTTTCCTGTAGTATTTTGATTCCATCTTCCTTTGATTGAGTGATTTCTATTCTTTACTTTCTCATTCTTTCTTATCCTCAGACTAGATTGGGCAAAGGATATTTCCTCCAATCCTGATTGCTCTTGTTACTGAATTATTTTCTCGACTGCCTGAAAATGTTTTTTTCCTTTGTTTTGGAGGCAACTCTCTTTTTGTTGTCTCTTTAGTTCTGAGATCACAGATACAATTTTTTAAGTGGTGACTTACATATCTTGCTTTTTGTTTAATACCATTTGACTTTTTGTTGTTGTTTTGTTTTGGTTTTTTTGAGATGGAGTCTCGCTCTGTCCCCCAGGCTGGAGTGCAGTGGCGCGATCTCGGTTCACTGCAAGCTCCGCCTCCCAGGTTCATGCCATTCTCCTGCCTCAGCCTCCCATGTAGCTGGGACCACAGGCATCTGCCACAGTGCCCGGCTATTTTTTTGTATTTTTTTAGTAGAGACGGGGTTTCACAGTGTTAGCCAGGATGGTCTCGATCTCCTGACCTTGTGATCCACCCCTCTCGGCCTCCCAAAGTGCTGGGATTACAGGCGTGAGCCACCGCACCTGGCCTACCATTTGACTTTTTAAATTTTTGTCTAAATAATTAAAAAAAACACTTTATTTATCAGAAACGTTCCACAAAAATCTAAGTATAAATAGTGCAGTCTTAAGTTATTGCCACAAGAATGGTTCTTATTGATAATTATAGGAAGCGAAAGATTTCTGGTCAATGTCAGAATGTTGGATGTATATTCTAATTCACAGTTGTCCTTTTGTTAATAAAAAAAAATTGAAGCCTAGATATGTTAAAACTGGTGGTCAGCTTTCTCCGGGAGCCAAAAGAGAAAATTTCACCATTTGGGGCTCCAACCTTACTCTTTTTAATAGAATTATAATATAAAATTACAGCTAGATAGGAGGAATAAGTTATAGTGGTCAATATCACTGTAGGATGACTATAGTTAACAATAATAAATTTTATAGTCTCAGCTAGAAGGAGGATATTGAATGTTCCTAACACAAAGAAATGATGAATGTTTGTGATGATGGATATGCTAATTATCTTGTTCTGACCCATATACATTATATGTATTGAAACTTCACTATGTACCCAAGGAATATGCACAATTATTATGTCAATTATAAAACTAAATTGAATTTAAAATAAAAAGATTATGGTTAATATTTTTAAAAAATGGAACTATGAGTTTAACATATTCCATAATGTACCACTCTTCTTTTTGAAACGAATCAGTTTAGAATTCTGTAACTTTTAACTGACTTTTTTTGGTAATGTAATAAAGAATTATTCAGGATAATATTGAGGACTACTTAAGGGAATAAATAGCAGATGACACCTCACCACCCAAAGCACAATTGCCTGAGGAGAGGGTGGTTGGGAGATGCAGACTGGTGAGACTGATGGCGCTCTTGATTATATTGTCCAAATTGCTGCATTTGCAACAAATATGTAAAAGATATGTACTGTCATTACAATTTGAGTGCCATGATGAAAGGATGTCAGAGGAAGTAGTGTGAAAATGAAATGGGAGAGTTCCCTGGACCCTTTCATGGGACTTGCAACAGGGGTGTGGCTCATTTATTTGGCTGCCACATACTCAAACCCCTTACAGGATCCGGAGCACACGGGTGAGCAGGTACAAGAGCCAGGGCAAGCGCTTTTGGGCCCTTGTCCCATGGCAGTGTCTAGGAGTGTTACAATGCTCTTTTAGTCCTGCTGTCTGAGGATGGCTTAGGTGTTAAGCAGCTCAGTGAAGAGTCAATGTGACAGCCTTTTTGGGTTCCCACACCCAGTGAATCCCGGATTCTTGTCCAGCATCCAGGAAGAATCAGGTCACATGGACTTGAAAGATAGTGAATGTGGGGATTTTTTGAGTGGTGGAGGTGGCTGTCAGTGGGATGGGGAGCTGGAGAGGGGATGGGGTGGGGTGGGAAGATGATCTTCCCCTGGAGCTCAGCTGTTCTGTTCCGTCGATCTCCTTTCCGACCATGCTCAGCTGAACTTCTCTCAATGTTCAGATGCCTCCTCTCTTCTCTCCTTCCCTGCTGCTCTGCTGCTCTTCTGCTTATGGAGCCTGGGGTTTGAGGTTTATATGGGTACAGAATAGGGGGGCGTGTTGGGCCAAAAGGCAACATTTGGGTGCAAAAACTGGAATTCTCATTCTCATTTAGGACTGTGGGTTCAGGCTTGAGGGTACAGTCCTCTTGCCAGGGACCCCACCCTCCTGCCTCCTATCCATATCAAAAAGACAACTGCTGGACATAAAATAAATATATATAAATAGCCTACAGGTGGTGCCATTTTGTGTGTGTACTTTTTTAAAACAATGTACTGCCCAGGACTTGTTTCTCTGCTGGCCTTCGCATGCCCCCCAAACCTGTGACTTCTTTCAACTCCCCTTCCCCTATTCCCACACCTTGCTAAAAACTTTTGAGTTAAAAATGCCCATCGTGTGCTTGTTCGTTAGGTCATTGTGTCTCTTAAGCTCCTTAAATATAGAAGAGGAATCAGCAGCTGGCCAAATTAGCCTGCAGCCTATTTTATAGTAAATAAATTTTTATTGGAACACAGCCATTCCACTCATTTAAGTATTACCTATGATTTTAAGAGCTGAGTAGTTGTAACTGAGATGACATGGTCTGCAAGGCCTAAAATATTTACTATTTGGTCTTTTACAGAAAAGTTAGATAAACTCTGATATACAAAGTCCCCCATTCCCTTTTTACTGCACATTGACTTATTGAAGAAAGTAGGCAGTTTTCTTGTAGAGTGACTCACATTTTTAATTTCATTGTTCTGGATTTTTTATTTTTTGGTGGAGGGGTGTCGTTCAACTTGTTTCTTTACCTCCTTGTTTCTAAAACTGGAAGTTAGGTTTAAAATCTTAGATTAATGAAAGTTTTTAAAAATCTATAAATTTTCTCATTATCTCAATAGCCTCCTTTTGCCCTTATTTAATTAGGCAAGAATTTCTTAGGAGAGGAATAAAAATAAAAATAGTTAATGTTTATTGCATGCTTACCATTTGCCAAATGTACTTGTCAGTGTTGAATAGACAATAAAGATGCAAAGGGAAATCTATTATATCGGTGAAGGGAGGCACCAGGCTTATTTATTTAGTAGAAATAAATGAATTAAGAAATCCAGGGGAAAGTAGCCGTTCAGCAAAGTGTTGAAGAAAAAACAAAAAGGAAAGAGGGAGGGGGCAACTGAAGAATGTTTATATTCTTGTTATTTCAAAGAAAGATGCACACCACACATAGTGGGAATTTAACCAACGTTACTTAGAGTCTCAATAAAGACTGAAAGTAGAACGATGTATATGACTTTTGGTCGTCCTGAAAAGAGACAGCCTGTGTTGGCTGTTCTCTGTTTCATCCCCACCGTTCTGAATTCATTCATTACTTTTCTGCCCTGCTCTTTGCTACAGGAGGCTGACTTCTACAATCACCTAGCTCCCTTGCCTTCTGGCTTCTGATTGGAGTAGGTCAATGGATGTCGTCCACAGCAGATCTATGAGTGTAGGCAGAGTAGGAGTAATAGGGGCAGGCTATTTACTCAATATAATTCTATGGATATAGGCTAGAGGTTCAGATCAGCCAGGTGGTGGGAAGTTTCTACCTAAAGAAGTGGTGTTATTTAGAAATGTGAGAAAAGATAAAAAGAACTAAGGAAGAATGGGGGATGTACCCCTGGATGAGCAGCAACTTGAAGCAGTCGCAGCACTAAAAAGGGACAGGTTGGAGCGGAGCTGTGGGTGAAGGGAGTGCTAGGTAGGAGAGAGGCAGAGTCCAGGTAAGGATGCTCAGATGATGTCATGAAATACTTGATTTTCTGGTGATTAGAGGTAGTCCTCAAGTAAATTTTCCACTAAAGAGATCTTAGACAGAATCAGTACAGTACAGCACCTTATAAAGAAATTTATCCTTCAGTATTGAATATACCAGTCTATTTTGATTGCCAGGTTTGTCTTTCTGCGTTAAATAACTATCTTGGGTAACCATTTCTTTTTAAGTTGATCAGTTCCGTTTTCTCCCTGGAGAAACTAAGAAAACAATACAATACAACTAGGTCTGCCACTTTTCGTTCCCTTTCCAGAGGCAAAAGTGCCTGATTCCAGCTTTCAAGGGAAAACTTTCATACTAGTGAGTGACTGTTTGGAGTGTTCAGAAACACTTCAAAGATTTCTGAAAAATTGCAAAGAAAAGCCTGATTACCTTGAGCCAAGAGAAGAGGAGACATTTGCATTGGAAACAGATTCAATAGAACTGCTGGTCAGCAATTAGTCTGCTAATCATGGCTCTTTTAATTTTATTTAATAATTGTCAATTAAGTAATCCCATCTGCAAAGCTGGTGCTTGGTTCTGAGAGAGAGAGAGCAGCAAACAAATGTTTACATGGCACCACATTCCCACCCACAAGGGAATTTTAAGTGGACCATTGATTTTCTTAAATAAGAAAGTCACTGGAGGTGAGACACTCAACTATTTTAAATGATGAAACAGCCTTCTTTGGATATGTTCCAAATTTCCCTTTAGCATATGCCTCAGTCACTGTTGTCCTCTCTGCTGACAACTGAATATTTGGTGATAGTTAGGAGCAATAAGTATAATGAGTTGATAGTCACTTCTTCTAAAAAATCAAAGAAAATAAAGAAATCAAGTGGAAAGAAGTATCTCAATTGTATTAGCTTTCTAAGGCTACTATAACAAATTATCACAAACAAAAAGGTTTAAAACAGCACAAATTTAGTATCTTACAAATCTGTGGATTAGAAGTCCAACATGGATCATACTGGACTAAAACTGGGGATCTTTAGAGCTGTGTTTCTGGATGCTTTAGTGGATAATTCATTTTCTTGCTTTTTGCAGTGTCTAGATGCCACCACACTCCTTGGCTTATAGCCCTTTCCTCCTTCTTCAAAGAAGCAACAACTGGTTAGGACTTTCTCACATCAGTTCAGCCTCTGTAGAAAGTAGTTTGGAGATTTTACAAAGAGCTAAAAACATAATTAGCATTCGACCCCGCAATTCCATTACTAGGTATATACCCAAAGGAAAATAAATTGTTCTACCAAAAAGATACCTGCACATGTTTACTGCAGCACTATTTACAATAGCAAAGACATAGAATCAATCTAGGTGCCCGTCAATGATGGATAGGTTAAAGAAAATGTGGTACATATGCACCATGGAATATGACATGGCCATAAAAAAGAATAAAATCATGTCTTTTGCAGCAACATGGATGCAGCTGGAGGTCATTATCTTAAGCGAGTTAACGCAGAAGTAGAAAACCAAATACCCCATGTTCTTACTTATAAGTGGGAGCTAAACTTTGGAGACACATGGTCATAAAGATGGAAACAATAAACACTGGAGATCACTAGAGCAGGGAGGGAGGTAGGGAACTTGGGTTGAAAAACTATCTATTGGGTGCTATGTTAACTATCTGGGTGTCGGGTTCAATTGAAGCCCAGACCTTAGCATCATGCAATATACCATGTAACAAATCTGCACATGTACCCCCGAATCTAAAAAAAAAAAAGCTTTTCTCATATCATGTCATCTTGACCCTTCCTTCTATCTTCATTTTTCTTTCTATGGCTGTGACTCCTTTTCTGCCTCCTTCTTTTTCTTTTAAAAACCTCAGTAATTGGCCAGGCGCGGTAGCTCACGCCTGTAATCCCAGCACTTTGGGAGGCCGAGGCGGGCAGATCACGAGGTCAGGAGATCAAGACCATCCTGGCTAACACGGTGAAACCCCGTCTCTACAAAAAATACAAAAAATTAGCCGGGCGTGCTGGCGGGCGCCTGTGGTCCCAGCTACTGGGAGGCTGAGCCAGGAGAATGGCGGGAACCCAGGAGGTAGAGCTTGCAGTGAGCCGAGATCGCGCCACTGCACTCCAGCCTGGGCCACAGAGCGAGACTCCGTCTCAAAAACACCTCATGGGAGGCTGAGGCAGGAGAATGGCATGAATCCGGGAGGCGGAGCTTGCAGTGAGCCGAGATCACACCACTGCATTCCAACGTGGGCGACAGAGAGAGACTCCGTCTCAAAAAAAAACCAAAAAACAAACAAACAAAAAAACCCGAAGAAAACACACCTCAGTAATTACAGTGGGCACAGTGGAATAAACCAGAATAATCTTGCTATCTTATGGTGGCTTACTAGCATCTTAATTCCCTCTGCAACCTTCATTCCTCTTTTCTATGTAATATAACGCATTCACAGGCTCTGGAGTTTACCATGGGCACATCTTTGTGGTTGCCGGGGTGGGGGTGGGGGGGTCATTATTCTGCCTCTTACTTTAACAACGATCTTTGGTGAGCATTTGGTATGTTACTTTGTCTGTGCTGGACACCCTGAAAGATGTAAGAGATGAATAAGACAAGATGCCTGTTCTTCTTTAATATACACACCAGTTAGTTGCAGAGCAAAGATGAACACATACAGAACAATAAGTGGATGCTGTGGAGCTCACAGATTGGCAGCCAGTACACTAAATGTGTGTTGTATGTGTGTGTGTTTGTTTCGTGGGGACATGGACCTCCTGATTCCCGTCAGTCTTCGTGGGGCTGATACTTGGAAAATTTTACTCGTCTATACCACAAGCCTTACCTTTGAAAGCATCTCAGATCTCCATCATGATTAACATACCACATGCATTCTGTGTGTAGGTATAGTTTTGAAAAGAAAAGAAAAATGAGAGAAGGCATTGTAAAAACTCCAGTCAGTTCTTTTTATTTCAAACTATTGATTTCACCCCATTAAATCATTGTCCTTCATAATCAAGTGTTTGGAAATGTTTCAATCACGTGGACTCAATCAAAATTGCTATAACAATCCACTGTGAAGTTATTTTTTGATGTTCTATCAATTTTTCATTTTTCTCTTATCTACTTTTTTCCTAAATAAAAAAATTAACTATTTACTTCAAGTTAATTTCTAAGAAATAGGTTAAAAACCAAGTGTGGATATTGGCGAGCCTAGAATTATCTGGGAAAATAACCATCTGTCCCTTACTAGCAGTTATCTTCTTAATACATGCTAACATCTGGAAACATTTTCTAAATATCAGCTACTCAAAGGACATATAGATGGTACAATCCTAAGGAGAACAGAATAAGCAAGACTCATGAATAGGGGGACAGGGCTGTCCCTGTGCTTCAATAAAAATCTTTCCAACAAGCTCGAGAAGTTGTCTCCTGTGCTGAAGGATTAAGCCATTAACCTTAACAATGCCAACATGTTCTCGCTTTCAAATCCCACTTAATTAGTATCCCAGGTAATATTTAAGAACAAACTTCTTACAGAGGAACAAGTGAAAGCATTAGCTGCTCATAAACATGATAGTCTTTTGAGACACAATGAAGGAAAATGATGCCAGGCAGAATACAAACTGTTATCGATGTAAATGGTGAGGAAATTTGAGCCATGAGGATATATTGCCAGCAAGGGAGGTCACATACTATAGTGCAGCATTGTCCTGTATAGCAGACACTCCTGACAGTGATGACTGGACCCAAGCATACCCTGAGATGACCTTTACAGCAGACGCACCTGCCATAAAGACGAATGTGTGGTCAGAGCTCTGAGTTAGGGAATCCAAGATTGGCCAACCTGGAGATCCATTCCTTAACTATGAGGAACATCTGAGCCCCCAGCCCTTCCTGTGAGATGTAGACCTTACAGGAGATTGAGGCCCTTTGTTTTGGAGTAAGGGAAGTTTGTCAGGTGGAGGTTGTTAGGGGGAAGGTGTCAGGTGAAGATGCCGTATAAACTGCATGCCTTTCGCAAGTGGTTGTGTTTCTCCCACCCAGCCCACCACCACTTGGCTGTGTGCTTTTCCTAAAAAACCCACCGCCGGCAAACTCTGTCTCCTGTGTGTAAGCCCCTGATAAAACCCATAACTTGTTTGCTTATCTGGGTCTCTTCTTTGGCCATTTGAACCTGGATTGAATTGGATATCTAACTCATAAGAAGAAATGTTTTGTGTTGGGAATGTGAGAGTTAAAAAAAAATTTGGATACCTGCCTCATAAAAAGGTAGGTTTCCAAATACATATTTTAAATGGTGGTGGTGGGGGTTGGTGGTGGTGGGGTGCTGGTGGTGTATATGTCTCATTTGAGTTGGGTGAACTTTATATATAGTAATGACTACTTCTGATGATTGAGTCTAATGAAAAATTTTGTCTTCTGATTTATAGTTTATTTCTGTAAAGTGTTTCCAAGATGTATAAATAGAAGCACATTGGCTGTGTGTTTCATTTATTGCATATACTGAAATGAATACAATTGCATGAAACTCTGGTTGTCTTCTAGGATACCTGCTGAGTGATCATCATAGTTACTTTAAGCTATTTGCCACTCTCCTCCAAAAACTTTTGTCTTCAAATGTAGTTTGATTGAAAGCATATTGGTTGTGTTGACAAATCTTGTGCCTAAAGAAAGATATTGCTCTTAATTTGGAGACTGTCAGTAGGACCAAAGTGTGATAGATAGACAAGGCTATTTCTTAAGAAATACATTTAAAAATGTGTTCTTTAAGAAAAATACTTTTTTTCCTGATATTTCTGGATTGTTGATGTTAGATTGGTTAGATTGATTAATTTCAATATAACATTATTGTTCTCCCCCTGTGTTTTCTGGAGGAAAAGGGTGAGTTGATATATTATTAGCTTTGTATTTTGAGGATGTGATTAATTGTTTAGGAAGCTATCTTTATTGCACAATTTCTATTGGGTGTTCATGGATGTATTTAATATCCCTTTACAACTCCTAGGACAAAGATATCTGAATCATGGCTTCACCCAAATCAAGTTGGCTTATTATATGTAAAGATGTACAGAATCATGGTAAAAGGAAGGGCAAAGACCATATTCTAAATACCCAGAGGCCAATTATCTTCATAGCATGCAGACAGCATTATATGGGTTATGGATCAAGTTATTTCCCAGCAACCCTGCTTACTCTGTACTTAACAACTAAGTTCACGTGCCTAATGTAGCATCTTTACAATCAAGAAACATGTTTAGCTATCCCTCTTCTCTCTCTCTCTTCCATTTCCTTCCTTCCTGTATCTTTCAAGACTAAGTACTATGTAGAAGTACTCTGTGCATTTTTGTCAAAGGCCACTGTCAAGGGTCCTTAGATAAAGCATAGTTTGATTTTGCCCTTAAGTAGTGTAATGTATCAGAGTTATAGGTGCCTCAAAATGGTTCTATAGATACTGGTCACCAAAACTTTCATATTACTGTGAATTAATCAATGGAAAGTATTTGAGACCTTAATAGATGTCTGAATAAACATCATACATACCTTCCACCCTCAGAGAGCTTATAGTTCAGGAAAGAAAAAAACGATAGTGGACATGAATTACTACTCAGCAATTAAATCTGAACTGTGTGATGGTGATATTTTAAATACAAATAGGTATTTAAAAAGTGAGAAACTAATGAGATGAGGAGGAGTTGAAAAACACACTCATAGAAGTAGAGATAAGGAATTAGTTGAAAAAATTTCTACTCCTTTTTGGCTTATGTTATACAGGCAAGGCTTTGGACTATATTTCGGTAATAAACCAAACCATTTGGTTCTTATTTGTGATGAATTCCATAGCCATTTCTGTGTGAGTCTTATTATGGTTTGTTTTGAGACAGGATCTCGATCTGTCACCCAGGCTAGAGTGCAGTGGCACAATCATGGCTTACTGCAGCCTTGACCTCCTGGGCTCAGGTGATCCTCCCACCTCAGCCTCCCAAGTAGCTGGGACCACAGGCATGTGCCACGACACCTGGCTAATTTTTGGAATTTTTTTGTAGAGGTGGGGTTTCACCGTGTTGCCTAGGATGTTCTCCAACTCCTGGGCTCAAGTGATTTGCCTGCCTCAACCTCCCAAAGTGTTGGGATTGCAGACGTGAGCCACCATGCCTGGTTTCTATATAAGTGTTATAATCTAAAATAATTAAGAATGATTCTTATAGGTTTAAGACAACTATTTTTTCTACGACTCCTATATCTCATGGGATAAGACAACTCTTGTTAATCATGAGATCCCATTGAGAATGGGAAATTAGTGCTGGACAGGTATCATTGTGATGTAGCTCTCAGAGAAGTCTGAAGCCCAAGTCCCAGAAATACTGAAATGTGAAATAAAGTAAAATGTGTAATAGCTGCAGAATCATTGACTTCGGGGCATCTGTGCAGACTGTCTTTGGTTTGTCCTTCCAGGTCTATTCTAAGCCCTGTACTGTGCTTGGAAGCTCAACCAGTTAAGATATAATCAAGAGATGCTTTGCTTCTGTCTTCCAGTTGGATTGGGACAATGGCGGACCCTGGCGAGATACCAGAGGGAGGGAGAAGAATGAAGTCAGAGTATTGATCTCTCTGGCTTACTCTTTGGGGGTTATGATGGGTTGGCTGCCTCAGTTGATTGAAAGGTCACAATGCCTGTCAGGTGGTCCTCTTTTTGTAGCTCTCTCTCCAGGTTCTGTTACCTGACCTGCTTTCTTGCTCCTTCAGTTCTTGGAATTGCAACCACTATTACTAGTCCTGTGGCACTGCTCCAACCCTTGTTGTTTTTCCTAATCTCAGCCCCCCCCCCTTTTTTTTGTAAATATTGCCTTTATTGCACCCTCCTCTACCCAGCTTCAGTGTGCTGCCAATTTTTTTCCTGTCTTATGCAGATTCAAGGATGGCAGAGGAGCTGGGAGTAGTCCCATGCGCTCAGAGTGGCCCTTTGGACCATTTCTTCCCAGCCATGTTGAAGCGGCTAACTTGAGTTAGCCTATGTGAGTTTGAGCCTGAAGTAAAACTAGCTGATGCAGAGGACAGTTGGCCGTGGTCAATCAACCAGTAACTTGCTTGAAAATATATTCACTTCAGACAGTGTGTCCACTCTACTTCTCAAGAGAGTTTGAGCATCCCAAAGCAACTGAGCCATCCACTTATAGGAAAGTGGTGCAGTTGACTGCCAGCCACTCTCTTCAACATTCTCTGTAGCTATACCAGTATCGCTTCCCATTTGCACTTGTGAAAAACATTGAATTCCATACACTACTCAATTAGCGAAAACACTAATAGCTCGATTTCCATGTAAAAATGCTGTTTGCACAAAAATACTGAGTTTTGCGCACACTAATGATTTGCTTATACAAAATTGTATCTAAATTTTTTGGTTTTCAAAAACTTCTTACTTAAAGCTGATGGTCTTAGAGCAGTTATTACAGACAGGAAAACAACCTAATGACAGCCTTTCTTCCTCCATGTGCATTCTTATCCCTTATTTGGAGTCTGCAAATCCTATCTGTTTATCTTCACTGCTCTCCCCTGAATCTGCCTAGGAGGTTCAAGGGAAGGGGGGCAGGAAGGAGGAGCAGGCTGACATCCTGCTTCATTTCCCACTGACAGCTGAGCTCTCATCAGAGTCTTGCAACCAGTGATAATGTGCAAATCAAGATCTCTTATGGATTTGCAAGTCCCAGGTGGAACTCATGGCAAAGGCATTTAAAAAACAAAACTGTCTTTGACGTGTGAACTGATTAAGTGTGATATGCCCTTCCCTGCGAGGGTAAGCTCACGGAACTCTGAAGAACTATCCCACTTGCAGGATGGTTGCTCAGATGGCAGTCACTCATTCTGAGGTGACATTTAAAACATCCCAGAGGCAAACTCGGGGCTTTTCCCTGGAGCTTAGTGAGATCATGGTGTTGAACAGCCGTGGGGCTCTCCACAGCCTGGACAATTTTGTTCCGGTCATAAAGTGATATTTCCTATATGAGTGAATGAACGTTTAGCACTATAATTGGTAACTTGTGTGAAAGCTTTAGACTCCTTTCAGTCAACCAACTTGGCCAAGTAAATATTTCTTTCTTACTACAGGCTTGGCATCATGTAGACTGCCAAAGAAATACTGTTACGATCTTTGACCTTAAGGAGCTTATAATCTTTCTGGAGTTTAAAGAAACATGAAATAAGGAATGAAGAATACAACATAGTAGCATTTTCAATATTTATTGAGCACCTACTAAATGTTAGTCATCAAATTAAGCATAAAATGGTGGCTTTTGCTTTGATTCCGAGGTGCTTATAATCTGGTTGGTGAATGATGTGGGCACAGGTTTTATTATAGAATTTATAGAAGGGAGGGATTATCATAGGTTGGCAGAGTTGAGGAAAGATACAGAATTTGAATTGGATCTTAAGAGGTGGGTAGGATTTAAATGGGTGAAGAGTAATCTAGGGGAGGGGAAATACAGGCTTCGTATCTGGAATACATGATAGGATTGGCAAGGAAAGGCGACAATGGGCTTTTCTAACACTGGAGAGTTTATCTGGAGAGTGGTAGAGAATGTGTCCTTATGGCTTTGAGTTTTGCCTTGGAAGGTTTAAAGACAGATCACTGTGAAGTGTAATGGGGAACATCAGTTAGGTGGCATGTGGTCCTACCAGTAACTGTTTACCTTGCATTTACCAGTCTTCTGTCTTTTACAATAGTTTGTGTTTTCTTCTTCAGAGAAGTGCTATATGAGCTCTTGTGTTATATGTGGGAATGTTTCAGCAGTGTCCTAGCAAAAACCGCATCATCCATCATGCCAGACAAAACCGGCAATGAGGGAGGAGGAGAAGTTTGCTTTTCACTTAGGGAGGCACAAAGGTTGTAGGCAGTCTGCTTTCAGTTCATTCTTCAGTCCAAATATTTTGGTGTACACCTTTTTTTTCTTTTTCTTGTCTGACTTGGAGCATTCTTTGCCCTTTTCAACTTCTTTCTTATATGAAATGTATTTTACAAGTCTCTGTCAAGTTCTCTACAAAATATCCTTGATATGCAAAGTCCAGAGGGCTTTTAAAATTTTTCTCATCTTGTACTCGTCTTGTACAGGGAACCCTGATAAATCCTTTCTTGTCCTTAAGGGCCACTCTGTGCTCTGCTGGGAGGTCAGTGCTGGAAGGACCATAGTGATGGAGGAGGAGAGCAAGGGGGCGACAAATGGAAGGAAAGTACTTCTGTATCAGCCAGCAACTCACTTGCTCTCTCATGCTTGCAGTGTGAGGCAGGAAGGAGGGAGCAGGCTGGGAATACAGAGGAATCTCAGACTGGTTTGGTAGAATGGAAGTAGTCAAAGGTGGATGAGATCTAGTGCAGATCTAGTGAGTAACTCGGATTGGACCTCCCACTAACATGGATGATGAGAGCAAGTTGGAGAATGAGAGTCTGGCCACAGGCAAAGAGTCTTGGCTTATTGCAGTGATGGTGAGTTATAGATAGGCACGTGTCAGAAAGCAGAGCCGCACACAAAACCAGGAAGACACCACAGCAGAAGTAATAGTGATAGAAAAGGCACTATGTTCAGGTGCAGACTGAAACCAGTGCCTTTTTTTTTTTTTTTTTTTTAATGGAGTCTCGCTCTGATGCCCAGGCTGGAGTGCAATGGCGCAATCTTGGCTCACTGCAACATCCACCTCCTGTGTTCAAGGGATTCTCCTGCCTTAACCTCCCAAGTAGCTGGGATTATAGTGCATGCAGCAACACGTCCAGCTAATTGTATATTTTTAGTAGAGATGGAGTTTCACCACATTGGTCAGGCTGGTTTGAAACTCCTGACCTCAGGTGATCCACCTGCCTCGGCCTCCCAAAGTGCTGGAATTACAGGCGTGAGCCACCGCGCCTGGCCCCAGTTGCCTTTTGAAACCCACCACAGAGAGGAAGATGTGTTCTTCTTGAGGAACAGGACTCAACACAGGGGCAAAGTTAATTACTACCGGGATGGGTGGGTAATTAAAGAGTGAGGAAAGTGAGGAATAATATTTTTAAAACATCAGTTCACAGCAGGGACCAGGGCCAGCTGGAAGCCACATGCATTCTGTCTGTCTAAAGGGAGCCGCTTTTTCTCAGCTCCAGCAAACAGTTACCCAGAGGTGACAAGCCCAATGTTGCCAGCTCTTCTGATATTTTTTTAAAAAAGAAAGTAAAAAATTGTTTTTTTTTTTTTTAAGTAAATTTACCTTTTTTCCTAAATGCTGGAAGTAAATTAAGTTTTGTTTTTTGTTTGTTTGTTTTTTTTTTAAACAAAACAAGAAAACACCATAAGGGCCAAGATTATGGGGGCTAAACCAAACACCACTGTGGGCTGCTACTGTGCAGCCTCTAAAAGGAGAAAGGATGTGAGCCCTGAGGTTGAACAGCCTTCTTATCTCAGTTCCCTACTGCCTGTAAAAATCTGTGAACCTGGGATACTTGCCTTTCCAAGTCTCAGATGCCTCGTGCACGAGAGGTAGACAATGATAGTTTTGCCTCAGAGCATTGTAATGTTTACTAATAATATATGTAAAGTGCATCTATTTTTTTTAAGAAAGGACTTTTCATATTAGAGGCAGCTTAGAGGCAGAACTGTGGGGGCTGGAATCAACACCAGTTTGACTAGTCAGGGCTAAGAAGGTAACTGGAAGTACAAAAAGGCCCTTGAAAGTGGTCATCTTTGCTGGGCAGGATGTGAGTGGGACATTTGACTTTGGAACTAATGGAAAAATGAGGGGAGAAAAAGAAAAATTAGAGGCAGTAACTTGTGAGAAATAGTGTTCCTTAGAGTTAGAGCCATGAGACCATGAAAACCAGAGTAGAGAGAAAAAAGTAGTGCTTTCTCTCATGCCAAGCAGGTTCCATGCTTTATATCTTTAGTGGTATTGCCCAGCACACATTCTACTTGGTTGGGGTGGAGGGACTGGGGCGGGCGGTTGTGGTGGGCGGGGTGGCGCGGGTGAGAAAGAGAGAGGCAGGCCTTGGTTTCTGTCCCCCCCCAACCCCTGTCCACCCAGTCCTACAGTGTAGGGAGAACACTGATTGGTCTTTGCTTAGACTTCCAGATAATAAGAAAAAGAGTTTTAAATTCTTATGGTCCTTTCTAGGTTAGATCTTCTGCTTGTACCTGATACATATTAGGTACTCAACTCTGAAGGTATATATCATCTCCATTTTACTTGTGAGGGAACTGAGGTTCAGCACAGTTCAAGATGGTGCTGTGGTTCACACAAAGCTCAATGACAGAGCTTATATTCCAATCTGAGTCTTTTTGAAGCTTCACACTGTATAAAATTGTCTCCCATCAGTGAGGGGAAGGGAAAGTTTGAGGTGCTGCTGGGGCCTCTTTGTCTTTAAGCCCTTGGAGGACATGGATTCTGTAAGTTAGGAGGGGCATCTCAAACCAACTACGTTTTATTTCAGTATTCAGGATTGAATGAGGCATCACATTGTCCCAAGGCTGATAAATCCTGAGGAATTAGGTTTCAGATCATTCAGGACATTCTCTTCCTGGGCTGTCTTCAGCCATGTTTTTACTCACCTTTCTTCCCCAGACCCTTTGTTTGGAGCAGGATGGACTACTATTCCGTATACTAATCCCTATATTTTGCAGTGCATTTTTCTTTTGAAGAAAGCAAAGCTTGTGGAAGTCCTAGCCTGAAGCTTGGTTTGGGGAAGAGATTGGTAGGTAGATTTGGAATGTTGAAAGTGTTTTCCTCGATTGTGTAGGAAATATGATGCTAGGATGATATTTTATAAATGGTAGTAATAACAGTAACTATTGAAAAGAAGAAGAAGAAAAAGGCAAGTTAGTTTGACACATCTACTAATTCTTCTTGGCCAAAGAAAAAGCATCTAGGGACCAAAGACTGATGTGATAGAGCATTGATAGAGGAGGGAGGTGAAGGAGTCTTAGAGGAAAGGCTAGTTCACCAGGTAAGCAATGAAAGGGAACTGTAGGGAACTGGAATCCATGAATCCAAGCCTTATCTCTGAAGGATACAAGAAGGTACTGGACGGAGTTCTTGGCAATGATGCCCATAGGATTTTACTTCATAGATGGGAGCAAGGCCTTGACAAATACAAAACAGATAACCATATAACACAAAGATACAAGTGATATCAAGGTAGTTAATAATCAGTCATCATGTCCTCATTGACATGACATCAGACTGAAGGGATGGTCCTCCTCCTCAGTCTAAAAGGAGTGTAGAAAGTACCATATTTGGGACTTGTAACCTACTGACTCTCAACCTGTATCCATCTTCCATCCCCTCCTTGACACCAATATGTTATTATCTTTCCTTCTGTCTGTAACCTGTTCTCTTCCTGTCTTCCCTCTACTACCTTGTTCTCCTTTCCTCTCTCATCCAAGTGGCGAATGAATCTTTTTGATTCTTCTTCCTGTGTATATCTCTTTAAATCTCTTCCTTTCTATCTATTCCTCATGCTACTAGGTTTCTCTTTTTCAATCCTTCCTACTTCACTTAGTGTTAAGTACTGCCTTAGTGGCATTCTTTTCCCCCTAAATCTGACATGAAGCTTTGCCATCCATTGATGAAGGCTGAACTCCTTGATATGCAATGCCCCTTAGACACTTTTCCATGCCTGAACCACAGACCAATTTTTTTGTCACTCTATTCCATAAACCTTGAAGTCCTTGCTTCAGAAACTGCTGGAAGAAACCGTAATAAATTGTATTAATTATTGAAGGATTTCCTTTTCCTTTTCTTTCCTTTCCTTTCCTTTCTTTTGACGGAGTTTCGCTTTTTTCGCCCAGACTGGAGTGCAATGGTGCGATCTTGGCTCACTGCAACCTCCGCCTCCTGGGTTCAAATGATTCTCCTGCCTCAGCCTCCTGAATACCTGGGATTACAGGTGCATTCCACCACGCCTGGCTAATTTTGTATTTTTTAGTAGAGATGGGGTTTCACCATGTTAGCCAGGCTGGTTTTGAACTCCTGACCTCCAGTAATTCACACACCTCAGCTTCCCAAAGTGCTGTGATTACAGGTGTGAGCCACCGCACCTGGCCGGATTTCATAATTTTCTAATTTTCTTTAGGGATTTGGGGATCTCTATTAAGCTGATTTGAAACACATGTTACCTCTTAGGAATCTATATTCTGCTCTTAAACATTTCTCCCATCTTCCATAATGTTAATAACTTTAAAACACACCAATAATTAATCCATCATTAGCAAAGACCTGTTTGGTAGTGTTTCCAAGAACCATGCCTGTTTGATGTATTGTCCCACACTTAGTCGTGACAGTCCTGTGATGCATTATGTCACTCAATGTTTTCACTCCAGAATAATAAATTGGAGAAATGAGACATCTGCCTGCAGTTTATTCCTGTTATATCTTTTCCTCCCTGAAAAGGAAATGGCAACATTTCTAAAATGAGAAAGCTAGGTCAGCTTGATTCTTCAAAAAGCTACCCACAGATCCATGTGACAATCACATCATTTTTTTGTATCTTAGTATAGTTGATTATAACACAAAAAATATTTATCCCTTTCCTTGGAAAGGTGTTATATTAATTAACCAAAGTGAAAATGGAAACTGCTTATGAGTCAGGCACGATACTAGCTCCAGGGGCACAGGGACAGTAGACTGAGTCCTCCACGGAGGTGGTGGAGTAGAGTGTTTGGTTGAGAGTGTGAACTTTGGGCTCAAGTCCCGCTTCTCTTATTTACAAAGTGTGTGTCCTTGAGTATGTGACCTGGGCCTAAGTCTTAATTTCTTCAGCTGAAGAAACGAAAATGATTGTGGTAACTATTTCATAGGGTTGGGCTGGATGAAATGAGTTAGTATATGCAAAGTGCCTGGCATATGTAATAAACTTTTAGTAAATAATAACAATTTATTTTGTTTAATATGCTAGACAAGTATATAGGCTATTATAATAAAGTAAATTTTAATATTAGAGATGAACATTAGCACATGGTCACAACAGATACCCTTCTCTAATTAGACGGATAGATACTCAAAGGTAGCTCATGGATCCCATTGATGTCTTAGGAGTGCCTAATGGTTGAGTGCTTACAGAATGCTAGGAAATGTGTAATTCTCACAATAAGTTTTAAAAATTACTGATACATAATATTTGTACATATTTATGGAGTACACGTGATATTTTGTTACATGCATAGAATGTATATGACCAAGTCAGGGTATTTGGAGTATTCATCACCTCACGTATTTGTCATTTCTACATGTTAGGAACATTTTAAGCTTTCTAACTATTTTAAAATATACGATAGGTTATTGTTAACTATAATCACCCCATTCTGCTATTGAACATTAGAACTTATTCCTTCTGTCTAACTATATGTTTCACAACGAGTTTTTAAGGTAGGTGCGATTGCTGTCTCTGTTTCACAAAGAATCTGAGAACACAGAGAGGTTGAGTAGCTTGTATAATATTCTCCAGCTTCTTGCAAGGCTCAGGCAAGGTTTCCAGGAAAAGGGATGCCTACTGGACATATCAGCAAATCCCTGTATACATGACAGTTGGTAACTGGGTAAATTGGGGCATAGGAGGCAAGTTGCCTCCTGTCAAGGGGGTAAAGGGATATGTTTAAGGAGTGGAGGGCCATGGAAATAAAGAGAGAAAGAGACCCATACTGGGTCTGTGGGGGTTGGGGTAAGATGACTATTTGATTAGAAACTCCTTTAGAATGGAGACTTGATCTATTCTTCTTTCTTATGACACATAGGGGCTATTAGAGCATTTTGTGTAAAGTAGTTGCCAATAAATTAATTAATTAGAAAAAAATCAGTGAAATATTACTTGTTATAGCCAGTAGATTCAGAAGAAAGGACAAGAACCCACCCACATAAGCATTATGTTGTAAGAACTTGGATTGTAAAACCACTAGTGTCTCTGTCAAGAGAATGTTGCCTGTGTCAGGGGACAATTGTTTTGCAGTGAAGAAGCTGGAAGAATCAACTTAGAATCACTGTAGATTATAATTTTTTTAATGAAAGAAGACTGAAAAACAGGCAGAGAATAGAGTCTCCTAAACTTAAAGGATTGAAAGCAGCCAAGACAGAGTATACAGCGGTGTCTCACTTTGAACACTTTTGCCAGCAGTGCTGTAGTGACATTTGTCACAAGCAACCTTGCTGAACAATGTTAACCAACTTGGGTAACATTCTTAAACGTTGTCTAACTCAGTAAAAATTTCATCTCATGAGTTGTCTCACACTGAAGACAGACTACTTAGTCACCTTGCAGCATTTCAAACTTTTTAGCAGGCTTTGTTTGGTGGTGCACAGACACTGTCTTGATGACTTGCTACCTGAATGAAGGCACCTGACAAAGAAGCACCATCCACCAAGACACTAGGATAACGGTGATTCACACCTGCTTGAGGCTCTGCTCCTAGAGGCAGATGTGACTGCAATATCCAACTGCACTCATGACACCAAGCTTCTAGGTGAAACTGTACAGTATACAAAGTACCTTCACATACTTTATACCCTGTAATTCTCACAGATGAAACAGGCATTATCATCCTTATTCTCTATTTGAAGAAACTGAGTGTTGAAGCGGTTAACCAAGGTGTCTTGGGTCACACAGTCGGTGGAAAGCCAATATATAAACTTCAGTCATCTGAATGAAAGCTCAGTGCTGCCTCTCCTCCAAAATTCCTTCTGCAGAGCAATCATGGGGGTTGTTTCAAAAACCAAAATCTCTTCCCAGATCAAAATCCAGAGAACCTACAGAAATGTGGATGACATGTGCTCTATGGGAATTAAATGAATTATTAGGATTGTGTAATTATTAAAAATTAGCCCTGCAGAGTCCATCTAATTCCTGGATCCTATATACTAAGTACAGAATGCCTGAATCTATTCTACATAATGAGCCATATATGGTTTACTACACACACTTATATTGTAAGCTATAAACTATTCTACTTGGGCTGCTGTGCCAAAATGCTGCAGGCTGGGTGGCTTAAACAGCGGAAACTTATTTTCTCACAGTCTGGGGCTGCAAGTTGATGATCAAGGTGTCTACAGGACTTGTTTCCTCTGGTTTCTTCTTTGGTTTACAGATGACCGCCTTCTCACATGATAATTTTCCTTGGGCACACACTGTGTCTTATTCTCTCTTTATAAACACAAGGGTTCCACTCATGCTGGATTAGGGCTTACTCAAATGATTGCGTTTTACCTTAATTACCTCTTTAAAGGATACATCTCCAAATACAGCCACATTTTGAGGTATTGGGTATTAGGACTTCCATGCAGGAATTTTGCAGGTAATGCAGTTTAGTCCATAACAGCTGTAGATCGTGGTTTCTATTTTCTTTCTTTTTTTTTTTTTTTTAAATTTTCTCCCAATCCATCTCTGATTTCTCTTCCATAAGGAAATTCTGACGATTATTAGCAAGTCTGTACACTTAAAGGAATAGTTATGGTTGTCTCTGGACCCGCATTGTCAATAGAAATATAATGTGAACCATGAAAGTAACTTTAACTTTTCTAGTAGCCACACTAAAAATAAAAACAGGCAGAATAAATTTTAATAATATATTGTATTTAGCCCAGTATACTCCAAACAGTATTGTTTCAACGTGTAATCAGTATAAAAATTACTGAAACTATTTTACTTTCTTTGTACTACAT